>NC_141878.1:526533703-536533703 GCF_056163025.1 Triticum urartu | reverse complement strand
AGAGAATACCTTACTGAAAACTGCTTATCATTTCCTTCTGCTCCTCGTTGGGTTCAACACTCTTACTTATTGAAAGGACTACGATAGATCCCCTACACTTGTGGGTCATCAACACCCAGGGAAAGGAACCCTTAACGGAACTATTCTCTCTGGAAGATGTTTCTTACAATCATGATGTAATATAACATAACTAGCCGGATACAAATTGTCTATTCAAGCAACTATGACCCCTACGCCTGGTTTCCACGCATACCCTGGTCTATTTTACCGCTCAGGTATTCGAAAACACTCCGCACCTTCGGGTCCAGAGGTTGAAGCGAAAAGGTCTGCCACCACAATCGTTTTTACAATTCAGATAGAGTCACATATGTCAAGGAAAGTACATAGTCACTAGGACTCAAAAATTTCCTCCTCTATGCCATCCAGCAGGCGGTCTAACTTACAATCCTGTTGGGAATACTTGGTAGCTACTTATACTTGGTCATATACCAAATTAATAGGAACTTCTTTTCCAACTGACCCTAGAGGTCCGATCCGAGCCATATGATTCGGATCAAGCTTGGTATACCGTGTTTTCACCATGGCGCAGGCTTCCCGCACACCTTCTCGACAGGCCGATATCTTCCATAGTCGAAAGCGCCGCCGCGCTCCCTTGAATAGTTGTATAAGCTCCTCCATCTTTCCCAGAGGGGAGGCGGATGGCCATAGGGCCTTGGCAACACTTCGCATCACCTGCCGAGCTTGTTCGTGCACCTGCGACAGCTCTTGTAGCAGATCGCTCGAAGATCTGGACATCTCTTCCTCAGGACGACCAGTCAGCATACCTGTAGACATAACTCTATCAGTCCCTTCTATCTTCGAATTATTCGAAGGTAAGTTCGACCACATACTGAATGTGCCGCCTCACAGCCTTTTATTCTCCTTTACGGAATCCGCCAGATGGGCCCGTACATCTTTCAGTTCCTCGCCCTGTTGGGTATTCGAATCATGGAGCTTGTTTTTCTCCATCACGACTTTTGTTAGCACACGCTCGCCCGTGGCTAGCAGTTTTTTTGGCTTCTTGTTCTCCGCTTTGAGTGGCTTCAATTGCTCTTGCAGTTGATCTAATGATCCTGTTAAGAGGTGAGCAACCGTGTGAGCATTATTGGTATACCATTATGTTTTCTCGATGGAGGGAAACATTACCAGGAGATGCCTTCTTGGATTTCTCTAGTTCGGCATTGGCAGCAGTTAGCTGGGTTCGACAATTTTCTAGTTCCTGAGGTAGCAGGCTGTTCTTCTCCGTAAGCACCTGGTTATACAACGATCCTTAAATCAGTTGTATCAACTGCTTTAAGTCTCGGCGGCTACTGGTGTATGATTATTAAGTCAACACTTATACGCATATCTTTCAGATGCTGGTCCATGGCTCTAGCAAGACCATCCCAAGCAGCTCGGATGTACGCAACGGCCGAGCTGAAGGCGTCAAATGCCTCCTTTGAAAAGCCGGGGTCACGAAGCGCGACCCTCCGACGATGATGATTCATGGCGCTCTCCACCTTAGAATCGTGACGGACATGTCGTCCGAACCCTCTGTGGAAGGACAATTCGGTGCCGCTCCCGTGTCAGCCCCCGTCCTTAGGGAAGGGTCCAAAACCTGACTAGTGGATGCGCGTCTGGCCGGATCCCTGGACGCAGTCCGGCGGATACTTTTCCTGATAGAATGCGGCGAGTGGCGTCACGATTTGATGTGGCGATCAGAGGATGTATTCCTCGAAGGAAAGCTTTACCTCTTTGACGAGGGTTCTGTCGTATTATCATTTGCCTTCCTCTTCGAAGATGTACTCAACGCGGGCAACGCTCTCCTTGGAGACACTTCTGGCGCACGTTGCGACGTCGAGCACCTCCCCTTTGGAACACGAAATAGTGTGGTGGGCGAGGCATAGCAAGGAAACACTTTCAAAGAAAGTGCCTTTTAAATCACTTACATGCGAAGCAGGAAGGAGGCCGGGGTAATCGGCGATGATAGGTACTTCCATACCATCATAGCTCGTTTGATAGAATATTCCATCCTTGAGTTCCACAAATATGTCCGGATCTTCTTCATATCCGGGGTCAAGATCCCGGTTGTGACCCTCGCTAAGGGGCGGGGCTATGGATCCCCTCGACAACCTTTTGCCATTCCTATTATGAGTGGATAGGATATTTTCCGTCAAAAATAATTCAGGGAAAGGAGTAAAATGGTAGGGTCATAAGCTTACCCAGCTAGGAGGATTATACATGGAAAATCCGTCTCGACATTGGAGACGGGAGAACTCCTCCTTCTCCCCTTTATACAGTTCGGCCAATATTTGTCTTTGGGCCCTTCCGACCGCAGTGTGAGGCGTCGTCTTCCCCATTATAGTGCCACATGGGAAGCCCTCTGTATTGGAGTGGTTGGACCCCCCCGCACTATGGAGATTGCCGTTACCTCGACTATTGACAATCCGGACTGGGCGAGCATCTTAATCTTGCCCAACAGCTGACTGACCTCTGCGCTATCCTCTTCCCCGAGGCTCCGAGGACGCTAGCTATGGCATTTCTTCAAAGGAGCACTTGAAAATTCGGGGAGGCCCATTCGGACTGGGTCGGGAAGAGCGACGTCGTCAATATAGAACCATTCGGAAGGCCACTCTTCGGAAGCCTTTTTCAGCGTGCTGGACAGGTATCCGGTTCCAGCGATACGCCACACTTCGGCTCCCCCCACTTTGAATATTGACCCACCTTGATTATGAGGGACGAGGCAGAATAGTCTTCTCCATAAATCAAAATGGGCCTCGCAGCCCAGAAATAGCTCACATAGAGCGACATAACCCGCAATATGCAGGGTGGAGGCGGGAGTGAGACTGTGCAGTTGGAGGCCATAATACTCCAGCAGTCCTCAGAGGAAGGGATGGACTGGAAACCCGACACCTCTTAACAAGAAGGGGACGAAGCATACTCGTCCCCCCTGGACGGATTAGGGAAGTTCTCCGCTTGAGCCCCGCCATTGAAGGACGTCATCCCTGCTCGTACGGGGACTAAATCCGTGGGAGGAAGAAACCCTGTTTTTGCAGCTTCACCAGCTGACTATGATATACAGAACATCTCTCCCAATCACCCTTTTCGGAGTTGTGGGGATGAGAGGAAGAGCTGGGAGCGCTAACCATGTTGGGTTGGTTCTGCTCTGCAAGCTCTGAGGATTTTTTTCGTGAGATTTGGAATGGATCTGAGATCTATTCTCTTTAAATAGGCACCTTTTTGGTATGGTCAGGGTGGTATATGTAAAAATACCCCGACCTCTTGTATTCACTCCACACGTGGAAGCTAAAGTCAGGAAGGCACGGAAGCCGAGGGGTACGACATTAAATGGAAAGCCGAATACATCGCTTTGAAGTCATCGGAGGAGGAACCCTCCTTGCAATGCCGAAGACTATCTGCGCGCCGGACACCTCGTCATTGAAGTTTGGTTCGGGGGCTACTGAGGGAGTCCGGGACTAAGGGGTCTTCGGGCGTCCGACATACTGGATATGGGTCGGACTGATGGGCCGTGAAGATACGAAGACCAGAGACTCTACCCGTGTCCGGATGGGACTTTCCTTGGCGTGGAAGGCAAGCTTGGCGATCAAATATGAATATTCCTTTCTTTGTAACCGACCTTATGTAACCCTAGATCCCTCCTGTGTCTATATAAACCGGAGGGCTAGGTCCGTAGACAGATCCTCATAATCATAGTCAGATAGGCTAGACTTTTAGGGTTTAGCCATTACGATCTCGTGGTAGATCAACTCTTGTAACACTCATATTCATCAAGATCAATCAAGCAGGAAGTAGGGTATTACCTCCATGGAGAGGGCCCGAACCTGGGTAAACATTGTGTCCCCTGTCTCCTGTTACCATCGACCTTAGACGCACAGTTCGGGACCCCCTACCCGAGATCCGCCGGTTTTGACACCGACAGATGACGCTCCATGATAGCATGCCAAGTTTCATGAATTTCAGACGAGTTTTCGATTTACTAGAATTTAAAAACCAAGTATCTCAATGTTTGCGGCCGTGTGACAGTGGCACAGTGCTTGACATTCATTCCCATTTCTTGTATGGGACCTAAGCATGCACCCAAGGACAAAAGATTTGATTTTTCAACCAATTTATATGCACCGGAGCATGTGCATGTTGTTCAAATTTGAATTATGCACATAAATGCATTGAAAACTCACTTAATGCATAAAAATGTCAAAACGAACCCCGAAAAATCATAAAAAATAACACAACACTCCTATTGTTCTATGTTGACATGAGAAAAAAATTGAAAGCAATAAGAGGCAATGTATATCGTTTCGCCCCCAAAGTTGGGGCATTCCCTACCGAAACCATTATGCTTGTTGTGAGAAGCTATGGTTTGTGAGAAGCATATCCCCAAACCTGCCTCGAATGGGACAAAAACTTTACCACGCCATGTTGATGCCGCTCCATGATAGCATGCCAAGTTTCATGAATTTCAGACGAGTTTTTGATTTACTAGAATTAAAAAACTAGGTATCTCAATGTTTGCGGCCGAGTGACGGTGGCACGGTGCTTGACAATCATTTCCATTTCTTGCATGGGACCTAAGCATGCACCCAAGGTCAAAAGATTTGATTTTTCAACCAATTTATATGCACCGGAGCATGTGCATGTAGTTCAAATTTGAATTATGCACATAAATGCATTGAAAACTCACTTAATGCATAAAAATGTCCAAACGAACTTCGAAAAATCACAAAAAATAGCACAACACCCATGTTGTTCTATGTTGACACGAGAAAAAAAATTAAAAGCAATAAGAGGAAATGGATATCATTTCGCCCCCAAAGTTGGGGCGTTCCCTACTGAAATCATCATGCTTGTTGTGAGAAGCTCTGGTTTGTGAGAAGCATATACCCAAACCTGCCGCAAATGGGACAAAAAATTTACCACGCCATGTTGATGCCGCTCCATGATAGCATGCCAAGTTTCATGAATTTCAGAGGAGTTTTGGATTTGCTAGAATTTAAAAACCAAGTATCTCAATGTTTGCGGCCAAGTGACTGTGGTAGGGTGCTTGACATCCATTCCCATTTCTTGCATGGGACCTAAGCATGCACCCAAGGACAAAAGATTTGATTTTTCAACCAATTTATATGCACCGGAGCATGTGCATGTAGTTCAAATTTGAATTATGCACATAAATGCATTGAAAACTCACTTAATGCATAAAATGTCCAAAAAACCCGAAAAATCACAAAAAGTAACACAACACTCCTGCTGTTCTATGTTGATACGAGAAAAAAATTGAAAGCAATTAGAGGCAATGGATATCGTTTCATCCCCAAAGTTGGGGCGTTCCCTACCGAAACCATCATGCTTGTTGTGAGAAGCTCTGGTTTGTGAGAAGCATATACCCAAACCTGCCCAAATGGGACTAAAAATTTACCACGCCATGTTGATGCCGCTCCATGATAGCATGTCGAGTTTCATGAATTTCAGATGAGTTTTGGATTTACTAGAATTTAAAAACCAGGTATCTCAATGTTTGTGGCCGGGTGACGGTGGCAGGGTGTTTAACATTCAGTCTCATTTCTTGCATGGGACCAAAGCATGCACCCAAGGACAAAGATTTGATTTTTCAACCAATTTATATGCACTGGAGCATGTGCATGTAGTTCAAATTTGAATTATGCACATAAATGCTTTGAAAACTCAGATAATGCATAAAAATGTCCAAATGAACCCTGAATAATTCCAATTCTTTTATGATCACTACAGATAAAAGGTCTAGCAATTCAAACACCGTCCATGGCCGTGCTGACCCCATTATGTAATTCAAATCAAGACAAAAATCAAGTAGATCCCACACAGTTTATTATAACCAGCCGTGTGAGATGCAGCACAAAATATCTTCGGACCGTGTCTGAATAAGGGACCGTGTCTGAATAAGGGACCGTGTCTGATGACACTTTGCGCGCTAGTTTTTTGACTGAAGTGATTCCAAATTTTCGGCTTCCGCGGAAATATCTACCTCCCCGCCCCCTCCCCCTTACCAAAAGCCACATTTCCCCCCTTTCCAAGTTGAAACCTTCACTCCTTGCTTGAAGCGCCGCCTCCTCCTCGCCGACGACCCTCCTTCACGCTGCTTGGCCTCGCCTATCCAGGCAGGTAATCCACACCCGACCACCATCCTCCTCCTCCTTCCACATCCCACATGCCCCGACCGCCGGCGCGAGCGCGACACCTTCCACACAAATCACCGACCCCTCCACCAAATAAGTGCCGGCCTAAGCCATGGTGCACGCAGTATAGCCAGGACTTCAAGGAGCATTTGGCAGCGGAGAAGCAAATCACGGCCACACGCGCGGATGAGGTCGCGATGGCTGCCATTCGTGTCGACCCCTAGATCTTGGAGGAGCACCTCGTCGTCGAGGCCACTGTTGACGCCTCGCGCACCGACACCGCGACACGGTTGGCTGCTTTAAACGACAGTTCGTGGCGCTTTCTCGAGGCCACCGTCGGTGCCTTCGACGAAGACTACGAGGTGTTTTCTCAGCGTGCACGTGCTTACCTCATCTCAAGAGCCAGCAGGTTGGTGCCTGGAGCGGCTCAGGCAACTCACCACTACAACGAGGGCACCCATGATGCGGAGGCCTCGCCCTCTTCCATGTCCAAGGAGCCAATCGTCATCGATATCTCCGACAATGAGGAGTAGCTTGTCTTATTATCTCACTATATGGACCCATGTTCAGTTTGCTAGCTACTGCCTTTCCTTAACAAATTCTAGTGAATTGTCCTATCTACTTTTACTATGCAATCTTCTGCTATAGTGTATATGTTCTATATGTCATGCAATGTGGTGTTCAATTAATCAATTCTGCAAATGTGATGTTCAATTCTTCAGGGTGCAATATTTCCAAGTTGTTAAGCATACTTGGTTTGGTTAATTGTCTGATCTTCTATTAGGAGTATGTTATATTGTTCAATTGGTGTTTAGTTAACTGCTTGGTTCATTTGTTGTGGCCTGGTTCACTTGTTGTGGTGTTTAGTTAACTACTTGGTTCAATTCTGCAATGCGATGTTCAATTGTTGTGGCTGCATTCTGTTATTGTATACCATGTGAGGAATAAATCGAATTTGGCTGTACTAAATACATGAGAAACAAATATAATTGCTATATTTCCAAGTTGTTAAGCATGCTTGGTTTGGTTAACTATCTGATCTTCTACTAGGAGTATGTTATATTGTGCAATGTGGTGCTCAGTTAACGTTTGGTTCATTTGTTGTGGTGTTTAGTTAACTCCTTGGTTCAATTCTGCAATGCGATGTTCAATTGTTGTGGCTGCATTCTCTTATTGTATACCATGTGAGGAATAAATCGAATTTGGCTGTACTAAATACATGAGAAACAAATACAATTGCTATATTTCCAAGTTGTTAAGCATGCTTGGTTTGGTTAAATGTCTGATCTTATATTAGGAGTATGTTATATTGTGCAATGTGGTGCTCAGTTAACATTTGGTTCATTTGTTCTGGTGTTTAGTTAACTGCTTGGTTCAATTCTGCATTGCGATGTTCAATTGATGTGGCTGCATTCTCTTATTGTACACCATGTGAGGAATAAATCAAATTTGGCAGCACTTAATACATGAGAAACATATACAAGTGATATATTTCCTAGTTCTTAATCATGATTGGTTTAGATAAATGGGTTTTCCATGTGGCTTGAATTAATCTGATGAATCTGCAATGTGCTTATTTTTCATCAACATATTTTACTGATAGCATATGAACCCTTACTTAACCTGATGACTAACTACCTTATATGTGTTGCAGAGAAACAATGAGAAGCACTGAGGTTTACAAGATGTTACTAACTATTATACCTTGCTTTTTTTATTCCTTTAACCCGTTTCCAATATAGAGAAGATATTTATGCACATCCTTGTTTCCATGGTTCACTGATGATTACCTCTCAAACCACCTCTGTGGTCAGGAGGCGAGGAAAGTTTTCATACAACACCCACGATTCAATATTGAAGTGTTCCTGAAGAGGTCGAAGGATGGACGATCAATCATCCACAGGCACTGGCCTAAAGTTACAAAGACCTTCAACATGAATGAAGGCTCAATATTCGCCTTCCGTTTCAGCAGTTTTCTAGATGAGATGCATCTCTCTATGCACCGTCTATGATGCTAATTTCGAAAGGTTCTAGATGTTGCATGTGAAACTTGCTGCTGGTGCAGTTGTGTAATGGGGTAGCTGAGTGCTGAAGCTATATCATGTTGTACTCCGATGTATTTCAATTATGAAATCTTGCTTCCTTAATATGGAAATGGAATATATTATGTGCTTAATATGAATGTCAATTAGATTAGTAAATGGATTATTAATGATAGGCCAATTAGCCCGCTAATTGGCCAATTAGCTTGCTAATTGGGTTTTCCTATTGCAAACGGTTAATGAGAAAACACCATGGGCGATGACCTAAGGCAACGCACACAGTTTCTAGGAATAAACCGTGTTGGATCAATGAACAATCACACACGACATTCTCTTCAAAACTGTTTGCGTTACGCCACCTTGCGCAAACGTTTTCCTTGTAGTGACTATGTGGGATGTATATATGAACGGCAATGTTTAGTGGTGACTGACTGTGTGGGATGTACTTATGACCAGAAATGATTTCTCCTGTATAATTGTATTTTTTAGCACTACTGTACGTATTTCAGTATTTGAGTGCTCGCCGGTCGCACACGATCTCATTTTGCCGAGCGTGTGTGCCACGAGGGCATATCCCAAACGGTTTCTGGGTCGTGTGGGAAGGACCCCCCTATCGCCCACACTCACCTGGCGACGGTTCCAAATTCCGTCGCAGAAAGGGGTAAAAAACCGTTTGTTTAGGACCGACGTGCACCAGTGGTAATGCACATCACTATAAGCCTTGCAAGCAATGTGACCAATGATTTAGTTGCGGGATGATGCATTACGGAACGAGTAAAGAGACTTGCCAGTAATGAGATTGAACTAGGTATTGAGATACCGACGATCGAATCTCAGGCAAGTAACATGCCGATGACAAAGGGAACAACGTATGTTGTTATGCGGTTTGACCGATAAAGATCTTCATAGAATATGTAGGAACCAATATGAGGATCTAGGTTCTGCTATTGGTTATTGACCATAGATGAGTCTCGGTCATGTCTACATAGTTCTCGAACCCATAGGGTCCACACGCTTAACATTTGGTGACGATCGGTATTATGAGTTTATGTGTTTTGATGTACCGATGGTTGTTTGGAGTCCCGGATTTGATCACGGACATTAAGAGGAGTCTCGAAATGGTCGAGACATAAAGATCGATATATTGGATGGGTATGTTTGGACATCGGAATGGTTCCGTGTGAGTTCGGGCATTTATCGGAGTACCGGGAGGTTACCGGAACCCCCCGGGAAGTATATGGGCCTTATTGGGCCATGGTGGGAGAGAGGAGAAGGGAGCCTAGGAGGGGTGCCCCCCAAGCCCAATCCGAATTGGGTGGGGGGCCGCCCCCCCCCCTTTCCTTCCCCCTCTCTCCCCCTTCGTTCCTCTCCTAATCCAACTAGGGAAGGGGGGATCCTACTCCCGGTGGGAGTATGACTCCCCTTGGGCACGCCATAGAGGGCCGGCCCTCCCCCTCCTCCACTCCTTTATATACGAGGGAGGGGGCACCCCAAGGACACACAAGTTGACAGTTGTCTTAGCCGTGTGCGGTGCCGCCCTCCACAGATTCCACCTCAGTCATATCATTGTAGTGCTTAGGCGAAGCCCTGCGACGGTAACTTCATCATCACCATCATCATGCCATCGTGATGACGAAGCTCTCCCTCGAAACTCAGCTGGATCGAGAGTTCGTGGGACGTCACCGAGCCGAACGTGTGCAGATCGCGGAGGTGTCGTACTTTCGGTACTAGGATCGATCGGATCGTGAAGACATTCGACTACATCAACCGCGTTGTCATAACACTTCCTCTTTCAGTCTACGCGGGTATGTAGACAACACTCTCCCCTCTCGTTGCTATGCACCACCTAGATGGATCTTGCATGTGCGTAGGATTTTTTTTGAAATTACTGCATTTCCCAACAGTGGCATCCTAGCCAGGTCTATGCGTAGATGTTATATGCACGAGTAGAACAAAAAGAGTTGTGGGCGATAATAGTCATACTACTTACCAGCATGTCATACTTTGATTCGGCGGTATTTTTGGATGAAGCGGCCCAGACCTACATTACGCGTACACTTACGTGAGACTGGTTCTACCGACGTGCTTCGCACACAGGTGGCTGGCGGGTGTCAGTTTCTCCAACTTTAGTTGAATCGAGTGTGACTACGCCCGGTCCTTGCTGAAGATTAAAACCGCACACTTGACGAAAAATCATTATGGTTTTGAAGCGTAGGTAAGAACGGTTCTTGCTCAGCCCGTAGCAGCCACGTAAAACTTGCAACAACAAAGTAGAGGACTTATAACTTGTTTTTGCAGGGCACGTTGTGATGTGATATGGTCAAGACATGATGCTAAATTTTATTGTATGAGATGATCATGTTTTGTAAACAGAGTTATCGGCAACTTGCAGGAGCCATATGGTTGTCGCTTTATTATATGAAATGCAATCGCCATGTAATTGCTTTACTTTATCACTAAGTGGCAGCGATAGTCGTAGAAGCAATAGTTGGCGAGACGACAACGATGCTTCGATGGAGATCAAGGTGTCAAGCCGGTGATGATGGTGATCATGACGGTGCTTTGGAGATGGAGATCAAAGGCCCAAGATGATGATGGCCATACATATCACTTATATTGATTGCATGTGATGTTTATCCTTTATGCATCTTATTTTTCTTAGTTCGGCGGTAGCATTATAAGATGATCTCCCACTAAATTTCAAGGTACAAGTGTTCTCCCTGAGTATGCACCATTGCGAAAGTTCGTCGTGCCGAGACACCACGTGATGATCGGGTGTGATAAGCTCTACGTTCACATACAATGGGTGCAAGCCAGTTTTGCACACATAGAATACCCGGTTTAAACTTGACGAGCTTAGCATATGCAGATATGATCAACATAGTGATGTTCACCATTGAAAACTACTCCATCTCACGTGATGATCGGACATGGTTTAGTTGATTTGGATCACATGATCACTTAGATGATTAGAGGGATGTCTATCTAAGTGGGAGTTATTAAGTAATATGATTAATTGAACTTCAATTTATCATGAACTTAATACCTGATAGTATTTTGCATGTCTATGTTGTTGTAAATCAATGGACCATGCTACTGTTCCTTTGAATTTTAATGCGTTCCTAGAGAAAGCTAAGTTGAAAGATGATGGTAGCAACTACATGGATTGGGTCCGTAACTTCAGGATTATCCTCATTGCTGCACAGAAGAATTACGTCCTGGAAGCACCGGTAGTCGTAGACCGTAAGCGGAAGCGTTATCACAACGCGGTTGATGTAGTCGTACGTCTTCATGATCGACCAATCCTTAGTACCGAACGTACGACACCTCCGTGTTCACCACACGTTCAGCTGGTGACGTCCCACGAACTCACGGTCCAGTAGAGCTTCGGGTAAGAGCTTTGTCAGCACGACGGCGTGGTGACGGTGTTGATGAAGCTACCGACACAGGGCTTCGCCTAAGCACCACTACGATATGACCGAGGTGGATTATGGTGGAGGGGGGCACCGCACACGGCTAAGAGAGATCAATGATCAACTTGTGTGTCCTAGGGTGCCCCCTGCCCCCGTATACAAAGGAGCAAGGGGGGAGGCCGGCCGGCCCTTGCAGGGCGTGCCAGGAGGAGGAGTCCTCCTCCTAGTAGGAGTATGACTCCCCTTTCCTACTCCTACTAGGAGGGGGAAAGGGAGGAGAGGGAGAAGGAAAGTGGGGCGCCGCCCCCCTTCCCTAGTCCAATTCGGACCAGAGGGGGTGGGGCGCGCGGCCTGCCCTGGTCGGCCCTCTCTCTCTCCACTAAGGCCCATGTGGCCCATTACTTATCCCGGGGGGTGTTCCGGTAACCCTCCGGCACTCCGGTTTTCCGAAATCACCCGGAACACTTTCGGTATCCGAATATAGTTGTCCAATATATCAATCTTTATGTCTCGACCATTTCAAGATTCCTCGTCATGTCTGTGATCACATCCGAGACTTTGAACTACCTTCGGTACATCAAATCACATAAACTCATAATACCGATCATCACCGTACTTTAAGCGTGCGAACCCTACGGGTTCGAGAACTATGTAGACATGACCGAGACATGTCTCCGGTCAATAACCAATAGCAGAACCTAGATGCTCATATTGGTTCCTACATATTCTACGAAGATCTTTATCGGTCAAACCGCATAACAACATACGTTGTTCCCTTTGTCATCGGTATGTTACTTGCCCGAGATTCGATCGTCGGTATCTCAATACCTAGTTCAATCTCATTACCGGCAAGTCTCTTTACTCGTTCCGTAATGCATCACCCCGTAACTAACTCATTAGTCACATTGGTTGCAAGGCTTATAGTGATGTGTGTTACCGAGAGGGCCCAGAGATACCTCTCCGACAATCGAGTGACAAATCCTAATCTCGATCTATGCCAACTCAACAAGTACCATGGGAGACACCTGTAGAGCACCTTTATAATCACCCAGTTATGTTGTGACGTTTGGTAGCACACAAAGTTTTCCTCCGGTAATTGGGAGTTGCATAATCTCATAGTCATAGGAACATGTATAAGTCATGAAGAAAGCAATAGCAGTAAACTAAAATGATCAATTGCTATGCTAACGGAATGGGTCGAGTCAATCACATAATTCTCCTAATGATGTGATCCCGTTTATCAAATAATAACTCATGTCTGTGGTTAGGAAACATAACCATCTTTGATCAACGAGCTAGTCAAGTAGAGGCATACTAGTGACACTCTGTTTGTCTATGTATTAACACATGTATTATGTTTCCGGTTAATACAATTCTAGCATGAATAATAAACATTTATCATGAAATAAGGAAATAAATAATAACTTTATTATTGCCTCTAGGGCATATTTCCTTCAGTCTCCCACTTGCACTAGAGTCAATAATCTAGATTACACAATAATGATTCTAACACCCATGGAGCCTTGGATCGCTGGAGCTTGCACACTTTGTTGGCACCCTTTTTATCGATAAAACCTTCAAGTTGCATCATATACAACTCTTCTTCCAGAAATCCATTCAGGAATGCAGTCTTCACATCCATTTGCCAAATTTCATAATCATAAAATGCGGCAATTGCTAACATGATTCAGACAGACTTAAGCATCTCTACGGGTGAGAAGGTCTCATCGTAGTCAACTTCTTGAACTTGTCAAAAACCTTTCACAACAAGTCAAGCTTTGTAGACAGTAACGTTACCGTCAGCATCAGTCTTCTTCTTGAAGATCCATTTATTCTCGATGGCTTGCCGATCATCGGGCAAGTCAATCAAAGTCCAAACTTTGTTCTCATACAAGGATCCCATCTCAGATTTCATGGCCTCGAGCTATTTTCCGGAATCTGGGCACATCATCGCTTCCTCATAGTTCGTAGGTTCACCATGGTCAAGTAACATGACCTCCAAAACAGGATTACCGTACCACTCTGGTGTGGATCTTAGTCTGGTTGACCTACGAGGTTCGGTAGTAACTTGATCTGAAGTTTCATGATCATCATCATTGGCTTCCTCACTAATTGGCGTAGGTGTCACAGGAACCGATTTCTGTGATGGACTACTTTCCAATAAGGGAGCAGGTACAGTTACCTCATCAAGTTCTACTTTCCTCCGACTCACTTCTTTCGAGAGAAACTCCCTCTCTAGAAAGGATTCATTCTTGGCAACAAATGTCTTGCCTTCGGATCTGTGATAGAAGGTGTACCCAACAGTCTCCTTTGGGTATCCTATGAAGACACATTTCTCCGATTTGGGTTTGAGCTTATCAGGTTGAAGGTTTTTCACATAAGCATCGCAGCCCCAAACTTTAAGAAATGACAACTTTGGTTTCTTGCCAAACCATAGTTCATAAGGCATCGTCTCAACAGATTTAGATGGTGCCATATTTAACGTCAATGCAGCTGTCTCTAAAGCATAACGAAAATGCAACTATCCTTGGGTCGTTTTGGTAATTCCTAACAACATATAACTCATTGGGCTAATGCTACTCAAAGATAAACATTTCAGGAAAGCTCAATGATTTGCATGGCATGGATGAGAAAAGTGGATCCCTCAAAATTCTAAGGACAAAGAATTGGCTCAAGCTCAAAGGTCAAGACTCTACATCTTTTCATTTTAAGTGATCCAAGATCACATTGAGTCCATAGGAAAAGCCAATACTATTAAGAGGGGATGAGGTGTTGCCTAATGGCTTGCTTGCTCAAAGTGCTTAGTGATATGCTCCAAAGTCCTCAACTACTTTCTCACATCCACATATGTCCCGAACCAGAAGTCAAACTCGGCCCCACCGAAACTTTCTATCTGGCGCCACCGAGTTCAGTTGGCATAGCCACTGCCAGAAACCCTAGTCTTTCGGTCTTACCGATAGGGATTTCGGTCTCACCGAGATGGGATTGTAATCTCTCTGTTTCCCTTCGTAACATTTTGGTCAAACCGAGATGAGCGATCGGTCCCACCGAGATTGCAATGTAAACTCTATGTTTCCCTTTTGTAACGTTTCGGTCCAACCGAGATGAGTGAATCGGTCCCACTGAGTTTGCCTGACCAACTCTCTGTTAGTCCATTACCAAAATCGGTCTCACCGAGTTTGTGTAATCAGTCTCACTGAGATTACGTTATGCCCTAACCCTAACAAAATCGGTCCCACCGAGTTGACATGTCGGTCCCACGAAAATCCTAACGCTCACATTTTGAACTAAATCGGTCCAACCGAGTTTCATGATTCGGTCCCACCGAGTTTGGTGATTTGTGTGTAACGGTTAGATTTTGTGTGGAGGCTATTTATACCCCTCCACCCAGTCTTCATTCGGGGAGAGAGCCATCAGAACATGCCTACACTTCCAACATACATTTTCTGAGAGAGAACCACCGACACTTGTGTTGAGGTCAAGATATTCAACTCCAACCACATAAATCTTGATCTCTAGCCTTCCCCAAGTTGCTTTCCACTCAAATCATCTTTCCACCAAATCCAAATCCTATGAGAGAGAGTTGAGTGTTGGGGAGACTATCATTTGAAGCACAAGAGCAAGGAGTTCATCATCAACAGACCATTTGTTACCTCTTGGAGAGTGGTGTCTCCTAGATTGGTTAGGTGTCACTTGGGAGCCTCCGTCAAGATTGTGGAGTTGAACCAAGGAGTTTGTAAGGGCAAGGAGATCGCCTGCTTCGTGAAGATCTACTCGACTAAGGCAAGTCCTTCATGGGCGACGGCCATGGTGGGATGGACAAGGTTGCTTCTTCGTGGACCCTTCGTGGGTGGAGCCCTTCGTGGACTCGCGCAACCATTACCCTTCGTGGGTTGAAGTCTCCATAAACATGGATGTATGATAGCACCACCTATCGGAACCACGCCAAAAATCTCCGTGTCTCCAATTGCGTTTGCACACTCCAAACTCCTCCCTTTACCTTCATATGCAATTGTTTTACTTTCTACTGCTATACTCTTAGAATTGCATGTGTAGGTTGATTGCTTGACTTGTGCTAAGTTGCTAAAATCTGCCTAGAACTAAAATTGGGAAAAGGCTAGATTTTTATTTGGTCAAGTTGTCTAATCACCCCCCATCTAGACATACTTTCGATCCTACGGGTGGTATCAGAGCTTTGGTCTCCATTTGCTTTGATTTCCATAGCTTTTGGTGGTTATAGCCTTGGTTTCACAACCTATGAGAGTATGGCGTCTAGCGAGGGAAATTACCACCGTAGAGGTCCTTACTTTGATGGTACAAATTTTGCTAGTTGGAAGCATAGGATGAAAATGCATATTCTTGGACATAACCCCGCCGTTTGGGCTATTGTGTGTATTGGCTTGCAAGGTGAATTCTTCGATGGGAGAGAACCAAACCATGAAGCTACCGTGGAAGAGTTGAAGATGCTACAATACAATGCTCAAGCTTGTGATATTCTCTTCAACGGATTATGCCCCAAAGAATTCAACAAAATCAGCCGTCTTGAGAATGCAAAGGAAATTTGGGATACTTTGATTGATATGCACGAAGGTACCGAATCTGTCAAGGAATCCAAATTGGATTTGCTTCAAAGTCAGCTTGACAAGTTCAAAATGAAGGATGGTGAAGGCGTCGCTGAAATGTACTCTAGGCTTGCTCTCATCACAAATGAGATTGCCGGCTTAGGAAGTGAAGAGATGACTGATAGATTCATCATCAAGAAGATCCTAAGAGCCTTGGATGGAAAATATGATACCGTGTGCACATTGATCCAAATGATACCCAATTACAAAGATCTCAAGCCAACGGAAGTTATTGGAAGAATTGTTGCTCATGAGATGTCACTCAAGGATAAGGAAGAGCTTCACAACAAGTCAAGTGGTGCTTACAAAGCCTCGGGTGACGCTCCCACGTCATCAAGTGAGAAGCAAGCCTTCAATGAAGAATTGAGTCTAATGGTGAAGAACTTCAACAAGTTCTACAAGAGTAGAAGCAAGGAAAGAAGTTCCAGGTCAAGGTCCTACAATGACAAAAGATCTTCTAGTCATGAGCGTAATTGCTACAATTGTGGAAGACCCGGACACTACTCCAATGAATGTACGCCCCCCTACAAAAGAAGAGAAGATTCTCCCAAAAGAAGGAGTAGAAGAGAAGAATCACCATCAAGAGAGAGAAGGAGTAGAGATGATCGTTATGAACGAAGACCCTCTCAGAGAAGCAAGGACTGTGAAAGGAAGGAAAAGTCATCAAGGAGCTACACAAAAATAAGACATCAAGCTCATGTTGGTGAATGGGTATCCGGTTCCAACTCCGACAATCACTCCGAAAGAAGTTATCACTCCGACTCCGAATATACTCAAGATGAAGGTGTTGCCGGACTAGCACTTGTGACAACCAACTCCTACGCCATTTTTGAATCACCAAATGAAGGAATTGGGAGATGCTTCATGGCTAAAGGTCGAAAGGTAACACACCCCGAGTATGTTGATTTCAATAGTGATGAAGATGATTTGCTAGGAGATGATGATTTACTTGTTGACAACTCTAGTTATGAAAACTATGATGAGCTTGCTATTAATCATGATAATCAAGATAAAATGAATGACGATGATAAGAAGGAGATTGAGCGTCTAACTAAAGAACTAAACACTCTTAAGTTAGCTCATGAAACTACCTTGTAAGATCATCGAGAACTTTTAAAGACTCATGATAAGCTACGCTTTGAAAAGCTCAACCTTCAACAAGAACATGACTTTTTAAAGGCAATCAATGATGATCTTTGCAAGAAAAGTTCTTCTTATATTGCCAAGTGTTTACTCTTGTCTACTTACATGCCACAAGTTAAATCTAGCAATAAGAACAAGAAAGATTCTTCATCTAGTAGTAACAACAATCATGCTAAATCTAATGTTGTTGCTTCTAGTAGCTCTCTTGATTCCACTAATGATTCTCTTAGCCAAGTTACACTTGAGCAAGAAAATAGCTTATTGAAGGGAATTATAGAGAAAGGTGTTTACAAGAGCCTTGCCGGAAGTAAGCAATTTGAGGAAATTGTACGCAAGCAAGGAAGACACAGGAAGAATCAAGGTGTTGGTTTTGAATGAAAGTTCAATGCCAATGGAGTTGAGTGGGAAGAAGATCAATACCCCAAGACGAAGTTTGTTCCTCAACAAGAGAAGTATGATCCTACTTCTTTCAAAGGAACACAATCTCAAGATGATCTTCCACCACAAGACCACAAGCAAAAAGGTAAGGAAAAGCTTCAAGAGGAGATTGATGCATTCGAGGAAGCACCCAAGGCCTTGGTCAAATGGATTCCCAAGACTACATCAAGTTCTACTTCAAGTACGACTACAACCTCAAGGATTCCCATCAAGATGGTGTGGATCCTGAAGAACAAGAACTAGAGAGTTCTTGAGGGTGACTCTGCTAACCTACTTCACTCTTATCATTTTGGCAAAGACAAGTGCAAACAACTTTCATATCTTGCAATAGTTCAAGGAGTCACAAACCCTCGTGTTGGTAAGACAAGGGACAAGGTAACCTAATGCTTCCATGGACATCATCTTGTGTACACATCACTCTATGTCTATGGATATCCTTGTTTGTTCCTAGTGGGACTAACCCATGTAGGTATTGAAAGTGCAACTCACTCCAAAGGATTGCTCCGAATGATCTACATCAACATTGAGCATCCACACCTTCAACACCTACATGAAGTCATCATCGACAAAACCCAAGGTTAGTTGATCCCTCATAGGGGAGATATCACACCTAGGGGGAGCTTTACTCTAATCAATTGAGCTAAAGCAACTCTAATGGTGTGAACACACCAATGCTTTATGTAAAAGTGGTAACCCCACTTGCGCTTAAACGATGAGTATGACCTATGATCAAATGTTCTCATTTGACTCCTAAGTCAACATACTCATATATAGATGACCTAGTCATCACAAATTGCTTGATAGATACTAGAGTGATTGTGCATGCTTTGTCACATATTTCATTTGCCATCTTATTGTGTGAGCATGTTGGTTGCATATTTTACTCATTCAAGGACATCCATTTGTTGCTTTGATTGTTTGGCCTTTTCCCTTTTGCCAAATGGATGGAAAAGAGTGCCTAAGAACTCCCTGTAGCTATCTATGCTTTTCTCTTCTCAAACTCTATTCATGCTACATCACAAAGTTTGATCAAGTCAGATTCGAACCACTCTGTGTGAGGAGCACTCAGAGTCCCCGATTCGTCATAGACTTAAAATTCCAAAACCTCTTTGTGCATTTCGGTATGACCGAGTCATCCATTTCGGTCACACCGAGATCACTTAGTTGATCTAGGTTTTCAATCTCGGTGCAACCCATTAGAACCTTTCGGTCACAAAAGGTTGCAGTAACTGCCTACAGTTTTGCATCTCGGTGCCACCGAGTTATTCCACTCGGTCACACCGACAGGGTCAGGTTATATATACTGACGGGCCAAATTTTAGAAAATTTTCCAAAACCCTTCGCCCGTGCATAATCACGTGATGATCGGACATGGTTTAGTTGATTTGGATCACATGATCACTTAGATGATTAGAGGGATGTCTATCTAAGTGGGAGTTATTAAGTAATATGATTAATTGAACTTCAATTTATCATGAACTTAATACCTGATAGTATTTTGCATGTCTATGTTGTTGTAAATCAATGGACCATGCTACTGTTCCTTTGAATTTTAATGCGTTCCTAGAGAAAGCTAAGTTGAAAGATGATGGTAGCAACTACATGGATTGGGTCCGTAACTTCAGGATTATCCTCATTGCTGCACAGAAGAATTACGTCCTGGAAGCACCGGTAGTCGTAGACCGTAAGCGGAAGCGTTATCACAACGCGGTTGATGTAGTCGTACGTCTTCATGATCGACCAATCCTTAGTACCGAACGTACGACACCTCCGTGTTCACCACACGTTCAGCTGGTGACGTCCCACGAACTCACGGTCCAGTAGAGCTTCGGGTAAGAGCTTTGTCAGCACGACGGCGTGGTGACGGTGTTGATGAAGCTACCGACACAGGGCTTCGCCTAAGCACCACTACGATATGACCGAGGTGGATTATGGTGGAGGGGGGCACCGCACACGGCTAAGAGAGATCAATGATCAACTTGTGTGTCCTAGGGTGCCCCCTGCCCCCGTATACAAAGGAGCAAGGGGGGAGGCCGGCCGGCCCTTGCAGGGCGTGCCAGGAGGAGGAGTCCTCCTCCTAGTAGGAGTATGACTCCCCTTTCCTACTCCTACTAGGAGGGGGAAAGGGAGGAGAGGGAGAAGGAAAGTGGGGCGCCGCCCCCCTTCCCTAGTCCAATTCGGACCAGAGGGGGTGGGGCGCGCGGCCTGCCCTGGTCGGCCCTCTCTCTCTCCACTAAGGCCCATGTGGCCCATTACTTATCCCGGGGGGTGTTCCGGTAACCCTCCGGCACTCCGGTTTTCCGAAATCACCCGGAACACTTTCGGTATCCGAATATAGTTGTCCAATATATCAATCTTTATGTCTCGACCATTTCAAGATTCCTCGTCATGTCTGTGATCACATCCGAGACTTTGAACTACCTTCGGTACATCAAATCACATAAACTCATAATACCGATCATCACCGTACTTTAAGCGTGCGAACCCTACGGGTTCGAGAACTATGTAGACATGACCGAGACATGTCTCCGGTCAATAACCAATAGCAGAACCTAGATGCTCATATTGGTTCCTACATATTCTACGAAGATCTTTATCGGTCAAACCGCATAACAACATACGTTGTTCCCTTTGTCATCGGTATGTTACTTGCCCGAGATTCGATCGTCGGTATCTCAATACCTAGTTCAATCTCATTACCGGCAAGTCTCTTTACTCGTTCCGTAATGCATCACCCCGTAACTAACTCATTAGTCACATTGGTTGCAAGGCTTATAGTGATGTGTGTTACCGAGAGGGCCCAGAGATACCTCTCCGACAATCGAGTGACAAATCCTAATCTCGATCTATGCCAACTCAACAAGTACCATGGGAGACACCTGTAGAGCACCTTTATAATCACCCAGTTATGTTGTGACGTTTGGTAGCACACAAAGTTTTCCTCCGGTAATTGGGAGTTGCATAATCTCATAGTCATAGGAACATGTATAAGTCATGAAGAAAGCAATAGCAGTAAACTAAAATGATCAATTGCTATGCTAACGGAATGGGTCGAGTCAATCACATAATTCTCCTAATGATGTGATCCCGTTTATCAAATAATAACTCATGTCTGTGGTTAGGAAACATAACCATCTTTGATCAACGAGCTAGTCAAGTAGAGGCATACTAGTGACACTCTGTTTGTCTATGTATTAACACATGTATTATGTTTCCGGTTAATACAATTCTAGCATGAATAATAAACATTTATCATGAAATAAGGAAATAAATAATAACTTTATTATTGCCTCTAGGGCATATTTCCTTCAGTCTCCCACTTGCACTAGAGTCAATAATCTAGATTACACAATAATGATTCTAACACCCATGGAGCCTTGGATCGCTGGAGCTTGCACACTTTGTTGGCACCCTTTTTATCGATAAAACCTTCAAGTTGCATCATATACAACTCTTCTTCCAGAAATCCATTCAGGAATGCAGTCTTCACATCCATTTGCCAAATTTCATAATCATAAAATGCGGCAATTGCTAACATGATTCAGACAGACTTAAGCATCTCTACGGGTGAGAAGGTCTCATCGTAGTCAACTTCTTGAACTTGTCAAAAACCTTTCACAACAAGTCAAGCTTTGTAGACAGTAACGTTACCGTCAGCATCAGTCTTCTTCTTGAAGATCCATTTATTCTCGATGGCTTGCCGATCATCGGGCAAGTCAATCAAAGTCCAAACTTTGTTCTCATACAAGGATCCCATCTCAGATTTCATGGCCTCGAGCTATTTTCCGGAATCTGGGCACATCATCGCTTCCTCATAGTTCGTAGGTTCACCATGGTCAAGTAACATGACCTCCAAAACAGGATTACCGTACCACTCTGGTGTGGATCTTAGTCTGGTTGACCTACGAGGTTCGGTAGTAACTTGATCTGAAGTTTCATGATCATCATCATTGGCTTCCTCACTAATTGGCGTAGGTGTCACAGGAACCGATTTCTGTGATGGACTACTTTCCAATAAGGGAGCAGGTACAGTTACCTCATCAAGTTCTACTTTCCTCCGACTCACTTCTTTCGAGAGAAACTCCCTCTCTAGAAAGGATTCATTCTTGGCAACAAATGTCTTGCCTTCGGATCTGTGATAGAAGGTGTACCCAACAGTCTCCTTTGGGTATCCTATGAAGACACATTTCTCCGATTTGGGTTTGAGCTTATCAGGTTGAAGGTTTTTCACATAAGCATCGCAGCCCCAAACTTTAAGAAATGACAACTTTGGTTTCTTGCCAAACCATAGTTCATAAGGCATCGTCTCAACAGATTTAGATGGTGCCATATTTAACGTCAATGCAGCTGTCTCTAAAGCATAACGAAAATGCAACTATCCTTGGGTCGTTTTGGTAATTCCTAACAACATATAACTCATTGGGCTAATGCTACTCAAAGATAAACATTTCAGGAAAGCTCAATGATTTGCATGGCATGGATGAGAAAAGTGGATCCCTCAAAATTCTAAGGACAAAGAATTGGCTCAAGCTCAAAGGTCAAGACTCTACATCTTTTCATTTTAAGTGATCCAAGATCACATTGAGTCCATAGGAAAAGCCAATACTATTAAGAGGGGATGAGGTGTTGCCTAATGGCTTGCTTGCTCAAAGTGCTTAGTGATATGCTCCAAAGTCCTCAACTACTTTCTCACATCCACATATGTCCCGAACCAGAAGTCAAACTCGGCCCCACCGAAACTTTCTATCTGGCGCCACCGAGTTCAGTTGGCATAGCCACTGCCAGAAACCCTAGTCTTTCGGTCTTACCGATAGGGATTTCGGTCTCACCGAGATGGGATTGTAATCTCTCTGTTTCCCTTCGTAACATTTTGGTCAAACCGAGATGAGCGATCGGTCCCACCGAGATTGCAATGTAAACTCTATGTTTCCCTTTTGTAACGTTTCGGTCCAACCGAGATGAGTGAATCGGTCCCACTGAGTTTGCCTGACCAACTCTCTGTTAGTCCATTACCAAAATCGGTCTCACCGAGTTTGTGTAATCAGTCTCACTGAGATTACGTTATGCCCTAACCCTAACAAAATCGGTCCCACCGAGTTGACATGTCGGTCCCACGAAAATCCTAACGCTCACATTTTGAACTAAATCGGTCCAACCGAGTTTCATGATTCGGTCCCACCGAGTTTGGTGATTTGTGTGTAACGGTTAGATTTTGTGTGGAGGCTATTTATACCCCTCCACCCAGTCTTCATTCGGGGAGAGAGCCATCAGAACATGCCTACACTTCCAACATACATTTTCTGAGAGAGAACCACCGACACTTGTGTTGAGGTCAAGATATTCAACTCCAACCACATAAATCTTGATCTCTAGCCTTCCCCAAGTTGCTTTCCACTCAAATCATCTTTCCACCAAATCCAAATCCTATGAGAGAGAGTTGAGTGTTGGGGAGACTATCATTTGAAGCACAAGAGCAAGGAGTTCATCATCAACAGACCATTTGTTACCTCTTGGAGAGTGGTGTCTCCTAGATTGGTTAGGTGTCACTTGGGAGCCTCCGTCAAGATTGTGGAGTTGAACCAAGGAGTTTGTAAGGGCAAGGAGATCGCCTGCTTCGTGAAGATCTACTCGACTAAGGCAAGTCCTTCATGGGCGACGGCCATGGTGGGATGGACAAGGTTGCTTCTTCGTGGACCCTTCGTGGGTGGAGCCCTTCGTGGACTCGCGCAACCATTACCCTTCGTGGGTTGAAGTCTCCATAAACATGGATGTATGATAGCACCACCTATCGGAACCACGCCAAAAATCTCCGTGTCTCCAATTGCGTTTGCACACTCCAAACTCCTCCCTTTACCTTCATATGCAATTGTTTTACTTTCTACTGCTATACTCTTAGAATTGCATGTGTAGGTTGATTGCTTGACTTGTGCTAAGTTGCTAAAATCTGCCTAGAACTAAAATTGGGAAAAGGCTAGATTTTTATTTGGTCAAGTTGTCTAATCACCCCCCATCTAGACATACTTTCGATCCTACGGGTGGTATCAGAGCTTTGGTCTCCATTTGCTTTGATTTCCATAGCTTTTGGTGGTTATAGCCTTGGTTTCACAACCTATGAGAGTATGGCGTCTAGCGAGGGAAATTACCACCGTAGAGGTCCTTACTTTGATGGTACAAATTTTGCTAGTTGGAAGCATAGGATGAAAATGCATATTCTTGGACATAACCCCGCCGTTTGGGCTATTGTGTGTATTGGCTTGCAAGGTGAATTCTTCGATGGGAGAGAACCAAACCATGAAGCTACCGTGGAAGAGTTGAAGATGCTACAATACAATGCTCAAGCTTGTGATATTCTCTTCAACGGATTATGCCCCAAAGAATTCAACAAAATCAGCCGTCTTGAGAATGCAAAGGAAATTTGGGATACTTTGATTGATATGCACGAAGGTACCGAATCTGTCAAGGAATCCAAATTGGATTTGCTTCAAAGTCAGCTTGACAAGTTCAAAATGAAGGATGGTGAAGGCGTCGCTGAAATGTACTCTAGGCTTGCTCTCATCACAAATGAGATTGCCGGCTTAGGAAGTGAAGAGATGACTGATAGATTCATCATCAAGAAGATCCTAAGAGCCTTGGATGGAAAATATGATACCGTGTGCACATTGATCCAAATGATACCCAATTACAAAGATCTCAAGCCAACGGAAGTTATTGGAAGAATTGTTGCTCATGAGATGTCACTCAAGGATAAGGAAGAGCTTCACAACAAGTCAAGTGGTGCTTACAAAGCCTCGGGTGACGCTCCCACGTCATCAAGTGAGAAGCAAGCCTTCAATGAAGAATTGAGTCTAATGGTGAAGAACTTCAACAAGTTCTACAAGAGTAGAAGCAAGGAAAGAAGTTCCAGGTCAAGGTCCTACAATGACAAAAGATCTTCTAGTCATGAGCGTAATTGCTACAATTGTGGAAGACCCGGACACTACTCCAATGAATGTACGCCCCCCTACAAAAGAAGAGAAGATTCTCCCAAAAGAAGGAGTAGAAGAGAAGAATCACCATCAAGAGAGAGAAGGAGTAGAGATGATCGTTATGAACGAAGACCCTCTCAGAGAAGCAAGGACTGTGAAAGGAAGGAAAAGTCATCAAGGAGCTACACAAAAATAAGACATCAAGCTCATGTTGGTGAATGGGTATCCGGTTCCAACTCCGACAATCACTCCGAAAGAAGTTATCACTCCGACTCCGAATATACTCAAGATGAAGGTGTTGCCGGACTAGCACTTGTGACAACCAACTCCTACGCCATTTTTGAATCACCAAATGAAGGAATTGGGAGATGCTTCATGGCTAAAGGTCGAAAGGTAACACACCCCGAGTATGTTGATTTCAATAGTGATGAAGATGATTTGCTAGGAGATGATGATTTACTTGTTGACAACTCTAGTTATGAAAACTATGATGAGCTTGCTATTAATCATGATAATCAAGATAAAATGAATGACGATGATAAGAAGGAGATTGAGCGTCTAACTAAAGAACTAAACACTCTTAAGTTAGCTCATGAAACTACCTTGTAAGATCATCGAGAACTTTTAAAGACTCATGATAAGCTACGCTTTGAAAAGCTCAACCTTCAACAAGAACATGACTTTTTAAAGGCAATCAATGATGATCTTTGCAAGAAAAGTTCTTCTTATATTGCCAAGTGTTTACTCTTGTCTACTTACATGCCACAAGTTAAATCTAGCAATAAGAACAAGAAAGATTCTTCATCTAGTAGTAACAACAATCATGCTAAATCTAATGTTGTTGCTTCTAGTAGCTCTCTTGATTCCACTAATGATTCTCTTAGCCAAGTTACACTTGAGCAAGAAAATAGCTTATTGAAGGGAATTATAGAGAAAGGTGTTTACAAGAGCCTTGCCGGAAGTAAGCAATTTGAGGAAATTGTACGCAAGCAAGGAAGACACAGGAAGAATCAAGGTGTTGGTTTTGAATGAAAGTTCAATGCCAATGGAGTTGAGTGGGAAGAAGATCAATACCCCAAGACGAAGTTTGTTCCTCAACAAGAGAAGTATGATCCTACTTCTTTCAAAGGAACACAATCTCAAGATGATCTTCCACCACAAGACCACAAGCAAAAAGGTAAGGAAAAGCTTCAAGAGGAGATTGATGCATTCGAGGAAGCACCCAAGGCCTTGGTCAAATGGATTCCCAAGACTACATCAAGTTCTACTTCAAGTACGACTACAACCTCAAGGATTCCCATCAAGATGGTGTGGATCCTGAAGAACAAGAACTAGAGAGTTCTTGAGGGTGACTCTGCTAACCTACTTCACTCTTATCATTTTGGCAAAGACAAGTGCAAACAACTTTCATATCTTGCAATAGTTCAAGGAGTCACAAACCCTCGTGTTGGTAAGACAAGGGACAAGGTAACCTAATGCTTCCATGGACATCATCTTGTGTACACATCACTCTATGTCTATGGATATCCTTGTTTGTTCCTAGTGGGACTAACCCATGTAGGTATTGAAAGTGCAACTCACTCCAAAGGATTGCTCCGAATGATCTACATCAACATTGAGCATCCACACCTTCAACACCTACATGAAGTCATCATCGACAAAACCCAAGGTTAGTTGATCCCTCATAGGGGAGATATCACACCTAGGGGGAGCTTTACTCTAATCAATTGAGCTAAAGCAACTCTAATGGTGTGAACACACCAATGCTTTATGTAAAAGTGGTAACCCCACTTGCGCTTAAACGATGAGTATGACCTATGATCAAATGTTCTCATTTGACTCCTAAGTCAACATACTCATATATAGATGACCTAGTCATCACAAATTGCTTGATAGATACTAGAGTGATTGTGCATGCTTTGTCACATATTTCATTTGCCATCTTATTGTGTGAGCATGTTGGTTGCATATTTTACTCATTCAAGGACATCCATTTGTTGCTTTGATTGTTTGGCCTTTTCCCTTTTGCCAAATGGATGGAAAAGAGTGCCTAAGAACTCCCTGTAGCTATCTATGCTTTTCTCTTCTCAAACTCTATTCATGCTACATCACAAAGTTTGATCAAGTCAGATTCGAACCACTCTGTGTGAGGAGCACTCAGAGTCCCCGATTCGTCATAGACTTAAAATTCCAAAACCTCTTTGTGCATTTCGGTATGACCGAGTCATCCATTTCGGTCACACCGAGATCACTTAGTTGATCTAGGTTTTCAATCTCGGTGCAACCCATTAGAACCTTTCGGTCACAAAAGGTTGCAGTAACTGCCTACAGTTTTGCATCTCGGTGCCACCGAGTTATTCCACTCGGTCACACCGACAGGGTCAGGTTATATATACTGACGGGCCAAATTTTAGAAAATTTTCCAAAACCCTTCGCCCGTGCATAATCACGTGATGATCGGATATGGTTTAGTTGATTTGGATCACATGATCACTTAGATGATTAGAGGGATGTCTATCTAAGTGGGAGTTATTAAGTAATATGATTAATTGAACTTCAATTTATCATGAACTTAATACCTGATAGTATTTTGCATGTCTATGTTGTTGTAAATCAATGGACCATGCTACTGTTCCTTTGAATTTTAATGCGTTCCTAGAGAAAGCTAAGTTGAAAGATGATGGTAGCAACTACATGGATTGGGTCCGTAACTTCAGGATTATCCTCATTGCTGCACAGAAGAATTACGTCCTGGAAGCACCGGTAGTCGTAGACCGTAAGCGGAAGCGTTATCACAACGCGGTTGATGTAGTCGTACGTCTTCATGATCGACCAATCCTTAGTACCGAACGTACGACACCTCCGTGTTCACCACACGTTCAGCTGGTGACGTCCCACGAACTCACGGTCCAGTAGAGCTTCGGGTAAGAGCTTTGTCAGCACGACGGCGTGGTGACGGTGTTGATGAAGCTACCGACACAGGGCTTCGCCTAAGCACCACTACGATATGACCGAGGTGGATTATGGTGGAGGGGGGCACCGCACACGGCTAAGAGAGATCAATGATCAACTTGTGTGTCCTAGGGTGCCCCCTGCCCCCGTATACAAAGGAGCAAGGGGGGAGGCCGGCCGGCCCTTGCAGGGCGTGCCAGGAGGAGGAGTCCTCCTCCTAGTAGGAGTATGACTCCCCTTTCCTACTCCTACTAGGAGGGGGAAAGGGAGGAGAGGGAGAAGGAAAGTGGGGCGCCGCCCCCCTTCCCTAGTCCAATTCGGACCAGAGGGGGTGGGGCGCGCGGCCTGCCCTGGTCGGCCCTCTCTCTCTCCACTAAGGCCCATGTGGCCCATTACTTATCCCGGGGGGTGTTCCGGTAACCCTCCGGCACTCCGGTTTTCCGAAATCACCCGGAACACTTTCGGTATCCGAATATAGTTGTCCAATATATCAATCTTTATGTCTCGACCATTTCAAGATTCCTCGTCATGTCTGTGATCACATCCGAGACTTTGAACTACCTTCGGTACATCAAATCACATAAACTCATAATACCGATCATCACCGTACTTTAAGCGTGCGAACCCTACGGGTTCGAGAACTATGTAGACATGACCGAGACATGTCTCCGGTCAATAACCAATAGCAGAACCTAGATGCTCATATTGGTTCCTACATATTCTACGAAGATCTTTATCGGTCAAACCGCATAACAACATACGTTGTTCCCTTTGTCATCGGTATGTTACTTGCCCGAGATTCGATCGTCGGTATCTCAATACCTAGTTCAATCTCATTACCGGCAAGTCTCTTTACTCGTTCCGTAATGCATCACCCCGTAACTAACTCATTAGTCACATTGGTTGCAAGGCTTATAGTGATGTGTGTTACCGAGAGGGCCCAGAGATACCTCTCCGACAATCGAGTGACAAATCCTAATCTCGATCTATGCCAACTCAACAAGTACCATGGGAGACACCTGTAGAGCACCTTTATAATCACCCAGTTATGTTGTGACGTTTGGTAGCACACAAAGTTTTCCTCCGGTAATTGGGAGTTGCATAATCTCATAGTCATAGGAACATGTATAAGTCATGAAGAAAGCAATAGCAGTAAACTAAAATGATCAATTGCTATGCTAACGGAATGGGTCGAGTCAATCACATAATTCTCCTAATGATGTGATCCCGTTTATCAAATAATAACTCATGTCTGTGGTTAGGAAACATAACCATCTTTGATCAACGAGCTAGTCAAGTAGAGGCATACTAGTGACACTCTGTTTGTCTATGTATTAACACATGTATTATGTTTCCGGTTAATACAATTCTAGCATGAATAATAAACATTTATCATGAAATAAGGAAATAAATAATAACTTTATTATTGCCTCTAGGGCATATTTCCTTCAGTCTCCCACTTGCACTAGAGTCAATAATCTAGATTACACAATAATGATTCTAACACCCATGGAGCCTTGGATCGCTGGAGCTTGCACACTTTGTTGGCACCCTTTTTATCGATAAAACCTTCAAGTTGCATCATATACAACTCTTCTTCCAGAAATCCATTCAGGAATGCAGTCTTCACATCCATTTGCCAAATTTCATAATCATAAAATGCGGCAATTGCTAACATGATTCAGACAGACTTAAGCATCTCTACGGGTGAGAAGGTCTCATCGTAGTCAACTTCTTGAACTTGTCAAAAACCTTTCACAACAAGTCAAGCTTTGTAGACAGTAACGTTACCGTCAGCATCAGTCTTCTTCTTGAAGATCCATTTATTCTCGATGGCTTGCCGATCATCGGGCAAGTCAATCAAAGTCCAAACTTTGTTCTCATACAAGGATCCCATCTCAGATTTCATGGCCTCGAGCTATTTTCCGGAATCTGGGCACATCATCGCTTCCTCATAGTTCGTAGGTTCACCATGGTCAAGTAACATGACCTCCAAAACAGGATTACCGTACCACTCTGGTGTGGATCTTAGTCTGGTTGACCTACGAGGTTCGGTAGTAACTTGATCTGAAGTTTCATGATCATCATCATTGGCTTCCTCACTAATTGGCGTAGGTGTCACAGGAACCGATTTCTGTGATGGACTACTTTCCAATAAGGGAGCAGGTACAGTTACCTCATCAAGTTCTACTTTCCTCCGACTCACTTCTTTCGAGAGAAACTCCCTCTCTAGAAAGGATTCATTCTTGGCAACAAATGTCTTGCCTTCGGATCTGTGATAGAAGGTGTACCCAACAGTCTCCTTTGGGTATCCTATGAAGACACATTTCTCCGATTTGGGTTTGAGCTTATCAGGTTGAAGGTTTTTCACATAAGCATCGCAGCCCCAAACTTTAAGAAATGACAACTTTGGTTTCTTGCCAAACCATAGTTCATAAGGCATCGTCTCAACAGATTTAGATGGTGCCATATTTAACGTCAATGCAGCTGTCTCTAAAGCATAACGAAAATGCAACTATCCTTGGGTCGTTTTGGTAATTCCTAACAACATATAACTCATTGGGCTAATGCTACTCAAAGATAAACATTTCAGGAAAGCTCAATGATTTGCATGGCATGGATGAGAAAAGTGGATCCCTCAAAATTCTAAGGACAAAGAATTGGCTCAAGCTCAAAGGTCAAGACTCTACATCTTTTCATTTTAAGTGATCCAAGATCACATTGAGTCCATAGGAAAAGCCAATACTATTAAGAGGGGATGAGGTGTTGCCTAATGGCTTGCTTGCTCAAAGTGCTTAGTGATATGCTCCAAAGTCCTCAACTACTTTCTCACATCCACATATGTCCCGAACCAGAAGTCAAACTCGGCCCCACCGAAACTTTCTATCTGGCGCCACCGAGTTCAGTTGGCATAGCCACTGCCAGAAACCCTAGTCTTTCGGTCTTACCGATAGGGATTTCGGTCTCACCGAGATGGGATTGTAATCTCTCTGTTTCCCTTCGTAACATTTTGGTCAAACCGAGATGAGCGATCGGTCCCACCGAGATTGCAATGTAAACTCTATGTTTCCCTTTTGTAACGTTTCGGTCCAACCGAGATGAGTGAATCGGTCCCACTGAGTTTGCCTGACCAACTCTCTGTTAGTCCATTACCAAAATCGGTCTCACCGAGTTTGTGTAATCAGTCTCACTGAGATTACGTTATGCCCTAACCCTAACAAAATCGGTCCCACCGAGTTGACATGTCGGTCCCACGAAAATCCTAACGCTCACATTTTGAACTAAATCGGTCCAACCGAGTTTCATGATTCGGTCCCACCGAGTTTGGTGATTTGTGTGTAACGGTTAGATTTTGTGTGGAGGCTATTTATACCCCTCCACCCAGTCTTCATTCGGGGAGAGAGCCATCAGAACATGCCTACACTTCCAACATACATTTTCTGAGAGAGAACCACCGACACTTGTGTTGAGGTCAAGATATTCAACTCCAACCACATAAATCTTGATCTCTAGCCTTCCCCAAGTTGCTTTCCACTCAAATCATCTTTCCACCAAATCCAAATCCTATGAGAGAGAGTTGAGTGTTGGGGAGACTATCATTTGAAGCACAAGAGCAAGGAGTTCATCATCAACAGACCATTTGTTACCTCTTGGAGAGTGGTGTCTCCTAGATTGGTTAGGTGTCACTTGGGAGCCTCCGTCAAGATTGTGGAGTTGAACCAAGGAGTTTGTAAGGGCAAGGAGATCGCCTGCTTCGTGAAGATCTACTCGACTAAGGCAAGTCCTTCATGGGCGACGGCCATGGTGGGATGGACAAGGTTGCTTCTTCGTGGACCCTTCGTGGGTGGAGCCCTTCGTGGACTCGCGCAACCATTACCCTTCGTGGGTTGAAGTCTCCATAAACATGGATGTATGATAGCACCACCTATCGGAACCACGCCAAAAATCTCCGTGTCTCCAATTGCGTTTGCACACTCCAAACTCCTCCCTTTACCTTCATATGCAATTGTTTTACTTTCTACTGCTATACTCTTAGAATTGCATGTGTAGGTTGATTGCTTGACTTGTGCTAAGTTGCTAAAATCTGCCTAGAACTAAAATTGGGAAAAGGCTAGATTTTTATTTGGTCAAGTTGTCTAATCACCCCCCATCTAGACATACTTTCGATCCTACGGGTGGTATCAGAGCTTTGGTCTCCATTTGCTTTGATTTCCATAGCTTTTGGTGGTTATAGCCTTGGTTTCACAACCTATGAGAGTATGGCGTCTAGCGAGGGAAATTACCACCGTAGAGGTCCTTACTTTGATGGTACAAATTTTGCTAGTTGGAAGCATAGGATGAAAATGCATATTCTTGGACATAACCCCGCCGTTTGGGCTATTGTGTGTATTGGCTTGCAAGGTGAATTCTTCGATGGGAGAGAACCAAACCATGAAGCTACCGTGGAAGAGTTGAAGATGCTACAATACAATGCTCAAGCTTGTGATATTCTCTTCAACGGATTATGCCCCAAAGAATTCAACAAAATCAGCCGTCTTGAGAATGCAAAGGAAATTTGGGATACTTTGATTGATATGCACGAAGGTACCGAATCTGTCAAGGAATCCAAATTGGATTTGCTTCAAAGTCAGCTTGACAAGTTCAAAATGAAGGATGGTGAAGGCGTCGCTGAAATGTACTCTAGGCTTGCTCTCATCACAAATGAGATTGCCGGCTTAGGAAGTGAAGAGATGACTGATAGATTCATCATCAAGAAGATCCTAAGAGCCTTGGATGGAAAATATGATACCGTGTGCACATTGATCCAAATGATACCCAATTACAAAGATCTCAAGCCAACGGAAGTTATTGGAAGAATTGTTGCTCATGAGATGTCACTCAAGGATAAGGAAGAGCTTCACAACAAGTCAAGTGGTGCTTACAAAGCCTCGGGTGACGCTCCCACGTCATCAAGTGAGAAGCAAGCCTTCAATGAAGAATTGAGTCTAATGGTGAAGAACTTCAACAAGTTCTACAAGAGTAGAAGCAAGGAAAGAAGTTCCAGGTCAAGGTCCTACAATGACAAAAGATCTTCTAGTCATGAGCGTAATTGCTACAATTGTGGAAGACCCGGACACTACTCCAATGAATGTACGCCCCCCTACAAAAGAAGAGAAGATTCTCCCAAAAGAAGGAGTAGAAGAGAAGAATCACCATCAAGAGAGAGAAGGAGTAGAGATGATCGTTATGAACGAAGACCCTCTCAGAGAAGCAAGGACTGTGAAAGGAAGGAAAAGTCATCAAGGAGCTACACAAAAATAAGACATCAAGCTCATGTTGGTGAATGGGTATCCGGTTCCAACTCCGACAATCACTCCGAAAGAAGTTATCACTCCGACTCCGAATATACTCAAGATGAAGGTGTTGCCGGACTAGCACTTGTGACAACCAACTCCTACGCCATTTTTGAATCACCAAATGAAGGAATTGGGAGATGCTTCATGGCTAAAGGTCGAAAGGTAACACACCCCGAGTATGTTGATTTCAATAGTGATGAAGATGATTTGCTAGGAGATGATGATTTACTCTAGTAGCTCTCTTGATTCCACTAATGATTCTCTTAGCCAAGTTACACTTGAGCAAGAAAATAGCTTATTGAAGGGAATTATAGAGAAAGGTGTTTACAAGAGCCTTGCCGGAAGTAAGCAATTTGAGGAAATTGTACGCAAGCAAGGAAGACACAGGAAGAATCAAGGTGTTGGTTTTGAATGAAAGTTCAATGCCAATGGAGTTGAGTGGGAAGAAGATCAATACCCCAAGACGAAGTTTGTTCCTCAACAAGAGAAGTATGATCCTACTTCTTTCAAAGGAACACAATCTCAAGATGATCTTCCACCACAAGACCACAAGCAAAAAGGTAAGGAAAAGCTTCAAGAGGAGATTGATGCATTCGAGGAAGCACCCAAGGCCTTGGTCAAATGGATTCCCAAGACTACATCAAGTTCTACTTCAAGTACGACTACAACCTCAAGGATTCCCATCAAGATGGTGTGGATCCTGAAGAACAAGAACTAGAGAGTTCTTGAGGGTGACTCTGCTAACCTACTTCACTCTTATCATTTTGGCAAAGACAAGTGCAAACAACTTTCATATCTTGCAATAGTTCAAGGAGTCACAAACCCTCGTGTTGGTAAGACAAGGGACAAGGTAACCTAATGCTTCCATGGACATCATCTTGTGTACACATCACTCTATGTCTATGGATATCCTTGTTTGTTCCTAGTGGGACTAACCCATGTAGGTATTGAAAGTGCAACTCACTCCAAAGGATTGCTCCGAATGATCTACATCAACATTGAGCATCCACACCTTCAACACCTACATGAAGTCATCATCGACAAAACCCAAGGTTAGTTGATCCCTCATAGGGGAGATATCACACCTAGGGGGAGCTTTACTCTAATCAATTGAGCTAAAGCAACTCTAATGGTGTGAACACACCAATGCTTTATGTAAAAGTGGTAACCCCACTTGCGCTTAAACGATGAGTATGACCTATGATCAAATGTTCTCATTTGACTCCTAAGTCAACATACTCATATATAGATGACCTAGTCATCACAAATTGCTTGATAGATACTAGAGTGATTGTGCATGCTTTGTCACATATTTCATTTGCCATCTTATTGTGTGAGCATGTTGGTTGCATATTTTACTCATTCAAGGACATCCATTTGTTGCTTTGATTGTTTGGCCTTTTCCCTTTTGCCAAATGGATGGAAAAGAGTGCCTAAGAACTCCCTGTAGCTATCTATGCTTTTCTCTTCTCAAACTCTATTCATGCTACATCACAAAGTTTGATCAAGTCAGATTCGAACCACTCTGTGTGAGGAGCACTCAGAGTCCCCGATTCGTCATAGACTTAAAATTCCAAAACCTCTTTGTGCATTTCGGTATGACCGAGTCATCCATTTCGGTCACACTGAGATCACTTAGTTGATCTAGGTTTTCAATCTCGGTGCAACCCATTAGAACCTTTCGGTCACAAAAGGTTGCAGTAACTGCCTACAGTTTTGCATCTCGGTGCCACCGAGTTATTCCACTCGGTCACACCGACAGGGTCAGGTTATATATACTGACGGGCCAAATTTTAGAAAATTTTCCAAAACCCTTCGCCCGTGCATAATCTACTCTGCCTCTTCAGGTATCCAGATCGTCTTCTTGCCGCTAGCGACCTCCCGCCGCTGGTCTCCGCCGCCGTCAACGACAATCTGCTCCGCCGTTGCCGCCGTAGCGAACACTCGCCGCATTAGGGTAAGTGTTCGATCCCTTGTGCTGTACTTTTCACTCTGATTCCTAGCACAAGGACAATGCCATGTTTCTTGCCATGATTGAGATTCATCCATCCAGCTAAAACTTCCTTAGGTCTAGATTGATTCAAAAAATTAGGGTTAGCTCTCCGCGGAACTCATCTCGGACCGACCGAGCTGTAGAAATCGGTCTCACCGATTCGGCCTTGGCCATTGCACATGCGCTCTTCGGTCTGAACGAAATGCGCAAATCGGTGTGACCGAGTTCAGGATTCTGTGAAACCCTAGCAATCTCGGTGCCACCGATCTGTGACTCCGCCCTACCGAGTTCACTAGTTTAGGTTCCAAGTGTTGCTTCGGTATCACCGAGTTTGTCAATTCGGTAGCTCCGAGATCACTTCTGTAGAGAACTAAAACTAAACTTTTTGACTCAACTATTTTGCAAAACTCATATACTTTGTGATGCTCATCTTCTCTACCTCATCTATAATCTATTCACAGGGTCTGCTGACAGCTTGCCTGCACGATGTCTGACCAAAGTGATAGTCAGAACAAATCTGAAGAACATGTCCAGATGAGTGAGGGCACTAGTCCCTCCAGCTCTTCTGATGATGGAAGCAGGAGCACTTAGAGCAACTTGCCAAAGGCAGCTACTAGGACAAGGAAGAAGAAAACTTCTGATTCAGAGGATGAAGATTATGTGGCTGTTGAGGATGAGGCCACTTCAAGGAAAAAGGTGCGAAAAAGGAGTATGGCCCAGCTACCACAATTAAGCCAGGGATGCATAAGAAGGCACCAGCAAAGAGAGTTCCTATTTCTAAGGCTAGAGCATCCACTGTTGAAACCTCCAAGCCAACTGAAGAGGCAGTTGGAGAAGGGAAGAAAAGGAAGGAAAGGGTCAAGAAGACCACTGCCAGAGTGCTTGGCAGATCATCAATAATGAAAGGTTCAGATGAAGTGGAAGAGGATGCTGCACCAGCACCCAAAGCACAAAAGCTCATGGGAGACGCAATCAGATCAGGGGATACTCCATCTAAGCCCAAAGCTGCTCCCAAGGCTACTGCTCCAGCTCAGAAGCCTAAATCCAAGAGAAGCACTAGAAACATTCCAGCTGAGGAGAAAAACAAGGCCCCAGTGCCTGAAGCTGCTGAAGAAGAAGAAGATGACTCAGTTGTGTTGAGGAAGCTGAAGCCCAAGATCCCTGACCACAATGATACACACCCTGTGGCAGAAAACATGAAAATCAGGAATGATGCAGGATTGAGGTTATGGAGACAGTCTGGTCCATATGCTATCAGGAGGAGGACTGCTGAGGACTATAGATTTCACACCAAGGAACAACAAGACTTTTATGAGACAATCCTGCTTGACAAGAAGCCCATTGTGTGTGACATGAGATGGGTTAAATGGGAGTACATCAAGGAGAATGAAGATCACTATCCGGGTGTATATGACAGCTTCAAGGCATGTGGAGTTAATACCTTTGTGGCCCAGAAGCTCACCAAGTGGAATGATGAGTTGATCATGTAGTTCTACTACACTGCCCACTTCTATCCAGATGGGAGGATAGTTTGGATGTCTGAGGGTACCAGGTACCAGTCCACAGTTGATGAATGGGCTAAGTTGATCCATGCCCCTAAAGAAAATGAGGATGACTTGGATATTTATGTTGAGAAGAAGAAAGGCCACAACACAATGGCCAACATGTACAAAGAGATCCCAGATGCTGCTTTGGATACTCACAAGTTTGGATCTGTTCACTTCTTGTTGTCTGGTATGCCTACTATAAATTGGATCCTCAGACACACATTGCTACCCAAGTCAGGTGATCACAAGATGATCAGAGGACATGCCATCAACTTGCTACATGTGTTTGATGTGCCTCAAAAATTCAAAGTCATGAGTCTGATTGTGGAGACAATCAAAAGGACAGCAGCTGATCAGAAGAGGAGTTGTGGGTATGCCCCACAAATTCAGGAGCTCATCAACTCAAAGATGGGCACAGGCAAGTATCTTTTGGATAAGGAGCACCTTCCCATCTACCCTGAATTTGAAGACAACACTGTTGTCATGGATGAAAATGAACCATCTTCAGCTCAAGCACATGAGAAGAGAGAAAAAGTAAGGGTGGAGAATGCTGCAAAGATGCCAAGTGTTGAGGAGGCATCTCAGGTTTTCCTGAAGAGCAAGCAAGATCATCTTGGATATCTGATCCAATCCACCTTGAGTATTGAGAAGGGCTTGGCCACCCTGACTCAAAACCAGGAGAGCTTGGAGAGGATTATAGAGACCAAATTCTATGATCTTGATCTGAAGGTAACTGAGATTCAGTCAGCAGTTGATCAACTTCAGGAGGAAGCAGAGGAGAAGAAGGGCAAGTCAACTATAGAGAAGGCAGAGGTCTGCTGCAGTGCCAGTCACAGATACTAGAGCTACAACATCAGCTCCAGCAGCCACAGCTCCGGTGCCACCTCCAGCAGCCACTCCATTAGCTCCAACTACTTCATCGGAAGCCTTCGTACTTGGAGTTCTCTCTACACCACCTCCCAAAGATCAAGCCAGAGAGTCGTTTAGCACTATGCATTTTTGAACTTTTTGGTAACTTGTTGCCAAAGGGGGAGAAAAATGTATAGATCATAGGCTTCGAGAGAGAGTGTTGTTCTTTTTATATCTCTTGCTATTTTGGTTGAACTTCTTTATTGTGTGCTTGTGTGAGATACTTTATTATGTCCTTGTGAGATACTTTTTGATCATGTGTTTGATCATATGCTACCTTAAATCTTGGTTGAATGATGCTATCTTTTATATCTCATATATGATCATTCACTAGGTTGGTGATGAGTGCATGCTTTTAATCTCTATCATTTTGAGCACTCCACCAACATGTATGTGACATCGAAGAGTAACCCATGATCCTAATCGATTGTGCATTTGCATTCAAAAGCAAATTTTAAATAATGCACAAATTTAGGGGGAGCTCTAGCTTATCACATACTTCTCGAAGCGACGATGTTTCTTTTTCCAATCTTATTTATCATTTGTCGAAGCTTTGATCTATATGTTGTCATCAATTACCAAAAAGGGGGAGATTGAAAGTGCAACTATTCCTGGGTGGTTTTGGTAATTCCTAACAACATATAACTCATTGAGCTAATGCTATTCAAAGATAAACATTCCAGGAAAGCTCAATGATTGGCATGGCATGGATGAGAAAAATGGATCCCTCAAAATTCTAAGGACAAAGAATTAGCTCAACCTCAAAGCTCAAGACTCTACATCTTTTCATTTTAAGTGATCCAAGATCACATTGAGTCCATAGGAAAAGCCAATACTATTAAGAGGGGATGAGGTGTTGCCTAATGGCTTGGTTGCTCAAAGTGCTTAGTGATATGCTCCAAAGTCCTCAACTACTTTCTCACATCCACATATGTCCCAAACCAAAAGTCAAACTTGGCCCCACCAAAACTTTCTACCTGGCGGCACTGAGTTCAGTTGACATAGCCACTGCCAGAAACCCTAGTCTTTTCGGTCTTACCGATAGGGAGCTTGGTCTCACCGAGATGGGATTGTAATCTCTCTGTTTCCCTTCGTAATGTTTCAGTCAAACCGAGATGAGCGATCGGTCCCACCGAGATTGCAATGTAAACTCTCTGTTTCCCTTTCGTAACGTTTCGGTCAAACCGAGATGAGCAAATTGGTCCCACTGAGTTTGCCTGACCAACTCTCTGTTAGTCCGTTACCAAAATCGGTCTCATCGAGTTTGTGTAATCGGTCTCACTAAGATTACGTTATGCCCTAACCCTAACAAAATCGGTCCCACCGAAAATCCTAACGTTCACATTTTGAACTAAATTGGTCCGACCGAGTTTCATGATTCGGTCCCACCGAGTTTGGTGATTTGTGTGTAACGGTTAGATTTTGTGTGGAGGCTATTTATACCCCTCCACCCACTCTTCATTCGGGGAGAGAGCCATCAGAACATGCCTACACTTCCAACATACATTTTCTGAGAGAGAACCACTTACACTTGTGTTGAGGTCAAGATTGTCGGTGTTCTGGGAACGGGGGTCCCCAGACTTGCCTGCCTGCGGCTCGCGGCGTGGCAAGCAGCATGCCGTACGACCCAACTAGGCACCCAAAACCCTCGCGAGGGGCCAAGCCTCACGAGGCGGACGACGGAAGACCTCCTCTGGAGTGGCCTAGGTAGGCAGGCTCACAAGGAGCAGAGATATCAAGGCGAGGCGAACCTCACGAGGCTCTCGTGATGTGAGCCATGACAATCGACACCAGGCGGGCGCCAGCGCGCGGAGCGTCCTTGTTTCCCCTTTGGTGCAAAGGAGGCAAGCACAGCCGCGGGGTACCGAGGCCTCAGGCAAAGGTTGCCATTTCGGTGCAACAAGACCAAGACCAGGCGGACGGCAAGGCGGAGGTCATCATGGAGCCCAAGACAGCGTCACCCCTGAGCCTTTCACAGGCGAAGACCCCTTTTGTCAGGATAGCTTGTACTAGTTGTCCCCCTTCAAATTAGCCCGCCATTGTTGGCTCCCTTCCCGCTCAATATTTGGGAAGAGGACTAGGGCCTCTATAAATAGGACTAGCCACCACCATAGTAGTGAGATCGGATCCAAGCTTGGGGGCTGATCCAAGCTTGAGGAGAGATCTCATCAGACCCAGAGATACACACAAGTCCGAAAGCACAAGAACACCTCAACCTCAGGAGGCTGTTCTTCCCTGGTATTGTTCATCATTAGCCGAAGAGGCAATCCACCACACTGGAGTAGGGTATTACACCACAACGGTGGCCCGAACCAGTATAAACCCCGTGTCTTTTTGTGTTGCGAGTTCATCGAGTTCGTCCGCAAGATCTTAGCGAGCTAGAGCGTAGATCGGTAGGAGGGAAAGACTGTGCGCGCACCCCAATGTTCGAACCTTAAGGGTTTGCCGGAACCCCACATTCGACATTTGGCGTGCCAGGTAGGGGTGCGCCGTAGCTTCCTTTCCGTCAGTCCGTCGCTCTGTCGCTCCGTCGTCTCCATGTCGGACGCTCGTCGTGCTCAAGCTGAGCATCGGGCTGCCCTCGCCGCCCGCGTTGCTCAGACGGCTCCCGTCGATGAGCCACCTCGTCGTTCTCCGTCCCCCGCCGCCAACGCTGCCACCGGCCCGGTGGGGAACGAGTAGTAAGCGTCATCGTAGCATCCTTTGGTGCGGCAGGACAGTCGCACCGCTACTCCATCACTCACCTCTGCTGGTTCTTCGTCTCACGCACACCGCGCTCCCATGGAGGCATGGGCCGCGCTCATCGCGGCGAACGAGCTCCTGCGTTACCGCCCCGTCGACGACCTCTATGAGGAGTGGCTCGACCGCGTCGCCGAGCTCGTCCGTGCCGCAGGGGACTCTCCGGCACCGTCCCACTCTCTGCCTCCCCCTCAACCAGCCGCGGGCGACGGGGCTCATGGCGTGCCTCCGCCACCTCGACCCCAAGACGGTGCCTTGGCACCAAGGCGCGCGCCTCTGCGGCGTGATCCACCGCGCCCGGCGCCCGCGCGTGAAGAAAGAAGCTGCCAAGAAATCCCGCGGCCGCGAGAAGCTGCACTGGCGCTCCCCACGCCACCTCGTCAAGACCGCGTGCCGCCTGTAGTGGCGCAGCGCGGACCTCGGCACGACCAAGCTCCGCCTCAGAAGCGGGCCCCGATGACCACGGCTGGCTGTCGTGCCTTCACCCCCGAACTGCGTAGCGTCGCCTGGTTAGGCAAGTTCAAGCTAGATCTACCTCCTCGATACGACGGCACCGCCGACCCTGCGGAGTTCCTGCAGCTCTATGAGTTGAGCATCGAAGCGGCCAACGGCGACGAAAAAGTCATGGCGAACTAGTTTCCCATGGCTCTCAAGGATGGGGCCCGCTCCTGGCTCCTGAACCTGCAGCACGGCTCGATCTCCTCCTGGGACGAGATGCGCGACCGCTTCGTTGCCAACTTCCAGGGCACTCGTGACCGCCCACCGCCCACGGGCGATCTACGCCGCATCAAGAAACAGCCAGGAGAGACTCTCCAGAAGTACATCCAGCGCTTCGACAACACACGCCTCAAGATCCCCAAGGTCACGGACAAGGCCATCATCTCCGCGTTTTCTGACGGCGTCCGCGACGTCAAGATGAAGGAAGAGCTGGCTATCCATGAGGAGCTTTGCACATCTCAGGAGCAGTTCAACCTGGCGACCAAGTGCGCAAGAGCTGAGGAGGGGCGCCTCTCTCTCCTTGAGCTGCCAGCTGCAGGAGTGGAGGAGAAGAAGGCCAAGGCCAAGGACGTGAAGCGCAAAGAGGCAGTGGTGCTCGCAGTAGAGCCCGACACCAAGCGAGGCAGAGATCACCTCGAGTCGTCCAAGAACGGCCGTCCGTTCTGCGCCTTCCACAACCTGAACACCCACAACACCAGCGACTGTCAAGAGTTCAGAGCCATACAGGAAGGACGCTTCGGTCAATGCCCCGAGCGTAACGACCGGGGCTACGGCCACGGAGGAGGACGCGGAGGAGGATGCTGGGACGACCGTGGCCCGCGCCAGGAGTGGCGCGACCGGCCTCGTGAGGATCGCTGGCAGGACCAATCTCATGAGGGCGCCTAGAGGGACCCGCCTCGTGAGGATCGCCCCCAGGGCAACGCTGGTCTTCCCCCGTTGCCGCCACCAAGAAGGAATGACTACCACCACTAGGACGAGGGGGCTGGGGGCTTCCAGGAGCCGCATGCGATCGCTTGCATCTTGGGCGGTGCTTAGGCCCTAGCCTCTCAGCGCATCTTCAAATAGTTCGCTCGCGAGGTGAACGCGGCGCTCCCCAAGCTCGACGCCACGTGCCCGCTCAGGTGGTCCCAATGCGCCATCACCTTCAACTCGGCCGACCAGCTCAAGTGCGCAGCCACCGCTGGTGCACTCCCTATGCTGTGTTCCCCATTCATCAGCAACATGCAAGTCACCAAGACTCTCATCGACGGCGGAGCAGGGCTCAACGTCCTATCCATCGACACGTTCGACAACCTCCAAGTGCCCTATGAGCAGCTCCAGCCAACCAAGCCTTTCTCAGGAGTGACTGACGGTTCCACCACACCGATAGGGCAAGTCCGCCTGCCTGTCACCTTCGGGGAGCGCAAGAACTACCGCACCGAGCTCATCGACTTCGACATCGCGCATATCCGCCCGCCGTACAATGCCATCCTTGGGTATCCAGCCCTGGCCAAGTTCATGGCAGTCATTCACCACGGCTACAATGTTCTCAAGATGCCAGGAAGCAGAGGAATCATCATGATCCCATGTGAAGAAAGGGATGCGGTGTGCTCCCTTGAGCGCGCCTTCCAAGCTGCAGCAATCGACAACCCTAACAGCAGAAGTGAAGGCCCTCTGGAGACCACCCCCAAGAAGAAGCAGCCGCGCCGCGCAGGACCCCAAGAAGATGGCGGCACGTCAGGAGCCTCGTCGGGATGAGCGCCCGCTCCAGGGGCGCCTCCCTCCATCGCATAGGAAAGCACACCCGGCGCCCTCCTCGGGCAGGGCTCGGGGGCTCTCTTCTGGAGAGCCTCAGACCTTGCCAACCTCACAAGGGAGGCGCTTGGGCACCACTTGGAAGTGTGCTTCACGGCACACTTTCCTCAGGAGAGCACAGGTCGAGGAGTGCCGACCACCCAGGAGTTCATCACAAAGACCACCCAAGAGCTACAAGACGCGAGAGCCATGCGCGGCGACAGCCGCTCACCGAGTGCGGCTCACCATCCAGGCGAAGGTGTTGAATTGCGCGTCTGCATCAACATCCCAAGGCTCAACAAGGCCGCGTCTCAGGAAGGCTTCTGGCCATCACGTGCGGGCCGCTGTGAGGGTCCACCACACAGCTACGTTTGCATGCCCTTCCGCTTGCCGAGTGTGGCGTCGGCCTATCAGCGCAACGTGCGGCAAGTCCTGGCGGCTCAGGAGGCCAGGTTCCACGCCGTTCAGGAGGAGATGGGGACGGTCTCCAGGAAACCTCCTGAGCCCCCTAAGCCTCCCGAGGCTCAGGGTCCCGGTGGTTTATGAGGAGACATTCCTTCAACGCGAGGCTTCGGCTGCACCAACTCTACTTCGTCTACAGAACCAGGTGACATATTCCAAGTTCATTTAAGCTAGGAGCGCCCCTCGGGCTGCATTATTCTCAGGCCACACGGGTCTGTCCCTGTGGCATGTATCCCTTTTGCTTAAGTCTTTAGCTTACCTTGCTGGGGGCGCCCTCGGGCTGCATCATCCCCAAGCCGCTCGGGCCAGACCCAGTGGCATGTATCTTCCTGCATTTACCCAAGTCGATCTGCTCTTCATGCTTAACCTGCCGACGGCTATCGCCTGCTTGGTTGCCGCCCGCTGCGGGTCTGTTTATCCTATGCAACCCGCTTGCACGTTAAAAGGGGAGCTCCTGAGCATCGCGACTCAAGAGCTCTTACTGGCTCTCCAGCCCTCACCCCCTGGCCTTGACCACTTCATCGCGACTTGGCATACCAGTGGCGGCTGAGCTCGCTCGAGGGCCGCTGCTTACATCTAACCGCCTTGCAGGGACATACAGTCACCAAGACTCAAGACCAGGCGCAACTCGCCTTGAGGTAGGGCCTCGTGAGTCCCGCGCTGGCTCATGAGTGCCCAGATACACCTCGCAGCCCTGCCGTGCAAGCCACATGTCAGGGTGGGGCTGTACACGCCCCAGGGGCTCCTCCCGGAGGGGGTCCCCATCCCATGCCCAAGTGGAAGCTCCATGCTTCGCGCTGGCTATCGACACTGCCGAGGAGCGGCTATGCTCGTGCACAAGCAGAAGCACTATGCTCCGCGCTGGTGATAAACAACTCAGGGTGACCCCACGGTCGTGCCAACCTCAAGGAGCCCACAGCTCAGCGCCTAGCCTCACCACGACGCCTCCCCTCGGGAAAGTCGTGCGAGGGGGCTGGGCACGGGGGCTGTGCTCGGGTCATGCCCAAGTGCACGCCACCCAACCAGGTCCCCGGGACCTGGGCGTCGCGCGCCCCTCCCGAGGCCTCAGCGAGGGCAGGTATGGAAATTGTTTGAACGTCAAGGGGGACTCCTGAGCATCGCGACTCAGGAGCCTAACTGGTCATGTAGCCCCTCAATCCTTGGTCCGTCCTGGTCTCCGGTCGGCCCAATGGCGGTTGAGGTGTGCACGGGGCCGGGCTCTGCCAATGTAGAACATTAATCTATCCTCGTGAACTCTCCCTATATGATGTTCGCACGTCAAGGGGGACTCCTGAGTGTCGCAACTCTGGAGCCTAACTGTTCACGTAGCCCCTCACTCCTTGGACCGTCCTGGTCTCCGGTCGGCCCAATGACGGTTGAGGTATGCGCGGGGCTAGGCTCTGCCGACGCAGAACAAAGCAAATAGGAAGGAAAACGCGAAATCTCGAAGAAAATATTACAAGCATATTGTTCTCACAATACCAAATGAAAAGTCTAAACGCCTCCACGAGGCCTGATGTATGTCACAGGAATGAAATGAGAAGAATAGGTCACCCCTAGATGTCGCCGTCGCCTGCGGAAGGTGTTGGGGAACGTAGTAATTTCAAAATTTTCCTACGCACACGCAAGATCATGGTGATGCACAGCAACGAGAGGGGAGAGTGTTGTCTACGTACCCACGCAGACCGACTGCGGAAGCGTTGACACAATGTAGAGGAAGTAGTCGTACGTCTTCCCGACCCGACCGATCCAAGCACCGTTACTCCGGCACCTCCGAGTTCTTAGCACACGTTCAGCTCGATGACGATCCCCGGGCTCCGATCCAGCAAAGCGTCGGGGAAGAGTTCCGTCAGCACGACGGCGTGGTGACGATCTTGATGTTCTACCGTCGCAGGGCTTCGCCTAAGCACCGCTACAATATGATCGAGGTGGAATATGGTGGCAGGGGGCACCGCACACGGCTAAGGAACGATCTCAAGGATCAACATGTGTGTCTAGAGGTGCCCCCCTGCCTCCGTATATAAAGGATCCAAGGGGGAGGGTCTGGCCGGCCAAGGAGGGTGCGCCAGGAGAGTCCTACTCCCTCTGGGAGTAGGATTCCCCCCCCCAATCCTAGTTGGAATAGGATTCCTTAAGGGGGGGAAGAGAGAGAGGGGGGCCGGCCACCTCTCCTAGTCCTAATAGGACTAGGGGAGGGGGGAGGCGCGCGGCCACCTTGGGCTGCCCCTTTCTCCTTTCCACTAAAGCCCACTAAGGCCCATATAGTTCCCGGGGGGTTCCGGTAACCTCCCGGTACTCCGGTAAAATCCCGATTTCACCGGGAATACTTCCGATATCCAAACATAGGCTTCCAATATATCAATATTTATGTCTCGACCATTTCGAGACTCCTCGTCATGTCCGTGATCACATCCGGGACTCCAAACTAACTTCGGTACGTCAAAATGCATAAACTCATAATAACTGTCATCGTAACGTTAAGCGTGTGGACCCTACGGTTCAAGAATAATGCAGACATGACTAAGACACATCTCCGGTCAATAACCAATAGCGGGACCTGGATGCCCATATTGGCTCCTACATATTCCACGAAGATCTTTATCGGTCAGACCGCATAACAACATACGTTGTTCCCTTTGTCATCGGTATGTTACTTGCCCGAGATTCGATCGTCGGTATCCAATACCTAGTTCAATCTCATCACCGGCAAGTCTCTTTACTCGTTCTGTAATACATCATCCCGCAACTAACTCATTAGTTGCAATGCTTGCAAGGCTTATGTGATGTGCATTACCGAGAGGGCCCAGAGATACCTCTCCGACAATTGGAGTGACAAATCCTACTCTCGAAATATGCCAACCCAACATCTACCATTGGAGACACCTGTAGAGCTCCTTTATAATCACCCTTTTACGTTGTGACGTTTGGTAGCACACAAAGTGTTCCTCAGGCAAACGGGAGTTGCATAATCTCATAGTCATAGGAACATGTATAAGTCATGAAGAAAAGCAATAGCAACATACTAAACGATCGGGTGCTAAGCTAACGGAATGGGTCATGTCAATCACATCATTCTCCTAATGATGTGATCCCATTAATCAAATGACAACCCATGTCAATGGCTAGGAAACTTAACCATCTTTGATCAATGAGCTAGTCAAGTAGAGGCATACTAGTGACACTCTGTTTGTCTATGTATTCACACATGTATTATGTTTCCGGTTAATACAATTCTAGCATGAATAATAAACATTTATCATGATATAAGGAAATAAATAATAACTTTATTATTGCCTCTAGGGCATATTTCCTTCAATCTCCCACTTGCACTAGAGTCAATAATCTAGATCACATCACCATGTGATTAACATCGATAGTTCACATCATCATGTGATTAACACCCATAGTTCACATCGCCATGTGACCAACACCCAAAGGGTTTACTAGATTCAGTAATTTAGTTCACATCGCTATGTGATTAACACCCAAAGAGTACTAAGGTGTGATCATGTTTTGCCTGTGAGAGAATCTTAGTCAACGGGTCTTTCACATTCAGATCCGTTATGTATTTTGCAATTTTCTATGTCTACAATGCTCTGCACGGAGCTACTCTAGCTAATTGCTCCCACTTTCAATATGTATCTAGATCGAGACTTAGAGTCATCCAGATCAGTGTCAAAATTTGCATCGACGTAACCCTTTACAACGAACCTTTTTGTCACGTCCATAATCGAGAAACATATCCTTATTTCACTAAGGATAGTTCTGACCGCTGTCCAGTGATCTGCTCCTAGATCACTATTGTACTCCCTTGCGAAATCAGTGCAGGGTATACAATAGATCTGGTATACAACATGACATACTTTATAGAACCTATGACCAAGGCATAGGGAATGACTTTCATTCTCTTTCTATCTTCTGCCGTGGTCGGGCTTTGAGTCTTACTCAACTTCACACCTTGTAACACAGGCAAGAAACTTTTTCTTTGACTGTTCCATTTTGAACTACTTCAAAATTTTGTCAAGGTATGTACTCATTGAAAAAACTTATCAAGCATCTTGATCTATCTCTATAGATCTTGATACTCAATATGTAAGCAGCTTCACCGAGGTCTTTCTTTGAAAAACTCCTTTCAAACACTCCTTTATGCTTTGCAGAATAATTCTACATTATTTCCGATCAACAATATGTCATTCACATATACTTATCAGAAATGTTGTAGTGCTCCCACTCACTTTCTTGTAAATACAGGCTTCTCCGAAAGTCTGTATAAAACCAAATGCTTTGATCACACTATCAAAGCATTTATTCCAACTCCGAGAGGCTTGCACCAGTCCATAAATGGATCGCTGGAGCTTGCACACTTTGTTAGCTCCCTTTGGATCGACAAAAACCTTCCGGTTGCATCATATACAACTCTTCTTCCAGAAATCCATTCAGGAATGCAGTTTTGACATCCATCTGCCAAATTTCATAATCATAAAATGCGGCAATTGCTAACATGATTCTGACAGACTTAAGCATCGCTACGGGTGAGAAGGTCTCATCGTAGTCAACCCCTTGAACTTGTCGAAAACCTTTTGCGACAAGTCGAGCTTTGTAGACAGTAACATTACCATCAGCGTCAGTCTTCTTCTTGAAGATCCATTTATTTTCAATTGCTTGCCGATCATCGGGCAAGTCAACCAAAGTCCATACTTTGTTCTCATACATGGATGCCATCTCAGATTTCATGGCTTCAAGCCATTTTGCAGAATCTGGGCTCACCATCGCTTCTTCATAGTTCGTAGGTTCATCATGATCTAGCAGCATGATTTCCAGAACAGGATTACCGTACCACTCTGGTGCGGATCTCGCTCTGGTTGATCTACGAGGTTCAGTATTATCTTGTCCTGAAGTTTCATGATCATCATCATTAGCTTCCTCACTAATTGGTATAGATGTCGCAGAAACAATTTTCTGTGATGTACTATTTTCCAATAAGCGAACAGGTACAGTTACCTCGTCAAGTTCTACTTTCCTCCCACTCACTTCTTTCGAGAGAAACTCCTTCTCTAGAAAGGATCCATTCTTAGCAACAAATATCTTGCCTTCGGATCTGTGATAGAAGGTGTACCCAACAGTCTCCTTTGGGTATCCTATGAAGACACATTTCTCCGATTTGGGTTCGAGCTTATCAGGTTGAAGCTTTTTCACATAAGCATCGCAGCCCCAAACTTTAAGAAACGACAACTTTGGTTTCTTGCCAAACCACAGTTCATAAGGCGTCGTCTCAACGGATTTTGATGGTGCCCTATTTAACGTGAATGTGGCCGTCTCTAAAGCATAACCCCAAAACGATAGCGGTAAATCAGTAAGAGACATCATAGATCGCACCATATCTAATAAAGTACGATTACGACGTTTGGACACACCATTACGCTGTCGTGTTCCGGGTGGCGTGAGTAGTGAAACTATTTCACATTGTTTTTAACTGAAGGCCAAACTCGTAACTCAAATACTCTTCTCTACGATCAGATCGTAGAAACTTTATTTTCTTGTTACGATGATTTTTCACTTCACTCTGAAATTCTTTGAACTTTTCAAATGTTTCAGACTTATGTTTCATCAAGTAGATATACTCATATCTGTGAAGATCAGAAAATAATGATACTTGTCGCGAGCCTCAATATTCATCGGACCACATACATCAGTATGTATGATTTCCAACAAATCTGTTGCTTGCTCCATTGTTCCGAAGAACAGACTCTTAGTCATCTTGCCCATGAGGCATGGTTCGCAAGCATCAACTGATTCATAATCAAGTGATTCCAAAAGCCCATCAGCATGGAGTTTCTTCATGCGCTTTACACCAATATGACCTAAACGGCAGTGCTACAAATAAGTTGCACTATCATTATTAACTTTGCATCTTTTGGTTTCAATATTATGATTATGTGTATCACTACGATCGAGATCCAACGAACTATTTTCATTGGGTGTGTAACCATATAAGGTTTTATTCATATAAACAGAACAACAATTTATTCTCTTACTTAAATGAATAACCGTATTACAATAAACATGATCAAATCATATTCATGCTCAACGCAAACACCAAATAACACTTATTTAGGTTCAACACTAATCTCGAAATTATAGGGAGTGTGCGATGATGATCATATCAATCTTGGAACCACTTCCAACACACATCGTCACTTCACCCTTAACTAGTCTCTATTTATTCTGCAAGTACCGTTTCGAGTTACTAATCTTAGCAACTGAACTAGTATCAAATACTGAGGGTTTGCTATAAACACTAGTAAAGTACACATCAATAACATGTATATCAAATATACTTATGTTCACTTTGCCATCCTTCTTATCCGCCAATCACTTGGGGTAGTTCCGCTTCCAGTGACTAGTACCTTTGCAGTAGAAGCACTTAGTCTCAGGCTTAGGACCAGACTTGGGCTTCTTCACTTGAGCAGCAACTTGCTTGTTGTTCTTCTTGAAGTTCCCCTTCTTCCCTCTGCCCTTTTCTTGAAACTAGTGATCTTGTCAACCATCAACACTTGATGTTTTTCTTGATTTCTACCTTCGTTGATTTCAGCATCACGAAGAGCTTGGGAGTTGTTTCCGTTATCCCTTGCATATTATAGTTCATCACGAAGTTCTACTAACTTGGTGATGGTGACTAGAGAATTCTGTCAATCACTATCTTATCTGGAAGATTAACTCCCACTTGATTCAAGCGATTGTAGTACCCAGACAATCTGAGCACATGCTCACTAGTTGAGCGATTCTCCTCCATCTTTTAGCTATAGAACTTGTTGGAGACTTCATATCTCTCAACTCGGGTATTTGCTTGAAATATTAACTTCAACTCCTGGAACATCTCATATGGTCCATGACGTTCAAAACGTCTTTGAAGTCCCGATTCTAAGCCTTTAAGCATGGTGCACTTAAACTATCAAGTAGTCATCATATTGAGCCAGCCAAACGTTCATAACGTCTGCATCTGCTCCTGCAATAGGTCTGTCACCTAGCGGTGCATCAAGGACATAATTCTTCTGTGCAGCAATGAGGATAAACCTTAGATCACGGATCCAATCCACATCATTGCTACTAACATCTTTCAACACAATTTTCTCTAGGAACATATCAAAATAAACATATGAAAGCAACAACGCGAGCTATTGATCTACAACATAGATATGCTAATACTACCAGTACTAAGTTCATGATAAATTAAAGTTCAATTAATCATATTACTTAAGAACTCCCGCTTAGATAGACATCCCTCTAATCCTCTAAGTGATCACGTGATCCAAATCAACTAAACCATAACCGATCATCACGTGAGATGGAGTAGTTTTCAATGGTGAACATCGTTATGTTGATCATATCTACTATATGATTCACGCTCGACCTTTCGGTCTCCGTGTTCCGAGGCCATATCTGCATATGCTAGGCTCGTCAAGTTTAACCTGAGTATTCTGCGTGTGCAAAACTGGCTTGCACCCGTTGTAGATGGACGTAGAGCTTATCACACCCGATCATCACGTGGTGTCTGGGCACGACGAACTTTGGCAACGGTGCATACTCAGGGAGAACACTTCTTGATAATTTAGTGAGAGATCATCTTATAATGCTACCGTCAATCAAAGCAAGATAAGATGCATAAAAAGATAAACATCACATGCAATCAATATAAGTGATATGATATGGCCATCATCATCTAGTGCTTGTGATCTCCATCTCCGAAGCACCGTCATGATCACCATCGTCACCGGCGCGACACCTTGATCTCCATCGTAGCATCGTTGTCGTCTCGCCAATCTTATGCTTCCACGACTATCGCTACCGCTTAGTGATAAAGTAAAGCATTACATCGCGATTGCATTGCATACAATAAAGCGACAACCATATGGCTCCTGCCAGTTGCCGGTAACTCGGTTACAAAACATGATCATCTCATACAATAAAGTTCAGCATCATGCCTTGACCATATCACATCACAACATGCCCTGCAAAAACAAGTTAGACGTCCTCTACTTTGTTGTTGCAAGTTTTACGTGGCTGCTACGGGCTTAAGCAAGAACCAATCTCACCTACGCATCAAAACCACAACGATAGTTTGTCAAATAGACTCTGTTTTAACCTTCGCAAGGACCGGGCGTAGCCACAATCGGTTCAACTAAAGTTGGAGAGACAGTCGCCCGCAAGCCACCTATGTGCAAAGCACGTCGGGGGAACTGGTCTCGCGTAAGCGTACGCGTAATGTTGGTCCGGGTCGTCTCGTCCAACAATACCGTCGAACCAAAGTATGACATGCTGGTAGGCAGTATGACTTATATCGCCCACAACTCACTTGTGTTCTACTCGTGCATATAACATCAAACCGTAAAACCTAGGCTCGGATGCCACTGTTGGGGAACGTAGTAATTTCAAAATTTTCCTACGCACACGCAAGATCATGGTGATGCACAGCAACGAGAGGGGAGAGTGTTGTCTACGTACCCACGCAGACCGACTGCGGAAGCGTTGACACAACATAGAGGAAGTAGTCGTACGTCTTCCCGATCCGACCGATCCAAGCACTGTTACTCCGGCACCTCCGAGTTCTTAGCACACGTTCAGCTCGATGACGATCCCCGGGCTCCGATCCAGCAAAGCGTCGGGGAAGAGTTCCGTCAGCACGACGGCGTGGTGACGATCTTGATGTTCTACCGTCGCAGGGCTTCGCCTAAGCACCGCTACAATATGATCGAGGTGGAATATGGTGGCAGGGGGCACCGCACACGGCTAAGGAACGATCTCAAGGATCAACATGTGTGTCTAGAGGTGCCCCCCTGCCTCCGTATATAAAGGATCCAAGGGGGAGGGTCTGGCCGGCCAAGGAGGGTGCGCCAGGAGAGTCCTACTCCCTCTGGGAGTAGGATTCCCCCCCCCCCCCAATCCTAGTTGGAATAGGATTCCTTAAGGAGGGGAGAGAGAGGGGGGCCGGCCACCTCTCCTAGTCCTAATAGGACTAGGGGAGGGGGGAGGCGCGCGGCCACCTTGGGCTGCCCCTTTCTCCTTTCCACTAAAGCCCACTAAGGCCCATATAGTTCCCGGGGGGTTCCGGTAACCTCCCGGTACTCCGGTAAAATCCCGATTTCACCCGGAATACTTCCGATATCCAAACATAGGCTTCCAATATATCAATCTTTATGTCTCGACCATTTCGAGACTCCTCATCATGTCCGTGATCACATCCGGGACTCCGAACTAACTTCGGTACATCAAAATGCATAAACTCATAATAACTGTCCTCGTAACGTTAAGCGTGCGAACCCTACGGTTCGAGAATAATGCAGACATGACTGAGACACATCTCCGGTCAATAACCAATAGCGGGACCTGGATGCCCATATTGGCTCCTACATATTCCACGAAGATCTTTATCGGTCAGACCGCATAACAACATACGTTGTTCCCTTTGTCATCGGTATGTTACTTGCCCGAGATTCGATCGTCGGTATCCAATACCTAGTTCAATCTCGTCACCGGCAAGTCTCTTTACTCGTTCTGTAATACATCATCCCGCAACTAACTCATTAGTTGCAATGCTTGCAAGGCTTATGTGATGTGCATTACTGAGACGGCCTAGAGATACCTCTCCGACAATTGGAGTGACAAATCCTACTCTCGAAATACGCCAACCCAACATCTACCATTGGAGACACCTGTAGAGCTCCTTTATAATCACCCTTTTACGTTGTGACGTTTGGTAGCACACAAAGTGTTCCTCAGGAAAACGGGAGTTGCATAATCTCATAGTCATAGGAACATGTATAAGTCATGAAGAAAAGCAATAGCAACATACTAAACGATTGGGTGCTAAGCTAATGGAATGGGTCATGTCAATCACATCATTCTCCTAATGATGTGATCCCGTTAATCAAATGACAACCCATGTCAATGGCTAGGAAACTTAACCATCTTTGATCAATGAGCTAGTCAAGTAGAGGCATACTAGTGACACTCTGTTTGTCTATGTATTCACACATGTATTATGTTTCTGGTTAATACAATTCTAGCATGAATAATAACCATTTATCATGATATAAGGAAATAAATAATAACTTTATTATTGCCTCTAGGGCATATTTCCTTCAGAAGGTACTCCCCTGTGGGCGACGATACTCTCACCTTCACCACCAGCCGCAGGATCCGCGGCATCGCCAGACAGAGGATCGGAGACAAAGCCGCGGAACTTCCCCAGCAAAGCCTCCACTTGACCTTGAACAGCTACGGCGGTGGCTTCGCAGAGGTCTTCAGCTACAGGCTCCAGCAGCTCGTCAAGGCGGGCGTTGGGGTCGTGGAGGTGCAGATGGCTGAGGACGCGAGTCAGTGCGGCTGAAGACAGAACGTGAGCTTCTGCCTCCGCCATGGGACCGAGGCCCTCAACGACCTCCTCAAGCGCCTTCATCATGAGAAGAAGTAGCTGTGCAGGGCCGTCCTCGTCAGTGTCCAGCGGCTTCTCCAGGCCATGCTCGCAGAGTGTCCTCAGCGCCTTGCGAGATCTCTTCTCAAGATCAGCGAAGGCCACACGGTCTTCGGCCAGGACTCGTGCCTTGGCGTTAATATCGGCCTCCCTCGCCCCCATATTCTGCTCCAACTCTTCCAACCGGTTGCGCTCGGCAGCCTGCTTCTTCCCCAGCTCCGCCAGCTCAGCATCACGGTTCTTGATGGCTTCCTCCCGGGCCTTCATCTCCTTCTCCTCTACTTGGCGGCGGCGTACCTCTTCAGCGTGCTTCTCGCGCGGGCTCTGCAACTCGCCCTCCAGCACTTGGCAGCGGTCACGGGCGGCCTTGGCATCTTTCAGCGCCACCTCACGATTGGCTGCACCACCGACAGCTCCTTGCTTCTCCCTCTTAGAAGCCGCAACAGCCTGGCCCAGTGCCACGCGTACCGCCAGGTCAGAATGAAGCGAGCCGAAGGCCAACTCCAGACACCCGGCCACCAGGCGCGGATGGGCAAGCTTGGCATCCACCATAACCCACTTGGATCGAATGTTGTCGTCCCTCTTCCCGGTGCTTGAGATCGAGTTGGCCTTGACGGACGCAACGAAGTTGCCGCATCCAGAGATGTGACCCTCGTTGACACGGAGGAAGAAGACATGGCGTAGGAGTGCCACGGACGGCATCACGCCCAGGTACGCCTCACAGTAGTAGGCAAAGATGGACAAGAGGAGGATAGAGTTGGGATGGAGATGCAACGCTCGCAGCCCATAGTGGTCGAGGACTTCATAGAAGAAATCAGAGAAGGGAGGAACCAACCCGCCGGCAACTCTGCTCGAAAAGAAGGGAAAGAAGGTGCTCCCCTCAGGCTCCGGCTCGTCGGAGGCAAGCCGGAGCTCCATCTTCCCCCACTCGTTGCTCTCTCCCTCCGTCAGCAGGCGCACGGAGGCAAGGCTCTTCTCCGTGACAGTAGGCGCCTCAAGAGCGGGCTATTACCAAGCCGGACCAAGGAAGCCTTGACCTTGCGCGGCGCCATGGGCGGCAGATGCAGAGCAAGGCCGGAGCAGATCTGTAGGTAGCGGCGGCAAAGAGCGAAAAAGGGGATCTGGAGCAAGGCAAGGAAGAAGCAATGAAGCCAAGTGCCACCCGCGCCAACCTTTTGTCAAGTCAAGCAGTTGCCGAGGCAACGTGGGGAAGAGGAGACGCCCGCGTCCAATCAACCGCCACGCGTCAACCGAGGCCGCAGGCTTTGGGGGCCTGCGGTGCTCCAAACTTGACCCTTGGCTTTGCCGTGAAGCCAAGCCCGAGCGCACCTTGGGCCCGGGGGCTACTGTCGGCGTTCTGGGAACGGGGGTCCCCAGACTTGCCTGCCTGCGGCCCGCGGCGTGGCCAAGCAGCAGGCCATACGACCCAACTAGGCACCCAAGACCCTCGTGAGGGGCCAAGCCTCGCGAGGCGGACGATGCAAGACCTCCTCTGGAGTGGCCTAGCTAGGCAGGCTCACGAGGAGCGGAGATATCAAGGCGAGGCGAACCTCACGAGGCTCTCGTTTCATGAGCCATGACGATCGACACCAGGCGGGTGCCAGCACGCGCAGCGTCCTTGTTTCCCCTTTGGTGCAAAGGAGGCAAGCGCAGCCGCGGGGTACCGAGGCCTCAGGCAAAGGTTGCCATTTCGGTGCAACGAGACCAAGACCAGGCGGACGGCAAGGCAGAGGTCATCGTGGAACCCAAGATAGCGTCACCCCTGAGCCTTTCACAAGCGAAGACCCCTTTTGTCAGGATAGCTTGTACTAGCTGTCCCCCTTCAAATAAGCCCGCCATTGTTGGCTCCCTTCCCGCTCAATATTTGGGAAGAGGACCAGGGCCTCTATAAATAGGACTAGCCACCACCATAGTAGGGAGATCGGATCCGAGCTTGGGGGCTGATCTAAGCTTGAGGAGAGATCTCATCAGACCCAGAGATACACACAAGTCCGAAAGCACAAGAACACCTCAACCTCAGGAGGCTGTTCTTCCCTAGTATTGTTCATCGTCAGCCCAAGAGGCAATCCACGACCACCACACTGGAGTAGGGTATTACACCACAATGATAGCCCGAACCAGTATAAACCCCGTGTCTTTCTGTGTTGCGAGTTCATCGAGTTCGTCCGCAAGATCTTAGCGAGCTAGAGCGTAGATCGGTAGGAGGGAAAGACTGCGCGCGCACCCCAGTGTTCGAACCTTAAGGGTTTGCCGGAACCCCACATCCGACAAAGCTATTCCACTCCAACCACATAAATCTTGATCTCTAGCCTTCCCCAAGTTGCTTTCCACTCAAATCATCTTTCCACCAAATCCAAATCCTGTGAGAGAGAGTTGAGTGTTGGGGAGACTATCATTTGAAGCACAAGAGCAAGGAGTTCACCATCAACACACCATTTGTTACCTCTTGGAGAGTGGTGTATTCTAGATTGGTTAGGTGTCACTTGGGAGCCTCCGTCAAGATTGTGGAGTTGAACCAAGGAGTTTGTAAGGGCAAGGAGATCGCCTACTTCATGAAGATCTACCCGAGTGAGGCAAGTCCTCCGTGGGTGACGGCCATGGTGGGATAGACAAGGTTTCTTCTTCGTGGACCATTCGTGGGTGGAGCCCTTCGTGGACTCGCGCAACCGTTACCCTTCGTGGGTTGAAGTCTCCATCAACGTGGATGTGCGATAGCACCACCTATCAGAACCACGCCAAAAATCTTCGTGTCTCCAATTGTGTTTGCACACTCCAAACTCCTCCCTTTACCTTCATATGCAATTGTTTTACTTTCTGCTGCTATACTCTTAGAATTGCATGTGTAGATTGATTGCTTGACTTGTGCTAAGTTGCTAAAATCTGCCTAGAACTAAAATTGGGAAAAGGCTAGATTTTTATTTGGTCAAGTAGTCTAATCACCCCCCCCCCTCTAGATATACTTTCGATCCTACACATAACCCCAAAATGATAGCGGTAAATCAGTAAGAGACATCATAGATTGCACCATATCTAGTAAAGTACGATTACGACGTTTGGACACACCATTACGCTGTGGTGTTCCAGGTGGCGTGAGTTGAGAAACTATTCCGCATTGTTTCAAATGAAGACCAAACTCGTAACTCAAATATTCTCCTCCACGATCAGATCATAGAAACTCTATTTTCTTGTTACGATGATTTTCCACTTCACTCTGAAATTCTTTGAACTTTTCAAATCTTTCAGACTTATGTTTCATTAAGTAGATATAATCATATCTACTCAAATCATCTGTGAAGGTGAGAAAATAACGATATCCGCCGCGAGCCTCAATATTCATCGGACCACATACATCAGTATGTATGATTTCCAATAAATCTGTTGCTCGCTCCATTGTTCCGGAGAACGGCGTTTTAGTCATCTTGCCCATGAGGCATGGTTCGCAAGTACCAAGTGATTCATAATCAAGTGATTCCAAAAGTCCATCAAAATGGAGTTTCTTCATGCGCTTTACACCAATATGACCTAAACGGAAGTGCCACAAATAAGTTGCACTATCATTATCAACTCTGCATCTTTTGGCTTCAACATTATGAATATGTGTATCACTACTATCGAGATTCATTAAAAATAGACCACTCTTCAAGGGTGCATGGCCATAAAAGATATTACTCATATAAATAGAACCAACATTATTATCAGATTTAAATGAATAACCGTCTCACATCAAACAAGATCCAGATATAATGTTCATGCTCAACACTGGCACCAAATAACAATTATTCAGGTCTAAAACTAATCCCGAAGGTAGATGTAGAGGTAGTGTGCCGACGGCGATCACATCGACTTTGGAACCATTTCCCACGCGCATCGTCACCTCGTCCTTAGCCAATCTTCGCTTAATCTGTAGTCCCTGTTTCGAGTTGCAAATATTAGCAACAAAACTAATATCAAATACCCAGGTGCTGCTGCGAGCTTTAGTAAGGTACACATCAATAACATGTATATCACATATACCTTTGTTCACCTTGCCATCCTTCTTATCCGCCAAATACTTGGGGCAGTTCTGCTTCCAGTGACTAGTCCCTTAGTAGTAGAAGCACTCAGTCTCAGGCTTAGGTCCAGACTTGGGTTTCTTCTCTTGAGCAGCAACTTGTTTGCTGTTCTTCTTTAAGTTCCCTTTCTTCTTCCCTTTACCCTTTTTCTTGAAACTGTTGGTCTTGTTGACCATCAACACTTGATGCTACTTCTTGATTTCTACCTCGGCGGCTTTTAGCATTGCGAAGAGCTCAGGAATCGTCTTATCCATCCCTTGCATATTATAGTTCATCACGAAGCTCTTGTAGCTTGGTGGCAGTGATTGAAGAACTCTGTCAATGACACTATCAACAGGAAGATTAACTCCCAGTTGAGTCAAGTGGTTATGGTACCCAGACATTCTGAGTATATGTTCACTGACAGAACTATTCTCCTCCATCTTGCAGCTGTAGAACTTATTGGAGACTTCATATCTCTCAATCCGGGCATTTGCTTGAAATATTAACTTCAACTCCTAGAACATCTCATATGCTCCACGATGTTCAAAACGTCGTTGAAGTCCCGGTTCTAAGCCGTAAAGCATGGCACACTGAACTATCAAGTAGTCATCAGCTTTGCTCTGCCAGACGTTCATAACATCTGGCGTTGCTCCTGTAGCGGGTTTGGCACCCAACGGTGCTTCCAGGATGTAATTTTTCTGTGCAGCAATGAGGATAATCCTCAAGTTACGGACCATGTCTGTGTAATTGCTACCATCATCTTTCAACTTTGCTTTCTCAAGGAACGCATTAAAATTTAACGGAACAATAGCACAGGCCATCTATCTACAACATAGACAAGCAAAATACTATTAGGTACTAAGTTCATGATTAATTAAAGTTCAATTAATCATATTTAAGAACTCCCACTTAGAAAGACATCCCTCTAATCATCTAAGTGATCACGTGATCCATATCAACTAAACCATGTCCGATCATCACATGAGATGGAGTAGTTTTCAATGGTGAACATCACTATCTTGATCATATCTACTATATGATTCAGGCTCGACCTTTCGGCCTCAGTGTTTCGAGGCCATATCTGCATATGCTAGGCTCGTCAAGTTTAACATGAGTATTTCTGCGTGTGCAAAACTAGCTTGCACCCGTTGTATATGAATGTAGAGCTTATCACACCCGATCATCACGTGGTGTCTCGGCATGATGAACTTTGGCAACGGTGCATACTAAGGGAGAACACTTGTACCTTAAAATTTAGTGAGAGATCATCTTATAATGCTACCGTCAATCAAGCAGAATAAGATGCATAAAGGATAAACATCACATGCAATCAATATAAGTGATATGATATGGCCATCATCTTGTGCCTTTGATCTCCATCTCCAAAGCACCGTCATGATCACCATTGTCACCGGCGCGACAGCCTGATCTCCATCGTAGCATCATTGTCGTCTCGCCAACTATTGCTTCTACGACTATCGCTACCGCTTAGTGATAAAGTAAAGCAATTACAGGGTGATTGCATTGCATACAATAAAGCGACAACCATATGGCTCCTGCCAGTTGCCGATAACTCCGTTACAAAACATGATCATCTCATACAATAAAATATAGCATCATGCCTTGACCATATCACATCACAACATGCCCTGCAAAAACAAGTTAGACGTCCTCTACTTTGTTGTTGCAAGTTTTACGTGGCTGCTACGGGCTGAGCAAGAACCGTTCTTACCTACGCATCAAAACCACACCGATATTTCTTCAAGTTAGTGTTGTTTTAACCTTCAACAAGGACCGGGCGTAGTCACACTCGGTTCAACTAAAGTTGGAGAAACTGACACCCACCAGCCACCTGTGTGCAAAGCACGTCGGTAGAACCAGTCTCGCATAAGCGAACGCGTAATGTCGGTCCAGGCCGCTTCATCTAACAATACAGCCGAACCAAAGTATGACATGTTGGTAAGCAGTATGACTTGTATCGCCCACAACTATACCTGGCCATTTCTCAGGCCAGGCCGGGCTTCGAGCCCGGCCAAGCAAAGCCCGACACAAAAAACCCTGGCCCGAGCCCGGCCCGGCCGTCGGGCCTAAAAATCGGGCCCGAGCCCGGCCCATCACACTAAAAGCTCATCGGGCCTCGGGCCACAGGCCGGCCCTCTTCCTTAAATGGCGAAATCACCGGGCCCGGGCCTGGCCCGGCCCGGGCTTCGGGCTCAAAACCTAGGCCCGAGCCTGGCCCATGGACAAGGTCAGGCCGGGCTAGGTCGGTCTTTTTTGGGCCGGGTCGGGTCGGGCCGACCGGGCCGGGCTGCCCATGGCCAGGTATACCCACAACTCACTTGTGTTCTACTCGTGCATATAACATCTACGCATAAACCTGGCTCAGATGCCACTGTTGGGGAACATAGTAATTTCAAAAAAAAATCCTACGCACACGCAAGATCATGGTGATTCATAGCAACGAGAGGGGAGAGTGTTGTATACATACCCTCGTAGACCGTAAGCGGGAGCGTTATGACAACGTGATTGATGTAGTCGTACGTCTTCACGATCGACCGATCCTCAGTACCGAACGTACGGCACCTCCGCGTTCAGCACACGTTCAGCTCGGTGACGTCCCATGAACTCGCGATCCAGTAGAGTGATACATCTCCGTCATATCTACTTTTCCAAACACTTTTGCCCTTGTTTTGGACTCTAACTTGCATGATTTGAATGGAACTAACCCGGACTGACGTTGTTTTCAGCAGAATTTCCATGGTGTTATTTTTGTTCAGAAATAAAAGTTCTCAGAATGACCTAAAAATCAACGGAGAATTTTGGAATATATAATAAATACTGGAAGGAAGATCCACATCAGGGGGGCCTCCACCATTCCACGAGGGTGGGGGAGCGCCCTACCCCCCTGGGCGTGCCCCCTGCCTCGTGGGCTCCCTGACGCTCCACCAACCTCAACCTTGACTCCATATATTCACTTTCGGGGAGAAAAAAACCAGGGAGAAGGATTCATCACATTTTACGATACGGAGCCGCCGACAAGCCCTAAACTCTCTCGGGAGGGCTGATCTGGAGTCCGTTCGGGGCTCCGGAGAGGGGAATCCATCGCCATCGTCATCATCAACCATCCTCCATCACCAATTTCATGATGCTCACCACCGTGCGTGAGTAATTCCATCGTAGGCTTGCTGGACGGTGATGGGTTGGATGAGATTTATCATGTAATCGAGTTAGTTTTGTTAGGGTTTGATCTCTTGTATCCACTATGTTCTGAGATTAATGTTGCTATGACTTTGCTATGCTTAATGCTTGTCACTAGGGCCCGAGTGCCATGATTTCAGATCTGAACCTATTATGTTTTCATCAATATATGAGAGTTCTTGATCCTATCTTGCAAGTCTATAGTCACCTATTATGTGTTATGATACGTTAACCCCGAAGTGACAATAATCGGGATACTTACCAATGATGATCGTAGTTTGAGGAGTTCATGTATTCACTATGTGTTAATGCTTTGTTCCGGTACTCTATTAAAAGGAGGCCTTAATATCCCTTAGTTTCCAATAGGACCCCGCTGCCACGGGAGGGTAGGACAAAAGATGTCATGCAAGTTCTTTTCCATAAGCATGTATGACTATATTTGGAATACATGCCTACATTACATTGATGAATTGGAGCTAGTTCTGTGTCACCCTAGGTTATGACTGTTACATGATGGACCGCATCCGGCATAATTCTCTATCACCGATCCATTGCCTACGAACTTTCCATATATTGTTCTACGCTAATTTACATTTCAGTTACTATTGTTATCATCACTATAAAACACCAAAAATATTACTTTTGCTACCGTTACCATTTACCACCGTTACCACTACTATCATATTACTTTGCTACTAAACACTTTGCTGCAGATATTAAGTTTCCAAGTGTGGTTGAATTGACAACTCAGCTACTAATACTTGAGAATATTCTTTGGCTCCCCTTGTGTCGAATCAATAAATTTGGGTTGAATACTCCACCCTCAAAAACTGTTGTGATCCCCTATACTTCTGGGTTATCAAGACTATTTTCTGGCGCTGTTGCCGGGGAACATAGCTCTATTCTTTGAGTCACTTGGGATTTATATCTTCTTATCATTATGAAGAACTTGAAAGATCCAAGAACCAAGATTTATCCCTCAATTACGAGGGGAGGTAAGGAACTGCCATCTAGCTCTGCACTTGATTCACCTTCTGTTTTGAGTAAGCTTGAGACACCTAGACCTGCTTCTGCTATTAATTCTGATATGTCGCATGTTATTGATGATGTCACTTCTGCTATGCATGATACTTATGATGAAACTACTTCTATGCTTGATACTACTATGCCACTTGGTGAATTTCTTGATGAACAACTTGGTAGGGCTAGAGAGAATGAAATTATTGAAACTGATAATATTGATGAAAGTGATGATGAAGATTCTCCCCCTATATATGAATTGCATGTTGTTCCTGAGGGTTATGTAATGGATGAAGAAACTGCTAAAGATTTTCTTGCTTGCAATGATAGGAAAGATATTAAGAAATTATTAGCTAAGCTGAAGCAAAAAACTCTGAATGCTAGAATGAAATATGATCCTGCTTATGGTACTTCACCTATCTTTGTTACTGATAAGGATTATGATTTCTCTTTTGATCCTGAGATAATTACTTTAGTTGAATCCGATCCTTTCTATGGCTATGAATCTGAAATTGTTGTGGCACATCTTACTAAATTAAATGATATAGCCACCCTGTTCACTAATGATGAGAAAACTCGCTACTATTATATCCTTAAATTATTTCCGTTCTCATTAAAGGGTGATGCTAAGATATGGTTTAATTCTCTTGATCCTGGTTGTGTGCGTAGTCCCCAGGATATGATTTATTACTTCTCTGCTAAATATTTCCCTGCTCATAAGAAACAAGCTGCTTTAAGGGAAATATATAATTTCGTGCAAATTGAAGAAGAGAGTCTCCCACAAGCTTGGGGGGGCTTCTCCAATTACTTAATGCTTTGCCTGATCATCCTCTTAAGAAAAATGAAATACATGATATCTTTTATAATGGACTAACCGATGCTTCCAGAGACCACCTGGATAGTTATGTTGGTTGTGTTTTCAGGGAAAGAACACCAGATGAAGCTGAAATTCTATTGAATAATATGTTGATTAACGAAAATAATTGGACACTTCCTGATCCAATTCCTGAACCAACTCCTAAGCCAACTCCGAAGAAAAGGGGTATTCTATTTCTCAGTCCTGAAGATATGCAAGAGGCAAATAAATCTATGAAAGAGAAAGGTATTAAAGCTGAAGATGTTAAGAATTTACCTCCTATTGAAGAAATACATGGTCTTAATTTACCGCGTGTTGTAGAAATACATGGTTTTAATCCACCGCCTATTGAAGAAACACATGGTCTTGATAACCCGACACAGGTAGTAAATGTAAATTCTCTCTATAGATATGATAAAGCTGAAATCCCTCCTACTAAGTTTGCTAGCCAATGTCTGGATGAGTTTGATAACTTTATGGTTAAGCAAGAAAACTTCAATGCTTATTTTGGTAGACAATTAAAACGCAATGCTTATATGATTGAACACTTGAGTGATTATATGGCTAATGTTAAAGGTGAACTTAAACTTATTAGTAAAACATGCATCTATGGTTACCACTCAAGTAGAACAAGTACTTAAAGCTCAGAATGATTTGCTCAATGAATTAAATAGTAAGAAGAATGATAATGTTGTTAGAGTTATGACTAGAGGTGGTAAAATGACTCAGGAACCTTTGTATCCTGAGGGCCATCCTAAGAGAATTGAACAAGATTCTCAGAGAGATAATATTGATGCACCTAGTCCTTATAAAAGGAAGAAAAAGAAAAATGATAGGACTTTGCATGCTTCTAGTGAACCTGTTGTAGACACACCTGAGAATGCAAATGATATTTCTATTTCTGATGCTGAAACACAATCTGGTAATGAGCATGAACCTAGTGATAATGTTAATAATGATGTTCATGTTGATGCTCAACCTAGTAATGACAATGAAGTAGAGATTGAACCTGCTGTTGATCTTGATAACCCACAATCAAAGAATCAACGTTATGATAAGAGAGACTTTGTTGCTAGGAAGCACGGTAAAGAAAGAGAACCATGGGTCCAGAAACTCATGCCTTTCCCTCCTAAACCATCCAAGAAAAAGGATGATGAGGATTTTGAGCGCTTTGCTGAAATGATTAGACCTATCTTTTTGCGTATGCGATTAACTGATATGCTCAAAATGAATACTTATGCTAAGTATATGAAAGAAATTGTTACAAATAAAAGAAAGATACCGGAAGCTGAAATTTCCACCATGTTTGCTAATTACCCTTTTAAGGGTGGAATACCAAAGAAACTTGGAGATCCAGGAGTACCAACTATACCATGCTCCATTAAAAGAAACTATGTTAAAACTGCTTTATGTGATCTTGGAGCCGGTGTTAGTGTATGCCTCTATCTTTATATCGTAGACTTGATTTGAATAAGTTGACACCTACTGAAATATCTTTGCAAATGGCTGATAAATCAACTTCTATACCTGTCGGTATTTGTGAGGATATGCCTGTTGTGGTTGCAAACATTACTATTTTAACGGACTTTGTTATTCTTGATATTCCCGAGGACGATAGTATGTCTATTATTCTTGGAAGACCCTTTTTGAATACTGCAGGGGCTGTTATTGATTGCACCAAAGGCAATGTCACTTTTCATGTTAATGGCAATGAGCATACGGTACACTTTTATTGTTGAGTTTGGTTCACTTTTATTTTGAAGTTACTAAAATTTCAGAAATTTTTCAGAGGAAGAAACATGTTTTGGAAAATGTACCAAGGTGGTCCTTCAAGGAAGTAAGGACCCAGGCTCGCAATACGCGATGCCAACGATGAACCACCGAGGGAAGCTCAAGTGCGGGCTTGTGAATGGCCTTCAGAGGACTTTATGGATCGAGCAGGAATCAAGGAAGAATTTAACGAGTATGTGTGTAATGCCGATCTTGAGAGCTTCGAGGCAGATAAGTGCCGCCAATACCACTATCTCACTGATTCCTTTGTCAGAAGGTTTGAATTTTCATCATCACGCAATTCTCGAACTGTCCTGTTTGATCTTTATGAAAAAAATTATACTATGGACTTAGAGGATTTCAACACTCCTTGCAAACTTCCACAATGGGGTAGTCCTAATGAACCTCGCAAATCTGAATTTAGAGATTTTCTTGCTAGTATAATTGTGGGGGAATCTAGAGACATAACACAAGCTACCATAGGGAGCATTCATTTTCCTGCTATACATTATTTTGCTCTCTTCATAGGTAGATGCATTAATGGTAAAGATGAAGCATGTCACATGTGTGTGCCTGATCTTAGCGTTCTCAGAAGCGCTGTTTTAGGAGATAAACAATACAACTTGGGGGCTATCATTGCACGTAGGTTGCATAATAATCGTATTCATGGAGATTTCTATGGTGGAATTTATGCAACCCGTCTAGCTAATTTTCTTGATATACCCATATGTGGGTATGATATTGAGTTGCCTCATGTTTATTTAGATTATGAGGCCATGGTTCATCATCAGTTTGTTGAGAGGAACGATCAGTTCCTCCAATATCGAGTAATCTTTGACAGACGACGCACCTATCACGTCGCTCTCCCTGCTCCTGCTTTCTTTGACTCTCAGGCAAAAGGGAGATATGTTATAACCAGGGAGGAGGCGGATGAGTATAAGAGGAGGACGGAGACAGCCCGTCTCCAAGCGGCAGCTCATGAGGCAATAGCTGTTGCATCTCAGTACGACCCCAGCTACAACTTTGGATATCCGCCAGGCCAGCCGTGGCCATAGACCAACTTAAGCCAAAAGCCTAAGCTTGGGAGAGTACGTATTTCTCACCGACATTACAGTAATGTTCACACACTCATTGCTAGTTTTCGGTGCTCATACTTTTTCATTGTATCATCCATGCTAGTTTATTTTCCTTTTTATGCTTTCTTCTTGTGTGTTTAATAAACCTTAAGAAAAACAAAAAAAATTAGTTGTAGCCTTTAATTAGTTTACTTTCCATGCTTGTAGTAGTAATTAAAAAGAAAACCCAAAAAGATTTCTCGTTCTTCTTTTGCTTGTTGGGAGCTTTCCCGTGTAAATAGTTTTATTTCTTTTCTTTGGGGGTCAAGAGGAGAAGACCATAATTAAAATGTTAAAGTGGCTCTTATATGCATTATTGATTGATCTGGCAAAGAGCCCATATTACCTTGTCTTCTCTCTTGAATTGAATGCTTGCAGATTCCAGCTTAGTCTAATGCACGTGCACTATTATTATTATTATTATTAACATCGTTCGATCATGCAAGTGAAAGGCAATAATGATGATTATATGATGAACTTATTGAGATGAGAAAAGCTGGTATGAACTCGACCTCTCTTGTTTTTGTAAATATGATTAGTTCATCGTTCCTGATTCAACCTATTATGAATAAACATGTTGTCGGTGTACAAAAAGAGGGGTACACTTTTTGTACCCCTATAACTGTGCACGGGCAGTCTAAGCCGCGGATACCACCACACCAAGCAAGGCAAGGGAGGTGAGCCAGGGTAAGACCGAAGCTCAAGAGAACTAGAACGACGCCAAGGCCAAGACCAGAAGAGCAAAGGGGACAAAGCGGACTCCCCCGGCAAGATCCTTGCCGGGAGACAGTTCTAGCAGCCCCGGCAAGACCCTTGCCGCGGCGACTCGTCCCGCGCCTACGGAGCAAATCACCCTTGAGTCCACTGCCCCCAAAGGGCAAGGATTCGGGAGACATCCCCGTGGCGGCATGCAGATCTTTGTGAAGACATTCAAGATCAGATACGCACTAAGGAGACGACAACCCTTGGCGGGATCCCAGCCGAGGAAGACCACAAGGCCCCCAGCGAGCGCCTTGCCGGGGATGACAGCAGGCGCCCCAGAAAGGCCCCTTGCCGAGGATACCCGCAGGGCCACCATCAAGCCCACGCCGACTAAACCTCCACCACCGCATGCATGCAGCTGCCGACCCAACCAGCTGGGCAGGCACCTGCGTGGCGGCATGCAGATCTTCGTGAAAACCCACCACAGCGCCACCTCAGCTGCCTGCCTACCTACGTGGCATCACAGGCGTCGCTGGCCAGGGCGTGTGTCGACACAAGAAGGAGCGGCGACGGACGAGACAGGTCTCTCCCCCGTCCCCGATAAAGCAAGGACACCTAAGCAAGACGCATTAAATGCGCCTTGTCATGTAATGCGAGGGATAACCTCGCATCACTGTACCCTTTCCACCTCCTGTGTGCCATTGTGGCAACCCCTTTTCTATAAAAGGAGCCCCGAGGCGACCAGGGGAAGGATTCGGCTTTTTGGAGCTCCTCACGCCCCATAGCTAGCTCAAGAACACAGATATACAATCCACCAAAGCAGGAGTAGGGTTTTACGCATCCTCGCGGCCTGAACCTGGATAAACAAACAGTGTGCTATCTGTTTGATCCGCTCTTCTCACGACCCTGCGCCCCGCTAACCACAGTAGGGATTCTTGTGATCCCATAGGTGTCGTTCCCACCGACATCTTTGGCGCGCCAGGTAGGGGAGGCGCAGTTGTGAGAATCGGCTTTAGCAGTTAGTTCGGCGCTTCTTCATCATCATGGCGCCCAAGAAGAAGACGACGGTGGCAGTTGGCCAGTCGGAAGCCGGACAGCCCGTCCTGACGCGGGCGAGCAGCGGACTGGTCACAGAAAGGACCCGGGGCGCTGCTCGCGAACACCAACACCATCCCAGCAGCCGGAGTTTGGGAGGCGGCGATGTTTGTGCGCCTTGTAATGGGCCACATGTCGCCAAATCCAAAGGCGGAGCCAAGCCCTTCGCGGGTGGAGCGGGGCCTTCCAAGGTCATCGTCGCCCCGCCCGAAGGCGACGCAAGGGCCTCCAAGACTCCCACGTTGGCGCCAACAGCGCGCTCCTCCCAGGCAGCGCACGATGAACGGCGTAATCACGCCGAAGATCCCAGGCGTCGCCGCGGGAAGAGCCCCGAGCGCCACTCCCGGGACGTAGAAGGCCTGCCCACTCGCCGAGGCGCTGGTGAAAACGGCATGCGACCGCGGGGTCGTGATAGAGCTCCTTCTGACATGGTCGGAAGTCGATGCGCGTCGCGATCCGTGCAGGTTTCGCTGCCACCAACGCCAGTAGAGGCCCTGGCGCGCGTGCAGTTGCTCCTGACTTTCCTCCCACTATGGGGAAACTCGACGAATGGAGAGCCACTATCCGAAGCCTTGTTGTGGTGGCCAACAAATACGAATCAAGTCCGGTGGGGCCCCCGGGTCGACGCTCCGATGGAGTCCCGCGGACCAGTGGCGGAAAAGCCGGCGGCGCCGCGACCACGGTGCATTCACCTCTTCCCCATCCGGTATCGCGGACGTCAGCTCGTCACGACGTTGCGGGCGACGACATCTCCATACCATCGTCTGACCCGCAGACCCACTGTGACCAGCGCCAAGTTCTTCGGGAACGAGCCCATGAAGATGCTCGAACCACTATCGAGCGCCGGCGCGGAGCGTGCCACCAGTCAGACAGGCGAGCAGGGCCTGCTGTGAACCACCCGGCCCCGGAGAGCCCTGGAGGCCTACCTTACAAGGTAGGCTGTCTGGCTTTTACCCGTGAGCTGCGGCAGTTCCAGTGGCCCACTCACCGCACCTTCAAACCCGACGTTGGCGAAAAGTACAACGGCAAGACTCACCCGTCTGAGTTCCTCAGCATCTACACCATCGCGATGCAAGCCATCGAAGCCCGCGACGATAAGGTGCTTGCGAATTACTTTCCATTGGCTCTTAAACCCAACGCCATGTCGTGGTTGATGCACTTGCCGGTAGACTCTATTTCCTCCTGGTCGGATTTGTGCCATGAGTTTGTGGGCGCCTTTACTGGAGGTCACCAAGCCCATGGCCAAGCAAGCGACCTGCATGTCATTCCCCAGAAGGGAGGCGAGAGTCTGCGCAAGTATATATAGAGGTTCAGCCGGGTACAGTACAATATCCCTGATGTTCACTCTGCCGCCATCATCAGCGTGTTCCATCAGAACGTGCGTAACCGCCAGATGCGCGAAGAACTGGCAATGAACAAGGTGAAAGATGTGGCAGAACTCTATGTTCTTGCTGACAGATGTGCCCGAGCTGAAGAGGGAAGGAAGTACCCCGGCGAAGATGCCGGCGTGGAAACCGACTCCTCAGATGAGGATATTGCCGCCCCGGCGAAGAAAGGTCGGCGCCGCAACAGGAAGCGCAAAGGTAAAGCTGTGCTTGCCGTCGAGGGATCTGACGATGCCGGCTCCGCCAAGAAAACCAAGGCAGATGACCCCGGCAAGGAAATTGCCGGATGTGTCGCCTGCCGGGCCTTGGCGGCTGCCGAGAAGCCAAGAAACTCCGACAAGCAATACTGCAAGATCCATCACACCAAAGGCCATGATCTCCAGAACTGCCGATAGGTTGAGCTCCTTGCTGAGAAGCAGAGGGCTGAATATGAGAGGCGGGACAAGGAGAAAGGCCGGGACGGTGCTGAGAGGTCCGGCAAGAAGCGTGACGGCCAGGCGGGCCGTCGCGGCAAAGATAAACAGCAGGAGAGGCCTGCCCGGGGCCATCACAAAAAGCCAGAAGATGATGATCACGAAGAGGACGATGAGTCTGGTGACCAAGAATTTCAGAAAGCTACAGAGGCCATGTGCGTCCATGGCGGCGCCTCGCTGCATACCTCTCACCGCCAGCTTAAACAGTGGGCGCGTAAGATTACAGCGGCGGAACCGTCGTTTGATGCCCAAAGGCCGCTGAAGTGGTCCAGCAAACCTATCATTTTTGACACTGAGGATCACCCTGATCGCACTACTGCAGTCGGGTGCTTGCCATTGTTGGTTTCACCAACAATACGCAACCTCAAGGTGACAAAGATGCTAGTCGATGGCGGGGCCGGTCTGAACTTAATCTCGCCTGCCGTGATCGAGAAATTGCAGATTCCTGATGAAGACCTCGAAGAGACGGGCACGTTTCAGGGGGTCAACCCGGGAAGAAGTCAACCAAAGGGAAAGGTCACGTTGCCCGTGACTTTTGGGAATGATCTGAACTACAGGACAGAAAGAATTGTGTTCGACGTTGCCAAGATCCCCTTGCCTTACAACGGGATCCTTGGCCGCCCAGCGCTGGCCAAGTTCATGGCGGCGTCACATTACGCCTACAACACCCTGAAGATGCCGGGGCCTGTGACGATCATCACCATCCCATCAGACAAGAAGGATGCGCTAATTTGCGCTGACCAACTCTACCAACAAGCAATTGCAGCAGCCGCCACTGCTAAGGCGCTTGCTCCTGCCGCTGGAGCCCCAAGAAGGCAAAAGAAGAAGACCGGTGAGACCTCAGGCACCCACTCCGGCAAGCGCACCTCTTTGGAGTGTAGCGCTCCTGTCGAGGATGTGCCAGAGAGCTCCGCCGACAGAAATAAGAAGTCCAGGGCCACACCGCCGGGAACCAAGAAGGTTTCTGTCAAGGAGGACGGCACGGGAGGAGCTTTTACCATAAGCTCCACCCTTGATGACAAATAGGAAGACGCGCTCGTCACCTTCCTGTGGGCGAATGTCGATGTGTTTGCATGGCAAGCATCCGACATCCCCGGTGTTCCCAGGGAGGTGATTGAGCACCACCTTGCTGTCTGTCCTCATGCGCGGCCCGTCAAGCAGAAGGTCAGAAAGCAAGCTTTGGAACGACAAGAGTTCATCACAGAGGAGATCCGGAAACTGGAAGCAGCTGGTTTGGTAAGAGGGGTGCTCCATCCAACGTGGTTGGCCAATCCGGTGGTGGTGCGCAAGGCAAATGGGAAGTGGAGGCTGCGTATTGATTACACAGATATTAATAAGGCTTGTCCCAAAGACCCCTTCCCGTTGTCGCGCATCGACCAGATTGTTGACTCCATAGCTGGGTGTGATATGTTGTCATTCCTCAATGCCTACTCCGGCTACCACCAGATCTTCATGACAAGGGAAGATGAAGAGAAAACGGCATTCATCACCCCATGTGTGCGTCTTTGGCGTCCCGTCTGGCAAGCTTCTAGGGTTCTTTGCGTCACAGCGTGGGATAGAGGCCAATCCGGACAAGATCAAAGCTATAGAGCAGATTGAAGCGCCCAAGCGAGTCAAGGATGTGCATTGGCTTGCTGGTTGCGTTGCCGCCATGAGCAGGTTCATTTCCAAGTCCGCCGAGCGCGCCCTTCCCTTTTTCAAGATTTTGAAAAAGGCGGGCCTGATGGAGTGGACGCCAGAAGCCAAAGCAGCATTGCAAGATTTGAAGAGGTACCTCTCCTCCGCGCCAATACTAATTGCGCCTAGGCCACAGGAACCGTTGCTGTTGTACCTGGCGGCAACAAACAGGTGGTCAGCGCCGCACTAGTGGCGCAGAGAGAAATTGATGATGAGGTAATAGCAGCGACGGAGCCCGATGCCATCGATGCCGAGACGACCCAGCCAATTGAAGTGCTGCCGAAGAAGAAAATGATGCAGCACCCGGTCTACTTTGTTAGTTCCCTCCTGCAGGGGGCTAGATCGAGGTACTCCGGTGTGCAAAAACTGCTCTTCGGCCTTCTTATGGCCTCGAGGAAGCTGCATCACTACTTCCAGGCGCACGAAATCACTTTCGTCACTAGCCTCCCTCTGCAACGAATATTGCACAATCCAGACGCAACGGGAAGGATCGTAGAGTGGGCACTAGAACTGTCTAGCTTTGGCCTCAAGTTTGAGAGTACCTCGACGATTCAAAGCCGAGTCCTGGCGGAGTTCGTTGCAAAATGGACCGCGACGCCTGACGAAGAAACCCAAGAGACTGCTCTCCCAGGCAAGGAGGCAAGTTGCGACTGGATCATGTACTTTGATGGAGCTTTCTCCTTACAGGGCGCCGGGGCTAGCGTACTGCTTGTCGCGCCCACCGGAGAGCACCTCAAGTACGTGATCCAGATGCACTTCCCCAGGGAGGTGTCAACAAACAATACGGCTGAGTACGAAGGGCTGCTTGCTGGTCTTAGGATCGCGGTGGACCTCGGAATCAAGAAACTCGTCGTCAGAGGCGACTCGCAACTTGTCGTCAAGCAAGTCAACAAGGATTACCAGAGCCCGTTGATGAAGGCCTACGTCGATGAAGTGAGAAAGCTAGAAGAGCGTTTTGACGGTATACAGGCAGAATACGTTCCCCGAGCGGAGAATGATATCGCCGATTACCTGTCAAAACGCGCTGCCCTCAAGCTACCTGTGGAACCAGGTACCTTTGTGCTTCGGCTAACTCAGCCATCCGTTGATCCATCAACAGAGCAGAACAAGAGGAGAAAATCAGGGCCCGGCAAGTACTTTCCCGCCAAGCTCCTCGAAGCCGCCGGCAAGGATGTTGCCGGAGACACTGAGCCCGCCACGGGGCGGTTAGCTCCGACAGAGCATCAAGCTCTTACCATGGAGACAGCCGCTCCGATAGCGGAGGAAATGCCTTTAGTCCTCGCCGTCGAGCCCCAGGCTCCAGCGTGGGCATAGCATACCGTCCGATTCCTCCAAACAGGGGAACTTCCTGAGGAGCAGGAAGAAGTGGAAAAGGTAGCCCGTCGCTCTACTATGTACCAGTTCGTCGATGACGTCCTGTACAGAAAGAGGCCGAACGGCGTGAAATTGAAGTGTATCCCTCGAGAGGAAGGACTGGGGCTGTTGGCGGAGATACATGGAGGCATATGTGGATCCCACATCGGGTCAAGGGCCCTTGCCGGCTATCAGGACCCCGATTCCAAGTCACATCGATCTAGCCGGTAACACCTCATATCACTTTGCGGCCTCACGCACGGTATCCCACGGGTGTCGCCTTACCATGGCCCGGGACCGTTTGCGCCTTTTGGCTCACATATATGATAGTGTCGCTAGCATCCATATGACAGAGAACCCGGGCCGACATGGCTAGTCGTGAACCCAAAGCGGCACAGACCGATGGAGACAGGCATACATGAATCACATCGAACATGTCGGTCATCAACGAGTGATTCCGGGCTGTAGCACTGGGCTAACAGGACTCCGGGGAACCCCGGGCTGTAGCAGGCTAGGCAGGACTCCGGAAGTCACCGTGTGACATTTCCCCAAAGGGACAGATATAGGGACGAAGTGAAACACATGCCGGCCAGTCAAGTGTCCTGAACAGTAGTGCTGGGCTAGCAGGACTCCGGTGAACCGGGCTGTAGCGGACTACTATGGCTCGAGGAACACTAGACTACATTTCCCATAAGAAAGGATGCCAAGGATAAACAACTAGATTGTCGGATCCCACTCATACCAAGCATTTCAATCATACACACAATATGCCCGATATGAGTACATACAACATGGCATCACAACCAAACTCTACAACTCAAGTACTTTATTTAAAGGCTCCAGAGAGCCATACATAACATGTTCATACAGATAGGGGTCACATGACCCGACACTCAATCATACAAACATACAAGCACATGCGGAAGCAACTAGTCTGACTACAGACTCTAGAAAGAAAGAAGGCTTCTCGAAGCCTGTCTATCTACATAGGGCCCTCCATGGCCGGGATCACCACCTGGGTGGCTAGTCACTCATCGACGTCAAGGTCTACATAAAACCCATCGGAGGGGGCAGTGTTGTCGTCTGAAAACAATAAATAAGCAAACATGAGTACAAAGGTACTCCGCAAGTCTTACATCAGAACCTACTATACATGCTTATTCTCAAGAAGGTGGTGGGGTTGATGCAGCAAGCCAGCTTTGACTCTTGGCTAAGCAATCCTATGGATCTTCACCAATAAAATAGTTTTCGCACACGAGTCCACTACTCACCAACACAATACACCACCGGGGATCCTCCCTCGTCATCCTACAAGAGGGCCATCCTCGGTACTCACACTTATCTTGAGTCTTTTAGTAGTATCCATTAACTTGTCTATGAACTGTATAGGCAATCAAGTAGTCCTTTACCGCGGACGCGGCTATTCGAATAGTTTTATACCCTGCAGGGGTGTACTTTGTCATACACGCTTTCACCACTTACCGCCGCTTACACGACATGTACTCGGCAACCTTCAAGCGGAAGCCCAGCGAGGGTGTCGGCCACGGCCTACCTAAACACTTAAGCCTCTAGTCCAGGTTTATCGCCTATCCAGGTTCCATCTGCAGGGAGTCCGGCCGAGGTTTCCACATACGGCCCCGAACGATGTGAACAGGGTTCCCGAGACACCAAACGGGTGACTCGGTACACCGTGCCACGGTGTATCTACCGCAACATAGCCCACCCCTAGGGTCAACGCTACGCACGGCCGCCAACACATAACCTACAAACACCAGAAACTAATTGCAACTCCTGGACAGAGCACTAGGGTGATTAAGAAGCCGAGGGGGTCCATTGGTTTCGGGCCCAATGTACGGTAGTAACTGCATCTTAAATCACACATACAGATCTCAGTTCTTAGGGACGGCCTCAATGAAACAACCCACCATGTACTCCTACATGGCCTCTCATCGATACCTTTACCAAAACATGTTCAACACATCCCTCACATTACCGACATAAGCATTTCACTCTAACCCATCACCCAGATGAGCCAGACCTGACACAACTCTAAGCATAGCAGGCATAGCAAGGTAGGAATCACAAAACATGGCTCAAACAACTCCTACACATGCTAGTGGGTTTCATCTAGTTACTGTGGCAATGACAGGTCATGCAGAGGATAAGGGTTTAACTACCGTAGCACACAGCAGTTTGAATCGCGATGTCTTAATGCAGTAAACAAGAGCAGGACCGAGAACATGGGTTGTATCGGAATGATCAATGGTTGCTTGCCTGATGGAGTGGTAGCGGGATACTGCCCTTCAGTTGGATACTCGTGAATATCCTCGGAGGCAGAACCTACCACGGAGAACACATCAGAACACAATCAACACACGACAATATGCAACAATATGATGCATGCTATGACATGGCAATATGATTGTGTCTTGGCCTAATGCAGGCTAAAGTAGAAAGGGATGAACTCATTTGAATCAAGGATTCAAATATTATCTCATTAAACATGGCATTTATAGTGCATTACCTTATTCTGCCTAAACAGTAAGGTAAACTTGTTTTGTCATGCATGGAACCATTACAGATGGATAGATTGAATTTTTCTGATAATTTTTCATATATAATTTGTCTCATTTGGAGCTATGGTTGAATTTCTATGAATTTTTGAAGTTTGAACTATTTTCTGGAATTTCCTGTATAAAAATAAATCCAGAAAATCAATTACTGCGTCAGCAACGCGTCAGGGTGATGTCAGCAGGTCAAAGGCGCCAGCCCAGGTCAAACCTGACTGGTGGGCCCCTTCTGTCAGCCTCTCGGCTAAGTAGCAAAATTAGATTAACAGTAATTATTTGTCAGTGGGGCCTGGGCCCACATGTCAGTGACTGATTTAATTAAAATTAATTAAGACTAATCCTAATTTAGTTAGCCGACCGGCCCCACCTGTCATAGACTCAGGAGGGGGTCTTCCTGGGCCCACCCAGGGTCAAACTGGGTCAACTCGCCGGCGGCTCGACGCCGGCGAGGCCCGAGACGGCGGAGGGCTTCGGATTTGGTCCTCCGGTGACCAAATCGACGGCGGAGACGTGCTACGCGTAGCTGGGGCTCGTGCGCATCTAGTGGGGCAGGTGGGAGGAGCTGGGGTGGAGCGAGCTCGCCGGAATCGAGCTCGTGGCGGCGGCCGGAGTTCGGGCGAGGTTGGAATCGACGCTACGGTGCACGGGAGGGAGAAACTGGGGTGGCTACGGGTTCCTGGTGCTGTACTGAGCACGGTGAGGCGCTCGGACGCGTGCTTACACGGCCGTAGCCACGACGGTGACATGGCCGGCGGCGAGGAGCGCTCGGGCTCGGAGGGAGCGGTGGCTACGAGGCGTAATCGAGCACGGGAACTAGGGGGAAAGGAAGAGGAGCTCACAGCGGAGTCGGAGAGGGGGTCAGCGGGCTCGGGGAGGTCCTGGTGGCGGCGAATTCGACCGGAGATGGCTCGGGTGCCCGAGGTTGAAGACGAGCGCGAAGGCGGCGATGCAGGGCCTCCGGCGATGCGTGGCTCGGTGGGGAGGACGAGGGAGTCGAGGCGGAGCTAATGGGCTCGTCGGAGAGGCGAGGGGGTGCCTGTGGTGGCAACTACGGCGATCAGCGGCGAGGTACGCGCTCGGCCGTCGCGGGAGAGAGAGAGAGGGAGACGAGGGGGAGAGTGAGCGAGTGCGAGAGGGAGACGTGGGGGTCGCGTGGCACTTCAGGGCGTCTCCCGGGCGTCGGCGGAAGCAGGAGGTGGCCGGCATGTGGCCGCGGGCACCGGCCACGCGCTCCGCGTCCTTCTGGCGCGAGGAGGACGACGACTGGCAGCGCCAGCAGGCTGGGCCGAGCCAGGTGGCTGGGCCAGCACAGGAAAGGCCCAGGTGGGCTTTCTTCTCTCTTTTTTTTTATTTTTGTTTCTGTTTTCTATTAAACTGCAACTGTTTAGCTTTAGATAAAATACTAAAACGTTTCCAAAAATCCTGAAAATAAATGTGGCCTCTGTTTAGATTATTTCCAACAGAAAACATTTACTTCCAGAATTATTTGAACATTTAAATTATTTATTAGCATTTAAATGTCCAAAGGCAACATACATATGATTTAATCCAGTGACCTTTGTTGACCTAGAAAATTGTGCACCTATTTTGCCAGAGGTTCTAACCCAAGGCAAAGAGGGTGAACATTTTAGAAGGGCATTTCAGGTTCATTGAAATTATTTTTAGTAAACCCTAGTTGATTTCAGGAGGGGTGCTGGGGGTTCTGCCTTTCCCATTTCAAGTTTCTGATGAAAAGTAAACATGATGCACACTCTAATGCATGGACTAGCTAGGGTGTGACACCGGCAAAGCATTTTGGCAAGGCTTCTTCTGGCCCACCGCCCTCCAGGATGCGACGACACTAGTCACGAGGTGTGAAGCGTGTCAGTTCCATTCAAAGAAGCTTCATCAGCCAGCTCAATCCCTTCAAACCATTCCTCTCTCCTGGCCTTTCTCGGTCTGGGGGCTCAACATACTAGGCCCTTTCCCCCGCGCTGTCGGGGGCTTTGAGTACTTGTACGTTGCAATCGACAAGTTCATAAAGTGGCCAGAAGTGAAAGCAGTGAGGAAGGTCACATCACAGTCAGCCGTCAAGTTCTTCAAAGGACTGATGTGCCATTTTGGAGTACCCAATAGGGTTATCACCGACAACGGCACGCAGTTCACAAGCCACACCTTCATGCAATATATTCAAGACCTCGGCAGCAAGGTCTATTCCGCTTCTGTTGCTCACCCACGAAGCAATGGTCAAGCTCAGAGGGAAAATGCTGAAGTACTGCGAGGCCTGAGGACAAAGACCTTTGACAGACTGCACAAGAGTGGAAGGCACTGGATTGATGAATTGCTGGCAGTTCTTTGGTCAATCAGAATGACACCAAATCGAGCCACCGGCCAGACACCCTTTGCCCTGGTATACGGGGCAGAAGCAGTTCTCCCCACGGAACTCATATACGGGTCACCTCGAGTACTCGCTTATGATGAGCTTGAGCAAGAGCAATTGCGGCAAGATGACGCAACGCTCCTTGAGGAACATCGTCTTCGGGCGGCTGTGAGAGCAGCGCGCTACCAGCAAGCCTTGCGCCGCTACCATAGCCGCAAGGTTCATGCCCGAAGCTTTGAGGAAGGCGACCTTGTTCTTCGGCGCGTTCAATCGGCCAAGAATTCCAATAAGTTGACGCCAAAGTGGGAAGGCCCTTATCGGGTAATACGAGTCACCAGGCCCGGCGCAGTCCGCCTGGAGACCGAAGATGTCGTTCCGGTGAGTAACTCCTGGAACATTGAGCATCTTCGCAAGTTTTACCTGTGAGGCGCGGCTTGCCGGGCCCCCCGGCAAGCCACCTTTTGTACGAGCCTTGCCGATGATGCATGTAACCCTTTGTACAAAGCCAGGCGCAGACCCTAAGCATAAGTAAATGAAGCGCTGGCGCCCTAAGTTATAGCATGCATGCTAGGTCGAGTCTCGTCCTTGGTTAGGGTTGATAGTGCTTAGCGGCGACTAACCCCTAGCTTAGAGGTCGAGTGTGCGTCGCTTTGTCTTTCTTTTGTCTTCTTTGGTTCACAGGACACACAGATATCCGTGCCGAACCACTTGGGGAGGAAAAAAAGAGGAACAGACCAGCATCTAGCCCCCGGCAAGCCAGTATTGTCGGGGGCTGCAAGAGCAAAGATTCACCCACGGCGAACCAGGGTTGCCGAGGACTGCAGCTTCAGATAAGTTCTTCATCCCTTATCATGCATTCCATTATGGACTGAGGTATGTGAAACCTCGTTTTCCCCTAAGCTACCGTGCTCCCCTAACTCTAGGCCCTAGGGCTCGTTCCTGGGGCCAAGTTTGGTCGTAGTCGCGGCAGCGAAAGGATGAAACAAGGAGCCTGGACCCACCTCATCCCTGCCTCCGCCAAAGGCGTGAGGAAGGTCGAGCGAAGTGGGGAGACGGCAAGGCCTGTTTCCGGGCAAGGAAATGTTTATCTTGAAGATATCAAGGATTTACTCCTTGGTGTGGGTTCCACCCGCAAACAAATGACCGGCAAGCATCCCTTTTTCATTAAAAAAACATTCCACTCAGGTACAGTCCATAGGAATGAAAAACATGAATGATGGGATTACAAGTTTTAAATTCAACAAAGGCCTGAAGGCTTACAAACTAAAAAGAGATAAGGTGCACGTAATCCCTTTCTTGTCCCTCTCCTCAGGAGGCAGGTCAAGGAGGCGAAAAGGACAAAAGGAGTGCCTATGCGAGCTACAGGTGGCAGAAGACACCAAGAGAACATCTTGGTGGTCGTCCAAAGGCTGGATGGTGATGGTGGCGCGGGAAGCAGAGCTCGAAGACGAGGCGGCAGGATGTCAGCACGCGTCGAAGGCATCGGTGCCCGCGTACTCCGACTTGATGGCCTTGCCGCCCGCCCTCTTCCTCTTCCGCAGCCTCCCAACGCCAGCCGCCCAAGGAGACGACCCCGAGAAGTTCAGGGAGCCGGCGACACGGATGATGGGGTCGCCGGTGCCGCACGGAGCGGCACCCGACACCTAATCGGACCCGTCATCCTGCCGCCTACTACCCTCGTCGTCGCTGCCCAATGTCCTCCTCGTCACTCCCGCCCGAGGAGGAGTCTTCACTATCAGAAGAGCTCTCCACGCAGCACCTTGCACGGGTCCCAAAAAACCCGAAGACCTTGACGGAGAGAAGGCCACCCTCCATCAGCTTAAAATGGAGAGTGAGCCCCTCCGTCAAGCGGTGGATATGAGCAAACGTCTTCCATCCCCGACGAAGATACATCACGTGAGGGGCGGGGAAGTCGATGCAGACCCGCGTGCCACTGATCCCGCAGCCCCTCATGTGCAGCCCCAACGATTTCGGCGGATCCAGCTCCATCTCCCGCGCAAATGGAGTCGGGAGATGAAGGCGACGACACGGCGGCCGGCGCAGCCTGATGAAGAACTCACAAGGGTCATCCCCAACATGGCCCTCCATTGGAGGAGGAGCTGCTGGCGGAGGCGAGGCCGGCGCGCCGCCCCGTCCTCCTCTTCCCCGAGCGCCCCGGCCTCGCCCACGGCCTCGCCCCCTCCCCCTTCCCCTCGCGGCTGGCTCTGCCACCGCAGGCGCAGGGGAAGGAGGGACGCGTTGTCGAGCGGCGACCCTCGCCGCCACTGTTAAAGGACCGGGATTCCCTCTCTCCATGACGGATGAAAGGGAGGAGCAGAAGCTGAAGGAAGAAGAAGATGAAAGAATGCGGGACGCCATCCTCCCTCCCGCTCTTTATAAAGGATCGGGGTTGGGGCTCGGCCGCCCCGCTTGGCCAATCAAGATACGGAAGGCGCAGGGAGCCAGGACTGACCCGCCGCCCCAACCAGTGACGGCCTGGTTTCCCACCCCGTGATCGTGGGGAGTGGACGCCTCGAAGACCGCGCCTCAGCCCCATTCAGTAAATGGGTCGTGCCTCCACGCCTCCCTCCATTTATGGGGAAGGCGCGAACAGCCCCTTTACTATGATGTGACGCATGCCTGCGTGAACCAACCCCACGCATGCCGCCCACGTCACACGCGTCTCCCCATGCCGCGCCACGCGCGGGAATCGTGGGAAGCGTAGCACGCGAAGAATCTTACCGCGGTAAAAACCGCCCCGCCTGCCCGTGCACCATTTTTGGGCCTAGCCTAACAACGCCTTGCGCTTATGTGTGGCCCAGGCCCGGGGGCTCCTGCGGTGTACAAAAAGAGGGGTACACTTTTTGTACCCCTATAACTGTGCACGGGCAGTCTGAGCCGCGGATACCACCACACCAAGCAAGGCAAGGGAGGTGAGCCAGGGTAAGACCGAAGCTCAAGAGAACTAGAATGACGCCAAGGCCAAGACCACGAAGAGCAAAGGGGACGAAGCGGACTCCCCCGGCAAGATCCTTGCCGGGAGACAGTTCTAGCAGCCCCGGCAAGACCCTTGCCGCGGCGACTCGTCCCGCGCCTACGGAGCAAATCACCCTTGAGTCAACTGCCCCCAAAGGGCAAGGATTTGGGAGACATCCCCGTGGCGGCATGCAGATCTTTGTGAAGACATTCAAGATCAGATACGCACTAAGGAGACGACAACCCTTGGCGGGATCCCAACCGAGGAAGACCACAAGGCCCCCGGCAAGCGCCTTGCCGGGGATGACAGTAGGCGCCCCGGCAAGGCCCCTTGCCGAGGACACTCGCAGGGCCACCATCAGGCCCACGTATACTAAACCTCCACCACCGCACGCATGCAGCTGCCAACCCAACCAGCTGGGCAGGCACCTGCGTGGCAGCATGCAGATCTTCGTGAAGACCCACCACTGCGCCACCTCAGCTGCCTACCTACCTACGTGGCATCGCAGGCGTCGCTGGCCAGGGCGCGTGTCGACACAAGAAGGAGCGGCGACGGATGAGACAGGTCTCTCCCCCGTCCCCAATAAAGCAAGGACACCTAAGCAAGACGCATTAAATGCGCCTTGTCATGTAATGCAAGGGATAACCTCGCATCACTGTACCCTTTCCACCTCCTGTGTGCCACTGTGGCAACCCCTTTTTCTATAAAAGGAGGCCCGAGGCGACCAGGGGAAGGATTCGGCTTTTTGGAGCTCCTCACGCCCCATAGCTAGCTCAAGAACATGGATATACAATCCACCAAAGCAGGAGTAGGATTTTACGCATCCTCGCGGCCTGAACCTGGATAAACGAACCGTGTGCTATCTGTTTGATCCGCTCTTCTCACGACCCCGCGCCCCGCTAACCACAGTAGGGATTCTTGTGATCCCATAGGTGTCGTTCCCACCGACACATGTTTGCAATGACAATTGGAGATTACAGTTGCTTATGCCATGCTTAATTAGCTAGGAGCTTATAATGGTTTATCTTGCGTGCCAACATGCTATTAAAATGGTTGTGATGTGGTATGATAGGGTGGTATCCTCTTTTGAACGATTCGGGTGGCTTGACTTGGCACATGTTCACGCATGTAGTTCAAACAAAATCAACATAGCCTCTACGATATTTATGTTCATGGTGCATTATATCCTACTCATGCTTGCATTCTGTGTTGATTAATTTTAATGCATGTTCATGAGTGTTGTCGCTCTCTAGCTGGTCGCTTCCCGGTCTTTTGCTAGCCTTCACCTGTACTAAGCGGGAATACTGCTTGTGCATCCAATTACATAAACCCCAAAGTTGTTCCATATGAGTCCACCATACCTACCTATATAAGGTATCTACCTGCCGTTCCAAGTAAATTTGTATGTGCCAAACTCTAAGCCTTCAAATAAACATTCTGTTTTGTATGCTCGAATAGCTCATGTATCAAGTAGGGTTGTCCGTATCTTCCATGTTAGGCGGGTTATTCTCAAGAGGAGTGGACTCCGCTCCTCACTCACGAGAAAATGGCCGGTCACCGGGATGCCCAGTCCCATGCTTTATGCAAATCAAATCAAAATAATTGCAAACAAAACTCCCCCGGGACTGTTGTTATTTGGAGGCACTCGTTGTTTCGAGCAAGCCATGGATTGATGCTTGTTGGTGGAGGGGGAGTATAAACTTTACCATTCTGTTTGGGAACCGCCTATAATGTATGTAGCATGGAAGATATCGCCATCTCTTGGTTGTTATGTTGACAATGAAAGTATACCGCTCAAAATATTATTCATATCTATTTCAAAACCGAGCTCTGGCACCTCTACAAATCCCTGCTTCCCTCTGCGAAGGGCCTATCTATTTACTTTTATGTTGAGTCATCCTCCTCTTATTAAAAAAGCACCAGTTGGAGAGCACCGCTGTCATTTGCATTCATTACTGTTAGTTTACATTGAGTATGACTTGACTGGATCTCTTTTACCATGAATTACAATGTCTAGTCAGTCCTTGATCTTTAAAGGTGCTCTGCATTTATGTTTTGCGGTCTCAGAAAGAGCTAGTGAGATACCATCTTGTTATATCATATCATGATTGTTTTGAGAAAGTGTTGTCATCCGAGATTTATTATTATTGCTCGCTAGTTGATTATGTCATTGATGTGAGTAAACATGAGACCTAAATATTATTGTGACTATGGTTAGTTCATAATCTTTGCTGAAAACTTGAATGTTGGCTTTACATATTTACAACAACAAGAGCAAACAGAGTTCGTAAAAGTTTTTCTTTATCACTTTCAGTTTATCAATTGAATTGCTTGAGGACAAGCAAAGGTTTAAGATTGGGGGAGTTGATACGTCTCCGTTGTATCTACTTTTCCAAACACTTTTGCCCTTGTTTTGGACACTAACTTGCATGATTTGAATGGAACTAACCCGGACTAACGTTGTTTTCAGCAAAATTGCCATGGTGTTATTTTTGTGCAGAAATAAAAGTTCTCGAAATGACCTGAAAATCAACGGAGAATTATTTTGGAATATATAATAAATACTGGAAGGAAGATCCACGTCATGGGGGCTCCACCTGTCCACGGGGGTGGGGGCGCGCCCAGGGGGGTAGGGCGCGCCCTCCTGCCACGTTGGCCCCCTGACGCTCCACCGACCTCAACCTTGACTCCATATATTCACTTTCGGGGAGAAAAAACCAGGGAGAAGGATTCATCACGTTTTATGATTTGGAGCCACCGCCAAGCCCTAAACTCTCTTGGGAGGGCTGATCTGGAGTCCGTTCGAGGCTCCGGAGAGGGGAATCCATCGCCATCGTCATCATCAACCATCCTCCATCACCAATTTCATGATGTCACCGCCGTGCGTGAGTAATTCCATCGTAGGCTTGCTGGACGGTGATGGGTTGGATGAGATTTATCATGTAATCAAGTTAGTTTTGTTAGGGTTTGATCCCTAGTATCCACTATGTTCTGAGATTGATGTTGCTATGACTTTGCTATTCTTAATGCTTGTCACTAGGGCCCGAGTGCCATGATTTCAGATCTGAACCTATTATGTTTTCATCAATATATGAGAGTTCTTGATACTATCATGCAAGTCTATAGTCACCTATTATGTGTTATGATCCGTTAACCCCGGAGTGACAATAATCGGGATACTTACCGGTGATGACCGTAGTTTGAGGAGTTCATGTATTCACTATGTGTTAATGCTTTGTTCCGGTACTCTATTAAAAGGAGGCCTTAATATCCCTTAGTTTCCAATAGGACCCCGCTGCCACGGGAGGGTAGGACAAAATATGGCATGCAAGTTCTTTTCCATAAGCACGTATGACTATATTCGAAATAGATGCCTACATTACATTGATGAAATGGAGCTAGTTCTGTGTCACCCTAGGTTATGACTGTTACATGATGAACCGCATCCGGCATAATTTTCTATCACCGATCCAATGCCTACGAGCTTTCCATACATTGTTCTTCGCTTATTTACTTTTCAGTTACTATTGTTATCATCACTACAAAACACCAAAAATATTACTTTTGCTACTGTTACCTTTTACCACCGTTACCACTACTATCATATTACTTTGCTACTAAACACTTTGCTGCAGATATTAAGTTTCCAGGTGTGGTTGAATTGACAACTCAGCTGCTAATACCTGATAATATTCTTTGGCTCCCCTTGTGCCGAATCAATAAATTTTGGTTGAATACTCTACCCTCGAAAACTGTTGCGATCCCCTATACTTGTGGGTTATCATAGAGCTTCGGGGAAGAGCTTTGTCAGCACGACGGCGTGGTGACGGTGTTGATGAAGCTACCGACGCAGGGTCATGCGGAGCATCCTTCCATCATCCCCATGGACTCTACACCAACACATCAAGCCCCTCATGGACCTGTGGCAAGAGCGAGAGCATGTGCTTTGGAAACCGAGGTGAAGTCCTTCCTACTTGACTTGCATACGAATACGAATGGGACTTGGTTGCTACCTCACCAAAATATGCTATGTCTCATTAGGTATGAAGAGGAACCCTACCATGAAGCTCAGGAGCATCACCAAGGAGAAGGAGGACCACCCCAGGGCCACGCGAACCAAGACGGAGCGCAACAGCAGCAACACTGGAAGTCCCAGGTGACCCCGTGCGCACGGGCCCCCGAGACCCTGTGCCCACGAACTGCCCAGGAAGTTGGCGCTGGAGCACCCCATGCGCACGGGCGTGTACCGTGCCCACGGGACCCCCGTGCGCATGGGCCTCCCAGGATGGCCGGCCGAGATTGCATCTTGCCCTCCTCTTCATCTCCTTCGACCCCAAGGCTATATAAGTCGTACCTAGAACCATGTTTAGGGTTAGCAAAGCATATGTGAGACATTAGTGAGCTTTGCTCCTTGTATCCCCTCCTCTTGGAGATCTATACCCCTTTTGGGAAGAATCCTTGGGATTATCAAGCCCTCCTCTTGGAGAAGATCACAAGATCAAGACCTCACCTAGTGGGAAGAACTTACCTAGTGCTATTTTCCTTGAATTGTTCATGTAATCTTGTGGATCTCATGTGTGCTACTCTAGTGGATGTGATATTTTGGTTTGTTTGAGTGTTTTGTGCCTTGTGTCCTTGAGTGTTCTTCCTCTTTTCCCCCTCCAAGTGTGAAAAGATCCCCTCTAGGGTTTTGCCCTACAACATCTTGGTATCAGAGCTAGGTTGATTCACATCTTGGAGTCCCATCCCCCCACTTGCTAGCTTGATTTTGTTGTTTTTCGTCCAAATTCGAAAATCTCCACCAAAAATAGCCCCAAAAAATTTGCAACAAGTGCGTAGTTTTCTTGGTCTTGCAGGTTTCTGTCGTCGCTTTGTGAAGGATTTTAGCTCTATCGCCGCACCATTGCATGCTTTGAGTAAGAAGAATGCACCCTTTGTTTGGGGACCTTTGCAATCAACCGCTTTGATGAGCTCAAATCCTTTCTTACTCATGCTCCGATTCTTGCTTTGCCTAACTTTGAAAAAACTTTTGAGGTCCATTGTGATGCTAGTGGTAATGGAATTGGAGTAGTTTTAATGCAAGAAAAGCGCGCTATTGCATATTTTAGTGAAAAACTCTCCGGTGCTCAACTTAACTATCCCATCTATGACAAAGAATTGTATGCTTTAGTGCGTGTGTTACATGTTTGGGAGCATTACCTTAGACCGCATGAGTTTGTCATACATACCGATCATGAGACTCTAAAGTACCTTAAAGGCCAAACCAAGTTGAATAAACGGCATGCTAAATGGAGTGAATTTATTGAATCTTTCCCCTATGTGATCAAGTACATTAAGGGCAAAGAGAATGTTGTGGCGGATGCCCTTTCCCGCAAATGCATGTTACTTACTCAACTTGAATTGAATGTTGTTGGATTTGATCATATCAAACATTTGTATGAGCATGATGTGACTTTTGCTATTCCTTATGCTAAGTGTGTGACGCATACTTCTTGGGAACGATACTATATCAAAGATGGTTACCTTATGAAAGCTAACAAACTATGAATTCCCGAGTCTTATCTTCATTTGTTACTTTTGCAAGAAGCTCATGGAGGTGGACTCATGGGACATCTTGGACGCGACAAGACTTTTGCCTCGCTCTCCAAGCACTATTTTTGGCCTCACATGTATTGCGATGTTCGACATTTCACCACACGGTGCTCTACGTGTTGCAAAGCTAAGTCACAATCTCAATCCCATGGTTTGCATATGCCCCTACCTATTCCACATCAACCTTGGGAAGATATTAGCATGGATTTTATACTTGGCTTACCTAGAACTCAAAATGGCAAGGATTCCATATTTGTTGTCGTAGATCGCTTTTCTAAAATGGCTCATTTTATCCCATGCAATAAGATAGACGATGCTTCACATGTTGCCAATCTCTTTTGTAGGGAAATCTTGAGGTTTCACGGCGTGCCAAAGACAATTGTGTCGGACCGGGACGTCAAGTTCTTAAGCTACTTTTGGAAGACGCTTTGCGCCAAGCTCGGAATCAAGCTCCTCTTCTCCACCGTGTATCATCCTCAAACTGATGGCCAAACGGAAGTCACCAACCGGATGCTTGCCACTCTCCTACGTGTGTTAATCAAGAGGAATATCAAGGAATGGGAGGAGTGCCTACCTATCACTGAGTACGCCTACAACTGTCCAAGACACTCTACAACCGGCAAGTCCCCCTTCGAGGTTGTCTACAGCTTCAACCCATTGTCGCCATTGGACATCCTTCCTCTACTGCTTCAAGAACGAGCAAACATGGACGCTAGTACAAGAGCCGCCTACCTTAAGAAGATGCATGAAGAAACACGTTCTACGATCGAGCGCCACGTACAACGACTCGCCTCCAAGCTCAACACCCACAAGTCTCCCATGGTGTTCCAACCAGGTGATCAAGTATGGATACATCTATGCAAGGACTGCTTCCCTAAGGAAAGAAAGTCCAAGCTACTCTCGAGAGCCAATGGACCCTTCAAGGTGCTCGCATGCTACAACGACAACGCCTACAAGGTCGACATCCCACGCGACAAGTACAACGTGAGCGACATCTTCAACGTCAAAGACTTGGCCAAGTACCATGGTGATGACGGTCATGATCCGTGGTCGGATCTCTCCCAAGGGGGGGAGATGATGCGGAGCATCCTTCCATCATCCCCATGGACTCTACACCAACACATCAAGCCCCTCGTGGACCTGTGACAAGAGCGAGAGCACGTGCTTTGGAAACCGAGGTGAAGTCCTTCCTACTTGACTTGCATACGGATACGAACGGGACTTGGTTGCTACCTCACCAAAATATGCTATGTCTCATTAGGTACGAAGAGGAACACTACCATGAAGCCCAGGAGCATCACCAAGGAGGAGGACCACCCCAAGGCCACGCAAACCAAGACGGAGCGCAACAGCAGCAACACTGGAAATCCCGGGTGACCCCGTGCGCACGGGCCCCTAAGACCCCGTGCCCACGGACTGCCCAGGAAGTTGGCGCTGGAGCACCCCATGCGCACGGGCGTGTACCGTGCGCACAGGCCCAACATACCCCGTGCGCACGGGCCTCCCAGGATGGCCGGCTGAGATTGCATCTCGCCCTCCTCTTCATCTCCTTCGACCCCAAGGCTATATAAGTCGTACCTAGAAACATGTTTAGGGTTAGCAAAGCATATGTGAGACATTTGTGAGCTTTGCTCCTTGTATCCCCTCCTCTTGGAGATCTAGACCCCTTTTGGGAAGAATCCTTGGGATTATCAAGCCCTCCTCTTGGAGAAGATCACAAGACCAAGACCTCACCTAGTGGGAAGAACTTACCTAGTGCTATTTTCCTTTAATTGTTCATGTAATCTTATGGATCTCATGTGTGCTACTCTAGTGGATGTGATATTTGGGTTTGTTTGAGTGTTTTGTGCCTTGTGTTCTTGTGTGTTCTTCCTCTTTTCCCCCTCCAAGTGTGAAAAGCTCCCCTCTAGGGTTTTGCCCTACAACACAGGGCTTCGCCTAAGCACTGCTACGATATGACTAAGGTGGATTATGGTGGAGGGGGCACCGCACACGGCTAAGAGAGATCAATGATCAACTTGTCTGTCCTAGGGTGCCCCTGCCCCAGTATATAAAGGAGCAAGGGGGGAGGCCGTCCGGCCCTTGCAGGGCGCGCCAGGAGGAGAAGTCCTCCTCCTAGTAGGAGTAGGACTCCCCTTTCCAACTCATACTAGGAGGGGGAAAGGAAGGAGGAGAGGGAGAAGGAAAGGGGGGCGCCGCCCCCCTTCCCTAGTCCAATTCGGACTAGAGGAGGAGGGGGCGTGTGGCCTGCCCTGGCCGGCCCTCTCTCTCTCCACTAAGGCCCATGTGGCCCATTACTTCTCCCGGGGGGTTCCGGTAACCCTCTGGCACTCCGGTTTTCTCCGAAATCACCCGGAACACTTTCGATATCCGAATATAGTCATACAATATATCAATCTTTATGTCTCGACCATTTCAATACTCCTCGTCATGTCCGTGATGACACCTGGGACTCTGAACTACCTTCAGTACATCAAATCACATAAACTCATAATACCGATCGTCACAGAACTTTAAGCGTGCAGACCCTATGGGTTCGAGAACTATGTAGACATGACCGAGACATGTCTCCGGTCAATAACCAATAGCGGAACCTGGATGCTCATATTGGTTCCTACATATTCTACGAAGATCTTTATCGGTCAAACCGCATAACAACATATGTTGTTCCCTTTGTCATCGGTATGTTACTTGCCCGAGATTCGATCGTCGGTATCTCAATACCTAGTTCAATCTCGTTACCGGCAAGTCTCTTTACTCGTTCCATAATGCATCATCCCGTATCTAACTCATTAGTCACATTGCTTGCAAGGCTTATAGTGAAGTGCATTACTGAGAGGGCCCAGAGATACCTCTCTGACAATCGGAGTGACAAATCCTAATCTCGATCTATGCCAACTCAACAAGTACCATTGGAGACACCTGTAGAGCACCTTTATAATCACCCAGTTACGTTGTGACGTTTGGTAGCACACAAAGTGTTCCTCCGGTAATTGGGAGTTGCATAATCTCATAGTCATAGGAACATGTATAAGTCATGAAGAAAGCAATAGCAGTAAACTAAAACAATCAAGTGCTAAGCTAACGGAATGGATCAAGTCAATGACATCATTCTCCTAATGATGTGATCCCGTTTATCAAATGACAACTCATCTCTATGGTTAGGAAACATAACCATCTTTGATCAACGAGCTAGTCAAGTAGGGGCATACTAGTGACACTCTGTTTGTCTATGTATTCACACATATATTATGTTTCCGGTTAATACAATTCTAGCATGAATAATAAACATTTATCATGAAATAAGGAAATAAATAATAAATTTATTATGCCTCTAGGCCATATTTCCTTCAGCTAGTTGTTAAGTTTCATATAAACTAGTTTGTATAACAGATATATGATCTCAAGATGAAAAAATGCTATGGACATAGTACTTGGAGGATAATTATAAAGATTGAAAATGTGAATTATGTGTTTAGGATTACATAAATACTAATGTATGTAAAGACACTAAGGACATGGGTTCCGAAATGGAGACGCTATGAATGGAAATGTAGAAATTTTCATGTTGAGATATTGTGCATACTTCAAACCTGCAAAGATTGAATGGTAATGCATGCATCAATAGGTAAATCCCAATTGACATCTATGCATACTTCCGATCTACAAATAGTGAAAATTAAACATGAATATTGGCCATAGTAGTAGCTTTTTATGCTTGTTAGTGAGTGATGGGCTCAAAAAGAATCATGTCAACGGAGCAAAGAGTACAAATTTATTTTCCGTTTTCCCACAAAATCGAGTATGACTTCTTTTGTCTCAAAAGTCTAGCCTGAAAAGAGCATGAGAACTTATACATAGATAAGCACCGAGATCCAAATTATCAAGTTGTAGTTGGAATTTTCTTTCAACGAATAAATTAAACTTGAAAGTTTATAAGCCACATTGAGAAGACGCTAAAAATAATGATAATTTGTATGGCTTAGGATCTCAAACATAATTAATTTTTTTAGACCTCGAACAATAGGCATATTATGAATTTTTATTTTAGCAAATTAAAATTGGACAAAAATAACACTTCAGGTGGTTAGATACTAGATAAAAGTTACATGATTTCTGTTGATTTGAGTAGTGGCGCTTAGGCCAACTCCAACGCACAACCCCAAATAGACGTCCATTTGGGTAGGGCAATGGGGAGGCGTCAGACCATTTTTCTGGATGCGCCGGCCATGCGCCCAACATGCGGACGCATCTCGTCCAGCCACCTAGAATGTTTTGCAAATGAAATTTTTTCACCGTAGCCGTAGTGCATGCCAGCGGCCATAGTTCATGTCGGTAACAAAGCCAGCAGCCGGCAAACATATGCCAGCCTACAAAATGATCAAGCCCAAGTTTCCACGCCGGCAACAAAGCCAACGACCGGCACACTAGCCAACCTTCAAAATGAAGAAAGCCAAGTTTTCACATCGGTAACAAAGCCAGCAGCCGGCACACTTGCCAGCCTTCAAAAATAACGACCGGTGTCCATGGCCGAGGCATCCCTAGTTCATGATGTCTTGGTTGAACATCTCGTTTTGCCGGTTCACGAACCAACTTCTTCTCTTCGGGGACATGTTGGTCAATTCCACACTCATGACTGTTAGCACCACCTCTTTTGCTTTGGTGTCGGTATTGGTGGCCTCGATCGCGAGCTTCTTCGATTGGACGACCTCCTCCATGTCGAGCTTCCTCCTGTTGGCGGCCTTCTCCATGTCAAGGTTCTTCATTTGGAGCTCCAAGTATATCTTCAATTTCTCCTCCTTTCCTTGGCGCTTCCTCTCCTCCCTCACTTCCTTTTGAGTCATCATATCGTGCAAAATTTCTTGGAAGGCAATATATCCCGCATAACACTTCTCGTCAACCTTCGAGTTGGTCTTGCCCCTCGGCCTCTTGACCACATCTCCATTCCTAGCCACGGCCGTCGGCTCTCCTTTCCTCTTGAGAGCGGCATATTGATCTTTGAACATGGGACAATCTTTGATGAGTGACCAACAAAGGGTGAGAGTGAATGGCTTGTTCTTCTGCCGGGCCTTGAAGGCTTCCAAAGATTGAAATGCCTACAAAATCATAGAGAAGGCTATAGTGAAAGACACAAGATGCAACATACATGAACATGGCATAGCAATGAAATATGAGAGGTCATACCAAGTCACCCACACCTAGGCCACTCATGGGATGGCCATCGACGCTCCCAAGCGCGGCACAATACTTGTTGCATTCTTGTTGAATGAACCCCTATCTCTTTTGGATTGAGTTGATGCCACGGGTGCTCGCAAACTTGGAGGGCGACAACATCCTCCGTTCATGAAAGGCTGTATGAACTCTCATCCAAAAATGGATCCTTTTTGCTCGGCATCGGTCTTGGGATCTTGGCCTATCTTCATCCAGCTCTCGCAAATCAACGTGTCCTCTAATTTAGTGTATGAACCTGTGCGAATGCTTTGCCTCCTCCTTTGTGCGTCGGCTCTTTGGGTGAGCTCATCGATAAAAAATGGCCCTTCCGCAATGTTGACCTCTTCTTCCTCATCTTCGCAATACATGTCCTCATCTTTATGCCATGAGTTGCCATGGTTGTCGGCCTCTTCTTCATAGTGGTCGACACCATCTTGGCCGCGACGTCTTATCTTTGGGTCTCATCGGGATCAAAGCCTTGGCCTTGGCCCTCAGGGTGGAAGGCCTGGCCACGGCCCTCGTACATGACGTTCCCCATGGACATGTTGTAGGCAAGGTCGTTGGCCGCCGGCATCGGGACTGACGTTTCGTCGAACAGGTTGCGGGCGCCAGGAAGACCTTTGCATCTCGTCAGACGACTGGCTAGTGCCACTGTTCCCAGGCTGACGTTGAGATTGATGGTGGCCAGGTTGGCAGGGGTGTTATGCGCGATCACTCTACCGCCCGGCGACGTGGGGAATCGGATTTGAGCACGCTGCCATGGTAGATGAAAACCCACCGTCTCCAGTTTTACGAAGGAGCTCGGCGACCAGTACCGTGGAGGGCGAACGGCCGACGAGCTTGTGCTCGCTGCAATGGATACACCCGGATGGTCCAGATGTCCTCCCATATGATCCGGGCTATTCGCTGCACTCCTCCTGCACAAATATCATCTGGTGTCCCCGGACCTCAGGACACCTTTAGAGTGGCTCACAACATTTGAGTTGGTCAGATCATCCGGGCAGGTCAACAAGTTCCAAAAACAGCTATATTAGTCTTGGGGTATAAATATCCCTCTCCCACTCTGGGAGAGGGTTGACCACTACATTCTAATCTTCCCCAAGAACCCTAGTGTTCCCATTGAATTTCTCTCACACCAAATTGAAGATCCTGAGTTGATTTGTGAGTGTTCCCGGGAGTTGTTCCAGTCACAAGATAGATCCTCGTCCTCTCCCTCTTGTGACCGGAGCAAATCGTGATTTGAGAAAGTCTTGAGTGTTTCCCCTTGGATCTTGTTACTCTTGGAGGTTGGAGACTCCTAGGCGGTAGGAGTTCTTAAGAGAGGAATCGTTCATTGTGATTACCCCGAAAAGTTTTTCCTCATCCGCTCGCCGGACCAAACCCTAGCCACTTCACACTCCACTCCCCCACCCTACGTCGACCTAACCAGCGACGACGAGGATGGTGGCGCCTGAAGACGGCGATAGCATTAGCGGCGCATGGGGCGGCCGAATTATCTTTTTTTTAAGTTTTTTAATTTCATCTTAAGTATTGTGCGTGGGCCGTGACTATGATGGACTGTTTAATTATGTTTGTGGTATATTTATGTTTTAAACTATTTTACAATGCCTTTTGGTTTTTTTCTAAGTCTAACACGGCCAATGTTTGGGATGTGGCCGCGTGTTGGATGCACCGACCCGCGGACCGCCCAAACCGGACATGGACGTTCATTTTGCCGCCCCAAACGAACCGAATCTGGACCAAACGGACGTCCGTTTGGGGTCTGTGCATTGGAGTTGCCCTTATCCCCACACGGGTCCGGTGAAGGGTTGGGACTAGGGAGACGACGAGCAGGTCTGTGCGGGTAGACTAGCCGTGCTTCGGCAGGACGAGGAGCGAAGGCTGCTTTCCAAGACGTCGGCGAAGTGGTTTCGGCGGCGTCAGGGCACCGGGGGGTGGACGACCGAGGCCTCCTCACTGGAGCCTTCAGCTCCCGGTCGCTTTCCTCGCTCTCACGCGCGCCCCTAGTGTGCCGTGGCCCATTCGCTTGATCGCTCCTCGCTCGACCGCTGCTGCTCGCTCGCTCAATCGCTGCTCACTCCTTTGATAGCCTTTTTTTCTTGCGAGCACTCATCAAAAAAGTCTTGTTGTTTAAAAAATGGAAAAAGGAAAAACATTCGCAAAAAATAAAAAACATGAATTACAATATGGACATGAATTTTCATAAAAGTTCACAAAATTTGAAAAAAAAAGTTCATCGAATTTAAAAACAAGTTCATCGGTTTTGAGAAAAGTTCATCGACTTTGAAAAAAGTTCATCGAACTTATAAAAAAGTTCATCGAAGTTGTTAAAAAGTTCATTAAATTTGGAAAAAGTTCATCGAACTTGTAAAAAAGTTGATTGAATTCAAAAAAGTTCATTGGATTTAAAAAAAAGTTCATCAAATCTGAAAAAAAGGTTCAATGGTTTTGCAAAAAGTTCATCGATTCAAAAAAGTCCATTGAGTTTTAAAAAAAGAGTTCATCGAATTTGAAAAAAGGTCATCAGATTAAAAAAAGTCCATCAAATTTTAAAAACTTCATTGAATTTGAAAAAAAAATCATCAAATTAGAATAAAGATCAGGAATTTCAAACGAAAATTCTTTTATTATAGAAAAAGGTAAAATGGAAATGAATGAAAATAGAAAGAAAAAAGGAAAGAAGAAAAGAAGTAATCCCTGTAACTAAACGGGGCAACCGCATGTGGGCGATTGGTTAAGGCAGCGAAGGTTGCTCCATGCCATCGCAAGTTCAACTCGTGATACGTACACGCTTTCTTTTTTGCGTCTGCGTTAAAGGCGCCTTATTTTATTCCAATCAAATCAAGCCACATATACGGAAACATGGATGGACGCACAAACAAACAGGAAGCAGGCAAGTCTCGTCCTTGCTGGACGACCACGATGACAAGGTTGGCCCAGATTATGCGGGCCCAATCTCGACAAGAAAATAGGCAGGCCCTCGGAAGAGGCAACCGCATGTGGGCGATTGGTTAAGGCAGCGAAGGTTGCTCCACGCCATCGCAAGTTCAACTCGTGATACGTACACGCTTTCTTTTTTGCGTCTGCGTTAAAGGCGCCTTATTTTATTCCAATCAAATCAAGCCACATATGCGGAAGCATGGATGGACGCACAAACAAACAGGAAGCAGGCAAGTCTCGTCCTTGCTGGACGACCACGATGACAAGGTTGGCCCAGATTATGCGGGCCCAATCTCGACAAGAAAATAGGCAGGCCCTGGGAAGAGGCGCGGCTGTACGGGTTGCCAAGCTTCAAAATTTTACCCCCAAGAGCTATTTTTAATTAGTGCTGCAAATAAGGATGAACGTTGGGATTAGCACATGGCAAGATGCTAATGGTGCTAAAGCGCAAGGTCATGTAATTATTAACGGCTTGCACTGCTCTGGATAAGAAAGGATGCAACTTTTTTCACTCTTCGTACTACACGCAACTTTTTCCTGTCATGAGGTGAAAGAGGAAAGGAAATATTTTGTTGCTCATCGTCGCTCTATCATGCATGAAATCATGAGATGCGCTTTTGCCATCGTTTCATAACTAATCGTCCACTTTGAAGAATCTTTTTCTGCTTTCCCTCACTTTTCCTCATCATTATAGGCCAAGTTCTAGCTACCGACCTACTAGCAGACACCACTGGACATTGGTCATGCTCGCTCCCTTTTTTCAAACTGTGTGCCAGCGAGTGTACAGTAGTGCTCCCCGTTTAATATAGAACTTTAGTCTTAATTCTTTTAACTATATCTGATACGTAGAAAAAAATCTCAATAATCTTGGAAGAGTTTTCTCTATATATGATGTTTTCGCCTCTTGGATTTTCGCATTTCATGAAGAAAATAAAGTGTGCATCGAATTGTTAGTTTGCATCATAGCAATTTGTCCCGTACCACACCCTTGCAACGCATAGTCAAGACATTTTTTTTATCAAAATGTGAATGCTAGAAAAGTATACGTGCTCTGCATTAACCAACCTATGGAGTACATTAGCTTGTAAGTAGCACGTCCAATAAGCCAACTATGGATTTGAGGCCTCATTCGGTTTGAAGGATTTTTACAGGAAAGCATAGGAATAAAGCTTTCAGAGAAAAATTTTCTATAGATGCATTCGGTTTGTAGGAAATGCGTATGAGAATTTCATAGGAATACTATTCATTTTCTATGTTTTTGAGGAATCTACACATTCACTCAAAGCTCTTTTTTGCATTGGAATGAGGCAAGACAATTCCTTTGGATGGCAAGTGTCATCCCATCAACTTCCTGTACTATCTTAAATCTGACGTTTTGGTTTCCTTCAAACCGAATGAGGCCTGAGTGAGCAAACTCGGTTGGTGACCTATGGAGTACATTAGCTTGTTTCATCTGTAGGATTTTAGAATTGTTAGCGGGATGCTGGCGGGATGACATTTGGTCTTTGGGCCTCGGTGAATAACTTGTAGATTGTATTATCAGTTTTCCAATATGAGAATTGGGGGAGGAGGGGAAGCATCTTAATTCAATAAATTAGCAATGTGCAACTCTTGCAATAATTATTTAATTTACCGAGTTTCATGTCATTTATGGTGGTTTAATTATGTACAACTCTTCCGTGAGCCGAATCTCCCAAGTACCCCACCTCAAAGAGAGGGAGAGGGTGAGAGATGTGAGACGAGGGAAGTTCATAGTTAATGATTCTAGTTGTATAGAGAGTTGTGCACATAGATGTTGATCAGACGGCTTGAAAACATCCATAGGCCAGATAGAACGGTCTATAAAGCCTAAGAGGGCTTCAATCATGTAAAATTATATTTTATAAAAGAAGGTAAACCGGGGACACTGATCGACAAAAATCACGTGTGCCCGCTCTTATTTCTTATCTTCGACATGTCGTAATGCGACCGATCACTGCTATGTTGCAATGATGAGCTCTCACATCCACTTTGGTCTGAATCTTCGTAATCCACATTGCTAAGATGAGCACGTAAGCACATGGTCTTGTTATGCCTCCTGTCGGGGATATACTCCATGGTATGACCCGGCCGGAAGTATGACCTGGCCGGACTTGGAGAGTCACTAGTAACCCGCCCGAACTTGGTGACTCACGAAGTGACCCGCCCGGGTCTCTCCACTCACTGATGACCCACCCAGGGCTGTACCTGAAAAATTGGAGGCTCGGTGCAAAATCAAAAAATAGGCCCTTGGCGTAAAAAAATGGCAAGTGTAGAAAACAAGGCTTTGTTATATATATCATCCTTCTTTCTGTGTTTTCGAATTGATAATCTCATCGCCATGAACCTCAACAGCACAAGTATATGCACTACAATTTTCAGAATGAATATTCAATTCTTTTGCTAATAAGTTGTCAAAAGTGTCTTTTCAAGGTCGAGTGAGTTTTTCAATCTCTTTCATTTTCTTACATTTTTCATACCCGGCTCAAAATTCCTAATTCTAGAACTACAAGACATCTCAGAAAATAAAACTAAGAGGCAAATTTCATGCACTAAAAACTGAACATAGAAACAACAAGGATTGAAACAAGACATCTCAGAAAATAAAACTAAGAGGCAAATTTCATGCACTAAAAACTGAACATAGAAACAACAAGGATTGAAACAACCTCTGATTCCATAAAAAAAATCCTTTGATAGATATGGGAAGAAGACCATGTGGTGGTACTGTATGTGGCATTGGTACTGATAGTCCAGTTAATCCTCTTGATGAACCAATGACCTAGCGCTGGTGGCCTCCCTCTGACTTTGATCGGTGCACCCAGGACACGGGCCACCAACAAGAAAAAAGGGGATTGAAATAATCAGATGAGAGAACAGAGAAAAAGGCACCGAATAAACATATGGATTGAGGGTGGAGCAGTTCATACTGATTGCGTCAGGGATTTGTTTTGGGGAAAATGTGAGAAAGAGGATTACTCCATTGGAGAAGATCGGGAGCTGAGATAAAATACTTGGACTATGGGAAGAGAAAGGGATTTTTGTGCTGCAAGAGAAAGAGGATTGAGAGGAGGAAGACGTGAATGAGATGGGGTCTTGGGAGTAAATTTCTTGCAGATTCCGAAGCAGCAGTATTTGCTAGATGCATTGATTAACCATAGCTAAAGTATTCATTAGTACTAGTAGAAATTTGGGGGCCCTGCCAAGTTGGGGGCCCTGTGCAGTTGAACACCCTGCACAGGTGTCCGGTACGGGCCTGGACCCGCCTGGTGACTCATTGGAAAACCGGCAGGTGGGTCAGAGGAGCGACAAAACCCGGTGGCCCAATGTGCGGTTCATGGAAGGCCGACTGGTATTATGGTGGGCCGGTTTAAGAGGAAAGCATAAGGAATATTCCCTTACAAAGGAAGCAAGACTAGGTCTCCACTTGTAATAGAGTAATCCTAACCCTAATAGGACTAGTCATGTAAGCCGCCCCTTCAACATATATAAGGAGGGGCAGGGCTCCCCAAGGAGGACAAGTTCCACAAGTTAGACAAGTTAGGTTTAGACAGACAAGTTTATAACTCTCGAGATAGAGCACCCCTGTAATCGTGATCATCATCATCATCAATATCAATGAAGCAGGATGTAGTCTTTTACCTCCACCGAGAGGGGCCGAACCTGGGTAAAATCTCGCGTCTCTCGTCCCGCTCAACCCCTCTCAAGCTATCACATGGATGCGTTGGCCTCACGACTAAGTCCTGACACTAAGGACATCTGCCGTGACAATTCCACGAAAGTTGGCGCCCACCATGGGGCTTGCGCACGGTGGTGTTGAGTTCTTGGAGGGATTTTTCCTAGGGATCGAGAAGCTCACAATTTTCCGGATGAAGAAGAACCGCTACAAGACGATCACGCGGGATTTACTTTTGATCTGGGAGTATAAGATTTGAGTTAAAGGAAAATTAGGGTTGCATGGTGCGCACCGCTGCGGCCGGATGATCCGGCGAGACCGGATTGAAAACACCCTAAAGGAGATTTAGCCCTGTCAGAGGGTCGCGCATGTGGACAACAGCAGTTGCTATCAAAGTTAAAAACGAGATCGAAGTCCAATCAGCAGCAAAGCAGTCCGTGACTCGAAACCGGATTTACTTAGGCCACCAGTTCAGATTCGAGTCGAGCCCATATCAATCAGCCGAGTATTATTGGTACTCCGTCCCGTGAAGGAGTCCACAAGATAAGATTTTTTAAGCTCCAATTGCTACAGACACACGAGAAAGTTACAGAGGCCAAGTCAGGATTCAAGGGATGGAAAAGTTACTACTAACACGTGGATCCCAAGAAGAAAAAAATCGGTCCAGAAACCCCCGCGGCCTGGAGGCGATTTAAGTCGCGGGTTCAGTTTCTACGGACGTGTTGCTCCTGTCTCCTGTCTCTCCACCTCTCACAAACCGACAAAACATCACTATAATATAGTTTTATACTCAACTCTTATACCTCTTTGAAATATTACTTAACTTTGGAATATGTAGTTATGTTGCTAAGTATTAGTTATAACATTATTTGTTATATAATTATATATACTTCACTATTTTTTTGCTTTTGCCAAATATTAATTGTATAATAAAAAAGTTCCTTTCTCATCGAATTAATTTTTTGTAATAACATAAATTATCTTGTGCATGCTTACGTAGTTTGTGTGCGTGCGTGTGTGTAAAATAACTAAATATGATGGTAGAGAGGTCTAAAGCGTACAATCAAAAAATAAATTAATGGTGATTTCCAGAGTATTATCCGGTCAGTATATATGCAGAAACTTCCAGAGTATAAATTGAACCGAGGATGAATATGTCGTGCAAGTTGGGCTTTGTAATAAGTTGAAAATGCATCTTCTCTACTTGGTATAATATAGTAATCACAAACGAACGTAAACTATCACGATTTTACTTTTGCATACATATGATTTGATTATATATATACATATGATTTGATTATGTGATATGCAGCATAATAATCTAGAATGCACTTGATTTTATCTTGTAGTACATGAGCTTCTTCTAGTTTATGAAATAAGAAGTTTTGCATGAAACTAAGCATAGAAATCTATGCTAGCTTCGATTATTGTGCAACTAGTAGCCTAACTAAACTCTTTTGCCACCAATATGTTTTAGTTTACAAGATGACACCCCGCACGTTGTTGCGGGAATATTTGCAATATATTTCAAAGATATTGATTTTATGGACATAAAAATATTCAGATAAATAACATGAGAACTAAAACTAAAAATACATATGGTTTATTGTGTTTGATTATTGTATTTTGCAAAATATTTATTAAATATATCATGTGTGTTTGCATGTTGAGATGAACCTTTTTCTATGACTCATTGAATGTTGAGGTGGGCCTTTTCTAATGCATGTTGCTTGATGAGGTGTCACGCTTGCATGTGGAGAGAAATAGGTTAGTGGGGGTTACCTATTTAGATATAGAAGATTTGTGTGTGTTATACGCTATTGGTCCAAGGCCTACGAGGCAGAGTTGATGCCATCATAGAGTAACAATCTAAATCTTGTCTCACCGGTATGTCTACTATCTTGTCTAAACAAGGCGCTAGCAACGTAACCGGGCTCAAGTTTTACACAAACGGGTAATCATATACCTTTGTGCCTAGAGTAAATTATATAAAGCTACCGTAATCAAGGTTAGAGTTCCATATTGGCACATGTTTTTGACTTTTTTCCATGTCAAAGGCAGTACATTGCAAATTACACTAATGACCCTATAAAGTATAAAGCATTGGCGAGCTATGTGTATGCCTGCAGGGGCCCAACCCCAGCCTTTGGTCTTTTGTGAGGTTTTTTTTGCTTGGGGAGGGGGGACGTTGAGGTGGATGGTGAAATCCATGGTGGATAGCAGGGTCCCATGTTGAAAGCGGGGAGGCTAGGATTCCGGATCGGGGATGAGGAGAGGGAACAGGTTGTGGGGAGAAGATATAATTGAAAGGTGAGACTCATGTCCACCTCAATGCATTTATCCACTTGTATTACGAAGTTAGAAGCCAGTACCGACCGATGACTTTCGCCAATCGGAAAAATTTGTGAAAACACTCGTAAGATGGTCATCGGTACGGTTTGCAATGTATGTCACGTGGCTTTTTTAAAAGAAAGAAAGAAGAAAGATACAAAGCCAATGGAAATGTAAAACCCTACCCTAAAAAATGTAAAACCCTTACAACAATTATGGTGGCTTCATGTAATTTATTATCCCCTACCCCAAATACAATACCTTGATCCTCTATGTCGACGGCCGATCGGGAGGTGAAATCTCATCCGGCCGTCACGCATTCAGCAGGAAACTCGCGGAACGGAACCGAACCCACCGCGTCTATCTCGGCGGCAGAGCGAAAATCACGTACGGGACGTACGCACGGTTCCGTTGGATCGACCCCAACGGCTCGTGAGCCACTTATTACGGCCGATTCGGAACCCCCGGCCACCACGCGCATGCACCGGCCACGCCTCGTGCGCATGAAGGCCATGAATGCTGGACCGATCCAGCCGCCGCCCGTCGGTGCGAGCAGGAGGAGGAGCCCATCGCACGCCCGCCAGCGTAAATAGCCGCCGTGGCCTGTCACGGGGACGTACGCGGGGCCGGCCGCGCAGGCGCGCACACACACACGCGTGCGCGCCCAACGGCCAACGGGATCGCCCGCGTGACCGCTTCATCCCGTACCCGTACCCCCCCTCCATCCTCGCGATTCATGGGCGGCAGAGCAGTGGCGTGCTGTAAACTGACAGCACGCACGCGTGGCCGCAGCTTCTGATTCTTTCCCTGCCCCTGCACAGCAGCAGCGGCCGACGGAATCAGGAGCGACTGGCATCTCACGTCTTAACAGCATCGAGCAGTTCCAGTTTAACAGTCGATCGGTCAAGGTTCCTGTAAAAAGAAGGCGCGGGCCGATCGGTCGGCAGCAGAAAGCAACACAGCGCCTGCCTGTTGGTAGAATGGTAGTGGGTGCTTGGAGAAACTTGGTTCTGTTCGACTGTTCCTGCGGCTGGCAGTGCCCGCCTCTACTGCTACTGGAGTGAGAAGTGGACAAGTCGCTCGAGCCATCAATCAGTTCCAAGATAAGATAAGATAAACATGACTAAGTGGAAACCTAGTGCCCAAGCTAGTTGCATTGACCTCAATCAGTGAGTCAGTACAAGCATCCTGCAGCCAACCAAAGCGAACATGTATCCTATCTATCCACATTGCACGCATCAGGATCAGGGTACCATCTCCTAGTACTCCCACTCCCAGTCGAAGCATCGGATTCCCCCGAAAAAGGAGAGAAAAGACGAGCGCATTTCCCAGTCCAAGGATATGCGTACCTACAGGCTATGGCTAGAAAAGAATAAGAAAAGAACAAGATAAAATAACGGCCTAGAATTAATACCAGCAGCAGGGTACGTCCGGCGTCCGGTTGGAGCAGAGCAGAGGCAGGTAGCCCATGCCGATGCGGTGCGTCAATTAACTGTGCGCCGCCACCGTTCCTTCCGCCATGCCCCCGGCCGGCCGATCACATCACACCGTTGGCCGGTCGGCCTCCGTCGCGTCGCACGGCGGCGGGGGACCATGCGAATGCGATGCACGCGTGGGTTAATAATGTGGAGGAGGAGTACACTACACGGCATGCGGGCACGGGAAGTGCCAAAAGAGAAGGATCTTGCTGCCCACTGCCCAGAGGAATACAGTAAGTTTTCCTTCCTTTCTTTCTTGCAGGTGTTCGTTCTGCTCTTGCAGTACCAGTACTGTCTCCTGCCTGGTCATCTTGTTTTGGCCGCTGTCCATCCTCTGCTCCATTGCTGCTGCCCACCACTGTAATTTTTGGCAGCAGCTTGGGGGAAGAAGGACAGTCAGTGTCTTTAATCAACTGTCAAATCAGGCATGGGTGGGCTATTTATGTCGCCGCTGCCAGTTAATCAGCTCCAGTTCTTGCGGCACCAGCTTCCGTCCCAACTTTCCAAGTGCACAGCCCATTTGACAGAGGGCACATACAGACTTGCATTAGTCAATGGCATAACAGTGTCACAGTGTGATTTCTACACGGAGAATTTCATTAATTGCCTGGCATATTTTCTCGGGTGCAGTGTGCCCCTCCCATCAATCAACTGGATCAACATGGATAGACTATCAAATTCTGCAGTAGGCCAAGTAGCCGCTGTCAAATGGAGCAGTCTTAGGCTGTCTCCATGTTCTACAGCGTCAGTGTCGTCGATGTTTAATCAGCTCTACTCCCCTCTACCCATCATTGGCCCTCATCTTTGTTCAACCTGCTACGCCGAGGAAAGCATATACTTGCCCGGAATCTCCCAACTACCGGAGAGCGGCTCGCAGAAGAATATTCGGCGCTACGGCAGGAGGAGTTCAGCAACCAGAGGAGACAGCGCTACTCGACTAGTTTAACCAACTCGATCTGCAGTGGATCGAAACCTTTGTCCGGCCCGGCGGGACGCATGTGACATCACGAGATCGCACGAAAACTTCCATTGGTCAGAGAGAAGCCCCCTGTGGATCTCATCTGGTTTTCGCTTCACTTTCACCGGTTGGTTTTGGTTGCAGGTAACAAGTTGATCAATGTTCGGTGCATGAGAGGCTATATAAACATGGCCGATCTGTACCTGTCGGCCAGCGTTATCGTTGCTATATATTATCTCCTGTCTGTTTCTAACATGGCAAAGGGCGTTTGATTTCGATCCCTACGGCTACAAGCAGAGAGGACAAAGTGACGTCCGATTAGAGAAACGATAAAAATGGGAGAGGATCCAATGTTGCGTGCGTCACCGCTCACCACAGAGGGCTAAAGCAAAGCATTATATATGTAATCCACCTCGACCTTGGAGGACTTATATATATATATATCGTCGCGGGAGGTAGAGTTGGTCGTTGTTGGCCATGCCGTCAAAAGAGAAGAAATCCTAAGGGAGTTTTTTCCCCTATAGTTGACAAATGTATTAGTGTGAACTGTCGTCAGATACTCCTTCCGTCCGAAAAAACTTGTCACTTAAATGGATGTATCTAGCATCAATGGACAAGCTTCGGACAAGCTTTTTCGGACGGAAGGAGTATATCTAGACTCTGCAGCAATGTAATATCACGAACCGATCAAAGATCAAGGGTTATATATACTTCCAAATTTACAAGAAATAAGAATAAAAGACATCCATGCCATGGCACATAACATTGTCACGCTGAAGCGATCCAGGACCCGCAATAGCAATTTGTCTGGTTCCTAAATTTTCACCTCTCAAAGATATTTCGAGCAACCTCGAGGCCTTTCAACAAGAAAGTGGTGTACATGCATCACTACTGTCAAGCACAACTAATGCAAGTCGGGCCTAAAGATTTCACCTTGGAACCGAAGGTGCGGTGCTTGAAGAGTGACGCCAATGAAATTACATTGTTTGTTGGTCCTCACACTTGCCCAAGGTTGCCATTCCTCCGAACAATGAAAACTACAGGGAGGAAAGAACAAAGCGACCCATATGCCTGCAAAAATAAATATGCCTTACCATGGGATTCTCGACGGTTGTAGAATTTTTACATTACTTAAGGAATGATAATTACAACTTCGACCAGTGACCCCCAATAACAAAGTAGTTGAAAGCTTTCCTCCCGGCCCTCGCGTCGTCCCCTTGGGCGACTCGGGGGCGACTAGGGTTCCGTCGCCGCCGCCACTCCACCCCCTCCCCCCCCCCCCCCTCGCCGCTACCAGAGACGGCCGCCGGGAAGCCCGCGCGGACGCCGGTGAAGGTGGCGACGGGGATCTTGGCGCTCCTCCCCCTCTTGGAGGCCCGTGGTTTCTGGGGCGGCGGCCCTTGCCGGAGAGGCGACGTCGTCGAGCGGTGGGCGGCGTTCGCAGGGGGTGCTGGCCAGCGTGCCCGGCCGCGCGGGCGGTGGGTGGCTGGTAGAATCCGGCCGCAGCAAGAAGCTTTCTTCGTCAGATCTGGAGGTGTGAAATCCCTATTCCCTGCTGCCTCTCTCTCGCCTCTGGTGTGGGCTAGCTTTCTGGCTCCGGCGTTGGTGCGTGTTGGTGGTTAGCTAGGGAACCGGGGAAACCTTGGCCGGTCCGGCCGGCCCGGCGGCGGCAACGCCCAAAGGCGCTGCTTTCCTCCATGGGGGCGCAGCCGAGGTCCCCTGCTCTCCACCCCGATCCCCCTGCCCGGGTGAAAACCTTTATCCTCAGCGGATTTGGCGGCGGCAGCGCCTTGCGTGTCGTGACCTTGCTGGAGGCGTCGTCAAGGGTGCGGGGCTCGGGCGGGAGGTTATGTAGGTGACGGATGGAGCTACCTCCTCTGCGTCGTACGAGTCCTTGAAGCTTGTCTCCAACTAGTTGGGCATGGACTGTGGCGGAGCAGCCGGCGAGATATATCCCAAATCGATGTGGTCATCCTATGTCCACCTTGCGATGCGAGGGCGACATTCTTCCAGCTCTAGGGTGAGCTTCTCGAAATCCCGATGGTGCGGCGCCTACGAGCCATGGCGAGGGGGAAGGGTCCCTCTTCGGTGATTGAGAGGGAAGATGTTGGTTCCTTTTTTCTCTAGGTGTTCCTGGAGCACGGTCCATCCTCGAAGGTCGGCTATGTCCTGTTGTGCTGCTCCGTTTCTGCTACATATGATCCTAGTGTGGAGTGCTCGGCCTTTGCTAGCTGCAATTCATTTGCGGCTTGTGGAGGTTGTAGTGAGTAGGCTTTCCAGTGTTCCTCGTTGTATCGTTCTGACCGTTGTAAGTTGGGTTGTCTGTTGTAACTCCTGGCCGGTTGATGGCTTTGTTAATTCAAAGCCGGGCTCTTTCGCGAACCGTCATTCTAAAAAAATTACAACTTCTCTCAAATGCAACTTACCAACATATATGAAAAGTAATGTCGTCAAGCAAGGTTAATTGAGATAAATAAGCTAGAACTACCCTAAGCACTAATAATCAAGAAGATAGAACTAGTTGAAATGTGAACACATGACGACGATGTGGGTTTTGCCCAAAGTTCGAATCCTTGGCAGGGCAGGGGGCGTCGAATCTCTGTTGGGGAATCTTGGGACACCAAGTTAAAAAGATCAAAGATGTCAAGTAGAGGGGGGTGGTGAATTGGTGACTACAAATTTAATCTCTTTCTTGGCAAATTTCAGGGATATGTGGACAAGTAAGTTCTGTAAATGCACAACTACGTGAACCAGCATGTTGTTGTTATCAAAAGAACTCTCAACTAGCAGATTGTATGTAGTGAAAGTGCATCGTCTCCTAATTAATGGTTTTTATGACAATAGAGTTATTGAGATCTAATGTTATTTATCAAGTTTATCTCATGACATTGGACTCTCCGTGATTGTCTACGGACACGGGTGACCCTTAATTTAAAAGGAGAAAAGGCGTTGGCTTTTTTGAAGACTCATAAGTTTTTCTGTTTATTTTAGTCGTAGGAAAACCGCACTATAAAGAGGGGCCGCAGTGTTGAGAGTGTTGGGGTTCTCAATCCAAACATGTCAAAAGCCTCACAACTATGCCATCATAAAATAAGGGTAAAACCACATATCATACTAATGTTGCTAGGTCCACCAGGTGCCCGAGGTCCTGGATCTCTGGGTGCCAGGAGTCGCCAGAGAGGTTATGGTGTTCCTTTAGAGTGACCGGGTATATGGGTCCTGGACCCTGAGTGCCCTAAGTGGTGTTTTGCCCCTGGACACCCTAGGTGCCCGGAATCTCTACTTTGGGTTCTTGGACCACTTTGCGTGCGGATCCCATGTGTAGTCCGGGTGCGTAGGCTATTAACCTCGGGTGCCTAGAGTCCCAGCGGGGCGATGACTCTTTTGATCACTTGGGCGGGGGTATAAATAACTCCCCTTCTTCTATCTATCAAGCTAACCAAATTGAGCTACTCTGCCATTTTTCGAACTCTAAAAGCTTAGTTACTTCCTATTCCTCCAACCACACACTCCAATTCTTTGAGAATTGGAAGAGCTTTATCCGATTTGCATTTTCACCAAATCGATTTGTGATTCCCGAACTCATTCTTCACCAACAGTTGCTATTCTTGGAGCTTGGGCTTGTAAGTGGTAGAGATTCCCTGGAACCTTTCTTGCCAACTGCCAGTACTAAAATTCATGTGTAGCCTCTGTAGGGTGGATAGCACGACTAGATGTTTCGGATGGGATCGCACATGGGGCTTTTACCCATGTTTGGGCCCTCGTGGTCGTGGTAAAACCCTAGTCCTGCTTTTGCTTTGACGGATTGTGGAAAACACCTCATGTGAGTGGGTTACGATATGTGGTGATTGTTGCTCTTGAGATGATGAGTAAGACTCAGATGGCCTCAAACTACCCCCTAGCCTCACCTTATAAAGAGGGACAAGGTCTAGGGTTACATATTCTCAACTGACCTAGCACCCCGATCGGTTGAGGGCTTCTTGACTTGCACGCCAAGACGAGGAACCTTCTAGAAGGGAGACTCCTTGCAAGGCCAAGGGCCCTCATCACATCTCGTCTTGTTGGGCCCTACTGCCAGCCCATTGACGGGCTTCCTGGCCGATGGGCCACCCCTGGTATTGTACACCATCACATGACCCTTCCCTTCTTGGCCTTGTGTGCCGAAACAAGGGGCTAGATTTGCTTTGTGATGTTGAAAATAGGGTGTAGAGGAGTAATCCTATTGGGAAAAGGTGAAAAAAATAGGACAAAGAGTCTAAGAGGGTCTCCATTTTTTTGAATTAACTCTACTTTTTCGCATTTTCTAGTTTTTGTTAAGCTCGTGTGATCCCTTCCCGAGGAATTCGTCATCCTTGCCCTAACTCGATGTAGGATGGATCCTACGGTGATTCTCGATGGGTAGATGCCCAAGAAACAAATTAGGATCCTGGGAAGAAATGGGATTACCCGAGGAGTTCATCATCCTTCCACTCGCTCAACGAAGGATGGCTTATATGGCGATTCTTAGGGGTAGATACCCAGGAACCAACGAAATAAGTGCGGTAAAGAAGAACCATATGAGTGGACTACCTGATATCAAAACCCCAAGGGCTAAAGGGCTCCAGGAGTGCTTTTGGATGGAGAGGTGTCAATTTGGAGGAGAATAAGTCGCAGGGGGAGCATGAAAGATACTATAGGAGTTTCCTCCCATGACGCGACCAAAACGAACTGGTTCTGCCAAAAAGTGGAGCCTATGGGCAAAATCCGGAGCTTCAACAAACCCAAAGTTTCATGCCACCTCTGAGATCAAACCTAGGGCATTCATAAGGCTTTTTGGACATGCCTGATGCCAAGAGAGGGGCCGGAGCTCCTGGTTCTCTTCAACCCAAAGCCCATCAACGTACCCGGCCGAGGAGACTTGGCCAACTGGTATCCATCAGTAACGACGAGAGTGTGGGGTCTGACGCGGAGGGAAATTGGGTGGCGACTCAGCCGACTACCCAGCGGGGCGACGCGAGAAAGTACCTGATAGAAACTAAGTTACTTTGGCAACTCCGTGAAAACCATGTTTCAACGTTTCAGAAAATTCTACAACCAAACATGCTTGTTGCAAAAGTTCATTTTCTATAAACATGTAAAACTGTAAGTTCTAAACTCATATTCACATGGGAGATAAAAATATATATTCATGATCAGTTATCTCTACTATTAGAGGGGAATTGGCCGTTGTATGTTCCCCTCCCCCGCCCCTCGCTTGTTTGGATTTTTTCTCATGTGGCTACCCCTCCCTATGTCCTGCGTTAAACTCAATCAAATCAAATCTTGCCAAATATCAACTAAATCAAAATTTTTATTGTGTTCCATCTCCAATACCCAAATAAAAAAAGTCTCTACTATTAGAGGGTAATCTGGCATGTTTGAAGAACATCCTCTCCCCAACATACTATACCTTTTTTTTCGCAACAACATACTATACCACTTGGGGAATTTCAAGTAGTTTAGAAACTTATTTTTCACATGATCTTTACCGGTTCCCATGTTATTTGGTATTCGCCGGACATTTTTCTCTGCCCGCGCATGGGTGTCAAAAAAGCACCTGAGTAGAGTACTGGTTAGCAGTTGCTATGTTCAGTCAGGGACAAGCTTGTCTTGTTACCGATGGGCAGCTAGTTTACCTAAGGAAACGCACGGCATGAGCTAGCATCTCATTAATTCACGTTGGATCTTTGCGCGGTAACACAAAGCATCCAAAACCAGAGGGGACAGCCGCAGCGCTGTCGTCGTCGCTCATGGATCACGCATACGACCAGGCACTGCGCGCAACCAGGCATCCATCCGCCAGTCGTCAGTATGCCAAAAATATCACCGTGGCCGACCCCCCGCGACGATCAACCACCGGCGGCACCGCGGCCCGTGCGCGCCTGGCCCGCGCGCGGTGGGCGACTCCACCCACCGAACTCACGCCACGCGCCTGCCAAGGGGCGGTAGATCCGGGGGCTCCCTGCCAAAGCCGCCGGTGCGGCGACCGACCTGCGATGTCGTCCCGCGTACGGTACTCCGCGAACCTGCCGCGCTGGTCGATGCAGTTTTTTCGTTACACGGCTGGCCACATTTGAACACATTTGCCATTTCACTTAACTGAATTAACCACTTCGCAGAAAGCAAGCCTGACAATACCTGCCGCTACCGGCGATCCTCGTACGCAGCCTTCGGCTTCAACCGCCGCTCGCATCATCACGTGTGGAGTGGAGTGGAGTGGATTGCAGGCAGACCCAGCCGACGGGCGTCCCGAGGCCGAGGGACGAAAGCAGATCAGGGGGTGCGCAACACACGTCACCGCGCGGCCGACGACGACGGCAGACGGAATCTGAACCTGCCGCCGACCCCCACGCTTTTCCGGGGAAGCCTTTCGACAGTTACCATCCGATCCGCCCGCAGTTGCAGGGCAGAACCCACAACCCACCCAGCACCCAGGGAGGGGAGGCCCACCAGCCAGCCCATCTGTAAAAATCTGTTTCTTTCTCTCTTCCGGCAAGCCCGCCCGCGGGCCCGGCCCTCGTCCGTCCAAGCGCAAGTCACGCATGCAACGGCCCTCTCCAAATCCGAACGTCGAGTTAACCCCCTGCCATCAGTTTCAAATCCATCTTAACCCCCGCCCAGGCGCGACGGGAGCCGTCGGATCCGGCCCGGCCCACGTGTCGCGCCCGGGGAGGACCGGGGGCAATCTCGTCCGTCCGTGGCCGCCCGCCGGAAAGGCCATTCCCGTGATGATCACGTTCCGTTGGGGGTCTGCAGAACGGCGTTACGGCTCGAGGGGCGAGGGCCAGATCCGGCTGACGGCGCCGTCGGGCGGTCCTAGCCGTCGGATCGGGACCCGATCCCCCGGCTTCCCCTTGGCGTGTTATATGCGTACGCACCCACGCGCACGGGGCGCACTCCGGACGGGGGAGAGAATCCAAAGAGCAGCCCAGCGGCATCATACCCCTCCCTCCCACCCACCGGCGCCGCGCTGCAGACGCAAACGGCCAAAGGCGAGCGGCGTGGGGCGGAGCGCGGGGCGATGGGGAAGTACATGCGCAAGTGCAGGGCGGAGGACGGCGCGGTGGGCGGCGTGGAGGTCACGCAGGCCGTCGGCGTCCGCACCCGGTCCCGCGCGGCCGCGGCCAACGTCGTCGTCTCCAAGAGGAGGCGCCCGCTGCCGCCCGGCTCGCCGTCGGCCTCGTCGTCCCTCGCTCGCGCCCAGGGCGGGAGCTGCTACCTGAAGCTGCGGAGCCGCATGCTGTTCATGGCCCCGCCGGCGCCCGCATCGGGGGCTGCCGCCGGGCACGGGCCGGCGCCGCCGCTCCCGGCCGGCCTGTCGCGCTGCTCCAGCACGGCGTCGTCCGTGGACGCGTCGGCCGCGGCGCAGGACAGGAGCCTGCTCTCGTGCGGCTCCGACGCCGCTGCCAACAACAAGGTGAGGGAATTGGGTCCAAACCCTAGAATTCGGATACGATTCGAGATCTCCTTTTTGACCGAAACCCGTGTCTTTCTCCGCTCTGCAGGCAGGCGCCCCGGAGGGCTCGGCGAGCAACAACGCGGAGAGCGGCGGCAACCGCGAGAGGTGCGAGATCGAATTCCGTCTTCTTTCCAGCGAATTCTTGTGAATTATGCCTCCTGCCGTGCTCCTGACCCCGTCCCGCTCGCCGTTTTTGAAAATTCAGGCGAGAGACGACGCCGTCCAGCCATTTCCCCGGCGACCTGAGCGACCTGGAGTCGGATCTGGCGGGGCAGAACAGCGGCCGGTCGTCGCTGCCGCAAACGCCGACCGCCCAGGCCCAGCCCGCCGCGAGGTCGAGGGTCCCGCCGGCGGCCGAGATCGAGGAGTTCTTCGCGGCCGCCGAGGAGGCCGAGGCCAGGCGGTTCGCTTGCAAGTAAGTGCTTTTAGCAGCAGCGGAAACTCTAATTCTCCACTTCGTCGCCGGAGTTCTAACGTGAGAGCTTTCTCTCGCCGTGGCCAGGTACAACTTCGACGTGGCCCGCGGCGTGCCGCTCGACTCCGGCCGGTACGAGTGGACCCCGGCGGTGAGCAGCAGCTAGGCAGGCGACGAAAGCGGGCGTGCAAAGGGGGGAGAGAAGCCGTAGCTAGAAAGTTACTCACTGTAGAGCTGGGGCGCCGGCCGGCCGGCCGGCCGTGTAGAAAGGCCAAGGGAAAAAGATGCTCCGGAAAGAAGAAAAGAAGCATTATAGCCTAACCAACCAACCAACCACCGATTCATCAACAACAACTTTTTCTTTCACTCACTCGCTCGCTCACATATTCCCACCATTATCACCTCACCTCCTTAATCCTGATTTTTCCCAGCAGCAGTAGCAGTTTTACTTCCCCTACTGGTACTTATCTTCTTGGTTGACAGGACGGATCCCTCGATCGATCAGTCCCTTACTGTAATTGCCACCTAGTAGTAGTTGTAGTTGATTACCTTACCTGTATTTGCCTGGATTTTTTACTGTACATCGTCGTCAGCAGCATGTAGCAGCTTCTTGCTGCTGCGCCGCAGATCTATAATTTGATTTGAGTGAGTGAACCGTCTCCCTTTGCCGTTTCCGTCCATGCATGCATGATTCCATCTTATCCATTGCACTGGTCCTGCGAGAAGAAATGCACACGTTATGCGGTTATGCAGATTGTTGCGTAGCTACTAGGTAGTTCTGCAAGTGAGCAGACATGCAGGCTATGGAAAAATCTCCAGTGCTCAGCGCCCATGCATGGCATGGCATGGATGGATGCTTCGGTGCAGAGTGCAGTGCAGACAGACGGTACAGGCAGGCAGTCTGCAGTGGAGGCTTCCATGGCAGGCGGCAGGCGGCATGGCGTGCCGTGGAAAGAAGGCTTGGCTGGGAGATGGGGGACCCCGGTGCCGGGGCCGAGGCACAGCGCGCGGATCGCCCACGCCCAGGGAAGAAGGGGAGGGAAGTTACCGCTGTCTCCCCACCTCTGCCGTCGTCGCGGTTAAAAAGGGGGTTAGATGGAGCAAGTGGCGATTAACCTGCGCGTGAATGATTAGTGATCAGAGCGGTTAAACTAAACAAAGCGCCGCTGGGTCTGGATCCATGGCACATGGGTGCATCATGCCGTGCACGGTGGGAGGGGGGTAGGGGGAGGGGGCATTAAGGAATGTTAGTTGCATCGGGATCTGGGTCAGTCAGTAGGTTGGTAAAAACTAGGAGTAGGATGGGAGCAGGGAGGGATTCGGTGCCAGGCGCTCGGCTCGCCGGGAACTGGGACGAACTTTTTTTTTTTTTTGAAACAGAACTGAGACGAACTACACCACACGCACGCACGCACACTGCTGTTTGCTGGCTTTAATTTTGCACTGAAACTCGTGGTGTGTGGGGGCGGGCCCCGGCTCTCGTGTGACCTCGTCTCATTGGTAACTTCTGCACCCTGCGTGTGGGGGCTCGTACGTGTAGCCCGATATGGAAAATATCAGCTCGTTGTAGGCTCTAGCTCGGGTTCAGTTTTGGGAACTTTTCTTGCGGTGCTAGAACTGTATTTTGCTAGCCTGACGCTTTGCCGGTGCTAACGGCAATCTGAACTGTATTTTCTTACGTTCGTCCGCACTGTGAGCGTGTGTGTGTGTGTGAAGGATTATGTATACTAATCCAGAAGAACAGTGGTGTGCTAACGAAGAAAGAGCAGGTCACTTTCCGTGCTGTTGGAGCTGAAATAACACTGGCAGTGCGCCCGTGATTGGACGAATAAAAAGTCGACACAACGTGCAGGAGAGAGAGGGAGGGTGGTATGATGGGGAGCATGCATGATCGGGCACGTTGCGAGCATCATAAAATAAGCTGGATCCATCGCTTTACAGTTCTACAATACGAAGCCCAGATCCGTGGAAGGTGGTGGGGGTGGGATCATGAAGGTGGTGGAGATGAGATCGATCGGCCGATCCACCGGGGTTGGCAGCGCGTTTGTTTGTTTGTCGTCGATCGCCGGTAATTTGTGTCAGCGACGGTACGGTGAAAAGGGGTCCGTTCCGTTCGACAAGAGGCGCATAGAAAACGCGGTGATTTGCCTGGGGACTCTGGAGGAGGAGGAGGAGAAGGTGGGGATCCCCAAGCAGTAAACATTCCGCGCACGCTGGGTTAATAATGGCCATAAGTGTATTTTATACTACTCACTTTGAGCTAGGGGTGGCACTGAAACTGTGGGTGGCTCTGCTTTGGATGGAGTCCACAAGTGGCAGAATCCCTCCATTTCCTGCGGATAAACGCACACAAGACACAACTGTCTACTCCTGCCTGCCATGGCAGGCAGAGCATGCAAAGTGACAGCAGCAGCATACCTGAATGAATCTGCTACTCCACTAGCAGCAACCTAGGATCAATCCAGAGTGACAGTGAACCTGCTGCAGATCCTTCAGATTCAGAAAAGGCAGGGCGGACGTCGTGTGTTGGCGCTGATTCAGACCGTTCGCATTCATATGTACAGCAGTACGTACGATTTTGCACTAAACTCGTGAAGTACTTTGCTCCGTATTAACTGCGTTGCAAGTCCCAATTGTCCGTCGCGGTCCTAGAACAGCGCAAATATGGACGCAGCGATCTGTAGTGGTACGGCGGACGCAAACGGGCCAGCCGAGTACACACCGACCGATCCATCGGCCAGGGAAATTAAAGGGGCGGCGGACGGACGGGCGATTCACCAACCGTGCGCCCACTGTAGCCAGTACCGCCGCCGAGGACGCGCTCGTTCGTGCTCGCCGCCATGGGCCATGGCATGGCCAGGCGGCCAACGGGCGCGCTGCGGAGGACGGAATTTAGCGGTACTTGCCGCCGGCCGTATCGTCTCCCTTGTCGCGCCTCCTGCCGTGCTGCACGGCGCGGGGGCATGTGGAGGATTGGACGTGTAACGGGGGGTTCAGGGAGGAAGGTGGGGGTGGTAGTAGTAGTCGTTGTGGGAAATCCGTATGTGAATTGATTTGGACCCGATACGCGCATTCATGCCTATTGATTACGGATCGAAATCTGGGGGATTCACGATCTGTCTAGCGTGTAATGAACCTACGTAGTACGTCCCGTCGGAAACAAGGACCTGTCTTTTTTTTCTTTTCCTGTGAAAAATGGAAGTTTGTTAATGGCCCTGCTAGAGCATCTACAGCCGACCGGCCCAAATTTGTCTTAAACGTCTGGACGAGCTGACCAGTCACAAAAAATCGACCCAGCCGGATCCGAGCGCATCGAACCATCCTCAAACGCCCAGGCTGACCGGCGCCACTCATATCCAGCCCAAATATGGGGCGGACATAGGGCGGTCCGGGCACATCCGGGCGCGTCCTCCTAACAAGTTCGGCCCACCAACAATCCACACGGTTGTCCTATAAAAAACCCATCGGGCTCTGAATCCCTAGCTCACTCACACTTTCCTCTCTCACTCCGTCCTCTCCTCTCCCCGCACCGATTCCGATCGAATCCGGTGCAATATCGAGCTCCGGCAGCCGCTCCGATTCTGAGCTGGATCCCGACTTTGAGCTGGCCCTCTACATCGCCTTGGACCTGTCCAAGGTGGAGACCGGGGACAGCTCCGGATCTGTAGCATCGCCGCAGATGCAGCTCCCCCGCCGGCGCTGGCCCCTCCCGACCCGTGCGTAGCTCCGACATGCCTGCGTAATTCGTGCCTACCCTACGTCGTCCGCTGCCCACTAACACTGCTGCTCCCCCACATGAGCAGTGGTAGGTGCTTGTGCCCGCCCCGCCGGCCCGGACGCGTACGCCGGAATCAGAGGCGCGCGCCACCTGCCACGAGAGGCAATGGGAAAGGGAAAGGAAGGAGGCGGAGCAGTCTGTGCGCCGCCGCCACAAGATGCAAGCGGAGCCCGACGAGGACGCGCAGCTCCTCGATTGGGTCTACCGCCGGTCGCTTACGATCATGGAGACGGACGCGTGGCGGCTCCGCCAGAAGAACGCCAAGGTGCTCCAGATTTCCATTGAGTAGTCCTAGAGCGAGGCGGGGGAGGCTCGACTCGCAAAATTCAAGCAAAAATAGGACAGTGCCGTCCGTGTTGGGGTACGTAGTATTTCAAAAAAAATCCTACGATCACGCAAGATTTACTAGGAGATGCATAGCAACGAGAGGGGAGAGTGTGTCCACGTACCCTCATAGACCGAAAGCGGAAGGTTAAGTAACGCGGTTGATGTAGTCGAACGTCTTCGCGATCCAACCAATCAAGTACCGAACGCATGGTACCTCCGCGATCTGCACACGTTCAGCTCGGTGACGTCCCTTGTACTCTTGATCCAGTTAAGGCCGAGGGAGAGTTTCGTTAGCACGACAGCGTGATGACGGTGATGATGAAGTTACCGACGCGGGGCTTCGCCTAAGCACTACAACGATATGACCGAGGTGGAAATCTGTGAAGGGGGCACCACACAAGGCTAAGACAACTGTCAACTTGTGTGTTCTAGGGTGCCCCTGCCCGCGTATATAAATGAGCAAGGGGGAGGCCGGCCGGCCCTCATGGGGCGCGCCCCAAGTAGGGTTCCTACTAGGAATAGGAATCTTATTCCTAGTAGGTTTCCAACAAGGGAAGAGAGGGGAAGGAAGGAGAGGGAGAGAGGGAGAAGGAAAGAGAGGGGGGCGCCGCCCCTCCTACTCCAATTCGGACTCCTCAAGGGAGGGGGGTGGCCAGCCCTAGGGCCCTCTCCTCTCTCTCACACACACAAGGCCCATGTTGACCCATTAGTTCCCCCGGGGGTTCCGATAACCCCCCGTCACTCCGATATTTATCCGATGACCCCCGGAACTCATCCGGTGTTCGAATAACATCGTCCAATATATCAATCTTCATGTCTCAACCATTTCGAGACTCCTCGTCATGTCCGTGATCACATCCGGGACTCCAGACTATCTTCGGTACATCAAAACACATAAACTCATAATACCGGTAGTCATCGAACGTTAAGCGTGCGGACCCTACGGGTTCGGGAACTATGTAGACATGACCGAGACTCATCTCCGGTCAATAACCAATAGCGGAACCTGGATGCTCATATTGGCTCCCACATATTCTACGAAGATCTTTATAGGTCAAACAGCATAACAACATACGTTGTTCCCTTTGTCATCGGTATGTTACTTGCCCGAGATTCGATTGTCGGTATCATCATACCTAGTTCAATCTCGTTACCGGCAAGTCTTTTTACTCGTTCCGTAATGCAACATCCCGCAACTAACTCATCAGTCACATTGCTTGCAAGGCTTATAGTGATGTGCATTACCGAGAGGACCCAGAGATACCTCTCCGATATACGAAGTGACAAATCATAATCTTGATCTATGCCAACTCAACAAACACCATCGAAGACACCTGTAGAGCATCTTTATAATCACCCAGTTACGTTGTGACATTTGATAGCACACTAAGTGTTCCTCCGATATTCGGGAGTTGCATAATCTCATAGTCAGAGGAACATGTATAAGTCATGAAGAAAGCAATAGCAATAAAACTAAACGATCATAGTGTTAAGCTAACGGATGGGTCTTGTCCATCACATCATTCTCTAATGACGTGATCCCGTTCATCAAATGACAACACATGTCTATGGCTAGAAAACTTAACCATCTTTGATTAACGAGCTAGTCTAGTAGAGGCATACTAGGGACACTCTGTTTGTCTATGTATTCACACATGTACCAAGTTTTCGGTTAATACAATTCTAGTATGAATAATAAACATTTATCATGATATAAGGAAATATAAATAACAACTTTATTATTGCATTTAGGGCATGTTTCCTTCAGTCCGGTGGTTGAAAGGACTCATCATCCTCTCCGACACCTTCGACGATGACAACGACCACGGCTCCTCGTCCGACAACTCGGACGATCCCCCACCAGCCGCCAACTCCTACAGCTGTGCCGGCGACCAGAAGGGCAAAGGGCTGGCGAGGAAGTGGTGAAGCTCCGCCCTCTCCGTCTTTAATTTCAAGTTTTTAGTAATCTAGTTTAGACTTGTCCGGCGTTTATGTGAATAATGTGAACTTTGGCGATCTTTTGGACATCCGTTGGTAATCTTTTGGTGGTCGGAATATGCATTTAAGTGACCGATTCTATGTCTGTTTGATGATCTATGTTGTTTACTTCTATGTTGCATGCTTTAGTATGAATATAGGATACGAATATGAGATACACAAATGTTAGTCAAGCATTTAAAAAATGTTAAATCTGTATAAAAATGTTGACCACGTATTAAATGATGACAAAATTTGATCATGTATATAAAAATGTTAATAAAGCATTTGAAAAAATATTGAACAAGTATGTGAAAAATGTTAATCAAGCTAATACAATCAAGCATTTTTTTGAAACTGAAAAATGTGTAGCAAAATGTAGACTGTATAGTAAAAAAAATGTTGGTTTGGAAATATACTAAACAAGCATTTAAAAATTTGTATAGAAATATTATTTACTATATATATATATATATATTAAAAAAGGTTAAACTTGTATGTAAAATGCTAAACATCTATTAGAAAATTGTATTAGCTATATACCCAAAATGTTTATAGAAGAAATATTGACCATGTCTTCAAAACATATGAAACTTATATTTAAAAAATGTTAAACATGTATTAGTAATTTTTTTGAGAAACTTAAACAAGTATTGGTAAAATGTTTTAGATATATACAAAAATGTGTAGAAAAACTATGAAAACCCAAGGAAAACAAAAAAAGAAAGTACATGGAAAATGAGAAAAACAACAAACTAAAGAAGGAAACGAAGAAAAACCAAAGAAAAACTAGGGAAAACTGGTAAGCCATTGAAAACCCGAGAGAAACAAAGAAAACCAATAAAACCCATGAAAGAAAAAACAAAATTGAAGTAAAATGAAAAGAAAAGAAAAACAAAATGAAACCCGAGGAAGAAATAAGTAAAACTGAAGAAAAAGAAACTAAATTAAAAAAGTGGAGAAAGAAACGAAGAAAAACAAATGTAAAAGGAAAGAAAAAACAAAAACAAAAAAACCTGATGAAACTAATAGAAAACCGGCTCTTCTCCCCCGTCAAATAGGTCGTGCCCTAGTATTTCCCACGAAGGTGCTAGCAAGCTTGGCCCTTCATCCAATAGGCCAATTCGGTCGCGGATAATTTAGCAAAACATTATATTACTTCTGGCATGTCTTAAGCATGGGAAACTGTCATCCCTGACTTTATTCTTCACCATTATGTAAACGATCTAGCTATCATATGATGAATAAAGTTTGTGATATTTTTTTTAAAAAAAAAAGCTTGGCCCTTCATCCAATAGACCCGGGCTCGAATCCTGGTGCGCTCCACTTTTTCTTCTGTATCTTTTAAAGGTGCGCTAAAGGGTTGGCCCAGTTGCTTACGCAAAGAGCTATTTCCCTTCAGCAAGAGGAGCTTCCATCTCGCCTATGGCGAGACATAGCTGCCGTGGGTCTACTGCTCGCTTCAGGCATTGTTAGGCCCAAACTGCCCCGGGCACATAGGACGACCCTTCTCGCCACCAGAATAATAAGAAACAAAGCGGCCTTCGGCTTGAAACGCCAACACTTATTGCAACAGTGGCAAGCGCCTCAAAAACGGGATTTCCTATCTGGCGCTTATTGCCGAAGCAGCTATGTGTCGCTTATTGGGAGGCAAACAACTGTTTCACCAACATGGCGAGCTCGTAAGGCTGACGTCACTCGAAATTCTTTATTTAATTTATATTTTTGACGCATATATTACAATACTTACATTCACTTAAGGAATTTTAAAACCAAAATTTTGTAAAAAAAAATGTTAACATAGTTAAAAAACAGTCTGTGTAGATTCTTTTAAAAATGATAACTTTGAAACATGTTGACAAGGAAAAATTGTTCCGGTGTTTCAAAAAAAACAATTTAAAAATGTGTATTCAATGTAAACGTGAATTGTGTAATGTAAACAAAATATGCTCTGTACCATTGAAAGAATGTTCACTAAATTTACAGGAAATGTCCCCGCATTTCAATAAAATGTTTGAGACATTTAAGAAAATGTTGTAGTCAATTTAAAAATATATTCAATAGATTAAAAAATATTTTATTTCCATTTAAAAATGTTCTTACCATTCTGTGCAATTTTCAAAAAGGATTTTTATTTAAAAAAATTGTCATGATTAAACAATGTACAAAGTGTATTCTAAAAAGTGTTCAAAACATGTATTTTAAAAAATATCATCATGTATTTCAAAGTGTACCAGAAAAATGTTTCACGTCTGCCAGAGAAATGTACATTGTGTACTGAGAAAAAAATAGACGTGTGTTACAAAAAGAGAACCGACAAAGAAAGAAAAAAAGGAAAAAAACAAAGGAAACCAGGATAGAAACAACAGAAAACCAAATTATCACAAATAAAGAATGAAAAACAGAAGAAATAAATGAAGAAAAAATACCCAAAGAAAAAGGCGGAGAAAACAAATGAAACCAAAGATAAAATAAAAAAGAAAGAAAATGAAGAAAACCATAGTAGAGCGAACCTACAACGTGCAACGGACAAACCACTCTAATGGACTACCCCTCTAGTCGTTGCCTATAGGCAACTCATATTAGAAATAGGTACGTGCGACATATAGCCCTTGCGTTTATTATGTCAGGTTGTCAATCTTTTGCACACGGGCCGGATCACCTCGATTGCGAGCAACCGGTTTTGGTAAGTTTCTAGAACCTTCCCTGAACCGTTTTTTTTGTGTGTTTTCTTTCCTTTTTATTTTTTGTCTTGTTTCTTTTCTATTATTTATAAATTCAAAATTGATCAGTTTTTTAAGTAAATGTTTCGAAATTAAATTTTTTGTTTCTGTTCTAATTTTTTTGGAATAAAAAATGTGTTCATTTTCCCCAAAAATGTTCCACATCCCAAAAATTAGTTTGCGTCTATTTTCAAAAAATACATGTTTATAAAAATGGTCATGTTCTCAAAAACTGTTCACAAAATTTAAAAATGCTTGGATTTTCAGATTGTGTTCGGAATTTCAACAAATCTTCCTGGGTTCAAAATTTCTTTACATATCCAAAAAATGTTTGATTTTTCAAATTTTATTCGGAGTTTCAACAAATGCTCTTGTTTTCAGAAAACATTCACATTTTCAAAATTCATTCAAATTTTTAAAGGTGTTCCCATTTGTAATAAAATCTTCAAAGATTAAAAAAAATCATGTTTTCAAAAAATATTCAAGACTTTTGAAAAAGTGTTTGCATTTTCATTTTGTTTTTAAAGATTTATTCAGAATTTTGAAAAAGGTTCATGGTGAAAAAAATATTCAAGACTTTTCAAAAAGTGTTTGCATTCGCATTGATTTTTTAATAATTTGTTCATAGTGTTGAACAAGATTCACGCTATAAAAAATATTTCCTTTTCTTTCTTGCAAAGAAAATCATGTTTTTGAAATTTCAAAAAAAAAGGCTTAGATTTGTAGCTGCTTATATTTCTTCATGTCCCGTGTTAGTTATTAGGCACCAAACATTATCAGCTCAACTGGCTTGCCACACCCGAAAACAAGCTGGCTATCATGTGTTCTATTCCTTGCGCACTTGTTTTTTTAGAATTATTCACTGTTGAACTGCAAGTGGGTCGGCCCAGTTGGGGTGGCTCCTTGTGTGAAGGAGCCGCTACCTATCGCCGTGAGTTTTGAAGCAAATCTTACCAGACATCATCTCTGAGGAGCAACCCATTTTTGTTCCATGATGCCTAGTTACTGATAATATAATACATGCTTATGAATGTTTGCACTTTATGAACAAGGAATAAGGCTAAAAAACATAGGACCCGTGTTTTGAAGCTAGATATGATGAAGGCCTACGATAGAGTATAGTGGGCATATTGGCCGTCTTGGAGAAGCTTGATTCTGCACTGGTAATGGGCATGGTAAGCTCGGTCACACTTTCAGTATGGTGAAAGACTTGAAAATTTTAAACCTTCAAGAGATATCCATCAAGGAGATCCTATTTCACTCTACCTCTTCTAGTTGGAGCAGAGGGCCTCACGTGCCTCCTCACGGTTAATAATTAGTCATCTCAGCTCAATGGGATTCAAGTGGCTCAGTCAGCACCCCCGACGAACCATTTTCTTTTTGCGGATGACAGCCCGCTGTTTTCTAAAGCGAGCAAAGTAGGGACGGGGGAAATATCACACCTTTTGGAAACTTGTTGTGATGGTTCAGGTCAGAGAACAAATAGGGATAAATCATTGGTTTTCTTTATCAAAGGTTGTCCTCAAAGTATTAGAGAGGAAGTCAAGCAAACTTTGAATGTCCGGAATGAGAGTCTTACTGAAAATTACTTGGGCATGCCTTCTGAAGTGGGAAGATAAAAAAATGGCATCTTCAAATTTTTGAAGGCAGGAATTGGAATAAAACATGGATTGTTGGAAAACTTACTTTTAGTGAAGGGAAAGAGGTGCTCATCAAATACGTGGTACAAGCTATACCTGTATATTCTATGGGATGTTTTAAGTTACCTAGGGGGTCATGTTAACATTTGGATTCCATGATCAGTAAGTTTTAGTAGGGAAGCAAACATGGAAAAAGGAAAGTGGCATGGGTTGCTTGGGATGTTATGACCAGACCCAAAGCCATGGGAGGACTAGGGTTCAGAGTCCTGGAGTTTTTCAATCTCTCTCCTCTCATTCGACAATCTTTGAGAATTATCCAGGATCATAGTTCTTTGAGTGCACGTATTTTGAAAGCATTTTATTTCGCAAATTCCTCTTTACTGGAAGCACTATTGGGGTCCCATCCATCACAGATTTGGAGGTCGATTGTAGAAGGACGAGGTGTGTTGGTTCAAGGCTTAATTAGGAGAATTGGCGATGGGTGGACGACTGAAATTCGTGGTCATACTTGGCACCCGAGAGAGGGGACAATGAGACCCATCATCGCTGCTCCCACTAGTAATCTGTTTTGGGTTAGTGACCTTATTGAAATTCGTGCAACCTTTTTGGCTATGGATGTGTCGATTATATTGAGCACTCCCCTCTGTACTAGGAACATACCGAATTTTTGGTCTTGGGCATTCGAGAAAAAGGAGTTTTTTTCTATGTGATCAACATACCACATGATGGCAAAACACCAGACTGGATCGTGAGGGCTTATTTGTTTCTACGTGATTCATGATTGGATGAAACTATGGGGAATTCAGGTCCCATAAAAAATGTTCATCTTCCTGGTGGACATTATCCCATCACTCCATTCCAAGTGTTGACATACTTGACCAGAGGAATATGATAGATGACCCTAATTGTGTTCTCTATGGGTGACCGGATTCCTGGTGGCATATATTCTGATGGAGTGTTGAATGGCTAGGTGTGCTTGGGCTCTTGCTAATCTCGAGCTAGTAGAACAGATGATCATGACTAGATAGGTTCATGCAAAATAATGGCTATTTCTCTATGCATGGCTCTTTATCGCATGCCGAATTTATTAAGATGGTTGTTACTTTATGGTCCATTTGGTTTGCACGAAGGACGATCACAAATTTCAGTCACCACTGGCAAACCACATGTTCGCAAAGCCCTTTATTGCAGAGCTCAATACACTTGAAAGAAGCATGTTACCGACAACACATTTTGTGGCACCCACCACACAGAATCAAGCATGGGTTTCTCTGCTCCTGGGAGTGGCCAAACTAAATGTAGACAGTGCAGAGGTGTGACGAGCCAGCAGGGGAGCACCGGGAGTCGTTTGTAGGGATGTCAATGGTCATCATTTGGGGTCTTTGACAATTACTTTTGTCGGAATGATCGAACCTACTATCTTAGATGCTCTTGCGTGCCGCGAAGCCCTGGCTTTGGCGAAGGATCTCCTCCTCACCAATATTATCATCTCGTCTGACTGTCAAGTAGAGGTGAAAGATATAGAAGGCAACACAGGGGGCCAGCATGCGGGGATCATTAAGGAGTTACACACAAGTGCGTTGAATCATGCAAGTTCATCTTTGAAGGCCGAAGCAGTAATATTGAAGCTGATAGAATTTATTACCTTTTGTTATGCTTACTCAGCCACATGATATTGTAGCTAGGGTCTTACTAGAACTCAGTTGACTGAGACTTAACGAAGTCTCATTCGAGTGACGTCAGCTTAGTTGTGGTGCTGCAAGCGGCATGGATGGATGCTGCAAACGGCGATGATAAATGTTGCAACGGTACTGCAAGCAACGACAACATATGCTACAACCGCTCCGATTGAAAATGCTACAACCGTCAAAGGAGGATATTGCAGCCGGTGAGATGACGTGCTACAATCCATGAGGTACGACATGCTACAACCAGCAAGAAAGATGTTGCAGCCGGCAGGAAAAAATGTTGCAAACGATGATACAAAATGCTACAAGGTCGACTGGGACTTCGTTAAATCTCAATCGACTAATTTTTAGCAAGCCCGTTGTAATTATCCCTTGGGACATCTGCACACCAATAAAGCTTTTTGTTCCCTCTAAAGAAAAACTGCCGCAGCGAGCGGCACATAGGACCTCCCCTGGAAAAACCCCAAGACCCGGCCGTCACGTCCCCTTTTTGCATCGGTTGGGCCGGCGCGCCGCCTGCGCCCGCGCACCGTCGGGGACGAGTGCCAGCCGGCCAGCATCTCTCCGCCGGAGCTCGACCACGCGTACGTCTCGTACGAGATCCGATCTTATCCGCGGCGCGCGCGGCCGGCCGACCTCACCTCACGTCGGTCGTGACTCGTGACGATGCGCGCATGAACGCGGTCGTCGCTACGTCCGCGTCGCCGCTTTAATTCCCCGTGTTGTCATCCGGCGGCAGCAGCTCTGACGTCGACGGGATCGCCACGGCCGGCCGGCAGCTGCCTGCCTCGTTAGGTCAGGCCGTCGGGACTCGGGACGATCGACGAGGGGGCGCGCATCGTCTGGCTGAATGATTGCGGCGATGGTGATGGTGCGTTGCATCTGCCGATAGCGTCGACGGGCCGAAATCCTCCGGCGCCCCACCACGGGCCACAGTGTCCACGGGCCGAAAACCGCGGAGCCGGGCTGGCCACGCTGCACACTGCACCGCACGGCACGAGGACGGCGACGGGTACGTCGACTGATTAGTCTTCCGGCGAGCGCGCCATGATTTGATTGACAGTGCCAGCATATTCAGATGTTTGTCCGGAGATCGATCGACGAAAAAATGCGACGAGCAGGCGAGAAGATGGCCAGCCGAGGTACGATCATTTGCCGTTGCCGAGCTCCGTTTGCGACCAATCTGAAAGTATGTGCCAAAGTGAACAACTGAACATGACCGTCCCTCCTCCTCGTCATCTCACGCATGCAACCATCTCTCTCTTGTCGGCTCTAAATTAAGTTTGTATCTATGTGTTTTTGTAGCCGTCAGGCGTTGGCAAGTTTCAACAAAGCTCCATGGGGACTTGGGAAGTTGGGATCATTTTTCTTTACTGAGTGGATTGGGACTTGATCTTGACATGTTGGTTGGGACGTTGGGCATAGGTCATGCCGACCTGGCCACTCAAGATGGGAACAGTTTGTATTTTGTGGGGATCTAACCAAGACGCCATCGCTGTCCTTAATGCAATCAATTCCCGTGTTACAAAGTGCGTGGTCAAATCAAAGGGAAAACAAAACGGCCTCTTGTCTTCAAACCCATCGGTCACTGTTTCTGCTACACCACTTACCACTAGTCTTCCAGAACTCCTGATGGCTTGTTCAGAGAAAAGAGAAAAAACAACTCCTGATGCGTTCAGAAAAACCAAAATGATTCAGGAGGAGTTGGGAACTTGGGGGATACAAATCGTTCAAAGATCATGCGTGACCATAAAGCCCGTTCAATTCAAGTGCTGCACAACACAAAGTCGACCTTTTTCAGGTTTTTTCTCGGGCATTATTACTAGTACTATATATATTAATTCTGCTATCCTCTTATACAAATCCACTACGACCGCCGGCTGCCCGCCTACGGGGGGAGACAGTGCGCCCACGAAACGCGCTAAAGCAACGCTACCATAGCCGTCCCACCATTGATTTTCTCCCGCAAAGCGCAAAGCCGAGCACCATTTGCTCACGTACGGGCCAATACAATAAGATCAGTGGTACTACTAACACCGATCTAGCCGGCCAGGACGATGATGATGCATCCGGTGCAGAGGACATGTTTTTTGGAACTAGAAGCGTCCGGCTTTAAATTAATAAAGCCCTTATGCATCAGGTTCAAACGGGATACAACTGAAAACAAAAACATAAACGTTCGGTCCACGACCGGCATCCAAAACGCTGCAAAGGTTCAAAACGTGCAGAGGACATGTTCCCTCGATGGCTCGATCGATCTTCGTCTCGCTCGCACGCGCCGGCTCTGCGGCGCCTGTCTGCCTTTATATATAAACCCACATGCGGCCGGGCACATCGCGTGGAGGAAGAGGAGGAGGAAGCATGCATGTGGTGCGCAGCGGAGCAAGGTGACAAGGGAGCGCACTGTTGCATGATCCCTACAACAAAGGCCAGCAAGGGCTCAGCTCGTGTCGCCACAGATCTGGCCGCCTGGCGAGGGCTAATCATTGCACCATAAATTTCCCATCTACACACAAGCGTTATGTACAGGCCGGCCATGGGCGGGCAGGCAGAGCCGGATGGTGGTGGAGGAAAAAACAAAGCTTGGAAGAACAAGAAGAAGTGAGGTGATGGGGATCTAGCTAGTGGTAGTGGACAGCTGCTAGCTAGAGATCGAGAGCGGGTCACTTATGAAAGGAGGGGAAAAAGAAGTGAAATTACAGAATTGTTTGCTCTTCAACACATGCACACACATGGACATGGACACTGGCCATGTAGAGTAGCTAGCTAGCACGCAGGCAATCGGGCCACCCAAAACGACTGACGAGCACGATGAGAGAAGACCGGTGAACATGGCGCGAGCGATGGCGAGGAAGAAGGAGGTTTCCGATCATGTCGCCGTCGTCCCCATCGGCCGGTCACCTCTCATAGCTCCTGCAATGGGTCAAACCATCTGTAATGAGACATCCTATCACTTCATCCAACAGCTCTTAATTAATTAATTGCGTACTAGTGGTACTATGCTGTACTACGTGGCTAGCGTGGACTGGAAAGATGACCAGCGAGTGGACGGACCTGCTTGGGCGCGGCCATGTCGGTGGCTATATTGGCGTCGGCGTCGACGGCGACGACCTTGTCGCTCTTCTTGGCGGCCGCGGCATTACTGGCGACGCCGCCGCCGACGCAGAGCGACTTCCGGAGGCCGAGCATCTCCCTCCACCGGCTGGACCCCTTGGGCGTCGTGGACGCCCTCTCCTCGTCGGCGGCGCCACCACGGAGCTCGTCGCGGAGCGTGGAGGGCGGGCGGCCGCCCTCGACCTTGAAGGGGAGGATCCGGCCCTTGGAGAAGAGCTGGTCGGCGGCCATCATGGGGTGGCTGCCCACGGAGAACTCGAAGTTCTGGTCCTCCTCCTGGCACCGCAGGCCCATGGCCCGGTTCTGCACCGGCGGCGGCGGCTCCATGGAGAAGTCGCTGGAGAAGGAGATGCGCGGGCCCGGCTGCCCGCCGCCGAACGCCACCGCGCCGCCGTCCGGGTTGTACATGTTAACGCATGCCATAGCTGGATCGTCGTGGGCTGGCTTCGCTGCTGTGTGGCGAGAGAGGCTTGTAAAAGGTGGTGATGGTGGTGGTGGCGTCTGGTCTTGGCGTGTGAGCTGAAGAAACGGGGCACTGTTACGGGTGACTGACTGGGTGTGGAGGTGATGGTGGATTTGGATGGGTTATATAGAAAGGAGAGGAGAGGAGAGGAAGGGGAGCTGCTTTGTGGTGGAGCTTTGGGTAGATGGATGTGCGCTGCAATTGTTTGGCACCGCCTGTAGTGAACGGTGATGATCGAGATGCATGGCGAGCTGCTTTCTCCACCGGTGAACAATAGATCAGCGCCATAGGTGAAAACGAAATACAGTAGTGGTAGTTTTTCCTAGATTTTTTTTGGGGAAGTACGTATACCGAGTGCAACAATGTCGGCATTTCAGTAAAAATAATGTCGGCATGGCCAATACGTAGCGGGCATGCGGGCTTACTCGAACCATATGAAACGTAAGGGTTGGTCATGGCTTTTCGTGGTTATGCTTTGAAGGCCAGCCACTTACCTGTCACTACATTGAACTTGACTCTCGAGTCACGGCAGCATCTGAAACTTGAAATCCTGGCGACATCTTGAAAGACCGCCACAGCATGACTGACTGCATGCCACTGTACAACTGTTCAAACTTTTTCACTGAGAGCACGGGATCGTTCCGGACCGAACTGTTGTTTTGTGTTTGTTTTTCCATGCCAGCTCCAGGCCCAGGATAAGAAGGCCGTTTGTTGATATGCTATGCGATCTTGGGACGATAGATCGCAAGTCCCAATGCTGATCGGAGGGCATGGACGCGTGCGTGCGGCGCTCATGGCGGGAGAAGAATCTCTGGAGTCAGGAGCGTCGGTGTGCCAGCGCCCAGCAGCGATTCTTCCTTGTTTGGAAGCGTGCTACTAGTTGCTTGGACGTGTGGGGACTGGCGAATGCCGGTCCTCGGCCTCGCCGCGGTCAAACAATGGCTGCCCAGCTTGTGATTGGCATTATCATAATCCCGGCACGGTGGTTGGATAGAGTGAACTCTGGCATGCCGCAACCGCACTTGATTCCCGGCCCTTTTACCACCGGGGAAGCAAGCGCACGTGCAGTGCATGACCCAGATGCGGCAAGGTCTGGCTGCCGCACCGACCAACGCCACTTGGGCTCACCTCACAGCTTGACACGTAGTAAACCTTTTCGAATTATTTCCAGATCAGATTCATCGGAACTACTACTAGACGTCTGCCGTGACGTGAAAGATGGTGTTTTTACTGCAACCAAATGACTGAGCGGGCATAATCTTAGTTACAAACTTTAAAGGTAGTATACGTCTGAGGGGAAATCGACGTTTTGTCTGCGATTATCATATAACAGTAGTGTCATCAAGCAACATGGAATAATTGAGACCAGGGGCATGATCATTTCTTCGAATGAGCCAAGGGGCATGATTATAGTGGGGTTTGCGAGGAGTATGGTGCAAGGATACCAACCTCTCGTGCGCCCCCCAAGTGTAGAGTAGAACAAACAAATTAGACCCATCCATAATTGCAGGGGGAATTAGCGAGGCGCAGACAACAGTCCTTTTCCTCATTGAACACATGATGATCCACCACACGGCATAGGGCCATACTGGCCTGCCAACTGTTGGAGATCATGCGAGACAAGAGAATCGTAAGGCTTTGTTCATGAGCCGCATATACCAAGGAACAAGAAAATCCGTACGGTCTTGAGTCCGACGGCCTACGGTGTGGTGCGGAGGCGGGGGCGTAGGTTCGGTGGTAGCTTTCTTCCCCGTGGATTCAGGACCAGCGGCCCCTGCGAAGACCGCGTATAGGACCTGAAGAACAAGACCAGATGAGCCCAGAAAGTGATCTCCATAACAAATGAACAGATATGTGCTGTTCAGGAGGAAAGCAACGTCAATGGTAAGATCTCCAGGTGCCAGGGTAAGCCCTGTTCAAGGCATAACGGAGTACGAATGCCCAAGCAAAGAATCAGATAAGCTAGCAATCTTACAGAGTCTACTTGGCTACATATCATCAGAGTTAAAATCCAGTTAAAATGTTAGAAATCAAAGTCTAACACACCCAAAGGGGGCTGCAATTATAATTTCTCCGAAATTTGAACTGCCAATCCTAGCTGTGACATTTCTATGAATTGAAACTTCTCATTATCTACAAAAAGGATGAACTGGAACATCTATAGCCTGGCAGATATTGTTAAGTGCACATGCACATGCCGCATTAACAAAAGAAAATGCTAGCGGGCTTAAACATGTCCGGGATTGGGATCGGTTGGGCACCAGCAGGAGGGAGGGAGAAGGTAGGTAACAAGATCATTTGACCGATACTTGACCGGTTTGTTATTTAGCCGGAGTGAGGTGGCGACATGGACCTCTCAGAATAGGAGGACCATGTGATCCCAAAGGATCCTCTCCCTCCCCGCAGTGGTTCCATCTCCATGACCAATCATAATACGGGTCCTCCGTCCTGTGCCTCCTACAGGTCACCTCACAGCGGACCGGTCAAGGAGTGTTCTTGTTCCTTAGTAATGCCTGTCCTATTTCTATTAAGTCACAACTATAGTGTCCTAGCGGAAACAGGACCATTTTAAATACCCGTCTAGTCTCAGGTCACCTCACAGTACCATGTTAATGGATTATGGATGGAGAGTAACATGCTTGAATGGTAAAATTACCAGCAACAAGATACTCCACATTCAGATCATGAAAAGCTGACGTTTTGGACAGGTCTCCGACACATAACATGGAGCATTAACTTCTATTTACAAATATATCAATAAATTGAAACAAAGGTTGATATTATGCCAGTACTTTTCAAGGCAAATCTGCATATATGATCTCCAAGTATCAAGGCTAGATATTCAAAAAGATATCTGTAGTCAAAGTTTCAAAAGTTTTAGTAGGCTCATGTCTAAAGGGACATTTTATTATGAACTGGACGTAATAGCCACCTCCAGCAGGGTGCTGGCTTCTTATATATATATATATATATAATTAACTCTCGCATATAAGAAGGATAGCAGATTAAGCCTCGGTTAGGTTACTTGTGTTGTCGGATGATGTGCCTTTTCCAGTGCACCCAGCCTTGAATACAGAATAAAGTTTTGAAGCACCCATCTAATCATGTTATCCTCACTCCCCCCTTAGCAGCCAAGGAAAGATATAAAACATGACATGCCAGGGAAGAGAAACTTTTCTAACACATTTCAGAATGACCCTTAAGTATGTCATCAAATTTAACACTTGTCCCCACTACTATCAGATAGATGGGTTGAATTAGGATCTTCATATTGGTATGATGCAGTAATATCAAGGACAACAGAACTAGGGTTTTATGCTGGAAATACTGGACCAACTAATCTAAATCAACAGTTTGAGGTGAGGTCTAATTTCCACAGCAATATCATTACATAAAAAAGGATCCGTATGAGTTCTCTAAGAACACGGAATCAAAAGTTCAAAATATGTGGATTTTTTTGCAGATTATGCATTATAAATAGAATTACGTTTTAGCTACTGATGAGAGTTCACAACCATTATAGGAAAAGCAGATCATTCATGGGGAGAGAAGCATGTGCATTCTATTTTGTTAAGTTGCTTGAAAACCTAACCACATAATGGTCAAAGTTTTAGTATAAGCCAAGCTCTTAAGATCAAGAGAACCCATGTGAGCACATGAACAGCACCAATTATTTTCTTCTAGCAATGTGTTAACTTTTGTGACTGCACATGTGAGTGGTGGGAATGAAGACCAGCCTCATTGTGACTCAACTCACTACCTTTAGTCCTACAGATCTCAAGAAAAAAGGAAAGAACAGAAGATATTTCCTTATAGTTATAACTGAAGGTGAAGACCACCCACCCTTTTTCTCTGGCTACATATCTCATTGCATGTAGCAATTCTAATGTCAAAATACAACAAATCATATTAAGGATGTTCTGGGGAAAACATCCAGCTTATATTGCAGCGAAGTTCTATTTTGAGTAGATTGAAGAAATGTGAGCCCCTGTATAAGCAGGAATTTCCATTTTTCAGTTTACACTTGATCAATATGATACTAAAATAGCCGCTAGGCTGGATCTACGAGTACTTTGATTTGACTATGCTAAGGGGGTGACCACAACAGTGCAAATGCCAAGCCTTTAATACACTAACTTGAGAGTGTGGCTGTCACCCACATGGTAAGGCCTAAATAACAGAAAGCTGGAGGCGAAAGCAAACAACCCAGTGCCCGATTTATTTGTCAGAATAACACACTCAAATTGCCCAGCTGGTCTCCTCTGCATACTGCAGATCTCACAAATTCATGAACTTTTATTACGGTAACGGCTACAACCTAAACATCTCTCAGATCCCGCGCGGGGGGTAGCGGAGGTGCTAAGCTCAGAAGCATTTAGTACAATAATAAACCCAAAACTATTTGAGAACTGCATGTATATCCAGGAGCTAACATTGATAGAAGTGCTGGCCTAAAAACAAATGTGAGCCATATTATGGCCAGTTGTGGAAGCTGTACACAGACTAAGACAACAGTCAAAATAGCCAAAATATTATTTACCACAGCATCACATGAAGTGAAAAGTAGATCTATAGACAAGCTCAAGGATGCCATGAATTTACAGTAAACCAGCCTCACATTGTGCGATTGTAATGTATGAAAAACGAAAACAGAAGTGAACCTTTGATGCTAGTGTGTTACAATAATTAGATTTGTAGTGCAGCCCTTCGTCTTGGAATGATCTGCAGGTTATCAGCAACCATGTCAGTTTTTCTTACTCTGATGGAAAGACCAAGTGATGAATAATGCTCTGTCCACTTGAAAAGGCGGTTAGCTTCTAAAAGTTACAACCGTTTCAATTTTTGAATAAATATACTTGATATGCGTTTTACAAAGGGATGCAAGGTTGTTTTCTTTTTTTTTGGGGGGGGGGGGGGGGGGGGGTTCATATGATTTCTTACTCACCGTAACCATATGCAGTATATACACTGCACGAAGGAGATGGCAGTATTTACACAGCATAATACAGATCAACAGATGTCATTTCAATAGAGAATTTAGCTCTAAGTTTGATGGATTCAAACAAAATCATCATCAGATATATCAGAAGCAACATGAAGTCTCTTAGTCTGAGGTTGATGATCTGACGAGGGGTTGGTTTTTTTCAACGGTTGCAAGCAAACTGGAGATGTCCTCTTGGATTCAGTTGGAGATCTCAAAGAGGAATTCTTCAAATTGAATCCCATCATCTTCAAATTCTTGCCAAGTAAAGATTGCCTTCCAGGTTTCCTCGGAGAATTTATTTTCACCGCTTCTTTTTCTCCATTAGCTGTCACTCCATTTGGTTGATGAGCTGTTGATCGCACCATAGATTCAACTGGAACAAGTTTCCCATCAACCTGATTGGTGAAAACAAAAGAAACCTGCAAGATACACATGTCATTTGTTAACAAATGGCAGCAGTTCCACAGAACCACGTTAATAAACTAAACTTTCTTTTCCTTGTAATCGGATAAAAAACTGGTAACTGTAAGAATGAGTGTATCAAGTGGAAGTGGTAGAATCTTACAACAACTGGAAAAACTAAAAAAGTAACAAAGGTGTGAGATTTGTGAGTTCTAACACAAAGAAGACCTATATAACTAGATGCATAAGAGACATGAACTGAGGCTATCACCTCATCACCAGCAGAACACTGGAGGATGGTATCAGGTACAGTTGATGGATCAGAATGATGGCCCCAACTTCGTAAATCTTCTTCAGAAGGTTGTTCGATCTGAAAAGGGTGTGAACGGAGCAGAGCAGCAAAGTACTTGAGATTTGAAGCAACTACAGAGCTACTACATTCTAACAGAAATGGGTGTCGCATAAACTACCTGTTGATTTGAACAATTCATTTTCTGCACACATCCAGAGATCTCTCTAAAGCCACCAATATCAGTATACAACTTTTCTTTTGATGTCGAAACTGTATCATGCTTAGCGGCATCTAAATCCAAACCGTTACCATCTAACGGCATACAGTGATCCTTATTACAGCGATCGCACTTCAAATTTTCATGTATTTCAGACCTGCGAGACCAAATGGAAGGAAAAGGATGATGTATAATATCAACTACATATAGACGGAACTAATGAATTTGGATATTGGCTTTTACATATTTTGAATAGTATTCAATGGTAATAACTAATAAAAGAGTATTTAGGCCTAACTTTGAAACGAATCTGGTTTCTATGAATAGCATATTATGCAACAGTTTTTGACATTTTGTTTGCAAGCCAATGGTAGTTTGACTACTTATTACACACTCAACCTAAATCAAATGATCATGAACTCCTTTTATGAACAATTTATGTAGTAAGGCCTTATGTTTTGCATGATACTCCCTCTGTAAAGAAACATAAGAGCGTTCAGATCACTAAAGTAGTGATCTAAACGCTCTTATATTTCTTTATGGAGGGAGTAATATGCAAGAAACTTTGACCTTGATCCCAACAAAATGGTGACTGCAAACACAACTTAATTACACTTATGTACATGACTGGCAACTGATCCAAGCTATAATGGAGAAGCAGAGTTCACCTGACTTGGTCATGCAAAGTAAAAAGATCACGCAGATCTTCTGTTGAAAGAGAATTGCCCTGCAAAAGTGAAATGAAGACGTGAGAAATTAACATATTTGGCACATTCAAGGATCGAAAAGAAAACTCCAGGTACTTGATCCTGCATTTTGTCGTCTGCTTGTTCCTGCTGAATAACCCTTTGGAGGCCTTCTTTTGCCATTTGACGCTGATATACCTATAGATGAATGTGGCATATCATATTGTCAGCAGAAGAAGTAATCAGCAACTCGGTATTCCTTCACTTGATAATGAAAAAGTAAGTAAAAAGGAATGAAAAGAAATGGATCTGTCAACCTTCTCCTCAATGGTTCCAGTGCTCAAGAACCTGTATATGTACACTCTCTTCTTTTGTCCATCTCTCCAGACTCTAGCAGCAGCCTTTGCAAATATCAAAAGATGAAAAGGTTCAACTCATGCAAGGTGTGTGGAGTCAAACAGAACCATCAAGAGTGATAAATCACAGATATTTACCTGCTTATCATTGGCAGGGTTCCAATCTGGGTCAAAGAGAACCAATCGATTTCCACCCACCAAATTAAGCCCACAACCGCCTGCCTTGCTACTAAGTAGAAAGGCAAACTCATCCTGCCAAATACAGTAATTTAGAATATAATAATAGGTTATAAGTTCTTCGGTTCAGGGTACAAGGTTGATGTTACGTACTCTAGATAGATCGTTGAATTGGTTCACCAACTTTTGCCTTTTATTAATGGATGTTGATCCATCAAGTCTAACATATGGATATCTTCTTTCCCGACATAATTGTGCAAATAAATCTAATGTCTGCACTTTTAAACAATGATAATAGTTAATGACTCCAGCTCTGCAGAGTGCAGGTATCCAAAGAGCAAATTAATTATAACAAGTACCTTTTATGAACAGAAACTAGTTTACACGCACATTCTAAAGACTGTACTCTCTCGTTTGATGACAGACATACAGAGAATATGTAGTACACAAAACAAGTAGGAAGAGGTGCAAAAATAAGGTCACCTGCACTTGTGCAGAAACTAGTACTCCCTCCATACAAATTAATTGACGCAGCTTTAGCACAAGTTTAGTATATAAAGGTGTACTAAACTGCATCAATTAATTTGGATAGGGAGCAGTTTAAATATATGATTTTGACAGTTCAAAAAGGAAACCAAACATATATCCAATATATAGGTTTAAGGTAATTCTATCACTTCACCCTTAATTCCAAGTACAATGTTCTTGACTTCGTGCTGTAGGGATTCTGGTTGTAAGATACTCCCTCCGTACACAAATATAAGAGGTTCCAACTTTTTTCTGAATCGGATGTATATAGACACATTTTAGTGTGTTTGTTCACTCATTTCAGTCCGTATGTAGTCCAAATTGAAATATCCAAAACATCTTATATTTGTGAACGGAGGGAGTACATACCTTTTGACTTTCGTAGTTCTTATAATTAGTATATCCGCAGGATATGGTCTGACCATAAACATGATAGTAAAGGCAATGAAGATTTGGCATTAATAATGGCTTACTGGTTACTAGTATCCCTTTCTTTACAAGTTACTAGCCAGTGTAAAGAATGCTAGCACTAGCAGGCCTAAGGCTACAAAGAATGTAGAACTTTCAAGACAACATAGACAGTAATAAGTGCGCTCATGTTGGACTTATTGTTGCAGGACCCCAGGAAAGTTTTCGAGATACGGATTTTGCTATCACCAACAATACCTTCATATTTTCTTATTATTGAAGCATACAGATGGGAGCTTAGCCAATTCATTAATGAGAGGAACGTAGTTTAAATCTTACAACATCCATCCCCAATGGACCCGCCAAGACCAACAAAACCTTACTACAATGATACTGTGTTATCAACATAATACATTAAAAACATCTTACCTGAGTGTAATTTGATACAAGGACAATACGGTCATCAGTTTTCAGTCGGAGGTGCCCCAGCAATCTAGCCAACACGTGCATTTTGCCAGATAGTTCTACCCACATTCCTCCTCCACCAGTCCATGATCCAGATCTTGCATAAAAGAAATGATACAGGTAAGTTGGATTTGCTTGAGAAGCTAGTGAGAAAAGTTAGGCATACCTTCCTTGAAACAGTTCTGGAGGGAAAAAGCGTAGACAGTCATCGAAACCGGAGCCTCCTGACTTGCTACTCTTTATGGTGTCATAGATTAGCTGCAATAGCAAGATAACCAAGCAACATATGTTTGTGATGCTAAATATAGTTACCAAAAAAGTGAAACTGATGCAGGCTGGCTATGAAGAACAGTAACACAGGCAACAACAGCCCAGAATTTCCCATAACCTATCAAATCATATTAGTAACTTCCCAGCTGCCAGGTAATCAAGAAATAAGAAGTCAGTGCAAGAACTCGGTTACCAAACCTATTCCACATTCTACAAGGAATATGGGGTCAGCTTATAACATTGTCAATCTATGCAGGATACATTATCATCAGCAAGCTTTAAAACTGTCAACGGACATTGTCTTGAAAAGTACATAATTCCAGTATACAATGCAGATGCAGGGTAGCACTTGACAGCAATATAGAAGTATACTAGTTAAGCCTATGGTGCTTGAAAGAGAGATCCATTACTAGTTACTACTACAAATATTAGAGCTGGTGACGGTGGTGGTGGGAATTCATTCACCCTCTTCAACCTCCCGGGTCATTGTTTATAAGGCGTCCCGCCTTGGACGCCAGCACCTTACAATTATGCACGCTTTAGGCGCTTACGAGTCACTTAGGCGTCAGGGCGGTTGGTGCTCGCCTTAGGTCGTCTTACCACCTTATAAACAATGCCGCAGATACATATCTTAACAACATAACTAATACTTTTTCGATGCGGGGAAGAAAAATCAAATACTTCAACACAAATCGTGACAGGAGTCAAGACAAAGCTCAATTCAGTGTGGCAGAGATGCTGAGGATGTAGGTGTAGGTCAAGCAGGGCCACAGCATCATGATGCCAGGTGAGGACATCGACCAAGTGCAGCGGCGGAGCCAAGGGCGTGTAGAAGGCAGAACCAGACGAGACAGCTCAATGTGTTGGGGTATAGCAAGGTACGGACATTAACTAATTGCGGTAAAAAAATACATTGTAATAAACTCTGATCCTACTGTCGAAACTACTTTCACTGAAAGAGATATATCGTGGGGCGAAACATTAAACTGAAATTATTTACCTTCGGATGGTTGCATAATTTCTTAAGAGCAGTAATATATGCCAAAACTTTAGAACTCTTTGCTTCTTCAGATATCAAGCGTTTAACCTGACAGGGTCAACCACAGACTACTGTAAATATAACTCCGAGTACCTTACATGTGCCTATTGAATATTGCTCAGAACGGTATAAAATTTCCTTACATTTTTGGAGTGTATGAAGTGGTTGTACAGTGTCATCTGTAAAGGAGTCAGCTTGCAGCACACTACTTCAACAATCTATACATAAGCAGGGTTAAGTAATGTAGATGAGGCACAATTATATAATGTAAAAAGGAGGAATCACTATAAAAGACAAAACGGATAGCAGGTACACAATTCTTTTTGTCTTTTCTGAATGTGCGATGAACATATCCAGCCAAATATACACTGGACAGAACATACCTTTGGTGGCAAGTGATTGGACAGCAGGGCATTCGTCCGTCTCAATATAAACTGAATATCATTGAGAAGCCATCAGAAGAATTCAGAAGGTAATTAACCTAGAGCCCGTTAAATTGTAGAAGAAAATGCATCCAAACAATTCTAGAGGAGATTAAAACATAAATGTGGACATTACAGTTGTTCAAAAATATGCAGTACAGGGTGCAGACAACCTTCTTCAGAGGAAAAGGACTTGCCTGATTTACTTTTGCACTAAGCTGTCCAGATCTCTCAGATCCCAACTTCTTTTCTTCTGCAGTTGCTGTGGGTTCTCTTCCACGAATTATTGGTGCCTTCAGTTAAGGGCAGGTAATGTTAGAGTTAACTACAGAGGAAAGGAAGATAGAATGCAATTAACAGGAATAGCACATGATTTTAGGTGCACAACACACAAAGAAACTTGAATAACAAATATCTGAGAACACCACTATCTGTTAATAAATAGTTGTAATTCATACTCCCTCCATCCTGAGTTACTTGTCGCGGAAATGGATAGATACATCCATTTCTGCGACAGGTAATTCGGGACGGATGGAGTATTTAGCAGTATAATTTGTGATTTTCATAAAACGTACATACTTCATAATATCGGCGAAAATATGCGGCATCCCCCAGAACTCCTGGGTTTGTAAAATTTACCATTGAAAAGAACTCTTCCAGATCATTCTGCAGAGGAAAATGAATATATCAAAATTCAAAACAATGGTTCCAGCTACAATATGGAAAAGAATGGGAAAGCAAAAACTTACCTGCATTGGGGTACCTGATAACAGGATACGCCGTGTACAAGGAAGGGACGCCAGTGCCTGGTGCATCAAGTGTTTTCATGAGTTCAAGAAGAGCAAAATCGGAGATGAACTCAAGTGCAAACGACTCATGTATGTATGAAACGCAACTGAATTGGCAAACTGATATACCTTATTTGTTAGTGTCTGGTCATTTTTCAGCCTGTGAGCCTCATCACATATGAGAAGGTCACAGCTTCCTGGTATTTCAAATTTTGACGAATGCATGCGGAAGGTCTCGTAAGATACGATAAGTACCTGATAACAATTCCAAACATATAAATTCACCAGACATTGTCACGAACATGCAATTCTGATTGCAATTAGTAAGCATGGTAAATAGAAAATAGCAGAAAGGAAAAGAGTTTGGATAAAAGAAAACCTGAAGATGGCTCAAGGGCTTTAAGAAACTTCCTATTCCAGAAAGAACATCAGCACGCGTGCTTTCACAGAGGGCAAGCAGGTGCACTTTGCCTTTTAACCATTTACTTATCTCAGATTCCCAGTTGCTAACTAGGCTTGTGGGGGTTACAATGACAGCCCTTTTAACCATTGGCTTACCCTCAAAGCCTTGAGCAAGAAGGGTATATAGCAAAGTTATCGACTGTAAAGTCTTCCCCAATCTGGAAAGTGCAAGGAAGCGTCAGAAGTAGCTTTATGTAACAGTGAGTCAGTGACTAAATAAAAGGATTGAAAGACAGAAACATTACGTATTTATATCAAAGTATAAAAATGGACAAGAGGGAGGGCGTGAACTGTTCCAGCTTATTACCCCATGTCATCAGCTAAAATGCATCCAGCAATTCCATCGTCACTTAGCAACCCAGAGACACAATCAAACATAAACTGAACTCCTTCCCTGCATTACAACACAATCATGTGATTTACTATCTTCATCTCAAAGATTCAGAAGAAATCAGCATTGTTAGTTATTGTTTGCACCTGCTTAGACTAAAAATAAAGCTACAGTGCAATATGTAGTATCTATATGTGAATGTCTACAACTTACAGAGAGTACATGTTCTGCACAAAGTTAATGCTGATTGTAATTATTGTGGGGGGAACCATAAAATAGAGGGTTCACTGCAAGCCATCGAGCATGTAAAAAATGAATATAGGAAAAACATTAACAGGATAATATATTACCTTTGATGAGGACGAAGGTAACGTACAAGCAGATGATCAACTTCAATTGCAGTAAAATTGTTATTCTCTTTGTCACATTCCTCGGGTTGCCACAAAATTAATGGCTCTATGCCAGATGGAAGAGGTTCCTCTTTCTCTGAGGAATCAACACTAGCAATGGTAGGCAGCTGCTGAAGATTGTTTGGAACTGCAAATGGCTGTGCTGAACCCCACGGGACAAATCTTTTACGAGCTGAAAGGCGCCGAGCAAGAAGCTCACTATTTTCACTATATCCATTTCCACACGGAGGTTTGAATGGTTTTCGAGCTATCGCTGCCGCATCAGAAACTGAAAGGATACGTGGAATAAGTGGCTGCCTTCTGACAACCAGGTTTCCCCTGACAGAAACCAGGAAAAAATGCATAAATATCTTCAAACAAAAGAGTGCATTTGTGATGTTATAGTCGATTAAACCAAAACAAATTTCAGTGTGTGCAAGGCAATCTAAGAGAAAATGACTTGTAACTGAGAAAAAGGCTTAAAGTGAACATTTGCAATACATCACATAGCGCAAGATTGTTCCAGCTGACCATACTTTCTCTGACCAATACAGTAAGATTTCCGGATTTTTTCATGTAGAAGGCTAGTCCTATTGTACAAGGTGCTCACTCTCATATCTCTATGCTTAAAATCATCACAGAGAGATGACTAGAGTATCCACACTACAGAGCTCTGTTGCACATAGCTACCTACTGTTTACTTGGTATGCACAATGAGTTATTGACTAAGTCCATTCTGTCCAAATATGAACAGAGTTACAAGACGGAGTACAGAAGGTTAAATCTCTCTGTCCATATTTGCCAGCTTCATGTGATCTCCTCCAAGTCATTCAGACATATGCATACTCAACAGCCACCGTACTTACACTGAATGGCAATATTCAGCTTGAAGCCGTTACGAAAACTTGAGTGACAGGTATAGCTAGTTAGTGAGAGGTGTCAGATCAAAGCATCAACATTCAGGCTTAGATACTCCAGAACAAAGTTCTCAGGAGATAACCCTGCAGATTACATGGCAAACAACCAATCGAGTGGGATGAAAAAGAGAGATCCGTCTACCACATTGTAAGTTACATAGGATTTAAATTCTATCCTGTTTTTCCAGAACAGACCACGGTGTGGGGAGAGGAATTTGACTTGGGTCTCTTATGCTAAATTCTGGAGGAACCGGATCAAACACACCCAAGCTGAGGCACATTGTTCAAATGTACTAGTATCTAACAGGGCGTGGACTAGTGTATCACTGGGGACTCTTATGCTGAATTGGCATCTGAAACCACAAGCATGCCCCACAACAATTCAGGAGCATCCATCGACTAGTATCGTCGCCATAAAAAATTTAGATGAACACTAACGCGAACCCTAGCCCCTATGAATCCACAAGATGCGTCGATACACCACCAGCGCACAGCACGGACACGCACACATGGGCCGAGATGGTCGGGCCGGAGAGTACCTGACGAGCGCGTCCACGTTCTGCGACTTCCTCTCCTCGTCGGGCTCCGCAGCGCCACGCCGCCCGCCCCGGACCGGCCGCCCGCCGTCGCCGCCGCCGTCATCGCTGTCGCCCCCTTCCTCAGCCTCGTCCTCGACGCCGCCCGCGTCGCTGCTGTCCGCCACGTACTCGTCGTCGTCGTCGTCGGCCGCCTCCGCCCCGCGCTCCGCCTCGGACTCCGACTCGTCGGGGTCGGAGGAGAGGGTGACGACCTCCTCCTCCTCCTCCTCCTCGGAATCGCTGCCGCGGCGGTCGCGCTTGCTCCTCGACGGCATCGCGACACCTCCGGCGAGTGGGACGGTTCGAAATGGGTGCCGAATCGTGTGGATTCTCCGCTCGGAGTTGGGAGTTTTGGGGGAATTTTAGGAATGGAGAAGCGGGGTTTGGAGGCGCTGCAAAAGTTTTGGGGCAGCGTGTCGGAGAATGTGCGGGAGAAGAGAGGGAGAGGGGTAGTTGGGCTGGATCGGAGGTTCTGTTTCTGAGGGGTTAAGCCCATGTTTAAGGCCCAAATAAGTTGGGGGTCCTCCTATTCCAAAAAACGTCTCTCATTGCAACAAAAGTATCTATTAAGCCCGCGGCCAAGGTTTTTCTCGGGCAAGAGTACGATAGAAGATTCCGCTTCGGGATCACGGACGGGTGCGCCCGTATCTGATCTAGAGGCGATGATGGAAGAGTTAGGGCTGAAAGAAGATGAACTTGAAGATGTGGTCATGGAAGATGAGGAGCTGCCAGAGGCGGCGACCCGGTGGATGATCATTGCTAGGGTTCACACTGAGAAACCCTATAGTCAATTCTGGTTTTATAGAACCATGCGGGTGGCTTGGGACCTGGCGAAGGAAGTCAAGATCAAGCCCCTGGAGGAGAACTTGTACACGATGCAGTTCGGTTGCCTTGGAGATTGGGAACGCGTAATGGAAGAAGGACCGTGGGCTTACAAAGGGAAAGCGGTGGTGCTGGCGCCGTATGATGGCTTCACAAAGCCGTCGACGATCGAGCTGAACAGAATTGAGATGTGGATCCAGATCCACGACTTCCCAAAAGGCTACTTTTCCAAGATCAAGGCTTTGTCTGCGACGGTCAGAGAGTTTATTTATGCCGAGCCAAGTTCCCATGATTTTGAGGGGAATTTTGTCAGAGTGAGGGTCAAGATTGACGTCAACAAACCACTCAAAAACGTTGTATCCCTGGTGATCAAGAAGGACACCGTTCAGCGGCTCATATTCAGGGTGAAAATACGAAAGACTCCCGGTTTGGTGTGCTGTGTGTGGCCTATTGGGTCATCTTTTCAAGGAGTGTTGCGATGGAGTCCATCCTCCAAAGGCCCTGGTGTTTAGAGATTTGAAAGCATCATGGTTCAGAGGACCCGGTAGAGGTCCTGGAGAAGGAAGAGGACAAGGAGGGAACAGCAGAAGAGGAAGAGGCAATGCGGGCAGAGGCAGGGGCCGTGGTTTTGAACAGAATACCCAGCAGAACCAAGATATGGACATGGATGAAGTTGATGGTAACAGAAAGAGGAGTGCTGTGGCGAATGATCTAGCGGCATCAGTCGTGAAACCAGCTTCAGTGGTAGACGGGGCGAATAAACCTCTGCTGCTACCTCCCCCAGAAGATCCATTGAGCCCATCGGCTAAGCAGGAGCCAAAATGGAAATAAGCTATCATCCTCAGTAGCGGACAAGATTAATGGGAAGAACACAGTCACAAAAAAAACGATGCGCATATGGCGGGCCTCCAAGGGGGTCGCGCCAAGTGCAATGAGTCTCCTATGTTGGAACTGTCGCGGTGCTGGCAACCCCGCGACAGTTCGCGAGCTCCGTGAGATGACGGAGCAGTTTGCCCCCTCTGTACTTTGTATTCTTGAAACTCAAATAGAGGGTACGAGAGTTGAGAATTTAGCTGGTTCATTAGGGTTCAATAAAAGTTTTGTTGTAAGCAGTTCGGGTCGTAGTGGTGGTTTGGGAGTGAGGGAGTCCTGGATTAGGGGGTGTCCGGATAGCCGGACTATACCTTCGGCCGGACTCCTGGACTATGAAGATACAAGATTGAAGACTTCGTCCCGTGTCCGGAAGGGACTTTCCTTGGCGTGGAAGGCAAGCTTGGCGATACGGATATATAGATCTCCTACCATTGTAACCGACTCTGTGTAACCCTAGCCCTCTCCGGTGTCTATATAAACTGGAGGGTTTTAGTCCGTAGGACAAACAACAATCATACCATAGGCTAGCTTATAGGGTTTAACCTCCTTGATCTCGTGGTAGATCTACTCTTGTACTACCCATATCATCAATATTAATCAAGCAGGACGTAGGGTTTTACCTTCATCGAGAGGGCCCGAATCTGGGTAAAAACATCGTGTCCCTTGTCTCATGTTACCATCCGCCTAGACACACAGTTCAGGACCCCCTACCCGAGATCTGCCGGTTTTGACACCGACATTGGTGCTTTCATTGAGAGTTCCTCTGTGTCGTCACTTTTAGGCCCGATGGCTCCCCCGATCATCAACGACGATGCGATCCAGGGTGAAACTTTTCTCCCCGGACAGATTTTCGTATTTGGCGGCTTTGCACTGCGGGCCAATTCACTTGGCCATCTGGAGCAGATCAAAAGCTACGCCCCTGGCCATCAGGTCAGATTTGGAAGTTTGAGCTACACGGCCGACCTCCACAGAGACTTGATCTTCGACGGATTCGAGCCGCAGCCGAGCGCGCCGCACTGTCACGATGGGCATGATCTAGCTCTGCCGCCGAACAGTGCCCTGGAGGCCGCACCCGCATCAGCTCCGACCCTTAATTCGGAGCCAAATGCGCCAATCGAGGAAGGGTGGTTGGACACCGCCTCGGGGGCTGCAATCTCTACGGCGATCGAGCCGAACACCAGCCCTATTCTCTGCGAAGCCCGTGACTCCAAGGAACCGGACTCCTCTCCAGACTCTGAGCCCTCCGCGCCCCTACCGATCGAACCCGATTGGGCGCCAATCATGGAGTTCACCGCCATGGACATCTTTCAGCACTCGCCCTTCGGCGATATTCTGAATTCACTAAAGTCTCTCTTTATCAGGAGAGCCTTGGCCGGACTATGGTCAGCAAGGTTGGGATGCGGATGATGAAGAAATTCAAAGCCCACCCACCACCCACTTCGTAGCCACTGTCGATGATTTAACCGACATGCTCGACTTCGACTCCGAAGACATCGATGGTATGAACGCCGATGCAGGAGATGATTAAGAACCAGCGCCTATAGGGCACTGGAAAGCCACCTCGTCGTATGATATATACATGGTGGACACCCCAAAAGAAGGCAATGGCGATGGAACAGCGGAGGATGACCCCTCCAAGAAGCAGCCTAAGCGCCGGCGTCAGCGGCGCCGCTCTAAATCCCGCCAAAGCAAAAACGGTGATTCCAGCACGGGAGATAATAACACCCCGGACAGTGCCGAAGACAACCACCTCCATCAAGATTCAGCACAGGAGGATGGAGAAGCCAGCCCTCATGAGAGAGCGGCAGACAGAGAGGTCGAGGACGAAAATTATATGCCTTCCTCCGAAGACGAGGCAAGCCTCGACGACGACGAATTTGTCGTGCCGGAGGATCCCGTCGAACAAGAGCGTTTGAAACATAGGCTTATGGCCACGGCGAGCAGCCTCAAGAAAAAAGAGCAACAGCTTAGAGCTGATCAAGATTTGCTAGCCAACATATGGACTGAAGTCCTTGCGGCCGAAGAGTATGAACTCGAACGCCCCTCCAAGAGCTACCCAAAGCGCAGATTGCTACCCCGATTAGAGGAGGAAGCACCTAAACCTACATCACCAGCGCATGATGTGGCCGCGACAGAGAGGCCTCTCGGCCCTCCACTCAAGCCGCACCCCGGCGCCGCTCAAAAAATACCAAGGCACGGGAAAATGCGCCAGACCTGCGAGATATATTGGAGGACAAGGCAAGGCAAACAAGATCGATCTACGGATCGCGTGGGCGCCCCACGGCATGAGACGCTAATCATCACTTTGGATACAGTAAATCCGGCCGGGCCGAACACAGTAGACAAAGCTCGTTTGAGCTGCGTCGTGATATAGCCCAATACAGAGGCGCCGCACACCCACTATGCTTCACAGATGAAGTAATGGATCATCAAATCCCCGAGGGTTTCAAACCCGTGAACATCGAATCATACGATGGCACAACAGATCCTGCGGTATGGATCGAGGACTATCTCCTTCATATCCACATGGCCCGCGGTGATGACCTACACGCCATCAAATACCTCCCACTCAAGCTTAAAGGACTAGCTCGACATTGGCTTAACAGCTTGCCAGCAGAATCAATTGGTTGTTGGGAGGACCTGGAAGCCGCATTCCTCGACAATTTCCAGGGCACTTATGTGCGACCACCAGACGCCGATGACCTAAGCCACATAATTCAGCAGCCAGAGGAATCGGCCAGACAATTCTGGACACGGTTCCTAACCAAGAAAAATCAAATCGTCGACTGTCCGGACGCAGAGGCCCTAGCAGCCTTCAAGCATAACATCCGTGACGAGTGGCTTGCACGGCACCTAGGACAGGAAAAGCCGAAATCTATGGCAGCCCTCACGACACTTATGACTCGCTTTTGCGCGGGAGAAGACAGCTAGCTAGCTCGCAGCAATAACATGACCAAGAGCCCTGGTAATTCAGATACCAAGGACAGCAGTGGCAGGTCGCGTCGCAATAAGCAAAAGCGCCGCATTAACAGCGACAATGCTGAGGATACGACAGTTAATGCCGGATTCAGAGTCTCTGAACCCGGTCAGTGGAAAAAGCCATTCAAAAGAAATACTCCGGGCCCGTCCAGTTTGGACCGAATACTCGACCGCTCATGCCAGATACATGGCACCCCTGAAAAACCAGCCAATCACACCAACAGGGATTGTTGGGTGTTCAAGCAGGCAGGCAAGTTAAATGCCGAAAGCAGAGACAAGGGGCTGCATAGCGATGACGAGGAGGAGCCCCGGCCGCCGAACAATAGTGGACAGAAAGGTTTTTCCCCCACAAGTGCGGACGGTGAACATGATATACGCAACCCACGTCCCCAAGAGGGAGCGGAAGCGTGCGCTAAGGGACGTATACGCGATGGAGTCAGTCGCCCCAAAGTTCAACCCATGGTCTTCCTGCCCGATCACTTTTGATCGAAGGGACCACCCCACTAGCATCCGTCATGGCGGATTCGCCGCATTGGTTCTAAACCCAATTATTGACGGATTTCACCTCACTAGAGTCCTTATGGACGGCGGCGGCAGCCTGAACCTGCTTTACCAGGATACAGTGTGGAAAATGGGCATCGATCCCTCGAGGATTAAACCCACTAAAACGACATTTAAAGGCGTCATACCAGGTGTAGAGGCCAACTGTACAGGCTCAGTTACACTTGAAGTGGTCTTCGGATCTCCGAATAATTTCCGAAGCGAGGAGTTAATCTTCGACATAGTCTCGTTCCGCAGTGGCTATCACGCACTGCTCGGGCGAACGCATTTGCCAAGTTCAATGCGCTGCCGCACTACGCATATCTTAAGCTCAAGATGCGAGGCCCTCGAGGAGTCATTACAGTCAATGGAAACACTGAACGCTCTCTCCGAACGGAAGAGCATACGGCGGCTCTCGCAGCGGAAGTACAAAGCAGCCTCTCAAGGCAATTCTCTAGTCCGGCCATTAAACGTCCAGACACTGCCAAGCGCGCCCGGAGCAACCCACAACAAGACCGCCTGACACGTTCTGAGCAAGCGTAGCAATGCGGCCCCAACCCCAGCCCTCGCGAATTTGCGAAACCAGTGTTGCGCGTACATAACTACGCTCTGGAAATACCATGGGCACAGGGGGAGGGGCACCATCACGGCACGCCCGAAACGCGGCTTAAACCGCACTGGGGCTGCTGATTTCTTAATTTTCTCTTATTTTCAGGACTCCATTCTTCGGAAGGCTTGTCCGGCAGTACAATTGCCGCACAAACGATACAACCAGGAAAGCAGAAAGCTACGCCGCACTATGGAACTCTAAGGTGGTCTCTATAACGAGCAGTATACCTGTTTCACATACCATTCTGTAGCTCGCCCCTGGAAAGGACATGTTAAATAGTCCCATCTTTTGCTTATTGCACTATTTGTATCGTTCTGCTTTGATCGCAGCTTTTTTAAATAAACAATGCATAGCTTCCGTCTATTATTGCATTACTCTTTTTTACGAACATATGTTCATTAATGACATGTTGCACCCGTACACTTTGGTACGGCCAATACGCCAGGGGCTTAAGTACCCCACAATACGGTGTGAGAAGTCCGAACACTTTCACAAGTGCGGCACCCCGAACTTATAGCATTATATGCATCGGCTCCGAATCATGTCTTGGGTCAATAGTTGGGTTTGCCCGGCTCCTATGTTTTGGTACCTTACGTTCCGTTATATCGGCTAAGGTAGCACTAGAAGAACTACTGCGATTGTGCCCCAGTTGAGCTGGGCTAAGCACCTCAGTAGAGAAAGCTAAAACTGACCGTTATGATGAGGCGAGAGCTGGTCGCTATTCGAGAGGTTTTCGAGTCCCTAAAGACTTATGCCGCTTAGAGCGAGGAGTCGGCTTTGTCCGGCCTAGGCGTGGATAGCGCCCCGAACTCGGTCTTCCGAACACTAGGGGCTTCGCCGAAATTTAAAATTATAGAATTCTATGGCTAAGTGAGAGTGTTCAAGCATTATAGTCTGATTGCCTTGTTCGTTGTGTTGAGCGCCTCCCTCGAAGGACCCAAGAATGGGAAAAAGAGCGCTCATGTTTATCCCGAACACCCCAGCACTCATGGCATGGGGGCAGAAGCCGACGACTCGCCATCTCTCAAATTTGATAAACGGCCGCACAGAAGGTAATATTTTAAATTCAAAAAGCATTGCTTAGCGCACATGAACAAGTTTTCAGCGCACAGGACAAAACGAGCGAGTTTACTCAAAAATTACATCCCTGGAACATTCATCCGCCATAAGGCGGGCACCCTTCAAAACGCCCTCATAATACATCTCGGGCTTGCGATGCTCCTTGCCCGGCGGTGGCCCGTCCTTCACAAGCTTCTCAGCATTCAGCTTGCCCCAGTGCACCTTCGCACGGGCAAGCGCCCTACGGGCACCCTCGATGCATACGGAGCACCTGATGACTTTGAGCCTTGGACAGGCCTCCACCAGCCACCTCACCAGCCCGAAGTAGCTCCCAGGCATGGCCTCTCCAGGCCACAGCCGGACTATGAGGCCCTTCATGGCCTGTTCGGCCACCTTATGGAGCTCGACCAGCTGTTTCAGCTGGTCGCTTAAGGGCACCGGGTGTTCGGCCTCAGCATACTAAGACCAGAACACCTTCTCCGTCGAGCTTCTCTCCTCGACTCGGTAGAAGGCGGCGGCATCCGACACGCTACGGGGCAAGTCTGCGAATGCTCCTGGAGAGCTCCAGATTCAGGTAAGTAACAAGTAATTCACTTTTACGTGCTTGCTTTGCATAAATAATGCCTTACTCGCCGCTATCTTTTTTATTGCCTCAACCTCCTAGAGGGCCTTCTGGGCTTCGGCCTTGGCAGACTTGGCATCTTCAATGGCCGCCACGAGCTCAGACTCTCGCGTCTTCGAGTCAAGCTCCAAACTCTCATGTTTTTTCATGAGAGCCTGGAGCTCTTGCCGCACCTCGCCAACCTGCGTCTCATGCTTCTCCCGCTCGGTGCGCTCCGTGGCCGCCCTCTTCTCGGCCTCGGACAACACTTGCTTAAGGGTCGCCATCTCAGTTGTGGCCCCTACAATATCCACGTTAATCCTATCACTTTTTGCAATTGCACCTTTCACATATTTAAATAAGGTATTTCTTACCTTCCTTCTCCTCGAGCTGCTGCTTGGCTAGGCCGAGCTCTTGCTCGGACCGCTCGAGGTTCTGCTTCAGCGTGCCCACCTCCGCAGTCAGTGCGGCGGATGCTAGCAGCGAAGCCTACATACACATATTGACTTACTTTTGTTAGACTCCTGCGAACGTTATTAGATCCTCTATTCGGCTTTTCTTTCCGAACGCCAAACAGAGCATCAGGGGCTACTGTCTATGCGGTAATATTTTTACATATCTTTTACTTACCTCAAAGCCTGTTAGAAGGCTGGCACAGGCTTCAGTCAGTCCGCTCTTGGCGGACTGAACCTTCTGGATCACCGCACTCATAAAAGTGCGGTGCTCCTCATCGATGGAGGCGCCGTTAAGCACCTCCAGCAAATTGTCCAGTGTCTTCGGTTGGACAGAGGTCACCGGCTCGGTAGGCTTGCCCCTCTTGGAAGGAGGCCGCCTGCCGGAGTCCGGAACCGTTGAAGGTTCCGGCGCGGTGTCCGGCTCAAGGCCGGACTTGGAGCCCTTGGGGGTTCTATCCCCTTTACGCCTGGAGTCCGGGAGGTCGCCTTGCGGCGCCTCCAGGACCACCTCCTCCTGGCTTGGAACCTGTTGGGACAGCACCTCGGCGTCGTCCGTAAGGTGGGGGGAGGTAGCGGGCGGAAGTGAATTCACGTCCGACGAATCCAGGGAGCCGCTCGACGACTCGTCGAGCCCGGCCTTGGGCGGACTGCATAGTCATATTCGGCGTAAGGAGGAGCTGTGCAAGAAAGGAACACTATGAATTGCTTTGGTGTCCGAATACTTACGATCTCGCCAGGGGCTTGGCCCTGTGCGGCCACTCCTCTTCGCCGTCGTTGGCGTCGGCGGAGTAGTCCGGAGGAAGTTCCCCTTCTTGGACCCTTCGGCCTCCCCAGTTGGGGCGGCCTTCCTTTTCTTCCCTCCCCCCGCTGGAGGGGGAGAGGTCTCTTCTTCCTCCTCCTCGTCTTCATGGGAGGAGTGCGTCTTGGAGTCGTCAGATGATGAATCCGACACCTCCTGGCATCGGGAACTCTTTCGAGTCCTCTTGGCCTTCTTCTCCGACACCACATAGGGTGCCGGAACCAGCAGCTTCGCCAAGCGAGCGTCCGCTGGGCCTTCGGGCAAAGGAGCCGGACAGTTGATCTGTCCGGACGTCTCCTACCAATCCTGTCAAAGGTAAGGGAGCTTAGATCCCGCATGGAGTCAAACTATGAAAAACTGATACCCTATAAAAGGTAAAAATAGCTTACCGCACTAGCGTGACGCTGCATGCTGAATCCGCGATCCTCGGTAGCGGATGCGGGGGCCTCGGCGCCCTTGAAAAGCACCTTCCAGGCATCTTCGTACGTCGTGTCGAAGAGCCTTCTCAGAGTTCGGTGCTGCGCCGGGTCGAACTCCCACAAGTTGAAAGCCCGTTGTTGACACGGGAGGATCCGGCGAATGAGCATAACCTGGACTACGTTGACAAGTTTGAGCTTCTTGTCCACCAGGGTCTGGACGCATGTTTGGAGTCCGGTCAGCTCTCCTTTTTTACCCCACGACAGGGCCGTCTCTTTCCAGGAGGTGAGCCGCGTAGGGGGTCCGGATCAGAACTCGGGGGCTGCGACCCATTCAGGGTCGCCCGGCTTGGTGATGTAAAACCATCCCGATTGCCACCCCTTTAGGGTCTCCACGAAGGAGCCCTCAAGTCATAGGACGTTGGGCATATTGCCCACCATGGCGCCTCCGCACTCCGCCTGGGTGCCGCGCACCACCTTCGGCTTGACATTGAAAGTCTTGAGCCATAGGCCGAAATGGGGGCGGATGCAGAGGAAAGCCTCGCACACGACGATAAACGCCGAGATGTTGAGGACAAAGTTCGGGGCCAGATCATGGAAATCCAGGCCATAGTAGAACATGAGCCCCCGGACAAATGGGTGGAGAGGGAAGCCTAGTCCGCAGAGGAAATGGGGGAGGAACACCACCCTCTCATGGGGCCTAGGGGTGGGGATGAGCTGCCCCTCTTTGGGAAGCCGGTGCGCAATGTCGTTAGACAAGTATCCGGCCTTCCTCATTTTTTATGTGTCCCTCCGTGACGGAGGAGACCATCCACTTGCCTCCCGCTCCGGACATGGCTGGAGAAGGTTGAGGTGGGGTGTGCGGACCTGGGCGCTGGAGCTTGAGTGCGCGGAAATGGATAGGCAAAGGAGGAAGAAGGTGTGGATGAAAAGGTGGATCCTTATCCCCTTATATGGGCGGACGCGACTATGCGTCCCCACCAGCCTGGTAAAACTCGCTTATCTCCCAAGCGCCGTAATCAATGGCGCGGTTGGGTTACCCACGCCCGTATTGATGAGAATCCCGGAATAAGGGGACACGATCTCTGCTTTGACAAGACGTGCCAAGGAAACCGCCTCGCTAAACGCGCTGAGGTGGGACAGTAAAACGATTCGAATAAAGACTTGGCCGTGGTGTGATGTCACGCTACGGAATACATCAGCAGATTAGATTTGTGTAAATATTATTCTCTCTATGGCAATATGTGGAAACTTATTTTGCAGAGCCGGACACTACCTTTGTGTTCAAAATCTTCTATGAAGTACTTGGAGGAGGAACCCGCCTTGCAATGCCAAAGACAATCTGCGCGCCGGACTCGTCGTCATTGAAGCCTGGTTCAGGGGCTACTGAGGGAGTCCTGGATTAGGGGGTGTCCGGATAGCCGGACTATACCTTCGGCCGGACTCCTGGACTATGAAGATACAAGATTGAAGACTTCGTCCCGTGTCCGGAAGGGACTTTCCTTGGCGTGGAAGACAAGCTTGGCGATACGGATATGTAGATCTCCTACCATTGTAACCGACTCTGTGTAACCCTAGCCCTCTCCGGTATCTATATAAGTCGGAGGGTTTTAGTCCGTAGGACGAACAACAATCATACCATAGGCTAGCTTCTAGGGTTTAGCCTCCTTGATCTCGTGGTAGATCTACTCTTGTACTACCCATATCATCAATATTAATCAAGCAGGACGTAGGGTTTTACCTCCATCGAGAGGGCCCGAACCTGGGTAAAAACATCGTGTCCCTTGTCTCCTATTACCATCCGCCTAGACGCACAGTTCGGGACCCCCTACCCGAGATCTGCCGGTTTTGACACCGACAGGGAGTTTTTTGGAATGAAGAAATAAATCTTGAGATTACTGGTTATTCACAGTATCACATCGATGCAATGATTAATGATCTTGTCCATGTCGGGACGAGGGTTACTTTTGTGTACGAAGAAGCTCGGGTGAATGAAAGGTATAAGACATGGGATATGATGAGGGGCATTGTAGGCGAAAACGATGTACCCTGGTTAGTACTTGGTGATTTTAACGAGGTGGTGAACGCGCACGAGCATGATGGTATTGGGCAGAGGAGTCAGGCCCAAATGGACGCCTTTAGAGACGCACTTGACACATGCGGACTCTCGGACATTGGATATACAGGCAACCCCTGGACTTTTGATAAAATAGTAGTCGGAGGGACATACACAAGAGTGAGGCTTGACCGGGGCGTTGCTAATCCAGCATGGAATTTGGCCTTCCCTTCAGCTACCTTGGAGCACAAAACAGCTGCGACTAGTGATCATATCCCGCTGTTCGTCCGCTACGTGCATGAGAATGCATGCAGACGGGCCCCGCGCCGATTTAAGTATGAAGTAGCCTGGGAGAGGGACTCGGGACTGGCGCCGGTAGTGGAGGGTGCATGGCGGGGTGCAGCAGGAGATTCCGTACAGGCAATAAAGGACAAGCTGGCGTCGCTGTCGGACGACCTGACCAACTGGTATCGTATCCACTTTGGGAACATCAGACAAAAGATCCAGCGACTGAAGAGACTGCTACAGGAGTTGCGGTCGGACCCTGTCCGTCTAGGGCCTACACATGCAAAAATAAAAATTGTTGACAGATTAACAGAGTTATATCACCGTGAGGAGATTCTTTGGCGCCAACGAGCCAGGGTGGAATGGCTAACACATGGGGACAAAAATACGTATTTTTCCATCTCAGGGCGAGTAGGAGGAGGCGAAGAAACCAAATTAAAGCACTACAAAAGCAAGATGGTGAGATGACAGAAAACGTTCAGGAGATGGAACAAATGGCCAATGAGTTCTACCAGCAGCTTTATTTGTCTGAGGGCGTGCAGAATATGGAACAGGTTCTGGGTACAGTTCCAACCAAGGTAACACATGAGATGAATGAGCTTCTTAATGCCCCCTATAGCCAGAAAGAAGTGAAAACAGCCCTGTTTCAAATGTTTCCTACAAAGGCTCCTAGTCCGGATGGCTAACCGGCTCACTTTTTTCAGCACCATTGGGAGGTATGCGCTGAGGAAGTCACCCAGGCTATTCTCAAAATAGTGGAAGGTACCGAATCTGCAAGGTGCATTAATGAAACTATGTTGGTGCTTATCCCGAAGGTAAAAAAACCCAACACTCCTATCTCAGTTTCGTCCAATCAGCTTATGCAATGTCTTATACAAAATTGCATCAAAGGTAATTTCCAATAGATTAAAAGTGGTTCTTCCGGATATCATTTCCGAAGAACAGTCGGCCTTTGTGCCAGGAAGGCTGATAACTGACAATATTATAACGGCCTATGAGTGTTTGCACTTTATGAAGAGAAATAAAGCAAAGAAAAATCAATCTTGTGCTCTAAAGCTGGATATGATGAAGGCATATGATAGAGTCGAATGGCCTGATCTAAAGGCCATCATGCTCAAGTTGGGGTTCACAACCAGGTGGGTTGATATTGTTATGGGACTGGTTACATCAGTTGAATTCTCTGTCCTGTTCAATGGAAAGAAGCTTCACCAGTTCACTCCTTCACGAGGGATCAGACAAGGAGACCCGATTTCTCCATATTTGTTCTTGCTAGCAGCAGAGGGCCTTTCGTGCCTTTTAAAATCCAAAAATGAGTCATCCAATTTGTGTGGTATACAGGTAGCACCTTCGGCGCCACCGGTGAACCATCTCCTATTCGCTGATGACAGCCTGCTATTTTTCAAGGCAAATGATATGGGGGCTACTGAGGTGCACCAGGTTCTGGATACATATTGTCAGGCTACTGGGCAACGGATTAATTACTCCAAGTCATCAATTTTCTTTAGCAAGGGAGTTCCTGAATCGGTGAGGCAGGGTATAAAGGATATATTGAATGTACCCAATGAAACTCTTAATGAGAAGTACTTGGGGATGCCGTCTGATGTTGGGAGCTCGAAGAACGGTGCCTTTAAATATCTCAAGGACCGGCTTTGGAGCAAGGTCCAGGGGTGGATAGAGAGTACCATGTCATCTGCTGGTAAGGAAGTGCTAGTTAAATCAGTGGCCCAAGTAGTGCATGTTTTCTCTATGTCATGTTTTAAGCTACCAAGAGGATTGTGCGAACATCTAAACATGCTTATCCGAAAATTCTGGTGGGGAAGCAAGGAAGGTAAATGAAAGCCTCACTGGGTCTCTTGGAAGGCTATGACACAACCTAAAGATATGGGAGGGCTAGGGTTCAAGGATTTTGAGCTTTTTAACCTCGCCATGCTGGCAAGGCAGGCGTGGAGGTTGCTGCAGGACCCAAACACACTTTGTGCCCGTTTACTCAAAAGCATCTGTTATCCAACTACAGACATTTTGGAGGCTGAGTTAGGGGGCGACCTAGCCAGATATGGCGAGCAGTTTTGGAAGGGAGGGATGTTCTCAAGTAGGGGCTAATCAAACGCATTGGTAATGGAGCGTCGACCAAAAATTGGGAACACAATTGGCTCCCAAGGGACGAGATGCTCAGTCCATATGGATGCTTAACACAAAACCCTCCATCAATGGTTTCGGAGCTCATATCAAATGCTACGGCATCTTGGGACAGACAACTTGTGCAAGCAACTTTTATGCCGATGGATGCTGAGATGATATTGGGAATCCCTCTATGCACTCGGAATGTGGCAGATTATTGGGCTTGGCACTATGAAAAACATGGCATCTTTTCAGCCAAGTCAGCTTATAAGATGACTGTCGGTGTCAAAACCGGCGGATCTCGGGTAGGGGGTCCCGAACTGTGCGTCTAGGCCGGATGGTAACAGGAGGCAGGGGACACGAAGTTTTACCCAGGTTCGGGCCCTCTCGATGGAGGTAAAACCCTACGTCCTGCTTGATTAATATTGATGATATGGGTATTACAAGAGTTGATCTACCACGAGATCAAGGAGGCTAAACCCTAGAAGCTAGCCTATGGTATGATTGTTGATGTGTATGTTGTCCTACGGACTAAAACCCTCCGGTTTATATAGACACCGGATAGGGTTAGGGTTACATAGAGTCGGTTACAATGGTAGGAGATCTGAACATCCGTATCGCCAAGCTTGCCTTCCATGCCAAGGAAAGTCCCTTCCGGACACAGGACGGAGTCTTTAATCTTGTATCTTCCTAGTCCAGGAGTTCGGCTATCCGAACACCCCCTAATCCAGGACTCCCTCAGTAGCCCCTGAACCAGGCTTCAATGATGACGAGTCCGGCACGCAAATTGTCTTCGGCATTGCAAGGCGGGTTCCTCCTCCAAATACTTCATAGAAGATCTTGAACACAAAGATAGTGTCTGGCTCTGCGAAATAAGTTTCCACATATTGCCATAGAGAGGATAATAATATTGACACAAATCTAATCTACTGACGTATTCCGTGGTGCGACACGCCACGGCCAAGCCTTTATCCATTTAATTATCCCACCTCAGCATGTTGTGGGAGGCGGTTTCCTTGGCACGTCTTGTTGAAGCAGAGATCAAGCCCCCTCATTTCGGGATCCTCATCAATACGGGCGTGGGTAACCCAACCGCGCCTTTGATTACGACGCTTGGAGATAAGCAAGTTTTATCAGGCTGGTGGGGACACATAATCGTGTATGCCCATATAAGGGGATAAGGATCCACCTTTTCACCCACGCCTTCTTCCTCCTCTGCCTATCCATTCTTGCACACTCGAGCTCCAACGCCCAAGTCTGCACTACCACCTCGACCTTCTGCAGTCATGTCCGAAGCGAGAGGCAAGTGGATGGTCTCCTCCGTCACGGAGGGACACATAAAAAAGCTGAGGAAGGCCGGATATCTGGCCAGCGACATCGCGCACCGACTCCCCGAAAAGGGGCAGCTCATCCCCACTCCTAGGCCTCATGAGAGGGTGGTATTTCTCCCCCATTTCCTCCACGGACTGGGCTTCCCTCTGCATCCATTTGTCCGGGGGCTCATGTTCTACTACGGCCTGGATTTCCACGATCTGGCCCCGAACTTCGTCCTCAACATCTCGGCGTTTATCGCCGTGTGCGAGGCTTTCCTCTGCATCCGCCCCCATTTCGGCTTATGGCTAAAGACCTTCAACGTCAAGCCGAAGGTGGTGCGCGGCAGCCAGGCGGAGTGCGGCGGCGCCATAGTTGGCAAGATGGCCAACGTCCTGTGGCTCGAGGGCTCCTTTGTGGAGACCCTGAAGGGGTGGCAGTCGGGGTGGTTCTACATCACCGAGCCGTGCGACCCTGAATGGGTCGCAGCCCCCGAGTTTCGGTCTGGACCGCCTACGCGGCTCACCTCCTGGAAGGAGACCGGCCTGTCGTGGGGTAAAAAAGGAGAGCTGACCGGACTCCAAACATGCATCCAAACCCTGGTGGACAAGAAGCTCAAGCTTGTCAACGTAGTCCAGGTTATGCTCATCCGCCTGATCCTCCCGTGTCAACGACGAGCCTTCAACCTTTGGGAGTTAGACCCGGCGCAGCATCAAACTCTTAATAGGCTCTTCGACACGACGTACGAAGATGCCTGGAGGATGCTTTTCAAGGGCGCCGAGGCTCCCGCATCCGCTGCCGAGGATCACGGATTCAGTGCTCAGCACCGCGCTCTGGCGGTAAGCTGTTTTCGTCTTTTTACAAGGTATTAGTTTTTCACAGATTGACTCTATGCGGGATCTAAGCTCCCTTATCTTTGACAGGATTGGGAGGTGATGTCCGGACAGATCAACTGTCCGGCTCCTTTGCCCGAAGGCCCAGCGAACGCTCGCTTGGCGAAGCTGCTGGTTCCGGCGCCCTATGTGGTGCCGGAGAAGAAGGCCACGAAAAGGGCCACGGGGACTCGAAAGAGTGCCCGGCGCCAGGAGGTGTCGGACTCGTCATCTGTAGCGACCAGACCTCAAACAGTCTGGTCTCTGTGCTCCGGTGTCATCCCTGGATCAGTAATGCTGACACCACACAGTACTCGGAGGATTTATAGCAGAGTAGCAATCACACACTTATTACATCGAGTGTCTCAAAAGAGAACTTATTACAATAAATATGGCTTAAGGCCATCTAATAACGTTAACAGCGGAAGGCTTGGAAGATAAGTGAGTCCATTAACTCCAACGGCATCACTGAGTATAGAACCACGACCTAAAACTCCTTAATCGTCGTCTGAAAAGTCTGCAACATTAATGTTGCAGCCCGAAAACGGGTCAGCACATGGAATATGCTGGCAAGGTAACACATAGAGAGTAATGGAATGCAACAGCTATACTATATGCATATTTGGCTGGTGGAAAGCTCTATGGTTACAGTTTTTGCGTAAAGCCAATTTTTCCCTACTTCAAAGTAATAAATTTAATTACTATCATGGTGGTTGTTAAACATTGAGAATGGTTGACAGCATTCTCAATCCCAATTAAGCATCATTAAACCCAACAAAATTAACTTTAGAGTAACATGTTGAGATTCACATGATAATCCAAGTACTAGATACTCAAGATGTCCATAACCGGGGACACGGCTAACCATGATTAGTTTATTACACTCTGCAGAGGTTTGCGCACTTTTCCCCACAAGACTCGATCGCCTCCGTTTGGTTTCTCGCACTACAGGGTGTTTGAGAAGACGGATGACCGAGACATAGTCTTTCAGAAGCGCTAGCACCTTACGATCGGGTAGACCGTACCACCTACATCCCCTACATCTGCTAGTCTACCACTGTAAGAGTTCGCACAACTTAGTCAACTATGCCAGAGCCCATAATGGCTTGTGGCTGCACACGTAAGTTTCTAGTATGAAAAATCTCATGATCCCTTTGAGCCCTGGGTGGCGGTCCAAAAGAAAAACAGGCAAGTCCTGGAAACCCCAGGTGCCTCAATCCACCCAGATGTGTGTTTAAGTTGCCACCTTAGATAAACCATTAATTATCAATCTCACATCTGTCATGGATTTCACTCACCCAATCCACGTCTACTAGCATAGCATGGCATAATAAGCAAACGTAGAAGTAACTCCCAAAGGTTTGATAATAAACAGGTAATAGGTACTACCTCATCTACTTCCCATCCCACAATTTAATTAGATCCTAATCATGCAATGTGTGAGGATTGATCTAATGCAATAATACTGGGTTGTAGAAAAAGGTATGATCAAAGTGTTACTTGCCTTGCTGATGATCCGCGAAACCTAGAGATTCAACGTAACAGGCGGCGCACTCCGGGTATTCTATCGCAGACAAACAAACAAGCATACAATAAGTACTCATCTAATGCACAGGTAAAACTCAAATAGAAGATCTAACAAGAAAGTTCAACTTAAGAACCCTGGTTTGCAAAAAGAATCAAATCGAACGAAGCAAAAGAAATTAAATGGCGAAAGAAACAACTTCGTTCTAGTAATCTAGATCTAAGTCAAATTTTACAATAGCAAAAACATGTTTAAGTTGATTATTCGGAAAGAGGGTTTCAAGACGAAACTCTAGGCGCTTGAATCACCTGATTCCGATAAACGAGCGAAAAGTTATACTAAAACGAAAATCGGATCAGAAATCGCGATCAGAAAATAACCGCGAAAAATCCGACGAAAAAGAAAAACGACGAACAGATTTTTTTTAAAACGGCACGGAAAACAAGGCGGCGGCGAACCTCGGGCGGCGCGCTGCTCCGGTGAGTCGGCAGCGGTTGGCGGCTAGGGTTAGGGTTTCGGGGCTGGCGGCTGGGCTCTCTCTCTCGGGCCGGGGCGGCGGCTTATAAAGCCTCGGCCGGCGGTGTCCTGGCCGAGTACGGCCCAAAGTCGGTTCCGCGTTTTTTTTAAATAATTCCGCTCGGAAGAAAAATAAAAAGAAATACTAAACGGACTCCAAAAATCACGAAATAAATTTTCCCGGGTTTCTAAAATCAAGCCCGAAAAAGTGAACATTTATTTGAGCCCAAACTACAACTTTGAAAAACGCGTATTTTCCCTAAATTCAAATAAAATACCGAAAAACTCCGAAATAAATCTTATTTGAATTTTTTATTAAATCGTCAATATTTCTATATTTTGGGAAAGTCATTTTATTCCCGCTCTCATATTTTTTTGTAATAGAAATAATTGATGATAAAATAAATAAAATCAAATGATCCTGTTTACATAATTTGAGAAAACTCAAATATGTAAATAACGAAATCCCCAACTCTCTCCGTGGGTCCTTGAGTTGCTTAGGATTTTCTAGGATCAAAACCAAAAGCAAAATAAAATATGATATGCATGATGATCTAATGTATAACATTCCAAATTGAAAATTTGGGATGTTACATCATCCGGCGGTCCCGAAGCGCCTTCCTCTCGTGAAGACGAGGAGGAGGAAGAAGAGACCTCTGCCCCTCCAGCAGGAGGAGAGAAGAAAAGGAAGGCCACCCTCTCTGAGGAGGCCGGAGGGTCCAAGAAGGGGAAAACCCTTCCTCCACACTGCTCCACCGACGTCGTCGACGACGAAGAGGAGTGGCAGCCCAGGGCCAAGCCCCTGGCGAAATCGTAAGTATTCGGATACCGGAGCGACTCATAGTATTTGTTTATTGCACAGCTTTCCCTCTCGCTCTTAGGTGGCTTCATCCTCCGTGTGGTGGCTCCACTGAACTTTGCAAAACTTGATAACCTTGCTGCGAGTAACTCGGCTGGCAAACTCAAGAATCTTGACTGGTTTTTCCTCATAGGTCAAATTGTTATCCAACTGAATTGCTTCCAATGGCACTGTGTCTCTCAAAGGTATGTCAGCCATCTCCGCGTGACACTTTTTCAACTGAGAAACGTGGAACACATCATGAACTCCTGTCAATCCTTCTGGCAATTCCAACTTGTAGGCCACTTCTCCCATACGCTCCAAAACTCGATATGGCCCTACAAATCGTGGTGCTAACTTCCCCTTAACTCCAAAGCGCTTAATCCCTCGAAGTGGGGATACTCAAAGATAAGCTCTATCTCCGACTTCGTAAACTGTCTCCTTGCGTTTAGAATCTGTGTAGCTCTTCTGCCTGGACTGGGCTACCTTGAGCCTATCGCGAATCAACTTCACCTTCTGTTCAGACTCCTTAATCAAATCTGGTCCAAACAACTGGCGGTCTCCAACTTTGTCCCAAGACAACGGTGTCCTGCACCTCCTTCCGTACAAAGCTTCGAAAGGGGCCATCTTCAAACTGGTCTGATAGCTATTATTGTAAGAGAACTCTGCATATGGAAAATTATCGTCCCAACTAGATCCATAATCTACCGCACAAGCTCTCAGCATATCCTCCAAAATCTGATTGACTCTCTCGGTCTGTCCATCTGTCTGCGGATGAAAAGCTGTACTAAATTCTAGCCTAGTACCCAAAGTCTCATGCAACTGCTTCCAGAACTATGAGGTAAACTGGGTTCCTCTATCTGATACAATACTCCTCGGAACTCCATGCAGACATACGATCCTGGTCATGTATATCTTCGCCAACTTAGCACTGGTGTAAGTGGTCTTTACTGGGATGAAATGAGCTACCTTCGTCAATCGATCAACTACGACCCAAATCGAGTCATAGCCTGAACGAGTCCTTGGTAATCCCGTGATAAAATCCATGCCTAGCTTATCCCACTTCCATTCGGGTATCGGCAATGGCTGCAACAATCCTGCTGGCTTCTGATGCTCTGCCTTTACTCTCTGACATACGTCACAAACTGCTACATACTCCGCAATATCCTTCTTCATTCCGGTCCACCAGAAAATATCCTTCAAATCCAAATACATCTTGGTATTTCCTGGGTGAATCGAATACGGTGAATCATGTGCCTCTTGCAGGATCAACTTTCTAATCTCCGGGTCATTGGGTACATAAACACGGTCTTCAAACCATAGGGTGTCATGCTCATCCTCACGAAATCCTTTAGCTTTTCCTTGGCTCATTTTCTCTTTTATAGAAGCAATCTCCTTGTCAGTTTTCTGAGCTTCCCTGATTCTATCCATCAAAGTTGACTGAATTTCCAACGCTGCTACATAGCCTCTCGGAACTATCTCCAAACATAGTTCACGAAGATTTTCTGCTAACTCCTTGGGTATTTCTCCCGTCATTAACGTATTGACATGACTCTTGCGGCTTAATGCATCAGCTACTACATTAGCCTTCCCAGGATGATAATGCAATTTCATATCATAATCTTTGATAAGCTCCAACCATCTCCTTTGTCTGAGATTCAACTCCTTCTGTGTGAAAATGTACTTCAAACTCTTATGATCCGTGTACACCTCACAATGATTTCCAATGAGGAAATGTCTCCATGTCTTCAATGCATGCACTATGGCTGCTAACTCCAAATCATGCGTGGCATAATTCAACTCGTGTGGCTTCAGTTGTCTTGAGGCATACGAAACAACTCTCCCTTCCTGCATAAGCACTGCTCCAAGTCCTCGACGTGAAGCGTCGCAATACACCTCATAATCCTTGGCTTGATCTGGCAAAATCAACACTGGTGAGGTAACCAAGCGTTTCTTCAACTCCTGGAAACTAGTCTCACACTCCTCAGTCCATTTGAACTTAGTATCCTTCTTCAACAACTCCGTCATAGGCTTTGCAATCTTTGAGAAATTCTCAATAAATCTACGGTAGTATCCTGCGAGTCCAAGAAAACTCCGGATCTCTCCAATTGTTGTTGGTGCTTCCCACTTGGTCACGGTTTCAACTTTAGCGGGATCTACTGCTATACCTTCTCCGGATATAACATGTCCGAGGAATCCTACTTCCTTCAACCAAAACTCACATTTGCTGAACTTGTCATATAATTGATGTTCTCTAAGCTTTCCAAGTACCAAACGCAAATGCTCCTTATGCTCCTCTTCATTCTTCGAATAAACCAGGATATCATCAATGAACACTACGACGAACTTATCCAAAAACTCCATAAATACTTTGTTCATCATGTTCATAAAATAGGCAGGTGGGTTAGTCAGTCCAAATGACATAACGGTATACTCATATAGTCCATATATTATGGTGAATGCTGTCTTAGGTATGTCCTGCTCTCGAATCTTCAACTGATGGTACCCTGATCGCAAATCGATCTTGGAAAACACTTTAGCTCCTTGCAACCGATCAAACAGATCGTTGATCATTGGTAGCGGGTACTTGTTCTTGATTGTTACTTCATTCAATCCTCGATAATCAACAACCATTCTTAACGATCCATCCTTCTTCTCCACTAGAAGTACTGGTGATCCCCAAGGCGAAGAACTTGGGCGAATATATCCCTTATCCAGTAACTCCTTAATCTGCTTCTTAATTTCCACCAAATCCTTTGCTGGCATCCTATATGGTCTCTTTGATATTGGCCCAGTGCCTGGCAAAAACTCAATCAAAAACTCAATGTCTCTATCCGGTGGCATGCCTGGCAACTCTTCGGGAAATACATCAGGAAATCCTTTACCACTGGTACTTCCTCCTGCACAACTCCTGTTAGGCAATTTACTTGTGTCCTCTTTGGTACATGCCGGGATACATACTTGATCCTTCTCCTTTCTGGTGTGGTAAGCAAAATTGACTTACTAGCGCACTCAATATTCCCTTCATACTTTGATAACCAATCCATGCCTAATATCACATCCAATCCTTGAGATTCCAATACTGTTAGGTCTGAGGGAAAAACATAGTTACCAATCCTTAATGGTAACCGATCACACCATAGGCTAGCCACATACTCTGCTCCTGGTGAGGTTACTAACATGGGTGACCTAAGGGCTTGGGTTGGTAGGTTCCACAAATCCCCTTGAGATGTATGAATGCGATGCACCAGTATCAAAAAGAACGAGTGCAGTAAATGACTTAACCAAAAACTTACCTATTACTGCATCGGGCTGAGCTTCAACCTCCTCCACGCTAACGTGGTTCACTAGTCCCCTGTTGAAAGGGTTCGGCTTCTTCCCAGAACTTCCATTGCCATTTTGGCCTTTAGGACATTCATTTGCATAATGTCCTGGCTTCGAACACTTATAACAAGTGACATGGCTCAAGTCCTTCTTGGCTGGGGTTGATGGGGTGTTGCGGTTCTGTCCATTGCTTCCTCCATTCCCATTACCATTCTTGGTGCCATTGTGATTGTGCGAGCTACCTACTCCATGAGTATGCTGAAAATGTCCTCCCGGTCTAGGGGTAAAACGTGGCTTCTGCTGAGCTCCTGAATTATACTTTCCTTGTCCATACTTTCTCTTGCGGTTCGCAATTTGCTGCTGCTTCCCTTCAATCATAAGAGCACGGTCTACCAACTCCTGGTAGTTGTTGAAGGTGGCTACCATCAACTGCATACTCAACTCATCATTCAGTCCTTCCAGGAATTTCTCCGGCTTAGCTGCATCCGTAGCAACGTCATCTGGGGCATAACGTGCTAGCTTACTAAACTCCTCCACATACTGGCCAACTGTCCGTCCTCCTTGGCGCAAGTTACGAAACTCACGCTTCTTCATGGCCATTGCTCCTGCTGAAACATGGGCAGTACGGAAAGCCTGCTGAAACTGGTCCCATGTGACAGTGTCGACTGGGAAGGTGGCTGTGAAATTCTCCCACCAGGATGCTACAGGTCCTTCTAACTGATGTGCAGCAAACTTCACCTTCTCTGCATCTGTGCATCCTGCTGTGGTCAACTCCCTAGCTATCTTGCGGAGCCAATCATCTGCTACTATTGGCTCAGTGCTACTGGAAAACACCGGCGGATTTAGCCTAAGAAAAACGGGCTAAGTGGTCAACAGGTGGTGGTGGTGGTGGGTTGTTGTTATTGTTCCCCTGATTCTGATTCTGAACTAGCAGCTGCATCAAGGTGTTCTGCTGCTGGATCAACTGGGTGAGCTCCGGCGGAAAGGCAAATCCGGGGTCACGTCTAGGAGGCATCTGAGGGTTTAGAAAAGATGAGATATAAGAATAGAGGGGGTCTAAAGAGAAAACACTACCCATATGCACATGAGGCAAAAGCACACAATTCACTTCAATCAATCAAACAAAGGCATACAATCGATCTAACTATCGCAAAGTGCTCGGGCTACTATATTTACATGGTGGACTACTACTACTGATGAGGTGGTCTACTAGAAATATTCTACGGTTGTAGACTCCATGATATCTGCTCCTGCTTCATCAACATAGTCATCATCGCTACTATCTTGTTCCGAGTCGGTGCCGTCAATGATGATGTAGTCTTCCGGGCTAATCTCCTTAGGTTCTTCGTCTTCATCTACGGGCATAGGGCCTCCCATAAATATTCCAATCTTCTTGATCAGATCGTCATTCTTCTCCACCAATACTTCAATTTCTTCTTCATAATCTTCACGTGTAGCCTTGAGTTCTTCCTCCAGTTCCTTGATTCTAGTCTTAGCCTTCTTCAGATCTATCATGTCGGCGCGCATCTAATTCTCCTGTCGTCGAATGTGCTGGTTTAACTCCTGGATAAAAACTGCAATTGATCTATCTTTCCTGGTGCTGATCATCTCCCAGTGTTCATCTCGGCGCCCACAAATCTGGTAGATAGTATCCTTGAGATACTTGCGGTAGACTTCTCCAATGCGTCCCATGGCGATGTGAGCTGCTATACTCTTTCCTAGACTCCAAGTTGGTGCATAAAAAGAAAACTCTATGGGCTCAGTGACTGGCATGAACGTCCTTCCTGAAACTTGAACTTGAATCATCCAGCGCTCTTCTTCAGGTAAAGTGGCGTTGTAGATTCCCGTGAAGCTTGGTACTCCTATGTTCAGGTATTTAGTGACTTCCTTCAAGTGGCGTCCAAATGGTGTATCTTCATCTGGTTGTGTGAACTTGTTCCTTGCATCCGCCATCCTAAGGAGTAGAAAAGATGAGAGGTCAGAAGAGAAGAGAGTGAGTAGTGATCTAGGTCTTTGGCTTAGTGGTCGTGTCCTACAGTCAGCGTGTGCTCTAATACCATCTCTGTAGCCACCAGACCTCAAACAGTCTGATCTCTGTGCTCCGGTGTCATCCCTGGATCAGTAATGCTGACACCACACAGTACTCGGAGGATTTATAGCAGAGTAGCAATCACACACTTATTACATCGAGTGTCTCAAAAGAGAACTTATTACAATAAATATGGCTTAAGGCCATCTAATAACGTTAACAGCGGAAGGCTTGGAAGATAAGTGAGTCCATTAACTCCAACGGCATCACTGAGTATAGAACCACGACCTAAAACTCCTTAATCGTCGTCTGAAAAGTCTGCAACATTAATGTTGCAGCCCGAAAACGGGTCAGCACATGGAATATGCTGGCAAGGTAACACATAGAGAGTAATGGAATGCAACAGCTATACTATATGCATATTTGGCTGGTGGAAAGCTCTATGGTTACAGTTTTTGCGTAAAGCCAATTTTTCCCTACTTCAAAGTAATAAATTTAATTACTATCATGGTGGTTGTTAAACATTGAGAATGGTTGACAGCATTCTCAATCCCAATTAAGCATCATTAAACCCAACAAAATTAACTTTAGAGTAACATGTTGAGATTCACATGATAATCCAAGTACTAGATACTCAAGATGTCCATAACCGGGGACACGGCTAACCATGATTAGTTTATTACACTCTGCAGAGGTTTGCGCACTTTTCCCCACAAGACTCGATCGCCTCCGTTTGGTTTCTCGCACTACAGGGTGTTTGAGAAGACGGATGACCGAGACATAGTCTTTCAGAAGCGCTAGCACCTTACGATCGGGTAGACCGTACCACCTACATCCCCTACATCTGCTAGTCTACCACTGTAAGAGTTCGCACAACTTAGTCAACTATGCCAGAGCCCATAATGGCTTGTGGCTGCACACGTAAGTTTCTAGTATGAAAAATCTCATGATCCCTTTGAGCCCTGGGTGGCGGTCCAAAAGAAAAACAGGCAAGTCCTGGAAACCCCAGGTGCCTCAATCCACCCAGATGTGTGTTTAAGTTGCCACCTTAGATAAACCATTAATTATCAATCTCACATCTGTCATGGATTTCACTCACCCAATCCACGTCTACTAGCATAGCATGGCATAATAAGCAAACGTAGAAGTAACTCCCAAAGGTTTGATAATAAACAGGTAATAGGTACTACCTCATCTACTTCCCATCCCACAATTTAATTAGATCCTAATCATGCAATGTGTGAGGATTGATCTAATGCAATAATACTGGGTTGTAGAAAAAGGTATGATCAAAGTGTTACTTGCCTTGCTGATGATCCGCGAAACCTAGAGATTCAACGTAACAGGCGGCGCACTCCGGGTATTCTATCGCAGACAAACAAACAAGCATACAATAAGTACTCATCTAATGCACAGGTAAAACTCAAATAGAAGATCTAACAAGAAAGTTCAACTTAAGAATCCTGGTTTGCAAAAAGAATCAAATCGAACGAAGCAAAAGAAATTAAATGGCGAAAGAAACAACTTCGTTCTAGTAATCTGGATCTAAGTCAAATTTTACAATAGCAAAAACATGTTTAAGTTGATTATTCGGAAAGAGGGTTTCAAGACGAAACTCTAGGCGCTTGAATCACCTGATTCCGATAAACGAGCGAAAAGTTATACTAAAACGAAAATCGGATCAGAAATCGCGATCAGAAAATAACCGCGAAAAATCCGACGAAAAAGAAAAACGACGAACAGATTTTTTTTAAAACGGCATGGAAAACAAGGCGGCGGCGAACCTCGGGCGGCGCGCTGCTCCGGTGAGTCGGCAGCGGTTGGCGGCTAGGGTTAGGGTTTCGGGGCTGGCGGCTGGGCTCTCTCTCTCGGGCCGGGGCGGCGGCTTATAAAGCCTCGGCCGGCGGTGTCCTGGCCGAGTACGGCCCAAAGTCGGTTCCGCGTTTTTTTTAAATAATTCCGCTCGGAAGAAAAATAAAAAGAAATACTAAACGGACTCCAAAAATCACGAAATAAATTTTCCCGGGTTTCTAAAATCAAGCCCGAAAAAGTGAACATTTATTTGAGCCCAAACTACAACTTTGAAAAACGCGCATTTTCCCTAAATTCAAATAAAATACCGAAAAACTCCGAAATAAATCTTATTTGAATTTTTTATTAAATCGTCAATATTTCTATATTTTGGGAAAGTCATTTTATTCCCGCTCTCATATTTTTTTGTAATAGAAATAATTGATGATAAAATAAATAAAATCAAATGATCCTGTTTACATAATTTGAGAAAACTCAAATATGTAAATAACGAAATCCCCAACTCTCTCCGTGGGTCCTTGAGTTGCTTAGGATTTTCTAGGATCAAAACCAAAAGCAAAATAAAATATAATATGCATGATGATCTAATGTATAACATTCCAAATTAAAAATTTGGGATGTTACATCATCCGACGGTCCCGAAGCGCCTTCCTCTCGTGAAGACGAGGAGAAGAAGAGACCTCTGCCCCTCCAGCAGGAGGAGAGAAGAAAAGGAAGGCCACACTCTCTGAGGAGGCCGGAGGGTCCAAGAAGGGGAAAACCCTTCCTCCAGACTGCTCCACCGACGTCGACGACGACGAAGAGGAGTGGCAGCCCAGGGCCAAGCCCCTGGCGAAATCGTAAGTATCCGGATACCGGAGCGACTCATAGTATTTGTTTATTGCACAACTTTCCCTTACGTCGAATGTGTTTATGCAGCCCACCTAAAGACCGGCTCGACACATCGTCGAGCGGCTCACTGGATCCGTCGGAGGTAAACTCGCTTCCGATGGCTTCATCCCCCCGCCCTGTGGACGACGCCGAAGTGTTGTCCCAACAGGTTCCAAGCCGGGAGGAGGTGGTCCTGGAGGCGCCGCAATGCGACCTCCCGGACTCCAGGAGTAAAGGGGATGAAACCCCCCAGGGCTCCAAGTCCGGCTTAAGGCCAGACACAGCTCCGGAATCTTCAAGGGTTCTAGAGTCCGGCGGGCGACCTCCTTCCAAGAGGAGCAAGCCTGCCGTGCCGGTGACCTCCGTCCAACCGGAGGCGTCGGACAATATGTTGGAGGCGCTCCAAGGTGCCTCCATCGACGAGGGGCAGCGCACTATTATGAGTGCAGTGATCCAGAAGGTTCAGTCCGCCAAAAGCGGACTGACTGAAGCTTGTACAAGCCTTTTAACAGGCTTTGAGGTAAGTAAAGAATGTTCAAATAATGTTACCGCATAGACAGTAGCCCCTGATGCTCTGTTGGGCGTTCAGGAAGAAAAGCCGAATAGAGGATCAAAGAATTCGCAGGAGTCTAACAAAAGGAGTCAATATGCGTATGAAGGCTTCTCTGCTAGTGTCCACCGCACTGACTGCGGAAGTTGATGTGCTGAAGCAGAGTCTCGAGAAGTCCGAGCAAGAGCTCGGGCGTGCCAAGAAGCAGCTCGAGGAGAAGGAAGGTAAGAAATACCCTGTTTGAATATGTATATAAAAAAGGTGCAATTGCAAAAAATGACAAGATTGACATGGCTATTGTAGGGGCCACGTCTGAGGTGGCGACCCTTAAGCAAGCGCTGCTTGAGGCCGAGAAGAGTGCGGCCATGGAGCGCACCGAGCAGGAGAGGTACGAGGCTGAGGTTGGCAAGGTGCGGCAAGAGCTCCAGGTTCTCATGAAGAAACATGAGAGTTTGGAGCTTGACTTGAAGACGCGAGCGTCCGAGCTCACGGCAGCTATAGATAATGCCAAGGCCGAGTCCCAGAGGACCCTCCAGGAGTTGAATGAGGTGAAGAAGATTGCGGCGGGTAAGGCATTCTTTATGCAAAGCAAACACATAAACGTGAGTTACCTGTTACTTACCCAAATCCGGAGCTCTCCAGGAGCGTTCGCAAATCTTCCCCGGAGTGTATCTGATGCCGCCGCATTCTATCAAGCCGAGGAGGGCAGCTCGACGGAGAAGGTGTTCTGGTCGCAGTACGCTGAGGCCGGACACCCCGTGCCCCTGAGCGACCAGCTGAAGCAACTGGTCGAGTTCCACAAGGCGGCCGAACAGGCCATGAAGGGCCTCCTAGTTCGGCTGTGGCCTGGAGAGGCCCTGCCTGGGAGCTATTTCGGGCTGGTGCGGCGGCTGGTGGAGGCCTGTCCGAGGCTTGAAGACATCAAGCGCTCCATCTGCATCGAAGGTGCCCGTAGGGCCCTTGCCCGTGCTAAGGTGCACTGGGGCAAGCTGGATGCGGAGAAGCTTGTGAAGGACGGGCCACCGCCGGGGAAAGGCATCGCAAGCCCGAGCTGAAGGGTGCCCGCCTTGTTGCGGATGAATGTACCAAGGATGTATTTTTTGAATAAAACCCGCTCGTGTTATCCTGTGCGCTGAAAACTTGTTCATATGCGCTAAGCAATGCTGCTTGAATTTAAAATATTACCTTCTGTGCGGCTGTTTATCAATACTGAGAGATGGCGAGTCGTCGGCTTCTGCCCCCTTGCCGCTAGTGCTGGGGTGTTCGGGGATAAACCTGGGCGCTCTTTTTCCCATATTTGGGTCCTTCGAGGGAGGTGCTCAGCCGCACGAACGAGGCAATCGGACTATAATGCGTGAACACTCTCACCTAGCCATAGAATTCTATAATTTTAAATTTCAGCGAAGCCCCTAGTATTTGGAAGACCGAGTTAGGGGCGCTATCCACGCCTTGGCCGGACAGAGCCGACTCCTCGCCCTAAGCGGCATAAGTCTTTAAGGACTCGAAAAGACCTCTCGAACAGCGACCAGCTCTCGCCTCATCATGACGGTCAGTTTTAGCTTTCTCCACTGAGGTGCTCGGCCCAGCTCAACCGGGGCACAATCGCAGTGGTTCTCCTAGTGCTACCTTAGCCGATATAGCAGAACGTAAGGCACCAAAACATAGGAGCCGGGCAAACCCAACTATTGACCCAAGACATGATTCGGAGCTGATGCATATAATGCTATAAGTTCGGGGTGCCGCACTTGTGAAAGTGTTCGGACTTCTTACACCATGTTGAGGGGTACTGAAGCCCCTGGCGTATTTTGGCCGTACCAAGGTGTACGGGTGCAACATGTCATTAAGGAAAAAAGGTAATGCAAAAAATAGACAAAAGTTATGCATTGTTCATTAAAATGGCTGCGATCAAAGTAGAACGATACAAGTAATGTGATAAACGAAAAGTTGGACTATTTAACATGTCTGCTCCAGGGGCAAGCTGTGGAATAGTATGCGAAACAGGTATACTGCTCGTGATAGAGACCACCTGTGATTTTCGTAATGCATGGCTTGTCTGCTTCCTGGTTCTTGCATCGTTTGTGCGGTAGTTGAACTACCGAACAGTCCTTTCGGAGAGTAGAGTCCTGAAAGTAAGAGAAAAGTAAAAAATCGGCAGCCCCTGGTGCGGTTTAAGCCGTGTTTTGGGCGTGCCGTGATGGTGCCCCTCCCCCTATGCCCAGGGTATCTCCAGAGCGTAGTTATGGACGCGACTTACCGGCGCCGCCTTTTTGCGAGGGTTGGGGTCGGGGCCGAATTGCTACGCCTGCTCGGAACGTGCCAGGCGGTCTTGTTGTAGGTTACTCTGGGCGCGCTTGACGGTGTCCGGTCGTTGAATGGCCGGACTGGAGAACTGCCTGGAAAGGCTGCTTTGTACTTCCGCTGCGAGGGCCGCCGTGTGCTCTTCCGTACGGAGGGAGCGTTCGGTGTTTCCATTGACCGTAATTACTCCTCGAGGGCCTGTCATCTTGAGCTTAAGGTATGCGTAGTGCGGGACCGCATTGAACTTGGCAAATGCGGTTCGCCCGAGCAGTGCATGATAACCACTGCGGAACGGGACTATGTCGAAGATTAACTCCTCGCTTTGGAAATTATCCGGAGATCCGAAGACCACTTCAAGTCTGACTGAGCCTGTGCAGCTGGCCTCTACACCTGGTATTACGCCTTTAAAGGTCGTTTTGGTGGGCTTAATCCTCGAGGGATCTATGCCAATTTTTCGCACTGTATCCTGGTAAAGCAGGTTCAGGCTACTGCCGCCGTCCATAAGGACTCTAGTGAGATGAAATCCGTCAATAATTGGGTCGAGAACCAATGCGGCGAATCCGCCATGACGGATGCTAGTGGGATGGTCTCTTCGATCAAAGGTGATCGGGCAGGAGGACCATGGGTTGAACTTTGGGGCGATCTGGCTCTACCGCGTATACGTCCCTTAACGCGCACTTCCGCTCCCTCTTGGGGACGTGGGTGGCGTATATCATGTTCACCGTCCGCACTTATGGGGGAAAACCCTTTTGTCCATTGTTGTTCGGCGGCCGGCGCTCCTCATCGTCATCGCTATGCAACCCCTTGTCTTCATTGTCGCCGCTTAATCTGCCTGCCTGCTTGAACACCCAACAGTCCCTGTTGGCGTGATTGGCCGGCTTTTTAAGGATGCCATGTATTTGGCACAAGCGGTCGAGTATTCGGTCCAAGCTGGACGGTCCCCTAGGATTCCTTTTGAATGACTTTTTCTGTTGACCGGATTTAGAGCCTCTGAATCCGGCATTAACTGCCGTATCCTTAGCATTGTCGCCGTTGATGCGGCGCTTCTGCTGGTTACGACGCGACCTGCCACTAATGTCCCTGGTGTCCGAACGACCAGGGTTCTTGGTCATGTTGTTGCTACGAGCAAGCCAGCTGTCTTCTCCCACGCAAAAGCGGGTCATGAGTGCCGTGAGTGCTGCCATAGATTTCGGCTTCTCCTGTCCTAGGTGTCGGGCAAGCCACTCGTCGCGGATATTATGCTTGAAGGCTGCTAAGGCCTCTGCATCCGGACAGTCGAGTATTTGATTTTTCTTTGTTAGGAACCATGTCCAGAATTGCCTAGCCGATTCTTCTGGCTGCTGAATTACGTGGCTTAGGTCGTCAGCGTCTGGGGGTCGCACATAAGTGCCCTGGAAATTGTCGAGGAATGCGGCTTCCAGGTCCTCCCAACAGCTGATTGACCCTGTTGGCAGGCTGTTAAGCCACTGCCGGGCTGGTCCTTTAAGCTTGAGTGAGAGGTATTTGATGGCGTGGAAATCATCATCGCGGGCCATGTGGATATGAAGGAGATAATCCTCGATCCATACCGCAGGGTCTGTTGAGCCATCATATGATTCGATGTTTACGGGTTTGAAACCCTCGGGGATTTAATGATCCATTATTTCGTCTGCGAAGCACAATGGGTGTGCGGCGCCTCTGTATTGGGTGATATCATGACGTAGCTCCAATGAGCTTTGTCTACTGTGTTCGGCCCTGCCGAATTTGTGGCCGGCGTGACGGTTGTCGTCTCGAGCCATGGGGTGCCTACGCGATCCGTAGATCGATCTTGTTTGTCTTGTCTTGTCCTCCAACATGTCTCGTAAGTCCGACGCGTATTCCCGTGCCTTGGTACGGGGTGCGGCTTGGGTGGAGGGCCATGAGGCCTCTCTGTCGCGGCCACGAGGTGGCCTGTAGGCCGTGTCGAGTGCTTCCTCCTCTAATCGGGGTAGTAACCTGCGCTTTGGGTAGCACTTGGAGGGGCGTTCGGGTTTATGCTCTTTGGTCGCAAGGACTTCAGTCCATCTATCGACTAGCCGATCTTGATCAGCTTTAAGCTGTTGCTATTTTTTCTTGAGGCTTCTTGCCCTGGCCATAAGCCTGCGTTGAAAACGCTCTTGTTCGACGGGATCCTCTGGCACGGCGAATTCGTTGTCGTCGAGGCTTGCCTCGTCTTCGGAGGGAGGCATACAATTATTGTCCTCGACCTCTCTGTCGACCGCTCTTTCATGAGGGCTGGTTTCTCCATCCTCCTGTGCTAAATCTTGCTCGGGGGGATGTTCTTCAGCGCTTTCCGGGGTATTATTATCTCCCATGCTGGAATCGTCGTTTTTGTGTTGGCGGGATTTTGAGCGGCGCCGCTGACGCCGGCGCTTTTGCTGTTTCTTGGAGGGGTCATCCTCCGCTGTTCCATCGCCCTATCCCTCTTTTGGGGTGTCCACCATGTATATGTCATATGACGAGGTGGCTTTCCAGGGCCTAGTAGGTGCTGGTTCTTCATCATCTCCTTCATCGGCGTCCATACCGTCGATGTCTTCGGAGTCAAAGTCGAGCATGTCGGTTAAGTTGTCGACAGTGGCTACAAAGTGGGTGGTGGGTGGGCTTTGAATTTCTTCATCGTCCGAATCCCAACCTTGCTGACCGTAGTCCGGCCAGGGCTCTCCTGATAAAGAGAGAGACTTCAGTGACTTCAGGATATCGCCGAAAGGCGAGTGCTGAAAGACGTCCGTGGCCGTGAACTCCATGATCGGCGTCCAATTGGATTCGCTCGACAGGGACGCGAAGAGTTCGGAGTCCGGAGAAGAATCTGGCTCCATGGAGTCACGAGTCTTGCAGGGTATGGGGCTGGTGTTCGGCTCAACCGCCATTGGGATCTCAGCCCCCGAGGCGGCGGCCAACCGCCCGTCCTCGATCGGCGCAGCCGGCTCCGAACTAGGGGTCGGAGCCGACGCGGGTACGGCCTCCAGGGCACTGCTCGGCGGCAGAGCTAGATCATGCTCGTCGTGACAATGCGGCGCGCTCGGCAGTGGTTCGAATCCGTCGAAGATCAAGTCCTCGCGGATGTCTGCCGTGTAGTTTAAACTTCCGAATATGACCTGACGGCCAGGGGCGTAGCTTTCGATCTTCTCTAGATGGCCAAGTGAATCGGCCCGCAGTGCAAAGCCGCCAAAGACGAAGATCTGTCCGGGGAGAAAGGTCTCACCCTGGACTGCATCGCCATTGATGATCGTAGGAGCCATCGGGCCTAACGGCGACGGCACAGAGGAACTCTCAATGAAAGCACCAATGTCGGTGTCAAAACCGGCGGATCTCGGGTAGGGGGTCCCGAACTGTGCGTCTAGGCCGGATGGTAACAGGAGGCAGGGGACACGAAGTTTTACCCAGGTTCGGGCCCTCTCGATGGAGGTAAAACCCTACGTCCTGCTTGATTAATATTGATGATATGGGTATTACAAGAGTTGATCTACCATGACATCAGAGAGGCTAAACCCTAGAAGCTAGCCTATGGTATGATTGTTGATGTGTATGTTGTCCTACGGACTAAAACCCTCCGGTTTATATAGACACCGGATAGGGTTAGGGTTACATAGAGTCGGTTACAATGGTAGGAGATCTGAACATCCGTATCGCCAAGCTTGCCTTCCACGCCAAGGAAATTCCCTTCCGGACACGGGACGGAGTCTTCAATCTTGTATCTTCATAGTCCAGGAGTCCGGCTTGAAGGTATAGTTCGGCTATCCGAACACCCCCTAATCCAGGACTCCCTCAATGACCATTGCAACTAGACAACGTAGAGAGGCGTGTCTTGAGGGATCGACAGGACCATCCAGTGCCAGGGCTGATTCTGGCGCGTGGAAATCTTTATGGAGTACTTCAGTTCCGGGGAAGGTCGGAATGTTTTTATGGAGATTATCGAAACAGTCGCTGCCTACAAACGATGTATGAGCGCACCGACATATGGCAGATTCTAGCCTATGCGGGTTGTGTGGAGTACAAGACTCATGGCGGCATTCGTTATTGGAGTGCACCGCATCGCGGAGTGTATGGGCGTTGGGAGATGAGGAAGTGCTGCATAAAATCATGGCGACTACAGAACCTAATGCAAAAAACTGGTTGTTCACTTTGATCGAGAGCTTGCCGCAGGAGAGCTTTGCTTTGCTGGCGGTCACGTCATGGGCGATTTGGCATGCTCGACGTAAAGCTATTCATGAGGCAATATTCCAAAGTCCCCATCAGACACACTCCATCACAAGTTTCATGGCAGAGCTCGGTGTGATTAATGATTCAAACCGATGCCCCCGACAAGGAGTGAGCCAACCGCCACAACAAAGACAGAATCCCAAGAAACCACCTCCCGGAGCATACAAGATACATGTTGATGCATCTGTTCGCGCCAAAAGAGGAGGAACGACAGCTGCAGTTTGCAGAGATGAAGCGGGGAATTATATTGGGGCTTCGGCCTTGATCCTGGAGGGTGTCACTGATCCGACATCTTTGGAGACGATAGCATGTCGGGAGGCGTTGTGTTTGGCGGAGGACCTCAACATCCACAATTTTGTCATCGCATCTGATTGCAAACAGGTTGTGGCGGATATTGGCAACAACACGGGAGGAAGATATGGAACAATTATCAGTGAGATTCGCCTTAGAACTATTAATGTCCAATGTAAATTTATTTTTGAGGGTCGTGCTGCGAACTATGAAGCACACGGTTTAGCTAAATTTTCCCTTGCTAGAGGTCCCGGTCGCCACGTCTAGTTTGGCGTTCCGTACAACCAGATTCGTATCCCACTTCAGATGGAATTTGATGAATAAAGTTATTTATCACCCCTAAAAAAATATGTTTTTAAAAAAATGCAACAAAGTGTCGGATAAACGCACATGGACCGGTCCATGTGCAGATTTTTCTGTGGCGTTTGTTGTTTGGTATCTTCAATTCGGTGGTTTTCTTTCGGGTCTTTTGGGTTTTTTATTTTGGTTTTATTCTTCACATATTTATTTTGGCTGTAATTTTTTTTAAATAGAACTTTTTAATGAAATATTTAAGCATTATTTGTGAAATCATGATTTTTATAAATGCACATACAATTTAAAATATGAGAAGATTTCTCTTCAATTTGAGAACATTTTCAAAATTTCATAAGTGATTCTTAAATTCATGAATCTTTTAAATTGTGTGCCCATTTTTCAAAAAGTTATGAATGTTTATTAGCCTACTTGGGCGGTGTGGCGGTGAAGGTAAGTAACATGAACATATGCTGGGTCGGGCCCATCTTGAAAAACCCCGGACCCTAAATGACAAACCCAAACTTGGTCTGAAGCCTGCAAATATTCCTTTTCCCAAGCCCGAGACCTAATACTCCCTCCGTTCCGAAATATAAGTCGTTGGGAGAGTGTAAACTGTACTCCCCCAACGACTTACATTTCGGAACAGAGGTAATAGAACGTTGTGTTTAGTGTGCATGCATGTAAGCCCAGTCTGGAAATCTGGATACTGAAGCCCGAGCCCTTCCGAGCTCACTTTTGAGCTGCAAAAGAAGCACGGCCTGGTTTCGGGTTTTTTCGGGCCGGACTGCCCATGATCGGGTTAGTGTCAAGTATATTTTGTTGTTCTCACGGCTACACTCTTTCATGCTCATGATCGTTTTTCTCAACCATATGATAACATAGTAGACGTCAGACATGTGACCTTGCTAGGGGTGGGTCATGCCCACGATGGATCGCATGATTTTAGGTTCTCACTTATTGTGTATGAGACTCTTTCAAATATTTGAGCATAGTGCATAGGTTTTGTATTCTACAATTTTCAGGATTTGTATTCAACAATGGAGCTATAGTTGACAGTTTCGAACGACTTTGATGTAATTTTGTGTTTTATCTGAACTCTCTGGGTTTTTTTTGTGTGTATGTGTGAATGAACTCTCTGCCCCCCCGAAAAAAAATGAACTCTCTGTTTCTCGAACAGCCATTTTCAGTTCTTCGTTTTGATATATTTTGTTCGGTTGAACTTGATCAATGATAATCAGGTCGCTCCCTTAGAAAAACAGAAAACCATGTTATCAAGTTGTGTGCAGCGGCACGCGCGATGTCCGTCGCTGTGCAGCGAGTAGGAGCTGTTGGTGCTTATGCATCAGGAAGTCCAGCAGAGAACAACGTAGCAACGGTCAGACAACGTCTCCAAACATCATTATTCACACACAGACCACGTCTCCAAGTGGAGAAATCATACGGTTCTGATCACTGAAGATGCCGGCACGTGCATCGGTTCAGTCGTTCATTTTTCAGAGATTCTGAACTTCCGAAGCAGGAAAGAACAAAAAGAAACAGGTCGAGAGCCAGTAGCACACACAACACAAAATCCACTTCACTGATTATTTACAACCTAATACTGTACCAATCAACCAGCCACGAGCAATCGCATCCAAGCCAGCTAGTAGGAGTACGTACGTACGTATCTGATGGATGGACCGATCGGACAGAGATTATTGGGAGGCTGCTGCTGCTAGTGCCAGGCTACGGCTAGGCGTCGAGGTCGGCGGCCTTGAGGTGGAGGTTGGTGCGCGCGAAGGCGTAGAGCCTGGCCATCTCGTCGCCGTCGACGAGGCCGTTGCGGTTGGCGTCGGCGTCGCGCAGCGCCTCCCGGGCCTTCCACCAGGCGAACCACAGGTCGAGGCTGCGCAGCGCCTCCCGCAGCTCCTCCCGGCTGATCCGCCCGTCCCCGTCCGCGTCGAACTGCGCCAGCCACGCCCGGAACTCCTCCACCGTCGTCTCCTGCGGCAGCGCCCTGTAGTCGTACCGCATGAACGCCATCCTCCTCGATCTTCCTTTCTTTCTCTCTTTGCGTACAATGGTTTGCTCCCTCAGACAGAGAGTGCGTACGTGTTCGCCCCTCCGTCCCCGCGGTTGATGCCGAGCTATATATACCCGAGATCCATGGCGGTAACTACGTCTACATGCTTTCACGGGCACTCCCGTTGCCTCACGTTTCGGCGCACGTTTGATGCGTTGTTAGGCGGGGCCAATCGGCGAAGATATCGGCTGCTTTTTCGACAGGCGGCCAGTCTATCATCAGATTCGATGCTTGCTCGAAGAACATTGGCAGCCTGGTGACTTCACCCGTGCATGCCCGATGCTTCCTCCAAGAACTTGGAATCGGATGCCTTTGACTTCAACGGCATGCACATACATTTTTGCTGCGGACGCATGCAGTGATTATTCTATACTGTTGTAGTGTTGCTTGTGCCCGATCGCTAGCTTGGTCCATTCCATTCCAGATAGCAAAACGGATCAAGAGAGATTAGTCCACCAAGCAATAGTGTTGAACTCATGAGGCAATGACACACCAGCCAGGTGCTGGGTTATATCATATTGTCAGTCGTGACCAACTTGATCAGCATTCTCCGTCTCTAGATGATAAGATGGGACTTCGTTCAAAAATTAATATTGGCATTAGCTTCCTTCCGAGAAGCAACGTGTACGGTCAATGCTTAGCCATTAGGTAAAGCGTAAGCGTCAGTCGATAGTTTCAGCGGATCGGAAGTTGATACCGCCATGTGTACCAGTGTGCGACGTCCGAACCACGTATCACTGTGACGTCAGCTGTCTCGCCATTGCCAAACCAGCGGGTGGCCGCTGGCAATCCAACGGCATGGAAGCCCATCGCGCTGCAAGGCAATTCTTTTTTCCAAACGTGCACTGCTTGTGAATATTTTCAGTTGTAAGCACCCGAATATTCATCGAACCTCAGATTCTTGGGCATGACAAATCGAGTGTTTTTCATGATACGTTGTGTTCGGCGAGGATAGCAAGCTTAGTTGGCGCGTATGACACATTCGTCTCCGTTCATGTTTTGTCATGAAATTACCGTCCTTGCAAAACTAAGTTTGCCAATCTCATGCCTATATAAATTGCTATGACTATATAAAAACCTGATTTGGTGATGATGGCGTGCCTGCCATCTTCCACCAATAGCCATCGGATCTAGATCTGACACATACAAAGCAAACTGTTGTAGTTTTGCAAAAATATGCCCGCACTTGTTTTCATATTTACAAACAACTCTTTGTCTCTCACAATCAGCCTTATTTCTTTCCCACCACATCCAGAAGGCCATGGAAAAATCTGGTGTGATGGCCGTTGCCGGCGCCGTCCACCCTCGATCTTGATGTTTCGTGCAATGCAAGGGCATCTTACTACTTGTCATGAAAAACGTTTGTTTTGTCGTGTCTAAAAACCCGGCGTCAGATTTTTAGCATTTCCATTTTAATGTTTTTTTGCATAACTAATCCATCTTCCGCTGCTGTTGGATATATAAAATAGAATGAAATACAGCTAGATGTTGTTTTTTCCTTTTGACGTCGCACTAGCTGTTGTTAGACTAAACAAGATTAGAGAAAGTAGTACGTACTACAATATCGATTATTTAAGCTCCCTAGGTTTCGCATGTGGCGGATCAAGGGAGCTGTCTTCGAGACAAGTAGCGCAAACCAATGGCAAAAACTACTATATCCACCTTGCATATTCCAAAACTTTGCTGTCACCTCGTCTGGTTAGACTTGAAGTAGTTTTGAAACCTAACCACTTTTATTATGTTTAACGGCGGTTAGCCCCCTTGAACAGCAACTTTTGTTGCATGGTTCGTCGACAAGTTGGCAGTATGGATAGGAAACTGCAAAAGTATATTGAAAGCAAGACCAAGACTCACTTTTCTCCTTTTTCTTTATTAACGAGTTGGCTAGCAAGACCAAGACTTCAGTAGTATGATCTTTACACCGTGAATATATGACAATGATGCTCGGCGAGCACTATTTGTGTTCTTCCCCGAAAATTACACCCTCCGTTTCATAATATAAGAACGTTTTCGACACTAATACTTCTAAATTCAATAAAACTCAGGAAATATACACCCACATCTTTTTCGGCAATCATTCAAGACACAAGAGCATGGACAAAATGCACAGTGCACACAGCAGTACTGCAGTAGCGTCTTCTGCTTGCTCCAAGCGTAGCAGGAAGCATCCAAGATATTTACTCACTGTGCTGCGCTCTTGCGCAGCTCGTGGACACTAGAATACTGGTCACATCACATACCAACTGATTTTTTAGATATTATTACTACTTTGAATAAGAGATTACCAACTGACTGATAGAAAAGTATAGCACTAAAGAAAAGACTTGGGAGAGACTCGCTAGTGATTCCTTTTAAAGAGGAACCGGGTCCTTTCTTTGGCTTTAGCACAGGGCATAAACAGGGCACGGCCGTATTCCCAAGCAATGTATCCCACCACCCCCTCCGACGCGTACGACAGGTTCAGCAGCGGGCCTCCGCCCACGGCGCCGCCGCCGCAGCAGCAGCCCACGTACAACCACGCCATGAACCAGAGCCACCACGCCCGCCCCGCCGCCGGGCTGGCGCGCTGGTCCACCGGCCTCTTCCACTGCATGGACGACCCCGGGAACTGTAAGTGCTCTCCGTTCCCCTCTTGTTCAGAGCCGAGAACTACTAGATAGCTAGCAATGGTCGCCCATGGCCGGTCAGTTGAGCTTATCCGTGTCTCTCGTGAAGGTCTCATCACCTGCCTGTGCCCCTGCATCACGTTCGGGCAGATCGCGGACATCGTGGACAGAGGAACCTGCTGTGAGTCCTTTCTTCCTCTCCTCCCCCCCTTTATTCAGCTTCTTCTTCTTCTAGCTCGGTAGATCCGCCGGCTATGTTTGACGTATGAGGGATTGGGTTGCTGGTGCAGCGTGCGCCGGGAGCGGGGCGGCCTACGCGGCCATCTGCGCGACGACGGGGATGGGGTGCCTCTACTCGTGCGTCTACCGCACCAAGATGCGGGCGCACTACGACCTGGACGAGGGGGAGTGTCCGGACTTCCTCGTGCATTGGTGCTGCGAGCTCTGCGCGCTCTGCCAGGAGTACCGGGAGCTCAAGAACCGCGGCTTCGACATGGGGATCGGCTGGGACGCCAACATGGAGCGCCGGAACCGGGGCGTCACCGGCGGCCAGGTCATGGGGGCGCCGGCCACGCCCGTCGGCATGATGAGGTAGACAGGCCACGCCCGCGAAATCTCCGGTGATTTTCATGCGTCATCATGCTCCTCCCATCCCCGGTGCCATTTCTCCTTGTGCTGTTCTGGTTTGGAGATCGTTCGATCCACTGTTTTCTACTAGCAGCGTGTGCATTAGTTTGGTTTGATTGATGTGCTGAATTCTGTTGATTCTATGTAAATTTGCGACGCATTCACGACTTATGCGAACGGTGATGGATTTGATGATTGCTCGAGGATTAGATAAACGGTATTGGTGTGACATTTCCTCTCCTCTTGTGTGTCGAGACGACCTCCTGTGCAAAGTCGTGTTGACTACAAAGTACAAATGCAATGTCAATGGCACAGTTTTTCTTTCAGTGAAACACCGAGTGCAATACAAAGGCACGCAAACTTACGCGGTTACGCCACCTTTAAGCTTAACCCTGATGTATTACGTGCTCTAACGTTGAACTCTTGTGCCCAAATTGGCGGAAGGAACTCTGCCGAAGCAAAACCCATTCTAAGAGCATCTACTCGCCTCAAATCCTCCTCAAACGTCTCTGGATGCAGCCGGTCAGTACTCCCTATACGTCTTGACCGTCTGCAAACCTTCATATTCAGACCATATATGTGGATGATATGATGGTTAGCTGACGCGCCCAGTCAGTCCGCCACTTAGAACGAGGTTAACCCCGGCCTACCTTTTTTGTTTCTTTATTCTTTCTCCAACATATCTTGATTTAATAGAACTATTTGTAATTTGCCTTTGACATATAAACCTCCAGCAAAACTACAATGATATGATACCATATTAAAACTACTTACAGTTTAATTGCAATGTATTTTAAACTAATGTGTTTGACTTGTGATGTTTTTGCATGTTGTCGTGCTGACAACGGAGGATTTGTTTGCCATGTTGGTCACATTGTTGAGTTTGCTATCATTTCTCAGCTGATCTAAGCTTTGATGTGCCCGTGTATGATGGGGTGGACGAGTAATAATACACATTGTCATCCACCTCGTCACTGGTTACCTCACTGCATGTGGCGCCTCAGCTGAGTCCGACCTCCCTTGCCCACCATCTTAGAGCATCTCCAACAGGCGCATAAAAGTTTCACGCGCTAAAATAGTTTTAGCGTGCCACTCTAGCACTTTTAGCACGCCAGATCCAACATTGATTTAGCAGATGCCAAAAAACACGTAGTACAAATTGTGAAGCGCACGCAATCCGGTGCCCCAAATTTGCAGCTTCTGATAGCGCTTTTTAGCGCGTGCCCAATCTTTTTTGTGCATGCACTATTTTACAGCTTCTGTTGGAGCTGTCCAGCGCCTAAAAAACCCGAATTTTAACGCACAGAGTAGTTTCTGTGCGCCCATTGAAGATGCTCTTAGGTGATTTTTTTATTCCCATTTTTTGTCATCCCCATCTTCTTTGGCCATGGCGGCACGTCTTCCGGCGTCCCCGTCCGGACGGCGTTCCTCACTGCCGTCCTCGTTCACAAGTAAAGTTGCATCACTTGCAGTGGAGCACCTGTAGAGGAAAAGCTCACATACATTTTGTACCTAGAACCATGGCCGCCCACCGGCCATCGCCGATTTCTATGATTCGTTGTGTTTCGGACCACACCATTGTGCCACTAGGAGAAGCAAGAGGAGAAAAATCCATTCGGATGAAGAAGTGCCCGAATCATGGCCCGTGGAGGACAAATTCCGCCTACATACTCGATTCCTTTGTCGCACGTGTATGTCACCTAAGGTGAGCCTATATGAGAAGCTTTCATGCGGGGTCGAGTAGGTTTGAGGGCTTAAGTTTGAGGGAGCTGCTAGATTATAGAAAAAAATATTTCCCTAAAAATAGATAATTTAAGAATAAAAGACAGGATAAAAAATAAAATTATGAGGAATCGGCTAGAGGCTCTTGTTCCTGCTACTCCGATAGAACCTTCAACATTCACCGATGGGCAGCACGCACCACTAGCCACCGGGGTTTCATCGTCGAGAAAAATTTAGTGCTGTAGTCTGGTTTATAGAGGAAATTGCACAACCCACTAACTATCGGGATCAATTTTTCACAGAACACCTACTCTTCGGGTTTGCTACACAAAACAACATTTAATGGTGTAATCCGTTGCGGCTAGCTCTAACCCTTTATTTGATTATGTTGAAATTATTTCTAACAGGTGGATCACACTTGTAAATGTACATGTGGCAAAAAATATGCCACGTCAACCAACTTGGACTAACTAAAACATTGAATATCTCCCAAAACTATGGTCAAAATGATTCGAATAATTTGCATATCAATATTTGGTACATACATGATTTGTTGGTATTTTTTGAAAAAAAAATTGCAGAAAAAACTTCCGATTTGTTTATCAAACATCATGACAATACAAAAAACATCAGAAGTAACAGAAATGACATCCAAATCGATTGACTTTTTGAAAGGAAAAAAAAGATTGAGCCAATACACTGCTAATTTCTCCAAAGCACGTGGTCCAAAAAAGTTAAAAAGTTATCAAACGAGTATTGGGTATATGCAAGATTTACTGATTTTTGTTGAGATTTTTAAATGTTAAGTTTTAAATCAAAAGCTTTAATGAGCAACTAAAACTGTGAATATTGGTGGTTTTTATTGCTCGGCAGGCGTGAAGTATTTTTCTTTTGCCATGTGTACACTTACAAGCGGGATCCGCACATTAGAAATCATGTCAACACGATCAAACGATGGATCAGAGCTAGCTACGATGAGTTACACCAATAGATGATGTTTTGTGCAACAAATCTGAAAAGTAAGCGTTCTGTGCAAAGTCAACACCAATTGTTGATTTTCTTTTAGGGGACACCAATTGTTGATGGTTTGTGCAGTTTCCTACTGGTTTACATCGCTCGATCTCCTGTTTTTGTGAACCCCACAACACGAGCACATTTTTCCTTTTTAGAAACACAACACGAGCACATTGATGAATGAAGCGAAAAGCCATGTGGCCCACTGGCCGGGCCATGACACGATGCGGGCACGACATGGGCCAGCTGACACCAGCGCGTCCATCATCGATAGTCGTGTACTGGCCGAGGAAGGCAGTGCGCCACTCGTGCTCGCATAAAAAAATAAAATTAAACCCACGACGAGACGACCCAGAGTCGCCGGTCGTCTCACTCTCACCGAGTCACCGTCGGCCACACGCACGCACGCTCAGAGTCAGAGCACCGACACGTTTCGACGTTTGGTTCGCCAGCAGCCCCACGATCCGATAGCTGTTGATCCTAGCCGTCCATCCGCTTTATACCCGCTTCAGCTGTAGCCGCCCGATAACTGACGAAGTGTCGCCCGCTACTCGACAGCCGCGGGTTCAGTCACGGCCCTCGCTGTCCTCCGGCTCCGGCCCGACCCGGCGACCCCCACAACGCCGACGTCAAGCAGCCCGAACCCAATCGAACGCCGTCGACATCGTCTCCGCCTTCCTCATCGCAGGGTTTTTATTTTATTTTATCAAATGCTGCAAGGTTTAAAGTGTGCCTTGTATGCTGTTAACTGAAGAAAAGTATATGGTGCTCACTGAAGAAAATATGCCGTGTACAAAGCTGAGATGTTTGTGGCGCACGGTTGGGAGGTGGCAAATCCAAGTAGTCTTGGCCGTTGGATATTCTCTCCACTATATTGGATTCTGTCACGTGTACTAATCTAGAATATTCCACACTTGTGCTTATGCACAAACCTGAAAACAAAGACATTTCTTCTTTGTTCTAGATTCTTCAAGACTTCAATTCTTCATGGTTTCCTCTGCTAAAAGAATGGACATTCATTATTCTATTTTTTATGTTGTACGATATGCACATAACACATACACTTCTCATTTGTTCTAGACTCTTGCATACTTCAGTTCTCCCAAGTTTTTTTTTCTTCCAAAAGACTTGACATTTATTTTACTTTAATTTTTTTTGTTCAAAGCTAACGCAACATCTTTCCAAAATCCAATTTTCTTTGCAAATGTAATACTCAACTGTTCTTACACGTTTCACATGATTTTTGTGTAGTATTTACCACATTCATCAAATATTATGTAGTTATAATTTGATTTCGAATGGGATGGGTGATGAGACTTAAACCTCAACTTAAATTTCATTTGTGCATGATTCCAAATGTATATAATTGTCTATTATAATGTTGTGTGTCGATATTGGGTCACACTTCACTCTTGCGTGCAAGGCACGTGTAAGTTACTAGTAATTTGTAGTTATGCCATGTCAAATTAGCTTTTTTATTTTGCGGATGCCAGTTAGAGGATTTATCTTTGATTTGAACATGCATACTGTGTATGGCAGAGATGCATACAAATATATGAGCAGTTTTTCTGGGTTTTGTGTGTGTGTGTGTGTGTGTGTGTGTGTGTGTGTGTGTGTGTTTCTATATATATAGCTTATTCTACACTCCTAGTAACTCCATATACAAAATCTAGTAAAACCGTGGTCAAAATGTAGTAATTATAAAAAAAATTCTTTCTACCCAAGTTTGTAATTTACCACATTTTATAAAAAAATACTATATTTTTTTACTATTATACACTCACGCTTAGTTTAACATTACTATATATATATATATATATATATATATATATATATATGAAAAATCTATCCTAATGAATTGGTTCTGTAGGCGCAGACAGTGCAAAATCATGCAGTTCTTGTGTAATATACAGAAAACTTGCACTAATTTGCACCTGCGGCTAAAAATTCAGGTAATAAATACACATGTTGAATGATTCCTCAATTCAGAGCCTTGTATCATGATAAAACATATCCTGTTTTGAAACTTGAGTGGTCAGTGGTTTAATTTGGAGTGCACTTGGCCTCGACATGGGAGGACAAGATCGTATTTTAACTTGATTATCCCTGCTCCATTTTGTCCTGCTCCATGAAAAAGTGCTATGATATGAGGTGAGAGGTACATATTCAGACTGAAAGTTCAAATAAAGTACCAACGTTACAAGGGGACTGTGTAGCAGAATCAAACATGACAACATTAATATCATTCATTGACATATAATATCCAGAATTGAAACCCCGGGTTAAAAAAGAATGTATTACTTCCATGGACCTAAGTTGCAGAACAACAAAATTGCGATCCAAAGTGGAATGCCACTTAGAAAATTTATTTTCAAAGTACATCCTATTAAACCAAAGGGAAATATGTACAAAAAATACACTTCTTTCGAAAGCAGAGATAGCATCAATGAAAGAAGAAAAGTGCAAAGCAGCCCCCACATTATTAGTAAACAATGAAATCAAGCAAGGACTACAAGATTTTGTCCTTCACAGACTTGTCTCTGTGTAGAGAGCAATGGACTGCATAATTAAAAATAAATGTAGATATGCAATGCGGATAAAAGTAGTACAAATGTATGGCAATTTTCCGTAGTAGCACAACCAAAAAAATGTTTGATACAACTTGGGGACGCTTTAACAGAATTGAAAACAGTGTGGAAACCTTCTACGGGGCTAAAACCACACCATGCCCAACCCTATTAACTCTACACCAAGTCTAGCACCGAACCACACCACTACAGTGCGGAACCATCATCTCCTGAACCGTCTCCTACGTTGTTGCCTCCGTAGTCTCCTCTAAGGTCGAGGTCTACTAAATCGTCAGCTGGTTTGGCCTTGCGCACTTTCAACTTGTTGTGAGGTGAATTTATCAGGGCAGTAGCAATCCATTTTCTGAACCGTCAAATGCCATGCTGCGTAGTATGAGGTAGACGTTAGGACCGTTTTGTAGTTGTATATGTGAAAGTATATATGTTCAAGTTAGATGAGGAAGACGTAGGTACCTGGTCGGGTATCCCTGTCAGTCTTACTCCAGTCCAATGTTGGATGTTCTTCAACATCCATAGAGCACAGGAACATCCATCTGTTTGTCGTGGCACTTCATAATCAATGATAGGCCACGAACTCATGACAATGTCTAGCCATCTACTTCTTTCCATGCCATTTTCCATCACCGCTATATCTAGATGTGTTTCCATCCCAAGAAGCTGCAAGTAACATGAGACTTTTTTTTGCGAAACAACATGAGCACTAAATTTAATACAATATTCGTATAAATTGTAAGTTGTATAAAATGTTGTTAGAGGCTCACACAACAATTACTTCTTTGTAGTTGTTGCGCGATTGGAGTGAGTCCAGTATTTGAATCTTCCTCTTGTAGCTGTTGACAACAGCCAGGAACCAGTGGTTCCTGGGAATATTTGATGTAGGAAAATCTGCGTGGAAAATTTGTAAGTGATTTGAAGTTCCTAAAAAAATTCTTATTATTATCACTGAACGGTAGGATGTTGTTACCATTTCATGCTTGAGGTAGTTATATCCCCATTTAGTGCCTGATTTTCCTTTAAAACATCCAAGGTACAACTAGGGACTGTGCTATCTCTCTAGGATGTTGACGATTGTCGACCTTTTGACATACACGCTTCCATGATCTCGTACATCTTCTAGTCCGTCTAGGCGTAGGAGCACAATTGCCGCATCAACTACCTAAGAAACAAGATATTATGTTAATTGCAAACATGAATAATCAAACATACCATTTTGCATAGTTACTTACATCGTCATCCACCCACGCTGCAAACAATGAAGGATCCGGTGTTGTGAGGAATTGAAGATATTTCTGCGCTAGCATTATGTCCTTAATCTTCACCAAGTTGGTGGTCTCAGGAGTACTGTTGACGTAATCGGCTACTATATTCTGGGTTACTCAATCTGTTTCTGCCTGAAAATTCAACAAGTTCTCCTTGAGTTGTTCAGCTGTTGGCCGCTGCTTTTCCCAGGATTTGTTCTGTGGGTACAGAACCTCGTTAATGTCATTAGTCTGTTGAGATAGAGCCCCTTTCCTTCTGAACGTGTGTGGGGGGGTGTAAAATTCATACTCCTCGCTCTGGAGGAGGAAGACTTCTTCTTCCGTCCATCATGTCTCACATGTTGTCCATGGCGTCCATGGATGTATGCTTCACCTATTGGACGCAAGTTAGGAATATGGTTGGAAACAATGTTTGTTAGCAATATGTTTAGACATGTGATGCCGACGTCAGATTATGTTGGTAAATTCTTGACCTGCTTTTTTTCCAACCGCAATGCTAACTTGCATCCATCTTCACAGGAGGTAAAGAAAACATCAGACTCCATAAGGGGAAAACTGACGGAGACGACGCTGTGGAATCAATTGGGAAGCGTTCCAGGTGTGATGACAACAAAAACATACTGGCGGAATCTAAGGTCAGCATCACATGTCTGAACCATATTGCTAACAAATATTTTCTTTCCAACCATATTCCTAACATGCATCCAATATGTCAGAAGGTGAAGCATACATCCATGGACGCCAGACTCTATAGGGAGGCGTGTGAGACATGACGGTCGGAAGAAGTCTTCACTCTAAAGAGCGAGGAGTATGAGTTTTACACCCGACGTTCAGACGAAAAAGGGCTCTACCTCAACAGACTAATGATAGTAACGAGGTGAAACAGCTCAAGGAGGACTTGTTGATTTTTCAGGCAGAAACAGATAGAGTAACGCAGAATATAGTAGCTGATTACGTCAACAATACTCCTGAAACCACCAACTTGGTGAAGATTAAGGACAAAATGCTAATGCAGAAGTATCTTCAATGCCTCACAACACCAGATCCTTCATCATTTGCAGCGTGGGTGGATGATGGTGTAGGTAATTACACAAAATGGTATATTTGATTATTCATGTTTTGTAATTAACCTAATATCTTGCTTCTTATGTACTCGATGTGGCAATTGAGCTCCTACGTCTAGACGGACTAGAAGATGTACGATATCATGGAAGCATGTATGTCGACAGGTCGACAATCGTGAACATACTGAAGAGAGATGACACAGTCCCTAGTTGTACCTTGGATGTTTTAGAAGGCAAATCAGGCACTAAATTTTAAATTAGAAAGGCTGGAAGAACAACTTCATATTTTCTGGAAGCAGCGAGCTCATGTTACGTGGCTGGTTAAGGGATACAGGAACACCGAATCCTTCCACAATTCTGCATCACAACGAAAGCGCCCAAACTGGCTTGTCAAACTCAAAGGAGAAGATGGCGTGGAGGTGGAAGGGGAGAAAGGCTTGAAGGACCTTATTACTAACCACTTCTCTGGTTTGTTTACCCCCATGGCAGGTATTAATATGCGGCGGGTACTAAATGCTGTGACACCTAAAGTAACCCAACAAATGAACGAATTCCTCTGCAGTGAGTATACAATCAAAGAAGTTGAGAAAGCTCTGAATGATATGGGTGATCTCAAGGCCCCCGGGGCAGATGGTATGCCTGCAATCTTCTACAAGAGATTGGGGAACGGTGAGCGAGGTTGTGACACAAGAAGTACTTAATATTCTTAGAGGCGATAGTATACCAGAAGGATGGAATGAAACGGTTGTTGTGCTCATCCCAATGGTCCGGAACCTAGACCGCATAAATGATCTATGCCCTATTAGCCTCTGTAACATGGTGTACAAGCTTGTGTCGAAGGTGATTGCAAATCGTCTAAAAACTATCTTGGATGAGCTCATATCGGCTAACCAGAGTGCGTTTGTTCCGAGGAGACTCATTTCTGATAATACTATACTGAAACTCGATGAGTAAGGCCTATGACCGAGTCGAGTGGCCATTCTTAGAAGGAATGACGAGGAAGCTTGGCTTTGCGGACGATTTTGTTCGGTTGGTGATGAACTGTGTAACCACAGTAATTTACCGTTTCAAGGTGAATGGAGATATTAGTGACATAGTGACCCGGGGACGTGGTTTAAGGCAAGGCGATCCAATCTCGCCCTCACTGGCGGAGCTATTTGTATTGCTGCAAGGGCCATGGCCCCCACAGCCTATGGATTTTTTGTGAAGAAACATTTTTTTGGTTGTAGAAATTGAGAGAAATACAGTTTTTGGCCCCTCCAAAAAATTATAATTCACCATTGGCCCCCTCAACCATTCCTCACTAGCTCCGCCACTGCTCGCCCTATTTGTTTTTATTGTGTGCGGAAGGTTTTTCTACGCTACTGAGGAAAGCAGAGGAGGATAATCAGATCTGAGGTATCAAGCTAGCCCCAACAACACTAAGAGTGAATCATCTTTTGTTTGCCGACGATTCCCTGCTGGTAATGTAAGCAAATGTCCAAGCTACACAAACAATGAATCATGTCCTGCAAGTGTATGAGGAGTGCTCGGGTCAAATGATCCATAGAGAAAAATCCTCGGTCATGTTTAGATCTAACGCTAGCCAGTCTTTCAAGAACTTGATGTTGCGGGAGCTCCAGCTGGGTACAATAGCAAATGGTGGGAAATACCTTGGTCTGCCAACTTACATCGGTAAATCAAAGAAAGAGTGTTTCAACTACATTAAAGACAACATCACGGGAAGACTGCATGGTGGGTTGGATTGATGTCTATCGATGGCGGGAAAGGAAGTTTATGTGAAGGCCGTGGCTCAGGCGATCCCGACTTATGCAATGGGCTGTTTTGATCTGACCAAAAGTTTGTGTGATGAAATAAGCCAGCTAATCAATCACTATTGGTGGAACAGGCAGTGGGAGGAGAATAGGATGCACTGGGTAGGCTGGGAGAAAATGAAACTATCAAAGAAGGAAGTGGGTTTAGGATTTCGGGATCTGCATTCCTTTAATATGGCCATGCTAGCTAAGCAGGGATGGCGCTTAATCCAGGAACCAGACTCGCTGTGTGCCCAAGTTTTAAGAGCCAAATTGTAGCCACCAGACCTCAAACGGTCCAATCTCTGTGCTCAGGTGTCATCCCTGGATCAGTAATGCTGACACCACACAGTACTTGAAGGATTTATAACAGAGTAGCAATCACACACTTATTACATCGAGTGTCTCAATAGAGATCTTATTACAATAAATATGGCTTAAGGCCATCTAATAATGATAATAGCGGAAGACTGGGAAGATAAGTGAGGCCATCAACTCCAACGGCATCACTGAGTATAGAACCACGACCTAAAACTCCTTAATCGCCGTCTGAAAAGTCTGCAACATTAACGTTGCAGCCCGAAAACGGGTCAGCACATGGAATATGCTGGCAATGTAACACATAGAGGGTAATGGAAAGAAACAGCTATACTATATGCATATTTGGCTGGTGGAAAGCTCTATGGTTACAGTTTTGCATAAAGTCAATTTTTCCCTACTGCAAAGGAATAAATTTATTTAACTATTATGGTGGTTGTTAAACATTAAAAATGGTTGACAGCATCCTCAATCCCAATTAAGTAACATCATTAAACAAACCCGTCAAATTAAATTTTATAGTAACATGTTGAGATTCACATGATAATCCAGGTACTAGATACTCAAGACGTCCATAACCAGGGACACGACTAATCATGATTAGTTTATACACTCTGTAGAGGTTTGCACACTTTTCCCCACAAGACTCGATCGCCTCTGTTTGGTTTCTTGCACTTCACGGTGTTTGAGAAACGGATGGCCGAGACTTAGTCTTTCAGAAGCGCTAGCACCTTACGATGGGTAGACCGTACCACCTACATCTCCTACATCTGCTAGTCTACCACTGTAAGAGTTCGCACGACTTAGTCAACTATGCTAGAGCCCATAATAGCTTGTGGCTGCACACGGAAGTTTCTAGCATGAAAAATCTCATGATCCCTTTGAGCCTGGGTGGCGGTCCAAAAGAAAACAGGCAATCCTGAAATACCCAGGTACCTCAATCCACCCAGATGTGTATTTAAGTTGCCACCTTAGATAAACCATTGATTTAAAAATCTCACATCTATCATGGATATCACTCACCCAATCCACGTCTACTAGCATAGCATAGCAATAATGAGCAAACGTAGAAGTAACTCCCAAAGGTTTGATAATAAACAGGTAATAGGTACTACCTCAACTACTTCCCAAACCCACAATTTAATTAGATCCTAATCATGCAATGTGTAGGGATTGATCTAATGCAATAAAACTGGGTAGTAGAAGGTATGATCAAAGTGTTACTTGCCTTGCCGATGATCCGGGAAACCTAGTGATTCGAAGTAACAAGCGGCGCACTCCGGGTACTCTATCGCAAACAAACAAGCATACAATAAGTATTCAACTAATGCACAAGTAAAACTCAAATAAGAGATCTAACCAGAAAGTTCATCTTAAGAACTCCGGTTGGCGAAAAGAATCAAATTGAACGAAGCAACGAAAGACAAACGGCAAAAGAAATAGGCTTCGTTTACTATTCTGGATCTAAGGCAATTTTTATAGAAGCAAAACTTGTTTAAGTTGGTTAAACGGAAAGAGGGTTTCGAGACGAAACTCCAGGCGCTTGAATCGCCTGATTCCGATAAACGAGCGAGAAGTTATACTAAAACGAAAATCGGATCAGAAATCGCGATCAGAAAAATCGCGGATTTAATCCGAGAAAAAGGAAAACGACGAACAGTTTAACGAATGAACGTTCGTTAACTGGATCTAAACGATGAACACGTTCGTTAAAACGAACGAACGAGCGAACGCTCGCTAAATAGAATAAACCAAAAAAAACCGTTCTAATAAAAAAAACGAATCAAAAAAACCCGCGGCTTTTTAAAAAAAAAACGGGCGGTGGCGACAGCGGCTACCTCGGGCGGCGTGTCCGGCGAGCGGGCGGGGCGGCGGCGGCGAGGCGGCGGGGTCGGGCGCGGGGCTAGGGTTTCGGCCCGGGTGGGCTGGCTCGGGCACCGGGCGGCGGCTTATAAGGGCTGCCCCGGGCGGAGTCCCGCTCGGGTACGGCCCGGAGTCGGTTCGCGTTTTTTTAAATAACACGCAGAAAAACAAATAAAATAAATACTAAACGGACTCCAAAAATCCCGAAATAAATTTTCCCGGCTTTTAAAATCAAGCCGCACAGGATGAACATTTATTTGGGGCCTAAATGCAATTTTGAAAAACACACATTTTTCCTAAATTCAAATAAAATAGCAAATAAAACCAAATAAAATCTTATTTGATTTTTTTATCAAATCCTCAATATTTCTTTATTTTGGGAAAGTCATTTTATTCCCTCTCTCATAATTTTTATAATAGAAATAATTGAAGATAAAATAAATAAAATCAAATGATCCTATTTTCGAAATTTGAGACAACTCAAATATGAAAATAACGAAATCCCCAACTCTCTCCGAGGGTCCTTGAGTTGCGAAAAATTTCTAGGATCAACCAAAATGCAATAAATATGATATGCAATGATGATCTAGTGTATAACATTCCAAATTAAAAATTTGGGATGTTACAAACCTACCCCCTTAAGATGAATCTCGCCCTCGAGATTCGGGTTGGTTAGAAAATAGGTGAGGGTGGTCCTTCAACAAATCTTCCTCTCGTTCCCAGGTGGCTTCATCCTCCGTGTGGTGGCTCCACTGAACCTTGCAAAACTTGATAACCTTGCTGCGGGTGACTCGACTGGCATACTCTAGAATCTTAACTGCTTTCTCCTCATAGGTCAAATCACTGTCCAACTGAATTGCTTCCAGTGGTACCGTATCTCTCAGCGGTATGTCAGCCATCTCCGCGTGGTACTTCTTCAACTGGGATACATGAAACACGTCGTGAACTCCTGATAGTCCTTCAGGTAATTCCAACTTGTAGGCTACTTCTCCCAAACGTTCCAACACTTTGTATGGGCCTACAAAACGTGGCGCTAGTTTTCCCTTAACTCCAAAGCGCTTAACTCCTCGAAGTGGTGATACTCAAAGATAGACTCGGTCTCCGACTTTGTAACCTGTCTCCTTGCGTTTCGAATCTGCATAACTCTTCTGCCTGGATTGAGCTACCTTTAGCCTGTCGCGAATTAATTTCACTTTCTGTTCAGATTCCTTTATCAGATCCGGTCCAAACAACTGGCGATCTCCAACTTCATCCCAGGACAATGGGGTCCTGCACCTCCTTCCGTACAAGACTTCGAAAGGGGCCATCTTCAAACTGGATTGATAGCTGTTGTTGTAAGAGAACTCTGCATATGGCAAATTCTCATCCCAACTAGATCCATAATCTAGCGCACAAGCTCTTAGCATATCCTCCAAGATCTGGTTGACTCTCTCAGTCTGCCCATCTGTCTGCGGGTGGAAAGCTGTGCTAAACTCTAGTCTGGTTCCCAAAGTCTCATGCAACTGATTCCAGAACTTTGAAGTAAACTGGGTTCCTCTATCCGATACAATGCTCCTTGGAACTCCATGCAGACATACAATCCTGGTCATGTATATCTTTGCCAACTTTGCACTGGTATAGGTAGTCTTCACTGGAATGAAATGAGCTACCTTTGTCAAACGATCAACTACAACCCATATCGAGTCATAGCCTGAATGTGTTCTGGGCAATCCTGTAATAAAATCCATGCCTAGCTTATCCCACTTCCATTCGGGTATCGGCAATGGTTGTAGCAATCCTGCTGGCTTTTGATGCTCTGCCTTCACTCTCTGACATACATCACAAACTGCTACGTACTCCGCAATATCCTTCTTCATTCCGGTCCACCAGAAAATATCCTTCAAATCCAAATACATCTTGGTATTTCCTGGGTGAATCGAATATGGTGAATCATGGGCCTCTTGCATAATTAGCTTTCCAATCTCCGGATCATTTGGTACATAAACACGGTCTTCAAACCATAAGGTATCGTGCTCATCCTCACGAAATCCCTTAGCTTTTCCTTTTCTAATTTTCTCCTTAATAGAAGCAATCTCCTTGTCAGTCCTTTGGGCTTCTCTGATTTTATCCATCAATGTAGACTGAATCTCCAATGCTGCTACATAGCCTCTTGAAACTATTTCCAAACATAGCTCTCGAAGATTTTCGGCTAACTCCCCTGGTAAATCTCCCGTCATTAGGGTGTTGACGTGGCTCTTACGGCTTAATGCGTCAGCTACTACGTTAGCCTTTCCGGGGTCATAATGCAATTTCATATCATAATCCTTGATGAGCTCCAATCATCTCCTTTGTCTGAGGTTCAACTCCTTCTGTGTGAAAATATATTTCAAACTCTTATGATCCGTGTACACCTCGCAATGGTTTCCAATCAGAAAATGTCTCCAAGTCTTCAGTGCATGCACTACGGCTGCTAACTCCAAATCATGCGTAGCATAATTCAACTCATGAGGCTTAAGCTGTCGTGAGGCATATGAAACAACTCTCCCTTCATGCATAAGCACTGCTCCAAGTCCTCGACGTGAAGCGTCGCAATACACCTCATAATCCTTGGTCTGGTCTGGCAAAATCAACACTGGTGAAGTAACCAAACGTTTCTTCAACTCCTGAAAACTAGCCTCACATTCCTCTGTCCATATGAACTTGGTATCCTTCTTCAACAACTCAGTCATAGGCTTCGCAATCTTTGAGAAATTCTCAATAAACCTCCGGTAGTATCTGCGAGTCCAAGAAAACTCCGGATCTCTCCCACGGTGGTTGGTGCTTCCCACTTGGTCACGGTATCAACTTTAGTGGGATCTACTGCTACCTTCTTCGGATATAACGTGTCCGAGAAATCCAACTTCCTTCAACCAAAACTCACATTTGCTAAACTTGGCATATAGTTGATGTTCCCTGAGCTTTCCAAGAACCAAACACAAATGTTGCTTATGCTCCTCTTCATTCTTTGAGTAAACCAGGATATCATCCATGAACACTACGACAAACTTATCCAAGAACTCCATAAACACCTTGTTCATCATGTTCATAAAATATGCAGGTGCATTAGTCAGACCAAATGACATAACGGTATACTCGTACAACCCATACCTGGTGGTAAAAGCCGTCTTGGGTATATCCTGTTCCCGAATCTTCAAATGGTGGTATCCTGATCGCAGATCGATCTTGGAAAATACCTTAGCTCCTTGCAATCGATCAAACAGATCATTGATCATCGGTAGTGGGTACTTGTTCTTGATGGTTACTTCATTCAATCCTCGATAATCGACAACCATCCTTAACGATCCATCCTTCTTTTCCACTAGAAGTACTAGCAATCCCCAAGGTGAAGAACTTGGGTGAATATATCCTTTATCCAGTAACTCCTTAATTTGCTTCTTAATTTCCACCAAATCCTTTGCAGGCATCCTATATGGTCTCTTTGATATTGGCCCTGTGCCTGGCAATAGCTCAATCAAAAACTCAATATCTCTATCCGGTGGCATGCCTGACAACTCTTCTGGAAATACTTCGGGGAAATCCTTCACTACTGGTACTTCCTCCTGCACAACTCCTGTTAAGCAATTTACTTGAGTCCTCTTTGGCACATGTCAGGATACATAATTGATCCTTCTCCCTTCTGGGGTGGTAAGCAAAATTGACTTACTAGCACATTCAATATTCCCTTCATACTTTGATAACCAATCCATGCCTAATATCACATCCAATCCTTGGGATTCCAATACTATTAGGTCTGAGGGAAAAACATAGTTACCAATCCTTAATGGTAACCGATCACACCATAGACTAGCCATATATTCTGCTCCAGGCGAGGTTACTAACATGGGTGACCTAAGGGCTTGGGTTGGTAGTTTATACTTATCCACAAATCCCCTTGATATGTATGAATGCGATGCACCAGTATCGAAAAGAATGAGTGCAGTAAATGACTTAACCAAAAACCTACCGATTACTGCATCCGGCTGCTCTTCAACTTCCTCCACATTAACGTGGTTCACCTGTCCCCTGTTGAAAGGGTTCGGCTTCTTCCCAGAGCTTCCATTGTCATTTCCATTCTGTGATTCAGGACATTCATTGGCATACGGTCTTCTGGCACTTAAAGCAAGTGACTTGGCTCAGGTCTTTCTTGGCTGGGGTTGATAGGTTGGTGCGATTTTGGCCGTTGCTTCCTCCATTCCCAGTACCATTCCTGGGGCCATTGTGATTGTGCGAGCTTCCTCCTCCATGGGTATGCTGAAAATGTCCTCCCGGTCTAGGGGTAAATCGTGGCTTTTGCTGAGCTCCTGAATTGTACTTTCCTTGTGCATACTTCCTCTTGCGATTTTCAATTTGCTGCCGCTTCCCTTCAATCATAAGACCACGATCTACCAACTCCTGGTAGTTGTTGAAGGTTGCTACCATCAACTGCATGCTTAACTCATCATTCAGTCCTTCCAGAAACTTCTCCTGCTTAGCTGCATCCATAGCAACATCATCTGGGGCATAACGTGCTAATTTACTAAAGTCCTCCACATACTGGCCAACTGTCCCAAAGCTGTCAGGACCCCGATTCCAAGTCACATCGATCTAGCTGGTAACACCTCATATCACTTTGCGGCCTCACACACGGTATTCCCACGGGTGTCGCCTTACCATGGCCCGGGACCGTTTGCGCCTTTTGGCTCACGTATATGATAGTGTCGCTAGCATCCATATGACAGAGAACCCGGGCCGACATGGCTAGTCGTGAACCCAAAGCGGCACTAACCCATGGGGACAGGCATACATGAATCAACTTCGAACATGTCGGTCAGCAGCGTGTGAATCTGGGCTGTAGCACTAGGCTAACAGGACTCCGGTAACCCGGGCTGTAGCAGGCTAGGCAGGACTCCGGAGGTCACCGCGTGACATTTCCCTGAAGGGACAGACACAGGAACGAAGTGAAACACATGCCGGCCAGTCAAGTGTCCTGAGAAGTAGTGCTGGGCTAGCAGGACTCTGGTGAACCGGGCTGTAGCGGACTACTATGGCTCATGGAAGCACAAGACTACATTTCCCCATAAGGGAGGCTGCCAAAGATAAACAACTAGATTGTCGGATCCCACACATACCAAGCATTTCAATCATACACACAATATGCTCGATATGTGTAAATACATCATGGCATCACAACATAACTCTACGACTCAAGTATTTATTCATTAGACTTCGAGGAGCCAGAAATACAAACATGGGTCTCATGACCCAACATTCAGAGCATACAAACCAAAGCACATGCGGAAGCTTAACATGTCTGAGTATAGACATCTATAAATGAAAAAGGCTGAGAAGCCTGACTATCTACCAGATCCTGCCGAGGGCACAAGATCGTAGATGAGGTATCAAGCTAAACGTCGAAATCCACGCGGAACTACTGGCGAGACTGAAGTCTCTCTGCAAAACATAAATTAAGCAAACGTGAGTACAAAGGTACTCAACAAGACTTACATCAGAACTAGCTACATATGCATCAGTGTCAACAAGGGGGGGTGGTGGAGTTTGACTACAGCAAGCCAGCTTTGACTCAGTGGCTAACCTGAACTACGATTGCAAGCAACTCTTTTGAGGTGGCGCACACGAGTCCACATATTCACCATTCAATACACCACTATGGATCCGCTCCCGTCTCCCTACGAGAAGGCCATCCATAGCACTCACACTTATCTTGCGAGTTTTAGAGTATCCACTTTCACTTGTCTATGAACTGTTATAGGCAACCCAGAAGTCCTTTACCGCGGACACGGCTATTCGAATAGATCATTTATAATGCAGGGGTGTACTTCTTCACACACGCTCTCGCCACTTACCACCATGTACACGTCGTGTATCTCGGCAACCTTCAAGCGGAAGCCTGGAGAGGGAGTCGGCCACGACCTGACTAACCACACAAGTCTCTAGTCCAGGTTTATCGCCTATTCGGGTTCCATCCGCGAGGAGATCCGGCTGGAGTTTCGCTCACAGCCCCAAACGATGTGTGCAGGGTTCCCGAGACACCAAACGGGCGCCCGGTACTCCGTGCCACGGTGTATCTACCGCATCATAGCCCACCCCTAGGGTCAGCGCTACGCACGGCCGCCAACACATATCCTACAAACACCAGAAACTAGTTGCAACTCCTGGGCAGAGGACAAGGGCAGTTAATAAGTTGAGAGGGTCCATTGGTTTCGGGCCCAATGCGTGGTAGTAGCTGGTCATGGATCACAAACACAGAACTCAGTTCCTAAGAACGGTTTCAATGAGACAACCCACCATGTACTCCTACATGGCCTCTCACCGCTACCTTTACCAAATCGTGTTCACACACTTAGCTCACACACAGTAGGACATGTTCATCACTGTTCCAATTCATCCCCGATGAATCAGACCTGACTCAACTCTAAGCAGTAGCAGGCATGACAAACAAGCATGAATGAGTAGGCACATCAGGGCTCAAACAACTCCTACTCATGCTAGTGGGTTTCATCTATTTACTGTGGCAATGACAGGTCAGGCAGAGGAAAGGGGTTCAACTACCGCAACATGTAACAGTTGAATCATTGTTGTCCTAATGCAGTAAAAGAGAGCAGGAGTGAGAGAGTGGGATTGTATCGAAATGAACAAGGGGATTTTGCTTGCCTGGCACTTCTGAAGATAGTATAGCTCTTCATCGGTGTCATTGATCACATCGTCGAAACATACGTCTACCGAGGGGGGAACAATCACCGGCAAACACAGAAAGAATACAATCAATGCAATGCACATTATGATGCATGATCATGACATGTAAATATGTTGTGATTTGAGCTAATGCAACTAAAACCAGATTAAATGAAGTTGGTTTGAACCAAAGACTCAAATTCAACTCCATATGTGATTATTTAAATGCCACTTATTTGATTTGACCTGATCAGCAGGCATAAGTTGTTCAAACATGCATGATAATGCCATAATTAGATTCTTTGGATTTTTTTGATCATTTTTCATATATAACTTATTTCATTTGGAGTTACGGTTGATTTACTATGAATTTTTGAATTTTTGGACATTTTCTGAATTAAATAAATCATTTCTGATTTATTTAAAATCCAGAAAAGCATTTATGACCTCATCACTGCGTCACTGTGACGTCATCCAGTCAACAGGATGGGTCCAGGTCAAACCTGACGGGTGGGGTCCACACGTCGGTGACACAGTGCAAGCTAGGGTCACAGACAGGTGGGCCTGGTCAACGTGTGACATGGCCAGGTCAAACTGACCTATGGGGCCCGTGGGATTAGTTAAGTCTAAACAGAAATAAAACCCAGGTTAAATAGGAAGTGGGGCCCAGGTGTCAGTGAGCTAGGGGATTAGTTAGGCGTCATTAGCGCTAATCACGTGGCCACGTCGGATTGCGCCGGCGGTTAGACGACGGCGACGACCCAGAGCGGCGGTGGCTCGCCGGAGTGGCGCCAGGGGTGGTAGCTAGGTGCGCTGAGGGCACCAGGAGGAAGCCCACGCTCCCGCGCATCCAGCAGAGGCAGCGGCAGGTCACGGGGTGCCCGGAGTCGACGACGGATTCAGCCTAAGAAAACGGGCTAAGTGGTCAACAGGTGGTGGTGGTGGTGGGTTGTTGTTGTTGTTCCCCTGATTCTGATTCTGGACTAGCAACTGCATCAATGTGTTCTGCTGCTGGATCAACTGGGTGAGCTCCGGTGGAAAGGTAAATCCGGGGTCACGTCTCGGAGGCATTTGAGGGTTTAGAAAAGATGAGATTTAAGAATAGATGGGGTCTAAAGAGAAAACACTACCCATATGCACATGAGGCAAAAGCAAACAATTCACTTCATTCAATCAAACAAGGGCATATAATCGATCTAACTATCGCAAAAGTGCTCGGGCTACTATATTTACATGGTGGACTACTACTACTGATGAGGTGGTCTACTAGAAATATTCTTCGGTTGCAGACTCCATGATATCTGCTCCAACTTCATCAACATAGTCATCATCGCTATCATCTGGATCCGAATCGGTGTCATCGATGATGATGTAGAATTCCGGGCGAATCTCCTTGGGTTCTTCGTCTTCTTCTACTGGTGTAGGGTCTCCCATAAATATTCCAATCTTCTTGATCCGATCATCATTCTTCCCCACTAATACTTCGATTTCCTCTTCATAATCTTCACGTGTAGCCTTGAGTTCTTCCTCCAGTTCCTTGATTCTTGTCTTTGCCTTCTTCAGGTCTATCATGTCGGCGCACATTTGGTTCTCCTGACGTCGAATGTGCTGGTTTAACTCCTGGATAAAAGCTGCAATTGATCTATCCTTTCTGGTGCTGATCATCTCCCAGTGCTCATCTCGGCGCCCACAAATCTGGTAGATAGTATCCTTGATATCATTGCGGTAGACTTCTCCAATGCGTCCCATGGCGATGTGAGCTGCCATGCTCTTTCCTAGACTCCAAGTTGGTGCATCAAAAGAAAACTCTATGGGCTCAGTGACTGGCATGAACGTCCTTCCTGGAACTTGAACTTGAATCATCCAGTGCTCTTCTTCAGGTAAAGTGGCGTTGTAGGTTCCGGTGAAGCTTGGTACTCCTATGTTCAGGTATCTAGTGACTTCCTTCAAGTGACGTCCAAATGGTGTATCTTCATCCAGTTGCGTGAACTTGTTCCTTGCATCCGCCATCCTAAAAGAGTAGAAAAGATGAGCGGTCAGAAGAGAAGAGAGTGAGTAGTGATCTAGGTCTTTAGCTTAGTGGTCGTGTCCTACAGTCAGCGTGTCCTCTGATACCATCTTGTAGCGACCAGACCTCAAACGATCCAATCTCTGTGCTCAGGTGTCATCCCTGGATCAGTAATGCTGACACCACACAGTACTTGAAGGATTTATAACAGAGTAGCAATCACACACTTATTACATCGAGTGTCTCAATAGAGATCTTATTACAATAAATATGGCTTAAGGCCATCTAATTATGATAACAGCGGAAGACTTGGAAGATAAGTGAGTCCATCAACTCCAACGGCATCACTGAGTATAGAACCACGACCTAAAACTCCTTAATCATCGTCTGAAAAGTCTGCAACATTAACGTTGCAGCCCGAAAACGGGTCAGCACATGGAATATGCTGGCAATGTAACACATAGAGGGTAATGGAAAGAAACAGCTATACTATATGCATATTTGGCTGGTGGAAAGCTCTATGGTTACAGTTTTGCGTAAAGCCAATTTTTCCCTATTGCAAAGGAATAAATTTATTTAACTATTATGGTGGTTGTTAAACATCGAGAATGGTTGACAGCATCCTCAATCCCAATTAAGTAACATCATTAAACAAACCCGTCAAATTAAATTTTATAGTAACATGTTGAGATTCACATGATAATCCAGGTACTAGATACTCAAGACGTCCATAACCGGGGACACGGCTAATCATGATTAGTTTATACACTCTGTAGAGGTTTGCACACTTTTCCCCACAAGACTCGGTCGCTTCCGTTTGGTTTCTCGCACTTCACGGTGTTTGAGAAATGGATGACCGAGACATAGTCTTTCAGAAGCACTAGCACCTTACGATGGGTAGACCATACCACCTACATCCCCTACATCTGCTAGTCTACCACTGTAAGAGTTCGCACGACTTAGTCAACTATGCTAGAGCCCATAATAGCTTGTGGCTGCACACGGAAGTTTCTAGCATGAAAAATCTCATGATCCCTTTGAGCCTGGGTGGCGGTCCAAAAGAAAACAGGCAATCCTAGAATACCCAGGTACCTCAATCCACCCAGATGTGTATTTAAGTTGCCACCTTAGATAAACCATTGATTTAAAAATCTCACATTTGTCATGGATATCACTCACCCAATCCACGTCTACTAGCATAGCATAGCAATAATGAGCAAACGTAGAAGTAACTCCCAAAGGTTTGATAATAAACAGGTAATAGGTACTACCTCAACTACTTCCCAAACCCACAATTTAATTAGATCCTAATCATGCAATGTGTAGGGATTGATCTAATGCAATAAAACTGGGTAGTAGAAGGTATGATCAAAGTGTTACTTGCCTTGCCGATGATCCGGGAAACCTAGTGATTCGAAGTAACAAGCGGCGCACTCCGGGTACTCTATCGCAAACAAACAAGCATACAATAAGTATTCAACTAATGCACAAGTAAAACTCAAATAAGAGATCTAACCAGAAAGTTCATCTTAAGAACTCCGGTTGGCGAAAAGAATCAAATTGAACGAAGCAACGAAAGACAAACGGCAAAAGAAATAGGCTTCGTTTACTATTCTGGATCTAAGGCAATTTTTATAGAAGCAAAACTTGTTTAAGTTGGTTAAACGGAAAGAGGGTTTCGAGATGAAACTCCAGGCGCTTGAATCGCCTGATTCCGATAAACGAGCGAGAAGTTATACTAAAACCAAAATCGGATCAGAAATCGCGATCAGAAAAATCACGGATTTAATCCGAGAAAAAGAAAAACGACGAACAGTTTAACGAACGAACGTTCATTAACTGGATCTAAATAACGAACGAACGAACGAACGAACGCTCGCTAAATAGAATAAACCGAAAAGAAACCGTTCTAATAAAAAAAACAAATCAAAAAAAAATAAACCATGACTTTTTATAAAAAAAACGGGCGGTTTTCTAAAACCGCCGGCGATGGTGGCTACCTCGGGCGGCGTGTCCGGCGAGCGGGTGGGGCGGCTCCGACGAGGCGGCGGGGCGGCGGCGGCGAGGCGGCGGCGGCAAGGCGGCGGGGTCGGGCGCGGGGCTAGGGTTTCGGCCTGGGTGAGCTGGCTCGGGCTCCGGGCGGCGGCTTATAAGGGCTGCCCCGGGCGGAGTCCCGCTCGGGTACGGCCCGGAGTCAGTTCATGTTTTTTTAAATAACGCGTAGAAAAACAAATAAAAGAAATACTAAATGGACTCCAAAAATCCCGAAGTAAATTTTCCCCGACTTCTAAAATCAAGTCGCACATGAGGAACATTTATTTGGGGCCTAAATGCAATTTTGAAAAACGCGCATTTTTCCTAAATTCAAATAAAATAGCAAATAAAACCAAATAAAATCTTATTTGATTTTTTTTATCAAATCCTCAATATTTCTTTATTTTGGGAAAGTCATTTTATTCCCTCTCTCATAATTTTTATAATAGAAATAATTGAAGATAAAATAAATAAAATCAAATGATCCTATTTTCAAAATTTGAGACAACTCAAATATGAAAATAACGAAATCCCCAACTCTCTCCGAGGGTCCTTGAGTTGCGAAAAATTTCTGGGATCAACCAAAATGCAATAAATATGATATGCAATGATGATGTAGTGTATAACATTCCAAATTGAAAATTTGGGATGTTACACAAATACTTCCCAACAGGAGATATTCTAGCAGCCCAGCCAGTGAAGGAAATGAGCTATGTGTGGAGAAGCATTTTAAAAGGATGATCGACCCAAACACTGGGACGTGGGATCAAGGCCTTGTAGCGGACTGCTTCCATCCTGACGATGTACCTTTTATCATGAGTATACCCACCTGGTATCAGGCGGAAGACTTTCTGGCTTGGCACTATGATAGTAAGGGTCTTTTCTTGGTCAAATCAGCATATAAGGTCCATGTAGATATGCTCAAACAAGAGGCTACTGTTAACAATCATTGAGATATGGTAGAGGCGCACCTGGAGAGTCCTACAAGTTATAGTTAGACTAGAGATAGAATAGGAAGTCTGTTATTCAAACCTTATTGTATTTCTTTCTATATCTTCTTGCCTTGACTTGTACTCCAAACTATGTATGCATCCAGGGATATGCCCCTGCCATATAACACGCACGCGTCCCCTCGAGCAAGGGTAAGACGCTTCAATCCATCTGACATGGTAGTCAGAGCAGGCCTCTTCTACTTCGTCTAGCTACAAACCAAATCACCCAAAAACCTATTTCCCAAAATCTAACACCCACGGCCATGGCATCTTCCTCAAGGTCCACCGCAGCCCTAAACACCCAAGTCACAGAGAAACTCACCCGCCAAAACTATATCCTATGGCGTGCCCAAATCCTTCCTCAAGTTCGCAGCGCCGGCCTCTATGGCCTCCTCGACGACACTGATCCTGAGCCGGCGAAACTTGTTCCCGTCAAGGACAAGGACGGGAAGGACAGCACCATCACCAATCCTGAGCACGCGATTTGGGTCAGGCAAGACCAGCTCGTGCTCGGCTATCTTCTGATCAATCTGACGAAATAAGTGCTCATACATGTAGTATCAATCCCCCACCTCGCGCGCTCTCGTGTTCTTGAGGTGGTACGATCTTGATGTATCGTGAGCTTTGCTATTATAGTTGGATCTTATGATGTTTCTCCCCCTCTACTCTCTTGTAATGGATTGAGTTTTCCCTTTGAAGTTATCTTATCGAATTGAGTCTTTAAGGATTTGAGAACACTTGATGTATGTCTTGCGTGGGATGCCCGTGGTGACGATGGGGTATTCTATTGATCCACTTGATGTATGTTTTGGTGATCAACTTGCGGGTTCCGCCCATGAACCTATGCATAGGGGTTGGCACACGTTTTCGTCTTGACTCTCCGGTAGAAACTTTGGGGCACTCTTTGAAGTACTTTGTGTTGGTTTGAATAGATGAATCTGAGATTGTGTGATGCATATCGTATAATCATATCCACGGATACTTGAGGTGACATTGGAGTATCTAGGTGACATTAGGGTTTTGGTTGATTTGTGTCTTAAGGTGTTATTCTAGTACGAACTCTATGATAGATTGAACGGAAAGAATAGCTTCATGTTATTTTACTACAAACTCTTGAATAGATCGATCAAAAAGGATAACTTTGAGGTGGTTTCGTACCCTACCATAATCTCTTCGTTTGTTCTCCGCTATTAGTGACTTTGGAGTGACTCTTTGTTGCATGTTGAGGGATAGTTATATGATACAATTATGTTATTATTGTTGAGAGAACTTGCACTAGTGAAAGTATGAACCCTAGGCCTTGTTTCCTAGCATTGCAATACCGTTTGTGTTCACTTTTATCATTAGTTACCTTGCTATTTTTATATTTTTATATTACAAAAACCTTTATCTACCATCCATATACCACTTGTTTCACCATCTCTTCGCCGAACTAGCGCACCTATACAATTTACCATTGTATTGGGTGTGTTGGGGACACAAGAGACTCTTTGTTATTTGGTTGCAGGGTTGCTTGAGAGAGACCATCTTCATCCTACACCTCCTACGGATTGATAAACCTTAGGTCATCCACTTGAGGGAAATTTGCTACTGTCCTACAAACCTCTGCACTTGGAGGCCCAACAACGTCTACAAGAAGAAGGTTGTGTAGCAGACATCAAGCTCTTTTCTGGCGCCATTGCCGGGGAGGTTAGCGCTTGAAGGTATATCTTTAGATCTTGCAATCGAACCTTTTTGTTTCTTGTTTTAGCACTAGTTTAGTTTATAAAAGAAAACTACAAAAAATTATGGAATTGAGTTTGCCTCATACGCTTCATCTTTTTAATATCTTTCGTGAGTATGATGGAAAGGAAAATTGTGCCAAAGTTCTAGAAGAAGAATGCATTAGAATGTTTGGCACTAAATATTTGAATGATGAGCATGATTTCAATGTTGTTAGTATGAATTCCTTGAATATCCATGATGCTAATGATATGCAAAGCCACACGCTTGGGGAAGCTATGTTTGATGAAGATGATATTTTTTGTCCCCAAAGTTTTGATGATAAAATTCATTATGATGAAAGCATGCCTCCTATTTATGATGATTATATTGATGAAAGTGGATTTGGAGAGGTCATGACTTTATTTTGTGATGAATCCACTATTTCGGAAGAGGTTCCAATTGATTATGAGAACAAAGTTGCTATCTATGATGATTATTGTGATGACTTGTATGCTATAAAGAATAATGATATCCATGAAACTTGTCATCGTGATTTTAGTTTTCAATTGGATTATGCCTCACATGATAATTATTTTGTTGAGTTTGCTCCCACTATTATTCATGAGAAGAATTTTGCTTGTGTGGAGAGTAATAAAATATCTATGCGTGTAGATCATGAAAAGAATGCTTTAGGTGCTGGTTATATTGTTGAATTCATTCATGATGCTACTGAAAATTATTATGAGGGAGGAGCATGTGCTTGTAGGAATTGCAATAATATCAAGTTTCCTCTCTATGTGCTTAAAGTTTTGAAGTTATGCTTGTTTTGCCCTCCTATGCTAGTTGATTATTGTTCCCATAAATTGTTTGCTCACAAAATCCCTATGCATAGGAAGTGGGTTATACTTAAATGTGCTAGTCATATTCTTCATGATGCTCTCTTTATGTTACAATCTTATCTTTTATGTGAGCATCATTGAAATCATCATGCCTAGCTAGGGGCGTTAAACGATAGCGCTTGTTGGGAGGCAACCCAATTTTATTTTTGTTCCTTGATTTTTGTTCCTGTTTAGTAATAAATAATTCATCTAGCCTCTGTTTAGATGTGGTTTTATGCTTTTAATTAGTGTTTGTGCCAAGTAGAACCTTTGGGAAGACTTGGGGAAAGTCTTTGCGATCATGCTGTAAAAAAATAGAAACTTTAGCGCTCACGAGATTAGCTGCCATTTTTTATTGGTGAGTGCTACTTAGTTAATTATTTTTGCAGATGATTAATAGATAAATTACTCACGTCCAGCAATTTATTTTTAGAATTTTTGGGGTTCCAGAAGTATACTTTTGATCCAGATTACTACATACTGTTCTGTTTTTGACAGATCCTGTTTTCTATGTGTTGTTTGCTTATTTTGATGAATCTATGAGTAGTATCGGAGGGTATGAACCATAGATAAGTTGGAATACAGTAGATATTACACCAATACGAATTTAGAATGAGTTCAAAATAGTACCTAAGTGGTGATTTATTTTCTTATACTAACAGAGCTTACGAGTTTTCTGTTAAGTTTTGTGTTGTGAAGTTTTCAAGTTTTGGGTAAAGATTCGATGGACTATGGAATAAGGAGTGGCAAGAGCCTAAGCTTGGGGATGCCCAAGGCACCCCAAGGTAATATTCAAGTACAACCAAAATCCTAAGCTTGGGGATGCCCCGGAAGGCATCCCCTCTTTCGTCTTCGTTCATCGGTAACTTTACTTGGAGCTATATTTTTATTTACCACATGATATGTGTTTTGCTTGGAGCGTAATTTTATTTTATTTAGTTTTTCTTGCTGTTTGAATAAAATACCAAGATCTGAAATTCTTAAATGTTAGAGAGTCTTCACATAGTTGCATAATTATTCGACTACTCATTGATCTTCACTTATATCTTTCGGAGTAGTTTGTCATTTGCTCTAGTGCTTCACTTATATATTTTTAGAGCACGGTGGTGGTTTTATTTTGAAGAAATAGATGAACTCTCGTGCTTCACTTATATTATTTTGAGAGTCTTTAGAACAGCATGTTAGTTTGCTTTGGTTATGAAACTAGTCCTAATATGATGGGCATCCAAGAGTGACATAATAAAAACTTTCATATAAAGTGCATTGAATACTATGAGAAGTTTGATGCTTGATAATTGTTTGAGATATGAAGATGGTGATATTAGAGTCATGCTAGTTGAGTAGTTGTGAATTTGAGAGATACTTGTGTTAAAGTTTGTGATTCCCGTAGCATGCACGTATGGTGAACCGTTATGTGATGAAGTCGGAGCATGATTTATTTATTGATTGTCTTCCTTATGAGTGGCGGTTGGGGACAAGCGATGGTCTTTTCCTACCAATCTATCCCCCTAGGAGCATGCGCGTAGTACTTTGTTTCGATAACTATAGATTTTTGCAATAAGTATGTGAGTTCTTTATGACTAATGTTGAGTCCATGGATTATACGCACTCTCACCCTTCCACCATTGCTAGCCTCTCTTGTGCCGTGCAATTTTCGCCGGTACCATATCACCCACCATTACCTTCCTCAAAACAACCACCATACCTACCTATTATGGCATTTCCATAGCCATTCCAAGATATATTACCATGCAACTTTCCACCGTTCCGTTATTATGACACGCTTCATCATTGTCATATTGCTTTGCATGATCATGTAGTTGACATTGTATTTGTGGCAAAGCCACCGTTCATAATTCTTCCATACATGTCACTCTTGAGTCATTGCGCATCCCGGTACACCGCCAGAGGCATTCACATAGAGTCATATTTTGCTCTAAGTATTGAGTTGTAATTGTTGAGTTGTATGAAAATAAAAGTGTGATGATCATCATTATTAGAGCATTGTCCCAGTGAGGAAAGGATGATGGAGACTATGATTCCCCCACAAGTCGGGATGAGACTCCGGACTAAATAAAAAAAGTCCATAAAAAAGAGAGAAAAGGCCCCAAAAAAGAGGCCATAAAAAAGAGAAAAGGCCCAAATAAAAAAATGAGAGAAAAAGAGAGAAGGGGCAATGCTACTATCCTTTTACCACACTTGTGCTTCAAAGTAGCACCATGATCTTCATGATAGAGAGTCTCCTATGATATCACTTTCATATACTAGTGGGAATTTTTCATTATAGAACTTGGCTTGTATATTCCAATGATGGGCTTCCTCAAAATGCCCTAGGTCTTCGTGAGCAAGCAAGTTGGATGCACACCCACTTAGTTCCTTTTGTTGAGCTTTCATATATTTAAAGCTCTAGTGGATCTGTTGCATAGCAATCCCTACTCACTCACATTGATATCTATTAATGGGCATCTCCATAGCCCGTTGATACGCCTAGTTGATGTGAGACTATCTTCTCCTTTTTTTATTCTCCACAACCACCATTCTATTCCACATATAGTGCTATATCCATGGCTCACGCTCATGTATTGCGTGAAGATTGAAAAAGTTTGAGAACATCGAAAGTATGAAACAATTGCTTGGCTTGTCATCGGGGTTGTGCATGATTTAAATATTTTGTGTGGTGAATATGGAGCATAGCCAGACTATATGATTTTGTAGGGATAGCTTTCTTTGGCCATGTTATTTTGAGAAGACATAATTGCTTTGTTAGTATGCTTGAAGTATTATTATTTTTATGTCAATATTAAACTTTTGCCTTGAATCTTATGGATCTGAATATTCTTGCCACAATAAAGAAAATCACATTGATAAATATGTTAGTTAGCATTCCACATCAAAAATTCTATTTTTATCATTTACCTACTCGAGGACGAGCAGGAATTAAGCTTGGGGATGCTGATACGTCTCCAACGTATCTATAATTTTTGATTGTTCCATGCTATTATATTATCAACCTTGCATGTTTTATATGCATTTATATGCTATTTTATATGATTTTTGGGACTAACCTATTAACCTAGAGCCCAGTGCCAGTTTTTGTTTTTCCTTGTTTTAGAGTATCGCAGAAAAGGAAAATCAAACGGAGTCCAATTGACCTGAAACTTCACAGAACTTATTTTTGGACCAGAAGAAGCCCACGGAGTATAAGAGTTGGACCAGGAGAGTCCCGGGCTGCCCACGAGGGTGCGGGGCACGCCCACCCCCCTGGGCGCGCCCCCTGCCTCGTGGAAAGCCCGGAGGTCCACCGACGTACTTCTTCCTCCCATATATACCCATATACCCTAAAAACTTCGGGGAGCAGAATAGATCGGGAGTTCCGCCGCCAGAAGCCTCCGTAGACACCGAAAACCTATCTAGACCCGTTGCGGCACCCTGCCGGAGGGGGAAATCCCTCTCCGGTGGCCATCTTCATCATCCCGATGCTCTCCATGACGAGAAGGGAGTAGTTCTCCCTTGGGGCTGAGGGTATGTACCAGTAGCTATGTGTTTGATCTCTCTCTCTCCCTCTCTCTCTCGTGTTCTTGAGGTGGTACGATCTTGATGTATCGTGAGCTTTGCTATTATAGTTGAATCTTATGATGTTTCTCCCCCTCTACTCTCTTGTAATGGATTGAGTTGTCCCTTTGAAGTTATCTTATCGGATTGAGTCTTTAAGGATTTGAGAACACTTGATGTATGTCTTGCTGGGATGCCCGTGGTGACAATGGGGTATTCTATTGATCCACTTGATGTATGTTTTGGTGATCAACTTGCGGGTTCCGCCCATGAACCTATGCATAGGGGTTGGCACACGTTTTTGTCTTGACTCTTCGGTAGAAACTTTGGGGCACTCTTTGAAGTACTTTGTGTTGGTTTGAATAGATGAATATGAGATTGTGTGATGCATATTGTATAATGATACCCATGGATACTTGAGGTGACATTGGAGTATCTAGGTGACATTAGGGTTTTGGTTGATTTGTGTCTTAAGGTGTTATTCTAGTACGGACTCTATGATAGATTGAACGGAAACAATAGCTTCATGTTATTTTACTACGGACTCTTGAATAGATCGATCAGAAAGGATAACTTTGAGGTGGTTTCATACCCTACCATAATTTCTTTGTTTGTTCTCCGCTATTAGTGACTTTGGAGTGACTCTTTGTTGCATGTTGAGGGATAGTTATATGATCCAATTATGTTATTATTATTGAGAGAACTTGCACTAGTGAAAGTATGAACCCCAGACCTTGTTTCCTAGCATTTCAATACCGTTTGTGTTCAATTTTATCACTAGTTACGTTGCTGTTTTTATATTTTCAGATTACAAAAACCTTTATCTACCATCCATATACCACTTGTATCACCATCTCTTCGCTGAACTAGTGCACCTATAAAATTTACCATTGTATTGGGTGTGTTGGGGACACAAGAGACTCTTTATTTTTTGGTTGTAGGGTTGCTTGAGAGAGACCATCTTCATCCTACGCCTCCTACGGATTGATAAACCTTAAGCCATCCACTTGAGGGAAATTTGCTACTGTCCTACAAACCTCTGCACTTGGAGGCCCAATAACGTCTACAAGAAGAAGGTTGTGTAGTAGACATCAAGCCGCATCAACAATCTTCGGATGTCCCTCACCAACGCATAGAAGGGATCACAAGATGTCGCTACCTACTTCGCCTACATGCGATCGCTAGCTGATGAGTTGGCAGCCATTGGTAGACCGCTCAACGATGATGAACTCATCTCCCACATCCTCTCCAGGATGGATCTTGACTATCAGCCGCTGATCTCCACCCTGGACGTCCGCACCGAGCCACTCTCCATCGACCACCTGTTTGCCCTTATTGTTGGGGAACGTAGTAATTTCAAAAAATTTCCTACGCACACGCAAGATCATGGTGATGCATAGCAACGAGGGGGAGAGTCTGATCTACATACCCTTGTAGATCGCAACGGAAGCGTTGACACAACGTAGAGGAAGTAGTCGTACGTCTTCTTCCCGATCCGACCGATCCAAGCACCGTTACTCCGGCACCTCCGAGTTCTTAGCACACGTATAGCTCGATGACGATCCCCGGGCTCCGATCCAGCAAAGCTTCGGGGAGGAGTTCCGTCAGCACGACGGCGTGGTGACGATCTTGATGTTCTACCGACGCAGGGCTTCGCCTAAGCACTACAACGATATGATCGAGGTGGAATATGGTGGCAAGGGGCACCGCACACGGCTAAGGAACGATCTCAATGATCAACTTGTGTCTAGAGGTTCCCCCTGCCTCCGTATATAAAGGAGCCAAGGGGGAGGGGTGCGGCCAGCCCTATGGAGGCGCAGGAGGAGTCCTACTCCTACCGGGAGTAGGACTCCCCCCCAATCCTATTCCAACTAGGATTCCCAAGGGGGAAAGAGGGAGAGGGGTGGCCGGCCACCTCTCCTAGTCCTAATAGGACTAGGGGAGGGGGGAGGCGCGCAGCCCTTATGGGCAGCCCTTTCACCTTTCCACTAAGGCCCACTAAGGCCCATATGATTCCCGGGGGGTTCCGGTAACCTCCCGGTACTCCGGTAAAATCCCGATTTCACCCGGAACACTTCCGATGTCCAAACATAGGCTTCCAATATATCAATCTTTATGTCTCGACCATTTCGAGACTCCTCGTCATGTCCGTGATCACATCCGGGACTCCGAACAACCTTTCGGTACATCAAAATGCATAAACTCATAATAACTGTCATCGTAACGTTAAGCGTGCGGACCCTACGGTTCGAGAACAATGTAGACATGACCGAGACACGTCTCCGGTCAATAACCAATAGCGGGACCTAGATGCCCATATTGGCTCCTACATATTCTACGAAGATCTTTATCGGTCAGACCGCATAACAACATACGTTGTTCCCTTTGTCATCGGTATGTTACTTGCCCGAGATTCGATCGTCGGTATCCAATACCTAGTTCAATCTCGTTACCGGCAAGTCTCTTTACTCGTTCCGTAATACATCATCTCACAACTAACATATTAGTTGTAATGCTTGCAAGGCTTATGTGATGTGTATTACCGAGAGGGCCCAGAGATACCTCTCCGACAATCGGAGTGACAAATCCTAATCTCGAAATACGCCAACCCAACATCTACCTTTGGAGACACCTGTAATTCTCCTTTATAATCACCCAGTTACATTGTGACGTTTGGTAGCATCCAAAGTGTTCCTCCGGCAAACGGGAGTTGCATAATCTCATAGTCATAGGAACATGTATAAGTCATGAAGAAAGCAATAGCAACATACTAAACGATCGGGTGCTAAGCTAATGGAATGGGTCATGTCAATCAGATCATTCAACTAATGATGTGACCTCGTTAATGAAATAACAACTCATTGTTCATGGTCAGGAAACATAACCATCTTTGATTAACGAGCTAGTCAAGTAGAGGCATACTAGTGACACTTTGTTTGTCTATGTATTCACACATGTATTATGTTTCCGGTTAATACAATTCTAGCATGAATAATAAACATTTATCATGATTATAAAGAAATAAATAATAACTTTATTATTGCCTCTAGGGCATATTTCCTTCAGTCTCCCACTTGCACTAGAGTCAATAATCTAGATTACACTGTAATGATTCTAACACCCATGGAGCCTTGGTGCTGATCATGTTTTGCTCGTGGAAGAGGCTTAGTCAACGGGTCTGCAACATTCAGATCCGTATGTATCTTGCAAATCTCTATGTCTCCCACCTGGACTAGATCCCGGATGGAGTTGAAGCGTCTCTTGATGTGTTTGGTCCTTTTGTGAAATCTGGATTCCTTTGCCAAGGCAATTGCACCAGTATTGTCACAAAAGATTTTCATTGGACCCGATGCATTAGGTATGACACCTAGATCGGATATGAACTCCTTCATCCAGACTCCTTCGTTCGCTGCTTCCGAAGCAGCTATGTACTCCGCTTCACATGTAGATCCCGCTACGACGCTTTGTTTAGAACTGCACCAACTGACAGCTCCACCATTTAATGTAAACACATATCCGGTTTGCGATTTAGAATCGTCCGGATCAGTGTCAAAGCTTGCATCAACGTAACCTTTTATGGTGAGCTCTTTGTCACCTCAATATACGAGAAACATATCCTTAGCCCTTTTCAGGTATTTCAGGATGTTCTTGACCGCTGTCCAGTGATCCACTCCTGGATTACTTTGGTACCTCCCTGCTAAACTTATAGCAAGGCACACATCAGGTCTGGTACACAACATTGCATACATGATAGATCTTATGGCTGATGCATAGGGAACATCTTTCATATTCTCTCTATCTTCTGCAGTGGTCAGGCATTGAGTCTTACTCAACTTCACACCTTGTAACACAGGCAAGAACCCTTTCTTTGCTTGATCCATTTTGAACTTCTTCAAAATTTTGTCAAGGTATGTGCTTTGTGAAAGTCCAATTAAGCATCTTGATCTATCTCTATAGATCTTAATGCCTAATATGTAAGCAGCTTCACCGAGGTCTTTCATTGAAAAACTTTTATTCAAGTATCCCTTTATGCTATCCAGAAATTCTATATCATTTCCAATTAGCAATATGTCATCCACATATAATATCAGAAATGCTACAGAGCTCCCACTCACTTTCTTGTAAATACAGGCTTCTCCGAAAGTCTGTATAAAACCAAATGCTTTGATCACACTATCAAAACGTTTATTCCAACTCCGAGAGGCTTGCACCAGTCCATAAATGGATCGCTGGAGCTTGCACACTTTGTTAGCTCCCTTTGGATCGACAAAACCTTCCAGTTGCATCATATACAACTCTTCTTCCAGAAATCCATTCAGGAATGCAGTTTTGACATCCATCTGCCAAATTTCATAATCATAAAATGCGGCAATTGCTAACATGATTCGGACGGACTTAAGCATCGCTACGGGTGAGAAGGTCTCATCGTAGTCAATCCCTTGAACTTGCCAAAAACCTTTCGCAACAAGTCGAGCTTTGTAGACAGTAACATTACCATCAGCGTCAGTCTTCTTCTTAAAGATCCATTTATTCTCAATTGCTTGCTGATCATCGGGCAAGTCAACCAAAGTCCATACTTTGTTCTCATACATGGATCCCATCTCAGATTTCATGGCTTCAAGCCACTTTGCGGAATCTGGGCTCACCATCGCTTCTTCATAGTTCGTAGGTTCATCATGATCTAGTAGCATGACTTCCAGAACTGGATTACCGTACCACTCTGGTGCGGATCTTACTCTGGTTGATCTACGAGGTTCAGTAGTATCTTGATCTGAAGTTTCATGATCATTATCATTGGCTTCCTCACTAACTGGTGTAGGTGTCACTGAAACAGTTTTCTGTGATGAATTACTTTCCAGTAAGGGAGCAGGTACAGTTACCTCGTCAAGTTCTAGTTTCCTCCCACTCACTTCTTTCGAGAGAAACTCCTTCTCTAGAAAGGATCCATTCTTAGCAACGAATGTCTTGCCTTCGGATCTGTGATAGAAGGTGTACCCAACAGTTTCCTTTGGGTATCCTATGAAGACACATTTCTCCGATTTGGGTTCGAGCTTATCAGGTTGAAGCTTTTTCACATAAGCATCGCAGCCCCAAACTTTAAGAAACGACAACTTTGGTTTCTTGCCAAACCACAGTTCATAAGGCGTCGTCTCAACGGATTTTGATGGTGCCCTATTTAACGTGAATGAAGCCGTCTCTAGAGCATAACCCCAAAACGATAGCGATAAATCAGTAAGAGACATCATAGATCGCACCATATCTAGTAAAGTACGATTACGACGTTCGGACACACCATTACGCTGTGGTGTTCCGGGTGGCGTGAGTTGCGAAACTATTCCACAGTTTTTCAAATGTACACCAAACTCATAACTCAAATATTCTCCTCCACGATCAGATCGTAGAAACTTTATTTTCTTGTTACGATGATTTTCAACTTCACTCTGAAATTCTTTGAACTTTTCAAATGTTTCAGACTTATGTTTCATTAAGTAGGTATATCCATATCTGCTTAAATCATCTGTGAAGGTGAGAAAATAACGATATCCGCCACGAGCCTCAATATTCATCGGACCACATACATCGGTATGTATGATTTCCAACAAATATGTTGCTCTCTCCATAGTACCGGAGAACGGTGTTTTAGTCATCTTGCCCATAAGGCACGGTTCGCAAGTACCAAGTGATTCATAATCAAGTGGTTCCAAAAGTCCATCAGTATGGAGTTTCTTCATGCGCTTTACACCGATATGACCTAAACGACAGTGACACAAATAAATTGCACTTTCATTATCAACTCTGCATCTTTTGGCTTCAACATTATGAATATGTGTATTACTACTATCGAGATTCAATAAAAATAGACCACTCTTCAAGGGTGCATGACCATAAAAGATATTACTCATATAAATAGAACAACCATTATTCTCTGATTTAAATGAATAACCGTCTCGCATTAAACAAGATCCAGATATAATGTTCATGCTCAACGCTGGCACCAAATAACAATTATTTAGGTCTAATATTAATCCCGAAGGTAGATGTAGAGGTAGCGTGCCGACCGCGATCACATCGACTTTGGAACCGTTTCCCACGCGCATCGTCACCTCGTCCTTTGCCAGTGCCCGCTTATTTCGTAGTCCCTGTTTCGAGTTGCAAATATTAGCAACAGAACCAGTATCAAATACCCAGGTGCTACTGCGAGCTCTAGTAAGGTACACATCAATAACATGTATATCACATATACCTTTGTTCACCTTGCCATCCTTCTTATCCGCCAAATACTTGGGGCAGTTCCGCTTCCAGTGACCAGTCTACTTGCAGTAGAAGCACTCAGTTTCAGGCTTAGGTCCAGACTTGGGTTTCTTCTCCTGAGCAGCAACTTGCTTGCCGTTCTTCTTGAAGTTCCCCTTCTTCTTCCCTTTGCCCTTTTTCTTGAAACTAGTGGTCTTGTTAACCATCAACACTTGATGCTCCTTCTTGATTTCTACCTCCGCAGCTTTCAGCATTGCGAAGAGCTCGGGAATAGTCTTGTTCATCCCTTGCATATTATAGTTCATCATGAAGCTCTTGTAGCTTGGTGGCAGTGATTGGAGAATTCTGTCAATGACGCAATCATCCGGAAGATTAACTCCCAATTGAATCAAGTGATTATTATACCCAGACATTTTGAGTATATGCTCACTGACAGAACTGTTCTCCTCCATCTTGCAGCTATAGAACTTATTGGAGACTTCATATCTCTTAATTCGGGCATTTGCTTGAAATATTAACTTCAACTCCTGGAACATCTCATATGCTCCATGATGTTCAAAACGTCATTGAAGTCCCGATTCTAAGCCGTAAAGCATGGCACACTGAACTATCGAGTAGTCATCAGCTTTGCTCTGCCAGACGTTCATAACATCTGGTGTTGCTCCCGCAGCAGGCCTGGCACCCAGCGGTGCTTCCAGGACGTAATTCTTCTGAGCAGCAATGAGGATAATCCTCAAGTTACGGACCCAGTCCGTGTAATTGCTACCATCACCTTTCAACTTTGCTTTCTCAAGGAACGCATTAAAATTCAACGGAACAACAGCACGAGCCATCTATCTACAATCAACATAAACAAGCAAGATACTATCAGGGACTAAGTTCATGATGAATTTAAGTTCAATTAATCATATTACTAAAGAACTCCCACTTAGATAGACATCCCTCTAATCTTCTAAGTGATTACGTGATCCAAATCAACTAAACCATAACCGATCATCACGTGAGATGGAGTAGTTTTCAATGGTGAACATCGTTTATGTTGATCATATCTACTATATGATTCACGCTCGACCTTTCGGTCTCCGTGTTCTGAGGCCATATTTGCATATGCTAGGCTCGTCAAGTTTAACCTGAGTATTCTGCTTGTGCAAAACTGGCTTGCACCCGTTGTAGATGGACGTAGAGCTTATCACACCCGATCATCACGTGGTGTCTGGGCACGACGAACTTTGGCAGCGGTGCATACTCAGGGAGAACACTTCTTGATAATTTAGTGAGAAATCATCTTATAATGCTACCGTCAATCAAAGCAAGATAAGATGCATAAAAAGATAAACATCACATGCAATCAATTTAAGTGATATGATATGGCCATCATCATCTTGTGCTTGTGATCTCCATCTCTGAAGCACCGTCATGATCACCATCGTCACCGGCGCGACACCTTGATCTCCATCGTAGCATCGTTGTCGTCTCGCCAATCTTATGCTTCCACGACTATCACTACCGTTTAGTAATAAAGTAAAGCATTACATCGCGATTGCATTGCATACAATAAAGCGACAACCATATGGCTCCTGCCAGTTGCTGATAACTCGGTTACAAAACATGATCATCTCATACAATAAAATTCAGCATCATGCCTTGACCATATCACATCACAACATGCCCTGCAAAAACAAGTTAGACGTCCTCTACTTTGTTGTTGTAAGTTTTACGTGGCTGCTACGGGCTTAAGTAAGAACCAATCTCACCTACGCATCAAAACCACAACGATAGTTTGTCAAATAGACTCCGTTTTAACCTTCGCAAGGACCGGGCGTAGCCATACTCGGTTCAACTAAAGTTGGAGAGACAGTTGCCCGGAAGCCATCTATGTGCAAAGCACGTCGAGGGAACCGGTCTCGCGTAAGCGTACGCGTAAGGTTGGTCCGGGTCGTCTCGTCCAACAATACCGCCGAACCAAAGTATGACATGCTAGTAGGCAGCATGACTTGTATCGCCCACAACTCACTTGTGTTCTACTCGTGCAAATAACATCAAACCATAAAACCTAGGCTTGGATGCCACTGTTGGGGAACGTAGTAATTTCAAAAAATTTCCTATGCACACGCAAGATCATGGTGATGCATAGCAACGAGGGGGAGAGTCTGATCTACATACCCTTGTAGATCGCAACGGAAGCGTTGACACAACGTAGAGGAAGTAGTCGTACGTCTTCTTCCCGATCCGACCGATCCAAGCACCGTTACTCCGGCACCTCCGAGTTCTTAGCACACGTACAGCTCGATGACGATCCCCGGGCTCCGATCCAGCAAAGCTTCGGGGAGGAGTTCCGTCAGCACGACGGCGTGGTGACGATCTTGATGTTCTACCGACGCAGGGCTTCGCCTAAGCACTACAACGATATGATCGAGGTGGAATATGGTGGCAAGGGGCACCGCACACGGCTAAGGAACGATTTCAATGATCAACTTGTGTCTAGAGGTGCCCCCTGCCTCCGTATATAAAGGAGCCAAGGGGGAGGGCTGCGGCCAGCCCTATGGAGGCGCAGGAGGATTCCTACTCCTACCGGGAGTAGGACTCCCCCCCAATCCTATTCCAACTAGGATTCCCAAGGGGGAAAGAGGGAGAGGGGTGGCCGGCCACCTCTCCTAGTCCTAGTAGGACTAGGGGAGGGGGGGGAGGTGCGCAACCCTTATGGGCAGCCCTTTCACCTTTCCACTAAGGCCCACTAAGGCCCATATGATTCCCGGGGGGTTCCGGTAACCTCCCGGTACTCCGGTAAAATCCCGATTTCACCCGGAACACTTCCGATGTCCAAACATAGGCTTCCAATATATCAATCTTTATGTCTCGACCATTTCGAGACTCCTCGTCATGTCTGTGATCACATCCGGGACTCCGAACAACCTTTCGGTACATCAAAATGCATAAACTCATAATAACTGTCATCGTAACATTAAGCGTGCGGACCCTACGGTTCGAGAACAATGTAGACATGACCGAGACACGTCTCCGGTCAATAACCAATAGCGGGACCTGGATGCCCATATTGGCTCCTACATATTCTACGAAGATCTTTATCGGTCAGACCGCATAACAACATACGTTGTTCCCTTTGTCATCGGTATGTTACTTGCCCGAGATTCGATCGTCGGTATCCAATACCTAGTTCAATCTCGTTACCGGCAAGTCTCTTTACTCGTTCCGTAATACATCATCTCACAACTAACATATTAGTTGTAATGCTTGCAAGGCTTATGTGATGTGTATTACCGAGAGGGCCCAGAGATACCTCTCCGATAATCGGAGTGACAAATCTTAATCTCGAAATACGCCAACCCAACATCTACCTTTGGAGACACCTATAATTCTCCTTTATAATCACCCAGTTACGTTGTGACGTTTGGTAGCATCCAAAGTGTTCCTCCGGCAAACGGGAGTTGCATAATCTCATAGTCATAGGAACATGTATAAGTCATGAAGAAAGCAATAGCAACATACTAAACGATCGGGTGCTAAGCTAATGGAATGGGTCATGTCAATCAGATCATTCAACTAATGATGTGACCTCGTTAATGAAATAACAACTCATTGTTCATGGTCAGGAAACATAACCATCTTTGATTAACGAGCTAGTCAAGTAGAGGCATACTAGTGACACTTTGTTTGTCTATGTATTCACACATGTATTATGTTTCCGGTTAATACAATTCTAGCATGAATAATAAACATTTATCATGATTATAAGGAAATAAATAATAACTTTATTATTGCCTCTAGGGCATATTTCCTTCACTTATGTCCAACTTTGATCAAAGGATCGAGTTGTTCCAAGGGTCCAACTCCTCTGTCGGCTTCAAGTCTTCTGCGAATGTTGCTGCTCGTGGTGGCCGGGGCCCTACCAAGGGCTATCGCGGCCCTTCCAGGGGCAACTCGAGCGGCGGCAGTGGCGGCGGCTACAACCCTAGCAGCCATAACTCTAGTGGTGGCGGCCATGGTGGCTACCACCAGAACCAGCATGGCGGCGGTAGCAGTCGTCAAAATGGTGGTCGCCCCTTCTACTCCAACAACAGGGGCTACTGATAACCCACAAGTATAGGGGATCAATTGTAGCCTCTTTTGATAAGTAAGAGTGTAGAACCCAACGAGGAGCTAAAGGTAGAACAAATATTCCCTCAAGTTCTATCGACCACCGATACAACTCTACGCACGCTTGACGTTCGCTTTACCGGAAACAAGTATGAAACCAGAAGTACTTTGTAGGTGTTTTTGGGTAAGCTTGCAGGAAAGTAAAGAACACGAAAATAAAAGCTAGGGGCTGTTTAGATAAAGACACAACTAAATTAGTTTTAGCAGAGAGATTTTGTCAACAAGAAAGTTATTTGTCCCTAGGCAATCGATAACTAGACCGGTAATCATTATTGCAATTTTATTTGAGGGAGAGGCATAAGCTAACATACTTTCTCTACTTGGATCATATGCACTTATGATTGGAACTCTAGCAAGCATCCGCAACTACTAAAGATTCATTAAGGTAAAACCCAACCATAGCATTAAAGCATCAAGTCCCCTTTATCCCATACGCAAACAACCTACTTACTCGGGTCTGTGCTTCTGTCACTCACGCCACCCACCATAAGCAAATCATAAGCATATTGCAAACCCTACAACGGGAATCCCTCACGCTTGCGCGACACGGAGAGCACCATAGGAAAACACCAATAATAAAACATACAACTCAAACCAATCACGATCATCAAATAGCCATTAGGACAAAACAGATCTACTCAAACATCATAGGATAGCCATACATCATTGGGAAAGAATATATAGCGTTGGGCACCATGTTTAAGTAGAGATTACAGCGGGTAAGAGAGAGGTTACACCACTGCATAGAGGGGGGAAGAGTTGGTGATGATGGTGGTGAAGTTGTTGGTGAAGATGGCGGTGATGATGATGGCCCCCGGTAGCGCTCCGGCGCCACCGGAAGCAAGGGGGAGAGGGGCCCCCCTTCTTCTTCTTCTTCCTTGACCTCCTCCCTAGATGGGAGAAGGGTTTCCACTCTGGTCCTTGGCTCCCATGGCGTGGGAGGGGCGAGAGCCCCTCCGAGATTGCATCTATCTCTCTGTCTCTCTCTGTTTCACTGTTTTGTATATATATGGAGATCCGTAACTCCGATTGGCATGAAACCTTCGCCATGATTTTTTTTCTGAATATTAGCTTTCTTGCAGAAAAAGAAGAGCGTCAACCACCTTACGGTGGGCTCACGAGGGTAGGGGGCGCGCCCTAAGGGGGGCACCCCCCTGCCTCGTGACCACCTCGGGCACTGGTTCGCGTTGATTTTCCTTCTGAATTTTCCATATTTTCCAAAAATAAGCTCCGTCCGTTTTTATCCCGTTTGGACCCCATTTGATATGGATATTCTGCGAAACCAAAAACATGCAACAGACAGGAACTGGCACTGGGCACTGGATCAATATGTTAGTCCCAAAAAATAGTATAAAAAGTTGCCAAAATTATTTGAAAGTTCAATAATATTGGCATGAAATAATCAAAAATTATAGATACGACAGAGACATATCAGCTACCAAGGAGGCAGGCAACCCAGCGGAGGCAACACCAACAAAAATCGTGGGTATGATATGGATGAGTTTGGCCCTTGCCAAATTTGCAAAAAAACTAACCATATAGCCAAAGATTGTAATTGGCGCTATGCTGAGTGAGGGAGTCCTGGATTAGGGGGTCTCCGGACAGCCGGACTATATCCTTTGGCCAGACTGTTGGACTATGAAGATACAAGATTGAAGACTTCATCCCGTGTCCGGATGGGACTCTACTTGGCGTGGAAGGCAAGCTAGGCAATACGGATATGGATATCTCCTCCTTTGTAACCGACCTTGTGTAACCCTAGCCCTCTCTGGTGTCTATATAAACCGGAGGGTTTTAGTCCGTAGGACAACACACAATCATACCATAGGCTAGCTTCTAGGGTTTAGCCTCTCTGATCTTATGGTAGATCTACTCTTGTACTACCCATATCATCAATATTAATCAAGCAGGACGTAGGGTTTTACCTCCATCAAGAGGGCCCGAACCTGGGTAAAACATTGTGTCCCCTGCCTCCTGTTACCATCCGGCCTAGACGCATAGTTCGGGACCCCCTACCTGAGATCCGCCGGTTTTGACACCGACATTGGTGCTTTCATTGAGAGTTCCTCCGTGTCATCACCTTTAGGACCGATGGCTCCTCCGATCATCAACAACGATGCGGTCTAGGGTGAGACCTTTCTCCCCGGACAGATCTTCGTGTTTGGCGGCTTTGCACTGCGGGCTAATTCGCTTGGCCATCTGGAGCAGATTGAAAGCTACGCCCCTGGCCATCGGGTCAGATTTGGAAGTTTGAACTACACGACCGACATCCGCGGAGACTTGATCTTCGACGGATTCAAGCCACAGCCGGGCGCGCTACACTGTCACGATGGGTATGACCTAGCTCTGCCGCCGAACAGTACCCCAGAGGCCGTGCCCGCATCAGCTCCGACCCTTAGCTCGGAGCCAACTGCGCCAATCGAGGACGGGTGGCTAGACACCGCCTCAGGGGCTGCAGTCTCAACGGCGATCGAGCCGAACACCAGCCTAATCCTCTGCAAAGCCCGTGACTCCAAGGTGCCGGACTCTTTTCTGGACTCCGAACCGCCCGCGCCCCTGCCAATCGAATCCGATTGGGCGCCGATCATGGAATTCACCGCCGCGGATATCTTTCAGCACTCGCCCTTCAGCAACATTCTGAATTCACTAAAGTCTCTCTCTTTGTCAGGAGAGCCCTGGCCGGACTATGGCCAACAGGATTGGGATGCGGACGACGAAGAAATTCGACGCCCACCCACCACCCACTTCGTAGCCACTGTCGATGATTTAACCAACATGCTCGACTTTGATTCTGAAGACATCGACGGTATGGACGACGATGTAGGAGACGAACATGAACCAGCGCCTATAGGGCATTGGAAAGCCACCTCGTCATATGACATATACATGGTGGATACACCCAAAGAAGGCAATGGCGACGAGATAACAGAGGATGACCCCTCCAAGAAGCAACCCAAGCGCCGACGTCAGCGGCGCCGCTCTAAGTCCCGCCAAAGCAAAAGTGGTGAAACAGGCACAGGAGATAATAACACTCCGGATAGTGCCGAAGACAACAACAATCCCCTCTAGCAAGATTTAGAGCAGGAGGATGGAGGAGCCAACCCTCCTGAGAGAGCGGCAAACGGAGAGGAGGAGGATGACAATTACATGCCCCCTCCGAAGATGAGGTAAGCCTCGGCGACGATGAATTCGCCGTACCAGAGGATCCCGTCGAACAGGAGCGCTTCAAGCGCCGGCTTATGGCCACGGCAATTAGCCTGAAGAAAAAGCAGTAGCAGCTTCAAGCTAATCAAGATCTGCTAGCTGAAAGATGGACTGAAGTCCTCGCGGCCGAGGAATATAAACTCGAGCACCCCTCCAAGAATTACCCAAAGTGCAGGTTACTACCCCGACTGGAGGAAGAAGCGTATGATACGGCTGATCGGCCACCTCGTGGCCGCGATAGAGAGGCATTCCAGCCAAAAACTCGGCCTCCACCCCGACGCCATTCAAATAAAAAGGCATGGGGAGATATGCCAGACCTGTGAGACATATTGGAGGACAAAGCAAAGCATGCAAGATCGATCTACGGATCACGAGGGCGCACAACTCTGCGAGACAATAAACGTCACGCCGGATACAGTAAAAGCAAATCCGGACGGGACGAACACAGCGGGCAAGACCCATTCGAGCTGCGTCGCGATATAGCCCAATACAGAGGCGCCGCACACCCCTTATGCTTCACAGACGAAGTAATGGATCATCAATTCCCAGAAGGTTTCAAACCTGTAAATATTGAATTGTACGACGGCACAACAGATCCCGCAGTATGGATCGAGGATTTCCTCCTCCACATCCACATGGCCCACGGTGATGACTTACACGCCATCAAATACCTCCCACTAAAGCTCAAAGGACCAGCGCGGCATTGGCTTAACAGCTTGCCAGCGGACTCCATTAGCTGTTGGGAAGATCTGGAAGCCGCATTCCTCGACAACTTTCAGGGCACTTATGTGCGACCACCAGACGCCGATGACTTGAGCCACATAATTCAGCAGCCAGAAGAGTTGGCCAGGAAATTCTAGACTCGGTTCCTTACAAAGAAAAATCAAATCGTCGACTGTCCGGATGCAGAGGCCTTAGCAGCTTTCAGACACAACATCCGAGACGAGTGGCTAGCCCGGCACCTTGGTCAGGAAAGGCCGAAATCTATGGCAGCTCTCACGACGCTCATGACCCGCTTTTGTGCGGGAGAAGACAGCTGGCTGGCTCGCAGTAATAACATATCAAAGAACCATGGTACCTCCGATACCAAGGACGGCAATAGCAGGTCACGTCGCAACAAACATAAGCGCCGCATTAACAGCGAAAATACCAAGGATACGGCAGTCAATGCCGGATTCAAAGGCTCTAAACCCGGTCAGCGGAAAAAGCCATTCAAACAAAGTACGCCGGGTCCGTCCAGCTTGGACCGTATACTCGATCGCTCGTGTCAAATACACGGCACCCCAGGCAATCCAGCCAATCACACCAACAGGGAGTGTTGGGTGTTCAAGCAGGCCGGCAAGTTAATTGCCGAAAACAAGGACAAGGGGCCGCATAGCGATGACGAGGAGGAGCCCCGGCAGCCGCACACCGGAGGACAGAAGAGGTTTCCCCCGCAAGTGCGGACGGTGAACATGATATACGCAACCCACATCCCCAAGAGGGAGCGGAAGCGTGCGCTCAGGGACATATATGCGTTGGAGCCAGTCGCCCCAAAGTTCAACCCTTGGTCCTCTTGTCCGATCACCTTCGATCACAGGGACCACCCCACTAGTATCCGTCATGGCGAATTCGGCGCACTGGTCCTAGACCCAATCATTGACGGATTTCACCTCACTCGAGTCCTTATGGATGGCGGCAGTAGCCTGAACCTGCTTTATCGGGACACAGTGCGCAAAATGGGTATAGACCGCTCAAGGAACAAACCCACAAAAACGACCTTTAAAGGCGTCATTCCAGGTGTAGAGGCCCATTGCACAGGCTCAATTACACTGGAAGTGGTCTTCGGATCCCCGGATAACTTCTGAAGCGAAGAGTTAATCTTCGATATAGTCCCGTTCTGCAGTGGTTATCACGCGCTGCTCGGGCGAACCGCATTTGCTAGATTCAATGCGGTACCGCATTATGCATACCTCAAGCTCAAGATGCCAGGACCTCGCGGAGTTATTACAGTCAATGGAAACACAGAGCACTCTCTCCGAACAGAGGAGCACACCGCGGCCCTCGCAGTAGAAGCGCAAAGCAGCCTCTCAAGGCAATCGACCAGTTCGACGCTTCAAAGCCCGGACACCTTCAAGCGCACTCGGAGCAATCGGCAAATAGACCGCCTGGTGCGATCTGAGCTTGCGTAGCAATACGGCGGCCACCCCAATCCCAGCCCAACGACGAAACTCATGCCACGCGTACATAATTACGCGTTAAAAATACCATGGGCACAGGTGGGGAGGGGGGCACAACTGCGGCACGCCCCAAGACGCGGCTTAAACCGCACTAGGGGCTTCTCGTTTGGCTATCTTTCTCTTTTTTTCAGGACCTTAATCTCTGGAAACACTGTCCGGTAGCACTATTGCCGAACACATGATGCAACAACCAAGGAGGCAGACAGCTACGTCATACCACAGAATTCCTAGGTGGATTACAGTAATGAGCGAAATATTCGATTTAATATCATTCCTCAGCTTTAACCAAGGAGCGAAATACATAGTCCTACCCTTTGCTTATCACACTATCTGTATCACTCTACTTTAACGCAATTTTTTGAATAAACAATGCATGACATCACGACTATTATTGCATTCTTGTTATATATATATATATATCTATGTGTTCATTAATGACGCCTTGCAACCGTACACTTTGGTACGGCCAATACACCAGGGGCTTACGTACCCCACAATATGGTGTGAAAAGTCCGAACACTTTCACAAGTGCGGCACCCCGAACTTATAGCATTATATGCATCAGCTCCGAATCATGTCTTTGGTCAAATGTTGGGTTTGCCCGGCTCCTATGTTTTGGTACCTTACGTTCCGCTCTATCGGCTAAGGTAGCACTAGGAGAACTACTGCGATTGTGCCCCGGTTCTGCTGGGTTCAGCACCTCAGTAGAGAAAGCTAAAACTGACTGTCATGATAAGGCGAGAGACTGGTCGCTGTTCGGCGAGGTTTTCGAGTCCCTAAAGACTTATGCCGCTTAGAGCGAGGGGCCGACACTGTCCGGCTTAAAGGCGTGTATCGCGCCCCAAATTCGGCCTTCCGAATACCAGGGGCTTCGCCGAAATTTAAAATTATAGAATTCTATGACTAAGTGAGAGTGATAAAGCATTATTAGTCCGGTCGCCTTGTTCGCTGTGCTGAGCACCTCCCTCGAAGGACCCAAACATGGGAACAAGAGTGCTCAGGTTTATCCCGAACACCCCAGCACTCGTGGCATGGGGGCAGAAGTCGAGGACTAGCCATCTCTCAGATTGGATAAACAACCAAATAGAAGGTAATATTTTAAATTCAAACAAGCGTTGCATAGCGCATATGAAACAAGTTTTCATAAATACAGGATAAAACGAGCAAGTCTCACTCAAATATTACATCTTTTGAACACTCGTCCGCTATGAGACGGGCACCCAGCAGAACACCCTCGTAGTACATCTCGGGGTGGCGGTGCTCCTTGCCCTCCGGCGGCCCCTCCTTGATCAGCTTCACGGCGTCTAGCTTGACCCACTGCAATTTCACACGGGCGAAAGCCCGGCGTGCACCCTCAATGCAGACAGATCGCTTGACGACCTCCAGCCGTGTGCAGGCATCCACAAGCCGCCTCACCAGGCCGAAGAAGCTGTTTGGAAAGGCGTCGCCAGGCCACAGCCGGACTATAAAGCCCTTCATGGCCTGATCGGCCGCCTTATGTAGCTCGACCACCTGCTTCAGCTGGTCGCTCATTGGCACCGGGTGTTCGGCCTCAGCACACTGAGACCAGAACAGCTTCTCCGTTGAGCTTCCATCCTCGGCCTGGTAAAATTGTGCAGCATCGGACACACTACGGGGCAAATCTGCGAATGCTCCTGGAGAGCTCCGGATTCGGGTAAGTAATCGGTAATTTACTTTTACATGCTTGCTTTGCATATAGAAAGCCTTACCCGCCGCTATCTTCTTCATTGCGTCGATCTCCTGGAGGGCCCTTTGGGCTTCGGCCTTGGCACTTTTTGCGCTCTCGAGGGCTGTGGCAAGCTCAGACTCCCGCGTCTTTGAGTCAAGCTCCAACGCCTCGTGCTTCGCCACGAGAGCCTGGAGCTCTTGCTGCACCTCGCCCACCCGAGCCTTGGTTAGCACTTGCTTCAGGGTCTCCACCTCGGTCGTGGCCCCTGGCGAATATACGATGATCCTGTCATTTTGCAATCGCTTCTTATTTTATATATACATATCTATAGATAGGGTATTACTTACCCTTGTTCTCCTCGAGCTGCCTCTTGACAAGGCCGAGCTCTTTCCTGGACCCCTCGAGGTCCTGCTTCAGTACGGCGACCTCCACAGTCAGTGCGGCAGACGCCAGCAGTGAGGCCTGCATACGCATATTGACATACTTATATTAGACTCCTGCGATATTATTTGATCCTCTGTTCGGCTTTTCTTTGTGAACACCGAACAAAGCATCAGGGGCTACTGTCTATGCGGTAATATTTCTACTACATTTTAAAACACTTACCTCAAAGCCTGTTAGAAGGCTGGCACAGGCTTCAGTCAATCCGCTCTTGGCGGACTGAACCTTCTGGATCATCGCACTCATGATAGTGCGGTGCTCCTCGTCGATGGAAGCGCTGCGAAGCGCTTCCAGCAGATTTTCTGGTGCCTCTAGATGGACAGAGGTCACCGGCACAGGCGTCTTGCCCCTCTTAGAAGGAGGCCGCCTGCCTGAGCCCGGAACCACTGGAGGTTCCAGCGCGGTGTTTGGCTGAGGGACGAACTCGGAGCTCTCAGGGGCCCCGTCCCCTCGGCTCCCGGAGTCCGGAAGGTCGCCTTGAGGCGCCTCCAGGACTGTCTCCCCTCGACCCGGTGCCTCTTGAGACAGCACCTCGGCGTCGTCAGCAAGATGAGGGGAGGTGGCGGTCGGGACTGGATCGCTATCCATGTCCGACAAGCCCTGGGCCGTCCGATGATACATCGATACTAGCTCGTGGCGGCCTGCATAATTATGTTCGGCGTTAGGGAAAGCAGTGCGACAAAGGAATGCTATGAGTTACTCTGGTATCCGAATACTTACGATCTCCCCAGGGGCTTGGCCCTGGGCAACCACTCGTCTTCGCCTTCGTCGGCGGCGGTGGAACTATCTGGAAGGAGAGTCCTTCCCTTCTTGGACCCTTCGGCCCCCCCAGTTGGGGCGGCCTTCCTTTTCTTATCTTCCCCAGTCGGAGGGGGAGCATCTTCTTCCTCTTCCTTGTCTTCGGGGGAGGAGTGCGCCGCAGAGTCATCGGACGGTGAGTTCGACGACGCCTGGCGTCGGGAACTCTTTTTGGTTCCCTTGGCCTTCTTGGTCTTCTCCGGCACTGTATAAGGAGCCGGAGTCAGCATCTTCGCCAGAAGAGCGTCTGCTGGGCCTTAGGGCAAAGGAGTCGGACAGTCGATCTGTCCGGCCGTCTCCTGCCAGTCCTATCAAAGGTACGGGAGTTTAGATCCCGCATGGAGTCAATCTATAAAAAATAAGTATCATGTGAAAGGTAAAGCAGCTTACCGCACTGGCTTGGCGCTTCGCGCTGAATCCGCGATCCTCAGTAATGGCAGGGGGGACCTCGGCGCTTTTGAAGAGCACCCTCCAGGCATCTTCGTGAGTTGTGTCGAAGAGCCTGTTCAGAGTCCAGTGCTGCGCCGGGTCGAACTCCCACAAGTTGAACTCCCGTTGTTGGCACGGGAGGATCCGGCGGTGGAGCATGACCTGGACCACGTTGACGAGTTTGAGCTTCTTGTTCACCATGTTTTGAATACATGTTTGGAGTCCGGCTAGCTCTTCCGAACTACCCCAGGACAGGCCCTTCTCTTTCCAGGAGGTGAGCCGCGTGGGGATGCCAAATCGGAACTCGGGGGCTGCTGCCCATGCAGGGTCGCGCGGCTCGGTGATGTAGAACCACCCCGATTGCCATCCCTTTATGGTTTCCACAAAGGAGCCCTTGAGCCATGTTACGTTGGGCATATTGCCCACCATGGCGCCTCCGCACTTCGCTTGGCGGCCGCCCACAACCTTCAGCTTGACATTGAAGGTCCTCAACCATAAGCCAAAGTGGGGCTTGATGCCGTGGAAGGCCTCGCACACAACGATAAACGCCGAGATGTTGAGGATGAAGTTCGGGGCCAGATCGTGGAAATCCAGACCGTAATAGAACATAAGCCCCTGGACAAATGGGTGGAGAGGGAATCCCAGTCCACGAAGGAAATGGGTGAGGAACACTACCCTCTCATGGGGCCTGGGGGTGGGGATGAGATGCCCCTCATCTAGGAGCCGGTGCGCGATGTCGTCGGGCAGGTATCCGACTCTCCTCAGCTTCTTGATGTCTCCATCCGTGACGGAGGAGACCATCCACCTGCCTCCCGCTCCGGACATGGTTGGAGAAGGTTGAGGTGGGAGGTGCGGACTTGGGTGCTAGAGCTCGAGTGTGCGAAAACGGATGAGCAAAGGAGGAAGAAGGCGTGGATAGAAAGGTGAATCCTTATCCCTTTATATGGGCGGACGAAACTAAGCGTCCCCACTTGCCTGGTAAAACTCGCTCATCCCCAAGCACCGTAATCAATGGCACGGTTGGGTTACCCACGCCCGTATTGATGAGAATCCCGTAATAAGGGGACACGATCTCTGCTTTGACAAGACGTGTCAAAAAATTGCCTCGCGTTATGTGCGGGGCTAGTTAAAGGAAACGGTTCGAATAATCACCGGGCCATGACATAACGTCATACTGTCAAAACAAGTCAGCAAATTAGATTTGCGAAAATATTATTCTCTCTACGGAAGTATGTGGAACTTATGTTGCAGGGTCGGACACTATCCTCGTATTCAAATTCTTCTGTGATGCATTTGGAGGAGGAACCCGCCTTGCAATGCCGAAGACAATACTGCGAGCCGGACTCATTGTCATTGAAGCTTGGTTCAGGGGCTACTAAGGGAGTCCTGGATTAGGGGGTCCACAATCAGTCTTCCTTGGGTGAAATTGCAGAACTCTTCCCTCTTGCGATCTGTGAGACCTTCCGGGATGTGATGCTCACGGAAAGCCTCACTGAATTCAGCCCAAGTAGTGATTTGGCCGACCGGGCGCATAGCTTCAAAATTTTCCCACCAAAGACTAGCAGGGCCTTCGAGGTGATAGGCAGCATAAGTAACCTTATCAGCTTCGGCTACGTTGGCAGAACATAGCTTGTGGGTGATGCTGCGAAGCCAGTCATCCGCGTCGAGGGGCTCGACGGAATGGTTAAACTTTGGTGGGTACAACTTGATGAAGTCATTGATTGACACCAAGTCATTTCGCTGATGGCGTGCAGTGTTCTGCTCAATCCGCTCCAGCAAGCGGTTAGTCTCACGCTTGTTTCTTTCCGCCTCCAGCATCACTTCGGCCAGAGAAGGCGGGTGAGGCAGATTTTCACCCCTAACTGCATTGGCTTCCCCCTGCTCTGGGGCAGCAGGGTTGCTGCGGGTGTTGACCATCCTAGGAGAAAACAAGACAACGGTTTAGATAAGGATGGCACAACTTAGCAAGGAAGTGCAGAATGTAATGGATAACACGGAATGCAGAGATGTTCATCCATATGTCATGGTAATATAGAACTGCCATATATATACCAACGGTCATACACACCATACATAGTTTAGTACAAGCCCAGGCTACAGTACAACTATGATGAAAGACGTTACATCTCATCGGAGGCATTCCAAGCTCCTATACATTATTTGTCTACACCTCCGGAATTGATTACACACTAAGTCATATTCCACAAGTCGCGCAGGACAGTGGAGATACAACTATTACAATACTAGTGATACTACTACTAACTCATACAGCTCCGTAGTATTCCTCATAGAAGTCACCTCCATAGCCTGGAAGTTCAACGTGATCATCCGAGAACAGACGGTCCTGAGGAGCCTGTGGACCAAAGGGGCTAGGGTGAGGTCTTGGACCAACAAATGGTGGCCCGCGGGGACCACGGGGTGGTGTGATGCCTCCCACATCACGCCAATCCACCATGTCTGGCAGAGCAGATCTCACAGGATACAGATCCCTCATATCCATACATCTAGCTTGCACAGCCGGTGCAAACCGAGTCAAAGTGGCCCAATGATCAGCACGGGTGTTGAAAAGCTCCAGTCTCAAGGCCCGATTCTCTCGGTCCTTATCCTCGAGCATCTCGGCAGTGGTACGAGTTAGTGAGTCCTCCTGAGTGGAGTCAGCATAGATAGCCTGGAGATACCCTTGCGCTCCCGGGAGTGAAGCTGGCATATAACGGAAGTCGGTGTTCCGAAGCAGGCCAGTCCAGACTCGCATGATGGTCATCATGGAATAGGCAGCATCCTGCACAGCCATCTCAACAGTAACCCCGAGTCCATAGGAACAGTGGAGGGGCTCGGTAGATCCAGGATAGGAAGGAAATATCCTGGCGGTGCAGAAATATTGGCTTTGATTAAAGTCTCAGAATTGCTCTTCGATAGTGTATTGGGGATACCAACGGTAACCCGTCTCGATCATTACCCGGACTAACATAGCAGTATGACCGGGCACATCGAGGCACCGGGTCAGGCGAACCACTTGGTTTTGAGCACGAGTGGCCATCTGAAAGCACAACCACAATGCAAAGACATTAGAATTTCTAGGGAAAATTGGACAGCATAACAGCTGTAAATGCTCAAAAAAAGATTTGAGACATCCACAACAGTTTGCAATACCACTCAGCAACATCATATCAAGGTTCTGATTCAACTGGCAACATACTAAAAGTAGTAGAAACTGTACTGAGGCTTGTAACAACAACCCTATAAGCTACTACGGATTAGTAACACGTGAACCTGATAGAAGAAGCGAGCCTAGTCCTTAACCCATGTTGAATGAGAAGAGAATGACTCAGATCAGAGGGCATAAGGTAAAGGAGTAAAAAGAGCCTTACGTTCCCTTCCACAATCAATTCCCCTACATATAACTAAAGCATTTCTAGACTCAACATCGACCAGTTTGGCTCAACGAACCTACAGGCAGTCCGGCTTTGATGCCAACGCTGTCAGGACCCCGATTCCAAATCACATCGATCTAGCCGGTAACACCTCATATCACATTGTGGCCTCACGCACGGTATCCCCACGGGTGTCACCTTACCATGGCCCGGGACCGTTTGCGCCTTTTGGCTCACGTATATGATAGTGTCGCTAGCATCCATATGACAGAGAACCCGGGCCGACATGGCTAATCGTGAACCCAAAGCAGCACAGACCTATGGAGACAGACATACATGAATCACAACGAGCATGTCGGTCATCAGCGAGTGAACGGGCTGTAGCACTGGGCTAACAGGACTCCGGGGAACCCGGGCTGTAGCAGGCTAGGCAAGACTCCAGAAGTCACCGCGTGACATTTCCCCGAAGGGACAGACATAGGAACGAAGTGAAACACATGCCGGCCAGTCAAGTGTCCTGAGCAGTAGTGCTGGGCTAGCAGGACTCCGGTGAACCGGGCTGTAGCGGACTACTATGGCTCGAGGAACACTAGACTACATTTCCCCATAAGAAAGGCTGCCAAGGATAAACAACTAGATTGTCGGATCCCACACATACCAAGCATTTCAATCATACACACAATATGCTCGGTATGTGTAAATACAACATGGCATCACAACAAAACTCTACAACTCAAGTACTTTATTTAAAGGCTCCAGAGAGCCATACATAACATGTTCATATAGGTAGGGGTCACATGACCTGACACTCAAGTCATACAAGCATACAAGCACATGCGGAAGCAAATAGTCTGAGTTCAGACACTAGAAAGAAAGAAGGCTTCTCGAAGCCTGTCTATCTACATAGGGCCCTCCATGGCCAGGATCACCACCTGGGTGGCTAGTCACTCGTCGACATCAAGGTCTACGTAGAACCCATCGGAGGGGGCGGTGTTGTCGTCTGAAAACAGTAATTAAGAAAACATGAGTACAAAGGTACTCAGCAAGTCTTACATCAGAACCTACTATACATGCTCATTCTCAAGAAGCTGGTTGAGTTATTGCAGCAAGCCAGCTTTAACTCTTGGCTAAGCTATCCTACGAGACTCCACTAGTAAAATAGTTTTCGCACACGAGTCCGCTAATCACCAACACAATAGTCCATCGGGGATCCTCCCTCGTCATCCTACGAGAGGGCCATCCTCGGTACTCACACTTATCTTGATTCTTTTAGTAGTATCCATTAACTTGTCTATGAACTGTATAGGCAACCAAGTAGTCCTTTACCGCGGACGCGGCTATTCAAATAGATGATGTTAACCCTGCAGGGGTGTACTTCTTCATACACGCTTCCACCACTTACCGCCGTTTACACGACATGTACTCGGCAACCTTCAAGCGGAAGCCCAACGAGGGTGTCGGCCACGGCCTACCTAAACACTCAAGTCTCTAGTCCAGGTTTATCGCCTATCCAGGTTCCATCCGCAGGGAGTCCGACCGAGGTTTCCACATACGGCCCCGAACGATGTGAACAGGGTCCCGAGACGCCAAACGGGCGCCCGGCATACCCGGCCACGGTGTATCTACCGCAACATAGCCCACCCCTAGGGTCAGCGCTACGCACGGCCGCCAACACATAACCTACAAACACCAGAAACTAATTACAACTCCTGGACAGAGTACTAGGGTGATTAAGAAGCCGAGAGGGTCCATTGGTTTCAGGCCCAATGTATGGTAGTAACTGAATCTTAAATCACACATACAGATCTCAGTTCTTAGGGACAGCCTCAATGAAACAACCCACCATGTACTCCTACATGGCCTCTCATCAATACCTTTACCAAAACATGTTCAACACATCCCTCACATTACCGACATAATCATTTCACTCTAGCCCATCACCCAGATGAACCAGACCTGACACAACTCTAAGCATAGCAGGCATAGCAAGGTAGGAACTCAAACATGGCTCAATCAACTCCTACACATGCTAGTGGGTTTCATCTAGGTACTGTGGCAATGACAGGTCATGCAAAGGATAAGGGTTCAACTACCGTAGCACACAACAGTTTGAAACGATGTTGTCTTAATGCAGTAAATGAGAGCAGAGGCGAGAACATGGGATTGTATCGATATGATCAATGGGGCTGCTTGCCTGATGGAGTGGTAGTAGGGTACTGCCCTTCAGTTGGATACTCAGAGATATCCTCGAAGGCAGAACCTACCACGAAGGACACACAGAACATAATCAACACATGACAATATGCAACAATATGATGCATGCTATGACATGGCAAAATGATGTGTCCTGCCTAATGCAATGTGAAACAAGTTGAAATGGGTCCATTTGAACCAAAGATTCAAATGGAAGTTAAAGTTCTTATGCATAAAAAGTGTATTAGCCTGTTTCATCTAAACATCAAGGTTAAAGTTGTTTGTCATGCATGAAACCATTACAGATGGATAGATTGAATTTTTGTAATCATTTTTCATATATAATTTGTTTGATTTGGAGCTATGGTTGATTTTCTATGATTTTTAGAAGTTTTGGCTATTTTTTGGAATTTCCTATATAAAAATAAATCCAGAAAATGAATAATTGCGTCAGCACTGCGTCACTATGACGTCAGCGAGTCAAAGGCGCCAGGGCCAGTCAAACCTGACTGGTGGGCCCTGCCTGTCAGTGACTCAGCTAACTAACATGATTAAGTTAGTACTAATTAACTGTTAGTGGGGCCTGGGCCCACATGTCAGTGACCTAAACTAACTAAAATTAATTAACACTAATCCTAAACTAATTAACAGGACGGCCCCACCTGTCATAGGCTCAGGGGGGGAGGTCAACTTGGGCCCACACGTCAGTCCATGGTCAAAACATGGTCAACTCACCGGCGGCTTGACGCCGGCGACGACAGACGCGGCGGAGGGGCTCAGGTTTCGCCCACAGTCGACCAAATCGACTGCGGTTTGGTCCTACGCGTAGCTGGGGGCAAACCGCGGCGTTTGGTGGTGGAAGTGGAGCTCGGGGAGGCCGGAAACAACGCCGGCGACGAGCCAGGCGGCGGCCGGAGTTCGGGCGTGCACGTAAACGGCGTTAGGAGGCACGGCAGGGGGTGCAGAGGGGTGCTACGGCCTCCTGGGGGTGCACTGTGCATGGTGACACGCTCAGCTGCGGCTATAGGTGACGGTGGCCACGGCGGCGACATGGCCGGCGGAGCCAAGCTCCCGGCCGTGATGGCCAACGGGGGTAGGGGCAGCTAGGGTGACGTGGCTAGGGGGAGAAGGAAGATAAGCTCACAGGGAGTGCAGGAGTGGCCTCGGCGTGCTCGGGGAAGCATCGGAGCGAGCGGAGCGGCGAGGGGGGTCTCCGGCGACCGAGGTCGAAGACGAGCTCGGTGAAGACGGTAGGGGGCCTCCGGCGGGGCGTGGCTCGGTGGGACGGTCGAGGAGGGAGTGGCGGAGCTTCAGGACACGGTGGAGCGGCGCGTTGACGATGGTGGGCACGGTTACGGCGGCGGAACGGCGGCGGGTGCATCGTCCATGGCGGAGGGGAGCGAGGGAGAGAGGCAGGGGGAATGGGCATGTCCAGGGGGTTCGGTGCGCGACGTGGAGGCGTGCCGAGGCATCACGCTGGCGCGGGCGACGGCAGGCAGGCAGAGAGGTGGCGTGGCGAGCTCCTATGCTCGCTGTCAAGCACCTGCTCGCCTTGCTGGCTAGGCGAAGCAACTGCGTGGAGCGGCTGCTGGGCCGGGCCAGCTAGGTGGGCTGTCTGGTTGGCTTCCAGGTAAGCTCTAACTCTCTCTCTCTTTTTTCTGTTTTGCTTTTATTTATTTCCTGTTATGTGTATTGAAATAGAATAAATACTATTTCATTTCCAAAAACTCTGGAAATATTCAGAGGCACATTTGGGAATATTCTCAACTGCCTAAAAAATGCTTCTAAGATTATTTGAGCACTTTAAAATATTTATAGCATTTAAAATGCCCAAATTCAAATACTTATGGCTTGTTCAAAAATCCAGAATGGCTCCATAAATTGCAAGACCATTTTTGGCAGAGGTTTTAGTCAAGACCAAAAATGGTGGGCTTTTATGAAGGGCATTTTGGGTTCATTGAAATTCCAATTGTTGGAAATTAGCATTTTCAGGGGGGGTGTTGGGGTTGATTAGGCCCCATTTCAAGTTTAAAAGAAATTTAAACATGATGCACATGTTCATCCAATCCTAATGCATGACTAAAAGCAGGGATGTGACAGAAGAGATGGTGATACAAGTGCAATATGGATAGTAGATAATAGTTTTTGTAATCTGAAAATATAAAAACAACAAGGTAACAAATGATAAAAGCGAGCATAAATGGTATTGCAATGCGTTGAAACAAGGCCTAGGGTTCATACTTTCACTAGTGCAAGTCCTCTCAACAATAATAACATAATTGGATCATATAACTATCCCTCAACATGCAACAAAGAGTCACTCCAAAGTCACTAGTAGCGGAGAACGAACGAAGAGATTATGGTAGGGTTCGAAACCACCTCAAAGTTATTCTTTCCAATCAATCCGTTGGGCTATTCCTATAAGTGTCACAAACAGCCCTAGAGTTCGTACTAGAATAACACCTTAAGAGACACATCAACCAAAGCCCTAATGTCACCTAGATACTCCAATGTCACCTCAAGTATCCGTGGGTATGATTATACGATATGCATCACACAATCTCAGATTCATCTATTCAACCAACACAAAGGACCTCAAAGAGTGCCCCAAAGTTCTACCAGAGAATCACGGCAAAAATGTGTGCCAACCCCTATGCATAGGTTCATGGGTGGAACCCGCAAGTTCATCACCAAAACATACATCGAGTGAATCACGTCACGTGGTATCCCATTGTCACCATAGATACGCACGGCAAGACATACATCAAGAGTTCTCAAATCTTTAAAGACTCAATCCGATAAGATTACTTCAAGGGGAAAACTCAATTCATTACAAGAGAGTAGAGGGGGGAAGAAACATCATAGGATCCAAATATAATAGAAAAGCTCGCGATACATCAAGATCGTATCATCTCAAGAACACGAGAGAGAGAGAGATCAAACACATAGCTACTGGTACATACCCTCAGCTCCGAGGGAGAACTACTCCCTCCTCGTCATGGAGAGCACCGGGATGATGAAGATGGCCACCGGAGAAGGATTGCCCCCTCCGGCAGGGTGCTGGAACGGGTCTAGATTGGTTTTCGGTGGCTACGGAGGCTTCTGGCGGCGGAACTCCCGATCTATTGTGCTCTCGGATGTTTTAGGGTATATGGAGATATATAGGCGGAAGAAGTACGTCAGGGGGGGCACGAGGAGCCCACGAGGGTGGAGGGCGCGCCCCCTGTCTCGTGACCTCCTCGTAGATCCCCCAACGTGCACTCCAAGTCTTCTGGGCTTCTTTCCTTCCAAAATGAGTTCCGTGAAGTTTCGGGTCAATTGGACTCCGTTAGATTTTCCTTTTCTTTGAAACCCTAAAACAGGGTAAAAACAGAAACTGGCACTGGGCTCTGCGTTAATAGGTTAGTCCCAAAAATGATATATAAGTGTATAATAAAGCCCATAAACATTCAAAATAGTAGATAATATAGCATGGAGCAATCAAAAATTATAGATACGTTGGAGACGTATCATCCTCCTCGGGATCGGAGGCGTGACAGGCGGACCCAGAGGCGCGTCAGGCAGATGCGTTTGTCTCGCCCACGTGCGGTCCACACGTGGCCACGAGGCGGCCCGAGACCAATCAGAGGAGGAGACCGGCCCGCACCAATCATCTTCGCCCACGTGGCAGGGTGAGACGCGGCTCGGCACCTGATACGTCTCCAACGTATCTATAATTTTTGATTGCTCCATGCTATATTATCTACTCTTTTGGACATTATTGGGCTTTATTATCTACTTTTATATTATTTTTGGGACTAAGCTATTAACCGGAGGCCCAGCCTAGAATTGTTGTTTTTTGCCTGTTTTAGGGTTTTGAAGAAAAGGAATATCAAACGGAGTCCAAACGGAATGAAACCTTCGGGAACGTGATTTTCTCAACGAACAAGACCCGGGAGACTTGGACCCTACATCAAGAAAGAAAAGAGGAGGCCACGAGGTAGGGGGCGCGCCTACCCCCACCAGGCGCTCCCTCCACCCTCGTGGGCCCCTTGTTGCTCCACCGACGTACTCCTTCCTCCTATATATACCTACGTACCCCCGAACGATCAGATATGGAGCCAAAAACCTAATTCCACCGCTGCAACTTTTTGTATCCACGAGATCCCATCTTGGGGCCTGTTCCGGAGCTCCGTCGGAGGGGGCATCGATCACGGAGGGCTTCTAGATCAACACCATAGCCCCTCCGATGAAGTGTGAGTAGTTTACCTCAGACCTACGGGTCCATAGTTAGTAGTTAGATGGCTTCTTCTCTCTTTTTGGATCTCAATACAATGTTCTCCCCCTCTCTTGTGGAGAACTATTCGATGTAATCTTATTTTTGCGGTGTGTTTGTTGAGATCGATGAATTGTGGGTTTATGATCAAGTCTATCTATGAATAATATTTGAATCTTCTCTGAATTCTTTTATGTATGATTGGTTATCTTTGCAAGTCTCTTCGAATTATCAGTTTGGTTTGGCCTACTAGATTGATCTTTCTTTTAATGGGAGAAGTGCTTAGCTTTGGGTTCAATCTTGCGGTGTCCTTTCTCAGTGACAGTAGGGGCAGCAAGGCACGTATTGTATTGTTGCCATCGAGGATAACAAGATGGGGTTTTCTTCATATTGCATGAGTGTAGCACCCACGATGCGACTATATCTCCCACGTGTCGGAGCACGACTTAGAGGCATAACCGCATAGTAGGCATGTCGCAAGAGAGGTAATCTTTACACATCCCATGTACTGAATAAGAAAGGGATAAAGAGTTGGCTTACAATCGCCACTTCACACAATACATGAATATAGCATTACATCATCCAGAATACAATCAAGGTCCGACTACGGAACCAAATAAAAGAAGACCACCCCTAATGCAACAGATCCCCGATCGCCCCAGCTGGGCTCCACTACTGATCAACTGGAAATGAAACAACACAACGAACACGATCTTCATCGAGCTCCTCCTTGAGCTCGGTTGCGTCACCTGCACAATATCATCGGCACCTGCAAGCTGGTTTTGGAAGTAAATTGTGAGTCACGGCGACTCAGCAATCTCACACCCTCACGATCAAGACTATTTAAGCTTATGGGTAGGAAAAGGTAGTGAGGTGGAGCTGCAGCAAGCACTAGCATATATGGTGGCTAACTTACGCAAATGAGAGCGAGAAGAGAAGCAAAGCACGGTCGTGAACTAGAAGTGACCAAGAAGTGGTCCTGAAACTACTTACGTTCAAGCATAACTCCAACACCGTGTTCACTTCCCGGTCTCCGACGGAAAGAGACCATCACGGCTACACACGCGGTTGATGCATTTTAATTAAGTTAAGTGTCAAGTTCTCTACAACCGGATATTAACAAATTCCCATATGCCCATAACCGCGGGCACGGCTTTTAAAAGTTCAAAACTCTGCAGGGGTCTCCCAACTTAGCCCATCACAAGCTCTCACGGTCAACGAAGGATATTCCTTCTCCCAGGACGACCCGATCAGACTCGGAATCCAGGTTACAAGACATTTCGACAATGGTAAAACAAGACCAGCAAAGCCGCCCGAATGTGCCGACAAATCCCGATAGGAGTTGCACATATCTCGTTCTCAGGGCACACCAGATTGTCCAAGGTTCCGGTAGGCCAACCCAAAGTTGCCCCTGGTGGTCACCGGCTACTGACAGGTTGGACCAACACTCAGAGGAGCACTGGCCTGGGGGTTTAAAATAAAGATGACCCTTGAGTCTGCAGAACCCAAGGGAAAAAGGCTTAGGTGGCAAGTGGTAAAACCAAGGTTGGGCCTTGCTGGAGGAGTTTTATTCAAAGCAAACTGTCAAGGGGGTCCCATTCCCCCAACCGTGTAAGGAACGCAAAATCAAGGAACATAACACCGGTATAACGGAAACTAGGACGGAAAGAGTGGAATAAAACACCAGGCATAAGGCCGAGCCTTCCACCCTTTACTAAGTATATAAGATGCATTAATTAAACAAGATATACTGTGATATCCTAACAATAAACATGTTCCAACAAGGAACAAACTCCAATCTTCACCTGCAACTAGCAACGCTATAAGAGGGGCTGAGCAAAGCGGTAACATAGCCAAACAACGGTTTGCTAGGACAAGGTGGGTTAGAGGATTGACATGGCAATATGGGAGGCATGATAAAGCATGTGGTAGGTATCGCGGCATAGGCAAAGCAAAAGAGCGAGCAACTAGCAAGCAAAGATAGAAGTGATTTCGAGGGTATGGTCATCTTGCCTGAGATCCCACAAGGAAGAAGAACGAGTCCATGAAGAAGACAAACGGACGTAGCCGAACAGATCCTCACAACTCCGGAACGAATCCGAAGCTAACGGGAGAGGCAACCCGGAAAGAAGCAAGCAACATAGTAAACAATCATCACATAAGCATGGCACGATGCGCAAACAAGTATGATGCATGTCCGATTTAAAGAGGCATGGCATGGCGAAGTGCAACAAACAACACTACAAATTAAGTGGAGCTCAATATGCCGCGGAGTTGCATATTGAAGAAAACACCACATGACTTATTTAGTTCTCTCTCGTTTAGGTACTCAACAATATTAAATGTTGGTTAGCATGGCAAGAGGTGAAGCATGGTAAACTACCTATCTAGGCAAGTTTAAATGAGGCCGGAACAACAAGCAACAATTCTGGTAAAACCTCATATGCATTTATCAATTTGGTGCAACAACAAATTTAAACATTTAAATGTTATTATCATGATGCGGATGACATGTGCAAGTTTAATGCAATTTTTATTAAAAGTTGACAAGAGCGTGATGAGAGCATTTGTGTCACCGTGGTAGAAAGAAAGGGGTGCCACGGCGATGAAACGGAAATGATGCCGCGACAACATTCCGATGATCCTGTAGCTCATGGGGATACCGGTGCAAAAGAAAGTGGGTGCGAGTGTGTCATGCAAGAAGATGGGGTGCTCCCGGATTCCGGGTTCCCACATGACGGTGGCAAGGCAAAAGAGGGGCTTCGTGCAACGGACAACTCGGACACGGAGCAACACATGGTCCAACTCATACATCACAAGCATTCATCCACAGGCATCGTCTCGGTGGTATACCTTCGAAGCATGCGTTTCGGGCGGAACGAGTTCGTAGAGGGAAGTAGGCGTTTCTCGCGACGGTAGTTGAACTTGACGTTCGCGTTACACGGGTCTTCGGCGACAGTCGTCGTACATGGTCCGAAGTGTTACTTGCATCTTCGGACTTGTCGGTCTCGATTCTTGCGATGGTAGCGTTATACGTTTCATTTTCAGAGAGGTACTTAACGAATCCAACGTCCTCGGGGCAACGGTAGTTGTACACGGTCCATGAGACATCGATCGTTCGGGGTCCGACTTGCGCGTCTTGCCGACATGAGGGGTACTTGGCGTTTTTGTGTAGACGAACTTGGCGCATCCGAAGGGTCACACTTGTTGTCATGGGAACTTGGTGAATCCGAGGTCTTCGAGGTCGACGGTAGTTGTACATCTCATAGTGGAACTTGATGGATCCGAGGACTCCGACGTAGTGGTACTTGGCGTCTCATTGTGTAGTCGTTTGTCGTAGTCAGACTTGACAAAATGCACACCGGCTATAGTTGTGGTACTTGGCGTTGTTCCCTGTTCAGTGGTCGTTGGACTTGGCGTCAATAGCAACAACAATTGGAGGAGCATGTTGACAGCGGTGCGTCGTGGTCCGACATGAGTGCAGGAGCCGGGGCGGATGACGCAGATGGGCCTCGCTGGGGGTCCACGGCAGAGGCGAGCGCTGGTGGTGGATCGACCCTTTGCCTGCTTGAAGCAGGAACACGGCGGCGCAGCAGCAACTAGCGAGGCGTGGGGGAGGTCTAGCACGGCGCATGAGACGGGGAACGGGTGCAGGAAGATGGACCCGGCCAGAACTTCTGCTGGTGGCGCTCAACGTCCTTGGCGAAGCGGCGGCCGTGGACTTGGCTGAAGAGGACGGTTCGGGCAGGAGCTGCATCGGACGGCGAGGTCGCCGGTAGGAGAGGCTGCGACGTGGCTGGTGGAAGAAGGGTAGCAGCGGAGGTTGAAGGCTGGCGAAGGGCTCACCGGAGCATCCAGTGCTCACGGAGGCCGAGGCATGGTGCAGGGGAGCGACGGAGGCGTCACATCGGACGACGGTGATGCACAGGAGGTGGCCGTCGTTCGCCATACGAACTCGAGGAGGGATGACACGCCGGGCAGCGCGCGGACACAGAGGAGAGGGAAGGCGTGGCAGCACTTAAGAAGCGATGAGGGGAGGAAGGGAGAGGCCATGGATCGGGCGAAGGAGCTCCTCTCCATCGGCTCTATGCGTGCGGGCGACAGGAAGATGCAGGGGATCGAGGGAGAGAAGAGCGAGGGGTCGGGACGAAGGGTCTCTGGCGGAGCGAGGGAACGAGGAGGAGGGATCGAGAGGGAGAGGTAGCGATCAGCTAGGGTTAGAGCAGTGGGCTGCGGGAGATGGGCCTAGGTAAGTCAGCGGCGGGGCCTTGGTGCCAAATAGGTGGGGAGAGGAAAGGAAAAAAACAAGCCAGGAGTCTGCTCGGCTGTTGGGCTCCCCTCTCCTCTCTTTCTTCTTTAACTGAAAAGAAAATAGAGGGAAAGGAGAAATAAGGGGGGTTAGGGAAAAGAATTTGAGCAGGAGGACAATTTTCCTGGACTCATAAAAATGTGCATGTTCACAGAAAAATAGAAGTGGCAAGATAGAAAGATCTGAATTCAAATCCATTTGAATTTAATTCAAATGTTTTGAGTAAGTACAAGGTTTTGAAGAGTCCTAAAATGTTGGGAATTTTGGTGGAGCTTGGGAAAGTTGAAAGAATTTGCGGCAAAGTTGGAGGCCAAGAATTGAGAAGGAAAAGGCATGGAGCTTAACTGTAAGTGTGTTATGGTTAATTCCAAAAGAATGGAATATTTATAATAGCTCCCTAAAATATTGGGAGAGTATGTTATAAAGAGCAATCACCATGTGAGTCCCCTCGGTTTAAATGGATCAAAGATCCATACGGTTTATTTGGTTGAGTTTTAGAACGGGTTGCACGAGACATGATGCAATGCACATGATGCAAAGATGAATGCAAAGAACCAAACAATTCACACGACGAAACCCGGAAACCCTGGAAGGCATCTGAAGCTCCAGTCTTGGGGCATTACAACACTCCACCACTACGAGAGGATCTCGCCCTGAGATCTAGGATGGCAACGGAGGAAAAAACGGAAGAGAAAGAGAAGAGGTAAAACTAAGTTTCTTCTTTGACAAACGAGTGAAACCAATGAACCTTGAGAGGTTGAACAAATTGAAAGAAAGAAAACAACGAAGATGAACGAATTCGAAAACACTCCATTAGGAAAGAGGAACAAGGAAGAACAAATTCAGACAACACTCCGGTTGAAAAGAGATGCAAGACTTGATAAGATGAAAAGAACTAGAAGAGATGACACAACACTCCGGTTAAATGGATAAGCAAAGGAAAGAGCATGATGTTTGATAAAATGAGATGATGGTTGAAGAAATCTATATCACAATGCCTCCGGAATGAAAGAATAGAAGTTGGATCGTCGGGACAAAAGAACGGAGAAGAAAACAACATCTTCTACCTCCAATGAGCTTGAAAAGCATCTTTAGGAGAAGGGTCGAACGGAATTGTTGGAAAACCAACAACAAAAAGAGTAAGCTTGTTGTGGGCTTATGGAAAACATCTCGAAATTATGAGGTGAAAATCTGCCACTAACGAAAACAATAGATTGGATTGATATCACCAAGGAGATGAGAAACTATTTCACCGTGAGGATAAAAGAAGAACTTGGGTCATTTATAAACACCATAAATAGCAACAATCCTTAGGGAAAGCTTTAGGGGAAATATAACCCAAGATAACTCCAATGACGAGATTGATGGATTTAAAATGGGATAATTAATTTGGTGCCCTTAGTTGTGTCCCCCTCGGCAGGTTTGCCCCTAGTTTCCGAAAACCATCGTTCTTGCCCGAACCAGTTTGGTTTTCTTATGCTTTTGCCCTTCCATGATGGTTTCATCCAGTCATCGCCGTTTGACCACTACCGCCGCTAGTTTTTGGACAAGGCTTGCCCCTCGGCCGACCTAACCAACTCATTCCCACTCTCACTCTATCATTCCCCATTCTCACTCTCTTTCCCCCGTCAGAAACCCTAGTCGCCATTGGCGGATCACCACCAGATCCACAAACCAATCCTCGCACCACATCCATTTCTAGGCCAGGCGATGGGGGAGGATGGAGAAACCCTAGGTGGTGGCCGCGGCCGCCGCAAGAAGGGCACTGCATCAGCACGGGAGGGCGGCACATCGCAACGCAAGGGCCGTGGCTGCGCGCATGGCCAGACGGTGTCCCCATCACCATTGGATGGCGGAAATGGCGGTGGTGGCGTCGTCGATGGTGGCAAGAGCACCGCATCAGCACGGGAGGGCGTTCAAGGCGGCTTTAGTGGCAGTCAGGGCGGCGAGGGCACCACATCTGCACGTCAGATCCCGGCGGGGTAAGTTTCAGTCTCAGATCTACTCATGCTTAGTGGATTCAGATAAGTTTTAGGCTAGATTTGGTTCAATTGCTCATGGGAGATGGTATGCTCATTACTGTAGGATGGATCCAGATGTTGCATTCTTTCTGTCTGTTAGAATGGAGACGACAGTTATAGTTTCTGCTGGTACGGAAGGAAAGGAGAGCGGATTCACATTTCCATTAGTTGTGGATAGCAGTAGTAGGTCATTTAATGACTTTAGGGCTGCTATTTGTGCCAAGTATCCGTGGGGATTGTTTGATGCTGTTGAAATTAGATATTGGGATAGTTTAAAGGAGTGTTGGAACCCTCTACAGTGTGATGATGAGTTAGGTGCGATGTTTGCAAGTAATGCAGAGACAAGGTCATGCAATCTGGAAATAACAGTAATTCAGAGAAAGAGAGGACAAAGGTGTGAAAAAACTGCTGGAGGGATAGGGGGTAGAAAAAGGGGTAGGCCATGTGGATCCAGGACAGCTGCTGCTAGTACTCCTAGTGCTCCTAGAACTAGTGCAGCAAGTGCAAGTACCACTCCAACTACTGCTGAATGTGGCACTAATAGACCAGAGAATCAGCCTGATCCAGTTGTGGAAGAGGCACTGCCTGATGCACCTATTTTATCTGATGATGAGGATGAGAAACTTTACCCAGGTTATGTCCAACACAACAATGATGAGCATACAACACATGAAGAGTACATTCCTGCAGAATTTTCAGATACTGATGATGATGAGAGGCAAGAGGATAATGACATGGGAGCTTTTGAGGATGCAGATGAGGATAGACCTGTAATGATGTATGATAGAGATAATCCATCCATTGAGGAAGGTGTGGTCTTTCCTAATGCAGTTGATTGCAAGAATGCAGTTGGAACATTCTCAATCAAGTCTGAAACTGAGTACATTACACTTAAGAGTGACCCAACTAGGTTTACTATGAAATGTGCCTATGAGAGGTGTAAGTGGAGGCTGCATGCATCTCTGATGAGGAGGAACACTCTGTGTCAGGTACTGTTTTAGTAATGTGTTTTTTTTACTAAAATGTGCCTATTTGTTTTACTAATATTATCCTGACTGACTATTTGTTTCCCTTTATTTTCAGATCAAAGTGAATCCCCACCCTCACACATGTCCTAGTGTGAATAGATCTCAGAAATTGAGAGCCGCAAAAAGAAGGTGGATTGCAGATGCTTCTATGGCTTGGATTAGAAAAAATCCAGGGATTGGAACAAAGGAAATTCAGGGTAGGTTGTTAGATAAGTATGGTCTTGAGGTGCCATACAGCAGATGTTACTATGGTAAGGAGATGGCACTTGACAAGATCTATGGTAAGTACAGTGATAGTTTCCAGTTACTTTATGCATTCAAAGCTGAAGTAGAGAGGGCATCACCAGGAAGTGTTGTTGACATAGACAAGCACACAGTGGAGTACAAGTTAAAAGGAAAGAAATTCTACAAGGAGTGTTTTAGAAGGGTTTTTGTATGCTTCAAAGCTTGTCGGAAAGGGTTCTTGGAGGGTTGCAGGCCATACTTGGCTGTAGATGCAACTGCATTGCATGGTAGGTTTAGGGGCCAACTTGTAGCAGCATGTGCTCTAGATGCTCATAACTGGTTATTTCCTGTTGCATATGGTGTTCTTGAGGTGGAGTCAAATGAGAGCTGGACTTGGTTTTTCAAAAACCTGAAGGAAGCAATAGGACACCCTGAAGATTTAGTCATACATACTGATGCTTGCAAAGGACTGGAGAGTGTTGTTGATGATGTTTACCCAGGAGTGGAGCACAGAGAGTGTATGAGGCATCTTACCCAAAATTTCAGCAAGAAATTCAAAGGAAAATTTTATGATGAAAATCTATGGCCTTGCTCACTAACTTACAGCATTAAGAAGCACAACTTTCATCTGAACCAGCTGAAGAGCAGACCAAAAGTAAAGGAATATCTTGAGCAGCACCACACAAAAATCTGGGCTAGAGCAAGTTTCACTGAGTTTAGCAAAGTTGACTATGTTAACAACAACCTTGCTGAATCATTCAACTCCAGAATCAAAAAATACAAGGGCCTACACCTAGTGGACCTGCTGGACAAGATTAGGCAATATATTATGGAGAAGTTTGACTTAAGAAAAAGAATTTGCATTGACCATTTCATTGGCCACTACATCTTACCAGCAGTAATGAAGACATTAATGGAGAAAACTAAAGGTTTGGAGATGACTATTGTTAGGAGAAGCCCAACAGAAGCTGAGGTAACTGCAACAGATAGAGAGAAGAGAGAATGGAGGTACCCAGTAGACCTAGAAAAATGGACTTGCGGTTGTAGACAGTGGCAGGTCACTGGTAAGCCATGCATCCATGCTCTTTTCTTTATCACTGCTCTAAGAGGTGATGCTAGTGCTATTGACAAGTATGTCCATAAGTACTACTCTGTTGAGATGTTCAAAGCTACATATGCTGAAAACCTACCTGCTTTGGAAGGCAAGCAACAGTGGGACACTGTAGATCCTGGTTTCAAATTATGTGCTCATGTTCAGAAGCAAGCACCAGGCAGGCCCAGAAAGCAGAGGATTAGAGCTAGCAGTGAAGGAAAGGGCCTTGGGCCTAGGAAGAAGAAGTGCAAGAGGTGTGGAAGATATGGACACCAAGACAAGGGATGCACACAATCTATAGATCCAGCATTTGGAGAAGAAGAACATTGGGATGCTGAAAATGCGGATGATCATCCTACAGCTAATGAGCCAGCAGAAGCAGAAGTGCAAGATGAGGATGAGGATGAGCCAATACCTGATGTTGTCCAGCAGCAAATGCCACCACCAAAGGAACCATCACATGAAGCATCTACACAGGCAAGTGTAGTAAGGTATGTCCAATTCCCAAATCCATAAATCTTATCTGAATGGATACCATCCTTACAAATTGTGACATGTTTGCAATTGTTTTAGCCCTAGGAAAAACTACAAAAGAGCAGCAGATAGAGGAGCTTCTCCAAATTGTGTGAAAGAGAAGAGAGGTGGAGGGGTGCAACCAGCAAATACATTCTGCTCAGCTACTGGAAGCAGTGTTGACAGCAAGGTTATTTCTCCTTCAAAGAAAGCACCAGTAGCATTTGAAGCTCCACCCACTGCCCCTAACCCAGCTAAGAACACTAGAAGCAAGGCAAGGGAAGCTCCAAACCCATCCAAGAACACCAGGAGCAAAAAATTAAAGTTCTAGATGTTTAAGTATTGTGATCTATTTGTTTTGATGCTGTTATGAACTAGATGTTGATCTGTGCACTTGACTATGTGAACTTCTGAGTGCTTAATGCACTGGCTATTATGCACTTGCTTAATGTTTGTAAGGCAATTTACTGTTTTCTGCTTGATGTTATCTCCTTTGTCCATCACTATTTTGTTGTTCAACTTCATGTTGATGTGTTTCTACACCATCCACATTTGGTCTCATTTAGATTTGTCGTCGATGACAAATCTTCATCTACCATCCACATTTGGACTCATCACATAAGATTTGTCGTCGACGTCGTCGACAACAAATCTTCATCTACCATCCACATTTGGACTCATCACATGACGTCGACGACAAATCTTCATCTACCATCCACATTTGGACATCACATAAGATTTGTCTTCAACTAGGGTTACATCAGATAAAGTGACATCAATTCAACTGCAACTGCAAAGTTACATCAAACAAAGTAGGGTTCCATCAACATCTTCACTTCAGATACATCGATAAACTACATCTACCATACCAGTACAACAAACATAACAATTCCAATTAACAGCAATGCCCACACCAGCAACATCTCATCTCTCTCTCTAAGTTTCTTCTTCAAAGCCATGTTCTTCCTTGCCAGCTCCATGTTTTCCTTCTACAGATGGTGACATTTGGTCCAACTGCCTTCAACCTCTGCGTGCAAGTCTTCAAAAGAAAGGGCAACACGCAATGGAGGAGCTGGGTCAACCCACACCACCCATTCACACTCTTCTAGTAACTAACTGCAAGTCAGAGTAATCAACATTAGAGAGTACAAATCAACAAAAACTAAATCTATCACAAATTCACAAAAACTTACATCTAATGGACAACCTAAAAACGGCGGCCACTGCTAGCTCCTCCCCATGATACATGGCGGGCAGGGACAAGGCCATGGCCAGGGTAGCGATGCTTCGACAAAAACTCCAAGCTGGAATAGGACTCGTCGGGAAGATAAAATTCTGACGAATGTTGCACAATCCCGACCCCATCGACCTAAAACAAAGGTAAAATTTCCTCCAAATGTCACAAACCCTAGAAATCCCTAGATTCAAGTGGGATGGGGTGGAGGAGCACCAAATTCATAGATTCAAGGGACTACTTACCTCTCCGGTCGCCGGTGAGAAGTTGGACGAGCCCAAGCTCGCCATGTGCACCGCTCCTTTCTCTCCCTCTTCCCGCTTCCCCCTCCAAACTTGCCGTGCCTTCCCTCCCTGTGTTTTTCACGCGAGCTGGCTGAGGACGAAGGGGTACTGAGGGTTATCCACAAGAGGGGTAAAAATGTCCAAAAACTAGCGCCGGTAGCGGTCAAACGGCGCTGACTAGACGGAACCGTGCCGGAAGGGCAAAAGCATAAGAAAACCAAAGTGAGTTGTACAAGAACGAGTGTTTTCCGAAACTAGGGGCAAATCTGCCGAGGGGGACACAACTAAGGGTATAAAATCAATTTGCCCATTTAAAATACCTCATTCTTGATAACTTGTGAATCATGAAACACGAATGAAAATTATCAAGAATGACATAACACCACCTCAAAAGATAAAATAGGAAGAACTGCACTTAGAAATGGAAGATGAAGAATGTTTGAGCTCCTCTGAAAAGAATCTCGATGAACACTTCGAGAAGGAGTTGAATCTTTGATGAGCCATCATGTAGAGCCTCCATGAAGAACTCCGGTAACAAAAGGATGATCAACGAAAGGAAAGAGAAGTTGAAAACACAAGGTGATGCCTTGCGATGATTTAGATGGAGCTTTGCGACGAGATAAGTGAAAATTTGGAACTCCAGATTAAAGATAAGCATCTCGAACCGAGAATGTGATATGATGAACCACTTCGGAAAGAAGAATTAGATCCCTTGGATGAAACAATAATAAGAATTACATTATGCTTAACCTTCATCAATTAAATTTATGACAAGCAACGGATAGCATACAACTTATTCCGGTAGAAAGGATTAAGGGAGATATAAATCAAACTTGAGAAGGTCTTCAACGAACCACCGGTAGGATTTGAAAACAACGAATGAATTGATATGATAAACGAAGGAAGAAGAATCTTGGAAGAACCACCGTAAGAATTGAAAACGATTGAAGAAAAGATAAAGAAACACCGGGAAGAATTATAGAACGAATGAAGATACTTGAGATAATTTAGATGCAAGTGGATGAAGAGATCCCAAACTGATTAGAGAAAACTTGAATGATGCACCGGTAAGATTTGGAGAATGATAGCTGAAGGCTGAGAATGAATAAGTCTTCTGAAATGATGGGCTCCGGAGAATCAAATTGAAAAGAATCTTGAATTACTCCGGAAGGGTGAAAAGAATTCTCACGTTCGAAAACAATTATGAGAGGATGGCAATAAGCTAGAATCACGATTCTCTGAGATAACGAACCAAGATTTGAGAGAAACTCTTCTTAGGTCTTCAAATGCAGAGAATGGTGATGAGAAACACCACCATGAATTGTTGAGATACTCCGGGATGAAAATTAGAAAGGTTGAACCAACGATGAAAAGAATTTGAAAGATCTTAGAGAAGGACATTTGACTGATGGTAATTCATTCTTACGTCAAACTTTGAAAGATTTGAGAATAGCTCTGGTAAAATAAGAAGAGTCAGGTAAGATCCTGGGAAAAGACCTGTGGGTTAGGGCCCACTCAAAAGATACACCATTGAACAATTACTTGAAAGGGAGATTGCACCGGTTGAATTAAATGGCTTGCAAAAGGTAAGACCTCGAAATAGCTTGAACGAATGAAAATGGAACGAATCTTCTGAGATATCTTCGCACTCTGGAACAAATGAATAGTGAGAGGTGAATCATTAGGAGGTGCACCGGCATGATAAAGCATTAGAACCGAGCAAAAGATATGATCAACAAAGCTTGAATTGAATCCACCGGAGAAGAAAAAGGATGACGAATGATGAACTTGAAGCTCCGTTAGAATCTCCACGATAAATCACCGGATCGAAACTTGAAAGAAAAGGATGAAGAGACTTCACATGAATAAAAATGGATAGTTGATTTAGAAATCTGATTCCTTGAAGAAAAAGGGATGGGAGGGCGGGAAAACAAAGGCAACTTGGGAGCGGATGAAACGAACATCGTTGAGAAAGCTTAGAATGGATCTAACGGAAGGGAAAATGATAGGATCATCTTGAAGAGAAACACATCAGTTGGAATGAATTGGCATAACAATCTCAATTATCATGAAGGATTGGTATTCACATAGGAGTATGAGAACATCGCTTAGAAAAGGTATGGAATCAACATTTGACATTGAAGCAACTCGAATACCACAACTCAAAACAAAACAAAGGATTGGCTTGCAAAATAAGCCGGAACAAACATATGATAGAGATTTCGTCCAAAGTTTTCATGGTGGGGCCCACACGGGCTCGATCGTACAGCACCTTCATGTACAAGGTAGTGCACATGACATACGAAGCGTCCCCGAGTCAGCGTAGCCAAGGACTCTTTAAGACACAACAAGACCACTGTAAAACCAACCGTGGGTAGGCAGACCACTAGACGTCGAACCCCAATTTCATATCATACATCTGTCGGAAAGATATCCTAGGAGCTACTTGAATTCCCACTTATAAACTCCCGAAACTTTCTGGTTATGCAATCAGGTGTTGGGGATACAGGGAAAGCATAATATCTCACCCAAAACTAGCAAATCCTACATCCAGCTGTATCCATCCTTCAACACATAACCAAGAAACCTTCGGAAATCGTTTACCTCAACCTTCGAAAAGCATCCATTATACGAGTTATGGAAATACTCCCGAACTCCCGCCCCAGTACTAGGTAGCGTCGAGGTTATCTCACCAACAACTGCATAAAGGAGATTTTCGATGTCGGCGAAACTCAGGTATTCCAGAACTGCAACGATAAAATTGTGATGACAATACCTCGAAGCTCAACTCCCCGGGACACTGCCACAACCCCTAAATGTCAGGAGGCACCAAGAACAATGTTCTCGTCACAAAACCATCGGAACGATTCCAAGATACCCGCGTGATCCTAAATTTTTATAGTGAAATTTGAGAAGAGAAGAGTCAAAACTCTACGTCAGGAGCCTCACCAGAGTGACGAAGGGACTGAGGAGTAAAAATAATCCTAACTCTCCGATATATATAATCCTATAAGACTCAAAACATTTTTCTAGACTCAACAACTCCAGTGATTCGATCAAGCAAGGGGCTCCTAAGTCCAGGAATGGCTCTGATTACCAACTTGTAACACCCACGATGCGACTATATCTCCCACGTGTCGGAGCACGACTTAGAGGCATAACCGCGTAGTAGGCATGTCACAAGAGGGGTAATCTTTACACATCCCATGTACTAAATAAGAAAGGGATAAAGGGTTGGCTTACAATCGCCACTTCACACAATACATGAATATAGCATTACATCATCCAAAATACAACCAAGGTCCGACTACGGAACCAAATAAAAGAAGACCACCCCTAGTGCAACAGATCGCCGATCGCCCCGACTGGGTCCACTACTGATCAACTGGAAACAAAACAACACAACGAACACGATCTTCATCGATCTCCTCCTTGAGCTCGGTTGTGTCACCTGCACGGTATCATCGGCACCTACAAACTGGTTTTGGAAGTAAACTGTGAGTCACGGGGACTCAGCAATCTCACACCCTCGCGATCAAGACTATTTAAGCTTATGGGTAGGAAAAGGTAGTGAGGTGGAGTTGCAACAAGCACTAGCATATATGGTGGCTAACTTACGCAAATGAGAGCAAGAAGAGAAGCAAAGCACGGTCGTTAACTAGAAGTGATCAAGAAGTGGTCCTGAAACTACTTACGTTCAAGCATAACTCCAACACCGTGTTCACTTCCCGGACTCCGTCGGAAAGAGACCATCACGGCTACACACGCGGTTGATGCATTTTAATTAAGTTAAGTGTCAAGTTCTGTACAACCGGATATTAACAAATTCCCATCTGCCCATAACTACGGGCACGGCTTTCGAAAGTTCAAAACCCTGCAATTTTTATTAAAAGTTGACAAGAGCGTGATGAGAGCATTTGTGTCACCGTGGTAGAAAGAAAGGGGTGCCACGACGACAAAACGGAAATGATGCCGCGACAACATTCCGATGATCCTGTAACTCACGGGGATACCGGTGCAAAAGGAAGTGGGTGCGAGTGTGTCATGCAAGAAGATGGGGTGCTCCCGGATTCCGGGTTCCCACATGACGGTGGCAAGGAAAAAGAGGGGCTTCATGCAATGAACAACTCGGACACGGAGCAACACACGGTCCAACTCATACATCGCAAGCATTCATCCACAGGCGTCGTCTCGGTGGTATACCTTCGAAGCATGTGTTTCGGGCGGAACGAGTTCATAGAGGGAAGTAGGCGTTTCTCGCGACGGTAGTTGAACTTGACGTTCGCGTTACACGGGTCTTCGACGACGGTCGTCGTACATGGTCCGGAGTGGTACTTGCATCTTCGGACTTGTCGGTCTCGATTCTTGCGACGGTAGCGGTATACGTTTCGTTTTCGGAGAGGTACTTAACGAATCCAACGTCCTCGGGGCAACGGTAGTTGTACACGGTCCACGAGACGTCGATCGTTCGGGGTCCGACTTGCGGGTCTTGCCGACATGAGGGGTACTTGGCGTTTTTGTGCAAACGAACTTGATGCATCCGAAGGGTCACACTTGTCGTCGTGGGAACTTGGTGAATCCGAGGTCTTCGAGGTCGACGGTAGTTGTACATCTCATAGTGGAACTTGACGAATCCGAGGACTCCGACGTAGTGGTACTTGGCGTTTCATCGTGTAGTCGTTTGTCGTAGTCAGACTTGACAAAATGCACACCAGCTATAGTCAGGGTACTTGGCGTTGTTCCCTGTTCAGTGGTCGTTGGACTTGGCGTCAATAGCAATGACAATTGGAGGAGCATGTTGACAGCGGTGCGTCGTGGTCCGGCACGAGTGCAGGAGTCGGGGCGGATGTCGCAGATGGGCCTCGCTGGGGGTCCACGGCAGAGGCGAGCGCTGGTGGTGGATCGACCCTCTGCCTGCTTGAAGCAGGAACACGGTGGCGCAGCAGCAGCTAGCGAGGCATGGGGGAGGTCTAGCGTAGGGCCTGAGACGGGGAACGGGTGCAGGAAGATGGACCCGGCCAGAACTGCTGCTGGTGGCGCTCGACGTCCCTGGCGAAGCGGCGGCCGTGGACTTGGCTGAAGAGGACGGTTCGGGCAGGAGTTGCATCGGACGACAAGGTCGCCGGTAGGAGAGGCTGTGATGTGGCTGGTGGAAGACGGGTAGCAGCAGAGGTTGAAGGCTGCCGAAGGGCTCGCCGGAGCATCCAGTTCTCACGGAGGCCGAGGCATGGTGCAGGGGAGCGACGGAGGAGTCACATCGGACGACGGCGATGCACGGGAGGTGGCCATTGTTCGCCATACGAACTCGAGGAGGGATGACGCGCCGGGCAGCACGCGGGCACAGAGGAGAGGGAAGGCGCGGCGGCACTGAAGAGAAGCGATGAGGGGAGGAAGGGAGAGGCCATGGATCGGGCAAAGGAGCTCCTCTCCCTCGGCTCTATGCGTGCGGGCGACAGGAAGATGCAGGGGATCGAGGGAGAGAAGAGCGAGGGGTCGGGACGAAGGGTCCCTGGCGGCACGAGGGAACGAGGAGGAGGGATCGAGAGGGAGAGGCAGCGATCGGCTAGGGTTAGAGCAGTGGGCTATGGGAGATGGGCCTAGGTAAGTCAGCAGCGGGGCCTTGGTGCCAAATAGGTGGTTAGAGGAAAGAAAAAAACAAGCCAGGAGTCTGCTCGGCTGTTGGGCTCCTCTCTCCTCTCTTTCTTCTTTAACCGAAAAGAAAATAGAGGGAAAGGAAAAAGAAGGGGGGTTAGGGAAAAGAATTTGAGCAGGAGGACAATTTTCCTGGACTCATAAAAATGTGCATGTTCACAGAAAAATAGAAGTGGCAAGATAGAAATATCTGGATTCAAATCCATTTGAATTTAATTCAAATGTTTTGAGTAAGTACAAGGTTTTGAAGAGTCCAAAAATGTTGGGAATTTTGGTGGAGCTCGGGAAAGTTGAAAGAATTTACGGCAAAGTTGGAGGCCAAGAATTGAGAAGGAAAAGGCATGGAGCTTAACTGTAAGTGTGTTATGGTTAATTCCAACAGAATGGAATATTTATAATAGCTCCCTAAAATATTGGGAGAGTATGTTATAAAGAGCAATCACCATGTGAGTCCCCTCGGTTTAAATGGATCGAAGATCCATACGGTTTATTTGGTTGAGTTTTAGAACGGGTTGCACGAGACATGATGCAATGCACATGATGCAAAGATGAATGCAAAGAACCAAACAATTCACACGGCGAAACCCGGAACCCTGGAAGGCATCTGAAGCTCCAGTCTTGGGGCGTTACAATGAGTCTGTCCCTCTACATCATGTCATCTTGCTTAAGGCGTTACTATGTTTTTAACTTAATACTCTAGATGCATGCTAGATAGCGGTCGATGAGTGGAGTAATAGTAGTAGATGCAGGCAGCAGTCGGTCTACTTGTCTCGGACGTGATGCCTATATACATGATCATACCTAGATATTCTCATAACTATGCTCAATTCTGTCAATTGCTCAACAGTAATTTGTTCACCCACCGTAGAATACTTATGCTCTCGAGAGAAGCCACTAGTGAAACCTATGGCCCCTGGGTCTATCTTCATCATATTAATCTCCTACTACTTAGTTATTTCCTTTGCTATTTACTTTGCCTTTATTTTACTTTGCATCTTTATCATAAAAACACCAAAAATATTATCTTATCATATCTATCAGATCTCACTCTCGTAAGTGGCCTTATAGGGATTGACAACCCCTATTTGCGTTGGTTGCGAGGATTTATTTGTTTTGTGCAGGTACAAGGGACTCGCGCGTAGCCTCCTACTAGATTGATACCTTGGTTCTCAAAAACTGAGGGAAGTACTTACACTACTTTGCTGCATCATCCCTTCCTCTTCGGGGAAAACCAACGCAGTGCTCAAGAGGTAGCAGCACCCGCTTTACTGTCGATCCACAAGTTTACGTGCGGCGGCATGCGCGCGTTGGTCTTGGCGGTAATCCAGCCAGGCCGGGATCTTCTGCACCAGCTGCTTCACCTATGTGTTCTACCTCTGCCACAGAAGATCATCCCGAGTCTGCTTCGAGATTTGATGTGCCCGGCTCTACAGAAGCTTCCGATCAGGATCCTGGATCTTCTGCGCCCAGCACCCCTGTAGCGCCCAGCAGACCTGGACGTACACGCCTACAAAAGGGGGTTATTCAACCAGTTAATTATAAGAATGTTCTTAAATATGGTTTGACATGCTCGGCAGGTGAACCCAATAATCTTGAGGATGCACTCAGTGATACACGTTGGAGGAAAGCTATGGAAGAAGAATTTTTGGCACTTGAGAAAAATAAAATGTGGCACTTAGTTCCTTGGGCTAAAGGTAAAATTTTGATTGATTGCAAATGGGTATTTAGAATCAAAAGAAAGTCTGATGGAACTATAGATCGCTATAAAGCAAGGCTTGTTGCTAAAGGTTTCAAACAAAGGTATGTCATAGACTATGAGGATACGTTTAGTCCAGTTGTGAAAGCTGCTACCATCCGTCTTTTTTGTCCATTGATGTGTCAAAAGGATGGTGCCTAAGACATCTAGATGTACAGAACGCGTTTCTTCATGGTGTTCTAGAAGAGGAAGTCTACATGAAACAACCTCCTGGGTTTGAAAACAAAGATGCACCCTTCCATGTTTGCAAGCTTGATAAAGCACTATATGGACTGAAGCAAGCTCCAAGAGCATGTATTCTCGTCTAAGTCAGAAATTGCAAGCACTTGGTTTTGTTCCTTCTAAGTCTGACACCTCACTGTTTATTTATAACAAGTCAAATACATGCATATTTGTACTCATATATGTTGATGACATCATTGTTACTAGTTCATCCAATGAAGCAGTGACAACATTACTGAAGGACTTAGGGAAGGAATTTGCTTTGAAGGATCTTGGAGACTTGCATTTCTTTCTTGGTATTGAAGTAAAGAGAGATCATGATGGTCTCCACCTCTCACAGGAAAAATATGCAACTGATCTTCTCAGAAAGGTTAACATGCAGAATTGTAAGTCGGCACCAACACCTTTGTCCAGTACAGAAAAATTGTCTATTATAGATGGAGAACTCTTGAATCAAGAGGATGGTACAAGATACAGAAGCATAGTAGGTGCACTTCAGTACTTGACCCTTACTAGACCTGACGTCTCATTTGCCGTAAACAAGGTATGCCAGTTTCTTCATGCACCCACTACCACTCATTGGACATCTGCAAAACGCATATTGAGATACATTAAAGGTGCTCCAGATACTGGGTTGACATTCAAGAAGTCATCATCCACTCTTGTTAGTGCCTTTTCTAATTCTGACTGGGCAGGGTGTGTAGATGACAGAAGGTCTATGTAGCGACCAGACCTCAAACGGTCCAATCTTTGTGCTCAGGTGTCATCCCTGGATCAGTAATGCTGACACCACACAGTACTTGAAGGATTTATAATAGAGTAGCAATCACACACTTATTACATCGAGTGTCTCAAAAGAGAACTTATTACAATAAATATGGCTTAAGGCCATCTAATAATGATAACAGCGGAAGGCTTAGAAGATAAGTGAGTCCATCAACTCCAACGGCATCACTGAGTATAGAACCACGACCTAAAAACACCTTAATCGTCGTCTAAAAAGTCTGCAACATTAACGTTGCAGCCCGAAACGGGTCAGCACATGGAATATGCTGGCAAAATAACACATAGAGAGTAATGGAATGAAATAGGCTATTCTATATGCATATTTGGCTGGTGGAAAGCTCTATGGTTACAGTTTTGCGTAAAGCCAATTTTTCCCTACTGCAAAGGAATAAATTTTATTTAACTATCATGGTAGTTGTTAAACATTGAGAATGGTTGACAGCATTCTCAATCCCAATTAAGCATCATCATTAAACAAAACCCAACAAAATTAAATTTTAGAGTAACATGTTGAGATTCACATGATAATCTAGGTACTAGATACTCAAGATGTCCATAACCGGGGACACGGCTAATCATGATTAGTTTTTACACTCTGCAGAGGTTTGCGCACTTTTCCCCACAAGGCTCGATCGCCTCCGTTTGGTTTCTCACACTACAAGGTGTTTGAGAAGACGGATGACCGAAACATAGTCTTTCAGAAGCGCTAGCACCTTACGATCGGGTAGACCGTTACACCTACTTTCCCCTACATCTGCTAGTCTACCACTGTAAGAGTTCGCACAACTTAATCAACTACGCTAGATCCCATAATAGCTTGTGGCTGCACACGGAAGTTTCTAGCATGAATAATCTCATGATCCCTTTGAGCCTGGGTGGCGGTCCATAAAGAAAACAGGCAATCGCTGGAATACCCAGGTGCCTCAATCCACCCAGATGTGTGTTTAAGTTGCCACCTTAAATAAACCATTAATTAACAATCTCACATCTGTCATGGATACACTCACCCAATCCACGTCTACTAGCATAGCATGGCATAATAAGCAAACGTAGAAGTAACTCCCAAAGGTTTGATAATAACAAGTAACTAGATCATTGATGGCGCGCGTTGCTGCGCCCGTCTATTTTTACGATAAAAGGATACTTCAAATATGTAGATACATGAAAAAAGAAAAGTAGCAAATAGTAGGGAAGGACTGTTGTTCTCGGGTCCTATGGGCATAGAATTGAACATTAAAGCCCACATTGTTGTGCAGAGCTGTTCACACTCCAGTGTCACAGTGCATGCTAGGTATGATTGATGAGAGTGCCAGGCTCGATCATAGTTGTGGTTGCAATAATAATCGTAGGCAAGTATAAATCCACACGCACATCCAGGAGATGTTTTCTAAAGCAAGAAATTGGTCCCTTACCGGGGTAGTCCAGGAAATTATTGCAAATATGTTACGACCATTTGAATATATTAGATATGGGAATGCTGTGATTAAAATAACATGGCAGGAATTTTAACCAAGCTATGAGTAAAAAAAGCATGGAGAAGAATCTTAGGACCATTTGAATATATTAGATGTGGGAATGATGTGAAGAAATAACATGACAGGAATTTTAACCAAGCTATGAGTAAAAATAAGCATGGAGAAAAATGAATCCACATTTAGTCACACTGAACAAGTAGCACATAATCAAATTTTACATTGCTTGGGAAGATCACACCAGTTCAATACATTTAGAAATGAACAATTAATCCGTAGAAATGGTTAGGAATTTGTTCGTGGTACAGTTATTTGAGAGCTCTATTTTTGTTTCCATGCATCATGGAGAGTTATGCCCTCTGATGCAAGGGTTTCTGAAACAACTATAAGTTAAATTGGATCTATCTTGAGACATCGAAACTGAACTTGTACTTGAATGACAGTGGGAAAAAAATAAAAAGGAAAAAAATGAACATGAGGATATTAGATGCTCTCCAAGTTTCAACTTAGATGTCCATTAGATGAATTCTGGGTAATTAGGAGTTCTGAGATGGATGGAAACGGCCGGCATCCATGCAGCACAACAAAGGTAGTCATGTGCGCGAAGGGGAGGGCAGCGGCAATCTCCCGATCTCAAAAATCCTCAGTCGACCACAACCAGCATGAACATTACCTGTATGTACAAATTTTGGAATGAGAGGATATCACAACAATGTAATTGTTTGGTGCAAGATGGAATCATACAACTGAAATTAAATATAGAGAAATCTGTCTGAGCATCATGTTGAAGAATGTTGTGCAGTACATCCCAACGAGAGTGCTTGCAGTAGACCATATCTTAGGCCATGAGGTACTATAGTAGGATGAAATCTATACTGTTTTGCAAAACTGGTTGAAAAACGCCACATTTGTATGTTGTTACATGGCTTCAGGCAACTTTTTTTATCCCAAGAAGTTGCCTGAGGTGAAACTGTACCAATGTGAAGAGCACAAATTGCTTACATATAGTACCGAGATGTGTATCTTCCTTGAGCTTCACAATCATCTTAAAATGCTAAGTGTTATGTGTACTCACATCCACTGTATTTTAAGACTATCTTGATGCAGCACATTAGTTTAGAAGGAAGGGGATCCCTATTGTGACAACAATACATGGTCAAATAAAAATCTCAAACCAAATCAGTGTTTGTTTTTCAAGTACTCTGCCATTCAACCTAATTACCAAGCATTTGAGAGAATATTGGTTCATGGTCAGGATGGGTATTGATCTAGACCATCAGGTCCTCGACTTGCTTTGACGTTGCTACATCATACGCCTCTTGACAGAGGCTTCTAAAACGCACTTGCACAAGTACCTGCTTAAAAATTATTTCAAATTCAGTAAGCATGGCTCGAAGAACCCAGCCCAGCAAAAAGGTCAAACTCATCAACTAAGAGCACATGTCTTCAGTTGGGAGTGGAAAGCATCATCAATTAATAAAAAATATATACTTGATGGAGAAAGAATTGGGGGAAGAACAGAGAAGAACTAATTGAAGAACACGGATCGAACATCGACAACGCATGTGGAGTAAATGAAGAGCAAGGATCGACATGGTAACTGACCTGCAATGTGTAGTTTGATTATTTCAAACAATCACAGAGACTGAAATCATATCATACGAATAAAAGGTACATAGTAGAACACACAAATATTGAGATGAGGCGTAATTAAAGGAGGCATAAGAGCACACTGGATACCGGCAGATTCAACTGGAAGAACGAAAGAAACCAATCAGTACTTAGCTCGAATTCGTCCTTGTAGAGAACCTGCAATCATTAGAGATTCTAAATTAGACAGAGAACACATTTGTATATGTAGATAAAAATCGAGAACTGGAACCAGCGCATCACCTTCTAACCCAACCGAAGCAGGCTGCCCTGCGTTTCTTTTAATATAAAGAATAGTATCACTAAAAATAGAGGAGGAATTGGGGGAAGAAGAGATGCAGCAAAGAGGGAGAATTGGAACAACTGGAAACCTTAGCATCATCCAGCGCAGCTGTGCTGGAGAATGGTTTGCCAATGAGCAGAGTGGGGAAGGAGCGGCGGCAAGGTTGGGATTATATGGGTTGCATGAATTGAATGAAAAATATGAACCGCCAATGGAAACTGACCTGCCCGGAGCATCGAATGGCATTACTGGTATTAAACTCTGAATAAATCGTCCTTGGCGATTGAACTTCATGGTTGTTCGTCGCCACACACCATCCAGCCGCGCTATGGAACCGAACGGATCGAGGAGCCGCTGTCCGTCACATCCATGCAACTGAATGAACCGAGTAGGCGATATCTGCCGCGTCGGTCGAAACCTGGCGCAGTCGCCATGGCAGTCCAAGCCCCCGCATCGGTCGGCACCCAGTTCAGAGGCGCCGCCAGGGCTGGAAGCGAAAGAGATCAGGGTCCCGAGCGTCCAGTGTTTTGGGTTCTCCACTTCTGCGCTGGACGGGATCAGAGTACAGGCCCAATAGGCCCAATTGAACCTGTAATGCCCAAAAAAACCACGGGAGCAGCGGCCCGAGAAGGCTAGCGCTCCTCATGAAGCCTTTACGCTCGATTTGAGGGCAATTAAGAGCAAATCTGACGGTTAAAGAAGACTAAAAGTGACGATCCAACGATTAGAAATGTTGATGGCCTGAGAGGGCTGGGAGAGTGCTCGATTTTAATGTATCTAAATAGGTACTACCTCAACTATTCCCCAAACCCACAATTTAATTAGATCCTAATCATGCAATGTGTGAGGATTGATCTAATGCAATAAAACTGGGTAGAGGGAAAAGCATGATCAAAGTGTTACTTGCATTGCTGATGATCCGGGAAACCTAGCGATTCGAAGTAGCAAGCGGCGCACTCCGGGTACTCTATCGCAAACAAACAAGCATACAATAAGTATTCAACTAATGCACAGGTAAAACTCAAATAAGAGATCTAACCAGAAAGTTCAACTTAAGAACTCTGGTTGGCAAAAAGAATCAAATCGAACGAAGCAACGAAAGACAAACGGCAAAAGAAACAGGCTTCGTTTACTATTCTGAATCTAAGGCAATTGTTACAGTGGCAAAAACTTGTTTGAGTTGGTTAAACGGAAAGAGGGTTTCGAGACGAAACTCCTGGCGCTTGAATCGCCTGATTCCGATAAACGAGCGAAAAGTTATACTGGAACGAAAATCGGATCAGGAATCGCGATTAAAAAAACCGCGGATTTAATCCGAGAAAAAGAAAAACGATGAACGTTCGTTAAAACGAACGAACGGACGAACGCTCGCTAATTAAATAAACCGGAAAAACCGATCTATTTAAAAAAACGAAACTAAAAAAACGAACAAAACCGGCGGGCGGCGGCGCTCCGGCGGGCGGGGCGGCAGCGGCGCGGGGCGGCGCGACGTGGCGGCGGCGGACTAGGGTTGGGGCGGGGCGTGGCTTGGGCTTGGCCTGGGGCCTCGGGGCGCTTATAAGAAGGCCCGGCCAGGCGGAGTCCTGTCCGGTTACGGCCCAAGGTCGGTTCGGACTTTTTTTTAATAATTACGCTGGAAAAAAAAACAAAAGGAATACTAAACCGACTCCAAAAATCCCGAAATAAATTTTCCCCGGCTTCTAAAATCAAGCCGCACAGGATGAACATTTATTTGGGGCCTAAATGCAATTTTGAAAAACGCGCATTTTTCCTAAATTCAAATAAAATAGCAAATAAAGCCAGATAAAATCTTATTTGATTTTTTTATTAAATCCTCAATATTTCTTTATTTTGGGAAAGTCATTTTATTCACTCTCTCATAATTTTTATAATAGAAATAATTGAATCAAATGATCCTATTTTCAAAATTTGAGACAACTCAAATATGAAAATAACGAAATCCCCAACTCTCTCCGAGGGTCCTTGAGTTGCGTGAAATTTTTAGGATCAACCAAAATGCAATAAATATGATATGTAATGATGATCTAGTGTATAACATTCCAAATTGAAAATTTGGGATGTTACAGTCTACTGGTGGTTTTGCAATATTTTATGGTTCAAATTTGATCTCTTGGTATGCAAAGAAACAAGCTACAGTTTTCAGGTCAAGTACAGAAGCAGAATACAAGGCCCTAGCAAATGCTACAGCAGAGATTATTTGGGTGCAGTCTATGCTTAAGGAACTTGGAGTACGTAATGAACATGCTCCAATTTTATAGTGTGATAATCTTGGTGCGACATACCTTTCTGCCAATCCAGTCTTTCATGCAAGAACTAAACACTTTGAGATAGACTTTCATTTTGTTAGAGAACGAGTTGCAAATAAACAACTTGAAATCAGATTTGTCCATTCTAAAGACCAGGTTGCGGATGGATTTACAAATGCATTGCCCACACGAAGCTTTGAAGCATTCAAGCATAATCTCAACATATCACGGCTATGATTAAGGGAGGGTGTTAACAATCATTGAGATATGGTAGAGGCGCACATGGAGAGTCCTACAAGTTATAGTTAGACTAGAGATAGAATAGGAAATCTGTTATTCAAACCTTATTGTATTTCTTTCTATCTCTTCTTGCCTTGACTTGTACTCCAAACTATGTATGCATCCAGAGATATGCCCCTGCCATATAACACGCACGCGTCCCCTCGAACAAGGGTAAGACGCTTCAATCCATCTGACAGCTACCAGACAGCTTGTCAATGTTCTGAAACTACAGCTGTACGAACAGATTTGTTTTCCTCTATTTGGAAGATAAGTGTCCACCCAAAGTGCATCATTTTCTCTGGCGACTAGCACATACTCCCTCCGTTCGGAATTACTTGTCGCGGAAATGGATGTATCTAGACATATTTTAGTTCTAGATACATCCATTTCCGATACAAGTAATTCCGAACGGAGGGAGTAACATTCATCCGCTATTTATGAATATCAGTAGGAGAGGGGTTGAGCTAGACACCAGACGTGCTGTCTACGGGAGATTATTCGAAGATGGTGGCCATTTGTTTCTGAACTGTAAGTTGGTTAAACAACGGTGGAGGGCCTTGTCTCTTGAGGATGTTAGGACACAACTTGCCAATATAGGCTCAGCTAAGGAGGTTACACAAGCCATTTTCAGGTTGCCAGAAGAAAGGAAACTTCTGTCAGTTGCCTTGCTCTGGACTTGGTGGTCTGAACGTAATCGGGGAAATCATGGTGAGAAAAGAATGGAAACTGAGACTTTCCGCTACACTGTCCAACACCATGTCAAAGAATGGCAGGATTTCCTCGCAAAGAAACCGAGGGAACAAGTGCAACCCTGCCGCAATTGGAAACCACCCCCACAGGACTGTGTTAAGATCAATGTTGATGCTGCCTTTTCGGCGAGCTCGGGAAGTGGGGGTTGGGGCCTAATTTGCAGAGATACAGCGTCGGATATACAGTTTGCGGCTGCTTGGTCCTCATTTGATCTTTCAGATGCACTACATGCTGAGACTACTAGGTGTTGGGGCACGCCCATGGCGCGCCTCTTGAGGGGGAGCTGGGCGGTGCCTGGTTGTAGTCGCCCCTTTAACATTGTTTTTTATTCTAATTAGTGTTTGAGATGATTGCTTATTAAGAAACTTAGCAGTAGAAATAGAAATATATATACAGAGAAAGCCCATTATGGATCTGAACATGAAACATTTGACTCAGAATAGTGCATTTAACATAAGCAGCAGCATAGGTTTAGCGTCTTGAAAAGCATGTAATAAGAGGGCCCAAAAGCAAACCATAGGTTATCACAGGATAGAGCATAATGAGGAGTACTTAGTGCTACATTATATTAGATTATATTGACACAGGGGCTGCAGTGTCTTCGATGGTGCATCTAGAGGCGGTGCACGGTGAGAACCAGGCGGCGCTTTGAAGTAATCCTGAAACGAAATGCACAAATGTCTCCTTCACGAATATTGGCGCGGCGACGAAACTCGGACCAGTTGGTGGTTATAGTGTTCCTAGCATGATCCGACATTCGGCGAGCAGATGGCCGTCTGCAAGTATGACCACGAGTGTATCATTGTTTAGATCAATGTAGCCCAGCAGATTCTCTTCAGTATAGTTAACCTGAAAATACTGGTAGAAGAAAGCAAGATATTTGCATGGACATAAACTATTGTGTGATATGAAAGATAAGAGCGTGTTCTATGGATATTAATGATGATAGTAAAGTACTGTTATTGACTACACGTCTTGAGGACCCATATTTATGAATGCTCAAATAAAATGGTTGATGAAAGAACAAGAAGAAGTCAATATTTCTGGTGTCCAATTGACAATTTGAGTATGTACAGCCTAGCGTATGAACATAGAGCAAACCAATGAAAAAATGTTGTAGCAAAGTTTATCTGCAGTGCAAGGGTTGTTGATGCCATTGAGCTAGCTCATTTGGTCCGCATTTTGACATTTGCACATCTGCGCATGGACATGAGCATTCGTAGTGATGCTATTTATATGTATCAGCAAGTCAGACGGATAAGCCCAGAAATACTAAGATTATATGAGCTGATGTCCATCAAAGTGATTGTACTGTTGTGCGGATTATATTTGTTTGAAAAGCAAGCATGTATATAAACACAAAAGCGGCAGAGAAAATATGAGCTCAGATCCATTACACTGGTTGTACATGTAACGAGGACAACCCATTACAGTTTGTCCAAAAGTAGTGTAGCACATGTCTCTTGTATTTATAGTACATGAAAGAAGAAATACGGACAACTCTTATTACTGTCACAACACTAAATGATCAGCATCTGCTCAACAGCTTTGCATGTAAGATCAGATCCAACGCGGCGAGACGGTCTGAGCCCTCAGCTCATACGACTGGGCTTCATCAGTATTGCCTACCTGCTTCTCCAAGACAATTCAGAAAAATTATGAAAAAGAACACAATGTCTTTGTCTTAGTAATAGACTTACTAACATATAATTTATTTCAGATGTCCGATCATTTGAAGGTAACACAACTTGAATTTCCTAGGTAGAAATCTCAGTCCCCTTCAAATTAGGAACAATAACAGCAATGAACACCAAGCTTTGAACGATTTTTTTCCCACAAATGTCACTCAGGCCTGATAATCCTCCTGCAAAGATGCAGAACCATTGTCCAGAAAAAAAAACACTGAATACAACAAAAGAGGATGAGAGGAAAATTAGGCATGCAAAGAACATGATGAATTGAAGGCACGACCTTCCTGATGGTATCTATTTCATAGATCAGCACTCGAGGCTGCATTTATTTATTTTTTTACTTGAAACATCATGCATGATTTCTTACTGCTTTGTTTTTAAATTAGAATTTAGCAAAAAGAACCAGAAATTAGTTACCATATCAAAAAATCACTTGAGCCAGAGTACAATTAAAATTGACATTAACCAAGATAAGCTTAGTCCTGAACAACCAACAAAAACTCATGCAATATTTTGATATAAATGGCACAATGAATGTCAGAGTTAACCAAGAGGAGGGCGGCCGCGTGAGCCTCGTCAGAGTTGGTGAATATCTACAGTGCAACAACAAACTGTAACTGCTGAAGCATTTAACTGTCACAGACCCCTTGCTGATGCGATTAGCAAAAAACATCAGAGGGATTTTGAGGCATCGAAAGCAGTAGGTTCCTCAGGACAGGGTCCGGCTTCAATTTCTCATATGGCAATTTACCGTGCACGCTGGCGTGGAATCCTCGTAGTCGAAATCGTAGCCCATAAGCTGGCACATCAACAGGATTATGAAAAAAAGTTAGAAACAAAACCTGTAGTTTAAATACTATGAAACTAACAGAAACTTGTTAATCTAAGCATTGTGGGACATATATACCTTCAGACCGGCCATTGTAGTTCCTTATTCCCTGTACAAATTTAGGCACATCTTGGGACCAGGCTCTCCTCAATCTGAAACTTGTTCAGCATGTAGTCTGCGATTTCATAGATACAACTATATGAGCACACAAATTCTGTAGCATGAAAACCGAAGATTGGTGTAAGTTTATTATTTTTCGTGCTCGGCTGGGAACCGCTCCGCTAGTTTGTCACGCTGGGCAGCACATGATATGATAATGCCATTGTGCTACTACTGACAGTAGGTCCATGTAAGACAGATTATCTGAAATCCTAATCGGATTCAAACCTAATGATGGTATACAATCCTTCAAAAGGCAAGAACACACTCTAGAATTTGACACATTAATGTTCTGTGCGACTGAAATGCCCATTTCCTTGGAGACATGCGAAAAATTCTGAAGGAAACACACTTCAAGTTATAGAAGACTTTATAATTGCAGGTAATCAAAGTTATGAACCAAAAAATTGAAACGGCTACTGTACCTCAAAGATTTGCTTGATGTAAGGCTTCTCTGGAGGCTTTGATACATGCATCCAGAGATCATTGCTCCAGGAACCAATGATATTCAAGTAAATTGCATAGTCAATAATATCACACACATGTTGGTCAAAATTTCAAGCCACTAACAAAAATTGATAACCTTGCTAGTTCCATTTTAATTGTAGGGTCCGCCAGATGTTAATCCAAAGAGAAGATTAAACTTGCTTCTGGTCTTAGGGCTTGTATAGATGTGTGAAAAGATCCTTGCAATTTTCAGAAGAGCTACAACTCCGCTTCCATTGCTATCACTTCCCACGGAAAGCGCCTGAGAACATATGTATTATGAAAATATCATAAATAATATCAAAGAAGATTCTTGGAATATTTTTTCAGGGTTACATATAGGTGCAACACCAAAACTGTCAGTCTGCAAATGTGGCAATAGATGGCATGGATGTGAGTACACCATACACCATATTCATAGTTGATGAGACTGAATAATATCAGTTCAAACAGGGAAGCGTGATCAACCTGCTCCAGAATAACACACCCATGTGAATCCATTAAAATGTCTTTTTTTGCTTGCCATCATTATTAACAAATAGAGCCAAACAGAAGATATTACAATGCCAATCAAAGCATTTATTCACATAGACCATAGGATCTCCATAGATGCAGATGATACATACATGATATAAGGAGCGACAATTCTGTCATACCAATGGTGAGCAGAGTGGCTTCTTCAGCAGGTTCTGACTCGTCGGCATCCAGCTTCTGCCAAAGCACGACATGGAGGTACACATGGTTCTCCGTCTTCTTGAAGTTCCATGGCACGTGCTCCCTTCTGAATCCCAGGAACAAGTTCATGTCCACGTACAGCCCACATCCAACCTATACACAAACATAGATAGAAAGAAACAATTCACTTATAAATTTCTTTAGCGGTAATCAATGATTGTGACCACAGTTAACCACGAAGAAGATGTAATCAGTGAAGATAAGCATGGACCAACCTTTTAGCAGATTCTTCTTTTTAGTGAACACCATGCGGGCAAGTTCCTTTTTTTCCTGGATTGCAATAACACCATAGCATGAAAATCTGGTAAGCAAATGGCACAACTAATTGGTTATTGCACAAAAAACAGCCAAATACGACATCTTCCTAATTATAGGAATCCAAACCATCCATAGGACACATATGACCAATATAACAAATTGCTAGAGTAGATGTATAGTCATGTTGTTCAAAAATCTTTAAAAACAAATTGTAGTTGAGGGCTCACAAAATTGCAGTTGGGGACTCACCTTGTAGATGCAGGCTAGCGTATTTTGGCGAGGAGGCAGTGGTTGTGTGCTTGGAGGGCCCGGCCGTCGCGCCGGCTTCGCTTTGCTCTGCTTGTGTCTGCCGCCGTATCGGCTCCCGTGACACAATTCATCTTGAGATATATACTGATGACAACTTTTTTAGTGTAATATTCCTTCACAAAAGAATGCTCAATTTGCAGTGGATCAGAAACCAGCCAGTCCCTTAACCAGGTATATGATATTTGCTACTCCTTTTATTTTGTAAATCGCATGCGTCCGGAATAACATTACTACACTGCATCATGAGTTAGGAAAAAAATCAAGCTTATAAATGAGAACACAAAAACTCTGACTTCCTTATTTTTCTCCTAAGAGAACCAATTCATCTTGAGTATACCACAACCTAAAATTGGCACTATCCACTATCCTTACCGTTGCAAATACTTGTGAAAAAAGATACAGCAAAATTTTGAGTATACCACACCTAAAATTGGCACTGTCCAGTATCCTTACCATTGGAAATACAGAGGGTTGCCGCCGATGATGAAGCGGTGGCTATGGATCTTGTCAGAGAAGTGCTTCCTCCTCCTCCCCTCGCCGTACACCTAACCATGAGTTCTTCGCGTCCTCTGTCCTTCCTACCACCAACTGCTCTGTAGTGCAAAGCCTACAAATTACAGATTAAGCTGCAATTAGAAGCAAACCGATAGAAGTATGTCCAAACTGAAAAATAATGAAATTTACTCTATTGTAAGAAAAGTAAATCAAAACCACGGTCAATTTCACCGGTTGTGCATTTATTTGGACCATTGGTAAGACAATCAAGAGTGCACTGAATAATGCCTGTGATCTAATACAACAATTCCAGCAACTCAATGCATTCAGCCACAAACATGGTATACAAAAATTGCTATTTTACGTACTAATTACATATAAGTAATAACCATTGAGAAAATGGAATCAAGAACCCAAAGTAAATCTTAACCAGATGTCTTCCATCTAGAAATTGCAGCTGGCCACCCACTTGTACCTCTTAATCAACGAGTATCTAGGAGGGGAATGGGGGAGGACAAAGGAGAGGAAGATGACCTGCGCCGGGAAGCTCCTGTGCCGGGCACCAGAGGCGGACGGCGGCCAGAAACAACGGTCCGCCGGAGCGGCGGTCCTCGAGTTGGCGCGCGGTCCGGCACTCCTCCTGCCGATGGCGACAACTTCGGGAGGAGCAGATGCGCGAGCAGAAGTCGCGGCTCCTCCGAATATGGTGACGCGATGGAGAAGTGTGGCAGGGGGGCGGATCGACATCGTCCGGGTGGAGCTCGTCCTTGACTTCATTGGGACGAGATCTGACGGGGCTGTCCGCGTCCGCCTTCTAACTCTTGTCGCCGCCTTGCCGTCAGGACCGTGGGGAAGAGCAGCGCCACACCTGGGCGCCGGTGGTGGCGGCGGCTGCGGGGAGGGCGGCGGTGGGGCTGGCGGCGGCAGACGAGGGAAAGGGAGAGGGAGAGGAATTGGGGATGGGGACTGGGGGCTACGCTGCTGGCCAATCTCTTTCTCTCTTTCTTCTCGGCGAAGGGAACCTTTTTGTCCTGTACCGTTGCCGACGTGGACATCGCGAGGGCTCGCCCTTGATGCACAGCTGGGAGGGGGCTTTTGAGGCTATTGTTGGAGCACCATAAAAAATACGGGGACCATTATAGTAGAGCCCCCCCCCTCTCCCAAAGCATGACCGAGGCAATGTGGGTGCCCCAGTTTGACGCCGCTCCATCGACAACAGTGCAACATATATGTCGAGCGAGGTAGGAGGTAGCAGCCGGACAAAGATAACACAAGATGGCTGGAGCGGCGGTGGAAGGATGTATATGGGATGCTGGATGGTGTCGATGTATTAGTGAAGACTGAAGAGGAGGAGCTTGGAACCGGTAAGGAAGAGAGAGAAATGACAGAGGAGGGGCACAATTCATACTGCGTAGTGTTGTCTAGTAAATAAAGGGGGATGACTAGTAAGTTACAATGTTTACTTTCGTTTCAAGTCAAACTTTGAAAACTTTGAGCAACAATATTGTATAACTATTTTGGTTGAAACTTTAAAGTCATATACAAAGATTTGTGTCTGGAAATACTTTCATAATATTATAATTTTGTTGTTCGCTGTGATATATTGCAAGAGATACCACTCACCATATTAAAGTTATATCCTAATTAGGTATTAATATCTAGGCCCGTTCAGAAGAAGAAGATGTGAAATTTGGAGTTTTTTTTTGAAAAGGGGGGAACTTCTCGGCCTCTGCATCAGAACGATGCATATGGCCACCTTATTAAATAAGCAAATAGGTTCAACAAGGTCTTAAAGTCTCAAACAAAAATAAAGCAAAGTTCACAAAAAGCCAAAGGGCCAATAACAAACTAGCCACAAAAAGCCACAACGTATAAAAGCAGTGACCTCGTTTCCCCTTGGCTCAAGTTGCTACAGCAGCATTTGCCACTTGTTAGTACAAACGTCATTCATTCCCTTGGAGGAACTTGGAAAGAAAGATCTATGAATGCTCAAAACTGTTATCTTCTGGTTTAAGAACCCGGAAAAACGAAACAAGATATCCTATGGGAGCTTGACCCATTCGACAGATCCAGATTTGGGGATCTTCCCATTTGAACTAATATGATGGGCTAAACACATGGATAGTTAAGGTGGGGGAGAGGGCAGGGGAGGGGGATGGATTTGAATAGATCGCACGCATACCTGCAAATCTTCCGACGATACAGTGGGTTCGCCGTCGGCCAAAGTAGCCGCCGCAACTGCTCGGTAGCAACAGGGAACCGGGGAGGCGATACAAACGAGGGGCACTGGGTGGGTATGCGTGGGCGGCTTGAGATAAGGACTGGAGTTAGCTGCTGAAGCTAGTAGGTGGACTTTATTGCGTCCGCCAACCATGCCGGTCGCACGCCGCGCTAATTAAAAACACTGTTCATACACCTAATTATATCAGAAACGTAAAAGTGCTGAATAAAAAAAAAGATGAACAATTGATACTGCCGGGTAGTAAACCATACGTTTGCATAACAGAAAATAACTGACCATACATTCATTACTCGGTTCATGACATATTACAACGGACTTACACTAATAGCACCTGGCACATCTCCCCTAAACAGCACTTTGCATACTACGGACACATCTTCATAATTATTCCAAGTACTCCGTCAACATGCCCACCATCTACCTGCTGAGCAGGAATACTACTTTGACCAGCTCCAGCAGGATCAGCACTCCGACAAACAGTATGGCTCCGTCTAAGAACACAAGAACACAGAGGGCGGCGGCGGATGTGCCTCCTTGATTAACCCATGGCTGGGCCCTGAAAACTTGTGTAACGGCTGGAGCACTTCGCAGCTGCTCTCCGGCACGAACCCTGCGGTTCAGATAAGATCCCGCCTGGCTGCTTCCGTGCACTGGCTGCTGCGCCACCCCCAGATGATAGCTCAGCTCGGCAAGGTACTCGTCCTTGGTTCTCATGTAGTTGCAGACCCCGGACTGAAAAACAAATCGAATCGACAAAGGAAGAAGAATGTATTAGATGTTTGGAAAACACGAGCAGATTGAGAACTGCAAAAATGGGCCATACTCACGTCCTTGTTGACGCACTTGTAGAAACGAACGCCTGCATTCTGACCCGCCTGAGCAATCCAGGTGAATACCCGGTCGCCGCATTGAGGGCAGCTGATGAGTGGTGGGAGTTGTTCGAAGCCGCTGGAGGATGATGATGCAGACATGCTCTCCGGAAGGACAAGTTCTACTGGACTGGGTTGGCTCGCTCGCAATATCATCCGATGGGGCGATGGATCTAGAACTATAAAGAGGGGAGGGATGGGAGGAGTATTGCTGGAGAAGATTGGTTTCTGCCACCGCTAGTACTCATAAATGAGCTAAACGGCTCTGTTAGACCAGAATGTGCGACCAAACGGCACACCCCGTCCAGTCCCGTCTGATCTGCCACCAAGCTAACTGACGGAGTTACCTGTGTGGTGGGCCAACTCCTAATTCGGGAAATAGCAACACCGTCAAAATACCTACCGCTATACCCATTCTGGCCCAGATCACGACGGAAATAAGTGGCACAGATACCGGGCTCCTGTGAGCTCGGGCTCACATGAGTATTTTCGCTCATTTTATCTAATATATGGCCTTTGGCTTTTTTACAAAAAATGCTATTAAATGTATGAACTAGGTTAAGTTCTCCTTTACTTATTAGTTTCTGTTGATTATGGCTATTCCATAGCACTAGTGCTATTTGTTGTCTAGTTCAGATTTCTGAATTCTATATCCTAGGATATTTTAGCCCAGCTTAGCTATTGAAAATTAAATTTTGGTATAAGAGTGAGTAACAAGTTGAGGTGGGACACTCAAACTATAACTTTTGAAGTCATAGCTTTTGCTGATCATTTTTGTTTACTTTAAACATTTATTAACCATATCATCATGGACATAACACTAAAAGATATTTGACTTAAAAATATCATGCAATGGATCAAGAATTATGCTTGAAACTGTGTACAATTACAAAAGCAATCATCCGAAGTACCAAACTCTAAATAGAGTTGTAATTTGATAGCAAATTAATTACATACTCTATATTATTAGACCATCGAAGCAAGAAGGGATTTGTTCTGGTGCAGTCTGACTCTTCGACTGCCCTGTCTTGTCTCTCTGGGTAAAGTTTGGATCATTCGGCTTATGGTCATTTTGTTGTTGAGATTAAGTCTTTAATGATCGATAGAGAGTTTATTCCACATAAGCTAAATAGAACTCAAAACATAATTGCAAAATGTATGGCAAGGTATAGTCGTTCAGAGCGGGCCACAATAGTGTGGCTCGCATTCCTTCTTGAAGGTGCTACTTGGTGCGAGGCGCTTCGAGATACTGGGAGCGCGGTGGTACTTCGTCGGAAGGTGCAGCGGTTGCCGGTCTTCCTTTCTCCGTTGATCTGCCGGTGTCGGCATTTATTTCCCTTTCATTTTCTTTTGTTTTCTTTTAGGCTTATCTGTGCTGCGGCCCTAGCGAGCTGGATGTTCGGTTGTGTGCTTTATAATATAAAGCGGGGGGAAACCCTTTTTCTCAAAGAAGCAAAGGGTCCCTAAGAAAAGGCAAAGGCTTGTTCACTCTGTTATTAGTTCATATCTTGATGACTTGTCAAACATATATGCTTTGATGATGACCACGATCACATGAAGCGAACTAGTCTAGGTTTGTCAAGCTATTACCGATGTTTTATTTATTTTTCTAGTTACAATATCATTGTCATGGAGAAGCCATTATTGATGTGTTATTTATTTATTTATTTATTTATTTTGAGTTGACCGATGATGAGCGACGGACGTATGCGTTGTGTCCTTGTTGAAGGTGGTGGATTAAATCTCAACTTTGAGGATGAAAATCCCATGACTGACCTATGTTTAGACTTGTCACAATTAGCACACGTGCGGTATTTCCCTCTTAAAGGCTTAGCCTAGGAGTTTTATACTTTTTGTTTGTTGTGGACTTTTACCATATGGTTAGTGGTTGCCTGGCGGCACTACTCTCGCGAGGCATGGCCTCGGGTTTTCTTTTTCGGGTCGAATTTGTTCCGTTGCGTGATTTTCTTTCTTGAATAATATATGGTTATATGCATCTTTTGATGTAAAGGCCGGGAGTTATCCTCTTTTCGAAAACAAATGATGTGGATTGTTTCACGGTCCCATTTGAAGTCATTATTTTTCATGATCAATTTTGTTAAGCATATCCTCATGGACATAACACTAAAAAGTATTTGACCTAAAAATTTCATGTCACGGATCAAGTATGTTTGAAACTGTGTATAGTAACAAAAGCAATCACCCGAAGTACCGAACTATAAATAGATGAGAATGAATTTTCAGGGCCCGAGGGCCTAGACTCCCGCTTATCTGAGCGTCCACCAAGAAACTAAATTTTGAGATTTGTGCCCTGTCTTGGCTGCCAGTTGCATTAGCAGGCCTGTGTGAGCAGTAATTTTGCAAGCAGAAATTTCTCGTACAACGAGCCTTGCCCGGCCACTGCAGCTGTTGACACGAGAGAAAGACAAAGATCGAAATCCAAGAGAGAAGTTGCATGTGATATTTAGAGAAAGAAAAATGTTTCTTTGAAAATCTAAAGAGAGAGATAGGATGTGACTGTGAGAGAGAACTCATCCTTTTGAGAGAAGTGGGAGAAAGAATGTTTTTACTCAAGTGGGAAAGAGAACCTGTGGGAGAGGGAGAGGTTATTTGTTGGTAAAATATACTTTTGTCTGCAAGTGAGAGATACTTTGTTACACTGTGAGAGAGTTTCGCTGGTGCATGCGCAGAGATGCATGCAGAATCTGCATGCGAGACATGGCGTGCGGGAGAAAGATGAAAAGAGATGTGACTTGTCTTATCAACAGACACCAGCCTGCACCGCTGTCGGAGCTGAGTACCTATATTAAAATCGTGAAATGGCCTGGATACGCATGCTTCCACTGCAAATGCTCTGTGGTTTGTCAGAACAGAGCACGAATCTTGACGATGCTCGACGCACAGGATAACCGAGGGTCGGGACTCCCGGGTGCTACCATACCTTTTCGTAAATGGAGTTCCTGATAGCAAATTAGTTACGTACTCTATATTATTAGACCATCAAAGCAATAAGGAATTTGTAAGCTTATGTGGTGTTCATCAATGACACTTTCTTTCTTCCTTTATCTCATTCATGTAAACTGAGCTCTGAGTGAAGTCAGGCTCATGTCGTAGACTCCGATCAACATTATTCCTCCCTCTTCCACTCGCGTTGTTAGCCGGAATGGGGGGAAGAGGCCGTACCCGTGTGTAGTAGTAGGTTTTCCTTTGCTTTGCTTCTCCTGCCAAATAAAGAGGCAGTCAGATCTAGATCCACCCTGATTCGGAATGATTCCTCTATCTCCTCTCCCTGTCATTCATGGTGATGTAGGCGAGGTAGAGGGTCAAACAAGATTACGCTCCTAAGTTGGCACCTCTTGGCCAGATCCATATGACAACAAGTTGTTTTCACCGCCAACGCCCTCACTAACCCACCCCCTTTTGCTTCTCTAAATAAACCTGATCTTGGTTATTCTCTCCTTGTTAGGAAAAATTGTTCGAGTTGGGGAGTCATCCCTGATTTGGAGTAGCTTTAGCCTCTCCTCCTCCTCTCTTCTACTCGTCGTGGTGGGAAGATAGGGGGTGGATTACCGGAGTGTAGTGTTTGGGCTACAGTTCGTCACCCCTGGTGTTTGCATTGAAGCTACCACTCCAGTCTTCATCGCAACCATGTTGGTCAGAGGAAAAGTTGTTCGAGTTGGGGAGATGGTCAAACCAGAGGCCCTAGTCACCCCTGATCTGGAGGAGCCTCGGCCTCTCCTCCTCCTCTCTTCTCTTCATCGTGGTGGTGGAAGGATAGAGGGGGAGGGAGGGATTACTGAAGTGTAGTGTTTAGGCAGTTGTTCGTCACCGATGGTTTTGGGTTGAAGCTACGGCTCGGGTCTTCACTGCAGCCATAATTGCCAAAAGGGAGGTAATTGTCCTTTGATATAGTCCATGGTGTCCTTCTCTTATGAGTTATGCATCTCCTTCGAAGGCAATGATGGTTACATCGAACCTAGTGGTTTGCCTCCGGTGTCAGTGCAATTGGTTTTGCGTTCAGGTAGTTTTTACACCCGATTGTAATGTAGTTTCTCTGTTGGGGCTCTCCATAAAAAGGTCAGGGCCAAGTTGTAGTTCTCTTTTCTTTGAGTTCTTGTGTCAGCATGTGCTCTCCGTCCACAAAAGACCCATACTCTGTTAAAAAAAGTTACTACGATTGAATGGTCCAACTAATTTCATCCCTAAGGAAAAAGGAAAAACACATGCCATCTCTCTATTTTTCACAAAATTTGATTGAAGCCCGACTACTTTTGTGTCGAGTGCCAAATAGACACTGCATTTTTTACTAACCTATGAATATGAGCGCTGCCAAGTTATAATGAAGCACGTAGGCATATACTCGTGCATTCTTTCTCCCGTTGTTACATATTGCACACATGGTCACTGGATTCATCTGTTGGCAGATAAGGATGAAAACAACCCTATGTGAATGGTCTACATACATACATACATACATACATGTGTGTGTGTGACGTCTGTTTGTGATCTGTTCTGTCTCTATTTGTGTCTTAGGGTGTCTCCAATGCTGACCTTTAAATCACCTGCATCCGTTTGGATCGAGCTGTTTGAACCTATTTTATCATCCAACGCGGCACCCCATTGGTTCGCAGACCGAGCCGGACTCCATTTTCCTGCAAATTGGAGCAAAATGGATTGGGGGGATTAGGAGTTCAAACCGCCACCACGTAGGACTCCGGCACCCCCGACCCACTCAAATCCCCTTCTGATTCACTTTTCTTCCACTCTGCCCCTGCTTCCTCATACTTTGCATCCTGACGCTAGTGCAGAACCGGGCTTTAGCGCCGGTTCGTAAGGGCCTTTAGTGCCGGTTCTACAACCGGCACTAAAGAGTGGAGACTAAAGGCCCCCCCTTTACTACCGGTTCAGCACGAACCGGCGCTAAAGTGCCACCACGTGGCACAAGCCAGGCCCGGGTGCTGGTAGACCATTAGTACCAGTTGGTAACACCAACCGGTACTAAATGTTTTTGGGGGTTTTGGTTTTATTTTTAATTTTTCCATTAATTTTGTGTTTTCCATTTAATTCTTTTTTGTTTGCTGGTATTTTACGATACTACACATTGTACACATTATGCATATATATAAATAGATTTTCTCGTAACAAAAGTAATCGGGTTATGGTACATATGTATGTGTGAATAATGGTGGTTGTGAGACATTCGATGATATATAAATCGAATGTCTCACAACCACCATTATTCACACACACACACACACACACACACACACACACACACATATATATATATATAATTTCTTCTACAGTTGCCTTGGTGCCTTCGGAGCATGATGATAATTGGGAGTGGTTCATGGGGGCGGTAGCGGGTAATAGTATTCTCCTTTGGGATCTATGACCTGGTCGAGCAAAAATCCCGCTATTTCCTCTTGGAGTGCTTGTATGCGCTCCGTTGGTAGGAGCTGGTCCCGCATGTCTTTGAACTGTTAAGAAGGAGATCAATATGCATGTGTATTTTGAACTGTTAAGAAGGAGATCAATATGCATGTGTATTAGTTGTGTGGCTAGATATCGATAATCATGTAAAATTCGTGAATAGTGTTCTGGCAAACATACCCATTGTTGTTTATCAGATTTGCTCTTTTCGGACGTCATCATCCGAATGTTCTCAAAAACGTAGTATACACACACTTCAGTCCCCGACGCCTGTTTCAGGGCCTTTACGAGAATAGAATTTAATCAAATAATAATTAATCAAGCATGATAATTAATTAATGGTATTGAAACAATAATTAAAGAGATGGTAGCTAGCTAGTACTACTTAATTACTTACCTTGGGTCGATACCAAAACAGTTTTTGTCACCATTTTCCTGGAGTCACCTTGATGAACTTTGCCCAAGCCCTGCCCGCCGGCAAAGAAAATTAATAAAGGGGTTATTAAATAGTTGATATCAGGAAATAACAAAAATAGGCCGAGATATAGTTAATAATGATTGAAATTACCTGTCGACTATCCCCTTCGCGATGGTGAAGTCACTTTCTTTTTTAAGTAGTGAGTCCAGTACTTCAACTTTTCCTTCTTCAACTCTAATGACTAACAAGATCCAGTGCTAACTGCATGCGCACACGTTTGCATGTCTTAATTAAGCGGGCATGTGCATAACACTAGTAAACTACCCTAAACCCTATACACTTAATTATTAACATCTAGCTAGCTAGTAAGCAAAAATAGAATTTGTAGTACAAGACAGTGTGACTCACCGAAAGTTGTAAGGAAGTAGTATATCTTCATTGCTATTGAGGCGCTTCAAGAACTCTAGCATTTTATTCTATACATCTTGTTTATACCATTTCAATTTCCATGTGTGTTCATTAATGGTATTTGGGTCAATGAACCCAATGCCATAGCGTCCAACTTTTTTTATTTCATACATCTTCATCCTGCATAATACCACAAAAAGAATATGGTGAGGATATTTACAGGTAATGATCGATCAATGAGCACTAAAGCTATAACATGAGACTTAAATTACAGAAAGAAATCACTTACAGACAATAGCAACTGACGAGAGATTTGTCGAGTGGATCTTGATTGAATAACTGAAATAGTTCTGAATACTCAACGGACAGAGCTAGCTTATGGAAGTAATGCTCTTCCTTGACTTTCACCATGAGGAACTCTCGATTGGAACTCTTGGTAATTTTCATGTACCAAACATGCAATTCATACATTCTCGTTGGGAGGTTCTTGACCTTCTCGGGCTCGACCAAAGGTTGGCCGCGGGCATATTTCTGGTTTATTTCCTCCTCACAGGATCATAGCTCCGGTCATCTCCCCAAAGAACCTGTCAGGTATTGGAGAACCTGACGTCCATAGCAGCCATGTAGCGACGGGCGTGCTCGTCCTCCTCCCTGACACGACGACGCACCACCTTCGGTGGGGCCGGCTCCCTCTGCACCGAACGTGGCCCATGCAAACGCCACCAAAGAAGATCAGGGTCGACGACGGGACCTAGGGCCGGGTTCCTCACCAAGCGGCGTGCCCCTGAAGGTAGCACCTCCCAGTGCCAGCCCAGCGGAGCCCAGTCCCGGACATGGGTCCTCTGAACCAGGACGTCGTCGCGAACGGGTCGACGGCGAGGATGCGAGCCGGGCATCGTCGAAAACTAATACTATATGCAAATGTAACACTTTTAAAATTATTGGATGGTGATATCTTATATACAAATTCTAAATTTCTATAACTAAAACTAACATTTCTATATACTAAAATTTATAACATTTGTATAAAAAATAGAAAAAACAGAAAAAACCTTTGACATTATATTATAACTAACATTTCTATATACTATTTGACATTAATCTAATCTAATTAATTAATTCATCTAAAACTTTGTCTGAAAAACAGAAAAAATAGAAAAAACTAAAAACTAAAAACAGAAAATTTGTGTGTGTGTGCGCGCGCGCGGCTGGCGCCGGCGGCGGCGCGGTGGATTGGAGGGAGGAGAGGCCGGGGGAGGGGCTCACAGCGCGCGCGGGCGAGGTCGAGGTGACGGCGACGGCGCGGGACGGGGCGACGGCGCGACGGGGACGGGGACGGCGACGGCGCGGGACGGGGCGGCGGTGCGACGGGGACGACGACGGCGTAGGACGATGCGACGGGGGCGGCGACGGTGCGGGACGGGGACGGCGACGGCGCGGGACGGGGCGGCGGTAGAGAGAAGTGGGAGATGAGAAACTGAAATTTTTGAAGTGCTTTCTTATATAGGAGGCACCTTTAGTACCGGTTGGAGCCACCAACCGGTACTAAAGGCCTGTTTTGGCCAGGCCAAACGGCGGGAAGGGCTGGCCTTTAGTACTGGCCTTTAGTACCAGGTGGTGGCTCCAACTGGTATAAAAGACCCCCCCCCCCTTTAGTACTGGTTGGAGTCACGACCCGGTACTAAAGTGGGTGCGCTGCAAGGTGAGGGGCGCAAAGTTTAGTCCCACCTCGCCTAGCGAAGGGCAGCCGCACTGGTTTATAAACCCAGCCGCGGCTGCTCCTTCGAGCTCCTCTCCAAAGCAGGCCTTCTGGGCTTACCCGTTCTGTGTTGCCCTGTGGTCCAACTGGGCCTTGCGGGCCTGCATCCTGGGCCAACAACAGGTATATATATATTCGAATGTCTCACAACCACCATTAATTATTCACACATACACATGTATATATATATATATACAATTTCTCCTACATGTTGCCTTGGTGCCTTCGGAGCACGATGACAAGTGTTCATGGGGGCGGTAGCGGGTAATAGTATTCTCCTTTGGGATCTATGACCTGGTTGAGCAAAAATCCCGCTATTTCCTCTTGAAGTGCTAGTATGCGCTCCGTTGGTAGGAGCTGTTCCCGCACCTCTCTGAACTGTTAGGAAGGAGATCAATATGCATGTGTATTAGTTGTGTGACTAGATATCGATAATGGTGTAAAAATTTATGACTAGTGTTCTGACAAACGTACCCAGTCCTGTCTTTGAGATCTGCTCCTTTCGGACGCCATCATGCGATTGTTCTCACAAACGTAGTATGCACATAGATCAGTCCCCGGCGCCTGCTTCAGGGCCTTTACGAGAATGGAATTTAATCAGATAATGATTAATCAAGCATGCTAATTAATTAATGGTATTGAAACAAGAATTAAAGAGATGGTAGCTAGCTAGCTAGTACTACTTAATTACTTACCTTGGGTCGCCACCAATACAGCTTTTTTTCCAGTTGTCTGGAGTCACCTTGATGAACTTTGCCGAAGCCCTGCCCGGCAGCAAAGAAAAATAATAAAGGGGTTATTAAATAGTTGATATCAGGAAATAACGAAAATAGGCCGAGATATAGTTAATAATGATTGAAATTACCTGTCGAGTATCCCCTTCAAGATGGCGAAGTCATTTTCTTCCTTAAGTAGTGAGTCCAGTACTTCAACTGTTCCTTTATCAACTTTATTGACTAACAAGATCCAGTGGTAACTGTATGCGCACACGTTTGCATGTCTTAATTAAGCGGGCATGTGCACAACACTAATCAACTACCCTAAATCCTATACACTTAATTATTAACATATAGCTAGCTAGTAAGCAAAAACAGAATTTGTAGTACAAGACAGTGTGACTCACAGGAAGTTGTAAGGAAGTACTATATCTTCATTGGTATTGAGGCGCTTGAAGAACTCTAGCATGCTTTCCTCTAAACTTGCTCGACAACTTGGAATATTCCATGTGTGTTCATTAACGGTATTTGGGTCAATGAACCCAATGGCATAGCGTCCAGATTTTTTCATTTCATACATCTTCATCCTGCATAATACCACAGAAAAGAATATAGTGAGGATAATTACAGGTAATGATTGATCAAAATGATCACTACAACTAGCTTGAGACTTAAATTATAGAAAGAAATCACTTACAGACAATAGCAACTGACGAGAGATTTGTCGAGTGCGTCTTGATTGTATAACTGAAATAGTTCTGAATACTCAACGGACAGAGCTTTCTCATGGAAGTAATGCTCCTCCTTCACATTCACCATGAGGGACTCTCGATTGGAAATCTTGGTAATGTTCATGTACCACTGATGCAATTCATACATTCTCGTTGGGAGATTCTTGACCTCCTCGGGCTTGACCAAAGGTTGGCCCCGGACATATTTCGGTCTTATTTCCTTCTCTCTAAGAGGAGACATGGGCTCGATCTCGAGGAGTTGTCCAACACTGATATTGAGCATTTTAGCCTGGCTTATATGCTCCTCGGTTATTACCAGATTGTTCAGCTAGGGAACAGTTTGCCCACAATAATATAGGGCGCGCGTACTCTCATGTGTTGTTGGCACAACAAGCGGGGGGGGGGGGTTCGATTGCGCCTCCTGTTCTCCCAGCTGGGGAACGGTTTTCCTGCATTTTTTGCCAGCTGCTTGTTGGCTCAAGCTCGAGCTCGCTTCCTTCTGTAGTCGTGCTCGATGTGCCTTCCTGATTTGGCACTCATAGTCTGAGTCAACAGGCTTGGGAGCTGGTGATTTAGCCATACGAATGAAGTGGTCAATCTTTTCCTCAGGCACTTTCTCCCTTGGCGGCGGTGCCGGTTTCGATCCAAAATGGGCGTCCACTTGGGCCTTCACTATGGATTTGTTTTGCTCCTCGGTCATGTCGTAAGGCCTCCGAGGAAGAGGAGTGTGGCTTGGACCATATTTGTATTGCTTGCCTCCGCCTGTACCTCCTGTACTACCTCGACTCGTACCGCTATGCACCATAGATGCGGCGTGTCTCTTCTGCGATTGCTGAGGCAGCGGAGACGGATGACGTGGGTGAGTTGGAGCAAAGTCTGCTCACGCATTGGTGGACTTGGAGGAGCGGGAGTCTGCTGACACGGTGGCGGACTTCGAGGAGTAGTCAGCTCACGCGTTCGTGGACTTGGAGGAGCGGGAGTCTGCTGACATGGTGGAGGACTTCGAGGAGGAGTCAGCTCACGCATTCGTGGACTTGGAGGAGCGGGAGTCTGCTGACTTGGTGGCGGACTTCGAGGAGGATTCGGCTGACGTGGTGTCGGTGGCCTTCGAAAGATGATGCAATCCTTTCTCCATAGGATGATATGATGTATGACCTCTCCCAGTGTGTGCTCGTCGTCACCTCTAGGAATGTCAAGCTCTAGCCCCGAATATTGGTCCACCACCTCATCAACCAAGACACGAGTATAGCCCGCTGGAATCGGGGTGCAATGGAAGGTTGCTTCGGGGGTATTTGTAAAAGCAACGACGTCTGCCACCTTCATGGATATGTTCTTCATTTTGAAGTGTAGCTCACAGTTAGTGTTCTCTATGATGTCATCCACAGGGTATGTATCCAGCAATGCATCGCCCGGGGCGGAACCAACGCTGCTTCTCGGCATGGATGGGATGGTGCTATCCAATGCTGGATCATCCGCTTGCTGCTGTCGCTGCTGAGACCCCCTTTCCTGGCTAAGTGAGTCGATCTGCTGCTGCCACTGAAATTTGAGTGCCAAGTCTGTGTGCCTGGCTTCTAGGCCTTGAAGGCGTTCTGCTTCCTGCTTCCTGTGCTCCTCCTCTAGCTTCCTCTTCTTCTCCTCTTCCATCTTCTTTCTTGCACGACACCTGTAGTCGTCGTTCCATTCCGAAAAGCCCTCACACCAGGGAATAACGCCCTTGCCTCGTGTTCTTCCCGGGTGTTCAGGATTTCCCAGGGTGCGCGTAAGTTCGTCGTTCTCTCTGTTGGGCGTGAACACCCCCTTTCGAGCATCTTATACTGTGTCAAGTAACTTTTGTTCGGCTCCTTTTAGACTTGCCTTCGTCGAAACCAGGCCTGTCTTCGGGTCCAACGCCCCCCCATGCGCATAGAACCAAGTTCTGCACCCGGGGGGCTAGCTCCTAGTAACCGGAGTGACCCCTGCATCCTCCATCTCTTGCTCAGACTTATCCCACTTAGGCATTGCCACCGCGTAGCCACCTGGCCCCAGCCTATGGAACTTCATCTTTTGCGGCATTGGCCTTGTTTTTTCTCGACCGTTCCTTAGATAATTCTGATACCTTGAATTTCACGAAAGCGGGCCAGTGTTCTCTTTGCTTCTCCAGTGTTCCCTTGAATTCCGGAGTCTTCCTTTCTACAGCGACGTAGTTGGCCCATACAGTTTTCTTGTGGGTGTTGAATGCAATTGCCATCTTCTTAAGAGCGGCGTCCTTGACTTTTTGCACATCTGCATCAGTGAAATAATCTGGTAGGGTGAAATGTTCCATTAGAGATTCCCAAAGCTTTTCTTTTGCTCTGTCGTCGACCCAAGTAACATCTGGACATTTAGTTTTTGGCTCTTTCCATTCTTGAATGGAGATCGGGAGTTGGTCGTGCACAAGAACTCCACACTGACGAACGAACTTGTTCGCAATGTTCTTAGGTGTGAGGGGTTCGCCACTAGCTTTGATGGAATCGATGTTGTACTTTACACCCTCCTTCAACTTTTTGCCTGGGCCTCGCTTTGTCCTGCTGTCTGTAGAAGCAGATTTGCTCGATCCGGAGGGCTGAAAGAAGAAAGATCGATTCGTTAATATATCTTCAAATCAAAAAAACATGTGATGATCACCAGATGCCTTCTTATATAAATATACCTCGCTGGTAGTCTTTGTTATTTCAAGATCAACATTGTCTGCGTCATCATAATCATAATCATAGTTCATGACTTCATCAGCTCGGTCGTCGAGATCGAATATCTTATCATCACCCTCCCCGGCATTGTTCAGATATTGGGAGCCATCATCTGCTTCATTCAGATCATCTGGCCTGCGAGGGCTGTGTATGATCTCGAACAGGGCCTCTTCTCCCTCTCTGTCGGTATTGTCCACCATAGCTTTTATTTAACTAATCCAGAAGAAATATAAAACAATTTAGTATTCAAATTACAATGCATTGATGCAATCAATAAGGAAAAACTGAACCATATAGTACATAATATGCATCGTCTCGAATAATATATAATCTCGAATACATCGTCTCGAATAATATATAATCTCGAATACATCGTCTCAAATAATCACTGGCTAGGTAGCTAATAATGATCAAATACTACAGAAGAATCTAGGCCACTCGCGGTTCCTGGGGCGCGGGCGGTGGACACCCAAAGAGAAGGAACCATCACAGGATCATATCTCCGGTCATCTGCCCAAAGAACCTGCTAGGTATTGGAGAACCTGACGTCCATAGCAGCCATGTAGCGATGGACGTGCTCGTCCTCCTCCCTGACACGACGACGCACCACCTCCGGCGGGGCTGGCTCCCTCTGCACCGAATGTGGCCCACGTGAACGCCACCAAAGGAGATCAAGGTCGACGACGGGACCTGGGTTCCTCACCAAGCGGCGAGCCCCTGAAGGTAGCACCTCTCAGTGCCAGCCCGGCGGAGCCCAGTCCCGGACATGGGTCCTGTGAAGCAGGATGTCATCACAAACGGGTCGACGGCGAGGATGCGGGCCGGTCATCGTCAATAAAAAATACTATACGCCGCAAAAGTAACATTATTTAAATTATTGGATTGTGACTTATATGGAAATTCTAAATTTCTATAACTAAAATTATAAGAAACTAAAAACTAACATTTCTAACATTTCTATAACAATTTGAAATTAATCTAATTCATCTAGCTAAAACTAACATTTCTAAAATTTCTAACATTTCTAACATTTCTATATACTATTTGACATTAATCTAATCTAATTAATTAATTCATCAAAAACATTTGTATAAAAAAAGAAAAACAGAAAACAAAATCTTGTGTGTGTGCGTGTGTGCATGCGCGTGCGTGCCCGTGTGCACCTATGGCGCCGGCGGTGCAGCGGCTTCGATTGGAGGGAGGAGAGGGGCTCACAGCGCGGGCGACGGGACGACGAGGCAGAGGGGACAGCAGCAGCGGCGACGGGGGCGGCGACGAGGGGCGGCGGCGACGGGGCAGAGGAGAAGAAGCAGAGGGAGAACGAATTGATGAATTTTTTTGAAGGGTTTTCTTATATAGAACACCCCTTTAGTACCGGTTGGAGCCACCAACCGGTACTAAAGGTCTGTTTTGGCCAGGCGAAGCGGCGGGAAGCGCACCCCCTTTAGTACCGGGTGGTGGCACCAACCGGTACTAAAGACCCCCCCTTTAGTACCGGTTGGAGCTACGACCCGGTACTAAAGGGTGTGCGCTGGCGCAGGTGCAGTGCGGAAAGTTTATTCCCACCTCGCTAGCCGAGGGACGTCCGCACTTGTTTATAAGCCCCAGTGCGGCAGCTCTCTCAAGCTCCTCTCCAAAGTAGGCCTACTAGGCCTACTTGTTGTGTGTTGCCTTGTGGGCCTACTGGGCCTTTGCGTGCCTGCATCCTGGCCCAATAACACGTTGGGTTTCTAGTCGTATGTAGGCCGCTCTGGCCCAGTAGGCGGGCTTTTTATTTTCTTATTTTTTGCTTTTTTTATTTTTGTTTTATTTATTTTGAGTTTTTTTGCTGTATTTAGAGTTTCTTTGTGATTCTTTCTGCTTTAGGTACAAAAAATTACAAACTTTCTGTTAGTGCCAGTAGTTTTCAAATTTGAATAGTTTAAATTTTGAATTATTTGAAATTTGTGTGACTCACTAGTTTGTGAATAACTTAACTTTGAAAATAGTTTTTTCAGTGATTCTTTTTTTATGTTTAATATTAGTGTGTTTTATCATTATATTCAATTTGATAGTGCTTAGGTTATTTAAAAAATGAAATGCCTTTGTAACACATGAGTTTTCGTCCAAAACTCTGATACTTCGAAAGAGATTGTCCATTTTGTACACGAAGTGCATCCAGTTTTTGCGGTAACCCTCTCTACTTTTTTGCGCATGCTATGTGGGTGAAATTATGATGCCATGCCAACTTTCAACCTTTTCTGAGTTCATTTGAAGTGATTTTCAATTTCAGGGCCATTTAGCTGAAAAAATTAGTAAATGCATGAAAGAATTTGTTTGCACATAAAATTTCTTCGCTTTTCAAATGCCAAAACACATAACTACCCTAACTATTACAGAGATTCCCTCCTGGGTGTGAAACACAGAAGAAATTGATGATAGTGAAGCCGATCACATCCCAGATCTTTGGGTGTGAAAATTTTTCTTCGCGTGTGTCCCTTTGCGTCGTAGCCATGGAAAATCTTCATCATTTAACGGGATGCTCGGGTCAATATTCACTGTGAATGGAGCAATTTCATCAAAATTTTCATAATCTTCTGACATGTCTGTCTTGTCATCCACTCCCACGATGTTTCTCTTCCCAGAAAGAACTGTGTGGCGCTTTGGCTCATCGTATGATGCATTCGCTTCTTTATCTTTTCTTTTTCTCGGCTTGGTAGACATGTCCTTCACATAGAAAACCTGTGCCACATCATTGGCTAGGACGAATGGTTCGTCTGCATACGCAAGATTGTTGAGATCCACTGTTGTCATTCCGTACTGCGGGTCTTCCGTTACCCCGCCTCGTGTCATATTGACCCATTTGCACCAAAACAATGAGACCTTCAAACCACGTCCATAGTCAAGTTCCCATATGTCTTCTATGTAACCATAATATGTTTCCTTTCCCGTCTTGGTTGTTGCATCAAAGCGGACACCACAATTTTGGATGGTGCTCTTCTTATCTTGGGCGATCGTGTAAAATGTATTACCATTTATCTCGTACCCTTTGAAAGTCATTATATTCAAAGATGGTAACTGGGATAGCGAGTACATGTCGTCTTCAATAGAGGCGTCATGCATGGTACGTGTCTGCAACCAGCCGGCGAAACTCCTGGTTTGTTCATGTGTAATCCAGTCATCAGACCACTCCGGGTGTTTGGAGCGTAGAAAATTCTTGTGTTCGTCCATATACGGAGCCACCAAGGAAGAATTCTATAGAACTGTGTAGTGTGCTTCAGTGAGAGAATTTCCGTCCATACATATTATTTGATTCCCTCCTAGCGTGCCTTTTCCATCCAGTCTTCCCTTATGCCGCGATTCAGGAACACCAACCGGTTTAAGGTCAGGAATAAAGTCAATACAAAACTCAATGACCTCCTCATTTTCATGGCCCTTGAAGATGCTTCCTTCTAGCCTAGCACAGTTATTAACATATTTCTTTAAGACTCCCATGAACCTCTCAAAGGGGAACATATTGTGTAGAAATACAGGACCCAAAACGTTAATCTCTTCGCATAGGTGAACTAGGACGTGCGTCATGATGTTGAAGAAGGATGGTGGGAACACCAACTCGAAACTGACAAGACATTGCACCAAATCATTCTCTAACCTTGGTATGATTTCTGGATCAATTACCTTCTGAGAGATTGCATTGAGGAATGCACATAGCTTCACAATGGCTAATCGAACGTTATCCTGTAGAAGCCCCCTCAATGCAACCGGAAGTAGTTACGTCGTAATCACGTGGCAGTCATGAGACTTCAGGTTCTGGAACTTTTTCTCTGCCATGTTTATTATTCCCTTTATATTTGACGAGAAGCTAGACGGTACCTTAATACTGAGCAGGCATTCAAAGAAGATTTCCTTCTCTTCTTTGGTAAGAGCGTAGCTGGCATGACCCTGATGTATGCCATCTTTTACGTGCATATGTTGCTGGTCCTCCCGTGCCTCAGGTGTATCTTTTGTCTTCCCATACACGCCCAAGAAGCCAAGCAGGGTCACGCAAAGATTCTTCGTCACGTGCATCACGTCGATTGCGGAGTGGACCTCTAGGTCTTTCCAGTAGGGCAGGTCCCAGAATATAGATTTCTTCTTCCACATGGGTGCGTGTCCGTCAGCGTCATTCGGAATAGGTTGTCTGCCAGGACCCTTTCCAAAGACTACCTTCAAATCCTTGACCATATCATGTACATCAGCACCAGTACGGTGGTGAGGCTTCGTCCGGTGATCCGCCTCACCTTTGAAATGCTTGCCTTTCTTTCTTACGGGATGCCTGCTCGGAAGAAATCGACGATGTCCCAGGTACACATTCTTCCTACAATTGTCCAAATATATATTGTCGGTATCATCCAAACAGTGCGTGCATGCGCGCTATCCCTTGTTTGTCTGTCATGAAAGGTTACTGAGAGCAGGCCAATCATTGATGGTCATGAACAGCAACGCCTTTAGGTCAAATTCTTCATGTCCATGCTCATCCCACGCACGTACATCTGTTCCATTCCACAGCTGTAAGAGTTGTTCAACTAATGGCCTTAGGTACACATCAATGTCGTTGCCGGGTTGCTTAGGGCCTTGGATGAGCATTGGCATCATAATGAACTTCCGCTTCATGCACAACCAAGGAGGAAGGTTATACAAACATAGAGTCACAGACCAGGTGCTATGGTTGCTGCTCTGCTCCCCGAAAGGATTAATGCCATCTGCGCTTAGACCAAACCATATGTTCATTGCGTCACCTGCAAACTCCTTCCTGCACTTTCTCTCGATTTTTCTCCACTGCGACCCGTCAGCAGGTGCTCTCAACTTTCTCTTACGGTATTCTCTGTGCCATCGCATCGCCTTGGCATGCTCTTTGTTTTGGAACAAACGTTTCAACCGTGGTATTATAGGAGCATACTGTCGTGGTTCTAAGTCTGACAGTAATGTAGGGGGGTAGGTATGGAGAGGCAAGATCTTAGCTATGGAGAAGTTGTAAGCACACGAGGTTTACGAGTTCAGGCCCTTCTCGGAGGAAGTAATAGCCCTACGTCTCGGAGCCCAGAGGCGGTCGACTGGATTATGCGTGTATGGTTTACAGGGGTGCGAACCCTTTACACTAAGGAGGGGGGGTGGCTTATATAGAGTTCGCCGGACCCCTCCGACCCTCAGTTGTGCAGGGTTTTTAAATACATTAAGGCCGGGCGTTACTGGTAACGCCCCTAATAAAGTGCTATGATGACCATAAAAGCTACTTAATAACCGACCGTTAGCGTGCGGAGTGCCTTTAGATCTCCTGGCCGTCGAGTGGTTTGGTCTTGGTCGAGTGTCTTCGAGTCTGTCGAGTGGAACACCTCCAAGTCGATTGAAAGGTGATTTCTTCTAGAGATGTCCTTGGGTAGGTCAGTTTGGACAGGTCCATGACCCTACCCTAGGTACATAGCTTCATCATTAGCCCTCGAATGGATCGAGGTTTGAGTGGGGAAGGGGTTGAGCACTTCTCCGACTCATTTTTCATGTCATGAACATATCTTGTTTCGGATCAATGAACCTGAGTGATGACAACAACTTCCTTTTCAGTCGCCTTGATCCATTCTTAGTTTTTTGTCGAGTGAGTTTCTTTACTTGAAAGGCTCCGAGTGACGGTGTGGAGGAGATCTTCGGTCTGACAAGTTGTTCTGCTGCCCGCAGATTTCGCGGGATCCGAATTTTGGGAAGCACGCGGGACGGGGGCCGCAGTAATCGGATGGGATAGGGCGGAGCCGCCTCGATCCCTGCGCCACCTTTTTCGCCACGTATCGCGCACGCGATTGTTACGGGATTTGACAGGACCGCCCGGGCCTACCAGTCAGCCACTCGGAAGCGGCCTCATATAAGGCGTCGGACCGGGGTCTCTCGAACAGTGCGTCTCCATTATCTCTTCTCCTCTTCAGGCTTCTTCACCGCGCTCGCTCTCGCCCCAGCGCCACCGCTCCGTACGCGTCTCGCCGGCGACGATGGGGAAGGAGAAGACGGCGGCCCTGGAGCGGGCGAAGAAGGCGACGGCAAAGGCTAAGGGGAAGGTGACCAGTCAGGGTGGATCTTCCTCGCGAACCGGCCTGCCAAAGGGATGGATCCAGGGCGACTGGATCCGCTCGACGATCACCCAAGAGGACCTCGACAACCTAGCCGAAGGAGGGCTGATCCCCCATGAATCGGCGCGGCTTCCGGGGAAGGAATCCGAGCCGCAACCTCGGGAGGGTGAGCGCGTTCTCCTTGCCACCCACGTCGACCGTGGGTTTTCCTTGCCTCCTCACCCTTTCTTTCGGGGATTTCTGAACTTCTTTGGGGCACAACTCCACCACTTCACTCCCAACACAATCGTTTATCTCGCCGCTTTCGTTTCTTTGTGTGAGAATTTCCTGGGTTGTCGGCCTCACTGGGTCTTTTCAAGCACATTTTCACTTGTCGCTCTCAAACGGTGAAAAAGGCCAATCCAAGTGACGAGAGAACTCAAGTGATTCAGATGTGTGGGGGTCTTGGTGTTCAGATGAGAGGGAAAAGTTCCTTTCCGGCCATGATTCTTCCCGACTCGGTTCGCGGATGGCAGTCGACCTGGTTCTACTGCAAAGACCAGCCGACGCCAGGGCAGTCGACTGGCCTCCCTCCTTTTACCATGGACCGAGTGAGGAAACCCTCCTCTTTGAAGGTGCTCCCGGAGGAGAAGGCGCTGGTGAGGGTGCTGGTCGAGCGAGTGGTCCAGCTTATCCGTGACAGGGTCACCGGTATGGATCTCTTGGAGGTCTTCCTCCAGCGGCGCATCCAGCCTCTTCAAGCCCGAGACCATCCGATGTGGATGTATTCGGGTCTTGACGACTCCACTCGGATTCACCCGGAGGAGGTCGATGACGACACACTGGAGAAGTGGCTGTCGGGCGTGACCGGAAACAAGGACAACCCCAGGGGAGCCAGGAGAGTTCCTCCATTCGACCAGTCCCATGTACAAGAGAAGGTCCGATTCCGAGCTTTTGATTGTAATCTGAATTCACTCGTGCAGCTGTCTATACCGCATCGACTGACTTTATTCTTCCTGCTTTCTTTCAGGCCCTTATCGAAATGTATTCAATGCCCAACGGAGAGCAAGAGCAAGATCTGGAAGGAGAGGCGAGCGGCGGCGACAGTGGCGAATGGACTTCTGACGGTGAAGGGGACGGAGAAAGCGACGACCCAAGTGACGAAGAAGAAGTCGAGTCGCCTCCTCGCAGGGAGAGGCGATCCAAGCTTGACCAAGAACGACCGAGCGCCCGCGAAAAGGCGACTGCTCAGGCTGTCCAGTCTTCAAAGCATCCTCGGATCTCTTCACCGACCCCGACCGAAAAAGCGCCAAAGCATCCCAAAGTTGCAGAGCCAAAGATTAAGATTGACATCCCTGTCGCTTCTGCGTGAGTGTCTCCCTTTGTATTCACTCGACTCCCCGTGCTGTTTGTTTTTCTTGTTTTAACCAAACGAACTTTGGAACTGGCAACGCTGCTACTTCCGGGACCTGAGCTTACAGGGACGAGGATGAGGTAATGGAGGATGTGGTCACTTCCAATCTGGGTATGATTTCTGCCATTTTGTCTTTATTTGGTCGACTCAACTGCAATGTGCACCATTGGGTGATGTGATTTTGGCGATTGAACTTTACACAACTCCCAACATTATCGACCTCCCCGATGATGATGAAGAGCCCGGGAGGCCTTTGACGAGGAAGAATAGGCAAGCTCCTGCGAGCAAGGTGTCACAGTCGACGCCGAGGGCGGAACCAGTCGTTCAGGACACTCGCGACGCCAATCGGGGTTCTGTTACCTTCGTCGTGCCACTGTCGAGTGCCTTTCCTTCTTCGTCGACTGCTCAGGCCCCTGTCAACCCACCTTCAGTTTTTGCGACCCATCATGTCCCAGAGGACGAAGTGAATGCTGCCAAGGAAGCCATATGCCAGGGGGGCATCATGATGGAGAAGATGAAGACGGTGCGGGACGCCAGTCAGGCCGCCTACGACGCCAGCTCGGCTCTCCAAAGCAACGTTCAGGTTAGTTGGTCACCGCTTGTTCTGTTAGGATATGCTATCTGAAGACTCTTTCTGAAAATCTTTGCATCTGTACACCCACTAGGTGCGTCGATTGAATTTTTGAACTAGTGGGGGCACGCTGAGTGCACCCACTGGGTGTAGTCCCCGAGACTACGGTGGACTGCTAGCAGTCGACTGTAGTCTTTGTATTTTGTCGAGTGTAAACCGAACTGGTAGTTTGTCTCTTCCACTCAGTCTGGTCGAGTGGGATCAGAACCGGTGGGGGCACGCCAAGTGCACCCACTGGGTGTAGTCCCCGAGACCGTGGTCGACTGCTGGCAGTCGACTGTGGTCTGAGTTCTACTTTCTCTCCTCTTTTTTTTACTCCCTGCACTCGACTCCGGTGGGCCGGTCGAGTGGGATTAGAACCGGTGGGGGCACGCAAAGTGCACCCACTGGGTGTAGTCCCCGAGACTATGGTGGACTGCGGGCAGTCGACCGTAGTCTTAGTACTTATTGTCTTTGTCGTTTTTCACTGTAAAATAACTTCTCCTCTTTGATTTCAGAAATCTTGTGATCTTGGAGCTCGCTTTGCTAACTTGGAGAAACAGCAGATCCAACTGAACCTTGACTTGGAGTTGGCCAAGACAGAGCTGCAAAAGGCCAAGGACGGCGCCAATGGTAAGACGAGTTTGTCGACTGGTTTGTCTTAGGCTTGAGTACCCTTCTGCTCTTTCTGAATCAAGCATCATTTCTTTGCAGAAAAACTGAGAGAAGCTCTGGCGAAGAAGGGTCAGGATTTGGCTGCTGCTCGAAAGGAAGCTGATGACAGAACCGCTCTGGCTGAACAGAAACTGGCTTCGGTCGGCCAGTTGGAAGAAGAGAATACCAAGATGAAATCTGCTCTGAACGAAGCCAACAAGGAGTGCACGCGCTGGAAGAAGGACAATCTCAACCTGTGCGAGAAGATGGAAGGCATCGCTCACAGGAGGGACGATCTGGAGAGCTATCTGAGGAGCCTTGCCAAGAAGTTGTTCATCAAGCTTGAAGGTGCACATTTTGTTCCGACTGATTTTTTTTTTGTGTCGACTCAGCGTACGAAAATTGACTTATCCTTGGATCGTGAATGTAGAGTTTTTCCAGAACTTCGAGGAGGAGACTGGGCAGATTGAGCCAGGTTTGGACCCAATCAATTCTCCCGTGAAAGATGAAACTGCCATGAATCTGCTCCGACTGGAATCCTGCATCGATGGTGTCATGGACTACTTGGCTCGACTGAAGGTCGCCACGTCACGGATCGACCCGGCACTTTGGCCAGAGGCCATGCTCCAGAATGATCTTGAGTCCCTGATGACTCGACTTAACGAGATCCCTGACCGAGTGCAGGAGTGGAAGAAATCTTCTACCCGGTGTGGTGCTGATGTGGCTCTGTCTTTGGTTCGTGTCCATTGCAAGGAGGTGCAACAAGATAAGTTGGCAGCAATCAAGGTCGCAAACACCGAGAAGCATGACTTCCGATCTTTTATGGAGACTTTCATCGCTGCAGCCACTCGGATCACCGACGGCGTCGACCTAGACGAGTTCGTCGAGCCTGCTAGTCCTCCTCCCGCGGAGTGAACAAACTTTTATGCCTCACCTTAAATTTGCCTCGGAATGCCGAGTGGTTTTTGTAATCGTTAAACTCTTTCGGGCTGAATGCCCGAGCACTTCGATCTGTGGTCCGGAACCTTTAGGATTTATCTGAACTTGGTTTATCGTTGAATATCTTCATGAATCCCCCGTCGAGTGAACTCGTTCTTCATTCGAGACAACTTTTGTATTTGTGGCGCAGCTCCGAAGGAGAAGGAAGCAGTCGACCTGCACCTCGTTGTCCTTGTGGGTCGGCGATGGAGCGCGCATTGTATTTGTGGCGAAGCTCCTCAGGAGAAGGTGGCAGTAGTCGTGCACCTCGTCGTCCTTGCGGAGTGGGATGGAGCGCACGTTGTATTTGTGGCGAAGCTCTCAAGGAGAAGGCGGCATTCGACCTGCACCTCGTTACTGCAGAGCGGGATGGAGCGCACGTTGTATTTGTGGCGAAGCTCCCAAGGAGAAGGTGGCAGTCGACCTGCACCTCGTCGTCCTTGAGGATTGAGATGTGTTTCGTACTTAGGCGAGTACTGACTGTAGCTAAGCTCCCGAGCGGGAGGGTCGCTCACCACTCGGTAGGATTTTCAAATACTTAGGCGAGTACTGGACTATAGCTAAGCCCCCGAGCGGGAGGCTGGCTCACCACTCGGTAGGATTTTCAAATACTTAGGCAAGTACTGGACTGCAGCTAAGCCCCCGAGCGTGAGGGTCGCTCACCACTCGATAGGATTTTCAAATACTTAGGCGAGTACTGGACTGCAGCTAAGCCCCCGAGCGGGAGGCTGGCTCACCACTCGGTAGGATTTTCAAATACTTAGGCGAGTACTGGACTGCAGCTAAGCCCCCGAGCGGGAGGGTCACTAACCACTCGGTAGGATTTTCAAATACTTAGGCGAGTACTGGACTGCAGCTAAGCCCCCGAGCGGGAGGGTCGCTCACCACTCGGTAGGATTTTCAAATACTTAGGCGAGTACTGGACTGCAGCTAAGCCCCCCGAGCGGGAGGCTGGCTCACCACTCGGTAGGATTTTCAAATACTTAGGCGAGTACTGGACTGCAGCTAAGCCCCCGAGCGGGAGGGTCGCTCACCACTTGGTAGGATTTTCAAATACTTAGGCGAGTACTGGACTGCAGCTAAGCCCCCGAGCGGGAGGCTGGCTCACCACTCGGTAGAATTTTCAAATACTTAGGCGAGTACTGGACTGCAGCTAAGCCCCCGAGCGGGAGGGTCGCTCACCACTCGGTAGGATTTTCAAATACTTAGGCAAGTACTGGACTGTAGCTAAGCCCCCGAGTGGGAGGCTGGCTCACCACTCGGTAGGATTTTCACATACTTAGGCGAGTACTGGACTGCAGCTAAGCCCCCGAGCGGGAGACTGGCTCACCACTCGGTAGGATTTTCAAATACTTAGGCGAAACGGGTTCGCAGCTAAGCCCCCGAGTAGGAGGCTGGCTCACCACTCGGTAGGAAATTATTTTTACAAACTTAGGCGAAACGGATTCGCAGCTAAGCCACCCACTAGGGGATTTCTCATGCAAAAAAAAACAATACAATCACTGGGAAAATTATAACGCTCTTGTCTTTGATAAATAAACTACAGGAGTTTTTCTTATTACATCTCATCCGAGTGAGAATTCAAGTATAAAAGGGGCGGAGTAGCTCCGCATTCCAGGCTCGTGGCTCATCAATCTGGCGATCAACATTATAGAGGTGGTACGCTCCATTGTGGAGGACTCTGGTGACTATGAAGGGGCCTTCCCAAGTAGGAGCGAGTTTGTGTGGTTTCTGCTGATCCACTCGGAGGACTAAGTCTCCTTCTTGGAAGGCTCGACTCTTCACATTTCTGGCATAGAATCGACACAAGTCTTGCTGATAGATGGTTGATCGGATCATGGCCATTTCTCTTTCTTCTTCCAGGAGGTCGACTGTGTCCTGCCGGGCTTGTTCTACTTCATCTTCAGAGTAGAGCTCGACTCGGGGGACGTTGTGAAGCATGTCACTCGGCAAGACTGCTTCGGCTCCGTAGACCATAAAGAATGGGGTTCTTCCGGTCGATCGGTTCGGGGTTGTCCTCAATCCCCAAAGAACTAATGGAAGCTCGTCGACCCATGCACCTGCTGCGTGCTTGAGATCGCGCATCAATCGAGGTTTCAGTCCTTTGAGAATTAGGCCATTTGCTTTTTAAGCTTGTCCATTCGACTGGGGGTGAGCGACCGAAGCATAGTCGACTCGTGTGCCCTGAGAGGCGCAAAAGGCCCTGAATTTGTCAGAATCGAAGTTTGACCCATTGTCAGTGATGATGCTGTGCGGAACTCCACATCTGAATATCAACTCTCTGATGAAACTGATAGCAGTGCAAGCATCAAGATTCTTGATAGGCTTAGCTTCAATCCATTTGGTGAACTTGTCGACTGCTACTAGCACATGAGTGAAGCCGCTCCTGCCCGTTCTCAGTGGTCCAACCATGTCCAGCCCCCAAACAGCGAAGGGCCAGACGAGTGGAATGGTTTTCAGAGCTGACGCGGGCTTGTGCGACATATTGGAGTAATACTGACATCCTTCACATTTGTCGACTATCTCTTTTGCCATTTCATTGGCCCTTGGCCAGTAGAATCCCGCTCGGTATGCTTTAGCCACAATGGTCCGAGAGGACGCATGATGACCACAGGTCGCCGAGTGGATATCATCAAGGATGATCCGACCTTCTTCTGGTGTTATACACTTCTGACTGACTCCAGTCACGCTTTCTCTATACAACTGTCCCTTTATGACTGTAAAGGCCTTGGATCGACGGACGATCTGTTGAGCCTCTTCTTCGTCCTCTGGGAGTTCTTTCCTTAGGATGTATGCGATGTACGGTATTGTCCAGTCGGGAGTGATGACCAAGACTTCCATGATCAGGTCGACCACAACTGGAACTTCAACTTCAGTCGGATCCGTGGCACTTTTTGGCTGCGGTGCCTCTTCAGTGAAGGGATCCCCCTGTACTGATGGTGTGTGGATGTGTTCCAAAAACACATTGCTGGGAATGGCTTCTCTTTTGGAACCTATTTTTGCCAAATCATCATCTGCTTGATTTTTCAGTCGGGGTATGTGATGAAGCTCTAACCCCTCGAATTTCTTCTCCAGCTTTCTCACTGCATTGCAATAACCAGTCATGGCTGGACTTCTGACGTCCCATTCCTTCATCACCTGATTAACCACCAAATCTGAGTCGCCATAGACCATGAGGCGACGGACGCCGAGTGAAATGGCCATGCGCAACCCATATAAAAGTGCTTCATATTCTGCCTCGTTATTGGAGGAATCAAAGTGGATTTGAAGAATATATCTGAGCTTATCTCCTCGGGGGGAGACCAACACCACCCTGGCACCGGAACCATTCAGCATTTTGGAACCATCGAAGAACATGGTCCAATGCTCCGAGTGAACCTGAGTCGGCAGTTGCTGTTCAATCCACTCGACGACAAAATCTGCTATTGCCTAGGACTTGATGGCTTTCTTTGCCTCAAACTTGATATCTAGGGGAAGGAGTTCAATCGCCCATTTTGCCACTCGACCAGTTGCATCTCTGTTATGCAGGATCTCTGACAATGGAGCATCGTTGTCGACTGTAATGGAATGATCAGAGAAGTAGTGAGCAACTTTCTTTGTGGTCATATAAATCCCATATACAAGCTTCTGATAATGAGGATATCTTTGCTTCAACGGGGTCAAAACTTCAGAAATATAATATACTGGGCGCTGAACTTTGAAGGCTTTTCCTTCTTCTTCCCGCTCGACCGTAAGTACCGTACTGACGACTTGTCCCGTGGCTGCGATGTAAAGCAGCAAAGGCTCCTTGCTGATTGGGGCAGCAAGCACCGGCTGGGTGGAGAGTAGAGCTTTGAGCTCTATAAATGCTGCATCAGCTTCGGGAGTCCACTCGAACTTGTCGGACTTCTTCATCAATCGGTAAAGAGGAATGCCTTTTCACCGAGATGAGATATGAATCGACTTAAAGCGGCCAAGCAACTAGTAAGCTTCTGGACATCGTGCACTCGCACAAGACTTCTCATTTGGAGTATAGTACCGACTTTTTCTAGATTGGCGTCGATTCCACGTTCGGAAATGAGAAAACCGAGTAATTTTCCGCCAGGAACTCCGAATGTGCACTTTGATGGATTAAGCTTGATATCATACCTCCTGAGGTTGGCAAAGGTTTCAGCAAGGTCGGTCAGCAGGTCGGAACCCCTTCCGTGACTTGACCATAATATCATCCATATATGCTTCCACATTCCGACTGATTTGAGTAAGCAAACACTTCTAAATCATCCTCATGAATGTGGCTTCGACATTCTTGAGGCCGAACGGCATGGTAACATAACAGAAGCACCTGAATGGAGTGATGAAAGCTGTTTTCATCTCGTCAGGTCCATACAGACGGATCTGATGGTACCCAGAATAGGCGTCTAAAAAAGATAGTCGCTCACATCCCGCAGTCGAGTCGACTATCTGGTCGATGCGGGGGGAGAGGAAAATGATCTTTCGGGCAGGCCCAATTGATATGTTTAAAGTCAATGCACATGCGAAGTGACTTGTCCTTCTTGGGGACAATGACAACGTTGGCGAGCCACTCGGAGTGGTAGATCTCTCGGATGAACTCCGCTGCTAAGAGCCGAGCCACCTCCTCGCCAATAGCCTTTCTCTTCTGGACAGCGGACCGTCGGAGATGTTCTTTGACAGGTTTTATTTTTGAGTCGACTCGTAGGCGATGCTTAGCCAGCTCCCTGGGAACACCTGGCATGTCAGAAGGCTTCCATGCGAAAATGTCCCAGTTCTCACGGAGGAACTGGATGAGCGCTTCTTCCTATTTGGAGTCGAGTGTTGTTGAGATATGAGTTGGAGCAGCGCTGGGATCGGTCGGGTGGATGTGAGCTGTCTTCGTTTCGCCAGACGACTGAAAAGCTGATTCTGTAGCGGGCTTCTTGGCTCGCAACAAATCACTCGGGTCTGCAGTCTTCTGGTATTCTTGCAGCTCTACCACTGCCATCTGAGCATTAGCAATCTTTGAACCTTTCTGAAAACACTCTTCTGCTTTCTTCTGATTGCCCGTAATAGTGATCACACCTTTGGGACCAGGCATCTTCAATTTGAGATACACATAACATGGTCGAGCCATGAAGCGTGCATAAGCCGGCCTGCCCAAAATAGCGTGATACGCACTCTGGAAATCTACAACTTCGAACGTCAACTTTTCTTTGCGGTAATTCTTGGAATCACCGAAAACCACATCAAGAGCAATCTGGCCGAGTGACTCAGCCTTCTTTCCAGGAATGACTCCGTGGAAACTCATGTTGCTGGTACTGAGTCTGGACATCGGAATGCCCATCCCTTTCAACGTCTCAGCATATAGTATGTTCAAACCACTGCCACCATCCATCAAGACTTTGGTCAGTCGAGTGCCTTCAACAACTGGGTCGACCACCAAAGCTTGCCTCCCAGGGGTGGCAATGTGCGTTGGATGATCGGACTGGTCGAATGTGATGGCAGTCTGAGACCACTTCAGATAACTGGGTGTCGCCGGAGCAACCATATTCACCTCTCGGTTGATAACTTGCAGTCGACTTTTGCTTTCAACATCAGCAAAAATCATCAGGGTGGAATTGACCTGGGGGTATCCATCGTCACTATCTTCCTTGCGCTCAACTTTGTCCGACTCCTTTTCCTTATCTTTGGGCTGCTTGCCCTGGAACTGCTGGATCAAGAGTCGACACTGTCGAGTGGTATGTTTCGGGTAAATGAAATTACCCTCTTCATCTTTCTTGGTGTGGATGTGACCTGGTAAATCCAACACATCATTTCTGTCCCGGTCTTTAACCTTCTTGGGGTTCCAAGGTCCTTTGGGTTTCCCCTTAAACTTTCCTTGAGTTACAGCCAAGGCTTCCCCAGGAGCAGCTGGCTTGGCTTTCCGCTTCTGTTTCCGGTTGGAATTTCCTCCGGTTTCTTGAGCGACTGACTTGAGCTTGCCACTCCTGAGTCGATCCTCATCTTCACCATTAGCGTACTTGGTGGCAATCTCCATCATCCGATTCAGAGACATATCTCCGGTTCGACCGAATTTCAGATTCAGTTCTTTGTACTTGACGCCTTCTTTGAAGGCACAGACTGCTTGGTGGTCAGGCACATTCTCTACCGTGTGATGTAACGTGATCCATCTCTGGATGTAATCCCTCAAAGTTTCATTCGGCTTCTGCACGCAAGACCGCAGTTCTGTCAGCCCTGCCGGTCGCTTGCATGTTCCTTCAAATGTGGTGACAAACACTCGGGCGAGATCTTCCCAAGTGTAAATGCTGTTGGGTGCTAACTGGTTCAGCCACGCTCTGGCCGAGCCCTCCAACATGAGAGGCAGGTGCTTCATGGCCACTTCATCATTGCCGCCGCCAATCTGGACGACCACTCGGTAGTCTTCAAGCCAAGTATCGGGCTTGGACTCACCAGTGAACTTACTGACTCCAGTCGCCAACCTGAAGTTGGGAGGAATCACAGCGGCCCTGATGGCTCTACTAAAGCACTCTGGCCCCAAAACATGTACTCTGTTGCTGGTAGGTGCATCTCTGTCGTAACCTTCTCGGTGAGCTCTGTTCCTGTCGACCAAACCTTGAACGAGAATGGATCTCGCATCAAAGCCTGGCTCCCTGGGGTTGACTTGAATCCTTCGCCCAACACTATGAGGGCGCCTGTCATCCTGCTGTCGAGGCACATACGACCCGCTCCTCGGAGGAGGGGTGGGCACTCGACGTCGATCGTTACGATCGAATTGGTGATCATATTGTTCACGGTTCCTGTACTGATTACGCCGGTCCCCATGTCTCTCACACCTCGGGGGCGATCTTGGGCTATGAGCCGACTGGACTGTGTCTGCAGCAACGGATCTGCTATGAATCCTGTTCCGCGACTGAGAAACAGCGGAATTCTGGTCTCCTGCTACCCGGAGTAACGCTCTGATCTGCAGCAAGCCTCTGCCAGCCTCAAACTAGGAAGGCTGAATCGACTCTGCTATACGGGCTGCAACTGCTAAATTCTGAATCGGAGTTCGATATACCTGCGGGGGCGGAAAGAGCTGACGTTGACTGGATTCTGGAACCCGTTGTTGCGCACGCTCGTCGAGTGCTCGCTGGAGGTTCTCCAGTCGAGTGCGCTCGGCCAAGTTTGCCAGGCGCGCGTCCTCCAAGGCACGAGCCTCGGGGGTTTCTCTGACGATAGGAGTGTGTAGTGCATCCATGTTCCGGCGATGAAGTTCTTCTCTCTGCAGCAACGTGAGAGGCTCGGGGAGATATTCCTCATGGGGACGTAACGGGTCGCCTCCACCTGCGCCTCCGTCGGTGCGGGGAAAACCGGGAGGACTGGGCGGTCCATCGACCATCAGAACCTCCGCCGCCGGATCACTGCTGTCGCACTCAGATGCGGTCTCTGCGGAGCCAGTCGACAGATCGAACAGGCCGTAGAGGGATTCGTCGGGCTCGATCGCCGCGACTTGAGGGGTGTCTGACTGGCGTGCCACCGCGTGTCTCACCCACCGCTGAAGTCTCGACCGACCGGAGCGCTTGCGCCGGCGGGAAATAGGGAGGAAGGACAACACAGGAGCCGACCGGTAGGGTTTCGACGGTTGCCGCAAGAGAACGCCGCGGCGCACGCGCTAAAGTGCGTTGCCCCACGGACGGGGAGTGTGTCCACGTTGAGCGGAGCCTCCTGAAGCCAAGTGGAGTCATCGGCGATGAACGTGAGCGCGCTGAGACGGATCTCGCGGCCTTCCACCAAAACTCCGCTAGAAACCATGATGATTTGGATCGGAAAAGATCGCAACTCCTCCAACAAATCGCTAAAACACCAGCCCCATGGTGGGCGCCAACTGTCGTGGTTCTAAGTCTGACAGTAATGTAGGGGGGTAGGTATGGAGAGGCAAGATCTTAGCTATGGAGAAGTTGTAAGCACACGAGGTTTACGAGTTCAGTCCCTTCTCGGAGGAAGTAATAGCCCTACGTCTCGGAGCCCGGAGGCGGTCGACTGGATTATGCGTGTATGGTTTACAGGGGTGCGAACCCTTTACACTGAGGAGGGGGTGGCTTATATAGAGTTCACTGGACCCCTCCGGCCCTCAGTTGTGCAGGGTTTTTAAATACATTAAGGCCGGGCGTTACTAGTAACGCCCCTAATAAAGTGCTATGATGACCATAAAAGCTACTTAATAACCGACCGTTAGCATGCGGAGTGCCTTTAGATCTTCTGGTCGTCGAGTGGTTTGGTCTTGGTCGAGTGATTGCTTCTTGGTCGAGTGTCTTCGAGTCTGTCGAGTGGAACACCTCCAAGTCGATTGAAAGGTGATTTCTTCTAGAGATGTCCTTGGATAGGTCAGTTTGGGCAGGTCCATGACCCTACCCTAGGTACATAGCTTCATCACATACCACATCACCTTGGCAGGAATCTTCTTCCTGGGGCGCTCGCCCTCGACATCACCAGGGTCATCGCGGCTGATCTTATAGCACAATGCACTGCCTACCGGGCAAGCATTCAAATTCTTGTACTTAACGCGGTAGAGGATGCAGTCATTAGGGCATGCATGTATCTTCTGCACCTCTAACCCTAGAGGGCAGACAACCTTCTTTGCTTCATACGTACTCTCGGGCAATTCGTTGTCCTTTAGAAGCATATTCTTTATCATTACCAGCAACTTTCCAAATCCCTTGTCAGATACACCATTCTCTGCCTTCCATTGCAGCAATTCCAGTGTGGTGCCCAACTTTTTCTTGTCAGCTTCGCAATTCGGGTACAACAATGTCTTGTGATCCTCTAACGTGCGCTGCAACTTCTTCTTCTCCAAATCACTTGTGCAGTTTCTCTTTGCATCGGCAATGGCCCGACCTAGATCATCAGCGGGCTCATCTGATGCCTCTTCTTCAGCTTCTTCCGGCATTGCCGGCTCAGCTTCTTCCCCCATTGTTGTATAGTGGGGCATGAAACCGGACTCAAACAGGTGGACATGAATGGTTCTTGACGTAGAGTGATACGTCTCTAACGTATCTATAATTTTTGATTGCTCCATGCTATATTATCTTCTGTTTTGGGCATTATTGGGCTTTATTATCCACTTTTATATTATTTTTGGGACTAACCTATTAACCAGAGGCCCAGCCCAGAATTGATGTTTTTTTGCCTATTTTAGGGTTTCGAAGAAAAGGAGTATCAAACGGAGTCCAAATGGAATGAAACCTTCGGGAACGTGATTTTTGGAACGAACAAGATCTAGGAGACTTGGACCCTACGTCAAGCAACCAACAGGGAGGCCACGAGGTAGGGGGCGTGCCTACCCCCCCAGGCGCGCCCTCCACCCTCGTGGGCCCCCTGTTGCTCCACCGACATACTTCTTCCACCTATATATACCTACGTACCCCCAAACGATTAGATACGGAGCCAAAACCCTAATTCCACCATCGTAACTTTCTGTATCCACGAGATCCCATCTTGGGGCCTGTTCCGGAGCTCCGCCGGAGGGGGCATCGATCACGGAGGGCTTCTACATCAACACCATAGCCTCTCCGATGAAGTGTGTTGAAGACTATGAAAAGTTTGATACTTGATAATTGTTTTGAGATATGGAGATGGTGATATTGGAGTCGTGCTAGTTGAGTAGTTGTGAATTTGAGAAATACTTGTGTTAAAGTTTGTGATTCCCGTAGCATGCACGTATGGTGAACCGTTATGTGATGCTCTTAGAGCATGATTTATTTATTGATTGTCTTCCTTATGAGTGGCGGTCGGGGACGAGCAATGGTCTTTTCCTACCAATCTATCCCCCTAGGAGCATGCGCGTAATACTTTTCTTTGATAACTTGTAGATTTTTGCAATAAGTATATGAGTTCTTTATGACTAATGTTGAGTCCTGATACGTCTCCAACGTATCTATAATTTTTGATTGCTCCATGCCATATTGTGTACTGTTTTCGATGTTTATGGGCTTTATTATACACTTTTATATCATTTTTGGGACTAACCTATTAACCCAGAGCCCAGTGCCAGTTCATGTTTTTACCTTGTTTTAGGGTTTCGAAGAAAAGGAAAATCAAACGGAGTCCAATTGACCTGAAACTTCACGGAACTCATTTTTGGAAGGAAATAAGCCCAGAAGACTTGAAGTGCATGTAAGGGAAGCTTCAAGGAGGCCACGAGGTAGGGGGGCGCGCCCTCCACCCTCGTGGCCCCCCTGACGTACTTCTTCCGCTTATATATCTCCATATACCCTAAAACTTCCGGAGAGCACAATAGATCGGGAGTTCCGCCGCAAGAAACCTCCGTAGCCACAGAAAACCAATCTAAACCCGTTCCGGCACCCTGCCGGAGGGGGAATCCCTCTCCGGTGGCCATCTTCATCATCCCGGTGCTCTCCATGACAAGGAGGGAGTAGTTCTCCCTCGGGGCTGAGGGTATGTACCAGTAGCTATGTGTTTGATCTCTCCCTCTCTCGTGTTCTTGAGATGATACGATCTTGATGTATCGCGAGCTTGCTATTATATTTGGATCCTATGATGTTTCTTCCCCCTCTACTCTCTTGTAATGGATTGAGTTTTCCCTTTGAAGTTATCTTATGGGATTGAGTCTTTAAAGATTTGAAAACACTTGATGCATGTCTTGCCGTGCGTATCTGTGGTGACAATGGGATACCACGTGATTCACTTGATGTATGTTTTGGTGATCAACTTGCGGGTTCCACCCATGAACCTATGCATAGGGGTTGGCACACGTTTTCGTCGTGATTCTCCGGTAGAAACTTTGGGGCACTCTTTGAGGTTCTATGTGTTGGTTGAGTAGATGAATCTGAGATTGTGTGATGCTTATCGTATAATCATACCCACGGATACTTGAGGTGACATTGGAGTATCTAGGTGACATTAGGGTTTTGATTGATTTGTGTCTTAAGGTGTTATTCTAGTACGAACTCTAGGGCTGTTTGTGACACTTATAGGAATAGCCCAACGGATTGATTGGAAAGAATAACTTTGAGGTGGTCTCGTACCCTACCATAATCTCTTCGTTCGTTCTCCGCTATTAGTGACTTTGAAGTGACTCTTTGTTGCATGTTGAGGGATAGTTATGTGATCCAATTATGTTATTATTGTTGAGAGGACTTACACTAGCGAAAGTATGAACCCTAGGCCTTGTTTCAATGCATTGCAATACCGTTTACGCTCACTTTTATCATTCATTACCTTGCTGTTTTTATATTTTCAGAGTACAAAAACTATATTCTACTATCCATATACCACCGGTATCACCATCTCTTCACCGAACTAGTGCACCTATACAATTTACCATTGTATTGGGTGTGTTGGGGACACAAGAGACTCTTTGTTATTTGGTTGCAGGGTTGCTTGAGAGACACCATCTTCATCCTACGCCTCCTACGGATTGATAAACCTTATGTCATCCACTTGAGGGAAATTTGCTACTGTCCTACAAACCTCTGCACTTGGAGGCCCAACAACGTCTACAAGAAGAAGGTTGTGTAGTAGACATCAAGCTCTTTTCTGGCGCCGTTGCCGGGGAGGTGAGTGCTTGAAGGTATATCTTTAGATCTTGCAATTGAGTCTTTTAGTTTATTGTTTTAGCACTAGTTTAGTTTATAAAAGAAAATTAAAAAATGGAATTAAGTTTGCCTCATACGCTTCACCTTTTTAATATCTTTCGTGAGTATGATGGAAAGGAAAATTGTGCCAAAGTGTTAGAAGAAGAATGCAATAGAATGTTTGGCACTAAATATTTGAATGATTAGCATGATTGCAATGTTGTTAGTATGAATTCCTAGAATATCCATGATGTTAATGATATGCAAAGCCACAAGCTTGGGGAAGCTATGTTTGATGAAGATGATATTTTTTTGTCCCCCAAGTTTTGATGAGCAAATTTATTATGATGAAAGCATGCCTCCTATCTATGATGATTATTGTGATGACACGTATGCTTTAAATAATAATGATAACCATGAAATTTGTCATCTGATCTTAATTTTCAATCACATGATAGTTATTTTGTTGAGTTTGCTCCCGTTATTATTCATGAGAAGAAATTTGCCTATGTGGAGAGTAGTAAATTTTCTATGCTTGTAGATCATGAAAAGAATGCTTTAGGTGATGGTTATATTGTTGAATTCATTCATGATGCTACTGAAAATTATTATGAGGGAGGAACATATGCTTGTAGGAATTGCAATAATATCAAGTTTCCTCTCTATGTGCTTAAAGTTTTGAAGTTATGCTTGTTTTGCTTTCCTATGCTAGTTGATTATTGTTCCCATAAGTTGTTTGCTCACAAAATCCCTATGCATAGGAAGTGGGTTAGGCTTAAATGTTCTAGTCATATTCTTCATGATTCCCTCTTTATGTTACAATTCTTATCTTTTATGTGAGCATCATTGAAATCATCATGCCTAGCTAGGGGCGTTAAACGATAGCGTTTGTTGGGAGGCAACCCAATTTTATTTTTGTTCTTTGATTTTTGTTCCTGTTTAGTAATAAATAATTCATCTAGCCTCTGTTTATATGTGGTTTTATTGTTTTAATTAGTGTTTGTGCCAAGTAGAACCTTTGGGAAGACTCGGCGAAAGTCTTGTTGATCATGCTGTAAAAAACAGAAACTTTAGCGCTCACGAGAATTGCTGCCATTTTTTATTGGAGAGTGATATTTAGGTAATTATTTTTGCATATGATTAATAGATAAATTCCTCAGGTCCATAAATTTATTTGAGAATTTTATGAGTTCCAGAAGTATACGTTTGATCCATATTACTACAGACTGTTCTGTTTTTGACAGATTCTGTTTTTCATGTGTTGTTTACTTATTTTGATGAATCTATGGCTAGTAAAAGAGTTTATAAACCATAGATAAGTTGGAATAAAGTAGGTTTAACACCAATATAAATAAAGAATGAGTTCATTACAGTACCTTGAAGTGGTGATTTATTTTCTTATACTAACGGTGCTTACGAGTTTTCTGTTAAGTTTTGTGTTGTGAAGTTTTCAAGTTTTGGGTAAGGATTCGATGGACTATGGAATAAGGAGTGTCAAGAGCCTAAGCTTGGGGATGCCCAAGGAACCCCAAGGTAATATTCAAGGACAACCAAGAGCCTAAGCTTGGGGATGCCCCGGAAGGCATCCCCTCTTTCGTGTTCGTTCATCGGTAACTTTACTTGGAGCTATATTTTGATTCATCACATGACATGTGTTTTGCTTGGAGCGTCAATTTATTTTGTTAGTATTTTCTTTCTGTTATTTATAACAATGTTTTGCATCTTTTATTTCAATAAAAGTGGCATTGATAGCCTTTACTATGCCTATTTTAGAAGTCCACATGTTGCTGTTTGAAAACAGAAAGTTTACCGCTGCTGCAATAATTCCCTAGAAAAATCAGAATGTGATAAAATGTTGAAAACTTTTTCATATTAATCTCTGATAAATTTACTACAGTGGGAATTATCTTTCATAATTTTTGGAGCTAGGGAAGTATGGATGTTGCTGCATTCTTTACAGACTGTCCTGTTTAGGCAGATTGTTGTTATGTTTGCATATGTTTGCTTCTCTAATGATCATATTTGAGGATAGGACTATTAAATATGCAGAGGCATTTAGTATGCAATGTTGAATAATAATTTTAGTGATTTGCTACAGTAGAGTATGATAAGGTTTTTGCAATGGTTAATACTAACTTATCTCACGAGTCCTTGTTGAGTTTTGTGTGAATGAAGCTTTTGAGATTTAGGGAGACCGTGATATGAGAGGAATTAAGGGGACACAAAAGCTCAAGCTTGGGGATGCCCAAGGCATCCCAAGATAATATTTCAAGAAGTCTCAAGCGTCTAAGCTTGGGGATGCCCCGGTTGGCATCCCACCTTTCTTCTTCAACAACTATCGGTTAGTTTCGGTTGATCCTAAGTTTTTGCTTCTTCACATGATGTTTGCCATTCTTAGAACGTCATTTTATTTCATTTTGTTTTGCTTGCTGTTTGGATAAAATACCAAGATCTGAAATTATTAAATGTTAGAGAGTCTTCACATCGTTGCATAATTATTCGACTATTCATTGATCTTCACTTATATCTTTCGGAGTAGTTCGTCGTTTGCTCTAGTGCTTCACTTATATCTTTTTAGAGCACGGTGGTGGTATTATAGAAATATATGAACTCTCATGCTTCACTTATATCATTTTGAGAGTTTTAAATAGCATGGTAATTTGCTTAAATAATCTAAATATGCTAGGCATCCAAGAATAGTAAAAACTTTCATATAGAGTATTGAATACTAAGAGAAGTTTGATGCTTGATGATTGTTTTGAGATATGGAGATGGTGATATTAGAGTCATGCTAGTTGATTAGTTGTAAATTTGAGAAATACTTGTGTTAAAGTTTGTGATTCCTGTAGCATGCACGTATTGTGAACCGTTATGTGATGAAGTCGGAGCATGATTTATTAATTGATTGTCTTCCTTATGAGTGGTGGCCGGGGACGAGTGATGGTCTTTTCCTACCAATCAATCCCCCTAGGAGCATGCGCGTAATACTTTGGTTTGATAACTCCTAGATTTTTGCAATGAGTATATGAGTTCTTTATGACTAATGTTGAGTCCATGGATTATACGCACTTTCCTTCCTTCCACCATTGCTAGCCTCTCTAATACCGCGCACTTTTCGCCGGTATCATACACCCACCAAATACCTTCCTCAAAACAGCCACCATACCTACCTATCATGGCATTTCCATACCATTCTGAGATATATTGCCATGCAACTTTCCAACATTCCATTCATTACGACACGCTCCATCATTGTCATATTGCTAGCATGATCATGTAGTTGACATCGTATTTGTGGCAAAGCCACCGTTCATAATTCTTTCATACATGTCACTCTTGATTCATTGCACATCCCGGTACACCGCCGGAGGCATTCATATAGAGTCATATCTTGTTCTAAGTATCGCGTTGTAATTCTTGAGTTGTAAGTAAATAAAAGTGTGATGATCATCATTATTAGAGCATTGTCCCAGTGAGGAAAGGATGATGGAGACTATGATTCCCCCATAAGTCGGGATGAGACTTCGGAGGAAAATAAATAAATAAAAGAGGCCAAAGAAGCCCAAATACAAAAAGAGAAGGCCCAAAAAAATGAGAGAAAAAGAGAGAAGGGGAAATGATACTATCCTTTTACCATACTTGTGCTTCAAAGTAGCACCATGATCTTCATGATAGAGAGTCTCATATGTTGTCACTTTCATATACTAGTGGGAATCTTTCATTATAGAACTTGGCTTGTATATTCCAATGATGGGCTTCCTCAAAATGCCCTAGGTCTTCGTGAGCAAGCAAGTTGGATGCACACCCACTTAGTTTCTTTTTGAGCTTTCATACACTTATAGCTCTAGTGCATCTGTTGCATGGCAATCCCTACTCACTCACATTGATATCTATTGATGGTCATCTCCATAGCCCGTTGATACGCCTAGTTGACGTGAGACTATCTTCTCCTTTTTGTCTTCTCCACAACCACCACTCTATTCCACCTATAGTGCTATATCCATGGCTCACGCTCATGTATTGCGTGAAGATTGAAAAAGTTTGAGAACATCAAAAGTATGAAACAATTGCTTGGCTTGTCATCGGGGTTGTGCATGATTTAAATATTTTGTGTGGTGAAGATAGAGCATATCCAGACTATATGATTTTGTAGGGATAGCTTTCTTTGGCCATGTTATTTTGAGAAGACATAATTGCTTAGTTAGTATGCTTGAATTACTATTGTTTTCATGTCAATATGAACTTTTATCTTGAATCTTTCGGATTTGAATATTCATGCCACAATTAAGAAGAATTACATTGAAATTATGCCAAGTACCACTCCGCATCAATTCTGTTTTTATCATTTACCTAGTCGAGGACGAGCAGGAATTAAGCTTGGGGATGCTGATACGTCTCCAACGTATCTATAATTTTTGATTGCTCCATGCTATATTATCTATTGTTTTGGATGTTTATGGGCTTTATTATACACTTTTATATCATTTTTGGGACTAACCTATTGACCCAGAGCCCAGTGCCAGTTCCTGTTTTTACCTTGCTTGAGGGTTTCGAAGAAAAGGAAAATCAAACGGAGTCCAATTGACCTGAAACTTCACGGAACTCATTTTTGGAAGGAAAGAAGCCCAGAAGACTTGAAGTGCATGTAAGGGAAGCTTCGAGGAGGCCACGAGGTAGGGGGGCATGCCCTCCACCCTCGTGGGCCCCTCGTGCCCCCCCTGACGTACTTCTTCCGCCTATATATCTCCATATACCCTAAAACTTCCGGAGAGCACAATAGATCAGGAGTTCCGCCACAAGAAGCCTCCGTAGCCACCGAAAACCAATCTAAACCTATTCCGGCACCCTGCCGGAGGGGGAATCCCTCTCCGGTGGCCATCTTCATCATCCCGGTGCTCTCCATGACAAGGAGGGAGTAGTTTTCCCTCAGAGCTGAGGGTATGTACCAGTAGCTATGTGTTTGATCTCTCTCTCTCTCATGTTCTTGAGATGATACGATCTTGATGTATCGCGAGCTTTGCTATTATATTTGGATCCTATGATGTTTCTTCCCCCCTCTACTCTCTTGTAATGGATTGAGTTTTCCCTTTGAAGTTATCTTATCGGATTGAGTCTTTAAAGATTTGAAAACACTTGATGCATGTCTTGCCGTGCGTATCTGTGGTGACAATGGGATACCACATGATTCACTTGATGTATGTTTTGGTGATCAACTTGCGGGTTCTACCCATGAACCTATGCATAGGGGTTGGCACATGTTTTCGTCGTGATTCTCCAGTAGAAACTTTGGGGCACTCTTTGAGGTTCTATGTGTTGGTTGAGTAGATGAATCTGAGATTTTGTGATGCTTATCGTATAATCATACCCTCGGATACTTGAGGTGACATTGGAGTATCTAGGTGACATTAGGGTTTTGATTGATTTGTGTCTTAAGGTGTTATTCTAGTACGAACTCTAGGGCTGTTTGTGACACTTATAGGAATAGCCCAACGGATTGATTGGAAAGAATAACTTTGAGGTGGTTTCGTACCCTACCATAATCTCTTCGTTCGTTCTCCGCTATTAGTGACTTTGGAGTGACTCTTTGCTGCATGTTGAGGGATAGTTATGTGATCCAATTATGTTATTATTGTTGAGAGGACTTGCACTAGCGAAAGTATGAACCCTAGGCCTTGTCTCAACGCATTGCAATACCGTTTACGCTCACTTTTATCATTCGTTACCTTGCTGTTTTTATATTTTCAGATTACAAAAACTATTGTCTACTATCCATATACCACTGGTATGACCATCTCTTCGCCGAACTAGTGCACCTATACAATTTACCATTGTATTGGGTGTGTTGGGGACACAAGAGACTCTTTGTTATTTGGTTGCAGGGTTGCTTGAGAGAGACCATCTTCATCCTACGCCTCCTACAGATTGATAAACCTTAGGTCATCCACTTGAGGGAAATTTCCTACTGTCCTACAAACCTCTGCACTTGGAGGCCCAACAACGTCTACAAGAAGAAGGTTGTGTAGTAGACATCAAGTCCATTGATCATACGCACTCTCACCCTTCCACCATTGCTAGCCTCTCTAATACCGCGCACCCTTCGCCGGTATCATACACCCACCATATACCTTCCTCAAAACAGCCACCATACCTACCTATCATGGCATTTCCATAGCCATTCCGAGATATATTGCCATGCAACTTTCCACCGTTCCGTTTACTATGACACACTCCATCATTGTCATATTGCTTTGCATAATCATGTAGTTGACATTGTATTTGTGGCAAAGCCACTGTTCATAATTCTTTCATACATGTCACTCTTGATTCATTGCATATCCCGGTACACCGCCGGAGGCATTCACATAGAGTCATATTTTGTTCTAAGTATCAATATGTAATTCTTGAGTTGTAAGAAAATAAAAGTGTGATGATCATCATTATTAGAGCATTGTCCCAAGTGAGGAAAGGATGATGGAGACTATGATTCCCCCACAAGTCGGGTTGAGACTCCGGACTAAAAAAAGAGGCCATAAAAAAGAGAAAAGGCCCAAATAAAAAAAATAAAAAAATGAGAGAAAAAGAGAGAAGGGACAATGCTACTATCCTTTTACCACACTTGTGCTTCAAAGTAGCACCATGATCTTCATGATAGAGAGTCTCCTTTGTTACCACTTTCATATACTAGTGGGAATTTTTCATTATAGAACTTGGCTTGCATATCCAAATGATGGGCTTCCTCAAAATGCCCTAGGTCTTCGTGAGCAAGCAAGTTGGATGCACACCCACTTAGTTTCTTTTGTTGAGCTTTGATATACTTATAGCTCTAGTGCATCCGTCGCATGGCAATCCCTACTCACTCACATTGATATCTATTGATGGGCATCTCCATAGCCCGTTGATACGCCTAGTTGATGTGAGACTATCTTCTCCCTTTTTGTCTTCTCCACAACCACCATTCTATTCCACCTGAAGTGTTATGTCCATGGCTCACGCTGATGTATTGCGTGAAGATTGAAAAAGTTTGAGAACACCAAAAGTATGAAACAATTGCTTGGCTTGTCATCGGGGTTGTGCATGATTTAAATACTTTGTGTGGTGAAGATAGAGCATAGCCAGACTATATGATTTTGTAGGGATAACTTTCTTTGGCCATGTTATTTTGAGAAGACATAATTGCTTAGTTAGTATGCTTGAAGTATTATTATTTTTATGTCAATATTGAACTTTTGTCTTGAATCTTTCATATCTGAATATTCATACCACAATTAACAAGAATTACATTGAAAATATGCCAAGTAGCATTCCACATCAAAAATTCTGTTTCAATCATTTACCTACTCGAGGACGAGCAGGAATTAAGCTTGGGGATGCTTGATACGTCTCCAACGTATCTATAATTTTTTATTGCTCCATGCTATATTATATTTTGTTTTGGACATTATTGGGATTTATTATCCACTTTTATATTATTTTTGGGACTAACCTATTAACCGGAGGCCCAACCCAGAATTGCTGTCTTTTTGCCTATTTTAGGGTTTCGAAGAAAAGGAATATCAAACGGAGACCAAACGGAATGAAACCTTCGGGAACGTGATTTTTGGAATGAACAAGATCCAGGAGACTTGGACCCTACGTCAAGCAACCAACAGGGAGGCCACGAGGTAGGGGGGCGCGCCTACCCCCCCCCCCCCCCCAGGCGCGCCCTCCACCCTCATGGGCCCCCTGTTGCTACACCGACGTACTTCTTCCTCCTATATATACCTATGTACCCCCAAACGATCAGATATGAAGCCAAAACCCTACTTCCACCAACGTAACTTTATGTATCCACGAGATCCCATCTTGGGGCCTGTTCCGGAGCTCCGCCGAAGGGGGCATCGATCACGGAGGGCTTCTACATCAACACCATAGCCTCTCCGATGAAGTGTGAGTAGTTTACCTCAGACCTTCGGGTCCATAGTTATTAGCTAGATGGCTTCTTCTCTCTTTTTGGATCTCAATACAAAGTTCTCCCCTCTCTTGTGGAGATCTATTCGATGTAATCTTCTTTTGCAGTGTGTTTGTTGAGACCGGTGAATTGTGGGTTTATGATCAAGTTTATCTATGAACATTATTTGAATCTTCTCTGAATTCTTTTATGTATGATTGGTTGTCTTTGCAAGTCTCTTCGAATTATCAGTTTGGTTTGGCCTACTAGATCGATCTTTCTTGCAATGGGAGAAGTGCTTAGCTTTGGGTTCAATCTTGCGGTGTCCTTTCCCAGTGACAGTAGGGGCAACAAGGCACGTATTGTATTGTTGCCATCAAGGATAACATGATGGGGTTTTCATCATATTGCATGAGTTTATCCCTCTACATCATGTCATCTTGCTTAAGGCGTTACTCTGTTCTTATGAACTTAATACTCTAGATGCATGCTGGATAGCGATCGATGTGTGGAGTAATAGTAGTAGATGCAGGCAGGAGTCGGTCTAGTTGTCTCGGACGTGATGCCTATATACATGATCATACCTAGATATTCTCATAACTATGATCAATTTTGTCAATTGCTCAACAATAATTTGTTCACCCACCGTAAAATACTTATGCTCTTGAGAGAAGCCACTAGTGAAACCTATGGCCCCCGGGTCTATCTTCATCATATTAAATCTTCCAATACTTAGTTATTTTCATTGCTTTTATTTTACTTTGCATCTTTATCATAAAAATACCAAAAATATTATCTTATCATATCTATCAGATCTCACTCTCGTAAGTGACCGTGTAGGGATTGAGAACCCCTTATCGCGTTGGTTGCGAGGATTTGTTTGTTTTGTGTAGGTGCGAGGGACTCGCGCGTAGCCTCCTACTGGATTGATACCTTGGTTCTCAAAAACTAAGGGAAATACTTACGCTACTTTGCTGCAGCACCCTTTCCACTTCAAGGGAAAACCAACGCAAGTGCTCAAGAGGTAGCATAGAGTAATTGTGATCATTCTTATAGCCAGCACATGGACAAGACATAAAACCATCTGCCCGCTTATTTGCCTCAGCCGCAAGCAGAAAAGTATGCACGCCATTAATGAACTCGGGAGAGCATCAGTCATCATACATCCATTGTCGGCTCATCTTCATTACACAACACCGAAAAGACCAAATAAATACAAGTTCATACATGAAGTTCATACATATATATAGTTCATACAACACTTAAATGCAACAAACAAATAACTCTCTAGCTAAAGCATTTAAATGCAACAACAAATGCGATCAAGATCGCAACTAAGGTAACAATTGATCCAACAACATAATGATACCAAGCCTCACTATCAATGGCATATTTTCTAATCTTTCTAATCTTCAAGCGCATTTTCTCCATCTTGATCTTGTGACCATCGACGACATCGGCAACATGCAACTCCAATTCCACCTTCTCCCCCTCAATTCTTTTCAATTTTTCTTTCAGATACTCGTTTTCTCTTTCAACTAAATTTAACCTCTCGACAATAGGGTCGGTTGGAATTTCTGGTTCACATACCTCCTACATAAAAATATCTATGTCAACTTGATGGGCATAATTTGTCATAAACACGAAATGCAACAACTAGTTTTAAAAGAGAATATACCACATCTGAATCATAACAAGGACGAGGGACGACGCGGACGGATATCAAAACCATGGCACTATGTATAACAAACAACGTACGGGTAAGATAATTATACGAGTAACTATATATCCAAATCACACAAACATCAATTTGGTAATGTAAAACATTCATGAACAAGAGGCTCACCACAAGGTGGTGCCGGCGACGGGACGGTGCCGGCGATCAACGGTGGTTACGACGGAGATTTAGAAGGCACTAAGTAAACCACACCTACATATGCAAACTAAGTGTTATTTTTGACCTCAAATTTCATATAAATCAAATACTAGCACATATAATTCCTCCCAAATTACTAAACTCACAAATCAATCACTATATAAAGCATTGCAAGAGCTAATCTAGCAATGAGAGATGAAAGGACAAAGTTGCTAACCTTTGTGATCATTTGAATGGATGGGGGCCTTCAAATCTTGACAAATTTTGGGCAAAATGTGTGATGAGCTTGAGAGGAAGAGGGGAAGAACAGAGAGGAGAGGGGAAAGGGGAAGAACAGAGTGAGCTCGGGTAGACGAAGGGTTTATGTAGGACGACCTTTAGTACCGGTTCGTGATATGAACCGGTACTAAAGGTGCCGGAGGGGCCTCAGACTGACAACATCCTGTCACCACTCACTTTAGTACCGGTTCGTGGCACGAACCGGTGCTAAAGGTTAGCCATGAACTGGTACTAATGAGAGCGGCCGGCTAGCCATTGGAACCGGCACTAATGCACACGTTAGTGCCGGCTCAAAATCAAACCGGCACTAATGTGCTTCACATCTGACCATTTTTCTACTAGTGTCACCCTCCTCATCCAACATTATGGTTGTACCTCTTCGGATGCCGCCTAGGCATCACAGGACGTATGCAGCCCACACCAACGCGCCTGCCCTCCTTGGACTACGCCACCATCCACCCAAGGTCCCTCTGCCCCTGCTGACAACGTCCATGGCGAATACCATGCCCAGCAGGTGTTCGGTCAAATGCCATTGAGCTTTTTTTCTAACTTCTTGTTATTTTCTAGAGTAAGCATGATGGTGGGGGTACTCAGTGAAGGAGGATGACTTGTTGTGGGATGCATGGTTGGTCGTATTTGCGGACTTTGTAGGAAGGAACTCAAGGGGCTCGATGTTTTGGCAGCACATGCATGCTTCATTTCATGGGCGAAAGTATTTCACGCTCTATGACATGCATGTCATCCATGAACGCAAGTGAAGTCGATATCGCATAGACGGTCCACCATCTGCAACTCCGTCATGAAGTTTTGCAGTGGAGGCAATGTGGCCATCGGGCTAGTCAGCCGCAGAGATCGTAAATTTTGCTTTGTGTACATGTTGGTTAATTCATTGTTGAATTTCTATTTGAGAAAGTACATTGTTGGATTTCTATTTGAAAGCGTTTCCCCAAGGTATAATTTTTGTGACATATACTCCCTCCGTCTCATAATATAAGAGCCATTTTGACACTACACTAGTGTAAAAAGCGCTCTTATATTATGGGACGGAGGGAGTACTTTACATTTTATTAGTTAAAATTTTTGGTCAAATATTAGCCCAAAATGAGAGTGAGCCTAATAAACCCAGATGGAGGTAGTAGTTCGTCATGCTCAGCGTGGATTAAGGCCAATCCTAAAACGGACATGGTATCTACTCAACCAGTCCACGGAGAGTGATATGGAAGCCCGCCATCTAGTTTCTTAAATGTCCGTCTCAGTATTCTACTCCCTCCGTTCGTAAATATAAGTCTTTTTAGAGATTTCACTATAGACTACATACGGAGCAAAATGAGTGAATTCACATTCTAAAATATGTCTATATACATCCGTATGTATTTTTGAGTAAATAGGCGATTTCTCAATTAAATTAATCCACGAGTAAATCACTAGCATGGCATTGACACAAATAAACTCATACTGATATTCAGTGAAGCTAGCACATACTATGCTAAAACAGAAAATAGTAGAAGCGGGATAAACGAGTTATACCCTCCAATAGGCCATGCAGAGTCCGTGGCTTTGGTGGCAGCAGCTGCGTCTGATGAAGCTACGTACCTAGGGTAGGGTCATGGATCTGATCAAGATACCCTCCCCAAGGACATCTCTAAAAGAACCAGAAGCAATCGAAGAAAAATCATCTTCCACTCGACCATAAAGCCATGTTCCACTCGACTGTCTTGAAGACACTCGACCATACGAACAACCACTCGACTACCAGGAGATTAAGAGCCACTCACTCTGCAACGGTCGGGATTTAAGTCATAGCTTTAATGGTCATTTATGTAATTTATTACCGGTGTTACCATTAATGTCCCTACCTTTATGTACCTTAAACCCTTTGTAACTGAGGGCGGGAGGGGTCCGGCGAACACTATATAAGCCACCCCCTCCTCATGGACAAGGGTTCGCACCCCCTGTAACTCACACGCATATAACCCAGTCGACCGCCTCCGGGCTCCGAGACGTAGAGCCGTTACTTCCTCCGAGAAGGGCCTGAACTCGTAAAACTCGCGTGTACAACTCCTCCATAGCTAAGATCTTGCCTCTACATACCTACCCCCCATTCTACTGTCAGACTTAGAACCACGACAGTTGGCGCCCACCGCGGGGCAGGTGTCTTAGCGACTTGTTGGAGAGGTTGCAATTTTTCCGATCCCCTTCATCATGGTTTCAGGCGGAGGTTTGGCTGAGGGCCGCGAGATTCGTCTCGGCGCGCTCATGTTTGTCGTCGACGACTCCGCTTGGCTTCAGGAGGCTCCACTCGACGTCGACGCACTCCCCGCCCGCGGAGCAACGCACTTCCGCGCGTGCGTCCATGGCGTCCTCCTGCGGTAGCCGTCGACCCAGTATCAGTCGGCTCATGTAGCTTTTCCCCTCCCTGCGGCCCCCTGGGGCAAACGTTCCAGTCGATCGAGGCTTCAGCGGTGGGTGAAGCATGCGGTGGCTCGCCAATCGGCCACCCCTCAAGTCGCGGCAATCGAGCCCGACGAAACCCTCTACGGCCTGTTCGATCTGTCGACTGGCTCCGTAGAGACTGCATCCGAGTGCGACAGCGGCGACCTTGCGGCGGAAGTTTTGATGGTCAATGGACCACGCAGTCCTCCTGGCTTCACCCGTGAAGACGGAGGCGATGGGGACGGCGATCCGTCGCGCATTCATGAAGAGTACCGCCCCGAACCCCTCTCTTCGCAGCGGAGAGAAGAACTTCGCCGCCGGAACATGGATGCACTGCACACTCCTATCATAGGAGGAACCCCTGAGGCCCAGGCCTTGGAGGAGGCGCGCCTGGCAAACTTGGCTGAGCGCACTCGACTGGAAAACCTTCAGTGCGCACTCGACGAGCGTGCTCGACAGCGTGCTCTCGAATCCAGTCGACGTCAACTTTTTCCGCTTCCGACTCAGGTATACCGAACTCCGATCCAGAATCTCGCAGCTGCAGCCCGTATAGCGGAGTCGATCCAACCTTCCCAGTCAGAAGCTGGCCGAGGTTTGGTGCAGATCCGAGCTTTGCTCCGTGCGATAGGAGAGCAGAATACAGCAGTATCTCAGTCACGGAATAGGATCCATAGCAGATCTGTGGTTGCAGACATAGTTCAGTCGGCTCACAGCCCAAGATCGCCCCCGAGGCGTGAGGGACGTGGAGATCGACAAGATCAGTACAGAAACCGTGAGCAGTATGATCCCCGAGTCGATCGCGATGATCATCGTCGAGTGCCCACGCCTCCCCCAAGGAGTGGGTCGTACGTGCCTCGGCAACATGATGACAGGCGCCCTCACAGTATTGGGTGAGGGATTCCAGTCGACCCCAGGGAGCCAGGCTTTGATGCGAGATCTATTCTTGTTCAGGGCTTGGTCGATAGAAATAGAGCTCACCGAGAGGGTCGTGACAGAGATTTACCAGCCAGCAGCAGGGTGCATGTCTCAGGTCCAGAGTGCTTCAGCAGAGCCATCAGGGCTGCAGTGATTCCCCCCAACTTTAGGTTGGCGACTGGAGTTAGTAAGTTCACTGGTGAGTCCAAGCCTGACACTTGGCTTGAAGACTACCGAGTGGTTGTCCAGATTGGTGGCGGTAATGATGAAGTGGCCATGAAACATGTTCCTCTGATGTTGGAGGGCTCGGCTAGAGCGTGGTTGAATCAGTTAGCACCTAGTAGTATTTATACTTGGGAAGATCTTGCCCGAGTATTTGTCAGAACATTCGAAGGTACTTGCAAATGGCCAGCAGGGTTGACTGAATTACAGTGTTGCGTTCAGAAACCGAATGAGACTTTGAGGGATTATATCCAGAGATGGATCACATTGCACCACACAGTGGAGAATGTGTCTGATCATCAGGCAATTTGTGCCTTTAAAGAAGGCGTCAAGTATCAAGAGTTGAATCTGAAATTCGGTCGGACAGGAGATATGACTCTGACTCGGATGATGGAAACTGCCACCAAGTATGCCAACGGTGAAGAAGAAGACCGACTCCGGAGTGGCAAGCACAAAACAGTCGCCCATGAGACCGGAGGAAGAAACTCCAGTAGGAAACAGAAGCGCAAAGCCGAGCCAGTTGCTCCTGGTGAAGCCTTAGCCGTAACTCAAGGAAAGTTCAAGGGGAAGCCCAAGGGGCCGTGGAACCCCAAGAAAGTAAAAGATCAAGATGGGAATGATGTGCTGGATTTGCCATGCCACATCCACACCAAAAAAGATGAAGAGGGTAATTTCATTTACCTGAAGCATACCACTCGGCAGTGTCGACTCCTAATCCAACAATTCCAAGAGAAACAGCCCAAGGGAAAGGAGAAAGAAGCAGACAAGGTTGAGGATGAGGAAGAGGATGATGATGGATATCCCCACGCGAATTCCACTCTGATGATTTTTGCTGACGTTGAGAGTAAAAGCCGATTGAAAGTCATCAACAGAGAAGTGAACATGGTCGCTCCGGTGACACCCAGTTATTTGAAGTGGTCCCAGACTGCCATTACATTCGACCAGTCCGATCACCCAGCGCACATAGCCACCCCCGGGAGGCAAGCGTTGGTGGTCGACCCAGTAGTCAAAGGCACCCGACTGACAAAGGTTCTAATGGATGGTGGCAGTGGCCTGAATATACTGTATGCAGAGACGTTGAAAGGAATGGGCATTCCAATGTCCAGACTCAGTTAAAGTAATATGAGTTTCCATGGGATCATTCCAGGCAAGAAGGCTGCATCACTCGGCCAGATTGCACTCGACGTGGTTTTCGGTGATTCCAAGAATTACCGCAAAGAAAAGTTGACATTTGAAGTTGTGGATTTCCAGAGTGCCTATCATGCTATTCTGGGCAGGCCAGCTTATGCACGTTTTATGGCTTGACCATGTTACGTGTACCTCAAATTGAAGATGTCTGGTCCCAAAGGGGTGATCACTATCACTAGTAGTCGGAAGAAGGCGGAAGAGTGCTTCCAGAAGGGCTCAAAGATCGCCGATGCACAGATGGCCGTAGTAGAATTGCAGTAATATCAAAAAAATGCAGATCCAAGTTATTTGTTGCGAGCCAAGAAGCCCGCAACGGATTCAGCATTCCAGTCGTCTGGTGAAACAAAGTCGATTCACGTTCACCCAGCGGATCCATATGCTGCTCCGACTCACATTTCAACAACACTCGACTCCAAATAGGAAGAAGCGCTCACCCAGTTCCTCCGTGAGAACTGGGACATCTTTGCATGGAAACCTTCGGACATGCCAGGTGTTCCTAGGGGACTGGCTGAGCATCGTTTGCGAGTCGACCCAAAAGTGAAACCAGTCAAAAAACATCTTCGACGGTCCACCGTACAGAAGAGGAAGGCAATCAATGAAGAGGTGGCTCGGCTTTTGGCAGCTAAGTTTATCCGTGAGATTTACCACTCCGAGTGGTTAGCTAATGTTGTCATGGTCCCAAAGAAGGACGACTCACTTCGCATGTGCATCGACTTCAAACATATCAATCGGGCCTGCCCGAAAGATCACTTTCCTCTCCCTCGCATCGACCAGATAGTCGACTCGACTGCGGGGTGCGAGCATTTGTCCTTTTTGGACGCCTACTCTGGGTACCACCAGATCCGTCTGTACGGACCCAACGAGATAAAAACAGCTTTCATCACCCCATTTGGGTGCTTCTGTTATGTCACCATGCCATTCGGCTTGAAGAACGCTGGAGCCACATTCATGCGGATGATTCATAAGTGCCTGCTCACTCAAATCAGTCAGAATGTGGAAGCATACATAGATGACATTGTGGTCAAGTCACTTAAAGGTTCTGACCTACTAACTGACCTTGCTGAAACCTTTGCCAACCTCAGAAGGTATGATATCAAGCATAATCCATCAAAGTGCACGTTTGGAGTTCCAGGCGGAAAATTACTCGGTTTTCTCGTTTCCGAACGAGGGATCGATGCCAACCCAGAGAAAGTGGGTGCCATACTCTGGATGAAACGCCATGTGCGTGTGCACGATGTCCAGAAGCTTACTGGTTGTTTGGCCGCCCTAAGTCGATTCATTTCTCGCCTCTGTGAAAAGGCACTGCCTCTTTACCGACCGATGAAGAAGTCAGATAAGTTCGAGTGGACTCCTGAAGCTGATGCAGCGTTTGCAGAGCTTAAAGCCCTGCTTTCCACCCAGCCAGTGCTTGCTGCTCCAATCAGCAAAGAGCCTTTACTGCTTTACATCACAGCCACTGGACAAGTCGTCACTACAGTACTTACGGTCGAGCGGGAAGATGAAGGAAAAATCTACAAAGTTCAGCGCCCAGTATACTATATCTCTGAAGTTTTGACCTCATCAAAGCAAAGATATCTACATTATCAGAAGCTTGTTTATGGGATCTATATGACCGCGAAGAAGGTTGCACATTACTTCTCTGATCACTCCATCACAGTCGTCAGTGACGCCCCATTATCAGAGATTGTGAACAATAGAGATGCAACCGGTCAAGTGGCAAAGTGGGCGATTGAACTCCTTCCCTTAGATATCAAGTTTGAGGCAAAGAAATCTATTAAGTCCCAAGCAATAGCAGATTTCCTCGCCGAGTGGATCGAACAACAACTGCCGACTCAAGTTCACTCGGAGCACTGGACCATGTTCTTTGATGGATCCAAAATGTTGAATGGTTCTAGTGCTGGGGTGGTACTGGTGTCCCCCTGAGGAGACAAGCTCAGATACGTCCTCCAGATTCACTTCGATTCCTCCAATAACGAAGTAGAATATGAAGCACTCCTATATGGGTTACGTATGGCCATTTCACTCGGCATCCATCGCCTCATGGTTTACGGTGACTCAGATTTGGTGGTCAATCAAGTGATGAAAGAATGGGACGTTAGAAGCCCAGCTATGACTGGTTACTGCAATGCGGTGAGGAAGTTGGAAAAGAAGTTCGAGGGGTTAGAGCTCCATCACATACCCCGACTGAAAAATCAAGCAGCCGATGACTTGGCAAAGATAGGTTCCAAGAGAGAAGCCATCCCCAACAATGTGTTTTTGGAACATATTCACACACCGACAGTTCAGGAAGATCCTTTTACTGAAGAGCCCCCACAGCCTAAGAGCGCCACAGATCCGACTGAAGTCGAGGTCCCAGCCGTGGTCGACCTAATCATGGAGGTTCTAGTCATTACTCCCGACTGGACAGTGCCGTACATTGCGTACAACCTTAGGAAGGAACTCCCAGAGGACGAAGAATAGGCTCGGCAGATCGTCCATCGATCCAAGGCCTTTACTGTGATAAGAGGACAACTGTTCAGGGAAAGCGTGACTGGAGTCGGTCAGAGATGCATAACGCCAGAAGAAGGTCGAATGATCCTCAATGACATCCACTCGGGGACCTGTGGTCACCATGCGTCCTCTCGGGCCATCGTGGCTAAAGCATACCGAGCCGGATTCTATTGGGCACGAGCAAATGAAATGGCGAAAGATATAGTTGACAGATGTGAAGGCTGCCAGTTTTACTCTGACATGTCTCACAAGCCAGCGTCAGCCCTGAAGACCATTCCCCTCGTCTGGCCCTTTGCTGTTTGGGGATTGGATATGGTTGGACCACTGAGAACTGGTAAGAGCGGATTCACTCATGTGCTCGTAGCAGTCGACAAGTTTACCAAATGGATCGAAGCTAAACCTATCAAGAATCTCGAAGCCAGCACCGATGTTAGTTTTATCAGAGAATTGACATTCAGATATGGATTTCCACACAACATCATCACTGACAACGGGTCGAACTTTGATTCTGATGAGTTTAGAGCTTTTTGCGCTTCTCAAGGCACACGAGTCGACTATGCTTCAATCGCTCACCCGCAGTCGAACGGACAAGCAGAAAGGCGAATGGCCTAATTCTCAAAGGACTGAAACCCCGACTGATGCGTGATCTCAAACACGCAGCAGGCGCTTGGGTCGATGAACTTCCGTCAGTTCTTTGGGGTTTGAGAACAACTCCCAATTGGTCGATTGGACGAACTCCTTTCTTTTTGGTCTATGGAGCCGAAGCTGTTCTGCCAAGTGACCTGCTCCACAACGCACCCCGAGTCGAGCTCTTCTCCGAAGAGGAAGCAGAGCAGGCCCGGCAAGATTCAGTCGATCTCTTATAGGAAGAAAGAGAGATGGCCTTGATTCGGTTGACCATTTATCAGCAAGATTTGCGTCGATTCCACGCCAGAAACATGAGGGGTTGAACCTTTCAAGAAGGAGACCTGGTTCTTCGAGTGGATCAAAAGAAACCACACAACCTCGCCCCGGCTTGGGAAGGTCCCTTCATCATCACCAAAGTTCTCCACAATGGAGCATACCATCTTTACATCGTTGAACATCAGAAGGACGAGCCACGGGCCTGGAACGCAGAGCTGCTTCGCCCCTTTTATACTTAAGCACTCGTTCGAATAAAATGTAATAAGTACATTTGCAATTTGTTCGTCAAAGACAAGAGCTTTGCGGTCTTATCGCATGATTGTTGTTGTTTCTATTTACCTCCGAAATCCCCCAGTGGGTGGGCTTAGCCGCAAATCCATTTCTCCTAAGTTAGAAAGAAAATCCTACCGAGTGATGAGCAAGCCTCTCACTCGGGAGGCTTAGCCGCGAATCCGTTTCGCCTAAGCTTGAAAGAAAATCCTACCGAGTGGTGAGAAATCCTCCCACTTGGGGGCTTAGCTATAGTCCAGTACTCGCCTAAGTTTGTAAAATCCCACCGAGTGGTGAGTGTCGGTGTCAAAACCGGCGGATCTCAGGTAGGGGGTCCCGAACTGTGCGTCTAGGCCGGATGGTAACAGGAGGCAAGGGACACGAAGTTTTACCCAGGTTCGGGCCCTCTTGATGGAGATAAAACCCTACATCCTGCTTGATTAATATTGATAATATGGGTAGTACAAGAGTAGATCTACCACGAGATCAAGGAGGCTAAACCCTAGAAGCTAGCCTATGGTATGATTGTGGTTCTGTATGTTGTGCCGACTAGCCTGGCCCTGGTTTATATAATGCACCAGAGGCCTAGGTTAACAAGAGTCCTAGCCGAATACGCCGGTGGGGAGAAGTCCTTGTCTTGATCGCCAAGTCTTTGTGGAATCTTCCTTGTATGCGGCAGCTGTCCGAACTAGCCCATGAGTATACGGCCATGGGGGGCCTCGGCCCAATCTAATAGATCGGGAGATGACGTGGTGAGTACCCCCTAGTCTAGGACGCCATCAGTAGCCCCCTGAACCGGTTTTCAAGTTAGGGACGCTCCTCGATTCTTCCGAACTATTCTTCATCTTCGGTCGTCGGTCTTGAAAACTGGTTCAACAAATCTTCTTTATCTTTGATCTTGAGGATCGCCGAAATGCATTCGACGAGTTTACACGTCGGGTATCCGAGGAGCCCCTTTAAGTTTCTGGCCTTTACCAATGCCTTGTTATTTTTATGCCACACCTCGGGTTTGAAGTTGTTCCCGGGAGGCAGTGTCCTCTTGCGTCCGAGCTCTAACGCCGGACTGCATTCGAGGTATCTTTTGCGGCCGAGCACCAATGACGGACCGCTTCCGAGCTCCAACCGGAATGTATCCGAGCTCCAACGCCGGACTATGTCCAAGCTCTAACGCCGGACTGTATCCGAGCTCCAACGTTGGACTATATCCGAGCTCCAACGCCGGACAGTGTCCCAGCTCCAACGTCGGACTATATCCGAGGTGTCATATCACCTTGGTTCAAAAAAGTTGAAGGAGTTTAGCTGAGCTTAATGCCGGAAATGCCCTCTATGGAGCCAGCCACTAGCGCCCGAGCTTTATGCCGGGCTGCTTCCGAGGTGGTGCACCACCCTGAATGTGGGCCGATTTCTATGAATATTTTTTATTGGTGCAATTTATTCTCTGCCGAGATATATAGCCAGTAGCCTCCAAGGTGTGTATCGGTCTAAAACCCGAGATGCACCTGAAGGATGACGTAAGACCGCTGATCCCAGTAGCCGCTGAGACTCAGGTTGATTTGCAAAATCGGCCTGAGGATCAAGTCCAAGCTCGGCAGAATACTTCGGGACACTAAAAGCGACGTGCTCAGTCCTCGAGACTCAGGTTGGGTGCGGCCGACCATCCTGAGGATCAAAATCTCCTCGGAAACTATATTGCACATAAAATTTTCTGCATTGGACAAGCAATGCAGTAGCCCCCGAGACACTGGTCGGGTGGTAACACCAGATTAGGGGATCAATGTGCCCCTTTAATATTTGTAAATAATAAGCCCAAAGCCCAGTAGCCCCCGAGCCTTAATGCGGGCACGGGTGGCCGAATTAAGGATCAATATCCATAGTAAAATCACAAATTATGTGTAATGACTCTATGTATCCAAGTACTTTACGTCATTAATGCTCGGATCCGCATTGTACAAAACTTTGTTGACCGACCATCGGCTTCCACCTCCTCGGCCAGTAGCCAAGGAGTGTTTGTCCTACTTTATAAAGCCTTTATGAGGGCAAAGATTTACAACAAACAAGGTAATATGGCCATACGGTTTTATAAACAAAGGTACGCAGAGAGTTATTTTACTGTTTAACAGAAGAAATGTCTTCCAAAGAAAATAGTCCCGCTATCGGTTCCTTTCTTTGGGTTGTCATGCTAAGCATGATCATTAAACCTCAGCTCTAATGTAAGAGCAAAATATTGAGGATTTAGTTTGGGAGGCCAGTTAATAGCCCCCGGTAGTGTTCGGCGACAGTCGGGGTCAAGCCGTGAACACTTCGGCCAATGTTATGTACGGCCCATCATTTAACATAGTCATCGGATCGCTGACCAGTTTACGCTTATTGTGAAAGTCAGTTTTCGGCTTTCTCCACTGAGGTGCTTAACCATGTGAGCTGGAAGCACAATCACAGTGGTTCTCCCTTTGCACGCCTAGCCGAACAAAACGGAACGTAGGAAGCAAGTGCAGGAGCCGGGCAACCCAACTATTGACCGAAGACACAATTAGAAACCGATGCATATATAGCAATATCTGAGAATGTTTTTGCCGAATCCCTAAAGGTGTCCGGCGTTGCACTGCGAGACTAATGCTGGAAAAGCACAAATAGTTTAAAAGTGCCAAAAAGCTTGGAAAACCAAGAAACATCAGTAAAAACATGACGTCCGAACAATATCAAGTGTTCGGTGCCAATCCGAAAGTTGGTCTTAGAAAAAAGAAGTGCTTCTATCGTGCTTTAACATGATACATCCTATCTCAAGACTTCGAGCGGGTCAGCCTACGGCTTCAACCTCCTATCCCGAGGGCGGAGTACTTCTCATCAGGCCAGTTTAGCAAACTAAACTCTAGCGGCTTTGAGAGAGAAATTAGGCTCCCCGGCTAGTGACCGCACACTCGTGTCGAAAAAAGGAGTGATAAATAATAATAATAAAACTTTGCAACGACTAAGAAGAAGAACACTTATTATAAAATGGCTCAAATAAACTTAAGAGCCCCCAAGTGACTTGGGTAGAAGAATGATTGCATGTACCGAAGTACTTATATCATATCTATGTTCAACCGAACTTTAAATGCGTCTTAACCGACCGTTAGCTTCTCCCTCTTCGGTCAAGGACCGAAAAGTGTTATGTACTTCATCGGTCGAGAATATCGACGGTGTTTCCAATAACCAGGCAATCAGGCCATAAGGCTGTAACAGACAAAGCGCGCTCAGGGAACTTATGTTATATTACCGTGAAGTGTAAGAAGCACCTTCGAAGAAAATAGTACCCCACCGATACCTGTCTTCGGTGCTCATTGTTATTATGAGACTTGTGCAATAGATTTTTTGTACTCATGAGTTCCGTTGTGTGCCGACCATCATTGAAAACTATAAGAGAGCTAGCTTTCGGCTTCACCCAGTCTGAGGTCCGGCTCGGGCGACCCGATCGTGACAATCGCAGAGGTGCTCCCTTTACTCCCTAGCCGAACAATCGGGAACGTAGGGGTAAACACAGGAGCGAGGCAACCCAGCTTGCAAATCGCTTAAGTCAATATGGTGCATATTGTGGCGTAATACACGAACAAGGAACGAAGTCGTACAAGTATAATCATATGCAAGTGGAAAAGCTTCATGAAGGAAGCTCCCAAATGAATTGGGTATTTGAATTTATGCGTCACAAACAAAGTTTGGGAAAGGAAATTTTTTACAAGCAACTTTTTTCCAAAAAAGTATAATGCTTGGTCGAACCGAGCACAAGTTAAAAATTAAAACTTTGAGCATGAAAGCGACTTAGCTGGTTAATGTGTTCGGCATTGATGACGCGGTCCGAGCTTGATGCGGGACAAGGTTCCATCCCCTAAGCCGGTCCCGAGGTGGCGGAGCGGAGAGCTCGACACGCCGAAGTGGTGACAGCACAGTCAATGCAGACTGGCACAGTGATGCCGAAGTCCTTGATCATTTTCCTGTGCACAAAAAGTAGTGCAAACCGGAGATAATAGTAATAATAATAATTAAAAAATTCGTTGCATAATAAATAATTTATGCAAAGTGAGTAATAAAAGAAATATGGCCTGGCGCCGAAGTCAATGTCGATGCAGGGCGTCGGCATGATGTAGTAAAGGCGTGGCAAAGCCTGAATTCACAGGCCGGTCCGAGCTCCGGATGCGGTGTTCGCCGGACTATGTACGGAAACTGATCGAACCACCACGCGACCGTCGTTAATGCGGTCACCATTTGATAGACCTGTGTACATATCATGGACAAACCAGAGTAATAATTCCTTGGGAAAAATGAACCCAAACAAGCAAAAAATACTGGGATTAATAGCACCTGGTTTATTTATTGTAGCAATCCGAAGGAAGGTGATTCCCAAAATTGGGACTCGCTCCGCACACCCATTGCCTGATGGGCGATAAAACGACGGTATGGCAATGCTGGTAAAGGTTGACTCGCCGAGGCAAAGCCCTCGGCCCAGCTAACGTGACGGAGCTGGTCGGCTAGTGACGCCGAAGTGTCCGGAGTAGGTTGATGAAGAGATGGCGAAGCCCCCGGTCCAGCCAAGATGTCGAAGCCTCGACATCAGCCAATAAGTCGAAGTAGGTCGGCGTGATGGACACCAGCTTGAAGAGGCAATAGTGCGGCCCTGTCGATGCAGGTCGTGATGTGGTCGATGCCGGCTTGATGAAGCGACCATGCGGCGATGCCGGTATGCCCGCTCCGTGTAATCCGGGGGGCGGAGATGTTGATGATGATTTATCCTTCGCAATGCCGGACTCTTGTTCGGCTTGCCGATATGATGACCCGAAGAAGTTGAGCTCGGCTAAAGTGACGACGTGTCTAGCGCAGGTCGGCAGCCGTGAAGTAATATTGCCAGACTCATTTGACACTAGCATGATGTTGAAGATCATGTTCAAAAGATCTTAAAGGTTAGTGGGATGTGTTCGGGAACAAAACACAATATCCCATACAAAACTTCCTTCAAAAGGGATGTCCGAAATCCCGTTCATAAAAAAGATGAACTCGGGTCGGATTCGTTTTCGCGCAGAAAACAGATCCGAAAAGTGATGCACTAATCGGAAGGTTCCCGGAGTTTGGACGGTCGGATCGAGCTGAAATTTTGAGATGTGGTAGATATAGGAATTCCTCAGCCGATCAACGGTTGGATCTTCCAAAGGACATCCGAGCTAGAAGCTGGACACCATGCCCTATACTCATCCAAATTCCCATCCAGATTTGACAGGGCTCCGGTATATCGTGGATTGCCAGAGATTCCTCCATCGGAACTCGACGAAATTTTCCAGGGTTGTTATAGACTCAATTCCGCACAATTCCACCAAAGCGATCGTCAAAGCGATACTCGAGGAGGTGGTGGCGGCAGATACGAGTTCGCTGTCCAAAAAAAAACAGCACGGTCGCTTGAGGGCAATGTTGACGTTGAGCCCCCGAGCTCCATAGATGATTCCTCTGTGATCTTGATAGAGATCGGAGTTGATGTTTGATGAAGGCCCTCATTCGAACATGGTGATCCAAACACGGGGCACAATTCTTGGTCGAACCAAGGTGACCAGTCGAACTGGTGATGAAGACGCCAAAGTCGCAGTTGATCTGCAGGCGAGCCATCGATCCTTTTGTCGATCACACAACGGAACTCTCAATGAAAGCACCAATGTCGGTGTCAAAACCAGCGGATCTCGGATAGGGGGCCCCAAACTATGCGTCTAGGCCGGATGGTAACAGGAGGCAAGGGACACGAAGTTTTACCCAGGTTTGGGCCCTCTTGATGGAGGTAAAACCCTACGTCCTACTTGATTAATATTGATAATATGGGTAGTACAAGAGTAGATCTACCACGAGATCAAGGAGGCTAAACCCTAGAAGCTAGCCTATGGTATGATTGTTGTTCTGTATGTTGTATCGACTAGCCTGGCCCTGGTTTATATAATGCACCAGAGGCCTAGGTTAACAAGAGTCCTAGCCGAATACGCCGGTGGGGAGAAGTCTTTGTCTTGATCGCCAAGTCTTTGTGGAATCTTCCTTGTATGCGGCAGCTGTCCGAACTGGCCCATGAGTATACGGACATGGGGGGCCTCAGCCCAATCTAATAGATCGGGAGACGATGTGGTGAGTACCCCCTAGTCAAGGACACCGTCAGTGAGCAATCCTCCCACTCGGTGGCTTAGCTGCTGTCCAGTACTCGCCTAAGTTTGTAAAATCCTACCGAGTGGTGAGCAATCCTCCCACTCGGGGGCTTAGCTGCAGTCCAGTACTCGCCTAAATTTGTAAAATCCTACCGAGTGGTGAGCAATCCTCCCACTCGGGGGCTTAGCTACAGTCCAATACTCGCCTAAGTTTGTAAAATCCTACCGAGTGGTGAGCAATCCTCCCACTCGGGGGCTTAGCTGCAGTCCAGTACTTGCCTAAGTTTGTAAAATCCTACCGAGTGGTGAGCAATCCTCCCACTCGGGGGCTTAGCTGCAGTCTAGTACTCGCCTAAGTTTGTAAAATCATACCGAGTGGTGAGCAATCCTCCCACTCGGGGGCTTAGCTGCAGTCCAGTACTCGCCTAAGTTTGTAAAATCCTACCGAGTGATGAGCAATCCTCCCACTCGGGGGCTTAGCTGCAGTACAGTACTCGCCTAAGTTTGTAAAATCCTACCGAGTGGTGATCAATCCTCCCACTCGGGGGCTTAGCTGCAGTCCAGTACTCGCCTAAGTTTGTAAAATCCTACTGAGTGGTGAGCAATCCTCCCACTCGGAGGCTTAGCTGCAGTCCAGTACTCGCCTAAGTTTGTAAAATCCTACCGAGTGGTGAGCAATCCTCCCACTCGGGGGCTTAGCTGCAGTCGAGTACTCGCCTAAGTTCGAAACACATCCCTATCCGCAAGGACGACGAGGTTTAGGTTGACTGCAACCTTCTCCTTCAGAACTACGCCGCAAGTACAATATGTGCTCCATCCCTATCCGCAAGGATGACGAGGTGCAGGTCGACTGCAACCTTCTCCTTCGGAGCTACGCCACAAGTACAATATGCGCTCCATCCCTATCCGCAAGGACGACGAGGTGCAGGTCGACTGCAACCTTCTCCTTCGGAGCTACGCCACAAGTACAATGCGCGCTCCATCCCTATCCGCAAGGACGATGAGGTGCAGATCGACTGCAACCTTCTCCTTCGGAGCTACGCCACAAGTGCAACGTGCACTCCATCCCTATCCGCAAGGACGACAAGGTGCAGGTCGACTGCAATGCGTGCTCCGTCCCTATCCGCAAGGACGATGAAGTGTAGGTCGACTGGAGTCACCACCTCAGAGCTACATCTCAAGCACAAAGATTATTCCGAGCAAAGAACAAAGTCCACTTAAAGGCAAAACGCAAGCATATTCGGAAATAAACCCAATTCGGATAAATCCTAAAGTTCCAAGCAGCAAATCAAAAGTATTCGAGCATCAAGCCCGAAGGAGTTTAACGGTTACAACAATCACTCGGCATTCCGAGGCAAATTTAAGACATATTCAAGTCTCATAAGTTTGTTCATTCGGCAGGAGGAGGGCTGGCAGGTTCGACGAATTCGTCCAAGTCGATTCCATCCGCGATCCGAGTGGCAGCAGCGATGAAAGTCTTCATAAAGGACTGGAAGTCATGCCTTTTGGTGTTGGCGACCTTGATCGCCGCCAGCTTGTCTTCACGAGCTTCCTTGCAGTGGACTCGCATCAAGGACATCGCCACGTCAGCACCACACCGGGCAGAGGACTTCTTCCATTCTTGCACTTGGTCAGGGATCTCGTCGAGTCGAGCCATCAGAGATTCCAGGTCATTTTGAAGCGTCGCCTTTGGCCAGAGCAATGAGTCGACTCGTGAGACTGCCACCTTCAGACGCGCGAGGTAACTTGTGACGCTGGCGACACGAGACTCCAGTCGGAGCACGTTCATGGCAGTTTCGTCGCAAACTGGAGAAGCGATAGGGTCCAGACCCGTCTCGACCTTTCCGGTTTCTTCGTCAAAGTCTTGACAGAATTCTGCAGTCAAAAAATTAGTGAGTCGACCAGACAGGATTCATTTGCAAACATCAACATAGTCGGTTTAAAAGGAGTACATTCCAGCATAAGATAGAGCTTCTTGGCAAGAGTCCTCAGATAAGCTTCCGTATCATTCCTCTTGTGGACCGCAGACTCCAGCTTTTCATTCAGGACAAGTTTATCCTTCTTCAGACGAGTCACTTCTCGGTTAGATTCATTGAGGCAAGACTTCATCTTGTTCACCTCCCCTTCCAGCGCTCTGACTGAAGCCAGCTTCTGGTCTGCAAGGGCAATTTTATCTTGGGCTTCCTTCTGCGCAGCTGCGAGGTCCGAGTCCTTCTTCTCCAGAGCCAACTTCATTTTCTCTGCAAAAGAAGCAATCAGATCAAACAAGAGTTCGAAGAAATATTTTAAAAAGACGGTCGACGTGAACAGTCGACAGGCAGTTACCTTCCATACCAGTAGCTTCATCTTGAGATTTCTTTAGATTCTGTTGGGCCAGCTCCAAGTCAAGGTTCAGTTGCCTCTGCTTCTCCTCAATTTCAGCAAACTTGGAAATGAGAGTACAAGATTTCTGCAGGAGGCAAAAGACGTGTCAATCGACAAGATCAAAGGTTATTTACTTTCGAGTGAATAAAACTTAAAGAGTTCACTTAGACCCCAGCCGACTGCACGCAGTCGACTGCGGTCTCGGGGACTACACCCAGCGGGTGCACTTGGCGTGCCCCCGCTGATTCAGACCCGACTCGACCGGTCCGCCTGGGTCAAGTAAAAAAACTATTCAGACCCCAGTCGACTGCCAGTAGTCGACCGCGGTCTCGGGGACTACACCTAGTGGGTGCACTTGACGTGCTCCCACCGATTTGAATCTCATTCGACCGGTCCGCCCGGGTTGAATGGAAGAAAAGAAAAGAAAAAGAACTCAGACCCCAGTCGACTGCGGTCTCGGGGACTACACCCAGTGGGTGCACTTAGCGTGCCCCCACCGGTTCAGATCCTACTCGCCCAGACCGAGCGGAAGAGCGCAAATACCAAAAACAACAAAACGCCTAGTGGGTGTACAGATTCGACGCAAACAATAAGAGATTGTATGGAAGAAAATATTTCAGGTAGCATATCCTGATAGAACAAGGTCAGTCGAAAGTTTACTCACCTGGACATTGGCCCGGAGAGCAGCGCTGGCGTCGTAAGCAGCCTGGCTATTCTCGTGCACCGTCTTCATCCGCTCCATCATCATGTTAGCCTGACGGATGGCTTCCGCAGCCGCATCTAACTGGTTTTCCGGAACGGGGTAGCTGGTGAAGAAGAGGGCAGACGACCCAGGTGCGGCTGCTACGAGCTCCGGGGCGTGAGATTGGACGACTGAAGGAGTCACTGGCGCAGTCGACGGTGCAGGGCGCTCATTCGACAAGGGTACAACGAAGGTTACAGAGGCCCCGCCCGCGTCTTCAGATTGACGGATGGTTGGTGTTGTCGTTGGTCCCTACTGATACGCCTTACCAACCGCTACCTTTTTATTCTTTTTGGGCCTAGGAGCCACATCTTCATCGTCATCTGGGAGATCGATGACGTTGGGTGGAGCTGCAGAGAAGATCAGTCGACCCCAAGTGAACCACTAGAATTCAATCGACCGAGTAATCAAGAACAAGATCATAAGAGTTTTTACCTGGGTTGGAGGTAACTGCATCTTCCATCTCCTCGTCTCGGTACTGGTAGGAAGAGGTTTCTAATGTAGCAGCACTGCAAATGTCCGCACTCAGTCGGTTAAGTTCTGTTGCTCGAGTCAACAAAAAGAACAGGTCAGATGATTACCCGGAGATGGTGGGGACAGTCACTTTGATTCTGGGCAAAGCCTTCGGTAGTTTGGAGGAGGTGGCCTTCGATGCTTTTGGCGCAGGAGGCGGCACAATGTTGAGCTGCTTCGGAGCCTTCTCAATCGGTGCTGGGGAAGACGTCCGGGGGCGCTTCGAAGATTGTCCAGTCGGCGTGGTCGCCAGGGCCGGGGTGCTCGCCAGGTCGTGAGCGTGCTTGGATCTTCTCTCTCTGCGAGGAGGCGAGTTGACATCTTCGTCATCACTCGAGTCATCACTCTCCTCGTCCTCCTCTGCATCCGAGTGCCACTCGCCACTCTCGCCCCCGCTCGCTCCTTCCTCGACGTCTTGCCCCTGCACTCCATTGGGCATCGAGTACATATCAATGAGAGCCTGAAAGGGCAACGAGCAAAAGAAAGACAATCGACCATCAACAAGGTGTCACACAGTGAATCAAGAAGATACTTGACAAAGCAGAGTCATACCTGTTCCGGCTGGCGCAAGTGGTCGAATGGAATCACCCTCCTAGACCCCCTGGGATTGTCTTTGTTGCCGGTGATTCCCCTCAGCCACTTCTCCATCGTGTCTTCGCTGACGTCCTCCGGGTGGATCCGAGTGGAGTCCTCGAGTCCCGAGTACATCCACATCGGATGGTCACGGGCCTGAAGCGGTTGGATGCGTCGACTGAGAAAGACCTCCAGCAGGTCCATCCCAGTCACCCCGTCGCGGACAAGTTGGACGACCCGCTCGACCAATGCCTTGACCTGCGCCTTCTCTTCTGGGATCACCCTCAAGGAGGAGGGCTTCTCCACTCGAGCCAGGGAAAAGGGGGGAAGTCTAGTCGACTGACCCGGGGTCGGCTGGACCTTACAGTAAAACCAAGTCGACTGCCAGCCCCGGACCGAGTCGGGAAGGATCATCGCTGGGAAGGTACTCTTGTTCCTCATCTAGATCCCAAGGCCCCCGCACATCTGGATCACGTGCGTCCTATCATCACTCGGGTTGGCCTTCTTGACCGACTGGGAGCGACACGTGAATATTTGTTTGAAGAGACCCCAGTGCGGTCGACAGCCCAAGAAATTTTCGCACATTGACACAAAAGCAGCCAGATAAACTATGGTGTTTGGAGTGAAGTGGTGGAGTTGAGCCCCGAAGAAGTTCAAAAAGCCACGGAAGAAAGGATGGGGAGGCAAAGAAAACCCGCGGTCGACGTGAGTGGCGAGGAGAACACACTCACCCTCCCGCGGTTGCGGCTCGGTCTCATTCCCCGGAAGCCGCGCCGATTCGTGGGGGATCAGTCCCCCCTCCACCAGGTCGTCGAGGTCATCCTGGCTGATCGTCGAGCGGATCCAGTCGCCCTGGATCCAGCCCGGCGGCAGGATGGATCTTGACGAGGACCCGCCCCGGCTGGTCCTCTTGCCCTTCGCCTTCGCGGTCGCCTTCTTCGCGTGCTCCAACGCCACCATCTTCTCTTTTCCCATGGCGGCGGATCAAGTCCGAGCGAGGTTACGACGCCGAGAGCGGAAGCGGGCGCAGCGGAGAAGTCTGAGGATGAAGAAAGAGAACGGGAGCGCACTGTTCAAAGGCCCGGTCCGGTGCCTTTTATAAGGTCATTCCCAGACGATCTAAACAAATCCCGCAACAGTCGCGCGCGCGATACGTGGCGAAAAAGGTGGCGCGGGGATCGAGGCGACCTGCCTAATCCGCCCCGATTACCACGGCCTCGCCCGTCCGGTGCGCTTCCCAAAATTCGAACCCCGCAAAATCCACGGAGAGCAGAGCAGCTCGCCAGACTGAAAACATCCTCCACATCATCATTCGGAACTTTACCGTGAAAGTTCACTTGACAAAAACCAAGAATGGACCAAGGCGACTGAAAAAGAAGTTGATGTTATCCCCTTAGTTCATTGACCCAGAGCAAGATATACTCATAGCATGAAGAATGAGTCGGAAGTGTTCTCAACTCCTTCCTCACTCAAACCCTGATCCATTCGGGGGCTAATGATGAAGCTATGTACCTAGGGTAGGGTCATGGATCTGATCAAGATACCCTCCCCAAGGACATCTCTAAAAGATCCAGAAGCAGTCGAAGAAAAATCATCTTCCACTCGACCATAAAGCCATATTCCACTCGACTGTCTTGAAGACACTCGACCATACGAACAACCACTCGACTACCAGGAGATTAAGAGCCACTCACTCTGCAACGGTCGGTATTTAAGTCATAGCTTTAATGGTCATTTATGTACTTTATTACAGGCGTTACGAGTAACGTCCCTACCTTTATGTACCTTAAACCCTTTGTAACTGAGGGCGGGAGGGGTCCGGCGAACTCTATATAAGCCACCCCCCTCCTTATGGACAAGGGTTCACACCCCCTGTAACTCACACGCATATAATCCAGTCGACCGCCTCCGGGCTCCGAGACGTAGGGCTGTTACTTCCTCCGAGAAGGGCCTGAACTCGTAAAACTCGCGTGTACAACTCCTCCATAGCTAAGATCTTGCCTCTACATACCTACCCACCATTCTACTGTCAGACTTAGAACCACGGCAGCGTCCTCGGCGGCCTTCTTGTCGGCTTCAGCTTTCTCGATGGCGGCACGTTCGGCGTCAGTGGACATGGTGATGATCGATGAAGGCGACGCGGACGTAGAGGAAGTAGACGATCGGAAGCGAGCAGTCGCGTAATCGCTGCCCAAAAACCTATTCGCCCCTCACCCCATACAGGAACCAGAAGGGCGTGGTTTCGGAGACCTGCTCTTCCGTCGATCGTGTACGCGGCGGACGGGATGGAGTCACCGGCGGCGGCAGCAGCAAGGGAACGACGGTGGGCGTGCACGTGGAGCAGATGTGACCTGTTCGTGGCCGCTAGGGTTGGGAGACACCGCACACTTATATAGGCGCAGCCGCGTGGAGAGACGTCTCAGATCAATACCTCCAATTGCCTTTTGAACGTTGTCTTTGTCTCATATATACATTTTTCATTTTGTTCTTCACCTGTTGCATCATATACTTTGAGGGTTGGGTTGTCCAACGTATGCATATACTTACCATTATGTTGTTCACAAGTTCCAGCGCAGCCATGTCCATCTTAATGTAGATATTGAATGATATGCATAGTGTCACAACAAGTTGTGTTTGTTAGTTGTAAGATCTTTGTTGTATGGGGTTCACTATCTCCATATATTATTCTGAATACCAATTTTTTGGGGCCATTACCTCCCTGTACTGTGTTGCTAAGATTGCTGCACGCATTGACTATACCATGGCATGAGGGTATCAACTTTTCTTAGTGGCAGTAAACATATATAATACGCGCAAATAAAGTTGATGATGTGTTATAGTAACTAAGAAAATGTTGGCATACACACCATCTTTCCAAAGTAAAACAGTATAGTCACTGAGAAAAAATTGGTATACATCACCATCTTTTCAAATGAATCTGAAGATGTGCAATTTCAATTTCACTGAGAAAAAATCCAAGTATGACAGCCCATGACCCGACGTCTCAGATCGTGGCCTAGCTGTCAGAAACTCTTCATTAGTGACTGGCAAAAATAAGCGTGTAGCCGCGCGGCGGAGGAGGAGCGCGCGAGGGTCTCTTCTCTTCTCAAGCTCCAATAGCATGTGAAAGAACATTCCTTATAAGGAGGTCCAACTCCTCTTCCACTTCTGGGATGGGACTAAACTTCCCACCTCCACCTTTTTTTTGAGAAATCACTTCCCAACTCCACCTAGTGCCAATAAACCCACATGGGCCCTTAGAGATTTTCAGAAATTGCCATATGGGCATAAAGCCCATCTCAAATTTCAGCATGTAGTCTATAGCGGAATCTCTAAAAAGACTTAGGTGGTGTTTGGTTCTCTAGTCGTAGGACTTTTTCTAGTCCCAACTAAAAAGTCCCTAGTCTCTAAAAAGTCTCTCTCTGTTTGTTTGCAGAGACTAAAAAGTTCCTAGTCCCTTCCTAAAGGTTATTAAATGACCATGTTGCCCCTGGTATATAGAAAAATAACAATCAAACAACACCATGTGGTGACGGGCAATGAGTGCATGGAGGGGCATTGTTGGAAAAGTCCCAAAAAGTCCCAAAAAGACTCTCCTTGAGAGTTTTCTTCATTTAGTCCCAAATGCCTAGTTTAGTCCCTAAAAAGTCCTTCCCGTTTGGTAAAAAAGTCTCTAAAAGGGACTTTTTCTAGTCCCTACACAAAAAAGTCCCTAGAAACAAACACCCCCTTATATTTAAAAACGGGGAGAGTATATTTCATTAATCTTATAAATGATTAAAGTTTGGCTCAAAATATTAGAAGCCTTAATAAATCTGGACGGAGGTAGTAACAGTATAACTCTGCCTTGTCTTATGTCCCGGACGCATTGGAATAACTGTGTGCGATGTGATCTCAGATTCCGATACGGGTCAATAGTTCAATTAATTCCATCGATATCTGTACCCAAGCTGGATAAAATCGCTAGGCAATGCCATCGTCGGTGTCTCCTGCACACCGCAGCTCCTGCTCGGCGTTGACCGCTTTGGCGGCCGCGAGCTCCTTGCTTTTGCCCCACAGAAACGCATAGAGGCCGACGACGACGAGCGCCGCTCCCATCACGCCGCCGAGGTAGACGTCGGTTCCGAGCACGACGGCGTCGACGGCGGTGGTGCCGACGAGCGACAGGGAGTTGAACATGGGAGGGTACACCGGGCCGCGGCGCTCCACCGCCCACGACACGAGCACGAACGTGACGCCCGTGTTGAACACCCCGGAGTAGACCACCGTGGCCAGCTGCAGGTCCCAGCGCAGCGTCCACGTGCGCGCCCATCCATGTCCGTCGCCGGCAGGGGCGAGGACGACCGCCACGGCCGCGGCCACGGCAGACTGCAGGCTGCCCGCGGCGCACGTGAGCGCCGTGGCCCAGTACCGGGACGGGAACACCTTGGTGACCTTGGCCTGCACGACGAACCAGAGCGCGTAGCTGACGCAGCTCCCGTACAGGAACAGCGTGCCGACGGCCATGTCGCGGCCGCCGTGGGGCGAGGCGACGTCGGGGTTGGCGTGGGAGGACTGCCGGAGGTGCGGCAGCAGGAGATGGGTGCCCTTGCAGAGGGGGACGACCATGGTGCCGGCCACGCCCACGACAGCTCCGAGGAGCTTCATCCTACTGGCCCAAGCGACGAGGGAGAGGCGCTCGGCTCGGAGCCCAACGGCGATGATGAAGGTAGCGGTGGGGACGAGGTTGAGGAAGTTGACGGCGTAGGCGGCGCTGGTGGCCCGCAGGCCGCAGTAGTACAGCCCCATCGCCAGCAGCACTCTACAAGACGTATACATATATAAGCTTGCGAGAGGAATATTAATATAAATTAAAAATAATTAAGAATGAGTTTATGCACAATATGTACGCCTCTGTACATCTCAATTCCAGTTATACGTACTCCCTCCGTCCGAAAATACTTGTCATCAAAATGGATAAAAAGTGATGTATCTGAAACTAAAATATGTTTAGATAAATCTCCTTTTATGCATTTGGATGACAAGTATTTCCGGACGAAGGTAGTGCTAATTAGCCTACAAAAATGTCTTACATTTCGAGATGAAGGTATTACTTTTCTTCTACTCAGAACAAGATTATGCTTTTTCCCTTGAAAACATGATGTATTTTTTTCTTCAGATTTGCTGTTTAATTATAACTAAGGTGACTTGTGTCTTTGCAGAAGTTTGCAAACGGGCAAATCACAAATGCATTTCTAAATATAGAACTGCTGGCTGCGCAAAATACAAGCTAGCTACTACTAGTTGTAAGAATAGATTTTTTGTTAGGGGTAGTTGTAAGAATAGATTGGGAGTGGTTGTAGTGCGAACCCGAGCGTTGCGTTGAGGGAAATCCAACCCAGCACTCGCGGGTTCACCTTCTTCCACATCTCCCTGCAACAATTTATTTAATTAATTACCATCAAAAAAACAATTAGGCAGGAACTTATTAATCAGTGCAAGAAGAACAAGCTAGCTAGGTAGCTAGAGAAATGACCAGGACACATCAGAAAAATGGATGCATGGGATACTGTTCGTTCCATATACTGCATGCATGCATCGACGGGAAGAGACGTTATCTCGGTTACTATTAATTACCATCTCGGTTATTCGCAGCAGTAAAATTTACTAGCATCGCAGTCAGTAGAAGTACGTGGTACTACTAATTTCTTGTGCTCTCACAAGAGTAGGTGTGGCTTTCCAAATTGACACACAGACAGAGTAGTACATTAATTAGTGCTGATCTCGTTCGATTAGCAGTACAGTTGGCGTGTTTAGCGCTAGCTAGCTGTCAGGACACTCACCCAACTAATCAAAGCACAGACCAACTGATCCTTGTCCGAACTTTTCAATTCTGTCAAGTGTTTGTCTGGTACATTTCGCCAAAAAAAGGCGTTTGTCTTGTCAACACACTATTAAGCAGTAGGGCAGGAGTATACATCATTTTCCAAATCGGGGAAGAGTGGTACAATTAATTAGCAATAATGATACACCTACAAAGATCTACAAAGGTTTGCATAACCTTCCAAACTTATTTTCCCTCTCTCCCCTGGTTTTAAGTGGGATGAACCCCCTCATCCCCCTACTAACAATTATAATCCTTCACATAAGTTTGTACGTAAAATCTTCAAGTAAACCTTTGTACTTCCAGTGCGTGCGGCCAGCAGTTACTGGTCATGTTCCTACTACTATGTGCATGCATGATCACGGCCGTCCATCCATTGATCAGCACAAATGGAGAGGGTTTCATGCGTGCGTGTAGTGTATGTCTAGCGCTGTCACGAAAACTACCTAATTTGTACGTAATGGCGCCAAAGTTATCAAAGGTTGTCGAATTTGCTAGTTGTAGCCAAATGTGTATCGATGTCAAAAGTTGTATTCTCTCCGTCTCATAATGTAAGAGCGTTGGGACAGAGGGAGTACTAGTTTTACAGTACAATCTCTGTAACATTTATAGAGGGAGTACATGAACACACGTAATACTTCCGGTGCGTGTGGCTACGTGTTTGCTAATTAAATAGATTGGGTGAATAATATCTATATATGACCCGGACCGTCTTATTAACACGGCAACTAATTAATCGGCCGGCGCGGGTCAAATATATGTCGATCCGAACGTTCGTCACTCGAGCTAGCTACATGGTCGGCGTCGCATGCATAGCATAGCATAGCGAATTAATTAGCTAATAAATAACCAGTATACTGAAACAAAATACATACGGAGTACAAAAGACGGTTCATGCATGAATGATTGGATGACGCATGGAAATATACAGTTTGGGGCGGACGCGGCGAACACGCATGGTGAGAGGGATGAAAATTTCCTGGTCATCGACTTTACATCCGATCTGATCATAAACGGCAGAGGAGATCACCAAATTTTGGATTCGATCTAGCACCTCATTTATATGCGAGAGCTCCTTGGTGTCAAGGGCCTAGCTATAAGTCGGGCTAATGTGAAATAGTTTGTTTGGGCCACTTGATGCAGGCCCGTCATCTCGGCCGCTCAGGGCCGACCCCTAGTCAACAAGCGGAGAAGCTGCATCAAAGGCCGCTGATGGGTCTGAGGACAAGTTCGGATCAAGGCCGTCATCCTAGGAGGTAGGGGTTAGGTTGGCGGTGGTGACCACCAGATCTATCTACAGGGTTGGTTCCATCAGGAGGTCGGATTCGCTGTTCCGGAGTTCCTACGTCGGAGGGATCTTTGAGCCGATCTAAGATCCGTCCTGAGAGGACTAGATCACTTCAGGCGTTCGTGATGTAATCCAGGCTTCCGAACATGATGACCTGGTTTAGGGCGAAGTTCTCAAAACGGCCCAAGCGGCCGGTCATATCAGCGTGCAACATGATGCTGCCAAAAGCGAAAAGCTGGTCGGGGACAAAGATGTCACCGCAACCAATACTGCTATCAATCTACAAGCGAGCCATCAATCCTTGGCGATCCAACAATGAGCTCTCAATGAAAGCATCAATGTCGGTGTCAAAACTGGTAGACCTCGGGTAGGGGGCCTGAGCTATGAGATTGGATCGATGGATAACAGGAGACAAGGGACACAGTGTTTTTACCCAGCTCTGGACCTCTTGAAGAGGTAAAACCCTACGTCCTGCTCTTGTTTATATTGTGGATGTATCAAAGTACAGAGTTGATCTACCTCGAGATCATAAGTTGTGGACTAAACCCTAAGGGTAATGGTGACGATGATCAATGTGTCTCTACGAACTAAACCCTTCAGCTTATATAGACACCAGGGTTATCTAAGGTTGCACATGGTCGGTTGCCATCTAGGGGTTACACGTTGATCATAATAGATATACTTGGAGTACACACCAAGTCCTCAGTGAAGCCCGATATGCTAACGCCATAGGTTAGAAGCCTCCAGAGTCCTCCCTCATCAACGGGCTGTCAGTCCGGCCCATGGACTAGACCAGCTAGGCCAGGACACCGCCAGCTACTTACGAGGACATAGAATCCTCCAGCAATCTAGCGTCTAGTAGTATACGTCAAGTCTTTTGGATCTTCCTTTTATGTTTCATGTGCTGCTCGATGCGGCCCAAGATGGTACCGACAAGGGGTCCTCAACCCGGCCCACTAGGCAGGGAGTTGACATGGTGAGAGACCCCTTAGCCGGGACACCGCACCAGTAGAAATAAACAATTTTTACCTTGATGGCATTTCATCAACCAGTTGGTGGCCACATACGATGATGGCAACGGCGGTCGGTCGTGCCGGACGAGCGGGCGTAGGGGTGGCCGGAGAAAGGGTACAAGACATTGGCGAGAATGAGGCGTCGGAGCCTTCTTCTTCTTCTTCTTCTCGTTCGCCTCCTGCTCAACGAGCACCATCGCGGTTGCCGACAGTTGGAGCAGCGGGAGGACTACCAATTGCCCGATGTCGTTTGTGGCCTTGCTACCGGCCTTTGTTGCCGGTGTGGTTGCCCAAAAGAGGTTTTTGTTTCCAAATCTCTTATTTTGTATAGGCGGCGGCGCGTGGGTCGTTTTTGATGATGTCGTGTCAGCGATGGCTGGCGGGGTGGCAGAAGGATCTTGCAGTTCCATTCCGACCAAAATCGAAGGCATTAGTGTTAGCAGCGGAAGCGGGCAGAAAGTGGTGGCCGTTTGGGCGGGAAGGGAGAGGATATGAAGTTTTACTTTGAGAGGGATTGGTTGAGTATATTTGAGAGAGTTGGCTACCTTTTGCCGCGGATTGTTATTTTTTGTTTCCACCTCTAACAGTTTGAAAGATTATTTATGTGCGGTTAGAGAAGCAAAACGAGGAATCGTAAGTTTGTTTTTAGAGGCGTGCTACGTGTCGGCCGGCAGCGAGCCGTTGGATGTGTTGATGCAAGTTGTATATATCGTTCCTCTTGCAACAAGTCTTTTGTTACAAAATCGTTATTTCTTTAATTTTCTTTAATAAGACCTTTGTTGCAAAACATTCTCTTCTCTATTTTTCGGCAATAAGAGCCATGTTAGAAAACCTTTTCTTCTCTAAATTTCTGCAACAAGACCCATATTACACAAACCTCTTCTTCTTCTTCTTCTTCTTCTTCTTCTTCTTCTTCTTCAATTTTCTCCAACAAAACCCTTATTGCAAATGTTACAAATGCATATCCACCGCATCTAAATTTCTACAACAAGATCCATGTTGCAAAAACTGAAACAACATCTCTGACCACGTCATGCACTTGCGCAGTCATCATTTGTTGTCATCGTTCTGCGACACCACCGTTGTTGCAGAGATAAAATGAGGAAGAAGACGTTGTGCCGTAGGCCACGTATTGAGTAAGGGAGGTGGCGAACGCCCCATGCTTAATCGGACGGCAGATTTCCCTTGATTTTTTTAGCATCATAAACTTTATTCATCAAATGATAGCCAGATCGTTTACATAATGGTTAAAAATAAAGTCAAGGATGACAATTTCCATACTTCAGACTTGCCAGAACTAATATAATATTTTGCTAAATCACCCACAACCGAATTGGCCTCTCTACTACGGAGATCAAAAGTGATACTAGCAAACTTCGGTGCCATGAGGAGCACTCGGCTATGATTGGTACGCATGCTCCCATATCTCTACTACTATTATTTATTTTTATTTACATTAAATAAACAAACAAGAACTTTCTTAAATGCACCCCACCATTAGTCCCACAACACCGCATGAACCAATCAGTACCACACGATTAGGCCCACAACTCTCAATCTAACCGTTATTATTAATGTAATACTTTTATGGTGTACACTTAACAATTTCCAACGACTGGAAATTGCAGGTCCCGCATCCGCAAACAAATCCCCATAATCACGGGAGGCACGCAAAAAAGAAATCACCCACCCCTCGGATAATCAGGCAACGATCTCTTGTAATCACGCACCCTCAGTTAAACTTCAAAAGGAAAATCGCTCATCCCCGCGGTCCCTCCCAGCCACCGCCGTGCCACCCAGGGTGCAGGAGCCGCTGCGCCCCCGGCCTCGTGCCGCCCGCAACATGCCGCGCCGCCGTGCCACGAGGGAGCAGGAGCCGTCGTGACCTTGGAATCCCGCTGTGCCGTCCACAGCGTGCTGCGCGCGGCGCCGCCGAGGGAGCAAGGAGCCGCCACCGCCGCCCTTCACCGCCTCTGTGATGTCCCGAGCAGCAACTCGAGAATCACAGGATGAAGTGAGGTAATGGGAAGGGGATTGACCGAGAACGAAGGAGCTTGAGCAGCTCAGTTCATTCATTAATTCGATAATACATCTGGATACATGGTTGGCTTATAAGTATGCCACGACACACACTGCCCTCTGGGCCTCACTCCTTATACACCAAGTCTACAGACTGACGGGTCATGTACCCAGGACATGACACTTCCCCGCCGTCGAAATTGTGCTTGTCTCAAGTGCAATACTCTAGTGAAGCTGGCCTCGGCAACTACAAACCATGAAGTCACCAGAATAGCATGACCATCGAGAATGTTGAAATATGTAACGTAGGGTGTTTGGCGTGTGTGAGTTGTAATCTGATCTGGGTTAGTTCGGCTTTGTCTCCATCATACATAATATTGTGTAGGTTGTTGTAAAACGTAGAGACCAAGCTAGCTACGTCCAGATCGTATCTCCTGTAAACTCCTCGGCCTTTGAGCCCTTTATAACACGCAGCGCGTCCCTGCAGGTTGCATACGCTTCCACCAGATTTTGTATGGTATCAGAGCCACGTCTCTTCCTCATCTACGAACATGTCGCATAGCTCGTCGTCCTCCTCGGCAGCCCTCCCCAACCCCTTCAGCGACCAAGTCACGGAAAAGTTAACCCGTGATAACTTCCTGCCATGGAAGACTCAGGTGTTGCCCTCGATCCATGGTGCCAATCTGATGGGATACCTTGATGGCACACGAGCGGCTCCGGCAGAGGAGATTGATCAAACCCAGGCGGACAAGACCGTCGCCAAGGCGCCAAACCCAGAGTACTTGGCGTGGGTGGCTTGGGATCAGCAGATCCTTGGCTACCTGTTCCGTTCCCTCTCCCGCGATGTCCTGCTGCAAGTGATGGACAAAACCACCTCACGCAGCTTGTGGGAGGTGATCGAGGAGATGTTCTCGTCGCAGTCTCGCGCCCGTGTCATCCAGCTTCGGACGCAGCTCACCAACACCAAGAAGGGAGACTTGTCTGCCTCCGCCTACTTCACAAAGATGAAGGGTTTGGCGGATGAACTTGCTGCAGCGGGCAAGAAGATGGACGAAGATGATCTAATCTCACAAATTCTTGCAGGTTTAGATGCAGACTACAACCCTCTCATGCAGGCAATCTCCGCCAACAACGCCACCGTGCCAATCACGCTCCCTGCCCTCTTCTCTCAGCTCCTTGTGGCGGAGGGACGGCTGGAAGCGCAGAACGTCCAGTACTCGATGAACCTCGCTGCAAAAGGAGGCCGCAACAGCAACTACACCAACTACGGCAACCGCGGCGCGCCCCCAAACTACTCCAACAACAGCCGCAATGGGGGCAGCTACTCCAACAGCAACAACCGCGGTGATGGCCGTGATAGCCGAGGCGGCGGCGGCGGCGGTGGCGGCGGCTACTCGCCCAACCACTACCAGCAGCAGCACCATGGTGGCGGCTCCTCCAACTTCTCCAGCAATAAGAACACCGTTGTGTGTCAGATTTGTGGCTAGGAGGGCCATGATGCATACAACTGTTGGAACAGGTTCAAGAAAAACTACAAGAGGAAAGAAAAATCCGCCAATGCAGCGGCTACCTCCTATGGTGTTGATACCAATTGGTATCTTGACACCGGGGCAACGGACCATGTCACGGGCGATCTGGACAAGCTTATTGTTCGTGAACGCTACACCGGCCATGAACAAGTCCACGTAGCAAACGGGATAGGTATGGAAATTGCACATGTTGGCCATTCTCAGATTCATATCCATGATCGTCCCATTCATCTTAAAAATTTCTTGCATGTCCCAAGTTCCACAAAAAATTAATTTCTGCTCACAAACTTGCTCATGAAAACAATACTTTCCTTGAAATTTACCCGAAGTTCTTTTCTATCAAGGAACAGGGAACGGGGAGAACGCTGCTGCGCGCTCGGAGTAGGGGTGGCCTTTATCCTCTACGTCATACACCATCCATCCATCAAAAGCATGCTCTTGGGGTGTCATCTTCTCGGTGGCATGGACGCTTAGAGCATCCTTCGTTCACCATAGTCGATCAAGTTGTCAAGAAACATAGTCTTCCTGTGTCAAATAAAAGTCATGAGTCTGTTTGTGACGCCTGTCAAAAGGCGAAAAGTCATCAACTTCCGTATCCTCGGTCTACTAGTGTCTCAAGTGCTCCTTTAGAGCTCATATTTTCGGATGTTTGGGGTCCTGCTGTTCCTTCTGTTGGAAGATTTACCTATTATGTTAGATTTATTGATGACTTCAGTAAATTTACATGGATCTATTTGATAAAGCACCGGTCTGATGTCTTTCAGAAATTTCATGATTTCCAACAACGCGTTGAACGCTTGTTTGTAGAAAAATTCTTGCCATCCAAACAGATTGGGGTGGCGAGTATCGCAAGTTAAATTCCTTTTTTGAGCGCATTGGCATTTCACATCATGTTTTGTGCCCCCATGCACATCAACAAAACGGTTCTGCTGAACGCAAACATAGACACATAGTTGAAGTTGGTCTTGCCTTACTTGCCCATGCATCTATGCCCTTGAAATTCTGGGATGAAGCTTTTACTACAGCAGTATATTTGATTAATAGTCTTCCTAGTAAAGTTATCCAATCACAAACACCTTTAGAGCACCTCTTCAATCTTCAACCAGACAATACTTTTTTGCGTGTCTTTGGGTGTGCTGTTTGGCCCAATCTTCGTCCTTCCAATAAACATAATATAACGCCCCGAGGCCGATACTCGAGATGCCTTCCTTTTATTTTAGTTGTTGACATGTGTTTATTATATTTGTTGCATTATCATAATTGTTCTGCATATTTCATTCATATATGTTTATGCCATGATCATGTTGAGTGCCTTGACATATTTGCCTCTTGCTTCATGAACACCATTGGTTTCATTGCATTGTGCCTTTTGTCTTTTTGCATTTCATCATAATCACCATGCGCATCACATTCTTCATGATGTTGTCTTGCTCTATGCATGTTGCATGTGACCAAACACCTTCCTATGTCTCTCAAATCTACCCATGCATAACACCTCCTCCTTCCTTCTTATTCCTTTCATTTTTGCTAGTGCCATTTTTCTGTCCTCCATAAATGTTCATTTTTTTCCTATAAATCCTGCTCATTGCCTACACGCTCTCTGCCAATTTTCGGCTCATATAAATATGTTTTGGTTGGGTTCAAAAATGGCTCAAGTTTGAAGTCAATTCAAACTTGAAATATTTTTCTTCCTCTAAAAATTGCCAAACCAATTTATTCAAATTTTGCATATTCTCAAGACTCCAAGGATATTTTTTCTTTTCTTAAATATTCCACCTCTAGCACCTCTTTCTTTTCTCCTAAATTCTGGTTGAAGAAATAAGGAAGAGAAAGAATTTCATATCAGGAGGAGAGAGCCATATCCCTCTGTTCCTCCCGGCCCCCAGCCCACCTGCACTCACCTTTCAGCCCAGCCAAGCCCACCAGCACCTCCTCTGTTCATCGTCTTCTCCCTGTACTGTACGGCAGGACATCCAGCGCATCCACGTCGGCAATCCGGTTGATTTGACGGCCGGAGCCGCTCCCTTCCTCCTATATAATCCTGTCCCAACCCTAGGGTTTCCTCCTCGCTCCGTTTTTCCCTCTTCTGCCTCCTCCCGCCCCCGAGGTAAGTTCCCCACGCCCTGCCATCGCCATCGCCATGACCAACCGAGCTGAGCTCGAGCCCGGCGTAGCCAGCATCTCCCGGGCGTTGTCTTCCTCTGCAGCAAGTCCCACGACTCCGGCAACGTCTCCCCGCGACTCCCCGAGCCCGGATCGCCAAGTTCCTCGATGTCATCTTCGTCGTCTTCCTCTGCTTCACGGACCCGAGCGGCTCCGTCGATCATAATGTCCTCCCGCCGTCTCCGGCCACCCCCGACCGTGTTCAACTCCAGCAGCACCCCCTCGGTGAGCAGTCGCTCCTCCCAGCCTCTCCCCGGTTCAATTCTGTCGCCGTAGTCGTCTTCCCAAGCCCGCCTATTCCAAATCCGCCATGGACGGCCTTGAGTTCGTGCTTGTGTTCATGCCGTCGCTCTGCTCGTTGTTTCACACACGCCACCCGCCGCGCTGCAGCACCGCAGCTCGGCCCCAAGTCTCCCCATACCCACCTAGCGCATGTCGCCGTCTCCCGCCATGGCCGCGCCCGAGTCGAGCACGAGTCTTTGCATGCACACGCCCGCCCCTTGCTGCACCCACACATGCGCACATCCCACCACAGCCACCGCAAGCCTTTTCCGCACCCCCGCCGTCGGCCTGTGGTCGCGACGGTCGCCGTCTTGCTCGCCGGCGTCGTCACCCAGTTCTCCCGTGATCCATGAAGAAGGCTCCTGCCTTTTGTTTATTCAGAAGAAATGATCTCCCTGTTTAGTCATAAACAGAGCAGTTAGTGCAGTGGCTAGTAGCGATGCATCCATCCAAAAGGACCTGGGTTCAAGCCCAACGCCCCCCCTTTTTTCTTTTTGTGTTGTTTCTGTTAATTCGCTCACACGCACAACTGTTTCATCTTGGACCGAGCCCTCCTTGTGCCATAAACACTCATCCATTGCAGTGGTTAGCGCTTCAGTTTTGGTCCTGGTCGCGATGCTAGTTATCTTCTGTCGATCTCCATATGTACCACCAACACATAGCTAGCCCAGTGGCTAGCGCAGCCAGTATCCATCCGAGGGGTCTGGGGTTCGATTCCCAGGTGCCCCAATTTGTGCCTTGTTTCTGTCAGGCTCGCTCGAACTGTTGGTTCAGTTATATTTTGCCTGTGAATTATCTCAGGTGCACTCTTGGTTCTACTGGTTAGGCTAGCAGGTTTGCACCCAGGCAACCAGAGATCAAATCCCCACGGCCACATTCTTTTTCATCAATTTTTGCCTTACCAGATCAAGCTTTGTTCTTGTTCCTGTTTGTCCAAGCCCAGTATCCATCACAAACATCTTCCAGGCGAGCTGGTCAGCCCGCTTTGTTTTCAACGGTGATGTGGTGGGTTCAATTCCTGGGCACCCTAATTTTTGCCCCCGTTTCCTCTTATTTATCTTTTGCACACAACACAGCCAGCCACTTGGGCTGAATCCTCATCCGGGCCGCTGCACCTTGATGCTTCGGGCCCGTGCATGTTTTTTTTTCTGCCTGTGGATTTGTTTAATTTCCAGTGCATTGCATATTTACAGAATTGCCACTGTTTTACATTGTCTATAGTTAAATATACATGCATCCAAACTAAACGAACCATATATGTAAAATGCTTAGAATTTCATCTAGTTTCATAATATGCTGCTTGCATCCATGTTTAAAATGTTGCTTGCATTTAATTTGCATAAATGCCATGGTAAAATGATTTATTTCATAACTAAATAACTGTAACTCGGATTTTAATAAACTTTATATGTAAATGGGGTAGAAAAATGCCTAGTTTACCATGGTGCACTCATCTTTGCATGTTTAACAACTCTAAAATTGTGTTTAGGGCAGAACAGTACCAAACCTAATATATGCGTATGGGGATTTACCGGAATTGTTGTTCGTTGCTTCCGGCCTCATTTAACCTTGACTAGATAGGTAGTTTTACTTTGCTTCACCCTCTTGCCATGTTTAACAACATTTAATATTGTTGGGTACATAAACGAGATCGAACTAAATAACTTGAACGTGGTGTTTCGTCAATATGCAACTCGTTGCATATTGAGCTCCATTTAATTTGTAGGATTGTTTGTGCATTTTGCCATGCCATGCCTCATTAAACCGGACATACATCATACTCGATTGTGCATCATGCCATGTTCATGTCGTGGTTGTTTACTATATTGTTAGCTTTCTTTCCGGTGTTGCTTCTTCGGGTTGGTTCCGATAACGTCGTGTGTGTGAGGATCCGTTCGACTACGTCCGTTTATCTTCTTCATGGACTCGTTCTTCTTCCTTTCGGGATTTCAGGAAAGATGACCATACCCTCGAAATCACTTCTATCTTTGCTTGCTAGATGCTCGCTCTTCTGCTATGCCTATGCTGCGATGCCTACCACTTGCTTATCATGCCTCCTATATTGTTGAACCAAGCCTCTAACCCACCTTGTCCTAGCAAACCGTTGTTTGGCTATGTTACCGCTTTGCTCAGCCCCTCTTATAGCGTAGTTAGTTGCAGGTGAAGATTGGAGTTTGTTCCTTGTTGGAACATGGAGATGTTGTTCCTGGTTGGAACATGTTTACTTGTTGGGATATCACAATATCTCTTATTTAATTAATGCATCTATATACTTGGTAAAGGGTGGAAGGCTCGGCCTTATGCCTGGTGTTTTGTTCCACTCTTGCCGCCCTAGTTTCCGTCATATTGGTGTTATGTTCCCGGATTTTGCGTTCCTTACGTGGTTGGGCTATAATGGGAACCCCTTGACAGTTCGCCTTGAATAAAACTCCTCCAGCAATGCCCAACCTTGGTTTTACCATTTGCCTCACCACCACCTACTTTTCCCTTGGGAGTCGCTCTCTCGAGGGTCATCTTTATTTTAACCCCCCCGGGCCAGTGCTCCTCTGAGTGTTGGTCCGAACTGAGCTGCCTGCGGGGCCACCTCGGGGCAACTTGAAGTTTGGTTTTACTCGTAGCTAGTGTCATATGAGTGTGCCCTGAGAACGAGATATGTGCAGCTCCTATCGGGATTTGTTGGCACATTTGGGAGGTGTTGCTGGACTTGTTTTACCATTGTCGAAATGTCTTGTAACCGGGATTCCGAGTCTGATCGGGTCTTCCCGCTAGAAGGAATATCCTTCGTTAACCGTGAGAGCTTGTGATGGGCTAAGTTGGGACACTCCTGCAGGGATTTGAACTTTTGAAAGCCGTGCCCGCGGTTATGGGCAGATGGGAATTTGTTAACATCCGGTTGTAGAAAACCTGAAGTTGACCTTAATTAAAATACATCAACCGCGTGTGTAACCGTGATGGTCTCTTCTCGGCGGAGTCCAGGAAGTGAACACGGTGTTGGAGTTATGCTTGACGTAGGTTGATTTAGGATCACTTCTTGATCATAATTTTATCGACCGTGCTTTACCTTCTCTTCTCGCTCTCATTTGTGTATGTTAGCCACCATATATGCTAGTCGCTTGCAGCAGCTCCACATATATACCTTGCCTTACCTATAAGCTTAAATAGTCTTGAGCACGAGGGTGCGAGATTGCTGAGTCCCTGTGACTCACAGATACTTCCAAAACCAGCTTGCAGGTGCCGTTGAATCATGCAGATGACGCAACCATGCTCAAGGAGGAGCTCGATGAATATCTTGTCATTTGTGTTGTTTCGTTCTAGTTGATCAGTAGTGGAGCCCAGTTGGGGTCGATCGAGGACCTTGTCGCATTTGGGGTTCTTCTTTTATTTCGGTTCCGTAGTCGGACCTTGATTGTATCTGGTTGATGTAATGCTTTATTCATGTATTTGTGTGAAGTGGCGATTGTAAGCCAACTATGTATCTCTTTTCCCTTATGTATTACTTGGGTTGTTTGCGAAGATTACCTCACTTGCGACATTGCTTTCAATGCGGTTATGCCGCTAAGTCGTGCTTCGACACGTGGGAGATATAGCCGCATCGAGGGCGTTACAAGTTGGTAATCAGAGCCTTCCCCGACCATAGGAGCCCCCACTACTTGATCGAATTAGCGGATGAGTTGAGTCTAGAAAAATGTTTTGAGTCATTTAGGTATTATATCGGAGAGTTTAGGAATTCTTTTTACTCCCCAGTCCCTTCATCGCTCTGGTAAGGCATCCTGACGTAGAGTTTTGACTCTTCTCTTCTCAAATTTCTCAACGGTGTTTGTTTCATTCGTCCCAAGTTGCCTTTGTTTTTCCCGCCCTCCCTCCCTTGTTTTCTCCGAAGACTCTTATATCTCAATCTAGTATCTATTTTATTCGTGTGAAGTCTCTTCATTCTTGTCTTTGAATGTTCGTACCCGGTGATTCTCATGAAGATTCTAACGGAGCTTCAAGTTCATCTTTCTTCATTCTTTTCTTCTCCGGTGGATTCAAGTCAAGATTTGTCGATTATATCCCCTTTCCTCATTTCAAATACCTTCTCTTGACGGTGCTCCTCATATTCATTCATTTCTCGCTATTCAATTGTTCTGGAGTGTTCAAGATGTCTTGAAGATTCGTGTTTTCACTCTACATTCGTTCAAGATCTTTCGAGGATGTTCTCTCATTCAAGTCTTTTAATTCAACCGGTGCAATCTATCTTCCAAGCAACCTTTTCAACGGTGTTTCTTTTGAGTGGGCCCTAACCCACAGGTCTTTTTCCAGGATCTTACCTGACTCTTCTTATTCTCCCAGAGTTATTCTCAAATCTTCTAAAGTTTGACATAAGAATGAATTGTCATCAGTCAAATGTTTTTCTCCAAGATCTTTCAAATTCTTTTCATCGTTGACTCAATCTCTTCGCTTTTGATTCTTCCGGAGTGCCTAAACGATTCTTGATGGTGTTTCTCATCGTCATTCTCATATTTTGAAGACCGAAGAAGAGTTTCTTTTAAATCTTGCTCCATTCTCTTCAAGATTCGTGATTCTATCTTGTTGCCATCCTCTCATAATTATTTTCGATTGTGGGAATTCTTTTCACCCATCCGGTACAATTCAGGAGTCTTTTCAGGTTGATTATCCGGAGTCCATCAATTCAGGTTTATTCATTCTCAGCTTTCAGTTATCATTCTCCAATCTTACCGGTGCTTCGTTCAAGTGATCTCTATTCGGCTCGTGATCTCCTCGTTCTCATGTATCTAAATCCTCTCAAGCATCTTCATTCATTTTATAATTCTTCCCGGAGTTTCTTTATCTTCTCTTCGTTCATTTTCAATTCTTACGGTGGTTCGTTCAAGAGTTTCTCTTCCTTCTTTATCATACCAATTCATTCGTTGTTTCGAATCCTACCGGTGGTTCGTTGAAGACCTTCTCAAGTTTGCGCTATCCTTGCTACGAGAATAAGTTGTGTGCCAAATCCATTTGCTCGTCATCAATTAAATTGGTGAAGGATACGCATAACATAATTCTTATTCTTGTTTCATCCAAGCGATTAATTCCTTATTCCGGAGGTTCGTCAAATTCTTGTTTCCATGTGTTCATCTTTCTTTTCCAGAGTTCCAAGTTTTCTCTTTATCTCATCGCAAAGCTGCATCTAATCATTACAAGGTTTCACCTTGTGTTTTCAATTTCTCTTTCCTTTTGTTTGATCATCCTTTTATTACTGGAGGTTCTACATGATGGTTCATCTATGATTTAATTCATTCTCGAAGTGTTCATTGAGATTTTTTCTAAGGAGCTCAAGCATTCTTCATCTTGCTATCCGGAGTGCAATTGTTTCTTCCTTATCTTTTGAGGTGGTAATATATCATTTTTCATTCACAAGATTGAGATATTTAAACCCATTAATCTTGTCATTTGAGTTATCTTGGGTTATATTCCACCTAAATCTTTCCCTAAGGATTTTGCTATTAATGGTGATAATATATGATCCAAGTTCTTCATCTATCTTCCCGGTGAAATAATTCTCTCGTCTCATCGGTCATACCAATCAAATTCTTTTCCCGTGAGTGGCAGTTTGTCACCTCATAATTTGACATGTATTCCATAAGACCATATCAAGCTTATTCTTTTCGTTGTTGGGTTTCCAATAACTCCGTTCGACCCTTCTCCTAAGGATGCCTTCTCAAGCTCTTTTTGGCAGAAGTTGGCATTTTATCCTCATTTCTCCTATTTCAATTATCTATCTTCTATTCCTTCGTTCCAAAGGCATTGTGATGTTGCTCTCCTCAACCCATCTTCTCGCTTTGTCGGGACCATGTTTTGATCGTGCTTATCCTTTTAACCGGAGTATTGTGTCTCTTTGCTCAAGCTCTTTCTTTTTATCAAGTTTTTCATCTCTTTTAAACCGGAGTGCTGTCCGAGATCTTTCTTATCCCTTGTTCCATTCATTCAATAGTTACGGAGGCAGTGTTTTGTGTTTTCATCAAGTATCTTCTCATCTTATAAAGTTCTTATTCAATTCCATTTCCTTTCAATCAGAGTGCTGCCCGAAGTTGTTCTTTCTTTTCCTCTTTCATAACGGAGTGTCTTCAACTTCGTTCATCTCCGTTTATTCCATTCTTGGAAATGGCTTAACCTTTTCAGGGTTCTTTGGTCTAACTCTTTTGTCAAAGAAGCAACTTAGTTTACCTCTTCTCTTTCTTTTCCGTTTTCCCTCCGATGCCATCCTAGATCTCGGGATGAGATCCTCTCGTAGTGGTGGAGTGTTGTAACGCCCCGAGGCCGATACTCCAGATGCCTTCCTTTTATTTTAGTTGTTGACGTGTGTTTATTATGTTTGTTGCATTATCATAATTGTTCTGCATATTTCATTCATATATGTTTATGCCATGATCATGTTGAGTGCCTTGACATATTTGCCTCTTGCTTCATGAACACCATTGGTTTCATTGCATTGTGCCTTTTGTCTTTTTGCATTTCATCATAATCACCATGCGCATCACATTCTTCATGATGTTGTCTTGCTCTATGCATGTTGCATGTGACCAAACCCCTTGCTATGTCTCTCAAATCTACCCATGCATCAACACCTCCTTCTTCCTTGTTATTCCTTTCATTTTTGCTAGTGCCATTTTTCTGTCCTCCATAAATGTTCATTTTTCCCTATAAAACCTGCTCATTGCCTACACGCTCTCTGCCAATTTTCGGCTCATATAAATATGTTTTGGTTGGGTTCAAAAATGGCTCAAGTTTGAAGTCAATTCAAACTTGAATTATTTTTCTTACTCTAAAAATTGCCAAACCAATTTATTCAAATTTTGCATATTCTCAAGACTCCAAGGATATTTTTTCTTTTCTGAAATATTCCACTCTAGCTCCTCTTTCTTTTCTCCTAAATTCTGGTTGAAGAAATAAGGAAGAGAAAGAATTTCATATCAGGAGGAGAGAGCCATATCCCTCTGTTCCTCCCGGCCCCCAGCCCACCTGCACTCACCTTTCAGCCCAGCCAAGCCCACCAGCACCTCCTCTGTTCATCGTCTTCTCCCTGTACTGTACGGCAGGACATCCAGCGCATCCACGTCGGCAGTCCGGTTGATTTGACGGACGGAGCTGCTCCCTTCCTCCTATATAATCCTGTCCCAGCCCTAGGGTCCTCCTCGCTCCGTTTTTCCCTCTTCTGCCTCCTCCCGCCGCCGAGGTAAGTTCCCCACGCCCTGCCGTCGCCATCGCCATGACCAGTCGAGCTAAGCTCGAGCCCGGCGTAGCTAGCATCTCCCGGGCGTCGTCTTCCTCCGCAGCAAGTCCCACGACTCCGGCAACGTCTCCCCGCGACTCCCCGAGCCCGGATCGCCAAGTTCCTCAACGTCATCTTCGTCGTCTTCCTCTGCTTCACGGACCCGAGCGGCTCCGTCGATCATCACGTCCTCCCGCCGTCTCCGGCCACACGCGACCGTGTTCAACTCCAGCAGCACCCCCTCGGTGAGCAGTCGCTCCTCCCAGCCTCTCCCCGGTTCAATTCTGCCGCCGTAGTCGTCTTCCCGAGCCCGCCTATTCCAAATTCGCCATGGACGGCCTCGATTTCGTGCTTGTGTTCATGCAGTTGCTCTGCTCGTTGCTTCACACACGCCACCCGCCGCACTGCAGCACCGCAGCTCGGCCCCAAGTCTCCCCATACCCACCTAGCGCATGTCGCCGTCTCCCTCCATGGCCGCGCCCGAGTCGAGCGCGAGTTTTTGCATGCACACGGCCGCCTCTTGCTGCACCCACACATGCACACATCCCACCACGGCCACCGCAAGCCTTTTCTACACCCCCGCCGTCGGCCTGTGGTCGCGACGGTCGCCGTCTTGCTCGCCGGCGTCGTCACCCAGTTCTCCCGTGATCCATGAAGAAGGCTCCTGCCTTTTGTTTATTCAGAAGAAATGATCTCCCTGTTTAGTCATAAACAGAGCAGTTAGTGCAGTGGCTAGTAGCGATGCATCCATCCAAAAGGACCTGGGTTCAAGCCCAGCGCCCCCCCTTTTTTCTTTTTGTGTTGTTTCTGTTAATTCGCTCACACGCACAACTGTTTCATCTTGGACCGAGCCCTCCTTGTGCCATAAACACTCATCCATTGCAGTGGTTAGCGCTTCAGTTTTGGTCCTGGTCGCGATGCTAGTTATCTTCTGTCGATCTCCATATGCACCACCAACACATAGCTAGCCCAGTGGCTAGCGCAGCCAGTATCCATCCGAGGGGTCTGGGGTTCGATTCCCAGGTGCCCCAATTTGTGCCTTGTTTCTGTCAGGCTCGCTCGAACTGTTGGTTCAGTTATATTTTGCCTGTGAATTATCTCAGGTGCACTCTTGGTTCTCCTGGTTAGGCTAGCAGGTTTGCACCCAGGCAACCAGAGATCAAATCCCCACGGCCACATTCTTTTTCATCAATTTTTGCCTTACCAGATCAAGCTTTGTTCTTGTTCCTGTTTGTCCAAGCCCAGTATCCATCACAAACATCTTCCAGGCGAGCTGGTCAGCCCACTTTGTTTTCAACGGTGATGTGGTGGGTTCAATTCCTGGGCACCCTAATTTTTGCCCCCGTTTCCTCTTATTTATCTTTTGCACACAACACAGCCAGCCACTTGGGCTGAATCCTCATCCGGGCCGCTGCACCTTGATGCTTCGGGCCCGTGCATGTTTTTTTTCTGCCTGTGGATTTGTTTAATTTCCAGTGCATTGCATATTTACAGAATTGCCACTGTTTTTACATTGTCTATAGTTAAATATACATGCATCCAAACTAAACGAACCATATATGTAAAATGCTTAGAATTTCATCTAGTTTCATAATATGCTGCTTGCATCCATGTTTAAAATGTTGCTTGCATTTAATTTGCATAAATGCCATGGTAAAATGATTTATTTCATAACTAAATAACTGTAACTCGGATTTTAATAAACTTTATATGTAAATGGGGTAGAAAAATGCCTAGTTTACCATGGTGCACTCATCTTTGCATGTTTAACAACTCTAAAATTGTGTTTAGGGCAGAACAGTACCAAACCTAATATATGCATATGGGGATTTACCGGAATTGTTGTTCATTGCTTCCGGCCTCATTTAACCTTGACTAGATAGGTAGTTTTACTTTGCTTCACCCTCTTGCCATGTTTAACAACATTTAATATTGTTGGGTACATAAACGAGATCGAACTAAATAACTTGAACGTGGTGTTTCGTCAATATGCAACTCGTTGCATATTGAGCTCCATTTAATTTGTAGGATTGTTTGTGCATTTTGCCATGCCATGCCTCATTAAACCGGACATGCATCATACTCAATTGTGCATCATGCCATGTTCATGTCGTGGTTGTTTACTATATTGTTAGCTTTCTTTCCGGTGTTGCTTCTTCGGGTTGGTTCCGATAACGTCGTGTGTGTGAGGATCCGTTCGACTACGTCCCTTTATCTTCTTCATGGACTCGTTCTTCTTCCTTGCGGGATTTCAGGCAAGATGACCATACCGCCGAAATCACTTCTATCTTTGCTTGCTAGATGCTCGCTCTTCTGCTATGCCTATGTTGCGATGCCTACCACTTGCTTATCATGCCTCCTATATTGTTGAACCAAGCCTCTAACCCACCTTGTCCTAGCAAACTGTTGTTTGGCTATGTTACCGCTTTGCTCAGCCCCTCTTATAGTGTAGTTAGTTGCAGGTGAAGATTGAAGTTTGTTCCTTGTTGGAACATGGAGATGTTGTTCCTGGTTGAACATGTTTACTTGTTGGGATATCACAATATCTCTTATTTAATTAATGCATCTATATACTTGGTAAAGGGTGGAAGGCTCGGCCTTATGCCTGGTGTTTTGTTCCACTCTTGCCGCCCTAGTTTCCGTCATATCGGTGTTATGTTCCCGGATTTTGCGTTCCTTACGCGGTTGGGCTATAATGGGAACCCCTTGACAGTTCGCCTTGAATAAAACTCCTCCAGCAATGCCCAACCTTGGTTTTACCATTTGCCTCACCACCACCTACTTTTCCCTTGGGAGTCGCTCTCTCGAGGGTCATCTTTATTTTAACCCCCCCCCCCCCCCCCCGGGCCAGTGCTCCTCTGAGTGTTGGTCCGAACTGAGCTGCCTGCGGGGCCACCTCAGGGCAACTTGAGGTTTGGTTTTACTCGTAGCTAATCTCATCTGAGTGTGCCCTGAGAACGAGATATGTGCAGCTCCTATCGGGATTTGTCCGCACATTCGGGCGGTGTTGCTGGACTTGTTTTACCATTGTCGAAATGTCTTGTAACCGGGATTCCGAGTCTGATCGGGTCTTCCTGCTAGAAGGAATATCGTTCGTTGACCGTGAGAGCTTGTCATGGGCTAAGTTGGGACACCCCTGCAGGGATTTGAACTTTCGAAAGCCGTGCCCGCGGTTATGGGCAGATGGGAATTTGTTAACATCCGGTTGTAGAAAACCTGAAGTTGACCTTAATTAAAATACATCAACCGCGTGTGTAACCGTGATGGTCTCTTCTCGGCGGACTCCGTGAAGTGAACACGGTGTTGGAGTTATGCTTGACGTAGGTTGATTTAGGATCACTTCTTGATCATACTTTTATCGACCGTGCTTTTCCTTCTCTTCTCGCTCTCATTTGCGTATGTTAGCCACCATATATGCTAGTCGCTTGCAGCAGCTCCACATATATACCTTGCCTTACCTATAAGCTTAAATAGTCTTGATCGCGAGGGTGCGAGATTGCTGAGTCCCCGTGACTCACAGATACTTCCAAAACCAGCTTGCAGGTGCCGTTGAATCGTGCAGATGATGCAACCAAGCTCAAGGAGGAGCTCGATGAAGATCTTGTCATTTGTGTTGTTTCGTTCTAGTTGATCAGTAGTGGAGCCCAGTTGGGGTCGATCGGGGACCTTGTCGCATTTGGGGTTCTTCTTTTATTTCGGTTCCGTAGTCGGACCTTGATTGTATCTGGTTGATGTAATGCTTTATTCATGTATTTGTGTGAAGTGGCGATTGTAAGCCAACTATGTATCTCTTTTCCCTTATGTATTACTTGGGTTGTTTGCCAAGATTACCTCACTTGCGACATTGCTTTCAATGCGGTTATGCCTCTAAGTCGTGCTTCGACACGTGGGAGATATAGCCGCATCGAGGGCGTTACAAGTTGGTAATCAGAGCCTTCCCCGACCATAGGAGCCCCCACTGCTTGATCGAATTAGCGGACGAGTTGAGTCTAGAAAAATGTTTTGAGTCATTTAGGTATTATATCGGAGAGTTTAGGAATTCTTTTTACTCCCCAGTCCCTTCATCGCTCTTGTAAGGCATCCTGACGTAGAGTTTTGACTCTTCTCTTCTCAAATTTCTCAACGGTGTTTGTTTCATTCATCCCAAGTTGCATTTGTTTTTCCCGCCCTCCCTCCCTTGTTTTCTCCGAAGACTCTTATATCTCAATCTAGTATCCATTTTATTCGTGTGAAGTCTCTTCATTCTTGTCTTTGAATGTTCGTACCCGGTGATTCTCATGAAGATTCTAACGGAGCTTCAAGTTCATCTTTCTTCATTCTTTTCTTCTCCGGTGGATTCAAGTCAAGATTTGTCGATTATATCCCCTTTCCTCATTTCAAATACCTTCTCTTGATGGTGCTCCTCATATTCATTCATTTCTCGCTATTCAATTGTTCCGGAGTGTTCAAGATATCTTGAAGATTCGTGTTTTCACTCTACATTCGTTCAAGATCTTTCGAGGATGTTCTCTCATTCAAGTCTTTTAATTCAACCGGTGCAATCTATCTTCCAAGCAACCTTTTCAACGGTGTTTCTTTTGAGTGGGCCCTAACCCACAGGTCTTTTTCCAGGATCTTACCTGACTCTTCTTATTCTCCTGGAGTTATTCTCAAATCTTCTAAACTTTGACATAAGAATGAATTGTCATCAGTCAAATGTTTTTCTTCAAGATCTTTCAAATTCTTTTCATCGTTGACTCAATCTCTTTGCTTTTGATTCTTCCGGAGTGCCTAAACGATTCTTGATGGTGTTTCTCATCGTCATTCTCATATTTTGAAGACCGAAGAAGAGTTTCTTTTAAATCTTGCTCCATTCTCTTCAAGATTCGTGATTCTAGCTTGTTGCCATCCTCTCATAATTATTTTCGATTGTGGGAATTCTTTTCACCCATCCGGTACAATTCAGGAGTCTTTTCAGGTTGATTATCTGGAGTCCATCAATTCAGGTTTATTCATTCTCACCTTTCAGTTATCATTCTCCAATCTTACCGGTGCTTCGTTCAAGTGATCTCTATTCGGCTCGTGATCTCCTCGTTCTCATGTATCTAAATCCTCTCAAGCATCTTCGTTCATTTTATAATTCTTCCCGGAGTTTCTTTATCTTCTCTTCGTTCATTTTCAATTCTTATGGTGGTTCGTTCAAGAGTTTCTCTTCCTTCTTTATCATACCAATTCATTCGTTGTTTCGAATCCTACCGGTGGTTCGTTGAAGACCTTCTCAAGTTTGCGCTATCCTTGCTACGAGAATAAGTTGTGTGCCAAATCCATTTGCTCGTCATCAATTAAATTGGTGAAGGATACGCATAACATAATTCTTATTCTTGTTTCATCCAAGCGATTAATTCCTTATTCCGGAGGTTCATCAAATTCTTGTTTCCATGTGTTCATCTTTCTTTTCCGGAGTTCCAAGTTTTCTCTTTATCTCGTCGCAAAGCTCCATCTAATCATTACAAGGTTTCACCTTGTGTTTTCAATTTCTCTTTCCTTTTGTTTGATCATCATTTTATTACCGGAGGTTCTACATGATGGTTCATCTATGATTTAATTCATTCTCGAAGTGTTCATTGAGATTTTTTCTAAGGAGCTCAAGCATTCTTCATCTTGCTATCCGGAGTGCAATTGTTTCTCCCTTATCTTTTGAGGTGGTAATATATCATTCTTCATTCACAAGATTGAGATATTTAAACCCATCAATCTCGTCATTTGAGTTATCTTGGGTTATATTTCACCTAAATCTTTCCCTAAGGATTTTGCTATTAATGGTGATAATATATGATCCAAGTTCTTCATCTATCCTCCCCGTGAAATAATTCTCTCGTCTCATCGGTCATACCAATCAAATTCTTTTCCCGTGAGTGGCAGTTTGTCACCTCATAATTTGACATGTATTCCATAAGACCATATCAAGCTTATTCTTTTCTTTTTTGGGTTTCCAACAACTCCGTTCGACCCTTCTCCTAAGGATGCCTTCTCAAGCTCTTTTTGGCAGAAGTTGGCATTTTCTCCTCATTTCTCCTATTTCAATTATCTATCTTCTATTCCTCCGTTCCGAAGGCATTGTGATGTTGCTCTCCTCAACCCGTCTTCTCGCTTTGTCGGGACCATGTTTTGATCGTGCTTATCCTTTTAACTGGAGTATTGTGTCCCTTTGCTCAAGCTCTTTCTTTTTATCAATTTTCATCTCTCTTAAACCGGAGTGCTGTCCGAGATCTTTCTTACCCCTTGTTCCATTCATTCAATAGTTACGGAGGCAGTGTTTTGTGTTTTCATCAAGTATCTTCTCATCTTATAAAGTTCTTATTCAATTCCATTTCCTTTCAATCAGAGTGCTGCCCGAAGTTGTTCTTTCTTTTCCTCTTTCATAACGGAGTGTCTTCAACTTCGTTCATCTCCGTTTATTCTATTCTTCGAAATGGCTTAACCTTTTCAGGGTTCTTTGGTCTCACTCGTTTGTCAAAGAAGCAACTTAGTTTACCTCTTCTCTTTCTTTTCCGTTTTCCCTCCGGTGCCATCCTAGATCTCGGGACGAGATCCTCTCGTAGTGGTGGAGTGTTGTAACGCCCCGAGGCTGATACTCCAGATGCCTTCCTTTTATTTTAGTTGTTGACGTGTTTATTATGTTTGTTGCATTATCATAATTGTTCTGCATATTTCATTCATATATGTTTATGCCATGATCATGTTGAGTGCCTTGACATATTTGCCTCTTGCTTCATGAACACCATTGGTTTCATTGCATTGTGCCTTTTGTCTTTTTGCATTTCATCATAATCACCATGCGCATCACATTCTTCATGATGTTGTCTTGCTCTATGCATGTTGCATGTGACCAAACCCCTTGCTATGTCTCTCAAATCTACCCATGCATCAACACCTCCTTCTTCCTTATTATTCCTTTCATTTTTGCTAGTGCCATTTTTCTGTCCTCCATAAATGTTCAATTTTTTCCTATAAATCCTGCTCATTGCCTACACGCTCTGTGCAAATTTTCGGCTCATATAAATATGTTTTGGTTGGGTTCAAAAATGGCTCAAGTTTGAAGTCAATTCAAACTTGAATTATTTTTCTTCCTCTAAAAATTGCCAAACCAATTTATTCTAATTTTGCATATTCTCAAGACTCCAAGGATATTTTTTCTTTTCTGAAATATTCCACCTCTAGCACCTCTTTCTTTTCTCCTAAAGTCTGGTTGAAGAAATAAGGAAGAGAAAGAATTTCATATCAGGAGGAGAGAGCCATATCCCTCTGTTCCTCCCGGCCCCCAGCCCACCTGCACTCACCTTTCAGCCCAGCCAAGCCCACCAGCACCTCCTCTGTTCATCGTCTTCTCCCTGTACTATACGGCAGGACATCCAGCACATCCACGTCGGCAGTCCGGTTGATTTTACGGCCGGAGCTGCTCCCTTCCTCCTATATAATCCTGTCCCAAACCTAGGGTTTCCTCCTCGCTCCGTTTTTCCCTCTTCTGCCTCCTCCCGCCGCCGAGGTAAGTTCCCCACGCCCTGCCGTCGGCATCGCCATTACCAGCCGAGCTAAGCTCGAGCCCGGCGTAGCCAGCATCTCCCGGGCGTCGTCTTCCTCCGCAGCAAGTCCCACGACTCCGGCAACGTCTCCCCGCGACTCCCCGAGCCCAGATCGCCAAGTTCCTCGACGTCATCTACATCGTCTTCCTCTGCTTCACGGACCCGAGCGGCTCCGTCGATCATCACGGCCCCAAGTCTCCCCATACCCACCTAGCGCATGTCGCCGTCTCCCGCCATGGCCGCGCTCGAATCGAGCGCGAGTCTTTGCATGCACACGGCCGCCCCTTGCTGCACCCACACATGCGCACATCCCACCACGGCCACCGCAAGCCTTTTCCGCACCCCCGCCGTCGGCCTGTGGTCGCGACGGTCGCCGTCTTGCTCGCCGGCGTCGTCACCCAGTTCTCCCGTGATCCATGAAGAAGGCTCCTTCCTTTTGTTTATTCAGAAGAAATGATCTCCCTGTTTAGTCATAAACAAAGCAGTTAGTGCAGTGGCTAGTAGCGATGCATCCATCCAAAAGGACCTGGGTTCAAGCCCAGCGCCCCCCTTTTTTTTCTTTTTGTGTTGTTTCTGTTAATTCGCTCACACGCACAACTGTTTCATCTTGGACCGAGCCCTCCTTGTGCCATAAACACTCATCCATTGCAGTGGTTAGCGCTTCAGTTTTGGTCCTGGTCGCGATGCTAGTTATCTTTTGTCGATCTCCATATGCACCACCAACACATAGCTAGCCCAGTGGCTAGCGCAGCCAGTATCCATCCGAGGGGTCTGGGGTTCGATTCCCAGGTGCCCCAATTTGTGCCTTGTTTCTGTCAGGCTCGCTCGAACTGTTGGTTCAGTTATATTTTGCCTGTGAATTATCTCAGGTGCACTCTTGGTTCTACTGGTTAGGCTAGCAGGTTTGCACCCAGGCAACCAGAGATCAAATCCCCACGGCCACATTCTTTTTCATCAATTTTTGCCTTACCAAATCAAGCTTTGTTCTTGTTCCTGTTTGGCCAAGCCCAGTATCCATCACAAACATCTTCCAGGAGAGCTGGTCAGCCCGCTCTGTTTTCAACGGTGATGTGCTGGGTTCAATTCCTAGGTACCCTAATTTTTGCCCCTGTTTCCTCTTATTTATCTTTTGCACACAACACAGCCAGCCACTTGGGCCGAATCCTCATCCGGGCCGCCGCACCTTGATGCTTCGGGCCCGTTCATGTTTTTTTTCTGCCTGTGGATTTGTTTAATTTCCAGTGCATTGCATATTTACAGAATTGCCACTGTTTTACATTGTCTATAGTTAAATATACGTGCATCCAAACTAAACGAACCATATATGTAAAATGCTTAGAATTTCATCTAGTTTCATAATATGCTGCTTGCATCCATGTTTAAAATGTTGCTTGCATTTAATTTGCATAAATGCCATGGTAAAATGATTTATTTCATAACTAAATAACCGTAACTCGGATTTTAATAAACTTTATATGTAAATGGGGTAGAAAAATGCCTAGTTTACCATGGTGCACTCATCTTTGCATGTTTAACAACTCTAAAATTGTGTTTAGGGCAGAACAGTACCAAACCTAATATATGCATATGGGGATTTACCGGAATTGTTGTTCGTTGCTTCCGGCCTCATTTAACCTTGACTAGATAGGTAGTTTTACTTTGCTTCACCCACTTGCCATGTTTAACAACATTTAATATTGTTGGGTACATAAACGAGATCGAACTAAATAACTTGAACGTGGTGTTTCGTCAATATGCAAATCTTTGCATATTGAGCTCCATTTAATTTGTAGGATTGTTTGTGCATTTTGCCATGCCATGCCTCATTAACCGGACATGCATCATACTCGATTGTGCATCATGCCATGTTCATGTCGTGGTTGTTTACTATATTGTTTGCTTTCTTTCCGGTGTTGCTTCTTCGGGTTGGTTCCGATAACGTCGTGTGTGTGAGGATCCGTTCGACTACGTCCGTTTATCTTCTTCATGGACTCGTTCTTCTTCCTTGCGGGAATTAAGGCAAGATGACCATACCCTCGAAATCACTTCTATCTTTGCTTGCTAGATGCTCGCTCTTCTGTTATGCCTATGCTGCGATGCCTACCACTTGCTTATCATGCCTCCTATATTTTTGAACCAAGCCTCTAACCCACCTTGTCCAAGCAAACCGCTATTTGGCTATGTTACCGCTTTGCTCAGCCCCTCTTATAGCATAGTTAGTTGTAGGTGAAGATTGGAGTTTGTTCCTTGTTGGAACATGGAGATGTTGTTCCTAGTTGGAACATGTTTACTTGTTGGGATATCACAATATCTCTTATTTAATTAATGCATCTATATACTTGGTAAAGGGTGGAAGGCTCGGCCTTATGCCTGGTGTTTTGTTCCACTCTTGCCGCCCTAGTTTCTGTCATATCGGTGTTATGTTCCCGGATTTTGCGTTCCTTACGTGGTTGGGCTATAATGAGAACCCCTTGACAGTTCGCCTTGAATAAAACTCCTCCAGCAATGCCCAACCTTGGTTTTACCATTTGCCTCACCACCACCTACTTTTCCCTTGGGAGTCGCTCTCTCGAGGGTCATCTTTATTTTAACCCCCCCGGGCCAGTGCTCCTCTGAGTGTTGGTCCGAACTGAGCTGCCTGCGGGGCCACCTCGGGGCAACTTGAGGTTTGGTTTTACTCGTAGCTAATCTCATCTGAGTGTGCCCGGAGAACGAGATATGTGCAGCTCCTATCGGGATTTGTCGGCACATTTGGGCGGTGTTGCCGGACTTGTTTTACCATTGTCGAAATGTCTTGTAACCTGGATTCCGAGTTTGATCGGGTCTTCCCGCTAGAAGGAATATCCTTCGTTGACCGTGAGAGCTTGTGATGGGCTAAGTTGGGACACCCCTGCAGGGATTTGAACTTTCGAAAGCCGTGCCCGCGGTTATGGGCAGATGGGAATTTGTTAACATCCGGTTGTAGAAAACCTGAAGTTGACCTTAATTAAAATACATCAACCGCGTGTGTAACCATGATGGTCCCTTCTCGGCGGAGTCCGGGAAGTGAACACGGTGTTGGAGTTATGCTTGACGTAGGTTGATTTAGGATCACTTCTTGATCATACTTTTATCGACCGTGCTTTGCCTTCTCTTCTCGCTCTCATTTGCGTATGTTAGCCACCATATATGCTAGTCGCTTGCAGCAGCTCCACATATATACCTTGTCTTACCTATAAGCTTAAATAGTCTTGATCGCGAGGGTGCGAGATTGCTGAGTCCCCGTGACTCACAGATACTTCCAAAACCAGCTTGCAGGTGTCGTTGAATCGTGCAGATGACGCAACCAAGCTCAAGGAGGAGCTCGATGAAGCTCTTGTCATTTGTGTTGTTTCGTTCTAGTTGATCAGTAGTGGAGCCCAGTTGGGGTCGATCGGGGACCTTGTCGCATTTGGGGTTCTTCTTTTATTTTGGTTCCGTAGTCGAACCTTGATTGTATCTGGTTGATGTAATGCTTTATTCATGTATTTGTGTGAAGTGGCGATTGTAAGCCAACTATGTATCTCTTTTCCCTTATGTATTACTTGGGTTGTTTGCGAAGATTACCTCACTTGCGACATTGCTTTCAATGCGGTTATGCCTCTAAGTCGTGCTTCGACACGTGGGAGATATAGCCGCATCGGGGGCGTTACACATAAGCTCCAATTTCGCTCTATCCGGTGTGCGTTTATAGGGTATAGTCCCATGCATAAAGGCTACAAGTGCCTAGACATCTCTTCTGGTCGCGTTTATATTTCACGTGACGTTGTCTTCGATGAGTCCGTTTTCCCCTTTTTCGAACTTCATCCAAATGTCGGCGCTTAACTCCGTCTACCACCAGACCTATTAAATTCTCCTATTTTTGATCATAGGGGTGATCTGCCTAATGACAATATGTCAATTTCTAATGCCACTGATCAAAATTTGGAGCATATTAGTGTGAAGAATCATGATTTTATGCAGGGATCCAATTCCACCACAGGCAATCAAGGTGCCAATCACGAAGCTGTTTCTCCCGCCGTTTCTGGCACGGGATCTCGCGCCGCTGACGTTTCAGGAGACAAGTCCCCGCTGGGATCCACGCGCCAACAGGATTCGGTCGGGGCGAGCGGTTCTCCCAGACCCGCCTCGCCACGTGATGACGGCCCATGGGCCGACGCGGGGGAGGGCTCCCCAGCCAGCGCCAGCACTCCACTTGGCGAACGCGTGGAGGATGTTGAGGCCTCCTTTGCGTCAGGTGCGGTGTCAGGCGCCGTTTCCACTCCATCCGGATCCTCTATGGATTTCGGATCCCCTGCGGCCACACCACCACAATCTCCATTGCCTCTTGTGTTTGCACGGGGACGTACACGTCTACAAAGTGGTATATCTCTACCAAAAAAATCTACTGATGGTACAGTACGATGGTGCAATTTTTGCAGTACAGGTGAACCTGAGAACGTGCAAGAAGCATTGGGTGATCCGAGGTGGATAGAGGCAATGAATGAAGAATATTCTGCACTTGTCAGAAACAGAACTTGGCATTTGGTTCCTTTTGAGAGGGGAAGTAATTTAATAGATTGCAAATGGGTATATAAGGTAAAGAAAAAATCTGATGGTACTATTGATAGGTACAAGGCACGCTTGGTAGCAAAAGGATTCAAGCAACGGTATGGAATTGACTATGAGGACACGTTTAGTCCTGTTGTCAAAGCTACAACTATCAGGTTGGTTCTTTCTATTGCTGTATCAAGAAACTGGTGTATGCGACAGTTAGATGTGCAGAACGCGTTTCTTCATGGTGTTCTGGAAGAGAAAGTATTTATGAGGCAACCACCTAGATATGAAGATCCAGAGAAACCAGGGTATGTATGCAGATTGGATAAGGCCTTGTATGGACTGAAACAAGCTCCACGTGCATGGTACTCTAGGTTGTCTGAAAAATTGCAGTCCTTAGGTTTTGTTCCTTCAAAGGGTGATACATCATTGTTCTTTTTTAGCAAAAGTGGTATAGTCATGTTCATGCTTGTTTATGTAATGACATAATTGTCACTAGCTCCTCACCAAAGGCTGTTGAGGCACTTCTTCGGAATCTTCGAGAAGATTTTGCATTAAAGGACTTAGGGGAACTTCACTACTTCCTTGGTATAGAGGTAAAAAAGGTGAAAAGTGGAGTTTTGCTTACTCAAGAGAAATATGTGGGAGACATATTGACACGTGTTGGTATGAAAAACTGCAAACCAGTTACAACTCCCATGTCTACCTCTGAGAAATTGTCATTAACAGAGGGAGATGCACTTGGAAATGAGGATTCTACCAGGTACAGGAGTATAGTTGGAGCCTTACAGTATCTTACTCTAACTAGACCTGATATATCTTTTTCTGTGAACAAAGTATGTCAGTTTTTGCATTCTCCTACTACTGTTCATTGGAACACGGTAAAAAGAATTCTTAGATATTTGAAGTATTCCTCAAGTCTTGGCTTAAGGATTGTGCAGTCAGACTCCACACTTGTTAGTGCCTTCTCAGATGCTGATTGGGCCGAGTGCCTAGATGATAGACGATCAACTGGTGGTTTTGCAGTATTCCTTGGGTGTAACCTTATTTCTTGGAGTGCTAGAAAACAAGCGACGGTCTCTAGGTCTAGTACAGAGGCTGAATACAAGTCTCTTGCCAATGCAACAGCCGAGGTAATTTGGGTTCAAACATTGCTAAAAGAATTGGGTGTGGATCATCCAAAGGCTGCATCGTTATGGTGTGATAATCTTGGAGCAACGTATTTGTCTACTAATCCAGTGTTTCATGCAAGGACAAAGCACATAGAAGTGGACTATCACTTTGTACGAGAAAGAGTAGCAAATAAGTTGTTGCACATTCGTTTTATTCCTACAGGTGACCAAGTTGCAGATGGTTTCACCAAGGCATTGTCTGTAAAACAGCTAGAAGCTTTCAGGCGCAATCTCAACTTAGATAAGTTGTGATTGAGAGGGGATGTCGAAATATGTAACGTAGGGTGTTTGGCGTGTGTGAGTTGTAATCTGATCTGGGTTAGTTCGGCTTGGTCTCCATCGTCCATAATATTGTGTAGGTTGTTGTAAAACGTGGAGATCAAGCTAGCTATGTCCAGATCATATCTCCTGTAAACTCCTCGGCCTTTGAGGCCTTTATAACACGCAGCGCGTCCCTGCAGGTTGCATACGCTTCCACCAGATTTTATAGAGAAGAAATGCTAACTATTGGCAATGGAAACTTCTTAGACTTGGACATGTTGTGGGACTCATGTTAACCAGCATCTGATGGAACAAGTTGCAATCTTGCTCAATACCAGACTTCTGACTATGTGCTAGTCCACCATAATAACACCCATTTCTTTTCCTGATAGTTATGACCTCAGTTCGAGAGAGAAAATGTAAAATGCCGGGATCCCATGGTCTCACAGAGAAATGTGCTTTCTTGAACGCTAAAATGCGTGAGTAGGCAATCAATTCAGCTCCTAAAAAGAGGACCTCTTATTGTAAAGTAAACAATAGGTCGTAGCTACCAATGCTAACGAACAACACCCATAGAAATTCAGCAAAGTAACTCCCAGGAATACTGTAGAAGTAGTAAACCTAGCAAGCAAGCCAATCTGCACCAGGTCATAGGGAACATTCGACAACTGGCCATCAGAGGTATATCCTAGCTCCTCATAACTGGACAAATGCGCTAGTAGGCTTGCAATAAACATGCTGCTTGTGATGCCTTCAACAACAGCAATTGTATGCAACCTGTCAGACATGTGCAGTTCCCATTGTCCAGGACTAGCTCTCCATTGCCATAACTCAATTTTCTTCAATACATGATGAACACAAAGTAACACTGCTTTCTCATAGGAGGAGCACAATTTTCTTACAGGAGAAATTACAATGACCACTTCCAATAAAATTACTTGAGAAGATAAGAACCATGTCACCTTTGGCTGCAGAGATGGCAGAACTTTCCAGATCTTCATCATGTCAAACAGAACAAAACTCAAGTGCCAAGCCACATGTGAACCACTGAGCAGATCCTCAATAGAGTATGTCAAATGGTTCATAATTCTGACCAAGATATTGTTCCTAAACACCGAGGCGCTGCTTCCCCGGCGTAATAGGCGGACTAGCGCCTGTTACGCCGGGGAATGCTTCCGTTAATTGGGAATCAACTGACCGGGAATTGAAATTCAGGGGGGCGACGGACCTCTAGTTAAGGTGAAATAGTATATGAGGAGAAACCTTGTGCATCACGAGTTACTAGGAACATCTAGTATCAAGAAGAAGCAGTCAACTAGTGTCTTATGTGGGATGAATACCATGCAAGCAGACACGTAATATTTGCACGAATAAGGGAAGAGGAGTACCATTTTTGGTTGCCGGTGTGGTCGCCTCCACATGTCGCGCCGATCTTCTTCTTTTTGCCGGGGAAACTGATGTTCTGGAGGAGGGTGCAGGATTGGACGAACCCATGGACAAATTGTTGACTGTGTTGCCATGGCCGTATGTCGGTGGAGGGGAAGCAGATCTGAGGCGGCGAAGGATGGCGTAGCAGGAACATCTCCGGTGCGGTGGAGGGTGGCGAAGTTGGAGCGGCAGCGGTGAGGCGCAGGACGACGTGGTTGAACTGGCTCGGGTATGGACGGCTCGGCCTCGGCTTCAACTACTAGCTGTGGAGGGCGTTGCGGTTGAGGTTGCGGTGGATGACGACGTCAGGGTATGGGCTCCGACGTGATGGAGGAGGGCGGCGGTTGATGGGTGGAATGGGGTGGCGGATGGAGGACGCCGGGGTTTCGCCGCTGGTGGAGAGGTAGTTTTTGTGCCCACAGAGTACGAATGGGGAATCAGACGGGTGGGAGGGGGAGAACCATGTTTCGGTCTGGGACGCGCTTGTTTTTGGCTTTTTTGAACAGAAAATGGGACGCGCTTGTTTGAAATTTGGGGAAAGTACAAACTTTGCCCCCTCTTAAATTTCGGACCTACTGCGGGTCGGGGGTAGGATGGTAATCCCAGGTGTCCCAAATATAGGGCGGGAGCGATTTCTGCCGCGCGCATGTGTGCTTAGACGGCCATTGTGTATGGATGTTTTTCGGAGGCGGTTGTGTGGCATCTAGATGAAGCTACAAACCTACCCTGGTTTAGACCTTTGGACGTTGGGCCGGTAGGTTTCACGAGTCGGAGTTATTAGAAAAGTAATTTCCTTGTACTACCAAACATTGGTCTCACGCGGTTTCGGGCGAGTAGATGCTCTTTTGGCGCTTTGTTCGAAATTTTGAAGCACAAGCATTCACGTTTAGAGTACTCTTGAACTTTGATGATTGACCTAAATAGACAACGTTAAATTTGACCTTGTATGTTTGAAAACCTCATTAAATTATTTGCTTCTTTTTGAAATTTTGACACTTGAAAATCATATAACTACAATTATTTTGGAATGGGGGAGCTAAATTAGAATATATTTTGTACACAACTACATATGCTATTATGTACAAAATTAGAGAAAAGATTGGTGCCCCCATAATTTAGGTATGATTTACAAATGCCATGATATCAAATTCAAATAATTGAATGGACTTCATGTTGAATTCGATTTTTAAAACCACCTTAAGTTGAATTCAAATGTATGCTGGTTCATAGGTAGCTATTTATAATGTTCATTGTGTAACTTTCGTATGTATAATGTGCTTTACACACACAACATGAACTATGCTCACGTTTATTTTTGATTGCTAAAGCGATGCATTGTCTGGAGTTCAAAATACTAACTATGTGGATCAATTGTGTCGAATAATAACATAGACATGCTCAAATTCGATAGAATCTAGATGTCTGATGGATCAATGACCGTTCCTTACGCGAATTGCAAATATCATGATCCCATCCTAATATTTGGATACAATTTATATCTCTAATCAATGTGTACAACAGTCTTGTACGTGTAGTTTCACTCTCCATCGGTGGTCTCTCACACATGCTCACACACTCTCTTCCGAGGTGTCTTTCTCGCACACATGCTCTCGATATAACCCTCCCTCCCTCTCGTAACCATTTACGACTGTTTTGACTAACTTTTATCACAAGCACTCTTCCTCTCGCAAGCATATACACGCACAATCCCCATCGACCCTTTCTATATACATAGACCTGCCTACGTGTCTCCTGTACGCACATTATCTTTAGGCCTGTCTCGCACGCATTGTCTCACACCTCTCTTCCTAATCGATGAGTATGATTCTAGCAGAGCATTCTGTAGGATGCCCCTTAAAGTTAGGTTGGATGAATAGTAATATCAGAGATAAAGGGGTTACCTTAGTATGACAACCTAGGGTTACAAATCCTAGTTGGCTTTGTCCGTGGACATAGTCCTTCACAATTATGCTATCTTTGTCTTGTATGACTAGTCACCCATGGGTCTCCCTAAATGCGTCACGGGCCGACCAATTTGGCGCAGGACGGAATCGAACGAAGGGCCTCACCTCGACCCACCGGACCTCACGCGGTGACACACCCTCTGCCCCCACGTCTCGTTATCTTCTCACACCCACACATACCAACACAGACACCACACATAAAAAATATATTCTCCTGGTGCCTCTATCCACTCCCCCCTTGCATATACACACTCAAGGGAATCTCTCGCCGTGACGTCATATTCGTCTCTCTCTCTAGACCACTCTCATTCCTCGTGCTATCTCTCCCACGCCCCCTTGTCGGCCCCTCTATCCATGCCTCTCTCGAATACGTAATACACACACATACCTCTCTAGGCCCTGCCAAATGCATCAACTACACATTCACACATGTTACATCACGTACCCCATTGATCTAAAAATCCCTCTCTTCACGTTTATTTCGCATACAACATTCCTTTTGAATAAAGTATGGCCAAATAAATATTTTAGAATTTCTACATTACAAAGTTATATGGAGGAGTATGAACGCTTGCATTGCATGGTGCCCACAATGATATTTATTCCGCACTGTGAATTTGTATATTTTTATACTATATATAAAGTTAGTCATAATAAAGAGAAATGAAGAGCATCTCTCTCCATCGCATACCCCCCCTCTACGCCCCTTTCACGTACGCACACAAACTATCTCCAGGTCCTCTAAAAGTAAGCCCCCATCACATTCACACATGTTTCATCTTTCTCTCGCGATATATACAGTGACGATCATTGTATTTGAAGCGAAAGCACGATACATACATTGGACTTCAGAATCCACTCATTACGGTCACCATTTATGTTTTGTGGTTATTATACAATCACGGGCTCACCGTGCAACTCTGTATTTGCTCAAGACACGACTAGTTGACCGGTTAAACGCTCCACGTGGCACCTCTAGTGTTGCGTCACATTATCTCACTACCATCAGGCCCACCTGTCGGCTTGTATCTACTCTACATCTACACTCTTATGAAATACTAGCAAGATGCCCATGCGTTGTAGGGAACATCAAGATGCATTTGTATGAGTAGTTTATCTTGTGGGAGAAAAGGATGAACAAGGGAAGGCCTTATTTGCAAGTGTGGAGAGGGGTGTGGGTATCTTTTTGCAAAATTGCCATAGTTTATTTCCTATCCATCAGATATAGATCGGACGGCCTATATTGCAGGATGGCGGGCACACGATCATCACCGACTATGCTTTTTATAAGAGTAGGGATAAAATACACTCTTATAAAAAACAGAGTTGGTGATGATGGTGTGCCTGCCATCCTGCAATATAGGCCGTCCGACTTATATCTGACGGATAGGAAATAAACTATGACAATTTTGCAAAAAGGTACCCACACACCTCTCCACATTTACAAATAAGGCCTTCCCTTGTTCATCCTTTTCTCTCACAAGATAAACTAGTCATACAAATGCATCTTGATGTTACGTGCAATGCACGGGCATCTTGCTAGTAAGAATGAAAACAAACGACAAAAAAATATTGGACGGTGGTTCGAAGTCATGACCGCGGGCACAATGAACAAGGTGGCCTTGTATTGGTATGTTGAGCCGTCTGTTTTAACACACAGGAGCTGGTGTGGTGATTATACACACACACGCATGCACACGAATTGCATGCACGCAATACTCACACGAACACATGCACCCACACACGCACGCAACACTCACACGTACACACGCAGCCACGCACGCACGCAACACTCACACACATACGCACGCACGCATGCATGCACACACCAGTACACCACACGACCAACACACACTCTCATGCTCAAGTGCTTAACCTACACGTGCATGCGCACACATCAGGACCTGACAGACACATACACAACCAGGTGATTCCCGCGCACGGGGTGGAGTCTTATCGCGCCTGCGTAAATTTGTGTTTATCTGACCTTTTCCCTATGCGAAATGACAGGGGGGACCCACAAGGAACATGGTCAATTTAACTAGCCAACATGGTGCCACGCAGACTATTTGGCCGGTCAACAGAGTGCAATCCAATGCTGAACTGTGAGTAAGTGACCGTATAATCATCGCAAAACGTATATAGTGACCGTAATCAGCTTATTCTGAAGTTCGGTGAACGTATTACGCTTTTCTCTCTGTAGGCCCTCCAAAACTACATCTCTACACGTTCTCGCATGTTACGTCTAACAACTATGCAATACAACACTACTACTACACTCTAACACAATAAATCATAGTATGTGTTTTTAGTTTTACTAGATATCATATTGTTACTTAATTATTCAGTTTGCATACATTAAAATTGCCTTTGAAATGTATGGCTAGTATCATATACCGCGCGGGAAAAATCCCGCCCTTTCCTGTTTAATCGGGTTTGTATCGATGGATCGTGCGAAACAGCAAAACTATAGTACTATATACAGTACAAGTGACAGTTCACTGGGCCGTCGTGTCATGTACTCCTCTGTCATAAGAGTGGAGCGCTCGCTTTCATAAATCTTCTAGTCCCTTTCGCCGACATGTGGGGCATCAAGCTACCGGGTCCACGTGCCATACCGGAATATAGTGCAGAGCAGCCGGGGTGAAGCACCCAGTCATGGCGCCGTAGTAATGAGCAATGAGGCATCAAATCACAAAGTTGCACCTTTCCCGTAGTTAAGTTGGAGGGATGAAGTAATAATGCTAAGAAAAAGAAGTTGGAGGGATGAAGCAACCATCATTTCACTCGTTGCTGAATCTGCTTCTCCCTCATCTTCTTCAAGTTAACCACGTGTTGCTTCTGCCGTTGTTCTGCCTCATGTGGGAAGCGGATCGGCTTGGTAAATCACTGACACATGGGACCGCATGTTAGCAAACCTCCAGGACAACGTCCTCTAAAAATAAGAAACCGCCCCCGCCATCCGCGCGGCAAAATCACCTCCTTTTTACTAATCTTGATTCTATAATTTTTTAGATCAATATAATTGAGATTTGTATAGATAGCACACAGGAGCAAAACCAAAGTGGTATGGTTAAGGGCATCCACAATGTGTAGCCAAATGTGAAAATAACTTTTGGCATCGTGGGAACCATTGTGGACGATGTTGCCAAAGCCAAAAGGATGGAACCGAAGCTCCCTGATTGATTGATTGAAGGAATAGAAAAATGCAACGTCTCTCCTCTTTCTCCCGTGCTTGGATGCATGCACAGTATAGAGGACAGAGTCTACTCCCCTGTCCCTTCTATCACAAATCACAAAGCAGTGAGGCATCAAATCACAAAGCACGGATGAAGCAACCATCATTTCACTCTTCACTGACTCCGTTTCTCCATCGTCTTCTTCGAGAAACCATCTCACCGCACTAAGCTGGACGGACGACGCTATTGTGTACTAGTAGTACTAGTACATTTATGCGTCCTTTGGTTCAACGGACTTCCTGGATGCAAATAAGGCGGTTGTCTCGGCTTGCAGGCGACACTTGCGAACGACTTACCGTGGTCTCCCTCAATGGTGTTCTCCGTCGAACGCACTTCGCCAAATCACAACGTTCAAGATATCGTCGACGTCACCGCAATGGGGAAGGAAGTCAAATATAGTTACTACCTCCATTTTTTGTACACAAGGCCAGTATATCAAAATTACAATTTGCAAAAGGCCACTAACACTAATCGAGGCAAAATTGATGGGGTTTGCCTCGTACTAGCAAACAAGGACATTAATATCCCCTGCATGCATGCGGAAGTGAGAAGGTTGGTTTGCATGGCACTGCATTAATCAAGCAATGAGGAGTGAGATGGTTAGCTCTTTGGGCTTTGGAGAAAAAATACGCATTAATTGACACGTGAAACGAGGATTTGTATCGATTAATTCCGCGAAGGAAAACCCCACCTTTCTTGACCTCTCACCAAAATACGCATTAATTCTCACTATTACATGTGACATGCTTCTCACATAAATAAAATACGTTTTGAATGACACTTGCATGCTTCGTTCTTTACACTATCATAGCAATGTTTTGGTACTACATTTTGATGCTTCAACTACCATAAAATTATGTTTCAACGTACATCCACACCTGCTTCATAGCACAAGACGAATTATGATACTACTTGAAAAAATATGACTTAAAGAATTATGAAGCCTGGCTTGTACTGTGGGAAGCATGTTTATCACATCATGCAATTAGGCATCAAATGGAAGGAAGCATTGTTTGTTTACAGAAACACACGTGATTATAGAAACTGCATATATGGAAGCAGCGTGAGTAAAGGACTATTTTTTTGGAAACTGCCAAGGTAGTTATCATACGTGATTATATGGACCTCATATTATGGAAACTACGTGTATATAGGAAATGGTTTTAGAAACCGTCAAGGAAAGGGGGCGTTGTTTAAGGGATGCATCCAACGTCCAGCACTGTTTCATCCAATGGCTATCCACCAGTCTGACGAAAAGCTAGGGATCAGAAGTCTGATCCCAAGTGGTTCCCCGATGTTAATATATTTTTCTGTAGTTATGGTCAAACTTAAAGAAGTTTGACTTAGGACGAATCCACAACTGAAATTATTTTGGAATAGATGTAGTAATAGAGATAAGATAAAAGCTACAATTAAAAGACAGAGCAAGTAAAGTAAAAGCCCTGCCCAGAATTCTGCATTTTGTAGGGGAAACTGCAGGAACTTTTTTTCATGAGTCAAACTTCTAGGCAGGGTTTTTTCCGGGATACTTTGCATTCATTAAGATAAAGCTGACAGAGCCAGGAGAATATAGAGTTAAAACCCAACCTGGAAAGCTATGTACTTCCTCCGTTCCCAAATATAAGTCTTTTTAGAGATTCCACTACAAACTACATACTGATGTATATAGACATATTTTAAAGTGTAGATTCATTCATTTTGCTCACTATGTAGTCCATAGTGAAATCTCTATAAAAACTTATATTTAGGAACGGAGGGAGTACATCAAAGAGAAAACACATAAGAAAGTAAAACTAAGAGGTAAAACTTTTCATCTATCTATTTTCAACCAGACTTTTTATTTTGATATCACTAATTGAGGAGTACTCGTCGCAAAGATCACCTCACCTTCTCAGGTTGTGACAAATGGCACGCGCCATTTTGTCACAACATGTGAGTTTTCTCTTTTTTTCGTAGATCCGTTTATTTAAAATATTTTATCTCTTAAAGCGTGCGTCCAAATCTCGAACCGTTTTCACTGTTGGATTCCTCGCGTCGAGATGTTCAAAACTAGATACACGTTTATAGGTTTTAACGAACTTTTCTCACAAAAAAGCTGGACGAAAAAACCGAACCGGGAGCATGGGTTTCTTCCTTTCCGAAAGAGGCATGGTCGTGCCTCTCGCGGAATCACAATAGTGCCTCTTGCTAAAGCAAAACCGTGTCTCTCACAGAAGGAAAAAAACAAGAAAAATGCGTTTTTTTCCTTTTCGAAAGAGGCACGGTCGTGACTCTCGCAAAATCACAACCGTGTCTCTTGCGGAAGCAAAACCGTGCTCTCGTGGAAGGAAAAGAAACAGAAAATGCCTTTTTTCCGTTTTCGAGAGGCACAGCCGTGCCTCTCGCGAAAGCACAACCGTGCCTCTCACGGAAGCAAAACTATGCCTCCCGCGGAAGAAAAAAACATGCTTTTTCGCGCAATTTTTTTGGCCTAAAAGCTATGGAAAACAAAAAAGTAGAAAAAACCATTTAAAAAGCCAAAAATGCGTGCGAAAAAAAAACAAATTACGAAGGAAGCGCCCAGAGTGCGACACGGGGTGGGGCGGCTGAGAGCGCGCCGAGTGGCGCTGATCATTGTGAGGCCCCCGAAGGAGCCCTCGTCAACTAGTTGCTCCCTTTTTATTCTGTTGCTTTCGTTGTGTTTGGTCTGACTTCTGTTGTGCTGATTTTCTGGTTTTTTCTTCCAAGGTTTGATTCCATTCCGATATTTCTTGGGCTTTCTGTTGGGTTTTTTGCCTTGAGGTTTTTATTTTTGATTTTTCTTTCAGTTTTCTTTTTTCCTTTGGATTTATCAGCACATATGTCCGTGTGTTGCAATGGGAGACAAACATTAGTATTTTATCATCAAAATTAATTGCAAGTAAAAAAATTCCTAGTGAGAGAGGTAGCTCCTTGGTGGCACGGGCTTTGGTGGACACCTCGGCGTGTCATCACCAATGATCTCATGTTTCGTGAGTGTGGTGACGAGCTGGTTGTATGCGTCAAGTGTGGAAATTGCGAGTTCCTCCTCGTCCTTCAATGCCTCCTCAGTCTACCCTACCCATCTGCTTCTCGCCTTTGGTGTAAATTATAATGATTTAGCCCATGGCTCCTTTAATTATGCACCATACACATCGGCATGAGCTTGCAAGTTTAATCACGTCTTTATTTCTTCCATTGGCCCATAATAGTCTTGAATCTTTAATCGGGTCTTCATTTCTTTCATTGGCCTATAATCTCAGATATTTAGTTGGGTTTTCACTAGTTCCATTGGCCCATAATCGCAGATCTTTAATCGTGTCTGTATTGCTCTCATTGGCCCATACTCAGATCTGATCACCCTCAAAATATGCGTCCTCATTGCATACCTCACTCTCTGAGTTTTTTTAATGTTTTTTAGGCTGCTTATTGATTCCCATGGCAATTTGCTATCGTATATAAACTTGTAGAATTAAAAGTAAGAAAACTATGTGGTACTATTTAATTGATGATCCAAAATAGAAAGACTATTATAGGCTGCTATGCTGCACCGCCTGGGTCTTGGGCTGGAAGAAACAACTCAAATGGAGTTGCCCTATATGCGCCGACCTAATTTCATCCTTCGTTGGTGATAAAAAGAGCATCATCTTGTATACATTTCATCTCTATTTGTCCAAAATTAATACTAGATGTGTGGTTGTTTGGCTAGCACGTGTTGTTCCAATGCTTTGGACAAGCATAGGACGATTCAGTGGCGCATGAAAGAAACCGGGTCACTCGTACGTGAAACAGACAAAACCAAAATAGCTAGCTGTTGGAAATATGCCCTAGAGGCAATAATAAATTGGTTATTATTATATTTCCTTGTTCATCATAATCATTTATTATCCATGCTAGAATTGTATTGATAGGAAACTCAGATACATGTGTGGATACATAGACAACACCATGTCCCTAGTAAGCCTCTAGTTGACTGGCTCGTTGATCAATAGATGGTTACGGTATCCTAACCATGGACATTGGATGTCGTTGATAATGGGATCACATCATTAGGAGAATGATGTGATGGACAAGACCCAATCCTAAGCCTAGCACAAAGATCGTGTAGTTCGTATGCTAAAGCTTTTCTAATGTCAAGTATCATTTCCTTAGACCATGAGATTGTGCAACTCCCGGATACCGTAGGAATACTTTGGGTGTGCCAAACTTCACAACGTAACTGGGTGGCTATAAAGGTACACTACAGGTATCTTCGAAAGTGTCTGTTGGGTTGGCACGAATCGAGACTGGGATTTGTCACTCCGTGTAAACGGAGAGGTATCTCTGGGCCCACTCGGTAGGACATCATCATAATGTGCACAATGTAACCAAGGAGTTGATCACGGGATGATGTGTTACGGAACGAGTAAAGAGACTTGCCGGTAACGAGATTGAACAAGGTATCGGGATACCGACGATCGAATCTCGGGCAAGTATCGTACCACTAGACAAAGGGAATTATATACGGGATTGATTGAATCCTCGACATCGTGGTTCATCCGATGAGATCATCGTGGAACATGTGGGAGCCAACATGGGTATCCAGATCCTGCTGTTGGTTATTGGCCGGAGAGTTATCTCGGCCATGTCTGCATGACTCCCGAACCCGCAGGGTCTACACACTTAAGGTTCGATGACGCTAGGGTTATAGGGAATAGATATACGTGGTTACCGAATGTTGTTCGGAGTCCCGGATGAGATCCCGGACATCACGAGGAGTTCCGGAATGGTCCGGAGGTAAAGATTAATATATAGGAAGTATGGTTTTGGCCACCGGAAGTGTTCCAGGCATCACCGGTAGTGTACCGGGACCACCGGAGGGGTCCGGGAGTCCACCAGGTGGGGCCACCAGCCCCGGAGGCCTACATGGGCCAATAGTGGGAAGGGACCAGCCCCTAAGTGGGTTGGGGCGCCTCCCCACCAAGGCCCATGCGCCTAAGGGGAAGAGGGGGCAAACCCTAAGGGCAGATTGGCCTTAAGGCCCATGCGCCTAAGGGGAAGAGGGGGCAAACCCTAAGGGCAGATGGGCCTTAAGGCCCATGCCTGGTGCGCCTCCCTCTCCCCCTCCACTTGGCCGCCACCCTAGATGGGATTGGGGCTGGCCGCCGCCCCTAGGGTGGAACCCTAGGTGGGGCGCACCCCTCCCTCTCCCCTATATATACTTGAGGACTTGGGGCTGCCAACAGATGAGTTCCTCTTGAAAGTGCAACTATCCCTAGGTGGTTTTGGTAATTCATAACAACATATAGCTCATTGAGCTAATGCTATTTCAAGATGATTATTTCAGGAAAGCTCAATGATTGGCATGGCATGGATGTGAAAGTGGAACCCTGAAAATGCTAAGGAAAAAGGATTGGCTCAAGCTCAAAAGCTCAAGACTCTTCATTTTATATTTTAGTGATCCAAGATCACATTGAGTCTTTAGGAAAAGCCAATACTATCAAGGAGGGATGAGGTGTTGCTTAATGAGCCTCTTGCTTCATGTGCTTAGTGATATGCTCCAAAAACCCTCAACTACTTTCCCATATCCACATTTGACCTAAACCCTAAGCCAAACTCGGTCCTACCGATTCTTCCTATCCGGCGCCACCGAGTTTCACTTGTCATTAGCCACTGCCAAACCCTAGCAATTCGGTTCTACCGATAGGGATCTCGGTCTCACCGAGATGGGATTGCAAACTCTCTGTTTCCCTTTCGTAACTTTTCGGTCTCACCGGAAGAGCGAATCGGTCCCACCGAGATTGCAATGTAAATTCAGTGTTTCCCCTTTGTAACTTTTCGGTCTCACCGAAAGAGCAAATCGGTCCCACCGAGTTTGCCTGACCAAGTCTCTGGTTAGCTAATTACCAAATTTGGTCTCACCGAGTTTGTGTAATCGGTCTCACCGAGATTACTTTATGCCCAAACCCTAACCACATCGGTCCTACCGAGTTGCATGTCAGTCCCACCGAAAATCTCTAACGGTCACTAGGTTTACATTTTCGGTCCGACCGAGTTTGTGATTCGGTCCCACCAAGATTGGAAAACTGTGTAACGGTTGGATTTTGTGTGGAGGCTATATATACCCCTCCACCTCCTCTTCATTCGAGGAGAGAGCCATCAGAACACATACACCATTCCAACTCGTATGTTCTGAGAGAGAACCACCTACTCATGTGTTGAGACCAAGATATTCCATTCCTACCATATGAATCTTGATCTCTAGCCTTCCCAAGTTGCTTTCCACTCAAATCTTCTTTCCACCAAATCCAAATCCTATGAGAGAGAGTTGAGTGTTGGGGAGACTATCATTTGAAGCACAAGAGCAAGGAGTTCATTACCTACACACCATTTGTTACTTCTTGGAGAGTGGTGTCTCCTAGATTGGCTAGGTGTCACTTGGGAGCCTCCGACAAGATTGTGGAGTTGAACCAAGAAGTTTGTAAGGGCAAGGAGATCGCCTACTTCGTGAAGATCTACCGCTAGTGAGGCAAGTCCTGTGTGGGCGATGGCCATGGTGGGATAGACAAGGTTGCTTCTTCGTGGACCCTTTGTGGGTGGTTGCTTCTTCGTGGACCCTTCGTGGGTGGAGCCCTGTGTGGACTCGCGCAACCATTACCCTTTGTGGGTGGAGCCCTGTGTGGACTCTCGCAACCGTTACCCTTTGTGGGTTGAAGTCTCCATCAACGTGGATGTAGGATAGCACCACCTATCCGAACCACGGGAAAAACATCCGTGTCTCATATTGCGTTTGAATTCTCCAAACCCTTCCCTTTACATTCTTGCAAGTTGCATGCTTTACTTTCCGCTGCCAATATACTCTTTGCATGCTTGCTTGAATTATGTGATGATTGCTTGACTTGTCCTAAAATAGCTAAAATCTGCCAAGAACTAAAATTGGGAAAAGGTTAAGTTTTTATTTGGTCAAGTAGTCTAATCACCCCCCTCTAGACATACTTTCGATCCTACAAGTGGTATCAGAGCTTTGGTCTCCATTTGCTTTGATCTCCATAGCTTTGGTGGTCATAGCCTTGGTTTCACAACCTAGGAGAGTATGGCGTCTAGCGAGGGAAATTACCACCGTAGAGGTCCCTACTTTGATGGTACTAATTTTGCCAGTTGGAAGCATAAAATGAAAATGCATATTCTTGGACATAACCCCGCCGTTTGGGCTATTGTGTGTGTTGGTTTGCAAGGTGACTTCTTTTATGGGAGAGAACCAAACCGTGAAGCTACCGCGGATGAGTTGAAGATGTTGCAATACAATGCTCAAGCTTGTGATATTCTCTTCAACGGATTGTGCCCCGAAGAATTCAACAAAATCAGCCGTCTTGAGAATGCGAAGGAAATTTGGGACACTTTGATTGATATGCACAAAGGTACCGACTCCGTCAAGGAATCCAAGTTGGATGTGCTTCAAAGCCAACTTGACAAGTTCAAGATGAAGGATGGTGAAGGTGTCACTGAAATGTACTCTAGGCTTGCTCTCATCACAAATGAGATTGCCAGCTTAGGAAGTAAAGAGATGACCGACAGATTCATCATCAAGAAGATTCTAAGAGCCTTGGATGGAAAATATGATACCGTGTGCACATTGATCCAAATGATGCCCAATTACAAAGATCTCAAGCCAACGGAGGTGATTGGAAGAATTGTTGCTCATGAGATGTCACTTAAGGATAAAGAGGAACTTCACAACAAATCAAGTGGTGCCTAGAAAGCCTCATGTGAAGCCCCTACATCATCAAGTGAGAAACAAGACTTCAATGAAGAATTGAGCTTAATGGTGAAGAACTTCAACAAGTTCTACAAGAGTAGAAGCAAAGATAGAAGCTTCAAGTCAAGGTCCTACAATGACAAAAGATCTTCTAGTCGAGAGCGAAACTGCTACAGTTGTGGAAGACCCGGACACTATTCCAATGAGTGTACGGCTCCCTACAAGAGAAGAGAAGATTCTCCAAAAAGAAGAAGCAAAGAATCACCACCAAGAGAGAGGAGGAGTAGAGATGATCGTTATGAACGAAGATACTCACGGAGAAGCAAGGATTCGGAAAGGAAGGAAAAATCATCAAGGAGCTACACAAGACGAAGACATCAAGCTCATGTTGGTGAATGGGTATCCGGCTCTGACTCCGACAGCCACTCCGAGAGAAGTTATCACTCCGACTCCGAAGATACTCAAGATGAAGGTGTTGCCGGTCTAGCACTTGTGTCAACCAACTCCTACGACATATTTGACTCACCAAATGAAGGAATTGGAAGATGCTTCATGGCCAAAGGTCCTAAGGTAACACACCCCGAGTATGTTGATTTCAATAGTGATGAAGATGACTTGTTAGGTGATGATTTGCTTGTTGACAACTCTAGTGATGAATACTATGATGAAACGTCAATTAAACATGCTAATCAAGATAAAACGAATGACAATGATAAGGAGAAGATTGAGGCTCTAACTAAAGAACTAAACACTCTTAAGTTAGCTCATGAAACTATCTTCGAAGATCATCGAGAACTTTTAAGAGATCATGAGAAATTACGCTTTGAAAAGCTCAATCTTGAGCAAGAGCATGAGTTCTTAAAGCAATCAATGATGATCTCCGCAAGAAAAGCTCTTCTTACATTGCCAAGCGTTTACTCTTATCCACTTACATGCCTCAAGTCAAGTCTAGTAACAAGAACAAGAAAGATTCTTCCTCTAGCAGTAACAATGATCATGCTAAATCCAATATTGTTGCTTCTAGTAGTTCTCTTGATTCCACTAATGATTCTCTTAGCCAAGTTACACTTGAGCAAGAAAATAGTTTATTGAAGGGAATTATAGAGAAAGGAGTGTACAAAAGCCTTGCCGGGAGTAAGCAATTCGAGGAAATTGTGCGCAAGCAAGGAATGCACCGGAAGAATCAAGGTGTTGGTTTGAATGAAAGTTCAATGACAATGGAGTTGAGTGGGAAAAAGATCAATACCCCAAGACAAAGTTTGTTCCTCAACAAGAGAAGTATACTTCTTTCAAGGGGACACAAGCTCAAGATGATCTTCCACCACAAGACTACAAGCAAAAAGGCAAGGACAAGCTTCAAGAGGAAATTGATGCATTTGAAGAAGCTCCTAAGACCTTAGTCAAGTGGATTCCCAAGACTACTTCAAGTTCCACTTCATCAAGTACAACTACAACTCCAAGGATTCCCATCAAGATGATGTGGATCCAAAAGAAGAAGAACTAGAGAGTTCTTGAGGGTGACTCCGCCAACATACTTCACTCTTATCATTTTGGCAAGAACAAGTGCAATCAACTTCCACATCTTGCACTAGTTCAAGGAGTCACAAACCCTCTTGTTGGTAAGACAAGGGACAAGGTAACCTAAAAGTTTTCATGGACATCATCTTTTGTGTGCATCACTCTATGTCTATGGATATCCTTGTTTGTTCCTTGTGGGACTAACCCATGTAGGTATTGAAAGTGCAATTCACTCAAATGGATAGCTCCAAGTGATCTACATCAACATTGAGCATCCACATCTTCAACATCTACATGAAGTCATCATCGACAAAACCCAAGGTTAGTTCATCCCTCTTAGGGGGGATATCACATCTAGGGGGAGCTTTACTCTAAGACTTGAGCTAAAGCAACTCTAAAGATGTGAACACAACAATGCTTTATGTAAAAGTGGTAACCCCACTTGAGCTTAAACGATGAGTATGACCTATGATCAAGTGCCCTCACTTGACTCCTAAGTCAATATACTCATATATAGATGACCTTGTCATCGCAAATTGCTTGATAGATGCTAGAATTGGTTGTGCATGCCTTGCCACATATTTCATTTGCCATCTTATTGTGTGAGCATGCTGGTTGCATATTTTGCTCATTCGAGGACATCCACTTGTTGTTTTGATTGTTTGGTTTTATTTTCGTTTGCCAAGTGGATGGACAAGAATGCCTAAGTACCTCCTCTAGCTATCTATGCTTTTCTCGTCTCAAACTCTATTCATGCTGCATCACAAAATTTGATCAAGTCAGATTCGAACCACTCTGTGTGAGGAGCGCTCGGAGTCCCCGATTCGTCATAGACTTAAACTTCCAAAACCTCTTTATGATTCTCGGTCTGACCGATACCCCACTTCGGTCCTACTGAGATCATTAAGTTGATCTAGGTTTTCGATCTCGGTGCAACCGATTTGAACATTTCGGTCACACCGAGTTTCAGTAACTGCCTGCAGTTATGAATCTCGGTGCCACCGAGTTGTTCCACTCGGTCACACCGATAGGGTCGGGCTATATATAGTCACGGGCAAAATTTGGAAATTTCTCCAAACCCCTTCGCCCGTGCGATAGCCTGCTCTGCCAACGTGGTCTCCGGATCGTCTTCTCGCCGCCAGCCGCCTCCAGTCGCTGGTCTCCGTCGCCGTCAACGGGAATTCTGCCCCGCCGTTGCCGCTGTAGCGAGTCTCCGCCGAACTAGGGTATGGACTCGATCACAGTGCTATTCCCCGTCCGATTCCTAGCACATTGTGTTCTTCATGATTCTTGCCACGATTGAAACACTCCTATCCAGTCAATACGCCCGTAGATTAGCTTTGATTCGAAAATTTTAGGGTTAGGTTTCCGCCGAAACCATCTCGGACCCACCGAGTTGAAAAACTCGGTCCCACCGATTTGGCTTATGCCATTGCACAAGTGAGACTCGGTCTGACCGAGAATTACCTATCGGTGTGACCGATTTTGGAACTCTGTGAAACCCTAGCAGTCTCGGTGCCACCGAACTGTGACTCGGTCCTACCGAGTTCACTAGTTTAGGTTCCAAAACTACTTCGGTATCACCGAGTTTGAAAATCGGTAAATCCGAGATGATTTCAGTGGGAAACTAAAACTAAGTTTTTGGATCATTCTTTTGCAAAAATCTCTGCATTTTGTGATGCTCATCTTTTCTACCTCATCTATAAACTGTTCACAGGGTCAGCAGTCAGAGTTTGCAGCATGTCTGATCAAAGTGACAGCCAGAACATGTCAGAGCAGCAGGTGCACATGAGTGAGGGCACTAGTCCCTCCAGCTCTTCAGATGAGGGCAGCAGGAGCACCCCTAGCAACTTGCCAAAAGCTGCCACCAGACAGAGGAAGAAGAAAACTTCTGATTTCGAAGATGAAGATTATGTGGCAGAGGAAGAGGCCACATCAAAGAGAGTTGAGCCAGCTCAAGGCACAAAGCCAGGGCTGAAAATCAAAAGGCCAGCAGGCAGGCAGCCCATGTCAAAGGCAAGAGCTTCAACTGAGAAGCCTGCACCCAAAGAGCCAGTTGCTGCTGAGGGAAAGAAAAGAAAGGAAAGGGTCAAGAAGACCGTAGCCAGAGTGCTAGGAAAGGCTTCCATCATGGAAGAGGAAGGGGAAGAAGAGGTAGCTGCACCAGCACCCAAGGCACCCAAGCTGATGGGTGATGCCATAAGATCAGGGGCTACTGCATCTAAGCCCAAAGCTGCCTCCAAGCCAAAACCAAAGAGGAATACAAGGAGCATTCCTGCAGCTGAGAAGAACAAGGCCCCAGTGCCTGAGACTGTTGCTGAAGAAGAGTATGAAGAGCAAGTTCTGAGAAAGCTCAAGCCCAAGATCCCAGACCACAACGATGCGCATCCTGTGGCTGAGGACATGAAGCTCAGGAGAGATTCAGGGCTGAGGAAGTGGAGAGAAGCAGACCTGTATGCTTCAAGGAGGAGGACTGCTGTTGACTACAGATTCCACACTAAGGAACAGCAGGACTTCTATGAGACAGTGTTGCTTGATAAGAAGCCAATAGTCTGTGATATGAGATGGGTTGACTAGCAGTACATCAAGGACAATGAGGAGCACTATCCTGGAGTGCAAGATAGCTTCATAGCTTGTGGAGTAGCTGACTTTGTTGGGCAGAAGCTCACAAAGTGGAATGAGGAGCTTATAATGCAGTTCTACTCCACATCACATTTTTATTCAGATGGGAGGATCACATGGATGTCTGAGGGTACAAGGTACCAATCCACAGTTGCTGAGTGGGCACAGATCATTAATGCCCCAGAGGAGCATGATGATGACTTGGACATATATGCCAAGAAGAAGATGGACCATAACTCTATGTCCAATATGTACAAGGAAATTCCCAATGAAGCTCTTGACACCTTCAAATTTGGGTCTGTGCATTACCTTCTGTCAGGGCTGCCAACTATCAGTTGGATCTTGAGGCACACCTTATTGCCCAAGTCTGGAGATCACAAGATGATCAGAGGCCATGCTATCAACTTGCTACATGTATTTGATATACCTCAGAAGTTCAAGGTGATGAGCCTCATAGTGGAAACTATCAAAAGGACTGCAGCAGATCAGAAGAGGAGTTGCGGATATGCCCCTCAGATCCAGGAGCTCATTAACTCCAAGATGGGCACGGGCATATATTTATTGGACAAGGAACACCTGCCCATCCGTCCAGATTTTGAGGACAATCAAGTTGTCATGACTGAGAACGAGCCATCATCTGCCCAAGCATACGCAAAGAAGGAGAAGGCAAGGAAGGAGAAAGCTGCCAAGATGCCAACTCAAGAGGAGGCATCTGAGTATTTCTTGAAGACCAAACAAGAGCAGCTTGGTTACCTGATTGCATCCACCCTGCGGATTGAGCAAGGACTAGCCACCCTAACTCAAAACCAGGCAAGCCTAGAGAGAATCATGGAACAAAAGTTCTATGACTTGGATGTCAAGGTAACAGAGATTCAGACTGCAGTGGAGCAGCTCCAAGATGATATGCAGGAGAGGAGAGGCAGGACTACCACTCATGCCTTTGCCAGAGTGCCACGAGGTCCGAGGTCGGCTGCCGTGCCAGTTGCTGACACAAGAGCCACCACCTCAGCACCAGCTACAGCCTCAGTTCCACCAGCTCCAGCATCTACTTCAGCTCCAACTCCAGCGTCTACTTCAGCGTCTACAGAAGCCTTCGTCCTTGGAGTGATTCGGACTCCACCACCACCAGAAGATCAAGCCTGAGCGTCGATCTAGTACTATGCATTTTCTAGGAACTTTTTGGTAACTTGTTGCCAAAGGGGGAGAAATATGTATAGATCATAGACTTCGAGAGAGAGAGTGTTGCTTTTCTCTCTTGCTTTATTTGGTGGTTTTTCAAACTTGTTTGCTTTTGAGTGCTTGAGATACTACGTCATTATTTGTGAGACATTGATGATCATGTGTTTGATCATAAGCTACACTTAATGCTTGCTTAATGCTATTATCTTATCTATCTTATGTGATCTTTCACTATTCTTGGTGATGAGTGCATGTATTTCATTCTTATCATTTTAAGCGCTCCACCAAGATGTATGTGACATGGAAGAGTAACCCATGACTCTAACTCCTTGTGCATTTGCAGTCCAAAGCAAATTTTAAATATGCACAAATTTAGGGGGAGCTCTTACTTATCACATACTTCTCAAAGCGACGATATATTTCATGCTTATTATCATTTGTCGAAGCTTTGATCTATATGTTGTCATCAATTACCAAAAAGGGGGAGATTGAAAGTGCAACTATCCCTAGGTGGTTTTGGTAATTCATAACAACATATAGCTCATTGAGCTAATGCTATTCCAAGATGATTATTTCAGGAAAGCTCAATGATTGGCATGGCATGGATGTGAAAGTGGAACTCTCAAAATGCTAAGGAAAAAGGATTGGCTCAAGCTCAAAAGCTCAAGACTCTTCATTTTATATTTTAGTGATCCAAGATCACATTGAGTCTTTAGGAAAAGCCAATACTATCAAGGAGGGATGAGGTGTTGCTTAATGAGCCTCTTGCTTCATGTGCTTAGTGATATGCTCCAAAAACCCTCAACTACTTTCCCATATCCACATTTGACCTAAACCCTAAGCCAAACTCGGTCCTACCGATTCTTCCTATCCGGCGCCACCGAGTTTCACTTGTCATTAGCCACTGCCAAACCCTAGCAATTCGGTTCTACCGATAGGGATCTCGGTCTCACCGAGATGGGATTGCAAACTCTCTGTTTCCCTTTCGTAACTTTTCGGTCTCACCGGAAGAGCGAATCGGTCCCACCGAGATTGCAATGTAAATTCAGTGTTTCCCCTTTGTAACTTTTCGGTCTCACCAAAAGAGCAAATCGGTCCCACCGAGTTTGCCTGACCAACTCTCTGGTTAGCTAATTACCAAATTCGGTCTCACCGAGTTTGTGTAATCGGTCTCACCGAGATTACGTTATGCCCAAACCCTAACCATATCAGTCCTACCGAGTTGCATGTCAGTCCCACCGAAAATCTCTAACGGTCACTAGGTTTACATTTTCGGTCCGACCGAGTTTGTGATTCGGTCCCACCGAGATTGGAAAACTGTGTAACGGTTGGATTTTGTGTGGAGGCTATATATACCCCTCCACCTCCTCTTCATTCGAGGAGAGAGCCATCAAAACACATACACCATTCCAACTCGTATGTTCTGAGAGAGAACCACCTACTCATGTGTTGAGACCAAGATATTCCATTCCTACCATATGAATCTTGATCTCTAGCCTTCCCAAGTTGCTTTCCACTCAAATCTTCTTTCCACCAAATCCAAATCCTATGAGAGAGAGTTGAGTGTTGGGGAGACTATCATTTGAAGCACAAGAGCAAGGAGTTCATTACCTACACACCATTTGTTACTTCTTGGAGAGTGGTGTCTCCTAGATTGGCTAGGTGTCACTTGGGAGCCTCCGACAAGATTGTGGAGTTGAACCAAGAAGTTTGTAAGGGCAAGGAGATCGCCTACTTCGTGAAGATCTACCGCTAGTGAGGCAAGTCCTGTGTGGGCGATGGCCATGGTGGGATAGACAAGGTTGCTTCTTCGTGGACCCTTTGTGGGTGGTTGCTTCTTCGTGGACCCTTCGTGGGTGGAGCCCTGTGTGGACTCGCGCAACCATTACCCTTTGTGGGTGGAGCCCTGTGTGGACTCTCGCAACCGTTACCCTTTGTGGGTTGAAGTCTCCATCAACGTGGATGTAGGATAGCACCACCTATCCGAACCACGGGAAAAACATCCGTGTCTCATATTGCGTTTGAATTCTCCAAACCCTTCCCTTTACATTCTTGCAAGTTGCATGCTTTACTTTCCGCTGCCAATATACTCTTTGCATGCTTGCTTGAATTATGTGATGATTGCTTGACTTGTCCTAAAATAGCTAAAATCTGCCAAGAACTAAAATTGGGAAAAGGTTAAGTTTTTATTTGGTCAAGTAGTCTAATCACCCCCCTCTAGACATACTTTCGATCCTACAAGTGGTATCAGAGCTTTGGTCTCCATTTGCTTTGATCTCCATAGCTTTGGTGGTCATAGCCTTGGTTTCACAACCTAGGAGAGTATGGCGTCTAGCGAGGGAAATTACCACCGTAGAGGTCCCTACTTTGATGGTACTAATTTTGCCAGTTGGAAGCATAAAATGAAAATGCATATTCTTGGACATAACCCCGCCGTTTGGGCTATTGTGTGTGTTGGTTTGCAAGGTGACTTCTTTTATGGGAGAGAACCAAACCGTGAAGCTACCGCGGATGAGTTGAAGATGTTGCAATACAATGCTCAAGCTTGTGATATTCTCTTCAACGGATTGTGCCCCGAAGAATTCAACAAAATCAGCCGTCTTGAGAATGCGAAGGAAATTTGGGACACTTTGATTGATATGCACGAAGGTACCGACTCCGTCAAGGAATCCAAGTTGGATGTGCTTCAAAGCCAACTTGACAAGTTCAAGATGAAGGATGGTGAAGGTGTCACTGAAATGTACTCTAGGCTTGCTCTCATCACAAATGAGATTGCCAGCTTAGGAAGTAAAGAGATGACCGACAGATTCATCATCAAGAAGATTCTAAGAGCCTTGGATGGAAAATATGATACCGTGTGCACATTGATCCAAATGATGCCCAATTACAAAGATCTCAAGCCAACGGAGGTGATTGGAAGAATTGTTGCTCATGAGATGTCACTTAAGGATAAAGAGGAACTTCACAACAAATCAAGTGGTGCCTAGAAAGCCTCATGTGAAGCCCCTACATCATCAAGTGAGAAACAAGACTTCAATGAAGAATTGAGCTTAATGGTGAAGAACTTCAACAAGTTCTACAAGAGTAGAAGCAAAGATAGAAGCTTCAAGTCAAGGTCCTACAATGACAAAAGATCTTCTAGTCGAGAGCGAAACTGCTACAGTTGTGGAAGACCCGGACACTATTCCAATGAGTGTACGGCTCCCTACAAGAGAAGAGAAGATTCTCCAAAAAGAAGAAGCAAAGAATCACCACCAAGAGAGAGGAGGAGTAGAGATGATCGTTATGAACGAAGATACTCACGGAGAAGCAAGGATTCGGAAAGGAAGGAAAAATCATCAAGGAGCTACACAAGACGAAGACATCAAGCTCATGTTGGTGAATGGGTATCCGGCTCTGACTCCGACAGCCACTCCGAGAGAAGTTATCACTCCGACTCCGAAGATACTCAAGATGAAGGTGTTGCCGGTCTAGCACTTGTGTCAACCAACTCCTACGACATATTTGACTCACCAAATGAAGGAATTGGAAGATGCTTCATGGCCAAAGGTCCTAAGGTAACACACCCCGAGTATGTTGATTTCAATAGTGATGAAGATGACTTGTTAGGTGATGATTTGCTTGTTGACAACTCTAGTGATGAATACTATGATGAAACGTCAATTAAACATGCTAATCAAGATAAAACGAATGACAATGATAAGGAGAAGATTGAGGCTCTAACTAAAGAACTAAACACTCTTAAGTTAGCTCATGAAACTATCTTCGAAGATCATCGAGAACTTTTAAGAGATCATGAGAAATTACGCTTTGAAAAGCTCAATCTTGAGCAAGAGCATGAGTTCTTAAAGCAATCAATGATGATCTCCGCAAGAAAAGCTCTTCTTACATTGCCAAGCGTTTACTCTTATCCACTTACATGCCTCAAGTCAAGTCTAGTAACAAGAACAAGAAAGATTCTTCCTCTAGCAGTAACAATGATCATGCTAAATCCAATATTGTTGCTTCTAGTAGTTCTCTTGATTCCACTAATGATTCTCTTAGCCAAGTTACACTTGAGCAAGAAAATAGTTTATTGAAGGGAATTATAGAGAAAGGAGTGTACAAAAGCCTTGCCGGGAGTAAGCAATTCGAGGAAATTGTGCGCAAGCAAGGAATGCACCGGAAGAATCAAGGTGTTGGTTTGAATGAAAGTTCAATGACAATGGAGTTGAGTGGGAAAAAGATCAATACCCCAAGACAAAGTTTGTTCCTCAACAAGAGAAGTATACTTCTTTCAAGGGGACACAAGCTCAAGATGATCTTCCACCACAAGACTACAAGCAAAAAGGCAAGGACAAGCTTCAAGAGGAAATTGATGCATTTGAAGAAGCTCCTAAGACCTTAGTCAAGTGGATTCCCAAGACTACTTCAAGTTCCACTTCATCAAGTACAACTACAACTCCAAGGATTCCCATCAAGATGATGTGGATCCAAAAGAAGAAGAACTAGAGAGTTCTTGAGGGTGACTCCGCCAACATACTTCACTCTTATCATTTTGGCAAGAACAAGTGCAATCAACTTCCACATCTTGCACTAGTTCAAGGAGTCACAAACCCTCTTGTTGGTAAGACAAGGGACAAGGTAACCTAAAAGTTTTCATGGACATCATCTTTTGTGTGCATCACTCTATGTCTATGGATATCCTTGTTTGTTCCTTGTGGGACTAACCCATGTAGGTATTGAAAGTGCAATTCACTCAAATGGATAGCTCCAAGTGATCTACATCAACATTGAGCATCCACATCTTCAACATCTACATGAAGTCATCATCGACAAAACCCAAGGTTAGTTCATCCCTCTTAGGGGGGATATCACATCTAGGGGGAGCTTTACTCTAAGACTTGAGCTAAAGCAACTCTAAAGATGTGAACACAACAATGCTTTATGTAAAAGTGGTAACCCCACTTGAGCTTAAACGATGAGTATGACCTATGATCAAGTGCCCTCACTTGACTCCTAAGTCAATATACTCATATATAGATGACCTTGTCATCGCAAATTGCTTGATAGATGCTAGAATTGGTTGTGCATGCCTTGCCACATATTTCATTTGCCATCTTATTGTGTGAGCATGCTGGTTGCATATTTTGCTCATTCGAGGACATCCACTTGTTGTTTTGATTGTTTGGTTTTATTTTCGTTTGCCAAGTGGATGGACAAGAATGCCTAAGTACCTCCTCTAGCTATCTATGCTTTTCTCGTCTCAAACTCTATTCATGCTGCATCACAAAATTTGATCAAGTCAGATTCGAACCACTCTGTGTGAGGAGCGCTCGGAGTCCCCGATTCGTCATAGACTTAAACTTCCAAAACCTCTTTATGATTCTCGGTCTGACCGATACCCCACTTCGGTCCTACTGAGATCATTAAGTTGATCTAGGTTTTCGATCTCGGTGCAACCGATTTGAACATTTCGGTCACACCGAGTTTCAGTAACTGCCTGCAGTTATGAATCTCGGTGCCACCGAGTTGTTCCACTCGGTCACACCGATAGGGTCGGGCTATATATAGTCACGGGCAAAATTTGGAAATTTCTCCAAACCCCTTCGCCCGTGCGATAGCCTGCTCTGCCAACGTGGTCTCCGGATCGTCTTCTCGCCGCCAGCCGCCTCCAGTCGCTGGTCTCCGTCGCCGTCAACGGGAATTCTGCCCCGCCGTTGCCGCTGTAGCGAGTCTCCGCCGAACTAGGGTATGGACTCGATCACAGTGCTATTCCCCGTCCGATTCCTAGCACATTGTGTTCTTCATGATTCTTGCCACGATTGAAACACTCCTATCCAGTCAATACGCCCGTAGATTAGCTTTGATTCGAAAATTTTAGGGTTAGGTTTCCGCCGAAACCATCTCGGACCCACCGAGTTGAAAAACTCGGTCCCACCGATTTGGCTTATGCCATTGCACAAGTGAGACTCGGTCTGACCGAGAATTACCTATCGGTGTGACCGATTTTGGAACTCTGTGAAACCCTAGCAGTCTCGGTGCCACCGAACTGTGACTCGGTCCTACCGAGTTCACTAGTTTAGGTTCCAAAACTACTTCGGTATCACCGAGTTTGAAAATCGGTAAATCCGAGATGATTTCAGTGGGAAACTAAAACTAAGTTTTTGGATCATTCTTTTGCAAAAATCTCTGCATTTTGTGATGCTCATCTTTTCTACCTCATCTATAAACTGTTCACAGGGTCAGCAGTCAGAGTTTGCAGCATGTCTGATCAAAGTGACAGCCAGAACATGTCAGAGCAGCAGGTGCACATGAGTGAGGGCACTAGTCCCTCCAGCTCTTCAGATGAGGGCAGCAGGAGCACCCCTAGCAACTTGCCAAAAGCTGCCACCAGACAGAGGAAGAAGAAAACTTCTGATTTCGAAGATGAAGATTATGTGGCAGAGGAAGAGGCCACATCAAAGAGAGTTGAGCCAGCTCAAGGCACAAAGCCAGGGCTGAAAATCAAAAGGCCAGCAGGCAGGCAGCCCATGTCAAAGGCAAGAGCTTCAACTGAGAAGCCTGCACCCAAAGAGCCAGTTGCTGCTGAGGGAAAGAAAAGAAAGGAAAGGGTCAAGAAGACCGTAGCCAGAGTGCTAGGAAAGGCTTCCATCATGGAAGAGGAAGGGGAAGAAGAGGTAGCTGCACCAGCACCCAAGGCACCCAAGCTGATGGGTGATGCCATAAGATCAGGGGCTACTGCATCTAAGCCCAAAGCTGCCTCCAAGCCAAAACCAAAGAGGAATACAAGGAGCATTCCTGCAGCTGAGAAGAACAAGGCCCCAGTGCCTGAGACTGTTGCTGAAGAAGAGTATGAAGAGCAAGTTCTGAGAAAGCTCAAGCCCAAGATCCCAGACCACAACGATGCGCATCCTGTGGCTGAGGACATGAAGCTCAGGAGAGATTCAGGGCTGAGGAAGTGGAGAGAAGCAGACCTGTATGCTTCAAGGAGGAGGACTGCTGTTGACTACAGATTCCACACTAAGGAACAGCAGGACTTCTATGAGACAGTGTTGCTTGATAAGAAGCCAATAGTCTGTGATATGAGATGGGTTGACTAGCAGTACATCAAGGACAATGAGGAGCACTATCCTGGAGTGCAAGATAGCTTCATAGCTTGTGGAGTAGCTGACTTTGTTGGGCAGAAGCTCACAAAGTGGAATGAGGAGCTTATAATGCAGTTCTACTCCACATCACATTTTTATTCAGATGGGAGGATCACATGGATGTCTGAGGGTACAAGGTACCAATCCACAGTTGCTGAGTGGGCACAGATCATTAATGCCCCAGAGGAGCATGATGATGACTTGGACATATATGCCAAGAAGAAGATGGACCATAACTCTATGTCCAATATGTACAAGGAAATTCCCAATGAAGCTCTTGACACCTTCAAATTTGGGTCTGTGCATTACCTTCTGTCAGGGCTGCCAACTATCAGTTGGATCTTGAGGCACACCTTATTGCCCAAGTCTGGAGATCACAAGATGATCAGAGGCCATGCTATCAACTTGCTACATGTATTTGATATACCTCAGAAGTTCAAGGTGATGAGCCTCATAGTGGAAACTATCAAAAGGACTGCAGCAGATCAGAAGAGGAGTTGCGGATATGCCCCTCAGATCCAGGAGCTCATTAACTCCAAGATGGGCACGGGCATATATTTATTGGACAAGGAACACCTGCCCATCCGTCCAGATTTTGAGGACAATCAAGTTGTCATGACTGAGAACGAGCCATCATCTGCCCAAGCATACGCAAAGAAGGAGAAGGCAAGGAAGGAGAAAGCTGCCAAGATGCCAACTCAAGAGGAGGCATCTGAGTATTTCTTGAAGACCAAACAAGAGCAGCTTGGTTACCTGATTGCATCCACCCTGCGGATTGAGCAAGGACTAGCCACCCTAACTCAAAACCAGGCAAGCCTAGAGAGAATCATGGAACAAAAGTTCTATGACTTGGATGTCAAGGTAACAGAGATTCAGACTGCAGTGGAGCAGCTCCAAGATGATATGCAGGAGAGGAGAGGCAGGACTACCACTCATGCCTTTGCCAGAGTGCCACGAGGTCCGAGGTCGGCTGCCGTGCCAGTTGCTGACACAAGAGCCACCACCTCAGCACCAGCTACAGCCTCAGTTCCACCAGCTCCAGCATCTACTTCAGCTCCAACTCCAGCGTCTACTTCAGCGTCTACAGAAGCCTTCGTCCTTGGAGTGATTCGGACTCCACCACCACCAGAAGATCAAGCCTGAGCGTCGATCTAGTACTATGCATTTTCTAGGAACTTTTTGGTAACTTGTTGCCAAAGGGGGAGAAATATGTATAGATCATAGGCTTCGAGAGAGAGAGTGTTGCTTTTCTCTCTTGCTTTATTTGGTGGTTTTTCAAACTTGTTTGCTTTTGAGTGCTTGAGATACTACGTCATTATTTGTGAGACATTGATGATCATGTGTTTGATCATAAGCTACACTTAATGCTTGCTTAATGCTATTATCTTATCTATCTTATGTGATCTTTCACTATTCTTGGTGATGAGTGCATGTATTTCATTCTTATCATTTTAAGCGCTCCACCAAGATGTATGTGACATGGAAGAGTAACCCATGACTCTAACTCCTTGTGCATTTGCAGTCCAAAGCAAATTTTAAATATGCACAAATTTAGGGGGAGCTCTTACTTATCACATACTTCTCAAAGCGACGATATATTTCATGCTTATTATCATTTGTCGAAGCTTTGATCTATATGTTGTCATCAATTACCAAAAAGGGGGAGATTGAAAGTGCAACTATCCCTAGGTGGTTTTGGTAATTCATAACAACATATAGCTCATTGAGCTAATGCTATTCCAAGATGATTATTTCAGGAAAGCTCAATGATTGGCATGGCATGGATGTGAAAGTGGAACTCTCAAAATGCTAAGGAAAAAGGATTGGCTCAAGCTCAAAAGCTCAAGACTCTTCATTTTATATTTTAGTGATCCAAGATCACATTGAGTCTTTAGGAAAAGCCAATACTATCAAGGAGGGATGAGGTGTTGCTTAATGAGCCTCTTGCTTCATGTGCTTAGTGATATGCTCCAAAAACCCTCAACTACTTTCCCATATCCACATTTGACCTAAACCCTAAGCCAAACTCGGTCCTACCGATTCTTCCTATCCGGCGCCACCGAGTTTCACTTGTCATTAGCCACTGCCAAACCCTAGCAATTCGGTTCTACCGATAGGGATCTCGGTCTCACCGAGATGGGATTGCAAACTCTCTGTTTCCCTTTCGTAACTTTTCGGTCTCACCGGAAGAGCGAATCGGTCCCACCGAGATTGCAATGTAAATTCAGTGTTTCCCCTTTGTAACTTTTCGGTCTCACCAAAAGAGCAAATCGGTCCCACCGAGTTTGCCTGACCAACTCTCTGGTTAGCTAATTACCAAATTCGGTCTCACCGAGTTTGTGTAATCGGTCTCACCGAGATTACGTTATGCCCAAACCCTAACCATATCAGTCCTACCGAGTTGCATGTCAGTCCCACCGAAAATCTCTAACGGTCACTAGGTTTACATTTTCGGTCCGACCGAGTTTGTGATTCGGTCCCACCGAGATTGGAAAACTGTGTAACGGTTGGATTTTGTGTGGAGGCTATATATACCCCTCCACCTCCTCTTCATTCGAGGAGAGAGCCATCAAAACACATACACCATTCCAACTCGTATGTTCTGAGAGAGAACCACCTACTCATGTGTTGAGACCAAGATATTCCATTCCTACCATATGAATCTTGATCTCTAGCCTTCCCAAGTTGCTTTCCACTCAAATCTTCTTTCCACCAAATCCAAATCCTATGAGAGAGAGTTGAGTGTTGGGGAGACTATCATTTGAAGCACAAGAGCAAGGAGTTCATTACCTACACACCATTTGTTACTTCTTGGAGAGTGGTGTCTCCTAGATTGGCTAGGTGTCACTTGGGAGCCTCCGACAAGATTGTGGAGTTGAACCAAGAAGTTTGTAAGGGCAAGGAGATCGCCTACTTCGTGAAGATCTACCGCTAGTGAGGCAAGTCCTGTGTGGGCGATGGCCATGGTGGGATAGACAAGGTTGCTTCTTCGTGGACCCTTTGTGGGTGGTTGCTTCTTCGTGGACCCTTCGTGGGTGGAGCCCTGTGTGGACTCGCGCAACCATTACCCTTTGTGGGTGGAGCCCTGTGTGGACTCTCGCAACCGTTACCCTTTGTGGGTTGAAGTCTCCATCAACGTGGATGTAGGATAGCACCACCTATCCGAACCACGGGAAAAACATCCGTGTCTCATATTGCGTTTGAATTCTCCAAACCCTTCCCTTTACATTCTTGCAAGTTGCATGCTTTACTTTCCGCTGCCAATATACTCTTTGCATGCTTGCTTGAATTATGTGATGATTGCTTGACTTGTCCTAAAATAGCTAAAATCTGCCAAGAACTAAAATTGGGAAAAGGTTAAGTTTTTATTTGGTCAAGTAGTCTAATCACCCCCCTCTAGACATACTTTCGATCCTACACCTCTCCTTCTTGGCGCAGCCCTACCCCTCTCCCTCCTCATCTCTTGCGGTGCTTGGCGAAGCCCTGCTGGAGTACCACGCTCCTCCACCACCACCACGCCGTCGTGCTGCTGCTGGATGGAGTCTTCCCCAACCTCTCCTTCTCCCCTTGCTGGATCAAGGCGTAGGAGACGTCACCGGGCTGTACGTGTGTTGAACACGGAGGTGCCGTTCGTTCGGCACTAGGATCATCGGTGATTTGGATCACGACGAGTACGACTCCATCAACCCCGTTCACTTGAACGCTTCCGCGTAGCGATCTACAAGGGTATGTAGATGCACTCTCCTTCCCTCGTTGGTAGACTTCTCCATAGATTGATCTTGGTGATGTGTAGAAAATTTTGAATTTTTGCTACGTTCCCCAACAGTGGTATCAGAGCTAGGTCTATGCGTAGTTTCTATGCACGAGTAGAACACAAAGTAGTTGTGGGCGTTGATTTTGTTCAATATGCTTACCGTTACTAGTCCAATCTTGATTCGGCGGCATTGTGGGATGAAGCGGCCCGGACCGACCTTACACGTACTCTTACGTGAGACTGGTTCCACCGACTGACATGCACTACTTGCATAAGGTGGCTAGCGGGTGTCTGTCTCTCCCACTTTAGTCGGATCAGATTCGATGAAAAGAGGCCTTATGAAGGGTAAATAGCAATTGGCATATCACGTTGTGGTTTCTGCGTAGGTAAGAAACGTTCTTGCTAGAAACCCATAGCAGCCACGTAAAACATGCAAACAACAATTAGAGGACGTCTAACTTGTTTTTGCAGGGTATGCTATGTGATGTGATATGGCCAAGAAGAATGTGATGAATGATATGTGATGTATGAGATTGATCATGTTCTTGTAATAGGAATCACGACTTGCATGTCGATGAGTATGACAACCGGCAGGAGCCATAGGAGTTGTCTTTATTTATTGTATGACCTGCGTGTCATTGAACAACGCCATGTAATTACTTTTCTTTATTGCTAACCGGTAGCCATAGTAGTAGAAGTAATAAGTTGGCGAGACAACTTCATGGAGACACAATGATGGAGATCATGATGATGGAGATCATGGTGTCATGTCGGTGACGATGATGATCATGGAGCCCCGAAGATGGAGATCAAAAGGAGCAATATGATATTGGCCATATCATGTCACTATTTGATTGCATGTGATGTTTATCATGTTTATACATCTTATTTGCTTAGAACGACGGTAGCTTAAATAAGATGATCCCTCACTAATATTTCAAGAGAAGTGTTCTCCCTAACTGTGCACCGTTGCGAAAGTTTGTCGTTTCGAAGCACCACGTGATGATCGGGTGTGATAGATTCTTACGTTCGAATACAACGGGTGTTGACGAGCCTAGCATGTACAGACATGGCCTCGGAACACATGCAAAACACTTAGGTTAACTTGACGAGCCTAGCATGTACAGACATGGCCTCGGAACACGGAGGACCGAAAGGTCGAACATGAGTCGTATAGAAGATGTGATCAACATGAGATGTTCACCGATGATGACTAGTCCATCTCACGTGATGATCGGACACGGCCTAGTTGATTTGGATCATGTATCACTTAGATGACTAGAGGGATGTCTATCTGAGTGGGAGTTCATAAGATGAACTTAATTATCCTGAACATAGTCAAAAGGTCTTCGCAAATTATGTCGTAGCTCGCGCTTCAGTTCTACTGTTTAGATATGTTCCTAGAGAAAAATTAGTTGAAAGTTGATAGTAGCAATTATGCAGACAGTAGAAGGCTTATGTCCTTAATGCACCGCTCAGTGTGCTGAACCTCGAACATCGTCTGTGGATGTTGCGAACATCTGACATACACATTTTGATGACTACATGATAGTTCAGTGCGTAATGCTAAATGGTTTAGAATTGAGGCACCAAAGACGTTTTTGAAACATCGCAGAACATATGAGATGTTCCAAGGACTGAAATTGGGATTTCAGGCTCGTGCCCACGTCAAGAGGTATAAGACCTCCGATGATTTTCTTAGCCTGCATAATAAGGGAGAAAAGCTCAATCTTGAGCTTGTGCTCAGATTGTCTGAGTACAACAATCGCTTGAATCGAGTGGGAGTTGATCTTCCAGGTGAAATAGTGATGGTTCTCCAAAGTCACTGCCACCAAGCTACTAGAGCTTCATGATGAACTATAACATATCAAGGATAGATATGATCCTTGAGCTATTCGCGACACCGCGAAAGTAGAAATCAAAAGGGAGCATCAATAGTTGATGGTTAGTAAAACCACTAGTTTCAAGAAGGGCAAGGGCAAGAAAGGGATACTTCATGGAACAACAAATCAGTTGTTGTTCTAGTGAAGAAACCCAAAGTTGAACCCAAGCCCGAGACTAAGTGCTTCTGTAATAAGGGGAACAGTCACTGAAGCAGAACCACCCTAGATACTTGGTAGATGAGAAGGATGGCAAGGTCGACAGAAGTATATTGGATATGCATTATAATGTGTACTTTACTAGTACTCCTAGTAGCACCAGGGTATTAGATACCGGTTCGGTTGCTAAGTGTTAGTAACTCGAAACAAAAGGCTACGGAATAAACGGAGACTAGCTAAAAGGTGAGATGACGACATGTGTTGGAAGTATTTCCAAGGTTGATCAAATATCGTACCTCTCTCTACCATCGAGATTGGTATTAAAACCTAAATAATTGTTATTTGGTGTTTGCGTTGAGCATAGACATGATTGGATTATGTCTATCGCGATACGGTTATTCATTTAAGGAGAATAATGGTTACTCTGTTTATTTGAATAATACCATCCCGATCGTAGTGATACACATTTTCATGCCAAAGGTATAAGATAGTAATGATAGTACCACACAAATGTGGCACTGCAATTTGAGTCATATTGGTATAAAACGCATGAAGAAGCTCCATGTTGATGGATCTTTGGACTCACTCATTTTTGAAAGGATTGAGACATGCGAACCATGTTTGTTGGTAGATATGCATGAAGAAACTCTATACAGATGGATCGTTTGGACTCGCTTGATTTTGAATCACTTGAGACATGCAAATCATACCACATGGGTAAGATGACTGAAAAGCCTCGTTTTCAGTAAGATGGAACAAGAAAGCAACTTGTTGGAAGTAATACATCTTGATGTGCGCAGTCCAATGAGTGCTGAGGCATGTAGTGGATATCGTTATGTTCTTACTTCACAGATGATTTGAGTAGATACTGAGTATATTTACTTGATGAAACATAAGTCTGAATTATTGAAAGGTTCAAGTAATTTCAGAGTGAAGTTGAATATCGTCGTGACAAGAGGATAAAATGTCTATGATATGATCGTAGAGATGAATATCTGAATTACGAGTTTGGCACATAATTAAGACATTGTGGAAATTGTTTCACAACTAATACAGCCTGGAACACCATAGTGTGATGGTGTGTCCGAACATCATAACTGCACCATATTGGATATGATGCATACCATGATGTCTCTTATCGAATTACCACGATAGTTTATGGGTTAGGCATTAGAGACAACCACATTCACTTTAAATAGGGCACCACATAATTCCGATGAGATGACACCGTATGAACTATGGTTTAGAGAAACCTAAGCTGTCATTTCTTAAAAGTTTGGGGCTGCAACGCTTATGTGAAAAAGTTTCAGGCTGATAAGCTCGAACCCAAAGCGGATAAATGCATCTTCATAGGACACCCAAAACAGTTGGGTATACCTCCTGTCTCAGATCCGAAAGCAATAGGGATTGTTTCTGTAATCGGGTCCTTTCTCGAGAAAAAGGTTTCTCTCGAAAGAATTGAGTGGGAGGATGGTGGAGACTTGATGAGGTTATTGAACCGTCACTTCAACTAGTGTGTAGCAGGGCACAGGGAGTTGTTCCTGTGGCACGTACACCAATTGAAGTAGAAGCTTATGATAGTGATCATGAAACTTCGGATCAAGTCACTACCAAACCTCGTAGGATGACAAGGATGCGTACTACTTCAAAGTGGTACGTAATCCTGTCTTGGAAATCATGTTGCTAAACAACAATGAACCTATGAGCTATGGAGAAGCGATGGTGGGCCCGGATTCCAAAAAAAATGTGGCTCGAGGCCATAAAATCCAAGAGAGGATCCATGTATGAAAACAAAGTGTAGACTTTGGAAGAACTACTTGATAGTCGTAAGGCTGTTGGGTGCAGATGGATTTTAAAAGGAAGACAGACAATGATGGTAAGTGTCACCATTGAGAAAGCTCGACTTGTCGTTAAGATGTTTCTCGACAAGTTCAAGGAGTTGACTACGATGAGACTTTCTCACACGTAGCGATGCTAAAAGTCTGTTGGAATTATGTTAGCAGTTACTGCATTATTTATGAAATCATGCAGATAGGATGTCAAAACATTGTTTCCTCGACATTTTCTTGAGAAAAGGTTGTATGAGATACAACCAGAAGGTTTTGTCAATCCTGGAAAAATGCTAACAAGTATGCAAAGCTCCATCAATCCTTCTAAGGACTAGAGTAAGCATCTCGGAGTTGGAATGTACGCTTTGATGAGATGATCAAAGATTTTGGGTTTATACATAGTTTATGAGAAACTTGTATTTCCAAAGAAGTGAGTGGGAGCACTATAAAATTTCTGATGAGTATATGTTGTTGACATATTGTTGATCGGAAATGATGTAGAATTTCTGGAAAGCATATAGGGTTATTTGGAAAGTGTTTTTCAATGGAAAGCCTGGATTAAGCTACTTGAACATTGAGCATCAAGATCTATATGGATAGATCAAAACGCTTAATGGTACTTTCAAATGAGCACATACCTTGACATGATCTTGAAGGTGTTCAAGATGGATTAGTCAAAGAAGGAGTTCTTGCCTGAGTTGTAAGGTATGAAGTTAAGACTTAAAGCTCGACCACGGCAGAAGAAAGAGGAAGGACGAAGGTCGTCCCCTATGCTTTTGTCATAGGCTCCATACGGTATGCCATGCTGAGTACCACACCTGATGTGTGCCTTGCCACATATTTGGCAAGAGGGTACAAAGGTGATCTAGGAGTAGATCACCAGATAGCGGTCTAAATTATCCTTAGAGGAATAAGGATATGTTTCTCGATTATGGAGGTGATAAAGAGTTCGACGTAAAGAGTTACGTCGATGCAAGCTTAACACCTATCCGGATAGCTCTGATTAGAGATACCGGATACGTATAATGGAGCAATAATTTAGAATAGCTCCAAGTAGAACAGTTATTTGAAATGGCTCCAAATGTAGCGTAGTAGTTGCATCTACAAGATGACATAGAAATTTGCGAAGTACATACGGATCTGAATGCTGCAGACCCGTTGACTGAAACCTCTCTCACAAGCATAACATGATCAAACCCAGAACTCTTTGGGTGTTAGTCACATGGGGATGTGACCTTGAGTGTTAATCACATATCGATGTGAATTGGATTATTGACTCTAGTGCAAGTGGGAGACTGTTGGAAATATGCCCTAGAGGCAATAATAAATTGGTTATTATTCTATTTCCTTGTTCATGATAATCGTTTATTATCCATGCTAGAATTGTATTGATAGGAAACTCAGATACATGTGTGGATACATAGACAACACCATGTCCCTAGTAAGCCTCTAGTTGACTGGCTCGTTGATCAATAGATGGTTACGGTTTCCTGACCATGGACATTGGATGTCGTTGATAATGGGATCACATCATTAGGAGAATGATGTGATGGACAAGACCCAATCCTAAGCCTAGCACAAAGATCGTGTAGTTCGTATGCTAAAGCTTTTCAAATGTCAAGTATCATTTCCTTAGACCATGAGATTGTGCAACTCCCGGATACCGTAGGAATACTTTGGGTGTGCCAAATGTCACAACGTAACTGGGTGGCTATAAAGGTACACTACAGGTATCTTCGAAAGTGTCTGTTGGGTTGGCACGAATCGAGACTGGGATTTGTCACTCCGTGTAAACGGAGAGGTATCTCTGGGCCCACTCGGTAGGACATCATCATAATGTGCACAATGTGACCAAGGAGTTGATCACGGGATGATTTGTTACGGAACGAGTAAAGAGACTTGCCGGTAATGAGATTGAACAAGGTATCGGGATACCGACGATCGAATCTCGGGCAAGTATCGTACCACTAGACAAAGGGAATTGTATACGGGATTGATTGAATCCTCGACATCGTGGTTCATCTGATGAGATCATCGTGGAACATGTGGGAGCCAACATGGGTATCCAGATCCCGCTGTTGGTTATTGGCCGGAGAGTTATCTCGGCCATGTCTGCATGACTCCCGAACCCGTAGGGTCTACACACTTAAGGTTCGATGACGCTAGGGTTATAGGGAATAGATATACGTGGTTACCGAATGTTGTTCGGAGTCCCGGATGAGATCCCGGACATCACGAGGAGTTCCGGAATGGTCCGGAGGTAAAGATTAATATATAAGAAATATGGTTTTGGCCACCAGAAGTGTTCCAGGCATCACCGGTAGTGTACCGGGACCACCGGAGGGGTCCGGGAGTCCACCAGGTGGGGCCACCAGCCCCGGAGGCCTACATGGACCAATAGTGGGAAGGGACCAGCCCCTAAGTGGGCTGGGGTGCCTCCCCACCAAGGCCCATGCGCCTAAGGGGAAGAGGGGGCAAACCCTAAGGGCAGATGGGCCTTAAGGCCCATGCCTGGTGCGCCTCCCTCTCCCCCTCCACTTGGCCGCCACCCTAGATGGGATTGGGGCTGGCCGCCGCCCCTAGGGTGGAACCCTAGGTGGGGCGCACCCCTCCCTCTCCCCTATATATACTTGAGGACTTGGGGCTGCCAACAGATGAGTTCCTCTCCTTCTTGGCGCAGCCCTACCCCTCTCCCTCCTCATCTCTTGCGGTGCTTGGCGAAGCCCTGCTGGAGTACCACGCTCCTCCACCACCACCACGTCGTCGTGCTGCTACTAGATGGAGTCTTCCCCAACCTCTCCTTCTCCCCTTACTGGATCAAGGCTTAGGAGACGTCACCGGGCTGTACATGTGTTGAACACGGAGGTGCCGTCCGTTCGGCACTAGGATCATCGGTGATTTGGATCACGACGAGTACGACTCCATCAACCCCGTTCACTTGAATGCTTCCGCGTAGCGATCTACAAGGGTATGTAGATGCACTCTCCTTCCCTCGTTGGTAGACTTCTCCATAGAATGATCTTGGTGATGCGTAGAAAATTTTGAATTTCTGCTACGTTCCCCAACACTAGCATGGAACACTAGCATACGTGAAAATCAATCGAAGTGGAACGAAACAAAGTGGGACGAAAAAAAGAATATCTCCTTCCTTTATTAGTAAGTATAGATTCATCAAAAAAATAGCTAGCATACTTGCCATATCGGTGATTCATAGCTCGTTATTTTCTCAAACATGCATGAGAGGGTAGAGGTGCACTGGAAGACGTGGCTCAGCATGTAGCACTAGCGGATTCTCTATGAAGAGGTTGTGCTTGCACTCGCTGAGATTGATGGCCGACACCCCAACCGGTTTGGTCCAGGTGAAGCCATGCAGGAGCCTGCCAAAGAGCATGACACTCATGGTTGTTCCTAGTGATGCTGCGATGCATCCTCGCCGTCCGGTGCTGAAGGAGATGAACCACTATTCGCTCTCGGTAAGCACCACATTGATGTTGTCTCCCATATGGCGCTCTGGCTTGAAGTGGAGCGGTTCATCCCAGACGGTGGGGTTCCGGCCCAGGGCCAGCCTGCTGAGGATGACGTTGCTACCCTTGGGCACGCGGTAGCCCGCAACAATGGTGTCGCCAATCGCGACGTGCGGCAGGTTGAAGGGAGCGATTGGGTGGAGGCGAAATGCCTCACGTATGCACGCCTTGAGATAGTTGAGCTGCATGATGTCCGACTCTTGGACCAGTCGCTCGCGACCAACCACCCGGTCCAACTCCTCCACCGCCTTGGCCAGCAATTCTGGGTTGTTCACCATCTCCGCCAGCGCCCACTCCACTGCGTTTGACGGGTTATCTATGGCCGCTAATATTATGCCCTGCATGCATTCCATGGAGATAAATGTAAGTTGTTACAATTTATACCTTTGCATTAAGAGAGATTAAATTGAATAATTGGAATTTTAAATACAGTTTAAGTTGAAATCACATCAAAATGGTAGAAAATTACAATAATGCTATGTTTAAACTATTAATTCATAATTTCTTATTCTATTGTTTCCCTTTTCTAACACCTGCGAAATGCGGTATAAGATCTAGTATTTAATAGTGTGAGCTATAATATCTAGTATTTAATAGTGTGAGCTATTACCTTTTCTCATGGATGACGTATTAGTACCATTTAGGACTATGAGGCAATTGGTCACAAAATTCAATCTAGGCCCTTGAACCATCTTAAAATTTCTCATTAATTAATATTTTGCTTACCTTGGACTGTGCTTTGACCTCATCGATGTTGAGCAACGGCTTGCCGTCACCGTCGACAAGCGTGATGAGAACGTCAAGGAAGTCCTGGACCCCGTCCTGCCTCTCGCCGTTGTTCCACTGCCTCCAACGCTCTTCGATGACCACGTCATGCAGTCTATCCACTTTTGTGTTGGCCTCCTTAATAATTTTCTCGTGGCCGTCGAGATCTAGGCCAAGTAGACACGGGAGGTAGTCACTGACGCAGAACGCGAAGGTGAACCCTAGGAGGGCAAAGGAAGCGTCCATGTGCTCCACCTCCATCGGCCCCGGCCCGCCGTCCGGCTGAGGCTCCCCGAAGTACCGTTGGCCGAAGACAAGCCGACGGATAACGTTGCCGCAGTAATGTCGCGCGACGTGCCTGACATTGACGTTGGCTAGTCCCGATGTTGAAGATGACGACCCCCCGGCGGTGAGGTTGTAGATGTAGCGCGTCAAGTTGTCAGCTTCGTCGGCGCGCTTGTCGTGGAGCCACTTGTGACGGGAGGGGCAGATGATCTCAGAGGTGAGCACCTTGCGCATCTTCATCCACTGGTCGCCGAACGGCGAGAGCACGGCGTCCTTGTACCCGCTGCTGATGGTGCCGGAGGCGAAGGTGAGTGGGCGAGACGAGAAGTTTTTGTCCTGCTTCTTGAGCACCTCCCTTGCGATCTTGGGACATGTGATTGGGATGACGTGGACGCCGCCGAGGCGGAAGCAGGCGATGTCAGTGCCCATATCCTTCATCACGCGATGGATCCAACGGAACGCCGGCTTGTTGAGCACCATCTCGGGCAGGCTACCCACCAGTGGCCATGGCCATGGCCCCGGCAGAAGTGGAAGCGGCACCATCTTCGATGAGCACGTGCCACCGCGGACCTTGCTCTTGGTCATGACAAGGTATATGAGCGTTATTATGATGAGCAGCTGGGACACAACAAAGCAGCACCAAGCCAGCATTGTGGAGACTGCTGCTTGCTAAGTGTACACAGGCTTGCGAGGTAGCTTTCCTTGTTATCGGTGCGTAGGGAAGCCAACTTTGCTCTCCGTGTTGCTCTGCCCATGAGGGGCGAGACCCCTCTTTATATGTTACCTCGGTCCCAAAAAATTGGGTCAGATTTATTAGATACGAAGGTATCTACATATCTAACACTAAAACATGTCTAGATATATTCCATGGAAAATATTCATTCCTTATGTGTGGATCATTTATCACATGTCATTTCAAATGTATTTACGCTGATACTAATAATAATAACTATATACAGAATGAAAAATCTTCTATTTGTAGATTGTCTTAGATTTATTTAGATACGAAGGCTGATACTAATAATAATAAATTGTCTATCCAAACATAGTCAAAACAGAAAAAGCTTCTACTTATAGATTGCCTTATATTTATCTAGATACGAAGGCTGATACTAATAATAATAATTGTCTATCCAAACGTAATCAAAACAGAAGAAAAATATATTCTATTTATAGTTTGTCTTAGTTTATCTAGATATGAAGGATGATATTAATAATAATGATTGCCTATCCAAACATAATCAAAATAGAACAAAACATCTCCTATTTGTAGATTTTCGAGAGTACTTATCCAAATCTAATCATAATTGTCTTTCCAAAAGTATTTCAGACGCCAGGATGATGGACCATATGGGCAGCTTCCGGTTTGAAGAGATGGTTGGACCATGCATTCGGGATTCAATGAGATGCTATCGAGACCTCCTATTTAGCGCTGTACGCGCCAGCGAACGACGGAGTGCGTACTCCCCGCTCCCTGTGCTGCCTCATGGGCTGGACCATGTCTGTGGAGGGAAAGCAGAAGCATCTGTTTTTCCTTTTTTAAATTGTTTTCCATTGTAAGACTAATTCGGGATTTCAATAAAGTTACAACTTGTGAAATGTTTGTAAATTCGAAAATTGTTCATGATTTGAAAAAAATGTTCACGAAATGATAAATGCTGACGGAATTAAAAAATGTTCACCAAATTCCAAAACGTTTCTTGAATTCAACAAATGTTCGCGATTTCAAAGGAATGAATATTTTTTGAATTTGACGAACATATTTTGAACATCAATAAAAAAATTGGCATTCTATGAACTTTTTTTAATTTGATGAACAAAATTTGTAATTCAAGAACATTTTTTGAAAAAATTATGAATAAAATTTGAATTTGATGAAAAAATTTGTAATTCAGAAGGCGCGCTAAATTACAGCGCGCGCGAGCAGCCGGCGCTTGCAAATATGATTTTCACATGTCCATTTGACAATATGATGATGTTTCAAACATTAAATAAATGTGCAAAACAAAGACATATATAGCATTGTTCACTTGCACGGCATAGTTCAAAATCATCCAACCAAGTTCATGACAAATAAAAGTTTGCACAAACAAATGTGTCGGGGATATACCCCGCGGTATGACCCGGCCGGGCTTGGCGTTTTCATTGGTACCCCGCCGGAGTGGCGACTCACGAGCCTGGCGACTCACGGATGGCCCTAACGGCGGGTCAGATAGATGATAGGCCCAAGGCCTAGAAGGCCGACTCAAGTTATGGTGGGCCGGTTTAAGAGGAAAGGCATAATAAATATTCTCCTACAAAGGACTAGGACTCCACTTGTAATAGGTTAATCCTAATCCTACTAGGAGTAGTCATGTAACCCGCCCCTTTAAGGGCAGGGCTCCCCAAAGAGGGACAAGCGACAAGAAACAATATCTAGGGCTAGACACAAAGGAGGAGCCGGCTTATGCGGCGACATTCTCATGAGCATAATGAGATCTAGCCGCAAACAGCATGTAGGGCTATTCCGGATGATGTTTCCCGGGGCCCGAAGCTGTCTAAATCATTGTCTTGTGTTGGATGTAAAGACGACATGGACGAGCTCTGTAGGGCTTGAGCGGAGGTGTGCGACGATACGGACGAAAGTCCTGCACAACAAGAGCCGGTGCCGATGGCGCCTGAGGGTGTCATTTTCCTCCTTGGAGGCACCACCGAGGTGTGTCGACATCTTCCTCGGGCTTGGTTGGTAGTGTCTCCGGGCGGAAGCCTAGGTCCGGTTGGATCGGCGTGATGACGGCGTCTCCGACGTCGTTCCTCTGTTGGGAGCATCATGTTTTTGAGACACTACTTGGAGGTTCTATATGGCGCTCCTCCGATGCTCGCCGCTGATTTTGGTGAAGCTCCAGACGCAATGTACGCCATCACTGATAAGTCCAAGACGAAGCTTTTTCTGGGACCGACCGAGTTCCGCCATCTGCCTGCACTCTGCTTCAAGGGTGGATGGTGCGTTGACAAAGAAAGTCTTAGTTGGAGCTGCTGTTGTCGCCGGAGGATACCGGCGTTGGTCAAGTGACGCGGCGGTCACGCTTAGCCTAGGACATGCCCTTTTTGCTTTGTAGTGGTGTTGACTGTGGTGGGTAGCTCGGCAGCTAATAGGGCTGTTGTTTTTCTTTTTATTTGATCTTCGGATCTTCATATTGTTGTTCTTCCCTTGCTTCCTGCTAAATCGAATCAAGCCAACATTTTGCTGGATCTTTCAAAAAAAATACAACAGTCACATTTCGGCTAGTGTCTGGCTTTGCTCCCTCCGAAGAATCAGCAAGCTGCACATTAAGGAGATTATATGAATCCACTGTTGGAAGTGATCATACATTTTTTAGAAAATAACAATGTATGGTAGGGAAAGAAGTCTAGCTAGCAACCCAGAAACTTAATGGCGGCTACAGAGTATAGCAAGCATATGAATGATACTGCCTAAGATGTGTCTTTCGAAAAAACAAAAGGTGCTCGATAACTTTGAGCATATAATTAACTAAGATTTAAGCAATAGTAACCAAAGATTGTACACATTACGTCGCCCGTCAACAACAGAAGGCAAACAGATGGGAAAACAAATCATGGGAGAAATGTACAAATGGATGATATCAATCTCTAGTGCTTTATTAATTATCATAAACGAAAGCATGTGAATACCTCTTCAGGACAAGTTTTTTCAGTTGGCCTACTTCTTTTTCAATTAAAAACTGAAAGCTTACGCTGTTTTACTTCCATATCCATGGGTCCAAGCCTGCAAGGTTTAAGAGGGTGCATGGTTTAAGTCATATACCAAGTAGGCACTGCAAAAAATGTTGAGAACTAATAAGGAGAAAGGAGCTTAATTACATGGTGCAGCATCCAGGTGCAGCCCTGAAGGCATGTGAATCAGAAAGCCCAATATCAACCTAGCGCAATGAGCCAGGCTCAGAATCAAGGGTTGCTTGCTGCCCAAATTTCTTCAGCAACGCTGTTACGAAATCAGAAGGTGTGATTCCTTCACTTGACTGGGACCACACAGATGTTACCAAGGTGGTTGTAATGTCCAGTAGAGCCTCTGCATCCGCTATTTGCTCCCTGGGTCTCTGCACTGCAGTGTGGAAGAACATCTCATTTTGTGTTTTATATATAGCATCAATGTTTCAAAACTATAACCAGTAAAATATAGAAGATGATAGACATTTTGTTATACGGTAAGGGCGTGTTCCAGTAGGAGAGGGGGATTTGGAATTTAGTTGGATAGAAATCCTTCAGATTCCGTGTAATCTTTAAAAAATCCAAAAACCCTCATCAACACACCTTCAGCAAATATTTTGACATGGCACAGTGAGCTCAAGGCATGCCAAACGTCCATTCAATGAGTGCCAAGATGGAAACGTGTTCCACATGAACATGCAAGAACAATCTGCAGTCTATTTATGATGCATACTACAGAGAGATCTAAAATAAAACATGGTAGAACTACAAACATGACGTGAAAGTAAACGTATGATCATGCTGCACACTCTACAAGATGCGCCAATGCTACATAAACAGAGGTGCATATCCTTTGCTTGATGGTTTACTTCTAGTGATGTCCCCTGGACACCTGTAACTGAATATGCAGGAAAAAGGTAAAGCTCTCCTTTAATGTCAGGTAGAAGCTCACTTACAGGAGGAAATTAACTTCTTCAATTCTTTTGCCTGTTCAATGCAGTTCCCAGCTGCTTTTGCTTTCTGAATGTAGTTCAGGAATAATTTTCGTACCTGTCATTGAATTGGGCAAAAAATAAATTGGATTTGCAGTTTAATATACCAAAAGATATAGTAGTTTTTACAGAGGAATATACGCCAATCTATGTAACATATTTTTTGGAGAAGAGGCATACTTTCTTTACTAAAGATGGTCATAGCAGCCTCCTTTTTCAAGTTTAGACCCTGTGATGCTTTCCTAACTGCCTCTCGTTTATCAACGTTGTGCCATCAACTGACAAAATTGCTTCCTTGACAACCTGCGACATCCTAAAATGGTAAGAAGAATACTGACACACAACAGGCAACAACTTTGCTGAACTAAGCATATCTGGAATTGAACCTAACATTATGTAGTGTGTTAATGAAAGGCACAATAAAAATATAAAATGCATCACCTTTTCAAACAATTGGCCGCAGATGTCAGTATGAACATCATCAACAATTTCTTAACGAATGCAGAGACGCACTTGGAATGCCATAAAAGCTTTTGTTGCATCCTTACTCTGCTCTCCTTCAGCTACAAACCGTTGAAGGTTATGTTCCTAGCGAAAATCAATTCCTGCTCGTACAACACAAGACCAACAATGTAAAACAAGATGAAGTAAACGAAGTCAGTTGCAACAATATCAGCGCTGAGCTAATGTCTGATGGTGTAGGTGTATAATGAATGATTGTGTACTAATGCATATAGGATATGCATATGACAAGGAGGGGCGGACCGCGCATCTAAGAGAAAGAAAACAGTGAAGAAAATCTGGGAAAGGGGGCTGACCAGGAAGCAAATTGGGCACTCCAGGAGCTGGTACACATGTGGATGGGGTTGGAGATGAAGTTGACGACAAGAACGACCTCGACGAGGACGCCCGCCGCCACTTGGGACGAACAACTCGATCTTGAGGTCGACACCAACCAGAAAGCCGTCGACAGCATTCTTGTCTTTGGACGGCGGCGACGAGGCGAGGCGCGGCTTCTTGGGCAGCCCGACGCCCTTGACCCGCAAGAACCCATCTCCAGCGGACACCCTCTGCCGAGAGGGAGACGAGAAGGCGTGGAGCTCGGCGACGTCCGCTCCATCGATCTGTCAAGGAGGGTGGACATAGATGGCGACGTGGGGGTCACGGATCTAGCCAAAGAAGCGCCTCCCCTTCCTCCTCCTCTGACATCGGTGGCGGCGGCGTCCTCCCATTTATCCTCGTCACCAGCATCCGCGCGCACGCGTTGGCGGCAGGGGCGTGGACCCGACGGCGACGGAAAGAGAGAGCATCCTTTCTGCCTGCCTCAGTGGGGAGAAAGAGAGAAGGGAAAAAGGAAGTGACGTGCGTTGGTTGGAGCGGGAGTCTTGTACCGTTGCCGACGTGGACATCGCAAGGGCTCGCCCTTGATGCACAGCTGAATGGTTTTAATAGCTCTCTTACATGCGATTTATATGGCAGAGCAACTGGGAGTGGGCAGGGTGCAGTTTGAGACAGATAACGAAATGCTTGTTGAAGCGATGTCTTCGAGTGCTTATGACCAGGCGCCTTTGGGTCATCATTTCAGAGAACTTCACTACAAACTAGCCACGCAATTTATTCAGGCCATAGTGCTTCACGTCTCTCGCAATTGTAACAAGCCGGCTCATGTGCTGGCAGCTCTAGGTTCATGTTTAGCTCATGATGATCGCTGTGAATGGTTTCATAGCTACCCTGCTGATGCAAGCCGTGCTGTAACCAGCGATTCCGCCGTGCTATAAATGGAACACGAGTGTTCCATTAAAAAAACATCCTACCCTTCAGTAATAATAATACAAAATTTTATTTTGGTGTCAAAATTTTGTACATGGAGTGTAACCTCTATGTATTTTGTTGTAATCTACTAAACTTTTGTGCTGTAGATCTAATGTAAACTGCAGGAAATCGGGACAGATCTACATCAGACGCGTCATGCTGATCTATATGAGTTGACATACGAGTTGAATTAATGTTAAGCTAAGAAGTAGCACAGAGATTTGTATGATGCGTCTTCATGATCTATACAAGTTGAATAGATGTTACGCTAGCATAGAGATTTGTATACCTCTTTGTCGATGAAGAGATTTGTATACCTCTTTGTCGACGAAGTTGCAGCCTTTGGTGCACCTGATTGGGAATTTTTCGTGGACGACTGTGCTAGCCTTGCGGACGGAGCAGGATGATAGGAAGACATGGCGATGGTGATGGCGCTGGTGAGGTTCGCTGGTTATGCTCGATTCAAGGAGGAAGGCTGGGTTGCGGTGATGTTTAGGTCAATGAGTAGCTGGGTACGGAAGCGCGTAGTTTCCAATCACGTAATTTATTTCTTGCCGATGAGATAACCGCGTGTTGTCTTTCTTGCCGATGGAATTGGCCGTAAGTTTCTAGAATCCACAAAAATCTTCCTTCCGAAAATATATGATTGGGTACGCCTGGTTCGTTAAAATAATGTTCGTTGCGCTAAAATATCATTTCTTTCGTTTACCAACAATCACGTCCTGAAATAATGCGTTCGCTCCAGACATTGTGTACAAAGAATCACGTTCTCATATAATGCGCTCCCTCAGTTTTTTTTTTTTTAGGCAATCTCGCGAAGCTTTTTATTCAACCGTCACAATGTTTACAGGGACGAAAGGAATCCCATCGGGTTGCCCAAGCCAGACATGCCGATCCGGCCCCAAAGTTAAAGCGAACTTCGCAAGATTGTGAGCTTCATAATTTAAGCTCCTAAACTCATAACCTGTCCTACAAGAAATAAAAGAAACTGCATGTAGTTTTATCTCTTGGACGATCGCACCATATCTAGTTGCCCCTCCCTTCTTGATTTCTTCCACAACTTCCTTGCAATCCGTGGCTACTTGAATGTGATGTAGGTTAAGCTCATCGGCTAGGTCAAGCGCCTCTCTGATCGCGAGCGCTTCCAGGGTGGGTGGATCCCCTATATTTGTGAAACCAAAAGCTGATGCTCCCACAAAACGTTCCGTTTGATCCCTGCATACTGTGCCCATTGATCCATGCTCGCCTCGACGACCTACAGCTGCATCCACATTTATCTTAAAGAGACCCTCTTGGGGAGGTAGCCAGCGCTATGGTCTCGTCACAGCTGCTCTTTCCGGGTTCAAACTCGGTTGATTTAACATTTCAATCTCACGCAAGTAAGAGCTGATAAAGCTATGGATCGTGAATGGGCTCTGAAAAATACCCTCGTGGATTGCTTTCCTACGGGCTCCCCATATTGCCCACAAAGTTACAGCCAGCCTCACAAACTCATCCTGTTTCAGTTTTTCTTTCATAGCAAAAATCCAGTGCCTCGCCCCTTCGTACTGAACCCCGCTTAACTGATCAATCACGTCATCTGAAGACAGAGCCCATGTGCTACGGGACATCGGGCAGTCTAGTAATGCATGCTTCCAGGTGTCATGGGCTCCGCATAATGGGCAGGATGTCGTCGTCGACATATTGCGACGGTGAAGAACCTCACCAGCAGGGATCGAGTGCCTTGCAAGACGCCACAAGAAAACATTGATCTTTGATGGAACTTTCACCTTCCAGATGGAGGTCCACTCATTGCTTCCGGTGTTGATATCGGATGGCCCTTCCACTCTCTCAATCCAGTTTTCTCTGTTGAATTTAGTGCGCACCAACATCCTATAGGCCGAGCCAACAGAAAAGTGTCCACGCTGCTCCTCACTCCAAGCCCAGAAGTCGCCCACCCTTCTAGTGCAGATAGGGATCTTCAAAATTTCTTCTGCATCAAAAGGTGTAAAAACTGAACGCACAAGATCTACCCTCCAAGATGCCGTAGTAGTCTCTATGAGCTCAGAGACCCGCTGCGGTGGATCTTGAACAAGGAAGGCGATGGGACGTTTGAAGCTTGACCTGGGTATCCAGTTGTGGCGCCAAATATGAGTAGACTCGCCGTCTCCAATTCTGCGTATAATTCCTTGGGCCATGACATCCCTTCCATCTATTACTGCCCTCCAAATCTGTGATGGGTTAGACCCAAGGGTTGCCTCCAGCAAGGAACACTTTGGATAATAGACTGCCTTCAATATTCTAGCACTCAGAGAGTCCTCATCGTTCATAATTCTCCATGCTTGTCGAGCCAGGAGAGCCAAATTAAACATCTCCAAGTTTCTGAACCCGAGACCCCCCATGTACTTAGGTCTGATCATCACATCCCAAGCAACCCATGCTGGCTTCCGCCTACCTCTCTTGCTCCCCCACCAAAATTGACGGATGATGGATGTTACGCTGTCACATACTCCTCTCGGTAGTCTGAAGCATGACATAGAGTAAACCGGGATCGCTTCTGCAATGGACTTTATAAGTACCTCCTTCCAAGCCGCAGACAGGAGTTTTTCCATCCAACCTCGCACCTTTTCCCATACTCTGTCTCGCAGGTATTTGAATGTGCCATTCTTGGAATGCCCCACATCTGTCGGCATGCCCAAGTAACGCTCACTGAGAGATTCATTATGTACCTGGAGACTGTTCTTGACTCCATCTCTTATTGTTTGAGGACATCCTTTACTGAAAAAAATTGAAGATTTCTCATTATTTATCCTTTGGCCTGATGCCTTGCAATAAATGTCCAGCAGGTTTGATACTTCATTAGCCTCCTCCACACTTGACTTGAAAAGCAACAGGCTATCATCTGCAAATAAAAGATGGTTAACAGCCGGAGCCGTCGGCGCCACCTTAATACCTGCAAGAAGTGATGACTGAGAACCAAATTTCAGGAGGCACGAAAGGCCCTCTGCCGCTATCAAGAAAAGGTAAGGGGAGATTGGATCTCCCTGCCGAATCCCTCTAGATGGTTTAAAAGACTCAAGCTTTTCCCCGTTAAACAAAACTAAAAAGACACCGATGATACCATGGTCATGACTGTATCAATCCACGCCTGTGTGAAACCAAGTTTTGCCATTATAGCCTTCAAGTACGGCTACTCTAGTCTATCGTAGGCTTTCATCATGTCCAACTTTAGAGCACAGAAACTGTTATTCTTTGACCTGGACCGTTTCATGAAGTGTAGACACTCATAAGCACAAATGATATTGTCAGTTATAAGTCTTCCAGGTACAAAGGCCGACTGTTCCTGAGAGATAATGTCTGGAAGGATAAGCTTCAATCTGTTCGCGACAACCTTCGAAGCTATCTTGTATAACACAATGCATAAACTGATTGGCCTGAATTGAGCAAGAAGCATAGGGTTTGTCACCTTTGGAATTAACACAAGGATGGTGTCATTGATGCACTCGGGGCTTTCCTCCCCCTGACTATCCTCAACACAATGTTGGTGACATCTTCCCCACACACCTCCCAATGCTTCTGATAAAACTGGGCAGGAAATCCGTCTGGACCCGGTGCTTTCGTTGGAAACATTTGGAACAGAGCACATTTTACCTCTTCGGTTATATATGGCGCACACAGAGCAGAGTTCATTTCCGCTGTCACTCTCTAAGGCACATGATCGAGCACATTCTGAAGCCCCTGCACTCCCTCGGATGTGTACAATTGTTGATAGAAGTTGTTGGCCAAAACCCTGAGTTCTGTCGGATCATCCACATGCACTCCCAATGAGTTCTGTAACGCCCGAATCATGTTCTTCTTCCTTCTTAAACTCGCACGAAGATGGAAGAACTTCGTATTTTTATCTTCGGATGAAAGCCACTCAATCCGTGCACGCTGTCTCCACATAATCTCCTCGTGGTAATAAAGCTCGATTAACCTCTCATTGATTTTCAGTTCTGCATGTGTTGGCGCTGTTCTGGGAGGGTCGCCCCTGAGCTTGTCCAACTCCTTTTTCAGTGCCTTTATTTCATGTCGGACGCTCCTTCGGTTACAAATTGCCATGGTGGCATTAATTGGGCCCATTTAAGGGATGCCTGGACTCACATGCGTAAGTACGAGCTAGTACTAGTCATCCGGACCCACAAGTGCCGATATGGCTGCTCCGGACCCACACAGTGTCAGTACGTGCCTTTCGGACCCACATGCGTCAGTCAGCTGATCCGCACCCATAAGTGTTAGCGTCGTCCGGACCCACATGTGCCAGTACGGCTGCTCTATATCCATAAGAGTCAGTACGAGTTGTTCGGACCCACATGTGTGGGTACGGCTACTCCACACCCATAAGTGCAGTACGAGTCGACCGGACCCACACATGCCAATACGGCTGCTTCCGCACCCACAAGAGTCCGTACGAGTCGTCCAGACCCACATGTGCCAGTACGGCTGCTCCGCACCCACAAGTATTAGTACAAGTCGAGCGGACCCACAAGTGCCATTACGAGTCAGTATGAGTCCCACATGCGTCAGTACGAGTCAGTATGAGACATCCAGACCCACAAGTTTCAGCACGGTTGATCCGCACCCACAAGTGTCAGTATGAGTCATCCGGACCCACGTGTGCCAGTACGGCTGCTTCGGACCCATAAGTGCAAGTACAGCTCCTCCGGACCCATAAATGTCTGTATGAGATGTTCAAACCCACAAGTGCCATTATGGCTGCTCCGGACCCATAAGCGTCAATATGAGTCAGTATGAGCGTCCACAGGGGGGAGAGAAGGAGCAGCCGCCCCTGTGCAACTCAGGCAACGGCGACCGCAGGGCGGGAGAAGGAGCGGACGCCCTTGTGCGACTTAGGCGACAGCCCCCGGGCAGCTAGGCGGCGGCAGAAATATGAAGAACGAAAGAGAAGAGAAACCTACGAACTAAGATAGGGCAATTCTTCAGAGCCTTCTCGGAAAAAAAACTAGCAAGGTTACATCCCTGGAGCAGTCTTCAGAGCCTTGGGCAAAACATGGTCATCTTTCGATGGACAGGAGGCGAAGATGCTCCCATGTATAGCAGTCGTGGTATAGCGGAGGGGTACATGGTACATCATACTTGATGATACCTCGCACGTTGTTGCGGGAATATTTTGTAACATATTTTTATGTGATTATGAAACATGAATATTTGAAGTAATAATACAAAAAGCTAAAACTGAAAATACATACTATAATTTATTATGTTTGATTACTATATAGTTGTAAAATATTTATTAAATATAAGTAACTTAATACAACAAAAATTCTCATGTACGTTTGCATGTTGAGATGAGTCTTTTTTCATGCATGTTTCATGATAAAGTGACATGCTTGCATGTTGAGAAACAACGTTGTTGCGGGAATATTTTGTAACATATTTTTATGTGATTATGAAACATGAATATTTGAAGTAATAATACAAAAAGCTAAAACTGAAAATACATACTATAATTTATTATGTTTGATTACTATATAGTTGTAAAATATTTATTAAATATAAGTAACTTAATACAACAAAAATTCTCATGTACGTTTGCATGTTGAGATGGGTCTTTTTTCATGCATGTTTCATGATAAAGTGACATGCTTGCATGTTGAGAGACAAATGATAGTGAAGGTGGCCTTTTCTCATGCATGTGGTGTGATGATGTAGCATGCTTGCATGTTGAGAGACAAATGATAGTGAAGGTGGGCCTTTTCTCATGCATGTGGTGTGATGATGTAGCATGCTTGCATGTTGAGAGAAATAGTTAGTGGGGGCTAGCTATTTAGATATAGAAGATTGTTATAACAATTGGTGTATATTTATTTGTTTGGAAATATATAATGTATATCACTCAATCTTCAACTGATCACTACTAAGAAAGGCCATTATATTATAGGTAGAAAACCCACTCACAGAAGAGAAAGCATCTCTTTAATTATTGTCCATATATAGGTAATCACTACTACAAGCCAACTAGTTAATATGTTGAACTTGTATTTTCAGGGTCTCGATGAATCTCTTCCCTTGACGAAAACATTCAGTCGAAAGAAAAACCGAAATCATTGGCCTTGAATTTCCCATATCTTGGTGGTCGCTCGTCATCCAGCAAACCAGGCGCAGGCTCCAGCACCATCTCGCCATCCACAACATAAAACACACCCAGTGAAAGTCTCTCCTTCTTGGCATTCGTCACCACCCTATGAACTGGGCTCATGAAGATTCCGTTGCACATTATCTGCTTGCATCAAATACTTGTATTAGGATGCAGGAAATAGGATATATGTACACTGATGATTGCAGATTATTCAAGAGAGCAAGTGCTTGGCTTCATACCTCCATGCAGTCAGCTAAGTTAATCACCAAAGTATAAGGCTTGGCTGGAACATTATACCATTTCCCATCTCTCTGAACTTGCAAGCCACCGACGTCGTGGTCGACAGAAAGGATGGTAAGGAGACCAACATCAGAGTGAGGCCTCATACCCAAAACTAGGTCAGGTCTCGGACATGGGGGGTAGTAGTTGAACCTAGCAAACCCACGAGCCTTGTTTGATATTTGGTTGACGAAGTAATCCTCATCAAGGTCCAGGATCTTGGCTATTGATCGCAAGATAAGATCTCTTATTCTCTTGGTTCTTGTTGCGTACTCAAGTAGCACATCCCTGTACACAGAAAGACTCTGGAATTAATAGTTTATAGTCAATCAAAGATTTTGATTTCTTTCTTCAGTTTCTATGAATTCGCTCTGAATATCCTTTTTTCTTCTTTGAAAAGATCTGAATATCTTTTAAAGAAAGCAATTAATCAATAAATTTCACAAAACTAATCCCTCTGTACCGAAATACTTGTCGTTGGGAAAAGTGCATCGCAAGCAAAAAAAATATTACATCATCAAGAGAAGCAACAGAGAATGAAGGTAAGGGGGTAGGTGATTAACCTGAAAGATTCCGGGTGGGTGGGCCACTTGGCAAAATTCCTCTCATCTTCCGGCTCCACTCTCAAATGCAACCGGTCGTTCCAGCTGAGGCCCTGATCCTGGGGGGTTACCACTTTGTCATTTCCATAGCCTTCCACCTCCAAGTGCCTGCCGCCATCTTTCAGGTTGCTACATTTGTGCTTTTCTTCAGACGGCTGCCGGAAGAAGTCCCTCGACGCGCTCATCATGGCGTCCATAAGAGACTCCTCAATTCCATGGTTGGTGACCTGGATAAAAATCTCAGCAAAAGTATAATGATTTTAGCTAGAAACTGAGGTGCTCACCAGGAAGAGGCCCCAGGTCTGTAGGGCCTCCCGGAGCTTGTGGGCCTCGTCGGCGGCCGTGAGCCGGCCAAGGTCGATGAGAGGGATGGGGTCCGGCATCTCGTCGGCGGCCAGCAGGTGGTCTTGGTCTCGCTCGTGCACCACGTACTGCCGCGGCGGCTCCTCGACGGCCGCCGCCAGCTCCTGCACCGTCGTCCGCACCATCGAGGGAGCTCTGTAGCCTCTGTTCTTGGTCACTGTGACAACCTTGCCGTGGTATCCCGACGGATGGAGGTCTATATGTAAGAGGAGCTAAACTTGGAGAGGAAGAAGAAGGAGAGAGGAGGGGAGACGGCAGTGTATCATTCCAATCTTGGGTGCCAACGTGTTGGGTTACTAGTGCTTACTTTTTTTCGATAATATAAAGTACTAGTGCAGTTGTGTCTCTTCTTGGGTACTACGTGTCCTGTTAGTACTACTGCTTGCTTACTGATGAAGTTGAAGGTAAAAATTGTCGCAAAAAAAAGGTAAAAAGGAAGGTGCCTTCCCTACATTTCGTGAGATCATGCGTGACGCACTCACCCACTCCATGCCACTCTTCTTTGATTTGTCAGTCACAACTCATATCATCTTCCAGAGTTCCAGTCCAGTAGGATTGCGACAGAGCTAAGATTTGCCCATTCAGTTTCATTGTGCCATCCACAGCCTCCAGGCACCTCAAGGAATCCCAGTGGCAGTATCTAGGAGATTCTTGAGGTGCTGTGACGCTTTGTTTTAGAAAGTAGGCCGGAGCCCGGTTATATTGAAGGCGCTTTGTCGAGGATGCTCCTTGTTTTTCAGATGAACAAGTTGCTTGTTCTTCAGGCAGAGCTTTTTCAATGGCGCGGATGCCGATTGTTGTTGCCCTTTTTAGCTGAAATTCACAAGTTCAGAATGCAATGCCTGACCTAAGATGGTCTGGAATTCTGTCAATGTTTACCACTCAATAATCTTCAAGTAGCCACTGTTACTGTATGAAAGAATTCATTAATTGGATTCTCTTCAAGTATGTCCAGAGTTCATTGACTGAATCGACCGCATACATGTCTTGCATATTTTTTGTTTTGTGGTGGTGCTGGAATTCCAGAGCCAAAATCGTAGTGCCTTGAGGCAGCAGGGCAGCGGGGAGAGTCAATCACGCATCCAAGGGATATCATCTGTAGACCAAAAGACCAAGGGGTCTAGGTATTGAGAATCTAGAAGTTAAGAATAAATGCCTTCTTAGCAAGTGGCTGTGGAAGCTCTCATCGAAGAATGATGCTATGTGGGCTCAAATCCTTCGCAGCAAGTATCTCCAGACAAAAACTTTGTCCCAGGTTACAGTCAGGCCGACCGATTCACCTTTCTGGAAAAGCCTGATGAAAGTCAAACAGTCCTTATTTAATAGGACGAAGTTTGTTATTGGAAACGGCACGAGTACACGTTTCTGGGAGGATACTTGGCTCGGCGAGACACCCTTGGCCATCCAATATCTGTCTTTATACCGCATTGTTCAACGACGTGAGGTGTTCGTCGCATCGGTCTTTCAATCTACCCCCCTTAATATTCAGTTCCGACGAACGCTAGCGGGCAATCGTTGGGAAGAATGGCTCCGTCTAGTTAGGAGACTGATGGAGGTCCAGCTTTCACAACAACCCGATGAATTACGCTGGAAATTGACTAAGTCTGGAGTATTCACGGTTAAATCAATGTATATTGATGTTATTAATTCGAACTCCATTCCTACGTCCAAGCATGTTTGGGATGTCAAAATTCCTTTGAAAATAAAAGTGTTAATGTGGTTTGTCCATAAACAAGTTATTTTAACTAAGGACAACTTGATAAAGCGTAATTCGACAGGACCTGCTAGGTGTAGTTTCTACGATCGGGATGAGACTATCAAACACCTCTTTTTTGATTGCCCGTTGGTCAAGGTACTTTGGCAGACGGTCCACATTGCTTTTAATATCAATCCACCGAATTCTGTTAATGCGTTATTTGGGACATGGCTTAATGGGATTGAGCCTGACTTAGCGAGACATATTCGGGTTGGAGTTTGTGCTTTGCTGTGGACTATCTGGACTTGCAGAAATGATTTGGTTTTTAACAGAATATCATGTATATATTTTTTGCAGGTCATATTCCGAACTACGGCTCTGATCCGTTCGTGGTCGCTACTCATCCAGACGGAGGCCAGGGAGCATTTGGTTACTGGGTCTTTCCGCTGGGAGATGGTAGTTCGGAATATCTTCAACCGGTTTGGATGGCGGTCATGTAATAGGATAGGCAATTAGTTTCCCTATCTAGTTTTAGCCAGCCGGTTGTGGCGTCTTTTCTTGGCTAGTTGGTGTTTATAGCCCTTATTGGCTCTGTGTGAGCTTTCTATACTTTTTTATTACTTTTGGAGACCTTCAAAATCATGTTGGCACTACTTTATTTGATTAATAAGATGGCTGTATGCATCTTTCTAATGCAGAGGCCGGGGAATCCCCCTTTTTAAAAAAAAAATCACACATCCACCAATATGCTATGCTGCTTACCGAATTATATGAATCACCTGCGCTTGCCTATGGCAGAGATTCATACTTCCTCTGTTTTTATTTACTCTACATATTAGAGTTGACCGAAGTCAAACTTTCTAATATTTGACCAAGTTTAGAGGAAAGAATATAAATATTTATCATAACAAAATCTATATGTTGTGGAAGTACATTCAACAATGAATCTAATAGTATTGATTTGTTACTATATATGCCAATATTTTTGTCTATAAATTTAATCAAAGTTTATAAAGTTTAACTTTAACCAAAGCTAATACGCGAACTAAATAAAAACGGAGGGAGTACATAACATGTCTTCGGGAGTTACGCAACATGCAACAACACTTTAAAAAAAACTCCTCTGCTGCTTGCTGAAATAATACTGCAGTACTGAATATTATAGTGTACTAATTGACTCTAGAGGATGTAGCTGTGGTATATAAAACTCTTGAAAAACAATGTATACAGTAAAGCGCTTGTATTCAGTCCAGTTATATCCCTGAGACTGAGATTATCTACCTTATCTTCGACGAGAACAACACGATTTGTGAGGAGCATGTGCTCAGCTGGAAGCAGTCCTCAGGGTCTTGGGCAAAACAGGGGTATGTTTCTTTCATTTGTAGATCATACACTGTATAACAAAACAACTGATATACATTGTAACAGCTAGAGTATAGTATTTGTTTCAAAAGGGGCAGTGTTGCTTGTTTCTTCAGACGAACTCGTGTCAAATTACTCGTTTTTCTGCCACATTGTGGACGCTCATTGTTGTTGCTGTCGGCCTTCTTAGCCGATAGTGTCAAAAATTGTGGCGAGAAAGAGTCACAAATTCAGAATGCAATGCCGGCCTTTCGGGCAACCAATGCATGGGGAAAAAAATCCATTCGACCATTCCCCCCCTATTGCAACTCCATCCTACTCGCCGGCGGCGCTCCTCCCCCCCAATATCCCAACCTCCTACTCGCCGGCGGTTCACGTCTCTCATTCGGAATCGGGTAGAGTTCCTCCGTTGCCACCATTGATTCCGGATCCGAAGAGATATCGCTGTCGATGCCGATGGCTCTATTTAATCGCGGCCGCGGGAGCGACATCTACTCGCTTTTCGATTCGTCGCGCAGGCGCCGGTGGAGGCACCTTGCTGATGGCCCGGATCAGGACGGATCGACCCCTGCGCCGGCGGCTGCGGCCGGCCCGCGGCGACGACCGGGTGAGCGCCCTCCCCGACGACCTCCTGCTCCTCGTCCTGCGCCGTCTCGACACCCGCACGGCGCTCGGCACCGGCCTGCTGTCCAGGCGCTGGGGCCGCCTCCAGCGTGAGCTCCCGGCCCTCGATTTCCGGGTCAGCAACATGCTCCCACCGCGCTACCATGGCCTGGTGTTTCTTCACCACGACACGAACAGGAATGGACCTCATCGTCTGTTTAAAAAGTTCGCCTTTATGCCAACATTATGAGGTATGAGCGCCGCGCCATGCGCGCATTGACCAGCTCCGTCGAGAGCTTCTTGGATGAGGATGGCGCTCGAGGAGCTAGCCGGAGCTTGAGCAGGCTGAGGCTCGAGTTCTTCATCACTCACAACACCGGCTGCATGAACAGGCTAATCGCCAAGTGCATCGACCATTGGGGGGTCAGGGACCTCGAAGCTGTTGCCAGACCGATCTACTTCCGGCAATCCGTCCACACCTTCCCCAGCTACGGCCTCTGCCAGGAGCCTCGCGCTTCGTCCTTGCGAAGCCTCAAGCTTGGAGGCTGCACGCTCCCGCCTCTGCACGAGTTCAGCTTCGAACAGAAAAAGCTAACTGGTGTGGGGATACAGAAAAAAACAAAGGACAGATGCCTTGACGCCAACACCGGCGCCGCCGACTCTGCTTCACGCGCGTCTAAAAGTTTCCGAGTTGCAAGTTAGGAAACAGGACCGTGCTTATACTACCGGCATGTGGGAGTTCTTTCTTGACCCATCCGCTCTCTAGAGCGAGACGCTGGGCGAGTTTGGTTGCTTGTATCGAGGCCAATCAAGGCCGCGCGGTGCAGCATTTTTTCGGACCTTGATTGTTTGGTTCCTCGCATATATTTTTGAGCCCACATAACACGGTTCTTAAAGCAACTCTGGACCTGGCCTGTTATGAACGATCGAATCGGCAGTTTTCCGAAAGGCAGGTCCGAGGGACGCTTCGAGGCGCACGTGGGTGGCTCTCTGGAGACGTGTGTCTCGAGTTAATCCCTCCCTCTCTCCCTAATCCTCAATCCGACTCTGCAGCTCCTTGACGCTGTCGCGCCCTCGCTGGAGCGGTCGAGCCGGCCCCGCCCCTCGCCGCCAAGCCGTCTCCACGACCGACGAAGTGGCCTCCGCTGAGTCGGCCTCTACCTCGCGCCGTTTGTACCACAAGCTGCGCCTCACCGCCGCAGGCTTGCCTCTGTCGTGCCCTCAACTCGCCGGCTACGCCGCCTCAGGCCGGTCACGCCGCTTCAGCTGCCGACCCGAGCCAGTCGCGAGCCGCTCGGCCAGCCGCCGCCGCTGCGGCTTTACCTCCGCGCCCACCGAGTGACCTCTTTGTGGCCGCGCTGCTGGGGCAAGAGGCCGGCCGACCCGGACCGCGCGAGGCGGCTCGCCCGCTCCGCTGGTGCCCCTCTTCGATCGGTTTTGTGCCAAGCAGTTGATCCTAGAGTTCTTGGACGAGGTCGTCAAGACGCCCACCATGCTTGTTGGCAACTCTGTGGGCAGCCTTGCTTGTGTCATTGCCACCTCAGGTTAGACAATTGCACATGTCGAATATGGAATAGTAACTCTGTAGCTGGTTCTGAAGAATGATTTTGCAGCTGACAACTCTGTGGGAACCCGGTCTTCTTCGTCACCGACGACCGCGTCCTCTGCTGCGGCGTCGGCGTCGTCTACTTCTTCACCCGGGAGTCCTCCTTCCAGCCGATGGACATCTCATCCCCGTTCGCCGCGATGACCTCTTCCAGCACGAGCACGCCGTGCTCGCGCCGCAGCCTCGACGCGGCCTACGGCGGCCCGGCCCCGCGCTGGATCCAGTTCTGGAGCGACACCGCCTCCGACAGGCGCCGCCGCGACTCATCGTCCTCCGAAGCCTCCACCGCAACACATCCTCGTCAGGCTACTGCTCGCCACCTCAGAGGTCGATGCCGCGCTGGGTCGACAACTACCTGGACAAGCTCGGATCAGTGCTCAAGAAAGGTGGCTGGAGGGACAGGGAGGTGGACGAGATGGTCGAGGTGGCCGCCTCGGGAATGTTCGACGGCGAGGAGGCTCCGCCAGCCGCAGACGCGGAGGCCGTGCTCGACACACTGCTGCTGAAGACAGACCGGTGCTCAGAGTCCCTCAGGCGAGCCGGGCGCGGCCACGGCCACGGTCACCGGGAGCTGGTGGTGGGCACGATGGGCAGTGGAAGCTCCGGCGCGCTCAAAGTGTTCAACGACACGAGATGCCAAACCTGATGGGTGTTAAGCTTTGTTGTTAACTCCTAATCATATGCACGTACGCAACCAAACGCCGGATGAAAATTGCATCTCGATGACAAGACCCCTAATCCTAATGCAGGCAACCAATCAACTGGCCATCTACGTTTTTGGCCCTGCTCGGTCATCTGGCTCGTTTTTTGCTCTCCTAGCCATGCCCGTTGGAGAAACTAACCAAATACGCCCGCTGTGTTTGTTCTGCACTTCTGCTAGGTAGAGTATGCTTCTGCTGCAGATAAACGACAGGAATACTGGTTCATTCGGGTAAACATTGCTAGACATGCTTGGTACCGACCACGGGCTGCTTCACTGAAACAAGGGCAATGCGCAGCGGCACTTGACGGTGTCAAATACTCACAGTGGCTCCCACCTACTACACGGAGCCACCCAAGGTTGCTTGTGCAGAAAGGGTCTCCCTCCCCTGCGCACCTCCGTTGCACTTGCGGAATGGCTGCGTCAAGAGACCATGATCACTCGCCACCTGGTACCACCTGCCGCACCCAAGCGAAAATCCACAGCTAAACCTAACAGCGCACGCGCCACAGTAAGAATCATCGTGCTTTTTAAAGAGATTGTCATGCTCGTGGCACATAAAAAAAATTACTTACAGTATAAAATTACCGCGTCCAGGCCTACACGGCTATGGGTCGTGCGACGGTGTGCGCGCGTTTTGCGGTAAGGCGATGTGATAGTTTTGTGTCAGAGCCAGTGGACAGAGAGAAAAAAAATGTGAATCGGGAGAGGAGCGTATCAACTCGCGTCCACGGCCGATTGATCAGGCCGTTTTGCCCGGCTCGTTGGGCGCTGAAAGATTCCAGGCTCCACCACCGCCACCGCCACCGCCACCTACCGGCGTCTAATTTAAGCCCGAGCAGTGGCGATCCCGGAGGGGGAGGAGGGTGGCGTCCGTCACGTCGCCCCATGAAAACGAAGCCGCAACCACGGTGGAAGGATCAACCCACATGACCTACCTCCGGCCTCGCCTCCGGGAGGTCGTCTTCATCTGAAAAAGGAGAGGAGGGAGAGAAACTGCAGCTACATCTACACGGCTCCAACGCAACTGCACAGGTCCATGTCGCAAACTGACAGCTCCATGTGGGGCTGCCCAAGGCCAACGCATCGGGAAAGAGACGGAGCCCCCGGGCTAGCCGCTAGCCGTGTCGTGTGCTATTTTGACTCCCTGCTAAAAAAGGGGAGAGCAGTACAACATGGAGTGGCACAAAACGTACACCGGCACACTACTGGGAAATGTGTGGGCAATTCTTCAAGACATGAGCACTTCTTGTTTTGTAGGCGCCCTTGAAGAATTTGCGGTGTCCCAAATTTTACAATGCACATAAAGGTCGTCCCGCCATCGCCACCTCTGCGGTGAGCACGTCCGTATTTTTTTCTCCTCTGCGGTGACCAGGGCAACCCTAGCCCTCGCCATCGCCACCTCCTACCTTCTTCTTTGTCCCCTTAGTGCCGCCAAACAAAGTGCATGTTGTATTACACGGTAATCGTCGAGGTTCTCACTAACTGAGGATGGCGACGGTTGCATACGCACAATGAGACCAGATGCAATGTTTGGGGGAATCGGTAAGCTGGTTCAGGCAACTCGTTTGGGAAATCCAACGGTGTGGTGCCCCTTCCCAACATGGGTGGTCGTGCGGGCTTCGGATCACCAGCAATACGCTGCATTGGCTCACCCGCAGACAACCTTGACATTTTGTTGCATACGCAATGAGTCCGGATGCAATATTTGGGGAATCGCTAAACTGGTTCAAGCAGCTCGTTCGAGAAATCCAACAATGTGGTGCCCCTTCCTAACATGGGTGGTCGCGCGGGCTTCGGATCGCTAGCAATACGATGCATTGGCTCACCCGCAGACAACCTCATCGATCTGTACGCGAGGAGGGGGGGCATTGCTGCTTCTTGCATCGTCCGTATTGTGATGCTCGGTTGCTTCCCACGGCAAATGGTGGGCATAGGCGCTCCCGCGGAACTCGTCGTTAGCATCACCCCTTCACTTTGCTGATCACCTACGACGGTGATGCACTTCTCTTTTGAAGATGGATAGAGTTGCGGTTCCACTCTTGGCGTGGCTTTGATGGAGGATCACACTAGAGAGGAGTTCCGCTCGTGGGCTACCATGAGCTAGCCCCGAAGAGCACCGCGGTGGGTTCAAGTGAAATCATGAATGACATAGCTCTCATAAGATCCTCCATGGAAATGGTGACCAGAAGGTCACTACACATCCATGGTGAAACGTTTTGGATGCTGAATGAAAATCCTTGTCCAGCCGTTTACACGTTGGATTGATGTGACGGAGCTGTCTGATTTGCCCGGAGGAGAGGGTATACCTTTATTTTTCGATACCATCCTTTTTGGATCCTAGCAAGTGAGTCAAATTACACAGGAAGACCCTTTCTGCGAAGTGCGCTGGACAAGGGCATAATTGATTTAGTGCCACAAATTGGCATGTCAATGTTTGGCATTATGCCAAATATTAGCTATTCATTGTTTGCCAAGTTTTGTTGCCTATCTCATATAATGTTGTCAATATTTGACAAGTCTTGATACCGCCAACATTTGACAATGCCAACATTTGGCTAGCCGAATATTGGCAACAAACCAATCATGCTCCAAGTCCTCAACCGATTCCACACGCCACGACCAATGAGCTAATCAGACACCACGAAAGCCAACAAGTGCCGTGAGACAACCAACGAAATATTTAAAATTGCTGGGGAATGTGGGTGCACGTACAAATAGTCTCCATTGCAACAACCGACGATGCATTCACAAAAAATAAAAACACGGACGCAGGTCCGTCTATTTTCTTCCTTTCTTCAGATCACAAGGGAGAGAAGTCCATGCCCCGGCGGGCACACGTCGGCATCACTCGCTCCCTCCCCCCATCTCTTGCCCGCGTAGCTTCCCGCAGTTTGACCACCTCCAAGCAGCCACCAAGCAGAACTGCACAAGAGAGGAGAGAGGCCGGCACAAGCGAAGCCGCCATACACAAACTGGATCATAGACAGGCGGCCCGCGGAGGGGGTCAAAAGGCAGAGCGAGCGGCGAAGGGGCGAGGGCGATGGACATGAAGCGGGCGCGGAGCCCCCGGGCTCCGGCCGACGGCGGCGACGACGACAAGAGGCGGGCTGCGAGCGCCAAGTGGGGCGGCGCCGTCCGGCCCAAGATGGTGCTGGTCGGGTTCCTCGTCACCCTGGCCCTCCTCGCCTTCACCTTCGGCGGCCGCCCGGTCGCCCTCCCCTCCGCCCCCTCCTCGCCGTCCTCCGTCCCCAAGGCCGGCGGCCGCCACGTCGTCGCCGCCGCCGGCGGCAAAAGCGCAACGCCCAAAAGTAAGCTTCCTTTTCCCCGTGTGAATTTCGTTGCGGAGATCACGTCCCACGTATGGCCGAAAAGCCCGATCGTTGACCGCCAGTACGCGGAGGAATTCCTGGTCGGGGTTGGTTCTGTTGGCCTACGAGCACGCCGCCGCCGTAAGCAAAATCCGCGTCTTTATTCACACCATCCAGCAGAGTAGTGCTGCAGTGCGGAAATTGGCTTTTTGCAGGAGGTACGAGGATGCCATCTTCAGCAATTAGTGAGTTAAAACACCGGCATTATCATTACCACAGATCTGGCCGGATTTGTGCCCGGATCGCTGGCGATCTCGTGGATCAGACCATCAGATCGCGCTCGCTAGCAGGAGCAGGGCGACTGAATAGTCAGCTCTCCCTCTGGTTCTGGCGCTGTGGCGACAGTGCTGCCTCTGACGCTGGCGCATCCTTTTGCGGATCTTGTCCTGCCTCATCAATCTTTTCCCCAAGGGATGTGGCTTGTGCCGTAATGTCGGTGGATTGCCCCTGCAAAGGGTGCTCCAAAATGTCCACACCTTTTTACTTGATGATGAGTGGTCCCTCACTTTGTGAGACAAGTAGTAGTACTGTTATTCTTCAAGTACTACTCCATGTGTCCATCTGTCTGGTTGAGGCTCCGTAAAAGTAATAATTTGTTAAACTACTGAGGGCCAAAAGTGGTGAGCCTGACTCCAACCTGAGTAGTCTCTCAATCTTCGCTTGCACAATGTCAGGAAAACACTCAAAATTAAAATGCTACGCCGCTCCTGAAATCAGCTCTCAATTGTAGCACCGTAGATATTACTCCCTCTCTCCCAAAATATAAGAACGTTTTTAACATTATGCTAGTGTAAAAAATGTTCTTATATTTCGACAAGGAGGGAGTAATTGCTTGATGTTACTGACAAATCAAAGCCATTCTTCGTCTGCAAATTTTTGAACGGGGCACTACCCCCTTTTTCATCAACCGAATAACAACGGAAATACAGAGTTCCGAGCCAGAGAGTTTAAGGGGACGGGCGAGTAGAAAGCGAGTTACTAGCATTTTACTAACCATTCAGTTAACTTTTTCGTCTGCAAATGCCTCCAAGATATGTGATTCTAACCATTCATTTAAAATTTTCTTGCAGAGAACGTAATCCCTCCGAAGAACGTAACCGCGCCAGCAGCCACAACTCCGTCGCCGTCGCAGGACAAGCTCCTGGGAGGGCTACTCTCGGCGGCGTTCGACGAGTCCACCTGCCAGAGCCGATACAAGTCGTCCCTGTACCGTAAGCCGTCGCCGTTCCCGCTCTCCCCGTACCTGGTGAAGAAGCTGCGCAAGTACGAGGCGTACCACAAGAAGTGCGGCCCGGGCACGCAGCGGTACCGGACGGCCGTCGAGCAGCTCCAGGCCGGGCGCAACGCCGACAGCGCCGAGTGCAGGTACGTGGTGTGGTTCCCCTGCAACGGCCTCGGCAACCGCATGCTCACCATCGCCTCCACCTTCCTCTACGCGCTGCTCTCCGGCCGGGTCATGCTCCTCAACGTGCCGCCGGAGCAGGAGGGCCTCTTCTGCGACCCCTTCCCGGCCACCTCCTGGGTGCTCCCCGGCGGCTTCCCCGAGGGCAACCCCATGAAGCTCAACGTCGGCGCGCCCGAGAGCTACGTCAACATGCTCAACAACGGCGTCATCCGGCACGACACGCCGGCGGCGTCGCTGCCGGCGCACGTGTACCTCCACGTCGAGCAGACCCGGCTGCGGCTGTCGGACAACATCTTCTGCGACGACGACCAGCGGCTGCTCCGCAAGTTCACCTGGATGATCCTCAAGTCCGACAGCTACTTCGCGCCGGCGCTCTTCCTCACGCCCATGTACGAGAAGGAGCTGGCGCGGATGTTCCCGCAGAGGGAGGCCGTGTTCCACCACCTCGGCCGCTACCTCTTCCACCCGACCGACCGGGTGTGGGGGATCGTGCGGCGCTACTACGAGGCCTACCTCGCCCGCGTGGACGAGAAGATCGGCTTCCAGATCAGGATCTTCCCGGAGAAGCCGGTCAAGTTTGAGAACATGTACGACCAGCTCACCAGGTGCATCAGGGAGCAGCGCCTGCTGCCGGAGCTCGGCGACCCGGCGTCCCCGGCGAACGCGACCGGCGACGACGGGAAGGTGAAGGCCGTGCTGATCGCGTCGCTCTACTCGGGCTACTACGACAAGATCCGGGGCCTCTACTACGAGAGCCCCACCAAGACGGGGGAGATCGTGGCGGTGTACCAGCCGAGCCACGAGGAGAAGCAGGAGTACGCGTCCAACGAGCACAACCAGAAGGCGCTGGCCGAGATCTACCTCCTCAGCTACTGCGACAAGATCGCCATGAGCGCCTGGTCCACCTTCGGCTACGTCGCCTACGGCTTCGCCGGCGTCAAGCCGTGGATCCTGCTCCGCCCGGACTGGAACAAGGAGGTCTCCGACGTCGCGTGCGTCCGCTCCACGTCCGTCGAGCCGTGCCTGCACTCGCCGCCGATCCTCGGGTGCCGGGCCAAGAAGGAGGTGGACGTGGCCCGCGTCAAGCCCTACGTCCGGCACTGCGAGGACGTCGGCTTCGGCCTCAAGCTGTTCGATACCTAAATATGACATGGAGCTAGGATCGTGTTCGGTTCAGTTCTACGTTCCGAAAACTACATAAGTAAGGTTTTTCAGTTTTTCTTCTTCCCCCACCAGTGGATTAATTAGGTGTTGGGGGGATGCCCTCTTGCATTCGTTTCGTACTGTATTCAAATTCGTTCTTTGTACGACATGTCGCGTACGTACACGCGTATACACATTACACAGATCACTATTTGACCTCCGGCTATACACCTACCCATATCGTTTTCTTTGCCGACATATTTTAAAAATCCATGAAAAATGCATGGCAAATTTCTGATAATCTTTATATGCATCATGGCAATTTTTACTTCAAAACATGATGAATTCTTATACAACAACATGACAAATTTATCTGCTTTCGCAAGGCAATTCTTAAGCGTTTGTTGGGAGTGTTTTTTCTTTACCAAACGAAAACATTTGTTTTGTCTTGGCTGGGGGAACGGTCGTTCGCTCGTTCTATCCTCTAGAGGGAACATTAGATGTACCTTGGTATCCTTTTATTCTCACCCGGTGGCTGATATAAACTGCGTGGGCGAGCTCTCTCCTCACTCCCGCTCACACGGGATCAACATGTAGCCGTGTTGGATATCCCACTCAATGGATTATGTTTTGGGATTTCAATCCAGATTTTTTTTTCAAAACTATGATATATTTTATAGCATTTTCGGAAACTATAGCATGATTTTCTTAAAAATCAAAAGTAGTAGCCCGTCGGCCATCTCTGAGCCGAAGTAGGACTTTTCGGCCACAGCTAGACCGAAGTAGAGTTTTCGGCCATCTCTTGGCCGAAGTAGGACTTTTCGGCCACATATAGGCCGAAGTAGGACTTTTTGGTCAAGTCTTGGCCGAAATAGACTTTTTGGTCAAGTCTAAGCCGAAAAGTACTTTTTGGTCTCATGTAGGCCGAAGTTGCATGGCTCATATAATACAGTGAAATGTATTTTCTCGCCACCTGTTTCCTGCCAACCCCTTCCCGCCATATGTTCCCGCCACCCGTTTCCCGCCAACCCCTTCCCGCCAATCCTTTCCCGCCTTATTTTCCCGCCAATCCCTTCCCGCCTTATTTTCCCGCCAACCCTTTCCCGCCATACCGCAGTTATTCTTTCCCGCCATTTTCTCCTCTGTATCTATAAAACCCCCTTCAGGCGGATGTGGATAAGCATTCCAGTGTAGTGTAGTCGAGATATCCCATTATCCATTCGATCGTAGTTTTCACCCTGAGATGAGTAGCACTCTGATGAGTCTAGCTACCGATTTCAGGATGGACAATAGGATAGTTCCATGGGACGAACTCACCGGTAGTGACACCATAATGAATGAGTTGGCTCACGAATTACGTAGGTCTGGGTGGCCTGAAAGGACCTATGAGGAGGTACGTAAAGAACTTCTTAGGTTGCATGAAAGGTGGAAGAAGGTGGTGGATCCGAAGAGTGAAACTTTCAGAAGGACTGCAGAAAAGAATCCATTTTTATGGACTGAGGAGAGCGAGGACGACGATGATATCTTCATGCCGCCGCTTCCGGGTTCTGCATCGTCGAAGGGCAAGAGTTCTGCATCGTCCAAAGGAAAGAGTTCTGCATCCTCGAAGGGCAAGAGTTCTGCATCGACCAAGGGCAAGAGTTCTGCATCGACGAAGGGCAAGAGGACCGCATCGTCGAAGGGCAAGAGGGCTGCATCAACGGAGGATGACGATGATGACTTCATGTAGTATGTAAGATGTATTCCAGTTGTACCGTTTCATTCAGATGTATATGCATTATTAGTTTGTATTGTATTATTGTAGGGCATTATGTTCTATCTGAATTTCATTTTGTAGTATGTAAGATGTATTGCACAAGTTCAGCCGCACCGTTTAATTCAGATGTACTTGTATCTTAATTATCGGTTGTAGTCTATTTGGAAATGTAATTGGAATAAGAATGCAAATTAATAGTAATATGTCTCTCGCATACATAAAACAATATATGTCTCCTGATCACATAGAAGCAAGTGCGATAGTAACACATACATGAAGCATGTCTCATACATAAATACTGACACACAGCTGCGAATAGTCTGAAACTAACATAGATAATGAGTCATACATAAATAGATAAGCATATCACTGCGGGGGAAGGCGATAAGCGCTGAGGCAATGGACGAGGCTCGCGATAACCACGACCATAGTTAACCTCGTCTGTCACGGTCTGTGTCTCCTGCATCGGTGGTGGTGGTGGAGTGTGAAACACTGTCTGCGAGAAGCCATAAATGTTTGTAGCTTGGTCATCATCCTCGCGGTCGCCCTCAAAGTACGAAGCACCACCACTAAGGATCGATGACTGCTCTGAATGCATGAACGGTTGCGACTGGTTGCCGCCTGCGGTAAAGTAAAACATGCAAAATTGATACAAATGCATGAACGAAGCACCACCAGTAAGCATCAGTGACTGCTGAGAATGCAAGAACGATTACTACACTGTTCAAAATAATGTAGTGAGTAGTGTTACCTAGATTCATCTGCTGATGCCAGTAAGCGTTCCCTAGCTGTGAAGGAGGTGGCTCATGCCAGGAAGAGCTCCCTGACTGTGAAGGAGGTGGCTCATGCCAGGAAGAGCTCCCTGGCTGTGAAGGAGGTGGCTCATGCCAGGAAGAGCTCCCTGGCTGTGAAGGATGAGGTTCTGCATGGTGCACAGAGGGTCGTGGTTCTGCACGGTGCACAGAGGGTCGTGGTTCTGAACGGTGCACAGAGGGTCGTGGTTCTGAATGCTGTACAGAGGGACGTGGCGGACGATGTGCTGGAGGAGGAAGTGTGAGGGAGTCCTGAATTAGGGGGTGTCCGGGTAGCCGAACTATACCTTCAGCCGGACTCCAGGACTATGAAGATACAAGATTGAAGACTTCATCCCGTGTCCGGATGGGACTTTCCTTGGCGTGGAAGGCAAGCTTGGCGATGCGGATATTCAAGATCTCCTACCATTGTAACCGACTTTGTGTAACCCTAACCCTCTCCGGTGTCTATATAAACCGGAGGGTTTTAGTCCGTAGGACGACTCGATGATACATCATACCATAGGCTAGCTTCTAGGGTTTAGCCTCCTTGATCTCGTGGTAGATCTACTCTTGTACTACCCATATCATCAATATTAATCAAGCAGGACGTAGGGTTTTACCTCCATCAAGAGGGCCCGAACCTGGGTAAAACATTGTGTCCCTTGTCTCCTGTTACCATCTGCCTAGACGCATAGTTCGGGACCCCCTACCCGAGATCCGCCGGTTTTGACACCGACATTGGTGCTTTTATTGAGAGTTCCTCTGTGTCGTCGCTTTTAGGCCCGATGGCTCCTTCGATCATCAACAACGATGCAGTCCAGGGTGAGACTTTTCTCCCCAGACAGATCTTCGTCTTCGGCGGCTTCGCACTGCGGGCCAATTCGCTTGGCCACCTTGAGCAGATCGAAAGCTACGCCCCTGGCCATCAGGTCAGGTTTGGAAGCTTAAACTACACGGCTGACATCCGCGGGGACTTGATCTTCGACGGATTCGAGCCACAGCCAAGCGCGTCGCACTGTCTCGATGGGCATGATATAGCTCTGCCGCCGAACAACGCTTTAGAGGCCGCACATGCACCGGTTCCAACCATTGATACGGAGCCTACTGCGCCGATCGAGGATCAGCGGTTGGACGCTGCCTCAGGGGCTGCTATCTCAGAGGCGATCAAGCCGAACTCCAGCCCCGCACTCCGCATGGCCCGTGACTCCGAGGAGCCGGATTCCTCTCCGAACTCCGAGCCCCCCGCGCCCCTGCCGATCGAATCCGATTGGGCGCCGATAATGGAGTTCACCGCCGCGGACATCTTTCAGCACTCGCCCTTCAGCGACATCCTGAATTCTCTAAAGTCTCTCTCTTTATCAGGAGAGCCCTGGCCGGACTACGGTCAGCAAGGTTGGGATACGGACGATGAAGAAATTCAAAACCCACCCACCACCCACTTCGTAGCCACTGTCGACGACTTAACCGACATGCTCGACTTCGACTCCGAAGACATCGACGGTATGGACGGCGATGCAGGAGACAACCAAGAACCAACGCCTATAGGGCATTGGACAGCCACCTCATCTCATGATGTGTACATGGTGGATACCCCTAAAGGAAGCAACAACGAGGAAAACGGGGATGGAAAGAGGGATCGATCTCTCAAAAAACAATCAAAGCGTCGGCGTAAACGCCGACCCAAGCCCCGCCTCGATAAAGACCCAGCCATAGAGCAGGATGAGCCGGTAGACGATGAGCATGCCTTAGAGCAACCGTCCCAACAGGACAACCCGGATAGAGAAACCGAACATCCCTCCCCCGGCGAAAATGGCATTCCGGACGACCCTACGCCGGACAAGCCCACGAAGCAGAAGAACCTCCACAGACAGCTCGTTGCAACCGCATGCAGCCTGAAAAAGCAGAAGCGGAAGCTAAAAACTGCGGAAGATGCACTCAGGATCAGATGGAGTAAAGTAATCAATACCGTAGACAAATACGGCGACAGTCGCCGCACTAAAAGCTATCCGAAGAGAAAGCTACTGCCTAAATTCGACGAGGAGGCCTTAGAGCCCTCGCATTCAAAAAGTAAGAAAGCCACACGGTCGGATAAACGACCCCATGGCCAGCATAAAGCGGCAAGCAGCGCCGCACTTAAGCCGGTGTGCGACCCACTTAAGGATTCGCATCATGGCCCAGCCAGGTCCATTTACGGGCCAAGAAAGCAAGCTCTCGTAAGCAATGCAATAAAGCCATTATCAGAATCCGGCACACCCAAATACAGGGGTGCCGCACACCCCCTATGTTTCACCGATGAGGTCCTGGATTATGAATTTCCAGCGGGATTCAAACCCGTAAACATAGAGGCATATGATGGAACAACAGACCCTGGAGTCTGGATCGAGGATTATATCCTCCACATACATATGGCTAGAGGAGATGACCTCCACGCCATAAAATACTTACCCCTCAAGCTTAAAGGGCCAGCCCGGCATTGGCTTAAAAGCCTTCCTGAAAACACAATCGGAAGTTGGGAAGAGCTCGAGGACGCTTTTCGAGCAAATTTTCAAGGGACCTATGTCCGCCCTCCGGATGCAGACGATCTTAGTCACATAACTCAATAGCCCGGAGAGTCAGCTCGGCAATTCTGGAATAGATTTCTTACTAAAAAGAATCAGATAGTCGACTGTCTGGACGCTGAAGCCTTAGCAACTTTCAGGCATAATGTCCGAGACGAATGGCTCGCCAGACACCTCGGCCAAGAAAAGCCAAGAACAATGGCCGCACTAACAAGCCTCATGACCCGCTTTTGCGCAGGAGAGGACAGCTGGTTGGCAAGATGCAGCACCAGCGACCCAAGTACATCCGAAACTAGGGATGGAAACGGAAAACCGCGACGCAATAAGGACCGTCGCCGGACTAAGGAAAAAAGTCCGAAGAGCACGGCAGTCAATGCTGGATTCAAAAGCTAACGACAGAATCAGAAAAAGCCGCCCCTGCAAGATAACAGGGACGACCTATCCAACCTAAACAAAATCTTGGATAGGATATGTGAAATACATAGTACTCCCGGAAAGCCTGCTAACCATAACCACAGAGATTGTTGGGTTTTCAAACAATCCGGCAGACTCAACGCCAAACACAAGGGGCTCGACACACCAAGCGAAGACGAGGACGAACCCCAAAAGCAGAGTACCAAGAAACAAAAGAATTTCCCACAAGAAGTAAAAATAGTAAACTCACTTCACATAAGAAAACGTGCGGCACCCATGAAGGTACGTGCCCCATGGCCTATCCCAAAGGAATCCCGCCACTGGTTGTCAAAACCAATCATCTTCGATCATCTGGATTATTCTAGAAGTATCAGGAACCCAAGCTGGACTGCCCTGGTACTCGATCCAATAATTGGCGGACTCCAGTTTTCAAATGTCCTTATGGACGGTGGCAGCGGACTCAACCTGATATATCAGGACTCAATCCACCACATGGGGATCGACCCAAAAAGAATTCGCCACAGCAAAACCTCCTTTCAAGGAGTAACGCCAGGTTCGGACACCCATTGCATGGGTTTTCTCCGGCTCGAGGGTTATTTTCGGCTCTGCCGATAACTTCCGTCACGAAAAGCTGACTTTCCACATCGTCCCATTCTCAAGTCGCTATCAAGCACTACTGGGACGCGAAGCTTTCGCCCGCTTTAACGCAATACCGCATTATGCATCTCTTATGCTTAAAACGCCCGGTCCACGCGGCATCATCTCCTTAAAGGGGAAGTAGTGAGGGCGCCTCCCCCAAGCGGAGGATTGTGTGGCCGCTTTAACAGCCCCACAATATAAATGGCTTCACCAGCCAGAACATCGGAACAGGTCATTAAGACCACGAACACGGATAGCCGAGTCCGGCACAAAAGTATCGTTGATAAAGGCTTAGTGGCCACATACCCCTGCACTAGGGGCTTCACACGTATAAAATAAGAGACAATAAAGCTCAATTTTCCATATTTTACTTTACACTTTGTTTATTTCATATAACTTTTGTTCGGCACGCCCCTTTTTCAACTTAGTTGCTCTCTTTTTACAGATGAACGTCATGTTGCGCCCGTCCAGAATACGGCACAACGGAGACACAGGCGCAGACGTGCAGTAGAGACCCGTTCCAAGGATTCTTTTCAGATTAAGACCCTGCGTAAACCTTTTTTACTGTCTCTTGTTGATACACATCCCCTGGTTCTATGACCAAGGAGGAGGCTGGCGTCTTGGCATGTGGCCACGTCAGAATTCTTGCGCGTACCTGGACACTAGGGGCTTATACCTCAGAGCGTTACCTCGCCCGCTCTCATAAAGACCGAATACCTTAGGGAGTGTTCGGCGTCGCGAGTTTGGCCTTATATGCATCAGCTCCGAGTCATGATTTTGGTCAAATGTTGGGTTGCCCGGCTCCTGTGTTCGGCCGCCTTACGTTCCGCTCTATCGGCTAAGGCGGCACCAGGAGAACTACTGCGATTGTGCCCTGGTTTGGCCAGGCGAGCACCTCAGTAGAGAAAGCCGAAAACCGACTGTCATGATATGGCGTGAGACTGGTCAACCACTCGATGACTCTCCGGAATCTGTAGGATTCCTCCGCATTAACGAAGGGCCGTTTCCCGGCCAGGCACATACGCGCCCCGAATTCGGGCGAGCGCAGTCGCCACCAGGGGCTACCTAAATAGTCCCATTGTCAAGCTCCTATGGCTAAGTGAAAGTGTTAAAGCATTATAGTCCGGTTGCCCAGCTCGCTGCGCTATCACCTCCTTTGTAGGACCAAGACGTTGGATTAAGTGTGAAAATGCGCCTTCTGCGAGCACCCCCGCACTATGTGCGTGGGGGCTGAAGCCAACGACTGCCATCTTTCAGATTTTGTATGTATATCTTAAAACGGCCGCACAGGAGGTGTTCCAAAAACTTGAAGGCACAAGTATAAAAGGCTACTACAATTCATCAAAATATTGCTTTATAATTACATATGCTATCAGAACATAGCATCCTTCGAGCACTGCGTCTCTATTACACGAGCGCCTTCAAGGACTTCCTGAAAATAGTGCTCGGAGGGTACTCGGCTTTTGTCCGAATCTCGTGATGCAACAACGGTGGTCTCCATCTCTACCCAGTATGTCTTGACACGGGCAAGAGCCATCCGTGCGCCCTCTATGCATGCTGATCTCTTCATCGCATTGATACGTGGCATCGTGCCAAGGAATTGCTGCACCAAGCTGAAATAACTCTTCGGCTCCGATCTCCGCGGCCACAAATGACCCATGACGTACTTCATGGCGAGTCCCGACAATCTATTCAGTTCGGCCCATTGAGTCAGACGATCGTCCACTGCCAGTGGATGCTCTGGATTGTGGAACTGCGACCAGAAAAGCCTTTGCATTTCGCGACCTTCTTGATCTCGAAAGTGTTCCGTCGCATCAGCAGCACTCGCTGCCAAATCCAGATAGGTGTCCTCCACACTCCACATCTGGTCCAACGGAGCAAACTTCAGATCGCAAAACTTCCTCCGCAGCATAAAGGGCTTTCCAGCCGCAATCTGTCCGGCCTGACGCAGCTCCTCCTTCGCAGCTCTCATCGCAGAGCGAGCGTCCTTGGCATCAGCAACGGCCTTCTCTAAGTCCGTCTGTCTCGCCCGGTCTTCTTTCTCAAGAAGTTTACAACGGTCAGCAGCGCTTTTTAACTTCACGGCCATCTCCTTCTTGCTTCGGCAATGAGCAGCCTGTTCGGCTCTCAGCTCTTCAAGGGCCTTCTCGGCAACCGCATCACTTTTCCTGGCTTGTTCCTTAGCTCGCGCAAGTTCCGCCCGAAGAATCTCCACGGCGGCCGCACCATCTGCGTCAAGCACACACATTGTAAGATACTGGCATAAAGCTCCTCTTATCAGATGCCGCCCGAGGAATTGCATACCTTGAGACTCATCAAGCCGCTCGTTGACGAGCGCGATGTCGGCATCTGCCACGTCAAGTTGCCGCTTTAGTTCGGCAAAATCATCAGTTCGGCTCGATTCCGGACACTTTGCCCCCTGTATACAAAGGCGACATTTTAGACCTGGGATTATGATCCTCTGCACGCCGTCAATTTTGACAACGCATAGAGTCTTAGGGGCTACTATCTACACAGGGCGCATCTTGTCTATGCGCAACTGACAAAGAAGTACATTGTCAAACATACCTCAAAACCCGTCAGCAAACTTCTGACGGCCTCATGCAATCCGCTTTCCGCGGATGAAATCCTTCCAATCACCGTACCCATCAATGCACGGTGCTCCTCTGAGATAGAAGCTCGCCCCAGCAGAATCATCAGCTCCTCCGACCGCGCATTGGACGGTGCCGGACTCGTCCTACGACCTGCATCGAAGGCCGGACGCGGAGAACCTTGGGGGGCCATATGTCTACCTTCCACCCCTGCCGGATTCGGAGAAACCCTCCGCGGCGACACCTCAGGGTCGCCCGCCTCGCCAGGCGGTACGGCAGGGGGAGGCGTTCCACTCTCCATCATCTCCAGAAGAAGATCCCCCGAAGACGAGCTCTACTGAGAAGGGCTGAGGTCCGAGCTACAAAGTAAAATTTCGGTTAATCTTCTCAGATAAAAAGCAAGGATTTCTCTCATTCCTTTAAAGGAAAATCTTTCTCTACTTACGGCTCGCTGGAGGGCTGATCCCTTTGAGGGCGTAGTTCGGCCGAGGATCTCCCCGGCGTCGGACCCTCTGACGAGGACTTTTCCCCCCGCTTTGAGGCCATGGTCTCTGGGTCGTCAGAGGTGGCCCTCTTCTTCCCCTTAGGAGAGGAATTGTCGGTTCCTCCCTTCGGAGCAGGCTCCTTTGAGGAGGCCATAGTTTCCTTGTCCTCCCCCTCACTTCCTTCCAAAGGCACGATCTTCAACATCCTGACTAGCACGGGATCCAGCCTGGTCTCAGGAAGGGGAGCCGGACACCTGATCAGCTTTTCCTTCGCTATCCACTCCTGTTTAAAAGGACAGCTCTTTTAGGGGCGAGTTTATGACAATTTTACGGATAGCGAGTCCGGGCACAAGGTTACTTACTTGAGTATCCGGGCGATTGCAGCTTAAACCTGCGTCCTCGGTCAAATCCGGGCACATTGCTTGTTATCCGAAGAACATTTTATACATCTCCACGGGCGTTGCGCCCATAAAATGCTGGAGAGATCGTGGTCCCTCCGGATTAAACTCCGACAGACGAAGGGAGCGACGTTTGCCGGGCAGTGTTCGGCGAATCAGCATGACCTGCGTCACCTTGACCAGGTTGAGGTCTCTTTCTAAGAGATCTCTAATGCGGCCCTGCAACAAGGGCACATCTTTGGATAACCCCCAATCTAATCCTTTGTTGACCCATGACGCTAGCCGTGGTGGGGGACCCGAGCGAAAGGCGGGAGGCGCCACCCACTTGGTGCTCCTGGGAGCGGTGATATAGAACCACTCTCGTTACCACAAGCCGAGCTCCTCTTGAAAGGAGCCCTCGGGCCATGGAGCATCAGCATTCTTACTTATGACAGTGCCTCCGCACTCTGCGTGCCGTCCCTCGATCATCTTCGGCTCCACTCCAAAAGTCTTGAGCCATAATCCGAAGTGAGGAGTAACACGGAGGAACGCTTCGCACACAATGATGAATGAGGAAATGTGGAGGATGGACTCCGGAGCTAAGTCATGAAATTCCAGCCCATAATAGAACATCAGCCCCCTCACGAAGGGATCCATCAGGAAGCCTAATCCCCGAAGGAAGTGAGACATGGACACCACGCTCTCACCGGGCTGGGGACTGGGAATAGCCTGCCTTTGAGCAGGCAACCTATGCGAAATTTCGCCGGTCAAGAACTTGGCCTCTCTCAACTTTAGCACGTCCTCCTCCGTGACGGAGGAGGGCATCCATCGGCCTTGAAGGTCGGAACCGGACATTGTCGAAGGTCCAAAGCGCCTGGAATCTGGAGCCTAGGGTGTTGGAACTCGAGGCAACGGGCGAACTTGTTTGAGATTGGAGAAAAGGAGTAAGGCCTTGGTCTCTTTATTAGAGGTTGAATACCAGGAGCCTTCCCCGTAACCGTTTGGGACTCGCCTTTAATCGAGAAGACAAGCTAACGGGCACGATTGGGTTACCCACGTCCGTATTAATGAGAATCCCGTAAATAAGGGGGACACGATCTCTGCTTTGGCAAGACGTGCCAAGGAAACCGCCTCGCAAAACACGCTGAGGTGGAGAGGTGAAAACGACTCGAATAAAGGCTTGGCCGTAGTGTGATGTCATGCTGCGGAATACGTCAGCAGATTAGATTTGTGTTAATATTATTCTCTCTATGGCAATACGTGGAAACTTATTTTGCAGAGCTGGACACTACTCTTAGTGTTTACAAACTTTTATGAAGAATTTGGAGGAGGAACCCGCCTTGCAATGCCGAAGACAATCTGCGCGCCGGACTCGTCGTCATTGAAGCCTGGTTCAGGGGCTACTGAGGGAGTCCTAGATTAGGGGGTGTCCGGGTAGCCGAACTATACCTTCAGCCGGACTCCAGGACTATGAAGATACAAGATTGAAGACTTCGTCCTGTGTCCGGATGGGACTTTCCTTGGCGTGGAAGGCAAGCTTGGCGATGCGGATATTCAAGATCTCCTACCATTGTAACCGACTTTGTGTAACCCTAACCCTCTCCGATGTCTATATAAACCGGAGGGTTTTAGTCCGTAGGACGACTCGATGATACAACAATCATACCATAGGCTAGCTTCTAGGGTTTAGCCTCCTTGATCTCGTGGTAGATCTACTCTTGTACTACCCATATCATCAATATTAATCAAGCAGGACGTAGGGTTTTACCTCCATCAAGAGGGCCCGAACCTGGGTAAAACATTGTGTCCCTTGTCTCCTGTTACCATCCGCCTAGACGCACAGTTCGGGACCCCCTACCCGAGATTCGCCGGTTTTGACACCGACAAAGTGCAACATCCAAAGTCCGTCTACACGTAACAGCTGCGTAAATCCCTCGTAGCTTGTCATCAAGACGCCTCAACCATGAGACGCCCTCTTGCGGTGGGATAGTTTCTCCCCTCTGAAAGCGCCGCATTAAAGCGGAAACCTCCTCTCGCGCCTGTACTGTCAAGTCACCCTGTACACAAAGAGTTAACCAATTATATCCTCGTTGTATGATAGACACCACGAATAGACAACCAAGCGAATATGTCCAGATTAACAAAAGACTTAACATATGAGAACCAAGGCATTTACCGCATGGTGTCTGGTTCCCACAACAGAGGCAGTTGGGTACATATCGCTGGTGAGAGGGGCTTCGATCTGATCAGGAGCAGCTGATGGAACCAAGTAGATCCTCGTTGTATGCCGGTAACGCTGCAGATACAACCCAAACATTTCCCAGTTAAAGGGCCGAACCTCACCCCAGATATTTGTCGCAGCGGTAGTCCATTCGTCAACGTAAGGGGTAGTGCTCTGAAGCCAATAAGCCATGGACTTGTTTCCTCCTAGGCGACTGTCCCTGAGATTGACATGCGCGATACATGATTAGGTATATTATGAATGCAGAGCTGACAACTAAAATAGTATTAGTACTTACTTGTGCACGTGTTCTGGCAAGTGTGGAATATCTGGAATCTCAGGCTCTTGATATAGACCGAACTGTCTCATCACCCTATGAAGAGACATCTCCTCAACCGTCACGTCGAACACCAACTTGGCCTTGTTCATCCAAAAGTGCCGATCTCTAGTGCACAATCCAGAAATCCCAACTGGGTACCTCGATGATATAGCCTGAGGCGAGTATGGCTCCCAAATAACTTGATCCTCGTGCAAACTATCAAACTGTGCCATGAAGGACGGGTAGCATCCCCTAACCTGAGTATGCGCAAACCGTCTCTGTGCATGACAACAAAATAAGCATTTGTAATACTATTGAATGGCAAGAAATAATTGAATTAATTGTTACTTAATATAAAAGTACCTCTCGCCGTGTCCAAACAGATCCCATAGTAGGTAAGCCGCCGATAGCAGGCACATAAGTCCCAGCTAAGTCCTCCAAACCAAAAGGTTTATCAACGTAGACATAGGGTCGTCCAATAGGGAATCTCTCGTATGTGTTGGGGAACGTTGTAGAAAACAAAAAAAAAATTCCTACGGTTTCACCAAGATCCATCTATGAGTTCATCTAGCAACGAGCGATTGGATGCATCTACGTACCTTGAAGATCGCGAGCGGAAGCGTTCAAAGAACGGGGATGAGGGAGTCGTACTCGACGTGATTCGAATCACCGAAGATCCTAGCACCGAACGGACGGCACCTCAGACTTCAGCACACGTACGGTCAGCGTGACGTCTCCTTCTTCTTGATCCAGCAAGAGGGAAGGAGAGGTTGAGGAAGATGGCTCCAGCAGCAGCACGACGGCGTGGTGGTGATGGAGCTGCAGTACTCCGGCAGGGCTTCGCCAAGCACTATGGAGGAGGAGGAGGTGTTGGAGAGGGAGAGGGAGGCACCAAAGATCAAGGTAAGAAGTCCTCCATCTCCCCACTATATATAGGAGGGCCAAGGGGGGGGGCGCCGGCCCTAGGAGATCTAATCTCCTAGGGTGGTGCGGCCAAGGGGAGGAATCCCTCCTCCCCAAGGCACCTAGGAGGTGCCTTCCCCTCCTAGGACTCTTCCTCCTTGAGACCCTAGGCGCATGGGCCTCTTGGGGCTGGTGCCCTTGGCCCATGTAGGCCAAGGCGCACCCCCTACAGCCCATGTGGCCCCCCGGGACAGGTGGCCCCACCCGGTGGACCCCCGGGACCCTTCCGGTGGTCCCGGTACAATACCGATGACCCCGAAACTTGTCCCGATGGCCGAAACAGGACTTCCCATATATAAATCTTTACCTCCAGACCATTACGGAACTCCTCGTGACGTCCAGGATCTCATCCGGGACTCCGAACAACATTCGGGTTACTGCATATACATATCCCTACAACCCTAGCGTCACCGAACCTTAAGTGTGTAGACCCTACGGGTTCGGGAGACATGTAGACATGACCGAGATCGCTCTTCAGTCAATAACCAACAGCGGGATCTGGATACCCATGTTGGCTCCCACATGCTCCTCGATGATCTCATCGGATGAACCACGATGTCGAGGATTCAAGCAACCCCGTATACAATTCCCTTTGTCAATCGGTATGTTACTTGCCCGAGATTCGATCGTCGGTATCCCAATACCTCGTTCAATCTCGTTACCGGCAAGTCACTTTACTCGTACCGTAATGCATGATCCCGTGACCAGACACTTGGTCACTTTGAGCTCATTATGATGATGCATTACCGAGTGGGCCCAGTGATACCTCTCCGTCATACGGAGTGACAAATCCCAGTCTTGATCCGTGTCAACCCAACAGACACTTTCGGAGATACCCGTAGTATACCTTTATAGTCACCCAGTTACGTTGTGACGTTTGGCACACCCAAAGCACTCCTACGGTATCCGGGAGTTACACGATCTCATGGTCTAAGGAAAAGATACTTGACATTGGAAAACTCTAGCAAACGAACTATACGATCTTATGCTATGTTTAGGATTGGGTCTTGTCCATCACATCATTCTCCTAATGATGTGATATCGTTATCAATGACATCCAATGTCCATAGTCAGGAAACCATGACTATCTGTTGATCAACGAGCTAGTCAACTAGAGGCTTACTAGGGACATGTTGGTGTCTATTATTCACACATGTATTACGATTTCCGGATAATACAATTATAGCATGAATAAAGACAATTATCATGAACAAGGAAATATAATAATAATACTTTTATTATTGCCTCTAGGGCATATTTCCAACAGTCTCCCACTTGCACTAGAGTCAATAATCTAGTTACATTGTGATGAATCGAACACCCATGGAATTCTGGTGTTGATCATGTTTTGCTCTAGGGAGAGGTTTAGTCAACGGATCTGCTACATTCAGGTCCGTATGTACTTTACAAATATCTATGTCTCCATCTTGAACATTTTCACGGATGGAGTTGAAGCGACGCTTGATGTGCCTTGTCTTCTTGTGAAACCTGGGCTCCTTGGCAAGAGCAATAGCTCCAGTGTTGTCACAGAAGAGCTTGATCGGCCCCGACGCATTGGGTGTGACTCCTAGGTCGGTGATGAACTCCTTCACCCAAATTTCTTCATGCGCTGCCTCCGAGGCTGCCATGTACTCCGCTTCACATGTAGATCCCGCCACGACGCTCTGCTTGCAACTGCACCCGCTTACTGCCCCACCATTCAAAATATACACATATCCGGTTTGTGACTTAGAGTCATCCAGATCTGTGTCGAAGCTAGCATCGACGTAACCCTTTACGATGAGCTCTTCGTCACCTCCATAAACGAGAAACATTTCCTTAGTCCTTTTCAGGTACTTCAGGATATTCTTGACCGCTGTCCAGTGTTCCTTGCCGGGATTACTTTGGTACCTTCCTACCAAACTTACGACAAGGTTTACATCAGGTCTGGTACACAGCATGGCATACATAATAGAACCTATGGCTGAGGCATAGGGGATGACATTCATCTCTTTTATATCTTCTGCCGTGGTCGAACATTGAGCCGAGCTCAATTTCACACCTTGTAACACAGGCAAGAACCCCTTCTTAGAATGATCCATATTGAATTTCTTCAATATCTTATCAAGGTATGTGCTTTGTGAAAGACCTATGAGGCGTCTCGATCTATCTCTATAGATCTTGATGCCTAATATATAAGCAGCTTCTCCAAGGTCCTTCATTGAAAAACCTTTATTCAAGTAGGCCTTAATGCTGTCCAAGAGTTCTATATCATTTCCCATCAAAAGTATGTCATCTACATATAATATGAGAAATGCTACAGAGCTCCCACTCACTTTCTTGTAAACACAGGCTTCTCCATAAGTCTGTGTAAACCCAAACACTTTGATCATCTCATCAAAGCGAATGTTCCAACTCCGAGATGCTTGCACCAGCCCATAAATCGAGCGTTGGAGCTTGCACACCTTGTCAGCATTCTTAGGATCGACAAAACCTTCCGGCTGCATCATATACAATTCTTCCTTAAGGAAACCATTAAGGAATGCCGTTTTGACGTCCATTTGCCATATTTCATAATCATAGAATGCGGCAATTGCTAACATGATTCGGACGGACTTTAGCTTCGCTACCGGTGAGAAAGTCTCATCGTAGTCAACCCCTTGAACTTGTCGATAACCCTTAGTGACAAGCCGAGCTTTATAGATGGTCACATTACCATCCGCGTCTGTCTTCTTCTTAACGATCCATTTATTTTCTATGGCTCGCCGCTCAACGGGCAAGTCAGTCAAAGTCCATACTTCGTTTTTCATACATGGATCCTATCTCGGATTTCATGGCTTCTAGCCATTTGTCGGAATCCGGGCCCGCCATCGCTTCTTCATAGTTCGAAGGTTCACCGTTGTCTAACAACATGATTTCCAAGACAGGGTTGCCGTACCACTCTGGTGCGGAACGTGTCCTTGTGGACCTTCGAATTTCAGTAGGAGCTTGATCAGAAGTATCTTGATCAACATCATTAACTTCCTCTCTAGTCGGTGCAGGCACCTCAGGAACATTTTCTTGAGTTGCGCCATTTTCCGGTTCAAGAGGTAATACTTCATCAAGTTCTACTTTCCTCCCACTTACTTCTTTCGAGAGAAACTCTTTCTCTAGAAAGGACCCATTCTTGGCAACAAAGATCTTGCCTTCGGATCTGAGGTAGAAGGTATACCTAATAGTTTCTTTAGGGTATCCTATGAAGACGCATTTTTCTGACTTGGGTTCGAGCTTTTCAGGTTGAAGTTTCCTGACATCAGCATCGCATCCCCAAACTTTTAGAAATGACAGCTTAGGTTTCTTCCCAAACCATAATTCAAACGGTGTCGTCTCAACGGATTTCGACGGAGCCCTATTTAAAGTGAATGCGGCAGTCTCTAAAGCATACCCCCAAAAAGATAACGGTAAATCGGCAAGAGACATCATAGATCGCACCATATCTAATAGAGTGCGATTACGACGTTCGGACACACCATTACGCTGAGGTGTTCCAGGCGGCGTGAGTTGTGAAACTATTCCACATTTTCTTAAGTGTGTGCCAAACTCGTGACTCAAGTATTCTCCTCCACGATCTGATCGCAGGAACTTGATTTTCCTGTCACATTGATTCTCAACCTCACTCTGAAATTCCTTGAACTTTTCAAAGGTCTCAGACTTGTGTTTCATTAAGTAGACATACCCATATCTACTCAAGTCATCAGTGAGGGTGAGAACATAACGATAGCCACCGCGAGCCTCAACACTCATTGGACCGCACACATCAAACCTTTGGAAACGTGATTTTCTCATCACATAAGATCCAGGAGACTTGGACCCTCCGTCAAGAAAGCCACGAGGTGGTCACGAGGGTGGAGGGCGCCCCCCTAGGGCGCGCCCCCCTGCCCCGTGGGCCCCTCGAAGCTCCACCGACGTACTTCTTCCTCCCATATATATCCACGTATCCCCAAACGATCAGAACAGGAGCTAAAAACCTAATTCCACCGCCGCAACTTTCTGTATCCACGAGATCCCATCTTGGGGCCTGATCCGGAGCTCCGCCGGAGGAGGCATCGATCACGGAGGGCTTCTACATCATCATCCAAGCCCCTCCGATGAAGTGTGAATAGTTTACTTCAGACCTACGGGTCCATAGTTAGTAGCTAGATGGCTTCTTCTCTCTTTTTGGATCTCAATACAATGTTCTCCCCCTCTCTCGTGGAGATCTATTCGATGTAATCTTCTTTTTGCGGTGTGTTTGTTGAGACCGATGAATTGTGGGTTTATGATCCAGTCTATCTATGAATAATATTTGAATCTTCTCTAAATTCTTTTATGTATGATTGGTTATCTTTGCAAGTCTCTTCAAATTATCAGTTTGGTTTGGCCTACTAGATTGGTTGTTCTTGCCATGGGAGAAGTGCTTAGCTTTGGGTTCAATCTTGCAGTGTCCTTTCCCAGTGATAGAAGGGGCAGCAAGGCACGTGTTGTATTGTTGCCATCGAGGATAACAAGATGGGTTTTTTATCATATTGCATGAAACTATCCCTCTACATCATGTCATCTTGCTTAAGGTGTTACTCTGTTTTTAACTTAATACTCTAGATGCATGCTAGATAGCGATCGATGAGTGGAGTAATAGTAGTAGATGCAGAATCGTTTCGGTCTACTTGTCTCGGATGTGATGCCTATATACATGATCATACCTAGATATTCTCATAACTATGCTCAATTCTGTCAATTGCTCAACAATAATTTGTTCACCCACCGTAGAATACTTATGCTCTTGAGAGAAGCCACTAGTGAAACCTATGGCCCCCGGGTCTCTTTCTCATCATATCAATCTCCATTACTTTATTATTGCTTTGCTTTTACTTTGCTTTTACTTTTTACTTTGCATCTCTATACCAAAAATACCAAAAATATTATTTATCATCTCTATCAGATCTCACTTTCGTAAGTGACCGTGAAGGGATTGACAACCCCTAAGCGCGTTGGTAGCATTGAGCTATTGTTTTTGTGTAGGTACGAGGGACTCGAGCGTAGCCTCCTACTGGATTGATACCTTGGTTCTCAAAAACTGTGGGAAATACTTACGCTACTTTGCTGCATCATCCCTTCCTCTTCGGGGAAATCCAACGCAGTGCTCAAGAGGTAGCACTATCGTCCTCGGGAATATCAAGAATAACAAAGTCAGTTAAAATAGTGACGTTTGGAACTACAACAGGCACATCCTCACAAATACCGACAGGTATAGCAGTTGATTTATCAGTCATTTGCAAAGGTATTTCAGTAGGTGTCAACTTATTCAAATCAAGTCTACGATATAAATAGAAAGGCATAACACTAACACCGGCTCCAAGATCACATAAAGCAGTTTTAACATAGTTTATTTTAATGGAGCATGGTATAGTGGGTACTCCTGGATCTCCAAGTTTCTTTGGTATTTGATAACCCACAAGTATACGGGATCGCAACAGTTTTCGATAAGTAAGAGTGTCGAACCCAACGAGGAGCTAAAGGTAGAACAAATATTCTCTCAAGTTCTATCGACCACCGATACAACTCTACGCACACTTGATGTTCACTTTACCTAGAACAAGTATGAAACTAGAAGTACTTTGTAGGTGTTGTTGGATAGGTTTGCAAGATAATAAAGAGTACGTAAATAAAAAGTAGGGGCTGTTTAGATAAAGAAACAATAAAGTAAATATAGCGAGTGTGGAAAAGTGGTGGTAGGAGTTGCGAAATTGCCCCTTAAGCAATTGACTACTTTACTAGACTGATAGCAAGTATTATGTGGGAGAGGCCACTGCTAGCATGTCATCCCTGACTTGGAATTCTATGCACTTATGATTGGAACTATTAGCAAGCATCCGCAACTACTAACATTCATTAAGGTAACACCCAACCATAACATTAAGATATATTGGTCCCCCTTCAATCCCGTATGCATCAATTTCTATGCTAGGTTGAAGCTTCTGTCACTCTTGCCCTCCAATACATAGTCCTATCAACATACAACTAGCCCTAGGGTGTGATCCACACGCGCAATCATATGATGGGCACCAAAGGACAGCAACATAACCACAAGCAAATTAAATCAATCATAGCAATTCATCAACCACCGATAGGACAACGAAAATCTACTCAGACATCATAGGATGGCAACACATCATTGGATAATAATATGAAGCATAAAGCACCATGTTCAAGTAGAGGGTACAGCGGGTTGCGGGAGAGTGGACCGCTGTAGATAGAGGGGGGGGGGGGAAGGTGATGGAGATGTTGGTGAAGATGGCGGAGGTGTTGGTGTAGATCGCGGTGATGATGATGGCCCCCGGTGGCACTCCGGTGCCACCGAAAGCGAGGGGGAGAGAGAGCCCCCCTCCTTGTTCTTCTTCTTCCTTGACCTCCTCCCTAGATGGGAGAAGGGTTTCCCCTTTGGCCCATGGCCTCCATGGCAAGGGAGGGGAGAGAGCCCCTCCGAGATTGGATCTGTCTCTCTGTCTCTTTCTGTTTCTGCGTTCTCTGATTCTTCCCTTTCACCGTTTCTTATATTCCCGGAGATCCGTAACTCCGATTGAGCTGAAATTTTGACACGATCTCTATCCGGAAATTAGCTTTCTTGCGGCGAAAGAAGGGCATCAACCACCTTACCGGGTGGCCATGAGGGTCTGGGGTGCGCCTGCCTCCCCAGGGCGCGCCCCCTACCTCGTGGGCCCCTCGAGCATCGTCTCGCGTGGATTCTTCTTCCCAAAATCATATATATTCCAAAAAAATCTCCGTCAGTTTTTATTCCATTTGGACTCTGTTTTATATGGATATTCTGCGAAACAAAAAACATGCAACAAACAGGAACTGGCACTGGGCACTGGATCAATATGTTAGTCCCAAAAACAGTATAAAAAGTTGCCAAAAGTATATGAAAGTTGTAGAATATTGGCATGGAACAATCAAAAATTATAGATACGATGGAGACATATCAGTATTCCACCCTTAAAAGTATAATTAGCAAGCATGGTGGAAATTTCAGCTTCTGATATCTTTCTTTTATTTGTAATAATATCTTTCATATATTTAGCATAAGGATTGGTTTTAAGCATATGAGTTAACCACATACGCAAAAAGATAGGTCTAATCATTTCAGCAAAGCGCTCAAAATCCTCATCATCCTTTTTCTTGGATGGTTTGGGAGGAAAAGGCATGGGTTTCTGAACCCATGGTTCTCTTTCTTTACCATGTTTCCTAGCAACAAAGTCTTTTTTATCATAACGTTGATTCTTTGATTGTGGGTTATCAAGATCAACAGCAGGTTCAATTTCTATGTCATTATCATTACTAGGTTGAGCATCATTATGAACATTATTATTAACATTATCATTAGTTTCTGGTTCATTACCAGATTGAGTTTCAGCATCAGAAATAGAAATATCATTTGGATTTTCAGGTGTTTCAACAATAGGATCACTAGAAGCATGCAAAGTCCTATCATTTTTATTTTTCTTGTTTTTAGAAGAACTAGGTGCGTCTAAATTATTTCTCTGAGAATCTTGCTCAATTCTCTTAGGATGGCCTTCAGGATACAAAGGTTCCTGAGTCATTCTACCAGTTCTAGTAGCCACTCTAACAACATTATCATTATATTTACTATTCAATTCATTGAGCAAATCATTTTGAGCTTTAAGTACTTGTTCTACTTGAGTGGTAACCATAGAAGCATGTTTACTAATAAGTTTAAGTTCACTTTTAACATTAGCTATATAATCACCCAAGTGTCCAAGCATATTTGAGTTGTATTTTAATTGTATACCAAAATAAGCATTAAAATCTTCTTGCTTAGCCATAAATTTATCAAACTCATCTAAGCATGGCTAGCAATTTTAGTAAATGGGATTACAGCTTTATCATATCTATAGAGAGAATTTACCTTTACTAGCTGTGTCGGGTTATCAAGACCATGAGTTTCTTCAATAGGTAAAGGATTAAGATTATATGTTTCTTCAACAGGCGGTAAATTAAGACCATGTATTTCTTCAATAGGAGGTAAATTCTTAACATCTTCAGCTTTAATACCTTTTTCTTTCATAGATTTCTTTGCCTCTTGCATATCTTCAGGACAGAGAAATAGAATACCCCTCTTCTTCGGAGTTGGTTTAGGAATAGGCTCAGGAATTGGCTCTGGAGGTGTCCAATTATTTTCATTTGTCAACACTATTCAATAGAATTTCAGCTTCATCCGGTGTTCTTTCCCTGAAAACAGAACCAGCACAACTATCTAGGTAATCTCTGGAGGCATCGGTTAGTCCATTATAAAAGATATCAAGTATTTCATTTTTCTTAAGAGGATGACCAGGCAAAGCATTAAGTAATTGGAGAAGCCTCCCCCAAGCTTGTGGGAGACTCTCTTCTTCAATTTGCACAAAATTATATATATATATACCTTAAAGCAGCTTGTTTCTCATGAGCAGGGAAATATTTAGCAGAGAAGTAATAAATCATATCCTATGGACTACGCACACAACCAGGATCAAGAGAATTAAACCATATCTTAGCATCACCCTTTAATGAGAACGGAAATATTTTAAGGATATAAAAGTAACGAGTTCTCTCATCTTTAGTAAACAGGGTTGCTATATCATTCAATTTAGTAAGATGTGCCACAACAATTTCAGGTTCATAACCATGAAAATGATCAGATTCAACCAACGTAATTATATCAGGATCAACAGAGAATTCATAATCCTTATTAGTAACAAAGATAGGTGAAGTAGCCAAAGTAGGGTCAGGTTTCATTCTATCATTTAGGGATTACTTACTCCATTTAGCTAATACTTTTTTAAGTTCAGTTCTATTTCTGCAAGCTAAAATAGCTAAAGAAGCATCTTGATCAAATACATAACCCTTAGGAATAGCAAGTGGTTTTTCATCATCACTTTCATCAGTATCATCAGATTCAATATTTTCAATTTCTCTAGCCCTAGCAAGTTGTTCATCAAGAAAAGCACTAAGTGACATAGTAGTATCAGGCATAGAGGTAGTTTCATCATAAGTATCATGCATAGCAGAAGTGGCATCATCAATAACATGCGACATATCAGAACGAATAGCAGAAGCAGGTGTAGGTGTCGCAAGCTTACTCAAAATAGAAGGTGAATCAAGTGCAGAGCTAGATGGCAGTTCCTTACCTCCCCTCGTAGTTGAGGGATAGATCTTGGTTTTTGGATCTCTCAAGTTCTTCATAATGATAAGCAGATATATATCCCAAGTGACTCAAAGAATAGAGCTATGCTCCCCGGCAACGGCGCCAGAAAATGGTCTTGATAACCCACAAGTATAGGGGATCGCAACAATTTTCGAGGGTAAAGTATTCAACCCAAATTTATCGATTCGACACAAGGGGAGCCAAAGAATATTCTCAAGTATTAGCAGCTGAGTTGTCAATTCAACCACACATGGAAACTTAATATCTGCAGCAAACTATTTAGTAGCAAAGTAATATGATAGTAGTGGTAACGGTAGCAAAAGGTAACAGTAATAAAAGTAATGTTTTTCGTATTTTGTAGTGATGATAGCAATAGCAACGGAAAAGTAAATAAGCAGAGAACAATATATGGAAAGCTCGTAGGCAATGGATCAGTGATGGAGAATTATGCCGGATGCGGTTCATCATGTAACAGTCATAACCTAGAGTGACACGGAACTAGCTCTAGTTCATTGATATAATGTAGGCATGTATTCCGAATATAGTCATACGTGCTTATGGAAAAGAACTTGCATGACATCTTTTGTCCTACCCTCCCATGGCAGCGGGGTCCTTACGGAAACTAAGGGATATTAAGGCATCCTTTTAATAGAGTACCGGAATAAAGCATTAACACATGGTGAATACATGAACTCCTCAAACTACGGTCATCACCGGTAAGTATCCCAATTATTGTCACTTCGGGGTTAACAGATCATAACACATAATAGGTGACTATAGACTTGCAAGATAGGATCAAGAACACTCATATATTGATGAAAACATAATAGGTTCAGATCTGAAATCATGGCACTCGGGCCCTAGTGACAAGCATTAAGCATAGCAAAGTCATAGCAACATCAATCTCAGAACATAGTGGATACTAGGGATCAAACCCTAACAAAACTAACTCAATTACATGATAGATCCCATCCAACCCATCACCGTCCAGCAAGCCTACGATGGAATTACCCACGCACGGCGGTGAGCATCACGAAATTGGTGATGGAGGATGGTTGATGATGACGATGGCGACGGATTCCCCTCTCCAGAGCCCCGAACGAACTCCAGATCAGCCCTCCCGAGAGGTTTTAGGGCTTGGCGGCGGCTCCGTATCGTAAAACGCGATGATTTCTTCTCTCTGGTTTTTTTCTCATCAAAACTCAATATATGGAGGTGGAGTTGGAGTCGGAGACGCAACAGGGGGCCCACGAGGTAGGGGGCGCTCCCCCATCCTCGTGGCAAGACGGTGGGCCCCCTGGCCTTCATCTTTGGCAGATATTTTTCTTATTTTCTGAAAAGTGTCTCCGTGAAGTTTCAGGTCATTCCGAGAACGTTTGCTCCTGCACATAAATAACACCATGGTAATTCTGCTAAAAACAGCGTCAGTCCGGGTTAGTTTCATTCAAATCATGCAAGTTAGAGTCCAAAACAAGGGCAAAAGTGTTTGGAAAAGTAGATACGTTGGAGACGTATCAGTCCGCGCCTCTTCTACTTGGAGACGGTCGACCGAGGAGGACGCCTCGATCGACGAGACCCCGCCACCTGCAGCGGCTGCGGACACCCCCGCGGATCCCACAGCGACGGCCTTCGTCGTCTCCCTCCACGCCCTCGCCGGCATCCGTGACGAGCGGACCATGCTGTTGCCGGTGCTCATACAGGGCGAGCAGCTCGTGGCCTTGGTGGATACCGGCTCCACCCATAACTTCCTGCCTGCGGCGACCATGCGTCGTCTAGCACTTCCGTCGACAGGCAAGGAGCGCCTGCGGGTCACCGTGGCGAACGGCGATCGCCTCCAGTGTCATGGGCTAGCACGCGACGTTCCCATCTCCATCGGCGGCGAAAACTTCTCCATTACCTGTGCCGGGATCGACCTGGGCTGCTTCGACTTCATCCTTGGTGTGGATTTTCTACGAACCCTCGGTCCCATCCTTTGGGACTTCGACGCACTGACGATGACGTTCTGGCGGATGGACCACCGTATCCGGTGGGACGACCTTGGGAGCGCCGCGCCAGCCGTGCCCCAGCTCCAGATGGCCACTGCGTCCGCGGAGGCCGACCACCCCCTCCTGGATTCTCTTCTGCAGCAGCAGCACGACATCTTCAACGAGCCGCGGGGCCTTCCACCCGCCCGGGTATACGATCATCGGATCCACCTCTTGCCGGGCTCCACCCCGGTGGCGGTTCGGCCTTACCGCTACCCTCAGCTGCAGAAGGATGAGTTGGAGCGCCAATGTGCACTCATGTTGGCCGCCGGCATTATCCGGATATCCACATCACCCTTCACCGCGCCGGTGCTTCTCGTCCGCAAGGCGGACGACACGTGGTGCTTCTGTTGGGGAACGTTGCAGAAAACAAAAATTTTCCCACTCGTTTCACCAAGATCATCTAGGAGTTCATCTAGCAACGAGTCATTGGATGCATCTACATACCTTTGTAGATGGCGCACGGAAGCGTTCGAAAGAACGGTGATGATGTAGTCCTACACGACGTACGGACGGCACCTCTGCGTTCAACACACGTACGGGACGGGAGACGTCTCCTCCTTCTTGATCCAGCAAGGGGAAAGGAGAGGTTGATGAAGATCCAGCAGCACGACGGCGTGGTGGTGGATGCAGGGCGTCACAGTAGCAGGGCTTCGCCTATACTACGAGAGAGAGACGTAACGGGGAGAGAGGGAGGCGCCAGGGGCTGGTGTATGAAATCCCTCCTCTCCCCCACTATATATAGGAGGGCCAAGGGGGGGGTGGTGCGCAGCCTAGGAGATCTGATCTCCTAGGTGCGGCGGCCAGGGGGAGGATTCCCTCCCCCCCAAGGCACCTAAAGGTGCCTTCCACCACTTGGACTCCTCCCCCATGGAAACCCTAGGCGCATGGGCCTAGTAGGGCTGGTGCCCTTGGCCCATGTAGGCCAAGGCGCACCCCCTACCGCCCATGTGCCCCCCCGGGACAGGTGGCCCCACCCGGTGGGCCCCCGGGACCCCTCCGGTGGTCCCGGTACAATACCGATAACCCCGAAACTTGTCCCGATGGCCGAAACAGCACTTCCTATATATAATTCTTTACCTCCGGACCATTCCGGAACTCCTCGTGACGTCCGGGATCTCATCCAGGACTCCGAACAACATTCGGGTTTCTGCATATACATATCTTCACAACCCTAGCGTCACCGAACCTTAAGTGTGTAGACCCTACGGGTTCGGGAGACAAGCAGACATGACCGAGACGACTCTCCGGTCAATAACCAACAGCGGGATCTGGATACCCATGTTGGCTCCCACATGCTCCACGATGATCTCATCGGATGAACCACGATGTCGAGGATTCAATCAACCCCGTATGCAATTCCCTTTGTCAATCGATATGTTACTTGCCCGAGATTCGATCATCGGTATCCCAATACCTCGTTCAATCTCGTTACCGGCAAGTCACTTTACTCGTACCGTAATGCATGATCCCGTGACCAGACACTTGGTCACTTTGAGCTCATTATGATGATGCATTACCGAGTGGGCCCTGTGATACCTCTCCGTCATACGGAGTGACAAATCCCAGTCTTGATCCATGTCAACCCAACAGACACTTTCGGAGATACCCGTAGTCTACCTTTATAGTCACCCAATTACGTTGTGACGTTTGGCATACCCAAAGCACTCCTACGGTATCCGGGAGTTACACGATCTCATGGTCTAAGGAAAAGATACTTTGACATTGGAAAACTCTAGCAAACGAACTATACGATCTTGTGCTATGTTTAGGATTGGGTCTAGTCCATCACATCATTCTCCTAATGATGTGACCTCGTTATCAATGACATCCAATGTCCATAGTCAGGAAACCATGACTATATGTTGATCAACGAGCTAGTCAACTAGAGGCTTACTAGGGACATGTTGGTGTCTGTTATTCACACATGTATTACGATTTCCGGATAATACAATTATAGCATGAATAAAGACAATTATCATGAACAAGGAAATATAATAATAATGCTTTTATTATTGCCTCTAGGGCATATTTCCAACAGTCTCCCACTTGCACTAGAGTCAATAATCTAGTTACATTGTGATGAATCGAACACCCATGGAATTCTGGTGTTGATCATGTTTTGCTCTAGGGAGAGGTTTAGTCAACGGATCTGCTACATTCAGGTCCGTATGTACTTTACAAATATCTATGTCTCCATCTTGAACATTTTCACGGATGGAGTTGAAGCGACGCTTGATGTGCCTTGTCTTCTTGTGAAACCTGGGCTCCTTGGCAAGAGCAATAGCTCCAGTGTTGTCACAGAAGAGCTTGATCGGCCCCGACGCATTGGGTGTGACTCCTAGGTCGGTGATGAACTCCTTCACCCAAATTTCTTCATGCGCTGCCTCCGAGGCTGCCATGTACTCCGCTTCACATGTAGATCCCGCCACGACGCTCTGCTTGCAACTGCACCCGCTTACTGCCCCACCATTCAAAATATACACATATCCGGTTTGTGACTTAGAGTCATCCAGATCTGTGTCGAAGCTAGCATCGACGTAACCCTTTACGATGAGCTCTTCGTCACCTCCATAAACGAGAAACATTTCCTTAGTCCTTTTCAGGTACTTCAGGATATTCTTGACCGCTGTCCAGTGTTCCTTGCCGGGATTACTTTGGTACCTTCCTACCAAACTTACGACAAGGTTTACATCAGGTCTGGTACACAGCATGGCATACATAATAGAACCTATGGCTGAGGCATAGGGGATGACATTCATCTCTTTTATATCTTCTGCCGTGGTCGAACATTGAGCCGAGCTCAATTTCACACCTTGTAACACAGGCAAGAACCCCTTCTTAGAATGATCCATATTGAATTTCTTCAATATCTTATCAAGGTATGTGCTTTGTGAAAGACCTATGAGGCGTCTCGATCTATCTCTATAGATCTTGATGCCTAATATATAAGCAGCTTCTCCAAGGTCCTTCATTGAAAAACCTTTATTCAAGTAGGCCTTAATGCTGTCCAAGAGTTCTATATCATTTCCCATCAAAAGTATGTCATCTACATATAATATGAGAAATGCTACAGAGCTCCCACTCACTTTCTTGTAAACACAGGCTTCTCCATAAGTCTGTGTAAACCCAAACACTTTGATCATCTCATCAAAGCGAATGTTCCAACTCCGAGATGCTTGCACCAGCCCATAAATCGAGCGTTGGAGCTTGCACACCTTGTCAGCATTCTTAGGATCGACAAAACCTTCCGGCTGCATCATATACAATTCTTCCTTAAGGAAACCATTAAGGAATGCCGTTTTGACGTCCATTTGCCATATCTCATAATCATAGAATGCGGCAATTGCTAACATGATTCGGACGGACTTTAGCTTCGCTACCGGTGAGAAAGTCTCATTGTAGTCAACCCCTTGAACTTGTCGATAACCCTTAGCGACAAGCCGAGCTTTATAGATGGTCACATTACCATCCGCGTCTGTCTTCTTCTTAAAGATCCATTTATTCTCTATGGCTCGCCGTTCAACGGGCAAGTCAGTCAAAGTCCATACTTCGTTTTCATACATGGATCCTATCTCGGATTTCATGGCTTCTAGCCATTTGTCGGAATCCGGGCCCGCCATCGCTTCTTCATAGTTCGAAGGTTCACCGTTGTCTAACAACATGATTTCCAAGACAGGGTTGCCGTACCACTCTGGTGCGGAACGTGTCCTTGTGGACCTTCGAATCTCAGTAGGAGCTTGATCAGAAGTATCTTGATCATTATCATTAACTTCCTCTCTAGTCGGTGCAGGCACCTCAGGAACATTTTCTTGAGTTGCGCCATTTGCCGGTTCAAGAGTTAATACTTCATCAAGCTCTACTTTCCTCCCACTTACTTCTTTCGAGAGAAACTCTTTCTCTAGAAAGGACCCATTCTTGGCAACAAAGATCTTGCCTTCGGATCTGAGGTAGAAGGTGTACCCAATAGTTTCTTTTGGGTATCCTATGAAGACGCATTTTTCCGACTTGGGTTCGAGCTTCTCAGGTTGAAGTTTCTTCACATAAGCATCGCATCCCCAAACTTTTAGAAATGACAGCTTAGGTTTCTTCCCAAACCATAATTCATACGGTGTCGTCTCAACGGATTTCGACGGAGCCCTATTTAAAGTGAATGCGGCAGTCTCTAAAGCATAGCCCCAAAAAGATAGCGGTAAATCAGTAAGAGACATCATAGACCGCACCATATCCAATAGAGTGCGATTACGACGTTCGGACACACCGTTACGTTGAGGTGTTCCAGGCGGCGTGAGTTGTGAAACTATTCCACATTTTCTTAAGTGTGTACCAAATTCGTGACTCAAGTATTCTCCTCCACGATCTGATCATAGAAACTTGATTTTCCTGTCACGTTGATTCTCAACCTCACTCTGAAATTCCTTGAACTTTTCAAAGGTTTCAGACTTGTGTTTCATTAAGTAGACATACCCATATCTACTTAAGTCATCAATGAGGGTGAGAACATAACGATAGCCACCGCGAGCCTCAACACTCATTGGACCGCACACATCAGTATGTATGATTTCCAATAAGTCGGTTGCTCGCTCCATTGTTCCTGAGAACAGAGTCTTGGTCATTTTACCCATGAGGCATGGTTCGCACGTGTCAAATGATTCGTAATCAAGAGACTCTAAAAGTCCATCAGCATGGAGCTTCTTCATGCGTTTGACACCTATGTGACCAAGGCGGCAGTGCCACAAGTACGTGGGACTATCATTATCAACCTTACATCTTTTGGTACTCACACTATGAATATGTGTAGCATTACACTCGAGATTCATTAAGAATAAACCATTCACCATCGGAGCATGACCATAAAACATATCTCTCATATAAATAGAACAACCATTATTCTCGGATTTAAATGAGTAGCCATCTCGTATTAAACGAGATCCTGATACAATGTTCATGCTCAAACTTGGCACTAAATAACAATTATTGAGGTTCAAAACTAATCCCATAGGTAAATGTAGAGGTAGCGTGCCGACGGCGATCACATCGACTTTGGAACCATTCCCGACGCGCATCGTCACCTCGTCCTTCGCCAGTCTCCGCTTATTCCGCAGCTCCTGCTTTGAGTTACAAATGTGAGCAACTACACCGGTATCAAATACCCAGGAGCTACTACGAGTACTGGTAAGGTACACATCAATTACATGTATATCACATATACCTTTCGTTTTGCCGGCCTTCTTGTCCGCTAAGTATTTGGGGCAGTTCCGCTTCCAGTGACCACTTTCCTTGCAATAAAAGCACTCAGTCTCGGGCTTGGGTCCATTCTTTGGCTTCTTCCCGGCAGCTTGCTTGCCGGGCGCGGCAACTCCCTTGCCGTCTTTCTTGAAGGTTTTCTTACCCTTGCCTTTCTTGAACTTAGTGGTTTTATTCACCATCAACACTTGACGTTCCTTTTTGACTTCTACCTCTGCTGATTTCAGCATTGCAAATACTTCAGGAATGGTCTTTTCCATCCCCTGCATATTGAAGTTCATCACAAAGCTCTTGTAGCTCGGTGGAAGCGACTGAAGGATTCTGTCAATGACCGCGTCATCCGGGAGATTAACTCCCGGCTGAGTCAAGCGGTTATGCAACCCAGACATTTTGAGTATGTGCTCACTGACAGAACTATTTTCCTCCATCTTACAGCTGAAGAATTTGTCGGAGACTTCATATCTCTCGACCCGGGCATGATCTTGGAAAACCATTTTCAGCTCTTCGAACATCTCATATGCTCCGTGTCTCTCCAAACATTTTTGGAGCCCCGGCTCTAAGCTGTAAAGCATGCCGCACTGAACGAGGGAGTAGTCATCGGTACGTGCCTGCCAAGCGTTCATAACGTCTTGTTCTGCAGGGAGAACAGGTGCGTCACCCAGCGGTGCTTGTAGGACATAATCTTTCTTGGCAGCTATGAGGATGATCCTCAGGTTCTGGACCCAGTCCGTATAGTTGCTGCCATCGTCTTTCAGCTTGGTTTTCTCTAGGAACGCATTGAAGTTGAGGACTACGTTGGCCATTTGATCTACAAGACATATTGTAAATATTTTAGACTAAGTTCATGATAATTAAGTTCATCTAATCAAATTATTCAATGAACTCCCACTTAGATAGACATCCCTCCTGTCATCTAAGTATAACATGATCCGAGTTAACTAGGCCGTGTCCGATCATCACGTGAGACGGACTAGTCAACGTCGGTGAACATCTTCATGTTGATCGTATCTTCTATACGACTCATGCTCGACCTTTCGGTCTTCTGTGTTCCGAGGCCATGTATGTACACATGCTAGGCTCATCAAGTCAACCTAAGTGTTTTGCACGTGTAAATCTGTCTTACACCCGTTGTATGTGAATGTTAGAATCTATCACACCCGATCATCACGTGGTGCTTCGAAACAACGAACTGTCGCAACGGTGCACAGTTAGGGGGAACACTTTCTTGAAATTATTATGAGGGATCATCTTATTTACTACCGTCGTTCTAAGCAAACAAGATGAAAAACATGATAAACATCACATGCAATCAAATAATAATAGTTACATGATATGGCCAATATCACATAGCTCCTTTGATCTCCATCTTGGGGCTCCATGATCATCTTGTCACCGGCATGACACCATGATCTCCATCATTGTGTCTCCATGAAGTTGCTCGCCAACTATTACTTCTACTACTATGGCTAACGCGTTTAGCAAAAAAGTAAAGTAATTTACATGGCGTTTCTCAATGACATGCAGGTCATACAAAAAATAAAGACAACTCCTATGGCTCCTGCCGGTTGTCATACTCATCGACATGCAAGTCGTGATTCCTATTACAATAGCATGAACATCTCATACATTACATATAGATCATTCATCATTCATCACAACTTTGGCCATATCATATCACAAAGCACTTGCTGCAAAAACAAGTTAGACGTCCTCTAATTGTTGTTGCAAGTTTTACGTGGCTGAAGTAGGGTTCTAGCAAGAACGTTTTCTTACCTACGTGAAAGCCACAACGTGATTTGTCAACTTCTATTTACCCTTCATAAGGACCCTTTTCATCGAATCCGCTCCAACTAGAGTAGGAGAGACAGACGCCCGCCAGCCACCTTATGCAACTTGTGCATGTTAGTCGGTGGAACCGGTCTCACGTAAGCGTACGTGTAAGGTTGGTCCGGGCCGCTTCATCCCACAATACCTTTGAAGCAAGATAAGACTGGTAGCGGCAAGAAAGTTGACAACATCAACGCCCACAACAAATTGTGTTCTACTCGTGCAAGAGAACTACGCATAGACCTAGCTCATGATGCCACTGTTGGGGAACGTTGCAGAAAACAAAACAAAATTCCTACGGTTTCACCAAGATCCATCTATGAGTTCATCTAGCAACGAGTGATTGGATGCATCTACGTACCTTGTAGATCGCGAGTGGAAGCGTTCAAAGAACGGGGATGAGGGAGTCGTACTCGACGTGATTCGAATCACCGAAGATCCTAGCACCGAATGGACGGCACCTCCGCGTTCAACACACGTACGGTCAGCGTGAAGTCTCCTTCTTCTTGATCCAGCAAGAGGGAAGGAGAGGTTGAGGAAGATGGCTCCAGCAGCAGCACGACGGCGTGGTGGTGATGGAGCTGCAGTACTCCGGCAGGGCTTCGCCAAGCACTATGGAGGAGGAGGAGGTGTTGGAGAGGGAGAGGGAGGCACCAAAGATCAAGGTAAGAAGTCCTCCATCTCCCCACTATATATAGGAGGGCCAAGGGGGAGGCGCCGGCCCTAGGAGATCTAATCTCCTAGGGTGGTGCGGCCAAGGGGAGGAATCCCTCCTCCCCAAGGCACCTAGGAGGTGCCTTCCCCTCCTAGGACTCTTCCTCCTTGAAACCCTAGGCGCATGGGCCTCTTGGGGCTGGTTCCCTTGGCCCATGTAGGCCAAGGCGCCCCCCCTACAGACCATGTGGCCCCCGGGACAGGTGGCCCCACCCGGTGGACCCCCGGGACCCTTCCGGTGGTCCCGGTACAATACCGATGACCCCGAAACTTGTCCCGATGGCCGAAACAGGACTTCCCATATATAAATCTTTACCTCCGGACCATTACGGAACTCCTCGTGACGTCCGGGATCTCATTCGGGACTCCGAACAACATTCGGGTTACTACATATACATATCCCTACAACCCTAGCGTCACTGAACCTTAAGTGTGTAGACCCTATGGGTTCGGGAGACATGTAGACATGACCGAGATCGCTCTCCGGTCAATAACCAACAGCGGGATCTGGATACCCATGTTGGCTCCCACATGCTCCTCGATGATCTCATCGGATGAACCACGATGTCGAGGATTCAAACAACCCCGTATACAATTCCCTTTGTCAATCGGTATGTTACTTGCCCGAGATTCGATCGTCGGTATCCCAATACCTCGTTCAATCTCGTTACCGGCAAGTCACTTTACTCGTACCGTAATGCATGATCCCGTGACCAGACACTTGGTCACTTTGAGCTCATTATGATGATGCATTACCGAGTGGGCCCAGTGATACCTCTCCGTCATACGGAGTGACAAATCCCAGTCTTGATCCGTGTCAACCCAACAGACACTTTCAGAGATACCCGTAGTATACCTTTATAGTCACCCAGTTACGTTGTGACGTTTGGCACACCCAAAGCACTCCTACGGTATCCGGGAGTTACACGATCTCATGGTCTAAGGAAAAGATACTTGACATTGGAAAACTCTAGCAAACGAACTATACGATCTTATGCTATGTTTAGGATTGGGTCTTGTCCATCACATCATTCTCCTAATGATGTGATCTCGTTATCAATGACATCCAATGTCCATAGTCAGGAAACCATGACTATCTGTTGATCAACGAGCTAGTCAACTAGAGGCTTACTAGGGACATGTTGGTGTCTATTATTCACACATGTATTACGATTTCCGGATAATACAATTATAGCATGAATAAAGACAATTATCATGAACAAGGAAATATAATAATAATGCTTTTATTATTGCCTCTAGGGCATATTTCCAACAGTATGACCAGAGCTGCAACAATAATGGACATCCAACAAGACTAGATTTTCTAGACTTCAACAAGCAAGCTTTGCACAGGCCTCTGTATGTAGCCGCTAACACAGCAGAACCAAAACTCCTCTGTAGAATATCCGCAGGGCAACGTGCGTCAGCTATATCTCGTGCAATACCGATGAGTCGTGCATCGACAGTGGTCACGTGGTTCTCCGTAAACATTGTCTTGCCGAGCAGCCAAAGAATATATGCCTCTAGGGACCGGTCAATCTGTGCCTCCGACAACTGAACGCCGGGATGTCCTAACGAGACAATCTACATAGAAACGTAATAATTGTATGAACATCGGACAACTAAAAAACAACATTTGTTTAAGTGGCGGTGATGGTTACCTGAAACTGGCTCAACCATCTAAAAAGAGGTCCATGAGGATCGTTGTCTATGGCCCTAGCAGTCGGGACCGCAGCCAAAAAATGGGTCTGCATCGCTGCTTGCCACCCAGATTCTGCCTCTAAGGGACCTATGGCAGCACCGGCCAGAGGTAATCCCAACAAGTAAGACACATCCTGTAAAGTAGGCGCCATCTCTCCCCAGGGAAAGTGAAACGTATGTGTCTCTGGTCTCCATCTATCTACTAAGCAGGTAAGGAGTGACTTGTCGTAAGAGAAACGTTTCACTTGCCTCTTGTGTAACTGCAATGGTTCACCTGCCTTATCTAAGTCCGGACCATCAACCCACTCATCCAATGTACACTCAACCAGCCGTGCCAAGGGTAGAAGTCCAGCCCAACTTAACCTACAAAATAAAGAGATTGTTAGCGGTTATGAAAAGTATGTCAAACATAGTAAGTCATTATATGGACTCCATTATATGCACACATACCTATCAATCCATTAATCGTGTATCAGCCAGTTAGTCTTTGGGGTACGAGTGACCAACACGTCTAAGTTGTTGCCCGCTTCCGTAAGGGCTCCCCAGTGCTTTCTATCGATGTTACCATTAAGCAACGGATACGAAGACATATCTGCAATTCAAACAACAAATATCAGGTGCAAATAAAACATAGTACGGCATATTACAAATTATAAGATAGTTCTGACATATTACGAATTAAAACATAGTCCTGACATATTACATATTAAAACATAGTCCTGACATATTACAAATTAAAACATAGTCCTGACATATTACAAATTAAAACATAGTTCTGCCATATTACATATTAAAACGTAGTCCTGACATATTACATATTAAAACCCACTACGACACATTATATAACTTGTGAGTTATTTCTTCCTCGTCCGCCCCTTCGGCCTCGACTGCCACGACCACGTCCGCCTCTTGCTCCTGTTGTCGCAGCCATCGATGTGGAAGCACTCGTCGATGCGGAAGCACCATCTTTGTTCAGGTCGGGACAATATTTCATACTATGCCCATAAGACGCGCATAACAAACATTGTCTGGTTGCTCCACCAGCTTCAGACTGGTCCATATCGTTCTGGATGCGGCGGGCCTTTCATCTGCCCCTACTTGTTCGCCGAAGGTCTGGATGCGGGATGTATAATCTCTCACCGTCGTTTACCTTGTTGAAATTGCCGACGACTCTAAACCCTGTCATCTCGCATGTCCAGGTGTTGAGCACTGCCTCTTTTAAATAGTATGGGGACACGAAGGATATAGCATCCAACTCAATCTAGCCACAGGCAGCCAACACATGAGAGCAAGGTAGGTGCAACAACTTCGGTTTGTTGCATGTACACTCACACGTTGGATAAAATTCCGTTCCAATTTTTACCTCGTGTGTCTTCACCTCATTTCCAGAACCAAAACCATCGGTAGGAAGCTGAACCTCATACCTCCTTTCTTGATTCCCTATGAGTCTAACAGTGTGCTTCTTTGCTTTCTCTATCTTTTTTGCCATGTATTCCATGACAGGGCTACAATAAGGTGTGTTCTGATTATCTTCAATATGCTTCTTTGCTAACTTATGCCTTTCTCTGAAATATCTCAAAGTGCCATGGAATACAGCCTCCACAATAGCTGTGAGTGGCAATGCTCTATTCCCTCTCAGCACAAAGTTATACACCTCTGCAAGATTAGTTGTCATGTGGCCATACCTAGCTCCATGTGTGTCATGCAGAAAAGACCAATTGATTGGAGGCTCTTTCTCTATCCACTCAGAAAAATTCTTTATTGCCCTTCCCTTCTTTCTCTTAGTATTAGGAGGGTCAATTGCTGGCAAGTCACAAAGACCTATTGGCTCCTCTAGCTCCGCGATGAGTGCTGCTAATTTAACCTGATCTTCTTCCATTTTCTTCCTCGCACGGACCTGCTTCTTAGTAAACTCATCTAGTTTTGACCAAATAAATTCGTATTTGCACTGCTGGCTCTGCTTGCATAATTTTTTGAACAAGTTCATCAACCGCTTGTTCTTGAATTGTGAGAAAAAATTAGCCCCAAGATGGCGCATGCACCACTGGCTCTGCAAGTCCCTCCAAGGTGTTGGTTCGTCATCTGTTGGATTACGAAGTGTCTTCACGGCCTTCAATATAACAGCATGTCTGTCATGAATGACACACACGTTTGGTCGGTCCTTCATGATGGCAATTTTCACTTGGCGGAAGAACCATACCCAGCTGAGAAAGTTCTCACCCTCCACAAATGCCATGGCAAGTGGGATGATTTGATTGTTCCCGTCCACACCAATAGCAGTCAGGATTTGCCCTCTATACTGACCGGTCAGGAATGTACCATCCACAAACATAACAGGAGGACAATGCCGGAAAGCTTCGATGCACATAGCAAAAGAGAAGAACACTCGTTTCAACACCTTGAAATCTGGTATACTCAGCAACCTCATGTGTTGTACGTTCACATAAGTGCCGAGATTCCTCTCCTTTAGTATGCCCAGGAGACGGACAACATTATCATATGAGTCGAAGAACGTCCCAAACCTTTCCTCCATAGCCTTCTGCTTAGCCCTCCAAGCCTTCCCATAAGGAATGACATAATTCCATCTGACCTTCACTGCTGTCTGGATGTGTTTTGCTTCCATATCTTTCTTCTCTACTATCTCAGTATACATGAGTTGCGCAATGAGACTTGAAGTCAGGTTCGGATGCTTGACCAGCAGGTTCTTCCTCACACAATTATGTGGGACGACAATGGTGACAACCCAGTGGATGTCATACTTCGGCACGTGCCCGTGCACCTTCCCAGGACAACCTGTTACAACACATTTCACGGTATAGTTTGTTGGACTTGATATGTGTGTCCGGAAAACCCTCTGCGTAGACATAGCCCACTTTATCACCGCATACTTCAATTTTTTCTTTGTATCAAACATAGCCCCTATCTGTACTTGGTTCAGATTATACTGCCATGGAGTCTCATGGCCATCGTTGACCGTAAGGCCGGTGGATATGTCCTGCTCCCATGCAGAAGGAATCGGTACCTCCACTTCATCCTCAGAATTTTCAGAATCCAGTTCCTCCACCAATCCATCCTCGTCCTCTTCCTCCATCACCCTCTGCATTTCATCCCCTTCCTCATCCCCATCAGCAATACCAGAACCAGCTAATATTATCGACTGGCTACTCTGCCCAGTATCAGGACCACAAACATTGTGTGGCACGTAGTCTAACTCTTTCTCGGGTTGCCTAGCATCCACATCTTGTGGCTGTGACCCGGATAAAACAATCTCGTTAGCCACTTCACTGCCTTGGCCGGGTTCATACCCCTTGTGGAGTTGTACGATATTCTCCTCCTTCGGCACAGGTTGCACAAGTGCATATGGATGGATTCTTCGGTCTCGGCACCGTCTTAACAAGGACAACCAATGCTGGCTCCTATCTACCGGCATCAACTCCCACTTGACATTTTTACAAGATTTGGTCCACAATGCATGAATACTGACGGAACATACTTCAGGATCCAGCCCGAAACTAGTTGTCAACCAGTACTTCAATTGTCTAATGTCCAGTCTGTCCGGGTCTGCTAGTGTCATGACGCCATTTTTAAACTCGCTAAGATCAACCCCCAACTCATTATATCGAACATTACGAGCGCCGTAGTAAACATTCAGATTTACTGATTCAGACATTTTCACCTGTCAGACATTGCCATCTTCTCATTAATCACAACGAACACTAATATTATCCGCTACACTAACTAAAATCCGCTAAAATGCCACCACATACAAATTAACACTAACACAATTTTTATTATCCCCTAAACTAACACAATCATTATTATTCTGCTACACTAACACAATTATTACTCCGCTAAAATGCCACCACATACAAACTAACACTACAATTCGCAATATAATTTATCTACGCTAACTAAACTATGCAACTCAGAGAAAATTTGTGAGGAGATGATTATACCTTAGCGGAGGTGCTTGCACCACCAAACAACGACAGCACCACCGCCGCCCCTCGACAACCGGAGGTTCAACTCCAGTCACCCCCAAGCTGCACCTCCTCCTCCACAGCTGCTGCTCCCCCACAACTCCTGCTCCTCCTCATCAACACCTCCTGCCCAACCGCATCTCCTCCTCCCCACCATGGCTCCTCCTCCCCACCATGGCTACTCCTCCCCAAACGCACAGAAAACTATCCCATAGCAAAAAAAACACCGTAGGCCGTTTGAGATTGCTACAATCTACCGATTCAGTGGCTTAGATGTGAAAATGGGTGGCAAACGGAGGAGATCAGCTAGGGGTGGTGAGGTACAGAGAAGAAACGAGAGAGAGAAAGAAGAACAGAGGCGCACAGGCGAGAGGAAGGAGACGCCGCGTGGTGCCTTATCCGGCACTTTTCGGCCGATGCGTGGCCGAAAGTACTTCGGCCGTTGCCTGGCCGAAAAGGCCCACTTCGGTCGGCCCCAGGCCAAAGCTACTATTTTCGGCCATACTTCCACCGACGGCCCAGCTAGGCGTGTCTTCGGTCAACCGCTGGCCGAAAAGCCCATTTCGGCCAAGCTGCGACCGAAAAGTGCCACTTCGGCCAACACCTGGCCGATGGGCTACTAGTTTTTTTTTTTTGCATTACGTGCTATAGTTCTCGAAAATGCTATATAATATATCATAGTTTTGAAAAAAAATCTTCAATCCAGCCACTCATTGAGGGCAAGATCCTCCTCCACGGTCTCCAACGCATAATGATGATCCTGCTCCATGCCCACCATCTGCTCCTCCTTCCTTGAGAGCGGCACCCAGTCTGTTCACATGAGGAAGCGACTTGGGGGCGTGGAGTAAGGTGGAAGGGTGGATGTGAGGTGTATGGTGGCAAAATGTGGCAAGGCGGGGGAGGTGAACTATTGGGACATGGCGACGACCATTTTATAGCCGTGGGCGGCGAAGGGAAAATATGGCGAACTACGGATAGTTGGCATGTGGCGACCATTGTTAATTGGCATGTTTCTTGGTGCCATGGGCGTCTGTCCGTCTACCCATTGATAGAGAAAGAAGATGGACCGTGCAGGCGGTTGAGAGAGAGATGAAACTTTCCACCCACACAACACAAACGATTGACGGATGGCACACACTCTATACCAACGCCCACAACCTCCATATATGGAGGCCCGCAACCTCGATATGGAGCAACCTCCACAAAGTATGACGATCGAAAGCCATATGACAACGGTGCTAAATTACTATCTTGATTCATTTGACATTTAATATGGCGATCAGAGATATATACTTCCCGCAAAAAAGAAAAAAGCAGCAAGAACAAACACTTAACGTTTTGCGTGTTAATTAAGCTTCCTAGACAAAAAGAGCACACACAACTCCTCTTAGAAACGACTTGAAAGGAGAAGGGTTAATATACGCCCTGATTATACACCGACCTAGCCATCTGCATTTACCTGGGCTGTGTAAGATGGCAACACCGCCATTAATTAATTAGCGTACGATGAACATAAACAAATCTCGCTAGCGTTACGTTGACACCTCCGTGCCGTGGACGTTGCCCACACGCGTCGTCCCAGCGGGAATGGCCTCAAGTAAGCTAAGCTAGGGGACACAAAGCGCAGTCGCAGAGGCAAATTAACCGGGCGATCCCCTAGCAAGGCGTTGGCCGTCGGCACCGTGGACTGCTTGCGAATCCAGATCATTCTGTTGTGCCGTACGTGGCGCGCGATGTAACTGGCTGTTGTCCCAGCGGAACGTCGGGCCAACGGATGGAGGCGGAGAGAGCGCGCACGCCCGGCGGAGCGCACAAGGCCGCGGCGATCGGCCGGGAGTTCGCCTGCGTCGGGACGTGGGGTGGCGGCAGCGGGAAGACGGTGCGGCGGGGATGGCGTGCGCCCGCGGCCGAGGTGGTCGTGCTCGGGCTGTTGGCTACCGTGGCGTTGCTCGTGATGGCTTTCGGCGCCGGCGGCGGCCTGCTGCCGTCCGCGTTGCAAGGGGTGCGGTTCGTGCAGGAACCAGGTAAGCAGCAACGGTCGTATTCATTCACTTACGAGACGATGGTTGAGCTTGCACTTATTCGGTGCAAATGCGGTGCGGTCGTAATCTTGAAGCCTTGTACCGTGCAGTCGATGCGGCGCCATCACCCGTGCATGCGGCACCCGACCGTGGCAAGCCGGCGTCGTCGCCTCGGCGCGACCAAGACGTGCGCCTCCTCGGCGGGCTGCTCTCCCCGGCCTTCGACGACCAATCGTGCCGTTCCCGGTACGCGTTGCCGTCTCTCTACCGCCGTCCGTCACCGTTCCGCCCGTCCTCCTACCTCGTGGCGCGGCTCAGGCGGTACGAGGCCCAACACAGGCGGTGCGGCCCAGGCTCCCCGCTCTACGAGCAAGCCGTCGAGCGCCTGCGCTCCGGCCGCAACGCCGCGCGCTCCGAGTGCCAGTACGCGGTGTGGACGCCCTTCAATGGCCTCGGCAACCGCATGCTCGCGCTCGCCTCCACGTTCCTGTACGCGCTGCTCACCGACCGCGTCATGCTCGTGCACGCGTCGCACGAGTTCGACGGCCTCTTCTGCGAGCCCTTCCCCGGCAGCTCCTGGACGCTGCCCGCCGGCTTTCCGATCGCCGACTTCGACGGCACCTTCACCATGTTGTCGCCCACGAGCTACAAGAACATGAAGAAGGCCCGCACGATAAACGGCGGTGACCATCTCAACGTCACTGCCGAGTCTCTGCCGTCCTACGTATTCCTCGACCTCATCCAGTCCTACACCGGCGCCGCATTCTGCGAGGCCGACCAGCGCGTGCTCGCCAAGTTCAACTGGATTGTGGTCAAGTCGGACGTCTACTTCGCCACCGCGTTCTTCCTCATGCCGATGTACCGACGCGAGCTCGCGCGGCTGTTCCCGGAGAAGGAGGCCGCGTTCCACCACCTCGCGCGGTACCTCTTCCACCCGTCCAACGACGTGTGGGGCATCGTCCGTGAATTCCACGAGGCCTACCTCGCCGGGGCAGACGAGCGCATCGGCCTGCAGGTGCGCGTGTTCCCGGAGCTGCCGGTGCCGTTCGAGACCATGTACGGCCAGATCATGCGCTGCTCGGAGCAGGAGGGTTTGCTGCCCAAGGCCGCACAGCGGAATGCCGCCGCGCCGAGAAACACCTCCGACGTGCCGCCGCCGGACGGCAGGAAGACGAAGCGGACATCGATACTGGTGACGTCGCTGTCCCCGGAGTACTACGAGCGCATCCGCGGCGTGTACTACGCCAACCGGACGGAGACCGGGGATTACGTGGCGGTGCACCAGCCGAGCCACGACGGCGTGCAGCAGACGGAGGCGCGCGGCCACAACCAGAGGGCGCTGGCGGAGATATACCTGCTGAGCTTCTGCGACCACATCGTGACGACGGCCGTGTCGACGTTCGGGTACGTGGCGCACGGGCTGGCCGGGGTACGGCCGTGGGTGCTGCTGCGATCGCCGTCACCGGAGACGCCTGCTGAGCCTGCTTGCGTCCGGTCGTTGACCGTGGAGCCCTGCATGCAGGCCGCGCCGAGACAGATGTGCGGTGCGGCCAAAGGGAGCGACGTTGGAGCTCTCGCGCCATATGTCCGGCACTGCGAGGATGTGCATGGAGGCGTCAAGTTATTTAGCTAGCGCGCCCATTTCTTTGTCTGTGTACATAATAGTCAATTGCACCGGTGATGTTAGAAATTGGCGTGAACAGTCACTTCGATGCTAAAACTTGCGGCATACATTGAACTGGTGTAAAAAGGATGCAAATTGCGTTTGGATACCAAAAGCGGTGCTGACTAGGCTCGCATGCGTGGCGTGGGTCCCGCTGTCAGCCATTGGAAGAGGTGTGGCCTGTTATTTTACCAAAAAAACCTTGGAAGTTTTGTCCTCACGAAAAAGCCTTTGGCTTTCATATATCAATAATGTACATAAATTATTATATTATTAAGACGTCATACGTGTGACACGAAGCAATTCTACCCACATGTGCAGGCTAAAGAAGAACCGGCGGTAAGTTGTGCAGTGGGAACGATCGATCGAACCGAACGTTTAACAACATGCTCCCATTCAACCTCTAGTCTTTCAGCCCAATGGCCTCAAGCGGACCAGCCCAGAAACACTAATTGCCTTCAAGAACTAAGAAAACACAAGAATTAAAATGTTGTCGGCCCAAAAACCGCTCCAGGACCAACAAAGCATTCCTGAAAATAACCTAGAAAAAACATATTAAAGACAAAAGGTTGCTATCCTCTAATGAATAAAACTACCATATATTCTTGTAAAAACAAAAAAAAGCCCAGTAAAAAAACACTGATATTCACCACACATGTGGCAGGAGTAGCACCGTACCGAACGAGTCATTTGGTATGAGAGGACCGATCCGCCAAACGAATTCGTTCGGTAGGAGGAACCGACAGCCCGAAAGTCTCCATCACTCCAGGCCCTTTCCCTCATGAAAATCAAAAAAAGGAATAAAAGGCCCACTGACAATGAATTATATGAATAGGCCGAGATTTTTTTTCCTATGACAAATCAGAGCCTAGTTTTTGCTCAGCTACTAAAAATGCCATCAGCTTTAAATGGCAGAAAAAAATGAAATTTCCAGAAAAATTGACATTCGAGTTTGACCCAACTACTTGCCAATATATTGTTTTCTTTAGAATGGCAAGGTTTATAAACACATATTTTATTCCACAATGAAGCATGGCAAATCTGACATGACAAAAAAATTTCTATATTGCCATGTGAAAAAAACACAAAAGGTAGAAAATTCATGTGAAAAAAACACAAAAATTTGCCAGGACACTAAAAGATAAAAATACCATGGCATTTTTAATTAAATTGCAATGAAAATTTAATTGAAATTCTCGTGTTTTGAATGAGAAATTTTCCATGTGTGAGAAAAAACACAAAAAGTTGAAAATCAAGTATGAACAAAACATTTGCCATGGCACATTCATTGAATGATGAATTTACCGTGTGCCAAAAAATACATACAGTTGGAAATCAAGTATGAACAAGAAACTTGCCATGGCAAATTCGTATCAAGAATTGCCGTGTTTTGTGTAATGAATTTACCGTGTGTGAAAAAACGCAAATGAAGTAGAGACTATAAAGTATCTCGCGAATCTTTCAAGATTATATTTCATACAAGCAACCAATGAAGTAGAGATGTTGTCCAGGTACCCCAAATTTGAAGATAACCATCATGCTTATACAATGCTCAACAAATTGCTATTAGAAGAATGCATACATAGCTAACTGTTAGTTTCCAAATATATTTAACTGGAAACACTTCACAGGTATGAATCTATGAAGCTCCCATTGGAAGACATTTGGTGAAAGTACTCCATTCAAGTCGGCTCGGATCAGTGGGTTTTGAGTGGAAGTACTTGTTTCTAACCAATTCATGCCAAAACCGTCTACAGTAAGTAAGTAATCTGTACAATGATTTATTGAACGAACACCTATTTTTTAACCATGGTCTTTTTGGTTGCAAATCAGACCCCACTCGTTTTTTTTTTTTTTGCATCGAATCAGACCCCACCTTGTCAAAGAGAAAATCTAGTAAGCCCAAACTTCAGCTAGTGTACAATCAAGGTCGATGGAGAGCACCAAGAGAAAGTATAAAATAAGATAAAAAAATATGTGTGCAAAGGTCAGCACTAAGACTTCGAGCACTGCGCCAATAGAAAGTTACTGTATTTAGTTTTTTTTCTTCCTTCCATAACAATGCAACAAATTTCTTCTACCATGACAGATGTAGGCCTCTCTCTCAATCAAGAAGAAAAAGAAAAGACAGAGATATATAGGCCGCTGTCCCCATTGACTAGATCAACCTCGGTCAGCTGGAGTGCACCTTGAGATTTGTTACGTACGTCGAGACCGATGGACTGACTTGATCAAGACGACGGACCTTACAAACCTGCTCGATCATATGAAAAATCACACGGCATGTACCTCTTCAGTTATATTCTGCAATTCCGTCGGACCTCACATGAACGTCCTCATGGATTACAGCGCAAATCCACTCATGACAGCGAAAGAAAGTTCGTAATAAGTTGCCAAACCCACCACTACATTCCAAGCTCCGTCTTCAACCCTCCTGTCGCAAGGTGCAGCGCCCACGCGGCCGCGGCCTTCCAGCTTCGACCGCTCCGTCCCCGACACGGCGGAGACCCCAAACCAAACCGCAAACAAGACGCATCTTGTAGCCTGCCTGCCTGCTCTATACGAGCACGGAGCGGAGCAAACGAGCGAGCTAGAGGTAGAGCCTAGAGCTAGCGTGGAGGCAGCTCGATCATGGAGAAACAGCCGATCAGCTGGCGGGGGAGCAACGGCGGCCACGAGGAGAGGCTGCCCCTGCGCGGCGGCGGCGGCCTGGAGACGGAGGCAAGGGCGCCGCACCCCCACGCCACGGATCAGCAGGAGGCGGGGCGGGGCAGGCACCGGCGCAACTGCGTGCGCGCCGCGCTGGTGGTCTGCCTGCTCACGCTCCCGGCCTGCGTCCTCGTCGTCGGGAACCTGCGGGCCGAGTCCTCCTCAGAGATGCTCTTCGACGTCGACGACCTCCCAGAGTACGACGACGGCTACCAAGGTACTGCCACATACGCATACGCATACACACATACTCGACCATTCACACATATGCGCATACGCATACGCAAGTACTGTGCGACTCTAGTCTAGAAGCTGAAGCTGATCGATGTTGTTCGGATGGATCATCGTAGAACTTGCACTTATTAGCTGCGATGGCTTTCGCCAGAGAGACAAAGGTTCTCAGCTAGTAGTCGACGCAGGGAATGGACGAATGTTTTTTCTTTAGAAAAAAGAGGTCCAGGAAATGATGGGGGAAGTTCACGGAGGGAATCGTAGGGGGGCGCAAGATACCAGACGATAGCATGGTTGCAAAGCAGATTCCCGTTGTCTTAGCGTTGCTTATTTTACTCGGGGCGGCCGGGTCTAAATCCTATAATCTGACGTTGGTCGCATCGCCTGCTAACGATAAAATACTCTCGTCTTGCTGGCCTGCTGACGATAAACTTAATTAGACGCGAGGGCACAGCAGAGGCGATCAATCAACAAGCCAAAGGCCAGTTAAAATCGGTTGAGTTAGACACAGAAGATCCGAGCCATGCGGTTTTCTTTTCTGAACCTAGACTAGCTTGAGAATTTTTGGGTGGACGACGGTCTTTTTTCGAGTCAAAAGAGAGTAAAAGACAACACCGCTATAACCGCTCAGTCATCTCGAAAGCGGACCGTCAAACCGTCCAGACTGCATGGTTCAAAGGTATTAAGCCATCTAACGTGGATTTGTATCGGTCTATCGAGCGGTACGGACGCATCTTTTTCTGTAAATTCAAAACAAAGTGAGGGCTTTGTAAGCGTTCAGACAGCAGTCACGTAGAACATCAACACCCCAGCCACCCAAAAACACTCCTAGACCCCACACCTTCGTCCTTCCATTTTCTCTTCTCCAGTCTTTCTCTCTTGCCTTCGCCGCTACTCCACCACCCCGACTGCCATGCCGCACCCCTGCCGAAACTCGATGAGTCCGTCACCTCCAACTGTACACCCGTGCTCCATGCAGCTTCTCCTTCGCCATCGTTCCTCTCCTCTTCTCCGACCGCCGCGCAGGTACCATCCGCTCCAATGATGCTCACCATGCCCGGCAACTGTTCGGTGAATTGCCCGAGCTAAGTTTTGTTTGTCCCTTCTTCTTTGAAGCGATGGATTCGGATATGGAGAGTACATATACGAGCACTATGTTGAGTCGTCTGACAGCTCGTCTGACGAGGATGACTACATGGATGACACGGCGATGATGCCGACGGTGCTTGCAGACGCGGAATGTGCGGGGCGTGTTCTGAATTTTAAGGGATCAATCAAGAGTCATCGAGTGCTCAGCCGCAACCGGGCGCACGGCCACTTGACGCTAATGGATGACTACTTTGCCCCCGATGCCCTCTTCGCTGACAATAGCCGATGTTTTTGGATGCGCAAAAATGTTTTTGATCGTCTCTACCATGGCGTCCGGTCCTTTGATGACTGCTTCATCTTGAAGAAGGACGATGTGGGAAGGATTGGGTTCTCTGGATACCAGAAGTGCACGGGCGCACTACGAATGCTTGAATATGGCACGGTCGCTGATTTGTGGGACAAGTACCTACGGATGTCCGAGAGCACATGTGAAGATGTCATGATCAAGTTTGCAACTGTCGTGGTCGAGGTGTTTGGACCTCAGTACCCCAGAGAAACAACTATGACAGACATTGAGAGGCTCTTGGCAATCTCGGAAGTAAGAGAGTGGCCAGGTTTGCTCAGATCACTTGACTGCATGCATTGAAATGAAAGAACTGCTCGAAAGCATTACAAGGGCAAAGAAAAAACACCTTGTATCCCCAGCTCATTGTGAATAAGCAGGTGCTACATAGGATTGAAGACAATATCAGGGTCGTGGTAAGAAGCCCACCATCATTCTTGAAGCAGTTGCATCGCAAGATCTTTGTATTTGGCACACTTTCTTTGGCATATGCCCGAGTCTCACAATGACATCAATGTGTTGTAGCGATGACCATTGTTTGCTAGACTAGCTGAACGAAATGCTCCTCCTTGCCACTATACTGTCAATGGGCATGAGTATAAATTGGGCTACTATCTAGTTGACGGTATCTATCCTCCTTGGCTATCTTTGTGAACACCATCTCTAACCTTATGTGTCAGAAAAATTCTCACTTTGTCCAAAGAATAAGCAGCTAGAAAGGATGTCGTGAGGACTTTTGAAGTTCTACAAGAACATTTTGCAGTTGTTTGTGGACCTGCTAAACAATGGGTTCGGGAGACCTTGTGAGAGGTGATGACCAATTATGTGATCGTGCACAACATAATCGTTGATGATGAGGGTGAGGATGCTGCCGCAGGTCTTGAATTTGAGAACACGGATGATCATGTCAAACTTCCCCACCGAAATCCGGCCACATTTGAAGAGTTTGCTCTAATGCATCAACAAATTCGATATCGAGCAACTCATGAGCAACTAAAGGAAGATCTAATTTAGCATATGTGGGCGGTTAAGGGTGACAACATTGTTGGAGTGTAATATTTGTTTTTTTTAATTTGAACTACTGATGCATATGAACTATTTTAGACTATATATGTGGCTATTTGATCGCATGGACTTAAAAAAAATTGGTGTCAAATGTATGCGAGCAACGTTGGGTGGCTTACTCCCGCACCCGTGTTCGCGGACTGGTCCCTCACTATCCATGGACGGGTAACAGAGCAAAACTGCGGGTCAGTGTTGGAGATGCTCTCAAAGAGTCACCAGCTTTCTTATCGGTTGATGGAACTCACACATTTAGACCAGTCCATGAATGTTTGATGCCAGTGCCACACTGGATGACACAAAGTGTCCGTGCTAAACAAACATTTAGCGTAGTTTTAGGGGCCGTTTGGATGGCCACCAAAACTGGCCATACCAATAAATTGGTCATGCCCTCAATTTTTGGCTATTATTTGGATGAGGACCAATTTTGGCTTGCCCCATCAAACTTAAAGCATCTCCAACAGACATGCAACGAGCGGTGCGCTAAAATAGTTTTTTGCGCGCGGAAATAGTGGTTTTTGGCTTGCGGCAGGGCGCTGGCTTCGGCAACTGCTATAAAATATTGCACGCACCCCCCGCTCCAACAAACGATTCAAAAAAAACGGCACGCGCGAGCAATCAGAACACAAACTAGTTCAGCCAAATAGATTAAACGATACAAATGGCAAAGTTTAATGAAATAGATAATTTAACGACACAAATAGCAAGGTTCAACCAAATAGATAATTTGACGATACAAATTGCAAAGTTCAACCAAACAGCACAAACAACACAAACTAGTTTGATACAAATAGCAAAGTTCAACCAAACATCACAAACTAGAAACTAAAAGAAGACTACTCCGAGTCGTCCTCCTCCTCCTCCTTGCTTGTGACATCCGACGTATCAAGAAACGTGTCTTCCCAGCGCTCATCGTCGCTAGAGAAGAATGACACATGTCCCAGATCGCACTGCGATATCGCCAGTGCCTTCCGACGACGCCTATCCACCCGTTCCGCGCGCCGCCTTGCCCTCCTCTCTGCCCAGAAGGCGTTCTCGTTGGCGACGTCCTCTGGGTGGCGCTGACGCCACTCCGTCATGGCTCGCTCGTCCGCCTCGGTGATGAGAAGACGGCGCTGCTGCCGACGATGTTCCTGACGGTCAGCGTCAGTTACTAGCCGCGGTGGAGGGGCGAGGTCCTGTGCCTGCTCGCGCGTCCAGACGTCCTGAAAGTTCATCTGTGCGCGAGGCATCGAGAGTCGCCATGCCGCCACATCGTACGCGCAGCCGGCCTCGTGGGGGGTGTCGAAGGTGCCAAGGCCAAGGCGCACGTAGCCGGACCGAAACTCGGCGTAGAAGGTGCCGGAGGGGCGCGTGCGTACGCCGCGGTAGCCCGAAGCTCTCCGGCGACGCGTCGGCGGCGAAAGGCGAGAAAGCGGCAGAGAAAGCGGGAAGAAAGCGGGAGAGGGCGCGTGGCGATGTGGATAGTGATGGAACGGCGCGTGACGGGCGCTGCACTTTATAGACGCGCCAAATCTAGCGCGACCGCTTGCTTTTCCTCACGCGCGCAATCGTTTCCTGCACACCTGATTTTCCCGTATCCGCTGGAGCGTACGAAAACATCTTGCACGCGCTAAAATCTCATTTTACAGTCCACGCGCTTGCGCTTTTTGCAGCCACTCTTGGAGATGTTCTTAGGCGTGCGGCCGTGCAGTTTTCGGCAACGCATGTGCGAATCGGCGGCGCGGAAAACGTCCGCCAAAAAATTGGCGAGCCCGCGACCCTTCCTCCTCGTCTCTTTCCTTATTTCTCTCGTCACCCGATCTGCATCTATCGATGGCGTTGAGCTGCACTGCACCACCCGGCACCAGCGATGCTCCACCTCTCTTCCTCCTCTCTCAAGTGAATCACACTGAAAGGTCACCAGCCGGAGCCCCCCCTCGTTCCCTCAACCAGGCCCTCGATCCCCTTTCCTCTATCGTAATTTCCCCCACTCTTGTTAGATCTTAAATTTCTTACCCAATCAACTTTCTCTGCTGCTACTTCACACGCATGTTGATTTCATTAGTAGGCTGGTATCTAATACTGTACGTACTCCTACTATTGAATTCTTCTCTGTGCTGCAACTTCACACGTTCTTGCCATCTCTGTTCGCTATTTAGACGAGACAAGCTGTTCACCCAAGTAAATGTGCAGCTACGATTTTACAAGATTTATGTCCGAGCTAGTATGCATCGATCTGCAGTCACCTACTTAATTACTTTTTGCACTGGTGCGACCTATCAGCAGGTAATGGGGAAGCAAAAGTTTGCTGTCATAATGTTCTAGCATATTCAGTTGGTTTGTGTTTTGTAATCCAGTTTGTGTGGTCTTGTATTATTATCGCCGATCGAAGCATTAAGATCAGCTAAACTGAGTTATCAAATTATCGCCGAAAATAGGGCTATCTATTTAGAGTATCATTGATACATGATACAATATTCTCAGGGTTAGTTGGAGTTGTTCTAGTATGTCTTTATAACAGCCGTTTGGTTGGATGTTTATCTGTCGGGCTACCTTTGGTTATGCCTGGGAGCTTTGAACTCTGTTGCTTGGTTTCATAGCCGGGGGAACCCCTTTATTAAAAAAAAAACTGATACAATATAGCATGGGCGAATTGGCCGCATCGAAGCTGCAATTTTGGTATGTGTGTTTTTTTTGCCGGGCGAATTGTGGTAGATGTTGGGCATGAATGATATGCTTTCTCGCGAAAAGAAGGAAAGGTGATACGTGCACCGATTGTTCTTGCTGGACCTCTCTATAGTTAGCTTGTGTGTTAATGGTGCTAAGCTGCTAGCTACTTTTGTTTGCATCAATGATGAATGCCACTAGAGAGTATCTTTTCATGCCACACCGCTTTCTCAAGGAGATGACGAAAAATAAAGTAAGATGAGGAATATGGTGTGGTTCAAGTTCTCGATACATATCTAATCAAACATTCATAAAAATATCCATCGTCCTCACCTTGAGAGATAATTCGAGTTAGTTTTCGTCATAACAATCGGTGGGTAAGATAGTCTTGTACATGAATGTTGGAAGGGACATATCGAACCAATAAAATATACTAGTTTGTCTTAGTATAATGTTATTTCTGTTGAAAAATTAATGGAAAGGGTGATAACGCCCTTTTTGTAAAGAAAAGTGTTTAGTTTGGTATAAATAATGATACTTTTTAAGACTCTACTAAAATGCTTTGATCTGTGAATTGTTTTGATCCAAATGTTAGAAGGGATATTTTTTTCAAGAATAATATCTTTTGTGATTAAATATTTGTCATAAAAGGAATCAATACGTTGGGTATACCACTTTATATTTGTAGCATATGTTATGACAACACGCATAGGAAAGTTGAAGAAATTTGTACACATGACAACACACGTTGATTCAAATGTTCAACTAGGCATTTGAAACAATATGCTGTACGTGAATGTGACGACATAATATATATATATACGCTGCCACTGAACAAAACCGGGGGCAACTAGAGGTCCATGTCCAGTTAATTATTCTAGATTGTACCCAGTTAATACCTTCCCCACTGCATGAGGAGGCAGCAAAGAACTGCTTCTTCTCATCATGTCCATTGAATTGCACAAAGGGCAGCCCAATTGTACTCCAAATGAGGTGCATGATCTCTTGCAACTTGCAAGTAACTGTAACGAGGAAAAGAACAAGCAACCAGCCAACTTCCAAAATACTGATTCTTAAAACAAAAGTTGCTTCAAGTTGTAGAAAATTGTAGGATGGCTGAATATTTGTGTTGTATATTGTTATATTGATCTGACCCTTATTCGGGGTATATATAGGAGTATAACGTGGGATGAGACTTGGTGTACAAGACAAGTCGTAGTATATTTAAACTATTCTATCTCTACTCCTTATCTCTACACAATTATACTTCTAACATTTCCCCTCAGTCGTAGCGGGAGTGAAGCGGACGATTGCGACTGAATTTGAAGTCTTGCGCTTCCATCGTCTTCTCTGCTTCGCCTTCATCATTGCGTCAGCACCTAGGGCGGTGATTGCATTCCCTTCCAGTGTCTTCCTTGTCTCTCCTCTATTCCCTCCCGCAGTCACAGCGGGAGTGGCGTGGATGTTGGTGACGACGCGGACGCTGGTGACTGGAGTTGTTGCCGATGAGTAGCTGTAGACGTAGCCATATATGCTGATGTCGAGGTAGCCGATCATGGTGATGTAGCCATGGTCGAGGTAGTCGTGGTCGATGGTGTAGTCATCGTAGATGATGGAACCGCACAAAGCCAGGGGCGCAAAAAATGCGCTATGACGGAGCTGCAGACGTGGACGATGCACCTTGCGGATGTCAGAGGGTGTCGTCGGCGATGAGTCCACCGGTTTTGCCAACACCGGAGGAAGCCCATCGAGCACACATCGGTTTTACCAGAACCGTGTGGCCAAGTAGGGTCGTCACTGAAGTGACGTCGTGTCGATGCAGTCGTGCCGTCGTGAAGGACGCGGTCGATGCCGTCGTCGTGACGCGGTCATTGCCGTCGTCGGGGGCACGTCTTGCAAAAAAGTCTGTCAGAGGACGCTAGGTGTTCATCTTGTGAACGAGGTGGCGGCGGTGTGTTGACGAAGATGTTGATGAAGACCACGTTGATGAAGACCTTGGCGATGAAGTGTCGGCGATGGGGTTACAGCGGCATGTCGACAGTGATACGTCGCTTGAAGGCGTCCCTATGCGGCGATGAAGTGTCGAATCCGTGTCGTGCTCAAGAAGTATGTTGGCTCGTAGCTTGGCGTAGTCGTACAACTCGATGCAGTGATTCGGGGTCGATGAAGACTATCTGGTGTAGTGCCCTCCCGTGATCGGAGACACGGTGCGTCGTGTAACATCTCGATGCAGTCTGATGCTGGCGCGTGCTTGAAGTTTCTCATCGCTGAAACCTGCATGCGAACATGTAATCTGCTGGTCACTTTGGGTCCCACGTCCATGCATGTGGCGTGGATGGTTCCGGATCGAAGTCGCTTTGCGCCTGAGCTGGATGGAACCGCGGCGTCGCGTGGTTGAAGCTGGCTGCTCCAGCGCCTGGGGTCGGCACGCCTGCTCCGGATCGTGCAAGCGCCGACGTACGACGCTGATCCGCGAAGAAGCCACACAAATCTGGCCTGCTCGACGAAGCTCGCAGGACGATGCGTACGGCTGGTGTAGACGTAATGCTCGGTGTGCAGCCGGTGGCGTCTTGCCGACGTCGACGTCTGGCTCGATGAAGTGCATCTAGTCTTGTTGCATGCATCTCCAGATCTCCTTGTAGGAGATCAGTTTGCGTGGCCGTGTGCTGGTTCCTGGATGGATACGTGAGCATGCAAGTTTTCTTTGCACGAGCGTACCTATGCATGGCTGGATGGACCTTTGACGATAGAGACTGCTCGAGGAGGCTTGGTGGAGTGCGGCCGCACGCTTTTTGTTGATGCAGATCGAGTAGCCGGATTCGGAAGATCGCCCTTCTGTGATTCCAAACTTCCCTGGTGGACGACCTGGTGCTTCGTAGCCGCGTATACATACGCTGAGCTGACACCGATCTTCAAGATTTATTTGGTAGCTAACAAAAAATCTACGGGATGGAATTGCGAAATTGATCTAACATAAACTAAAGAACCGATCTAATCTTTGATAGATCGGGTGCCGTGCCCCTGAGGAGAGGAGATTAATCTCCCCGGAGGCGGCGCGCTGCGGAAGTGGTGGAGAGGCCTAGGATCGGCGTCGTGAGACTAATCGCTCTAATACCATGTAGAAAATTGTAGGATGGCTGAATATTTGTGTTGTATGTTGTTATATTGATCTGACCCTTATTCGGGGTATATACATGAATACAACGTGGGGTGAGACTTGGTGTACAAGACAAGTCGTAGTATATTTAAACTATTCTATCTCTACTCCTTATCTCTACACAATTATACTTCTAACACAAGTTGCTATGAATTGTCTTTGTTGCATTTTTTTGTATTGTTCATTGAAAAGACATTCTTTCGGTCTGTCTTCTCTTGTATTGTGTTTGGGTACAACCCACTTTGTTATAATATTCCGTTACTGGCTTACTCAAGCGATACAAAAAAAAAAACTTTCGGTGCTCCCTAACAGTTTCCACGTCCCAATCCTTTCTAGGGATTTTAAGTAATTCAAGTGATTGTTTCCGCTATGAGAATAATGACAACAAATGTAATTCAACTTATATTTACCATTAGTTTTTTTCTAACTACAAAATGCAGCAGCGAACCAATACTATTATTTGGTCCTCTCCTTGTATTGTTTTCTTGCGCTGACTGAAAACATCTTATCTTTTTCAGATATAAGAGATGATATGCCTGATGATTTATCTCCATCGGCACAAATTGATTATGACAGACTTCTGGGTGGCCTTCTGGTCGAGGGATTTGATGAAAGATCGTGTCGCAGCAGGTACCAGTTTGCACGTTATCACAGGAATGCAGCAAGAGTACCTTCTCCATACCTCATAGAAAGATTAAGAAGGCAAGAAGCACTACAGAAGAAGTGTGGTCCAGGCACCAAATCATACAACAATGCTGCAAAACAGCTCACGTCCACTCAGAGCATCAACGGCACATCAGATTGCAACTATCTCTTCCTGATAATCCATGCCGGGATGGGGAACCGGATGCTTGAGATGACTTCAGCGTTCCTTTACGCGCTTCTGACAGGCAGGGTTTTGCTCGTGGACCGTTCTAAGCAGATTGCCAGTACTTTCTGCGAGCCTTTCCCTGGAACTTCATGGTTGATTCCTTCAGATTTCCCTCTGAGCTATAATGAGTTCACCGAGCGTAGTCCAGAGAGCTACGGCAACATGTTGCAGGATAATGTTATCCGTGGCAACACATATCGGTCTCTAGCCAGTGCTAGGCCTCCCTATGTGTTCCTCTATCTTGACGGCGATTGCGCTTCCAACGACAAGCTTTTCTACTGCGAAGATGATCAACAGTTCCTGCAAGGTGTGCCGTGGCTGATCATGCGAACTGACATGTACTTTGTGCCGTCTCTGTTTCTTATCCCAAGTTTCCAAGATGAACTGAGCAAGCTGTTTCCTGAAAAGGACACCGTTTTCCATCACTTGGGCCGGTATCTTCTTCATCCAACAAATGATATTTGGTATTCGGCGACAACTTACTACAGGGCCTACCTTGCTAAAGCTGATAAAGTAGTGGGGATACAGATCAGAATACTTGAAACGGAGGGCATCCTCCAAAGAAATGGGGCATTTCCACATGTTTTAGAGCAGGTCCTTTCTTGTGCTCAGGGTGAAAAGTTGCTGCCAGAAATCGGCTTGACCGATGAAGCAGCCACTGGGAATAATCGGACAATTGCTGTTCTTGCGACTTCTTTAAGCTCTTGGTACAGTGATCAGATCCGGGTAAGGTACAGCGAGCACCGGACCGTCGACGGCACCAGGGTCAAAGTGTACCAGCCGAGCCACGAGGAGTACCAGAGGTCCAAGAACAAGAAGCACAACATGAAGGCGCTGGCGGAGATCTACCTGCTCAGCATGAGCGATGTGCTCATGACCAGCGGGTACTCCACCTTCGGGTACGTCGCGCAGGGCCTCGCCGGCCTCACGCCGTGGATCATGTACAAGCCCGAGAAGAACCTGTACAAGCCCGAGAGCCATGTCGTGCCGAAGCCGCCATGCGGACGCGCCATGTCCATCGAGCCGTGCTTCCACCAGGCCCCCTACTTCGACTGCAAGGCGAAGAGGGACGCCGACCTGGGCAAGGTGGTGCCGTACGTGAGGCACTGCGAGGACGTCAGCTGGGGTCTCAAGATTGTAAATGAAACTCGGTTGTAGCTGTAACTTTTCTTTTCTTTTCTTCACACGGTAACACGATTGCTTGCTAAGATATAGAGGGTAGGCTTCTCTTTTTTTACAGGAAAATATGTTCCACAGATGTAATTTTTTTTCCATCTCGTGCATTTGATCCGAACTGTAGATAGTTGATAAACAGGTTCATCAATAGGAAAATACTATAGTTACCATGTTTCCTGTCATTCTTACTTACCGAGGCATTGTTTTGCACGTATTGGGTGTTTGTTGAGTTTTCGAGGGCATGTAACTCAACAGCAATGTACAGCATAGAGAACAATACCCTCGATCAGGGCATGTCTCGTGAGAATGAGTTGAAGTGAAATAACTGAAAACAGGTTCCGAAACAGCCTGCACACCTCTCACGAGGCCAGTGCGCCAGAAGCTTCCGAAACACACCACATACCTCCTTTCGCCGCCACGCAACATATCCGCGGTCGGTGCTTGACATGATGCTAAACTGCTGCCGAAGACCACCCCCCCCCCCCCCCCCCCCCCAATGTCATTGGTCGTAGAACACACACAGTGTGAAAGACAACTCTGTAGCCATCTTAATTGGTACTCCCTCCGTTTCTAAGTTTTTTTTAGAGATTTCAATACAGACTCCATACAAAGCAAAATGAATGAATGTACACTCTGAAATATGTTTATCTACATATGTGTGTAGTTTTTATTGAAAAATCTATAAAAAAGACTTATATTTAGGAGCGGAGGAAGCAGTTTTGAAATATTATGAATATTATTGCTTTTTTCATATATATGATAGGAGTAATGAAGATGTGGATACATGCATGTCTGGATTGGAGAGGTGATTTTAACCATGATACACCCGCAAGAAGAGTAGACAAACAAAACCCATGTACTAAAATTCTACTAGCAGAATTTTACTTGTGATCGAGTTTGGGGTCTAAAACCGTACGTGTAACTAGTGCCTACTAGGTACTACTACTTGGGGTCAACAACAAGCTTTAGGCCCCATCTCACGTCCTGGCAGCGGCGGAGATGCGGCACCGACCTCGCCGTGTCCGCCGTGTGTTTGAGCTTGCAGTCGTACATGGGCGGCGTGTGGAAGCAGGGCTCCATGGACACGTCCCGGGCGCAGGGCGGGTCGGGCGTCTCGCTGACGTTGAGCGGGCGGTACATGACCCACGGCGTGACGCCGGCGAGCCCCTGCGCGACGTACCCGAAGGTGGACCAGCCGGAGGTGACGAGCACGTCGCAGAGGCTGAGCAGGTACATCTCGGCCCACGCCTTGGTGTCGTGCGACCTCCGGCCGAACTGCTGGTACTCCTCGTGGCTCGGCTGGTGCACGCCCACGTCCTCGCCGCTCGCCGTCGGCTGCTCCCAGTACATGCTCTTGATGCGCTCGTAGAACCACGGCCTGAGCGAGGCGATCAGGACGGTCCTGGACACGCCCCCGGGCGCCGGCGTGACGGCCGGCTCGCCGGCGGCGAGGAGCTCCGGGAGCAGCTTCTCCTTCCACACGCACGACGTGATCTGCCGCAGGATGTGCGGCGACTTGCCCTGCTCGCTGTCGAAGACGCGTAGCTGGATGCCGACGAGCTGTTCCGCACGCGCGAGGTAGGCGCGGTAGTAGCGCGAGACGAGGCCCCAGACGTGGTCGGCCGGGTGGAAGAGGTACCGGCCGAGGTGGTGGAACACAGCGTCGCGCTCCGGGAAGAGCGCGGCGAGCTCCTCCGCGAAGGACGGGACCTGGAACAGCCCCGGCACGCTGTACGTGTCCATCCTCGCCACCAGCCACTGGATGTTGGACATGAGGCGCTGGTCGTCGTCGCAGAAGAACCTCTTGTCGCCGTCGCCGTAGTCGTGCTCAAGGTAGGCGTACGCCAACGCCGGCACCTGCATCGGCGTCGAGTGAGTCGAGTCCGTCGTGAGCACCTTGTTCTTGAGCATGTTGCCGTAGGTCTCGGCGGCGTCGACGGTGATGTTGGCGAGGCCCGCCACCGGGAAGTCCGGGGGCAGCAGCCACGTCGCGCCGGGGAAGGGCTCGCAGAAGAGCTCGCCCATGCCGTTGCCCCGGTCGACGAGGAGGACGCGGTCGGTGAGCAGCGCGTAGAGGAACGCGGACGCGGCGGCGAGGATGCGGTTGCCGAGGCCGCGGTTGCAGACGGAGACGACGTACTTGCACTCGGCGTCGACGGCGCTCCTGCCGGCGCTCAGCTGCTGGACGGCGCGGCCGTACGCGTCGCTGCCGGGGCCGCACCGCCGCTGGAGCTCCTCGTGCCGTCGCAGCCTCGAGACGAGGTGCGGGGAAGGCCGCCGCGGCGTGCTCCGCCGGTACGCGGAGGACTCGTGCCTGCTGCGGCATGTCTTCTCGTCGACCCCGTCGGCCAGGAGGCCGCCGAGGAGTTTGTCCGGCGCGTTCCTCGCGTACGGCAACCAGGCGTGACCGGAACCTGCATGCACGTGAAAAGAGAAAGTTTAGCTCGTCAGAGTCAACTTCATCGGGCACGAACAGTGCTAGCGTCAGTTGGCACACCACTGCCTCTACACTGAAGCAACAGTGGACTGGGGTTTGGAGATGCTCTTATGTGCAACAGTGCAAGCAATATGGCTAACTTTCAGCTCGGTAAGCAGTGACCCCTGTCTGCACGATGCTGCTATTACAGCTGCCGATGCTGCGCATATGTAGCCTGCGGCAGACTGGAAAGAAATGCAAAACTTGGATAAATCTATGGTCTAAGATTACAACTGCCAGTCTACCCCGATCGAAACACATACTATTGTACAGAGACTTGTAAGCATGCATGTATGATACTGTGTGCCAAAACTAAGCTTTGGTTACCTCGACGCAGCTGGGCTCCGGCAGCGGCGATCCAGACCGCGGGAGCGCGGCCGCCGTCGACAAGAAGGACGACGGCCAGCAGCACGGCCACGACGAAGGCGACGAGCAACAGGTTGACCACCGGCCTGCACCGCCTCTCACCGGCGCCCGCCTGCCTCCTCTTATTCTTCTTCCGCGGCGTCATGGAGCACTGGTCCTCCGCCTCCTCCGCCTCCAGCAAGTCGCGCGCCGTGGCGGTCCTCGGCAGCACGGCCGCCGGCGACGCCTCCTGCTCCGTGGCGCCCTCCGCGCACGCCTTGGGCGCCTTGCGCTGCTGCATCGCCGACGCGCGCCCGGTGTACCCCGGCTGACCAACTGAAGCTAAGCAGAGACGTCTATCTATCTATCTAAGCAGAAACTGCGGCGGGGTCTGCACGGGATTAGGCGCTGCGCATTTCTCGCGGATTTGTTTTAGTCGATCGATAACGCATTGGATTTGTCAAATCTTAAGAGCTACTACGGTCTACGGCCTGTCCTGCACCGCCGCTACTGAAAACAGGACAGGAGCAATTAATCACACCGTAGAATAATGTAGGATCGTACTGGCACTTGCGTGCATGCTTTTTGGATCGCACCCGCGAGTCCACGGTTCATCGTCAAATGTGATTACGCAGAGCCACAGCAGCGAATCACGAGCCGAGTGCTGATGCTAAACCAACTGAAACGAAGCTTATCTTTTGCCCCACTTGCGCATGGTTATAAAAACGGAGGTTTTTTTTTAAAAAAAATAGAGTTGTTTAGTACTACTCCCTCCGTTTCTAAATATACGTATTTTTAAAGATTCCAATGCAAACTACACACAAAGCAAAATGAGTGAATCTACACTTTACAATAAGTCTATCATTTAAAAACGGAGGGTGTATCCCACTAACCCACGGGAGTTCAGGGCCTCTTTTGATTCACAGATTTTTCATAGAAATTTCGGAGGATTAGAATTATTAGAAACTCCGCTCTCTTTTTTTTTGAGAAGATCTTAGAAAATTCCCTAAGTGGTTATTTAATTCATAGGATTGGATCTTGTTGAGATTTTTTTCTAAAGAATAATTTGTTCCACGTTCCGAAAGAAATTTAGCAACCACTCCAATCCAATCTCAACGAAAAATTACTTTTTTGTGAAGCAATCAAATACACAAATCATGTAGGATTCAAATGGACAATGTCGAAGAAGCTTATAACGCATGTGTTTATCGCCTATGTATCCTATCGAATATCTATAACACCTCTGGTCCAAATTATAAGACATTTTGGATATTTTAAAATAAACTACATACAAATTGACATGGGTGAACGAACACACTAAAATCTATCTATATACATATATTCAAAATAAAATTTAGAACATCTTATAGTTCGAAAAGGCGAGAGTATGTAAGGCACCACTAATTTATGTCGGGTCAGGCTGCTAGGGCCCACACAATAGTGGCTTATTATTTTGAGGGCATTACCACCAATGATATCCTATTAACAATAAAGATGGTTGTGTGCATTGATTGATGCAAAGGTTGGAAGTAATTATTCTTTTAAAAAAACAAATCAAGCCGTGCAAATGCATCGATCATCATGCTCATTTTTTTTCTTAAATAACGATCATCATGTTTTCTCCGTTTCAAATAAGTGTCACTGATTAAACCTTTTTGGGCTTAATTAAGTATAACTTTGTAGTATTAAATTAGCAACACTTATTTTGGGACAAAGGGAATAAAATTTTTATAAGCAGGGTTAGTAGTGTGTTTCTTTAGAGCATCTCCAACGGCTGCGCCAAACGACGCACGCGCGGTAAACCAAGCTTTTAGCGCGCGCGGGGCATTTTGCCGCGCTCCTGCGGCGGCGGGAAACTCGCGCGCGCGGGAACCGTTTGCGCGCGTGCGTGAAAAGGCGCCAGCTCGCGCGCCATTTTTTGTGCACCGCTTCCGGCGCGCCTATAAAGTGCGGCGCGCGCCACGCGCCTTCTCCACGCCTCTTCTCTTCTTCCTCTTCCTCTCTGCCACGCGCCGCTCCAGCGCCCCGCCACCAACGCGCCGCCATGCCGCCGTGCCGCCGAGGAGCGTCCGGCTACCGCGGCGTCCGCCTGCGCCCCAACGGCGGTACTACTCGGAGATACGCTCCGGCGATCTCCGGCTCGGCCTCGGCACCTACGGGACGGCGCGCGAGGCCGCCCGCGCGTACGACGCGGCGGCGTGGCACCTAGGCCGGCCGCGCGGCCAGATGAACTTCCAAGATGTGTACACGCTCCAGCAGGCGCTCGACGTCGCACCACCGCCTCGTCTGAACACGGCGCAAGACCGTGCGGAGCACGCCGAGCGGCAACGCCGCCTCCTCGTCACCCAGGAGGATGAGCGGGTCATGGCGGAGTGGCGCCGGCGTCACCCGGAGGACGTCGCCTACGAGCAGGTCTACTGGGCAAGGCGCCGCGAGAAGGACACGCGAAGGCGCCGCGGGGAGCGGTTGGATAGGCGTCGGCGGAAGGCGTTGGCGAATGCGCAGTCCAATCTCGTTGCAGCAGGTGGGCAGTCGTTCTTCACGCCGAACGATGATCGGTGGCTGGACATCTGGCTAGATACCTCAGACGACACCGCCGAGGATGATAATGGTGATGATGATAGCGACTTAGAGTAGTTTTTTTATGCAATCTATCTCATTTTTTTATCGTTTGTCGTTTTTATTATTATGCAATTTATGTTTCTGATGTAAAATACCTTTGTATCGTTTAAAATCTATGCAATCTATCTTATTTTTTATGCTTCCAATGCCTACATTTCTAGTTTGTAGAATGAGCGTGCGCGCTGCATTTTTTGCGCGCTGCTGGAGCGGCGCGCGCTGCATTTTAGCGCGGCTGCTGGAGCGATCGTTGCGCGCCGCGCCAAACCAGACAATGGGCACGCGCTAAAGCTGTTTTTTGCGCGCGCCGCGTTCGGCGCCTGTTGGAGATGCTCTTAGATTCAGCTCCCTGCACCGCAGTGCTGAAATTCCCATTTTAGCAAACTGAACATACCTTGACAATATCATGTCTCCATAATAAAGTACACGGAAAAGATTCAATACAGATTTAAAACAAAGAATGAACCAATAAAATACATTCTCGTAGGAAAAAAGAAACAGCACCGGTAACTTAGCTAGCACACACAAAAGCACGAGCTTATTCTGATTACTCTCCGTTGTGAGGAGTCAATAACTCAAGATAAGGCACGCCATATCCTGATCAGCCGTTCGTGAGCTGGTTAATTCACAAACCGGCAGTGCTTTCTGATCTGCCCGTTGGCCTCGGTCTTCACCTCGATGCTGCCCATTTTCACCATAGCCGCCTTGAATTGCTTCAACCACTCCTGCCGGTCCTTGGCGTGGCCGTCCACCAATCTCGATGTCGTCTCAGATGACATGAGCGCGGCGTCTGACTTGAACAGCACGTTGCGTTTCTGCACGTTGTCATAGTATTGGTTGTCGAGGTCATCGGGAGTCTCGAGGTCCTGAACCACGGTGGGGTCGCCGCCGCGGCTGCACTGCCCCTGCAGGGATGCGGCCAAGGTAGGGTCCATCGACGAGGGGTTCGGGGGGAGGCGGTCACGGAAGGACGAGCAGTGGGAGATCCCGACCGTGTGCGCGCCGGAGAGGGTGACCATGTCCTCGAGGCTGAGCCCCTTGACCCTGAACATGTCCTCCAGGACGCTGACGTTGGCGAAGGGAGGGGGCAGGTTGGGGAGGGTCTCGCCGGCGAGGGACACGTTCCCGTCGTAGCGGCCGGCCGGCATGTCGAAGCCGGACTTCCAGCCACCCCATAGGAAGTCGAGGAAGCTGAACTTCTTTTTCCCGCTTATTAGCAAGACGGTGGCGTCGCGCCCGGCGAAGGCCACGATGTCGGCGCACGAGACGACCCCCTCGCACTCCTTCTCAAGCTTCTCCTTGGCCGCGTCGATCACCTCGTAGCCGCGGAGGCTGGGGAAGTTGGGGATGCCCAACTTCTCCGGCTGCGGGTTGGCCGTGGTGTTGTCAAGGAGAACCGAGGCATCGCAACCCTGGGCAAAAAGGCTCGAGCACGTTAGTACCCCACAATTCACAAACATACCCATGCATGCGTAAATATCCACACGTAAGACGTACCCTGACGAAACAGTCGTGGAAGAAGAGGCGGATGAGCGCGGCGCCGATGCCAGGGTCGGCCTTTTGAGCATCCTCCACGACCTCCCTCACGATCTTCTCCGCGTTATGGCACGTCTTGTGGTAGTAGCCCACGGTGAGTGCTGCTGGTGCGGGTGCCGCGGGAGGTGGTGGGCTTGGGGTGGGCGGCAATGGGTTGGGATACCCGTAGCTCGCTTGGCATGTGTGTGCCACACAACCCAGCAATGCTACCAGAACCAAGGCAGCAAGCTTAACAGCAGCCATGGTTGCTATGAACTCTCCAGCTAGCTAGAGAGAGGATGAAGACGGATGGGTGAAGCAAACTTGGTGTTGTGCGGCTCTATTTATAGCTAGCTTGATTGATGCAAGCTGAGGAGAACAAGCTCATGGGATGAACATTATGCCTGCCTGCATGCATGGGATTGTGCCTGTGCGTGATCTTTTGAACATGCATGCTAGGCTGTGGTGTTTAAGTCAAGAGGGAACATGCATGGCGAACATAGTGACAGCTCGCACGGTTGACATTCCATGCCCGTTTCCTCCGCTATTGTGGGTGTCGGGTGGCATCAACCGGCTCCGATAGGTTTTGATAGTGTATCGTGTGCCGCATGTAAGGGATGGATGCACTTCTTTTATTGGTGACGGAGGGCAATGTCCAGCTTCTCTTGCGTGGATCAGCAAAATTGTTGTTGCCGTCGTTGGGTTATTTTTTTCCCCGAATATAGTTGCCAATTATTTCTCAAGTATCAACTAATTTATTCAAAAATTGATGAAAATAAGAATTTCTTGCATGTGACAAGTTGATCAATAATTGATCCTTGCACCAAAAATTGTAGCCAAGACGTCGTTTCGTGGGATTTGTCATCTCAAATCGATGGGTGCCTGAAAAAAAAACATACACAAGGAGCACCAGGCTTTAAATAAATAAAGTCGACAACGGCAAGGGTAACATCAACATAAGTACGTTACAGACCAAAGAAACCTCCTGCCAGTGAGAATTTCTTCGAAAGTAACACGCCTCTCTGCTGCCTTCCCGTGTCTGTGACATAAAACAAACAACTACGTTTTAGGGCCCTCGAAATCGGAGTCCTCGTTGGTAGCAGGGATTTGCGCATGCAAAGGAAAGCCAAAGATTTGATCCAAAATTTGAGAACAATCCCCAAATCCCAAGCACTAACCCTAACTGTAACTCTAAGAACTTACCTTCATGGTGCCGTCGTCGGAAGCTGAGCTGACGTACTCAACAGTGTTGTGCTGTCGCTATCACTCCAGGACATCATGGCGCGGCATGGCGGCGACGAGCACAAAAAGAGAGAGAGAGAGAGAGAGAGAGAGAGAGAGCACAGAGCGAGAGAGCGCAAGTGAGACAGAGTGGAGAAGAGGTGGAGCGAGGAGTAACGATTCGGTCTTTTGGCCAGGTCGACCGAACGACAACGGTCGGGATGGCTGGCTACGCCCACACACAAAAAACAGGACCCATCTATCATAAACTCACTTAATAAAGTCAGGTCCACCTATCGATGGTTTTTGCAAAAAAGTTACACAAGGTGTGTGAAGCATAGTGTTGTGTTTTTCGCTAGGGACTGGCTACTGATCAATCGACTGGAAATGAATTTTGGGTAAGTGGATTGACCCCAAACTCTGTTTCAATCAATTACGCAGCGTCCGCACAATATCATGCAGCGTCTGAACAAGCCTACAACTGGACCATGGGCTGCTCCAGTCCAGTATACTACCAAGCCAGCCTAATTACGGGCTGCTATAGTATCGGCCAAGCGTTTGCAGATGACCAATGAATAACACTCTCACACTTTCTTTTTGCGAAAACACTCTCACACATATTTGCATGCAATGATTATTGGCTATATATATATATTTATTTATTTATTTATTTATTTTCATACATGTGCAATCTCACCGATGAATAGCACTCTCACACATATTTATATTTATACATACATATATATTGAAGATGTATTATTACTATGCGAAACACAGCATAATACAGTGAGATTTTCACAAAAAAAAGTGTTTTCTAAAAAGTAATGGATTAGTGATATCGGTATTACCTTACAAAAGAAAAGAAAACGAAAATGAAAAATGAAATAAAAACTAGAAAAATGAAGTTTTCAATGGAAGAATGCTTTCATGGCATTGGTATTACCCTTTCAGAAAAAAACCCTAAAACAAAATCAAATGATGAAATTTTCTAGAAAAGATTGGAACACTTTAAGAAGAAAGAAAATGAAAAAGAAAAAAACTTCCAAACTTGCACACAAATTGCACTGAAAATGCACTTTTTGAAATATGCAAAGAATAAGCATATGATAGTGCATTTTTCGCATTGTACTATAATTCACACATAATGTAACTGAAATATTGTATTTCCTTTAAGAAGAAAGAATTTTAAAAAAAATTGCGCACAACTTTGCACCTTAATTGCACTTATCATAGTATGCAAAAATAATCATATAATCATGAAATTTTGGCTCGTATTATATAGTATTTGTATGTATATAATTACACTCAGCCAAAAACCCACAAAAAACAAAAAATAACCAATAAAGGAAAGGAAAAAGAAAAACGCACAGAAACAGAAAACAGAAATAGAAAAATGAAACGAAAATACCCACAAAAGAAAGAATAAAATTTCCTAAGGAAGAACGAATTAGTGGCATTGGTATTATCATCTAAGAACAAAGAAAAAGGGAAAAAGAATCGAAAACAAACACCGATAAAATTTGCATGAAATATACATAAAAATGCTTTTTTAGAAAATAAGCTAGAATAATGATATAATCATGAAATTTTGGCACATATATAGTATTTGTATGTATATAATTACACTCAGCCAAAAAGTCACAAAAAACAAAAAATAACCAATAAAGGAAAGGAAAAAGAAAAACGCACAAAAACAGAAAACAGAAATAGAAAAATGAAACGAAAATACCCACAAAAGAAAGAATAAAATTTCCTAAGGAAGAACGAATTAGTGGCATTGGTATTATCATCTAAGAACAAAGAAAAAGGGAAAAAGAATCGAAAACAAACACCGATAAAATTTGCATGAAATATACATAAAAATGCGTTTTTAGAAAATAAGCTAGAATAATGATATAATCATGAAATTTTGGCACATATATATAGTATTTGTATGTATATAATTACACTCAGCCAAAAACCCACAAAAAACAAAAAATAACCAATAAAGGAAAGGAAAAAGAAGAAGAAAAACACATAGAAACATAAAACAAAAAAATACCCACAAAATAAAGAATTAAATTTGTAAGGAAGAATGAATTAGTGGCATTGGTATTACCATTTAACAACAAAGAAAATGGGAAAAAAATAAAACAAACACTCATAAAACTTGCACACAATATACATAAAAATTGCGCTTTTTAAAAATATGCAAGAATAAGCATATAAAAGTGGAACTTTTGAAAAAAAAAATCTAAGAACAAATGAGTAGTGGCATTGGTATTAACATTAAAGTAGAATGAAAATGAAGTAAAGACTAAAACAATATCAAAATAATGATTTTTTTAAAGAATGAATTAGTAGCTTTGATATTTCCTTTGAGAAGAAAGAAAATTCAAAAAAACTTGCGCACAACTTTGCACCGAAATTGCACTTTATCGTGCTATGCAAAAATAATCAAATAATTATGAACTATTGGCACATATTATATTGTATTTGTATGTATATAATTGCACTCAGCCAAAACACACACAAAACAAAAAAATAGCCAATAAAGAAAAGAAAAAAGGAAAATAAAAACACAAACTAGAAGAGCAAAAACGAGCCCAAGAAGCAATTTGACTGACCCAAAATAGGGGTCAATCGATACCACACAGCCCAACTCACCACCAAAAGGACACAGGAAAAAAAACAGCACACATCTCAAAGCAGAATCAGACGGCCACAAAATCGACTGACCCAAAAGGAATTTTCAGGTGACTGACATATAGCTAAAGTGTTTCTGCTAGCCTAACTTTCAAAGTGGGGGTTTTCTGCAATTTACTCCAGCGGCGGCGAAATCTGAGCAGAAACCGAAATTTGAACGTTGCTCAGAAACTCAACTAACACCAACATGTGCAAAACAATGCCTCCCCTTAAGTAAGAATGACAGAAAACATGGTAATCATAGTATTTTCTATTAATGAATCTGTTTATCAACTATCTACAGTTCTGATCAAATGCATGAGAGGAAAAAAGAAATACATTCGTGAAACATATTTTCCTGTAAATTAAAAAGAAGCCTACCCTATTTTTTTAGCAAACAATTGTGTTACCGTGTGAAGAAAAGAAAAGAAAACTTACAGCTACAACCGAGTTTCATTTACAATCTTGAGGCCCCAGCTGACGTCCTCGCAGTGCCTCACGTACGGCACCACCTTGCCCAGGTCGGCGTCCCTCTTGGCCTTGCAGTCGAAGTAGGGGGCCTGGTGGAAGCACGGCTCGATGGACATGGCACGGCCGCACGGCGGCTCCGGCACGACGTGGTTCTCGGGCCTGTACATGATCCACGGCGTGAGGCCGGCGAGGCCCTGCGCGACGTAGCCGAAGGTGGAGAAGCCGCTGGTGATGAGCACATCGCTCATGCTCAGCAGGTAGATCTCCGCCAGCGCCTTCATGTTGTGCTTCCTGTTCTTCTTCTTCTGGTACTCCTCGTGGCTCGGCTGGTAAACTTTCACCGTGGTGCCGTCGACGGTGTGGTGCTCGCTGTACCTTTCCCTGATCTGATCACTGTACCAAGAGCTCAAAGAGGTCGCGAGAACGGCGATTGTCCGGTTATTCCGAGCGGCAGCTTCATCGGTCACACCGATTTCTGGCAGCAGCTTTTCACCTTGAGCACAAGAAAGGATCTGTTCTAAAACGTGTGGAAATGGCCCATTTCTTTGCAAGATGCCCTTCTTTTCAAATATTCTGATCTGAATCCCCACTACTTTATCAGCTTTAGCAAGGTAGGCCCTGTAGTACGTTGTCGCCGAATACCAAATATCATTTGTTGGATGAAGAAGATACCGGCCCAAGTGATGGAAAACGGTGTCCTTCTCAGGAAACAGCTTGCTCAGTTCATCTTGGAAACTTGGGATAAGAAACAGTGACGGCACAAAGTACATGTCGGTCCGCATGATCAGCCACGGCACACCTTGCAGGAACTGTTGATCGTCTTCGCAATAGAAAAGCTTGTCGTGGAAAGCGTAGTCACCATCAAGATGGAGGTACACATAGGGAGGCCTAGCACTGGCTAGAAACCGATATGTGTTGCCACGGATAACATTTTCCTGCAACATGTTACCATAGCTCTCTGGACTATGCTTGGTGAACTCATTATAGCTCAGAGGGAAATCTGAAGGAATCAACCATGAAGTTCCAGGAAAAGGCTCACAGAAAGTGTTGGCAATCTGCTTATAACGGTCCACGAGCAAAACCCTGCCTGTCAAAAGTGCGTAAAGAAACGCTGAAGTGATCTCAAGCATCCGGTTACCCATCCCGGCATGGATTATCAGGAAGAGATAGTTGCAATCCGATGTGCCGTTGATGCTCTGAGTGGACCTGAGCTGTTTTACAGCATTGTTGTATGATTTGGTGCCTGGACCACACTTCTTCTGCAGTGCTTCTTGTCTCCTTAATCTTTCTATGAGGTATGGAGAAAGTACTCTTGCTGCATTCCTGTGATAACGTGCAAACTGGTACCTGCTGCGACACGATCTTTCATCAAATCCCTCGATCAGAAGGCCACCCAGAAGTCTGTCATAATCAATTTGTGCCGATGGAGATAAATCATCAGGCATATCATCTCTTATATCTGAAAAAGATAAGATGTTTTAAGTCAGCGCAAGAAAACAATACAAGGACCAAAATAATAGTATTGGTTGGTTGCTGCATATTGTAGTTAAAAAAAAGTAATGGTAAATATAAGTTGAATCACATTGTTGTCATTATTCTCATAGCGGAAACAATCACTTGAGTTACTTAAAAACCCTACAAAGGATTGGGACATGGAAACTGACATTAGGGAGCACCTATAATTCAACGGAAATAACACTATACTAAGGCAAGCTACTATTCTTTATTGGTTCCATATGTCCCTTCCAACATTCATGTACATGATTCTATCGTACCCACCGATTGTTATGACGAAAACTAACTCAAATTATCTCTCAAGGTGAGGACCACGGATATTTTTGTGAATGTTTGATTAGCTATGTATCGAGAACTTGAACCGCACCATATTCCTCATCTTACTTTATTCTTCGTCATCTCCTTGAGAAAGCGGCGTGGCATGAAAAGATACTCTCTAGTGGCATTCATCATTGATGCAAACAAAAGTAGCTAGCAGCTTAGCACCATTAACACACAAGCTAACTATAGAGAGGTCCAGCAAGAACAATCGGTACACGTATCACCTTTCCTTCTTTTCGCGAGAAAGCATATCATTCATGCCCAACATCTACCACAATTTACCCGCAAAAAAATCACCTACCACAACTGTACTTCTTTTTTGGTGAACCCACAATTGCAGCTTCGATGCGGATAATTCGCCCATGCTTTATTCTATCATATATTAAAAAAATTGAAATAAAGGAGTTTCCCCCGGCTCCATTTTCATTAATGAAACGAAGCAACAGAGTTCCAAGCTCCCAGATATAACCAAAGGTAGGCAGACAGATAAACATCCAACCAAACGGCTGTTACAAAGACATGCTAGAACAACCCCAACTAACCCTGAGAATGTTGTACCATGTATCATTGATACTCTAAATAGATAGCCCTATTTTCGGCGATAATTGGACAAACTCAGTTTAGCTGATTGTAATACTGTGATGGGTTGAGTAATACAGTACAAGTTTTACCCACACCAAGATTTCATGCCCATACCCCCGAGTCGCCCCGCTTGGGCGACACGGGGGCGATCTCGCGCCGCCGCCCCTCGTCGTTACCACGTTCCTCCTTTCCTCGCCGCTGCCAGAGGCTAGCGCCGGGCAGGCCCTGGGCGCAACCAAGGAAGGTGGCGGCGGGGAGCTTCTCACGCTTGGGCAGGCGCATGGATTGGATCCGCCAGATCCGTCCGGCCCGGGCCTAGGGTTTGAGGCGGCGGCCTCTGCTGGTGAGGGCGGCGTCGTCCGGGCGGCGGGCGGCGCTTGCCGGAGTTGTGGACCGCGTCTTCTCGGCCGCGCGGGCGGCGAGTTGGCGGTGGATGCGGGCGCCACGTGGAGGGATCCCCTGCTGCTCTCCTACGCCAGATTTGAAGACGGCGCCCCCGTGCTGTTGCTTCCTCCTCATCAATCCGGCCGGATCCGTTGGCGGACTACGCGGATGTGGGGTGGGATCTCTGGATCGGAGTAATTTCTTGGCCGGCTGCGGAGGCCACGACGCCGGCGGCGCCCCAGGCGTTGTTTCCTTCTTGAAGGCGGCTTCGAGATCCAGCTCCCTCCCCCTCGTCCTCCCCCTGCACCCGGGTGAAAACCTACAACTTTGGTTGGGCGGCGGCGGTGCCCGGCTCCGTCACCTTCTTGAAGGCGCCGCTTTGGGTCCGCGGGGAGGTGGGACAGCTACAGCGCGTTCTTGGCGTTCCTGATGGCGGCGGTTCTCTTTAGTGGTGTCGCTTCACCATGGCGGTCGGCTGTCCGGCTCTCGTGGTGATTGTGGTGCCCAACTCTTCGCCGTGTCTTCCTGGGGTGCTTCCGTCCCGTTCAGAGAGGCTGGAGGTGGAGCGGCTTCATCTTGCACGGAGCTTCGGTGGAGATGTCAAGTCATGCCTGACCGACAGGTGCTACGCTTTGTCATGCCTGGTCGGCAGGTGCTACACACGACAGATCTTCCAAAGACTTCAAGCTGTGTCGGCTGGTGGTACTTGGCAGCATGGTGTTGAGGTGTATCAGTGGTGACTGCGACGTGCTCAGCTGATTGCGCGCAGGGAGGAGGTGCCGTTGGGCGCCGTGGTGGCGTCGACGATAGCTGGACCGAGCAAGGTTGATGCATTAGTACAGTTCTGAAGATGGAACGGTGGAAGTTGGTGGCGGCGGCCTCTGAGTGCACGCCGGACCGGTGAGACCCATGCCCGACATGCGTCCTGAATGGGATCTCAGGTCTTAGATGTTAGGTTTGGCTGCGATGGTTGTTTGGTATTAGGCCCAGGCTATCTACGCCCCTTCATCAACTGGATAGAGTGGCTTAGACGGCGGCTTTAGTCTTACTATTGTATTACTTTGTAAGGTCTTGTGAGAATAATTAATAAAATGGCAGTATGCATCGCCCAGATGCAGAGGCCGGGGGTCATCCTCCTTTTCTAAAAAAAAACATAAAACACTCATACTTAAACAGCTCTCGTCCCTTGGAGCCTTGGGAGTTCACACGGGTAGACGAAAGTTACTGACAGGTGGGGCCGCTATCCTTGCAGTGAAGTTGGGGCTGGATTTTTGCTTGCTTGATGCACGCAAGTGGTACCGACATGTAGGAGGGTGGTTCTACCGTCTACTACATTTCTACAGCCTACAGCCTACAGACAGAGACAGTAGAGAGTAGACTAATCTCGCCCCGAAACGAAAGGCCACGAGACGAACACGCGCGCGCGCAAGGGGGTAGAGATGCGGGAACCGAACACGTACCTCGGCTCACCTCCGGCAGGAAGAGATCCCCCCGGAAGAGCCACTCCGGCGCCGGCCCGGCTTGCCGCCGCTGCAGGAGCAGCACGGCCGGGATCAGCAGGAAGCACACCGACAGCGCGAACCGCTGCGCGGCGCCACCGCGCGGCGGCTTCCCCTTCGCCCCCGCCCCCGGCCCCGCCCGCTGCCGCCGCGGCAGCGCCGGCCCCTCGCCGCTCCTCCCCATGGCCACGAGCTAGCTAGCAGAGCCAGCGGCTGTCCGCGGCCAGCCCCAACCGCCCGCATGGGCTAGCGGCGAGCCGGTGCTCCCATGGCCGTGCTCCGCTTTAATTTCGGGGACAGGGAGGCCGAGCCGGTCCGTGTCCGGCCGTCGCTTCGTCCGCGTGGGAGCGCAGCAGGTTGCAGGAGCAGCTGGCTACTGGGCAGTGACCAGTGACTGAGGGTGAGGCCAGCCAGCGCTTGGAGAGTGTCTGAATGTCTCTCGTTCCTTTTCTGTTCTGTCCCCTTGCCCGGCTTTGCCTGCACCGCACTCCCCACGTTATTTTTCCGTAGCTGGCACCGGCACCGGCACCGCGCTGCGCTTGTCCGCGAGATCCGTCGGGCAGAGTGCCCCCCCCCCCCCCCCCCCCCCCCCCCCAGGCCGAAAATGGGATCTCAACTCTTCTTATCTAAATCAAGAAAGAACAGCGCAGACCACCCGGGACAGTAAAGCAGCGAACTGCTCTGTGAATCGTAAGAGCATCCGCAATAGAAGGCGTAGAAATACCTAATTTTTCATCTTCAGCTCCAAAAACACTTCTCATGTAGATGTAGAAAAAATTACCTCTCAGTCCCTGAAGATATAAAATACAACACTCCACAGTGCAAATATACATCACCACCTACAACCTACAGGAGATGTATCTTTGCAAGCCGCGCGCCAACCGTCAACCGTCGTTTCCTTTCACTTCTCTCCCTTCTTCCTCCCGCCCACCCATCACGCACGTCGCAGCCGCCCCGTGCCAGATCCGGCCCCGTCGTCGCCCCGCTGCCGGTTTCGACCATCCTCCACTATCGGCCGCCGCCCGGGCGCCGCGAATTGGCGGTTTTTTCTCCTCTTCTCCCGCCGTTGATTCGGCTCTGACGCCGCGCGATTCGCCCCCTCCCCCACCGCTCCTCCGCCGGCCCCAATCCGTCGCCGCCCCACCCCACCTTCGGCCGCCGCCACACACCGTGTTTCCGCCGCTCCTGACACCGTCCAACCTCGTCGCTGCCCGATTCGACCGTGTCGTCGTCCGACCTCGTTGCTGCCTGATTCACCATGTCGCCGCTCAACCGCCCCCGCCAAGCCCCACCGACGCTTCCCACGCCGCTCCCACACCGTGTTTCCGCCGCCCCCGCCCACCACACCCCACTTCCACCCGCCTACCGCACGTCATCGCTGCCCGATTCGACCTCGCCGCACGCCATGCCGCCGAAGAAGCTCCTGAAGAGCAAGACGGGCTACTTTGGCGTCGAGTTTAACGACGTCGGCCGCCGCTTCTGGCTCGGCACCTACCCCGCCTCCGACAAGGCCGCGCGTGCCTACGACGTGGCGGTGTGGTGTGCCAGGAGGCCAAAGACGGGCCTCAACTTCCCGGAGATCAAGACCTAGGCGGATGCGGAGTTCCTCATACCGGAGGGCATCCGGCTGGATGAGATACCGAAGAAGAACGGCAAGAAGAAGAGGTCGGCCATTGTCGTTGGTCTCGACGATAGCGAGGAGGCGGCAATGGCGAGGTTCGCGCGGGAGCATCCGGAGTATGTGTAGGCCGAGCAGAAGAAGGAGGACGACGAGGAGGAGGTCGGCCCCTCGACGGTGATCCCCGTCGAGTCTGACTCGTCGGACTGGGCTGACTCGGAGGAGGACGAGGGGTGCGACGACCCGGACAATGACGATTTCTGGGAGCAGTTCAAGAGCTCATCGCTAAGTACTTTCATCTTCGAGTAGTTGTTGTGTGAACTAGTAGTAGTCGTTGGAGTAGTAGTTTGATGGATGTAGTGGTTTGAACTAGTAAGTAGTCTTTCAAATTAGAATTATGTTTTAAGTAGGACTATGTTTAACTATGTTTGAAATGAAGTACTACTAGTTGAACGAACTATGTTCGAATTTGAAATGAAGTAGTATTTGAAGTTTTAATTTTTACATCTCCAGTTTACATCACCTAATGAAGTTGCACTTGTACATCTCCGTTTTGCATCATTGGTTGGAGTTGGAAGTTTTTTAAAGGTAAAAAAATATTTTTAAAATATGTAAATTTTTACATCTTTTGTTTTACGTCTTCTATCGGAGATGCTCTGTCTCCGGTGTTCGGACGCCCGGCTTTGTCAAGTTTTGACCCTGAGCGGCCGTCACAGCGGCGTTGTCCGGACGCCCGTCGTTTTCTGTTTGGCCCGGCGTCCAGCCAGAAGCTTCATTCTAGCTCACCCAATGCGGGTATTCAGCAGTGGCATGGGCTGTGTTCGCTGACGAATGCTCGGAAAAGAAAGAGCGGCATGGCCGGCAATTACTGATCGGATCTTCTGTGTGCAACTCAACCGGGTTTGATTGGCCTTTGGCTAGTTGATCGCATGTGCAAGTGAGGTTTATCGTTAATTACCTCCAAAGGAATATATAAAAAATATATTCTAATACACAAAGCTTTGCATATCTTCTTATTGATAGAAAAAAAGAGAATGAGTATAAGCGAGGGTAAAACACATGCACAAACGCAAGTTGTTGTGAAACCGGTGCCCAAAGGAGAGAGACAAGGGGTGCTTCGCCCAGACAAGCAAAAACCATAGCTAAATCCCCTAACTAAAGAGGCAGTCCAAACCAACGTTAAGTCGAACAACCACAAGTCCAACACTGGGGGCGTCACGAGCACGCAAGACGGTGCCTTCAGAAAGAAAAAGGACGCCGCGACGCCAGCATTGTCCGATCCGAAGAATCAAACCCCGTGTAGGGCTTTCCCTCGTTTTCGAAGAGAGGTGCAAAGAGAGGCCATGACAATGCCTCCAAAGAGGGGACAACACTCCTGATGATGCTGCTGCCAAAACCGGCAAGACGAGCATGGATTTCTCTATGGCATGTGGGTGAGCAATCTAAAGCCACCGGGCCAGAAACTGGGAGTTGGAAGTTAAACTTTGGTTGAAAACCCACCACCACCAGAAAGGGAGCTACGTCGGACGTGAACCTTGGACTTGATGAGGGGCGAGGCAACGAGGTGGCCGGGATTGAGGAGGCGAAGGGGCTTTATGCAGGGGACACACCGACACCAATGAGCCAGGACTTAGAGGAGACGTTGATTCAGACCGCCGTGGCCGAGGCCCTCAGGACACCGGCAAGCCATAGAGGCTAGAGGAGACGCAGTCGTGCGACCAACTTCATATTGGGATTTAGACATGGCTGCTCCAAGTAAAATAATGAGCAAGAGGCAAGGGGAATATGCTTTGTAAGGGCAACTCCAACCCGATCATCAAATATGTGACAAATGTTCGCACCGAACGATTTGAGCATTTTTAGCCATCCAACACTAGTCCTCAAATATTCACGGATAGCGGGTTAAGTGGTTTTGACATTTGAATTTTCTAATAAAACCAGCACCAAACTAAAAGAGGGAGGATCCAAACGTCCGTCTCACCCACTATTAGTTGCACATCTCCCCACAACTCATGTGTCCCACTCACCTTTTTTTTTCCTCTCAATCCTTCTAGCCTTGATAACTACCGTTGGATGGTCGACGTCCTATTCACCGAACGTGTCAACGGACATTTGATGATGTCAATTTATTAATCAGAGTTAGAGTTGCCCTAACTATGTTTTGTCTGGTCTATTGTTCTCCTATGGTTCCCTAGATGAACTTTGATGTTTGGACAGCCGGAGTTTCGAGCTTTAAGGGCATCTCCAGCAGGGACCCTCAAAACGTACTTTGCCATCCAACATGATACCTCATTGATCTGCGGACGCACTCGCTTGATTACGTAAACCGGACGCAGACTGGGGGTATGCTTCCGACACCCCTGTCGGTGTCAAAACCGGCAGATCTCGGGTAGAGGGGCCCAAGCTGTGAGTCTAAGGATCGATGGTAATGAGGGACAATAGGGACACGGTGTTTACCCAGGTTCGGGCCCTATCAAAGGAGGTAAAACCCTACGGCCTGATTGATTTTATTCGATGAGTATGGAAGTTATAAGAGTTGATCTACCTCGAGATCGTAATGGCTAAACCCTAGCCATCTAGCCAACGATTATTCTGATGCCCTCCACGGATTAAACCCTCCGGTTTATGTACACACCGGAGGGGCCTAGAGTTATACAGAATCGGTTCACAGAGGAAGGAAGTATTACACCCGGACACTAAATTTGCCGTTCTACACACATAGGAGTCCTACCCGGACACAGGAGGTGGTCTTCTGCTTTGTCTTCACGACCCATCAGTGCAGCCCATATCAAATAGACCGGACACCTGAGGACCCCATAATCCAGAACTCCCTCAACCCCGGTCCCACCCAAAAATATCTCCCGCACCCACACCCTCTACCACGTTGTTGCACCTTCGTTTCCTCTCACTGCATTCATGTCGGCTCAGAATGTACGCGACCGGTCACTGAAACCTGCATTGAAGCGGCGTGCTGAAGGAGAGGGCCACCTGCATCGTGTCCCGTGCATGCTCGATGCTGGATATATGTGACCGGGCTGGTCCACGTGGCTGGCGGCGCAGGCGATCGATGAGAAGAACGTCAGCAGCTTCGGGTCCTTAACATCGCCCACACGGTTTTCGCCAGGCTGCAACAACCACAAGGCCGGCACGTCCAAGTCTGTGTGAACCTCACCTCGACTAGCGACATACATGCTATGGACTTCCAGGAGGAAAAAACAGGACATGGGAGACGAAGACGTTTGTGGTATTTTTACACGGCTGAATGGCCTCCTTCCGTGCCCACGTGCACGACCGGATACTTGGTTTTAGAGTCCACGTCGAAGATGCCTAGAGGCTCTTTGAGCGGTCACGCGGTGCTGTCTTTTACTCTCTTTTCCGCCACGAAAAAGCCCGTCGTCGTCCGACGTCCACCCAAAATTCTCAATTTTACTAGGCTCAGAAAAGAAAATGGCGCATGGCTCGGATCTTCTGTGCCCAACTCAACCGATTTTAACTGGCCTTTGGCTAGCCGATTGATCACCTCTGATGTGCCCTCGCGTCTAATTAAGCTTATCGTTAGCAGGCCAGCAAGAGAAGAGTATTTTATCGTTACGTTAGCAGGGGATGCGACCAGAGTCAGATTAGGATTTAGACCTGGCCGCCCCGAGTAAAATAAGCAACGCTAATTAAGACAACGGGAATCTGCTTTGCAGCCATGTGTATCGTCTGGTATCTTGCGCCCCCCTACGATTCCCTCCGTGAACTTCCCCCATCATTTCCCAGGCCTCTTTTTCTAGACGAAAAACCACTCCCTGCGTCTACTACTACTCCATCGCGGCTGGTAGTAAGTGCAAGGTCTACGATGATCCATCCGGGCAGCATCGATCAGCCTCTACGGTCGAGTATGGATTCGAAGTGGAGGAGCGCGAGTGGTACCTTGCCCGTCGTCGTCGTCGTCCTTTGGGAGGTCGACGTCGAAGAGCATCTGCGACGAGGAGTCGGCCCGCAGGTTCCAGAGGGCGAGTATGCAGGCCGGGAGCGTGAGCAGGCAGAGCAGCAGCGCGGCGCGCGCGCAGTTGCGCCGGTGCCTGCCCCGCCCCGCCTCCTGCTGGTCCGCGGCGTGGGGGTGCGGCGCCCTTGCCTCCGTCTCCAGGCCGCCGCCGCCGCGCAGGGGCAGACTCTCCTCGTGGCCGCCGTTGCTCCCACGCCAGCCGCTCGGTTGTTTCTCCATGACCGAGCCGCCTCCACGCTGGCTCTAAGGCTCTACCTCTAGCTCGCTCGTTTGCTCTGCTCCGTGCTCGCCGTGCAGAGCGGGCCGGCTGGAAGAAGCGTCTTGTCTGCGCTTTGCTTTGTGGTCTCGCTCGGGGACGGGAGCGGTCAAAGCTGTGGAAAGCCGCGGCAATCGGGTGGGCGCTGCAACTTGCGAGAGAACAGGGGCTCCTTATTCGTCGTGGGTTTGGACGTGATGGGCTGAAGACGGAGCTTGGAACGTAGTCGTGGCAGTGGGTTCGGCAACCAAGCACTGCTATTCAGCCGACGCTTTCCACACGATACTCGGTCTGACGTGAGAGGCCTATATCTGCCATGCTCCAAGAAATATTTTTGCAGTGTCACGGAAGGAAGGAAAAAAAATACAGTAACTTTCTCTTGCGGAGTGCTCGAAGTCCTAGTGCTGACCTTTGCAAACATATTTTTAAATCTTATTTTATACTACTTTCTCTTGGTGCTCTCCATCGACCTCACTTCCACTAGGAAACCACTGATCCGAGCCGACTGGACTGGAGTACTTTCATCAAGGAAGACATCTATTATCAGGACTCAACAGCCCACACAGCATAGAGGCATTGTACCAACAAATGCATCGTAGATAAAACATTGTTGTTAGATCATCTTCAATAGACGATCCAAATGTAAAAATACTTAACTTTTGGACCGTCTGGGGCAAAAAAACTGCTCCAACAGACGGTCCATATGTAAAAAAAATTGGACCGCGGCCTCCTCGTGATGTAAAATCCAACATCTCGCGATGCAAATATACATCACGGGATGCATCTAGTCCAAAACCAGCCGCCGCCCGCGAACGCCCAACCGCCACTTCATTTCCGTTCTCGCCCGCGCCCGTCCGCCCGCCTGCGACCCGCCGGCCGGAATCCGCCGGCGCGACCGCCCAAAACCTCGTCGTCGCCCGCGTCACCACCCCACATCCCCGCCGCCGTCGCCCCCCCCCCTCGGCTCCCCGCCACCGCCCGGACACCGCCGAATCGGGAGGCAGACAGCGCAGGATTCGGCCCCTCCGGCGGTCCGGCTGCTGCGGTAGGCCTCCGCAGGGTCTCGGGCTGCCGCCGACCTGCTCCCGTCGGCCGTGAGCCTGTCCACGGACATTGCACCGGCCGCACGACGACCGCCGCACCAATCCCTCCGCCCGACTGCCGAATTTGTCTTCGCCGCCCGCCGAGCTCCTCCTGGCCGGCCTCCAACCTCTTTTGTTATCACCGTCACCGCCTGGAGCCGTCCGCAGCCGTAAAGCAGCAGCCAATCCAACCGGCGGCCATCTTCCTCCACCGCGCGCACAAGGTGTTCGACGGAATTCCTCAAGGTAAAAAAATGACAAAACTTGATGATTTAACTCGGGATTGGATAGGATGTTTGACGGTGGTCGTGTGCATCGTGCGAGGACCAGCTAGATTTTGGGATCAAAAGATCCTTTGGTACATCATGACCGCTTGCGTGATCATGCATAACATGATCATTGAGAACGAGCGTGGAAAAGATTTAGATTACAACTTCTATCACTTGATGGGCATTCTTGTTAACCCCATGCGAAAAGAACAACGCATCAGACGTTTCATGAAGGTGTACAGCGAGATTAGAGACAGCGATGTGCATGACCAACTCCAGAAAGATTTGATGGAAGAGCATTGAAAACGGCATGGCGAAAGATCCGCATAGATTCATTATTTGTTTGTTCAAAACTATATTGTATTTGTGTTGCATTTCATCTCCTGGATCTGAAGAACTATATAATAACTTGATGTTGTGGACATGAATTTTTTTATGTTGTTTTAAAACATGTTTTATGCAATGTGTGCGGCTGTACAATGGCTGGACAGCGGCTGCGCGGCTGCTGTCCGGTTTTGGATCATGAATTTGGATCATCTATTGGAGTTGCTCTTTTGGACCATGAATTTGGACCATCTGTTGGAGTTGGCCCTTTTTCGGAGCTCCAAAATGCATTTTTTGACGGTCCAAATTTTACATCTCCAATTTTGGACCGTTAAAATTTGGACCATCTATTGGAGATGCTCTTATCGGGTAAGATATTGGAGGATGGCTCCAGAATAGGGAGATGCATATATTCAGATAACTCGTGAGTACAGATGGGGAAGACAAAATCATGGTAGAAATAGTGATATTACGCAACCCAATATTAGCCCGACCACAACAACTCATATCACTACGAGGACACAAGGTACATATTTTCCAAGTCTTTGTCTGCATGGTGTATACTCTTTCACTTGGGAGGCTATTGTAATTAAATTATTTTTTCAAAGTGAATAGGAGAGAAGAAGTTTATGAGTGTGTTATGACCGGTTTAGCTTATAACCAGAGAAGGCCCACCGGGCATTAGTTAGGTGCTTGGCCCACAAGTTATCTTAGGATTAATTCTTATGCAAATTATTTAGGTTATAAATATAGGTTGTAAGACTCTTTGAGAATCAAGCAATAAAGATATTATCATCTTCTGTTGCCCGGCTCCCTGAGGAGCCGGAACCCTAGCCGCCACCAGCCAACCGCCGCCGCACCTAAACCCTAGCCGCGACGGCGCCCACTCGCCGGCGCGCGCGCTCCAGCCCTCGTTCTCCTCCACCTTGTCCCTATAACCTGCGTAGCCGCACCGGTAGGAACCCTAGTCCTACCAATTTGGTAATCAGAGACCACGTTGCGATCATGTCGCTGCCACCATCACCGCCGCCGCTGCCCGTCGGTACCACCACGCCCATGACGACGGCGCCGATCATCACCACGCCGACCACATCCGCCGGGACCTCGCTGGCGTGTCCCGTCTCCTCCTCGGCGTCGCCTGCGCCGCCGTCCCCGGGCGCATCTGCACCATCGCCGGTGGCCGCCTTGTCTCCGGAGCAACTCGCTGCCACGCTGCATCACCTCGTCACCGCCGTCCATGGTCTTCAGCTCCAACAGCAATATGGGGCCGGGGCCTACACTCACCCGCTGTCGGCCTCGATCGCCGCCCCTGGCCTTCTCCTACAGCAGCAGCCGCAATACAGGGGCGGGGCGGGCCCCTTTGCACCACCACCAGGGCCGTACTAGGGCGCGCCCGCGCTCGCTGGGTCCCCGTTCTGGCTGATCCAGGCGGGCTTGGCATCCGGGCCAGTGCCGGTCGCGGCGCCCCTCTGGCCTGTGCCGCCGGCAGCCTCGGCCGCCTCCTGGTTGCAGTAGCCGCCGTCCACCGCATGGCCGGTCCAGCTGCCGCCGGCGGCGTCCCAGGGCCTGCTTCCACCGCCGTTCTCCGCGCCATCATCATCCGGGACCAGCTCGGGCGCGGCCTCGACTACCGGGTTACCGATCCATAAGATCCGGTTTCCCCCGTCCCCGTCCCCCCTGCCAGCGTGGGCGACGGGGACTTCGCCTTCGCCGGTCTACACCACGGCCCCGGTTGAGCCGACTCCGTTCCCGTAGTTCGGTGGGCCATCCGGTCCCGCCAGCCAGTACCCGGACTACTCCGATCAGGCACCCCCCCCGCTTCACTGTTCCGAGCCTCCGAGCCTGCTCGGCACGGCGGGCTGCAGCCGACACCGCCGCGGTTCGCCAAACTCGACTTCGCCACCTATGACGGCACGGAGGATCCCCTTAACTGGCTCAACCAGTGTGAGCAGTTCTTTCACGGGCAGCACACCCTCGCGTCGGAGCGGACGTGGCTCGCGTCTTACCACCTCTGTGGCGCGGCCCAGACCTGGTATTACACCCTCGAGTAGGACGAGGGCGCCATGCATGCGTGTGCGCATTTCCGCGAGCTCTGCCTCCTTTGCTTCGGGCCTCCGGTTCGCGGGAGCCGTCTGGCGGCGCTCGGTCGCCTCCCCTTCACCTCCACGGTGCAGGACTTCGCCGACCGTTTTCAGGCCCCGGCTTGCCATGCGACGGGCATTACGGCCCAGCAGCGGGCCGACCTCTTCGTTGGTGGCCTTCCGGACCACATCCGCGTCGACGTGGAGCTCCGTGGACCTCAGGATCTCCAGCAGGCCATGTACTACGCCCGCGCCTTCGAGAGTCAGGCCCAGGCCATGCAGCCTGCCGCGCCACCGCGGGGAGGCCGCCCAACCACACGTCCAGGCCCGACGCCCGGCCGTCCACCTCACGCCGTGCCGGCACCCCCAGCAACGACGCGACCCTTCCATCGTCTTTCTCCGGCGGAGCAGATGGAGCTGCGGCGCCAAGGCCTTTGCTTTAACTGTGATGAGCCCTACACGCCGACACATGTCTGTCCGTGATAACCCACAAGTATAGGGGATCACAACAGTTTTTGAGGGTAAAGTATTCAACCCAAATTTATTGACTCGACACAAGGGGAGCCAAAGAATATTCTCAAGTATTAGCAGCTGAGTTGTCAATTCAACCACACCTGGAAACTTAATATCTGCAGCAAAGTGTTTAGTAGCAAAGTAATATGATAGTAGTGGTAACGGTAGCAAAAGGTAACAGTAATAAAAGTAATGTTTTTGGTATTTTGTAGTGATGATAGCAATAGCAACGGAAAAGTAAATAAGCGGAGAACAATATATGGAAAGCTCGTAGGCAATGGATAGTGATGGAGAATTATGCCGGATGCGGTTCATCATGTAACAGTCATAACCTAGAGTGACACAGAACTAGCTCCAGTTCATTGATATAATGTAGGCATGTATTATGAATATAGTCATACGTGCTTATGGAAAAGAACTTGCATGACATCTTTTGTCCTACCCTCCCGTGGCAGCGGGGTCCTTACGGAAACTAAGTGATGAAGCTATGTACCTAGGGTAGGGTCATGGACCTGTCCCAACTGCCCTACCCAAGGACATCTCTAGAAGAAATCACCTTTCAATCGACTTGGAGGTGTTCCACTCGACATACTCGAAGACACTCGACCAAGAAGCAATCACTCGACCATGACCCAACCACTCGACGACCAGGAGACCTAAAGGCACTCCACACGCTAACGGTCGGTTATTAAGTAGCTTTTATGGTCATCATAGCACTTTATTAGGGGCGTTACCAGTAACGCCCGACCTTAATGTATTTAAAACCCTGCACAACTGAGGGCCGGAGGGGTCCGGCGAACTCTATATAAGCCACCCCCTCCTCAGTGTAAAGGGTTCGCACCCCTGTAATTCATACACACATAATCCAGTCGACCACCTCCGGGCTCCGAGACGTAGGGCTATTACTTCCTCCGAGAAGGGCCTGAACTCGTAAACCTCGTGTGCTTACAACTACTCCATAGCTAAGATCTTGCCTCTCCATACCTACCCCCCTACATTACTGTCAGGCTTAGAACCACGACAGTTGGCGCCCACCGTGGGGCTGGTGTTTTAGCGATTTGTTGGAGGAATTGTGATCTTTTCCGATCCAAATCATCATGGTTTCTGGCGGAGTTTTGGTGAAGGGCCACGAGATCCGTCTCGGTGCGCTCACGTTCATCGCCGACGACTCCGCTTGGCTTCAGGAGGCTCCGCTCGACGTGGACGCACTCCCTGTCCGCGGGGCAACGCACTTTCGCGCGTGCGTCCGCGGCGTCCTCTTGCGGCAACCGTCGACCCATTATCGGTCGGTTCCTGTGTTGTCCTCCCTCCCTGTTTCCCGCCGGCGCAAGCACTCCGGTCAGTCGAGACTTTAGCGGTGGGTGAGACACGCGGCGGCACGCCAGTCGGCCACCCCTCAAGTCGCGGCGATCGAGCCCGACAAATCCCTCTACGGCCTGTTCGACCTGTCGACCGGCTCCGCAGAGACCGCATCCGAGTGCGACAGCAGTGATCCGGCGGCGGAGGTTCTGATGGTCGATGGACCGCCCAGTCCTCCCGGTTTTCCCCGCACCGATGGAGGCGCAGGTGGAGGCGACCCATCGCGTCCCCATGAGGAATATCTCCCCGAGCCTCTCACGTCGCTGTAGAGAGAAGAACTTCGTCGCCGGAACATGGATGCACTACACACTCCTATCGTTGGAGAAACCCCCGAGGCTCGTGCCTTGGAGGACGTGTGCCTGGCAAACTTGGCCGAGCGCACTCGACTGGAGAACCTCCAGCGAGCACACGACGAGCGTGCACGACAACGGGTTCCAGAATCCAGTCGACGCCAGCTCTTTCCGCCCCCGCAGGTATATCGAACTCCGATTCAGAATTTAACAGCTGCAGCCCATATAGCAGAGTCGATTCAGCCTTCCCAGTCGGAGGCTGGCAGAGGCTTGCTGCAGATCAGAACGTTACTCCGGGCAGCAGGAGACCAGAATTCCGCTGTTTCTCAGTCGCGGAACAGGATTCATAGCAGATCCGTTGCTGAAGACACAGTCCAGTCGGCTCATGGCCCAAGATCGCCCCCGAGGCGTGAGGGACGTGGGGACCGGCGTAACCAGTACGGGAACCGTGAGTAGTATGATCACCGATTCGATCGTGACGATCGACGTCGAGTGCCCACCCCTCCCCCGAGGAGCGGGTCGTATGTGCCTCGACAGCAGGATGACAGGCGCCCTCATAGTGTTGGGCGAAGGATTCCAGTCGACCCCAGGGAACCAGGCTTTGATGCAAGATCCATTCTCGTTCAAGGTTTGGTCGACAGGAACAGAGCTCACCGAGAAGGTCACGACAGAGATGCACCTACCAGCAGCAGAGTACATGTTTCGGGGCCAGAGTGCTTTAGTAGAGCCATCAGGGCCGCTGTGATTCCTCCCAACTTCAGGTTGGCGACTGGAGTCAGTAAGTTCACTGGTGAGTCCAAGCCCGATACTTGTCTTGAAGACTACCGAGTGGCCGTCCAGATTGGCGGTGGCAATGATGAAGTGTCCATGAAGCACCTGCCTCTCATGTTGGAGGGCTCGGCCAGAGCGTGGCTGAATCAGTTAGCACCCAGCAGCATTTACACTTGGGAAGATCTCGCCCGAGTGTTTGTCACCACATTTGAAGAAACATGCAAGCGACCGGCAGGGCTGGCGGAACTGCGGTCTTGCGTGCAGAAGCCGAATGAAACTTTGAGGGATTACATCCAGAGATGGATCACGTTACATCACACGGTAGAGAATGTGCCTGACCACCAAGCAGTCTGTGCCTTCAAAGAAGGCGTCAAGTATAGAGAACTGAATCTGAAATTTGGTCGAACCGGAGATATGTCTCTGAATCGGATGATGGAGATTGCCACCAAGTACGCTAATGGTGAAGATGAGGATCGACTCACGAGTGGCAAGCTCAAGTCAGTCGCTCAAGAAACCGGAGGAAATTCCAATCGGAAACAGAAGCGGAAAGCCGAGCCAGCTGCTCCTGGGGAAGCCTTGGCTGTAACTCAAGGAAAGTTTAAGGGGAAACCCAAAGGACCTTGGAACCCCAAGAAAGTTAAAGACCAAGACGGAAATGATGTGTTGGATTTGCCATGTCACATCCACACCAAGAAAGATGAAGAGGGTAAGTTCATTTACCCGAAACATACCACTCAACAGTGTCGGCTCTCGATCCAGCAGTTCCAGGGCAAGCATCCCAAAGATAAGGAAAAGGAGTCGGACAAAGTTGAGGACAAGGAAGACAGTGATGATGGATACCCCCAGGTCAATTCCACCCTGATGATTTTTGCTGATGTTGAAAGCAAAAGTCGACTGAAAGTTATCAACCGTGAGGTGAATATGGTTGCTTCGGCAACACCCAATTATTTGAAGTGGTCTCAGACTGCCATCACATTCGACCAGTTCGATCACCCAACGCACATTGCCACCCCTAGGAGGCAAGCTTTGGTGGTCGACCTAGTTGTCGAAGGCACTCGACTGACCAAAGTCTTGATGGATGGCGGCAGTGGTTTGAACATACTATATGCTGAGACGCTGAAAGGGATGGGCACTCCGATGTCCAGACTCAGTACCAGCAACATGAGTTTCCATGGAGTCATTCCTGGGAAGAAGGCTGAGTCACTCGGCCAGATTGCTCTTGATGTGGTTTTTGGTGATTCCAAGAATTACCGCAAAGAAAAGTTGACGTTCGAAGTTGTAGATTTCCAGAGTGCTTATCATGCTATTTTGGGCAGGCCGGCTTATGCACGCTTCATGGCTCAACCATGTTATGTGTATCTCAAATTGAAGATGCCTGGTCCCAAAGGTGTGATCACTGTTACGGGCAATCGGAATAAAGCAGAAGAGTGTTTTCAGAAAGGTTCAAAGATCGCTGATGCTCAGATGGCAGTGGTGGAGCTGCAGGAATACCAGAAGACTGCAGACCCGAGTGATTTGTTGCGAGCCAAGAAGCCCGCTACAGAATCGGCTTTTCAGTCATCTGGCGAAACGAAGCCGGCTCACATTCACCCGACCGATCCCAGTGCTGCTCCGACTCATATCTCAACAACACTCGACTCCAAATAGGAAGAAGCGCTCATCCAGTTCCTCCGTGAGAACTGGGACATTTTCGCATGGAAGCCTTCTGACATGCCGGGTGTTCCTAGGGGGCTGGCTGAGCACCGCCTATGAGTCGACTCAAAAGTAAAACCTGTCAACGAGCATCTCCGACGGTCCGCCTTCCAGAAGAGAAAGGCTATTGGTGAGGAGGTGGCTCGGCTCTTAGCAGCAGAGTTCATCCGAGAGATCTACCACTCCGAGTGGCTCGCCAACATTATCATGGTCCCGAAGAAGGACAAGTCACTTGCATGTGTATTGACTTTAGACATATCAATCGGGCCTGCCCGAAAGATCATTTTCCTCTCCCCCGCATCGACCAGATAGTCGACTCGACTGCGGGATGTGAGCGACTGTCTTTTTTAGATGCCTATTCCGGGTACCATCAGATCCGTCTGTATGGACCTGACGAGATCAAAACAGCTTTCATCACTCCATTCGGGTGCTTCTGTTATGTTACCATGCCGTTCGGCCTCAAGAATTCCGGAGCCACATTCATGAGGATGATTCAAAAGTGTTTGCTCACTCAAATCAATCGGAATGTGGAAGCATACATGGATGATATTGTGGTCAAGTCTTGGAAGGGTTCCGACCTGCTGACTGACCTTGCTGAAACCTTTGCCAACCTCAGGAGGTATGATATCAAGCTTAATCCATCAAAGTGCACACTCGGAGTTCCTGGCGGAGAGCTACTCGGTTTTCTCGTTTCCGAACGGGGAATCGACGCCAATCCAAAAAAAGTCGGTACTATACTCCGAATGAAAAGTCCTGTGCAAGTGCACGACGTCCAGAAGCTTACTGGTTGCTTGGACGCTTTAAGTCAATTCATCTCTCGTCTGGGTGAAAAGGCATTGCCTCTTTACCGATTGATGAAGAACTCCAACAAGTTCGAGTGGACTCCTGAAGCTGATGCAGCATTTGTAGAGCTCAAAGCTCTGCTCTCCACCCAGCCGGTGCTTGCTGCTCCAATCAGCAAAGAGCCTTTGCTGCTTTACATCGCAGCCACGGGACAAGTCGTCAGTACGGTACTTACGGTCGAGCGGGAAGAAGAAGGAAAAGCATTCAAAGTTCAGCGCCCAGTATATTATATTTCTGATGTTTTGGCCCCGTCGAAGCAAAGATATCCTCATTATCAGAAGCTTGTATATGGGATTTATATGACCACAAAGAAGGTTGCTCACTACTTCTCTGATCATTCCATTACAGTCATCAGCGACGCTCCATTGTCAGAGATCCTGCATAACAGAGATGCAACTGGTCGAGTGGCAAAATGGGCGATTGAACTCCTTCCTCTAGATATCAAGTTTGAGGCAAAGAAAGCTATCAAGTCCCAGGCAATAGCAGACTTCGTCGCCGAGTGGATTGAACAGCAACTGCCGACTCAGGTTCACTCGGAGCATTGGACCATGTTCTTCGATGGTTCCAAAATGTTGAATGGTTCCGGTGCCGGGGTGGTATTGGTCTCCCCCCGAGGAGATAAGCTCAGATATCTTCTTCAAATCCACTTTGATTCCTCCAATAACGAGGCAGAATATGAAGCACTTTTATATGGGTTGCACATGGCCATTTCACTCGGCGTCCGTCACCTCATGGTCTATGTCGACTCAGATTTGGTGGTTAATCAGGTGATGAAGGAGTGGGACGTCAGAAGTCCAGCCATGACTGGTTATTGCAATACAGTGAGAAAGCTGGGGAAGAAATTCGAGGGATTAGAACTTCATCACATACCCCGACTGAAAAATCAAGCAGCTGATGATTTGGCAAAAATAGGTTCCAAAAGAGAAGCCATTCCCAGCAATGTGTTTTTGGAACACATCTACACACCATCAGTTCAGGAGGATCCCTTCACTGAGGAGGCCCCGCAGCCAAAAAGTGCCACGGATCCGACTGAAATTGAAGTTCCAGCTGTGGTCGACCTGATCATGGAAGTCTTGGTCATCACTCCCGACTGGACAATACCGTACATCGCGTACATCCTAAGGAAAGAACTCCCAGAGGACGAAGAAGAGGCTTGACCGATCGTCCATCGATCCAAAGCCTTTACAGTCATAAAGGGACAGTTGTATAGAGAAAGCACGACTGGAGTCAGTCAGAAGTGTATAACACCAGAAGAAGGTCAGATGATCCTTGATGATATCCACTCAGGGACCTATGGTCATCATGCGTCCTCTCGGACCATTGTGGCTAAAGCATACCGAGCGGGATTCTACTGGCCAAGAGCGAATGAAATGGCGAAAGAGATAGTCGACAAGTGTGAAGGATGTCAGTTTTACTCCAATGTGTCGCACAAGCCCGCGTCAGCCCTGAAAACCATTCCACTCGTCTGGCCCTTCGCTGTTTGGGGGCTGGACATGGTTGGACCACTGAGAACGGGCAGGAGCGGCTTCACTCATGTGCTAGTAGCAGTCGACAAGTTCACCAAATGGATTGAAGCTAAGCCTATCAAGAATCTTGATGCTTGCACTGCTATCAGTTTCATCAGAGAGTTGATATTCAGATATGGAGTTCCGCACAGCATCATCACTGACAATGGGTCAAACTTCGATTCCGACAAATTCAGGGCCTTTTGCGCCTCTCAGGGCACACGAGTCGACTATGCTTCAGTCGCTCACCCCCAGTCGAATGGACAAGCGGAAAGAGCAAATGGCTTAATTCTCAAAGGACTGAAACCTCGATTGATGCGTGATCTCAAGCACGCAGCAGGTGCATGGGTCGACGAGCTTCCATCAGTTCTTTGGGGATTGAGGACAATCCCAAACTGATCGACCGGAAGAACCCCATTCTTTCTGGTCTATGGGGCCGAAGCAGTTTTGCCGAGTGACCTGCTTCACAACGCACCCCGAGTCGAGCTCTACTCTGAAGATGAAGCAGAATAAGCCCGGCAGGACGCAGTCGACCTCCTGGAAGAAGAAAGAGAAATGGCCATGATCCGATCGACCATCTATCAGCAAGACTTGCGTCGATTCCATGCCAGAAATGTGAAAAGTCGAGCCTTCCAAGAAGGAGACTTGGTCCTCCGAGTGGATCAACAGAAACCACACAAACTCGCTCCTACTTGGGAAGGTCCCTTCATAGTCACCAGAGTCCTCCACAATGGAGCGTACCACCTTTATAATGTCGATCGCCAGATTGATGAGCCATGAGCCTGGAATGCGGAGCTGCTCCGCCCCTTTTATACTTGAATTCTCACTCGGATGAGATGTAATAAGAAAAACTTCTGTAGTTTATTTATCAAAGACAAGAGCGTTATAATTTTCCCAGTGATTGTTATTGTTTTTGTTTACGTGGGAAATCCCCCAGCGGGTGGCTTAGCTGCGAATCCGTTTTGCCTAAGTTTGTAAAAATAATTTCCTACCGAGTGGTGAGCCAGCCTTCCACTCGGGGGCTTAGCTGCGAACCTGTTTCGCCTAAGTATTCGAAAATCCTACCGAGTGGTGAGCCAGCCTTCCACTCGGGGGCTTAGCTGCAGTCCAGTACTCGCCTAAGTATTTGAAAATCCTACCGAGTGGTGAGCGACCCTCCCACTCGGGGGCTTAGCTGCAGTCCAGTACTCGCCTAAGTATTCAAAAATCCTACCGAGTGGTGAGCCAGCCTCCCACTCGGGGGCTTAGCTGCAGTCCAGTACTCGCCTAAGTATTTGAAAAATCCTACCGAGTGGTGAGCGACCCTCCCACTCGGGGGCTTAGCTGCAGTCCAGTACTCGCCTAAGTATTTGAAAATCCTACCGAGTGGTGAGCGACCCTCCCACTCGGGGGCTTAGCTGCAGTCCAGCACTCGCCTAAGTATTTGAAAATCCTACCGAGTGGTGAGCGACCCTCCCACTCAGGGGCTTAGCTGCAGTCCAGTACTCGCCTAAGTATTCGAAAATCCTATCGAGTGGTGAGCCAGCCTCCCACTCGGGGGCTTAGCTGCAGTCCGGTACTTGCCTAAGTATTTGAAAAATCCTACCGAGTGGTGAGAGACCCTCCCACTCGGGGGCTTAGCTGCAGTCCAGTACCCGCCTAAGTATTTGAAAATCCTACCGAGTGGTGAGCGACCCTCCCACTCGGGGGCTTAGCTGCAGTCCAGTACTCGCCTAAGTATTTGAAAATCCTACCGAGTGGTGAGCGACCCTCCCACTCGGGGGCTTAGCTGCAGTCCAGTACTCGCCTAAGTATTTGAAAATCCTACCGAGTGGTGAGCCAGCCTCCCACTCGGGGGCTTAGCTGCAGTCCAGTACTCGCCTAAGTACGAAACACATCTCAATCCACAAGGACGACGAGGTGCAGGTCGAATACTGCCTTCTCCTTGGGAGCTTCGCCACAAATACAACGTGCGCTCCATCTCAATCCACAAGGATGACGAGGTGCAGGTCGAATGCCGCCTTCTCCTTGGGAGCTTTGCCACAAATACAACGTGCGCTCATCTCAATCCACAAGGACGACGAGGTGCAGGTCGACTGCCACCTTCTCCTTGGGAGCTTCGCCACAAATACGATGTGCGCTCCATCCCACTCCACAAGGACGACGAGGTGCAGGTCTACTGCCACCTTCTCCTTGGGAGCTTCGCCACAAATACAATGTGCGCTCCATCACCGACCCGCAAGGATGACGAGGTGCAGGTCGACTGCTACCTTCTCCTTCGGAGCTGCGCCACAAATACAAAAGTTGTCTCGAGTGAAGAACGAGTTCCACTCGACGGAGGATTCATGAAGATATTCAACGATAAACCAAGTTCAGATAAATCCTAAAGGTTCCGGACCACAGATCGAAGTGCTCGGGCATTCAGCCCGAAAGAGTTTAGCGGTTACAAAAACCACTCGGCATTCCGAGGCAAATTTAAGGTGGGGCATAAAAGTTTGTTCACTCCGCAGGAGGAGGACTGGCAGGCTCGACGAACTCGTCCAGGTCGACACCGTCGGCGATCCGAGTGGCTGCAGCGATGAAAGTCTCCATAAAAGTTCGGAAGTCATGCTTCTGGGTGTTGGCGACCTTGATTGCTGCCAGCTTATCTTGTCGCACCTCCTTGCAGTGGACACGAACCAAAGACAGAGCCACATCAGCACCACACCGGGCAGAAGATTTCTTCCACTCCTGCACTCGATCAGGGATCTCGTTGAGTCAAGTCATCAGGGACTCAAGATCATTCTGGAGCGTGGCCTCTGGCCAAAGTGCCGTGTCGATCCGTGACATGGCGACCTTCAGTCGAGCCAACTAGTCCACAACACCGTCGATGCGGGATTCCAGTCGGAGCAGATTCATGGTCGTTTCATCTTTCACGGGAGAATTGATTGGGTCCAAACCTGGCTGAATCCACCCGGTCTCATCCTCGAAGTTCTGGCAAAACTCTGCATTCATGATCCAAGGATAAGTCAATTTTCGTACGCTGAGTCGACAAAAAACATCAGTCGGAACAAAATGTGTACCTTCAAGCTTGATGAACAACTTCTTGGCAAGGCTCCTCAGATAGCTCTCTAGATCGTCCCTCCTGCAAGCGATGCCTTCCATCTTCTCGTACAGGTTGAGATTGTCCTTCTTCAAGCACATGCACTCCTTGTTGGCTTCGTTCAGAGCAGATTTCATCTTGGTGTTCTCTTCTTCCAACTGGCTGACCGAAGCCAGTTTCTGTTCAGCCAGAGCGGTTCTGTCGTCAGCTTCCTTTTGAGTAGCAGCCAAATCCTGATCCTTCTTCGCCAGAGCTTCTCTCAGTTTTTCTGCAAAGAAATGGTGCTTAATTCAGAAAGAGCAGAAGGGTACTCAAGCCTAAGACAAACCAGTCGACAAGCTCATCTTACCATTGGCGTCATCCTTGGCCTTTTGCAGCTCTGTATTGGCCAATTCCAAGTCAAGGTTCAGCTGGATCTGCTGTTTCTCCAAGTCAGCAAAGCGAGCTCCAAGATCACAAGATTTCTGCAATCAGGGAGGAGAAGTTATTTTACAGCAAAAAATGACAAAGGCAACAAATACTAAGACTACGGTCGACTGCCCGCGGTCCACCATAGTCTCGGGGACTACACCCAGTGGGTGCACTTTGTGTGCCCCCACCGGTTATGATCCCACTCGACCGGCCCGCCGGAGTCGAGTGCAGGGAGTAAAAAAAAGGGGAGAGAAAGAAGAACTCAGACCACAGTCGACTGCCAGCAGACGACCGCGGTCTCGGGGACTACACCTAGTGGGTGCACTTGGCGTGCCCCCACCGGTTCTGATCCCACTCGCCCAGACCGAGCAGAAGAGACAAACTACCAGTTCGGTTTACACTCGACGCGGCCAGACCACATCGAGCGAAAGAATCAAAATACAAAGACTACAGTCGACTGCCAGCAGTCCACCGTAGTCTCGGGGACTACACCCAGTGGGTGCACTCAGTGTGCTCCCACTGGTTCAAAAATTCAATCGACGCACCCAGTGGGTGTACAGATGCAAAGATTTTCGGAAAGAGAGTCTTCAGATAGCATATCCTAACAGAACAAGCGGCGACCAACTAACCTGAACGTTGCTTTGGAGAGCCGAGCTGGCGTCGTAGGCGCCTGACTGGCGTCCCGCACCGTCTTCATCTTCTCCATCATAATGCCCGCCTGGCGTATGGCTTCCTTGGCTGCATTCACTTCGTCCTCTGGGACATGATGGGTCGCAAAAACTGAAGGTGGGTCGACAGGGGCCTGAGCAGTCGACGAAGAAGGCAAGGCACTCGACAATGGCATGGCGAAGGTAATACAGCCCTAATTGGCATCACCAGCATCCTGAACGACTGGTTCCGCCCTCGGTGTCGACTATGGCACCTTGCTTGCAGGAGCTTGCCTATTTTTCCTCGTCAAAGGCCTCTTGGGCTCTTCATCATCATCATCGGGGAGGGCAATAATGTTAGGAGCTGTTCAAAGTTCAATCGCCAAAATCACATCACCCAATGGTACACATTGCAGTTGAGTCGACCAAATAAAGACAGAATGGCAGAAATCATACCCAGATTGGAAGTGACCGCATCCTCCATTACCTCATCATCGTCCCTGTAAGCTGAGGTCTGGGAAGTAGCAGCGCTGCCAGTTGCAAAGTTCGTCCGGTTAAAACAAGAAAAACAAACAGCATGGGGCGTCGAGTGAATACAAAGGGAGACACTCAGGCAGAAGCGACAGGGATGTCAATCTTAATCTTCGGCAACGCCTTCCGAAGCTTCGGCTCTGCAACTTTGGGATGCTTTGACGCTTTTTCAGTCGGAGTTGGCGAAGAGGTCCGAGGACGCATTGAAGACTGACCAGCCTGAGCAGTCGCCTTTTCACGGGCGCTCGGTCGTTCTTGGTCAAGCTTGGACCGCCTCTCCCTGCGAGGAGACGACTCGACTTCTTCCTCAGAATCCCATTCACCACTGTCGCCGCCGCTCACCTCTCCTTCTAGGTCCTGCTCTTGCTCTCCGTTGGGCATTGAATACATTTCGATAAGGGCCTGAAAGAAAGCAGGGAGAACAAAGTCGGTCGACGCAGTATAGGCAGCTGCGCGAGTGAATTCAGATTACAATCAAAAGCTCAGAATCGGACCTTCTCTGGTACATGGGACTGGTCGAATGGAGGAACTCTCCTGGCTCCCCTAGGGTTGTCCTTGTTGCCGGTCATGCCCGACAGCCACTTCTCCAGTGTGTCGTCATCGACCTCCTCCGGGTGAATCCGAGTGGTGTCGTCAAGACCCGAATACATCCACATCGGACGGTCTCGGGCTTGAAGAGGCTGGATGCGCCACTGAAGGAAAACCACCAAGAGATCCATACCGGTGACCCCATCACGGATAAGCTGGACTGTAGGATCTAGAAGTAGATGTGTCTAGAGGGGGGTGATTAGACACTTAATGCTAAAGTTGCAATTTTTAATCTTTTTCGGTTTAAGTGGAGTTTAGGCACAATTTCAACACACACAATACATATCAAGCAAGCATGCAAAGAGTATACGAGCAGCGGAATGTAAAGCATGCAACTTGCAAGAATGTAAAGGGAAGGGTTTGGAGAGATCAAATGCAATTTGAGACACGGATGTTTTTCCCGTGGTTCGGATAGGTGGTGCTATCCTACATCCACGTTGATGGAGACTTCAACCCACAAAGGGTAACGGTTGCGAGAGTCCACACAGGGCTCCACCCACAAAGGGTAATGGTTGCGCGAGTCCACACAGGGCTCCACCCACGAAGGGTCCACGAATAAGCAACCACCCACAAAGGGTCCACGAAGAAGCAACCTTGTCTATCCCACCATGGCCATCGCCCACACAGGACTTGCCTTACTAGCGGTAGATCTTCACGAAGTAGGCGATCTCCTTGCCCTTACAAACTCCTTGGTTCAACTCCACAATCTTGTCGGAGGCTCCCAAGTGACACCTAGCCAATCTAGGAGACACCACTCTCCAAGAAGTAACAAATGGTGTGTAGGTAATGAACTCCTTGCTCTTGTGCTTCAAATGATAGTCTCCCCAACACTCAACTCTCTCTCATAGGATTTGGATTTGGTGGAAAGAAGATTTGAGTGGAAAGCAACTTGGGAAGGCTAGAGATCAAGATTCATATGGTAGGAATGGAATATCTTGATCTCAACACATGAGTAGGTGGTTCTCTCTCAGAACATATGAGTTGGAATGGTGTATGCGTTCTGATAGCTTTCTCTTCGAATGAAGAGGGGGTGGAGGGGTATATATAGCCTCGACACAAAATCCAACCATTACACACAGTTTTCCAATCTCGGTGGGACCGAAAAGGTAAACCTAGTGACCGTTAGAGATTTCGGTGGGACCGACTGGATCAACTCGATGGGACCGATGTGCTATGGTTAGGGTAAATCCAAAACTCGGTTTGACCGATTACTCAAACTCGGTGGGACCAATTTGGGTAATAAGTGAAACTGAGATTTGGCCAAGCAAACTCGGTGGAACCGATTGCATATCTCGGTGGGACCGGGAATATTGCAATGGGTAACAGAGAGTTTGCAAGCCCATCTCGGTGAGACCGAGATCCCATCGGTGAGACCGAACTGATTAGGGTTTGGCAGTGGCTTATGACAAGTGAAACTCGGTGGCGCCGGATAGGAAGAATCGGTAGGACCGAGTTTGGCTTAGGGTTTAGGTCATATGTGGAAGTGGGAAAGTAGCTGAGGGTTTTGGAGCATATCACTAAGCACATGAAGCAAGAGGCTCATTAAGCAACACCTCATCCCTCCTTGATAGTATTGGCTTTTCCTAAAGACTCAATGTGATCTTGGATCACTAAAATGTAAAATGATGAGTCTTGAGCTTGAAGCTTTAGCCAATCCTTTGTCCTTAGCATCTTGAAGGAGTTCCCACAACCTTTAGTCCATGCCACTCCATTGTTGAACTTATCTGAAACATGCTAGATCGAAATGTTAGTCCAACAAGAGATATGTTGTCATCAATTATCAAAACCACCTAGGGAGCACTTGTGCTTTCAATCTCCCCCTTTTTGGTAATTGATGGCAACATACATCAAAGCTTTAGATAAAGATATAAAGAACAGCAAGTAAAGCTTTGGAAGGACATGTAACAAGCATAGGCTCCCCCTACATGTATGCACTCATGTAAGTATGAAATATAGAGACATGTGAGAGCATAACCATGACAGAGTAGGCAGTGTGTTACATGCATCTTGGCCATATGCATCGGAGCAAAAGATTATCAAGGAAAATACCTTCATGCTCATGAGCCCTTCTTGCAAACAGTATGTACATAAGCAAGAACTCCTCATACTCATGATTTTGATGCATATACTTACCTTGTGGTCTTGAGTTGGCTTAGGATGGAATGAACCTGCACAAACAAGGTTAGATAACACAGGTACGTCCACTAGCCAGAGCAAACAAAAGAAACCACAAGAATACCAAGACTGGGATGACATGTAGAGAGTGAGTACAAGGTACCACATTGAATTCAACATGTCCCCAAGAATAAAGATATGCAATGAATTTGACTGATTTCTTTCCCTTAGGTGTCTTGCTCCCCCTGAATCTTACATGGGATATTGGGAGAAGATAGGAAACAGAAAATCAGGGCTGAAAGATATGAATAGAACTTAATTCAAATGAGTTCATATGAACATGTCTTTCCCCCAAAAAGACATGTGGCATCTCTCCTCTTGAACATCAAGCATCTGGGATCCTTGAGTATTCTCTCCCCCTTGGAGATTTCTTTCTCCCCCTTAATATATGGGATCCTTGAGTATATTCTTTCTCCCCCTTAATATATGGGATCCTTGAGTATTATCTCCCCCTTAGTACTTTCTCTTTTGTAGGTGATAAGCTTTTGATGTGATCTCTCTCTCCCTGATGATAAGCTTTGATGTGATCTCTCTCTCCCCCTTTGACATCAATTTCCAAGAAGGTTTTTCCTAGAATCCGTCGAATAGGTTTGGTCCTTGAGATTCATTACAAAGCAGGGAATAAAACTGTGATGCTTGTAGAGGACAAGATTCATTGAGTGGAGCTGGATCAGAAGAAATATAGAATATGTGGCAAATTGTTTTTCCTGTTGCGAAATCGGTGGCACCGAGTGGCATGTTTCGGTAGTACCGAAGGGATTCAGTTGGACCGAAAATGGCAATTCGGTGAAACCGAGTTCATCACAGAGAAAAACACTTGTCACCTCAGCTCACTAGTCAAGTAAGATCTCACAAAGATTTGCAATAAATTAGCTGAAAGATTTGCAAGGAATTTGATGCAGAAATATGCAGAACAAAAATCAAAGAGAAAAGAGTGAAAGTTTCTGGATGAAGTTTTTTTTTGAAAAAGAAGGAAACAAATATGCAAGGGACAAATGCAATAACTCAGAAAAGAACACAAGAGAACTTCATCTAGAATTGGGCGGTGACATAGTCACCTATGTTAGAGTATATTGACTTAGGAGTCAAGTGAGGACACTTGATCGTAGGTCATACTCATCGTTTTAAGCTCAAAATGGGGTTAACATTTTTCGTTTAAGCATCTTGATGTATTCTCACCTTGTGAAGTTGCTTTGGCTCATGTCTTGGAGTAAAGCTTCTCTAAGATGGAATAACATACCTTGGGTGGTGGTGTGGTTCTTGCTCATGTAGTTGAACTTGTGTGGGTGCTCAAGGTTGATGTAGCTCATCAAGAGTTGGGAGGACCACTTGGAGTTTGAGTTCATCTACCTACATGGGTTAGTTCTTGCAAGGAAGAGCACTTGTGTATCCAAAAATGACAATCATGAAGCTTAACATAGAATTTGTCAAAGGATATGTTTGAATGGTTTTGTGCTTCCTTGTCTTCAACCACTATTGTGTAGAGTCTTGGTCTTGTAGAGATTGCTCAAGATGTGAGTGAGTCGCAATCTCATGGAATTAGATTCAACCAAGCACCTACATGGGTTAGGCAACATGCAAGGTGCAAATATATCCAAGACATAAGATAGTTATCATAAGAGATACATCATGGATTAGTCATAAGCTCATGTCTTGCATGTATCCAATGGCGTTTCTACTCCAAGTTCGAAGCATCAATGATGTTCAATTCTCCTCTCAACCTGCAAAACACTTTCTCATCAAGTGGTTTAGTGAATATATCCACTAATTGCTTGTCGGTGCGAACATGCTTAAGATTGATGTCACCCTTAGCAACATGATCTCGAATGAAATGATGACGAACTTCAATATGCTTAGTTCGAGAATGTTGTACAGGATTATGACCAATTTTGATAGCACTTTCATTGTCACAGAGCAGTGGAACATGTTTCACATAAATCCCATAATCTTTAAGAGTTTGGGTCATCCAAAGTAATTGAGCACAACATGAACCAGCGGCAATGTATTCCGCTTCGGCGGTGGATAAGGATACCGAGTTTTGTTTCTTGGAAGACCAAGACACAAGAGATCTACCAAGAAATTGACAAGTACCCGAAGTAGACTTTCTATCAACCTTGTCTCCGGCATAATCCGAGTCAGAATAGCCAACAAGATCAAGAGAAGACCTCTTAGGATACCAAATGCCAAAATTTGGTGTATGGATTAAATATCTCACTATCCTTTTCACAGCCTTAAGATGACAATCTTTAGGAGCAGCTTGATATCGTGCACACATGCACACACTTAGCATAATATCGGGACATGAAGCACATAGGTATAACAATGAACCAATCATAGAGCGATAAACCTTTTGATCAACCGGTTCACCATCTTTGGTTAAATCATTATGTCCACTAGTAGGCATGGGTGTAGACATACCTTTGCATTCTTGCATATTGAACTTCTTGAATAAGTCCTTGGTGTACTTTGTTTGAGAGACAAATGTACCTTCCTTAGTTTGCTTGATTTGCAACCCGAGAAAGAATTTGAGTTCACTCATCATAGACATCTCAAACTTCTCTAACATTAGCTTTCCAAACTTTTCACTAAAGAGAGGGTTAGTTGAACCAAATATGATATCATCAACATAAATTTGGCATACAAATAGTTCTCCATTAACCCTTTTTGTAAAAAGAGTAGAATCAATTTTACCAATTTCAAAACCACTTGTAGTAAGGAACTTGGTCAAGCATTTATACCATGCTCTAGGAGCTTGTTTAAGACCATAAAGAGCTTTGTGAAGTTTGTAAACATGATTTGGTTTCTTAGGATTGATAAAACCGGGAGGTTGTTTGACATAAACTTCCTCCTCTATTTCACCATTTAGAAAAGCACTTTTAATGTCCATTTGGTACAAGGTGATATTATGGTGATTAGCATAGGCGAGTAAGATGCGAATGGACTCAAGTCTAGCAACGGGAGCATACGTCTCACCATAGTCCATACCTTCGACTTGTGTGTACCCTTGGGCGACGAGACGTGCTTTGTTGCGAACCACTTGTCCATATTCATCTTGCTTGTTGCGAAACACCCATTTGGTACCAATGATGTTGTGGTTGTTGTCGGGCTTCTCGACCAATGTCCAAACTTGGTTTCTCTCAAAATTATGTAGCTCTTCATGCATAGCGTTTATCCAATCCGGATCTTCCAATGCTTCTTCAACCTTCATAGGTTCAATGCTAGAGATGAATGAATAGTTTTCACAAAAGTTAGCTAGACGAGTTTTTGAGCGAGTGATTCTCCCGGTTTGTATATCATTGAGGATTTGCTCGACGGGATGATCTTTGGCAATTCTTGCTCAAACTCGTGAGAGCTTTTGCTTGGGTCTTCGTTGAACATCTTCTTCATCTTGTTCTTCTTCTTGGCCCTCTTCATTGTTGACGTCGTCGTTCTCTTGTCGTGGTGGAGAAGGAGGTTGTTGATGTTCATCTTGACGTACTTCCTCGTTTTCTTCATCTTGGTGTGTCCCACTTGTGGATGCTTTCGTGTCGATTTTTGGTTCACCTTGTCGTGAAGTAGAAGCTTCCACTTGGACGGATGAAGTACTCTCCTTCACCTTCGTTGGACGAATTTTGCCAATGGACAAGTCTTGAATTGCTTCTGAAGGGTCTTTGTCTCCTACATCAATTGGCAATTGCTCTACTTGCGAGCCATTAGATTCATCAAACTTCACATCTACCGTCTCTTCAACCTTTCGGGTGAAGTTGTTGTAGACACGGTAAGTGTGAGAGTTTGAGCCATAACCAAGTAGAAAACCTTCATGAGATTTAGCAGCAAACTTTGAATGACGATGCTTATCAAGAATGTAGCACTTTGAGCCGAATACTCGAAAGTATCCAACTTGGGGTTTGTTACCGGTGAGAAGCTCGTATGCCGTCTTGCCGAGTAGCTTGTGAAGATATAAGCGATTTGTTGCGTGACAAGCTGTCTCAACCGCTTCTGCCCAAAAGTGCTTTGGCGTCTTGTATTCATCAAGCATCGTTCTTGCCATTTCGATGAGCGTCCGGTTCTTCCTCTCAACAACTCCATTTTGTTGAGGTGTGTACGTAGCCGAGAACTCGTGTGAAATCCCTTCTTCGTCAAGAAAGGTGTCCACATTTGCGTTCTTGAACTCCGTTCCGTTGTCACTCCGAACCTTCTTGATCTTCACATCAAACTGATTTTGGGCCTTCCTAGCGAAGTTTCTGAAGATCTTCTGGACCTGCGACTTGTCATTAAGAAAGAACACCCACGTAAATCTTGAAAAATCATCAACTATAACTAGACCAAAAGAATTTCCACCGAGACTCTTGTAGGCGTTGGGACCAAAAAGATCCATGTGAAGTAGCTCGAGTGGCCTCCTTGTGGTCATGATGTTCTTCACGGGATGTCTTCCTCCAACCTGTTTACCTGCTTGACAAGCACTGCAAAGTCTATCCTTATCAAATATGACATCGTTGACTCCAAGGATATGATTTCCTTTAATAAGCTTGTCAAGGTTTCTCATGCCAACATGACCTAGTCGTCTATGCCACAACCAACCTTTTGAGGATTTAGCAACAAGGCAAGTTTTAGGTTGTGCCTTTTTAGAGAAATCGACAATGTAAAGATCACCTCTACGCATACCCGTAAAGACCATTTTATGATTGTCTCGACGAAATACTTGGCAATCTACCTCAGTAAATAGGACATTCAAACCGAAATCAGCAAGTCTAGATACTGAAAGTAAGTTGTAGCCAAGAGATTCAACGAGCATGACATTTTGAATGGAACTATCATGTGAGATGGCCACCTTACCAAGGCCAACCACTTTACCCTTTGAATTATCACCAAAGGTGACATATTTTCGAGGGCCGTCATTTTCAGCAAGCTCACAAAACATCTCTTCATCTCCGGTCATATGATCAGTACATCCACTATCAAGAACCCATTCCTTTCCTCCTGATTCATATCCCCGAAGATTTGCCATAAGACCAAAATGTCCCATTGCATTATCAAGATCGAAGTCACTATCATCATCATCATAATATTCATGTTCATCATGATCTTGTGACTCATCATTTCCTAGAGAGGGTAATTCATTAGATAAATGATCATCAAAGTGGTCACTTTTATGAGTTCTTATAGCTTTGAATATGATATCATTAATGATTCCAACATCTCCTTCAGCATGCTTAAGATTGGTAAGTTCAAATAGACATTTACCAAAACTAGGATCACTAGAGTTCATCTTACTCAAGGCAATAGATTTATGGAGAATTTCATCCAAAGTTTTCAAGGAATGATCGGGAAATCGTTCCTCAAGAAATTTCCATATAGTATAGGCACAATTTTGAGTAGGCAAACTAGCAATCAAATTTTTGGGCAATCCTCTAATGATGAGCTCAATAGTTCTAAGATTGCGAATCATGTCAATATCTTCATCTAGGGTAGGATGCAAAGGATCAATATGAGATGCACAAGGGCTAGCAATATACTTGTTCAAATGATATTGATTGAAGATTACAAGCATCTCATTTTTCCACTCATGAAAATACTCTCCATCAAGAATAGGCACTCTATGTCTAAGACTCCCTAGAGTAGACACATCCATCTTCCTCTAATGGTGATTAGACCAAGGCAATGGAGACCAAAGCTCTGATACCACTTGTAGGATCTAGAAGTAGATGTGTCTAGAGGGGGGTGATTAGACACTTAATGCTAAAGTTGCCATTTTTAAGCTTTTTCGGTTTCAGTGGAGTTTAGGCACAATTTCAACACACACAATACATATCAAGCAAGTATGCAAAGAGTATATGAGCAGCGGAATGTAAAGCATGCAACTTGCAAGAATGTAAAGGGAAGGGTTCGGAGAGATCAAACGCAATTTGAGACACGGATGTTTTTCCCGTGGTTCGGATAGGTGGTGCTATCCTACATCCACGTTGATGGAGACTTCAACCCACAAAGGGTAACAGTTGCGAGAGTCCACACAGGGCTCCACCCACAAAGGGTAATGGTTGCGCGAGTCCACACAGGGCTCCACCCACGAAGGGTCCACGAAGAAGCAACCACCCACAAAGGGTCCACGAAGAAGCAACCTTGTCTATCCCACCATGGCCATCGCCCACACAGGACTTGCCTTACTAGCGGTAGATCTTCACGAAGTAGGCGATCTCCTTGCCCTTACAAACTCCTTGGTTCAACTCCACAATCTTGTCGGAGGCTCCCAAGTGACACCTAGCCAATCTAGGAGACACCACTCTCCAAGAAGTAACAAATGGTGTGTAGGTAATGAACTCCTTGCTCTTGTGCTTCAAATGATAGTCTCCCCAACACTCAACTCTCCCTCATAGGATTTGGATTTGGTGGAAAGAAGATTTGAGTGGAAAGCAACTTGGGAAGGCTAGAGATCAAGATTCATATGGTAGGAATGGAATATCTTGATCTCAACACATGAGTAGGTGGTTCTCTCTCAGAACATATGAGTTGGAATGGTGTATGCGTTCTGATAGCTTTCTCTTCGAATGAAGAGGGGGTGGAGGGGTATATATAGCCTCCACACAAAATCCAACCATTACGCACAGTTTTCCAATCTCGGTGGGACCGAATCAACAAACTCGGTCGGACCGAAAAGGTAAACCTAGTGACCGTTAGAGATTTCGGTGGGACCGACTGGATCAACTCGGTGGGACCGATGTGCTATGGTTAGGGTAAATCCAAAACTCGGTTTGACCGATTACTCAAACTCGGTGGGACCGATTTGGGTAATAAGTGAAACTGAGATTTGGCCAAGCAAACTCGGTGGAACCGATTGCATATCTCGGTGGGACCGAGAATATTGCAATGGGTAACAGAGAGTTTGCAAGCCCATCTCGGTGAGACCGAGATCCCATCGGTGAGACCGAACTGATTAGGGTTTGGCAGTGGCTTATGACAAGTGAAACTCGGTGGCGCCGGATAGGAAGAATCGGTAGGACCGAGTTTGGCTTAGGGTTTAGGTCATATGTGGAAGTGGGAAAGTAGCTGAGGGTTTTGGAGCATATCACTAAGCACATGAAGCAAGAGGTTCATTAAGCAACACCTCATCCCTCCTTGATAGTATTGGCTTTTCCTAAAGACTTAATGTGATCTTGGATCACTAAAATGTAAAATGATGGGTCTTGAGCTTGAAGCTTTAGCCAATCCTTTGTCCTTAGCATCTTGAAGGAGTTCCCACAACCTTTAGTCCATGCCACTCCATTGTTGAACTTATCTGAAACATGCTAGATCGAAATGTTAGTCCAACAGGAGATATGTTGTCATCAATTATCAAAACCACCTAGGGAGCACTTGTGCTTTCATGGACCACTCATTCGACCAACACCCTAACCTGCGCCTTCTCCTCCGGGAGCACCTTCAAAGAGGAGGGTTTCCTCACTCGGTCCATGGTAAAAGGAGGGAGGCCAGTCGACTGGCCTGGCTCGACTGGTCTTTGCAGTAAAACCAGGTCGACTTCCATCCGCGAACCGAGTCGGGAAGAATCATGGCTGGAAAGGAACTTTTCCCTCTCATCTGAACACCAAGACCCCCACACATCTGAATCACTTGTGTTCTCTCGTCACTCGGATTGGCCTTTTTCACCGTCTGAGAACGACAGGTGAAAATGTGCTTGAAAAGACCCCAGTGAGGCCGACAACCCAAGAAATTCTCGCACAAAGACACGAAAGCAGCGAGATATACAATTGTGTTGGGAGTGAAGTGGTGGAGTTGTGCCCCAAAGAAATTCAGAAACCCCCAAAAGAAAGGGTGAGGAGGCAAGGAAAATCCACGGTCGACGTGGGTGGCAAGGAGAACGCGCTCACCCTCCCGAGGTTGCGGCTCGGACTCCTTCCCCGGAAGCCGCGCCGATACATGGGGGATCAGCCCTCCTTCGGCTAGGTCATCGAGGTCTTCTTGGTGGATCGCCGAGCGGATCCAGTCGCCCTGGATCCAGCCCTTCAGCGGGCCAGCTCGCGAGGAAGATCCACCCCGACTGGTCGCCTTCCCCTTTGCCTTTGCCGTCGCCTTCTTCGCCCGCTCCAGAGCCGCCGTCTTCTCCTTCCCCATCATCGCCGGTGAGACGCATACGGAGCGGCGGCGATGGGGCGAGAGCGAGCGCGACGAAGAAGCTTGAAGAGGAAAAGAGGGAATGGGAACGCACTGTTCAAGAAACCCCCCGTCCGACGCCTTTTATGAGGTCGCTTCCGAGTGGCTGAGTGGTAGGCCCGGGCGGTCCTGTCAAATCCCGTAACAATTGTGTGCGCGATACGTGGCGAAAAAGGTGGCACGGAGATCAAGGCGGCTCCGCCCTATCCCATCCGATTACTGCGGCCTCCCCCGTCCTGCGCGCTTCCCAAAATCTGAATCCCGCGAAATCTGCGGGCAGCAGAACAACTTGTCAGATGGAAGATCTCCTCCATGCCGTCACTCGGAGCCTTTCAAGTAAAGAAACTCACTCGACAAAAAACTAAGAATGGATCAAGGCGACTGAAAAGGAAGTTGTTGTCATCACTCAGGTTCGTTGATCCGAAACAAGATATGCTCATGGCATGGAAAATGAGTCAGAGAAATTCTCAACTCCTTCCCCACTCAAACCTCGATCCATTCGGGGGCTAATGATGAAGCTATGTACCTAGGGTAGGGTCATGGACCTGTCCCAACTGCCCTACCCAAGGACATCTCTAGAAGAAATCACCTTTCAATCGACTTGGAGGTGTTCCACTCGACAGACTCGAAGACACTCGACCAAGAAGCAATCACTCGACCATGACCCAACCACTCGACGGCCAGAAGACCTAAAGGCACTCCGCACGCTAACGGTCGGTTGTTAAGTAGCTTTTATGGTCATCATAGCACTTTATTAGGGGCGTGACCAGTAACGTCCGACCTTAATGTATTTAAAACCCTGCACAACTGAGGGCCGGAGGGGTCCGGCGAACTCTATATAAGCCACCCCCTCCTCAGTGTAAAGGGTTCGCACCCCTGTAATTCATACACACATAATCTAGTCGACCGCCTCCGGGCTCCGAGACGTAGGGCTATTACTTCCTCCGAGAAGTGCCTGAACTCGTAAACCTCATGTGCTTACAACTACTCCATAGCTAAGATCTTGCCTCTCCATACCTACCCCCTACATTACTGTTAGGCTTAGAACCACGACACTAAGGGATATTAAGGCCTCCTTTTAATAGAGTACCGGAACAAAGCATTAACACATGGTGAATACATGAACTCCTCAAACTACGGTCATCACCGGTAAGTATCTCGATTATTGTCACTTCGGGGTTAATGGATCATAACACATAATAGGTGACTATAGACTTGCAAGATAGGATCAAGAACACTCATATATTGATGAAAACATAATAGGTTCAGATCTGAAATCATGGCACTCGGGCCCTAGTGACAAGCATTAAGCATAGCAAAGTCATAGCAACATCAATCTCAGAACATAGTGGATACTAGGGATCAAACCCTAACAAAACTAACTCGATTACATGATAGATCCCATCCAACCCACCACCGTCTAGCAAGCCTATGATGGAATTACTCACACACGGCGGTAAGCATCATGAAATTGGTGATGGAGGATGGTTGATGATGACGATGGTGACGGATTCCCCTCTCTGGAGGCCCGAACGGACTCCAGATCAGCCCTCCCGAGAGGTTTTAGGGCTTGGCGGTGGCTCCGTATCGTAAAACGCGATGATTTCTTTTCTCTGATTTTTTCTCATCGAAACTCAATATATGGAGGTGGAGTTGGAGTCGGAGACGCAACGGGGGGCCCACGAGGTAGGGGGCGCGCCCCCCACCCTCGTGGAAAGACGGTAAGCCCCCTGGCCTTCATCTTTGGCAGGTATTTTTCTTATTTTCTGAAAAGTGTCTCCGTGAAGTTTCAAGTCATTCCGAGAACGTTTGCTCCTGCACATAAATAACACCATGGTAATTCTGCTGAAAACAGCGTCAGTCCGGGTTAGTTCCATTCAAATCATGCAAGTTAGAGTCCAAAACAAGGGCAAAAGTGTTTGGAAAAGTAGATACGTTGGAGACGTACCAACTCCCCCAAGCTTAAACCTTTGCTTGTCCTCAAGCAATTCGGTTGACAAACTGAAAGTGATAAAGAAAAAGTTTTACAAACTCTGTTTGCTCTTGTTGTTGTAAATATGTAAAACCAACATTCAAGTTTTCAGCAAATATTATAACTAACCACATTTGCAATAACGCATAGGTCTCAAGTTTACTCATATGAATATCATAATCAACTAGCGAGCCATAATAATAAAACTCGGATGACAACACTTTCTCAAAACAATCATAATATGATATAACAGGAGGATATCTCGCTAGCCCTTTCTGAGACCTGAAAGTGCTAGTGATCGACTAAAGGGGAGGGGTGAATAGGCGATTTTTAGGAAAGTCTTCAAAACATGGGAGTTTCGAAGACAAACCATAGAAATAAACCTATTACCATGCAGCAGAAGGTAGACTACACTAAGCAAGCCATAGTCAAGTATTCAATGAAGTGAAAGCACAACGACTAATGGCAGCTAGGCAGTATAGATCAGGTAGGAAGATAGTATGAAGCCAATCAGAACAAGAAGTCACTTAGTGAAGACAAAAGATAATGCAAACAGACAATGACTTCACAAGGACCAACTGTAAATAAAGAGATGGGAAGGATAGAACCCGTGACTTGTTGAAGACAATGATTTGTTGGACCAGTTCCAGTTGCTGTGACAACTGTACGTCTGGTTAGGGAGGCTGAGATTCAACTCAGAAGACTGTGTCTTTACCTTATTCCCCTTGAGCTAAGGACACCCAGTCCTCGCCTAATCACTCTCATAAGTCTTCAATGCAGACTTCCAAACCTTCACAGACTTCGTTCACCGGCGATCCACAATGACTCTTGGATGCTCAGAACGCGACGCCTAACCGGCTGGAGGATTCATAGTCCTCAAGTGTAATAAGTCTTCAGATCACACAGAGAGGAAGACTTAAGTGATGCCTAACACTCTTTGGCTCTGGGTGTTTAGGGCTTTATCCTCGCAAGGAATTCTCTCTCAAAGGCTTCGAGGTGGGTTGCTCTCAAACGACAAAAGCCGTACACTAACTCTAAGCAGCCAACCGTTTATGGTTGTAGGGGGGTGGGCTATTTATAGCCACTAGGCAACCCAACCTGATTTGTCCGAAATGACCCTGGGTCACTAAGGAACTGACACGTGTTCCAACGGTCAGATTTCAAACACACACGGAAACTTTACTTGGGCTATAAGCAAAGCTGACTTATCCAGCTCTGGATAAGATTTGCTCTCATTGTCTTTGCTCGAAGACATAGGATTTTGGTTAAGCATCACTTCAGTCATTCTGACTGGTTCTCTTGGACCCCACTTAGCAGTACGGTGGTTCCTATGACTCAACAAAGAAGAAAAAGAACGATGAAACAACTAAGTCTTCGCGCTCCATAGTCTTCGCGCGATGTCTTCTCTTGTCATAGTCTTCAATGTGAATGTCTTCACATGCCACCTTTGACTTCAATGTCTTCATACATTTTTAGGGGTCATCTCTGGTAGGAAAACCGAATCTATGAGGGACTTCTATCTGTGTTATCCTGCAATTCTCACAAACACATTAGTCCCTCAATCAGGTTTGTCGTCAATACTCCAAAACCAAACTAGGGGTGGCACTAGATGCACTTACAATCTCCCCCTTTTTGGTGATTGATGACAAACTGGTTGAAGTTTTCAACGGGGAATAAAATATGTGAAATTGTAAAGGATAGGGTATTGTCTTCATAAGTGGCAAAGGCTCCCCCTGAAGATGTGCATATAAGTAATTTGCTCTTGGAATGCAAATGCACATGGCAGGTTGTACTTGTGGAGATCTTCTTCAACTTATGATGACAATTCATCATGCATGATTGGATGTAACGAAGATAATGACATGCATAAGGAAAAACGGACGTCTGCAAAATGACCTAAGTGCAGAAGTTATCATCGCACATGCGGAATTTATCATCGCATCACAGAATAGCAAATAAGTAGCAGACGCCCGTCGAGTTTAAGCGTTACAACTCGAAGAACCAAATGTATCGAAAAGCAAGAGTTGTAAGCACTTGGCAAAAGTAGCAAAAGGTAAAGCAACCACCAATATGGACCCGCTTGAAGACTATCAACTCATATGCTTCTCCCCCTTTTGTCAGTAAGGACCAAAAAGGTTTGAAGACATAGAGCGCCTACTCGTTCCCATGAGGTGCAGGCGAGGCAGCAGGGTCATCGTTGAGGTCCGGTGGTGCAGAAGAACTTCGTGCAGTGTCGGCACACGCTGAAGTTGGAGGAGGTGAAGTTGCATCATCTTGGTCATCAATGACTCTGGCATTCACTGTCGCAGCTGAGGACGAATAGTCAGAGTCTTCAAGTGAGGGAGTCTGACGCAAGTGAGCATTCCTGGGAGGAGTTGAGTCAAACTTGAATCATTCGGTGAAGCCATCGTCTTGCAGATCAGCATCAGCACTAAGCAATGTCAAACTCTTCCACGACCTCCGACAGGTTTCATGAGTGACAAAGGCATTCTTGGTGGCAAGATTGTGAATGCGGTTGACATCCACCAAGAGGCTTTGCATCTGACGCTTAAGCCAGTCGTGATGTTTGTCCTGTTTTTGGTGTGGCGCGACGAGAAGCTCTCGGTCATTTAGAACATGAGATCGCCTTCGAGGCCTTTGTGCAATGGTGCTACCGGTGGCGTCAGTTTGAGCGCGAGGGGCACGTGTGTTGCCAGCTTAGGGATAAACGCGCGAGACTGCCTGAACTCCTTCAATGGGCTGGGTGAAGCTTTGGTGATCAACATTGTGAAGATAAATGGGATCATTAGTAGGCTCTGGGTAAATAGCTTCAACAGACAGATCAACCTCTGGCAAGAAGACAAGATGATTGCGCGCAGACGGCTGATAGTTAATGATAGAGTGAAGCTTGATAAGTCGCATTACCCATGGAGCATAGAACTTCAGACCAAAAATGTCAGAGCCTGATGCAGCAAACTGCCTGATGAAGAAGTCTTAAGCATTGAAGCTGATGCCATTGAAGATATAGAAGACCAAAGTCTTCATTGCTCCTTCAAGCTTCGCTGTAGATGAATGTCCCTTGACGGGCCAAGAGTTTTTCTCATGATATGATAAATGGTGCGAGGCAGATACTCTAGGTCTTCAACAAAGAATTCAGATGGGTAGTCAGCACCGTGAGGCAAAGGCTTCATCATGCTCAACATTTGGCTCATGTTGGGTTCTGGCTTATGAAAGATGCTCTCCAAAGCATTCTGGTGTTGTTGACAACCTAGTTCATAGTATTCACCAGGAGTGGGCAGGCCTGTGAGCTCAATGATATCAAGAGCTTTGGCTTCATGATGGACATTGCCTGTCATCCACTCAAGGACCCAAGTCTTTGGATCCCTGTTGTAGCCTCGAATGTGAAGAGTTGCATAGAACTGTAGCAGAAGCTCTTCATTCCAGTGTTCCTTATCTGTGACAAACTGCAGCAGTCCAGCATCTCTGAAGCAATCCAACGCTTCTTCAAGGTAGGGCAGGCCAGCTATAGCTTCAGTGTCGAGACGCATATCTCGAAATATGCGCCTTTGATTGTATAAGACGCAGGAATAGTAGTTGCGCTGCTGATAGCTCCAAAACCGATCTGATGAAATGCGAGGTTTGATGTAAGGGTTCTTGGCGCTGTTGAAGAAGGTGTTGTGTGCCACGAAGCCATTCACATTGAAGACCCCAGGTGAAGTTGCAGTGCCTGGGAATCATGGAAGTCTTGGCTTGGGCTTCTGGATGGGAGGTCGGTGCTCGACATGATAGTCAAATTGTGGACCCACAACAGGTGGAGGAACCAGAATGGGCCATCGGACCATAACAGGCTGACCACGATCAAATGCCAGTTCAATTGTATGAGGTCTTGGAGGGGGTACAGGAGCATTGACATTGTCGTTGATCTGGGCTTCAGGGGCCACATTGGCTTCAGGTGCTTCAGTATTGGCTTCGGGCGCTGCAGGGGCTTTAGGTGCGTGTACTTCTGGCACCGCAGTAGCTTCAGGCGCCACATTAGCTTTAGCCATGACAACGTCATTGGCTTCAGTGTTGATGTTGGTGGCCGCCTCAAGATTGTTAACCTCCACTTCAGAAGCTGGAGGGTCGGACACGTTCTCCTTGAGAACAACATCTTGGTGGGACGGGGGTGTAGCAACTCTTACGACTTCAACTCTTGGTTCTTCTCTTTCATCGGCTGATGCAGCCGGAATGTCTTCAGCGGTTTGGGCTTCAGACTCTGACATGTGCATAGTGGGAGTGACTTGGGGCCTCGGTCCTTTGCGAAGCCTGCCTAATGCTGGCGACGGTTGCGGAGATGGAGTTTGCTGGGCCTCAAAGTCATCGTCATCTTGCACGGGTGAGGTGACTTGTGGTTGGGGAGAACTTGTTGGAAATATGCCCTAGAGGCAATAATAAATTAGTTATTATTATATTTCCTTGTTCATGATAATCGTTTATTATCCATGCTATAATTGTATTGATAGGAAACTCAGATACATGTGTGGATACATAGACAACACCATGTCCCTAGTGAGCCTCTAGTTGACTAGCTCGTTGATCAATAGATGGTTATGGTTTCCTAACCATGGACATTTGGATGTCGTTGATAACGGGATCACATCATTAGGAGAATGATGTGATGGACAAGACCCAATCCTAAGCCTAGCACAAAGATCGTGTAGTTCGTATGCTAAAGCTTTTCTAATGTCAAGTATCATTTCCTTAGACCATGAGATTGTGCAACTCCCGGATACCGTAGGAATGCTTTGGGTGTATCAAACGTCACAACATAACTGGGTGACTATAAAGGTGCATTATAGGTATCTCCGAAAGTGTCTGTTGGGTTGGCACGAATCGAGACTGGGATTTGTCACTCCGTGTAAGCGGAGAGGTATCTCTGGGCCCACTCGGTAGGACATCATCATATGCGCAATGTGACCAAGGAGTTGATCACGGGATGATGTGTTACGGAACGAGTAAAGAGACTTGCCGGTAACGAGATTGAACAAGGTATTGGATACCGACGATCGAATCTCGGGCAAGTAACATACCGATAGACAAAGGGAATTGAATACGGGATTGATTAAGTCCTTGACATCGTGGTTCATCCGATGAGATCATCGTGGAACATGTGGGAGCCATCATGGGTATCCAGATCCCGCTGTTGGTTATTGACCAGAGAACGTCTCGGTCATGTCTGCATGTCTCCCGAACCCGTAGGGTCTACACACTTAAGGTTCGGTGACGCTAGGGTTATGAAGATATATGTGTATGCAGTAACCCGAATATTGTTCAGAGTCCCGGATGAGATCCCGGACGTCACGAGGAGTTCCGGAATGGTCCGGAGGTAAAGAATTATATATAGGAAGTGCTGTTTCGGCCATCGGGACAAGTTTCGGGGTTATCGGTATTGTACCGGGACCACCGGAAGGGTCCCGGGGGCCCACCGGGTGGGGCCACCTGTCCCGGGGGGCCACATGGGCTGTAAGGGGTGCGTCTTGGCCTATATGGGCCAAGGGCACCAGCCCCTATAGGCCCATGCGCCTAGGGTTTCCATATGGGAGGAGTCCCACTAGTGGAAGGCACCTCTAGGTGCCTTGGGGGGGAGGGAAACCTCCTTTAGGCAGCCGCACCTAGGAGATTGGATCTCCTAGGCTGGCGCACCACCCCCCTTGGCCCTCCTATATATAGTGGGGGAGAGGAGAGACTTCAGACACCAGCCCCTGGCGCCTCCCTCTCTCCCCGTTACGTCTCTCTCTCGTAGTATAGGCGAAGCCCTGCTACTGTGACGCCCTGCATCCACCACCACGCCGTCGTGCTGCTGGATCTCCATCAACCTCTCCCTCCTCCTTGCTGGATCAAGGCATGGGAGACCTCTCCGTTCCGTACGTGTGTTGAACGCGGAGGTGCCGTCCGTTCGGCGCTAGGATCATCGGTGATTTGAATCACGACGAGTACGACTCCATCAACCCCGTTCTCTTGAACGCTTCCGCTTAGCGATCTACAAGGGTATGTAGATGCACTCTCCTTCCCCTCGTTGCTAGTCTCTCCATAGATAGATCTTGGTGATACGTAGGAAAATTTTGAATTTCTGCTACGTTCCCCAACAGTGGCATCATGAGCTAGGTCTATGCGTAGATTCTATGCACGAGTAGAACACAAAGTAGTTGTGGGCGTTGATTTTGTTCAATATGCTTGCCGTTACTAGTCTTATCTTGATTCGGCGGCATCGTGGGATGAAGCGGCCCGGACCGACCTTACACGTATTCTTACGTGAGACTGGTTCCACCGACTGACATGCACTAGTTGCATAAGGTGGCCAGCGGGTGTCTGTCTCTCCTACTTTAGTCGGATCGGATTCGATGAAAAGGGTCCTTATGAAGGGTAAATAGCAATTGGCATATCACGTTGTGGTTTTTGCGTAGGTAAGAAACGTTCTTGCTAGAAACCCATAGCAGCCACGTAAAACATGCAAACAACAATTAGAGGACGTCTAACTTGTTTTTGCAGGGTATGCTATGTGATGTGATATGGCCAAAAGGATGTGATGAATAATATACCTGACGTATGAGATTGATCATGTTCTTGTAATAGATGATCATGGAGCCCCAAGATGGAGATCAAAGGAGCTACATGATATTGGCCATATCATGTCACTATTTGATTGCATGTGATGTTTATCATGTTTATACATCTTATTTGCTTAGAACGACGGTAGTAAATAAGATGATCCCTCATTAAAATTTCAAGAAGTGTTCTCCCTAACTGTGCACCGTTGCTACAGTTCGTCGTTTCGAAGCACCACGTGATGATCGGGTGTGATAGATCCTTACGTTCACATACAACGGGTGTAAGACAGATTTACACACGCAATACACTTAGGTTGACTTGACGAGCCTAGCATGTGCATAGACATGGCCTCGGAACACAGAAGACCGAAAGGTCGAGCATGAGTCGTATAGAAGATACGATCAACATGAAGATGTTCGCCGACGTTGACTAGTCCGTGTCACGTGATGATCAGACACGGCCTAGTTCACTCGGATCGTGTAATACTTAGATGACTAGAGGGATGTCTAATCTAAGTGGGAGTTCATAAGATGAACTTAATTATCCTGAACATAGTCAAAAGGATTTTGCAAATTATGTCGTATCTCACGCTTTAGTTCTACTGTTTAGTTATGTTCCTAGAGAAAAATTAGTTGAAAGTTCAAAGTAGCAATTATGCGGACTAGGTCCGTAAACTGAGGATTGTCCTCATTGCTTCTTAGAAGGCTTATGTCCTTAATGCACCGCTCAGTGTGCTGAACCTCGAACGTTGTCTGTGGATGTTGCGAACATCTGACATACACGTTTTGATAACTACGTGATAGTTCAGTTAAACGGTTTAGAGTTGAGGCACCAAAGACGTTTTGAAACGTCACGAAACATATGAGATGTTTTGAGGGCTGAAATTGGAATTTCAGGCTCGTGCCCACGTCAAGAGGTATAAGACCTCCGACGATTTTCTTAGCCTACGAACTAAGGGAGAAAAGCTCAATTGTTGAGCTTGTGCTCAGATTGTCTGAGTACAACAATCACTTGAATCAAGTGGGAGTTAATCTTCCAGATGAGATAGTGATGTTTCTCCGAAGTCATTACCACCAAGCTGCTTGAGCTTCGTGATGAACTATGATATATCAGGGACATATATGATGATCCTTGAGATATCCGCGATGTTTGACACCGCGAAAGTAGAAATCAAGAAGGAGCATCAATTGTTGATGGTTGGTGAAACCACTAGTTTCAAGAAGGGCAAGGGCAAGAAGGGATACTTCATGAAACGGCAAATCAGCTGCTGCTCTAGTGAAGAAACCCAAGGTTGAACCCAAACCCGAGACTGAGTGCTTCTGTAATAAGGGGAACAGCCATTGGAGCAAAATTGCCCTAGATACTTGGTAGATAAGAAGGCTGGCAAGGTCAATAGAAGTATATTGGATGTATTATGTTAATGTGTACTTTACTAGTACTCCTAGTAGCACCAGGGTATTAGATACCGGTTCGGTTGCTAAGTGTTAGTAACTCGAAATAAAAGCTACGGAATAAACGGGGACTAGCTAAAGGTGAGCTGACGATATGTGTTGGAAGTGTTTCCAATGTTGATATGATCAAGCATCGCACGCTCCCTCTACCATCGAGATTGGTGTTTGCGTTGAGCATAGACGTGATTGGATTATGTCTATCGCAATACGGTTATTCATTTAAGGAGAATAATGGTTACTCTGTTTATTTGAATAATACCTTCAATGGTCTTGCACCTAAAATGAATGGTTTATTGAATCTCGATCGTAGTGATACACATGTTCATGCCAAAAGATAGTAATGATAGTACCACCCACTTGTGGCACTGCCACGTAAGTCATATCGGTATAAAACGCATGAAGAAGCTCCATGTTGATGGATCTTTGGACTCACTCATTTTTGAAAGGTTTGAGACATGCGAACCGTGTCTGTTGGTGTATATGCATGAAGAAACTCCATGCAAATGGACCGTTTGAACTCACTTGATTTTGAATCACTTGAGGCATGCAAATCATACCACATGGGCAAGATGGCTGAAAGCCTCGGTTTCAGTAAAATGGAACTAGAAAGCAAATTGTTGGAAGTAATACATTTTGATGTGTGCAGTCCAATGAGTGCTGAGGCATGTAGTGGATATCGTTATGTTTTACTTCACAGATGATTTGAGTAGATGTTGAGTATATTTACTTGATGAATCACGAGTCTGAATTATTGAAAGGTTCAAGTAATTTCAGTGTGAAGTTGAAAGATCGTCGTGATAAGAGGATAAAGATATCTATGATATGATCATAGAGATGAATATCTGAATTACGAGTTTGGCACAGAATTAGGACATTGTGGAAATTGTTTCACAACTGATATAGCCTGGAACACCATAGTGTGATGGTGTGTCCGAACATCATAACCGCACCCTATTGGATATGATGCATACCATGATGTCTCTTATCAAATTACCACAATAGTTTATGGGTTAGGCATTAGAGACAACCACATTCACTTTAAATAGGGCACCACGTAATTCCGATGAGATGACACCGTATGAACTATGGTTTAGAGAAACCTAAGCTGTCATTTCTTAAAAGTTTGGGGCTGCGACGCTTATGTGAAAGTTTCAGGCTGATAAGCTCGAACCCAAAGCGGATAAATGCATCTTCATAGGACACCCAAAACAGTTGGGTGTACCTCCTGTCTCAGATCCGAAAGCAATAAGGGATTGTTTCTAGAATCGGGTCCTTTCTCGAGGAAAAGTTTCTCTCGAAAGAATTGAGTGGGAGGATGGTGGAGACTTGATGAGGTTATTGAACCGACACTTCAACTAGTGTATAGCAGGGCAAAAGAGTTGTTCCTGTGGCACCTACACCAATTGAAGTGGAAGCTTATGATAGTGATCATGAAACTTCAGATCAATCACTCCCAAAACTCGTAGGATGACAAGGATGCGTACTACTTCAGAGTGGTACATAATCCTGTCTTGAAAGTCATGTTGCAAGACAACAATGAGCCTACAAGCTATGAAGAAGCGATGGTGGGCCCGGATTCTGATAAATGGCTCGAGGCCATATAATCCGAGAGAGGGTCCATATATGAAAACAAAGTGTAGACTTTGGAAGAACTACTTGATGGTCGTAAGGCTGTTGAGTACAGATGGATTTTAAAAGGAAGACGGACAATGATGGTAAATGTCACCATTAAGAAAGCTCGACTTGTCGTTAAGAAGTTTCCCGACAAGTTCAAGGAGTTGACTACGGTGAGACTTTCTCACTCGTAGCAATGCTAAGAGTCTGTTGGAATTATATTAGCGATTACTGCATTATTTATGAAATCTTGCAGATAGGATGTCAAAACATTGTCTCCTCGACGTTTTTCTTGAGAAAAGGTTGTATGTGATACAACCGGAAGGTTTTGTCAATCCTGAAAAGATGCTAATAAGTATGCAAAGCTCCAGCAATCCTTCTGAGGACTGGAGTGAGCATCTCGGAGTTGGAATGTACACTTTGATGAGATGATCAGAGATTTTGGGTTTATACAAAGTTTATGAGAAACTTGTATTTCCAAAGAAGTGAGTGGGAGCACTATAGAATTTCTGATAAGTATATGTTGACATATTGTTGATCAGAAATGATGTAGAATTTCTAGAAAGCATGTAGGGTTATTTGGAAAGTGTTTTTCAATGGAAAGCCTGGATTAAGCTACTTGAACATTGAGCATCAAGATCTATGAGGATAGATCAAAACGCTTAATGGTACTTTCAAATGAGCACATTCCTTGACATGATCTTGAAGGTGTTCAAGATGAATCAGTCAAAGAAGGAGTTCTTGCCTGAGTTGTAAGGTATGAAGTTAAGACTTAAAGCTCGACCACGGCAGAATAGAGAGAAAAGACGAAGGTCGTCCCCTATGCTTAAGACGTAGGCTCTACAGTATGCTATGCTGTGTACCGCACCTGAAATGTGCCTTGCCATGAGTCAGTCAAGGGGTACAAGAGTGATCCATGAATGGATCACAGGACAGCGGTCAAAGTTATCCTTAGTAACTAGCGGACTAAGGAAGTTTCTCGGTTATGGAGGTGGTAAAAAAGAGTTCGTCGTAAAGGGGTACGTCGATGCAAGCTTAACACCTATCCGGATAGCTCTGAGTAGAGATACCGGATGCATATAATGGAGCAACAATTTAGAATAGCTCCAAGTAGAACAGTTATTTGGAATAGCTCCAAATAGAGCGTGGTAGCTACATCTAGGAGATGACATAGAGATTTGTAAAGCACACACGGATCTGAAAGGTTCGGACCCGTTGACTAAAACCTCTCTCACAAGCAACATGATCAAACCTAAAACTCATTGAGTGTTAATCACATAGTGATGTGAACTAGACTACTGACTCTAGTAAACTCTTTGGATGTTAGTCACATGGCGATGTGACCTGTGAGTGTTAATCACATGGCGATGTGAACTAGATTATTGACTCTAGTGCAAGTGGGAGACTGTTGGAAATATGCCCTAGAGGCAATAATAAATTAGTTATTATTATATTTCCTTGTTCATGATAATCGCTTATTATCCATGCTATAATTGTATTGATAGGAAACTCAGATACATGTGTGGATACATAGACAACACCATGTCCCTAGTGAGCCTCTAGTTGACTAGCTCGTTGATCAATAGATGGTTATGGTTTCCTAACCATGGACATTTGGATGTCGTTGATAACGGGATCACATCATTAGGAGAATGATGTGATGGACAAGACCCAATCCTAAGCCTAGCACAAAGATCGTGTAGTTCGTATGCTAAAGCTTTTCTAATGTCAAGTATCATTTCCTTAGACCATGAGATTGTGCAACTCCCGGATACCGTAGGAATGCTTTGGGTGTATCAAACGTCACAACATAACTGGGTGACTATAAAGGTGCATTATAGGTATCTCCGAAAGTGTCTGTTGGGTTGGCACGAATCGAGACTGGGATTTGTCACTCCGTGTAAGCGGAGAGGTATCTCTGGGCCCACTCGGTAGGACATCATCATATGCGCAATGTGACCAAGGAGTTGATCACGGGATGATGTGTTACGGAACGAGTAAAGAGACTTGCCGGTAACGAGATTGAACAAGGTATTGGATACCGACGATCGAATCTCGGGCAAGTAACATACCGATAGACAAAGGGAATTGAATACGGGATTGATTAAGTCCTTGACATCGTGGTTCATCCGATGAGATCATCGTGGAACATGTGGGAGCCATCATGGGTATCCAGATCCCGCTGTTGGTTATTGACCAGAGAACGTCTCGGTCATGTCTGCATGTCTCCCGAACCCGTAGGGTCTACACACTTAAGGTTCGGTGACGCTAGGGTTATGAAGATATATGTGTATGCAGTAACCCGAATATTGTTCAGAGTCCCGGATGAGATCCCGGACGTCACGAGGAGTTCCGGAATGGTCCGGAGGTAAAGAATTATATATAGGAAGTGCTGTTTCGGCCATCGGGACAAGTTTCGGGGTTATCGGTATTGTACCGGGACCACCGGAAGGGTCCCGGGGGCCCACCGGGTGGGGCCACCTGTCCCGGGGGGCCACATGGGCTGTAAGGGGTGCGTCTTGGCCTATATGGGCCAAGGGCACCAGCCCCTATAGGCCCATGCGCCTAGGGTTTCCATATGGGAGGAGTCCCACTAGTGGAAGGCACCTCTAGGTGCCTTGGGGGGGAGGGAAACCTCCTTTAGGCAGCCGCACCTAGGAGATTGGATCTCCTAGGCTGGCGCACCACCCCCCTTGGCCCTCCTATATATAGTGGGGGAGAGGAGAGACTTCAGACACCAGCCCCTGGCGCCTCCCTCTCTCCCCGTTACGTCTCTCTCTCGTAGTATAGGCGAAGCCCTGCTACTGTGACGCCCTGCATCCACCACCACGCCGTCGTGCTGCTGGATCTCCATCAACCTCTCCCTCCTCCTTGCTGGATCAAGGCATGGGAGACGTCTCCGTTCCGTACGTGTGTTGAACGCGGAGGTGCCGTCCGTTCGGCGCTAGGATCATCGGTGATTTGAATCACGACGAGTACGACTCCATCAACCCCGTTCTCTTGAACGCTTCCGCTTAGCGATCTACAAGGGTATGTAGATGCACTCTCCTTCCCCTCGTTGCTAGTCTCTCCATAGATAGATCTTGGTGATATGTAGGAAAATTTTGAATTTCTGCTACGTTCCCCAACAGAACTTGGGGTGTCTTGTCGTTGTGGGTGATCAGCCCATGATGCATCCTGAGCAGCTGGCGTCAGAGCACGACCAATGCTGATGAGTTCGTTGTGCGTGAGCACAGGCGATGATACCAACTGGTGCTCAATCTGAGGAAGGACTTCATCATCTTCAACATTATCGTGAGGACCAATGTCTTCAGCTGCGGTGGGGTCAATAGCTGGATTGTCTTCAACTTCATGAGCCTCTGTGGAAGCAGGCTCATGAACTACCACTTGGCGTTCTTGATTTTCAGACACAGGACGAGCCACTGAGATTGGCTTGACCTCAAGGGGCTATGTGGGAGCAGCCCGATCTCTCTTCTTGGTTTTGCGTTTCTTAGTTGGAGGAGCATCATCAGTGGTGGCCTTGGTTTTGCGCTTTCTGGCTTCAGCTTCAGCTGCCCTTGTTTCTTCAGTTCTGAAGCCACTGTGGGGACCTTAGGCTTCGAGCCTGTCATACTGGCTGGGAAGACAATTGGATGTACTTCCTGCCTTGGTGCTTCGGGTTCTGCCACAGCTGGCTTCTTCTTCTTCTTGGCCGCCATTCTGGGGTCGATGCCTGGGCACCCCAAGGCCTTGCGTTTTTCAGCTTCATTGTATCCCTGAACACATTTAGCAGCAAGATCCTTCATGCGCTCACGAGAACCTTTGGCTTCTTCGCATTTGGTTCGGAATGCTTCCTTGAGCTCATGCATCATGACCTGGAAGTTTTGAATATCTTCAACATTGAGCTTGGCCATATGCTTCTTGAACTGAGCCTTTTCATAATCTATCTTATGCTTTAGCTCAACAATTTTCTGAGCTAGAGCCAGCTCAGCAGCAATGGCTCCGTGGAAGGCGACGCTGAGGCCAATGGGAAGCTGAAGATCATCAAAGCTAACATTTGGGCTGTCAAACCACTCATCAATGAACGTGTTGATGATTTCAACATCAAAGAGAGGAAGGTCATTGAAGATTTCTGCCTCTTGCTTGCTCTTGATCAACTGCTCAAGAGCGTCATCGCCAAGGTCGTCGTCGCTGGACAGATCAATGGCGTCATTCTCATTATGTAGAACAGCAGCAGGGGTCAGTGCTTGGCTGGTGGGTTGCATGGGCATCTTCACTTGGTAGGGCTTGGAGATGCGTGACAGATCTTCAGACTGCACACTGTGTTCAGGAGGTGCAGTGGCCAGAGGCTTCGCCCGTGAAACCTTTGGTGCAGGGGCAGGCTTCGAAGCCTTAGGTTTCTTCAGCTTCTTTGGCTTCGGTGGTGCAGGCGCTTCGTCAGATTCAGCATCGTCTGCAGGTTGGTCCACGACTGCCCCTTGAACTTGTATGTGAGTAATGAGACCTTCTAAGTTATAGAAGGGCCCAACCAGATTGGGTTCAGCTTCGCGTGTGCCGTCAGCACGAGGAGCAGAGGGGCCTGGATTGAAGTCTAGTCCCCATGACTTCTTGTTTGCTTTGGCCAAGTTCTTGGCAAACTGGAAGTTGCGCTTGAACAGATTGTCGTCACGGCACCATAACAGCGAAGATGGGTCTGCATCGGCAGGCTGTGGTCCACGGACCATGCAAGGATAGAAGCCTTGTTCAATGGCTTCAGCTCTGGATCTGGGTTGAAGATTTCTATACAAGATGTCTCCCCACGGTCGCTTGATGGCGTTTTTCTCAGCATAGTCTTGGGTCATGAACTTGTACTTGAACCATTGTTCTGCCCAATATCTTCGAATCCATTGGATTCGGGTTTTCCGTTGATTGTAGTCCTCCTCTGGATCTGTCTTGTACAGCTCATAGAGGTCAGGAGGCAAATCTCTTGAGGTGTTGCCCCGACGCTATCTGCCACCCTTCCTTGCAGATTTCTCTGTGCCCATGAAGTTTAGACTGAAAGGCTTCAAAACCGTCAAAGTCTTCCGTCTACTGGTCAGACAAGAACTGGCTTCAGGAGAATTTATATGATGCTGTAAGAACTCTGCAAATGAATGCAGACTATGAGAACCAAGGGATTCTCCCACGGACATGTACCTGTGACAGCATTAAAGGTGCGAGGGAAGGGGAAGAGGTCATATGCATTCTCAGAAGATTTTTGAAGATAAATCAGTTTAGAAGACATTGACCTCATAGTGCGAAGACATTCACTCATAGGTAGAGAGTTGGTTCCAGATTTGTACGAATCCACGAATAAGTACAAGTGAGGAATCTAACTACTTTGTGAAGCATAAGTGAATATACTAGGCATGTTAAAAGATGCAGTATGAGATAGATCCAACATGTGTGAACAGAAACTACTTGTGGTTGAAAAGGATGAATCTATCGGATCAAAAGGACTGTAAAAAGGAGGTTTTATTTACCACATGAGGAACTGCTAGATGGAGTGGGAGAGGAGGCCGAGCAGTTTGATCGTCCGTGCCCTAACTTGGCGACGGAGGACACCTACGGCGACGGTGGAGAAGATGATGTCCGCGGTCGTCGTGAGGACGGCGTCGGTGAGGTCGCGGCAGCTAAGCGCTTCGTTGCCAGCGTCGTCGAGGGCTAGCGGTGGCGCCAGGGTTTGTGCGAGAGTGGAAGAAGAGATAATGACTGGGGTGAGGCATGTATTTATAGGGACAGGGACGGGACAGTGTTATTACACAGGTGCCCCTGGCGGTTCACATCTGAAGGACACATGGCTATCATGCAACACATCGGAGGTTGTTCCACGTTCCCACGCACGCCTGGATTGTCGGGTGGTCATTCCCACTTCTCCGGGTTTCAGGTGGAAGGATTTAGCATTGAAAACGGATTAATGTTTATCTATGTGTCTTCTGCTGACAATGACGCAGAGAAGACATTTTGACAATGTCAATAGAATGCATATGATTTGGATAGATAGACTTAGGAAAGAAGCATAGAGGGGTTAGGGTCCGATCACATTCACTTAGTTCAAAAGATTCAGCAAGAAGTCATAGCTATAAGTGAATGCTGTAGAGGACAGAAACCAAATCGGTATGTTGAAGATAAACATGAAGCCATGTTAACACTGAAGACAAACAGAAAGTGAAGACTTTGCAAATGTAACGCCATGTGAGAAACACTTCTTAGGGAAGAATTTGGTGGTGGCGTTACCCACCGTATAGGAAGTATTAGACCCAGACATGGCGCACAATTATCGTGGTGCTCCGAAGTCAAATTCCATGTTAATGTATTCACACTCAGAATGCAAGTTTTCATTGAGTTAAGACATACGTTACTTCGTGTGTTGCACATATAAGTCATCAACATGCACAAGTGTTAGGAAGTGTGCCTGATCACAGGACATTTGAGGATTCCAAGATATTTAGCTCACACCGTAACTTGCAAAACCTTTTCTCATCCAAGGGCTTTGTGAAGATATCTGCCAGTTGCTCTTCAGTGTTGACGTGTATGATATCAATATCTTCCTTCATGACATGATCTCTGAGAAAGTGATGACGAATTTCAATGTGCTTTGTCTTCGAGTGCTGAACTGGGTTGTTAGCAATCTTGATGGCGCTCTCGTTGTCGCAGTAGAGTGGCACTTGCTTCAAATGAATGCCATAGTCCTTGAGTGTTTGCTTCATCCATAGAAGCTGAGCGTAGCAAGATCCAGCAGCAATGTATTCAGATTCAGCAGTGGAGAGAGATACACAATTCTGCTTCTTTGAAGACCAACATACAAGTGATCGTCCCAGAAAGTGACATGTGCCTGACGTAGACTTGCGATCCACTTTGTCACCAGCATAATCAGCATCCGAGAATCCAACTAGATCAAACTCTGAGCCCTTTGGATACCATAATCCTAGTGTTGGGGTGTGAGCCAAATATCGAAGAATTCGCTTCACAGCTAAGTGATGTGATTCCTTTGGTGCCGCTTGGAACCGGGCACACATGCAAACACTAAGCATGATATCTGGCCTAGATGCATATAAATAAAGCAAAGAACCAATCATGGAGCGGGATACCTTTTGATCAAACTCTTTACCATTGTCGTCGGGACCCAGATGGTGTTTAGCTGGCATTGGCATCGTGTAGCCTTTGCAGTCTTGCATTCCAAACTTCTTCAGGCAATCTTTGAGGTATTTCTCTTGATATATGAAGATGTCGTTGCGTTGCTGTCATATTTGAAGACCAAGGAAGAACTTCAGCTCACCCATCATGGACATCTGATATTGCTCTTGCATCATATATCCAAACTCTTCACTGTGTTTCTGGTTAGTGCAGCCGAAGATAATGTCATCCACATATATTTGGCACACAAACAGTTCACCATCACATGTCTTAGTGAAGAGAGTGGGATCTAGTGAACCAGGTTTGAAGCCTTTGCTCTTCAGGAAGTCTTTGAGTGTGTCATACCAAGCTCGAGGGGCTTGTTTAAGGCCATACAGTGCCTTGTTGAGCTTGTAAACCATGTCAGGATGTTTTGGATCTTCAAAGCCAGGCGGTTGTGCAACATACACTTCTTCTTCAATCTTGCCATTGAGAAAGACGCTCTTCACATCCATTTGATACAGAAAAATGTTATGATGATTTGCATAGGCCAGTAGTATGCGTATAGCTTCAAGCCTAGCCACAGGAGCAAATGTTTCATCGAAGTCAATTCCTTCAACTTGAGTGTATCCTTAAGCAACGAGACGAGCTTTGTTTCTGACAACTTGACCATGCTCATCTTGCTTGTTGCGATATATCCATTTAGTGCCTATGATATTGTGCTTACGAGGATCAGGACGCTTGACCAGTTCCCATACATTATTCAACTCAAACTGTTGAAGCTCTTCTTGCATAGCTTGAATCCATTCAGGTTCCATGAAGGCTTCATCAAATTTCTTGGGTTCAGATATTGAGATGAATGCGAAGTGCCCACAGAAATTTGCTACCTGTGTTGCCCTTGAACGAGTGAGTGGACCTGGTGCATTGATGTTATCAATTATTCTCTCAATCCGTACTTCATTTGCAACACGAGGATGAACAGGACGAAGATTTTGCTCTTGCTGATCATTGTCATCGTTAGAAGGATTGTCTTCAGGCTGAGCATTGTCTTCAGGTTGATCAGGTGCAGAGATGATAAGTTCCTCTTCAGGCTGAGCTTCAGACGGTATGATTTCTCCAGTTCCCATGAGCTTGATGGTTTCACTGGATGGAACTTCATCTCGCACATTTGGCAGGTGCTCTCTTTGCGAGCCATTAGTCTTATCGAATCGCACATCCACAGTTTCAACCACTTTATAGTGAAAGAGGTTGAAGACTCTGTAGGAGTGCGAGTCCTTTCCGTATCCAAGCATAAAACCTTCATGTGCTTTCGGTGCAAATTTTGAAGTGTGATGTGGATCCTTGATCCAGCACCTGGCACCAAATACTCTGAAGTAACTGACATTTGGCTTCTTACCAGTGAGGAGCTCATAGAATGTTTTGTTCAGAAGCTTGTGAAGATAAACACGGTTGATGATATGGCATGCAGTATAAATGGCTTCAAGCCAGAACTTTCTTGGAGTCTTGTATTCGTCGAGCATCGTCCGGGCCATCTCAATAAGTGTTCTGTTCTTGCGTTCCACGACGCCATTCTGCTGCGACGTGTACGGAGCTGAGAATTCATGAGTGATGCCCAAAGTATCAAGATAAGTGTCGAGGCCAGTGTTCTTGAATTCAGTGCCATTGTCACTTCTGATGTGCTTGATCTTGACGCCATAGTTGTTCATGGCTCGATTGGCGAAGCGTCTGAAGACATTCTGCACTTCAGTCTTGTAGAGGATTATATGCACCCAAGTATATCTTGAATAATCATCAACAATGACAAAGCCATAGAGACAAGCAGTAGTAGTAAGAGTTGAGTAGTGAGTGGGACCGAAGAGGTCCATGTGGAGCAGTTCGAAGGGTTGAGTCGTTGTCATGATTGTCTTCGAGGGATGCTTGGCCCTCGTCATCTTTCCTGCTTCACAGGCACCGCATAAGTGATCCTTCTTGAACTCGACGTCCTCGATGCCTATGACATGTTTCTTCTTTGCAAGAGTGTGTAAGTTCCTCATGCCAGCATGCCCTAGCCTCCGATGCCAGAGCCAACATTCTGAAGCTTTTGCTAGAAGACATACGGCAAGCTGTGGTCCTGCTAGGAAATCTACCACGTACAAATCATCTTTCTGATACCCTTCAAAGACTAGAGACTTGTCAGATTCCATTAGAACAAGCCAACGATATTTTCCAAATATCACAATCATGTTTAAATCGCAAAGCATTGAGACAGACATTAAGTTGAAACCAAGAGATTCAACAAGCATCACTTTATCCATGTGTTGATCCCTTGAGATTGCAACTCTACCTAGACCCAATACCTTGCTTTTACCAGTATCAGCAAATGTGATATGACTCTTGTCAGATGGACGTAACGTTGAGTCCATGAGAAGACTTCGCTTGCCAGTCATGTGATTAGTACACCCACTATCAATAATCCATTCTGAAGCAGCTGGTGTCATACCCTACAGTGCAGTTAGGGGGATAGGCTTCATGAAGAGAATTGCGAAGCATAAACATTTGACGAGCAAGTGGATTATGAAAGCTTAGATCGAGGTTAGTATTGATAGGGCAAGTAGCAAGTGATTCGGGAACAAAATACATAATAAGACCATTTGGGCATTTGATCTTGCGCCCTACAAGATGTTTAAGGTCCCCAGCAATAGCTTCAGACAAATTTGATTTTCGGCTGGAGACCCTTCCCTGCAAAAGAGAGTTAAGCTTTCCTAGCCACCCACATCTTCAAGGGTGGCTTCAAAGCAATGATTCTAAGTGCAGCATCTGAGAACTTTGGCTTTGGAGCCCTAGCAAATAGTCTTGCAGGTGGACAATAGTACTCATAAGAATAAGCAGAGTAGTTCTTGGTCTTATGAACATGGCGGTTTGATGAAACACGCTCATATTCATAGGCCTGGGTATGGTTTCCCTGCAAAACATTTGCGTTAGTGCGACTCAGGTGAGTCCTTTGTCTGTATGAAGCCTTTGGACCATATGAAGCCTGTGGTCTGGGGTTTGTCTTCTTCACTTGTGGTGTCATGACGACATTCACAGGAAGATTCTCCAACCACTTTTTCGGCATCCAGACTTTCTTCATAGGTGGTCCATTCTTGCAGTTAGTACCAATATACCTGGCAAACACTTCACCATTCTGATTCTTAAACAATTTATAGTTTGCATCAAAGGATTCATCAATAACAATGGGATTAGCACAAGTGAAGCCAGACAGGGTGGATGGATCCACTGAAGGTTCCTTTGCAGCAACCCATGTGGTTTTGGGGTACTGCTCAGGTTTCCAGTAAGAGCCATCAGCATTCATTTTCCTTTCAAACCCAAGACCCTCTTTCCTAGGGTTTCGGTTCAGGATCTGCCTTTTGAGGACATCACATAGTGTCTGATGCCCTTTGAGACTTTTGTACATCCCTGTTTCAAGCAATGTCTTCAACCTAGCATCTTCATCAGCAATAGCAGTGGTATCCTCAGCAGAGGGGTTAATTACCACATCAACAGTTGAAGATATCGCAATAGTAGCAGCAGTAGAACATCCAGCAACAGGAGTAGCGTTGTCACGCTCAATGCATTTAAGACATGGTGGTTCAAATCCTTCCTGGGCGGAACTGATCTGTTTGGCGCGAAGTGACTCGTTTTCCTTGTGAAGATCTTCATGAGCCACTCTCAATTTCTCAAGATCTTGCTCCCTTTGAAGATAATCATAGGAAAGCTTTTCATGAGTTGTTGAGAGCGTTTCATGACGACTTTCAAGTTCCTCATACTTAACATGAAGATTTTTTATGTCTTCAATTAAGGACTGAGATCGAGTCATTTCAGCGTCTAACAGGTCATCGCTTTTTTCTAACAGTTTTTGAATATGTTCCATAGCTTTCTGTTGTTCGGTTGCAATTTTAGCAAGTGTTTTGTAGCTGGGTTTAGAACCACAATCAGAGTCATCTTCACTGGATGTTTGATAGTGAGTAGTGCGTGTGTTTACCTTGGCACCGCGTGCCATGAAGCAGTAGGTGGGAGCGGAGTAGTCCTTGTCATTTGCATCGGCGTCGGTGATGAAGCCATTGTCTTCAGTGTTGAAGATGGACTTGGCAACGTATGATGTAGCCAGACTTGCAACGCCAGAATCAGACTCCTCCTCAGACTCCACCTCTGCCTCTTCAGAAGCGTACTCCTCCTCTGAATCCATTTCCTTGCCAACGAACGCACGAGCCTTGCCAGATGAGCTCTTCTTGTGTGATGAAGACTTTGAGGAAGACTTGGAAGAAGACTTTGAGTATTTCTTATTCTTCTTGTCGTCAGAATCATACTCCTTGCTCTTCTTCTTCTTGTTGTTCTCATTGTCCCACTGCGGACACTCAGAGATGTAGTGGCCAGGTTTCTTGCACTTGTGGCATGTTCTCTTCTTGTAGTCATGAGCAGAAGCTTCATCATTCCTTGATCTTGATCATGAAGACTTTCTGAAGCCTTTCTTCTTGGTGAATTTTTGGAACTTCTTCACAAGCATAGCAAGCTCCTTTCCAATGTCTTCATGATCATCAGAACTGCTGTCAGATTCTTCTTCAGATGAGGAGACAGCTTTTGCCTTCAGGGCACGAGTTCGCCCATAGTTGGGACCGTAGATGTCTCTTTTTTCAGAAAGCTGAAACTCATGTGTGTTGAGCCTTTCAAGTATGTCAGACGAATCGAGTGTCTTGAAGTCAGGACGTTCTTGAATCATCAGGGCTAGGGTGTCAAACGAGCTGTCAAGTGATCTCAGAAGTGTCTTGACGAGTTCATGCTTGGTGATCTCAGTAGGGCTAAGGGCTTGAAGTTCATTTGTGATGTCAGTGAGTCGATCAAACGTGAGCTGAACATTCTCATTGTCATTTCTCTTGAAGCGGTTGCGAAGGACACTAATTCTTTGATCTCTCTGGGTTGAGACGCCTTCGTTGACCTTGGAGAGCCAGTCCCAGACTAGCTTAGATGTTTCCAGAGCACTCACACGGCCATACTGTCCTTTGGTCAGATGACCACAGATGATGTTCTTGGCCGTGGAGTCTAGTTGAACGAACTTCTTAACATCAGCAGCGGTGACACCTTCACCAGCCTTGGGGACGCCATTCTTGACGACATACGAGAGGTCGACATCAATGGCTTCAAGATGCATGCGCATCTTATTCTTCCAGTAGGGTTATTCAGTTCCATCGAAGACTGGGCACGCAGCGGAGATTTTGATTATCCCTGTAGTCGACATAGCTAAAACTCCAGGTGGTTAAACCGAATCACATAGAACAAGGGAGTACCTTGCTCTGATACCAATTCAAAGTGCTAGTGATCGACTAAGGGGGGGTGAATAGGCGATTTTTAGGAAAGTCTTCAAAACATGGGAGTTTCGAAGACAAACGATAGAAATAAACCTATTACCATGCGGCGGAAGGTAGACTACACTAAGCAAGCCATAGTCAAGTATTCAATGAAGTGAAAGCACAACGACTAATTGCAGCTAGGCAGTATAGATCAGGTAGGAAGATAGTATGAAGCCAATCAGAACAAGCAGTCACTCTGTGAAGACAAAAGATAATGCAAACAGACAATGACTTCACAAGGACCAACTGTAAATAAAGAGATGGGAAGGATAGAACCCGTGACTCGTTGAAGACAATGATTTGTTGGACCAGTTCCAGTTGCTGTGACAACTGTACGTCTAGTTAGGGAGGCTGAGATTCAACTCAGAAGACCGTATCTTCACCTTATTCCCCTTGGGCTAAGGACACCCAGTCCTCGCCCAATCACTCTGGTAAGTCTTCAAGGCAGACTTCCAAACCTTCACAGACTTCGTTCACGGGCGATCCATAATGACTCTTGGATGCTCAGAACGCGACGCCTAACCGGCTGGAGGATTCACAGTCCTCAAGTGTAATAAGTCTTCAGATCACACAGACAGGAAGACTTAAGTGATGCCTAACACTCTTTGGCTCTAGGTGTTTAGGGCTTTATCCTCGCAAGGAATTCTCTCTCAAAGGCTTCAAGGTGGGTTGCTCTCAAACGACAAAAGTCGTACACTAACTCTGAGCAGCCAACCGTTTATGGTTGTAGGGGGTGGGCTATTTATAGCCACTAGGCAACCCAACCTGATTTGTCCGAAATGACCCTGGGTCACTAAGGAACTGACATGTGTTCCAACGTCAGATTTCAAACACACACGACAACTTTACTTGGGCTACAAGCAAAGCTAACTTATCCACTCTGGATAAGATTTGCTCTCATTGTCTTTGCTTGAAGACATAGGATTTTGGTTAAGCATCACTTCAGTCATTCTGACTGGTTCTCTTGGACCCCACTTAGCAGTACAGTGGTTCCTATGACTCAACAAAGAAGAAAAAGAACGACGAAACAACTAAGTCTTCACGCTCCATAGTCTTCACGCGATGTCTTCTCTTGTCATAGTCTTCAATGTGAATGTCTTCACATACCACCTTTGACTTTAATGTCTTCATACATTTTTAGGGGTCATCTCTGGTAGGAAAACCGAATCAATGAGGGACTTCTACCTGTGTTATCCTACAATTCTCACTAACACATTAGTCCCTCAATCAGGTTTGTCGTCAATACTCCAAAACCAAACTAGGGGTGGCACTAGATGCACTTACAAGACCGCAAAACATAAATGCAGAGCACCTTTAAAGACCAAGGACTGACTAGACATTGTAATTCATGGTAAAGGAGATCCAGTCAAGTCATACTCAATGTAAACTAACAGTAATGAATGCAAATGACAGAGATGCCAGAGCTCGGTTTTAAAACAGAGGTGAATAATATTTTGAGCGGTATACTTTCATTGTCAACATAACAACCAAGATATGGCGATATATTCCATGCTACACACATTATAGGCGGTTCCCAAACAGAATGGTAAAGTTTATACTCCCCCTTCCACCACAAGCATCAATCCATGGCTTGCTCGAAACAACGAGTGCCTCCAACTAACAAGAGTCCCAGGGGGAGTTTTGTTTGCAATTATTTTGATTTAGTTTGCATAAAGCATGGGACTGGGCATCCCGGTGACCAGCCATTTATCTCGTGAGTGAGGAGCGGAGTCCACTCCTCTTGAGAATAATCCACCTAACATGGAAGATACAGACAACCTTAGTTGATACATGAGCTATTCGAGCATACAAAACAGGATATTTATTTGAAGGTTTAGAGTTTGGCACATACAAATTTACTTGGAATGGCAGGTAGATACCATATATAGGTAGGTATAGTGGACTCATGTGGAATAACTTTGGGGTTTAAGGAGTTTGGATGCACAAGCAGTATTCCCGCTTAGTACAGGTGAAGGCTAGCAAAAGACTGGGAAGTGACCAGCTGGAGAGCGACAATAGTCATGAACATGCATTAAAATTAATCAACACTATATGCAAGCATGAGTAGGATATAATCCACCATGAACATAAATATCGTGAAGGCTATGTTGATTTTGTTTCAACTACATGCGTGAACATGTGCCAAGTCAAGTCACTTAAATCATTCAGAGGAGGATACCACCCTATCATACCACATCATAACCATCTCAATAGCATGTTGGCACGCAAGGTAAACCATTATAACTCATAGCTAATCAAGCATAGCACAAGAAACTATGATCTCTAGTTGTCATTGCAAACATGTTCATTCATAATAGGCTGAATCGGGAACGATGAACTAATCATATCTACAAAAACAAAAGAGGTCGAGTTCATACCAGCTTTTCTCATCTCAGCCAGTCCATCATATATCATTATAATTGCCCTTCACTTGCACGACCAAACAATGTGAATAATAATAATAGAGCACGTGCATTGGACTAAGCTGGAATCTGCAGGCATTCAATAAACAGGAGAAGACAATGCAATATGGGCTCTTTTGTCAGATCAACAATAATGCATATAAGAGCCACCTCGACAATTTAGTTATGGTCCCCCAAAGAAAAGAAAAGAAATAAAACTATTTACACGGGAAAGCTCCCAACAAGCAAAAGAAGAACAAGAAATCTTTTTGGGTTTTCTTTTTAATTACTACTACAAGCATGGAAATTAAACTAACTAAAAGTTACAACTAATTTTTTGGTTTTTCTTAAGGTTTATTAAACACACAAGAAGAAAGCAAAAAAAGGAAAATAAACTAGCATGGATGATACAATGAAAAAGTATGAGCAACGACATTTAGCAATGAGTGTGTGAGCATAAATGTAATGTCGGTGAGAAATACGTACTCCCCCAAGCTTAGGCTTTTGGCCTAAGTTGGTCTATGGCCACGGCTGGCCTGGCGGATATCCATAATAATAGTTGTTGGGGTCGTACTGTGATGAGGAAGAAGAAGGCTCAGATTGCCACTGGCTGACAATCATCTCTGGATCCCACTGGTAATTAGACTGTCGTGAAGGATCAAATTGTGGTTCCAGCTCTGGCTCCTCGGCTAGTGCAGGGTTCCGGTAGGCGTGGATAGCCGTGAACGGAACAAGGTACATGCCTACAGTCAAATCAAACAAAGAAGGAGCGGGTAAGGTAATAGTCTCAAGATGATGTTTATTAAAGAACAATTGATATTTAAGCTCTCCTTCCCTATTCTTAACAATAAAATCATGGGCCACCATACTTTTATAATCTAGATAAACACGGGGCAACACTTTTTCTTCCTTCTCAGCATGCCTAATAGGTATGTTAAAATGTGCAGCTAGGCGTGTAGCATAGATGCCTTCAAAGATGGGGCCCTTGGTACGGTCCAGACTTAACCGTTTGGCAATAATGCTACCCATACTAAAAGAGTTATCACCGTATAAAGCGTGGTGCAAAATAATAATATCAGGGATACTCAGGTTTCCACAGTTTCCGCGACCAATTAAGCAACGACTAGCAAATAATGCAAAGTAGCGTAAAACAGGAAAATGTATACTAGTGATTCATGCATCGGAAACCTTCCTTGTTTCCCCTACAGTGATAGTGTCAATAAATCCCTCCACATCATCACGATGTGGTTCTTCTGTCTTGCCCCCAAAAGGGGCTAAACAGATCCGACAAAAATCATAATGTGACATCTCCTTATGCTCATCATATAAATGAAACTCCACCGTAGGTGGTGAGTTCCTAGAATGGAAATGAAAGTTTTGCACAAAGGTATTTGCGATCAAGAGATACTGATCGCATTGGTCATGGAGGAAAGAGGTAAGGCCTGCAGTCTGAGCCAATTCATGAAAATCTTCATAAATCCCGGCTGCTCTAAAGAAATCCTCGGAAGGCCATTCACACGCCCAAACCTCCGCGGTGCGAGGCAGATTATACGTAGGCTTTGGTGTCTTTTCCTTCGAGCTTTGGCTCGGTGATCCTCTCAAAAGTCTCCTCATCATTTTCTGAAAAATTCTGAATTTTTTAGTAACTTCAAAATAAAAGTAAATCAAACTCAATAATATTGATAGCAACTACTCCTACAAGTGCCTAGGGCCTATATCATGCATCAAAACTACTTTTGACCATATAAATTTGACATGCAAGCTCAAGAACAGGGTCACCTAAACAACAAAAATTTGCAATGAATAAAGCACTAGAACAAAAACTAATTGGACCAATGGAGGAGTCACATACCAAGGAACAATCTCCCCAAGCAGTTTTGTGAGAGGTGCTTGATAACCCACAAGTATAGGGGATCGCAACAGTTTTCGATAAGTAAGAGTGTCGAACCCAACGAGGAGCTAAAGGTAGAACAAATATTCCCTCAAGTTCTATCGACCACCGATACAAATCTACGCACGCTTGACGTTCGCTTTACATAGAACAAGTATGAAACTAGAAGTACTTTGTAGGTGTTGTTGGATAGGTTTGCAAGATAATAAAGATTACGTAAATGAAAAGTAGGGGCTGTTTAGATAAAAGAAACAATAAAGTAAATATAGCGAGTGTGGAAAAGTGGTGGTAGGAGTTGCGGAATTGCCCCTAAGCAATTGACTACTTTACTAGACTGTTAGCAAGTATTATGTGGGAGAGGCCACTGCTAGCATGTCATCCCTGACTTGGAATTCTATGCACTTATGATTGGAACTATTAGCAAGCAATCCGCAACTACTAACGTTCATTAAGGTAAAACCCAACCATAGCATTAAGATATATTGGTTCCCCTTCAACCCCGTATGCATCAATTTCTATGCTAGGTTGAAGCTTCTGTCACTCTTGCCCTCCAATACATAGTCCTATCAATATACAACTAACCCTATGGTGTGATCCACGCGCGCTCTCATATGATGGGAACCAAAGGACAGTTGTAACATCCCAAATTTTCAATTTGGTATGTTATACACTAGATCATCATACATATCATATTTCTTGCATTTTTGGTTGATCCTAGAAATTTCACGCAACTCAAGGACCCTCGGAGAGAGTTGGAGATTTCGTTATTTTCATATTTGAGTTCTCTCAAATTTTGGAAAAGAGGATCATTTGATTTATTTTATTTCATCTTCAATTATTTTTCCAATATCAAAAAAAATGAGAGAGGGAATAATATGACTTTCCCAAAGTTAGGAAAAATGAAGATCTAATGAATAAATCAAATTTTGGTTTTTGCCGGAGTTTTGTTTGCTTTTTATTTGGATAGGGAAAAATGCGTGTTTTCAAAAAAAATGCATTTTAGGCCCAGAGAAAAGTTCATTTTGTTTGACTCATTTTTAGGAGTCGGGGAAAATTTACCTTAGGAATTTTGGAGTCCGTTTAGTTTTCTTTTTCTTTGTTTTTCTGCGCGCGAAACTATTTAAAAAAAGAGAGAGCAGTGCCCCGCCTGGGCCAAGGGCCGAGCCGGCCGGCCCAGCGCCAGCCGCCAGCCCCGCCGCCCCCAGGCCGAGTCCTAGAAGGACTCTAGGCCGCCGGACCCCCCCTCCTTTTCTTGCCCCCTCCCCCAAGAAACCCTCTCCCCCTCCCTCCTATAAATACCCCAAGACCCCCCCCCCTCTCCTCCCCACACCAGCCCCGCCGCCCCAAGCAGCAGCAGCAGCAGCAACCGCAGCCGCGCCGCCTGCCGCCGCCGCCCTTGCCTAACCGCCGCCGGAGCCCCGCCTCCCGAGGTAGCCGCGCCGCCTCTTCTTTCCCTCGGTTCGGTTTTTCTTCTAGAAACCGTTCCGGTTTTCTTTTCCGTTTTTCTTCCGGCTTTGTTTCGGTTTTCTTCCGAAACCCTAGATCGGTTTTCCGTTTCCTTTTCGGGTTTTTTTCCGAAAACCCTAGATCGGTTTTCTTTCTTCTTTCGGACCCTTCGTCCTAACGAACGTGATCACCGATTATTCTCGGTTAACGAACGTCCGTTTGTTTAACCGTTCTTCGTTTTCTTTTCGTCGGATTTATTCCGCGATCGTGATCTCAGATCCGATCCTCGTTTTAGTCTTTCTTCCCGCTCGTTTATCGGAATCAGGTGATTCAAGCGCCTGGAGTTTCGTCCCGAAACCGCCGTTCCGTCTAATCAACTTGAACAAGTTTTTGCTACAGTAAAACTTGACCTAGTTTCAACTTGCTAGAACCGAGTTGTTTTCTTCCGCCGTTTGTTTTCCGTTTCTTTGCTCGGTTCGTTCTTTCTTTGCAACCGGAGTTCTTAAGTTGAATTTTCTGGTTCATTCTCTTGTTCGAGTTTTACCTATGCATTAGATGAGTACTTATTGTGTGCTTGTTGTTTGTCTGTGATAGATCACCCGGATTGCGCTGCTTGTTACTTCGATTCCCTAGGTCTCGCGGATCATCAGCAAGGCAAGTAACACTTTGATCATACCTTTTCTACAACCCATGTTTTATTGCATTAGATCAATCCTCTCACATTTGCATGATTAGGATCTAATTAAACTGTGGGATGGGAAGTAGATGAGGTAGTACCTATCACCTGTATTATTATGAAACCTTTGGGAGTTACTTCTACGTTTGCTTTATGCCATGCTATGCTAGTAGACGTGGATTGGGTGAGTGATATCCATGACAGATGTGAGATTTGATAATTTAATGGTTTATCTAAGGTGGCAACTTAAACACACATCTGGGTGGATTGAGGCACCTGATGTCTATCAGGACTTGCCTGTTTTTTTTGGACCGCCACCCAGGCTCAAAGGGATCATAAGATCTTTCATGCTAGAAACTTCCGTGTGCAGCCACAAGCCATTATGGGCTCTGGCATAGTTGACTAAGTTGTGCGAACTCTTACGGGGTGGACTAGCAGATGTAGGGGTTGTAGGTGGTACGGTCTACCCCACATGTAAGGTGCTAGCGCTTCTGAAAGACTATGTCTCGGTCATCCGTCTTGTCAAACACCATGTAGTGCGAGAAACCAAACGGAGGCGATCGAGTCTTGTGGGGAAAAGTGCGCAAACCTCTGCAGAGTGTACAAACTAATCATGATTAGCCGTGTCCCCGGTTATGGACAACTTGAGTATCTAGTACTTGAATATCATGTGAATCTCAACATGTTACTTCTAATTAATGTTGTTGGGTTTTAATTGTTACTTAATTGGGATTGAGAATGCTGTCAACCATTCTCGATGTTTAACAACTACCATGATAGTTAAATAAATTTATTCCTTTGCAGTAGGGAAAAACTGGCTTTACGCAAAACTGTAACCATAGAGCTTTCCACCAGCCATATATGCATGTAGTATAGCTGTTACATTCCATTACTCTCTATGTGTTACATTGCCAGCATATTCCATGTGCTGACCCGTTTTCGGGCTGCAACTTTCATGTTGCAGACTTTTCAGACGACGAGTAAGGTGCTTTTAGGTCGTGGTTCTATACTCAGTGATGCCGTTGGAGTTGATGGACCCATTTATCTTCCGAGTCTTCCGCTGTTATCGACACAATATGGCCTTAAGCCATATTTATTGTAATAAGTTCTCTTTGAGACAACGATGTAATAAGTGTGTGATTGCCACTCTACTATAAATCCTTCACTGTACTGTGTGGTGTCAGCATTACTGATCCAGGGATGACACCGGAGCACAGTAGGCTTGATCCATTCGGGTCGGGTCGCCACAGAGATGGTATGAGAGCACAAGCTGACTGTAGGACACGACCACTAAGTTAAAGCCATAGATTACCATTCTCTTCTCATTTTCTAACTCCTCATCTTTTCTACTCTTTTAGGATGACGAACGCGAAGATTAAGTACGCTCAACCGGATGAAGGCACACCTTTTGGATTTCACCTGAAGGAAGTCACCAAGTACCTGAACATTGGATTACCAAGCTTCACGGGAACCTTCAACGCCACTCTGCCTGAAGAGGAGCGCTGGAAGATTCAAGCTCACATTCCGGGAAGGACATTCGCGCCAATCATGAAGCCTATAGATAGTGTTTTCAATGCACCAACCTGGAGTCTGGGGAAGAGCATGGCAGCTCATATCACCATAGGACGCATTGGAGAAGTTTATCAAGAAGACCTCAAGGACACTATCTACCAGATTTGCGGACGCCGAGATGAACAATGGGAGTTAGTCAGCACCAAGAAGGATAGATCCATTGCATCATTCATCCAGGAGTTAAACCAACACATTCGACGCCACGAGAACCAGATGTGCAATGACATGATATAGTTGAAGAATGCGAAGGCAAGGATCATCGAGCTAGAAGGAGAACTGAAGTCTACACGCAAGGACTACATGGACGAGATCGTAGCTCTAGCAAGGCACAATGGCGATCTTAAGCAGGAGATTGAAGAACTCAAGGGGAAGTTAGCATCCAAGGAGGAGGACGAGTACGTCGCATGTCCATACAACTACATCATCATCGACGACACCGATTCGGATCCAAGTGAACCCGACTTTGAAGACGAAGCTAGAGCAGATATCATGGAGTCTTCCATCGGTTCAAATTTCTAGATGACCACCAGATAGTAGTAGCATTTCCCCCATGTAAACATTAGTTCGAGCACTTTTGCGATAGTTTTAGATCGTTTGTAAGCCCTTGTTTGATTGAATGAAGTGATTTTGTGTGCATTTGCTCATGTGCATTAGGGTAGTGTTTTCCCTTTAGACCTCACTCTATTCTTAATTCTCGTCTTTTCTAAACCCTCAGATGCCTCCGAGACGTGATAATGGATTCCCACCGGAGCTCACTCAGTTGATCCAGCAGCAGAATCAATTGATGCAGATGTTAGTCCAGAACCAGCAGAACAACAACAACAGCCCACCACCACCACCACCACTTGTTGACCACTTAGCTCGTTTCCTTAGGCTAAATCCGCCGGTGTTTTCCAGTAGCACCGAGCCGATAGTAGCAGACGATTGGCTCCGCAAGATAGGAAGGGAGTTGACCACTGCAGGATGCACAGATGGTGAGAAAGTGAAGTTTGCCGCACATCAGCTTGACGGACCCGCGGCAGCATGGTGGGAGAATTTCACAGCCACTTACCCAGTTGACACTGTCACATGGGATCAGTTTCAGCAAGCTTTCCGCACTGCCCATGTTTCAGCAGGAGCTATGGCCATAAAGAAGCGTGAGTTTCGCAACTTACGCCAAGGAGGAAGGACAGTGGGCCAGTACGTTGACGACTTCAGCAAGTTAGCACGTTATGCCCCAGATGACGTTGCTATGGATGCAGCTAAGCAGGAGAAGTTTCTGGAAGGATTGAATGATGAGCTAAGCATGCAGTTGATGGTAGAAAGTTTCAACAACTACCAGGAGTTGGTAGATCGTGCCATCATGATTGAAGGGAAGCAGCAGCAGATTGAGAACCGCAAGAGGAAGTATGGACAGGGGAAGAATAACTTTGGAGCCCAGCAGAAGCACCGTTTTACCCCTAAACCGGGATTTCAGTTTCAGCATACCCATGGAGGAGGTAGTTCGCACAACCATAATGGCCACAAGAATGGTAATGGGAATGGAGGAAGCAACGGCCAGAATCGGACCATCCCATCAACCCCAACCAAGAGAGACCTGAGTCAAGTCACCTATTTCAAGTGTTCCAAGACCGGACATTATGCCAATGAATGTCCCAAAGGCCAGAATGGAAATGGCAATGGAAGCTCTGGGAAGAAGCCGAACCCTTTCAACATGGGACAGGTGAACCACATTAGTGTGGAGGAGGTTGAAGATCAGCCTGATGCAATAATCGGTAAGTTTCTGGTTAAGTCATTTACTACACTTGTTCTTTTTGACACTGGTGCATCGCATTCATACATATCAAGGGGATTTGTGGATAAATATAACCTGCCAACCCAAGCCCTTAGGTCACCCATGTTAGTAAGCTCACCAGGAGCGGAGTATATGGCTAAACGATGGTGTGATCGGTTACCATTAAGGATTGGAAACTATGTTTTTCCCTCAGACCTAATAGTATTGGAATCTCAAGGATTGGATGTGATATTAGGCATGGATTGGTTATCAAAGTATGAAGGGAATATTGAGTGTGCTAGTAAGTCAATTTTGCTTACCACACCAGAAGGAAGAAGGATCAAGTATGTATCCCGGTATGTGCCAAACAGGACACAAGTAAACTGCCTAACAGGAGTTGTGCAAGAAGAAGTACCAGTGGTGAAGGACTTTCCTAATGTATTTCCTGAGGAATTACCAGGCATGCCACCAGATAGAGACATTGAGTTTTTGATTGAGTTATTGCCAGGTACAGGCCCAATATCGAAGCGACCGTACCGGATGCCAGCAAAGGATTTGGTGGAAATTAAGAATCATATTAAGGAGTTATTGGATAAAGGTTACATTTTCCCAAGTTCTTCGCCTTGGGGATCACCCGTACTTCTAGTGGAAAAGAAGGATGGATCATTAAGGATGGTTGTAGATTATCGGGGATTGAATGAAGTAACCATCAAGAACAAGTACCCACTGCCAATGATCAACGATCTGTTTGATCGGTTGCAAGGAGCTAAAGTGTTTTCCAAGATCGATTTGCGATCAGGGTACCATCAGTTGAAGATTCGAGAGCAGGACATACCTAAGACAACATTCACCACGAGATATGGACTGTATGAGTATACCGTTATGTCATTTGGATTGACTAACGCACCTGCCTATTTTATGAACCTGATGAACAAAGTGTTTATGGAGTTTTTGGATAAGTTCGTTGTAGTGTTCATTGATGACATTCTGGTTTATTCAAAGAATGAAGAGGAGCATAAGGAACATTTGAGTTTGGTTTTGGAGAAACTAAGGGAACATCAGTTATACGCCAAATTCAGCAAATGTGAGTTTTGGTTGAAGGAAGTTGGATTCCTCGGACACGTTATATCCGGAGAAGGTATAGCAGTTGACCCCACTAAGGTTGAGACCGTAACCAAATGGGAATCACCAACGACAGTTGGAGAGATCCGGAGTTTTCTTGGACTCGCAGGATACTACCGGAGATTCATTGAGAATTTCTCAAAGATTGCGAAGCCTATGACGGAGTTGTTGAAGAAGGATACTAAGTTCAAATGGACTGAGGAGTGTGAGGCTAGTTTCCAGGAGTTGAAGAAACGCTTGGTTACCTCCCCAGTATTGATTTTGCCAGATCAGACCAAGGATTACGAGGTGTATTGCGATGCTTCACGTCGAGGACTTGGAGCAGTACTTATGCAGGAAGGGAGAGTTGTTTCGTATGCTTCACGGCAACTGAAGCCTCATGAGTTGAATTATGCCACGCATGATTTGGAGTTAGCAGCCGTAGTGCATGCACTGAAGACGTGGAGACATTTCCTCATTGGAAATCATTGTGAGGTGTACACGGATCACAAGAGTTTGAAGTACATTTTCACGCAGAAGGAGTTGAACCTCAGACAGAGGAGATGGTTGGAGCTCATCAAGGATTATGATATGAGATTGCATTACCATCCCGGAAAAGCTAATGTAGTAGCTGACGCATTGAGCCGTAAGAGCCATGTCAATACTTTAATGACGGGAGAAGTACCAAAGGAGTTAGCAGAAAACCTTCGTGAGCTATGTTTGGAAATAGTTCTGAGAGGCTATGTAGCAGCATTGGAGATTCAGTCAACATTGATGGATAAGATCAGAGAAGCTCAGAAATCTGACAAGGAGATTGCTGCTATAAAAGAGAAATTGAGTGAAGGAAAAGCAAAGGGATTTCGTGAGGATGAGCACGATACCTTATGGTTTGAGGACCATGTTTATGTGCCCAATGACCCGGAGATCAGGAAGTTGATTTTGCAAGAGGCACATGATTCACCGTATTCGATTCACCCAGGGAATACCAAGATGTATTTGGATTTGAAGGAAACATTCTGGTGGACCGGAATGAAGAAGGATATTGCAGCATATGTAGCAGTTTGTGACGTATGTCAGAGAGTAAAGGCAGAGCATCAGAAGCCAGCAGGATTATTACAACCATTGCCGATACCCGAATGGAAGTGGGATAAGATAGGCATGGATTTTATCACCGGACTACCCAGGACGAAAGCAGGCTATGACTCGATATGGGTAGTAGTTGATCGTTTGACAAAGGTAGCACATTTTATTCCAGTTAAGACCACTTACACCAGTGCTAAGTTGGCAAAGATATACATGACTAGGATCATTTGTTTGCATGGAGTTCCGAGGAGTATCGTATCAGATAGAGGAACCCAATTTACCTCAAAGTTTTGGAATCAGTTGCATGAAACTTTGGGAACCAGACTAGAGTTCAGCACAGCTTTTCACCCACAGACAGATGGACAGACCGAGAGAGTCAATCAGATTTTGGAAGATATGCTGAGAGCTTGTGCACTAGATTATGGATCTAGTTGGGACGATAACTTGCCGTATGCGGAGTTTTCGTATAACAACAGTTACCAAACCAGTTTGAAGATGGCACCTTTCGAAGCTTTATACGGAAGAAGGTGCAGGACACCGTTGTCATGGGACGAAGTTGGAGACCGTCAATTCTTTGGACCAGATTTGATTAAGGAGTCTGAACGGAAAGTTAAGTTGATTCGCGATAGGCTCAAGGTAGCCCAGTCCAAGCAGAAGAGCTACGCAGATTCTAAACGCAAGGAGACAATTTACGAAACCGGAGACAGAGTTTATCTTCGAGTATCCCCACTTCGAGGAGTTAAGCGCTTTGGAGTTAAGGGAAAATTAGCACCACGTTTCGTTGGACCATATAAGATCTTGCAACGTATGGGAGAAGTCGCTTATAAGTTGGAATTACCAGAGGGACTGTCAGGAGTTCATGATGTATTCCATGTTTCTCAGCTGAAGAAATGTCACGCCGAGATGGCGGAGATACCGCTAAGAGATACCGTGCCGCTTGAAGCAATTCAGTTGAAGAATGACTTAACATATGAGGAGAAGCCAGTCAAGATTCTCGAGTTTGCCAGCAGAGTTACTCGCAGCAAGGTTATCAAGTTTTGCAAAGTTCATGGAACCACCATTCAGAGGATGAAGCCACCTGGGAGAGAGAAGAAGATTTGCTCAAGGACCACCCTCACCTATTTTCTAGCCAACCCGAATCTCGAGGGCGAGATTCATCTTAAGGGGGGTAGGTTTGTAACATCCCAAATTTTCAATTTGGTATGTTATACACTAGATCATCATGCATATCATATTTCTTGCATTTTTGGTTGATCCTAGAAATTTCACGCAACTCAAGGACCCTCGAAGAGAGTTGGAGATTTCTTTATTTTCATATTTGAGTTCTCTCAAATTTTGGAAAAGAGGATCATTTGATTTATTTTATTTCATCTTCAATTATTTTTCCAATATCAAAAAAAAATGAGAGAGGGAATAATATGACTTTCCCAAAGTTAGGAAAAATGAAGATCTAATGAATAAATCAAATTTTGGTTTTTGTCGGAGTTTTGTTTGCTTTTTATTTGGATAGGGAAAAATGCGTGTTTTCAAAAAAAATGCATTTTAGGCCCGGAGAAAAGTTCATTTTGTTCGACTCATTTTTAGGAGTCGGGGAAAATTTACCTTAGGAATTTTGGAGTCCGTTTAGTTTTCTTTTTCTTTGTTTTTCTGCGCACGAAACTATTTAAAAAGAGAGAGAGAGAGAGAGAGAGAGCAGCGCCCTGCCTGGGCCAAGGGCCCAGCCGGCCGGCCCAGCGCCAGCCGCCAGCCCCGCCGCCCCCAGGCCGAGTCCTAGAAGGACTCTAGGCCGCCGGACCCCCCCTCCTTTTCTTGCCCCTCCCCCAAGAAACCCTCTCCCCCTCCCTCCTATAAATACCCCAAGACCCCCCCTCCGCTCTCCTCCCCACACCAGCCCCGCCGCCCCAAGCAGCAGCAGCAGCAGCAGCCGCAGCCGCGCCGCCTGCCGCCGCCGCCTAGCCGCCGCCGCTGCCCTTGCCTAGCCGCCGCCGGAGCCCCGCCTCCCGAGGTAGCCGCGCCGCCTCTTCTTTCCCTCGGTTTGGTTTTTCTTCTAGAAACCGTTCCGGTTTTCTTTTCCGTTTTTCTTCCGGCTTTGTTTCGGTTTTCTTCCGAAACCCTAGATCGGTTTTCCGTTTCCTTTTCAGTTTTTTTCCAAAAACCCTAGATCGGTTTTCTTTCTTCTTTTGGACCATTCATCCTAATGAACGTGATCACCGATTATTCTCGGTTAACGAACGTCCGTTCGTTTAACCGTTCTTCGTTTTCTTTTCGTCGGATTTATTCCGCGATCGTGATCTCAGATCCGATCCTCGTTTTAGTCTTTCTTCCCGCTCGTTTATCGGAATCAGGTGATTCAAGCGCCTGGAGTTTCGTCCCGAAACCGCCGTTCCGTCTAATCAACTTGAACAAGTTTTTGCTACAGTAAAACTTGACCTAGTTTCAACTTGCTAGAACCGAGTTGTTTTCTTCCGCCGTTTGTTTTCTGTTTCTTCGTTCGGTTCATTCTTTCTTTGCAACCGGAGTTCTTAAGTTGAATTTTCTGGTTCGTTCTCTTGTTCGAGTTTTACCTGTGCATTAGATGAGTACTTATTGTGTGCTTGTTGTTTGTCTACGATAGATCACCCGGATTGCGCCGCTTGTTACTTCGATTCCCTAGGTCTCGCAGATCATCAGCAAGGCAAGTAACACTTTGATCATACCTTTTCTACAACCCATGTTTTATTGCATTAGATCAATCCTCTCACATTTGCATGATTAGGATCTAATTAAACTGTGGGATGGGAAGTAGATGAGGTAGTACCTATCACCTGTATTATTATGAAACCTTTGGGAGTTACTTCTACGTTTGCTTTATGCCATGCTATGCTAGTAGACGTGGATTGGGTGAGTGATATGCATGACAGATGTGAGATTTGATAATTTAATGGTTTATCTAAGGTGGCAACTTAAACACACATCTGGGTGGATTGAGGCACCTGATATCTATCAGGACTTGCCTGTTTTTTTTGGACCGCCACCCAGGCTCAAAGGGATCATAAGATCTTTCATGCTAGAAACTTCCGTGTGCAGCCACAAGCCATTATGGGCTCTGGCATAGTTGACTAAGTTATGCGAACTCTTACGGGGTGGACTAGCAGATGTAGGGGTTGTAGGTGGTACGGTCTACCCCACATGTAAGGTGCTAGCGCTTCTGAAAGACTATGTCTCGGTCATCCGTCTTCTCAAACACCATGTAGTGCGAGAAACCAAACGGAGGCGATCGAGTCTTGTGGGGAAAAGTGCGCAAACCTCTGCAGAGTGTACAAACTAATCATGATTAGCCGTGTCCCCGATTATGGACAACTTGAGTATCTAGTACTTGAATATCATGTGAATCTCAACATGTTACTTCTAATTAATGTTGTTGGGTTTTAATTGTTACTTAATTGGGATTGAGAATGCTGTCAACCATTCTCGATGTTTAACAACTACCATGATAGTTAAATAAATTTATTCCTTTGCAGTAGGGAAAAACTGGCTTTACGCAAAACTGTAACCATAGAGCTTTCCACCAGCCATATATGCATGTAGTATAGCTGTTACATTCCATTACTCTCTATGTGTTACATTGCCAGCATATTCCATGTGCTGACCCGTTTTCGGGTTGCAACTTTCATGTTGCAGACTTTTCAGATGACGAGTAAGGTGCTTTTAGGTCGTGGTTCTATACTCGGTGATGCCGTTGGAGTTGATGGACCCATTTATCTTCCGAGTCTTCCGCTGTTATCGACACAATATGGCCTTAAGCCATATTTATTGTAATAAGTTCTCTTTGAGACAATGATGTAATAAGTGTGTGATTGCCACTCTGCTATAAATCCTTCGCTGTACTGTGTGGTGTCAGCATTACTGATCCAGGGATGACACCGGAGCACAGTAGGCTTGATCCATTCGGGTCGGGTCGCCACAACAGCAACATAACCAAAAGCAAACAAAATCAATCATAGCAATTCATCAACCACCGATAGGACAACGAAAATCTACTCAGACATCATAGGATGGCAACACATCATTGGATAATAATATGAAGCATAAAGCACCATGTTCAAGAAGAGGGTACAACGGGTTGCGGGAGAGTGGACCGCTGTAGATAGTGGGGGGAAGGTGATGGAGATGTTGGTGAAGTTGTGGAGGTGTTGGTGTAGATCGCGGTGATGATGATGATGGCCACGGCAGCGTTCCGGCGCCACCGGAAGAGAAGGGGAGAGGGGGCCCCTTCGTCTTCTTCTTCCTTGACCTACTCACTAGATGGGAGAAGGGTTTCCCCTCTGGTCCTTGGCCTCCATGGCATGGGAGGGGCGAGAGCCCCTCCGAGATTGGATCTGTCTTTGTGTCTCTCTCTGTTTCTGCGTTGCCAGATTCTTCCCTTCCACCGTTTTTTATATTCCCGGAGATCCGTAACTCCGATTGGGCTAAAATTTTGACACGATCTCTATCCGGAAATTAGCTTTCTTGCGGCGAAAGAAGGGCATCAACCTCCTTATGGGGTGGCCACGAGGGTCAGGGGCGCGCCTGCCTCCCCAGGGCGCGCCCCTACCTCATGGGCCCCTCGAGCATCGTCTCGCGTGGATTCTTCTTCCCAAAAATAATATATATTCCAAAAAAATCTCCGTCAGTTTTTATTCCGTTTGGACTCCGTTTGATATGGATATTCTGCGAAACAAAAAACATGCAACAAACAGGAACTGGCACTGGGCACTGGATCAATATGTTAGTCCCAAAAATAGTATAAAAAGTTGCCAAAAGTATATGAAAGTTGAATAATATTGGCATGGAACAATCAAAAATTATAGATACGACGGAGACGTATCAGTGCTTTGAGCAAGGAGATCAAAAATGGCAGCAAAACGAGATTGGACTCGGGTTTGAGCTGGTTTTTCGTGTTTGGGGGAGGAAGATGAAGTGTGTGGGTGCAGGAATAAGTGGAGGAGGGCCACCGTGGGCCCACGAGGCACGGGGCGCGCCCTCCACCCTCGTGGCAAGGTGGCTGGCCCCCCTGGTGTGTTCTTTGTTCCATAAATCCTCAAATATTCTAGAAAAAATCATATTTAGTTTTCAGGGCATTTGGAGAACTTTTATTTTCGAGGTATTTTTATATTGCACGGATAATGAGATAACAGACAGAAAAATATTTATTTTTATTTTATTTAATATAAATAGCAGAAAGTAAAAGTGGGGTACAGAAGGTTGTGCCTTCTAGTTTCATCCATCTCATGATCATCAAAAAGCATCGGTTGATCAAGTCTTGTTAACGAACTCATTCCAAATAACATGGAACCGGAGAAATTTCAAATAACACTATGTTACCTCAACGGGGATATGCACATCCCCAATAGTAAGAATATCATATTTCTTCTTGACAGTAGGAAGAGGAAATTCAAAACCTCCAAATATAATCGATGGAATTTTTCCAATAGAATTGATACTGTGAACTTGAGGTTGTCTCCTCTGAAAGTGTACCGTATGCTCATTACCATTAACATGAAAAGTGACATTGCCTTTAGTGCAATCAATAACAGCCCATGCAGTATTCAAAAAGGGTCTTCCAAGAATAATAGACATACTATCGGATACGTCTCCAACGTATCTATAATTTTTGATTGCTCCATGCTATATTATTTACTGTTTTAGACATTATTGGGCTTTATTATCCACTTTTATATTATTTTTGGGACTAACCTATTAACCGGAGGCCCGACCCAGAATTGCTGTTTTTTGCCTGTTTTAGGGTTTCGAAGAAAAGGAATAACAAATGGAGTCCAAACGGAATGAAACCTTTGGAAACGTGATTTTCTCATCACATAAGATCCAGGAGACTTGGACCCTCCGTCAAGAAAGCCACGAGGTGGTCACGAGGGTGGAGGGCGCCCCCCTAGGGCGCGCCCCCCTGCCTCGTGGGCCCCTCGAAGCTCCACCGACGTACTTCTTCCTCCCATATATATCCACGTATCCCCAAACGATCAGAACAGGAGCTAAAAACCTAATTCCACCGCCGCAACTTTCTGTATCCACGAGATCCCATCTTGGGGCCTGATCCGGAGCTCCGCCGGAGGAGGCATCGATCACGGAGGGCTTCTACATCATCATCCAAGCCCCTCCGATGAAGTGTGAATAGTTTACTTCAGACCTACGGGTCCATAGTTAGTAGCTAGATGGCTTCTTCTCTCTTTTTAGATCTCAATACAATGTTCTCCCCCTCTCTCGTGGAGATCTATTCGATGTAATCTTCTTTTTGTGGTGTGTTTGTTGAGACCGATGAATTGTGGGTTTATGATCCAGTCTATCTATGAATAATATTTGAATCTTCTCTGAATTCTTTTATGTATGATTGGTTATCTTTGCAAGTCTCTTCGAATTATCAGTTTGGTTTGGCCTACTAGATTGGTTGTTCTTGCCATGGGAGAAGTGCTTAGCTTTGGGTTCAATCTTGCAGTGTCCTTTCCCAGTGATAGAAGGGGCAGCAAGGCACGTGTTGTATTGTTGCCATCAAGGATAACAAGATGGGTTTTTTATCATATTGCATGAAACTATCCCTCTACATCATGTCATCTTGCTTAAGGTGTTACTCTGTTTTTAACTTAATACTCTAGATGCATGCTGGATAGCGATCGATGAGTGGAGTAATAGTAGTAGATGCAGAATCGTTTCGGTCTACTTGTCTCGGACGTGATGCCTATATACATGATCATACCTAGATATTCTCATAACTATGCTCAATTCTGTCAATTGCTCAACAATAATTTGTTCACCCACCGTAGAATACTTATGCTCTTGAGAGAAGCCACTAGTGAAACCTATGGCCCCTGGGTCTCTTTCTCATCATATCAATCTCCATTACTTTATTATTGCTTTGCTTTTACTTTGCTTTTACTTTTTACTTTGCATCTCTATACCAAAAATACCAAAAATATTATTTATCATCTCTATCAGATCTCACTTTCGTAAGTGACCGTGAAGGGATTGACAACCCCTAAGCGCGTTGGTAGCGTTGAGCTATTGTTTTTGTGTAGGTACGAGGGACTCGAGCGTAGCCTCCTACTGGATTGATACCTTGGTTCTCAAAAACTGAGGGAAATACTTACGCTACTTTGCTGCATCATCCCTTCCTCTTCGGGGAAATCCAACGCAGTGCTCAAGAGGTAGCACTATCGTCCTCGGGAATATCAAGAATAACAAAGTCAGTTAAAATAGTGACGTTTGCAACTACAACAGGCACATCCTCACAAATACCGATAGGTATAGCAGTTGATTTATCAGTCATTTGCAAAGGTATTTCAGTAGGTGTCAACTTATTCAAATCAAGTCTACGATATAAATAGAAAGGCATAACACTAACACCGGCTCCAAGATCACATAAAGCAGTTTTAACATAGTTTATTTTAATGGAGCATGGTATAGTGGGTACTCCTGGATCTCCAAGTTTCTTTGGTATTTGATAACCCACAAGTATACGGGATCGCAACAGTTTTCGATAAGTAAGAGTGTCGAACCCAACGAGGAGCTAAAGGTAGAACAAATATTCCCTCAAGTTCTATCGACCACCGATACAACTCTACGCACGCTTGATGTTCACTTTACCTAGAACAAGTATGAAACTAGAAGTACTTTGTAGGTGTTGTTGGATAGGTTTGCAAGATAATAAAGAGTACGTAAATAAAAAGTAGGGGCTGTTTAGATAAAGAAACAATAAAGTAAATATAGCGAGTGTGGAAAAGTGGTGGTAGGAGTTGCGAAATTGCCCCTTAAGCAATTGACTACTTTACTAGACTGATAGCAAGTATTATATGGGAGAGGCCACTGCTAGCATGTCATCCCTGACTTGGAATTCTATGCACTTATGATTGGAACTATTAGCAAGCATCCGCAACTACTAACGTTCATTAAGGTAACACCCAACCATAACATTAAGATATATTGGTCCCCCTTCAATCCCGTATGCATCAATTTCTATGCTAGGTTGAAGCTTCTGTCACTCTTGCCCTCCAATACATAGTCCTATCAACATACAACTAGCCCTAGGGTGTGATCCACACGCGCAATCATATGATGGGCACCAAAGGACAGCAACATAACCACAAGCAAATTAAATCAATCATAGCAATTCATCAACCACCGATAGGACAACGAAAATCTACTCAGACATCATAGGATGGCAACACATCATTGGATAATAATATGAAGCATAAAGCACCATGTTCAAGTAGAGGGTACAGCGGGTTGCGGGAGAGTGGACCGCTGTAGATAGAGGGGGGGAAGGTGATGGAGATGTTGGTGAAGATGGCGGAGGTGTTGGTGTAGATCGCGGTGATGATGATGGCCCCCGGTGGCACTCCGGTGCCACCGAAAGCGAGAGGGAGAGAGAGCCCCCCTCCTTGTTCTTCTTCTTCCTTGACCTCCTCCCTAGATGGGAGAAGGGTTTCCCCTCTGGCCCATGGCCTCCATGGCAAGGGAGGGGAGAGAGCCCCTCCGAGATTGGATCTGTCTCTCTGTCTCTTTCTGTTTCTGCGTTCTCTGATTCTTCCCTTTCACCGTTTCTTATATTCCCGGAGATCCGTAACTCCGATTGAGCTGAAATTTTGACACGATCTCTATCCGGAAATTAGCTTTCTTGCAGCGAAAGAAGGGCATCAACCACCTTACCGGGTGGCCATGAGGGTCAGGGGCGCGCCTGCCTCCCCAGGGCGCGCCCCCTACCTCGTGGGCCCCTCGAGCATCGTCTCATGTGGATTCTTCTTCCCAAAATCATATATATTCCAAAAAAATCTCCTTCAGTTTTTATTCCATTTGGACTCTGTTTTATATGGATATTCTGCGAAACAAAAAACATGCAACAAACAGGAACTGGCACTGGGCACTGGATCAATATGTTAGTCCCAAAAATAGTATAAAAAGTTGCCAAAAGTATATGAAAGTTGTAGAATATCGGCATGGAACAATCAAAAATTATAGATACGACGGAGACATATCAGTATTCCACCCTTAAAAGTATAATTAGCAAGCATGGTGGAAATTTCAGCTTCTGATATCTTTCTTTTATTTGTAATAATATCTTTCATATATTTAGCATAAGGATTGGTTTTAAGCATATGAGTTAATCACATACGCAAAAAGATAGGTCTAATCATTTCAGCAAAGCGCTCAAAATCCTCATCATCCTTTTTCTTGGATGGTTTGGGAGGAAAAGGCATGGGTTTCTGAACCCATGGTTCTCTTTCTTTACCATGTTTCCTAGCAACAAAGTCTTTTTTATCATAACGTTGATTCTTTGATTGTGGGTTATCAAGATCAACAGCAGGTTCAATTTCTATGTCATTATCATTACTAGGTTGAGCATCATTATGAACATTATTATTAACATTATCATTAGTTTCTGGTTCATTACCAGATTGAGTTTCAGCATCAAAAATAGAAATATCATTTGGATTTTCAGGTGTTTCAACAATAGGATCACTAGAAGCATGCAAAGTCCTATCATTTTTATTTTTCTTGTTTTTAGAAGAACTAGGTGCGTCTAAATTATTTCTCTGAGAATCTTGCTCAATTCTCTTAGGATGGCCTTCAGGATACAAAGGTTCCTGAGTCATTCTACCAGTTCTAGTAGCCACTCTAACAACATTATCATTATCTTTACTATTCAATTCATTGAGCAAATCATTTTGAGCTTTAAGTACTTGTTCTACTTGAGTGGTAACCATAGAAGCATGTTTACTAATAAGTTTAAGTTCACTTTTAACATTAGCTATATAATCACCCAAGTGTCCAAGCATATTTGAGTTGTATTTTAATTGTATACCAAAATAAGCATTAAAATCTTCTTGCTTAGCCATAAATTTATCAAACTCATCTAAGCATGGCTAGCAATTTTAGTAAATGGGATTACAGCTTTATCATATCTATAGAGAGAATTTACCTTTACTAGCTGTGTCGGGTTATCAAGACCATGAGTTTCTTCAATAGGTAAAGGATTAAGATTATATGTTTCTTCAACAGGCGGTAAATTAAGACCATGTATTTCTTCAATAGGAGGTAAATTCTTAACATCTTCAGCTTTAATACCTTTTTCTTTCATAGATTTCTTTGCCTCTTGCATATCTTCAGGACAGAGAAATAGAATACCCCTCTTCTTCGGAGTTGGTTTAGGAATAGGCTCAGGAATTGGCTCTGGAGGTGTCCAATTATTTTCATTTGTCAACACTATTCAATAGAATTTCAGCTTCATCCGGTGTTCTTTCCCTGAAAACAGAACCAGCACAACTATCTAGGTAATCTCTGGAGGCATCGGTTAGTCCATTATAAAAGATATCAAGTATTTCATTTTTCTTAAGAGGATGACCAGGCAAAGCATTAAGTAATTGGAGAAGCCTCCCCCAAGCTTGTGGGAGACTCTCTTCTTCAATTTGCACAAAATTATATATATATATATATCCCTTAAAGCAGCTTGTTTCTTATGAGCAGGGAAATATTTAGCAGAGAAGTAATAAATCATATCCTATGGACTACGCACACAACCAGGATCAAGAGAATTAAACCATATCTTAGCATCACCCTTTAATGAGAACGGAAATATTTTAAGGATAAAAAGGTAACGAGTTCTCTCATCTTTAGTAAACAGGGTTGCTATATCATTCAATTTAGTAAGATGTGCCACAACAATTTCAGATTCATAACCATGAAAATGATCAGATTCAACCAACGTAATTATATCAGGATCAACAGAGAATTCATAATCCTTATCAGTAACAAAGATAGGTGAAGTAGCCAAAGTAGGGTCAGGTTTCATTCTATCATTTAGGGATTACTTACTCCATTTAGCTAATACTTTTTTAAGTTCGGTTCTATTTCTGCAAGCTAAAATAGCTAAAGAAGTATCTTGATCAAATACATAACCCTTAGGAATAGCAAGTGGTTTTTCATCATCACTTTCATCAATATCATCAGATTCAATGTTTTCAATTTCTCTAGCCCTAGCAAGTTGTTCATCAAGAAAAGCACTAAGTGACATAGTAGTATCAGGCATAGAGGTAGTTTCATCATAAGTATCATGCATAGCAGAAGTGGCATTATCAATAACATGCGACATATCAGAACGAATAGCAGAAGCAGGTGTAGGTGTCGCAAGCTTACTCAAAATAGAAGGTGAATCAAGTGCAGAGCTAGATGGCAGTTCCTTACCTCCCCTCGTAGTTGAGGGATAGATCTTGGTTTTTGGATCTCTCAAGTTCTTCATAATGATAAGCAGATATATATCCCAAGTAACTCAAAGAATAGAGCTATGCTCCCCGGCAACGGCGCTAGAAAATGGTCTTGATAACCCACAAGTATAGGGGATCGCAACAATTTTCGAGGGTAAAGTATTCAACCCAAATTTATCGATTCGACACAAGGGGAGCCAAAGAATATTCTCAAGTATTAGCAGCTGAGTTGTCAATTCAACCACACATGGAAACTTAATATCTGCAGCAAAGTGTTTAGTAGCAAAGTAATATGATAGTAGTGGTAACGGTAGCAAAAGGTAACAGTAATAAAAGTAATGTTTTTGGTATTTTGTAGTGATGATAGCAATAGCAACGGAACAGTAAATAAGCGGAGAACAATATATGGAAAGCTCGTAGGCAATGGATCAGTGATGGAGAATTATGCCGAATGCGGTTCATCATGTAACAGTCATAACCTAGAGTGACACGGAACTAGCTCCAGTTCATTGATATAATGTAGGCATGTATTCCGAATATAGTCATACGTGCTTATGGAAAAGAACTTGCATGGCATCTTTTGTCCTACCCTCCCGTGGCAGCGGGGTCCTTACGGAAACTAAGGGATATTAAGGCATCCTTTTAATAGAGTACCAGAATAAAGCATTAACACATGGTGAATACATGAACTCCTCAAACTACGGTCATCACCGGTAAGTATCCCAATTATTGTCACTTCGGGGTTAACAGATCATAACACATAATAGGTGACTATAGACTTGCAAGATAGGATCAAGAACACTCATATATTGATGAAAACATAATAGGTTCAGATCTGAAATCATGGCACTCGGGCCCTAGTGACAAGCATTAAGCATAGCAAAGTCATAGCAACATCAATCTCAGAACATAGTGGATACTAGGGATCAAACCCTAACAAAACTAACTCAATTACATGATAGATCCCATCCAACCCATCACCGTCCAGCAAGCCTACGATGGAATTACCCACGCACGGCGGTGAGCATCACGAAATTGGTGATGGAGGATGGTTGATGATGACGATGGCGACGGATTCCCCTCTCCAGAGCCCCTAACGGACTCCAGATCAGCCCTCCCGAGAGGTTTTAGGGCTTGGCGGCGGCTCCGTATCGTAAAACGCGATGATTTCTTCTCTCTGATTTTTTTCTCATCGAAACTCAATATATGGAGGTGGAGTTGGAGTCGGAGACGCAACAGGGGGCCCACGAGGTAGGGGGCGCGCCCCCCACCCTCGTGGCAAGACGGTGGGCCCCCTGGCCTTCATCTTTGGCAGATATTTTTCTTATTTTCTGAAAAGTGTCTCCGTGAAGTTTCAGGTCATTCCGAGAACGTTTGCTCCTGCACATAAATAACACCATGGTAATTCTGCTGAAAACAGCGTCAATCCGGGTTAGTTTCATTCAAATCATGCAAGTTAGAGTCCAAAACAAGGGCAAAAGTGTTTGGAAAAGTAGATACGTTGGAGACGTATCAGTCCGTGCCTCTTCTACTTGGAGATGGTCGACCGAGGAGGACGCCTCGATCGACGAGACCCCGCCACCTGCGGCGGCTGCGGACACCCCCGCGGATCCCACAGCGACGACCTTCGTCGTCTCCCTCCATGCCCTCGTCGGCATCCGTGACGAGCGGACCATGCTGTTGCCGGTGCTCATACAGGGCGAGCAGCTCGTGGCCTTGGTGGATACCGGCTCCACCCATAACTTCCTGCCTGCGGCGATCATGCGTCGTCTAGCACTTCCGTCGACAGGCGGGGAGCGCCTGCGGGTCATCGTGGCGAACGGCGATCGCCTCCAATGTCATGGGCTAGCACGCGACGTTCCCATCTCCATCGGCGGCGAAAAATTCTCCATTACCTGTGTCGGGATCGACCTGGGCTGCTTCGACTTCATCCTTGGTGTGGATTTTCTACGGACCCTCGGTCCCATCTTTTGGGACTTCGACGCACTGACGATGACGTTCTGGCGGATGGACCACCGTATCCGGTGGGACGGCCTTGGGAGCGCCGTGCCAGCCGCACCCCAGCTCCAGATGGCCACTGCGTCCGCGGAGGCCGACCACCCCCTCCTGGATTCTCTTCTACAACAGCACCGCGACATCTTCAACGAGCCGCGGGGCCTTCCACCCGCCCGGGTGTACGATCATCGGATCCACCTCTTGCCGGGCTCCACCCCGGTGGCGGTTCGGCCTTACCGCTACCCTCAGCTGCAAAAGGATGAGTTGGAGCGCCAATGTGCACTCATGTTGGCCGCCGGCATTATCCGGATATCCACATCACCCTTCACCGCGCCGGTGCTTCTCGTCCGCAAGGCGGACGACACGTGGCGCTTCTGCATCGACTACCGCGCCCTGAACGCGCTGACACTCAAGGACAAGTTCCCTATACTGGTGGTCGACGAGCTCCTGGACGAGCTCCATGGGGTGCGCTTCTTCACCAAACTCGACCTCAGGTCAGGATACCATCAGGTGCACATGCATCCAGACGACATCGCCAAGACGACGTTTCACACTCACCATGGCCACTTCGAGTTCTTGGTGATGCCCTTCGGCCTCGCCAACGCCCCAGCGACCTTTCAGGCCCTGATGAACGATGTCCTCTGGCCCTACTTACGGCGGTTTGTACTTGTTTTCTTTGATGACATTCTTATCTACAGCGCCACATGGCCGAGCACCTCCAGCACGTCGCCATCGTCTTCAACAAGCTTCGGGCGCACCAACTCCATCTTAAGCACTTGAAATGCTCGTTCGGGACGCCTTTCATCGCCTACCTCGGCCACGTCATCTCGGCCGACGGGGTGGCTATGGACGCCGACAAGGTGGCCGCCGTCATCGCATGGCCGACGCCTCACTCACCGCGGGCTCTTCGCGGATTCCTCGGCCTCGCGGGCTACTACCAGAAGTTTATCCGGGAGTTTGGGCTCATCGCGGCACCCCTCACGCGGTTACTACGCCACGACGCCTTCGCTTGGGACGACGAGGCGACGACGACATTCGAGGCCCTCAAGGGGGCCCTCATGACGGGCCCCGTTCTCCAGATGCCCGACTTTGACCGCCCATTTGTGGTGGACTGTGACGCCTCGGGTGCGGGTTTCGGCGCCGTGTTGCATCAGGGCGATGGGGCCCTCACTTTCTTCAGCCGGCCCTTCGCTCCGCGCCATCTTAAGCTGGCAGCATACGAGCGGGAGCTCATTGGCTTGGTGCAGGCCGTGCGCCATTGGCGGCCTTACTTGTGGGGACGGTCGTTCCACATTCGCACGGACCACTACAACCTCAAGTTCTTGCTGGACCAACGGTTGTCGACCGTGCCTCAACACCAGTGTATCAGCAAGCTCTTCGGCTTCGACTTCTCCGTCGAGTATCGGTCGGGTCACCTGTACACCGTGGCCGATGCGCTGTCCTGTCGCGACTCCGACCTCGTGCCCTCCGCCAGCGATTCCGAGGGGGCGGCCCTGTGCATCCGCTCCGGGCCGACTTTCGGCCTCTTCACCGACATTCGCCAGGCGACCGCGTCCGCCGCCGACGCTGTCCTTCTTCAACAGCAGCTGGTGGCCGGGGACCTAGAGGAGCCGTGGCGCTTCTTCGACGGCCTGCTCCTCCATGGGCGCCGGATCTTTGTTCCGGCACATGATGATCTCCGTCACCAGGTGTTGCTGCTCGCCCACTCAGCTGGTCATGAGGGTGTGCAGAAAACCCTCCATCGTCTCCGCGCCGACTTCTACATCCCTGGCGATCGAGCCCTGGTCCGTGACTGGGTCCGGTCTTGTCAGATCTGCCAGCGCAACAAGACGGAGACCCTGCAGCCGGCCGGGTTGCTTCATCCCTTGGAGGTGTCGTCTCAGGTCTGGGCTGATATCTCCATGGACTTCACCGAGGGCCTTCCCAAGGTGGGTGGCAAGTCGGTCATTCTCACGGTGGTCGACCGCTTTTCCAAGTACACCCACTTCATCGCGCTAGGCCATCCATACACGGCGGCGTCCGTGGCCCGGGCCTTCTTCGACGGCATCGTCCGTCTCCACGGGTTTCCAGCTTCGATCGTCAGTGATCGGGACCCGGTGTTCACGGGCCATGTCTGGCGCGACCTCTTCAGGATGGCGGGCGTCAAGCTCCGCTTGAGCACGGCGTTCCACCCTCAGACGGACGGCCAGTCCGAGGTGGTTAACAAGGTCATTGCCATGTACTTGCGTTGTGTTACAGGTGATCGACCTCGAGCTTGGGTGGATTTGGCTCTCTTGGGCAGAGTACTGCTACAACACCTCATTCCACTCCGCCCTGCGTGCTACGCCGTTTGAGGTGGTCTATGGTTGGCCACCCCCGCCTATCATGCCGGTGGACCCGGCGACGGCTCGGACGGAGGTTGCGGCCGATCTTATCCGCACCCGTGACGAGATGCTTGCGGAGGTTCGTCAACGTCTCCTTCAGGATCAGCAGCTGGCCAAGCACTACTACGACAACCACCATCGCGAGGCGGAGTACGCGGTGGGCGATTGGGTGTGGCTGCGTCTTCTTCATCGCTCCACATAGTCACTTGACCCGCGCGCGAAGCGCAAGCTCGGCCCTCGCTATGCCAGGCCCTTCGTCATCCTGGAGCGCATCGGGCAGGTGGCCTATCGTCTTCAGCTTCCAGCCGGCGCTCGCATCCACGACGTCTTCCATGTGGAGCTGCTTAAGCCTTTCCGCGGTGAGCCACCGGCCGGTCCTCCGACGCTTCCTCCGACCGGCAATGGCCGTCTTCTTCCGGAGCCGGAGAAGGTGTTGCAGGCGCAACTTCGTCGCGGGGTGTGATTCATCTTGGTCCAGTGGGCGGGTCTTCCGGAGGAGGAGGCTACTTGGGAGCAACGTGATGATTTCCGCCAACACTATCCAGAGTTTCAGCTCGAGGACGAGCTGTTTGCGCAGGCGGGGAGAGATGTTATGACCGGTTTAGCTTATAACCGGAGAAGGCCCACCGGGCATTAGTTAGGGGCTTGGCCCACAAGTTATCTTAGGATTAATTCTTATGCAAGTTATTTAGGTTATAAATATAGGCTGTAAGACTCTTTGAGAATCAAGCAATAAAGATATTATCTTTTCTGTTGCCCAGCTCCCTGAGGAGCCGGAACCCTAGCCGCCACCAGCCAACCGCCGCCGCACCTAAACCCTAGCCGCGACGGCGCCCACTCGCCGGCGCGCGCGCTCCAGCCCTCGTCCTCCTCCACCTTGTCCCTATAACCTGCGTAGCTGCACCGATAGGAACCCTAGTCCTACCAGAGTGAAAAGCGGGTGCCTCTTACTAGCAGTAGTATTAAGTGTAGCTTGGATCGTGTATACTACTACCACTGTTTCTAAATGTAAGACATTTTTGTAGTTTAAATTGAACTGCCAAAGACGTCCTATATTTAGAAACAGAGGGTGTATTTCAGTTCGGAGGATGTCAAAATTAAATAATTTTGTCAAAGTGAATATGATGGAACAAAGTTCATGACGTGCAAATCATGTGTCTCTTACTAGTTGGGATATACAGTATTTGACAATTCTTTTTTTTTTTTACAAAAAAGATATCTCAATATAGCACGCTATAGTGGGAAAGTACCCTTTTGAGTTCGGGAGAATAGTAAATTAAAAACGAAAACTGAATTTTTTTATGATATACTTTGACAGATGTTCTAAGTGTTTGCAAATTTTCATAATGAGATCACATTCGTGGAAGGTGTGGCAAAAAAATAAATTCAGTGCTCCAAAATGCTTTCGAAAGTAGCATTTTCAGAGCATCCTTTTTATATTTCTTTTGTCAGGCCTTCCTCGAATGTGATCTCATGATGAAAATTTGTAAGTACTTAGAATATTTGTCAAAGTTCACCAAAAAAAAAACAGATTTTCTTTTGATTTTTTTATTGTACTGTTCATTCGGGCTCATTTGAGTTCGAGCTCAAATACTCCACATCCACTATAGTATAACATCTGAAAAGCGCGATAGTAAATATGCTACAGCACTATTTTTTCCATTCCTCGGGACCGAAGGCTCGAATTTTGAAAACACGAAAATAACACAAGGATCAATGAAGAAGAAACTCATCACCCACTCAGTCCATCTAGAAGCTACATCGAGCACAAATACGACGACTGAACCACCATGCCGGACCATTTGAGTTTAAAATCTCAGACCACCGGGGTGTGCCTGTGCACCCACTAGTCCAAGGCGGCCATGGAAGGCTTTGAGTGGGAGAATATATATGCCACATATCTAAGACTTTCATAGGCATATTCAGAAGTTAAATTAGCTTTATTTATATGGTTTCATCGACATCTCATACCGCCGGGGTGTGTCTTTGCATGTTTGGTGTTCGCCAATCTTGCGAATTTTAGGTTTATACCCTTGTAGATTCATTCATATGGATTGGATGAGTTGTGTTAGTACTTTTTGTTGCCTTTTTTGTTGTGATCTATTGTGACTTTGGGGTTATTCTTTGGCGTTCTAGAGAAGATGTTGTGGTTCGACGACCTATGCCTCTAGAAAATCACCTTGGCCCCAAGTACTTTCCACTCCCACGACTTTTCATTCTTTTTGATGGGCGACTCAAGAGGGTTTCCAAAATCTTTGAAGGTAGTCAAATTCGTGTAGGTGTATGAGTGGCAGTATCGGTGTTCCAGTATGATTGTAACTTTTTCTTACTGAAATATTTTTTTTTAAACATTGGCATAGAGTTGCCAAATTCATTGATCAGAAGAAGCGTTATAAGAATCCTCCGAGGAGGAAAGCACAGCAAAAGGCTAATGCAAAAAGAAAAGAAAGAAAAAAAGCCGGCACCACCACAAACCCAAGCTCCACCAACAAGCCATGTATACCATCGGGAACCATCGCTGGGCCTCCAAGGGGACGCCTCCAAGGAGGGAGTAATATCGAAGACAACACCGTCCCTCGATCTGGACTAGCCAAATCTTAGGTTTTCATCCGGAGACCACAAGCCATGAGGTACGAAGAGCAAAACGAGCTCCACGGCGGTACCTCCAAGGAGGAAGACGACACCCGTAGGCGCCGTTGCCGTCGGCACTGACCAGAACAGTGCAGGACTTTCATCCGAAGCCGAGTCTTCCACCAACAAACATGGATCCGAGGCCAACCAGAGCTGCCGTGAAGAAAAAGGCCATGCACACACTACCAGGAACAGACTTGTCACCGCCGCATGCAGAAACTTGACGAACACGAGCCAACCTGGCTGGGCCGCCCCGCCGCGCGCAGGCCTGGGCGCCAAACCAGATCCGGCCATCCTCAGCCTCCGTGCGCAGATCTGGGCGAGGAACCGCACCGCAGCGCACAGGAAGAGCCGAGTTAGAACCGGAGCTGGCTGGCCGGCAGCACCGCCGCGCGCCGTGACTGGACGGACATCAAATCAAACTGACTGCGTCCGCACCGCCGCGCGCAAGGACAAGACTAGCCGAGCCGGAATTGGTGTGCTTGAGAACCTCCTCTGCGCTACAGCCGCTGTACGGCGCCGCTACTCCAGGAGATGGGCGTGAACATGCTTGAAGGAGAGCCCACCCGCATCCGCCGACCCCCACCGCACCGCCACCACCAACTCAGCCCGGGCAACGAGATCCAGCGACTGTCACAGCCGCAGCGAGGCAGGCACCTCCGCAGGACGCGCGAAACGCGCCAGATCTGCCAAGGGACTGCCCCGGCCACCCCGAAGCGCCCACGCGCCCGAGCTCGCATCCTGGCGCCCGCACTGCATGCCGCGCCCCCCGCGCCCGCACCAGCACGCCACGCCCCCGCGCGCGCCGCGCTCGTCGCGCCCGTCGCGTCCGCCCACGCCCGCAGGCCGCGCCTGCTCGCCTCGCGCGCCGCGTCCGTCGCGCTCGCAAGTCGTGCCCGCAGGCCGCGCCCACCGCGCCTGCTCGCCTCGCGCGCCGCGGCCGCCGGCGCCCGCAGGCCGCGCCCGCCGCGCCTGCTCGCCTCGCGCGCCGCGGCCGCCGGCGCCCGCAGGCCGCGCCCGCCGCGCCTGCTCGCCTCGCGCGCCGCGGCCGCCGGCGCCCGCAGGCCGCGCCCGCCGCGCCTGCTCGCCTCGCGCGCCGCGGCCGCCGGCGCCCGCAGGCCGCGCCCGCCGCGCCTGCTCGCCTCGCGCGCCGCGGCCGTCGCGCCCGTCGCGCCCGCAAGCCGCGCCCACCGCGCCTGCTCACCTCGCGCGCCGCACCAAACGGCGTCTGCACGCCGCGGCCGTCGCGCCCCCACGCCTCTCCTTAGCCAAGTAGCCCCGCGCTGCCCTGACCTCGCGAGAAGAAGGAAGGCCCCGCCGCCGCCGACGCCGCGTGGGCTTTGCCCGGCGGTGCTTGCCGGCGGCGGCGGGGGAAGGGGAGATCTGGGGAGGGGGAGTTGGTGTGGCGGCTAGGGTTTCGCCCGTGTCGCCCGCGGGGGGGACGACACCACCGGTACTTTGTGTTGTAAAGGCCGATGCCATGGAGAATGTTTTCCTGAGAGATTTCACTGTAATTCTTAGTTATATGAGTTACTTTGTAGTTTCTTGGATTTGTGATTCGAAGCATTGTGTTTGTAATGTTCATCGAGTTAGTCATGTATCATTCTAAAAGAAACTCTTCTTGTTAATAGGGCTGGTTTGGATAAAAACTCATATAGATGGAATGAACATGACTATACAATCCACTTTGCTGGGATAAACAAGACCTTCAATTAGTTGGGGATGAATAAGGTCTCCATTTGAGGATGAACTCCACTTCTGTCCTTCTTTTTTCATCTGGATTTGAGTTGGATCCATTAGCCTACTGAGTGAAATTCAGTCGAGGAGTGTTGTTGACACAGACATTAACTAGACTCAGACAGTTGAGATGCTACAACATTTATTACCAATTAAAAACTAAATGCACATGGCAATCTTTGCTCTCTCTCGAATGACCTATCATGTACTTTTCATGTTGATCCAATTCTTCCTCTATAATCCATTTTCTTACAGTATAATCATGTCTTTTACGAACCCATGGATTATAAGTTGGTAAGTTGTATGCTGTTGTTGGTTTATAAGGTTAACAAAATCAAAAAGAGGACGTGGCAAGCTAGGCATGGCAACCTGCCCAAACTTTTATCTTTTTTCTATACCATCTTCTAAACACTTAATTTCATGATTACTAGCTCACTATGCTTGGACCAGAGAAATAAGTAAGCTGGTGTCACTTGCTTTGAAAAGCTCTCTTACAGAGTCGTCTAAGTATTGGGATCATTGAAATCTTTAAGTGAGAGTATAGTTCGACATTTTGATAGCTTCTTAACTATTTGGTTTATCGCAATGGTAAAAGGTCATGACATTCCTCATTAGATGGTTTTATAGGAAGTCACTAATTTAGCATGTGTGAATAAAAAGATGATATGTGTTGGGGAAAAATAAATAAACAATCCTACATGGGTAATCAACAAAGTATGAGGCGGTCAACAAAAGTCTTTTTTTTAAACCTCGGTCAACAAAAGTCCAACTCTGTGAACAAGAGTCAATCCATTTTCAAAATTCAAGAACAGTTTCTAAAACAGTACATGCGTTTTTTGGTTTTCTGTAAGATTATTTATCCTTTTTAAAAAACTAATTAATAATACTCTTAAATCGGAAATAAAAAGGTTAATTTAACTGATGAAAAATCGGGAGCTGGGCCGGGCCATTACACCGCACCGCTATTCCCGTAAAAAAAGAACGCGCAGCAGTAAATGGGCCGCTGCCCAACTAGCCCCCGTGGGCGTCTGCTACTCTTCTCCTGTCATATACGATTTTCTCTCCCCTGGGCGGCGGCGAAGGGAAGGGAAGAGAGGGGAGCGACGGCGGGATGGCGAGCGTGTACATACCGGTGCAGGGGACGGAGGAGGAGGTGCGGGTGGCGCTGGACCACCTCCCCGCCGACGCCTCCGACATCCTCGACATCCTCAAGGCCGAGCAAGCTCCGCTCCACCTCTGGCTCATCATCGCGGTAGGTCCCCTCCGCTCTCAGGAGCCCAAGCTTCCCTCGCAACCCCACCTAGGTCTAGGTCTAGTTCTTCGGCGGCGCGGATGGAGCAACTTCTACGGCTAGGGTTCTGGCGGAGCCTCGCTCCCGCTGAGGCGACCCTTTTCAGCTTCGAGGCGGGCTTTCTGAGGGTTTGACCGATGCTGGTAGAATTTCTCCAAATGCGCGTGCGCGTGCGCCTGTCATTCCGTCCTCTGCTTTGCCCTGGTTGTTCAGCCGGAGCTATTTCGGCTAGGGGTGATGCTGGCGACGTTTTGGTACTGAGGATACCATCCTGATTCGTTCGGACGGATAATTTGAGTGGAAGATCTGAAGCAGAGCTTCTTGCTGAGCCAGAGTTTCATGCTCGAAATCCCAGTCCTTACACACGTGACTTGTGTTTAATCGAAGCTCTAGTCTCATGGTGAAACTTATTATACTTGCAGATACCCTGTCTCGTAATTTTTTTGGTTGTTTTCTTGTGAAATCGAACTATCCGGATTGGTACCTGTTTATCTATAATTTACTTCTGAAAATTATTGTCACAGAGAGAATACTTCAAGCAAGGGAAGCTCGAACAGTTCCGGCAGATTTTAGAGGAAGGATCTGGCCCAGGTTATTTTTTTTATAACTCTTTTCCTGCACTGTAATATTATCTGAACAATCATATCACCTTTGATTATACGACACCAGTTCAATTTCTCATTGTTACTTTAAGTTTCTGCATAAATCCGCTGTTGTTGAACCATTCCCTCTCCTCTGCAGAAATCGATGATTATTATGCTGATGTGAAGTATGAGCGGATAGCTATCCTTAATGCTTTGGGTGCTTTTCATACTTTCTTGGGAAAGGCTGAGAAAGCACCACAGAAGGAAGTGCATTTCAAAGATGCGACTCAGTACTACAATAGGGCGTCGAGGATAGATGAAACTGAACCTTCTACCTGGATTGGAAGAGGTTATACCACTTCAGAACATTTCAGAGCTCTCAGATATGTTGTGGTTTATAGTTTCATGACTCTTATGTGCATCTCTTTATAGCACACTTTCATCTTTGGTTATGGTTGCGTAGCACTTCATTAACTTAAGTGTAGCATCATCTTAGATGAAGTGACCGTTTGAATTTTTGTTGTTGATAGTTTGATATTTCTGTTTAATGTTGAATGATTTGTTGTATTTGTTTGTAGCTTCTCTATCATAGAAACTCAATTTCAGAATCAGAGACATGCTACAAGACATTATATAGCTCTGCCTATCTAGTTTGTGATAAACAGAAAAAATGAGTGTTTTTGTGTTCATTAGTTCACCAGAACATTGTAAATTTGAATAACACAAGATCAGCAATGTGTTTGTGAATTTTTTATAGAATATACCTAAACTGCGATGCCATGGGCCCAGTGAGGCCTGGTAGTGTTGCGGCTAGTCCCAAGTGGCTAGTTGAATTTCTGTTACAAATATCTTGTAATGCTCAGGAATGATCCAAACCCACATGGTTAACCTCTTCAGATGAAGCATGGGTGAAAGCCTAAGTGCTGCTTGGTTGGATGTTCTTTGAGTGTTATAGTCATGCAGTTTTGTTCATTTTTACATCCTTGGTTTTATTTGTTGCACCTGCTATGTATTATGTAAGTGTTGTTTTCTCATACTGGTTTATTAGACTTAGACAAGATCATACAACTGCTCTCTAGAACCTAGGAGTACTGGACTAAAGAGGGGCACTTTATCTACCAGCAAAGTGCTTTGCCATGTTGCTGTTCTGACCAGAGGAGTATGGTTTTTAACATTTTAATTATTGACGTTGCTGTCTAGGTCAACTCTGCGTGGCCAAGGGTGAGTTGCAAATGGCATCTGACTCATTCAAGATTGTTTTGGATGAGGATGGGGATAATTTCCCAGCCCTTCTTGGTCAGGTAATTTTCTTCAGGTTTCTGTAATGCTTGTTTTAAACATAAGTATATAATGTGTACTTCTGAATGACCGCAGTTTGCTTTTAGTATTAAAATACTAGATTGTAAGGGCCCGTTCGGATTCTCTCTATTAAAATACTAGATTGTAAGGGCCTGTTCGGATTCTCTCTATTAAAATACTACTCCCTCCGTCCGGAAATACTTGTCATCAAAATAAATAAAAGGGGATGTATCTAGATGTATTTTAGTTCTAGATACATCCCTTTTTGTCCATTTTGATGACAAGTATTGTCGGACGGAGGGAGTAGATTGTAAGGGCCCGTTCGGATTCTCTCCAGCTCTGCGCTCCGTTGACTCCATGGGTGAAGCCGGACAGAACGGCCCAGCTCCACGGAGCCGAGATCTAGGATCTGAGCTGACCCCTAGTACGAAACAGTGGAGCTGCTATTTCCTGGCTCCTTAGAGCGCGTTCAGTGGAGTTGGAGGAAATTACAAAAGTTTGCCACCACTAAGTGAAAAATACTGATTCATTTTAAGCCTCTCATCTGGGTTCTCCACGACCTTCTCGCTGCCCAATTCTCACCTGCAGAGTCTGCCGCTCATGGACAGTAATGACGCGGAGCTCGCACACAGGGGATAGCTGTAGACGATGATTCGTTTTATGCTTCTCTCCTCGAGTTCCTCCATGACCTTCTTGCCGTCCCACTCTCGCCTGCCCTGTTTGACGAGCCATTCAATGCACAGGCTTCTAGCATCTCGTCGTCTCCATACAGTTCATTTGCCTTCCACTATGAGTGTGCTCGCGTGTGTGGGAGAGAAGAGAGGGACCACATGTGAGAAGAAGAGGCCTACCAAGGGTGTTTATGCAAAATGTTCTTTCATTCAGCTATTTCGGATGGGACCTGTGTCAAGGTGGTGGAGGTTAACGTGCCACGTCAGCAGGTCAAACATGGTCTGAGCTGTTAGGATCTGTGATGAACAACATACAGATTTTTGGGATCTGAATCTGCATTTCTGAAGTTGTAGGACTAACTTGACACCCCTCAAATAGTTATAGGATCTCTCATATATATTATACTAATGAAACTGCAACCTTCGTATGCTTGCTCTTTCACTAGAACAACTTAATCCTTATGCTTTGATGCTTATAATATGATCGATGAAGATGTAATAATTTATCGTAGGGACTAACTAAAAGAAGCCTGTGTTAATCATTATTTTTTTGACATATTTCTTATCAGTTGTTCTAATCTTCAAGTCGCAAACATTGTCAGTGCAGGCTTCTGTTTATTTCCTGATGGGTGATACGGAACAACAACACAAGAAAGCTTTGGAATGTTATAAGAACTCACTAGAACTCTATAAGGTTGGAGACAGCTCAAGTTCTTTTGACAATTCCATGATATTTTGTAGTATATGTTATAAATTTCAATCATCTTTCTAGAGAGCTCTGCGGGGATATGCAGATTGTCCTGCTGCTGTAAGGCTTGGTATAGCTTTTTGTCGATACAAACTTGGTCAGCTAGACAGGGCCCGACAAGCTTTTGATCGAGTCTTACAGGCAAGATTTTTTATCTGTCTCTTGTTTCATGTAGAATAATTGTCCCTTAAGTTGAATTCATGCTTTTATTCACTTACAATTACTTCACAGTTGGACCCTGAAAACTTTGATGCGCTAGTAGCACTCGCGATCATGGATTTGCAAACAAATGAAGGTAAATGCTCTTTACAGACAAGAAATTTCCTTCTCACCTTTTTTCTCATTATTTTCTAAGTATTGCAACTTTGCTATAGCTGGTGAAATTCGCAGTGGGATGGAGAAAATGAGAAGAGCCTTTGAAATTTATCCTTATTGCACTTTGGCACTCAACCACCTGGCCAACCATTATTTCTTTACTGGCCAGCATTTTGTGGTTGAGCAACTGAGTGAGACTGCTCTGTCTTCAAGCAGTCATGGACTACTGAAATCACAATCCTACTATAACTTAGCCAGATCATACCATAGTAAGGTGATGTACCCCATTCATATACCCATTGAATTAGTTGGGTATTATTTCACTTGGTTCTCTGTGCTGACACTTTGGATTTCCGTGTTGAGAGTCTAGTTTACAACCCTGAACATGTGATGTATTTTTGACAATTTATCTGAATTCAGGGTGATTTTGAGACTGCTGGACGGTATTATATGGCATCTGTCAAAGAAGTCAATAAACCGCAAGACTTTGTGTTGCCATTTGTTGGTGAGTTTCTTGTTCTCATTCACATTTTTTCCTTTTTATTTATTTCATGACATTGTTCTGGTATGCAGTTTTTAGCATTTATGTACCTCCATGTTTCAAGTAGATGAAGTAGTAGTTAAATACTCGCACAATGCTATGGTCAGAAATCACCCAAATCCCTGCAAGTTAACTCCGCTGTTGTTGGGCTAATAATTTAGGGATATTTTTAATAAGGTGGAAGGGAAGGGGGAGGTGGAGAGGGAGAGGTGTATAGTAAGTAGATTGCTCCAGCAAAAAATGCTGATATTCTGGTAAAAGCTACTTAAAATATCGAAATGTTGTTTCTTAAAGATAGTACAAATGGTGAGTCAGGACAGTTTATATTTTGTGTGACTCATAATCAGCAGTAGCACTGCACGCCTCATCAACAAGCATACCTAATTAATCTCTAATGTCTAAGGCCACACTGATTTGCTAGTTCTGTCTTCTGTGTACTCCCTCCGTTCCTAAATATAAGTCTTTTTTTAGAGATTTCAATATGCACTATATACGGATGTATATAGACGTAGTTTAGAGTGTAGATTGACTCATTTTGCTTCGTATGTATCCATTTTGATGACAAGTATTTTCGGACGGAGGGAGTATACGCTAATGTGCTTAGTGTCTTTTAATTAGTTCGCTGTTAGAGCACATATCGTAGTTTTTAAGACCGAACCACATAGCATAGTTATTAAGAGTAAGGGAGGCAGGGAGGGAGTGAGAGGGGGGAGGGCTTTGCATCGTCTTCTCTCTTTCATTATTCAGTTCTTTTCTGTGTGTTTGAAAGATGTTATACTCTGTACTAGGTTAGGTTCTGTGCTTTGGTTTAATCTGCTAGTGGCTGTAAGTTATTATGCTGTCATACTAAGTAAGTGTTGTGATTGAATTTGCTGTTATCTTAAGTTAGGGTCGTATCTATGAAGTCACCTCGCCATATGCTTTAACAAGTGTTATAAATTTATGAAGGGGGTCGGTTGCCATAAAATGCATTATGCCTAAAAACTATACCACATACTCCCTCCGTTCCAAATTACTCGTCGCAAAAATGGATGTATCTAGAACTAAAATACATCTAGATACATCCATACCCGCGACAAGTAATTCGGAACGGAGGGAGTAGATATTTAGCTTAAAAAGGTCAGTTGCTGCTTGTGTGGTTTGTCCCTCTATTGTTGCCAGTTATCAGTGCATAGGCGTGCATCCAGCATCAACTGATAAACTACGTGCTTTGTTTCCTAAAGATAGTACAAATGGTACAACCGTAAACTGCCTAGGGGCAGGAATGTAAATGCACATTGTCCCTGTAAGTAGGGAGGCACCCCTCATTTGTGCTTGGACTCTTGCAAGAAAGATCAATATATTATCTGCACTTCTTGCTATTCTGTTTGCAACGAGCGTCGAGATTATTGCACATGCTGGTGTCATACGCATATCATAATCTCGATCTCTTGATCCGCTCCCCATGCACTCTGTTTGGTCATGTAGCCGAACCAAGGTGCCACAAGTTTGTTGTTCGGTAAGTATTCACCATAGTTGCTGCATATCACGGGAACTGAACGAGAAATGATGTCGTGAGCAACATCCGATGTCGCTGACAATCGTCCGAGCACATGCCTTCATTATCGTCGACAGTCGGCCTTGTGTGTGTATGAGAACATCAAGTTGAGAGCCATGCCGCCTAAAGGAAAGGAATACAACAAGAAGTTTATTGCTCCAATATATGTACGACAAGTGAGATAAGCATCTCTGCCTGAGGCATCAAACTACTTAGTGATTGAACGGAATATGCAATCACTGATCGGGGAGCTGGTAAATCGGAGATGTAGAATGGATCACATCCCACATTGATGGGACTTATGTTTGTGATTCGAAGGGGAATCTAATATATGTGAGGTCTCTTAAACTCGTTAGTTGTGAGCCATCTCTCCGAGATGATCTCATCAGTTACTTGCGAAGGGCAAACAATCATGGATAGTATAGTAACTATGGTGGTTATGAATTGATAGAATCCTCAAGGTAAAGCAAGCACTGAGAGGTCTGATAAAAATTCTGGCAAGTTGGCCAGAGGAAACCCATGTCATTTACAGTAGGTACTCATATCTCATCATCAGTTATGTGCCTGTTGTCTTCCTATTGATTTGCTAGTTATAAATGAAATAGTGCCATCTATTTAAAATACATGATATACTTGTCTCTTAATCGATATTTCAGGTGATACTTGGGCATACCGTATTTTTTTCTTCCATTTTAGAATATTTTATTGTGTATTTTGTTGCTGTTTTGTGACACTCGTGATCTGAACCAGGCCTGGGTCAAATACAATTAAAATTCGGTGACTTCAAACGTTCCTTAGCTAGCTTCGAGAAAGTGCTGGAGGTACACCCCGAAAATTGTGAAAGTTTGAAGGTAAGATGTGTTTCTAATCAAATGCTTCTATTCATTGTTCCAAAGCATTCCATTTGATTATGAATGAAATGATTTATGTTGCTTGTGCTAGGCTATTGGGAACATCTATGCAAACTTGGGTGAGAATGACAAAGCCATAGAAACCTTTAAGAAGGTTACACGGATTGATCCAAAAGATCACCAGGTAGTCATTCGTCTCTTTCTCCTTTTTAGTGAATAATTTGTAAACCACAAATTCATTGATTTTGTACAAATTGTATCACTGTCGCCTGTTACAAAAACACTACACTAACTGAACTTGTATTCACTTGGATGTTGCGATATTGATGATTAAGGATCAGGAATGCCAATCTTGGATGCATATGTGAACTAGGATGTCTGGACCTAGGAAACTTCATTGATAGTTGGGCACGCTAAATTATAGATTCCACACACACGCACACACCTTTTATTGCAGCTCTAGAAGAGTGTACAACAATTCCTCTAAAGATGTCCTGTTGTTCGATGATTAGATGAAAATATGGAATTTATTATAGCAGCAGTTATTACCAGGTCATATAAATTTGTAGATATTGTTTCATTGATGTTGAGGAATACTGCAAGAGTCACACTTTTTATTTGCTGTAGAAAAGGGGTATACATTAATTCTATTTGGTTTCCAAACATAAAATGTACAATATTTGTACATCAGTCACTCCCTTGTTTCACTGTATCTCTTCATGGCCTTAGGATTCTCTGTTTCAAGTGAGCGAATCAAGAGTGTAGTTACGGCAATTTTTTCCAGTCTCTGCCCTACTTATGTTCCTTTTTGATATTTGATCATGTACTTATGTGAAGTTTGGACGCTTATTTAATAATCCCATCTTCCTGTACTACCTCTGTTGCATTATTCAATACATGGTTTGGTCATATATCTGATATTGTAGTTCCAATGTTTGTTTTTTGCATATAATCTTGTTGATTAATTCACTATGCAGGCATTTGTTGAACTCGGTGAATTGTTGGTAGAATCTGATTGGGCTGCTGCCATGGAATACTTAAAGACAGTAAGGCTCTTCAACTAGCTATATGTTTATTGTGTTGACCAATGCCATGTTGGAGTTCTTAAAATGCTGTTTTCCCCCTTCTATCAAACTTGTGTAGTGTTTCTGAATTAGGATTAATCACTGAACTTTGTTTCTTAGAATCTTATAATCCACAAATGTATGATTAATATAGAAAACAAACGTTAACACTACAGAAGGTGGATTCATTTAATTATAGGCTTCATCACTCTATCAGCTTAGGTTCTTCTTCCTCTAGATTACCATTGTATTGGCTGTGATAAAACCGGTTTTCTCCTAAAAGTTGAGTTGTTCTATCATGCTGCATCACCTACTCTCTAGGGTCAATTCTGGCAGGATTGGCACATGAAGTTATATGTGCTTCTCTTCGAACTTTGAAATTGGTTTGCAGCATGAAAAACCATATACTTGGTTGTGTGGGCTGGTGATTATAGGTTATCTAAAGTGGATTATTTGACCATGATTTGCATATTGGTGATGCTAGGTTAGCTAAGGCTGGCATTCTGGCTATGATCTTATTGGCGTGGCAAATGTTTGCTGCATCATTGCTGCATGTTAACTACTTTGTTGATCAAATGCATGCGTACCTGATTATTAAAAGGAAAGCATATTTTACCCCCCAGAAGCATTGGGTTTGTCTACTTAGCTTCCTAAACTCCTTTTGGACTCACATAATCCCCTGAACTCCTAATACTGGGCCACTTCATCTGGCATATCCTAGTTTTGCCACCGTCCACCACAAATGGATGCTGCTATCATATTCTACATATCCTCCCGCCGTCTTCCTTTTACATGGCTCGGGTGGAGAGGGGGTAGGAAGAAGACGTGGAGATTTGATGATGTCAGTATTCATTTTGTGCTTAAAAGTGGCGGAACCAGATGTTATGGCAGCCCATGTAGCAATATCACCGTCCACACTATCAATCCGGCTAAGCAAAACCAGGTTTGACTGGTAATTGAACTGGTACTGAAACACAGGCTTGTCAAGTTGATCAATAGAAAGTTTGGCAGATTAAAGACGATTAAACTTGACACCATTTGATACTTCAAGGGAACTCACAATCTACTTTTTATAAGATGTAATCTTATCTAGCATTTCCCAGGCACATCAAGTTTGACAGGTTACTGAATGGGTACTAAAACATGAGGGTGTTAAGTCGATCGATAGAAAGCTTAGGGGATTAATACTATTAAATGGACTGGATGTTCTCCTTGTAATACATAATCTTATCTAGCATTTCTCAGGCATGCACTCTCCTAAGGAAGGCAGGAGAGAAAATACCGGTTGAATTGCTCAATGGAATTGGACTTCTTTATTTTGAGAAGGCAGAGTTTGAGGTTTGTTTACTGTTATACATATAACATTGTATTTACATTTTCATGTATACACCTGACAGTACCTCTTTTGTTCATGCTTTCAGTTGGCTGAGCAAAGTTTTAAGGAAGCTCTAGGAGACGGTATCTGGGTTTCAATTATGGATGGGACTGCTGGTAGTTCCATAGCAAACTGGAGTGTGCAGTACAGGGATCAGAGTTTTTTTCACCAACTTGAAGAAAACGTATCTCTTGAATTACCCTGCGATAAAGTCACCACATTGTTTAACTATGCAAGATTATTGGAAGAGCTTCATGATACTGTGAAAGCCAGCCTCCTTTACCGTCTCATTATTTTCAAGGTACTGTGGTGTCATCCCCAAAACCCTTCCTGAGTGTCCGCTCTCTGTCTCTCATTTACTTATTTTACAGTATAAATGTAACTGGGGATGAAAGCATGCTTTGAAAGAACATGAAAACAGTGAAATTGTAACCTTCACTTTTCTTACTTAGTGTTCCTGTTGTTTATTGCAGCTGCAATCTGCACACAATTTTGTCTGTCATTTTCTGATGTTAGTCATTTGCCTGCGGTCACATGCCTTCATGTGTGACTTTGTTTTTGCAGCTTCTCTAAAACCTGCAGTCAGTTACCTTTAGTTTCATTTGTATTGGCCTTCTCTTGATATAGTTGAGATACCATTGCCATGTTTACCCCGTCCACCACAGATGTATTAGTTACATTGTTTTGCCAGTGATTGAAAGCTCATTTTGTGAGAATTTAATCTTTTCTATCAGGATATTATGCATATATTCCTCAGTCAGTAACCACGATTCTTTTTTGTGTAGTTCCCATTCTTTTTTCAGTTAATACTATGTTCTTACTTCTGTTTGCCCTTACTGTTCTCGGAATTAACTAGACACTGGTTAGTGTCAAAGCTTGTCGAGGGCCTTACGAACATTTTTTGTTTGATGTTGTTTACATTGTCTAGAAAAAGTTCATCTTCACAAGCTGTCTTGCGCAATTTTGTTTAAAAAAAAATCTGTCGTCCACATCACGTCATATCGATGCTTCTTCTAAGACAAAATGACATGCAGTCAGGTGCGTGCTCAAGGAAAAATAGATGAAGTCTACATGAAAGAAAAGCTCTTAATATTATGTTTTTGATAGAAGTTGGCCCCCAAATAACTATCACAAGTACAGACCCTGAGGAAGTGAAGTTCCTGGTCTGTATAAGTATCATTATGGGAAAACTTCCCTATGAAATGTTGAAGTGACAAGTATTGGTGATTTATTTTGGAGTTGCTGTATTGGTCATTGGTTTCCTAATAGACTTCTAAAATAGATCTCTGTAGCATTATTCTGTGATGCAGGATTCTCTGTGCAACAATGAATACACTCTTTTGTATTTGTACTACACTTGTATTATATTCTAATTCCCTGTTTTCTTTAATAATAATAACAGTACCCAGACTACATTGATGCCTATCTGAGGTTAGGGTCTATTGCAAAAGAAAAAAACAATATTCAACTGAGCATTGAGCTGGTAAGTACTGATGCTTACATTTGTTGTTCTTCTTAACTGAGAATAATAATGGTTTATTTGTTTCTAGATAGGTGATGCTCTAAAGATAAATAGTAAGTATCCAAATGCACTGTCTATGCTTGGAAGTCTTGAACTTCAGAGTGATGAAACCTGGCTCACTGCGAAGGAACATTTCCGTGATGCTAAAGATGCTACTGACGGAAAAGACCCATACTCTTGGCTTCAGCTGGTATGTGAGCCTACTTCACTATAGTAGTTTTTTTAATGGCCGTGGTAGAATTTAATAAGTAAATCCCTTCCATCCTGAGTTATCTGTTTACAGTTTACAATTACTGTTGAATTAATATAGCTTGTAATGACAGTGCGTCATATTTTCCTTTTATGAATTGGCTGCTGCCTGCTGGCAGGATAAAATGCGTCAAGTAATTTAGACCATTAGTGTATCACCAAATTTAGTGATACGTTAGGCTTACATATATAACTCGTCCCCTTGTATTTCCAACAATTCTACAATAGCTGGTCATTGTAATACAGAATTTTCACTGTAAATGACTATGCTACTTAACTCTTCTCCGACTGATCAATTGCATATGTGTTGTTACAGGGCAACTGGAACTACTTTGCTGCCAATCGCCCTGAGAAAAAGGCCCCGAAATTCGAGGCCACTCATCGGGAGAAAGCAAAGGAACTTTTTTTGAATGTATGATATGTTACACCAGCTATTATTCCCAGTTATCTTCTCAAATTCATCAGGTCTTTGGAGGTTTTCATGCAATAGATTCTGTTCCTTCATATTTGTTACTCCCTCCGTCCCATAATATAAGACCATATTACATCTGATTTGTGAGCAAATCGGATGTAATAAGGTCTTATACTATGGGACAGAGGGAGTACAGAAATAGACCCCACAAACTGTTCTTCAGCAGCTGTCTTTTGTTTCGGTAATTGTGTGTAGGCATGTATTATACATGTACATTTATATTCACCATTTATGTTGATGCTCAGAATGGCCTGTCTTGATTGGATATCTCAGGAACATCTTCCGTAATTTATGTTCCCTGAAGCTCATCCGTGATCATTGCTTATTGTTTAAGATAGAACTGACTATTCTTGGGCCTGATGTCAGCTTGTAGTTTCTACTGTTGATAAGCTTTTTGTTTGTTTGTTTAGTAGTATTTCAGGCTAACAAAGAGTTAGCAGGAAAATTGTTCTGTGATCCTCTGCACAAGAATCAAAAGCTACATTTAATCTATTTTAAACTTCAGTAATTATATTTCTAGCACGATTTCTCATGTTCTTTATTTCATTAATGCCATCTTTTTAGAAGTGTAGCAAATGCTTAGTTTTTTATTTCTGTTAGTTTTCTAGTAAAACAATTGTCTAGTTTTAACTCCTGTCTCCATATTTAATGTATTTTGGAGATTAAATCACTGAATTAGGCAATCGTATTTTTTTTAAAGAGTAAATAACTCTCCGGTTGGGACGAAGCACTTTGTACATGATCATTGATCAAGTCATGATATTTACTGCGTAAAGTCAAAAGCTTAGGAATTTGAATGCCATAATTTGTAGTGCGAGTGATATTTGTAGTAGGACATCAGGACATCTAGCAAGCTCTTTATTGATTTGCAATGTTACACTTTCGTCATGTTTGCCTCAAATCTCACAGTTCTATTTCTACAGAAATATAATGGCATGATATTTAATAAGTCAAGTTGAAAACTTAGGAAGTTGGTTGGTACATTAGTGAGTTTGAGTTCCAGAGTCATACTCGAGCAAGCCATCCAGCAAGATGTGATGAATGATGATAAATTTTCTTTTCTGGAGAATTGTAAATAAACAGGCAACTGAATTGGGTGCACTTTGATTAAATTTCTTTTACATGAGAGCATTAATTTCTTGGAACCACAAAGCAAATGTGTGGTTGAAAGCAAATTATATACTGCAGTGCTTTGAGGGATTGGTGATGGTATGGTGTCTTTAAGTGCCGGTTTGCTCATTGTTGGGATCTCAATCTCTGATTCAGGTACTAAAGCAGAACCATGGTAATATGTTTGCTGCAAATGGTCTTGGAATCTTACATGCTGAGAAAGCCCAATGGGATATTGCGAAGGAGTTATTTACACAGGTTAGAAAGGGAAAACAATGTTCATTATTCTATATGACAAACTGTGAACTTTAATAAAGTGCATCACCAATTTGATATTAGGTACATGAAGCTGCATCAGGAAGTATATTTGTTCAGGTACCTGATGTATGGATCAATTTGGCCCACATATATTTTGCTCAAGGCCTTTTTCAACAAGCAGTTAAAATGGTACTCTCCCTGTCTTCTCCCTCTCCCTCTCTCTCTCTCTCTCTCTCTCTTTGTCGGATGAATGAAGTTCCTAATTCCTTTTCTTGCAGTACCAAAACTGTGCACGGAAGTTCTTCTACAACACAGATGCAACTACACTCCTATACCTTTCCCGAACACATTATGAAGCTGAGCAATGGCAAGACTGCCGGAAATCTTTGCTGAGAGCTATACATTTGGCTCCATCAAATTATTTATTACGGTTTAATGTTGGCGTTTCAATGCAGAAGTTTTCTGCTTCTACTCTACAGAAGACAAAACGAACAGTTGATGAGGTCAGTACTGATACTTCTCTTTGCCTGGTTTCTGATTCTTTGATATATGAAGTAAGAGAAAAAAGGTAATACCACCCAAATCTCTCTGGTTTTGGTATATACCATGTGGCTCATTTCTATATCCTCCAAACTCCACATTTCTCTCCATTATCCAGCTTTTTGAGGTGATCCGTCATCCCTGTGTTTTTTTAGGGAGAAGTCGTTTTTGGTTTGAAGGCTGACGGTGACACTGCTTTTTTTGGGGTGATTATTGGACTGATCAACTTTTGTGGAGAAGAATCCTTTGGCTGCATTCTCTTGCCCTTGATAATCTGGTCTCGGTCCATGATGTGCTTACCACCCAAGACCCTCTGGATCTATTCCACCCCCCTTTCCAGCCAGGGTTTTGTTGAATTCCATGAGTTCAGACATTTCCTGATCAGCTTGCATTTTTTCCCGTATGCTGCCGATTCTTGGTCCTTCTCATGGGGTTAACTTTCTCATCTTCAGAAATCTACAAGGCTCATTTTCAGCATCTCCGAGCTCCATCCTTCACCTCTTGCCATGGAATTCCAAGTGCTCTCCTAAGCTCAAAGGCTTTGCCTGGCTCCTGAATGAGAAACTTAACACCAAGACATGCTTCAACTTCGCCAGTTTAATTCCCCTGGGGCTCCATTTGCTCTCTCTGCCAATCGAACTCCTCCAGAACTCGCGGTCACCTCTTCTGGCTTAGCTTCAGCTCCTCATGCTGGCAGTGTCTCAGACTTCGCTTTGATATCCACATTTCATCCATGGAGGAGATTGTTTCCCAGGCGAAACTTATGATCAGCAAGCCTTTCTTCCTTGAGGTTCTTGTGTTTGCGGCGTGGAATATCTGGAAGCAGAGAAATGCTAAAGTATCTGTTGTTTAACTTCAAGAGGGGTCTTTTCTTTCTTACAGAATGAAGGATTAGCTTTCCGCCTCTCTCAGGCTCAGGCTGGATTGGCTTTTTTCTAGCCCTAGCCCTTCTTTCTAGTTTCCCCTTTGTACAACCCCCTCCCCCCTCTCTACTTCTGCTATTATTAATAAAATTTACTGTCGGGGCCTCCCCTACCGTTTCCGCTAAAAAAGGCTCATGGTTACAGATGCAGCCACTACCAAAACCTATATGAATCATCCTTGCATCTCCCTGTATTTGGTTGGTTGGGACTGTGGGAGGCTTTTCCACCCTGGACAAGCTCACTAAACTTGGAAGGAATGTCCCCGAGAAATGTTTGACAGGCCCATTCACCCATTTGACCAAATAAGCTCATCCATGCACAACTAATCATGAGCGTTGGCAATAGTTGGTGATAATTACTTCAAGATTGGGATTGATAAGTGATCTAGTTATTCACACTTATGCTTAGTTTCCGGTTGTTGAACCATGTTGTCAACTTGTGATGAAATATTCCTCAGTAATCTGTTGTGAAAAAATTAGGCACATAAATAGGAAAACGCTGGTTAGCCAACCATAAAAAAATATATAGAAGCTGATTACATAAACATGATGATTGTAATCCACTGAAATGCCAAATGCAGCTTAGTGTTAGCGTCTGCTGATTAGTGCATGATAACTATTATTAATGAAAGTTAATGGCATAATTTAATTAATTAATAGCGTCCATCCATCCCAAACAAAATGCTGCAGAGTCTCATCCATCAAAGATGGAGTGTTTGTATTCCATCCTGAATTTTCAGGTTGTCCTATCCCATTCAACCTGACCCTATCTAAACACTACCTTGTGTGAACCACATGATCCTGGTGTTGCATACAAGTCCCCTGTTAAGATCTATACCAAACTTTTTCCGTGCCGCAAGCTACAGCAGACAAAACTACTGCAATGTTCTGGCAATATAAATTGGGTAGTCCCATCTACAGACTTATTGGAGCATAGATCTGACCCTGATATGCTGAAAGATGGTATTATGAATTACAGGCCTACAGCTCTATCATAGGGAATAAAAGCCTCGTGACAGTTTTTTTCTTCACTAAATAGATCGCTTCTTTCAGAGGCCATCGCCCACCTTCTTGTTTAAGATATGACAATCTATCATCTTGTATGTACTCTTTACTAACCACAGAAGTAATTTTTGCTGCATGCTTTCTTTTTCTAGGTTCGTGCAACAGTCTCTGAGCTTCAGAACGCCATTAGAGTGTTCAGTCTATTGTCTGTTGCATCAACGTACCATTCCCATGGTTTTGATGAGAGGAAAATAGAAACCCATGTTGAGTATTGCAGACACTTGCTTGATGCTGCTAAGGTTCATCGTGATGCCGCTGAACAAGCTGAGAAGCAAACCAAGCAAAAATTGGAAGTTACCCGTCAAATTGCTTTAGCTGATGAAGCTCGCCGGCGGGCTGAAGAACAGAGGAAATTCCAGGTCCTGCTCTTGCTGCATGTATTTCATCATAAATGTCTGTTTGTGTTTGAAAAATATTATATGTTTATGGCTAATGTGGTGCTGGTAACAGTTAGAAAGAAGGAAGCAAGAGGACGAATTAAAGCAAGTAATGCAACAGGAGCAGCACTTCGAGCGTGTCAAGGTATTTTTATATATTACCATGTGTGTTTCAATGAGAGCTATAGATGTCAATGATTCGTTCATAAGTGTTAAAGAACGATTCAAATCTACCCGTGAAAATCGGCCTATACAAAGTTTTGAGCTAGAGCTACTCGACTTGCCTGCACATACCAAAAATGAACTAGCACCCTTCCATCGGTTTTGGTCGGGTTGATTACAACCTGAGATTGAACACAGCTGTTCTTTGTTCGCCAAGGAGGACCAGCTGTGGTATGCCACTCCATTATTGAGATATGTTTGTTGGTATTGGCCCCAGGCTATTTGTGCCTACAGAAGACATAGTTTCTTTATACTGTCTGATGTGACACATTTTTATGGTTGCTTATGTGGAAAAGACCATTCAATCACAAATAAGTTGCAATGTTTTCTCATGCTATTTGGAACCCTTTGGGAACAATTTTCTCTACAGTATCTGTATTCTAATCTTGCACTATCGCATCACTGAATAATAGGCACTTTATTGGGAAATCAGTCCATAGTCTTCCAAGAATTTGTTATGTATAGAAATGGTGACAGACCATATTTTTCTTGTCCATTGTGTGAAAATCTGCTTTTGTTCATGCAACTTAAGTACCTAACCCAGGATTAGTTTCTCCAAAGCTGTAATGTCACAAGCACATTTGGATTTTGCCTGACAGCTTAAAGCATGATTTGACAATGTACTGTTTCTCATAAGGAACAATGGAAAACATCCAACAACACCCCTGGTAAGAGAAAAGATAGGTCCAGGCATGAAGATGAAGATGGGGACAGTGGGAAGAAGAGGAGGAAGGGTGGCAAGAGAAGGAAGGATCAGAAGACAAAGATGCAATACGAAGATGATGAAGAAGATCAATACAGAAATGAACCAGAGGAAGATGATTATGCAAACATGTCAAGGGATCCTGGCGGTGACAGACCAGAGAAAGCCCCAGATCACCTTCTTGCGGCTGCTGGTCTTGAGGATTCTGACGCCGAAGATGAAACGGTTAGGGTTCCTGTTTCTTTCCCATAAAGTCAAAATACATTTATTTCTGCATCCAAGTTTGTTTGTTTTGTCTTTGGGGAGCTTTGATGTCTGTTTCCTGCTATGCAACGGAAGTTATTTTGCTCCATACATATGTGGTTTAAACTGTTCATGCTCATAAGTGCTTTGGTGCAAAGTTGCCTTCATCTACTCTTTTGTATTGTAGGGTCATCCTCAATCCGTGATAGAGCGGAAGAGACGAGCATGGTCAGAATCTGACGACGAGGAACCAGTGCAGCGATCAGTGCAACCTACTAGCCCAGGTCCGAATGATCTGAGTGAATGAAATAAGTAGAAGGACAAAGCTCGCTCTTGACAGTGATGATACATTAGGTTATGATGTTGTTGTAGAAGTCCCAACAGTTTAATTTACTTTTGGGCTGTAACAAAATAATTTCTGTGGTAGTTTTTTTTTTGGGAGGGAATTCGCAGTAGTTCTAGAGCTAAGAAAAGATGAACCTTAAGGGCCATGTTTGCCCATACTAACCGAAGCACTGTATCCAATTCATGACACGTTTCTACGTTATCCTGTAGTATGTTTTATGACTATCCTGTCTTTTCTGGTCTGGGCTTGTGTTGTGGTTTTTGCGGGGTGCTCTGTGTTAAGGGTGGAAATGCAAAAGCTAGCAACCTTTTGCAATAAAACTACGTTCCAGGTATGGGTGGGGCCACTTCATACCCTCACCTGCCCTCAATGAGCTTACCCATCACCCTTGCCCATATTTGCCAATGGGTATAATTTATTCCCATACCCATTACTCGACAGGATAGATATGCCTGTGTGCAAAACATCAATTCGAACAACTCACAGTCATGAAAAGCAATATATAATTACAATTTATAAACAACAACATATACTTATAAACAACACATTTAATAAACAATATCATTTCTCATAAACAACACGTCAAAGCGGAAGTTCCGAACTAAACCCTCTTTTAGGGCTTAATCGGTTAGTCCTCTCCCAAGAGGGTTGGAGAGGATTGACAAGGATTGGGACGTATTGTGGCTTATAAGGGGCTTAAATCCCCCTCAAACTCTTTCAATCCTTTCGGATCCAAACTCAACCGAACAAGGCCTTAATAAAATAGGATCACACCGTCTTTTAAAAGATTCCGGCAATCCTCATTTTACTGGCCGCTGTTTGGAGTTTCTACGGCCTCTAGCGCTCGTGTGCAATGCGGAGAATTTAACACGGAATGAAGTGTAAAGAATATCAGTCGATGGGAATCGTCTTTCAAAAAGAAGAATCCTCCAGTCTCCCAGCCAAAAGCACTAACCAAACTGCACCTTGGATGTGAGTGTTTGGTTAGCTTATTATCACTGCACAAATGTAAGGTAGTAGCTTCCAGAGCTTCCATAGTCATGTCAAAGATAACTTCGTCGAGCAAATGGCATGCTCACAAAAAAACCATGGCAAGGCAAGATCAATGAAAAGATACGCAAAACTTTTGCATACTCACGGTAGAAAAAAAAAAGGAGTAGCAATGACCAGTAACACCACGCGCAGAAGGATACGCGAGATGGCTCGAACGATCTAGCGAGTACAAGAAGTCTCAACTTTCCCATATGATACGCGCATGTTTCAACGTTACAATGCAGCTAAATTCATGCTTCAGTTCACCATGCCCCTAAGCCAGTGTCTCAGAAAATATTACAGAAAGAGAGTCAGTAGCGCCACGCGCCATCTCACAGGATGTTAATTTCGCCGTTCAGGTCAGAGCTCTATGCCTCCACAGCAAATCAGTCATGCTCGCTTGACGATGCTAAGATTAAACACTGGTTCGACGCTTAAACGACAGTAATAACTACTAGCTACCTATAGTAAGCACTGACCGGGAATTTAATCCAGAATAAGCAGAGTACAGGGTGATGGGGAAGGAGTTCAGTCATCATCATCGTCAGAAATGTCTATCACGGCAGGCCAACTTCTTGGATTTGGAGGAGTTGAACCAGGTGGGTCAGCCGAATGAGGTGGAACCACTTGACCAGCAGCGATGGAGCATGGAGCTGGTGGCTGTGATTGATCTGCAGGGGCCTGAGTTATCACCTGGTCAGCAGGAGCGACAGCAGCAGCAATGTCCATGCTTGTAGATAGATCAGATCGGGCTCTGTGGCCAGCAGAAGCGACAGCAGCAATGTCCATGGATGGAGCTGGTGGCTGGGACTGACCTCCAGCTCCAGGAGCTTCAGCCACCGCCTGATCAGCGGGAGGGGCAAGAACATCCATGGATGGAGCTTCAGCCATCACCTCGTCATCGATAGCAATGACCTCCAAGTGCAGAGCCGGTGGCTCGGTTTGTCCAGACGAGACCTCCTCATCCGGATCCGGCCGGGCCTCGATGGAGCGCGAACGTGCTATCTGAACCAAGCGTTCCCTCTCCCTTCTCCTCCGCACTGTTCTTTTGTTCACGAGCGGCTCGGCCGATCCACTAGAGCACTCCGATTCGTAGAAGTTCTGCCACAGGCTGAAGCAAACGTACTCTTTCTCCTCGGCAGAGCCCCTAGCTTCGCTTCTCGCCGCCTGCCTCTCCGGCGCAGCCCGGTTCGATTGCTTCCGTTTGCTCCGGGTCAGAGGGGCGGCAGGCTGAACGGTTATTCTCGGAGAGTCTTCAGGCCGATGCTGCCTCCGTGTCTTCATCGAGGAGCTGGTCTTGGTCGGCTGCTTGACCGTGCTTTGAGTGGCAGCAGGCCGGGAAATGTGCTTCTCCAACGCGGCCAGGCCTTGCCCTAGCTTTAGTTTCTTCTGAGATGCACAAGGCTGCACACTGGATCTCTGAACGTCCTTCCTGGAGGTGTTGCTTCTCGGCGAGTTTGCGTCGTTGCAACTCCTCCCTGGAGAGAAAAACCCCTGCTCCTCCGACGTAACCGATGCTTGCTTCTGTTTCAGCCGTCTGCTCCGAGGGGCGGCAGAGAGAACAATTGCCTTCTGAGAGTCATCTGCCTTCTTTGAGGGGCTGCTGCCCGGTGATTTTGCATTGCTGCTGTGCAAATGCTCGCGCTTCGCCCATGCGAGAAGCTCTTGCTTCGGCTTTCTCCGAGGGGCAGCGGACAAAACAATTGCTTTCTGAAAGTTTTCAGGCATATTTCTCTTGCGTGCCTTCTTTAAGGAGCTACTCTCCTGCACTTCGTCTGAATCTGGATACGACTGCTGTACAGCTCCTTGTTGTGACTTGGGCATTTTGGTTGTTTCAGTCTGAAGCCGCAGCGTACCTGAAGAAGTCATGTTGTAAGTTGATATCGTAACAAGTTACCTATAGCAAAGAATTGTCTTTAATTTGGGGAGTACTGTAAGTCTACGTTCTTATTGGCAGCCAATATGTCGCACTAATGCTGGAAGTACCAAAGTTCACATAATGAAATGATCAAACAAAAAAATCACTATAGCAACAAGTTTACATGACCCACCAAGTTACGTGCAAAAAGAGTTACCATGCAGCTGATCTATTTTTTGTTAGATGTCATGGTTTCAGTTTCAGTGCCACTCCTGACACAAACCCGTTGTTTTTCACTTAATTGTACAGCATAAGCAAAAGAATCTATAATAGATAAACACCTACAGCATCAGCCAAGAATTTTATAGCACATGGTAGCTATCTTGATTCCTGAATATTTACGAACTATAGCTGATCTATTTTTTGTTAGATACCATGGTTTCAGTTTCAGTGCCACTCCTGACACAAGCACCCTATTTTTTCACTTAATTGTATAGCATCAACGAAAGAATCTATAATAGATAAGAGGTCAGACCTACAACATCAGCCAAGAATTTTATAATACATGGTAGCTATCTTGATTCTTGAATGTATCAAGCTACAGAATGAAAAACAAATTGTGGACACAAACAGTTGCATGCATGCTGACAATTTAAGATACAAGAATGTAAGAATAACTGTAAACCGGACAGATTTTAGGTGAATCGTGTAGTGGTAAAACTGAAGCAGAGGAGCCAGGTTTGACCTCTATTCTCGTTATGGTTAGTTTGGAGCTCATAACCGATGGCGTATTAGATAATTGATTCTGATATTTACCTTTTGGAGCCATCTTTTGTCCTGGTGTCACTGCTGGTTTGGTCACCACGTATTTACCACGACAACCCTTCTTGTGGCTGCAGAAAATAGCATCAGTCAATACACCTTTGAAGTTTTCTCAAACACATACACCTTTGAAGTTCACATGCAAACATTAGCTGAAAGTAAATATTATCTAGAAAAACATTCAGAGTCTCTGAGAGTATTAAAAATAACAAATAAATGGTATACGAGTTTTGTTAGGGTACCAGATCGATCTATTATACTCTCAACAATTCAACTCAGTTCATACATCGATGGTGTTCTGGTGGTGGAAAGGAAGGGAAGGGAAGTAGGTGAGGAAGAGAGAGCCGCCGTCCTTTGCCTGATCCTCCTGGATGCCGATTCAATCGGTGCTTCCAGATTAAGTACCGGTGGCTATGCGTCAACGGGTCCAGTTGGGCCCGACAAATCTTCTGTTGGGCTGGACGATCCTCTTGGGCCTGCTGGATATCCTTCTCGCCACGTAGCCGTCTTGGGCCGGGTTCGCTGCCATGGTGGTACTCTGTTCTCCAGTCGTCATGGCAGCGGCTCCCTTGCTCTGCTTGCTCGTCACGGTGCTGACATCCCCCCCTTCTTGAGTTGTGGCTTGTCCCCAAGCCAGCAGTGCAGGGTAGCGTTCGCGCGTGGCCTTGGCGTCCTCCCAGGTGGCGTCCATGATCGACGGGTCGGACCAGCGCACGAGTAGTTGTTCTCGTCGGCCTTGTGGGGTTTGGCGCTATCTTGTGTCGATGATCTCCACCGGCTTCAATGGCTCATCGTTGGGTACTGGCAGCGCCGTCTCGACCTGGGTGGTGGGGGAGAGAGCTCGGCGAAGTTGAGACACATGGAAGACGGGGTGGACCTTGGCGCCGGCAGGAAGCTCAAGCTCGTAGGCGACGGGGTTGATGACGCGGATGATCTTGTAGGGGCCGTAGTAGCGGAAGGAGAGCTTGTAGTTCGAGCGACGTACCACTGTCGTTTGGACGTAAGGTTGTAGCTTGACGAAGATAGAGTCGCCCACCTGGAATGATCATTCGATGCGCTTCTTGTCCGCCTGGGCCTTCATGATATTGCGAGCGCGGTGGAGGTGCTCCGAGATGACCTGTTGCATGTGCTTTCGTTCTTCTAGCCAGTCTTGGAGCTGCGGAATCCTGCAAGTGGAAGCAGCTTCGATTCCCCAATGGCGAGGTTCATGACCGTAGAGCGCGACGAAGGGTGACGTGTTCAATGCCGAATGGAAACTGGAGTTGTACCAGAACTCTGCAAGGGCCAAGTACTGATGCCACTTGCGCGGGTTGGCGTGGGTGAAGCACCTGAGGTAAGTCTCCAAGCACTGGTTAACACGCTCCGTTTGACCGTCAGTTTGTGGATGGTACGGCGTGCTCATGTTCAGCTCGGTGCCAATTGTCTTGAACAGCTCGCGCCAGAAATTGCTGGTGAATACTGGATCTCTGTCTGATACGATAGCTTCAGGCAGTCTGTGCAGTTTGTACACGTTCTCCAGGTAAGAGTGAGCAACTTTTGCAGCCGTGAACGGGTGACCGAGGGGCAAGAAGTGCGCGTAGCGCGTGAATTTATCCACTACGACAAGGATGCAGTTGAACTTGCCTGACAACGGCAGTCTGTCGATGAAATCCATGGTCACCACCTTCCATGCGCCGTCTGGAATTGGGAGTGGTTCTAGCAATCCAGGGTAGCGCACACGCTCTGGTTTGGCCTGCTGACAGATTGAATAGGACTGCACATACTGTCTGGTGTGCTCTTTCATTTTGGGCCAGGCGAAGAGGTGGCGGAGACGGCGGTAGGTAACAGGCACGCCGGAATGGCCGCGCCCACAGTACTGTCATGGAAGGCCTGGAGCATGCGTTGCTGGAGTGCGGGGGAGCCACCCAACCAGAGCCTATCTCTGAAATACAGCAGGCCATCAGGCATGGAGAAGCGCTGTTTGGGGTCCGGTCGTCGCGCGAGATCACTGATGATCTTCTGAACTTGTGGGTTGTTCTCATAGCTTGCTGCGATATCGTCTAGCCATACAAGCTTGCAGACTGAAATTGATGTCGCTGTTTCGTCAGGAGCTCTTCGCGACAGTGCATCAGCGGCTGAGTTCGTTGCGCCTGGGCGATAGCAAATTTTGTAGCGCAGACCAAGAAGCTTAGTAAATGCCTTCTGCTGCCATGGTGTAGAGAGATGTTGGTCGTCGAGGTGGTCTAGGCTTCGTTGATCTGTCCGGATGATAAACTCTTCATTCTGCAGATAGGGACGCCATTGCTCGATAGCCATAAGAATCGTCATGCATTCCTTCTCGTAAGTGGATAGCCCTCTGTTCTGGGACCGAGAGGCTTGTTCATATATGCTATGGGGTGACCCTCTTGTTGAAGAACTGCACCCACTCCGTAGGCGCAAGCATCTGCATCGACGGTGAAAGTTTTCTTGAAATCTGGCAGCTGCAGAACAGGTGCTGTGATCAATTTCTGCTTCAGAACATCGAAGGCTTGTTGTGTATCACTGGTCCACATGAACTGATGATTTTTCTTGAGCAGATTGAAGAGCGGTCGTGCTATGATCCCAAAGTGCTGGACGAATTTCCTGTAGTACCCTGCCAGTCCTAGGAACCCGCGCACCTCCTTGGCGCAAGTGGGCGTTGGCCAATTCTCAATTGTCTGAATTTTGCTGGGGTCAGTGGAAACGCCCTGCTCGTTGATGACGTGTCCAAGGTAAGATATCTGTTGCTGTGCAAACGAGCACTTGGATTGCTTCACTTGCCAATGATCTGCCCGAAGCAATTGCAACACTTGCCTGATGTGCTGAATGTGCTCTTTCAGTGTCTTGCTGAAGATGAGAATGTCGTCGAAGAACGAGATCGCACAGACACGGTTTACAGGGCAAAGAGTGGTGGTAATGGCGCTGTTGAATGTAGTCGGTCCTCCGGTGACCCCGAATGGCATAACGCGGTACTCCCAATGGCCGGAATGGGTCTGGAATGCCGTTTTGTACTCTTCACCTTCCGCCATTCTGATTTGATGGAATCCTGCGCGCAGATCTAATTTGGAGAACCACTTGGCGCCCGCAAGCTCGTCCAACAGCTCGTCTATGAGGGGAATTGGGTACTTGCTGGCCACCGTCATGGAATTGAGTCGTCGATAATCAACGCAGAGACGCCACGTTCCGTCCTTCTTTTTGACAAGCAGTGCTGGCGAAGAGAACGGACTGGAGCTTTTTTGAATAATGCCGGCATCGAGTAGCTCTTGCACCTGCCACTCGATTTCTGTCTTGAGTTCCGGCTTATATCTGTACGGCCGCAGGTTAACTGGTTGTGCTCCTGCCATCAATGGAATTATATGGTCACAGTCGCATCTCGGAGGCAGGCATCGTGGATCTTCAAACACATCAGTGAACTGTTCCAGTAAACGCAGAACTTCAGTTGGTATTGGGGTGTCAGGTTTGCTGCTTCCATCCAGTGAATTCAGTTGCACAACATGAGCGACTGAGCCTTGTTTACATGCTTTGAGCAATTCTGGAGCTGATATGACAGAGCATTGTGTTTGATCCGAAGAAACTGCCAACAGTTTCAATTGGCCTTCAGGTGTAGTGACTGTCAGGTACTGCTCAATCCAGTCAATGTTCATAGGGCTGTGCTTGCGGAGCCAATCCATACCAAGTATAGCGTCGTACAATCCCAGCTTGAGGATTTTGAAATCCGTTTGAAACTGGTGACCTTGTGTGACCCATTGACACGCAGGAATGTAACGAGTGCAAGGAATGGTAGCTCCATCTGCAACTCGCACACGGCACGGCTTCGGCAAAGCAGTTGCTCCAGCCAGCTTGGTCGCCAGGGTGCTGTCAACGAAAGATGTTGAACTGCCGGAGTCCACTAGCAGTAGTATTTCTTGCCCTTGTACCCATGCTTGCAGTTGTAGGACCCCGGGGTCTGATGATCCGTCTTCAGCCTGACGCGAGAGAGTGCATAGGTTTTCTTCTTCAGAAACGGGCGAATCGGGTGGTGAGTCACCAGTTGGATCATCCAGGCTGAACATGGCAAGCAGTTCGTCGACGATGTGCATTTGTACTGTTGGTGGGCACACATGGTCTTTGCCCCAGCGTTCTCCGCATTTGAAACAAAGCCCTTTTGCTCGTCTAAATTGACATAGTGTTGCGATCTTGCTTGTTTCAGACGAGGCCCGAGCTGCATCGGTCCCACGTCTGTCTTCAGAACCGGTCGCAGGTGTCACTGGTCGACTGAAGAAGGAGGGTGGAGTCGATCTGACCGCGTAGCTTGGCCCTTGGTTGGTGTTGGAGAAGCGCCTGTAGGGTAAGTCACCGTCGGCCACTTCCTCCTGAAGTAGGGCCAGCGAACAAGCCGTGTCCAGGTCCGGTGGGCGCTGTACGAGCACCACCGCGTGGATGTCCGGTCGCAATCCCTCGACAAAGCGCGTCAGGAAAAAATATGGGTGAGTATTTTCGGAATAAGAAATGAGGTGATTCATCAGTGATTCAAATCGCTCGATGAAATCTGCGACAGTAGTATGCTGCTTAATAGCGTAAAACTGTCGGATGAGCATCTGGTGTTTGTCGCGCCCGAATCGGGTGCAGAGTAATGAAGTGAACGATTCCCAGTCGAGCCCAATCAGTTTCTTCTGAACTGACTGGAGCCAGATGCCCACAGGGCCTGAGAAGTTCAAAATCGCCATAGGGACACGGTATGCATCATGAACGGCGAACATCTGGAAATACTGCTCACAGAGCGTTTTCCAGAGCTGCGGGTTTTCGCCGGTGAACAGGGGAAAATTCATGGGAGGTGGATTTTGCCCCAAATTGGCGAGGAACGATGGAGTTATGTGATCTGGAGGGGAAAGTGCCAGGTGCTGAGACGTACCCGTGACCGGGAGTGCCGTCGGTGACTCGATGGTCACCGACGGGAGCCCCCCGGTGAGATCGACGTCGCCGTGGCCACTGGGCCCGTGGAGTATTCCTCGCGTTTGAAGCAGCGGTGGCGGAGGAACATGGGGCGTCGCTCCACTCGACGAAGACGGTGCGGTTGGTTGGGGAGGGGTCGCTTGCATCATGGCGACTGTGTTCTCCAGCTTGGTGAAGCGGGCTTCTAGATCGGGTTTCCACCGAAGGAGATCCTCGATCTGCGATGTCTGCGCTTGCAGCTGCTTGAGGACGCTTGCGGAGTCGCTCTTCGCGTCCTGATGGAGCTTGTCGAGGTACTCTTTGAGTGCCGGATCCATGGCGGCGAGGAAGACTTGCCGGGCGTGGACGCGTTGTCGAGTTTCCAGGATGGCGCGGCGGAGATCGATGGTGGTGGTGGTCTTTGATACCAGGATGTTAGGGTACCAGATCGATCTATTATACTCTCAACAATTCAACTCAGTTCATACATCGATGGTGTTCTGGTGGTGGAAGGGAAGGGAAGTAGGTGAGGAAGAGAGAGCCGCCGTCCTTTGCCTGATCCTCCTGGATGCCGATCCAATCGGTGCTTCCAGATTAAGTACCGGTGGCGATGCGTCAACGGGTCCAGTTGGGCCCGACAAATCTTCTGTTGGGCTGGACGATCCTCTTGGGCCTGCTGGATATCCTTCTCGCCACGTAGCCGTCTTGGGCCGGGTTCGCTGCCATGGTGGTACTCTGTTCTCCAGTCGTCATGGCAGCGGCTCCCTTGCTCTGCTTGCTCGTCACGGCCTGACAAGTTTGAGACGTCATTCTGCGTCTAAATGATTGAGAGGCAAATTTCAAAAAGAAACGAACCACCTAGTGTTCAAGCCTTCAACGGCATATCTTGTCGACTTTGTGCGAGAAAACAGCAATTAAGAATGTGAGGCACAATTTTACAACTCATCATATAAACATGATGAGTTATATGTCAGGGTAAATTTATGCAGTCTTACTTGTGCCAGTGACAAAGCTTGTTGCCACAGGTTGGATCTTCGCTAACATTCTCGATACAGCAGGAATCAGATGGAGGTCCCAGGCTCTTGGCCCTCACAAGTGTATTGCCACACTTGTCACACTGAAATTTAAAATATTGAACATGCCAGTAAGAGGTAAACCAGATTGAAAATTAATAACCAAAAGGAAAACACTAAAAAGAGAACTATGCATGGAAAGTAGTACCTTCCACATAGAGCCCTGGATGTTGCAGGAATTTTCCTGACTGAAATCATGGGTAGTGGTGATACAGTAGCCACTTATCGGTCTCTGGGTAGTGTGGCGCAAGCAAAAGTTCACCAACAGGCTGAAATGGTTATAAACATATCTGCCAGAAAATACTAACCGCGTAATCGTCGACGGAGCTAGTGTTGATCGCATCCATCCAATCACGGAATGCAGGACCATGGCTGCATGAATGCACAGGAAAACTTAAGCAGCAGGCAGGCAGGCATGCTAGGAGAAGACTAAGATTGGAACACACAATCTTAGTTGAAAGGATACAAGTATTTACCCGAGGCTCGTCAGACCACGCTTTACAAATACGATTCCATGAATCATGAGATGCAGCAGGGCGTTCTTCAGATCGGCATTTGTGCGATATCGCGGCATTGGCTTGTAGAGTGTTATTTTGCTCAGGTCTCCAAGGGAACAGTATCCGAAAGAACTGCTTGTGTACAATCGAATCAGTGTTTTCTTTATATTATTTTTCATAATAAACTAAGTCAATTTAATAATTGAAAAAAACACTCTCTGTATACTAATATAAGACGTTTTAGCTCACTTTTACTAGCATAAAACGTCTTATATTAGTTTCCAGAGGGATTATATTACTAGATAACACACTCACGTTTTATAGCCCATAATCAACATACAGTAAGGAAATGCTCTTGCTAAAGTCTACTCCCTCCGTTCCAAAGTTGAGTCATCTAATTTGGAACGGAGGGAGTACATATCTAGCTAATGCGACAGTGAGTTCATTAAGGAAGTGCTGCGATCTATAAAAGTGAATGCTGAGCCGAGCTCAGGCAAGCAGTCAGTGGGGAAAATGCTATATTTGGAAAGAAAGAAAAAAAATCAAGATCCGAAGTCATTGCACCGTTCGGACGGAAAAATCGACTCAGGCCGAATTGGAAATCAAAATCTTCTACTGTATGACATTCGAAGTGTCAAATGGTACACAATGAAACATCTTGTGAGGCGATTAAGAAGAATCTATATCATTTCGCCAAAAAAAGGAGAACATATCTACAGCACCACGATCCTAGGCGGGATTGTGGTTGAAAGACGGTGAAATAAATTGGGTGAGCAAGCCATCTCCTAACCTAATTAACGGGGACTCCAACATAATTAATCCTGGCACCCACCCCAGTCCCCCCCTCCCAAAAAAAAAATCAAAGAAATGGGAGTGCAAGAGGCGGACTTACGTGATCGTCTTGGTGCGCGGGGCGGCCCGCTCGACGGAGAAGCCGGCGTCGGCGAGCGCGCCGCGGAAGTAGAGCTCGTCGTAGTGCCGGAACAGCTCCCACGGGTTCTCGTCGTCCGCGTCCGGATCCGCCCCCGCCCCCATGGCCTCCCCCACTCACAAGCTCACAAGCTCACGCGGTCACGCCTCAGGCGAGCGCCGGCAGCTTCGCGGCGTGGGCAAAGATGAAGCGGCAGCAGCAGCAAGATCTCTCCCTCCCTCTCTCCTCTCCTCAGGCGAGCGGCGGCGGCAGCAAGACGAACCGCCGTGAGGGGAAAGAGAAGTGGGGGGGATTGGGGTTTTCTTGATCCTGCAGGAGGCCTCCGCTGACCCGTGCATGAAAAAATGGCGAGTGAGAGTGAGAGAGAGGGGGTAGAGTAGGAGCCTAGGAGAGGTGCGTCGTGGGAGTGTCAGTGGTGCTGACGCGCGGGCCCGCGCGGAGACGCTGGTTCCGTGTGGGCGCTGCTGTACACTCGTGTGTGTGGAAGACGGCGGCAGAAGGGAAGGCTCTGGAGGTGCGGTGTGGGCGGACGGCTGGGATGCCGCGACGCTTGGCGTGGGCGCGGCCCGAGCCGCCGGATGGAAAAGGAAAAGTCACGCGCGGACTTGACCTCTGGTTCGCCCATGTGGGTGGGTGGGTGGGCCCGCGCCCAGCGGGAGCTAGCTACAGGAGTAGGACTCGACTTGGGAATGAAATGGGGCAAAGGCGCTCCCGCAGAAAGGACTGGACGCGCATACTAGAATCATGCAACTTCCTTTTTACTGTGCCAATCCTGCTTAACTTTTGTTTCTACCGAAACAAAACTTTTATTTCTACCGGGCTCACACGCTTCGATTTGATGGATTTTACCGGATTCTCGTAGGGAGCTCGGTTCCCGAGGGATGGTTCTATCTGGCCCGTTTGGAGCAGAGGAGAAAAGTACCGATGGAATTTATTCGAGATAAATACATCGGGAGTCTTCAAACTTGCACGCGACGGTCAGTTTGATGCACAAACTTGTAAAATACGTTATTTTGGTCATCGAATTTGTACGGACGTGCAAATACGGTCACATATCCCGTACATGGGCGTATCCAATGCTTGGCTGCCTGTTGTCAGCAACAGATGGCGCTCAGCGCGGCGTGTTTTTGCACAAAACCCCATAGCCTTTTTTATTTGTGAAAAATTAACAACTGATGGGTCCCACTTATCAGTATATAGCGAAATTTAAATACGAAGAAGTGTATCGCCCAGTCTAGAACACACGCCTAAGGTGAGGACACAATCCGGCCAAGCCACTCCAACCCAATCCTGTGGATGTTTACGTAGTATAACTTTGCTTTACTGTACTATAACGAAGGAGCTCGTGTAGCAGAAATGGTTTCCATTTTGTGCGGCCTATTTTGCATCTGCTCTCCTTTTTTTTACAGATTAATAGATATGTAGTATGTAAATTATAATCTCAATAATAAAATGACTTCCAAATATTGTTCATTTATTATTTTAAAATAATATTTATGAATTGTAAAAGATATTTGCATAATTATAATACAAATATTTTTTAAATATTCATAATTGTAAAAACATTGTTTTCAAAATTTGTAGAATAACTTTAAAAATAAAAATAATAATTTTAAAAATAGTAATAATTAAAAAAAATGTATGTATAGTTGCACCTGTTCGTTTTTTTGAAATTTTTGAAGCACAAAACTTTGTTCATGTATTATTTTAAGATAATATTGTTAATTAAAAAAATTGTGTCATAATAATATAAGTATTTTTATAATTACTATTCATAAATATTATTTTAATTATACAAGAATTTCAATAATTATACACACGTTTTTAAAATCTTATGTTTGTATAAGTAAAATATTCATAATATAAAAACTAAAGTCTTGTTATGAATATTTAATCGTGTCTAATATGTAAATTATATATTCTTTTTGAATATAAATCATGATTAAAAATTATACACAAGTGAATATTCATAAATATTTAATAAATATTGTATTCATCATTCTGTATAATTTAAATATAAGCCATGAGTGTATAATTATTTTTGTATTCATTATTTTTTTATTTAATAACATTTTAAATGTCTATATTAAATAAATATATTTTATGTAATACACAAGTTTATATTTCATAAACTGTTGACTCTACATTTTACGCAAGAACATGTGTCGAACATCGTATTAAGTCACGTCACGTGCACGACACATATTTAGTTGATAATCCCAGACGTTTTCAGTATAAGTGAAATTGTATCTCATGTTAGACACGTAAATGTTCCTGTTGTAATGGTTGGGTCTTTCTTGTGCGTACCTGAGCTAGCTAGACTGAAGACCCACCACCCGCGCTTCTGTATTTCGCTCCTCGCTGGAGCGTATTTTTGGTACCAAGGATGATTGTTTTTCTGCAAATAAACAAAGGCGAGGCTGTTTTAAGCAAGAACATGTCGCACTGAGTGCCATCTTGTCATTGACAATGGGCCTTGCACACTCTGGCCTGCCAAGCAAGTATCGGATACGTCCGCGTATGGGATATGTGACCGTATTTGCACGCTCACGCAAGTTCGATAACCAAAATCACGTATTTTACAAGTTTGTGCACTAAACTGACCGTCGTGTGCAAGTTCTAAGACTCCCAATGTATTTACCTCAATTTATTCCAAGCACTGTTTGTTTCTACCCCACGGTTCCGCAGGAAACCGGAAAAATTCACCCTGCCTACGGAGAAGGGGACGGAGATGCTCAGGCCGACTCGAGCTCGGCCGACAAAAATGTTTCTTTGTTCCTTATGGTCTTTTTAACCGTCAAGAACCGGAGCAAAACCGTAAGCTGGTTTCTTCCTGGCAACTTAAATTTTGCATTGTAAGCGAATACCATCACCTTTGAGATAGAAATGGAGACAAGAGGAAGTATCACATGACTAAGAATGTTGCTACGTGCACGGCACTAGCTGCATGGGTTTTGCACCACAACTCAACTCGGCCTTCCATCATGTGTATGTGTTGGAGCATGGTCGTTGGATCACATGTCATCTGACAATCAGGTTCAAGGAGCCGTGTGTGAAGTAGTCTCACATGATTAAATGGTGCTATTTATGGCGTCATTGGGAGTTTGGTGGCATGGGCTTTTTTTTTTGCGGGATGGTGGCATGGGCTTTACTTGCACGTGGATTTTGGATGCACATTTAAACATGTGGATCTTTAAACTTTAATATGGGAATGTGTTTTTGAGTACTCCATCCTTTTCGGTTTATAGGGCTTATTTCAAAATCTTAGGATTTTTTTCCATTTTACAAGGCTTAATTTGGTTGTTCATCATCACAAGTTAGATTTCAAGATGCATTAAATAATTGCATGCAAGTATTAAGAGAAAATTGACCAATGCACGTACATTATGCATGCATGCATTGCAATTAATACATTGGTAAACATAAATTTTTGAGAAAAACAAGAGCATTAATTGAGTGTTTTGCAAATTATAAAAAATATTCTAGCACTCACCATCTACCTTGGTTGGTGAGATTTTTGAATTGAGCACTATAAACCAGAAATGAGGGACACATACCATCAGAAGGGGACACAATTTCCGAAGAGGTTTCATAAAGTTCAAAATTGGCAATAAAAACGATGCTTACGTGGTTAATTTTGGAGCTCATGTTTTTATTCTCAAATGTATTTGACTTCTGATGGACTATTTAGAGAGCCGAAATGGTATTAGGTTCGTTGGCAGCTAAAGGAAAAAGGAACGTTCTTAACTCACTCACTCTACAGTCATTACTGCTTCTAGAGCTAGTTAAAGACCTCAGCATAAACAAAAGACCTTAGCATAAAGCTTTCTTAAATGCTTATGTCAAGATCAAGGACTTATAGTGGTCGTACCTCATGATCCATGTGGCGACTAACTCAACTTGTACATCAAGGGTGGCCCGACTCATCAAATCGTCAATATTGCGCCCTGAGCATATATATTCGAGAACTGTGATTGTGAGTTTTCAGATATGCATTGAATATCCAGTTTTCACTCTTGTTCTAAATGCTGATTTGCTTTCATTTTGGGTGGAAATGAGAGAGGACGAGACCTTGTGTTTGACAAATAAATAAAAAGAATGGATGACAAACACGGGAGATCATATTTGCCGTGTAACACGTCTAATGTTGAGCAATTCTCTAAGAGGAGTCAATTGCAAGAAATCACCACATTTGTGGCTAGGTTTGCAGGAAACTACCAACTCGTTAATCCGTTGCAAAAAACACCGTAAAATCTCTTAACCCGTTGCAAAAAGCACTGAACAACCGTTTAGCCTCGTTTGATCTCTTTACCGACGGGTGGGCCCCGAAAACGCTGACGTGGCATGACAGACAGGCAAACAGCGCCGTTAGGACCAAAACGGTCAAGACGCCGCGCCGGTTGGTCCTGTCGGTGCTTGCCAAACAGATCCCCCGCGCCCTCTCTCTCTCCCTCGCCCCTCTCCTCTGTCTCCCCCTCGCCCCTCTCCTCTGTCTCCCCCTCGCCCCTCTCCTCTGTCTCCCCCTCTCCCCCTCTCTCTAGCTCTGGTCGTCGTCGATGAGAAGCCAGCTCGCCGCCGTCCGCCATGGTTTCGTGGAGCGATGACAGCGAGGAATCGGGCTACTGGGAGGAGGTTCATTGCCTGTGGACTTGATGTGAGTGCTAGCAAAAATCTGTAGTTTGCTTATTTTGTGAAGAATTATAAATTGTTCATATGCATTGTTCATTGTTCATGTTCACTGTTCATTATTCATGTTCACTGTTCACCTAGTAGTTTAGTTAAAGGTACTGTCATGTACCATACCATAGTGACTGGGTGAAGTAAATGAATTGCTCATAGATACTCCCTTCGTCCGGGTTTATTAGGCCTAAAGACAACTTCTCTTAGACCAAGACACATAGTAATTTGCTCACATTAATTCTTCCATTCCACTCCCAATGCACTCTCTCACATGCATGCAGCCAATGAAAAAGCACACATGAAGTGTATTAACTTTTCGGCCATGGCACCAACAACAATAGCTTTCAATACAACCAATGAAATGGTTGCATGCATGCACCTTTCCAACGCGGGGCCTTATAAAAGGGGACATGCTTGTGATGCTGAGAGGCCTAATAAACCCGAACGGAGGGAGTATAAATGAAGAACACCACAGTGATATAAATGAATTAAATTTTGCTGTTAAAAATTAAGTACGTAGATATAAGGTATCCATAGTGATTGAGTGGAGTAAAGTGTGCTGTTAAAAACTATCATAGTGCATTGTTCATAGATATAAATTAAGTAAATGAATTGAACTGAATTGTATTGTGCTGTTAAAAATTAAGGTATAAATGAAGTAAATTCAGTGTAGTATGCTGTTAAAAATTCAGATATAAATTCAGAATTGAGCTGAATTGTGCATGTGCAGGATACTATAGTTGTTTTGAATTGGACTGAATAGAAGTGAAGTGAAAAAGGAAGTAAATGCATTTGTACTTGTTGTTTTGCAGGAAGCAAGCAGTTGTGGTGTTGTTCAATGGGTAGATGAGGAGTGGCCAGAGCATCTGCAGAATGCTCTTCACAAACTATGGCTTTTGTATGAGGATTGCCAGCATGCTAATAGGATGGCATGTCTGGAACATTCATCACTTGTCCACAATCTGACATCACAGAAGAACAAGCTACAGGAGACTTATGAGAAGCTTGTTGAGGATGTGAATAACCTACTTGATACCCAGGACAATATTCCCAAGGAAAATGAAGCCCAACAAGGTGAACATGAGGAAATCACTCCTCCTTTGGACAACAATATTTCAGCTTTGAAGGAACAGCTGGGTGCAATGGATGCTGAGAACAAAGAACTGAAGCAAAAGGTTGACCAGTTGAAGAGCATTCATGTTGCCCAAAGTAATGTGATTAGGAATCTGAAGCTTGCTCATTTTAAGGAGAAGGAAAAGTTGAGCACTGAGAGGAGGAATTTGGAGTTTCACATTGCTGATCTTGTCAAAGCTAGTGACAAGAACAAGAGAAAGCTGAAGGACATCAAGGATATTTGTGATGAAGAGTGATTTGTAATCTGACCATGTGGGTCATTATCTTAAGTTTCAAGCATTGAACTATGGCTTGTAATGTGTGAACTAGTGGCAGTTTGGAGTATTTGAAGTAGGGTGTAGCCTTGAACTATGTCTTGTAAGCTTTGAACTATGGTGTCATGATGTTAACTATGTTGTTAAGTACGATGTTAACTATGGTGTCATGATGTTAACTATGTTAGTGACTAGAGTTGTTAAGTATGATGTTAACTATGTCATGAAGTTAACTATGGCACCCTAAATGATGGAATGAGGATATGTTTGATACCGTCGACGTTGAGGCACCCTAGATAAATTAGGTTATCTTGGATACCGTCAACGTCGAGGCACCCTAGATGATCAAATTAGGTTATCTTGGATATCGTCGACGCCGAGGCACCCTAGATGATCAAATTAGGTTATCTTGGATACCGTTGACGTCGAGGCACCTTAGATGATCAAATTAGGTTATCTTGGATATCATCGACGCCGAGGCACCCTAGATGATCAAATTAGGTTATCTTGGATATCGTCGACGTCGAGGCACCCTAGATGGTCAAATTAGGTCATCTTGGATATCGTCGACGCCGAGGCACCCTATATGATCAAATTAGGTTATCTTGGATACCGTCGACGCCGAGGCACCCTAGATGATCAAATTAGGTTATCTTGGATACCGTCGACGTCGAGGCACCCTAGATGATCAAATTAGGTTATCTTGGATACCGTCGACGTTGAGGCACCCTAGATGATCAAATTAGGTTATCTTGGATACCGTTGACGTCAAGGCACCCTAGATGATCAAATTAGGTTATCTTGGATACCGTCGACGCCGAGACACCCTAGATGATCAAATTAGGTTATCTTGGATACCATCGACGTCGAGGCACCCTAGATGATCAAATTAGGTTATCTTGGATACCGTCGACGTCAAGGCACCCTAGATGATCAAATTAGGTTATCTTGGATACCGTTGATGTCGAGGCACCCTAGATGATCAAATTAGGTTATCTTGGATAACGTCGACGCCGAGGCACCCTAGATGATCAAATTAGGTTATCTTGGATACCGTCAACGTCGAGGCACCCTAGATGATCAAATTAGGTTATCTTGGATTACAGTAGTAGCCACATTCATCACACTTATTAGCAAACAATAAGAAAATTAGGAGCCACAACTAACCAGAAAGTACTCAACCAAAATAAAGATGTTTTGAACATGAACAGCTAACCAGAAGCAACTCCAAGTTTTCATCACAGCCCAACAAGTCCACTAGGTACCTTACATGAAAGTACTCATGACAACCAGAATAAAGATGGCATCCAACATTTCCTCCACCTTATCATCATCTGTCAATTCTTCCATACCTGAAACCCCAACACCTGGATCTCTGACATAATACATAAAGTCTGTCATCCCATATCCTTCAAGCTCTATTAGTGCAATCAGATTGTAAAATGTGATATCATCCACAGTTAAGCTTCTTTCAAGATTATCTCTGTCATGGAAATGGAATCTGACTTCCCACACTTCATCATTCCATCTTCAGTTCAAGTAAAGCAATTCAGTTCAAGTAACAATTCAGTTAAAAGTTAAAGATTCAGTTAAAAATACAGTTTCAGTTAAAAATTCAGTTAAAAGTTAAAGATTTAGTTATATATTCAGTTAGTAGAAACAATTCAGTTAATGTTTCACTTGAAGATTTAACTAAAGTTTCAGTTAAAAATACAGTTTAAGTTAAAATTACAGTTTCAGTTAAAATTCAGTTAGAGTAAACTATTCAGTTAAAGTTTTGGTTAAAGTTTCAGTTATAGTTTCAGTCCAAAATACAGTTAAAGTAATTTGTTCACTTAACAATTCAGTACAGGATTCAGTTATAAATTCAGTAACATTTTCATTTAAAAATTCAGTTGTAAATTCAGTAATTGAGTAGGTTGAAATTGAGTTTAACATTCACTAATTTCATGTAATTGAGTAGGTTCAAATTGAGTTTAACATTCAGTAATTTCAGTTAATGTTTAGGTGCCTACTACATACACTTAGAACCCTAGAACTACATAAACACTTCACTTACATGTCTGACCACATAAACAACCTACAACAATAATCCTATAACACTAGAATCACAAACACTTAGAACCCTAACCCTAGAAACCAAATCGGAATATGGACAGAGAAAACTTACGAGACACCGCCGAAGGAGGATGCGTAGTGATGGCTCCCCTCTGGATCTTCCTTCACGGCCTTGGCGAACGCCCTCGCCGCCGCGTACTCAACACAATAAGATGGTGACGGCGGCTGTGGAAGAGGCGGAGCCTGATATGGGTTTGAACTACCGCAAACCTCTATTGGATCTGCAGGAGCACCACTGCCACCAGATGCATCGCTAGCACCACCGCCACCGCCATCATCACCGCCACGCGAGGTGGCCATCACCGGCGGCGAGCAGGGGCAAAATAAAAGATCTCTCCCTCCCTCCCTCCTCAGGCGAGCATCCGGTTTTCACTCTTTTTTTGAATGTTGATTTGCTTCATTTTTGGTGGAAATGAGACAGGGCGAGACCTTGTTTTGATAAATAAATAAAAAGAATGGATGGCAAAGATGGGAAATCATATTTGTCGTGTAACGCGTCTAATGTTGAGCGATCCCATAAGAGACCTTCTCATTAGCGCATATATCGCCAAAAATGAGAACCGACACTCATGGGAACGAAAGCGGGCCACGACCCAATAAGCCTCGCTCCGTCTCTCACCTTCGATTTGCTTCTTCTTTCGCTCGCTCAAGTCGGCTTTCATGCCTCCTATTTTTTGCCTAGCTGTGTTGTGTTGCTCGTTCGGGAAAAAGACGGGCCACCGGTTTTGTGATTTTGAATATGTTCATAAATTTGAATAAAACAACTTGTAATGTTTTTAAAACAATTCCAAGATTTGCAAAAAGTTCATGAATATGAAAATGTTCAGAATTTTAAAAAACATGAATTTGAAAAGTTTATAGATTTTGAAAAACAAGTTTTTGATGCATTTGGAAGAAAATCATGGATTTGAAAAAATCATGATTTTTTTAAAAAGCATGAATTTAAGGAAAAAGTTCATGAATTTGCAAAATAAAAGAGATCATAAAAATAAAAATAAAAAAAGCGAAAAAAATTGGCCAAAATTCAGTCTAAATCAGGTAGAAACAAAACAGAAAAAAGAGCAGGCTAGAAAATAATGCAGGAAGAACAAAACTATCACTATGATGCTAAATGGGCCGGCCCATTTTCTGTCGGGTGTGTGCGTTGCATAGGGGGGTTAGCCTGAAAGGCCCACGAGCGCTATAACTCGCATTTAACGAGACCGGAGTTCGTCCGAAATCACTAATTGAGGAGCACTCGTTGCAAAGATCACTCCAATTCCCCTGGTTGCGACAAGTGGCGCCCATGCAGCGCGCCACTTGTCGCAACCTATGAGTTTTCCTTTTCTCATAGATCCGTTTATTCAAAACGTTTTATCTCTCAAACCGTGCGTCCAAATCTCGAACCGCTTTCACCGTTGGATTCCTCGTGTCGAGATCTTCAAAACTAGATCCCATGTTAATAGGTTTTGACAAACTTTTTTTCACGAAAAAACCAAACCGGGAGCACGGGTTTTTCCCTTTTCCAAAAGAGGTACGCCCGTGCCTCTCACGAAATCACAACCGTGCCTCTCGCGGAAGCAAGACCGTGACTCTCGTGAAAGGAAAAAAAAAGAGAAAACACGTTTTTTTTCTTTTCCAAGGAGGCACGACCATGACTCTCGCGAAAGCACAACCGTACCTTTTTGCGGAAGCAAAACCATGACTCTCGCGAAAGGAAAAAAAACAGAAAACGCGTTTTTTCCCTTTCCGAGAGGCACGGCCGTGACTCTCGCGGAAGCAAAGCCATGGCTCTCGCGAAAGAAAAAAAACAGAAAACACATTTTTGTTTTGTTTTCGAGAGGCACGTCCGTGACTCTCGCGAAAGCACACCCGTGCCTCTCGCGGAAGGAAAACCATGACCCTCACGAAAGAAAAAAAAACAGAAAACACATTTTTTTTCGTTTTCGAGAGGCACGGCCGTGACTCTCACGAAAGGGAAAAAACGCATTTTTTCGCGCAAAAATTTTTTTGTTCTAATTTTTTTGATTGAAAAGCTAAGAAAGACCGGTGGAAAACCAAAACGTCGAAAAAACTGGGAAAACCGTTTAAAAAGCCGAAAACGCGCGCGAAAAAAAAAACAAAATCCGGAGGGAGCGCCCAGAGCACGACACGTGACGAATGGCTGAGAGCGTTCGGGTCCGCCTCGACAGAGCATGCGCGGATGAGAATTGGAGGGAGCTCTTCCCGGCTGCGCAGGTGCTTCATCTGGCATCCTCATGTTTTGATCATAGTCCGCTTCTAGTGCAGCTCACAATGGTGGAACCAAAGAGGGGTCGGGCGTCGCCCCGGTATGAGATTATGTGGGAACGACATCCCGCGCTAGCCGAAGTTGTGGCAAGGAACTGGGCGAGGAGCAATCCTGCTGGTGACCTCGCGGCGGTCTGTGAGTCCCTGCATGACATGATGAAGGGGCTCAGGGCATGGAGTAAGGAGCACTTTGGCCATGTGACACATGAAATTGAGAAACTACGGGAGGAGTTGGCTGATCTACAGCTTAGGGATGCCGACCGTGCTGAGATCCGCCGGAACATGTTTCAGCTGGATGAACTATTGTATCGTGAAGAGATGATGTGGCTTCAACGGTCACGAATTACGTGGCTGAAGGAGGGTGAACGCAATACTGCTTACTTGCATCGGAGGGCCGTTTGGCGTGCACGAAGGAACTATATTCAGAAGCTGCGACGGTCTGATGGTACTTGGTGCTCATCCCCTTCTGACATGGAACGAATGGCGACATGTTATTTCAAGGAAGTTTACACCAAGGATCCAACCTTAACTCCGGACAGTGTGCTTGATGGAGTTCTGCCGAAGGTGTCTGAAGCTATGAACGACAGGCTGTGCACCCCTTTTTCTGAGGAGGAGGTGTCGAATGCTCTTTTTCAAATAGGACCGTTGAAGGCGCCCGGAACGGATGGATTTCCAGCAAGGTTTTTCCAGCGTAACTGGTCAGAGTTAAAACCTCAAATTATTGCAGCGGTGTTAGACTTTTTTGTCTCTGGTATTTTGCCTGAAGGTGTTAATGACACGGCAATCGTCCTTATTCCGAAAGTTTCTCACCCCAAAGAGCTCAAGGACTTTAGGCCGACCAGTCTTTGCAATGTTATTTATAAAATTGTTTCTAAATGCATGGTTAATCGGCTTAGGCCGTTGCTCTCAGAGTTGATATCGGAGAACCAAAGTGCTTTTATCCCGGGATGGCTTATCTCGGATAATTCTATTATTGCCTTTGAGTGCATTCATCACATACAAAATCTGAAAGGAAACAGTATTGCTGCATGTGCGTATAAGCTTGATTTGTCCAAGGGCTATGATCGTGTTGATTGGGACTTCCTGGAGAAGGCGTTAAACAAATGGGGGTTCTCAAATCAATGGATTTCTTGGATTATGACATGTGTGAGATCAGTACGATATTCTATCAAATTTAATGGGGAGTTATTGGAGGTTTTTACACCTTCGAGAGGACTTCGACAAGGTGACCCATTATCTCCTTTCTTATTTCTATTTGTTGCTGATGCTCTTTCTGCTCTCCTGTCAAAATCTGTGAATGAAGGAAGCTTGAGAGGAGTGACCATTTGCCGTGGTGCACCGGTGATATCTCACCTTTTATTTGTGGATGATACCTTGTTGTTTTTTGAAGCTTCTGGCCAGCAAGCGAACATTGTTAAAGGTTTGTTGAACACTTATTCCTCGGCGACAGGTCAACTTATTAATCCCGAGAAGTGTTCCATCCTTTTTTCTGGAAACTGTAATGCGTCAGTGGTGGAGGAAATCAATAATATCTTGGAGGTGCAGCAACAAGTGTTTGAACCAAAATACCTCGGTTTGCCGGTACCTGAAGGTAGAGTGCATAAGGGTCAGTTTGAGACCCTTCAGGACAGGCTAAGGAAAAGGCTAATTGATTGGAGTGAACAATATGTTTCTGTTGGGAACAAGGAGATCCTCATCAAGGCTGTGGCACAATCAATTCCAACATACGTTATGAGTGTGTTCCGACTTCCTGCTTCGGTGTGTGATGATCTTACAAAGATGATGAGGCAGTATTGGTGGGGGGTGGAGAACGGGAAGAGGAAGATGGCATGGCTTAGTTGGGAGAAGATGATGCTTCCGAAGGCTATGGGAGGTATGGGATTTCGTGATATGAGGGCCTTTAATCAAGCTTTGTTGGCCAAGCAGGCGTGGTGTCTCCTGGATAGTCCGGACAGCTTGTGTGCTCGTTTGTTGAAGGCTAAATACTACCCAAGGGGGAATTTATTGGACACGGTATTCTCAGCTAGTTCTTCGGCGGTGTGGAAAGGTATTGTTCACGGACTTGATCTTTTCAAGAAAGGCATTATATGGCGAGTAGGTAATGGTACTCTCATTAAAACATGGAGAGATGCTTGGATCCCTAGAGGACATAATTTTCGGCCAGTAACTCCCAAGGGGAATTGTCGATACAATTGGGTGGCTGACTTCTTGGATGAGCATGGTGCATGGAATGTGCAGCGGCTCAGGGAACACTTTTGGGACTTAGATGTGCAGGAGATTCTGAAGATTCGTACTTCTCCTAGGAATGTGCAGGATTTCATTGCGTGGTTCCCTGAAAAGAGTGGACACTTTAGTGTCCGAAGTGCTTACCATCTCGCAACGGAAGTTCAGCATTCGGTACACTTAAGTTCATCCAGTGGTAACCCCTCCGGACGGAGACCTATCTAGCAGCGTATTTGGAGTTCCCAAGTTCCGTTGAAAATGAAGATTATGGCTTGGAAGGCTGTTTCGGGTGCCCTTGCTACAAATGAGTGCAAGAAATATAGACACATCTCAGTTAGGGATGGATGTCCGTTATGTGGGAGAGAGAAGGAGACGAGCTTCCATGCTCTTGTTTCATGTGATCATGCAAGCAGAATTTGGACACACATGAGGCTGGTATGGCGTCTTCCTAGCAATGATGTTTTACATGATACTGGACATGACTGGCTGTTAAATGTTCTTGCGAACTGCGATGATCAAATGAGGGATTGCACGATCATGCTGATATGGCGAATTTGGTCTTTGCGCTCAGATCTCACTCATGGCAAGGAGGCTCTCCGTTGTCGGCGATATTAGACTACCTCTAGAGTTACATGAACTCACTCAACCTATGCGGCAGATTTTCAACGGAAGAAATTATTAAAGGGAAGATGCCGAGGGTACAGGAGGCTCCATACGTAGTTCCCAGGCCGAGCGCCCCTATGGCTTGGCCGCGGCCGCCGGCTGAATTCGCTGCCCTCTCGGTGGACGGTGCTTTTATGCAGGAGGACAGGTCTGCTGCGGCGGGTATGATCCTACGGCGTCAAGATGGGAGTGTTATCTTTGCAGGTGTATATTCAATTGCAACGACGCGTTGGAAGCAGAACTGCATGCGATCATGCAAGGCATGGCACTGGCCGTGCAGCATTGTTCCATGCCAATTGTTGTGCAGTCAGACTCAGCATCGGCGTTGATAGCATTGACTGGGGAGAGTTTAACCAGGTCAGCTTATGAACACTTGGTGACGGAGATCAAGCATCATATGGAGACTCGGGAGTTTGTTCCTTCAAAAATCAAGCGTGAGCAAAATAGGATAGCACATCAGTTGGCTTTGTATAGTCGTACGGAGTTCACTACTGCTGTATGGCTAGGGAGATGCCCTCCTTGTGTTGAGGATTTGGTGCCTCTTGATTGTAACCCTATGCATATGGAATAAAACTCTCTTTCTATCGCAAAAAAAAAAACTAGTTGCTCCCAGTTTCGTCTAGCTGAAGTGTTTCGACTAATTGGGCCGGCTCACTGGCGCACAATGAAATAGAAAACTTAGGAAGACCGAAAGGTTCGTCTCGCTGAAGCGTTTCGACTAATCGGTCCCGCCCACTAGCGCACAGTAAAATAGAAAACTTAGGAAGAAAATGAGGGCGCGGGGCTTTCGTTTCGATCAAGTGTAGAGCCTCTTCCCACTGCGCCACTTTTGACTTTGTGTTTACTTAGGAGGCGCACGCTACTTGAGGTAAAACACCGGAGTTTTTTTATTTCTCTGTATTCATTTTTTCTTTTTCTGATTTTCTTATTTTTCTCCATTTTTTTGTCATTATAATTCGTTTTTATACATTTTATGTTTTTTAATTTGATTCTTCGGTTTTCAATGCTTTTTTCAGTTTTGTTTTCTTCTGTTTTTCCTTTTTTCTTCTCCGGTTTTTATTTTGTTTTCATTGTTTTTATTCTTTCTTCATTTGTCTCTCGGGTTTTATTTTTCATTTTTGGGTGTTTAATTTGTTTCTTCTTTGTTTTCATTTTTTGGTTTTTTTTCATTCTACATTTCTTTTATATGTCAAAAACATTCTTGTAATACATGTTTAACATTTCCAATACAAGTTGAACATGTTTAATACATGGTCAACGTTTTTATTGTACACATTTTCACATTTTTCAAATGATTGATCAACATTTTTCAAATACAAGATTATTATTTTTCTTTGAGAATTAAACATTTTTTCAAATGCTTCACTCATAATTTTTTAATGCAATATTTAACATTTTTTAACATTTTATGCACATTTAACATTTTCTAAATGCTTGATTAGCATTTTTCAAATACTTGGTCAACATTTCCAAATGATAGATTAACATTTTTATATACAGTATAAAAAAGCATTTTCTTAATACATAGTCAACAATTTTTATACAAATTTAACATGTCACAGTTGCTTGATCAACATTTTCCAAATATGTTTTCAACATTTTTAAATACATGACCAGAAAATTTTCATCAATTTTTAATACATGGTTAATATTTTTTCTATACAAATTTAACCTATTTCCAATACTTGATCAACATTTTTATATACATGATAAAAAATCATCATATTTTTAATACAAGGTCAACATTTTTTCTATAGACATTTAACAATTTTCAAATGCTTAATCAACATTTGTCTAATACTAGTTTAAAAAATTCAAATGCTTGGTTATACACATTTTTATCCATTTTTTGTATACATGATAAACATTTTCTCTATACACATTCAACATTTTTCAAATGCTTCAACAATTGTTTTTTCAAATGCTTCACCATTTTTTTTCAAATGTTTTTATAGAGTTTTTTTTGTAGTACATATATTTACCATATTTTAAATTATAAAAAAATAAGAAAAAAAGCAAAAAAGGAGACAGTAAACCTAGAAAAAAAAGAAAAAAGGTGGTATGATCCTTTTGCGAGGGACATTGGCAATGATTATGAAAGCATAGAAGATTCATAATGACAGTCGATAACCTTTAGAGCAACTTTAATGGGGCGATCCATTTCGTCCGCCCGCGTCCGTTTGGTCGGCGCGTTGGCAAAAGTGACGGCCCAACGCGCCGACCCAAACGGACACGCGTCCGTTTTTCGTCCGCGGGTGACCCATTCCAGACCCAATTTTGAGCCGGATTTGCGTCGGCGCGAACACGAGATGGACGCGTGCGCGCCTGCTCCTCTCCTCGGGCCCGCCTGTCGGTGGCAGCCACCACTATTTCCCCCCATTTTCCCCAAAAACGCTCTCGCCCGCGCGCGCCCCCGCACCCCAACCAGCCATGGAGAACGCCATCGACCTTGACCTCGACGCTGCCACCGGCCTCGCCTCCCCCGCCTCGTCCGGCGCCGTCGCCCCCTCCGGGAAAGGCAAGCCTCGTGCCCCGCGCAAGACCGTCGCGGCGACCAAGTCGAAGAAGGCGCTGACGTCCGAACAACAGGCAAGGGAGTCGCCCAAGAGGAAGGGCCGGAGGCACACCGCGGATGCGAGGGATGAGGCCGCTGCGCAGGCCGCCGCCGCCGCCGCACAGCAGGAGTTCACCAACACCCGCGTCGCCGCAGCAACGAGGGAGGCGCTCTACATGCTTGGGGTAAACCCTAGCCAGCACAACCTCGTCCAAGCCGCCGTCGCCGCGGCCAGCACCGGCTCGTCGGTGTTTCCTCGGATGGTGATGCCCGACTCACCCCGCGCATCGGCTTGCAACCCGGTGCCCGGCTTCCACGTCTACTTGCAGGCCTCCCGCCTCTCCGGGGAGTGCTCACCCGACGTGAGCGTGGTCGCGCCTTCCACGCCCGCGCCCGCGCCCATCGACCTCAACGCCACCCCGGTGGTCGGTGGCTCGTCGTCCGGCGGCACGAGGAAACGCGCGCGACAGACGCCGGTCGGCGGTCTCTCGGAGGCCCGTAACCTGTTCGAGGAAATGCCGTCCGCCGTCGACGAGGACTACATGCAACACCTCATCTTTGAGGGTGGTGCGTCGGGCACTGGCTACTATCCCGAGGAGACGCAAAGCCAGGACGGCCGCGGGGCGTTCACGCTGGCCGCTGGCTATGATCCCGATCAGGTGGCCTTCATGCGTGAACAGGTCGGCATCGACCTGGACGGCTTCCCCCTCGACCACGAGTTCCCAGACGACTATGGGCTAGAGGAAGAGGACGAGTGCGACATCGAAGTGGAGCCTTTGTTCGAGGACGAGCTCGCCAACCAAACCGCCGATCCTAAACCGAAGCGTGAGAGCAAGCGCACGAAGGCATACACAGCTGTCGAGGACAAACTTCTTTGCGAGTGTTGGCGAGACATTGGACAAGACCCAAAGACGGGCGCCGAGCAAAAGCATTCAACCTTTTGGACTCGTGTGCACCGTGAGTTTCATGAGCGCAAGAAGTTTCCACCCTACCAATTTGTGAGCACGCGCGGGTGGGTCTCCATTTTCAAGCGGTGGAGGGTGATCCAACAAGAGTGCAACAAGTTTTGCGCCACCCTTGAGAGCGTCAAGGCCCGCCCCATGAGCGGCATCGGCGTGCAATACATGGTATGATAGCAAGCAAGCCACCCTATTTTGTGCCATCAAGATCCTCCTTTTACGTCTTCATTTTGCTATCACTTGCCCATATGCTTGCATGGAAACATTTTATAGGCATTTCAAGCTTTGGAGGCATTCAAGGTTCAACACAGTGGCAAGTGCTTCAACCTCTCCCATTGCTATCGGGTCATCAAGGACAAAGAGAAGTTCAAGGCACAATATGCTGCGCTCAAGGCACGTGGGGGGAAGGGTGCCGTGGAGGATGTTGGGGAGGGCAAGCCTGCACGGCCGCGGGGGAAGACCAACTCCAAGGAGGGCAAGCGAGATGCGGCCACCAACGCCTTGATCGCAAGCGTGGACGGCATGATGAATAAGAAGGACTCAGGAGAGGGGGAGCGCCGGCGTTTCAAAGCGGAGCAAATGGATGCTTTCATGGAGATCCAAAGGAGGAGGCTTGATCTTGACGCCGAGAAGCAAGCCAAGATGTTCGAACTCGAGGCGGCGAAGCAAGCCAAGATGCTAGAGATCGAGGACTCCAACGCCAAGACAAAGCCGAAAGAAGTGGCTCTTGCAAGCATGATGACCGGGGTGGAGATCATGAAGGTGGATCTCAACGCCTTGTCGCCAAGGAAGAGGCCGTGGTTTGAGAAGATGCAGGCCAACATGCTCAAGTTCGACGACGAGTGATCTATGGCATCGAGGGGCCATCTTTTTTGTATGCCGGCAGGTGTGCCGGCATGACCACGGGAGCCGCGATGGCGTGGTCGAACTCAAGTCCCACCATTTTTTGTGTGCTGGCATGTGTGCCGGCCGGCTTGCAAGTGCGCCAGCATGAACTGTGGTGTTTTCTGAAGCCGGCATTCTATGCCGGCGCTGGCATGGTGCCGGCATGAGACATGGCCGCTGGCATGATCGGCCGCGGGCCTTTTTTATTTAAAAGTTGAATGCGGACATGAAATGGGTTGACGCGTTGGGCGCATTGCCGACCCAAATGCAAAACTGTGCGGACGGCGGGCGGGCGGCCGACCCAAACGGACAAAAAGCGGACAAATGCGCCGTCCGTTTGGGTCGCTCCATTGGAGTTGCTCTCATAAAGGGTGCGATGATGAGCCCAATCCTGCCAGGCCAACACGGATGCCATCTACAATAGAAATCTATGTACGAACAGCCCCGCTGGCTCAACACGGACCGTCAGTTGGGGTCGTCTACACCGGAACTGACATCTAAATCGAAAATGATTGATGTACATGTGTTTACATGTATTTGTTGTTTTTAAAATAGGATTTGCGATTGCAAATAGCAAAATTTGAGGATTGTCCGATCACTGTCCCCCGGTATGCCTGTACGGCGGACTGCTCGCATACGTCCCGTCAACTCATGCCTACTTGCACGGCACACGAGGCGTGTGACAGCACGTATATTTTTTGGTTTATTTTCTGCCGCTTTACTGCTTAACCGGAGCATGGCACGGTCATCGGACACGTCCGCAGTGGTTTGAACTGACATTCAAGACTGTAGCGCCGCCTAAGAAGAAGCAGTTGACGCCGGAGTAACGGGCGTGTAGTTGGCCAAGAGGAAGGGCCGGAGGTACGCGCAGGACGGAAAGCTCGAAGCCGCTGCCGCCACCGCCCCACAGCAGGAGGAAGCCAATGCCCGAGTCGCCGCGGCAACGAGGGAGGCCCAGCTCTACCTAGGGTTAAACCTTGGCCATCACGGGCTCGTCAGCGCCACCGTGGCCGCGGCAAGCACGGGCTCGTCGGCATTTCTTTGGGTTGTACTGCCAGAGTCGCCGCGCGCGTCTGCCATGTAGCCGATTCCCGGCTTCTATGTCTATCTACAAGCTTCTTGCTTCTCTGGGGAATGCTTGCTGGAGGTGACCGCGGTGGCGCTGTCCACGCCCGCGCCCATGGCCATCGACCTCAATGCAACACCGGTGGCCGATGGATCATCCTTCGGAGGGCGTGGAAACGCCCGCGCGAGATACCAGTCGATATGCATCCCGACGGCCCGCAACCTGTTCGACAGAATCTCAGCCATCGGTAACAACGAGACGACCAACTATTTCATCATCGAGAGCATCATCTTCGAAGGCGGTGCGGGAGCGGCTGCCTCCGGAGGCGGTGCGGGCGCGGCTACCTTCGATCCCGAGGAGACTCAAAGCCAAGACGGATGAGCACCCTTCATGCCCGCCACCTTTGATCAAGCTGGCATGGACGACCCCTTCATGCAAGGCCAGGTCGGCATGGGCAGCACCTTCCCGCTCGACCATGAATTCCCAAAGGACTACGACTTCGAGGAAGAGGATGAACTGGACATCGACGAGGAGCCTTTGTTCAAGGACGAGCTTGCCAACCAAGCCGGCGCCAACAAGAAGCGCAAAAGCAAGTGGACGAAGCCATACACACAACCAGAGGACAAAGTGCTTTATAAGTGTTGGAGGGACATTGGACAAGACCCCAAGGCCAGTGATACGTCTCCGTCGTATCTACTTTTCCAAACTCTTTTGCCCTTGTTTTGGACTCTAACTTGCATGATTTAATGGAACTAACCCGGACTGACGTTATTTTTAGCAGAATTGCCACGGTGTTTTTTTGCAGAATAAAAAGATCTCGGAATGACCTGAAACTTCACAGAGCCAAGTTTTGGAATAATAAAAAATATTGGCGAAAGAAACAACAACATGGGCCCCGCACCCTGGCCACAAGGGTGGGAGGCGCGCCCTCTAACCTTATGGGCCCCCTGGACCTCCACCGACCTCAACTTCAACTCCATATATTCACTTTCGGAGTTAGTATGTCAATCACATTCACATTGCTTCAGATTGCAAGACGGTGGTTGATGATCTTGGGAAGAACTCGAAGGCAACATATAGTGCTATTTTACATGAAGTTATAGGTCACTCTAGCTTTTTCAATTCTTGTAAAATAGTTCATGAGTTCAGGAGCTCGAATTTCGAGGCTCACAATCTCGCGAAGTTTGCTTTAAATCTTGGGTTTGGACGCCATGTTTGGTTGGGCCAACCTGGGGATCTAGATTTCTTACTTGTAAACATCTTTGATTCTGAATAAAGCTTGGCGAGATTGTCTTAAAAAATCACTTTCGGGGAGAAAAAAATCAGGGAGAAGGATTCATCGCGTTTTACGATACGGATCCACCTCCAAGCCCTGTTCTTCCTCGGGAGGGTAGATCTGGAGTCCGTTCGGGGCTCCGGAGAGGGGAATCCGTCGCCATCGTCATCATCAACCATCCTCCATCACCAATTTCATGATGCTCACCGCTGTGCGTGAGTAACTCCATCGTAGGCTTGCTGGACCGTGTTGGGTTGGATGAGATTTACCATGTAACCGAGTTAGTTTTGTTAGGGTTTGATCCCTAGTATCCACTATGTTCTAAGATTGATGGTGCTATGACTTTGCTATGCTTAATGCTTGTCACTAGGGCCCGAGTTCCATGATCTCAGATCTGAACCCTTTATGTTTTCATGAATATATTTGCGTTCTTGATCCTATCTTGCAAGTAATAGTCACCTACTACGTGTTATGATCCGGCAACCCTGGAGTGACAATAGTCGGGACCACTCCCGGTGATGACCGTAGTTTGAGGAGTTCATGTATTCACTAAGTGCTAATGCTTTGGTCTGGTACTCTATTAAAAGGAGGCCTTAATATCCCTTAGTTTCCAATAGGAACCCACTGTCATGGGAGGGTAGGACAAAAGATGTCATGCAAGTTCTTTTCCATAAGCACGTATGAGTATATTCGGAATACATGCCTACATTATATTGATGAAATGGAGCTAGTTCTGTGTCACCCTATGTAATAACCGTTGCATGATGAATGCCATCTGACATAATTATCCATCATGGATCCATTGCCTACGAGCTTTTCACATATTGACCTTTGCTCAGTTACTTTTCCGTTGCCACTGTTACAATTGCTACAAAATGCCTAATGTTACTTTTTGCACCATTACCGCTACTTCCATACTACTTCACTACTAAATACTTTGCTGCAGATATTAAGTCTTTCATGTGTGGTTGAACTGACAACTCAGCTGCTAATACTCAAAAATATTCTTTGGCTCCCCTTCTATCGAATCAATAAATTTGGATTGAATACTCTACCCTCGAAAACTGTTGTGATCCCCTATACTTGTGAGTTATCAGCCCGCGTCGAGCAAAAGGCGTCTACCTTTTGGCTTCGTGTTCATCGTGAGTACCATGAACGCAAGAATTTCGCGCAGTACCAAATGGAGAGCAGGCACGGGTGGGTGTCTGATAACCCACAAGTATATGGGATCGCAACAGTTTTCGAGGGTAGAGTATTCAACCCAAATTTATAGATTCGACACAAGGGGAGCCAAAGAATATTTGAAGGTATTAGCAACTGAGTTGTCAATTCAACCACACCTAGGGATTAATTATCTGCAGCAAAGTGATCAGTAGCAAAGTAGTTTGATAGTTTTGATAGTAGTAGTAGCATCAATAGTAACAGTAACAGTGGTAGCAGTAATTTTGTAGCAAGTGTAACAGTGATGATAGCAGTAGTAACTTAGCAGAAACAATATGGAAAAATTCGTAGGCATTGGATCAATGACTTGTTGGATGATATTCATCATGAGACAGTTATAACCTAGGGCGATGCGGCACTAGCTCCAGTTCATCGATATAATGTAGGCATGTATTCCGTAAATAGTCATACATTCTTTATTAAAAGAACTTGCATGACATCTTTTGTCCTACCCTCCCGTGGCAGCAGGGTCCATATTGGAAACCAAGGGATATTAAGGCCTCCTTTTAATAGAGAACCAGAACAAAGCATTAACACTTGATGAATACATGAACTCCTCAAACTACGGTAATCACTGGAAGAAGTCCCGGTTATTGTCACTTCGGGGTTACCGGATCATAACACGTAGTAGGTGACTATAACTTGCAAGATCGGATCTAGGACATGGATATAATGGTGATAACATAAACGGTTCAGATCTGAAATCATGGCACCCGGGCCCAAAGTGACAAGCATTAATCATGGCAAAATTCATAGCAACATCAATCTAAGAACATAGTGGATACTAGGGATCAAGCCCTAACAAAATTAACTCGATTACATGATGAATCTCATCTAACTCCTCACCGACCAGCGAGCCTACGAAGGAATTACTCTCTCCCGATGGGGAGCATCATGGAATTGGCGATGGAGAATGGTTGGTGATGATGAAGAACGAAGATCCCCCTCTCCGGAGCCCCAAACGGACTCCAGATCTGCCCTCCCGAGGAAGAACAGGGCTTGGCGGCGGCTCCGTCTCGTGGATTGCAATAATTCTTTCTCCCCGATTTTTTTCTTCGAAATAAGGATTTTATAGCGTCGGAATTAGGGTTTGTAGGGCCACCAGGTGGGGACAACCCACCTGGGCGCGCCAGGAGAGGGGGGCGCGCCCTGGTGGGTTGTGCCCACCCAGGGGCCCCTCTCCGGTAGGTCTTGGCTCCAGAAATTCTTATAGATTATATAAAAATTCCTCACAAAGTTTTGTTCCGTTCCGAGAACTTTTATTTTTGCACAAAAACAACACCATGGTAGTTATATGCTGAAAACAGCGTCAGTCCGGGGTTAGTTTCATTCAAATCATGCAAATTAGAGTCCAAAACAAGAGGAAAAGCGTTGATATGTCCATTTGTATCATGTTTTCTTACTGTTATTTATAATGTTTTTATCCATAACAATGCTTTGGAGTAATTCTAATGCCTTTTCTCTCATAATTTGCAAGGAACACACCAAGAGGGAGAATTCCGGCAGCTGGAAATCCGGACCTAGAAAAGCTATGTCAGGCCACCTATTCTGCACAACTCCAAATGAGCTGAAACTTTACAGAGATTTTTTATGGATTATTTGAGAAATACTGGAGCCAATAAACACCAGAGGGGGGCCACCAGGTGGGCAAAACCCACTTGGATGCGCCAGTGTAGGATCGAAAGTATGTCTAGAGGGGGGGTGATTAGACTACTTGACCAAATAAAAACTTAACCTTTTCCCAATTTTAGTTCTTGGCAGATTTTAGCTATTGTAGGACAAGTCAAGCAACCGTCACACAATTCAAGCAAGCATGCAAAGAGTATATTGGGAGCGGAAAGTAAAGCATGCAACTTGCAAGAATATAAAGGGAAAGGTTTGGAGAATTCAAACGCAATTGGAGACACGGATGTTTTTCCCGTGGTTCGGATAGGTGGTGCTATCCTACATCGACGTTGATGGAGACTTCAACCCATAAAGGGTAACGGTTGCACGAGTCCACGGAGGGCTCCACCCACAAAGGGTAACGGTTGCGTGAGTCCACGAAGGGCTCCACCCACGAAGGGTCCACGAAGAAGCAACCACCCACAAAGGGTCCACGAAGTAGCAACCTTGTCTATCCCACCATGGCCATCGCCCACGAAGGACTTGCCTCACTAGCGGTAGATCTTCACGAAGTAGGCGATCTCCTTGCCCTTAAAAACTCCTTGGTTCAACTCCACAATCTTGTCGGAGGCTCCCAAGTGACACCTAGCCAATCTAGGAGACACCACTCTCCAAGAAGTAACAAATGGTGTGTAGGTAATGAACTCCTTGCTCTTGTGCTTCAAATGATAGTCTCCCCAACACTCAACTCTCTCTCATAGGATTTGGATTTTGTGGAAAGAAGATTTGAGTGGAAAGCAACTTGGGGAAGGCTAGAGATCAAGATTCATATGGTAGGAATGGAATATCTTGGTCTCAACACATGAGTAGGTGGTTCTCTCTCAGAACATATGAGTTGGAATTGTGTATGTGTTCTGATGGCTCTCTCTCCAAATGAAGAGGAGGTGGAGGGGTATATATAGCCTCCACACAAAATCCAACCGTTACACACAGTTTTCCAATCTCGGTGGGACCGAATCAACAAACTCGGTCGGACCGAAAAGGTAAACCTAGTGACCGTTAGAGATTTTCGGTGGGACTGGCATGCAACTCGGTAGGACCGATATGGTTAGGGTTTGGGCATAACGTAATCTCGGTGAGACCGATTACACAAACTCGGTGGGACCGAGTTTGGTAATTAGCTAACCAGAGAGTTGGTCAGGCAAACTCGGTGGGACCGATTTGCTCTTTCGGTGAGACCGAAAAGTTACGAAAGGGAAACAGAGAGTTTGCAATCCCATCTCGGTGAGACCGAGATCCTTATCGGTAGAACCGAATTGCTAGGGTTTGGCAGTGGCTTATGACAAGTGAAACTCGGTGGCGCCGGATAGAAAGAATCGGTATGAACGAGTTTGGCTTAGGGTTTAGGTCATATGTGGATATGGGAAAGTAGTTGAGGGTTTTGGAGCATATCACTAAGCACATGAAGCAAGAGGCTCATTAAGCAACACCTCATCCCTCCTTGATAGTATTGGCTTTTCCTAAAGACTCAATGTGATCTTGGATCACTAAAATGTAAAATGAAGAGTCTTGAGCTTTTGAGCTTGAGCCAATCCTTTGTCCTTAGCATTTTGAGGGTTCCACTTTCACATCCATGCCATGCCAATCATTGAGCTTTCCTGAAATAATTATCTTGGAATAGCATTAGCTCAATGAGCTATATGTTGTTATGAATTACCAAAACCACCTAGGGATAGTTGCACTTTCAATCTCCCCCTTTTTGGTAATTGATGACAACATATAGATCAAAGCTTCGACAAATGATAATAAGCATGAAATGTATCGTCGCTTTGAGAAGTATGTGATAAGTAAGAGCTCCCCCTAAATTTGTGCATATTTAAAATTTGCTTTGGACTGCAAATGCACAAAGAGTTAGAGTCATGGGTTACTCTTCCATGTCACATACATCTTGGTGGAGCGCTTAAAATGATAAGAATGAAATACATGCACTCATCACCAAGAATAGTGAATGATCACATAAGATAGATAAGATGATAGCATTCACCAAACATTAAGTGTAGCTTATGATCAAACACAGGATCATCAATGTCTCACAAGCATAGTATCTCAAGCACTCAAAAGCAAACAAAGTTCGAAAAACCACCAAATAAAGCAAGAGAGAATAAGAGCAACACTCTCTCTCTCGAAGCCTATGATCTATACATTTTTCTCCCTCTTTGGCAACAAGTTACCAAAAAGTTCCTAGAAAATGCATAGTGCTAGATCGACTCTCAGGCTTGATCTTCAGGTGGTGGTGGAGTCCGGATCACTCCAAGGACGAAGGCTTCCGTAGACGCTGAAGTAGACGCTGGAGTTGGAGTTGAAGTAGATGCTGGAGCTGGTGGAACTGAGGCTGTAGCTGGTGCAGAAGTGGTGGCTCTGGGGTCAACAACTGGCACTGCAGACGACCTCGGACCTCGTGGCACTCTGGCAAAGGCATCAGTTGTAGTCCTGCCTCTCCTCTCCTGCATGTCATCCTGGAGCTGCTCCACGGCAGTCTGAATCTCTGTCACCTTGACATCCAAGTCATAGAACTTTTGTTCCATAATTCTCTCTAGGCTTGCCTGGTTCTGAGTTAGGGTGGCTAGTCCTTTCTCAATCCGCAGGGTGGATGCAATTAGGTAACCAAGCTGCTCTTGTTTAGTTTTCAAGAAATATTCAGATGCCTCCTCTTGAGTTGGCATCTTGGCAGCTTTCTCCTTCCTTGCCTTATCCTTCTTTGCTTGTGCTTGTGCAGACGATGGTTCATTCTCAGTCATGACCACTTGATTATCCTCAAAATCTGGACGGATGGGCAGGTGTTCCTTGTCCAATGAGTATATGCCCGTGCCCATCTTGGAGTTAATGAGCTCCTGAATCTGTGGGGCATATCCACAGCTCCTCTTCTGGTCTGCTGCAGTCCTCTTGATAGTCTCTACTATGAGGCTCATGACCTTGAATTTCTGAGGCACATCAAATACATGAAGCAAATTGATTGCATGGCCTCTGATCATCTTGTGATCTCCAGACTTGGGCAATAAGGTGTGCCTCAAGATCCAATTGATAGTTGGCAGCCCTGACAGAAGATAATGCACTGAGCCAAATTTGAAAGTGTCAAGAGCTTCATTTGGAATTTCCTTGTACATATTGGACATTGAGTTATGATCCATCTTTTTCTTGGCATAAATGTCCAAGTCATCTGCTTGCTCCTCTGGGGCATTGATCAACTTTGCCCATTCCTCAACAGTTGATTGGTACCTCGTACCTTCAGACATCCATGTGATCCTTCCATCTGGGTAGAAGTGTGCTGTGGAGTAGAATTGCATGATAAGCTCCTCGTTCCACTTTGTGAGCTTCTGCCCAACAAAGTCTGCAACTCCACAAGCACTAAAGCTGTCATACACTCCAGGGTAGTGTTCCTCATTTTCCTTCATGTAGGTCCACTCGACCCATCTCATGTCACAAACAATGGGCTTCTTATCCAACAAAACTGTCTCATAGAAGTCCTGCTGTTCCTTAGTGTGGAACCTGTAGTCAATATCAGTCCTCCTCCTTGAAGCATATGGATCTGCTTCTCTCCACTTCCTCAGCCCTGAATCTCTCCTGAGCTTCATATCCTCAGCCACAGGATGAGCATCATTGTGGTCTGGGATCTTGGGCTTGAGCTTTCTCAGAACATTCTCTTCCTCTTCTTCTGCAGCTTCAGGCACTGGGGCCTTGTTCTTTTCAGCAGCTGGGATGCTTCTTGTATTTCTCTTTGGTTTTGGCTTGCAGGCAGCTTTGGGTGCTTCTTTGGGCTTAGATGCAGCAGCCCCTGTCCTGATAGCATCACCCATAAGCTTAGGTGCCTTAGGTGCTGGTGCAGCAACCTCTTCTTCTTCCTCTTCTTCCATGATGGAAGCCTTTCCAAGCACTCTGGCTACGGTCTTCTTGACCCTTTCCTTCCTTTTCTTGCCTTCAGCAGCAACTGGCTCTTTGGGTGCAGGCTTTTCAGTTGAAGCTCTGGCCTTTGACATAGGCTGCCTGCCTGCTGGCCTTTTTACTTTCATCCCTGGCTTTGTGCCCTGTGCTGGCTCAACTCTCTTTGATGTGGCTTCCTCTTCTGCCACATAGTCCTCATCCTCTGAGTCTGAGGTTCTCTTCCTCCTTTGTTTGGTGGCAGCTTAGGCAGATTGCTTGGGGTACTCCTGCTGCCTTCATCTGAAGAACTTGAGGGACTAGTGCCCTCACTCATCTGCACTTGCTCTTCTGACAAGTTCTGGCTATCACTTTGGTCTAACATGATGAACAAGCTGACTGCTGACCCTGTGAATAGTTTATAGATGAGGTAGAATAGATGAGCATCACAAAATACAGAGATTTTTGCAAAAGAATGATCCAAAAACTTAGTTTTAGTTTCCCACTGAAATCATCTCGGATCTACCGATTTTTAAACTCGGTGATACCGAAGCAGTTTTGGAACCTAAACTAGTGAACTCGGTTGGACCGAGTCACAGTTCGGTGGCACCGAGACTGCTAGGGTTTCATAGAGTTCCAAAATCGGTCACACCGATAAGTAATTCTCGGTCAGACCGAGTTTTACTTGTGCAATGGCATAAGCCAAATCGGTGGGACCGAGTTTTTCAACTCGGTGGGTCCGAGATGGTTTCGGCGGAAACCTAACCCTAAAATTTTTGAATCAAAACTAATCTACAAACGCATTGACTGGACAGGAGTGTTTCAATCGTGGCAAGAATCATGATGATCACAATGTGCTAAGAATCGGATTGAAGAATAGCACAAAGATCGAGTCCATACCCTAGTTCGGCGGAGACTCGCTACGGCGGCAACGGCGGGGTAGAATTCCCGTTGACAGCGACGGAGACCAACGACTGGAGGCGGCTGGCAGCGAGAAGACGATCCGGAGACCACGTTGGCAGAGCAGGCTATCGCGCGGGCAAAGGGGTTCGGAGAAATTTCCAAATTTTTGCCCGTGACTATATATAGCCCGACCCTGTCGGTGTGACCGAGTGGAACAACTCGGTGGCACCGAGATTCATAACTGCAAGCAGTTACTGAAACTCGGTGTGACCGAAAAGTTCAAATCGGTTGCATCGAGATCGAAAACCTAGATCAACTTAATGATCTCGGTAAGACCGAAAATGGGGTATCGGTCAGACCGAGAATCATAAAGAGGTTTTGGAAGTTTAAGTCTATGACGAATCGGGGACTCCGAGCGCTCCTCACACAGAGTGGTTCGAATCTGACTTGACCAAATTTTGTGATGTAGCATGAATAGAGTTTGAGACGAGAAAAGCATAGATAGCTAGAGGAGGTTCTTAGGCATTCTTGTCCATCCACTTGGCAAAAGGAAATAAAGCCAAACAATCAAAACAACAAGTGGATGTCCTCGAATGAGTAAAATATGCAACCAGCATGCTCACACAATAAGATGGCAAATGAAATATGTGACAAGGCATGCACAACCAATTCTAGCATCTATCAAGCAATTTGCGATGACTAGGTCATCTATATATGAGTATATTGACTTAGGAGTCAAGTGAGAACACTTGATCATAGGTCATACTCATCGTTTAAGCTCAAGTGAGGTTACCACTTTTACATAAAGCATTGTTGTGTTCACATCTTTAGAGTTGCTTTAGCTCAAGTCTTAGAGTAAAGCTCCCCCTAGATGTGATATCCCCCCTTAGAGGGATGAACTAACCTCGGGTTTTGTCGATGATGACTTCATGTAGATGTTGAAGATGTGGATGCTCAATGTTGATGTAGATCACTTGGAGCTATCCATTTGAGTGAATTGCACTTTCAATACCTACATGGGTTAGTCCCACAAGGAACAAGCAAGGATATACATAGACATAGAGTGATGCACACACAAGATGATGTCCATGAAAACTTTTAGGTTACCTTGTCCCTTGTCTTACCAACAAGAGGGTTTGTGACTCCTTGAACTAGTGCAAGATGTGGAAGTTGATTGCACTTGTTCTTGCCAAAATGATAAGAGTGAAGTATGTTGGCGGAGTCACCCTCAAGAACTCTCTAGTTCTTCTTCTTTTGGATCCACACCATCTTGATGGGAATCCTTGGAGTTGTAGTCGTACTTGATGAGGTGGAACTTGAAGTAGTCTTGGGAATCCACTTGACTAAGGTCTTAGGAGCTTCTTCAAATGCATCAATTTCCTCTTGAAGCTTGTCCTTGCCTTTTTGCTTGTAGTCTTGTGGTGGAAGATTATCTTGAGCTTGTGTCCCCTTGAAAGAAGTATCATACTTCTCTTGTTGAGGAACAAACTTTGTCTTGGGGTATTGATCTTCTTCCCACTCAACTCCATTGGCATTGAACTTTCGTTCAAAACCAACACCTTGATTCTTCCAGTGCATTCCTTGCTTGCGCACAATTTCCTCGAATTGCTTACTCCCGGCAAGGCTTTTGTACACTCCTTTCTCTATAATTCCCTTCAATAAGCTATTTTATTGCTCAAGTGTAACTTGGCTAAGAGAATCATTAGTGGAATCAAGAGAACTACTAGAAGCAACAATATTGGATTTAGCATGATCATTGTTACTGCTAGAGGAAGAATCTTTCTTGTTCTTGTTACTAGACTTGACTTGAGGCATGTAAGTGGATAAGAGTAAACGCTTGGCAATGTAAGAAGAGCTTTTCTTGCGGAGATCATCATTGATTGCCTTTAAGAACTCATGCTCTTGCTCAAGATTGAGCTTTTCAAAGCGTAATTTCTCATGAGCTCTTAAAAGTTCTCGATGATCTTCGAAGATAGTTTCATGAGCTAACTTAAGAGTGTTTAGTTCTTTAGTTAGAGCCTCAATCTTCTCCTTATCATTGTCATTCATTTTATCTTGATTAGCATGATTAATTGACGTTTCATCATAGTATTCATCACTAGAGTTGTCAACAAGAAAATCATCACCTAACAAGTCATCTTCATCACTATTGAAATCAACATACTCGGGGTGTGTTACCTTAGGACCTTTGGTCATGAAGCATCTTCCAATTCCTTCATTTGGTGAGTCAAATATGTCGTAGGAGTTGGTTGACACAAGTGCTAGACCGGCAACACCTTCATCTTGAGTATCTTCGGAGTCGGAGTGATAACTTCTCTCGGAGTGGCTATCGGAGTCGGAACCGGATACCCATTCACCAACATGAGCTTGATGTCTTCGTTTTGTGTAGCTCCTTGATGATTTTTCCTTCCTTTCTGAATCCTTGCTTCTCCGTGAGTATCTTCGTTCATAACGATCATCTCTACTCCTTCTCTCTCTTGGTGGTGATTCTTTGCTTCTTCTTTTTGGAGAATCTTCTCTTCTCTTGTAGGGAGCCGTACACTCATTGGAATAGTGTCCGGGTCTTCCACAACTGTAGCAGTTTCGCTCTCGACTAGAAGATCTTTTGTCATTGTAGGACCTTGACTTGAAGCTTCTATCTTTGCTTCTACTCTTGTAGAACTTGTTGAAGTTCTTCACCATTAAGCTCAATTCTTCATTGAAGTTTTGTTTCTCACTTGATGATGTAAGGACTTCACATGAGGCTTTGTAGGCACCGCTTGATTTGTTGTGAAGTTCCTCTTTATCCTTGAGTGACATCTCATGAGCAACAATTCTTCCAATCACCTCCGTTGGCTTGAGATCTTTGTAATTGGGCATCATTTGGATCAATGTGCACACGGTATCATATTTTCCATCCAAGGCTCTTAGAATCTTCTTGATGATGAATCTATCGGTCATCTCTTCGCTTCCTAAGCCGGCAATCTCATTTGTGATGAGAGCAAGCCTAGAGTACATTTCAGCGACACCTTCACCATCCTTTATTTTGAACTTGTCAAGTTGACTTTGAAGCACATCCAACTTGGATTCCTTGACGGAGTCGGTACCTTCGTGCATATCAATCAAAGTGTCCCAAATTTCCTTTGCATTCTCAAGACGGCTGATTTTATTGAATGCTTCGGGGCACAATCCGTTGAAGAGAATATCACAAGCTTGAGCATTGTATTGCAACATCTTCAACTCATCCGCGGTAGCTTCACGGTTTGGTTCTTTCCCGTCAAAGAAGTCACCTTGCAAACCAACACACACAATAGCCCAAACGGCGGGGTTATGTCCAAGAATATGCATTTTCATTTTATGCTTCCAACTAGCAAAATTAGTACCATCAAAGTAAGGACCTCTACGGTGATAATTTCCCTCGCTAGACGCCATACTCTCCTAGGTTGTGAAACCAAGGTTATGACCACCAAAAGCTATGGAGATCAAAGCAAATGGAGACCAAAGCTCTGATACCACTTGTAGGATCGAAAGTATGTCTAGAGGGGGGTGATTAGACTACTTGACCAAATAAAAACTTAACCTTTTCCCAATTTTAGTTCTTGGCAGATTTTAGCTATTGTAGGACAAGTCAAGCAATCGTCACACAATTCAAGCAAGCATGCAAAGAGTATATTGGCAGCGGAAAGTAAAGCATGCAACTTGCAAGAATGTAAAGGGAAAGGTTTGGAGAATTCAAACGCAATTGGAGACACGGATGTTTTTCCCGTGGTTCGGATAGGTGGTGCTATCCTACATCCACGTTGATGGAGACTTCAACCCATAAAGGGTAACGGTTGCGCGAGTCCACGGAGGGCTCCACCCACAAAGGGTAACGGTTGCGTGAGTCCACGAAGGGCTCCACCCACGAAGGGTCCATGAAGAAGCAACCACCCACAAAGGGTCCACGAAGTAGCAACCTTGTCTATCCCACCATGGCCATCGCCCACGAAGGACTTGCCTCACTAGCGGTAGATCTTCACGAAGTAGGCGATCTCCTTGCCCTTACAAACTCCTTGGTTCAACTCCACAATCTTGTCGGAGGCTCCCAAGTGACACCTAGCCAATCTAGGAGACACCACTCTCCAAGAAGTAACAAATGGTGTGTAGGTAATGAACTCCTTGCTCTTGTGCTTCAAATGATAGTCTCCCCAACACTCAACTCTCTCTCATAGGATTTGGATTTTGTGGAAAGAATATTTGAGTGGAAAGCAACTTGGGGAAGGCTAGAGATCAAGATTCATATGGTAGGAATGGAATATCTTGGTCTCAACACATGAGTAGGTGGTTCTCTCTCAGAACATATGAGTTGAAATTGTGTATGTGTTCTGATGGCTCTCTCTCCAAATGAAGAGGAGGTGGAGGGGTATATTTAGCCTCCACACAAAATCCAACCGTTACACACAGTTTTTCAATCTCGGTGGGACCGAATCAACAAACTCGGTCGGACCGAAAAGGTAAACCTAGTGACCGTTAGAGATTTTCGGTGGGACTGGCATGCAACTCGGTAGGACCGATATGGTTAGGGTTTGGGCATAACGTAATCTCGGTGAGACCGATTACACAAACTCGGTGGGACCGAGTTTGGTAATTAGCTAACCAGAGAGTTGGTCAGGCAAACTCGGTGGGACCGATTTGCTCTTTCGGTGAGACCGAAAAGTTACGAAAGGGAAACAGAGAGTTTGCAATCCCATCTCGGTGAGACCGAGATCCTTATCGGTAGAACCGAATTGCTAGGGTTTGGCAGTGGCTTATGACAAGTGAAACTCGGTGGCGCCGGATAGAAAGAATCGGTATGACCGAGTTTGGCTTAGGGTTTAGGTCATATGTGGATATGGGAAAGTAGTTGAGGGTTTTGGAGCATATCACTAAGCACATGAAGCAAGAGGCTCATTAAGCAACACCTCATCCCTCCTTGATAGTATTGGCTTTTCCTAAAGACTCAATGTGATCTTGGATCACTAAAATGTAAAATGAAGAGTCTTGAGCTTTTGAGCTTGAGCCAATCCTTTGTCCTTAGCATTTTGAGGGTTCCACTTTCACATCCATGCCATGCCAATCATTGAGCTTTCCTGAAATAATTATCTTGGAACAGCATCAGCTCAATGAGCTATATGTTGTTATGAATTACCAAAACCACCTAGGGATAGTTGCACTTTCAGCCAGGCCCCCCTAGCACGCCCTGGTGGGTTGTGGCCTCCTCGGCCCACCTCCGGTGCCCATCTTCTGGTATATAAGTCACTTTGACCTAGAAAAAATAAGGGGAGGACTTTTGGGACGAAGCTCCGCCGCCCTGAGGCGGAACATGGGCAGGAGCACTTTTGCCTTCCGGTGGTGCGATTCTGCCAGGGGAACTTCCCTCCCGGAGGGGGAAATCATCGTCATCATCATCAATAGCAACTCTCCCATCTTAGGGAGGGCAATCTCCATCAACATCTTCACCAACACCATCTCATCTCAAACCCTAGTTCATCTCTTGTAGTCAATCCTGTTACCGGAACTATAGATTGTTGCTAGGGGGTGACTAGTAGTGTTGATTACATCTTGTAGTTGATTACTATATGGTTTATTTGTTGGAAGATTATATGTTCAGATCCATTATGCATATTAATACCCCTCTGATCATGAGCATGTTTGTTGTTTGTGAGTAGTTACCTTCGTTCTTGAGGTCACGGGATAGATCATGTTGCAAGTAATCATGTGAATTTGATATGTGTTCGATATTTTGATAGTGTGTATGTTGTGATTCCCTTAGTGGTGTCATGTGAACGTTGACTACATGACACTTCACCATATTTGGGACTAAGGGAATGCATTGTGGAGTAGTAAATAGATGGTGGGTTGCGAGAGTGACAAAAACTTAAACCCCACTTTATGCACTATTCCGTAAGGGACCGATTGGATCCTAGAGTTTAATGCTATGGTTAGAATTTATTCTTAATACTTTTCTCGTAGTTGCGGATGCTTGCGGAGGGTTAATCATAAGTAGGAGGTTTGTTCAAGTAAGAACAACACATAAGCACCGGTCCACCCACATATCAAATTATCAAAGTAGCGAACACAAATCAAACCAATATGATGAAACTGACTAGATGAAATTCCCGTGTACCCTCAAGAACGCTTTGCTTATTATAAGAGACCATTTTGGCCTGTCCTTTGCCTCAAAAGGATTGGGCTACCTTGCTGCATACTTGTTACTATTATCGTTACTTGCTCGTTACAAACTATCTTGCTATCAAACTACTCGCTACTTACAATTTCAACACTTGCAGACACTACCTTACTGAAAACTACTTGTCATTTCCTTCCGCTCCTCATTGGGTTTGACACTCTTACTTATCTAAAACAGCTACAATTGATCCCCTATACTTGTTAGTCATCAAGGCTATTTTCTGGTGCCGTTGCCGGGGAGTGAAGTGCTTCTGGTAAGTGGAATTCGGTAAGGAAACATTTATATAGTGTGCTGAAATTTATTGTCACTTGTTACTATGGAAAACAATTCTTTGAGGGGTTGTTCGGGGTATATTCACCTCGTCCGGAACCACAATTAGTTTCCCCTCAACCTACAACACCTACTGAAAATATTGAATATGAAATTCCTTCGGGTATGATAGAACAAATGCTAGCTAATCCTTATGAAGGAGATGGAGCCGAACATCCCAATATGCACTTGATATATGTGGAAAAAATTTGTGAATTGTTTAAGCTTGCAGGTTTACCCGGAGATGAGGTGATGAGAAATGTTTTCCCTTTATCTTTGATGGGGAAAATCATTGGCATGGTATAGGCTATGTGATGATATTGGATCATGGAATTGGAATCATCTGAAATTGGAGTTCCACCAAAAAATTTATCCTATGCATCTGGTTCATCATGATAGAAATTATATATATGATTTTTGGCCTCGTGAAGGATAAAGTATCGCTCTATCTTGGGGGAGGATTAAGTCAATGTTATATTCATGCCCCAATCATGAGCTCTCAACAGAAATTATTATCCAGAATTTTTATGCTCGGCTTTCTCGTAATGATCAAACCATGCTTGATACTTCTTGTGCTGGTTCTTTTATGAAGAAGACTATTGAATTCCGGTGGGGTCTTTTGGAAAGAATTAAACACAACTCTGAAGATTGGGAACTCTGAAGGAAATATGCCCTAGAGGCAATAATAAAGTTATTGTTTATTTCCTTATTTCATGATAAATGTCTATTATTCATGCTAGAATTGTATTAACCGGAAACATAATACATGTGTGAATACATAGACAAACAGAGTGTCACTAGTATGCCTCTACTTGACTAGCTCGTTGAATCAAAGATGGTTAAGTTTCCTAGCCATAGACATGAGTTGTCATTCGATTAACGGGGTCACATCATTATAGAATGATGTGATTGACTTGACCCATTCCGTTAGTATATCACTTGATCATTTAGTTTGTTGCTATTTCTTTCTTCATGACTTATACATGCTCCTATGACTATGAGATTATGCAACTCCCGTTTACCGGAGGAACACTTTGTGTTCTACCAAACGTCACAACGTAACTGGGTGATTATAAAGGTGCTCTACAGGTGTCTCCAAAGGTACTTGTTGGGTTGGCATATTTCGAGATTAGGATTTGTCACTCTGATTGTCGGAGAGGTATCTCTGGGCCCTCTCGGTAATGCACATCACTTAAGCCTTGCAAGCATTGCAACTAATGAGTTAGTTGCGGGATGATGTATTACGAAACGAGTAAAGAGACTTGCCGGTAACGAGATTGAACTAGGTATTGAGATACCAACGATAGAATCTCGGGCAAGTAACATACCGATGACAAAGGGAACAACCTATGTTGTTATGCGATCTGACCGATAAAGATCTTCGTAGAATATGTAGGAACCAATATGAGCATCCAGGTTCCGCTATTGGTTTCATGTCTACATAGTTCTCGAACCCGTAGGGTCCTCACGCTTAAAGTTCGGTGACGATCGTAATTAGGGTTTTTGTGTTTAGATGTACCGAAGGTTGTTTCGAGTCCCGGATGTGATCACGGACATGACGAGGAGTCTCAAAATGGTCGAGACATAAATATTGATATATTGGAAGCCTATATTTGGATATCGGAATCGTTTCGGGTGAAATCGGGATTTTACCGGAGTACTGGAGGGTTACCGGAACCCCCCCAGGGGTTAATGGGCCTACATGGGCCCTAAGGGAGAAGAGAAGGGCCGGCCAGGGCAGGCCGCGCGCCCCTCCCCCCTAGTCCGAATAGGACAGGGGGGGGGCGCCCCCCTTTCCTCTTTCCCCCCTCCCCTTTCCTTCTCCAACAAGGCAAGAGGGGGGAGTCGTACTCCCGGTGGGAGTAGGACTCCTCCAGGCGCACCCCTAGGGGTCGGCCGCACCTCCCCCTCCCTCCTTTATATACGGGGGCAGGGGGGCACCCCATGACACACAAGTTGATCTTTGTGATCGTTCCTTAGCCGTGTGCGGTGCCCCCTTCCACCATATTCCACCTCGGTCATATCGTAGCGGTGCTTAGGCGAAGCCCTGTGTCGGTAGAACATCATCACCGTCATCACGCCGTCGTGCTGACGAAACTCTCCCTCAACACTCGGCTGGATCGGAGCTCGAGGGACGTCACCGAGTTGAACGTGTGCATAACTCGGAGGTGCTGTACGTTCGGTACTTGGATCGGTCAGATCAGGAAGACGTACGACTACTTCCTCTACGTTGTGTCAACGCTTCCGTTGCCGGTCTACGAGGGTACGTAGACAACACTCTCCCCTCTCGTTGCTATGCATCACCATGATCTTGCGTGTGCGTAGGAATTTTTTTGAAATTACTACGTTCCCCAACAGTGGCATCAGAGCCTGGTTTTATGCGTTGATGTTATGCACGAGTAGAACACAAGTGAGTTGTGGGTGATATAAGTCATACTGCTTACCAGCATGTCATACTTTGGTTCAGCGGTATTGTTGGATGAGGCGGCCCAGACCGACATTACGCGTACGCTTACGCGAGACTGGTTTTACCGCCGTGCTATGCACACAGGTGACTAGCGGGTGTCAGTTTCTCCAAATTTAGTTGAACCGAGTGTGGCTACGCCCGGTCCTTGCGAAGGTTAAAACAGCACCAACTTGACAAACTATCGTTGTGGTTTTGATGCGTAGGTAAGAACGGTTCTTGCTAAGCCCGTAGCAGCCACGTAAAACTTGCAACAACAAAGTAGAGGACGTCTAACTTTTTTTTGCAGGGCATGTTGTGATGTGATATGGTCAAGATGTGATGAGATATAAGTTGTTGTATAATATGATCATGTTTTGTTGAAGTTATCGGCAACTGGCAGAAGCCTTATGGTTGTCTCTTTATTGCATAAGATGCAAGCGCCAAATAATTGCTTTACTTTATCGCTATGCGATAACAATAGTTGCAAGAGCAATAGTTGGCAAGACGACCATGTGACGACACATTGATATAGATCAAGATGATGGAGATCATGGTGTCATGCCGGTGACGATGAAAATCATGACGATGCTTTGGAGATGGAGATCAAAGGCACAAGATGATGATGGCCATATCATGTCACATATTTTGATTGCATGTGATGTTTATCTTTTATGCATCTTATTTTACTTAGTTCGATGGTAGCTTTATAAGATGATCTCTCACTAAATTTCAAGATAAAAAGTGTTCTCCCTGAATATGCACCGTTGCCAAAGTTCGTCGTGCCCAGACACCACGTGATGATCGGGTGTGATAAGCTCTGTGTCCATCTACAATGGGTGCAAGCCAGTTTTGCACACGCAGAATACTCAGGTTAAACTTGACGAGCCTAGCATATGCAGATATGGCCTCGGAACACTGAGACCAAAAGATCGAGCGTGGATCATATAGTAGATATGATCAACATAATGATGTTCACCATTGAAAGCTACTCCATTTCACGTGATGATCGGTTATGGTTTAGTTGATTTGGATCACGTGATCACTTAGAAGATTAGAGGGATGTCTTTCTAAGTGGGAGTTCTTAAGTAATATGATTAATTGAACTTTAATTTATCATGAACTTAGTCCTGATAGTATTTGCATATCTATGTTGTAGATCAATAGCTCGCGTTATTGCTTCCCTATGTTTTATATGTGTTCCTAGAGAAAACTAAGTTGAAAGATGATAGTAGCAATGATGCGGACTGGGTCCGTGATCTGAGGTTTATCCTCATTGCTGCACAGAAGAATTATGTCCTTGATGCACCGCTAGGTGACTGGCCTATTGCAGGAGCAGATGCAGACATTATGAACGTTTGGCTAGCTCAATATGATGACTACTTGATAGTTTAGTGCACCATGCTTAACAGCTTAGAATCGGGATTTTAAAGACGTTTTGAACGTCATGGACCATATGAGATGTTCCAGGAGTTGAAGTTAATATTTCAAGTAAGTACTCGAGTTGAGAGATATGAAGTCTCCAACAAGTTCTATAGCTAAAAGATGGAGGAGAATAGCTCAAGCAGTGAGCATGTGCTCAGATTGTCTGGGTACTACAATCGCTTGAATCAAGTGGGAGTTAATCTTCCAGATAAAATAGTGTTTGACAGAATTCTCTAGTCACCATCACCAAGTTAGTAGAACTTAGTGATGAACTATAATATGCAAGGGATGATGAAAACAATTCCCAAGCTCTTCACGATGCAAAAATCGGCGAAGGTAGAAATCAAGAAAAACATCAAGTGTTGATGGTTGACAAGACCACTAATTTCAAGATAAAGGGCAAAGGGAAGAAGGGGAACTTCAAGAAGAACGGCAAACAAGTTGCTGCTCAAGTGAAGAAGCCCAAGTCTGGACCTAAGCCTGAGACTAAGTGCTTCTACTTCAAAGGGACTGGTCACTAGAAGCGGAACTACCCCAAGTAATTGGCGGATAAGAAGGATGGCAAAGTGAACATAGGTATATTTGATATACATGTTATTGATGTGTACTTAACTAGTGTTTATAGCAACCCCTCAGTATTTGATACTAGTTCAGTTGCTAAGAATAGTAACTTGAAATGGGAGTTGCAGAATGAACAGAGACTAGTTAAGGGTGAAGTGACGATGTGTATTGGAAATGGTTCCAAAATTGATATGATCATCATCGCACACTCCCTATACTTTCGGGATTAGTGTTGAACCTAAATAAATGTTATTTGGTGTTTGCGTTGAGCATAAATATGATTGGATCATGTTTATTGCAATACGGTTATTCATGTAAGTTAGAGAATAATTGTTGTTCTGTTTACATGAATAAAACCTTCTATGGTCATACACCCAATGCAAATGGTTTGTTGGAACTCGATCGTGGTGATACACATTTTCATAATATTGAAGCCAAAAGATGCAAAGTTAATAATGATAGTGCAACTTATTTGTGGCACTGCCGTTTAGGTCATATTGGTGTAAAGCACATGAAGAAAATCCATGTTGTTGGGCTTTAGGAATCACTTGATTATGAATCACTTGATGCTTGCGAACCATGCCTCATGGGCAAGATGACTAAGACTCCATTCTCCAGAACAATGGAGCGAGCAACGGATTTGTTGGAAATCATACATACTGATGTATGTGGTCTGATGAATATTGAGGCTCGCGGAAGGTATCATTATTTTCTGATCTTCACAGATGATTTGAGCAGATATTAGTATATCTACTTGATGAAACACAAGTCTGAAATATTTGAAAAGTTCAAAGAATTTCAGAGTGAAGTGGAGAATCATCGTAACAAAAATAAAAGTTTCTACGATATGATCGCAGAAGTAAAATATTTGAGTTACGAGTTTGGCCTTCAGTTAAAACAATGTGAAATAGTTTCACCACTCACACCACTTGGAACACCATAGTGTAATGGTGTGTCTGAACATCGTAACCATGCTTTATTAGATATGGTGCGATCTATGATGTCTCTTACCGATTACCACTATCGTTTTGGGGTTATGCATTAGAGACAACTACATTCACGTTAAATAGGGCACCATCTAAATCCGTTGAGACGACACCGTATGAACTGTGGTTTGGCGAGAAACCTAAGCTGTCGTTTCTTGAAGTTTGGGACTACGATGCTTATGTGAAAAAGTTTCAACATGATAAGCTCGAACCCAAATCGTAGAAGTAAATCTTCATAGGATACCCAAAAGAAAATGTTGGGTACACCTTCTATCACAGATCCGAAGGCAAGATATTCATTGCTGAGAATGGATCCTTTCTAGAGAAGGAGTTTCTCTCGAAATAAGTGAGTGGGAGGAAAGTAGAACTTGATGAGGTAACTGTACCTGCTCCCTTATTGGAAAGTACTTCATCACAGAAATCTGTTCCTGTGACTACTACACCAATTAGTGAGGAAGCTAATGATGATGATCATGTAACTTCAGATCAAGTTACTACCGAACCTCGTAGGTAAACCAGAGTGAGATCCGCACCAGAGTGGTACGGTAATCCTGTTCTGGAGGTCATGTTACTTGACCATGACGAACCTACGAACTATGAGGAAGCGATGATGATCCCAGATTCCGCGAAATGGCTTGAGGCCATGAATGAGATGAGATCCATGTATGAGAGCAAAGTATGGACTTTGATTGACTTGCCCAATGATCGGCGAGCCATTGAGATTCAATGAATCTTCAAGAGGAAGACGGACGCTGATAGTACTGTTACCATCTACAAAGCTAGAATTGTCACAAAAAGGTTTTCGACAAGTTCAAGGTGTTGACTACGATGAGAGTTTCTCACTCGTATCGATGCTTAAGTTTGTCCGAATCATGTTAGCAATTGCCGCATTTTATGAAATCTGGCAAATGGATAAACAAAACTACATTCCTTAATGGATTTATTAAAGAAGAGTTGTATATGATGCAACTAGAAGGTTTTGTCAATCCTAAAGGTGCTAACAAAATATGCAAGCTCCAGTGATCCATCTATGGACTGGTGCAAGCATCTCGAAGTTGGAATATACGCTTTGATAAGTTGATCAAAGCATATAGTTTTATACAGACTTGCGGTGAAGCCTGTATTTACAAGAAAGTGAGTGGGAGCACTACAGCATTTCTGATAAGTATATGTGTATGACATATTGTTGATCGGAGATAATGTAGATTTATTCTGCAAAGCATATAGGAATGTTTGAAAGGAGTTTTTCAAAGAAAGACCTCTGTGAAGCTGCTTACATATTGAGCATCAAGATCTATAGAGATAGATCAAGACGCTTGATAAGTTTTTCAATAAGTACATACCTTGACAAGATTTTGAAGTAGTTCAAAATGGAACAGTCAAAGAAGGAGTTCTTGCCTATGTTACAAAGGTGTGAAGTTGAGTAAGACTCAAAACCCGACCACGACAGAAGATAGAGAGAGAATGAAAGTCATTCCCTATGCCTCAGCCATAGGTTCTATAAAGTATGCCATGCTGTGTACTAGACCTATTGTATACCCTGCCCTGAGTTTGGCAAGGGAGTACAATAGTGATCTAGGAGTAGATCACTGGACATTGGTCAAAATTATCCTTCGTGGAATAAGGATATGTTTCTCGATTATGGAGGTGACAAAAGGTTCGTCGTAAAAGGTTACGTCGATGCAAGTTTTGACACTGATCTAGATGACTCAAAGTCTCAATCTGGATACATATTGAAAGTGGGAGCAATTAGCTAGAGTAGCTTGCAGAGCATTGTTGACATAGAAATTTGCAAAATACTTACGGATCTGAATGTGGCAGACCCGTTGACTAAACTTCTCTCACAAGAAAAACATGATCTCACCTTAGTACTCTTTGGGCGTTAATCACATAGCGATGTGAACTAGATTATTGAATCTAGTAAACCCTTTGGGTGTTGGTCACATGACGATGTGAACTATGGGTGTTAATCACATGGTGATGTGAACTATTGATGTTAAATCACATGGCGATGTGAACTAGATTATTGACTCTAGTGCAAGTGGGAGACTGAAGGAAATATGCCCTAGAGGCAATAATAAAGTTATTATTTATTTCCTTATTTCATGATAAATGTCTATTATTCATGCTAGAATTGTATTAACCAGAAACATAATACATGTGTGAATACATAGACAAACAGAGTGTCACTAGTATGCCTCTACTTGACTAGCTCGTTGAATCAAAGATGGTTAAGTTTCCTAGCCATAGACATGAGTTGTCATTTGATTAACCGGGTCACGTCATTAGAGAATGATGTGATTGACTTGACCCATTCCATTAGCATAGCACTTGATCGTTTAGTTTGTTGCTATTGCTTTCTTCATGACTTATACATGTTCCTATGACTATGAGATTATGCAACTCTCGTTTACCGGAGGAACACTTTGTGTGCTACCAAACGTCACAACATAACTGGGTGATTATAAAGGTGCTCTACAGGTGTCTCCAAAGGTACTTGTTGGGTTGGCGTATTTCGAGATTAGGATTTGTCACTCCGATTGTCGGAGAGGTATCTCTGGGCCCTCTCGGTAATGCACATCACTTAAGCCTTTCAAGCATTGCAACTAATGTGTTAGTTGCGGGGTGATTTATTACCGAACGAGTAAAGAGACTTGCCGGTAACGAGATTGAACTAGGTATTGAGATACCAACGATCGAATCTCGGACAAGTAACATACCGATGACAAAGGGAACAACATATGTTGTTATGCGATCTGACTGATAAAGATCTTCATAGAATATGTAGGAACCAATATGAGCATCCAGGTTCCGCTATTGGTTTCATGTCTACATAGTTCTCGAACCCGTAGGGTCCGCACGCTTAAAGTTCGGTGACAATTGTAATTAGGGTTTTTGTGTTTTGATGTACCGAATGTTGTTCGGAGTCCCGGATTTGATCACGGACATGACGAAGAGTCTCAAAATGGTCGAGACATAAAGAATGATATATTGGAAGCCTATATTTGGATATCGGAATCGTTCCGTGTGAAATCGGGATTTTACCGGAGTACCGGGGGGTTACCGGAACCCCCCCGGGGGTTAATGGGCCTACATGGGCCCTAAGGGAGAAGAGGAGGGCCGGCCAGGGAAGGCCGCGCGCCCCTCCCCCCTAGTCCAAATAGGACAAGGAAGGGGGGGGGGGGCGGCGTCCCCCTTTCCTCTTTCCCCCTTCCCCTTTCCTTCTCCAACAAGGCAAGAGGGGGGAGTCCTACTCCCGGTGGGAGTAGGACTCCTCCAGGCGCACCCCTAGGGGCCGGCCGCACCTCCCCCCTCCCTCCTTTATATATGGGGGCAGGGGGCACCCCATGACACACAAGTTGATCTTCGTGATCGTTCCTTAGCCGTGTGTGGTGCCCCCTTCCACCATATTCCACCTCGGTCATATCGTAGCGGTGCTTAGGCGAAGCCCTGCGTCGGTAGAACATCATCACCGTCATCACGCCGTCATGCTGACGAAAGTCTCCCTCAACACTCGGCTGGATCGGAGGTCGAGGGACGTCACTGAGTTGAACGTGTGCAGAACTCGGAGGTGCCGTATGTTCGGTACTTGAATCGGTCGGATCGGGAAGACGTACGACTACTTCCTCTACGTTGTGTCAATGCTTCCGTTGCCGGTCTACGAGGGTACGTAGACAACACTCTCCCCTCTCGTTGCTATGAATCACCATGATCTTGTGTGTGCGTAGGATTTTTTTTGAAATTACTATGTTCCCCAACAAACTCGACGAAGGTAAAGAGTCAGGTATTAAACTTAAGTATGGTTGTGTTAAATCTTTTATGGATACCGATGCTTTTCAAAAGTTTAGCACTAAATATGGACTTGACTCTAAGATAGTAGCCTCCTTTTGTGAATCATTTGTTACTCATGTTGAACTCCCTAAGGAGAAGTGGTTTAAATATTACCCACCTATTAAAGAAGAAATTAAAGAACCGGTACCAGATAAAGAAGAAACTATATATACTTTATAATGCTGATCCAGTTGTTCGTACTGCTTATTTTGAGAAACCTCCTTTTCCTGCTAGGATAAAGGAACATGCTAAAGTTTCAACTATGGTTAACAAAAGCTCTGTTAGAACACCTAAACCAGATGAACAAACTAGAGTTGAACCAAATATTTCTATGGTTAAAGATCTCTTGGAAGAAGATGGGGATGGGCATGTTATCTACTTCTGTGCAGAAGCTGCTAGAATTCCCAAACCCAAAAAAGGGATAAAAATAGACCAGTTGTTGGCCTGCCTGTCATTTTAGTTAAAATAGGAGATCACTATTATGATAGTTTATGTGACATGGGTGCTAGTGTGAGTGCTATTTCTTACAAGTTATATCAAGAAATTAGGGAAGACATAGCACCTACAGAGTTAGAAGACATAGATGTCACTATTAAACTTGCAAATAGAGAGACCATATCACCTTGTGGGATTATTAGAGATGCTGAAGTCTTGTGCGGGAACATAAAATACCCTACTGATTTTCTTGTTCTAGGTTCCCCACAAGATGACTTTTGTCCCATTATCTTTGGTAGACCTTTCTTGAACACCATTAATGCTAACATAGATTGTCAGAAACAAACTGTGGGTGTTAGCTTTGGTGATGAGTCTCATGAGTTTAATTTTTCCAAGTTTAGTAGGAACCATCATGAAAAAGAATTGCCTAGCAAGGATGAATTAATTGGTCTTGCTTCTATTGTTGTGCCACCTACTGATCCTTTAGAACAATGTTTGCTAGACCATGAGAATGATTTACATATGCATGAAAGAAATGAAATAGATAATATTTTCTTTGAACAACGTCCTCTGCTTAAACAAAATTTGCCTATTGAAACTCTTGGAGGTCCTCCTCCACCTAAGGGTGATCCTGTGTTTGAGTTAAAACAATTGCCAAACACTTTGAAATATGCTTATCTTGATGAAAAGAAGATATATCCTGTTATTATCAGTGCTAACCTTTCAGAACATGAAGAAGAAAGGTTATGGAAAGTTCTAAGAAAGCACCGAGCTGCTATTGGATATACTCTTGATGATTTAAAGGGCATTAGTCCCACTCTATGTCAGCACAAAATTAATATGGAACCTGATGCTAAACCCGTTGTTGATCACCAACATCGGTTAAATCCAAAGATGAAAGAGGTGGTAAGAACGGAAATATTAAAACTTCTGGAAGAAGGTATAATTTATCCAATAGCTGATAGTAGATGGGTAAGTCCTGTTCATTGTGTACCTAAGAAGGGAGGTATAACTGTTGTTCCTAATGATAAGAATGAACTTATTCCACAAAGAATTGTTACAGGCTACAAAATGGTAATTGATTTTAGGAAATTAAATAAAGCAACTAGAAAAGATCATTACCCTTTGCCTTTTATTGATCAAATGCTTGAAAGATTATCCAAGCACACACTCTTTTTCTTCCTTGATGGATATTCTGGCTTTTCACAAATACCTGTTTCTCAACCTGATCAAGAAAAGACCACTTTTACTTGTCCTTTTGGAACCTATGCTTATAGACGTATGCCTTTTGGTTCATGTAATGCACCTGCTACCTTTCAAAGATGTATGACTGTTATATTCTTTGACTTTTGTGAAAATATTGTTGAGGTTTTCATGGATGACTTCTCTGTTTATGGGAAGTCTTTTGATGATTGTTTAAACAATCTTGATCGAGTTTTGCAGAGATGCGAACAAACAAATCTTATCTTGAATTGGGAGAAATGCCACTTTATGGTTAATGAAGGCATTGTCTTGGGTCATAAAATTTCTGAAAGAGGTATTTAAGTGGACCAAGCTAAGGTTGATGCTATTGAGAAAATGCCATGTCCTAAGGACTTCTCTAAAAATTTTAGCCTCTTACTAGTCTCTTGCAAAAGGATATTCCTTTTATTTTTGATGATGATTGTCTTTAAGCCTTTGAAACACTCAAGAAAGCCTTAATTTATGCACCTATTGTTCAACCACCTAATTGGAACTTGCATATTGAAATTATGTGTGATGCTAGTGATTATGTTGTTGGTGCTGTTCTAGGACAAAGAGTTATTAAGAAATCGAATGTTATTCATTATGCTAGTAAAACTCTAGACAATGCTCAAAGAAATTATGCTACTACTAAAAAAGAATTCTTAGCCGTGGTGTTTGCTTGTGATAAGCTTAGACCTTATATTGTTGATTCCAAAGTAATTGTTCACACAGACCATGCTGCTATTAAATATCTTATGGAAAAGAAAGATGCTAAACCTAGACTTATTCGTTGGGTTCTCTTGTTACAAAAATTTGATTTGCATATTATTGATAGAAAAGGAGCTAAGAACCCCGTAGCTGATAACTTGTCTAGGCTTGAAAATGTGCTTGATGACCCACTTCCTATTGATGGTAGTTTTCCTGATGAGCAGTTAGTTGCAATAAATGTTGCTAATGGTACTCCTTGGTATGCTGACTATGCTAATTACATTGTTGCTAAATATTTGCCACCTAGCTTCACATACCAACAAAAGAAAAAAATCTTCTATGATTTAAGACATTACTTTTGGGATGACCCACATCTTTATGAAGAAGGAGTAGATGGTATTATTAGACGTTGTGTACCTGAGCATGAACATGGACAAATCCTATGAAAATGTCTCTCCGAGGCTTATGAAGGGCATCATGCTGGAGATAGAACTGCTCACAAGGTATTGCAGTTTGGATTTTATTGGCCTACTTTCTTCAAGGATGCTCGTAAGTATGTCTCATCTTGTGATGAATGTCAAAGAATAGGTAATATCGGTAAGCGTCAAGAAATGCCTATGAATTATTCACTTGTTGTTGAACCATTTGATGTTTGGGGGTTTGATTACATGGGACCTTTTCCTTCCTCTAATGGGTATACACATATTTTGGTTGCTGTTGATTATGTTACTAAATGGGTAGAAGCTATTCCAACCAGTAGTGCTGATCACAACACCTCTATTAAAATGCTTAAGGAAGTTATTTTTCCAAGATTTGGAGTCCCTAGATATTTAATGACTGATGGTGGTTCACACTTTATTCATGGTGCTTTCCGTAAAATGCTTGCCAAGTATGATGTTAACCATAGAATTGCATCATCCTATCATCCTCAGTCTACTGGTCAAGTTGAACTTAGCAATAGAAAAATAAAATTAATTTTGCAAAAGACTGTCAATAGGTCCAGGAAGAATTGGTCTAAGAAATTAGATGATGCACTTTGGGCTTATAGAACAACTTATAAAAATCCTATGGGTATGTCTCCTTACAAAATGGTTTATGGAAAAGCTTGTCATTTGCCTCTTGAGTTAGAACATAAAGCATATTGGGCAATTAAAGAACTCAATTATGATTTCAAACTTGCTGGTGAAAAGAGGTTATTTGATATAAGCTCATTAGATGAATGGAGAACCCAAGCTTATGAAAATGCAAAGGTATTCAAAGAAAAATTTAAAAGATGGCATGACAAAAGAATCCAAAAGTGTGAGTTTAAAGTTGGAGAATATGTTCTTTTGTACAACTCTCGTTTTAGATTTTTTGCAGGAAAGCTCCTCTCGAAATGGGAAGGCCCTATGTCATCGAGGAGGTTTAGCTGTCTGGAGCCATCAAAATAAATAATTTTGAAGGCACTAACTCAAAGGTTGTCAATGGGCAACGAATAAAGCATTATATCTCAGGTACGCCTATTAATGTTGAAAGTAATATTATTCAAACCTTGACACCGGAAGAACATATAAAAGAGTCCTTCCGAAACACTACAGAATCATGAAAATAAGGAGGTACGTGATACGGTAAGTAAACGAACTCCGGAAAATCTGCAAAATTATTTTTTATCAATTTTGGAATAGTTTAGAATTTTGGGAATAAAGAAACTACCAGGAAGTGTCCCCTGGTTGGCACAATACACCAGGGCGTGCCAGGCTTGCCTGGCGCTCCTAGGTGGGTTGTGCCCACCTCGGACACCTCCTGTATTCCGTTTTTCTTCTGTATACTTGTCCTCCAAGATACAAAAATCTATATATACTTCCCGGACCTGTTAAGCACCGTATCATGGAGAAAATCCTCTGTTCTCTTTTCTTGCCGTTTCTGGTCAGATTTGTCAAGCCAGGCATCATGTCTTCCTGCTCCTCCAACCACATGGAAGAAGATGCTTGGCTGATGAAGACCGTAATCAAAGGAGGACAAGGCCTCTTCTTCATCACCACCACCATCTTCTTCGTCACCAGAGGAGAAATGAGTATCGGGTATGGGCACTCCCCTTGGCTTCCGCCAAGCTTGGGGGAGGTGTCCCGGTATCGTATCACCCCACTATATTTTTACTTTTACTTATCTTAGTTTGATCTTTTTTGCTTTAGATGAAATAAAGTTTAGTTTGATCCTTTCTTGTTCGAGAGTTTGCTTAGTGATCTATCATTATAATTGTGTGCAAGTTATATAATAATGTTTAGTATGAGTCTTTGTTTTCTTTACTCTCATGTTGCAAATAAAGAAAAGAAAAGAAACAAGAAAGAAAGAAATAAAGAAAGGATAAAGATAATGAAAATATTATATTTGACAAACATAGCATTAGTCAATGATGCAAATCATGAAAGAATTAATAAGGGAAGAGAAGATTCACATATAAATATACTATCCTAGAAATCTTTTGTGATTGTGAGCCCTCATCAAAATATTATATGCCAAAATTGTTGACATTGGACAAGGAAGACAACTTAATGGTTTATGTTCGTTTATATTCACATAAAAGTCATATTGTCATAGATCCTTCAACATGTGGTGTTTGCCCCTACCTTTGCTAGCCAAAAATTCCGCGCTAAGTAGAGATACTACTTGTGCATCCAAAAACCCTTAAACCCAAATCATTTTCAAGTGCCCACCATACCTACCTAGGGATTGAACAAGACCCCTCAAGTAAGTTGTCATCGGTGCAAAAAGGCAATAAAAATTGCTTCTAAATATGTGAGATCATTTAGTGTAAGAGAAAATTGAGCGTTATACGAACTTGGATGACAAAGAATAAAAGCGACAGACTGCATAATTAAGGTTGTCATCTTAAGGGCAATACAGCGTGACATTCTCTTGCACTAAGGGATTAAGCATGCAAACAAATAAGTGCATGGCAACCTCTGCTTCGCTCTGCGAAGGGTCTATCTTTTACTTTTATGTATTTACTTTTATGCAAAGAGTCAAAGTTTTCCTTCTATTCCTTTTTATTTTCTCTTATTGGCAAGCATCATGTGGATAGGAAAAATCTAGGCACATATGTCTAGTTGAATATAGATAGCATGAGTTATTATTGTTGACATCACCCTTGAGGTGAGTATGTTGGGAGGCAAAACTATAAGCCCCTATCTTACTATGTGTCTGTTTGAAATGTTTTGCTCATGGGTACAAGGTGAGTGTTAGCAATCATAGAAGATTATATGATGGTTCAGTATGTGGACTTGCCTAAAGGCTCCGACACGTGACTCTTCCTGAAAAGATGATGAATTGTAGTTGCAAAGTTGACTGAGAACATAGTTTGTTGGTTTCTAATAGAGCTTTGGCTTTATACTTGATTATGTGATGAACTGTTACTTATTCATAGGAAGTATATGATGCAAGTTCTATGATAAAATTCCTATGTTAAATTTTGTTGTTGTTACAATAATTAACATGATGCTTCTATGTCCGTATTTTGTTTTTATCGACACCTCTCTCTCAAAGCATGTGGACATGCTTTTCGATTTTGGTTTTTGCTTGAGGACAAGCGAGGTATAAGCTTGGGGAGTTGATACGTCCATTTTGCATCATGTTTTATTACTATTATTTATAATGTTTATATCCATAATAATGCTTTTGGAGTAATTCTAATGCCTTTTCTCTCATAATTTGCAAGGAACACACCAAGAGGGAGAATTCCGGCAGCTGAAAATCTGGACCTGGAAAAGCTAGGCCAGGCCACCTATTCTGCACAACTCCAAATGAGCTGAAACTTTACGGAGATTTTTTATGGATTATTTGAGAAATATTGGAGCCAATAAACACCAAAAGGGGGGCCACCAGGTGGGCACAACCCACCTGGGCGCGCCAGGCCCCCTGGCGCGCCCTGGTGGGTTGTGGCCTCCTCGGCCCACCTCCGGTGCCCATCTTCTGGTATATAAGTCACTTTGACCTAGAAAAAAAAAATAAGGGGATGACTTTCGGGACGAAGCGTCGCCGCCTCGAGGCGGAACTTGGACAGGAGCACTTTTGCCCTCCGGCGGAGTGATTCTGCCAAGGGAACTTCCCTCCCGGAGGGGGAAATCATCGTCATCATCATCAACAACAACTCTCCCATCTTGGGGAGGGCAATCTCCATCAACATCTTCACCAGCACCATCTCATCTCAAACCCTAATTCATCTCTTGTATTCAATCTTTCTACGGGATCTATAGATTGTTGCTAGGGGGTGACTAGTAGTGTTGATTACATCTTGTAGTTGATTACTATATGGTTTATTTGGTGGAAGATTATATGTTCAGATCCATTATGCATATTAATACCCCTATGATCATGTTCATGTTTGTTGTTTGTGAGTAGTTACCTTCATTCTTGGGGTCATGGGATAAATCATTTTGCAAGTAATCATGTGAATTTGATATGTGTTCGATATTTTGATAGTATGTATGTTGTGATTCCCTTAATTGGTGGTGTCATGTGAACGTCGACTACATGAAACTTCACCATATTTGGGCCTAAGGGAATGCATTGTGTAGTAGTAAATAGATGGTGGGTTGCGAGAGTGACAGAAACTTAAACCCCAGTTTATGCACTATTCTGAAAGGGACCGATTGGATCCTAGAGTTTAATGCTATGGTTAGAATTTATTCTTAATACTTTTATCGTAGTTGCGGATGCTTGTGGGAGGGTTAATCATAAGTAGGAGTTTTGTTCAAGTAAGAATAGCACCTAAGCACCGGTCCACCCACATATCAAATTATCAAAGTAGCGAACACAAATCAAACCAATATGATGAAAGTGATTAGATGAAATTCCAGTGTACCCTCAAGAACGCTTTGCTTATTATAAGAGACCGTTTTGGCCTGTCCTTTGACTCAAAAGGATTGGGATACCTTGCTACATACTTGTTACTATTATCGTTACTTGCTCATTACAAACTATCTTGCTATCAAACTACTCGCTACTTACAATTTCAGCACTTGCAGACACTGCTACCTCTTGAGCATGCGTTGGTTTTCCACTGAAGAGGAAAGGGTGATGCAACAAAGTAGCATAAGTATTTCCCTCAAGTTTTGAGAACCAAGGTATCAATCCAATAGGAGACTACACGCAAATCTCCTAGTACCTGCACAAACAAATAAGAACCTTGCAACCAACACGATAAAGGCGTTGTCAATCCCTTCACGGCCACTTGCAAAAGTGAGATCTGAGAAAGATAATAAGATAAATATTTTTGGTATTTTTGTTGTATAGATTGGAAAGTAAAGATTGCAAAATAAATATTAAATTAGAATTGTAGATCGGAAACTTATATGATGTAAAGTAGACCCGGGGGCCATAGGTTTCACTAGTGGCTTCTCTCAAGATAGCATATATTATGGTGGGTGAACAAATTACTGCCGAGCAATTGATAGAAAAGCGCATAGTTATGAGAATATCTAGGCATGGTCATAAACATAGGCATCACGTCCGTGTCAAGTAGACCGAAATGATTCTGCATCTACTACTATTACTCCACACATCGACCGCTATCCAGCATGCATCTAGAGTAGTAAGTTCATAAGAACAGAGTAACGCATTAGGCAAGATGACATGATGTAGAGGGATAAACTCAAGCAATATGATATAAACCCCATCGTTTTATCCTTGATGGAAACAATACAATACGTGCCTTGCTGCCCCTGCTGTCACTAGGAAAGGACACCACAAGATTGAACCTAAAGCTAAGCACTTCTCCCATTGCAAGAAAGATCAATCTAGTAGGCCAAACCAAACTGATAATTCGAAGAGACTTGCAAAGATATCAAATCATGCATATAAGAATTCAGAGAAGAATCAAATATTGTTCACAGATAAAATTGATCATAAACCCACAATTCATTGGATCTCGGCAAACACACCGCAAAAAGTATTACATCAAATAGATCTCTAAGAACATCGAGGAGAACTTTGTATTGAGAACCAAAGAGAGAGAAGAAGCCATCTAGCTAATAACTATCGACCCGAAGGTCTGTGGTAAACTACTCACACATCATCGGAGAGGCTATGGTGTTGATGTAGAAGCCCTCCGTGATGGAATCCCCCTCTGGCAGATCGCCAGAAAAGGTCCCCAAATGGGATCTCACGGGTACAGATGGTTGTGGCGGTGGAAAAGTGGTTTCGTGGCTCCCGTGGATGTTTTCAGGGTATAATGTTATATATAGGCGAAAGAAGTGAGTCGGTGGAGCTACGAGGGGCCCACGAGGGTGGGGGCGTGCCTGCCCCCTGGGCGCACCGCCCTACCTCGTGGCCGCCTCGTGGCTTCCTTGACCTCCACTCCAAGTCTCCTGGATTGCGTTTGTTCCAAAAAAGATCCTCGCGAAGGTTTCATTCCGCTTGGATTCCGTTTGATATTCCGTTTCTGTGAAACACTGAAATAGGCAAAAAATAACAATTTACACTGGGCCTTCGGTTAATAGGTTAGTCCCAAAAATAATATAAAAGTGCATAATAAAGCCCACTAAACATCCAAAACAGATAATATAATAGCATGGAACAATCAAAAATTATAGATACGTTGGAGACGTATCAAGCATCTCCAAGCTTAATTCCTGCTCGTCCTCGAGTAGGTAAATGATAAAAACAGAATTTTTGTTGTGGAATGCTACCTAACATAATTTTCAATGTAATTTTATTTATTGTGGCATGAATATTCAGATCCGGAAGATTCAAGACAAAAGTTTAATATTGACATAAAAACAATAATACTTCAAGCATACTAACCAAGCAATTATGTCTTCGCAAAATAACATGGCCAAAGAAAGCTATCCCTACAAAATCATATAGTCTGGCTATGCTCTATCTTCATCGCACAAAATATTTAAATCATGCACAACCCCGATGACAAGCCAAGCAATTGTTTCATACTTTTGATGTTCTCGAACTTTTTCAATCTTCACGCAATACATGAGCGTGAGCCATGGATATAGCACTATAGGTGGAATAGGATGGTGGTTGTGGAGAAGACAAAAAGGAGAAGATTGTCTCACATCAACTAGGCATATCAACGGGCTATGGAGCTGCCCATCAATAGATATTAATGTGAGTGAGTAGGGATTGCCATAAAACGGATGCACTAGAGCTATAAGTATATGAAAGCTCAACAAAAGAAACTAAGTGGGTGTGCATCCAACTTGCTTGCTCACGAAGACCTAGGGCATTTTGAGGAAGCCCATCATTGGAATATACAAGCCAAGTTCTATAATGAAAAATTCCCACTAGTATATGAAAGTGACAACATAAGAGACTCTCTATCATGAATATCATGGTGCTACTTTGAAGCACAAGTGTGGAAAAAGGATAGTAGCATTGCCCCTTCTCTCTTTTTCTCTCATTTTTTATTTGGGCCTTTTCTTTTTTTATGGCCTCTTTTTTTTCGTCCGGAGTCTCATCCCGATTTGTGGGGGAATCATAGTCTCCATCATCCTTTCCTCACTAGGACAATGCTCTAGTAATGATGATCATCACACTTTTATTTACTTACAACTCAAGAATTACAACTCGATACTTAGAACAAAATATGAATCTATGTGAATGCCGGAGGCGGTGTACCGGGATGTGCAATGAATCAAGAGTGAGATGTATGAAAAATTATGAACGGTGGCTTTGCCACAAATACGATGTCAACTACATGATCATGCAAAGCAATATGACAATGATGGAGTGTGTCATAATAAATGAAACGGTGGAAAGTTGCATGGCAATATATCTCGGAATGGCTATGGAAATGCCATAATAGGTAGGTATGGTGGCTGTTTTGAGGAAGGTAAATGGTGAGTTTATGGTACCGGCGAAAGTTGCACGGTACCGTGAGTACCATGACGCTGCCGGTCCCGCGCCTCCTGAGATGGGCGCGGTGCATGCACGGACGCCGAGGTCTTGGAGTGCACCCGGTCATTGTGGGAGCCGGCTACGCCGCCGATGGGCAGCGCAGCCTTGTCCTGGGACCTGGCAGCACCGTGAGTTCCCTCGTCGACGCGTGTCCTTCCGCCGGTGCCTGCCCCACCAACCGTTTGCTCCGGCGGTGGCTGGCTCGGCGCGGACGGAGCGGCCGCCTCCGAAACTTTCTTCTTCGGCGGCATGTTGATGAAGATGATGAAGATCTAGCTCACGAGAACGCCGGATCTGATGTTGATGAAGATGAAGAAGATCTAGCTCGCGAGAACGCCGGATCTGATGTTGATGAAGATGAAGAAGATCTAGCTCGCGAGAACGCCGGATCTGATTCACACAACTTCGACGCCCCCTACCTGGTGCGCCAGAGATGCCGGGGTGCTGATCCACGGGCACCTATGGGACCGACGGACCGGGTCCCTTTCGGTTCGGCGGGGGGCGGAGGTCGCGTAAAGAGCAGATCGAGGCGGAGCACGCGAGCGATTTACCCAGGTTCGGGCCGCACGGATGCGTAAAACCCTACTCCTGCTTTGTGGTTTGTATCGATTTCTAGCTCGGGAGCGCGGAGTGCTACAGTACACCCCGGCGGCTAGCGAGACCGAGCGTGAGTGGATGAACTGGCCTCTTCCCCCCTGTTGCATACGGGCCTCCTTTTATATGCTCAAGGGGTTACCGACATAGCATTGGGGGTAAAGGGCAAAAATGGAAGAGTGGTGGTTGGTACAGCTACCTGTACAGTGTTATCATACCTAACCCTGGCGGCAGGGGACAAGGGCATTAATTGCCCGTCTGTGTCGCCTAAACAGTACCGAAATGGACCGCTAGGGACGCCACCGTTTGCCACGATGGTTATCTTGTCAGTGCCTGCTTGCCACGATGGTTATCTTGTCAGCGCTTGCTTGCCACCGCGCACCCCTAGCTGCACGGCCTCCTGCCACGTGTGCTTGGGAGAGTCCTAGAGCGACACGTTGGCAGGTGTGCTGGAGCGCGGGCATGAAGTGGGGGTTTCCCGCCGCAAGCTCCTTGCCGCGGTCGTCGTCTTGTCGTGTTCGGGAGCTTGTCGCTCGCCGGGCCTTGCCGGACCGCGTGGCATGTCGCGGCAAGTCCCTTGTGACGCCTTGAGTGGCCTTCCCGGCAAGCTCCTCTTGCCGGGGTCTTGGTCTTCTTCCCGGCCAGCTTCTTTTGCCGGGGCCTTGGTTGGCCTTCCCGGCAAGCTCCTCTTGCCGGGGCCTTGGTTTGAGTACTTCGTTCTTGAATGGTCTTCAAAGTAGCCGCGGAGGGTCTTGGCGGCCACCCGGCAGGCCTTGCCGCGGGATGCTGCGACTGCCCGTGCACAAGTTCGGGATACTAGGGTACCCCTACTCTAGTACACCGACAGGAGCCCCCGGGCCTGGGCCAGACACGGTGCCGAGCGCTGTTGGGCCAGGCCCAAAACAGTGCACGGGCACGCGCGGCCTAGGTCACGCCGCATATCTCTCCGCTTCCACCGCGCACGCCCAGAACGGAGCGCGTCAAACGCGGCGTCGTGGATGATGTGGGCGGCGTGCGCGGGGCTAAGCCCCGCGAGCATGCGTCAAGCCATGATGAAGGGGACGGTTCACGCCCTCCTACCTAAACGGAGGTAGGCGTGGGGGCGTGGTGCATTTACTGGACGGGGCCGGTGCGCGGTTTTCGAGGCGTCCACTCCCCGCGATCACGGGGTGGGGCGAGGCTGCCTCATCCGTCGTCTCGGTTCTGCATCCCCGCCACGCGGCTCCCATGCGCTTGGGGTCGCGGACGGTGGGAGTGGGAATCTGGGCCGTCGCGAGAAGAGGCAGCGGGTTGGCCCCGACTCCCTGCTCTGCCCGTGCCTTGATTCGCTGAGCGGGGCGTCCAAGCCCCCACCTCGCTCCTTTATAAAGAGCGGGAGGGGAGCACAGAAGCCCGCACTCTCTCATCTCCTCCTTTCTTCAACTTCTGCTCCCCTTTCTCTCATTCGCCATGGAGAAAGGGAACCCTGGCCCTTCATCGGTGGCGGCGAGGGTCGCCGCCAGGCAGCGCACCTCTCCCTCTCCCGTGCCTGTGGTGGCAGAGCCAGCCACAAGGGGAAGAGGGAGGGGGCGAGGTCGTGGGCGGGGTCGAGGACGAGGTCGAGGCGCTCGGGGAAGAGGCGGACGGGGCGGCGCGCCAGCTTCGCCTCCGCCGGCGGCTCCTCCCCCCACGGCGGTCCATATAGGGGACAACCCTTGCGAGTTCTTCGTCAGGCTGCGCCGGGCGCCTCGTCGTCGCCTCCGGCTTCCAGCTCCGTTTGCGAGCGCGATGGAGTTGGACCCGCCCGAGACACTGAGACTGCACATGAGGGGCTGTGGGATCAGCGGCACGCGAGTCCGCGTTGTATTCCCAGCCCGTAATGTGATGTATCTTGATCGAGGGTGGAAGACGTTCGCCCGTATCCACAGCCTGATGGAGGGGTTTACCCTCCATTTTAAGTTGATGGAGGGCGATCTCCTCTCCGTCAAGGTCTTCGGGTGCTTCGGCACTCGGGCGAAGTGCTGCGTGGACAGCTCCTCCGATAGTGAAGGCTCCCCCTCGAGCGAGAGTAGCGAGGAGGGGAGCGACAGCGACGATGAGGGTAGCGGGCGGCGGGACGGCGGGTCTGACTAGGTGTCGGGCGCCGCTTCGCGCGGCACCGGCGACCCCATCATCCGTGCCGCCGGCTCCTTGAACTCCCCGGGGCCGTCTCCTTGGGCGGCTGGCGTAGGGAGGCTGCGGAAGGGGAAGAGGGCTGGCGACAAGGCCGTCAGGTCGGAGTACGAGGGCGTGGTGCCCTCGACAGCGTGCTGACGTCCTGCCGCCCCGTCTTCGAGCCCCGCTTCCGGCGCCGCCATCACCGTCCAGCCTTCGGACGGCCCCCGGGCTGTTCTCTTGGTGTCTTCTGGCACCCGTAGCTCGCCTAGGCGCCCCTTTTGCCCTTTTCGCCTCCTTGACCTACCTCCTGAAGAGAGGGACATGAAAGGGATTACGGGCATCTTATCTTTTTAATTTGTAAGCCTTTGGGCCTTAGCTGCATTTAAAACTTGTAATCCTCTCTTTCATGTTTTTCATCCTCTATGGACTGTACCTGAGTGGGATGTTTTTTAATGAAAAGGGGATGTTTGCCGGGTTATTCGTCTCGCGGGTTGAACCCACGCCAAGGAGCAAATCCTTGGTATCCCTCGGACAGACATTTCATCTCCCGGCAACAGGCCCTGCCGCCTTCCCACGCCGCTCGACCTTTCTCACGCCTTTGACGGAGGCGGGAACGAGGTGGGTGCGGCCTCCTCGTTTCATCCCTTTGCTGCCGCGACTACGACCAAACTTGGCCCCGGGAACGAGCCCCAGGGCCTAAAGTTGAGGGAGCACGGCAGTTTTCGGGAAGAAACACGGTTTCGCATTCCCCAGTCCATAAGAGGATGCATGATGAGGGATGAAAGACTTATCTGATATTGCAGCCCCCGGCAACTCTGGCTTGCCGCGGACGAATCTTGGCACTCGCATCCCCCAGCAATACTGGCTTGCCGGGGCCCAGGTGCCGGCGCGCCCTTCTTCTCCTTCTCGTCCTCAAGCAGTCTGGCCAGGATATGCGAGCCCTGCGAACGGAAGAAAAGCAAAGGGACGGACACTCGACCTCTAAGCTAGGGGTTAGCTGCTGTTAGGCACTATCAACCCTAACCAAGGACGAGACTCGACCTAGCATGCATGCTCTAACCCCGGGGTATCAGCGCTTCATTTACTGGTGCTCAGGGTCTGCGCCTGGCTCTGTACAAAGGATTACATGCAACAGCGGCAAGACTTGTACAGAAGGGTGGTTGCCGGACAGGGTCCGACAACCGCGCCTTACGGGTAAAACTTACGAAGATGCTCGATGTTCCAGGAGTTGCTCACTGGTACGCCATCTTCGGTCTCAAGGCGGACAGCGCCAGGCCTTGTGACTCGCTTCACCCGGTAAGGGCCTTCCCACTTCGGCGTCAACTTGTTGGAATTCTTGGCGGACTGAACGCGCCGAAGAACAAGGTCGCCTTCCTCGAGACTCCTGGCATTGACTCTGCGGCTATGGTAGCGGCGCAGAGCTTGCTCGTAGCGAGCAGCTCGCACAGCAGCCTGGAGACGGTCTTCCTCAAGGAGCAGCGCGTCATCTTGCCGCAGCCGCTCTTGCTCGAGCTCATCATAAGCGAGCACTCGAGGTGACCCGTATACGAGTTCCGTGGGGGTAACTGCCTCTGCTCCATAGACTAGAGCAAAGGGTGTCTGTCCAGTGGCTCGATTTGGCGTCATTCTGATCGACCAAAGAGCCACCGGTAGCTCCTCGATCCAGTTTCTTCCGCACTTGTGCAGCCTGTCGAAAGTTCTGGTCTTGAGTCCGCGCAGCACTTCAGCATTTGCCCTCTCCGCTTGACCGTTGCTTCTCGGGTGAGCAACGGAAGCGAAGCAGATCTTGGCGCCGAGATCTTGGACGTATTGCATGAAGGCGCGGCTCGTGAATTGTGTCCCTTTGTCGGTGATTATCCTGTTAGGGATCCCGAAGCGGAAAACAATCGACCTGAAGAACTTGACGGCTGACTGTGCGGTCACCTTCCTCACTGGTTCCACTTCCGGCCACTTTGTGAACTTGTCGATTGCGACGTACAAGTACTCAAAGCCCCCGACAGCTCGGGGAAAGGGGCCGAGGATGTCGAGCCCCCAGACCGAAAATGGCCAGGATAAAGGGATCGTCTGGAGAGCTTGAGCTGGCTGGTGTATCTGTTTGGAATGGAACTGGCATGCTTCACACTTGGTTACTTGTGCAGTTGCATCCTGGAGGGCTGTTGGCCAGAAGAAACCTTGCCGGAATGCTTTGCCGACAAGTGCTCTTGCGCCAATGTGGTGACCACATATGCCTCCGTGTATCTCTGCCAATAGCTTTTGTCCGTCTTCCCGGGGAATACACTTCAATTTCACACCGTTGAGTCTGCTTCTGTACAGTGTCTTGTCGACAAACTGGTACATACTTGACTGCCGGGCTACTCTTTCCGCTTCTTCTTGCTCTTCGGGAAGTTCTCCTGTCTGAAGGAAACGGACAATCTGCTGCGCCCATGTTGGAGCTTGTGGCTCGACAACAAGGACTAAAGGCAAATCTGCTGCTGCGGGAACATCCGCTTCTACGGCAAGAACCTGCGGCTCTGCCGGAGCTTGACGTTCCCCGACAAGCTTGCCGGAGCAAAACTTGTCGGGAGCTTCTGCTTCAACGGAACAAACCCTAGGGCTTGCCGGAGCATCTTGCTCCTCAGCGCTCTTGGTGTTGTTCTCAGTTACTGCGGGAACATCCGCTTCTACGGCGAGGAGCTACACCTCTGCCGGAGCTTGACGTTCCCCGACAAGCTTGCCGGGGCAAAACTTGTCGGGAGCCTCTGCTTCAACGGAACAAACCCTGGGGCTTGCCGGAGCATCTTGCTCCTCAGCGCTCTTGGTGTTGATCTTGGGGACCTTCTTGGCGGCGGCTTCGGGAAGCTCTGCCGGCAAATAGTCACCAGAAACCAACTTCCTCTTCTTGCTCTATCCAGTTGATGGCGTTACGGACGGCTGAGTCAGCTTGAGCACAAAGATCCCTGGTTCCACAGGTAACTTAAGTGCGGCACACTTTGACAGGCCATCAGCAATGGCGTTCTGAGCTCTTGGAACGAGCTCCATTTGTAGGCCGTCAAAGCGCTCTTCTAGCTTTCTCACTTCGTCAACGTAAGCTTCCATCAACGGACTCTGATAATTCTTGTTTACTTGGCGGACGACAAGCTGTGAGTCACCCCTGACAATGAGCTTCTTGATCCCACGGTCTGCCGACCGGCAAGCAATCCCTCATACTCCACAGTATTGTTTGTTGCTTGCTCCTTGGGAAAGTGCATCTGGACTATGTACTTGAGGTGCTCTCCGGTGGGTGCGATAAGCAGCGCACCAGCGCCGGCGCCTTGCAGCGAAAAGGCACCATCGAAGTACATCAGCCACTCTTTGCTTGCTTCCTTGTCGGGGATGCTCGTTTCTGGAATTTCTTCATCTGGTGTTGGCGTCCATTTTGCTATAAATTCTGCCAATGCTCTGCTCTGGATAGTTGAAGTACTTTCAAACTTGAGGCTAAAGCTTGACAGTTCCAGTGCCCACTCAACAATCCTGCCTGTCGCTTCTGGATTCTACAGTATCCTCTTCAGCGGAAAGCGAGTGACGACTGTGATCTCATGTGCTTGGAAGTAATGGCGCAACTTTCTCGAGGCCATGAGAAGGCCGAAAAGCAATTTCTGCACACCAGAATACCTTGACCTAGCCCCCTGTAGGAGGGAATTGACAAAGTAAACTGGGCGCTGCACCATTTTCTTCCGTGTCTCCTCGTGCATCTGCGCAGATCCATCTTTGTCGGGACCAGAGCTTGTCGGGGAAGCCCCCTGCTTGTCGCTGGATGCGCTTGCCGCGGTTGCTGGCTCATCATCTGCCTCCCTCTCTGCTACTAACGCAGCACTAACCACTTGATTGGTTGCCGCTATGTACAGCAGCAACTTCTCTTGTGGCTTAGGTGCGACAAGTATTGGAGGGGAGGACAGGTATCTCTTCAGGTCTTGCAGCGCAGCCTCCGCTTCCGGAGTCCATCTCATTGGACCTGCCTTTTTCAATAATTTGAAAAACGGCAGGGTGCGCTCAGCAGACCGAGAGATAAACTTGCTGAGAGCAGCCATGCAACCGGCAAGTTTCTGTACATCCTTGACGCGCTTTGGTGCTTCAATCTGCTCAATGGCCTTGATCTTGTCGGGATTGGCTTCAATTCCCCGCTGAGACACGAAGAACCCGAGAAGCTTGCCGGAGGGAACTCCAAACACACACTTCTCTGGGTTGAGCTTGAGGCTGATCTTGCGCAGATTTGCAAAGGTCTCGTCTAAGTCTTGAATCGGGGTTGCTCTGTCCTCGCTCTTGACCACTATATCATCCATGTAGGCTTCCACATTTCTGTGTATTTGTGGCTCAAGAGCAATGTGGACTACCCTTGCAAATGTCGAACCAGCATTTTTTAATCCGAAAGGCATCCGTACGAAACAGTACGTGCCACATGGAGTAATAAATGCGGTCTTCTCCTCATCCTCTTCTGCCATGAAGATCTGATGATATCCTGAGTATGCGTCAAGAAATGAAAGCAAATCACATCCGGCTGTGGAGTCAACAATCTGGTCAATGCGCGGCAAAGGAAATGGGTCTTTGGGACAAGCTTTGTTAACATCGGTGAAATCGATGCAAAGTCTCCATTTCCTGTTTGCCTTGCGCACGACTACAGGATTGGCCAACCACGTGGGATGGAGCACTCCTCTGACAAGGCCTGCTGCTTCCAGTTTCTTGATCTCTTCTGCAATGAATTCTTGGCGCTCCACCGCCTGCTTCCTGACTTTCTGCTTGACGGGCCGCGCATGAGGACAAACGGCAAGGTGGTGCTCAATCACTTTCCTGGGAACACCGGGGATGTCAGACGGCTGCCACGCAAACATGTCGACATTCGCCCGCAGGAAAGTAACAAGCGCGCTTTCCTATTTAGGATCAAGCGTGGCGCTGATGGTGAAGGTACCACCAGTGCCGTCCTCCTTGGCGGATACCTTCTTCGTCTCTGGCGGAGCTGCCATCATCTTCTTGCACTTGCCGGTGGAGCTCGATGGTGCGTCCTCGACGGCGGCGCAGCACTCCGAAGGGGTGCGCTTGCCGGAGTGGGCATCAGAGCTCTTGCCGGACTTGGTCTTGCCGGTGGAGCTCGATGGTGCGTCCTCGACGGCAGCGCAGCACTCCGAAGAGGTGCGCTTGCCGGAGTGGGCATCAGAACTCCTGCCGGACTTGGTCTTCTTCCCCCCGGGAGCTTCAGCGGCAAGTGGATTACGATCTGCCGTGGCTGCCACTTCCCGGTAGATCTTGTCGGCGCAGATAAGAGCATCCTTCTTGTCGCCAGGGACAGAAATGACGCTTATCGGGCCTGGCATCTTCAGCATGTTATATGCGTAGTGAGAGGCTGCCATGAACTTGGCGAGTGCTGGACGGCCAAGTATCCCATTGTAGGGCAATGGGATATCGGCAACGTCGAATGTGACCTTCTCAGTCCTGAAGTTTAGCTCACTGCCAAATGTTACCGGCAGCGTGACCTTCCCCTTCGGCTTGCTCCTTCCCGGGCTGATTCCTTGGAATGTGCCGGTCTCTTCGAGCTCGCTGTCAGGGATTTGGAGTTTCTGGAGTACAGCGGAGGAGATCAGGTTCAAGCCGGCCCCGCCGTCAACTAACATCTTAGTGACCTTGAGGTTGCGGATAGTTGGTGAAACCAACATCGGCAGGCACCCGACCGCGGTTGTGCGATCAGGGTGGTCCTCAATGTCAAAGATGATAGGCGTGCTGGACCATTTCAGAAGTTTGCGCGATTCGACAGGCGGTTCCGCTGCATTGACTTCCCGCGCCCACTGCTTGAGTTGGCGGCGTGAAGTGTGCAGAGAAGCACCGCCGTCAACGCACAAGACCTCTGTGGCTTTCTGAAACTCCTGTTCGCTGGTCTCAACAGCATCCATGTCTTCGTCGTCGTCATCTTCATCGCTGTCGCGGCCGCGGGGAGGCCTGTCTCCTTGCCGCTGCTTGGCCTTGCCGCGGCGTCCTCCCTGTCCGGCGCGCTTCTTGCCGGATTCTTCAGCACCCCCTCGGGCCCTCTCCTTGTCGCGCCGCTCGTACTCAGCTCTTTGCTGCTGGACAAGCTGCTCGACTTTCTTGCAGCTCCGGAGGTCATGGCCCTTGGTGCGGTGAATCTTGCAGTATTGGTGGTCGGAGCCGTCCTGCTTGTCGGTGGCCGCCACAGCCTGGCAGTTGGTGCATGCGGCAACTTCCTTGCCGGAGCTACCGACCTTGGCTCGCTTGGCGTCGCCGTCGCTGCTGGACTGCTCAACGACCAGCACCTCTTTGTTCTGCTTCTTCCTGTTGTTGCGCCGCCGGTTTTTCTTTGCCGGGGCGGCATCCTCGCTGTCAGACCCCCCTGCTCCAGTGCTTTCTCCGGGGAATTTCCTCCCTTCCTCAGCGCGTGCACACTTGTCGGCCAGGGCATATAGCTCGCTGACGTCCCGAATCTTGCACATCGCCATCTCCTCCCGCATCCTGCGGTTACGCACGTTCTGATGGAACGCGCTGATTACCGCGGCAGGGTGGATATTTGGGATGTTGTGCTGTACACGGCTGAACCTCTGGATATACTTGCGCAGGGGCTCTCCTTCCTTCTGGACGAGCAGGTGAAGATCGCTCTCTTGGCCATGAGGTTTGTGGCCGCCTGTGAAGGCGCCGACAAACTGATGGCATAGGTCAGCCCAGGAGGATATGGAGTTGTCCGGCAAGTGCATGAGCCAGGACCTGACGTTGGGCTTGAGCACCAACGGGAAGTAGTTGGCAAGGATCTTATCGTCCCGCCCCCCAGTAGCCTGCACCGCGATGGTGTAGATGCTGAGGAACTCCGACGGATGCGACTTGCCGTCGTACTTCTCGGGTACATCTAGTTTGAAATTCTTCGTACTGGGCCACTGGACTTGCCGCAGCTCACGAGTGAACGCAGGGCAACCTACCGTGTACGGCAAGTCGCCTGGCTCCTCTGGCGCATGCACGTCAACAAAGGGCCCAGCGCGCTGGTCTGATTGACGCCGCGCTTCCCTCCGGCGCTCGATGCGGGTACGAGCGTCTTCTTGTTGTCATTCTTGAAGAACTTGGCGCTGATCGCGACGAGCTCACGGATCTGACGACGCGGTGGAGTCGCTGTCGAGGTGGACCCGGCGAGTCGACGATCTTGGCCTTTGGGGTGGAGAGTGCACAGTATTTGCACCCCACCAGTCTTGTCGTCTCTGGCTCGTGCCTGGCTGGCTTGCCGCGGCTGAGACGCGCTCGGCTGCCGTGGAGTGTCGCCGTTGGCGAAGCCGATGAGACTCTGGATAGTGGCTCTCCAGTCGTCGACCTTGTCCGCCGCTGGAGGGTAATCTAGGAGCAGCTGAGCTCGCGCCAAAGCTTCTGCTGCGGTGGCGGGTGGCGGTGGCGAACGGTGCGAGGAGCGGGATATGCTCGGACTTCTAACTACGTTAGAAGGAGCAGTATCTCATCCAGGCGACCGTGTCTCGCTCGTGCCAGCAGGTTAGCGTGCATGGTGGTCCTAAGCGCTCCGAGATCCACCAGCTCGATCTTGATCTAGCGAACGCATGGTACCGTGAGTACCATGACGCTGCCGGTCCCGCGCCTCCTGAGATGGGCGCGGTGCATGCACGGACGCCGAGGTCTTGGAGTGCGCCCGGTCATTGTGGGAGTCGGCTACGCCGCCGATGGGCAGCGCAGCCTTGTCCTGGGACCTGGCAGCACCGTGAGTTCCCTCGTCGACGCGTGTCCTTCCGCCGGTGCCTGCCCCACCAACCGTTTGCTCCGGCGGTGGCTGGCTCGGCGCGGACGGAGCGGCCGCCTCCGAAACTTTCTTCTTCGGCGGCATGTTGATGAAGATGATGAAGATCTAGCTCACGAGAACGCCGGATCTGATGTTGATGAAGATGAAGAAGATCTAGCTCGCGAGAACGCCGGATCTGATGTTGATGAAGATGAAGAAGATCTAGCTCGCGAGAACGCCGGATCTGATTCACACAACTTCGACGCCCCCTACCTGGCGCGCCAGAGATGCCGGGGTGCTGATCCACGGGCACCTATGGGACCGGCGGACCGGGTCCCTTTTGGTTCGGCGGGGGGCGAAGGTCGCGCAAAGAGCAGATCGAGGCGGAGCACGCGAGCGATTTACCCAGGTTCGGGCCGCACGGATGCGTAAAACCCTACTCCTGCTTTGTGGTTTGTATCGATTTCTAGCTCGGGAGCGCGGAGTGCTACAGTACACACCGGCGGCTAGCGAGACCGAGCGTGAGTGGACGAACTGGCCTCTTCCCCCCTGTTGCATACGGGCCTCCTTTTATATGCTCAGGGGGTTACCGACATAGCATTGGGGGTAAAGGGCAAAAATGGAAGAGTGGTGGTTGGTACAGCTACCTGTACAGTGTTATCATACCTAACCCTGGCGGCAGGGGACAAGGGCATTAATTGCCCGTCTGTGTCGCCTAAACAGTACCGAAATGGACCGCTAGGGACGCCACCGTTTGCCACGATGGTTATCTTGTCAGTGCCTGCTTGCCATGATGGTTATCTTGTCAGTGCTTGCTTGCCACCGCGCACCCCTAGCTGCACGGCCTCCTGCCACGTGTGCTTGGGAGAGTCCTAGAGCGACACGTTGGCAGGTGTGCTGGAGCGCGGGCATGAAGTGGGGGTTTCCCGCGGCAAGCTCCTTGCCGCGGTCATCGTCTTGTCGTGTTCGGGAGCTTGTCGCTCGCCGGGCCTTGCCGGACCGCGTGGCGTGTCGCGGCAAGTCCCTTGTGACGCCTTGAGTGGCCTTCCCGGCAAGCTCCTCTTGCCGGGGTCTTGGTCTTCTTCCCGGCCAGCTTCTTTTGCCGGGGCCTTGGTTGGCCTTCCCGGCAAGCTCCTCTTGCCGGGGCCTTGGTTTGAGTACTTCGTTCTTGAATGGTCTTCCAAGTAGCCGCGGAGGGTCTTGGCGGCCACCCGGCAGGCCTTGCCGCGGGATGCTGCGACTGCCCGTGCACAAGTTCGGGATACTAGGGTACCCCTACTCTAGTACACCGACATACGTGCATGCTCCTAGGGGGATAGATTGGTAGGAAAGACCATCGCTCGTCCCCGACCGCCACTCATAAGGAAGACAATCAAAAAATAAATCATGCTCTGACTTCATCACATAACGGTTCACCATACATGCATGCTACGGGAATCACAAATTTTAACACAAGTATCTCTCAAATCCACAACTACTCAACTAGCATGACTCTAATATCACCATCTTCATATCTCAAAACAATCATCAAGTATCAAACTTCTCATAGTATTCAATGCACTTTATATGAAAGCTTTTATTATACCCATCTTGGATGCCTATCATATTAGGACTAATTTCTTAACCAAAGCAAATTACCATGCTGTTCTAAAAGACTCTCAAAATAATATAAGTGAAGCATGAGAGATCAATAATTTCTATAAAATAAAACCACCACCGTGCTCTAAAAAGATATAAGTGAAGCACTAGAGCAAAATTATCTAGCTCAAAAGATATAAGTGAAGCACATAGAGTATTCTAATTAATTCTATTTCATGTGTGTCTCTCCAAAAGGTGTGTACAACAAGGATGATTGTGGTAAACTAAAAATCAAATACTCAAGTCATACAAGACGCTCCAAGCAAAACACATATCATGTGGTGAATAAAAATATAGCCTCAAGTAAAGTTACCGATAGACGAAGACGAAAGAGGGGATGCCTTCCGGGGCATCCCCAAGCTTAGGCTTTTGATTGTCCTTGAATTTTACCTTGGGGTGCCTTGGGAATCCCCAAGCTTAGGCTCTTGCCACTCTTTGTTCCAAAATCCATCAAATCTTTACCCAAAAGCTTGAAAACTTCACAACACAAAACTCAACAAAAAATCTCATGAGCTTCGCTAGTATAAGAAAACAAACCACCTCTTTACGATACTGTAATGAACTCATTTTTTATTTATATTGGTGTTAAACCTACTGTATTCCAACTTATGTATGGTTCATACCCCCCGATACTAGCCATAGATTCATCAAAATAAGCAAACAACACACGAAAAACAGAATCTGTCAAAAATAGAACATTCTGTAGTAATCTGTAGGTTTAGGATACTTCTATAACTACAAAAATCCTAAGAAATTAGGACTTCCTAAATAATTTTTATATTGATCTACTGCAGTTGGAATTGGTATTTTATCGCTCTCTGGTAAAAAAATGAAAATTATTCTCGTGAGTGCATACTTTCTGTTTTTTCAGTAAGATCAAACAACAATCATCCAAGAAGATCATAAAGCCTTTACTTGGCATAAACGGTAACTAAAACATAAAAAACACAATCATAACAGATGATAGATGATTTATTTATTACTAAACAGGAACAAAAATAAAATTGGGTTGCCTCACAACAAGCGCTATCGTTTAACGCCCCTAACTAGGCAGAAAAACAAGAATAGATCTAGGTATTGTCATCTTTGGTATGCAATCCATATGTGGCTCTCATAATAGATTCATAAGGTAATTTAATTTTATTTCTAGGACATTGTTCCATGCCTTTCCTTAATGGAAATTGGAATCTAATATTTCCTTCTTTCATGTCAATAACTGCACCAATCGTTCTAAGGAAAGGTCTACCAAGATTAATAGGACATGTAGGATTGCAATCTACATCAAGAACAATGAAATCTACGGACACATAATTCCTATTTGCAACAATAAGAACAACATTAATCCTTCCCATAGGTTTCTTAATGGTGGAATCCGCAAGATGAAAATTTAAAGAACAATCATCAAATTCACGGAAACCTAACACATCACACAAAGTTTTTGGGATCGTGGAAACACGAGCACCCAAATCACATAAAGCATAGAATTCATGATCTTTAATCTTAATTTTAATAGTAGGTTCCCACTCATCATAAAGTTTTCTAGGGATAGAAACTTCTAATTCAAGCTTTTCTTCATGGGATTGCATTAAAGCATCAACGATATGTTTGGTAAGGGCATGTACAATGGTGCTATCTTAGGAGTGCCACGTAGGATAAACTAGATGATACCCCGCGCGTTGCTGCAGGACTTGTAAGTATATTATGTAAAGTTATAAAGCTAATTCATAGATGTGAGACTATATTGGAAATAAATAGGATGGTAGACACGGTGATGGAGTACAGTTGTGACAATAGACAATATTGTTGCAGCTAACTAATAAGGTATAAGCTTATTACATATACTGACGGATAAGAAATTCTCTATGATATGATGTAATATATATGTTTATATAAAAGAACGATCTAGAATCTAATGTGTAATATTTGTGTCATGCCAAGTGCTTGTAGATGAGCCTTTTCTATACTTCATATACCCGACAAAAAACAAAAACCTAAGAGGGGAAGATAAAATGTTAATACAGATTGCAATTCTGATGTTGTGATACACATCTCTCTGGTTTGCACCTCTATATAGTAAATATGCATGGATTAAATATAGCTAATAAAAATCAGCAGATGCAACTTTGTGGTGATAAATAACGACATTTATTGTCACCACGATAGATATATACCTTGAAGATCATTTTATCATAGCTATGCTTGACAGGCTGATGGCAAGAAAAAGTGAATTCATAATGATGTTTGATGGATCTCATACCCAAAGAAAGGCAAATCTGACCAGAGGGGAAGAGCAGAAACCTTTGATTTGGGTGACAAAAGTGATTACTACTATTGACATGGGATAAATTTAGTGATATGGTGCTTGAGTTGAAACTCGAACACGGAGTAGCAAAGAGAATGGTAAGCATCAGAACAAATTTGTCAGCTGCATAGAAATATGAATATATACATACACAACATCAATTCATTAAAAAAGTAATTGGTACAAATATGCTGGTGTAAATTAAAGATTATAAATATATTTTGATTGAGAAATCATAGTCAAAGGTGTAACTCCCAAGTCACAAAACAGAATGTCCCGACATGCCATGCAAAAAGGTACATCTTCATAAGAAAAAGACTCTTAAACCTACTTTCTAGTAGATGTCTCTGTCGCATATGATTAAGCATATCATGTTCAAAGAAAATAAAGCCCACCAGGTACCACACTGAAATGTTACCCTCTCCAGATCTAACTATTAGGGCTGGAACATACCTTGAGTTTATGACGCATTCGATGGATCATTTGCTAGGACAGATACAGACATGCGCGACCTGTAAATTTGGTAGGTCAATAATCAAATTATTCCACACAAAAAAATTGAATCTCCAATGGAAATGCATATCAAAACTTCTCCCAACAAAATCAGTTGTTCATATGAAAAGAAATTGATGGCGCATATATTACTAAAGTGATGCAGGGCTGTGATAATTGGAGGGGGGAGGAAAATAGGAGGACATAGACATATCCAATATCTATATTGGGAGCGAGTCAATATTATGGAAGAGTAAGATAACGGAGGGTGGTACCTGCGAGGATGGAGCTATACTACCATGAAGAGACATGGTCCTGAGTGATTGATGTGAAGCCGCACCCGGACGCACCAAATCCTGAAATAAGTGCCAATGCAACAAAATCACTCCAGAATCCTATCTTGCTCCCTGCAGAAGTAGGTCAAACTCCATTTTTTGGGCCCAAAATCCAACTTAACCACTATACTAATTCTCTACACATCCACTCGAAATCCCGAATCCATTGTCAATCACGTAGAGAAGCGACCACACACGCAAACAGCAGCTACGAATTCCTATCAGATTCGTCTAGGCTATTCACCAGCGAGCCCATCTCCTTTCTGAATACCCTTCCCCTTCTCCTGTACGGGATGCAGTGCCGACGCTGGACACGACACGATATCTCGCGCCACCCTCCCTGATTTCTTCCTCTCCGGCCGCGGTGAGATCCCATAGCAGGCGAGTCCCTATCTCGCCGTCGAGACGGACATCATCGAGGAGGAAACCGGCGTGTCCCTGTCTCCATGCTCGAGCTCTTGCGTGAGGAATCTCCTGAGCGACGCCCCCATCCTCGAGATCCACCGCTTTCCGCTCGCTCCTCTGCATGTCGCCATCCCAGCCGCCGTTGATGAACTACAAAGCTTCTGCATCCGCCGCACCTCCTCTCTTTCCTCTATTTCTGGGTTCTGTGTGAGCACAGATGAGTAAATAGATAAGGGGAAAAGCGACGTGATCATTCGCTCGGTTGGTATTCCAACACGAATGCGGCGACGCTTTCGCATTTGTAGGGTAACGGAGGGCAAACTAATTAATGAATGTTGCGGTGCCTCTGGCCGTTTCTTGTGTGGAGGCACGGAAGGGATAATGGTGGCAGTAAAGAGCCACCGCAGGAGATGAACTGATGAGTTAGTGCATCATGGAGGCGGAAGGGTAAGGCACGGTGGTCGGCGGGAAAGCAATAGGTCGTGGCGGCGCCCAGTGCGGAAGGGTTAGTGTTGGCTTGACGATAATAGACGTAGCAGCTTTGACTTTTCTAGAGCGCTGGTTCATGGTCCAAGGGAGAGAGGACGCTCGTGAGCCAAACTTGATGGGTCCTTAGCAAGTAACTGAAGTTTATGTGGCAGTGGTGCTGTTGTAGTTAGCCCCATATGTAAGTCAGTAAAATAATGATGATGTGGCAGGTGTGCTGAGGTGGATAGGCTGCATGTCAAGAGAAATAAGTTAGTGGGGATGAACTATTTAGGTATTATAGATGATGAGGTGGAGGAGAGATAACTCATAAGAAAAGGTTTGTGTTCTCTTATTTAAGAGAAGACAAGAGATGATCTCTTAGCACAATATGTCTCACCATGTTTTTAGGAATAACTGGTTATTGAAGATAATGCTAAGAGATGACCCATTGTAGACAATTTTGTTTGTCATCTCTAAATTACATGCAAGATTTAAGATAAGACCGTCTTATCAACCATTGTACATGCCCTAAAAGCTTTGTTTTGATCATAAGCATGAGGAGAATTTAACACGGATTGCAACAAGGAAATACAATCTATCAAAGAGCAATTATCATAATTAAATTCCTTGAAATCCAAAATAGTGGGTTCAATGCTATGTAAAGTTTTGACCTCTTCAATACCACTTTTACCAATTTTAGCATCAAAATCTAAAAACTCCGAATCATTGGGGCGCCTTCTAATTAAAGTTGACTCATCTCCAGTCCCGTCTTTATAAAGATTCATATTGGAAAAAAAAGATTTAATAGGAGACACACCAATCACTTTTAGATCTTCATCATTATTATCATGAAAACTAGAAGAACACGCTTTCACAAAGCAATCTTTTTTAGCACGCATCCTAGCGGTTCTTTCTTTGCACTCATCAATGGAAATTCTCATGGCTTTGAGAGACTCATTGATATCATGCTTAGGTGGAATAGATCTAAGTTTCAAAGAATCAACATCAAGAGAAATTCTATCCACGTTCCTAGCCAACTCATCAATCTTAAGCAAATTTTTTTCAAGCAAAGCATTGAAATTCTTTTCCGAATTCATAAATTCTTTAACACTAGTCTCAAAATCAGAGGGCATCTTATTAAAATTTCCATAAGAGTTTTTGTAGGAATTACCATAATTGTTAGAGGAATTACTAGGGAACAACCTAGAATTAAAATTTCCTCTATACGCGTTGTTACCAAAATTGTTCCTACCAACAAAATTCACATCCATAGATTCATTATTATTCTCAATCAAAGTGGACAAAGGCATATCATTAGGATCAGAAGAAGCACTCTTATTAGCAAACAATTTCATAAGTTCGTCGATCTTTCCACTCAAAACATTAATCTCTTCAATGGCATGAACTTTTTTACTAGTGGATCTTTCGGTGTGCCATTGAGAATAATTAACCATAATATTGTCTAGGAGTTTAGTAGCTTCTCCTAAAGCGATTTCCATAAAAGTTCCTCCCAAGGCCGAATCTAAAAGATTTCTAGAAGCAAAATTCAATCCAGCATAATTTTTTTTGTATAATCATCCATAAATTCAAACCATGTGTAGGGCAATTACGTATCATTAATTTCATCCTCTCCCAAGCTTGTGCAACATGCTCATGCTCAAGTTGCTTAAAATTCATAATATCGTTTCTAAGAGAGATGATCTTAGAGGGAGGAAAATACTTAGAGATAAAAGTATATTTGCACTTATTCCATGAATCAATACTATTTTTAGGCAAAGAAGAGAACCAAGTTTTAGCACGATCTCTAAGCAAAAATGGAAATAGCTTCAATTTAATAATGTTATTGTCCACATCTTTCTTCTTTTGCATATCACACAAATCAATGAAGCTGTTTAGATGGGTAGCGACATATTCACTAGGAAGGCCAGAAAATTGATCTTTCATAACAAGATTCGACAAAGCGGTATTGATTTCACAAGATTCAGTATCGGTAGTAGGAGCAATCGGAGTGCTAATAAAATCATTATTGTTGGTATTGGAAAAGTCACATAATTTGGTATTATCTTGAGCCATCGTGACAAACAATCAATCCAACACACGAGCAAACAAGAGGCAAGCGAAAAGAGGCGAACGGAAAAGGGCGAATAAAACGGCAAAGGTGAAGTGGGGGAGAGGAAAACGAGAGGCAAATGGCAAGTAATGTAATGCAAGGGATAAGAGTTTGTGATGGGTACTTGGTATGTCTTGGCTTGAGCGTAGATCTCCCCGGCAACGGCGCCAGGAATCCTTCTTGCTACCTCTTGAGCATGCGTTGGTATTCCCTTGAAGAGGAAAGGGTGATGCAGCAAAGTAGCATAAGTATTTCCCTCAGTTTTTGAGAACCAATGTATCAATCCAGTAGGAGACTACACGCAAATCGCCTAGTACCTGCACAAACAAATAAGAACCTTGCAACCAACGCGATAAAGGGGTTGTCAATCCCTTCATGGCCACTTGCAAAAGTGAGATCTGATAAAGATAATAAGATAAATATTTTTGGTATTTTTGTTGTATAGATTGGAAAGTAAAGATTGCAAAATAAATATTAAACTAGAATTGTAGATCGGAAACTTATATGATATAAAGTAGACCCGGGGGCCATAGGTTTCACTAGTGGCTTCTCTCAAGATAGCATATATTACGGTGGGTGAACAAATTACTGCCGAGCAATTGATAGAAAAGCGCATAGTTATGAGAATATCTAGGCATGGTCATAAACATAGGCATCACGTTCGTGTCAAGTAGACCGAAACGATTCTGCATCTACTACTATTACTCCACACATCAACCTCTATCCAGCATGCATCTAGAGTATTAAGTTCATAAGAACAGAGTAACGCATTAGGCAAGATGACATGATGTAGAGGGATAAACTCAAGCAATATGATATAAACCCCATTTTTTTATCCTCGATGGCAACAATACAATACGTGCCTTGCTGCCTCTGCTATCACTGGGAAAGGACACCGCAAGATTGGACCCAAAGCTAAGCACTTGTCCCATTGCAAGAAAGATCAATCTAGTAGGCCAAACCAAAATGATAATTCGAAGAGACTTGCAAAGATATCAAATCACGCATATAAGAATTCATAGAAGAATCAAATATTGTTCATAGTTAAACTTGATCATAAACCCACAATCCATCGGATCTCGGCAAACACACCACAAAAAGTATTACATCGAATAGATATCCAAGAACATCGAGGAGAACTTTGTATTGAGAACCAAAGAGAGAGAAGAAGCCGTCTAGCTAATAACTATCGACCCGAAGGTCTGTGGTAAACTACTCACACATCATCAGAGAGGCTATGGTGTTGATGTAGAAGCCCTCTGTGATCGAATCCCCCTCTGGCAGATCACCGAAAAAGGTCCCCATATGGGATCTCACGGGTACAGAAGGTTGTGGCGAACGAAGTAGGTCGGTGGAGCTGCGAGCAGCCCACGAGGGTGGGGGCGCGCTTTCCCCCCTAGGCGCTCCGCCCTACCTCGTGGTCGCCTCGTGTCTTCCTTGAACTCCACCCCAAGTCTCCTGGATTGCGTTTGTTCCAAAAAAGATTCTCGCGAAGGTTTCATTCCGTTTGGATTCCGTTTGATATTCCTTTTCTGCGGAACACTGAAATAGGCAAAAACAACAATTTGCACTGGGCCTTCGATTAATAGGTTAGTCCCAAAAATAATATAAAAGTGCATAATAAAGCCCATTATACATCCAAAATAGATAATATAATAGCATGGAATAATAAAAAATTATAGATACATTGGAGACGTATCAGACACTACCTTACTGAAAACTACTTGTCATTTCCTTTTGCTCCTCGTTGGGTTCGACACTCTTACTTATCGAAAAGAGCTACAATTGATCCCCTATACTTGTGGGTCATCAAGCGTTAGGAAAAGTAGATACGTTGGAGATGTATCAACTCCCCCAATCTTAAACCTTTGTTTGTGCTCAAGCAATTCAGTTGGTAAACTGAAAGTGAAAAAGAAAAACTTTTATGATCTCTTTTGCTCTTGTTTGCATAAATAAGCTTAAACAAGACCTAGGTTTTCAGCCTACATTATAACTAACCATGTTGTCAATAACTCTTAAATATTATAATAGCTCATATCAATGACTTAATCAGCTAGCGAGCAATAATAAGACATCTCAAACAGCAACACGTTGTTAAAACAACCATGATATAATATGACAATAGTGGTATCTCGCTAGACCTTTCTGAGACCGCAAAATATAAATGCAGAGCACCTCCAAAGTCCAAGCAGCGACTAAACATTTTAATTCATGGTAGAAAAGATCCAGTCAAGATGCACCCAACATTAGCTACACACAATGCATAAGTCATGACAGCTGTGCTCTCTAAGTTTCTAGCGCTTGTTTTAGAGGGTGATGACACAACATAGAAGTAAATAGAAAGTCCCTTCGCAGAGGGAAGCAGTGGTTTGTAGAGGTGCCAGAGCTCAAGTTTTAAAACCGAGATAAATGATATTTTGAGACATGCACCCTTCTCATTTACTTCACGACCATCAGTTATCAATATCTCCCATGCTAAACAGGCTAGTGGCGGTTCCCAAGCGATAAAAGTAAAGGTTTTGACTCCATTGGGATTTTTTGTTTGATTATTCGAGCGATTAACTCTTTTTGTATTTTGCAGTTTGGGACTGGGCATCCCTATTACCGCCCTTTTCTCGTGCGATGGCGAGTGAATAAACACTCGACCTGAGAATAACCCGCTTAGCATGGAAGATACCGACCACCTCCTGTCGTTCCATGAACAATCTAGGCACACAAAATGGATAATTTTTTAGAAGTTTTTTAGAGGTGACACATGCAAATTTACTTAGGACGGGATATGGTGGACTCATCCGGAATAACTTTGGGTTCAAGGTTTTTGATGTACAAGCAGAATCCCCACTTAGTACAGGTGAAGGCTAGCAATTAGATTGAGAAGCGGCCAGCTAGAGAGCAACAACGATCATGATAATGCATTATGCATAAGTAACATGGGACACTAGCATGAGTAGGATATGATCACCATGAACATAAATATCATATAGGCTATGTTGGTTTTGATTCAACTACATGCATGAACATGTGCCAAGTCAAGCCACGCGAACATTCAGAGGAGGATACCATATCATCATACACTGGTGCGCGTTGGTCCTAAACAAACGGTTTTTAACCCCTTTCCGCGGCGACATTTGGAACCGTCGCCAAGTGAGTGTGGGCGATAGGGGGGTCCTTCCCACACGACCCAGAAACCGTCGGGGATAGGGAGCCTTGATGCATACAGTTGTCCCTATATAACCGTTTCCAATATCTCAAATATCCCAAACACTTCATCCTTGCTACTCGTTTGTGCTCGCATTGCCATCGCAGTTGGAGTTTTGTGGTTCTGCCTAAAACCAGGCAGATTCCAGGCACAGGAGTTTTCCAGGCAGATTCTAGGCACGGGAGTTTTACAATGCCTAGCACATCACAAACAGTTCATGATTATAAACCGTGTACGATAGGTAGACAATCACACACATTTAGTTTCCCCGCGCACCGTATGTGATAGTGGCTGACATCACACACGCTTTGCAAATGGCAACTATGTGCATGCTTGCACATGTTTCCTCTCTATGAACCGTCTCGGATTATGGTGTATATCGCAAATGTTTGTGTTTTACCAACCGTGTGTGCCGTAATGACCCGCACAACGTAATTTCGCCCTAATTTAATTGCTGCTATTTAAAATTGTACCTAATTTAAACTTGAAAGTAGGCTACAGCTTTATTCATATCCATCGGGTTCAAACAACCAATGCATTACTTGATTCATAGGTACATATGTTTAAGAATTACAGAAGCACCAACTAAAGAATGATGTACCAGGGTCTATACTTGTACTATTACAGATGGTAAAGAAAGAGGCGACAGACATTCCAGTTGTTGAACAAGGTGAAGCGGAATGGCCCTATTATGATCTCCTGGATGCAGAAGGCATGCAGGACTCTAGTCCAACCCCTTGTGATGGTGGCCGCCAATCATGTAGTTTGAGAGGTAATCTTGAGTAAACCGCTTCAGGATCCACTGCAAAAGAAAAAAGATCCAGATATTGTCATCTAACACAACTCATTACGGGCAGTAAAAAGAAGGCTACAGGGTTCTTATTTACCATCCTGCAGTTCACTGTTGTCTTGCATAAAGTGTAAACAAATAGTTCGATTGACATCTTTTGACCCATTTTAGTAACAATCTTTATCAGTTTCCTCACTTGATGCTGGTTCATGAATATCTCATTGCCCCATACGCAGAAAGGGTCAAAGTGTGGATCTTTGGCAATGATATATGTACCTAAAAGCACCAAGTTAATATTAGAAGCTAAACAACAATTGAAAAATGATGTAGTACAACACTCCATCCATCCCATTATATAAGATTTTATTACATGTATAGCTAGACATCATAAGAACATTAAGGTAACACTCTTCCTTGTTGCTATGTAGCTTGGGATTGCATATTTAGTCATTCAGTACAATGCATGTTGCTAAACAACAATTGAAAAACGAAAAGGCATGGTAACTGCAATATCCTTAACAGCAACCAAATATCGTAATTCATAGTGGTATTGTTGAAACTGTTATTGATGAAATTGAACTGCACGACAAATAGTTGCACATATATAGCATCACATTGTGAAGAACTGAAATAAACAAGTCGTAAGGACATATCTAGGCGATCCTTAAAAAGTTAAAGGACTAAAACCCTTAGTGGATCCCCTAAACTCCAGCAATTTTTGGCCTTTTCTAGTCGATCCCCTAAACTTAAGGTTGTAAACTTCAATTTGATCAAGTTCAAAGCAGGTTCAACCGAAAGTAGCATGCATTCAAACATAAACATAGATAGTTTTGCATAACCGAACATAAAACATAAATTTAAACTAAGGTAAACTACTTTCGGCCGAAGTAGAGGTCGAGCCAATCCTTCCTCGTCATGTACGGTGTGCCGCGAGCCGGGTCCGGGCCAGTACCGTCGTCAGGGTCGTTGGGGAACGCACTCCTCCACTCATCGACATTGATCTCCTCGTCCTCGGGGCCCACCTTGACGCCCTCCGCGCCACCATCGCCGCCGCCTTCGACCTCGTCATTAGAGGAGAGCGCGATAACCTCGCCGTCCTCCTCGCAGCCCTCCTCACCGCCTTCGACCTCGTCATCGGAGGAGAGAGCGATAACCTCGCCGCCCTCCGCGCCAACAAAGATCACCCACTCCGCCTCCACGAGCTCCGGGAGCTTCCGGCGTTGCTCTTGCATGTAGTCCTCGTCGGCAGCCTCGGCTTCGAGACGCTCCCATGCCTTGCGGTCCTCCCGCGCCATAGCCGAGCTCACCACCCTGGCTCCGGCGGAACGAGGTGGACCGGACGTGTGCCGAAGGGGGAATTGAGCCTAGCCGTCGCGCCGTGGTAGCAGACCTACTAGTGGTCGTACTCCATGGCTGCGAGCTCGGCTGTGTGGAAGCTACCGAGCCACTGGCGGGTGTGGGTCTCTCGATCTGTAATCTCGGCGACCCACGTCCCCCACCGCCGCTGCCAGACCCCGAGGTAGGACTTCGTCTGCTGCCGGGTCCGGGGGAGGATGGGGAAGTCCTCGAACCGGCATAGGGGCGCGGCGACGGGCGGATTGGGGGACCGGCGACGGTGGATCGGGCTTGCGGAGGACGACGGGGACACCTCGGCAGCCACCTCGCCGGCGTGAGATGAAAAGGCCACGATAAACCTCCTTTTGGCCATTGGCTACTTGAGCTCCCTGGCACACAGGCACATGTTGAGGATGGAGGCGCGGCGATGGCGGCGACCTACCAATGGTTTCGAGGGTTGTGTTTGTCTGTTTGAGCGGAGGTTGTGTTTGAGGAAATACTGCGGCAACTAAAAATTTTACTAGGCGGGAGTAACAAGGCGGGGCTACTAAAAATTTGGATCAAGGGCGAGCAGATATTTAAGAGATTGCGAGGGATGCAGAGGCGGGAGTAAAATGCTGGGGCTACTGAAAATTTGAATCAAGGGACTGAAGCAGAGCGGGAGTAACAGACATCGCACATGGTCAGCACATACTAATCATGTGCTATCAAACATTAAAACCTTCCAGGCGGTAGATATTTTCGAGATTGCGAGGGATGTGGAGGCGGAAGTTTTGGGGGAGCGAGCTAGTGTGCTTGACATGCCGGTTGTGGACTGTAGCTGACGCACCTTCTCACGTAAGCCATAGGCGTACTATACACCGACGGTGCTCCAAGATATTTTTACTACATCTCACACGGTTGGTGAGCATAAACTGTGTGGGATCTACTTGATTTGAATTACAAAATGGGGTCACAGTGGCAATGGATGTAGTTTGAATTGCTAGACCTTTTATTGTTGGGGAACGCAGTAATTTCAAAAAAATTCCTACGCACACGCAAGATCATGGTGATGCATAGCAACGAGAGGGCAGAGTGTTGTCCACGTACCCTCGTAGACCGAAAGCGGAAGCGTTAGCACAACGTGGTTGATGTAGTCGTACATCTTCATGATTCGACCGATCCAAGTACCGAACGCACGGCACCTTCGAGTTCAGCACACGTTCAGCTCGATGACGTCCCGCGAACTCCGATCCAGCAGAGCTTCACGGGAGAGTTCCGTCAGCACGACGGCGTGGTGACGGTGATGATGTTGCTACCGACGCAGGGCTTCGCCTAAGCACCGCTACGATATGACCGAGGTGGAATATGGTGGAGGGGGGCACCGCACACGGCTGGGAGAGATCAACTTGTGTGTCTAGAGGTGCCCCCCTGCCCCTGTATATAAAGGAGCAAGGGGGGAGGCCAGCCGGCCCTCTATGGGCGCGCCAGGAGGAGGAGTCCTCCTCCTAGTAGGAGTAGGACTCCCCTTTCCTACTCCTACTAGGAGGAGGAAAGGAAGGAGGAGAGGGAGAAGGAAGGAGGAGGAGGAAAAGGAGGAAAGGGGGGCTGGCCCCCTAGTCCAACTCGGTTTGGGCTAGGGGGGCCGCGCGCCCTCCCTCCTCTCTTCCACCACTTGGCCCATGAGGCCCATTACTTCTTCCTCGTATTTCCGTAACTCCCCGGTACCCCCGAAAATACCTGAATCACTCGGAACCTTTCCAATGTCCGAATATAATCGTCCAATATATCGATCTTTACGTCTCGACCATTTCGAGACTCCTCGTCATGTCCCTGATCTCATCCGGGACTCCGAACTACCTTCGGTACATCAAATCACATAAACTCATAATACAATCATCACCGAAACTTTAAGCGTGCAGACCCTACGGGTTCGAGAACTATGTAGACATGACCGAGACACGTCTCTGGTCAATAACCAATAGCGGAACCTGGATGCTCATATTGGCTCCTACATATTCTACGAAGATCTTTATCGGTTAAACCGCATAACAACATACGTTGTTCCCTTTGTCATCGGTATGTTACTTGCCCAAGATTCGATCGTCGGTATCTCAATACCTAGTTCAATCTCGTTACCGACAAGTCTCTTTACTTGTTCCGTAACACATCATCCCACAACTAACTCATTAGTTGCAATGCTTGCAAGGCTTATAGTGATGTGCATTACCGAGTGAGCCCAGAGATACCTCCCCGACAATCGGAGTGACAAATCCTAATCTCGAAATACGCCAAGCCAACAAGTACCTTCGGAGACACCTATAGAGCACCTTTATAATCACCCAGTTACGTTGTGACGTTTGGTAGCACACAAAGTGTTCCTCAGGTAAACGGGAGTTTCATAATCTCATAGTCATAGAACATGTATAAGTCATGAAGAAAGCAATAGCAACAAACTAAACGATCAAGTGCTATGCTAACGGAATGGGTCAAGTCAATCACATCATTCTCCTAATGATGTGATCCCGTTAATCAAATGACAACTCATGTCTATGGTTAGGAAACATAACCATCTTTGATCAACGAGCTAGTCAAGTAGAGGCATACTAGTGACACTCTGTTTGTCTATGTATTCACACATGTATTATGTTTCTGGTTAATACAATTCTAGCATGAATAATAAACATTTATCATGATATAAGGAAATAAATAATAACTTTATTATTACCTCTAGGGCATATTTCCTTCAGTCTCCCACTTGCACTAGAGTCAATAATCTAGTTCACATCGCCATGTGATTTAATACCAATAGTTCACATCACCATGTGATTAATACCCATAGTTCACATTGACATGTGACCAACACCCAAAGGGTTTACTAGAGTCAATAATCTATTTCACATTGCTATGTGATTAACACCCAAAGAGTACTGAGGTGTGATCATGTTTTGCTTGTGAGAGAAGTTTAGTCAACGGGTCTGCGTCATTCAGATCCGTAAGTATTTTGCAAATTTCTATGTCAACAATGCTCTACACAGAGCTACTCTAGCTAATTGCTCTCACTTTCAATATGTATCCAGATTGAGATTTAGAGTCATCTGGATTAGTGTCAAAATTTGCATTGACGTAACCCTTTACGACGAACCTTTTGTCACTTCCATAATCGAGAAACATATCCTTATTCCACTAAGGATAATTTTGACCAATGTCCAGTGATCTACTCCTAGATCACTATTGTACTCCTTTGCCAAACTTAGGGCAGGGTATACAATAGATCTGGTACACAACATGGCATACTTTATAGAACCTATGGCTGAGGCATAGGGAATGACTTTCATTCTCTCTCTATCTTCTGATGTGGTCGGGTTTTGAGTCTTACTCAACTTCACACCTTGTGACACAGGCAAGAACTCCTTCTTTGACTGTTCCATTTTGAACTACTTCAAAATCTTGTCAAGGTATGTACTCATTGAAAAACTTATCAAGCGTCTTGATCTATCTCTATAGATCTTGATGCTCAATATGTAAGCAGCTTCACTGAGGTCTTTCTTTGAAAAACTCCTTTCAAACATTCCTTTATGCTTTGCTGAATAATTCTACATCATCTCCGATCAACAATATGTCATACATATACTTATCAGAAATGCTGTAGTGCTCCCACTCACTTTCTTGTAAATACAGGCTTCACCGTAAGTCTGTATAAAACTATATGCTTTGATCAACTTATCAAAGCGTATATTCCAACTCCGAGATGCTTGCACTAGTCCATAGATGGATCGCTGGAGCTTGCATATTTTGTTAGTACCTTTGGGATTGACAAAACCTTCTAGTTGCATCATATACAACTCTTCTTTAATAAATCCATTAAGGAATGTAGTTTTGTTTATCCATTTGCCAGATTTCATAAAATGCGGCAATTGCTAACATGATTCGGACAAACTTAAGCATAGATACGAGTGAGAAACTCTCATCATAGTCAAGACCTTGAACTTGTCGAAAACCTTTTTGCGACAATTCTAGCTTTGTAGATAGTAACACTACTATCAGCGTCCGTCTTCCTCTTGAAGATCCATTTAATCTCAATGGCTCACCGATCAATGGGCAAGTCAATCAAAGTCCATACTTTGTTCTCATACATGGATCTCATCTCAGATTTCATGGCCTCAAGCCATTTCACGGAATCTGGGCTCATCATCGCTTCCTCATAGTTCATAGGCTCGTCATGGTCAAGTAACATGACCTCCAGAACAGGATTACCGTACCACTCTGGTGCGGATCTCACTCTGGTTTACCTACGAGGTTCGGTAGCAACTTGAACTGAAGTTACATGATCATCATCATTAGCTTCCTCACTAATTGGTGTAGTAGTCACAGGAACATATTTCTGTGATGAACTACTTTCCAATAAGGGAGCAGGTACAGTTACCTCATCAAGTTCTACTTTCCTCCCACTCACTTCTTTCGAGAGAAACTCCTTCTCTAGAAAGGATCCATTCTCAGCAACGAATATCTTGCCTTTGGATCTGTGATAGAAGGTGAGGGAGTCCTGGATTAGGGGGTGTCTGGATAGCCGGACTATACCTTCGTCCGGACTCCTAGACTATGAAGATACAAGATTGAAGACTTCGTCCCGTGTCCGGAAGGGACTTTCCTTGGCGTGGAAGGCAAGCTTGGCGATACGGATATGTAGATCTCCTACCATTGTAACCGACTCTGTGTAACCCTAGCCCTCTCCGGTGTCTATATAAATCGGAGAGTTTTAGTCCGTAGGACGAACAACAATCATACCATAGGCTAGCTTCTAGGGTTTAGCCTCTCTGATCTCGCGGTAGATCTACTCTTGTACTACCCATATCATCAATATTAATCAAGCAGGACGTAGGGTTTTACCTCCATCAAGAGGGCCCGAACCTGGGTAAAACATCGTGTCCCCTGCCTCCTGTTACCATCCGGCCTAGATGCACAGTTTGGGACCCCCTACCCGAGATCCGCCGGTTTTGACACCGACATTGGTGCTTTCATTGAGAGTTCCTCTGTGTCGTCACTTTTAGGCCCGATGGCTTCTTCGATCATCAACAACAATGCAATCTAGGGTGAGACTTTTCTCCCCGGACAGATCTTCGTATTCGGCGGCTTTGCACTGCGGGCCAATTCGCTTGGTCATCTGGAGCAGATCGAAAGCTACGCTCCTGGCCATCAGGTTAGATTTGGAAGTTTGAACTACACGGCCGACATCCGCGGAGACTTGATCTTCGACGGATTCGAGCCACAGCCGAGCGCGCCGCACCGTCACGATGGGCATGATTTAGCTCTGCCGCCGAACAGTGCCCTGGAGGCCGCACCTGTGTCCGCTCGGACCCCTAGCTCGGAGCCAATCACACCAACTGAGGATGGGTGGTTAGACACCGCCTCGGGGGCTGCAATCTCTACGGCGATCGAGCCAAACACCAGCCCTATTCTCTGCGAAGCCCGTGACTCCAAGGAGCCGGACTCCTCTCCAGACTCCGAGCCCTCCGCGCCCCGACCGATCGAACCCGATTGGGCGCCAATCATGGAGTTCACACCGCGGACATCTTTCAGCACTCGCCCTTCGGCGATATTTAGAATTCACTAAAGTCTCTCTTTATCAGGAGAGCCCTGGCCGGACTATGGTCAACAAGGTTGGGATGCGGATGATGAAGAAATTCAAAGCCCACCCACCACCCACTTCGTAGCCACTGTCGATAATTTAAACGACGTGCTCGACTTCGACTCCGAAGACATTGACGGTATGGACGACGATGTAGGAGATGAACATGAACCGACGCCTATAAGGCACTGGACAGCCACCTCATCTCATGATGTATACATGGTGGACACACCCAAAGGAAGCGACGACGAGGAACACAGGGAAGCAATGAGGGATCGTTCACTCGAAAAGCAATCAAAGCGGTGATGTAAGCGCCGCTCCAAGCCCCGCCTCGACAGAGACAGCAGCCATACATACCCAGCCATAGAGCAGGACGAGCCGGCGGACGACGAACATGCCTTCGAGCAAGCGTCCGAACAGGGCAACTTGGATAAACAAACCGAACACCCCGTCCCCAGCGAAAACAACAGTCCGGACGACCTCACACCGGATAAACTCATGGAGCAGAAGAACCTCCACAAAAGGCTCATCGCCACTGCGCATAGCCTAAAAAAGCAGAAGCGGAAGCTCAAAACTGCGGAAGATGCACTCAGAATCAGATGGAGCAAAGTACGCAACACCGCAGACAAATATGCCGGCAGTCGCCGCACAAAAAGCTATCCAAAGCGAAAGCTACTGCCTGAATTTGACGAGGAGGCCTTAGTGTTAGGGAATGTAGCAGAAATTCAAAATTTTCCTACGTGTCACCAAGATCAATCTATGGAGTCATCTAGCAACGAGGGAGGAGTGGATCTACATACCCTTGTAGATCGCACGCGGAAGCGTTCAAGAGAACGGGGTTGATGGAGTCGTACTCGTCGTGATCCAAATCACCGATGATCCTAGCGCCGAACGGACGGCTCCTCCGCGTTCAACACACGTACGGAGCAGCGACGTCTCCTCCTTCTTGATCCAGCAAGGGGGAAGGAGAGGTTGATGAAGACTCCATCCAGCAGCAGCACAACGGCGTGGTGGTGATGGAGGAGCGTGGCAATCCTGCAGGGCTTCGCCAAGCACCGCGGGAGAGGAGAAGTACTTGGGAGAGGGGAGAGGGCTGCACCAGAACATTGGTATGGCTGCCCTCCCACCCCCACATATATATAGGGGCAAGGGAGAGGGGGGAGGCGCAGCCTTGGCCCTTCCTCCAAGGAAGGGTGCGGCTAGGAGGAGTCCCTCCTCCCCAAGGCACCTCGGAGGTGCCTTCCCCCTTTAGGACTCTTCCTTTCCTTATCCCTTGGCGCATGGGCCTCTTGGGGCTGGTGCCCTTGGCCCATATAGGCCAAGGCGCACCCCCTTACAGCCCATGTGGCCCCCCGGGGCAGGTGGCCCCACCCGGTGGACCCCCGGGACCCTTCCGGTGGTCCCGGTACAATACCGATGACCCCGAAACTTGTCCCGATGGCCGAAACAGGATTTCCTATATATAAATCTTTACCTCCGGACCATTCCGGAACTCCTCGTGACGTCTGGGATCTCATCCAGGACTCCGAACAACATTCGGTAACCACATACAAACTTCCTTTATAACCCTAGCGTCATCGAACCTTAAGTGTGTAGACCCTACGGGTTCGGGAGACATGCAGACATGACCAAGATGACTCTCCGGTCAATAACCAACAGCGGGATCTGGATACCCATGTTGGCTCCCACATGTTCCACGATGATCTCATCGGATGAAGCACGATGTCAAGGACTTAATCAATCCCGTATACAATTCCCTTTGTCTAGCGGTACGATACTTGCCCGAGATTCGATCGTCGGTATCCCGATACCTTGTTCAATCTCGTTACCGGCAAGTCTCTTTTACTCGTTTCGTAACACATCATCCCGTGATCAACTCCTTGATCACATTGTGCACATTATGATGATGTCCTACCGAGTGGGCCCAGAGATACCTCTCCGTTTACACGGAGTGACAAATCCCAGTCTCGATTCGTGCCAACCCAACAGACACTTTCGGAGATACCCGTAGTGCACCTTTATAGTCACCCAGTTACGTTGTGACGTTTGGTACACCCAAAGCACTCCTACGGTATCCGGGAGTTGCACAATCTCATGGTCTAAGGAAATGATACTTGACATTAGAAAAGCTTTAGCATACGAACTACATGATCTTGTGCTAGGCTTAGGATTGGGTCTTGTCCATCACATCATTCTCCTAATGATGTGATCCCATTATCAATGACATCCAATGTCCATGGTCAGGAAACCGTAACCATCTATTGATCAACGAGCTAGTCAACTAGAGGCTTACTAGGGACATGGTGTTGTCTATGTATCCACACATGTATCTGAGTTTCCTATCAATACAATTATAGCATGGATAATAAACGATTATCATGAACAAGGAAATATAATAATAATCAATTTATTATTGCCTCTAGGGCATATTTCCAACAGTCTCCCACTTGCACTAGAGTCAATAATCCAGTTCACATCGATATGTGATTAACACTCAAGGTCACATCCCCATGTGACTAACACCCAAAGAGTTCTGGGTTTGATCATGTTATGCTTGTGAGAGAGGTTATAGTCAACGGGTCTGAACCTTTCAGATCCGTGTGTGCTTTACAAATCTCTATGTCATCTCCTAGATGCAGCTACCACGTTCTATTTGGAGCTATTCCAAATAACTGTTCTACTTGGAGCTATTCTAAATTGTTGCTCTATTATACGTATCCGGTATCTCTACTCAGAGCTATCCGGATAGGTGTTAAGCTTGCATCGACGTAACCCTTTACGACGAACTCTTTTACCACCTCCATAATCGAGAAAATTCCTTAGTCCACTAGTTACTAAGGGTAACTTTGACCGTTGTCCTGTGATCCATTCTTGGATCACTCTTGTACCCCTTGACTGACTCATGGCAAGGCACACTTCAGGTGCGGTACACAGCATAGCATACTGTAGAGCCTATGTCTAAACATAGGGGACGACCTTCGGCCTTTCTCTCTATTCTGTCGTGGTCGAGCTTTAAGTCTTAACTTCATACCTTACAACTCAGGCAAGAACTCCTTCTTTGACTGATCCATCTTGAACACTTTCAAGATCATGTCAAGGTATGTGCTCATTTGAAAGTACCATTAAGCGTTTTGATCTATCCTTATAGATCTTGATGCTCAATGTTCAAGTAGCTTAATCCAGGCTTTCCATTGAAAAATACTTTCCAAATAACCCTATATGCTTTCCAGAAATTCTACGTCATTTCTGATCAACAATATGTCAACAACATATATTTATCAGAAATTCTATAGTGCTCCCACTCACTTCTTTGGAAATACAAGTTTCTCATAAACTTTGTATAAACCCAAAATCTTTGATCATCATCAAAGCATACATTCCAACTCCGAGATGCTTACTCTAGTCCTTAGAAGGATTGCTGGAGCTTTGCATACATATTAGCATATTTCAGGATTGACAAAACCTTCCGGTTGTATCACATACAACCTTTCCTCAAGAAAATCGTCGAGGAAACAATGTTTGACATCCTATCTGCAAGATTTCATAAATAATGCAGTAATCGCTAATATAATTCCAACAGACTCTTAGCATCGCTACGAGTGAGAAAGTCTCATCGCAGTCAACTCCTTGAACTTGTCGGAAAACATCTTAACGACAAGTCAAGCTTTCTTAATGGTGACACCTACCATCATTGTCCGTCTTCCTTTTTAAAATCCATCTGTACTCAACAGCCTTACGACCATCGAGCTGTTCCGCCAAAGTCTACACTTTGTTTTCATACATGGATCCTCTCTCGGATTTTATGGCCTCGAGCCATTTATCGGAATCCGGGCCCACCATCGCTTCTCCATGGCTCGTAGGTTCATTGTTGTCTAACAACATGACTTCCAAGACAGGATTACATACCACTCTGAAGTAGTACGCATCCTTGTCATCCTACGAGGTTTGGTAGTGACTTGATCTGAAGTTTCATGATCAATATCATAAGCTTCCACTTCAATTGGTGTAGGTGCCACAGGAACAACTCTTTGTGCCCTGCTATACACTAGTTGTAGTGACGGTTCAATAACCTCATCAAGTCTCCACCATCCTCCCACTCAATTCTTTCGAGAGAAACTTTTCCTCAAGAAAGGACCCGATTCTAGAAACAATCCCTTATTGCTTTCGGATCTGAGATAGGAGGTATACCCAACTGTTTTGGGTGTCCTATGAAGATGCATTTATCCGCTTTGGGTTCGAGCTTATCAACCTGAAACTTTTTCACATAAGCGTCGCAGCCCCAAACTTTTAAGAAATGACAGCTTAGGTTTCTCTAAACCATAGTTCATACGGTGTCATCTCATCGGAATTACATGGTGCCCTATTTAAAGTGAATGTGGTTGTCTCTAATGCCTAACCCATAAACTATCGTGGTAATTCGATAAGAGACATCATGGTATGCATCATATCCAATAGGGTGCAGTTATGATGTTCGGACACACCATCACACTATGGTGTTCTAGGTTGTATTAGTTGTAAAACAATTTCCACAATGTCTTAATTCTGTGCCAAACTCGTAATTCAGATATTCATCTCTATGATCATATCATATATATTTTATCCTCTTGTCACGATGATCTTTCAACTTCACCCTGAAATTACTTGAACCTTTCAATAATTCAGACTCGTGATTCATCAAGTAAATATACTCAACATCTACTCAAATCATCTGTGAAGTAAGAACATAACGATATCCACTACATGCCTCAGCACTCATTGGACTGCACACATCAAAATGTATTACTTCCAACAAGTTGCTTTCTAGTTCCATTTTACTGAAAACGAGGCTTTCAGTCATCTTGCCCATGTGGTATGATTTGCATGTCTCAAGTGATTCAAACCTTTCAAAAACGAGTGAGCCCAAAGATCCATCAACATGGAGCTTCTTCATGCGTTTTATACCGATATGACTTACGTGGCAGTGCCACAAGTAGGTGGTACTATCATTACTATCTTTTGGCATGAACTTGTGTATCACTACGATCGAAATTCAATAAACCATTCATTTTAGGTGCAAGACCATTGAAGGTATTATTCAAATAAACAGAGTAACCGTTATTCTCCTTAAATGAATAACCGTATTGCAATAGACATAATCCAATCATGTCTATGCTCAACGCAGACACCAATCTCGATGGTAGAGGGAGCGTGCGATGCTTGATCATATCAACATTGGAAACACTTCCAACACATATCGTCAGCTCACCTTTAGCTAGTCTCCATTTATTCTGTAGCTTTTATTTCGAGTTACTAACCCTTAGCAACCGAACCGGTATCTAATACCCTGGTGCTACTAGGAGTACTAGTAAAGTACACATCAACACAATGTATATCCAATATACTTCTATCGACCTTGCCAGCCTTCTAATCTACCAAGTATCTAGGGTAATTCTGCTCCAGCGGCTGTTCCCCTTATTACAGAAGCACTTAGTCTCGGGTTTGGGTTCAACCTTGGGTTTCTTCACTAGAGCAGCAGCTGAATTGCCGTTTCATGAAGTATCCCTTCTTGCCCTTGCCCTTCTTGAAACTAGTGGTTTCACTAACCATCAACAATTGATGCTCCTTCTTGATTTCTAATTTTGTGGTGTCAAACATCGCGAATATCTCAAGGATCATCATATATGTCCCTGATGTATTATAGTTCATCACGAAGCTCTAGCAGCTTGGTGGCAATGACTTTGGAGAAACATCACTAACTCATCTGGAAGATCAACTCCCACTTGATTCAAATGATTGTTGTACTCAGACAATCTGAGCACAAGCTCAACAATTGAGCTTTTCTCCCTTAGTTTGCAGGCTAAGAAAATCGTCGGAGGTCTTATACCTCTTGACGTGGGCACGAGCCTGAAATCCCAATTTCAGCCCTCGAAACATCTCATATGTTTCGCGACGTTTCAAAATCGTCTTCGGTGCCTCAACTCTAAACCGTTTAACTGAACTATCATGTAGTTATCAAAAATGTGTATGTCAGATGTTCGCAACATCCACAGACGACGTTCGAGGTTCAGCACACTGAGCGGTGCATTAAGGACATAATCCTTCTATGAAGCAATGAGGACAATCCTCAGTTTACGGACCTAGTCCGCATAATTGCTACTATCAACTTTCAACTAAATTTTCTCTAGGAACATAACTAAACAGTAGAACTGAAGCGCGAGCTACGACATAATTTGCGAAGACCTTTTGACTATGTTCAAGATAATTAAGTTCATCTTATGAACTCCCACTCAGATAGACATCCCTCTAGTCATCTAAGTGATTACATGATCCGAGTCAACTAGGCCGTGTCCGATCATCACGTGAGACGGACTAGTCAACATCGGTGAACATCTTCATGTTGATCGTATCTTCTATACGACTCATGCTCGACCTTTCGGTCTTCTGTGTTCCGAGGCCATGTCTATACACATGCTAGGCTCGTCAAGTCAACCTAAGTGTTTGCATGTGTAAATCTATCTTACACCCGTTGTATGTGAACGTAAGAATCTAACACCCGATCATCACATGGTGCTTCGAAACGACGAACTTTAGCAACGGTGCACAGTTAGGGGAGAACACATTCTTGAAATTGTAATAAGGGATCATCTTATTTACTACCGTCGTTCTAAGCAAATAAGATGTATAAACATGATAAACATCACATGCAATCAAATAATTGTGACATGATATGGCCAATATCATATAGCTCCTTTGATCTCCATCTTGGGGCTCCATGATCATCTTGTCACCGGCATGACACCATGATCTCCATCATCATGATCTCCATCATTGTGTCTCCATGAAGTTGTCATGCTCATCGACATGCAAGTCGTGATTCCCATTACAAGAACATGATCAATCTCATACATCACATATATCATTCATCACATCCTTTGGCCATATCACATCACATAGCATACCCTCAAAAAACAAGTTAGACGTGCTCTAATTGTTGTTTGCATGTTTTACGTGGCTGCTATGGGTTTCTAGCAAGAACGTTTCTTACCTACGCAAAAACCACAACGTGATATGCCAATTGCTATTTACCCTTCATAAGGACCCTTTTCATCGAATCCGATCCGACTAAAGTGGGAGAGACAGACACCCGCTAGCCACCTAATGCAACTAGTGCATGTCAGTCGGTGGAACCGGTCTCACGTAAGCATACGTGTAAGGTTGGTCCGGGCCGCTTCATCCCACGATGCCGCCGAATCAAGATAAGACTAGTAACGGCAAGCATATTGAACAAAATCAACGCCCACAACTACTTTGTGTTCTACTCGTGCATAGAAACTACGCATAGACCTAGCTCATGATGCCACTGTTGGGGAACGTAGCATAAATTCAAAATTTTCCTACGTGTCACCAAGATCAATCTATGGAGTCATCTAGCAACGAGGGAGGAGTGGATCTACATACCCTTGTAGATCGCGCGCGGAAGCGTTCAAGAGAACGGGGTTGATGGAGTCGTACTCGTCGTGATCCAAATCACCGATGATCCTAGCGCCGAACGGACGGCACCTCCGCGTTCAACACACGTACGGAGCAGCGACGTCTCCTCCTTCTTGATCCAGCAAGGGGGAAGGAGAGGTTGATGAAGACTCCATCCAGCAGCAGCACAACGGCGTGGTGGTGATGGAGGAGCGTGGCAATCCTGCAGGGCTTCGCCAAGCACCACGGGAGAGGAGAAGTACTTGGGAGAGGGGAGAGGGCTGCACCAGAACATTGGTATGGCTGCCCTCCCACCCCCACATATATATAGGGGCAAGGGAGAGGGGGGGAGGTGCAGCCTTGGCCCTTCCTCCAAGGAAGGGTGCGGCTAGGAGGAGTCCCTCCTCCCCAAGGCACCTCGGAGGTGCCTTCCCCCTTTAGGACTCTTCCTTTCCTTATCCCTTGGCGCATGGGCCTCTTGGGGCTGGTGCCCTTGGCCCATATAGGCCAAGGCGCACCCCCTTACAGCCCATGTGGTCCCCCGGGGCAGGTGGCCCCACCCGGTGGACCCTCGGGACCCTTCCGGTGGTCCCGGTACAATACCGATGACCCCGAAACTTGTCCCGATGGCCGAAACAGGATTTCCTATATATAAATCTTTACCTCCGGACCATTCCGGAACTCCTCGTGACGTCCGGGATCTCATCCGGGACTCCGAACAACATTCAGTAACCACATACAAACTTCCTTTATAACCCTAGCGTCATCGAACCTTAAGTGTGTAGACCCTACGGGTTCGGGAGACATGCAGACATGACCGAGATGACTCTCCGGTCAATAACCAACAGCGGGATCTGGATACCCATGTTGGCTCCCACATGTTCCACGATGATCTCATCGGATGAACCACGATGTCAAGGACTTAATCAATCCCGTATACAATTCCCTTTGTCTAGCGGTACGATACTTGCCCGAGATTCGATCGTCGGTATCCCGATACCTTGTTCAATCTCGTTACCGGCAAGTCTCTTTTACTCGTTTCGTAACACATCATCCCGTGATCAACTCCTTGATCACATTGTGCACATTATGATGATGCCCTACCGAGTGGGCCCAGAGATACCTCTCCGTTTACACGGAGTGACAAATCCCAGTCTCGATTCATGCCAACCCAACAGACACTTTCGGAGATACCCGTAGTGCACCTTTATAGTCACCCAGTTACTTTGTGACGTTTGGTACACCCAAAGCACTCCTACGGTATCCGGGAGTTGCACAATCTCATGGTCTAAGGAAATGATACTTGACATTAGAAAAGCTTTAGCATACGAACTACATGATCTTGTGCTAGGCTTAGGATTGGGTCTTGTCCATCACATCATTCTCCTAATGATGTGATCCCGTTATCAATGACATCCAATGTCCATGGTCAGGAAACCGTAACCATCTATTGATCAACGAGCTAGTCAACTAGAGGCTTACTAGGGACATGGTGTTGTCTATGTATCCACACATGTATCTGAGTTTCCTATCAATACAATTATAGCATGGATAATAAACGATTATCATGAACAAGGAAATATAATAATAATCAATTTATTATTGCCTCTAGGGCATAATTCCAACACTTAGAGCCCCCGCAGTCAAAAAATAGGAAAGCCATCCGGTCGGATGGATGACCGCATGGCTAGCATGGAGCGGCAAGCGGCGCCGCACACAAGCTGGCACGCGATCCACCAAAGGATCCGCATCAAAAAGACGGCCCAGCCAGATCTGTATACGGGCCAAGAAAGCAAGCTCTAGTAAGCAATGCAACACAACAAATATCCGAACATCACGGCACACACAAATACAGGGGTGCCGCACACCCCCTATGTTTCACCGATGAGGTGCTCGACCATGAATTTCCAGCGGGATTCAAGCCCGTAAACATAGAGGCGTACGACGGAACAACAAACCCTGGGGTATGGATCGAGGATTATATCCTCCACATACACATGGCAAGAGGAGATGACCTCCACGCCATAAAATACTTACCCCTCAAGCTTAAAGGGCCAGCCCGGCATTGGCTCAAAAGCCTTCCTGAAAACACCATTGGAAGTTGGGAAGAGCTTGAGGATGCTTTCCGGGCAAATTTTCAAGGGACCTATGTCCGCCCTCTGGATGCAGACGATCTCAGTCACATAACTCAACAACCCGGAGAGTCAGCCCGTAAATTCTGGAACAGATTTCTTACTAAAAAGAATCAGATAGTCGACTGTCCGGACGCCGAAGCCCTAGCAGCTTTTAAGCATAACGTTCGAGACGAATGGCTCGCCAGACACCTCGGCCAAGAAAAGCCAAGAACAATGGCCGCATTAACAAGCCTCATGACCCGCTTTTGCGCAGGAGAGGACAGCTGGTTGGCAAGATGTAGCACCAGCAACCCAAGTACATCCGAAGTTAGGGATGGAAACGGAAAGCCCCGACGCAGCAAGGACCAGCGCCGGAATAAGGGAAACAACCCAAAGAGCACGACGGTCAACGCCGGATTCAAAAGCTCGCGTCAGAATCAGAGAAAGCCGCCCCTCAAGGATAACAGGGACGAGCTATCCAACTTAAACAAAATCTTGGACAAGATATGTCAAATACACAGTACTCCCGGGAAGCCTGCGAACCATACCCACAGAGATTGTTGGGTTTTCAAGCAAGCCGGCAAGCTCAACGCCGAACACAAGGGGCTCGACACACCAAGTGAGGACGAGACGAACCCCACAAGCAGAGCACCAAGAAACAAAAGGATTTCCCACAAGAAGTCAAAACAGTAAACTTACTTCACGTGATGAACAAAACGGCGCCACCAGAGATACGCGCCATACGGCCTATCCCAAAGGAGTCTCGCCAATGGTTGTTAGAACCAATCACCTTCGACCATCAGGATTACTCTAGAAGTATCCGGAATGCAGGCTGGACTGCCTTGGTATTAGATCCAATAATCGGCGGACTCCACTTTACAAATGTCCTGATGGACGGCGGCAGTGGTCTAAACCTGTTATACCAGGACACAATCCGCAACATGGGGATAGACCCAACAAAAATTCGCCATAGCAAAACCTCCTTTCAAGGGGTAACGCCAGGCCCGGATGCCCGCTGTATGGGTTCTCTCCGGCTAGAAGTTATGTTCGGCTCCCCCGATAACTTCCGTCGCGAACAGCTAACTTTCCACATCGCCCCATTCTCAAGTAGCTATCAAGCACTGCTGGGACGCGAAGCTTTTGCCCGCTTTAACGCAATACCGCATTATGCATCTCTTACGCTTAAGATGCCCGGTCCATGAGGCATCATCTCATTAAAGGGAAAACATTGAGTGTTCCCCCTACGCGGAAAACAGTGCGACTGCCTTGATAGCCCCACAATAAAGTGGCTTCACCAGCCAAAGCATCTAAACAGGTCGTCAAGACCACGAACACTGCTAGACGAGTCCGGCATAAACATACAATTGATAAAGGCTTAATAGTCGTATACCCCTGTACTAGGGGCTCCGCGCATATAAAACAAGAGACAATAAAGCTCAATTTTTACCCATTTCGATTTATACTTCGTTTATTTAGTATAACTTATGTTCGGCACGATCTTTCTTTAACTAAGTTCCTCTCTTTTACAGATGAACACCGTGCTACGCCCGTCCAGGATACGGCACAACGGAGACACATGCATAGACGTGCAGCAGGGACCCGTTCCAAGGATTCTTTTCAGATTAAGACCCTGCGTAAACCTTTTTTACTGTCTCTTGTTGATACACATCCCCTGGTTTCTTGATATAACCAAGGAGGAGGCTGGCGTTTTGGCATGTGGCCATGTCAGAATTTTGCATGTACCTGGACACTAGGGGCTTATTACTAAGGGCGTTATCCCGCCCTCCCTCATAAAGACCGAATACCTTAGGGAGTGTTCGGCGTCGCGAGTTTGGCCTTATATGCATCAGCTCCGAATCATGCCTTTGGTCAAATGTTGGGTTTGCCCGGCTCCTATGTTTTGCTGCCTTACGTTCCGCTCTATCGGCTAAGGCGGCACCAGGAGAACTACTGCGATTGTGCCCCGGTTCGGCCAGGCGAGCACCTCAGTAGAGAAAGCCGAAAACTGACTGTCATGATATAGCGTGAGACTGGTCAACCACTCAATGACTTACCGGAATCTTTAGGATTCCTCCGCATTAACGAAGGGTCGTTTCCCGGCCAGGCACATACGCGCCCCGAGTTCGGGCGAGCGCAGGCGCCACCAGGGGCTATATAAGTAGCCTCACTGTCAAACTCCTATGGCTAAGTGAAAGTGATAAAGCATCATAGTCCGATTGCCTAGTTCGCTGTGCTATCACCTCCTTTGTAGGACCAAGACGTTGGATCAAGTGTGAAAATGCGCCTTCTACGAACACCCCCGCATTATGTGCGTGGGGGCTGAAGCCGACGACTGCCATCTTTCAGATTATTATACATATATGTTAAACGGCCGCCCAGGAGGTATCATAATACTTGCAGGCACAAGTATAAAAAGCTTCTACAATTTATCAAAATATTGTTTTACAAATAATATATGCTATTCGAATACAGTATCCTTCGAGCACTGCGTCTCTATTAAACGAGCGCCTTTCAGAACTTCCTGAAAATAGTGCTCGGCAGGTACTCAGCTTCCATCTGAGTCTGGGGATGCAACAACGGTGGCTTCCATTTCCGCCCAGTATGTCTTGACACGGGCAAGAGCCATCCATGCACCCTCTATGCACGCTGACCTCTTCATCGCATTGATATGCGGTGCCGCACCAAGGAACTGCCGCACCAAGTTGAAATAACTTTTCGGCTCTGGCCTCTCTGGCCACAAATGACTCATGACATACTTCATGGCGAGTCCGGACAACCTATTTAGCTCGTCCCACTCGGCCAAACGATCGGCCAATGACAGTGGACGCTCTGCATTGTGGAACTGCGACCAGAAGAGCTTTTCCACTTCGCGATCTTCTTGATCTCGGAAGTGTTCGGCCGCATCTGCGGCACTCGCTGCTAAATCCAGATAGGTGTCCACCGTACTCCACATCTGGTCTAACGGAGCATGTTTAGGATCACAGAACTTCCTCCGCAGCATAAAGGGCTTTCCAGCCGCGATCTCTCCGGCCTGACGCAGCTCCTCCTTCATAGCTCTCATCGCAGAGCGAGCATCCTTGGCATCGGCAACGGCCTTCTTCAGGTCCGTCTGTTCCGCCCGATCTCCTTTTTCAAGAAGCTTGCAACAGTCAGCAGCGTTCTTCAGCTTCATGGCCATCTCGGCCTTTTCCTTCTTGCTTCGGCAGTGAGCAGCCTGTTTGGCTTTCAGCTCTTCAATTGCCTCTACGGCAGCCACATCACTTTTCCTGGCTTGCTCCTTGGCTCGGGCAAGTTCCGCCCGAAGATTCTCCATGGCAGCGGCACCATCTGCATCAAGCGCGCACATTGTAAGATACTGGCATAAAGCTCCTCTTACCAGGTACCGTCGGAGGAATTACATACCTTGTGCCTCGTCAAGCCGCTTGTTGACAAGCGTGATGTCGGCATCTGCCACGTCAAGTTGCCGCTTTAGCTCGGCAAATTCATCAGTCCGGCTGGCCACGGGACACTTCGCCACCTACGTATAAAGGCAGCATGTTAGACTTGGGATTATGATCCTCTGCGCGCCGTCACTTTTGACAACGCACAAAGTCTCAGGGGCTACTATCTACACAGGGCGCATCTTATTTATGCGCAACTGTCCAAAAGGGGTACATTATCTCACGTACCTCAAAGCCCATCAGTAAACTCCTGACGGTCGCATGCAATCCGCTCTCCGCGGATGAAATCCTCTCAATCACCGTACCCATCAATGCACAATGCTCCTGTGAGATAGATGCTCGCCCTAGCAGATCCTTCAGCTCCTCCGACCGTGCACCAGACGGTGCCGGACTCATCCGATGGCCCTTTTTGAAGGCCGGACGCGGAGGGCTTTGGGGGGCCATATGACTACCTTCCGGCCCTGCCGGATTCAGAGAAACCCTCTACGACGATACCTCAGGGTCGCCCGCCTCGCAAGGCGGTACGACAGGGGGAGGCGTTCCGCTCTCCATCATTTTTGGAAGAAGATCCCTCAAAGACGAGCTCTGCTGAGAGAAGGGCTAAGGTCCGAGCTACAAGGTAAATTTCCGATTACTTTTCTCAGATATAAACCAAGGATTTCTCTCATCTCTTAAAAAGAAAAACTTCTCTCTACTTACGGCTCGGTGGAGGGCTGATCGCCTTGAGGGCATAATTCGGCCGAAGCATCCCCCAGCACAGGACCCTCTGGCGAAGATTTCTTCCCCCGCTTTGAGGCCATGGTCTCCGGGTCTTCAAAGGCGGTCCTCTTCTTCCCCTGAGGAGAGGAATTTTCGATTCCTCCCTTCCAAACAGCCTCCTTCGAGGAGGCCGTAGCTTCCTTGTCCCTTCCCTCGCTTTCCTCTGAAGGCACAACCTCCAACATCCTGACTAGCACGGGACCCGGCGTGGTCTCGGGGAGGGGGGCCGGACACCTGATTAGCTTTGCTTTCGCTATCCACTCCTGTTTAAAGGACAGCTCTTTTAAGGGCAATTTTATGATAAATATGCGGATTGCGAGTCCGGGCACAGGGCTACTTACTTGAGTATCCGGGCGGTTGCAGCTCAGACCTGCATCCTCGGTCAAGTCCGGACACATTGCTTGTGATCCGAAGAACAATTTGTACATCTCCACGGGCATCGCGCCCATAAAATGTTGGAGAGCTCGTGGTCCCTCCGGATCGAACTCCCACACGCGGAGGGGGCGATGTTTGCAGGGCAAAGCTCGGTGAATCAGCATAACCTGTGTCGCCGTGACCAGACTGATATCTCTTTCTAGGAGATCTCGAATGCGGCCCTGCAACAAGGGCACGTCCTTGGACGGCCCCCAGTCCAGTCCTTTATTAAGCCATGACGCTATCTGTGGTGGGGGACCCGGGCGAAAGGCAGGTGGCGCCACCCACTTGGGGGACCTAGGAGCGGTAATATAAACCACTCTCGTTGCCATAAGCTGGACTCCTCTTGAAAAGAGCCCTCGGGCCATGGAGCACCAGCATTCTTGCTTATAAAAGCACCTCCGCACTCCGCGTGCCGTCCTTCGATCATCTTCGGTTCTAGTTTGAAGGTCTTGAGCCATAGTCCGAAGTGAGGAGTGATACGGAGGAAGGGTTCACACACGACGATGAATGAGGAAATATGGAGGATGGACTCCGGGGCTAAGTCGTGAAATTCCAGCCCATAATAATACATGAGCCCCCTCACGAAGGGATCCGTCGGGAAGCCTAGCCCCCGAAGGAAGTGAGACATGAACACCACACTCTCACCGGGCTTGGGAGTGGGAATGACCCGCCCTTGAGCAGGCAGCCTATGCGAGATTTCGCCGGTCAAGAACCTGGCCTCTCTCAACTTCAGCACGTCCTCCTCCGTCACCATCGGCCTCGAAGATCGGAACCGGACATTGTCGAAGGTCCGAAGCGCCTGAAATATGGAGCCTTGGGTGTTGGAACTCGAGGCGAAGGGCGAACTCATTTGAGATTGAAAGAAAGGAGTAAGGCCTTGGTCTCTTTATAAGAGGTTGAATACCAAGGGCCTTCCCCGTGACCGTTTGGGACTCGCCTTTGATCGAGAAAATATACCAACGGGTACGGTTGGGTTACCCACGCCCGTATTGATGATAATCCCGGAATAAGGGGACACGATCTCTGCTTTAACAAGACGTGCCAAGGAAACCGCCTCGCTAAACGCGCTGAGGTGGGACAGTAAAATGATTCGAATAAAGACTTGGCCGTAGTGTAATATCATGCTATGGAATACGTCGGCAGATTAGATTTGTGTAAATATTATTCTCTCTATGGCAATATGTGGAAACTTATTTTGCTGAGCCGGACACTACCTTTGTGTTCAAAATCTTCTATGAAGTACTTGGAGGAGGAACCCGCCTTGCAATGCCGAAGACAATCTGCGCGTCAGACTCGTCATCATTGAAGCCTGGTTCAGGGGCTACTGAGGGAGTCCTGGATTAGGGGGTGTCCGGATAGCCGGACTATACCTTCGGCCGGACTCCTGGACTATGAAGATACAAGATTGAAGACTTCGTCCCGTGTCCGGAAGGGACTTTCCTTGGCGTGGAAGGCAATCTTGGTGATACAGATATGTAGATCTCCTACCATTGTAACCGACTCTGTGTAACCCTAGCCCTCTTCGGTGTCTATATAAACCGGAGAGTTTTAGTCCGTAGGACGAACGACAATCATACCATAGGCTAGCTTCTAGGGTTTAGCCTCTCTGATCTCGCGGTAGATCTACTCTTGTACTACCCATATCATCAATATTAATCAAGCAGGATATAAGGTTTTACCTCCATCAAGAGGGCCCAAACCTGGGTAAAACATCATGTCCACTGCCTCCTGTTACCATCCGGCCTAGACGCACAGTTCGGGACCCCCTACCCGAGATCCGCCGGTTTTGACACCGACAGAAGGTGTACCCAACATTTTCTTTTAGGTATCCTATGAAGACGCACTTCTCCGATTTGGGTTTGAGCTTATCAGGTTGAAACTTTTTCACATAAGCATTGCAACCTCAAACTTTAAGAAACGGCAGCTTAGGTTTCTCGCCAAACCATAGTTCATACGGTGTCGTCTCAACCGATTTAGATGGTGCCCTATTTAACGTGAATGTAGCTGTCTCTAATGCATAAGCTCAAAACTATAGTGGTTAATCGGTAAGAAACATCATAGATTGCACTATATCCAATAATAGTACGGTTATGATGTTCGGACACACCATTATGATGTGGTGTTCTAGGTGGCATGATTTTGTGAAACTATTCCACGTTGTTTTAATTGTAGACCAAACTCGTAACTCAAATATTTGTCTCTGCGATCAGATCGTAGAAACTTTATTTTCTTGTCACGATGATTTTCCACTTCACTCTGAAGTTTTGAACTTTTCAAATGTTTCAGACTTATGTTTCATCAAGTAGATATACCCATATCTGCTCAAATCATCTGTGAAGGTCAGAAAATAACGATACCCGCCGCGAGCCTCAACATTCATCGGACTACATACATCAGTATGTAGTATTTCCAATAAGTCAGTTGCTTGCTCCATTGTTCCGGAGAACGGAGTCTTAGTCATCCTGCCCATGAGGCACGGTTCGCAAGCATCAACTGATTCATAATCAAGTGATTCCATGTCACACCCTGATTTTCATGCCACAACACTTAAGCTAATAGAATGAGTCGTGCACCCCCCCTATGCGCAGTCGAGTCCGTATGATGGTTCGAATAGAACCATGATTGTGTGTTGCTTGTTTTTATTTTATTGTGTTTTGATATCAGCCACCCTTTTGCCCTAGGCAACTAGTATGCGGCTATATCACCTGCCTTATTTTATTGTTTGTGTTTGGCCCTTTCAGCCCCTGTTTGTTTGCACTTGCACTATAGAACCCCCTTTAGGCATTCCCCTTCTCTATGCTACTTTTCCCTCTCATCTCTCTCCTCAACTGAAGACCAGCAAGACAAGATACACCAAGGATTCCACCTCGGCAACCAACTAGCAATGAAGACTTTTGCTACAATCTCCACGACCAAGTGCAACCCCGTAGAATTATGTTTAACCCTCCAGACTAGAAACCCATTCCTAGACCCTTCGAGAATTCACAAGATACCCCAACTCGAATCCTTAACCATGTGCTTAACCCACAGAATTGCAAGAAAACAAGTTAAGCTACAGAAGTCCTTGCTTATCACTAGGTTCATTATGGAACTAATGGGCATAGTGAACGAGCACATTATCGTCCTAAGGTAGCACCAGAACTGATGATGCCATAGGGAAGACAAATTGAGGATATAGGAATAGAGGACAAATGACTTGATGAGTTTATATCAGTGACCTTGAGGATTTATCTGAGACTATTTTGTGGATTATGAGGCTTTCATATTGGTATATGAACTTGGAGGGATCGTGTTAATAGAGTAGCGTAACTTTGATCACCCTGGAGTAAACTGGAACTTTGTAGGACAATTAGGATCACAAGCTGAGATTCTTGGAGGAACGCGATTTTGACTTGATCAGATAATATCAATAGGAGGTTGTTGACATTACGAAAATGACTTGGGGGAAACGTGTATGAATTCTTGTTGGACATGAGATTTGGATTTAAGCAGATGATTCTAGTTGAATATAGATGCTGAGTAAGTCTACATGGTTCAGAGTAAATTGGATTTAGACCGATCATCTCGATCGCGATACCATGTTTCTCGATGGGCGATAAACTAGGAGATTGGATTAATTGTTAGAGTTTATATAAGCTTGACCTTGGAGTTTACTTGACCATGATAATGGAAATTGGTGGACTGACTATAGTAGAGATAGCCTTTTCAAGTATTTTGGGATTATAGGACTTTAGGAGATCATGTGGAACACCATAGACACTGGATTTGTAGATTATGTAGTGATTAATGGTAGTTAACGGGTTGTTGGAGATGATTCATAGGAAGGAAACAAGATTTTGGAGTGGCATGTGACGTGTTTCCTTAGGATAGAGGTGCTTTATCTTAGACCTTGGAAGAATAGGCTAAGCACTTCGATTGTCACGTTCAAGCTTAGCGGCTTATATGCTCTACCCATGGATTTTTAGGGGTAGCCATACATATGAGTTTGGGGATCATAGACATATATTATTTTGTTAGACCTCCCCTCGGGAGTCACGAGCATATGGATCACAGGAGTGATGATTGGATTTGGCCTATACGAGATGATGCTTTCGGTGGTATAAGGTTATTTATTTGAAGGACTAGATAGACTATTGGCATCTCAGAAACTGTGCTTAAGGATAAGATAATAAACGTTCACCCACACACTAGAATCCTTGAAACCCTTAAGCCCTACCAAGCCACCACATGGTCAGATTATGACCATGAGCTTGGGCTGTAGGTCAAGTAGACCCTGACCAACACTCAACCGTGATCACCACCACTCCCCAGCCTACTTTATGTACCCCATGAACAAGTCTCCATGGAGTACTTAGACAAGATAGTTGTCATCATTATTTGGTAACCTACTTGTCTACCCGAAGACGGAAGAAGAGTTGTTCAGTTGGTTAAGGAACATCTGAAGACCGCCATGTCAAGGGGGATGAACTAAACCAACCGCCATCGTGAAGAAGTAAACTCCGGCGTCGAAGACCATGTGCACCAACGGGTCACTCCTCTTAGAAGTACCAAGCATTTCCATGTCAAGCAGAAGCTCACTCCAAGATTTAACAACCCCCACCGAGATCGTCACAAGATGAAGAGAAGACAGTTACCAGATGGAGTTACCACCTGAGTTACCCACTATGCGTAATGTGTCCACATGACACAACTCCGGAAGTGTTTTCGACTTCTTAGCTAGCCCGATCACTAACAAGGACATAGATCACCGAGCCATCGACCTCCAGCCCAATATGACCTACGCGAGAGACCCCAATTGCAATCTGGATCAAGCAGGACGACAAACACGAAGCCACGCCATCGAGTACTTCAAGGTTCAATGGAGCACCAAACGGAAGCAGAAGCAGTATGAGGACGTGAAGACTACCCCAAATCAAAGTTTCTGTATTCCTTCCCGCGCCTAGTCTGGGAATCTCGGGGACGAGATTCTTGTAAGGGGGGTAGGTCTGTCACACCCTAATTTTCATGCCACAACACTTAAGCTAATAAATCATGATAAAATGTGGTTTGACAAAAACTTTTGAGTGTTTCGTCTTAGCTTTGATTGAATGTTTGACTGTTGTTTGCAAGTGCTCTAAAAATCAAATAAATCCTCCAACTCTTATACTCCTTCTCCTTGATCCAAAACCTTTTCCCAATGATCATACCATGTGTATAGAACAATATAGTATTTTTCTTACAAAAATAATTTGGCCAAATATTATTTCAAAAATTAGTTTTCCAAAAACCCCTGAATTGAGGTTTGCACTGCAAGTACTTAATTAAGGGCAGTAAAAATATTTCCAAAAATATATTTGACTCCTATTAGATATAGGACACCCAGAAACCACAAAAATATAATTTTGAAAGTTATTTTCCTATTTTATTTAAAGGCTTTTTATTGAGGCCAGAAATGGTCTTTGATAGCTTAAAATTATTTTAAAGCTTCAAAAATATTTTAGAAAAATCAGGGAAGCTCAGTGGACATATATTGTCCATATATATGAGTTTAAACACATGATAATGATCAAAATATTGGACAAAACCCTCCAGAACCATTTCAGGTCATTTCAAATATTTGAAATATTTCTATAAGAAATATTTTCAAATAAATCCAGGAAAATTCTAGCAAGTCACATATTCATAATGTGATGATCTTGCAAAGTTTCATATCAATCAAAATAACTATGGTTCACAAAAGTGCCCCAAAACCCTCTCTGTCCAGATCCAAGTTTGAACAACTCTACATTTCCAAGTGTGTCCTTTTGATCTCAACTTTTGTGGACATGTTCAGAGCCTCAAATGATGACACTACACTAAGTGGTGCATCAAGGAGAATAGATTTGCATGACTAAATCTTGAAACGTCCATTTTTGCTAATTTCTAGGGTTTACAAAAGCTGCATTGGCAAATTTGCCCAAATGAGCTCAAAATTGGTGGAAGGCCCTAATTATATGTGACATTTCACCCTGTGGAGTCTCATGGCAAATGGAAATCATCTGCTTTCGCAAAACACCATCAAACACCTTCTGGAAGAAATTTAAAATGCATGTTTTGGCAATTTCCACTAATCTCCATGAGCTCAACTTTTTCCCACAGCCTCATCTGCTCCTCCTCTACCTCCTTCATGGTTGGCTGCCCAAGGATCAATGATTAAGGGGGGCAGAGACCCAATTTTCCTCTCTGGACAACCACTTTCCCCTCCGTTTCTCATCTCTCTCCCACTCCTGGCAAGTTCTAGAGCATCCAATGCCACTTTCCCATTGTTTACTCTCCCCTGCAGCTTCCAGACACAAGTGGACGCGCGAGTGCGCGCAGAAAAGCCGCGGATGCCGGCCAAAGACGCGCTCTGGAGCGCGAGGCAGAGCAGGCGACCGTTGACGCCGCGTCCCCCGACCACCTCGAGCCTCCCCCTTGCGCCAGTCGAGGTGCCTCGACGTCCGCAACACGCCACCGTGCAGGCCTCCTCGTCTCTCCCTCTCTCTCACCTCCTGCGGCGCGTGCCCAGAGCCGCACGGCTCGGCCAATGCATGGCCTCGCACGCGCGAGCAACAGAGCCTTGCCCCGCTCCTCCTCTCTCTTCCTGGCGCCCCACTCAACTCCCACAGACGCCGTAGACAGCCCCTCGCCCTCTCTCCTGGCCTCCCGAGCCGTTGCCGCGGCCACCCGTGCGCCGCGTCCACGGTGAGCCACCGGAGGCAACTTAAGGCCGCCCCCGAGCCCCCTCTCTACTCCTTTGTCCCTCTCTCCCTCCCGTGCATCCCCTGGACCAATCCGCACCTCCTCCCGTGCCCTCCAACCTCGTCCATGGCCGAAGCCGAGCCGCCGAACACCGCCTAAATTCTCGTCGTCCGAGCCCCCTCCTGCCCACCTATGGGTTAGCTCGCATCTCTACTGCCCCGCGGAGCTCCCCCGCACTCCGGTTACTCCTCCTGACGGCCGGAGCGTCGTGCCCGCCATCGCCGTCGGCCACGCCCGCCACGGACGGCGCTCTCCTTGACCAGGTCATCCCCGGCAAGCGTGCGACCAGTGGCTGGAAGCGCCTCTTTGCGCTGGTCACGCCGGTGGGCAGAACGTCGCCAGGGGCGCTCTGTAGCCCCGACAATCACCGGCGGGAGCCGCTCCTCCTCGCGTCCAGAGCGCGCGCGGGAGGTGGAAGACGACCTGCCGCTGGGGCCCGCACGACAACGACCCAGCAGGCGGGCCCGTCTGTTTAAGTGGATACGGCTCCAGCGGATCCACTTCCCCCGCACCAAAGCGTACCCCGCGAGGGCGCCTTCGGCGTCGCCCTGTCGTCCGCGTGGCCGAGCCGCTGGGCCGGCCCAGTGCGCTGCGGCGCTATGCTGCGCTCGTTGCGCGGTATAGGTATAACCCCCCACTTCCTTTGTCTTTTCCTTTTTCTATAAATTTGTAAAATCTCCCAAATATTCATATTAACTCCAAATTGAATGATTCAAATTTCTGGTGACTCCATAAATCATGATCTACCTGTTGGTGCAGCATGCACATTTTTCTAGAACAATTTTCCTCACACAAATTAAATAAAATCCCATTTTCCATTTCTGTGATAAACTTTAGAAAATCACAGAGGGCTCAAATTTGATCCAAATGCCATGATTCAAATTTCTAGATGCTCCTGAGTTTATAACTTAGGTCATGAACATTTTTCTTAATACTTTCTGTACTCCAAAAAATAATGAGCCATTTCTTCATGCTTGTCAACTTTGCAAATCCATAGAATATTCATTTGAACTCCAAATCTAGTGAAACCAACTCCTAGATGCTTCTAAAATCATGGTTTGTTAAATGGGTGCCTTTTCTCATTTTTCAAAAATATATTTCTATACACTTCTTGCAAACCCATAAACCCCTTGATTCCATCATATCAAAATGTTTAGAAATATCCACTGACCCAATTCCAATGAAACCACTCTGGTTATTTTTCATATAACCAGAGATGTCCTAGAAAAGTCAAATTAATATTTTTAGAGCACTTTTATTTCCTGCCTTGTTATGTTGCTTATTATGGTTGCTTTCGATGATAGTTGACGAAGTAGACGAAATGCTCAGAGTTGGACCAGAGATATTTGAAGATCTCAAGACTCTGATTAACCAGGCAAGCAGCCCTTTGACCATGTCTATGAAACCCTTTTTATGCATGTCATATAGCACTTTATTAGTATTGCATCGGAATCATGATGAGATGGTAACCACTTTGATGGGTTGCCTCTATTACTTCCTCGTTGATAATTGCATTGTGCATGACCCTACCTCCTTATGAGGGTTATGCCAGTGGGAGTAGATAGGATGCTAAAGTAGTGCTACGCAAAAAGGGACGGGAATATGCATGGTGATGGAGACAAAGTATTTTCAAAAGACTTTTTGAAAACCCCCATCAGGTGCCACTTATGCCCGGGGGAGATGATGAGTTGGGTAACCACTTGATGACGAAGTGGTGTACCGAGGCAAGTGTGTGTGTTGTTTTTCAAAATGGATTGGTTTAAGTTGCGACCGTTATTCCAACCTTACATGCGCAACCACTCTACCCTTGTATGGGAAAGGGCATTATTGATTACCTAGGCCGATACTAGCTTGGAGCCCGCATTACTAGTGACGGGAGAGTTGTTGGTGCGCTCTCTCGGGACGGGGTCGTGCCAGGTAGGGCGGCCATGACTGTCTTCACAGGGCACCGGACACACCGTTGGTACCCCATGCTTGTGGTATGTGATGAAAATGGGAGCGAGGCTCCACAATTTTAAGATGTGAAATGTTGGGCACTGGGGTTACTGCCAATCGAGTGGACTCTATGTTAGTGTCGTCTAGGGAAAGATAGTGATCGGGTGCTTACCCTGGGTACTTGAGTTACCGCGGGTCGTGGATGGCACGGAAGTTCCCCGGATCTTGTGGGTAAAGTGTGCAACCTCTGCAGAGTGTAAAACTATTCGAATAGCCGTGTCCACGGTCAAGGACAGTTGGGTAACCGCTCTTGGGCTACGTCCACATGTTTACAAACCAGTGTATGTGTTTGGATAAGTGGGAAGAACTACTTGGGTCAAGTCAAAGGACTTGACATGATTGAATTGGGTTGGTGCCCACTCTATTTATGTTGATATCTGTAACCGTCCTTATGGTTACTTGAATTCTCCTGATGCATGTCTTACAAGTTGTTGAACATGGCATTGCACTCAAAACTAGCTTTCTACAGAAATGTACCTATATCATGCATTGATGTATCTTGAGCCAAAACATGGGTTGCTTGCATGTACATTCAAAGTACTCATTGGCTTGCCACTGGTTATTTTATTGGCCAGGCAGGAAAAACAGGATATGATGAAAAATACTCCGGTGACGAACATGCGAGCTAGGGCACTTCCCAGTGAGAATGCCTGTAGGGTTAAGGCAGATGGCATGGGTCCAAGTTATCGACGAAGATTTCCGCTGCGAAGTTATACTCAAGACTTGACCATAATGGTAATAATTTATGTAAGACGGTATGTATGGATGTAAGACTCTTGTTACTCAACTTCTGTGTGTTCAGTGAGCATTGATCTCTGGGATCACTGTACACGTGCATTCGGTGATCACGACTTATGAGTCGGGGTCCCCACAGAGCTGGTATCAGAGCCATCCTGACTATAGGAAGCCTTAGTTAGCATGGTCGTTAGTTAGGGTAAAACTATCTCCAAAACTATTACTAGTTTTCAAAACTATCTATACTTCTCTTCGCTTCTCTGTTTTTTGAAGACTAAGGTATATTTTCCTTATTGACCTCTTCCCCTTCAAAACTTTTGGTCGCTACTACCCTTGTGCCCCTGACCACAGGATTCCTTGTAATCCTCGTAAATAACCTAGCAGGAGTATACCTTGCCAAACACTCACCCACCTCTTCTGAACACAAGATTGGCGACACCACAGCAAGACGATGCCAACAGAAGATACGTCTTCGAGGAATGAGGACATGAAGACCCAGAGGATGGTGATACCTTTGAATTTGCCCCAGGATAATGCAACCTTGGCCTACGATGATCAGGGCATAAGATATGCAAGATCATGATATACATCGCTAATAGAGCAACCATGTCCTTTCCGTTGTTGTATTGGCAACCACCGGTGGATGAGAACCTCGCCATTAGGTCCGCCTCACTAGAGTAAGCAGGAAGACGGTTCTCTTCATCCCCCGCCCTTGGTGTCGATGTTATCATCAATGAAGCTAACATGTTGGACCTCTACTATGCCTTGATGATATCATTGCATAAGGATTGCCTACCTGGTATCATCGACGCCTTAGGAGGCAAAAGGGATCGTCATGATTAAGAAGACAACAGAAGACCGAGTCAATGCCTGCTACGAGGAACCACCTTCACCCCATCACTTCAAAAGGCGAGAAGTTGTTGAAGACTCTTCAGGCTCAACCCAGATCGTTTCATCGAACAACTACAAGAGACGTAGCAACACCAGAGGAAAACTCAGAAGACTGCACGAGGCACAAGGCACGACTATTGAGTCTGAGAACCCCTAGGGTAGGATGAGTCATGTACCCCCCCTATGCGCAGTCGAGTCCGTATGATGGTTTGAATAGAACCATGATTGTGTTTTTCTTGTTTTTATTTTATTGTGTTTTGATATCAGCCACCCTTTTGCCCTAGGCAACTAGTATGCGGCTATATCACCTGCCTTATTTTATTGTTTGTGTTTGGCCCTTTCAGCCCCTGTTTGTTTGCACTTGCACTATAGAACCCCCTTTAGGCATTCCCCTTCTCTATGCTACTTTTCCCTCTCATCTCTCTCCTCAACTGAAGACCAGCACGACAAGATACACCAAGGATTCCACCTCGGCAACCAACTAGCAATGAAGACTTTTGCTACAATCTCCACGACCAAGTGCAACCCCGTAGAATTATGTTTAACCCTCCAGACTAGAAACCCATTCCTAGACCCTTCGAGAATTCACAAGATACCCCAACTCGAATCCTTAACCATGTGCTTAACCCACAGAATTGCAAGAAAACAAGTTAAGCTACAGAAGTCCTTGCTTATCACTAGGTTCATTATGGAACTAATGGGCATAGTGAACGAGCACATTATCGTCCTAAGGTAGCACCAGAACTGATGATGCCATAGGGAAGATAAATTGAGGATATAGGAATAGAGGACAAATGACTTGATGAGTTTATATCAGTGACCTTGAGGATTTATCTGAGACTATTTTGTGGATTATGAGGCTTTCATATTGGTATATGAACTTGGAGGGATCGTGTTAATAGAGTAGCGTAACTTTGATCACCCTGGAGTAAACTGGAACTTTGTAGGACAATTAGGATCACAAGCTGAGATTCTTGGAGGAATGCGATTTTGACTTGATCAGATAATATCAATAGGAGGTTGTTGACATTACGAAAATGACTTGGGGGAAACGTGTATGAATTCTCGTTGGACATGAGATTTGGATTTAAGCAGATGATTCTAGTTGAATATAGATGCTGAGTAAGTCTACATGGTTCAGAGTAAATTGGATTTAGACCGATCATCTCGATCGCGATACCATGTTTCTCGATGGGCGATAAACTAGGAGATTGGATTAATTGTTAGAGTTTATATAAGCTTGACCTTGGAGTTTACTTGACCATGATAATGGAAATTGGTGGACTGACTATAGTAGAGATAGCCTTTTCAAGTATTTTGGGATTATAGGACTTTAGGAGATCATGTGGAACACCATAGACACTGGATTTGTAGATTATGTAGTGATTAATGGTAGTTAACGGGTTGTTGGAGATGATTCATAGGAAGGAAACAAGATTTTGGAGTGGCATGTGACGTGTTTCCTTAGGATAGAGGTGCTTTATCTTAGACCTTGGAAGAATAGGCTAAGCACTTCGATTGTCACGTTCAAGCTTAGCGGCTTATATGCTCTACCCATGGATTTTTAGGGGTAGCCATACATATGAGTTTGGGGATCATAGACATATATTATTTTGTTAGACCTCCCCTCGGGAGTCACGAGCATATGGATCACAGGAGTGATGATTGGATTTGGCCTATACGAGATGATGCTTTCGGTGGTATAAGGTTATTTATTTGAAGGACTAGATAGACTATTGGCATCTCAGAAACTGTGCTTAAGGATAAGATAATAAACGTTCACCCACACACTAGAATCCTTGAAACCCTTAAGCCCTACCAAGCCACCACATGGTCAGATTATGACCATGAGCTTGGGCTGTAGGTCAAGTAGACCCTGACCAACACTCAACCGTGATCACCACCACTCCCCAGCCTACTTTATGTACCCCATGAACAAGTCTCCATGGAGTACTTAGACAAGATAGTTGTCATCATTATTTGGTAACCTACTTGTCTACCCGAAGACGGAAGAAGAGTTGTTCAGTTGGTTAAGGAACATCTGAAGACCGCCATGTCAAGGGGGATGAACTAAACCAACCGCCATCGTGAAGAAGTAAACTCCGGCGTCGAAGACCATGTGCACCAACGGGTCACTCCTCTCAGAAGAACCAAGCATTTCCATGTCAAGCAGAAGCTCACTCCAAGATTTAACAACCCCCACCGAGATCGTCACAAGATGAAGAGAAGACAGTTACCAGATGGAGTTACCACCTGAGTTACCCACTATGCGTAATGTGTCCACATGACACAACTCCGGAAGTGTTTTCGACTTCTTAGCTAGCCCGATCACTAACAAGGACATAGATCACCGAGCCATCGACCTCCAGCCCAATATGACCTACGCGAGAGACCCCAATTGCAATCTGGATCAAGCAGGACGACAAACACGAAGCCACGCCATCGAGTACTTCAAGGTTCAATGGAGCACCAAACGGAAGCAGAAGCAGTATGAGGACGTGAAGACTACCCCAAATCAAAGTTTCTGTATTCCTTCCCGCGCCTAGTCTGGGAATCTCGGGGACGAGATTCTTGTAAGGGGGGTAGGTCTGTCACACCCTGATTTTCATGCCACAACACTTAAGCTAATAAATCATGATAAAATGTGGTTTGACAAAAACTTTTGAGTGTTTCGTCTTAGCTTTGATTGAATGTTTGACTGTTGTTTGCAAGTGCTCTAAAAATCAAATAAATCCTCCAACTCTTATACTCCTTCTCCTTGATCCAAAACCTTTTCCCAATGATCATACCATGTGTATAGAACAATATAGTATTTTTCTTACAAAAATAATTTGGCCAAATATTATTTCAAAAATTAGTTTTCCAAAAACCCCTGAATTGAGGTTTGCACTGCAAGTACTTAATTAAGGGCAGTAAAAATATTTCCAAAAATATATTTGACTCCTATTAGATATAGGACACCCAGAAACCACAAAAATATAATTTTGAAAGTTATTTTCCTATTTTATTTAAAGGCTTTTTATTGAGGCCAGAAATGGTCTTTGATAGCTTAAAATTATTTTAAAGCTTCAAAAATATTTTAGAAAAATCAGGGAAGCTCAGTGGACATATATTGTCCATATATATGAGTTTAAACACATGATAATGATCAAAATATTGGACAAAACCCTCCAGAACCATTTCAGGTCATTTCAAATATTTGAAATATTTCTATAAGAAATATTTTCAAATAAATCCAGGAAAATTCTAGCAAGTCACATATTCATAATGTGATGATCTTGCAAAGTTTCATATCAATCAAAATAACTATGGTTCACAAAAGTGCCCCAAAACCCTCTCTGTCCAGATCCAAGTTTGAACAACTCTACATTTCCAAGTGTGTCCTTTTGATCTCAACTTTTGTGGACATGTTCAGAGCCTCAAATGATGACACTACACTAAGTGGTGCATCAAGGAGAATAGATTTGCATGACTAAATCTTGAAACGTCCATTTTTGCTAATTTCTAGGGTTTACAAAAGCTGCATTGGCAAATTTGCCCAAATGAGCTCAAAATTGGTGGAAGGCCCTAATTATATGTGACATTTCACCCTGTGGAGTCTCATGGCAAATGGAAATCATCTGCTTTCGCAAAACACCATCAAACACCTTCTGGAAGAAATTTAAAATGCATGTTTTGGCAATTTCCACTAATCTCCATGAGCTCAACTTTTTCCCACAGCCTCATCTGCTCCTCCTCTACCTCCTTCATGGTTGGCTGCCCAAGGATCAATGATTAAGGGGGGCAGAGACCCAATTTTCCTCTCTGGACAACCACTTTCCCCTCCGTTTCTCATCTCTCTCCCACTCCTGGCAAGTTCTAGAGCATCCAATGCCACTTTCCCATTGTTTACTCTCCCCTGCAGCTTCCAGACACAAGTGGACGCGCGAGTGCGCGCAGAAAAGCCGCGGATGCCGGCCAAAGACGCGCTCTGGAGCGCGAGGCAGAGCAGGCGACCGTTGATGCGGCGTCCCCCGACCACCTCGAGCCTCCCCCTTGCGCCAGTCGAGGTGCCTCGACGTCCGCAACACGCCACCGTGCAGGCCTCCTCTTCTCTCCCTCTCTCTCACCTCCTACGGCGCGTGCCCAGAGCCGCACGGCTCGGCCAATGCATGGCCTCGCACGCGCGAGCAACAGAGCCTTGCCCCGCTCCTCCTCTCTCTTCCTGGCGCCCCACTCAACTCCCACAGACGCCGTAGACAGCCCCTCGCCCTCTCTCCTGGCCTCCCGAGCCGTTGCCGCGGCCACCCGTGCGCCGCGTCCACGGTGAGCCACCGGAGGCAACTTAAGGCCGCCCCCGAGCCCCCTCTCTACTCCTTTGGCCCTCTCTCCCTCCCGTGCATCCCCTGGACCAATCCGCACCTCCTCCCGTGCCCTCCAACCTCGTCCATGGCCGGAGCCGAGCCGCCGAACACCGCCTAAATTCTCGTCGTCCGAGCCCCCTCCTCCCCACCTATGGGTTAGCTCGCATCTCTACTGCCCCGCGGAGCTCCCCCGCACTCCGGTTACTCCTCCTGACGGCCGGAGCGTCGTGCCCGCCATCGCCGTCGGCCACGCCCGCCACGGACGGCGCTCTCCTTGACCAGGTCATCCCCGGCAAGCGTGCGACCAGTGGCTGGAAGCGCCTCTCTGCGCTGGTCACGCCGGTGGGCAGAACGTCGCCAGGGGCGCTCTGTAGCCCCGACAATCACCGGCGGGAGCCGCTCCTCCTCGCGTCCAGAGCGCGCGCGGGAGGTGGAAGACGACCTGCCGCTGGGGCCCGCACGACAACGACCCAGTAGGCGGGCCCGTCTGTTTAAGTGGATACGGCTCCAGCGGATCCACTTCCCCCGCACCAAAGCGTACCCCGCGAGGGCGCCTTCGGCGTCGCCCTGTCGTCCGCGTGGCCGAGCCGCTGGGCCGGCCCAGTGCGCTGCGGCGCTATGCTGCGCTCGTTGCGCGGTATAGGTATAACCCCCCACTTCCTTTGTCTTTTCCTTTTTCTATAAATTTGTAAAATCTCCCAAATATTCATATTAACTCCAAATTGAATGATTCAAATTTCTGGTGACTCCATAAATCATGATCTACCTGTTGGTGCAGCATGCACATTTTTCTAGAACAATTTTCCTCACACAAATTAAATAAAATCCCATTTTCCATTTCTGTGATAAACTTTAGAAAATCACAGAGGGCTCAAATTTGATCCAAATGCCATGATTCAAATTTCTAGATGCTCCTGAGTTTATAACTTAGGTCATGAACATTTTTCTTAATACTTTCTGTACTCCAAAAAATAATGAGCCATTTCTTCATGCTTGTCAACTTTGCAAATCCATAGAATATTCATTTGAACTCCAAATCTAGTGAAACCAACTCCTAGATGCTTCTAAAATCATGGTTTGTTAAATGGGTGCCTTTTCTCATTTTTCAAAAATATATTTCTATACACTTCTTGCAAACCCATAAACCCCTTGATTCCATCATATCAAAATGTTTAGAAATATCCACTGACCCAATTCCAATGAAACCACTCTGGTTATTTTTCATATAACCAGAGATGTCCTAGAAAAGTCAAATTAATATTTTTAGAGCACTTTTATTTCCTGCCTTGTTATGTTGCTTATTATGGTTGCTTTCGATGATAGTTGACGAAGTAGACGAAATGCTCGGAGTTGGACCAAAGATATTTGAAGATCTCAAGACTCTGATTAACCAGGCAAGCAGCCCTTTGACCATGTCTATGAAACCCTTTTTATGCATGTCATATAGCACTTTATTAGTATTGCATCGGAATCATGATGAGATGGTAACCACTTTGATGGGTTGCCTCTATTACTTCCTCGTTGATACTTGCATTGTGCATGACCCTACCTCCTTATGAGGGTTATGCCGGTGGGAGTAGATAGGATGCTAAAGTAGTGCTATGCAAAAAGGGACGGGAATATGCATGGTGATGGAGACAAAGTATTTTCAAAAGACTTTTCGAAAAACCCCATCGGGTGCCACTTATGCCCGGGGGAGATGATGAGTTGGGTAACCACTTGATGACGAAGTGGTGTACCGAGGCAAGTGTGTGTGTTGTTTTTCAAAACGGATTGGTTTAAGTTGCGACCGTTATTCCAAACTTACATGCGCAACCACTCTACCCTTGTATGGGAAAGGGCATTATTGATTACCTAGGCAGATACTAGCTTGGAGCCCGCATTACTAGTGACGGGAGAGTTGTTGGTGCGCTCTCTCGGGACGGGGTCATGCCAGGTAGGGCGGCCATGACTGTCTTCACAGGGCACCGGACACACCGTTGGTACCCCGTGCTTGTGGTATGTGATGAAAATGGGAGCGAGGCTCCACAATTTTAAGATGTGAAATGTTGGGCACTGGGGTTACTGCCAATCGAGTGGACTCTATGTTAGTGTCGTCTAGGGAAAGATAGTGATCGGGTGCTTACCCTGGGTACTTGAGTTACCGCGGGTCGTGGATGGCACGGAAGTTCCCCGGATCTTGTGGGTAAAGTGTGCAACCTCTGCAGAGTGTAAAACTATTCGAATAGCCGTGTCCACGGTCAAGGACAGTTGGGTAACCGCTCTTGGGCTACGTCCACATGTTTACAAACCAGTGTATGTGTTTGGATAAGTGGGAAGAACTACTTGGGTCAAGTCAAAGGACTTGACATGATTGAATTGGGTTGGTGCCCACTCTATTTATGTTGATATCTGTAACCGTCCTTATGGTTACTTGAATTCTCCTGATGCATGTCTTACAAGTTGTTGAACATGGCATTGCACTCAAAACTAGCTTTCTACAGAAATGTACCTATATCATGCATTGATGTATCTTGAGCCAAAACATGGGTTGCTTGCATGTACATTCAAAGTACTCATTGGCTTGCCACTGGTTATTTTATTGGCCAGGCAGGAAAAACAGGATATGATGAAAAATACTTCGGTGACGAACATGCGAGCTAGGGCACTTCCCAGTGAGAATGCCTGTAGGGTTAAGGCAGATGGCATGGGTCCAAGTTATCGACGAAGATTTCCGCTGCGAAGTTATACTCAAGACTTGACCATAATGGTAATAATTTATGTAAGACGGTATGTATGGATGTAAGACTCTTGTTACTCAACTTCTGTGTGTTCAGTGAGCATTGATCTCTGGGATCACTGTACACGTGCATTCGGTGATCACGACTTATGAGTCGGGGTCCCCACAGAGCTGGTATCAGAGCCATCCTGACTATAGGAAGCCTTAGTTAGCATGGTCGTTAGTTAGGGTAAAACTATCTCCAAAACTATTACTAGTTTTCAAAACTATCTATACTTCTCTTCGCTTCTCTGTTTTTTGAAGACTAAGGTATATTTTCCTTATTGACCTCTTCCCCTTCAAAACTTTTGGTCGCTACTACCCTTGTGCCCCTGACCACAGGATTCCTTGTAATCCTCGTAAATAACCTAGCAGGAGTATACCTTGCCAAACACTCACCCACCTCTTCTGAACACAAGATTGGCGACACCACAGCAAGACGATGCCAACAGAAGATACGTCTTCGAGGAATGAGGACATGAAGACCCAGAGGATGGTGATACCTTTGAATTTGCCCCAGGATAATGCAACCTTGGCCTACGATGATCAGGGCATAAGATATGCAAGATCATGATATACATCGCTAATAGAGCAACCATGTCCTTTCCGTTGTTGTATTGGCAACCACCGGTGGATGAGAACCTCGCCATTAGGTCCGCCTCACTAGAGTAAGCAGGAAGACGGTTCTCTTCATCCCCCGCCCTTGGTGTCGATGTTATCATCAATGAAGCTAACATGTTGGACCTCTACTATGCCTTGATGATATCATTGCATAAGGATTGCCTACCTGGTATCATCGACGCCTTAGGAGGCAAAAGGGATCGTCATGATTAAGAAGACAACAGAAGACCGAGTCAATGCCTGCTACGAGGAACCACCTTCACCCCATCACTTCAAAAGGCGAGAAGTTGTTGAAGACTCTTCAGGCTCAACCCAGATCGTTTCATCGAACAACTACAAGAGACGTAGCAACACCAGAGGAAAACTCAGAAGACTGCACGAGGCACAAGGCACGACTATTGAGTCTGAGAACCCCTAGGGTAGGATGAGTCATGTACCCCCCCTATGCGCAGTCGAGTCCGTATGATGGTTTGAATAGAACCATGATTGTGTTTTTCTTGTTTTTATTTTATTGTGTTTTGATATCAGCCACCCTTTTGCCCTAGGCAACTAGTATGCGGCTATATCACCTGCCTTATTTTATTGTTTGTGTTTGGCCCTTTCAGCCCCTGTTTGTTTGCACTTGCACTATAGAACCCCCTTTAGGCATTCCCCTTCTCTATGCTACTTTTCCCTCTCATCTCTCTCCTCAACTGAAGACCAGCACGACAAGATACACCAAGGATTCCACCTCGGCAACCAACTAGCAATGAAGACTTTTGCTACAATCTCCACGACCAAGTGCAACCCCGTAGAATTATGTTTAACCCTCCAGACTAGAAACCCATTCCTAGACCCTTCAAGAATTCACAAGATACCCCAACTCGAATCCTTAACCATGTGCTTAACCCACAGAATTGCAAGAAAACAAGTTAAGCTACAGAAGTCCTTGCTTATCACTAGGTTCATTATGGAACTAATGGGCATAGTGAACGAGCACATTATCGTCCTAAGGTAGCACCAGAACTGATGATGCCATAGGGAAGACAAATTGAGGATATAGGAATAGAGGACAAATGACTTGATGAGTTTATATCAGTGACCTTGAGGATTTATCTGAGACTATTTTGTGGATTATGAGGCTTTCATATTGGTATATGAACTTGGAGGGATCGTGTTAATAGAGTAGCGTAACTTTGATCACCCTGGAGTAAACTGGAACTTTGTAGGACAATTAGGATCACAAGCTGAGATTCTTGGAGGAATGCGATTTTGACTTGATCAGATAATATCAATAGGAGGTTGTTGACATTACGAAAATGACTTGGGGGAAACGTGTATGAATTCTCGTTGGACATGAGATTTGGATTTAAGCAGATGATTCTAGTTGAATATAGATGCTGAGTAAGTCTACATGGTTCAGAGTAAATTGGATTTAGACCGATCATCTCGATCGCGATACCATGTTTCTCGATGGGCGATAAACTAGGAGATTGGATTAATTGTTAGAGTTTATATAAGCTTGACCTTGGAGTTTACTTGACCATGATAATGGAAATTGGTGGACTGACTATAGTAGAGATAGCCTTTTCAAGTATTTTGGGATTATAGGACTTTAGGAGATCATGTGGAACACCATAGACACTGGATTTGTAGATTATGTAGTGATTAATGGTAGTTAACGGGTTGTTGGAGATGATTCATAGGAAGGAAACAAGATTTTGGAGTGGCATGTGACGTGTTTCCTTAGGATAGAGGTGCTTTATCTTAGACCTTGGAAGAATAGGCTAAGCACTTCGATTGTCACGTTCAAGCTTAGCGGCTTATATGCTCTACCCATGGATTTTTAGGGGTAGCCATACATATGAGTTTGGGGATCATAGACATATATTATTTTGTTAGACCTCCCCTCGGGAGTCACGAGCATATGGATCACAGGAGTGATGATTGGATTTGGCCTATACGAGATGATGCTTTCGGTGGTATAAGGTTATTTATTTGAAGGACTAGATAGACTATTGGCATCTCAGAAACTGTGCTTAAGGATAAGATAATAAACGTTCACCCACACACTAGAATCCTTGAAACCCTTAAGCCCTACCAAGCCACCACATGGTCAGATTATGACCATGAGCTTGGGCTGTAGGTCAAGTAGACCCTGACCAACACTCAACCGTGATCACCACCACTCCCCAGCCTACTTTATGTACCCCATGAACAAGTCTCCATGGAGTACTTAGACAAGATAGTTGTCATCATTATTTGGTAACCTACTTGTCTACCCGAAGACGGAAGAAGAGTTGTTCAGTTGGTTAAGGAACATCTGAAGACCGCCATGTCAAGGGGGATGAACTAAACCAACCGCCATCGTGAAGAAGTAAACTCCGGCGTCGAAGACCATGTGCACCAACGGGTCACTCCTCTCAGAAGAACCAAGCATTTCCATGTCAAGCAGAAGCTCACTCCAAGATTTAACAACCCCCACCGAGATCGTCACAAGATGAAGAGAAGACAGTTACCAGATGGAGTTACCACCTGAGTTACCCACTATGCGTAATGTGTCCACATGACACAACTCCGGAAGTGTTTTCGACTTCTTAGCTAGCCCGATCACTAACAAGGACATAGATCACCGAGCCATCGACCTCCAGCCCAATATGACCTACGCGAGAGACCCCAATTGCAATCTGGATCAAGCAGGACGACAAACACGAAGCCACGCCATCGAGTACTTCAAGGTTCAATGGAGCACCAAACGGAAGCAGAAGCAGTATGAGGACGTGAAGACTACCCCAAATCAAAGTTTCTGTATTCCTTCCCGCGCCTAGTCTGGGAATCTCGGGGACGAGATTCTTGTAAGGGGGGTAGGTCTGTCACACCCTGATTTTCATGCCACAACACTTAAGCTAATAAATCATGATAAAATGTGGTTTGACAAAAACTTTTGAGTGTTTCGTCTTAGCTTTGATTGAATGTTTGACTGTTGTTTGCAAGTGCTCTAAAAATCAAATAAATCCTCCAACTCTTATACTCCTTCTCCTTGATCCAAAACCTTTTCCCAATGATCATACCATGTGTATAGAACAATATAGTATTTTTCTTACAAAAATAATTTGGCCAAATATTATTTCAAAAATTAGTTTTCCAAAAACCCCTGAATTGAGGTTTGCACTGCAAGTACTTAATTAAGGGCAGTAAAAATATTTCCAAAAATATATTTGACTCCTATTAGATATAGGACACCCAGAAACCACAAAAATATAATTTTGAAAGTTATTTTCCTATTTTATTTAAAGGCTTTTTATTGAGGCCAGAAATGGTCTTTGATAGCTTAAAATTATTTTAAAGCTTCAAAAATATTTTAGAAAAATCAGGGAAGCTCAGTGGACATATATTGTCCATATATATGAGTTTAAACACATGATAATGATCAAAATATTGGACAAAACCCTCCAGAACCATTTCAGGTCATTTCAAATATTTGAAATATTTCTATAAGAAATATTTTCAAATAAATCCAGGAAAATTCTAGCAAGTCACATATTCATAATGTGATGATCTTGCAAAGTTTCATATCAATCAAAATAACTATGGTTCACAAAAGTGCCCCAAAACCCTCTCTGTCCAGATCCAAGTTTGAACAACTCTACATTTCCAAGTGTGTCCTTTTGATCTCAACTTTTGTGGACATGTTCAGAGCCTCAAATGATGACACTACACTAAGTGGTGCATCAAGGAGAATAGATTTGCATGACTAAATCTTGAAACGTCCATTTTTGCTAATTTCTAGGGTTTACAAAAGCTGCATTGGCAAATTTGCCCAAATGAGCTCAAAATTGGTGGAAGGCCCTAATTATATGTGACATTTCACCCTGTGGAGTCTCATGGCAAATGGAAATCATCTGCTTTCGCAAAACACCATCAAACACCTTCTGGAAGAAATTTAAAATGCATGTTTTGGCAATTTCCACTAATCTCCATGAGCTCAACTTTTTCCCACAGCCTCATCTGCTCCTCCTCTACCTCCTTCATGGTTGGCTGCCCAAGGATCAATGATTAAGGGGGGCAGAGACCCAATTTTCCTCTCTGGACAACCACTTTCCCCTCCGTTTCTCATCTCTCTCCCACTCCTGGCAAGTTCTAGAGCATCCAATGCCACTTTCCCATTGTTTACTCTCCCCTGCAGCTTCCAGACACAAGTGGACGCGCGAGTGCGCGCAGAAAAGCCGCGGATGCCGGCCAAAGACGCGCTCTGGAGCGCGAGGCAGAGCAGGCGACCGTTGACGCCGCGTCCCCCGACCACCTCGAGCCTCCCCCTTGCGCCAGTCGAGGTGCCTCGACGTCCGCAACACGCCACCGTGCAGGCCTCCTCGTCTCTCCCTCTCTCTCACCTCCTGCGGCGCGTGCCCAGAGCCGCACGGCTCGGCCAATGCATGGCCTCGCACGCGCGAGCAACAGAGCCTTGCCCCGCTCCTCCTCTCTCTTCCTGGCGCCCCACTCAACTCCCACAGACGCCGTAGACAGCCCCTCGCCCTCTCTCCTGGCCTCCCGAGCCGTTGCCGCGGCCACCCGTGCGCCGCGTCCACGGTGAGCCACCGGAGGCAACTTAAGGCCGCCCCCGAGCCCCCTCTCTACTCCTTTGGCCCTCTCTCCCTCCCGTGCATCCCCTGGACCAATCCGCACCTCCTCCCGTGCCCTCCAACCTCGTCCATGGCCGGAGCCGAGCCGCCGAACACCGCCTAAATTCTCGTCGTCCGAGCCCCCTCCTCCCCACCTATGGGTTAGCTCGCATCTCTACTGCCCCGCGGAGCTCCCCCGCACTCCGGTTACTCCTCCTGACGGCCGGAGCGTCGTGCCCGCCATCGCCGTCGGCCACGCCCGCCACGGACGGCGCTCTCCTTGACCAGGTCATCCCCGGCAAGCGTGCGACCAGTGGCTGGAAGCGCCTCTCTGCGCTGGTCACGCCGGTGGGCAGAACGTCGCCAGGGGCGCTCTGTAGCCCCGACAATCACCGGCGGGAGCCGCTCCTCCTCGCGTCCAGAGCGCGCGCGGGAGGTGGAAGACGACCTGCCGCTGGGGCCCGCACGACAACGACCCAGCAGGCGGGCCCGTCTGTTTAAGTGGATACGGCTCCAGCGGATCCACTTCCCCCGCACCAAAGCGTACCCCGCGAGGGCGCCTTCGGCGTCGCCCTGTCGTCCGCGTGGCCGAGCCGCTGGGCCGGCCCAGTGCGCTGCGGCGCTATGCTGCGCTCGTTGCGCGGTATAGGTATAACCCCCCACTTCCTTTGTCTTTTCCTTTTTCTATAAATTTGTAAAATCTCCCAAATATTCATATTAACTCCAAATTGAATGATTCAAATTTCTGGTGACTCCATAAATCATGATCTACCTGTTGGTGCAGCATGCACATTTTTCTAGAACAATTTTCCTCACACAAATTAAATAAAATCCCATTTTCCATTTCTGTGATAAACTTTAGAAAATCACAGAGGGCTCAAATTTGATCCAAATGCCATGATTCAAATTTCTAGATGCTCCTGAGTTTATAACTTAGGTCATGAACATTTTTCTTAATACTTTCTGTACTCCAAAAAATAATGAGCCATTTCTTCATGCTTGTCAACTTTGCAAATCCATAGAATATTCATTTGAACTCCAAATCTAGTGAAACCAACTCCTAGATGCTTCTAAAATCATGGTTTGTTAAATGGGTGCCTTTTCTCATTTTTCAAAAATATATTTCTATACACTTCTTGCAAACCCATAAACCCCTTGATTCCATCATATCAAAATGTTTAGAAATATCCACTGACCCAATTCCAATGAAACCACTCTGGTTATTTTTCATATAACCAGAGATGTCCTAGAAAAGTCAAATTAATATTTTTAGAGCACTTTTATTTCCTGCCTTGTTATGTTGCTTATTATGGTTGCTTTCGATGATAGTTGACGAAGTAGACGAAATGCTCGGAGTTGGACCAGAGATATTTGAAGATCTCAAGACTCTGATTAACCAGGCAAGCAGCCCTTTGACCATGTCTATGAAACCCTTTTTATGCATGTCATATAGCACTTTATTAGTATTGCATCGGAATCATGATGAGATGGTAACCACTTTGATGGGTTGCCTCTATTACTTCCTCGTTGATACTTGCATTGTGCATGACCCTACCTCCTTATGAGGGTTATGCCGGTGGGAGTAGATAGGATGCTAAAGTAGTGCTATGCAAAAAGGGACGGGAATATGCATGGTGATGGAGACAAAGTATTTTCAAAAGACTTTTCGAAAAACCCCATCGGGTGCCACTTATGCCCGGGGGAGATGATGAGTTGGGTAACCACTTGATGACGAAGTGGTGTACCGAGGCAAGTGTGTGTGTTGTTTTTCAAAACGGATTGGTTTAAGTTGCGACCGTTATTCCAAACTTACATGCGCAACCACTCTACCCTTGTATGGGAAAGGGCATTATTGATTACCTAGGCAGATACTAGCTTGGAGCCCGCATTACTAGTGACGGGAGAGTTGTTGGTGCGCTCTCTCGGGACGGGGTCATGCCAGGTAGGGCGGCCATGACTGTCTTCACAGGGCACCGGACACACCGTTGGTACCCCGTGCTTGTGGTATGTGATGAAAATGGGAGCGAGGCTCCACAATTTTAAGATGTGAAATGTTGGGCACTGGGGTTACTGCCAATCGAGTGGACTCTATGTTAGTGTCGTCTAGGGAAAGATAGTGATCGGGTGCTTACCCTGGGTACTTGAGTTACCGCGGGTCGTGGATGGCACGGAAGTTCCCCGGATCTTGTGGGTAAAGTGTGCAACCTCTGCAGAGTGTAAAACTATTCGAATAGCCGTGTCCACGGTCAAGGACAGTTGGGTAACCGCTCTTGGGCTACGTCCACATGTTTACAAACCAGTGTATGTGTTTGGATAAGTGGGAAGAACTACTTGGGTCAAGTCAAAGGACTTGACATGATTGAATTGGGTTGGTGCCCACTCTATTTATGTTGATATCTGTAACCGTCCTTATGGTTACTTGAATTCTCCTGATGCATGTCTTACAAGTTGTTGAACATGGCATTGCACTCAAAACTAGCTTTCTACAGAAATGTACCTATATCATGCATTGATGTATCTTGAGCCAAAACATGGGTTGCTTGCATGTACATTCAAAGTACTCATTGGCTTGCCACTGGTTATTTTATTGGCCAGGCAGGAAAAACAGGATATGATGAAAAATACTTCGGTGACGAACATGCGAGCTAGGGCACTTCCCAGTGAGAATGCCTGTAGGGTTAAGGCAGATGGCATGGGTCCAAGTTATCGACGAAGATTTCCGCTGCGAAGTTATACTCAAGACTTGACCATAATGGTAATAATTTATGTAAGACGGTATGTATGGATGTAAGACTCTTGTTACTCAACTTCTGTGTGTTCAGTGAGCATTGATCTCTGGGATCACTGTACACGTGCATTCGGTGATCACGACTTATGAGTCGGGGTCCCCACAGAGCTGGTATCAGAGCCATCCTGACTATAGGAAGCCTTAGTTAGCATGGTCGTTAGTTAGGGTAAAACTATCTCCAAAACTATTACTAGTTTTCAAAACTATCTATACTTCTCTTCGCTTCTCTGTTTTTTGAAGACTAAGGTATATTTTCCTTATTGACCTCTTCCCCTTCAAAACTTTTGGTCGCTACTACCCTTGTGCCCCTGACCACAGGATTCCTTGTAATCCTCGTAAATAACCTAGCAGGAGTATACCTTGCCAAACACTCACCCACCTCTTCTGAACACAAGATTGGCGACACCACAGCAAGACGATGCCAACAGAAGATACGTCTTCGAGGAATGAGGACATGAAGACCCAGAGGATGGTGATACCTTTGAATTTGCCCCAGGATAATGCAACCTTGGCCTACGATGATCAGGGCATAAGATATGCAAGATCATGATATACATCGCTAATAGAGCAACCATGTCCTTTCCGTTGTTGTATTGGCAACCACCGGTGGATGAGAACCTCGCCATTAGGTCCGCCTCACTAGAGTAAGCAGGAAGACGGTTCTCTTCATCCCCCGCCCTTGGTGTCGATGTTATCATCAATGAAGCTAACATGTTGGACCTCTACTATGCCTTGATGATATCATTGCATAAGGATTGCCTACCTGGTATCATCGACGCCTTAGGAGGCAAAAGGGATCGTCATGATTAAGAAGACAACAGAAGACCGAGTCAATGCCTGCTACGAGGAACCACCTTCACCCCATCACTTCAAAAGGCGAGAAGTTGTTGAAGACTCTTCAGGCTCAACCCAGATCGTTTCATCGAACAACTACAAGAGACGTAGCAACACCAGAGGAAAACTCAGAAGACTGCACGAGGCACAAGGCACGACTATTGAGTCTGAGAACCCCTAGGGTAGGATGAGTCATGTACCCCCCCTATGCGCAGTCGAGTCCGTATGATGGTTTGAATAGAACCATGATTGTGTTTTTCTTGTTTTTATTTTATTGTGTTTTGATATCAGCCACCCTTTTGCCCTAGGCAACTAGTATGCGGCTATATCACCTGCCTTATTTTATTGTTTGTGTTTGGCCCTTTCAGCCCCTGTTTGTTTGCACTTGCACTATAGAACCCCCTTTAGGCATTCCCCTTCTCTATGCTACTTTTCCCTCTCATCTCTCTCCTCAACTGAAGACCAGCACGACAAGATACACCAAGGATTCCACCTCGGCAACCAACTAGCAATGAAGACTTTTGCTACAATCTCCACGACCAAGTGCAACCCCGTAGAATTATGTTTAACCCTCCAGACTAGAAACCCATTCCTAGACCCTTCAAGAATTCACAAGATACCCCAACTCGAATCCTTAACCATGTGCTTAACCCACAGAATTGCAAGAAAACAAGTTAAGCTACAGAAGTCCTTGCTTATCACTAGGTTCATTATGGAACTAATGGGCATAGTGAACGAGCACATTATCGTCCTAAGGTAGCACCAGAACTGATGATGCCATAGGGAAGACAAATTGAGGATATAGGAATAGAGGACAAATGACTTGATGAGTTTATATCAGTGACCTTGAGGATTTATCTGAGACTATTTTGTGGATTATGAGGCTTTCATATTGGTATATGAACTTGGAGGGATCGTGTTAATAGAGTAGCGTAACTTTGATCACCCTGGAGTAAACTGGAACTTTGTAGGACAATTAGGATCACAAGCTGAGATTCTTGGAGGAATGCGATTTTGACTTGATCAGATAATATCAATAGGAGGTTGTTGACATTACGAAAATGACTTGGGGGAAACGTGTATGAATTCTCGTTGGACATGAGATTTGGATTTAAGCAGATGATTCTAGTTGAATATAGATGCTGAGTAAGTCTACATGGTTCAGAGTAAATTGGATTTAGACCGATCATCTCGATCGCGATACCATGTTTCTCGATGGGCGATAAACTAGGAGATTGGATTAATTGTTAGAGTTTATATAAGCTTGACCTTGGAGTTTACTTGACCATGATAATGGAAATTGGTGGACTGACTATAGTAGAGATAGCCTTTTCAAGTATTTTGGGATTATAGGACTTTAGGAGATCATGTGGAACACCATAGACACTGGATTTGTAGATTATGTAGTGATTAATGGTAGTTAACGGGTTGTTGGAGATGATTCATAGGAAGGAAACAAGATTTTGGAGTGGCATGTGACGTGTTTCCTTAGGATAGAGGTGCTTTATCTTAGACCTTGGAAGAATAGGCTAAGCACTTCGATTGTCACGTTCAAGCTTAGCGGCTTATATGCTCTACCCATGGATTTTTAGGGGTAGCCATACATATGAGTTTGGGGATCATAGACATATATTATTTTGTTAGACCTCCCCTCGGGAGTCACGAGCATATGGATCACAGGAGTGATGATTGGATTTGGCCTATACGAGATGATGCTTTCGGTGGTATAAGGTTATTTATTTGAAGGACTAGATAGACTATTGGCATCTCAGAAACTGTGCTTAAGGATAAGATAATAAACGTTCACCCACACACTAGAATCCTTGAAACCCTTAAGCCCTACCAAGCCACCACATGGTCAGATTATGACCATGAGCTTGGGCTGTAGGTCAAGTAGACCCTGACCAACACTCAACCGTGATCACCACCACTCCCCAGCCTACTTTATGTACCCCATGAACAAGTCTCCATGGAGTACTTAGACAAGATAGTTGTCATCATTATTTGGTAACCTACTTGTCTACCCGAAGACGGAAGAAGAGTTGTTCAGTTGGTTAAGGAACATCTGAAGACCGCCATGTCAAGGGGGATGAACTAAACCAACCGCCATCGTGAAGAAGTAAACTCCGGCGTCGAAGACCATGTGCACCAACGGGTCACTCCTCTCAGAAGAACCAAGCATTTCCATGTCAAGCAGAAGCTCACTCCAAGATTTAACAACCCCCACCGAGATCGTCACAAGATGAAGAGAAGACAGTTACCAGATGGAGTTACCACCTGAGTTACCCACTATGCGTAATGTGTCCACATGACACAACTCCGGAAGTGTTTTCGACTTCTTAGCTAGCCCGATCACTAACAAGGACATAGATCACCGAGCCATCGACCTCCAGCCCAATATGACCTACGCGAGAGACCCCAATTGCAATCTGGATCAAGCAGGACGACAAACACGAAGCCACGCCATCGAGTACTTCAAGGTTCAATGGAGCACCAAACGGAAGCAGAAGCAGTATGAGGACGTGAAGACTACCCCAAATCAAAGTTTCTGTATTCCTTCCCGCGCCTAGTCTGGGAATCTCGGGGACGAGATTCTTGTAAGGGGGGTAGGTCTGTCACACCCTGATTTTCATGCCACAACACTTAAGCTAATAAATCATGATAAAATGTGGTTTGACAAAAACTTTTGAGTGTTTCGTCTTAGCTTTGATTGAATGTTTGACTGTTGTTTGCAAGTGCTCTAAAAATCAAATAAATCCTCCAACTCTTATACTCCTTCTCCTTGATCCAAAACCTTTTCCCAATGATCATACCATGTGTATAGAACAATATAGTATTTTTCTTACAAAAATAATTTGGCCAAATATTATTTCAAAAATTAGTTTTCCAAAAACCCCTGAATTGAGGTTTGCACTGCAAGTACTTAATTAAGGGCAGTAAAAATATTTCCAAAAATATATTTGACTCCTATTAGATATAGGACACCCAGAAACCACAAAAATATAATTTTGAAAGTTATTTTCCTATTTTATTTAAAGGCTTTTTATTGAGGCCAGAAATGGTCTTTGATAGCTTAAAATTATTTTAAAGCTTCAAAAATATTTTAGAAAAATCAGGGAAGCTCAGTGGACATATATTGTCCATATATATGAGTTTAAACACATGATAATGATCAAAATATTGGACAAAACCCTCCAGAACCATTTCAGGTCATTTCAAATATTTGAAATATTTCTATAAGAAATATTTTCAAATAAATCCAGGAAAATTCTAGCAAGTCACATATTCATAATGTGATGATCTTGCAAAGTTTCATATCAATCAAAATAACTATGGTTCACAAAAGTGCCCCAAAACCCTCTCTGTCCAGATCCAAGTTTGAACAACTCTACATTTCCAAGTGTGTCCTTTTGATCTCAACTTTTGTGGACATGTTCAGAGCCTCAAATGATGACACTACACTAAGTGGTGCATCAAGGAGAATAGATTTGCATGACTAAATCTTGAAACGTCCATTTTTGCTAATTTCTAGGGTTTACAAAAGCTGCATTGGCAAATTTGCCCAAATGAGCTCAAAATTGGTGGAAGGCCCTAATTATATGTGACATTTCACCCTGTGGAGTCTCATGGCAAATGGAAATCATCTGCTTTCGCAAAACACCATCAAACACCTTCTGGAAGAAATTTAAAATGCATGTTTTGGCAATTTCCACTAATCTCCATGAGCTCAACTTTTTCCCACAGCCTCATCTGCTCCTCCTCTACCTCCTTCATGGTTGGCTGCCCAAGGATCAATGATTAAGGGGGGCAGAGACCCAATTTTCCTCTCTGGACAACCACTTTCCCCTCCGTTTCTCATCTCTCTCCCACTCCTGGCAAGTTCTAGAGCATCCAATGCCACTTTCCCATTGTTTACTCTCCCCTGCAGCTTCCAGACACAAGTGGACGCGCGAGTGCGCGCAGAAAAGCCGCGGATGCCGGCCAAAGACGCGCTCTGGAGCGCGAGGCAGAGCAGGTGACCGTTGACGCCGCGTCCCCCGACCACCTCGAGCCTCCCCCTTGCGCCAGTCGAGGTGCCTCGACGTCCGCAACACGCCACCGTGCAGGCCTCCTCTTCTCTCCCTCTCTCTCACCTCCTACGGCGCGTGCCCAGAGCCGCACGGCTCGGCCAATGCATGGCCTCGCACGCGCGAGCAACAGAGCCTTGCCCCGCTCCTCCTCTCTCTTCCTGGCGCCCCACTCAACTCCCACAGACGCCGTAGACAGCCCCTCGCCCTCTCTCCTGGCCTCCCGAGCCGTTGCCGCGGCCACCCGTGCGCCGCGTCCACGGTGAGCCACCGGAGGCAACTTAAGGCCGCCCCCGAGCCCCCTCTCTACTCCTTTGGCCCTCTCTCCCTCCCGTGCATCCCCTGGACCAATCCGCACCTCCTCCCGTGCCCTCCAACCTCGTCCATGGCCGGAGCCGAGCCACCGAACACCTCCTAAATTCTCGTCGTCCGAGCCCCCTCCTCCCCACCTATGGGTTAGCTCGCATCTCTACTGCCCCGCGGAGCTCCCCCGCACTCCGGTTACTCCTCCCGACGGCCGGAGCGTCGTGCCCGCCATCGCCGTCGGCCACGCCCGCCACGGACGGTGCTCTCCTTGACCAGGTCATCCCCGGCAAGCGTGCGACCAGTGGCTGGAAGCGCCTCTCTGCGCTGGTCACGCCGGTGGGCAGAACGTCGCCAGGGGCGCTTTGTAGCCCCGACAATCACCGGCGGGAGCCGCTCCTCCTCGCGTCCAGAGCGCGCGCGGGAGGTGGAAGACGACCTGCCGCTGGGGCCCGCACGACAACGACCCAGCAGGCGGGCCCGTCTGTTTAAGTGGATACGGCTCCAGTGGATCCGCTTCCCCCGCGCGGAAGCATACCCCGCGAGGGCGCCTTCGGCGTCGCCCTGTCGTCCGCGTGGCTGAGCCGCTGGGCCGGCCCAGTGTGCTACGGCGCTATGCTGCGCTCGGTGCGCGGTATAGGTATAACCCCCCACTTCCTTTGTCTTTTCCTTTTTCCAGAAATTTGTAAAATCTCCCAAATATTCATATTAACTCCAAATTGAATGATTCAAATTTCTGGTGACTCCATAAATCATGATCTACCTGTTGGTGCAGCATGCACATTTTTCTAGAACAATTTTCCTCACACAAATTAAATAAAATCCCATTTTCCATTTCTGTGATAAACTTTAGAAAATCACAGAGGGCTCAAATTTGATCCAAATGCCATGATTCAAATTTCTAGATGCTCCTGAGTTTATAACTTAGGTCATGAACATTTTTCTTAATACTTTATGTACCCCACAAAATAATGAGCCATTTCTTCATGTTTGTCAACTTTGCAAATCCATAGAATATTCATTTGAACTCCAAATCCAGTGAAACCAACTCCTAGATGCTTCTAAAATCATGGTTTGTTAAATGGGTGCCTTTGCTCATTTTTCAAAAATATATTTCTATACACTTCTTGCAAACCCATAAACCCCTTGATTCCATCATATCAAAATGTTTAGAAATATCCACTGACCCAATTCCAATGAAACCACTCTGGTTATTTTTCATATAACCAGAGATGTCCTAGAAAAGTCAAATTAATATTTTTAGAGCACTTTTATTTCCTGCCTTGTTATGTTGCTTATTATGGTTGCTTTCGACGATAGTTGACGAAGTAGACGAAATGCTCGGAGTTGGACCAGAGATATTTGAAGATCTCAAGACTCTGATGAACCAGGCAAGCAGCCCTTTGACCATGTCTATGAAACCCTTTTTATGCATGTCATATAGCACTTTATTAGTATTGCATCGGAATCATGATGAGATGGTAACCACTTTGATGGGTTGCCTCTATTACTTCCTCGTTGATACTTGCATTGTGCATGACTCTACCTCCTTATGAGGGTTATGCCGGTGGGAGTAGATAGGATGCTAAAGTAGTGCTATGCAAAAAGGGACGGGAATATGCATGGTGATGGAGACAAAGTATTTTCAAAAGACTTTTCGAAAAACCCCATCGGGTGCCACTTATGCCCGGGGGAGATGATGAGTTGGGTAACCACTTGATGACGAAGTGGTGTACCGAGGCAAGTGTGTGTGTTGTTTTTCAAAACGGATTGGTTTAAGTTGCGACCGTTATTCCAAACTTACATGCGCAACCACTCTACCCTTGTATGGGAAAGGGCATTATTGATTACCTAGGCAGATACTAGCTTGGAGCCCGCATTACTAGTGACGGGAGAGTTGTTGGTGCGCTCTCTCGGGACGGGGTCATGCCAGGTAGGGCGGCCATGACTGTCTTCACAGGGCACCGGACACACCGTTGGTACCCCGTGCTTGTGGTATGTGATGAAAATGGGAGCGAGGCTCCACAATTTTAAGATATGAAATGTTGGGCACGGGGGTTACTGCCAATCGAGTGGACTCTATGTTAGTGTCGTCTAGGGAAAGATAGTGATCGGGTGCTTACCTCGGGTACTTGAGGTACCGCGGGTCGTGGATGACACGGAAGTTCCCCGGATCTTGTGGGTAAAGTGTGCAACCTCTGCAGAGTGTAAAACTATTCGAATAGCCGTGTCCACGGTCAAGCATAGTTGGGTAACCGCTCTTGGGCTACGTCCACATGTTTACAAACCAGTGTATGTGTTTGGATAAGTGGGAAGAACTACTTGGGTCAAGTCAAAGGACTTGACATGATTGAATTGGGTTGGTGCCCACTCTATTTATGTTGATATCTGTAACTGTCCTTATGGTTACTTGAATTCTCCTGATGCATGTCTTACAAGTTGTTGAACATGGCATTGCACTCAAAACTAGCTTTCTGCAAAAATTTACCTATATCATGCATTGATGTATCTTGAGCCAAAACATGGGTTGCTTGCGAGTACATTCAAAGTACTCATTGGCTTGCCACTGGTTATTTTATTGGCCAGGCAGGAAAAAGAGGATATGATGAAGAATACTTCGGTGACGAACATGCGAGCTAGGACGCTTCCCAGTCAGAATGCCTGTAGGGTTAAGGCAGATGCCATGGGTCCAAGTTATCGACGAAGATTTCCGCTGCGAAGTTATACTCAAGACTTGACCATAATGGTCATAATTTATGTAAGACGGTATGTATGGATGTAAGACTCTTGTTACTCAACTTCTGTGTGTTCAGTGAGCATTGATCTCTGGGATCACTGTACACGTGCATTCGGTGATCACGACTTATGAGTCGGGGTCCCCACATTCCAAAAGCCCATCAACATGGATTTTCTTCATGCGCTTTACACCAATATGACCTAAACGGCAGTGTCACAAATAAGTTGCACTATCATTATTAACTTTGCATCTTTTGGCTTCAATATTATGAGAATGTGTATCACCACAATCGAGATCCAACAAACCATTTTCATTGGGTGTATGACCATAGAAGGTTTTATTCATGTAAACAAAACAACAATTTATTCTCTTACTTAAATGAATAACCGTATTGCAATAAGCATGATCAAATCATATTCATGCTCAACGCAAACACCAAATAACACTTATTTAGGTTCAACACTAATCCCGAAAGTATAGGGAGTGTGCGATGATGATCATATCAATCTTGGAACCACTTGCAACACACATCGTCACTTCACCCTTAACTAGTCTCTGTTCATTCTGCAACTCCCGTTTCGAGTTACTACTCTTAGCAACTGAACCAGTATCAAATACCGAGGGGTTGCTACGAACACTAGTAAAATACACATCAATAATCTGTATATCAAATATACCTTTGTTCACTTTGCCATCCTTCTTATCTGCCAAATACTTGGGGTAGTTCCGCTTCCAGTGACCAGTCCCTTTGCAGTAGAAGCACTTAGTTTCAGGATTAGGACCAGACTTGGGCTTCTTCACTTGAGCAGCAACTTGCTTGCTGTTCTTCTTGAAGTTCCCTTTCTTTCCCAATGCCCTTTTCTTGAAACTAGTGGTCTTGTTAATCATCAACACTTGATGCTTTTCTTGATTTCTACCTTCGTCGATTTCAGCATCACGAAGAACTTGGGAATCATTTCCGTTATCCCTTGCATATTATAGTTCATCACGAAGTTGTACTAACTTGGTGATGGTGACTAGAGAATTCTTTCAATCACTATTTTATCTGGAAGATTAACTCCCACTTGATTCAAGCGATTGTAGTATCCAGACAATCTGAGCACATGCTCACTGCTTGAGCTATTCTCCTCCATCTTTTAGCTATAGAACTTGTTGGAGACTTCATATCTCTCAACTCGGGTATTTGCTTGAAATATTATCTTCAACTCCTGGAACATCTCATATGTTCCATGACGTTCAAATCATCTTTGAAGTCCCGATTCTAAGCCGTTAAGCATGGTGCACTAAACTATCAAGTAGTCATCATATTGAGCTAGCTAAACGTTCAGAACGTCTGCATCTGCTCCTATAATAGGTCTGTCACCTAGCGGTGCATCAAGGAGATAATCCTTCTGTGCAGCAATGAGGATAATCCTCAGATCATGGATCCAATCCGCATCATTGCTACTAACACTTTTCAACTTAGTTTTCTCTAGGAACATATAAAAATTAAACGGGGAGCAACATCGCGAGCTATTGATCTACAACATAGATATGCTAATACTACCAGGACTAAGTTCATGATAAATTAAAGTTCAATTAATCATATTACTTAAGAACTCCCACTTAGATAGACATCCCTCTAATCATCTAAGTGATCACGTGATCCAAATCAACTAAACCATAACCGATCATCACGTGAAATGGAGTAGCTTTCAATGGTGAACATCAATATGTTGATCATATCTACTATATGATTCACGCTCGACCTTTCGGTCTCAGTGTTCCGAGGCCATATCTGCATATGCTAGGCTAGTCAAGTTTAACCTGAGTATTCTGCGTGTGCAAAACTGGCTTGCACCCGTTGTAGATGGACGTAGAGCTTATCACACCCGATCATCACGTGGTGTCTGGGCACGACGAACTTTGGCAATGGTGCATACTCAAGGAGAACACTTTTATCTTGAAATTTAGTGAGAGATCATCTTATAATGCTACCGTCAATCAAAGCAAGATAAGATGCATAAAAGATAAACATCACATGCAATCAATATAAGTGATATGATATGGCCATCATCATCTTGTACTTGTGATCTCCATCTCCGAAGTACCGTCATGATCACCATCATCACCGACGCGACACCTTGATCTCCATCGTAGCATCGTTGTCGTCTCGCCAATATTATGCTTCCACGACTATCGCTACCGCTTAATGATAAAGTAAAGCATTACAGCGCGATTGCATTGCATACAATAAAGCGACAACCATATGGCTCCTGCCAGTTACCGATAACTCAGTTACAAAACATGATCATCACATACAATAAAATTTAGCATCATGTCTTGACCATATCACATCACAACATGCCCTGCAAAAACAAGTTAGACATCCTCTACTTTGTTGTTGCAAGTTTTACGTGGCTGCTACGGGCTTAGCAAGAACCGTTCTTACCTATGCATCAAAACCACAACGATAGTTTGTCAAGTTAGTGCTGTTTTAACCTTCACAAGGACCGGGCGTAGCCACACTCGATTCAACTAAAGTTGGAGAAACTGACACCCGCCAGCCACCTGTGTGCAAAGCACGTCGGTAGAACCAGTCTCGCGTAAGCGTATGCGTAATGTTGGTCCGGGCCGCTTCATCCAACAATACCGCCGAACCAAAGTATGACATGCTGGTAAGCAGTATGACATATATCGCCCACAACTCACTTGTGTTCTACTCGTGCATATAGCATCAACGCATAAAACCTGGCTCGGATGCCACTGTTGGGGAACGCAGTAATTTCAAAAAAATTCCTACGCACACGCAAGATCATGGTGATGCATAGCAACGAGAGGGCAGAGTGTTTTCCATGTACCCTCGTAGACCGAAAGCGGAAGCGTTAGCACAACACGGTTGATGTAGTCATACGCCTTCATGATCCGACCGATCCAAGTACCAAACGCACGGCACCTCCGAGTTCAGCACACGTTCAGCTCGATGACGTTCCACGAACTCCGATCCAGCAGAGCTTCACGGGAGAGTTCCGTCAGCACGACGGCGTGGTGACGGTGATGATGTTGCTACCGACGCAGGGCTTCGCCTAAGCACCACTATGATATGACCGAGGTGGAATATGGTGGAGGGGGGCACCGCACACGGCTGGGAGAGATCAACTGATCAACTTGTGTGTCTAGAGGTGCCCCCTGCCCCTGTATATAAAGGAGCAAGGGGGGAGGCCGGCCGGCCCTCTATGGGCGCGCTAGGAGGAGGAGTCCTCCTCCTAGTAGGAGCAGGACTCCCCTTTCCTACTCCTACTAGGAGGAGGAAAGGAAGGAGGAGAAGGAGAAGGAAGGAGAAGGAGGAAAAGGAGGAAAGGGGGGCCGACCCCCTAGTCCAATTCGGTTTGGGCTAGGGGGGCGCGCGCCCTGCCTCCTCTCTTCCACCACTTGGCACATGAGGCCCATTACTTCTTCCTCGTATTCCCGTAACTCCCTGGTACCCCCGAAAATACCCGAATCACTCGGAACCTTTCCGATGTCCGAATATAGTCGTCCAATATATCGATCTTTACGTCTCGACCATTTCGAGACTCCTCGTCATGTCCCCGATCTCATCCGGGACTCCGAACTACCTTCGGTACATCAAATCACATAAACTCATAATACAATCGTCACCAAAACTTTAAGCGTGCGGACCCTACGGGTTCGAGAACTATGTAGACATGACCGAGACACGTCTCCGGTCAATAACCAATAGCAGAACCTGGATGCTCATATTGGCTCCTACATATTCTACGAAGATCTTTATCGGTCAAACTGCATAACAACATACGTTGTTCCCTTTGTCATCGGTATGTTACTTGCCCGAGATTCGATCGTCGGTATCTCAATACCTAGTTCAATCTCGTTACCGACAAGTCTCTTTACTTGCTCCGTAACACATCATCCTGCAACTAACTCATTAGTTGCAATGCTTGTAAGGCTTATAGTTATGTGCATTACCGAGTGGGCCCAGAGATACCTCTCCGACAATCGGAGTGACAAATCCTAATCTCGAAATACGCCAACCCAACAAGTACCTTCGGAGACACCTGTAGAGCACCTTTATAATCACCAGTTATGTTGTGACGTTTGGTAGCACAAAAAGTGTTCCTCTGGTAAACGGGAGTTGCATAATCTCATAGTCATAGGAACATGTATAAGTCATGAAGAAAGCAATAGCAACAAACTAAACGATCAAGTGCTATGCTAACGGAATGGGTCAAGTCAATCACATCATTCTCCTAATGATGTGATCCCGTTAATCAAATGACAACTCATGTCTATGGTTAGGAAACATAACCATCTTTGATCAACGAGCTAGTCAAGTAGAGGCATACTAGTGACACTTTGTTTGTCTATGTATTCACACATGTATTATGTTTCTGGTTAATAAAATTCTAGCATGAATAATAAACATTTATCATGATATAAGGAAATAAATAATAACTTTATTATTACCTCTAGGGAATATTTCCTTCATTTATCTGCAGTGAACATGCAACTATATGTGTGTCGTAAAAGAATTGGAATTATTTAGGGTTCATTTCGACATTTCATACATTAAACTGGTTTTCTAGCCATTTCAGGTGCACAATTCAAAATTAAACTACATGCACATGCTTCGGTGCATACAAATTGGTTGAAAAATCAAATCTGTGTCCTTCAGTGCATGCTTAGGTCCCATGGAAGAAACGGGAATGAATTTTTCGGGGTTCGTTTGGCCTTTTTTATACATTAACTGGGTTTTCTAGGCATTTTATGTGCATAATTCAAATTTGAACTACAAGCACATGCTCCAATGCACTAAAGTTGGTTGAAAAATCACATGTGTGTCCTTGGGTGAATTTCTAGGTCCCATGCAAGAGATGGGAATGAATTTCAAACACCTTGGCACTGTTGATTGCCAACAAAACGTTGAGATACCTGGTTTTTAAATTCTAGTAAATCCAAAACTTGTCTGAAATTCATGAAACTTGGCATGATATCATGGAGCGGCATCAACATGCCATGGTGAAAAATTTTGTCCCATTTGGGGCAGGTTTGGGTATAAGCTTCTCACAAACCAGAGCTTCTCACAACAAGCATGATGGTTTCGATAGGGAACGTACCACCTTTGGGGACGAGACAATATCCGTTGCCTCTTATTGCTTTAAAAAAAATTCTAGTGTCAACATAGAACAACATGAGTGTTGTGTTCAATCTTGGAATTTTTTGGGGTTCGTTTAGCCATTTTAATACATTAACTGGGTTTTCTAGGCATTTTATGTGAATAATTAAAATTTGAACTACAAGCACATGCTCCAATGCACCAAAGTTGGTTGAAAAATCACATGTGTGTCCTTGGGTGAATTTCTGGGTCCCATGCAAGAGATGGGAACGAAATTCAAACACCATGGCATTGTTGATTGCCGATAAAACGTTGAGATGCCTGGTTTTTAAATTCTAGTAAATCCAAAACTCATCTGAAATTCATGAAACTTGGCATGCTATCATGGAGCGGCATCAACATGCCATGGTAAAAAATTTGTTCCATTTGGGGTAGGTTCGGGTATAAGCTTCTCACAAACCAGAGCTTCTCACAACAAGCATGATGGTTTCGATAGGGAACGTCCCACCTTTGGGGACGAAACGATATCCATTGCCTCTTATTGCTTTCAAAAAATTTCTAGTGTCAACATAGAACAACATGAGTGTTGTGTCAATTTTTGTGATTTTTCGGGTTCGTTTGGACATTTTTATGCATTAACTGGGTTTTCTAGGCATTTTATGCGCATAATTCAAATTTGAACTACAAGCACATGCTTCAATGCACTAAAGTTGGTTGAAAAATCTAATATGTGTCCTTGGGTGAATTTCTTGGTCCCATGCAAGAGATGGGAATGAAATTCAAACACCAGGGCACTGTTGATTGTCGGCAAAACGTTGAGATGCCTGGTTTTTAAATTCTAGTAAATCCAAAACTTGTCTGAAATTCATGAAACTTGGCATGCTATGATGGAGCGGCATCAACATGATGTGTTAAAAAATTTGTCCCATTTGGGGCAGGTTCGGGTATATGCTTCTCACAAACCAGAGATTCTCACAACAAGCATGATGGTTTCGGTAGGGAACGTCCCACCTTTGGGGACGAAACGATATCCATTGCCTCTTATTGCTTTCAAAAAATTTCTCATGTCAACATAGAACAACAGGAGTGTTGTGTCAATTTTCGGGATTTTTCGGGGTTCGTTTGGACATTTTTATACATTAACTGAGTTTTCAATGCATTTATGTGCATAATTCAAATTTGAACTACATGCACATGCTCTAGTGCATATAAATTGATTGAAAAATCAAATTTGTGTCCTTGGGTGCATGCTTAGGTCCCATGCAAGAAATGGGAATGAATTTTAAACACCAGGGCACCGTTGATTGTCGGCAAAACATTGAGATGCCTCATTTTAAATTCTAGTAAATCCAAAACTCGTCTGAAATTCATGAAACTTGGCATGCTTTCATGGAGCGGCATCAACATGTCGTGGTAAATTTTTTGTCCCGTTTGGGGTAGGTTTGGGTATATGCTTCTCACAAACCACAGCTTCTCACAACAAGCATCATGGTTTCAGTAGGGAACGTCCCACCTTTGGGGACGAAACGATATCCACTGCCTCTTATTGCTTCCAAAATATTTCTCCTGTCAACATAGAACAACAGGAGTGTTGTGTCAATTTTTGTGATTTTTCGGGGTTCTTTTGGATATTTTTATGCATTAACCGAGTTTTCAATGCATTTATGTGCATAATTCAAATTTGAACTACATGCACATGCTCCAGTGCATATAAATTGGTTGAAAAATCAAATCTGTGTCCTTGGGTGCATGCTTAGGTCCCATGCAAGAAATGAGAATGGATTTCAAACAGCAGAGCACCGTTGATTGCCGGCAAAACATTGAGATGCGTGGTTTTTAAATTCTAGTAAATCCAAAACTCATCTGAAATTCATGAAACTTGGCATGCTATCATGGAATGGCACCCGACATGATATGGTATTTTTCGTTTCCATTTTGAGAGAATGGGCACTCGAATAATGATAGCCAACAAAGGCATTTTGAAAAAATAGCTACCACTTTAATATCTCAAACGGTTGTATAATTCAAACCGTGTGCGTTCTGTTAACCATTCACGTGATGCCACATGTCTTGGTTTTAATGGTTGTAGGAGGTGCCGTGCGGACAACTACTTGACCTTGACTGAACGGGAGGCGTGCGAGCGCAATCCGGTGCGCAGGCTGACCGAGAGGCGTGCAAGCTATCCTCCAATGTGCAGGCTCACCGGGAAGCGTGCAAGTTGTACGCTGCGTAGGCTCACTGAGAAGCGAGCCCTTTGACTTCCATGGCCGCCCGCCTTCCTCTCCATTAGTGGCGCCCGAGCCGCTGTTTAATACGGGCGGCCCTACTGTTCGCCTCCCATTCCCCCCCTCCCTGTAGACCTCCACTGCCATGGCGCAGAATGATTATCTGCCACTAGCCTTCAAGTTTGGTGAAGTCGACTCCGAGCCAGAGGAGATAGAAAATAAGGAGGAATGGGGCCTCATGGATATGGCCCAGAATGAGCTGGCCACGGCGGTTGCTGCCCCCGCTCCCGTCCCAGCACCCATCCCCGCGCCCGCGCCCATCCCCGTAGCATTGACGAGCTGGTCGCCGAGCACTGTCGCAGAGGTGGAAGCCGTGGGCATCAGCGAGGTCTCCGCGGACCCGCGCGAGCTCAGGTACATGCCAGCACCAGCGCCCATGCCCATGCCCATGCGCGTCCCTCCACCCACCGTGGCGCCGGCCCCCGTGCGTTTGGATGCACCCGCCGCGCCCGTGCGCGTCCCTCCACTCACCACGGTGCCGGTCCCCATGCATTTGGCTGCACCCGCCGTGCCCGTGCCCATGCGCGCGCCCCGTCAGCGGCATGGGACACTGTCGTCGACCGCTACCTCTCAGCGGCGCCAGTTTCCGTCCTCCCGCTCCCCGCCCGTCGATCGCGCGACAACATGATGTTTGATTTACAAGTGAAGAACATTTTGTGCTGCCTTGAAGACTTCAACAACGGCGTCCCGGAGGACGACAAGACAACGACGGTGCGGCACGCCGCCTCAAATAGTTTTTTGGGGGTTTAGTACTGTATCTCAAATTCTCGATCATATGAATATAAATTCGCAGTGTGACTGAATGAAAGATATGGTTTGAACGAACTTGCGTTTTCCTCTCTTAATGTACAGACTTATCAAACGATTTTCTTTTGAAAAAAAACGTCAATGGTTTTTAAATATAAAACACTCATCGCAAACGTTTTAGTTAGAACACATGTATGCAAACTGACAACTTCCTCAGGAAGCCAAGGGAAAATGTGCCGAGCAGGATTTCTGCATCCCTTCAACGCAAACGGTTGTTTTGCATGACCCGTGTGCACCACGTAGAAACAATTGGGTAAGATTTGCATATCTATCATTTTAGGTATGTTGCCGTTTCTCAAACTGGAAAGATTGACATTTGTTTATCTAGTATATTGCCATTTGTCAATCTTGTAACACTGCGGTTTGTCAAAATATGCAGCTACAAATCACTAGCACTATCTAATTTTTGCAACTAAAATCACTAGCACTGTTCATATGGACACCACTAGCAGGCGTGAGTTCATGGACGCATATGCAAATGTACCATTGATTACATACAACAAGTCATCAACCCACAACGACAACGAGGATACACGTTGGATTATAGATCATTTCCAACAAAACATTATAGTAAAGTTTTTCTCACACAACAAATAACAAAGCGATGAAATGTACTTTAGCTCAACCACTTATCGGCGTTGGAAACGCTTGCTTTGAACCAGAAGTGATTCTCTCGGAAGGGCCAGCTACTGTCAATCTCGAGACCAACACAGGACTGATCATCGAGGCTGAAGTAGCCTATGTCAGGACCCATATTGGGACGGTAGGGAAGCATAGTAATGTCCGAGGTATAGATATAGTTGCTTCTCATAAATGGTAGTAACGTTGTGTCAACAGAAGCTAGATCGCCTTCCACCATCATTGGATAGTTTTGTCCAAGGAAGAGCGAGTTTCCTCCAAGACTTTCAATACTGAACCAGGGAGAAGGTGTTGGCGCTAGTACACTAGTATCCATACCGAATACCCTGCAACGGATGTTGGAATAAGTCCGGAGAGTGCAACCATACGAGACAACACCTGCTTCCTTAGTAACATCAACAGTGCCCTGTATACAGAAAAGAAGAGGTGATCCATCGGAATAAGTTGCCAGGCGCCACTGAGTATATGGGTCCTGCTCGTCCTCATGCTCGTGAATAAAATTTTCAAGTATAGGTGGTGGAATGTTCACAGGACCTTGGAAACACAAAAAGGTTAATTAGTAAAGGGAAACTAGCTAACCCGCATGCATGTGGAGGAAACAATTATAATTACGATGGAAGACAAACGTACCGAAATCATACGGATTCCATGCAAAAACAGTGCCATGAGTGATGGCAGCAAACACAAGACCCTCATATTGAATTGCATCACATTACTCATCCGTGTATAGAAACTGATTTTTGAGCAATATCCATCGAGTCAAACCATGAAGGACGGCAACAAGCTTGTCGAAGATAGCGACAACACAAGCATTCCTATAACCCCAAGAGCGGTTGGGAACTCGACAAATTGCTATCTTCCGTAGACGACAGTCAGCATGCTCGTATTTGAACTCACGTAGAATACCGGTGTACTCAACCTCTGGGCAGTCGTCTGAGATTTTTCGAAGTGGAAACCGGTGATGAGTGTACACATTTACAAGTTCCCACTTGGAGTTGTACCCAATATAAACAACCCAATCTCCATTTGCGCCTGCCCAAGCCTTGCCCTCAAGCGATGGCATCTTAACATCATATGTATCATTATCAAGCATCATCAACTTATACAAGGCGAGGCTTCCCTCGTCCCCGCGCCAGTCAGCAGGATCACGGCGAAAAATATAGGGGAGATCAAATCACGCCTGGACCCTTGGGTTCCTTGTAATGATGTTATTAGTTGAGTTGAGAATGGTCTTGAACGAACCTGCCATGCTAGCCGAGGTGATGGCGTCGCACCGATCAATGAGTTCCTCCACCGCGTCATCATTCAGATCGGGGCAAGAATAACGGGGTCATTTCCGACTTGTTCCCTCCATGGAGAAGACGATCAAACAATGGCAGAAGGAAGGGTGAAGGTAAATGGAGGAGGGAGGAAGAGCTAGCGTGCGACAACAGTTCCAAATCAAAAGGGAAAGGCAAAGAGTCGGTGGACGGTTGCCACGGTACACGAAGAGGCGCCTAGGGAGCGAACGGTTGCCACAGAGGTCACACACTGACGACAAGGGCCGAGTGAACCGCATGCAATCCCATCGCACAACACACACGTCTTGTTAAGTTGAACCATTTCTGTTCACTTGTGTCAACGCAAACAGTTCATCCGAGTGAACCGCATGCTGTATACCGCACACACCTTGATCTGGCTGACCGTTTCTTTTGTGTTGCCTAATCACAAACAGTTCATCCGAGTGAACCGTATGCTGTATATCGCACACACCTTCATCTGATTGCCCATTTCTTTTGTGTTTCCTAATTACAAACAGTTCATCCGAGTGAACCGTATGTTGTGTATCGCACACGCCTTCATTTGGCTGCTAGTTTCTTTTGTTCCTCCTCATCGCAAACAGTTAATTGAACCGAACCCTATGCCCTTCATCGCACACGCAACTAAAATCTGAACCGTGTTTGATGCATCATCCATCGCAAATGTTTTGCACCTTTTTTGACGGTTTTCATACACCACCGTTTGCGATTACTGCATCGCAAATAGTTTCTCGAAGGGTCTCTTATCGTAGTGTCGTGTTAGCAGCATCCTGCAGTAGTGATACTACATCACAATCATTTTGACGCAATGTTGATATCCAAGATAAATCATTATCAACTCCCAGCTACTTATGCATGGCATGATAAACTATAATCTCTAATTGTCATTGCAAACATGTTTAATCATAATGGGCTGAATCATGGATACTAGGTTAAACATATTTACACAAAAAGAACAAGTCGAGTTCATACCCATTTCACTCTACCACGGCTAGTTCATCGAATATCGTCATTATTGCCTTTCATTTGCACGACTGAACAATGTGAAAATAATAATAGTGCAAGAGTGCCATGGACTAAGCTGGAATCTGCAAACATTTTATTCAACACGAGAAGACAAGGTAAAATGTGATATTTATTAGTTCAACAATTATTCATATGAGATCCACTCACCATTTTCAACGTGGTCTTCTCCTTGGTACAACTCAAATAAAGGAAAAGAAATTCAGAGAAACACACTGAAATATTTCTGGAGTTTTTGGTTTTCTGGAGCAAGCAAATAAGAGAGAAAAGCAAAAACGAGAAAAACTATTTACACGGGAAAGCTCCCAACAAGCAAAGGAAGAACAAGGAAGTCTTTTTGGATTTTCTTTTTAATATAACAACTAAGCATGCATGGAAAGTAAACTAGCTACAAATAATTTTTTTGGTTTTTCTAAAGTTTTTCAAACACACAAGAAGAATGCAAGAAAAATAAATCTAAGCATGGATGATACAATGAAAAGGTGTGAACACCGATAAGATGAATAAGTGGGCATGAATGTAATGTCGGTGAGAAACACGTACTCCACCAAGCTTAGGCTTTTGGCCTAACTTGGTAATCGATCAGTAGTCCGGATAGTAGTTGGGGTACTGAGGAGGGGACATCCACTGATCCCACTGTGGAGGCTCCTCCTATGCTGCCTTCTCAGCAGCCTGAATGTTCCGATAGGCGATGCTGTCTGCAGGCATGATCTTGTATCCGCCCCTAGCAATAGGATCAAACAAAGCAGGAGCAGGCAACGGAATAATATCACGAGTTTCAACACTAAAGACCAAGTTATAAGGAATAGGAATGTTAGGATAATCCCGCGCAAGAAAATGATGGTGTTCCATGGCTGCACGGTCTAAGTAAACCTTGGTCAGAGGGTAATCATGAGGGCGTATCCCAACATTAAAGTGGGCTACCAAGCGAGTAGCATAAATCCCACCATGGATTTTACCCTGAGATTTATTAAGATGGAGGCGACGAGCCACAATAGCTCCCAAGCTATAAGTGTTGTCGCCCTCCAATGCACGACGTAAAACAGCAAGTTCTGGTGAGCTGAGCGCACCCACCTTCTCCCTAGCAAGCAAGCATTTTGTAATAAAAAGTGCAAAGTAATGAACAGTAGGAAAATGTAGGCCAGCAGCAGTGGTAGCTGACACTCCTCTCTCATCTCCCACGGTCAAAGTACGATAAAATGCCTCAAACCCAGTCGGCCTAGGCTCGGCCAAGCTCCCATCAGAAGGGATCAAGCATATGTCACAAAATTCAGTAAGTGGTATGTGATGGTTTTTAGCATATAAATCAAAGCTAACTTCAGGCAGATTATTCCTAGGCATGAAAGTAAAGCTCTGAACAAAAATGTTTGTGAGGATTTGGTACTGTTCACACTCATCTGCAATGAAGTCGGCGAGGCAGACATTCACAGCATATTGCATGAACTCCTGAAGGATTCCGGCCTCTTCCAGGAACGGGGTGTGAGGCCATTCGCACGACCGTACCTCCGCCAACCTCTGAGGATGGAGATCACTATCATATGACTCCCCAATGACACCTTTGGAGTTCTTCTTGAAGCCAAACTTCCTAAAGATATTCATGGTTTTCCGATGAACAAAATTCTAAAATTTATTAGCCCACAAAATTTTCTCAATAAAGCTTCACAAAAATGATACCAACTACTCATAGGGATACATAGAGGCCATAGCAAGCATTCCAACTACTTAAAACACTCAGAATTTAACATGCAAGCACATCTATAGCAGCACCAAGAGTAGCTAATTATTCAAAATATAAACCACTAAAACAAAAACTAATTGGACAAACGGTGGAGTCACATACCAAGCAACAATCCCCCGAAATAGTTTCGGAAACGGAGCTACGAGCAAAGAGATCAAAATCCGCGAGTTTGAGCTCAAGAACACGGGAGAGAGAGCAATGAAGATTTTTTTCTAGAGGTAGGTGATGATGTGGTATGAAGATATAAGTGAGAGGGCCCACATGGGGACCACAACCCACTAGGGCGCTCCTGGGGGTGCTGGCATGCCCAGGTGGGTTGTGCCCACCTGGTGCACCACCCTCTGATGTTTATTGCACCAAAAATTCTCAATTATTCTGAAAAAACTTGTATTAAATTTTTAGGGTATTATGAGAACTTTTATTTTTGGGTCATTTTTTTATTGCACGGGGAAATTAGAAAACACACAAAACATGGCATTTTATTTTATTTAACTAATAAGAACAGAGAATAAAAAGTAGGGATAGAAAACATTGCTTACTAAATTCATCAACTTCATACCGTTCAAAAATGATCCATTAATAAGGTTGATCAAGTCTTATTAACAACCACTTTCGATTAGCATGAAACCGAAGAACTTTCGTAAATCACTAGGTTACCTCAATGGGGATATGTTTTCCCCAAAAATAAGCATTTCATATTTCTTTTTGACAGTGGGTAGAGGTATTTGAAAACTTCCAATAGTGATTGTCGGAGATTTTTCAATAACATTAATACCATTCACTTGGAATTGTTTCTTCGGAAAGTGCACCGTATGCTCATTACCATTGATATTAAAAGTCACCTTGCTTTTATTGCAATCAATAACAACCCATACAGTATTCAAGAAGGGTCTACCAAGGATAATTGACATGTTGTCATCCTCGGGCATCTCAAGTATAACAAAGTCAGTCAAAATAGTAACATTAGCAATAAGAACGGACACATCCTCACAGATATCGATAGGTATGGCAGTTGATTTGTCAGCCATTTGCAAAGATATTTCAGTAGGTGTGAGTTTATTCAAATAAAGTCTTTTATATAAAGAGAAATGCATAACACTAACACCAGCTCCTAAATCACACAAAGTAGTTTTCAAATAATTCTTTTTGATAGAGCAAGGTATAGTTGGTATTCCCGGATCTCCAAGTGTTTTAGGTACTCCATCTTTAAAAGTACAATAAGCGAGCATAGTGGAGATTTCAGTTTCCGGTATTTTCCTCTTATTTGTGATGCTATCTTTCATATACTTTGCATAAGGAGGCATTTTCAGGATATCAGTCAAGCAAGTATGCAAAAAGACTGGCCTCAGGATTTCAGCAAAGCGTTCAAATTCTTCATCATCATTCTTTTTAGTTGACTTGGGTGGAAAGGGCATAGGTTTTTGAACCCACGGTTCTCTTTCTTTATCATGTTTCTAGCAATGAAGTCTCTTTTATCATACCTTTTATTCTTAGGTTGTGGGTTATCAAGATCAACAGGTGGTTCTATCTCAACATCATTGTCTGGTTCTTTATTATTTGGTTGATAGTCTTCATGAACATCAACATTATCTTTTTCATTATCACTAGGTGAGTGTTCATTACCAGACTGAGTTTCAGCATCAGAGATAGAAACTTCATTATCTATGTCAGGAGGTTTCTCTATTTCAGGTTCACTAGGAGCATGTGAAGTCGTATCATTATTCTTTTGCCTTTTCTTTTTAGAAGAACTAGGTGCACTAGTGTTGGCTCTTTGTGAATCTTGTTCAATTCTTTTTGGGTGTCCCTCAGGATAAAGTGGTTCCTGAGTCATTTTGCCTCCTCTAGTTGCAACTCTAACAGCAAAGTCATGCATATTATTATTCATTTCATCAAGCAACTCTCTTTGAGATTTAGCAACTTGTTCTAACTGAGTTTGAGCCATAGAAGCATGCTTTCCAACACCTCTAACATCATTTGATATTTTAAATAACAAGTCACTCAAGCGAGCAATCATATCAGAATTGTGTTTCAATTGTTTCATAACATTTGCATTGAAGTGTTCTTGTTTTCTAATATAATTTTCAAACTCATCAAGGCATTGGCTATGATGCATATTGTGAGGATCATCATTATCATTGAACTTCATAAGAGAATTTACCTCTACCGCCTTAGGCAGTGGTGGTGTATTAAGCCCATGTATTTCTTCAATAGGAGGTAAATTTTTAACATCCTCAGCTTTAATACCTTTTTCCTTCATAGATTTCTTTGCCTCTTGCATATCTTCAGGACTGAGATATAATATACCCCTCTTCTTCGGGGTGGATTTAGGTGGTGGTTCAGGAATAGTCCAATCATCATAATTTTTCAATATGTTATTCAATAATTCTTCAGCCTGTCCAACAGTTCGTTCCCTGAAAACACAACTAGCACAACTATCTAGGAAGTCCCTAGAAGTATCGGTTAGTCCATTATAGATGATATCAAGTATTTCATTTTTCTTAAGTGGATGATCAGGCAAAGCATTAAGTAATTGGCAAAGCCCCCCCAAGCTTGTGGGAGACTCTCTTCTTTAATTTGCACGAACTTAAATATTTCCTATAAGGCAGCTTGTTTCTTATGAGCAGGAAAATATTTTTCAGAGAAGTAATAAATCATGTCCTGGGGACTATGCACACAACCAGGAGCAAGCGTATTGTACCAAGCTTTAGCATCACCCTTTAATGAGAATGGAAATAATTTGAGAATAAAGTAATAGCGAGTTTTCTCATCATGAGTAAAAAGGGTGGCTATGTCATTCAACTTTGTAAGATGTGCCACGACAGTTTCAGTTTCATAACCATGGAAAGGATCAGATTCAACCAGAGTAATTAACTCTGGGTTGACATGGAATTCATAATCCTTATCATCAATAAAGATAGGTGAAGTAGCAAACTTAGGATCACATTTCATTCTAGCATTCAGAGATTTTTCTTTATACTTGCATAGTAATTTCTCTAGATCATCTCTATCATTGCAAGCAAGAATATCTCTCGTTGTTTCTTCACTCATAACATAACCTTCCGGTACCTTAGACAATTCATATCTAGGAAGGCTAGTTCTAGTAGGTGTTTCAGGAGATTCAATTTCAAGCTCATCATGAGATTCAACAACACCATGTTGTATAACTCTAGCAATTTGTTTATCAAGCAATTCACCAAGTGGCACATCATCATTATCAAGCAAGGTACTAGCATTATCATAAGCATTATCCATAGCAGAAGTAGCATCATCAATAACTTGTGACATATCAGAAGTAATAGCATGTGGTGGTGTTGCAAGTTTACTTATAACAAAAGGTGAATCTAAAGCAGAACTGGATGGCAGGTCCTTACCTCCCCTCGTCTTTAAGGGAAAAATCTTAGTCTTAGCATCCTTCAGATTCTTCATAGTGATAATATGATAATAATCACAAATGACTCAACAAATATAGCTATGCTCCCCGGCAACGACGCCAGAAAAAGGTCTTGATAACCCACAAGTATAGGGGATCGCAACAGTTTTCGAGGGTAGAGTATTCAACCCAAATTTATATATTCGACACAAGGGGAGCCAAAGAATATTTGAAGGTATTAGCAGCTGAGTTGTCAATTCAGCCACACCTGGAGATTAATTATCTACAGCAAAGTGATCAATAGCAAAGTAGTTTGATAGTTTTGATAGTAGTAGCAGCAACAATAGTAACAGTAACAGTGATAGCAGTAATTTTGTAGCAAGTGTAATAGTGATGATAGCAGTAGTAACTTAGCAGAAACAATATGGAAAAATTCGTAGGCATTGGATCGGTGACTTGTTGGATGATATTCATCATGAGACAGTTATAACCTAGGGCAATACGACACTAGCTCCAGTTCATCGATATAATGCAGGCATGTATTCCGTAAATAGTCATACGTGCTTTATTAAAAGAACTTGCATTACATCTTTTTTTGACCAAAAATGACACTAGGGGGAAACCCCTACTATGATAACATATAACTATATAAATGGGGGGGTTTACATAGACATATCAGCTACTTTACATCCTATTCTGTTGCGGCCATACCTAGGGTATGGCTGCTCAACCAGTTCAAAAGTAGAGGAGTAGGCTATACAACAGAGGCACAAAAGTCGACCAGAGCAGCTTTATGTGCTGCTTTAACCCTATGCTGCAATGAAGACAAGTCTTCTTTGAAACGGTTGAGCCAAGATACAACACTGGGAGCTGTCGGGGAACGTAGTAATTTCAAAAAAATTCCTACGCACACACAAGATCATGGTGATGCATAGCAACGAGGGGAGAGTGTGATCTACGTACCCTTGTAGACCGACAGCGGAAGCGTTATATTAACGCGGTTGATGTAGTCGTATGTCTTCACGATCCGACCGATCCAAGCACCGAAACTACGGCACCTCCGAGTTTCAGCACACGTTCAACTCGATGACGATCCCCGGATTCCGATCCAGCAAACTGTTGGGGAAGAGTTCCGTCAGCACGACGGTGTGGTGACAATCTTGATGTTCAACTGTCGCAGGGCTTCGCCTAAGCACCACTACAATATTATCGAGGATTATGGTGGAAGGGGGCACCGCACACGGCTAAGAAAACGATCACGTGGATCAACTTGTGTGTCTAGGGGTGCCCCTGCCTCCGTATATAAAGGAGCCAAGGGGGGGTGCGGCCGGCCCTAGTAGGAGGCGCGCAGGAGGAGTCCTACTCCTACCGGGAGTAGGACTCCTCTCCCTTTCCTTGTCCAAGTAGGAGAGGGGGGAGGAAGGGAGAGAGGAGAGGAAGGAAAGGGGGGGCGCCGCCCCTCGCTCCTTGTCCAATTCAGACTAGGGGGAGAGGGGGCACGCGACCTGCCCTGGCAGCCCCTCCTCTTCTCCACTTTAGGCCCATGAGGCCCATTAACCCCCCGGGGGGTTCCGGTAACCCCCCGGTACTCCGGTTTTATCTGAAACTTCCCCGGAACACTTCCGGTGTCCGAATATAGCCGTCCAATATATCAATCTATATGTCTCGACCATTTTGAGACTCCTCGTTATGTCCGCGATCATATCCGGGACTCCAAACCAACTTCGGTACATCAAAACTTATAAACTCATAATATAACTGTCATCGAAACCTTAAGCGTGCGGACCCTACGGGTTCGAGAACAATGTAGACATGACCGAGACATGTCTCCGGTCAATAACCAATAGCGGAACCTGGATGCTCATATTGGCTCCCACATATTCTATGAAGATCTTTATCGGTCAGACCGCATAACAACATACGTTGTTCCCTTTGTCATCGGTATGTTACTTGCCCGAGATTCGATCGTTGGTATATCAATACCTAGTTCAATCTCGTTGCCGGCAAGTCTCTTTACTCGTTCCATAATACATCATCTCGCAACTAACTCATTTAGTTGCATTGCTTTTAAGGCTTAGGTGATGTGCATTACCGAGAGGGCCCAGGGATACCTCTCTGACAATCGGAGTGACAAATCCTAATCTCGAAATATGCCAACCCAACATGTACCTTTGGAGACACCTGTAGAGCTCCTTTATAATCACCCAGTTACGTTGTGACGTTTGGTAGCACACAAAGTGTTCCTCCGATAAACGGGAGTTGCATAATCTCATAGTCATAGGAACATGTATAAGTCATGAAGAAAACAATAGCAACATACTAAACGATCGAGTGCTAAGCTAACGGAATGGGTCAAGTCAATCACATCATTCTCCTAATGATGTGATCCCGTTAATCAAATAACAACTCTTTGTCTATGGTTAGGAAACATAACCATCTTTGATTAACGAGCTAGTCAAGTAGAGGCATACTAGTGACACTCTGTTTGTCTATGTATTCACACATGTATTATGTTTCCGGTTAATACAATTCTAGCAAGAATAATAAACATTTATCATGAAATAAGGAAATAAATAATAACTTTATTATTGCCTCTAGGGCATATTTCCTTCAGTCTCCCACTTGCACTAGAGTCAATAATCTAGATTACACAGTAATGATTCTAACACCCATGGAGCTTTGGTGCTAATCATGTTTTGCTCGTGGAAGAGGTTTTGTCAATGGGTCTGCAACATTCAGATCCGTATGTATCTTGCAAATCTCTATGTCTCCCACCTGGACTAGATCCCGGATGGAATTGAAGCGTCTCTTGATGTGCTTGGTTCTCTAGTGAAATCTGGATTCCTTTGCCAAGGCAATTGCACCAGTATTGTCACAAAAGATTTTCATTGGACCCGATGCACTAGGTATGACACCTAGATCGGATATGAACTCCTTCATCCAGACTCCTTCGTTTGCTGCTTCTGAAGCAGCTATGTACTCCGCTTCACATGTAGATCCCGCCACAACGCTTTGTTTAGAACTGCACCAACTGACAGCTCCACCGTTTAATGTAAATACGTATGCGGTTTGCGATTTAGAATCGTCTGGATCAGTGTCAAAGCTTGCATCAACGTAACCATTTACGATGAGCTCTTTTTCACCTCCATATATGAGAAACATATCCTTAGTCCTTTTCAGGTATTTCAGGATGTTCTTGACCGCTGTCCAGTGATCCACTTCTAGATTACTTTGGTACCTCCCTGCTAGACTTATAGCAAGACACACATCAGGTCTGGTACACAGCATTGCATACATGATAGAGCCTATGGCTGAAGCATAGGGAACATCTTTCATTTTCTCTCTATCTTCTGCATTGGTCGGGCATTGAGTCTTACTCAATTTCACACCTTGTAACACAGGCAAGAATCCTTTCTTTGCTTGATCCATTTTGAAATTTTTCAAAACTTTGTCAAGGTATGTGCTTTGTGAAAGTCCAATTAAGCGTCTTGATCTATCTCTATAGATCTTAATGCCTAATATGTAAGCAGCTTCACCGAGGTCTTTCATTGAAAAACTCTTATTCAAGTATCCCAAAATGCTATCCAGAAATTCTATATCATTTCCGATTAGTAATATGTCATCTACATATAATATCAGAAATGCTACAGAGCTCCCACTCACTTTCTTGTAAATACAGACTTCTCCAAAAGTCTGTACAAAACCAAATGCTTTGATCACACTATCAAAGCGTTTATTCCAACTCCGAGAGGCTTGCACCAGTCCATAAATGGATCGCTGGAGCTTGCACACTTTGTTAGCTCCCTTTGGATCGACAAAACCTTCTGGCTGCATCATATACAACTCTTCTTCCAGAAATCCATTCAGGAATGCAGTTTTGACATCCATCTGCCAAATTTCATAATCATAAAATGCGGCAACTGCTAACATGATTCGGACAGACTTAAGCATCGCTACGGGTGAGAAGGTCTCATCATAGTCAATCCCTTGAACTTGTCGAAAACCTTTTGCGACAAGTCGAGCTTTGTAGACAGTAACATTACCGTCAGCGTCAGTCTTCTTCTTGAAGATCCATTTATTCTCAATTGCTTGCCGATCATTGGGCAAGTCAACCAAAGTCCATACTTTGTTTTCATACATGGATCCCATCTCAGATTTCATGGCTTCGAGCCATTTTGCGGAATCTGGGCTCCCCATCGCTTCTTCATAGTCCGTAGGTTAATCATGATCTAGTAGCATGACTTCCAGAACAGGATTACCGTACCACTCTAGTGTGGATCTTACTCTGGTTGATCTACGAGGTTCAGTAGTAACTTGATCTGAAGTTCCATGATCATCATCATTACCTTCCTCACTAATTGGTGTAGGCGTCACAAAAACCGGTTTCTATGATGAACTACTTTCCAATAGAGGAGCAGGTATAGTTACCTCATCAAGTTCCACTTTCCTCCCACTCACTTCTTTCGAGAGAAACTCCTTCTCTATAAAGGATCCATTCTTAGCAACGAATGTCTTGCCTTCGGATCTGTGATAGAAGGTGTACCCAACAGTCTCTTTTGGGTATCCTATGAAGACACATTTCTCCGATTTGGGTTCGAGCTTATCAGGTTGAAGTTTCTTCACATAAGCATCACAGCCCCAAACTTTTAGAAATGACAACTTTGGTTTCTTGCCAAACCACAGTTCATAAGGTGTCGTCTCAACGGATTTTGATGGTGCCCTATTTAACGTGAATGCGGCTGTCTCTAGAGCATAACCCCAAAACGATAGTGGTAAATCTGTAAGAGACATCATAGATCGCACCATATCAAGTAAAGTACGATTACGACATTCGGACACACCATTACGTTGTGGTGTTCCAGGTGGCGTGAGTTGCGAAACTATTCCGCATTGTTTCAAATGTAAACCAAACTCGTAACTCAAATATTCTCCTCCATGATCAGATCGTAGAAACTTTATTTTCTTGTTACGATGATTTTCAACTTCACTCTGAAATTCTTTGAACTTTTCAAATGTTTCAGACTTATATTTCATTAAGTAGATATACCCATATCTGCTTAAATCATCTGTGAAGGTGAGAAAATAACGATATCCGCCACGAGCTTCAACATTCATTGGACCACATACATCTGTATGTATGATTTCCAACAAATCTGTTGCTCTCTCCATAGTACCGGAGAACGGTGTTTTGGTCATCTTGCCCATGAGGCACGGTTCGCAAGTACCAAGTAATTCATAATCAAGTGGTTCCAAAAGTCCATCAGTATGGAGTTTCTTCATGCGTTTTACACCGATATGACCTAAACGGCAGTGCCACAAATAAGTTGCATTATCATCATCAACTCTACATCTTTTGGCTTCAACATTATGAATATGTGTATCACTACTATCGAGATTCATCAAAAATAGACCACTCTTCAAGGGTGCATGACCATAAAAGATATTACTCATATAAATAGAACAACCATTATTCTCTGATTTAAATGAATAACCGTCTCGCATCAAACAAGATCCAGATATAATGTTCATGCTCAACGCTGGCACCAAATAACAACTATTTAGGTCTAATACTAATCCCGATGGTAGATGTAGAGGTAGCGTGCCGACCGCGATCACATCGACTTTGGAACCATTTCCCACGCGCATCGTCACCTCGTCCTTCGCCAGTGTTCGCTTAATCCGTAGTCCCTGTTTCGAGTTGCAAATATTAGCAACAGAACCAGTATCAAATACCCAGGTGCTACTGCGAGCTCTAGTAAGGTACACATCAATAACATGTATATCACATATACCTTTGTTCACCTTGCCATCCTTCTTATCCGCCAAATACTTCGGGCAGTTCCGCTTCCAGTGACCAGTCTGCTTGCAGTAGAAGCACTCAGTTTCAGGCTTAGGTCCAGATTTGGGTTTCTTCTCTTGAGCAGCAACTTGCTTGTTGTTCTTTTTGAAGTTCCCCTTCTTCTTCCCTTTACCCTTTTTCTTGAAACCAGTGGTCTTGTTGACCATCAACTCTTGATGCTCCTTTTTGATTTCTACCTCCGCAGCTTTTTAGCATTGCGAAGAGCTCGGGAATAGTCTTATTCATCCCTTGCATATTATAGTTCATCACGAAGCTCTTGTAGCTAGGTGGCAGTGATTGGAGAATTCTGTCAATGACGCAATCATCTGGAAGATTAACTCCCAATTGAATCAAGTGATTATTATACCCAGACATTTTGAGTATATACTCACTGACATAACTGTTCTCCTCCATCTTGCAGCTATAGAACTTATTGGAGACTTCATATCTCTCAATCCGGGCATTTGCTTGAAATATTAACTTCAACTCCTGGAACATCTCATATGCTCCATGACGTTCAAAACGTCGTTGAAGTCCCGATTCTAAGCCGTAAAGCATGGCACACTGAACTATCGAGTAGTCATCAGCTTTGCTCTGCCAGACGTTCATAACATCTGGTGTTGCTCCAGCAGCAGGCCTGGCACCCAACGGTGCTTCAAGGACGTAATTCTTCTGTGCAGCAATGAGGATAATCCTCAAGTTACGGACCCAATCCGTGTAATTGCTACCATCATCTTTCAACTTTGCTTTCTCAAGGAACGCATTAAAATTCAACGGAACAACAGCATGGGCCATCTATCTACAATCAAACATAAACAAGCAAGATACTATCAGGTACTAAGTTCATGATAAATTTAAGTTCAATTAATCATATTACTTAAGAACTCCCACTTAGAAAGACATCCCTCTAATCTTCTAAGTGATTACGTGATCCAAACCAACTAAACCATAACCGATCATCACGTGAAATGGAGTAGTTTTCAATGGTGAACATCGCTATGTTGATCATATCTACTATATGATTCACGCTCGATCTTTCAGTCTCAGTGTTCCGAGGCCATATTTGCATATGCTAGGCTCGTCAAGTTTAACCTGAGTATTCTGCGTGTGCAAAACTGGCTTGCACCCGTTGTAGATGGACGTAGAGCTTATCACACCCGATCATCACGTGGTGTCTGGGCACGACGAACTTTGGCAACGGTGCATACTCAGGGAGAACACTTTTGTCTTGAAATTTAGTGAGAGATCATCTTATAATTCTATCGTCAATCAAAGCAAGATAAGATGCATAAAAGATAAACATCACATGCAATCAATATAAGTGATATGATATGGCCATCATCTTCTTGTACTTGTGATCTCCATCTCCGAAGTACCATCATGATCACCATCGTCACCGGCGCGACACCTTGATCACCATCGTAGCATCGTTGTCGTCTCGCCAATCTTATGCTTCCACGACTATCGCTACCGCTTAGTGATAAAGTAAAGCATTACAGCGCAGTTGCATTGCATACAATAAAGCGACAACCATATGGCTCCTACCAGTTGCCGATAACTCGGTTACAAAACATGATCATCTCATACAATAAAATTTAGTATCATGTCTTGACCATATCACATCACAACATGCCCTGCCAAAACAAGTTAGACGTCCTCTACTTTGTTGTTGCAAGTTTTACGTGGCTGCTACGGGCTTAAGCAAGAACCAATCTTACCTACGCATCAAAACCACAACGATAGTTTGTCAAGTTGGTGCTGTTTTAACCTTCGCAAGGACCGGGCGTAGCCACACTCGGTTCAACTAAAGTTGGAGAAACTGACACCCGCTAGCCACCTTTGTGCAAAGCACGTCGGGAGAACCGATCTCGCATAAGCGTACGCGTAATGTCCGTCCGGGCCGCTTCATCCAACAATACCGCCGAACCAAAGTATGACATGCTGGTAAGCAGTATGACTTATATCGCCCACAACTCACTTGTGTTCTACTCGTGCATATAACATCAACACATAAAACCTAGGCTCGGATGCCACTGTTGGGGAACGTAGTAATTTCAAAAAAATTCCTACACACACGCAAGATCATGGTGATGCATAGCAACGATGGGAGAGTGTGATCTACGTACCCTTGTAGACCGACAGCGGAAGCGTTATATTAACGCGGTTGATGTAGTCATACGTCTTCACGATCCGACCGATCCAAGCACCGAAACTACGGCACCTCCGAGTTTCAGCACATGTTCAGCTCGATGACGATCCCCGGACTCCGATCCAGCAAAGTGTTGGGGAAGAGTTCCGTCAGCACGACAGTGTGGTGACGATCTTGATGTTCAACTGTCGCAGGGCTTCGCCTAAGCACAACTACAATATTATTGAGGATTATGGTGGAAGGGGGCACCGCACACGGCTAAGAAAACGATCACGTGGATCAACTTGTGTGTCTAGGGGTGCCCCTACCTCCGTATATAAAGGAGCCAAGGGGGGTGCGGCCGGCCCTAGTAGGAGGCGCGCAGGAGGAGTCCTACTCCTACCGGGAGTAGGACTCCTCTCCCTTTCCTTGTCCAAGTAGGAGAGGGGGAAGGAAGGGAGAGAGGAGAGGAAGGAAAGGGGGGCGCCGGCCCTCCCTCCTTGTCCAATTCGGACTAGGGGGAGAGGGGGCGCGCAGCCTGCCCTGGCAGCCCCTCCTCTTCTCCACTTTAGGCCCATGAGGCCCATTAACCCCCCGGGGAGTTCCGGTAACCCCCCGGTACTCCGGTTTTATCCGAAACTTCCCCGGAACACTTCTGGTGTCCGAATATAGCCGTCCAATATATCAATCTATATGTCTCGACCATTTCGAGACTCCTCGTTATGTCTGCGATCATATCCGGGACTCCGAACCAACTTCGGTACATCAAAACTTATAAACTCATAATATAACTGTCATCGAAACCTTAAGCGTGCGGACCCTACGGGTTCGAGAACAATGTAGACATGACCGAGACATGTCTCCGGTCAATAACCAATAGCGGAACCTGGATGCTCATATTGGCTCCCACATATTCTACGAAGATCTTTATGGGTCAGACCGCATAACAACATACGTTGTTCCCTTTGTCATCGGTATGTTACTTTCCCGAGATTCGATCGTCGGTATATCAATACCTAGTTCAATCTCGTTGCCGGCAAGTCTCTTTACTCGTTCCGTAATACATCATCTCGCAACTAACTCATTTAGTTGCATTGCTTGCAAGGCTTAGGTGATGTGCATTACCGAGAGGGCCCAGAGATACCTCTCCGACAATCGGAGTGACAAATCCTAATCTCGAAATATGCCAACCCAACATGTACCTTTGGAGACACCTGTAGAGCTCCTTTATAATCACCCAGTTACGTTGTGACGTTTGGTAGCACACAAAGTGTTCCTCCGGTAAACGGGAGTTGCATAATCTCATAGTCATAGGAACATGTATAAGTTATGAAGAAAGCAATAGCAACATACTAAACGATCGAGTGCTAAGCTAACGGAATGGGTCAAGTCAATCACATCATTCTCCTAATGATGTGATCCCGTTAATCAAATAACAACTCTTTATCTATGGTTAGGAAACATAACCATCTTTGATTAACAAGCTAGTCAAGTAGAGGCATACTAGTGACACTCTGTTTGTATATGTATTCAGACATGTATTATGTTTCCGATTAATACAATTCTAGCATGAATAATAAACATTTATCATGAAATAAGGAAATAAATAATAACTTTATTATTGCCTCTAGGGCATATTTCCTTCAGGAGCCATTCCTCAGAAGTGTTGGTTGTTTCTCTCCTTCCAAATACTCCACGTTGGGGTTAAGAATGTTTCATAGAAGAACAGGTTCGGCCAGCTATCCTTTGTAGTTTGGAGAAGATCGAAGCGGCAGGGGAATATTGGCCAGGTGATGTTTAGTCTCGTCCAGCAGCTTTGACTAAAAGGGCATAAGAAGATCATGTGGTCAACTGTCTCTTCAACATGCTGATCGCAAAGGGCGCAATTGAAATTGTTGCCAATATTGTAGTGCCTCCTCTTCAACATGTTGCGTGTGTTGAGTCTATCATGGAACAAGAGCCAACCAAAAACTTTGATCTTCACAGTGCATTTTGATTTCCATAGTTGATTGAATGCTTGATGGGTCGTCCCGTCCCTAAAGTAATTATTGTAGTAGTCTCTTGGTTTGTAGAGTGTGGCGCCCCAGGAATAATGCCAAACATCATGCAGAGATGTCGACGGAGAGATCCACATTGATTGCGTTTGGATATCCTGGATCTCTGCCAAAGCCTGCGGCGAGACAGGAAGGTGAAAGGTTACATGCATGTCCGTACTGGCCATCGCTTCAGCGACCGAAAGATCCTCTTGCACAGCAAACGAGAAAGCACGAGGGTGCGAGATTTGCAGCACCTTCTCTTTCCAGATATCTTTCCAGAAAAGGGTCGACGTGCCATCCACTAGCTGTATGCGCGAGATGCCGTGGTAGATGGGAGTCAGTTTAAGGATGTCCTTCCACCAGAACGAGCCAATGGGGTCAACCGCGTGTGGAATTTTGCCATCATAGTGATTGTCCCAGATAAGGTTAACCCAAGGAACATCATGTCTGTTAAAGAATTTGTGAAGGAATTTTAGCAGCAGGGCCTCATTATGAATCTTCAGATTGATCACTCCTAGGCCCCTTATTTTCTTTGGTCGACATACCAAATCCCAAGCGGCCAATGAGTTACATTTATCACCTTGTTCAGTTTTCTTTGTCCAGAGGCATCTTCGTCTGATCTTGTCAAGGATCTCAATGAGCTTGGGAGGGAATTTGAGAGTGCACATGGCAAACACCAGGAGGGACGTAACCGAAGCATTCAACCAAGATAGCTTGCCACCGTATGACATCATCGCGATAGTGGGTGTCAGTTGTCTTTCCAATCTGCAAACTAAAGGCATAAATTCTTGTATCGTGGGTCGTGTGGTGCCAATTGGGAAACCAAGGTAGGTGGACGGCATTGATCCAACCGCACAGCCAAAAACCCTAGCAAGATTCGCCGTAGAACTTACATGACATATTTTGTCCTACCCTCCCATGGCAGTGGGGTCCATATTGGAAACTAAGGGATATTAAGGCCTCCTTTTAATAGAGAACCGAAACAAAGTATTAACACACGGTGAATACATGAACTCCTCAAACTATGGTAATCACCGGAAGAAGTCCCGGTTATTGTCATTCCAGGGTTACCGGATCATAACACGTAGTAGGTGACTGTAACTTGCAAGATCGGATCTAGAACATGAATATAATGGTGATAACATAAACAGTTCAGATTTGAAATCATGGCACCCGGGCCCAAAGTGACAAGTATTAAGCATGGCAAAATCATAGCAACATCAATCTAAGAACATAGTGGATGCTAGGGATCAAGCCCTAACAAAACTAACTCGATTACATGATGAATCTCATCCAACTCCTCACCGACCAACGAGCCTACGAAGGAATTACTCACTCCCGGTGGGGAGCACCATGGAATTCATGATGGAGAAGGGTTGGTGATGACGAAGAATGAAGACCCCCCCTCTCCGGAGCCCCAAACGGACTCCAGATCTGCCCTCCCGAGGAAGAACAGGACTTGGCGGCAGCTCTGTCTCGTGGATCGCGACAATTCTTTCTCCCTGATTTTTTTTTCAAAATAGGATTTTATAGCGTCGGAATCAGGGTCTGCGGGGCCACCAGGTGGGGACAACCCACCTGGGCGCGCCAGGAGAGGGGGGCGCGCCCTGGTGGGTTGTGCCCACCCAGGGGCCCCTCTCTGGTTGGTCTTGGCTCTAGAAATTCTTATATACTCCCTTCGTTTTTATTTACTCCGCATATTAGAGTTGACTGAAGTCAAACTTTGTAAAGTTTGACCAAATTTATAGAAATGAATATAAATATTTAGCATAACAAATCTATATAATGTGGAAGTACATTCAACAACAAATCTAATGGTATTGATTTGTTATTGTATATGTTAATACTTTTGTCTATAAACTTTGTCAAAGTTTGTAAAGCTTGACTTTGACCAAAACTGATATGCAGGGTAAATAAAAACGGAGGGAGTATTATATAAAAATTCCTCGTAAAATTTCGTTCCATTCCGAGAATTTTTATTTCTGCACAAAAACAACACCATGGTAGTTCTGCTAAAAACAGCGTCTGTCCGGGGTTAGTTTCATTCAAATCATGCAAATTAGAGTCCAAAACAAGAGGAAAAACATTCGGAAAAGTAGATACGTTGGAGATGTATCAGTGTCTCTCTCGAATGCAATAATTTTTGTGCAACCCTTGAGAGCATCCAAGCACGTCCGGTAAGCAGCTTTGGCCTCAAAGATATGGTATACATGCGCCCCTCTCCGTATCCGTTTTCGTGTGCTTGCATGTCTATTTGCCCATATGCTTGCATGCTATTCATTTGTAGGCATCCCAAACTTTGAAGGCATTCAAGGCCCAACATGACGGCAAGTCCTTCAACCTCACCCATTGTTGGATGGTCATCAACGGGGAGGAGAAGTTGAAGGCACAATATGTCGTTGCCAAGGCGCGCGCGGGGGGGGGGGGGGGGGGAGGGAGCCGTCGAGGAGCATGGGAAGGGCGAGAAGCCACGACCGCGGGGGAAGGCCAACTCCAAGAAGGAGGACAAGCGTGATGTGGCGTCGATTGCCTTGCATGCCACTCTGGAGGGCATGATGAGTAAGAAGGACACAAGGGAGGAGAAGCGCGAGCAAGACAAGGAAGAGCAAATGGACGCCTTCATGAAGATCCAAAGGAGGATGCTTGAGCTCGATGCGGAGAAGCAAGCCAAGATGCTCAAGATGGAGGCGGAGAAGCAAGCAAAGATGCTCGAGATCGAGTCTGCCAATGCCAAGACCAAGGAAAAAGAAGTGGTACTCGATAGCATGATGACGTGGGTGAAGATCATGAAGGTGGACTTGAGAGCACAGAGTTGTCGAGGAAGAGATCATGGTTCGAGAAGATTCAGGCCGACATGCTCAAATTCGATGACGAGTGATCTATGGCGGAGAGCGCCATCCTTTTTTATTATGCCGGCAAGTGTGCTGGCATTACCATGGCCGAGATGGTGTGGTCGAAATCCCGCCTTTTTTTGTGTGCCGGCCGCTGACAAGTGTGTCAACATGAACTGTATGGTGGTTTTTTTAGAGGCTGACATGTATGCCGATCGTTGGCATGATGCTGACATGAACTTTGGACGATGGCATGGTCGCTAGCATGATCTATGACCGCGGGCTTTCTAAAATCTGTGTGCGGACATAAAATAGGCCGGCGGGTTGGACGCAGGGCCAATCCAAACGTAAAACGGAATAAACGATGAGCAGACAGCCGACCAAAACATACGAAAAATGAACAAAACACACGTTTCCTTAGTTCGGCGCGTTGGAGTTGCTCTGACCGCCCCCACCATCCAAAGCCGCATCAGCAGGCACGCTTGCCTCATCAACGCCGAACCCGGCGAGCCGGGCGAGCCTGGCGCGTCCGGTGCCCCGCACAGCAACCCAGGGCATGGCCGCGACCGTGCCACGCACAGAAAGCAGGAGCAAGACTACAAAAGCCACGCCGACGCCGAGGCGCCCCAGCGACCACCGACAACGCCACACCGACGCCCACCGCATCGCGTCGCTCGGCCCGGAGCCACTTTTTCCACCTGAGAAACGCATCGCATGGAAGGTTCAAAACCCCTGCGCGTGCGGCCCCGACTCCGCCCGTCGGCCCCGCGCCCACCCCCTCCCCTACTACATCAACCCCGGTCGCGCCGCGAGACGTAGGTAGCGCCCGCCCATCTTTTGACGCCGCCCGTGCCTTTTTCCGGCGGAAGGCAGGCAGGCAGGCAGAAGAACCCCGGGACGCGGCCCGCATGGACATCAAGGAGCGGATCCGCCGCACGCCGCGGGAGGAGGAGGCGCCCGCGGCGGCGTCCCCGCGCGGGAGGAAGGGCGGGGCGGCGATGCTGCTGCTGCGGTGGTCCCTGCCGGCCGCGGCGCTCGTGGTCTGCGCGGTCCTCCTCCTCCTGCTCGCCGGGGGCTCCGCCGCGCGGAGGGGCCATCTCCTCGACGCTGATCCCTCCGGGTGCGATGACCCGCGCCTCGTCCGTCCGCGAGATGGTACGTACGTGACACACATACCACGGATACGCCTGCGCCCGTAACGCAAGTTTCCATTTTTTGAGTTCGCCTGCGCTAGGACCACGGCTTTTGTTTCAATTCTGATGATTTTTCTGAGTTGTAAGTACCGGTGGATGGCGACGTTACATTCAGGATGCCAAGCATGGCGCCTTTAATGTCTGGGCCCCTTCTCTTTTGACATGTGCGCTGATACTCAAGTTCTGCAAAAAAAATAAAAAAGAATCCCGACTTCTTTTCCCAGATTGTTTTTACCAGTTTATAGCTCTTAAAAACTCATAAGTTTGATGGTTATTGATATTTGCCGTCGGGGATGTAGTCGTCACTCAAAATGTGTCGTGTGGCACTTTTTTCAGATCACTGTGTGCAGTATGAGCGTGACATCCATATCGTATCAGCGTTGATGCCAAGTTACCTTTATTTTTGTTGCATGCTACACATTGTCGACTTTGGCTGGCTAGTTTATGTTTCACGCTACTGTTACGTGCCTCGTCTTGTTTATGCACTGCATTGTGCTATCCTTATCATTTACTAGTGTGTCAACTCATAGTGCATTATAGCTAACTGACTTGAATAATTCGCGCCTACCTCAGATTTGTATTGGCATCACTGCCACTTGACCAAAGGATGATCTTTTTTTTTTATGTTTTTACTACAGTACAGATTGAAGTGTAACTCTTATATTCTGTATATGATTTCTGATACAATGTTTTTCTGTTGTTGTGTTTTCAGAAGATGGCACCTCGGGATCTCCGGTAGTTGTCAAGGACAAATTACTTGGAGGCTTGCTAGTTCCCGGTTTTGATGAACAATCATGCCTAAGTAGGTACCAATCAGTACTGTATCGTCGAATATCGCCCCACTTTCCATCTACCTACCTCTTGGAAAGATTAAGGAAACAAGAGGCCCTCCAGAAAAAGTGTGGCCCACGAACTGAATTTTACAGGAAAGCTGTTGAGCAGCTTAAGTCTGGTCAGGATATTAAGGTCATGGACTGCAACTATCTGGTCTGGACAGCTTACAGTGGTCTAGGGAACAGGATCTTGACAATCGCCTCGGCATTTCTGTATGCAATCCTTACAAACAGAGTCTTACTTGTCGACGGAGACAAAGGCACCGCAGATCTCTTCTGCGAACCATTTCCTGAAACTTCATGGTTGCTGCCGTCAGATTTCCCCATTAAGCAGTTCAAGAACTTCAGCATTGGCTCTCCTGAGAGTTATGGAAACATGCTGAAGAGTAAAGTTGTTCATTCTAGCCCTGCTTTTCTCTATCTTCATTTGGCTCATGACTATAGTGAGTATGATAAGCTTTTCTTTTGTGAAGATAATCAGCAGTATCTCCAGACAATCCCATGGCTGATCCTGAAATCAGATAATTACTTTGTACCTTCACTTTTCCTGATCCCGGCATACCAAGAGGAACTCATGAGGCTTTTCCCCCAGAGAGATGCTGTTTTCCACCACTTGGGACGTTACTTGTTTCACCCCAGCAATGCCGTCTGGGGCATGATTACAAGATACTATGATTCTTATCTTGCCAGAGCTGATGAAAAGTTGGGTATCCAGATCAGAGTCTTCGACACCGAAACTGGTCCGTTTCAGCATGTCCTGGATCAGGTCCTTGCATGTACATTCAAGGAACACTTGTTGCCAGAGGTTAATACTCAAGAGCCAATTGTCTCACCAAGGAAGGCCAAGTCGAAAGCTGCTCTAGTTACTTCATTAAACTCGGGATACTGTGATAAATTCAGAAACATGTACTGGGAACATCCTACGGCAAATGGCGAGACAATTAGCTTCCACCAGCCAAGTCACGAGGAACATCAGAACTCAGACAAGAAAATGCACAACAGGAAAGCCTGGGCAGAGATATATCTGTTAAGCTTATCTGATGTCATGGTGACCAGTGCATGGTCAACTTTTGGGTATGTTGCCCAGGGTCTCAGTGGTTTGAAGCCATGGCTTCTGTTCAAGCCTGAGAACCGCACTGCCCCTGATCCGCCTTGCCGCCAAGTTCTGTCCATGGAACCATGTTTTCATGCTCCACCTTTCTATGATTGCAAAACTAAGAGAGGAACTGATACGGGAAAACTTGTCCCACATGTAACACATTGTGAAGATATGAGCTGGGGGCTTAAGCTAGTCGATCAGAATTAGTGGTAGATGTGGTGCGTATTTCCTATCCAAATCATATATGTACAGTGCAAGCCAATATATGCTTAGTTGTGTGGTATAGGTGCAACTCTGTTTCTATATTGCAGGAAAGTGTTTTCTGGCTTGGCTGATATAGATGCAATTACATTAACTGCTGCATTTGTTCTCAAAGATATGTTCTGCAACTTGCAGGACATGCTAGTATTAATTTCCTTGTCTGTAGTATTTTCATGTTCTGCGACTTACATTCAAGCATATGCAAAAAGCCATGGCAGCGTTTTTATGCTGCCGCAGAGTTTTGCCGAAATGATGCCCATGTCGGATAACTGCAAAGATGGTGCCATGGCAGAGTTTCATCGAAAAAACACAAGCATATACTGCAGACTAGGATCAATTGCAAGAACCAGAAGCATCATTGTTTCAATATAAACTATAATATCTTGTTTGCATTTGAAGAAAATCAACTTTTCATCCCATCTGTATGGCAATTGTGTAGTGAGTTTCCTATAGTTCCTCCAACAGAAGCTCCATATTCAGTTTTTGTGACTGATCGGACCTTGCAAAGAAGAGAGCCGAGTAGAAGTACCCTTCCTGTAACAAATCATTGTGATTTTTTGTGCTACACCTTTAGATGGAAAAAGGGGGGAAAGAGCGAAATTTCGAGACAGAGTTTTCAAGACAAGGTTAGTGCATGAATGATATTTTTGTTGAAAGGATCTGAAAGATGTGTCAAAAGGTTCTCAATGGGCCCAGCGTGAGTCACAGACGCTTGCACAATAAAGCCAAGCATAGCAACCATTGCCAACCTCCCTGTAATTGATAGCAATAATATTAGCAAATCACAAATATTACTGCAGGAATATCTTGCAATCCATCGTACTTCGAGAAAGTGAACCTACCATTCTTAATTTCTTTCAGCTTCACTTCATTCGCATTCTCTATATCCTTGGCGAGTCCCATTGGGTTAAATAGTGGACCCCCAGGGTATCTGTTCAGATTTGAGAATTGTAATAATGATAATTTAGTTAAAGCATCGAGCGAGAGACTTGCCATTTGCCAAGGGAAATGGTTTCAGTCTTCAGTTGGAGAATGTTGCTTACCCTGGCTGTGAACCCGCAAGTGAAGCTTCTATCCCAAGGAATGTCCCTTCCTTTGCTTGTGATCCTGGACTAACGAAGTCCATGTACCTCTTGGTTTCGACAAATCTGTCGAGGATCAGATTTATGACAGAAACAGGTCAGTCATGCCCTGTTTCAAGTCACTACAGTCTACACCATTTAAAACTTCTGAGTTACTGGATGAACTCTTATGCAACTGACTAAATGTTTCAGTTGGATGTTGAATTACCCCATCAAGAGAAGCTGGACAAAGAAGAGTGCTGTGGTGTTGGCGAAGTCAAATTTCGTGGCACCTGCTTCAAACCACACGGGTAGGTTGCCGAGTCCTGATACACGGATCAACTACACAGAAACACACCAGTTAGACCATAGAAGAAAAGAGAGCATCAAAGCCATCGATTCCATGTTTGGTTTCTGCAAGTATGTTTCAGTGTGGTAGGAATACTATTAATCTTGGAAAAAAATTCCTAGGATGCTCTTGTGGAGCTGATGTGTTGGACATGAACTTGCTGACGTTGAGATTGTTATTTTCATTTGGCTCAATAGTTCCCTATGTCATATCTTGGTTTCTCTCTCTCTTTTCTTTAACTAGAGGTATTGCCCTTCCATTTCCATTATCAAAATTCAGAAGTCATGCTTGTTTTCTCACTGTGTTTCTCATAGTTCATCCTAATTTAAGCACCTCTCCAGCTAATTTTGCAAAATCAAGCTTCAGTGCTATGGTTTCTTTAAACTGAGAACATATGACATTCCACAGGAATTAGCAAAGAGGTCAAGTGAGCAACGAACTTACGTCGGTTCCGAGGATGCCGGCAACCCCTGCCATGGCGAACCGGCAGTGCACGAGCTCGGCCTGGACGTACCACTTCAAGTCCTCGGGCTGCTCCCCGAGCCCCAGGGGATCAAACCCGTAGTCACCAGGCAGCCTACAACGACAAACACCAAGCAACCCATCAGCCTAACAAGCAAACCAACCATCACCACCCGCAGAGAACGCCGGCAGAGATTGGCACGGGTGACTGACGTGCCGTCGAGGTACGCCGGCGGGTCCAGCCCCGGCAGCCATGTGGCGCGCTCCGCGGTGGCCCGGACCGCGAACGGAGCTTGGACGTGGTGTCCAGGCATGGTGACCATGCTCCTGCTGCCGAAAGGTGTGGGGGGCCTGGAGGAGAGGGTGCAGACTCTTCCATGGGCGTTAGCTGCTAGCGCCATGGCCGCCGCCGCGCCGCCGCCGCCGGACTTGGCTGGCTGACCCCTTGCTCGCCTGACTGCTGCCGGCGAGGGTCCTTCTTGGCTGCTGCTATTTTGGTTGGGGCGTGTGGGTGGTGCGTCGGACGGATCAAAAAAGGCGTGGATATGGAACTAGAGGCGTTCGTACTTCGTAGCTCCAGTGGCTGTCGAGTCTGCAGCTTGTGTGACTTTTTTTTCCAGGGGATGCAGCTTGTGTGCTGGTTCCAGGCCGGAGTGTATTGAACGGGTTGGGCCAGGGATTTTGTTCCAACGGTATGGTTGGGCCGTCGTCGGCCCACGGCTGGCTGCGACGTCTCGGCATGGGCGTGTCTGTAGAGCTGAGAGTGACGGACAGCGCTTGTGCTGATGCATGAACCGTGGTTCCAGTCTATTCATCACACTTGCCAAAATATATTTAAACAAATCTTATGCGAATAGGAGATTTTCTTTTCAGCTAAAAGGAAATATATAGGAATATGAGAATTTCCTTTTCTTCAGCTAAAAGGAATTAAAGGGAGAAATTTAAACATATGGATTTGGGATGAATACAAACATGAGGTCATTCTAGATGGATGTGGAGACTACCTCCGGATTTCTCGCTTTTGCTCTGGTTAGGATAGGTGGTTTTAGATGGCATTGGGTTTTCGCCCCATGGTGAGCTGCTCGATGACGAGTGCTTGCAGTGGGTTTTCCAGTGGTGTCTTAAACTCGCTTTCCCCTTTTCAGTTTCCTTAAGACCTGGACTCTGTATTTTCGTTATGTCATAGTAATGGAAAGGGGTAATGCTCGGTTCAAAACAAAAAACAAAAAAACACACGAGGTCGTGTTTTATATTTTCTTTCTTCAGCCTGTGTCTGAAATGCAGTTTAGAAGGTGCCCAAGCATGCATACAGCTCAGAAAAAGAAAGAAGTTGCCCATTAGACTCTTTGGGCGGATCCGCCTGTTTGACTGTTCTGGGCTGTTTGGCTAATCCGCTTTTTTGGTGCTTGTTTTTCGGAACAGGTCACAGAACACCTGACATCTCAATTCACACCGCCTTTTTCATTCCTGCGGGTTTTCAGTTACGCTGGTGTTTGTTAACAGATCTAAACATGATGAACACGTTTGGTTGCCCGTATAAGGTCCAACCAGGGTGTCGCGCGGGAAGAAACTGAGCTGTTTGGTTGCTAGCATACACTATTGGGCGTGCATCGCATGAAGTTTAAAGCACCTCTAGGCTTGTCTCGCGAGGCACGCTCGAATCGGCAGTTTCTCGCGAGCCAGGCCCGAGCGGGGCACGTGGGTGGCGGGGGCTGCACGCGAGGAGCCACCCTCGAGAAACCGAGCTGCTTCCTGAAGCGCCGGCAGTTATTACCCTCGCCTTCCCTCACCGCTCTCTCTTCCCTTTCCCTTCTTCCCACTCTCACCGATGGCAGCGGCGGCGTGTAGCAGATCGGAGAACAGCAAGTCGACCCCCGGCCACCTTCACCGGCATCAGCAGCAGCACTTCGGCAATGGCGGTAAGCTATTTTTTCCCCTCCTCGCCTACTACTTCGCATTCGACTCGAGTTTAGATTTGATCCGTGTTAGGGGAACGGGGAATCGGGGTAAACACCATACAGGTGATCATAGCATCGTCATGACTACCGGTAGATATGAGGTTTCCAGTCTGGATTGAGTATAATATGAATGGGGATTAGGGTTCATCTTACATAGTACGCACAGATCCTAGCCTCGAGGACACTAGAGGCGATTGGAGCGGCGAGTGGCCTTGGTCTTGGTCTTCTCCTGCACCACCGTCTCTTCTTCCTCGTTGGAGTCCACCTCGATTGGCATGCTTCGGTTTCCTGGCTCCGGGCCCTCACAATCATTGCCATCGCATCCTCTTCTTCCCCTTCCATAGGCACATTATTTGTGGTGAAGTACATGCCGACACGATGGTCATGAGGACGCCGATACTGTCTGTACTTGGCCCACTTTGCCCTCTATCCAGCGTCGCCGTATTCAGCCTGATTCATGGTCCAGTGAAGCATGTCGACTGACATAGCGCTCTCCACTGGGTCAGGAATCAGTGTCTTCAACTCCTTCAGCGTCGCCTTCTTCAACACAACGTCTAACTCTTTGTGCAGATCTTCCATCCTGCTGAAGTTTGAGCACACTTCCATGGTGTTCTAAAACTTAGTGCGGTCACCCAGCGAGCTGTAGGAAATATGCCCTAGAGGCAATAATAAATTAGTTATTATTATATTTCCTTGTTCATGATAATCGTTTATTATCCATGCTAGAATTTTATTGATAGGAAACTCAGATACATGTGTGGATACATAGACAACACCATGTCCCTAGTAAGCCTCTAGTTGACTAGCTCGTTGATCAATAGATGGTTACGGTTTCCTGACCATGGACATTGGATGTCATTGATAACGGGATCACATCATTAGGAGAATGATGTGATGGACAAAGACCCAATCCTAAGCCTAGCACAAAGATCGTGTAGTTCGTATGCTAAAGCTTTTCTAATGTCAAGTATCATTTCCTTAGACCATGAGATTGTGCAACTCCCGGATACCGTAGGAATACTTTGGGTGTGCCAAACGTCACAACGTAACTGGGTGGCTATAAAGGTACACTACAGGTATCTCCGAAAGTGTCTGTTGGGTTGGCACGAATCGAGACTGGGATTTGTCACTCCGTGTAAACGGAGAGGTATCTCTGGGCCCACTCGGTAGGACATCATCATAATGTGCACAATGTGATCAAGGAGTTGATCACGGGATGATGTGTTACGGAACGAGTAAAAGAGACTTGCCGGTAACGAGATTGAACAAGGTATCGGGATACCGACGATCGAATCTCGGGCAAGTATCGTACCGCTAGACAAAGGGAATTGTATACGGGATTGATTAAATCCTTGACATCGTGGTTCATCCGATGAGATCATCGTGGAACATGTGGGAGCCAACATGGGTATCCAGATCCCGCTGTTGGTTATTGACCGGAGAGTCATCTTGGTCATGTCTGCATGTCTCCCGAACCCGTAGGGTCTACACACTTAAGGTTCGGTGACGCTAGGGTTATAGAGATATTAGTATGCGGTAACCCGAAAGTTGTTCGGAGTCCCGGATGAGATCCCGGACGTCACGAGGAGTTCCGGAATGGTCCGGAGGTAAAGATTTATATATGGGAAGTCTTGTTTTGGTCGCCGGAAAAGTTTCGCGCATTATCGGTATTGTACCGGGAGTGCCGAAAGGGGTCCGGGGGTCCACCTGCCCCGGGGGGCCACATGGGCTGTAGGGGTGTGCGCCTTGGCCTATATGGGCCAAGGGCACCAGCCCCAAGAGGCCCATGCGCCAAGAGATAAGGGAAAGAAAGAGTCCTAAAGGGGGAAGGCACCTCCTAGGTGCCTTGGGGAGGATGGACTCCTCCCTGGCCGCACCCTTCCTTGGAGGAAGGGCCAAGGCTGCGCCGCCCCCCCCCCCCTCTCCCTTGGCCCTATATATATAGTGGGGGGAAGGGAGGGCAGCCACACCTATGCCTGGCGCCTCCCTCTCCCTCCCGTGACACATCTCCCTCCTCCCGCAGCGCTTGGCGAAGCCCTGTTGGAATCCCGCTACTTCCACCATCACGCCGTCGTGCTGCTGGATCTCCATCAACCTCTCCTCCCCCCTTGCTGCATCAAGAAAGAGGAGACGTCGCTGCTCCGTACGTGTGTTGAACGTGGAGGTGCCGTCCGTTCGGCGCTAGGATCATCAGTGATTTGGATCACGACGAGTACGACTCCTTCAACCCCGTTCTCTTGACGCTTCCGCATAGCGATCTACAAGGGTATGTAGATGCACTCTCCTTCCCTCGTTGCTGGTTTCTCCATAGATAGATCTTGGTGACACGTAGGAAAATTTTGAATTTCTGCTACGTTCCCCAACAGTGGCATCATGATCTAGGTCTATGCGTAGTTTCTATGCACGAGTAGAACACAAAGTAGTTGTGGGCGTTGATTTTGTTCAATATGCTTACCGTTACTAGTCCAATCTTGATTCGGTGGCATTGTGGGATGAAGCGGCCCGGACCGACCTTACACGTACTCTTACGTGAGACTGGTTCCACCGACTGACATGCACTAGTTGCATAAGGTGGCTAGCGGGTGTCTATCTCTCCCACTTTAGTTGGATCGGATTCGATGAAAAGGGTCCTTATGAAGGGTAAATAGCAATTGGCATATCACGTTGTGGTTTTTGCGTAGGTAAGAAACGTTCTTGCTAGAAACCCATAGCAGCCACGTAAAACATGCAAACAACAATTAGAGGACGTCTAACTTGTTTTTGCAGGGTATGCTATGTGATGTGATATGGCCAAAAGGATGTGATGAATGATATATGTGATGTATGAGATTGATCATGTTCTTGTAATAGGAATCACGACTTGCATGTCGATGAGTATGACAACCGGCAGGAGCCATAGGAGTTGTCTTAATTTATTTATGACCTGCGTGTCAACATAAACGTCATGTAATTACTTTACTTTATTGCTAACCGTTAGCTGTAGTAGTAGAAGTAATAGTTGGCGAGACAACTTCATGAAGACACGATGATGGAGATCATGATGATGGAGATAGTGGTGTCATGCCGGTGACGATGATGATCATGGAGCCCCGAAGATGGAGATCAAAAGGAGCAATATGATATTGGCCATATCATGTCACTATTTGATTGCATGTGATGTTTATCATGTTTATACATCTTATTTGCTTGGAACGACGGTAGTAAATAAGATGATCCCTCATTAAAATTTCAAGAAAGTGTTCCCCCTAACTGTGCACCGTTGTGAAAGTTCGTCGTTTCGAAGCACCACGTGATGATTGGGTGTATAGATTCTTACGTTCGAATACAACGGGTGTTGACGAGCCTAGCATGTACAGACATGGCCTCGGAACACATGCGAAACACTTAGGTTAACTTGACGAGCCTAGCATGTACAGACATGGCCTCGGAACACAAGAGACCGAAAGGTCGAGCATGAGTCGTATGGTAGATACGATCAACATGAAGATGTTCACCGATGTTGACTAGTCCGTCTCACGTGATGATCGGACACGGCCTAGTTGACTCGGATCATGTAATCACTTAGATGACTAGAGGGATGTCTATCTGAGTGGGAGTTCGTAAGATGAACTTAATTACCCTAAACATAGTCAAAAGGTCTTCGCAAATTATTTCGTAGCTCGCGCTTCAGTTCTACTGTTTAGATATGTTCCTAGAGAAAAATTAGTTGAAAGTTGATAGTAGCATTTATGCAGACAGTAGAAGGCTTATGTCCTTAATGCACCGCTCAGTGTGCTGAACCTCGAACGTCGTCTGTGGATGTTGCGAACATCTGACATACACATTTTGATGACTACATGATAGTTCAGTGTGTAATGCTAAATGGTTTAGAATTGAGGCACCAAAGATGGTTTTTGAAACATCGCAGAACATATGAGATGTTCCAAGGACTGAAATTGGGATTTCAGGCTCGTGCCCACGTTAAGAGGTATAAGACCTCCGACGATTTTCTTAGCCTACAAACTAAGGGAGAAAATCTCAATTGTTGAGCTTGTGCTCAGATTGTCTGAGTACAACAATCGCTTGAATCAAGTGGGAGTTGATCTTCCAAATGAAATAGTGATAGTTCTCCGAAGTCATTACCACCAAGCTGCTAGAGCTTCGTGATGAACTATAATATATCAGGGACATATATGATGATCCTTGAGATATTCGCAATGTTTGACACCACAAAAGTAGAAATCAAGAAGGAGCATCAATTGTTGATGGTTGGTGAAACCACTAGTTTCAAGAAGGGCAAGGACAAGAAGGGATACTTCATGAAACGGCAAATCAGCTGCTGCTCCAGTGAAGAAACCCAAGGTTGAACCCAAACCCGAGACTAAGTGCTTCTGTAATAAGGGGAACAACCACTGGAGCAGAATTACCCTAGATACTTGGTAGATGAGAAGGCTGGCAAGGTCGATAGAAGTATATTGGATATACATTGTGTTAATGTGTACTTTACTAGTACTCCTAGTAGCACCAGGGTATTAGATACTGGTTCGGTTGCTAAATGTTGGTAACTCGAAATAAAAGCTACGGAATAAACGGAGACTAGCTAAAGGTGAGCTGACGATATGTGTTGGAAGTGCTTCCAATGTTGATATGATCAAAGCATCGCACGCTCCCTCTACCATCGAGATTGGTGTTAAACCTAAATAATTGTTATTTGGTGTTTGCGTTGAGCATAGACATGATTGGATTATGTCTATCACAATGCGGTTATTCATTTAAAGAGAATAATAGTTACTCTGTTTATTTGAATAATACCTTCAATGGTCTTGCACCTAAAATGAATGGTTTATTGAATCTCGATCGTAGTGATACACATGTTCATGCCAAAAGATATAAGATAGTAATGATAGTACCACCTACTTGTGGCACTGCCACGTAAGTCATATCGGTATAAAACACATGAAGAAGCTCCATGTTGATGGATCTTTGGGCTCACTTGTTTTTGAAAAGTTTGAGACATGCGAACCATGTCTATTGGTGTATATGCATGAAGAAACTCCATGAAAATGGACCGTTTGGACTCACTTGATTTTGAATCACTTGAGACATGCAAATCATACCACATGGGCAAGATGACTGAAATCCTCGTTTTCAGTAAAATGGAACTAGAAAGCAACTTGTTGGAAGTAATACATTTTGATGTGTGCAGTCCAATGAGTGTTGAGGCGTGTAGTGGATATCGTTATGTTCTTACTTCACAGATGATTTGAGTAGATATTGAGTACATTTACTTGATGAATCACGAGTCTGAATTATTGAAAGGTTCAAGTAATTTCAGGGTGAAGTTGAAAGATCGTCGTGACAAGAGGATAAAATGTCTATGATATGATCGTAGAGATGAATATCTAAACTACGAGTTTGGCACAGAATTAAGACATTGTGGAAATTTTTTCACAACCAATACAGCCAAGAACACCATGGTGTGATGGTGTGTCCGTACATCATAACTGCACCCTATTGGATATGATGCGTACCATGATGTCTCTTATCGAATTGCCACGATAGTTTATGGGTTAGGCATTAGAGACAACCACATTCACTTTAAAAGGGGCACCACGTAATTTTGATGAGATGACACTGTATGAACTATGGTTTAGAGAAACCTAAGCTGTCATTTCTTGAAAGTTTGGGGCTGCGACGCTTATGTGAAAAAATTTCAGGCTAATAAGCTCGAACCCAAAGCGGATAAATGCATCTTCATAGGACACCCAAAACAGTTGGGTATACCTCCTGTCTCAGATCCGAAAGCAATAAGGCATTGTTTCTAGAATCGGGTCCTTTCTCGAGGAAAAGTTTCTCTCGAAGGAATTGAGTGGGAGGATGGTAGAGACTTGATGAGGTTATTGAACCGTCACTTCAACTAGTGTATAGCAGGGCACAAAGAGTTGTTCATGTGGCACCTACACCAATTGAAGTGGAAGCTTATGATATTGATCATGAGACTTCGGATCAAGTCACTCCCAAACCTCGTAGGATGACAAGGATGCGTACTACTTCAGAGTGGTACGTAATCCTGTCTTGGAAGTCATGTTGCTAGACAACAATGAACCTACGAGCTATGGAGAAACGATGGTGGGCCTGGATTCCAAAATGGCTTGAGGCCATATAATCCGAGAGAGGATCCATATATGAAAACAAAGTGTAGACTTTGGAAGAACTACTTGATGGTCGTAAGGCTGTTAGGTACATATGAATTTTAAAAGGAAGACGGACAATGATGGTAAGTATCACCATTAAGAAAGCTCGACTTGTCGTTAAGATGTTTTCCGACAAGTTCAAGGAGTTGACTACGATGAGACTTTCTCACTCGTAGCGATGCTAAGAGTCTGTTGGAATTATATTAGCAATTACTGCGTTATTTGTGAAATCTTGCAGATAGGATGCCAAAAACCATTGTTTCCTCGACGATTTTTGAGGAAAGGTTGTATGTGATACAACCGGAAGGTTTTGTTAATCCTGAAAGATGCTAATAAGTATGCAAAGCTCCAGCAATCCTTCTAAGGACTGGAGTAAGCATCTCGGAGTTGGAATGTATGCTTTGATAAGATGGTCAAAGTTTTGGGTGTATACAAAGTTTATGAGAAACTTGTATTTCCAAAGAAGTGAGTGGGAGCACTATAGAATTTCTGATAAATATATGTTGACATATTGTTGATCAGAAATGACATAGAATTTCTGGAAAGCATATAGGGTTATTTGGAAAGTATTTTTCAATGGAAAGCCTAGATTAAGCTACTTGAACATTGAGCATCAAGATCTATAAGGATAGATCAAAATTCTTAATGGTACTTTCAAATGAGCACATACCTTGACATGATCTTGAAGGTGTTCAAGATGGACCAGTCAAAGAAGGTGTTCTTGCCTGAGTTGTAAGGTATGAAGTTAAGACTTAAAGCTCGACCACGGCAGAAGAAAGAGGAAGGACGAAGGTCGTCCCCTATGCTTTTGTCATAGGCTCTATACGGTATGCCATGCTGAGTACCGCACCTGATGTGTGCCTTGCCACATATCTGGCAAGAGGGTACAAAGGTAATCTAGGAGTAGATCACCAGATAGCGGTCTAAATTATCCTTAGAGGAATAAGGATATGTTTCTCGGTTATGGAGGTGATAAAGAGTTCGACGTAAAGAGTTATGTCGATGCAAGCTTAACACCTATCCGGATAGCTCTGAGTAGAGATACCGGATACGTATAATGGAGCAACAATTTAGAATAGCTCCAAGTAGAACAGTTATTTGAAATGGCTCCAAATATAGCGTAGTAGCTGCATCTACAAGATGACATAGAGATTTGCGAAGTACATACGGATCTGAAAGATTCAGACCCGTTGACTATAACATCTCTCACAAGCATAACATGTTCAAACCCAGAACTCATCGAGTGTTAATCACATGGTAATGTGAACTAGATTATTGACTCTAGTAAACTCTTTGGGTGTTAGTCACATGGGGATGTGATCTTGAGTGTTAATCACATATCGATGTGAACTGGATTATTGACTCTAGTGCAAGTGGGAGACTGTTGGAAATATGCCCTAGAGGCAATAATAAATTAGTTATTATTATATTTCCTTGTTCATGATAATCGTTTATTATCCATGCTAGAATTGTATTGATAGGAAACTCAGATACATGTGTGGATACATAGACAACACCATGTCCCTAGTAAGCCTCTAGTTGACTAGCTCGTTGATCAATAGATGGTTACGGTTTCCTGACCATGGACATTGGATGTCATTGATAACGGGATCACATCATTAGGAGAATGATGTGATGGACAAAGACCCAATCCTAAGCCTAGCACAAAGATCGTGTAGTTCGTATGCTAAAGCTTTTCTAATGTCAAGTATCATTTCCTTAGACCATGAGATTGTGCAACTCCCGGATACCGTAGGAATACTTTGGGTGTGCCAAACGTCACAACATAACTGGGTGGCTATAAAGGTACACTACAGGTATCTCCGAAAGTGTCTGTTGGGTTGGCACGAATCGAGACTGGGTTTTGTCACTCCGTGTAAACGGAGAGGTATCTCTGGGCCCACTTGGTAGGACATCATCATAATGTGCACAATGTGATCAAGGAGTTGATCATGGGATGATGTGTTACGGAACGAGTAAAAGAGACTTGCCGGTAACGAGATTGAACAAGGTATCGGGATACCGACGATCGAATCTCGGGCAAGTATCGTACCGCTAGACAAAGGGAATTGTATACGGGATTGATTAAGTCCTTGACATCGTGGTTCATCCGATGAGATCATCGTGGAACATGTGGGAGCCAACATGGGTATCCAGATCCCGCTGTTGGTTATTGACTGGAGAGTCATCTCGGTCATGTCTGCATGTCTCCCGAACCCATAGGGTCTACACACTTAAGGTTCGGTGACGCTAGGGTTATAGAGATATTAGTATGCGGTAACCCGAAAGTTGTTCGGAGTCCCGGATGAGATCCCGAACGTCACGAGGAGTTCCGGAATGGTCCGGAGGTAAAGATTTATATATGGGAAGTCTTGTTTTGGTCGCCGGAAAAGTTTCGCGCATTATCGGTATTGTACCGGGAGTGCCGAAAGGGGTCCGGGGGTCCACCAAGGGGGTCCACCTGCCCCGGGGGGCCACATGGGCTGTAGGGGTGTGCGCCTTGGCCTATATGGGCCAAGGGCACCAGCCCCAAGAGGCCCATGCGCCAAGAGATAAGGGAAAGAAAGAGTCCTAAAGGGGGAAGGCACCTCCTAGGTGCCTTGGGGAGGATGGACTCCTCCCTGGCCGCACCCTTCCTTGGAGGAAGGGCCAAGGTTGCACCCCCCCTCTCCCTTGGCCCTATATATATAATGGGGGGAAGGGAGGGCAGCCACACCTAAGCCCTGGCGCCTCCCTCTCCCTCCCGTGACACATCTCCCTCCTCCCGCAACGCTTGGCGAAGCCCTGTTGGAATCCCGCTACTTCCACCACCACGCCGTCGTGCTGCTGGATCTCCATCAACCTCTCCTCCCCCCTTGCTGGATCAAGAAAGAGGAGACGTTGCTGCTCCGTACGTGTGTTGAACGCAGAGGTGCCGTCCGTTCGGCGCTAGGATCATCGGTGATTTGGATCACGACGAGTACGACTCCTTCAACCCCGTTCTCTTGAACGCTTCCGCATAGCGATCTACAAGGGTATGTAGATGCACTCTCCTTCCCTCGTTACTGGTTTCTCCATAGATAGATCTTGGTGACACGTAGGAAAATTTTGAATTTCTGCTACATTCCCCAACACGAGCACCCTAGGAAGAAAGCCCTCCATTCAATGCCCCAAGGGAAGGGGGTGGGGTTCATGGCGTTGGGTTAGAGGTAGAGTGAGAGACAAAGAGGTGGTGGGTAAGTGGTGACCCTCACGGTGGGTAAATAAAGGGGCACACGAACATAGATTTTAATGGTGATGTTGCAAGGTTCATAATGCAGATCCTGACCCAGCCTTTGAACATCTTCATAATGCAGATCGAGACGGAGAACAAGGGAAATGAGGTGGTCGACAAGGGCAAGGACGTGGTGCCGCCCTCAGAGGTGACGCCCGTCCAGAGCCCGACCACGGACGAAGACGTGCCAGAGGAGCCCCCCAGCGGCAAGCGGCGGAACTACGACCATTACCATGAGGTTGGAGGGCCAACCACCTTCTGCAAGGTGATCATGCCCCCCCAGCTCGAGGCCATACCTATGCCGCTGGACTTAACGAAGCAATTCGTGTCCGTGCCGCAAGAGTTCTAGCTGAAGACGAACATTGGCTGCGCCTGGAGGGGTCACTGTCCGGCTGTTGAATGACAGGGTCACCCTCGATCAGGGTTGGGCCACCTTAGCTGCCGTCCATCAAATCAAGATAGGCTTCATGTTGACCTTCAAGCTACTGACTCCCGACATGCTGAAGGTCATCGTCTTCAATGATGATGGCATTGAAGTGGTGACCAGGTGCGGGAAGCACGACGACGCCTTCACTGCGAATGCCTAGGACAGCACATCGTATGCTCCAACTGCTTTAGTTTAATATCGAACTGCTTAGTACTATGATTGGACTGATCTATTTATGTGTGGCACAATATTTATGCTTACTACTATGTTCTGTTGTGTGTGTTCTTCCTGACGCTGGTGTGTGGTGGTAACCTCACCACATCGCCGAAGAGGTTATCAGAAAACAAGGGTTGCATGCAACCAAACAACGTGCTTATCTGTGAGTTCAGACAATGCGGGCAACCAAACACCATGCGCTAAGTTATTCCCTAATGCAGTCAACTCAACGCAGCGAGGGGTTCAACGCTGTCCTTAAGCGATATGTGAACCCACACAAGTTCATTTTGAACTTTGTGAAGCAATATCAGAAAATCCAAACACACATACTAGTCCGGGAGGGTTCAAAAGACTACAGGACAGGACATTTACAGACTGAAATGTGGTCATCCTACCCAATAGAGAAGCAGGCGTACGGTTCGTATACTAGGGACTTGTACGAGAAGTTTCGTGATGAGTTTCAGTTGACTACAAGGTACAATGTGCGACCGCATGGTGAAAACTTGTATGAGGTTTACCCCAATCAAGAGTGGGTTTCCAAATATGGTTCTAGGGGCTATTTTGTCACGGTGGAAGCTAGTGCTGGAGACTACAGATGTGACTGCTGCAAGATTGAGAGGGACGGCATGCTTTGCTGCCATATCTTGAAAGTTTTCAACCAACTTGGTGTTGATGAAATCCTAGCGCAGTACATACTTAGAAGATGGACACCTATGGCAATTCCCAACGCACCCCCTGCTGTCGAAGAGCAACCGGATGAGATGCCACCACAATCGAAAAAGGAACTCAGGCATGCAAATCTGATGATGGATTTTGGTAGTCTTGCCCGGGTTGCTAGTGCGTCAGATGCTGCGACGGATATTGTAAAGAAACATATGCGTGGTGCGCGTCATGAAATCAAAAATCTCAACATGTCAAAGAAGAAGAAACCGGCAGCACCAACAAGTGGGCCCTCTGGTGGTTCTCCACCATCAGCTGATGGTTCTGCACCACAACCGAGTAACTCTCTGGAAACTGGTGGCCCTGCGGTGCGTCCTGGAGGGCCTTCACAAGCCCCTTCTGGACCTAGGCAGCAGCGACCTACTTCTGCGCCACCACCGAGAAACACTCAGGCAACTAGTGGCCCTGCGGTGCGTGCTGATGAACCTGCACAAACCTCTTCTGGACCTAGGCAGCAGCGACCTACTTCTGCAACGCGGAGAAAAAACGCACCAAACCTAACTGGCAACTCTATGAGTGAGGATGGACACCAACAAACAGCATTCGGGGCTGCAGCGGTGCAAAAAGGGGTTGTACCACTACCCATGAGCCCTCCCACACAAGGCTGCTAGCCTGTACAGCAACTGTCAGGATATGTGCCACTGAACAGTGGAGCAGCGCCGCACCTTTCAAGGGGCTCGACAATGACAAGGCCTGTGCAAGTGCTAAGAGGAGCTGCGCCACAACTTTTGATGGATACGTCACTAGCAAGAGGGCCTGCGCGACCTCCTATGGGTCCTAGACCAGCAATTTGGCCTGCACCACAAACTATGGGGGCTATACAACCACCGCGGGGGCCTAACGCAGCAAACACAACCTATGTGGCTGGTCCTGGACTGGCACCATTGCCTGCATCAACAGCAACACTGGATGGCTGGATTGGGCAGCATCCAGGGTCTTCAACAACACAAGAAGAAAATGCCAATGCAATTTCATCTCCTACTGCGCAAGCTCCTGGTGGATATGCGCACCAACCGCTCAGTATGGCATCTCTACATGCAGCTGTTGCAGCCGCACAAGGTACTACGATGGTTGAACCACAGTTTGGAAGACCTGCTACCACACTTGGCCCTGCAATTCCTAGAGACCCTCCAAAATCAACAACAAAAGGGAGGGCAAAGTCAAAAAGAATTCAATCAGCACTTGAGCTGCATCCGAAGAGAAAGAACAAGTGCAGCTATTGTGGTTCTTTTAACCACAATGGTGCAAGCTACCCGACCAGATTGGCGTAATGGTCACACAGTGACCAGATGGATGAAAAAGATGTGTCGAATGGCATTGACGAGTTAAACTATTTGTGGGTCTATATGTTTGAACATCCTAAACTATTATTTATGGTTTATAGTTTCTTGTGGCTGACTTGCCTCACACTAGAGTTTTGAGTTGCCTGGTTATAAGTTTTGAGTTGCCTGTTGTGTGCTTTGAATTGCCGCGCAAACACCCTTGCCCTCCCCATAATAGTCGAAAACTTACATACATAAGATTCTGCAATGCTATAAAATGCAACAATTCCCTGGTTACGTAATGATCATACTATTTGTCTTTCATTTGTCTTTTATGGGTTCTTCTGAATAACTTGCCTCAAATTAAAGCTTAAATTGCCTTTTTATGCAATAGAGTTGCCTGGTCCAAGTTGTTATACAGGCAACTCCTCCCCCGGCACTCCAAAATTCACAAAAGAGCAAAAGAAACAACACATGCATTTACATGGATGTAGCGCGCGTGAGGGGAGAAAAAACTGACCTATGCTAACTTGAGTATGGTTTTCCATGGAGCATTGTTGTTGGCGTTGTCAACCCACGTGTTAGTCAATTGTTTCCTGATGCTTGGAATATCCTCAGCTGTGAATTTTGGAACAGCCCTTGCCTCCCAACCGTTTGCTATCGTCAGAGCAAAAACACCACAGTCGAACCTAAACAAAAAATTGAAAAAAGAACTGGATGCTTACTCTATGTAGTATTGTGTCGCTTGTAAAAAACTGAACAAAACCATAGTTAATATGTGAAAAGAAGTGGATGCTTACTCATTATTTTGTTTTGGAACGTCGATGTTGGTAAGCCCAAACTCATCCAGCGAGACGCGGGAACTGGCGTAATGCTCTTCCCATAGAGACCGAAAACTTGCAACCATTTTCCTTGCGCAAACATCTAAAGACTTGTTTTTGAGCGTCCTCCAAGAATCAAGAGTTTCAAAACGTCGATCCCTTATGTTCACGTTAAAAATCCAGTAATGATTGCCTGTTTTAGGTTTTGTCTTGTCGATGTTCTCTAACACTGGGAACATAATCTGTTAGAAAAAACAAAAATGGGGTTAGTAAAAAAATACAATACTAGAAACTGGATGTAAGCAATTTTTTCTGTGTGCTCTCACAAATTAAGAAATGGACTGAAGAAGCAAAAATGCACATGCCAGTTTTGTGCTAGTGTGAGTAATTTGCCAAAAACAGAAGATGCATTATCTGCCTGTGTAAGCAACCAGCCAAAAATGCACAGGCAAGTTGTGCAAAAAATGTAAGCAACTTGCCACAGAAAAGCAATTAAGAAATGGACCGAAGGAGCAAAAATGCACATGCCAGTTTTGTGCTAGTGTGAGTAATTTGCCAAAAACAGAAGATGCATAGGCAACTTATCTACTTATGTAAGCAACCAGCCAAAAATGCACAGGCAAGTTGTGCAAAAAAGTAAGCAACTTGCCACATAGAAGCAATTTCATGAGTGTAGTCAATTTGCCCACCACACACCCCATACCCCCCCTAAGAAATATTTACATTTGTGTGAGCAAAAGTTTTAGCATAAAAAGTCATATATATAAAATGCATTGGTAAAAAGTAAAGAAACCATTAACTTACCATGTCTTTACGGTCCAAGCGATTCGACTTCTTGAACCGGGAAATGAGCTCCTTGCCGTTCAATTCCATGTTTAGCATCTGAACCTGATGTAAAAAAAATACAGACATGAACATGACCTTTTATGAAAAAAATAAAAAGAAAGAAACACAAAACTACACTATTAGTTGCTTCGCGTTTTCTTACCGAGAACCTGACGGGCATCACGAGCTTCTTTGAGTCTGGTGGCAAGTTCATCATTATATTCTGTATACCAACTTCCATTACATGGCTCAAGACAAAACCTTCCTTCTTCATTGAGTTTGCGAGCTCCCTGACCGTGACAAAGTATTTGCCATATTCAATTACCCTTACGCTGCATGAAAAAAAAGAGGCATTCAGCTCACAAAATCCTTCCATGAATTGCCTACCACCATTTCAACTCAGGGAAAACACATGGGGGCATGGGCATATCAAAGGATAAACTACTTCAAAAAATAAGAATTTCACACTAAGCCAAGTTGCCTGATTCTATAAATGGATTGCTTGTAAACACAGTTTGAATTGCCTGGATAACATGACAGACCTTGCCTGGGGGAAAGTGCATTGTGCAATGGCTGCCAAAAAGAAATGCAGTGATATACTGTCATACCTGGTATCCACATCTGGTGATTCTTCTTCATTAATTCTTCCATGCAAAATAACTGATGCATACAATCTATTTGCTTCGCGTTTGGACATGTAGACTTTCTTCTCATTATAGTCAATGAAAGGTGACCTCTTGCAAGGAGGTGGCTTGATGATCCTTCTCTCGAATTGATGTGGATGCATCTCTCCTGAACTACTACTGCTGTAAACCTTGCTGCCTGACCCCACTTCTCCTTGGTTGCAACTTTTTTCAGGTGTTTGGTACGCATTTCCTTCTGCTTGAACACACGGTTCGTCTATGCCTTCAATGTCCAACAGATAATCATCACCGGTTATATCGATGATTGGCTGGTTATGTACTGGGAGTTCCTTGAACTCATGCTCTATAAATGTGCTTGACCCAACATGTTGATGTGTTGTGTTGTCTGCAGATCTTGTGTGCAAATCATCTATTCCTAGATCGAAACTTGGTGCTGGGAAGTACTCTCTAAAAAAATCATTTGATCTTTCGGTGTCCCTTTGCTCAAAATGTTGTTTATCTTTATTCGCTGAGCTGTGATTTGTGGAGTTGGATTGGGCATTCTTGCTGTTTGGATCAACACACCTTGCAAACAGCTCACTCACATCTAGAACATTGATTTCTAGTGCATTGGTTGTCTTCCCACTAACACGCATGAATTCATGGTACCTCTCCTCTACATGAGAGAAATGGGAAGTGTTCCCCTGGCCAGTTGCTTCTACTGCTTCTGGAACACTCGTGGCCTCAGGTTGGGCAAGTACAGTTGAGCAGACAGACAATTTCCCTAGGGCTCTTAGCAACTTTTGTTCCGGACTTTTTCCCATGGTTACAGCTTCGGGCAGGTCTTGTATCCTATTGATCTCCGTACATGACACCGGAGGGATGTTCTCTTTCTCCTTTTTGTGTCCTGCATGATTTAATGCTACAGCCTCGGGTGATGCATTGAAGTCTTGCACCTTGGCCCTCTGGATACCATTGGCTGACTGCATCACATTTCCCCAAGACGGAGGAGGCACTTGACCATTTAAGTCACCTAGTGATTGTGTTCCGCTGTGGTTTCCTATGCTTACTAGCACTGTGGGTCCCTTCTTGAGTTGAACTGGCCTTACTTTTGTGGGGTCCAGTGTTTCCTCTGCAGAACTTGCCTGAAAAACAGCTGGTCTTGCTTCCTCCTTAGACTGAGTTGCTAGAATATGCGATCCACTTGCTTGACATTGGGAATGAAAATTACCCGACTGCTTTGAATCTACTCCTGTAGGTACTGCCTCATCTCCAACTTTACTGCACGGGGGTGCTGCTGAGCTTCATGGTGTACTTTTTACCACTTGTGTTTTGGCATTCCCATGGATTGCCTCTTTTGTTTCAGAAAATGTCTGTTGTTGCTGCTGGGGAGGACCAGATTTTTTCATGGCTGACTGCCTTGACTTTCCCCCTTGGCCGTAACCGGGATTTTCGGCACGATATGCCTGCGGATGAATTGCTGTTTCATTCATCACAGATGGCTCCAATACAAAACTAACAGTTTTCTTCATCTTCTTTGATGGCGGGAGTGGTGGTAGTTGGTTTCGACAAGCAGTCTTCTGTTCTGTAACTTCATTTAGAGAACCAAGTTCTCTCATTATTTTCTGCCGAGTCACCTTTGGGCATATTTGCTTGGGGTTGAATGTGAAGACCATATCCAAATCTTCCCCCCTCAACAACTCTTTGAACATCCTCCTCGCTTTGGTTGCCATGGATATGTCATCAATATCCAACATTTCTTTCACTTCAAAACAGGGAAGCGTGGTTTTGGGGAAACAACAGTTTTGAATTCTGTCATCACAAGGTCTCTGATAGATATCCTATCTGCCTCATCCAATCCTTTTGCCTTTCTGTCCCTCTTCTTTTCAATCAGAAATTGCAGCGTGCATTGTTTATCATCATCGTTGCTTGCATTTTCAGCTGCGGGATCCCTGTCCCGATCGGAGCCACCATTGCTGCCTGAACCACCGTTGCCACCTCCGCTGTCATCCTCATCATCTTCATCCTGCTTCCCCCACCCATCATCTTCCTTGTCTTTGTCATCCCCATCGCCTTCTTTATCATCATCGTCCTCCTTTCCTTCGTCATCCTCTTCTTCTTCATCATCATCATCATTGTCCTCGTTCCCCTCAGTTCCGTCTTTACCTCCCATCTCAGCACTTGCCCCCTCGTGGTGATCAACCGTTTGTCGTGCTCCCTGGCTACTTGATTTCCCCTGAACTCCACTTGATCCATCATGACCGTCATCGCTGTCTGAACTGCCATCGGTGTCGCTTTCATCACTACCTTCATCCCTGCCATCTCCCTCACTTTCACTGTCGGCTGCCTCGCTGTCGTCGCTATCAGAATTAAATGACTCCTCCTCACTTGGTAAGCTGTCTCTTCTGGCTGGTACTCGCTTGCCCCTTCTGTTAGACTGCCGCCTGCTAGTCTCCGCAGTAGTAGGATCTGCCTCGTTTGTCCCCCATTCATCATCATCTATCTTCCCAACCCCAGTCACGAGCTTCCCAATTGCATGTGAAATTACAGAACACATATCGTGCACCAACCCTGTGAGCTTCTTTTGGTTCTGTAAAACATAAAAGTGGATGGTAGAGAACATGATAAGTACATATCTTCTATTGAAGATTCTGAAAAAATGGTTGAATGTACAAATGGCGATAAAAAAGGGGAACAACAGTGAGGAAAAAACAAGTGCTAGATAAACTTACTGATTTGTCATATGACTCGGGCAATCTTGCGGCAACAAATTTGGTGATGTGGTACATACTGCCAAACAAGCTATCATCGGCACAGCGGGAAAACTCCGTCTTGAGCTGGTGGTTTTATAGCCAAAAAAGATTAAAAAAAACTATGAGTCAAAACAATTCTGGCACTCCCATACCAAAAAAGACCTGAGAAAATGAAGAAAAATAGTACTACTAATAGTCTGAAAATTCCTGCAACCATTATGCCACTTCCCCTGTTGCCTACTATTAGTTGATACTGTAATAAAAAAATGAAGAACTAGTATGCAAGTTGCTAGTTTTCAGAACATAAGTTGCTTGTGTTGTTGTGTAAATTTGCTACTTTTCAACATGTAAATTGCTCCGACAGAAAAAAGAGCTAAAAAATGTACTACAAAAGCTACTATTAAATACAACAACAAAACAAATCCTTCCTGTGAACATTATCCAACTGTGTGCATGGCAAACGAGAGAAGGTTCGAATAAGTCTGATAACTACTTGGACATACTTGAAAATATATGTATGGCACTTGCCCAAAAAGATACATTACCTTGCTTGCTCTTTGAAAGTGAATTGCCTACTCTAAAAAAATGGTAGCGTTTCCTAAAAACAATATGACAATGATATGTATACTAAAACAGAAAAATTCAGTTACCCGCAATTGGCCATATTCTTCTGGAGCCTTCCTGTCCTTCTTGACAACTCTAGAGATTAAATCTGAATTCCAAACTGAAACCCTTGGTACCAAGTTCGGGATTGGCTCATTAACATCCAGAGAGTCTAGGTACAACAGCTACGTAGAGACACGGAAAAAGAACAGAAAGTTTAAGTTAGCTAATGATTGCAAAAAGAAAAGAAAAGATAAGTAAACAAATGGATGCTTGAAAAAACAAAACAGCTTGAAGCACTTACAACAAGGTGGAAAACACAACAACAAACAGCCTTCTTGTTGGCACGCCCCGAAGTGAACGCAAGCTTTAATTGATCAACGACAAACTGGCATATATTGGTTTCCGTTATTACATTGACATCCATGACCGTCGGGAAGCTCTTTGGGGAAATACTCAAACTAGTTGAAAGGGCAAGGAAGCATGAAAAAACAAGAGCTAGCCAAGCGCGGACAAAGTCATCATCATGAGATCCTCCCATGTCAACGATCATCTTGCACCATTCTGTGAGGGTTGGCGAGTTCTTGGATGTGATGTTGTAAATACTGTACATTGCCTTTGTGATTTCAGGCCGATTCTCGAAGCACACCTTCCTGCCCCTGTTGGGAAAACCCTATATCCTACGGACACTTGCGGCATCTACAGGAATCTCCCCCCTTTCTGGATTGACTATCTGCGAAATCTCCGGGTCATAATGCTTCATTATCCACTGGCTAAAATCTCTGGGCATGCTACTCGCTGCAAGGTCCAGAATGCCACCAAATTCTTTTCCGATGATGGCACCCTTTTGGTTAGGAACCAAGTCCTTGTTCAACTTGAAGAGCCTTGCAGGGGATGCCCTGTTCCTACGACCCTATTGCGCATAAGGAAAAAACAGAAACAGGGGATTAGCAAAAAAGGAAAAAGGTTCATCACAACATAGGCAACTTAGGCAGCATTGCTGGGCAACTGCTCAGTGAAACTGAGGCAACTATGCAAAATACCTCAGTTCCTCCCGTCTTCTGGCGTTTTGCTTTTGGAGGCTGCTCGACGTCTGCACCTTCAACATTTTTATTCCCAGCATCTACAGCTTGGCTCTCATTACTATTCTCATTACTAATGATATCATCAGGGCGCTTCCCCCGTGAAACAACTGTCTTAGTTCTCATACGCTTGTACCCAGTTATTGGTGCATTGCTCCGTGGCTGGGAGATGGAAACCACATAAATCAATAAAAATGAAAAAAAAACAAACTCTGTTATGTACAGGAAGAACATAAAACTTCCTGAGCATGTGCACACCTGTGCTTGATGCTCTTCATTCCCATGAGATGCAAGGTCGTCATGACTTGATCCAGTAGGTCCATCCTGTTTAGACTTATGACTTGTCCCAGCCATCTATTTTCTGCTGCATATTTAAAGGACAGACAGTGAGATTCATCATAAAAAACACATTAGAAATGATTCTGAAAGAACTCTATATCATCCAACGAATTTCGTTTGACTAAATTCTTACTGAACTTAACAAACAGCAACTTACAAAAAGTGGGCAATGAAAAGGGTTGTAAACTATCTGATTTTCACTATATTACAACTATCCTATAATTGGCCCTATTACCCTCCCTCTATGTGTCCTACAAAATCTGAAACAAATAAAGGCACCTAGAACAGAAAATCAAAGAATGAATCCTTGTGAAATGCTTAAAATTGTCCTACAAATAGCCCTATTAACCTCCCTCTAGTGGATTACTTCCTACCTCACACACACACACACAAATCACATGTGCATTTTCCATTGCTAAATCATTACTTTCCTGCACTGAAAATCAGAACACACCGTCAAACCCACCTTCGTAGGCGACACACGGTCCATATCAGGCAAGTCACTCGCAAAAACAAGGGCAACATTAGCATGGGAGAGGCATTACTGTCCTACAATAAACCAAAAACACACTTTCAAAACACCTTCATAGGCGACACGTGAACCATGTCAGGCAAGTCACTCACAATACAGGGGCAACATTGACATGAGAGAAGCATTACTGTCCTACACTAAATGAAAACACACTGTCAAAAACACCTGCGCAGGCAACATATCAAACCATATCAGGCAAGTCACTCACAAAACAAAGGCAACATTGACATGAGAGAAGCATTATTCTCGTACACTAAATCAAAAACACTGTCAAACCACCTGCGCAGGCAACACATGAACCATATTCAGGCAAGTCAGTCGCCCATCAGGATCGACCTCGACATCTACAACACCGGAAATCTACAGCCCCAAGGCTTGCCTTCGAAACCTACGAATCCTAGTTCACCAGTAGCCTAGGAACACGAAATGCCCCGTGTCGTCGTCCATCTCCAAATTAACGAGTGCTCCAAACAATCTCTACCATCTGCTACTCGATTTCATCAACTTAGTGGAGGGGCGCGTCGACCCGCCGTGAATCGGCACCTCTGCAACAACCGCGCGATGGCCGCACGCGCGCCGTTCCTCCTCTGTCCGCGGCGGAGCGGCAGAGCGCATCGATTTGGACAACCTAAACGCGGATGACCGGAAGAGATCGATGGGCATACCAGGGATTCGCCGCGATTTTGCCCTTCTGCGCCAACAGAACAACGGCCGCGCACGCCGTTCCTCCTCTGCCGAGTCTCCGGTGCTGCTCCTTCTGACGCGGCCTGCAGCGCGTCGTCTCTCCTCGGTCGCGTCTCCGCCGCTGCACCGCCTTCCTTCATGCCGCGCCCGCTGTCCCGCCCTCGCTCCGGCGGAAGACAACCGCCGAATCGCCGACACGCCGCCGGCTGCTCTCGCGCTGGATTTGGGGGATGGGTTGGGGGGATTGGAACGAGATCTGCTCCGCTGGGAGGGGCAGTTTCGAATGGGAGGGGTAGTGGAGAGGAACAGGAGAGGGACTCGACCACGAAGCCACGACCAGGGGACACCTGGCGCGCGCATCGACGGTTTCGCCTGAGCCCACATGAAACGCGCGTGACCGCGAGATCTCGATTGGACGGCGCACGAGCCCGAGTGCTCTGTAAGACAAAGTAGCACTCAACCACTTTTTAGGATTTAGGAAGAAAGAAATGATTTCGACCAGGGGTACTTTTCTTTTTATACAGATTCAGAGATGGGTTGGCGCAGAGAGGCCCCTGGATTCCTTCTACTCTCGAGAAGGAACCAAACCCGTGTTCCTTATTTTAATCGCCATGCTAATTCATCGAGGAGAATCTCATCTCCTCATAGTTTAAGATCAGTCGGCTGCCCAGGCTGCCTGACGTGACACTCAAGGAGGAAGTCACCCGCACAAAAAAAAAGGGAGGAAGTCGGCTTCGCGGGCAGCAGGCTGGGATTTGCGCGTAGCGCGTACCGTCGGGGTACGTACGTATGTGCACTCATTAGCTGTCCAGATAAAAATAAAATAGTGCACACGTCTCTTTCTGTAGCCTCTACGTCAAGTAACGCCAACATTCAGCGCTGTCCGGCTGCGAGGTTTTGGACGGTGAGTGCGCGTTTTCGGCCTTTGTTTACAGGGGAGGGAATCGGGATGACAGACCGGCGTTGCCTGCCCTCTGCTTCGCTTCTGGGATCCACATCGAGCATGTATACTTTGCATTGGATTTGGACCAGGGCCATGCAGATACCATGTTCTTTCCTTTGCCTCCAAAGCAAGTCGGAGTACATGTTCTTTTCTTTTGTTATTACACTTGGTACTTATTTTCCATGGATCCATCCGGTGGAAAGTGAGCTATCTGTGGTCAAAAGTGGAGCAGGCAACTGCTTCAACCGTGGGAAACGACGGTGGATTAATTAAGACGTGACAAACGCTCGTTTCTACGCCACGGAACGCATGCATGGCGTGATCCAATCTTTATCGGCTTTGGCGTTGTGATAGTGAACAGGAACAGCGCGCGAGCGATTCGCTGAACGGTCAAAAAGGGGGTGCAAAATATCTGACGGAAACCAGCGACGAGTAATAACGAGGATAAGGACTGCACCCAGAAGTTTAGCGACGACAAAACGATTTTAGATGAACAGTACAACACGACATCTGCACATTGTGAAGCAGTCTTTGTGTGAAAGAATCTCTTGAGCATTGTGCACATTTTGCACGGAACTGTCGGATGTATGTCGTTTATTGAACTCGTTTTGTGAGATTTATCATGTACTTCCTCCGTTCCGAATTATTCGTCATAGAAGTAGATGTATCTAGATGTATTTTAGTTTTAGATACATCCATTTTTACGACGAGTAATTTGAAACGGAGGAAGTATGTATGTAGTCACAATGAAGCATGAGGAGAACGAGGTAATGAGCGGCGGTGATCATGGCTTGGGGTTGGACCAGAAGCTGCCGTCGTCCATCATCATGATCTCGTGCAGCCCGTCCCAGATCTCCTGCTCCCGCGCCACCGGCCTCCCCTGCTCTGGCACGTGCGCCGGCGACGACGCATTTGACCCGCACTTCTCGCGAGGGCTCTCCGGCCTTTGCTGCCGCTGGGGATGGGGCTGCGCAGCCGCCCAGGAGGAAGCGGAAGCGGACGCGGACGCGGACGCGGAGGCCGCCGACGACGACGCCGGGAAGTTGAGCTTGGCGCGGTGGCCGCGGAACTCGAGCGCGGCGACGTCGTAGGCGCGCGCGGCCTCGGCGGCGGTGTCGAAGGTGCCGAGCCACTTGCGCACGGCGCGGTGCGGGTCGCGGATCTCCGCCGCCCACTTGCCCCACGGCCGCTGCCGCACGCCCCTGAACTTGCTCCCGCCGCCGCCAGCCCGCCGCTTGCCCACGCCGCCGTTCCTCACGAAGCTCGCGGCCGAGCACTCCTCCCCCTCGCTGCTCGACCCGGTCGTCGCCGCGGCCGCCGCAGCGGCAAACTCGCAGCCGGGGCACCCGTCCGCGCCGCACCTGCCGCACGCAGGCACCGGAGCGGCAGCGGCAGCGGCAAACGGCGGGTTCGATGGCTCCGGGTGCAGGGCGGGGGCCGCGGTGTCCCCGGACACGACGGAGATGAGCGCGCGGAGGAAGAGCGAGTTCTCCTGCTCGGAGTTGGGGAGCTGGAACCCGCCACCGCCGCCGCGCTCCAGCCTCGGCACCATGGCGACGTGGAGTCCGAGGTGAGGTCGGTGTCGCGAGAAAGCTTTCGGGCTGCGCGCGCTCGTGTGCTGAGGTAGCCGGCTTGCGTTATCGTGATCCCACTGATGTTTCAGGTAGTTTGGGCCCGTGGCTGCCATTTATAGTAGGACGACGTGCGGTGTTTCGTTTTGGACGCACGTTCTTGTCGTGGGAAGGGAGGTGGAAACGGGGGAGAGCGAGTGCTGGAGCGGATGAGCGCTGCCGACGTGCGACGGCTGGTTATGGCGGTATTCGAGCTGTTCTCACACGTTATACGTTGTCAAATTCGCCTTACTTGGACACAATAAAATCTATTTCCGTAGTAGTACTCCATACGTGTACCAGATATTTGTATGTATATCGTCGAGGTGTCATTTATTCGGTGGAATCATCTTTTGTGGCAATACTCTGTCATTTATTCTGTAGAGTCAAGTTTGCCTTGGACAGAATCTGTTTCATAATATGCGGCGATTTTGAGATTTATTGGTGTGTATTTGGATGAGCAATCCTTTTATGAATATGAATTCTGCATTATTGCTTGATATTTTTATGTGAAGTGTCATTTATTCGGAAGATTCATCCGTTGATGTGGTGTTATAGTAGGCAGCGTTTGTGTTAAGCATGTCGAGCCTAAATGTAAGTTCTTCACACGGCTTGTCCTTTACGTTAGGATTCTCATCACGGATATGTTGATTGTGTGTGTATGGCTGGCCGCGTGACCTGAGGTACCGTATGTATCTCCAACCACCGGAAACCGTGACCTACCTTTGCGAAGACTGCTATTCCCCGTCGCTATTTGAAACCATGTGGCTGCTAGACACACTCAGGCCTTCATTGATTTAGAGGAATTTTATAGAATTTCTTAGAATATAATTTTTATAGAAAAAAAATTCTTTAGTACCCTTTGGTTTATAGCAATGAAATCTTATTCCTACAAAGGAATTCTTCCTACCCTTCACATTTCATAAGAAAATAAACATTAGCCTAGACTCAATGAGAAAAATTCTTTGATGTGAATTAAAGGACATCTCTTTTCCTATTCTTGCTCATAGGATTTAAAATACATGTCATCTTATTTCCTACGACTTTTCTATTCCTATAATTTTTCTATCATATGAATCAAAGGAGGCCTCAGACATATTATGATGCCATCAAGCAACAGGGCATGACGTTTACTCGAGCCATGCCCACGGAGGGCATCGGCTAAGTGGTCCCTATCCTTTTACTTTCAATTAGGGTTTTGCCATGTTACCTAAAAAACACGTGCCAATGTACATGCCCTTTTTTCATCTCTTTTCATCTATATGAATAGGTAGTGTTCGTGTTGGTTCCTCGAAAAAAAGAGGCTGGCAGGGCGTCCTACCAAGTGGCGAACTAGCTAGCTGAAAGGCGACCCGAACTTGCAAGATTTACCAAACGACGAAATCAAGTACTTACATCAAAGGATTCGGTACCAAACTTAAAAAAAAAAAGGATTCCATACCCTAAAAAGTGCCATACATTTTTACCAAACGGCGCATGCATTTTTACCATTTTTTTTTAAAAGATCCGGACTTGGAAGATTTACCAAACGACGCATGCATATTTTTTGGTGTGCAGTCCATGCATTTTTTAAAATCAGTTCAAACTCTGTAGAAACCGCGGTTCAAACTGTTTCGTGTTGCCCATGTTTGGCTTGATCATTTTCAGTACTATTAAATTGTTGATCTATTGAAAGACACCTGACACCTATTCGTATCTCAGAGATGGTGAGCGCTAAGCAATCGCTAACTTGGAGTATTATTAGTCTCTCGATTCACAAAAAGATATTTCGTGACGGTGCAAAAAAGAAAAGAAAAGAGAAGCGGTGGCTAAACCAGCTTGACGAAGCTGTGCCACGGTGCTAACCGCGCACCGTCTATCGGACAGAACGCTGACAACGGACTCGATCCAGGACTTTGACCGGCTGCGGGAGAAGAAGTGTGATGGGAATAGTCAGCGCTCCCACCGTCAGGGGGTGTGAAAGAGAGAGCTCACAGTCACAGGATAGGGCCGACGTGGGGGGGTTGCTGTTGTTTAACACGGGCGGCTCAGGTCGACGCCGGCCCACCTACCGACTACCGTGCATGCGAGATGGAGACGTGCTTTTCGCGTCCCCGCCGGCGTGGACGCCGGCGTATCGCGAGACGTTCAAAACCAGTTTTCTTTTCTTTTCTTTTCCTTTTTGATTGATCGGAACGGGCGTCGCTTTCAGCCTGGCTGCTCGTGCTCGACCGTTGTCATTCTTTTTTAACTGGGGAGTGGGGACGCAAGGTGACGAACTGCCTGCGTCGCCCCGTTCGGTCATGGAAACCAAGTCTTTGATTTACACCAAGCAATCTCCTATTACACTACCGTCCTAAAAGACAGACTTGACAAATCCGGCCCTCTATACGTCTGCAGACAGCGCCCACCGCCCCCTCATATATTGCACCCCATATTCATGAATCTTAAATTCCGATCCTCAAATCCATGCAATCCATGCCCGTCGACAGTACGATACAAATTGTCCGAATTAAAGAGTTGGAAATAAAGTAAAGCAAATCATAGTTCAATAAACAGGACATGCCAAAATGAAATCAATGTCCGAGCGTGACGGATGGCTTCAGATCACTGGCCGGGCACCTGCTCCGAGCGGAATGCGTCATGCTCGTCCTGTTGCACCTGCATGCGGGCTGCCTCCTCCGCTTGGATCCGGGCCGCATGATCTGCTGACGTTGCCGCAGCCGCCCCAGCCACCTCGTACTCCCTATGGTCGTTGATCTCCTTCTTCTTGTCCGCAAGCCACTTCTTTGCATACTCATCCAAGAGGGTTTCGTCCGTCAACATGATCTTCGCATCCTCCGCGTCCCATGTGAGTCACAACCTCTCCTTCTCAAGCTCAGTCTCGCAAAATGTCTTGGCCTTCTCGAGTTCCCATTTGATCGTCGTCTCTTGCTTTTCCAACTGAATCTTCTCCCTCTCAATTTTGAGCCTCATCTCCGCCCACTTCTGGCCCCACTCCATCTCTCCTTTTGTGTGTCCAACATTAGCTTGTATCTCTTCTCTTTATTGTTCTCCCTTATGAAAAAATGTCCGTCCATGTGGACGACATTTTTGTAGCTGCGGCGTCACGGGAGGCCCGTGCCTTCTCCCACTTGTTTTCCATGATTTGTCGGTTATCCTTGGCACAATGGCTCTTTCATTCGCGACGACAGCATCATCCTCTTCATCGTCCAACCCAATTGATTGGTGGGAGCTTGATCCATCATTCCTCTTCTTGCCGGACTTGAGATTGCCAACAAGTTGGTTCCACTTCGGCTTGCCATTAAATATGACCCAACAATGACTAAAAGCAAACAACTTATTCTCCACCTCATGATACAAAGTGGTCGCCACCGACGTCTAGCAAACAACATATGTATGAGCACGAGAATGCAATCACAAGGAAGCATATGCAAATGACGACAAGATGAAACGACTAAGCTTACGTGAGTTGCCACTCCCATCCCACTTTGAGGCCATTTGGTCACTTGTGAGTAGTAGCCGACGTACTTGTTCACTTCTCCTTGAATGACCCCCACCGATGTTGGAGAGATGCCACACTGCGAGTGGTCACAATAGGATGCGGCTCTACATACTCCTTTTGTTCGCGATACTCCTTCCAAATTTTCTCCCAATACTTGTTTCCCTTTTGCTCGGGTGCCGCATATTGGATCCATTGTTGTGGTCAACCAAGCTCTGACCAACAAGATGTCTTCAAATCTTGAGAATGTCGGATCTCTTGCCTTCGCCGTCTTGGCCTTCTTCTTCTGCTTGCTCGGATTGGATCGGATGTTGTCCGAACTTCAAATGCGGTGGTGCCCTCCAATTCATACTCCATTTCAGTCGAATCTTCATTGTCATTGATCATGTTTGACAAGAACGCCTCCTACATGATAATGGTTTTCAATCATTCATCATGTGTGAAATGAACTAGTGGTCTATGCAAAAATTTGATTAGATAGGAGCAAAGAAAATGTACCGACTCTTGTTCTGTCATTCCGTCGAACATCTCCAGGGCAGCACCGGCCGCCGCCGACGCCCGTGCTCATCTGCGCCAAAACAAGCTACGGCAAGTCACATACGTCGACACCGGCATCTGCGTGGGTGGAAAGCTCTCCGGGATGGCCCAGCCAGTCGCCGAATCCTCCTCTATCCCAATGGGGTCGGACTGCGTAATCCGCGTTGGCGCTCAGATGGAAGGGGTGCGGGGTTTCGGGCGCGCGGGGGGGGGGGGGGGGGGGGGAGACAAACTGCTCCACCATGTCTGAACCTCTCCGCGCCACCGCCGCTGCCTCCCTCTCTCGCTGCCGGCGTCGCCGCAACTTCTGGGCGATGTTCTCCACCTTGCAAGACGAAACTGACGAAGCGATGCCAATGGACGAGGTGGACTACGTCTCCATCGCGGCGGTCGGGGACGGGCTGGACGACATCTCTGGAGGTGGATTGGGACCGGTGGTAAGGATGGGGAGCATGGGTGGAGGACGGTGAGGGTGTTGGAAATATGCCCTAGAGGCAATAATATTTGTATTATTATATTTCCCTATTCATAATTAAAGGGTTTATATTCTATGCTATAACTGTTATGATCCTGGAATATGCGATTCAATGAAAAACTCATATGCACGTGTGGAATGATGAACGACAAAATAAAAAGTTCCTAGTCTCGCCTCTAAGACTAGCTCAAGTGTTGTTGGTGATCACGTTTTCTGGATCTTAGGATATCATTAAGTGTAACGATGATGCTAAAACAAACATTGAGATTATGACGTTGGAAGAACGATCATATTGAACAGACCCAATCTTGTTTGACATGAATTGAGTCTATATCGTCTACATTCAATTGTAATAACATGAGTGTTAACATGTGAAGTTGCTCCTTAGACCATGAGAATATCGTGGTCACTTATTACCGTACGGTGGGCTTTGGGGTTGCTCAAACGTCACATGTAACATGATGATCATAACGAAAACTTACAACACTACTGGAATCCGAGAATTTGTCATCAGCCTGTTCTTTGCCGCCTGCTTACCAAAAACAGACGGCAAAGAAAGGGCTGACGACAAAGGTACTCTTTGCCATCAGCCACCTCTTTGTCGTCCGTTAGCGGACGGCAAAAAAGCAACCACCTAACAGCTAGACCCCTCCTCTCTCTCTTCTCTCTCCGTCTCTCTCTGACCCCCTCCTCTCTCTTCTCTCTCTCCCCCCGACCGCACCCCACCGCCGCCCCCAACCACGCACCGCCCTGGCTCGCCGCCTGCTGCCACTGACGCCCCGCCGCTACGGTCCTCCCGGCCCCACGCCGCTCCGCCCCCCGGATACCCCGCCGCTCCTGCACGTCACCCTGGCCCGGCGCCCGCGCCCCATGGTCTCGCCGCCCTGGCGCCCCATGGCCCCTTCCTCCAATGCTTCTACCCCCTGCCTCCTCCAGCCAACCACCGCCGCCGCCGGCCTCCTCCACCTTCACCAACGCCACTGGCCTCGATTTCCCCCTTTTGGTGCAACAAACCCTGGGTCTGTTGCCCAGACTGTGCACAGGCACAAGATCAAGATTGAAACACCAACCCAAGACATGGATTGAAGGACTAAGGGATTTGAAGAACCAACACGCAGTCCAGAGAGACCAAGATCGAGCCATAAGAGCAAGATACCGACAAGAGAATGGCCTCCCTTGTCGGGCGGGCGAGCCCGGCAAGGGGCAAGGCCACCACAAGAAGCAGGCAACCGAGGCACCCCGGCAAGGTCTGCCGGGGCTCGCGGGGGCAGAACCACCCCACCAACCACTCAAGCACGACCCACGTTGTCAATCAGTGCGGTGTCAAGCCGCGAGATGATTAAGTGGCAACCATTCGTCACATGGCAGCTGTTTCCTACAGAAGAAACCTACATATGACACCCGTCCTGCAACATGTCGAGGGAACAGGCGCGGAGCTGGCAAGATAGCCCGACAAGCCTTGCGGGGCGACCAGTGATGTGACACTAAATGGTGCATTTAATGCGCCCTGTCAACCCGCAGAGTTAGGTATGATAGCATTGTTTGCTATCATATTAGTGGATAATGACTACTTTGCCGTTATGGTGACCCCTTAATCTATAAAAGGAGGCCCATGGCACTGGTAGGAGGTTGTTGGAAAGTTGAAGAACCCAGGCCACCATACGCGCGTAGTCGCTGTGGTCCCGAGGCAAACCATGTCGGGCAAGTGTACTACGCAACACCATGCTCATTCGACCATCAATCCACCAAAACAGGAGTAGGGTCATATGCCTCACGGCGGCCCAAACCTGGGTAAATTGCTTGTGTGCTCTCTGGCGCGCTACCGTACGCTGGTATGCTCTTTGTGCAACGCGACGTCCCCCTGCCGAACCAGCAAGGGGCCACCCGGTCCCATAGGTGGTCGCGGATATCCCGCGACATCTTTGGCGCGCCAGGTAGGGGGCTCACTTGCGCGAACTGGAAAGTGTACGCGGCGCGTCATCTTCATCGCCATCTTCATCCTCGAAAGTGCCATCGACCATGGCGCCTAAGAAGAAATCTGGTACCTCAGCTCATCCATCCACCTCGAAAGCTCCACCGCCCGCGGCCTCTAACGCCGCTGGGGACACGGAGGCGCGTGAGGACGTGGACGCCATTGGGGACGTGGTTGGAGCAGGTGGCGCCATTACCACCTCCCCCGCGGCCGACACGGGGCCGGAGCTACTGGAAGAGAACAACATCAGCAGCGTCTCGACGGTCAGGCTCTACAAGGTGCGGGTAAGGGGGTCACTCCGTCCGCGCCCCCTCCTCTCACCGACGAGTACAACCGCGACAATGGCGCTCGGTCCGGGGCGAGCCATCGCCCTCCGGTCGCCCCCATCACGGGAGCGACCACGGCGCATGCGCCTCCTCCTGGACGAGCCAACAGTCTGCTTTGCTCAACGGAGCCACTGATCTTCCAGCACCACCGCCGTGTGACCCCGCTGCCCCGGTGGTCGTCCCATAGCAGCATGGACGCGCCGCCGCCGCCGCTGGCACCATCAGGAGCCAGACGATGGTGCGGTCGACGTCATCGACATCCATGCCAAGCACAGCCACGGAGGCCATGGCACGAGCTCAGCTATTATTGGGGTTCCCGCCAGCAACTGAGCAGATGGATGAATGGCGTGCCACCATCCAAAGCCTGCTCGATTTCGCCGAAGCTGGGGGCTCACGACGAGCTTGCCCACTGCAACCTTCCCAAGCAACAGCCACCGCCCGCACCGCTAGCCATACGGAGGGGCCCGTCCCCACGGTTTGGTCCCCACCATAGCAGCCGACGAGGGCGCAACAGAATCAGGACCCCGACGACGTCTCGATGGCCTCTTCTGACCCTCGAGCACGTCCAGGCCAACGTCGAACCCCGGAAGACAGGCGGCCGGGAGACGCGCGCGTCGTCGCCGAACGGCGCCGCAACGACCCCTGCCAGACCAACGGGTGCGACGGCCTCAATGTCGACGAGCCTGCGCTCAGTGTTGGCAGATGCCTACCTTTCAAGGTCGGCTGCCCTGCCTTTACACAAGAGCTGCGGCAAGCCGGTTGGCCATCCGTTCACACGTTCAAGCCAGAGATACCTGAGAAGTACGACGGGAGGCTGAACCCGGCAGAGTTCCTAGGCATCTACACCATCGCTGTTCAGGCTGTCGGGGGAAGAGATGAGAAGGTATTCGCCAACTACTTCCCTTTGGCCCTCAAATCCAATGTGAGGTCTTGACTGATGCATGATACGTCTCCAACGTATCTATAATTTTTGATTGCTCCATGCTATATTATCTACTGTTTTGGACATTATTGGGCTTTATTATCCACTTTTATATTATTTTTGGGACTAACCTATTAACCGGAGGCCCAGCCCAGAATTGCTGTTTTTGCCTGTTTTAGGGTTTCGAAGAAAAGGAATATCAAACGGAGTCCAAACGGAATGAAACCTTTGGGAACGTGATTTTCTCAACAAACAAGACCCGGGAGACTTGGACCCTACGTCAAGACACAAAAGAGGAGGCCACGAGGTAGGGGGGCGCGCCTACCCCCCAGGCGCGCCCTCCACCCTCGTGGGCCCCCTGTTGCTCCACCGACGTACTCCTTCCTCCTATATATACCTACGTACCCCCAAACGATCATATACGGAGCCAAAAACCTAATTCCACCGCTACAACTTTCTGTATCCACGAGATCCCATCTTGGGGCCTGTTCTGGAGCTCCGCCGGAGGGGGCATCGATCACAGAGGACTTCTACATCAACACCATAGCCTCTCCGATGAAGTGTGAGTAGTTTACCTCAGACCTACGGGTCCATAGTTATTAGCTAGATGGCTTCTTCTCTCTTTTTGGATCTCAACACAATGTTCTCCCCCTCTCTTGTGGAGAACTATTTGATGTAATCTTCTTTTTGCGGTGTGTTTGTTGAGATCGATGAATTGTGGGTTTATGATCAAGTCTATCTATGAACAATATTTGAATCTTCTCTAAATTCTTTTATGTATGATTGGTTATCTTTGCAAGTCTCTTCGAATTATCAGTTTGGTTTGGCCTACTAGATTGATCTTTCTTGCAATGGGAGAAGTGCTTAGCTTTGAGTTCAATCTTGCAGTGTCCTTTCCCACTGACAGTAGGGGCAGCAAGGCACGTATCGTATTGTTGCCATCGAGGATAACAAGATGGGATTTTCATCATATTGCATGAGTATATCCCTGTACATCATGTCATCTTGCTTAAGGCGTTACTCTGTTTTTAACTTAATACTCTAGATGCATGCTGGATAGCGGTCGATGAGTGGAGTAATAGTAGTAGATGCAGGCAGGAGTCGGTCTACTTGTCTTGGACGTGATGCCTATATACATGATCATACCTAGATATTCTCATAACTATGCTCAGTTCTGTCAATTGCTCAACAGTAATTTATTCACCCACCGTAGAATACTTATGCTCTCGAGAGAAGCCACTAGTGAAACCTATGGCCCCCGGGTCTATCTTTATCATATTAATCTCCTACTACCTAGTTATTTCCTTTGCTTTTTTACTTTGCCTTTATTTTACTTTGCATCTTTATCACAAAAATACCAAAAATATTATCTTATCATATCTATCAGATCTCACTCTCGTAAGTGGCCGTGTAGGGATTGACAACCCCTATTCGCGTTGGTTGCGAGGATTTATTTGTTTTGTGCAGGTACGAGGGACTCGCGCGTAGCCTCCTACTAGATTGATACCTTGGTTGTCAAAAACTGAGGGAAATACTTATGCTACTTTGCTGCATCATCCCTTCCTCTTCGGGGAAAACCAACGCAGTGCTCAAGAGGTAGCAAGAAGGATTTCTGGCGCCGTTGCCGGGGAGGTCTACGCAAAAGTCAACATACCAAGTACCCATCACATACCCTTATCTCCCGCATTACATTATTTGCCATGTGCCTCTCATTTTCGTCTCCCCCACTTCACCCTTGCCGTTTTATTCGCCCTCTCTCTCTCTATCCTCCCTCTCTTTCTCTATTTGCCCCTTTTTGCCCGCTTGCTTTTTGTTTGCTTGTGTGTTAGTTGCTTGCTTGTCACGATGGCTCAAGATAATACTAAATTATGTGACTTCACCAATACCAACAACAATGATTTTATTAGCACTCCGATTGCTCCTCTTATCGATACTGAATCTTGTGAAATTAATACTGCTTTGCTGAATCTTGTCATGAAAGATCCGTTTTCCGGCCTTCCTAGTGAAGATGCCGCTACCCATCTAAATAGCTTCGTTGATTTGTATGACATGCAAAAGAAGAAAGATGTGGATAATGATATTGTTAAATTTAAGCTATTTCCTTTTTCTCTTAGAGATCGTGCTAAAGCTTGGTTTTCGTCTTTGCCTAAAAATAGTATTGATTCATGGAATAAGTGCAAAGATGCTTTTATCTCTAAGTATTTCCCCCCGCTAAGATCATCTCTCTTAGAAATGATATTATGAATTTTAAGCAACTTGATCATGAACATGTTGCACAAGCTTGGGAGAGAATGAAACTAATGATACGTAATTGCCCTACTCATGGTTTAAATTTGTGGATGATTGTACAAAATTTTTATGCCGGATTGAATTTTGCTTCTAGAAATCTTTTAGATTCGGCCGCGGGAGGCACTTTTATGGAAATCACTTTAGGAGAAGCTAGTAAACTCCTAGATAATATTATGGTTAATTATTCTCAATGGCACACTGAAAGATCTACTAATAAAAAGGTGCATGCGATAGAAGAAATTAATGTTTTGAGTGGAAAGATGGATGAACTTATGAAATTATTTGCTAATAAGAGTGTTTCTTCTGATCCTAATGATATGCCCTTGTCTACTTTGATTGAGAATAATAATGAATCCATGGATGTGAATTTTGTTGGTAGGAACAATTTTGGTGACAATGCGTATAGAGGAAATTTCAACCCTAGGCCTTATCCTAGTAATCCCTCTAATAATTATGGTAATTCCTTCAACAATTCTTATGGAAATTATAATAATATGCCCTCTGATTTTGAATCTAATATTAAAGAATTTATTACTTCGCAAAAGAATTTCAATGCTTTGATTGAAGAAAAATTGCTTAAGATTGATGATTTGGCTAGGAACGTTGATAGAATTACTCTTGATGTTGATTCTTTGAAACTTAGATCTATTCCACCTAAGCATGATGTCAATGAGTCTCTCAAAGCCATGAGAATTTCCATTGAGGACTGCAAAGAAAGAACCGCTAGGATGCATGCTAAGAAAGATGCCTTTATAAGAGCGTGTTCTTCTAGTTCCTATGAAAATAAAGATGAAGATCTAAAAGTTATTGATGTGTCCCCTATTAAATCTTTGTTTTGCAATATTAGTCTTGATAATTATGGGACTGAATATGATCCACCTTTACCTAGAAGGCGTTCCAAGAATTCGGAATTTTTTGATCTTGATGCTAAAATTGATAAAAGTGGGATTGAAGAAATTAAAACCCTAGATGTTGCTAAACCTACTATTATGGATTTCAAGGAATTTAACTATGAAAATTTCTCTTTGATTGATTGTATTTCCTTGTTACAATCCGTGCTAAATTCTCCTCATGCTTATAGTCAAAATAAAGCGTTTACTAAACATATCGTTGATGCCTTGATGTAATCTTATGAAGAAAAACTTGAATTGGAAGTTTCTATCCCTAGAAAGCTTTATGATGAGTGGGAACCAACTATTAAAATTAAGATTAAAGATCATGAATGCTATGCTTTATGTGATTTGGGTGCTAGTGTTTCCATGATTCCAAAGACTTTGTGTGATTTGTTAGTTTTCCGTGATTTTGATGATTGCTCTCTAAACTTGCACCTTGCGGATTCCACTATTAAGAAACCTATGGGAAGAATTAATGATGTTTTTATTGTTGCAAATAGGAATTATGTGCCCGTAGATTTTATTGTTCCGGACATAGATTGCAATCCTTCATGTCCTATTATTCTTGGTAGACCTTTCCTTAGAACGATTGGTGCAATTATTGATATGAAGGAAGGAAATATTAGATTCCAATTTCCATTAAGGAAAGGCATGGAACACTTTCCTAGAAAGAAAATTAAATTACCTTATGAATCTATTATGAGAGCCACTTATGGATTGCCTACCAAAGATGGCAATACCTAGATCTATCCTTGCTTGTTATGCCTAGCTAGGGGCGTTAAACGATAGCGCTTGCTGGTAGGCAACCCAATTTTATTTTTATTCCTTATTTATTTTAGAATTTTTGGGGTTCCAGATCTTGCGCTAGCTACAGATTACTACAGACTGTTCTGTTTTTGACAGATTCTGTTTTTCGCGTGTTCTTTGCTTATTTTGATGAATCTATGGCTAGTAAAATAGTTTATAAACCATAGAGAAGTTGTAATACAGTAGGTATAACACAAATATAAATAAATAATGAGTTAATTACAGTACCTTGAAGTGGTCTTTTATTTTCTTTCGTTAACGGAGCTCACGAGATTTTCTACTTTAAGTTTTGTGTTGTGAAGTTTTCAAGTTTTGGGTAAAGATTTGATGGATTATGGAACAAGGAGTGGCAAGATCCTAAGCTTGGGGATGCCTATGGCACCCCCAAGATAATCCAAGGACACCTAAAAGCCAAAGCTTGGGGATGGCCCGGAAGGCATCCCCTCTTTCGTCTACTTCTATCGGTAACTTTACTTGGAACTATATTTTTATTCACCACATGATATGTGTTTTGCTTGGAGCGTCTTGTATGATTTAAGTATTTATTTTTTAGTTTTCCACAATCATCCTTACTGTACACACCTTTTGAGAGAGCCATACATGATTTGAAATTTGTTAGAATACTCTATGTGCTTCGCTTATATCTTTTGAGTTATATAGTTTTGCTCTAGTGCTTCACTTATATCTTTTAGAGCACGGTGGTGGATTTGTTTTATAGAAACTATTGATCTCTCATTCTTCACTTAGATTATTTTGAGAGTCTTAAATAGCATGGTAATTTGCTTAAAACCCTAATATGCTTGGTGTACAAGATTAATAATAAAACTTTCTTATGAGTGTGTTGAATACTATGAGAAGTTTGATGCTTGATAATTGTTTTGAGATATGAAGATGGTGATATTAAAGTTGTGCTAGTTGAGTAGTTGTGAATTTGAGAAATACTTGTGTTAAAGTTTGTGATTCCTGTAGCATGCACGTATGGTGAACCGTTATGTGATGAAGTCGGAGCATGATTCATTTTTTTGATTGTCTTCCTTATGAGTGGCGGTCGGGGACGAGCGATGGTCTTTTCCTACCAATCTACCCCCTAGGAGCATGCGCCTAATACTTTGCTTTTTGCAATAAGTATATGATTTCTTTATGACTAATGTTGAGTCCATGGATTATACGCACTCTCACCCTTCCACCTTTGCTAGCCTCTCTAATACCGCACACCTTTTGCCGGTATCATACACCCACCATATACCTTCCTCAAAACAGCCACCATACCTACCTATTATGGCATTTCCATAGCCATTCCGAGATATATTGCCATGCAACTTTCCACCGTTCCATTTATTATGACACACTCCATCATTGTCATATTGCTTAGCATGATCATGTAGTTGAAATCATATTTGTGGCAAAGCCACCATTCATAATTCTCTCATACGTGTCACTCTTGATTCATTGCATATCCCGGTACACCGCCGGAGGCATTCATATAGATTCATATTTTGTTCTAAGTATCGAGTTGTAATTCTTGAGTTGTAAGAAAAATAAAAGTGTGATGATCATCATTATTAGAGCATTGTCCCAGTGAGGAAAGGGTGATGGAGACTATGATTCTCCCACAAGTCGGGATGAGACTCCGGACAAAAAATAAAAAAAAGAGAAGAGAAAGAAAAGAGGCCATAAAAAAAGAGAAAAGCCCCAAATAAAAAAATGAGAGAAAACGAGAGAAGGGACAATGTTACTATCCTTTTACCACACTTGTCCTTCAAAGTAGCACCATGATATTCATAGTAGAGAGTCTCTCATGTTATCACTTTCATATACTAGTGGGAATTTTTCATTATAGAACTTGGCTTGTATATTCCAATGATGGGCTTCCTCAAATCGCCCTAGGTCTTCATGAGCAAGCAAGTTGCATGCACACCCACTTAGTTTCTTTTTGAGCTTTCATATACTTATAGCTCTAGTGCATCCGTTGCATGGCAATCCCTACTCACTCACATTGATATCTATTGATGGGCATCTCCATAGCCCGTTGATACGCCTAGTTGATGTGAGACTATCTTCCTCTTTTTGTCTTCTCCACAACCATCGTTCTATTCCACCTATAGTGCTATGTCCATGGCTCACGCTCATGTATTGCGTGAAAATTGAAAAAGTTTTGAGAATGTCAAAAGTATGAAACAATTGCTTGGCTTGTCATCGGGGTTGTGCATGATTTAAATATTTTGTGTGGTGAAGATGGAGCATAGCCAGACTATATGATTTTGTAGGGATAACTTTCTTTGGCCATGTTATTTTGAGAAGACATAATTGCTTTGTTAGTATGCTTGAAGTATTATTATTTTTATGTCAATATTAAACTTTTGTCTTGAATCTTTCGGATCTGAATATTCATACCACAATTAAGAAGAATTACATTAAAAATTATGCCAAGTAGCACTCCGCATCAAAAATTCTGTTTTTATCATTTACCTACTCGAGGACGAACAGGAATTAAGCTTGGGGATGCTTGATACGTCTCCAACGTATCTATAATTTTTGATTGCTCCATGCTATATTATCTACTATTTTGGACATTATTGGGCTTTATTATCCACTTTTACATTATTTTGGGACTTACCTATTAACCGGAGGCCCAGCCCAGAATTGCTGTTTTTTGCCTGTTTTAGGGTTTCCAAGAAAAGGAATATCAAACGGAGTCCAAACGGAATGAAACCTTCGGGAACGTGATTTTCTCAACAAACAAGACCCGGGAGACTTGGACCCTACGTCAAGACACAAAAGAGGAGGCCACGAGGTAGGGGGCGCGCCTACCCCCCAGGCGCGCCCTCCACCCTCGTGGGCCCCCTGTTGCTCCACCGACGTACTCCTTCCTCCTATATATACCTACGTACCCCCAAACGATCAGATACGGAGCCAAAAACCTAATTCCACCGCCGCAACTTTCTGTATCCACGAGATCCCATCTTGGGGCCTGTTCTAGAGCTCCGCCGGAGGGGGCATCGATCACAGAGGGCTTCTACATCAACACCATAGCCTCTCCGATGAAGTGTGAGTAGTTTACCTCAGACCTACGGGTCCATAGTTATTAGCTAGATGGCTTCTTCTCTCTTTTTGGATCTCAATACAATGTTCTCCCCCTCTCTTGTGGAGAACTATTCGATGTAATCTTCTTTTTGCGGTGTGTTTGTTGAGACCGATGAATTGTGGGTTTATGATCAAGTCTATCTATGAACAATATTTGAATATTCTCTGAATTCTTTTATGTATGATTGGTTATCTTTGCAAGTCTCTTCGAATTATCAGTTTGGTTTGGCCTACTAGATTGATCTTTCTTGCAATGGGAGAAGTGCCTAGCTCTGGGTTCAATATTGCGGTGTCCTTTCCCAGTGACATTAGGGGCAACAAGGCACGTATCGTATTGTTGCCATCGAGGATAATAAGATGGGGTTTTCATCATATTGCATGAGTCTATCCCTCTACATCATGTCATCTTGCTTAAGGCGTTACTCTGTTTTTAACTTAATACTCTAGATGCATGCTGGATAGCGGTCGATGAGTGGAGTAATAGTAGTAGATGCAGGCAGGAGTCGGTCTACTTGTCTCGGACGTGATGCCTATATACATGATCATACCTAGATATTCTCATAACTATGCTCAATTATGTTAATTGCTCAACAGTAATTTGTTCACCCACAGTAGAATACTTATGCTCTCAAGAGAAGCCACTAGTGAAACCTATGGCCCTGGGTCTATCTTTATCATATTAATCTCCTACTACTTAGTTATTTCCTTTGCTTTTTACTTTGCCTTTATTTTACTTTGCATCTTTATCACAAAAATACCAAAAATATTATCTTATCATATCTATCAGATCTCACTCTTGTAAGTGGCCGTGTAGGGATTGACAACCCCTATTCGCATTGGTTGCGAGGATTTATTTGTTTTGTGCAGGTACGAGGGACTCGCGCGTAGCCTCCTACTGGATTGGTAACTTGGTTCTCAAAAACTGAGGGAAATACTTACGCTACTTTGCTGCATCATCCCTTCCTCTTCGGGGAAAACCAACGCAGTGCTCAAGAGGTAGCAATGCACCTGCCGGAGAACACCATTTTGTCATGGGCAGACCTGTGCCATGAGTTCATTAGTGCCTTCACTGATGGCCACCAAGAGCCCGACAGGCCCAGCGACCTGCAGCTTCTCCAGCAGAAGGAAGGAGAAACCCTCCACAAGTATTTGCAGAGATTCAGTAAAGTTCATAGAAATATTCCAAATATCCATTCGTCAGCCGTTATAGCAGCTTTCAGTCCAATGTGCGCAACCGCCGCATTTGTTCCAAATTGAACGTGCGGTTGCCCAAGACTGTGAAAGAACTATATACGCTGGTGGATAAATGTGCCTAGATGGAAGAAGGAAGGAAGTTTCCTAGAGAAGAAGATTGCATTAATGTTGATTCAGAAGATGAGGATGAATCAACCAGCCAGAAGAACCATAAGAAGTGCAATAAGAAGCCAAGGGATAAGGTAGTAATGACTGTGGAAGGATCAGGCACGCCTAGTACCGGCAAGAAGGTCAAGGTTGGGCCCCCCGACAAGGAAGTTACCGCGTGCGCTGCCTGCTGGGAAGCTGCTGCCGCCGAAAAAGTTGGGAAAGGCGATGTGCCGTACTGCAAGATCCACCAGACCAAAGGACACGACCTTCAGGAGTGTTATCAGTTTGAGCAGCTCGTCAAGAAACAGAGGGCGGAGTATGATAAGCGTGGTAAGGAAAAAGGTCAGAATGCTGTTGGCGGTAAGGGTCGGGGTGGTGAAGCAAATCGCCTCGGTAAACCCTTTCGGAACCAAGGAAAGGCCGCTAGGGGCCAAGAGCAGGAAACCTGTGATGATGCCAGTGATGGAGGGGATGAAGAGGAAACTAGCGTGCAGGAATTTCAGAAGGCCACTGACGCCCTATGCATTGATGGGGGTGCATCTTTGCACACCTCTCGTCGCCAACTCAAGTGATGGGCACGAGAGGTCAATGTAGTGGAACCAGCTCAGAGGCCCGGAAACCGCTCAAATGGCCCCGCAGACCCATCATCTTTGACGAAGAGGATCACCCTGGTGGCACCACTGTGGTAGGGTGTTTGCCGTTGTTGGTCTCCCCGACAATTCGCAACCTCAAGGTCACAAAGATGCTAGTGGATGGCGGGGCCAGGTTGAGTCTGATTTCCCCAGCAGTTATCAGCAAGCTTCAGATAGGAAGATTTGCCCATGGATAATTTGGTGGATGGGCATAGGGTAGGAAGATGGGTCATGCGTTGGATTTGGACCAGGTCTACCCACCCCAAACCCGGCCCATTGCCATCCCTACTCCCAGACGAGCATCGAAGATACCAAAAGACTTGCCACGCCAAGGACCAGGCTCACTCCCCAAGCATCAGCACTGGCATGAGGCAACAAATGCCCCGAGCCAGAGCCCGGGGGCTGGCCCCAGGCTTCCTTCTCCATCATGACCAGCAGTGAACAAGGGAAGAAGAAGGAGAATACAAAGGTGGATGGCTCTGCCCTCCTCCACCCCCTTTTATAGGGTGAGCGGGGAAGGGCAGCCGCTCCATCCACGGGTGATCACCGTCCTCCTCCGCCAATTCAAGACGGGCGGGCCCTTTCCAAAGGTACTCTCCCGCAACACACGTGATACATCTCCAACGTATCTATAATTTTTGATTGCTCCATGCTATTTTATCTACTGTTTTGGACATTATTGGGCTTTATTATCCACTTTTATATTATTTTTGGGACTAACCTATTAACCAGAGGCCCAACCCAGAATTGCTATTTTTTTTGCCTATTTCAGAGTTCCACAGAAAAGGAATATTAAACGGAGTCCAAACGGAATGAAACCTTCGGGAACGTGATTTTCGGAACGAACATGATTCAGGAGACTTGGACCCTACGTCAAGAAATAAAGGAGGAAGCCACGAGGTAGGGGGCACGCCTACCCCCCGGCGCGCCCTCCACCCTCATGGGCCCCCTGTTGCTCCACCGACGTACTCCTTCCTCCTATATATACCTATGTACCCCCAAACGATTAGAAACGGAGACAAAAACCTAATTCCACTGCCGCAACCTTCTGTATCCACGAGATCCCATCTTGGGGCCTGTTCCGAAGCTCCGTCGGAGGGGGAATCCATCATGGATGGCTTCTACATCAACACCATAGCCTCTCCGATGAAGTGTGAGTAGTTTACCTCAGACTTTCGGGTCCATAGTTATTAGCTAGATGGCTTCTTCTCTCTTTTTGGATCTCAATACCAATGTTCTCCCCCTCTCTTGTGGAGATCTATTCAATGTAATCTTCTTTTTGCGGTGTGTTTGTTGAGACCAATGAATTGTGGGTTTATGATCAAGATTATCTATGAACAATATTTGAATCTTCTCTGAATTCTTTTATGTATGATTGGTTATCTTTGCAAGTCTCTTCGAATTATCAGTTTGGTTTGGCCTACTAGATTGATCTTTCTTGCAATGGGAGAAGTGCTTAGCTTTGGGTTCAATCTTGTGGCGTCCTTCCCCAGTGACAGTAGTGACAGCAAGGCACGTATTGTATTGTTCCTATCGAGGATAACAAGATGGTTTTTTTTATCATATTCCATGAATTTATCCCTCTACATCATGTCATCTTGCTTAAGGCGTAACTCTGTTTTCATGAACTTAATACTCTAGATGCATGCTGGATAGCGGTTGATGAGTGGAGTAATAGTAGTAGATGCAGGCAGGAGTCGGTCTACTTGTCTCGGACGTGATTCCTATATACATGATCATACCTAGATATTCTCATAACTATGCTCAATTCTGTCAATTGCTCAACAGTAATTCGTTCACCCATCGTAAAACACTTATGCTCTTGAGAGAAGCCACTAGTGAAACCTATGGCCCCCGGGTCTATCTTCATCATATTAATCTTCCAATACTTAGCTATTTCCTTTGCTTTTTACTTTGCTTTTATTTTACTTTGCATCTTTATCACAAAAACACCAAAAATATTATCTTATCATATCTATCAGATCTCACTCTCGTAAGTGACCGTGAAGGGATTGACAACCCCTTATCGCGTTGCTTGCGAGGAGTTATTTGTTTTGTGCAGGTACAAGGTACTCGCACATAGCCTCCTACTGGATTGATACCTTGGCTCTCAAAAACTGAGGGAAATACTTACGCTACTTTGCTGCATCATCCTTCCCTCTTCAAGGAAATCCAACGCAGTGCTCAAGAGGTAGCAAGAAGATTTCTGGCGCCGTTGCCGGGGAGGCTCGCGCAAGTCAAGATTTGACTCCCGACAACAAGACATTTCTGGCGCCGTTGCCGGGGAGTCTACAGAAAAGTCAACATACCAATTACCCATCACAACCCTTATCTCCCACATTACATTATTTGCCATTTTCCTCTCGTTTTCCTCTCCCCCACTTCACCCTTGCCGTTTTGTGCGCCCTCTATATCTCTATCCTCCCTCTCTTTCTCTATTTGCCTCTTTTCGCTCGCTTTTCCCTTGCCATGTCGGAACCAAAAAGAATTGGGGGTTCTCTCCCAAGTTCTAGTGCTTTAGACAATCTTGCTATCTTATCTAAACTCATAAATCGGAATGTTATGGACAAACTTGCCGGAGTTATCAATGAGAACCTTAGTAATTTTGATGAATATGATTCTGGAATTTTTCGTTATTTACTTGATGAATCTATGAAAGATGCTTGGGATAGGCTGTTAAGGATCCGGGCTAGCTATGTACCCCAATATCAAATTGAGGTTTACTTAAAAGGCTTTTATGTTGGGCTGCCCGCTTCATTCAAACAAATTTTAGATTCTATTTTCGAGTAGTATTTTCTTGAAGGGGACCCCATAGATACCTATGAGAGGATGAAAACTATATTTGGGCACCCCATTAACGAGAAAGCTGAAATCACATCTCTTTTGCTTTCTTACCAAAATGAATCTATTAAAAAGATAAAAGCTAGCCTAGATGCCAATTTCCGCAACATTCTTAATCTTTCTTCTACCATTAATGGACATGTACTTTGTCAAAATAGAAAGATTAATTCCATAGATAACAAGTTTGCTCTCTTTTTCCCTAAAACCAAAGATGGCAATACCTAGATCTATCCTTGCTTTTTATGCCTAGCTAGGGGCGTTAAACGATAGCACTTGTTGGGAGGCAACCCAATTTTATTTGTATTCCTTGCTTTTTGCTCCTGTTTAGTAATAAATAATTTACCTAGCCTCTGTTTTGGTTGTGTTTTTTGTGTTTAATTAGTTTTTGTGCCAAGTAGAACCGTTGGGAAGACTTGGGGAAAGTCTTGTTATCTTGCTGTAAAAAACAGAAACTTTAGCGCTCACGAGAACTGCTGCCATTTTTATTTGGAATGTGCTATTTAGTTAATTATTTTTGCAGATGATTAATGGATAAATTCCTCACGTCCAGCAATTTATTTTAGAATTTTTTGGGTTCCAGATCTTGCGCTAGCTACAGATTACTACAGACTGTTCTGTTTTTGACAGATTCTGTTTTTCGTGTGTTGTTTGCTTATTTTGATGAATATATGGCTAGTATAGTTTATAAACCATAGAGAAGTTGGAATACAGTAGGTTTAAGACCAATATAAATAAAGAATGAGTTCATTACAGTACATTGAAGTGGTCTTTTGTTTTCTTTCGCTAACGGAGCTCACAAGATTTTCTACTTTAAGTTTTGTGTTGTGAAGTTTTCAAGTTTTGGGTAAAGATTTGATGGATTATGGAACAAGGAGTGGCAAGAGCCTAATCTTGGGGATGCCCATGGCACCCCCAAGATAACCTAAGGACACCTAAAAGCCAAAGCTTGGGGATGCCCCGGAAGGCATCCCCTCTTTCGTCTACTTCCATCGGTAACTTTACTTGGAGCTATATTTTTATTCATCACATGATATGTGTTTTGCTTGGAGCGTCTTGTATGGTTTGAGTCTTTGATTTTTAGTTTACCACAATCATCCTTACTGTACACACCTTTTGAGAGAGCCATACATGATTTGGAATTTGTTAGAACACTCTATGTGTTTCACTTATATCTTTTGAGTTATATAGTTTTGCTCTAGTACTTCACTTATATCTTTTAGAGCACGGTGGTGGATTTGTTTTGTAGAAACTATTGATATCTCATGCTTCACTTAGATTATTTTGAGAGTCTTAAATAGCATGGTAATTTGCTTAAATAATCCTAATATGCTAGGTATTCAAGATTAGTAAAAAATTTCTTATGAGTGTTTTGAATACTAAGAGAAGTTTGATGCTTGATGATTGTTTTGATATTTGGAGGTAATAATATCAAAGTCGTGCTAGTTGAGTAGTTGTGAATTTGAGAAATGCTTGTGTTGAAGTTTGCAAGTCCCGTAGCATGTGATAAGTCTCCAACGTATCTATAATTTTTGATTGCTCCATGCTATATTATCTACTGTTTTGGACATTATTGGGCTTTATTATCCACTTTTATATTATTTTTGGGACTAACCTATTAACCAGAGGCCCAGCCCAGAATTGTTGTTCTTTTGCCTGTTTTAGGGTTTTGAAGAAAAGGAATATCAAACGGAGTCCAAACGGAATGAAACCTTCGGGAACGTGATTTTCTCAACGAACAAGACCGAGGAGACTTGGACCCTACGTCAAGACACAAAAGAGGAGACCACGAGGTAGGGGGGCGCGCCTACCCCCCAGGCGCGCCCTCCACCCTCGTGGCCCCCCTGTTGCTCCACCGACGTACTCCTTCCTCCTATATATACCTACATACCCCCAAACGATCAAAGACGGAGCCAAAAACCTAATTCCACCACCGCAACTTTCTGTATCCACGAGATCCCATCTTGGGGCCTATTTCGGAGCTCCGCCGGAGGGGGCATCGACCACAGAGGGCTTCTACATCAACACCATAGCCCCTCCGATGAAGTGTGAGTAGTTTACCTCAGACCTACGGGTCCATAGTTATTAGCTAGATGGCTTCTTCTCTCTTTTTGGATCTCAATACAATGTTCTCCCCCTCTCTTGTGGATAACTATTCGATGTAATCTTCTTTTTGCGGTGTGTTTGCTGAGACCGATGAACTGTGGGTTTACGATCAAGTCTATCTATGAACAATATTTGAATCTCTGAATTCTTTTATGTATGATTGGTTATCTTTGCAAGTCTCTTCAAATTATCAGTTTGGTTTGGCCTACTAGATTGATCTTTCTTGCAATGGGAGAAGTGCTTAGCTTTGGGTTCAATCTTGCGGTGTCCTTTCCCAGTGACAGTAGGGGCGGCGAGGCACGTATCGTATTGTCGCCATAGAGGATAACAAGATGGGGTTTTCTTCATATTGCATGAGTCTATCCCTCTACATCATGTCATCTTGCTTAAGGCATTACTCTGTTTTTAACTTAATACTCTAGATGCATGCTGGATAGCGGTCGATGAGTGGAGTAATAGTAGTAGATGCAGGCAGGAGTCGGTCTACTTGTCTCGCACGTGATGCCTATATACATGATCATACCTAGATATTCTCATAACTATGCTCAATTCTGTCAATTGCTCAACAGTAATTTGTTCACCCACCGTAGAATACTTATGCTCTCGAGAGAAGCCACTAGTGAAACCTATGGCCCCCGGGTCTATCTTTATCATATTAATCTCCTACTACTTAGTTATTTCCTTTGCTTTTTTACTTTGCCTTTATTTTACTTTGCATCTTTATCACAAAAATACCAAAAAAATTATCTTATCATATCTATCAAATCTCACTCTTGTAAGTGGCCGTGTAGGGATTGACAACCCCTATTCGCGTTGGTTGCGAGGATTTATTTGTGTTGTGTAGGTACGAGGGACACGCGCGTAGCCTCCTACTGGATTGATACCTTGGTTCTCAAAAACTGATGGAAATACTTACGCTACTTTGCTTCATCATCCCTTCCTCTTCGGGGAAAACCAACGCACTGCTCAAGAGGTAGCAAGAAGGATTTCTGGCGCCGTTGCCGGGGAGGTCTACGCAGAAGTCAACATACCAAGTACCCATTGATACGTCTCCAACATATCTCTAATTTTTGATTGCTCCATGATATATTATCTACTGTTTTGGACATTATTGGGCTTTATTATCCACTTTTATATTATTTTTGGGACTAACCTATTAACCGGAGGCCCAACCCAGAATTGCTGTTTTTTTGCCTGTTTTAGGGTTTCGAAGAAAAGGAATATCAAACGTAGTCCAAACGGAATGAAACCTTCGGGAACGTGATTTTCTCAACGAATAAGACCCAGGAGACTTGGACCCTACGTCAAGGGACAAGAGAGGAGGCCACGAGGTAGGGGTGCGCGCCTGCCTACCCCAGGCGCGCCCTCCACCCTCGTGGGCCCCCTGTTGCTCCACCGACGTACTCCTTCCTCCTATATATATCCACGTACCCCCAAACGATCAGATACAGAGCCAAAACCCTAATTCCACCGCTATAACTTTCTGTATCCACGAGATCCCATCTTGGGGCTTGTTCCGGAGCTCCGCCGGAGGGGGCATCGATCATGGAGGGCTTCTACATCAACACCATAGCCCTTTCGATGAAGTGTGAGTAATTTACCTCAGACCTACGGGTCCATAATTGGTAGCTAGATGGCTTCTTCTCTCTTTTTGGATCTCAATACAATGTTCTCCCCCTGTCTTGTGGAGAACTATTCGATGTAATCTTGTTTTTGCGGTGTGTTTGTTGAGACCGATGAATTGTGGGTTTATGATCAAGTCTATCTATGAATAATATTTGAATCTTCTCTGAATTATTTTATGTATGATTGGTTATCTTTGCAAGTCTCTTCGAATTATCAGTTTGGTTTGGCCTTCTAGATTGATCTTTCTTGCAATGGGAGAAGTGCTTAGCTTTGGGTTCAATCTTGTGGTGTCCTTTCCCAGTGACAGTAGGGGCAGGAAGGCACGTATTGTATTGTTGCCATCGAGGATAACAAGATGGGGTTTTCTTCATATTGCTTGAGTCTATCCCTCTACATCATGTCATCTTGCTTTAGGCGTTACTCTGTTTTTAACTTAATACTCTAGATGCATGCTGGATAGCGGTCGATGAGTGGAGTAATAGTAGTAGATGCAGGAAGGAGTCGGTCTACTTGTCCCGGACATGATGCCTATATGCATGATCATGCCTAGATATTCTCATAACTATGCTCAATTCTGTCAATTGCTCAACAGTAATTTGTTCACCCACCGTAGAATACCTATGCTCTCGAGAGAAGCCACTAGTGAAACCTATGGCCCCCGGGTCTATCTTTATCATATTAATCTCCTACTACCTAGTTATTTCCTTTGCTATTTACTTGGCCTTTATAATACTTTGCATCTTTATCATAAAGATACCAAAAATATTATCTTTATCATATCTATCAGATCTCACTCTCGTAAGTGGCCGTGTAGGGATTGACAACCCCTATTTGCGTTGGTTGCGATCATTTATTTGTTTTGTGCAGGTACGAGGGACTCGCGCATAGCCTCCTACTGGATTGATACCTTGGTTCTCAAAAACTGAGGGAAATACTTACACTACTTTGCTGCATCATCCCTTCCTCTTCGGGGAAAACCAACGCAGTGCTCAAAAAGAGGTAGCAAGAAGGATTTCTGGCGCCGTTGCCGGGGAGGTCTACGCAAAAGTCAACATACCAAGTACCTATCACATACCCTTATCTCCCGCATTACATTATTTGCCATTTGCCTCTCGTTTTCCTCTCCCCCACTTCACCCTTCCCGTTTTATTCGCCCTCTCTCTCTATCCTCCCTCTCTTTATCTATTTGCCTCTTTTTGCCCGCTTGCTTTTTGTTTGCTTCTGTGTTAGTTTGCTTGCTTGTCACGATGGCTCAAGATAATACTAAATTGTGGGACTTCACCAATACCAACAATAATGATTTTATTAGAACTCCGATTGCTCCTCTTACCGATGCCGAATCTTGTGAGATTAATACTGCTTTGCTGAATTTTGTCATGAAAGATCCGTTTTCCGGCCTTCCTAGTGAAGATGCCGCTAGCCATCTAAATAGCTTCATTGATTTGTGTGACCTGCAAAAGAAGAAAGATGTGGATAATGATATTGTTAAATTGAAGCTATTCCCTTTTTCGCTTAGAGATCGTGCTAAAGCTTGGTTTTCGTCTTTGCCAAAAAATAGTATTGATTCATGGAATAAGTGCAAAGATGCTTTTATCTCTAAATATTTTCCTCCCGCTAAGATCATCTCTCTTAGAAACAATATTATGAACTTTAAGAAACTTGATCATGAACATGTTGCACAAGCTTGGGAGAGAATGAAATTAATGATACGTAATTGCCCTACTCATGGTTTAAATTTGTGGATGATTTTTCAGAATTTTTATGCCGGATTGAATTTTGCTTCTAGAAATCTATTAGATTCGGCCGCGGGAGGCACTTTTATGGAAATCACTTTAGGAGAAGCTACTAAACTCCTAGATAATATTATGGTTAATTATTCTCAATGGCATACTGAAAGATCTACTAATAAAAAGGTGCATGCGATAGCATAAATTAATGTTTTGAGTGGAACGATGGATGAACTTATGAAATTATTTGCTAATAAGAATGTTTCTTCTGATCCTAATGATATGCCCTTGTCTACTTTGATTGAGAATAATAATGAATCTATGGATGTGAATTTTGTTGGTAGGAACAATTTTGGTAACAACGCGTATAGAGGAAATTTCAATCCTAGGCCTTATCCTAGTAATGCCTCTAATAATTATGGTAATTCATACAACAATTCTTATGGAAATTATAATAAGATGCCCTCTGATTTTGAATCTAATATTAAAGAATTTATTACTTTGTAAAAGAATTTTAATGCCATGATTGAAGAAAAATTGCTTAAGATTGATGATTTGGCTTGGAACGTTAATAGAATTGCTCTTGATGTTGATTCTTTGAAACTTAGATCTATTCCACCTAAGCATGATATCAATGAGTATCTCAAAGCCATGAGAATTTCCATTGATGAGTGCAAATAAAGAACCACTAGGATGCGTGCTAAGAAAGATGCCTTTATAAGAGCGTGTTCTTCTAGTTCCTATGAAAATAAAGATGAATATCTAAAAGATATTGATGTGTCCCCTATTAAATCTTTGTTTTGCAATATGAATCTTGATGATGATGGGACTGAATATGATCCACCTTGATGACCCACAAGTATAGGGTATTTATCGTAGTCCTTTCGATAAGTAAGAGTGTCGAACCCAACGAGGAGCAGAAGGAAATGATAAGCGGTTTCCAGTAAGGTATTCTCTGCAAGTACTGAAATAAGTGGTAACAAATAGTTTTGTGATAGAATAAGTTGTAACGAGCAACAAGTAACAAAAGTAAATAAAGTGCAGCAATGTGTCCCAATCCTTTTGTACCAAAGGACAAGCCTGGACAAACTCTTATATGATGTAAAGCGCTCCCGAGGACACATGGGAATATCGTCAAGCTAGTTTTCATCACGTTCATATGATTCACGTTCGGTACTTTGATAATTTGGTATGTGGATGGACCGGTGCTTGGGTGCAGCCCTTACTTGGATAAGGAGCCCACTTATGATTAACCTCTATTGCAAGCATCCGCAAGTACAACAAAAGTATTAAGGTAAACCTAACCATAGCATGAAACATATGGATCCAAATCAGCCCCTTACGAAGCAACGCATAAACTAGGGTTTAAGCTTCTGTCACTCTAGCAACCCATCATCTACTTATCACTCCCCAATGCCTTCCTCTAGACCCAAATAATGGTGAAGTGTCTTGTAGTCGACGTTCACATAACACCACTAGAGGAGAGACAACATACATCTCATCAAAATATCGAACGAATACCAAATTCACATGACTACTAATAGCAAGTCTTCTCCCATGTCCTCAGGAACAAAAGTAACTACTCACAAAGCATAAACATGTTCATAATCAGAGGGGTATTAATATGCATATAGGATCTCAACATATGATCTTCCACCAATTAAACCAACTAGCATCAACTACAAGGAGTAATTAACACTACTAGCAACCTACTAGCACCAATCCCGGACTTGGAGAGAAGAATTGGATACAAGAGATGAACTAGGGTTTTGAGATGAGATGGTGCCGATGAAGAGATGTTGATTGGTATTGCCCTCTCCCGATGAGAGGAGAGTTGGTGATGACGATCGCGATGATTTCCCCCTCCGGAAGGGAAGTTTCCCCGGCAGAACAGCTCCGCCAGAGCCCTAGATTGGTTCCGCCAAGGTTCCGCCTCATGGCGGCGGAGTTTCGTCCGAGAAGATGGCTTATTAATTTTTTCCATCGAAAGACTCCATATAGCAGAAGATGGCCACCGGAGGGCCACCAGGGGGCCCACGAGGTAGGGGGGGCGCCCTGGGGGGTAGGGCGCGCCCCCACCCTCGTGGGCAGGGTGTGGCCCCCTAGTGAAGTTCTTCCTCTTAGTATTTTTTATATATTTGGAAAACATCTTCCCTGAAGTTTCAGGACTTTTGGAGCTGTTCAGAATAGGTCTCTAATATTTGCTCCTTTTCCAGCCTAGAATCCCAGCTGCCGGCATTCTCCCTCTTTATGTAAACCTTGTAAAATAAGAGAGAATAGGCATAAGTATTGTGACATAATGTGTAATAACTGAAGGAAATATGCCCTAGAGGCAATAATAAAGTTATTATTTATTTCCTTATATCATGATAAATGTTTATTATTCATGCTAGAATTGTATTAACCGGAAACATAATACATGTGTGAATACATAGACAAACAGGTTGTCACTAGTATGCCTCTACTTGACTAGCTCGTTGATCAAAGATGGTTATGTTTCCTAACCATGGACATGAGTTGTCATTTGATTAACGGGGTCACATCATTAGGAGAATGATGTGATTGACATGACCCATTCCGTTAGCTTAGCACCCGATCGTTTAGTATGTTGCTATTGCTTTCTTCTTGACTTATACATGTTCCTATGACTATGAGATTATGCAACTCCCGTTTAGCGGAGGAACACTTTGTGTGCTACCAAACGTCACAACGTAACTGGGTGATTATAAAGGTGCTCTACAGGTGTCTCCAAAGGTACTTGTTAGGTTGGCGTGTTTCGAGATTAGGATTTGTCACTCCGATTGTCGGAGAGGTATCTCTGGGCTCTCTCGGTAATGCACATCACTTAAGCCTTGCAAGCATTGCAACTAATGAGTTAGTTGCGGGGTGATGTATTAAGGAACAAGCAAAGAGACTTGCTGGTAACGAGATTGAACTAGGTATTGAGATATCGACGATCGAATCTCGGGCAAGTAACATACCGATGACAAAGGGAACAATGTATGTTGTTATGCGGTTTGACCGATAAAAGATCTTCATAGAATATGTGTGAGCCAATATGAGCATCCAGGTTCCGCTATTGATTATTGACCGGAGACGTGTCTCGGTCATGTCTACATAGTTCTCGAACCCATAGGGTCCGCACGCTTAATGTTTCGATGACAGTTATATTACGAGTTTATATGTTTTGATGTACCGAAGGTTATTCGGAGTCCCGGATGTGATCACGGACATGACGAGGAGTCTCTAAATGGTCGAGACATGAAGATTGATATATTGGAAGCCTATGTTTGGATATCGGAAGTGTTCCGGGTGAAACCGGGATTTTACCGGAGTACCGGGAGGTTACCGGAACCCCTCGGGGGCTTAATGGGCCTACACGGGCCTTACTGGAAATAGAGGGCAGCAAGGGGAGTGTGGGGCGCGCCCCCAAGGCCCAAACCTTATTGGTTTAGGGCAAGGGGGGCCGGCCCCCTCTTTCCTTTTCCCCCTCTCTCTTTCCTTCTCCCAAGTCCTAATCCAACTAGGAAGGGGGGGGGGATCCTACTCCCGGTGGGAGTAGGACTCCTCCTGGCGTGCCTCCTCCCTGGCCGACCGCACCCTCCTTTTGCTCCTTTATATATGGGGGCAGGGGGGCACCCCATAGACACAACAATTGATCGTTTGATCTTTTAGCCGTGTGCAGTGCCCCCATCCACCATAGTCCACCTCGATATTACTGTAGCGGTGCTTAGGCGAAGCCCTACGTCTGTAGAACATCAACATCGTCACCAAGCCGTCGTGCTGATGAAACTCCCCCTCAAACACTCGGCTGGATCGGAGTTCGAGGGACGTCATCGGGCTGAACGTGTGCTGAACTCGGAGGTGCCGTACGTTCGGTACTTGATCGGTCGGATCATGAAGATGTACGACTACATAAAGCGCGTTGCGCTAACGCTTCCGCTTTTGGTCTACGAGGGTACATGGACAACACTCTCCCCTCTCGTTGCTATGCATCACCTGCATGTGCGTAGGATTTTTTTTGAAATTACTACGTTCCCCAATAGTGGCATCAGAGCCAGGTTACATGCGTAGATGTCATATGCATGAGTAGAACACAAGTGAGTTGTGGGCGATATAAGTCATACTGCTTACCAGCATGTCATACTTTGGTTCGGCGGTATTGTTGGATGAAGCGGCCCGGACCAACATTACGCGTACGCTTACGCGAGACTGGTTCTACCGACGTGCTTTGCACACAGGTGGCTGGCGGGTGTCAGTTTCTCCAACTTTAGTTGAACCGAGCGTGGCTACGCCCGGTCCTTGCGAAGGTTAAAACAGCACCAACTTGACAAACTATCATTGTGGTTTCGATGCGTAGGTAAGAACGGTTCTTGCTAAGCCCGTAGGAGCCACGTAAAACTTGCAACAACAAAGTAGAGGACGTCTAACTTGTTTTTGCAGGGCATGTTGTGATGTGATATGGTCAAGACATGATGCTAAATTTTATTGTATGAGATGATCATGTTTTGTAACCGAGTTATCGGCAACTGGCAGGAGCCATATGGCTGTCGCTTTATTGTATGCAATGCAATCACCCTGTAATGCTTTACTTTATCACTAAGTGGTAGCGATAGTCGTAGAAGCATAAGATTGGCGAGACGACAACGATGCTACGATGGAGATCAAGGTGTCGCGCCGGTGACGATGGTGATCATGACGGTGCTTCGGAGATGGAGATCACACGCACAAGATGATGATGGCCATATCATATCACTTATATTGATTGCATGTGATGTTTACCTTTTATGCATCTTATCTTGCTTTGATTGACGGCAGCAATATAAGATGATCTCTCACTAAATTTCAAGATAAAAAGTGTTCTCCCTGAGTGTGCACCGTTGCCAAAGTTCTTCGTGCCCAGACACCACGTGATGATCGGGTGTGATAAGCTCTACGTCCATCTACAACGGGTGCAAGCCAGTTTTGCACACGCAGAATACTCATGTTAAACTTGACGAGCCTAGCATATGCAGATATGGCCTCGGAACACTGAGACCGAAAGGTCGAGCGTGAATCATATAGTAGATATGAACAACATAGTGATGTTCACCATTGAAAACTACTCCATTTCACATGATGATCGGTTATGGTTTAGTTGATTTGGATCACGTGATCACTTAGAAGATTAGAGGGATGTCTTTCTAAGTGGGAGTTCTTAAGTAATATGATTAATTGAACTTAAATTTATCATGAACTTAGTACCTGCTAGTATCTTGCTTGTCTATATTTGATTGTAGATAGATGGCCCGTGCTGTTGTTCCGTTGAATTTTAATGCGTTCCTTGAGAAAGCAAAGTTGAAAGATGATGGTAGCAATTACACGGACTGGGTCCGTAACTTGAGGATTATCCTCATTACTGCTCAGAAGAATTACGTCTTGGAAGCACCGCTGAGTGCCAGGCCTGCTGTTGATGCAACTGACGACGTTAAGAACGTCTGGCAGAGCAAAGCTGATGACTACCCGATAGTTCAGTGTGCCATGCTTTACGACTTAGAACCGGGACTTCAACGTCGTTTTGAACGTCATGGAGCATATGAGATGTTCTAGGAGTTGAAGTTAATATTTCAAGCAAATGCCCGGATTGAGATATATGAAGTCTCCAATAAGTTCTACAGCTACAAGATGGAGGAGAATAGTTCTGTCAGTGAACATATACTCAGAATGTCTGGGTACCGTAATCACTTAACTCAGCTGGGAGTTAATATTCCGGTTGATAGTGTCATTGACAGAGTTCTACAATCACTGCCACCAAGCTACAAGAGCTTCGTGATGAACTATAATATGCAAGGGATGAATAAGAAAATTCCCGAGCTCTTCGCAATGCTAAATGCAGCGGAGGTAGAAATCAAGAAGGAGCATCAAGTGTTGATGGTCAATAAGACCACCAGTTTCAAGAAAAAGGGTAAAGGGAAGAAGGGGAACTTCAAGAAGAACAGTAAGCAAGTTGCTGCTTAGGACAAGAAACCCAAGTCTGGACCTAAGCCTGAAACTGAGTGCTTCTACTGCAAGCAGACTGGTCACTGGAAGCGGAACTGCCCCAAGTATTTGGTGGATAAGAAGGATGGCAAGGTGAACAAAGGTATATGTGATATACATGTTATTGATGTGTACGTTAATAGAGCTCGCAGTAGCACCTGGGTATTTGATACTGGTTCTGTTGCTAATATTTGCAACTCAAAACAGGGACTGCGGATTAAGCGAACACTGGCAAAGGACGAGGTGACGATGCGCGTGGGAAATGGTTCCAAAGTCGATGTGATCGCAGTCGGCACGCTACCTCTACATCTACCTTCGGGATTAGTATTAGACCTAAATAATTGTTATTTGGTGCCAGGGTTGAGCATGAACATTATATCTGGATCTTGTTTGATGCGAGACGGTTATTCATTTAAATCAAAGAATAATGGTTGTTCTATTTATATGAGTAATATCTTTTATGGTCATGCACCCTTGAAGAGTGGTCTATTTTTGATGAATCTCGATAGTAGTGATACACATATTCATAATGTTGAAACCAAAAGATGCAGAGTTGATAATGATAGTGCAACTTATTTGTGGCACTGCCGTTTAGGTCATATCTGTGTAAAGCGCATGAAGAAACTCCATACTGATGGACTTTTGGAACCACTTGATTATGAATCACTTGGTACTTGCGAACCGTGCCTCATGGGAAAGATGGCTAAAACGCCGTTCTCCGGAACTATGGAGAGAGCAACAGATTTGTTGGAAATCATACATACAGATGTATGTGGTCCGATGAATGTTGAGGCTCGTGGCGGATATCGTTATTTTCTCACCTTCATAGACGATTTAAGCAGATATATATGGGTATATCTACTTAATGAAGCATAAGTCTGAAACATTTGAAAAGTTGAAAGAATTTCAGAGTGAAGTTGAAAATCATCGTAACAAGAAAATAAAGTTTCTACGATCTGATCGTGGAGGAGAATATTTGAGTTACGAGTTTGGTCTACATTTGAAACAATGCGGAATAGTTTCGCAACTCAAGCCACCCGGAACACCACAGCGTAATGGTGTGTCCGAACGTCGTAATCGTACTTTACTAGATATGGTGCAATCTATGATGTCTCTTATAGATTTACCGCTATCATTTTGGGGTTATGCTTTAGAGACATCCGCATTCACATTAAATAGGGCACCATCGAAATCCGTTGAGACAACGCCTTATGAACTGTGGTTTAGCAAGAAACCAAAGTTGTCATTTCTGAAAGTTTGGGGCTGCGATGCTTATGTGAAAAAGCTTCAACCTGATAAGCTCGAACCCAAATCGGAGAAATGTGTCTTCATAGGATACCCAAAGGAGACTGTTGGGTACACCTTCTATCACAGATCCGAAGGCAAGACATTCGTTGCTAAGAATGGATCCTTTCTAGAGAAGGAGTTTCTCTCGAAAGAAGTGAGTGGGAGGAAAGTGGAACTTGATGAGGTAACTATACCTGCTCCTCTATTGGAAAGTAGTTCATCACAGAAACCAGTTTTTGTGACGCCTACACCAATTAGTGAGGAAGTTAACGATGATGATCATGGAACTTCAGATCAAGTTACTACTGAACCTCGTAGATCAACCAGAGTAAGATCCACACTAGAGTGGTACGGTAATCCTGTTCTGGAAGTCATGCTACTAGATCATGATTAACCTACGGACTATGAAGAAGCAATGGGGAGCCCAGATTCCGAAAAATGGCTTGAGGCCATGAAATCTGAGATGGGATCCATGTATGAGAACAAAGTATGGACTTTGGTTGACTTGCCCAATGATCGGCAAGCAATTGAGAATAAATGGATCTTCAAGAAGAAGACTGACGCTGACAGTAATGTTACTGTCTACAAAGCTCGACTTGTTGCGAAAGGTTTTCGACAAGTTCAAGGGATTGACGACGATGAGACTTTCTCACCCGTAGCGATGCTTAAGTCTGTTCGAATCATGTTAGCAATTGCTGCATTTTATGATTATGAAATTTGGCAAATGGATGTCAAAACTGCATTCCTGAAAGGATTTCTGGAAGAAGAGTTGTATATGATGCAACCGGAAGGTTTTGTCGATCCAAAGGGAGCTAACAAAGTGTGCAAGCTCCAGCGATCCATTTATGGACTGGTGCAAGCCTCTCAGAGTTGGAATAAACGCTTTGATAGTGTGATCAAAGCATTTGGTTTTATACAGACTTTTGGAGAAGCCTGTATTTACAAGAAAGTGAGTGGGAGCTCTGTAGCATTTATGATATTATATGTGGATGGCATATTGCTAATTGGAAATGATATAGAATTTCTAGATAGCATAAAGGGATACTTGAATAAGAGTTTTTCAATGAAAGACCTCGGTGAAGCTGCTTACATATTGGGCATCAAGATCTATAGAGATAGATCAAGACGCTTAATTGGACTTTCACAAAGCACATACCTTGACAAAGTTTTGAAGAAGTTCAAAATGGATCAAGCAAAGAAAGGGTTCTTGCCTGTGTTACAAGGTGTGAAGTTGAGTAAGACTCAATGCCCGACCACTGCAGAAGATAGAGAGAAAATGAAAGATGTTCCCTATGCTTCAGCCATAGGCTCTATCATGTATGCAATGCTGTGTACCAGACCTGATGTGTGCCTTGCTATAAGTCTAGCAGGGAGGTATCAAAGTAATCCAGGAGTGGATCACTGGACAACGGTCAAGAACATCTTGAAATACCTGAAAAGGACTAAGGATATGTTTCTCGTTTATGGAGGTGAAAAAGAGCTCATCGTAAACGGTTACGTTGATGCAAGCTTTGACACTGATCCAGACGATTCTAAATCACAAACCGGATACGTGTTTACATTGAACGGTGGAGCTGTCAGTTGGTGCAGTTCTAAACAAAGTGTTGTGGCGGGATCTACACGTGAAGCGGAATACATAGCTGCTTCTGAAGCAGCAAATGAAGGAGTCTGGATGAAGGAGTTCATATCCGATCTAGGTGTCATACCTAGTGCATCGGGTCCAATGAAAATCTTTTGTGATAATACTGGTGCAATTGCCTCAGCGAAGGAATCCAGATTTCACAAGAGAACCAAGCACATCAAGAGACGCTTCAATTCCATCCGGGATCTAGTCCAGGTGGGAGACAAAGAAATTTGCAAGATACATACGGTTCTAAATGTTGCAGATTCGTTGACTAAGCCTCTTCCATGAGCAAAACATGATCGGCACCAAGGCTCCATGGGTGTTAGAATCAGTACTGTGTAATCTAGATTATTGACTCTAGTGCAAGTGGGAGACTGAAGGAAATATGACCTAGAGGCAATAATAAAGTTATTATTTTTTCCTTATATCATGATAAATGTTTATTATTCATGCTAGAATTTTATTAACCGGAAACATAATACATGTGTGAATACATAGACAAACAGGTTGTCACTAGTATGCCTCTACTTGACAAGCTCGTTGATCAAAGATGGTTATGTTTCCTAACCATGGACATGAGTTGTCATTTGATTAATGGGGTCACATTATTAGGAGAATGATGTGATTGACATGACCCATTCCGTTAGCTTAGCACCCGATCGTTTAGTATGTTGCTATTGCTTTCTTCATGACTTATACATGTTCCTATGACTATGAGATTATGCAACTCCCGTTTACCGGAGGAACACTTTGTGTGCTACCAAACGTCACAACGTAACTGGGTGATTATAAAGGTGCTCTACAGGTGTCTCCAAAGGTACTTGTTGGGTTGGCGTATTTCGAGATTAGGATTTGTCACTCCGATTGTCGAAGAGGTATCTCTGGGCCCTCTCGGTAATGCACATCACTTAAGACTTGCAAGCATTGCAGCTAATGAGTTAGTTGTGGGATGATGTATTACGGAACGAGTAAAGAGACTTGCCGGTAACGAGATTGAACTAGGTATTGAGATACCGACGATCGAATCTCGGGCAAGTAACATACCGATGACAAAGGGAACAACGTATGTTATTATGCGGTTTGACCGATAAAAGATCTTCGTAGAATATGTGGGAGCCAATATGAGCATCCAGGTTCCGCTATTGGTTATTGACCGGAGACGTGTCTCGGTCATGTCTACGTAGTTCTCGAACCTGTAGGGTCCGCACGCTTAACGTTTCGATGACAGTTATATTATGAGTTTATATGTTTTGATGTACCGAAGGTTGTTCGGAGTCTCGGATGTGATCATGGACATGAAGAGGAGTCTCAAAATGGTCGAGACATGAAGATTGATATATTGGAAGCCTATGTTTGGATATCGGAAGTGTTCCGGGTGAAATCGGGATTTTTCCGGAGTACCAGGAGGTTACCGGAACCCCCCGGGGGCTTAATGGGCCTACATGGGCCTTTGTGGAAATAGAGGGCAGCAAGGGGAGTGTGGGGCACGCCCCCCCAAGGCCCAAACCGAATTGGTTTATGTCAAGGCCCCCCCTTTTTCCTTTCCCCCTCTCTCTTTCCTTCTCCCAAGTCCTAATCCAACTAGGAAAGAGGGGGGGGGGGATCCTACTCCCGGTGGGAGTAGGACTCCTCCTGGCGCGCCTCCTCCCTGGTCGGCCGCACCCCCCTTTTGCTCCTTTATATACGGGGGCAGGGGGCACCCCATAGACACAACAATTGATCATTTGATCTTTTAGCCGTGTGCGGTGCCCCCCTCCACCATAGTCCACCTCGATATTACTGTAGCGGTGCTTAGGCGAAGCCCTGCATCGGTAGAACATCAACATCGTCACCACGCCGTTGTGCTGACGAAACTCTCCTTCAAACACTCGGCTGGATCGGAGTTCGAGGGACGTCATCGGCTGAACGTGTGCTGAACTCGGAGGTGCCGTACGTTCGGTACTTGATCGGTCGGATCGTGAAGACGTACGACTACATCAACCGCATTGTGCTAACGCTTCCGCTTTCGGTCTACGAGGGTACGTGGACAACACTCTCCCCTCTCGTTGCTATGAATCACCATGATCTTGGATGTGCGTAGGAATTTTTTTGAAATTACTACGTTCCCCAACAATAACAGCCCATAATGCAATAAATATTGATATAAAAGCATGATTTAAAATGGACGTATCAACTCCCCCAAGCTTAGACCTAGCTTAGCCTCAAGTGAAAAGCCGAAATCGAAAAATATGTCCACATGTTTAGAGATAGAGGTTTCGATAAAAATAAAATATGGACATGAGGGAATCATGATCATTCTTAGAATAGCAACTTATATAATTCTTGTCATATAATCTCGTATGCTAGAGTAATAATTCAATCACAATATCAAGTATGAATCGTAAACTTCATTGAAAACTAACAAACTATAATCTCAGTCATTGAAGCAATTGCAATTTATCATAACATAGGAAAGAGTCAATGTATAAGAGCTTTTCAGCAAGTCCACAAACTCAACTATAATATAATCTTTCACAATTGCTGACACTCATGCAATACTTATGGGTATGGAGTTTTAATCGGACACAGAGAAAGATAGGGGCTTATAGTTTTGCCTCCCAACGTTTTACCTTAAGGGTAATGTCAACAGTAATAGTTCATGAAAACTCACATCCAATTAGCCATATATACCAGGATCTTTCCAACATATTGTGCTTGCCAAAGGATAAAATGTAAAAAGGAAGGGTGAAGATCACCATGACTCTTATGCAATGTACGAGATAAAAGTAAAAGATAGGCCCTTCGCAGAGGGAAGCAGAGGTTGTCATGCGCTTTTATGGTTGGATGCACAAAATCTTAATGCGAAAGAATGTCACTTTATATAGCCACTTGTGATATGGACCTTTATTATGTAGTCTGTCGCTTTTATTACTTCCATATCACACGATCGTATAAAGCTTATTTCCTCCACACCAATCAATCATACATATTTAGAGAGCAATTTTTATTGCTTGCACCGATGACAACTTACTTGATGGATCTTACTCAATCCATAGGTAGATATGGTGGACTCTTATGGCAAGACTGGTTTAAGGGTATTTGGAAGCACAAGTAGTATCTCTACTTGGTGCAATGAATTTTGGCTAGCATGAGGGGGAAAAGCAAGCTCATCATGTTGGAAGATCCAAGACAATATAATTCATCTCAGATGTAAGAAAACATAACCCATTATGTTGTCTACCTTGTCCAATGTCAACTCTTTAGCATGTCATATTTTAATGAGTGCTCACAATCATAAAATATGTCCAAGATAGTATATCTATATGTGAAGACCTCTCTTTCTTTATTACTTCCTATTAATTGCAACGATGACCAAAACTGTGTTTGTCAACCCTCAACAACTTTTATTCATCATACTCTTTCTATGTGAGCTCATTACTCTCCATAAGATTCACATGATCTCTTTGTTTCTTTTATTTCTTTCTCTTTTCTTCTATTCCCTTAGGATCATGACAAAATAATCAAGCCCTTGACTCAACACTAATCTTTATTATATAGCTCACGGACTCGATTACATAGAAGGATAATAAAGCAAAACTCACAACTAGATCATACTAAGAACTTTTATTCTACTAGATCAAGATATTACCAAAAGGATCGAACTAAGAAAAACGGTAAAGATAAAAGTGATGGTGATACGATACCGGGGCACTCCCCCAAGCTTGGCAGTTGCCAAGTGGAGTGCCCATACCAGATACTCAATTCTTCTTTGTTGGTGGAGACGGTGAGGATTTTGTTGATGGCATAGGCTTCTTCCTTAATTTGCGCTTGAGGACAGAATTTTGGTCCCTTAGGTCCTCGATCTCCTGCTCCAAGCTCAGTATCTTTTTGCATAGTTCCTGCTTGTTCTCCTGCAAGAGGCGAAAAGGGATAAACTCGATCTTGGGTTTCTTTACCCTATCCGGGAGGCTTGAATTTTTGAACTCCACATGCATGTCCCCAGGTTGAGGTAGTGGGACTTCATCTTCATCTGAGCTCATCTCCCCCTTTCGCTTAGGTTCATAGTCCTCTTCTTCTTCCGTAGTCCAACCGCAATGATCCACATCCCCATAGACCTTAGGATCTGCGAGGTAATCAGCTATGTAGCTTTCTCCTTCCAAATCCTGGGACGACATGTTGCTCTATCTGCAGCAGGACAGCTCAAAACAAAGACAAGTGATTTTTGCGTGATACGGGAGTCAAAACCCCCGGGAGATTATATAATGAATTTTTACCGACCAAAATACGTGTCGTGTATGAAAACAGAGTCCGGAGAGCACACGAGGTGCCCACGAGGTAGGGGGTCACGCCCAGTAGGGTAGGACGCGCCCTCCACCCTCCTGGAGCCCTCGTGTCCTTCCCGGACTGCTGCTTATTTTTCTATTTTTCTAAATATTCCAAAACGGAGAAATATTGCCTTACAAACTGTTTTGGAGTCGGTTTACTTACCGTACCACATACCTATTCCTTTTCGGAGTCTGAAACGTTCCGGAAAGTGTCCCTTATGTATTCCTCCGGGGTTATGGTTTCAATAACATTGGTTTCAACATTTATGGGATTACCTGAGATATAGTGTTTGATTCTTTGACCGTTTACCACCTTCGGATTTGTGCCTTCGAAGTTGTTGATTTTTATGGCACCGGAACGGTAGAACTCCTCGATAACGTAAGGACCTTCCCATTTAGAGAGAAGTTTTCCTGCAAAAAATCTTAAGCGAGAGTTGTATAGCAATACATAATCACCTACATTAAACTCACGCTTTTGTATCCTTTTGTCATGCCATCTTTTAACTTTTTCTTTAAACATCTTGGCATTTTCGTAGCCTTAGGTTCTCCATTCATCAAGTGAGATAATATCAAATAACCTCTTCTCACTAGCTATTTTAAAATCATAATTAAGTTCTTTAATAACCCAATAAGCCTTGTGTTCTAGTTCGAGAGGTAAGTGACATGCTTTTCCATAGACCATTTTATACGGAGACATACCCATATGATTTTTATATGCAGTTCTATAGGCCCATAATGCATCATCAAGTTTCTTGAACCAATTCTTTCTAGACCTATTAACAATCTTTTGCAAAATTAATTTGAGTTCTCTATTACTCTATTCTACTTGACCACTAGACTGCGGATGATAAGGAGATGCAATTCTATGATTAACATCATATTTAGCAAGCATTTTACGGAAAGCACCATGAATAAAGTGTGAACCACCATCAGTCATTAAATATCTAGGGACTCCAAACCTCAGGAAAATAACTTCTTTAAGCATTTTAATAGAAGTGTTATGATCAGCACTACTAGTTGGAATAGCTTCTACCCACTTAGTAACGTAATCAACAGCAACTAGAATATGTGTGTATCCATTGGAGGCAGGAAAAGTTCCCATATAATCGAAGCCCCAAACATCAAACGGTTCAATAACAAGTGAATAATTCATAGGCATTTCTTGACGTCTACTAATATTACCAATTCTTTGATAATCATCACAAGATAAGACAAACTTACGGGCATCCTTGAAGAGAGTAGTCCAATAAAAACCAGATTGCAGTACCTTATGTGCAATTCTATCTCCAGCATGGTGTCCTCCATAAGCTTCAGAGTGACACTTGCGTAGGATCTATTCCTGTTCATGCTTAGGTACACAACATCTAATAACACCATCCACTCCTTTATAAAGATGTGGGTCATCCCAAAAGTAATGCCTCAAATCATAGAAGAACTTTTTCTTTTGCTGATATGTGAAACTAGGTGGTATAAAACTTAGCAACAATGTAATTAGCATAATCAACATACCATGGAGCAGTATGAGAAGCATTTATGACATTTAATTGCTCATCAGGAAAGCTATCATCAATAGGTAGTGGGTCATCAATCATATTTTCTAACCTAGACAAGTTGTTTGCAATGGGGTTCTCAGCTCCTTTTCTTTCAACGATATGTAAATCAAATTCTTGTAGCAAGAGAACCCATCTAATAAGTCTAGGTTTAGCATCTTTATTTTCCATAAGATATTTAATAGCAGCATGATCAGTGTGAATAGTTACTTTAGAATCAACAATATAAGGTCTGAACTTATCACAAGCAAATACAACTGCTAAGAATTCTTTTTCAGTGGTAGCATAATTTCTTTGAGCATTGTCTAGAGTTTTACTAGCATATTGAATAACATTTAGTTTCTTATCAACTCTTTGTCCTAGAACCGCACCTACAACATAATCACTAGCATCACACATAATTTCAAAGGGTAAATTCCAATCAGGTGGCTGAACAATAGGTGCAGAAATCAATGCTTTCTTAAGTATTTCAAATGCTTCTACACAATCATCATCAAAAACAAATGGTATATCCTTTTGTAATAAATTAGTCAGAGGACGAGAAATTTTTGAGAAGTCCTTAATGAACCTCCTATAAAAACCGGCATGACCAAGGAAACTTCTTATACCTTTGATGTCCTTGGGACATGGCAACTTTTCAATAGCATCAACCTTGGCTTTATCAACTTTGATACCTCTTTCAGAAACTTTATGCCCCAAGACAATACCTTCACTAACCATAAAGTGGCACTTTTCCCAATTCAAGACAAGATTAGTTTCTTCACATGTAACGCCCCGTATGTAACTTGCCATATCTGTATTCCAACTCTTGCCATTTTCGGTACTAAGTTATGATATTTCCTCGTTGTTGGGTTTTGTCTCCGTGTTGCTTTTGTCTTTGTCATGCATCTCATATCATGTCATCATGTGCATCGCATTTGCATACGTGTTCGTCTCATGCATCCGAGCATTTTCCCCGTTGTTTGTTTTGCATTCCGGCGCTCCTATGTCCTCTGGTGTCCCCTCTTGCCTCTTTTCGTGTGTGGGTGTTAAACGTTCCTGGATTGGACCGAGACTTGCCAAGCGGCCTTGGTTTACTACCGGTAGACTGCCTGTCAAGTTTCGTGCCATTTGTACTTTGTTTCATGCTCCAACGGTTAACCGAGGAACCGAAAAGGCCTCGTGTGTGTTGCAGCCCAACACCTCTCCAAAGTGGCCCCAAACCCACCAAAACCCCTCCATCATCTCGGTTGTTCGATCACGATCGCGTGGCCAAAAATCATGCTCAATTTGGAGTGTCCTAGCTCCCTCTACCTATAAATATATGCCTCCCTCCAAAATCTCGCAGTCCAAACCCTAAAATCGTCCCCTCCGCCTCCGGACGTGTCCGCACCCGCCGGACACGCCCGCGCCGCCGCGCCCAGCCACCCACGAGCCGCCACGTGGCCTCCCGCCGCCATCCACCATGCCGGCCCGCTCGGGCCCGAGGCTGCTCCCCGTGGCCCGGTCGCCGCGCGCCGCCGCCCGTCTCCTCCCGCCGCCTGCCCGCTCCCGAAGGTCGCTGCCTGCGCCGCCCAGTTCGTCGCCGGCCGCCTCCGACCTCACTACCCTCGTCACCGGCGAGCCCCGGCAAGTGTGCTGCCCTGCTGCCTCAACGTCTGCGCCAGCCCCGCGCCTCCTCCGGCCTCCTCCTCGTTCCGGGCACCGCCCCGCAGCTCCGGCGAGCAGCTCCAGCCACCGTCCTGCCTTCGTCGCCGGCGAGGTCCCGATGAACCTCGGGAGGTGTGCCCGATCCAGATCGGCTACAGGAAACCCTAGGTTGACTTCGGATTTTCCCTAAGTCCCCAGTTTGCATTATTTTTAGGCAACTTCCATGTCATAACTTTGCACCCGTGGCTCCGTTTTGGGTGTGTAGCACATCAAATTGTTCGTTTGGATGTGCACTTCATTTCATTCCATTGCACCATGTTCATTTGAGTTCATTTTGATGCCCTAAATGTTGTTGCAAGAGTGCTATGTAATGTTAGGTTCTGATTCTTAACAGATATTGGACATTTGTCATTTTTACCATGTGTTAATGTGTGCCTCCTATGATCTTGAGCCCTACATGTGTTTTGGGCTATGCCATGCCATCTTTACAGGGGTGTATGTCATGTATTTTTTGATCTTTGTGGTGACTAGCACAAGCTTGCAAAGTAGCTCTCGTGATGTTGCTGATTACAGGGACTTAGAATTCTTCCAAGTCATTTCCCTGATGATATTTTTATGCCATGTATTCATGTTGCTACAGAGTGATCCATGCCTCTTTTGAGCATGTTCAGTAAGGATGTTTTTGAGATATTGTTATGCTCTATCCATCCATGTCTTTGTTTGCAATTATGGAGTGCCCTAGCATGACTCAATCTTGCTCTACGTTTGCTATAAAATGTTCCTGGCAGATTGTTTACATGTTAATCAATTTTGCCGAGGTTGTTGTAGTTTATCCATGCATGCTATGTGGTTGTTCTTGCCATGGTTAGCTACTTGATCATGTCTTCTTGCTGGGTGTATGCTTAGTTTGTCATGCAATGCCTTGTGGTGAGGGCATCGAGCTCACAAACATGCCTACGTAACTCTGTTTTTGACATGCCCAGTTTTCTGCTAAGTCTGAATCTGTTAACGAAACTTGCTATGTTTACATGCTTGCCATTGTATTTTCTGATCCCTTTTGGCTTATGGTCAGGAAGGGACTTTTGTTATATGCTTTGAGTAGTATCATGCCATGCCTTGCTTTACCATGATATGTTCCTGTACCATGTTGTTATCTTGCTCTAAAACATTGCTTCCTGATGTTAAATCCTGGCATGTTATTTTCACTAAGTCCGTGAACCTGATATCTTTTGCACTTTTGCCATGCTTGTTTGAACCTGCTATTGAGTGAATTAGCCGTAGCTCAGTGTTCATCTTTTGTCAAGCATCTTGAGTGGATCACTTCCATGTGCCTTGTTGCTATGTTAGAGTGCAGTAGCTTATTTTTCTTGATGCATTTAGATGGCATCGTGCTGTTAATCGCAGCTTAGTGCCATTATTGTTTTGCTTTCCATTTGCAAACCGTGCATCCGATTCCGGTGATCTTTATATCGACTTCAACCGAAATCAACTCATCCTTCCAGCGGCACTCTTGGTTTTCCAAGTTGAGGCCTGGTTCAATCTTTCCTTGCCGAAGCATGCACACGCATTGCATATCACATCCCGCATATCATGCCATGTTTTGCATCATGTTGCTTGCGCATTGCACCGTGGTTGATTGTGTCTCCCTTTGTTTGTGTTCTTGCTTTGGGTAGAGCCGGGAGACGAGTACGTGATCGAGGCACCCATTGAGTACGCTTACGAGGATCAAGCCTACGTCAACTCGGAGAACTTTGCAGGAAAGATGACCATACCCTCGAAATCACTTCTATCTTTGCTTGCTAGATGCTCGCTCTATTGCTATGCCTATGCTATGATACCTACCACATGCTTTATCATGCGTCCCATATTGCCATGTCAAACCTCTAACCCACCTTGTCCTAGCAAACCGTTGTTTGGCTATGTTACCGCTTTGCCCAGCCCCTCTTATAGCGTTGCTAGTTGCAGGTGAAGATTGGAGTTTGTTCCTTGTTGGAACAAGTTTATTGTTGGGATATCACCATTATATCTTGTTTACTTTAATGCATATATACTTGGTAAGGGGTGGAAGGCTCGGCCTTATGCCTGGTGTTTTGTTCCACTCTTGTCGACCTAGTTTCCGTCATACCAGTGTTATGTTCCTTGATTTTGCGTTCCTTACACGGTTGGGTTATAATGGGAACCCCTTGACAGTTCGCCTTAAATAAAACTCCTCCAGCAAGGCCCAACTTTGGTTTTACCATTTGCCACCTAGCCTCTTTTCCCTTGGGTTCCCGGACTCAAGGGCCATCTTTATTTTAAACCCCCCAGGCCAGTGCTCCTCTGAGTGTTGGTCCAACCTGTTAGCTGCCGGTGGCCAGCAGGGGCAACTCTGGGCTGGCTTACCGAAACCTTGGACAATCCGGTGTGCCCTGAGAACGAGATATGTGCTGCTCCTATCGGGATTTGTCGGCACATTCGGGTGGCTTTGCTGGTTTAGTTTTACCATTGTCGAGATGTCTTGTAACCGGGATTCTGAGTCTGATCGGGTCATCCTGGGAGAAGGAATATCCTTCGTTGAACATGAGAGCTTGTGATGGGCTAAGTTGGGACACCCCTGCAAGGATTTGATCTTTCAAAAGTCGTGCCCGCGGTTATGGGCAGATGGGAATTTGTTAATGTCCGGTTGTAGAAAACCTAAAACTTAACTTAATTAAAATGGATCAATAGCGTGTGTAGCCGTGATGGTCTCTTTTCGGCGGAGTCCGGGAAGAGAACACGGTCTCGGGTTTTGCTTGAACGTAAGTATTTCTAGGATCACTTCTTGATCATAGATTCTCGAACGTGCTTTGCCTTCTCTTCTCGCTCTCATTTGCGTAAGGTAGCCACCATATATGCTAGTGCATTGCTGCAGCTCCACCTCATACCTTTTACCTACCCATGAGCTTAAATAGTCTTGATCGCGAGGGTGTGAGATTGCCGAGTCCCCGTGACTCACAGGTTACTTCCAAAACCAGATGCAGGTGTCGATGATACCATTCCAAGAGATACGACTGAGCTCCAGTGGGAGCTCGATGAGGACTCAGGACAATATTACGTTTCCTTTCCAGACGATCAGTAGTGGAGCCCAGTTGGGGCGATCGGGGATCTTATGCATTTGGGGTTGTCTTTATTTTGGTTCCGTATTCGGACCTTGATTGTATCTGGATGATTGTAATGCTATAATTTATGTATTGTGTGAAGTGGCGATTGTAAGCCAACTATGTACCTCTTTCTTATTCAGTACATGGGATGTGTAAAGATTACCCCTCTTGCGACATTGCCTACAATGCGGTTATGCCTCTAAGTCGTGCTCCGACACGTGGGAGATATAGCCGCATCGTGGGTGTTACAAGTTGGTAATCAGAGCCTTCCCCGACTTAGGAGCCCCCTGCTTGATCGAATCGTTGGTGTTGTTGAGTCTAGAAAAAGTTTTGAGTCTTTTAGGATTATAAAGATCGGAGAGTAGGATTCTTTTACTCCTCAGTCCCTTTGTCGCTCTGGTGAGGCATCCTGACGTAGAGTTTTGACTCTTCTCTTCTCAATTTCACTAAATTTTTTTTAGGATCACGCGGGTATCTTGGAATCGTTCCGATGGTTTTGTGACGAGAACATTATTCTTGGTGCCTCCTGACATTTAGGGGTTGTGGGCTTGTGGCAGTGTCCGGGGGAGTTGAGCTCCGAGGTGTTGTCGTCACAATTTTATCGTCGCAGTTCTGGAATACCTGAGTTTCGCCGACATCGAAAATCTCTTTTATGCAGTTATTGGTGAGATAACCTCGACGCCACCCAGTACTGGGGCGGGAGTTCGGGAGTATTGCCATAACTCGTATAACGGATGCTTTTCGAAGGTTGAGGTAAATGATTTCCGAAGTTTTCTTGGTTATGAGTTGAAGGATGGATACAACTGGATGTAGGATTTGCTAGTTTTGGGTGAGATATTATGCTTCCCCTGTATCCCCAACACCTGATTGCATAACCGGAAAATTTCGGGAGTTTCATAGGTGGGAATTCTTGTAGCTCTAGTATTTCTTCCGCGGATATTTGGTTTGTGATTGGGTAATCCTTACCAAGTATTTGTTCATATCCGTACCTTGTTGTTTTATTCTTCTACCTCTATCTAAGTGGCTTCTCAATTTATGGAAGTGCGACCATTTAATTTGGAATGCATTCGTTCATTCTTGTTCGAATGTTAAGGCTATATGTTGCAATTTCGATCCAGTTGATTCAGCTTGAATATATGTCTTTGAAGATGCTAACGGATGTCACCCTCTTCAGGATGGCTCCTCCAACGCGTCTGAATCCGGATCCGCCGCCACCACCTCCACCTCCGGAGGCATGGCAAGCTATGATGGCCTCTACCAACGCAAACACGCAGATGCTTATGCAACTCTTGCAAGAGCGCAACCAAGGAAATCAAGGCCATGGCAACAATCAGAATCAGTTTGCTACACTCAACCAGTTCCTCGCAAACCAGCCAAAGACCTTCAGTAACTGTGTCGAGGCCACAAATGCTGATGATTGGCTCGTGGATATCTGCAAACATTTCGAGTGCAGCAACGTCAGGCCTGAGGACTTTGTCAAGTTTGCTTCGTTCCAACTCAAAGACCAAGCTGCAGAGTGGTATCAGCAATACAAAGATTCCAGAGGAGGTCATGTGATTACCTGGGATGAATTTCGCCAAGACTTCAAAGCTCACCACATTCCTCAGAGTGTTGTTGAGAGCAAGCGTGAGGAGTTCCGCAATCTGAAGCAAGGCAGCTTGTCTGTTTACCAATACAACATCATGTTCCAGAAGCTCGCTCGTTTCACTAAGCAAGACATCCCTGACGAGAAGAGCATGATTTATCAGTTCAGAGGTGGCCTCAGAGAAGATCTGCAACTAGCTCTTGTGCTTTTTGAGACAAAAAAGTACGATGAGTTCTACAATATGGCACTGAAGCAAGAGACTGCTCAGCTCAAGTGCGATGCTTCCAAGAAGAGAGTTAGGGATGCAACTCGTTCTTCTTCCTCAACTCAAGTGGCAGCTAAGCAGCAAAAGTATTGGTTGCCTCCTCCTCCTCCATTCCGTCAGCCTTATCAGCAAAAGAGCAAAGGTGGCAATGGATCTTCCCACCCACCCAACCCAGGATTTCAGAACAAGACTTCGTCTCATGCTCCAACATCAAGTGCTCCGTATCACCATCCGCTTTCAGGGGTCACATGCAACAAGTGTCAGGAGAAGGGTCACTATGCAAACAAATGTTGGGGAACATAGTAATTTCAAAAAAATTCCTACGGACACGCAAGATCATGGTGATGCACAGCAACGAGAGGGGAGAGTGTTGTCTACGTACCCTCGTAGGCCGGAAGCGGAAGCGTTATAACAACGCGGTTGATGTAGTCGTATGTCTTCACGGCCCGACCGATCAAGCACCGAAACTACGGCACCTGCGAATTTTTGCACACGTTCAGCTCGATGACGATCCCCGGACTCCGATCCAGCAAAGTATCGGGGATGAGTTCCGTCAGCACGACGGTGTGGTGACAATCTTGATGTTCTACCATCGCAGGGCTTCGCCTAAGCATCGCTACAATATTATCGAGGATTATGGTGGAGGGGGTCACCGCACACGGCTAAGAGATCAATGATCAATTGTTGTGTCTCTGGGGTGCCCCTGCCCCCGTATGTAAAGGAGTGGAGGAGGGGGCCGGCCAAGGAGGGTGGCGCGCCCAAGGGGGGGAGTCCAACTCCCACCGGGAGTAAAGCACCGCTATAATATTATCGAGGATTATGGTGGAGGGAGGCACCGCACACGGCTAAGAGATCAATAATCAATTGTTGTGTCTCTAGGGTGCCCCCTGCCCCCGTATATAAAGGAGTGGAGGAGGGGGCCGGCCAAAGAGGGTGGCGCGCCCAAGGGGGGGGAGTCCAACTCCCACCAGGAGTAGGATCCCCTTTTTCCTATTAGGAGTAGGAGAGGGAAGGAAGAGGAAGGAGGGAGGAAGGAAAGGGGGGCCGGCCCCCTTCCCAATTCGGATTAGGCTTGGGGAGGGGGCGCCCCCTCCCTTGCTCCTTTCCCCTCCTTTCCACTAAGGCCCAATAAGGCCCATATACCTCCCGGGGGTTCCGATAACCTCCCAGTGATCCGGTATTGTCCCAATCTTACGCGGAACCTTTCCGGTGTCCAAATATAGTCGTCCAATATATCGATCTTGATGTCTCGACCATTTCGAGACTCCTCGTCAAGTCTGTCATCACATCCAGGACTCCAAACAACCTTCGGTACATCAAAATATATAAACTCATAATGAAACTGTCATCGTAACGTTAAGCTTGCGGACCCTACGGATTCGAGAACAATGTAGACATGACCGAGACACGTCTCCGATCAATAACCAATAGCGGAACCTGGATGCTCATATTGGCTCCTACATATTCTACGATGATCTTTATCGGTCAGACTGCATAACAACATACGTTGTTCCCTTTGTCATCGGTATGTTACTTGCCCGAGATTCGATCGTCGGTATATCAATACCTAGTTCAATCTTGTTACCGGCAAGTCTCTTTACTCATTCCGTAATACATCATCTTGCAACTAACTTATTAGTTGCATTGCTTGCAAGGCTTAAGTGATGTGTATTACCGAGAGGGCCCAGAGATACCTCTCCGACAATCGGAGCGACAAATCCAAATCTCGAAATACGCCAACCCAACATGTACCTTTGGAGACACCTGTAGAGCACTTTATAATCACCCAGTTACGTTGTGACGTTTGGTAGCACACAAAGTGTTCCTCCGGTAAACGGGAGTTGCATAATCTCATAGTCATAGGAACATGTATAAGTCATGAAGAAAGCAATAGCAACATACTAAATGATCGGGTGCTAAGCTAATGGAATGGGTCATGTCAATCACATAATTATCCTAATGATGTGATCCCGTTAATCAAATGACAACTCATGCCTATGGTTAGGAAACATAACCATCTTCGATTAACGAGCTAGTCAAGTAGAGGCATACCGGTGACACTTTGTTTGTCTATGTATTCACACAAGTATTACGTTTCCGGTTAATACAATTCTAGCATGAATAATAAACATTTATCATGATATAAGGAAATAAATAATAACTTTATTATTGCCTCTAGGGCATATTTCCTTTAAGTCTCCCACTTGCACTAGAGTCAATAATCTAGATTACACAGTAATGATTCTAACACCCATGGAGCCTTGGTGCTGATCATGTTTTGCTCGTGGAAGAGGCTTAGTCAATGGGTCTGCTACATTCAGATCCGTATGTATCTTGCAAATCTCTATGTCTCCCACCTGGACTAGATCCCGGATGGAATTGAAGCGTCTCTTGATGTTCTTGGTTCTCTTGTGAAATCTGGATTCCTTTGCCAAGGCAATTTCACCAGTATTGTCACAAAAGATTTTCATTGGACCCGATGCACTAGGTATGACACCTAGATAGGATATGAACTCCTTCATCCAGACTCCTTCGTTTGCTGCTTCCGAAGCAGCTATGTGCTCCGCTTCACATGTAGATCCCGCCACGACGCTTTGTTTAGAACTGCACCAACTGACAGCTCCACCGTTTAATGTAAATACGTATCCGGTTTGCGATTTAGAATCATCCGGATTAGTGTCAAAGCTTGCATCAACGTAACCATTTATGATGAGCTCTTTGTCACCTCCATATACGAGAAACATATCCTTAGTCCTTTTCAAGTATTTCAGGATGTTCTTGACCGCTGTCCAGTGATCCACTCCTGGATTACTTTGGTACCTCCCTGCTAGACTTATAGCAAGGCACACATCAGGACTGGTACACATCATTGCATACATGATAGAGCCTATGGCTGAAGCATAGGGAACATCTTTCATTTTCTCTCTATCTTCTGCAGTGGTCGGGCATTGAGTCTTACTCAACTTCACACCTTGTAACATAGGCAAGAATCCTTTCTTTGCTTGATCCATTTTGAACTTCTTCAAAACATTGTCAAGGTATGTGTTTTGTGAAAGTCCAATTAAGCGTCTTGATCTATCTCTATAGATCATAATGCCCAATATGTAAGCAGCTTCACCGAGGTCTTTCATTGAAAAACTCTTATTCAAGTATCCCTTTATGCTATCTAGAAATTCTATATCATTTCGGATTAGCAATATGTCATCCACATATAATATCAGAAATGCTACAGAGCTCCCACTCACTTTCTTGTAAATACAGGCTTCTCCAAAAGTCTGTATAAAACCAAATGCTTTGATCACACTATCAAAGCATTTATTCCAACTCCGAGATGCTTGCACCAGTCCATAAATGGATCGCTGGAGCTTGCACACTTTGTTAGCTCCTTTTGGATCGACAAAACCTTACGGCTGCATCATATACAACTCTTCTTCCTGAAATCCATTCAGGAATGCAGTTTTGACATCCATCTGCCAAATTTCATAATCATAAAATGCGGCAATTGCTAACATGATTTGGACGGACTTAAGCATCGCTACGGGTGAGAAGGTCTCATCGTAGTCAATTCCTTGAACTTGTCGAAAACCTTTTTGCGACAAGTCGAGCTTTGTAGACAGTAACATTACCGTCAGCGTCAGTCTTGTTCTTGAAGATCCATTTATTGTCAATTGCTTGCAGATCATTGGGCAAGTCAACCCAAGTCCACACTTTGTTCTCATACATGGATCCCATCTCAGATTTCATGGCTTCAAGCCATTTTGCGGAATCTGGGCTCACTATTGCTTCTTCATAGTTCGTAGGTTCATCATGATCTAGTAGCATGACTTCCAGAACAGGATTACCATACCACTCTGGTGCGGATCTTACTCTGGTTGATCTACGAGGTTCAGTAGTAACTTGTTCTGAAGTTTCATGATCATCATCATTAGCTTCCTCACTAATTGGTGTAGGTGTCACAGAAACCGGTTTCTGTGATGCACTACTTTCCAATAAGGGAGCAGGTATAGTTACCTCATCAAGTTCTACTTTCCTCCCACTCACTTCTTTCGAGAGAAACTCCTTCTCTAGAAAGGATCCATTCTTAGCAACAAATGTCTTGCCTTCGGATCTGTGATAGAAGGTGTACCCAACAGTCTCCTTCGGGTATCCTATGAAGACACATTTCTCCAATTTGGGTTCGAGCTTATCAGGTTGAAGCTTTTTCACATAAGCATCGCAGCCCCAAACTTTCAGAAATGACAACTTTGGTTTCTTGCCAAACCATAGTTCATAAGGCGTCGTCTCAACTGATTTTGATGGTGCCCTATTTAACGTGAATGCGGCCGTCTCTAAAGCATAACCCCAAAACGATAGCAGTAAATCTGTAAGAGACATCATAGATTGCACCATATCAAGTAAAGTACGATTACGACGTTCGGACACACCATTACACTGTGGTGTTCCGGGTGGCGTGAGTTGCGAAACTATTCCGCATTGTTTCAAATGTAAACCAAACTCGTAACTCAAATATTCTCCTCCACGATCAGATCGTAGAAACTTTATTTTCTTGTTACGATGATTTTCAACTTCACTCTGAAATTCTTTAAACTTTTCAAATGTTTCAGACTTATGTTTCAGTAAGTAGATATACCCATATCTGCTTAAATCATCTGTGAAGGTGAGAAAATAACGATATCCGCCACGAGCTTCAACATTCATTGGACCACATACATCTGTATGTATGATTTCCAACAAATCTGTTGCTCTCTCCATAGTTCCGGAGAACGGCGTTTTAGCCATCTTTCCCATGAGGCACGGTGCGCAAGTACCAAGTGATTCATAATCAAGTGGTTCCAAAAGTCCATCAGTATGGAGTTTCTTCATGCGCTTTACACAGATATGACCTAAATGGCAGTGCCACAAATAAGTTGCACTATCATTATCAACTCTGCATCTTTTGGTTTCAACATTATGAATATGTGTATCACTACTATCGAGATTCATCAAAAATAGACCACTCTTCAAGGGTGCATGACCATAAAAGATATTACTCGTATAAATAGAACAACCATTATTCTTTGATTTAAATGAATAACCGTCTCGCATCAAACAAGATCCAGATATAATGTTCATGCTCAACGCTGGCACCAAATAACAATTATTTAGGTCTAATACTAATCCTGATGGTAGATGTAGAGGTAGCATGCCGACCGCGATCACATCGACTTTGGAACCATTTCCCACGTGCATCGTCACCTCGTCCTTCGCCAGTGTTCGCTTAATCCGTAGTCCCTGTTTCGAGTTGCGAATATTAGCAACAGAACCAATATCAAATACCCAGGTGCTACTGCGAGCTCTAGTAAGGTACACATCAATAACATGTATATCACATATACCTTTGTTCACCTTGCCATCCTTCTTATCCACCAAATACTTGGGGCAGTTCCGCTTCCAGTGACCAGTCTGCTTGCAGTAGAAGCACTCAGTTTCAGGCTTAGGTCCAGACTTGGGTTTCTTCTCCTGAGCAGCAACTTGCTTGCTGTTCTTCTTGAAGTTCCCCTTCTTCTTCCCCTTGCCCTTTTTCTTGAAACTAGTGGTCTTGTTGACCATCAACACTTGATGCTCCTTCTTGATTTCTACCTCCGCAGCTTTTAGCATTGCGAAGAGCTCAGGAATTGTCTTATCCATCCCTTGCATATTATAGTTCATCACGAAGCTCTCGTAGCTAGGTGGAAGTGATTGGAGAATTCTGTCAATGACGCAATCATCCGGAAGATTAACTCCCAGTTGAATCAAGTGATTATTATACCCAGACATTTTGAGTATATGCTCACTGACAGAACTGTTCTCCTCCATCTTGCAGCTATAGAACTTATTGGAGACTTCATATCTCTCAATCCGGGCATTTGCTTGAAATATTAGCTTCAACTCCTGCAACATCTCATATGCTCCATGACGTTCAAAATGTCGTTGAAGACCCGGTTCTAAGCCGTAAAGCATGGCACATTGAACTATCGAGTAGTCATCAGCTTTGCTCTGCCAGACGTTCTTAACGTCGTTAGTTGCATCAGCAGCAGGCCTGGCACCCAGCGGTGCTTCCAGGACGTAATTCTTCTGTGCATCAATGAGGATAATCCTCAAGTTACGGACCCAGTCCGTATAATTGCTACCATCATCTTTCAACTTTGCTTTCTCAAGGAACACATTAAAATTCAACGGAACAACAACACGGGCCATCTATCTAGAATCAAACATAAACAAGCAAGATACTATCAGGTACTAAGTTCATGATAAATTTAAGTTCAATTAATCATATTACTTAAGAACTCCCACTTAGAAAGACATCCCTCTAATCTTCTAAGTGATCACGTGATCCAAATCAACTAAAGCATAACCGATCATCACGTGAAATGGAGTAGTTTTCAATGGTGAACATCACTATGTTGATCATATCTACTATATGATTCACGCTCGACCTTTCGGTCTCAGTGTTCCGAGGCCATATCTGCATATGCTAGGCTCGTCAAGTTTAACCTGAGTATTCTGCGTGTGCAAAACTGGCTTGCACCCGTTGTAGATGGACGTAGAGCTTATCACACCCGATCATCACGTGGTGTCTGGGCACGACGAACTTTGGCGACGGTGCATACTCAGGGAGAACACTTTTATCTTGAAATTTAGTGAGAGATCATCTTATAATGCTACCGTCAATCAAAGCAAGATAAGATGCATAAAAGATAAACATCACATGCAATCAATATAAGTGATATGATATGGACATCATCATCTTGTGCTTGTGATCTCCATCTCCGAAGCATCGTCATGATCACCATCGTCACCGGCGTGACACCTTGATCTCCATCGTAGCATCGTTGTCGTCTCGCCAATCTTATGCTTCTATGACTATCGCTACCGCTTAGTGATAAAGTAAAGCATTACAGGGCGATTGCATTGCATACAATAAAGCGACAACCATATGGCTCCTGCCAGTTGCCGATAACTTTGTTACAAAACATGATCATCTCATACAATAAAATTTGGCATCATGCCTTGACCATATCACATCACAACATGCCCTGCAAAAACAAGTTAGACGTCCTCTACTTTGTTTGTTGCAAGTTTTACGTGGCTGCTACGGGCTTAGCAAGAACCAATCTTACCTACGCATCAAAAACCACAACGATAGTTTGTCAAGTTGGTGCTGTTTTAACCTTCGCAAGGACCGGGCGTAGCCACACTCGGTTCAACTAAAGTTGTAGAAACTGACACCCGCTAGCCACCTGTGTGCAAAGCACATCGGTAGAACCAGTCTCGCGTAAGCGTACGCGTAATGTCGGTCCGGGCCGCTTCATCCAACAATACCGCCGAACCAAAGTATGACATGCTGGTAAGCAGTATGACTTATATTGCCCACAACTCACTTGTGTTCTACTCGTGCATATAACATCAACACATAAAACCTAGGCTCGGATGCCACTGTTGGGGAACGTAGTAATTTCAAAAAATTTCGTACGCACACGCAAGATCATGGTGATGCACAACAACGAGAGGGGAGAGTGTTGTCTACGTACCCTCATAGACTGGAAGCAGAAGCGTTATAACAACGCGGTTGATGTAGTCGTACGTCTTCACGGCCCGACCGATCAAGCACCGAAACTACGGCACCTCCGAGTTTTTGCACACGTTCAGCTCAATGACGATCCCCGGAATCCGATCCAGCAAAGTGTCGGGCACGAGTTCCGTCAGCACGAGGGCGTGGTGACGATCTTGATGTTCTACCGTCGCAGGGCTTCACCTAAGCACCGCTACAATATTATCGAGGATTATGGTGGATGGGGGCACCGCACACGGCTAAGAGATCAATGATCAATTGTTGTGTCTCTGGGGTGCCCCCCCGCCCCCGTATATAAAGGAGTGGAGGAGGGGGCCGGCCAAGGAGGGTGTCCCGCCCAAGGGGGGGAGTCCAACTCCCACCGGGAGTAAAGCACTGCTACAATACTATCGAGGATTATGGTGGAGGGGGGCACCGCACACGGCTAAGAGATCAATGATCAATTGTTGTGTCTCTGGGGTGCCCCCTGCCCCCGTATATAAATGAGTGGAGGAGGGGGCCGGCCAAGGAGGGTGGCGCGCCCAAGGGGGGAGTCCAACTGCCATCGGGAGTAGGACTCCCCCTTTTCCTATTAGGAGTAGGAGAGGGAAGGAAGAGGAAGGAGGGAGGAAGGAAAGGGGGGGCCGGCCCCCTTCCCAATTCGGATTGGGCTTGGGGGGGCGCCCCCTCCCTTGCTCCTTTCCCCTCCTTTCCACTAAGGCCCAATAAGGCCCATATACCTCCCGGGGGGTTCCGATAACCTCGCGGTGATCCGGTATTGTCCCAATCTTACCCGGAACCTTTCCGGTGTCCAAATACAGTCGTCCAATATATCGATCTTTATGTCTCGACCATTTCAAGACTCCTCTTCAGGTACGTGATCACATCCGGGACTCCGAACAACCTTCGGTACATCAAAATATATAAACTCATAATGAAACTGTCATCGTAACGTTAAGCGTGCGGACCCTACGGGTTCGAGAACAATGTAGACATGACCGAGACACGTCTCCGGTCAATAACCAATAGCGGAACCTGGATGCTCATATTGGCTCCTACATATTCTACGATGATCTTTATCGGTCAGACTGCATAACAACATACGTTGTTCCCTTTGTCATCGGTATGTTACTTGCCCGAGATTCGATCGTCGGTATCTCAATACCTAGTTCAATCTCGTTACCGACAAGTCTCTTTACTCGTTCCGTAATACATCATCTTGCAACTAACTTATTAGTTGCATTGCTTGCAAGGCTTAAGTGATGTGTATTACCGAGAGGGCCCAGAGATACCTCTCCGACAATCGGAGTGACAAATCCTAATCTCGAAATACGCCAACCCAACATGTACCTTTGGAGACACCTGTAGAGCACCTTTATAATCACCCATTTACATTGTGATGTTTGGTAGCACACAAAGTGTTCTTCCGGTAAATGGGAGTTGCATAATCTCATAGTCATAGGAACATGTATAAGTCATGAAGAAAGCAATAGCAACATACTAAATGATCGGGTGCTAAGCTAATGGAATGGGTCATGTCAATCACATCATTCTCCTAATGATGTGATCCCGTTAATCAAATGACAACTCATGTCTATGGTTAGGAAACATAACCATCTTCGATTAACGAGCTAGTCAAGTAGAGGCATACTAGTGACACTTTGTTTGTCTATGTATTCACACAAGTATTAAGTTTCCGTTTAATACAATTCTAGCATGAATAATAAACATTTATCATGATATAAGGAAATAAATAATAACTTTATTATTGCCTCTAGGGAATATTTCCTTCAACAAATGCTTCAACCAGAGGCGTCTTCCGCCTCCTCCTCCTGTGAGATCTGCCAGCACCGCAGTGGTCAGGCATAATCCCAAGTTTGCAAAGGTCAACATGATGAACGCAGCTCAGGCAGAGGACTCTTCAGAAGTGATTATGGGTAACCTTCCTGTTAACGATATTCCTGCAAAAGTTCTTTTTAATACTAGTGCATCGCATTGTTTTATCTCAAGACCTTTTGCATCTAAGAATGAGTTGGCTTTCCAAGTTTTGCCTAATCCGTTAGCAGTTGTCTCTCCGGGTAAGCGCATGAACGCTAACTCCATGGTTCCAGATGTTACCATCACGATGGGTGACTATAAGTTTTTGTTTTCTCCTAATGTTCTTGGTGACTCGGATATTGATCTTATTCTCGGAATGGACTGGCTTTCTAAGCACAAGGCTCAGCTTGATTGTGCTGCCAGGCAGATTCTATTGACACACTCGTCTGAGGATGTGATCGTCTTTGCTGCTCGTGATGATACCATTCGACTGTTTTCTCTCAATGAGAACGGCGAGTTGGATGCCATCTCTCAGATTCCAGTCGTTTGTGAATATCAAGACGTCTTTCCAGAAGAGCTTCCAGGAATGCCTCCTCACCGGCCAGTTGAATTCTTCATCGATCTTGAGCCTGGCACGGAACCTGTTTGCAAACGTCCTTACAAGCTTGGACCTAAAGAGTTGAAGGAGCTGAAGAAACAACTCAATATTCAAGAGCGTATGGGTCTCATCCGACCATGTTCTTCTCCATGGGGTTGTGGTGTTCTTTTTGTCAAGAAGAAGGATGGAACGGACCGACTTTGTGTCGACTACCGTCCATTGAACAAGAAGACCATAAAGAACAAGTACCCAGTTCCCAAAATCAATGATCTTTTCGAACAACTCAAGGGTGCTCAAATATTCTCCAAGCTTGACCTCCGTATGGGCTATCATCAGATTCACATTCGTGAACAAAACATCCCCAAGACAGCATTCATGACAAGCTATGGTTCATATGAATACACTGTCATGTCTTTCGGCCTTGTCAACGCTCCTCCAACATTCTCTCGCATGATGAACTTCATCTTCAATGCCTACACAAATGACTTCGTCTTGGTCTATCTTGATGACATTCTAGTCTTTTCCAAGAACAAGGAGGATCATGCCAAGCACTTGAGATTGGTGCTGGACAAACTCAGAGAACATCAGCTCTATGCGAAGTTTTCAAAGTGCGAGTTTTGGCTCGATGAGGTTCTCTACCTTGGGCATATCATCTCCGCCAAGGGCATAGCTATTAATCCTGAGAAGGTGTCTGCAATTGTGAATTGGGAACCACCTTAGAATGTGAAGCAACTCCGCAGCTTCCTTGGGCTCGCAAGCTATTGCCGAAGGTTCATTGAGAATTTCTCTAAGATCGCGAAGCCTCTTTCCAACCTTCTCCAGAAGCATGTGAAGTATGTCTGGTCGCCTGAATGTGACATCGCTTTCAACACCCTCAAAGAGAAGTTAGTCACTGCTCCAGCTCTGACTCCTGATGAATCCAAACCATTCGAGGTTTTCTGTGATGCTTCCCTTCAAGGTCTCGGTGTTGTGTTAATGCAAGAGAATAAAGTTGTGGCCTATACCTCTCGCCAGTTGAAGCCCAACGAAAAGAACTATCCCACTCATGACCTCGAGTTGGCGGCAGTTGTCCATGCTCTTTTAAGATAGAGACATATCTTGTTGGGAAGGAAAGTGGACATCTTCACTGATCATAAGAGTCTCAACTACATCTTCACTCAGCCCAACCTCAACCTCAGGCAGACTCGTTGGGTCGAAACGATTCAAGAGTATAATCCGAGTATCGAATACACTCCAGGCAATGCCAATGTCATTGCTGACGCTTTGAGCAGAAAGGCTTACTGCAACAGTTTGATTCTCAAGCCCTACCAACCAGAGCTTTGTGAAGCTTTCCGCAAACTTAATCTCCAAGTTGTTCCTCAAGGATTCCTTGCCAACCTCCAAGTCTCTCCTACTTTGGAAGATCAGATTCGTGAGGCTCAACTTCTTGATGCTATGGTGAAGAAGGTGAAGATTGGGATTGCCAAGAACCAACCCAAGTACAAGTGTTATCGTCTTGATGACAAGGATACTCTATTCTTCGAGGATCGCATTGTTGTTCCTAAGGGTGACCTTCGTAAAGTCATTATGAACAAGGCTCACAATTCACTCCTCTTTATTCACCCTGGAAGTACAAATATGTACCATGACCTCAAGCAGTCGTATTGGTGGACTCGAATGAAGCGCGAGATTGCTCACTTCGTGAATGAATGTGATGTCTACAGAAGAGTGAAAGCAGAACACCAACGACCAGCCGGTCTCCTCCAACCTCTTGCCATTCCAGAATGGAAGTTTGATCATATTGAGATGGACTTCGTGACTGGATTTCCAAAATCCAAGCGTGGCAATGATGCTATCTTCATTGTCATCGACAAGCTCACTAAAGTGGCTCATTTCCTTCCTATCAAAGAATCTATCACAGCAGCTCAGTTGGCAGAGCTATATACCTCCAGGATTGTCTCTCTGCACGACATTCCGCAGTTGATATTTTCAGATCATGGAAGCATCTTTACCTCTAAGTTCTGGGATTCCTTTCAGAAGGCCATGGGCACCAACATTCGCTTCAGCACAACTTTTCATCCTCAAACTACTGGCCAAGTTGAGAGGGTCAATCAAATTCTTGAAGATATGCTCAGGGCATGTGTCATTTCTTTCGGTATGAAGTGGGAAGATTGTCTTCCATATGCCGAGTTCTCCTACAACAATAGCTTCCAAGCAAGTTCGGGCAAGGCCCCATTCGAGATTCTCTATGGCAGAAAGTGCCGTACTCCTCTTAACTGGTCAGAGACTGGTGAACGCCAACTTCTTGGCAATGACTTGATCACAGAGGCTGAAGAAATGTGCAAAGTCATTCGTGAAAATCTCAAAGCCACGCAATCGCGTCAGAAGAGTTACTATGATAGCAAGCATTGTGACTTGGCTTTCGAGATCGGAGACCATGTCTACCTCCCCGTCTCTCCAATGAAAGGTACTCGTCGCTTCGGTATCAAAGGGAAGCTTGCTCCTAGATACGTGGGTCCTTTCAAGATCATTGGCAAAAGAGGCGATCTCGCCTATCAACTTGAGCTTCCATCAAACTTTGCAAATGTGCACGACGTGTTTCATGTGCCTCAGCTTCGCAAGTGTTTCAAGACTCCTGACCGCACCATCAACTTCGAACAGATTGATCTCCAAGAAGACCTGTCTTATCATGAGCATCCCGTGGCTATTCTTGAAGAAACTAAGCGCAAGACTCGCAACAAGTCTATCATATTCCTAAAAGTGAAGTGGTCACATCATTCCGACCGTGAAGCCACCTGGGAACGCGAGGACCACCTCCGTTCCGAATACCCGGAGTTTTTCCAGTCCTAGATCTCGGGACGAGATCCTTTCGTAGTGGTGGAGTGTTGTAACGCCCCATATGTAACTTGCCATATTTGTATTCCAACTCTTGCCATTTTCGGCACTAAGTTATGATATTTCCTCGTTGTTGGGTTTTGTCTCTGTGTTGCTTTTGTCTTTGTCATGCATCTCATATCATGTCATCATGTGCATCGCATTTGCATACGTGTTCGTCTCATGCATCCGAGCATTTTCCCCGTTGTCCGTTTTGCATTCCGGCGCTCCTATGTCCTCCGGTGTCCCCTTTTGCCTCTTTTCATGTGCGGGTGTTAAACGTTCCCGGATTGGACCGATACTTGCCAAGCGGCCTTGGTTTACTATCGGTAGACCGCCTGTCAAGTTTCGTACCATTTGGACTTCGTTTGATATTCCAACGGTTAACCAAGGAACCGAAAAGGCCTCGTATGTGTTGCAGCCCAACACCTCTCCAAAGTGTCCCAAAACCCCCTCCATCATCTCGGTCGTTCGATCACGATCGCGTGGCTGAAAACCATGCTCAATTTGGAGTCTCCTAGATCCCTCTACCTATAAATATATGCCCCCATCCGAAAATCTCGCAGTCGAAACCCTAAAAATCGTCCCCTCCGCCGTCGGACGTGTCCGCACCCGCCGGAAACGCCCGCGCCGCCGCGCCCAACCACCCAGGAGCCGCCACGTGGCCTCCCGCCTCCGTCCACCGCGCCGGCCAGCTCGGGCCCGAGGCAAGCCCCCGCGGCCTGGTCGCCGCGCGCCGCCGCCCGTCTCCTCCCGCCGCCTGCCCGCGCCCGAAGGTCGCCGCCTCCGCCGCCCAGTTCGTCGCTGGCTGCCTCTGACCGCACTGCCCTCGTCACAGGCGAGCCCCGGCAAGCGCGTTGCCCCGCAGCCTTGACGTCCGCGTCGGCCCCGCGCCTCCTCCGGCCTCCTCCTCATTCCGGCCACCGCCCCACAGCTCCGGCCACCGTCCTGCCTTCGTCGCCGGCGAGGTCCCGATGAACCTCGGGAGGCATGCCCGATCCAGATCGACTACAGGAAACCCTAGGTTGACTTCGGATTTTCCCTAAGTCCCCAGTTTGCATTATTTTTAGGCAACTTCATCATGTCATAACTTTGCACCCGTGGCTCATTTGGGCGTGTAGCATATCAAATTGTTCGTCTGGATGTGCACTTCATTTCATTCCATTGCACCATGTTCATTTGAGTTCATCTTGATGCCCTAAATGTTGTTGCAAGAGTGCTATGTAATGTTAGGTTCTGATTCTTAACAGATATTGGACATTTGTCATTTTTACCATGTTTAATGTGTGCCTCCTATGATCTTGACCCCTACATGTGTTTTGGGCTATGCCATGCCATCTTTACAGGGGTGTATGCCATGTATTTTTTTGATCTTTGTGGTGACTAGCACAAGCTTGCAAAGTAGCTCTCGTGATGTTGCTGATTTCAGGGACTTAGAATTCTTCTAAGTCATTTCCCTGATGATATTTTTATGCCATGTATTCATGTTGCTACAGAGTGATCCATGCCTCTTTTGAGCATGTTCTGTAAGGATGTTTTTGAGATATTGTTATGCTCTATCCATCCATGTCTTTGTTTGCAATTAAGAAGTACCCTAGAATTACTCAATCTTGCTCTACTTTTGCTATAAAATGTTCCTGGCAGATTGTTTACATGTTAATCAATTTTGCCTACGTAACTCTGTTTTTGACATGCCCAGTTTTCTGCTAAGTCTGAATCTGTTAACGAAACTTGCTATGTTTACATGCTTGCCATTGTATTTTCTGATCCCTTTTGGCTTATGGTCAGTAAGGGACTTTTGTTATATGCTTTGAGTAGTTTCATGACATGCCTTGCTTTACCATGATATGTTCCTGTAGCATGTTGTTATCTTGCTCTAAGCATTGCTTCCTGATGTTAAATCCTAGCATGTTGTTATTTTCACTAAGTCTGTGAACCTCATATCTTTTGCACTTTTGCCATGCTTGTTTGAACCTGGTATTGAGTGAATTAGCCGTAGCTCAGTGTTCATCTTTTGTCAAGCATCTTGAGTGGATCACTGCCATGTGCCATGTTGCTATGTTAGAGTGTAGTAGCTTATTTTTCTTGATGCATTTAGATAGCATCGTGCTGTTAATCGCAGCTTAGTACCATTATTGTTTTGCTTGCCATTTGCAAACCGTGCATCCGATTCCGGTGATCTTTATATCGACTTCGACCAAAATCAACTCATCTTTCCAGCGACACTCTTGATTTTCCAAGTTGAGGCCTGGTTCAATCTTTCCTTGCCGAAGCATGCATATGCATTGCATATCACATCCCGCATATCATGCCATGTTTTGCATCATGTTGCTTGCGCATTGCACCGTGGTTGATTGTGTCTCCCTTTGCTTGTGTTCTTGCTTTGGGTAGAACCGGGAGACGAGTACGTGATCGAGGAACCCATTGAGTACGCTTACGAGGATCAAGCTTACGTCAACTCGGAGAACTTTGCAGGCAAGATGACCATACCCTCGAAATCACTTCTATCTTTGCTTGCTAGATGCTCGCTCTATTGCTATGCCTATGCTACGATACCTACCACATGCTTTATCATGCCTCCCATATTGCCATGTCAAACCTCTAACCCACCTTGTCCTAGAAAACCGTTGTTTGGCTATGTTACCGCTTTGCTCAGCCCCTCTTATAGCGTTGCTAGTTGCAGGTGAAGATTGGACTTTGTTCCTTGTTGGAACATGTTTATTGTTGGGATATCACCATTATATCTTGTTTACTTTAATGCATCTATATACTTGGTAAAGGGTGGAAGGCTCGGCCTTATGCTTGGTGTTTTGTTCCACTCTTGTCGACCTAATTTCCGTCATACCGGTGTTATGTTCCTTGATTTTGTGTTCCTTACACGGTTGGGTTATAATGGGAACCCCTTGACAGTTCGCCTTGAATAAAACTCCTCCAGCAAGGCCCAACTTTGGTTTTACCATTTGCCACCTAGCCTCTTTTCCCTTGGGTTCCACGGACTCAAGGGTCATCTTTATTTTAAACCCCCCGGGCCAGTGCTCCTCTGAGTGTTGGTCCAACCTGTCAGCTGCCGGTGGCCACCAGGGGCAACTCTGGGCTGGCCTACCGGAACCTTGGACAATCTGGTGTGCCCTGAGAACAAGATATGTGCAGCTCCTATCGTGATTTGTCGGCACATTTGGGTGGCTTTGCTGGTTTAATTTTACCATTGTCGAGATGTCTTGTAACCGGGATTCCGAGTCTGATCGGGTCATCCTGGGAGAAGGAATATCCTTCGTTGACCGTGAGAGCTTGTGATGGGCTAAGTTGGGACACCCCTGCAGGGATTTGATCTTTCGAAAGCCGTGCCCGCGGTTATGGGCAGATGGGAATTTGTTAATGTCCGGTTGTAGAAAACCTGAAACTTAACTTAATTAAAATGGATCAACAGCGTGTGTAGCCATGATGGTCTCTTTTCGGCGGAGTCCGGGAAGAGAACACGGCCTCGGGTTTTGCTTGAACGTAAGTATTTCTAGGATCACTTCTTGATCATAGATTCTCGAATGTGCTTTGCCTTCTCTTCTCTCTCTCATTTGCGTAAGGTAGCCACCATATATGCTAGTTCATTGCTGCAGCTCCACCTCATACCTTTTACCTACCCATAAGCTTAAATAGTCTTGATCGCGAGGGTGTGAGATTGCTGAGTCCCCATGACTCACAGATTACTTCCAAAACCAGATGCAGGTGTTGATGATACCATTCCAGGAGATACGACTGAGCTCGAGTGGGAGCTTGATGAGGACTCAGGACAATATTATGTTTCCTTTCCAGACGATCAGTAGTGGAGACCAGTTGGGGCGATCAGGGTTCTTATGCATTTGGGGTTGTCTTTATTTTGGTTCCATAGTCGGACCTTGATTGTATCTGGATGATTGTAATGCTATAATTTATGTAGTGTGTGAAGTGGCGATTGTAAGCCAACTATGTACCTCTTTCTTATTCAGTACATGGGATGTGTAAAGATTACCCCTCTTGCGGCATTGCCTACAATGCGGTTATGCCTCTAAGTCGTGCTCCGACACATGGGAGATATAGCCACATCGTGGGTATTACATCACATCTCTGCAAAACTCGATCAAGGTTGCTCAAGTAATCATCAAAAGAAGATCCATAGACGGAAAAGTCGTCCATGAAAACCTCACATATCTTTTCACAAAAGTCAGAGAATATAGACATCATGCATCTTTGAAAGGTAGCAGGTGCATTACATAGACCAAAAGGCATACGTCTATAAGCAAAATTACCAAAAGGGCATGTAAAAGTAGTCTTTGATTGATCTTTGGCTGACACATGTATTTGAGAGAAACCAGAATAACCATCTAGAAAGCAAAAATGTGTATGTTTGGACAATCTTTCTAGCATTTGATCGATAGAAGGTAAGGGGTAATGATCCTTTGTAGTAGCCTTAATTAATTTGCGGAAATCAATTACCATCCTATAACCTGTAATAATTCTTTGAGGAATCAATTCATCTTTATCATTAGGAACAATAGTAATACCTCCCTTCTTAGGGACACAATGGACAGGGCTTACCCACTGACTATCAGCAACGGAATAAATTATACCTGCCTCAAGAGCTTTAGTATCTCCTTTCTTACCACTTCTTTCATTTTAGGATTCAGCCGGCGTTGATGATCACGAACTGGTTTAGCATCTTCTTCCAAATTAATTTTATGTTGACACAGAGTGGGACTAATGCCCTTAAGATCATCAAGAGTATACCCAATAGCAGCACTGTGCTTCTTCAGATTTTTCAATAATCTTTCTTCCTCATGCTCTGAAAGGTTAGCACTAATAATAACAGGATATATCTTTTTCTCATCAAGATAAGCATATTTAAGAGTATCAGGTAACAGTTTAAGCTCAAACACGGGATCACCCTTGGGTGGAGGAGGATCCCCTAGGATTTCAACAGGTAAATTGTTTTTCAGAATAGGTTCCTGTTTAAAGAATACTTCATCTAATTCCCTTCTTTCATTCATAAACATGTTATTTTCATGGTCTAGCAAATATTGTTCTAAAGGATCACTAGGAGGTATGGCAATAGAAGCAAGACCAATAATTTCATCCTTACTAGGTAATTCTTCTTCACGGTGTTGTCTACTAAATTTAGAAAAATTAAATTCATGAGTCATATCAATCAAACCGACAGTAACAACATCCCTTTTGCAATCTATGGTAGCATTAAAAGTGTTTAAGAAAGGTCTACCAAATATAATGGGACAAAAGCTATCTTGTGGGGAACCAAGAACAAGAAAATCAGCAGGGTATTTAGTTTTCCCACACAAGACTTCAACATCTCTAACAATTCCCATTGGTGAAATAGTGTCTCTATTGGCAAGTTTAATTGTGACATCAATATCTTCCAACACAGCAGGTGCAATATCATGCATAACTTCTTGGCATAAGGAATAAGGTATTGCACTAGCACTAGCACCCATACCACATAAGCCATGATAACAATGATATTAAAGAAGTTATTTTCCTGAGGTTTGGAGTCCCTAGATATTTAATGACTGATGGTGGTTCACACTTTATTCATGGTGCTTTCTGTAAAATGCTTGCTAAATATGATGTTAATCATATAATTGCATCTCCTTATCACCCACAGTCTAGCGGTCAAGTAGAGTTGAGCAATAGAGAGCTCAAATTAATTTTGCAAAAGACTGTTAATAGGTCTAGAAAGAATTGGTCTAAGAAACATGATGATGCATTACGGGCTTATAGAACTGCATATAAAAATCCTATGGGTATGTCTCCGTATAAAATGGTTTATGGAAAAGCATGTCACTTACCTCTCGAACTAGAACACAAGGCATATTGGGCTGTTAAAGAGCTTAACTATGATTTTAAACTTGCCGGTGAGAAGAGGTTATTCGATATTAGGTCACTTGATGAATGGAGAACCCAAGCTTATGACAATGCCAAGTTGTTTAAAGAAAAAGTTAAAAGATGGCATGACAAAAGGATACAAAAGCATGAGTTTAATGTAGGTGATTATGTATTGCTATACAACTCTCGTTTAAGATTTTTTGCGGGAAAACTTCTCTCTAAATGGGAAGGCCCCTATGTTATCGAAGAGGTCTATCGTTCCAGTGCCATAAAGATCAACAACTTCGAGGGCACAAATCCGAAAGTGGTAAACGGTCAAAGAATCAAACATTATATCTCAGGTAATCCCATAAATGTTGAAACCAATATGATTGAAACCGTAACCCCTGAGGAATACATAAGGGACACTTCCCGGAACATTTCAGACTCCGAAAAAGAAAAGGTATGTGGTACAGTAAGTAAACCAACTCCAAAACAATTTTTAAGGCAATATTTCCCTGTTTTGGAATATTTAGAAAAATAGAAAAATAAGTAGCAGTCCGGGAAGAACACGAGGGCCCCATGAGTGTGGTGGGCGCGCCCTACCCCCCTGGGCGCACCCCCTACCTCGTGTGCCTTCCGGACTCCGTTTTATTACACGTTACATATTTTGGTCGGTAAAAATTCATTACATAACCTCCCAAAGGTTTTGACTCCCATATCACGAACCTCCTCTGTTCTTGTTTCGAGCTATTTTTTGTCAAGGTTTTCCAGGCTAGGCATCATGTCGTCACCCTCCTCCAACAATGGTGACAATGATGCTTGGCTAATGAAGATAGATCTGAAGAGGGAAGAACCCACGAGGGTCAACAAGGATGAAAGGATCAAAAAGGCCACGGAGGATCAAGCTCCGGCAGCAAAAGACATCCTTCAACTTGATCATAACCTTCTTACCCCAACTGAGATCGAAGCTTTCAAGATGATTGAGTTAGCTCGTATACAAAACAAGTATCTCACACAAGAAAATATTTTGTTGAAGGAGCATATTGTCGCACTCAAGGGCATTATTCGCAAGCTGGAGGACCTCTTACGCTCGATGTGCGATTACCCGTCACCACCACCTTCTTCACCAACAAAGGAGATATAATCACATGGGTATGGGCACTCCCCTTGGCAACTGCCAAGCTTGGGGGAGGTGCCTCGGTATCGTATCACAATCACAACTCCTATCTTTACCGTTTTTCTTAGTTCGATCCTATTAGTAGTATCTTGATCTAGTAGAATAAAGTCTATGGCATGATTTAGTTTTGAGTTTTGCTTTATGATCTCTCTTTGTAATCGAGTCCGTGAGCTATATATAATAAAGATTAGTGTTGAATCAAGGGCTTGATTATTTTGCCATGATCTTGGGTGAACAAAAGAAAAGAGAAAAAGAATAAAAAGAAACAAAGAGTTCATATTGATCTTATTGAGAGTAATGACTTCACATAGAAAGAGTATGATGATTAAAAGTTGCTGGGAGTTGGTAGACATAGCTTTGGTCATTGCTGCAATTAATAGGAAGTAATAAGGAAAGAGAGGTTTTCACATATAGATATATTATCATTGACATCTTTTATGATTGGGAGCACTCATTAAAATATGACATGCTAAAGAGTTGATGTTGGACAAGGAAGACAATGTAATGAGTTATGTCTTTCTTATATCTGAGATAAAGTATGTTGTCATGGATCCTCTAACTTGTTGAGATGGCCTTTCCCCTCATGCTAGCCAAATTCTAAGCACCAAGTAGAAATACTACTTGTGCTTCCAAATACCCTTAAACCAGTTTTGCCATGAGAGTCCATCATATCTACCTATGGATTGAGTAAGATCCTTCAAGTAAGTTGTCATCGGTGCAAAGCAATAAAAATTGATCTAAATATGTATGATTGATTGGTGTGGGAGAAATAAGCTTTATACGATCTTGTGATGTGGAAGTAATAAAAGCGACGGACTGCATAATAAAGGTTCATATCACAAGGGGCAATATAAAGTGATGTTCTTTCGCATTGAGATTTTATGCATCTAACCATAAAAGCGCATGGCAACCTCTGCTTCCCTCTGCGAAGGGCCTATCCTTTATTATTATCTTCTAGCTTATGCAAGAGTCATGGTGATCTTCACCTTTTCTTTTTCAGTTTATCCTTTGGCAAGCTCAGCATGTTGGAAAGAACATGATATATATATATATATATCTAATTGGATGTAGGGGAGCATGAACCATTATTGTTGACATTACCCTTGAGGTAAAAGGTTGTGGGGCAAAACTATAAGCCCCTATCTTTCTCTGTGTCCGATTAAAACTCCGTAACCACAAGTATCGCGTGAGTGTTAGCAATTATGGAGGACTAAATGATAGTTGAGTATGTGGACTTGCTTTTTAGCTCTAACATAGACTCTTTCCGATGTTATGATAAATTGCAATTGCTTCAATGATTGAGATTATAGTTTGTCGGAGCCCAATAAGGTTTATGATTTATACTCTTGCATTGTGAATAGATCATCACTTGAACATAAGTAATCATATGACAAAATCTATATATGTTGCTGTTATAAGAATAATCATGATGCCTTCATGTCCATATTTTATTTTTATCGACGCCTCTACCTCTAAACATGAGGACATATTTATTTTTATCGGCTTTTCGCTTGAGGACAAGCGAGGTCTAAGCTTGGGGGAGTTGATACGTCTATTTTGCATCATGCTTTTATATCGATATTTATCGCATTATGGACTGTTATTTCACTTTATATCACAATACTTATGGCGATTCTCTCTTATTTTACAAGGTTTACAGAAAGAGGGAGAATGCCGGCAGCTGGAATTCTGGGCTGGAAAAGGAGCAAATATTAGAGGCCTATTCTGCGCAACTCCAAAAGTCCTGAAACTTCACGGGACATCTTAAAAGAAATAAAGAAAAATCCTCGCCAAAGATGAAGGCCATGGGCCCACACCCTTCTCACGAGGGTGGGGGGCGCCCCCCCTAGGGCGTGCCCCCTTCCTCGTGGGCCCCTCCGGTGGCTCTCTGATGCCCATCTTCTCCTATATGAGGTCTTTCAATGAGAAAAAATAGGAGGGAACTTTTCGGGACGAGACTCCGCCGCCACGAGGCGGAACCTTGGCGGATCCAATCTAGAGCTCTGGCAGAGCTGTTCTGCCGGGGATACTTCCCTCCCGGAGGGGGAAATCATCACCATCGTCATCACCAACGCTCCTCTCATCGGGAGAGGGCAATCTCCATCAAAATCTTCACCAGCACCATCTCATCTCCAAACCCTAGTTCATCTCTTGTATCCAATTCTTGTCTTAAAGTCCGGGATTGGTGCTAGTAGGTAGCTAGTAGTGTTGATTACTCCTTGTAGTTGATGCTAGTTGGATTATTAGGTGGAAGATCATATGTTCAGATCCTATATGCATATTATTACCCCTCTGATTATGAACCTGAATATGCTTTGTGAGTAATTACGTTCGTTCCTGAGGACAAGGGAGAAGTCTTGCTATGAGTAGTCATGTGAATTTGGTATTCGTTTGATATTTTGATAAGATGTATGTTGTCTAGCCTCCAGTGGTGTTATGTGAAAATCGACTACATAACACTTGACCATTATTTGGGCCTAGAGGAAGGCATTGGGAAGTAATAAGTAGATGATGGGTTGCTAGAGTGACAGAAGCTTAAACCCTAGTTTATGCGTTGCTTCGTAAGGGGCTGATTTGGATCCATATGTTTCATGCTATGGTTAGGTTTACCTTAATACTTTTGTTATAGTTGCGGATGCTTGCAATAGAGGTTAATCATAAGTGGGATGCGTGTTCAAGTAAGAACAGTACCCAAGCACCGGTCCACCCACATATCAAATTATCAAAGTATCGAACGCGAATCATATGAACGTGATGAAAACTAGCTTGATGATATTCCCATGTGTCCTCGGGAGCGCTTTTCCTATTATAAGAGTTTGTTTCGGCTTGTCCTTTGCTACAAAAGGATTAGGCCACCTTGCTGCACATTATTCACTTTTGTTACTTGTTGCTAGTTACAATTTATCCTGTCACAACAAAGACTTCTCCCATGTCCTTTTGTAGCAAAGGACAAGCCTGGACAAACTCTTATATGATGTAAAGCGCTCCCGAGGACACATGGGAATATCGTCAAGCTGGTTTTCATCACGTTCATATGATTCGCGTTCGGTACTTTGATAATTTGGTATGTGGGTGGACCGGTGCTTGGGTGCTGCCCTTACTTGGACAAGCATCCCACTTATGATTAACCTCTATTGCAAGCATCCACAACTACAACAAAAGTATTAAGGTAAACCTAACCATAGCATGAAACATATGGATCCAAATCAGCCCCTTACGAAGAAACACATAAACTAGGGTTTAAGCTTCTGTCACTCTAGCAACCCATCATCTACTTATTACTCCCCAATGCCTTCCTCTAGGCCCAAATAATGGTGAAGTGTCATGTAGTCGACGTTCACATAACACCACTAGAGGAGAGACAACATACATCTCATCAAAATATCGAACGAATACCAAATTCACATGACTACTAATAGCAAGACTTCTCCCATGTCCTCAGGAACAAAAGTAACTACTCACAAAGCATAAACATGTTCATAATCAGAGGGGTATTAATATGCATATAGGATCTGAACATATGATCTTCCACAAATTAAACCAACTATCATCAACTATAAGGAGTAATTAACACTACTAGCAACCTACTAGCACCAATCCCGGACATGGAGACAATAATTGGATACAAGAGATGAACTAGGGTTCTGAGATGAGATGGTGCTGATGAAGATGTTGATAGAGATTGCCCTCTCCCGATGAGAGGAGCGTTGGTGATGACGATCGCGATGATTTCCCCCTTCGGGAGGGAAGTTTCCCCGGCAGAACAGCTCCGCCAGAGCCCTAGATTGGTTCCGCCAAGGTTCCGCCTCGTGGCGGCAGAGTTTCGTCCGAGAAGATGGCTTATGTTTTTTTCCCATCGAATGACTCCATATAGCAGAAGATGGCCACCGGAGGGCCACCAGGGGGCCCACGAGGTAGGGGGGCGCCCTGGGGGTAGGGCGCGCCCCCACCCTCGTGGGCAGGGTGTGGCCCCCCTGGTGAAGTTCTTCCTCTCAATATTTTTTTATATATTTGGAAAACATCTTCCGTGAAGTTTCAGGACTTTTGGAGCTGTGCAGAATAGGTCTCTAATATTTGCTCCTTTTCCAGCCCAGAATCCCAGCTTTCGGCATTCTCCCTCTTTATGTAAACCTTGTAAAATAAGAGAGAATAGGCATAAGTATTGTGACACAATGTGTAATAACAGCCCATAATGCAATAAATATTGATATAAAAGCATGATGCAAAATGGACGTATCACACCTTTACCTAGAAGGCGTTCTAAGAATTCGGAATTTGTTGATCTTGATGCTAAAATTGATAAAAGTGGGATTGAAGAAATTGAAACCCTAGATGTTGCTAAACCCACTATTATGGATTTCAAGGAATTTAACTATGAAAATTGCTCTTTGATTGTTTGTATTTCCTTGTTACAATCCGTGCTAAATTCTCCTCACGCTTATAGTCAAAATAAAGCGTTTACTAAACATATCATTGATGCCTTGATGCAATCTTATGAAGAAAAACTTGAATTGGAAGTTTCTATCCCTAGAAAACTTTATGATGAGTGGGAACCAACTATTAAAATTAAAATTAAAAATCATGAATGCTATGCTTTATGTGATTTGGGTGCTAGTGTTTCCACGATTCCAAAGACTTTGTGTGATTTGTTAGGTTTCCGTGATTTTGATGATTGCTCTCTAAACTTGCACCTTGCGGATTCCACTATTAAGAAACTTATGGGAAGAATTAATGATGTTCTTATTGTTGCAAGTAGGAATTATGTACCCGTAGATTTTATTGTTCTTGACATAGATTGCAATCCTTCATGTCCTATTATTCTTGGTAGACCTTTCCTTAGAACGATTGGTGCAATTATTGATATGAAGGAAGGAAATATTGGATTCCAATTTCCATTAAGGAAAGGCATGGAACACTTTCCGAGAAAGAAAATTAAATCACCTTATGAATCTATTATGAGAGCCACTTATGGATTGCCTACCAAAGATGGCAATACCTAGATCTATTCTTGCTTGTTATGCCTAGCTAGGGGCGTTAAACGATAGCGCTTGTTGGGAGGCAACCCATTTTTTTATTCCTTGCTTTTTGATCCTGTTTAGTAATAAATAATTTATCTAGTCTCTGTTTTGGTTGTGTTTTTTGTGTTTAATTAGTGTTTGTGCCAAGTAGAACCGTTGGGAAGACTTGGGGAAAGTCTTGTTGAACTTGCTGTAAAAAACAGAAACTTTAGTGCTCACGAGAACTTCTGCCACTTTTATTTGGAAAGTGATATTTAGTTAATTATTTTTGCAGATGATTAATATTTAAATTTACCACGTCCAGCAATTTATTTTAGAATTTTTGGGGATCCAGATCTTGCGCTAGCTACAGATTACTACAGACTGTTCTGTTTTTGACAGATTCTGTTTTTCGTGTGTTGTTTGCTTATTTTGATGAATCTATGGCTAGTAAAATAGTTTATAAACCATAGAGAAGTTGTAATACAGTAGGTATAACACCAATATAAATAAAGAATGAGTTCATTACAGTACCTTGAAGTGGTCTTTTGTTTTCTTTCGCTAACGGAGCTCATGAGATTTTCTACTTTAAGTTTTGTGTTGTGATGTTTTCAAGTTTTGGGTAAAGATTTGATGGATTATGGAACAAGGAGTGGAAAGAGCCTAAGCTTGGGGATGCCCATGACACCCCCAATATAATCTAAGGACACCTAAAAACCAAAGCTTCGGGATGCCCCAGAAGGCATCCCCTCTTTCGTCTTCTTCTATCGGTAACTTTACTTGGAGCTATATTTTTATTCGCCACATGATATGTGTTTTTCTTGGAGCGTCTTGTATGATTTGAGTCTTTGATTGTTAGTTTACCACAATCATCCTTTCTGTACACACCTTTTGAGAGCCATATATGATTTGGAATTTGTTAGAATACTCTATGTGCTTTGCTTATATCTTTTGAGTTATATAATTTTTCTCTAGCACTTCACTTATATATATTTTAGAGCACAGTGGTGGATTTTTTTATAGAAACTATTGATCTCTCATGCTTCACTTAGATTATATTGAGAGTCTTTAATAGCATGGTAATTTGCTTAAAATCTTAATATGCTTGGTACACAAGATTAATAATAAAACTTTCTTATGAGTGTGTTGAATACTATGATAAGTTTGATACTTGATAATTGTTTTGAGATATGGAGATGGTTATATTAAAGTCATGCTAGTTGAGTAGTTGTGAATTTGAGAAATACTTGTATTGAACCTTGTGCTTCCCGTAGCATGCACGTATGGTGAACCGTTATGTGATGATGTCGGAGCATGATTTATTTATTGATTGTCTTCCGTATGAGTTGCGGTCGGGGACGAGCGATGGTCTTTTCCTACCAATCTATCCCCCTAGGAGCATGCGCGTAATACCTTGCTTTGATAACTTCTAGATTTTTGCAATAAGTATATGAGTTCTTTGTTACTAATGTTGAGTCCATGGATTATACGCACTTTTCTCACCCTTCCACCTTTGCTAGCCTCTCTAATACAGCGCACCTTTCGCCGGTATCATACACCCACCATATACCTTCCTCAAAACAGCCACCATACCTACCTATTATGGCATTTCCATAGTCATTCTGAGATATATTGCCATGCAACTTTCCACCGTTCCGTTTATTATGACACACTCCATCATTGTCATATTGCTTAGCATGATCATGTAGTTGACATCATATTTGTGGCAAAGCCACCGTTCATAATTCTTTCATACATGTCACTCTTGATTCATTGCATATCCCGGTACACCGCCGGAGGCATTCATATAGAGTCATATTTTGTTCTAAGTATCGAGTTGTAATTGTTGAGTTGTAAGAAAAATAAAAGTGTGATGATCATCATTATTAGAGCATTGTCCCAGTGAGGAAAGGATGATGGAGACTATGATTCCCCCACAAGTCGGGATGAGACTCCGGACGAAAAATAAAAAAAAGGAAAAAAAAGAAAGAAAAGAGGCCATAAAAAAGAGAAGGCCCAAATAAAAAAATGAGAGAAAAAGAGAGAAGGGACAATGCTACTATCCTTTTACCACAATTGTGCTTCAAAGTAGCACCATGATCTTCATAGTAGAGAGTCTCTCATGTTATGAGTTTCATATACTAGTGGGAATTTTTCATTATAGAACTTGGCTTGTATATTCCAGTGATGGGATTCCTCAAAATGCCCTAGGTCTTCATGAGCAAGCAAGTTGGATGCACGCCCACTTAGTTTCTTTTTGAGCTTTCATATACTTATAGCTCTAGTGCATCCGTTGCATGTCAATCCCTACTCACTCACATTGATATTATTGATGGGCATCTCCATAGCCCGTTGATACGCCTAGTTGATGTGAGACTATCTTCCCCTTTTTGTCTTCTCCACAACCACCACTCTATTCCACCTATAGTGCTATGTCCATGGCTCACGCTCATGTATTGCGTGAAAATTGAAAAAGTTTTGAGAATGTCAAAAGTATGAAACAATTGCTTGGATTGTCATCGTGGTTGTGCATGATTTAAATATTTTGTGTGGTGAAGATAAAGCATAGCCAGACTATATGATTTTGTGGGGATAACTTTCTTTGGCCATGTTATTTTGAGAAGACATAATTGCTTTGTTAGTATGCTTGAAGTATTATTATCTTTATGTGAATATGGACTTTTGTCTTGAATCTTTCAGATCTGAATATTCATACCACAATTAATAAGAATTACATTAAAATTATGCCAAGTAGCACTCCCCATAAAAAATTCTGTTTTTATCATTTACCTACTCGAGGATGAGCAGGAATTAAGCTTGGGGATGCTTGATACGTCTCCAACGTATCTATAATTTTTGATTGCTCCATGCTATATTATCTACTGTTTTGGACATTATTGGGCTTTATTATCCACTTTTATATTATTTTTGGGACTAACCTATTAACCGGAGGCCCAACCCAGACTTGCTGTTTTTTTTGCCTGTTTTAGGGTTTCGAAGAAAAGGAATATCAAACGGAGTCCAAACGGAATGAAACCTTCGGGAACGTGATTTTCTCAATGAATAAGACACAGGAGACTTGGACCCTACGTCAAGGCACAAGAGAGGAGGCCACGAGGTAGGGGGCGCGCTTGCCTACCCCAGGCGCGCCCTCCACCCTCGTGGGCCCCCTGTTGCTCCACCGACGTACTCCTTCCTCCTATATATATCCACGTACCCCCAAACGATCAGATACGGAGCCAAAACCCTAATTCCACCACCGTAACTTTCTGCATCCACGAGATCCCATCTTGGGGCCTGTTCCGGAGCTCCGCCGGAGGGGGCATCGATCACGGAGGGCTTCTACATCAACACCATAGCCCTTTCGATGAAGTGTGAGTAGTTTACCTCAGACCTACGGGTCCATAGTTAGTAGCTAGATGGCTTCTTCTCTCTTTTTGGATCTCAATACATTGTTCTCCCCCTCTCTTGTGGAGAACTATTCGATGTAATCTTCTTTTTGCGGTGTGTTTGTTGAGACCGATGAATTGTGGGTTTATGATCAAGTCTATCTATGAATAATATTTGAATCTTCTCTGAATTATTTTATGTATGATTGGTTATCTTTGCAAGTCTCTTCGAATTATCAGTTTGGTTTGGCCTACTAGATTGATCATTCTTGCAATGGGAGAAGTGCTTAGCTTTGGGTTCAATCTTGCGGTGTCCTTTCCCAGTGACAGTTGGGGCAGCAAGGCATGTATTGTATTGTTGCCATCGAGGATAACAACATTGGGTTTTCTTCATATTGCATGAGTCTATCCCTCTACTTCATGTCATCTTGCTTAAGGCATTACTCTGTTTTTAACTTAATACTCTAGATGCATGCTGGATAGCGGTCGATGAGTGGAGTAATAGTAGTAGATGCAGGCAGGAGTCGGTCTACTTGTCCCGGACGTGATGCCTATTTACATGGTCATGCCTAGATATTCTCATAACGATGCTCAATTCTGTCAATTGCTCAACAGTAATTTGTTCACCCACCGTAGAATACTTATGCTCTCGAGAGAAGCCACTAGTGAAACCTATGGCCCCTGGGTCTATCTTTATCATATTAATCTCCTACTACCTAGTTATTTCCTTTGCTATTTACTTTGCCTTTATTTTACTTTGCATCTTTATCATAAAAATACCAAAAATATTATCTTTATCATATCTATCAGATCTCACTCTCGTAAGTGGCCTTATAGGGATTGACAACCCCTATTTGCGTTGGTTGCAAGGATTTATTTGTTTTGTGCAGGTACGAGGGACTCGCGTGTAGCCTCCTACTGGATTGATACCTTGGTTCTCAAAAACCGAGGGAAATACTTACGCTACTTTGCTGCATCATCCCTTCCTCTTCGGGGAAAACCAACGCAGTGCTCAAGAGGTACCACCCATCACATACCCTTATCTCCCGCATTACATTATTTTCCATTTGCCTCTCGTTTTCCTCTCCCCCACTTCACCCCTGCCGTTTTATTGGCCCTCTCTCTCTATCCTCCATCTCTTTCTCTATTTGCCTCTTTTTGCCCGCTTGTTTTTTGTTTGCTTGTGTGTTAGTTTGCTTGCCTGTCGTTATGGCTAGTCCCTTATCTTCTCCGTTATCTCCCGAGAGTGAAATTCTAAATTTTAAGCAAAGGGAGGGAGAAAATATAAAAGATGCTTGGTATAGAATTTGCAATGCTCAAAATAGATCTACCAGGAAGCAATCTACTTCCGTTCTTCTTCGCAATTTTTATGTAGGCATAACTCCCTGGCACAGATATATCCTTGATACTATTACCGGAGGGAACTTCTTGGGTAGCCATACTTTTGATTCTTATAATGCTATGATAGATTTGTTTGGCTGTTGGTTAATGGAACTGTATTAACTTTGGAGCATGTAATGCAAAGGCTTGAAATTATTGAAAATAAGGTTGCTACCATAGAGTTAATTGAAAATTTGGATAAAAATATTCACAACCGAATCTCTCAATATGGATCTAAAGTAGGAGTCACTTTGAAAAATATTAAAGAGAAGGAACCCATAGTTGATGAGAAAATAAATCACGATTCCACTAGAATTGATAGACTTGAGGATATTATTACCAACTTGGGAACTGCTTTTTCTTCTGTAAAGAACACTCCAAGTCCTCCCGCTAAAATTTCCAAGCTTATGTATGTTCCTAAGAATAAGGGTGAATCCTCTAGTAAGGAAACTGTGGATCTCAAATCTGTAAGTGTTCATCCCAATCTTTTTGCTATCATTAAGGAACCATTCATTACAAATGATTTTTTCGATCTTGTGCCTAAAAATTTGATAATCAATAAAAAGGAAGAAATCCCTAAAGATGGTAGATGCCTCACTGAAGAATTGCCTACCAAAGATGGCAATACCTAGATCTATCCTTGCTTGTTCTGCCTAGCTAGGGGCGTTAAACGATAGCGCTTGTTGGGAGGCAACCCAATTTTATTTTTATTCCTTGCTTTTTGCTCCTGTTTAGTAATAAATAATTTATCTATCCTCTGTTTCAGTTTTGTTTTTTGTGTTTAATTAGTGTTTGTGCCAAGTAGAACCGTTGGGAAGAATTGGGGAAAGTCTTGTTACACTTGCTGTAAAAAACAGAAACTTTAGCGCTCACGAGAACTACTGCCATTTTTATTTGGAAAGTGATATTTAGTTAATTCTTTTTGCAGATGATTAATAGATAAATTCCTCACGTCAAGCAATTTATTTTAGAATTTTTGGGGTTCCATATCTTGCGCTAGCTACAGATTACTACAGACTGTTCTGTTTTTGACAGATTCTGTTTTTGTGTGTGTTGTTTGCTTATTTTGATGAATCCATGGCTAGTAAAATAGTTTATAAACCATAGAGAAGTTGTAATACAGTAGGTATAACACCAATATAAATAAAGAATGAGTTCATTACAGTACCTTGAAGTGGTCTTTTGTTTTCTTTCGCTAACGGAGGTCACGAGATTTTCTACTTTAAGTTTTGTGTTGTGAAGTTTTCAAGTTTTGGGTAAAGATTTGATGGATTATGGAACAAGGAGTGGCAAGAGCCTAAGCTTGGGGATGCACATGGAACCCCCAAGATAACCTAAGGACACCTAAAAGCCAAAGCTTGGTAATGCCCATGGCACTCTCAAGATAACCTAAGGACACCTAAAAGCCAAAGCTTGGGGATGCCCCGGAAGGCATCCCCTCTTTCGTCTACTTCTATCGGTAACTTTACTTGGAGCTATATTTTTATTCGCCACATGATATGTGTTTTGCTTGAAGCGTCTTGTATGATTTGAGTCTTTACTTTTTAGTTTACCACAATCATCCTTGCTGTACACACCTTTTGAGAGAGCCATACATGATTTGGAATTTGTTAGAATACTCTATGTGCTTCGCTTATATCTTTTGAGTTATGTAATTTTGCTCTAGTACTTCACTTATATCTTTTAGAGCATGGTGGTGGATTTGTTTTATAGAAACAATTGATCTCTCATGCTTCACTTAGATTATTTTGAGAGTCTTAAATAGCATGGTAATTTGCTTAAAATCCTAATATGCTTGGTATACAAATAAAACTTTTTCTTATGAGTGTGTTGAATACTATGAGAAGTTCGATGCTTGATAATTGTTTTGAGACATGAAGATGGTGATATTAAAGTTGTTCTAGTTGAGTAGCTGTGAATTTGAAGAATACTTGTGTTAAAGTTTGTGATTCCCGTAGCATGCACGTATGGTGAACCGTTATGTGATGAAGTCGGAGCATGATTTATTTTTTGATTGTCTTCCTTATGAGTGGTGGTCGGGGACGAGCGATGGTCTTTTCCTACCAATCTATCCCCCTAGGAGCATGCATGTAATAATTTGCTTCGACAACTTGTAGATTTTTGCAATAAGTATATGAGTTCTTTATGACTAATGTTGAGTCCATGGATTATACACACTCTCACCCTTCCACCTTTGCTAGCCTCTCTAATACCGCGCACCTTTCGCCGCTATCATACACCCACCATATACCTTCCTCAAAACAGCCACCATACCTACCTATTATGGCATTTCCATAGCCATTCCGAGATATATTGCCATGCAACTTTCCACCGTTCCGTTTATTATGAGACACTCCATCATTGTCATATTGCTTAGCATGATCATGTAGTCGACATCGTATTTGTGGCAAAGCCACCATTCTTAATTATTTCATACATGTCACTCATGAGTCATTGCATATCCCGGCACACCGCCGGAGGCATTCATATAGAGTCATATTTTGTTCTAAGTATCGAGTTGTAATTGTTGAGTTGTAAGGAAATAAAAGTGTGATGATCATCATTATTAGAGCATTGTACTAGTGAGGAAAGGATGATGGAGACTATGATTCCCCCACAAGTCGGGATGAGACTCCGGACGAAAAATATATAAAAAAGAGAAAGACAAGAGGCCATAAAAAAGAAGAGAAAAGGCCCCAAAAAATGAGAGAAAAAGAGAGAAGGGGCAATGTTACTATCCTTTTACCACACTTGTGCTTCAAAGTAGCACCATGATATTCATGATAGAGAGTCTCCTATGCTATCACTTTCATATACTAGTGGGAATTTTTTTTCATTATAGAACTTGGCTTGTATATTCCAATGATGGGCTTCCTCAAAATGCCCTAGGTCTTAATGAGCAAGCAAGTTGGATGCACACCCACTTAGTTTCTTTTTGAGCTTTCATATACTTATAGCTCTAGTGCATCCGTTGCATGGCAATCCCTACTCACTCACATTGATATCTATTGATGGGCATCTCCATAGCCCGTTGATACGCCTAGTTGATGTGAGACTATCTTCTCCCTTTTTGTCTTCTCCACAACCACCATTCTATTCCACCTATAAGTGCTATGTCCATGGCTCACGCTCATGTATTGCGTGAAGATTGAAAAAGTTAGAGAACACCAAAAGTTTGCTTGGCTTGTCATCGGGGTTGTGCATGATTTAAATATTTTGTGTGGTGAAGATAAAGCATAGCCAGACTATATGATTTTGTGGGGATAACTTTCTTTGGCCATGTTATTTTGAGAAGACATAATTGCTTAGTTAGTATGCTTGAAGTATTATTATCTTTATGTCAATATGAACTTTTGTCTTGAATCTTTTGAATCTGAATATTCATACCAGAATTAAGAAGAATTACATTAAAATTATGCCAAGTAGCACTCCGCATCAAAAATTCTGTTTTTATCATTTACCTACTCGAGGACGAGCAGGAATTAAGCTTGGGATGCTTGATACATCTCCAACGTATCTATAATTTTTGATTGCTCCATGCTATATTATCTACTTTTTTGGACATTATTGGGCTTTATTATCCACTTTTATATTATTTTTGGGACTAACCTATTAACCGGAGGCCCAACCCAGAATTGCTATTTTTTGCCTGTTTCAGAGTTTCGCAGAAAAGGAATATCAAATGGAGTCGAAACGGAATGAAACCTTCGGGAATGTGATTTTCGAAACGAACATGATCCAGGAGACTTGGACCCTACGTCAAGAAATAAAGGAGGAAGCCACGAGGTAGGGGCGCACCTACCCCCCCAGGCGCGCCCTCCACCCTCGTGGGCCCCCTATTGCTCCACCGACGTACTCCTTCCTGCTATATATACCTACGTACCCCCAAACGATCAGAGATGGACCCAAAAACCTAATTCCACCGCCGCAACTTTCTGTATCCACGAGATCCCATCTTGGGGCCTGTTCCGGAGCTCCGTCGGAGGGGGCATCCATCATGGAGGGCTTCTACATCAACACCATAGCCCTTTCGATGAAGTGTGAGTAATTTACCTCAGACCTACGGGTCCATAGTTGGTAGCTAGATGGCTTCTTCTCTCTTTTTGGATCTCAATACAATGTTCTCCCCCTGTCTTGTGGAGAACTATTCGATGTAATCTTGTTTTTGCGGTGTGTTTGTTGAGACCGATGAATTGTGGGTTTATGATCAAGTCTATCTATGAATAATATTTGAATCTTCTCTGAATTATTTTATGTATGATTGGTTATCTTTGCAAGTCGCTTCGAATTATCAGTTTGGTTTGGCCTACTAGATTGATCTTTCTTGCAATGGGAGAAGTGCTTAGCTTTGGGTTCAATCTTGCGGTGTCCTTTCCCAGTGATAGTAGGGGCAGCAAGGCACATATTGTATTGTCGCCATCGAGGATAATAAGATGGGGTTTTCATCATATTGCATGAGTTTATCCCTCTACATCATGTCATATTGCTTAAGGCATTACTCTGTTTTTAACTTAATACTCTAGATGCATGCTGGATAGCGGTCGATGAGTGGAGTAATAGTAGTAGATGCAGGCAGGAGTCGGTCTACTTGTCTCGGACGTGATGCCTATATACATGATCATACCTAGATATTCTCATAACTATGCTCAATTCTGTCAATTGCTCAACAGTAATTTGTTCACCCACAATAGAATACTTATGCTCACAAGAGAAGCCACTAGTGAAACCTATGGCCCCCAGGTCTATCTTTATCATATTAATCTCCTACTACTTAGGTATTTCCTTTGCTTTTTTACTTTTCCTTTATTTTACTTTGCATCTTTATCACGAAAATACCAAAAATATTATCTTATCATATCTATCAGATCTCACTCTCGAGTGGCCGTATAGGGATTGACAACCCCTATTCACGTTGGTTGCGAGGATTTATTTGTTTTCTGCAGGTATGAGGGACACGCGCGTAGCCTCGTACTGGATTGATACCTTGGTTCTCAAAAATTGAGGGAAATACTTAGACTACTTTGCTGCATCATCCCTTCCTCTTCGGGGAAAACCAACTCAGTGCTCACGAGGTAGCAGCATGCACGTATGGTAAACGTTATGTAACAAATTTGAAACATGAGGTGTTCTTTGATTGTCCTCCTTATGAGTGGTGGTCGGGGACGAGCGATGGTCTTTTCCTACCAATATATCCTCCTAGGAGCATGCACGTAGTGCTTGGTTTTAGATGACTTGTAGATTATTGCAATAAGGATGTGAGTTCTTTATGACTAATGTTGAGTCCATGGATTATACGCACTCTCACCCTTCCATCATTGCTAGCCTCTTCAATACCGTGGCATTGCCCTTTCTCACATTGAGAGTTGGTGCAAACTTCGCCGGTGCATCCAAACCCCGTGATATGATACGCTCTTTCACACATAAACCTCTGTATATCTTACTCAAAACAGCCACCATACCTACCTATTATGGCATTTCCATATCCATTCCGAGATATATTGCCATGCAACTTTCCACCATTCCGTTTATCATGACACATTCATCATTGTCATATTTCTTAGCATGATCATGTAGTTGACATAGTATTTGTGGCAAAGCCACCGTTCATAATTCTTTCATACATGTCACTCTTGGTTCATTGCATATCCCGGTACACCGCCGGAGGCATTCATATAGAGTCATCTTTTGTTCTAGCATCGAGTTGTAATCATTGAGTTATAAATAAAGAGAAGTGTGATGATCATCATTTTCTAGAGCATTGTCCCAAGTGAGGAATTAAAAAAAGAAAGGCCATAAAAATAATAAGAGAAGGCCCAAAAAAATGAGAGAAAAAGAGAGAAGGGACAATGCTACTATCCCTTGCCACACTTGTGCTTCAGCGTAGCACCATAATCTTCATGATAGAGAGTCTTTTTTTTGTCACTTTCATATACTAGTGGGAATTTTTCATTATAGAACTTGGCTTGTATATTCCAACAATGGGCCTCCTCAAGTGCCCTAGGTCTTCATGAGCAAGCAAGTTGGATGCACACCCACTTAGTTTCTTTTCTTGAGCTTTCATACATTTATAGCTCTAGTGCATCCGTTGCATGGCAATCCCTACTCCTTGCATTAACATCTTTCGGATCTGAATATTCATACCACAATTAAGAAGAATTACATTAAAATTATGCCAAGTAGCACTCCACATCAAAATTATCTTTTTTATCATTTACCTACTCGAGGATGAGCAGGAATTAAGCTTAGGGATGCCTGATACGTCTCCAACGTATCTCTAATTTTGATTGCTCCATGCTATATTATCTACTGTGTTGGAAATTATTGGGCTTTATTATCCAACTTTATATTATTTTTGGGACTAACCTATTAACCGGAGGCCCAACCTAGAATTGCTGTTTTTTGCCTATTTTAGAGTTTCGCAGAAAAGGAATATCAAACGGGGTCCAAACGGAATGAAACCTTCGGGAACGTGATTTTTGAAACGAACATGATCCAGGAGACTTGGACCCTACGTCAAGAAATAAAGGAGGAAGCCACGAGGTAGGGGGCGCGCCTACCCCCCCCAGGCGCGCCCTCTACCCTCGTGGGGCCCCTGTTGCTCCACCGACGTACTCCTTCCTCCTATATATACCTACGTACCCCCAAACGATCAGAAACGGAGCCAAAAACCTAATTCCACCGCCGCAACCTTCTGTATCCACGAGATCCAATCTTGGGGCCTGTTCTGGAGCTCCGTCGGAGGGGGCATCCATCACGGAGGGCTTCTACATCAACACCATAGCCTCTCCGATGAAGTGTGAGTAGTTTACCTCAGACCTTCAGGTCCATAGTTATTAGCTAGATGTCTTCTTCTCTCTTTTTGGATCTCAATACAATGTTCTCCCCCTCTCTTGTGGAGATCTATTCGATGTAATCTTCTTTCTGCGGTGTGTTTGTTGAGACCGATGACTTGTGGGTTTAAGATCAAGATTATCTATGAACAATATTTGAATCTTCTCTGAATTCTTTTATGTATGATTGGTTATCTTTGCAAGTCTCTTCGAATTATCAGTTTGGTTTGGCCTACTAGATTGATCTTTCTTGCAATGGAAAAGTGCTTAGCTTTGGGTTCAATCTCGCGGTGTCCTTTCCCAGTGACAGTAGGGGCAGCAAGGCACGTATTGTATTGCTGCTATCGAGGATAACAAGATGGTTTTTTTTATCATATTGCATGAATTTATCCCTCTACATCATGTCATCTTGCTTAAGGCGTTACTCTGTTTTCATGAACTTAATACTCTAGATGCATGCTGGATAGCGGTCGATGAGTGGAGTAATAGTAGTACATGCAGGCAGGAGTTGGTCTACTTGTCTCGGACGTGATGCCTATATACATGATCATACCTAGATATTCTCATAACTATGCTCAATTCTGTCAATTGCTCAATGGTAACCCACAGGTATAGGGGATCGCAACAGCTTTCGAGGGTAGAGTATTCAACCCAAATTTATTGATTCGACACAAGGGGGGCCAAATAATATTCTCAAGTATTAGAAGCTGAGTTGTCATTTCAACCACACCTGGAAACTTAGTATCTGCAGCAAAGTGTTTAGTAGCAAAGTAATATGATAGTAATGGTAACGGTAACAAAAGAGTAATGAAAGAAAAGTAATGTTTTTGGTATTTTGTATTGATTGTAACAATAGCAACAAAAAAGTAAATAAGCGTAAACCAGTATATGGAAAGCTCGTAGGCATTGGATCAATGATGGATAATTATGTCGGATGCGGTTCATCATGTAACAGTCATAACATAGGGTGACACAGAACTAGCTCCAATTCGTCAATGTAATGTAGGCATGTATTCCGAATATAGTCATACATGCTTATGGAAAAGAACTTGCATGACATCTTTTGTCCTACCCTCCCGTGGCAGCGGGGTCCTAATGGAAACTAAGGGATATTAAGGCCTCCTTTTAATAGAGAACCGGAACAAAGCATTAGCACAAAGTGAATACATGAACTCCTCAAACTACGGTCATCACCGGTAAGTATCCCGATTATTGTCACTTCGGGGTTAACGGATCATAACACATAATAGGTGACTATAGACTTGCAAGATCTGATCTAGAACTCTCATATATTGATGAAAACATAATAGGTTCAGATCTGAAATCATGGCACTCAGGCCCTAGTGACAAGCATTAAGCATAGCAAAGTCATAGCAACATCAATCTCAGAACATAGTGGATACTAGGGATCAAACCCTAACAAAACTAACTCGATTACATGGTGAATCTCATCCAACCCATCACCATCCAGCAAGCGTATGATGGAATTACTCACGCACGGCGGTGAGCATCATGAAATTGGTGATGGAGGATGGTTGATGATGACGACGGTGACGAATCCCACTCCCCGGAGCCCCGAACGGACTCCAGATCAGCCCTCCTGAGAGGTTTTAGGGCTTGGTAGCGGCTTTGTATCGTAAAACGCAATGATTTCTTCTCTCTTATTTTTTTTCTCCCCGAAAGCAGTTATATAGAGTTGGAGTTGGAGTCGGGGGGTCTCCAGGGGGCCCACGAGGTAGGGGGCGCGTCCTAGGGGGGCACCCCCCACCCTCGTGATCGTGAGAAGGGTGTGGGCCCCCTGGTCTTCATCTTTGGCAAGGATTTTTTATTATTTATTGTAAGATATCCCATGGAGTTTTAGGTCATTCCGAGAACTTTTGTTTTCTGCACATAAAACAACATCATGGCAATTCTGCTGAAAACAGCGTCAGTCCGGGTTAGTTCCATCCAAATCATACAAGTTAGAGTCCAAAACAAGGGCAAAAGTGTTTGGAAAAGTAGATACGTTGGAGGCGTATCAACTCCCCCAAGCTTAAACCCTTGCTTGTCCTCAAGCAATTCAGTTGACAAACTGACAGAAATAAAGAAAAACTTTTACAAACTCTGTTTGCTCTTGTTGTTGTAAATATGTCAAGCTAGCATTCAAGTTTTCAGCAAAGATTATAACTAACCACATTTGCAATAATTCTCAGGTCTCATGATTACTCATATCAATAACATAATCAACTAGCAAGCCATAATAATAAATCTCAGATGACAACACTTTCTCAAAACAATCATAATATGATATAACAAGATGGTATCTCTCTAGCCCTTTCTGAGACCGCAAAACATAAATGCAGAGCGCCTTTAAAGATCAAGTATTGACTAGACATTGTAATTCATGGTAAAAGAGATCCAATCATAGTCACACCCAATATAAATTAATAGTAATGAATGCAAATGACGGCTGCGCTCTCCAGCTAGTGCTTTTTAATAAGAGGGTGATGACTCAACATAAAAGTAAATTGATAGGCCCTTCGCAGAGGGAAGCAGGGATTTGTAGAGGTGCCAGAGCTCGGTTTTGAAATAGAGGTGAATAACATTTTGAGCGGTATACTTTCATTGTCAACATAACAACCGAGAGATGGCGATATCTTCCATGCTACACACATTATAGGCGGTTGCCAAACAGAATGGTAAAGTTTATACTCCCCCTCCACCAACAAACATCAATCCATGGCTTGCTCAAAACAACGAGTGCCTCCAACATACATCAGGTCCTAGGGGGAGTTTTGTTTGCAATTATTTTGATTTAGTTTGCATAAAGCATGGGACTGGGCATCCCAGTGACCAGCCCTTTATCTCGTGAGTGAGGAGCCGAGGCCACTCCTCTTGAGAATAACCCGCCTAACGTGGAAGATACAGACATCCCTAGTTGATACATGAGCTATTCGAGCATACAAAACAGGATGAATATTTGAAGGTTTAGAGTTTGGCACATACAAATTTACTTGGAACGGTAGGTAGATACCGCATATAGGAAGGTATAGTGGACTCATGTGGAATAACTTTGGGGTTTAAGGAGTTTGGATGCACAAGCAGTATTCCCGCTTAGACCAGGTGAAGGCTAGCAAAGGACTGGGAAGCGACCAACTAGAGAGCGACAACAGCCATGTACATGCATTAAAATTAATAAAAATTGGATGCATGCATGAGTAGGATATAATCCACCATGAACATAAATATCGTGAAGGCTATGTTGATTTGTTTCAACTACATGCGTGAACATGTGCCAAGTCAAGTCACTTAAATCATTCAGAGGAGGATACCACCCTATCATACCACATCATAACCATTTTAATAGCATGTTGGCACGCAAGGTAAATCATTATAACTCATAGCTAATCAAGCATGGCACAAGCAACTATGATCTCTAATTGTCATTGCAAACATGTTTATTCATAACAAGCTGAATCAGGAACGATGATCTCATCATATTTACAAAAACAAAAGAGGTCGAGTTCATACCAGCTTTTCTCATCTCAGTCAGTCCATCATATATCATCATAATTGCCTTTCACTTGCATGACCGAACGATGTGAATAATAATAAGAGTGCACGTGCATTGGACTAAGCTAGAATCTGCGAGCATTCAATAAACAGGAGAAGACAAGGCAATATGGGCTCTTTTGTCAGATAAACAATAATGCATATAAGAGCCACTTCAACAATTTAATCAAGGTCTTCTCCTACTGACCCCCAAAGAAAAGAAAAGAAATAAAACTATTTACACGGGAAAGCTCCCAACAAGCAAAGGAAGAACAGGAAATATTTTTGGGTTTTCTTTTTAATTACTACAAGCAAAGGAAGCTCCCAACACGGAAAAGCTACAACTAATTTTTTGGGTTTTTTCTTAAGGTTCATCAAACACACAAGAAGAAAGCATAAAATAAAATAAACTAGCATGGATGATGAAAATGAAAAAGTATGAGCACCGACATCTAGAAATGAGTGTGTGTGAACATAAATGTAATGTCGGTGGGAAATACGTACTCCCCAAGCTTAGGCTTTTGGCCTAAGTTGGTCTATGGCCACGGCTGGCCTGGCTGGTATCCATAATAATAGTTGTTGGGGTCGTACTGTGATGAGGAAAAAGAAGGCTCCAATTGCCACTGGTTGGCAATCATCTCCGGATCCCACTGATAGTTAGACTGTCGTGAAGGATCAAATTGTGGTTCCGGTTCTGGATCCTTGGCTGGTGCAGGGTTCCGGTAGGCGTGGATAGCCGTCAACGGAACAAGGTACTTGCCTACAGTCAAATCAAACAAAGCAGGAGCAGGCAAGGTAATAGTCTCAGGATGATGTTTATTAACGAACAATTGTTATTTAAGCTCTCCTGCCCTATTCTTAACAATAAAATCATGTGCCACCATACTTTTATAATCTAAATAAACACGAGGCAGCACTTTTTCCTCCTTCTCAGTGTAACACCCTGGTGTAATGATGCTACAGTAACCCCTGGCATTCAGTTAATTATTTTGCTAAACAAGTGCTTGATCATCTTTGTCTCCTCTCTCTTTCAAATTCCAGTTGAATTCAAATTCAAATTTTGTGTGGAATTCAAAATGCTCAAACATGAAAACTAAAATGTTCATCATGTGTGAAGTATTCTTCTGGTAATATTGGTGGTGAACCAGCATTTTTGCAAAATGTGAAGGTGGCCTAAAATGGCTAAAACAGAAAAGCTAAAAAAAGAAAGAAAAAGGAAAAGGGAAAAGGAAAAGAAAGAGAGAGGGAAGTGCCCCTCCCTGGACCGAACCCCCCCTGGGCCGGCCCAACCCCCCCCCCCATCCTAGGCGGCCCACCTCCCTCGGTCGCTCTCTTCCCCCCCCCCCTTCCTGTTCCCCGACCCGAGTCGCTACAGGCGCCGTCCCCGCCGGACCCGCCTCACCGGCGACGCCCGGGCGAGGGGATAAGGCCTGCGCCTCCTCGCCTACGCGATTCCCGCCTCCACTTGCACCACCCACTCCCCTCTTCCACTCTGCCTGATCCTACTCTCCTCTCTCCCTCCAGATCCGTGGCCCGAGCGCAGTCGCCGCCGCCCTCCGTCGTTGTCGCGGCCACCGGTGGCCCCGCGCCCGCTGACCCTGTCGGTGAGCTCCGCCGGGGTCGACTACGTCGACTGATGGCCTCAGCTGGAGCTGGGAGGCACCGCAGCCGCCGTTTGTCCTCGTCCCCATCTCCGGCCACCGCGACGTCGCCATTGCTCCACTAACACCCCTGCTGCTCCTAAGTCGTCAAGGGCCGCCGTGCGTGCCGCTAGGTGAGCTCCTCCGCCTACTGCTCCCCTCCTTTCAGCCTACGAACGCACTGTAGCCCTGCTCCGCTAGCACCCGCACGCATCGCCGCCGATGGGCTCGCCGTCGTGGCCTTTGCCACTGTAACGCGCGGCTGAGCCTCGCATCGGGCTCCGGGAGCTCGTGCGAGTCCAATGCCACCACTAGCGTGCCTCCCCGTTCCTCCTAGCGCCGTTTCCACGCACGCCCGAAAGCCACCGCCACCAAGCTCGACGTCGGTGACGTTTCGGGCCTCCCCGGCGTAATCTAGCACCACCACTTGACGCGGCTCCCTCCTAGCTTTCGAACGCAAGTAGTGGCACGCGAAATGGTGACCCGTAGGCGTTTTCCGACCTCGTCGGCATTCGGCCGCCGTGCACGAGCTCGCCGGAGCTACTCCGGCAGCTCCGCTGAGCTGGCGCCGTGTGGGCCACCCCCGGGCCACCACCTAGGTCACTGACCCGTGGCCCCCAGTGGACCCGCTGACCCCCTGTTGACTGGTTTGACCAGTCAACCGTGCTGACTGGGCAGCCCCAGCCTCTGACATGTGGGCCCCCTCTGTTATTTAGTCTAACAACGTTTTATAAATAAAAGTAATTAGTTTAACCTAAAAAACTCACTGACACCTTGGGCCCACACCCCTAATTGATCCTGCTAGATTAGTTAATCCACTTTTAAGCCAATAGAGGCTGACATGTGGGTCCTAGTGGCCCCACTAGTCAGTTTGACCTGGTCAGTCGTTCTATTGACTGCTGACGTCACGCATACGTCATGCTGGTGCAATAATTCATTTCTGTTAAATAATAATTCCACAAAATACTTGAATCTTTAGAAATTCATAGAAAATAAATCGTAACTCCGATGGAAATGTTTTCTACATGAAAGTTGCTCAGAAAAATCCAACGAATCCGAATACGCGGTCCGTTCATCTGTCACATGCCCCTAGCATGTTGAACATGGAACATTCCCCCTCCGATCATCTGTCTGACACAGGTCCGGAACCGGGAATACATTCCCGGTTGAATTCCCCCTTCACCTTTTTCATGTAGCCTTACGTTAGGTCACACCTGGCACAGCATATTGCCACGTTATGCTTTGTGATGCTATGTTTGCTTTATATTTACTGTTTCTTCCCCCTGTTCTCTTCGGTAGACCCCGAGGCAGATGCTGCCACTGTGATCGACTACGTCACCGACGACCCCTCCTTCTTGCCTGAGCAACCAGGCAAGCAAACCCCCCTTGAGCATTCCGATATCGCCCATTTCTTTCCCTCTCATGCTTGCATTAGAACTGCTACTGCTTTCTGTATGATCCTACTCTGATGCATAGCCTGTTGTTGTTACCTGCTTTCATACCTTACCTGCTTATCCTAAACTGCTTAGTATAGGTTGGTTAGTGATCCATCAGTGACCCCCCACCTTGCCACAGTTGCCTCGCTTTACGTTCGATGACTCGATCAACGTGATCGGGGTCCAGGCCCCGACACCGCACATCACCCCCCTAGTTGTATGACTCTGCAGAGTTACTATCGAGTGCCGAGGGTGGAACCTCTTACATCACTCCTGATGAGATCTCTGCAGTATAGCTATACGGTCAAGGTCATCGAGGGTGATTTCCTCCTTAACCACTTCCGTTACCGCTCTGTCGTGCAACCCCTCAAGTGTGAACCTCGAGGGTGGATCCTCTTACGTTCACCTTGATGATAACATCGAGTGGGATTAACCGGGGGTGATTCCTTGGGTTTTTCCCTTGGTGTTAGACACACAGTTACTATGGTTACTATGACTTTACACTGCGCCATGTTACTAAAGACGGGTCGACCCTGAAGGGTACCCGCGTGAGCTTAATAGCGAGTGATGTGGAGTCGGGTTGACCTGGAAGGTGCCCGCGAGATACTTTCGAGGCGTGGCCGGACATTCTTAGCCCTTGCCGCAAGTACTCGAGACGGGACAACGGGGTCACATCTTTCGTGAGTCTCTGCTTGTTACCGCGCGTTCCTAATCCACTACGATTTGGATATTTGATCCGAGGGGCCTCTGGCCTGATAGCACTAACCATCACATGGGCATAGTATGGGTGTTCTGCGTCGTATGCATCAGCCGAAGCTTAATAGACGTCAGCGACTGAGCGGCACGCGCCGGGTTGGACTGCGTAAGCACCTGCCTTGTTGAAGGAGGTAGCTAGGTCTGCTCACCAGCCGCCCACACAACATGCAGGAGTTCCCGGGGAGATGGCCCATGACCCCTGGGGGCATATGTTTAGTCCGGCGTGCTGACCTCTCTATTAAGCCTAGGTCAGGTTGCGGCGTATTGTTTGGCCGAGGCCGGGCATGACCCAGAAAAGTGTGTCCGGCCGGAGTTAATCAAGCGTGGTGGGTAAGTTGGTGCACCCCTGCAGGGAAGAAAACATCTATCGATAGCCTGTCCTACGGTAACGAACACTTGGAGTTGTATCCCTATCGATACAACTAGAACTGGATACTTGAGATGAGACATGGAGATGAGACTTGGATATGAGATGATAACTGGATAGTATGGCTCTGGGATTGCTTTCTCTCAGGGAGTCGAGAAAGGATCTCTGGCCGAGGTTGATAACTCTACCACTTTACTTTATGCTGCTCTTATCTCTACTGATGCTGCAAGATGCTTGAAGATGCTAGTCTTCGATAGGCTAGGCTTTCCCCTTCCCTTCTGGCATTCTGCAGTTTAGTCCACAGATACAACCCATTCCTTTGATACAGATGCATACTTAGTTTAGATCTGATGTAAGTCTTGCGAGTACTTTGGATGAGTACTCACGGTTGCTTTGCTACTCCTTTTTCCCCATACCCGATTGTTGCGACCAGATGACGGATCCCAGGAGCCAGACGACGCCACTGATGACTACTACTACCCGGAGAATGCTTACTACTACGTGAAGACCGCAGATGACTAGGAGTAGTTAGGAGGCTCCCAGGGAGGAGGCCTTGCCTTTTCGATCGTTGTTGCTTTTGTGCTAGCCTTCTTAAGGCAAACTTGTCTAACTCATGTCTGTTCTCAGATATTGTTGCTTCCACTGACTCTTGTGTATTCGAGCCCTCGAGGCCCCTGGCTTGTAATATAAAGCTTGTATTATTTTAATTTGTGTCTAGTGTTGTGTTGTGATATCTTCCCATGAGTCCTTGATCTTGATCGTACACATTTGCGTGTATGATTAGTGTACGATTGAATCGAGGGCGTCACAAGTTGGTATCAGAGCCGACTGCCTGTAGGTAGCCCCCTTTCCAACTCCATGGTTGAAGTCGAGTCTAGTCACTACAAAAACTTTACTAACATGGTCGTGTGGCTTACGAGCCCACGTCGCCATTGGGTGGTATTAGGATCTTTTATTCCTCGTCGATACTCTGAGACTCTGATCTCTCTTCTATTCGGGTTTAAATGGTTTTACTAACTCTAACATTAGGATCCCGTGACCACATCCACCCCAAAGCTGGATAAGCCATAGTTTTCCTTAGAATAGTGTTCTGGATTACACACACCGTCGTGATGACAACGAAGTGGTATCCATCGTACCTCTTTCATTATGCATGTTTCATCATGAATGATCCTTGTTTTTACAAATGCTCAATGCTAAACTACCCCTGTTAGTTGTTAGCAGGATGGTTAGACCCGCTGGTCGTGGCCGTGGTGCCAACGATCCACCACCGCCCGAATTCTTTGCTGGAATGATGCAACAGTTTGAGATGAATCGCCAATTCATGGAAGGAATGATGGCTCAGTTTCCTCGTCCGAACATGAATCAACAGCCAACCCCAGGAACTCTGCAGGACTTCATGCATCTCAACCCAACTATTTACCGCAGCTCAACTCAACCCCTTGATGCTGATGACTGGCTCCGCGACATCACATATGAAATGGAGTCTGCTAGTATGGCCCCTGCTAGCTATGTCACCTTTGCATCTTTCTTTCTGAAGGGTCCCGCTGCTCAATGGTGGGACAGCCACAGGCGTACCCTACCTGCTGGAATGGCCATCACTTGGCTGGATTTCCAAGCTGCCTTCCGTGCCCGTTTCATTCCTCAGGGAATCATGGACAGGAAGAAGCGAGATTTCCGCAACCTCACCCAAGGCAACAATACTGTAGATGCTTATCAGCGGGAATTTCTGGACTTGTGTCGTTATGCTGAAGAAGACATTGCAACTGATGCTCGTAGGCAAGAAAAGTTCCGTGATGGACTTCACCCTGATATTAAGCTAGCACTACTCGCTCATGACTTTGCCGACTTTGCCACCTTGGTGAACAAGGCTATTCAGGTTGAGACAGGTCTTCAGGAACACCAGGGATCCCTTAGGCGCAGCCGTGATGCTGGCTCATCTTCGGGCCCGTCAGCGCAGAAGCGTCGGATATGGATTCGCCACAACATGTATCGTCCAACTGCACCTGCACGAAGACAGTCCTATGCCGCACCTCGTCTGCCTCCTCCACCGTAGAGGCAGCCCCTTCGGACTGTACCACACCAAGCTTCTGCTCACAATCCCAATGATGGTCTGTGCATCAAGTGTGGCCTTCCGGGCCATCGTTCCAGGAACTGCCCTCAGAATCAAAACCAGCTGGCTTTGCCTTCAACTGGCCATAACAACCAGCCCCACAACAACAATGCCAGACAGTATGGTCATGGTCAGGCTAATCATGTTGATCTGAATGAAGCTCAAGACCAGCCTGCTACTGTGATGGGTACTCTCCTTGTTAATTCAGTACCAACATCTGTTTTATTTGATTCAGGAGCATCGCATTCATTCATGTCAGAAATTTTTGCATATGCACACGACATTCGATGCGAGCCCATGAACACCCCGATAGTGGTACGCACCCCTGCGGGTCAGTGTCGAACTACCATGATTGGTCGCGACGTCCCCATTGAAATTGAAGGGTTGGAATTCCATGTTTCTCCCATTATTCTGGAGTCTTCCAACATTGACCTCATTCTGGGAATGGAATGGTTGAAAGCACATACAGCCTCCATCGTTTGTGCCACCAAAGTCGTTCACCTCCTACATCCTTCCGGTGAGATAGTAAGCTACCATGCCCAACTTGTTCAGAACGCTGAAGCACGACTTTATGTCTTGAATGCGTTGAACGCAGCACCTCTAGTGGGAATTGAAAAGATTCCAGTTGTTCGCGACTTCCTAGATGTCTTTCCAGAAGAACTTCCAGGAATACCCCCTGCCCGGGCTGTCGAGTTCGTCATCGATTTGAAACCAGGCACCGTTCCTATTGCCAAACGACCCAACAAGATGCCGCCTCATGAACTCCTTGAACTTAAGGAGGAAATCAACAAATCTCTTCGCAGTGGTTTCATTCGTCCAAGTTCCTCAGCTTGGGGAGCACCTTCTCTCTTTGTAAAGAAGAAGGATGGAACGAACCGTTTGGTCCAAGACTATCGTCCTATCAACCAAGCTACAATTCAGAACAAGTATCCGCTTCCTCGGATCAATGATCTGTATGATCAACTAGCTGGTTCATCAATATTCTCTAAACTCGACTTGAGGTTGGGTTACCACCAGATCCGTGTTCGTGAAGAGGATATTCCAAAGACCGCATTCATCACTCGTTATGGTTCTTACGAGTACACCATCATGTCTTTTGGCATGACCAATGCTCCAGCCACTTTCTCTCGTCTGATGAACTACATATTCAGGTATTACCTCGACAAGTTCATCGTAGTCTATCTGGATGATATTTTGGTATATTCGAAGAACAAAGAAGAACATGCTGAACATCTTCAACTTGTTCTTGAGAAGCTTCGAGAACATCAACTTTATGCCAAGTATTGCAAGTGCGAATTCTGGCTTCCTGAAGTCACCTACCTTGGTCATGTCATCTCCAAGGATGGTATTGCCGTCAACCCAGAGCGCGTTCAGGCTATTCTTGACAGGACCCCTCCGAAGACTGTCAAGCAAGTCAGAAGCTTTCTCGGTCTTGCCAGCTATTGTCATCACTTTATCGAGAACTTCTCCAAGATTGGCAAGCCACTGACCAATCTGCTTCACAAAGGCGTTAAGTTCGATTGGACAGACAAATGTCAGGAAAGTTTCCAGGCACTCAAAGACAAGCTGACATCTGCCCCAGTGCTTGCTCCCCCTGATTCTCGCAAGGACTTTGTCATCTATTGCGACGCTTCACGTCAAGGAATAGGTTGTGTCCTAATGCAAGAGCGCAGAGTGATTGCTTATGCCTCTCGTCAAGTGCGTTCTCATGAAGAGAACTAGCAATTCATGACCTTGAGCTTGCTGTGGTTATCTATGCACTGAAGCTATGGCGACAGTACCTTCTCGGTAATCGTTGCGAGATCCTCACCGATCATCAGAGTCTGAAGTACCTGTTTACTCAGCCAGATCTGAACCTCCGTTAGCAGCGATGGATGGAAGCTATTGCTGACTACAACTGCGGTATATCTTATACACCTGGCAAGGCTAATGTAATGGCCGATGCCCTGAGCCGTAAGTCTTATTGCAACAATCACATGGTCTTCAAAGCCCAACCCCGCCTTTATGAAGAGTTGTGCAAGCTGAACCTTCAACTAGTTCCACAAGGTTCTCTGAATAACCTTGTCCTAGAACCCACTCCGTTGAAAGAAATTAAGTCTGCTCAAGCCAAAGATGCTCATGTGGATTTGATGAAAAAGGATCTTGCCTTAGAGAAATCCAGAGATTTCTCGCTTGCTGAAGATGGGACCTTATACTTGTCGTACCTCGATTTGAGCTTATGACAGAGAAGGTGATGAAAGAAGCGCATGACACCCCTCTCTCTATTCATCTGGGAAGTACCAAGATGTATCTAGACATCCGTAAGAAGTACTGGTGGTCTAATATGAAGCAAGACATTGCTCGATATATTGAAGAATGTGACGTTTGTTGTCGCGTCAAAGCAGAACATCAGAAACCGGCTGGACTTCTACAACCGCTTCCAATTCCTGAATGGAAGTGGGATAAGATTCAGATGGACTTCGTCACAGGCCTTCCCAAGTCTCAGAAAGGTAATGATGCTATCTTTGTCGTCATCGACCAATTCTCAAAGGTTGCTCACTTTTTGCCAGTCAAGGAGACCATCACTGCTAGTCAATTAGCAAACTTGTATATCTCATGAATTGTGTCACTCCACGGCATTCCGAAGGAGATCAGTTCAGACCGTGGCAGTATATTCACTTCTAAGTTCTGGGATAGTTTCCAAGAGGCAATGGGAACTCATATTACCTGGAGCACTGCTTATCATCCCCAATCCCAAGGCCAAGTCGAGCGAGTTAATCAAATTCTTGAAGACATGCTTCGAGCTTGTGTTATTTCTTTTGGTAAGAAGTCGGAAGAATCTCTCCCTTATGCGGAGTTCTCTTATAACAACAGCTATCAAGCCACCTTGAAAATGGCACCCTTTGAAGTGCTTTATGGACGTAAGTGCCGAACCCCTCTGAATTGGTCAGAAACTGGGGAACGGACGCTCATTGGTCCAGACATTATTCAACAAGCTGAAGAGCAGGTTCGCATTGTCCGGGATAATCTCAAGGCGGCCCAGTCCCGCCAGAAGAGCAACTATGACCGGAAACACTTGGGTTCAACTTATCAACCTGGTGAACAAGCTTATCTGCGTGTCACTCCTTTGAGAGGCACTCATCGGTTCGGAGTCAAGGGAAAGCTAGCTCCGCGCTACATTGGTCCCTTCCGCATTCTGGCCCGTCGTGGACTGGTGGCTTATCAACTGGAGTTGCCACCTCAGTTCTCTCATGTTCATGATGTCTTCCACGTGTCGCAACTTCGTCGATGCTTCAAGGATCCGGAACGTGAAGTGGATCCAGAATTGATTGAAGTTCAAGATGATCTCACATACAAGGAGCATCCGATCTGCATTCTTGAAGAAGCTGAACGTCGAACACGCCAGAAGGTTACCAAGTTCCTCAAGGTGCAATGGTCAAATCATTCTAAAGATGAAGCCACTTGGGAACGCGAGGATAACCTCCGTGCTGAGTACCCCGACCTGTTCCCTTCTACCTCTTAATTCTCGGGACGAGAATTTCTTTTAGAGGAGGATAGTTGTAACACCCCGGTGTAATGATGCTACAGTAACCCCTGGGGTTCAGTTAATTATTTTGCTAAACAAGTGCTTGATCATCTTTGTCTCCTCTCTCTTTCAAATTCCAGTTGAATTCAAATTCAAATTTTGTGTGGAATTCAAAATGCTCAAACATGAAAACTAAAATGTTCATCATGTGTGAAGTATTCTTCTGGTAATATTGGTGGTGAACCAGCATTTTTGCAAAATGTGAAGGTGGCCTAAAATGGCTAAAATAGAAAAGCTAAAAAAAGAAAGAAAAAGGAAAAGGGGAAAGGAAAAGAAAGAGAGAGGGAAGTGCCCCCTCCCTGGACCGAACCCCCTGGGCCGGCCCAACCCCCCATCCTAGACGGCCCACCTCCCCCGGTCGCTCTCTTCCCCCCATTCCTGTTCCCTGACACGAGTCGCTACAGGCGCCGTCCCCGCCGGACCTGCCTCGCCGGCGACGCCCGGGCGAGGGGATAAGGCCTGCGCATCCTCGCCTCCGCGATTCCCGCCTCCACTTGCACCACCCACTCCCCTCTCCCACTCTGCCTGATCCTCCTCTCCTCTCTCCCTCCAGATCCGCGGCCCGAGCGCAGTCGCCACCGCCCTCCGTCGTTGTCGCGGCCACCGGCGGCCCCGCGCCCGCTGACCCTGTCGGTGAGCTCCGCCGTGGTCGACTATGTTGACTGGCGGCCTCAGCTGGAGCTGGGAGGCACCGCAGCCACCGTTCGTCCTCGTCCCCATCTTCGGCCATCGCGACGTCGCCGTTGCTCCACCAACACCCCTGCTGCTCCTAAGCCGTCAAGGGCCGCCGTGCATGCCGCTAGGTGAGCTCCTCCGCCTCCTGCTCCCCTCCTTTTAGCCTGCGAACGCGCCGTAGCCGCTGCTCCGCTAGCACCCGCACGCATCACCGCCGACGGGCTCGCCGTCGTGGCCTTCGCCACTGTAACACGCGGCTGAGCCTCGCATCGGGCTCCGGGAGCTCGTGCGAGTCCAATGCCACCACTAGTGCGCCTCCCCATTCCTCCTAGCGCCGTTTCCATGCACGCCCGAAAGCCACAGCCGCCAAGCTCGATGCCGGTGACGTTTCCGGCCTCCCCGGTGTAGTCTAGCACCACCACTCGACGCGGCTCCCTCCTAGCTTTCGAACGCAAGTAGTGGCACGCGAAATGGTGACTGGTAGGCGTTTTCCGACCTCGTTGGCGTTCGGCCGCCGTGCACGAGCTCATCGGAGCTTCTCCAGCAGCTCCGCTGAGCTGGCACCGTGTGGGCCACCACCTAGGTCACTGACCCGTGGCCCCCAGTGGACCCGCTGACCCCCTGTTGACTGGTTTGACCAGTCAACCATGCTGACTGGGCAGCCCCAGCCTCTGACATGTGGGCCCCCTCTGTTATTTAGTCTAATAACGTGTTATAAATAAAAGTAATTAGTTTAACCTAAAACACTCACTAACACCTGGGGCCCACACCCCTAATTGATCCTGCTAGATTAGTTAATCCACTGTTAAGCCAACAGAGGCTGACATGTGGGTCCCAGTGGCCCCACTGGTCAGTTTGACCTGGTCACCCGTTCTATTGACTGCTGACGTCACACATACGTCATGCTGGCGCAATAATTCATTTCTGTTAAATAATAATATGAGAAAATACTTGAATCTTTAGAAATTCATAGAAAATAAAACGTAACTCTGATGGAAATGTTTTCTACATGAAAGTTGCTCAGAAAAATCCAATGAATCCGAATACGCGGTCCGTTCATTTGTCACATGCCCCTAGCATGCTGAACATGGAACATTCCCCCTCCGGTCATCTGTCTGACACAGGTCCGGAATCGGGAATACATTCCCTGTTGAATTCCCCCTTCACCTTTTTCGTGTAGCCTTACGTTAGGTCACACCTGGCACAGCATATTGCCACGTTATGCTTTGTGATGCTATGTTTGCTTTATATTTACTGTTTCTTCCCCCTGTTCTCTTCGGTAGACCCCGAGACAGATGCTGCCACTGTGATCGACTACGTCACCGACGACCCCTCCTTCTTGCCTGAGCAACCAGGCAAGCAAACCCCCCTTGAGCATTCCGATATCGCCCATTTCTTTCCCTCTCATGCTTGCATTAGAACTGCTACTGCTTTCTGTATGATCCTACTCTGATGCATAGCCTGTTGTTGTTACCTGCTTTCATACATTACCTGCTTATCCTAAACTGCTTAGTATAGGTTGGTTAGTGATCCATCAATGACCCCCCACCGTGTCCTAGTTGCCTCGCTTTACGTTCGATGACTCGATCAAAGTGATCGGCGTCCAGGCCCCGACACCGCACATCACCCCCCTAGTTGTACGACTCTGCAGAGTTACTATCGAGTGCCGAGGGTGGAACCTCTTACATCACTCCTGATGAGATCTCTGTAGTGTAGCTATATGGTCGAGGTCATCGAGGGTGATTTCCTCCTTAACCACTTCCGTTACCGCTCTGTCGTGCAACCCCTCAAGTGTGAACCTCGAGGGTGGATCCTCTTACGTTCACCTTGATGATAACATCGAGTGGGATTCACCGGGGGTGATTCCTCGGGTTTTCCCCTTGGTGTTAGACACATAGTTACTATGGTTACTATGACTTCACACTGCGCCATGTTACTAAAGACGGGTCGACCATGAGGGGTACCCACGCGAGCTTAATAGCGAGTGATGTGGAGTCGGGTTGACCTGGAAGGTGCCCGCGAGATACTTACGAGGCATGGTCGGGCATTCTTAGCCCTTGCCGCAAGTACTCGAGACGGTACAATGGGTCACATCTTTCGTGAGTCTCTGCTTGTTACCGCGCATTCCTAATCCACTACGATTTGGATATTTGATCCGAGGGGCCTCTGGCCTGATAGCACTAACCATCACATGGGCATAGTATGGGCGTTCTACGTCGTATGCATCAGCCGAAGCTTAATAGACGTCAGCGACTGAGCTGCGCACGCCGGGATGGACTGCGTAAGCACCTGCCTTGTTGAAGGAGGTAGCTAGGCCTGCTCACCGGCCGCCCACGCAACGTGCAGGAGTTCCCGGGGAGATGGCCCATGACCCCTGGGGGCATAGGTTTAGTCCGGCGTGCTGACCTCTCTACTAAGCCTAGGTCGGGTTGCGGCGTATTGTTTGGCCAAGGCCGGGCATGACCCAGGAAAGTGTGTCTGGCCGGAGTTAATTGAGCGTGGTGGGTAAGTTGGTGCACCCCTGCAGGGAAGAAAACATTGGCTGATTTGAGATCTGTTCATGATTCTTAGTTATTCTGTAAGTTGTATTAGATGTGCGCAATGTTGTGTGCAATGCATTGGCTGATTTTGTAGTTGGTGTTCAGAGATTTAAGTGGTTAGTTGCACAAAATTCTCCTCAGTTGGTTGCGTCCATATAGTACTTGGCTGTCCATATGCTCTGTAGTTGCAGCAGTTGTTTTGGTCAGCTGGCTCACTGTTTTTGTACTAGGTGGTTGTCTATACGGTGTTCAGTTGCACAAGTTGCCTGCTCAGTTGGCTGCATCACTTTTACTAAGTTGGCTGTTCATATGTTATACACTTGTGCCAGTTGCTCTACTTAGTTGGTTTTACTTAGTTGCATATGTTATACACTTTTACTAGTTGGTTGTTTCCCCCTCTGTTGTGTGCAACTAGGGACTCTTGTTTGTGCAATTTTAGCACCAATGCTTGCCAGTTTTCCAATATAATCTACCCAATCCACCAGCGTTGTGGTGACTGTGGTGGTTTATGTGTTATTCTCCTGCTTTGTGCAACTAGGACCCCTTGATTTGTGCAAATTAGTACCAATGCTTGCCAATTTTCCATTTTAATTTTTCTCAATGTGCAAGTCTTTTGTTGTGGATGTGGTTGTTTTCATGTGTCTCCCTTCATGTTCAACTAGGGACGCTTTTTTCAGAATAAGTTATCTCACTGAGCTTGTTGCCTTTACTTAACTTTTTTCTGCCTAGGTATTACTTGTCATAGTTGGCAAGTAATAACTAGGCAGAAAAAAGTTAGTTGGCTTATTTGATGTCCAGTTTGCACAAGGTTTACTGCCCAGTTGGCTGCATCATTGTAGTAGTTGGTTGTCCACATCTTCTAACTATGTTTTTTTTTGTTGTATTTCCTGCCGCAGGGCAAAAATGGTTATAACAGGAGGAGATGCGGATGGCAATGAAGGAGATGTATTTTTTTCACTTTTTTTCTTTTGTTTTTGAGTTGTTTTCAACTTATGTATGTATGCTAATGTCTTTTTTTCATGTTTTCTTTTGGTTGCTTAATCAGCGTTCTGGAAGTCAGCCGCTTCACCGGAACTCGAAGCATCCTGCTAATCGCCAGCCACGACCTGTGCAGAGTGTTGAGCAGGGAGACGATGTTGAGGTAAGTGGCATGCTGATGACACAAGTCCATTTTTTGGTTTTGTTTGGGTCATATAACATTTTTTTTGTTTTTCCCATGCTCATGTTTTTTATTTTTTTTCTTAGGAAGCTGATCAGTTCCATGTTGTAAAGCGGACTAGACGTGCAACACTTGGCAAGGGAGCTGAGTCATCTTCTAGGGTAAGTAAAATCTCGAATATAAGTGGTTTTCTCGCCTTTTTTAGATAGTGATGAAATTATGCAGCAGTTCGGACCACTATTTTTGTTTTTAGTTTGTCAATAACAACCTTTTGTAGTTGACATCTCTAGTCATATTGATTTAAATACAGTTGACATTAGTTGGCATTAGTTGGCATCTTGTAGTTCACTAGTTGGCATCTTTTCATAGTTGACATTAGTGGTCATTTTTGTGTGCAGGCAACAGTTGCTGGAGAAGCTGTCGCATCTTCTGCAGCAGATGCTGAGGTATGTGGGTTTTTTGTGTGTGTTGATGAGCTATTTGAATAGTTCTTTGCAAACCTTTTTTTAGTTACTGTTTTTTCTTGTGTTGCAGTATCATTTCTTATTGTTGCACATCCACTAGAACTTTTTGTAGCTGCGAGGTCTCATAATTTTTTATTTATTTTTTGAATGTTGCCCACTGGCAGTCTTGCAGTTGTCCTCATGAGCTTTATTAGTTGCACAAATACATCATATTAGTTGGCATGATTCATTTTATGAATATATAGCTCATTCTAATACTGATCCAAATGATGATTGCTAGTTTTTTTTCATTCTTGTTTTTCTCTTGTGTTTAATGTTTGTGTAATGCTTTCATTTTCTAATCAACGGGGCAGCGGTGAAGGAGTTGAGGTGGCTCCAGGGGAAGATGTGGAGTGACCATCACAAGCAGGCAGGATAAGGGCATCACCAGCGCGCTTTGCAAATTTCAACGCCTCTCTAACCCCACTACAGAAATCAGAGCTAGTTTCGAGGTCGGTCGGGGGGCTATTGAACTTATCAGACACACTTCTAGCGGACCTCACTAAGTTCCTGGTGCAGTCCTACCAGCCACAGACCTCTGAAATGGTTTTCCCAGGAAGGGGAAGGATCCGTGTCGATGCTGACAGTGTTCAGAGGGTATTTGATCTCCCAAACAGGGGTCCAAAAGTCAGATATTTAGTTGACAAGGATGCCACTAGGAGATTCAGACAGGCTTTCAACATAACTGGGAATTCTCATCCCCGGATCACTACATGGCTCAAGATGATTCAGAATATGGCTGGAAGAACAGATGACACATTCTTTATGGCCTGGCTTGCGGTTGCCTTCAGCACTTTTCTAGCCCCAACCACGGCCTTGAAGCTCAGCCCAAAGTGTTATGGACTTGTACTAGATCATCAAATGCTGAAGAATACAAACATTTGCCTCTTTGTAGCAGAACACATTTGTTGGGGAACGTAGCATAAATTCAAAATTTTCCTACGTGTCACCAAGATCTATCTATGGAGAGACTAGCAACGAGGGGAAGGAGAGGATCTACATACCCTTGTAGATCACGGGCGGAAGCGTTCAAGAGAACGGGGTTGATGGAGTCGTACTCGTCGTGATTCAAATCACCAATGATCCTAGCGCCGAACGGACGGCACCTCCGCGTTCAACACACGTACGGAACGGAGACGTCTCCCATGCCTTGATCCAGCAAGGAGGAGGGAGAGGTTGATGGAGATCCAGCAGCACGACGGCGTGGTGGAAGTAGCGGGATTCCAACAGGGCTTCGCTAAGCGCTGCGGGAGGAGGAAGATGTGTCATGGGAGGGAGAGGGAGGCGCCAGGCCTTAGATTGGTTTGCTCCTCCTTTTTCCCCACTATATATAGGGCCAAGGGAGAGGGGGAGGCGCAGCCCTTGCCCCTTCCTCCAAGGAAGGGTGCGGCCAAGGGTGGGGAGGAGTCCATCCTCCCCAAGGCACCTCGGAGGTGCCTTCCCCCTTTAGGACTCTCCCCTTTTTCTCTTCTCTTGGCGCATGGGCCTCTTGGGGCTGGTGCCCTTGGCCCATATAGGCCAAGGCACAACCCCTACAGCCCATGTGGCCCCCCGGGGCAGGTGGCCCCACCCGGTGGACCCCCGGGACCCTTCCGGTGGTCCCGGTACAATACCGATGACCCCGAAACTTGTCCCGATGGCCGAAATAGCACTTCCTATATATAATTCTTTACCTCCGGACCATTCCGGAACTCCTCGTGACGTCCGGGATCTCATCTGGGACTCCGAACAACTTTCGGGTTACCGCATACTAATATCTCTATAACCCTAGCGTCACCGAACCTTAAGTGTGTAGACCCTACGGGTTCGGGAGACATGCAGACATGACCGAGACGTTCTCTGGTCAATAACCAACAGCGGGATCTGGATACCCATGTTGGCTCCCACATGTTCCACGATGATCTCATCGGATGAACCACGATGTCAAGGACTTAATCAATCCCGTATACAATTCCCTTTGTCTAGCGGTACGATACTTGCCCGAGATTCGATCGTCGGTATCCCGATACCTTGTTCAATCTCGTTACCGGCAAGTCTCTTTTACTCGTTCCGTAACACATCATCCCGTGATCAACTCCTTGATCACATTGTGCACATTATGATGATGTCCTACCGAGTGGGCCCAGAGATACCTCTCCGTTTACACGGAGTGACAAATCCCAGTCTCGATTCGTGTCAACCCAACAGACACTTTCGGAGATACCTGTAGTGCACCTTTATAGTCACCCAGTTACGTTGTGACGTTTGATACACCCAAAGCATTCCTACGCTACCTGGGAGTTGCACAATCTCATGGTCTAAGGAAATGATACTTGACATTATAAAAGCTATAGCATATGAACTACACGATCTAGTGCTATGCTTAGGATTGGGTCTTGTCCATCACATCATTCTCCTAATGATGTGATCCCGTTATCAACGACATCCAATGTCCATGGTTAGGAAACCGTAACCATCTATTGATCAACGAGCTAGTCAACTAGAGGCTTACTAGGGACATGGTGTTGTCTATGTATCCACACATGTATCTGAGTTTCCTGTCAATACAATTATAGCATGGATAATAAACGATTATCATGAACAAGGAAATATAATAATAACTAATTTATTATTGCCTCTAGGGCATATTTCCAACAGTCTCCCACTTGCACTAGAGTCAATAATCTAGTTCACATCGCCATGTGATTAACACTCACAGGTCACATCGCCATGTGACTAACACCCAAGAGTTTACTAGAGTCAGTAGTCTAGTTCACATCACTATGTGATTAACACTCAATGAGTTCTAGGTTTGATCATGTTGCTTGTGAGAGAGGTTTTAGTCAACGGGTCTGAACCTTTCAGATCCGTGTGTGCTTTACAAATCTCTATGTCATCTCCTAGATGTAGCTACCACGCTCTATTTGGAGCTATTCCAAATAACTGTTCTACTTGGAGCTATTCTAAATTGTTGCTCCATTATATGCATCCGGTATCTCTACTCAGAGCTATCCGGATAGGTGTTAAGCTTGCATCGACGTAACCCTTTACGACAAACCCTTTTACCACCTCCATAACCGAGAAACTTCCTTAGTCCACTAGTTACTAAGGATAACTTTGACCGCTGTCCTGTGATCCATTCATGGATCACTCTTGTACCCCTTGACTGACTCATGGCAAGGCACACTTCAGGTGCGGTACACAGCATAGCATACTGTAGAGCCTATGTCTTAAGCATAGGGGACGACCTTCGTCCTTTCTCTCTATTCTACCGTGGTCGAGCTTTAAGTCTTAACTTCATACCTTACAACTCAGGCAAGAACTCCTTCTTTGACTGATCCATCTTGAACAACTTCAAGATCATGTCAAGGTATGTGCTCATTTGAAAGTACCATTAAGCGTTTTGATCTATCCTTATAGATCTTGATGCTCAATGTTCAAGCAGCTTAATCCAGGTTTTCCATTGAAAACCACTTTCCAAATAACCCTATATGCTTCCCAGAAATTCTACGTCATTTCCGATCAACAATGTGTCAACAACATATACTCATCAGAAATTCTATAGTGCTCCCACTCACTTCTTTGGAAATACAAGTTTCTCATAAACTTTGTATACACCCATAATCTTTGATCATCATCAAAGCATACATTCCAACTCCGAGATGCTTACTCCAGTCCTTAGAAGGATTGCTGGAGCTTTGCATACTTATTAGCATCTTTTAGGATTGACAAAACCTTCCGGTTGTATCACATACAACCTTTCCTCAAAAATCATCGAGGAAACAATGTTTTGACATCCTATCTGCAAGATTTCATAAATAATGCAGTGATCGCTAACATAATTCCAACAGACTCTTAGCATCGCTACGAGTGAGAAAATCTCATCGTAGTCAACTCCTTGAACTTGTCAGAAAACATCTTAACGACAAGTCGAGCTTTCTTAATGGTGACATTTACCATCATTGTCCGTCTTCCTTTTAAAATCCATCTGCACTCAATAGCCTTACGACCATCGAGCCGTTCTGCCAAAGTCTACACTTTGTTTTCATACATGGATCCTCTCTCGGATTTTATGGCCTCGAGCCATTTATCGGAATCCAAGCCCACCATCGCTTCTCCATAGCTCGTAGGTTCATTGTTGTCTAGCAACATGACTTCCAAGACAGGATTACGTATCACTCTGAAGTAGTACGCATCCTTGTCATCCCACGAGGATTGATAGTGACTTGATCTGAAGTTTCATGATCACCATCATAAGCTTCCACTTCAATTGGTGTAGGTGCCACAGGAACAACTTCCTGTGCCCTGCCACACACTAGTTGAAGAGACGGTTCAATAACCTCATCAAGTCTCCACCATCCTCCCACTCAATTCTTTCGAGAGAAACTTTTCCTCGAGAAAGGACCCGATTCTAGAAACAATCCCTTATTGCTTTCAGATCTGAGACAGGAGGTATACCCAACTGTTTTGGGTGTCCTATGAAGATACATTTATCCGCTTTGGGTTCGAGCTTATCAGCCTGAAACTTTTTCACATAAGCGTCGCAGCCCTAAACTTCTAAGAAATGGCAGCTTAGGTTTCTCTAAACCATAGTTCATACGGTGTCACCTCATCGGAATTACGTGGTGCCCTATTTTAAAGTGAATGTGGTTGTCTCTAATGCCTAACCCATAAACTATCGTGGTAATTTGATAAGAGACATCATGGTATGCATCATATCCAATAGGGTGCAGTTATGATGTTCGGACACACCATCACACTATGGTGTTCCAGGCTGTATTAGTTGTGAAACAATTTCCACAATGTCTTAATTCTGTGCCAAACTCGTAATTCAGACATTCATCTCTATGATCATATCATAGATCTTTTATCCTCTTGTCACGACGATCTTTCAACTTCACCCTGAAATTACTTGAACCTTTCAATAATTCAGACTCGTGATTCATCAAGTAAATATACTCAACATCTACTCAAATCATCTGTGAAGTAAAAACATAACGATATCCACTACATGCCTCAGCACTCATTGGATTGCACACATCAAAATGTATTACTTCCAACAGGTTGCTTTCTAGTTCCATTTTACTGAAACCGAGGCTTTCAGTCATCTTGCCCATGTGGTATGATTTGCATGTCTCAAGTGATTCAAAATCAAGTGAGTCCAAACGATCCATCTGCATGGAGTTTCTTCATGCATATACACCACTAGACATGGTTCGCATGTCTCAAACTTTTCAAAAACGAGTGAGTCCAAAGATCCATCAACATGGAGCTTCTTCATGCGTTTTATACCGATATGACTTACGTGGCTGTGCCACAAGTAGGTGGTACTATCATTACTATCTTTTGGCATGAACATGTGTATCACTACGATCGAGATTCAATAAACCATTCATTTTAGGTGTAAGACCATTGAAGGTATTATTCAAATAAACAGAGTAACCATTATTCTCCTTAAATGAATAACCGTATTGCGATAGACATAATCCAATCATGTCTATGCTCAACGCAAACACCAATCTCGATGGTAGAAGGAGCGTACAATATTTGATTATATCAACATTGGAAACACTTCCAACACATATCATCAGCTCACCTTTAGCTAGTCTCCGTTCATTTCGTAGCTTTTATTTCGAGTTACTAACACTTAGCAACCGAACCGGTATCTAATACCTTGGTGCTACTAGGAGTACTAGTAAAGTACACATCAACACAATGTATATCCAATATACTTCTATCGAGCTTGCCAGCCTTCTAATCTACCAAGTATCTAGGGTAATTCTGCTCCAGTGGTTGTTCCCCTTATTACAGAAGCACTTAGTCTCGGGTTTGGGTTCAACCTTGGGTTTCTTCACTAGAGCAGCAGCTGAATTGCCGTTTCATGAAGTATCCCTTTGTTCCCTTGCCCTTCTTGAAACTAGTGGTTTCACCAACCATCAACGATTGATGCTCCTTCTTGATTTCTACTTTGGTGTCAAACATCACGAATATCTCAAGGATCATCATATATGTCCCTGATATATTATAGTTCATCACGAAGCTCTAGCAGCTTGGTGGTAATGACTTCGGAGAAACATCACTATCTTATCTGGAAGATTAACTCCCACTTGATTCAAATGATTGTTGTACTCAGACAATCCGAGCACAAGCTCAACAATTGAGTTTTTCTCCTTAGTTTGCAGGTTAAGAAAATCGTCGGAGGTCTTATACCTCTTGACGTGGGCACGAGCCTGAAATTCCAATTTCAGCCCACAAAACATCTCATATGTTTTGTGACGTTTCAAAAACGTCTTTGGTGCCTCAACTCTAAACCATTTAACTGAACTATCATGTAGTTATCAAAACATGTATGTCAGATGTTCGCAACATCCACAGACAACGTTCGAGGTTTAGCACACTGAGCGGTGCATTAAGGACATAAGCCTTCTAAGAAGCAATGAGGACAATCCTCAGTTTACGGACCTAGTCCGCATAATTGCTACTATCAACTTTCAACTAAATTTTCTCTAGGAACATATCTAAACAGTAGAACTATAGCGTGAGCTACGACATAATTTGCAAAATCCTTTTGACTATGTTCAGAATAATTAAGTTCATCTTATGAACTCCCACTCAGATAGACATCCCTCTAGTCATCTAAGTGATTACATGATCCGAGTCAACTAGGCCGTGTCCGATCATCACGTGAGACGGACTAGCCAACGTCGGTGAACATCTTTATGTTGATCGTATCTTCTATACGACTCATGCTCGACCTTTCGGTCTTCTGTGTTCCGAGGCCATGTCTGTACATGCTAGGCTCGTCAAGTTAACCCCAAGTGTTTTTGCTGTGTTCCGAGGCCATGTCTGTACATGCTAGGCTCGTCAACACCCGTTGTATGTGAACGTAAGGATCCATCACACCCGATCATCACGGCGTGCTTAGAAACGACGAACTTTAGGAACGGTGCACAGTTAGGGGAGAACACTTCTTGAAATTGTTATGAGGGATCATCTTATTTACTACCGTCGTTCTAAGTAAACAAGATGCAAAAACATGATAAACATCACATGCAATCAAATAGTGACATGATATGGCCAATATCATATTGCTCCTTTTGATCTCCATCTTCGGGGCTCCATGATCATCATCGTCACCGGCATGACACCATGATCTCCATCATCGTGTCTTCATGAAGTTGTCACGTCATCTATTACTTCTACTACTACAGCTAACGGTTAGCAATAAAAGTAAAGTAATTACATGACGTTTAAGTTGACACACAGGTCATAAATCAATAAAGACAACTCCTATGGCTCCTGCCGGTTGTCATACTCATCGACATGCAAGTCGTGATTCCTATTACAAGAACATGATCAATCTCATACATCACATATATCATTCATCACATCCTTTTGGCCATATCACATCACATAGCATACCCTGCAAAAACAAGTTAGACGTCCTCTAATTGTTGTTTGCATGTTTTACGTGGCTGCTATGGGTTTCTAGCAAGAACGTTTCTTACCTACGCAAAGACCACAACGTGATATGCCAATTGCTATTTACCCTTCATAAGGACCCTTTTCATCGAATCCGATCCGACTAAAGTAGGAGAGACAAACACCCGCTAGCCACCTTATGCAACTAGTGCATGTTTGTCGGTGGAACCGTTCTCACGTAAGAGTACGTGTAAGGTTGGTCCGGGCCGCTTCATCCCATGATGCCGCCGAATCAAGATAAGACTAGTAACGGCAAGCATATTGAACAAAATCAACGCCCACAACTTCTTTGTGTTCTACTCGTGCATAGTAACTACGCATAGACCTAGCTCATGATGCCACTGTTGGGGAACGTAGCATAAATTCAAAATTTTCCTACGTGTCACCAAGATCTATCTATGGAGAGACTAGCAACGAGGGGAAGGAGAGGATCTACATACCCTTGTAGATCGCGCGCGGAAGCGTTCAAGAGAACGGGGTTGATGGAGTCGTACTCGTCGTGATTCAAATCACCGATGATCCTAGCGCCGAACGGACGGCACCTCCGCGTTCAACACACGTACGGAACGGAGACGTCTCCCATGCCTTGATCCAGCAAGGAGGAGGGAGAGGTTGATGGAGATCCAGCAGCACGACGGCGTGGTGGAAGTAGCGGGATTCCAACAGGGCTTCGCTAAGCGCTGCGGGAGGAGGAAGATGTGTCACGGGAGGGAGAGGGAGGCGCCAGGCCTTAGATTGGTTTGCTCCTCCTTTTTCCCCACTATATATAGGGCCAAGGGAGAGGGGGAGGCGCAGCCCTTTCCCCTTCCTCCAAGGAAGGGTGCGGCCAAGGGTGGGGAGGAGTCCATCCTCCCCAAGGCACCTCGGAGGTGCCTTCCCCCTTTAGGACTCTCCCCTTTTTCTCTTCTCTTGGCGCATGGGCCTCTTGGGGCTGGTGCCCTTGGCCCATATAGGCCAAGGCACAACCCCTACAGCCCATGTGGCCCCCCGGGGCAGGTGGCCCCACCCGGTTGACCCCCGGGACCCTTCCGGTGGTCCCGGTACAATACCGATGACCCCGAAACTTGTCCCGATGGCCGAAATAGCACTTCCTATATATAATTCTTTACCTCCGGACCATTCCGGAACTCCTAGTGACGTCCGGGGTCTCATCCGGGACTCCGAAAAACTTTCGAGTTACCGCATACTAATATCTCTATAACCCTAGCGTCACCGAACCTTAAGTGTGTAGACCCTACGGGTTCGGGAGACATGCAGACATGACCGAGACGTTCTCTGGTCAATAACCAACAGCGGGATCTGGATACCCATGTTGGCTCCCACATGTTCCACGATGATCTCATCGGATGAACCACGATGTCAAGGACTTAATCAATCCCGTATACAATTCCCTTTGTCTAGCGGTACGATACTTGCCCGAGATTCGATCGTCGGTATCCCGATACCTTGTTCAATCTCGTTACCGGCAAGTCTCTTTTACTCGTTCCGTAACACATCATCCCGTGATCAACTCCTTGATCACATTGTGCACATTATGATGATGTCCTACCGAGTGGGCCCAGAGATACCTCTCCGTTTACACGGAGTGACAAATCCCAGTCTCGATTCGTGTCAACCCAACAGACACTTTCGGAGATACCTGTAGTGCACCTTTATAGTCACCCAGTTACGTTGTGACGTTTGATACACCCAAAGCATTCCTACGGTACCCGGGAGTTGCACAATCTCATGGTCTAAGGAAATGATACTTGACATTAGAAAAGCTATAGCATATGAACTACACGATCTAGTGCTATGCTTAGGATTGGGTCTTGTCCATCACATCATTCTCCTAATGATGTGATCCCGTTATCAACGACATCCAATGTCCATGGTTAGGAAACCGTAACCATCTATTGATCAATGAGCTAGTCAACTAGAGGCTTACTAGGGACATGGTGTTGTCTATGTATCCACACATGTATCTAAGTTTCCTGTCAATACAATTATAGCATGGATAATAAACGATTATCATGAACAAGGAAATATAATAATAACTAATTTATTATTGCCTCTAGGGCATATTTCCAACAACAATAACGAAGCTTTCCGGGACATGGACCAGGAGGAGCAAACTGTCTGCTGCTGCTTGTATCACTTGATGGTTAGTGAAAACGACCACTTTTTTCCATCTATTCCTGTTCTTTCTGTGTAGTTATAATTTGCTGAAATTCTCATAACAATAACTGAACTTGGCTTTTTCTTTTGTTTGGGTCTGGTGCAGATACTATACCTTGATGCGCTCGTACATGACATCCCAGTAAGCAACTGCGCGATACGATCGAATGCATGGGATAGTACTCTAATTGCCAAGGTGATCAAGTAGGATACTATCTCTCCTGGTGTGTTCGGCAAATTATAAGTGGGTTCTTTTTTGTTTTTTTCCAATAGTATCTTCCTTCTATGTTTTTTGATGTCTGGTCACTCTTTTTGGAAATTGCACAGAAAACTGTCATCAGTTGGCACAACAATGCATGTAGTTGCACAGATTGTAGCTTTAAGTTTGGCAATCTGCACACATGTTCATTTTAAATTGGCACACCATCTTTTTTAAGTTGCACAGTTTTACTAATCTTGTTGCACAGATGTGTTGCATCAGTTGGTAGAAATTTTTTTAGGTGCCATGTCTGTTGCACAGTTTTTGTGTCTTTGTTCAGTTGCATATATGTATAGTTGAATTTGTCTACCCCAGTATCTTGTTGTAGTTGCACAGGTTGTAATGTGTGGTTTCGTTCAACACACAAATCTATTTTTGATAATCTTTGTTATTTTCTGTTTCTCTTTTTTCACATCAGCTTAAAGAGGAGTATAGAGGCACGGAGCAGACACCACTGTTTGGTGGAATTTTGCAAGCTGAAGCATTCGTGGCATCCAAGTTACCAATAACCTACAATCCGCAGGTTAGTGTTTTGCATACAGAAACTTGTACCACTTACCAATTTTTTTCTATTGGCTGGGATGTATGTTCAGTTGGACATGTATAACTTTTATAGTTGCGAGAATACAGAATTCAGTTGGCTGTGATGTATGTTCAGTTGCACATATAAGCTTCTGTAGTTGCACATGTTCTTTTGGACAGTCAAAGTGTTCATTTACAACCATTGTCATCAACTTTTGGCAGAATGCATGTTTTTTAGTTTGTGACACAGTGCATGTGTAGTTGGCTAGAATCATGTTTTTAGTTGGCCAGAAAGTGTGTATTAGTCGTTTTTGCTTATCACATCATGGTCAGTTACAGACATTTTTACTTTTTATTTTTTTCTAACTGAATCAATACCGAATCTTTTTGTGTTGATGCAGGAAAAGGCAAAGATTGCGAAAGTGGTCAATGAGCTGTGCAAGGCTGTAACTGAACAGGTTGGCACCTTCATTGAAGCAGTTGCCAAGATCGATGACGAGGAACCAGATATTGATCCTTATGTACAGCAGCCATCAATGCAAATTGGGGCGTCACGCCGTGCTCCAAAAAGAAAGAGACGGGGGTCAACTATAGAGGAAGAAGAAGAGTTTGTTGAGGATGAGTCAGAAGAAGATGAGGAAATGGAAGCAGCGATAGATGCTGGCGACGACGAGGACACAGATGCGGATGAATCAGAGGAGGAGGACAAGGATGAGGATGACAATGAAGAAGATGCAGAGGAGGAGGAGGAGGAGGAGGAGGAGGAAGAGGAAGATGAGGAGGAGGAGGAGGAGGAGGAGGACAAACAAGAAGAGGACAAAGGAGAGGAGGAGGACAAGGAAGAAGATAGTGATGCAGAGGAGGAGGAAGAAGAAGGTGAGGCCAAAGAGGGGGACGGGGACAAAGGGGCAGCAGTTAATGGCAATGAGAGGGGAGAAGACAAAGGCGCACCAGCTGATGGCAGTGAGAGGGAAGAAGACGATGATGAAGAAGACGAGGATGGTTATGGTGATGATAAAGGGGGATCCAATGGAGGCAGCGACAGCAGCGATGACGATGATGATGACAACGCCCCTGCTTCTGGTGGTACAGGTGGCAACACATCCAGGAGGACTAGCACTTCTGCCACCCCTGTGAGCAGCAACAATTCATTGAGTAGCAGGAGCACACTACAGATGTTGATTGACAAAACTTGCTGGAAAGACAAGGATTTGCCGAAGTCAAAGAAAAATGATGAAGCAGAGTCTCAGGGCAGCATTGATATGTTCAAGCTCTGCAACTTGAAGCCAGCTTTGCCAACCACCTTTCCTGTGCCAGATTTCAGCGACAAAGATATGTGTGAGAAGATCAACTTTACCATTGACAAGAGCCTGTTTTTATCAAGTGAAGCTGAAAAGAATCAAATTGACATGGAGGAAGCAGGAAAGGGTCTTGACTGGGTTCATTTAAAGGAAAAATACAGGGAATATTTAAAGCAGCTCCCAGACCTAAGCTCCAGCAAGAGCAAGGCAGCATCCATGGCAAATCCTCACGTGGTCCAGAAGCGTAAAGCAGTTTCAATGAAGAAGAATCTGTAGTTGCCTCAAACCAAGGAGAAGATGGTGAGTGCAGATGCTGAAGTAAATATGGTCAAGGAAGCTGTGTTTCAAACTGATATGCCAACTGTAGTGAGCAGAGAGCCAACCAATGTCAGAGAAGTTCAACAGATCAAGGGGAAGACTCCCCTTTCAACAGTCCCACCAAAACCACCTAAGCAGAAGATTGTCAAGTTTGCCAGGGGCACAAAGGGGGAACAGGCCACAAAAGATTTGGGTTTCAGAGACGAGAGAGAACTGCGCGCCGCAGCCATTGATGCAGGGGTGCCAAGTTCTGCTAGGTTGCTGCCAACTCAGACTGGAAAGATGCCAACTACAGATACCAGTGTGCCAACCATGTGTCAGTTAGCAGCATGGTCACAGTCAAAACCACCACAGCTGGCCAGGAAGGCACCACTGCAACTGCAAGTCCCAAGGTGCCTACTCATAGAGATGCTTCAATGCCAAACACAAAAGGAGGTGATCCAACTATCAAAGTGCCGTCCCCAAGAGCTGACTTTCAGCAACCATTAACACAAGAGGAGGTGTTCGACATTATAAGTAGGTGCAAGCCTCCAAGGCCGCCAACTACAACACTATTGCGAACCAAGTCAGTGAATGATGCGCCCGTGTTTGTGCCTCAAGGAGATGCCCTGGTCCTTGAACCCTTACGAAGATCAAACTCTTATCATGGTGACGGGTTTTGTGATGCACCATCTTTTGACCTCGGCATAGATGGTGATGCTCCAGCAGCAGAAACAGCGGAAGCCGGTGTGATCTGGATTGATGAGTGTGAGTTGGACCCAGCAGCTGTGAATGAAGGATGTGTTGCTGCTGATGCTGGCAAGGCAATAGCTCAAGAGATAGATGTTGGTTCACCAGAGAATTGCCACACCCCGATATGCGCAGAACCAGAAGCTGGCACGAGCAGTTCTTCGGGACCACCTATTGCACGAAGACAGAGGAGGGTAATAAGACCTGTAGCATCTCAAAGGTCTCCATTCATCGACTACAACAAGAAGAAGACTTTCAGCACCAATGAGGCAGTGAACAAGCTTTACGCTGCCCTCTTGTATTGGGTCAGGCATCACAAAGGAGTAAGTGATGAAGCTACCAGGTAAACTAACTCCCCACAGCCTACATACATATCTTTTTCAGTTGCACAGGACCAGCCACTTAGTTGCACAAAAAGCATAGCATGTTGCACAGAACAGGGATTTTAGTTGCACACTGTTCTGTTTTCAATTTCATACACATTTTTTTGCTGTTGTGACCCTTCGAGCTAACTTGTCTTTTTATTGCTTTTAAAAAAATCAGCCCTGAGATAATCATGTATGGTGCTTTCTACATTTCTTTAAAGGAGTTAGTTGATTCGATGAAGCCGGTTCAATGGTTGTCAAAAATTTTTATTAAGACTGGAATCTTACACATCATGGATAACTTACCAGAAGGGTCAAAGAAGGTTCTTATGCCACTGAGGTTTTCTGTAAGTTTTTCCAAAACCTTCTTTTTACCCTCATCTTTGTTCTGTAGCACTTTTTTTGTTAACCATTTGAGGGAGGCCTTTCACCTACTAAGGAGTTTTGGGCCATGTTTTATAATCTCTACAGATAAATTTACAGCAAGGGATCCACAATGTGAATGAGATAAACAAGAACTTTGATTACAAGAACCGTCTCGAGAAGAAAGACTTGGTGAGTGTTGTGCCCACATGATCAATCTTTTTTTAGTTGGCACCCACAACATATCCAGTTGCACATGACACATCTGTTAGTTGGCAGGCACTTGTTGCAACCTGTTTTTAACTTGACCAAGTCTTTTACTATTTTTTCTTAGCTACAGCCTGTATTTTGTGTCTGAAATCGTTCACGGTTGCAGGTCATGCTGCCAGTGCTCGACTGCGTTGATGTAACCGATAAGGATGGAGGGAGGCATTATTGGGTCTTTAGTGTCAACTTGAGGGACGGACGCTTCGAAGTTCTTGATTCAAGCAGGACGCTGGACAACATTGAGCTGATGAACACTGCCTCTACCATCGCGGGGGCAGTATGCTAGCTATGGAGGAAGCATTACCCAAAGTTCAGCATCGAGCACTTCCAGATTATTGACATTGACGTACCGAAGCAGCTCGGCAAGTAAGACAATAAGCATTTCATTCCTTCTCAATCATATACCATCATTTTGTAGTTTTTAAATTTTTCTACATGTGCAATCTTTAGTATTTTTAAGACACAGTACTAGTCTTCAATCTGTTTTATCATTTTTATGAGTTTCTAATCTAGCCAGTTGCAGAGTGGCGCATAAGTAGTTGCACAGTGGGACATAATGAGTTGCAGTAGAACACAAGCAGTTGCACAGTAGGACATAAGCAGTTGCACAGTAGAACAGAAGCAGTTGCACAGTAGGACATAAGCAGTTGCACAGAGTGCATTACCTTTATTTTGGTTTTAATTTTATGTGACAATTTTTTTGCCCATTTTGCAGTAATGAGTGTGGGTTGTTCGCACTGCTTAACGCCACCGAGTGGAATGGTAGCCAACTGCCCAACTACGACCCCAAGGAAGTACTCAATATCATTAAGAAGCTGGCATATGATTGGGTCACCAGCGTGCACAACACCGCCCCATGGAGGAAGTTGCTGAGATACGACAAGGAGTAGGTCGGTACTATTTTTTTCTTTTTTTCTGCTCCATGGAGGAAGTTGCTGGTTTGTACAATTTTATTAAGCAGATTTTGTAGTTGCACACTACTAGTAATTGCGTTTGCAACTCAATATCATCACTTTTGTTGATACATTAGGAGCAGTGGATATACAATTGTTCAACAACTAAATATTTAACCAGTTGCCAACAAAGGCACAAATAGCAACTTTTTTTACACAGTGCATGAACTAATTCAAGCAGCATAAATTAGATAAAGAGGAATCATAGATGCTGAATGTGTCCACATGGTCCCAACATTGCTAAAAAAACATCATTCTTTTCCTTTTTTGTTCCAAAGTTACAAATGAGGAAACAGAATCACAGGAGCCTCTGTGGACACACACCAGCAGTGTGCTCTGTAGATTGGCACTGGCTGCATTTGTTTTTCTTCTTTGGGTGTAGCTCCAGCGCCGATTTGTACCATCGACTCTTTGCCCTACCCTTTGTAGTAGACCTTGGAGGATCCCTGGGCACAAAATCATCAGAAGCTTGTGCAAGGGATGCAGCCTCCAATGGGCAGTAGGACCGTCATGATCACCTGTGTAATAATCATATAAAAAGTTTAGTATTTTTGTTATTGTGCAACCAGCACTGATGTTCTGTGCAACCACACAGTACATTTTGTGCAACTAACTGGTTGCTATGTGCAAGTTAAGTTAAAAAAAACACCTGCATTAGCACGGCCTGTCATGGTACTTGGATTGTAGTCACCTATGGGCAGAACATGAAAAACAAGTTAGATTTTTAGCTTGATCCTCAAACTAACACAACGCACGCAACTAGGCAGCATGTTCTGTTCAACTGGGCACTATGATATGTGCAACTAAAGTCACTCACCCTAGTTTTTGTTTTGGAGTCGGTGAAGGTACTAACCTGGGTGATGAGCCCCCTGAGTCCTGCCTGTAGGTCCATTGGGAGTGGCACAAAGGGCACTGCTAGTTGGGCCTGGCGGGGGAGGAGGTCTTTGAGGGTTGGCATCACCTATAGGCAGAACAGGACAAACAAGTCAGTTGTGTTTATCTTTTGATGCTCGAACTAACACAGCGTGCGCAACTAGGTAGCCTGTTCGGTGCAACTGAGCACCATGATGTGTGCAACTGGAGTTACAGACCTAGTTTGATGGGGAGTTGGGGGCAGGTAATTACCTGGACGACGAGCCCCCTGGGTGCTGCCTGTAGGGCCATTGGGAGGAGCATGCGGGGGAGGAGGTGGCGGAGGATGCCGTGTACAGCCAGGAGGGGGAGGAGGTCCTTGAGGGTTGACATCACCTATATGCAGAACTGGAAAATTAAGTTAGCTGTGTTATCTTGATGCTTGAACTAACACAGCGTGCGCAACTAGGCAGTATGTTCTGTCCAAGTGGCTACCATGGTGTGTGCAACTGGGCACAATGATGTGTGCAACTGAAGTTACACACCTAGTTAGATCAGGAGTTGGGGCAGGTAATTACCTGGATGATGAGCCCCCTGATTGCTGCCTGGAGGTGGAGGAGGTCCTCGAGGGTTGCCATCATCTGATGGCCCCGTTGCAGCAGTCGTTTTTTTCTTTTTCTTGGACTTGTTCAGGTGGCCGATCTCGGTACGTGTTGCACGCATATGCTTGTATACAATAGCTTGTGCTGGATCAGAACCACTCGCAAACTTTGCTAGTTTCCGAAAATCGTATATCATGTTCCTCTCCCTTATCTGCTTCTTTGATTGAGGAGGCATTTCATCTGGTTGCTCATAACCAGTCCCTGGCGCACTAGGTACAGCAGTAGGTGTCCACCGTCTTAGCAGGTACCTTTCCGGTATGACATCAACGCCAACATGGGTGAACACCTTGAGGATGTGGCAACAGAGGATGCCGTCCTTGTCCATTTTACAGCACTCACACAAATAGGAACCCTCCTCCACCCTTGACTGCACCAAGTAGTTTCGAGAACCATATTTCGCAACAAATTCCTGGTTTGGTCTGAGCTCAAACACATCAGCACCAACTTGGAATGCATTATAACGTCCAATCAGCTCAAACTCTTCTCTGAACTTGCGGTAAAGGTCTCTAGTATAGGTTTTGTAAGCTTGCTTCTCTATTGGGAAGTTGGACCACAACTCAATCTCAAGGTGTTCTGTCCTATAATCATTGCAGCCTTCCTTGGCAAGGATGTGGTTCTGGATTTTTTTCATATTGCTCGACGAAGTTCAGCATTGAGTTGTGTGGGTTCACATATCTTTTCAGGATGGCGTTGAACCCCTCACTACGCTGTGTAGACTGGAGGAAGGGGAAGAACCTGTGTTTGAAGTAGCACGGCACCCAAGTTGACCTGTATTCGTACAACTTCCCAAAGTGCGTGTGTGTCATAGCCTCATACTTCATCATTGACCCATCCCAATTCTGCTCAAGCTTGTCTATAGTGAAGCTGAAGTCAACACACTTGTTGAAATCATCAGAGAGTCCTGGATTCCGGCACAGTAGCCAACCAACCTTTTCCTGAGCCATTTTCATGATGTGCCATCGACAACAACGATGCACGGTGGTTGGAAAGATGCTCTGTATTGACTGCCTCATCGCACCATCCTGATCAGTGATGAAGTTGTCAGGAGGTTTGCCATCCATAGCCTCTAGGAATGCTCCAAAGACCCAATCAAAGCTCGATGCCAACTCCTACCTCACAAACGCGCAACCCAGCATGAAAGATTGGCCATGTCGGTTTATTCCTATGAAGGGCGCGAACGGCATATTGTACAAGTTGGTCATGTAGGTAGTGTCAAACGATATGCAATCGTGGTACGCCTCCGCATAAGCTTTTCGAGCTAAGCTGTCCACCCAAAATATGTTGACAACTCTGTCCTCTTCATCATATTTCACCTTATAGAAGAAGTCTGGATCGTTTTTTGTATATCCTTGAAGTGCGCAAGTGTCTCAATCAGATCACCCTCCTTTGTGTCATCTCTACGGAAACTTGTACAAAGATTTGTTATTGCCTTTGGTCCGAACGGCACCATCATCTCAGATCCATAGAACTCTGCCATTACATGCATCATCCGTCCTGCATAATACAAAAACAAACAGTATATCCTTTTTTTAGTTGCACAAATGCGCACATCCAGCTGCACAGTAATAGGACACGTGTTGGCACAGAAGATAATCGCAGGAAATGGACACCTAGCTGCACCTTTTTAAAAACACTTTGCAGTTTTTGCATACAGGACATTGTGTAGTTGCACAGTAAAGACAATCTAGGTGCACAAGAAGCACCAAAAGTGATATACAAAAAGCATGGGAAGTTGGACACCAGTTGCACAGTTAAGCCATTTCAATTGCACAGTAGTACCATAACAGTTGCACACTGGACTTCCTAGAGGGAAACTTAATTCTTCAAGGGATATAGAAAAACGCCACACCTGTAGTCAAGTTGCAGTTATAGAAGATGCGTAGAAACTCCTTTTCATCAGGTGAGATGCCTTGGTGGGATCTCAAGTATTTGGACAATGAAGGTTTGTTCACGAGCGGATGATTGTGGTCACGAACAAAGTGCGTCACCTCCCATCGCCCATCTATCAGCTTCACCAACATTTTTGCCTTGCATTCAGTCTGCTTTATTGTCTCGCGTTTGCGCTTCTTCTTCTTCTTACTAGTACCAGCCTCCTCTTCAGCAAATATTGGAGGTTCTTCTTCCATCTCCTCATCACTGTTAACAGATTTTGGATCTGGAATAGGGTCCAGGACAGGAGGAGCCTTAGCTCCTCCATCATCAGCTTTGGGCTTCTTGAACTTGTTGTAGCAAAACTGTTGTTTTATCAATTCATTGGTGCGGGCTGTCCGTCTAGAGGTGTTCATCTTGATAGAGAAACGCATCCGTAGTGTGTAGCTGTTGTAGTGATCCTTAGCAATTTGAAGGCTGTCAAACCTCATGCCAACATAGGGTTCCATAGGTTGAGAACCAGCCTCATCCTCTCCTTCTTCTACTTGCACAGCTCTGTCAACAGCCCCAGCTCCTAGCTCAGTCCTGGTTGGACCAGGAACATTTGCCTTAGTTCCTGTGTCATCAAGAGTATGGCTCTCTGACTGCAAAGACACCACTACATGGGCACCACGGGCTGATGACTGGCCTGCCACATTGTCATGGCCCGTAGGGTTACCATCATGACTTGCCTGCGTGTAGTAAACAGATCGACCATTTTCTGTCCAATTTCCTTGTTGTATGTTGGGTTGCTGCTGATCCATATCATGAGGAAGCTCATTGAGATCTGGAGGCAACTCATTGAGATCAAGCATTTTTTCCTTGTTCTTGGATGCCGCCACACACTCCCTGCACATATATAAAAAGAAGAAATTGATGTCATCAGTTGGTAACCACAGAAAAAGAGTGTTTCAAACAACCTAAAAACTTAGTAAATAGGCAGTTGCACACCATTTTGTGATAATCTTAGTTCCAAAAACAACATGACTGTAGCATAATCTTTTATTATAACAGTTATGAAATTTTTTGTTTGCACAGATTTGTTATGTTAGTTGCACAGTTTGCAGTAAATAACTGGCAAAAGCATGACTTCTTTTTGCTACAGAGTTTTTCTGACTTTCCCCCTTTTTTGTTTTGTTGTAATGATCTGTAGGTTTCCGTTTCACAAGGAGCTCTTTTCAGATTTTTCTGCACATAATTGGATGCTACATTTGAGAAGGAAAATCCAGGTGAAAGAAGAAAGAAGAATTGGAGGACAGATTATAGTTATATGTTTTTCATCGCCGTTTATGTTTCTAGTTCTGGTATATTTGAACATATTAATATGGTTTGCAATAGGTGTGGGACCAGAATATATGCGTGGGACAAGATTATATGTGTGAATATGTTAATATGGTTTGTGGCTTCATTAGCCATGGACAAAAGTTCTTGTGTTTTTCCTGTTGCACTACAGATTTCTGGTTTTCGCTAGAATAGACGTCTCAATTGCCAGGATGCATCTTTCCACTTGGCCAGCATACATATCTAGTTGGACATTCAATGTTTTTAGTTGGCTAGAATAGATGTCTCAGCTGGCCAGGTTGCATTTATTTCAGTTTTTGGCCAACATGCATGTTTAGTTGGACAGTTAATGCATTCAGTTGGCTAGAATAGATGTCTCAGTTGGCCAGGATACATTTTCTCAGTTTTTTGCCAACATGCATGTTTAGTTGGCCAGAAAACATGTTTTTTATTTGCACATATACTACAGTTTTCCCAAAGTGTTCACTCACAAACATGTATTGCGAAATATACATGTTTACTTGGCCAGGATACATGTTTAGTTGGCCAGGATACATGTTTTTTAGTTGGCCAGATAACACGTGGGGTACAATGCATGTTTTAGTTTTGGCTAGCATGCATGCCGAGTTGCCAGAATATAGGTTCAGTTGGCTGGGATGCATGTTCAGTTGCACATTTATGAATTTTTCGTTGCACATATCTATTGGGCAGTCAATTTTTTGTTCATTTTGCAAACAATAACTACAAGTTGGTAGAATGCATGTTTAGTTTTTGGCTACAATGCTTTGTTGAGTTGGCTTTAATCATGTTTTAATTGGCCAGAGAACTTGTTTTTAGTTGGCTTGTTTAACACATCCAGGTGGTAGAAACTTGTCTGGCATGCATCAAGTAGTTTTTGGCATGTTTAACACATCCAGCAGTAACATCAAGTAGGCTGGTGTGATGTGCCAGATTCACCTCTTTTTTGAAGCAGATTCTCCATGGATCCATGGAGAAGGGGGTTTACATATGCCTATGCAGTAGAAGAAAGGGGGAAGTGAAGATGTGCAGAGGGGGCTTACCTGCTTGATCTTACTGCCCGGTATGGCTCTGACCACCCTGCCCTTTAGATCTTGAAGCAGCTCCTTCTACTTTGGGGCTCCCATGGCGGCTGTGTAGGAGGAGGAAGAAGGGTTGGGGGCGATCTCTGTTGGATCTGCTTTTGGCGTGGAGAAGAAGAAAAAGGCAGCGTGGGAGGGGCTGAGGCGTGGGGGCGAGCGGGGGCATGGGTGCGAGCTGGGGACAGCTGGCTACGTGGGGCTCGATCGGTTTGTTTGGTGGCCGGTCAATTGGTCTGTTTGATGAGCCCCTTCCTTTTCTGTTTCGTGGGGACAAGGGGTTTCCTTTTTCAGCTGGCCGCTCGGTTGCACTAGTGGGCAGCCGGCCGCCCACTAGACACGCCCATTATACTTAGGCTTCGGTGCCTTTTCCTTCGAGCTTTGGCTCGATGAGCCCCTCAATAATCTCCTCATCATTTTCTGAAAATTTCTGAAATTTTTAGTAACTTCAAAATAAAAGTAAACCAAACTCAATAATATTGATAGCAACTACTCCTACAAGTGCCTAGGGCCTATATCATGCATCAAAACTACTTTTGACCATATAAATTTGACATGCAAGCTCAAGAACAGGGTCACCTAAGCAACACAAATTTGCAATGAATAAAGCACTAGAACAAAAACTAATTGGACGAATGGAGGAGTCACATACCAAGAAACAATCTCCCCAAGCAGTTTTGTGAGAGGTGCTTTGAGCAAGGAGATCGAAAATGGCAGCAAAACGAGCTTGGACTAGGGTTTGAGTTGGTTTTTCGTGTTTGGGGGAGGAAGATGAAGTGTGTGGCTGGAAGAATAAGTGGAGGAGGGCCACCGTGGGCCCATGAGGCAGGGGGTGCGCCCTAGGGGGGGTGGGCGCGCCCTCCACCCTCGTGGCAAGGTGATTGCCCCCCTGGTGTGTTCTTTGTTCCATAAATCCTCAAATTTTCTATAAAAAATCATATTTAATTTTCAGGGCATTTTGAGAACTTTTATTTTCGAGGTATTTTTATATTGCACGGATAATCAGATAACAGACAGAAAATTATTTATTTTTACTTTATTTCAACTAAATAACAGAAAGTATAGAAAGGGTACAGAGGGTTGTGCTTCTAGTTTCGTCCATCTCATGCTCGTCAAAAGGAATCGACTAACAAGGTTGATCAAGTCTTGTTAACAAACCCATTCCGATTAACATGAAACCGGAGAAATTTCGAATAACACTAGGTTACCTCAACAGGGATATGCACATCCCCAATAATAAGTATATCATATTTATTCTTGACAGTAGGAAGAGGAAATTCAAAACCTCCAAATATAATAGATGGAATTTTTCCGATAGAATTGATACTATGAACTTGAGGTTGTTTCCTCGGAAAGTGTACCGTATGCTCATTACCATTAACATGAAAAGTGACATTGCCTTTGTTGCAATCAATAACAGCCCCTGCAGTATTAAGAAAAGGTTTTCCAAGAATAATAGACATACTATCGTCCTCGGGAATATCAAGAATAACAAAGTCCGTTAAAATAGTAACGTTTGCAACCACAACAGGCACATCCTCACAAATACCGACAGGTATAGCAGTTGATTTATCAGCCATTTGCAAAGATATTTCAGTAGGTGTCAACTTATTCAAATCAAGTCTACGATATAAAGAGAGAGGCATAACACTAACACCGACTCCAAGATCACATAAAGCAGTTTTAACATAGTTTCTTTTAATGGAGCATGGTATAGTAGGTACTCCTGGATCCCCAAGTTTCTTTGGTATTCCACCCTTAAAAGTATAATTAGCAAGCATGGTGGAAATTTCAGCTTCCGGTATCTTTCTTTTATTTGTAATAATATCTTTCATGTACTTAGCATAAGGATTTGTTTTGAGTATATCAGTCAATCGCATACGCAAAAAGATAGGTCTAATCATTTCAGCAAAGCACTCAAAATCCTCATCATCCTTTTTCTTGGATGGTTAGGGAGGAAAAGGCATGGGTTTCTGAACGCAAGATTCTCTTTCTTTACCATGTTTCCTAGCAACAAAGTCTTTCTTATCATACCGTTGATTCTTTGATTGTGGGTTATCAAGATCAACAGCAGGTTCAATTTCTACATCATTATCATTACTAGCTTGAGCATTAATGTGAACATCATCATTAACATTTTCATTAGGTTCATGTTCATTACCAGATTGAGTTTCAGCATCAGACATAGAGATATCATTTGGATTATTAGGTGGTTCAGCAATAGGTTCACTAGAAGTTTGCACAGCTCTATCATTTTTCTTTTTCTTCCTTTTAGAAGAACTAGGTGCATCAATTTTATTTCTCTAAGAATCTTGCTCAATTCTCTTAGGGTGGCCTTCAGGATACAAAGGTTCCTGAGTCATTCTACCAGTTCTAGTAGCCACTTTAACAGCATAATCATTTTCCTTACTATTCATCTCATTGAGCAATTATTTTTGAGCTTTAAGTACTTGTTCTACTTGAGTGGTAACCATAGAAGCATGTTTGCTAACAAGTTTAAGTTCACCTCTAATATTAGCCATATAATCACCCAAGTATTTAATCATATCAGCATCTTGTTTTAATTGTCTACCAAAATAAGCATTGAAGTATTCTTGCTTAAATATAAAATTATCAAACTCATCCAAGCATTGACTAGCAATTTTAGTAGGAGGGATTTCAGCTTTATCATATCTATAGAGAGAATTTACCTTTACTACCTGTGTCGGGTTATCGAGGTCTGGAGGTTCTTCAATAAATAAAGGATTAAGATCATATATTTTCTTCATCAGGCGGTAAATTAAGACCATGTATTTCTTCAATAGGAGGTAAATTCTTAACATCTTCAGCTTTAATACCTTTTTCTTTCATAGATTTCTTTGCCTCTTGCATATCTTCAGGACTGAGAAATAGAACACCTCTCTTCTTCGAAGTTGGTTTAGGAATAGGATCATTAATTGGAACAGGAGCTGGCTCAGGAGGTGCCCAATTATTTTCATTTGTCAACATATTATTCAATAAGATTTCAGCTTCATCCGGTGTTCTTTCCCTGAAAAGAGAACCAGCACAACTATCCAGGTAATCTCTGGAAGCATCGGTTAGTCCATTATAAAAAGTATTTCATTTTTTCTTAAGAGGATGATCAGGCAAAGCATTAAGTAACTTGAGAAGCCTCCCCCAAGCTTGTGGGAGACTCTCTTCTTTAATTTGCACAAAGTTGTATATTTCCTTTAAAGCAGCTTGTTTCTTATGAGCAGGGAAATATTTAGCAGAGAAGTAATAAATCATATCCTGGGAACTACGCACACAACCAGGATCAAGAGAATTAAACCATATCTTAGCATCACCCTTTAATGAGAATGGAAATATTTTAAGGATATAAAAGTAGCGAGATCTCTCATCATTAGTGAACAGGGTGGCTATATCATTTAATTTAGTAAGATGTGCTACAACAGTTTCAGATTCATAACCATGAAAAGGATCAGATTCAACCAAAGTAATTATATCAGGATCAACAGAGAATTCATAATCCTTATCAGCAACACATATAGGTGAAGTAGCAAAAGCAGGGTCAGGTCTCATCCTAGCATTTGGAGATTGCTTATTCCATTTAGCTAATAACCTTTTGAGTTCATATCTATCTTTGCGAGCTAAAATAGCTAAAGAAGCATCTTTATCAAATAAATAACCCTTAGGAATAACAAGTGATTCTTCATCATCACTTTCATCTTCAAAATCAGATTCAATATTTTCAATCTCTCTAGCCCTAGCAAGTTGTTCCTCGAGAAAATCACTAAGTGGCATAGTAGTATCAGGCATAGAGGTAGTTTCATCGTAAGTATCATGCATAGCAGAAGTAGCATCATCAATGTTAGGGAATGTAGTAATTTCAAAAATTCCTACGCACACGCAAGATCATGGTGATGCATAGCAATGAGAGGGGAGAGTGTTGTCCACGTACCCTCGTAGACCGAAAGCGGAAGCGTTAGCACAACGTGGTTGATGTAGTCGTATGTCTTCACGATCCGACCGATCAAGTACCGAACACACGGCACCTCCGAGTTCTGCACACGTTCAACTCGATGACGTCCCTCGAACTCTGATCCAGCCGAGTGTTGAGGGAGAGTTTCGTCAGCACGACGGCGTGGTGACGATGATGATGTTCTACCGACGCAGGGCTTCGCCTAAGCACCACTACGATATGATCGAGGTGGATTATGGTGGAGGGGGGCACCGCACACGGCTAAGAGATCAAGAGATCAATTGTTGTGTCTATGGGGTGCCCCTGGCCACGTATATAAAGGAGTGGAGGAGGGGAGGGGCCGGCCCTCTCTATGGCGCGCCCTAGGGGAGTCCTACTCCCACCGGGAGTAGGATTCCCCCTTTCCTAGTAGAACTAGGAGTCCTTCCAAGTAGTAGGAGTAGGAGAGAAGGAAAGGGAAAAGAGAAGAGTAGGAAGGAGGGGGCGCAGCCCTTCCCCCTAGTCCAATTCGGACTAGGCCTTGGGGGGGCACGCGGCCTGCCTCTCTCTCTTTCCCCTAAAGCCCAATAAGGCCCATCCACTCCCCGGCGAATTCCCGTAAGTCCCCCGGTACTCCGATAAATACCCGAATCACTCGGAACCTTTCCGATGTCCGAATATAGTCATCCAATATATCGATCTTTACGTCTCGAACATTTCGAGACTCCTCGTCATGTCCCCGATCTCATCCGGGACTCTGAACTACCTTCGGTACATCAAAACACATAAACTCATAATATAACCGTCATCGAACTTTAAGCGTGCGGACCCTACGGGTTCGAGAACTATGTAGACATGACTGAGACACATCTCCGGTCAATAACCAATAGCGGAACCTGGATGCTCATATTGGCTCCTACATATTCTACGAAGATCTTTATCGGTCAAACCGCATACGTTGTTCCCTTTGTCATCGGTATGTTACTTACCCAAGATTCGATCGTCGGTATCTCAATACCTAGTTCAATCTCGTTACCATCAAGTCTCTTTACTCATTCCATAATACATCATCCCGCAACTAACTCATTAGTTGCAATGCTTGCAAGGCTTATAGTGATGTGCATTACCGAGTGGGCCCAGAGATACCTCTCCGACAATCGGAGTGAAAAATCCTAATCTCGAAATACGCCAACCCAACAAGTACCTTCGGAGACACCTGTAGAGCACCTTTATAATCACCCAGTTACGTTGTGACCTTTGGTTGCACACAAAGTGTTCCTCCGATAAACGGGAGTTGCATAGTCTCATAGTCATAGGAACATGTATAAGTCATGAAGAAAGCAATAGCAACAAACTAAACGATCAAGTGCTAAGCTAACGGAATGGGTCAAGTCAATCACATCATTCTCCTAATGACGTGATCCCGTTAATCAAATGACAACTCTTTGTCTATGGCTAGGAAACATAACCATCTTTGATCAACGAGCTAGTCAAGTAGAGGCATACTAGTGACACTCTGTTTGTCTATGTATTCACACATGTATCATGTTTCCGGTTAATACAATTCTAGCATGAATAATAAACATTTATTATGATATAAGGAAATAAATAATAACTGTATTATTGCCTCTAGGGCATATTTCCTTCAGTCTCCCACTTGCACTAGAGTCAATAATCTAGTTCACATCGCCATGTGATTTAATACCAATAGTTCACATCACCATGTGATTAACACCCATAGTTCACATTGACATGTGACCAACACCCAAAGGGTTTACTAGAGACAATAATCTAGTTCACATCGCTATATGATTAACATCCAAAGAGTACTAAGGTGTGATCATGTTTTGCTTGTGAGAGAAGTTTAGTCAATGGGTCTGCCACATTCAGATCCGTAAGTATTTTGCAAATTTCTATGTCAACAATGCTCTGCACGGAGCTACTCTAGCTAATTGCTCCCACTTTCAATATGTATCCAGATTGAGATTTAGAGTCATCTGGATCGGTGTCAAAATTTGCATCGACGTAACCCTTTACGATGAACCTTTTTTGTCACCTCCATAATCGAGAAACATATCCTTATTCCACTAAGGATAATTTTGACCATTGTCCAGTGATCTACTCCTAGATCACTATTGTACTCCCTTGCCAAAAACAGTGTAGGGTATACAATAGATCTGGTACACTGCATGGCATATTTTATAGAACCTATGGCCAAGGCATAGGGAATGACTTTCATTCTCTTTCTATCTTCTGCCGTGGTCGGGCTTTGAGTCTTACTCTGTTTCACTCCTTGTAACACAGGCAAGAACTCTTTCTTTGACTGTTCCATTTTGAACTACTTCAAAATCTTGTCAAGGTATGTACTCATTGAAAAACTTATCAAGGGTCTTGATCTATCTCTATAGATCTTGATGCTCAATATGTAAGCAGCTTCACTGAGGTCTTTCTTTGAAAAACTCCTTTCAAACACTCCTTTATGCTTTGCAGAATAATTCTACATTATCTCCGATCAACAATATGTCATTCACATATACTTATCAGAAATGTTGTAGTGCTCCCACTCACTTTCTTGTAAATACAGGCTTCACCGCAAGTCTGTATAAAACTATGTGCTTTGATCAACTTATCAAAGCGTATATTCCAACTCCGAGATGCTTACACCAGTCCATAGATGGATCGCTGGAGCTTGCATATTTTGTTAGCACCTTTAGGATGGATAAAAGTTTCTTGTTGCATCATATACAACTCTTCCTTAATAAATCCATTAAGGAATGTAGTTTTGTTTATCCATTTGCCAAATTTCATAAAATGTGGCAATTGCTAACATGATTCGGACAGACTTAAGCATAGATACGAGTGAGAAACTCTCATCGTAGTCAACACCCTGAACTTGTCGAAAACCTTTTGCGACAATTCTAGCTTTGTAGATAGTAACACTACTATCAGCGTCCTTCTTCCTCTTGAAGATCCATTTAACCTCAATGGCTCGCCGATCTTTGGGCAAGTCAATCAAAGTCCATACTTTGTTCTTATATATGGATCTCATCTCAGATTTCATGGCCTCAAGCCATTTCGTGGAATCTGGGCTCATCATCGCTTCCTCATAGTTCGTAGGTTCGTCATGGTCAAGTAACATGACCTCCAGAACAGGATTACCGTACCACTCTAGTGCGGATCTCACTCTGGTTTACCTATGAGGTTCAGTAGTAACTTGATCTGAAGTTACATGATCATCATCATTAGCTTCCTCACTAATTGGTGTAGTAGTCACAGGAACAGATTTCTGTGATGAACTACTTTCCAATAAGGGAGCAGGTACAGTTACCTCATCAAGTTCTACTTTCCTCCCACTCACTTCTTTCGAGAGAAATTCCTTCTCTAGGAAGGATCCATTCTCAGCAATGAATATCTGGCCTTCGGATCTGTGATAGAAGGTGTACCCAACATTTTCTTTTAGGTATCCTATGAAGACACACTTCTCCGATTTGGGTTTGAGCTTATCAGGTTGAAACTTTTTCACATAAGCATTACAACCTCAAACTTTAAGAAAGGACAACTTAGGTTTCTTGACAAACCATAGTTCATATGGTGTTGTCTCAACGGATTTAGATGGTGCCCTATTTAACGTGAATGTAGCTGTCTCTAATGCATAACCCCAAAACGATAGTGGTAAATTGGTAAGAGACATCATAGATCGCACCATATCTAATAAAGTACGGTTACGATGTTCGGACACACCATTACACTGTGGTGTTCCAGGTGGCGTGAGTAGTGAAACTATTTCACATTGTTTTAACTGAAGGCCAAACTCGTAACTCAAATATTTTACTTCTGCGATCATATCGTAGAAACTTTTATTTTTGTTACGATGATTCTGCACTTCACTCTGAAATTCTTTGAACTTTTCAAATATTTCAGACTTGTGTTTCATTAAGCAGATATACTCATATCTGCTCAAATCATCTGTGAAGATCAGAAAATAATAATACCTGCCGCGAGCCTCAATATTCATCGGACCACATACATCAGTATGTATGATTTCCAACAAATCTGTTGCTCGCTCTATTGTTCCGAAGAACGGAGTCTTAGTCATCTTGCCCATGAGGCATGGTTCGCAAGCATCAACTGATTCATAATCAAGTGATTCCAAAAGCCCATCAGCATGGATTTTCTTCATGCGCTTTACACCAATATGACCTAGACGGCAGTGTCACAAATAAGTTGCACTATCATTATTAACATTGCATCTTTTGGCTTCAGTATTATGAAAATGTGTATCACCATGATCGAGATCCAACAAACCATTTTCATTGGGTGTATGACCATAGAAGGTTTTATTCATGTAAACAGAACAACAATTATTCTCTAACTTACATGAATAACCGTATTGCAATAAACATGATCCAATCATATTCATGCTTAACACAAACACTAAATAACATTTATTTTAGGTTTAACACAAATCCCGAAAGTATAGGGAGTGTGCGATGATGATCATATCAATCTTGGAACCATTTCCAATACACATCGTCACTTCACCCTTAACTAGTCTCTGTTCATTCTGCAACTCCCGTTTCGAGTTACTATTCTTAGCAACTTAACTAGTATCAAATACTAAGGGGTTGCTATAAACACTAGCAAAGCACACATCAATAACATGTATATCAAATATACCTATGTTCACTTTGCCATCCTTCTTATCCGCCAATTACTTGGGGTAGTTACGCTTCCAGTGACCAGTCCCTTTGTAGTAGAAGCACTCAGTTTCAGGCTTAGGTCCGGACTTGGGTTTTTTCACTTGAGCAGCAACTTGCTTGCCGTTCTTCTTGAAGTTCCCCTTTCTTCCCTTCGTCCCTTTACTTCAAACTAGTGGTTTTATTTACCATCAACACTTGATTCTTTTCTTGATTTCTACCTTCGTCGATTTCAGCATCACGAAGAGCTTGGGAATCGTTTCTATTATCCCTTGCATATTATAGTTCATCACGAAGTTCTACTAACTTGGTGATGGTGACTAGAGAATTCTGTCAATCACTATTTTATCTGGAAGATTAACTCCCACTTGATTCAAGCGATTGTAGTACCCAGACAATCTGAGCACATGCTCACTGCTTGAGCTATTCTCCTCCATCTTTTAGCTATAGAACTTGTTGGAGACTTCATATCTCTCAACTCGGGTATTTGCTTAAAATATTAACTTCAACTCCTGGAACATCTCATATGGTCCATGACGTTCAAAATGTGTTTGAAGTCCCGATTCTAAGCCGTTTAAGCATGGTGCACTAAACTATCAAGTAGTCATCATATTAAGCTAGCCAAACGTTCATAACATCTGCATCTGCTCCTGCAATAGGTTTGTCACCTAGCGATGCATCAAGGACATAATTCTTCTGTGCGACAATGAGGATAAACCTCATATCACGGATCCAATCCGCATCATTGCTACTAACATCTTTCAACTTAGTTTCTCTAGGAACATATCAAAAAATAAAACAGGGGAGCTAAACACGAGCTATTGATCTACAACATAGATATGCTAATACTACCAGGACTAAGTTCATGATAAATTTAAGTTCAATTAATCATATTACTTAAGAAATCCCACTTAGATAGACATCCCTCTAATCCTCTAAGTGATCACGTGATCCATATCAACTAAACCATGTTCGATCATCACGTGAGATGGAGTAGTTTCAATGGTGAACATCACTATGTTGATCATATCTACTATATGATTCACGCTCGACCTTTCGGTCTCAGTGTACCGAGGCCATATCTGTTATATGCTAGGCTCGTCAAGTTTAACCTAAGTATTTTGCGTGTGCAACTGTTTTGAACCCGTTGTATTTGAACGTAGAGCCTATTACACCCGATCATCACGTGGTGTCTCAGCATGAAGAACTTTTGCAACGATGCATACTCAGGGAGAACACTTGTACCTTGATAATTAGTGAGAGATCATCTTATAAAGCTACCGTCGAACTAAGCAAAATAAGATGTATAAAAGATAAACATCATATGCAATCAAAATATGTGACATTATATGGCCATCATCATCTTGTGCCTTTGATCTCCATCTCTAAAGCATCGTCATGATTTCCATCGTCACCGGCATGACACCATGATCTCCATCATCTTGATCTATATCATTGTGTCGTCACATGGTCGTCTCGCCAACTATTGCTATCGCATAGCGATAAAGTAAAGCAATTATTTGGCGCTTGCATCTTATGCAATAAAGAGACAACCATAAGGCTTCTGCCAGTTGCCGATAACTTCAACAAAACATGATCATCTTATACAACAACTCATATCTCATCACGTCTGTCGGGGGTTGGGTGCGACATATGCCAAAGGATGGCTTATCATGGTGGGGGCAAGTAGAACGTCGTCGATGCCTGGAAACGGGATAAGGCGAAGACATGCACGCTGGCGAATCTTACCCAGCTTCAGGGCTCTCCGGGGAGATAATACCCCTACTGCTGCTCTACGGGGTCTCCGCATGATCACTATGGTAAAGTGTTTACACAGTTGCTCCTTGAGCTGTTTCCTGGAGGTAGGAGAAGGCAAGGCTAGCTCTCCCCTTCCTATATGATCTGGTCTAGTGCTAATGGATTCCAACCCTTTGCATGGATGCCCTGGGGGGGTTTATATAGGCCTACCCCTCAGGGGTACAATGGTAATCCGGCTGGGCGCGGGCCCAGCTGTCAGTCCCTCTGGCCGCCGTCTTATCCGCCGACTCCTAGGGCCCGCCGACTTGCTTGGTGTGGGGCCGACAGGCCGCGTCCGCCGCGGGCGGGTCTTTGCTGGCTGCAGATTACTGTAGCTGTGCCTCTAATGACGCAGGCTCGGTCATGAGGTCGTGGCGACAGCCCCGCCGTCTGGCGGGCGATCACTGTGGCCACTACTTGTCGTGTCTGATTAATGGCGCGTGGGGCCCGTGGGAGGGGTCGGCCGACTTCTGGTGGCCGACTCCCATCCGGGCCGACTGGTGGTGCTTTCGCCGTCTTTCGTACGCCCGCCGACTGGTGGGACCCATCATCCCTAGGTCATACCAGCAGGCCGTCGTGGGCACAGGGCTCCGCCCCCTGGGGCTGATGTCAGGGCCGACATGGCAACAGTGTCGCGCCGTGTGGAAATCTTCGCGGGTACAGCGTACTATAGCCACGCCTGCCCTTGGAAAAAGGGGTGGGAGTGGTCCTCACTGTGGCCACTCCCCGTCCCGCCCCTCTTTATGAGGGCATGGGGGTTGTTGGCGTCGCGGGCCGACTCCCCAAGGCTGGCTTCTCTGGAAGTCGCCAGTCAGGAGTCGTCTTATCCTGAAGTCATCCCTGGGACTCGGCCGCGAGTGAGCAGCCGGCCGCCTCGCCGCCGACTCTCAGAAGGCGGCTCTTCGTCCTGGGGCCTCGAGGGGCGCAGTCTGCCCCGATGTCTTGAAAGGTTCTGGGCCTGGGTTGGCCTACCCGTGGCCCATTACTCCGACAGTAGTCCCCAAAGCTGGTGAGGCTTCGAGGGCGACATGTCATGGAGCCTCAACAGTTTCTTCTTTCCGGCGGTCGGATCTAGGCTTCGCTAGACGTCTTCTGTCAAGCCGACTAGTCGTAGTCGGGCTTGCTAAAGGCCGACTTGCCCCTAAAAAAGTTTGAACGCTGCGGCGGAGTTCAGGTGGCGTGCCTGATAAGCTTCCGGGCCGCCACCCGTGGTTGACCTGTCGAGAGGCGCCATGTGGCGGAGCTAGTCTGATCGCCCACGCGCGTGACAGGACAGGCCTACAGGCGAGGCCCACCACTATCGCGCTTTGGCATGCAAACGGATCCGTTCCGGCCGCGCGGACGGTTGGGGTTCCCGCGCGGTTATTGCGCCTGGTAACTTCATGTGGTAAATCATGGGGGTTGTGGGGTCCCAGGCGCAGTTAATCCCACGTCCGCCCCCTCGACTTCTCAGCCCACGAGCCTACAAGTAGGCGGGGGGAGGGGGCGGCGAAGCGCGCGCGCCCATTCTCCCCACTTCCTTTCACTCCTTCTTGCTTCTTCTTCTTCTTCTTGCCGCTGCTGCTCCGAACCATGCCGTGCCCGCAGCGATGAGCTCCTCCTCCGCCGCCGCGCCTCCTGCTGTTCGCTCCGAAGTGTGGGACGGCTCCGAGGTTGACGACGACGACATCGAGATCCTCTGCCAGACACGACGGCTGCCTGGCAGGGACTTAGTGCGGGTCCGCCTCGCGCCGGAGGGAGAGATATCGCCGGCGCCGGAGGAGGGCGAGCGGGTCATATTCTGCTCGCACCTCATGCGCGGCCTGGGACTGCCGGCGAGCGGCTTCTTCCGCTCCTTCTTGGAGTTCCACGGGCTCCAGCCGCACCACCTTACTCCGAACACAGTGGTGTTGCTGGCTGCCTTCGCCACCCTGTGCGAAGGCTTCCTCGGCGTTCTCCCCACCATCGAGCTCTGGGGAGGAGTTCTTCTAATCCAAGCTTGGCACACACGTTGACGGCGTGCCGGCCCAGTGCGGTGCATTCATCGCGATGCGGAGATCAGTGGCCGACAATCCGTTTCCTACCATCGCACTGATTAAGTCGGTGAAGATGTGGCAGTGGTCATATTTTTATGTGAAGAACGTCTCCCCAGAAGGCGAATGGGTCAACCTACCGGCTTACGAAGCCGGAGCGCCGACTGGAAGGCTCCCCAGCAGGTCACACCGAGCCAGGACGCTGTCTCCCGCTGGTGTCACCGCCGTCGCGCGACTCCGAGTGCTGACGTAGTCGGAGGGCCTGACCGAGGCCGACTTGCTGGCCGCCTTCGTGGCGCGCCAAGTCCTCCCACTCCAAGGCCGACCTCACCTGATCTGCCAGATGAGCAGTCATCGGGACCCGAGTCGGATGTGCTCCAAGGACATGCCTCACGCGGAGGTGGCGAACACGGTGAACTACATCGCGAACTGCGGTCTCTTGGTGGACTAGCGGTTCGGCAAGGAGCCGTATTCGTGCGCCAACCCCCCGCCTCTTGTAAGTCATCTTCCTTCTTCTTCTGTTTCTTTTGCTGCCGAGTTCGACTTGTTAAGTCTGACCGTTTTTGTTTTGAATCAGAATCCTCTCATCCCTCCCTCGGCCAGCACCGCGGGGCCGGCTCGTCAGTTTGTCCCCGATCGGGCGGAGAGCGACGTCGACGATCCCGACTTGGGGGCGGCAGCCATGGAAGCCAACGCCGAGGGAGGAGGAGGAGAGGCAGGCGGCTCCAGGCCTTCGACCACTTTCGCCGACTGGCCTGACGACGAGGTCGAGGGAGAAGTTGCCCCGCGTCGCCAGCCAAAAGCCGCCCAGCCAAGCGCGAGTTCCTCCGCCGGCTTGGACGCTCAAGGCGGTGCGAAGAAGTGCCGGGCCGGGCTGAGCACGCTTGGTGGCCGGTCGAAGAAGTTCAAGGGAGCGGCCGCCGCGACCAAGCGGGAAGAGGCGGCCGCGAAAGCCAACCTCTTCCGCAAGAAGGTGAAGAAGCCGCCGCTGGTCTCTGCGTAAGCGCCTCCGTCCCTTATCTTTATTTTCTCTTTGTTAATCTTGTCTGAGTTTTTCATATGCTTTTCTCGCCTCAGGGCTCCCCTCACTCTTGAGAGGGTTGCCGCCGCCTCTGTCATGGGGTTGGTGGAGACGTCTGCCACCACTCGGCGGATTGACCCCGCCGCCAACCTTCGGGAGGCGACGGAGCGGAACGCGCGGGAGAAGCGCGAGGAGGACGAGGCCACCCCCGGGAGAAAGCGGAGGCCGAGAAGGCGAAGGCCTCCGCCCTGAAGAAGCTGGAGGCGGCCGAGGCCGCCGTTGCAGCAAAGCAGCCGGCTAAGGAAGTCGCGCCCCGGCGGTCGGTGGTGTTCGTCACCCCTTTGAACTCCACGCCGCCGCCCCCGGAGTTCATGGGGCAGTCGGGGGAAGCCGGCGGCGAGTTCCCGATCATGGAGAGAGGCGGCGGTGACGCCCCTGTGCCGGACGTGGTCGCGCCGCCCCTGCCACCGTCTAGAAGCGCGCCAGGCAAACAACTGGCGGATCCGCCCTTGCCGCCGACTGAAGACGAGGCCGTGGCGAGGCTACTCCTTCAAGTCGGCTCGCCAACGCGCCGCCGTCTTGGGAAGACGACTTCGGCGCCACGCCCCTTGGAGACCGGCACCGCCAGCTCGACGATTCCAGACGTCGAGGCGATGAGTGCCGCGCCCATTGGGTGGGTGCGAGGAGGCGGCACGGGCCCGCTGAACCAGGCGCCTCTGGATGTCCAGACGAAGCTGCGAGCCGAGAGCGACACCATCCAGAACTGCACCAAGGCGCACCTGGCGTTGCGGGTAGCCATCTGGGTATGCTTTCTCCTTTGTCCCTGTTTTCTTGTTTCTCTCTGTGGGGGCGCGCCAGCGCACCCACTGGGTGTAGTCCCCGAGTTCTGGGCCGGCTGCAGAGCAGGCGGCCTAGAACTCCAATTGGTAAGTTTCGGGTACTAACCTTTGTTCTGAAATACTTGTTGCAGGACTATCACAACCTCTGTGCCACCGCCTTCAACCTCAACGTTGAAGAGCTGGGCAAGCGGACTGCCGACTTGTCGGAGAGCCGGAGTGAGTCCTTTTTCTTCTTTGCGGGGGCGCGTTGGTGCACCCGCGGGCTGTAGTCCCCGAGATTCGGGCCGACTGCTGAGCAGTCGGGCCAGATCTCCCCGGCGACCTTCTTCGTTGATGACTTAACGCCTTCTTTCTTCTTTCTCTTTAGAGGCCAACGCCGCTCTTCAACAGCAGCTGAGCAAAGCCAACTCCGCATTGCCTGCCAAGGGGGAGGAGTGCAGCAAGCTCGCCGCTGAGCGCGATCTGCTGGCCGCATAATTGGTGGAGCAGAAGGAGCTGCTTACGAAGACGCAGAAGGAGGCGGAACAGGCGGAAGCTGCCCTCCTGGACGAGTTCACGAGCGAGCGCTCCTCCTGGACCGACAAGGAGGAAATGCTGGTCTCCGGCTTCCACGAGATCGAGGACCTTGTCGACGGTGAGCTTTTTTGCTTTCCTTCTTCGAGCCGCTGATTATAGGTCGAGCCGACTCCTAGTTTTTTTTGACTTGTTCTTCATTCTTTCCATCTTGGCAGACTTCTTCCCCGGCCACTTGCAGGCCACCATTCAAGCTATCGAGGCCGACCGTGAGGAGCGGAGGGCGGGTGGCACGGAGATCACCGCTGATGCCCCTCGGACTCTTGACGAGCATATTCTTAGCATTGGGGCTCGCCTGCGGCCGGCCCACCTGATGCTGCACCGGCTTCAACGTGTCGGCGCCCAAGCGATTGCCGCCCTGTGGCCAGACGTGCAGGCTCTGCGCACCCCCAGTTGGACTGCCGATTGGCTGGAGGTCGCGGTTGGCCGTCTTGAGGCCTGGAAGGGTTCCTCGGCCCGGGCCGAAGCACGCCGAGCCTTGGAGTTCGTCAAGGCGTGGTATCCGGGGCTGGACCTAGACCGGCTGGCCACACTCCGGTCAGAGGCCCAACCGGAGCTGGCAGCCGTGGAAGATGCCCTTGTCAAGCGTGTGGCGGTGATCGCCGAGTACACCGACACCAGCATCTTTGTCCTCGAGCGGGCTGAAGACGGCGAGGAGGTGCCGCCGGAGTGGTTTGGGCTGAACCCCGACTACGGCGAGGACTCGGCAGAGGTGATCGACTCCAGCGTCGAGGAGGGAGACGAGGCGGAGGACGGGAGCGAGACGGAGGCACCGGAAGACGGAGCGGACGGCCAGCCTCAGCTCGACCGCGCCTCCAGCAACGAGTCGTGCCCGCCCGAGCCGACTACTGCCGGAGGTGATCAAGCCGAGACCGCCCAGCCGACCGCCCCAACGTCCAACACCGCCGTCTCCTCCGATCCTCCAAACCCGTCTGCCGCCCCTAGGCTGCCACCTTGTCTTTGTTTTATCTGTTCTAATAGTTTTTGAAGAACTTGTTAATTTGCACAATTCCACCCACGGGGTGTATTTTGAAATTCTGCTCGAAGATTCGGCCAAGGGCCTTTGTTATGTAAATATTCATCCGACTTCTATCCTTCTTGCTCATTGTTCTTTTGGCTTTTTCCTTTGTCGTCTTCCCTCAGTTGCCGTCTTTGTCAGTCAGACAGCCGCTCCGTGGACTGCTGCTGGATCAAATTCTTGGTCACTTTGGGAAGGCAAGTAATTAGCTGTTTTTAGGGTTGTTTAACAAGTCGGATAGAAGGCGGCAAGCCGACTATTCAAGAGTCGGTTTGCGAAAAAAGGCTGGAAGCCAGCCTTAAGTTATGTTTGTGTTTTGAGTCCTTAGCCATTTTTCATGTGGATGCCCATTCTTCCTTACTCCTGCCCACCAGACAGTCACTCTGCGAGTTGCGGCTTCTGGCAGGAGACGGTTTAGACGCCACACACTACTTGTCCGGTTGCAGGAAGCATTTCATAGCACAGGTCGGCAAGTCCCCGAGCCGACTAGTCGAACCCAATGCCAAACGGCATATCAAAGAGTAATATACTCGAAGGCATATTTCTTATCATATAGATAAAAGAGGGCAGTCCCCGAGCTCTTCTCGGGGGGCCCGAAGTCTTGGTACTTTTAATACAAAAGGTAGCATGATACATACTGCGTTTAACTGTAAAATTTTCGAAGGAGATTTGCATTCCATGGCCGCTCTGTCTCTTTGCCGGAGTCGTCCCTCTTGCGTGCTCGGGGCTTCTGAGCGTCGATCAGGTAGTAGGAGTCGTTGCCCAGCACTTTGCTGATGATGAAGGGGCCTTCCCAAGGTGCCGACAGCTTGTGCTGGCCGGCTGTTCGCTGGATTAATCGGAGCATGAGGTCGCCGTCCTGGAAAGATCTCGGCCTGACCTTCCTGTTGTAGTATCTGCGCAGGCTCTGCTGGTAGATGCTGGACCGGCTGAGTGACAACAGCCGGCCCTCTTCCATCAGGTCGACACCGTCTTGCCGTGCTTCTTCTGCTTCTTCCTCGGTGTACATGGTGACTCACGGGGAATCGAACTCTATGTCCGTTGGGATGACGGCTTCAGCACCGTAGACGAGGAAGAAAGGCGTGAAGCCGGTTGACTTGTTTGGAGTCGTGCACAGACTCCAGAGGATGGCTGGCAACTCATCGAGCCAGCAGCCAGCTGAGCGCTCCAGAGGCTCGATCAGTCGGGGCTTGATGCCGGACAGGATGAGGCCGTTTGCTCGCTCCACCTGGCCGTTTGACTATGGATGGGCGACGGATGCTAGGTCCAGTCGGATGCCCTGTGTCGCACAGAAACGGGCCAAGGCGCCTTTGGCAAAATTCGTGCCGTTGTCGGTGATGATGCTGTGTGGTATGCCGTACCGAATTGTGATGTCGGAGATGAAAGTCACGGCAGTCGGACCGTTCAGTTTCTTGATTGGCTTCGCTTCTATCCACTTGGTGAACTTGTCCACCGCGACAAGTAAGTGAGTTAAGCCACCTCGTGCCGTCTTGAATGGTCCCACCATGTCTAGACCCCAAACTGCGAAAGGCCAGGCAATGGGGATGGTCTTGAGTGCAGAAGCCGGCTGATGCGGCTTGGAGCGGAACTTCTGGCACCCTTTGCATTTTTGGACCAATTCCTTGGCCTCTTCTAAGGCCGTTGGCCAAAAGAAACCGTGTCGGAAAGCTTTGGCGACGAGTGCTCTTGAAGCCGCATGGTGGCCGCACTCGCCTTGATGAATGTCTTTGAGAATTGCTTGGCCTTGCTCTGGCTCTACGCATCGCTGGTAGAGACCAGTGACGCTGCGCCTGACCAGCTCTCGTTTGACTATGGTGTAGGCTGCCGCTCGGCGTTGTACTTGCCGAGCTAAGGTCTCATCAGTCGGCAGCTCTTTGCTCACCAAAAATTTGAGGATGGGCTGAGCCCATGAGGGTGCTGCTATTTCTTCGACTGCCAGAACTGTGACTTGGACGAGGGCGGCTGGGCTGGGAGGCGGCGGGTTGGAGTCAACAACCGCTTGCTGGATTAATGAAGTCCCCGGGCCGACTGGCGCGGCTCTTGGGCCGAGTTCTGGAGTCTTCGGGCCGGCCACCGCAGTCCTCGGGCCGGGTTCTGCAGTCCCTGGGCCGGCCTCGACTGTGGCGGCTTTGGAGCCATCTAACAAAATCCCCGTACCGTCTGCCGGGGCTCTGGAGTCGGATCTGACTTCTTCGAGAGGAGTCGGCACAAAGATGGAGTCTGATTCTGGTGAAGGCTTGACAGACGGCTTGAGGAGGCATTGAAGGGCGACGCCGGATGGTATTGCTTGGCGGGTAGAGCCGATTCGTGCCAAGGCGTCTGCTTGGTCGTTGTCGTTTCTTGGCACATGGAGGAACTCGCACCCCTCAAAATATCCACTGAGTTGCTGCACGAGGAAATGGTAACTCGCCATGTTTGCATCTTTGGCGTCCCAGTCGCCAGACGACTACTGGACCACTAAGTCCGAGCCGCCATAACACAGGATCTGGCGAATGCCAAGTTCTTTGGCAAGTCGGAGCCCATGAATGAGCGCCTCGTACTCGGCGACGTTGTTGGAGGCGGAAAAATGGATTTGCAGTGCGTATTTAAGCTTGTCGCCTTTAGGAGAAGTGAGGACAACGCTGGCTCCCAAGCCGGTGCGCATCTTGGAGCCGTCGAAATGCATCCGCCAATGTGTGGAGTCGGGCGCTGGAGGTAGGTACTGGGTCTCGGCCCAGTCAACGAGAAAGTCGGCCAGTGCTTGTGACTTGATGGCGGTGCGGGGCTGGTAGTGGATGGTGTAGGGAGCCAGCTCTATGGCCCACTTGGCCACTCGGCCAGAAGCATCTCGGCTTCCGATGATCTCGGCAAGTGGGGCCGTGCAGACCACAGTGATTGGATGCTCTTGGAAGTAAGGCTTCAATTTCTTGGCGGCAAAGTGCACGCCATAGCACATCTTCTGGTAGTGGGGGTAGTTCTGCTTGGAGGCCGACAGTACTTCGCTCAGGTAATATACCGGTCTTTGGACAGGTAGTGCCTTGCCTTCCTCCTTGCGTTCCACTACAATGACTGTGCTGACTACCCGGCTGGTGGCGGCGATGTACAGGAGCATAGGTTCCTTAGGAGTCGGAGCTGCCAGAACGGTGGAGTAGTCAGCATCTTCTTCAACTGGAGAAAAGCTTCGTCCGCCTTGTGGTTCCACTCGAAAAAAGTGGTCTTCTTCATGAGCTGGTATAAGGGGAGAGCTTTCTCGCCCAGCCGACTGATGAATCGGCTGATGGACGCCAAGCAGCCGATGAACTTTTGCACGTCCAGCAGTCGGCTGGGTACCTCCATCCTCTCAATGGCCTTGATCTTTACAGGGTTGCACTCTATGCCGCGTTCAGAGACCAGGAAGCCAAGGAGTTGGCCGGCTGGTACTCCGAAGACGCACTTCTCAGGGTTGAGCTTGATCTGGAATCGACACAGGTTCTCAAAGGTCTCCTTGAGGTCTTCTAGCAGTGTTCCACGCTTTTCCGTCTTCACCACCACATCGTCCACGTAGACGTGGGCGTTTCTGCCGAGTTGCTTGAGGAGGCACTTCTGCATGCAACGCTGAAGGTGGCGCCGGCATTCCTCAAGCCGAACGTCATGGTGAGGTAGCAGAAGGCTCCAAACGGTGTGATGAAGGCGGTCTTCAGTCTGTCAGCCGGGTTCAGCTTGATCTGGTGATATCCTGAATATGCGTCCAAAAAGCTCAACAGATCGCATCCGGCAGTGGAGTCTATCACCTGATCAATTCTTGGTAGAGCAAACGGGTCCTTGGGGCAGGCCTTGTTCAGGCTTGTGTAGTCAATACACATTCACCACTGCTTGTTCTTCTTCAGTACCAGGACCGGGTTGGCTAGCCATTCTGGAAAGAATACTTCCATAATGAAGCCGGCTGCTAGGAGTCGGGCTATCTCTTCTCCAACAACTCTTCTCTTTTCTTCTGACAGGCCGCGCAAGGGCTGCCTGACCGGCTTTGCATCAGATCGGACATGTAACTTGTGCTCGGCGAATTCCGTCGGTACACCTGGCATGTCTTTGGGGGACCATGCGAAGATGTCCCGATTCTCACGGAGGAAATCGACGAGCTCGCCTTCCTATTTGCTGTCGAGGTTTGCGCCTATGACAGCGTACCTCTTTAGGTGCTCCGGATCCAAGGGTAACTTCTTTGTCTCCTTGGCCGGCTTGAACGAACCCTCAGCCTTCGACTCCTTTGGGTTAGGCGACACCTCTAGCTGCTTGCCGGCCATCGCCACAACCCGGTCAAGGAGCCGCTTCTCGGCTGCGATCACCAGGGACTCGGCCAGCCGACTACTCTCAGCCGCACAGGCAAACGACTTCCGGTAGTCGCAGGCTACGGTCAAAATCCCCCTGGAATTGGGCATCTTCATTTTGAGGTAGGCGTAGTGGGGGACCGCCATGAACTTGGCTAGGGCGGGCCGGCCAAGTAGTGCATGGTATGGGCTCTCGAGGTCCACCACCTCGAACCAAACTGACTCTCGGCGGAAGTGATCTTTGTCTCCAAAGAGGACGTCCATTAGGATCTTGCCGATTGGTGAGCAGGAAAGCCCAGGAACAATGCCGTGGAACACAGTACGGCTGTTCTGAAGCTGTCTTTGCTTGATTCCTAATTTCTCCATGGTGTCCTTGTACAGGATGTTGATGCTGCTGCCTCCGTCTATCAGAACTCGCGAGAAACAAGCAGCTCGTCTATCCGTGGCAAAGGTGGCATCCAAGACCAAGGCATAAGAGCCCGGACTCGGCATCACCTCTGGGTGATCAGCCCTGCTCCAGCTGATAGGCTTCTCAGACCAGTGCATGAACTCTGGCGTCTCTGACGCTACTGCATTCACCTCTTGTCACTGCAGCCGCTTGCTGCGTCGATCATCAGCCATGCCGGTAAATATCACGTAGGCTCCGTGCTCTTCGGGGTACTCGTCTTGTACTGCGCCGATTGGCCTGACAGCCGGCTGCTGGGGCAGAGGCGGAGGCTGCTGCCCAGCAGGCGGGGGAGGTAGGAGGCCATCTCCTTTGGCGATCCTGGTGAGCCAGTGGCACTTCCGGGTGGTGTGATTCGACGGCTTCGCACCGCTATGGGACTTGCAAGGACCATCCAGAGTCTGCTCATATGAGAAAGTCGGCAACCAGTTGGGCTTGCCACCTTTCTGTCGCTTGGGTGGAGCCTGCCCATCCGACTGCTGGCCTTCAACCGTCGCGACCTGCCGGCTGCTGGAAGCCGGCTGCGGGGCCTTGCGCTTGTGGTTGTTCTGCTGTTGCCGCCGACTTGCGTCTCCTGCCGGAGTTCTTGGAGCCTGAGGGGCCACTTTGCCAGTTGCGCTAACTTGAATCTTCGCCTTCATGGAGGAGTCGGCCGTGGCATACTTGTCTACTATGATTAGCAGCTCGTCGAGGGTTTCTGGCTCATTGCAGAGGAGCTTGTGCTTGAGGAGGGTGCCTTCTCTGCACCCGGTGGTGAAATATTCGATAGCCTGCACCTCGTGCATGCCCTCGCAGGAGTTCCGAAGCTCGGCCCAACGCGTGAGGTAGTCGCGGGTCGACTCGTTGGGGCCTTGCATGCACATGGAAAGCTGACGAGGCTTGGGAGGACGCTTGTACGTGCTTGTGAAGTTGCGGACGAATGCTTCGGTGAAGTCGACCCAGCTGTCGATGCTGCGGGGCTTCAGGTTGTTCAGCCACGTTCAGGCCGTGCCCTGGAGCATGAGCGGAACGTATTTTACGGCGACACGCTTGTTGCCGTTCGCTATGTTGACAGCCGTGGAGTAGTCAACCAGCCAATCCTCCGGCCTCACGGAGCCGGTGTACTTGGGCGTGTCTCTTGGGAGCGTGAACCCTTTGGGAAAGGGATCGTCTCGAATGCGGGGCCCGAAACAAGGCGGACCCAACTCGTCTTCTTCTTCCAGCGCCAAGGATCGGTGAAGTCGATCGATCCGGTGGCGGGCGTTGTTTTCCCCGACTCCCTCTCGGCGGCCAAGGCGGTCGCCGAGAGTCGGATGGTCAACAGGCGGCGGGGAGACTCGCCTTTCCTTACGAGGAGGAGGAGGAGGCGGACAGTCGTCCCGTCGTTCTACTGCTCTCGGGCGGCCGTCTTGGTCGCGCTCTATGGTAATGTGAGTCCGACTGTGGCTGACAGTCGGATCCTTGTCTTTCCTTCCTCGGGCGCCGCCAGTCGGCATCCGAGACGTCGCACCTTGATCTCGGCGAAGGTCGTCGTTTTGCCGCTGCGGCGCCTCCATGCGGCAGCCGGCCTCATTCGGCGCGGCAGCCGCGTCGAGGAGCCGCTGGACTCGCTCCATCATCAGGCGGCGCTCTTCGCCCTCGAAGTTTTCTAGCTCGTCCGCCACCGCCTGGGCGGCTCGAATGTTCTCCACAGGTGTGGCGTACACAGGGAGACTTGCCCCGAACAGGTTGGCGATGGCCACGCCGCGCTGCTGGACCATGCCAAGGCGGCTGGGTCCAGCTGGGGCCGGCGAGCCACCAACAGCGCGATCTATCTCACGCTGGTAGGCTTCTGACAAGCGTCTCATGCTAGCCAGCTTCTTCGCGCCTTCGACGAGCTGAAGGCGGCGCGCCTCCAACGTCTCCGCGTTAGCGTCTTCCGAAATGGGCGCAATCAGGTCTTGTAGTGCCGCGCCAAGTGGGTCATGTGCTCCTCCACCGGGAGGCTCGTCATGACCGATGAGGAGCACCTCGGTGACGGTGCTTCCGTCGCTCTCCGCGCAAGGGAGAGGTTCGTCGTAGACCACCACGTTGGTGGGGAATGCGTCGAGCGACACGGTGTCGGAGTCGACCAGCATCGGGTCGGTGGAACCTACAGACTCCAAGTCCACGGCGGGCTCGCCGGCGACGTGGAGTTGGTCGAGGAGGCCCGCGAGGAGGCTCTCGGGGCCGCCCGTGCCTGCGTTGGATGCAGGTTCGTCGGAGAGGCGAACCTCGCCGACAAGTACGGCGAGGCAGCTGGCTGCGCAGGCGATCTAACCGCCGTGCAGTGCGTCAGTGCAAACTCTGTCTGGCGTGCCTGGCTGGCTGCGCTCGCCGGGGAGGAAAAGGGTTCCCGTCCAGAGCAGGTCTCCGAACGACGATGCACCATGCCCCACGGTGGGCGCCAAATGTCGGGGGTTGGGTGCGACATATGCCAAAGGATGGCTTATCATGGTGGGGGCGAGTAGAACGTCGCCGGTGCCTGGAAACGGGATAAGGCGAAGACATGCACGCCGGCGAATCTTACCCAGCTTCAGGGCTCTGCGGGGAGATAATACCCCTACTGCTGCTCTACGGGGTCTCCGCATGATCACTATGGTAAAGTGTTTACACAGTTGCTCCTTGAGCTGTTTCCTGGAGGTAGGAGAAGGCAAGGCTAGCTCTCCCCTTCCTATATGATCTGGTCTAGTGCTAATGGATTCCAACCCTTTGCATGGATGCCCTGGGGGGTTTATATAGGCCTACCCCTCAGGGGTACAATGGTAATCCGGCTGGGCACGGGCCCAGCTGTCAGTCCCTCTGGCCGCCGTCTTATCCGCCGACTCCTGGGGCCCGCCGACTGGTGGGCCCCGCCGACTGGCTTGGTGTGGGGCCGACAGGCCGCGTCCGCCGCGGGCGGGTCTTTGCCGGCTGCAGATTACTGTAGCCGTGCCTCTAATGACGCAGGCTCGGTCATGAGGTCGTGGCGACAGCCCCGCCGTCTGGCGGGCGATCACTGTGGCCACTACTTGTCGTGTCTGATTAATAGCGCGTGGGGCCCGTGGGAGGGGTCGGCCGACTTCTGGTGGCCAACTCCCATCCGGGCCGACTGGTGGTGCTTTCGCCGTCTTTCGTACGCCCGCCGACTGGTGGGACCCATCATCCCTAGGTCATACCAGCAGGCCGTCGTGGGCACAGGGCTCCGCCCCCTGGGGCTGATGTCAGGGCCGGCATGGCAACAGTGTCGCGCCGCGTGGAAATCTTCACGGGTACAGCGTACTGTAGCCACGCCTGCCCTTGGGAAAAGGGGTGGGAGTGGTCCTCACTGTGGCCACTCCCCGTCCCGTCCCTCTTTATGAGGGCATGGGGGTTGTTGGCGTCGCGGGCCGACTCCCCAAGGCTGGCTTCTCTGGAAGTCGCCGGTCAGGAGTCGTCTTATCCTGAAGTCATCCCTGGGACTCGGCCGCGAGTGAGCAGCCGGCTGCCTCGCCGCCGACTCTCAGAAGGCGGCTCTTCGTCCTGGGGCCTCGAGGGGCGCAGTCTGCCCCGATGTCTTGAAAGGTTCTGGGCCTGGGTTGGCCTACCCGTGGCCCATTACTCCGACAACGTCTTGACCATATCACATCACAACATGCCGTGTAAAAACAAGTTAGGCGTCCTCTACTTTGTTGTTGCAAGTTTTACGTGGCTGCTACGGGCTGAGCAAGAACCGTTCTTACCTACGCATCAAAACCACAGCGATAGTTTGTCAAGTTAGTGCTCTTTTAACCTTCTCAAGGACCGGGCGTAGCCACACTCGGTTTAACTAAAGTTGGAGAAACTGACACCCGCTAGTCACCTGTGGGCATAGCACGGCGGTAAAACCAGTCTCGCGTAAGCGTACGCGTAATGTCGGTCCGGGCCGCTTCATCCAACAATACCGCCGAACCAAAGTGTGACATGTTGGTAAGCAGTATGACTTATATTGCCCACAACTCACTTGTGTTCTACTCGTGCATATTACATCAACGCATAAAACCTGGCTCGGATGCCACTGTTAGGGAACGTAGTAATTTCAAAAATTCCTACGCACACGCAAGATCATGGTGATGCATGATACGTCCATTTTGCATCATACTTTTATATTGATATTTATCGCATTATGGACTGTTATTTCACTTTATGTCACAATACTTATGGCTATTCTCTCTTATTTTACAAGGTTTACTTTAGGAGGGAGAATGCCGGCAGCTGGAATTCTGGCTGGAAAAGGAGCAAATATTAGAGACCTATTCTGCGCAACTCCAAAAGTCCTGAAACTCCACGGAACATCTTAAAATAAATAAAGAAAAATCCATGCCAAAGATGAAGGCCAGGGGCCCCACACCCTGCTCACGAGGGTGGGGGGCGCCCCCCCTAGGGCGCGCCCCCTACCTCGTGGGCCCCCTGGTGGCTCTCCGACGTCCATCTTCTCATATATGAAGTCTTTCGATGAGAAAGAAATAAGAAGGAACTTTTCGGGACGAGACTCCTCCGCCACGAGGCGGAACCTTGGCGGATCCAATCTAAAGCTCCGGCAGAGCTGTTCTGCCAGGGAAACTTCCCTCCGGGAGGGGGAAATCATCACCATCATCATCACCAACGCTCCTCTCATCGGGAGAGGGCAATCTCCATCAACATCTTCACCAGCACCATCTCATCTCCAAACCCTAGTTCATCTCTTGTATCCAATTCTTGTCTGAAAGTCCGAAATTGGTTCTAGTAGGTTGCTAGTAGTGTTGATTACTCCTTGTAGTTGATGCTAGTTGGTTTATTTGGTGAAAGATCATATGTTCAGATCCTATATGCATATTATTACCCCTCTGATTATGAACATGAATATGCTTTGTGAGTAATTACGTTCGTTCATGAGGACAAGGGAGAAGTCTTGCTATTAGTAGTCATGTGAATTTGGTATTCGTTTGATATTTTGATAAGATGTATGTTGTCTAGCCTCTAGTGGTGTTATGTGAACGTCGACTACATAACACTTCACCATCATTTGGGCCTAGAGGAAGGCATTGGGAAGTAATAAGTAGATGATGGGTTGCTAGAGTGACAGAAGCTTAAACCCTAGTTTATGCGTTGCTTCGTAAGGGGCTGATTTGGATCCATATGTTTCATGCTATGGTTAGGTTTACCTTAATACTTTTGTTTTAGTTGCGGATGCTTGCAATAGAGGTTAATCATAAGTGGGATGCTTGTCCAAGTAAGGACAGTACCCAAGCACCGGTCCACCCACACATCAAATTATCAAAGTATCGAACGTGAATCATATGAACGTGATGAAAACTAGCATGACGATATTCCCATGTGTCCTCGGGAGCGCTTTTCCTATTATAAGAGTTTGTTCCGGCTTGTCCTTTGCTACAAAAGGATTGGGCCATCTTGCTGCACTTTATTTACTTTTGTTACTTGTTGCTCGTTACAATTTATCCTATCACAAAACCATCTGTTACCACTTATTTCAGTACTTGCAGAGAATACCTTGCTGAAAACCGCTTATCATTTCCTTCTGCTCCTCGTTGGTTTCGACACTCTTACTTATCGAAAGGACTACGATAGATCCCCTATACTTGTGGGTCATCAAGACTCTTTTCTGGCGCCGTTGCTGGGGAGTGTAGCACCTTTGGTAGGTGGAATTTGGTAAGGAAATATTTATATAGTGTGCTGAAATTTACTGTCACTTGTTACTATGGAAAGTAATTCTCTGAGGGGCTTGTTCGGGGTATCTTCACCCCGTCCAGTAGAGCAAAGAGTTGCTCCTCAACCTACTGAACCTATTGAAAATGAAACTCCTTTTAAATTTCCTTCGGGTATGATGGAAAAACTGCTAGCTAACCCTTTTACAGGAGATGGAACAAAGCATCCTGATGAGCACTTAATATATGTGGATGAAGTTTGTGGATTATTTAAGCTTGCAGGTATACCCGATGATGTTGCTAAGAAGAAGGTCTTCCCTTTATCTTTGAAGGGAGACGCATTGATATTGTATAGGCTATGTGATGATATGAGATCATGGGACTATAAAAGATTGAAGTTGGAATTTCATCAAAAGTATTACCCTATGAATCTTGTTCATCGTGATCGCAATTATATATATAATTTCTGGCCTCGCGAAGGAGAAAGCATCACTCAAGCTTGGGGGAGGCTTAAATCAATGTTATATTCATGCCCCAATCATGAGCTCTCAAGAGAAATGATTATTCAAATTTTATATGCTCGGCTTTCTGATAACAATCGCACCATGCTCGATACTTCTTGTGCTGGCTCTTTTATGATGAAGACTATTGAATTCAGATGGAATTTATTGGATAGAATTAAATGCAACTCTGAATATTGGGACCTCGACGAAGGTAAGGAGTCAGGTATGAGACCTAAATTTGATTGTGTTAAATCTTTTATGGACACCGATATTTTCCGTAAGTTTAGCACTAAATATGGACTTGGCTCTGAGATAGTAGCCTCTTTTTGTGAATCCTTTGCTACTTATGTTGATCTCCCTAAGGAGAAGTTGTTTAAATATAATCCTCCCATAGAAGTAAAAGTAGCTGCACCTATTAAAGTTGAAGAAAAGACTGTCACTTATAATGATCCTATTGTTCCTACTTCTTATATTGAGAAACCACCTTTCCCTGTTAAAATAAAGGATCATGCTAAAGCTTCAACTGTTGTTCATAAAAGCAATATTAGAACTTATACACCTCCTGAGTAAGTTAAAGTAGAACCTAATATTGCTATTGTTAAAGATCTCTTGTCTGATAATATAGATGGGCATGTTATTCAGTTCGAAGGTGAAACTGCTAGAATTGCTAAACCTTGTGATAAATATAAACATAGACATGTGGTAGGCGTGCCTGTTGTTTCTGTTAAAATAGGAAATCATTGTTATCATGGCTTATGTGATATGGGTGCTAGTGCTAGTGTAATACCTATTGACTTATACGAAGAAATTAAGAATGAAATTGCACCTATTGAGTTAGAAGGTATTGATGTCACAATTAAACTTGCCAATAGAGATACTATTTCACCAATTGGAATTGTTAGAGATGTTGAAGTCTTGTGTGGGAAAACTAAATATCCTGCTGATTTTCTTGTTCTTGGTTCCCCACAAGATAGTTTTTGTCCCATTATATTTGGTAGACCCTTCTTAAATACTGTCAATGCTACCATAGATTGCACAAAGAATGTTGTTACTATTGGCTTGGATGATATGGTTCATGAGTTTAATTTCTCTAAATTTAGTAAACAACATCATGAGGAAGAATTACCTAGTAAGGATGAAATTATTGGTCTTGCTTCTATTACCGTACATCCTAGTGATCCTTTAGAACACTATTTGCTAGACCGTGAAAATGATATGTTCATGAATGAAAGAAGGGAAATAGATGAAGTATTCTTTAAACAGGAACCTATTCTGCAACACAATTTGCCTGTTGAAATTTTAGGGGATCCTCCTCCACCCAAGGGAGATCCCGTGTTTGAGCTTAAACCTTTGCCTGATAATCTTAAATATGCTTATCTTGATGAAAAGAAGATATATCCTGTTATTATTAGTGCTAACCTTTCTGAGCATGAAGAAGAAAGATTATTGAAAACTCTGAAGAAGCATCATGCTGCTATTGGATATACTCTTGATGATCTTAAGGGCATTAGTCCCACTCTATGTCAACATAAAATAAATTTGGAAGCAGATGCCAAACCAGTTCGTGATCCTCAACGACGTCTGAATCCTAAAATGAAAGAAGTGGTATGAAAAGAAATACTAAAGCTTCTGGAGGCAGGTATAATCTATCCCGTTGCTGATAGTGAGTGGGTAAGTCATGTCCATTGTGTCCCTAAGAAGGGAGGTATTACTGTTGTTCCTAATGATAAAGATGAGATTCCACAAAGAATTATCACAGGTTATAGGATGGTAATTGATTTCCGCAAATTAAATAAAGCTACTAAGAAAGATCATTACCCCTTACCTTTTATTGATCAAATGCTAGAAAGATTATCCAAACATACACACTATTGCTTTCTAGATGGTTATTCTGGTTTCTCTCAAATACCTGTGTCGGCTAGAGATCAATCAAAGATTACTTTTACATGCCCTTTTGGTACTTTTGCTTATAGACGTATGCCTTTTGGTTTATGTAATGCACCTGCTACCTTTCAAAGAAGCATGATGGCTATATTCTCTGACTTTTGTGAAAAGATTTGTGAGGTTTTCATGGACGACTTTTCCGTCTATGGTTCCTATTTTGATGATTGCTTGAGCAATCTTGATCGAGTTTTGCAGAGATGTGAAGAAACTAATCTTGTCTAGAATTGGGAAAAGTGCCACTTTATGGTTAATGAAGGTATTGTCTTGGAGCATAAAGTTTCTGAAAGAGGTATTGAAATTGATAAAGCCAAGGTTGATGCTATTGAAAAGATGCCATGTCCCAAGGACATCAAAGGTATAAGAAGTTTCCTTGGTCACGCCGGATTTTATAGGAGGTTCATTAAGGACTTCTCAAAAATTTCTCGGCCTCTGAATAATTTATTGCAAAAAAATATACCATTTGTCTTTGATAATGATTGTGTAGAAGCATTTGAAATACTTAAGAAAGCATTAGTCACTGCACCTGTTGTTCAGCCACCTGATTGGAACCTACCCTTTGAAATTATGTGTGATGCTAGTGATTATGCTGTAGGTGCTGTTCTAGGGCAAAGAGTTGATAAGAAATTAAATGTTATTCATTATGATAGTAAGACTCTATACAATGCTCAAAGAAATTATGCTACTACTGAAAAAGAGCTTTTAGCAGCTGTGTTTGCTTGTGATAAGTTCAGATCTTATATTGTTGATTCTAAAGTAACTATTCAAACTGATCATGCTGCTATTAAATACCTTATGGAAAATAAACATGCTAAGCCTAGACTTATTAGATGGGTTCTCTTGCTACAAGAATTTGATTTGCATATTGTTGATAGAGTGTTGATTACTCCTTGTAGTTGATGCTAGTTGGTTTATTTGGTGAAAGATCATATGTTCAGATCCTATATGCATATTATTACCCCTCTGATTATGAAAATGAATATGCTTTGTGAGTAATTACGTTCGTTCATGAGGACAAGGGAGAAGTCTTGTTATTAGTAGTCATGTGAATTTGGTATTCGTTTGATATTTTGATAAGATGTATGTTGTCTAGCCTCTAGTGGTGTTATGTGAACGTCGACTACATAACACTTCACCATCATTTGGGCCTAGAGGAAGGCATTGGGAAGTAATAAGTAGATGATGGGTTGCTAGAGTGACAGAAGCTTAAACCCTAGTTTATGCGTTGCTTCGTAAGGGGCTGATTTGGATCCATATGTTTCATGCTATGGTTAGGTTTACCTTAATACTTCTGTTGTAGTTGCGGATGCTTGCAATAGAGGTTAATCATAAGTGGGATGCTTGTCCAAGTAAGGAAAGTACCCAAGCACCGGTCCACCCACATATCATATTATCAAAGTATCGAACGCGAATCATATGAACATTATGAAAACTAGCTTGACGATATTCCCATGTGTCCTCGGGAGCGCTTTTCCTATTATAAGAGTTTGTTCCGGCTTGTCCTTTGCTATAAAAGGATTGGGCCATCTTGCTGTACTTTATTTACTTTTGTTACTTGTTTCTCGTTACAATTTATCCTATCACAAAACTATCTGTTACCACTTATTTTAGTACTTGCAGAGAATACCTTGCTGAAAACCGCTTATCATTTCCTTCTGCTCCTCGTTGGGTTCGACACTCTTACTTATCGAAAGGACTATAATAGATACCCTATACTTGTGGGTCATCAATGCATAGCAACGAGAGGGGAGAGTGTTTTCCATGTACCCTCGTAGACCGAAAGCGGAAGCGTTAGCACAACGCGGTTGATGTAGTCGTATGTCTTCACGATCCGACCGATCAAGTACCGAACGCACGGCACCTCCGAGTTCTGCACACGTTCAACTCGATGACGTCCCTCGAACTCCGATCCAGCCGAGTGTTGAGGGAGAGTTTCGTCAGCACGACGGCGTGGTGACGATAATGATGTTCTACCGACGCAGGGCTTCACCTAAGCACCGCTACGATATGATCGAGGTGGATTATGGTGGAGGGGGCACCGCACATGGCTAAGAGATCAAGAGATCAATTGTTGTGTCTATGGGGTGCCCCCTGGCCACGTATATAAAGGAGTGGAGGAGGGGAGAGGCCGGCCCTCTCTATTCCCCCTTTCCTAGTAGAACTAGGAGTCCTTCCAAGTAGTAGGAGTAGGAGAGAAGGAAAGGGAAACGAGAAGAGAAGGAAGGAGGGGCGCAGCCCTTCCCCCTAGTCCAATTCGGACTAGGCCTTGGGGGGCGCGCGGCCTGCCTTTCTCTCTTTCCCCTAAAGCCCAATAAGTCCCATACACTCCCCGGCGAATTCCCGTAAGTCCCCCGGTACTTCGATAAATGCCCGAATCACTCGGAACCTTTCTGATGTCCGAATATATTCGTCCAATATATCGATCTTTACGTCTCAACCATTTCGAGACTCCTCGTCATGTCCCCGATCTCATTCGGGACTCCGAACTACCTTCGGTACATCAAAACACATAAACTCATAATATAACCGTCATCGAACTTTAAGCATACGGACCCTACGGGTTCGAGAACTATGTAGACATGACCGAGACACGTCTTCGGTCAATAACCAATAGCGGAACCTGGATGCTCATATTGGCTCCTACATATTCTACGAAGATCTTTATCGGTCAAACCGCATAACAACATACGTTGTTCCCTTTGTCATCGGTATGTTACTTACCCAAGATTCGATCGTCGGTATCTCAATACCTAGTTCAATCTCGTTACCAGAAAGTCTCTTTACTCGTTCTGTAATACATCATCCCGCAACTAACTCATTAGTTGCAATGCTTGCAAGGCTTATAGTGATGTGCATTACCGAGTGGGCCTAGAGATACCTCTCTGACAATCGGAGTGACAAATCCTAATCTCAAAATACGCCAACCCAACAAGTACCTTCGGAGACACCTGTAGAGCACCTTTATAATCACCCAGTTACGTTGTGACCTTTGATAGCACACAAAGTGTTCCTCCGGTAAACGGGAGTTGCATAATCTCATAGTCATAGGAACATGTATAAGTCATGAAGAAAGCAATAGCAACAAACTAAACGATCAAGTGTTAAGCTAACGGAATGGGTCAAGTCAATCACATCATTCTCCTAATGATGTGACCCCGTTAATCAAATGACAACTCTTTGTCTATGGCTAGGAAACATAACCATCTTTGATCAACGAGCTAGTCAAGTAGAGGCATACTAGTGACACTCTGTTTGTCTATGTATTCACACATGTATCATGTTTCCGGTTAATACAATCCTAGCATGAATAATAAACATTTATCATGATATAAGGAAATAAATAATAACTGTATTATTGCGTCTAGGGCATATTTACTTCAATCAATAACATGCGACATATCAGAATGAATAGCATAAGCAGGTGTAGGTGTCGCAAGCTTACTCATAACAGAAGGTGAATCAAGTGCAGAGCTAGATGGCAGTTCCTTACCTCCCCTCGTAGTTGAAGGATAGATCTTGGTTTTTGGATCTCTCAAGTTCTTCATGGTGTTCAGCAGATATAAATCCCAAGTGACTCAAAGAATAGAGCTATGCTCCCCGGCAACGGCGCCAGAAATTAGTCTTCATAACCCACAAGTATAGGGGATCGCAATAGCTTTCGAGGGTAGAGTATTCAACCCAAATTTATTGATTCGGCACAAGGGGAGCCAAAGAATATTCTCAAGTATTAGCAGCTGAGTTGTCAATTCAACCACACCTGGAAACTTAGTATCTGCAGCAAAGTGTTTAGTAGCAAAGTAATATGATAGTGATGGTAACGGTAATAAAAGAGTAATGAAAGCAAAGTAATGTTTTTGGTATTTTGTAGTGATTGTAACAATAGCAACGGAAAAGTAAATAAGCGTAAACCAGTATATGGAAAGCTCGTAGGCATTGGATCAATGATGGATAATTATGCCGGATGCGGTTCATCATGTAACAGTCATAACATAGGGTGACACAGAACTAGCTCCAATTCGTCAATGTAATGTAGGCATGTATTCCGAATATAGTCATACGTGCTTATGGAAAAGAACTTGCATGACATCTTTTGTCCTACCCTCCCGTGGCAGCGGGGTCCTAATGGAAACTAAGGGATATTAAGGCCTCCTTTTAATAGAGAACCAGAACAAAGCATTAGCACAAAGTGAATAGATGAACTCCTCAAACTACGGTCATCACCGGTAAGTATCCCGATTATTGTCACTTCGGGGCTAACGGATCATAACACATAATAGGTGACAATAGACCTGCAAGATAGGATCTAGAACTCTCATATATTGATGAAAACATAATAGGTTCAGATCTGAAATCATGGAACTCGGGCCCTAGTGACAAGCATTAAGCATAGCAAAGTCATAGCAACATCAATCTCAGAACATAATGGATACTAGGGATCAAACCCTAACAAAACTAACTCGATTACATGGTGAATCTCATCCAACCCATCACCGTCCAGTAAGCCTACGATGGAATTACTCACGCACGGCGGTGAGCATCATGAAATTGGTGATGGAGGATGGTTGATGATGACGACGGCGATGAATCCCCCTCTCCGGAGCCCCGAACGGACTCCAGATCAGCCCTCCCGAGAGGTTTTAGGGCTTGGCGGCGACTCTGTATCGTAAAACGCGATGATTTCTTCTCTCTTATTTTTTCTCCCCGAAAGCAGTTATATAGAGTTGGAGTTGGAGTCGGGGGGTCTCCAGGGGGCCCATGAGGTAGGGGGCGCGCCCTGGGGGGGCGCCCCCCACCCTCGTGAGAAGGGTGTGGGCCCCCTGGTCTTCATCTTTGGCGAGATTTTTTTATTATTTATTGTAAGATATCCCGTGGAGTTTCAGGTCATTCCGAGAACTTTTGTTTTCTGCACATAAAACAACATCATGGCAATTCTGCTGAAAACAGCGTCAGTCCGGGTTAGTTCCATTCAAATCATACAAGTTAGAGTCCAAAACAAGGGCAAAAGTGTTTGGAAAAGTATATACGTTGGAGACGTATCACTCAACAATAATCCGTTCACCCACCGTAAAATACTTATGCTCTTGAGAGAAGCCACTAGTGAAACCTATGGCCCCTGGGTCTATCTTCATCATATTAATCCTCCAATACTTAGTTATTTCCTTTGCTTTTTTACTTTGCTTTTATTTTACTTTGCGTATTTATCACAAAAATACCAAAAATATTATCTTATCATATCTGTCAGATCTCACTCTCGTAAGTGACCGTGAAGGGATTGCCAACCCCTTATCGCGTTGGTTGCGAGGAGTTATTTGTTTTGTGCAGGTACGAGGGACTTGCGCATAGCCTCCTACTGGATTGATACCTTGGTTCTCAAAAACTGAGGGAAATACTTATGCTACTTTGCTGCATCATCCTTTCCTCTTCAAGGAAATCCAACGCAGTGCTCAAGAGGTAGCAATGCGCCTCCATTACCTACCCCGCGCGATGCATGCTGCATACGTGGCTAAGGATAAGGGCGCGCTATGGGAAGAGTAAATTGGCAGTTTCTACCCGTGCATTAAAGTTATCCACATGCCATCACTGGAGAGGCCCCACCATTATTGGGTTTACACCACGCACGGGGAAACCAGAAACTGGCCCAGAATCAAGGCTGATGAAGTAGCAACGGAAAACTCAAGGGGCCAACCCCTTCAGCAACCTTGCCTGTGCACTTATTAGGCCCTACCCTGATGACGCTCAGCAGCATGTTCGGGGCAGGCCCAGGGGCTTCTGTCGGTGCAACAAACCCTGGGTCTGTTGCCCAGACTGTGCACAGGCACAAGATCAAGATTGAAACACCGACCCAAGACATGGATTGAAGGACTAAGGGATTTGAAGAACCAACACGCAGTACAGAGAGACCAAGGTCGAGCCAGAAGAGTAAGATACCAGCAAGAGAAGGGCCTCCCTTGCCGGGCAGGCGAGCCCGGCAAGGGGCAAGGACACCACAAGAAGCAGGCAACCAAGGTACCCCGACAAGGTCTGCCAGGGCACGTGGGGGCAGAACGACCCCACCAACCACTCAAGCACGAACAAAGTTTTAAATTGCGGGCGAAAAGTGCGCTATCGCGGTGCAATCACGGCTGGGGGGCCTCCCCGCGAGGAGAAGCCCAATTTTCCGCTATCTGACGCTATGACCGCGATTGCCGCGCGAAACGTCGCTAAATTGGTTAGTTGTCGCTGCATTTTCGCCCGATCGTCCGAGATTCCATTTTAACGGGCCGAAATAGAGGCCCAGCCAGATTCTAGCCCATGTGAATCCAGAAAACCTAGCGTCACTCAGTCATTCCGTCAGATCTCGTTCCTATCTCTCCCTCCCCTCTCAAAAGTTGCGGCGGCTGGGCGGCTCTTCACAGCTGTGCTCGGCGGGCCGGAGGCAGCAACGGGCAAGGTGGCGACCAACGCTCCACGCAACTTGCCGCGTTCGTCACTGGCGATGAGGAGCCTCTTCGCCACTGCACCACGCCCGTTTCCAACTTCACTCCATCGCTAGTAGGAACCTGCTGTCCATGGTGCATGGTGCAGACATCTGTTTCTGCACCGTTAGACAAACTTACGTGGTGATCTAGTGATACTTGTTTGTTATAGTCCTCGAGACCTTGAATTTCTGCTGCTTTTGTCTGAATTTATACTGAAAGTACTCTGTTTTTCTGCAGAAAGTCCCCTGTCTCTGATTCCCGCTAAATGTCTTAGCGGCCGCTATTGCCCGCTATAGCGGCTGTAGCGTCTGGCAAAAGCAGCCGCGAAATGGTTTAGCCCACGATTTAAAACTTTGAGCACGACCCACGTCGTCAATCAGTGCGGTGTCAAGCCGCGAGATGATTAAGTGGAAGTCATTCGGCACATGGCAGCCGTTTCCTATAGAAGAAACCACCCGTCCTGCGACGTGTCAAGAGAACAGGCGCGGAGCTGGCAAGATAGCCCGGCAAGCGTTGCCGGGCGACCAGTGATGTGACACTAAGCGATGCATTTAATGCGCCCTGTCATCCAGCAGAGTTAGGTATGATAGCACTGTTTGCTATCATATCAGTGGATAATGATTACTTTGCCATTGTGGTGACCCCTTAATCTATAAAAGGAGGCCCATGGCACTGGTATGAGGTTGTTGGAAAGTTGAAGAACGCAGGCCACCATACGCGCGTGGTCGCTGCGGTCTCGAGGCAAACCCTGTCGGGCAAGTGTACTACGCATCACCACGCTCATTCCACCATCAATCCACCAAAACGGAAGTAGGGTCTTACGCCTCGCGGCGGCCCGAACCTAGGTAAATTGCCTGCGTGCTCTCTGCCGCGCTGCTGTACACTGGTCTGCTCTTTGTGCAACGCGACATCCCCTGCCGAACCAGTAAGGGGCCACCCGGTCCCATAGGTGGCCGCGGATATCCCGCGACGCCCCCACTCCGGTATTAGTTAAATTAGGGTTTAGTTGTAGTTAGTAAGATATTAGGAATTAGGGTTACTTAGCATAACATTCGAAATTTTTAAACAAACATATATTTTTCTCATTGCATTTTCATTCAACATAGAGATATTTTACATAGTGCAACATAATTTAACGAAATTTAAACTTATAATGAAATTTTATGAACAAAATCTAAAAGAATGAAGAAATTTTGTGGCAATGAATCGCAAATGTTTTAAGTGCTTGCCAAGTTTCATGAGGGAATGACATTCGTGGAAGTCGTGGCAAAAAACAATCTATTTTCGAGTGTTGATTGTTTTTTGCCACGATTTCCATGAATGTCATTCCCTGATGAAACTTTGCAAGCACTTAAAACATTTGTCATTCTTTGCCACCATTTTTTTGAATTGTTTATTTTTTTTTTAGATTTTCCTGTTCATAGTGGTATGATAAGAGCTAAAACTCGGATGGGCACTTACCAACACTTCTGTCATAAATGCAGGTGACATTGACATACAGATGATGTTTTTCCAAACATTTTGGTATATTATTCACATTTTTCTGATTTAGTATGAATTAGTTCTGGTGTTTTCAAAATGACAGTCAAACGGTCAAAGGGCAAAAGCACAAGACGACAAAGTGGGTTGGACAAGACCACGTGTTTTAAAAAACTAGGGGCAATCCTGTTGAGGGGGACACAACTAAGGGTATGAATACAATTATCCCATTATTATATGGTGTGTGTGGAAAAAAGTGTCATGCATGTATAAGAGTTGAACTATGAAAAAGGCACTACGACTTGAACAAAAATGGTGTGAAATTGGAAGAATATTGGTAATTTTACTAGAAGGTGAAAAATCAGCAGCATATGGTAACTATGGTACAAAATGCAGGGTATTTACACATAGAGGTCACGTCCGTGGATTCAAATTCTCCTGGAATCGCCTTGGTAATTTTGGTTGAAATTATAACTGTCCTAATTTTTGCTGCAACTGCCCTCGAAATTTCTGTAGAAATTGTAACTGGATTGATATTATCTTTAACCATAAGTTCAAATAGTGGCAAAATAAATGACCTCAATACACAAAGGGGTCACCTACAGGGATTCGAACCTATCCCCGCAAATCTATTAGAGTTGCTCTATTCAATTCAATAGTCGTTAAAAATATGCAGGAGAGGTATGGGATATTTTCAAAAATCCGTCCCAGGAAATGGACAGGAGGGGTACTGGGGGTAATGGAAAATCCACCCCAGAAATTTCGCAGGTTTGCGACCAATCCACTACTGTAACATGAATCACATACAAGTGGTTGAACAGGGCGGATAATGATTGTTTCGCCGAAACAAATCTGTAGTACTCAATCCCTTTCCTCTCACGCGCATCACAAAATAGAACTTGCAAAATAACATGGGATTCAAGGACGTGGCCGGAATAAATCCACACCGCCGCCTGATCCACCCCACCGCTCACTCCCCTCTCCCTCCCCTCGCTCATCGAAGCAACATAATAGAAAATACTAGGGTCTCCACTGTCAGGAAAACCATGAGTAAATGCACTTGATTAGTGGATGGTGCTCACCTTTCGCTTTAGGCGACCCTAGCTGAGAATCTCCGCCGCCGAGAGATTCGTCCACGGACTCGCCGCAAACCACCGCATCGATGACTAAACGCGAAAGAGAAATGTTGAGGAATGTGGAAGAGGGAGTGGTGTGGTTCCCAAAACCGAATCATGTAGTGTAGAGTTGATGAAATTTGCGTAGTAGTTTCCGATATGAGATTTATTGCGTTAGGCGGAGGTTTCCAGTGAGCAAAGTTAAGGAGTCGGCCGATTTTAGGTGGTCCCAGTCTATCATGAGCAAAGTGGTCGCACACCACCCATCGGGGAAAAGAATAATTGTGTCGCCCTATGCCTCACCCCCGCTTCTCAACTGCACGCCCAGTCCCGAACGTAGGATGGTGATCGGAGGGTGTGCTAGTCATTCGTTGCTAAGACTAAAATCCTAGCATTTGCCAAATAGTCTTTGCGAAATATTATATGTGTACAGAGAAATAAAATTCAGATGCCAGGTATTGATAGGCTATCAGGATATTAGAGTCGGACATCGGATAATTTGTAGCATTAAAGCATACACAGCCAGGCGGCTCAAACAACACTTATACGCTCAGGCGGATGGCCCAGTCACTGACCGGTAAAAAAATCACCCAGATGGACATGTCGTACCGGCCCTAAACGCCCGGGCTGCTTGACACCCCTCGTATCCAGTCCAAATCACGGGCGAATATGGGGATGCCTGAGTGCCCGACGCGTCCGCCATGTTGAATCCATCCCATGCTGGCCGACTACGAACCGACACATAATCGCTCCATGGAGCAAACCCTAGCCACTCCATTTGCTCTGCCCCTAAGCACCTATCCAGCGATCTCTGCATGACGGGCAGCGGAACCGAGTCCACCGTCACCTGATCTAGGGATTGGGACCTCATCCCAGTCGGGCCCGAAGTGGTGATGACCGTTCGCGTTGCACTCCGCCGCGCTCGCAAGGAGAACGCCTGATAGCTGTCGGACTCGATCTGGTGGGAATCCATAGCGTCCGCCCGAATGGCGCTTCGGTCTGACGCGAGGCGTGTCGCCGCTGCCTCGATCGATGGAGGCGGTGCGGTCCGTCTGGCGTCCCAAAGCCATGGCGAAAGTGCTGCCCCTTCGTTGGCGCGCCGATTCGGAGGTCCTCCGAGGCCCGTCCACTGAGGCTATGGCGCGACGTGTCCGTCGTGCGAGGCAGAAGGCACATGAGGCTGTGGTGGACGTCGGCGAGGAGAAGTCGCACTCTCCGATGTTAGTACGGGTGGCCGCCATCCCCTGGCCCCACAACCGCGTTGTCCTGGACGTGTCAGGCTCCAACCACGACGGATACATCGTCACCTCACATTGACCAGCGACATGCAGGCCACGGGCTCCAATGAGGAAGAGTAGAGCATGGGACACAACGATGCCTTGAGTGCAGTGAGTCGGGTGCATGTCCCATGTCCTACTCTATCGTGCTGGAGGGACACAACCAACCGCCTGACATGGATAGGGCGGATGGGCTCCGCTCAAGATTATGCTTCACGTTGCATGTAATTGTATGAATTTGGGGATTTGTAACTGAGTTATCCAGTTGTGAAAGGTGTGACCGATCACAAACTGCGGACACGTCTGTCTGCGGGCGTTTGAGAGGCCGGATTTTGTGTATCGGGCCGTAGATGCTCTTAAGTGTCGATGATTCAAGGTATGAGTGTATACGACTCAAAGTTGAAATGGATCAATTATAATGCACCAGAGTGTGGCTAAGTCTCAGTCAACTACCATCTAATCAAGTCTCAGTCAAATAATAATCTATAAAAAAGAAAAAAAGAAATCTGAAAAATAAAAGTTTGCACGGATCTCAATGCAAGACCTCATGTGTATACTAAAATTTAACAAGAATGAATGCATTATTCATGGAGGTTCGTAACCGAGAAGTTGGTAGTACCATCCATCATCACAATCTCTATAACCTATCCCAGATCTCCTGCTCCCTCGCCATCGACCTTCCCGGCTTCGGCAGCTGGGGCACGTACGCTGACGAGGACGCGTTTGACTTGCAGTTCTCATGAAGGCTCTCAGCCAAGTGCTGCTGATGCGGCTGCACAGTGGAGGAGCCAGATGCTGACGCCGATGCACATGATGACGTGTCCGTGGTCGGGAACTCGAGAGCCGCGACATCGTAGGCACGCAACCTCAGCAGCGGTATCGAAGGTTCCGAGCCACTTGCGCACAGCATGGTGCGGGTCGTGGAGATCCGCCGCCCATATACCCCACGGCCGCCGACGCACGCCCCTGAACTTGCTCCCTCTCCTCCTTCGCTTGATCTTCCCCACGCCGCCATCCTTTAGGCCCTGTTTGGCACACGAGGTTTTCAAGCCCCAAAAGGACTGGGATTTTGAGATTAGGTGAATCCCTTCCCTTCACCAATCCCCTACATTCCCTCCCATCCCAGCCCCCACACCCCCTTGCGTGCACAACAGAGTAAAAATGAGATTTTTATCACAACAACACAACAAATTTGTTCGACTACACCATCATTTTGCACGACTTGAATAAAATAAAATGAGAATTATGTTACTTTTATCACAATAATTCATACTGGCAGCGGTTCATCACAACAATTCATCATGGCAGCAGATCATAAAAAAATTGATCCACATTTGAGTGGCAGAAACACCCAAAATCATGTTACTCTTATCATTAGGTCGCCTTCATTTTACACTCTTGGGAGCAAGCTTCTTTCTCGGCTGAAAAAATGATGGTGGTGTGAGGGGACACTCAAATCATACATCAAACATTCAAGCAGAACCATGTATATTTTAATATGGACATGTCGAAAAAGATGTACAAAAAACTACAATTACTTTCTTGCTGATTTCCTAACAGTATGGTCCAGTTTCTTCCTGTTATTCAAATAAGTATGCAGACAAAGCATTCATTCACAAGAAAAACAAGTATGTTCTAAGCTAATCAGGAATAGAGGGGGTTGAAGAACTTTGCTGATTGCCATATGGTACCTGTAAAAAAAGACCATCTCATATCCAAAGACTGTCAGCTAGGCTCCTTCTCTGGACCAAAGCACCACAAGGCAGAAAAGTGCTTGTGTGACTGAAAGTCTGAAACAGAGGAAGAACAGAGTGTATGCAGTCAACTACCACAAGGCAGAAAATAACTTCCTGTTACTTGCACTATATGGAGATTGAGTAAGAACAGATTCTGCACAAACAATGGGAGTAACTGAATCGAGACAGACACGGGAATCGAGACGTCCCCACGGCCGGAGTCGCACCAAAGGGCGGCGTTGAAGGCTCAGGTGCAGCGTGGGGACGACGGTGATGAGTGCGCGGAGGAAGAGGGAGTTCTCCTGCTCGGAGTTCGGGCGTTGGAACGCGCTCCAGCCTCGGCACCATGACGTGCACTCGTGCAGCTCAGCTGTGACGTACCGTACGTACGTGGTCAGGTCGGCGTCGCAAGGAAGTTTTGCTTTCATGTGCTGTCTGGTTGACCTATTCTCAGTGATGTGTTTAAGGTGGTCTGATGCCGCCGTGCCTTTTACAGTACTCCTGTAGTATAGAGAGTTCATCGCCGCGCACAAATTTTAAAGGACGAGCTTCTGGACACGTTCTTGTGGTGGGAACGGTGGTGTGGAAAACAGGAGAGCGAGTGTGGATAGGCCTGGATGGATGATTAAGCAGATCCTCACTGCTAACGGCTGTTTACAACTGTTCACACATATTATGCTGTTAATTTTTCCTTATTTAGCGAAAGACCGTTTGACCATAGGTGGCGGTTTTGACCAAAATACAATGATGAGCATGGTTCCACAAACACCCAATATAATAAGTAAATAAAAAACAAAACAAAAATCCAACAATTTTAAAACTTTAGGTTACAAAACTCTGGTCAACTGTTCTACTCACATGTGAAGTTTCACGAAGAAATGACTACCTTAGCGATGAAAACAAATTCGGACCTCCAAATTACTTGAAACAATGGTCTTTTCTATAAGCATCAATTTTATCTTCTTGCCTAAAATACCACAGATGTTATTTGCTCATGAAACTCCACGTGAGTATAACACTCAATCATTCATCATACAAAAATATCAGAACTGTTTAATTTTTACTACTCCCAGCCCCCAGTTAATATGGATCAAAGAGAGTAGCGTTTACTTATTTACTTTTTCTATTTATAATGGGTGTGCGTGGAACCATGTTCCAAAAATCCGTGTCCACGATTTGAAACCCTTCTTACATCAGAGATGGCGAACACTAAACACTGTACAGTGCCAGTAAACAGAAACACCGTCTTGCATTTTATTTCAGAAACCCCGCGACCTCGCGCGCTGTGTGTTGAACCGAACGCTGACAGAGGACTCGTAGACTTTGACCCCCAACTTGTTTAGGATGAATGGAATACTCAGAGCTCCCAGCGGCATGGGGTGTGAAAGCGAAACTGCTTGTTCATTTGTATATGCATCGAAAGGCAAAGCTTTCACACATGCCTATAGTATAATCCGCCAAATGCCTGGTTCTCAGATGTAGATGGACAAACGCTACCACTTGGTCGTAAAAGATCAAGGCCTGAAAGAAATGGTTGAACACGAGCCGGCCTGAAAAGCAACGGCCGTTCCGGTCCAAAAAGATCACTTGGTACGTCTCTTGATCCACCTCGCATATGCGGTAGCTGGGCCGACCCAGCGTCGACCTGAGAAGACAAGCTCGAGTTGCAGAAATTCGCACGGGCATGCAGGTGTGGAAGCAAACACCTGCCAGCCAAATCTTGTATGGCCGCTCGATTGCCTCACGATTCGTAAAGTAGTTACATCCCACACAAGAGCACAACAAGTTTTATGTTCCGGTCATTGAAACTTACCGTTTTTCATTTGAAACTATGACTTTCTCATTTGGCTCTTACCAATTTTCACAAATAAGATTTTAAGACCTTTTTTTGTCAGTCGTAGGCACAAAAATTGTGATTTTATGAGTTGCTCTACTAACTTTCAAGAGTTGAAACTCCTGGCCATCGGCGCGCGGCTCCGGCTGCTCGCGACGACCGCCGCAACGCGCGGCGCGACGACGCCGACGACCGCGACGACGTCCGCGGTAGAGATGGCTCAAGAGGTCAGACGGGGTGGGGCGACCGCATCCGCCGGTCTCTCTCCCGCAACGCGCGGGGTGGACCAGGACCGCTCCCGTGATCGCTCTGGTGGTGGCCGCCGCCACGATGTCGCGCCCACGGGTATGCTTGCGGCAATCACCACCAGGGACGAGGTCAGAGGACGCAGCCCGGTGCGTCAGGCGTCTCCACGATCTGGCCGCCGTCTCTCCCGCGACAACTTCACGCCGCCCAACTCCCCGACGTCGGTGCTACCATCAACGCCTGGTTCTAAGCATGGCGGCTCGGCTGCATCCTCGATGTTCGCGGCGGCGCGGGGCGCCGTCATGATCTGCGCTCCAGCTCACCTCGTCTCCCCGCTGCCATCGCTTTCCCCGGCTCGCCCCTGGCTTCGAGGCATCCCCGACCTCGACGACACCGCCGCCACTGCCGCTGGCGCCATCCCACACCCCTGCCGCCCTGTGGCCACGGTGCTGGTGCCGGAAGACACCGCTCCTCTGTTTCTGCCGTGCCCTGAGCCTATCATCGCGGAACCCCAAGGGCTTCCTTACCGCTGATGGCTGCGGAGCGGCGCAAGACGATGGCGGGGATGGACATTGCTCGTGATGGCACCGGTGGTCTATCTCTTCGTTGTTCCAGTGCTCGGCTACGCAAAGGAGGAAGTCGCAAGGCCATTCCGGCTGCCAAGGCGGCAGAACTACTGGTTTGCCGTAACCTGGGCATTGTCCAGGATGGCGAGGATGTCACTGAATGGGCTCTGCTGCAGCTCTCGACCATGTTCAAGGAGCAGTTGCCTCTAGACGTGCTGGCGGCCTTGAGGGCCCTTTTCAAGGTCGATGATGTGCAGGCAACAGCGGTGGAGGACGCGCTCATCAACCACGGCGGCGCGGATGGCCTGGACCATGAGGTGGTCTCTGGCGATGCGGCGAGGCAGACACCAGAAGAATAGATTGATGCTCCAGCTCTATGCCCGTGCAACCTTAGTTTTAAATGTTAGTTCATCTTTGGTTAGCTTGTGTGCTCCTCTGTGTTTGTTACCTAGGATGGGCATGTCCATCGAGGGTTGCTACTCGGTTCGTGGTTGCAGTGCCGACTGCTAGTTATTCCTACCTTAGCTCTTGCCTCTGTGTCTCCATGGTAACAATATGTTAGAGCAACCTGTGAACATGCTAAGCTAGAACGTCAGGGGATTAAATGATCCAGATCGTCGGGCTACGGTCAATGAAACTATTTCCGCATCATCGTGCCAGATCGTTTGCTTGCAAGAGTCTAAGCTTGAAAATATCGATTGCTACACAACGGCCTTCCTGGGAAGGCAAAGGCTAAAAAGGTTTGCCCAAAGACCTGCCTCTGGAACTAGAGGAGGGATCCCGCTCCTTTGGGATGAGCTTGTCGTGGATGTGAGCAACATCACCCTCACGACGTACTACCTTTCAGCAATGATACATGTCAAGGGCACCGAGGTGCATTTCAAACTAACAACAGTCTATGGCCCGACCGATCCTGCATGCAAGGATGTGTTCTTCAACGAACTTGTCAGCCAAAAGCCACCAAATGGGGTGATGTGGCTAGCCAATGGGGACTTCAACCAAATCATTCGTGCTAGCGACAAGAATAAAAGAAATGTTAATAGGAGCCGCATAAACCGCTTCCGGGCCGCCCTTAACACTTGTGAATTGCAAGAGATTCATCTTCAAAATAGGTGTTTCACATGGAGTAATGAACGAGAAAACCCGACTTTGTGCAAGTTGGACACGTTCTTCTGCAATGCTGATTGGGATGTCCAATTCAGCACCCATGTTCTTCATGCTCTATCTTCTTCTCTATTGGACCACTGCCTCCTATTACTCGCAGATGATAGGGGGCCTCGGCGGCCTAGGGCATTCAAATTTGAAAATTTCTGGACCTCTATGCCAGGCTTCTTCGAGGTGGTGGAGAAGGCCTGGAATGAGCCATCAAACCACACCAAGCCATATCATGTGCTCCACCACAAGCTCAAAAAAACCGCCCTTCGCCCGTCGGAATGAAGTAGAGGCCTATTCTATAAGGGAAAGATCCACCTGCATGCTGCCCTGCTGGTGATCCTCCGGCTTGACCAAGCCCAAGAGGTGCGGACCCTTTCCGACGAGGAGAGAGACCTACGGACAAAGCTCAAGAGGAGGGTGGTTAGCCTTGCGGTAATTGAGAGGGCCCGCAAGAAACAATGCGAAAAAATGACCAACCTCAAGGAGGGTGACGCAAACACTAAATTTTTCCATCGACAGGTCAATGCTCGGAGATGGAAAAATCACATACATAGGCTAAAGCACAATCAAGGGTCGGTCACTGAGCATGAGATGAAAGAGGAGATTATTCATAGCCACTTCTCTAGCGTCATGGGGCAAGGGACCCCCAGTGCACTAGACCTCAACTGGGGGGAGCTAAATTTAGAGAAAATTGACTTGTCCACCTTGGACGACTGCATCACCGAGGAAGAGGTGACGGAGGCCATAAACGAGATGCCAAAGGATAAAGCGCCCGGGCCGGACGGGTTCAACGGCAGTTTTTTCAGTAAATGTTGGGGCACTATCAAAGGGGATGTGATGTGGGTGGTGCACCTCTTCCAGGCCTCCATGGAACCAACCTTCACTGGCTCAACTCGGCGAATGTGGTTTTGCTTCCCAAGAAGGATGGGGCGGAGGCCATTGCCGACTACAGACCGATTAGCCTCATAAACAGGATTGCAAAAATTATTGCAAAGATCCTAGCGATCCGACTACGACCTCACATGGATGTTTTAGTTTCCAATGCCCAGAGTGCCTTCATCAAGCGAAGGAGCATCCACGACAACTTCATGTATGTGCGGAATCTCGCACGCCGGCTACACAAAAGCAGGACTGCATCACTCCTCTTCAAACTTGACATCCGCAAGGCTTTTGATTCGGTGCGTTGGGAGTATATCCTCGATCTCCTGCGTAGGAGGGGTTTCCCATGCAAGTTCCGCAATTGGGTGGCTGCTCTCCTAAACTCATCATCATCCAGGATTCTCCTCAATGGGGTGCCCGGCCCCGCAATCTTCCACCGTTGCGGGTTCAGGCAAGTGGACCCCTTGTCACCTCTCCTATTTGTCATCTCTATCGACCTACTCCAACAACTTCTCGAATTGGCTACAAGAAAGGGGCTACTCCACAAGATCCGGGGTAGAGGCACTATCATGCGAACCTCCCTATATGCGGATGATGCTGCGGTATTCATGGCGCCCATTAAGAGAGACATTGACAACCTCGCCACCATCCTCAAAGGCTTTGGGGAGGTCTCAGGCCTCCAAACCAACTTCAACAAGAGCTCGTTCATCCCAATCAAATGTGCACACCTAAACCTCGAGCATATCACCCAAAGCTTGCCGGCGGTGAGGGCTTCTTTTCCGATGAGATACTTGGGGCTTCCACTCTCGGTGTGGCAACTCAAGAAAGTGGACTTTCAATTCCTAGAGGACAAGGCGGCGGCCAAGCTCATCCCATGGGAGGGTAACAACATTACCACCATCGGGCGCACCACACTTGTCAAATCTTCACTTGCCTCGCAAGTGGTCTATTACATCACACCGTTGATTGTCCCCCCGAGCATCCTACACAGCACAAACAAGATTGCGAGGGCATTCCTTTGGTCTGGCGCGGACAGGACGAATGGTGCCAAGTGCAAGGTCAACTGGGACATGGTCTGCCGACCTTTTGAGAGGGGAGGTCTCGGAGTACTGAACACAACTAAATTTGCAAGAGCCCTAAGACTGAGATGGCCTTGGTTCGAGTGGAAGGAACCAATGAGAATGTGGGTCAGCATGGGAAATCCTTGCGATGAGATGGACCTCAACCTCTTCTACGCATGCACAACAATCACGGTTGGTAATGGGGCGAGGACCCCCTTTTGGGAAGCTCCATGGGTTCAAGACCGGAAGCCTAAGGAAATCGCGCCTCTTATCTTCGAGGCATCCTCGAGGAAAAATTGGAAAGTCAAGGATGCGCTCCTCAATGATGCATGGATCTCCAAGATTAAGATCACGATAAGCTTCACCGTCGAGCACATTAGGCAGTTCATAAACCTTTGGACTCTCATCAATGGCTTTCATCTTGTGGAGCACGTCCAAGATGAAATCATCTGGAAGCACACTGAGAACAGGCAATACTCGTCGGCAAGCGCTTACTTGGCAGAATTCATGGGCTCCACACACTCTCTGATGCCACATGCGGTGTGGAAAGCCTGGACGCCGCCTAAAGTGAAGTTCTTCACGTGGTTGGCTATCCAAAGATAGGATTTGGACAGCTGACAGACTGGCAAAGCGTGGGTGGCCAAATTGCGACCTTTGCCCCCTATGCAAGCGTGTGCAAGAGTCCGACGCCCACCTCTTCTACAAATGTAGATTCACCATTCGCCTTTGGAATTTGGTCAATGAATGGCTACACCTTGAGCACCTTGACACTTCTACATGGCATCTTGAGCAATCTGCTAAAGATTGGTGGGTCAACCGCTCCAACATCTCCATGCCAAATTGCAAGGCCCCGGCTTCCCTTACCATGCTAATATCTTGGTCTATTTGGAATGAACAAAATGGGAGGGTCTTCCGCAACAAGTCCTCTCCGCCAACAATCTTGCTCAACAACATCAAGCTTGAAGCTAAACTCTAGGTCGCCGCGGGCGCAAAAAAGTTAGGGACCATCATTCCGGGAGAGTAAAATCCTTGTTGTTTGCGGGCCTGTAACAAAACATTCTTATCCTTCTTAATTAATATATGCTGCAAATCTTTTGCCCATTTCAAATATATATATATATATTCAAAATTAATCAAAACATATTAAAAATGGAACTTATTTGAAAGCCCTCGTCATAAAAAACACGAATATAAAGGAGATTTTAATTTGGATTTTTTATTCAAAAGATATGAAAGTTTGAAAATCGAAAGGCCCGCTCCCGCTCGAGTTGTCTCTAAAATCAGACATGTCGTGTGTATTATTGTCTGCTCCCTTCATTCCTTTATGCAAGGTGTATTATTTCGGTACAACAACCAAGTCACATAATTATGGACAAATTAGGATGAAATTACCCTTGTCAAATTCGTCGATTAGCGGCAAGTAAATCATTTAGGCTAGCAAAGGAAGAGATACACACAATCGGGAGAGAGATAGTTTTCTTTTCTTCTCTACAAGGAGAAATACATGCAATCAGCTAGGAGATACTTTCCTTTTTCTAGAGGGCAAAGAACAAAATTATGAGGAATTAGAACAAATGCATCTTACAGTGTGGAATTTTATCAAAAAACAAATGCACCTAATATAAAGAAATGAAGGAATTAAGCAGTGCCTCTAAAAGCAAAAATGTCATGTGTACTATTGTTTATTAAACAGTAATAATTCCTTAGTGACCCTACTTCGCTATTCCAGTGATGTAATCATTTGACTTCCTGTCAACTTTTGCCAAAAAAAGGTCTGCTAAAATGAGGATTGTAGATGTTCAAACTAGAGATTACTTTGACTAAGATACACTAAGTGGGGTGAGATAACAGTGTTTTGTGCAATTTGGTCTACCAGCAATACGTTTCGGAAATAGGCTTTCCCCCAACTTATAATAGATAAAGCAACAATACCCAAGGTAATAAAACAGAAGCACAAAGGACACCGTCCAGCGATGTAGAGAAGTTACATGGTGGTGGAGATATGACATGCAACCTTCCAAACACAATCGATCATGGCGCCAAGAGCTCCCCAATCTAACCCTTAGGCCTCATTTGGTACTGTTGTTTTCCCACCCTCAAGGGGCTTGGGGATTGGATGAGATTTGATGATCTCCTCCCTCCACCAAATCCCTTCAATTCCCCTAAAACCCCCACCCCCACAATCCCGCGTTTGGTACAACAATAGTGTAACACTATTTACAACAACAACATTTGGTATAGAACCACAGAATCAACAGCAGCACAACAACAAATTTCAAACATTAATAAGATGGTGCAAAACAAAAATCCAATATTTACAACTTAAACAACATCATAGCAAGAAAAACTTGCTAAAACTCATACACAACCTAAGCATCTTGCTATCAAATTGCAATACTGCAGAATATGAATATTATAGAAGAGTGCAAACATATCAGGAATGACACACACTTCATGAACAGAATAGCAGGTCCTCAAACAATTCCATCACAACTAGCTTTTTTTTGGGGGGGGGGGGGCTCTTTCCTTTGCTACTATTTGGTTTCTGGGGTGGCAAACAAGACACAAAATAACTCTGCAAGAAAGCAGCGATCTTGAGCACAAATGAATTTTTTTTCCAAAAATACTACTACAAGTGTAATGGACCATAGGAACTTTAATGTATATGTGAAGATTTTTTTTCTGGTTCCTTGGATGTTCTATGATTGCAACTAGCAAAGAAAATGTTTAGAAAATGCATAGTGATGAGGGAACATGACCATGACCGATATTGTTCTCTCCATATTTCAAAATTAGCCCAAGAAATCACGGAACAATGAAAAGAATTAGAGAGCTAACAAGCCATAGTAAATATAAGGCATACCAAACTTTGGCGTCTTAACGGGATCCCACGAAGGTGGCTGCTTGTCCACTGACTATAAACCAAGGCTGAGGTCCCTATAATCAGTTGGTCCAAGGGTTAAATTGGAAAGACCCATCATCATACAGACCATCGTATAGGACGAACTATGTACAACATGAACATAAAGATGGTATAAAACAAAAAAAATATGACATTCAACAGTAAGCTCGGTAGTGCACCTGCCATTCAGCATGTTACATTACTCAGACTACTTGGCAAGTAAAAAACATATCCACATCAGGAAAAAAAGTACTTTGTATAACATCATCAATCAAGGTATCTTCATACAAGGCTTAAAGGTAGTTTAGTGCCATCGCCTCCGACATATCTCTCTCACGTGCTGCTATTTGACATATACTACAATTTCAGTCCAGAGTGTGGGACTCAATAATCTCAGACATCAACTCCCATAAAAAATACCAATAAAAGGATGATTAATACATCCTGGTTTGTTGTCACAAAATGAATAAACTTTTTGCCACAACTTTCTGATGTTTTTACTTGAAAAAAGACAAGGACAAGCTAATGATCATGCTATATCACTAAGCAGAAACCTTGTTCAAAGTCCAAACTTTAGCTCCAAATACTTTTAGCCTTCTAGGAAAGGGAAGCAACAAAAGTATTACTCCAAATTGTCTGCACTATAAACTGAAGGGTGTGTGTGTGTCCCATCTCGTTATGTATCAGGACAATTATCTACAATAAAGGCATTGTTCTCCATTTACAATACAAAGATTGCCAATAGTCCATTAAGTGGTTTCCTTGTTCATTGATAAAAGTGAAGGGAAGACATTATCCCCTTTGTTCTGAACATGTCTAGTAGATTCTTTGGATTCCGAACAATTGAATAGGTTGTATCAATGCAAGCAAACAAATGAACAATCCTCCTGCATGTAAAGACATTATCCCCTTTATACAAAAAAATCCTTCTGCATGTAAAGGAATGCATCACCTCTCTAATCAAAGTTGTAAGTGGATCTTAGACTACAAACTGCAGACCAAATCTCACCCCAAGCAAGCATATTAGAAGAACTAAGATTATACAAGGCCATCAAAGAATCATATGGAACTCCAAATCATAAAGGAACACACCAATGGTTGGACCAACGAGTCAAACCCTAGACAGAGGGGAGGGGAGGGGTGAGGTGCAACCATTACATACTAGTAAAAATGCTAGGTTGCCGGATGGATCTGGACGTCGAAGACAACAAGGGGTTTAGGCTGCGTGGACGGTGGCTGATAACCCACAAGTATAGGGGATCACAATAGTTTTCAAGGGTAGAATATTCAACCCAAATTTATTGATTCAACACAAGGGGAGCCAAATAATATTCTCAAGTATTAACAGCTGAGTTGTCAATTCAACCACGCCTGAAAGACTTAATATCTGCAACAAAGTATTTAGTAGCAAAGTAATATGGAAGTAACGGTAATAGTGGCAAAAGTAACAGTAATAATTTTGTAGCAATTGTAACAGTGGCAACGGCAAAGTAACAAAGCAAAGATCAATATGAACGAGCTCGTAGGCAATGGATCAATGATGGTTAATTATGTCGGATGGCATTCATCATGCAACAGTTATAACCTAGGGTGACATAGAACTAGCTCCAATTCATCAATATAATGTAGGCATGTATTCCGAATGTAGTCATACGTGCTTATGGAAAAGACTTGCACGACATCTTTTGTCCTACCCTCCCGTGGCAGCGGGGTCCTATTGGAAACTAAGGGATATTTAGACCTCCTTTTAATAGAGTACCGGACCAAAGCATTAGCACTTAGTGAATACATGAACCCCTCAAACTACGGTCATCACTGGGAAGTGTCCCGACTATTGTCACTCCAGGGTTGCCGGATCATAACACATAGTAGGTGACTATAACTTGCAAGATAGGATCAAGAAGACAAATATATTCATGAAAACATAATGGGTTCAGTCTAAGATCATGGCACTCGGGCCTTGGTGACAAGCATTAGGCATAGCAAAGTTATAGAAACATCAATCTTAGAACATAGTGGATACTAGGGATCAAACTCTAACAAAACTAACTTGATTACATGGTAAATCTCATCCAACCCATCACCATCCAGCAAGTCTATGATGGAATTACTCACGCACGGTGCTAAGCATCATGAAATTGGTGATGGAGGAAAGTTGGTGATGATGATGGCAACGATTTCCCCTCTCCGGAGCCCCAAACGGACTCCAGATTTGGTCTCCCGATGAAGAACAGGGGGTGACGGCGATTCCGTATCGTAAAACGTGATGAATCCTTCTCTCTGATTTTTTTCTCCCCGAACATGAATATATGGAGTTGGAGTTGAGGTCGGTGGAGCCTCGTGGGACCCACAAGGACATAGGGCGTGCCCTAGGGGGGTGGGCGCGCCCTCCATCCTTGTGGACAGGGTGTGGGTCCCCTTCGGTTGATTCTTTCGCCAATATTTTTATTTATTCCAAAATAATCTCCGTGAAGTTTCTGGTCATTCCGAGAACTTTTATTTCTGCACAAAAATAACACCATGGCAATTCTGCTGAAAACAGCGTCAGTCCGGATTAGTTCCATCCAAATCAATCAAATTAGAGTCAAAAAAGGGCAAAAGAGTTTGGAAAAGTAGATACAATGGAGACGTATCAGTGGCGGCAATAGAATGGACGGTGACAGCGGCAAGAGCCAAGAGGCCTCTGGATCCGAGGCAGGATTGGTTTGGCTCGGCTTGGACGGAGTCGATGAAGAAGGTGAACTGGCGGCGAATTGTTGGACAGAGGGCGGAGGGCGGCGGAGGATGGAGGAGGAGGCGCCGTCACGATCGGGGGACAAATTTTGCGAGGAATAGCTCGCGTCTCCTCTCACACGGGTGTTGAGGGGTTCAGCATGTAATTTTGGGGATGTGCCAGTCCAATACCGGGGTACTGAATGGGCACAGGGGGAATTTCAGGGATTTCTATACCAGCCGGTAAAAAACTCTTTAAAACGTGGAAATACTCCAATGCCGAGCGCGACCTTAGTTAGCGACCGCCACTATTGCATAAAAACCAATAATTCAAATAACAACTCAGTAGCCTCACACAAAGGAATTCTCTTGATAAGAAGTTTGTTACCGGAATCCAAAAGGTCGAAGCAGCTGCGCAAAACCAAGCCATAGGAGGCAATGACGGGCGGCTGGAGTTGGGCGGTGATGGTGGCGGCAATGGGGGCGAGGAGGGGGGGGGGCGACGGCCTGGATGCGGCGCAAGGGGAGGCGGAAATTGGGGTGGATTGGCCGCGGGGTGGCTCATGGCGGCCGGCAGGATGGCGGTGGTGGCGTGGGATGGCCGGAATAGGTGGCGGGTCATTTTTTCATTCAAACCCTCGGAGAATGGGTGGTTGGGGTTCCTGTGTGGTTTAGAAAAATATATTCTAAACGCTCTGAGTTATGGTTTGCCTGTGCTTCGAAACATTTGGCGGCTGTGTCTAAACTTTGGAGCGAGAGATGCTAAGGAAAAAGATTCTAGAGTCGAGTATAGAATTGTGTACTACCAAGGTTTCGATATCATCTGGCTGTGAGTTGAATGACCAAACGAGTCCGCTCATATAAGTTACTCCCTCTATACGTCTCTCATGGAGTAGAAGTTATCGTACTCCACTTCAAGATGCTCCTTGGTGGTCGCTCTCCGAAGCAACGTCGCTTGAATACAAGACACATCACTCCTCAAACACGTTTCGAGCAAGCAAGACGACACTAGTTTCTACGACTCCGAGTTAAAGAGCAAGTATTCTTCAAGGGGACATTGTTCCCGAAAAGGTTGTGTATCCACATTCCCAAAGCAAGCTCCGCCTAAAATGAAAAGTGTTGCATCGATATGTACTAATCTAAACGATCTTATATTTCTTTTTATAGGGAGTACTCATGAAAATTGTCAGAAAAAAAAAAGTTAACCCGGGAAAATTAATAACCTGAAGAAGAGGGAGTTGCGTCACGGGCATGAAAGGAGAGGGGCAAATTTTGAAGCACGTCCTCTGCCTTTGAAGGCGGCTACACCGACTACAGGTGGCCATGCTCACCGACGAATATTGATTCGGATTAAATAACATCCTTTCAAAAATGCTAATGAATAAATTATCCAAACATGGATCACGAAGTTGTCATCATCCAGCATCATGATCTTCTGCTCCCTCGCCCCTTTTTCTACCTAGTCCGGTAGCCGTGACGACACATTTTTACCCGCAGGTCTCGCGAGGACTGCCCGGCTAGTTCTACGACTGCGCAGCCGTCCAAGAAGAATCAGAAACAGAAGCCGCCGCCGACGACGACGCGGCCGCGTCCGGGAAGTTGAGTCTGGCGCGGTGGCCACGGAACTCGAGCGCCGCGAGATCGTAGGCGCGGGCGGCATCCACGGCGGTGTCGAAGGTGCCGAGCCACTGGCGCACGGCGCGGTGCGGGTCGCGGATCTCCGCCGCCCACTTCCCCCACGACCGCTGCCTCACGCCCCCGAACTTGCTCCGGCTCCTCCTCCGTGTGATCTTCCCCACGCCGCCGTCCTTCACGAAGCTCGCGGCGGAGCACTCTTCGCCCCCGCTGCTCGAGTCGGCCGTCGCCGCCGCAGCGACGAACATGCAGCCGATGCACCCGTCCACGCCGCAGCTGGCGCACGCAGGAACTGCAGCGGCAAAGTGCGGCGTGGACGATGGCTCGAGGTGCAGCGTGGGGACGACGGCGTCTCCGTTTACAACGGAGATGAGGGCGCGGAGGAAGAGGGAGTCCTCCAGCTCGGAGTTCGGGAGCTGGAAGCCCCTGCCGCCGCGCTCCAGCCTCGGCGCCATGACGGGCGTCGCGATAAAGTTTTGCTTCTCCTCGGAGAACGATGGAGAACGATGGAGTTGAGTTCTCGTGCTCTGGTGACTGGTGTTTGAGGGTTGTTTGGTGGTGCGGTACCTTTTATAGGAGTAGCTAGCTCTAGGACGTGCATGTCGACGCGTATTTGAAACGGCGATCACGTTCTTATCGTGGGAACGGGCGAGTGAGTGAGGAAATGCCTTGCATGGGTTGATTAGGCACTGCTTGCTGACGCCTGGTTATGACGATATTTGAGCTGTTCACACAATCATGTTTTAAAATAGATAGATTTTACCTACGTACTATCAAATTGTATACTACTCCCCCGTCCCATAATATAAGAACGTTCTTGACAGTACTGCCTACTGGTACTATCAGACTTTTGGCGAATCTTCTAAAGCCAAACTGTATACCTTAGTACATATCAATCTTTTTTGTGAATCTTCTGAAATCCAATTGTATACTGCTATTTTACCAGCAAAAAAAAACAAATTCTATACTTTAGTACATTTTTAGTCACCATTTTATCCGGTGAATTTATCTTTCGAGGTGCATTTTACTAGATTTACATCCTAAGATCCTCGATTTCGTCAGATTTTCAAATTACTGGGTGAGAATGCAATGGGCAACTCATGTGCCCTTAAACAATGTCGATCCTTGTCTGTTGTTTTGTTTGGTGGATTTGTAGCACTTTTTCGTTGATTTTTTAAGCAGTGTTAGTATGTTTTCGTCCCGTAGAAGGTGTGTCGAGTGCGGGCACCTCCATTAGGTCTGCTGCTAATGCTCCAACTTGCCTCCGTGTTTTACCCTCCCCTCCTTCGTATCTCTGTAGATGATGTATTTTCTTTAGTAGGGTTTGGTCTGGTTAATAAAAATGTGCCCTTAAGCTTTCTTTCTTAAACGTCTCTTACTCTTTGTCATGTCACATGTGGACACAAATGTGCTGATGGTATCTTCATTTCGCTAGTTAATGGTCACAAAAATCATTTTAACCAGGGATAATTTGTAGAGAAGTGGTTGGAAATGTAGCAAATGTTGTGTGTTTTATGGACCAGACCAAAGCATTGATCACTTATGTTTCCAATGCTCTCTTGCTAGATTGGTGTGGAGTTTTTTTAGAATGTGTCTTTGATTTAAGAACTATTACCGATAGTTTAAATATATGATTTGGTGTTTTGATTTTTTTTTCTACAAAAGATAGCAAAAAATGTTATAGTTGGTGTCTCCGCCATCTTCTGGACCATTTGGAGATGCATAAATGATATTGTTTTCGATAGAAAATGGTTAGTGATCCAATTATTCTCCCCGCACAGATATGTCATTGGATTACCAATTAAGCATTTTTGCAGATAAGTGAGGAAAATGGAAAAGTGTTGATGCTGGGGGCAAGAATTATAGAACAAGTGGCAAGTGAGGTGTATCGACATCACAAGGGTGGCGTCCATGAGTGCTCAGGATTAGTGGCTAAAGCTCATCTTTGATTGTGACTTCACCTGTTGGTGCAACTTGTTCTCTCTAACGACTTTCCCTGGATGCATCAGTTCACTGGCGTTTCTTGTTCCATGTTTGAGTTTAGTCTAGTTTGATCACTTTCCAAAGTCTGGTTCTTAGTTTATCTCTTAAGATTTGTAAAATGTTGTGTGCTCGAGTCTATCTCTATCTGCATGTTCAGTTGTCCGCTCTTAGGTCTCGTTCTTTTGGTAGTGTTGTTGATGAATGTTGCAAGGTTGGTGGTGCTTGTTAAGGGTAGTTTCCAAAGTGAACCAAATGGTTTCTTTAACAGAAATCAGAGAGGGAGGCCTCTCTTTTATTCAGTATTAATGTGGACACAAATCATGTTCAGTTTGGAAGGGAAAAAGGAGCGAAGTTGAAAATGTGCAATGCACATGGATGTTGCGTCATAGCAAATGCAAACCAACTTAAAACAGGCCCCAACTTGTAATAGTCACCAAATTTTATAATCAATTATATGTAAGGATTCCGCATCATGAGTTTATGTACTGTGTATGCGAAAATAGAAAAAAATGGCACATAATTTTACATTGAGAAAAAGCCAGTGGGAAAATTACAAAAAATTGGCGTAGCAAAATATGTTTGACGATATGTGGCGATTTCAACCACTCCAAGTATATTTAGGCAATTAATCTTTTAATTACAAACTTTATACTTTTACTGGAAATCTATGAATAATTTTTTTGGTTGTGATTTATTTGACAATCTTTGCGACATGATATCCTTGATTTTATCGGATTTTAGAACTTATTTGGGTAGAATGCGATATGCGGACCTCATATTTCAGGTTGCAACAAGCACTCCCTCCAGCTCTCTTTCAAATACATCTTTTCCTCCTAATCTCATAAATGGTCGAGTGGATAACATGGCAATGTTCGGCATGGGAGAATCATCCTAAAGCGGTGAACTTGTCGGTGGAAGGTTGGCCCCGATTTGTAAGATGGGCTATGGACCTCGTATCCCACGTCTACCATAATGTATCACAAAAATTAAATATATTGAAAGCTTTTTGTATTTGTTGAAGAATATGCCCATAAAAGGGTTTGCCCGCATCATTAGGTTCTTGTTGGATTAATAATTTGTGCTCGTTCACGAAGAGCTACAATGATATGTTAGCAAGTTGTCGGTATTTTTTATTTGCTTTGTACTTCAAACCTAGTCAGTACATCAACTACATTAATAAGTAGCAAATGTGGACAATCACATGCTTATTAGGGCATCTCCAATAGCAACCCGTAAAAGAACACGGACACGGGAGGACGCCATCTAATGCTAGCCGCATACATTTTTACAACATCTCGAACCAACCGGACGAAATTCATGCAAACACAACTAGATTTCATATAAAAATGATGGATTTTCATATAAACACGACGGATTTTCTTACATTTATATCAACTAAGCGGTGCTAGTCTGCCTCTGGAGGTATAATAATACCTAATCTAAATGGCCGATGGCAGATCCCTTTGTCTTCCTCATATCCGGCAGCCCGATCACCGGACTACCAAGAGCCCCGGAGGTATATGTTTCAGCGCAAAGGACGACTCACTTCCCCACCGCTCATTGGAGTGGAACCCCGGACTGATGCTTCAGTGGGAGGGGAAGGCGGCGCCTACGATTCCACGAAGCTCATGTGGGATCGATTGAGGTCCACACAAGATAAGAACCAGGCAAGACACCGGTTGTGTACGTCGGCATCGCCTCGGTGGTGGGCCTTCATGGGACCCAAGCGGCAGCAGCCTCCTGTGTTCTACTTCTCCTTGATGATGGCGGCGGACATGGAGGCTTTGGCGATCGACTCATCGCTCTCCACGCACCCGGCTTTTGACTCTACCTACATGGCACGGTCCCAGGCGCTGGAGGTGCGGTTGCAGACACGGGGGGCACAGCATGACGCGGCGTCGTCAAGGTAGCGACGACGCCCGTGCCGCCGTGGAGCAACTCGCCACTCCCCATCGAGCTGACCTGGAGCGGCGAGTTGTTGTACCACGCGCCGGCCTTGGGCGGCTACTGGCTCCGTCGGGCTAGGCGAGGGAGGTGGAGCTGCAAGCTGCCTCACTCGTATCCAGCTAGCTCGGCGGGCCACCCTGCCGTCTTGTATGCCGGAGAACTGCTCTTCGGAGGGCATCAGAAGAGTGGTGAAGGAGGAGATGGGGAGCGGCGGAGGAGGCTGCGTCCGCCCTGAGCCGTCTTCAATGCGGAGCGGCGCTCTACAGCGGCATGAATGTGGGCAGCTGGCGCTGGACGGCATGCACGCGTGGGAGAGAGGGGTTGGTGGTGGGCAGAGCTGTCAGAAGCGGGCTTGGGGTCGGTCCAAACTCCCGCAAAGCTTCCTCGCTTTTGTCTTCAGTTGACGGGAGAAATCACGTCCAAACCGCCCCGCGGACCAATATAGGTCGGCGTTGGATGACTTCCGCGGTGCGAACAGCATGGTCCGAACGGTTACAAAAGGTTTGAGGGTCGGCATTAAGATGCCCTTATACGATCTATTTATTTCTTATTTTAAAAGGCTGCAATAAATCTGATCATATTCCTTTTTTTGCGAATAAAATCTGTTCATATTCGCATTAGCAACGTTTCGTGTCGTGCACTTTAGCAACGAATAACAATGGCATCTCCAACGGCGTCAAGATAGTATGTGGCAAAGCTGTATGATGTCGCGCTCTCAGCGGGAGTGAACAGTGACTACGTGACTTTGACCAACTTCACAAATGATGCATTAGGAAAGTCAGCGCTCCCACCGTCACCCGGGTGTGAAAAGCGAACCAATAAAGTAACGGTTGTGTCGGCGTACATCGTCCTTTGCAAATGTCAACGCCGGCCGGTCAGGCTGGCCCATCCTCGCAAGTCGTGGGTGTGTTGGCGTACCACACCTTTCGAAAGTTGGTTTTAGGCTTTCAGGCCGGCTCGTGTTCAACGATTCTGATCGCTCGTTTGAGCCGTCAGAGAGCTACCTCCAAAAAAAAAGACTAACTAGCGGTACACCTGCAAGGGCCTCCCAACGGGCACACGGGGGCTCGTCGCCTGGCTAATTATTTTTATATAATACGTTTTTTAATTAATTTTATATAATACGTCTTTTAATTAATTTTCAAAAATATTACACCAATTCTTTTTTCAAAAATAATACACTAGTTGGTTCACTGTAGACCGATTAGTACCCAGTCGGCTAACAGGTGGACGATTGGGCTCCTGTCCATTCCTGTCGGCTAACTGGCCGACTAGAACTAATTGGCTTATAGTATCAACTCAAAAGAAAAATTGGGTTACAGTAGATTGACTGAAACTAATTGGCTTCCTATAAGTTGATAGATGCATGTCTCATTTTCTCAGACCTAAGTTTCTTATTTCTGGACACTAAGATGAGTAAGCATTGTAGTGTAGTCTCGTACTCTCGCCAAGATATGTCCAAATCCTGATATCTTGGCGAGAGTACAAAACTACACTACACTGCTTACCCACCTTAGTGCCCAGAAACAAGAAACTTAGGCTTGAGAAAATAAGGCATGCAACTATCAACTTATATTAAGTCAATTAGTTCTAGTCGGCCTACTGTAAGCCAATTAATTCCAATCGGCCAACAGTTAGCCGACAGAAGTGCAGAAGCCCAATCAGCCTGCTGTTAGCCGACAAGGTACTAATCGACCTGCTGTAAGAGCCGATTATGTATTATTTAAAAAAAAATTTCGACGTATTATTTCTAAAAATTAATTTAAAATGTATTATTTAAAAAAATATCCGTCGCGTGCCCAGCCACAGCCACAAGTGGCGCACGTGCCCGCGGAACAAAGGTTTTTTTTCTGCATGTGTTTTTGTCTTTTTTTTCTGCTTTTCGTATTTCGTTTGTTTTTACCTATGTTTTTTTGAAGAAGAAAATGCAGTATATTTTTGTTTTGTTTTCGTTTTAGATATACAATTTTATTTTGAGACAAAAATATACAAATAAAAGTAATAAAATGAAAAGGAAAAGATGTGCTATGGAGCCAGTGCTCCTCCCTCGTGCTGGGTTGGCCCATTTATGACATACTGTAGGCGACAATGTGTGATGTATCGCAGCAAGCGACACATAGCCGCACCCGTTTGAGCACACCAAGCAGTTTCCTCCGACAGAACCAACCTGCGTTCAAGTTCTAGATCTAATACTGGTGTTCATATTTCTGGATTTATTTCATGCCTTCTTGCGATGCGCGTTTAGTAAAAGGAGGCGTTCTCGTCGACTATAAAGACATTTCTGGCGACTTCGTCAATCTTCAGATGATGTGCTGACTCAGTCTCTCAGATGTGCTCATAAAGAAAGTGGGGGTGTGTGCACATGTTCATAGAGGTGATTGTATGTGTGTGTGTATGACAATATGAGCGTCTACGTATATACTGTGTTCAAAAGAAACTTCATGCGACATAGGCTAAACTGGTCAAAAAATCATGTAATCCTTTTTCAGCACTACAAATCAAAGTCGACTCTTACACTACCAGCTAAGAGTATATGAGCCCATTAGAAATTTGAAATTTAGCTCATCCCGGAGATTTCGGGATGGCCAAAATAATGAATTTGCAGAGGTAGGAAGTTTCTACTCGCCGGTGAGAGCTCCTATTGGATGCCCACATGCATCCAACAGTAGAGTTTTAGCTCAAGGGCGGCAAACAGCCATCCCGATCGCAGAGTCGAATGTTAAACTTCACAAAAATAAAAAAAATGGGGTGTGCCGAGTCGAATCTTGACCTCGGGCTACAAAGCACCATTGATAGCCACTCGAGCGGACAACTTTGGCCAGTTAAAACGCAGTGCTAATGTTTAAGTACTAGCTACCATGGGAGATCCGCTCCCCCCCCCCCCCCCCCCCCACACAAAAAAAATGACATTTCTTGGAAAATTCGTGAACAAATTTTATTTAAAATGCGCATAATGTTTGAAAGTGTGATTTTTTTCAAAATTTGAACAAAACCTTTAAAAAAGGATAAGTTCTAAAAAAGTAAACAAAAATAGGAAAACATGAACAATTTTTTGTGTGCACTGAACAATTTTAAATATATATACTTAAAAGTTTTGTAATATACTATGAACAAGTTAAAATACACAATGAACATTTTTGTGATACACTGTACAATTTTTAAATACATGTTGAACATTTTTGTGATATAGGCCGAACAATTCTCAAATACACAATGAACATCTTTTTAAGATACCCTGAACATGTTATTAATATATGGCAAACATTTTCTTAAACATACGACGAACATATTTTTAATACATGGTGAACTTTTTGTACAATACACAAAATAGAAGAAAAGGAAAGAAATAAACTGAAAACCAATAAAACCGGAAGCAAGTACCATAAGAAAAATTCAAAGAAAAGAAAGATAAAAACCATATGTGAATGAAAACAATTATTGAAGAAAAACAGAAAAAAGAAAATAAAAAGGAAAAGCCAAAAAACCTCCCCCCCCCCAAATATTTTAAATTTCTAAATTTAAATTTAAATCTATACCTAGTAAAACTAAAACTAATACTAATACCTTACTAATACTAATACTAATACTATAGTATACTATACTGTACTAATACTAATACTAATACAATACTAATACTAATTACTAATTACTAATTACTGGTCACTGTACTAATACTAATACTATACTAATACAAATACAAATACTGATACTAATACTAATACTAATACTATATAATAGTAATAGTAGTAATAATCATATAATAGTAATAATAATTATTATTATAATATAACTATATAATTATAATTTTTTTAATAATAAAGCAAGGTGCGTTTCGCCAAGTTTTTCATCCGTTCATCGCTGAAAAGATTATTTTTTTTATCCGAGATGGTACTAAATTCTTATGCGTTTGTCTGCTAGAAAAAGAATTATCATACGTGGGCTGCATGGTGTGGCCCAACGAAGTCAGCCCACTTATTTTTCTGCCAGGCACATGGGAAAATTCTATTTTCCGCACTGGACGACAAAGAGTCGAAATTTCGTAGAGGACAACCAATAATGGGCTGGCCGATTTTTCTTTTTTTCTGTGTTTTACTTCTATTTTTATTCTCCTTTCCTTATCTCATTTTTCATTTCCAAGTTTATTTTTCTTTTATAATTTATTTGATAAACTAAAAGTTCTCAAAAAAAGTTCAAAAGTAGAAAAAACAAGTTTTGGAAAATGGTAAGAATTCCAATTTTTTTGCTATTTTGAAAATTATTTAGAACTTGCAAAAAGTTTCCCATTTTTTCAAAAAAATTTATTGTTTTTAAAACTTGTTCGAGATTTCTAAAAATAAAATGTCATTTAAAAAAATTCGAAAAATATTCTTGTTTTAGTGAAATTTTTTTAATTAAAAATAATGTTCATGTATAAAATATACATATTTTATAAATATCTTATGAATTTTCAACAGATGTTCCCATTTTAGAAAGATGTTCACAAATTCAAATAATGTTCATGTTTTTATAAAATAGTTGGTGTTTTCCGAAAATGTTTGTGAATTTTAAAAGATGTTCTCTTTAATATTTTGTTCGCGTTTTTTCAAAAGTGTACATAATTTTTAAAAAGTTGTTCAGGATTTTTTTTCAGGTTTCCTAAAATATTCAGAAAATTCATACCTTAAAATCCCCTCGGTTGAAGGGATTGAAAGGAAGAGTAGATTGAATAACTCATGGGCCTTCTCTGGCATTTGATGGCGTAACAAAACTCTTAAATACCCTCAATCATTGCATGGAAAAATAGTGGATTGATTCCTTCACACGGCAAAACCGGAAAGCTAAATGTTCCATTTTTGTGTGCACACGGGATTTTGCTTGCACATATAATTGTCACTGACTTTAAATGCATACTATTTTATCTCCCGTTGCAATGCATGGGAGCAAGGTGCGTTTCTCTGATTCTTTGATCCGTTCATCCATGTAATTATTTTTTATTTTTCTCTACTATTAAAGGTGATACTATAATTGTTTTTGAGGCATTTCAAAGGTGATACTATGATAAAACTGCATAGGGTACACTGGGCCAGATACACAGCACTGTGCAGGCCCAGTAGGGATTCTGGGCCAAGGGCCGTGTCGATGTGCGTGTGCTTGAATTAAAGCAGAAAAAAAAGGGTGGATGGACACGCTGCAGACCAGCTCGGCTAGACTAGCGGATGTGAATAAGCACGGCACCGGGTGGAATCGACACTAGTCTAAGTTACTACTTTTATAATGCAAAATAACATAATAATAGTATTATAGATTGCTTTATTTATTAACTTTTAGACTCATCTTGTCTTGGAAAGCATTATGTTATAGTAACATATTATGTTACCATCTCTTATTAATTTACTTTTCAGATAAGCAGAATTTTTTCGAAGTGCGCTCCGTTGTCCGCGGGTGCGAGCCAGCCACGTACTATCAAAGATTACCCAAAATCGCGGGCGAAATCTAAGGTATCGCGGATCTGAAACCGCCGCACGATTTGCATGGCTCAGTCAATAGCGGGAGATCGGGCGATTGCGACATTCTTTCCTTAATCGCCGCGGCAAAAATCTCGGCCGCGATTCCCTCTCGCCCGTGGTTTCAGATCGCTATTCCATTCGCCGTGCCGGTGGAGGCTCATCATGGCCAGGATACGGACGGGTCGATCCCTGCGCCGGCGGCGGCGGTCATCCCCCAGCGACGACCGGATGAGTGCCCTCCCCGACGACCTCCTGCTCCTCGTCCTGCGCCGTCTCGACGCCCGCTCGGCGCTCGGCACCGCGCTGCTGTCGACGCGCTGGGCCCGTCTCCACCGCGAGCTCCCCGTCCTCGACTTCCGGGTCGGCAGCATGCTCCCGCCGCGCTACCACAGACTGGTCCTTCTCCTTGACGACATGGACATAAAGGGAGCTTATCTTCGGTTCAAAAGAAGGTGCGAGCTCATGCCAAAAGTCAGGAGGTACGAGCGCGGTGCCATGCGCGCACTAAGCCGCTCCGTCGAGAGCTTCTTGGACGACGAGGTCGTCCGAGGAGTTCGCCGTAGCGTGAGCAGGCTGAGGCTCGAGTTCTTCATCAACCACAACCCCGGCTGCATGAACAGGCTGATCGCCAAGTCCATCGACGATTGGGGGGTCAGCGACCTGGAGGCTGTCGCCAAGCCGATCTACTTCGAAGATTCCATCCACACCTTCCCCAGCCACGGCCTCTGCCACGATCCTCGCGCGTCGTGCCTGCGGAGCCTCAAGCTTGTAGGCTGCGCGCTCCCGCCGCTGCACGAGTTCAGCGCGCTCACCATGCTCGTCCTGCAAGACATTACGGGTTCGACGTCCAAGGCCGCCTACGAGGGCGTCTTCACCATGTGCTCTCAGCTGCAGGTGCTGCAACTCAAGTCCTGCGATTGCCGCTGGGAGGACAGGGACCTGGTGGTGGACGCCCCCAGCTCGCACATCAGGGAGCTCGTCTTTGACAAGTGCACGTTGGGACGGGTGCTGATGAGGGCTCTTCCTAACCTCGAGAGCCTAGCCTCCCGGGACACCGATGCCATGCTACAATTCGATCAGTCCACCTCGTTTCCCAGCCTCAGGCAATGCAACCACACCACTAGCGTCGGTCTCTTTCGCACACGAATGGGACGGCCGCGTGAATACATTGGGCACCAGCGTGAGCTTGGCTCATTCCTTGGCGCACGCCGTACATAACCAACCTCATCCTCCGGTTCACCGGACCAAGACGATGGGTCGTGCCGTCACCGTCTGGCTCCTCGTCGCCCTTGCTGCCCAAGCTGAGGAAACTGCTCGCCGCCGACGTGCCTTCCTCCTGGGACGTCTCGTGGCCCCCTCTCCTCCTCGAGATGGCGCCATCCCTCGAGACCCTTCACATCCACATCGCCCCTTGCAACAAGAGAGCCGAGCGTGCCATACCCTGGGAGCCCACCGAGCTTCGGCGGCGTCACTTGAAGGAGCTCGTGGTGGCTGGTTTTCAGGGGACGAAGAGGCAGATTTGCTTTGTGAAGTTTGTCGTGGGAGTGTCGACGTCGTTGCGCCGTGTAGCCTTGTTCAGGAATGGGCGTGCTGAGGACAAGGGGCACTGGGACTGGGAGATGGTAACGGAGCAGCACTCATGGACCAACAGGCAGAAGAACGCTACGCAGAAGAAGATTATGGATGGGGTTTCTTTCTCCCGCCGTCCTGCGCAATTTGTGTTTGGCTGATCCCTTCCTATAGTTTTTTTGGATCAGTCTTCTATTTCATTCAACGTATTTTGTAATCTTGGCCAATCCGCTGGTGGTGCTCTGCACTTGTAGCGATGATATTGTTATCTCTATATATAGGGAAAAAAATTATATGAGACCAGGTCCCATCCTGATGGATGACACGTGACATTCACAAATCATAAAGCATTTAACCTCTCCCCCCTGATTTCAAGTGGGTCTCACATTCTAGCCCGTGAGACCCGGTCTCATATAATTCTTTTCCCTATATATACTACTTAAAAAAAGTAAGGTTATCATTTCACCTCTCTTTCGTCTAACCTTCCTTATATATGTCCCACTCTTTTCTTCTTCTTTTTGAGTTTTTTCTCTCATCTTTGATTTTTTTTCTCCCATCCATTCTTCCTAAAATCGAATCAATTGTCTCATGTTTTATTAACTTATGAAAAACACATTTTGTTTGGTAAGTAATTAAATTCTTACCAAAAAAGTGCTTAACAATAAAATCACCGGTAAATCATGACGATTGCATACAAAAACTTGATAAGATTTTATAGCGCATCAATATAATAATAGACGCGCAGTCACGAGCTAATCTGTTAGAATGTTTATATTCCTGTTGCAATGCACGGACAATTGTCTAGTTAGACTAAAAAAAGATAATATTGGTATCATATTCATGAAAAATACATTGGTCGGGCGATAATATATCTCAGACGTGTAGAAAATAAAAACATGTAGAGCTCCTCTGGTTATATTTTCTACCATCAATCTTATGTGCTTTCACCTCTCTCTCTCTCTCTCCCTGATTTTATTTTTTCTTTTCGACCTCTGATTCTTCTATCGGTTTTCTCTGAAAATCGTATCAATTGCCTCAGCTCTTATTGACTTATCAAATATATTTTTCTTTGGTAACCAAGAATAAATGCTTACCAAGTAAGGGTTATCAAATAAAATTCTACTTTTGCACAATCACACTAATATGGCTCGGTATATCACGGCTACCAGACTAGAATATTTATCCACTAGTTGCAAGTTGCAACACATGAGCAATCTTTCACTTTTTTTTTCTCCCTTCAACCTTGAAGGCATGGTGAGCCCTGGCCGTCTTTTTAATCTGGATTTTCTTTGAAGATTTGGTGTGGATTTGGCCCAATAACAAAAGATGGCCAGTGAGCAAAGCTATTGCCATGGCATTCGCCCATTCTTAGTTTTGTCTTTGTTGGCTAACTTCATGTGGGGTTGTGTTTGTTTGTGACTATATCTTTTCTAAAAACCATGTGCAAAGCATCACACATATGTTTGCGCTTTTAAAATCATGTGCAAGGATGGGTGGGGCTTAATAACATCATTCTGCACTAGTGGCATATGAAATCTAGCCATGCATTTTACTCGGTAGTTATATGTATTTTGGTTTCAAATTCTCATATTGTTAGTCTAAATACTAACATTTCATGCAACCCAATCTCATTAAATAATCACAAACAATTTCTGCAGCAACACAACGGTTTCATCTCTAATTAATGTAATCAAGTAACATTTTAACATCTTAAATTTTTGTTAATAAGAAAAATAATAATTAATACATTGATATTTTCTTAACGCATAAATATTTGTTTGGCACGAGAGAAATATTTTCCCCCGAGCGATGAACATTTCAGTTTATAAGAAAAGTTTTCGTAATAATTTTTTTATTAACTAAATACATTTTATAGATGAATATTCTTATTTATCCACATTATACATAGTTTTAACATATTATGATGATCTTTTCACCCAAAATATAATTAAAAAAATCCAAAACCGTGTGATAGTATTGAGCTGACCCATACATGGACAACGTATGCGTTACATGGACTATTCATCGGTAAGAATGGTGAATATGAACTCTCTAGAGGATGATATTGGATCTTACATTATCTGCAAGATGATGGGGGGATTCAATATCCCAAGAAGAAAATCTAAACCAAGAAGCTGGCCAAGTACCAAATCCTTTTAGACAAGATGGACCTTTTTTTAAAGCCAAGAAGCACATTTTTAAGACAAGCTAGACCTCATTTTTTTTCCTTTTGTTTTTTTGTAAGACAAGCTAGACCTTTGATATGGAACTGGAACGAAAGTGCAAGCACACCTTGGGCCTTAGCCCGTCCATGCCATCATTCCTCCATCGCAGGCCGGACATATAATGGTGATCCCAACGCGCCGCCTCCTAGGGTTTCACCAGAGAGGAAAGGGGATCGGAGGTCAGATATGCGCCGGTTCCCCCGCCGGCTGCCGTGTGCCGAGCTCCCCCCTCGCGCCGCCGCCGTCGCGGTCGACGCCCACATATGAGGATCGAGCGGCGCTTGAGAAGAGACGACCAAATAAGCAGCTCCCCCTTTGGGAGCTGCAATCTGGAATCGACGCAGCAGCTCATTTTCGAGCTGCGATCCGCAATCTCCGAGCAATCGAAGCAATCAAGCGGCTCCTCTCGGAATCGCAGCCCGCGACCAGGGAGGCTGCACTTTTTAGTCGCAGTCCGCAGTCCAAGCAGTTCTTCACGGGGTACAATCAGAAACCGGCCCTCTTTCGATTCCGTTCTCCGAATTGCCACAGGAGGCGGGATCCAAGCCGGTTTATATCCGCCCGGGCGGACATCACGGGAGTCCATCTGTTTTTAGACGAGATCGGCAACTCCCCGCGTACATCTGGCGTACGCTCATCGCCAAACCATCCGTCTTCGCCCTCGGCAAGTCCTCCATCGACATGGTGGTGAGTTCCTCCTGATCCTCTTCCTCGTGCGACATCCATCGCCCGCAATTGGAGTAGGTAGGAACCATAATCAGGACTCGTGGTCAAATCTAACTTTTTTGGTGGGAAAATATCAAATTGCGTCTCTGTTGGAAAAGTATAAAATCTGTATGATTAAAATTGCGTTTTTTCTGTGGTAAGTATAAAAATTGTATAATCAAAATAGCATCCTTTTATTTATGGGTAAGTATAAAATTGTACTCCCCCACCGTCCCAAAATAGGGAAAATTTTGTTTTTGCCACTCTAGATTTTGCCAATTTTCCTTATGCCACTCTAGATTTTGACATTTCAGTACTGCCACTCTTAGCTTTTGAAAAATATCACAATTACCATTATGTGGCAATAGCAAATTAATTTTATTTCACTTTTGCCACTCTAGCTTTTGACAATGTATCACAATTGCCACTCTAATTTATTTTGGTTTTGCCATGGAATGGCAATTGTGATAATTGTCAAAAGCTAAGAGTGGCAGAACTGAAATGTCAAAATCTAGAGTGGCATACGGAAAATTGGCAAAATCTAGAGTGGCAAAAACAAAATTTTCCCCCCAAAATAAGTGTCACTGACTTAAGTACAATTAAATTTGCGTCTTTTTTGTAGGTAAGTATAAAAATTGCATCTTTCTCTGTGTAAGTGTATACAAAATTTGTGTCTTTCTATTGGAAAGTGTTAAATTTGTAGTATAATCAAAATTGCATCTTTCTGTGTGGAAGTATATAAAATGTACACTCAAAATCCCGTCTTTCCATGGTAAAGTGTAAACACTCCATCATTGTTTGTGGGAAATATCAAAATTGCATCTGTGACGAGGCTAATGAGAAATCAACTCTGATTTCTTTATATATGAAATATGTAGGAGGACAATGAAGATGATAGGCTCAGCATTTTGCCTGATGATGTTTTGCTCAACATTGTTGAGCGACTTGATATTGCTGACGCCACAAGAACCACCATCCTCTCCAGACGTTGGAAGCAGATCCCTGCAATGCTATCAAAAGTTGTTATAATGGCTGGTTCTTTTGAACCCAAGCACACAACAAGCAAGTTAACCTCAGATGATATAATTCGGTTCAACAGCACCATGCTGGAAGCAACCAGGAGCATACTGGAAAGGAGGGCTAGAACTTTATACACCATTCACCTGTTGCGCATGCAATTCTACTTGGGAGATGAGTCCATTTTCATTGGCCAGACTGTTGCCAACACCATAGCAACACAAAAGGTTGCTTCAGTTGAGTTTACAATCTTGACGAAGGTGCGTAAAAATTGTACAAATAATGACCTACTGACATATGGGAGACAGTTCATGTCATTCTTTGATTCGTGTCCAAACACATTTGGTTGTCTTGCACGCCTCAGGCTAGAGAATTTGAGGTTAGGAGAATCAGACTTCCCCAAAATTTTCAGTATATGCAAGCAACTAGAGTTCCTCTTCCTCTATGAATGTGACATGGGTATTAAGTCTTTGCTGGAAGTGGAACACCCGCAACTCGGTGAACTAGTGATTGCCTCTGGCTGTCTTGAGAGGGTTCATCTGAAGTGGGCACCAAAGCTCACAATACTGAAATTCAATGTTTTTAGAACTAAAGACGACCCCTTCTGTCTTGGCTATGTCCCACTGCTCCAGACTGTGAGCATAATCAATACTGCTTTCTCCTGGCACAAGATGCTCAAGTTAAGTGAGTTGCTTCGTAAAACTGCCATAAGCAACCTGCATTTGAACTTCAAAAGTGAAAAGGTTAGTGAAGGTCCTCAATGTTGTCGGTGATGTGCGTATGTGGCTGGTATGTCATGGGGATGCTGTAATCATTAATTTTGGTTAACATAATTCTGGATTATCCCTCTTTTGCAGATTTGGGTCAAACTGGAAGGTCGAAGACAATTGTTACCGGTGTTCCACAAACTTAGGATTGTGAATTTGCTTAACATTTCTGAAGAATGCGATCTTTCTTGGACAATGTTCTTACTCCAAGGTGCACCCAACCTTAAAGAACTGCGCGTCTTGGTAAATTTTTGTACTGATTCTCATTTTTGAAGCTCAAACTTTCTGTGAGTCATCAGGATTTTTTTACCTGACCGAATGCAGGTGCGGGATCATTTATGTGAAATGATAACAGGGGAGCGGAGGAAGATGTGTCCATTTAGCGAGCAGAAGGACAAAGGATTACAGTGGGAACCGTCTACAACCGACTTAAAGCACCACAACCTAGCTAAGCTCACTATCTATGGGAGGTTTCAAGCCGAAGACAAATTCGTGAGCTATGCCAGAAGTGTCATGGAAGCAGCAGTGAATTTGGAGGAGATAAAACTATATAAAAGTCCAGTGTGTTGGAAGTGCAAGCACCTGCTGCAGGAGTGGACATTGGAGGAGAAGTCATATCTTAGCTACAAAATCAACAAAGGGATGCCCTCGCTAGTCCGGATTCACTTTCCGAGTTTAGGGCAAGTCTTATCTTAGAAACAATAATGCTCGTGGGCTGTAAGCTGTCAACTGTTTTGTATGCATGATTGATTGTCACCGTTGTCAGTTATGTGTGTACTCTTAACATTATAAGTATTTTGTCCAATGGAATTGTGGTTATTTCTTATTCGTGATAAATTAATGCACCTTGTTTTCATTGTGAAATAAATTGCACTACTAAGTGGGACATGCCCTCCGTAGAGATGTTGGATGGCATCACGTCCCTAAGACTACTCATAGTGGAGAGTAACATACTCCCTCCGTCTCAAAATTCTTGTCTTATATTTGTCTAAATACGGATGTATCTAGTTACGTTTCAGTGTTAGATATATCCGTATCTAGACAAATCTAAGACAAGAATTTTGGGACGGAGGGAGTAGAATAGTAACTTGCCGATGTTACAGTCTATGTTACTATCTCCATAGTGGGTAGTAACATATGAGTGATATCATGAAAGAGTTCATTTATTAGGCTATAGACTCATTATGCCTTGAAATGTGTGATGTTACAGTAACTACCTAAGTTACCAATAAACCCCTCTCTCATTAATTAGCTACCATATAAGTAATCTTGTATTGAAATGTGTGATGTTACTAGTTAAGTTACTTTCATTGTGACTAGTCTAAGACTAGCCACAATGGAGAGTAACATACACTAATAACATACACATTTTCCTAAACTATGTTACTACCTTCATAGTGGGTAGTAACTTAAGGCTGGTTGTAATGGGGAATATTACATTACTAGTATCATGCATGTGATACTAGTGTATGATACTACATCCATAATGTAAAGTATCATATGTTAGTATCATATAATACTACATTTATTGTCATGCATGACACAAAGTAGCACATCATTTAATATGATACGGTATCATAATATGATACTCAAGCATCTCTTTCTTTATTTAATACTATGTCATCTCATCAAAATTGCTTAGTTAGTATGCATGATACTACCTATGGTACTACCATTACGGACAGCCTAAGTGTGGTAACACGCAAAGATTTATTTATTATGTTATAGACTCATATTGCATTGGGACATGTGATGTTACAGTAACTAGCTAAGTTACTACAACTAGCTCTCTCCTCATTAACTCATTGCCACATAAGCAAATTTGCTGAGTTGGACCCGATGTTACCGTTGAAGTTACTCCCACTGTGGCTAGTCTAAGACTACCCACACTGGAAGTAACATACTACTCCCCCCGGTCCTTTTTACTCTGCACATTAGGTTTGTCTGAAGTCAAACTCATCCAAGTTTGACCAAGTTTATACAAAAAATTATTAACATTCACATAACAACACATTTATTAATAGATCCATCTCGGAATATATTTTTATATTATATTTATTAGATGTTATAGATGTTAATATTTTCTAATATAAATTTGGTCAAACTTAGCAAATTTTGACTTCAGTCAAAGCTAATGTGCGGAATAAAAAGGATCGGAGGGAGTACCTCCGTCCAGGTTTTTAAGTCCCGCCGACCGAATCGCATGGACCAAGGCACGATCTGCTCTAACCTCCCCCGAGATATCCTAGCCGAGCGAGCGGCCAATGAGCTTCGCCCCCGCAGTTACTGCATGCATGGAACGCTTTGGTTTTCCTTCCCACGCCTGCATGCAGCGTACAGAAGTATTTTATTACTAGCGCTCTCTCCCTTGATCAAGCGTGCATGCATGCATCGCATGCATTGATTGCTCTGTTGGGAAGACGCGAGGTTTAACTTTTGCATGGTGCTTGAGGCGGAGGCCTTCTAAATATGGTACAGACATGTGGTGCTGAGAGCATGGTTAATAGTATAGCCAGCTGCTAGCTATAAGCCAGTGTTATGTCATATATATAGTTCATTTATAGTCAATATGTACAATAGTAGATGAAAAAAGCATACTACTTTTTTGTTATGTGATCCACTTTTCATTCTCATAAAATGCCTAGGAGCACGTGCTAGAGCTGGCTCTTCATGAAGAGCCCGCTTACCTTCTCTCTCCTCTTCTCTTTCCTCCAACTAAGCACAAATATACTAGTTTATTTTTTATAGCCCGCTGACTCAATTCTATTGTACTTGCTCTAAGGGGCCCTAAAAACCCGGACGGAGGTAGTAGATAGTAACGTCACACATATCTAGATAAAATAGGTGATCTGGCAAGCAATAAATGAAAAAAGAGAAGGAAATGGTAACATAGCTAGTTACTGATAGTGTGAGTAACATCACACATATCAAGGCAAGATGAGTCTATAGCATAATAAATGAAGTGTTGTATATTACCACACATATGTTACTCCCCACTATAGAGGTAGTAACATAGAGTAGTAACATATGCATATTAGTAGTCGGTATCATATATGCCAACTAGGCTTGATGACGTGACACATGATTAAATGAGGAGAGAGAAGGATGGGTATCATAGCTGGAACTGATAAATCAAAAAGTTGCAATCGCCTAAATCAAAAACAAAAGTCATATGAGGAAGAATTGTGTTGCATCAGCATGGTTACTGATTGGTTCCAGCAAAATAGCCTCACGGTTGTAGCAAGGTGTCGCTGCCCTCAGCAGTGCCGTCGCCCGTCGTTGCAGCTTGGTGGTTGCCCGGTTCCAACTCCGCCCATCTACACTTGCAGCATCGCCGTCCACGGTCTCAGCACAACATCGTTGTGTTGCGGCATCGATGCCCATGGCTTGCAGCTTTGCAGTTTGCCAGTGCCAGTGCGCCGGTTCCAGCTCCGTGGATTACCGGTCCCAGCTTTTCAGGGCATCTCCAGCCGCGCCCCCAATAGGCTTTCTCTAGGCGATTTTGCCGCGCCTGCGCCAAAAAAACGACCCAGTCGCGCCTCCAGAAGCCCGTTTTTCGCCGGCTCGGGTCAAAACTGGTGCCGACGGATCCAGGCCGAACCCGGCGCCCTGGGGACGCTTGGGGAGCCGGCACAAGCGAAAAAGGTGCGTGGGCCCGCCCTGGCGGCGACCCGAGGGCCTTTTCCCGCCGCTTCTTGACGCTTTTCCCTCGCATCTCTTCCGCTCACTCGCCTTCCTCCCGCCATTCCCTCCCTTTCTCCCGCCAAACCCCCTCCAGCTCGCCTTCCAGTCGCCGCCCTGCCGCCGAAGAAGTACGCCATGCCGCGCACGGCGGCAACCACGACTGGCACCGTGGCCCAGCCGAAGCAGAGGAAGCCGAGGGCGCCGCCATCGAAGCCACCGGGCATGTCGAACGCCGAGTGGAGGGTGGAAGTTCAGCGACGCGACGCAGTCACCACCGACCGGCGGAACAGGGCCATTGCCAAGAAGGCCCGCGACAACGCGGCGCGTGCGGCGGCGTCTTCCTTATCGGTCGACCACGCGGGGATGATGAATCCACCCGTCGTCAGCCACGCCCAGTACGCGCCCTGGGGACAGCAAGGCGTCGGATCTTCATGGGGATCGTCGTCGCCCGGCTACGTCGAGGGCGACGCGCACGGGGGGTTCAACCCAAACGTGACCTTCCCCCATGGCCACCCCGCGATGCGCACACCTTCGTCCGCCTTCGCCGGCGTGCAGTACCCTCCATACAACTACTCGTTGCCCGCCGCCTACGCGTCCACACCGACCCCAGGGGCCGACCGGGGACGACCAAGTTTAAATTTCCCGCATCCTGGGGCCGGCGCTTGGGGCGTGACTGGGAGCTAGGTCGCCCCCAGGGGCCGAACTAGCGCCGGCACGCCCGCAGGCCGCTCTATTTAGGCGCCCTGGGGGGCCGAACGGCTGGAGATGCCCTCAGTGCATCAGTTCCAGCTTCTCGGTGCGCGGTGACCACGGTCCCAGCACATGGTGACCAGCGGCACCCCCCGATGCTGCCCAGCCGCAGTCGCAGAGGAGGTGGAAGTAGCACCCCCAGCTCCGCAACAGCACCTCGCTCGTGTTCTTCCACTCACCCTCACAAATTTAGTGGCTGTTTTGGGGGGAGGTAGCGCGTGCCAGCGAGGACGCGTGACGACGCAGCGTGTGACCAGCGCAAACTCGGCCGACGCACCGTTGTCAAACGTTTTCCAATGTGAAATGATTATTATTTTATCAAAAATACAATGGATGTCCCTCATCCTCACTTTCACATGGAGGAAGTATCATCCCTATGGTTGCGGCGCCAGAATCAATTGTAAAAGATCCATCAACTAATAGAGCAACAAAGTTTGTAGTAGGAGGTGGCCAAGGCTTAGGAGCAGGATTAATTCTCACTTCGGGCAAAGCCCAATCAGCAACCGGCATTTTCCCTTTGAGTATTTCCTCAGTGCTCAACTTCTTCGCATCACAAATAAAATTCATATAGCTCACTAAAAAGTCAACAGTAATATCCACTGGAGGAACCTTTTTATCATGAGTAAGATCATTACGTAATTGCCATATACACCAAATAAGCATTAGTACTATCTCCTTTAAACCCAACGCCCGTAACACAATTCCGTAACAAAACGCTCGTGAGTCTACCACTACTCCGGTATGCTCCCGTACGAGGTCGTGGCTGCTCAGTTTTCATTCAACCAACACTAAGTAAGCCAAGAGTGCAAAAATCCTTATTGATTATTATTTTATCAAAAATACAATGAATGTCCCTCATCCTCACTTTTACATGGAGGAAGTACTAAATCGTACTATGTGGACAACGTGAGCTCGGACTAATATGTATGTCATTCATATTGTAAAAAACTCGTAGAGCTGCTTTGGTAATTTTGCTCATATTTTCTCCCATACGGCATAGTCATTGCCGTGCGCGCCCACCTTGAAGCCTCCCGGAATGAGGTGCCCCACATCGTATCTTGGCCCGAGCTTGACGATGACCTTGCCGTCGATCTCGGCGAGATAAAGGTCGGCGTCGGCCTCTATGATTTGCAGCTTGCTCTCACTGTGTATCCCATGCCGGGTCCTGATTGACACCAGGCGATCGATCTCCTCCTTAAGGCCCCAATCGAAGAAATGATCGTAGAACTGGAGAATCACGATTATTTTCATCAGTTCGGTCGTGGTTTTCTATAATGAACGAAAAAACGAGAAGAAAATTTAGATATGATGTAGTATTGGTACGATGACTCACGATGCATGGGGTCCCTGGGTGCGTGAGGATGTAGGCATATCCCTGCATGACCCTGTCAGAAGGGAAGGGCCACATGTGCTGCGTGGATCCGGTGTCGTGGTTGTCCACGAAGGTCACCGCCTTGGCTGGCCACCACCCGATCATGCCTGGCGCCTTGCCGTCGGTGCCGCGCAGCCGCCACAGCTCGCCCTCCACGGCGACGTTCAGGATGCCCTTGGTGGTGAAGTCGAACGTGGTAGCGGGGCCTTTGCCGCCGACCTTGTCCACCCAGTTCACCAGCTCCTGCCGGTGCTGGTCCTGGTTCAGGTTGGGCTTGCCGTCACCGCCGTACGCCAGCGACGTCCATATCTCGGCCACGGCGAAGCCGGGCTCCGAGCGGTCGATGTAAATCTTGGCGACGTCCGCGGAGTAGCCCTTGGCGAAGTCGAAGCGCCATCCGTCGAAGCCGATGTCGGTCTTGAGCCAGTTGAGCCACTCGACGAGCTCCTTCTGGACGCGCGGGTTGAGGTGGTCGATGTCGGGGGCGGCCCCGAAGTCGGCGCCGGTGTCCGGGTTGCCGGTGCCGTCGGCGTAGGGCCGGTCGTCACGGCAGATCATGTGGGGGCCCCAGTCGAGGCGGGCGTCGGGGGTGCCGCCTTCGAAGATGCAGTAGATGCCCCGGCCGTCCTTGTGCTCCGCCGTGCGGTGGTTGATGACGATGTCGGCGATGGCCTTGACGCCCTTGCCGTGGAGCGCCCCGATGAGGGACTTGAGCTGCGCCTTGTTGCCGTACTTGGAGGCGTCCAGGTCGTAGAGCCGGCCCGGCATGTAGCCTTGCTCGGCGACGGACTGCGACGCCGGAGGGAGCCACACGTGCGTGATGCCGGCGGCGGCGATGTCGTCCACCTTGCCCATCAGGAAGTTGTACCACCCGCCATTGTGCTTCCACGACTCCCAGTTGAAACCCTGCCGCACGCACAACTCAAAGTTGAGGCCTTCTTTGGTTCATAGAATAGGAATATTATAGGAATAGGAACTTCATATGAAATGAGATGACATGCATCTGAATTTCTATAAAGAAAGAGATGTCATTTAATACATAAGATAGGAATTTTTTCATTGAGTCTAGATTAATATATTTTTTCCTTTGAAATGTGAAGTATTGAACCCTATCATACATAGTAATAGAAATTTATTCGTACAAACTGAAGGGCTTCATAGGAATTTTTCATTTGAAAATCCTATTCTATGAAATTCATATAAGATTCCTACAAACCAAAGGAGGCCTCAGTCCAAAAGAAAACATGATCACAGTCTGAAGACAGTTCTTGCCGACGAACAGGAGCTTACCTGAAACAGGACTTGCCCGGAGGCCAAGCTGGCCGACAGGCCAAGGAGGACGAGGAAGAGCGAGAGGGACAAGTGTTTGTTCGCCATCGTCTTCAGCTCTGTGTGTGCTCTGCAAGAGGACGGTGGAGAACTGATGGATTCAGCTGGTGTGTGTGGCCAGGTATTTATACTGTGCTGCAGCATGCCGGGATTGCAACTTGCAAATCATTTTGCGGCGTGCTCGTCCTGAATGCTCCTTTGGGCCAGTGGATATGTCGGCCGGAGTTTGTTATCGGCCGGTGCGATGAGCTCAAAAGGCAATTCAATGGCCCAAGTGATGGAGCCAGCCTTCGCCTTCGGTAAGAAGGCACCGGCCAAGACGACTGTCAGTTATCCTGAACCTCTGCTTTTGGAGGACACAACATTTGAGCATTTTTCATGGAATAATGTGCTGCGGTTACAAATCTTCGTCTACTGCAACTGTATCCAAGCCACGAAAATTTGCAAGAACATGGATGGAAACTACTCCGTAGTATACTTTTGCACCTCATGAACCGCAAAAGGGTTCAGCTTTCCGCTCTAAAATGAGGTTCAGTTCGGAGGCGCTGCTTCTAAGCAACAGTTCGCAAGATAAGCGGCAACTGATGGCAAATTCTCAAGATGGCTCCGAGGTTACTTTCGCATTTCTGGTTAACGAACAGAAATCCAGTCATCAAATTCCTAGCAGCAATTTTCCTGAATAACCCGGATGTGGTGCGTCTCTCGATGCAGATAAAACTGGACGTGTGATTCAGAAAGTTTCTAGCGAGTTTCAAACTTTTCTCAGTCCAAAGAGTTCTTCATATATCCAAATATTCAGTCGTTCGATGAGCATTCAATTCGTGAAGGTAGGAGTATGTGGCAAGAAAATATAGATTGTTCATCCCAAGGAATTCCGAATGGGGGTTGCAATTATCGACGTCATTTCCGTACCAGAAAGAAGCTGCTGCACCTTTTGCTCAACCAACTTTGGGGTGGGATAAGCAGGCGCCATGATAAACGCTGGGCAGAGACGTTATCGCCAGGCCATAGCAAATCCAACTGACTCAACGGAACAAACGGAAGAGCGTGCTCTCTACGTAGAACCGCGGCCGCCAGGTGAGGCGCACGCTATCTGTAACTGTAAGCACAACTGCTGGCAACAAGAGTAGGATTCTATAACCAAGGTCCAAGATCAGTAACTAATCATGCACAAAAAGAAACAAGTCTGCTTTGAATAAGCTGAACACAAATGGTACCAAAATACAAGAGGTGCCAATACATTTTATTTGGGGCCAGAATAGCTTGGACATATTCTTCGGACAGAGCTCAGCAGTGATATTCCTTTCTTTCAGAAGTAACAAAACATCATGCATGAACCCACCGGTAAAAAAATAGCAGGTGGATTCACACTAAAAGAAAAGTACTAAAGGAGGAACTAGTGAATACATCACTGGCACATACACAACACTACGGCCAATATGAGTCGCCTGGTCAGGCGGCCTCGGAGCAAAAAGGAAGGCCACTTGACCACACGATCATTTGGATGCCACAGGGAGGTGAATAAGAAACGGAGAACGGTAACGATAGGAGTATCTACAACACTAACTTGACATGTTTTCCTGCTGAACCCTGACCGACTCTTTAGCGCTACCTTTCTGTCACATTTTATTACGACTGTCTTGTTCGACTAGGACGAAGTTAAATTCACAGATAGTTCTCTGTCATGACGAGCTGTTTCTGGTCACTTGAAGTATGACGACAAGTATAGTCTTACTCCGATGTCCACCGGACAATCCTCGCCACCGATTGCATGAAGAACCACAGGGATGTCGCTCAGGTAGCTTATCACCATGGGCAGAACGGCTGGGGCAACTTCAACTTTCACTGCCTCGTCGCTCAGCAAAACTGAATCCACAGTCTCAGTTGCTCCTGATTCATCTCTGTCTTCGGGTAACATTAGCTCGGATGGGTTCACCACCACCGCGACTTCCTCAATTGCTCTACTGCATCTGAACTGGCCTCCCCTCTTTTGGGGCTTGTTCCTGCATGCATCAAGCACCAAGGTTCCAGTGGCTTCCAACCATTCAGTAGATAATCCCTCCACTTCATCATAGTATATCCTCCGTTCCATCTACATCAGAAAATCATGATCAGGCGACTCAAAACACACAGAATGGAGAGCTTCTATTACATGAGAATTAGGGGCAAAGTCATACCGAGAGTTTGGGCACATAAACTGACATGAACCTTGGTCCAAGCCCCAGAACTCTAGCATTGGAGACCAGGGTCTGCAAAAAGTAAAACCACAAATCCGTTAGAATAAAGCTTACCAACACAAACTTTGTTGCGGGAGATAAAAGATGATGATGCACCATTATTACCTCATTCCTCTTCAGTAGAGCCCACATGTAGAGCTTCTGTCCAGCTTCTTCTGCACGGCGACTGGCCCACTTCCTTTCATTACAGTGTTCAGCAGCCTCGCCAAGATCTTCAGAGTTAGGGACCTTAAACTTCTTAGCTGCAGCAGACAGTGCCTCTCTCCCTTCTATGGATTCAGCAGCATCCTTACTAAATTGAAGGCCTGTAAAGCATCTACTCACAACTTCACAAGATGTAGCTTTGACTCCATTCCGCCCAGTGGATATTTTCCTTTGCTTCAGATACATCTGTTCAGCCTCAATTACTGCATTCAGTGTCCTGTGAACGATTATATCAGGATACCTTCGAAGTGGTGAAGTGAAGTGTGTGTACAAAGGGATAGATAGCGCATAATGAGCCCAATCATCCTTCTTGCTTATCAGGTCCCCTGTGCAGAAGTATTCCGCAGACTGCATTTGCTTTGAAGCATAAAACATGAGAATATCAAACATAACGGGATCATCTTGCAACTCTTCCTTCAATCTGCAAATTGAAAGATGAAGTTGACCGGATGATGAAGAATCCAATTCAAACCCATTTTTAGCACAAAATGCCTCAAATTCTTTCAGCTTCCGTGGATTAGGTTCAGGATGCCTACGAAGTAAAGCACAATCAGGGAATGCATTGGATATAACTTCTGCAGCTGACATATTTGCCAACAGCATCAACTCCTCGACAATGAAACATGCATCATTCCTTTTATAGCGATAGCTATCGCATGGAGCCCCATCTTCATCAAATAGGATCGTGGGCTTTGAAGTGTCAAGCGAAAGAGCTCCACCCTTGAATCTAATATCCTTCAGATTTTTCGAGATCTCATAGAGGCATCGAAGAGACTTTATAACATCCTCATGTTTAAACATGCCATGCACTTGAAGAGATGCAGCTGCAGATCTAAACTGGCTTGAATCACTAGAAATCAGATCTTGCACGAGATCATATGACAGCTTGCAGCATGAAAAGATAATGGTACGACCAATCCAGCGATTAACTATGCTTCCATGAGGATCAATGTCCCAAATAACTGAAAAGGCAAGCCTGTCTACCCCAGGATTAAGTGAAACTAGTTCTTCTGAAAGTCTTGAAGGCAACATTGATACTTTACGTCGCAAGGTGTAAACACTGGTAGATCGAATCTGAGCCTCAGCATCTAATGCAGTCTCTGGATGAACAAAGTAAGAAACATCCGCAATATGGACCCCAATACGGACAATTCCCCCAGAAAGTGTCTCAATAGATATTGCATCATCAAGATCCGAAGCAGTAGGAGGGTCTATTGTTAAGGTCAAAACATTTCTCAGATCCTTTCTTGCTGCAAGTTCTTCTTGCGGAATCTTCCAGCAAGTGTCAGGGAGACATGCCATGGACTCAGGGGAAAATTCAACATCAGATATTGCATTCTCAAACAGTATAGCATCCATATGTGTTTCAACCTGTCCACCCTTTCCCAAGAAGTGTACGACACAAGCCCAGGGATAGGGACTTTCCTCATTCCATTCATCAATCTGTGCAGCAACTAATTCCTTCCAAATAGTTGTATCACCTTCTTTCAGCCTCTGTTTGATACCGTCTGACAAAGTGCTAATACTAACAATCATCTGCGGGAACTTGGGATCAGTAGGCAAGATTTGAACCAAGCCTGTGAAAATTGAGGATGATATATGGTTCATCCTCTTGGAACCCTGCACATTCATCTGATTTCTCTGCTGTCCATCGGGGAAATCTGAGAAAGGAGCAAGAAAACCTACAACAGTACTACGGCGAGGAGACTTCTTTATGACAGATACTACTTTCCCGGTAGGGCGTCTGCTTGGGTGATTGTATATCACAGAACAGATCCTCTGTAATGCTCTTGCAAACTCGGTCTTAGCTTCATCCAGGTCTTCATAATTCGCTGGGACAGTAGCATGCCCATTTTCACAAATAACAGCTTGACTAAAACCACTGTTCTTGTGATGGTTATGCATCCTGTCCGGAACAGGTTGGCCATTACTGCACTTTTCAAACCTGCAGCTGGCATCTGCCTGTCCTTTCTTCAAACTATGGTTCCCATTTGTTTCACTAACTTCACGAGCAACAGAAACTCCTCCAGTGGCAGGGTTGCATGCAATGTTCTGCCCTTTCATTCTAGTCCAGTAAACAACAGGATCCAATGTGATGGCGACAACATCACCTTCAATCTGCAAAGTGGGTCAATAAAGAGCATGTCATTGCAAGTAAGAGAACCATGTACTCTGGGTATATATAGTAAGAAACGCAAGATCAGAACTGAACATTCATAATTCATATCTATTCATATAACACATCAAGGAAAGAGAATGCTTTCTTAGAAACATATCAGCTAAATTAATTCACTGCATGAATTGTTTGTACTACTAAATAAGACGTCCTGAGAGAATGTTTCTCAGGATTATAGAGACAGAAAGTCAGAAACAGACAAGGTGATTGCATAAAGAATGCAGGTTAATATTGCCCACGGGAAAGACGAACAAGGGCACAACATCTTCAGCAGAACATTCAGAAAAATGACCACAGCATAAACATAATGTATCATGCAGCTTTGCTTAAATCATTTTCAAATGCAAGAGCTTCAAGCATGCTATTTGGCCTAAGGGGCATACCACTTCATCCATGTGTTTAGAGTCGACTCAAAATCACGCCAAGAGCAGGTAATTCTCCCAATGTGCTTGACCAATTTGTGGGAAAGCAAGCTAGACATAGGTTCTACATATATATTTTGCAAAGTCACAAGCAATCGAAAGTTGAACACAAATTGAATGTCCAATCCTGTGGCATCACAAAACAACTTAACAGCAGAAGATGCAAAATGGCAAACATCGTACAAAATTTTTGTTCTTAGACTCGCCTCCTGCCATATATGACAAGCATTGTGTCACCTGAGTTCCTAGCACATTATACTTCCTAAAATGGCTAATCAGTTAGCGTGCAATTCAAGGCAGAATGACAGGCTGGAAGCATCATTAAGCCTTTGCACTATCCACTAATAGTAGTGTATGGGATTGCTATAAATTACCGTACACGGTTAGCACCTCACTTCTTACTAGATACACTCATGTTGCAGTGTGTGCAAGCAGACGTGAACTTACCGCTCGGTTTTGTGCCGGCCCAGTAATGAGAACATCCACAGGGATGCCATCGATCGTGCAGTACGCCTGCAACATGACATATTCCAAACATTACCCACCAGTAGAACAGAGACAGCACAGTAAGAAGCAAATCAGGAAGAAGGACTCCATGCTTACCTCGTTTCGGTTGTGAGCATTCACGCGGAACTTCCCCGCGAAGACATTCCCTCTCTGCGTAGAGGAGGCAACAACAAATCAACACATTACTTCTCTCAAAAACAAATCAATATACATTAGTTCACGCAAAGTTCGAGCTACGGCAAAGCTGCAAGCGACACGATCCGCTATACCTTGAGGGCGTCCTCCACGACCTGCTCGGGCCAGTAGGGCGGGAAGAAGAGCCTCCTGGGAGCCCCCGCGCCCGTCCCGACCACCGGACCCCGGGCCTCGACGCGGTGCGGCGTGGGCAGCAGGGGGCAGGACCGGCTGGTCCCGGCCGCCTCGGCCAGCGCCACGGCGTCGAGCCGGGAGTCGGCGCGCATGGGCGGCATCGATGTGCACGGGCTGGGCCCCGCCGCGTCGACCTGCGGGGGCGGCGGCGGGGTGGCCTGCTTGGGGCGGCGCGCGGGCCGGCGTCGGCGCCTCCGCTCGGCGTCGTCCTCCGTGTGGGGCGTGGGCGGCGACGGCGAGGCGCGGACGGGGATGGCGGCGGCGGCGTGCTCTCCGGTGGCCCTCATGCGCAGCGGCCTCTCGCGTTCCTCGAAGAGAGATAGAGAGGTGGGGGGAGGGGAGGGGAGGGGGGAAGGTTCTAGAAGGCGGGGGGAGGCCGGGGGAACCCTAGATCTGGTGCGGGGGAGGCGTCGCGGCCCTCTGCGGCGATACCAGCGGGAGGGGAAAAACCGAGGTGTCGGAGGGCGGTGGGGAGCTGAGGAAAGGGCGGGGGGGAGGGATAGAGAGAGGGGGAGGGAGGCGGGCCGAGGCGGTGGCTTCGAGAAGGGGACAGGATATAATAGAGGGGAGGGGTGGGGCGAGGGAAGGGAAGGAAGGGAGGGGGAGGGACGGACGGCGCGGCGGCTTTGGGATATTGTGTTGGCTTGCGCCGCGTACGTGGTTGCGTCGCGGGGCGAGGACGGCAGGCTGGCAGGGTTTGGTCGGTCGGCGACGGGGTGCGCCGACTCCCGCTTTTCCCGACGCCTCGTCGCTTTCTCCCTTTCTTTCTTTCTTTCCTCCCTCCGGGTGATGCCTACGCACGCAATATACCCTCTGCTGCTGGGGCATGGGGTTTCTTAGCTTGAGCCCGGATGAACGAAAAAATAGAAAAAAATAAAAAAATTCTGGGTTTTTCTCTGGCAAACATTGAGAAATGTTTTAAGTGCTTGCAATTTTTCATCATTGAATCACATTCATGGAACTCGTCCAAAGAAAAATGATGGTCCAAAGATGCTATTTTCGAAAGCATTTTGGAGCACTGGCTTTATCTTTTTTGCCACGACATCTACAAATGTCATATGATGATGAAAATTTGCAAACACTCGGAATTTTTTTTTAATGTTTGTCACATCACAAAAGGTACAGCTTTTTTTTAATTTGCTTTGAAATTTTTAACTGTTCATGCCAACGGTATTTGAGCTCGGCTGAGATTAGGACTTTCGTTGATGCTGATGCTCCTTCGTTTTTGCGCATGGGTGCGTCGTGGCTCCGCCTGTGTGCTCGGGCACGGGTGCTGCACCTGCGCTCCCGTCGCCTGCTTCTACCCGTGCAACGCTGTTGTGGTGTTGGTCATGTTGCGTCGAATGGTGAATGCTTCCATGGATCAATGGACACTGTCAAAAGCTTATAAAAAAAATCCTTACCAAATTCAAGGTGCTTGGGAATAGTACTGTGAAAGGCTGCCTCAGGGATCCTATACTGCGCACGGGTCGGGGGATAGCGTCAAAACACGCACATCTGCTCGCGGTAATGGGTCATCCGTTAGTCTGTTTCTTTATTTGTTTTCTGTTTGTCTTCTTTTTTTTTCCTTTTTAAATTGGTGAAATTTATTTAAAATCACAAACAATTACAAATTTAAGATTCTTTTTAAGTGTGTTTTTTATTTTTTGCAAAATTTTATGAAAATCGAGAATAATTTTAAACTTTGCAAAATTTTACGAAAATCAAGAACAATTTCCAATTCAATGAATACTTCTCAAACTCCCGAGAATTTTGTAAATTCTTGAACATTTTTTGAATTTTTGAACATTTTTTAACTCATGGAAAAATCATGAAAATTTGGTAAATCTTTATATTTTCGAAAAAAATCATGAGCATTTTTCAGAATCATGAACACTTTTTGAAATCGCAAACATGTTTCAAAATCCGAGAACATATTTCCAATTCGGAAACAATTTGAAATTCGCCAACATTTTTTTAATTAAGGATACTTAAAAAATGGAACAACTTTTGATATTCACAAACATTTTCTGAATTTGCAAATATTTTTTGAATCGGTGAACCTTTTGTTTTGAGTATAATTCTACTTATCTTTTTTCCAATCTTTTTCAAAAAATATATTCCTGTTTTTTTATCCAGTTTCGATTATTCTCCTCGATAGTTTCTATCTTAAAATACATTGCCAACACAATAAAACTTCTCAGTTCCTTCTATTGAGATGAAAAAGAAAAAAATAGATTTCTATTCATAGACTTTAAAATTCAGAATAAATCAGAAACATTAACTAGAAATCTTGAATTCGGAACATTTTTTGAAATACATAAACTACTTTTGAATTCATGGTCATTTTTTAAATCTGTAAATATTTTTTGAATTTGTGAACATTTTTTCCAATTTGTGAACATTTTAAAAAAACATGAACATTTTTCGGAAATCCCAAACACTAAAAAGACAAAAGGAAAAACTAGGCGCCCCATCCCGAAATGATCCGGCCCAAAGCGTGTACGCATTGCACTACGGGTGATATACAGGTCCCATTGAATATGTCTTGCTTCCCTAGACATGGCATGACATGTGTCGGGTCTTTTATAAAAGGGCCATCCCATGCGGCCCGAAGGCTTGGCCACGGGGATTGCCCTGGCATGCCAGTTATAAAGGTTGGCATGACACCGCGTCGACTATGTCTCACTTCAGCAAGACCGTAGGATGTCTCACTAAAGCGGCTACAGTAGTCGGGCTAGCCCATTTTACGCATAGTTAAGAAAAAGAGAAGAAAAAGGGAGAACGAGGGATCGAATCCCTTAAGCTCCAGGAAGAGATCGATCGCCGCTAGCCATCACGCCCTGCCAATTGTTTGTGTTAAGTAGCGGGGGCGTGACTGACGTGGAGTTTCTCGTGTGAACAGTAAAATAAATAAAATAAAAAATATTTCAAAAAGTTATGTATTTTTATGGCATATTTTAAGAAATGTTTGTTGTGTATGTAAAAATTGATCACAAAATGACATTGGTGGAAGACGTGGTAAAAAAATAAAATTGATGCTACAAAAAATGTTACTGTCAAACGCATTTTCAAGCTCTGATTTTGTTTTTGTTTTGCCAGGACTTCCACCAATCTAATTTAGTAATGAAATTTTACATGCACAAGAAACATTTTTTAAAGTATGCCACGAAAAAAATCAGAATTTATTAAAATGTTTTTCTATTTTATTTATTTTACTATTCACACCAGGAGCATATGAGCTCAGGTGTAGAAAGGTACTTTCGGGGCACGGCCTACATGAAGCAAGTCAAGCCGGTTTTCTCTAGATTTTTTTCTTTTTTTTATTTTCTTTCCTTTTCTATTTTTTACCTTTTCTTTTGTGTTTTTTCATTTGTATCTTTAGTTTTTATTTCTTTTCTCTTTGGTTTATTTGGTTTTCTTTGTTTTTATTTCTATACCTTTGTATACGTCAACAATAATTTTCTAATATGCATTTAACATCTTTTCAATAGAAATCTAATTTTTTTAATACATGATCAATATTTTTATACACATTTTTAACATTTTCAAATGCTTGATTAACATTTTGCTAAATGCAATCTTAACATTTGTTGAACACATGGTCAATATTTTTTTCTATACAAATTAAATATTTTTCAAATGCTTGATTAACATTTTCCAAATACTTGTTCAACATTTTTTTCAAATGCTTGATTAATATATTTTAGATACATTATAGAAAAAAATTCATCATTGTTTAAATACATGATCACATTTTTTCCTATACACATTTAACATTCGTCAAATGCTTGATCAGCATTTTACAAATACTTTTTCAACATTTTTTTCAAATGCTTGATTAACATTTTTATACACATGACCAAAAAATGTCAAAAAAATTTAATACATGGTGAACATTTTTTCTATACACATTTAACATTTTTCAATTGCTTAATCACAATTTTTGAAATACTTATTCAACATTTGGTCAAATTCTTGATTAACATTTTATCTACATAATAAAAAACCATAATTTTTTAATACATGGACAACATTTTTTCAATACACATTTCACATTTTTCAAATGCTTCATCAACATTTTTCGAGTACTTGTTCAAAACAATTCAAATGCTTGATTAACATTTTGTAAATACATGATCAAAAATTTTATACACATTTTTAATACATTTTTCATATATGTGATAAACATTTTTTCTATACATATTTGATATTTTTAAATGTTTGGTCAACATTCTTCAAATATTTTTATAGAATTTTTGTAATATATATATAGAATATTTTAAACTATAAATAAAATAAAAATAAAGCAAAAAAAATGTAAAACCTAAAAGAACAAAAAAAGGAGGTTGTGTCTTCCCGCGCTCCTGGGCCGGTCCATCTTAGTCTCCACTTCTGCGAGGGTTCCTACACTCTCGCTGAAGGCGAGATACAGAGGCGCCCGTACGAACGACACAGCTACGGTTTTCTTTTTGGCTTGGTGGGCCGTTTCGGCCTTATGAGTCGCTCGGCCTTCTGGGCCTTTTGGTTTTTTAATTCAAAAAATATAAAAATGTGTAATAAAAACATACAAGAAGATTTAAAATCAAGAAAAATACAGAGAAATATAGGGAAAAACTAGTTAAAAGCTCGACTAAAAAAGAAGCTAGGTGTCATATGGATAAATATTGAACTTTATTAGTAGCTACCTCATTAAAACCTTCCAGGTAAATATCCCCTTGGAGGAAAACCTTGGTTAGGAAAAAGAGTAGTGCAAAGTTTGCTCAAAATTACATATTACAACTATTTTTCTGGTTGTTCATCGTCTAAATAAAGATTTTCAAGCATGAATGACAAATCTATGTTATTCGTATTGTGTTAGGCTCTCTGTGTGGCTAGTTCCCAATCTTCCATGATCATTGGTATCTTCGCCCTATGACTTGTGAGACTGTTTCTTTTCTCATCGAGTATTCTTCCGTCTGGATTGAAAGTAAATTCCGATGATACCTTGAGCCGGGTACCGCTAGCACATCTCGTGTTAATTATGGAAATCATCAGATATGTAAGTTTGTGATCATGCTCCCACTGCCATATGTTGGAAGTCATCATCATTTTGTTCCACTAGTTGATTTTATCACTGTTAAGGTACGTTGCTAACACCCAGCCTCGTCACCTGTCATTACAATGCGTTGCTTTTGTTGGTGTTGAAGGGCTCAAGGAAGAGGAGGAGGAACCAAATATCTTTCCCCATGCTCCTTTCTTCTTTCTAGTTGTTGGTGCTAGCGGAGGCCTTTGCAACTAACTCTGACATGCTTCTAATTATACATTACCAAACCTTGCAAGTTTAGCCATATGATCAAAATAAATACAAATGCATACAACATTGGAATTTCTTTCCAGTATTTCAAACACCTGCTTTTCATGGCAACAACAACATCACATAACTGCAAAATCACTTTCTTATGCTTTCATGTGGGTAGCTTTCTAAAATATGATGCACCATTAAAGGAGATGTGGGATTATAAACCCCAGGCAAAGCAACAGTTGAATCGTAAAGAAGCTCTAAAAAAACTTAGCAGTACTTCAGTAATATGCCAATCATTAGGGGTGAGTTGGGGTTGTTCCATAATTGATAGAGTAAATTGACTTAATAAAAACAATAAAACTATCTTTATGTGTAATAAGATGCTTAAGCATCATATATGTAGAGTTCCATCTAACAGGCGTGTCTAAAGCGAACTTACGAGGGACATACTTGTAGCAAGGCAGCACCTCATGTAGTTTGCAATTCGTGTATTAGAAGCATTCAGGAAAGAACTCACAGTTCGCAAATTGTCAATGTATGTAGTCAATCTCTTTAAAATAATTTAGCCATAAGATTAATTTTATGGAACATTGATGCAATAATAAGATGCAGCACAAGAGTTAAAACAAAAGGAGTGAGGACACTCATTGCACTAGCATTTGATGCAGCACTAGTGGTTGGGGCGCCACCCGGTGGCGCCACCTGAGACGAAGCTGGGCGGTGCCAGGTAGGAGGCGCCCCTTTCACGTTGTTGGGTGTAGTTCACAATGTTATTACATGGTCAGCAATAAGAGAACGGTGGAAATGCAACACACACATACCATGAATCAGCCTTAGGAGTCATAGATATTAATATGTCCTTGTAGTTTACATGAATGGCGACATAAAAGACAATTGTTCAAAAGCAACACACGCAACATAAAAGCGAAGGTACAATAGGAGCATTTTCATCTCTTGTTGTGAAAAGGATGTCCTGCCTAAAGATAGAAATGCACAAGTATCACATATTATTGACACCACTTATGTTGCTTAGAAAACAGAACATAGAGAAAGAAAATGGGGGATAAAATCGCTTCCACCAATTCCAAGCGAAGATAAACCTGAATGGACAAGCACATATATTAAGAAAGGATATAATTTAAAGTATAGAATCACTTTGTAAGCCAATTCCCATAAGGCTATGACGGGAAGGAGGTCGGGAGGGCGGCGCCGCATGACGAGCCCTATCCATGCCGAACGACCTCATGATATACAGCCTCCGTCGCTCACTATTCAATGCCCATAGAAAAATCAGGATTGTAGTAGACATGTCTTAGGTAAGATACATATGTGTAAATGTAAAGTTTTACTAATCAAGCATGCACTTAATGAAAGTACCTATTATATATAAAAGGGAAGTAACTGAGATAGATGATGGGTTTTTTTCTTAGAAGGAAGTTGGACATCAAATAGGCATAGATAATCAAATTTGGAATATCTCCAGGAACATCTAATTTTTGAAACTCATGGCAATATGTAGTACACATGTGTTAGGTCAGATAGAAGATATGCACAAATGTAGAGATTTAGTAATGAAGCATCCAGTGAACAAAAGAAACAATTATACATGAAAAGAAACTATGTGGGCTATGCATGTTTCAGTGTCATGTAACTTATGTTACAGAACAAAACCAAGCTAGTAAGCAATCCATTGTGAAATCTTCATGTGGTAAAGAACATTTGTAGATTAACATGAAATAAATATTATTGTCTGAGCACAGGCAATCATGGTGATACATTTAGTGATTTATTTAAGCAGTAATAATCAGTCTATATTGATGTTCAATTAGTGGGTAAGAGGTATTGAGTAGAATCGATTTGTTTAACGCATGACATGAATGAATTATGCAGCTACCTGGGGGCTTAAGCCATTGCATTGACAGAGGAAATAGGTAGAAACAGAGAAATAGTTCAATTTTAAGTAACAAATTAGAGGCGTTGAGAGCAGAGAAGGAGACAGTCACCTTGTCAGATCCATGAGGATGAATTTAGGGAGAGGGGACATGAGTAGCACGCGGTAGATCCACTTTAAGGCTAGCTGCCTCGTCACAGATACTTCTTGATATGCATTGTAATAGTCAGACCACACAACACGTAATACTAATGGCCTAATGCCATAGCCTGCAGCAGTACAGAAGTGAACACATTGGTATATAATGGATGGTATCTGTGCAAATCTAGAACAATAATTTACCTTTCACAACAAACAAATCTCAAGAGCACATTATTTCTTTATTTCTCAATAATTCACAATAAATGATCAAGCATCTATATGCATGTACCAAAGCATTTACCTTTGTAGGAGCTTCCCAACTTTGCCTTCTGAGTTGTACGGGCTCTTCCATGGTCAAAACTGCATACCACCTTCGCCGCCACCAACGATGACCGATCCCAATCATTGAGCCGAGACCGGAGGCCGTCAAAGGGACCGCCATCTCCCTAAAGCAACGGGTTGCCCTAAGATGGTTGAGACCAAGTCGATGGCACACACTAGTGAAACCTAGCCCATCTTAAAACTTTGAGCCCAGCCCGTCTTCAAACCTAGCAGAAGACCAAAGCAACAAATTTAGAATGAGGGACTGGTTAATTGTATTTTTCAAACTTCACACGGAGAACTGAATATTTCTTCTTCTTTGCGGAAACGTAAACCAAAGCACATAAGCGCATGATATAAAATCAAGAAGATCTGCATGTAAAACTTCTATACTGCATAGTCTCTTGACATGTATAATTAGTATTTTTAAAAATGACAATGTAAAGCAAAGAAATTGGCAGCAAGAGAAAGAGCTAGCTAGCAAATAATTAGATACAGACCAGGTTATCAGTTAGACACAGACCAGGTTATCAGTTAGACAAAGAACAGAAAATAGAACAAAGGATCATAAAGCAATCCTTCCTGGTGAGATACCCCTTAATTTTTCTCGAATTTGGAATGAACTTCTTTACACACAGCAACTGAGTATATTTGCATGTAATGTTGTACCAAGGATGGACAAGTGATGAACATGAACTGAATCATAAAATCCGTATAATTTGCATTGTTTGCTTTCTAGGACAAAACAGAATCACGAGCAACTAAAATACAGTCAAGTAAGTCGAAAGCACTTAATAAGAGGTCTGACATCGGGCATATGCCATGGAAATATAGTAGTAAGCCAAAATGGACATTTTTGTTGATTCCTATCTTTTACATCCTGTAAGAGAGCATGGAATCTCAGTGGTGTCCGGCTAACACATTATATTTATCAGAGCATGCCACTGTCAGACAATAACCAGCTCAGACATGTAGGATATAAAGAAATTTACCACACCTCAGCATCAACAAGTGATTCATCATCGTCAGCGTAGACCATGTTTGATACCAAAGTCTAGGAAATAAATACAAAAGGCAGATGTTAAAACTGTAAACAGGGGAAAGATTAAGCAACATTAGCTTGGACAAGGAAAATCATATACTTGTATTAAGCGTGGCAAGAACTCCCGCAGTCCTTCAGGGGGCATGCTAACATCACAATACGCTGACCTGAAAAGGTTTACTTTACTTATAGTTAGTCCTATAATACAACACAGTCAGTCAGTAATGTCATCAATGACTCATAGTTTATTTTGAACTCGAAGGGTGTCAAGCAAATAAAATGTTAGAATACATAGACATGAGCACCAATCAGATGTAAAATATTATAGTATGAAGTTTAAAATTGACAATTTAAATTTACCATATCATGCATGTTAATCTTTGGTTAGTTTTCTGTTGAAGTTCGAACAGACAAGGGAGACTCAAAAGGGCCATCACGATAAACTCCATGCACTACAACAAACACCCGCAGCTCAAATATACAACTTCATACGGCCAAATTAGTTAGCTAGTTAGGATAGCATCGTCATATGTTATGAGCTGGCATTCATTTGTTTAAAGGGAAAAATAACCCTCTACACAGAAGTTCCAAGTGCTTCGGTTAGATAACAAAATTTAATCATTTAGCACACCAAAGGGCTTGGCCTGTAATTGAACATGTCCATAATTACTTGATTAGAACTGTATAATGCATCTTATACAAGGCCTGTCTACTTCTCATTTAAGAATGTCACAGCCAACCACAGTAATTGGCAGATTCATAAACTATTGCTTAAGGTGCATCATCAAACCTAGCTCATCTTAAAAAATTGAACCTAGCCCGCCTTCAAACCTAGCAGTATAGCAAAGCAACCAATTTAAAAGGAGGTACTGGTTAATTGTTTTTTTAAATCGGCATGAAGAACTGAGTACTTTTTACTGGATTATCTTCATACTGCATTTTTAGCTGATGGGTAATGTTCCCTTGGTTGTCAGATCTGAACTTTATAAGAAAAGAACATGTATAGTTATTTTAGCAAGTATGCATATAAGCATCCCGAAACAACACATAGAAGAGGGTATGTGTTGTCTCAGGATCCATACATGTGCCGCATCCTACCTCATGCATTAACACAATCTTCGCTGCACACTTTTCAAGAAAAGCTAATTTCACATTAGCTCCATCTCAATCCGGCACTACTTCAGAATTCGAAGAAATTTAGAGAGGCAGATCACACTTTGTTTTGTCTAATGCCAAATTTTAATTGTACACCATGAAGCTGCAAAGTTGAGAGCCGTCCAACAGATTTCTGAATTTAATTAGTGTGACTACTTGTTGGAAAGAGATCATCATCATATGACAAAACAAATACCCAATATATGTTCTCATCACATCACACAACCAAGATGTGCAGTCAAGCATGAGGTTGCAATGCAATGCAAGAACAAAGGATTATGGTCGGTTGGGTGGGTTGTGGTCACCTGTGACGAGGACGGTGAGCCCGGCAGCATTCTCTGCTCCGCCATGGACAGACTGACGCCTGACTTGCCGGAGATGAGCGACAAGATACCCATTTGGTCCTCAATCGACTCCCTAACAAAAGTGAGTCCATAAATAGGAGGTAAAAAAAGAAACGGAACAGAGTTTGTGTCGGTGTCAAAACCGGCGGATCTCGGGTAGGGGGTCCCGAACTGTGCGTCTAGGCCGGATGGTAACAGGAGGCAAGGGACACGAAGTTTTACCCAGGTTCGGGCCCTCTCGATGGAGGTAAAACCCTACGTCCTGCTTGATTAATATTGATGATATGGGTAGTACGAGTAGATCTACCACGAGATCGGAGAGGCTAAACCCTAGAAGCTAGCCTATGGTATGATTGTGTGTTGTCCTACGGACTAAAACCCTTCGGTTTATATAGACACCGGAGAGGGATAGGGTTACACAAATTCGGTTACAATGGTAGGAGATCTGCATATCCGTATCGCCAAGTTTGCCTTCCACGCCAAGGAAAGTCCCTTCCGGACACGGGACGAAGTCTTCAATCTTGTATCTTCATAGTCCAGGAGTCCGGCCGAAGGTATAGTCCGGCCATCCGGACACCCCCTAATCCAGGACTCCCTCAGTAGCCCCTGAACCAGGCTTCAATGACGACGAGTCTGGCGCGCAAATTGTCTTCGGCATTGCAAGGCGGGTTCCTCCTCCAAGTACTTCATATAAGATTTTGAACACCAAAATAGTGTCCGGCTCTGCAAAACAAGTTTCCACATATTGCCATAGAGAGAATAATATTTACACAAATATAATCTGCTGACGTATTCCGTAGTGTGACACACCACGGCCAAGCCTTTATCCGAGTCGTTTCATTATCCCACCTCAGCGTGTCATGCGAGGCGGTTTCCTTGGCATGTCTTGTTAAAGCAGAGATCGTGTCCCCTTATTCCGGGATTCTCATCAATACGGGCGTGGGTAACCCAACCACTTCTAGGACTCCTAGATTATAGGCAAGTCCAAACGGACACGGAGAGGACGCTTGATATTCACCCTCTTTATAAAGGGGACAAGGCTTTTATTTTTCCCTCCCGTGCTCAATCGAATCCTTCCCCCACCTCAAGCTCAAACGCCCGAAGTTCAGGTCAGGTGCTCCGAACCTTCAGTCATGTCCGGATCTAGCCTTCAAGGCCAATGGGTGCCTTCCTCCGTCACGGAAGAGGACATCAAAAAGTTGAGGGAGGCCAGATATCTGACCGCCGAGATTTTGCATCGGCTGCCTCCCCGAGGGCAGGCCGTCCCCACCCCTAAACCCAACAAGAACGTCGTGTTCGTCTCCCACTTCCTCCGAGGTCTAGGCCTTGCTCTGGATCCTTTCGTCAAAGGTTTGATGTTTTATTACGGGCTAGACTTCCATGATCTAGCTCCGGACTCCTTTCTTCATATCACGACATTTATTGTCGTGTGCGAGGCCTTCCTCCGGGTTACCCCTCACTTTGGCCTATGGCTCAAGACCTTTGAAGTAAAGCCGAAGATGATCGAGGGGCAACATGCAGCGTGTGGAGGTGCCTCAATATGCAAGATGACGGGAGCTCTGTGGCCCAAAGGTTCCATCCCAGAGGTATCTGAATTGTGGCAACAGGAGTGGTTCTACATCACGGCTCCTAGAAGTGCCAAGTGGGCGGGCGCCCCTGTTTTCCGCTCGGGCCCTCCACCACAACTGATGTCATGGATCAGCAGAGGTCTGAGCTGGGGTCCAGCCAAGGACGTGCCTATACTGCAAAGCCGCATTCGAGATCTCTTCAATGAAGATTTCAGTTTGGTTGCGGTAATACAAGTTATGCTGGTTCGTCAAGTCCAGCCTTGCAAACGCCGGCCTCTTCGCCTGTGGGAGTTCAATCCCGAGGGACCGCGTGTCATTCAAAATTTTCTCGGCCTGACGCACGAGGAGATGTACAAGTCATTCTTCGGACCTCAGGTGGAGTGTCCGGAAATCACCGAGGACGTGGGCCTGAGTATTAACCGCGCCGCCGAACAGGTAAGGCATCTTCCGGCCGAACATACTATCTCTCCTTTGTTACGAAATTATTTCTGAGAGTCCGCTTTTTGACCAGGACTGGCTAACAAAGGCGAAGTTGATTCGGTGTTCGGCCCCCCTCCCTGAGGGTTTGGAAAATCTGGTATTGGAAAAGATGCTCTAGACCGCACCTTGCCCAGAGCCCTTGAAGGAAGATACTGTGGAGGATAATGCGGGCGGACGCGGGCCCCCAACGCTGCCCATTCTAGCCGAGGGAGCGAGCGTCTCCATGAAGGAAGACGACCAGAAGAGGAAAAGGACTGCGCCGGGGGATTCGGAAGCCGAAGCTTCCAAACGGGAGAAGAAGTCTCACACAGAGGGTCCTACCTTGGGGGGCGCTGTTGCCGCACAAAGTCCGCGGGGGGATCAATTCTCCCGCGAGTCGTAAGTGACCCGAAATACTTTAATAGTACAGATATGCCATCTTTTTCTTCTGAGAAAATAACCACCGCATATATTTTTGTAGTTCGAGCCTTAGCCCCTCTCAAATGAGCTCGTCTTCGGGGGATCTTCTTCCAGAGATGATGGAGAGCGAAACGCCTCCTCCGGACTCCTCCGCTCCGGAAGCGGGCGACCCTGAAGTGTCGTCGCGAAGGGCCTCTCCGAGTCCGGTGAGGCCAGAAGATAATCCCATTGACCCCCAAAGCTCCCAGTGTCCGGCTCCTGAAGAGAGCAGACAAAAGAGTCTGGCACCGTCTAGTGTGCGATCGGATGTTCTGAGGGAGTTGGTGGGGCGAGCGGCCATCTCAGATGAACACCGTGTGCTGATGAATACGGTGATGGAGAGAATATCGTTCGCCGAAAGCGGATTGCATGAAGCTTTTATGAGTCTACTGACAGGCTTTGAGGTACGTAAAAGAATGTATGATAGTCCTGCACATGCTAGGTGTGCCCTGTGTAGATAGTAGCCCTTGAGACTCTGGTTGTCGTCGGAAACGACGATGAACAGAGGATCATATTCCCAGGTAATAACCATACTGCCTCTATGTGCAGGTGATGGAAGCTCCGGTGGCTAGCCGGACTAGCGAGTTTGCCCATTTAGAATGGCAGTTGGATGCGGCAGACGCCGACATCGAGCTTGTTAACAAAAGGCTTGACGAGGCACATGGTAAGTGTCATTATCTGGTAAACGCCACATAGGAAGAGCAGCATGATGCCAGTATCTTTAATATGTTGTGACTGCAGATGGAGTTGCCACTGTTGAAGCCTTGCGGGCAGAACTTGCCCGAGCCAAGGAACAAGTGAGGTTGGGTAATGCGGCTGCTTTGAAGGCGGCCGAAGAGTTGCAAGCCGAGAAGGCCGCGCATGGCGAGAGCCGAGACAAGATGGCCATAGAATTAAAAGCCGCCGCCGACCGTTGCCGGGTTCTTGAAAAGGAAAACCAAGCGAAGGCATCGGACCTTGAGAAGGCTGCTGCGACGAAAAAAGACCTCCGCTCTGCTATGAGGGCAAAGAAGGAGGAGCTGCGGGAAGCTGGGGATATTGTAGCTGGGAAATCCTTTATGTTGCGGAGGAAGTTCGGAGATCCACGGTATGCCCCTCTGGATCGGCTGTGGAGTTCGGAGGATGTGTATATGGACTTGGCGGCGAGCGCTGCCGATGCGGCCAAGTACTTCCAGGGTCAGACGGACCGTGAAGTAGACTAGCTGTTTTGGAGGCAATTCCATTCTCCCGAGCGTCCACTTTCATTGACTGACCAATTAGCCGAATGGGCCGAACTAAATAGGTTGTCCGGACTCTCCATGAGGTCTGTTGTGGATCAGCTATGGCCGGAAAGGTCAAAATCGAACAGCTATTTCAGCTTGGTGCAGCAGTTCCTTGACGTGGTGCCGCGCATTAATGCGATGAAGAGGTCGGCGTGCATAGAGGGCGCACGGATGGCCTTTGCCCGTGTTAAGGCATACTGGGCGGAGATGGATGCTACCAGTGTTGCAGCGCGGGATTCGGCTATAGGTTGAAAGGCTGCTGAGCACTACTTTGAAGAAGTTCTTGAGGGTGCCCGTTTGATAGAGACCCAATGCTCAAAAAATATCATGTTTGAGTGATATGTAATCTCATTGTAAGCGAAATGCTTTTATAAATTTTTATAAGGCTATTTTTATACTTTTGCCTGAAAGTAATATGATGCCTCCTGGGAGGTCGTTTATGTATACATGTGTATAACCTGAAAGATTGCAGTCGTCGGCTTCAACCCCCACGCATATAATGCGGAGGTGCTCGCAAAAACACGCATTCACACTTAACCCAACGTCTTGGTCCTATTAAGGAGGTGATAGCGGAGCGAGCGAGGCAACCGGACTATAATGCTTTAACACTTTCACTTAGCCATAGGAGTTTGACAGTGGGGCTACTAGATAGCCCCTAGTGGCTCCGCACTCTCCCGATTCCGGGGTGCGTACATGCCTGGCCGGAAAACGGCCCTTCGTTAAGGCGTAGGAATTCTAACATTCCCACAGGTCATCGAGTGGTTGACCAGTCTCACGCTATATCATGACAGTCAGTTTTCGGCTTTCTCTACTGAGGTGCTCGTCCGGATGAACCAGGGCACAATCGCAGTAGTTCTCCTGGTGCTACCTTAGCCGGTAAAGCGGAACGTAAGGCACCAAAACACAGGATCCGGGCAAACCCAACATTTAACCAAAGACAATGATTCGGAGCTGATGCATATAGGGCCAAACCCGCGACGCCGAACACTCCCTAAGGTATTCGGTCTTTGTGGTATAAACCGGGCCTAAATAATGGCCTTTGTAAGAAGCCCCTTGTGTCCAGGTACGTGCATTGTTCTGGCGTGGCCACATGCCAAGACGTCAGCATCCTTCTCAACGATGGATATGTATCAACAAGAGACAGTAAAAAAGGTTTATGCAGGGTCTTAATCTAAAAAGAATCCTTGGAGCGGGTCCCTGCTACACGTCTGCGCCTGTGTCTCCTTTGTGCCGTATCTTGGACGGGTGTAGCATGATGATCATCTATAAAAGAGAGTAAGTTAAGTGAAAAAGTTGTCGTGCAAAAAGATAGTTTTTAAAGAAAGCATGTATAATTCAAGATGATAAGAAATTGCCACTCGTCTACGCGTGTTGAGCCCCTTGTATTGACAAATAGGGGTGTGACCATTTATTCGGTATAAGTAGCGGCGCCAGACTCGATTAGTTGTATCTGAGGTCTTGACGACCTATTGGATGCTTTCGCTTGTCCGGGCGCCTTTAGTGTGCGGCTGCCAAGGCAACCTCACTCTCTTCGGCGCGCAGGGATCGCTTGATATTTTCATGCACTGTGATGATGCCACGTGGACCGGGCATCTTGAGTGTGAGGGAGGCGTAGTGTGGTATTGCATTAAAGCGAGCGAAAGCTTCGCGTCCGAGCAGTGCTTGATAGCCACTTTGAAATGGAGCGATGTGGAAAGTTAAATGCTCGCGACGGAAGTTATCGAGGGAGCCGAATATAACTTGTAGTAGGAGGGAGCCCGTACAACGAGCCCCTGGGCCTGGCGTTACTCCTTTAAAGGTAGTATTGCTATGGCGAATTTGTGTTGAGTCTAACCCCATCTCACGGATTGTATCCTGATATATTAGGTTTAGGCTACTGCCGCCGTCCATCAAGACTCTTGTGAAGTGATATCCGCCTATTACTGGGTCTAATACCAGGGCAGCCCATCCTGCGTGTCGGATACTTGCTGAGTAATCGCGATGGTCGCAAGTGATCGGTTGAGATGACCAGTGGCAGGACTTCATGGTGACAGGCACTTGGGTATATTTTCCTGGGAGTGCCGCGTTGTTTTTTCCCTTGATTACGTGTAACATGTTTACTGTTTTGACTTCTGGTGGAAATTTCTTTTGTTCCCCCGTCTCTTGCTTGGGAGGCTCGTCCTCGTCTTCACTTGGTGTATCCTCCCCCTTGTGTACGGCGTTGAGCTTGCCGGACTGCTTGAAGACCCAACATTCTCTGTGGGTATGATTAGCAGGTTTATCAGGGGTACTATGAATCTGACATACCTGGTCCAGAATTTTGTTGAGGCTGGACAATTCATCCCTGGTGCCTTTAGGGGGCGGCTTTTGACCTGGCCGAGATCTTTTGAATCCAGCATTTACTACCGTGCCCTTCGTGTTGTCTTCTTTATTCCGGCGTTTGTTACTGTGGCGCCATGATTTCCTGTTTCCATCTCTAACTTCAGATGTACTGGGGTCACTGGTGCTGCATCTGGCTAGCCAGCTATCCTCACCCGCGCAAAAGCGGGTCATGAGGTTTGTTAATGCGGCCATCGTTCTCGGCTTATTTTGGCCGAGGTGTCTGGCGAGCCATTCATCATGGACGCTATGCTTAAGACTGCCAAGGCTTCGGCGTCCGGACAGTCGACAATCTGGTTCTTTTTAGTAAGAAACCTGTTCCAAAGCTTTCGGGTTGACTCTCCGGGCTGTTGAGTTATATGACTCAAATCGTCCGCATCCGGAGGTCGGACATAAGTCCCTTGAAAATTTGCCCGAAAGGCGTCTTCGAGCTCTTCCCAACTTCCAATGGAGCTTTCGGGGAGGCCTTTGAGCCAGTGACGAGCTGGCCCTTTGAGCTTGAGGGGTAGGTACTTGATGGCGTGGAGATCATCTCCTCGAGCCATATGGATATGAAGGATGTAGTCCTCAATCCAGACCCCTGGGTCTGTTGTTCCGTCGTATGCCTCTATGTTTACGGGATTGAATCTCTCTGGAAATTCGTGGTCCAGCACCTCATCGGTGAAACATAGGGGGTGTGCGGCACCTCTGTAGCTGGGTGTACCGCATTGTTCGGATGTTTGTTGTGTTGCATTGTATGCTGGGGCGCGATTGCGTGGTCCATAAATGGATCTTGTTGCGCCGTCCTTTGGGTGCGAGACCTCGCATGGGTCGCGTATTGTATTGTGAGCGGCGTTGTATGCCGCTCTGTGTTGGTAGAGGGGTCGTCTATCCGACCAGGTGGCTGCTTTGATATTTGGTTGTGGGGGTTCTGAGGCCTCCTCATCGAATTCGGGTAGCAGCTTCCGCTTTGGGTAGCTTTTGTAGGGGCGATTGTCGCCGTACCTTGCTGTAGTGTTGAGTATTTTACTCCATCTGATTTGGAGTGTGTCTTGCGCGGCCTTGAGCCTTTGCTTCTACTTTTTCAGACTCCTCGCGGTAGCAACAAGCCTTTTACGGGCCGTCTGCTGCTCCGGGTGTCTGTCCGGCGTTATGTCGTCCGGACCATTATCCTTGATAGGATTTGTTTGTTCGGTTTGATTATCCGGATTGCCGTTGTCCGGCAGCGGTTTGCCCTGCTCCAACGCTGGGTCTGTGTGATCGCTATTTCTGTCAAGACGGGATTTGGGACGGCGCTTGCGTCGCCGCTTTGACTGCTTTTCGAGGGAACAAGCCTTCGGTGCGTCCTTCCGCTCCTCGTCGTCATCTTTTGATGCGTCCACCATGTATACGTCATATGACGAGGTGGCGTTCCAGGGCCCATAGGCGCTGGTTCTTCATCATCTCCTTCATCGGCGTCCGTACCGTCGAAGTCTTCGGAGTCGAAGTCGATCATGTCGGTTAAATCATCGACAGTGGCTACAAAGTGGGTGGTGGGTGGGCTTTGAATTTCTTCATCGTCCGCATCCCAATCTCGCTGACCGTAGTCCGGCCAGGGCTCTTCTGATAAAAAGAGAGACTTTAGTGATTTTATAATATCGCCAAAGGGTGAGTGCTGAAAGATGTCTGCGCTGGTAAACTCCATGATCGGCGCCCGATCGGATTCGATCGGCAGAGGCGCGAATGGTTCGGAGTCCGGAGAGGAGTCCGGCTCCTTGGAATCATGAGTCTCGCGGAGTGCGGGGCTGGTGTTCGGCTTGATCGCCGTTAGGATCGCAGCCCCCGAGGCGGTGTCCAACCACCCATCCTCGATCGGCACGGTTGGCTCCGAATTAAGGGTCGAAGCGGATGCGGGTGCGGCCTTCAGGGCACTATTAGGCGGCAGAGCTAGATCATGCTCGTCGTGGCAGTGCGGCGCGCTCGGCAGTGGCTCAAATCCGTCGAAGATCAAGTCCCCGCGGATGTCAGCCGTGTAGTTTAAACTTCCAAATCTGACCTGACGGCCAGGGGCATAGTTTTCGATCTGCTCCAGATGGCCAAGTGAATTGGCCCGCAGTGCAAAGCCGCCAAAGACAGAGATCTGTCCGGGGAGACAAGTTTCACCCTAGACCGCATCACTATCGATGATCGTAGGAGCCATCAAGCCTGACGGCGACGACACAGAGGAACTCTCAATGAAAGCACCAATGTCGGTGTCAAAACCAGCGGATCTCGAGTAGGGGGTCCCGAACTGTGCGTCTAGGCCGGATGGTAACAGGAGGCAAGGGACACGAAGTTTTACCCAGGTTCGGGCCCTCTCGATGGAGGTAAAACCCTACGTCTTGCTTGATTAATATTGATGATATGGGTAGTACAAGAGTAGATCTACCACGAGATCGGAGAGGCTAAACCCTAGAAGCTAGCCTATGGTATGATTGTGTGTTGTCCTACAGACTAAAACCCTCCGGTTTATATAGACACCGGAGAGGGTTAGGGTTACACAAAGTCGGTTACAATGGTAGGAGATCTGCATATCCGTATCGCCAAGCTTGCCTTCCACGCCAAGGAAAGTCCCTTCCGGACACGGGACGAAGTCTTCAATCTTGTATCTTCACAGTCCAGGAGTCTGGCCGAAGGTATAGTCCGGCCATTCGGACACCCCCTAATCCAGGACTCCCTCAGAGTCCCCAAGAACCACATAACAACCAATTCAAAAAAGAAAGAGCCACGAATCAATTCTCACCTGATAGCTTGATTGCTCACAAGGGCATGGTGCAAAATCAAATCCATGAGTATGTATGTGTGGGCTTCATCCATAAATATGTGGACAGAATTTAAGCACCGTCTAGAACCACACAAAATCAGATCAAACCATGCAACGGTGAGCTCGTGAGACAGCCATGCTGCAGGTTGGCCTTAGAACACACCAAGGGACCACACAGATCAGCACAATAATTGAATAAAATATGACAACGAGAGCACACCTTGACGCGACATAACAATGAACAGGCTATAAGCGGGTTAACATCAACAACAAATCCATGAACATCATCACAACAAGAACAACCATCTATGCAGCCGCACATGACCAAGCGGCCAACCTGAACTGGAGATGCCGGCCATCTCTTTTGTAAAGTCAAAGAGACCGGAAACACACGAGGCAATGACGCTGAGAAACACGCACTTCACATAAAGAGTATCAGAGAATCTTTGTTAACTACCCAGCTAGCACATATCACCAATTTGATCAACACAGAAAGAGCTGTTAGGAATTTCATAACCTGCTTATTCCTTTTCTAGTACCTAGTTGTCTTACTGTACCTACCACATGTGCACACTGTTATTCTAGGAAGGCACCAAAGTAATTACAAGATCGGGTCTAAAAACATGACTTCCTTCCTTGGCATGCACCAAATTAGGTAACACCATGGCCATGTCATTAATCTTTGTGGGTGGTTTATTTTCCTCTCGGGGCAACACTAACCTGATTTTTACTGGACAAAAAAAATTACATAGGAACCAAATCTAACAAATTTTGCACCATAGGCCGACCCTAAACACTGCGTCACCAGCTGATTAATTCCTTGAAGGAACCTAACGGATGTAGCTTGCTCCAACGATCTACTATTTCAATTAGGCTCATCGGTTCTTGCTTACAAAAAAACAGGGTCCATGCTGAAATTCAACCCAACTTAGAGCCCTACCACTTGATAAGACTCGACTAGACGACAAGTCGCTGGTTGGTCCGATCTTCCACGATACTGGCCGCAGCACAAGAAATTCCGGTCGAGCAAAGATGCAAGACCGTAAGATCAAAAACTAGCGTTGAGTAGACTAGATCAACTCCACGCGCAGCAGCAACAAAATCCACACGGATCAGCAACAAAGACAATATTAGGTGTCCCCCGACATGGGACGTTTTCTGTTTATTGAAACTCACAACCGAAACAAATCTCACGATAACCCCAAAAACTGACCTCGTACACGGCCGGAACGTGCCCGTTATATAAGCAGGCCAAACCGACGTACAAGCTAGCTTTACTCACACGGACTCTATCTCCTATTTAAACTAAGCCGGGTTTTAACTAATTAAATAACCGGCACCGTTGATCACGTTGGATCCTAGCTAGACTCAGATTGCTCACGTAACTAATAGCTGATTAAAAAAACATAAGAAAATAAAGGCCATACATGTAACCTTTGGACTCTACAACTACGTACTAAAGAAACTTGCATATTTCTTCTTTCTTCAGAATGGATCAGAGCCTTTTTGGTGGAGTCCTAAAATTTGGTTTCACTTCTGGCTGGGGTGGAGGAACCTGGAGCAACATAGAACCAATTAAAAGGTGTTGCATCGAAGTACATTGGTTCAAGTTCTCCTTCTTCCGTATAGCAGACTGAGCTTCAGTAATTGAGTTAGCACTATTGGCTACATCATCCCCTCCCTCTTGGAGCGAAGCCGTCCTCGGTTTCGTGGTAGCTTTGGGAACCTTACAGACATCGTTCTTGATAGCACTAGCGAACATCGGCTATAACACATGTCGCCTTTCAGAGTCCCAAAAAGAATAAGTGTTAGACCTTCCCTCATGCATAGCACGATGATCATATTGCCATGGCCTCCCCAATAATAACTGGCATGCATCCATTGGTAGAACATCACAGATTATTGTATCGGTATAATCGCCAACCAAAAAATTGACACGCACCTTGTGAGTAACTTTCAGTTTGCCCGACTGATATAACCATTCGACACAATGCGGTTGTGGGTGCTTCCAAGTAGGCAAAGCTAAAGCATCCACCAAGTCCTTGCTTACCGCATTAGTGTAGCTTCCTCCATCTATGATCAACTTACAATTGGTTTTGTTGATTTTGCATTGAGTTTGAAAAATATTCCAACGCTGTCCCTTATCCTCAATGTGATCCCCTTGCACTCGCTGCACCATCAATGATGGATATGATTCGGCAGCTTCAAAACTCACAACCACATTTTTAGCATCCTCGGATTTTTCACTAGAATTGTCAGAAACTGTCTCTTCATCACTAGCGGATGCATATCCATCTCTTGTGAGCAACACTCTTTTCTCACTAGGACATTCACGCTTCATATGTCCCCTTCCACCACACTTGAAACACTCTATGTCACTAGTGCGTCCGATCGACTGCACATTAGAATCAACCCTCGACAGTCCTGATTTTGAAGCATCCTTTTGCACGGAACCATGAGAACGATTTGATGTTGTCGTCCTGGAGCTAGGAACGACATCCTCATTCTTATGCTGCGAGCGACGCCATGTGTTCAAAGTGGTACCGGAAACTGTGTTGACTTGGCGTCGCTTAATCTGTTGTTCCGCACGCACAGCTTGGTGCACAAGATCTTGTATGTTGTATTAGACCACTATCTCAACACGATCTTGCACCTCGATATTCAGCCCGTTAAAGAAACGTGCCATGGTCGCCTCTGGATCTATCATAAGCAATTCCATCTCCTTGTAATATTCATCAACACTCATATTACCTTGAGAGAGCCGCTGCAACTTGTTGTACATATCTTTTTTATAGTGTTCAGAAACAAAACGTCGCCTCATGAACTCTTTCATCCCTCGCCAAGTCGTCGGGCGATGTCTTGAACGACAAATTTGATTCCACCATATTAGTTCGTAACCGGTAAACTCAATGCCAGCAAGTTGAACTTTTTTCTCCTCGCTATAATGATGAGCATTAAAAATTTAATCCACACGCATCTCCCACTCTAAATAGCCTTCTGGTTCACACTTGCCGGAGAACGAAGGGATTGAAATTTTTATGCGCCCAATTCCATCATCCACAGGCACACGCACAGCTTGACCAACTCGGTCATGCACTCCGCCACGAACGGAAGTTTCAGGACGAGGCTCATAGTGTCGTGGTCGTGGCGCGTACCCCACCTGGTCAACGCCGTCATCAAGACCATCATCTCCAACATGAGGTTGTGCCGCCAAACGGCGATCATGCACGCCGGCATGTCCGTCGCGAGCAGGTGGTGCATAATGCAGTGGAGCCGCCGGAGCAGTCTGTGGTGGGGCAAAATTCGTCGCCGGCACATTGATGATGTCTGCCAAACCATCAAACTGAGTGATCAGGACATCTATCCTTTTACCGAGCGCATCATGACATTGCTTGATGTAGTTGCATGTGTGATCAAAACCATCTCAAATATTTTGCGGAATATCATCCGCATACACTGGACGTACTATTTCCTCAGAATCAGCAGCAACCTCATCACCCTTGTTGACCGAGGTTGACATCTTGATCAACACAGTACCATGAATAACCTTAGCTCTGAATACCACTTGATAAGACTCGACTAGACGACGAGTCGCTGGTTGGTCCGATCTTCCACGATACTGGCCGCAGCACAAGAAATTCCGGTCGAGCAAAGATGCAAGACCGTAAGATCAAAAACTAGCGTTGAGTAGACTAGATCAACTCCACGCGCAGCAGCAACAAAATCCACACGGATCAACAACAAAGACAATATTGGGTGTCCCCCGACATGGGACATTTTCTGTTTATTGAAACTCACAACCGAAGCAAATCTCACGATAACCCCAAAAAATTGACCTCGTACACGACCGGAACGTGCCCGTTATATAAGCAGGCCAAACCGACGTACAAGCTAGCTTTACTCACACGGACTCTATCTCCTATTTAAACTAAGCCGGGTTTTAACTAATTAAATAACCGGCACCGTTGATCACGTTGGATCCTAGCTAGACTTAGATTGCTCACGTAACTAATAGCTGACTAAACAAACATAAGAAAATAAAGGCCATGCATGTAACCTTTGGACTCTACAACTACGTACTAAAGAAACTTGCATATTTTTTCTTTCTTCAGAATGGATCAGAGCCTTTTTGGTAGAGTCCTAAAATTTGGTTTCACTTCTGGCTGGGGTGGAGGAACCTGGAGCAACATAGAACCAATTAAAAGGTGTTGCATCGAAGTACATTGGTCCAAGTTCTCCTTCTTCCGTATAGCAGACTGAGCTTCAGTAATTGAGTTAGCACTATTGGCTACATCACCACTAGCATAACCAACACGAAAGTAGCACCAGCATGGTGACGACGCTCGTGAAATTGGCAGCCGACAAGGGAAACTCGATCGACCCCCAAAACGAAAGAATCATGTGTTGGGAGTAATACCTGACGGATGAAGAAATTCTCTCGGTGCCGATACAGCAGTCACGAACACGGAGGACCCGTAGCAGACGAACGCGGCATCAACCGGAAGGAAGGATCTGCGATGGCGGTGAAGCCCTAGGGGGAATATGGAATAAACGAGCTGGAGGCGGCGGCTCAGATGTACGGCTTTGAGTCACCGGAACCCACGACTGGAAGCCACACCAGTTCCCCGCAATGTGGTCCCCAGAGACCTCGCCGGAGCACCGGACACCGCAGAGGCTGCGAGAGCCCGGGCCTCCATGCCGGCGGCGTCGCGACGCAGACAGGAGGCTTGGCGCCGCGAGACAGAGAAATCCGACGCTACCGCTGCTCGGGAGCGCGGGTCTGCGCCAAGGGCCGAGCCTCCTCATCGTCGCCGTTTTATGAGTGGCTGCGGTGTGGCTAGCATCACACCGGCGGAAGGGACACGAGGCAGGGTATGGAGAAGCAGTGGCCACGGCGGCGGCGGCGAGGGAGAGGAGAGACGAGAAGAGGAGGAGAGGTTGCGTGGAGTACGGGGCTGGGCCACATGTGTGAGGCCTTTTTACGATGACCATCCAAAATTATCAATCGATAAAACAGTACCGCTAATACCCACGTGGACACGCTCATTGCTCGCCTTTGATGCGCACCTGAATGGTTTTAATTATCCAAAGTTATTGCAAAGATCTTGTTGGTGAGTCCAAAATCTACCACAACTTTAATTATCCAAATGTTCTCACCAATGCGCGATACGACAATTAATTCGAATCCTATGATTTCTTTGTCTAGTTGCCATGTTTTGTTAACATAATGAGCAACCACACAAATGTAGTCTTTCTTAGCCTAACCGCTAAACAGAAAAATATGCATGTGGTAAAGTATTTTATTTTTATTTTTGAAGACTAATTTCATATAACTTATTCTTATCCTAGTTGTAGTCTGTCTAGAAACTAGAACGATATCTAGTCTAGTAAATTACAAAAGAGTTGTCACCATTGACTTTTCCACCTCACATGGGTTGTCAATGTAGATAAAGACACTACAAACTGTTTGTCACGGCTACGTGTATTAATCATGAAAAAACAGTTAGACATCTCCTCAAGGGGCCAGATGTGGGAATATTTTTTTCGAGGGGCCATGGATGTACTCCCCACATCCGGTAATATAGAATATTTAACAAAAAAAACTACCACATTTGGGGTTTGTGTCTAACTGAACTACCACTTCTTAATAGTGACAAAAGGCTACCACATTTACTTAATTTTGTTTGCGAAACTCTACCAAATGCATTTGATAACCGACGATTTAAACACGTCTATGACAGGCGGGACCCGCCCATCAGGGTTGATGTGGCGGAAAAGTCAATTCTGCTTATTTTGATTGTTAAGCTGACCCTTATGGTAGAGAAAGAGGAGGAGGAAGGAGGTTGATGATGACGCGTGGGCCTCACTTGTCATAACGGTCAACTTAACAGTCAAAATAACCGGAGTAAACTTTCCCACCACGTTAGCCCTGATGAGTGGGTCATGGTTGTCATACACACGTTTAAATTGTATAAATCGGTCAAATGCACTTGGTAGTTTTTTTGCCAAAAAATTAAGTAATTGTGGTAGTCTTTTGTTAGTGTTAAGAAAGTGGTAGTTAAGTAAGACACAAACCCTAAATTTGGTATTTTTTCTGCTAAACACTCAATGACATAAGATGTTATTACAACTAATTTACTCACATATTGGTTGTCAGACCATCTTATAAACGGAGGGAATACTTAAGTTTGAAACGGGCCATTTTAGTGGAAAAGATGCCTTCGATTTAGGGTACGTCGTTGGAGACGCTCTCAGCCGTGCGATCACACGTGTAGATTCGTACTACACCGAAGGCCACCTAGACAATCAGATAAACCCCATCATCATCCCCTTATCCTCGAGCCCGAACAGCAAACGCGAGCAGAGAGCGCAACACGAAGATGGCGACGATGTCCCTCGCCGCGGCCTCACCCCTCACCGCCTCCACCCCCCGCGGCCTCGCCGTGCCCGCGCCCCGCGCGCCATTCCTCGGCCTCCGCGCATTTGGCGCGTCGGCCACGCGGTTCGCGGGGCTGGCGGCGGCGCCGCGGCCGTCGGGGAGGGGCGATGCGGCGGTGGTGAGGATGGCGAAGAGGGAGCAGGAGCTGGAGGAGATTCGGGCCATGGAGACGGAGAGTCTGGAGCAGGAGGTGGTGGACCTCAAGGGGGAGCTCTTCCTGCTCCGCCTCAAGCGCTCCGCGCGCCAGGAGTTCAAGTCCAGCGAGTTCGGCCGCATGCGCAAGAGGGTACATTGCTCCTGCTCCCTTCCTCGGTTGCTGCTCTGAGCATTGGTCGTGTAGCCTTTATCTCTGCGCGATATTGCTGTCTCGTTTGGGAACACAGCATATGATTGGTGGAAATGTTGTGTGACCAAGAACACGACGGCTCCCTTGCCATTTGGGCTCCTGGAGTTGCAGTCATATGGTCTGCTCGCTCGATATGTTAAGCTTGCAGACTTTTTCGTTGAACTCTGCTCTAAGCTAAAATGCTCATGATTTTGAGATGATTGTCTGCTGACTTGGACCAGTTACTGATACTTCTACTTAAGATGGTAGAGCAGTCACTTGCAGATTTGCTAGTTGGATGTTTGCCTGATAGTTTAAAGCTTAATGGTTCTTATTTGCATTATATTTCGCCGGATAATGCTGAACTTAGTCATTTAGGGATGTTTGTGCTTATGCTGCTGGGACAACTGTAGTCTCATATCATCCCAACAGTAGTCCTTGACCTTTGCAGCTTTCGTGATACAATGCTCGTCTTTGGGTCTTGTGATATGCTAATTAAGAATTATACTCATCGCCTGCTTGAAGGTTGAAACCTTCATCTCAGCACGGGGTGAACCTTAGAACAAACAGTTAGCAGCGAATAATTCATATTTTAGAACCTCAGACGACTCCTGTATTAATAGATCCATGACATTTGGAAATGAATCTATCAAGTTAATCTAGTATATTTCAGATGCCTTAGTAGCAGCATGTCTCAAAATTGTTTTTGACTTACGTTTTCATCTTTTCATCAGGTTGCTCGTCTGCTGACTGTGAGAAGAGAAAGGGAAATTGAACAAGGAATCAACAAAAGAAATTCTAGGAAGCTTGACAGGAAATGGAAACTGGGTATTGTGGTTGGACCACCACCATCTCTAAGGGAGAAGAAGGAGGAGGACTAGAAAACAGCAAAAACAGGCAATTTGCACAAGTCATTTCACCCCTTATAATGGTTTGTTTTGTAATCCAGAGTACAGCTTTCAAGTCCTTGCTGTTAAAACCAGAAACTTATGTTACCATTTTTGCGTGTAAATCTCAGTTTTATTTGAAATTTCTGCTACTTCTTTCTGTGTTAACTGTTTATGTTCTTATATAATTGACATATGAAACTACGTGTAAGGAGTTTATGCTATTCAGTCGTCAAGACTAAGTAGCACTCCGTACCTGGCTTACATGATTTATCATTATGCTCAACCGGATCAAAGTATGTCACTTGATGACATTTCAACCTTGATTCTGTAGGACAATCTCGTGTTACCATTTAGTTTTCTGCGCCATAACAACGAAAACACATGGCCTCTCCTCTAGTTTTTTTTTGTGATTATGCTCAACTGTGCGTTGCCTATTCTTTTGAATCTTTGCCATGTCATGAAAATATTCAGTCTTACAAATGATTTGTCTTCTCAAAGTTAAGAAAAGGAAATAATATTATGTCTGCCTACTTAACCCACCAATTAAGAAAAAACAAAAAGGGTATACTGTGCTCAATGAGAAGCTTCGATAATTTTAAGCAGGTAACTGACTTGTTGTTCATTCAGCCAGCTTAACTGTCCAAACTGCTCATTCTACTCACTTAACATTGCTTTGTGTGGGCATATACCCTTAATGATTTAAAAACTACCCGGACCACCTTTTGACACAGTGACCACATCAGCCACTGTCAAGATTGCTCACTTTATTGGACCCTGATGCTAAAAAGAACTGATTTACCTAAACAAAGAAGATAAACTAATGTAAAGAAACATATTGTTCTACTCATATCTATAATAATAACTTTGTGAATTATGGTGCTTTATTTTGCTCAGTTTACTATTTATCAAATATTTGGAAACTTCTGTGAAAATCTCTAATTCCTCTTCTTGTGTAGGACACTCAGATTGTTGTTAGTGCTGATTTACAGCTTCTAATCTAGCGTCTAAAGTATGCTGCAGATGTCATGATCAGTTCCATCATTAGTAAGCCCAGACTGCCAGGCAGGCCCTTTAGCCCAAAATTATAGTGCTGATCTGATCTTAGTTTGAGATGTTTGAGAGGCTTCACCCACAAAACATTCTAGTCACCTTGTTCTCATTTTCTGCTCAATATACATTCAGGACTTAGTACTGTAGTTGGACCTGGATTGTTTGATATGCTGATAACGGAAGATAGCATTCACGTGCTCTTTTAAAAAAAAGTTCCATGTCATCGACAGTTTTGTTTTTACCTTTTACCACAGCTTTGTCTTATTCAGTTGTTGTGACCAAAATAGGGGCAAAACCTGCTAAGTAATGCAAATCTAATGGTTTTACCTTACTGTCCACTGTTAAAACACAAAGAAGCCCCAAAGGAAATTTATGTCCTACACAAGACTAATGATCAAAGAAGTTTGAAGTTGCTAGAGCCACAAAATTTTACCGGTTAGGATTCACTGTCGACCAGCTTCGCGTTATATATTATTGGCTGTGCCATCAGATGCACAATTAGTGAAACACAGTGTTACTTGCTAAAGGTTAAGTAGGTAATTTCTTTTGTCACACAGTATTAGAATCAGAGCATGATTGCAAGAATACTTCCACATTTGACATTTCATAACTGTTTCTAAACTATGCTGGGACCTGTTGACAGAATCAGGAAAGGTTACTATTCACAGTTATCACATATATTTAAACCATAATTTGTGCTATTTATCAAACATGAAGATCGTAAGAAGTCTTATTCAGCAAGTGTATTCCAATATTCACCAAGGGGTGTCTACCTGTGTGTGTCTTTTATGCATTTTCCTTTCCCAGTCCCAACTACTCCAAATATGGATTTTACAATAGTCTACCACCTATTCTTACTTTCTCAGTGACATAGGAAGCTTAGTGCAATATCCAACCTGTGGCATCATAGGTACCACCTTGATTTGCTTCCTTCTCCCAAATGTCCTTGGTTGTACCAAAATTGAACCACACTCTATTCACACCTTTATATAGAAAAATCCGAAAACTGACACTTGTCAGTGACAAATAAAGCGGTGCTGTTATTGTTTGATTAAATTAAGTTTATTAATGTTAGCCGTCAATGTCTGAGGAAAAGGCATCAACCAGTACCTGCTCACAAGTCAGAAGAAAGCATAGCATTTTAAAAGAAAACTAAAATGCAAATGGTTTGAAGCTGTGAGATGTTTGATCTCCGACAAGGACATGATGACAAATGACTATGGCAAAACACTAGCAGTGCTTAGGAAAAGCTGATGGCTCATGCATGATTAGCATAATTTAATATTGGTAGTGACAGCAGCATATGTCTTAGGTGCTTGGATCCTTCTTATCATTGCTACTTGATTTCTAGCCCCTCTTTTGACAGGGCAAAAATTAGTCAACTTCCTATAACTGCCTCGGAAGACAAGTTTCTTTCCTATATCTTGCACTGCCAATAGTAGCATCTGGAAGGTTCCTTCTTTGAGCATCACTGTATCATTTTTCAATAAAGCATTTGCAGCTTGCAACACAAGCTTTTCTCTTGAAAAGACCACATACGTTATCTGTTTCTTCTCTATATACCGTGGATCAATACATATATGCTCCGCTGTTCTGCAACTCTGTTTTACTGCTAGTAGATTTTGATTTTGTTGATAGTAGAGTGAAATATTATTAAAATTATGTTCTTCTACTTAAAAACAAACTTAGGGTGCATAACTGCATACGTCTTCAACTAATACACATTGCCATTTAAAAAATGTTTAGTGTGCCACATGCAGTTATATATTATGTAGGAGTTGGTGAGCAAGATCCCAGTCTCCCATGAAGCACTTAAACTAGGAAATTGCAAAAAAAAAAGTCGCACAAAATTCAAGCTGGAAAATTTATATAGGGGCAGGTCTATATGTACAAGTGTTTTGGCATATACTGTATATGCATAGGAGCATATGGGTTGCCAATGCACGCTGAAAGCTATAGCGCTAAAAAATCCAACTGGGGCTACAGCACTATAATGGAAATCACATCACAAATAAGAGGTAAGATGTGAGAAACTAAAATTGAAAAAGCAAACCAAAGAGTAGCACACACTTGCAGTCAGAACTCATGCAAACTCGCTCATGAACTCATCATAAAATGAGTCAGACCAAATAGGGAGCTGGGTGCCGTTGCCCTCAGCGTCACAGCTTGAGGTGCTGCAAGCATCGCCGAGGTTGGAAATAGGGAAGTCAGCAAGTGGCGGAAGGGAGTCCTCTGACAGGAGCAACGGTTTCTGGGTGCCATTCTCCCCCTCACCGCTGTTTGCACTGTAATCTGAGTTCTGGTTGGTACCATTGATGATAGGCTGTTCGTGTTCGAAGAATGAGCTACTAGGTATCTGGATGTCAGACACTTGCCCAGTTACCAAGTCTTGGCCATTAATACCCTCCAGGATCCTTGGAGATGACAGCGAAGACAAGGAAGACATCTGCGAAGGACTCAGGAGGCCGATTTGCTGTAGGTCAGTGGGGATGGTGTTGATGCTGCTGGAGCTGGGACTAGTCGCAATGGCTGCTGCGGACTGCAGCAGGCACTGTAAGTACTCGAGCTTTGCTGCCTGGACTGCATCGGCTTGCAGTTGGCTGGCGCTTTGGTCGTCCCACGGGCGCTGCTCCACAAGCTGGCGGAGGTTGGCTAGCGCGATGAGCTGTGGCAGCGCGGCGAAGAAGTCGGTCCTCGGTCGGTGCGTCATCGGGTCGAAGCCCATCTGGATCAGCTTCTTCTTCAGGTGAGTGTTCCAGAAGTTCTTGATCTCGTTGTCGGTCCGTCCAGGGAGGTGCTTCGCGATGGCTGACCACCTGGTTTGATCAGCACAACCCAGTTTGTGTGTGTTAGCAAGAGCACCACATATATATGTTTTTGAAGATTATACAACACATGTAGACCATTCTTGAAGATTAATAAGCAAGAGATTTGATAGGTATGCCGTACTTGTTGCCAAGGACGGAGTGGAGCTGGAGGATGGTCTGCTCTTCCTCGGGTGTGAACTTTCCTCTCTTGATATCTGGCCTCAGGTAGTTGGTCCATCTCAGTCTGCAGCTCTTGCCACACCTGTTGAGTCCTGTGAGATGCACAGAAGAACCAGAAGCATGAGCTACATTTCGGACCAAAGCTAGCCACGGCATCTCTGCCCGATAGCGAGACAGAAAACGGAGGCGTGCGTTGCGTACCTGCAAGCTTAGGCAGTGCTCTCCAGCTCCCATGGCCATGCTTCTCGATGTAGTCCGTGAGTTTCTGGTCCTCTTCGGGTGTCCAAGGCCCCTTCTTGAGGCCATTCTCGTCACAGCAAGGAGACCTCCCCATTGATAGGATTGAGATAGAATTGGGGTAGGATGGTGCAGGTGGGAAGGAGGGAGACAAAGCTATCTGCCTCTCCTCCCTAGCTTGGTCCTTGGGGTTTCCTGTGTCAAGGATGTCTGGTCACCGGAACACAGCTTCCTCTATATAAAGGCCATGAAATCCGGTGTCTAAACCTAGGTCAGGATTAGATTATTCGAGTGGAAAGGACTAATCTGCCCTTAGATAATTTGGGTATGCGACGTAGAGCACATGTCATGCGCCCGGGGGCAAGGGTATTGGTGTCCTCCACACTAAGATAAGGGCTGTTGATCCATGTTGTTGACTTAAGCCGCTAGCTGCTACTTGGGCAATCAGCATTCAGCAGTCACATTGATACACTCTGTTTTCCTTAATCCTTTTTTTGAACAAGGTGTGCTCCTTAAGCCTTGCTTTAATTGTGTTGTTTTCGTTGCTGTTGTGCACAAAAAAAGGATGATGCATTGGGTGTTTAACATTTAAGAAAGCACAATCAGATCATTGTTGATTTATAAGTAGCATAGCCAGTAGCTCATCATGTGACATGTCCTACTACCATATATTGTGATTACTTGCTGGGGGGCCTGTTTTCCATATAAAATGAGCAAAGGTTTCAGAAGTGGGTTCCTGGAAGCATGCTGTATCAATTCCAAAGACATAACTGATGCAATTTCATCAACTTCAATTCGTGTCTTGGAATATAGTTGTAGCAGCCTCGAGATCTGTTGATATTGTATTGGCAACATTGTACTTGGCACATGACACCCATCTTATGCATTTCTTTTAGAGTTATACTATTATACAGCATTTGCATGCATGTCAACATGTAGATGACTAGATTCCTGGGATATCATAGTACATGTTGGCGTATATCCTCTTCTCAAGTATGTAACGGGACCATAAGATGACAGGCCTGCGTATGGAGCTGGACTGAGACCGTCCTAATAACTAACAAATAGTTAAGGAGAAATATTTTTTTTTTGTAGAAGTAGACCAGATGACAGTGTTAACAGCTAGCTAGAATTGCGTATGCAGGCATCTCTTGTTTATAGAGTACAACGTATGCAGAGATCTGGCCTTGTAGTCTTGTTCATGCGGTCCCAAAAACTAAGTATATACTTTGAATTCGTTGGTTTGGCACGTAATGCCTGCTTATCCATAATGCGTGTGCTGCTTTAGTCTGAAATGTATTTCAGCTGTAGCAAGTAGGCAGCATCATATATCCGGCCACTTGGTGCGATGTACATGTCGTTGACAAATTACCAGGGTCGCTGAGCTGCAACCGAACCAACAACACACACACAGGTGGTGAGGAGGTCCCAGATGGATAGATTCGCTCGTCATTGCAGTTACCTGCTCCGACCCAGCGACCGGGCAACAAACCAAAGCGCCCTACTGCTCCTACTGTCCTACATGTACATGTCTTCCGTATACTGCATGCATACTCGATCAGATCAGACCGCTTGCTTTTGGCTTTTGGCAAAGCTCGACCGATCATCACTGGCGACCTAATTAACAGGCGGCTCCCATCCAGCACCAGCCACGGACGTAGAGGAGAGGAGATTGATTTCGCTGTACGTATCTTTTCCAATGTGTTCCACGCATGTCGAGCGGTCGACGGGCTCCACGTGGTGGCCGCCGTGGGGCCGCGGCCGGCCGGCCGGCCGCGAATCTTTCCTTCCCCATGCACGCAACGTACGTGCGTGAACGGACCTCCTCCTCCTCGTCGTCGTCGGCTCGGTCGTCGTCACCGGCCCACCCCACCCTCCGTCCGCGTGGCTCATAAACAAGTGCAAGTTGATCCGCGACGTTGCTTTCAGGCCAGGGTCCCCGGTGCCCTAGCAATAGCAAGCTCCATCGAGGCTGTCTGTGGCACGCAGCTAGCGCGGCTCCTTTTGTTTCTTTACCATATCATTATCAGTTACCTCGTCGCGAAACTGCCGTTGGTCCCAGTGACACTATCTCCGTTTGCGATTGATTGAAGGCCCGTGTGTTTCTCTTTGTTTTGATATAGTATGACAAATTTTGTACTTGTTCTCATGTTTGTTCTGTCGTCGCTCGAACCTAGTGGTGGATTTGGTTTACTACGGATGCGTTGTTGTTATTCTATAGGTTGGACTACGTTTCTAGATACTGTATGTACAGATATGTTTTGTGTGAGATAGTATTGTTAATGTGCACGATGAACGAAAAGGAACCTAACCATCTGAACTACGCTCAATTTGACAAAAAAAAAGAGACAATATCTAACTATAAATTTTCCAAATCAAGATACCCCCCCCCCCCCTCAATCGTAGATGCACAGAACCATATCTTTAAAATGACATCAAGGGCGAATTAATGGTATTACCAAAAATAACTTGATACCAACATGTCTCATGATAGCCGACATCTCCAAACGACAACCGCAGTCCACAAACCTATTAGTGAAAAAATAAACCATTGATAAAACTGCACAACCTGACTGAGAATGTGGTACACAAAGACAACGCCCTAAAGAAGGAACGATGATTTGTGTACTAATGTTATTGGGTCTAACCAAGAGGTCAAACATATGGTTATCACCCCCGAAGCAAAACTTCTAGCCAACACCTTCAACAAGGGTATGGACATTGCTTGATCCATCCAAAAAAGATTGACTACAAAATTTTCACCCGAAGAACAAAAACATGCTAGGTCGCAAGTGAGAGAGATGATGGTGTGGGAGGTACGACTCAAGTCCGGCTTAACCAACTCGTCATGCACCCCATCGGAAGTGCCAAAGTCATCCTTAAGGAACACAAAAAAAGGGTATGGACATTGCTTGATCTAGCCAAAAAAGATTGACTACAAAATTTTCACTCGAAGAACAAAAACATGCTAGATCGCAAGTGAGAGAGATGATGGTGTGGGAGGTACGACTCAAGTCCGGCTTAACCAGCTCATCATGCACCCCATCGGAAGTGCCAAAGTCATCCTTAAGGAACACAAAAAAGGGTATGGACATTGCTTGATCCAGCCAAAAAAGATTGACTACAAAATTTTCACCCGAAGAACAAAAACATGCTTGATCGCAAGTGAGAGGGATGATGGTGTGGGAGGTACGACTCAAGTCCAGCTTAACGAGCTTGTCCTGCACCCCATCGGCAGTGCCAAAGTCATCCTTAAGGAACACGCCACCCATCTAGCATTTGAGCGAGAATTCCATGTGGGCACGTGCGTGCGGGGGCATGCACCTGGGAAGTCATAGGATTGCCTCGCGAATCAAAAATTTGATTGGTCTCATATGTAAGTGTGTGGCTTGATACGGTATCTACATGTAATTATAAGGGTGTGGCTAGATCTCAATTAAGTGACAAAACATATAAAAAAGAAGAAAGAAAAACTTAAAAGAAAATGTACATGGATCTTCACATATGATCTCACGGATATAACATCGACTGAGACTTCATTAACTCTCAGTAGACTGGGATTTAGCAATCCCGTTACTGTAAATAGGCAAAGAAATTACGTACAATGAAATATCTGGTACAAAGCTATCAAAACTAAAATGAGCCCAGGGCAAAAAAAAAAGTCATGTGCACGATCAGGATCAGTAACGTGGAAGGCAGCATTGGCGTTAGCAATTAAGAACACTGATGCCGTCGTCACTCCACATGCATGCAGACACGGCCTCGCTCGGTTGTCTCTAGTGAACGTACGTAGGACACTTCGGCTAGCTCCGGCCCCGGTCCGGCGTGATCATCGTCCCTGTCTCCTTGTCAGTAGCGCACTGTGTTCCACACGGATTCGTGCCCCGGACTCCACCGGCGACCGCGACGGCGCGAGGGCTCGAGTCACAACCACCAATGAAGCTGGGGTTGACCTAATCATGCATGCATCCAACTGCAAGGAAAGCTCCCCTTGGCTTAACCCGCCTGCCATTTTCACTGTCCAGTTAGTGATAATATTAACACCACATCCTGATGATAACTGTCGCCTGTCCATACAAGCCGTAGTATGTACGTATATATACACTCTGATGATGCATGTGGTATTAGTTTACTGCTCGATCTCGTTTACGACACCGTACTTCCGTCGATGTACACATAACCGTATACATATAACTAACCATGGAGAGCTGCATGTGATGATGTGCGACAACCCAGTAATGTATGTGTCTTCAAGCTAGGCCGGACCGGAGAAAACAACAGCTGAGATTTGTTCTTCCACTCTTCATTATTCATTCAGTATTAAGCACACCTGGCTGTGTATGAACAGACAGTGCAGCGACAATACGGTTTACGGAAACAATAACCTATATATGGCACAGTTAGAAACCCATGCCCGCAAGGAACCATCTCTGACTTGTACACAACCAACGACGACAGCCTCGATCCCTAATCCCTATCATCACACCCGGAGGCGGAACATGGGATTAGCAGCATTTGATGTTACATTCGCGGTTGCGTGCATGGGGTGGTGGTTTGAATCTTCCACGAGGAAGGAAGAGCAGTTCATAGGTGCTAGCTTAGCTAGCCTCTGAGTCTGACCCGTCCGTGTGGGTGTGGAGCAGGAGGAGATTAAAGGGTATCAGATATGAAAGATCAACTTTATCCTGTTGCTTAACTTGTTGTCAATGGGAAGTGATGTAATTGTGCACAGAAGAACGAAGGGGACAAGTCGGCCAGGACATGAGGCGGGGAAGATTAGGGACCAAGAATCCGCCATCACCTTGTGTTTGTCCTATTCTTCCATGCATGCATGCATGGCTCCATCTTTCTTCCGCGGCAGCTGGCCCTGTGCATAAAATTATACCCATGGGATCTTTCTTTTTGGCCTGCCGTATTCTTCCCGAATGTCTTAACTTTTTTTCTGCGAAAACGATTCAGATCTATTATCAAAGTTCACCGGAAGTACAAAGTATCTCAAACATAATAAAAATTACATCAAGATTCTAAGACCACCAAACGACCACTACCGCCATCAGAACGAGCCGCCGACGCGCCGCTGTCGCCGCTCCCATACCGGAGTCGGCTTGACATTATCGATGACAGCCGGAAAGTCTTCGTGCACGTGCCCTTAAGGACCAATGCCCTGGAGTCGTAGTCGTCGTCGTTGAACCACTGAATATATCTTAAACACCTGACACAAAATCTCGTTTCATATGGAGAGAAACCCTAACCTCACCGTTCCGAGAAAACGGTAAGAATCTACGCCAGAGCTCCGTCGACTACGTCCAGATAGACGAACTCGAGGAGGATCAAAGTTCGGAAGACAAACTCGAAAAAGAAGCGCCGCCATCCGCCCGAGAGCCGCACCTGCGAGGACTAAAAACCCCTAACCTAAACTACTAACCGGGGTGAAGTCACTGGGATTCCCCTCCCCGCCACCAGTCGCCGGATCGGCCGAAAGAGGGGAGGCAAATCTACGGGCCCGCCGGCGGAGCCTGGAGGGTAGAGTTTACCCTAGCCACCAAGGGATAGGAGAGGGAGAGAGAAACCCTAGATGTGTTCTCAACTTTCTGTTTTGCGTGTACACATTTATTAGTTTATTCTTCCCGTATGTCTAGGCCAGCAGAACTACATGCAATACATTTTCGTATCTACTTATTTGTACATATACGTGGATGATTGATACTACCTCTGTACAGAACTGCGAAATTTCTTATATCATGGTACGGGAGGAGTAGTAGATAATTTGCATAGTCATCACTACTGAATTGTCTGAACCCTTGAGAGTGCAGATAGATGCATGGTTTGCATCAGATTCTGACAATGTTAGTGATCAGATGACAAATAAGAGTTGTGTATGTTTATTAGAAAATCAGTACTGACCTTAATTATTATAGACGGAAAGGAAGGGCTCAAGAGAAGGACAATACTTGCTCCAGGCTAGCTTTTGATAGAAGAAGGTTGGTGCATGTGTCTCTAACTATATACTATCAACCAAGCAATCTCAGTGCACTTTTCGATGCATGGTCACTGTGGTTAAACCTCAAAGTGTGCATGGTCCGAGGCATTTGGCCTGTTGTGACCATGACGGAGCACTGGCTTCAGGAGTGTTGAGGCGGGCAAAGATCGTCATCGACAAAAACGCTGGACCATGGAAATTTTAAAACTTGGAGGTTCTTGGTTGTTGGCTGCAACAACTCCCACACATATGTCAAACAGGGTGTCATCACTTGATTGCATACTATATGGACCTGTCTTTTTCCCATTTCTCTTTTTTGAACTATTGGACATGCCTTTTCTACTGCCATGAAATAAGTGTACATTCCAAGCCTTGTGCAGGGCCACACATTGTTCAATCATCTCAATAATGCTAAACATACAAAGAGTTATACGCAATTACACGCTGATTAGGATTTTTTTCATCTACTAACCAATCATAAACTTGCCCTCCCTGATTTTCAGGGGTGGGCTGCCTCCTCATCTATTGACCAATCAAATTAACCCTTTTTGTAAAACCTTGTAACTCGTTTGTACGTGTAGCATTACTCCCTCAATGTGGATTCATGCGGCTGAACAGACATGTAGTAAAAAAATGAATGCTATATATGATATGCATGCATGGGTTAACTTAATATTGGAAGTGAAGTACTAAGTTTTCTTTGTTCATCGGAAATTAAAGGGCTAACTTGGGTAGTATGTGTGTGCGCGCGTGCATGTGTGTGTGCGGGTGCCCCTGCGTTTATATGGACGAAGTGTTTCTAAAAAAAGTGATCTACTAACATGGGTGCTAATTGCTAAACAATTTCCACTCAGAGATGACATACTCCCTCCGTCCTTTGAAGAGCGTACTTCCAACTGTATTGAAAAGTCAAATATTTTTACGTTTGACCGTATTTATATAATAATGCACCAACATTTATGCCATGAAATTAGTAGCATAGATTCATAATGAAATATATTTTCATCATATACGTATTTGGTTTCACAAACATTAATATATTTCTGCACAAATTCGATCAAACTTTAAAATAATTTGATCCTCCAACAAAATTGGAAATACACTCTTTAAAAGACGGAGAGAGTAGCTGCCACTGTCTGGAGGGCCGGAGCTCTGAACAAATATACACAACCTGAATCCACCATCTTTCCTAATCAAGTCTTAACTCGCATTTAACTGCCCCTAACAAGTGAAGAGCAAGAATGCAGGAGCTTTATATAATTGGATAGACACCCATCTGTGAGGTTAGAGCATCTACAACCGGACCCCTCAAACCCGTCTCAAACACCCCAATCAATGTTCGGTCATGATATTTGGACCCAGACGGGCCTCTCCAACCGCCCTCAAACGCCCGGGCTGACCGGCACCCCCCATATCCAGCCCAAATATGGGGCGGATATGAGGCGGTCCGGGCGCATCCGGGCATGCCCGCCACATCGACTTGGCCCAGTTTGGCCCACGGCTTCCCCACAAATATCACCGTCCGGAAAACCCTAGACCGCAGTAAATCCGAACTCCACTTCACTCCCCTCTCCGTCCACTCCACTTCCGATCCCCTCCAAACGCATCCGATGGCTGGCGACCGACGCAGCGCTGTCTTTGGTTGGGAGTCCGGCTCCGACGACGACTGGTCTAGCCTGCTGCGCGAAGCAGAACCCGACGATGTGGAGGAGGTCGCCCTCCGCATCGCATTAAGACGTTCGGTCGTCGACCAAGGCGGATCCGGCAGCGGCGGATCCACTTCGTCGCGCCCGGCGCCCGTCTACGCAGTGCCGGCGACATCGTCGGCCCTTCCCTCCCGGCGCGCAGCTCCGGCCACTCTGCTCCACTCCTCCAGGTACGCCGCCCACCACCAGCACCCTCTACTCCGGAGGTGGTGCCCAGCCACCGCTGGGTCCTCGTGCCCGCGGCGGGGCCAGCGCCCACTCGGACGCCCGAGTCGGAGGCACGAACAACCCGAAGCGAGCGGCAGCGGGCGAGGAAGAGGGCAGCGGCGTCCGAGTCGATGTCCGCGCGCCGTCCGCGCGCGAGCGCGCCGGTCGATCCCAAGGCAGCGCTCCTCGCTTCTGTCCTCCGCCCGTCGCTCACGACGGCGGAGATGGATGAGCGGTGCCTCCACCGCAAGAATGCCAAGGCGCTCCGACTCGCCATCGAGTTGTCAGAGCGCGAGGCAACAAAGAAGGCGAAGGCGAAGGAGGCCCGCCATGCCAAGGAGCAGGACCGCCTGCTCCGTAGGCTGTCGAGCATGAGGTGCAGCTCCGACTCGGATATGACGCATGGCTCCACCTCCAGCTCCGATGACGACGCGCCTCCACATGCCAACGCCTACACGGAGGAGGGGCACAGCCGCGCCGACAGCCGGAAGGGAAGGGGCCGGCGAGGAAATGGTGATTTCCTCCGCCCTTCCTCGTTCTGTTTATATTTTATCCATGTTTATAGTATGGTTTGCACTGTCCACCGTTGAACTCCGATGAATCATGTTCCTTTGGTCTGGCTAATCCGATGGACTGAGCTATGATGAAGTGTTTTACGTAGCATTGCATGAATTGTATGGTTTTGAGATTTAGAATATGAGGCATGCGAGTGTGGAAGACGAAATATGAGGCGTGGCTGGACAGTGCCCGCGGACGCGCCCGGACGCGTCCGCGAGTGTTTGAGGGGTCAGATTTGCCTAATGCGGCTGTAGATGCTCTTAGTGGTCTGTAGTAGTTTGCACATATGTACCTTATTATATTTATTAATGAAAATATCGTAGAACACTTGTTCAGGGCTTCCAAAAAAGCCAGGTTCCTAAAGATTTAATCACATACATGAAATGAACGACAGCTAGCCTTTTGAACCGTCGGCATGTAGCTTTTCATGGATGAATCAAATCATTTCTCAGCTAGCTAGCACTAGCAGCCGATCGATCCAGCGTCAGCGAAGATCACAGCAGATCACGGGGTTAAAATATGCGGCCTGTGAGGTAACAAGCTGGTGAGAATTTGAGGCTGGCCTTTTGTGCCTTGGACCATGCATGAGTCATGCAAGATACAAGAACCTTTAGCCTACACGGACACGAGCTAAATTAATTACGGGTACGTCCATGCATGGCTGCATTTTTTTTCACGAACACGTCTATGCATGGCTGCTGTCATTTGGATTGTCCTGGTTACACTCATGCGCTAATAGAACTTCGTACTGGACAACGATCAGTATGCACGCACGTTGTGCCATTAATTAGGACAGGTGCAGTGGTTGCTATTCTAGTGTGCTGGTTCTATGGCGCCTTAGCACGACGACTTTTTGATTATCTACTATAAAAAAATTTGCCGGGCTCTAGCGAGGGAGGAGTGAAGACGGTGGCGCGCCTTCGGCTCGCTTCAATGCTTGTAGGCGTCGCTAGATGGTCTACGGATCTAGATTTAATTATCATTATCTCTGTTGTTTGTTGTACAACGGTGATTGAAGATGAATAGTTCGAAAGTTTTCTTGCAAAAAAGGGCAGCCGGTTTGCTTTCAGCCTCGGCATCAACATGAGTTTGTAATGAGTTTGTTGTTTGTGGCGGTTTCTTCTTTGACGAGTTTGTTTCTTTTACTCTTTTATTATTTTCTTTTACTCTTCCTTAATTTATAATGAGCTTGTTGTTTGTGGCTATTTCGCCTAGATTACACTTTGTTTAGTTTCTTTTAATCTTCTTTATTTTGTAATGAGTTTGTTGTTTGTGGTGGTTTCTTCTTCGTTGGAAATCGACGACGAGGCTGGTTGTTTTAGAAACAAAAAAAACCTCCAACAAATTAAATTATTGATAATGACATAGCAATATCAACCTATTTCCCCCAATTTAAGAAAAAAACTCTAAACTACTCCATTTAAGCAAGTTTCTTTCATTTTGTACCTCTAAAGTTTTGCCCATTTCTGATGGATGGGGCCGGCTGTCAGTCCCATGTGACGCAGCTAGTCAAATGACACATTAGTGATGCATTCCTCGGGGCGCCCGCGGCAGATGGTATGTGAGATGTGTTGGTTAAGCCTGGGTCGACTGGGTAGCCGCAACCGAGATAAACTGCGGTTCCGCGGGACGATGCCCAAGAAGGTAATGACATGAAGCACCACCAGGTCGAGCCCGAGAGGACGGACTGGGGTTTTCATCCCGGAGCCTAGGAAACGTGACCGGACCGACAACAACGCCTCCTTCGAAGGGAAGCACACCCACAGGAATGTGCTGACACGACACACGGAAAAACTCTCTGATGCTGTTCCCATGCAGACCATAATTGCGAGGTTTTTGCTCATTTACTGGTCACAATGGGGAGTAACTTAGGAGTAACATCACACACTTCAATACAATTTTACTTATGTGTCACATATTTAATGAAGAGAGAGGTGCTTGTGGTAACTAGCTAAGTTACCGGAACATCACACACTCCAAGAAACAATGAGTCTATAACCTAATAAATACATTGTTGCATGACACTACATAGATGTTCCTACCCACTGTGAAGGTAGTAACATAGTCTAGGGAAGTGTGTAAGTTACTAGACTATGTTCTTGTCCATTGTGACCAGCCTTAGGTGTTACGGAAAAAAGCACCCTGAACAAATTTTCGTTAGAATCCTGAAAACAAAATTCGTTAGATCATTTCGGTATTGCGGTAGAGCACGGGCCCTAATCCTGGCTGTTAGAACGTTGCTTTCCTACGTCCGTCGCGTGGAAGATAGGCCCGTAGTAGCAACCCGTAGCATCCATCCAGGGAGTCGCCACTGGCGCATGCAGGCCGAATTTTATTTCCCAACTGCTGTGCCCAACTTTGCAGGAAAGGGAGCCGGTTCTGACTTTCTTCCCTCCGACGGCTACTCGCCGTGGTCTCGCCGGCTGTCGACGCCGGCAACTGTCCACACCACACACACTGCTGACTGCTGACCACTGAGTGTTTACAAGATTCATTCAGTCGCTCTCCTGGCTGCAACTGCCGCCTTTCTGCTGCTGCAGGTGACTGGTGAGTGGTGAGTGGTGACAGTACGTGGCTGCAGCTCTAACCATTCCAGTCAGCTGTGAAACTTTCTGCTATCCCACTAATTCATTATTCTGGAGCTTCTCTTAACGGGTTCAGAGTGACCCTTCTAATTTCTATACGTACGGAAAGCTCAGTATACGCCAAGTATTTTGACATCAACATTGCACACAGTCAGTTTGAATTGATCTGTGCCTAGTTAATGCGCTGGCTGCTTTCAGTTATTCAACTCTGTGACAAATCAATCTTATAGGCAGATTTCCGCACAAAAAAAATCTTATACGCGGATGGCGGAAAATGACTATACAGTTTACTACAGAGAAGCTGTCGAGGCAATGCAGATAAGCATGCATATGTGATATGTATCTTATAACCCAAATATGCACCGGGTCACATTTTAGGGAAGATTAGCACAGAAAGGCACGGTCTCTCTGCAAAAATAGTAGTAGGATTTATTTAGTGCGTCGCGACTGTTCACGCTGATTACAATGTCAAAGATGGTTAAACTGTCAGCGTTTCGTGGTGTGACATTGGCAGTTTGACTTGCAATTGTTAGAAGGGAGAGAGAGATTGTTGTGGAATATGATGGATGTATTATTGAGCCTTGAGGACGAACATATATTGAGTATAAGATTTGGAGGGCCTTTCCTGAAGATAAGATAGGAGACGGATTACAAATCATAGACTACCAAATACAAGTAACCCAAATATATCTCTAACAGCAATAATGCGAGTGAGGAGGCTGGGTGTGCTGGTTGAGGTATTACGTGTGGTGACTTTGTTTAGAGGAATCTCAGGCCGTGCTTAGCATTGAAGCAGTGCCTACTTGTCTAGTTCTAATGGGCTCTGTAAAAAGACATGACCTTGGCACGAGTTGGCCAGAACAAAATGCATGGATATAGTTTTAGGAAACTTGTCAGATGGCAGGCTGCTTCCGTAATTTTGTGTGAAAAGAATAGTGGCCCGGTTTATAGAAAAGAACTAGGCCAACAAAAATACATAGCACGCGTTTTTTTGTGTGACGGTACATAGCATGATTAATTAGAGGATAGTCGTATGAAGACCCTTACGCTTACATAGCAAACTAGGGCTACTGTACAACCAAACAAAGGCTGTCGCGTCGACATCCTGACATCCCACACCTCACCCCCATCCCCCAACCACGGAATCAATAGACCAAACATAATTGATTTTCAATGGTACTTTAACAACGATTAGTGGCGGAGGCAGGATTCCCGAAATACTGATCTTAAGGGAGGCGACTGATGAAGCCATGTACCTAGAATTACAGTGTTGCGTTCACGGTCCGAATGAAACTTTGAGAGATTATATTCAGAGATAGATTACGTTGCATCACACAGTTGAGAATGTGTTAGATTACCAAGCAATTTGTGCCTTCAAAGAAGATGTTAAGTATCGAGAGTTGAATATGAAATTCGGTCAGACGGGAGATATGACTCGGACTCGGATGATGGAGATTGCCACCAAGTACGCCAATGACGAAGAAGAAGACCGATTCCGGAGTGGCAGGTACAAAACAGTCGCCCACGAAACCGGAGGAGGGAACTCCAGTCGGAAGCAGAAGCGCAAAGCCGAGCCAGCTGCTCCTGAAGAAGCCTTAGCCGTGACTCAAGGAAAGTTCAAAGGGAAACCCAAAGGACTGTGGAACCCCAAGAAAGTAAAAGATTAAGATGGAAATGATGTGCTAGATTTACCATGCCACATTCACACCAAGAAAGATGAAAAGGGTAATTTCATTTACCCGAAGCATACCACTCAACAGTGTCGACTCCTAATCCAGCAATTCCGAGAGAAACAACCCAAAGAAAAGGAGAAGGAAGCGAACAAAGTTGAGGATGGGGAAGAGGACGATGATGGTTACCCCCACGTCAATTCCATTCTGATGGTTTTCGCTGATGTTGAGAGTAAGAGTCGACTGAAAGTCATCAATAGAGAAGTGAACATGGTCGCTCCGGTGACACCCAGTTATTTGAAGTGGTCTCAGGCTGCCATTACATTCGACCAGTCCGATCACCCGGCGCACATAGCCACCCCTGGGAGGCAAGCGCTGGTGGTCGACCCAGTAGTAGAAGGCACTCGACTGACTAAAGTTCTGATGGATGGTGGCAGTGGTCTGAACATACTGTATGCAGAGACGTTGAAAGGAATGGGCATTCCGATGTCCAGACTCGGTGAAAGCAATATGAGTTTCTAGCGAGTTATTCCTGGCAAGAAGGCTGCATCACTCAGCCAGATCGCCCTTGATGTAGTTTTCGGTGATCCCAAGAATTACCGCAAAGAAAAGTTGACATTTGAAGTTGTGGATTTCCAGAGTGCTTATCATGCTATTCTGGGCAGGCCAGCTTATGCACGTTTTATGGCTCGGCCATGTTACATGTATCTCAAATTGAAGATGCCTGGTCCTAAAGGAGTGATCACTAACACTGGCAATCGCAAGAAGGCAGAAGAGTGCTTCCAGAAGGGCTCGAAGATCGCCGATGCACAGATGGCAGTGGTGGAATTGCAGGAGTATCAAAAAGATGCAGATCCGAGTGATTTGTTGCGAGCTAAGAAGCCTGCCACAGATTCAGCATTCCAGTCGTCTGGTGAGACAAAGCCGATTCATATTCACCCAATGGATCCCAATGCTGCTCCGACTCACATCTCAACAACACTCGACTCCAAATAGGAAGAAGCGCTCATCCAGTTCCTCCGTGAGAACTGGGACATCTTTGCATGGAAACCTTCTGACATGCCAGGTGTTCCCATGGGACTGGCTGAGCATCGTTTGCGAGTCGACCCAAAAGTGAAACCAGTCAAAGAACGTCTTCGACGGTCCGCCGTACAGAAGAGAAAGGTAATTGGTGAAGAAGTAGCTCGGCTTCTAGCAGCTGAGTTTATCCGAGAGATTTACCACTCCGAGTGGTTAGCTAATGTTGTCATGGTCCCAAAGAAGGACAACTCACTTCGCATGTGCATTGACTTCAAACATATCAATCGGGCCTGCCCGAAAGATCACTTTCCTCTCCCTCGCATCGACCAGATAGTCGACTCGACTGCGGGGTGTGAGCGTTTGTCCTTTTTGGACGCTTATTCCGGGTATCATCAGATCCGTCTGTATGGACCCGATGAGATAAAAACAGCTTTCATCATCCCATTTGGGTGCTTCTGTTATGCCACTATGCCATTCGGCTTGAAGAACGCTGGAGCCACGTTCATGCGGATGATTCAGAAGTGTTTACTCACTCGGATCAATCGGAATGTGGAAGCATACATGGATGACATTGTGGTCAAGTCACGGAAAGGTTCCTACCTACTGGCTGACCTTGCTGTAACCTTTACCAACCTCAGAAGGTATGATATCAAGCTTAATCCATCAAAGTGCACGTTTGGAGTTCCAGGCAGAAAATTACTCGGTTTTCTCGTTTCCGAACGAGGGATCGACCCTAATCCAGAGAAAGTGGGTGCCATACTCCGGATGAAACGCCCTGTGTGTGTGCATGATGTCCAGAAGCTTACTGGTTGTTTGGCTGCCCTAAGTCGATTCATTTCTCGCCTCGGTGAAAAGGCACTGCCTCTCTACCGACTGATGAAGAAGTCAGATAAGTTCGAGTGGACTCCTGAAGCTGATGCAACATTTGCAGAGCTTAAAGCTCTGCTTTCCACCCAGCCGGTGCTTGCTGCTCCAATCAGCAAAGAGCCTTTACTGCTTTACATTGCAGCCACTAGACAAGTCGTCAATACAGTACCTACGGTCGAGCGGGAAGAAGAAGGAAAATCTTACAAAGTTCAACGCCCAGTATATTATGTCTCTGAAGTTTTGACCCCATCAAAGCAAAGATATCCACATTATCAGAAGCTTGTTTATGGGATTTATATGACCACGAAGAAGGTTGCACATTACTTCTCTGACCACTCCATTACAGTCGTCAGCGGCGCTCCATTATCAGAGATTCTGAACAACAGAGATGCAACTAGTCGAGTGGCAAAATGGGCGATTGAACTCCTTCCCTTAGATATCAAGTTCGAGGCAAATAAAGCTATCAAGTCTCAAGCAATAGCAGATTTCCTCGCCGAGAGGATCGAACAGCAACTTCCGACTCAAGTTCACTCGGAACACTGGACCATGTTCTTTGATGGTTCCAAGATGCTGAATGGTTCCAGTGCTGGGGTGGTATTGGTATCCCCCCGAGGAGACAAGCTCAGATATGTCCTCCAGATTCACTTTGATTCCTCCAATAACGAAGTAGAATATGAAGCACTCTTGTATGGGTTACGTATGGCCATCTCACTCGGCGTCCGTCGCCTCATGGTCTATGGCGACTCAGATTTCGTAGTCAATCAAGTGATGAAGGAGTGGGACGTCAGAAGCCCAGCCATGACTGGCTACTACAACGCGGTGAGGAAGTTGGAAAACAAGTTCGAGGGGTTAGAGCTCCATCATATACCCCGACTGAAAAATCAAGCAGCCGATGATTTAGCAAAGATAGGCTCCAAGAGAGAAGCCATTCCCAGTAATGTGTTCCTGGAGCATATTCATGCACCTTTAGTTCAAGAAGATCCCTTCACTAAAGAGCCCCCACAGCTGAAGAGTGCCACCGATCCGGCTGAAATCGAGATTCCAGCCGTAGTCGACTTGATCATGGAAGTTTTGGTCATCACCCCCGATTGGACAGTACCATATATCGCATACATTCTTAGAAGAGAACTCCTAGAAGATGAAGAAGAGACTCGACAGATCGTCTGTCGATCTAAAGGCTTCACCGTGATAAGAGGACAGTTGTTCAGAGAAAGTGTGACTGGAGTCTGCCAGAAATGCATAACACCTGAGGAAGGTCGAGTGATCCTCAATGATATCCACTCGGGGACCTGTGGTCACCATGCGTCCTCCCGGACCATTGTGGCCAAAGCATACCAAGCGGGATTTTACTGGCCTCGAGCAAATGAGATGGCACAAGAAATAGTCGACAAATGTGAAGGTTGTCAGTTCTACTCCAACATGCCTCACAAGCCTGCATCAGCCCTGAAAACCATCCCGCTCGTCTGGCCTTTTGCTGTCTGGGGACTGAATATGGTTGGTCCTTTGAGAACTGGCAGGAGTGGATTCACTCATATGCTTGTAGCAGTCGACAAGTTCACCAAGTGTATTGAAGTCAAACCTGTCAAGAATCTCGATGCCAGTACTGCTGTCAGCTTCATCAGAGAGATAACATTCAGATATGGTGTTCCACACAGCATCATCACTGACAACGGATCGAACTTCGATTCAGATGAGTTCAGAGCCTTCTGCGCCTCCCAAGGCACACGAGTTGACTATGCTTCAGTCGCCCATCCCCGGTCGAATGGACAAGCAGAAAGAGCAAATGGCCTGATTCTCAAAGGGTTGAAACCTCGACTGATGCGAGACCTCAAGCATGTAGCGGGTGCCTGGGTTGATGAACTTCCATCAGTTCTTTGGGGATTGAGGACAACTCCCAATCGGTCGACTGGCCCAACTCCATTCTTCTTAGTCTATGGAGCTGAAGCTGTTCTACCGAGTGATTTGCTTCATAATGCACCACGAGTCGAACTCTTCTCTGAAGATGAAGCAGCACAAGCTCGGAAAGACGCAGTCGACCTCCTAGAGGAGGAAAGAGAGATGGCCTTGATCTGGTCGACCATTAATCAGTAAGACTTGCGTCGATTCCACGCCAGAAATGTGAAGGGTCAAGCTTTTCAAGAGGGAGACTTGGTTCTTCGAGTGGATCAGCAGAAACCACACAAGCTTGCTCCTGCTTGGGAAGGCCCCTTCATTATCACCAGAGTGCTCCACAACGGAGCATACCGCCTTTACGATGTCGAGCATAAGAAGGACGAGCCACGGGCTTGGAATGCGGAGTTGCTCCGCCCCTTTTACACTTAAGTACTCATTCGAATAAAATGTAATAAGAATTACCTTTGTAATTTGCTTATCAAAGACAAGAGCGTTACAGTCCTCGTAAACGATTGTTGTTGCTTTTATTTATGTCTGAAATCCCCCAGTGGGTGCCTTAGCTGCGAATTCGTTTCACCTAAGTTAAAAAAATCCTACCGAGTGGTGAGCAAACCTCCCACTCGGGGGCCTAGCTACAGTCCAGTACTCGCCTAAGTTTAAAAAATCCTACCAAGTGGTCAGCAAACATCCCACTCGGGGGCTTAGCTGCAGTCCAGTACTCGCCTAAGTTTAAAAAATCCTACCGAGTGGTGAGCAACCCTCCCACTCGGGGGCTTAGCTGCAGTCCAGTACTCGCCTAAGTTTAAAAAATCCTACCGAGTGGTGAGCAAGCCTCCCACTCGGAGGCTTAGCTGTGAATCCGTTTCGCCTAAGTTTAAAAAATCCTACCGAGTGGTGAGCAAACCTCCCACTCGGGGGCTTAGCTGCATTCCAATACTCGCCTAAGTTTAAAAAAAATCCTATCGAGTGGTGAGCAACCCTCCCACTCGGGGGCTTAGCTGTAGTCCAGTACTCGCCTAAGTTTAAAAAATCCTACCGAGTGGTGAGCAACCCTCCCACTTGGGGGCTTAGCTGCAGTCCAGTACTCGCCTAAGTTTAAAAAATCCTACTGAGTGGTGAGCAAACCTCCCACTTGGGGGCTTAGCTGCGGTCCAGTACTCACCTAAGTTAAAAAAATCCTACCGAGTGGTGAGCAAACCTCCCACTCAGGGGCTTAGTGATACGTCTCCGTCGTATCTACTTTTCCAAACACTTTTGCCCTTGTTTTGGACTCTAACTTGTATGATTTGAATGGAACTAACCCGGACTGACGCTGTTTTCAGCAGAATTGCCATGGTGTTGTTTTATGTGCAGAAAACAAATATTCTCGGAATGACCTGAAACTCCACGGAACGTCTTAGAAAAAACAATAAAAAATCCTCGCCAAAGATGAAGACCAGGGGGCCCACACCCTTCTCACGAGGGTGGGGGGCGCCCTCCCCTAGGGCGCGCCCCTACCTCGTGGGCCCCCTGGAAACCCTCCGACGCCAACTCCAACTCTATATATTCGCTTTCGGAGAGAAAAAAAATAGAGGAGAAGAAATCATCGCGTTTTACGATACGGAGCCGCCGCCAAGCCCTAAAACCTCTCGGGAGGGATGATCTGGAGTCCGTTCGGGGATTCGGAGAGCGGGATTCGTCGCCGTCGTCATCATCAACCATCCTCCATCACCAATTTCATGATGCTCACCGCTGTGCGTGAGTAATTCCATCGTAGGCTTGCTTGACGGTGATGGGTTGGATGAGATTTATCATGTAATCGAGTTAGTTTTGTTAGGGTTTGATCCCTAGTATCCATTATGTTCTGAGATTGATGTTGCCATGACTTTGCTATGCTTAATGCTTGTCACTAGGGCCCGAGTGCCATGATTTCAGATCTGAACCTATTATGTTTTCATGAATATATGTGAGTTCTTGATCCTATCTTGCAAGTCTATAGTCACCTACTACGTGTTATGATCCGGCAACCCCGAAGTGACAATAATCGGGACCACTCCCGGTGATGACCATAGTTTGAGGAGTTCATGTATTCACTATGTGCTAATGCTTTGTTCCGGTTCTCTATTAAAAGGAGGCCTTAATATCCCTAAGTTTCCAATAGGACCCCGCTGCCACGGGAGGGTAGGACAAAAGATGTCATGCAAGTTCTTTTCCATAAGCACGTATGACTATATACGGAATACATGCCTACATTACATTGATGAATTGGAGCTAGTTCTGTGTTACCCTATGTTATGACTGATACATGATGAACCGCATCTGGCATAATTATCCATCACTGATCCGGTGCCTACGAGTTTTCCATATACTGGTTTACGCTTATTTACTTTCCCGCTGCTACTGTTACAATCACTACAAAATACCAAAGACATTACTTTTGCTGTCTTTACTTTTTGTTGCCGTTACCACTACTATCATATTACTTTGCTACTAAACACTTTGCTGCAGATACTAAGTTTCCAGGTGTGGTTGAATTGACAACTCAGCTACTAATACTTGAGAATATTCTTTGGCTCCCCTTGTATCGAATCAATAAATTTGGGTTGAATACTCTACCCTCGAAAGCTGTTGCGATCCCCTATACTTGTGGGTTATCACTTAGCTGCATTTCAGTACTCGCCTAAGTTTAAAAAATCCTACCGAGTGGTGAGCAAACCTCCCACTCGGGGGCTTAGCTACAGTCCAATACTCGCATAAGTTTAAAAAATCCTACCGAGTGGTGAGCAAACCTCCCACTCGGGGGCTTAGCTGCAGTCCAGTACTCGCCTAAGTTTAAAAAATCCTACCGAGTGGTGAGCAAACCTCCCACTCGGGGGCTTAGCTGCAGTCCAGTACTCGCCTAAGTTTAAAAAATCCTACCGAGTGGTGAGCAAACCTCCCACTCGTGGGCTTAGCTGCAGTCCAGTACTCGCCTAAGTTTAAAAAATCCTACCGAGTGGTGAGCAAATCTCCCACTCGGGGGCTTAGCTGCAGTCCAGTACTCGCCTAAGTTTAAAAAATCCTACCGAGTGGTGAGCAAACCTCCCACTCGGGGGCTTAGCTGCAGTCCAGTACTCGCCTACGTTTAAAAAATCCTACCGAGTGGTGAGCAAACCTCCCACTCGAGGCTTAGCTGCAGTCCAGTACTCGCCTAAGGTTGAAAGTCCGCCCTTATCCACAAGGACGACGAGGTGCAGGTCGACTACAACCTTCTCCTTTGGAGCTGCGCCACAAATACAACGTGCGCTCCATCCCCATCTGCGAGGATGACGAGGTGCAGGTCAACTACAACCTTCTCCTTTGGAGCTGCGCCACAAATACAACATGCGCTCCATCCCCATCCGCAAGGATGATGAGGTGCAAGTCGACTGCAACCTTCTCCTTAGGAGCTGCGCCACAAGTACAATGGACGACGAGGCGCCGGTCGATTGAAGCCTCCACTTCAAGAACACATCTCAAAGAGCAAATTCAACGCAAAAAGCAATAATACCAGTAGCGCAGCGGCAGCCATCTCACGCTTCCAAAGGCATGTCGTCGGTTCGAAATAAACCAAGTTCAGATAGATCCTAAAAAGTTCCAGGCGACAGATCAAAAGTATTCGAGCATCGAGCCTGAAGGAGTTTAACGGTTACAGCAACCACTCGGCATTCCGAGGCAAATTTAAGGCAAGTTTAAATCTCAAGTATGTTCATTCGGCAGGAGGAGGGCTGGCAGGCTCAACGAATTCGTCCAAGTCAATTCCATCTGCAATCCGAGTGGCAGCAGCGATGAAAGTCTCCATAAAGGATTGGAAATCATGCCTTTTGGTGTTGGCGACCTTGATCGCCGCCAATTTATCTTCGCAGGCTTCCTTGCAGTGGAGTCTTACCAGTGATAACGCCACGTCAGCACCGCACCGCGCGGAAGATTTCTCCACTCCTGCACTCGACCAGGGACCTCGTTGAGTCGAGCCATTAGTGACTCAAGATCATTTTGACGCGTTGCCCTTGGCCAGAGTGATGAGTCGATCTGTGAAACTACCACCTTCAATCGAGCTAGATAACTTGTGACGCTGGTGATGCGGGACTCCAGTCGAAGTACATTCATGGCAGCCTCGTCGCCGACTGGAGAAAGGACAAGGTCCAAGCCCGTCTCGATCCGTCCAGTCTCCTCCTCAAAGTTTTGGCAGAATTCTGCAGAGTCAAGAAGTTAGTGAGTCGACTGGCTGGGACTAACTTGCAAACAGTCGGGGTTAGAAGAGATACCTTCGAGCATGAGGAAGAGTTTCTTGGCGAGAGCTTTCAGATAAGCCTCCAAATCGTTCCTCCTGCGAGTCACGCTTTCCAGCTTCTCATTCAGAGCCACCTTATCCTTCTTCAGACGAGTTGCCTCTCGGTTGGATTCAGTGAGAGAAGACTTCAGCTTGCTTACTTCTTCTTCCAGCACTCCGACTGAAGCCAGCTTCTGGTCAGCAAGGGCAGTCTTATCTTGAGCCTCCTTCTACGCAGCCGCAAGGTCCGAGTCCTTCTTCTCTAGAGCCAACCTCATTTTTTCTGCAAAATAAACATTTGGATCAAACAAGAGATTGAAGAAATATTTTAAAAGGACGGTCGACATAAGCAGTCGGGCAGTTACCTTCCGTACCAGCAGCTTCATCTTGAGCTTTCTTCAATTTTTGTTGAGCCAACTCCAAGTCAAGGTTGAGTTGCCTCTGCTTCTCCTCAAATTCGGCAAACTTAGCAATAAGAGTACAAGATTTCTGCAGAGGATAAAAGACACATCAATTGACAAGATCAAAGATTGTTTACTTTCGAGTGAATAAAACTTCAAAGTTGACTCAGACCCCAGCCGACTGCCCGCAGTCGACCGCGGTCTCGGGGACTACACCCAGTGGGTGCACTTGGCGTGCCCGCGCTGGTTCAGATTCCACTCAGTCGGTCCACCCGAGTATATATAAAAGAAGAAGAGCATAACTATTCAGACCCCGGCCGACTGCCAGCAGTCGACCGCGGTCTCGGGGACTACACCTAGTGGGTGCACTTGACGTGCCCCCACAGGTTAAGATCCTACTCGGCCGGTCCGCCCGGATCGAGTGGAAGAAAGGAAAGCGAAAGAAATACTCAGACCCCAGCCGACTGCCAGCAGTCGACTACGGTCTCGGGGACTACACCCAGTGGGTGCACTTAGCGTGCCCCCACCGGTTCAGATCTCACTCGACCAGACTGAGTGGAAGAGTGCAAATACTAAAGACAACAAAAACACCCAGTGGGTGTACAGATTCGACGCAAACAATAAGAGATTGTATGAAAGAAGATATTTCAGGTAACATATCTTAACAGAACAAGACCAGTCGAAAAGCAACTCACCTGGACATTGGCCTGAAGAGCCACGCTGGCATCATAAGCAGCCTGGCTGTTGTCGTGCACCACCTTCATCCGCTCTATCATCACACCAGCCTGACGGATGGCTGATACGTCTCCAACGTATCTATAATTTTTGATTGCTCCATGCTATATTATCTATTGTTTTGGACTATATTGGGCTTTATTTTCCACTTTTACGGAATGAAACCTTCGGGAACGTGATTTTCTCATCAGATAAGACCCAGGAGACTTGGACCCTCCGTCAAGAAAGCCACAAGGCGGTCATGAGGGTGGAGGGCGCCCCCCTAGGGCGCGCCCCCTGCCTCGTGGGCCCCTCGAAGCTCCACCGACATACTCCTTCCTCCTATATATACCTACGTACCCCCAAACGATCGGGGACGGAGCCAAAAACCTAATTCCACCGCCGCAACTTTCTGTATCCACGAGATCCCATCTTGGGGCCTGTTCCGGAGCTCCGCCGGAAGGGGAATCGATCACGGAGGGCTTCTACATCATCATCCAAGCCCCTCCGATGAAGTGTGAGTAGTTTACTTCAGACCTACGGGTCCATGTAGCTAGATGGCTTCTTCTCTCTTTTTGGATCTCAATACAATGTTCTCCCCCTCTCTCGTGGAGATCTATTCGATGTAATCTTCTTTTTGCGGTGTGTTTGTTGAGAACGATGAATTGTGGGTTTATGATCAAGTCTATCTATGAATAATATTTGAATCTTCTCTAAATTCTTTTATGTATGATTGGTTATCTTTGCAAGTCTCTTCGAATTATCAGTTTGGTTTGGCCTACTAGATTGGTTTTTCTTGCCATGGGAGAAGTGCTTAGCTTTGGGTTCAATCTTGCGGTGTCCTTTCCTAGTGACAGAAGGGGCAGCAAGGCACGTATTGTATTGTTGCCATCGACGATAACAAGATGGGTTTTTTATCATATTGCATGAAACTATCCCTCTACATCATGTCATCTTGCTTAAGGCGTTACTCTGTTTTTAACTTAATACTCTAGATGCATGCTGGATAGCGGTCGATGAGTGGAGTAATAGTAGTAGATGCAGGCAGGAGTCGGTCTACTTGTCTCGGACGTGATGCCTATATACATGATCATACCTAGATATTCTCATAACTATGCTCAATTCTGTCAATTGCTCAACAGTAACTTGTTCACCCACCATAGAATACTTATGCTCTTGAGAGAAGCCACTAGTGAAACCTATGAACCCCGGGTCTCTTTCTCATCATATCTATCTCCATCACTTTATTATTGCTTTGCTTTTACTTTGTGTTTTACTTTTCACTTTGCATCTCTATACCAAAAATACCAAAAATATTATCTATCATCTCTATCAGATCTCACTTTCGTAAGTGACCGTGAAGGGATTGACAACCCCTAAGCGCGTTGGTTGCGTTGAGCTATTGTTTTTGTGTAGGTACAAGGGACTCGCACGTAGCCTCCTACTGTATTGATACCTTGGTTCTCAAAAACTGAGGGAAATACTTACGCTACTTTGCTGCATCATCCTCTCCTCTTCGGGGAAATTCAATGCAGTGCTCAAGAGGTAGCAATAAGAATTTCTGGCGCCGTTGCCGGGGAGTCTGCACAAAAGTCAACATACCAAGTACCCATCACAATTCCTATCTCCCGCATTACATTATTTGCCATTTGCCTCTCGTTTTCCTCTCCCCCACTTCACCCTTGCTATTTTATTCGCCCTCTCTCTCTACCCTCCCTCTCTATTTGCCTCTTTTTGCCTGTTTGCTTTTTGTTTGCTCGTGTGTTGGATTGCTTGTTTGTCACGATGGCTCAAGATAATACCAAATTGTGTGACTTCACCAATACCAACAATAATGATTTCCTTAGCACTCCGATTGCTCCTCTTACCGATGCTGAATCTTGTGAAATTAATGCTGCTTTGCTGAATCTTGTCATGAAAGATCCGTTTTCTGGCCTTCCTAGTGAAGATGCCGCTACCCATCTTAATAGCTTCGTTGATTTGTGTGACATGCAAAAGAAGAAAGATGTCGATAATGATATTGTTAAATTGAAGTTATTTCCTTTTTCACTTAGAGATCATGCTAAAGCTTGGTTTTCATCTTTGCCTAAAAATAGTATTGATTCATGGAACAAGTGCAAAGATGCTTTTATCTCTAAGTATTTTCCTCCCGCTAAGATCATCTCTCTTAGAAATGATATTATGAATTTTAAGCAACTTGATCATGAACATGTTGCACAAGCTTGGGAGAGAATGAAATTAATGATACGTAATTGCCCTACTCATGGTTTGAATTTGTGGATGATTATACAAATTTTTTATGTCGGGTTGAATTTTGCTTCTAGAAATCTTTAAGATTCGGCCACGGGAGGCACTTTTATGAAAATCACTTTAGGAGATGCTACTAAACTCCTAGATAATATTATGGTTAATTATTCTCAATGGCACACTGAAAGATCCACTAATAAAAAAGTGCATGCGATAGAAGAAATTAATGTTTTGAGTGGAAAGATGGATGAACTTATGAAATTATTTGCTACTAAGAGTGTTTTTTCCGATCCTAATGATATGCCTTTGTCTACTTTGATTGAGAATAATAATGAATCTATGGATGTGAATTTTGTTGGTTGGAATAATTTTGGTAACAATGCGTATAGAGGGAATTTTAATCCTAGGCCTTATCCTAGTAATCCTTCTAATAATTATGGAAATTCCTACAACAAATCTTATGGAAATTTTAATAAGATGCCCTCTGAATTTGAGAGTAGTGTTAAAGAGTTTATGAATTCACAAAAGAATTTTAATACTTTGCTTGAAGAGAAATTGCTTAAAGTTGATGATTTGGCTAGGAACGTTGATAGAATTTCTCTTGAGGTTGATTTTTTAAAGCTTAGATCTATTCCTCCTAAGCATGATATCAATGAGTCTCTCAAAGCCATGATAATTTCCATTGATGAGTGCAAGGAAAGAACCGCTAGGATGCGTGCTATGAAAGATGCCTTTATTAAAGCGTGTTCTTCCAATTCCTATGAAAATCAAGATGAAGATCTAAAAGTTATTGATGTGTCTCCTATTAAATCTTTGTTTTGCAATATAAATCTTGATGAAACTGAATATGATCCACCCTTACCTAGAAGGCCTTCTAAGAATTCGGAGTATTTAGATCTTAATGATGAAATAGATAAGAGTGGGATTAAAAGAAATAAAACCCTATATGTTGCTAAACCCACTATATTGGATTTCAAGGAATTTAATTATGAAAATTTCTCTTTAATTGATTGTATTTACTTGTTGCAATCCGTGCTAAATTCTCCTCATGCTTATAGTCAAAATAAAGCCTTTACCGAACATATCATTGATGCCTTGATGCAATCTTATGAAGAAAAACTTGAGTTGAAAGTTTCTATCCCTAGAAAACTTTATGATGAGTGGGAACCTACTATTAAAATTAAAATTAAAGATTATGAGTTTTATGCTTTGTGTGATTTGGGTGCTAGTGTTCCCAAAACTTTGTGTGATTTGCTAGATTTCTGTGATTTTGACGATAGCTCTCTAAATTTGCATCTTGCGGATTCCACTATTAAGAAACCTATTGGAAGAATTAATGATGTTCTTATTGTTGCAAATAGTAATTATGTGCCCGTAGATTTTATCGTTCTTGATATAGATTGCAATCCTTCTTGCCCTATTATTCTCGGTAGACCTTTCCTTAGAACGGTTGGTGCAATTATTGATATGAAGGAAGGGAATATTAGATTTACATTTCCATTAAAAAGGGCATGGAACAATTACCTAGAAATAAAATAAAATTTCCATATGAATCTATCATGAGAGCCACTTATGGATTGCCTACCAAAGATGGCAATACCTAGATCTATTCTTGCTTGTTATGCCTAGCTAAGGGCGTTAAACGATAGCGCTTGTTGGGAGGCAACCCAATTTTATTTTTATTCCTTGCTTTTTGCTCCTGTTTAGTAATAAATAATTTATATAGCCTATGTTTTGGTCGTGTTTTTTGTGTTTAATTAGTTTTTGTGCCAAGTAGAACCGTTGGGAAGACTTGGGGAAAGTCTTGTTGAACTTGCTGTAAAAAACAGAAACTTTAGCGCTCACGAGAACTGCTGTCATTTTTATTTGGAAAGTTCTATTTAGTTAATTAATTTTGCAGATGATTAATAGATAAATTACTCACGTCCAGCAATTTATTTTAGAATTTTTGGGGTTCCAGATCTTGCGCTAGCTACAGATTACTACAGACTGTTCTGTTTTTGACAGATTCTGTTTTTCGTGTGTTGTTTACTTATTTTGATGAATCTATGGCTAGTAAAATAGTTTATAAACCATAGAGAAGTTGGAATACAGTAGGTTTAACACCAATATAAATAAATAATGAGTTCATTACAGTACCTTGAAGTGGTCTTTTGTTTTCTTTCGCTAACGGAGCTCACGAGATTTTCTACTTTAAGTTTTGTGTTGTGAAGTTTTCAAGTTTTGGGTAAAGATTTGATGGATTATGAAACAAGGAGTGGCAAGAGCCTAAGCTTGGGGATGCCCATGGCACTCCCAAGATAATCTAAGGACACCTAGAAGCCAAATCTTGGGGATGCCCCAGAAGGCATCCCCTCTTTCGTCTAACTTTACTTGGAGCTATATTTTTATTCACCACATGATATGTGTTTTGCTTGGAGCGTCTTTTATGATTTGAGTATTTTCTTGTTAGTCTACCACAATCATCCTTGCTGTACACACCTTTTGAGAGAGCCATACATGATTTGGAATTTTTTAGAATACTCTATGTGCTTCACTTATATCTTTTGAGCTTTATAGTTTTGCTCTAGTGCTTCACTTATATCTTTTAGAGCACGGTGGTGGATTTGTTTTATAGAAACTATTGATCTCTCATGCTTCACTTAGATTATTTTGAGAGTCTTAATAGCATGGTAATTTGCTTAAAATCCTAATATGCTTGGTATGCAAGATTAATAATAAAACTTTCTTATGAGTGTGTTGAATACTAAGAAAAGTTTGATGCTTGATGATTGTTTTGAGATATGGAGGTAATAATATCAAAGTCGTGTTAGTTGAGTAGTTGTGAAATTGAGAAATACTTGTGTTGAAGTTTGCAAGTCCCATAGCATGCATGTATGGTAAACGTTATGCAACAAATTTGAAACATGAGGTGTTATTTGATTGTCTTCCTTATGAGTGGCGGTCGGGGATGAGCGATGGTCTTTTCCGATCAATCTATCCCCCTGGGAGCATGCGCGTAGTGCCGAGGTTTCTGATGACTTGTAGATTTTTGCAATAAGTATGTGAGTTCTTTATGACTAATGTTGAGTCCATGGATTATACGCACTCTCACCCTTCAATCCTTGCTAGCCTCTTCGGTACCGTGCATTGCCCTTTCTCACATTGAGAGTTGGCGCAAACTTCGCCGGTGCATCCAAACCCCGTGATATGATATGCCCTTTCACACATAAACCTCCTTATATCTTCCTCAAAACAACCACCATACCTACCTATTATGGCATTTCCATAGCCATTCCGAGATATATTGCCATGCAACTTTCCATCATTCCGTTCATCATGACACATTCATCATTGACATAGTATTTGTGGAAAAGCCACCGTTCATAATTCTTTCATACATGTCACTCTTGCTTCATTGCATTTCCCGGTACACCGCCGGAGGCATTCATGTAGATTCATCTTTGTTCTAGTATCGAGTTGTAATCGTTGAGTTGTAAATAAATAGAAGTGTGATGATCATCATTATTAGAGCATTGTCCCAAGTGAGGAATAAATAAATAAAAAAAGAGAAAGGCCATAAAAAAGAGAAGGCCCAAAAAAAGGAGAAAGGCCATAAATAAGAGAAGGCCCAAAACAAATGAGAGAAAAAGAGAGAAGGGACAATGTTACTATCCTTTTACCACACTTGTGCTTCAAAGTAGCACCATGATCTTCATAGTAGAGAGTCTCTCATGTTATGACTTTCATATACTAGTGGGAATTTTTCATTATAGAACTTGGCTTGTATATTCCAACAATGGGCCTCCTCAAGTGTCCTAGATCTTCATGAGCAAGCAAGTTGGATGCACACCCACTAGTTTCTTTTGTTGAGCTTTCATACATTTATAGCTCTAGTGCATCCGTTGCATGGCAATCCCTACTCCTTGCATTAACATCATCGGTGGGCATCTCCATAGCCCATTGATTAGCCTCGTTGATGTGAGACTTTCTCCTTTTTTGTCTTCTCCACATAACCCCCTTCATTATATTCTATTCCATCCATAGTGCTATGTCCATGGCTCGCGCTCATATATTGCGTGAAAGTTTATAGGTCTGAGATTACTAAAGTATGAAACAATTGCTTGGCTTGTCATCGGGGTTGTGCATGATGAGAGCATTCTTGTGTGACGAAAATGAATTATGACTAAACTATATGATTTTGTAGGGATGAACTTTCTTTGGCCATGTTATTTTGAGAAGACATAATTGCTTAGTTAGTATGCTTGAAGTATTATCATTTTTATGTCAATATGAACTTTTGTCTTGAATCTTTCGTATCTGAATATTCATACCACAATTAAGAAGAATTACATTAAAATTATGCCAAGTAGCACTCCGCATCAAAAATTCTGTTTTTATCATTTACCTACTCGAGGACGAGCATGAATTAAGCTTGGGGATGCTTGATACGTCTCCAACGTATCTATAATTTTTGATTGCTCCATGCTATATTATCTACTGTTTTGGACTATATTGGGCTTTATTTTCCACTTTTATATTATTTTTGGGACTAACCTATTAACCGGAGGCCCAACCCAGAATTGCTGTTTTTTTGCCTATTTCAGTGTTTCGGAGAAATAGAATATCAAACAGAGTCCAAACGGAATGAAACCTTCGGGAACATGATTTTCTCATCAGATAAGACCCAGGAGACTTGGACCCTCCGTCAAGAAAGCCACGAGGCGGTCACGAGGGTGGAGGGCGCCCCCCTAGGGCACGCCCCCTGCCTCGTGGGCCCCTCGAAGCTCCACCGACGTACTCCTTCCTCCTATATATACCTACGTACCCCCAAACAATCGGGGACGAAGCCAAAAACCTAATTCCACCGCCACACATCTGTATCACGTGCGTCCTCTCGTCACTCGGGTTGGCCTTCTTGACCGTCTGGGAGCGACTTGTGAATATGTGCTTGAAGAGGCCCCAATGTGGTCGACAACCCAAGAAGTTCTCGCACATGGACATGAAAGAAGCGAGGTACACGATGGTGTTTGGAGAGAAGTGGTGGAGTTGAGCCCCGAAGAAGTTCAAGAATCCGCGAAAAAAGGGTGGGAGGCAAAGAAAACCCGCGGTCGACATGGGTGGCAAGGAGAACGCACTCACCCTCCCACGACTGCGGCTCGGTCTTGTTCCCCGGGAGCCGCACCGATTCATGGGGGATCAGTCCCCCCTCAACTAGATCGTCGATGTCATCTTGGCAGATCGTCGAGCGGATCCAGTCGCCCTGGATCCAGCCAGGCGGCAGACCGGACCTCGATGAGGATCCGCCCCAGCTGGTCCCCTTCCGTTTCGCCTTCGCCGTCTCCTTCTTTGCACGCTCCAACGCCACCGTCTTCTCCTTCCCCATGGCAGCGAATCGAGTCTGAGTGAAGCTACGAGCCGAGAGCAGAAGCAAGCGCAGCAAAGAAATCTGAGGAAGAGGAAGGGGAATGAGGGCGCACTGTTCAAAGGCCCTGGTCCGGTGCCTTATATAAGGACGCTTCCGAGTGACTGACTTGTAGGCCCGGACGATCTTATCAAATCCCGCAACAGTCGCGTGTGCGATACGTGGAGAAAAAGGTGGCACAGGGATCGAGGCAACCTGCCTAATCCGTCCCGATTACCACGGCCTTCCCCGCCTGGTGCGCTTCCCAAAATTCGAATCCCGTGAGATCCGCGGATGGCAGAACAACCCGCCAGACGGAAGATTTTTTCCATATCAACACTCGAAACTTAACAACGAAAGTTCACTCGACAAAACCAAGAATGGATCAAGGCGACTGAACAAGCAGTTGAAGCCATCGTGAAAGTTATTCGACCTCCGGGCGAGATATTCTTAAAGCACAAAAGTTGAATCAGAGGGGTAATCAACTCCTTCTCCACTCGAACCCTGAACCATTTGGGGGCTAATGATGAAGCCATGTACCTAGGGTAGGGTCATGGACCTGTCCTAGACACCCTCCCCTAGGACATCACCCTAAAGCCAGGACCATCCAAAGGGTACCATCATCCACTCGACCACAGATGTTCCACTCGGAAGAATCAATGTCACTCGACCGTCACAAAAGTCACTCGACAGGCAGGAGAGCTAAAGCCACTCTGCATGAACAACGGTCGAGCATTTACTTGTAGGCTTAATTGTCATTTATAGCACTTAAATACAGGCGTTACTGATGACCCACAAGTATAGGGGATCTATCGTAGTCCTTTCGATAAGTAAGAGTGTCGAACCCAACGAGGAGCAGAAGGAAATGATAAGCGGTTTTTAGCAAGGTATTCTCTGCAAGTACTGAAATAAGTGGTAACAGATAGTTTTGTGATAAGATAAATGGTAACGAGCAACAAGTAACAAAAGTAAATAAAGTGCAGCAAGGTGGCCCATTCCTTTTTGTAGCAAAGGACAAGCCGGAACAAACTCTTATAATAGGAAAAGTGCTCCTGAGGACACATGGGAATATCGTCAAGCTAGTTTTCATCATGTTCATATGATTCGCGTTCGATACTTTGATAATTTGATATGTGGGTGGACCGGTGCTTGGGTGCTTTTCTTACTTGAACAAGCGTCCCACTTATGATTAACCTCTATTGCAAGCATCCACAACTACAACAAAAGTATTAAGGTAAACCTAACCATAGCATGAAACATGTGGATCCAAATCAGCCCCTTACGAAGCAACGCATAAACTAGGGTTTAAGCTTCTGTCACTCTAGCAACCCATCATCTACTTATTACTTTCCAATGCCTTCCTCTAGGCCCAAATAATGGTGAAGTGTTATGTAGTCGACGTTCACATAACACCACTAGAGGCTAGACAACATACATCTTATCAAAATATCAAACGAGTACCAAATTCACATGACTACTAATAGCAAGACTTCTCCCTTGTCCTCAGGAACAAACGTAATTACTCACAAAGCATATTCATGTTCATAATCAGAGGGGTAATACTATGCATATAGGATCTGAACATATGATCTTCCACCAAATAAACCAACTAGCATCAACTACAAGGAGTAATCAACACTACTAGCAACCTACTAGCACCAATCCCGGACTTTGAGACAAGAATTGGATACAAGAGATGAACTAGGGTTTGGAGATGAGATGGTGCTGGTGAAGATGTTGATGGAGATTGCCCTCTCCCGATGAGAGGAGCGTTGGTGATGACGATGGTGATGATTTCCCCCTTTGGGAGGGAAGTTTCCCCGGTAGAACAGCTCTGCCGGAGCTCTAGATTGGATCCGCCAAGGTTTCGCCTCGTGGCGGCGGAGTCTCGTCCCGAAAAGTTCCTTCTTATTTTTTTCACATCGAAAGACTTCATATAGGAGAAGATGGACGTCGGAGAGCCACCAGGGGGCCCATGAGGTAGGGGGCGCGCCCTAGGGGGGGCGCCCCCACCCTCGTGAGCAGGGTGTGGGCCCCCTGGCCTTCATCTTTGGCGAGGATTTTTCTTTATTTATTTTAAGACGTTCCGTGGAGTTTGAGGACTTTTGGAGTTGCGCGGAATAGGTCTCTAATATTTGCTCCTTTTCCAGCCCAGAATTCCAGCTGTCGGCATTCTCCCTCCTTATGTAAACCTTGTAAAATAAGAGAGAATAGCCATAAGTATTGTGACATAAAGTGAAATAACAGTCCATAATGCAATAAATATCGATATAAAAGCATGATGCAAAATGGACGTATCAACTCCCCCAAGCTTAGACCTCGCTTGTCCTCAAGCGAAAAGCCGATAACAATAAATATGTCCTCATGTTTAGAGGTAGAGGTGTCGATACAAATAAAATACGAACATGAAGGCATCATGATTATTCTCATAACAGCAATATATATAGATTTTGTCATATGATTACTTATGTTCAAGTGATGATCTATTCACAATGCAAAAGTATAAATCATAAACCTTATTGGGCTCCGACAAACCATAATCTCAGTCATTGAAGCAATTGCAATTTATCATAACATCGGAAAGAGTCTATGTCAGAGCTAAAAAGCAAGTCCACATACTCAACTATCATTTAGTCCTCCATAATTGCTAACGCTCACGCAATACTTGTGGTTACGGAGTTTTAATCGGACACAGAGAAAGATAGGGGCTTATAGTTTTGCCCCACAACCTTTTACCTCAAGGGTAATGTCAACAATAATGGTTCATGCTACCCTACATCCAATTAGATATATATATATATATATATATATATATAGTGTTACTATTCATCACCCAGGGTGCAGAATAAGTTATTCTTCACCTGAGGTAATCTTACGATCATTTCATAATTAAATTACGTTTGAAATTCAAATAGTTACATTTCTATTGATTCACTACGTAAAATTTGACATAAGAAAATAAAAATATAGGTCATAAGACAAGAAAATTTGCAGTTTATGTGTATTTTAGACTATGTTTTTATGTTTGTAATTTTACATAACATAAAATATTTTTTACGGCGAATATATATTTTCTTACGGTCTCTTTTTGCGTCGGAAATAAGACAAAACTTACGGAACGTAAAATTACGGTGCATTGATGGTAAAATAGAGGGGGGGGGTGAAGAATAACTATTCCTCACCCAGGGTGACGAATAGCGCGACCCTATATATATATATCATGTTCTTTCCAACATGCTGAGCTTGCCAAAGGATAAAATGAAAAAGAAAAGGTGAAGATCACCATGACTCTTGCATCAGGTAGAAGATAATAATAAAGGATAGGCCCTTCGCAGAGGGAAGCAGAGGTTGCCATGCGCTTTTATGGTTGGATGCATAAAATCTCAATGCGAAAGAACGTCACTTTATATTGCCCCTTGTGATATGAACCTTTATTATGCAGTCTGTCGCTTTTATTACTTCCACATCACAAGATCGTATAAAGCTTATTTCTCCCTCACCAATCAATCATACATATTTAGAGCAACTTTTATTGCTTTGCACCGATGACAACTTACTTGAAGGATCTTACTCAATCCATAGGTAGATATGGTGGACTCTCATGGAAAAACTGGTTTAAGGGTATTTGGAAGCACAAGTAGTATTTCTACTTAGTGCTGAGAATTTGGCTAGCATGAGGGGGAAAGGCAAGCTCAACAAGTTAGAGGATCCATGACAACATACTTTATCTCAGATATAAGAAAGGCATAACTCATTACGTTGTCTTCCTTGTCCAACATCAACTCTTTAGCATGTCATATTTTAATGAGTGCTCCCAATCATAAAAGATGTCAATGATAATATATCTATATGTGAAAACCTCTCTTTCCTTATTACTTCCTATTAATTGCAATAATGACCAAAGCTATGTCTACCAACTCCCAACAACTTTTAATCATCATACTCTTTCTATGTGAAGTCATTACTCTCAATAAGATCAATATGAACTTTTTGTTTCTTTTTATTCTTTTTCTCTTTTCTTTTATTCACCCAAGATCATGGCAAAATAATAAAGCCCTTGACTCAACACTAATCTTTATTATATATAGTTCACGGACTCGATTACAAAGAGAGATCAAAAAGCAAAACTCAAAACTAGATCATGCCATAAACTTTATTCTACTAGATCAAGATACTACTAATAGGATCGAACTAAGAAAAACGATAAAGATAGGAGTTGTGATGGTGATACGATACCGGGGCACCTCCCCCAAGCTTGGCAGTTGCCAAGGGGAGTGCCCATACCCATGTGATTATATCTCCTTGATTGGTGAAGAAGGTGGTGGTGATGTTGGCTTAGCTGATGGCTTAGGCTTCTCCCTTAATTTGTGCTTGAGGACGGCATTTTGATCCCTCAGATCATCAATCTCCCACTCCAGGGTTAATATCTTTATGCATAGGTCCTGCTTATTTTCCTGCAAGAGACGAAAAGGGATAAACTCGAACTTGGGTTTCTTTACCCTATCAGGGAGGCTTGACTTTTTGAACTCCACGTGCATGTCCCCAGGTTGAGGTAATGGTGCTTCATCTTCATCTGAACTCGTCTCCTCCTTCCCCTTGGGTTCATAGTCCTCTTCTTCCTCCGTGGTCCATCCATCATGTTCCACATCTCCATAGACTTTGGGATTTGCTAAGTAATCATCCACATAGCTTTCTCCTTCTGAATCCTGGGAAGACATGTTGATTTAATCTGCAACGGGACAGCCCGAAACAAAAACAGAGGATATTGCGTGATACGGGAGTTGATACGTCTCCAACGTATCTATAATTTTTTATTGCTCCATGCTATATTATCTACTGTTTTGGACTATATTGGGCTTTATTTTCCACTTTTATATTGTTTTTGGGACTAACCTATTAACCGGAGGCCCAACCCAGAATTGATGTTTTTTGCCTATTTCAGTGTTTCGGATAAACAGAATATCAAACGGAGTCCAAACGGAATAAAATCTTCGGAAACGTGATTTTCTCACCGAACGTGATCCAGGAGACTTGGACCCTACTGCAAGGGATCAAAGAGGTGGTCACGAGGGTGGGGGCGCCCCCTGCCTCGTGGGCCCCTCGGTGCTCCACCGACGTACTCCTTCCTCCTATATATACACACGTACCCCCAAATGATCAGAACAGGAGTCAAAAACCTAATTCCACCGCCGCAACTTTCTGTATCCACGAGATCCCATCTTGGGGCCTGTTCCGGAGCTCCGCCGGAAGAGGGCCGTCATCACGGAGGGCTTCTACATCATCCTAGCCCCTCCGATGAAGTGTGAGTAGTTTACCTCAGACCTTCGGGTCCATAGTTAGTAGCTAGATGGCTTCTTCTCTCTCTTTGAATCTCAATACAAAGTTCTCCCCCTCTCTCATGGAGATCTATTCGATGTAATCTTCTTTTTGCGGTGTGTTTGTTGAGACCGATGAATTGTGGGTTTATGATCAAGTCTATCTATGAATAATATTTGAATCTTCTCTGAATAGTTTTATGCATGATTGGTTATCTTTGCAAGTCTCTTCGAATTATCCGTTTGGTTTGGCCAACTAGATTGGTAGTTCTTGCCATGGGAGAAGTGCTTAGCTTTGGGTTCGATCTTGCGGTGTCCTTACCTAGTGACAGAAGGGGCAGCAAGGCACGTATTGTATCGTTGCCATCGAGGATAACAAGATGGGGTTTATTTCATATTGCATGAATTTATCTCTCTACATCATGTCATCTTGCTTAAAGCGTTACTCTGTTTTTAACTTAATACTCTAGATGCATGCTGGATAGCGGTCGATGAGTGGAGTAATAGTAGTAGATGCAGAATCGTTTCGATCTACTTGTCACGGACGTGATGCCTATATACATGATCATGCCTAGATATTCTCATAATTATGCACGATTCTATCAATTGCTCAACAGTAATTTTTTCACCCACCGTAGAATATTTATGCTCTTGAGAGAAGCCACTAGTGAAACCTATGGCCTCCGGGTCTATTCTCATCATATCAATCTCCATCACTTTTATATTGTTTTGCTATTTACTTTGCTTTACTTTTTACTTTGCATCTTTATATCAAAAATACCAAAAATATTCTATCTATCAGATCTCACTCTCATAAGTGACCGTGAAGGGCTTGACAACCCCTAATCGCGTTGGTTGCGAGTAGCTATCGCTTTGTGCAGGTACGAGGGACTTGAGCGTGGGCTCCTATTGGATTGATACCTTGGTTCTCAAAAACTGAGGGAAATACTTACGCTACTCTGCTTCATCATCCCTTCCTCTTCAGGGAAAACCAACGCAAGCTCAAGACGTAGCAAGAAGGATTTCTGGCGCTGTTGCCGGGGAGTCTACGCAAAAAGTCAATATACCAAGTACCCATCACAATCCCTATCTCTCGCATTACATTATTTGCCATTTGCCTCTCGTTTTCCTCTCCCCCCAATTCACCCTTGTCGTTTTATTCGCCCTCTCTCTCTCTCTATCCTCCCTCTCTGTTTGCCTCTTTTGTCCGCTTGCTTTTTGTTTGCTCGTGTGTTAGATTGCTTGTTTGTCGCAATGGCTCAAGATACTACTAAATTGTGTGACTTCACCAATACCAATAATAATGATTTCCTTAGCACTCCGATTGCTCCTCTTACCGATGCTGAATCTTGTGAAATTAATACTGCTTTGTTGAATCTTGTTATGAAAGATCAATTTGCCGGCCTTCCTAGCGAAGATGCCGCTACTCATCTGAATAGCTTCGTTGATTTATGTGATATGCAAAAGAAAAAAAGATGTCAATAATGATGTCGTTAAATTGAAGCTATTTCCCTTTTCGCTTAGAGATCGTGCTAAAGCTTGGTTTTCGTCTTTGCCTAAGAATAGTATTGATTCATGGAACAAGTGCAAAGATGCTTTTATCTCTAAGTATTTTCCTCCCGCTAAGATCATCTCTCTTAGAAATGATATTATGAACTTTAAACAACTTGATCATGAACATGTTGCACAAGCTTGGGAGAGAATGAAATTAATGATACGTAATTGTCCTACTCATGGTTTGAATTTGTGGATGATTATACAAAAAAATTTGCTGGATTGAATTTTGCTTCTAGAAATCTTTTAGATTCGGCCGCAGGAGGCACTTTTATGAAAATCACTTTAGGAGATGCTACTAAACTCCTAGATAATATTATGGTTAATTATTCTCAATGGCATACTGAAAGAACTTCTAATAAAAAGGTGCATGCGATAGAAGAAATTAATGTATTGAGTGAAAAGATGGATGAACTTATGGAATTATTTGCTACTAAGAGTGTTTCTTTTGATCATAATGATATTCCTTTGTCTACTTTGATTGAGAATAACAATGAATCTATGGATGTGAATTTTGTTGGTAGGAATAATTTTGGTAACAACGCTTATAGAGGGAATTTTAATCCTAGGCCATATCCTAGTAATCCTTCTAATAGTTATGGGAATTCCTACAACAACTCTTATGGAAATTATAATAAGATGCCCTCTGATTTTGAATCTAATATTAAAGAATTTATTTCTTCGCAAAAGAATTTTAACGCTATGATTGAAGAAAAATTGCTTAAGATTGATGATTTGGCTAGGAACGTTGTTAGAATTGCTCTTGATGTTGATGCTTTGAAACTTAGATCTATTCCACCTAAGCATGATATCAATGAGTCTCTTAAAGCCATGAGAATTTCAATTGATGAGTGTAAATAAAGAACCGCTAGGATGCGTGCTTCCAAAGATGCCTTTATTAAAGCGTGTTCTACCAATTCCTATGAAAGTAATGATGAAGATCTAAAAGTTATTGATGTGTCTCCCATTAAATATTTATTTTGCAATATGAATCTTGATGAAACTGAATATGATCTTCCTTTACCTAGAAGGCGTTCTAAAAATTCAGAGTATTTAGATCTTAATGATGAAATTGATGAAAGTGGGATTGAGATAAATAAAAATCTAGATGTTGCTAAACCCATTATATTGTATTTCAAGGAATTTAATTATGAAAATTGCTCTTTGATTGATTGTATTTCCTTGCTGCAATCCGTGCTAAATTCTCCACATGCTTATAGTCAAAATAAAGCCTTCACCGAACATATTGTTGATGCCTTGATGCAATCTTATGAAGAAAAACTTGAGTTGAAAGTTTCTATCCCTAGAAAACTTTATGATGAGTGGGAACCAACTATTAGAATTAAAATTAAAGATCATGATTTTTTTGCTTTGTGTGATTTGGGTGCTAGTGTCTCTACTATTCCCAAGACTTTGTGTGATTTACTAGATTTCCGTAATTTTGATGATTGCTCTCTAAACTTGCATCTTGCGGATTCCACTATTAAGAAACCTATGGGAAGAATTAATGATGTTCTTATTGTTGCAAATAGGAATTATGTGCCCGTAGATTTCATTGTTCTTGATATAGATTGCAATCCTTCTTGCCCTATTATTCTTGGTAGACCTTTCCTTAGAACGGTTGGTGCGATTATTGATATGAAGGAAGGGAATATTAGATTTCAATTTCCATTAAAAAAGGGCATGGAACACTTTCCAAGAAAGAAAATAAAATTACCTTATGAAACTATCATGAGAGCCACTTATGGATTGCCTACCAAAGATGGCAACACCTAGATCTATCCTTGCTTGTTATGCCTAGCTAGGGACGTTAAACGATAGCGCTTGTTGGGAGGCAACCCAATTTTATTTTTATTCCTTGCTATTTGCTCCTGTTTAGTAATAAATAAATTATTTAGCCTCTGTTTAGGTTGTGTTTTTTGTGTTTAATTAGTGTTTGTGCCAAGTAGAACCGTTGGGAAGACTTGGGGAAAGTCTTGTTGAACTTGCTGTAAAAAAACAGAAACTTTAGCGCTCACGAGAAATGCTGCCATTTTTATTTAAAGAGTTCTATTTAGTTAATTATTTTTGAAGATGATTAATAGATAAATTCCTCACGTCCAGAAATTTATTTTAGAATTTTTGGGGTTCCAGATCTTGCGCTAACTACAGATTACTACAGACTGTTCTGTTTTTGACAGATTCTGTTTTTCGTGTGTTGTTTGCTTATTCTGATGAATCTATGGCTAGTAAAATAGTTTATAATCCATAGAGAAGTTGTAATACAGTAGGTTTAACACCAATATAAATAAAGAATGAGTTCATTACAGTACCTTGAAGTGGTCTTTTGTTTTCTTTCGCTAACGGAGCTCACGAGTTTTCTATTTTGAGTTTTGTGTTGTGAAGTTTTCAAGTTTTGGGTGAATTCTTTTGATGGATCATGGAACAAGGGGTGGAAAGAGCCTAATCTTGGGGATGCCCATGGCACCCCGAAGATAATCCAAGGACACCAAAAAGTTAAATCTTGGGGATGCCCCGGAAGGCATCCCCTCTTTTCGTCCACTTCCATCGGTAATTTACTTGGAGCTATATTTTTATTCACCAACATGATATGTGTTTTGCTTGGAGCGTCTTGTATTATTTGTGTCTTTGTTTGCTAGTATACCACAATCATCCTTGCTGTACACACCTTTTGAGAGAGCCATACATGAATTAAAATTTGATAGAATACTCTATGTGCTTCACTTATATCTTTTGAGCTAGATAATTTTGCTCTATGTGCTTCACTTATATCCTTTGAGCTAGATAATTTTGCTCTATGTGCTTCACTTAGATCTTTTAGAGAACGGTGGTGGATTTGTTTTAAAGAAACTATTGATCTCTCATGCTTCACTTAAATTATTTTGAGAGTCTCTTAATAGCATGGTAATTTGCCTAATAATAATATGCTTGGTATTCTAGATTTGTGAAACTTTCTTTTGAGTGTGTTGAATACTAATAAAATATTGAAGCATGATAACTGTTTTGAGATATGGAGGTGATAATATTAAATTCATGCTAGTTGAGTAGTTGTGAATTTAAAGAATACTTGTGTTGAAGTTTGTGATTCCCATAGCATGCACGTATGGTGAACCGTTATGTGATGAAGTCGGAGCATGATTTATTTATTGATTGTCTTCCTTATGAGTGGTGGCCGGGGACGAGCGATGGTCTTTTCCTACCAATCTATCCCCCTAGGAGCATGCACATAATACTTTGCTTTGATAACTTCTAAATTTTTGCAATAAGTATATGAGTTCTTTATGACTAATGTTGAGTCCATGGATTATACGCACTCCCACCCTTCCACCCTTGCTAGCCTCTCTAATACCGTGCAACTTTCGCCGGTATCATACACACTACAGTAATCAGCTACTTTGCCATCCGCCACGGCGGACGGCAAAGGCCTTTGCCGTCAGCCACGGACGGCAAAAGGCTCCGGCAAAGTAGGCTTCGGTAAACAGCTACTTTGCCGTCTGCTACTGATGGCAAAGTCTTTGCCGTCCGCCGCAGACGGCAAAGAGAGCGCGGCAGACGGCAAAGAAGGCGGACGGCAATAATTGCGCTGTCAGTCCGTTAAGTGGCTAACGGCAGGCCTTTGCCGTCCGCCGCTGACGGCAAACTTTCTAGTGTCTTTGTCGTCCGCCGCTGATGTCATCTACACGTCACTACATGGCAGGTTCTTTGCCGTCTACCACTGATGGAAAGTCTTTGCCATCTGCCACCGTAGGCAAACTGACCAAATGGGTCAGCTCCCAGGAAGCACAGCTGGATGCCACGTGTCTTCTTTGCCGTCCGCGGCAGACGGCAAAGAGCCCGTTGCCGTCGGTGGCAGACGGCAAAGAGCCTGCATATTGGCTCTTTTATCTGTTTTTATTAAATCCAACAATTTTCATCACAAATATAGATGACATATATAGATATATTTGAAAAGGCCATGACAGAGCAAACATATAAGATATCCAACACATAACTTCATCATCCAACCATATATATTACATGCATAGTTCCATCATACATAACAAGTTCAACATAGAGGCATCCAACCATATATATTACAATAGTTTCATCCAACGATACATGCATAGTTCAACGATACAAAAGAAACAGAGAAAGGGATAAGGAGCACTCCATCTATGCAAGCTTTCGTCAAGTGAATGAACTCTGCAAAATGAAAAATAAGAAAGTTAGAACAAGAAGAGTAGAACAAGAAGAAGACTAGAACAAGAAGAGTAGAACAAGAAGAAGACTAGAACAAGAAGAGTATGTCATTTATGAGCTAACTTACGTGAAATGGATCATATATGAGCTAACTAAGTTGAAATGGGTCATTTATGAGCTAGCTAAGGTGAAATGGATCATTTATGAGCTAACTTAGTTGAAATGGGTCGTTTATGAGCTAACTAAGGTCAAATGGATCGTTTTTCAGGTAACTAAGGTGAAATGGATCTTTTTTAGCTAACTTAGATGAAATGGATCATTTATGAGCTAACTTAGTTGAAATGGATCGTTTTTGAGCTAACTTAGGTGAAATGGATCATTTATGAGCTAATCTAGTTGAAATGGATCTTTTTGAGCTAACTTAGGTGAAATGGATCATATATGAGCTAACTAAGTTGAAATGGGTCGTTTATGAGCTAGCTAAGGTGAAATGGATCATTTATGAGCTAACTTAGTTGAAATGGGTCGTTTATGAGCTAACTAAGGTCAAATGGATCGTTTTTCAGGTAACTAAGGTGAAATGGATCTTTTTTAGCTAACTTAGATGAAATGGATCATTTATGAGCTAACTTAGTTGAAATGGATCATTTTTGAGCTAACTTAGGTGAAATGGATCATTTATGAGCTAATCTAGTTGAAATGGATCTTTTTGAGCTAACTTAGGTAAAATAGATCATTTATAAGCTAATTTAGGTGAAATGGATTGTTTTTTAGGTAACCTAGGTGAAATGGATCGTTTATGAGCTAAATTAGTTGAAATGGATCGTTTATGAGATAACCTAGGTAAGATTGGTCATTTTGGAGTTAACCTAGGTGAAATGGGTCATTTTAAAGCTAACGTAGGTAAAATGGATCATTTAGGAGCTAATCTAGGTAAAATGGGTCATTTTTGAGCTAACTTGGATGAACTGGATCATTTATAAGCTAACCTAGGTAAAATGGGTCATTTTAGAGCTAACTTAGGTAAAATGGATCGTCTATAAGCTAACTAAGCTAATTATGCAATTTTTGACATAAGTAAGCTAAGTACAGATCGTTTTAGAGCTAACTTAGGTAAAATGGATGGTTTTGGAGGTCAGTAAGCTTATTAAGTCATTTTGGAGGTGAAGAAGCTAAGTCTAGGTCATTATGGTAAGCATTGGAGGAAATAAAGCTAAGTCTAGGTCTTTATGCATGTGTTAAGCAAAACACTAGATAAACTTACCAAGATGTAGGAGGTGTAGGAGCGGGGTGGCTCGTGTCGGTAGCTGGAGAAGGATCGTGCGATGCTTGTCTGGAGTTACGCTGCACCAAAGATCATTTCCAATGTCTTGTTAGCATGATGACACTCAAATGTTAAGACTAGCAAGTAATGTCCATTCAATAAAACTCACCGTGGTCCCAGGAGCAATCACTGGCATCGGCGGAGCGGTCTGACCTGTCTTCTCGCACACAGACTGCACATTTGGTTTTGACGACTCAGTCATACTAGTTAGTAATGAGACAAACACTACATGAATGTTTTGGCTAATCTACAGAAGAAACTTACCACAAGGAGCTCGTACATGGCCCTTGCCTGCATGTCATTCCGTGCCCTCTCCTCCTCCATCATCTTTGTCGTCCTCTCCTCCAACTCCCGCTGCCTCTCTGCCGCCTCCGCCAGAAGTTTCTCCGTTCTATCTCTCTCACTTTGTATAGCAGCCTGCAACACCACTCACATGACCATTTGTAATCATTGATGGAAGCGCACACAATGTAATGGAGAAAGATAACTGAGTACGTATCACTAACCTTGATGGCGAGTTGCACTGGCCGTTCACGAGGCCTTATCTCAGGAGCGGAGCTCGACTGGCGCGCCTTGATCTCCGGGAGAGTGCTAGGACAATGGATAAGTCCATCTCCAATGGCTATGGAGCCATGGGACCTCCCGCCACCAGATATCATCAACAGCTCTGGATCAATGGGACCCTGGCTCGGGTTAAAGTCCTCCCCTTTCCTCGCCTTCCCCTCATCTCTATATCTCACGAGCTTGTTGTGGGAGGAGATGTTGGTGAAGTTGTTTGCATCATCGAGGTCAGACTGAGAGAAAGCCTTGACTTTCTTGAAAGAGGCAGTGTGGGCCATGGCATACAGGTCGTACACCTCTGGCACCTTATCCGCCTTATTGTAGCGTTCCTGAAAGAGAGAAACAATGAAAATTAGTAATTAAAGGGCTCAAGTTAGCATGATGAATGAATTGCATGAATCATGAAGCAAACCACATACCCAGTTGCGCCCGAACTGATATAAGTTGGAGCTGCCTTGATGGTGTGGCACACCTTCCATTTGGGCACGTTTGTCCTTGGCCTCGTTGTGGAGGGCTAGCCATCGTTGTGAGCACCACTCATCGACCAACACCTCCCAACAATCCATCCGATCCGCACACCATCTCGGAGGCACCTAAGTTAGCAAATAGAAACTTGAGCGCTACGGCTAAGAATTACTAAATGAAGGAACTTAAGTAGAGAAGGCCTTAAGAATTACCTTCATGTACTGCTCCTTACTCAGGAACTTATCGCGGCACGCCGGCTTGGTCTTCTTGATACCACGCAAGGCGTAGTAGTCTCGAACAGCCTGCACCCGAGCCTCGTGCCGTAAGTTCTGGAGTAGGCGCTTGCAGACGTTCTCGATAACATGTGCCGCGTCCTCCTCGTATCCCTCCTCACACCTGTAGAATGTCTGCAATCAAATGAGACAATATTGATTAGTACAATTAATAACTAGCTAGTTGAAGATTTTTAAATGTGTAAAGGAGAAATTACCCAGAACTTTCTGATCACCATGTCTGCCCTCGTGTTGCACACGACACCGTCGATAATCTCATCCGGCGGGGCCGGGGCAGCCACGCAGTGCTCCCAGCTCAATCCAAGATCTGGAAGCCGACCCTCACCAGGCAACGTGACAAACCCCAGGAAGTTTTGCCGGCAAAGAACTCCAAGGACGGAGTTGGGCCGGCGGACACTATGATGGTGGTCCCAACCCCTGCAGCATGACAAGGCCAACGCATTAATTATTTGAAAAAACGTGAATGCACAAGGTACAAAAATATTAAATGCACTTACGTACCTCTCCCCATCAGGGAAAATCAACCACCTCTGCTCGCGGGTCACCGGCACGGACGGGAGCCGTGTAGCACCACGCTGGTAGACGGTGCCCCCCTCCTCCTCAAGATCAGTCGGCTCCCCGCCATCATCAGCATGGCCACTCGGCTCCTCGGGCTGATCCGGCCAGGTACCCCATCCGGACGTGTGCTCCTCCGGGGTCACGTGGGCCGAACTCTCGTGGGCCGAAGGCCAGTCGACCCGAGGCTCGTGGGCCCAAGACCCGTGGACCGGAGGCTCGTGGACCGGAGTCCGTGTAGCCTCCTCCTCGGACGAGTCCACCCTAGCAGTCACGTGCTCGGGTGAAACGGCTGGGGGTGGCGGCGAGGAAGGCGCCGTAGCAGTCACCCTACCTCCTCTCCCACGACCACGTGCCCCACCTCCTCTCTTCCTACCTCGTCCCCTACTGGGCACCGCGGTCGACGAAGAAGGGCCCGGCGGTGTGGCCATACTGTCCAGCAACGCTCGGCGGAGAGGTGTGTCTGGAATGGAAGACCTCAGACCACGCTCCCGACCAGCGCCCACCATCTTTCAACACCTGCCATGACAAACAGTAAACGAAATTAGTACAACATAAAAAAAGACCGACATGAATAATAATATGTGTATCACTTAAGTGTATCATCATCAAGTACAACATAAAAAAATGTAATACCTGACACTACTAATAATCTCGATCAGTATCATCAATAAATGCATAATCATCATCATCACTATAATCAATGACGGGCTCATAGGGTTCATTGGCATCAACATGTGCAAGGCCACCTTGACGTAATCGGTCAAGCATTGACAGGTCATCCGCAGCAGTAACCTCTTCTTGTTCCGGCTCTTCTTGTTCCTCCTCTGGGGTGATGTCGGATTCATTGTCGCTGTCTACTTCAATGTTTTGGGGTGAAGTATAGCGGTTCTTGAAACACTTTTTGGAAAGACGTGTCTCTTGGAAGAATTCTCCTTCATATGTGTCTGGGTTAATGTGAGGTTCAGAATCCTCTTCCTTTGGTGGAGAAAGTCTAGCACGTGGCGGCACTTCATAAACGACATCCCAACCTTTCAGATTTGGATTAGTTTGGCAGGCCCACGGTAGATAGAATACTTGGGTCGCCTGTTGAGCCATAATATAGACATCAGGAACATCTAAATGAGTGCTTTGGTTGATTTCAACTAGCCCTACATGTTCATGAGTCCTTCTAGTCTCCTTCGGCTGAAACCAATAACATTTGAAGACTACGACATTCGGTGGATTTTCACCATAGAACAGAAGTTCATAAATTGCTTCAACTCTCCCATAATACTCGGTACCTCCTTCGCCGATAGCAGATACACAACAATTTGTTGACTTTCGGTCGGCCATAGATAGCTCTTTGCCATAGGTACGAAAGGGATACCCGTTGATGTCGTACTTGTCAAATGAACGGACCTTATAGTCAAAACCATTAGCGACTTGTCTCAATTCGGCGTCCATAGACTCTGAATTAGCCTACAAGTTTAATATGAAAGGATTGTTGCATTATGCACAAATTAGCGAATGATATGAAATTTTCTAATAGAAATTACCGTTTGTTTGAACCAAGAGATGAAACCGGGATAGCCACCTCCTTGCTTTGCGAGAAGCTCATACTCTTCGACGGAATCCCTTTGGATCTCCGCTCCATACGAGAATATGGTGACGTATCGACTGTATGACATATCCAGGAATAAGAGTAGTTCAAAGGAAATAGAAGTTGCGAAACAATGTACCGAGAACTTACTCGATGTACGGCCGCACTTCTATCAGGTTGTTGAAGATATACAACGAAATGGTCCGCCATTCTTCGTTATCCAAAGATACTGGATGTGAAACACTAGCTGGTGCGAGATTCCCTTTGAATAGGCTGAGGTTGGATCCACCCTTTGTAGGCTCGTCAGCATTGTACCGAGGCTTCGGATTATGCAAATGACGATTTTTGGCTTCGTAGTGCGCTGTTACGAAGTTTGCCGCCTCCTCTGTGATGAATGCCTCAGCCATCGATGCTTCAATTCTACGTTTATTTTTACATTTTTCTCGAAGCGTCTTCTGCATCCTCTCAGTTGGGTAGCACCAAAGATTTTGCACGGCCCCCCCCAATCTTGCCTCGGTCGGGAGATGCAAAATCAAATGCTGCATTGGATTAAAGAAGCCCGGTGGAAAGATCTTCTCTAACTTGCAGATCAACTCCGGCGCCAACTCTTCCATTTCTTCTAGCACGCCAGGCGATAGTTCTTTCGCATAAAGAACACGAAAGAAATAGCTGAGTTCTGCCAGTACTAGCCATTCATCCTCAGGGATGAAGCCACGCAACATCACCGACATTACCCGCTCAATCCATATGTGCCAATCATGACTCTTGAGACCAAATATCTTCAGTTTATCAAGATTCGCTCCCCTCTTTAGATTCGCTGCATACCCATCGGGGAACATCAACTGCTGTTGCACCCACAAGAGAATTTCCCTCACAGCTGGCCTTCCAAGATTGAACCATGCCTTTGGCTTCGTCCAGTTCTGCTTTCCTTTCGGTTCTTTCATGTTTTGTAACGGCCTATCACATAGCGCCTCCAGATCGACTCTAGCCTTAGTATTATCCTTTGACTTCCCATCTATGCCGAACAATGTACCAAAAAGTGCCTCGGCGATATTCTTCTCAGTGTGCATCACGTCGATGTTGTGTGGGCAAAGGAGGTCTTTGAAGTAAGGCAGATCCCATAAGCATGTTTTGTGAGTCCACGCATGCTTAGTATTATACCCCTTGAAGTACCCTGGACGTTGTGGATCTGGCTCGAGAGCGTTTAACTGATCCAGGGTCTGTTGGCCTGTCAATGCAGGTGGTGCAGAGTTTTTGACAACTCTACCCCTGATGAAGTTCTTCTTGTCTTTCCTGAACTTATGGCGAGGATCCAGGAACTGTCTATGCATGTCGAAGCAAGAAAACTTGCGACCGGCCTGAAGCCAACGAAACTCAAGAGCTCCCTTGCATGTGGGGCACGGGAACCTTCCATGCACACACCAGCCAACGAATAGCGCATACGCCGGCAAGTCATGCGTCGAGTACATGTACCAGACACGCATTATGAAGTTCCGTTTGCTAAAGGCGTCGTATGTCTTGAACCCATTATCCCAGGCTTCTTGCAATTCGTCCTTAAGCGGCTGCATGTACACATTCATATTTTTGCCCAGATAGTTGGGTCCTGGAATTATCAACGTCAGGAAAATGTTCTTTCTTTGCATAATCTGTCCGGGGGGGAGATTGAGTGGAAAGACAAATACGGGCCAACAACTGTATTGGGCTGCCGTCATACCAAACACACTGAACCCATCCGTGCTGATGCTGACTCGAGGATGCCTCGGATCTGCCGCTTTGTCAGCATGTAATTCATCAAACCTTTTCCACGCAACACCATCCGATGTGTGTACCATCATCAGATTCCCATCTGCATCTAGTTCGGTTCTTTTGCCTGTTTTGTGCCATGTCATCTGTCTGGTCGTCTCTTCGACCATGAAAAGACGTTGAAGTCTTGGTACGATTGGCATATACCGAAGAACACTAACGGGGATTTTGGTCTGTGTCTTCTCACCCATACCGTTGTCTACCACAATATACCTGGAAGACTTGCAAATGGGACAATAGTTCAAGTCCGCATAGTCAAGCCTAAATAAGGCACATCCTTTCTCACAGGCATGTATCTTCTCATAGGGCATCTTCAGTGCACGGAGGATTTTGTCCGACTGGTACAGGTTTGCAGGCATTACATGGCCTTTGGGTAGAAAGCGTCTAAATACTGTCATAATTGCGTCATAGCATTCTCTGCCCAAGTTGAACTGAGCCTTCAGAGCCATTACTTGTGAGATGGCATCCAACTGACAAAGCTCAGTGTGCTCGTGGAGCGGACGTTTCGAAGACTCCAACATTTCATTGAAGGCCTTTGCAGATTCCTCCATCTCCTCGTCCGAATCCCGAGCATCATCATAGCCTTGCACCATGTTTTCCATCCCGGTACCATGCTCGTCGGTGCGACGACAATCCACCTCAGCTCGGTCACGTTGGGCAGACTCACCATGAAATGTCCACACCGTATAATCGGGCGTAAAACCACTCTTCTGCAGGTGTTTGCCCATTTCAGCCTCTGTCTTCTTTTCCCAATTGCCGCACCGGAAACAGGGGCACCAGGTTTTCTTTTGGCCATTTGCAAATGCGGCTTGCACAAACCCCTTAGTTTTTGTGAACCATTCAGCGCTCCATTTGTTCTGACCAGTGTGACCGGTATACATCCAAGCACGGTCACTCATCTTGACTTTCAGAGCTACTGGACACACAACAATTATATATGTAATTCACCATGTATATATATTCATCAGTTGATCTACTTTGTCAATTTTATTACGTCCATGCAACCTACACTCTAATAGGTAATGATAGGTCCTAATCCCACCCGTGTATGTGTAGATTGGGTTTATTTTCCCATGCTATGCTCCGGATCCGACGCAAAATTTCGGCAGCACCTCCCCGTTGTTCTCCTGATACACGTCTCTGCAATAAACAGAGAGGATGTGTACCCGGAGAACAACAGGGGAGGCACTGACGAAGTATATGCGTCGGATCCGGAGCAAAGCATATGGAAAAACGAACCCAATCTACACATACTCGGGCTGTCCATGGATAGCGTTGGTCAATTCGAAAGAATCAAGGTTATAAATATGCAAATGCATGCATATTTATAACTATGACGCTTTCGAACGGGAGACACATATTGGTTACGCATACTGATGATTCAAGACACATATATAGCTAGCTATCAAGTTTCATCGGAATAGATCAAATAATTAATGGGGGAGGAGGACTTGTCATTTGTGCTCACCCACGAACGAAGGGGCAGAGCTCGTCAAACGCACGGCGAGGTCGTCGAACACCAAACCTCGCAGCGATGAAACAACTGCACATTTAAAACTACACGATCAACACAATTATATATGATGTTTTTCATAACAAAATCAAAAAATATATGACCTAACTAATAATTCACAAATATATGACCCCGTCGGCCTCTGGAAGGCCAAAGAACACCTTTTCGGGAGGTGTCGGTGGTCGGGGTGTCCTGTCGGTGTCGGGGTGCCATGTCGGGGTCTCGGGGTCGGGGTGTCGGGTCGGGGTGCCGGGTCGGGGTCGGGGTGCCGTGTCGGTGTCGGGGTCGGGGTGTCGGGTCCGGCTCGGGGTCGGGGTGTCGGGGTCGGGGTCGGGGTCGGGGTCTCGGGGTCGGGGTGCCGTGTCAGTGTCGGGGTCGGGGTGTCGGGTCAGGCCCGGGGTCGGGGTCTCGGGGTCGGGGTGTCGGGTTGGGTGCCGAGTCGGGGTCGGGGTCTCGGGGTCGGGGTGTCGGGTCAGGCTCGGGGTCGGGATCTCAGGGTCGGGGTGTCTGGTCGGGGTGCCGGGTCGGGGTCGGGGTGCCGTGTCGGTGTCGGGGTAAGGGTGGGTGTGGTGTCAGGGTGTCGGTGTCGGAGTGTCGTGTCGGTGTCGGGGTCGGGGTCTCGGGGTCGGGGTGTCAGGTCGGGGTGCCGGGTCGGGGTCGGGGTGCCGTGTCGGTGTCGGGGTCGGGGTGTCGGGTCAGGCTCGAGGTCGGGGTGTCGGGGTCGGGGTCGGGGTCGGGGTGTCGGGGTCGGGGTCTAGGGGTCGGGGTGTCGTGTCGGGGTGCTGGGTCGGGGTCGGGGTGCCGTGTCGGGTCGGGGTTTTTTCCTCTTTTTTCCTTTTCTTCTTCTTCCTATTCTTCCTTTTCTTCCTTCTTCTTCTTTTTCTTCTTCTTCTTCTTCTTCTTTCCTTTTTCCTTTTCTTCTTCTCCTCCTCTCCTCTTTCTTCTTCTTCTTCTTCTTCCTCTTCTTCTTTTTTCTTCTCCTCCTTCTCTTCTTCTTCTTCCTTTCCTTTTTCCTCTTCTTCTTCTCCTCCTCTCCTCTTTTTCTCTTCTTCTTCTTCTTCTTTCCTCAAACTAAACTAAACCTAAAACTAAAACTAAAACTAAATCTAAACTAAACATAAACCTAAAACTAATAAAACAGAAAAAAAGGAAAAAACTAAATCTAAACCTAAAACTAAACTAAAACTAAACCTAAAACTAAATCTAAACTAAAACTAAAAAAGAAAAAAGCAGAAAAAAGGAGGGGGGCTCACCTGGGGCAGGGCCGGTGGAGGAGGGGGGCGGGGCGGTGGAGGAGCTGGCCGGGGCGCCGGGGCGGCCTGGGGCGGCGGGGGGCCGGGCCCGGGGCGGTGGAGGAGCTGGACGGGGCGCCGGGGCGGCCTGGGGCGGCGGGGGGCCGGGCCCGGGGCGGTGGGGCGCGGGGCGGTGGGGCGCCGGGGCGGCGGGGGGCCGAGGCGGCGTGGGGCCGGGGCGGGGGGGCGACGGGGCGGCGGGGGGCCGGGGCGACGGGGCGGCGGCAGCGGCGGCGGTGGGGTGGGAAGTGGGGCGAGGAGAGAACAGAGAGGGGCGGGGGGTATACGGGCCGTTAGATACTGCCTCTTTGCTGTCCGCCCCTCTTTGCCGTCCGCCTTTTGCCTCTTTGCCGTCTACTGGCAGACGGCAAAGAGGTGGGCCGTTAAGTTTTTCCCAAACGGGCGGGGGGTGGGGGCCACCTCTCTCTTTGCCGTCTGCCAGCTGACGGCAAAGATTCTTTGCCGTCTGCTGGCGGACGGCAAAGATCTGGCGGACGGCAAAGAGCTTCTTTGCCGTCCGCCAGATCTTTGCCGTCCGCTTTTTGGTAGCTGATGGCAAAGGGCTTCTTTGCCGTCAGCTAGCAGACGGCAAAGAGCTGGCAGATGGCAAATTAGCTGATTCCAGTAGTGACACCTACCATATACCTTCCTCAAAACAGCCACCATACCTACCTATTATGGCATTTCCATAGCCATTCCGAGATATATTGCCATGCAACTTTCCACCATCTAGTTTATCATGACACATCCATCATTGTCATATTGCTTAGCATGATCATGTAGTTGACATAGTATTTGTGGCAAAGCCACCGTTCATCTCTTTCATACTTGTCCCTCGTGATTCATTGCATATCCCGGTACACCGCCGGAGGCATTTATATAGAGTCATACTTTGTTTTAGTATCAGGTTGTAATCATTGAGTTGTAAATAAATAGAAGTGTGATGATCATCATTATTAGAGCATTGTCCCAGTGAGGAAACAATGGTGGAGACTATGATTCCCCCACAAGTCGGGATGAGACTCCGGACGAAAAAAGGGGGGCCATAAAAAAGGAAAAGGCCCAAATAAAAAAATGATGAGAGAAAAAGAGAGAAGGGACAATGTTACTATCCTTTTACCACACTTGTGCTTCAAAGTAGCACCATGAAATAGCAAGTCTCATATATTGTGCTTCAAAGTAGCACCATGTTCTTCATATAGAGAGTCTCATATGTTGTCACTTTCATATACTAGTGGGAATTTTACGTTATAGAACTTGGCTTGTATATTCCAATGATGGGCTTCCTCAAATTGCCCTAGGTCTTTGTGAGCAAGCAAGTTGGATGCACACCCACTAGTTTCTTTTGTTGAGCTTTCATACATTTATAGCTCTAGTGCATCCATTGCATGGCAATCCCTACTCACTCACATTGATATCTATCGATGGGCATCTCCATAGCCCGTTGATATGCCTAGTTGATGTGAGACTATCTTCTCCTTTTTTGTCTTCTCCACAACCACCATTCTATTCCACCTATAGTGCTATATCCATGGCTCACGCTCATGTATTGCGTGAAGATTGAAAAAGTTTTGAAAAAGTTGAGTATGAAACAATTGCTTGGCTTGTCATCGGGGTTGTGCATGATTTAAATACTTTGTGTGGGGAAGATGGAGCATAGCCAGACTATATGATTTTGTAGGGATGAACTTTCTTTGGCCATGTTATTTTGAGAAGACATAATTACTTTGTTACTATGCTTGAAGTATTATTATTTTCTATGTCAATATGAACTTTTGTCTTGAATCTTTCTAATCTGAATATTCATACCACAATTAAGAAGATTTGCATTGAAATTATGCCAAGTAGCACTCCGCATCAAAAATTCTCTTTTTATCATTTACCTACTCGAGGACGAGCAGGAATTAAGCTAGGGGATGCCTGATACGTCTCCAACATATCTATAATTTTTGATTGCTCCATGCTATATTATCTACTGTTTTGGACTATATTGGGCTTTATTTTCCACTTTTATATTATTTTTGGGACTAACCTATTAACCGGAGGCCCAGCCCAGAATTGTTGTTTTTTTACCTATTTCAGTGTTTCGGATAAACAGAATATCAAACGGAGTCCAAACGGAATAAAATCTTCGGAAACGTGATTTTCTCACCGAACGTGATCCAGGAGACTTGGACCCTACTGCAAGGGATCAAAGAGGTGGTCACGAGGGTGGGGGGCGCGCCCCCTGCCTTGTGGGCCCCTCAGTGCTCCACCGACGTACTCCTTCCTCCTATATATACACACGTACCCCCAAACGATCAGAACAGGAGCCAAAAACCTAATTCCACCGCCGCAACTTTCTGTATCCACGAGATCCCATCTTGGGGCCTGTTCCGGAGCTCCACCGGAAGAGGGCCGTCATCACGGAGGGCTTCTACATCATCCTAGCCCCTCCGATGAAGTGTGAGTAATTTACCTCAGACCTTCGGGTCCATAGTTAGTAGCTAGATGGCTTCTTCTCTCTCTTTGAATCTCAATACAAAGTTCTCCCCCTCTCTCGTGGAGATCTATTCGATGTAATCTTCTTTTTGCGGTGTGTTTGTTGAGAATGATGAATTGTGGGTTTATGATCAAGTCTATCTATGAATAATATTTGAATCTTCTCTGAATTCTTTTATGCATGATTGGTTATCTTTGCAAGTCTCTTCGAATTATCCGTTTGGTTTGGCCAACTAGATTGGTAGTTCTTGCCATGGGAGAAGTGCTTAGCTCTGGGTTCGATCTTGCGGTGTCCTTACCCAGTGATAGAAGGGGCAGCAAGGCACGTATTGTATCGTTGCCATCGAGGATAACAAGATGGGGTTTATTTCATATTGCATGAATTTATCTCTCTACATCATGTCATCTTGCTTAAAGCGTTACTCTGTTTTTAACTTAATACTCTAGATGCATGCTGGATAGCGGTCGATGAGTGGAGTAATAGTAGTAGATGCAGAATCGTTTCGATCTACTTGTCACGGACGTGATGCCTATATACATGATCATGCCTAGATATTCTCATAATTATGCACGATTCTATAAATTGCTCAACAGTAATTTGTTCACCCACCATAGAATACTTATGATCTTGAGGGAAGCCACTAGTGAAACCTATGGCCTCCGGGTCTATTCTCATCATATCAATCTCCATCACTTTTATATTGTTTTTCTATTTACTTTGCTTTACTTTTTTACTTTGCATCTTTATATCAAAAATATCAAAAATATTCTATCTATCAGATCTCACTCTCGTAAGTGACCGTGAAGGGCTTGACAACCCCTAATCGCGTTGGTTGCGAGTAGCTATCGCTCTGTGCAGGTACGAGGGACTTGAGCGTGGGCTCCTATAGGATTGATACCTTGGTTCTCAAAAACTGAGGGAAATACTTACGCTACTCTGCTGCATCATCCCTTCCTCTTCGGGGAAAACCAACGCAAGCTCAAGACGTAGCAGGAGTCAAAACCTTCGGGAGGTTATATAATGAATTTTTACCGACCAAAATACGTAATGTGCAAGAAAACGGAGTCCGGAAGGCACACGAGGTGCTCACGAGGTAGGGGGGCGCGCCCAGGGGGGTAGGGCTAGCCCACCACCCTCGTGGGGCCCTCATGTCCTTCCCGGACTGCTACTTATTTTTCTATTTTTCTAAATATTCCAAACGGAGAGATATTGCCTTAAAAATTGTTTTGGAGTCGGTTTACTTACCGTACCACATACCTATTCCTTTTCGGAGTCTGAAACGTTCCGGAAAGTGTCCCTTATGTATTCCTTCGGGGTTACGGTTTCAATAATATTGGTTTCAACATTTATGGGATTACTTGAGATATAATGTTTAATTCTTTGACCGTTTACCACCTTCGGATTTGTGCCCTCGAAGTTGTTGATTTTTATGGCACCGGAACGATAGACCTCTTCGATAACATAGGGGCCTTCTCATTTAGAGAGAAGTTTCCATGCAAAAAATCTTAAACGAGAGTTGTATAGCAATACATAATCACCTACATTAAACTCACGCTTTTGTATCCTTTTGTCATGCCATCTTTTAACTTTTTCTTTAAACAACTTGGCATTTTCATAAGCCTGGGTTCTCCATTCATCAAGTGAGCTAATATCAAATAATCTCTTCTCACCGGCAAGTTTGAAATCATAATTAAGCTCTTTAATAGCCCAATATGCCTTATGTTCTAGTTCGAGAGGTAAGTGACATGCTTTTCCATAAACCATTTTATACGGAGACATACCCATAGGATTTTTGTATGCAGTTCTATATGCCCATAATGCATCATCAAGTTTCTTAGACCAATTCTTTCTAGACCTATTAACAGTCTTTTGCAAAATTAATTTTAGCTCTCTATTGCTCAACTCTACTTGACCACTAGACTGTGGGTGATAAGGAGATGCAATTCTATGATTAACATCATATTTAGCAAGCATTTTACGGAAAGCACCATGAATAAAGTGTGAACCCCCATCAGCCATTAAATATCTAGGGACTCCAAACCTCGGAAAAATAACTTCTTTAAGCATTTTAATAGAAGTGTTATGATCAACACTACTAGTTGGAATAGCTTCTACCCACTTAGTAACGTAATCAACAACAACTAGAATATGTGTGTATCCATTAGAGGCAGGAAAAGGTCCCATATAATCAAAGCCCCAAACATCAAACGGTTCAATAACAAGAGAATAATTCATAGGCATTTCTTGACGTCTACTAATATTACCAATTCTTTGACAATCATCACAAGACAAGACAAACTTACGGGCATCCATGAAGAGAGTAGGCCAATAAAAGCCAGATTGCAGTACCTTATGTGCAGTTCTATCTCCAGCGTGGTGTCCTCCATAAGACTCGGAAAGACACTTGCATAGGATCTGTTCCTGTTCATGCTCAGGTACACAACGTCTAATAACACCATCTACTCCTTTATAAAGATGTGGGTCATCCCAAAAGTAATGTCTCAAATCATAGAAGAACTTTTTCTTTTGCTGATATGTGAAGCTAGGTGGTATAAACTTGGCAACAATATAATTAGCATAATCAGCATACCATGGAGTACTACGAGAAGTACTTATAACATTTAATTGCTCATCAGGAAAGTTATCATTAATAGGCAGTGGGTCATCAAGAATATTTTCTAACCTAGACAAGTTGTCTGCAACGGGGTTCTCAGCTCCCTTCCTATCAACAATATGCAAATCAAATTCTTGTAGCAAGAGAACCCATCTAATAAGTCTAGGTTTAGCATCTTTCTTTTCCATAAGGTATTTAATAGCAGCATGATCCGTTTGAATAGTTACTTTAAAATCAACAATATAAGATCTGAACTTATCACAAGCAAATACAACTGCTAAAAGCTCTTTTCAGTAGTAGCATAATTTCTTTGAGCATTGTCTAGAGTCTTACTAGCATAATGAATAACATTTAATTTCTTATCAACTCTTTGCCCTAGAACAGCACCTACAACATAATCACTGGCATCACACATAATTTCAAAGGGTAAATTCCAATCAGGTGGCTGAACAACAGGTGCAGAGACTAATGCTTTCTTAAGTATTTCAAATGCTTCTACACAATCATCATGAAAGACAAATGGTATATCTTTTTGCAATAAATTAGTCAGAGGCCGAGAAATTTTTGAGAAGTCCTTAATGAACCTCCTATAAAATCCAGCGTGACCAAGGAAACTTCTTATACCTTTGATGTCCTTGGGACATGGCATCTTGTCAATAGCATCAACCTTGGCTTTATCAACTTCAATACCTCTTTCAGAAACTTTGTGCCCCAAGACAATACCTTCATTAACCATAAAGTGGCACTTTTCCCAATTCAAGACAAGATTAGTTTCTTCACATCTCTGCAAAACTCGATCAAGATTGCTCAAGAAATCATCAAAGGAGGAACCATAGACGGAAAATTCATCCATGAAGACCTCACAAATCTTTTCACAAAAAACAGAGAATATAGCCATCATGCATCTTTGGAAGGTAGCAGGTGCATTACATAAACCAAAAGGCATACGTCTATAAGCAAAAGTATCAAAAGGGCATGTAAAAGTAGTCTTTGATTGATCTCTAGCCGACACAGGTATTTGAGAGAAACCAGAATAACCATCTAGAAAGCAATAATGTGTATGTTTGCATAATCTTTCTAGCATTCGATCAATAAAAGGTAAGGGGTAATGATCTTTCTTAGTAGCTTTATTTAATTTGCGGAAATCAATTACCATCCTATAACCTGTGATAATTCTTTGTGGAATCAATTCATCTTTATCATTAGGAACAACAGTAATACCTCCCTTCTTAGGGACACAATGGACATGACTTACCCACTCACTATCAGCAACGGGATAGATTATACCTGCCTCCAGAAGCTTAAGTATTTCCTTTCTTACCACTTCTTTCATTTTAGGATTCAGACGTCGTTGAGGATCACGAACTGGTTTGGCATCTTCTTCCAAATTTATTTTATGTTGACATAGAGTGGGACTAATTCCCATAAGATCATCAAGAGTATATCCAATAGCAGCACGATGCTTCTTCAGAGTTTTCAATAATCTTTCTTCTTCATGCTCTGAAAGGTTAGCACTAATAATAACATGATATATCTTCTTTTCATCAAGATAAGCATATTTAAGATTATCAGGAAAAGGTTTAAGTTCAAACACGGGATCACCCTTGGGTGGAGGAGGATCTCCTAAAATTTCAACAGGCAAATTGTGTTGCAGAATAGGTTCCTGTTTAAAGAATACTTCATCTATTTCCCTTCTTTTATTCATGAACATATTATTTTCATGGTCTAGTAAATAGTGTTCTAAAGGATCACTAGGAGTTACGGCAATAGAAGCAAGCCCAATAATTTCATCCTTACTAGGCAATTCTTCCTCATGATGTTGTTTACTGAATTTAGAGAAATTAAACTCATGAACCATATCATCCAAGCCAATAGTAACAACATTCTTTTCGCAGTCTCTCTTAGCATTAACATTATTTAAGAAGGGTCTACCAAATATAATGGGACAAAAACTATCTTGCGGAGAAGTAAGAACAAGAAAATCAGTAGGATATTTAGTTTTCCCACACAAGACTTCAACATCTCTAACAATTCCAATTGGTGAAATAGTATCTCTATTAGCAAGTTTAATTGTGACATCAATATCATCTAACTCAACAGGTGCAATATCATGCATAATTTCTTTGTATAAGTCATGAGGTATAACACTAGCACTAGCACCCATATCACATAAGCCATGATAACAATGATCTCCTATTTTAACAGAAATAACTGGCACACCTACCACAGGTCTAGGTTTATCTGTATCACGGGGTTTAGCAATTCTAGCAGTTTCATCACAGAAATAAATAACATGCCCATCTATATTATCAGACAAGAGATCTTTAACAATAGCAATATTAGGTTCAACTTTAACTTGCTCAGGAGGTGTATATGTTCTAATATTGCTTTTACGAACCCAGTTGAAGCTTTAGCATGGTCCTTTATCCTAACAGAGAAAGGTGGTTTCTCAACATAAGAGGTAGGAACAATAAGATCACTATAAGTGACAGTCTTTTCTTCAAATTTAATAGGTGTGGCTACTTTTACTTCTATGGGAGGATGATATTTAAACCACTTCTCCTTAGGGAGATCAACATAAGTAGCAAAAGATTCACAGAAAGAAGCTACTATCTCAAAGTCAAGTCCATATTTAGTGCTAAACTTACGGAAAATATCGGTGTCCATAAAAGATTTAACACAATCAAACTTAGGTGTCATACCTGACTCTTTACCTTCGTCGAGGTCCCAATCTTTAGAGTTGCGTTTAATTCTATCCAATAAATTCCATCTGAATTCAATAGTCTTCATCATAAAAGATCCAGCACAAGAAGTACCGAGCATGGTGCAATTGTTTTCAGAAAGCCGAGCATATAAATTTTGCATAATTATTTCTCTTGAGAGCTCATGATTGGGGCATGAATATAACATTGATTTAAGCCTCCCCCAAGCTTGAGCGATGCTTTCTCCTTCGCGAGGCCAGAAATTATATATATAATTGCGATCACGGTGAACAAGATGCATAGGGTAATACTTTTGATGAAATTCCAATTTCAATCTTTTATAGTCCCATGATCTCATATCATCACATAGCCTATACCATATCAATGTGTCTCCCTTCAAAGATAAAGGGAAGACCTTCTTCTTAGCAACATCATCGGGTATACCTGCAAGCTTAAATAATCCACAAACTTCATCCACATATATTAGGTGTTCATCAGGATGCTTTGTTCCATCTCCTGTAAAAGGATTAGCTAGCAGTTTTTCTATCATACCCGAAGGATACTCATAAGGAATTTCATTTTCAATAGGTTCAGTAGGTTGAGGAGAAACTCTTTGCTCTACTGGTTGGGGTGAAGATACCCCGAACAAGCCCCTCAGAGAATTACTTACCATAGTAACAAGTGACAGTAAATTTCAGCACACTATATAAATTTTTCCCTACCAAAGGCGCTACACTCCCCGGCAACGGCGCCAGAAAAGAGTCTTGATGACCCACAAGTATAGGGGATCTATCGTAGTCCTTTCGATAAGTAAGAGTGTCGAACCTAACGAGGAGCAGAAGGAAATGATAAGCGGTTTTCAGCAAGGTATTCTCTGCAAGTACTGAAATAAGTGGTAACAGATAGTTTTGTGATAAGATAAATGGTAACGAGCAACAAGTAACAAAAGTAAATAAAGTGCAGCAAGGTGGCCCAATCCTTTTTGTAGCAAAGGACAAGCTGGAACAAACTCTTATAATAGGAAAAGCGCTCCCGAGGACACATGGGAATATCGTCAAGCTAGTTTTCATCACGTTCATATGATTCGTGTTCGATACTTTGATAATTTGATATGTGGGTGGACCAGTGCTTGGGTGATGTTCTTACTTGAACAAGCGTCCCACTTATGATTAACCTCTATTGCAAGCATCCGCAACTACAACAAAAGTATTAAGGTAAACCTAACCATAGCATGGAACATGTGGATCCAAATCAGCCCCTTACGAAGCAACGCATAAACTAGGGTTTAAGCTTCTGTCACTCTAGCAACCCATCATCTACTTATTACTTCCCAATGCCTTCCTCTAGGCCCAAATAATGGTGAAGTGTTATGTAGTTGACGTTCACATAACACCACTGAGGCTAGACAACATACATCTTATCAAAATATCAAACGAATACCAAATTCACATGACTACTAATAGCAAGACTTCTCCCTTGTCCTCAGGAACAAACGTAATTACTCACAAAGCATATTCATGTTCATAACCAGAGGGGTAATAATATGCATATAGGATCTGAACATATGATCTTCCACCAAATAAACCAACTAGCATCAACTACAAGGAGTAATCAACACTACTAGCAACCTACTAGCACCAATCCCGGACTTTGAGACAAGAATTGGATACAAGAGATGAACTAGGGTTTGGAGATGAGATGGTGCTGGTGAAGATGTTGATGGAGATTGCCCTCTCCCGATGAGAGGAGCATTGGTGATGACAATGGTGATGATTTCCCCCTCCGGGAGGGAAGTTTCCCCGGCAGAACAGCTCTGCCGGAGCTCTAGATTGGATCCGCCAAGGTTCCGCCTCGTGGCGGCGGAGTCTCGTCCCGAAAAGTTCCTTCTTATTTTTTTCTCATCGAAAGACTTCATATAGGAGAAGATGGACGTCAGAGAGCCACCAAGGGGCCCACGAGGTAGGGGGCGCGCCCTAGGGGGGGGGCGCCTCCCACCCTCATGAGCAGGGTGTGGGCCCCCTGGCCTTCATCTTTGGCGAGGATTTTTCTTTATTTATTTTAAGACGTTCCGTGGAGTTTCAGGACTTTTGGAGTTACGCAGAATAGGTCTCTAATATTTGCTCCTTTTCCAGCCCAGAATTCCAGCTGACGGCATTCTCCCTCCTTATGTAAACCTTCTAAAATAAGAGAGAATAGCCATAAGTATTGTGACATAAAGTGAAATAACAGTCCATAATGCAATAAATATCGATATAAAAGCATGATGCAAAATGGACGTATTAGTTACCAGTAACGTTCTCATCTTTATGTACCTTAAACCCTTCGTAACTGAGGACGGGAGGGGCCTGGAGAACTCTATATAAGCCACCCCCCTCCTCAGGGACAAGGGTTCGCACCCCCTGTAACTCACTCGCATATAATCCAGTCGACCACCTCCGGGCTCTGAGACGTAGGGTTGTTACTTCCTCCGAGAAGGGCCTGAACTCGTAAAACTTGCATGTACAACTCCTCCATAGCTAGGATCTTGCCTCTTCATCCCTACCCCCCATTCTACTGTCAGACTTAGAACCACGACATCGACTACATGAGAAAGGACAAAAACATCACTGTTTACTGTAGATTATACAAGCAAACACAAGATGTTAGGGCAGGCTAGGGCCCGTGCTTGCCACCCCCTAGCTCCGCCACTGGCAACAATTGACCAAAATTTGTTTCGATCTATGAAAAATAGAGACCCTTGAAGGTATTACGGACGGTTTTGTTTCATACTCGACATTCACTACTGTTATGGACATATACACATGCTTTTGTGAGGACCGAACAAGGGAACGGGAGCCGACGAGGAAGAAGGGGAAAGGAAGGGTAGTTGAAGTGGGACTAACTCGCAAGATGGTGGCGACACGACAATGATTGTCACTATGGAGAAAGGAACTGACATTGCACAAGTAATCGGTGTCTCTCCTTCCCTTACCCCCTCTACCGACAGTGGCTTAGGGGAAGGTCTTATCGGAACACAATAACACCCCAATCTGATGTCAACATTGGTGGCAAGGGGGACACTTGATTTTGGTTGGATCATGTGTGGGAGAGGAGGAAGCGACAAGGCGCTAGGAGCAGGAGGAGAGGAGACATCGGTCAATGAGGAGATAAAGGATGGAAAGAAGATGCTTGGTAATTGGATGCTAAGCCTACAATGCCATGGCCATGCAGTGTGGTCTATAGAAGTAGGGTTGCAAATTTAGAACCTGTATGGTACCCTCGAGCCCTCTTTAAATCAACCAAATGAACTAAATTATCAAAAATGCTGTAAATTCTAAAATTTATTTCATTTAGTTGAACTTAAGTAGGGTCGAAGGGTACCCTCAAGGTTCCATTTCTGCATCTAGATATAAAAGAATGAAATGCCTTTTGAACAAGTCACTTTGCAGACAAAGAAGACACACACGCATACACACACATGATGTTTCTATAGACCTTAGAACAAACGTTTAGACTACTAGCGTCATGTGCCTCCCACTCCAAAACCAAGACCTCGTGTAAGCAATTGAAATCTTCTCCTTGTTAAATATATATCCTCCTGGAGTTTGATCAGAATCCAATTTCGATTGAGAGTTGTTGATCTGAGTTCAGTTTTCAAAAGCTATCACATTCATGTGTATCGAAATCACTAGTTGAGGGCATTTGTAATGCAGACCCCTAAAACGGACACGATATCCGTCCATGAAGGTGTGCGAACGCATCCGTGGACATTGATGCGGGAGGTGGCCATCCAACCATGTACCTAAACGTGTGGACACATTTCAAACTAAATTCAAACAAATCAGACGATTTTTGTTTAAATCGGAGCAAATTCATGCTATTTTGACATATTTCACTAAATGAAATTTAATTTAGTCTAAATCTTCACTAGCATCCATGTCCAAGTCCTTATTGTTCCCCATGTTCGGCATCTTCGCCAGCTGTGATCTCCGGTAAGCGAAGCTGCGGGATGCCAGCAAAAAAGAGTAAGACATGTGACATGGACGCTTCCATCTCCCATGTGCTACACTTTCTCGTCGTAGTCCACGACCTAGATGTCATTGGTCAAGGTGAGGTCCACGACAGATTGGATAGGCCAGCCTCATGTTCATAGTGGCCCAGCGCAAGCAGCGCGAACGAAACGGAGTTGCTGGCGTTCCTGTCCCACGATCATTTGTGTTGCCTTCGTGTTTGACTTCGCCGCGATTGAGTTGCAGCCAGTGCGAGCGCTGCGCGCAGCCTCGTAGGGCGCTCGTTGTTCGGCGACAAAGTTAGGATTTTGGGGGCATGGCCACCACGGCCTCCTCGTTGTAGATTTGGCCCTCCGCTGGCCGGAGGAGGGCAAGGTTATAGCGTTGCTCTCCTGCGCCAGCCGGAACACTGACACTGGTGGATCGTCAACCATGACAGCGTTGAGGTGCACATGCGCTTGCTTCATGGTGAGGCTGATGACCCACAAGTATAGGGGATCGCAACAGCTTTCGAGGGTAGAGTATTCAACCCAAATTTATTGATTCGACACAAGGGGAGCCAAAGAATATTCTCAAGTATTAGCAGCTGAGTTGTCAATTCAACCACGCCTGGAAACTTAGTATCTGCAGCAAAGTGTTTAGTAGCAAAGTAATATGACAGTGATGGTAACAGTAACAAAAGAGTAATGGAAGCAAAGTGATGTTTTTGGTATTTTGTAGTGATTGTAACAATAGCAACGGGAAAGTAAGTAAGCGTAAACTAGTATGTGGAAAGCTCATAGGCAACGGATCAATGATGTATAATTATGCTGGATGCGGTTCATCATGTAACAGTCATAACATAGTGGATACTAGGGATCAAACCCTAACAAAACTAACTCGATTACATGATAAATCTCATCCAACCCATCACCGCCCAGCAAGCCTACGATGGAATTACTCACGCACGGCGGTGAGCATCATGAAATTGGTGATGGAGGATGGTTGATGATGACGACGGCGATGGATTCCCCTCTCCGGAGCCCCGAACGGACTCCAGATCAGCCCTCCCGAGAGGTTTTAGGGCTTGGCGGCGGCTCCGTATCGTAAAACGCAATGATTTCTTCTTCTTGATTTTTTCTCCCCGAAAGCAGATATATAGAGTTAGAGTTGGCGTCGGGAAGTCTCCAGGGGGCCCACGAGGTAGGGGGACGCGCCCTAGGGGGGGCGCCCCCACCCTCGTGAGCAGGGTGTGGGCCCCCTGGTCTTCATCTTTGGCGAGGATTTTTTATTATTTATTGTAAGGTATTCCGTGGAGTTTTAGGTCATTCCAAGAACTTCTGTTTTCTGCACATAAAACAACATCATGGCAATTCTGCTGAAAACAGCGTCAGTCCGGGTTAGTTCCATTCAAATCATACAAGTTAGAGTCCAAAATAAGGGCAAAAGTGTTTGGAAAAGTAGATATGACGGAGACGTATCAACTCTCCCAAGCTTAAACCCTTGCTTGTCCTCAAGCAATTCAGTTGACAAACTGAAAGAAATAAAGAAAAGCTTTTACAAACTTTGTTTGCTCTGTTGTTGTAAATATGTTAAGCTTAGCATTCAAGTTTTCAACAAAGATTATAACTAACCACATTTGCAATAATTCTCAGGTCTCATAATTACTCATATCAATAGCACAATCAACTAGCAAGCCATAATAATAAATCTCGGATGACAACACTTTCTCAAAACAATCATAATATGATATAACAAGATGGTATCTCGCTTGCCCTTTCTGAGACCGCAAAACATAAATGCAGAGCACCTTTAAAGATCAAGGACTGACTAGACATTGTAATTCATGGTAAAAGAGATCCAATCATAGTCACACCCAATATAAATTAACAGAAACGAATGCAAATGACAGTTGCGCTCTCCAGCTAGTGCTTTTAATAAGAGGGTGATGACTCAACATAAAAGTAAATGGATAGGCCCTTCGCAGAGGGAAGCAGGGATTTGTAGAGGTGCCAGAGCTCGGTTTTGAAACAGAGATAATTGATATCTTGAGCGGTATACTTTCATTGTCAACATAACAACCAAGAGATGGCGATATCTTCCATGCTACACACATTATAGGCGGTTCCCAAACAGAATGGTAAAGTTTATACTCCCCCTCCACCAACAAACATCAATCCATGGCTTGCTCGAAACAACGAGTGCCTCCAACATACATCAGGTCCCAGGGGGAGTTTTGTTTTGCAATTATTTTGATTTAGTTTGCATAAAGCATGGGACTGGGTATCCCGGTGACCAGCCATTTTCTCGTGAGTGAGGAGCGGAGTCCACTCCTCTTGAGAATAACCCGCCTAGTATGGAAGATACAGGCAGCCCTGGTTGATACATGAGCTATTTGAGCATACAAAACAAGATATTTATTTGAAGGTTTAGAGTTTGGCACATACAAATTTACTTGGAACGGCAGGTAGATACCGCATATAGGAAGGTATAGTGGACTCATCTGAAATAACTTTGGGGTTTAAGGGATTGGATGCACAAGCAGTATTCCCGCTTAGTACAGGTGAAGGCTAGCAAAAGACTGGGAAGCGACCAACTAGAGAGCGACAACAGCCATGTACATGCATTAAAATTAATAAACATTGGATGCAAGCATGAGTAGGATATAATCCACCATGAACATAAATATCGTGAAGGCTATGTTGATTTGTTTCAAGTACATGCGTGAACATGTGCCAAGTTAAGTCACTTAAATCATTTAAAAGAGGATACCACCCCATCATACCACATCATAACCATCTTAATAGCATGTTGGCACGCAAGGTAAACCATTATAACTCATAGCTAATCAAGCATGGCACAAGCAACTATGATCTCTAATTATCATTGCAAACATGTTTATTCATAACAAGCTGAATCAAGAACGATGAACTCATCATATTTACAAAAACAAAAGAGGTCGAGTTCATACCAGCTTTTCTCATCTCAGTCAGTCCATCATATATCATCATAATTGCCTTTCACTTGCACGACCGAACGATGTGAATAATAATAACAGTGCACGTGCATTGGACTAAGCTGGAATCTGCGAGCATTCAATAAACAGGAGAAGACAAGGCAATACGGGCTCTTTTGTCAGATCAACAATAATGCATATAAGAGCCACTTCAACAATTTAATTATAGTCTTCTCCTACTGACCCCCAAAGAAAAGAAATAAAACTATTTACACGGGAAAGTTCCCAACAAGAAAAAGAAGAACAGGAAATCTTTTTGGGTTTTCTTTTTAATTACTACTGCAAGCATGGAAAGTAAATTACTACTAATTTTTTTTGTTTTTCTTAAGGTTTATTAAACACACAAGAAGAAGGCATAAAAAGGAAAGTAAACTAGCATGGATGATACAATGAAAAAGTATGAGCACCGACATCTAGCAATGAGTGTGTGTGAACATAAATGTAATGTCGGTGGGAAATACGTACTCCCCCAAGCTTAGGCTTTTGGCCTAAGTTGGTCTATGGCCACGGCTGGCCTGATTGATATCCATAATAATAGTTGTTGGGGTCCTACTGTGACGCTGCAGCTATCGCCTCCTGAGCTACTGCGTGGCGACGAGCGGCCTCCGCTCTCCTCTCGTACTCATCTGCCTCCTCTTTGGTAATAGTATGTCTTCCGTTTGCCTGGTAATCAAAGAAAGCAGGAACAAGGAGAGTAATACAGACAACATGCCGTTTGTTAAAGATTAAACGATACTGGAGAGGCGGCTCAGTCCTCTCAACAAATTGGTGAGAAACCATAGAATCAAAATCTAAATAAGCAGGAGGCAACTCTATGTCTCCCTCACGAACGTCTATCTCAAGAAATTTAGCTAAGCGGGTTGCATAAATTCCTCTAAAGAAATCTCCATTATGTCTATTATGATGCAACCTACGAGCTACAATGGCTCCCATATGATAAGATTGGTCTCCCGACATAGCACTCCTGAGAATGCTAAGGTCAGGGACACACATGTGACATGCTTCATCCTTAGCATTTATGCACCTACCTATGAAGAGAGCAAAATAATGTATAGCAGGAAACTGAATGCTCCCTATGGTAGCTTGCGTTATATCTCTAGATTCCCCTACAGTTATACTAGCAAGGAAGTCTCTAAATTCAGATTTAGGGGGATCCCTAACACTACCCCATTGTGGAAGTTTTCAAGCTAAAGTGAAATCCTCTAAGTCCATGGTATAAGATTTGTCATAAAGATCAAACATGACTGAAGGAGAATTACACGAAGATGAATACTCAAACCTCCTCACAAAAGAGCTTGTGAGATCATGATACTGGGGGCATTTGTCTGCCTCAAAGTCCTCAAGACCAGCATTACAAAAATATGCGTTTAATTCTTCTTTTATTCCCGCTCGATCAATAAAATTTTCAGAAGGCCACTCACAAGGACGCACTGGAGCGTCTCTTGGTGGCTCTTCGTCAGAATCACGCATTGCAAGCCTAGTCCTTGCTTCTTTGAAGAACCACCTTGGAACATTTTCCTAAACATTTTCTTCCTCTGAAAATTCTAAAAAAATTTAGTAACTTCAAAATAAAAGTAAACCAAACTCAATAATATTGATAGCAACAACTCCTACAAGTGCCTAGAGCCTATATCATGCATCAAAACTACTTGGAACCATATAAATTTGACATGCAAGCTCAAGAATAGGGTAACCTAAGCAACACAAATTTGTAATGAATAAAGCACTAGAACAAAAACTAATTGGACTAATGGAGGAGTCACATACCAAAGAACAATCTCCCCAAGCAGTTTTGTGAGAGGTGCTTTGAGCAAGGAGATCGAAAATGGCAGCAAAGTGAGCTAGAACTCGTGCTTGAGTTGGTTTTTTGTGTTTGTGGGAGGAAGAAGAAGAGGATGGGTGCAAGAATAAGTGGAGGAGGGCCACCGTGGGCCCACGAGGCAGGGGGCGCGCGCAGGGGGGTAGGGCGTGCCCTCCACCCTCGTGACCAGGTGGCAGCTCCCCCCGCGGTAATTTTTGCACTATAAATCCTCAAATATTCCCGAAAAAATCATATTAAATTGGCATGTCATTCTGAGGACTTTTATTTTCAGGATATTTTTATATTGCATGGATAAGTCAGGAAACGGACAGAAAAATATTATTTTTACTTTATTTCAACTAAATAACAGAAAGTATAGAGAGGGTACAGAAGGTTGTGCTTCTAGTTTCATCCATCTCATACTCATCAAAAGGAATCCACTAACAAGGTTGATCAAGTCTTGTTAACAAACTCATTCCGATTAACATGAAACCAGAGAAATTTCGAATAACACTAGGTTACCTCAACGTGGATATGCACATCCCCAACAATAAGTATATCATATTTCTTGACACTAGGAAGAGGAAATTCAAAACCTCCAAATATAATCGATGCAATTTTTCCGATAGAATTGATACTATGAACTTGAGGTTGTTTCCTCGGAAAGTGTACCGTATGCTCATTACCATTAACATGAAAAGTGGCATTGCCTTTAGTGCAATCAATAACAGCCCCTACAGTATTAAGAAAAGGTCTTCCAAGAATAATAGACATACTATCGTCCTCAGGAATATCAAGAATAACAAAGTCCGTTAAAATAGTAACATTTGCAACTACAACAGGCACATCCTCACAAATACCGACAGGTATAGCAGTTGATTTATCAGCCATTTGCAAAGATATTTCAGTAGGTGTCAACTTATTCAAGTCAAGTCTACGATATAAAGAGAGAGGCATAACACTAACGCCGGCTCCAAGATCACATAAAGCAGTTTTAACATAGTTTCTTTTAATAGAGCATGGTATAGTAGGTACTCCGGGGTCTCCAAGTTTCTTTGGTATTCCACCTTTAAAAATATAATTAGCAAGCATGGTGGAAATTTCAGCTTCCGGTATCTTTCTTTTATTTGTAACAATATCTTTCATATACTTAGCATAACGATTCATTTTGAGCATATCAGTCAATCGCATACGTAAAAAGATAGGTCTAATCATTTCAGCAAAGCGCTCAAAATCCTCATCATCCTTTTTCTTGGATGGTTTGGGAGGAAAAGGCATGGGTTTCTGAACCCAAGGTTCTCTTTCTTTACCATGTTTTCTAGAAACAAAATCTTTCTTATCATAACGTTGGTTCTTTGATTGTGGGTTATCAAGATCAACAGCAGGTTCAATTTCTACATCATTGTCATTACTAGGTTGGGCATCATTATGAACATCATCATTAATATTATCACTAAGTTTAGGTTCATTGCCAGATTGTGTTTCAGCATCAGAAATAGAAATATCATTTGGATTATCAGGTGTTCAGCAATAGGTTCACTAGAAGTTTGCACAGTTCTATCATTTTTCCTTTTTCCTTTTAGAAGAACTAGGTGCATCAATTTTATTTCTCTAAGAATCTTGCTCAATTCTGTAGGGTGGCCTTCAGGATACAAAGGTTCCTGAGTCATTCTACTAGCTCTAGTAGCCACTTTAACAGCATAATCATTTTTCTTACTATTCATTTCATCGAGCAATTCTTTTTGAGCTTTAAGTACTTGTTCTACTTGAGTGGTAACCATAGAAGCATGTTTGCTAACAAGTTTAAGTTCACCTCTAATATTAGCCATATAATCACCCAAGTATTTAATCATATCAGCATCTTGTTTTAACTGTCTACCAAAATAAGCATTGAAGTCTTCTTGCTTAAACATAAATCTATCAAACTCATCCAAGCACTGACTAGCAATTTTAGTAGGAGGGATTTCAGCTTTATCATATTTATAGAGAGAATTTACCTTTACTATCCGTGTCGGGTTATTGGGATCAGGAGGTTCTTCAATAAATAAAGGATTAAGATCATATGTTTCTTCAACAGGCGGTAAATTAAGACCATGTATTTCTTCAACAGGAGGTAAATTCTTAACATCTTTAGCTTTAATACCTTTTTCTTTCATAGATTTCTTTACCTCTTGCATATCTTCGTGACTGAGAAATAGAACACCTCTCTTCTTCGGAGTTGGTTTAGGAATAGGATCATTAATTGGAGCAGGAACTAGCTCAGGAGCTGGCTCAGGAGGTGCCCAATTATTTTCATTTGTCAACATATTGTTCAATAGAATTTCAGCTTCATCCGGTGTTCTTTCCCTGAAAAGAGAACCAGCACAACTATCCAGGTAATCTCTGGAGGCATCGGTTAGTCCATTATAAAAGATATCAAGTATTTCATTTTTCTTAAGAGGATGATCAGGCAAAGCATTAAGTAACTTGAGAAGTCTCCCCCAAGCTTGTGGGAGACTCTCTTCTTTAATTTGCACAAAGTTGTATATTTCCTTTAAAGCAGCTTGTTTCTTATGAGCAGGGAAATATTTAGCAGAGAAGTAATAAATCATATCCTGGGGACTACGCACACAACCAGGATCAAGAGAATTAAACCATATCTTAGCATCACCTTTTAATGAGAACGGAAATATTTTGAGGATATAAAAGTAGCGAGATCTCTCATCATTAGTGAACAAGGTGGCTATATCATTTAATTTAGTAAGATGTGCCACAACAGTTTCAGATTCATAGCCATGAAAAGGATCAGATTCAACTAAATTAATTATATCAGGATCAACAGAGAATTCATAATCCTTATCAGTAACAAAGATAGGTGAAGTAGCAAAAGCAGGGTCAGGTTTCATTCTAACATTTAGAGATTGCTTACTCCATTTAGCTAATAATCTTTTAAGTTCACGTCTATCTTTGCAAGCTAAAATAGCAAAAGAAGCTTCTTGATCAAATAAATAACCCTCAGGAATAACAAGTGATTCTTCATCATCACTTTCATCATTATAATCAGAGTCCATATTTTCAATTTCTCTAGCCCTAGCAAGTTGTTCTTCCAGAAAATCACTAAGTGGCATAGTAGTATCAGGCATAGAGGTAAATTCATCATAAGTATCATGCATAGCAGAAGTGGCATCATCAATAACATGCGACATATCAGAACGAATAGCAGAAGCAGGTGTAGGTGTCGCAAATTTACTCATAACAGAAGGTGAATCAAGAGCGGAGCTAGATGGCAGTTCCTTACCTCCCCTCGTAGTTGAGGGATAGATCTTGGTTTTTGGATCTCTCAAGTTCTTCATAGTGTTCAGCAGATATAAATCCCAAGTGACTCAAAGAATAGAGCTATGCTCCCCGGCAACGGCGCCAGAAATTAGTCTTGATGACCCACAAGTATAGGGGATCGCAACAGCTTTCGAGGGTAGAGTATTCAACCCAAATTTATTGATTCGACACAAGGGGAGCCAAAGAATATTCTCAAGTATTAGCAGCTGAGTTGTCAATTCAACCACACCTGGAAACTTAGTATCTGCAGCAAAGTGTTTAGTAGCAAAGTAATATAATGGTGATGGTAACGGTAAAAAAAGAGTAATGGAAGCAAAGTATTGTTTTTGGTATTTTGTAGTGATTGTAACAATAGCAACGGGAAAGTAAGTAAGCGTAAACCAGTATGTGGAAAGCTCGTAGGCAATGGATCAATGATGGATAATTATGCCGGATGCGGTTCATCATGTAATAGTCATAACATAGTGGATACTAGGGATCAAACCCTAACAAAACTAACTCGATTACATGATAAATCTCATCCAACCCATCACCTTCCAGCAAGCCTACGATGGAATTACTCACGCACGGCGGTGAGCATCATGAAATTGGTGATGGAGGATGGTTGATGATGACGACGGCGACGGATTCCCCTCTCCGGAGCCCCGAACGGACTCCAGATCAGCCCTCCCGAGAGGTTTTAGGGCTTGGCGGTGGCTTCGTATCGTAAAACGCGATGCTTTCTTCTTCTTGATTTTTTTTCTCCCCGAAAGCAGATATATAGAGTTGGAGTTGGCGTCGGGAAGTCTCTAGGGGGCCCACGAGGTAGGGGGCGCGCCCTAGGGGGCACCCCCCACCCTCATGAGCAGGGTGTGGGCCCCCTGGTCTTCATCTTTGGCGAGGATTTTTTATTATTTATTGTAAGGTATTCCGTGGAGTTTCAGGTCATTCCGAAAACTTTTGTTTTCTGCACATAAAACAACATCATGGCAATTCTGCTGAAAACAGTGTCAGTCCGGGTTAGTTCCATTCAAATCATACAAGTTAGAATCCAAAACAAGATCAAAAGTGTTTGGAAAAGTAGATACGACGGAGACGTATCAGAGGCCGACATGGACCGAGGCGCACAGGGGCACCAGCTCGTCGTCGGATGCCTCCTCCATCTTGGGATCGTTGTTGCTCACCTCTAGCGAGCTCATCGGCAAGCCAACCTTTATCCGTCATGCACGACGTGCCTGCCAGCTGGCTGCAAGGTCGTTCAACTCGTACATCTGCTCCACCGAGAGGCTCTCCCACATCGCTCTGGAGCTTGCGGTCATGGTGGACGTGGTGCACGAAGGAGGAATGGTAGTGGATATGGTGAGGTGTGGTGTGGATCGTGCCGGGCATGGCCTCACATAAATAGCGAGTACCAGCTAGAACACACAGCGGGTCGTGTCAGCGTGGGAGCCAGAATTGGTTTCTCTAGCACCGAGCCTATTTAATGATGGCAGGCGGATGGACAGGTAACCGGTTTGAAATGCGATAGATAGCCGTTTGAAATGCGGTAGATATTCGCCCCATCCCGTCCAGTCCCATATCTTCGACATTGAACATGCGCGGAGACTAGGAAGTGGGGTGATGTCTACTACACAACCTTCTTCTTGTAGAAGTTGTTGGGCCTCCAAGTGCAGAGGTTTGTAGGACAGTAGCAAATTTCCCTCAAGTGGATGACCTAAGGTTTATCAATCTGTGGGAGGCGTAGGATGAAGATGGTCTCTCTCAAGCAACCCTGCAACCAAATAACAAAGAGTCTCTTGTGTCCCCAACACACCCAATACAACGGTAAATTGTATAGGTGCACTAGTTCGACGAAGAGATGGTGATACAAGTGCAATATGGATAGTAGATAATAGTTTTTGTAATCTGAAAATATAAAAACAGCAAGGTAACTAATGGTAAAAGTGAGCATAAACGGTATTGCAATGATAGGAAACAAGGCCTAGGGTTCATACTTTCACTAGTGCAAGTCCTCTCAACAATAATAACATAAGTGGATCACATAATATCCCTCAACATGCAACAAAGAGTCACTCCAAAGTCACTAATAGCGGAGAGCAAATGAAGAGATTATGGTAGGGTACGAAACCACCTCCAAGTTATTCTTTCCAATCCATCCGTTGGGCTATTCCTATAAGTGTCACAAACAGCCCTAGAGTTTGTACTAGAATAACACCTTAAGACACAAATCAACCAAAACCCTAATGTCACCTAGATACTCCAATGTCACCTCAATTATCCGTGGGTATGATTATACGATATGCATCACACAATCTGAGATTCATCTATTCAACCAACACATAGAACCTCAAAGAGTGCCCCAAAGTTTCTACCGGAGAGTCAAGACGAAAACGTGTGCCAACCCCTATGCATAGATTCCCAAGGTCACGGAACCCGCAAGTTGATCACCAAAACATACATCAAGTGGATCAATAGAATACCCCATTGTCACCACAGGTATCCCACGCAAGACATACACCAAGTGTTCTCAAATCCTTAAAAACTCAATCCGATAAGATAACTTCAAAGGGAAAACTCAATCCATTACAAGAGAGTAGAGGGGGAGAAACATCATAAGATCCAACTATAGTAGCAAAGCTCGCGATACATCAAGATCGTATCACCTCAAGAACACGAGAGAGAGAGAGATCAAACACGTAGCTACTGGTACATACCCTCAGCCCCGAGGGTGGACTACTCCCTCCTCGTCATGGAGAGCACCGGGATGATGAAGATGGCCACCGGAGAGGGATTCCCCCTCCGGCAGGGTGCCGGAACGGGTCTAGATTGGTTTTCGGTGGCTACGGAGGCTTCTGGCGGCGGAACTCCCGATCTATTCTCTTCCCCAAAGTTTTTAGGGTATATGGATATATATGGGAGGAAGAAGTACGTCGGTGGACCTCCGGGCTGTGCCCAGGGGGGCGCGCCCCCCACCCTCATGGGCAGCCCGGGACTCTCCTGGTCCATCTCCAATACTCCGTGGGCTTCTTCTGGTCCAAAAATAAGTTCCGTGAAGTTTCAGGTCAATTGGACTCCGTTTGATTTTCCTTTTCTGCAATACTCTAAAACAAGGAAAAACAGAAACTGGTACTGGGCACTGGGTTAATAGGTTAGTCCCAAAAATAATATAAAAGTGTTTAATAAAGCCCATAAACATCCAAAACAGATAATATAATAGCATGGATCAATCAAAAATTATAGATACGTTGGAGACGTATCATGGGGTGGGCAATGCTCTCAGCCGACGCGCTGCTTCAATGCCAGCACCAGTGACCGGTCGCTTCGCTCCGGAGTGGCATGAATGCGGAGCATGGAGCAGCGTGTGGTCGCGCGAAGTGGGCACGGTTGCTACAGATGTTTTTGGGTGGGACCGAGGTGTCACACGTGTATGTGGCGGCGGTCCGGACGCCCACAAAGCTCCACTGGTTTGCATCCGGTTTTCCGGATTTCAGACAAGTGGACGTATCCGCGGACCGTTGGGGGTACCATTTGATGGCTTGTAGTGTCCGGATAGCTCGGTCCGGATGTTTGCGAGCATTTTGAGGGTTCGCATTGGAGATGCCCTAAGGGGTACACCTTTTAAAGCTCACTCCCATCTTCTCTGATGGTGACAAGCGGCGCAGTGCAACACTTGTCACAACCAGGGAGTTTTGGTTTTCTACAAAATGTTTTATCTCTTGAACTGTATGTCTAAATCATGAAGCATTTTCACCATTGGGTTTCTCACGTCGAGATTTTTTAGATTAAATCCCATGCTAATAAGTTTGGACGAACTTTCCCCCCTAAAAGAACCATAAAGAGGGGGTAAATGAAGAAAAAACAAAAATTGGATGCGAAAAAAATGAAGACACAAAATCCAATGACTGAAAAAATAAATCGGGAACTGAGAAGCATAATTGTGATTTTTTCCCTTTTAGTCGAGAAGCACACCTATGCTTTTCACTCTTCCGGGAACCACACATATACACACTTGTGCTTTGCACTTTCCGGGAAGCACACATGTGCTTCTACAAGAAGTACAACTTGCTTTGTGCGAAAGCATGCAAAGTTGTGTCTTTCTGTTTTCAACAACTGTGCTTCACACGAGGATAATCTTCAAGAAAACAAAGAAAAAACAAACATAATCCAAAAACCCTGAAGACCCCAAAAATGCGTGAAGGAAAAAATATATAAAGCTTCCACGTGATGTGCAGAGCGCGCGACACGTGTTGAACCAAGTGGCACGTTTCAAGTCCATCAAAAGTGTCCGCTGCGGTTTTCGTAAAGGTACCCTCTAATTAGTTGACTACATATGTGTTGATCGGTCTTTGTTTGCTAGACTAATTGTCACACCAATTATTCAAGATCCGGCAACCCGCCGTATCACTTTGCACAGATTTTTTTTATTGTGAGTGAGACAAGGAGTTTATGAGAAATAACACATTGTGTCTTTGGGTTATCTTGTGCAGTATCACTCATGCAAACTCGCTCATGAACTCATCATAAAATGAGTCAGACCAAATAGGGAGCTGGGTGCTGTTGCCCACAGCCTCACAACTTGAGGTGCTGCAAGCATCGCCGAAGTTGGAAGTAGGGAAGTCGGCAAGTGGCGGAAGGGAGTCCTCTGACAGGAGCAGCAGTTTCTCCCCCTCGCCGCTGTTTGCACTATAATCCGAGTTCTGGTTGGTACAATTGATGATAGCCTGTTCGTGTTCGAAGAATGAGCTACTAGGTATCTGGATGCCAGGCACTTGCCCAGTTACCAAGTCATGGCCATTGACGCCCTCCATGATCCTTGGAGACGACAGCGAAGACAAGGAAGACATCCGCGAAGGACTCAGGAGGCCGATTTGCTCCAGGTCAGTGGGGATGGTGTTGATGCTGCTGGAGCTGGGACTGGTCGCAATGGCTGCTGCCGACTGAAGCAGGCACTGCAAGTACTCGAGCTTTGCTGCCTGGACTGCATCGGCTTGGAGCTGGCTGGCGCTTTGGTCGTCCCACGGCCGCTGCTCCACGAGCTGGCGGAGGTTGGCGAGCGCGATGAGCTGTGGCAGCGCGGCGAAGAAGTCGGTCCTCGGCCGGTGCGTCATCGGGTCGAAGCCCATCTGGATGAGCTTCTTCTTCAGGTGGGTGTTCCAGAAGTTCTTGATCTCGTTGTCGGTCCGCCCGGGGAGGTGCTTCGCGATGGCTGACCACCTGGTTTGATCAGCACAGCATGCAGTTTCTGTGTTAGCAAGAGCACCACATATAGTATATGTTTTTGAAGATTATACAAGCAAGATGTTTGTTGATAGGTGTGCCGTACTTGTTGCCAAGGACGGAGTGGAGCTGGAGGATGGTCTGCTCTTCCTCGGGTGTGAACTTCCCTCTCTTGATATCAGGCCTCAGGTAGTTAGTCCATCTCAGTCTGCAGCTCTTGCCACACCTGTTGAGTCCTGTGAGATACGCAGAAGAACCAGACGCATGAGCTACATTTCGGACCAAAGCTAGCCGCGGCATCCATGCCCGGTGCAAAAAGAAAACCATGGCGTGTGTCGCGTACCTGCAAGCTTAGGCAGTGCTCTCCAGCTCCCATGGCCATGCTTCTCGATGTAGTCCGTAAGCTTCTGGTCTTCTTCAGCTGTCCAAGGGCCCTTCTTGAGGCCATTCTCGTCGCAGCAAGGAGACCTCCCCATTGATAGGATTGAGATAGGATTGGGCCGGGTTAGGATGGTGCAGGTGGGAAGGAGGGAGACAAAGCTATCTGCCTCTCCTCCCTAGCTTGATCCTTGGGGTTTCCTGTGTCAAGGATGTCTGGTCACCGGAACACAGCTTCCTCTATATAAAGGCCATGAAATCCGGTGTCTAAACCCAGGTCAGGATTAGTTTATTCGAGTGGAAAGTATTAATCTGCCCTTAGATAATTTGGGTATGCGACGTACATGTCAAGTGGGCAAGGGTGTTCCTCCACACTAAGATAAGGGCTGTTGATCCATGTTGTTGACTTAAGCCGCTAGGATAAGAGGGCAATCAGCAGTCACATTGATATAGTACTCTATTTTCCTTCGGCCGTTTTTTTTTGGACAAGGTGTGATCCTTAAGCCTTGCTTTAATTGTGATATTTTCGTTGTTCTTCTCTGCAAAAAAAAATGTTGCATTGGGTGTTATAACATTTAAGAAAGCAGTCAGATCATTGTTTATTTGTAAGTAGCCAATAGCTCATCATGTAACATCTCCTACCATATGTTGTTTTATGAAACCCTACCATATATTGTGATTATTACTTTCTGGGGGGGAGGGGGCTGTTGATCCATATAAAATGAGCAAATGTTCCAGAAGTTGGTTCCTGGAAGTGTATGGTATCAATTCCAAAGACATACAAGTGGTGCAATTTCAACAACTATTATTCGAGTCCTGTACTCTAGTTGTAGTAGCAGCCTCCAAAATCTGTAGATATTGTACTGGCGACATTGTACTTGTCACATGACACCTATTTTATACACCAGATTTTCAGAATTATATTATACAGCATTTGCATGCATGTCAACATGTGGATGACTAGATTCCTGGGATATCATAAGTATATGTTGGCGTATAGCTTTTTCTCAAGTATGCAATGGGCCCAGCAGATGACAAACCTGCGTATGGAGCTGGACTGAGACCGTCCCCTAACTAATACTAATAAGCTTAGGAAGTATTTTTGTACAAGTATCCCAAATGACAGTGTTAACAGCTAGCTAGCTAGATTTTTTTTTTAAATGGCTGAGCTAGCTAGAATTGCGTACGCAGAGATCTCTTGATATAGAGTACAACGTATGCAGAGATCTGACCCCGCCGTCTTGTTCTTGCAGTCCCCAAAACTAAGTATATATATTTGGATGCGTTGATTTGGCAGTTAATGCCTGTTCATGGATGATGCATGTGCCGTTTTAATCTGCTGCATTTCTAAGTGCAACTGGGAACTCAAGGTGGTATGCAAGAGAAACACGCACGAGTGAAGCCGAGGAGCAGATGGAGGGGCAAATACACCATTATGATCTTGGCAGGGTGGAATTGATGCGTCAATTTCAGTGGTAATTTGCAGGATTGCCCGCAAGGAACATATATCCGGCCACTTGGTGGAACGTGCATGTCATTGACAAATTACCAGGGTCGCTGAGCTGCAACCGAACCAACAACACACACACTAACACACAGAGGTGGTGAGGAGGCCCCAGATCGATAGATTCGATCGTCATTGCAGTTACCTGCTCCGAGACCCAGCGACTGGGCAACAAACCAAAGCGCCCTACTGCTCCTAGTGTCCTATGTACATGTACATGCATGCTCCATGGATCAGACCACTTCCTTTTGGCATGCAAAGCTGGGCCGATCATCACTGGCGACCTAATTAACAAGCTCCCATCCAGCTCCACGTATCTTTTCCAATGTTTTCCACGCATGTCGAGTTGTCGACGGACTCCACGTGGTGGCCGCCGTGGGGCCGCGGCCGGCCGGCTGCGAATTTTTCCTTCCCCATGCACGCAACGTACGTGAATGGAGAGCGGCTGGACCTCCTCCTCGTCGTCGTCGGCTCGGTCGTCGTCACCGCATCGGCCCACCCTCCGTCCGCGTGGCTCATAAACAACGCATACAATAGTGCAAGTTGATCAACGTCTCCATGCTGCTTTCAGGTTGTGACATGCAGCTACCACAGTTTTTTTAGAGAAAAGGCCACGAGATTGCTCTGCATACCATACTTTTTCGTCGGACACCTGTACGACTAGACAGTAAAACTTGTTGCATGTTGTGGCCCACAAACTGAATTGTCTTGGGCTGTCTCTAATCGTATGAGTGTGGGATGAGAATTCATCGTATGTATAGTAGGGTTGGGCCAGGTTGAAAAGGCCACCAGCCCAACCAATATTAATGAAGCCATCAACCGGCTAGGATACAATGATGTTGTGAAAGAAAAGATACAAGCTTGAGACCAAGCTAAAGAATTCGTGCGAGGAACAATCACGCACAATTGCTACAGAGAGCATAGGAGAACGATCACACCGACCAACAAAGGAAGCATCTTGATGAAGCCAAAGGAAACCTCCTCGCAGACAGGATCGACATCTGAAGAAGCTGACGAGGGTGCACCAGACAGGCCATGCCGCTAAGTTAACCTTGCCACGATCGGGGGAGAGACCATAATCTCACCACACCAGCTGCCAGAAGGAGACCACTATTCCCTTCGCCCTTGCGTAGGGCACCGTGTCGCCTATCAGCAGCCCGCGGAGTGACCAAGCAAGGAACCAAGAAGATTGCGGAATGACGCCTCCACCACAAACACCATCGGCCACCCGGAAGGCTACACACATCCCCCACCGACGGGGGAGAGACCATAATCTCACCACACCAGCTGCCAGAAGGAGACCACTATTCCCTTCGCCCTTGCGTAGGGCACCGTGTCGCCTATCAGCAGCCCGCGGAGTGACCAAGCAAGGAACCAAGAAGATTGCGGAATGACGCCTCCACCACAAACACCATCGGCCACCCGGAAGGCTACACACATCCCCCACCGACGGGGGAGAGACCATAATCTCACCACACCAGCTGCCAGAAGGAGACCACTATTCCCTTCGCCCTTGCGTAGGGCACCGTGTCGCCTATCAGCAGCCCGCGGAGTGACCAAGCAAGGAACCAAGAAGATTGCGGAATGACGCCTCCACCACAAACACCATCGGCCACCCGGAAGGCTCTACACACATCCCCCACCGACGCCCGAAACCGCAGAACAAGCCCACATCCCCCACCCACCCCAAGACGCCGCCTTTAGGAAGGTTCATGATGCCATATCGTCGCCGACGCCCGACGGCCATGGTTTTCACCCGTGTGATTGGGGGAGGAGGAGGAGGTGGGGAGGGGGAAGTTCGAATGCGACCTCGGGAAGGAAGACGGAGCAGGAGCGCCACCGTCGGCGTCAAGGTCGACACGAGTAGAACAACAACCCCTTTGTTTGTTTATCACAATCTCCATCAGCTTCCATTCAAGGTCGGACCTAGCATTACAGAGGCCCTAGTGTGAATAGAGTACAATGGACCTACCAAATAAAACAGAGCAACATAAATACTTTCGCCGGTATATATTATATACTGCCTCATGAAAATCAAAATAAAGGCAGAAAACATGATAATTCAATCCGGAACCCGAGCTCAGATGCACCCGGTGAACAGTAAAAAATCAGAAAATTATGGTTTTTTTGTGGTGAAAGATGCTTGAGTGCGTGATGCTCGTGTCAAATTTCAGAGCATTCAGACATCAGCTCTCGGCAAAAAAATCAGGCCCAAACAACAAAAATACGGGAAACATTTTCACAACCCCCAAATTGGTCTTTTTTGTTGAGAGTCACTCAAATGTCCAAATGATCTGACATTTGATACAAACATCAAGCACTCAAGAATCTTTCACCACAATTTTTTTTTCAGATTTTTTGAATTTTTCTAGTATTTTTGGTGATTTTACTGTTCGCTTCCGACTCATCTGGGCCCGGGAACCAAAATGCCGCGTCCCATAAACATCCAGAAATGACATTTTATTAGCAAATAAAATCTAATACAGCCTGTATATATGATTATATGATATAAATGATAAATACAAGTTACATGTACTCAATCATAAACAACTATTGAATGAATACAACATTGTGAAGTGTCGCATGAGGGGGGCAAAGGCACCCTGCACACTTGCTGATTTTGTGTTATGCAAATCATATTTTTGTAATTTTTGTAATTTTTGTAGGTATGTAGATATATGGGCCCTTATTTGAGATGGCCCTACGCCACCTCACCTTTTGCCATGGCCTATGACCGGTTGTTTCCACTGGCGGAGCTATGTGAGGGCAAAACTCTGCCATGGCCCGTTCCATCCAAAAGAATAGCTAAAGCTTAGATTGGCCCGCCCTAGTATTTTTATGTAGCTTCGCCACTGGCTGCTTCCATTATCGTACGTGTTCGGCTCTGTCCGGTTTGCCGTGAACAGTAATTTATTTTCACCCGAAACTCGTTCCTAATGTCCTTTTCCCCTTTTGTGATTGATGAAGGTCCGTGTGTTCTTCTTTGTTGGTTGATGTGATAATATTTGTATTTGTTCCGATGCCTATCATGTCGCTTGTACGTTTAGTGGATTTGGTTCGCTACTGATCGATGCTTGTTAATAACTAGAGAATGCCCCGCTTTTTGTTGTGGGAATTGATTGATGAAAATTTGGGTTGATACATAAGAACCTCACTTGTTATATTTTATTGTGTATATATGTAATAATATTTATTGAATATAAGTAGAATAATTAAATAGAAAACATTTTCATGTATTTTTTTATATTGTGTTGGGTCTTTTTCCATCATAATTGCATGTTGAGATGAGTCTTATCCCATATGTAATTGTATGATGAGATGGCATATTTGCATGAGATAAATAAGTTACTAGAAACTGTAGAGACGTAAGCTAGGGCTAGTTTGTGGTGTATTTTTTCGTAGGTCCCATGACTTGTCAACTCAGGGCTGCTTGGTCCTGGCACATGATTTCTCAGGCCTCCAACATCGTCATCCTAGCTTCATTTTCCACTGTCTCATGGACAATATATATGGTTGTGTTAACAATTTTGTGCATGTAAATTTTCTCCAGGAGAGTATTTGGTTGCATGTACCACAGTACCAGTAGTGTACGGAATACGGGATCCCGCTCACACGGGGTAAACCCATCGGGACTCAACCGGCTCACAAAATTATTTTTGCGCAACAAGTTCAGCAACGTGTGTTGTAGTACTTGGTTTCTGACTTCTGCAACCGATGTTTTTCTATCCGTTCTCTATGATCATGCATGATCGCCTCTTTCCTAAATTTTAATAACTTCAAAAAACGATTTTTGCTAGATCGGAGGTGCATATTGCTACGTCGTTACTCATTACCATAATTTAATTTGATGAATGATGCATGTGATCCAATCAATCTGTCCAAATAAATTGTGCAGCAAAGCATGCACGCACCTATACCACTTACATTTCCAGGACAAAGTTCCATCGACGCATCAGTGTAAGCAGGATAATCCAAATGACAGCAGCCATGCATCGACGTGCCCGTGAAAAGAAGTGCATCCATGCATAGACGACGTACGTTCATGCCCGTAGTTAATTTAGCTCGTGTCCGTGTAGGCTAAAGGTTCTTGGATCTTGCATGACTCATGCATGGTCCAAGACACAAAAGGCCACAGCCTCAAATTCTCACCAACCTGTTATCTCATAGGCCGCATATTTTAACCCCATGATCTGCTGTGATCTTCGCTGACGCTGGATCGATGGACTGCTAGTGCTAGCTAGTTGAGAAATGATTTGATTCATCCATGCAGTGCTTAAAAAAATAACAAGGAAAGAGGCTACATGCCGACGGTTCAAAAGGCTAGCTGCAGTTCATGTATGTGATTAAATCTTTAATTAGGAACCTGATAAGGAGCAGTTAAATGGAAGTTGAGACCTGGTTAGGAAAGATGGTGGATGGAGGATATTTTGTTTAAACCTCTTGTATGTATCTTAGCTATGCAGGCGCCCGGTGTTGCTCATCATGTTTTTTATCAGCCTGATGCTACATTCTGAGTTAATAAAAGTGCCTTTTTAAGAAAGAAAAAACATGCCATATATAGCATTTCAGTACTACACATGTCTATTCAGCCGTATATCATCAACCCACATTAGGTGATTGAACAATGCATGTGTGGCCCTGCATGCACAAGGCTTGGAATGCACACTTGTTTCATGGCAAGTAGAGAAAAGGCATGTCCAATAGTCCAGAAAGGAGAAATGGAAAACGGACAGGTCCATACAGCAGTATGCAATCAAGTGATGACACCCTGTTTGACATATGTGTGGGAGTTGTTGCAGCCAACAACCAAGAACCTCCAAGTTTTAAAATTTCCATGGTCCAGCGTTTTTGTCGATGACGATCTTTGCCCGCCTCAACACTCCTGAAGCCAGTGCTCCGTCATGGTCACAACAGGCCAAATGCCTCGGACCATGCACACTTTGAGGTTTAACCACAGTGACCATGCATCCAAAAGTGCTCAGAGATTACTTGGTTGATAGTATATAGTTAGACACACACGCACCAGCCTTCCTTTATCAAAGCTGGCTTGGCTTGCAGCTCGATCGTCGTGTCCTCCTCTCTTGAGCCTTGAGGCCTTTTCCTTCTTTATGTCTAATAATTAAGCTCAACACTGAGTTGGCTTCTAATAAACATGTATCTCTCCTTTTGTCATCTGATCACTAATATTGTGAGATTCTGCTGCAAGCCATCTATATATCTGTATTCTCAAGGATTTAGACGTGCAGTACCTATGACTATGGAAAATTATGTACTCCCTTCAATCCATATTACTTGTCGTTCAAACGGATCTAACTAGACGTATGTCATTGCTAGATACTTTCTTCAATCCATATTAATTGTCGTTGATTTAGTACAAGGGAGTATATCAATTTGAGCGACAAGTAACATGCATCGAATGGAGTACCAACTTCGTGGCATATGTATACATGCAATTAAAGACGAAAGTGCGTGTATAGTGCATATAACTACCATATCATATGTGCAGAGGACCAGTTGCCACCGAGGAAAGATGGAGCCATGCATGCATGCATGGAAGAGGACAAACACAAGGAGATGGCGGATTCTTGGTCCCTAATCTTCCCCACCTCATGTCATGTGCGACTTGTCCCCTTCGTTCCTCTGTGCACAGTTGCATCACTTCCCATTGACAACACGTTAAGCAACATGCTAAAGCTGATGATCTTTCATATCTGAGACCCTTTAATCTCCTCCTGCTCCACACCCACACGGACGGGTCAGACTCAGAGACAAGCTAGCAGCCTAAGCACCTATGAACTGCCTGGCTTCCTTCCTCGTGGAAGATTCAAACCACCACCCCATGCACGCAACCGCGAGTGTAACATCCAATGCTGTCTGCTTGATCACATGCATGTCACGGATCGATCTGTCCATCTCCGCCTCCGGTGTGATGATAGGGATTAGGGATCGACGCTGTCGTCGCTGGTTGTGTACAAGGTCAGAGATGGTTCCTTGCGGACATGGGTTTCTAACCGTGCCATAGGTTATTGTTCCCGTAAACCGTATTGTCGCTGCACTGTCTGTTCATACTATACCTCAGGTTAATTAATCACTGAGAGAATGATCAGGAGAGATACATTACTGATTTGTCGCACATCACATGCACCTTCCCATCATGGTTAGTTATGTATACGGTTATGTGTACGTCGAGGAAAGTACGGTGTCGTCAACGAGATCGAGCAGTAGTATAATAAACTAATTGACACATGTATCCGGCAACTGTCTGGGCGCGTATAATGCGGCTAAGTTGTATAGGGACACGCGTCGACGGTTTCATCAGATCAGATGTCAGCTATTATCAGTGAAAATGGCAGGCGGATTAAGCTAAGGGGAGCTTTCCTTGCAGTTGGATGCATGCATGATTAGTTCAACTCCAGCTTCCACGGTGGACGGTGGTTGTGACTCGAGCTCCCCTCCTCGCGCCGTCGCGATCGCCGGTGGAGTCCCGGGCACGGATCCATGCATCACGGTGGGCGCTACTGACAAGGAGGCCGGGACGATGATCACGCCGGACTGGGGGGGCCGGGGCTAGCCGCAGTGTCCTACGTACGTCCGCTAGAGACAACCGGGCGAGGCCGTGCCTGCATGCATGTGGAGTGACGACGGCATCAGTGTTCTTAATTTGCTTGTGCGAACTGCCTTCCACGTTACTGATCGTGCACATGGCACTGTGCTTATTTTTTGTTCTTTCCCTGTACACACTTTAGTTTGATAGCTTTGCACCAGATATTTGCATACGGTTCTCTTTGCATGTTTACACCCTTTAAAGTGTCCTATGTTGTATGGTTCTCGGTTTTGGTGAGGATATCACCAAAATTTCAATAATTCAGTCGTTCAATTGATACTGAAATATTTAGATCTTCGGTGGAAATGCTAACGAAAATAACCAACAACTCATAATTTTCCAACCAACAGTAACGCATCCCACTTGATAATCTGAGACTAATGACTAACGAGTTGCTCAATGCAGAATGGTAATAATGTTGTACTAGTTTCAACGTCATCTCAGTGGACGAAAATTTGTATAACGATGCACGTACATTTAGAAATAGCCAGAGGTATTGTGGCATCATAAAAAAAGGTAGCATCCATAATGTGCTAAGAACCTCGATAATTCCCGAACGTTCGAATTTTAAGCATGTCATCCCGAACGCTTTTTTATAGCAGCTTTAGTTGACGCGAGGTGGCAATTTAATTGTTAAAACATGTCAACTTTGTCCTAGATTAATTTTTGTCAAAAAATTACCATGTTTCCAACCCCTCGTAAACTAAAGCTGTCATGATAAACGTTCGGGTTGCCATGCTTAAAATTATAGCGTTCGGGATTTATCATTTCCGACCTTCTCTGAAAATGTTCCCGCTCAAATGAGAATTGTGGATCTCTCTCTCTCTCCTCTCCTCTCCTCTCTCTCTCTCTCAAAAGATGAGAACCGCGTGTGTTTTTTCTCATTTTCATGTTGCCAAAAAGGGAGTGTATTTCAGTTTTCAGAATTGCAATAGAGCACAGGCCCTAATCCTGGCTGTTAGCAAGTTACTTTCCTAAGTCTCGAGGAAAGCAGGGAGTCGCCACTCGCGCAGGCCGAAGATCTATTTTTCCCAACCGCTGCGTCCAACTTTGCAGGAAAGGGAGCCGGCTCTGACTTTCTCCCCTCCGACGGCTACTCGTCGTCGTCTCGCCCCCTGTCGACGCCGGAAACTGTCCACACCACACACACACTGCTGACACTGCTGACTGCTCACAACATTCATTCAATCGCTCTCCCGGCTGCAACTGCCGCCTTTCCGCAGCCAAGCCCACTTGCTGAGGTGGTCAGCTGCTAAACTTTCTGCCACCCCATTAGTGATGCTTACAGCTGCAGGATACATGAAGCACAACGCAGACAGGTGCTTAAATCGTATTCTGGAGCTTCTCTTAACGGGCTAAGAGCGACCGTTCTACTGTCAATACGTACGGGGAGAGCTCAGTGTACGTCGAGTATACTTTACATCCACGTTGCACACAGTCAGTTTGAATTGATCCGTGTCTAGTTAATCCGCTGGCTGCTTTCAGTTATTCAACTGTGTGACAAACCCCGTTAATCAATCGTCTTATCATGCGCTGATGGCGGAAAATGACCATACAGTTTACTAGAGAGAAGCTGTCGGAGCCATACAGGTAATCGTATGCGTATGTGTCGCAGCTCAGATATGTAGCGGGTCACAATTTAGGGAAGGCTGGCAGAGAAAGGCAGGGTCTCTCTGTTCAGAAATAGAACTTACTGCATTATTTAGTCGGCCCGGACTGTTCACCTTGGCTACAATGTCAAAGATGGTTAAACTGTCCGCGTATCGTGGTGTGACAATGGCAGTTTGACTTGCAAGAATGCGGGCGAGGAGTGTGCGTGTGGTGGCAGAGACAAGACGAGCCCTTTGTTTAGGGGAAATCCCACGCCGTGCTTACCATTGAAGCAGTGACTACTTGTCTAGTTTTATTAGTGGGCTCTGTAAAAAGACATGACCTGTTGATCTTGGCATGATTTGGGCAGACCATAAATTGATTTTATTTATGAACCTCGTCAGATGGCGGGCTGCTTCTGTATTTTTATTTAAAGAAGAATGAGAGTAACTCAGTTTATTGCACATCTAAATGAGTAAATCAATCATAAAGAGGAAAAAAAAGGAAAAGGAAATATTCACACGAATCTCGACGTAATATCAATGACATAGGACTTAGATGTGCAATACTTATGACACATCTAGATGTGCTTTAGCAAAACTGAAAAAAAATACCTAGTTTACAAGCAAACAAAGGCAACCAAGTCGGCATCCTTACACAGCGCACCCGTTGGCAACACACCCCACCCCACCCGGCGAAGCGATTGAGCAAACATAATAGTTTTTTCAATGGTATAGTCGAACAACTATTGACATTGTTCGTATATATGGAAAATAGATACCGTTGAAGATATAAATGGTGTTTGTTTTTCATGCACAACATTCATTACTCTTATGGACATATACACATGCTTTTGTGAGGATCGAGCAGTGGAAGCACGAGCCGAGGAGGAATAAGGGGAAGGAAAAGCAATGGAAGGGGAGCCGACTGGCAACTGGTGAGATGGTGGCAACACGACATTGATCGCCACCGCAGAGAAAGGAACGGGGTGCAGGGCAAGTAATATGTCCCCCCCCCCCCTTCATATATTTCAATGAAAAATTACAGTAACAAAACTAGAAACCCATGCCAAAAGACAAACGACCATCTTCATTGGATGCAGACTTTCATTCTTATTTAGACCGCAATGCATGACGACGTAGGCCTAGCATCAAATTATTAAGTATCTCTTCTCGCCATCCTTTTTACCTCCTCACCGGCTGACGTTTCCTCTTCTTGTGCTCTAGCGCCTTGTCGCTTCCTCTCTCCGACACGTGATCCAACCAAATCAAGTTTTGGCACCTGCCACCAATGGTGACATTAGATTTTAAGCCTCCTAGAATAACTATCCTATAAATTCTTGATGATCAGGCAACCGCGGTATTAGAAACCTCCTGTCCCATGACTAACACACGGGATACACACCCACACGCACCCATGCGCTATCGTAGTGGGTCGGTCCATTTGCCCGGTTATATTAATTCGAGTACCGGAGTCTGGCTCGACAGCTTTAGAGTGTTGTTTTAAAAAAAAACTTGTAAAGGGAGAAATCAACTAAAAATGTCCACACATTAAAAAAATTCACAAATTCATTTTTTGTGATAAAAATGTTCACAAACTCAAAAAATATTCATGATTTAAAAGAGTGCAAATAGAAAATTGTTTGCACTTTTTTCACCAATTTGTAGACTTTCCCAGGATTTAAAAAAATCTTCATGAATTTTGAAAAATGTTCCCGTATTTTAAAAAATGTACATGAAGTTTTAAAATGTTTCCGGATTTTAAAAATTGTTCATGAATTTGCGAAATCCAGATTTTTTAAAATTTTAAAAGTGTTACACATTTTTTCTCTAAAAATACCTACACTTTTTTCTAGAAAACCTCATTCCACTTTGTTCGACGACAGTGGTCAGAGGAATTGATACAAGATCGTGTGGTACATCAAGGCACACATGTCTACCAAGATTAGATGTAAATAGAACTTTGCTAAGCTATCAGCTTCAAAGTTTCTACATCTACTTAATAACAAGCGCACACACCGGTGTCGCTTCAGTAAGGACACGCTAAGATTCCACGCTGAGATTCCTGATCTATATGGCAGATTTAGTTGCCTCTTGATTAAAAAAGTATCTTTTCCCTACAAAAAAGGCCCGTAAGAAGTTGACCTCTTCCCCTTGTTGAACTAGTAAATGCGCACGTGCAACACATGTTAAATATTTAGGCAATATATTAATTGCACGTGGATTTTAGGTATGCTATTATTTATGTGTTAATCCTATGATTAGTGCAATATTTGATATGATATTAATTGCACGTTTAACGCTCGCCATTGAAGCAGTCTAGGTCGTCGGATTAACTCAGTTCGATGGCTGAGATCAGTTGGATATGTCCCTTTGGGTCTTTTTATATTGGTATAGATATAGATATAGATATATCCTTTTTGATTTGACCGGAATCCAATTTCAACTAAGAGCTTTTGTTGATTCGAGTTCTACTTACGAAGAGTTGCCACATTAGTGTGTATTGCTAGGACTTTGATTTTAAGCCTCCTAGAATAATTATCCTATAAATTCTTGATGATCAGGCAACCATGGTATTAGAAACCTCGTGTCCCATGACTAACACACGGGATACACACCCACACGCACCCATGCGCTATCGTAGTGGGTCGGTCCATTTGCCCGGTTATATTAATTCGGGTACCGGAGTCTGCCTCGATAGGTTTAGAGTATTGTTTTAAAAAAACTTATAAAGGGAAAAATCAACTAAAAATGGCCACACATTAAAAAAAATCACAAATTCATTTTTTGTGATAAAAAATGTTCACAAACTCAAAAAATATTCATGATTTAAAAAAGAGTGCAAATAGAAAATTGTTTGCACTTTTTTCACCAATTTGTAGACTGTCCCAGGATTTTAAAAAATCTTCATGAATTTTGAAAAATGTTCCCGTATTTTAAAAAATGTACATGAAGTTTTAAAATGTTTCCGGATTTTAAATTTTTTTCATGAATTTGTAAAATCCAGATTTTTATTTTTTTTAAAGTGTTACACATTTTTTCTCTAAAAATACCTACAATTTTTTCTAGAAAACCTCATTCCACTTTATTCGATGACAGTGGTCAGAGGAATTGATACAAGATCGTGTGGTACATCAAGCCACACATGTCTACCAAGATCTAGATGTAAACAGAACTTTGCTAAGCTATCAGCTTCAAAGTTTCTACAACTACTCTAAAAAATAAAGCTACAAGGATTGAACTAGGGATTTATGAAAATAACACTTTGGTTTTTGGGTTATCGTGGGCTGATGGGCCGTATTATCCCTGTTCTTCCTTGTCGGCTCTTTTTTTTTTCACAGAGGTCCCTCATTTTTTTCTTAGAAAACAAGGCCCGTGTCGGCCTGGCCCATATCATCATCATCAACTTGTAAAACAAGCCGAAGACTCTTCCTTTCCGTGCCACTGACATAGGGCCCCACATAGGCTCGCCGCCGGCCGGAAAAAGAGAACGCAAAAAGCTTTTCTTTCTTCTTCCCCACTCCGCGCTGATTCTCGAGCAGTACTCCGCACTCCGCAGGCCTAAACCCCCCCTAAACCCTAGCCACCCCCCTCCGCCCCCGCCCCGCCCATGGCCTCCTCGGCGCGATCGGGCGCCACGGCGTCCTCCAACCCCCGCGCCTGGATCGTCGCGGGCGTCGCCGTCGCCGGGGTCATCGTCCTCGCGGAGGTCGCGCGGCGCCGCCGGAGGTGGCTGCGCGGCAACTCCAGCCCGCCCCCGTACTCCGGGGCCTTCTGCGACCGCCTCGAGCTCGCCCCTCCGCCGCAGCCCCCGCCTCCCGCGGCGCGCCAGCAGCTCCCGTACCTCACCTTCGCGGTCAGCGACAAGTGAGCCCCCCAGCTCTGCTTCGATGTTCCGCGGGATCGCGGGTTTTCCGCCGTGGTTTTGATCCCCTATTCTCTGTGTCGTGTTTTTCAGCTTCGAGATCGAGGGCTATGTAGCCGGCTTCGGAAACCCGGACTGGAAGAGGACCCACAAGGCAGCGAGCCACACGGCGGCGGCCGTCAAGGCTCTGCTGAAGCAGGGGGCTACCTGCGTCGGGAGGACAGTCATGGATGAACTCGGCTTTGGGTTCGTAATTGAAATTTTCTCTAATTGAATTGATTGCTTAATACAGTACAACTTTAACATTTGGGTGTCCTCATCCTTACAGATCTTTGAATTTGTATAGGATTTTGCACATACATCGATAGGAATATAGCTGTTTTAGAAGATCTGTTGTCTCAGGGTGACTTTTCTGGACAATGTTGAGGTGCTGAAACCAGATTATTTGGTTTTGAAATAAAAACTAAGCACATATCTTTAACTTATAGTAGCAAAGGCAATCCTTTATTTTACACTTGAGGTGTGCTTGTTTAAGTCTATTTGGAAACTTGATGTGCAGTAAATGTGTCTTGAGGAGGAAACGCATAACTTGCTCAAATTGGGTGGGGTATTCTTTAGCTATTGATTGAAGTGTTGCAGTAGGCCTATGATTGCAGTAAAATGGTGCATATCAAGGGTGTTCGTGGTGACAATGTTAACTTCAGCCGATGCAAGATAGATTCTGTTGAGACAGTCAACTCCTGTGTCCATTTGGTTGGTGGCCAACTGATCGTAGCAAAGATAGCAAAGTTACTTTACTGTTGGGGGTCTCGTAATCATAATTCTCAAATCACTGTTTGAGTCATTGTAAATCATGTTTTATTTTATGCTAAGTTTTGCATTCACCTTTAGTATCCCTTGGAACTCCAATATGCTAAATAACGGCTTCCTCTGTTCACAAATATAAGATGTTTTAGATATTTCAATATGGACTGCATATGGACTGAAATGAGTGGACAAACACACTAAAGCATGTCCATGTACATCCAATTCAGAAAAAAAATTAGAACATCTTATATTTGTGAACGGAAGGAGTAGTTTTTTCTAGCCATTCCATTCAGATGACCGTGCACGTACATAAATCTTTAACAAGATTCTTTTTTCATAGTAATCATTAACAGGCCTTGGGCTTCAACTAAGACTCACTAGATATCTATCTATCGGTGTTCTGCATTAGATAGATGATGAATTCTAACACTGCATCAATTAACATGTTTTTACAGTGTTACTGGAGAAAATTTACACTGTGGAACACCAATTAACCCAGCATCTCCATCAGTTGTCCCTGGAGGGTCATGCAGTGGCTCCGCTGTTGCAGTTTCTGCGCAGCTTGTCGAGTTCGCTCTTGGTATTTTTCTAAAAAGACTTTTACACATCTACAACTTCTGCAATCTACATGTGTTGTAACTTGGCGTCTATTCTTATTGTACTCAATTGTGGTTATCTAGGTTTCTTCCTTTCTTTCTTTTTTTGATTGTGAATCTACTTCCACTGGAAATTGCATCTCGTTTGTATATGAGTATATGACTAACAATTTTATGCATCTGTCATATTATCAAGTCATATAAATATAGCATGATCAGAATTATAGCTCCAGTCACTAACCTTGTAGTTAGCATGGTTGTGTTTACTGTAAGATCCTTGTGTCCTACCCTATAAGATCACATGATGATTGGCTTGGGGGAAAATGACATTAATTATAATATCTGGTTACTGGTTGGGTTACAGGATGAGTTCCTGAATAATTGGCCATCTCCCTGCATTTGTTTTTACCAGAGTGTCCTTGCACTCTTATATCTATGATACTCCCTACCTTTTTTTCCAAGGCACACATGTTCTCCAAAATTTAACTTTGACCAAAGGTCCAACTACTATATAAATATTTGCTACAAAATCTTATGGCTATTCTTTTCATGCCTTGTGATACTTTTATCATGCATGTTTATCTTAGTACGTGTTCAATCACCAATTCACTATACATTTTGTCCTTTTCTCCATGTATAAGTTCTTGATGCAAAATGTGCTTGATTATTATGGCTGTCTCCTAGAGATATTCGTTCATATTCCACATGCAAACTGACGCTGTAAGCCCTGAATCTCTTAGGTACTGATACAACTGGTGATCTGAGAATTCCAGCAGCTTTCTGCGGTGTTCTTTGTTTCCGGCCTTCTCATGGGGTTGTGTCTACTCTTGGGACCTTACCGAATTCACATAGTCTAGACACCATTGGTATTTTCTTACACTTATCAATTGTTTATGTTTTCATGTTTATTACTTACTGTGACAAGCATATCTATGTGACCTATAGCAAAAGTTGCTTATATATGACATAGTACCCACCAAACAAAGAACATGTGAAGGCCTTACGATTAATGCCCCATCTTTACAAAATATCATAGTATGACTATAGATTAGAAGACCAGTCTTCACTCAGAGCTAAGAGACCTTTTATTGAAGTCGGATGGCAGCATGCTTTGTTTTTCTCAATTGGACATCCATGTAGATTGTTTCTTATTTCACTGATTTTCTGATCCTTGTTAGGATGGCTTGCACGAGATCCTCATATACTTAGTCGTGTTGGAGATGCTCTGTTACCGGCTGCTGCATGTGGACTTAGGGGGAAAAGGCAGTTGGTTTTTGCTGATGATTGCTTTGAGTTGCTAAAGATTCCCAACCAGAAAACAGTGGATGTCATAGAAAATGCTGTCCGTACATTACCTTATGGATGTAAGCCATACTGATGTCTATATTTCTTAAATGCGCCGGTGATTAGGTTTATATATTTTGTGCAAACAAGTGTGAGACATTCAACTCCACATCTTGCAGTTCAGCCACCTAAGCACATCAATATTGGCCAGTATATCTGTTCAAATGTACCTAGCTTGAAGGAGTTCTGCGAACCTTCTACAAAGTTGCAAGAAGGAAAGTCAGCCTTGAAAGCTCTCTGCACTGTTATGCTGTTATTACAGAGGTTTGTTTCAATAATTCTTGGCACCTGGTGAAATCAAATGATGAAACCCAAATTGGTTTTTTTCCTGGAAAAATATACAAAGAAATATACTGAGTCACGACCTTGAAAGCTTAAACATTTGTTATCATAATTTGTACAGTAATGCCAGCATTGGTATATTTCTGTAGCCTAATCGAAGTTTGTTGAATCACTGCATACTAGTATCCTCTCTATGGCCTGAATTAACGAGTAAAGAAGTCCTAAGTTTGAATTCTTTGACATGCCAAATTGCTTGGGTCTTTATGATAGAAGTGCTAGTTTACTGGTTCATCTTGTATTAAATGAGTCCAGCCATCGGTGTTAAGTTGGGGCAGGACCATTAATTCAGGTATTCAGGTAGTTAAATTGTACCTTACACATTCTAGTTAGTTGTGACTAGTGAGATCCTAGTAAGAATAGTGTCCACCAGTTACAGTAGTTTCTGAAGTCATGGCTGCTGGCTTGCTGATTTAGATTTATTGTTGTGGGCCTTAGCCCTGTGATAATTGATTCCATGGGATTAACAGCAAACCTGTTGTTGGTGCTGAGTGGTCTGTCTGCTCCATTTGCACCAGCTATCACTAGTTACTAGTGCACTATTTTCCAGCAATCAGTTAGATTACTACCTCCGTTCCTAAATATAAGTCTTTTTAGAGATTTGAATATAGACTACATAAGATGAATATAGATGTATTTTAGTGTAGATTCACTCATTTTGCTCCGTATGTCCACATTAGAATCTCTAAAAAAACTTATATTTAGGAATGGAGGGAGTACCTTGGACTTTTGATGGATACATGCAAAGTATTCAAGGGGTTGATGTAGTACAGATTATTCTTTATTTGCCAGTTGCATCTGAAGATGTAGTTGAACATGAATTGATCACCTCGAAATTTATATGTCAATCAACTACTCAGATATGAATTCAAAGCAAACCATGAGGATTGGGTTAACACTGTAAAACCCAAGCTTGGCCTTGAAGTATCTACTCGTGTACTACAAGCTGTAAACTTCACAGACGACAACATCAAATCCTTGTACATTGTACGAACTGAATGGCGAGCTGCACTGAAGAATCTTCTAAAGGTATTCTGCCACTTGACTCCTTAGTTGCAGCTTGCGATGGTTTGACTACTGTTTTGGCTATTGACTATCCCTCACAGTTGCAACTACATGTACTCAGCTATACCGATTTTATGGGGTCCGTTATAAGCAGCTACCATATAACTTGTAGATCATACTGCAGTAATTAGTGACCATCAGAGTTATTTGTTTGGTACTTGGACAACAACAATCTGTGTTTACTAGACCAACCAGGCACTACTAGTTCCTGGTGGCATTGTTTAAAGAAGAACGACCCAGACACTAGTCACTCTGGGAAATAATTTTTGACCCACAGTAGTCGAACCCTGGTGGTCAGGTTGGCGCTGGTTCACAACAACCTATTCTTACATGGACTGGATTATGTTAAGGAAGGGATAGTGGATCTTTCTATGCATTCCATTACAATCATGCCTTTGTTAGATTGGAAAAAAGGGAAACACTGGAATTTTATGTGATTTAATTTGGTTTTAGCTGTTTCTTTAAATGACAATTTATTTAATTTATAGCGTGAGGTGCCATTATCACACATTGTGTCACCATAAGCATTCGTGCTAGATTTTAAAGTTTGCCATTGGCTTGAATCAAAGGTTCATGGAGTTTTTCTGCTTACTCTTTCATGTGTTGCCATTTAGGATACTGGAATTTTAGTTCTGCCAACCATGGCTGGACACCCTTTGAAAAGGAACTCTAAACAGAGATTGTCATCCGAATTTGAAGATAAAATGTACGCATTTGTCAGCATTGCTGCACTTTCAGGCTGTTGCCAGGTAGTTTATTTAGCTGCTTTCAGGTAGTTCTTTTCTTTTCCTACGAAATTTACGACCAATTCATGACCCACTTCACTTCTGCAGGCCACTGTTCCCTTGGGAAATCACAATGATCATCCTATATCTATTTCATTTGTAGCAGCTCATGGATCAGACAAGTTCCTTCTTCGTGCTATCTTGGATATGTATTCAGCCGTCCAAGAACAAATAGTTTTGGCATCCAAGTTGGCACTTCCACCAGTAATTGATCGTGATGTTGATACATCAGAGTTGTTGAAAGAAAAGGTATATCTCGTTCACATTTGTAGCAGTGCATGCATCAGACGAATTCATTCATCATGTTACCTTGGGTATGTATTTTCCCATCCAAGAACACATAATTGGGCATCCAGGTTCACACTCATCAGTAACCAATGGCGATTTTGATGCATCGTAGCTGTTTAAAATGTTCATTTTTTATGAATGATATGTTGACATTTTGTTGCTAAGGGTTGTGTTGTTCCTGTTTCTTTATCAGTTTTTCGTTGACAATGACACCTTGCCATTCCTTGTTGGCAATAATCAAGTTTTATGCGGTAGTTCAGGAAAGTTGGGCCAGCCAGTGTAAGATTGTGTTAGTTGTGCCCGTTTCCTATCTGGTCCTACACACTGATTTGTATACACTGATATTGGTACTCAGTGAGCACGAATAATTTTTTAATCCTGTATCGAGTGTGAGTCCAAACCCTGAGTAGTATAAATATATAAGGAGATTGTGCATTGACTACCAAGCACTGGAAAATAACAATAAAAAAAGAATAAAAAAATTCTAGCTTTCGTGTGTTCAATCATGTTCATGGTTTGCGCAATCCACAATTTGGTTTTATGTTTGCTTAACAGGGAAATAATTCCTTCAAAAGAAAACAATGGAGCAAAGCTATTGAATCCTATTCCGGGGCAATCAAATTGAACGACACAAATGCGACATACTATTGCAATAGAGCAGCTGCTTATCTGGAACTTGGCCGGTATGCTTTCAATATCATTACCTTTGAACACGATTCCCTGAAATCAGCACTTTCAAGCTCATGCATTTTGAATCTTATGCAGTTTCAAGCAAGCTGAAGCGGATTGCGACCAGGCCTTACTGTTGGATAAAAAGGTAAGTGGCCTTTTGTTAGTCACTTCTCCATGGTTACAAAATATCACTACCGTCTTGTGCTGTTATTTATGGTGACATCAGATATTCACATTTCTTCTCTTTATGCTGCTGTTGCCTCAGAATGTTAAAGCATACCTACGACGAGGTACCGCAAAAGAAAGTGTTTTGAATTACCAAGAAGCTCTGCAAGGTGTGGAAATTTTCTAGCATGCAATTATTTCTTACTAATATATCTGATTGAAACAGTGGGGTTTTTCATGATACTCTTGCTGGTCGCTAAGCAAAGCTGGTAAAGGGTTGAAGCCAGCTTAACTGGCGATTGTAGCCATCTAGGCTTAACATTGAGTTGACTGATTTCACTTTCTTTTCGAGGAAATAGCCAGGAGTAGAGTGATTTTATTTATAGATGTTCTGGTAAAACTAGTTGGCAGCAATAGCATAGCTTATGTTTCTGTAATAGTGGTATTCATTTTTCTCAATCTCATTGGTCTTGCCTTGCGTGTACAGATTTCAGGCATGCTTTAGCTTTGGAGCCGCAGAACAAAACAGCCCTTGCAGCAGAGAAAAGGCTACAGAAACACCTGAGGTGATTCTGTTGGCGGAGCTGGAACCCGCAACTTGTCAAATTTTGGGATCAAACTAGTCTGTAAAGGAAAGAGCCCTTCTGCTCCGTGAGAAGAATTGGTCGCAAAGACACTGAACACTTTGCTTCTGTAGTGTCATTGTTTGCGTTTCATAAAAAAAATTGGCGTGAAATTCATGAAGATGTTGGCATCTTCTGAGTGCAGCAGAAACAACTGGCGCGCTGAGATACTGTTAGGCCAGTTGCTGTGGCAAGAAACACTCCAAGTTTTTGAGGCTGTAAAACTTTTACTTGGTGCCATCCAATACGGCAACGTGTGATAACGGTTTCTCAACTCCTTGTATGTACCAAGAAATTCTAAAACGACTGGCAATTCAACTCATACCACTCTGCCTCCGTAGAAACGTGACCACAAGCGAAGGATAAGTCACTGAACACCAGACAGATATCCACGGTTCGGCGGTAAAAAAACTGCCAGAAAAGAGCCACGAACGACTGAACCACGATCTCCCCCGTGGACAAACGCTCGACGCCAGACCGCCGGTTCACGCCAGTTGGTCGAAGGAAACTGCACCGATGAGTCGCCCGACGGCGACCTCCAGTTTGTCCCCTCCCCCCTCTGCGCGTCCGTCCGTGTGAGCACGCGCGACCTGGGTGTGTGCTGTTCGGGCAGTGGCTTCGATAAGCAAGCAGACGCCTTCGTTTTTTGCACCTCACAGATCACTTTCTTCTGGAGATCGGTCCAATGGAGACGCAGCAGCAGCGCCGGCACCAGCTCCGGACTCCCATGGACCCGCTCGTGTCCCTCGCCGCCAGCTTCCTTTCGGCCTTCTCGCCGTCGTCCAGGGAGCATGGCACCACCACCTCCACGATACTCCTCCTGCCGCTCCCCGTGGCCGCGGCGCGCGCGCTGTCCGTGCTCCGCCGCCTCGCGCTGCTCGCCACGCAGGCCTTCATCTCCCTCTTCTTCGCGTTCCTCTCCGCGCTCTCGCCCCCGCCGCCGCCGCCGCCCCCCTCGCTCGCGCCCTCGTTGCCGCCGCCGCTGCGCGGGGACCGCGCGGGCGCGGGGGCCACCGCCGCCGTGGCGTCCACCTGCGTGGAGCGCGCGCTCGGGCACGTGCTCTGGGTCGCATCCCGGCTCCCCGTCGCCTCCCGCAAGTACGAGCTCGTGCGCGGGCTCGCGGAGCGGCTGCTCGACGAGAACAACGTGGGCGCGCGGGTCGCCGCCGTGACCCGCGCCGCGCTGGCCGGCGCGTTCGAGCGCACGCTGCGGCAGCTGGAGGCGTCGGCGGGCGGCGAGTGGGGCCCGCCCGGGATGGAGCTGGCCGTGCGCGCGGTCAGGTCCGGGGTGCGGTGGTGGAGGCCCACCGTGGCCGCGCTGGAAGGCAACGACGCGTTCGGCGGCCCCGCGGCCGAGAAGCTCGCCGCCGAGCTGCTGTGGCTCGGGCAGAAGATGGCCGAGTGCGGCGCGGCGCGCGAGGCCGCCGTGCAGTTCGGCGCCGCGTCGCGCCTCGGCAGCCACGCGCTCGTCGCCGAGCCCACGCTGCAGGTCGCGCTGCTCCGGCTGGCTGGTACGTCTACGTACTACGTGCAAACCATCTTCTTCCTTTAGAAATTAAAACTATTATGAGAAGAAGATGCACTCTCACGCACGCGGACGCCATTGGCTGTCGGTGCAGTGTTCCTGTTGAGGCACGCCAACGCGGCGGAGTTCGAGCAGGAGGAGGGCAAGGCGGCCGTGGCGGAGCAGCGGATGGCGATGCTGCGGTCGTGGCTGCCGCTGCTCTGCCGCGGCAGCAACGGGACGGACGCGCCGGTGCTGAGCGGCAGGGAGAGGGCGGAGATGGTGACGGTGCTGGAGGAGCTGATCGAGAAGCTGCGGTGGGAGCAGCAGGAGGAGGCCCTGGCGCTGTGGCTGCACCACTTCGCCGCCTGCCCGGACACCGACTGGCCCAACCTCGAGCGCTGCTACACGCGATGGTACGCCGAGTCGCGCAAGCTCCTCGCCTGACCAGCAGCCAGCACGTACGCCGGAGCACTTTTGCCTGATGCTCAACTGTGTGTGTGTGCCACTCGATCGAGCAACTTACTACGTAGTAGTACCTGTGTATGTAAGTTTAGTTTTAGTACAACAGAGTGGGAAGTTCACAAGTTATGCTAGTGTAATCTGCATTTTTTCTCTCTCTGGACTCTGTTCATGCAGGCGTGTGCAAATTTGTAACCCTACTATCTTCAGAAAACCCAACAGATTTTTACTCTTCCCTGAGCAGTAAAGTGGAGCAAAAGGACCGAGGAAATCGCGTAACGAGTAACGACGCCGAACAAGTTCATAAAAGTGATGCATGGATACAAAGGAAAAGAACGAGGCCTTTTGCTCATTTGCTGAATCATCAGGAGCAAGAAAAAAACCCAAACTCCTAGTTCCAACATCCGCAACTTTGGGAACATAGGCAATACATATGCAGTTCTAACACGTCAAACCTCTTTCCTCAAGAATATGAATTTGGGCAACAGCTATTCAGGACAAGGTTATAATGGCAACCATACTTGGGTACGTGGGAGCTTATTCTAATGATTAGTTACAATAGCTAGCAAAGCCGGTTACAACAGATTCTTGGTGTTCATATCCTGATCACTCTACCGTACATTTTATATCAGAGAACAAAAAGGTTTACACTTCACCTTAGTTCTTCATGGAGTTCGTCCTTCCAACGGTGCTTGGTTCTCTGATGGATACAGATGCCAATGATTTGGATGCCCCGGCAGTGGCATTCCTCGCCCTTCCTGCAAATTATCTCGCTTTGAACGGTATAACCTATTGATTTTTTGTGGTGGAGCTTCAGCAGGGCCATTCTGCCTGCTGCCCCCAGCTCATGAAGTTTTTTCCAACAAGCAAGAAGGGAAGGGTAAAGCAACTGAGGATGAACTTGAAGAAACCTTACAAGGCACAATGAAATTGTCTGTTCAAGCTCAAAAGGATGATGGGTCATCTATAAGAGAAAACCGACTCAAAATGCCAATATTGAACAAATGAAGAATCTCCCAATTATGAAGGGGGCTAACAAAAAAGCAAATCCAGTCAGTCGAACGAAGATATCCAAGAGAACATTCAAGGGATTTTGTTGATGTCATTGCTATAGGCTACAAAGACATGTCTGCATAACTATGCAAGGAAGCAAGACCAAGTTGTTCTTATTCTAGAAGAAGCAACTGAACTCATCCAGGATTCAATGAGAGAATCTAACAAGATTTCTAGAAATAGTTTTGTCGCAAAGGAATCCTAAAGTTGTGAAATGAGATGAATAGATTGAGAGTATATTGACTCCAAGGAAGTATTTGATACCATTCGCGAGAACTACAAAGTGTCTGACTTGATGGCTCTCCAACAAGACTTGAATGAAGAGTTAACTCTATAATTATTTACCACAATGCAGTTTGAAGATGTGTTAGATCCTTCCCGTAGATGTTAAATGGCAAGGTGTACAAGTCAAGTACATGTGAGTTTGCTGAGGTGCAAAAAAAAATCACAAAAAAAATCAAAACTTTGAGACTGTACATTAGAAGGAAATGTCCAATAAGGAGAAGATGGCACGGTTATATAATGTGAGCTTGTGTTCAAACATAATGAAAATCTTGTAACGACAATTGGACTCCGTGAACGGATCTTTACAGTTAACTACCTCTTGAGAGTCATTTTTGACCCCAAGGTTGGAGATAGCATATCAAGATCCAAGGTTTTTCCAAGAAACTTCTTATGCTTGGCATGGATGTTCCTGTGGCTTCGAGCAACCTCTGTGGTGTGGGCTGATGACCCACAAGTATAGGGGATCAATTGTAGCTCTTTTCGATAAGTAAGAATGTCGAAGCCAACGAGGAGCAGAAGGGAATGACAAGTGATTTTCAGTAAGGTAATGTCTGCAAGTGCTGAAATTGTAAGTAACAGAGTAGTTTGATAGCAAGATATTTTGTAACGAGCAAATAATGATAGTAGTAATAAAAGTGCAGCAAGGTAGCCCAATCCTTTTGAGGCAAATGACAGGCCAAAACGGTCTCTTATAATAAGCAAAGCGTTCTTGAGGATACACGAGAATTTCATCTAGTCACTTTCATCATGTTGATTTGATTCGTGTTCGCTACTTTGATAATTTGATATGTGAGTGGACCGGTGCTTAGGTGATGTTCTTACTTGAACAAACCTCCTACTTATGATTAACCCCCTCACAAGCATCCGCAACTACGAGAAAAGTATTAAGGATAAATCCTAACCATAGCATTAAACTTTTGGATCCAATCGGTCCCTTACGGAATAGCGCATAAACTAGGGTTTAAGCTTCTGTCACTCTCGCAACCCATCATCTAATAACTACTCCACAATGCATCCCCTTAGGCCCAAATATGGTGAAGTGTCATGTAGTCAATGTTCACATGACACCACTAAGGGAATCACAACATACATACCATCAAAATATCGAACACACATCAAGTTCACATGATTACTTGCAACATGATTTCTCCCTTGACCTCAAGAACAAAAGTAACTACTCACAAGTGATAAACATGCTCAAGATCAGAGGGGTATTAAATAGCATAATGGATCTTAACATATAATCTTCCACCAAATAAACCATATAGTAATCAACTACAAGATGTAATCAACACTACTAGTCACCCACAAACACCAATCTATAATTCCGGTAACAAGATTGAACACAAGAGATGAACTAGGGTTTGAGATGAGATGGTGTTGTTGAAGATGTTGATGGAGATTTTCCTCCCCAAGATGGAAGAGTTGTTGGTGATGATGATGAGGATGATTTTCCACCTCTGGGAGGGAAGTTCCCCGACGGAATCGCTCCGCCGGAGGGCAAAAGTGCTCCTGCCCAAATTTCGCCTCAAGACGGTGGCGCTCCAAACCGAAAGTCATCCCTTTATTTTTTCTAGGTCAAAATGACTTATATAGGAGAAGATGGGCACCTGAGGTGGGCCTGGGTGAGCACAACCCACCAGGGCGCGCCTGGGCTCCCTGGCGTGCCTAGGTGGGTTGTGCCCACCTGGTGGGCCCCCTCTGGCACTTATTTGCTCCAATATTCTTCATATATTCCATAAAAATTCTCTGTAAAGTTTCAGCTTGTTTGGAGTTGTGCAAAATAGGTAGCCTGACATAGCTTTTCCAGGTCCAGATTTTCAGCTGCCGGAATTCTCCCTCTTGGTGTGTACCTTGCAAATTATGAGAGAAACGACATTAGAATTACTCCAAAATGCATTATTATGCATAAAACATCATAAATAACAGTAGGAAAACATGATACAAAATGGACGTATCAACTCCCCCAAGCTTAGACATCGCTTGTCCTCAAGCGAAAACTAAAATCGAAAAACATGTCCACATGCTTAGAGAGAGAGAGAGAGAGAGGTCGATAAAAACAAAATACGGACATAGAATCATCATGTTGATTATTATAACAGCAACAAACTTAAGCATGAGACTTTTATCATAGAACTTTTATCATAAAATTCTCATGAATAAGTGACAATTCATCACACTATCGAAGTATGAAGCATAAACTCTATTAGAGACAAACAAACTATGTTCTCAGTCAACTTTGCAACTACAATTCATCATCTTTTTAGAAAGGGTCACATATCGGAGCCTTTAGACAAGTCCACATACTCAACCATCATTTAGTCTTCTATGATTGCTAACACCCATCGCATACACATGAGCAAAACGTTTCAACCGGACACATAGAAAGATAGGGGCTTATAGGTTCGCCTCCCAACGAATTCACCTCAAGGGTGATGTCAACAATAATAAATCATGCTACCCATATTCAGCTGGAGATATGTGTCTAGATCTTTCCTCACCACATGATGCTTGCCAAAGCAGAAAAATAAAAAGAAATAGAGAGAAACTTTGACTCTTTGCATAAAAGTAAAAGATAGGCCCTTCGCAGAAGGAAGAAGAGGTTGCCATGCGCTTATTTGTTTGTATTCTCAACCCCTTAGTGCAAAAGAACATCACGTTGTATTGTCCCTTGTGATGGAAACCTTTATTATGCAGTCTGTCGCTTTTACTCTTCACCATCACAAGTTCGTACAACACTCAATTTTCTATTACGCTAAATGATCTCCCACTTTTAGAAGCAATTTTTATTGCCTTATTGCACCGATGACAACTTACTTGAAGGATCTGACTCAATCCTTAGGTAGGTATGGTGGACACTTGAAAATAAGATTTGAGTTTAAGGGTTTTTGGATGCACAAGTAGTATCTCTACTTAGTGCGGAATTTTTGGCTAGCAAAGATAGGGGCAAGCACCACATGTTAAAGGATCCATGACAATATGACTTCTATGTGAATATTAACAAACATAAATCATTAAGTTGTCTTCCTTGTCCAACGTCAAAAATTTTGGCATATAATATTTTGATGGGGGCTCACAATCACAAAAGATTTCTACGATAGTATATTTATATGTGAATATGCTCTTCCCTTATTAATTCTTTCATGAGTTGCATCATTGACCAATGCTATGTTTGTCAATCTCTAATAAAATTTTCTACTTATACTTTTCCTTATGTGGTTTAATCACCTACCATAAGATTAGCATATGATCTTTCTCATTTATTTCCTTTCCTTTTATTGGAACATGAAAGTAAAGAAAGCAAAAACTCAAACTAAACTTTATTATATATCTCGCACATGATTACAAGTATAGATCACTAACCAAATTTCTCAAAAAGAAAGGATCAAACTAAAATTTTATTCATCTAAAGCAAAAGATCGAACTAAAATAAGTAAAGACAAAAGATAGTGGGGATGATACGATACCGAGGCACCTCCCCCAAGCTTGGTGGAAGCCAAGGGGAGTGACCATACCCGATACTCAATTTTCTTTTAGTGATGAAGAAGATGGTGGTGGTGATGTAGTATTCTCCAATATAACCATGAGTAGATCCTTCAAACCTTGAATCACCCGAAGGGCTTGATGAAGTAACTCACTGTTTTCCTCCACTTCAGCCATTATGTGTTTATTTTCCGGCCCCCAGGGGTTCGTTCCTGCACTATTTTCTCTTGGGCGAGATATGTCCCAATTGGACGGTTTGTGCCTACGAGGAGTATTCTCGAACCCATAATTGTGAATCAAATTGCGAAAATTGTTACGATGTAACCTGTGTAGAGGCCTTCTTGGTGGGATTTCTTCTTGCACTTCGAGGCCCTCTTGATTATTTGATGTTCTCATAGCTTGAGGAGGATTTAGATGAGTAGAGATACCAACCAATGTGCCTCTCTCAGAAGACGGAGAGTGAACCCCAAAAGGATTTTCTTATTCTTCCTCCATAGCAACTTCTTCAGCTTCCTCTCTCCTTAGATCTCCCTGAAACACCTCTGCGTATTCTTCTCCGTTGTTGGAGGGTGAGGAAGACATGATGCTAGCCTCATTGAATCTGTCAGGAAACATCAGGAAAAGAAAACAGAAGATTTCTCCGTGATAAAATGGTCAATAGGTTCGGGGGGTATATAAAGATTTTTTATCTTGGGGGACAAGGAAACTGTAGAAAAACGGAGTCCAGAAAGTACCCGAGGTGGGCACAACCCACCTGGGCGCGCCTAGCAAGACAGGCGCGCCCTGGTGTCTTGTGCCCACCAGGGTACGCTTCGTGGTTGTTTCTTATTTTCCTAATTTTTGTTATATTCCAAAACTGACAAAAAAATATTTTTGCGGGGTTTTCGGAGTCCATTTACTTACCGTATCACGTACCTCCTTATTTTCACGATTCTGGAGTGTTCCGGAAGGACTCTTTTATGTGTCCTTCCGGTGTCAAAGTTTGGATAATATTACTTTCAACATTAATGGGCATACATGAGATATAATGTTTTATTCGTTTCCCATTAACAACCTTTGGGTTAGTACCTTCAACATTATTTATTTTGATAACTCCAGACCGATAAACCTCCTCGATAACATAGGGTCCTTCCCATTTTGAGAGGAGTTTTCCTGCAAAGAATCTAAAACGAGAGTTGTACAAAAGAACATATTCTCCAACTTTAAACTCACGCTTTTGGATTCTTTTATCATGCCATCTTTTAACTTTTCTTTAAATAACTTGGCATTTTCATAAGCTTGGGTTCTCCATTCATCTAAAGAGTTAATATCAAATAACCTCTTTTCACTGGCAAGTTTGAAATCATAGTTGAGTTCTTTGATTGCCCAATATGCTTTATGTTCTAACTCAAGAGGCAAATGACAAGCTTTTCCATAAACCATTTTATAAGGAGACATACCCATAGGATTTTTATATGCTGTTCTATAAGCCCAAAGTGCATCATCTAATTTCTTAGACCAATTCTTCTGGGACCTATTGACAGTATTTTGCAAAATTAATTTTTCTATTGCTAAGTTCAACTTGACCACTAGACTGAGGATGATAAGGTGAAGCAATTCTATGGTTGACATCATACTTGGCAAGAATTTTACGGAAAGCACCATGAATAAAGCGTGAACCACCATCAGTCATTAAATATCTAGGGACTCCAAACCTTGGGAAAATAACTTCCTTAAGCATTTTAATAGAGGTGTTGTGATGAACACTACTAGTTGGAATAGCTTCTACCCACTTAGTAACATAATCAACAACAACCAAAATATGTGTATACCCATTAGAGGAAGGAAAAGGTCCCATGTAATCAAACCCCCAAACATCAAATGGTTCAACAACAAGTTATTCAATAATTTTTCAGCTTGTCCAACAGTTCATTCCCTGAAAACACAACCAGCACAACTATCTAGGAAGTCCCTAGAAGCATCGGTTAGTCCATCATAGAAGATATCAAGTATTTCATTTTTCTTAAGAGGATGATCAGGAAAAGCATTAAGTAACTCGCAAAGCCTCCCACAAGCTTGTGGGATACTCTCTTATTTAGTTTGCACAAAGTTAAATATTTCCTGTAAGGCAGCTTGTTTCATATGAGCAGGATTTTTTTTCCAGAGAAGTAATAAATCATATCCTGGGGACTACGCACACAACCAGGAGCAAGAGTGTTGTACCAAGCTTTAGCATCACCCTTTAATGAGAATGGAAATATTTTGAGAATAAAGTAATAGCGAGTTTTCTCCTCATGAGTAAAAAGGGTGGCTATGTCATTCCACTTACTAAGATGTGCCACAACAGTTTCAGTTTCATAACCATGGAAAGGATCGGATTCAACTAGAGTAATTAGCTCTAGGTCGACAAAGAATTCATAATCTTTATCATAAATAAAGATAGGTGAAGTAGCAAACTTAGGATCACATTTCATTCTAGCATTAAGAGATTTTTCTTTATACTTGTGTAGTAATTTCTCTAGATCCTCTCTATCATTGCAAGCAAGAATATCTTTAGTTGTTTCTTCACTCATAACACAACCTTCTGGTACCTTAGGCAATTCCTATCTAGGAAGGCTAGTTCTAGTAGGTGTTTCAAGAGTTTCAGTTTCAAGCTCATCATCAAATTCAACAACATCATGTTGTATAACTCTAGCAATTTGTTTATCAAGAAATTCACCAAGTGGCACAACATCATTATCAAGCAAGGTACTAGCATCATCATAAGCATCATTCATAGTAGAAGTAGCATCATCAATAACTTGCGACATACCAGAATTAATAGCATGTGGTGGTGTTGCAAGTTTATTCATAACAGAAGGTGAATCTAAAGCAGAACTTGATGGCAGTTCCTTACCTGCCCTCGTCCTTGAGGGAAATATCTTAGTCTTAGGATCCTTCTGATTCTTCACAGTGATAATATGATAATAATCCCAAGTGACTCGACAAATATAGCTATGCTCCCCGGCAACGGCGCCAGAAAAAGGTCTTGATAACCCACAGATATAGGGGATCACTATAATTTTCGAGGGTGAAGTATTCAACCCAAATTTATAGATTCGACATAAGGGGAGTGATACATCTCCGTCGTATCTACTTTTCCAAACACTTTTGCCCTTGTTTTGGACTCTAACTTGCATGATTTGAATGGAACTAACCCGGACTAACGCTGTTTTCAGCAGAATTACCATGGTGTTATTTATGTGCAGAAACAAACGTTCTCGGAATGACCTGAAATTTCACGGAGCAACTTTTTGGAAAAATATAAAAAATACCTGCAGAAGATGAAGGCCAGGGGCCCACCACCTCTCCATGAGGGTGGGGGCGCGCCTGCCCCCTAGGGCGCCCCCTACCTCGTGGTCCCCCTGGTGCCTCTCCGACTCCAACTCCATATATTGTGTTTCGGGGAGAAAAAAGCCAGAGAGAAGAATTCATCGCGTTTTACGATACGGAGCCACCGCCAAGCCCTAAAACCTCTCGGGAGGGCTGATCTGGAGTCCGTTCGGGGCTCCGGAGAGGGGAATCCGTCGCCATCGTCATCATCAACCATCCTCCATCACCAATTTCATGATGCTCACCGCCGTGCATGAGTAATTCCATCGTAGGCTTGCTGGACGGTGATGGGTTGGATGGGATCTATCATGTAATCGAGTTAGTTTTGTTAGGGTTAGTATCCACTATGTTCTGAGATTGATGTTGCTATGACTTTGCTATGCTTAATGCTTGTCACTAGGGCCCAAGTGCCATGATTTCAGATCTGAACCTATTATGTTTTCATCAATATATGAGTGTTCTTGATCCTATCTTGCAAGTCTATAGTCACGTATTATGTGTTATGATCCGTTAACCCCGAAGTGACAATAATTAGGATACTTACCGGTGATGATCGTAGTTTGAGGAGGTCATGTATTCACTATGTGTTAATGCTTTATTCCGGTACTCTATTAAAAGGAGGCCTTAATATCCCTTAGTTTTGGTAAGGACCCCGCTGCCACGGGAGGGTAGGACCAAAGATGTCATGCAAGTTCTTTTCCATAAGCACGTATGACTATGTTCGGAATACATGCCTACATTATATCAATGAACTGGAGCTAGTTCTGTGTCACCCTAGGTTATGACTGTTACATGATGAACCGCATCCGGCATAATTCTCCATCACCAATCCATTGCCTACGAGCTTTCCATATATTGTTCTTCACTTATTTACTTTCCTGTTGCTATTGCTATCATCATTACAAAATACCAAAAACATTACTTTTACTACTGTTACCTTTTGCTACCGTTACCACTACTATCATATTACTTTGCTACTAAATACTTTGCTGCAGATATTAAGTTTCCAGGTGTGGTTGAATTGACAACTCAGCTGCTAATACTTGAGAGTATTCTTTGGCTCCCCTTGTGTCGAATCAATAAATTTGGGTTGAATACTTTACCCCCGAAAATGGTTGCGATCCCCTATACTTGTGGGTTATCAAGACTATTTTCTGGCGCCGTTGCCGGGGAGCATAGCTCTATTCTTTGAGTCACTTGGGATTTAATCTGCTTATCATTATGAAGAACTTGAAAGATCCAAGAACCAAGATCTATCCCTCAACTATGAGGGGAGGTAAGGAACTGCCATCTAGCTCTGCACTTGATTCACCTTCTGTTTTGAGTAAGCTTGCGACACCTAAAACTGCTTCTGCTATTCGTTCTGATATGTCGCATGTTATTGATGATGCCACTTCTGCTATGCATGATACTAATGATGAAACTACTTCTATGCTTGATACTACTGTGCTAGGGCTAGAGAGATTGAAAATATTGAATCTGATAATACTGATGAAAGTGATGATGAAGAATCACCTGTTATTCCTGAGGGTTATGTTTTTGATCAAGAAGCTTCTTTAGCTATTTTAGCTTCAAAGATAGATACGAACTTAAGAGGTTATTAGCTAAATGGAACAAGAAATCTCTAAATGCTAGAATGAAACCTGACCCTGCTTTTGCTACTTCACCTATTTGTGTTACTGATAAGGATTATGAATTCTCTTGTAACATCCCAAATTTTCAATTTGGAATGTTAAACATTAGATCATCAATGCATATCATATTTTATTTTGCTTTTGGTTTTGATCCTAGAAATCCTAAGCAACTCAAGGACCCACGGAGAGAGTTGGGGATTTCGTTATTTTCATATTTGAGTTTTCTCAAAAATTGAGAATAGGATCATTTGATTTTTATTTATTTTATCATCAATTATTTCTATTACAAAATTATGAGAGAGGGAATAAAATGACTTTCCCAAAATAAAGAAATATTGAGGATTTAATAAAGAAATCAAATAAGATTTTATTTTGGAGTTTTTCGATATTTTATTTGCATTTAGGAAAAATATGCCTATTTCAAAATTGCATTTAGGCCCCAAATAAATGTTCACTTTGTCCGGCTTGATTTTAGAAGTCGGGGAAAATTTATTTCGGGATTTTTGGAGTCCGTTTAGTATTTCTTTTTATTTTTCTTCTGCACGTAATTATTTAAAAAAAACGCGCACCGACCTAACCGGGCCGTGTCCGCCTGGGACTCTGGCCCGGCAGGCTTTATAAGCCGGGGCAGCCCACCCGAGCCAAACCCTAGCCCCGCCGCTCACGACGCCGCCGCCCGCGCCGCCGCCGCTCGCGCCGTCGCTGCCTCCGTCGTGCCTCGCCCGTCGCGCCGCCTCGCTGGACCCCGCCGCCGCCGCCGCCCGAGGTTCGCCTCGATTTCCGGGCCCCGGTTTTTTCTCTCAAAAAAACCGATCGGTTTTTCGTCGTTTTTTTAGGTTCCGTTTTTTAGATCGGTTTTATTTTCGGTTTAGGTTAAATAACGAGCGTTCGCCCATTCATTCGTTTTAACGAACGTATTCGTCATTTAGATCCGGTTAACGAACGTTCGTTCGTTAATCCGTTCGTCGTTTTTCTTTTTCTCGGATTTTCCGCGGTTATTTTCTGATCGTGATTTCTGATCCGATTTTCGTTTTAGTATAACTTTTCGCTCGTTTATCGGAATCAGGTGATTCAAGTGCCCGGAGTTTCGTCTCGAAACCCTCTATCCGTTTAACCAACTTAAACAAGTTTTTGCCACTGTAAAAATTGCCTTAGATCCAAATTAGTAGAACGAAGTTGTTTTCTTTCGCCGTTTGACTTTCGTTGCTTTGTTCGATTTGATTCTTTTTGCAAACCGGAGTTCTTAAGTTGAACTTTCTGGTTAGTTATCTTATTTGACTTTTACCTGTGCATTAGATGAGTACTTATTGTATGCTTGTTTGTTTGTCTGCGATAAAATACCCGGAGTGCGCCGCCTGTTACTTCGAATCTCTAGGTTTCGCGGATCATCAGCAAGGCAAGTAACACTTTGATCATACCTCCTACTACCCAGTTTTATTGCATTAGATCAATCCTCAAACATTGCATGATTAGGATCTAATTAAATTGTGGGATGAGAAGTAGTTGAGGTAGTACCTATTACCTGTTTATTATTAAACCTTTGGGAGTTACTTCTACGTTTGCTTATTGTGCCATGCTATGCTAGTAGACGTGGATTGGGTGAGTGATATCCATGACAAATGTGAGTATTGTTAATTAATGGTTTATCTAAGGTGGCAACTTAAACACATATCTGGGTGGATTGAGGTACCTGGGTATTCCAGGATTGCCTGTTTTCTTTTGGACCACCACCCAGGCTCAAAGGGATTATGAGATTATTCATGCTAGAAACTTCCGTGTGCAGCCACAAGCTATTAGGGGCTCTAGCATAGTTGACTAAGTCGCGCGAACTCTTACAGTGGTAGACTAGCAGATGTAGGGGATGTAGGTGGTACGGTCTACCCGATCGTAAGGTGCTAGCATTTCTGAAAGACTATGTCTCGGTCATCCGTTTCTCAAACACCATGCAGTGCGAGATATCCAACGGAGGAGATCGAGTCTTGTGGGGAAAAGTGCGCAAACCTCTGCAGAGTGTATAAACTAATCATGGTTAGCCATGTCCCCGGTTATGGACATCTTGAGTATCTACTACCTGGATTGTCATGTGAATCTCAGCATGTTACTATAAAATTAAGTTTGATGGGTTTGTTTAATGATGTTTAATTGGGATTGAGAATGTTGTCAACCATTCTCAATGTTTAACAACCACCATGATAGTTAACTAAATTTATTCCTTTGCAGTAGGGAAAAATTGGCTTTTCGCAAAACAGTAACCATAGAGCTTTCCACCAGCTAAATATGCATATAGAATAGCTGTTTCATTCCATTACTCTCTATGTGTTACATTGCCAGCATATTCCATGTGCTGACCCATTTTCGGGCTGCAACGTTAATGTTGCAGACTTTTCAGACTACGATTAAGGAGTTTTAGGTCGTGGTTCTATACTCAGTGATGCCGTTGGAGTTGATGGACTCACTTATCTTCCAAGCCTTCCGCTGTTATCGTTATTAGATGGCCTTAAGCCATATTTATTGTAATAAGTTCTCTTTTGAGACACTCGATGTAATAAGTGTGTGATTGCTACTCTGTTATAAATCCTTCAAAGTACTGTGTGGTGTCAGCATTACTGATCCAGGGATGACACCGGAGCACAGAGATTGGACCGTTTGAGGTCTGGTCGCTGCATCTCTGTTGATCCTGATATAATTACTTTGGTTGAATCTGATCCTTTTCATGGCTATGAATCTGAAACTGTTGTGGCACATCTTACTAAATTAAATGATATAGCCACCCTGTTCACTAATGATGAGAGAATTCGCTACTTTTATATCCTTAAAATATTTCCGTTCTCCTTAAAGGGTGATGCTAAGATATGGTTTAATTCTCTTGATCCTGGTTGTGTGCGTAGTCCCCAGGATATGATTTATTACTTCTCTACTAAATATTTCCCTGCTCATAAGAAATAAGCTGCTTTAAGGGATATATATAATTTTGTGCAAATTGAAGAAGAGAGTCTCCCACAAGCTTGGGGGAGGCTTCTCCAATTACTTAATGCTTTGCCTGATCATCCTCTTAAGAAAAATGAAATACTTGATATTTTTTATAATGGACTAACCGATGCTTCCAGATATTACCTGGATAGTTGTGCTGATTCTGTTTTTAGGGAAAGAACACCGGATGAAGCTGAAATTCTATTGAATAATATGTTGACAAATGAAAATAATTGGACACCTCCGGAGCCAATTCTTGAGCCTATTCCTAAACCAACTCCGAAGAAGAGGGGTATTCTATTTCTCAGTCCTGAAGATATGCAAGAGGCAAAGAAATCTATGAAAGAAAAAGGTATTAAAGCTGAAGATGTTAAGAATTTACCTCGTATTGAAGAAATACACGGTCTTAATTTACCGGTTGTTGAAGAAACATATGATCTTAATCCTTTACCTATTGAAGAAACTCATGATCTTGATAACCCGACACAGGTAGTAAAGGTAAATTCTCTCTATAGATATGATAAAGCTGAAATCCCATTTACTAAGTTTGCTAGCCCATGCTTAGATGAGTTTGATAAATTTATGGCTAAGCAAGAAGATTTTAATGCTTATTTTGGTAGACAACTGAAATACAATTCAAATATGCTTGAACACTTGGGTGATTATATGGCCAATGTCAAAGGTGAACTTAAACTTATTAGTAAACATGCTTCTATGGTTACCACTCAAGTAGAACAAGTACTTAAAGCTCAAAATGATTTGCTCAATGAATTGAATAGTAAAGATAATGATAATGTTGTTAGAGTGGCTACTAGAACTGGTAGAATGACTCAGGAACCTTTGTATCCTGAAGGCCACCCTAAGAGAATTGAGCAAGATTCTCAGAGAAATAATATAGAAGCACCTAGTCCTTCTAAAAGGAAGAAAAAGAAAAATGATAGGACTTTGCATGCTTCTAGTGAACTTGTTACTGAAACACCTGAGAATCCAAATGATATTTCTATTTCTGATGCTGAAACTCAATCTGGGAATGAACCTGAAACTAGTAATAATGTTAATGATAATGTTCATGATGATGCTCAACCTAGTAATGATAATGATGTAGAAATTGAACCCGCTGTTGATCTTGATAACCCACAATCAAATAATCAACGTTATGATAAGAAAGACTTTGTTGCTAGGAAACATGGTAAAGAAAGAGAGCCTTGGGTTCAGAAACCCATGCCTTTTCCTCCCAAACCATCCAAGAAAAAGGATGATGAGGATTTTGAGTGCTTTGCTGAAATGATTAGACCTATCTTTTTGCGTATGCGATTAACTGATATGCTCAAAATGAATCCTTATGCTAAGTATATGAAAGATATTGTTACAAATAAAAGAAACATACCGGAAGTTGAAGTTTCCACCATGCTTGCTAATTATACTTTTAAGGGTGGAATACCAAAGAAACTTGGAGATCCAGGAGTACCCACTATACCATGCTCTATTAAAAGAAACTATGTTAAAACTGCTTTATGTGATCTTGGAGCCGGTGTTAGTGTTATGCCTCTCTCTTTATATCGCAGACTTGATTTGAATACATTGACACCTACTGAAATATCTTTGCAAATGGCTGATAAATCAACTACTATACCTGTCGGTATTTGTGAGGATGTGCCTGTTGTAGTTGCAAACTTTACTATTTCAATGGACTTTGTTATTCTTGATATTCCCGAGGACAATAGTATGTCTATTATTCTTGGAAGACCCTTTTTGAATACTGCATGGGCTGTTATTGATTGCACTAAAGGCAATGTCACTTTTCATGTTAATGGTAATGAGCATACGGTACTGTTGGGGAACGTTGCAGAAAACAAAAATTTTCCTACTCGTTTCACCAAGATCCATCTAGGAGTTCATCTAGCAACGAGTGATTAGATGCATCTACGTACCTTGTAGATCGCGAGCGGAAGCGTTCAAAGAACGGGGATGATGTAGTCGAACACGACGTGATTCAAATCACCGATGATCAAGCACCGAACGGACGGTGCCTCCGCGTTCAACACACGTACGGAAAGGATGACGTCTCCTCCTTTCTTGATCCAGCAAGGGGGGAAGAGAGGTTGATGAAGATCCAGCAGCACGACGGCGTGGTGGTGGATGCAGGGCGTCACAGTAGCAGGGCTTCGCCTATACTACGAGAGAGAGACGTAACGGGGAGAGAGGGAAGCACCAAAGGCTGAGGTATGAAATCCCTCCTCTCCCCCACTATATATAGGAGGGCCAAGGGGGGGGGGTGGTGCGCAGCCTAGGAGATCCAATCTCCTAGGTGCGGCGGCCAGGGGAGGGTTTCCCTCCCCCCCAAGGCACCTCGGGGTGCCTTCCACCACTTGGACTCCACCGTGGTGGAAACCCTAGGCGCATGGGCCTAGTAGGGCTGGTGCCCTTGGCCCATGAAGGCCAAGGCGCACCCCCTACAGCCCATGTGGCCCCCCGGGACAGGTGGCCCCACCCGGTGGGCCCCCGGGACCCCTCCGGTGGTCCCGGTACAATACCGATAACCCCGAAACTTGTCCCGATGGCCGAAATAGCACTTCCTATATATAATTCTTTACCTCCGGACCATTCCGGAACTCCTCGTGACGTCCGGGATCTCATCCGGGACTCCGAACAACATTCGGGTTACTGCATATTCATATCTTCATAACCCTAGCGTCACCGAACCTTAAGTGTGTAGACCCTACGGGTTCGGGAGACAAGCAGACATGACCGAGACGACTCTCCGGTCAATAACCAACAGCGGCATCTGGATACCCATGATGGCTCCCACATGCTCCACGATGATCTCATCGGATGAACCACGATGTCGAGGATTAATCAACCCCGTATACAATTCCCTTTGTCAATCGGTATGTTACTTGCCCGAGACTCGATCGTCGGTATCCCAATACCTTGTTCAATCTCGTTACTGGCAAGTCACTTTACTCGTACCGTAATGCATGATCCCGTGATCAACCACTTGGTCACCTTGAGCTCATAATGATGATGCATTACCGAGTGGGCCCAGTGATACCTCTCCGTTATCCAGAGTGACAAATCCCAGTCTCGATCCGTGTCAACCCAACAGACACTTTCGGAGATACCTGTAATGCACCTTTATAGTCACCCAGTTACGTTGTGACGTTTGATACACCCAAAGCACTCCTACGGTATCCGGGAGTTACACGATCTCATGGTCAAAGGAAAAGATACTTGACATTGGAAAAGCTCTAGCAAACGAACTACACGATCTTTGTACTATGCTTATGATTGGGTCTTGTCCATCACATCATTCTCCTAATGATGTGATCCCGTTATCAATGACATCCAATGTCCATAGCCAGGAAATCATGACTATCTGTTGATCAACGAGCTAGTCAACTAGAGGCTTACTAGGGACATATTATGGTCTATGTATTCACACGTGTATTACAATTTCCGGATAATACAGTTATAGCATGAATAAAGACAATTATCATGAACAAAGAAATATAATAATAATGCTTTTATTATTGCCTCTAGGGCATATTTCCAACAGTCTCCCACTTGCACTAGAGTCAATAATCTAGTTACATTGTGATGAATCGAACACCCATGGAATTCTGGTGTTGATCATGTTTTGCCCTAGGGAGAGGTTTAGTCAACGGATCTGCTATATTCAGGTCCGTATGTACTTTACAAATCTCTATGTCTCCATCTTGAACATTTTCACGAATGGAGTTGAAGCGACGCTTGATGTGCCTTGTCTTCTTGTGAAACCTGGGCTCCTTGGCAAGTGCAATAGCTCCAGTGTTGTCACAAAAGAGTTTGATTGGCCCCGACGCATTGGGTATGACTCCTAGGTCGGTGATGAACTCCTTCACCCATATAGCTTCATGTGCTGCCTCCGAGGCTGCCATGTACTCCGCTTCACATGTAGATCCCGCCACGACGCTCTGTTTGCAGCTGCACCAGCTCACTGCTCCACCATTCAACATATACACGTATCCGGTTTGTGACTTAGAGTCATCCAGATCTGTGTCGAAGCTAGCGTCGACGTAACCCTTTACGACGAGCTCTTCGTCACCTCCATAAACGAGAAACATTTCCCTAGTCCTTTTCAGGTACTTCAGGATATTCTTGACCGCTGTCCAGTGTTCCTTGCCGGGATTACTTTGGTACCTTCCTACCAAACTTACGGCAAGGTTTACATCAGGTCTGGTACACAGCATGGCATACATAATAGAACCTATGGCTGAGGCATAGGGGATGACACTCATCTCTTCTATCTCTTCTGCCGTGGTCGGACATTGAGCTGAGCTCAATTTCATACCTTGCAAAACAGGCAAGAACCCTTTCTTGGACTGATCCATTTTGAACTTCTTCAAAATCTTATCAAGGTATGTGCTTTGTGAAAGACCTATGAGGCGTCTTGATCTATCTCTGTAGATCTTGATGCCTAATATATAAGCAGCTTCTCCAAGGTCCTTCATTGAAAAACTTTTATTCAAGTAGGCCTTGATGCTGTCCAAGAGTTCTATATCATTTCCCATCAAAAGTATGTCATCTACATATAGTATGAGAAATGCTACAGAGCTCCTACTCACTTTCTTGTAAACGCAGGCTTCTCCATAAGTCTGCGTAAACCCAAACGCTTTGATCATCTCATCAAAGCGAATGTTCCAACTCCGAGATGCTTGCACCAGCCCATAAATCGAGCGTTGGAGCTTGCACACCTTGTTAGCATTCTTAGGATCAACAAAACCTTCCGGCTGCATCATATACAATTCTTCCTTAAGGAAACCATTAAGGAATGCCGTTTTGACGTCCATTTGCCATATTTCATAATCATAGAATGCGGCAATCGCTAACATGATTCGGACGGACTTCAGCTTCGCTACCGGTGAGAAAGTCTCATCGTAGTCAACCCCTTGAACTTGTCGATAACCCTTAGCGACAAGCCTAGCTTTATAGATGGTCACATTACCATCCGCGTCTGTCTTCTTCTTAAAGATCCATTTATTTTCTATGGCTCGCCGTTCAACGGGCAAGTCAGTCAAAGTCCATACTTCGTTTTCATACATGGATCCTATCTCGGATTTCATGGCTTCTAGCCATTTGTCGGAATCCGGGCCTGCCATCGCTTCTTCATAGTTCAAAGGTTCACTGTTGTCTAACAACATGATTTCCAAGACAGGGTTGCCGTACCACTCTGGTGCGGAACGTGTCCTTGTGGACCTTCGAATTTCAGTAGGAGCTTGATCAGAAGTATCTTGATCATCATCAATAACTTCCTCTCTAGTCGGTGCAGGCACCTCAGGAACATTTTCTTGAGTTGCGCCATTTACCGGTTCAAGAGGTAATACTTCATCAAGCTCTACTTTCCTCCCACTTACTTCTTTCGAGAGAAACTCTGTCTCTAGAAAGAATCCATTCCTGGCAACAAAGATCTTGCCTTCGGATCTGAGGTAGAAGGTATACCCATAAGTTTCTTTAGGGTATCCTATGAAGACGCATTTTTCCGACTTGGGTTCGAGCTTTTCAGGTTGAAGTTTCTTGACATAAGCATCGCATCCCCAAACTTTTAGAAACGACAGCTTAGGTTTCTTCCCAAACCATAATTCATACGGTGTCGTCTCAACGGATTTCGACGGAGCCCTATTTAAAGTGAATGCGGCAGTCTCTAAAGCATAGCCCCAAAAAGATAACGGTAAATCAGCAAGAGACATCATAGATCGCACCATATCTAATAAAGTGCGATTACGACGTTCGGACACACCATTACGCTGAGGTGTTCCAGGCGGCGTTAGTTGTGAAACTATTCCACATTTTCTTAAGTGTGTGCCAAATTCGTGACTCAAGTATTCTCCTCCATGATCTGATCGTAGAAACTTGATCTTCCTGTCACGTTGATTCTCAACTTCACTCTGAAATTCCTTGAACTTTTTAAAGGTTTCAGACTTGTGTTTCATTAAGTAGACATACCCATATCTACTTAAGTCATCAGTGAGGGTGAGAACATAACGATAGCCACCGCGAGCCTCAACACTCATTGGACCGCACACATCAGTATGTATGATTTCCAATAAGTTGGTTGCTCGCTCCATTGTTCCTGAGAATGGAGTCTTGGTCATTTTTCCCATGAGGCATGGTTCGCACGTGTCAAATGATTCATAATCAAGAGATTCTAAAAGTCCATCTGCATGGAGCTTCTTCATGCGTTTGACACCTATGTGACCAAGGCGGCAGTGCCACAAGTATGTGGGACTATCATTATCAACTTTACATCTTTTGGTATTCACACTATGAATATGTGTAGTAATACGCTCGAGATTCATTAAGAATAAACCATTGACTATCGGAGCATGACCATAAAACATATCTCTCATATAAATAGAACAACCATTATTCTCGGGTTTAAATGAGTAGCCATCTCGTATTAAACGAGATCCTGATACAATGTTCATGCTCAGACATGGCACTAAATAACAATTATTGAGGTTTATAACTAATCCCATAGGTAAATGCAGAGGTAGCGTGCCGACGGCGATCACATCGACCTTGGAACCATTCCCGACGCGCATCGTCACCTCGTCCTTCTCCAGTTTCTGTTTATTCCGCAGCTCCTGTGGTGAGTTACAAATATGAGTAACGGCACCGGTATCAAATAGCCAGGAGTTACTACGAGTACTGGTAAGGTACACATCAATCACATGTATATCAAATATACCTTTGGTGTTGCCGGCCTTCTTATCCGCTAAGTATTTAGGGCAGTTCCGCTTCCAGTGACCCTTCCCTTTGCAATAAAAGCACTCTGTCTCAGGCTTGGGTCCATTCTTTGACTTCTTCGCGACAGCTTGCTTGCCGGGCGCAGCAACTTCCTTGCCGTCCTTCTTGAAGTTCTTTTTACCCTTGCCCTTCTTGAACTTAGTGGTTTTATTCATCATCAACACTTGATGTTCCTTCCTGACTTCTACCTCTGCTGATTTCAGCATAGCAAATACTTCAGGAATGGTCTTTACCATCCCCTGCATATTGAAGTTCATCACAAAGCTCTTGTAGCTTGGTGGAAGCGACTGGAGGATTCTGTCAATGACCGCGTCATCCGGGAGATTAACTCCCAGCTGAGTCAAGCGGTTATGTAACCCAGACATAGTGAGTATGTGCTCACTGACAGAACTATTTTCCTCCATCTTACAGCTGAAGAACTTATCGGAGACTTCATATCTCTCGATCCGGGCATGAGCTTGAAAAACCATTTTTAGCTCTTCGAACATCTCATATGCTCCATGTCTCTCAAAACGCTTTTGGAGCCCCGGCTCTAAGCTATAAAGCATGCCGCACTGAACGAGGGAGTAGTCATCAGTACGTGTCTGCCAAGCGTTCATAGCGTCTTGGTTCTGTGGGACGGGTGGATCTCCTAGCGGTGCTTGTAGGACATAATCTTTCTTGGCAGCTATGAGGATGATCCTCAGGTTCCGGACCCAGTCCGTATAGTTGCTGCCATCGTCTTTCAGCTTGGTTTTCTCTAGGAACGCGTTGAAATTGAATACAACGTTGGCCATTTGATCTACAGGACATATTGTAAAGATTTTAGACTAAGTTCATGATAATTAAGTTCATCTAATCAAATTATTAATGAACTCCCACTCAGATTAGACATCCCTCTAGTCATCTAAGTGTTACACGATCCAAGTCAACTAATCCGTGTCCGATTAACACGTGAGACGGACTAGTCATCGTCGGTGAACATCTCCATGTTGATCGTATCTTCCATACGACTCGTGTTCGACCTTTCGGTCTCTGTGTTCCGAGGCCATGTCTTCACATGCTTAGGCTCGTCAAGTTAACCCTAAGTGTTTTTGCATGTGTAAAACTTCTTACACCCGTTGTATGTGAACGAAAGGATCTATCACACCCGATTAACACGTGGTGCTTCGAAGCGACGAACTGTAGCAACGGTGCACAGTTAGGGGAGAACACTTCTTGAAATTGTTGTAAGGGATCATCTTATTTACTACCGTCGTTTTAAGTAAACAAGATGCAAAACATGATAAAGATCACATGTAATCAAATAATAATAGTGACATGATATGGCCAATATCACATAGCTCCTTTGATCTCCATCTTGGGGCTCCATGATCATCCTTGTAGATCGACATACTCATCGACATATAAGTCGTGATTCCTTGTACAAGAACATGATCAATCTCATACATCACATATATCATTCATCACATCCTTTTGGCCATATCACATCACATAGCATACCCTGCAAAAACAAGTTAGACGTCCTCTAATTGTTGTTTGCATGTTTTACGTGGCTGCTATGGGTTTCTAGCAAGAACGTTTCTTACCTACGCAATGACCACAACGTGATATGCCAATTGCTATTTACCCTTCATAAGGACCCTTTTCATCGAATCCGATCCGACTAAAGTAGGAGAGACAGACACCCGCTAGCCACCTTATGCAACTAGTGCATGTCAGTCGGTGGAACCTGTCTCACGTAAGAGTACGTGTAAGGTCGGTCCGGGCCGCTTCATCCCACGATGCCGCCGAATCAAGATAAGACTAGTAACGGCAAGCATATTGAACAAAATCAACGCCCACAACTACTTTGTGTTCTACTCGTGCAGGAGAACTACGCATAGACCTAGCTCATGATGCCACTGTTGGGGAACGTTGCAGAAAACAAAAATTTTCCTACTCGTTTCACCAAGATCCATCTAGGAGTTCATCTAGCAACGAGTGATTAGATGCATCTACGTACCTTGTAGATCACGAGCGGAAGCGTTCAAAGAACGGGGATGATGTAGTCGAACACGACGTGATTCAAATCACCGATGATCAAGCACCGAACGGACGGTGCCTCCGCGTTCAACACACGTACGGAAAGGATGACGTCTCCTCCTTTCTTGATCCAGCAAGGGGGGAAGAGAGGTTGATGAAGATCCAGCAGCACGACGGCGTGGTGGTGGATGCAGGGCGTCACAGTAGCAGGGCTTCGCCTATACTACGAGAGAGAGACGTAACGGGGAGAGAGGGAAGCACCAAAGGCTGAGGTATGAAATCCCTCCTCTCCCCCACTATATATAGGAGGGCCAAGGGGGGGGGTGGTGCGCAGCCTAGGAGATCCAATCTCCTAGGTGCGGCGGCCAGGGGAGGGTTTCCCTCCCCCCCAAGGCACCTCGGGGTGCCTTCCACCACTTGGACTCCACCGTGGTGGAAACCCTAGGCGCATGGGCCTAGTAGGGCTGGTGCCCTTGGCCCATGAAGGCCAAGGCGCACCCCCTACAGCCCATGTGGCCCCCCGGGACAGGTGGCCCCACCCGGTGGGCCCCCGGGACCCCTCCGGTGGTCCCGGTACAATACCGATAACCCCGAAACTTGTCCCGATGGCCGAAACAGCACTTCCTATATATAATTCTTTACCTCCGGACCATTCCGGAACTCCTCGTGACGTCCGGGATCTCATCCGGGACTCCGAACAACATTCGGGTTACTGCATATTCATATCTTCATAACCCTAGCGTCACCGAACCTTAAGTGTGTAGACCCTACGGGTTCGGGAGACAAGCAGACATGACCGAGACGACTCTCCGGTCAATAACCAACAGCGGGATCTGGATACCCATGATGGCTCCCACATGCTCCACGATGATCTCATCGGATGAACCACGATGTCGAGGATTAATCAACCCCGTATACAATTCCCTTTGTCAATCGGTATGTTACTTGCCCGAGACTCGATCGTCGGTATCCCAATACCTTGTTCAATCTCGTTACTGGCAAGTCACTTTACTCGTACCGTAATGCATGATCCCGTGATCAACCACTTGGTCACCTTGAGCTCATAATGATGATGCATTACCGAGTGGGCCCAGTGATACCTCTCCGTTATCCAGAGTGACAAATCCCAGTCTCGATCCGTGTCAACCCAACAGACACTTTCGGAGATACCTGTAATGCACCTTTATAGTCACCCAGTTACGTTGTGACGTTTGATACACCCAAAGCACTCCTACGGTATCCGGGAGTTACACGATCTCATGGTCAAAGGAAAAGATACTTGACATTGGAAAAGCTCTAGCAAACGAACTACACGATCTTTGTACTATGCTTATGATTGGGTCTTGTCCATCACATCATTCTCCTAATGATGTGATCCCATTATCAATGACATCCAATGTCCATAGCCAAGAAATCATGACTATCTGTTGATCAACGAGCTAGTCAACTAGAGGCTTACTAGGGACATATTATGGTCTATGTATTCACACGTGTATTACGATTTCCGGATAATACAGTTATAGCATGAATAAATACAATTATCATGAACAAAGAAATATAATAATAATGCTTTTATTATTGCCTCTAGGGCATATTTCCAACTGGTACACTTTCCGAGGAAACAACCTCAAGTTCATAGTATCAACTCTATTGGAAAAATTCCATCGATTGTATTTGGAGGTTTTGAATTTCCTCTTCCTACTATCAAGAAGAAATATGATATTCTTATTATTGGGGATGTGCATATCCCCATTGAGGTAACATAGTGTTATTCGAAATTTCTCCGGTTCCATGTTATTCGGAATGAGTTCGTTAACAAGACTTGATCAACCTTGTTAGTGGATTCCTTTTGATGATCATGAGATGGATGAAACTAGAAAGCACAACCTTCTGTACCCCACTTTTACTTTCTGTTATTTATATTAAATAAAATAAAAATAAATATTTTTTTGTCTGTTATCTGATTATCCGTGCAATATAAAAATACCCCGAAAATAAAAGTTCTCCAAATGCCCTGAAATTTAAATATGATTTTTTCTAGAATATTTGAGAATATTTGGCACTGAGAACACAGCAGGGGGGGGTCAACCACCTGCCCACGAGGGTGGAGGGCGCGCCCTACCCCCTGGGCGCGCCCCCTGCCTCGTGGGCCCACAGTGGTCCTCCTCCACTTATCCTTTCACCCACACACTCCTTCTTCCTCCCCCAAACACAAATATCCAGCTCAAACCCGAGTCCAAGCTCATTTTGCTGCCATTTTCGATCTCCTTGCTCAAAGCACCTCTCACAAAACTGCTTGGGGAGATTGTTCCTTGGTATGTGACTCCTCCATTGGTCCAATTAGTTTTTGTTCTAGTGCTTTATTCATTGCAAATTTTTGCTGTTTAGGTGACCCTGTTCTTGAGCTTACATGTCAAATTTATATGGTCAAAAGTAGTTTTGATGCATGATATAGGCCCTAGGCACTTGTAGGAGTAGTTGCTATCAATATTACTGAGTTTGGTTCACTTTTATTTTGAAGTTACTAAAAAAATTCAGAATTTTTCAGAGGAAGAAAAATGCTTAGGAAAATGTTCCAAGGTGGTTCCTCAAGGAAGCAAGGACCCAGGCTTGCAATGTGTGATGCTGATGAAGACCCACCAAGAGACGCTCTAGTGCGTCCTTGTGAGTGGCCTTCTAAAAATTTTATGGATCGAGCAGGAATTAAGGAAGAATTCAACGCATATTTGCGTAACGCCGATCTTGTGAGCTTCGAGGAAGAGAAGTGCAGTCAGTATCACAACCTCACCAGTACCTTTGTGAGGAGGTTTGAATTTTCAACTTCACGTAATTCTCCAACTGTCCTGTTTGATCTTTATGAAAATTCTTATACTATGGACTTAGAGGATTTTACCACTGCTTGCAAACTTCCACAATGGGGTAGTATAAGGGATCCTCGCAAATCTGAATTTAGAGATTTTCTTGCTAGTATAACTGTGGGAGAATCTAGAGATATAACACAAGCCACCATAGGGAGCATTCACTTTCCTGCTATACATTATTTTGCTCTCTTCATAGGTATATGCATTAATGGTAAAGATGAGGCATGCCACATGTGTGTCCTTGACCTCAGTATTCTTAGGAGTGCTGTGTTAGGAGATAAATCTTATAATTTGGGAGCCATTGTTGCACGTAGGTTGCATCTTAATAGATTTAATGGAGATTTCTTTGGAGGAATTTATGCAACCCACATAGCTAATTTTCTTGGTATAGCCATACGCGAAGATGATATTGAATTACCTCCTGCTTACCTAGACTTTAATGCTATGGTTCACCACCAGTTTGTTGAGAGGAATGAATCACCTCTCTAGTACCGACTAATTTTTGACAGACGTCGTGCTATCCATATTACCCTCCCTGCTCCTGCCTTCTTTGATCATCAGGCAAAAGGAAGATATACTATTACCAGAGAGGAGGCAGATGAGTACGAGAGGAAAGCAGAGGCCGCTCGTCGCCACGCTGCAGCTCAGCAGGCAATAGCCGCTGCATCGCAGTACGACCCCAACTACTATTATGGATATCCGCCAGGCCAGTCGTGGCCATATACCAACTTAGGCCAAAAGCCTAAGCTTGGGGGAGTACGTATTTCCCATCGACATTACATTTATGTTCACACACTCATTGCTAGATGTCGGTGCTCATACTTTTTCATTGTATCATCCATGCTAGTTTATTTTCTTTTTTATGCTTTCTTCTTGTGTTTTTAATAAACCTTAAGAAAAACAAAAAAAAATAGTAGTAGCTTTTAGTTAGTTTAATTTCCATGCTTGTAGTAGTAATTAAAAATAAAACCTAAAAAGATTTCCTGTTCTTCTTTTACTTGTTGGGAGCTTTCCCATCTAAATAGTTTTATTTCTTTTCTTTTCTTTGGGGGTCGATAGGAGAAGACCATAATTAAATTGTCGAAGTGGCTCTTATATGCATAAATGTTGATCTGACAAAAGAGCCCATATTGCCTTGTCTTCTCCTGTTTATTGAATGCTTGCAGATTTCAGCTTAGTCCAATGCACGTGCACTATTATTATTATCCACATCGTTCGGTCGTGCAAGTGAAAGGCAATTATGACGATATATGATGGACTGACTGAGATGAGAAAAGCTGGTATGAACTCGACCTCTTTTGTTTTTGTAAATATGATTAGCTCATCGCTCCTGATTCAGCCTATTGTGAATAAACATGTTTGCAATGACAACTAGAGATCATAGTTTCTTGTGCCATGCTTGATTAGCTATGAGTTATAATGGTTTACCTTGCATGCCAACGTGCTATTGAAATGGTTATGATGTGGTATGATAGGGTGGTATCCTCCTCTGAATGATTTAAGTGACTTGACTTGGCGCATGTTCACGCATGTAGTTGAAACAAAATCAACATAGCCTTCACGATATTTATGTTCATGGTGGATTATATCCTACTCATGCTTGCATTCGGTGTTGATTAATTTTAATGCATGTTCATGGTTGTTGTCGCTCTCTAGCTGGTCGCTTCCCAGTCTTGTGGTAGCCTTCACCTGTACTAAGCGGGAATACTGCTTGTGCATCCAATCCCTTAAACCCCAAAGTTATTCCACATGAGTCCACTATACCTACCTATATACGATATCTACCTGCCGTTCCTAGTAAATTTGTATGTGCCAAACTCTAAACCTTCAAATAAATATCCTGTTTTGTATGCTCGAATAGCTCATGTATCAACTAGGGTTGTCTATATCTTCCATGTTAGGCGGGTTATTCTCAAGAGGAGTGGACTCCGCTCCTCACTCACGAGATAAATGGCTGGTCACCGGGATGCCCAGTCCCATGCTTTATGCAAACTAAATCAAAACAATTGCAAACAAAACTCCCCCTAGGACTCTTGTTAGTTGGAGGCACTCGTTGTTTTGAGAAAGCCATGGATTGATGCTTGTTGGTGGAAGGGGGAGTATAAACTTTACCATTCTGTTTGGGAACCGCCTATAATGTGTGTAGCATGGAAGATATCGCCATATCTTGGTTGTTATGTTGACAATGAAAGTATACCGCTCAAAATATTATTCACCTCTATTTCAAAACCGAGCTCTGGCACCTCTACAAATCCCTGCTTCCCTCTGCGAAGGGCCTATATATTTACTTTCATGCTGAGTCATCATCCTCTTATTAAAAAGCACCAGTTGGAGAGCACCGCTGTCATTTGCATTCATTACTGTTAGTTTACATTGAGTATGACTTGACTGGATCTCTTTTATCATGAATTACAATGTCTAGTCAGTCCTTGGTCTTTAAAGGTGCTCTGCATTTATGTTTTGCGGTCTCAGAAAGGGCTAGCGAGATACCATCTTGTTATATCATATTATGCTTGTTTTGAGAAAGTGTTGTCATCCGAGATCTATTATTATTGCTCGCTAGTTGATTATGCTATTGATATGAGTAAACTTGAGACTGATACGTCTCCAACGTATCTATAATTTTTGATTGCTCGATGCTATATTATCTACTGTTTTTGACATTATTGGGATTTATTATCCACTTTTATATTATTTTTGGGACTAACCTATTAACCGGAGGCCCAGCCCAGAATTGTTGTTTTTTTGCCTGTTTTAGGGTTTCGAAGAAAAGGAATATCAAACGGACTCCAAATGGAATGAAACCTTCAGGAACATGATTTTCTCAACGAACAAGACCCGGGAGACTTGGACCCTACGTCAAGAAACAAGAGAGGAGGCCACGAGGTAGGGGGGCGCGCCCACCTACCCCAAGCGCGCCCTCCACCCTCGTGGGCCCCTTGTTGCTCCACCGACGTATTGTATTGTTGCCATCGACGATAACAAGATGGGTTTTTTATCATATTGCATGAAACTATCCCTCTACATCATGTCATCTTGCTTAAGGTGTTACTCTGTTTTTAACTTAATACTCTAGATGCATGCTGGATAGCGGTCGATGAGTGGAGTAATAGTAGTAGATGCAGGCAGGAGTCGGTCTACTTGTCTCGGACGTGATGCCTATATACATGATCATGCCTAGATATTCTCATAATTATGCTCAATTCTGTCAATTGCTCAACAGTAATTTGTTCACCCACCGTAGAATACTTATGCTCTTGAGAGAAGCCACTAGTGAAACCTATGGCCCCCAGGTCTATCTTTATCATATTGTTCTCCTACTACTTTGCTATTTACTTTGCCTTTATTTTACTTTGCATCCTTATCACAAAAATACCAAAAATATTATATTTATCATATCTATCAGATCTCACTCTCGTAAGTGGCCTTATAGGGATTGACAACCCCTATTTGCGTTGGTTGCGAGGATTTATTTGTTTTGTGCAGGTACGAGGGACTCGCGCGGAGCCTCCTACTGGATTGATACCTTGGTTCTCAAAAACTGAGGGAAATACTTACGCTACTTTGCTGCATCATCCCTTCCTCTTCGGGGAAAACCAACGCAGTGCTCAAGAGGTAGCAAGAAGGATTTCTGGCGCCGTTGCCGGGGAGGTCTTTGCAAAAGTCAACATACCAAGTACCCATCACATACCCTTATCTCCCGCATTACATTATTTTCCATTTGCCTCTCGTTTTCCTCTCCCCCACTTCACCCTTGCCGTTTTATTCGCCCTCTCTCTGTATCCTCCCTCTCTTTCTCCATTTGCCTCTTTTTGCCCGCTTGCTTTTTGTTTGCTTGTGTGTTAGTTTGTTTGCTTGTCGTTATGGCTAGTCCTTTACCTTCTGCCTCTATGTCTGAAATTGGGGAAACTATCGTCGATAATAATTCTGATGCTCCTACTAAAGAACCCACTATCTCACATATAAAAAGATTCCGTGTTGGTAGTGGTAATATTATTGGAAAAGGAGTTATTCAAGATTTCTTTACTTGTGCTGGTGCTTTACCTTCTATGGGTAGTTCTATCCTTCATAGAACTAGTAGCCTTGCAGACGCTATTGCCATGCTTGTAGTTGAACTTGAAAGGCAATTCATGCACATGCATCCTTCCATACAAAGGATTTTTCTGGAATTTTCTAATATTGAGCATTCTTCTGTTAAGCGTGCCGCTACTATCTTTTTGGCTCATGAGTTTAGATTCATAATAAAAGAGGCCAAAGAAATCTTTGCACATTATAGGGTGGACGCTTGCCGTCCTCCCATAGAGGCTATCCTCTTTGATCAAGAATAAATAATGCGTTTTCAATCTCTAGATTATGTTGCTTTCAATGAAAATCTTAGAAAAAGGGTTCCTACCGATGTTTTACTTGACAGAATCTCTGAACTTAATGATGATTTGGCTATTCGAAATAATGAACTAGGATATTCTCTTGAATATAGGCTCACAAAGTTCTGTCAAAAGAATGCTTATAATGATGAATTGGTTGTGCAATATGAAGGACCAAAGGAGGAACCTATACCTCCCAAGGTTGATCTTGGGGACTTTTGTCCCATTAAATTTAGCCCTTTTGATTAATTTTTCTTGCCTCAAAGAAAACTTGCCACCGAACGTAGAGAATATGAGATGATTTTTAATAATCTATCTTACTATTATGGCAATACCTAGATCTATTCTTGCTTGTTATGCTTAGCTAGGGGCGTTAAACGATAGCGCTTGTTGGGAGGCAACCCAATTTTATTTTTATTCCTTGCTTTTTGCTCCTTTTTATTAATAAATAATTTATCTAGCCTCTATTTTGTTTGTGTTTTTTGTGTTTAATTAGTGTTTGTGCCAAGTAGAACCGTTGGGAAGACTTGGGGAAGGTCTTGTTGAACTTGCTGTAAAAAACAGAAACTTTAGCACTCACGAGAACTGCTGCTATTTTATTTGGAAAGTGCTATTTAGTTAATTCTTTTTGCAGATGATTAATATATAAATTCCTCACATCCAGCAATTTATTTTAGAATTTTTGGGGTTCCCTACAGATTACTACAGACTATTCTGTTTTTGACAGATTTTGCTTTTCGTGTGTTGTTTGCTTATTTTGATGAATCTATGGCTAGTAAAATAGTTTATAAACCATAGATAAGTTGGAATACAGTAGGTATAACACCAATATAAATAAAGAATGAGTTCATTACAGTACCTTGAAGTGGTCTTTTGTTTTCTTTCGCTAACGGAGCTCACGAGATTTTCTACTTTAAGTTTTGTGTTGTGAAGTTTTCAAGTTTTGGGTAAAGATTTGATGGATTATGGAACAAGGAGTGGCAAGAGCCTAAGCTTGGGGATCCCCATGGCACCCCCAAGATAATCTAAGGACACCTAAAATCCAAAGCTTGGGGATGCCCCGGAAGGCATGCCCTCTTTCGTCTACTTCTATCGGTAACTTTACTTGGAGCTATATTTTTATTCGCCACATGATATGTGTTTTGCTTGGAGCATCTTGTATGATTTGAGTCTTTGCTTGTTAGTTTACCACAATCATCCTTGCTGTACACACCTTTTGAGATAGCCATCCATGATTTGGAATTTGTTGGAATACTCTTTGTGCTTCACTTATATCTTTTGAGTTATATAATTTTTGCTCTAGTACTTCACTTATATCTTTTAGAGCACAATGGTGGATTTGTTTTATAGAAACTATTGATCTCTCATGCTTCACTTAGATTATTTTGAGAGTCTTAATAGCATGGTAATTTGCTTAAAATCCTAATATGCTAGGTATTCAAAGTTAGTAAAATTTTCTTAAGAGTGCTTTGAATACTAAGAGAAGTTTGATGCTTTATGATTGTTTTGAGATATGGAGGTAATAATATCAAAGTCGTGCTAGTTGAGTAGTTGTGAAATTGAGAAATACTTGTGTTGAAGTTTGCAAGTCCCGTAGCATGCACGTATGGTAAACATTATGCAACAAATTTGAAACACGAGGTGTTATTTGATTGTCTTCCTTATGAGTGGCGGTCGGGGACGAGCGATGGTCTTTTCCTACCAATCTATCCCCCTAGGAGAATGCGCGTAGTACCGAGGTTTTTGATGACTTGTAAATTTTTGCAATAAGTATGTGAGTTCTTTATGACTAATGTTGAGTCCATGGATTATACGCACTCTCACCCTTCCATCCTTGCTAGCCTCTTCGGTACCATGCATTTCCCTTTCTCACATTGAGAGTTAGCGCAAACTTCGGCGGTGCATCCAAACCCCGTGATATGATACGCTCTTTCACACATAAACCTCCTTATATCTTCCTCAAAGCAGCCACCATACCTACCTATTATGGCATTTCCATAGCCATTCCGAGATATATTGCCATGCAACTTTTCATCATTCCGTTCATCATGACACATTCATTATTGTCATATTGCTTAGCATGCTCATGTAGTTGACATAGTATTTGTGGCAAAGCCACCGTTCATAATTCTTTCATACATGTCACTCTTGATTCACTGCATATCCTGGTACACCGCCGGAGGCATTCATATAGAGTCATCTTTTGTTCTAGTATCGAGTTGTAATCATTGAGTTGTAAATAAATAGAAGTGTGATGATCATCATTTTCTAGAGCATTGTCCCAAATGAGGAATATAAAAAAATAGAAAAGGCCATAAAAAAGAGAAGGCCCAAAAAAAAGAAAAAAAGAAAGGCCATAAAAAAAGAGAAGGCCACAAAAAAATAAGAGAAAAAGAGAGAAGGGACAATGTTACTATCCTTTGCCACACTTGTGCTTCAAAGTAGCACCATAATCGTCATGATAGAGAGTCTCTTGTTTTGTCACTTTCATATACTAGTGGGAATTTTTCATTATAGAACTTGGCTTGTATATTCCAACAATGGCCTCCTCAAGTGCCCTAGGTCTTCGTGAGCAAGCAAGTTGGATGCACAACCACTAGTTTCTTTTGTTGAGTTTTCATACATTTATAGCTCTAGTGCATCCGTTGCATGGCAATCCCTACTCCTTGCATTAACATCAATTGGTGGGCATCTCCATAGCCCATTGATTAGCCTCATTGATGTGAGACTATCTCCTTTTTTATTTTCTCCACATAACCCCCTCATTATATTCTATTCCACCCATAGTGCTATGTCCATGGCTCGCGCTCATATATTGCGTGAAAGTTTATAGGTTTGATATTACTAAAGTATGAAACAACTGCTTGGCTTGTCATCGGGGTTGTGCATGATGAGAGCATTCCTGTGTGATGAAAATGAAACATGACTAAACCATATGATTTTTTAGGGATGAACTTTCTTTGGCCATGTTATTTTGAGAAGACATAATTGCTTAGTTAGTATGCTTGAAGTATTATTATTTTTATGTCAATATGAACTTTTGTCTTGAATCTTTCGGATCTGAATATTCATACCACAATTAAGAAGAATTACATTAAAATTATGCCAAGTAGCACTCCGCATCAAAAATTCTGTTTTTATCATTTACCTACTCGAGGACGAGCAAGAATTAAGCTTGGGGATGCTTCGTCTCCAACGTATCTATAATTTTTGATTGCTCCATGCTATATTATCTACTGTTTTGGAAATTATTGGGCTTTATTATCCACTTTTATATTATTCTTGGGACTAACCTATTAACCGGAGGCCTAGCCCAGAATTGCTGTTTTTTTTGCCTGTTTTAGGGTTTCGAACTCCAAACGGACTCCAAACGGAATGAAACCTTCGGGAACGTGATTTTCTCAACGAACAAGACCCGGGAGAATTGGACCCTACATCAAGAAACAAGAGAGGAGGCCACGAGGTAGGGGGGCGCGCCCACCTACCCCAGGCGCGCCCTCCACCCTCGTGGGCCCCCTGTTGCTCCACCGACGTACTCCTTCCTCCTATATATATCCACATACCCCCAAACGATCAAATACGGAGCCAAAACCCTAATTCCACCGCCGTAACTTTCTGTATCCACGAGATCCCATCTCGGGGCCTGTTCCGGAGCTCCGCCGGAGGGGGCATCGATCACGGAGGGCTTCTACATCAACACCATAGCCCCTCCGATGAAGTGTGAGTAGTTTAACTCAGACCTACGGGTCCATAGTTAGTAGCTAGATGGCTTCTTCTCTCTTTTTGGATCTCAATACAATGTTCTCCCCCTCTCTTGTGGAGAACTATATGATGTAATCTTCTTTTTGTGGTGTGTTTGTTGAGACCGATGAATTGTGGGTTTATGATCAAGTCTATCTATGAACAATATTTGAATCTTCTCTGAATTCTTTTATGTATGATTGGTTATCTTTGCAAGTCTCTTCAAATTATCAGTTTGGTTTGGCCTACTAGACTGATCTTTCTTGCAACGGGAGAAGTGCTTAGCTTTGGGTTCAATCTTGCGGTGTCCTTTCCCGGTGACAGTAAGGGCAGCAAGACACGTATTGTATTGTTGCCATCGAGGATAACAAGATGGGGTTTTCTTCATATCGCATGAGTCTATCCCTCTACATCATGTCATCTTGCTTAAGGCGTTACTCTGTTTTTAACTTAATACTCTAGATGCATGCTGGATAGCGGTCGATGAGTGGAGTAATAGTAGTAGATGCAGGCAGGAGTCGGTCTACTTGTCTCGGACGTGATGCCTATATACACAATCATGCCTAGATATTCTCATAATTATGCTCAATTCTGTCAATTGCTCAATAGTAATTTGTTCACCCATCGTAGAATACTTATGCTCTCGAGAGAAGCCACTAGTGAAACCTATGGCCCCGGGTCTATCTTTATCATATTGTTCTCCTACTACTTTGCTATTTACTTTTCCTTTATTTTACTTTGCATCCTTATCACAAAAATACCAAAAATATTATCTTTATCATATCTATCAGATCTCACTCTCGTAAGTGGCCTTATAGGGATTGATAACCCCTATTGGCGTTGGTTGCGAGGATTTATTTGTTTTGTGCAGGTACGAGGGACTCGCGCGTAGCCTCCTATTAGATTGATACCTTGGTTCTCAAAAACTGAGGGAAATACTTATGCTACTTTGCTGCATCATCCCTTCCTCTTTGGGGAAAACCAACGCAGTGCTCAAGAGGTTGCAGAGACCTAAGCGTTATTGCGAATGTGGTTAGTTATAATATTTGCTGAAAACTTGAATGCTGGCTTTACATATTTACAACAACAAGAACAAACCAAGTTTGTAAAAGTTTTTCTTTATCACTTTCAGTTTGTCAACTGAATTGCTTGGGGACAAGCAAAGGTTTAAGCTTGGGGGAGTTGATATGTCTCCGTCGTATCTACTTTTCCAAACACTTTTGCCCTTGTTTTGGACTCTAACTTGCATGATTTGAATGGAACTAACCCGGACTGACGCTGTTTTCAGCAGAATTACCATGGTGTTATTTATGTGCAGAAACAAACATTCTCGGAATGACCTGAAATTTCACGGAGCAACTTTTTGGAAAATATAAAAAATACCTACAAAAGATGAAGGCTAGGGGGCCCACCACCTCTCCACGAGGGTGGGGGGCGCGCCCCCTACCTCGTGGGCCCCCTGGTGCCTCTCTGACTCCAACTCCAACTCTATATATTGTGTTTCGGGGAGAAAAAAGCCAGAGAGAAGAATTCATCGCGTTTTATGATACGGAGCCGCCACCAAGCCCTAAAACCTCTCGGGAGGGCTGATCTGGAGTCCGTTCGGGGCTCCGGGGAGGGGAATCCGTCGCCATCGTCATCATCAACCATCCTCCATCACCAATTTCATGATGCTCACCACCGTGCGTGAGTAATTCCATCATAGGCTTGCTGGACTGTGATGGGTTGGATGGGATCTATCATGTAATCGAGTTAGTTTTGTTAGGGTTTGATCCCTAGTATCCACTATGTTCTGAGATTGATGTTGCTATGACTTTGCTATGCTTAATGCTTTTCACTAGGGCCCGAGTGCCATGATTTCATATCTGAACCTATTATGTTTTCGTCAATATATGAGTGTTCTCAATCCTATCTTGCAAGTCTATAGTCACCTATTATCTGTTATGATCCGTTAACCCCGAAGTGACAATAATTGGGATACTTACCGGTGATGACCGTAGTTTGAGGAGTTCATGTATTCACTATGTGTTAATGCTTTGTTCCGGTACTCTATTAAAAGGAGGCCTCAATATCCCTTAGTTTCCGTAAGGACCCCGCTGCCACGGGAGGGTAGGACAAAAGATGTCATGCAAGTTCTTTTCCATAAGCACGTATGACTATGTTCGGAATACATGCCTACATTATATCAATGAACTGGAGCTAGTTCTGTGTCACCCTAGGTTATGACTGTTACATGATGAACCGCATCCGGCATAATTCTCCATCACCGATCCATTGCCTACGAGCTTTCCATATATTGTTCTTCGCTTATTTACTTTCCCGTTGCTATTGCTATCATCACTACAAAATACTGAAAACATTACTTTTACTACTGTTACCTTTTGCTACCATTACCACTACTATCATATTACTTTGCTGCTAAATACTTTGCTGCAGATATTAGGTTTCCAGGTGTGATTGAATTGACAACTCAGATGCTAATACTTGATAGTATTCTTTGGCTCCCCTTGTGTCGAATCAATAAATTTGGGTTGAATACTTTACCCTCGAAAACTGTTGTGATCCCCTATACTTGTGGGTTATCAGGGAGCCAAACAATATTTGAAGGTATTAGCAGCTGAGTTGTCAATTCAACCACACCTGGAGATTAATTATCTACAACAAAGTGATCACTAGCAAAGTAGTTTGATAGTTTTGATAGTAGTGACAGCAGCAATAGTAACAGTAACAGTGATAGCAGTAATTTTGTAGCAAGTGTAACAGTGATGATAGCAGTAGTAACTTAGCAGAAACAATATGGAAAATTTCATAGGCATTGGATCGGTGACTTGTTGGATGGTATTCATCATGTGGCAGTTATAACCTAGGGCGATATGGCACTAGCTCCAGTTCATCGATATAATGTAGGCATGTATTCCATAAATAGTCATACATGCTTTATTAAAAGAACTTGCATGACATCTTTTGTCCTACCCTCTCGTGGCAGCGGGGTCCATATTGGAAACTAAGGGATATTAAGGCCTCCTTTTATAGAGAACCGGAACAAAGCATTAACACATAGTGAATACATGAACTCCTCAAACTACGGTCATCATCAGGAGTGGGCCCGGTTGTTGTCACTCCGAGGTTGGCGGATCATAACACGTAGTAGGTGACTATAACTTGCAAGATCGGATCTAGAACATGGATATAATGATGATAACATAAACGGTTCAGATCTGAAATCATGACACCCAGGCCCAAAGTGACAAGCATTAAGCATAGCAAAGTCATAGCAACATCAATCTAAGAACATAGTGGATACTAGGGATCAAGCCCTAACAAAACTAACTCGATTATATGATGAATCTCATCCAACTCCTCATCGACCAGCGAGCCTACGAAGAAATTACTCACTCCCAGTGGGGAGCATCATGGAATTGGCGATGGAGAAGGGTTGGTGATGACGAAGAACGAAGACCCCCCTCTCTGGAGCCCCAAAAGGACTCTAGATCTGCCCTCCCGAGGCAGGACAGGGCTTGGCGGCGGCTCCGTCTCGTGGATCATGATTATTCTTTCTCCCTAATTTTTTCTCTGAAAATAGGAATTTATAGTGTCAAGGTTGAGGTCTGCGGGGCCACCAAGTGGGTACAACCCACCTGGGCGTGCCAGGAGAGGGGCCCGTGCCCTGGTGGGTTGTGCCCTCCCAGGGGCACCTCTCTGGTAGGTCTTAGCTCCAGAAATTCTTATATATTATATAAAAATTGCTTGCAAAGTTTCGTTCCATTCCGAGAACTTTTATTTCTGCACAAAAACAACACCATGGTACTTCTGCTGAAAACAACGTCAGTCTGGGGTTAGTTTCATTCAAATCATACAAATTAGAGTCCAAAACAAGAGGAAAAGCGTGAGAAAAAGTAGATACGTGGGATATGTATCAACTCCCCAAGCTTAAACCTTTGCTTGTCCTCAAGCAATTCAGTTGATAAACTAAAAGTGAGAAAGAAAAACTTTTACGAACTCGTTTGCTCTTGTTTGCATAAATAAGCTTAAACAACACCCAGGTTTTCAGCAAACATTATAACTAACCATGTCGACAATAACTCTTAAAGATTATGATGACTCATATCAATGACATAATCAGCTAGCGAGCAATAATAAGATATCTCAAACGGCAACATGTTGTAAAAACAACCATGATATAATATGACAATAATGGTATCTCGCTAGCCCTTTCTGAGACCGCAAAACATAAATGTAGAGCACCTCCAAAGTTCAAGCAGTGACTAAACATTGTAATTCATGGTAGAAAAGATCCAGTCATGATGCACCCAACATTAGCTACACACAATGCATAAATCATGACCGTTGTGCTCTACTCAGTTTCTGGCGCTTGTTTTAGAGGGTGATGACACAACATAAAAGTAAATAGATAGTCCCTTCGCAGAGGGAAAAGCAATGATTTGCAGAGGTGCCAGAGCTCAATTTTTAAAATAGAGATAAATGAAATTTTGAGACATGCACCCTTCTCATTTACTTCACAACCATTAGTTATCAACATCTTCCATGCTAAGCATGCTAGTGGCGGTTCCCAAGCAATAAAAGTAAAGGTTTACTCCCCCTCCACCATCAATCACACTCCACGACTTGTCCGAAACAACGGGTGCCGTCCATACCAACATCACCCCCGAGGAGTTTTGTTTAGTTATTTGCATTTTTGAGTTCGGGACTGGGAATCCCTATTACCGCCCATTTCCTCGTGCGATGGCGAGTGAATAAATACTCAACCTGAGAATAACCCGCTTAGCATGGAAGATATCGACCACCTCCTTTCGTTCCATGAACGATCCAAGCACACAAAAAGGATAAATTTTAGAAGTTTTTAGAGGTGGCACATGCAAATTTACTTAGGACGGTAGGGTAATACCGTATATAGGTAGGTATGGTGGACTCATCTGGAATAACTTTGGGTTCAAGGTTTTTGATGTACAAGCAGAATCCCCACTTAGTACAGGTGAAGGCTAGCAATTTAGATTGAGAAGCGGCCAGCTAGAGAGCAACAACGATCATAACCATGCATTATGCGAATGTAACATTGGACACTAGCATGAGTAGGATATGAACACCATGAACATAAACATTATAGAGGCTACGTTGGTTTTGATTCAACTACATGCATGAACATGTACCAAGTCAAGCCACTTGAACATTCAGAGGAGGATACCATATCATCATACTACATCACAATCATCTTAACGCTATGTTGATATCCAAGATAAATCATTATTAACTCCCAGCTACTTATGCATGGCATAAGAAATTATAATCTCTAATTGTCATTGCAAACATGTTTAATCATAATGGGCTAAAGCCTGGATGCTAGGTTAAACATATTTACACAAACAGAACAAGTCGAGTTCATACCAGTTTCTCTTTGCCATGGCCAGTTCATTGAATGTCGTCATTATTGCCTTTCACTTGCATGACCGAATGATATGAAAATAATAATAGTGCAAGAGTGCCATGGACTAAGCTGGAATCTGCAAAAGTTTTATTCAACAGGAGAAGACAAGGTAAAATGGGCTCTTTATTAGTTCAATAATTATTCATATGAGAGCCACTCAACATTTTCATCATGGTCTTCTCCTTGGTACAACTCAAATAAAAGAAAAGAAATTCAGAAAAACACACTAAAATATTTTTGGAGTTTTTGGTTTTCTGGAACAAGCAAAAAGGGAAAAGAAAAAATGAGAAAAACTATTTACACGGGAAAGCTCCCAACAAGCAAAAGAAGAACAAGGAAATCTTTTTGGGTTTTCTTTTTAGTACTACTACTAAGCATACCAAAGTAATAGCAACATCAATCTAAGAACATAGTGGATACTAGGGATCAAGCCCTAACAAAACTAACTCGATTACACGCTGAATCTCATCCAACTCCTCACCGACCAGCGAGCCTACAAAGAAATTACTCACTCCCATTGGGGAGCACCATGGAATTGGCGATGGAGAAGGGTTGGTGATGACAAAGAATGAAGATCCCCCTCTCTAGAGCCCCAAACGGACTCTAGATATGCGCTCCCGAGGAAGAATAGGGATTGGCGGCGGCTCTGTCTCGTGGATCGCGATAAATCTTTCTCCCTAATTTTTTCTTCGAAAATAGGAATTTATAGTGTCAGGGTTGAGGTCTGCGGAGCCACCAGGTGGGTACAACCCACCTGGGCGTGCCAGGAGAGTGGGCGCGCCCTGGTGGGTTGTGCTCACCGAGGGGCCCCTCTCCGGTAGGTCTTGGCTCCAGAAATTCTTATATATTATATAAAAATTCCTCGCAAAGTTTTGTTCCATTCCGAGAACTTTTATTTCTGCACAAAAAAAACACCATGGTAGTTCTACTGAAAACAACGTCGGTCCGGGATTAGTTTCATTCAAATCATACAAATTAGAGTCCATAACAATAGGAAAAGTGTGAGAAAAAGTAGATACATTGGAGACGTATCAATATCAAGTGCATATCAGGATGTTCGGTTCCATCTCCTGCATAAGGATTAGCTAGCAGTTGTTCTATCATACCTGAAGGAATTTCATATTCAATATTTTTAGTAGGTGCAGTAGGTTGAGGGGTAGCTAATTATGGTTCCGGTCGAGGTGAAGATACCCCGAACAAACCCTCAAAGGATTGTTTTCCATAGTAACAAGTGACAGTAAATTTCAGCACACTATATAAATGTTTCCTTACCAAAGGCGCTTCACTCCCCGGCAACGGCGCCAGAAAATAGCCTTGATGACCCACAAGTATAGGGGATCAATTGTAGCTATTTTCGATAAGTAAGAGTGTCGAACCCAACGAGGAGCAGAAGGAAATGACAAGTGGTTTTCAGCAAGGTAATGTCTACAAGTGCTGAAATTGTAAGTAACCAAGTAGTTTGATAGCAAGATATTTTGTAATGAGCAAGTAATGATAGTAGTAACAAAAGTGCAGCAAGGTAGCACAATACTTTTGAGGCAAAGGACAGGCCAAAACAATCTCTTATAATAAGCAAAGTGTTCTTGAGGGTACACGGGAATTTCATCTAGTCACTTTCATCATGTTGATTCGATTCGTGTTCGCTACTTTGATAATTTGATATGTGAGTGAACCGGTGCTTAGGTGATGTTCTTAATTGAACAAACCTCCTACTTATGATTAACCCCCTCACAAGCATCTGCAACTACAAGAAAAGTATTAAGGATAAATTCTAACCATATCATTAAACTTTTTGATCCAATCGGTCCCTTACGGAATAGCGCATAAATTAGGGTTTAAGCTTCTGTCACTCTCGCAACCCATCATCTAATAACTACTCCACAATGCATTCCCTTAGGCCGAAATATGGTGAAGTGTCATGTAGTCGACGTTCACATGACACCACTAAGGGAATCACAACCTACATACTATCAAAATATCAAACACATATCAAGTTCACATGATTACTTGCAACATGATTTCTCTCGTGACCTCGAGAACAAAAGTAACTACTTACAAGTGATAAACATGCTCAAGATCAGAGGGGTATTAAATAGCATAATGAATCTGAACATATAATCTTCTGCCAAATAAACCATATAGTAATCAACTACAAGATGTAATCAACACTACTAGCCACCCACAAACACCAATCTATAGTTCCGGTAACAAGATTGAACACAAGAGATGAACTAGGGTTTGAGATGAGATGGTGTTGTTGAAGATGTTGATGGAGATTGCCCTCCCCAAGATGGAAGAGTTGATGGTGATGATGATGACGATGATTTCCCCCTCCGGGAGGGAAGTTCTCCCGGCGGAATCGCTCCACCGGAGGGCAAAAGTGCTCCTGCCCAAGTTCGGACTTGAGATGGTGGCGCTCCACCCCGAAAGTCCTCCCTTTATTTTTTTTCTAGGTCAAAATTACTTATATACCAGAAGATGGGCACAGAAGGTGGGCCTGGGTGAGCACAACCCAACAGGGCACGCCTGGGCTCCCTGGCTCACCCAGGTGGGTTGTGCCCACCAGGTGGGGCCCCTCTGGTACTTATTTGGTCCAAAATTCTTCATATATTTCATAAAAATTCTCCGTAAAGTTTCAGCTTGTTTGGAGTTGTGCAAAATAGGAAGCCTGACGTAGCTTTTCCACGTCCCGATTTCCAGCTGCCGGAATTCTCCCTCTTTGTGTGTACCTTGCGAATTTTGAGAGAAAGGGCATTAGAATTACTCCAAAAAGCATTATTATGCATAAAAACATCATAAATAACAGTAGGAAAACATGATGCAAAATGGACGTATCATGGGCTTGGTCGGCGGTTGTCTGCAAAGAATTTGAAGTCGCTCGCTCGGACATAAGTGACGGCGACGATGCAAATGTGGTACATCGACGAGGTTTTCATTGAAGTGGTGTGAACGATGTATCTTCTATGTGCCTGATCAACGAGTTGTGTCTGTTTTTCCATTAACTAGGTAATGATAACCCACAAGTATTGGGGCTCAATTGTAGCCTCTTTCTATAAGTAAGAGTGTCGAACCCAACGAGGAGCTAAAGTTAGAACAAATATTCCCTCAAGTTCTATCGACCACCGATACAACTCTACGCATGCTTAATGTTCGCTTTACCTAGAACACGTATGAAACTAGAGGTACTTTGTAGGTGTTGTTGGATAGGTTTGCAAGATAATAAAGAGACCATAAATAAAAGCTAGGGGGTTTTAGATAAAGACACAACTAAATTATTTTTAGTAGAGAGCTTGTTGTCACGCACGAAAGTTATTTGTCCCTAGGCAATTGATAACTAGACCGGTAATCATTATTGCAATTTTATTAGAGGGAGAGGCATAAGCTAACATACTTTCTGTTCTTGGACCATATGCACTTATGATTGGAACTCTAGCAAGCATCTGCAACTACTAAAGATCATTAAGGTAAAACCCAACCATAGCATTATAAGGCATCAAGTCCTCTTTACTCCCATATGCAAACAACCTACTTACTCGGGTCTGTGCTTCTGTCACTCATGCCACCCACCATAAGCAAATCATGAACAGACGTCAAACCCTACAGCGGGGATCCCTCGCGCTTCCATGACACAGAGAGCACCATAGGACAACACCAATAATAAAACATGCAACTCAAACCAATCACGATCATCAATTAACCCATAGGACAAAACGGATCTACTCAAACATCATAAGATAGCCATACATCATTGGGAAATAATATATAGCATTGAGCACCATGTTTAAGTAGAGATTATAGCGGGTAAAAGAGGGGTTACACCGCTGCATAGAGGGGTGAAGAGTTGGTGATGATGGCGGTGAAGTTGTTGGTGTAGATTGCGGTGATGATGATGGCCCCGGCGGCGTCCCGGCGCCACCGGGAGAGAGGGGGAGAGAGCCCCCCTTCTTCTTCTTCCTTGACCTTACCCCTAGATGGGAGAAGGGTTTCTCCTCTGGTCCATGGCCTCCATGGCGGCGGAGGGGCGAGAGCCCCTCCGAGATTAGATCTGTCTCTCTGTCTCTCCCTGTTTGTGTGTTTCCTGATTCTGTCCTTTCACCGTTTCTTAAATTCCTGGAGATCCGTAACTCCGATTGGGCTAAATTTTGGACACGATTTTTATTTAGATATTAGCTTTCTTGCAGCGAAAGAAGGGCATCAACCGCCTTACGGGGTGGCCACGAGGGCCCAGGGTGCGCCTAACCCCTGGGGCGGCCCCCTGCCTTGTGGCCCCCTCGGGCATCGTCTCGCATTGATTCTTCTTCCCAAAAATCACATATATTCCAAAAAAATCTCCGTCAGTTTTTATCCCGTTTAGACTCCGTTTGATATGGATTTTCCATGAAACAAAAAACATGCAACAAACAGGAACTGACACTGGGCACTGGATCAATATGTTAGTCCCAAAAATAGTATAAAAAGTTGCCAAAAGTATATGAAAGTTGTAGAATATTAGCATGGAACAATAAAAAATTATAGATACGACGGAGACGTATCAGCATCCCCAAGCTTAATTCCTGCTCGTCCTCGAGTAGGTAAATGATAAAAAAGATAATTTTTGATGTGGAATTCTACCTAGCATAATCTTGATCATATAATCTAATCATGGCATGAATATTAAGACACGAGTGATTCAAAGCAATAGTCTATCATTTGACATTAAGACAATAATACTTCAAGCATACTAATAAAGCAATCATGTATTTTCGAAATAACATGGCCAAAGAAAGTTATCCCTATAAAATCATATGGTCTGGCTATGCTCCATCTTCACCACACAAAATATTCAAATCATGCACAACCCCGATGACAAGCCAAGCAATTGTTTCATACTTTTGATGTTCTCAAACCTTTTCAACTTTCACGGAATACATGAGCGTGAGCCATGGACATAGCACTATGGGTGGAATAGAATATGATGATGGAGATTGTGTGGAGAAGACAAAAAAGGAAGAAACTCTCACATCGACGCGGCTAATCAACGGGCTATGGAGATGCCCATCAATTGATGTCAATGCGTGGAGTATGGATTGCCATGCAACGGATGCACTAAGAGTTATAAGTGCATGAATGCTCAAACTGAAACTAAGTGGTTGTGCATCCAACTTGCTTTCTCATGAAGACCTTGAGCATTTGAGGAAGCCCATCATCGGAATATACAAGCCAAGTTCTATAATGAAAATTCCCACTAGTATATAAAAGTGATAACTCAAGAGACTCTATATGAAGAAAATGGTGCTACTTTGAAGCACAAGTGCGGTAAAAGGATAGTAACATTGCCCCCTTTTTTTGGCGGGCTTCTTTGGCCCCTTTTTTTTATTTAGGCTTCTTTGGACTCTCTTTTTTTTCTTTTTTTATGGGGCAATGCTCTAATAATGATGATCATCACACTTTTCTTTACTTACAACACAATATTACAACTCGATACTAGAACAAAGATATGACTCTGTATGAATGCCTCGGGCGGTGTACCGGGATGTGCAATGATCTAACGTAGAAATGGCATAAAAAACGGACAAGCCATGAAAACATCATGCTAGCTATCTTATGATCATGCAAAGCAGTATGAAAATGATGCTCAAGTCATGTATATGAAGATGATGGAAGTTGCATGGCAATATATCTCGGAATGGCTATGGAAATGCCATGATAGGTAGGTATGGTGGCTGTTTTGAGGAAGATATAAGGAGGCTTATGTGTGATAGAGCGTATCGTATCACAGGGTTTGGATGCACTGGCGAAGTTTGCACAGTACCTAAGTGGCTAGCAATGATGGAAGGGTGAGAGTGCGTATAATCCATGGACTCAACATTAGTCATAAAGAACTCACATACTTATTGCAAAAATCTATTAGTCATCGAAACAAAGTACTACGCGCATGCTCCTAGGGGGGTAGATTGGTAGGAAAAGACCATGGCTCATCCCCGACCGCCACTCATAAGGAAGACAATCAATAAATACCTCATGCTCCAACTTCGTTACATAACGGTTCACCATACGTGCATTCTACGGGAATCACAAACTTCAACACAAGTATTTCTACAATCCACAACTACTCACTAGCACGACTCTAATATCACCACCTTTATAAACTATTACAAGGAATCAAACATATCATATTCAGCGATCTACAAGTTTTATGTAGGATTTTATGACTAACCATGTGAATGACCAGTTCCTGTCATCTCTCTAAATATATATATATAAGTGAAGCAAGAGAGTTTAATCCTTTCTACAAAAGATATGCCCACGCTCTAACAAATACCCCCTCCGTTCCGAATTACTTGTCGCAGGTATGGATGTATCTAGATGTATTTTAGTTCTAGATACATCCATTTCTGCGACGAGTAATTTGGAACAGAGGGAGTATAAGTGAAGCAAAAGAGCATTCCACAAATGGTAGTTTTCTATGTGAAGAGTGAGGGTGTCCTGGACTAAGGGGTCCTCGGGCGTCCGGCCCATTATCCTTTGGGCCGGACTGATGGGCTATGAAGACATGAAGACCGAAGACTGCACCGTGTCCAGATTGGACTCTACTTGGCATGGAAGGCAAGCTTGGCGATCTAAGATTCCTTCTTATGTAACCGGCTCCATGTAAACCCTAGATCCCCTTGGTGTCTATATAAACCGAAGGGGATAGTTCGGAAGGGACCCCACATATACTCATGATCATACCCACATAGGCTACACTTCTAGGGTTTAGCCATTACGATCTCGTGGTAGATCCACTCTTGTAACACTCACATTCATCAATATCAATCAAGCATGACGTAGGGTTTTACCTCCATAGAGAGGGCCCGAACCTGGGTAAACATTGTGTCCCCCGTCTCCTGTTACCATCGATCCTAGACGCACAGTTCGGGACCCCCTACCCGAGATTCGCCGGTTTTGACACCGACATTGGTGCTTTCATTGAGAGTTCCACTGTGCCGTCGACAAAAGGTTCGATGGCCCCTTCAATCGTCAATAATGACGTTGTCCAGGGAGGAATCTTCCTCCCCGGACAGACCTTCGTATTCGACGGCTTCGTACTGCAGGCCAACTCGCTTGGCCATCTGGAACAGATTGATAGCCACGCCCCTGGCCATCTAGTCAGATTCAATAGCTTGAACTACACCACGGACATCCGTGGAGACCTGACCTCCGAGGGATTTGAGCTCGCGGCGATCGCTCCTCCTTATCCCGATGAACGTGACTTAAATCTGTCATCGAATCACACCCAGGAGATGGTTCCTGCGGCTGCGGCGACCTTAGAGCCGAAGCAGATCGAGCCATCCAAGGCCTCAGAGTCCGCGGCGCCCCGCAATATTCGCTTTAACGAAACTGCAGACTCGTCTTCGGCTATAAGTTCCGGACTGTGTACGCCCGCGGACACCGAGCTAGATCGGCTATTGATCTTCAAGTTCAGTGCGGCTGACGTTTTCCAGCACTCGCCTTTGGGTGACGTGCTAAAATCTTTAAAAAAATATGTCCTTGGAAAAGGACTCCTAGCCGAACTATGTTTGGTTCGAGCTAGAGACGAATGATGAGGAATTTTGCTTCCCACCCGCCACCCACTTCATAGCCACCGTCGATGACTTAACCGACATGCTTGACTATGGCTTCGAAGACATCGACGGCATGGACGACGATGCCGACAAGGAGCAATGCCAAGACCTGCCATTCACTGGACGTTGGACGACCACCTCTTCATACGACGTGTACATGGTTGATACACCTAAAGGATCTGGCGACGACAAAGAAGAGCCGGATGCGAACAAAACCTCCGAGACACAGTCCAAGCGTCGGCGGCCCAAACGCCGCCCTAAGCCCCATCGCTCAAAGGACGGTAACACTGGCACCGGAGAAAATAGTACTCCGGGCGACGCCGAAAACAGTGAAGACCCCGCCGGGGCTACATCCGAACAGGAACACGAAAGCAGGCAAGACAACACTGACGAACATGCCATAGAAGATGACCCGGAGGATGATAGTTACCGTCCACCCTCTGAGGAGGAGACAAGCCTTGGCAACGAAGACTTCATCGTACCTGAGGATCCTCTCGAGCGGGAGCGCTTCAAGCTTAAGCTCATAGCCACTATAAGGAGCCTGAAAAAGAAACAACAGCAACTTCAAGCTGAACAAGACCTGCTCGTCGACAGATGGACTGACGTCTTGACAGCCGAGGAATACGGCCTCAACCGCCCAGCCAAGAGCTACCCAAAATGCAGACTGCTACCTGAATTCGATAAGGAGGCGCCGGAGCATATATCTCCCTCGCGCAATGTGGATCGACCACCACGTGGTCGGGACAGCGCGGCAGAACGGCCAACCCACGGTCGAGATAAAGCGGCAACTCAGGCCGAACAGCAGACCGCCCCATCACCCCATCAAAATAGGGATGGAAGAGTCCGGGGCCATACGTATGACCTCCGGTAGATCCTGGATAGTAGAGCAGGACACACAAGATCGATCTACGGATCACGAGGACGTGCCTTGAGGCGCGATGACGGCTACGTATTCGGACGTGACAAACCTAACCACGCTCGAGCCGAATGCCGCAAACGGACTCCTTCAGAGCTCCGCCACGATGCGGCCCGATATAGAGGCGCCGCACACCCACTCTGCTTCACAGATGAAGTACTGGATCATGAATTCCCCGAGGGGTTCAAGCCCGTCAATATCAAATCATACGACGACACAACCGATCCTGCAGTATGGATCGAGGATTTCATTTTCCACATTCACATGGCCCGAGGAGACGACCTCCACGCCATCAAATACCTCCCATTAAAACTCAAAGGACCAGCTTGGCATTGGTTAAATAGCATGCCTGAGAACTCAATCGACAACTGGGAGAACTTGGAAGAGGCTTTCCTCGACAACTTCCAAGGAACTTATGTCCGGCCACCATATGCCGATGACCTAAGCCACATAGTTCAACAACCCAGAGAATCGGCCAGAAAATTCTGGACTAGGTTCCTAACCAAAAAGAACTAGATCATCGACTGTCCGGACGCCGAGGCCCTAGCAGCCTTCAAACACAGCATCCGGGACGAATGGCTAGCACGCCATCTCGGACAAGAAAAGCCGAAGTCAATGGCAGCCCTTACGGCACTCATGACCCGCTTTTGCGTAGGCGAGGGCAGCTGGCTAGCTCGTAGCAAAAACACAGCCAGTGAGGCAGGCCCTACAGAGGCCAAGAACAGCACCGGCAAGCTCCGGCGCAATAGACACAAACGTAGAAGCAATGGCGACAACACCGAAGACACCACAGTCAACGCCGGATTCAGTGGCTCCAAGCCCGGCCAACGGAAGAAACCCTACAAAAGAAACAACGAAGGACCTTCCAGCCTAGACCACATACTCGACCGCCCGTGCCAAATTCACGGCACCCCGGTCCCTAGATAAACAAGCCAATCATACCAACAGGGATTGTTGGGTCTTCAAGCAGGCTGGCAAGTTAAATGCGGAGAACAAAGAAAAGGGATCACAAAGCGAGGATGAGGATGAAGAGCCCCGGCAGCCGAACACCGGGGGACAGAAGAACCCCCCCCCCAAGTCAAAACGGTGAACATGATATACGCCATGCACATCCCTAGAAAGGAGCGCAAACGAGCACTCAGGGACGTCTACGTGGTAGAGCCAGTCGCCCCAAAGTTCAATCCATGGTCATCATTTCTGATCACCTTCGATCGACGAGATCATCCGACTAGTATCCGCCACGGCGGTTCGGTCGCACTAGTCCTAGACCCAATCATCGACGGATTCCACCTAACATGAGTCCTGATGGATGGCGGAAGCAGCCTCAACCTGCTGTATCAGGATACAGTACGGAAGATGGGCATTAGTCCCTTACGAATCAAACCAACAAAGACTACCTTTAAAGGAGTCATACCAGGTGTAGAGGCCCGTTGTACGGGCTCAATCACGCTGGAGGTGGTCTTCGGTTCTCCGGACAACTTTCGAAGTGAAGAGTTAATCTTCGATATCATCCCCTTCCGCAGCGGCTACCACACACTGCTCGGACGAACCACGTTTGCTAGATGTAACGCAGTGCCACACTATGCTTATCTCAAGCTCAAGATGCCCGGTCCATGAGGCGTCATAACAGTCAATGGCAATACGGAACGCTCCCTCCGAACAGAGGAGCAGACCGCCGCCCTAGCAGCTGAAGCACAGAGCGACCTGCGCAAGCAGCATTACAACCTAGCTGCCGAGCCCCTGGACACCATCAAGCGGGTCCGGACTACACTGCAACAGGGCAGTGCGGCTCGTCAAGAGCTCGACTAGCAATTCGGCCTCCGTCACAGCCCCAATAAGGTAGTGGCATTCGTACCACGCGTGCACAATTATGCACTCAAAATTCCGTGGACATCGACGGAGGCACGAGATAACCCGGGGTCTACAATCCGGCCAGACCGATCCCGGATACACATACTTTTACTTCTTTTTCTTGTTTCAGGCACCCTTTTCCGCGGGTCTGACGTCAAGTCCTTTAGAAGGACTGAAATACAACGGAGGCAAGCAACACAGGTGTGTAGGGTAACCTTTATACGTTCTTTTTGACGGTATTCATACTTATTTCTCAGGACCCGCACGCTGCGCCCTATTGATGCCGACATGTTAAATGGCCAGATACTTCTCGCACCATATGTACAAGATACGCCTTGACGTATCCATCCAGTTATAATAAAATGCTTTGTGGCCCAGTTCCTGTGGTTTTCGCTTCTTACTTCGTTTTTATTTTCGATCTGCTTATTTTCTGCATCGACACTCTTTTACGTTTAATATTCGCCAGGGGCTACCTGTCGCCCCACAATACGGCAGCACAGTCTGAACACTTTTTATATATGTTCGGCACCCCGAATTTAGCATTATATGCATTGGCTCCGAATCATGTCTTTGGTCAATAGTTGGGTTGCCCGACTCCTGTGCTTGCTACCCTACGTTCCGCTCCATCGGCTAGGGTAGTAAAGGGAGAACTACTGCGATTGTGCCCTGGCTTTGACCAGACGAGCACCTTAGTAGAGAAAGCCGAAAACTGACTGTCATGATGTGGCGAGAGCCGGTCAGCTACTCGAGGGTTACAAATCGTTGAAGATTTTTTCCGCGTTACGCGAGAGATCGGAACTTCCCGATCATATGCTGACAGTACCCTGGATTAAACCAGGGGCTGCGCCCATGCTTTATTATAAAACTCCTATGGCTCAGTGAGGGCATTAAAGCCATAAGGTCTGATTGCCTTGTTCGTTGCGCTAAACAACTCCTTCAAGGACCATGTAATTGGATCAAGATTGTTTAGATTCCATCCCAAACACCTCCGTACTATCTACGTGAGGGCAGAAGCCGATGACTGGCCAACCCTCAGATTACACACAACACGGCCGCACAGGAGGAGATAATTCAAAGCATAATAAAATTACTTTACAAAAACTGGCTTTGTTCCCATAATACAAGACAAAGGCAACGTGAATACATTTATTCAAATACAATGTCCTACGAACATTGCGCCGCTACAAGTCGAGACCCTTCTACAACATCCTCGAAATATCGCTCGGGTGTGTGGTGCTCCTTGCCCTCCGGCGGCCCGCTGGCGACTTCAACAGTGTTCATCTTCGCCCACCACATCTTGCAGCGAGCGAAGGCCATACGGGCACCTTCAATACAGACGGAGTGCTTGATAACGTCCAGCCGAGGACATGCATCCACCATCCGCCTCATGAGTCTGAACTAGCTACTAGGCATAGCTTCGGCTGGCCACAGCCGGATTATCACATCCTTAATGGCTAGTTCGACCACCCTATGCAGCTCCACCAGTGGTATCAGCTGATCGGTGAAGTACACGGGATGCTCTGGTGTCGTGTACTGCGACCAGAAGAGCCTCTCCGAAGAACCCCCTCCTTCGGCTCGATAGAACTTCACGGCATCTGATACACTGCGTGGCAAATCCGCAAAATCCCCTGGGGAATTCTGAACCCAGGTTAGTAAAAGGTACTGCTTCTCCGTATACTTGCTTTGCATCTTAAATGCCTTACCCGCTGTGATCTTCTTGGCCTCCTGGATCTCCTGGAGGGCGGCCTGGGCCTCATTCCATGCGGTCTCTGCGCTCTGATGAGCCTTGGTGAGTTCAGTCCCTCGAACCGACGCATCATGCTCCAAGGCCTCGCATTTTTTCACCGCATCTTGGAGCTCCTGGTGGACTTCTTTTACCCGGGCATTTAGCTTCTTACGGGCGGCTTGTTGCTGGACAGCCTGCTCCTCGGCCTCGCCCAAGGCCTTCCTCAGGGCCTCGACTTCGGTCGCAGCTTCTGCACATATCACAATACCACTGTCAATATACAACGTTTATCCCTTCCCGAGCATATAGCAAGTCGTTCCTCACCTTGCTTCTCCTGGAGCCGAACTTTAACCTCGCCGAGCTCGTTCTCGGTCCGCTCCAGCCTCCGCTTCAGCTCGGAGACCTCGGCAGCATGCGAGGTCGTGGCCAACAAGGATGCCTACTTATCAATACATATTCAGTCAGCCTCTTATAATTAAGGATTGATCCCCTGTCCGGTCCTCCTCACCGAACACCGGACAGCGTCTCAGGGGCTACGGACTATACATTTTTTCTCTTTTCTTACCTTGAAACCTGTTAACAAGCTGCTGCAGGCTTCATTCAGTCCGCTCTTGGCGGACTGAACCTTCTCGACCACCGCACCCATAAGGATATGGTGCTCGTCCATGATGGAGGCGCTTTGTAGCGCCCCCATCAAGTCATCTGGCGCTCCTGGATGGACAGGAGCCACCGGTGGAAGCGCAGCAGCCCCCTCCTTCAAAGGGGGCTGCTCGCTCGACTCCGGAGCCATATGGGTCTTCGGAATCGTATTCGGCTGAGGGCCGAACCGAATACGACCCTCTTCGCCAGTCTCCATGGGTATTGACCCCCCCTTGTGTCCGGCAATGGAGGTCCCGCCTTGTGGCGCCTCCCGGACAATGTCCCGGGCTCCTCCCATCGGAGCGGTCCTCTAGGATAACACTTTGGTGTCATCCCTGGCCCCGGGGGAGTAAGCAGGTGGTGGCGACATGCTCGCCATCTCCGACGGAGCCAACGAACCTCCAGATGAGGATCGCTGGATAAGGTCACGGGTCAGACTGCAATAGTGTGGATTAACCATGTTAGAATAACAAAAAGGAAGGGCTAGATATGCGCATAAATAATCCTTGTCACTTACGATGCGGCCTGGGGACTAGTACGGGGGTGACGTTCCGGACTACTATCAGCATCCCACATGGTGTTCACTGCTGGGGCGACCTTCCCCGTCGAGGCCACCCTTTTCTTCTTCTTCTTCTTCTCCTAGGGAGGAGGTTTGTTTTCCTCCTCCTCCTCTTCCTTGTCGTTGTCCTCAGGGACAGAGGAATGGGCCTCGTCGTCTTCGGATGCCGCATCCGAAGTGCCCTTGGGTCGGGGGCTGCTCTTAGCCCCCTTGGCTTTCTTCTTAGCCTTCTTCTCCGGCTTCGTATATGTCATCGGCACCAGCATCTTCGCCAGGCATGGTATGACTGGTTCTTTAGGCAATGGAGCCGGACACTGGATTCGCTTGGCCCTCTCCACCCAGTCCCGAGGAAGCAATACTAAAGTCTCAAACATCATCCTCGAAACATTTAAGTTGGGAGTACATCAAAAGTAACATACCTCGCTGGCGGGGCGATTACAATTGTGACCACGGTCTGAGTCCGTTGCCGGTGGCCTCAAGTTGCCCTTAAAGAGCAACTTCTAGGCCCCTTCGTGAGAAGTATCGAAGAGCCTTTTTAGGGTCTGGTGCTTCTTCGAATTGAATTCCCATAAAGGGCGGCTACGGCGCTGGCACGGAAGAATCCGCCGGATTAGCATCACCTGGATAATGTCGACGAGCTTGATGTCCTTGGTCACCATGCTTTGAACGCGTGTCTGTAGCGCTATCAGCTTGTCAGGTGCACACCAGTTCGGACTCTTCTCGACCCAGGAGGTGAGTCGCATGGGAGCGTTGGAGCGGAATTCAGCAGCAGCAACCACGCCTTGTAGCGTGGATTGGCTGAAGAAAAACGGTTCGAAATTATAACCAGATAGACGTGATGTCGTGTTGAAAAAAAAGGCTGTCGACACACTAGATTTGTGCAAATATTATATTCTCTCTGCAGTTGTGTATGGTGTACGTAACAGGTTAGGATACTATCATTACATCCGAAGACTATCTTGGAGTTTGGAGAAAAGGGGAACCCGCCTTGCAATTCCGAAGACAATCTGCACGCCGGACTCCTGGTCATTGAAAGCCAGGTTCAGGGGCTACTGAGGGAGTCCTGGACTAAGGGGTCCTCGGGCGTCCGACCCATTATCCTTTGGGCCGGACTAATGGGCTGTGAAGACATGAAGGCCGAAGACTGCACCGTGTCCGGATTGGACTCTACTTGGAGTGGAAGGCAAGCTTGGCGATCGAAGATTCCTTCTTATGTAACCGGCTCCATGTAAACCCTAGATCCCCTGGAAGGGACCCCACATATACTCATGATCATACCCACATAGGCTAGACTTCTAGGGTTTAGCCATTACGATCTCGTGGTAGATCCACTCTTGTAACACTCATATTCATCAATATCCATCAAGCAGGACGTAGGGTTTTACCTCCATAGAGAGGGCCCGAACCTGGGTAAACATTGTGTCCCCCGTCTCCTGTTACCATCGATCCTAGATGCACAGTTCGGGACCCCCTACCCGAGATCCGCTGGGTTTGACACCGACAAAGTGAAACATGCAATCCAAACTTCAAATGATGTAAGTGAAGCACATGAAGCGTTCTATAAAGCAATACTCAAAAGATATAAGTGAAGTGCAATGAGAATTCTATAAACCAACCATGGACTATCTCATACCATCATGGTGCATAAAAAATGAAAACTAAATGCAAAAGACGCTCCAAGATTTACGCATACTATGTGACGAATAAAAATATAGCTCCAAATAAAATTACCGATGATTGTTAGAAGAAAGAGGGGATGCCTTCTGGGGCATCCCCAAGCTTGGTTGCTTGGGAGTCCTTCAATATTTCTTTGGGGTGCCTCGGTCATCCCCAAGCTTAGGCTCTTTCCACTCCTTATTCCTTCATCCATCGTGATCTCTCCCAAAACTTGAAAACTTCAATCACACAAAACTTAACAAAAAGTTCGGTAAGATCCGTTAGTATAATAAAGCAAATCACTACTCTAAGTAATGTTGAAAACCAATTCATATTTTGTTTTTGCATTGTAGCTACTGTAATATAACTTTTCCATGGCTAAATCCACTGATAGAAATTGATAGTTTCATCAAAACAAGCAAACTATGCATCAAAAACAGAATCTGTCTTAAACAGGACAGTCTGTAGTAATCTGAACATTCACCATACTTCTGGTACTCCAAAAATTCTTCCAAAATTAGGAAAAATAAAAAATTTGTATAGAAAGACATTTCAAAAGGTTTCAGAACCGTTTGACATTCCAGTAAAAAATGTAAAATCGCGCGCTACAGCCAAAGTTTCTGTTCTGCACCGCACAAACCAACAAGCAATGTATACATCCTAAAGGAAAATCTTGGCACATTATTTTTATAATACAATGGAATTGCATAAGGGGATAATTATTTTTGTTTAAAAGTTTCTGTAATCAAGAGTCACAAAGTTTCCGTGAGCATGAAAAAAGTTCAAGGAGCTCCCCCACTTCAACAATGCCTGTCTCTCTCACTTTCACTTTCCTTTTTGAAAAGTTTTGGGTTCCCCTATTTATTATTTTGTTTTTAAACTATATAAAAGCACTCAACAGAAATAAATGAATCTCTAAAACTTCCGGGTTGTCTCTCTGGCAACGCTTTCTTTAAAGCCATTAAGCTAGGCATATAATGCTCAAGTAATGAATCCACCCGGATCCCAAGGTATATCAAAGCCAATTTTAATTAACAATGGTTTGTGATTTAGTAGTGAGCATAAACAACATATATCATGTAATGACGAAGTCTAACTCTCTTCCTATGCATCGGCATGTCATAAAAGAACAATTCATGCACACATAGTAAAGGCCAATGCATAGTATAAACAGTTTCTTGCAATTTTATCATATTGGAAACATGGAGAGGCGGAGATGTAGTTCCTCTCTCATAATAATTGCAAGTAGGAGCAGCAAGCACATGCATATTATATTCATCAAAATCATCATGTGTAGTAGTGAAACGCAACCCATCAATATAATCCTTAATAAGGGCAAACTTCTCCGATATAGTGTAGCCGGGAGAATTCAAAAAGATAATAGGACTATCATGCGTGGGTGCAATAGAAAAAATTTCATGTTTAACATAAGGAACTATAGCAAGTTCATCTCCATAAGCATCATTCATATTGGCATCTTGGCCACAAGCATAGCAAGTATCATCAAAAAGGGATATTTCAAAAGAATCAACAGGATCATAACAATCATCATAGCAAACATCCTTTGGTAAGCACAAAGGGAAATTAAACATTGTATAAGTTGAAGAGTTACTCTCATTTGAAGGTGGGCACGGGTAGCTAATCCGCTCTTCCTCCTTTTGTTCTTCGCTCTCCTCATCATCTTTTTCATCCAATGAGCTCACAATATCATTAATTTCTTCTTCCATAGACTCCTGCAAAATATCAGTCTCTTCTTGGACAGCGGAGACTCTCTCAATAAAATCATCAATATAAGAATTGAATTCATAAATTTCATAGCAATATTTAATTATAGCAAAATTTCCAGGTCTGTAAACAACATCATCAAGTTTTCACACTCTTTAAACAAAGATTCAATTTCATAAGCACCCATAAAAGCAACGAATTCTTCTATTCGTTCCACATCATAGTAATCATATATACCATTGGCATAATAAGCTAAGGTTTCATTATCATTAAATTCGCATGAAAAGGGAAGGTGTGGAGCCTTCATCCAAGAGCAACAAGTATAATCATATCTCAAACATAGTTGCTGAGCATACCAATGCAATATATAAATTTGATCCCATAATAGTTTCCATTTTGAGTCAAGCGATAATCCCTAAAGTATTCACGTTGATCCAACGTTACTCCCATTATAAAGTTGAATGGGGTTTTCTCAGGATTATCAAAGTAGTACATAATATCTTTCACATAATGAGCATCGAGGGTTTTAGGAGGTTCCCCATCTCCATGAGTAGCAAGTAAACCTTTTTTTGGCATTTCGTCTTCCATATCCATAACTAAAGATAGAGAACAACTTAGAACAGCAAATAAAAATTACTTAGTGATAAAGCAAACAAGCACACACGAGAATATTCACCCCATGCTATAACTCTCCGGCAACGGCGCCAGAAAAAGGTCTTGATAACCCACAAGTATAGGGGCTCAATTGTAGCCTCTTTCGATAAGTAAGAGTGTCGAACCCAACGAGGAGCTAAAGGTAGAACAAATTTTCCCTCAAGTTCTATCGACCACCGATACAACTCTACGCACGCTTAACGTTCGCTTTACCTAGAACAAGTATGAAACTAGAGGTACTTTGTAGGTGTTGTTGGATAGGTTTGCAAGATAATAAAGAGCGCATAAATAAAAGCTAGGGGCTGTTTATATAAAGACACAACTAAATTAGTTTTAGTATAGAGCTTGTTGTCACACAAGAAAGTTATTTGTCCCTAGGCAATCGATAACTAGACCGGTAATCATTATTGCAATTTTATTAGAGGGAGAGGCATAAGCTAACATACTTTCTCTTCTTGGATCATATGCACTTATGATTGGAACTCTAGAAAGAATCCACAACTACTAAAGATCATTAAGGTAAAACCCAACCATAGCATTATAAGGCATCAAGTCCTCTTTACTCCCATACGCAAACAACCTACTTACTCGGGTATGTGCTTCTGTCACTCACGCCACCCACCATAAGCAAATCATGAACATACGACAAACCCTACAGCAGGGATCCCTCACGCTTGCGCGACACGGAGAGCACCATTGGACAACACCAATAATAAAACATGCAACTCAAACCAATCACGATCATCAATTAACCCATAGGACAAAACGGATCTACTCAAACATCATAAGATAGCCATACATCATTGGGAAATAATATATAGCGTTGAGCACCATGTTTAAGTAGATATTACAGCGGGTAAAAGAGGGTTTACACCGCTGCATAGAGGGGGGAAGAGTTGGTGATGATGGCGGTGAAGTTGTTGGTGTAGATTGCGGTGATGATGATGGCCCCGACGGCGTTCGGGCGCCACCGGGAGAGAGGGGGAGAGAGCCCCCCTTCTTCTTCTTCTTCCTTGACCTTCCCGTAGATGGGAGAAGGGTTTCCCCTCTGGTCCATGGCCTCCATGGCGGCGGAGGGGCGAGAGCCCCTCCGAGATTGGATCTGTCTCTCTGTCTCTCTCTGTTTCTGCGTTTCCTGATTCTGCCCTTTCACCGTTCTTAAATTCCCAGAGATCCGTAACTCTGATTGGGCTAAATTTTGGATACGATTTTTACCTGGATATTAGCTTTCTTGTGGCGAAAGAAGGGAATCAACTGCCTTACGGGGTGGCCACGAGGGCCCAGGGCGCGCCTGACCCCCTGGGGCGCTCCCCTGCCTCATGGCCCCCTCGGGCATCGTCTCGTGTTGATTCTTCTTCCCAAAAATCACATATATTGCAAAAAAATCTCTGTCAATCTGGATCCCATTTGGACTCCGTTTGCTATGGATTTTCTGCGAAACAAAAAACATGCAACAAACAGGAACTGGCACTAGGCACTGGATCAATATGTTAGTCCCAAAAATAGTATAAAAAGTTGCCAAAAGTATACGAAAGTTGTAGAATATTGGCATGGAACAATCAAAAATTATATATACGACGGAGAAGTATCAGGTAACTCTCTTCTTAATTAATGGATTAAGCCCAAAGTGTTCTGGTTAAAAAAACATCTATATTTTGAAAGAATAAAGGTTGCATATGACAATGAGAACAATGTTCCATTGATTTGCTCCATTCATTCAAAATTTTAATCAATCATGTAGTGAAAGGTCAAAAAAAATTCATGGACAATGAGCACATTGTCATAATCCAAAGAAATAAATTGACATGTTTGATCCTAAAAAGCTTAAGCTCGAAAGAACAAGATCAAGAAACTAAGTAAGCAAAAGCTAGATAAGGAACTTCCTCGGGTTCTATGTCCGTGGAAGAAAGATTTAAAAACCTGAGACAAACGACATCATGTTATGTCCTTTAAAAACTAAAGTCAATATTGATGTGCATCTCACTATAGATTTTATGTCAAAAAAGCTTAGGCAATACAAAGATCAGATAAAAAATGCATCAACAAGTGGTTGCTCAAGTAAAGAGAACAACCACTACCCAACCGTGAAGTGCATTCCCCTCCTCCACAAGTAGAAGAACCTACTGCCACCTCAATTGCTGAATAGTAAGTAGAATAAGAAAAGGCGGAATCTCAAGACTCGGAAGCCACTCCCAGCCCTAGTGATGCATAAGAAGAGTAAGAAGGTGACGAAGACATCATTTCGTCAAAGAGTTCTCTTCCTAGTCCATGGCTTGTGGATTTGATAGTAACCTTCTCTAACTTTTAAGCGTCCTTGATGTCAAAGAGGGAGAGAAGAGTATGTTGGGGAACGTAGCAGAAATTCAAAATTTTCCTACATGTCACCAAGATCTATCTATGGAGAAACCAGCAACGAGGGGAAGGAGAGTGCATCTACATACCCTTGTAGATCGCTAAGCGGAAGCGTTCAAGAGAACGGGGTTGAAGGAGTTGTACTCAGCGTGATCCAAATCACCGGAGATCCTAGTGCCGAACGGACGGCACCTCCGCGTTCAACACACGTACAGCCCGGTGACGTCTCCCATGCCTTGATCCAGCAAGGAGAGAGGGAGAGGTTGAGGAAGACTCTATCCAACAGCAGCACAACGGCGTGGTGGTGGTGGAGGAGCGTGGTACTCCAGCAGGGCTTCGCCAAGCACCGCAAGAGACGGGGAGGGAGAGGGGTAGGGCTGCACCAACAGGGAGAGGAACTCATGTGTATTGGGCAGCCCAAACCTCAACTATATATAGGGGAAGGGGAGGGGCTGCGCCCCCACCTAGGGTTCCCTCCCTAGGGGTGGCGGCAGCCCCCTAGATCCCCTTTGTCCATCGGTATGATACTTTCCCGAGATTCGATTGTCGGTATCCCGATACCTTGTTCAATCTCGTTACCGGCAAGTCTCTTTACTCGTTCCGTAACACATCATCCCGTGATCAACTCCTTGGTCACATTGTGCATATTATAATGATGTCCTACCGAGTGGGCCCAGAGATACCTCTTCGTTTACACGGAGTACAAATCCCAGTCTTGATTCGTGCCAACCCAACAGACACTTTCGGAGATACCCGTAGTGCACCTTTATAGCCACCCAGTTACGTTGTGACGTTTGGCACACCCAAAGCATTCCTACGGTATCCGGGAGTTGCACAATCTCATGGTCTAAGGAAATGATACTTGACATTAGAAAAGCTTTAGCATACGAACTACATGATCTTGTGCTAGGCTTAGGATTGGGTCTTGTCCATCACATCATTCTCCTAATGATGTGATCCCGTTATCAACGACATCCAATGTCCATGGTTAGGAAACCGTAACCATCTATTGATCAACGAGCTAGTCAACTAGAGGCTTACTAGGGACATGGTGTTGTCTATGTATCCACACATGTATCTGAGTTTCCTATCAATACAATTCTAGCATGGATAATAAACGATTATCATGAACAAGGAAATATAATAATAATCAATTTATTATTGCCTCTAGGGCATATTTCCAACAGTCTCCCACTTGCACTAGAGTCAATAATCCAGTTCACATCGATATGTGATTAACACTCAAGGTCACATCCCCATGTGACTAACACCCAAAGAGTTTACTAGAGTCAATAATCTAGTTCACACTACCATGTGATTAACACTCGATGAGTTCTGGGTTTGATCATGTTATGCTTGTGAGAGATGTTATAGTCAACGGGTCTGAATCTTTCAGATCCGTGTGTGCTTTACAAATCTCTTTGTCATCTCCTAGATGCAGCTACCACGTTCTATTTGGAGCTATTCCAAATAACTGTTCTACTATACGAATCCAGTTTACTACTCAGAATAATCTGGATTAGTGTCAAAGTTTGCATCGGCATAAACCTTTATGACGAACTCTTTTACCACTTCCATAATCGAGAGAATTCCTTAAGTCCACTAGTTACTAAGGATAACTTTGACTGCTGTCCTGTGATCCATTCTTGGATCACTCTTGTACCCCTTGACTGACTCATGGCAAGGCACACTTCAGGTGCGGTACTCAGCATGGCATACTGTAGAGCCTACATCTTAAGCATAGGGGACGACCTTCGTCCTTTCTCTCTATTCTGCCGCGGTCAGGTTTCGAGTCTTACTCAATGTTCACACCTTATAACACAGCCAAGAACTCCTTCTTTGCCGATCCATTTTGAACTCCTTCAAAATTTTGTCACGGTTTGTATTCATTTGAAAGTAATATTAAGCGTTTTGATCTATCCTTATAGATATTAATGCTCAATACTCAAGTAGCCTAATCCAGGTTTTCCATTGAAAAACACTTTTCAAATAACTCTGCATGCTTTCCAGAAATTCTACATCATTTCCGATCAACAATATGTCAACAACATATACTCATCAGAAATTCTATAGTGCTCCCACTCACTTCTTTGGAAATACAAGTTTCTCATAAACTTTGTATAAACCCAAAATCTTTGATCATCTCATCAAAACGTACATTCCAACTCCGAGATGCTCACTCCATTCCTTAGAAGGATTGCTGGAGCTTTGCATACTTATTAGCATCTTTCAGGATTGACAAAACCTTCCGGTTGTATCACATACAACCTTTCTTCAATAAAATCGTCGAGGAAACAATGTTTTGACATCCTATTTGCAAGATTTCATAAATAATGCAGTAATCGCTAATATAATTCCAACAGACTCTTAGCATCGCTACGAGTGAGAAAGTCTCATCGTAGTCAACTCCTTGAACTTGTCGGAAAACATCTTAACGACAAGTCGAGCCTTCTTAATGGTGATACTTACCATCATTGTCCGTCTTCCTTTTAAAATCCATATGTACCTAACAGCCTTACGACCATCAAGTAGTTCTTCCAAAGTCTACACTTTGTTTTCATACATGGATTCTATCTCGGATTTTATGGCCTCGAGCCATTTATCGGAATCCGGGCCCACCATCGCTTCTCCATGGCTCGTAGGTTCATTGTTGTCTAGCAACATGACTTCCAAGACAGGATCACGTCCCACTCTGAAGTAGTACGCATCCTTGTCATCCCACGAGGTTTGGTAGTGACTTGATCTGAAGTTTCATGATCGCTATCATAAGCTTCGACTTCAATTGGTGTAGGTTCCACAGGAACAACTTCCTGTGCCCTGCCACACACTAGTTGAAGAGACGGTTCAATAACCTCATCAAGTCTCCACCATCCTCCCACTCAATTCTTTCGAGAGAAACTTTTCCTCGAGAAAGGACCCGATTCTAGAAACAATCCCTTATTCCTTTCGGTTCTCAGACAGCAGGTATACCCAACTGTTTTGGGTGTCCTATGAAGATGCATTTATCCGCTTTGGGTTCGAGCTTATCAGCCTGAAACTTTTTCACATAAGCGTCGCAGCCCCAAACTTTTAAGAAATGACAGCTTAGGTTTCTCTAAACCATAGTTCATACGGTGTCATCTCATCGGAATTACGTGGTGCCCCTTTTAAAGTGAATGTGGTTATCTCTAATGCCTAACCCATAAACTATTGTGGTAATTCGATAAGAGACATCATGGTATGCATCATATCCAATAGGGTGCAGTTATGATGTTCGAACACACCATCACGCTACGGTGTTCCAGGCTGTATTAGTTGTGAAACAATTTCCACAATGTCTTAATTATGTGCCAAACTCGTAATTCAGATATTCATCTCTATGATCATATCATAGATCTTTTATCCTCTTGTCACGACGATCTTTCAACTTCACCCTGAAATTACTTGAACCTTTCAATAATTCAGACTCGTGATTCATCAAGTAAATATACTCAACATCTACTCAAATCATCTGTGAAGTAAGAACATAATGATATCCACTACACGCCTCAGCACTCATTGGACTACACACATCAAAATGTATTACTTCCAACAAGTTGCTTTCTAGTTTCATTTTACTGAAAATGAGGCTTTCAGTCATCTTGCCCATGTGGTATGATTTGCATGTCTCAAGTGATTCAAAATCAAGTGAGTCAAAACGGTCCATTTGCATGGAGTTTCTTCATGCATATACACCAATAGACATGGTTCGCATGTCTCAAACTTTTCAAAAATGAGTGAGTCCAAAGATCCATCAACATGGAGCCTCTTCATGCGTTTTATACCGATATGACTTAAGTGGCAGTGCCACAAGTAGGTGGTACTATCATTACTATCTTATATCGTTTGGCATGAACATGTGTATCACTATGATCGAGATTAATTGAACCATTCATTTTAGGTGCAAGACCATTGAAGGTATTATTCAAATAAACAGAGTAACCATTATTCTCCTTAAATGAATAACCGTATTGCGATAGACATAATCCAATCATGTCTATGCTCAACGCAAACACCAATCTCGATGGTAGAGGGAGCGTGCGATGCTTGATCATATCAACATTGGAAACACTTCCAACACATATCGTCAGCTCACCTTTAGCTAGTCTCCGTTTATTCCGTAGCTTTTATTTCGAGTTACTAACACTTAGCAACCGAACCGGTATCTAATACGCTGGTGCTACTAGGAGTACTAGTAAAGTACACATTATAATGCATATCCAATATACTTCTGTCGACCTTGCGAGCCTTCTCATCTACCAAGTATCTAGGGTGGTTCTGCTTCAGTGACTGTTCTCCTTATTACAGAAGCACTTAGTCTCGGGTTTGGGTTCAACCTTGGGTTTCTTCACTAGAGCAGCAGCTGATTTGCCGTTTCATGAAGTATCCCTTCTCTCCCTTGCCCTTCTTGAAACTAGTGGTTTCACCAACCATCAACAATTGATGCTCCTTCTTGATTTCTAATTTTGTGGTGTCAAACATCGCGAATATCTCAAGGATCATCATATATGTCCCCGATATATTATAGTTCATCACGAAGCTCTAGCAGCTTGGTGGTAATGACTTCGGAGAACCATCATTGTCTCATCTGGAAGATCAACTCCCACTCGATTCAAATGATTGTTGTACTCAGACAATCTGAGCACAAGCTCAACAATTGAGCTTTTCTCCCTTAGTTTGCAGGCTAAGAAAATCGTCGGAGGTCTTATACCTCTTGACGTGGGCACGAGCCTGAAATCCCAATTTCAGCCCTCAAAACATCTCATATGTTTCGCGACGTTTCAAAACGTATTCGGTGCCTCAACTCTAAACCGTTTAACTGAACTATCACGTAGTTATCAAAACTTGTATGTCAGATGTTCGCAACATCCACAGACGACGTTCGAGGTTCAGCACACTGAGCGGTGCATTAAGGACATAAGCCTTCTATGAAGCAATGAGGACAATCCTCAGTTTACGGACCTAGTCCGCATAATTTCTGCTATCAACTTTCAACTAAATTTTCTCTAGGAACATATCTAAAACGTAGAACTGAAGCGCGAGCTATGAAATAATTTGCGAAGACCTTTTTACTATGTTCAGGATAATTAAGTTCATCTTATGAACTCCCACTCAGATAGACATCCCTCTAGTCATCTAAGTAATTACATGATCCGAGTCAACTAGGCCGTGTCCGATCATCACGTGAGACGGACTAGTCATCATCGGTGAACATCTTCATGTTGATCGTATCTACCATACGACTCATGCTCGACCTTTCGGTCTCTTGTGTTCCGAGGCCATGTCTGTACATGCTAGGCTCTTCAAGTCAACCTAAGTGTTTCGCATGTGTTCCGAGGCCATGTCTGTACATGCTAGGCTCGTCAACACCCGTTGTATTCGAACGTAAGAATCTATCACACCCGATCATCACGTGGTGCTTCGAAATGACGAACTTTCGCAATGGTGCACAGTTAGGGGGAACACTTTATTGAAATTTTAATGAGGGATCATCTTATTTACTACCGTCATTCTAAGCAAATAAGATGTATAAACATGATAAACATCACATGCAATCAAATAGTGACATGATATGGCCAATATCATATTGCTCCTTTTGATCTCCATCTTTGGGGCTCCATGATCATCATCATCACCGGCATGACACCATGATCTCCATCATCATGATCTCCATCATCGTGTCTTCATGAAGTTGTCTCGCCAACTATTACTTCTACTACTACAGCTAACGGTTAGCAATAAAGTAAAGTAATTACATGACGTTTATGTTGACACGCAGGTCATAAATAAATTAAGACAACTCCTATGGCTCCTGCCGGTTGTCATACTCATCGACATGCAAGTCGTGATTCCTATTACAAGAACATGATCATCTCATACATCACATATATCATTCATCACATCCTTTGGCCATATCACATCACGTAGCATACCCTGCAAAAACAAGTTAGACGTCCTCTAATTGTTGTTTGCATGTTTTATGTGGCTGCTATGGGTTTCTAGCAAGAACGTTTCTTACCTACGCAAAGACCACAACGTGATATGCCAATTACTATTTACCCTTCATAAGGACCCTTTTCATCGAATCCGATCCGACTAAAGTGGGAGAGACAGACACCCGCCAGCCACCTTATGCAACTAGTGCATGTCAGTCGGTGGAACCAGTCTCACGTAAGAGTACGTGTAAGGTCGGTCCGGGCCGCTTCATCCCACAATGCTGCCGAATCAAGATTGGACTAGTAACGGTAAGCGTATTGAACAAAATCAACGCCCACAACTACTTTGTGTTCTACTCGTGCATAGAAACTACGCATAGACCTAGCTCATGATGCCACTGTTGGGGAACGTAGCAGAAATTCAAAATTTTCCTACGTGTCACCAAGATCTATCTATGGAGAAACCAGCAACGAGGGGAAGGAGAGTGCATCTACATACCCTTGTAGATCGCTAAGCGGAAGCGTTCAAGAGAACGGGGTTGAAGGAGTCGTACTCGTCGTGATCCAAATCACCGGAGATCCTAGTGCCGAACGGACGACACCTCCGCGTTCAACACACGTACAGCCCGGTGACGTCTCCCATGCCTTGATCCAGCAAGGAGAGAAGGAGAGGTTGGGGAAGACTCTATCCAACAGCAGCACAACGGCGTGGTGGTGGTGGAGGAGCGTGGTACTCCAGCAGGGCTTCACCAAGCACCGCAAGAGACGGGGAGGGAGAGGGGTAGGGCTGCACTAACAGGGAGAGGAACTCGTGTGTATTGGGCAGCCCAAACCTCAACTATATATAGGGGAAGGGGAGGGGCTGCGCCCCCACCTAGGGTTCCCTCCCTAGGGGTGGCGGCAGCCCCCTAGATCCCATCTAGGGGCGGCCAAGGGGAGGGGAGAGGGGGAGGCGCACCAGGGTGGGCCTTAGGGCCCATCTTCCCTAGGGTTTGCCCCCTTCCCCTCTTCCTTGCGCCTTGGGCCTTGGTGGGGGGGGCGCGCACCAGCCCACCTGGGGCTGGTCCCCTTCCACACTTGGCCCATGCAGCCCTCCGGGGCTTGTGGCCCCACTTGGTGGACCCCCGGGACCCTCCCGGTGGTCCCGGTACGTTACCGATAAAACCCAAAACTTTTTCGGTGACCAAAACAGGACTTCCTATATATAAATCTTTACCTCCGGACCATTCCGGAACTCCTCGTGACGTCCGGGATCTCATCCGGGACTCCGAACAACATTCGGTAACCACATACAAACTTCCTTTATAACCCTAGCGTCATCAAACCTTAAGTGTGTAGACCCTACGGGTTTGGGAGACATGCAGACATGACCGAGATGACTCTCCGGTCAATAACCAACAGCGGGATCTGGATACCCATGTTGGCTCCCACATGTTCCACGATGATCTCATCGGATGAACCACAATGTCAAGGACTTAATCAATCCCGTATGCAATTCCCTTTGTCCATCGGTACGATACTTGCCCGAGATTCGATCGTCGGTATCCCGATACCTTGTTCAATCTCGTTACCGGCAAGTCTCTTTACTCGTTCCGTAACACATCATCCCGTGATCAACTCCTTGGTCACATTGTGCACATTATAATGATGTCCTACCGAGTGGGCCCAGAGATACCTCTTCGTTTACACGGAGTGACAAATCCCAGTCTTGATTCGTGCCAACCCAACAGACACTTTCGGAGATACCCGTAGTGCACCTTTATAGCCACCCAGTTACGTTGTGACGTTTGGCACACCCAAAGCATTCCTACGGTATCTGGGAGTTGCACAATCTCATGGTCTAAGGAAATGATACTTGACATTAGAAAAGCTTTAGCATACGAACTACATGATCTTGTGCTAGGCTTAGGATTGGGTCTTGTCCATCACATCATTCTCCTAATGATGTGATCCCGTTATCAACGACATCCAATGTCCATGGTTAGGAAACCGTAACCATCTATTGATCAACGAGCTAGTCAACTAGAGACTTACTAGGTACATGGTGTTGTGTATGTATCCAGACATGTATCTGAGTTTCCTATCAATACAATTCTAGCATGGATAATAAACGATTATCATGAACAAGGAAATATAATAATAATCAATTTATTATTGCCTCTAGGGCATATTTCCAACAGAGTACAACTTTAAGATCTTATTTGCTTCAAGGGAGAGAAGAGTTAGTCATGGTGTGTGTGTGTGTACTGGTTTGATAGTTACAAGACTTGTTTCTATTGCAAGATCATGTGTGATCTTGTTTGTATGTCTTTGTAAACTATGTTCTTGTGTTATGCTTGCCCTCATGACATGCTACTCGTTCATGCATATTGTTATATCATGCTATATTTGAGAGTGATGTTTGTGTTTCTACAAGTGATGTCTTTACTACGACTCTACGAGTGTTATCTTTACTTTCTTGTACACATAATGCACTCCAAGGGGTTGTGTCATATACTTGATGTTCTCACACTACCTAATGATATGTGCATCTACATTCCAAAAGAAAATTTCAAATAGTGCACACAAATAGAAGGGGGTCAAAATATATGAGTACCTAAATTTACACATCTTTACCATTTCGTGCTATACTCAATCGCGTTGTCATTAATGCACCAAAAAGGGGGAGACTGAAAGTCCATCTCTTAGGTACCCCTGTTGAGTTTTGGTGACTAATGCCAAACCAATTGACAGACTAACTTTCTATCAAGTTTAATTTCAGGAATTTAGTCCCTATAATTTTGTGGATACCATTTGTGGCCACTACCTCCAGGTTTTGAACATGGTGTCTACCTCAAGCTTTAGTTTGTAATTTATAGGATTTTGGTGAACCAGCAAGATTCACATTTAGTGTAGTAGAACCACTATTAAGAGGGGCACAAGCAAATGTAATCTATGAAAAATATTCTAAGCCAAAGGTCTTAAAAACTATCCATTTTAGCCACTCTAAACCTAAGTTTTTCCTAAGCCCCGACGCCACTATGTTTTCTTGAGTTGTACTACTCTATTAAATTAATCCAATTTCCCACTATTCGGAACCGACTCTCATTTTGTTCTGGTACTGCCGAGCCAAACTCATCTGAAACATTCCTTTCTTAGATCTAGCACCTCCAAGCATACTTTTCAAATGGCACTTCCGGAATTTTTTGGGTTTGCTTCTTCCCCTGATACTTTCGAGCTATGACTTTCACATTGTTATACGTCTCAAACATATCTATTATTTTTTATTGTTTCATGCTTGAAAGCACATTTGCTCCCTTTGTGGTGTTGGTAATCCATGTCAACATACATGTTGTTGAACTAACATTTTCATCTAGAATATTTCAGGAAGTGTTCAACTGGCTTGTAGATGGATGGATAAGTGGACCCCTCAAGCTACAAAGGACAAGCATTGGCAAGGGCCTCAAGACACTACATTTTTTGTTAAGTGTTCAAAGATCACATTGAGTCCATAGGAAAGCCAATACTAAAGGGGATGAGGTTTTGATAATGAGTCATTTGCTCAAGTGCGTGAAGATATTGCTCCAAAACCCTCAACCACTTTACCACATTACAAACTTTCCAAAACCCTAAGTCTATTCTCGGTCCACTGAAAAGCTCCCATCCGGACCCATCGAGATACTCAAGATAGTGCCATAAGCCAAACCCTAGAAACTCGGTACAACTAGATGACATTCGGTCCCACTGAAGTGCATGTGCCAGGTTTCTGTACCCAATTGATTTCACTTCAGAATCACCGAGTGAAACCAATCGAAATTAATGAGATGAGGTACTGCTTAGGTCATCACTAATCGGTCTCACCGAGATCCATCCAGTCTCACAGAAACATCTAACGTTAGAATCTTTTACATAGATACGTCTCACCAAGATTTCATTTTGGTGTAACCAAGTTATGCATAAAGTTTGTAATGTCTAGATCTTTGGTGATGGCTATATATACCCCACCCAAACCACCTACTCTCAAAGAGAGCAACTAGGACGAAACTACACTTCCCATATCCATTTTATGAGAGAGAACCACCTACACTTGTGTTGAGATCAAGGCATTCCACTCCAATCATTTGATCCTTGATTTCTAGCCCCCTCAAGTTTCTTTCCTCTCCAATACTTCTCCCACCACCATGCCAAATCTGTGAGATAGTGACTGAGTGTTGAGGAGACTACCTTTTGAAGCACAAGAGCAAGGAGTTCATTATTAAAAACAACACCTACTACCTTTCGGAGAGCGGTGTCTCCTAGATTGGTTAGGTGCCACTTGGGAGCCTCCAAGATTGTGGAGTTGAACCAATGAGTTTGTAAGGGCAAGGAGATCGCCTACTTTGTGAAGATCTACCCCGAGTGAGGCTAGTCCTTCGTGGGTGTAAGACATGATGGAATAGAGAAGGTTGCTTCTTCGTCGACCCTTCGTGGGTGGAGCCCTCCGTGGACTCGCGCAACCGTTACCCTCCATGGGCTGAACTCTCCATCGACGCGGATGTACAATAGCACCACCTATCAGAACCACGCCAAAAAACACCATGCCTTCATTGCATTTGATCTTCCTATCTCTACCCCCTTTACTTTCTTTGCACTTGCATGTTGTATAATTTCCGCTGCCCTATCTCTAGATATGCATGTGTAGAAAGTATTGGTTGCAACTTAACTAGTTGCAAAATCGACCTAATTGTCAAGAAAATCAAAAACTGGACCTTTGCCTTTTAAAGTGTCTATTCACCCCCCTCTAGACCTATCTTCTCGATCTTTCAATGCTATTATAATATCATTTTTGAATACTTTTTATAGCATTTCATATTATTTTTCTGGACTAACCAATTAGTGGCTAGAGACAGTTGTTGTTTTCTGCATGTCTATCCTTTCAGAAAATCCGTATCTATGGAGGTTTACAAATTCTAAGGATTTAATATGATTTTTTCGCTTCATGTAGATTCCAAAAAGTGTCGGGACCTGCCGGGGGGCAGCCATGGGCCCCACGCAATCAGGTGGTGCGACTAGGGTGTGACCCGCACCGGGGATTCACGTTGGTCGCCTGTTCACCGCCTTCCGTCCTTCTTCACCAGTAAATTCCATATTTCCCTAAACCCTATGTACCAATTGTCTCTGATTTTTTCCGCCACCGCAAGTTCATGTTCCGAGGATATCCAAACTAAAGGGCTGTTCCGGCACCCTGCAAAAGGGGGGATCCATCATGGGAGACTTGTTCATCAACCTTCCTGCCTTCATGACCATGTGTGAGTAGTTCCTTGAGGACCTTATGGTCCATAGCTGTATCTAGATGTCATCTTCTCTACCTTGTGATTCAACAAAGTTCCCTTGAGCTGCGTCACATGATTGGGATCCATAAGATGTAATCGGTGTTGCGTTTGTTGGGATATGATGAATTGTCACTTTATGATCATATTGTTCATTTAATTCTATTGAATCTTTTTGAAGTTTCTTTTTTGCATAATTAAGTAGCTTTGTATGCTCTGCGATGCATTTGTCTTCTTCTACCAAGTTCGATGGGTAGTTCTTTAGAGGGAGTGGTGCGGAGTAGTGGGTTCAATCTTACGGTGATTCATCCTAGTGGAAGAAAGGGAATGAACACTTATTGTATTGTTGCCACTAAGGATAAAATGATGGTTTATTTATCACACTTGGATGATATTTTTACTATCTACATTATGTCATCATGCTTACCGAAATGCATTGTTTGTCATGAACTTAATACTTCGAGATGCATGTTGGATAGCAGTCTTGGGATGGAGTATTAGTTGTAGATGTAGTTGCATAACCGTCTACATATCACGGGTGTAATGCCTATAGGAGATTATACCATGAATGATCCTAGTCATAAATATAAATATTATAATTTAATCATTGCCCAACTATAATTAGTTTTACCACACTACACTTGTATGCTTGGAGAGATGCCACTAGTGATTCTATGGACCAGGGGTCTATTTTGCTTTACTGAAAACTCTGCCAAAAATATTATTTCCTTACTGTACCTTTTTAGATTTTATCTATCTAACAATTCCTATGATACCGTGTAACTTAATCTTATAACTTGTAGAACAAGAAGGTTGATAACCTTCTTGACAAGTTGGGACAAGTGTATGGCATTTTGCGTGCAGGTACTTGTGACTTCCTTATCTATAAGAACTCCTTCTGGTTCGATAAACCTTGGTTCTCTACCGAGGAAAATAATTATTGCTAGGTTAATTCACCTTTATACGTTCACATGTCACCAGTAAGGGAATCACAACATACATACTATCAAAATATCGAACACATATCAAGTTCACATGATTACTTGCAACATGATTTCTCCCGTGACCTCAAGAACAAAAGTAACTACTCACAAATGATAATCATGCTCAAGATCAGAGGGGTATTAAATAGAATATTGGATCTTAACATATAATATTCCACCAAATAAACCATATAGTAATCAACTACAAGATGTAACCAACACTACTAGTCACCCACAAGCACCAATCTATAGTTCCGATACAAAGATTGAACACAAGAGATGAACTAGGGTTTGAGAGGAGATGGTGTTGTTGAAGATGTTGATGGAGATTGCCCTCCCCAAGATGGGAGAGTTGTTGGTGATGATGATGACGATGATTTCCCCCTCCGGGAGGGAAGTTCCCCCGACGGAATCGCTTTGTCGGAGGGCAAAAGTGCTCCTGCCAAAGTTCCACCTCAAGACAGTGGCGCTCCATCCCGAAAATCCTCTCCTGATTTTTCTAGGTCAAAATGACTTATATACCAGAAGATGGCATCGGAGGTGGGCCGAGGGGAGCACAACCCACCAGGGCGCGCCTAGGCTCTGTGGCGTGCCCAGGTGGGTTGTGCCCACCTGGTGGACCCCCTCTGGTACTTATTGGCTCCAATATTCCTAATATATTAAATAAAAAATATCCGTAAAGTTTAAGCTTGTTTGGAGTTGTGCAGAATAGGTGGACTGACGTAGCTTTTCCAGGTCCAGATTTCCAGCTGTCGGAATTCTCCCTCTTTGTGTGTACCTTGCATATTATGAGAGAAAAGGCATTAGAATTACTCCAAAAAGCATTATTATGCCTACAAACATCATAAATAATAGTAGGAAAACATGATGCAAAATGGACATATCAACTCCCCCAAGCTTAGACCTCGATTGTCCTCAAGCGAAAACCGAAATCGAAAAACATGTCCACATGCTTAGAGAGAGAGGTGTCGATAAAAACAAAATACGGACATAGAAGCATCATGTAGATTATTATAACAGCAACAAACTTAAACATAAGACTTTCATCATAGAACTTTTATCATAGACTTCTCATAAATAAGTAACAATTCATCACATTATCGAAGTATAAAGCATAAACTCTATTAGAAACCAACAAGCTATGTTCTTAGTCAACTTTGCAACTAAAATTCATCATCTTTTCAGGAAGGGTCACGTATCGGAGCCTTTAGGCAAGTCCACATACTCAACCATCATATAGTCTTCTATGATTGCTAACACTCACCGCATACACATGAGCAAAACGTTTCAACTGAACACATAGAAAGATAGGGGCTTATAGTATCGCCTCCCAACGTATTCACCTCAAGGGTTATGTCAACAATAATAACTCATGCTACCCATATTCAACTAGACATATGTGCCTAGATCTTTCCTCACCACATTATGCTTACCAAAGGAGAAAAATAAAAAGGAATAGTGAGAAAAACTTTGACTCTTGCATAAAAGTAAATACATAAAAGTAAAAGATAGGCCCTTCGCAGAGGGAAGCAGAGGTTGCCATGAACTTATTTGTTTGTATGCTCAACCACTTAGTGCAAAAGAACGTCACATTGTATTGCCCCTTGTGATGGCAACCTTTATTATGTAGTATGTTGCTTTTATTCTTCACCATCACAAGTTCATGCAACGCTCAATTTTCTCTTACACTAAATGATCTCACACTTTTAGAAGCAATTTTTATTGCCTTATTGCACCGATGACAACTTACTTGAGGGATCTTGCTCAATCCTTAGGTAGGTATGGTGGACTCTCGAAAATAAGATTTGGGTTTAAGGGTTTTTGGATGCACAAGTAGTATCTCTACTTAGTGCGGTATTTTTGGCTAGCAAAGATAGGGGGAAAGCACCACATGCTGAAGGATCTATTACAATATAACTTCTATGTGAATATGAACAAACATGAATCATTACGCTATCTTCCTTGTCCAACGTCAACAATTTTGGCATATAATATTTGGGGGCTCACAATCACAAAATATTTCCAGGATAGTGTATTTATATGTGAATCTTCTCTTCACTTATTAATTCTTTCATGAATTGCATCATTGACCAATGCTATGTTTGTCAATCTCTAATAAAATACTTTTCCTTATGTGGTGTCATCACCTACCATAAGATTAGCATATGTTCTTTTTAATTTATTTCCTTTATTTTTATTGGAACATGAAAGTAAAGAAAGCAAAAACTCAAACTAAACTTTATTATATATCTCGCACACGATTACAAGGATAGATCACTAAGAAATCTCTCAAAAAGAAAGGATCGAACTAAACTTTTATTCATCTAAAGCAAAAGATCGAACTAAAATAAGTAAAGGCAAAAGATAGTGGGGGTGATATGATACCAGGAAACCTCCCCCAAGCTTGGCAGAGGCCAAGGGGAGTGCCCATACCTGATACTCAATCTTATTTTGGTGATGAAGAAGATGGTGGTGGTGATGAAGTAGAGGTCTTGTCCTCGGGTTTCCATGGTAGAGGTCCCCATCATAAGAGGAGGAATGAGTCTCACGGGTCCTACAACTGGCAGCCAAACTCATACCTTCAAACCTCGCCTCATATTCAAAGAATTGGTTTTGGAGATAGTAGATCTGGCTTTGCAGGAAGTTGATTTGCTCGTTGAGGGTGAAGACGGTGTCTTTCATGGACTTGTGCTACCTCTTGAGCTTGCGTTGGTTTTTCCCTTGAAGAGGAAAGGGTGATGCATCAAAGGAGCGTAAGTATTTCCCTCAGTTTTGAGAACCAAGGTATCAATCTAGTAGGAGACTACGCAACAAGCTACCGAATACCTGCACAAACAAACACCAACTTGCAACCAACGTGACAATGGGGTTGTCAATCCCTTCACGGTTATTCACAAAGTGAGATCTGATAGAGATGGATAAACGGTAAAGTAATATTTTTGGTATTTTTGGTTTATGGAACGGAAAGTAAAAGATTGCAAAAGAAAGTAAATACGAAACTAGAATTGTAGATCGGAAACTTATATGATGGAAAATAGACCCGGGGGCCATAGGTTTCACTAGAGGCTTCTCTCAAGATAGAAGTTATTACGGTGGGTGAACAAATTACTACCGATCAATTTATGTAAAAGCGAAAGTAATGACGATATCTAAGGCAATGATCATGAATATAGGCATAACGTCCGTGTCAAGCAGATCGCAATGATTCTGCATATACTACTAGAGTATTAAGTTCATAAGAACAGAGCAACGCATTAAGAAAGATGACATGATGTAGCGGGATTAACTCAAGCAATATGATGAAAACCCCATCTTGTTGTCATCGATGGCAACAATACAATACGTGCCTTGTTGCCCCTACTGTCATTGGGAAAGGACACGGCAAGATTGAACCCAAAGCTAAGCACTTCTCCCATTGCAAGAAAAACCAATCTAGTTGGCCTAACCAAATCGATAGTTCAAAGAGACTTGCAAAGATATCAAATCATGCATATAAGAATTCAGAGGAGATTCAATCAATATTCATAGATAAGTTGATCGTAAATCCACAATTCATCGGATCTCGGCAAACACGCCGCAAAAGAGTATTACATCAAATAGATCTCCAAGAACATCGAGGAGAACTTTGTATTGAGAATCAAAGAGAGAGAAGAAGCCATCTAGCTACTAGCTATGGACCCGTAGGTCTGAAGTAAACTACTCATGCTTCATCGGAGAGGCAATGATGTTGATGTAGAATCCCTCTGTGATCGATTCCCCCGCCAGCAGGATGCCGGAAAAGGCCCTAAGATGGGATCTCACGGGTACAGGTGGTTGCGGCGGTGGAAAAGTGGTTCCGTGGCTCCCTTGGATGTCTTTGGGGTATAAGAGTATATATAGGCGAAAGAATAGGTCAAGGGAGCTACGAGGGGCCCACAAGGTTGGGGGCGCGCCCCACCCCCCTGGGCGTGCCCTCCACCCTTGTGGCCGCCTCGAGGCTCCTCTGACTTGCACTCCAAGTCTCCTGGGTGTCTTTTGGTCAAAGAAAAATCATCATGAAAGTTTTATTCCTTTTGGTATTCCTTTTCTGTGAAACTCTAAAACAAGGAAAAAACAGAAACTGGCACTGGCCTCTAGGTTAATAGGTTAGTCCCAAAAATCATATAAAATAGCATATTAATGCATATAAAACATCCAAAACAGATAATATAATAGCATGGAACAATCAACAATTATAGATACATTGGAGACGTATCAACTTGCCATCCACCTTGAGATCACGGGTCAAGTCCGTAATCATGAGGTGATTGGCATTGAGTCCACGCTCCACCATCCCCTTGCACCGGAAGACTTCCTGCTCCATAGCTTCAAGCCTGGCCTCCACGGTTCCCGTCCCCTTGGGTCCTTGCACATCACGGATGTCCAACACCCCCTCATGCATCTGGACGACCTGAGGGTGCTGCACCACCTCCCGCAAATATGGGTTGATGATGTTCCTAAAGAACTTGTCCTTGGAGGAGCTTGCAGCGGCCATGGTAGATGGGATCTGACAGAAAACAACAAGGAAAAGAAAACAGAAGATTTCTCTGCAATACGGTGGTCAATAGGTTCAGGGGCTATATAAAGTTTTTTATCTTGGGAAACAAGCAAGCTGTAGAAAAACGGAGTCCGGAAGGTACCCAAGGTGGGCACAACCCACCTGGGCGCGCCTGGCAAACTAAGCCAGGCGCGCCCAGGTGTCTTGTTCCCACCAGGGTGCACTTCCCGGTAGTTTTTTATTTTCCTAATTTTTGTTATATTCCAAAACTGACAAAAATATTTTTCTGGATTTTTCGTAGTCCGTTTACTTACCCTATCACGTACCTCCTCTTTTTCACGATTCTGGAGTGTTCCGGAATGTCTCTTTTATGTGTTCTTCCGGTGTCATAGTTTGGATAATATTACTGTCAACATTAATGCACGTACCTGAGATATAATGTTTCATTCGTTGCCCATTAACAACCTTCGGGTTAGTACCTTCGGCATTATTTATTTTGATAGCTCCAGACCGATAAACCTCCTCGATAACATAGGGTCCCTCCCATTTGGAGAGGAGTTTACCTACAAAGAATATGAAACGAGAGTTGTACAAAAGAACATATTCTCCAAATTTAAACTCACACTTTTGGATTCTTTTATTATGCCATCTTTTAACCTTTTCTTTAAATAACTTGGCATTTTCATAAGCTTGGGTTCTCCATTCATCTAATGAGCTAATGTCAAACATACTATTTTCACCAGCAAGTTTAAAATCATAGTTGAGTTCTTTGATTGCCTAATATGGTTTATGTTCTAACTCAAGAGGCAAATGGCAAGCTTTCCCATTAACTAACAGTATAACTGAGCGAGCAACGAGCCATCACAGTGACTTTCCTTCGTCAACTGCTGGATCGTTTAACGAGCGGTACAGACCTTAAGCGCAGTCGTCGCCGCATGCCAATCATCTATTGGGCCGCTGCTCCGAAGATTGGTTTAGGAGAGCTGTGGTTAACTGGGCTTATGTGGGCTGGTAACATGATCTGGCCCGTTCAGCTCGCACGCGAAAGTGGGTGTGAGGTGACGGTGGCAGCTCCTACGTGAGGAGCTTATCGACGACCCCGACGTGCACCAGTCCGATGACCCCTCTTCCAACAGCAAAGGCGCTACGACAACCAACATGCGTCACACTATTTTTCTTTCGCTACTATTTCAAAGTCTATCTCTTCCTGAAGCCTAAATGAGGGAGCAATTGTGGATGTCGCCCACACAAAGACATCCGAAGGGGCTTTGCAGACGATGCCAAATAGCTTGGCATTGGAGAAGCAAGGTGCAGGAAGGAGCGCATGTGTAGAAGGGTGACAAGGGTAACGCTTGCTTCTCTCGCAGTGCCCCATTTCGCAGCTCGCCAATGACGCCAGCCGTCCACTGTTGTTCTCCATCTCTCCTCACTCATCACCCTTGAATCCCTGATAGACACCACACACACGAAGGAGACTGCAATTTCTGTCCTGTTCTTTGTGACCCACCTCCTCATCAGCCTAACCATGCAGCTGATTAGTGGAACACTTTCTAAGTACGCTTTGTGGTGAAGCATGAAGGCGCACCACAACATAGTTGAAAACTATTGGCACCAAATTTGAAGCTTCCATTGTTTTTGTTAGAACTTGAGAAACAAAAACCTGTCAGGTCACTTTTGTTCTAAAGATAACTCCCAAGTAAAGAAAGAACGTGTGTCTATCTTCCTGAAAGAAAACTATACAGATCACTTAGAAATATTTTTGTGTCCTTTTCATTATAATATTCTGGTTGCCGAGTAAGGCTCCGTATGACCGTATGATACTTCTCACATTATTGAAAGTTTTACTCACATTATTCAAAGCTTTATTTACTATCACAATGCTCTGGCAAGAGTTCAACTGTCAAATCTTCTCTTCTCTTTTTATGGTTATACATAGGTTATTTTTTTTCAACCTCGTATGTAAGACATGAACGAATGTTGGACTTCCATAAAATTTAATCCATCCACATATCATATATTCTAGCATTCGTCCATTAAGATGGATGAGTGTGGCATGACAATGTGAGCCCAGTTTTCTTTTCCACAGTACTTCACCACAAACTGATTTAATTTCTCCTATTCGATAACTTTCCAATATATGAGTTAAGTTGTGCAAATTTAACATTCATGTTTGATACCTTCATGTATTTCTGGATATTTAACATTCATGTTTGATACCTTCATGTGGCATGGCAACGCGCGCAATCATGGTCTAGTAAACCATTTTATAAGGATACATACCCATAGGATTTTTATATGTTGTTCTATAAGTCCAAAGTGCATCATCTAATTTCTTAGACCAATTCTTCCGGGACCTATTGACAGTCTTTTGCAAAATTAATTTTATTTCTCTATTTCTAAGTTCAACTTGACCACTAGACTGAGGATGATAGGGTGATGCAATTCTATGGTTAACATCATACTTGGCAAGCATTTTACAGAAAGCACCATGAATAAAGTGTGAACCACCATCAGTCATTAAATATCTAGGGACTACAAACCTTGGGAAATAACTTAAGAATTTTAATAGAGGTGTTGTGATCAGCACTACTGGTTGGAATAGCTTCTACCCATTTAGTAACATAATCAACAGCAACCAAAATATGTGTATACCCATTAGAGGAAGGAAAAGGTCCCATGTAATAAAAACCCCAAACATCAAATGGTTCAACAGCAAGTGAATAATTCATAGGATTTCTTGACACTTACCGATATTATCTATTCTTTGACATTCATCACAAGATAAGACGAACTTACGAGCATCTGTGAAGAGAGTAGGCCAATAAAATCCAGATTGCAATACCTTGTGAGCAGTTCTGTCTCCCGCATGATGCCCTCCATAAGCTTCAAAGTGACATTTCCATAGGATTTGTCCATGTTCATGCTCATGTACACAACGTCTAATAATACCATCTACTCCTTTATAAAGATGTGGGTCATCCCAAAAGTAATGTCTTAAATCATAGAATTTTTTTCTTTTGTTGGTATGTAAAGCTAGGTGGTAAATATTTGGCAACAATGTAATTAGCATAGTCAGCATACCAAGGAGTGTTATGAGAAACATTTATTGCAGCTAACTGCTCATTAGGAAAACTATCATCAATAGGTAGTGGGCCATCAAGCACATTTTCAAGCCTAGACAAGTTATCAGCTACGGGATTCTCAGCTCCTTTTCTATCAGTGATATATAAATCAAATTCTTGTAGCAAGAGTACCCATCGAATAAGTCTAGGTTTAGCATCTTTCTTTTCCATAAGATATTTAATAACAGCATGGTCGGTGTGAATAATTACTTTTGAATCGACAATGTAAGATCTAAATTTATCACAAGAAAACACCACTCCTAAGAATTCTTTTTCAGTAGTAGCATAATTTCTCTGAGCACTGTCTATTGTTTTACTAGCATAATGAATAACATTCAGTTTCTTATCAACTCTTTGTCCTAGAACAGCACCAACAGCATAATCACTAGCATCACACATAATTTAAGAAGGCAAGTTCCAATCAGGTGGTTGAACAATAGGTGCATAAATTAAGCTTTCTTGAGTGTTTCGAAGGCTTCTAAACAATCATCATCAAAAAAAAGGAACATCCTTTTGCAAAAGATTTGTAAGAGGCCTAGAAATTTTAGAAAAGTCTTTGATAAATCTCCTATAGAAACTAGTATGGCCTAGGAAACTATGAATACCTTTGATATCTTTAGGACAAGGCATTTTTTCAATTGCATCAACCTTAGCTTTGTCCACTTCGATACCTCTTTCAGAAATTTTATGGCCCAAGACAATACCTTCATTAACCATAAAGTGGCACTTCTCACAATTCAAAACAAGATCTGTTTGTTCACATCTCTGCAAAACTCGATCAAGATTGATTAAACAATCATCAAAAGACTTCCCATAAATGGAAAATTCATCCATGAAAACCTCAACAATCTTTTCACAAAAGTCAGAGTATATAGCAGTCATACATCTTTAAAAGGTAGCAGTTGCATTGCATAAACCAAAGGCATACGTCTATCAGCATAAGTTCCAAAGGGACAAGTAAAAGTAGTCTTTTCTTGATCAGGTTGAGAAACAGGTATTTGTGAAAAAACAGAGTATCCATCAAGGAAGCAAAAAATGTGTGTGCTTAGATAATCTTTCTAGCATTTGATCAATAAAAGGAAGAGGGTAATGATCTTTTCTAGTTGCTTTGTTTAATTTTCTAAAATCAATTACCATTCTATAGCCTGTAACAATTCTTTCTAGAATAAGTTCATTCTTATCATTAGGAACAACAGTAGTACCTCCTTTCTTAGGGACACAATGAACAGGACTTACCCATCTACTATCAGCTATAGGATAGATTATACATGCTTCCAAAAGTTTTAATATTTCCGTTCTTACCACTTCCTTCATCTTCAAATTTAACCGACGTTGGTGATCAACAACGGGTTTAGCATTAGGTTCCATATTAATCTTGTGCTGACATAGAGTGGGACTAATGCCCTTTAAATCATCAAGAGTATATCCAATAGCAGCTTGGAGCTTCCTTAGAACTTTCAATAATCTTTCTTCTTCATGTTCTGAAAGGTTAGCACTAATAATAACCGGATATATTTTCTTTTCATCAAGATAAGTATATTTCAAAGTGTTTGGCAATTGTTTTAATTCAAACACAGGATTACCTTTAGGTGGAGGAGGACCTCCTAGAGTTTCAACAGGAAAATTGTGTTTAACCAGAGGACATTGTTCAAAGAAATTTTTATCTATTTCATTTCTTTCATGCATATGTAAATCATTTTCATGGTCTAGCAGATATTGTTCTAGTGGATCAGTAGGAGGCACAACAATAGAAGCAAGACCAATTATTTCATCCTTACAAGACAATTCTTTTTCATGAAGCTTTCTACTAAACTTGGAAAAATTAAACTCATGAGACTCATCACCAAAACTAACACCGACAGTTTGTTTCTCACAATCTATTTTAGCAGTAATGGTGTTCAAGAAAGGTCTACCAAAGATAATGGGACGAAAGTCATCTTGTGGGGAACCAAGAACAAGAAAATCATATGGGTATTTTATTTTCCCACACAAGACTTCAACATGTTAACAATCCCAAGTGGTGTAATGGTGTCTCTATTAGCAAGTTAATAGTGGCATCTATTTCTTCTATTTCAGCGGGTGCAATGTTATTCATAATTTCTTGATATAAAGTAAAGGGAATAGCACTCACGCTAGCACCCATGTCACATAAACTATGATAATAGTGATCTCCTATTTTAACTGAGACTACGGGCATGCCAACAACGGGTCTATGTTTTTCCTCTTTAGCAGGTTTGGCAATTATAGTAGCTTCATTACAGAAGTAAATAACATGCCCATCTATATTTTCTTCCAGGAGATCCTTAACCATAGCAACACTAGGTTCTACTTTGATTTGTTCATCAAGTTTAGGTGTTCTAATATAACTTTTGTTAACCAAAGTTGGAACTTTAGCATGTTCCTTTATCCTAATAGGGAAAGGTGGTTTCTCAATGTAAGCAGTGGGAACAACTGGATCAACATTATAAAGTATAGTTTCCTCTTTGGCTAGTTCCGGTTCTTTAATTTCTTCTTTAATAGGTGGGTGATATTTAAACCACTTCTCTTTAGGGAGATCAACATGAGTAGCAAATGATTCACAAAAGGAGGCTACTATCTCATAGTCAAGTCCATATTTAGTGCTAAACTTTTGAAAATCATCGGTATTCATAAAAGATTTAACATAATCATACTTAAGCTTAATACCTGACTCTTTACCTTCATCGGGTTCCCAATCTTCAGAGTCGCGTTTAATCCTTTCCAAAAGATCCCACCAGAATTCAATAGTCTTCTTCATAAAAGAACCAGTACAAGAAGTATCGAGCATGGATTGATCATCACGATAAAGTTGAGCATAGAAGTTCTGAATAATAATTTCTCTTGAGAGCTCATGATTGGGGCATGAATATAACATTGACTTAAGCCTCCCCCAAGCTAGAGCCACACTATCTCCTTCACGAGGCCAAAAATTATATATGTAATTCCGATCACAATGAACTAGATGCATAGGATAATTTTTTTTTGATGAAACTCCAATTTCAATCGATTCCAATTCCAAGATTCAATATCATCACATAGCCTATTGTTGGGCAACGCAATAATTTCAAAAAAATTCCTATGCACACGCAAGATCATGGTGATGCATAGCAACGAGAGGGGAGAGTGTTGTCCACGTACCCTCGTAGACCGTAAGCGGAAGCGTTATGACAACGCGTGTGATGCCCCGAGACCATTGCGCCAGGTGTCTTCTAGTTATTCGCCGTCGTTGCCATGTCATTCTCTTGCGTGTTGCATCTTGCCATGTCATCATGTGCATTGCATCATCATGTTTTCAAAACTTGCATCTGTCCCGGTCTCCCAGTTCCTTCCCTTATCCGTTCTGAGTCCAGACACCCTTGCACGCACCCACAGCACGTCCGAGATATTATTTTATAAGTGGCCGAAAATGTTCTCGGAATGGGATGAAAGTTGGCGTGTGGTCTTATTATAGTCTAGATAGACCGCCTATCAAGTTTCATCGCATTTGGAGTATGTTTGATGCCCCAACAGATAACTATAGCGACAGTATAGCCGGTCTATCGTCGGACGTTTTTGGTCTCCAGAAATAGTCGCCGGGCCTCTCTCTTCTCTTCTCTCAGCTCGAGCCCTTCTGCACAGCCCACAAGTTCCAACCGACCCCTCGTGTGTGTGTCCGAAACTTCCCCGGATCCGACCCGGACAGTTGTTATCGTTGTGTCTGGATCATCCCCAAACATCTACAAAACATCCCCGTTCTCGTTTTTGGACTCCCTACCTATTTTTTTTCTCCTCTCGACCGTCCGTTTTAGATCAAACGGACTGGATTAGCCCCTACCAAAAAATCCTATTGCTATATTTAGTGGACAACCCTAGATCCTAGGGAGTTTGTCCCATCAGTCCTGTCCCGCCGCCAGCCACGAGATCCACCTCGTTTTCCCCGTCGCTCCAATCAGGGCCTCCCCTGCCTTCCCGATCCACCCACCGAGCCAACCAGCACTGCCAGGCCGGACCTCACCAGCCCTCCCCGACCAGGTCCCTCCGATCCTCTCTGTACTCCTCTCTCTCACCCTGTTGCATTTCTTCCTCTCTAACCTCTCTCCCTCTATGCCATGGATGATATCAGGAGCTCCCAATGACGCCATGGCTCCTAGACCTCAAGTCTTTGTCGGATCTGGCTGGGAATTGAATGGTCTCGTCCATCCCCGACCTCTGGTCATCCCCTGCCTCGCCGGAGCGCCTCCCCGCCATGGCTGCCTGGACCTGAAGCTCCATCTTCGCCTTGTTCCACGCTTCGCCTCGCCTCGGGTCAGATCGGCTCCATAGGGATGGATCCGCTCGTCCGCCCCATCCCTGCCATCCTGCTGGAGTCCTCAGCTCGCTGGAGTTGCGCCAAGTGCCCCTGCATCGCGCCAGACGCCGCCCTCCGCTGCTGCTTTGCCGCCGTCCAGCCGTGCCGCCGTCCCCCTGCGTCCTCTACTGCCGAACGAGCGAGGAGAACGCGCCCGTTGACCGTGCCCGTCCCTGCCTCGATCCAGTGGGATCGGCAGGGGCACGATCCATCCAGCGCCCGAGTGGGCCGGCCTGCCAGCGCCCGAGGCCCAGATGCGCGCCTTGCCGGCCTCCCTCCTCCACCGAATGGGCCGAAGCCCATGGTGAGGTCGCCCCCCGTGCGCCCTCCTTTTTTTTCTTTTCTCATGTTGGGCCAGCCTGCCAGATTCGGCCCGTTCATGTTTTTTTCCAGATCTACGAATTTCCTATTTATGCAGAGACTGCCAGTTTTGCAGAAACACCCTTGCACTTCATGCATATCCTAACTAATTAACCGTGCATCGGATTAAAACAAACTTTATATGTAAAATGTCTAGAATTTTGTCTAGTTTAATAATATCCAACTTTCATCTATGTTTAAAATGTTTAAACTTGCTGTTTGCATTAATTTGCCTATTGCCATGTTAAAATGCTTTAATTCATAACTAAATAACCGTAACTCCGAATTTAATAAACTTTATATGCAAATGGGGTGGAAAAATGCCTAATTTAACATGGTGACTTTACTTTGCATGTTTAACAACTATAAAATATGTTTTAGGGTAGAACAGTACCAAAACCTAAAATATGCACATGAGGAGTTTCCGGACTTGTTGTTTGTTGTTCTGGCCTCATTTAAACTTGCCTAGATGGGTAGTTTTCATATGCTTCACCCCTTGCCATGCTAAACAACATTGAATATTGTTGAGTACATAAACGAGATCGAACTAAATAAGTCATGTGGTGTTTCGTCAATATGCAACTCGTTGCATATTGAGCTCCATTTAATTTGTAGGATTGTTTGTGCATTTTTCCATGCCATGACTCATTAAACGGACATGCATCATACTTGGTTGTGCATATTGCCATGTTTATGTGGTGGTTGTTTACTATGTTTGTTTGCTTCTTTCCGGGTTACTTCTCGTGTTAGCTTCGGTTAACGTCCGGAGTTGTGAGGATCCGTTCATCTACGTCCGTTTGTCTTCTTCATGGACTCGTTCTTCTTCCTTGCGGGATCTCAGGCAAGATGACCATACCCTCGAAATCACTTCTATCTTTGCTTGCTAGTTGATCGCTCTATTGCTATGCCGCGATACCTACCACTTGCTATATCATGCCTCCCATATTGCCATGTCAAACCTCTAACCCACCTTGTCCTAGCAAACCGTTGTTTGGCTATGTTACCGCTTTGCTCAGCCCCTCTTATAGCGTTGTTAGTTGTAGGTGAAGATTGGAGTTTGTTCCATGTTGGAACATGGTTTATTGTTGGGATATCACAATATCTCTTATTTTATTAATGCATCTATACACTTGGTAAAGGGTGGAAGGCTCGGCCTTATGCCTGGTGTTTTGTTCCACTCTTGCCGCCCTAGTTTCCGTCATACCGGTGTTATGTTCCTTGATTTTGCGTTCCTTACATGGTTGGGTGTTATGGGAACCCCTTGACAGTTCGCTTTGAATAAAACTCCTCCAGCAAGGCCCAACCTTCGTTTTACCATTTGCCTCACCACCACCTACTTTTCCCTTGGGAGTCGCTCTCTCGAGGGTCATCTTTATTTTAAGCGCCCCCGGGCCAGTGCTTGTCTAAGTGTTGGTCCGAACTTGAGTCCTTTGCAGCGCCACCTCGGGGAAACTTGAGGGCTGGTTTTAGGTGTACGGAGTGCTCATCCGTTGTTGCCCTGAGAACGAGATATGTGCAGCTCCTATCGGGATGTCGGCGCATCGGACGGTCTTGCTGGTCTTATTTTACCATTGTCGAAATGTCTTGTAACCGGCATTCTGAGCCTGATCGGGTCTTCCTGGGAGAAGGAATATCCTTCGTTGACCGCGAGAGCTTGTGATGGGCTAAGTTGGGACACCACTGCAGGGTTTTGAACTTTCGAAAGCCATGCTCGCGGTTATGGGCATATGGGAATTTGTTAATATTCGGTTGTAGAGAACTTGAAACTTAACTTAATTAAAATGCATCAACCGCCTGTGTAGCCGTGATGGTCTCTTCTCGGCGGAGTCCGGGAAGTGAACGCGGTTCTTGTGTTATGCTTGAACGTAAGTAGTTTCAGGATCACTTCTTGATCATTTCTAGTTCACGACCGTTGAGGGAGTCCTGGATTAGGGGGTCTCCGGATAGCCGGACTATATCCTTTGGCCGGACTGTTGGACTATGAAGATACAAGATTGAAGACTTCGTCTCGTGTCCGGATGGGACTCTACTTGGCGTGGAAGGCAAGCTAGGCAATACGGATATGTATATCTCCTCCTTTGTAACCGACCTTGTGTAACCCTAGCCCTCTCTGGTGTCTATATAAACCGGAGGGTTTTAGTCCGTAGGACAACAGACAATCATACCATAGGCTAGCTTCTAGGGTTTAGCCTCTCTGATCTCGTGGTAGATCTACTCTTGTACTACCCATATCATCAATATTAATCAAGCAGGACGTAGGGTTTTACCTCCATCAAGAGGGCCCGGACCTGGGTAAAACATTGTGTCCCCTGCCTCCTGTTACCATCCGCCTTAGACACACAGTTCGGGACCCCCTACCCGACATCCGCCGGTTTTGACACTAACATTGGTGCTTTCATTGAGAGTTCCTCTGTGCCGTCGCCAGAAGGAAGGATGTCTCGTCTCGTCTTTAAAGATGGTACTACTGTTGGGGGAGCTTTGGCTGTCGGCCAAACTCTCTGGCTAGGCGGGTTCATCATGACCGCCTGTTCGGCCGCTGCGCCGATGATGAATTCTCGGGTCATCAAAAACAGCCTCCACGTCAAATCAGCACTCGCCGAATAGATGGCTCCAATGGAGCTCTCCTCCTTAAACGAGCTCTTGGATCGCATCGCCACCTTGGGAGTCGCTACGGACTATGATCAGATTGGGCTTAAACCCGATCAAAGGGAGATTAACTCTCCACCGGTCACCCATCATATTGTAGTGGTGGAGGAACAATGTGGCGACCTTTCCTCTATCTTGAGGACCAAATATATCTGGATTCCCGAGCTCTTCGAGCCGGACGCCCGTTAGCGGGAGGACAACACCCAATTCCTGAACTTAGAGTCAGGCAGCGGGCCAGCATTATCGGGTCACACCCCGGAACCAAAACTTTCAAAATTGGAAATTCCTCGGCCCCTGGATCCCAGATTAGGTGAGGGTTCGGATTCAATTCCACCCACCCACCCAAACATAAGCGATCTTTCCCACATCAGGCAAGAGCCCCATGAAACAGTACATCACTATTGGGCTAGATTCCTCCTTGCGATGAACAAGGTTAAGGACTGTCACGAGGAAGATGCAATCCTATTTTTCTGCAATAATTTCACGGACAAGGGAATCCTTAATGCCATAAATTGCCGTGAGACAACACGCTTCGCTGACTTGGCGTCCATAGTACGAAAGTACTGTGCGATGGAAAGTGCCTGGAAAACCAAAGTAAACTTTTGGGATAATCCGGCCCTGAATACAAACCCAGTCTGAAACAAAAGGGTGCATTATCACAATACACCCGGTTCAACTACCAAAAAGCAAAAACCCTCTACAGGGTATGGAACCATACTGGAAGGATGGCTCAACGGACCCTGCAAAATTCATAGTATAGCGGATACAATGCCAACGCACAGCCTTAGAGCATGTTGGATACTTCGGCAGGTGGCCAAAAGTGGTGAGGATCTTCTTATCCCACATGCCATGGAGCACCATCCAGTGGATAACAATACGGTGTTAACAGTGTTCGAGACCTTTGCCTCAAATAGCAGGCGCAAGCGAACACTCCGCAGCATGGCCGAAATCTGCCACGTAGCAGCAACAAATCCATGGAGTGACACGGCTATTACCTTTAATGCCAGTGATGAACCCAAATTCCGAACAGCCCAAGCACCAGCCGCACTGGTCCTCGGTCCAATCGTGGACGGCTTTGGACTCACCAAAGTACTCATGGACGGCGGCGGCGGACTAAACCTCATCTATGAGGAAACCCTTCAAAAGATGGAAATAGACTGGAATCGCATCGAGCAAAGTAGCACAACCTTTAGAGGAATTATCCCCAGTAGGGAAGCACGTTGTGCTGGGAAAATCACACTAGATGTGGTATTCGGCACGCCAGATAATTACAGCTCCAAAGAAATTACATTCCAAGTGGCCCCGTTCAGCAGTGGTTATCACGCTCTTTTAGGACGGGAGGCATTCACAATCTTCCAAGCCATACCCCATTACGGGTACATGAAGCTCAAAATGCCTGGGCCCAACGGAATCATCACTCTCGCCAGCGATCCGGACACAGCACTCCGCGCCGAAAACAAAACAGACGCATTGGCCCTCGAGGCACTATTCGAAGCCCTATCGGCCGAGGAATTAACTACGCTACGCTCCATAGTGGACAGGGACGACGTGATACTCGACAAGAGATCCAAGTCCACCTCTTTTAAACCAGCGGATGAAATAGTCAAATTCCAAGTCCACCCAATGGACCCTACAAAAACAGCCTCCATCGGGGCACAGCTAAGCCGCGCCGTAGACGCCGCATTACGAGAGTTCCTGCGCGAGAACTGGGACATATTCGCCTGGCATCCCTCAAACATGCCAGGTATCCCACGCAGGCTGGCCGAGCATAGCCTCAATATCCTAAAGGGATTCAAGCCAGTCAAGCAAGCTCTTCGGCGTTTCTCTGAACCTAAGAGACAGGCCATGGGAGAGGAACTAGCCAAGTTATTGGAGGCCAGATTCATCAAAGAAATAAAACACCCGGACTGGCTAGCAAACCTGGTGATGGTACCAAAGAAGGACAAATCCTGGCGCCTTTGTGTCGACTTCAAAGACCTCAATAAAGCTTGCCCAAAGTATCCCTTTCCCCTCCCACGCATCGATCAAATCATTGATGCTACTGCAGGACACGAGTCATTGTGTTTCCTCGATGCATACTCCGGTTACCACCAAATCAAGATGGCGGAGTCCGACCAAGCCGCAACGGCATTCATCACACCATACGGTCCCTTCTGTTTTAATGCAATGCCTTTTGGGCTCAAAAACGCCGGCGCAACATATCAGCGCATGATTCAGACATGTCTGGAGAAACAAATCGGCAAAACAGTACAGGCATACGTAGACGATGTGGTCGTCAAAACCAAACACATCGACTCTTTGATAGACGACTTGAGGCTCACATTCGACACCCTCCGAACATATGACATCAAGCTCAATCCGGAAAAATGCGTTTTCGGCATACCAGCCGGAAAGCTCCTGGGATTCATTGTCTCCAGTAGAGGTATTGAAGCTAATCCGGCCAAAATCCGAGCGTTGTCACAGTTGGCTACCCCAACATACCTCAAAAAAAATCCAGAAGCTAACTGGATGCGTGGCGGCTATAAGCCGCTTTATCTCCCGCTTGGGAGAAAAGGCTTTACCCCTTTATCGCCTCCTTCGGCGCACCGAACACTTCGAGTGGACGGACGCGGCCACAGCCAGATTGGAAGAAATAAAGGCCATTCTGGCAACCAACCCGATCCTGGCCGCACCAAACATCAGCGAACCAATGATGTTGTACATTGCGGCAACTCATCAAGTTGTAAGTGCGGTGCTCGTTGTTGAACGGGAAGCGGACGAACACAAATTCCCTCTTCAAAAGCCGGTATACTATGTATCCACTGTCCTCACTCCATGCAAATCACGGTACCCGCATTACCAAAAAATAGCATATGCGGTATTCATGGCGTCGCGGAAACTGCGACACTACTTTCAAGAGTGTTCGATTACGGTAGCCTCGGAAGTGCCACTTAATGATATTATCAACAACCGCGACGCTACGGGCCGGATTGCCAAATGGGCCATTGAGCTCCTCCCATTCGACATAACATACAAACCTCGCCGAGCCATTAAATCGCAAGTACTGGCCGACTTCGTCGCCGAATGGACGGAGGCCGAACTCCCTAAAGAGTACGGCGCATACTCCAATTGGATCATGCACTTCAACGGTTCTAAAATGCTAGCCGGTCTAGGGGCTGGCGTCGTCCTGACGTCCCCAACCGGAGATACCGTTCGGTACATACTGCAAATATTGTATACAGATTCCAACAATGCAGCCGAATACGAAGCTCTGTTGCATGGTCTTCGGATGGCAGTCTCCATGGGCATTCAACGCCTGGAGGTGCGTGGGGATTCAAACCTCGCAATATCGCAAATAAACGGAGATTTCGACGCCAAGGATCCAAAAATGGCAGCCTATCGAAATGCCGTCCTAAAAATGTTAGCTCGGTTCGAGGGACTCGAATTTCACCATGTGGCTCAGGAAAACAATCAGGCGGCGGATATCCTCGCCTGCATCGGTGCAAAACGCGATGCGGTCCCCCCCCCCCCAACATATTTCTGGAGAGGCTCTTCAAGCCATCCGTAGCATGGGAAGGGGACACCGGTAACAACAGTCTGGACCCGGCCAAAATACCCGATACCGAACTCTCTGACACAATCGGAGGCTCTGCCACCGAAATAACACCTTCAGCCCACGAAATAATGGCCATTATTGCCCCGTGGACAGAACCATTCCTGACCTACCTAACTAGACAGGAACTTTCGGAGGACCAAAATGAGGCACGCTGCATAGTGCGGCGATCCTAGGCCTACAGGGTCCATGAGGGAGAATTGTACAAGAAAAGCACTACCAGAGTCCTTCAAAGGTGCATCTCTGAAGAGGAAGGGTAGAATCTTTTGGCAGAAATTCACGCCGGACTCGGCGGTCATCATGCCGCAGCCCGGGCTCTTGTAAGCAAGGCCTTCCGTACAGGATTCTATTGGCCAACGGCCCGGGAAGATGCACATGACTTGGTCCAACGTTGCGCCGATTGCCAGCTCTTTGCAAATCAAAGCCACATGCCACCCACCGCCCTCCAAACAATCCCCATTACATGGCCCTTTGCGGTCTGGGGGCTTGACATGGTTGGACCCCTTAAAGGGGGAACCCGCAAGAAAAAAATACTTATTGGTCATGGTGGATAAATTCACCAAATGGATAGAGGCCAAACCGGTTAAAACAGCTGAATCCGGACTGGTGATAGATTTCATATCTGGGGTTGTACACCGTTATGGCGTCCCCCACAGCATCATCACTGATAATGGCACGAACTTCACGGCCGACGAGGTAAAACTCTGGTGCAGCAAAATGGGCATCAAGCTCGATTATGCCTCAGTCTATCACCCACAAACCAACGGTTAAGTCGAGCGAGAAAACGGTCTTATAATGAGTGGCATTAAACCTAGATTAGTGTGTTCCTTAACGGAGTCTAACACGCACTGGGTAGAGGAGCTCGACTCTGTACTCTGGGGGCTGCGAACCACGTCGAATCGTAGTACCGGATATACACCCTTCTTTATGGTGTACGGCGCAGAGGCAGTCTTGCCCTGTGACATAATTCATGACTCACCTAGAGTGCGCATGTACGAAGAAAGAGAAGCCGAGCTCAATCGGCAGGACAGTCTGGACACCTTGGAGGAGGAGCGCGACGTAGCCAAAGCCCGTTCCGCATTTTACCAGCAACAGGCTCGCAGATACCAAAGCAGAGAAGTACGAGCCAAAACTTATAACGTTGGCGAACTAGTTCTACGCCTACCGGATAAGAAAAAGAACAAGCTCGAGCCCAAATGGGAAGGTCCCTTCATCATTGACCAAGTTCTGACCGATGGAGCGTACCGACTGCGGGATGCATCGACTAGTTGACTCGAGCCGAACCCATGGAACGTGGCCAGGCTCCGAAGATTCTACGCCTAGCACCGGACTCTATGTTAGTCCCCTCCCTTTGTCCATTTTTTTCCACAAGTACATTATCTATCTTGTTTTCCTTTCTTTCTTTCTTTTCTTATTTCTCTAGGCCTTCAAGGGTCACCTTGTGCCCTGTTTGCACACTACAGATGCGCTAGCCGCACTCTTCATACCTGGGGGCTTCCTTCACAGAAGCTTAAATTATTTATCCGGGCTTCATGCCCAATACATGTGTTCTACTTCCGCATGTACCTTTTTTCACCATTATATGCATCGATATGACTTAAGTTTTGGCCAAGCTGGGTTGCCTGGCTCTTGTGTTTATGCCCTACGTTCCCGTTAATTCGGCTAGGGCATAAGGGGAGCACCTCTGCGATTTTTACTGCCGGGTCAGCTGGATGTGTACCTCAGACTGGGTGAAGCCGAAAACTAGCGTTCTTAAGGGAATATTCGGTCGGTGAACAAAAGATGATTTTTATTTATTGTCCATATCTGCCCCCAGATGCTTTTTTTGTGTTTCTTATCGCAGTCCGGACATGCACTTTAGGGCATGCTTACCCAGGGAAAGGAACCCTTAACGGAACTATTCTCCGTGAAAGATGTTTCTTACTACCCATGTAATATAACATAACTAGTTGGGCACTTGCCTGATAAAGCACTAATGACCCCTACGCCTGGTCTCCACGCATACCCCGGTTCTTATATAACTGAGCGGGTATTCGGATTCACTCCGTACTATCGGGCCCGGAGGTTGAAGCGAAAAGGTCCGCAACGACAAATGATCTACAATCCAGCTAGAAGCCATTATACATGTCACTTTAATTACATAGTCATGCAGACTGACTAAACTCCTCTTCTATACCATCCAACAGGCGGTCTAGCTTACAATCCTGTTGGGAATACTTTGTGGCTAATTCTACTTGCCCATAAACTAAGCTAACGGGGATCTCTTTTCCGTCGGGCCCCACAGGTCCGACCTCGGCCATGTGATCTGGGTCTGCCTTGGTATACCGAGTCTTCACCATGGCCCAGGCCTCTCTGGCACCCTGTCGGCAGGCCGATATCTTCCATAACTGGAGGCGCCGCCGTGCTCCCTTGAGCTTCTTCGTAAGCTCTGCAATGCCCTCTTGCAAGGAGACAGATGGCCACAAAGCCTGGGCAACACCTTGCATCACCTGCCGAACTTGTTCGTGTAGATATGACAGCTCAGACAGAAGATCACCCGCAGACCCGGGCATTTCCTTCGCGGGACGACCCGTCAGCATACCTACAGACACAACGCTGTTAGTCGACTTCTTCGCCGAACTCCTTTAGCAGGATTCGTTCAAGCACTTACTAAAAATGCCGCGTCGAAGCCGCTTATTCTCCTTCTCGGAGTCCGCAAGCTGGCCCCGAACATTTTTTAGTTCAACGCTCAGCTTAACATTGGCATCTTGGAGACTGTTTTTCTCCAGCATAACCTTACTCAGCACGCATTTGCCGGCCTCTAGTTGTCGCATAACATGTTGGTCCCCTGGACTTTCTCCGGACTCATCTGCAAAATCAATTATTAGATCTGCAGACACGCTGCACACTATATGGTAACCACCATTCTTCAAAGTAAATGTTACCAGCAGGAGGCTTTTTCTGTTCCTGCAATGCGGCAAGAGCGGCCCCCAGTTGGGTCTTGCATTCCTCCAGCTCCTGGGACAGCCTAGTATTCTTCTTTCTAAGAACCTGCACATTATACAGGATCCTTAAATCAGTTCTGCTAACTGCTTCAAGTCTCAGGGGCTACTGATACATATAAATCGTTAGATTTACTCACCCGTACATCCTTTACATACTGATCCGTGGCTCTGGCTAGACCATCTTGAGCAGCACGGAGGTACACCTCTCCAGAATTGAAGGCGTCGAACGCCTCTGGTGAGGAACAAGCGTCGCGGAGTATGGCCCGGTGGTGCCTATGATTCATGGCGCTTTCCACTTCTGAGTTTGTAACGGACAATCTATCCACATCCTCTGTCGGGGGATTATCCGGCGCCTACCCCAGATCGCCTTCCACCTCTATGTCCGGTCCTGGCGCCCGATTGGTGGAAGCTTGATTGGCAGCATCGCCGGACATATTCTGGCGAGCGTTCTTTCTATTAAAGAAACGCGAGCGTCATTACATCTTGAGAAAGACAACAACCACGGAGCAGGGTTTTTCCTATACCTTTGCGCCGGCGTCTCCGTCCTGACTGCCTTCCTTTTTGGCCTACCCGGCCTCAACACCTCTTGTTGGCGAGTTGCCGCGGGTTCGGCATGCAGGGCGTCCCGAATGCCTTCCCTGTAAAAGATGCCATGTGTATGTGGTGGGTGAAGAGCCTAAAAGGGGATCCTAGTTTTGGAGTTGGGACTTTTTGATTTTTCTTACCTGCGATGCAGGGAGCAGTCCGGGATAGTCGGTCGTAATGGCCACCGGGGCATCGTCGCAGCTTAACTGATAGAACTGCCGGTCTATCAGTTCCACAGAGATAACCGGATCTTCTTCGAGTCCGGAATCGATGGCCCGGTCAGGGTCCTCTGGTTGTGGAGAAGGGTTGCTGACCTCCTTTATGGCTTTTTGCAGTTCCTGCCGCAAGGTGGCAAGGTGAATACTTACGACTAAGAATGCGGGAAAAATGGGAGCAGGGAAGTATAACTTACCCAGCTTGGAGGATTGTACATAGAGAATCCATCCCGTGGCTTGATGCGGGTGAACTCCTCTTCCTCGCCCTTGAACAGTTCGGACAGAATCTTCGCTAGAGCGGCATCATTATCCGGACCCTTACGCCTGCAGCGGGTGGCGTCATCCGCCCCGTTATAACATCACAAGGGGTGCCCACGATATTGGAGTGGCTGCACTCCCCGTATTATGCAAATCGACATAACTTTGATTATTGTCAATCCGGATCGAGCTACTGCTTTGATCCGGTTCATCAGATAGAGGACTTCTCCGTTGTCTTCCGCCTGGGGGCTCCGTGGGTGCCAACTTCGGCGCTTCTTCAGAGGAGCATTGTTGAACTCGGGTAGACCCCGCCGAACAGGGTCCGGAAGGGGGGCGTCCTCCATATAAAACCATTCTGAAGGCCAGTCTTCGGACGGCTTCTTTGGGGTACCGGACAGGTATCCGGTATCGGTGATGCGCCATATTTCGGCACCGCCCACTTGATAAAGTGATTCCCTCTGTGTGCGAGGGACAAGGCAGAATAGCCTTTTCCACAGCTCGAAGTGAGCCTCGCAGCCCAAGAACAACTTGCAGAGAGCAACATAGCCAGCGATGTGTAGGATGGAGGCAGGGGTGAGATTGTGTGGTTGGAGGCTGTAGAACTCCAGGAGCCCGTGGAGGAACGGATGAATTGGAAATACGAGTCCCCTTAGTAAGTAAGGAACAAGGCAAACCCGTTCCCCCATGGAGGGACATGGAAAGTTCTCCGCTTGCTCCCCGCCATTGTAGGTGGCGAGCCCGGCTCGAACGGGCACCATGTACGCCGGAGGGAGAAACCCCTTAGTCTGCATCTCGACTAATCGACTGTGTGGGACTGAACACCTCTCCCAATCACCGGGCTTAGGGCTACAGGGGCGGGAGGAGGAGCTGCGGAGGTCGGCCATGCTGGAATGGATCTTTCCGAAGCACGCTCTGACGAATTCTCGCTGGGGGAGGATGATATGGATTGGATCTAAGAATCCCCATCCCTCTAATAGACAATTTATTTATCTGGCTAGGGGGGCAAATGTAAAAACATTCTGGCGCCTCGTATTCATTCAACGCGTGGGAGATAGCCCTTATTGGGCACAGAAGCCAAGAGGTTCAACATTTATGGAGCCGGACACTACTTACGAACACTTGAAAGTTGGAGAAGAACCCGCCTTGCAATGCCGAAGACAACACTGCACGCCGGACTCATCGTCATTGAAGCCTGGTTCAGGGGCTACTGAGGGAGTCCTGGATTAGGGGGTCTCCGGACAGCCGGACTATATCCTTTGGCCGGACTGTTGGACTATGAAGATACAAGATTGAAGACTTCGTCTTGTGTCCGGATGGGACTCTACTTGGCGTGGAAGGCAAGCTAGGCAATACGGATATGTATATCTCCTCCTTTGTAACCGACCTTGTGTAACCCTAGCCCTCTCCGCTGTCTATATAAACCGGAGGGTTTTAGTCCGTAGGACAACAGACAATCATACCATAGGCTAGCTTCTAGGGTTTAGCCTCTCTGATCTTGTGGTAGATCTACTCTTGTACTACCGATATCATCAATATTAATCAAGCATGACGTAGGGTTTTACCTCCATCAAGAGGGCCCGAACCTGGGTAAAACATTGTGTCCCCTGCCTCCTGTTACCATCCGCCTTAGACGCACAGTTCGGGACCCCCTACCCGAGATCCGCCGGTTTTGACACCGACAACCGTGCTTTGCTTCTCTTCTCGCTCTCATTTGTGTAAGTTAGCCACCATATATGCTAGTGCTTGCTGCAGCTCCACCTCATATCTTTTACCTACCCATAAGCTTAAATAGTCTTGATCGGGAGGGTGTGAGATTGCTGAGTCCCCGTGACTCACAGATTACTTCCAAAACCAGTTTACAGGTGCCGATGATACCGTGCAGATGACTCAACCGAGCTCAAGGAGGAGCTCGATGAAGATCTTGTTCATCGTGTTGTTTCGTTTCAGTTGATCAGTAGTGGAGCCCAGTCGAGGCGATCGGGGATCTTTTGCATTAGGGGTAGTCTTCTTTTATGTTGGTTCCGTAGTCGGACCTTGATTGTATCTGGTTGATGTAATGCTATATTTATGTATTGTGTGAAGTGCCGATTGTAAGCCAACTCTGTACCTCTTTCTTATTCAGTACATGGGATGTGTAAAGATTACCCCTCTTGCGACATGCCTACAATGCGGTTATGCCTCTAAGTCGTGCTCCGACACGTGGGAGATATAGCCGCATCGTGGGTGTTACAAGTTGGTATTAGAGCCTTCCCCGACTTAGGAGCCCCCTGCTTGCTCGAATCGCTGGCGTTGTTGAGTCTAGAAAAATGTTTTGAGTCTTATAGGATTATATATATCGGAGAGTAGGATTCTTTTTACTCCTCATTCCCTTTGTCGCTCTGGTGAGGCATCCTGACGTAGAGTTTTGACTCTTCTCTCCTCAAATTTCATGAATTTTTTTTAGGATCACGCGGGAATCTTGGAATCGTTCCGATGGTTTTCTAACGAGAACATTGTTCTTGGTGCCTCCTGACATTTAGGGGTTGTGGAAGTGTCCCGGGGAGTTGAGCTCCGAGGTGTTGTCGTCACAATTTTATCGTTGCAGTTCTGGAATACCTGAGTTTCGCCGACATCGAAAATCTCTTTTATGCAGTTGTTGATGAGATAACCTTGACACCACCCAGTACTGGGGCGGGAGTTCGGGAGTATTGCCATAACTCGTATAACAGATGCTTTTCGAAGGTTGAGGTAAATGATTTCCGAAGATTTCTTGGTTATGTGTTGAAGGATGGATACAGCTGGATGTAGGATTTGCTAGTTTTGGGTGAGATATTATGCTTCCCCTGTATCCCCGACACTTGATTGCATAACCGGAAAGTTTCGGGAGTTTATAAGTGGGAATTCAAGTAGCTCCTAGGATATCTTTCCGACAGATGCATGATACGAGATTGGGGTTCGATGTCTAGTGGTCCGCCTATCCACGGTTGGTTTTACAGTGGTCTCATTGTGTCTTAAAGAGTCCTTGGCTATGCTGACTTGGGGACACTTCGTATGTCATGTGCACTGCCTTGTACATGATGGTGCTGTACGATCGAGCCCGTGTGGGCCCCACCATGAAAACTTCGGACGAAATCTCTATCATATGTTTGTTCCGGCTTATTCTGCAAGCCAATCTTTGTTTTGTTTGAGTTGTGGCATTCGAGTTGCTTCAAAGTTAAGTGTTGATTCCATACCTTTCCGAAACGGTGTTCTCATACTCCTATGTGAATACTAATCCTTCTTGATCTTCGACTTTTCCACCTCAATTTCTTCTGAACCGGTGTGTCTCTCTTCAAGTGGATCCGATCATTTTCAACATCCGCAGGATCAACTCAAGTTTTTCTCAACGGTGTTTGTTTCATCCGTCCCAAGTTGTCTTTGTTTTTCCCACCCTCCCACCCTTTTTCTTCAAGGACTCGGTTTTCTTATTCAAGTATCCTTTTATTGATGGGAAGTCTCTCCATTCTTTTCTGTCAATGCTCTTACCCGGTGGTTCTCATGAAGATGCTCTACTAGTTCATCATTCTTCGTTCTCTTTCTTCTCCGGTGGTTTCAATTCAAGCTTTCGGTGTTTGATCACATTCTTTTCCTTGTTTCAAATGTTTTCTCATGCCGGTGCACCTCTTAATCATCCACTTCTCGCTATTCAATTGTTCCGGAGTGCTCAAGAAATCTTAGAGATTCGTGTTTCCACTCTGCTTTCGTTCCAGCTCTTTCGAGGATGTTATCTCATTCAAGCCATTTAATTCAACTAGCGCAATCTATATTTTAAATCATCAACGGTGTTTCTCTTGAGTGGGCCCTAACCCACAGGTCTTTTCCCAGGATCTTACCTCACTCTTCTATTTTCTCGGAGCTATTCTCAAATCTTCTAAAGTTTGACATAAGAATGAATTTTCATCAGTCAAATGTATTCCTCCAAGATCTTTCAAATTCTTTTCATCGTTGGTTCATCCTTTCTAATTTTCATTCCGGAGTGCCTCAACAATTCTGGTGGCGTTTCCCATCGTCATTCTCTGCTTTTGAAGACCGAAGAAGAGTTTTCCTTTGAATCTTGTTTCGTTCTATCAAAGATTCGTGGTTCTAGTGTTATGCCATCCTCTAATAATTGTTTTCGATTGTGAGATTTCTTTTCACCTATTCGGAGCAATTCAAGATTCTTTTCAGTTTATTATCCGAAGCCCATCATCTAAGATTTATTCATTCCATCTTTCAGCTCTCGTTCTCCAAATCTTACCGGTGCATCATTCAAGTATTCTCTAATCAGCTCGTGATCTCTTCGTTCACTTGTATCTAAATACTCTCAAGTATCTTCACTCGTTTTCCAATTATACCCGGTGATTTGTGCCTTTGCTACTCTCATTTTCAATTCTTACGGTGGTTCATTCAAGATTCTCTTCTTTTGTTTATCATATCAATTCATTCGTTGTTTCAATCCTACCGGTGGTTCATTGAAGACCTTCCCAAGTTTCACGCTATATCTATCTTAATCCTTTCTACGAGAATAAGTAGCATGCCAAATCAATGTGGGTCATCAATTTAATAGGTGAAGGATACGCATAACGTAATTCTTATTCTTGCTTCATCCAAGTGATTAATTCCTTATTCGGGAGGCTCATCAAATTCTCGGTTTCATTTGTTTCATCTTTTCTTTTCTCGGAGTTCCAAGCTCTTTCAAGTATGTCACCACGAAGATCCATCTAAATCATTACAAGGTTTCACCTTGTGTTTTCAACTTCTCTTTCTTTTCGTTATCCTTTTGTTTACCGAAGTTCTTCATGGAGGCTCTACATGATGGTTCATCAAGGATTTAATTCCTTCTCGAAGTGTTCATTGAGGTTCTTTTCAGAGGAGCTCCAGTTTTCTTCATCTTGCAATCCGGAGTGCAATTGTTCTCCTTTATCTTTTGAGGTGGTAATATATCATTCTTCATTCACAAGAATGAGGTATCTTAAATCCATCAATCTCTTCATTGGAGTTATCTTGGATTATATTTCACCTAAAACCTTCCCTAAGGAATGTTGCTATTGGGGTGCTTATCAATAATCCAAGTTTCCTCCTATTCTCACAATGAAAGATGCTTTCATCTCTCCGTCGCTCTCAAGCAAGCAATTGTTTTCGTTTGTGGCAGGTTTTCACCTCAAGTTCTTGAGATGTTTTCCATAAGCCCTCAACAAGCCTGTTCTTTTCGTTGTTGATTTCCCAACAACTCCGTTCAATCCTTCTTTTTAAGGATGCTCTCTCAAATTCATTTGAGGTAGAACATGTTGTTTTTCTTCTCCGTTCTTTTCTTTGCATTCTTTCATTTCTTCCAGAGGCATTTTGATGATGCTCTCTTCACTCATCATCTGGTATTGTGAAGGTCATGTTCTTTTCTTTGCTTATCCATTCAACCGGAGTGTCATGTTTTCTTTTGAGCTCTCTCATCTTACCAAATTTTGCCTCCCTTCTCAACCGGAGTGCTGTCTGGAATCTTTCTTACCCCTTGTGCCATTCTTTCAATAGTTCCGAAGACAGTGTGTTGTTGATTTCATCAAGCATACTCTCATCTTGTCAAGTTCTTATTCAATTCCTTTTCTTTTCAGTTGGAATGCTGCCCAAATTATATCATTCTTTTTCCTTCTCTATCTTGTTTTGACCGGAGTGTCATTTCTATCATTCCTCTTCTAACCGGAGTCTCATCCAAGTGCTTTCGTTTGGCAAAGTTTATATTCTTTACCTTCCATGTCCAACCGGAGTGTTGTCGTAATTGATCCTTATCGTTCCTTGTACATCTCGTTTCAATTGGAGTGCTTGCATGTACCTATTGTCCATTGTAACACTTTTCTTATGTCTTTCAATCTACAAGGATCTAGTAAGGTTCCTTGTTCCTCTTCTCTAACGGAGGTTTCAACTTTGTTCACCTTCGCTGTATTCTTTTCTCGAATTTGTTCAACCTCGCAAGGTTCTTTGGTTTCACTCAATTGTCAAAGAAGCAACTTAGTTTTACCTGTTCTCTTCCTCTTCCGTTTCCCTCCGGTGCCATCCTAGATCTCGGGACGAGATCCTCTCGTAGTGGTGGAGTGTTGTGACGCCCCGAGACCGTTGCGCCAGGTGTCTTCCAGTTATTCGCCGTCGTTGCCATGTCATTCGCTTGCGTGTTGCATCTTGCCATGTCATCATGTGTATTGAATCATCATGTTTTCAAAACTTGCATCTGTCCCGGTCTCCCAGTTCTTTCCCTTATCCGTTCTGAGTCCAGACACCCTTGCACGCACCCGCGGCACGTCCGAGATATTATTTTATAAGTGGCCGAAAAATGTTCTCAGAATGGGATGAAAGTTGGCGTGTGGTCTTATTATAGTGTAGATAGACCGCCTGTCAAGTTTCATCGCATTTGGAGTATGTTTGATGCCCCAACGAATAACTATAGCGGCAGTATAGCCGGTCTATCGTCGGACGTTTTCGGTCTCCGGAAGCAGTCGCCGGGCCTCTCTCTCTTCTCTTCCCTCAGCTCGAGCCCTTCTGCACAACCCACAAGTTCCAACCGACCCCTCGTGTGCATGTCCGAAACTTCCCCGGACCCGACCCAGACAGTTGTTATCGTTGTGTCTGGATCATCCCCAAACATCTACAAAACATCTCCGTTCTCGTTTTTGGACTCCCTACCTATTTTCTCTCTCTTCTCGGCCGTCCATTTTAGATCAGACGGACTGGATTAGCCCCAACCAAAAAATTCTATTGCTATATTTAGTGGACAACCCTAGATCCTAGGGAGTTTGTCCCATCACTCATGTCCCGCGGCCAGCCACGAGATCCACCTCGTTTTCCCCGTCGCTCCAATCAGGGCCTCCCCTACCTTCCCGATCCACCCACCGAGCCAACCAGCACCGCCAGGCCGGACCTCACCGGCCCTCCCCAGGTCCCACCGATCCTCTCTGTACTCCTCTCTCTCACCCTGCCGCATTTCTTCCTCTCTAACCTCTCTCCCTCTCTGCCATGGATGATCTCAGGAGCATCCGATGACGCCATGGCTCCTGGACCTCAAGTCTTCGCCGGATCTGACTGGGAACTGGATGGTCTAGTCCATCCCCGACCTCCGGCCGTCCCCTGCCTCGCCGGAGCGCCTCCCTACCATGGCTGCCTGGACCTGAAGCTCCATCTTCGCCTCGTTCCACGCCTCGCCTCGCCTCGGGTCAGATCGGCTCCATAGGGCTGGATCCGCTCGTCCGCCCCATCCCTGTCGTCCCACCGGAGTCCTCAGCTCGCCGGAGTTGCGCCAAGTGCCCCTGCATATCGCCAGACGCCGCCCTCCGCTGCTGCTTTGCCGCCATCCAGCCGTGCTGCCGTCCCCCTGCGTTCTCTGCTGCGCGAACGAGCGAGGAGAACGCGCCCGTTGACCGCGCCCGTCCCTGCCTTGATCCAGTGGGATCGGCAGGGGCACGATCCATCCAGCACCCGAGTGGGCTGGCCTGCCAGCGCCCGAGGCCCACATGCACGCCCTGCCGGCCTCCCTCCTCCACCGAATGGGCCGAAGCCCATGGTGAGCCCCCCCCCCCCCCCCGTGCGCCCTCCTTTTTTTCTTTTCTCGTGTTGGGCCAGCCTGCCAGATTCGTCACGTTCATGTTTTTTTCCAGATCTACGAATTTCCTATTTATGCAGAGACTACCAGTTTTGCAGAAACACCCTTGCACTTCATGCATATCCTAACTAATTAACCGTGCATCGGATTAAAACAAACTTTATATGTAAAATGTCTAGAATTTTGTCTAGTTTAATAATATCCAACTTTCATCTATGTTTAAAATGTTTAAACTTGCTGTTTGCATTAATTTGCCTATTGCCATGTTAAAATGCTTTAATTCATAACTAAATAACCGTAACTCCGAATTTAATAAACTTTATATGCAAATGGGGTGGAAAAATGCCTAGTTTAACATGGTGACTTTACTTTGCATGTTTAACAACTATAAAATATGTTCTAGGGTAGAACAGTACCAAAACCTAAAATATGCACATGAGGAGTTTCCGGACTTGTTGTTTGTTGTTCCGGCCTCATTTAAACTTGCCTAGATGGGTAGTTTTCATATGCTTCACCCCTTGCCATGCTAAACAACATTGAATATTGTTGAGTACATAAACGAGATCGAACTAAATAAGTCATGTGGTGTTTCGTCAATATGCAACTCGTTGCATATTGAGCTCCATTTAATTTGTAGGATTGTTTGTGCATTTTGCCATGCCATGCCTCATTAAACCGGACATGCATCATACTTGGTTGTGCATATTGCCATGTTTATGTGGTGGTTGTTTACTATGTTTGTTTGCTTCTTTCCGGGTTACTTCTCGCGTTAGCTTCGGTTTCGTTCCAGAGTTGTGAGGATCCGTTCATCTATGTCTGTTTGTCTTCTTCATGGACTCGTTCTTCTTCATTGCGGGATCTCAGGCAAGATGACCATACCCTCGAAATCACTTCTATCTTTGCTTGCTAGTTGCTCGCTCTATTGCTATGTCGCGATACCTACCACTTGCTATATCATGCCTCCCATATTGCAATGTCAAACCTCTAACCCACCTTGTCCTAGCAAACCGTTGTTTGGCTATGTTACCACTTTGCTCAGCCCTCTTATAGCGTTGTTAGTTGCAGGTGAAGATTGGAGTTTGTTCCATGTTGGAACATGGTTTATTGTTGGGATATCACAATATCTCTTATTTTATTAATGCATCTATACACTTGGTAAAGGGTGGAAGGCTCGGCCTTATGTCTGGTGTTTTGTTCCACTCTTGCCGCCCTAGTTTCCGTCATACCGGTGTTATGTTCCTTGATTTTGCGTTCCTTACATGGTTGGGTGTTATGGGGACCCCTTGACAGTTCGCTTTGAATAAAACTCCTCCAGCAAGGCCCAACCTTGGTTTTACCTTTTGCCTCACCACCACCTACTTTTCCCTTGGGAGTCGCACTCTCGAGGGTCATCTTTTTTTAAGCCCCCCGGGCCAGTGCTTGTCTAAGTGTTGGTCCGAACTAGAGTCCTTTGCAGCGCCACCTCGGGGAAACTTGAGGGTTGGTTTTAGTTGTACGGAGTGCTCATCCGGTGTTGCCCTGAGAACGAGATATGTGCAGCTCCTATCGGGATGTCGGCGCATCGGGCGGTCTTGATGGTCTTGTTTTACCATTGTCGAAATGTCTTGTAAGCGGGATTCCGAGCCTGATCGGGTCTTCCTGGGAGAAGGAATATCCTTCGTTGACTGTGAGAGCTTGTGATGGGCTAAGTTGGGACACCCCTGCAGTGTTTTGAACTTTCGAAAGTCGTGCCCGCGGTTATGGGCAGATGGGAATTTGTTAATATCCGGTTGTAGAGAACTTGAAACTTAACTTAATTAAAATGCATCAACCGCGTGTGTAGCCGTGATGGTCTCTTCTCGGCGGAGTCCGGGAAGTGAACACGGTTCTTGTGTTATGCTTGAACGTAAGTAGTTTCAGGATCACTTCTTGATCATTTCTAGTTCACGACCGTGGTTTGCTTTTCTTCTCGCTCTCATTTGCGTAAGTTAGCCACTATATATGCTAGTGCTTGCTGCAGCTCCACCTCATATCTTTTACCTACCCATAAGCTTAAATAGTCTTGATCGCGAGGGTGTGATGTTGCTGAGTCCCCGTGAATCACAGATTACTTCCAAAACCAGTTTGCAGGTGCCGATGATACCGTGCAGGTGACTCAACCGAGCTCAAGGAGGAGCTCGATGAAGATCTTGTTCATCGTGTTGTTTCGTTTCAGTTGATCAATAGTGGAGCCCAGTGGGGCCGATCGGGGATCTTTTGCATTAGGGGTAGTCTTCTTTTATTTTGGTTCCGTAATCGGACCTTGATTGTATCTGGTTGATGTAATGCTATATTTATGTATTGTGTGAAGTGGCGACTGTAAGCCAACTCTGTACCTCTTTCTTATTCAGTACATGGGATGTGTAAAGATTACCCCTCTTGCGACATGCCTACAATGCGGTTATGCCTCTAAGTCGTGCTCCGACACGTGGGAGATATAGCCGCATCGTGGGTGTTACAACGCGGTTGATGTAGTCGTACGTCTTCACGATCGATTGATTCTAGTACCGAAAGTACGACACCTCCTCAATCTGCACATGTTCGGCTCGGTGATGTCCCACGAACTCATGATCCAGCAGAGTGTCGAGGGAGAGCTTCGTCAGCACGACGGCGTGATGACGGTGATGATGATGCTACCGGAACAGGGCTTCGCCTAAGCACCGCTATGATATGACCGAGGTGGATTATGGTGGAGGGGGCACCGCACACAGCTAAGAGATCAATGATCAACTTGTGTGTCTATGGGGTGCCCCCCTCCCCATATATAAAGGAGTGGAGGAGGGGGAGGGCCGGCCCTCTATGGCGCGCCCTGGAGGAGTCCTACTCCCTCCGGGAGTAGGATTCCCCCCCCCCTTCCCTAGTTGGACTAGGAGAGAAGGAAGGGGAGAGAGGGAGGAAGGAAAGGGGGCACCCCCCCTTCCTAGTCCAATTCGGACCAGAGGGGGAGGGGGCATGCAGCCTGCGCTGGCTGCCTCTCTCTCTCTCTCCACTAAAGCCCATTAGGGCCCATATACTCCCCGGGGGGTTCCGGTAACTCCCTAATACTCCGGTATATGCCCGAACTCACTCGGAACCTTTTCGATGTCCAAACATAGGCTTCCAATATACCGATCTTTATGTCTCGACCATTTCGAGACTCCTCATCATGCTTGTGATCACATCCAGGACTCCGAACAACCTTCGGTTCATCAAAACACATAAACTCATAATACCGATCGTCACCGAACGTTAAGCGTGCGGACCCTACGGGTTCGAGAACTATGTAGACATCCGAGACACGTCTCCGGTCAATAACCAATAGTGGAACCTAGATGTTCATATTGGCTCCCACATATTCTACGAAGATCTTTATCGGTCAAACCGCATAACGATATAGGTTGTTCCCTTTGTCATCGGTATGTTACTTGCCTGAGATTCGATCGTCGGTATCTCAATACCTAGTTCAATCTCGTTACCGGCAAGTCTCTTTACTCATTCCGTAATGCATCATCCCGTAACTAACTCATTAGTCACATTTCTTGCAAGGCTTATAGTGATGTGCATTACCGAGAGGGCCCAGAGATACCTCTCCGATACTCGGAGTGACAAATTGTAATCTTGATCTATGCCAACTCAACAAACACCATCGGAGACACTTGTGGAGCATCTTTATAATCACCCAGTTAAGTTGTGACGTTTGATAGCACACAAGGTGTTCCTGCGGTATTCGGGAATTGCATAATCTCATAGTCTGAGGAACATGTATAAGTCATGAAGAAAGCAGTAGCAATGAAACTGTAATGATCATCGTGCTAAGCTAACTTATGGGTCAAGTCAATCACATCATTCTCTAATGATGTGATCCCGCTTATCAAATGACAACTCTTTGTCCATGGCTAGGAAACTTAACCATCTTTGATTAACGAGCTAGTCAAGTAGAGGCATACTAGTGACACTCTGTTTGTTTATGTATTCACACATGTACTAAGTTTCCGGTTAATACAATTCTAGCATGAATAATAAACATTTATCATGATATAAGGAAATATAAATAACAGCTTTATTATTGCCTCTAGGGCATATTTTCTTCACCTACACCATGCCAATGCTTTTACCTTCAAAGATAAAGGGAAAACCTTCCTCTTAACTTCATCTCTGGGTAAACCTGCAAGCTTAAACAATCTACAAATTTGTTCCACGTATATCAAGTGCATATCAGGATGTTCGGTTCCATCTCCTCCATAAGGATTAGCTAGCAGTTATTCTATCATACCCGAAGGAATTTCATGTTCAATATTTTCGGTAGGTGCAGTAGGTTGAGGGGTAACTAATTGTGGTTCCGGTCAAGGTGAAGATACCCCAAACAAACCCCTCAAAGGATTGTTTTCCATAGTAACAAGTGATAATAAATTCCAGCACACTATATAAATGTTTCCTTACCAATTTCCACTTACCAAAGGCGCTTCACTCCCCAGCAACGGCGCCAGAAAATAGCCTTGATGACCGACAAGTATATGGGATCAATTGTAGTTCTTTTCGATAAGTAAGAGTGTCGAACCCAACGAGGAGCAGAAGGAAATGACAGGTGGTTTTCAGCAAGGTAATGTCTGCAAGTGCTGAAATTGTAAGTAAAAGAGTAGTTTGATAGCAAGATAATTTGTAACGAGCAAGTAACGATAATAGTAACAAAAGTGCAGCAAGATAGCCCAATCCTTTTGAGGCAAAGGACAGGCCAAAACGGTCTCTTATAATAAGCAAGGTATTCTTGAGGGTACACGGGAATTTCATTTAGTCACTTTCATCATGTTGATTCGATTCGTGTTTGCTACCTTGATAATTTGACATGTGGGTGGACCGGTGCTTAGGTGCTGTTCTTACTTGAAAAAATACCTACTTATGATTAACCCCGTCGCAAGCATCCGCAACTATGAGAAAAGTATTAAGAATATTTTCTAACCATAGCATTAAACTTTTGGATCCAATAGGTCCCTTACGAAATAGCGCATAAACTAGGGTTTAAGCTTTTGTCACTCTCACAACCCATCATCTAATAACTACTCCACAATGCATTCCCTTAGGCCCAAATATGGTGAAGTGTCATGTAGTCAACGTTCACATGTCACCACTAAGGGAATCACAACATACAAACTATCAAAATATCGAACACATATCAAGTTCACATGATTACTTGCAACATAATTTCTCCCGTGACCTCAAGAACAAAAATAACTACTCACAAATGATAATCATGCTCAAGATCGGAGGGGTATTAAATAGCATATTGGATCTGAACATATAATCTTCCACCAAATAAACCATATAGTAATCAACTACAAGATGTAATCAACACTACTAGTCACCCACAAGCACCAATCTATAGTTCCGATACAAAGATTGAACACAAGAGACGAACTAGGGTTTGGGAGGAGATGGTGATGTTGAAGATGTTGATGGAGATTTCCCTCCCCAAGATGGGCGAGTTGTTGGTGACGATGATGACGATGATTTCCCCCTCCGGGAGGGAAGTTCCCCCGGCGGAATCACTCCACCAGAGGGCAAAAGTGCTCCTGCCCAAGTTCCGCCTCAAGACGGCGGCGCTCCATCCCGAAAATCCTCTCCTAATTTTTCCTAGGTCAAAATGACTTATATACCAGAAGATGGGCACCGGAGGTGGGCCGAGGGGAGCACAACCCACCAGGGCGCGCCTGGGCTCCCTAGCGCACCCAGGTGGGTTGTGCCCACCTGGTGGGCCCCCTCTGGTACTTATTGGCTCCAATATTCCTCATATATTCTATAAAAAATCTCTGTAAAGTTTAAGGTTGTTTGGAGTTGTGCAGAATAGGTGGCCTGACGTAGCTTTTCCGGGTCCAGATTTCCAACTGCCAGAATTCTGCCTTTTTGTGTGTACCTTGCATATTATGAGATAAAAAGCATTAGAATTACTCAAAAAAGCATTATTATGCATAAAAACATCATAAATAACAGTAGGAAAACATGATGCAAAATGGACGTATCAAGTACTATCATGATATTGGTCTTACCAGGTACTTCTGAGCCCGTTTTATGCAAGCAGAAAGAAGCCACCATTTTTCTTTCAGAACCACCACCTACTATTCTCCCAGTACTCCCATGTGATGTGTTCTCCTCAGGTTTCCGAATTCAAATTTGAATGTCTAGTACTATCGAGGTTTATTCAATAATACTTCCCGACTAGTTACATTTTTAGTGTAACAGTCAAATTTCTGTCAAGCTTATTTTCTACAGTAGGATCGATATAAATGTCCAGTTGCCAATGAATCTTTGCGAATGTTTGCAAATATAGATGTCTAGTTTAGACCATTTGGATTCAAAAAAAGTTGTCTAGATGTATAGATTCCATTAATTTAGGCAAACATGGCGCGCACCCATGCCCCAACCTATATGCTAGTAACCACTAGACATTTAGTTATTATGGCTAAGAGTGTAGTTCACGTTTTGAATAAAAATAAGGCTATTATGGCTAAGAGTGTAAGTAACACCTTGAATAAAAATAAGGTCAAATATGCAGAAGCAAGTTCATGACGTAGATCAATAGAGGGGTAAAAACAAAGACAATCTAATCGATGCAACCGTTAGCTTAGTTCGTTTGGTAGCCTCTCTCCTGTAAATGACGTACATTTCACTTTAACTATACTATATTCATGTTTTATGGTATTGATGCATTAATTAATATGTTTGATTTCATGGGATAAGATGAATTTTATTGGATAAAACAAGCAGGGTCGCTTGCATGGTTTATAATTAACATATTGGTATCATTTCAGCGTCAAGTTCAAAGCAAAACACAAGATGTCCAATAGATTACCAAACTAACTAAACCATGTGAAACACATTTCACAGCCACTAAAGTAGCATACTAACCACTAGATGATAATCTCCTCATAAAAGCCTTATAGACGCATTAGAAACCATGCCAAAGATATTTACTGAACTGTATGATTTACATATTTGTGTTGAGATATTTAAGTAACCACACGCGCGTGCGCGCACACACACACACTATCATTATGTTATTTAGAAAACACATTTAAAGAAATCATGCATCATATTTTGAAGGGCATTGTCTCAAAAAGGAAAAATAAAACTTTTTCCATAATATGTATAACAAATAACTCTATAATTAAATTTATCAACATGTTGTGTGGTTAAATAAAAAATGTACACTACTTAATATTTGTAATTTTTATAAAGAATATATATAAGTATAAGAGCTTGGTACAAAAGTAAAGAAAATATATAGTACTTATTATATCACATTTCCACTCATAGTCTGTGACAGACTCCTTGTGCTTCCCTTGTCTGGGCATACCACATAGTTGTTTGTCCTATACCGCGCCCCTTTGCTTGTGCGAAAACCTACATGTCTTGCATATGTGTTGTAAAACTCCTTTGCTTCATCATATGATCCGAACTGCATGTCTTTGACGGGTAGGAGGGTAAAACTCCTTTTCTTCATCATATGACCTGAACTGCATGCCTTTGACAGGTATGAGGGTTTTTTTAGCAGGGAAAGGCGCCAGACAGCGCTAAATTCATTCAGCGCCACATAGTACATCGTGAATTACAAAGTCCTTAAGTTGTGCTTGAGATATTTGTGAAATGTAAGGATAGGGAAAGTGCCTATGAGCCGAGTTACATCCAAAAATAGGTTATACTGCTCTATTTAGAACCTGATGAGCCAAGTTATTTGTTATGCCATTGAGCTTTCTGGATATGTGAAAAATGGATGAGTGCATCTCATTTGTGATGGATAAGTAGTTAGCTAGTGAGCGCCTGATGCTCCAATGGACCTGATCTGCATCAACTCTTCTAGTAGCTGCTGCTTTGGCAAGAGGCAGACAATCAATGAGGAAAGTGGACTGATCTAGCTGCAGGAGTTGAGCTATATTTGCTACAAGAAGAATCCCAAGAGCTTCTACATGAAGTGGAGTATCAGTAATAGTTGTGGATGCTTGGATTTGAATCTGGGTACCCGCTTGACCATATGGAATGTCTATGAATAGACCAATTCCAATAGTTGTATGTCTTCCTGGAATTTTTAAGCATCTAAATGCCGCATCCAAAAAAAACTTTAGCACCTGAAATGAGCAGATCTGATGCAATAGTAGAACCCCGCAATAGCAAGGGAATAGTTTGTTGTACAAAATGATTCTGCACATCCTCCTGCAATAAATCCTTTGGATTGTCTAGAAGGGTTTGACAAGCATCAAGAGCTGCTGCCCCATGATGAATTTGCAATGGAAATCCTTTCTTCATGGCAAAGAGACAATCATTTCTAGACTTCCAAAGGCACCAGAGAAAATTAAAAATATTTGGGATGGTGGCATGAGGGTGATTCATATTTAGCAATGCCTGAATTAGATGGTGCCTCAAATGATTATTTTCAAGTAGTTGATCAACCCTAATATGGCATGGAGGACCAAACCAAGATGCTCTAGCAAAGGTGCAGCTAAAAATAGATGCATTTCATCCTCCTCCACACCTACAACAAGTGGAGTCAATGTGCTGAGAGAATCGACCAGCTCTCCAGGTATGAGGTTTGGTGGCATATTTTTATTCTGTGAGATAGCATTGTAGTAAACTATTTTAATTTGTTTCATCATTTTTGAATTTGTTTATGTAATTTTTTCAGGACAGAAACTTAGATGTGTATATTGTAGCTCTTCCAATGGCGTCTACAGCTCGTCAGGGTTTATTGGGCATGGTGGAGTTAGAGCAGAGCTGTGGAGTTGAGGATCTGGTGATGGCAGTATTGTTGACGATTCCTCCTATTGACTTCTAGCCGAGGCACCCTTGGCGGTCACTATCTTGAATTTGATGGTTTGTTTGGTGTAGTAGGTGCACGCGGTGGTAATCCAATGTTGTGGCGCTGATGCATGGGATTGGTTTGAACTTGTGGTGGCGGCACATCATTTTGGCTAGCATTGTTATCTTTTCTGATTTGCTGTCCAAATGTATTGAACATGTGCTTGTACTATGGTTGCAGAATAGTTATTGCCTCTTCTTCTTCTGCACCATCATCAACTTCTTGCTGGGCGCACCCCCCCATGAAGATTACATCTCACCATCTTCAACTTGCTGGAGAGGCTTGTTTTCTCTTCATGTATGCAGGCTGCAAGGTTTTTTGAGCAACTTCGTCTCCATCCTAAAGAAAATCTTCTAAAGAGTATTCCACCCTGCTTGTTGTAGTGTAGAATCCTCAAGGTATCGCAGGAGTTAACCATCCACTCTTTTCTAAATATTGGCTCATCATGCAGTTTGGGGGCGCGGTTTGCGAAATATACGTGGCATTTTTTGTCTGTTGAACGTCATTTCCTGCACAAAACATGAAAGAAGTTTTTTATTTAAAAATACTGAACTCAAATCCACCAGACTGCATTGTCCGAGGAAACAAACTGAAGCATATGAATTGCATCTTTCCGAAAAGTGTATTGTAGTAGTCGAGTTGCATCATTATGAAGGGCGAACCGATGCAGGTGGGCTACATCATTACGCAGGGAAAAATGAAGCATTAGGACTACATCGGTTTTAAATTTGATCCGAAGCAACTGCATCGTTAGTCAAGGCAAACTGAGGCGACGGACTGCAACTGGCGGATGCACTGCATTTTTACCCAGGGCGAACTAAAGCAAACAGACTGAATCTGCTTGCAAACCGAACTGACGCAGTTGCATTGAATTGTCTCGAATAACTAAAGACAGCCTAAATAGGAAGTGAACTGCTCACCTCATTTTGCAGTATGTTCTTGCATTTGCCAGAGGTTCCTATCATTCCCGGCTGCAGCTCTGTTTCATGTGCCGATGTAGTCCACTTGCCCTTCAGGAGTTCATGCGCAGTTTGAATGTTGTTCATGGTGAATGTACATGGAGGTTTTCTATAAAACCTCATCGCAGTCTGCATCCAAGAAGCAAAGGCAGATGAATGAGCCTTGCGCACAATTCTCCTTCGCCTAATCGCTGCCCTTTCGAGGCCGCACCCGTCCAGATCTGAGGAAGAATGCAAAGTAGAGGATGTGCCACCGCTGGAAGTAGTCGTCGTAGGTGATGCTCACCGCACGCCCAAGTTGTTGCAACAAAAGAAGGTCGGAAGGAGAGAGGCTGCGGTGCTACCGGGCCAGTGTGGCGGAAGAAGGCCGGGAGGAGAGGGACGGCAACGCTCCTAGGCCATTGTCGCGGAAGAAGGCTGTGAGGCGAGGGGCAGCAACGTTGCCGGGCCGCTGTCGTGGAAGAAAGCTGGGAGTGAGGGGTGCCATGGCACCCGACCGCTCTCGCGAAAGAAGGCAGGGTGGGGAGGGGCGGCGGTGCTCCGAGGCTGCTCCCGCGGATGAAGGCCGGGAGGGGAGGAAGGCGGCGCTTGGGTCGGGGTGTTAGCAGACTAAGATTTTTGTTAGTAGAATAATGTCTTAAGGGGTGTTAGTAGAATAGACCCGCCCTATATATATTGGGGGTCTCCCCCTATAGCATATCAAATCCTAAGGGTGTCTTTCCTACATACCACGCTCTAATGCCGGTCTAATTGGTCTAGTCGGTGTCAAAACTGGCGGATCTCGGGTAGGGGGTCCTGAACTGTGCGTCCAAGGCGGATGGTAACAGGAGGCAGGGGACACGATGTTTTACCCAGGTTCGGGCCCTCTTGATGGAGGTAAAACCCTACGTCCTTCTTGATTATTCTTGATAATATGAGTAGTACAAGAATAGATCTACCACGAGATCAGAGAGGCTAAACCCTAAAAGCTAGCCTATGGTATGATTGTATGTTGTCCTACGGACTAAAACCCTCCGATTTATATAGACACCGGAGGGGGCTAGGGTTACACAAGGTCGGTTACAAAGGAGGAGATATACATATCCGTATTGCCTAGCTTGCCTTCCACGCCAAGTAGAGTCCCATCCGGAGACGGGACGAAGTCTTCAATCTCGTATCTTCATAGTCCAACAGTCCTGCCAAAGAATATAGTCCGGCTATCCGGAGACCCCCTAATCCAGGACTCCCTCAGTAGCCCCTGAACCAGGCTTCAATGACGATGAGTCTGGCGCGCAGTGTTATCTTCGGCATTGCAAGGCGGGTTCCTTCTCCGAGTACACCACAGAAGAGTTTGAATGCAAGGATAGTGTCCGACCCTGCAAAATAAGTTCCACAGACCACCGTAGAGAGAATAATATTTCCAAAAATCTAATCTGCTGACACGTTTTGGCAGCATGACATCACACCATGGCCCGGTAATTATTCGAACCATTTTTCTTTAACGGACCCCGCACATAACGCGAGGCGGTTTCTTGACACGTCTTGTCAAAGCAGAGATCGTGTTCCCCTTATTACGGGATTCCCATCAATACGGGCGCGGGTTGTTGGGGATCGTAGCAGATATTTAAAATTTTCTACACATCACCAAGATCAATCTATGGAGTCATCTAGCAACGAGGGGAAGAGGAGTGCATCTACATACCCTTGTAGATCGCGAGCGGAAGCGTTCAAGAGAACGGGGATGATGGAGTCGTACTCGTCGTGATCCAAATCACCGATGATCCTAGCGCCGAACGGACGGCACCTCCGCGTTCAACACACGTACAGAGCGAGGACGTCTCCCGCACCTTGATCCAGCAAGGAGGAGGGAGAGGTTGAGGAAGAGGACTCCAATAGCAGCACGACGGCGTGGTGGTGGTGGAGCAGCAGTACTCCGGCAGGGCTTCGCCAAGCTCTTGCGGAGGAGGAGAGGTGTTGGGGAGGGGAGGGGCTGCGCCTTGGATGTGGTGAGCAGCCCTCCCCTTGCCCCCTCTATTTATAGGGGAAGGAGGAAGGGGGTCGGCCCCCTCTAGATGAGATCTAGAGGGGGGCGGCGGCCAAGGGGAGGGGGCTTGCCCCCCAAGCAAGGGGGGCGCCCCCTTTAGGGTTTCCCCCCAATCCTAGGCGCATGGGCCCACGGGGGGGATGCCCCCAGCCCATGTAGGGCTGGTTCCCTTTCCTCTACGGCCCATTAGGCCCTCCAAGAGAGGTGGCCCCTCCAGGTGGACCCCCGGAACCCCTCCGGTGGCCCTGGTACAATACCGATATGCCCCCGAACCTTTCCGGTGACCGTATGACAAGTTCCTACATATAAATATTCACCTCCGGACCATTTCGGAACTCCTCGTGACATCCGGGATCTCATCCGGGACTTCGAACAACATTCGCTAATCACATACAAGTCTTCCTAATAACCCTAGCGTCATCGAACCTTAAGTGTGTAGACCCTACAGGTTCGGGAACCATGCAGACATGACCGAGACAACTCTCCGGCCAATAACCAATAGCGGGATCTGGATACCCATGTTAACTCCCACATGTTTCATGATGATCTCATCGGATGAACCACGATGTCGAGGATTCAAGCAATCCCGTGTACAATTCCCTTTGTCAATCGGTATGTTACTTGCCCGAGATTCGATCGTCGGTATCCCAATACCTCGTTCAATCTTGTTACCGGCAAGTCACTTTACTCGTTCCGTAATGCATGATCCCGTGACCAACTACTTAGTCACACTGAGCTCATTATGATGATGCATTACCGAGTGGGCCCAGAGATACCTCTCCGTCATACGGAGTGACAAATCCCAGTCTCAATTCATGCCAACCCAACAGACACTTTCGGAGATACCTGTAGAGTACCTTTATAGCCACCCAGTTACGTTGTGACGTTTGGTACACCCAAAGCACTCCTACGGTATCCGGGAGTTTCACAATCTCATGGTCCAAGGAAATGATACTTGACACTTAGAAAAGCTCTAACAGACGAACTACATGATCTTGTGCTATGCTTAGGATTGGATCTTGTCCATCACATCATTCTCCTAATGATGTGATCCCGTTATCAATGACATCCAATGTCCATGGTCAGGAAACCGTAACCATCTATTGATCAACGAGCTAGTCAACTAGAGGCTCACTAGGGACATGTTGTGGTCTATGTATTCACACATGTATTACGATTTCCGGATACCACAATTATAGCATGAACAATAGACAATTATCATGAACAAGGAAATATAATAATAACCATTTTATTATTGCCTCTAGGGCATATTTCCAACAGTCTCCCACTTGCACTAGAGTCAATAATCTAGTTACATTGTGATGAATCGAACACCCATAGAGTTCTGGTGTTGATCATGTTTTGCTCGAGGAAGAGGTTTAGTCAACGGATCTGCGACATTCAGGTCTGTATGCACTTTACAAATATCTATGTCTCCATTTTGAACATTTTCACGAATGGAGTTGAAGCGACGCTTGATATGCCTGGTCTTCCTGTGAAACCTGGGCTCCTTAGCAAGGGCAATAGCTCCAGTGTTGTCACAGAAGAGAGTCATTGGGCCCGACGCATTGGGAATAACTCCTAGGTCGGTAATGAACTCCTTCACCCAGATTGCTTCTTATGCTGCCTCCGAGGCTGCCATGTACTCCGCTTCACATGTAGATCCCGCCACGACGCTTTGCTTGCAACTGCACCAGCTGACTGCCCCACCATTCAAAATATACACGTATCCGGTTTGTGACTTGGAGTCATCCAGATCTGTGTCGAAGCTAGCATCGACGTAACCCTTTACGACGAGCTCTTTGTCACCTCCATAAACGAGAAACATATCCTTAGTCCTTTTCAGGTACTTCAGGATATTCTTGACCGCTGTCCAGTGTTCCATGTCGGGATTACTTTGGTACCTTCCTACCAAACTTACGGGAAGGTTTACATCAGGTCTGGTACACAGCATGGCATACATAATAGACCCTATGGCCGAGGCATAGGGGACGACACTCATCTTTTCTCTATCTTCTGCCGTGGTCGGGCATTGAGCCGTGCTCAATCTCATACCTTGCAACACAGGCAAGAACCCCTTCTTTGACTGATCCATATTGAACTTCTTCAATATCTTGTCAAGGTACGTACTCTGTGAAAGACCAATGAGGCCTCTCGATCTATCTCTATAGATCTTGATGCCTAATATATAAGCAGCTTCTCCAAGATCCTTCATTGAAAAACATTTGTTCAAGTAGGCCTTTATGCTTTCCAAGAATTCTATATCATTTCCCATCAATAGTATGTCATCCACATATAAGATGAGAAATGCTACAGAGCTCCCACTCACTTTCTTGTAAACACAGGCTTCTCCATAAGTCTGCGTAAACCCAAACGCTTTCATCATCTTATCAAATCGAATGTTCCAACTCTGAGATGCTTGCACCAGCCCATAGATTGAGCGTTGGAGCTTGCACACCTTGTCAGCATTCTTAGGATCGACAAAACCATCCGGCTGCATCATATACAATTCTTCCTTAAGGAAACCATTAAGGAATGCCGTTTTGACGTCCATTTGCCATATCTCATAATCATAGAATGCGGCAATTGCTAACATGATTCGGACGGACTTCAGCTTCGCTACAGGTGAGAAAGTCTCATCGTAGTCAATCCCTTGAACTTGTTGATAACCCTTAGCGACAAGCCGAGCCTTATAGATGGTCACATTACCATCCCCGTCTGTCTTCTTCTTAAAGATCCATTTAGTTTCTATGGCTCGCCGATCAATGGGCAAGTCAGTCAAAGTCCATACTTCATTTTCATACATGGATCCTATCTCGGATTTCATGGCTTCCAGCCATTTGTCAGAATCTGGGCCCGCAATCGCTTCTTCATAGTTCGAAGGTTCACCATTGTCCAACAACATGATTTCCAGGACAGGGTTGCCATACCACTCTGGTGCGGAACGTGTCCTTGTGGACCTACGAAGTTCAGTAGCAACTTGATCTGAAGTTTCATGATCATTATCATTAACTTCCTCTCTATTCGGTGCAGGCACCTCAGGAACATTTTCCTGAGCTGCGCCACTCTCCGGTTCAAGAGGCAATACATCATCAAGTTCTACTTTCCTCCCACTTACTTCTTTCAAGAGAAACTCTTTCTCTAGAAAGGATCCATTCTTGGAAACAAAGATCTTGCCTTCGGATCTGAGGTAGAAGGTATACCCAATAGTTTGTTTAGGGTATCCTATGAAGACGCATTTTTCTGATTTGGGTTCGAGCTTTTCGGGTTGAAGTTTCTTCACGTAAGCATCGCATCCCCAAACTTTTAGAAACGACAGCTTAGGTTTCTTCCCAAACCATAATTCATATGGTGTCATCTCAACGGATTTCGACGGAGCCCTATTTAAAGTGAATGCGGCAGTCTCTAAAGCATAGCCCCAAAATGACAGCGGTAGATCGGTAAGAGACATCACAGATCACACCATATCTAATAGAGTGTGATTACGACGTTCGGACACACCATTACGCTGAGGTGTTCCAGGCGGCGTGAGTTGTGAAACTATTCCATATTTCCTTAAGTGCGTGCCAAATTCGTGACTCAAATATTCTCCCCCACGATCTGATCGCAAGAACTTGATTTTCCTGTCACGTTGATTCTCAACCTCACTCTAAAATTCCTTGAACTTTTCAAAGGTCTTAGACTTGTGTTTCATTAAGTAGACATACCCATATCTACTCAAGTCATCAGTGAGGGTGAGAACATAACGATAGCCATCGTGAGCCTCAACACTCATTGGACCGCACACATCAGTATGTATGATTTCCAATAAGTTGGTTGCTCGCTCCATTGTTCCGGAGAACAGAGTCTTGGTCATTTTGCCCATGAGGCATGGTTCGCACGTGTCAAATGATTCATAATCAAGAGACTCCAAAAGTCCATATGCATGGAGTTTCTTCATGCGTTTGACACCAATGTGACCAAGGCGGTAGTGCCACAAGTATGTGGGACTATCATTATCAACCTTACATCTTTTGGTATTCACACTATGAATATGTGTAACATCATGTTCGAGATTAAATAAGAATAAATCATTGACCAGTGGGGCATGACCATAAAACATATCTATCATATAAATAGAACAACAATTATTCTCGGATTTAAATGAGTAGCCATCTCGTATTAAACGAGATCTTGATACAATGTTCATGCTCAAAGGTGGCACTAAATAACAATTATTGAGGTTTAAAACTAATCCCATTGGTAAATGTAGAGGTAGCGTGCCAACGGCGATCACATCGACCTTGGAACCATTCCCGACGCGCATCGTCACCTCGTCCTTCGCCAGTCTCCGCTTATTCTGCAGCTCCTGTTTTGAGTTACAAATATGAGCAACCGCACCGGTATCAAATACCCAGGAGCTACTATGAGTACTGGTAAGGTACACATCAATAACATGTATATCACATATACCTTTGGTGTTGCCAGCCTTCTTGTCCGCTAAGTACTTGGGGCAGTTCCGCTTCCAGTGACCACTTCCCTTGCAATAAAAACACTCAGTCTCGGGCTTGGGTCCATTCTTTGGCTTCTTCCCAGCAGCTTGCTTACCGGTCGCGGCAACTCCCTTGCCGTCCTTCTTGAAGTTATTTTTACCCTTGCCTTTCTTGAACTTAGTGGTTTTACTCACCATCAACACTTGATGTTCCTTTTTGATTTCCACCTTCGCTGATTTCAGCATTGAATATAACTCAGGAATGGTCTTTTCCATCCCCTGCATATTGAAGTTCATCACCAAGCTCTTGTAGCTAGGTGGGAGCGACTGAAGGATTCTGTCAACGACCGCATCATCCGGGAGATTAACTCCCAGCTGAGACAAGCGGTTGTGCAACCCAGACATTTTGAGTATGTGCTCGCTGACGGAATTGTTCTCCTCCATCTTACAACTGTAGAACTTGCCGGAGACTTTGTATCTCTCGACCCGGGCATGAGCTTGGAAAACCATTTTCAACTCTTGGAACATCTCATATGCTCCGTGTTGCTCAAAACGCTTCTGGAGCCCCGGTTCTAAGCTGTAAAGCATGCCGCACTGAACCAGGGAGTAATCATCAGCACGAGACTGCCAAGCGTTCATAACATCTTGGTTTGCTGGGGGTGGTGCTTCACCTAGCGGTGCTTCAAGGACATATTCTTTCTTGGCAGCTACGAGGATGATCCTCAAGTTCTGGACCCAGTCCGTATAGTTGCTACCATCATCTTTCAGCTTGGTTCTCTCTAGGAACACGTTGAAGTTGAGGACAACATTAGCATGGGCCATTTGATCTACAAGACATATTGTAAAGATTTATACTAAGTTCATGATAATTAAGTTCATCTAATCAAATTATTTAATGAAATCCCACTCAGATAGACATCCCTCTAGTCATCTAAGTGATACATGATCCGATTCGACTAGGCCATGTCCGATCATCACGTGAGACGGACTACTCAGCATCGGTGAACATCTTCATGTTGATCGTATCTTCTATACGACTCATGTTCGACCTTTCGGTCTTCCGTGTTCCGAGGCCATGTCTATACATGCTAGGCTCGTCAAGTCAACCTAAGTGTTTTGCGTGTGTAAATCTGGCTTACACCCGTTGTATGCGAACGTTAGAACCTATCACACCCGATCATCACGTGGTGCTTCGAAACAATGGACCTTAGCAACGGCGCACAGTTAGGGGGAACACTTTCTTGACATTATTGTGAGGGATCATCTTATTTATGCTACCGTCGTTCTAAGCAAATAAGATGTAAAACATGATAAACATCACATGCAATCAAATAGTGACATGATATGGCCAATATCATTTTGCTCCTTTTTGATCTCCATCTTCGGGGCACCATGATCATCGTCGTCACTGGCATGACACCATGATCTCCATCATCGTGTCTTCATGAAGTTGTCTCGTCAACTATTACTTCTACTACTATGGCTAACGGTTAGCGATAAAAGTAAAGTAATTACATGACGTATAAGTTGACACACAGGTCATAAATAAATTAAGACAACTCCTATGGCTCCTGCCGGTTGTCATACTCATCGACATGCAAGTCGTGATTCCTATTACAAGAACATGATCAATCTCATACATCACATATATCATTCATCACATCCTTTTGGCCATATCACATCACACGGCATATGCTGCAAAAACAAGTTAGATGTCCTCTAATTGTTGTTGCAAGTTCTTACGTGGCTGCTATAGGTTTCTAGCAAGAATGTTTCTTACCTACGCCAAAACCACAACGTGATATGCCAATTTCTATTTACCCTTCATAAGGACCCTTTTCATCAAATCCGATCCGACTAAAGTGGGAGAGACAGACACCCGCTAGCCACCTTATGCAACTAGTGCATGTCAGTCGGTGGAACCAGTCTCACGTAAGCGTACGTGTAAGGTCGGTCCGGGCCGCTTCATCCCACGATGCCACCGAATCAAGATAAGACTAGTAACGGCAAGTAAATTGACAAAATCGACGCCCACAACAACTTGTGTTCTACTCGTGCATAGAAACTACGCATAGACCTAGCTCATGATGCCACTGTTGGGGATCGTACCAGAAATTTAAAATTTTCTACGGATCACCAAGATCAATCTATGGAGTCATCTAGCAACGAGGGGAAGAGGAGTGCATCTACATACCCTTGTAGATCGCGAGCGGAAGCGTTCAAGAGAACGGGGATGATGGAGTCATACTCGTCGTGATCCAAATCACTGATGATCCTAGCGCTGAACAGATGGCACCGCGTTCAACACACGTACGGAGCAAGGACGTCTCCCGCACCTTGATCCAGCAAGGAGGAGGGACAAGTTGAGGAAGAGGGCTCCAACAAAAGCATGATGGCATGGTGGTGGTGGAGCAGCAGTACTCCGGCAGGACTTCGCCAAGCTCTTGTGGAGGAGGAGAGGTGTTGGGGAGGGGAGGGGCTGCGCCTTGGATGTGGTGAGCATCCCTCCCCTTGCCCCCTCTATTTATAGGGGAAGGAGGAAGGGGGCCGTCCCCCTCTAGATGAGATCTAGAGGGGGGGCGGCGGCCAAGGGAAGGGGGCTTGCCCCCCAAGCAAGGGGGCGCCCCCTTTAGGGTTTCCCCCCAACCCTAGGCGCATGGGCCCATGGGGGGGTGTGCTCAGCCCATGTAGGGCTAGTTTCCTTTCCTCTACGGCCCATTAGGCCCTCCGAGAGAGGTGGCCCCTCCCGGTGGACCCCCGGAACCCCTCCGGTGGCCCCGGTACAATACCGATATGCCCCCGAACCTTTCCGGTGACCGTATGACAACTTCCTACATATAAATCTTCACCTCCGGACCATTCCTGAACTCCTCGTGACGTCCGGGATCTCATCCGGGACTTCGAACAACATTCGGTAATCACATACAAGTCTTCCTAATAACCCTAGCGTCATCGAACCTTAAGTGTGTAGACCCTACGGGTTCGGGAACCATGCAGACATGACCGAGACAACTCTCCGGCCAATAACCAACAGCGGGATCTGGATACCCATGTTGACTCCCACATGTTCCACGATGATCTCATCGGATGAACCACGATGTCGAGGATTCAAGCAATCCCGTATACAATTCCCTTTGTCAATCGGTACGTTACTTGCCCGAGATTCGATCATCGGTATCCCAATACCTCGTTCAATCTCGTTACCGGCAAGTCACTTTACTCGTTCTGTAATGCATGATCCCATGACCAACTAGTTAGTCACAATGAGCTCATTATGATGATGCATTACCGAGTGGGCCCAGAGATACCTCTCCGTCATACGGAGTAACAAATCCTAGCCTCGATTCATGCCAACCCAACAGACACTTTCGGAGATACCTGTAGAGTACCTTTATAGCCACCCAGTTACGTTGTGACGTTTGGTACACCCAAAGCACTCCTACGGTATCCGGGAGTTGCACAATCTCATGGTCCAAGGAAATGATACTTAACACTTAGAAAAGCTCTAGCAGACGAACTACTCGATCTTGTGCTATGCTTAGGATTGGATCTTGTCCATCACATCATTCTCCTAATGATGTGATCCTGTTATCAATGACATCCAATGTCCATGGTCAGGAAACCGTAACCATCTATTGATCAACGAGCTAGTCAACTAGAGGCTCACTAGGGACATGTTGTGGTCTATGTATTCACACATGTATTACGATTTCCGGATAACACAATTATAGCATGAACAATAGACAATTATCATGAACAAGGAAATATAATAATAACCATTTTATTATTGCCTCTAGGGCATATTTACAACATGGGTAACCCAACCGCGCCACCAATTACGGCGCTTGGTGGATAAGCGAGTTTTACCAGGCTGGTGCGGGCGCACAGTTTCGTCCGCCCTTATAAAGGGATAAGGTTTCACCTTTTTCTACCCACGTCTTCTTCCTCCTTGCTCATCCATTCTCGCGCACTCAAGCTCCAACGCCCAAGTCCACATCCTTCTCCTCAACTCTCTCCAAACATGTCCGGAGCGTGAGGCAAGTGGATGGCCTCCTCCGTCACGGAGGGACACATCAAAAAGCTACGTGGAGCCGGATACTTAGCCGTGGATATCGTGCACCGGCTACCAGCCGCGGGGCAGGTCGTCCCTACCCTGGAACCTCACGAAAGGGCAGTTTTCCTCCCCCCACTTCGTCCGCGGACTGGGGTTTCCCCTCCATCCATTCGTCTGCGGCCCCATGTTCTATTATGGGCTGGACTTTCATGATCTGGCCCCGAATTTCATCCTCAACATCTCGGCGTTCATCGTCGTGTGCGAGGATTTCTTCCGCATCCGGCCCCACTTCGGCCTGTGGCTGAAGACCTTCAATATCAAACCGAAGGTGGTCGGCGGCCAACAAGCGGAATGCGGCGGAGCCATGGTGGGAAAAATGCCCAACGTCATATGGCTCGAGGGCTCCTTCATGGAGACCATAAAGGGGTGGCAATCGGGGTGGTTCTACATCACCGAGCCGCGCGACACCAACTGGGTGGCGGCCCCCGAGTTTCGATCCGGAATCCCCACGCGGCTCACTTCCTGGAAGGAGAAGGGCCTGTCCTGGGGTTCATTGGTGGAGCTGGACGGACTCCAGAAGTGCATCCGGAACATGATAAGCAAGAAACTTAAGCTTGTCAACATAGTCCAGGTAATGCTCTTCCGCCGGATCCTCCCGTGTCAACAACGGGATTTCAACTTATGGGAGTTTGACCCGGCCCAGCACCAGACTCTACACGAGCTCTTTGACATGACGCATAAGGACGTCTGGAGGGTGCTGTTCAAGGGCGCCGAGGTCCCTCCTTCTCTTATCGAGGACCGTGGGCTAAGCGCGAAGCGCCCTGCGAATTCGGTAAGTTCTGTACATCTGGTAGGATATTTATTTCCCATAGCTTAACCATGTGCGGGGTCTGAGCTCCCATGCCTTTGACAGGACTGGGTGGAGACATCGGAGCAGATTAACTGTCCGGCCCCTCTGCCCGAAGACCCTGCGGACGCTTTCCTGACGGAGATGCGGACTCCGGCTCCTTATGAGGTGCCGGAGAAGACCAAGAAGAAGGCCAAGGGAACCCGAAAGAGTTCCCGGCGCCAGGTGGTATCGGACTCATCGTCCGATAACACCGAGACGCACTCCTCCTATGAAAACGAGGAGAAGGAAGATGAAGATTATCCCCCTCCTGCCGGGGGAGACAAGAAAAGGAAGGCCGCCCCAACCGGGGAGGCCGAAGGGTCCAAGAAGGGAAGGACTCTCCTTCTGGACTGCTCCACTACCGCCGCCGACGGCGAAGACGAGTGGCTGCTCAGGGCCAAGCCCCTGGCGAAGTCGTAAGTATTCGGATACCAGAGTAACTCATAGCATACCTTTGTCGCACTGCTTCTCCTAACGTCGAATATGATTATGCAGTCCGCCCCAAGCCCGTATCGACATATCATCGTCGGACGATTCCTTGGACTCGTCGGACATGAATAGTGATACACTTCCAACCGCCTCCTCTCCTTGCCCTACGGAAAATGCCAAGGTATTGTCTCAAGGGGCACCGAGCCGGGGGGAGACAGTCCCGGAGGTGCCTCAAGGCGACCTTCCGGACTCCAGGAGGAAAGGGAGCAAGGCTCCCGGGGGCTCCAAGTTCGGCCCTCAGCCGAACATCGCACCGGAACCTCCAGTGGTTTGGGACTCGGGCAGGCGGCCCCCTTCTAAAAGGGGCAAGCCATCTGTGCCGGTGACCTCTGTCCATCCAGAGGCATCGGACGACCTGCTGGGAGCGCTTCGCGGCGCTTCCATCGACGAAGAGCACCGCACTATTATGAGTGCGGTGATCAAGAAGGTTCAGTCCGCCAAGAGCGGACTGACTGAAGCTTGTGCCAGCCTTCTAACAGGCTTTGAGGTAAGTATTTAAAATATAGGAAAATATTACCGCATAGACAGTAGCCCCTGATGCTCTGTTCGGTGTTCACATAGAAAAGCCAAATAAAGGATCAAATAATATCTGCAGGAGTCTAATATAAGTATGTCTGTATGCGTATGTAGGCTTCACTACAGACATCTGCTGCACTGACTACGGAGGTCACCGCACTGAAGCAGGACCTCGAGGGGTCCGAGAAAGAGCTCGGCCTTGCCAAGAGGCAGCTCGAGGAGAACAAAGGTAAGTAATACCTTGTCTATATAAAAAATAAAATGTGGTTGCGAAATGACAGGATCATCATGAATTTGCCAGGGGCCATGACCGAAGTGGCGAACCTGAAGCAAGCGCTATCCGAGGCCGAAAACAAAGCGGCCCAGGAGCGCACCGAGCGGGAAAAACAAGAGGCACGGGTGGGCGAGTGTAGCAACCAGACCTCAAACAGTCAGATCTCTGTGCTCCGGTGTCATCCCTGGATCAGTAATGCTGACACCACACAGTACTCGGAGGATTTATAGCAGAGTAGCAATCACACACTTATTACATCGAGTGTCTCAAAAGAGAACTTAATACAATAAATATGGCTTAAGGCCATCTAATAACGATAACAGCGGAAGGCTTGGAAGATAAGTGAGTCCATCAACTCCAACGGCATCACTGAGTATAGAACCACGACCTAAAAACTCCTTAATCATCGTCTGAAAAGTCTGCAATATTAATCTTGCAGCCCGAAACGGGTCAGCACATGGAATATGCTGGCAAGGTAACACATAGAGAGTAATGGAATGAAACAGCTATACTATATGCATATTTGGCTGGTGGAAAGCTCTATGGTTACAGTTTTGCATATTCCATGATTAGTTTATTACACTCTGCAGAGGTTTGCGCACTTTTCCCCACAAGACTCGATCGCCTCCGTTTGGTTTCTCACACTACATGGTGTTTGAGAAGACGGATGACCGAGACATAGTCTTTCAGAAGCGCTAGCACCTTACGATGGGTAGACCGTACCACCTACATCCCCTACATCTGCTAGTCTACCACTGTAAGAGTTCGCATGACTTAGTCAACTATGCTAGAGCCCATAATAGCTTGTGGCTGCACACGGAAGTTTCTAGTATGAATAGTCTCATGATCCCTTTGAGCCTGGGTGGCGGTCCAAAAGAAAACAGGCAAGTCCTGGAATACCCAGGTGCCTCAATCCACCCAGATGTGTGTTTAAGTTGCCACCTTAGATAAACCATTAATTAACAACCTCACATCTGTCATGGATTTCACTCACCCAATCCACGTCTACTAGCATAGCATCGCATAATAAGCAAACGTAGAAGTAACTCCCAAAGGTTTGATAATAAACAGGTAATAGGTACTACCTCATCTACTTCCCATCCCACAATTTAATTAGATCCTAATCATGCAATGTGTGAGGATTGATCTAATGCAATAAAACTGGGTAGTAGAAAAGGTATGATCAAAGTGTTACTTGCCTTGCTGATGATCCGCGAAACCTAACGATTCGAAGTAACAGGCGGCGCACTCCGGGTATTCTATCGCAGACAAACAAACAAGCTTACAATAAGTACTCATCTAGTGCACAGGTAAAACTCAAATAAGAGATCTAACCAGAATGTTCAACTTAAGAACTCCGGTTGGCAAAAAGAATCAAATCGAACTAAGCAACGAAAGACAAACGGTGAAAGAAAACAACTTCGTTCTAGTAACCTGGACCTAGGGCAAATTTTACAGTGGCAAAAACTTGTTTAATTTGGTTAAACGGATAGAGGGTTTCGAGACGAATCCCTAGGCGCTTGAATCGCCTAATTCCGATAAACGAGCGAAAAGTTAAACTAAAACGAAAATCGGATCAGGAATCGCGATCAGAAAAATTGCGGATTTAATCCGAGAAAAAGAAAAATGACGAACGCCGACTTTTTTCGGCATGGAAATCGAGGCGCAATGAACCTCGGGCGGCGGGATTGTCGTCGTCGGCGGCGGCGGCTCCTGCGGCACGCGCGGATCGAGGCGGGGCTGATGGGCTGGGGCGGCTCGGGGCGGCGCTATTTAAAGGCTGCCCCCGGGCGGTGTCCCACTCGGGTACGGCCCGAAGTCGGTTCGTTTTTTTAATTATTCCGCTCGGAAGAAAAATAAAAAGAGATACTAAACGGACTCCAGAAATTCCGAAATAAATTTTCACGGGCTTCTAAAATCAAGCCGCACAAGGTGAACATTTATTTGGGACCTAAATGCAATTTTGAAAAACGCACATTTTTTCCTAAATTCAAATAAAACACCAAAAAACTCCAAAATAAAATCTTATTTGATTTTTTTATTAAATCCTCAATATTTCTTTATTTTGGGAAAGTCATTTTATTCTCTCTCTCTCATATTTTTGTAATAGAAATAATTGATGATAAAATAAATAAAATCAAATGATCCTATTCTCAAAATTTGAGAGAACTCAAATATGAAAATAACGAAATCCCCAACTCTCTCCGTGGGTCATTGAGTTGCGTAGAATTTCTAGGATCAACCAAAATGCAAAATAAAATATGATATGCATGATGATCTAGTGTATAACATTCCAAATTGAAAATTTGGGATGTTACAAACCTACCCCCCTTAAGATGAATCTCGCCCTCGAGATTCGGGTTGGCTAGAAAATAGGTGAGGGTGGTCTTTGAGCAAATCTTCCTCTCGTTCCCAGGTGGCTTCATCCTCCGTGTGGTGGCTCCACTGAACCTTGCAAAACTTGATAACCTTGCTGCGAGTAACTCGGCTGGCAAACTCGAGAATCTTAACTAGTTTCTCCTCATAGGTCAAATCGTTATCCAACTGAATAGTTTCCAAGGGCACTGTGTCTCTCAACGATATATCAGCCATCTCCACGTGACATTTCTTTAACTGAGAAACGTGGAACACATCATGTACTCCTAATCCTTCGGGCAATTCCAACTTGTAGGCTACTTCTCCCATACGTTCCAAAACTCGATATGGTCCTACAAATCATGGCGCTAACTTCCCTTTAACTCCAAAACGCTTTGTTCCCCGAAGTGGAGATACTTGAAGATAAGCTCTATCTCCAACTTCGTAAACTGTCTCCTTGCCTTTAGAATCTGCATAACTTTTCTGTCTGGACTGGGCTACCTTGAGCCTATCGCGAATCAACTTCACCTTCTGTTCAGACTCTTTAATCAAGTCAGGACCAAACAACTGGCGGTCTCCAACTTCGTCCCATGATAACGGTGTCCTGCACCTCCTTCCGTACAAAGCTTCGAAAGGGGCCATCTTCAAACTGGTTTGGTAACTGTTGTTGTAAGAGAACTCTACATATGGCAAATTATCGTCCCAACTAGATCCATAATCTAGCACACAAGCTCTCAGCATATCCTCCAAAATCTGATTGACTCTCTCGGTTTGTCCATCTGTCTGTGGATGAAAAGTTGTACTGAATTCTAGCCTGGTACCCAAAGTTTCGTGCAACTGCTTCCAGAACTTTGAGGTAAACTGGGTTCCTCTATCCGATACGATACTCCTTGGAACTCCATGCAACATACGATCCTAGTCATGTATATCTTTGCCAACTTAGCACTAGTATAAGTGATCTTTACTGGGATGAAATGAGCTACTTTCGTCAATCGATCAACTACAACCCAAATCGAGTCATAGCCTGAACGAGTCCTGGGCAATCCCGTGATAAAATCCATGCCTAGCTTATCCCACTTCCATTCGGGTATCGGCAATGGTTGTAACAATCCTGCTGGCTTCTGATGCTCTGCCTTTACTCTCTGGCATACATCACAAACTGCTACATACTCCGCAATATCCTTCTTCATTCCGGTCCACCAGAAAATATCCTTCAAATCCAAATACATCTTGGTATTTCCTGGGTGAATTGAATACGGTGAGTCATGTGCCTCTTGCAGTATCAACTTCCTGATCTCCGGGTCATTGGGCACGTAAACACGGTCTTCAAACCATAGGGTGTCGTGCTCATCCTCACGAAATCCTTTAGCTTTTCCTTTGCTCAGTTTCTCCTTTATAGCGGCAATCTCTTTGTCAGCTTTCTGAGCTTCTCTGATTCAATCCATCAAAGTTGACTGAATCTCCAATGCTGCTACATAGCCTCTCGGAACTATTTCCAAACATAGTTCATGAAGATTTTCGGCTAACTCCCTGGGTATTTCTCCCGTCATTAACGTGTTAACATGGCTCTTACGGCTTAATGCGTCAGCTACTACATTAGCCTTTCCAGGATGATAATGCAATTTCATATCATAATCCTTGATAAGCTCCAACCATCTCCTTTGTCTGAGATTCAACTCCTTCTGTGTGAAAATGTACTTCAAACTCTTATGATCCGTGTACACCTCACAATGATTTCCAACGAGAAAATGTCTCCATGTCTTCAATGCATGCACTACGGCTGCTAACTCCAAATCATGCATGGCATAATTCAACTCATGAGGTTTCAGTTGTCTTGAGGCATATGAAACAACTCTCCCTTCCTGCATAAGCACTGCTCCAAGTCCTCGACGTGAAGCGTCACAATACACCTCATAATCCTTGGTCTGGTCTGGCAAAATCAACACTGGTGAGGTAACCAAACGTTTCTTCAACTCCTGGAAACTAGCCTCACATTCCTCTGTCCATATGAACTTGGTATCCTTCTTCAACAACTCAGCCATAGGCTTCGCAATCTTTGAGAAATTCTCAATAAATCTCCGGTAGTATCCTGCGAGTCCAAGAAAACTCCGGATCTCTCCAACTGTTGTTGGGGCTTCCCACTTAGTCACGGTTTCAACTTTAGCGGGATCTACTGCTATACCTTCTCCAGATGTAACATGTCCGAGGAATCCTACTTCCTCCAACCAAAACTCACATTTGCTGAACTTGGCATATAATTGATGTTCTCTGAGCTTTCCAAGTACCAAACGCAAATGCTCCTTATGCTCCTCTTCATTCTTCGAATAAACCAGGATATCATCAATGAACACTACGACGAACTTATCCAAGAACTCCATAAACACTTTGTTCATCATGTTCATAAAATAGGCAGGTGCGTTAGTCAGACCAAATGACATAACGGTATACTCGTACAGCCCATACCTGGTGGTAAAAGCTGTCTTCGGAATATCCTGTTCTCAAATCGTGAACTGGTGATATCCTGATCGCAGATCGATCTTGCAAAATACCTTAGCTCCTTGCAAGCGATCAAACAGATCGTTGATCATTGGTAGTGGGTACTTGTTCTTGATCGTTACTTCATTCAATCCTCGATAATCAACAACCATCCTTAACGATCCATCTTTCTTCTCTACTAGAAGTACTGGCGATCCCCAAGGCAAAGAACTTGGGCGAATATATCCTTTATCCAGTAACTCCTTAATCTGCTTCTTAATTTCCACCAAATGCTTTGCTGGCATCCTATATGGTATCTTTGATATTGGCCCTGTGCCTGGCAATAGCTCAATCAAAAACTCAATATCTCTATCCGGTGGCATGCCTGGCAACTCCTCTGGAAATACATCAGGGAAATCCCTTACCACTGGTACTTCCTCCTGCACAACTCCTGTTAGGCAATTTACTTGAGTCCTCTTTGGCACATGCCGGGATACATACTTGATCCTTCTCCCTTCTGGGGTGGTAAGCAAAATTGAGTTACTAGCACATTCAATATTCCCTTCATACTTTGATAACCAATCCATGCCTAATATCACATCCAATCCTTGGGATTCCAATACTATTAGGTCTGAGGGAAAAACATAGTTACCAATCCTTAATGGTAACCGATCACACCATAGACTAGCCACATACTCTGCTCCGAACGAGGTTACTAACATGGGTGACCTAAGGGCTTGGGTTGGTAGGTTATACTTATCCACAAATCTCCTTGAGATGTATGAATGCGATGCACCAGTATCAAAAAGAACGAGTGCAGTAAATGACTTAACCAAAAACTTACCTATTACTGCATCAGGCTGAGCTTCAACCTCCTCCACGCTAACGTGGTTCACCTGTCCCCTGTTGAAAGGGTTCGGCTTCTACCCTGAACTTCCATTGCTATTTCCATTTTGCAATTCAGGACATTCATTTGCATAATGTCCTGTCTTCGAACACTTAAAACAAGTGACTTGGCTTAGGTCCTTCTTGGCTGGGGTTGATGGGTTGGTGCGATTCTGGCCGTTGCTTCCTCCATTGCCATTACCATTCTTGGTGCCATTGTGATTGTGCGAGCTACCTCCTCAATGGGTATGCTGAAAATGTCCTCCCGGTCTAGGGGTAAAACGTGGCTTCTGCTGAGCTCCTGAATTGTACTTTCCTTGTCCATACTTCCTCTTGCGATTCTCAATTTGTTGCTGCTTCCCTTCAATCATAAGAACACGATCTACCAACTCCTGGTAGTTGTTGAAGGTTCCTACCATCAACTGCATGCTCAACTCATCATTCAGTCTTTCCAGAAACTTCTCCTGCTTAGCTGCATCCGTAGCAACGTCATCTGGGGCATAACGTGCTAACCTACTAAAGTCCTCCACATACTGGCCAACTGTCCGTCCTCCTTGGCGCAAGTTGCGAAACTCACGCTTCTTCATGGCCATAGCTCCTGCTGAAACGTGTGCAGTACGAAAAGCCTGCTGAAACTGGTCCCATGTGACAGTGTCAACTGGGAAAGTGGCTGTGAAATTCTCCCACCATGATGCTGCGGGTCCTTCTAACTGATGTGCGGAAAACTTCACCTTCTCCGCATTTGTGCATCCTGCTGTGGTCAACTCCCTAGCTGTCTTGCGGAGCCAATCATCTGCTACTATCGGCTCGGTGCTACTGGAAAACACCGGCAGATTCAGCCTAAGAAAACGGACTAAGTGGTCAACAGGTGGTCGTGGTGGTGGGTTGTTGTTGTTGTTGTTCCCCTAATTCTGATTCTGGACTAGCAACTGCATCAATGTGTTCTGTTGCTGGATCAACTGGGTGAGCTCCGGTGGAAAGGTAAATCCGGGGTCACGTCTCGGAGGCATCTGAGGGTTTTTAGAAAAGATGAGATATAAGAATAGAGGGGGTCTAAAGAGAAAACACTACCCATATGCACATGAGGCAAAACAAACAATTCACTTCAATCAATCAAACAAGGGCATACAATCGATCTAACTATCGCAAAAGTGCTCGGACTACTATATTTACATGGTGGACTACTACTACTAATGAGGTGGTCTACTAGAAATATTCTACGGTCGTTGACTCCATAATATCTGCTCTAGCTTCATCAACATAGTCATCATCGCTACTATCTGGTTCCGAGTCGGTGCCGTCGATGATGATGTAGTCTTCCGGGCTAATCTCCTGGGGTTCTTCGTCTTCATCTACTGGCGTAGGGCCTCCCATAAACATTCCAATCTTCTTGATCAGGTCGTCATTCTTCTTCACCAATACTTCAATTTCCTCTTCATAATCTTCACGTGTAGCCTTGAGTTCTTCCTCCAGTTCCTTGATTCTAGTCTTAGCCTTCTTCAGATCTATCATGTCGGCGCACATCTGGTTCTCCTGTCGTCGAATGTGCTAGTTTAACTCCTGGATAAAAGCTGCAATTGATCTATCCTTCCTGGTGCTGCTCATCTCCCAGTGTTCATCTCGGCACCCACAAATCTGGTAGATAGTATCCTTGAGATCCTTGCGGTAGACTTCTCCAATGCGTCCCATGGCGATGTGAGCTGCCATGCTCTTTCCTAGACTCCAAGTTGGTGCATCAAAAGAAAACTCTATGGGCTCAGTGACTGGCATGAACGTCCTTCCCGGAACTTGAACTTGAATCATCCAGCGCTCTTCTTCAGGTAAAGTGGCATTGTAGGTTCCCATGAAGCTTGGTACTCCTATGTTCAGGTATCTAGTGACTTCCTTCAAGTGACGTCCAAAGGGTGTATCTTCATCCGGTTGTGTGAACTTGTTCCTTGCATCCGCCATCCTAAAGAGTAGAAAAGATGAGAGGTCAGAAGAGAAGAGAGTGAATAGTGATCTAGGTCTTTAGCTTAGTGGTCGTGTCCTACAGTCAGCGTGTGCTCTGATACCATCTCTTGTAGTGACCAGACCTCAAACAGTCTGATCTCTGTGCTCCGGTGTCATCCCTGGATCAGTAATGCTGACACCACACAGTACTCGGAGGATTTATAGCAGAGTAGCAATCACACACTTATTACATCGAGTGTCTCAAAAGAGAACTTAATACAATAAATATGGCTTAAGGCCATCTAATAACGATAACAGCGGAAGGCTTGGAAGATAAGTGAGTCCATCAACTCCAACGGCATCACTGAGTATAGAACCACGACCTAAAAACTCCTTAATCATCGTCTGAAAAGTCTGCAACATTAACGTTGCAGCCCGAAACGGGTCAGCACATGGAATATGCTGGCAAGGTAACACATAGAGTAATGGAATGAAACAGTTATACTATATGCATATTTGGCTGGTGGAAAGCTCTATGGTTACAATGTTGCGTAAAGCCAATTTTTCCCTACTTCAAAGGAATAAAATTTAATTACTATCATGGTGGTTGTTAAACATTGAGAATGGTTGACAGCATTCTCAATCCCAATTAAGCATCATCATTAAACGAAACCCAACAAAATTAATTTAGAGTAACATGTTGAGATTCACATGAAAATCCAGGTACTAGATACTCAAGATGTCCATAACCGGGGACACGGCTAACCATGATTAGTTTATTACACTCTGCAGAGGTTTGTGCACTTTTCCCCACAAGACTTGATCGGCTCCGTTTGGTTTCTCACACTACATGGTGTTTGAGAAGACGGATGACCGAGACATAGTCTTTCAGAAGCGCTAGCACCTTACGATGGGTAGACCGTACCACCTACATCCCCTACATCTGCTAGTCTACCACTGTAAGAGTTCGCACGACTTAGTCAACTATGCTAGAGCCCATAATAGCTTGTGGCTGCACACGGAAGTTTCTAGTATGAATAGTCTCATGATCCCTTTGAGCCTGGGTGGCGGTCCAAAAGAAAACAGGCAAGTCCTGGAATACCCAGGTGCCTCAATCCACCCAGATGTGTGTTTAAGTTGCCACCTTAGATAAACCATTAATTAACAACCTCACATCTGTCATGGATTTCACTCACCCAATCCACGTCTACTAGCATAGCATGGCATAATAAGCAAACGTAGAAGTAACTCCCAAAGGTCTGATAATAAACAGGTAATAGGTACTACCTCATCTACTTCCCATCCCACAATTTAATTTATCCTAATCATGCAATGTGTGAGGATTGATCTATTGCAATAAAACTGGGTAGTAGAAAAGGTATGATCAAAGTGTTACTTGCCTTGCTGATGATCCGCGAAACCTAACGATTCGAAGTAACAGGCGGTGCACTCCGGGTATTCTATCGCAGACAAACAAACAAGCCTACAATAAGTACTCATCTAATGCACAGGTAAAACTCAAATAAGAGATCTAACCAGAATGTTCAACTTAAGAACTCCGGTTGGCAAAAGGAATCAAATTGAACGAAGAAACGAAAGACAAACGGCGAAAGAAAACAACTTCGTTCTAGTAATCTGGATCTAGGGAAAATTTGTAAAACTCAAATAAGAGATCTAACCAGAATGTTCAACTTAAGAACTCCGGTTGGCAAAAGGAATCAAATCGAACGAAGAAACGAAAGACAAACGGCGAAAGAAAACAACTTCGTTCTAGTAATCTAGATCTAGGGAAAATTTTACAGTGGCAAAAACTTGTTTAAGTTGGTTAAACGGATAGAGGGTTTCGAGACGAATCCCTAGGCGCTTGAATCGCCTGATTTCGATAAACGGGCGAAAAGTTAAACTAAAACGAAAATCGGATCAGGAATCGCGATCAGAAAAATCGCGGATTTAATCCGAGAAAAACAAAAACGACAAACGCCGACTTTTTTCGGCACGGAAATCGAGGCACGACAAACCTCTGGCGACGGGATCATCGACGGCGGAGGCGGAGGCTCCGGTGGCGAGCGCGGATCAAGGCGAGGCTGATGGGCTGGGGCGGCTCGGGGCGACGCTATTTAAAGGCTGCCCCCGGGCGGTGTCCCGCTCGGGTACGGCCCAAAGTCGGTTCGTTTTTTTTAATTATTCCGCTTGGAAGAAAAATAAAAAGAGATACTAAACGGACTCCAAAAATTTCGAAATAAATTTTCACGGGCTTCTAAAATCAAGACGCACAAGATGAACATTTATTTGGGACCTAAATGCAATTTTGAAAAACACACATTTTTTCCTAAATTCAAATAAAACACCAAAAAAAACTCCGAAATAAAATCTTATTTGATTTTTTTATTAAATCCTAAATATTTCTTTATTTTGGGAAAGTCATTTTATTCCCTCTCTCATATTTTTGTAGTAGAAATAATTGATGATAAAATAAATAAAATCAAATGATCCTATTCTCAAAATTTGAGAGAACTCAAATATGAAAATAACGAAATCCCCAACTCTCTCCATGGGTCATTGAGTTGCGTAGAATTTCTAGGATCAACCAAAATGCAAAATAAAATATGATATGCATGATGATCTAGTGTATAACATTCCAAATTGAAAATTTAGGATGTTACAGCGAGGTGCAGCAAGAGCTCCAGGCTCTCGTGAAGAAGCACAAGGCTTTGGAGCTTGACTCGAAGACGCGAGAGTACGGGCTTGCCGCGGCCCTCGAGAGCACCAAGCATGCCAAGGCTGAAACCCAATAGGCCCTCCGGGAAATTGAGGCGATGAGGAAGATAGCAGGGGGTAAGGCATTCAATATGCAAAGCAAGCATGTGAAAGTAAATTACTTGTTACTTACCTGAGTCCAGAGCTCTCCAGGAGCATTCGCAGATTTGCCCCGCAGCGTGTCGGATGCCGCAAAGTATTACCAGGCCGAGGAGGGAAGCTCGACGGAGAAGTCTTTCTGGTCTCAGTATACTGGGACTGAACACCCGATGCCTATGAGCGACCAGCTGAAGCAACTGGTCGAGCTGCCCAAGGCGGCCGAACAGACCATGAAGGGCTTTATAGTCTGGATGTGGCCTGGCGACTCCCTTCCCAACAACTACTTCGGCCTGGTGAGGCGGCTTGTGGATGCCTGCCCACGGCTGGAAGTCATCAAGTGGTCCATCTGTATCGAATGTGCCCGCCGGGCTTTTGCCCGTGCAAAGGTGCACTGGGCCAAGATGGACGCCGAGAAGCTGGTGAAGGAGGGGCCGCCGCAGGGCAAGGAGCATCGCCATCCCGAGATGTATTATGAGGGTGTCCTGAAGGGTGCCCGTCTTGTGGCGGACGAGTGTGCGAAGGATGTAATTTTTGAATGAACTTGCTCGTGTGATCCTGTATTATGAAAACTTGTTCATATGCGCTATGCAACGCTTGTTTGAATTTAAAATATTACCTTCTGTGCGGCTGTTTATCAAATCTGAGAGATGGCCAGTCGTCGGCTTCTGCCCCCATGCCACGAGTGCTGGGGTGTTCGGGATAAATCTGAGCACTCTTTTTCCCATTGTTGGGTCCTTCGAGGGAGGTGCTCAGCACAACGAACAAGGCAATCGGACTATAATGCTTTATCACTCTCACTTAGCCATAGAAGTCTACAATTTTAAATTTTGGCGAACCCCCTAGTATTCGGAAGGCCAAATTCGGGGCGCTATACACGCCTTAAGCCGGACAAAGCCGACTCCTCGCTCTAAGCGGCATAAGTCTTTAGGGACTCGAGACCTCTCGAACAGTGACCAGCTCTCGCCTTATCATGACAGTCAGTTTTAGCTTTCTCTACTGAGGTGCATAGCCCAAATGAACCGGGGCACAATCGCAGTAGTTCTCCCAGTGCTACCTTAGCCGATATAGCAGAACGTAAGGTACCAAAACATGGGAGCCGGGCAAACCCAACTATTGACCCAAGACATGATTCGGAGCTGATGCATATAATGCTATAAGTTCGGGGTGCCGCACTGTCGAAAGTGTTCAGACTTCTCACGCCGTATTATGGGGTATGCTTAAGCCCCTGGCGTATTGTCCGTACCAGAGTGTACGGGTGCTGAATGTCATGAATGAACATATATATATATAAAGAAGAATAGAGAATGCGATAATAGTCTAGTGATATGCATTGTTTATTCAATAAGGTGCATCGAAGCAGAATGATATAAGTAGTGCGATAAGCAAAAAGTAGGACTATTTAACGTGTCCCCACCAAGGGCAAGCTGAGGAATGGTATTTAAAGCAGGTATTTCACTCATTATCAGAAGCCACCTGGGAGTTCCGTGGTGCGATGTAGCTTTCTGCCTCCTTGGTTGTTGCATCGTGTGTCCGGCAATCATACTGCCGGATAGGGTTTCCAGAGATTAAAGTCCTGAAAGAGAGAAAAATAACAAAGCGGGAAGCCCCTAGTGCGGTTGAGCCGCGTCTTGAGGCGTGCCGTAGTCGTGCCCCCCTCCCCCCTTGTGCCCATGGTATTTTCAATGCGTAATTATGTACGCATGGCACGGATTTCGCTGTTTGGCTGGGACTGGGGCGGGGATCAGCATTGCTATGCGAGCTCGGAACGTGCCAGGCGGTCTTGTTGCCAATTACTCCGGGTGCGCTTGAAGGTGGTCGGGTCTTTAATCGCCGAACTGGTGGATTGCCTTAAGAGGCTGCTTTGCGCTTCTGCTGCAAGGGCCACAGTGTGCTCCTTCGTGCGGAGAGAGTGCTATGTGTTTCCATTGACTATGATGACCCCCTGAGGTCCTGGCATCTTGAGCTTGAGGTATGCATAATGCGGTACCGCATTGAATCTCGCAAATGCGGTTCGCCCGAGCAGTGCATGATAGCCATTGCGGAACGGGACTATATCGAAGATTAACTCCTCGCTTCGGAAGTTATCCGGGGATCCGAAAACCACTTCCAGTGTGACTGAGCCTGTGCAATGGGCCTCTACACCTGGTATGACGCCTTTGAAGGTCGTTTTTGTGGGTTTGATCCTTGAGGTGTCTATACCCATTTTGCGCACTGTGTCCTGATAAAGCAGGTTCAGGCTGCTGCCGCCGTCCATAAGGACTCGAGTGAGGTGAAATCCGTCAATGATTGGGTCTAGGACCAGTGGGGCGAATCCGCCATGACGGATACTAGTGGGGTGGTCCCTGCGATTGAAGGTGATCGGACAGGAGGACCATGGGTTGAACTTTGGGGCGACTGGCTCCAACGCATATACGTCCCTTAGCGCACGCTTCCGCTCCCTCTTGGGGATGTGGGTTGCGTATATCATGTTCACCATCCGCACTTGTGGGGGGAACCTCTTCTGTCCTCCGGTGTTCGGCGACCGGGGGTCCTCCTCGTCATCGCTATGTAACCCCTTGTCTTTGTTTTCGGCATTTAACTTGCCGGCCTGCTTGAACACCCAACAATCCATGTTGGTGTGGTTGGCTGGCTTGTCGGGGGTGCCGTGTATTTGACACGAGCGATCGAGTATACGGTCCAAACTGGACGAGCCCGGAGTGCTTCTTTTGAATGGCTTTTTCCGCTGACCGGGTTTAGAGCCTTTGAATCCGGCATTGACTGCCGTATCCTCGGTATTGTCGCTGTTGATGTGGTGCTTGTGTTTGTTGCGACGTGGCCTGCCATTGCCATCCTTGGTATCCGAAGTACCATGGTTCTTTGATATATTATTGCTGCGAGCCAGCCAGCTATCTTCTCCCGTGCAAAAGCGGGTCATGAGTGTCGTGAGGGCTGCCATAGATTTCAGATTTTCCTGGCCAAGGTGCCGTGCGAGCCACTCGTCGCGGATGTTGTGCTTAAAAGCTGCTAGGGCCTCTGCATCCGGACAGTCGACGATTTGATTTTTCTTTGTCAGGAACCGTGTCCAGAATTGCCTAGCCGATTCCTCTGGCTGCCGAATTATGTGGCTCAAGTCATCGGCATCTGGTGGTCGCACATAAGTGCCCTGAAAGTTGTCGAGGAATGCGGCTTCCAGATCTTCCCAACAGCCAATGGATTCTGCTGGCAGGCTGTTGAGCCAATGCCGAGCTGGTCCTTTGAGTTTGAGTGGGAAGTATTTGATGGCGTGTAGATCGTCACCGGCGGGCCATGTGGATGTGCAGGAGGAAGTCCTCGATCCATACCGCAGGATCTGTTGTGCCGTCGTATGATTCGATATTTACGGGTTTGAAACCCTCTGGGATTTGGTGATCCATTACTTCGTCTATGAAACCCTCTGGGATGGTAGAGCTAAATCATGCTCATCGTGACTGTGTGGCGCACAAGGCAGGGGCTCGAATCCGTCGAAGATCAAGTCTCCACGGATATCGGCCGTGTAGTTTAAGCTTCCAAACCCGACCTGGTGGCCAGGGGCGTAACTCTTGATCTGCTCCGCCAGATGGCCAAGCGAGTTGGCCCGCAGTGTGAAGCCGCCGAATACAAAGATCTGTCCGGGGAGAAAAGTCTCACCCTGGACTGCATCGCTATCGATGATTGAGGGAGCCATCAATCCTAATGATGACGACACAGAGGAACTCTCAATGAAAGCACCAATGTCGGTGTCAAAACCGGCGGATCTCGGGTAGGGGTCCTGAACTGTGCGTCTAAGGCGGATGGTAACAGGAGGCAGGGGACACGATGTTTTACCCAGGTTCGGGCCCTCTTGATGGAGGTAAAACCCTACATCCTTCTTGATTATTCTTGATAATGTGAGTAGTACAAGAGTAGATCTACCACGAGATCGGAGAGGCTAAACCCTAAAAGCTAGCCTATGGTATGATTGTATGTTGTCCTATGGACTAAAACCCTCCGGTTTATATAGACACCGGAGGGGGCTAGGGTTACACAAGGTCGATTACAAAGGAGGAGATATACATATCCGTATTGCCTAGCTTGCCTTCCACGCCAAGTAGAGTCCCATCCGGACACGGGACGAAGTCTTCAATCTCGTATCTTCATAGGCCAACAGTCCGGTGTAGCGACCCGACCTCAGATGGTCAAGTCTCTATGCTTCAGTGTCATCCCTGGATCGGTAATGCTGACACACACATTACTCGAAGGATTTATAACAGAGTGGAAATCACACACTTATGACATCGTATGTCTCAAGAGAGAGAACTTATTACAATAATATGGTTTAAGGCCATCTAATGCGATAACAGCAGAAGGCTTGGAAGATAAAGTGAGTCCATCAACTCCAATGGCAGAGCTGAGCTGCACGGCAACGACCTAACCAACCTTACTCCTCGTGTGAAAAGTCTGCAACATAATACGTTGCAGCCCGAAAACGGGTCAGCACATGGAATATGCTGGCAAAGTAACACAGTAGAGCAAGAACAGAATAATGATATCACTACATGCATATTTGGCTGGTGGAAAGCTCTATGGTTATAGTTTTTGCGAAAAGAAAATTTTTCCTACAACAAAGGAATAGATTTTAAATTTAACTATCATGGTAGTTGAACAAACATTGAGAAGGTTCCTCCAACTCAATCCCAATTAAAGTTGTTAACAACCCAACAGTATTAATTAAGAGCGATGAGATACATGTGATAACCCAAGTACTAGATACTCAAGATTTGTCCATAACCGGGGACACGGCTAACCATGATTAGTTTATACACTCTGTAGAGGTTTGCGCACTTTTCCCCACAAGACTCGATCTCCTCCGTTGGATTTCTCGCACTACATGGTGTTTGAGAAACGGATGACCGAGACACGGTCTTTCAGAAACATTAACTCTCTACTCCGGACAGACCATACCAAACCTACATCCCACTACCTGCTGATCTGCCTCTTCAAGAGCTTCACGTAACTTACTCAACTATGCTAGAACCCATAATAGCTTGTGGCTGCACACGGAAGTTTCTAGCATGAATAATCTCAGTTCCCTTTGAGCCTAGGTGGCGGTCCATAGGAAGATCACACGGTTACTCCGGGATTTCCAAAAATACAGGCAACACTGGGTACTCCAGGTGCCTCAATCCACCCAGATGTGTATTTAAGTTGCCACCTTAAGTTGAACAATTAATTATCAATCTCACATCTGTCATGGATTTCACTCACTCAAACCACGTCTACGAGCATAGCAATATAAGCAACGCGTAGAAGTAACTCCCAAGGGTTTGAATGTAACAGGGTAATAGGTTCTACCTCAACAACTACTTCCCAACCCACAAGTTAATGACATCCTAATCATACAATGTTTGAGGATTGGTACTAATGCATAAAAATTGGGTGATAAAGGGATATGATCAAAGTGTTACTTGCCTTGCTGACGATCTGCAAAACCTAGGGACTCGTAGTAGAACGCTTCGCACTCCGGGTGTTCTATCGCAAACAAACAATAACATACATAAGCAACAAGCAAAGAATGCGCAAGCAAAAACTCAAATAAAAGAGGTTGACCAGAAAGTTCAACTTAAGAACTCCGATTAGTAAAAAGATCAAATCAAACGGAGCAACGAAACTCAAACGGCGAAAGAAACAAGATCCATTTACTAATCTGGACCTAGGTCAAATTTTACAGTAGCAAAGACTTGTTCAAGTTGATTAAACAGAAAGAGGGTCTCGAGACGAAGATCTAGGCGCTTGAATTGCCTGATTCGACTAACGAGCGAAAAGATAAACAGAAACTAAGATCGGATCAAAAATCGCGATCGAGAATAATCGCAGATAAATCCAATAAAATAAAACTGACGAACAGACTAACGAACAAGCGTTCGTTGGCTGTAACTAACGGGCGAAGAACCGTTCGTTAAAATGAACATACGGACGAACGTCCGCTAAATAGAAGAACCGGAAAAAAATCGGCGATCCGAAAAAAATGAATCTAGGGTTTCTAAAAAACCGAACAGTTTTAAAAAAACCGGCAGCTCGGAACCAGCTCGGTACCTCCAGCGAGGGCTCCGGTGAGGCGGGGGTGGCGCCGGCGGCGGGCGGCGGCTCGCGGGGCGGCGGGCCTTGGCGGCGGCGGCGGCAAGTGGCGACGGCGGCGGCTGGCGCGGGCGGCGGCGGCTGTGGGCGGCGGTGGCTGTGGGCGGCGGTGGTGTGGGGGTTTGGGACGGCGGGGGTGGCGGTATATAAAGGGGCGGGGGCGGCGTCTTGGAGGAGGGGCAAGGCGTGGCGGCAGAGAGGAGTCCGGCTCGGACTCCAAGTCCGAGTCGGCGGCGCGCGCAGGAGGCGGCGGCGGCCTGGCTCGGCTGGGCCTTAGGCCCAGTGGGGCGCGGGAACTTTTTTATATATATATAATTCCGCCGACGGAAATAAAATCCTAGAAAAATAAATAAAAATCTAAAAATGCCAAAATAAATTTTCACCGCCTAAATAAAATATTTAGAACGAGATGAACATTTTCTTGGCCCTAAAATGCAATTTTGAAAAACGTGCAATTTTTCTAATGCAAACAAAATTGCAATAAAATCTAAATAAAACAAATATTTGATTTTAATATTTTTCCTCCAATATTTGAATTATCTTGGAGAAGTCATATTATCTCCTCTCATATATTTTAGTATGAAATATTTTCGGAGAGAAAAATAATTAAAACCAAAATCCTTGTTTCAAAATTTGATAAAAATCAAATTTGAAAACCGGGAAAATCCCCAACTCTCTCTGAGGGTCCTTGAGTTGCTTAGGATTTCAAGGATCGCGAGACGAAATGCAAATAAAATATGATATGCAAGAATGATCTATGTATAACATTCCAAATTGAAAATTTGGGATGTTACAAACCTACCCCCCTTAAGATGAATCTTGCCCTCGAGATTCGGGTTGGCTAGAGAATAGGTGCGGGTGGTCTTTGCGAAGATTATCCTCTCGTTCCCAGGTGGCTTCATCCTCAGTATGGTGGCTCCATTGAACTTTGCAAAACTTGATAACCTTACTGTGAGTGACTCTGCTGGCAACTCTAGAATCTTAACTGCCTTCTCCTCGTAGGTTAAATCACTGTCCAACTGAATCGCCTCCAAGGGTACTGTATCCCTTAACGGTATATCGGCCATCTCAGCTTGACACTTCTTCAGCTGTGAAACATGGAACACATCATGAACTCCTGACAATCCCTCGGATAATTCCAACTTGTAGGCAACTTCTCCCATCCGTTCCACAACACGATACGGTCCTACAAATCTCAAAGCTAACTTTCCTTTAACTCCAAAACGTTTCACTCCTCGCAAGGGCGATACTCGCAGATATGCTCTGACTCCAATTTCGTAAGTTACCTCCTTGCGTTTTGAGTTTGCATAACTCTTCTGCCTGGACTGAGCAATCTTCAGTCTATCGCGAATCAATTTAACCTTTTCCTCAGACTCCCCAATCAAGTCTGGTCCAAACAATTGTCGGTCTCCTACCTCATCCCACATCAACGGTGTTCCACACCTTCGTCCATACAGGGCTTCAAATGGTGCCATCTTCAAACTGGCTTGGTAGCTATTGTTGTATGAGAACTCCGCATAAGGCAAATTGTCATCCCAACTAGATCCATAATCTAGCGCACAGGCTCTCAACATGTCCTCCAGAATTTGGTTGACTCTCTCGGTCTGCCCATCTGTCTGCGGGTGAAATGCTGTACTGAACTCAAATCTTGTTCCCAAAGTCTGGTGTAACTGATGCTGAAACTTTGAAGTAAATTGTGTTCCTCTATCTGATACGATGGTCCTAGGAACTCCATGCAAACATACGATCCGCGACATGTATATCTTGGCCAACTTTGCACTGGTATAAGTGGTTTTCACTGGGATGAAGTGAGCCACTTTGGTCAAGCGACCAACTACTACCCATATGGAATCATATCCGGCTTTGGTCCTGGGCAATCCGGTGATAAAGTCCATGCCCAGTTTATCCCACTTCCATTCGGGTATCGGCATAGGTTGTAACAGTCCTGCTGGCTTCTGATGTTCTGCCTTCACTCTCTGGCATACATCACATACGGCTACGTACTCAGCAATATCCTTCTTCATACCAGTCCACCAAAAATGTTCCTTCAAATCCAGATACATCTTGGTGTTTCCGGGGTGTATCAAGTAGGGTGAGTCATGAGCCTCTTGAAGTATTAACTTCCTGATCTCTGGTTTATTGGGCACATAAACTCGGTCCTCAAACCATAAGGTATCGTGCTCATCCTCACGAAAACCTTTGGCCTTTCCTTTTCCCATCTTCTCTTTTATGTCGGCAATCTCCTTGTCATCCTTCTGAGCTTCCCGAATCTTGTCCAGTAACATCGGCTGGACCTCCATTGTTGCAACGAATCCTCTAGGAACTATCTCCAATCGTAGTTCCATGATGTCCTCTGCTAATTCCTTCGGCAATCCCTTACTTTCAAGGATATTAGCATAACTCTTTCGGCTCAAGGTGTCTGCTACGACATTGGCCTTTCCTGGATGATAGTGTAGCTTCATGTCATAATCCTTTATAAGCTCCAACCATCTCCTCTGTCTAAGGTTTAGTTCCTTCTGGGTGAAAATGTACTTCAAACTCTTATGATCCGTGTACACATCACAACGGTTTCCTATGAGATAATGTCTCCAGGTCTTCAATGCATGCACTACGGCTGCTAACTCCAAATCATGCGTGGCATAATCCAACTCGTGAGGTTTTAGTTGTTGTGAGGCATACGAAACAACTAACTCTTCCGTTCTGCATAAGCACACATCCAAGTCCTAAGCGAGAGGCGTCGCAATACACTTGGAATTCCCTATGTATATCTGGCAGTGTTAGCACTGGCGCTGTAGTTAAATGTTTCTTCAACTCCTAGAAACTTGCATCGCAATCTTCTGTCCATTTAAACTTAGTATCCTTCTTCAGTAGTTCAGTCATTGGCTTCACAATCTTGGAAAAGTTCTCAATGAATCTCCGATAGTACCCTGCGAGTCCAAGGAAACTACGGATCTCGCTAACTGAAGTGGGTGCCAACCATTCAGTAACTGACTGAACCTTGCTGGGGTCTACTGCTATACCTTCTCCTGATATAACATGTCCAAGGAATCCGACTTCCTTCAACCAAAATTCGCATTTGCTGAACTTGGCATACAACTGGTGTTCCCTGAGTTTCTCGAGAACTAGGCGTAAATGCTCTTTGTGCTCCTCTTTATTCTTCGAGTACACCATAATATCATCAATAAACACCACAAAAAACTTGTCCAAATATTCCATGAACACCTTATTCATCATGCTCATGAAATAGGCAGGGGCATTAGTCAGTCCAAATGACATGACCGTGTACTCGTATAATCCATACCGCGTTGTGAACGCTGTCTTGGGTATATCCTTCTCTCGAATCTTCAACTGATGGTATCCTGATTGCAGATCGATCTTCGAGAACACTTTAGCTCCTTGCAGCTGATCGAACAGATCATTGATCATTGGCAATGTTGGGGAACGTAGCAGAAATTCAAAATTTTCCTACGTGTCACCAAGATCTATCTATGGAGAGACCAGCAACGAGGGGAAGGAGAGTGCATCTACATACCCTTGTAGATCGCTAAGCGGAAGCGTTCAAGTGAACGGGGTTGATGGAGTCGTACTCGTCGTGATTCAAATCACCGATGACCAAGTGCCGAACGCACGGCACCTCCGCGTTCAACACACGTACAGCCCGGTGACGTCTCCCACGCCTTGATCCAGCAAGGAGAGAGGGAGAGGTTGAGGAAGACTCCATCCAGCAGCAGCACAACGGCGTGGTGGTGGTGGAGGAGCGTGGCTATCCTGCAGGGCTTCGCCAAGCACCACAGAAGAGGAGGAAGAAGAGATGCAGGGCTGCACCAACGAGAGATCGAATCACGTGTGTTATGGGCAGCCCCCTAGGCCTCATATATATAGGGGAAGGGGAGGAGGCTGCGCCCCCTCTAGGGTTCCCACCCCTAGAGGGGCGGCAGCCCCAAACCCATCTAAGGGTGGCGGCCACAAGGGGGAGGAGAGGGAGGCGCAGGGTATATGGGCCTTAGGGCCCATCTGCCCTTAGGGTTTGTCCCCTCTCCCCTTCTAGGCGCATGGGCCTTAGTGGGACTGGTGCCCTTGGCCCATGTAGACCAAGGAGCATTCCCTACAGCCCATGTGGCCCCCGGGGCAGGTGGCCCCACTTGGTGGACCCCCGGGACCCTCCCGGTGGTCCCGGTACATTACCGATAAACCCCGAAACTCTTCCGGTAACCAAAACAGGACTTCCCATATATAAATCTTTACCTCCGGACCATTCCGGAACTCCTCGTGACGTCCGGGATCTCATCCGGGACTCCGAACAACATTCGGTAACCACATACAAACTTCCTTTTATAACCCTAGCGTCATTGAACCTTAAGTGTGTAGACCCTACGGGTTCGGGAGACATGCAGACATGACCGAGACGTTCTCCGGTCAATAACCAACAGCGGGATCTGGATACCCATGTTGGCTCCTACATGTTCCACGATGATCTCATCGGATGAACCACGATGTCAAGGACTTAATCAATCCCGTATACAATTCCCTTTGTCTAGCGGTACGACACTTGCCCGAGATTCGATCGTCGGTATCCCGATACCTTGTTCAATCTCGTTACCGGCAAGTCTCTTTTACTCGTTCCGTAACACATCATCCCATGATCAACTCCTTGATCACATTGTGCACATTATGATGATGTCCTACCGAGTGGGCCCAGAGATACCTCTCCGTTTACACGGAGTGACAAATCCCAGTCTCGATTCGTGCCAACCCAACAGATACTTTCGGAGATACCTGTAGTGTACCTTTATAGCCACCCAGTTACGTTGTGACGTTTGGCACACCCAAAGCATTCCTACGGTATCCGGGAGTTGCACAATCTCATGGTCTAAGGAAATGATACTTGACATTAGAAAAGCTTTAGCATATGAACTACATGATCTTGTGCTAGGCTTAGGATTGGGTCTTGTCCATCACATCATTCTCCTAATGATGTGATCCCGTTATCAATGACATCCAATGTCCATGGTCAGGAAACTGTAACCATCTATTGATCAACGAGCTAGTTAACTAGAGGCTTACTAGGGACATGGTGTTGTCTATGTATCCACACATGTATCTGAGTTTCCTATCAATACAATTCTAGCATGGATAATAAACGATTATCATGAACAAGGAAATATAATAATAACTAATTTATTATTGCCTCTAGGGCATATTTCCAACAGTCTCCCACTTGCACTAGAGTCAATAATCTAGTTCACATCGCCATGTGATTAACACTCACAGGTCACATCGCCATGTAACCAACATCCAAAGAGTTTACTAGAGTCAATAATCTAGTTCACATCACTATGTGATTAACACTCAATGAGTTCTGGGTTTGATCATGTTACTTGTGAGAGAGGTTTTAGTCAACGGTTCTGAACCTTTCAGATCCGTATGTACTTCACAAATTTCTTATGTCATTTTGTAGATGCAACTACTACGCTACATTTGGAGCTATTCCAAATAACTGTTCTACTATACGAATCCAGTTTACTACTCAGAATAATCTGGATTAGTGTCAAAGTTTGCATCGGCGTAACCCTTTACGACGAACTCTTTTACCACCTCCATAATCGAGAAAATTCCTTAGTCCACTAGTTACTAAGGATAACTTTGACCGCTGTCTTGTGATCCATTCTTAGATCACTCTTGTACCCCTTGACTGACTCATGGCAAGGCACATTTTAGGTGCGGTACACAGCATAGCATACTGTAGAGCCTATGTCTTAAGCATAGGGGACGACCTTCGTCCTTTCTCTCTATTCTGCCGTGGTCGAGCTTTAAGTCTTAACTCCATACCTTACAACTCAGGCAAGAACTCCTTCTTTGACTGATCCATCTTGAACACCTTCAAGATCATGTCAAGGTATGTGCTCATTTGAAAGTACCATTAAGAATTTTGATCTATCCTTATAGATCTTGATGCTCAATGTTCAAGTAGCTTAATCCAGGCTTTCCATTGAAAAACACTTTCAAATAACCCTATATGCTTCCCAGAAATTCTACGTCATTTCTGATCAACAATATGTCAACAACATATATTCATCAGAAATTCTATAGTGCTCCCACTCACCCTTTTGGAAATACAAGTTTCTCATAAACTTTGTGTACGCCCAAAATCTTTGATCATCATCAAAGCATACATTCCAACTCCGAGATGCTTACTCCAGTCCTTAGAAGGATTGCTGGAGCTTTGCATACTTATTAGCATCTTTCAGGATTGACAAAACCTTCCGGTTGTATCACATACAACCTTTCCTCAAAAAAACGTCGAGGAAACAATGGTTTTTGACATCCTATCTGCTAGATTTCATAAATAATGCAGTATTCGCTAATATAATTCCAACAGACTCTTAGCATCGCTACGAGTGAGAAAGTCTCATCGTAGTCAACTCCTTGAACTTGTCAGAAAACATCTTAACGACAAGTCGAGCTTTCTTAATGGTGATACTTACCATTATTGTTCGTCTTCCTTTTAAAATCCATCTGTACCTAATAGCCTTACGACCATCAAGTAGTTCTTCCAAAGTCTACACTTCGTTTTCATATATGGATCCTCTCTCGGATTTTATGGCCTCGAGCCATTTATCGGAATCCGGGCCCACCATCGCTTCTCCACAGCTCGTAGGTTCATTGTTGTCTAGCAACGACTTATAAGACAGGATTACGTACCACTCAGAAGTAGTACGCATCCTTGTCATCCTACGAGGTTTGGGAGTGACTTGATCCGAAGTCTCCTGATCAATATCATAAGCTTCCACTTCAATTGGTGTAGGTGCCACAGGAACAACTTCCTGTGCCCTTCCACACACTAGTTGAAGAGACGGTTAAAAAACCTCATCAAGCCTCCACCATCCTCCCACTCAATTCTTTCGAGAGAAACTTTTCCTCGAGAAAGGACCCGATTCTAGAAACAATCCCTTATTGCTTTCGGATCTGAGACAGGAGGTATACCCAACTGTTTTGGGTGTCCTATGAAGATGCATTTATCCGCTTTGGGTTCGAGCTTATCAGCCTGAAACCTTTTTCACATAAGCGTTGCAGCCCCAAACTTTTAAGAAATGACAGCTTAGGTTTCTCTAAACCATAGTTCATACGGTGTCATCTCATCGGAATTACGTGGTGCCCTATTTAAAGTGAATGTGGTTGTCTCTAATGCCTAACCCATGAACTATCATGGTAATTCGATAAGAGACATCATGGTATGCATCATATCCAATAGGGTGCAGTTATGATGTTCGGACACACCATCACACTATGGTGTTCTAGGCTGTATTAGTTGTGAAACAATTTCCACAATGTCTTAATTCTGTGCCAAACTCGTAATTCAGATATTCATCTCTATGATCATATCATAGATATTTTATCCTCTTGTCACGACGATCTTTCAACTTCACCCTGAAATTACTTGAAACTTTCAATAATTCAGACTCGTGATTCATCAAGTAAATATACTCAACATCTACTCAAATCATCTGTGAAGTAAGAACATAACGATATCCACTACATGCCTCAGCACTCATTGGACTGCACACATCAAAATGTATTACTTCCAACAAGTTGCTTTCTAGTTCCATTTTACTGAAACCGAGGCTTTCAGTCATCTTGCCCATGTGGTATGGTTTGCATGTCTCAAGTGATTCAAAAACAAGTGAGTCCGAACGGTCCATTTGCATGGAGTTTCTTCATGCATATACACCAACAGACATGGTTCGCATGTCTCAAACTTTTCAAAAATGAGTGAGTCCAAAGATCCATCTACATGGAGCTTCTCCATGCGTTTTATACCGATATGACTTAAGTGGTAGTGCCACAAGTAGGTGGTACTATCATTACTATCTTTTGGCATGAACATGTGTATCACTACGATCGAGATTCAATGAACCATTCATTTTAGGTGCAAGACCATTGAAGGTATTATTCAAATAAACAGAGTAACCATTATTCTCCTTAAATGAATAACCGTATTGCGATAGACATAATCCAATCATGTCTATGCTCAACGCAAACACCAATCTCGATGGTAGAGGGAGCGTACGATATTTGATCATATCAACATTGGAAACACTTCCAACACATATCGTTAGCTCACCTTTAGCTAGTCTCCGTTTATTCCGTAGCTTTTATTTCGAGTTACTAACACTTAGCAACCGAACCGGTATATAATACCCTGGTGCTACTAGGAGTACTAGTAAAGTACACATCAACACAATGTATATCCAATATACTTCTATCGACCTTGCCAGCCTTCTAATCTACCAAGTATCTAGGGTAATTCTGCTCCAGTGGTTGTTTCTCTTATTACAGAAGCACTTAGTCTCGGGTTTGGGTTCAACCTTGGGTTTCTTCACCAAAGCAGCAGCTGAATTGCCGTTTCATGAAGTATCCCTTCTTGCCCTTGCCCTTCTTGAAACTAGTGGTTTCACTAACCATCAACAATTGATGCTCCTTCTTGATTTCTACTTTCATGGTGTCAAACATCGCGAATATCTCAAGGATCATCATATATGTCCCTGATATATTATAGTTCATCACGAAGCTCTAGCAGCTTGGTGGTAATGACTTCGGAGAAACATCACTATATCATCTGGAAGATCAACTCCCACTCGATTCAAATGATTGTTTTACTCAGACAATCTGAGCACAAGCTCAACAATTGAGTTTTTCTCCCTTAGTTTGCAGGCTAAGAAAATCGTCGGAGGTCTTATACCTCTTGACGTGGGCACGAGCCTGAAATTCCAATTTCAGCCCTCAAAACATCTCATATGTTTCGCGACGTTTCAAAACGTCTTTGGTGCCTCAACTCTAAACCGTTTAACTGAACTATCACGTAGTTATCAAAATGTGTATGTCAGATGTTCACAACATCCACAGACAACGTTCGAGGTTCAGCACACTGAGCGGTGCATTAAGGACATAAGCCTTCTAAGAAGCAATGAGGACAATCCTCAGTTTACGGACCTAGTCCGCATAATTGCTACTTTCAACTTTCAACTAATTTTTCTCTAGGAACATATCTAAACAGTAGAACTAAAGCGCGAGCTACGACATAATTTTCAAAATCCTTTTGACTATGTTCAGGATAATTAAGTTTATCTTATGAACTCCCACTCAGATAGACATCCCTCTAGTCATCTAAGTGATTACATGATCCAAGTCAACTAGGCCGTGTCCGATCATCACGTGAGACGGACTAGTCAACATCGGTGAACATCTTCATGTTGATCGTATCTTCTATACGACTCATGCTCGACCTTTCGGTCTTCTGTGTTCCGAGGCCATGTCTGTACATGCTAGGCTCGTCAAGTTAACCCTAAGTGTTTTGCGTGTGTAAATCTGTCTTACACCCGTTGTATGTGAACGTTAGAATCTAACACCCGATCATCACGTGGTGCTTCGAAACACGAACTGTCGCAACGGTGCACAGTTAGGGGAGAACACTTCTTGAAATTGTTGTAAGGGATCATCTTATTTACTACCGTCGTTCTAAGCAAATAAGATGTATAAACATGATAAACATCACATGCAATCAAATAGTAGTGACATGATATGGCCAATATCATATAGCTCCTTTGATCTCCATCTTGGGGCTCCATGATCATCTCGTCACCGGCATGACACCATGATCTCCATCATCATGATCTCCATCATCGTGTCTTCATGAAGTTGTCTCGTCATCTATTACTTCTACTACTACAGCTAACAGTTAGCAATAAAGTAAAGTAATTACATGACGTTTATGTTGACACGCAGGTCATAAATAAATAAAGACAACTCCTATGGCTCCTGTTTGTTGTCATACTCATCGACATGCAAGTCGTGATTCCTATTACAAGAACATGATCAATCTCATACATCACATATATCATTCATCACATCCTTTTGGCCATATCACATCACATAGCATACCCTGCAAAAACAAGTTAGACGTCCTCTAATTGTTGTTTGCATGTTTTACGTGGCTGCTATGGGTTTCTAGCAAGAACGTTTCTTACCTACGCAAAACCACAACGTGATATGCCAATTGCTATTTACCCTTCATAAGGACCCTGTTCATCAAATCCGATCCGACTAAAGTGGGAGAGACAGACACCCGCCAGCCACCTTATGCAACTAGTGCATGTTTTTCGGTGGAACCGGTCTCACGTAAGAGTACGTGTAAGGTTGGTCCGGGCCGCTTCATCCCACGATGCCGCCGAATCAAGATAAGACTAGTAACGGCAAGCATATTGAACAAAATCAACGCCCACAACTACTTTGTGTTCTACTCGTGCATAGAAACTACGCATAGACCTAGCTCATGATGCCACTGTTGGGGAACGTAGCAGAAATTCAAAATTTTCCTACGTGTCACCAAGATCTATCTATGGAGAGACCAGCAACGAAGGGAAGGAGAGTGCATCTACATACCCTTGTAGATCGCTAAGCGGAAGCGTTCAAGTGAACGGGGTTGATGGAGTCGTACTCGTCGTGATTCAAATCACCGATGACCAAGTGCCGAACGCACGGCACCTCCGCGTTCAACACACGTACAGCCCGGTGACGTCTCCCACGCCTTGATCCAGCAAGGAGAGAGGAGAGGTTGAGGAAGACTCCATCCAGCAGCAGCACAACGGCATGGTGGTGGTGGAGGAGCGTGGCTATCCTGCAGGGCTTCGCCAAGCACCACAGAAGAGGAGGAAGAAGAGATGCAGGGCTGCACCAACGAGAGATCGAATCACGTGTGTTATGGGCAGCCCCCTAGGCCTCATATATATAGGGGAAGGGGAGGAGGCTGCGCCCCCTCTAGGGTTCCCACCCCTAGAGGGGCGGCAGCCCCAAACCCATCTAAGGGTGGCGGCCACAAGGGGGAGGAGAGGGAGGCGCAGGGTATATGGGCCTTAGGGCCCATCTGCCCTTAGGGTTTGCCCCCTCTCCCCTTCTAGGCGCATGGGCCTTAGTGGGACTGGTGCCCTTGGCCCATGTAGACCAAGGAGCATTCCCTACAGCCCATGTGGCCCCCGGGGCAGGTGGCCCCACTTGGTGGACCCCCGGGACCCTCCCGGTGGTCCCGGTACATTACCGATAAACCCCGAAACTCTTCCGGTAACCAAAACAGGACTTCCCATATATAAATATTTACCTCCGGACCATTCCGGAACTCCTCGTGACGTCCGGGATCTCATCCGGGACTCCGAACAACATTCGGTAACCACATACAAACTTCCTTTTATAACCCTAGCGTCATCGAACCTTAAGTGTGTAGACCCTACGGGTTCGGGAGACATGCAGACATGACCGAGACGTTCTCCGGTCAATAACCAACAGCGGGATCTGGATACCCATGTTGGCTCCTACATGTTCCACGATGATCTCATCGGATGAACCACGATGTCAAGGACTTAATCAATCCCGTATACAATTCCCTTTGTCTAGCGGTACGACACTTGCCCGAGATTCGATCGTCGGTATCCCGATACCTTGTTCAATCTCGTTACCGGCAAGTCTCTTTTACTCGTTCCGTAACACATCATCCCATGATCAACTCCTTGATCACATTGTGCACATTATGATGATGTCCTACCGAGTGGGCCCAGAGATACCTCTCCGTTTACACGGAGTGACAAATCCCAGTCTCGATTCGTGCCAACCCAACAGACACTTTCGGAGATACCTGTAGTGTACCTTTATAGCCACCCAGTTACGTTGTGATGTTTGGCACACCCAAAGCATTCCTATGGTATCCGGGAGTTGCACAATCTCATGGTCTAAGGAAATGATACTTGACATTAGAAAAGCTTTAGCATACGAACTACATGATCTTGTGCTAGGCTTAGGATTGGGTCTTGTTCATCACATCATTCTCCTAATGATGTGATCCCGTTATCAATGACATCCAATGTCCATGGTCAGGAAACTATAACCATCTATTGATCAACGAGCTAGTCAACTAGAGGCTTACTAGGGACATGGTGTTGTCTATGTATCCACACATGTATCTGAGTTTCCTATCAATACAATTCTAGCATGGATAATAAACGATTATCATGAACAAGGAAATATAATAATAACTAATTTATTATTGCCTCTAGGGCATATTTCCAACAGGCAATGGGTACTTGTTCTTAATCGTTACTTCATTCAAGGCTCGATAATCAACAACCATCCTTAGGGATTTATCCTTCTTCTCAACCAAAAGCACAGGGGCTCCCCAAGGTGATGAACTTCTTCGAATGTATCCTTTCTCCAATAACTCCTTGATCTGTTTCTTAATTTCCTCCAGATCATTCACGGGCATTCGATAGGGTCTCTTGGATATTGGCCCGGTACCTGGCAATAGCTCTATTAAAAACTCTATGTCTCTATCCGGTGGCATGCCTGGTAACTCCTCTGGAAAAACATCCGGGTAATCCTTTACTACAGGTACTTCCTCCTGAACAACTCCCATAAGGGCATTCACTTGGCTCCTCCTAGGCACATGCCTAGATACATACTTAATCATTTTTCCCTCTGGGGTGGTGAGATAAATCGACTTACTAGCACAGTCAATGCTTCCTCCATACTTTGACATCCAGTCCATACCTAATATCACATCCAATCCTTGTGACTCCAAGATAATTAGGTCGGACGGAAAAACATGGGTGCCAATGGTTAGGGGTATCTGGTCGCACCATCGGCTAGCCATGTACTCTGCTCCGGGTTAACTCACTAGGAGAGGGGTCCTAAGGGTTTGGGTTGGTAGTTTAAACTTATCCATGAATCCCCTTGATATGTATGAATGCGATGCACCAGTATCGAAAAGAACAAGAGCGGTAAATGACTTAACCAAAAACTTACCTATTACCACGTCCGGCTGCTCTTCAACCTCCTCCACGTTAACGTGGTTAACTTGTCCTTTGTTGAATGGATTAGGCTTCTTCCCAGTGCTCCCATTTCCATTTCCATTCTTTCCCTTAGGGCACTTTGTGACGTAGTGTCCAGTCTTCCCGCACTTGAAGCAAGTAATGTGACCTAAGTCTCTTTTGGTGGGTGTGGATGGATTGGGGCGGTTATGATTGTTGTTAGGTCCGTTCCCATTCCCATTCTTAGAACCATTGTGGTTATGCGATCCTCCTCCAGTGTGGTTGTGACCTCCATGGTTATGAACAAGTCCTCCCGAGTTCGGGGTTAGGCGAGGCTTCTGCTGAGCTCCTGAGTTATACTTCCATTGTCCATACTTCCTCTTGCGGCTCTTAATCTGCTGCTGCTTCCCTTCAATCATAAGAGCCTTATCTACTAACTCCTGGTAGTTGTTGAAGGTTGCTACCATCAATTGCATGCTCATCTCATCATTCAGCCCTTCCATGAACTTCTCCTGCTTCGCGGCATCTGTGGCTACATCATCAGGGCATAGTGAGATAACTTGCTAAACTCATCCACGTACTGAGCTACAGTACGGTTCCCCTGACGTAGGTTGCGGAACTCCCGCTTCTTCATCTGCATAGCTCCAGTTGAGACATGGGCTATGCAGAAAGCTTGCTGAAACTGGTCCCAAGTGACATTGGCTATAGGAAATGTGGTTGTGTAATTCTCCCATCATGAGGCTGCAGGTCCATCCAATTGGTGTGCGGCAAAGCGCACTCTTTCAGCATCTGTGCAACCTGCAGTGGTCAACTCCCTTCCAATACGGCGTAGCCAATCATCAGCAACTATAGGCTCGGTGCTACTGGAGAACACCGGCGGCTATAACCTTAGAAAATGGGCTAGGTTGTCCACTGGCGGCGGGTTGTTGTTATTGTTGTTGTTGTTGTTGCCCTAGTTCTGAACTAGCAATTGCATCAAAGTATTCTGCTGCTGGATCAACTGGGTGAGCTCCGGTGGGAAAACAAAACCGGGGTCACGTCTCGGAGGCATCTGATGGGTTTAGATGGAAGAGATCAGAATAGAAAAGGGGTCTAATGAGAAAACACTACCCATATGCACATGAGACAAACACAAACATTTCACTCAATCAATCAAGCAAGGGCATACAAGCGGTCTAGAAACTATCGCAAAGGTGCTCAACTACTACTGATTACATGGGGGAATACTAAAAACATATGGTGGTCATTTAGAAATTTTGATTGGTGGAAGACTCCATGATGTCTGCTCCAGCTTCGTCTCCAAAGTCTTCCTCACTAGGATCTGAATCAGTGTCGTCGATGATGATGTAGTTGTCTGGGAAAGTGGGGTCGTCGTCTTATTCTACTGGTGTAGGGCCTCCCATGAATACTCTGATCTTCTTGATCAGGTCGTCATTCTTCTCCAATAGTGTCTTGATTTCCTCCTCATATCCATCGCGTGTAAACTTGAGTTCTTCCTCCAGTTCGATGATCCTAGTCTTTGCCTCCTTCAAGTCCATCATGTTTGTGCACATCTGGTTCTCCTGGCGTCGAATGTGCTGGTTTAACTCCTGGATGAAAGCTGCAATGGATCTATCCTTCTTGGTGCTGATTACTTCCCATTGCTCGTCTCGGCGTCCACATATCTGGTAGATAGTGTCCTTAAGTTCCCTGTTGTAGACTTCTCCAATGCGTCCCATGGTAATGTGGGCTGCCATGCTCTTGCCTAGGCTCCAGGTGGGTGCTTCGAAAGAAAATTCTATGGGTTTAGAAGTTGGCGAGAACGTCCTTCCTGGAACTTGTACTTAAATCATCCAGCGCTCCTCTTCAGGTAAAATGGCGTTGTACGTCCCGGTGAAGCTTGGTATTCCAATGTTCAAGTACCTAGTGACTTCCTTCAGGTGGCGTCCAAATGGTGTGTCTTCATCCGGTTGTGCAAACTTGTGCTTCATCTCCGCCATCCTAAAGAGTAGAAAATGGAGAGGAGTCAGAAATGAGTAGAGAAGTGTGACCTATGGTTTAGCTTAGTGGTCGTGTCCTACACTCAGCGTGTGCTCTGATACCATCTTGTAGCGACCCGACCTCAGATGGTCAAGTCTCTATGCTTCAGTGTCATCCCTGGATCGGTAGTGCTGACACACACAGTACTCGAAGGATTTATAACAGAGTGGCAATCACACACTTATTATATCGTATGTCTCAAGAGAGAGAACTTATTACAATAATATGGCTTAAGGCCATCTAATGCGATAACAACAGAAGGCTTGGAAGATAAAGTGAGTCCATCAACTCCAACGGCATAGCTGAGCTGCACGGCAACGACCTAACGAACCTTACTCCTCGTATGAAAAGTTTGCAACATAATACGTTGCAGCCCGAAAACGGGTCAGCACATGGAATATGTTGGCAAAGTAACACAGTAGAGCAAGAACAGAATAATGCTATCACTACATGCATATTTGGCTGGTGGAAAGCTCTATGGTTATAGTTTTTGCGAAAAGCCAATTTTTCCCTACAACAAAGGAATAGATTTTAAATTTAACTATCATGGTAGTTGAACAAACATTGAGAAGGTTCCTCCAACTCAATCCCAATTAAAGTGGTTAACAACCCAACAGTATTAATTAAGAGTGATGAGATACATGTGATAACCCAAGTACTAGATACTCAAGATTTGTCCATAACCAGGGACACGGCTAACCATGATTAGTTTATACACTCTGCAGAGGTTTGCGCACTTTTCCCCACAAGACTCGATCTCCTCCGTTGGATTTCTCGCACTACATGGTGTTTGAGAAACGGATGACCGAGACACAGTCTTTCAGAAACATTAACTCTCTACTCCGGACAGACCATACCAAACCTACATCCCACTACCTGCTGATCTGCCTCTTCAAGAGCTTCACATAACTTACTCAACTATGCTAGAGCCCATAATAGTTTGTGGCTGCACACGGAAGTTTCTAGCATGAATAATCTCAGTTCCCTTTGAGTCTGGGTGGCGGTCCATAGGAAGATCACACGGTTACTCCGGGATTTCCAAAAATACAGGCAACACTAGGTACTCCAGGTGCCTCAATCCACCCAGATGTGTATTTAAGTTGCCACCTTAAGTTGAACCATTAATTATCAATCTCACATCTGTCATGGATTTCACTCACCCAAACCACGTCTACGAGCATAGCATAGCAATATAAGCAACGCGTAGAAGTAACTCCCAAAGGTTTGAATGTAACAAGGTAATAGGTTCTACCTCAACAACTACTTCCCAACCCACAAGTTAATGACATCATAATCATACAATGTTTGAGGATTGATACTAATGCATAAAAACTGGGTGATAAAGGGATATGATCAAAGTGTTACTTGCCTTGTTGACGATCTGCAAAACCTAGGGACTCGTAGTAGCAAGCTTCGCACTCCGGGTGTTCTATCGCAAACAAACAATAACATACATAAGCAACAAGCAAAGAATGCGCAAGCAAAAACTCAAATAAAAGAGGTTGACCAGAAAGTTCAACTTAAGAACTCCGGTTAGCAAAAAGAATCAAATCAAACGGAGCAACGAAACTCAAACGGCGAAAGAAACAAGATCCGTTTACTAATCTGGACCTAGGTCAAATTTTACAGTAGCAAAGACTTGTTCAAGTTGATTAAACAGAAAGAGGGTCTCGAGACGAAGATCTAGGCGCTTGAATTGCCTGATTCGACTAACGAGCGAAAAGACAAACATAAACTAAGATCGGATCAGAAATCGAGATCGAGAATAATCGCAGATAAATCCGATAAAAGAAAACTGATGAACAGACTAACGAACGAGCGTTCGTTGGCTGTAACTAACGGGCGAAGAACCGTTCGTTAAAACGAACGTATGGACGAACGTCCGCTAAATAGAAGAATCGAAAAAAAACGGCGATCCGAAAAAAAACGAATCTAGGGTTTCTAAAAAACCGAACGGTTTTTAAAAAAACCGGCGGCTCGGAATCGGCTCGGTACCTCCGGTGAGGGCTCCGGCGAGGCGGGGGTGGCGGCGGCGGCGGGCGGCTGCTCGCGGGGCGGCGGCGGCGGCAAGTGGCGACGGCTGCGCAGGCGGCGGCGGCTGCGGGGGGCGGTGGTGTGGGGGTTTGGGGCGGCGGGGGTGGCGGTATATAAAGGGGCGGGGGCGGCGTCTTGGAGGAGGGGCAAGGCGCGACGGCGGAGAGGAGTCCGGCTCGGACTCCAAGTCCGAGTCAGCGACGGCGGCGGCGCGCGTAGAAGGCGGCGCGGCGGCGGCCTGGCTCGGCTGAGCCTTAGGCCCAGTCGGGCGCGGGAACCTTTATATATATATATATATATAATTCCGCCAACGGAAATAAAATCTTAGAAAAATAAATAAAAATCTAAAAATGCCAAAATAAATTTTCACCGCCTAAATAAAATATTTAGAACGATGAACATTTTCTTGGCCCTAAAATGCAATTTTGAAAACGTGCAATTTTTCTAATGCAAACAAAATTGCAATAAAATCCAAATAAAACAAATATTTGATTTTAATATTTTTCCTCCAATATTTCAATTATCTTGGAGAAGTCATATTATCTCCTCTCATATATTTTAGTATGTATTTTCGGAGAGAAAAATAATTAAAACCAAAATCCTCGTTTCAAAATTTGATAAAAATCAAATTTGAAAACCGGGAAAATCCCCAACTCTCTTCGAGGGTCCTTGAGTTGCTTAGGATTTCGAGAATCGCGAGACGAAATGCAAATAAAATATGATATGCAAGAATGATCTATGTATAATATTTCAAATTGAAAATTTGGGATGTTACATCCGGCCAAAGGATATAGTCCGGCTGTCCGGAGACCCCCTAATCCAGGACTCCCTCAGTCTACAAGATTAGACTTCTAATTAGACGGGTTCTCTCCAATTTAATTGGTCCAATAAAGTTGTCAGATTACTACTTTAGAATGCATGGATAACTCGCAGGGGTATTCTACTTCGACTCTTGATCGACGGATCATCTCAGAGAAATTCTCACGGATGGGAGGTATAACTTAGCTGCGGAATCATCATGCTTCACCGGCAGACTACATTGCTTTCCGCTACTCTGCAGATCGGTGAGATTGATCATTACCGGTCATCTTCATAGTATTTCTGGGTGCGCTCATCTAGCATATTTTTGTTGTTGCGTAACACGTTCCCGTACATTGATATTGTTGCTTGACTGTTGTTATATGGGTAGAGCCCATGATTCGGAGTTCACATACACTATGCAAGGAGCATCATCACATTGATGCATAAGACAACGATTCTTCTACAAGACGTAGAGTAGTTTCCTTTGCTATGACAAGTTTGAACCGACCCGGGCCTTGTAACCCTAACCATGGTCCATAGTCACCTATATAAGGTCTGGCACAGACTCTCTGATAGGTACCTCATAATCCTACTCGTTGTACGCGACACAAATCTTAGTTCTAATACGAGGCTAGATCTATCAATACAGACAAGCAGAAAATGAGTTATTACCTTGATATGGGGGTTTTAAGGTGGATAAATCTCTCCTCGTGTTAGTCTAAAATTAATCTCTCCCTGTGTGCACCATCCAGATGACCGGCACAATTGTGCCACCCCATACTGAATGCTTCAGGAAAATACAAATACCACGACATAGTACAAAGGCGTTGATGATTAGGGTGAAGTGAAAGGTTGGGTCAGCAGGAACGCTGCTGCTCAGGAGCCAATTGAGTTTCTGTAATCCAGCTCCATGGCTACGAAACTGCAACGCAAAAATGGAGAAATATTATAAAAATAGAAGCGTAGACGAGCGACCGTGGTACACTGGACGGTTGGATGGAGCTCGGCGTAGCCACGATGCCCATCCGACGGCGGGGACGGAATTGGCGGTTTGGTCGGCTCCCCCGCACATGCTCCTTGCCCGCCAGATTCCCGCCACCGATGGGAATTCCCACACCCACACAACAAATCGATCGTGCGGTGCGGCCAACCCAGCTCATTTCCATGCGGGGCCACGTGAAAACGCTGGCCCAGAGTCAGCGGGCATCCGCTACATGATTTCCCATTATTGTCCACATGGGCAGGCGTGACGGGCGGTCTGGTCGGAAGCAGCCAGGCCGTACTGGTCGGTGGCTTTATTCCACAATATCACGCAAGTTGCTTGGATCTATCGTAGTTTACACACCCCACTTCGCCACTATGCTTGCGGTAGGCAATAAGCAAAGAGCCAAAGATCAGCCGTGGGATTAAAGAATAACATGTGCATGGCACTTGCCACTAACAAATATGATCAAGAGGAACGACTTGCAGGTTGCATCTTGCAGGTCAACCGTCCATCCTCTCTATAAAAGGCGGCTCGGCGACGCCTCCGAGCCATCGCCCGGAGGTGATCGGACTGTACGTCTCTCTCTGCTCTAGAGAGCGGCTGTGGCCTCGGCTGGTTTCCCTTTTCGATCCCCCGTCGTCTATCTCTACGTAGTATTTTACATCTTGGTTTCTCGTCTCTGTTTAGTTTCTGTTAGATCCCTTGATCATCTTTTTCGTTTCCTCCGTTGAACATCCTTGCACGATCAGTCTTTTTATGATCAAGTTGCTGGAAAACTTCTGCATGTTGTTTTAGCAGAATTTCCTTCTTGCCTAATCTTGTTTGGCCGTGCGTACACCCTCTCCTAGATTGGATATGGATGATGTTCTCGTCCACCGATCAGCAGGAGGCCACAACTTCCGCCGGAGGTCTGCCGGCGGAGCCGGCCGGAGGGTCGCCCCCATGAGCTCGCCACCGTTGTCTCCGAGCGCCTACGGTTTCTTCCCTTATTCCTCGGCTCCTCCGGGTCCATTTCTATACCCGCCGTATAACTTCTACTCGTGCGGCTCTCTCCCTCCCCTGCCGTTCAACCACCCCGGTCTCCCACCGCGCCCTCCGGCGACCAGGGCCAAGCACGCCACGTTCCCATACCAGCCGTTGACTCCGCCTCCTCGTCCGGCCGCCGTCACCAAGGTCAAACAGACCACGGCGACCGGGATGACGGTGTCGGAGCCGAGGAAGATGCTGGAGGGCAAGAGCAAGAAGCCGAGGACACCGAGGTCCGCAGAGGAGCCTCCGAGGGCGCAGCGGAGGAAGCCGCTGCAGAGGGCGGCGCCCCTGCCCGCGACGTCGGCGGTCACGGAGGCGCTGGACGACCTGGAGCGCGAGGTGACACGGGGCTTCGTGGAGGACCTGCTGCACGCGCTCGCACCGCCCCCCAGCAGCCTGCCCCTGCCCACCTTCTCCCTCGTCAGGGCGGCCGCCACCAAGGTCCCGGCGCCATGCACGGTGTAGCTGGCCCTGGACACCTTCACCGACGTCGAGTCGACAACTGCCTCTGCCGGGTTCATTTTTATTTCATTTTATTTTATGTTTCTTTCTCCAAGTTTTTTTCTTTGGATGGAAGAAACGCTGCCATAAAAGGGATCGATCTAGTTTTAATTTTCGTTCCTTTTTTTTCATTTTCTCCTGGGAGTTGTGAGGTAAATGTAAACCTGAGCAAAAGTCTAGGTTTGCATAGTATTGGTAGTTGAATTCTTGATGTATGAGGCATGCTTTTAATTGCCATGATATATGAAGATCAACATGTTCTTTTCTTTAACCTGGACCAAGAGGTCAACATGTACGTTTGTGTATGCATATCTTCATACGAGCAAACGGGTTGTATATTTATAAGCTGCTCCAGATTTATTTACAATCTCACTTACTATTCTAAGCTTGTGGACCAATATCATCAACATGCTTGTTGGAATTAACCACGACGTGTGGCACGTCCGGCTCTGACTTGAGTAAACATCGAGTTGTATCGGAGTGCTCTAACCAATGAACCAGTTGCCCCGTCTTAGAAACCCTAGACAGTCGCCATAGCTACACCCACTCCCCGCCGGCCATGCGTCCCCTACTCCGCATGTCGCTCCGGCGCGGGAGAGGGTGGAGATCCTGGATCTGCATTGCAGCTCTGTAGTTAGATCTGTTAGGGTTACAGTTTGGTTCCCTGACAGCCAAGGTAGTCCGAATAGTGACTTTGAATCGGATTGAAGCTCCGATAATAGGATGACAAATCGTAGAAACTTAACTATCGGAGTCGTAGAAATGTAGATTGTGCTAACAAAGTCGTAGAACTAATGGGGCTAGTTTGTAGAAAAAAATATGAACATTTACAATAACACATTTATATGATGTGAAAATATATGCAATGATGAATCCAGTGATATATATTTGGTGGTGTACTATGTTAATTTTTTTTTATAAACTTGTTGAAAGTATATAAAGTTGACTTTAGACAAACATAATATGTGGAGTAATAAAAACGGAGGGAGTAACATTTTTTCAAGTGGTTAGATAATGAAAGGGCATCGTTTGGGTGGTACAAAAATGCAAGGACAAAGCTACTAAGTGCAATTAAGTTACAGAGACTCATGTGCCGAGTTTACAATGAATTATCCAACTTCCTGAAAATGAGTCTCTTTCTGTGGAGTTGGTAGCGCAAGCAAACCACAAAATGGGCCAAACAGCCGAATATCCATTTCTGAGCCCAGGCTCATCTACACCCGGTCAAAAAAAAATTCAAACAAATTCAAAAAAAAATGCATGATAGATAATTTGGTGCATGAGGCGCCCTCCAAATTTAAGATCATTTGAACATACGTGTAGCTCTCGACAAAAAAGACAAATTGGGTCGGAACGGTATATGAACAGTAGAAATTTTTACGAACCCCAAATTTGTCTTTTTCCGAGAGCTACTTAGATATCCAAATGATCTGAAATTTGGGACGCACCTCACGCACCAAATTATCTACCATGCAAAAAATGGATTTTTTTCCAGTATTTGTTATAAAAAATTTCTTCAACGGGGTTGCAGATGAGCACCGAATCGCTGCTCTCCCAAACAGCTCATTGGTTTATAACAAACTCATGTATCGAGTTTATGATGAACTATCCAACTTCCCGGAAACACTCTTTCTGTGCGATAGTAACCCAAGCAAACCGCAAAGATGGACACAAACAGCTCATTAATTTACAGCAAACACACATACCGAGTTTATTATGAACTACTTCCTCTGTTCCTAAATGTAAGTCTTTTTAGAGATTTCACTATAAAGACTACATTCGGATGTATGTAGACATTTTTTAAGTATAGATTCACTCATTTTGCTTCGTATGTAGTCTATAGTGAAATCTTTTAAAAGACTTATATTTAGGAACGGAGGGAGTATCCAACTTCCTGAAAAACAAGTCTCTTTCTGTGCAGTGTTCCTGTTCAAGCACGCCAAACTCGGCAGAGGACGCAGAGCACCGGATGGCGATGCTACGGTCGTGGCTGCCGCTGCTCTGCCACGGGAGCAACGGGACGGACACGCCGGTGCTAAGCAGCAGGGAGAAGGTGGAGATGGTGACCATGCTGGAGGAACTAATCGAGAAGCTTTGGTGGGAGCAGCAGGAGGAGGCCCTGGCGCTGTGGCTGCACCACTTCGCCAGCCCAGAGACTGATGCTCAAGAGCGTGTGCAGTCGATCATGTAACTCACGGTACATCCTCAAAAAAAAAATTTAACTTCGGTACTAATCATGTATATCAGTGCAGTGGGATCTACATTTTGTTTACTCCTGGACTCCGTTCATACGCAGGCCTGGTGCAAATTTGTAACAACATCTTCAAATACGTGGTGGAACCAACAGATTTTTGCACTTCTGAGTAACAAACTGAACCAAACGGGGTGGGGAAATCACATACCGATGCCAAACAAGTTCATACATGTATCTCATTTAGTGAATCATCACACTGCGAACATACAAAGGAAACGACCGTGAGCAGTCCCAGCCCAAAACCCTAGTTCTGACATCCTCAACTTTTGAACAGAGGCCATGCATACAATTCTAACATGTCGTGGAAGTGTCGAACACGTCAACCTTTTTCCTCCAAGAATATGTTTGGGCAACAGCTATTCAAGACAAGGTTATAATGGCAACAATACTGGGGGAGGTGCTTATTCTAATGATGATGTTACAATAGCTAGCAAAGCTGGTTACAACAGATTCTTGGTGCTCATATCCTGATCACTCTACTGTACAGAATATCCCTGCGGACAAAAAAGTTTACACTTCACCTCAGTTCATTCGTGGAGTTCGTCCTTCCGATAGTGCTTGGTTCTCCGATTGACACAGATGCTAATGATTTGGAGGCCCAGGCAGTGGCATTCCTTGCCCCCTCCTGTAAATTCCCTCGCTTCGAAGGGTATAACCTACTCAATTTCTGTCTTGCTTGCTCGAGGTAGGTGAAGAAATATTCATGCACGCCCATCAAGTTCGCAAACAGAGTATGCCTCCTCCATGCCCATTTTGCTGCAGAAACTATCCTTGGGAATAGAAGATACAGCAACCGCAGGATTACAAAAGAAGCTGCCAGTGCTAGATACGTATCCTGCTGGAGTATATTTTCAGGTGAACGCGCCCACCAGAATGGACAATTTTCCGGTTCAACATCCTTTTTTGGCTCAATTTCATCTAACGGGTGTGGCATGGCCTCCCCAGTGGTTGACTCCACTGATGCACTGATGCCTTCATCACATAAATTGACCGTCAGCAAATCAATTAGAAAAACAGATGCAGCCACAAAAGATATCATAAACACAACAAATTCCAAGTTCAAACTCCAACCACAAGGAGACTCATAGACACTAGTTTGGAACAAAGATGTCTCATACCACAAGATAGGTGGAAAAATACGAACATGTAGCTCAGTTGCTCAATACAATGAAGAACTCTGGTAAGCATGCAAGCAAAACTACAACACGCTCCAAAAAAATAGAATACAAAAAAGAATGGAAAAGAAGAAAGAGTCCGTATGCAACAATTTACACACCTGAAACATCACTGTAGAAAGCAGCTAGTGGCTTAACAGTTCGAGGTCCATGGTACCTCACTCGCATTGTTGAATTCAAGAGAAATAGTGTTGGAAAACCATGAATTCCATATCTTGATATTATGCTGCAGTTTCAAATGCAAAGGTTACACTCCATCATAAAACAAACAGTAGTGTATTACACTAAGGAACACATTTTTCTTCAGTCCAAAGGCGGGCATACCTTGGCCTAATTGCAGATTCCTCAAATGCAAAATGGCGAATAGTTGGGAATAAGTGAGCCAACTTCTCGAAATTAGGTTTGCACTCTTGTGAAAACGGGCACCATGAGGCATAGAAAAGTACAGCAATGTACTCATCTTTGTTCAAGTAAAGAAGATTGACTGCCCTCGCCAATGTAGCCTCATCTCCCTATATAATGTTAAAGAAATTTAAGAGTCAGCTTCAATTCTACAAGTACAACAGATGGAATATCCTTGTGCTAATGAAGGAAGGGAGGGACAAACAGGCACTACATCACAATAAAAGAAAAAAATAACAAAATTAGTTAGATATAGTACTAGTTGTCAGATTATTTTTAACTCACTTAAATGTAACGTGGTGCCATGTTAGGGAGAATATGTTTTATGTTCTAATTTTGAGCTCTACATTTTAGGAGAAAAAAACAAAAGACAAGGATGGAAAACTACATCCAAGTTTTTATTTATATTCTTTTTCTCTAAGTCAGACCAACCCCAAGATACAAGATGCGACCAAATTGGAAGAAGCACACAATAGTATCCCTGATTATCTGCAAGTGACATGTCACAAAAACCAGATAATGCAACACACATAGCATAAGCTGCATAACACTTCAGCAGAGTATGTTACTATAGGAACAGGAGTTGCAGGGAATTCCAAACAAATATGAAAGTGGCTTTTTAGGGACATGGCACAAAACCAATTGATACAACATAGTAACACTTCAGGACAACGTGTTATTATAGGAGCACAGGGGGCAGAGGAGGGAATTTCAAACCAAACACAAAGCTGGCTTGGTCCTTTTTTTTTCTCAATGTTGGCAGGAGAGCTGCCGAATCCATTGATTAGAAAGGGGTATTTCAAGAACACCCCCAAAGCTGGCTTGGTCCTAAGGAGAAATTTCTCATAGCTTAACGCATATGCAGCTTATCAGTGCAGGTTGCCAAAATGCATAAACCAATTGACAGGTTAGAAGAACCTATCCACACCCTTGACACCATGTATGGACCTAGAAAATCCCTAATTTCACGACCCCCAACTTTCACCCCGTCAATAATCTATTCGCCGCTGTATATTTTATCAAAAAAAAGCGTCGGGATAGCTCACCTCGATGACGCCGACCGGGTCACCGAGGCGGCGATCCAGCGGCGAGCAGGTGCTGGGAGGCCCGAGCACGGCCTCCGCCGCGGCGGGCACCGGGCACGCCCCGGGATGCGCGGAGGAGCGCCCCGCGGCGGCGAGGAGGAGGAGCAGCAGCAGCAGCGCCGCCCACCGCGGCGACCCCCGGCCCATGGGGCCCTGGCACGGACGCGTCCCCCCGCCCTAGATCCGGGCTCCGGGGGCTCCTCGCATGCGCTGGCCGGCTGGCGCTCGGCGCCGGGGGAGCGCGGCGGCCGCGGGGATTTTCGGTTGCGCTGCGCCGACGGGTGCGGGCGGAGGTTGGTTTGGGCGTGCGGGATTGGGAGCCCTTTGCGTTGTGAGGCCGAGGCGGGTCGCTTTATCGGGTGCGGGCGCCGGGCCGCAGTCCGATCGCGATCGGACGGACGAGATGCCCGGGCGAGCTGGCCCCCGGGACGCGGGATCCGGAGGATGACGTGCGGGGCCCGCCACGCGGTGACGGGGTTGGTCTCGCAGCCCCGCGGCATGGTGACGCGATATTTATGAATACGCGCCTACACCCACAGAATCGATCACGACACACGTGGACCTATGAAGAAGGCCGCGGTGGGCCCGCAATGACCCGTCACTATGGGACCACCCTGTCAGTGAGATATTGTCGCCTTTTAGGCTCGTCATAGTGGGGAGTAACTTAGACCAGTAACATACATATATTACTAGTCTATGTTATCACCTTCGTAATGGGTAGCAAGATATGGATGATAACATGCAAGCCTTCATTATACTGTAGACTCATATTACCTCGAGGTGTGTTATGTTAAATTAGTAACATATTATGTTACCACAAGCATCTCTCTCCTCATTAACTCTATGTCACATAAACAAATTTGTTTTGAAATGTGTTATGTTACTCACCTAAGTTACTCCCACTATGACTAGCCTTAAAAGAAAAGGTCTTTGACGCAGAAGGTTTGCTTTGGGTCAGTGTCACGGATAATTGGACGTAGGAGAATATATGTATGCGCAACTTGCTGCCGCTACTCTCGTCTTATGGCAAAACTTGTGGAGAACAAAAATTGATTTGCTCCGGCATCGACCCCAAAAGGAATATTACCTTTTCTGTTGGTGCACAAAAGAATCTTATCGTTGGGTCTATAAACTGCAACGGACCGGATTGACTTGCTTATTAAGATTTCGTACTGCCAGTACCAGATGGTGGATGGAATATTTCGTTGCGCCTGCGGGTGGAGCCGAACCCTGCGAGAGGCTGTGACCGAGTGCGTGAGTGAGCGGATGGGCCAATCATCTCCGGCCTCAGACGGCCCGTCACTGTCACCACACTCGCGAACAAGATTGTGCCAGCCAACTGGCCGATAGAAACAAGCGTGGATCGAATTTGCTTCAAGAGCGGGAGGCGACGAGTCTTTCTTTTGTTAACACCAGCGGTTTCAACTTTCAGCCACAGGACAAACAGCGGCAACCGAATTTGCTTTGGGAGTTGCTCTGCCAGCCCAGGAGTACGACTTGCGAGGAGATAATTTGTCCGTCCTTCGCAGGGTTTGACCCTGTGATGCCAAGGAATGAAAGAAACATTGGATGGAATCAAGGGCCAATGGCATCGGCAGTGTCAATTCGTTTGGATTTATGGTGGCGTATCGCCATCGGTTTGTCTTTGCTGATGATGTGGTGTCCGTGGCAGCTGGAGAACACTATGATATGAGTTAGACGTTCCACCCTGCGTACTACGTATAATCATGGGAGGGCTCAAATCGTACAGCAACACCCATGCAGCTAAAGCTAAGCAGCTTCGGCTATGGTCTATGGGCAACTAATCACACACAAAAACGGCGTGCAAAATAGCTGCAGGGAATTTTGCACTAGAATCTGTAAGAAAAACTGGAAGTTCCATATAGGAAAGAAAACTGGAAATCCCATATGTAGCTGTCCAATGCAGGTAGTTCCTGAATAATACAGATACCATGCTGTGGAACATGCACAAAATCGACACAAATAGAAATGTAGGTGGAATTGGAAACGTCTAATATGAAGAATTTCGTTTTGCTCTTTCCTATCATTCACCTCAAATATTGACCTTCATTTCACAAATATTGTAATCTGGGGGTGGCCAGTATAGATACCAACAAATTTTACATACAAGATACAAAAATGAATGAGCACCATTACAGAGGAGGAGAATGCAATGAGGGAGAGGGAGAAAAATGGAATTATACCTATGTGACACATTGGCCGCGATTATGTACGCCGCAGCATCATCCCTTTATTAAATATATGGTTTTGCTACAAAATTAACTTTGCCGCCTTCATCACCGTCTCTTGGCAGTAAAACCTTGGCCTGGAAAGCTTAGCCACCAAGCCTGTCGTCCTCTGCAGCATGCACTTGCCCGATCAGTCTCATGGCACCTTGCGACCCATGATGATTCATGACGAGTTAGCTGACCCATTCCTCCAGTGTTTCAACTGAAATTTGTTCCCAGTTGTTCTCGGACAATACGTGTAACAGTATTTTGGGGGTAAAGAATAATTCCAATTTCTGAATCGTGTGTCAGTGTCTGGTATGCTCATTATTTTTTCAGAAAGGGCTTCTGACAGACCAACAGTTTTTCATCGCTAGCTATGTCAAGATCCAATATACGGGCATCCCATCTGAGCTGAGCAGCAACAGATCTTGCAGCTTCAATAAGAGGGGCTGTGTCACGTATTATAATCCAGCCCTGCATAGGCATAAAATAAATACATAATTTTAGACAATACATTGAACACTCATCATCTAATGGTCAATGCAAGCACTGATTTATATATAAGTTATAGATATATGCGAGTGCAAGACTTGTCCAAGAGACAGCCTGATTCAAAACTACACAGAGTACTTTACAAAGACAATTTCTTAAAATCAGGTAAATGAGAATGTTTGTGCATCAGACCTAAGTTTACGCAATACTGAATGCCGCTTCTTCAATAGTAGAGTTCACATAGCCTATAGATAGAAAAAACATAACTCTTGCAATTTGGCCATAGTGAATGACCAGGCAATGAAGAATGGAGTTTTTGGAATTAAAGCAAAGTTAATGTATCTTGTGGATATCCCAAACTAAACTTCCTTGCATATGGCATAGTTAAGCAGCAAGAATTGTTAGAATGGAGCCATATGAATCGTTTTTTATTTTACTTTTAGAACCACCAACACACAACAGGACACCGTTATTGCCCACTGATCAGAATCCACAGGAACCTACATATGGGTTTCATGACTGAACGATCCAGTTCCTATATCAGTATAAATGTAAAATTAGCAAAACTTGGTTACCTCTGGTCTTAGGATGCGATCAACTTCCAAGAATATGTCAAGAGTAGAACATCTACGTTTTTGGCGCTTTTCAAGTGATAGAAAGCCATCAGCATGTACCATATCATATGTTCTCGGGTAAGTTGGAAATGCTTCACACCTGAACAAATGTTTGACATTCTATCAGTTAAAGTGATCAGAAGATCCACAAGGAAAGAACTATAAAAGGTACTCCCGCCGTTCCATAATGTAGTGCGTACAGATTTTTTCAAAAGTCAAACATTACAAACTTTGACCATGTTTATGGACAAAAATATGTACATTTAAACACCAAATGCATATCATTGGATACATCATCAATTATATTTTCATGTTGTATATGTTTGGAATTCTATATAAAAATAGTGTAAACTCGGTCAAAGTTTGCTTAGTTTGACTTTTCTGAAAATCTATACGCACTACATTATGGGGCAGAGGGAGTAACATTTTACATTGTGGTGATCCCCATCTGATAAAGACATAATTCTTGTACAAAAATGTAATTTGCATAAGCATGCTAAAAAGATGGAGTTCGATAAAAATTATGAGTCATGGCTATGCCTTGTATACGCATGCACATGTGGCGTACGATGTGGATTTTTAGTATGATAGAAAGTTGGCGATTACTCGATATACACCTGAAACAAGGGGGTGGGGGGGGGGGGGTCAGAAAGGAAAAACTCAGGGGCAAATACTTACCAGTCGTGTTGAACCCCAATAAGTCCACGGTCAAAAATAAGTGGCAGATAGTTCGGGGCATTTGTAGGAACAACATTCATCACCCATACAGATTTTCCAGACTTGAGTAAAGCAGCATTAAATCCACCAAAGTGAGCATTCATATCCAGAACATTCCTAAGCATGTTAAATGGTGGATGTGGCTCCTCATCACCAGGTCTCTTTGGATGATCAGAAAATATAAGTGGAGACAATAAAGACCAGTAGTTTCGCACCATGGAGTCCCAGGTGGAAGTATCCTCACCAAAGTCTTCTGAATTCACACCTGGCAATTTTGAAGGTTTTAATTGGAAGACAGACAACATTTTCAATAAAAATGCTCATATCTAAGCAGTGTCATCCATCTGTTTGTGACCTTTCTACTTCCATTGTGTATGCTGATACTTACCATGTATATCAAGCTCTGTTGAGTTCAATCTAGCCTGAGAAGGCCATGCTGTGCGATGTTCAATGGGGATCCAACGCTTACTTCTTGTTCCTGCTATACAGGGATTTAGTGGTTTGTAGTATGGTGATTCGGGATCATGACTTTTAGCACAAAGCATAGGTTCGGATTTCCTATAACACAGGAGTGCAAAATCATCATTCCTCCAAACCTTAGATTCAATACATGAGAAAGACGGAAACATGTTATAAAAGAATTCAATACCTTGAACTGTAACAATCCCTTTTATTTGTCTTTTTCCACACATTTGTCTCATCTTGTTGTGACAATATCTCCCAACAGAGGTTATTAGCCAAGGCGCGGATGGTTGTCCATTTCTTTTGATTTTCTTTGTCACGTAAGGCCCTGTGTGTATTCAGACTTGTTGTCCAAACAAAGTATCCACCAGGCCTCAAGAGCCTGTCTACTTCAACCAAGAAAACACCATCTGCAGCAAGAGAGTAAAGTAACATATAGCAAGAGAGTTAATGTTAAATTTTCATGAGGTACAAAAAGATTCTAAGTACATATTTATGGTAAATCTACACATGGATTTTTGTTAACTTAATTCTGCGTATGCCTGTTGGTAGTGGCAAACAATCCTGAAATAAGATAGGGCAGAATTCATTCACAAGGAAAGTATGATTTTTCACTTTTGGTACATGACGGTATGTCCTTGAACATTAGTACAAAGCAACAAATTTACATCATCTTTGGGTACACATATCTTAAAAGGTGGTAAACGTGCAAGTCATCTGTTGATGGATTAGCTTGAACTGGTGACTAGCTGAAATTATTTCGATCAATGAGAGTTAAGACACTGAAAAGAACCAAGGGAATACTCCATGCATACCGTTTTTGTCCCATTCAACATTGCATCTTGCACAGTGCACCATGTCAAATGAAAGATAGGGATATGGAAGCTGCTTTGATGCAAATGAACCAATCAGTGCAGGAATTCCTCTCTCTAGTGTGATTTGCACTTGACTGCCCGATGACTCATAGTTAGCAATGCACATAGTCAAGAGGTCTCTCTCAAATAAATGTGCCCCCAAGGTACCAAATCCACATTCTATATCAAGGACTGTCCTCACCTGAAAATTACATGCCACTGAGAAATCAGAACTGTCATAAACTCAACAATTATCCCAAAAACTATAATATCATACTAGCAGATGAACTATGAGCTGAAGTAGCAAATAGCAACAGCGGAAACATCATATGAACTTGCCAAGAAAAGTACAACCCAAGATATCTCCACTACGTTCAACATTATGGATCGTAGTGGCTGTCCTACTGGCCCACCAAGAAAAAATTCGCAGCACAGTACAAGAAACCCTGATATAAACTTTCCAACGCATTGACTATACATGATTTTCAAAGGCCAGATTAAGTGGAAACTGACCAGCACTTTCCAGACCACTGACCATGCAAAATCTGTAAAGGTATGTTTAATGGAAAGGCCACAATGGACCGGTGCCGCTGGACACAAATCCCACAATAAAAAATCAGTTAGTGCAACTATCTAAAAAAATACTGAAGATTACAGTGAGCTCGTCCATTTTGTTACTTGTCAGAATTTTTGTACTTGAGCTTGCTCCATGATTTCAGATTAAAAAGATTACAGTGAGAGTTATCTTTATGCAACCTCTACAAATACAAGAAAATCAGATGGGAAATTTTAGCAGAACTTATCAGAAGTATTAAGCTGTTTTTTTTTTTTGCGAGGAAGAAGTATTAAGCTGTTGACAGGGAGCACTATCAAGTGTGCCTTTTCAACGAGGTAAATTCAGTAATTTACCAAGGGTAAACCTCATAAACAGAAATGTCACTGGTTTAGTTCTGCTAGGTAATTCCAGTCACCACCTGTGACACTACAGACCGTTAAACACAGAGAGGAATTTGGCAGCAGCTCACCCCGGCCTCATTGAAATTGAACTCGTTCCGCAGGCCAATCATCTCGGCAATCCGATGCGCGTAATCCTCCACGCCGTCAGACAAATGTGCGTCCGACGGGAAGGAGATCTGGTCCTCTTCCACCATCATCCTACGAACAATCAACCGGAGACAGGCAAATTCACAACCAATAGATGAAGCCTACCACCTCAACATTTCCCAAATAGAGTAACAGATTGTTCGCGTACCTCTTGAAGAGGCTCCCCGAGGAGAATTCATGGCCGCTAATCCGCACGTTGTCCTTCCAGATGAAGTCCTTGCTGCTGGGCCAGCGCACGGGGGTGCGGTAGGCCCGCGGCGGCGCGACGAGGCAGGTGGCCCTGCCCTCCCGCGCGCACTGGCGCTCGTAGCTGATGACGACGCCGCCGCCCAGATCCGAGACGTCGACGGCGTCCGAGCCGTTGTAGTAGCAGGGCACGTGGTTCTCGTACTCGGCCGCGCACGCCTCCGCCTCCCGCGAGCGGAGCCCGCCGCCGGCGAGCACGCCGATGTCGAGCAGGTCGGTGACCAGCTGCTCCTGCAGCCGCCGGTAGCCGCGGTGCGCCGAGGCGGCCGCCATCGCCGCGGCGGCCCCGCGCCCCGCGTAGAGCGACCCGGCCCACGCCACCGACCCCACGAGCGCCGCCGCGGCGAGCACGAGGACCCCGATCCTCGCCGCCGCGGCCGCGAGGCGCCGCTTCCTCCCCCGCGCGGGGGTGGCCGCGCCAATGCCGTTCTCGCCGGGCTGCTTGGGGTCGTAGTGGCGGCCCTCGTCGGCGCAGCGGTCCTTCCCGCCGCCGCCCCCCGAGAACCCCCGGTACAGCGGCCGCGACATGGCTGCGCTGCTGCTGCGGATCTCACTGCCCCAGCCCGCGCCGCATCAGACCACCACCGACTCCCGCTCCCGCTCCCAATTCCGCAATGGCGCCGCACTCCACCACTCCCACTCCCGCTCCACCGCCTGCCACGGCCTCAACACCCCTTCAATCAATCAGTCAGCCAATCAATGGCGGTCGCACGGCGAGTAAATGGGGCGAGAGAAGGCGCAGCAGTGGCGGTGGTACCACCAGCGAGCGTACCACGCCACCAAAGCAGCGCGTCCTCGGCCGTTCCGCGCCGGATCTCCTCCCCTCTCGGCCTCCACGGAACGGGACGGGACTGCGCGCTCCCAATCCGTATCTTCTGTTACTGCGTGTGTAACAGCGGGTTGCTCCGTCGACGGCACCGGTATAAATAAAGGCGCGGTCCACGGCGCTGGCGCGCGACGGTGACGGCCGGGGCCGGGCCCGCCGTCGGTGGGAGAGCGGGGTGGCGAGGCCGGTGGGGATGGAACTGAAAAATGAATGCGGCGCGGGCCCCGCGGAGGGGAGGAGGATTAGAGGAGATGTACCGGATGACGAGTTTTTGTTTGACGTGTGTCCGCCCGGTCGACAGTCTCGTGATGCTACAGAATGTGAGTTTTCTTCTATTTTTCCTGGATTTGCTGGGATTATTATACTGTGGGAATTTTTTGTAGTCTACTGGTCGAATAAGTTAGTGATGATCGTGCCGGTCATTAGATCCCAAATCGAGTACTGTTGTCGCCACATGTCGTGTGTAATCCCGGGGCCTGGGGTTTTATATTTTAGAAAGATGGCGCCGGAGGGAAGTGGCTGAGGGAAACATGTTGCAGCTACTCTGCGTTGTTCTAACGTCTTATTCTTGGTTGGACAAATGTAAATATGAGGAGTTGTAAGGCTTTGTACAATGCAAGGTGCTTAGTATAGGTGTTTAAAGAAATAAATCAGCTTTTCTCTAAGCACCGGTGCTTATTTGTAGAGGATAGACGCTTAATTAAGCACCGCTCCTGTAGAAATAAGCATCGGTGCTTAAGAAAAACTTGGTTTTTTTTATTAAGCATTTTTCTAAGCACCTATCATTGTACAATGCCTAAGATGCTTCTAAATCAATATAAGCCCAACCGTTGTTACTCATCAACTCATCAATGTTTTTTCTTTGAAAATTTTAATCTATGCATCATCTGTCCAGGCAGTACAAAGAGAACACTGGAATTAACAGAAACTACATTCAAGTCCATAGAATCACCATGCGACAATCACAAGCGCTAACGCGAGGCGGAGGCCACCGTCGTCATCGTCTTTCCGTCATAGGAGCGGGGCAAACCTTGTTGTAGTAGGCGATTGAAAAGTTGTCGTGTTAAGATACATGACGAGCGCACTAGAACAACAATTGTCCTCGAGGAAAGGAGTCGTAGATCGGAAGGATCCAATATGTAGACATACGAACACGGACAAACAATGACTGAATCCTAGCAAATCAATCGAAGACAAACACCAACCAATTCCGCGAGATACGTTAGTCATATCAGACACACCTCCACGTGCTCTTTGACGACACTAGACGTGAGATCCGTTAGTCATGGATGATTCAGTGACTAATATCACTCATGCTGCCTTTTTAGGTGCTTGTTAATTGTTTTATCTATTTTATTTTTCGTTACAAATATCAATTGATGTAATCAGAAATATGACTTTTATTAGGAGTATCTTTCATTTATGTTTTTAAGAAAGTGTAAGACATATCAAATACCAAAAAAACATATTGATACATATCTAAAAGTTCACTAGAAGTTAAAAGCACCTCAAACATAATAAAAATTACATCAAGATCCCTGGAACACCGAGCGCCAACTACAACTGCCAAAACGAGACATCGAAACGCCGTTGCCGCCACATCCATACTATAGTATTTCTGACCAAGCTGATGACATCACTAGTGCAGAACCGGGCAATAGCACCGGTTCGTAAGGCCTATGTTGGGGAACGTAGCAGAATTTTAAAATTTTCTACGCATCACCAAGATCAATCTATGGAGTCATCTAGCAACGAGGGAGAGAGGAGTGCATCTACATACCCTTGTAGATCGCGCGCGGAAGCGTTCAAGAGAACGGGGTTGATGGAGTCGTACTCGTCGTGATCCAAATCACCGATGACCTAGCGCCGAACGGACGGCACCTCCGCGTTCAACACACATACGGTTAGGAAGACGTCTCCTCCAACTTGATCCAGCAAGGGGGAAGGAGAGGTTGATAAAGATCCAGCAGCACGACGGCGTGGTGGTGGAAGCAACGGTGATCTCGGCAGGGCTTCGCCAAGCACAGGGAGATGGAGGAGTGTCACGGGAGGGAGAGGGAGAGGCCAAGGGCTAGGGTGCGGCTGCCCTCCCTCCCCCCCACTATTTATAGGAGCCCTAAGGGGGCGCCGGCCCTAGGAGATGCCATCTCCAAGGGGGGGCGGCGGCCAAGGGGTTGGTTTGCCCCCCAAGGCAAGTGGGGCGCCCCCCACCCCTAGGCTTTCCAACCCTAGGCGCAGGGGGAGGCCCATGGGGGGGCGCACCAGCCCACTAGGGGCTGGTTCCCCTCCCACTTCAGTCCATGGGGCCCTCCGGGATAGGTGGCCCCACCCGGTGGACCCCGGGACCCTTCCGGTGGTACCGGTACAATACCGATTACCCCGAAAACCTTCCCGATGGCCGAAACTTGACTTCCTATATATAAATCTTCACCTCCGGACCATTCCGGAACTCCTCGTGACGTCCGGGATCTCATCCGGGACTCCGAACAACTTTCGGGTTACCGTATACTAATATCTCAACAACCCTAGCGTCACCGAACCTTAAGTGTGTAGACCCTACGGGTTCGGGAGACATGCAGACTTGACCGTGACGAATCTCCGGTCAATAACCAACAACGGGATCTGGATACCCATGTTGGCTCCCACATGCTCCTCGATGATCTCATCGGATGAACCACGATGTCGAGGATTCAATCAATCCGTATACAATTCCCTTTGTCAATCGGTACGTTACTTGCCCGAGACTCGATTGTCGGTATCCCAATACCTCGTTCAATCTCGTTACCGGCAAGTCACTTTACTCGTACCGTAATGCATGATCCCGTGATCAACCACTTGGTCACATTGAGCTCATTATGATGATGCATTACCGAGTGGGCCCAGAGATACCTCTCCGTCATACGGAGTGACAAATCCCAGTCTCGATTCGTGCCAACCCAACAGACACTTTCGGAGATACCTATAGTGTACCTTTATAGTCACCCAGTTACGTTGTGACGTTTGGCACACCTAGAGCACTCCTACGGTATCGGGGAGTTGCACAATCTCATGGTCTAAGGAAATGATACTTGACATTCGGAAAAGCTATAGCAAACGAACTACACGACCTTTGAGCTATGCTTAGGATTGGGTCTTGTCCATCACATCATTCTCCTAATGATGTGATCTCGTTATCAATGACATCCAATGTCCATAGTCAGGAAACCATGACTATCTTTTGATCAACGAGCTAGTCAACTAGAGGCTCACTAGGGACGTGTTGTGGTCTATGTATTCACACATGTATTACGATTTCCTGATAACACAATTATAGCATGAACAATAGACAATTATCATGAACAAAGAAATATAATAATAACCATTTTATTATTGCCTCTAGAGCATATTTCCAACAGTCTCCCACTTGCACTAGAGCCAATAGTCTAGTTACATAGTGATGAATCGAACACCCATGCAGTTCTGGTGTTGATCATGTTTTGCTCTAGGGAGAGGTTTAGTCAACGGATCTGCCACATTCAGGTCCGTATGTACTTTACAAATATCTATGTCTCCATTTTGAACACTTTCACGAATGGAGTTGAAGCGACGCTTGATATGCCTGGTCTTCCTGTGAAACCTGGGCTCCTTGGCAAGGGCAATAGCTCCAGTGTTGTCACAGAAGAGAGTCATCGGGCCCGACGCATTGGGTATGACTCCTAGGTCCGTAATGAACTCCTTCACCCAGATTGCCTCTTGTGCTGCCTCCGAGGCTGCCATGTACTCCGCTTCACATGTAGATCCCGCCACAACGCTTTGCTTGCAACTGCACCAGCTTACTGCCCCACCATTCAAAATATACACGTATCCGGTTTGTGACTTAGAGTCATCCAGATCTGTGTCGAAGCTAGCATCGACGTAACCCTTTACGACGAGCTCTTCGTCACCTCCATAAACGAGAAACATATCCTTAGTACTCTTCAGGTACTTCAGGATATTCTTGACCGCTGTCCAGTGTTCCATGCCGGGATTACTTTGGTACCTTCCTACCAAACTTACGGCAAGGTTTACATCAGGTCTGGTACACAGCATAGCATACATGATAGACCCTATGGCCGAGGCATAGGGGACGGCACTCATCTTTTCTCTATCTTCTGCCGTGGTCGGGCATTGAGCCGTGCTCAATCTCGTACCTTGCAATACAGGCAAGAACCCCTTCTTTGACTGATCCATTTTGAACTTCTTCAATATCTTGTCAAGGTACGTACTCTGTGAAAGACCAATGAGGCGTCTCGATCTATCTCTATAGATCTTGATGCCTAATATATAAGCAGCTTCTCCAAGATCCTTCATTGAAAAGCACTTGTTCAAGTAGGCCTTTATGCTTTCCAAGAATTCTATATCATTTCCCATCAACAGTATGTCATCCACATACAATCTGAGAAATGCTACAGAGCTCCCACTCACTTTCTTGTAAATGCAGGCTTCTCCATAAGTCTGCGTAAACCCAAACGCTTTGATCATCTCATCAAAACGAATGTTCCAACTCCGAGATGCTTGCACCAGCCCATAAATCAAGCGTTGGAGCTTTCACACCTTGTCAGCATTCTTAGGATCGACAAAACCTTCCGGCTGCATCATATACAATTCTTCCTTAAGGAAACCATTAAGGAATGCCGTTTTGACGTCCATTTGCCATATCTCATAATCATAGAATGCGGCAATTGCTAACATGATTCGGACGGACTTCAGCTTCGCTACGGGTGAGAAAGTCTCATCGTAGTCAACCCCTTGAACTTGTCGATAACCCTTAGCGACAAGCCGAGCTTTATAGATGGTTACGTTACCATCCGCGTCTGTCTTCTTCTTAAAGATCCATTTATTTTCTATGACTCGCCGATCATCGGGCAAGTCAGTCAAAGTCCATACTTCGTTTTCATACATGGATCCTATCTCGGATTTCATGGCTTCCATCCATTTGTCGGAATCCGGGCCCGCCATCGCTTCTTCATAGTTCGAAGGTTCACCGTTGTCTAACAACATGATTTCCAAGACAGGGTTGCCGTACCACTCTGGTGCGGAACGTGTCCTCGTGGACCTACGAAGTTCAGTAGCAACTTGATCTGAAGTTTCATGATCATCATCATCAACTTCTTCTCTAGTCAGTGCAGGCACCTCAGGAACATTTTCTTGAGCTGCGCCACTTACCGGTTCAAGAGGTAATACTTCATCAAGTTCCACTTTCCTCCCACTTATTTCTTCCGAGAGAAACTCTTTCTCTAGAAAGGACCCATTCTTGGCAACAAAGATCTTGCCTTCGGATCTGAGGTAGAAGGTATACCCAATAATTTCTTTAGGGTATCCTATGAAGACGCATTTTTCCGATTTGGGTTCGAGCTTTTCAGGTTGAAGTTTCTTGACATAAGCATCGCATCCCCAAACTTTTAGAAACGACAGCTTAAGTTTCTTCCCAAACCATAATTCATACGGTGTCGTCTCAACGGATTTCGACGGAGCCCTATTTAAAGTGAATGCGGCGGTCTCTAAAGCATAGCCCCAAAATGACAGCGGTAGATCGGTAAGAGACATCATAGATCGCACCATATCCAATAGAGTGCAATTACGACGTTCGGACACACCATTACGCTGAGGTGTTCCAGGCGGCGTGAGTTGTGAAACTATTCCACATTTTCTTAAGTGTGTGCCAAATTCGTGACTCAAGTATTCTCCCCCATGATCTGATCGCAAGAACTTGATTTTCCTGTCACGTTGATTCTCAACCTCGCTCTGAAATTCCTTGAACTTTTCAAAGGTCTCAGACTTGTGTTTCATTAAGTAGACATACCCATATCTACTCAAGTCATCAGTGAGGGTGAGAACATAACGATAGCCACCGCGAGCCTCAACACTCATTGGACCGCACACATCAGTGTGTATGATTTCCAATAAGTTGGTTGCTCGCTCCATTGTTCCTGAGAACGGAGTCTTGGTCATTTTACCCATGAGGCATGGTTCACACGTGTCAAATGATTCGTAATCAAGAGACTCGAAAAGTCCATCTGCATGGAGCTTCTTCATGCGTTTGACACCTATGTGACCAAGGCGGCAGTGCCACAAGTATGTGGGACTATCATTATCAACCTTACATCTTTTGGTATTCACACTATGAATATGTGTAACATTACGCTCGAGATTCATTAAGAATAAATCATTCACCAACGGAGCATGACCATAAAACATATCTCTCATATAAATAGAACAACCATTATTCTCGGATTTAAATGAGTAGCCATCTCGAATTAAACGAGATCCTGATACAATATTCATGCTCAAAGCTGGCACTAAATAACAATTATTGAGGTTTAAAACTAATCCCGTAGGTAAATGTAGAGGTAGCATGCCGACGGCGATCACATCGACCTTGGAACCATTCCCGACGCGCATCGTCACCTCGTCCTTCGCCAGTCTCCGCTTATTCCGCAGCTCCTGCTTTGAGTTACAAATGTGAGCAACCGCACCGGTATCAAACACCCAGGAGCTACTACGAGTACTGGTAAGGTACACATCAATTACATGTATATCACATATACCTTTAGTGTTGTCGGCCTTCTTGTCCGCTAAGTATTTGGGGCAGTTCCGCTTCCAGTGACCACTTCCCTTGCAATAAAAACACTCAGTCTCGGGCTTGGGTCCATTCTTTGGTTTCTCCCCGGCAGCTTGCTTACCGGGCGCGGCAACTCCCTTGCCGTCCTTCTTGAAGTTCTTACCCTTGCCTTTCTTGAACTTAGTGGTTTTATTCACCATCAACACTTGATGTTCCTTTTTGATTTCCACCTCTGCTGATTTCAGCATTGAATATACCTCAGGAATGGTCTTTTCCATCCCCAGCATATTGAGGTTCATCACAAAGCTCTTGTAGCTCGGTGGAAGCGACTGAAGGATTATGTCAATGACTGCGTCATCCGGGAGATTAACTCCCAGTTGAGTCAAGCAGTTTTGCAACCCAGACATTTTGAGTATGTGCTCACTGATAGAACTATTTTCCTCCATCTTACAGCTGAAGAACTTGTCGAAGACTTCATATCTCTCGACCCGGGCATGAGCTTGGAAAACCATTTTTAGCTCTTCGAACATCTCATATGCTCCGTGTCTCTCAAAATGCTTTTGGAGCCCCGGTTCTAAGCTGTAAAGCATGCCGCACTGAACGAGGGAGTAATCATCAGCACGTGACTGCCAAGCGTTCATAACGTCTTGGTTCTCTGGGATGGGTGCATCACCTAGCGGTGCTTCTAGGACATAATCTTTCTTGGCAGCTATGAGGATGATCCTCAGGTTCCGGACCCAGTCCGTATAGTTGCTGCCATCATCTTTCAGCTTGGTTTTCTCTAGGAACGCGTTGAAGTTGAGGACAACATGGGCCATTTGATCTACAAGACATATTGTAAAGATTTTAGACTAAGTTCATGATAATTAAGTTCTTCTAATCAAATTACTCAATGAACTCCCACTCAGATAGACATCCCTCTAATTATCTAAGTGAAACATGATCCGAGTTAACTAGGCCGTGTCCGATCATCACGTGAGACGGACTAGCCAACATCAGTGAAAGTCTCCATGTTGATTGTATCTTCTATACGACTCATGCTCAATCTTTCGGTCTTCCGTGTTCGGAGGCCATGTCTGTACATGCTAGGCTCGTCAAGTCAACCTAAGTGTATTGCGTGTGTAAATCTGGCTTACACCCGTTGTATTCGAACATTAGAATCTATCACACCCGATCATCACGTGGTGCTTCGAAACAACGAACCTTCGCCACGGTGCACAGTTAGGGGGGACACTTTCTTGAAATTATTACGAGGGATCATCTTATTTAAGCTACCGTCGTTCTAAGCAAATAAGATGTAAAACATGATAAACATCACATGCAATCAAATAGTGACATGATATGGCCAATATCATTTGCTCCTTTTGATCTCCATCTTCGGGGCTCCATGATCATCGTTGTCACCGGCATGACACCATGATCTCCATCATCATGATCTCCATCATCATGTCTTCTTGAAGTTGTCTCGTCATCTATTACTTCTACTACTATGGCTAATGCTTTAGCAATAAAGTAAAGTAATTACATGACGTTTATGTTGACACGCAGGTCATAAATAAATTAAGACAACTCCTATGGCTCCTGCCGGTTGTCATACTCATCGACATGCAAGTCGTGATTCCTATTACAAGAACATGATCAATCTCATACATCACATATAACATTCATCACATCCTTTTGGTCATATCACATCACACGGCACATGCTGCAAAAACAAGTTAGACGTCCTCTAATTGTTGTTGCAAGTTTTTACGTGGCTGCTATAGGTTTCTAGCAAAAACGTTTCTTACCTACGCCAAAACCACAACGTGATATGCCAATTTCTATTTACCCTTCACAAGGACCCTTTTCATCGAATCCGATCCGACTAAAGTGGGAGAGACAGACACCCGCCAGCCACCTTATGCAACTAGTGCATGTCAATCGGTGGAACCAGTCTCACGTAAGCGTACGTGTAAGGTCGGTCCGGGCCGCTTCATCCCACGATGCCGCTGAATCAAGATAAGACTAGTAACGGCAAGCAAATTGACAATATCCACGCCCACAACTGCTTTGTGTTCTACTCGTGCATAGAAACTACGCAAAGACCTAACTCATGATGCCACTGTTGGGGAACGTAGCAGAATTTTAAAATTTTCTACGCATCACCAAGATCAATCTATGGAGTCATCTAGCAACGAGGGAGAGAGGAGTGCATCTACATACCCTTGTAGATCGCGCGCGGAAGCGTTTAAGAGAACAGGGTTGATGGAGTCGTACTCGTCGTGATCCAAATCACCGATGACCTAGCGCCAAACAGACGGCACCTCCGCGTTCAACACACGTACGGTTAGGAAGACGTCTCCTCCAACTTGATCTAGCAAGGGGGGAGGAGAGGTTGATGAAGATCCAGCAGCACGACGGCGTGGTGGTGGAAGCAACGGTGATCTCGGCAGGGCTTCGCCAAGCACAGGGAGATGGAGGAGTGTCACGGGAGGGAGAGGGAGAGGCCAGGGGCTAGGGTGCGGCTGCCCTCCCTCCCCCCACTATTTATAGGACCCCTAGGGGGGCGCCGGCCCTAGGAGATGCCATCTCCAAGGGGGGGCGGCGGCCAAGGGGTTGGCTTGCCCCCCAAGGCAAGTGGGGCGCCCCCACCCCTAGGGTTTCCAACCCTAGGCACAGGGGGAGGCCCATGGGGGGGCGCACCAGCCCACTATGGGTTGGTTCCCCTCCCACTTCAGCCCATGGGGCCCTCCGGGATAGGTGGCCCCACCCGGTGGACCCCCGGGACCCTTCCGGTGGTCCCAGTACAATACTGATTACCCCGAAAACCTTCCCGATGGCCGAAACTTGACTTCCTATATATAAATCTTCACCTCCAGACCATTCCGGAACTTCTCGTGACGTCTGGGATCTCATCCAGGACTCCGAACAACTTTCGGGTTACCGTATACTAATATCTCAACAACCCTAGCGTCACCGAACCTTAAGTGTGTAGACCCTACGGGTTCGGGAGACACGCAGACATGACTGCGACGACTCTCCGGTCAATAACCAACATCGGGATCTGGATACCCATGTTGGCTCCCACATGCTCCTCGATGATCTCATCAGATGAACCACGATGTCGAGGATTCAATCAATCCGTATACAACTCCCTTTGTCAATCGGTACGTTACTTGCCCGAGACTCGATCGTCGGTATCCCAATACTCGTTCAATCTCGTTACGGGCAAGTCACTTTACTCGTACCGTAATGCATGATCCCGTGATCAACCACTTGGTCACATTGAGCTCATTATGATGATGCATTACCGAGTTGGCCCAGAGATACCTCTCCGTCATACGGAGTGACAAATCCCAGTCTCGATTCGTGCCAACCCAACAGACACTTTCGGAGATACCTATAGTGTACCTTTATAGTCACCCAGTTACGTTGTGACGTTTGGCACACCCAAAGCACTCCTACGGTATCCGGGAGTTGCCCAATCTCATGGTCTAAGGAAATGATACTTGACATTCGGAAAAGCTATAGCAAACGAACTACACGACCTTTGAGCTATGCTTAGGATTGGGTCTTGTCCATCACATCATTCTCCTAATGATGTGATCCCGTTATCAATGACATCCAATGTCCATAGTCAGGAAACCATGACTATCTTTTGATCAACGAGCTAGTCAACTAGAGGCTCACTAGGGACGTGTTGTGGTCTATGTATTCACACATGCATTACGATTTCCGGATAACACAATTATAGCATGAACAATAGACAATTATCATGAACAAAGAAATATAATAATAACCATTTTATTATTGCCTCTAGGGCATATTTCCAACACTTTATTGCCGGTTTGGTAACCGGTGCTAAAGTGTAGGCACTAAAGCCCCCCCCCCCTTTAGTACCGGTTCAGCACGAACCGGTGCAAAAGGGCAACCACGTGGCACGAGCCAGCATCGGGGGCAGGGAGCCCTTTAGTACCGGTTGGTGTCACCAACCGGTATTAAAATGTTAGGGGGGTTTTGGGTTTATGATTTCTTTTTCATTTAATTTTGTGTTTTCCATTTAATTATTTTTCGTTTGCTAGTATTTTACGATACTACATATTGTACACATTATGCATATATATAAATAGAATTTCTAGTAGAACCGATCATAATATATATATATATACATTCGATGATATATATATATATATATATATACAATTTATCCTAATTAGTGCCTTCGGAGCCAGTGGCATTAGCCTACCTAATTGGTGCCTTCGGAGCACGATAACAATTGGAAGTGGTTCATGGGGCCGGTAGCGGGTAATAGTATTCTCCTTTGAGATCTATGACCTAGTCAAGCAAAAATCCCGCTATTTCCTCTTGAATTGCTTCTATGCGGTCCTGTGCTAGGAGCTTGTCCTGCACCTCTTTGAACTGTTAAGAAGGAGATCAATATGCATGTGTACTAGTTGTGTGACTAGATATCGATAATGGTGTAAAAAATGTGAATAGTGTTCTGACAATTGATATCGTACCCACTCCTGTCTTTGAGATTTGCTCCTTTCGGACGCCATCATGCGAATGTTCTCGCAAACGTAGTATGCACATAGATCATTCCCCGGCGCCTGCTTCAGGGCCTTTACGAGAATGGAATTTGATCAGATAATAATTAATCAAGCATGATAATTAAAGAGATGGCAGCTAGCTAGTACTACTTAATTACTTACCTTGGGTCGATATCATTTCAGATTTTGTTTCCATGGGCCCGGAGTGGCCCTGATGAACTTTGCCCAAGCCCTGCCCACCGACAAAGAAAATGAATAAATGGGTTATTAAATAGTTGTTATCAGGAAATGACGAACTAATTAAATAGGCTGAGATATAGTTAATAATGATTGAAATTACCTGTTGACTATCCCCTTCACGATGGTGTAGTCACTTGCTTTCTTAAGTAGTGAGTCTAGTACTTCAACTGTTCCTTCATCAACTTTAATGATTAACAAGATCCAGTGAAATCTGCATGCACACACGTTTGCATGTCTTAATTAAGCGGGCATATGTAAGCAAAAACATGTAGCTAGCTAGTAGGGAAAAACAGAATTTGTAGTACAAGACAGTGTGACTCACTGGAAGTTGTAAGGAAGTAGTATATCTTCATTGTATTTGAGTTCCTTGAAGAACTGTAGCATGCTTTCCTCTACACTTTTTTCGTGATATGGATCTATTTTCCATGTGTATTCATTAGTGGTATTTGGGTCAACGAACCCAATGCCATAGCGTCCATATTTTTTCATTTCATAAATCTTCATCCTGCATAATACCACAGAAAAGAATATAGTGAGGATAATTATAGGTAATGATTGATCAAAATGATCACTACAGCTAGCTTGAGACTTAAATTACAAAAAGAAATCACTTACAGACAATAGCAACTGACGATAGATTTGTCGAGTGCGTCTTTATTGTATAGCTGAAATAGTTCTGAATACTCAACGGTCACAGCTTTCTCATGGTAGTAATGATCCTTGTTGACATTCACCATGAGGGACTCTCGATTGGAAATCTTGGTAATGTCCATGTACCATTGATGCAATTCATACATTCTCGTTGGGAGCTTATTGACCTCCTCTGGCTCGACCAAAGGTTGGCCCCGGGCATATTTCCGTTTTATTTCCTCCTCTCTAGTCGGAGACATGGGCTCGATATCGAGGAGTTGTCCAATAGTGATCCCGATCGATTCAGCCTGCGCAATATGCTCCTCGGTTATTACCACATCGCCCACCCCGGGAACGTTAACGGTTTGCCCACAATAATATTGGGCGCGCCTACTCTCATGTGTTGTTGGCACAACAAGCGGGGGGATTGATTGCGCCGCCTGTTCTCCCAGCTGGGGAACGGTTTTACCGCTCCTTTTGCCAGTTGATTTGCTCGAGCTCGAGCTCGCCTCTTTATGTAGACGTGCTCGATTTAACTTATTGATGTGGCGATCATAGTCTGTGTCAACAGGCTTGGGAGCTGGTGCTCTAGCCATACGCATGAAGTGGTCAATCTTTTCTACATGCACTTTCTCCCTTGGTGGCGGTGGCGGTTTTGGTGCAAAATGGGCTTCCACCTCAGCCTTCGATATGGCTACGTTTTCCTCCTCGGACTTGTCGTAAGGCCTCTGTGGAAGAGGCGCGAGGCTTGGACCATATTGAAATCGCTTGCCTCCGCCTGTACCTCCAGTACTACCTCGACTTGTACCGCTACGCACCATAGCTGAGGCGGCTCTCTTCCGTGATTGCTGAGGCAGCGAAGATGGCTGACGTGGCGGAGTTGGAGGAGGAGTGGCCTGAAGCTGTGTCAGACTTGGAGGAGGAGTGGCCTGAAGCTGTGCCGGACTTGGAGGAGGAGTGGCCTGACGCTTTGCCGGACTTGGAGGAGGAGGAGTGGCCTGAAGCTGTGCCAGACTTGGAGGAGGAGTGGCCTAATGCGTTGGTGGACTTGGAGGAGCGGGAGTCTGCTGACTCGGTGGCGGACTGCGATGAGGAGTCGGTGAAGGAAATATGCCCTAGAGGCAATAATAAAGTTATTATTTATTTCCTTATATCATGATAAATGTTTATTATTCATGCTAGAATTGTATTAACCGGAAACATAATACATGTGTGAATACATAGACAAACAGAGTGTCACTAGTATGCCTCTACTTGACTAGCTCATTAATCAAAGATGGTTATGTTTCCTAACCATGGACAAAGAGTTGTCATTTGATTAACGGGATCACATCATTAGTTGAATGATCTGATTGACATGACCCATTCCATTAGCTTAGCACCCGATCGTTTAGTATGTTGCTATTGCTTTCTTCATGACTTATACATGTTCCTATGACTATGAGATTATGCAACTCCCGTTTGCCAGAGGAACACTTTGTGTGCTACCAAACGTCACAACGTAAATGGGTGATTATAAAGGTACTCTACAGGTGTCTCCAAAGGTACATGTTGGGTTGGCGTATTTCGAGATTAGGATTTGTCACTCCGATTGTCGGAGAGGTATCTCTGGGCCCTCTCGGTAATGCACATCACATAAGCCTTGCAAGCATTGCAACTAATGAGTTAGTTGCGAGATGATGTATTACGGAACGAGTAAAGAGACTTGCCGGTAACGAGATTGAACTAGGTATTGAGATACCGACGATCGAATCTCGGGCAAGTAACATACCGATGACAAAGTGAACAACGTATGTTGTTATGCGGTCTGACCGATAAAGATCTTCGTAGAATATGTAGGAGCCAATATGAGCATCCAGGTTCCGCTATTGGTTATTGACCGGAGACGTGTCTCGGTCATGTCTACATTATTCTCGAACCCGTAGGGTCCGCACGCTTAAGGTTTCGATGACAGTTATATTATGAGTTTATGAGTTTTGATGTACCGAAGTTAGTTCGGAGTCCCGGATGTGATCACGGACATGACGAGGAGTCTCGAAATGGTCGATAAATAAAGATTGATATATTGGACAGCTATATTCGGACACCGGAAGTGTTCCGGGGAAGTTTCGGATAAAACCGGAGCACCGGGGGGTTACCGGAACCCCCCCGGGGGGTTAATGGGCCTCATGGGCCTAAAGTGGAGAAGAGGAGGGGCTGCCAAGGCAGGCCGTGCGCCCCCTCTACCCCTAGTCCGAATTGGACAAGGAGGGAGGGGCGGCGCCCCCCTCTCCTCTCTCCCTTCCTTCCCCCTCTCCTAATTGGACAAGGAAAGGGAGGGGAGTCCTACTCCCGGTAGGAGTAGGACTCCTCCTGCGCGCCTCCTACTAGGGCCGGCCGCACCCCCCCTTGGATCCTTTATATACGGAGGCAAGAGGCACCCCATAGACACAAGTTGATCCACGTGATCATATTCTTAGCCGTGTGCGGTGCCCCCTTCCACCATAGTCCTCGATAATATTGTAGCGGTGCTTAGGCGAAGCCCTGCGACGGTAGTACGTCAAGATCGTCACCACGCCGTCGTGCTGACGGAACTCTTCCCCGACACTTTGCTGGATCGGAGTCCGGGGATTGTCATCGAGCTGAACGTGTGCTAGAACCCGGAGGTGCCGTAGTTTCGGTGCTTGATCGGTCGGGCCGTGGAGACGTACGACTACATCAACCAAACGCTTCCGTTGTCGATCTACAAGGGTACGTAGATCACACTCTCCCCCTCTCGTTGCTATGCATCACCATGATCTTGCGTGTGTGTAGGAATTTTTTTGAAATTACTATGTTCCCCAACAGCGGCATCCGAGCCTAGGTTTTATATGTTGATGTTATATGCACGAGTAGAACACAAGTGAGTTGTGGGCGATATAAGTCATACTGCTTACCAGCATGTCATACTTTGGTTCGGCGGTATTGTTGGACGAAGCGGCCTGGACCGACATTACGCGTACGCTTACGCGAGACCGGTTCTCCCGACGTGCTTTGCACATAGGTGGCTTGCGGGTGACAGTTTCTCCAACTTTAGTTGAACCGAGTGTGGCTACGCCCGGTCCTTGCGAAGGTTAAAACAACACCAACTTGACAAACTATCGTTGTGGTTTTGATGCGTAGGTAAGATTGGTTCTTGCTTAAGCCCGTAGCAGCCACGTAAAACTTGCAACAAAAAAGTAGAGGACATCTAACTTGTTTTTGCAGGGCATGTTGTGATGTGATATGGTCAAGACATGATGCTAAATTTTATTGTATGAGATGATCATGTTTTGTAACCGAGTTATCGGCAACTGGCAGGAGCCATATGGTTGTCGCTTTATTGTATGCAATGCAATCGCGTTGCAATGCTTTACTTTATCACTAAGCGGTAGCGATAGTCGTGGAAGCATAAGATTGGCGAGACAACAACGATGCTACGATGGAGATCAAGGTGTCGCGCCGGTGACGATGGTGATCACGACGGTGCTTTGAAGATGGAGATCACAAGCACAAGATGATGATGGCCATATCATATCACTTATATTGATTGCATGTGATGTTTATCTTTTATGCATCTTATCTTGCTTTGATTGACGGTAGCATTATAAGATGATCTCTCACTAATTATCAAGAAGTGTTCTCCCTGAGTATGCACCGTTGCGAAAGTTCTTCGTGCTGAGACACCACGTGATGATCGGGTGTGATAGGCTCTATGTTCAAATACAACGGGTGCAAAACAGTTGCACACGCGGAATACTCAGGTTATACTTGATGAGCCAAGCATATACAGATATGGCCTCGGAACACGGAGACCGAAAGGTCGAGCGTGAATCATATAGTAGATATGATCAACATAGTGATGTTCACCAATGAAACTACTCCATCTCACGTGATGATCGGACATGGTTTAGTTGATTTGGATCACGTAATCACTTAGAGGAGTAGAGGGATGTCTATCTAAGTGGGAGTTCTTTAAGTAAATTATTTGAACCTAAATTTATCATGAAACTTAGTACCTGATAGTATCTTGCTTGTTTATGCTTGATTGTAGATAGATGGCCCGTGCTGTTGTTCCATTGAATTTTAATGCGTTCCTTGAGAAAGCAAAGTTGAAAGATGATGGTAGAAATTACACGGACTAGGTCCGTAACTTGAGGATTATCCTCATTGCTGCACAGAAGAATTACGTCCTGGAAGCACCGCTGGGTGCCAGGCCTGCTGCTGGAGCAACACCAGATGTTATGAACGTCTAGCAGAGCAAAGCTGATGACTACTCGATAGTTCAGTGTGCCATGCTTTACGGCTTAGAATCGGGACTTCAACGACGTTTTGAACGTCATGGAGCATATGAGATGTTCCAGGAGTTGAAGTTAATATTTCAAGCAAATGCCCGGTTTGAGAGATATGAAGTCTCCAATAAGTTCTATAGCTGCAAGATGGAGGAGAACAGTTCTGTCAGTGAGCATATACTCAAAATGTCTGGGTATAATAATCACTTGATTCAATTGGGAGTTAATCTTCCAGATGATTGCGTCATTGACAGAATTCTCCAATCACTGCCACCAAGCTACAAGAGCTTCGTGATGAACTATAATATGCAAGGGATGAATAAGACTATTCCCGAGCTCTTCGCAATGCTGAAAGCTGCGGAGGTAGAAATCAAGAAGGAGCATCAAGTGTTGATGGTCAACAAGACCACTAGTTTCAAGAAAAAGGGCAAAGGGAAGAAGAAGGGGAACTTCAAAAAGAACAGCAAGCAAGTTGCTACTCAAGAGAAGAAACCCAAACCTGGACCTAAGCCTGAAACTGAGTGCTTCTACTGCAAGCAGACTGGTCACTGGAAGCGGAACTGCCCCAAGTATTTGGCGGATAAGAAGGATGGCAAGGTGAACAAAGGTATATGTGATATACATGTTATTGATGTGTACCTTACTAATACTCGCAGTAGCACCTGGGTATTTGATACTGGTTCTGTTGCTAATATTTGCAACTCAAAACAGGGACTACGGATTAAGCGAAGATTGGCTAAGGACGAGGTGACGATGCACGTGGGAAACGGTTCCAAAGTCGATGTGATCGCAGTTGGCACGCTACCTCTACATCTACCTTCGGGATTAATATTAGACCTAAATAATTGTTATTTGGTGCCAGCATTAAGCATGAACATTATATCTGGATCTTGTTTGATGCGAGACGGTTATTCATTTAAATCTGAGAATAATGGTTGTTCTATTTATATGAGTAATATCTTTTATGGTCATGCACCCTTAAAGAGTGGTCTATTTTTATTGAACCTCGATAGTAGTGACACACATATTCATAGTGTTGAAGCCAAAACATGCAGAGTTGATAATGATAGTGCAACTTATTTGTGGCACTGCCGTTTGGGTCATATCGGTATAAAGCGCATGAAGAAACTCCATACTAATGGGCTTTTGGAATCACTTGATTATGAATCACTTGGTACTTGCGAACCGTGCCTTATGGGTAAGATGACAAAAACAGCGTTCTCCGGTACTATGGAGAGAGCAACAGATTTGTTGGAAATCATACATATAGATGTATGTGGTCCGATGAACGTTGAGGCTCGTGGCGGATAGCGTTATTTTCTCACCTTCACAGATGACTTAAGCAGATATGGGTATATTTACTTAATGAAACACAAGTCTGAAACATTTGAAAAGTTCAAAGAATTTCAGAGTGAAGTTGAAAATCATCGTAACAAGAAAATAAAATTCCTACGATCTGATCGTGGAGGAGAATATTTGAGTTACGAGTTTGGTGTACATTTGAAAATTTGTGGAATAGTTTCGCAACTCACACCACCCGGAACACCACAGCGTAATGGTGTGTCCGAACGTCGTAATCGTACTTTACTAGATATGGTGCGATCTATGATGTCTCTTACTGATTTACCGCTATCGTTTTGGGGATACTCTCTAGAGACGGCCGCATTCACGTTAAATAGGGCACCATCAAAATCCGTTGAGATGACGCCTTATGAACTGTGGTTTGGCAAGAAACCAAAGTTGTCGTTTTTGAAAGTTTGGGGCTGCGATGCTTATGTGAAAAAGCTTCAACCTGATAAGCTCGAACCCAAATCAGAGAAATGTATGTTCGTAGGATATCCAATGGAAACTATTGGATACACCTTCTATCACAGATCCGAAGGCAATACTTTTGTTGCTAAATTCGGAAACTTTCTGGAGAAGGAGTTTCTCTCGAAAGAAGTGAGTGGGAGGAAAGTAGAACTTGATGAGGCAACTATACCTACTCCCTTATTGGAAAGTAGTACATCACAAAAACCTGTTTCTGTGACACCTACACCAGTTAGTGAGGAAGCTAATGATGATGATCATGAAACTTCAAAACAAGATACTACTGAACCTCGTAGATCAACCAGAGTGAGATCCGCGCCAGAGTGGTACGGTAATCCTGTTCTGGAAGTCATGCTACTAGATCATGATGAACCTACGAAAAGAAGCGATGGTGAGCCCAGATTCCGCAAAATGGCTTGAAGCCATGAAATCTGAGATGGGATCCATGTATGAGAACAAAGTATGGACTTTGGTTGACTTGCCCGATGATCGGCAAGCAATAGAGAATAAATGGATCTTCAAGAAGAAGACTGACGCTGACGGTAATATTACTGTCTACAAAGCTCGACTTGTCGCAAAAGGTTTTCGGCAAGTTCAAGGGATTGACTACGATGAGACCTTCTCACCCGTAGCGATGCTTAAGTCGTCCGAATCATGTTAGCAATTGCCGCATTTTATGATTATGAAATTTGGCAGATGGATCTCAAAACTGCATTCCTGAATGGATTTCTGGAAGAAGAGTTGGATATGATGCAACCAGAAGGTTTTGTTGATCCAAAGGGAGCTAACAAAGTGTGCAATCTCCAGCGATCCATTTATGGACTGGTGCAAGCCTCTCGGAGTTGGAATAAACGCTTTGATAGTGTGATCAAAGCATTTGGTTTTATACAGACTTTTGGAGAAGCCTGTATTTACAAGAAAGTGAGTGGGAGCTCTGTAGCATTTCTGATATTATATGTGGATGACATATTACTAATTGGAAATGATATAGAATTTCTGGATAGCATAAAGGGATACTTGAATAAGAGTTTTTCAATGAAAGACCTCGGTGAAGCTGCTTACATATTAGGCATTAAGATCTATAGAGATAGATCAAGACGCTTAGTTGAACTTTCACAAAGCACATACCTTGACAAAGTTTTGAAGAAGTTCAAAATGGATCAAGCAAAGAAAGGGTTCTTGCCTGTGTTACAAGGTGTGAAATTGAGTAAGACTCAATGCCCGACCAGTGCAGAAGATAGAGAGAAAGTGAAAGATGTTCCCTATGCTTCAGCCATAGGCTCTATCATGTATGCAATGCTGTTTACCAGACCTGGTGTGTGCCTTGCTATAAGTCTAGCAGGGAGGTACCAAAGTGATCCAGGAGTGGATCACTGGACAGCGGTCAAGAACATCCTGAAATACCTGAAAAGGACTAAGGATATGTTTCTCATATATGGAGGTGACAAAGAGCTCATCGTAAAAGGTTACGTTGATGCAAGCTTTGAAACTGATCCGGATGATTCTAAATCGCAAGCCGGATACGTGTTTACATTAAACGGTGGAGCTGTCAGTTGGTGCAGTTCTAAACAAAGCGTTGTGGCGGGGTCTACATGTGAAGCGGAGTACATAGCTGCTTCGGAAGCAGCAAATGAAGGAGTTCATATCCGATCTAGGTGTCATACCTAGTGCATCGGGTCCAATGAAAATCTTTTGTGACAATATTGGTGCAATTGCCTTGGCAAAGGAATCCATATTTCACAAGAGAACCAAGCACATCAAGAGACGCTTCAATTCCATCCGGGATCTAGTCCAGGTGGGAGACATAGAGATTTGCAAGATACATACGGATCTGAATGTTGCAGACCCGTTGACTAAGCATCTTCCACGAGCAAAACATGATCAGCACCAAGGCTCCATGGGTGTTAGAATCATTACTGTGTAATCTAGATTATTGACTCTAGTGCAAGTGGGAGACTGAAGGAAATATGCCCTAGAGGCAATAATAAAGTTATTATTTATTTCCTTATATCATGATAAATATTTATTATTCATGCTAGAATTGTATTAACCGGAAACATAATACATGTGTGAATACATAGACAAACAGAGTGTCACTAGTATGCCTCTACTTGACTAGCTCATTAATCAAAGATGGTTATGTTTCCTAACCATGGACAAAGAGTTTTCATTTGATTAACGGGATCACATCATTAGTTGAATGATCTGATTGACATGACCCATTCCATTAGCTTAGCACCCGATCGTTTAGTATGTTGCTATTGCTTTCTTCATGACTTATACATGTTCCTATGACTATGAGATTATGCAACTCCCGTTTGCCAGAGGAACACTTTGTGTGCTACCAAACATCACAACGTAAATGGGTGATTATAAAGGTACTCTACAGGTGTCTCCAAAGGTACATGTTGGGTTGGCGTATTTCGAGATTAGGATTTGTCACTCCGATTGTCGGAGAGGTATCTCTGGGCCCTCTCGGTAATGCACATCACATAAGCCTTGCAAGCATTGCAACTAATGAGTTAGTTGCGAGATGATGTATTACGGAACGAGTAAAGAGACTTGCCGGTAACGACATTGAACTAGGTATTGAGATACCGACGATCGAATCTCGGGCAAGTAACATACCGATGACAAAGGGAACAACGTATGTTGTTATGCGGTCTGACCGATAAAGATCTTCGTAGAATATGTAGGAGCCAATATGAGTATCCAGGTTCCGCTATTGGTTATTGACCGGAGACGTGTCTCGGTCATGTCTACATTATTCTCGAACCCGTAGGGTCCGCACGCTTAAGGTTTCGATGACAGTTATATTATGAGTTTATGAGTTTTGATGTACCGAAGTTAGTTCGGAGTCCCGGATGTGATCACGGACATGACGAGGAGTCTCGAAATGGTCGATAAATAAAGATTGATATATTGGACAGCTATATTCGGACACCGGAAGTGTTCCGGGGAAGTTTCGGATAAAACCGGAGCACCGGGGGGTTACCGGAACCCCCCCGGGGGGTTAATGGGCCTCATGGGCCTAAAGTGGAGAAGAGGAGGGGCTGCCAAGGCAGGCCGCGCGCCCCCTCTCCCCCTAGTCCGAATTGGACAAGGAGGGAGGGGCGGCGCCCCCCTCTCCTCTCTCCCTTCCTTCCCCCTCTCCTAATTGGACAAGGAAAGGGAGGGGAGTCCTACTCCCGGTAGGAGTAGGACTCCTCCTGCGTGCCTCCTACTAGGGCCGGCCGCACCCCCCCTTGGATCCTTTATATACGGAGGCAAGAGGCACCCCATAGACACAAGTTGATCCACGTGATCATATTCTTAGCCGTGTGCGGTGCCCCCTTCCACCATAGTCCTCGATAATATTGTAGCGGTGCTTAGGCGAAGCCCTGCGACGGTAGTACGTCAAGATCGTCACCACGCCGTCGTGCTGACGGAACTCTTCCCCGACACTTTGCTGGATCGGAGTCCGGGGATTGTCATCGAGCTGAACGTGTGCTAGAACTCGGAGGTGCCGTAGTTTCGGTGCTTGATCGGTCGGGCCGTGGAGACGTACGACTACATCAACCAAACGCTTCCGTTGTCGATCTATAAGGGTACGTAGATCACACTCTCCCCCTCTCGTTGCTATGCATCACCATGATCTTGCGTGTGCGTAGGAATTTTTCTGAAATTACTACGTTCCCCAACAGTCGGATGACGCGGTGTCGGTGGCCTTCGAAAGATGATGCAATCCTTTCTCCACAGGATGATACGATGGTTGGTCTCTCCTAGTGTGTGCTCATCGTCACCTCCAGGAATGTCAAGCTCTAGCCCCGAATATTGGTCCACCACCTCATCAACCAAGACACGAGCATAGCCCACTGGAATCGGGTTGCAATGGAAGGTTGCCTCGGGGGGATTTGTAAAAGCAAGGGCGTCCGCCACCTTCATGGATATGTTCTTCATTTTGAAGTGTAGCTCGCAGTTAGTGTTCTCCATGATGTCATCCACTGGGTAGCTATCCAGCAATGCGTCGCCCGGGGCGGAACCCACGCTGCTTCTCGGCATGGATGGGACGGTGCTATCCAATGGTGGATCATCCGCTAGCTGCTGAGACCCCCTTTGCTGGCTAAGTGAGTCGATCTGCTCCTGCTGCCGCTGAAATTTGACTGCCAAGTCCGCGTGCGCTGATTCTAGGCCTTGAAGGCGTTCATAGTTTAGCTTCCTCTGCTCCTCCTCCATCTTCCTCTTCTTCTCCTCCGCAATCTTCTTTCTCGCACGTGTTCTGTAGTTGGCGTTCCAGTCCGAAAACCCCTCTGTCGGTGTCAAAACCGGCCGATCTCGGGTAGGGGGTCCCGAAATGTGCGTCTAGGCCGGATGGTAACAGGAGGCAGGGGACACGAAGTTCTACCCAGGTTCGGGCCCTCTTGATGGAGGTAAAACCCTACGTCCTGCTTGATTAATATTGATGATATGGGTAGTACAAGAGTAGATCTACCACGAGATCAGAGAGGCTAAACCCTAGAAGCTAGCCTATGGTATGATTGTTGTTGTTTATGTTGTCCTACGGACTAAAACCCTCCGGTTTATATAGACACCGGAGAGGGTTAGGGTTACACAAAGTCGGTTACAATGGTAGGAGATCTACATATCCGTATCGCCAAGCTTGCCTTCCACGCCAAGGAAAGTCCCTTCCGGACACGGGACGAAGTCTTCAATCTTGTATCTTCATAGTCCAGGAGTTCGGCCATCCGGACACCCCCTAATCCAGGACTCCCTCAGTAGCCCCTCAACCAGGCTTCAATGACGAGAGTCCGTCGCGCAGATTGTCTTCGGCATTGCAAGGCGGGTTCCTCCTCCAAGTACTTCACAGAAGATTTTGAACACAAAGATAGTGTCCGGCTCTGCAAAATAAGTTTCCACATATTGCCATAGAGAGAATAATATTTACATAAATCTAATCTGCTGACGTATTCTGTAGTGTGACACATCACGACCAAGCCTTTATCCGAGTCATTTCATTATCCCACCTCAGCGCGTCATGCGAGGCGGTTTCCTTGGCACGTCTTTTTAAAGCAGAGATCGTGTCCCCTTATTCCGGGATTCTCATTAATACGGGCGTGGGTAACCCAACCGCTTCTAGGACTCCTAGATTATAGGCAAGTCCAAACGGACACGGAAATGATGCTTGATATTCACCCTCTTTATAAAGGGACAAGGCTTTTATTTTTCCCTCCCGTGCTCAATCGAATCCTTCCCCCACCTCAAGCTCAAACGCCCAAAGTTCAGGTCAGGTGCTCCGAACCTTCAGTCATGTCCGGATCTAGCCTTCAAGGCCGATGGGCGCCTTCCTCCGTCACGGAAGAAGACATCAAAAAGTTGAGGGAGGCCAGATATCTGACCGCCGAGATTTTGCATCGGCTGCCTTCCCGGGGGCAGGCCGTCCCCTCCCCCGAACCCAACGAGAGCGTCGTGTTTGTCTCCCACTTCCTCCGAGGTCTAGGCCTTGCTCTGGATCCTTTCGTTAGGGGCTTGATGTTTTATTACGGGCTAGGTTTCCATGATCTAGCTCTGGACTCCTTTCTTCATATCACGACATTTATTGTCGTGTGCGAGGCCTTCCTCCGGGTTACCCCTCACTTTGGCCTATGGCTCAAGACCTTTTAAGTAAAGCCAAAGATGATCGAGGGGCAACATGTGGTGTGTGGAGGTGCCTCAATACGCAAGATGACGGGAGCTTCATGGCCTAAAGGTTCCATTCCAGAGGTGTCTGAATTGTGGCAACAGGAGTGGTTCTACATCACGGCTCCTAGAAGTGCCAAGTGGGCGGCCGCCCCCGTTTTCTGCTCGGGCCCTCCACCACAACTGATGTCATGGATTAGCAGAGGACTGAGCTGGGGTCCAGCCAAGGACGTGCCTATACTGCAAAGCCGTATTCGAGATCTCTTTAATGGAGATTTCAGTTTGGTTGCGGTAATACAAATTATGCTGGTCCGTCAAGTCCAGCCTTGCAAACGCCGGCCCCTTCGCTTGTGGGAGTTCAATCCCGAGGGACCACGTGTCATTCAAAATTTCCTCGGCCTGACGCACGAGGAGATGTACAAGTCATTCTTCGGACCTCAGGTAGAGTGTCCGGAAATCATCGAGGACGTGGGCCTGAGCAGTAACCGCGCCGCCGAACAGGTACGGAATCTTCCGACCGAACATACTATCTCTCATTTGTTACGAAGTTATCTCTGAGAGTTTGCTTTTTGACCAGGACTGGCTAACAAAGGCGAAGTTGATTCGGTGTTCGGCCCCCTCCCTGAGGGTTTGGAAAATCTGATACTGAAAAAGATGCTCGAGGTCGCACCCTGCCCGGAGCCCTTGAAGGAAGATACCGGGGAGGATAATACGGGCGGACGCGGGCCCCCAATGCTGCCCATTCTAACCGAGGGAGCGAGCATCTCCATGAAGGAAGACGACCGGAGGAGGAAAAGGACTGCACCCGGGGATTCAGAAGCCGAAGCTTCCAAACGGGAGAAGAAGTCTCCCACAGAGGGTCCTACCTTGGGGGTGCTTCTGCCGCACAAAGTCCGCGGGGGGATCAATTCTCCAGCGAGTGGTAAGTGACCCGAAATACTGCAATAGCACAGGTATGCCATCTTTTCTTCTGAGGAAATAACCACCGCATATGTCTTTTGCAGTTCGGGCCTTAGCCCCTCTCAAATGAGCTCGTCTTCGGGGGATCTTCTTCCAGAGATGATGGAGAGCGAAACGCCTCCTCCGAACTCCTCCGCTCCGGAAGTGGGCGACGCCGAAGTGTCGTCGCGGAGGGCCTCTCCGAATACGGTGAGGCCAGAAGATAATCCCATTGACCCCCGGAGCTCCCAGTGTCCGGATCCCGAAGAGAGCAGACAAAAGAGTCCGGCACCGTCTACTGTGCGATCGGATGTTCTGAGGGAGTTGGTGGGCGAGCGGCCATCTCAGATGAACACCGTATGCTGATGAATACGGTGGTGGAGAGAATTGCGCCCGCCGAAAGCAGATTGCATGAAGCTTTTATGAGTCTACTAACAGGCTTTGAGGTACGTAAAATAATGTATGATAGTCCTGCACATGCTAGGCGTGCCCTGTGTAGATAGTAGCCCCTGAGACTCTGGTTGTCGTCGAAAACAACGACGAACAGAGGATCATATTCCTAGGTAATAACCATACTGCCTCTATGTGCAGGTGATGGAAGCTCCGGTGGCTAGCCGGACTAGCGAGTTTGCCCATTTAGAACGACAGTTGGATGCGGCAGACGCCGACATCGAGCTTGTTAACAAAAGGCTTGACGAGGCACAGGGTAAGTGTCATTATCTGGTAAACGCCACATAGGAAGAGCAACATGATGCCAGTATCTTTAATATGTTGTGACTGCAGATGGAGCTGCCACTGTTGAAGCCTTGCGGGCAGAACTTGCCCGAGCCAAGGAACAAGCGAGGTTGGGTAATGCGGCTGCTTTGAAGGCGGCCGAAGAGTTGCAAGACGAGAAGGCCGCGCATGGCGAGAGCCGAGATAAGATGGCCAAGATGGCCATAGAATTAAAAGCCGCCGCCGACCGTTGCCGGGTTCTTGAAAAGGAAAACCAGGCGAAGGCATCGGACCTTGAGAAGGCTGCTGCGACGAGAAAAGACCTCCGCTCTGCTATGAGGGCAAAGAAGGAGGAGATGCGGGAAGCCGAAGATATTGTAGCTGGGAAATCCTTTATGTTGCGGAGGAAGTTCAGAGATCCACGGTATGCCCCTCTGGATCGGCTGTGGAGTTCGGAGGATGTGTATATGGATTTGGCAGCGAGCGCTGCCGATGCGGCCAAGAACTTCCAGGGTCAGACGGACCGTGAAGTAGACCAGCTGTTTTGGAGAAAATTCCATTCCCCCGAGCGTCGGCTTTCATTGACTGACCAATTAGCCGAATGGGCCAAACTAAATAGGTTGTCTGGACTCTCCATGAGGTCTGTTGTGGATCAGCTATGGCCGGAAAGGTTAAAACCGAACAACTATTTCATCTTGGTGCAGCAGTTCCTTGACGTGGTGCCGCGCATTAATGCGATGAAGAGGTCAACGTGCATAGAGGGCGCACGGATGGCCTTTACCCGTGTTAAAGCATACTGGGCGGAGATGGATGCTACCACTGTTGCAGCGCGGGATTCGGCCATAGGTCGAAGGGCTGCTGAGCACTACTTTGAAGAAGTTCTTGAGGGTGCTCGTTTGATAGAGACCCAGTGCTCAAGAAATATTATGTTTGAGTGATATGTAATCTCATTGTAAGCGAAATGCTTCTATAGATTTTTATAAGGCTATTTTTATACTTTTTCCTGAAAGTAGTATGATGCCTCCTGGGCGGCCGTTTATGTATACATGTGTATAACCTGAAAGATTGCAGTCGTCGGCTTCAACCCCCACGCATATAATGCGGAGGTGCTTGCAAAAACACGCGTTCACACTTAACCCAACGTCTTGGTCCTATTAAGGAGGTGATAGCGAAGCGAGCGAGGCAACCGGACTATAATGCTTTAGCACTTTCACTTAGCCATAGGAGTTTGACAGTGGGGCTACTAGATAGCCCCTGGTGGCTCCGCACTCTCCCGATCCCGGGGTGCGTACATGCCTGGCCGGAAAATGGCCCTTCGTTAAGGCGGAGGAATTCTAACATTCCAACAGGTCATCGAGTGGTTGACCAGTCTCACGCTATATCATGACAGTGAGTTTTCACCTTTCTCTACTGAGGTGCTCATCCAGATGAACCAAGGCACAATCGCAGTAGTTCTCCTGGTGCTACCTTAGCCGGTAAAGCGGAACGTAAGGCACCAAAACATAGGAGCCGGGCAAACCCAACATTTGACCAAAGACAATGATTCGGAGCTGATGCATATAGGGCCAAACTCGCGACGCCAAACACTCCCTAAGGTATTCGGTCTTTGTGGTATAAACCGGGCCTAAGTAATGGCCTTTGTAAGAAGCCCCTTGTGTCCAGGTACGTGCATTGTTTTGGCGTGGCCAAATGCCAAGACGTCAGCATCCTTCTCAACGGTGGATATGTATCAACAAGAGACAGTAAAAAAGGTTTACACAGGGTCTTAATCTAAAAAGAACCTTGGAGCGGGTCCCTGCTGCACGTCTGCACCTGTGTCTCCGTTGTGCCGTATCCTGGACGGGTGTAGCACGATGATCGTCTGTAAAAGAGAGGAATTTAGGTGAGAAAGTTGTCGCAAAAAGATAGTTTTTTTAAAGAAACCATGTATAATTCAAGATGAGAATAAATTGCCGCTTGTCTGTGCGCGTTGAGCCCCTTGTATTGACAAATAGGGGTGTGACCATTTATTTGGTATAAGTAGCGGCGCCGGACTCGATTAGTTGTGTCTGAGGTCTTGACGACCTATTGGACGCTTTCGCTGGTTCGGGTGCCTTTAGTGTGCGGCTGCCAAGGCAGCCTCACTCTCTTCGGCGCGCAGAGATCGCTTGATATTTCCGTGCACTGAAATGATGCCACATGGACCGGGCATCTTGAGTGTGAGGGAGGCGTAGTGTGGTATTGCATTAAAGCGAGCGAAAGCTTCACGTCCGAGCAGTTCTTGATAGCCACTTTGAAACGGAGCGATGTGGAAGGTTAAATGCTCGCGACGGAAGTTATCGGGGGAGCCGAATATAACTTGTAGTAGGAGGGAGCCCGTACAACGAGCCGCTGGGCATGGCGTTACTCCTTTAAAGGTAGTGTTGCTATGGCGAATTTGTGTTGGGTCTAACCCCATCCTGAGGATTGTATCCTGATATATTAGGTTTAGGCTGCTGCCGCCATCCATCAGGACTCGTGTGAAGTGATATCCGCCAATTACTGGGTCTAATACCAAGGCAGCCCATCTTGCATGTCGGATACTTGCTGAGTAATCGCGATGGTCGAAAGTGATCGGTTGAGACGACCAGTGGCAAGACCTCGCGGTGACAGGCACTTGGGTATATTTTCCTGGGAGTGCCGCGTTGTTTTCCCCCTTGATCACGTGTAACACGTTTACTGTTTTGACTTCTGGTGGAAATTTCTTTTGTTCCCCTGTGTCTTGCTTGGGAGGCTCGTCCTCGTCTTCACTTGGTGTATCCTCCCCCTTGTGTACGGCGTTGAGTTTGTCAGACTGCTTGAAGACCCAACATTCCCTGTGGGTATGATTAGCAGGTTTACCAGGGGTACTATGGATCTGACATACTTGGTCCAGAATTTTGTTGAGGCTGGATAATTCATCCCTGGTGCCTTTAGGGGGCGGCTTTTGACCTGGCCGAGAGCTTTTGAATCCGGCATTTACTGCCGTGCCCTTCGTGCTGTCTTCTTTATTCCGGCGTTTGTTATTGCTATTGCGTTTTGATTTCCCGTTTCCATATCTAACTTCAGATGTACTGGGGTCGCTGGTGCTGCATCTGGCTAGCCAGCTGTCCTCACCCGCGTAAAAGCGGGTCATGAGGTTTGTTAATGCGGCCATCATTCTCGGCTTATTTTGGCCGAGGTGTCTGGCGAGCCATTCGTCACGGACGCTATGCTTGAAAGCTGCCAAGGCTTCGGCGTCCGGATAGTCGACAATCTGGTTCTTTTTAGTAAGAAACCTGTTCCAAAGCTTTCGGGCTGACTCTCCGGGCTGTTGAGTTATATGACTCAAATCGTCCGCATCCGGAGGTCGGACATAAGTCCCTTGAAAATTTGCCCGAATGGCGTCTTCGAGCTCTTCCCAACTTCCAATGGATCTTTCGGGGAGGCCTTTAAGCCAGTGACGAGCTGGCCCTTTGAGCTTGAGGGGTAAGTACTTGATGGCGTGGAGATCATCTCCTCGAGCCATATGGATATGAAGGATGTAGTCCTCAATCCAGACCCCAGGGTCTGTTGTTCCGTCGTATGTCTCTATGTTTACGGGTTTGAATCCTTCTGGAAATTCATGGTCCAGCACCTCATCGGTGAAACATAGGGGGTGTGCGACACCCCTGTATCTGGGTGTACCGTGTTGTTCGGATGTTTGTTGTGTTGCATTGTATGCTGGGGCGCGCTTGCGTGGTCCATAGATGGATCTTGTTGCGCCGTCCTTTGGGTGCGAGCCCTCGCATGGGTCGCGTCTTGTATTGTGAGTGGCGTTGTATGCCGCTCTGTGTTGATAGAGGGGTCGTCTATCCGACCAGGTGGCTGCTTTGATATTTGGTTGTGGGGGGTCTGAGGCCTCCTCATCGAATTCAGGTAGCAGCTTCCGCTTTGGGTAGCTCTTGGAGGGGCGATTGTCGCCGTACATCGCTGCTGTGTTGAGTATTTTACTCCATCTGATTTGGAGTGTGTCTTGCGCAGCCTTGAGCCTTTGCTTCTGCTTTTTCAGACTCCTCGCGGTGGCAACAAGCCTTTTACGGGCATTCTGCTGCTCCGGGTGCCTGTCCGGCGTTATGTCGTCTGGACCATTATCCTTAATAGAATTTGTTTGTTCGGTTTGATTATCCGGATTGTCGTTGTCCGGCAGCGGTTCGCCCTGCTCCAGCGTTGGGTCTGTGTGATCGCTATTTCTGTCGAGGCAGGATTTGGGGCGGTGCTTGCATCGCCGCTTTGACTGCTTTTCGAGGGAACAAGCCTTCGGTGCGTCCTTCTGCTCTCCGTCGTCATCTTTTGGTGCGTCCACCATGTATATGTCATATGACGAGGTGGCGTTCCAGGGCCCAATAGGCGCTGGTTCTTCATCATCTCCTTCATCGGCGTCCATATCGTCGATGTCTTCGGAGTCGAAGTCGAGCATGTCGGTTAAATCGTCGACAGTGGCTACAAAGTGGGTGGTGGGTGGGTTTTGAATTTCTTCATCGTCCGTATCCCAATCTTGCTGACTGTAGTCCGGCCAGGGCTTTCTTGATAAAGATAGAGACTTTAGTGATTTCATAATATCGCTGAAGGGCGAGTGCTGAAAGATGTCCGCGGCAGTAAACTCCATGATCGGTGCCCAATCGGATTCGATCGGCAAAGGCACGAATGGTTCGGAGTCCGGAGAGGAGTCCGGCTCCTTGGAATCACGAGTCTCGCGGAGTGCGGGGCTGGTGTTCGGCTTGATCGCCGTTGGGATTGCAGCCCCCGAGGCGGCGTCCAACCGCCCATCCTCTATCGACGCAGTTGGCTCCGAATTAAGGGTCAAAGCCGATGCGGGTGCGGCCTCCAGGGCACTGTTCAGCGGCAGAGCTAGATCATGCTCGTCGGGACAGTGCGGCACGCTCGGCAGTGGCTCGAATCCATCGAAGATCAAGTCCCCGGGATGTCAGCCGTGTAGTTTAAACTTCCAAATCTGACCTGACGGCCAGGGGCGTAGCTTTCAATCTGCTCCAGATGGCCAAGTGAATTGGCCCGCAGTGTGAAGCCGCCGAAGACGAAGATCTGTCTGGGGAGGAAGGTCTCACCCTGGACTGCATCGCTATTGATGATCGTAGGAGCCATCGAGCCTGACGGCGATGACACAGAGGAACTCTCAATGAAAGCACCAATGTCGGTGTCAAAACCGACGGATCTCGGGTAGGGGGTCCCGAACTGTGCGTCTAGGCCGGATGGTAACATGAGGCAGGGGACACGAAGTTTTACCCAGGTTCGGGCCCTCTTGATGGAGGTAAAACCCTACGTCCTGCTTGATTAATATTGATGATATGGGTAGTACAAGAGTAGATCTACCATGAGATCGGAGAGGCTAAACCCTAGAAGCTAGCCTATGGTATGATTGTTGTTGTTTATGTTGTCCTATGGACTAAAACCCTCCGGTTTATATAGTCACCGGAGAGGGTTAGGGTTACACAAAGTCGGCTACAATGGTAGGAGATCTACATATCCGTATCGCCAAGCTTGCCTTCCACGCCAAGGAAAGTCCCTTCCGGACACGGGACGAAGTCTTCAATCTTGTATCTTCATAGTCCAGGAATCCGGCTGAAGGTATAGTCCGGCCATCCGGACACCCCCTAATCCAGGACTCCCTCATCCTCATACCACGGAATAGCGCCCATGCCTCGTGTTCTTCCCGGGTGTTCAGGATTTCCCAGGGCACGCGTAAGCTCGTCGTTCTCTCTGTTGGGCTCGAACAACCCCAATCGAGCCTCTTCTATTGCAACAAGTAGCTTATCTTCGGCTCCGTCCAGACATGCCTTCTTCGAAACTTTGCCTGTCTTCGGGTCCAACTCCCCCCATGCGTATAGAACCAAGTCCTGCACCTGGGGGGCCAGCTCAATGTTTCTGGAGTGACACATACATCCAGCATCTCTTTCTCAGACTTATCCCACTTAGGCATTCCCACCGCATAGCCACCTGGCCCCAGCTTATGGAACTTATCCTTTTTTGCGGCATTGGCCTTGTTTATTCTCGACCGTTCCTTAGATAATTCCGAATCCTTGAATTTCACGAAATCGTCCCAATGAGCACTTTGGTTCTCTAGCGTGCCCTCGAATACTGGAGTCTTCCTTCCTCCGTTGACGTACTTGGCCCATTCACGAATCCTGTGGTTCTTGAATGCAACTGCCATCTTCCTAAGAGCAGCGTCCTTGACTTTCTCCACATCTGCATCTGTGAAATGATCTGTTAGGGTGAAATGTTCCATGAGCGTTTCCCAAAGCAGAAGTTTTTGTCCGTCGTCGACAAAAGTAACTCCTGGACGTGCTTTGCTGGCTCTCTCCATTCTTGAAGGGAGATCAGGAGTTGGTCCTTCACAAGAACTCCGCACTGATGAATGAACTTGTCCTCAATCTTCTTAGGCGCTAATGGTTCGCCATTAGGTCTGATGGCCTCGATATTGTACTTTACGCCCTCCTTCAACTTTTTGTTCGGGCCACGTTTCCCGTTGCCTGAAGATTTGCTCGATCCGGATGGCTGAAAGAAGAAAGATCGATTCGTTAATATATCTTCAAGTCATTTAAAACATGTGATGATCACCAGATGCCTGCTTATATAAATATATATACCTCGCCGGTCTTTGTTGTTTCAAGATCAACATTTTCTTCGTCATGTTCATAGTTCATGACTTCATCAATTCGGTCGTCGCGATCGAATATCATATCACCCTCCCCGGTGTTGTTTAGATATTCGGAGCCGTCATAATCTTCTTCATTCTGATCATCATCTCGCCTACGAGGATTGCGTATGATATTGAACAGGGCCTCTTCTCCCTCTCTGCCAGTATTGTCCGCCATAGGTTTTGTTCAACTAATCCAAAAGAAATATATTCAAATTACAATGCATGGATGCAATCAATTATTAAGGAAAAACTGAATCAATCATAGTACATAATAAGCATCATCTAATATAATCTCGAATACGTCGTCTCGAATAATAGATATAATCTCGAATACACCGTCTCGAATAATAGATATAATCTCGAATACATCGTCTCGAATAATAGATATAATATCGAATACATCACTAGCTAGCTAGCTAGCTAGCAAGCTAATAAAGATCGAATACTACAGAGTAATCTAGGCCACTCGCGGTTCCTGAGGTGCGAGCGGTGGACACCCAAAGAGAAGGAACCATCACGGGATCATAGCTCGGGTGATCTCCCAAAAGAACCTGCCAGGTATTGGAGAACCTGACGTCCATAGCAGCCATGTAGCGATGGACGTGCTCGTCCTCCTCCCTGACACGGCGACGTACCACCTCCGGCGGGGCCGGCTCCCTCCGCACCGAAAGTGGCCCACGCGAACGCCACCAAAGGAGATGAGGGTCGACGACGGGACCCGGGGCCAGGTTCCTCACCAAGCGTCGCGCCCCTGAAGGTAGCACCTCCTAGTGCCAGCCCGGCGGAGCCCAGTCCCGGACATGGGTCCTCTGAAGCAGGACGTCGTCGCGAACGGGTCGACGGCGAGGATGCGGGCCGGGCATCGTCGACAACAAATACTATATGCCGCAAAAGTAAAGTAACATTTTTTAAATGATGGATTGTGATTTCATATATGCAAATTCTAAATTTTATAACTAAAACTAACATTTCTAATATTTCTATAACTAAAACTAACATTTCTAATATTTCTATAACTAAAAAACATTTCTATATAATTAACATTTCTAATATTTCTATATAACTAACATTTCTATAACTAAAACTAACATTTCTAATAATTCTATAACTAAAAAACAGAAAGATTGCTAACAATTCTATAACAATGTGTGTGTGTGTGGTTGGCGGCCAGGGCACAGCTCATCGGCAAGGCGCAATGACGGTGGGCGGTGACGGGGACGGGGACGGAGATGGAGACGGGGCGGCGACGACGGGGACGGGGACGGGCCGGGCGGGGACGACGTACGGGAGGACGGGTCGGGCGGGGACGACGGGAGGACGGGGCGCGGCGCGGCGCGGTGACGGGGACGGGGACGGCGACGGGGACGGCGACGGACGGCGACGGGGGCGGCAACGAGGGGCGGCGACGACGGGGCAGAGGAGAAAGAAGCAGGGAGAGATGAGAAACTGACAATTTTTTTGGAAGTGTTTTCTTATATAGAACAACATTTAGTACCGGTTGGAGCCACCAACCGGTACTAAAGGTCTGTTTTGGCCAGGCCAAGCGGCGGGAACGACACCCCTTTAGTACCGGGTGGTGTCTCCAACCGATACTAAAGACCCCCCCCCTTTAGTACCGGTTGGAGCCACGACCCGGTACTAAAGGGTATGCGCTTCCAGGCGAGGGGCGCAAAAGTTTAGTCCCACCTCGCTAGCCGAGGGGCACTCGCACCTGCTTATAAGCCCCGCCATCGCTGCTGTCTCGAGCTCCTCTCTTAAGCAGGCCTTCTGGGCCTACCTCTTCTGCGATGCCCTGTTGGGCCTACTGGGCTAGCGGGCCTGCATCCTGGCCCAACTAGAATTTGGGTTTCTAGTCGTATGCAGGCCGCTGTGGCCCAGTAGGTGGGCTTCTTTTTCTTATTTTTTTGCTTTATTTATTTTTGTTTTATTTATTTTAGAGTTGTTTTTTGCTGTATTTAGAGTTTGTTTGTGAATATTTTTGCTTTAGGTACAAAAAATTACAAACTTTCTGTTAGTACCGGTAGTTTACAAATTTGAATAGTTTAAATTTTGAATTATTTGAAATTTGTGTGAATCACTAGTTTGTGAATAACTTAACTTTGAAAATAGTTTTTTTAGTGATCTTTTTTCTTATGTTTAATATTAGTGTGTTTTATCATTATATTCAATTTGGTAATGCTTAGGTTATTTAAAAAATGAAATGCCTTTGTAATGGATGAGTTTTCGTCCGAAACCCTGATACTTCGAAAGAGATTGTCCATTTTGTACACGAAGTGCATCCAGTTTTTGCGGTAACCCTCTCTACTTTTTTGCACATGCTATGTGGGTGAAATTATGATACCATGCCAACTTTCAACCTTTTCTGAGTTCATTTGAAATGCTTTTCAATTTCAGGGTCATTTAGCTGAAAAAATCAGTAAATGCATGAAACAATTTGCTTGCACATAAAATTTCTTCGCGTTTCAAATGCCAAAACACATAACTAGCTACCCTAACTATTACAGAGATTCCCTCCTGGGTGTGAAACACAGAAGAAAGTGATGATAGTGAAGCCGATCACATCCTAGATCTTTGGGTGTGAAACTTTTTCTTCGCGTGTGTCCCTTTGCGCCGTAGCCATGGAAAATCTTCATCATTTAACTGGATGCTCGGGTCAATATTCACTGTGAATGGAGCAATTTCATCAAACTTTTCATAATCTTCTGACATGCCTGTCTTGTCATCCACTCCCACGGTGTTTCTCTTCCCAGAAAGAACTATGTGCCGCTTTGGCTCATCGTACGATGCATTCGCTTCCTTATCTTTTCTTTTTCTCGACTTGGTAGACATGGCCCTCACATAGAGAACCTGTGCCACATCATTGGCTAGGACGAATGGTTCGTCTGCATAGGCAAGATTGTTGAGATCCACTGTTGTCATTCCGTACTGCGGGTCTTCAATTACCCCGCCTCGTGTCATATTGACCCATTTGCACCGAAACAAAGGGACCTTCAAACCACGTCGATAGTCACGTTCCCATATGTCTTGTATATAACCATAATATGTTTCCTTTTCCGTCTTGGTTTCTGCATCAAAGCGGACACCACTGTTTTGGTTGGTGCTCTTCTTATCTTGGGCGATCGTGTAAAATGTATTACCATTTATCTCGTACCCTTTGAAAGTCATTATATTCGAAGATGGTAATTGGGACAGCAAGTACAAGTCATCTTGAATAGAGGCGTCATGCATGGTACGTGTCTGCAACCAGCTGGCGAAACTCCTAGTTTGTTCACGTGTAATCCAGTCATCAGACCGCTCCGGGTGTTTGGAGCGTAGCAAATTATTGTGTTCATCCATATACGGAGCCACCAAGGCGGAATTCTGTAGAACTGTGTAGTGTGCTTCAGTGAGAGAATGTCCGTCCATACATATTATTTGTTCCCCTCCTAGCGTGCCTTTTCCATCCAGTCTGCCCTTATGCCACGATTCAGGAACACTAATCGGCTTAAGGTCAGGAATAAAGTCAATACAAAACTCAATGACCTCCTCATTTTCATGGCCCTTGGAGATGCTTCCTTCTGGCCTAGCACGGTTATGAACATATTTCTTTAAGACTCCCATGAACCTCTCAAAGGGGAACATATTATGTAGAAATACAGGACCCAAAATGTTAATCTCTTCACATAGGTGAACTAGGACGTGCGTCATGATGTTGAAGAAGGATGGTGGGAATGCCAACTCGAAACTGACAAGACATTGCACCAAATCATTCTCTAACCTTGGTATGATTTCTGGATCGATTACCTTCTGGGAGATTGCATTGAGGAATGCACATAGCTTCACAATGGCTAATCAAACGTTTTCCGGTAGAAGCCCCCTCAATGCAACCGGAAGCAGTTGCGTCATAATCACGTGGCAGTCATGAGACTTTAGGTTCTGGAACTTTTTCTCTGCCATGTTTATTATTCCCTTTATATTTGACGAGAAGCCAGACGGTACCTTAATATTGAGCAGGCATTCAAAGAAGATTTCCTTCTCTTCTTTGGTAAGAGCATAGCTTGCATGACCCTGATGTATGCCGTCTTTTCCGTGCATACGTTGCTGGTCCTCCCGTGCCTCAGGTGTATCTTTTGTCTTCCCATACACGCCTAAGAAGCCAAGCAGGGTCACACGAAGATTCTTCGTCACGTGCATCACGTCGATTGCAGAGCGGACATCTAGGTCTTTCCAATAGGGGAGGTCCCAAAATATAGATTTCTTCTTCCACATGGGTGCGCGTCCGTCAGCGTCATTTGGAATAGGTTGTCCACCAGGACCCTTTCTAAAGACCACCTTCAAATCCTTGACCATATCATGTACATCAGCACCAGTACGGTGGCAAGGCTTCGTCCGGTGATCCGCCTCACCTTTGAAATGCTTGCCTTTCTTTCTTACGGGATGTCTGCTTGCAAGAAATCGACGATGTCCCAGGTACACATTCTTCTTACAATTAGCCAAATATATACTGTCGGTATCGTCCAAACAGTGCGTGCAGGCGCGGTATCCCTTGTTTGTCTGTCCTAAAAGGTTACTGAGAGCAGGCCAATCATTGATGGTCACGGACAGCAACGCCTTTAGGTCAAATTCTTCCCCCATGTGCTCATCCCACGCACGTACACCTGTTCCATTCCACAGTTGTAAGAGTTCTTCAACTAATGGCCTTAGGTACACATCAATGTCGTTGCCGGGTTGCTCAGGGCCTTGAATGAGCACTAGCATCATAATGAACTTCCGCTTCATGCACAACCAAGGAGGAAGGTTATACAAACATAGAGTCACAGGCCAGGTGCTATGGTTGCTGCGCTGCTCCCTAAAAGGATTAATGCCATCTGCGCTTAGACCAAACCATACGTTCCTTGCGTCATCTACAAACTCCTTCCCGTACTTTCTTTCGATTTTTCTCCACTGCGACCCGTCAGCGGGTACTCTCAACTTTCCGTCTTCCTTACGGTCCTCTCTGTGCCACCGCATCGCCTTGGCATGCTCTTTGTTTTGGAACAAACATTTCAACCGTGGTATTATAGGAGCATACCACATCACCTTGGCAGGAATCTTCTTCCTGGGGCGCTCGCCGTCGACATCACCAGGGTCATCGCGGCTGATCTTATAGCGCAATGCACCGCATACTGGGCAAGCATTCAAATCCTCGTACTCACCGCGGTAGAGGATGCAATCATTAGGGCATGAATGTATCTTCTGCACCTCTAACCCTAGAGGGAAGACAGCCTTCTTTGCTTTGTACGTACTCTCAGGCAATTCGTTGTCCTTTGGAAGCATATTCTTTATCATTACCAGCAACTTTCCAAATCCCTTGTCAGATACACCATTCTCTGCCTTCCATTATAGCAATTCCAGTGTGGTGCCCAGCTTTTTCTTGTCACCTACGCAATTCGGGTACAACAATTTTTTGTGATCCTCTAACATGCGCTGCAACTTCTTCTTCTCCAAATCACTTGCACAGTTTCTCTTTGCATCGGCAATGGCCCGACCTAGATCATCAACGGGCTCATCCGATGCCTCTTCTTCACCTTCTCCCCGCATTGCCGGCTCAGCTTCTTCCCGCATTACCGGCTCAGCTTCTTCCCTCATTGTTGTATCATCGTATTCAGGGAACCCATGGCCAGGATAGCTGTCGTCGTCCTCTTCTTCTTCATTGTCTTCCATCATAACCCCTCTTTCTCCATGCTTGGTCCAAACATTATAGTGGGGCATGAAACTGGACTCAAACAAGTGGACGTGAATGGTTCTTGACGTAGAGTAATTGTGACCATTCTTACAGCCAGCACATGGACAAGGCATAAAACCATCCGCCCGCTTGTTTGCCTCAGCCGACGGGGACGAGGGCCGACGGGGACGGATATCAAAACCATGGCACTATGTATAACAAACAACGTATGGGTAAGATAATTATACGAGTAACTATATATCCAAATCACACAAACATCAATTTTTTACATAAAACTTCATGAACAAGAGGCTCACCACAAGGTGGTGCCGGCGACGGGACGTTGCGAGCGATCGACGGTGGTTACGACGGAGATTTAGAAGGTACTAAGTAAACCACACCTACATATGCAAACTAAGTGTTATTTTTGACCTCAAATTACATATAACAAATACTAGCACATATATATAATTCCTCCAAAATTACTAAACTCAAAAATCAATCACTATATAAAGCATTGCACGAGCTAATCTAGCAATGAGAGATGAAAGGACAAAGTTGCTAACCTTTGTGATCATTTGAATGGATGGGGGCCTTCAAATCTTGACAAATTTTGGGCAAAATGTGTGATGAGCTTGAGAGGAAGAGGGAAAAGAACAGAGAGGAGAGGGGAAAGGGGAAGAACAGAGCGAGCTCGGGTGGATGAAGGGTCTATGTAGGACGACCTTTAGTACCGGTTCGTGATACGACCCGGTACTAAGGGTGTGTTTGGTTGGGGAACCAACTGTCATGGAATGGAATGGCTCCATTCCAGAGGAACGGGTCCATTCCATTCCTGTGTTTGGTAAGAGCAAAAGAGAGGAACGGGTTGGTTCCGTTCCGGTGTTTGGTTGGAAGCACGGAATGGAAAATGGAATGACATAAATTTCTAAATTTCGGCAGCATATCATTTGTATTTTCAAGAAAGACAACATAACATTATATATTGACAAGTTAACATATAAATGACAACACATAAAACACAGATTTCAACATGGTGCACATAGTTAAACACATTTGACAGTCATACATGTGTAGTTCACATAAGAAGCTCTCCAAAAGCAAGCAAAGTGCAATAGAGCCATACATGTCCAAGTAATACTTGACAGCCACACACGTCTAGTTCATGTACGAAGCATCGGCTCCCCTAACCATCCTTTTTCTTTTGTTCATCTTCTTGACCATCTAAGATTGATGCATGCTATCAAAATTATTACACATCACCACATATTGCAAAGATGTACTGGACAATAGCAAATTGAACAAAAATATGTACTACACAACAACAATTTGAGCAAAAAAATCATATTGGAGATCAGCATATACAAGGGGAGAGGAAGATGAGTTTGTACCTTCAACAGAGAGGAGAGAAAATGGATCGAGGGAGAGCGAGGGAGATGAGACCCTGCCTTCTTCCCCTTCTAACCTGCAGATTGAGTGAGGGGGTGAGAAAATGGATCGAGGGAGAGCGAGGGAGATGAGACAGTGGCGCGCGAATGCGAGGGACATGGCCGGCGTCGCGGAATAGCTGCAGAGGGGCGCTGGCGCAGAGAGGGAGAGGACCGGCGCCACAGAGAAGGAGAGGGCCGGCGCGCAGAGAGGGAGAGGGACAGCGGCGCGCGAGAGCTGGAGAGGGGCGTCAGAGCAGAGAGGGAGATGGCCGGCGGCGCAGAGAGGGAGAGGGACGACGGCGCAGAGGAGAGGGAGGGAGGAAGAGGGGCGGCAGCGCACCTGTGCATGGAGGGAAGGAGGAGAGCAGCGATAGGGTTGGGGCGGCGGCGCACAGGAGAGGGAGGAAGGAAGAGCCGTTCCGCGTGGTTTCCTCGATTTGGAGGTCTTGGCGCATTCCGGATCTGAGGCGAATATTCGCTAAGCGGGGACGACTTGGTTCTGCTTTGGTTGGCCTACGAACGCTGGAATGAGGCCCAGGAACGGGTCCGACCCATGACATTCCGGCCCGTGACTGGAACCAAACACACCTTAAAGGTGCTGGAGGGCCCCCGGACTGACAACATCCTGCCACCACTCACTTTAGTACCGGTTCATGGCACGAACCGGTGCTAAAGGTTCTCCACGAACCGGTACTAATGAGAGCGGCCGGCTAGCCGTTGGAACCGGCACTAATGCACACATTAGTGCCGGCTCAAATTCAAACCGGCACTAATGTGCTTCACATTTGACCCTTTTTCTACTAGTGCATCTGAAAAGTCTTTATGCACATTGACGGTGTCCTGGACTAGGGGGTACTCACCACGTCGTCTCCCGATCTATTAGATTGGGCCGAGGACCCCCGTGGCCGTATACTCATGGGCCAGTTCGGACGGCTGCCGCATACAAGGAAGATTCCACAAGACTTGGCGATCAAGACAAGGACTTCTCCCCACCGGCGTATTCGGCTAGGACTCTTGTTATCCTAGGCCTCCGGTGCATTATATAAACCGAGGCCAGGCTAGTCGATAGATATACAATATATACAACAATCATACCATAGGCTAGCTTCTAGGGTTTAGCCTCCTTAATCTCATGGTAGATCTACTCTTGTACTACCCATATCATTAATATTAATCAAGCAGGACATAGGGTTTTACCTCCATCAAGAGGGCCCGAACCTGATTAAAACATCGTGTTCCCTGCCTCTTGTTACCATCCGGCCTAGACGCACAGTCCGGGACCCCCTACCCAAGATCCGCCGGTTTTGACACCGACATTGGTGCTTTCATTGAGGGTTCCGCTGTGTGATCGACAAAAGGATCGATGGCTCGCCTGCAGATCAACTGCGACTTCGGCATCTTCGTCACCAGCTCGACTGGTCACCTTGGTTAGACCAAGAATTGCGCCCCGTGTTCGGATCACCATGTCCGGACGAGGGCCTTCATCAAACATCAACTCCGATCTCTATCAAGATCACGGAGGAATCATCTATGGAGCTCGGGGGCTCAACGTCAACATTGCCCTCAAGCGACCGTGCTGTTTTTCTAGACAGCGAACTCGTATCTGCCACCACCACCACCCCCTCGAGTATCGCTTTGACGATCGCTTTGGTGGAATTGTGCGGAATTGAGTCTACAACAACCCTAGAAAATTTCGTCGAGTTCCGATGGAGGAATCTCTGGCAATCCACGATATACCGGAGCCCTATCAAATCTGGACGGGAATTTGGATGAGTTTAGGGCGTGGTGTCCAGATTCTAGCTCGGACGTCCTTTGGAAGATCCAACCGTTGACCGGCTGCGGAATTCCTATATCTACCACCTCTCAAAATTTCGGCTCGATCCGACCGTCCAAACTCCGGGAACCTTCCGATTAGTGCATCACTTTTCGGATCTATTTTCTGCGCGAAAACGAATCCGACCCGAGTTCATCTTTTTTATGAACAGAATTTCGGACATCCCTTTTGAAGGAAGTTTTGTATGGGGTATTGTGTTTTGTTCCCGAACACATCCCACTAACTGTAAGATCTTTTGAACATGATCTTCAACATCATGCTGGTGTCAAACCAGTCCGGCAATATTACTCCACGGCTGCCGACCTGTGCTAGACACGACGTGACTTTGTTGAACCGAGCTCAACTTTTTCGGATCATCATCTCGGCAAGCCGAACAAGAGCCCGGCATCGCAAAGGATAAATCATCACTAACATCGTCGCCCCACGGATTACACGGAGCGGGCATACCGGCATCGCCGCACGGTCGCTTCATCAAGCCGGCATCGACCACGTCACGACCTGCATCGACAGGGCCGCACTATTGCTTCTTCAAGCTGGTGCCCATCATGCCGACCTACTTCGACTCATCGGCTGACATCAAGGCTTCGGCATCTGGCTGGACCGGGGGCTTCGCCATCTCTTCATCAACCTACTCCGGACACTTCGGCGTCACTAGCCGACCAGCTCCGTCACGTTAGCTGGGCCGAGGGCTTTGCCTCGGCGAGTCAACCTTTACCAGCATTGCCATGCCGTCGTTTTATCGCCCATCAGGCAATGGGTGTGCGGAGCGGGTCCCAATTTTAGGAATAACCTTCCTTCGGATTGCTACAACAAATAAACCAGGTGCTATTAATCCCAGTATTTTTTGCTTGTTTGGGTTCATTTTTCCCAAGGAATTATTACTCTGATTTGTCCGTCATATGTACACAGGTCTATCAAATGGTGGCCTCATTAACGACAGTTGCATGGTGGTTCGGTCAGTTTCCGTACATAGTCCGGCGAACGCCGCACTCGGAGCTCGGACCGACCTGCGAATTCAGACTTTGCCACGCCTTTACCGCATCACGCCGACGCCCTGCATCGACATTGACTTCGGCGCCAGGCCATATTTCTCTTATTACTCACTTTGCATAAATTATATATTATGCAACGATTTTTTTAATTATCATTATTACTATGATCTCCGGTTTGCACTATTTTTTGTGCACAGGAAAATGATCCGGGGACTTCGGCGTCACTCTGCCGGTGTGCATTGATCGTGCTATGTCACCACTTCGGTGTGTCAAGCTCCCCGCTCCGCCACCTCGGGACCGGCTTGAGGGATGGAACCTTGCCCCGCATCAAGCTCGGACCGCGTCATCAATACCGAACACATTAACCAGCTAAGTCGCTTTCATGCTCAAAGCTTTAATTTCTAATTTGCGTTCGGTTCGACCAAGCATTATACTTTTTTGAAAAAAAGTTGCTTCTAAAAAATTTCCTTGTCCAAACTTTGTTTGTGACGCATGAATTCAAATACCTCGTTTACTTGGGGACTTCCTTCATGAAGCTTTTCCTGTTGCATATGATTATACTTGTACGGCTTCGTTCCTTGTTCGTGTATTACGCCACAATATGCACCATATTGACTTAAGCGATTTGCAAGCTGGGTTGCCTCGCTCCTGTGTTTACCCCTACGTTCCCGATTGTTCGGCTAGGGAGTAAAGGGAGCACCTCTGCGATTGTCACGATCGGTTCACCCGAGCCGGACCTCAGACTGGGTGAAGCCGAAAGCTAGCGCTCTTATAGTTATTCAATGATGGTCGGCACACAACGGAACTCATGAGTACAAAAAATCTATTGCACAAGTCTCAGAATAACAATGAGCACCGAAGAAAGGTATCGGTGGGGGTACTATTTTCTTCAAAGATGCTTCTTACTCTTCGCAGTAATATAGCATAAGTTTCCTGAGCGCGCTTTGTCTGTTACAGCCTTATGGCCTGATTGCCTGGTTATTGAAAACACCGTCGATATTCTCGACCGATGGAGTACATAACACTTTTCGGTCCTTAACCGAAGAGGGAGAAGCCGACGGTCGGTTAAGACGCGTTTAAAGTTCGGTTCAACATAGATATGATATAAGTACTTCGGTACATGCAATCATTCTTCTACCCAAGTCACTTGGGGGCTCTTAAGTTTATTTGAGCCGTTTTATAATAAGTGTTCTTCTTCTCAGTCGTTGCAAAGTTCTATTATTATTATTATTTATCACTTCTTTTTCGACGCGAGTGTGCGGTCACTAGCCGGGGAGCCTAATTTCTCTCTCAAAGCCGCTAGAGTTTAGTTTTCTAAACTGGCCTAATGAGAAGTACTCCGCCCTCGGGATAGGAGGTTGAAGCCGTAGACTGACCCGCTCGAAGTCTTGAGATAGGATGTGTCATGTTAAAGGACGACAGAAGCACTCCTTTTTTCTAAGACCAATTTTCGGATTGGCGCCGAACACTTGATCTTATTCGGACATCTGTTTTTACTAACGTTTCTTGGTTTTCCAAGCTCTTTGGCACTTTTAAACTATTTGTGCTTTTCCAGCATTAGTCTCGCAGTGCAACGCCGGATACCTTTAGGGATTCGGCAAAAACATTCTCAGATATTGCTATATATGCATCGGTTTCGAATTGTGTCTTCGGTCAATAGTTGGGTTGCCCGGCTCCTGCACTTGCTTCCTATGTTCCGTTTTGTTCGGCTAGGCGTGCAAAGGGAGAACCACTGCGATTGTGCTTCCAGCTCACATGGTTAAGCATCTTAGTGGAGAAAGCCGAAAACTGACTGTCACAATAAGCGTAAACTGGTCAGCGATCCGATGACTATGACGGGCCATTCATAACATTGGCCGAAGTGTTTACGACTTGACCTCGACCGTCGCCGAACACTACCGGGGGCTATTAACTGGACTCCCAAACTAAATCCTCGATATTTTGCTCTTACATTCGAGTTGAGGTTTCATGATCATGCTTAGCATGACAACCCAAAGAAAGGAACCGATAGCGGGACTATTTTCTTTGGAATATATTTCTTCTGTTAAACAGTAATATAACATATCTCTCCGCATACCTTTGTTTATAAAACCGTGTGGCCAGATTGCCTTGTTTGTCGTAAATCTTTGCCTTCATAAAGGCTTTATAAAGTAGGACAAACACTCCTCGGCTACTGGCCAAGGAGGTGGAAGCCGATGGTCGGTCAACAAAGTTTTGTACAATGCGGATTCGAGCATTAATGACGTAAAGTACTTGGATACATAGAGTCATTACACATAATTTGTGATTTTACTATGGATATTGATCCTTAATTCGGCCACCTGTGTCCGCATTAAGGCTCGGGGGCTACTGGGCTTCGGGCTTATTATTTACAAATATTAAAGGGGCACATCGATCCCCTGATCTGGTGTTGCCACCCGACCAGTGTCTCGGGGGCTACTGCATTGCTTGTCCAATACAGAAAATTTTATGTGCAATATAGTTTCCGAGGAGATTTTGATCCTCAGGTTGGTCGGCCGCACCCAACCTGAGTCTTGAGGACTGAGCACGCCGCTTTTGTGTCCCGAAGTATTCTGCCGAGCTAGGACTTGATCCTCAGGCCGATTTTGCAAATCAACCTGAGTCTCAGCGACTACTGGGATCAGCGGTCTTATGTCATCTTTCATGTGCATCTCGGGTTTTAGACCGATACACACCTTGAGGGCTACTGGCTATATATCTCGGCAGAGAATAAATTGCACCAATAAAAAATATTGACAAAAAATCGGCCCATAGTCAGGGTGGTGCACCACCTCGGAAGCAGTCTGGCATAAAGCTCGGGCGCTAGTGGGTGGCTCCGTAGAGGGCATTTCCGGCATTAAGCTCGGCTAAAATCCTTCAACTTTTTTGAACCAAGGTGATATGACACCTCGGATATAGTCCGACATTGGAGCCTGGACACAGTCCGGCGTTGGAGCTCGGATATACAGGCCGGCGTTGGAGCTCGGATACACAGTCCGGCGTTGGAGCTCGAATACATTCCGGCTCTAGAGCTGGGAAGCGGTCCGGCGTTGGTGCTCGGCTGCAAAAGATATCTCGAATGCAGTCCGACGTTGGAGCTCGGACGCAAGAGGACCCTGCCTCCCGGGAACAACTTCAAATCCGAGCTGTGGCATAAAAATAAACAAGGCATTGACAAAGGCCGGAAACTTAAAGGGGCTCCTCGGATACCCGACGTGTAAACTCGTCGAATGCATTTTGGCGATCCTCAAGATCGAAGATAAAGAAGATTTGTTGAACCAATTTTCAAGACCGGCAACCGAAGATGAAGAACAGTTCGGAAGAATCGAGGAGCGTCCCTAACTTGAAGACCGGTTCAGGGGGCTACTGACGGTGTCCTGGACTAGGGGGTACTCACCACGTCGTCTCCCGATCTATTAGATTGGGCCGAGGACCCCCGTGGCCGTATACTCATGGGCCAGTTCGGACGGCTGCCGCATACAAGGAAGATTCCACAAGACTTGGCGATCAAGACAAGGACTTCTCCCCACCGGCGTATTCGGCTAGGACTCTTGTTATCCTAGGCCTCCGGTGCATTATATAAACCGAGACCAGGCTAGTCGATAGATATACAATATATACAACAATCATACCATAGGCTAGCTTCTAGGGTTTAGCCTCCTTGATCTCGTGGTAGATCTACTCTTGTACTACCCATATCATTAATATTAATCAAGCAGGACGTAGGGTTTTACCTCCATCAAGAGGGCCCGAACCTGGGTAAAACATCGTATTCCCTGCCTCTTGTTACCATCCGGCCTAGACGCACAGTTCGGGACCCCCTACCCGACATCCGCCGGTTTGGACACCGACACACATGCCCCTAAGGACCAGCGCCCTTGAACCCTTAAATCGGTCTAAAGAACATAACATCGAATCTTGATGTCGTGTACGCACAGGGATAAACCATAACTCCGGCCCCCGAGAAGTGGCAGAAATCTAAGACGGGGCTCCTTTTAATCCGCCTTGATGGACAAACTTGAGGGGGATCAAAGCCCGGAAGACTGACTTGAAGAAGAAGCGTTGTCATTCGTCCGAGCGCCGCTCCTGCGAGGACTAAAGCTCTAACCTGTCTACTAGCTGAAGCTGAGGCATCCAAATTTCCCTCCCCGCCACCGACCGTCGGATCGACAGGCAAAGGGGGGGTGAATCCATATGTCTTTTCCCAAATGGTAAGTGCCACGTGTATGGCACGAAGCAATTTGGCCCTGGCGTTTTTTACAACGAAAGTTGTCACCTGAAAAGAAAAAACAAACTAAAAAAAAGGGAAACTTGCCATCTGAAAAGAAAATTGACATGCTTGACAACTAAAATTACCCTCACGTCACTAAACTTGCCAGCAAAAACGTTCGAAGTTGCCATGTGTTCATGCCACACATGTGACACTTATTAGGGTCCTTTTTTTTGCGTGGTAGAAATACCTTTATCTGAAAGTGGTGAATATTGCATATATAAAAAGTATATTGTTTCACAATCGTGTCCTTTTGAAAAGAAAAAAATCATGTCATCATACTATGTTTACATAGTAGGATTCTTCCGTTTAGCAATCGATGGCTAGGACGACATTTTCTCTTGCAGTAGCGGAATTTCTCAAATACGAAATGCATTGTCAAAATCATCTCGTTTCTTTAGATATACCCCGCTGTCCCGAAATATAAGACGTATTTTCACACCATGAATCTTCTTTCTCGATATACTATTGCCCAGCAATTCTCTTGCGAATCTGGAACGGAACCAACAGTATATATTCGGGAGTTGGATAAAGTCCGGATGCGATTGCGGATGCGCCTGTGCGGATCCCGATCGATCGATCGATCCTCGCTTTTTCAACCCGGGCAGAAAGCGCGTACTAGCTAGCTGGCCCGGGCGCCCGCGGTCGGAGACACGAGCGGCCAGCGGCGGCAAAACCATTCCCGTGCATGCATACGCAAAGACGCAAAAGTGTTGTCCTGCGGTGGTGGTACGGGCACCATCCATCGGCCGAACATTCCGGCCACCCCGTGGTGGGCAACCCCCGCTGATCGAGTGCTTAGGAGCCGTGATCACGGTCTCGATCGTGCGATGCGCCCGCACGGCCGCACCCAACCAGCCTTCCCCGGCTCAGTGACAGTGTGCCGGACCGACCATCACCGTGACGCCCGTCTCCGGTCGTGGGTGTAGTGGGCTCGTCGCTAACACACTAGCTTGGGTAGTAGTTGCTGCCATTTTCGTTTGGGAGTATGCCACCTTTTGGTGAGGAAGGTGGTTGATCAACTGAAAACGAGCCGTGGCCGTGAATGGCATAGCCCAAGGTCAGTGGGGCAGTGATGCTTCCATAAAAGCTAGGCTACGTCCGGCGCTGTCCTCCGGCCGATCTGGCCAGCCTCTGTGCCTTTTCAGCCATGGAAAGCCTGTAGTGCTCGGTAGCAAGTCTATGCGAGTGGGTCGGTCAACCGGGATCGACTGCGGCAAGTACTAGCTGAAACATCACATGTGCGAGCTCATCTCTCTATCACAAAATTCACGGTCATCGCCATCTAGCATCGGATACGCAGGTGCTGCCACAAATTCAGACGAATGCAGAAACTAATAAAACTGAAACGTTGCTAGAGGCGGATGGAACAGGCATCGTGGCATTAATTGTAAAGTGTGCGACACGAACCCTACCAAGGTTGGACCATCCATCCATCCCATGCCGGTGAGACTACATTCGTATTACTACATCCCAAATAATTCTCCCCGACACTGGTCCTCTCGCTGGCCGCACAGTACTACGAAGACGACGACGTAGCAGGCCGCACCGACACAACATCCGTATGTCTGTCCATCGCTGCTCTACACTTTTTTTTTGAAAAAAAAACAGATCTTTATTCATTTCAATAACAATTACATCGATTTATGAGGAGGAGTACAATTTCACTCAAAGGCTCCTCAAACCAGTCAAAAGTTGAAGAAATTTAGCTAACTTAGCAAGTTCATGGGTAATTTTATTTGCTTCTCTATTACTACAGTGCTTAAATCAAATTCACAAGCGAAAAAGTAACAATCGCTGCCCTACACTTGGTAGTACCTACTCCTACTTGTTACTCCACGGTAGAGTAGTACTAAGGCCAACTCTAGCGCGCGACCATATTCTGGCCCGGGTGCGTTGCACGCGGCGCGAACGGATTTTTGTCCGTTTTCTGTCCGTTTTCGACCCATCCCCGACCCAAGTTTGGGCCTTTTTTAGGGTGAAACGGACAACGCGCGGACGGGCGGGACGCGCGTGCTTGTCCTCCCTGGCCCGCCCGTCGGTGGCACAAAGCAAAACCCCCGCGCCCCATTTGACGCCATTTTCCCCCAAACCCTCTCACGTCCCGCCCCCACCCTCCCCATCCATGGCCAACGCCCCGTCGAAATCCAGCGGCCTGGCCGTCGACCCGCCCGGAAAGGTGAAGAAGAAGGCGGCCAGGGGTCCAAGGAAGCCGCGGGGGAAATGCACGCCGGAGGAACTCGCCAAGATGGACGCGGAATCGGCGAAGAGGAGGAAGCAGAGGGCGATCGTCAAGGGCAAGACCGCCGCGGCCAAGTTCACCGCCGAGCGCGATGCGGTGGAGGCCGCGCGATGCAAGGCCGAGGTCGAGGAGAAGGAGACCATCATCAACAAAGCGCACGCCCTCCCCATGCTTGGCCTTTGCCGCCCGGCATGTTTCTCTGGTGCGGTCATCGGCCCGGCGAGCACACGGTCGTCGGTCGCCAGGCTTCACCACTACCCGTCGCCGACGCCGCAGACCACGCCTATGTCGCCCGACTTTCCCCCGCCAAGGCACGATGGCCAGACCCCGTTTTTCGGGGTCGCTGGACATTGGCGTGATCGCGCCGTCCATCCCGCGCCCCTTGGCCGTCATCGACCTCAACGTCACGCCGGGGTCCAGCGGCGGCGGCCGCCCGTCCGTCGAGATGCAAAGAAAGCAAGCACGAGCACCGTTTACGGGCACCATGTCGTCACCCGGCGTCCTGTTTGACGAAATGCCAACACCAATGTCAACAGTCGACGACCCCTTCTACAACTAGTTCATGGAGAATGTGATCTACGAGGGTGGGCATGGCGGTGCCTACAATCCCGACGAGACCCAAAGTCAGGATGGCCGCGCCCAGTACGTTGCTGATGAAGAGGCCCACGACCATGCTGACAACGACCATGATGACTCGTGGCATGAAGATGATGACATCTATTGCGAAGGTGATGTTGATGAAGAAGAAGGCATTGATATTGATATTGAGGGCGAGCCATTGTTCATCGACGAGCTCACCCAAAGAGCGGAAGCACAAAAAAGGAAGAACATTCACACGGGTTCATATTCATAAGACGAGGACAAGTTGATTTGCCAATGTTGGATGGAGATTAGCCAAGATCCGAGGACCGGCGCGCAACAAAAGGGCTTTGTTTTTTGGACGAGAGTCCAAAAAACATTCCATGGAAGAAAGATGTTCGAGCCCTGCCAAATTACGAGCGACTGTGGCATCACCTCGATTCAAAAAAGGTGGTTGTTCATTCAACAAGAGTGCAACAAGTATTGTGCCGCACTTGAGAGCGTTGAAGCATGACCCGTGAGTGGTCTTGACATGGGGTCATGGTATGCTCTCCTCATCCTAGTTCTTTCGTTGCTACGGCCATAAGACTTTGGCCTTGTATATGTTTGCATGTTCAATTATTGTTGATCATGTGGTGTAGGCATTTCAATCTTTGGAAGCATTCAAGGCCCGGGACAATGACAAGCCATTCACTCTTACGCATTGTTGGACGATCATCAACAATTGCCCTAAGTTCAAGGATCAATACCGTGAACTTCAAAGGAAGAGAGGCAAAAAGACGGTCGCATTGGCCGAAAGTGGAGATGGTGAGGCGTTGAAGAGGCCGAGGGGCAAGACCAACTCCAAGGATGGATGAAACGTGATGCGTCATCCATGGCCTTGCATGAGATTTTGCACAGCATGTCAAAAGGACGTGAGGAACGAGAAGAAGCGACAAAGCAAGGACGAGCAAATGAAGCAATACCTAGAGCTCCAAAGGAAGAAGCTTGAGATGGAGGAGACGTCCCGGCAAAGGCAGCTCGACATCGAGGCCGCCAATGTCACAGCCAGGCAGAGGCAGCTCAACATCGAGGCCACCAATGCCGCGGCCAAAGCAAAGGAGGTGACCCTTGCGATCATGAGCGTGGACTTGACAAAAATGAGCGAGAAGCTGGTTCGAGGCTAGGCAGAAGAGAATGTTCGACGCCGACGACCTGAACTAGGTCGTCTGATCGACCGTGGTCGTTGTTTTTGAAGGCTGGCATGGGTGTCGACCGCTGGGCCGCTGGCTGTGTTGCTGGCGACAAAACTATTCATTTTTGGGCTAGATGTGTTGCCGCCCGCTGGCTGTGTTACCGGCGACAAAACTATTCATTTTTGTAGGCTGGCTTTGTTGTCGGCCGCTGGCTGTGTTGCCGGCGAGGATGTGTGGGCCGTTGACTGTGTTGCCGACGAGGACGTGTAGGCCGTTGGTTGCATTGCCGGCGTGATCTAGGGCCGTTGGCCTGAACTAGGGCGTGGTTTTGAAAGCTGGCATTTGAAAAAGGAGATGGACAGGAGAGGGCCAAAGGATGTGTCCGCGTACTGAGCGCACGACCACCGCATTTCAGAACAGGTCCGGACACGACCTCATTGCTCTACCTAAACAAATAGAATCCGGACAAACAAATGTTCATTTGGGGCCGTGCACTGGGAGTTGGCCTAAGCTGAACGCAATCAGGCGTCCGGACTCGTCCCATCCCTGCTTGTTCGGAGCTGCAAAACGATTTCTTCCCGTCTTGGTTTCTGTTGAGCAGTTGAATCAGGAGCAGTGCACGGCGCGTCGTCCCGTCTGGGAAATGCCGGATCGGATTTTGCCGCGAATCTACCCGAGCGCTGCAGCACGGCACGGTGGATGCGGCCAAGAACGCACGGTGCCCAAATCTATCTGCCGCCGCGTTGGATGCCATATACTAGATCACGGGTCGGATTATCTGAGGGCTGCCTGAGTGTCGAGCACTAGTAGATAGAAGATGGACAAAAGAGAACAGCTAGGATTTTCGAACACGGGCGTCAATGTCAAACAGTAGGCTGGTGGATGGCCACTTTATTATCCGTTGCGGTTGGGCGCATGCATGTGGGATGCGGCCAAGATTGCACCAACGCGTTGGATGTTGCATGATGATCACGCCTGGCACGGCAGCAGCTGAAACCCAATCGCGGTTGGCTCGGGCCTAACACGGGAGAGGCTTCTCCACCTGCAGGCAGATCGCGAGAAAGTACTCTGAGTTTGGTCGCTTGCCAGTGGGTAAAATCAGCGAACAGCAGTGAACAATGCACAACGACGAACATTCATCCTTTTTCTTTTCTGATTGCACAAACAGTCATCTCAGTGACTCGGTCAGTATACATGGACTGAGACTTCAGAATGGGACATTGTCTTGTCGCAGGGTAGTACTGGCAGTTCAACATCAGCGCAACAAATATTAGTATTATTTTGTCTGAACACTCCCTCCGTACCAAAATATAAGACGCTTTTTCAGCTCAAATGGAGCTGCAAAAACGTCTTATATTTTGCAGACCAGTGCCGGAGCCAATGCACGGTCTCATGGTCTTGCCCCGAACTCAAACTTTTTAACGGAAAAGACATGTACCTCCAGGTTATACGAGGGAGAACACGAGGGTGGAGCAAATTGATAACAGAAAAGCGACCGTGCTTGCTGACAAACATGCCCTCTAAGATATACGTAGATACTAGAAAGAGCGGATGGTCAATTCAAAAGAAAGAACCCGGTGCTAGTAGTACCTTTCTAGAATGATCACCCATGCTGCAGTACATCTGCAGGGATAAAACAGCACTGCACGTAAGCATGCCTTGGTTCATTACCAGAAAGCAATGAGAAATTAAAGCAGGCAACATCACGTGCCTGTCACGCAATTCCAAGTAACCTCGAAATTTTCAGGTGCTAACAAGAAGAGAGCGTCATCTCCTTCCAACTGCTACGGACAACCACATTTTAAGTTCCAAGGCATAATAACGATAAGAGCAGACCAAAATAGGAGGAGGTTTTCAGCAGGAAAACCCCAAACCTGGGAAGTATATTTTGGCTCAAGCTTCCAATCTGAAAGCAGACCAATTTCTTGCTAAAGCAACAAACTACACAATTTTTAGCATGCCATGGCAGAGCTAACATTACGGATCGATGATATATACTCCCTCCGTTCCTAAATATAAGATGATATATACTCCTTCCGTTCCTAAATATAAGTCTTTTTAGAGATTTCAACAAGTGTCTACATACAGAGCAAAATGAGTGAATCTACACTCTAAAATATGTCTATATACATCCGTATGTAGTTTGTAGTGAAATCTTTAAAAAGATTTACATTTCGGAACGGAGGGAGTATTTAGGAATGGAGGGAGTACAATCTTGGTGAATCAAGCGGAAACATGCAATCTACAGCAAAGAATGCACTGAGCTTCAAACTAAGCATGGGCTTATATTAGAAACGGCTAGCTACAAAATAAGCAACCAGATGTGAATTTGCTTCAAGACAGGCTCACTATTTTTAATTTGATGGGAATTTAATAGCGGCACTGCAAGCTTGTGAACCTTAAGCATGCCTCCAACAAGCACAGCTATTATATGTGTGTTATGCTGACAAAGTGACGACGTTAACCTTAAAATCAGGACATTATTCAAACAAGTCAAAACCTTGAAACCAGAACTACTGTCAAGAAAATTATTTGTCTTAACCCATTGTAAAGGCCCTGAATTGGAATAATTTTATCACAACAAACCGCTGAGTACAGATCAAGAACAAAGCCATTTCTCATGTTAGCCAGCATGCAATTTTTAGCATGCCATAACGGAGCTAAAAATTACTGACCGATAATATTTTTAGCATGCCATAACGGAGCTAAAAATTACTGACCGATAATATTTTTAGCATGACATAACAGAGCTAAAAATTACTGACCGATAATGTATATACCATCTTGGTGAATCAAACAGAAACATGCAATCAACAGCGAAGAATGTACCGAGTTTCAAACATCCTAACATAAGCATGGGCTTATATCAGAAATGGTTTGCTACGAATTGAACAACCAGGTGTGAATTTGCTCCAGGACAGGCTCGGTATTTTAAACTTGATGCAAATTTAATAGTGGCACTGCAAGCTTGTGAACCTTAAGCGTGCCTCCAACCAGCACAGTTATATAATGTGTGTGCTATTCTGATAAAGTGAGAACGTTAACCTTAAAATCAGGACATTATTCAAACAAGTCGAAACATTGTAATCAGAACTACCGTCAAGAAAACTATTTGTCTTAACTACCATCGTAAAAGCCCTGAATTGAGAGTAATTTTATCACAACAAACTGCTGAGCACAGATCAAGAGCATGGTCATTTCTCATGTTAGCCAGCACGCAATATCATATATATGTTCTGTCATATCTCATATAACAAAACATACAGGTCTTGTGTTCCGGATCAAACTCAGCAAAAAATGGTAGTAACAAAATCATAGTTAGATAATCAAAAGGCTCTATTTTAGGGAGCTCAGTAAATTTAAGTGATGTTGTATCTATTTGACAAAATTACAATAAATAGTTTCAGTTGGATAAGCCAACAGGAGTACTGCATTTTACTAGAATCAAGTTCAGAAAAGAAAAAGATTGGTCACCTGCTTCTTGGAGAAGTTATAGGTTTCCAGCATTTCCTTCAAAAATCATTTACTGCAAACATAGTCAAACTAATACTCCCTCCGTCCGGAAATACTTGTCCTAACCATTTCTAGGACAAGTATTTCCGGACGGAGGGAGTAGGTTGTAAGGTGAAAGAATGGACATCACACTGACCATCTGATCAAACAAATTCTTGAGCTGTCACCTAGAAGAGCCTCTACCTACAGCTTGCTGAAGACAATGAATAATAAACACTAACATGCTTTGCAGTTCATAAAAACACACCTTCCAGAATAAGCAACAACACACAATAAATCAATGAGACTGAATCCTGAAATAAAAGCAAAGCACCAACAAAACAAGAAATGGCAACTTGGAGAAATATTCCGAACAATATCGAGAGTCATAACAACTCCCTCCATAACAAAATGTAAGACGTTTTTTATGCCCTATGCAAAACTAAAAAAGTCTTACATTTTAGTACAGAGGGAATACCATATAACCACACCCAAATTGGAAAATGCTAGCAAGTGCTACATCACCAAAAAAAAATATTGCATCACAATGTCATAGAAATGTCAGAGAGGTGTATCAAGTCTGAACAGAAAGTACTGATAAGAATTCCATTATTTCCCATGGTGATATGATCTTCAATGACTACCCATGGTTTAACCAGTATTACATGGCACAGCTTACACCTTGATGAGAATTGAGAGGTATATAGCAATCAATGAAATGAATGAATTACTTGAAAGGTCAGTAGCTATGTTGGACTTGCAAACTAAATGCTCAGAGCTGACAACTGTTACAGCTGAGTCAACCATTCCAACATCTTGACTGGATGCTACTTCTTAGAAGAAGCCTTTATCCGTGATATAAGGCTTTCCCCAGCATCACCCAAGCCATCCAATCCCACCAGTTTTGTCCCAAAATCTCGGTACAGTGTACTCAACCGCTGCTCGTCGCCTTCCATTGCAGCTAGCTCAGTTACATTCTTCCGCATTATTAGGCCGTACAGGAAAAGTGAACCAGAGCCTAACTTTCTGGCACCAATTCCAACACGCAGCAATGATGCTGAATCAGGTTCAGATATAGATGGGTCATGCAGAACTGAGAAGCCACCGAAAGCAACATCAGGGGTACGGAAGAGATCATCCAAATCAATGTTGTCATCTTGAACAATATCTTTGGCTTCATAACTGACAACTATTTTCTCAGATAAGTCAACCTTTTTTGCTCTCTTTCTAGCGGCTCTTACAATATTGGCAGCCTCTCTGTACCCACTAAGCAGAGCTCCATGCATCGTTGCAGGGTACCGCCTATTTGTTGCCTCCCCGGCAAAGAAGATTCTATCACCAACACTCTCAGCCAAAATATCATAATCATCACCGGAAGACCCAATAGCCACATGTGAATATGATCCATATGAAAACCTGTCAGTGCCCCATCGAGTACATATTGCCTGCAATGGGTTTGGTACCTCGATCCCCATGGGTGAAAAGATTTTTTTAAGTGTGTCTAACACCCTCTCGACATTTTCCATTGGTGACTTCTTCTCAAAACTGATAGCAGATTCCCCAGCAACAAGGGCAACAAGCAGTGGACCTCCTGAGACTGAAGAATAGCTATAGAACAGGAAGAATTCACCTCGTTGACTAGAGTCCTCAGTCAAATGCCCAAATGTATCAATCCTACCATCCCAGAAGTCAAAAGGGAATAACATCACAACCTTATTAAGAAGCCCAAAACCCAATCTCTGAATGGCTTCTTGTTTCTGAACTGGCAGCTCTGGCACAAAATCAATGTCCCCCTTCTTAAGCACACCAAGGGGAACAGTGCAGAGCGCCATATCACCACGGAATGTCTGCTTATCAGTGTAGACCAACACACCATCACACCCATACTGTATCCTTCGCACATTCTGTCCATAGAATATCGGGACGCCATCAGCAAGTGCTCGGACAAATTGGGAATTGCCACCAGGTATAAAGCAGTGGTCGCCACCCATTTCGTATGGATCATCCTGGTCCCAGAAGGCCATGGAGAGATCAGCAAGAGGAGCGGCATTGGCATACTCCAGGTTGGCCAGATGCCAATCAAGAAGCATCCGTTCCTCTGGCTCAGCGGCAACACCATGCGCTGCCCGGAATGCCTCGAGTGCCATGCCAAGTGACACATCCACACCGTGTGGGACATTATCTGCGATAACCTGCCGCAGCTGGCAAACCTTGTCAAGAAGCTGGTTAAAGGCAGCTTCAACACGACCATCCATGTCAGGGTCGACTGGGCGGCCATCCGGAAGATACAGCGGGCACTTGTCCCGCACCTTGTGAAGTGGGAACCCAAGCTGCCGTGCTATGACACCAAGGGGGTTCCCATTAATACCAGTGAGCACACTGCCTCCCAGATCAGCAGAAGCAGCAATGTCAGGATAGTCTGCTGCAGAGGACCGCATTGTCTTAGTAAACACACGGCCACCTGGGCGGAGTCGGCCTTCGACAATGGCAACCTTGAAGCCAAGGGACATAAGGTGGCGTGCGGCGGCGAGGCCAGCAAAGCCAGCACCCACGATGAGGACAGAAGGGGGAGGATGGGAGGGAGGGGGGATTGGTGGTAGGGAGACAATGGAGGGGGCGAGGCCGAAATTGATGTAGGCATGGTCCGATAGGAAGGAGTGTGCGGCGGCGACGAGGGGCGCATGCTCGGCGCGGATGGATGCGAGCGCGGCGTTGGCCGCGACGGGGGAGAGGGGATTAGAGCGCCAGAGCGCGAGAATATGGTTGCGCACGACGAGGTAGTTGGCCTGGTCGGCGCCACCGATAAGCGGGATGACGGCGGCGGCGACCTCGTCCTCGGAGAGGGTATCGGCGGGGAACCCCGCCGCGAGCGCGATGGTGGCCTCGGAATCCAGCTCCCGCGCCAGGCGGAGGGAGGAGTTGGTCGGCGGGCGGCCACGGCGGCGCGGGATGCCGGCGAGATGCGCCGCGGTGGCCCCCGACGAGGAGGAGGCGCGGAGGACGCGGACGCCGGCCGTGGGGATCATGCCGGGGAACTGCTTCTTGCGGCGGCGGCGCTTCCGCGCGACGGTGGAGTCGTCGACGGCCGCGGTGGTGGAGGGGGCGGACGGGGTCGGGGAGGACGTGGGCGCGTCCTCCTCCATGGGCTCCGCGGCGTCTCCCCCGGCCGCGCCGTCCTCCATGGGCTCCGCCGCGGCTGCCTGGTCCTCGTCCTGCTCCATGGGGACGAGAGCTAGATGCCCCGCGGCTTCGGGCGGAGGCAAGGGCGGTGGCTGCGCCCCGTTGCCTTCCTCCATTGGGGTCTCCGGCGAAGGATGCGGCGAGGTCGGCGACTAGATTTGGGAATTGGGAGGGTTCAGGGGTTGGTTTAGGGCCAGAACTGTGCGGGGCGAAGGCAGAGTCGGGACTCGGGAGGGAAGAGGTGGCTGGCCCTATGGAATGTACTATTTCCGTAAAACATGGATGAAAGCGTACTTTACGTCTCTCCGTTTCCGTGCCTAGTAGACGCAACCGTTCCCTCAACTCTGAACACGTGTCTCAAAAAAAAAAAAAACTCTGAACATAGAAGCTTCACCTGGAGTGCCACGGCACCGCGCCGCTGTCTCCCCGGAGCTCAGGGATGGAGGGGCGCACCCTACTCCGCGACCAGGCGGCACCCAGCGCGTCCGCCCCCACTGGCCGCTCCGCCTCGCAGGCGACGGGGGACGAGGCCGCGGCTAAAGTCGGTGAGCGCGCGCCGCCGCCGCTGCCCCGTTCGTTTTCTAAATCTCTCTCGATCTAGGCCTCCCCAGATGTGTGCTTCTGAGCTTGAGGCCACGGATCACTATGCAGTCCTGTCAAAAAAAGCATGCGTTTTTTTTTTGCAGAATTGTCAAAAAGGAGTTGTGTCTCATGCAATTCAAAGGATTTACAAGCCATGTCAGAAGATTCTGCTAAAACGTTGCTAGAGCAGGTTTTCTTTTCTTCTCATGCTTTGCTATAGTAAAGAAAAAAAACTTGATTAAGACCAGCTATGTCGACTGACCTCCCTTGAAAACAGGTGGCTGGTTGGGAGATGAAAAATGAGGGTGGCATTCTGAAATTGCACAGGGCATGGAAGGTGAAGAACTTTGCCAAAGGGCTTGAGTTCTTTCAGCTTGTTGCTGCTGTTGCCGAGGAAGAAGGTCTCCTTTCTTTCGCTCTGTTCTTCATATTCACGTTGTCTCGTTGTTCAGAATTCAGTTTTCTAAACTCCCCTGTTCTCACCGCATTGGAATTTAAGAATATCATTGGCACATACAGGCCACAGCAAGTCGATGTACTGCTTACTACTCCCTATGTATCAAAACACAAGACGCTTTTTGATACAAAGGGAGTATCAAAAAACGTGTTGTATTTTGATACGGATGGAGTATTATCAAAGAGGAGTTATTCACTTCCTGTCCTACAGTCCTAAATCCCCACTGTAATATTTAACAATATCATTTGGCACATACAGACCGCAACAAGTAAATGCTGCTAACTAGTATATATGTTCAGTATGCCAGTATCTTCACTTCTTCACAGTGATATTAATTGTATGTGTTGTTAACTGGACTCCACATAATAGACAGCATAGCTACCCAGCCCTCACCAAACGTGGCACCTCCTAAACTGTTATGTTATCAACGGACGACTCCAAGCTTTCAGAAGATATATTTCCCCTCATATATCCATGGTGTCATAATCAAACTACTTTTGTTCAAACTTTGCTACCTATGTGTTGCATTTGGTCTTGCAGTTATATTTAGCATGATGAGAGATCGTATTTCTACATTTCTAAAGGAAAATACCCCTGAAATTGGCCAAGAAACTTTGTATTTCACCCAGAATCCAACGAATTTCTTGGCACTTTTTTTTGTTTCAGTAACAATCTTGGCAAATTATGTTTAAAACTTTAAATGGATATGCTTTTCCAGGTCACCACCCAGATCTTCATCTTGTTGGTTGGAATAATGTGAAAATTGATGTGTGGACTCACTCAGTCAGTAAGTATTCCATATGGTTATTTTGACTTCAGATTTAACTCTAGGATTTCACGTATTATCTTTAGTTAAAATCTCTTTTTTAAAACTGGAGTACTTATTTCACTACTTTTTGAAATTGTAATAATAGTCACCTCTGTTGATTTCCGAGAATAACGGAGCAGCATTGTTATAGTAGATTATTAAATCCCTTGGACCTGGAAAACCAATTGTTTTGTTGCATTCTATTCCGAACAGCGATGGTTTACTAGTACTAGTTATTCATTTGCTGTTTTATGAACTCTGACAGGTTGACAATGATATGATGTGAACTAATTAGAGGTCTTTTGATCATGCAAAATTGGTAGGTAGGCGCTTGATGCCTATTGGCAGTTGGCCATTGTCGTGATAAAACTTATTTTCGTATAGGGAAATCCAATCAACTTAAATGAAGAGGAACGAGCCATACAATACGGAGTGAAAATACCAAGTATAACAGTTCATTCATCGTCAACTGGTGCTAAAAAAACATAAAAGCACAATAAAGGACTCACAGGCACGTTTGTTTATAATTATTTGTTTATTGTGGTAACAGGTGGTTTAACAGATAATGATTTCATCCTTGCTGCAAAGATCAATGAACTCAAGCTAGGAGAGCTTTTGAGCAAGAAAAAAGCTACTGCCCAGGAGTAGCTCTCGTGAATCAAAAGATATCCTTTTGTATTTTGTCACAATTGCATATGCCGCTCCAAAAGCAGGTACTTCGGCCGTTGAGTTTCACTTCGCCTGTGATCATATCTATCTGTCCTGGGTGATGCATTTCTCTGATGATACGATTTGTCACCAATACTTTTCTGTTCTTCTGAATATATTCCGTAGTTTGAAGGCGGCTTGCTTACTGTGTATGCAATTGCATAGATATATGATGTAGCGTGTCACCAAAACATTGTAGCCTTTTTAGGATCTGTTTTGCATTATGATAGCATTTTGGATTTGAAGTTTGACCCAAAAATATCACTACAACTAGTAGAGATTTTCCTAACGAACTAAATTTTACAATCCAACACAGTTTGAAGAAACAACACACGACTGAGTTTTGTTACTAGAGCATTTTGGATAGGATATACCACAAGAAAATTGATGCAGTAGTTGACCTGGATCCTACATAGATTACCTTTCATGCTGATGGGCAAGAACGGAAGTGGTGAGAAGGGCCTATCTGAACTCAAATATTTCAGAATCCGATCTTGCAGGCAAAGATTACATGGACTTGGCCTCAATGGGTAGGGTCGACCATGACTAAGCATGTCAGGGAGAAAGGATAATTTGCGTTTAGGAATTTATGAATGAAAATAAATTATTGTGAGCTAGCTTCAAGTAAGATGAGTCGTAGGATTAACACAAAAAAGAATAGCCACATTTCTGAATTTGTAAGGAGAAAGGAGAGTCATATTCACCAAGGTTGAAGTCCCTGGTTGCATTTTTTTATTTCTCATACAATAGTAACCTTCATGAAAATTATACACGGAAAAGTTGCCCAAAAAAATGATAAACTACCACAAACATTGAGTTTGTTAGAGTTAGTATGATGAAGAAGCGTTTCCTATTCATTGGTTATAACAACTCAGCTGTATCCAGCATTTCCTATTCATTGGTTATAACAATTGACTTGTGTGTAGGATTCGTCCAGTATATATTCTGGGATAAATGATGGTTTGGCGATGCTATTGGTTCTTCATGAGAAGTTCAAGGAGGATTTCTGATATTATTTTATTGTTAATGAGTCATGCCAGTAAGCTTTCTGTATTTGTTCGCCATGAGGAGCAATGGGGCATTGCACACTTACCTATGTATACTGCTACCTGATTATCGTTGGTCTTTTGTATAAATAAAGGCCTTGCTATCATTATGTATGGTCCTTCTTCCCCAATGTGTATTATGAATGGTCTTTTGACCTGCGGAATGTATTCCTAATCCTGATCTATAGAACTGCCTTCCTGAACTTGATATCTACTAGACAATGCTTATTTGGCCAGATGCTCATGGGTTCAATTACTTGATCCATTGCTTTCGGTATCAAACTGTTCGCTGCTTTGAGCATCTGGCTGCATACTCTATTGTTTTGTATTTGGTGCACTGGACCATGAGCGCACGGAGGGAGCTCTTCTCCGCCGCGCCTGGGACAGGAACAGGGAAAATCTACCACGGTGCCACCAATGAACAAGGTAAACACGAGCTATTGGCCGCTTATAAATTCCTTACTTCTGTAGTGTCGATCTAGGGTTCATGTGAGTGGATCTTACTGTTCTTTGGACTTTTGGCCATGTATAAAAATGCTGCTCGGGTGTCAGTAGTAGCTGCAGTTCTATTGTTGTCAGTAGTATGCACTGGTCCGTGATGTCAGAACCCATGAAGATCCATGACAGTCCATCTGGGGATATTGATGAGGTTGTGTAGAATGCTGCTACTGAATGTTTGAAATATATTCACGACAAGATGGACTGAGTTTGATTGCTGATGGTAAAGAAGATGCAGGCTGAGATAAAGCTTCTATCAGTTAATGTTGAAGATAGGGACATGACACTCAAGGCTCTGAAAAAGAAGATGAGAAAGTATATGAAGCAAGGGCTTTGGTTTGTGTGCAGATAACATGTTTCATTCTGCAAATCTTCTTAACGATTTGTGGCTAATGGTCTGTCTCCGGGTACTACTCCTATCGAAGTTGATGCCAACTGGGCTCTCTATTTATATTAGATATGGGCCACTGTTTAATTAGTCACCTTGCCTCTCTTGCACTTAACATTTTTTAATTAGACTTCTCACTGTGATTACCAAGCACTGCTTGGCCTCTCATTTTGATTAGCCTATCATTAAAATTGGAAACACCGGAATTGACGCTTGCGTATGAGTGCATACAGGTTGTCCTTGGGATTTCCTTTGTAGCAAGCTCGATGGGTTGTAGGTATGGTTTCTTAGGACATTGTTCTTTGTACAATACATGAAGCGATCTGCTCGTGTGTGTGTGTGTGACTTTGTCTGATTTTTAGGCTTTGGATTTTCTGTTGGTTTATCTAATAACTCATGGTAGCATTTGATTCTTTTTATCAATTACTATGTCTCAGTTCTCGAACAGGACAGTAAGAGTCTGTAATAAAATTCTTGCACAACAAAGATGGCTGTCCTTCAGTTACCCAGACTTTTGTTTTCGTGGTATAAACCCAACTGATGTCAACTTTAGTACTCTGGAAAATCATATAACTCTTCTGAAATTTCCCATGACACAAGCCGAGGCAAGCATCAGGTTCGGCAGCCATTCCGCCCTGGAATGCTGGTAGCACTACATTCGCACAATCTCTTACCAGTTTCCTTGGCTTGCTGCCGCAATATATTTACACTGTACTGCGTAGCAAATTGGCAAATCAATATAGGTTCACCTTTAAGCTCTAGCCGAATTTTGCTTGGTTTCTGAATCGATTTCCCTCTGGTTCACGTGTGTCGTTCAACCAGGATGACTCCGGCTACCTCCTGACGCCGGGGCTCGGGTCCGTCGGCGGCGCGGCGGCTGTAAAGTACGGCAGCGTGCTGCTCCCAGACATCACGCGGCCCAACATCGTGGAGTCGCTGCTCATGGTGTCCCTGCCCATGGCAGCCGCCGTCCTCATCTTGCTCAAGCTCAGCTCCACTTCCACACGGGACTAGGGCTTGTACCACCTTCAAGTTCAGATAATATCATGTGTCTTTATTCACTTTCATTTTGCAACTCAAGACGCCTTGTAAGACGAACAAGAACAGAATGCAAAAAAGTTGTATTCTGTCCGGAAATCTTGTGTTCTATTGCAAAAAACTGCACTTGAAGATGCGGATGCCTGTTTATTCTGAATTTGGAGCGACGAGGATATTCACTTGGTAAAGAATGTAAGCTTCATCGAGCTTGATATCAGCGGCCGTGAATCAGACGACTGTTACATGCTCTAGGAAATATGAGTGCGCCTACAGCAAAATCCATGCTTTACAAGGGTATCTCAAAACAAAAGAAATATGCGTCAATAAAATTAGTTGACACTAAACCTCTCCGTTGCCACTTCACTGCCCGTAAAAGATGAGCCTCCAACAGAACACATGCATGCAACAGCTCGTCGAATCCCGATGAATTGAAGAATTGCAGATTGGATAACACCATAACTGGCGTTGAAGAGAATGCATTGCGCGGTGAATATTTGCAGGGGCTACAGGTTGTCCTTCAGCCACTTGGATGCCCCGTTGACAATGGATCTGAAAGAATTCGACAGAGAACTTGGTCAACATGAGGACATAGTACACGAGATAACGTAAATGCAATTGATTGCAGAACCAAGTCAATAAAAAATCAGTATAATCATTAATAGGTTCAGTACAATAAAAAGGAACAGGCGCACGGGCAAAACCACCATTTTTCAACGATGCAAGTTTCCTCAAGTAACTCCTTTTCACGCCCACTGTATAGTAGAAATTCAGAGATAAGGGCCGAGTGCTTCTGTGGCTGCAGAGTACTCCCTCCGTCCGAAAATACTTGTCATCAAAATGGATGAAAGGGGATGTATCTATCTCTGAATTTCTACTATACAGTGGGCGTGAAAAGGAGTTTTCACCTTACACGTTTGGGTATAGAAACCTTCACAACGAATAGATGATCACCACATATAGAACTATAGATGGCCTATTTCAACGATGGAACCCCTTTCTTCGCTAGGACCAATACATCACCATTCACCAGGTTGGGTGCCTGGAGGTATTCGAAGTTCACTAGTTCCATCAACAGTCCTGGCCTGCTTGCATCAAAATTTCGAAAGGAATGATTACACTACACCATAATTATTACTTCCTCCGTCCCAAAATCTAAGACCATTTTTTACATTTTTTAACGATATCAACACCATGATTTAGGTAGTAGGTAGTATATATAAAAGAACTATTACAATATGCCATCATACTTAGTCTTAGATATGCATCATGTAATCTTATTAACTCCCAAAGTAAAAAAACATAACATGAACAAGATTTGGTCCATACTCATTACAAGATCATATATCATAAAAATCAACTAATCATCAATGTCCTAGATCCTAATCATAGTGGCAACCGATATGATCAAGAAAGAGAGGTACATGACACATAGGTACTACCACAAACCCTCAGTCTTGAAGGGGGACTACTCCCGCATCAGAGCAACAATGGTTGATGTAGAGGTCGAAGACAGAGAACCTCCCCCCTTAAGTAGAGTGTCAGATAAAGGCTAAAAATAAAGATCACCTTGGAACATGGAGTGACGCCGGCACAAAAAATCAGTCAAAAAATAAGGGGTGTTCTTGGGGTATATATATGCCATCAGGCACCGGAGGTCACCGAGGAAGCACTGGACAGAACTTGATTGTGGTAGCACCCCTAAAGAAGTTAAAATCCAAACAAAACTTAAACAAAACAGTGAGTCTGAGTTAGTCCATAAATAATACTATAAAATAGCTTCACGTTTTGTAATCAAATCATGGCAGCATGGTATAACAACTACAGTAAATTACATAATAATGAGCTCTCTTCGTCAAGGAGGAACAGAAAACTATGCAATTCTATAGCAAATACAAGTCACACTAGAATTTGTCAAAACAACCCAGCAGGTAAAAACATAATTAATTAGGACACTTTAGGGCAACCTGGTGCATGTAGCTCCCGCTTGCACAGGGTCTAGGGAAGGGTCCGACCACTTTGGGTCTATAGTACGCAGTTTTTCCCTACATTTCTGTAAGAGGCTGTTTCCAGGACTTGAACCCATGACCTCATGGTCACAAGGCAGCAGCTTTACCACTACGCCAAGGCTCCCCTTCTAATTAGGACACTTTCATTGTTTAAAAACTTTAAAAAAATAGGATAAATACTAGACATAAGTGGCTCTGTTCAGTAAAAGTTCCAAGTAGAAATCATACTCGTGGAATTTATACCATTTTCTGAAAGAACATCAAACAACATAAAACTGAACAACACTACCAACATAGTCTAGACATTTAAACTAATTACATAACCTGGTACTTTATTCGAAGAAAATAAGATGTGGACCAAGAAATGAACTTTGCTATATTAGCATAGAAAGTTTCCACTTTATTCAAACAAAAACAAAAGGTAAGCGCATCTCCAATAGATTGTCTATATGGATGTCTATACTCGTTTTCCACGATGTAAGCCCAAAACAGACGTCCAACAGTTTGTCTATATGGTCGTCCAAATATACACATCCTCTAAATCGACCTCGACAATGTCCACGCCTGGACATTGTGAAGGCGTCATCTAAACTCAGCTGCAGTCATGATTTCTTCCTTTCCCCAGCGACGGCTCACCTGTCATGGTCCCTGTATATAGACATTCTGATGCAAAACTGGACGTGTATATAAGGGAATCTTTTTAGACCATTGTCTATATGAATATATAGACATTCAAATATACACATGCTATTGGAGATGCTCTAAATATGGGTTACCTCCCACAAGCGCTTCTTTAAAGCATCTACAGCCACAACTAGCAAATTCCGCCCCCAACTAGCAAAAGGTAAATATGGACGCGCCCGTGACAGCAAACGAGCAACAAACTAAAAATCTTTTCCACAACCAGATACCTCAATTACGAATCATCAAATCCATGCATTTGCATGTACATGAAACCTAATCTTAAGTGGAGCTCATCCGGCTCCGTCGTGCCCATGTCTGGTGGCTAGCTGCACCCCTCGAAGAGTTGGTGCGGCCACTGGCTAGGTAGAGTAGGACATGGACACACACCGGCTCACGGGACTCATGGCGTCGTCGTCTCCCATGCTCTACTTACTCGGCGGAGCCTGTGCCCTGCACGTCACTGGTGGATCTGAGGTCGATGATGGATCCATCGTGGTCGGAGCCGACCATGCCCACCACGACGCGGTTGTGGCGCCAGGGGTTGCCGGGCACCACACGCGGCGTCAAAGAGTGCGACTCCGCTTCGCCAGCGTCTTCCACGAGGGCTGTCGCGGCCTCCCACGCCCACTGCCTCGCACGGTGGCACCCCGTGTCATACTTGCGTCCAACGATGCCCAATCATTCAACTCCACGTCGGCGCGCCAACGAAGCGGTTGCGCATCTGCCATGACATTCGGATGCCAGACAGGCCGCACTGCCTTCGATGAGTCAGCGTAGACATGTCTCGCGCCGGATCCATGCACCATTTGGAAGGCCGCAATGGATTTCCACCAGATGGAGTCCGACCGTGCCGTCGGGCAGACTCCTCCCGGGAACGGCAAAATGCAAGGCGGGACAACCATCTTCTCTTCGGGGCCGCATGGAACGAGCTCCGGGTCAACAGGTTGGGAGGTGTAGGATTCAGATTCACTGCCCTCCATGACGGAGAATGCGGGAGATCATCGATGGGAGCTTGTGGGCAGAGAGGAGTGGAGTGGAATGCGGTTAGGGTTTCGAGTGCGGATAGGGTCCAATTTATGCGGGGTTGGGTGGATCAGAGTGGGTCGGATCCGATGTGTCGGGCGCGTTTGAGCGTCTCAATATCCGCCCTGGCTGAATATGTGGAGTGCTAGTTAGTCCGGGCGTTTGGGCCGGATATGGGGTGTCCGACTGGGTGGCATCTTTTCATCCGGACAATGACTAGGCAGTGGTGTGCGGCGCTGATATGGGATCCGGATGTACTCCCTGTGTAAAAAAAGAAGAAGAGTGTTTAGATCACTTATATTTCTTCACCGAGGGAGTAGATGATTTTAGTCCCTTGAAGCTAGACATGGTAATTTGGAAGATGCACACAAGACAGTTATTTTTCTTTTAAAATTCTTTTAAAATTTAATTTTATTTTCCGAATTAAAAAAAAAGGCAAACAGGCTCAAAATCCACTACGGAGGATGCGCTGCCCGCGATCTGGTACGCACCACGCTACAGCCAGCTGTCCGGCTAGCCGGCAGTATGATGGTAGCGCTAGATACCTGCACAGATCTGCCGCTGGCCGCCAGCAAAATCATCTGTACCGCTCGCGCGCCGGTACAAAATCTTGTAGAGATTCGCTTTCGCGGGCGTACAAATCTTGTAGGGATGACAGTGGGACGAGGCGCACGCAGGCACGCAGCTAGCACGGCCTCGGCCGGGCACGGCTTCGCCTTCGATTCCGGCCGGGCGCCACCGCACGCCAGCCAGCACGCGGCCTCACCACACCAGCGATTAAACTACGCAGAGAGAGCATATTAAACGGGCGGACGCTAGCTGCGAGCCCGTAACGTACCGCAACGAACTTCGTGGGCTGGTCGACAGGGACGCCAGGCTGAGAAAAGAAAGCGGGAGAAGGCGCCAAACGGGCGAGCCAGCGCAGGATGCTACGCTCCCGCGCGACATTCGCTGCCCGGCCAGCCAGGACGCACTGATGACGCGAGGACGACGATGGAGGCGATCGTGCGGCCCAACAAAAACCTGAGCCGGATGCGCGTTGGATTTTAGTCGCTTTGGAGTTGGAGTTGGTTTGGAGTGCGTCGTCGTCGTCCCTCTGCTGCGTCTCCAAATCCCACGAGACCGATATCAGCCCGTGGTCGCTCGCTTGCTGTTAGAAAGAGAGAGACGAGGTCAGTGCTCGCAGGGAAAAGGAGATTTGCCGGGGCTCGTCATTGATGGGGACGGCCGATTCAGCTGCGTTTGTTAATGCACGATCGATGGATGGATGGAGAGGGAAAACAACGCCAGCTTTTGGGGGCTGGGCCCGGCGGCCGAACTGGCGACAGTTCCTTTCAGAGTCCATGTTGCGAGCCCTATCCATCTGGATTGGATTAGTTCTGGATTGTTCAGAGGACAGGTTGGTAATTAGCGGCGAGGATTAGCTTATCTATGAATCTGTCTGTTGCTATCACCCCCTTTGCATATATGCTTTGATACTTGATGCCTGACATCATTTGGGGTGCATCTTCTGCGCCTGAAGAATTTGCGTGCGTATTGTGATTTTCCAGCAGCTTTAGTTTTGTGATTCTCTTTACAGGGAAAAAATGACTCCACCCAAAGTTGTTGCGTCCCAAAATCTAGAAATGTGAAATATTAAATTAGGGTTAATTAATTACTTTCTTTTTCCATTTTGTCCCGTGATTTCTTGCCTTTAGCTAGTTTTGACTAGGAGCTGATTGAATTGACTATTATTTGTAGCTCAAAGTAATTTTGAAATCATTCAAAAACCTAAAATCATTTCTAGAGATGATTATTTAAAATGCCAAATTTGAGCTTACAAAATACGTGCGGCCTTTTCTTCAATATCTTTGGCCAGAAATAGTTTTTCCTAAGCCCCAAACATTATTTGAAACCCTAAATTAATCTAGGGAATACATTGAACCCTAATTCATTTTAGGGAATATTCACGATATCCAACAACTAGGGTGAAAATAATTTGAAATGAGTTCCCTAAGTCCCAAATATAATTGGACCATTGTAGAATTTTACCAAAAAAGATTTGGATTGAATTTCGTTTATAAATCAAATTTAAACTTTAAAAGGGAAAAGGAAACATAATTTGAGCCCCAAATATTTTTTTCCTAAGCCCCAAACATTATTTGAAACCCTAACTTAATTTAGGGAATAAATTGAACCCTAAATCATTTTAGGGAATATTCAAAATATCCCACAAGTAGGGTCAAAATAATTTGAACTGAGTTCCCTGAGCCCCAGATATTAATTGGACCATTGTAGAGTTTTACCAAAAAAGATTTGGATTGAATTTGGTTTGTAAATCAAATTTAAACTTTAAAAGGAAAAATGAAACAAAAAATAAAAAGGAGGAGAAAAACCTATTCAAGCCAAGCCGGCCCAAGACCTATCTAACGCAGCACAACCTTACTAATAACCCACAAGTATAGGGGATAAATTTTAGTATTTCGATAAATAAGAGTGTCGAACCCAATGAGGAGCTAAAGGTAGAACTAATATCCCCTCCAAGTTCTGTCGACCATCGATACAACTCTACGCATACTTAACGTTCGATTTACCTAAAATAAGTATAATGAAGGAAATATGCCCTAGAGGCAATAATAAAGTTGTTATTTTATATTTCCTTATATCATGATAAATGCTTATTATTCATGCTAGAATTGTATTAACCGGAAACTTGATACATATGTGGATACATAGACAAAACATCGTGTCCCTAGTAAGCCTCTAATAGACTAACTCGTTCATCAAACATGGTAAAGTTTCTTAACCATAGACATGTGTTGTCATTTGATGAACGGGATCACATCATTAGGAGAATGATGTGATGGACAAGACCCATCTATTAGCTTAGCATAATGATCGTTCAGTTTTATTGCTATTGCTTTCTTCATGTCAAATACATATTCCTTCGACTATGAGATTATGCAACTCCCGGATACCGGAGGAATACCTTGTGTGCTATCAAACGTCACAACTTAACTGGGTGATTATAAAGATGCTCTACAGATATCTCCGAAGGTGTTTGTTGGGTTGGCATGTATCAAGATTAGGATTTGTCACTCCGAGTATCGGGGTTATATCTCTGGTCCCTCTCGGTAATGCACATCATAAGAAGCTTTGCAAACAAAGTGACTAATGAGTTAGTTGCGGGATGTTTGATGTCGCTTGAAGCTACATCAGTATTTCCCCAAAGAGGAAGGGATGATGCAGCACAGCGGCGGTAGGTATTTCCCTCAGATATGAAACCAAGGTTATCGAACCAGTAGGAGAACCAAGCAACACAACGTAAACAACCCCTACACACACATAACAAATCCTTGCAACCTGACGTGTTAAAGGGGTTGTCAATCCCTTTCGGGGTACGGCGCCTCAAGATAGGCAAACAGACATGAGGTAAATTTGTAGTAAATTGATAGATCGAACGCTAAATAAAATAAATAAAGAAAAATTGCTGCAAGGTATTTTTGTATTTTTGGTTTAATAGATATGAAAATAAATGCAAGAGAAAAGTAGATCACAAAGGCAAATATATGAGAAAGAAGACCCGGGGGCCGTAGGTTTCACTAGTGGCTTCTCTCGAGAAAAATAGCAAACGGTGGGTAAACAAATTATTGTTGGGCAATTAATAGAACTTCAAATAATTATGACGATATCCAGGCAATGATCATTATATAGGCATCATGTTCAAGATTAGTAGACCGACTCCTGCCTACATCTACTACTATTACTCCACACATCGACCGCTATCCAGCATGCATCTAGTGTATTAAGTTCATGGAGAAACGAAGTAATGCAATAAGAACAATGACATGATGTAGACAAGATCTATCTATGTAGAGATAGACCCCATCGTTTTATCCTTAGTAGCAACGATACATACATGTCGTTTCCCTTTCTGTCACTGGGATCAAGCACCGTAAGATCGAACCCACTACAAAGCATATCTTCCCATTGCAAGATAAATAGATCAAGTTGGCCAAACAAAACCCAAATATCAGAGAAGAAATACGAGGCTATAAGCAATCATGCATATAAAAGATCAAAGAAACTCAAATAACTTTCATGGATACAAAAAGATATAACTGATCATAAACTCAAAGTTCATCAGATTCCAACAAACACACCGCATCATATGGATCTCCAAGAGACCATGGTATTGAGAATCAAGAGAGAGAGAGATGAAGCCATCTAGCTACTAACTACGGACCCGAAGGTCTACAAAGAACTACTCACGCATCATTGGAGAGGCACCAATGGAGGTGGTGAACCCCAACTGAGATGGTGTCTAGATTGGATCTGGTGGTTTTAGACTCTGCGGCGGCTGGATGAATATTTTGTCGCTCCCTCAAGGGTTTCTAGAATATTGGGGTATTTATAGAGCAAAGAGGTGGTCTGGGGGGCACCCGAGGTGGGCACAACCCACCAGTGCGCGCCTGGGCCTCCTGGCACGCCCTGGTGGGTTGTGCCCTCTCGGTGTCAAAACCGGCGGATCTCAGGTAGGGGGTCCCGAACTGTGCGTCTAGGATTGATGGTAACAGGAGACGGGGGACACGATGTTGTACCCAGGTTTGGGCCCTCTCTATGAAGGCAATACCCTACTTCCCGCTTGATTGATCTTGATGAATATGAGTATTACAAGAGTTGATCTACCACGAGATCGTAATGGCTAAACCCTAGAAGCCTAGCCTGTATGACTATGGTAATGAGTATATCCTTTTCGGACTAACCCCTCCGGTTTATATAGACACCAGGGGGGATCTAGGGTTACATAGAGTCGGTTACATAAGAAGGAATCTTCATTGTCGGTCACCAAGCTTGCCTTCCACGCCAAGGAGAGTCCAATCCGGACACGGGTACAGTCTTCGGTCTTCATGTCTTCACGGCCCATCAGTCCGGCCCAATGGATAACAGACCGGACGCCCGAGGACCCCTTAGTCCAGGACTCCCTCAGTAGCCCCTGAACCTGGCTTCAATGACGAGGAGTCCGGCACGCAGATTGTCTTCGGCATTGCAAGGCGGGTTCCCTTCTATCCGAACTTCGAGATAGTCTTTGGATGTGATGATAGTATCCGGACCTGTCACACACACCATACATAACCGTAGAGAGAATATATTTTTACACGAGTCTAATCTGCTGTCAGCTTTTTACAATATGACATCACGTCTGTCCGGTCATAATTTCGAACCGTTTTTCGTCTGCCGCTCCATGTTTCGAGACGCGGTTGCCATTGGCACGTCTTGTCGAAGCAGAGATCGTGTCCCCTTATTATGTGATTCTCATCAATACGGGCGTGGGTAACCCAACCGTGTCGTTTGCACGGCCCTTGGGAATAGGCAAGTTTAAGGCGAGTGGGGAGACGCTTGATATTCATGGTCTTTATAAGGGGATAAGGATTCCCTTTCTTCACCCACACCTCAGCTCCTCCTCAGTCCTTCCGTCCTTGAGCTCCAGCGCCCAAGCTTTTAGCTTTTCCCTCGTCCGAGAAAGCACTCCAAAGATGTCCAGATCCGGAGCTGGGGGTAAGTGGATGGCCTCCTCCGTCAAGAAGAGGGATATCAAGGCGCTCCGGGAGGCTGGATATCTGGCCAAGGAGATCGCTCACCGACTCCCGGCCAAGGGACATATCGTCCCTACTCTAGAGCCCCACGAGAGGGTTGTGTTTCTCACACATTTCGTCCGCGGGCTGGGCTTCCCTCTTCACCCCTTCGTCCGTGGACTGATGTTTTACTACATGCTAGACTTCCATGACCTAGCCCCCAACTTCATCCTCAACATCATGGCATTCATTGTCGTGTGCGAGGCCTTTCTCCGCATCCCGCCTCATTTCGGCCTATGGCTGAAGACCTTCAATGTGAAGCCGAAGGTGGTGAGCGGCCAACAGGCAGAGTGCGGAGGCGCCTGATATGTCTCCAACGTATCTATAATTTTTGATTGCTCCATGCTATATTATCTACTGTTTTGGACTATATTGGGCTTTATTTTCCACTTTTATATTATTTTTGAGACTAACCTATTAACCGGAGGCCCAACCCAGAATTGCTGTTTTTTGCCTATTTCAGTGTTTCGAAGAAACGGAATATCAAATGGAGTCCAAACGGAATAAAATCTTCGGGAACGTGATTTTCTCACCGAACGTGATCCAGGAGACTTGGACCCTGCTCCAAGGAACAAAAGAGGCGGTCACGAGGGTAGGGGGCGCACCCCCCTGCCTCGTGGGCCCCCCGTTGCTCCTCCGGCGTACTTCTTCCTCCTATATATACACACGTACCCCCAAACGATCAGAAGAGGAGCCAAAAACCTAATTCCACCGCCGCAACTTTCTGTATCCACGAGATCCCATCTTGGGGCCTGTTCCGGAGCTCCACCGGAAGAGGGCCGTCATCACGGAGGGCTTCTACATCATCCTAGCCTCTCTGATGAAATGTGAGTAGTTTACTCCAGACCTTCGGGTCCATAGTTAGTAGCTAGATGGCTTCTTCTCTCTCTTTGAATCTCAATACAAAGTTCTCCCCCTCTCTTGTCGAGATCTATTCGATGTAATCTTCTTTTTGCGGTGTGTTTGTTGAGACCGATGAATTGTGGGTTTATGATCAAGTCTATCTATGAATAATATTTGAATCTTCTCTGAATTCTTTTATGTATGATTGGTTATCTTTGCAAGTCTCTTCGAATTATCCGTTTGGTTTGGCCAACTAGATTGGTAGTTCTTGCCATGGGAGAAGTGCTTAGCTTTGGGTTCGATCTTGCGGTGTCCTTACCCAGTGACAGAAGGGGCAGCAAGGCACGTATTGTATCGTTGCCATCGAGGATAACAAGATGGGGTTTATTTCATATTGCATGAATTTATCTCTCTACATCATGTCATCTTGCTTAATGCATTACTCTATTTTTAACTTAATACTCTAGATGCATGCTAGATAGCGGTCGATGAGTGGAGTAATAGTAGTAGATGCAGAATCGTTTCGATCTACTTGTCATGTACGTGATGCCTATATACATGATCATGCCTAGATATTCTCATAACTATGCTCAATTCTGTCAATTGCTCAACAGTAATTTGTTCACCCACCGTAGAATACTTATGCTCTTGAGAGAAGCCACTAGTGAAACCTATGGCCCCCGGGTCTATTCTCATCATATCAATCTCCATCACTTTAATCTTGCTTTGCTTTTTTACTTTGCCTTTACTTTTTACTTTGCATCTTTATACCAAAAATACCAAAAATATTATATCTATCAGATCTCACTCTCGTAAGTGACCATGAAGGGCTTGACAACCCCTAATCGCGTTGGTTGCGAGTAGCTATCGCTTTGTGTAGGTACGAGGGACTTGAGCGTGGGCTCCTACTGGATTGATACCTTGGTTCTCAAAAACTGAGGGAAATACTTACGCTACCCTGCTGCATCATCCCTTCCTCTTCGGGGAAAACCAACGCAAGCTCAAGACGTAGCAAGAAGGATTTCTGGCGCCGTTGCCGGGGAGTCTACGCAAAAAGTCAACATACCAAGTACCCATCACAATCCGTATCTCTCGCATTACATTATTTGCCATTTGCCTCTCGTTTTCCTCTCCCCCAATTCACCCTTGCCGTTTTATTCGCCCTCTCTCTCTATCCTCCCTCTCTATTTGCCTCCTTTTGTCCGTTTGCCTTTTGTTTGCTCGTGTGTTAGATTGCTTGCTTGTCGCGATGGCTCAAGATACTACTAAATTGTGTGACTTCACCAATACCAATAATAATGATTTCCTTAGCACTCCGATTGCTCCTCTTACCGATGCTGAATCTTGTGAAATTAATACTGCTTTGTTGAATCTTGTTATGAAAGATCAATTCATCGGCCTTCCTAGTGAAGATGCCGCTACTCATCTGAATAGCTTCGTTGATTTATGTGATATGCAAAAGAAAAAAGATGTCAATAATGATGTTGTTAAATTGAAGCTATTTCCTTTTTCGCTTAGAGATCGTGCTAAAGCTTGGTTTTCGTCTTTGCCTAAGAATAGTATTGATTCATGGAACAAGTGCAAAGATGCTTTTATCTCTAAGTATTTTCCTCCCGCTAAGATTATCTCTCTTAGAAACTATATTATGAACTTTAAACAACTTGATCATGAACATGTTGCACGAGCTTGGGAGAGAATGAAATTAATGATACGTAATTGCCCTACTCATGGTTTGAATTTGTGGATGATCATACAAATTTTTTATGCCGGATTGAATTTTGCTTCTAGAAATCTTTTAGATTCGGCCGCAGGAGGCACTTTTATGGAAATCACTTTAGGAGATGCTACTAAACTCCTAGATAATATTATGGTTAATTATTCTCAATGGCATACTGAAAGATCTTCTAATAAAAAAGTGCATGCGATAGAAGAAATTAATGTGTTGAGTGGAAAGATGGATGAACTTATGAAATTATTTGCTACTAAGAGTGTTTCTTCTGATCCTAATGATATGCCTTTGTCTACTTTGATTGAGAATAACAATGAATCTATGGATGTGAATTTTGTTGGTAGGAATAATTTTGGTAACAACGCTTATAGAGGGAATTTTAATCCTAGGCCATACCCTAGTAATCCTTCTAATAATTATGGTAATTCCTACAACAACTCTTATGGAAATTATAATAAGATGCCCTTTGAATTTGAGAATAGTGTTAAAGAGTTTATGAATTCACAAAAGAATTTTAATGCTTTGCTTGAGGAGAAATTGCTTAAAGTTGATGATTTGGCTAGAAACGTTGATAGAATTTCTCTTGAGGTTGATTCTTTAAAGCTTAGATCTATTCCTCCTAAGCATGATATCAATGAGTCTCTCAAAGCCATGAGAATTTCCATTGATGAGTGCAAGGAAAGAACCGCTAGGATGCGTGCTTCCAAAGATGCCTTTATTAAAGCGTGTTCCTCCAATACCTATGAAAATCAAGATGAAGATCTAAAAGTTATTGATGTGTCCCCTATTAAATATTTATTTTGCAATATTAATCTTGATGAAACTGAATATGATCTTCCTTTACCTAGAAGGCGTTCTAAAAATTCGAAGTATTTAGATCTTAATGATGAAATTGATGAAAGTGGGATTGAAAGAAATAAAATATAGATGTTGCTAAACCCACTATATTGGATTTCAAGGAATTTAATTATGAAAGTTGCTCTTTAATTGATTGTATTTCCTTGTTGCAATCCGTGCTAAATTCTCCACATGCTTATAGTCAAAATAAAGCCTTCACTGAACATATTGTTGATACCTTGATGCAATCTTATGAAGAAAAACTTGAGTTGAAAGTTTCTACCCCTAGAAAACTCTATGATGAGTGGGAACCAACTATTAAAATTAAAATTAAAGATCATGAGTTTTATGCTTTGTGTGATTTGGGTGCTAGTGTCTCTACTATTCCCAAGACTTTGTGTGATTTGCTAGATTTCCGTAATTTTGATGATTGCTCTCTAAACTTGCATCTTGCGGATTCCACTATTAAGAAACCTATGGGAAGGATTAATGATGTTCTTATTGTTGCAAATAGGAATTATGTGCCTGTAGATTTCATTGTTCTTGATATAGATTGCAATCCTTCTTGCCCTATTATTCTTGGTAGACCTTTCCTTAGAACGGTTGGTGCGATTATTGATATGAAGGAAGGGAATATTAGATTTCAATTTCCATTAAAAAGGGCATGGAACACTTTAATAGAAATAAAATAAAATAACCATATGAAACTATCATGAGAGCCACTTATGGATTTCCTACCAAAGATGGCAATGCCTAGATCTATCCTCGCTTGTATGCCTAGCTAGGGGCGTTAAACGATAGCGCTTGTTGGGAGGCAACCCAATTTTATTTTTATTCCTTGCTTTTTGCTCCTGCTTAGTAATAAATAAATTATTTAGCCTCTGTTTTGGTTGTGTTTTTTGTGTTTAATTAGTTTTTGTGCCAAGTAGAACCGTTGGGAAGACTTGGGGAAAGTCTTGTTGAACTTGCTGTAAAAAAAAGAAACTTTAGCGCTCACGAGAATTGCTGTAATTTTTATTTCAAGAGTGATATTTAGTTAATTCTTTTTGCAGATGATTAATAGATAAATTCCTCACGTCCAGAAATTTATTTTAGAATTTTTGGGGTTCCAGATCTTGCGCTATCTACAGATTACTACAGACTGTTTTGTTTTTGACAGATTCTGTTTTTCGTGTGTTGTTTGCTTATTTTGATGAATCTATGGCTAGTAAAATAGTCTATAATCCATAGAGAAGTTGGAATACAGTAGGTTTAACACCAATATAAATAAAGAATGAGTTCATTACAGTACCTTGAAGTGGTCTTTTGTTTTCTTTCGCTAACGGAGCTCACGAGTTTTCTATTTTGAGTTTTGTGTTGTGAAGTTTTCAAGTTTTGGGTGAATTCTTTTGATGGATCATGGAACAAGGAGTGGCAAGAGCCTAAGCTTGCGGATTCCCATGGCACCCCCAAGATAATCCAAGGACACCAAAAAGTCAAAGCTTGGGGATGCCTCAGAAGGCATCCCCTCTTTCGTCCACTTCCATCGGTAATCTACTTGGAGCTATATTTTTATTCACCAACATGATATGTGTTTTGCTTGGAGCGTCTTGTATTATTTGTGTCTTAATATGACACAATCATCCTTGCTGTACACACATTTTGAGAGAGCCATACATGAATTAAAAATTTGATAGAATACTCTATGTGCTTCACTTATATCTTTTGAGCTAAGTAGTTTTGCTCTATGTGCTGCACTTATATCTTTTGAGCGTAGTAAATTTGCTCTATGTGCTTCACTTATATCTTTTGAGCGTTATAATTTTGCTCTATGTGCTTCACTTAGATCTTTTAGAGCACGGTGGTGGATTTGTTTTAAAGAAACTATTGATCTCTCATGCTTCACTTAAATTATTTTGAGACTCTCTTAATAGCATGGTAATTTGCTTAATAATAATATGCTTGGTATTCAAGATTTGTGAAACTTTCTTTTGAGTGTGTTGAATACTAAGAAAAGATTGAATCATGATAATTGTTTTGAGATATGGAGGTGATAATATTAAAGTCATGCTAGTTGAGTAGTTGTGAATTTAAAGAATACTTGTGTTAGAGTTTGTGATTCCCGTAGCATGCACGTATGGTGAACCGTTATGTAACGAAGTCGGAGCATGATTTGTTTATTGATTGTCTTCCTTATGAGTGGCGGTCGCGGACGAGCGATGGTCTTTTCCTACCAATCTATCCCCCTAGGAGCATGCGCGTAATACTTTGCTTTGATAACTTCTAGATTTTTGCAATAAGTATATGAGTTCTTTATGACTAATGTTGAGTCCATGGATTATACGCACTCTCACCCTTCCACCTTTGCTAGCCTCTCTAATACCGCGCACCTTTCGCCGGTATCATACACCTACCATATACCTTCCTCAAAACAGCCACCATACCTACCTATTATGGCATTTCCATAGCCATTCCGAGATATATTGCCATGCAACTTTCCACCGTTCCGTTCACGACACATTCATCATTGTCATATTGCATATCCCGGTACACCGCCGGATGCATTCACATAGGGTCATATTTTGTTCTAAGTATCGAGTTGTAATTGTTGAGTTATAAGAAAAATAAAAGTGTGATGATCATCATTATTAGAGCATTGTCCCAGTGAGGAAAGAATGATGGAGACTATGATTCCCCCATAAGTCGGGATGAGATTCCGGACGAAAAATAATAAAAAAAGGCCAAAGAAGCCCAAATAAAAAGAGGCCATAAAAAAAAGAGAAAAGGCCCAAACAAAAAAATATATAAAAAATGAGAGAAAAAGAGAGAAGGGACAATGTTACTATCCTTTTACCGCACTTGTGCTTCAAAGTAGCACCATGATCTTCATAGTAGAGAGTCTCTCATGTTATCACTTTCATATACTAGTAGGAATTTTATATTATAGAACTTGGCTTGTATATTCCAATGATGGGCTTCCTCAAAAATTGCCCTAGGTCTTCATGAGCAAGCAAGTTGGATGCACGCCCACTTAGTTTCTTTTTGAGCTTTCATATACTTATAGCTCTAGTGCATCCGTTGCATGGAAATCCCTACTCACTCACATTGATATCTATTGATGGGCATCTCCATAGCCCGTTGATACGCCTAGTTGATGTGAGACCATCTTCTCCTTTTTGTCTTCTCCACAACCACCATTCTATTCCACCTATAGTGCTATATCCATGGCTCACGCTCATGTATTGCGTGAAGATTGAAAAAGTTTTGAAAAAGTTAGAGTATGAAACAATTGCTTGGCTTGTCATCGGGGTTGTGCATGATTTAAATACTTTTTGTGGTGAAGATGGAGCATAGCCAGACTATATGATTTTGTAGGGATAACTTTCTTTGGCCATGTTATTTTGAGAAGACATAATTGCTTTGTTAGTATGCTTGAAGTATTATTATTTTTATGTCAATATAAACTTTTGTCTTGAATCTTTCTAATCGGAATATTCATACCACAATTAAGAAGATTTGCATTGAAATTATGCCAAGTAGCACTCCGCATCAAAAATTCTCTTTTTATCATTTACCTACTCGAGGACGAGCAGGAATTAAGCTTGGGGATGCCTGATACGTCTCCAACGTATCTATAATTTTTGATTGCTCCATGCTATATTATCTACTGTTTTGGACTATATTGGGCTTTATTTTCCACTTTTATATTATTTTTGGGACTAACCTATTAACCGGAGGCCCAGCCCAGAATTGCTGTTTTTTTTGCATATTTCAGTGTTTTGAAGAAACGGAATATCAAACGGAGTCCAAACGGAATAAAATCTTCGGGAACGTGATTTTCTCACCGAACGTGATCCAGGAGACTTGGACCCTGCTCCAAGGAACAAAAGAGGCGGTCATGAGGGTGGGGGGCGTGCCCCCTGCCTCGTGGGCCCCTCGTTGCTCCTCCGGCGTACTTCTTCCTCCTATATATACACACGTACCCCCAAACAATCAGAAGAGGACCCAAAAACCTAATTCCACCGCCGCAACTTTCTATATCCACGAGATCCCATCTTGGGGCCTGTTCCGGAGCTCCGCCAGAAGAGGGTCGTCATCACGGAGGGCTTCTACATCATCCTAGCCTCTCCGATGAAGTGTGAGTAGTTTACTTCAGACCTTCGGGTCCATAGTTAGTAGCTAGATGGCTTCTTCTCTCTCTTTGAATCTCAATACAAAGTTCTGCCCCTCTCTTGTGGAGATCTATTCGATGTAATCTTCTTTTTACGGTGTGTTTGTTGAGACCGATGAATTGTGGGTTTATGATCAAGTCTATCTATGAATAATATTTGAATCTTCTCTGAATTCTTTTATGTATGATTGGTTATCTTTGCAAGTCTCTTTGAATTATCCGTTTGGTTTGGCTAACTAGATTGGTAGTTCTTGCCATGGGAGAAGTGCTTAGCTTTGGGTTCGATCTTGCGGTGTCCTTACCCAGTGACAGAAGGGGCAGCAAGGCACGTATTGTATCGTTGCCATCGAGGATAACAAGATGGGGTTTATTTCATATTGCATGGATTTATCTCTCTACATCATGTCATCTTGCTTAAGGCGTTACTCTGTTTTTAACTTAATACTCTAGATGCATGCTGGATAGCGGTCGATGAGTGGAGTAATAGTAGTAGATGCAGAATCGTTTCGATCTACTTGTCACGGACGTGATGCCTATATACATGATCATGCCTAGATATTCTCATAACTATGCTCAATTCTGTCAATTGCTCAACAATAACTTGTTCACCCACCGTAGAATACTTATGCTCTTGAGAGAAGCCACTAGTGAAACCTATGGCCCCCGGGTCTATTCTCATCATATCAATCTCCATTACTTTAATCTTGCTTTGCCTTTACTTTGTACTTTGCATCTTTATACCAAAAATACCAAAAATATTATATCTATCAGATCTCACTCTCGTAAGTGGCCATGAAGGGCTTGACAACCCCTAATCGCGTTGGTTGCGAGTAGCTATCGCTTTGTGCAGGTACGAGGGACTTGAGCGTGGGCTCCTACTGGATTGATACCTTGGTTCTCAAAAACTAAGGGAAATACTTACGCTACTCTGCTGCATCATCCCTTCCTCTTCGGGGAAAACCAACGCAAGCTCAAGACGTAGCAGCGCCATGGTGGGCAAGATGCTCAACGTTACCTGGCCCGAAGGCTCACTCGCAGAGACGGTGAAAGGGTGGTAGTCGGGGTGGTTCTATATCATCGAGCCGCGTGACGCCAACTGGGTGGCGGCCCCTGAATTCCGATCCGGAATCCCGATGCGGCTCACCTCCTGGCAAGAGAGGGGCCTAACCTGGGGTCCCTCGGACGAGCTGACTGGGCTCCAGACGTGCGTCCAGAACTTGATAGATAGGAAGATCAAGCTTGTCAACATGGTCCAGGTAATGCTCATTCGTCGGGTCCTTCCATGCCAACGCCGGACTTGCTATCTGTGGGAGTATGATCCGGCCAAGCACCAGACACTACTAGAGCTCTTCGGCACGACGCACGAAGAAATCTGGAAAGTGCTCTTCAAGGCCGGTGAGACACCACCGTCCACGACCGAAGATCGCGGGCTTAGCTTAAAACGCCAGGCTAACCCGGTAAGTTCTTTTATTGTTTTCAAGGCATACCCTTTACTAGCATATTTTGAGAAAAGCCTAAGCTTTCCTACCCGTGTTTTCAGACCTGGATTAAGATAGCGGAGGGGATTAACTGTCCGGCTCCGCTGCCCGAAGACCAAGAATTCCCATTACTGACGAAAATGCTTTTTCCAGCACCTTATGAGGTGCGAGAGAAGACGGCCAAGAAAGCGGCCAAAGGGGCCAAGAAGGACCCTCACCAAAAAGGCGCTCCGGACATGATGTCCAAAGACGAGACTTCCTCTTCGTCTGCTGACGATGACGACGAAGAGGAAGAAGAAAGCGACTCCCCACTTCAGAGAAGAGAGTGGCCCCCACAAATCTGGAGGCGAAAGCGCCTAAGAGGGTTAGAGGCTCCCTCGCGGATAACTCCGTGTGGGATGTTGATAGCAGTCCGGAGCGACCTCACCAGACCAAGCCTCGGGCCGCCTCGTAAGTACTAGAATCCAAAAACGTCTGGCCTTCCCGGTTTGTAATATTGATATACCTTAGACCGTGTTATTGTAGTCCAGCACGCGATGGCTCCCCGGGATCGCTAGATTCAAAGGAGATGGCTAGCATGTCTCCGCCACCTGCTCATTCCGTCTCTCCCAAGGGTGACGACGAGGTGGTGTCGCAAAGGACCTTCCCCGACCGGGGGAGGGGGGCTTCCGGAGATCGTCGGGGTGGCGCCCCAGGATGATTCCTCAGTCACCGGACGCATGGGGGAGAAAGCCCCTATGGGGACTGGTGATGGGGGCCGAGTTCCCTTCGGACCTGAGCCGGATACCATTCCGGAGATCTACGCGGCTCCGGAGTCCAGCGAACGGCATTCCCCAAAAGGAGGGAATGTGCATGTTCCGTCGGTGACCTCTATCTAACCAGAGGCACCGGATAATCTGTTGGAGGTGCTACGAGGCGCCTCTATTGTGGATGAACATCGCGCCCTTATGGGCACGGTAATAGAGAAGGTCCACTTCGTAAAAAGCAGACTGACTGAAGCCTCCACTAGCCTTCTATTGGGCTTTGAGGTAAGTAATGCGTTTGTAGGAAGAATATCACAGTATAGACAGTAGCCCCTGATGCTCTGTTTGGTGTTTGGGAAGAAAAAGCCGAATAGAGGATCGAGAAAATATCGCAGGAGTCTAACATAAGTTGTCTGTGTGAATAAGCAGGTATCGCTGCGGGCTGCCACCGCTCATGCTGCGGAGGTCTCCAGACTGAAGCAGAAACTGGAGCGGGCCGAGGAAGACCTCGGCCTCGTGAAGAAGCAGTTGGAGGATAGCCAAGGTATGCAGTAACCTGCGGGTACATTTTAAGAAAAAGGAATAGTCCGTCCGGACTGAGGTGTCATAAACTTTATTAGGGGCCACGACCGAGGTGGCAGCCCTCAAGAAGGCGTTAGCCGAGGCCGAGGACAAAGCTTCGAAGGAACGCGCCGCACGCGAGAAGCACGAGGCCCAGGTTGGCGAGGCGCAGCAACAGCTACAGGGCACGATCGAGAGATTTGAGTCCTTGGAGCGCGATTGTAAGGCGCAAGAGTCCGAACTGGCGAAGGCCCGCCAGAGCGCACATGATGCACGAGCCGAAGCCCAGAACGCCCTCCAGGAAATTCAGGCAGCCAAGGAGATTGCGGCGGGTAATTCTTTTACCATGCAAAGCAAGTATGTAGAAGAAACGTTCCTTGTACTTATCCAAATTTGGGTTTTTCAGGGGAGTTTACAGATCTGCCGCGCAGTATATCAGATGCTGCCGAGCATTATAGAGCCGAAGAAGGGATGACTACGGAGAAGCTATTCTGGTCCCCATATCTTGGACCCGAATATCCGTTGCCCTTCAGCGACCAGCTAAAGCAGTTGGTCGAGCTGCACATGTCGGCAGAGCTAGCCATGAAGGACCTGATAGTCCGGCTGTGGCCTACCGAGCCTATACCTAGCAGCTACTTCGTACTTGTTAAGCGGCTTGTAAGTGCCTGTCCGCGGCTCGAAGCCGTGAAGTGGTCGGTCTGTATTGAAGGTGTGCGTATGGCATTTGCCCGCGTCAAGACGCATTGGGCAAAGCTGGATGCCAAGAAGCTAATGACCGAGGGGCCGCCGGAGGGCAAGGAGCATCGTCGACCCAAGCTCTATTTTGATGGCGTCCTGGAGGAGTCCCGCCTTGTGGCGGAGCAATGTTCGAAGGATGTCATATTCCCATGAGAACATTTGTATTATCCTGTCCTGTAATATGGAACAATGATGTTATGTATTATAATGCTTGCTGAAAGGATCGATATAGTTGACTAGAGGGGGGGGGTGGGCTGAATAGGCAACTAACAATTTTTAACTTTTCTTTACCAAATTAAACTTTGCATCAAAGTAGGTTGTCTAGACATGCAACTATGTGAACAACCTATATGATGCAACAACAATAAGCACACAAGCAAGCAAGGGAAATAACACAAATAAGCTTGCACAAGTAAAGGTACGAGATAACCAAGAGTGGAGTCGGTGAAGACGAGGATATGTTACCGAAGTTCCTTCCTTTTGAGGGGAAGTACGTCTCCGTTGGAGCGGTGTGGAGGCACAATGCTCCCCAAGAAGCCACTAGGGCCACCATATTCTCCTCATGCCCTCACACAATGCGAGATGCCGTGATTCCACTATCGGTGTCCTTGAAGGCGGCGACCGGACCTTTACAAACAAGGTTGGGGCAATCTCCACAACTTAATCGGAGGCTCCCAACAACACCACGAAGCTTCACCACAATGGAATATGGCTCCGTGGTGACCTCAACCGTCTAGGGTGCTCAAACACCCAAGAGTAACAAGATCCGCAAGGGATTAGTGGGGGGAATCAAATTTCTCTTAGTGGAAGTGTAGATCGGGGCCTTCTCAACCAATCCCGAGCAAATCAACAAGTTTGATTGGCTAGGGAGAGAGATCAGGCGAAAATGGAGCTTGGAGCATTAATGGAGCTTTCGGTGAAGAGGTAAGTCAACGATGAAGAAGAGGACCCCCTTTTATACAAGGGGGAACAATCCAACCGTTATCCCCCAAAACAGCCCCGCAGAGGGCGGTACTACCGCATGGGGCAGCGGTACTACCGCTGGGCCCAGCGGTACTACCGCCCCCCTCGCGATACTGCCATGTAGTCTGGGAGGGCTGGAGAGTGAGCAGGAAACAGGCCCAGTGCGGTACTGCCGTGGTGGTAGGGCGGTACTACCGCTCTCGAGCGGTACTACCGCTTCTACTGCCACTGCTAAGTGCCGCACAACCCGACACAAGAGGCGACCCCCTCGAGTCGACACGGTAGGAGCCCGGTACCGCAGCGGTACTGCGGCTGAGGACCCACAAGCGGTACTACCGCTGGGTACCGCGGTACTACCGCTTGGACCAAAGCAGGCTCATAACGCAGGGAAAGAGACCTCCATCGACGCAGGAAGGCTCAGAGGGTGCGAAAAGGAAGTGTACGTGATGATTCCACCCTAGCCTTACCAAAGCGGACCCCCTCTTGATAGTACGGTGACTCCTATGAGACAAGACCACCAAACTAGAAACGAAAGAGCTACACCGTCTTGAATAAAAACTCCGAGGGGAAAGAATCGTCTTGTGCCAAAGGATGAATCTCTGAAAGGCTCAAAGCACATGATTAGTCCGCAAAAGCATTGTCATCAATCACCAAAACACCTTAGGGATAAATATGCCCTTACAATCTCCCCCCTTTTTGGTGGATTGATGACAATACGGGATTTGCACAAAGGGGAAAAATAGATGACATAAGCGAACCCCACATCTCTAAAATATAGACGGGCTCCCCCTAGATGTGTGCTATCTTAGGAAAGTGCTTTGGACTGCACGGCACACATACTAGGATCAACACTCCCCCTATATTTTATAAACAACGCATATCTTGCAACAAATAAGGGTAACACTAAGCATGATATTAGATAAGAGCAAAGCATAACTAGCACAAGATAAGCTAAGCTCAATAAGATGCGATAGAGTGCATATGTCTTACACCATATGTAAGATAAGTCTCACGAGCACACCCAAACCAACACACGAAAGGTTCAAACACGAGAAAAGATATTGCGAGAAAGACAGGCAAGACAACCACGCCACACAAACACACGCTCGCAACTCAAACAAAGACATAAATCCCTAAACTCTCCCCCCCTTTGGCATCGAGACACCAAAAAGGCAAAGAGCGAAGCTACGGCTCCAGGTGATGGCCAACTAAGGATCTCGAACATCATATCCCAGCGTGATCGTCTACACCGCTGTCATCTGTCGGAAACTGCTCGGTGTCTGAGTCGGTCCACGGACAGTGCTGCTGAATCCACTCCTCCTCATCAGTGATCATGCCCTCAGATCCGCTGGCAATGGTCGCACCCAACTGACGCATGAGCTCCTTGTGACAACTCCTGGCCCGCTTCTTAGCCACATGAGTCATGTACTGACCGTGAGACTCCATGCAGAAGAGTTTCTTCATCCTGCACTTGAGCTTCTTTGCCCAAGAGGGTTCTGCTCCAGATGGCTCATAGGACGTTGGCAATTTTGCCCGCCATGGCACCTCCGCACTCCACCTGGTTGCCGCGCACCACCTGGGGGCGAATGCAGAGGAAAGCCTCGCACACGACGATAAACGCCGAGATATTGAGGATGAAGTTCGGGGCCAGATCATGGAAATCTAGGCCATAGTAGAACATGAGCCCGCGGACAAATGGGTGGAGAGGAAAACCCAGTCCGCGGAGGAAGTGGGGAAGAAATACTACCCTCTCATGGGGCCTTGGGGTGGGGAGAAGCTGCCCCTCCTCAGGAAGCCGGTGCGCGATGTCTTTGGACAAGTATCCGGCCTTCCTTAACCTTTTGACATGGCCCTCCGTGACGGAGGAGACCATCCACTTGCCTCCCGCTCCGGACATTGTTGGAGAGGGTTGAGGTAGGAAGTGCGGGCTTGGGCGCTGGAGCTCGGGTGCGCAGAAGATGGATAGGCAAAGGAGGAAGAAGGCGTAGGTAAAAAGGTGGATCCTTATCCCCTTATATGGGCGGATGCGACTATGCATTCCCACCAGCCTAGTAAAACTCGCTTGCCTCCCAAGTGCCGTGATAAGTGGCGCGGTTGGTTTACCCACGTCCGTATTAATGAGAATCCCGTAAACAAAGGGGGCACGATCTCTGCTTTGACAAGACGTGCCAAGGAAACCACCTCGCAAAACACGCTAAGGTGGAGAAGTGAAAACGATTCGAATAAAGGCTTGGCCGTAGTGTGATGTCACGCTGCGGAATACGTCAGCAGATTAGATTTGTGTTAAAATTATTCTCTCTATGGCAATATGTGGAAGCTTATTTTGCAGAGCCGGACACTACTCTTGGTGTTTACAAACTTTTATGAAGAATTTGGAGGAGGAACCCGCCTTGCAATGCCGAAGACAATCTGCGCGCCGGACTCGTCATCATTGAAGCCTGGTTTAGGGGCTACTGAGGGAGTCCTGGATTAGGGGGTGTTCGGGTAGCCGGACTATACCTTCAGCCGAACTCCAGGACTATGAAGATACAAGACTGAAGACTCCGTCCCGTGTTCGGATGGGACTTTCCTTGGCGTGGAAGGCAAGCTTGGCGATGCGGATATTCAAGATCTCCTACCATTGTAACCGACTTTGTGTAACCCTAACCCTCTCCGGTGTCTATATAAACCGGAGGGTTTTAGTCCGTAGGACAACTTCATCATACAACAATCATACCATAGGCTAGCTTATAGGGTTTAGCCTCCTTGATCTCGTGGTAGATCTACTCTTGTACTACCCATATCATCAATATTAATCAAGTAGGACGTAGGGTTTTACCTCCATCAAGAGGGCCCAAACCTGGGTAAAACATTGTGTCCCTTGTCTCCTGTTACCATTCGGCCTAGACACACAGTTCGGGACCCCCTACCCGAGATCCGCCGGTTTTGACACCGACACCTATCCACATCGGTCCCAAGATGGACGGTGGCATAAAACTGAGCCACTAAATCTGAATCAAAATCCTTGTTGAACTGCATGATCCTGAGGATGTTCAACTGAGAGCACATATGAAGAGCCTCCCCAAAGTAGTCCAAATCCTTCTCGATAAAGGCAACGTCGATGGAGCAAATGTCAACAAAAAGGTTCTTCTTGGCCTTGATCACATCAAAGTAGACAGCATACTGAAAGCGGTTCCAGAACGGGTGGTTGACCAAGGCAGGCTCTTGATCGACCTCATAGGGGTTGCGCCGACGCTTCCCAGAATTCCTTGGCAGACATCTCTGTCACAGACTTGGCCCTTGGCTTGGGCTTGGACGCACTCATCTTCTTCACTTGAGGCGGAACACTTGGACGAACACTTGGCGGAGCACTTGAAGAGGCCGCCGTTGTCTCAGAGGTGCGGTAGCGCTTGGACATTGCACGTCCGGGGTTGACATGGCGGACTTGCTGCTCAGGATGTTCATCACCTGGAACCAAACACACGAGCAGAGGAAACAACATGAAAGAAAGAGCATAAGCCTCCAAACAAGACAACATAGATGAAAGAGTGGTAGGAAATAATGGAATTGGGCATCCAACGGTAGTACCGCAACCCCACCATGGCAGTACCGCTTCAGTAGTACCGTGCACGAAGAGCGGTAGTACCGCTCCAGACGGGGAACGGTGGTTCCCTACTACCGTGGATAGATCCGGCACTACCGGGGATACCAAATTCAAAAATAAGCCTACCAATCATCAATCCAAAAGGCCTAGATGCCATCTCCATCCTACTCAAGCCTCGACTTAGCCAAAAATCAAGAAAAGCAATGCCTATTGCCCCTAACAACTAGATGTGAGATCTAGGCAAAGAGAGAACGGGAACGGGGGAAATACCGGCATCCATGGCAAGAGGATGCGGTGGGGATCGACTCCACCGGAGGAACTGGAGAGGAACGACACAAAGACGGCGGCCGACCGAAGCCCTCCTGCGGCGAGACGTCGCTAGAGCGACGAGGAAGACGAGCGAGTGGGGTGAATGGGTATGGGGAGAAAAGCAACTCCACCGACCCCAACATAACCCCCTGCGCCCGCCCCGTAGTGGTAGTACCGCTGGAGTGGGCGGTAGTACCGCTTGACGTTCATCAGCGGTAGTACCACGCACCCAGCGATAGTACCGCTCTGCCGCAACAAGACTGGCCAAACACGGCTTAGCTGAAGAAGAGAAATGACTATAAAGCAAGAGAGAACACACACGCAAAACCAACACACAGAAGACGAAGAACACACACTACTACAAGAGAGGGCGGTGGCCGAGACCACCTATGTTTGAGTCTGAAGGTATGGCGCCGTGAAGATTTTAACCTTGGGCCCATGACCAAAACTCATCTTTGAAGCACAATAACCATCAAAAATGGCTAGAGTGAAAGAGTTTGATTAGTTTATGAATAATGGGGGGAGGGAGAGTCCATTGAGAGAACAACACTCCCCCTATGTCCATGCCTACATATAAACAAGATAACAAGTTAGGTATGGTGGGTGTGCACGGGTTCAAGCAACATTGCTCGAATCAATGATATTTAGCTCATGCCTTAACTCGCGAAATCTTGCTTCATCCAAGGGCTTCATGAAGATATCTGCAAGGTTATCAAGAGTGTTGACATAGTTGAGCTTGATCTCCCCTCGCCTAATATGATCCCGGATGAAGTGATACCGGATCTCAATATGCTTCGTCTTGAAGTGTTGCACCGGGTTGAGAGAAATCTTGATTGCACTTTCGTTGTCACACCAAAGAGGCACTTTGTCACAAATGACACCGTAATCCTTTAAAGTTTGCCTCATCCATAAGAGTTGTGCACAACAACTACTGGCCGCTACATACTCCGCTTCGGTGGACGAGAGAGACACACAACTTTGCTTCTTGGAAGACCAACTCACCAAAGAGAAACCGAGAAATTGGCACCCTCCGGAAGTGGACTTCCTATCCACTTTGTCTCCCGCCCAATCCGAGTCCGAATAACCTACAAGCTTGAAGTTTGCTCCTCTTGGGTACCATAAGCCAAAGTTTGGGGTATGAGCCAAATATCGAAAGATTCGCTTGACCGCCATGAAGTGAATTTCCTTAGGTGCGGCTTGAAACCGTGCACAAATTCCCACACTCAACATGATATCCGGTCTAGATGCGGAAAGGTAAAGCAAGGATCCAATCATGGAGCGATATACCTTTTGATCCACCGCTTTACCATTGGGATCTATGTCAAGTTGGCATTTGACGGGCATAGGAGTGGACGCCGGCTTGACATCACTTAGCTTGAATCTCTTGAGCATGTCTTGAGTGTATTTGGCTTGGTTGATGAAGGTTCCTTCTCTTCTTTGCTTCACTTCGAACCCAAGAAAGAACTTCAACTCTCCCATGGAAGACATCACGAACTTTGAGGTCATGAGAGCGGTAAATTCCTCATTGAAAGCTTTGTTAGGGGAACCAAAGATAATATCATCAACATATAATTGGCACACAAACAACTCCCCTTTGACCTTCTTAGTAAAAAGAGTGGGGTCGATTAGCCCAACTTCAAAACCACGGTCTTGTAACAACTCGGTAAGGTGGTCATACCACGCACGTGGGGCTTGTTTAAGGCCATAGAGTGCCTTATCGAGTTGATACACATGATCGGGAAAGTAGGGATCCTCGAACCCGGGGGGTTGCTTGACATATACCAACTCATTAATAGGACCATTAAGAAAAGCACTCTTCACATCCATTTGTTGTAACTTAAAGTTATGATGAGAAGCATATGCAATCAACATGCGAATGGATTCAAGACGAGCAACGGGAGCAAAGGTTTCACTGTAGTCGATACCCTCGACTTGGGAGTAGCCTTGTGCTACCAAACGAGCCCTGTTGCGAATGATAATCCCATGAGCATCTTTCTTGTTCTTGAATATCCACTTGGTTCCAATGACATTGTGGTTCCCCGTTGGCCTTGGCACCAATCTCCACACCTTGTTGCGCTCGAAGTTGTTGAGTTCTTCATGCATGGCATTGAGCCAATCCGGATCTTCGAGCGCCTCATAAACCTTTTGGGGTTCAACACAAGAGACAAACGCGTGATGTTCACAATAGTTTGCTAATTGTCTACGAGTGCTTACCCCCTTTCTTAAGCTTCCAAGCACATTTGTCATGAGATGATCCTTGGTGGAGAGTTTGGAAGCAATCTTGGCGGCACGTTGCTCCAATTCCTCCTCGGGGGTGAGATGAGGAGTGGTCACTTGATCGTCTTGAGCGTTGTCTTGAGCTTGTTCTTGATCTCGAAGAAGCTCTTGATCTTGAACTTGCTCGGAGGAGAGAACTTGACCTTGGGCATCACTTGATGTTACAACACCATCTTGAGATTGACCTCGCCCTTGGTATTGTTCTTGAGGTTGAGGGCCTTCACTTTGTTCTTCGGAAGCGTGTGGGCCTTGGGTTGGTGATGGCTCCACTTGAGTGGAGCATTGTCCTTCTCCTTCGGCCACAAGGGGTTCCTCAATGGGTAGGATAAAACCAACACCCATTCTTATTATGGCTTGGGGAGGAATTTCATCACGTACATCACAACTTCCACTTTGCTCCACTTGGGAGCTGTTATTCTCATCAAACTCCACGTTACATGTCTCCTCAATAAGTCCCATGGACTTATTGAGGACACGGTAAGCATGGGAGTTTGTAGCATAACCAACAAATATGCCCTCATGAGCTCTAGCCTCAAATTTAGACAAACGAACACCTTTCTTGAGAATGAAACACTTACACCCGAACACCCGGAAGTACTTGAGGTTGGGCTTGTTCCCGGTGAGTATCTCATATGGAGTCTTGTTCAAGCCTTTGCGGAGGAAGAGCCGATTTGATGCATGACACGCGGTGTTGATGGCTTCGCCCCAAAAGTGGTATGGAGACTTGAACTCCACCATCATGGTCCTTGCCGCATCCATCAAAGTCCGGTTCTTCCTCTCCGCTACACCATTTTGTTGAGGGGTGTATGGTGCGGAATATTGATGCTTGATCCCCTCATCACTAAGAAACTCATCCAAGGTGTAGTTCTTGAACTCGGTGCCGTTGTCACTTCTTATTGTCAAGATCTTTGCATTGTGTTGACGTTGAGCTTCATTTGCAAAGTGGATGACGGTTTGTTGTCTCACTCTTCCTCTTGAAGAAATATACCCAAGTGTATCTTGAATAATCATCCACAATCACCAAGCAATACTTTCTACCCCCAAGACTATCAAAAGATGGAGGCCCGAAGAGATCCATGTGAAGGAGCTCCAAAAGCCTCTTCGAGTAAATGATAGTCGTGGGAGGGTGAGCCTTTTCATGCAGCTTTCCTTTGATACAAGCACTGCAAGCACGATCTTTGGCAAAAGTAACATCTGTTAGTCCACGGACATGGCCCCCCTTGAGAAGACTTTGCAAAGATATCATATTGACATGGGCTAGACGGTGATGCCATGGCCATCCCATGTCAACTTTAGCCATTAGGCATGTCGCGGTCTTAGTGAGTCGCTCCGAAAAGTTAATCACATAGAGACCGTTTTCGACATGCCCAACAAAGGCTACTTTAGGAGTCTTGCTCCACAAGAGGGCCACGGTATCAATATCAAATAAGGTGGCAAAACCTATGAGTTCTAGTTGACGAACGAAAAGTAAATTGTATGCAAGGGACTCAACAAGCATGACCTTCTCAATCGTAAGATCATGAGAAATGACAACCTTGCCGAGTCCCAATACCTTAGAGGACGAGGCGTCACCCCACTTGACATTGGTGGACATGGATGGATTGTTTTGCATGTCCACCACAAAGTCCTTGCTTCCGGTCATATGATTAGTAGCTCCACTATCGAGCAACCATGATCCCCCACCGGAAGCAAACACCTACAAGAGATCAATGCTTGGTTTTAGGTACCCATTTTGTAATGGGTCCTTTGATGTTAGTAACAAGGGTCTTAGGAACCCAAATAGACCATTCAATGTACTCATAAGGTGAACCAACAAATTTTGCATAAACATGCCCATCACTAGCACGACACAACACATAAGAAGGGTTAAAGTCGCCGGCTTTGTTGGGAGGGAAAGCGTTGCCCTTCTTGGCATCACTACCCCTCACGGTGTTCTTCTCCTTCTCCTTAGTAGCACTCTCTCCCTCCTTCACAAAGGTTTGCTTGAGAGGGGGAGGTCGTTTGGCCTTGTCATTCTTCTTATTGTTCTTGGACTTGGGCACGTACCCAATCCCTTCTTTGGCCACGACTTCCTTTTGGTTGCTCAAGAGGTCGTTGAGGTTCTTCTCGCCTTGTATGCAAGACACAAGACCTTTCTCAAGTTGCACCTTAAACTTAGCGTTCTCCTCAACAAGATGCACATGCTCACAACATGGGTTAGTAGCATTTGCATTATCAATTAACATCATACGAGGAAAAGTGGCTTTCTCCTTGGTTAGCTTCACTTGAAGTTGACCATGAGACTCTTTGAGGCAAGCATGAGCACCCTTCAAGACCTTGTGAGCCTTGTCAAGTAAGTCAAACTCCTCTTGGAGTCTAGAAAGATCAACCCCAAGCTTGGCCTTCTCGGAGTTTAGCACATGAGAAACAACAAGAGCATGATCAAAATCTTTCTTTAACTTAGTGCTACCTCTTTTAGCACTGCGTTGGTTTTCCCCGAAGAGGAAGGGATGATGCAGCAAAGTAGCGTAACTATTTCCCTCAGTTTTTGAGAACCAAGGTATCAATCCAGTAGGAGGCTATGCGCGAGTCCCTCGCACCTGCACAAAACAAATAAATCCTCGCAACCAACACAAATAGGGGTTGTCAATCCCTATAGGGCCACTTACGAGAGTGGGATCTGATAGATATGATAAGATAATATTTTTGGTATTTTTATGATAAAGATGCAAAGTAAAATAAAGGCAAAGTAAATAGCAAAGTAGTAAGAGATTGATATGATAAAGATAGACCCGGGGCCATAGGTTTCACTAGTGGCTTCTCTCGAGAGCATAAGTATTCTACGGTGGGTGAACAAATTACTGTTGAGCAATTGACAGAATTGAGCATAATTATGAGAATATCTAGGTATGATCATGTATATAGGCATCACGCCCGAGACAAGTAGACCGACTCCTGCCTGCATCTACTACTATTACTCCACTCATCGACCGCTATCCAGCATGCATCTAGAGTATTAAGTTAAAAATAGAGTAACGCCTTAAGCAAGATGACATGATGTAGAGGGATAGACTCATGCAATATGAAGAAAACCCCATCTTGTTATCCTCGATGGCAACAATACAATACGTGCCTTGCTGCCCTTACTGTCACCGGGAAAGGACACCGCAAGATTGAACCCAAAGCTAAGCACTTCTCCCATTGCAAGAAAGATCAATCTAGTAGGCCAAACCAAACTGATAATTCGAAGATACTTGCAAAGATAACCAATCATACATAAAAGAATTCAGAGAAGATTCAAATATTATTCATAGATAGACTTGATCATAAACCCACAATTCATCGGTCTCAACAAACACACCGCAAAAATAAGATTACATCGAATAGATCTCCACAAGAGAGGGGGAGAACATTGTATTGAGATCCAAAAAGAGAGAAGAAGCCATCTAGCTAATAACTATGGACCCGTAGGTCTGAGGTAAACTACTCACATTTCATCGGAGGGGCTATGGTGTTGATGAAGAAGCCCTCCGTGATCGATGCCCCCTCCGGCGGAGCTCCGGAACAGGCCCCAATATGGGATCTCATGGATACAGAAAGTTACGGCAGTGGAATTAGGGTTTTGGCTCCGTATCTGATCGTTTGGGGGTACGTGGGTATATATAGGAGGAAGAAGTACGTCGGTGGAGTAATAGGGGGCCCACGAGGGTGGAGGGCGTGCCTGGGGGGGGGGGGGGTAGGCGCGCCCCCCACCTCGTGGCCTCCTGTTATGTGGCTTGACGGAGGATCCAAGTCTCCTGAGTTGTATTCGATGAGAAAATCACGTTCCCGAAGGTTTCATTCCGTTTGGACTCCATTTGATATTCCTTTTCTTCGAAACCCTAAAACAGGCAAAAACCGCAATTCTGGGCTGGGCCTCCGGTTAATAGGTTAGTCCCAAAAATAATATAAAAGTGGATAATAAAGCCCAATAATGTCCAAAACAGTAGATAATATAGCATGGAGCAATCAAAAATTATAGATACGTTGGAGACGTATCAAGCATCCCCAAGCTTAATTCCTGCTCGTCCTCGAGTAGGTAAATGATAAAAACATAATTTTTGATGCGGAGTGCTACTTTGCATAATTTTAATGTAATTCTTCTTAATTGTGGTATGAATATTCAGATCCGAAAGATTCAAGACAAAAGTTCATATTGACATAAAAATGATAATACTTCAAGCATACTAACTAAGCAATTATGTCTTCTCAAAATAACATGGCCAAAGAAAGTTCATCCCTACAAAATCATATGGTTTAGTCATGTTTCATTTTCGTCACACAAGAATGCTATCATCATGCACAACCCCGATGAGAAGCCAAGCAATTGTTTCATACTTTAGTAATCTCAAACCTATAAACTTTCACGCAATATATGAGTGTGAGCCATGGACATAGCACTATAGGTGGAATAGAATATAATGAGGGGGTTATGTGGAGAAGACAAAAAGGAGAAAGTCTCACATCAACGAGGCTAAGCAATGGGCTATGGAGATGCCCACCGATTGATGTTAATGCAAGGAGTAGGGATTGCCATGCAACGGATGCACTAGAGCTATAAATGTATGAAAGCTCAACAAAAGAAACTAGTGGGTGTGCATCCAACTTGCTTGCTCACGAAGACCTAGGGTACTTGAGGAGGCCCATTGTTGGAATATACAAGCCAAGTTCTATAATGAAAAATTCCCACTAGTATATGAAAGTGATAACATGAGAGACTCTGTACTATGAAGATCATGGTGCTACTTTGAAGCACAAGTGTGGCAAAGGATAGTAACATTGTCCCTTCTCTCTTTTTCTCTCATTTTCTTTTTTTTCTTTGGGCCTTTTCTTTTTTTATGGCCTTTATCTTTTTTTGGGCCTTCTCTTTTTTATGGCCTTTCCCTTTTTTTATTCCTCACTTGGTACAATGCTCTAGAAAATGATGATCATCACACTTCTATTTATTTACAACTCAATGATTACAACTCGATACTAGAACAAAGATGACTCTATATGAATGCCTCCGGCGGTGTACCGGGATATGCAATGGACCAAGAGTGACATGTATGAAAGAATTATGAACGGTGGCTTTGCCACAAATACTATGTCAACTACATGACCATGCTAAGAAATATGACAATGATGAATGTGTCATGATGAACGGAATGATGGAAATTTGCATGGCAATATATCTCGGAATGGCTATGGAAATGCCATAATAGGTAGGTATGGTGGCTGTTTTGAGGAAGATATAAGGAGGTTTATGTGTGAAAGAGTGTATCATATCACGGGGTTTGGATGCACCGGCGAAGTTTGCGCCAACTCTCAATGTGAGAAAGGGCAATGCACGGTACCGAAGAGGCTAGCAAGGATGGAAGGGTGAGAGTGCGTATAATCCATGGACTCAACATTAGTCATAAAGAACTCACATACTTATTGCAAAAATCTAAAAGTGATCAAAAACCTCGGTACTACGCGCATGCTCCTAGGGGGATAGATTGGTAGGAAAAGACCATCGCTCGTCCCCGACCGCCACTCATAAGGAAGACAATCAAATAACACCTCATGTTTCAAATTTGTTGCATAAAGTTTGCCATACGTGCATGCTACGGGACTTGCAAACCTCAGCACAAGTATTTCTCAATTTCACAACTACTCAACTAGCACGACTTTGATATTATTACCTCCATGTCTCAAAACAATCATCAAGCATCAAACTTCTCTTAGTATTCAACACACTCATAAGAAAGTTTTATTATTAATCTTGCATACCAAGCATATTAGGATTTTAAGAAAATTACCATGCTATTAAGACTCTTAAAGTAATCTAAGTGAATCATGAGAGATCAATAGTTTCTATGAAACAAATCCACCACCGTGATCTAAAAGATATAAGTGAAGCACTAGAGCAAAATTATATAACTCAAGAGATATAAGTGAAGCACATAGAGTATTCTAACAAATTCCAAATCCTGTATGGCTCTCTCAAAAGGTGTGTAAAGCAAGGATGATTGCGGTAAACTAACAAGCAAAGACACAAATAATACAAGACGCTCCAAGCAAAACACATATCATGTGGCGAATAAAAATATAGCTCCAAGTAAAGTTACCGATAGAAGTAGACGAAAGAGGGGATGCCTTCCGGGGCATCCCCAAGCTTTGGCTTTTAGGTGTCCTTAGATTATCTTGGGGGTGCCATGGGCATCCCCAAGCTTAGGCTCTTGCCACTCCTTGTTCCATAATCCATCAAATCTTTACCCAAAACTTGAAAACTTCACAACACAAAACTTAAAGTAGAAAATCTCGTGAGCTCCGTTAGCGAAAGAAAACAAAATACCACTTCAAGGTACTGTAATGAGCTCATTCTTTATTTATATGGGTGTTATTCCTACTGTATTCCAACTTCTATATTGCAAAAATCTAGAAGTTATCAAAGCAAAGTATTACGCGCATGCTCCTAGGGTGATAGATTGGTAGGAAAAGACCATCGCTCGTCCCCGACCGCCACTCATAAGGAAGACAATCAATAAACAAATCATGCTCCGACTTTGTTACATAACGGTTCACCATACATGCATGCTACGGGAATCACAAACTCTAACACAAGTATTCTTTAAATTCACAACTACTCAACTAGCATGACTTTAATATTATCACCTCCATATCTCAAAACAATTATCATGATTCAATCTTTTCTTAGTATTCAACACACTCAAAAGAAAGTTTCACAAATCTTGAATACCAAGCATATTATTATTAAGCAAATTACCATGCTATTAAGAGAGTCTCAAAATAATTTAAGTGAAGCATGAGAGATCAATAGTTTCTTTAAAACAAATCCACCACCGTGCTCTAAAAGATCTAAGTGAAGCACATAGAGCAAAATTATAACGCTCAAAAGATATAAGTGAAGCACATAGAGCAAATTTACTACGCTCAAAAGATATAAGTGCAGCACATAGAGCAAAACTACTTAGCTCAAAAGACATAAGTGAAGCACATAGAGTATTCTATCAAATTTTTAATTCATGTATGGCTCTCTCAAAAGGTGTGTACAGCAAGGATGATTGTGTCATACTAAGAAACAAATAATACAAGACGCTCCAAGCAAAACACATATCATGTTGGTGAATAAAAATATAGCTCCAAGTAAATTACCAATGGAAGTGGACGAAAGAGGGGATGCCTTCTGGGGCATCCCCAAGCTTTGACTTTTTGGTGTCCTTGGATTATCTTGGGGGTGACATGGGCATCCCCAAGCTTAGGCTCTTGCCACTCCTTGTTCCATGATCCATCAAAAGAATTCACCCAAAACTTGAAAACTTCACAACACAAAACTCAAAATAGAAAACTCGTGAGCTCCGTTAGCGAAAGAAAACAAAAGACCACTTCAAGGTAATGTAATGAACTCATTCTTTATTTATATTGGTGTTAAACCTACTGTATTCCAACTTCTCTATGGATTATAAACTATTTTACTAGCCATAGATTCATCAAAATAAGCAAACAACACACGAAAAACAGAATCTGTCAAAAACAGAACAGTCTGTAGCTAGCGCAAGATATGGAACCCCAAAAATTCTAAAATAAATTGCTGGACGTGAGGAAATTATCTATTAATCATATGCAAAAATAATTAACTAAATAACACTTTCCAAATAAAAATGACAACAGTTCTCGTGAGCGCTAAAGTTTCTGTTTTTTACAGCAAGTTCAACAAGACTTTCCCCAAGTCTTCCCAACGGTTCTACTTGGCACAAACACTAATTAAACACAAAAAACACAACTAAAACAGAGGATAGATTTTTTATTTATTACTAAACAAGAGCAAAAATCAAGGAATAAAAATAAAATTGGGTTGCCTCCCAACAAGTGCTATCATTTAATGCCCCTAGCTAGGCATAACAAGCAAGAATAGATCTAGGTATTGCCATCTTTGGTAGGCAATCCATAAGTGGCTCTCATAATAGATTCATAAGGTAATTTAATTTTCTTTCTAGGAAAGTGTTCCATGACTTTCCTTAATGGAAATTTGAATTTAATATTTCCTTCCTTCATATCAATAATTGCACCAATCGTTCTAAGGAAAGGTCTACCAAGAATAATAGGACATGAAGGATTGCAATCTATGTCAAGAACGATAAAATCTACGGGCACATAATTCCTATTTGCAACAATGAGAACATCATTAATTCTTCCCATAGGTTTCTTAATAGTGGAATCCGCAAGGTGCAAGTTTAGAGAGCAATCATCAAAATCACGGAAACCTAACAAATCACACAAAGTCTTTGGAATCGTGGAAACACTAGCACCCAAATCACATAAAGCATAGCATTCATGATCTTTAATTTTAATTTTAATTGTTGGTTCCCACTCATCATAAAGTTTTCTAGGGATAGAAACTTCCAATTCACGTTTTTCTTCATAAGATTGCATCAAGGCATCAACGATATGTTTAGTAAATGTTTTATTTTGACTATAAGAGTGAGGAGAATTTAGCACGGATTGCAACAAGGAAATACAATCAATCAAAGAGCAATTTTCATAGTTAAATTCCTTGAAATCCATAATAGTGGGTTTAGCAACATCTAGGGTTTTAATTTCTTCAATCCCACTTTTATCAAATTTAGCATCAAGATCAAAAGATTCAGAATTCTTGGAACACCTACTAGGTAAAGGTGGATCATATTCAGTCCCATCATTATCAAGATTCATATTGCAAAACAGAGATTTAATAGGGGACTGATATGTCTCCAACGTATCTATAATTTTTGATTGCTCCATGCTATATTATCTACTGTTTTAGACATTATTGGGCTTTATTATCCACTTTTATATTATTTTTGGGACTAACCTATTAACCGGAGGCCCAGCCCAGAATTGTTGTTTTTTTGCCTGTTTTAGGGTTTCGAAGAAAAGGAATATCAAACGGAGTCCAAACGGAATGAAACCTTCAGAAACGTGATTTTCTCATCAGATAAGATCCAGGAGACTTGGACCCTCCGTCAAGAAAGCCACAAGGCGGTCACGAGGGTGGAGGGCGCGCCCCCTGCCTCGTGGGCCCCTCGAAGCTCCACCGACGTACTTCTTCCTCCTATATATATATCCACGTACCCCCAAACGATTGGGGACGGAGCCAAAAACCTAATTCCACTGCCATAACTTTCTGTATCCACGAGATCCCATCTTGGGGCCTATTCCGGAGCTCCGCGGGAGTGGGCATCGATCACGGAGGGCTTCTACATCATCATCCAAGCCCCTCCGATGAAGTGTGAGTAGTTTACTTCAGACCTACGGGTCCATAGCTAGTAGCTAGATGGCTTCTTCTCTCTTTTTTGATCTCAATACAATGTTCTCCCCCTCTCTCGTGGAGATCTATTCGATGTAATCTTCTTTTTGCGGTGTGTTTGTTGAGACCGATGGATTGTGGGTTTATGATCAAGTCTATCTATGAATAATATTTGAATCTTCTCTGAATTCTTTTATGTATGATTGGTTATCTTTCAAGTCTCTTTGAATTATCAGTTTGGTTTGGCCTACTAGATTGGTTGTTCTTGCCATGGGAGAAGTGCTTAGCTTTGGGTTCGATATGGCGGTGTCCTTTCCCAGTGACAGAAGGGGCAGCAAGGCACATATTGTATTGTTTCCATCGAGGATAACAAGATGGGGTTTTCATCATATTGCATGAGTTTATCCCTCTACATCATGTCATCTTGCTTAAGGCGTTACTCTGTTTTCATTAACTTAATACTCTAGATGCATGCTGGATAGCGGTCGATGAGTGGAGTAATAGTAGTAGATGCAGGCAGGAGTCGGTCTACTTGTCTCGGACGTGATGCCTATATACATGATCATACCTAGATATTCTCATAACTATGCTCAATTCTGTCAATTGCTCAACAGTAATTTGTTCACCCACCATAGAATACTTATGCTCTTAAGAGAAGCCACTAGTGAAACCTATGGCCCCCGGGTCTCTTTCTCATCATATCAATCTCCATCACTTTATTATTGCTTTACTTTTACTTTGCTTTTACTTTTTTACTTTGCATCTCTATACCAAAAATACCAAAAAAAATATTATTTATCATCTCTATCAGATCTCACTTTCGTAAGTGACTGTGAAAGGATTGACAACCCCTAAGTGCGTTGGTTGCGTTGAGCTATTGTTTTTGTGTAGGTACGAGGGACTCGCGCGTAGCCTCCTACTGGATTGATACCTTGGTTCTAAAAAACTGAGGGAAATACTTACGCTGCTTTGCTTTATCATACCTTCCTCTTCCAACGCAGTGCTCAAGAGGTAGCAGGGACACATCAATAACTTTTAGATCTTCATCATTATTTTCATAGGAACTAGAAGAACACGCTTTTATAAAGGCATCTTTCTTAGCATGCATCCTAGCGGTTCTTTCTTTGCACTCACCAATGGAAATTCTCATGGCTTTGAGAGACTCATTGATATCATGCTTAGGTTGAATAGATCTAAGTTTCAAAGAATCAACAATATATTCGGTGAAGGCTTTATTTTGACTATAAGCATGTGGAGAATTTAGCACGGATTGCAACAAGGAAATACAATCAATTAAAGAGCAACTTTCATAATTAAATTCCTTGAAATCCAATATAGTGGGTTTAGCAACATCTAGATTTTTATTTCTTCCAATCCCACTTTCATCAATTTCATCATTAAGATCTAAATACTCCGAATTTTTAGAACGCCTTCTAGGTAAAGGAAGATCATATTCAGTTTCATCAAGATTAATATTGCAAAATAAAGATTTAATAGGGGACACATCAATAACTTTTAGATCTTCATCTTGATTTTCATAGGTATTGGAGGAACACGCTTTAATAAAGGCATCTTTGGAAGCACGCATCCTAGCGGTTCTTTCCTTGCACTCATCAATGGAAATTCTCATGGCTTTGAGAGACTCATTGATATCATGCTTAGGTGGAATAGATCTAAGTTTCAAAGAATCAACATCAAGAGCAATTCTATCAATGTTCCTAGCCAAATCATCAATCTTAAGCAATTTTTCTTCAATCATAGCATTAAAATTCTTTTGCGAAGTAATAAATTCTTTAATATTAGATTCAAAATCAGAGGGCATATTATTATAATTTCCATAAGAATTGTTGTAGGAATTACCATAATTATTAGAGGGATTACTAGGATAAGGCACAGGGTTGAAATTTCCTCTATACGCGTTATTACCAAAATTGTTCCTACCAACAAAATTCACATCCATAGATTCATTATTATTCTCAATCAAAGTAGACAAGGGCATATCATTAGGATCAGAAGAAACACTCTTATTAGCAAATAATTTCATAAGTTCATCCATCTTTCCACTCAAAACATTAATTTCTTCTATCGCATGCACCTCTTTATTAGTAGATCTTTCAGTATGCCATTGAGAATAATTAACCATAATATTATCTAGGAGTTTAGTAGCTTCTCCTAAAGCGATTTCCATAAAAGTGCCTCCCGCGGCCGAATCTAAAAGATTTCTAGAAGCAAAATTCAATCCGGCATAAATTTTTTGTATAATCATCCATAAATTTAAACCATGAGTAGGGCAATTACGTATCATTAATTTCATTCTCTCCCAAGCTTGTGCAACATGTTCATGATCAAGTTGCTTAAAGTTCATAATATCGTTTCTGAGAGAGATGATCTTAGCAGGAGGAAAATACTTAGAGATAAAAGCATCTTTGCACTTGTTCCATGAATCAATACTATTTTTAGGCAAAGACGAAAACCAAGCTTTAGCACGATCTCTAAGAGAAAATGGAAATAGCTTCAATTTAACAATATCATTATCCACATCTTTCTTCTTTTGCATGTCACACAAATCAATGAAGCTATTTAGATGGGTAGTGACATCTTCACTAGGAAGGCCGGAGAACAGATCTTTCATAACAAGATTCAGCAAAGCAGCATTAATTTCACAAGATTCAGCATCGGTAAGAGGAGCAATCGGAGTGCTAAAAAATCATTGTTGTTGGTGTTGGTGAAGTCACACAATTTAGTATTATCTTGAGCCATCGTGACAAGCAAGCAAACTAACACACAAGCAAACAAAAAGCAAGCGGGCAAAAAGAGGCAAATAGAGGGAGGAGAGAGAGAGGGCAAATAAACAGCAAGGGTGAAGTGGGGGAGAGGAAAACGAGAGGAAAATGGAAAATAATGTAATGCGGGAGATAAGGGTATGTGATGGGTACTTGGTATGTTGACTTTTGCGTAGACCTCCCCGGCAACAGTGCCAGAAATCCTTCTTGTTACCTCTTTTAGCACTGCGTTGGTTTTCCCCGAAGAGGAAGGGATGATGCAGCAAAGTAGCGTAAGTATTTCCCTTAGTTTTTGAGAACCAAGGTATCAATCCAGTAGGAGGCTACGCGTGAGTCCCTTGCACCTGCACAAAACAAATAAATCCTCGCAACCAACGCAAATAGGGGTTGTCAATCCCTATAGGGCCACTTACGAGAGTGAGATCTGATAGATATGATAAGATGATATTTTTGGTATTTTTATGATAAAGATGCAAAGTAAAATAAAGGCAAAGTAAATAGCAAAGTAGTAGGAGATTGATATGATAAAGATAGACCCGGGGGCCATAGGTTTCACTAGTGGCTTCTCTCGAGAGCATAAGTATTCTACGGTGGGTGAACAAATTACTGTTGAGCAATTGACAGAATTGAGCATAGTTATGAGAATATCTAGGTATGATCATGTATATAGGCATCACGTCCGAGACAAGTAGACTGACTCCTGCCTGCATCTACTACTATTACTCCACTCATCGACCGCTATCCAGCATTCATCTAGAGTATTAAGTTAAAAATAGAGTAACGCCTTAAGCAAGATGACATGATGTAGAGGGATAGACTCATGCAATATGAAGAAAACCCCATCTTGTTATCCTCGATGGCAACAATAAAATACATGCCTTGCTGCCCTTACTGTCACCGGGAAATGACACCGCAAGATTGAACCCAAAGCTAAGCACTTCTCCAATTGCAAGAAAGATCAATCTAGTAGGCCAAACCAAACTGATAATTCGAAGAGACTTGCAAAGTTAACCAATCATACATAAAAGAATTCAGAGAAGATTCAAATATTATTCATAGATAGACTTGATCATAAACCCACAATTCATCGGTCTCAACAAACACACTGCAAAAAGAAGATTACATCGAATAGATCTCCACAAGAGAGGGGGAGAACATTGTATTGAGATCCAAAAAGAGAGAAGAAGCCATCTAGCTACTAACTATGGGCCCGTAGGTCTGAGGTAAACTACTCACACTTCATTGGAGGGGCTATGGTGTTGATGAAGAAGCCCTCCGTGATCGATGCCCCCTCCGACGGAGCTCCGGAATAGGCCCCAAGATGGGATCTCGTGGATACAGAAAGTTACGGTGGTGGAATTAGGGGTTTGGCTCCGTATCTGATCGTTTGGGGGTATGTGGGTATATATAGGAGGAAGAAGTACGTCGGTGGAGGAACAGGGGGCCCACGAGGGTGGAGGGCATGCCTGGGGGGGGGGGTAGGTGTGCCCCCCTACCTCGTGGCCTCCTGTTATGTGGCTTGACGTAGGATCCAAGTCTCCTAAGTTGTATTCGATGAGGAAATCACGTTCCCGAAGGTTTCATTCCGTTTGGACTCCGTTTGATATTCCTTTTCTTCGAAACCGTAAAACAAGCAAAAAACGGCAATTCTAGGCTGGGCCTCCGGTTAATAGGTTAGTCCCAAAAATAATATAAAAGTGGATAATAAAGCCCAATAATGTCCAAAACAATAGATAATATAGCATGGAGCAATCAAAAATTATAGATACGTTGGAGACGTATCACTTAGCGTGATCAACATTCTGTGACTCCTCAAGAGCCAAACGAAGACCACGCTCTTCCTCAAGAGCATTGGAAAGATGCGAAATCTCATCGGCATAGTCACGACTATGCCCCTCCATCTTAGAGATAGTATCTTCGTGAGCCTCGATCATGTCATTGGCTTCACCAAGTTGTTCCAAGAGAGCAACGAAGTGCTTCTTGGATTTACCCTTGAGTTTACACATAAAGGACTCAAACTCATTTTCCTCCACATTAGATCCCTCATATTCATCAATGCAATCCATCAAGGAAGGATTATTAATGATGGTAGTTTTGATGTTGGGGGTTACCTTGTTGGTGGCTTTAGCCATGAGGCACTTGGCGGTGATGTTCTCATTGGGTGAGTTGAAGAGAGACACTCATGGAGTTGTTGCAATGGCAACGGAGGCCATGGCAACGGACTCACCATCTTCATCATCATCATCATCCTCATGTACTCTTCTTGAACCACCAACGCCTTGTGAGGGGTCTTCTTGGTGAAGTTGCTCTTGTTTGGGAAAGACTTGGCTTTGTCCTTTCGGATGAGCTTGCCACCATTGTCTTCCCTCTTCTCATACGGGCACTCCACAACAAAATGGCTCACATTGCCACAATTATAGCAAGTCCTCACACGTTGCTTGCTCTTCGTGCCACTTGAGTTGTTCTTGTTGAAGTTTGGCCTTGAGTTTTTCTTGCTCCAAAATTGCCTTGAAGCAAGTGCCATGTGCTCATGATTGGCATACTTTGTATCTTCGGAGTTGCTTTCCTCTTCTCCCTCTTCTTCTTCTTCAACACAAACCTTGGCCTTCAATGCAAGGTTGAGCTTCTTTGCCCTTTGAGAGCGAAGCACCGCATTGTCGGCGGTCTTGTCCAAGATGCTCATAGCCACAAACTCATCCAACACTTCACTTGAGGACAAGGTGTGGATGTCTGGCCTTTGATGAATGAAGGAGGACATAGCCTTGTGGTAAGGCATCATTGCCTTGAGGAATTTGCACTTGATCCAATTGTCATCCGTGTCCTTGCTCCCATGATCTCGGAGTGAAACCGCGAGTTTGGCTACTCTTCGATAAAGCTCACGAGGTTCTTCATCTTCCTTCATTGCAAACTCATCGGCTTCATCTTGCACCACTTCATAGTTGGAGCGTTGAATGCTTGCGCTTCCCCGGTAGAGAGAAACAACTTGGTGCCATGCATCTTTGGCTATGGCGTAGGGCCGGAGGTGAGGAAGATCTTCGGGTGGAATTGCATCTTGGATGATGAAGAGAGCATTCTCATTGAATTGATTATCCGCGGCTTCTCTTGGAGTGAAGTTGCTCCGGTCATGTGGATAGAAATCTTCTTCAATGATTCTCCAAAGATTAGTATTCACATGATTTAAATGACGCTTAAACCGAGAGACCCAAGAATCAAAGTCCTCATTTTTCACAATCTTAGGGGGAGGACCGGCATGATTCAAATGAGTGGAAGGAATCAGTCCACCATAAAAAAGTGGAGGTTCCACATGGGCAAAGATGGCGGTGCCATTTTTACCACTAGAAGAAGGAGCCTTTTCACTAGTAGCTCCCCCTTGTCGGAGTTAGCATCCGTCACCTTGTTAGTGGGATCACCCACTTTCAACGGTGCGGTGGATAGTTTAAGCCCTTCAATGAATTTAGTAAACATGCTTTCAACCTCGGTCGTCATGGAGGTTTTCAATGTCTCCAAGGCCACAATGAATTTCTCACGAGAGACCAAGGTTCCCCCATCGCCCGTAGACGAGATCGGATTCACACCGGAGTGCTCCTCCACATCGTCTATGATGTCAACCATACTCTTCGGACAGCAAAGTCCTTAGTAAAGAGATGAGGCTCTGATACCAATTGAAAGGATCGGTATAGTTGACTAGAGGGGGGGTGAATAGGCAAATAAATTTTTTTAACTTTTCTTTACCAAATTAAACTTTGCATCAAAGTAGGTTGTCTAGACATGCAACTATGTGAACAACCTATATGATGCAACAACAATAAGCACACAAGCAAGCAAGGGAAATAACACAAATAAGCTTGCACAAGTAAAGGTACAAGATAACCAAGAGTGGAGCCGGTGAAGACGAGGATGTCTTACTGAAGTTTCTTCCTTTTGAGGGGAAGTACGTCTCCGTTGGAGCGGTGTGGAGGCACAATGCTCCCCAAGAAGCCACTAGGGCCACCGTATTCTCCTAACGCCCTCACACAATGTGAGATGCCGTGATTCCACTATTGGTGCCCTTGAAGGCGGCGACCGGACCTTTACAAACAAGGTTGGGGCAATCTCCACAACTTAATCGGAGGCTCCCAACAACACCACGAAGCTTCACCATAATGGAATATGGCTCCGCGGTGACCTCAACCATCTAGGGTGCTCAAACACCCAAGAGTAACAAGATTCGCAAGGGATTAGTGGGGGGAATCAAATTTCTCTTAGTGGAAGTGTAGATCGGGGCCTTCTCAACCAATCTCGAGCAAATCAACAAGTTTGATTGGCTAGGGAGAGAGATCGGGCGAAAATGGAGCTTGGAGCATTAATGGAGCCTTGGGGAAGAGGTAAGTCAACGATGAAGAAGAGGACCCCCTTTTATACAAGGGGGAACAATCCAACTGTTATCCCCCAAAACAGCCCCGCAGAGGGCGGTACTACCGCAGGGGGCAGCGGTACTACCGCTGGGCCTAGCGGTACTACCGCTCCCTCGCGGTACTGCCGTGGAGTCTGGGAGGGCTGGAGAGTGAGCAGGAAACAGGCTCAGTGCGGTACTGCCGCGGTGGTAGGGCGGTACTTCCGCTCTCGAGCGGTACTACCGCTTCTACTGCCGTTGCTAAGTGCCGCAGAACCCGACACGAGAGGCGACCCCCTCGAGTCGACGCGGTAGGAGCCCGGTACCACAGCGGTACTGCGGCTGAGGACCCACAAGCGGTACTACTGCTGGGTACCGCGGTACTATCGCTTGGACCAAAGCAGGCTCATAACGCAGGGAAAGAGACCTCCATCGATGCGGGAAGGCTTAGAGGGTGCGAAAAGGAAGTGTACGTGATGATTCCACCCTAGCCTTACCAAAGCGGACCCCCTCTTGATAGTACGGTGACTCCTACGAGACAAGACCACCAAACTAGAAACGAAAGAGCTACACCGTCTTGAATAAAAACTCCTAGGGGAAAGAATCGTCTCGTGCGAAAGGATGAATCTCTGAAAGGCTCAAAGCACATGATTAGTCTGCAAAAGCATTGTCATCAATCACCAAAACACCTTAGGGATAAATATGCCCTTACACTTGCGATTTACATTTTACCTCCTGTGCGGACATTTATGAAATCTGAGGGTTGACCAGTCGTCGGCTTCTGCCCCCACGTAGTTAGTACGGGGGTGTTTGAGATAAATCAAAACACTCTTTACTCCACATTCTGGTCCTTAAAGGAGGTGTTTAGCGCAACGAACAAGGCAATCAGACTATGCGGCCTTTACCGCCCTCACTTAGCCATAAGAGTTTGACAATTAAGAAAGTTGGCGAAGCCCCTGGTATTCGGAAGGCCGAACTAGGGGCGTTATACACGCCTAATCGGAGGAACCGATTCTTCGCAAGAAGCGAAAAAAACTCTAACGATTTGGAACCTCTCGAACAGCTGACCAGCTCTCGTCGCATCATGACAGTTAGTTTTTGGCTTTCTCTACTGAGGTGCTCGTCCGGAAGAACCGGGACACAATCGCAGTAGTTCTCCCTTTACTACCCTAGCCGATATAGCGGAACGTAAGGTAGTAAGCACAGGAGCCGGGCAACCCAACTATTGACCAAAGACATGATTCGGAGCCGATGCATATAATGCTATAAGTTTAGGGTACCGAACTATACTGGAAAAGTGTTCGGACTTTTATTGCCGTAATGCGGGGTATAATGAAGCCTCTGACGCCGTAATACGTACCATGGTGTACGTGTGCAATAAGTAATATATACAAAGGTGAGGAAACATGAAAATTAAATAATAAGCTGACACCACCATTTATTCACCATTGTGATGTAATTAGTACGTCGAGGCGTACTTTGTGCAAGTGATGCGATAAGCAAGTAAAGCTGTTTAACATGCCGCAACCAAGGGCGAGCTGCATGCGGGTATGTAAAACAAGTATCGCAATCGTTTAATAGAGACCACCTGGGGATTCCCTTGTATGCCAGCGCTCCATGCCTCCTTGGTGTGTTCTGCAAACGGGTCGTCCGCATAGACCTCGAAAAGAGAAAAAACCATAATAAAAAGAAAAAAATAAAGCCGTGCGAATCCCAGGGTCGGTCAAGCCGCACTGTGGATCGCGAGCGAGTTATGCCTCTGTTAGTACCCATGGGGTTTTGAGTGCGTAGTTATGTACGTGCGGTACGGATGCCCTTTCCTCATCAGGGCTGGGACGGAGGCCAAACTTACTAATTCAGCTCTTGACGAACCGAGCTGCCCTGTTGCAGTGTAGTCCGGACCTTCTTAACAATGTCCAGGGGCTCGGTGGCCGGATTATGGTGCCACTTGAGAAGGCCGCTCCGTACTTCTGCTGCTAGGGCTGCGGTATGCTCCTCTGTACGGAGGGAACGTTCCGTGTTTCCATTTACTGTAATGACGCCGCGTGGACCGGGCATCTTGAGCTTGAGATAAGCATAATGTGGCACCGCGTTGAATCTAGCAAACGCGGTTCGTCCGAGCAGTGCGTGGTAGCCCTGCGGAAGGGGACGATGTCGAAGATTAGCTCTTCGCTTCAGAAGTTATCCGGGGAACCGACGACCACCTCCAGCGTGATCGAGCCCGTACAACAGGCCTCTACGCCTGGTATAACTCCTTTAAAGGTAGTTATCATGGGCTTGATTCGTGAGGGATTAATGCCCATTTTGCGTACTGTATCCTGATAGAGCAGGTTGAGGCTGCTACCACCGTCCATTAGGACTCGTGTCATGTGAAATCCGTCAATGATTGGGTCGAGTACCAATGCTGCCGAACCGCCATGATGGATGCTAGTTGGATGATCACGACGATCAAAGTTGATCGGGAATGATGACCATGGGTTGAATTTTGGGGCGACTGGCTCTACCACATAAACGTCCCTGAGTGCGCGCTTGCACTCCCTTTTGGGGATGTGTGTAGCATATATCATGTTCACCGTTTTGACTTGAGGCGGGAATTTCTTCTGCCCCCCAGTGTTCGGCTGCCGGGGCTCCTCGTCTTCGTCCTCGCTCTGCGTTTCCCCTTCCTTGTTTCCGCTTTTTACCTTGCTGGCTTGCTTAAAGACCCGACAATCTCTGTTAGTATGGTTGGCCGGTTTGTCTGGGGTGCCATGTATCTGGCACAGACGATCGAGTATGCGGTCCAAGCTGGATGGTCCTCCGCTGTTCCTTTTATAGGGCTTCTTTTGCATGCCGGACTTGGAGCCACTGAATCCGGCATGAACTATAGTGTCATCGGTGTTATCGCCATTGCTTTGGCGTTTGTGTCTGTTGCGCTGGAGCTTGCTGGTGCTGTTTTTGGCCTTGGAGGGGCCTGCTTCATTGGCTGTGTTTGTACTGCGAGCCAGCCAACTATCCTCTCCCACGCAAAAGCGGGTCATAAGTGCCATGAGGGCTGCCATGGACCTCGCCTTTTCTTGGCCGAGGTGGCGGGCGAGCCATTCGTCACGGATGCTATGCTTAAAGGCCGCTAGGGCTTCGGCATCCGGACAATCGACGATCTGGTTCTTTTTGGTTAGGAACGTAGTCTAGAATTTTTTGGCGGACTCTCCAGGTTGTTGAACTATGTGACTTAAGTCATCAGCATCGGGTGGCCGGACATATGTACCTTGGAAGTTGTCAAGGAAGGCTTCTTCCAAGTCCTCCCAGCTGCCGATGGAATTTTCAGGCAGGCTATTTAGCCAGTGTCGAGCTGGCCCTTTGAGCTTTAGTGGGAGGTATTTGATGGCGTGGAGGTCGTCTCCACGGGCCATGTGGATGTGGAGAATAAAGTCCTCAATCCATACTGCGGGATCGGTTATTCCGTCGTATGATTCAATATTGACGGGCTTGAACCCCTCGGGAATTCGTGATCCAGCACCTCATCTGTGAAGCAGAGAGGGTGTGCGGCGCCTCTATATCGGGCCGAGTCACGGCGCACCTCCGATGAAGTCCGTCTGCAGTTATCGGCCCGGGTGTGACTAGGTTTATCACGTCCGAATAGGTAGCCGTCATCCCGAGTCGGGAAGCGTCCTCGCGATCCGTAGATTGATCTGGTGTGTCCCGCTCTACTGTCTAGACCTGCCGAAGGTCGTATGTATGGTCCCGAGCTATTCTGTCCCTGTTTTTGCGAGGCGGTGGGGCGGGCTGTTGTTCGGCCTGAGTTGCCGCTTTATCCCGATCGCGGAGTGGTCGGTCTGCCGCACTATCCCGACCACACGGTGGTCGGTCCGCATTGTGTGAGGGAGGTATGGGATCTGGTGCCTCCTCATTAAACTTAGGTAGCAGTCTGCGCTTTGGGTAACTTTTGGCTGGGCGCTCGAGGCCATATTCTTCGGCTGCCAGGACATCAGTCCACCTGTCAATGAGCAGGTCTTGATCAGCTTGGAGCTGATGCTGCTTCTTCTTCAGGCTTCTTGCCGTGGCTATTAGCTGGCGCTTGAAGCACTCCTGCTCGAGGGGTGCCTCAGGCACGATGAAGTCCTCATTGCCGAGGTTCTCATCATCCTCAGAGACTGGATGATAACTATCATCATCTGGGTCATTGGGCATGGCCTGTTTATTAGGGTTATCTTGCCCGTTGTCATGTTCCTCCTGTCCGGATGCAGCCTCGATAGGGTCTTCATTGTTTTCGGCGTCGCCTGGAGTACTATTTTCTCTGGTGCCAGTGTTGCCATCTTTTGAGCGACGAGGCTTAGAGCGGCGTTTAGGGCGCCGGTGCTTGGACTGTGTCTCAGGAGGTTTATTCGCAACCGGATCTCCTTTGTCATCGTCGCTAGCTTTTTTAGGTGTGTCGACCATGTACACATCATACGAAGAGGTGGCCGTCCAACGTCTAGTAAATGGAGGGTCTTGGCCTTGCTCCTTGTCGGCATCGTCGTCCATACCGTCGAAGCCCTCGGAGCCGTAATCAAGCACGTCAGTTAAGTTATCGACAGTGGCTATGAAGTGGGTGGCGGGTGGGAAGCAAAATTTCCCATCATCAGCCTCTGGCTCGAACCAAACATAGTTCGGCTATGAGTCCTTCTCCAAGGACAAATTCTTTAAATAGTTTAGCACGTCGCCCAAAGGTGAGTGCTGAAAAACGTCTGTGGCACTGAATTCGAAGATCGACAACCGATCTAGCTCGGTGTCCGCAAGCATACATGGTCTGGAACTTATAGCCGTAGAAGAGTCTGGAGTTCCGTTGGCGCAAATATTGCAGGGTGCCGACTCCGTGTGCGGCTCCAATGCCGCAGACTCTGTGGCCTCGGATGGCACGATCTGCTCCGGTTCTAAGGCCGTTGCAGCAACAGGGACCATCTCCTAGGTGTGATTCGATGACAGATTTAAGTCATGTTCATCGGGGCGAGGGGGAGCGATCGCTGCGGTCTCAAATCCATTGAAGATCAAGTCTCCACGGATATCTGCAATGTAGTTCAAGCTTCCAAATCTGACCTGGTGGCCAGGGGCGTAGCCATCAATCTGCTCCAGATGGCCAAGCGAGTTGGCCCGCAGTACGAAGGCGCCGAACACGAAAATTTGTCCGGGAAGGAAGGTTTCTCCTTGGACAGCGTCACTATAGACGATTGAAGGGGCTATCGAACCTTTCGTTGATGGCATAGTGGAACTCTCAATGAAAGCACCAATGTCGGTGTCAAAACCGATGGATCTCGGGTAGGGGGTCCCGAACTGTGCGTCTAGGATCGATGGTAACCGGAGACAGGGGACACGATGTTTTACCCATGTTCGGGCCCTCTCTATGGAGGTAATACCCTACTTCCAAGTGTAAATTCAAAGAACATTCTTCAAGATTAGTAAGACCAAGCACGTCACATAAAGATTTCGGAATTGTAGAAACACTAGCACCCAAGTCACACAAAGAAAAACAATCATAATTTTTAATCTTGACTTTGATGGTAGGTGCCCATTCATCATGCAATTTTCTAGGAATTGAAACTTCTAATTTGAATTTTTCTTCAAGAGCTTTCATCATAGCATCAACAATATGTTTAGTAAAAGCTTTCCTTTGTTCATAATCATGGGGTGAATTTATCATGGATTACAACAAAGAAATACAATCAGTCAAAGAGCAACTATCATAATTATTGTCTTTGTAATCCAAAAGAGTGGGCACATCACTAGTTAAAGTTTTGACCTCTCCAAATCCACTTTCATCAATTTTCTCAACAAGGTTTTCACCCTACGAAATATAGGGACGCCTTCTACCTAAAGTTGACTCTTCTACAATCCCTTTTTCATCAATCTTAAATTTACTAAACAAGGAATCAATTGAAGAAACACCAATCATTTTAAGATCTTCATCACTTTTGCGAAAGAAATCACTAGAAAACGCTTTTTCTAAAATTTCCGTTTTAGCTCTAAGCATTGCGGTTCTTTTCTTACTTTCATCCATAGAAACATAAAGAGCTTTAATTGATTTATCTACTTTAGGCACAAAAATTTTCATCTTGAGATTTCCACATCATGAGCAATTCTATCAACACTTCTAGACAAATCATGAATCTTACTCAACTTTTCTTCTACAGAAGTGTTGGAAACTTTTTGAGTGTTGATAAATTCTTTAATATTATTCTCAAGATCAGGGGTGTTCCTATTATTATTATTATAAGATTGATTTCCATAGGAATTACCATAATTATTAGAGGAATTTCTAGGAAAGGGCCTAGGATTAAAATTACCTCTATGAGCATTGTTGTTGAAATTATTTTGAGAGATAAAATTCACATCTATGGCATCACTATTTTGCTCAATCAAATTAGACAAAGGCATATCATTAAGATCAATAGGAGCACTTCTACTAGCAACCAATTTCACAAGAGCATCAACTTTTTCACTCAAATAAGAAATTTCTTCACTCGAATTAACCTTTTTACTAGTAGGAGCTCTTTCGGTATGCCATTGCAAATATTTGCCATAATATTATCAAGCAAATTGGTAGCTTCACCCAAAGTAATTTCCATAAAAGTGCCACCCGCAGCGGAATCTAAAAGATTACGAGAAACAAAATTCAACCTTGCGTAAAAAGTTTGTATGATCATCCAAAGATTTAACCCATGAGTTGGGCAATTCCTTAGCATCATTTTCATACTTTCCCAAGATTGTGAAACATGCTCATGTTCAAGTTGCTTGAAATTCGTGATCTGGGTTCTAAGGGAAATAATTTTTGTGGGAGGAAAATACTTAGTGATAAAAGCATCTTTGCACTTACTCCAAGAATGATACTATTGTGAGGCAAAGAAGAGAACCAATTTTTTGCAGAATCACGCAAGAAAAACAGAAATAATTTCATCTTCACCACATCATTGTCCACATCTTTTTTCTTTTGAATATCGCATAATTCCACAAAGGTATTAAGATGGGACGCGGCATCCTCATTAGGAGTACCCGAAAATTGATCTTTCATAACAAGATTCAACAAAGCAGTATTAATGTCACAAGACTCCGCACTAGCGGTGGGAGGAGTGATGGCAGCTAGAACTACATCGGTATTTCCCAGAAGAGGGAGGGATGATGTAGCACATCGACGGTAGAATATTTCCCTCAGTTATGAAACCAAGGTATCGAACCAGTAGGAGAACCAAGCAACACAACATAAACAGCCCCTGCACACAAATAACCACACCTTGTAACCCTGACAAGTTAAAGGGGTTGTCAATCCCTTTCGGGTAACGCCGCCAAAAATTGGCGTGTGATGGGAGAAAGTTGTAAATATTGAAAGATAGAACGCCAAATAAAATAAATTGCAGCAAGATATTTTTGGATTTTTGGTTTAATAGATCTGAAAATAAAAGCAAGGAAAAAGTAGATCGCAAAGGCAAATATATGAGAAATAAGACCCGGGGCCATAGGTTTCACTAGTGGCTTCTCTCGAGAAAAATAGCAAACGGTGGGTAAACAAATTACTGTTGGGGAATTGATAGAACATCAAATAATTATGACGATATTCAGGCAATGACCATTACATAGGCATCACGTTCAAGATTAGTAGACCGACTCCTGCCTGCATCTACTACTATTACTCCACACATCGACCGTTATCCAGTATGCATCTACTGTATTAAGTTCATGGAAAAACGGAGTAATGCAATAAGAACGATGACGTGATGTAGACAAGATCCATTTATGTATATGGCGGTAGATATAGATCTCGTCCTTTTATCCTTAGTAGCAACGATACATACGTGTCGGTTCCCTTTCTATCACTAGGATCAAGCACCGTAAGATCAAACCCACTACCGGGCACCTCCTCCAATTGCAAGATAAATAGATCGAGTTGGCTAGACAAAACCCAAATATCAGAGAAGAAATAGGAGGCTATAAGAGGTCACACATAAAAGAGATCAAAGAAACTCAAATACTTTCATGGATATAAAAACATTGATCTGATCATAAACTCGAAGTTCATCGATCCCAACAAACACACCGCAAAATAGTTACATCATAGGGATCTCCAAGAGACCATTGTATTGAGAATCAAGAGAGAGAGAGATGAAGCCATCTAGCTACTAACTACGGACCCGAAGGTCTACAAGGAACTACTCACACATCATCGGAGAGGCACCAATGGAAGTGGTGAACCCCTTTGTGATGGTGTCTAGATTGGATCTAGTGTTTCTGGACTCTGCGGTGGCTGGATGAATATTTCATTGACTCCCCTAGGGTTTTGGGAATATTTGGGTATTTATAGAGCAAAGAGGTGGTCTAGGGGGCACCCGAGGTGGGCACAACCCAGCTGGGTGCGCTAGGGCCTCCTGGCACGCCCTGGTGGGTTGTGCCCCCCTAGGGGCACCCCCTAGGTGCAACCAGCGCCCATTGCCTTTCTTCTGGCCCATAAAAAATCATCATAAAGTTTCGTGCCATTTGGACTCCGTTTGATATTGATTTCCTGCGATGTAAAATCAAGGAGCAAACGGAGTGCCAATAAAATCATTCTTGTTGGTATTTGAGAAATCACATAACTTGGTATTCTCTTGAGTCATGATGACTACACGACAAGATTGCACTCAAAAACAGATCGGGCAAGAAAACGACGAACGGAAAAGAGGGAAGAATAAAACGGCAAATTTTTGTGAAGTGGGGGAGAGGAAAAACGAGAGGCAAATGGCAAATAATGTAAATTGCGAGGAGATGAGATTTGTGATTAGGAACCTGGTATATGTTGAAGATCCTCCCCGGCAACGGCGCCAGAAATGGCACGTGGTCGGGAAACTATCTTGACTTGATACTCCCTGGCAACGGCGCCAGGAATTCCTTTTGATGTCGCTTGAAGCTACGTCGGTAGTTCCCCAAAGAGGAAGGATGATGCAGCACATTATATAGGCAAATGATCATTATATAGGTAACCAATGATATAACTTCAAACTACTGTTGGGCAATTGATAGAACTTCAAATAATTATGACGATATCCAGGAAATGATCATTATATAGGCATCACGTCCAAGATTAGTAGACCGACTCCTGCCTGCATCTACTATTATTACTCCACACATCGACTGCTATCCAGCATGCATCTAGTGTATTAAGTTCATGGAGAAACGGAGTAATGCAACAAGAATGATGACATGATGTAGACAAGATCTATCTATGTAGAGATAGACCCCATCGTTTTATCCTTAGTAGCAATGATACATACGTGTCGTTTCCCTTTCTGTCACTGGGATCAAGCACTGTAAGATCGTACCCAGCACAAAGCACCTCTTTCCATTGCAAGATAAATAGATCAAGTTGGCCAAACAAAACCCAAATATTGGAAAAGAAATACGAGGCTATAAGCAATCATGCATATAAGAGATCAAAGAAACTCAAATAACTTTCATGGATATAAAAAGATATAACTGGTCATAAACTCAAAGTTCATCAGATCCCAACAAACACACCACAAAAGAGTTACATCATATGGATCTCGAAGAGACCATTGTATTGAGAATCAAGAGAGAGAGAGAGAGATGAAGCCATCTAGCTACTAACTACGGACCCGAAGGTCTACAAAGAACTACTCACACATCATCCAATGGAGGTGGTGAACCCCATCCGAGATGGTGTCTAGATTGGATCTGGTGGTTCTGGACTCTGCGGCGGCTGGATGAATATTTCATCGCTCCCTCTAGGGTTTCTGGAATATTGGGGTATTTATAGAGCAAAGAGGCGGTCTGGGGGGGCACCCGAGGTGGGCACAACCCACTAGGGCGCGCCTGGGCCTCCTGGCGCGCCCTAGTGGGTCGTGCCCCCCTCGGGGCACCCCCAGGCGTAGCCAGGGCCCATTGTGTTCCTTCTGGCCCATAAAAATTCTCCATAAAGTTTCGGGGCATTTCGACTCCATCTGATATTGATTTTCTGCGATGTAAAAAACACGGAAAAAATAGGAACTAGCACTTGGCACTATGTTACTAGGTTAGTACCAAAAAATGATATAAAATGACTATAAATGATTGTAAAACATCCAAGATTGATAATATAACAGCTTGGAGCAATCAAAAATTATAGATACGTTGGAGACGTATCAATGATGTATTACAGAACGAGTAAAGAGACTTGTCGGTAACGAGATTGAACTAGGTATGTGGATACCGACGATCGAATCTCAGGCAAGTAACATACCGATGACAAAGGGAATAACGTATGTTGACATAACGGTTCGACCGATAAAGATCTTCGTAGAATAGGTAGGAGCCAATATGAGCATCCATGTTCCGCTATTGGTTATCGACCGAAGAGGTGCCTCGGTCATGTCTACATAGTTCTCGAACCCATAGGGTTCACACACTTAACGTTCGATGATGATTTAGTATTATATGATTTGATGACCGAATGTTGTTTAGAGTCCCGGATGAGATCACGGACATGACGAGGAGTCTCGAAATGGTCAAGAGGTAAAGATTGATATATAGGACGATGGTATTCGGACACCGGAAGTGTTCCAGAGGGTATCGAGTACTTATCGGGTCACCGGAAGGTGTTTCGGGTACCCCCGCCAATCCTATGGGCCATATGGGCCTTGTGAAGGAACACACTAGACCACAAAGGGCTGGTGCGCCCTATAAGGCTACAGGATGAGGAGATGGAAAGGGGGGAAGGGAAAGGAAAGTGTGGATTAGGATTCCCACTTCATTCCCTCACCCCTCCTCTTTCCTCCCCCTTCATGCATACATGGAAAGGGGGCGCAGGGCAAGGCAGGTCCCCAGGGGGCGGCGGCCAACCCTAGGGCGCTCCTGGCTGCCTCTCGTCCACTCCCACCTATATATATGTGGGGAGGGGGCGCCTCACAAGCACACAACATCAATTGTTAGCCGGGTGCGGCACCCCCCTCCATAGTTTACACCCCCAATCATATTCTCGCGATGCTTAGGCGAAGCCCTGCGTGGATCACTTCACCATCACCATCACCACGCCATCATGTTGACAAAACTCATCTACTTCATCGACACCTTGCTGGATCAAGAAGGCGAAGGACGCCATCGCGTTGAACGTGTGCAGAACTCGGAGGTGGCATACGTTCGGTGCTTGATCGGTCAGATCTAGAAGAAGTTCGACTACATCAACCGTGTTGTCAAACGCTTCCGCTTTCGGTCTACGAGGGTATGTAGACACACTCTCCCCCTCTCGTTGCTATGCATATCCTAGATAGATCTTGCCTGAGCATAGGAATTTTTTTGAAATTGCATGCTACGTTTCCCAATAGTGGTATCAGAGTTAGGTCTATGCGTAGATGATATGCACGAGTAGAACACAAAGAGTTGTGGGCAGTGATCGTCATACTGCTTACCACCAATGTCTTATTTTGATTCGGCGGTATTGTTGGATGAAGCGGCCCGTACCAACCTTACATGACCACGTTCATGAAACCAGTTCCACCGACAGACATGCAACTAGTTTTGCATAAAGGTGGCTGGCGGGTGTCTGTTTCTCCTACTTTAGTTGAATCGAATTTGACTACGGCCAGTCCTTGTTGAAGGTTAAAACAGCAAACTTGATAAATCACCATTGTGGTTTTGATGTGTAGGTAAGAACAGTTCTTGCTAGAAGCCCGTAGCAGCCACGTAAAACTTGCAACAACAAAGTAGAGGACATCTAACTTGTTTTTGCAGGGCATGTTGGGATGTGATATGGTCAAGGCATGATGTGATATACGTTGTTGTATGAGATGATCATGTTTTGTAAAAGTTACCGGCAACTGGAGGGAACCTTATGGTTGTCTCTTTATTGTATGAAATGCAAACGCCATGTAATTGTTTTACTTTATCACTATGCATTAGCGATAGTTATAGAAGCAATACTTGGCGAGACGGCCACGACGCTACGATGGAGATCAAGGTGTCGAGCCGGTGACAATGGAGATCATGACGATGCTTTGGAGATGGAGATCAAAAGCACAAGATGATGATGGCCATATCATGTCACATATTTTTGATTGCGTGTGATGTTTATCTTTTATGCATTTTATTTTGCTTAGTACGGCGGTAGCATTATAAGATGGTCCCTTAACTAAAATTTCAAGGTATAAGTGTCCTCCCTGAGTATGCACCGTTGTGACAGTTTGTCGTGTTGAGACACCACGTGATGATCGGGTGTGATAGACTCTATGTTCACATACAATGGGTGCAAGACAATTTTGCACATGAGGAATACTCGGGTTAAACTTGACGAGACTAGCATATACAGACATGGCCTCGGAACACTAGAGACCGAAAGGTCGAACGTGAATCATATAGTAGGTATGATCAACATAGAGATGTTCATCATTGATGACTACTCCATCTCACATGATTATCGGACATTGTTTAGTTGATTTGGATCACGTATCATTTAGATGACTTGAGGGATATCTATCTAAGTGGGAGTTCTTAAGTAATTCGATTAATTGAAATTAATTTATAATGAACTTAGTCCTGATAGTATTTGCATATCTATGTTGTAGATCAATAGCTCGCGATATAGCTCCTATATTTTTTTGATATGTTCCTATAGAAAACTAAGTTGAAAGATGATAGTAGCAATGATGCGGATGATACATCTCCAACGTATCTATAATTTATGAAGTATTCATGCCAATATATTATCATTCTTGGATGTTTTACAATCATTTTATAGCAACTTTATATCATTTTTTGGGACTAACCTATTGACCCAGTGCCTAGTGCCAGTTGCTGTTTTATGATTGTTTTTTACATCACAGGAAATCAATATCAAACGGAGCCCAAAAAACGCAAAACTTTATGGAGATTTTTTTTGGACCAGAAGGAACCCAATGGGCTAGAGCTGTACCTGGGGGGTGCCCCGAGAGGGGCACAACCTACCAGGGTGTGCCAGGGCCCCTTGGAGTGCCCAGGTGGGTTGTGCCCACCTCGGTGGCCTCTTGTACCCCTTCTTTGCACTATAAATTCTAAAATATTCTGAAACCCCTCGGGGTGAACCTATATCAGAAGTTTCACCACCGCAGGGCTCCGTAGCCACCGAAAACCAATCTAGACCCGTTCCGACACCCTGCTGGAGGGGGGAATCATCTTCGGTGGCCATCTTCATCATCCTGGTGGCCACCACGATGAGGAGGGAGTAGTCCACCCTCGGGGCTGAGGGTTTGTACCAGTAGCTATGTGTTTAATCTCTCTCTCTCTCTCTCTCTCTCGTGATCTATATCATGGGCTTTGTTAATATAGTTGGATCATATGATGTTTCTCCCCTCTATACTGTCGTTGTGATGAAATGAATCTTTACCCTTTGAAGTTTTGTCTTATCGGATTGAATATTCAGAGATGAGAACACATGATATATGTCTTGCGGTATGAATACTTGAGGTGACAATTGGGGTATCTTATTGATTCACTTGATATATGTTATGGCATTCAACTCGCGGATTCCTGAAGTGATATTGGGGTAATCTATGCATAGGGGTTGATGCATGTTTTTCTCCGACGGAAACTTCGGGGTCTCTCTATAGTTCTTTGTGTGGATTGAGTATTATGAATATGAATATGCTTTGGTGTTATTCTAGTACGAACTCTAGGATAGATCGAACGGAAACAATAGCTTTGTGTTATTTTAGTACGAACTCTTGAATAGATCGGTTGGAAAGAATAGCTTTGAGGTGGCTTCGCACCCTACAAACAATTCCTATCTTTTGTTCTCCACTAATAGGAACTCGGGAGTGATTCTTTGTTGTACTTTGAGGGATAATCATATGATCCAACTATGTTAGCATTGTTGAGGGATTGTAGTAGCGAAAGCACGGACCCTAGGCCTTGTTTTCACGCATTGCAATACCGTTTTTGAGCCCATTTACTATTTGCTACCTTTCTGATTTCATTTATTCAGATTATAAAAATATATTTCTACCTTCCATATTACACTTTAATCACCATCTCTTCGCCGAACTAGTGCACCTATACAATTTGCCTTTGTATTGGGTGTGTTGGGGACACAAGCGATTTCTTGTATTTGGTTGCAGGGTCATTTGAGAGAGACCATCTTCATCCTACACCTCTCACGGCTTGATAAACCTTAGGTCATCCACTTGAGGGAAAATTGCTACTGTCCTACAAAACACTGCGCTTGGAGGCCCAACACATGTCTACAATAATAAAGTTGCGTAGTAGACATCAAGCTCTTTTCTGGCGCCGTTGCCCGGGAGGTGAGTGCTTGCAGATATATCTTTAGATCTTGCAATCGAATCTTTTAGTTTCTTGTTTTGTCACTAGTTTGGTTTATAAAAGAAAACTAAAAATGGAATTGAGGTTGCATCATATTATTGATCATCTTTATAATATCTTTCTTGAAAATGATGGTTCAGAAAATTGTGCTCAATCGTTAGAAGAAGAAGTCAATAAAATGTTTGGCACAAAATATTTGAATGATGAGCATGATTGCCATGTTGTTAGTATGAATTCTTTGAATATCTATGATGCTAATGATATGCAAATCCATAAGCTTGGGGATGCTATATTTGATGAATATGATATTTTTAGTCCCCCAAGTTTTGATGAGAAAATTTATTATGATGATTGCACACCTCCTATTTATGATGATTATATTGATGAAAGTGGATTCGGAGAGGCCATGATTTTATTTAATGATGAATCCATTATTTTGGAAGAGGTTGCAATTGATTATGACAACAAAGTTACTATCTATGATGATTATGTCGATGACATGTATGCTATATTGAATAATGATAACCATGAAACTTGTCATCATGATTTTAATTTTCAATCACATGATAGTTATTTTTTGAGTTTGCTCCCACCATTATTGATGAGTGTCGGTGTACTAGAGTAGGGGTACCCTAGTATCCCGAACTTGTGCACGGGCAGTCGCAGCATCCCGCGGCAAGGCTTCCCGGGTGACCGCCAAGGTCCTCCGTGGTTCCCCTAGAGCCAGCCAAGGAGACAAGACCCCGGCAAGAGGAGCTTGCCGGGAAGGCCAACCAAGGCATCTCAAGGAACTTGCCGCGACGCGCCCCGCGTCCCGGCAAGGCCCGGTGAGCGACAAGCTCCCGGACGCGACATGACAATGACCGCGGCAAGGCGCTCGCCGCGGCAAGCCACCACTCTGTGTCCGCGCTCCAGCACATCCACCAACGTGTCGCTCTGGGACCCTTCCAAGCGTACGTGGCGGGAGGCTGTGTAGCCAGCGGTGCGCGGTGGCAAGCGGCGCTGACAAGATTGCCATCGTGGCGGGCGGTGGCGTCCTTGACGGTCCCTTTTGCACTATTTAGGCGACGCAGACAGGCATTTAATGCCCTTGTCCCCTACCGTCAGGGTTAGGTATGATACACTGTAGCAGGTAGCTGTACCAACCGCAGCACCTTTACATTTTTACCCTTGTCTACGTTGCCACCTGTCGGTGACCCCTTGAGCATATAAAAGGAGGCCCATGCGCAACGTAGAGGGGGGTTGGCAAAAAAGAACTCTCGGGCTCGGTCTCGTTAGCTGCTGGAGTGTACTGTAGCACTCCGCGCTCCCGAGCAAGAACTCAATACAAACCACGAAGCAGGAGTAGGGTTTTACGCATCCGTGCGGCCCGAACCTGGGTAAGCCGCTCGTGTGCTTCGCCTCGATCCGCTCTTCATGCGACCTCCGCCCCCGCCAAACCGAAAGGGACTCGGCCCGCCGGTCCCATAGGTGCCCGTGGATCAGTGCCCCGGGACCTTTGGTGCGCCAGGTAGGGGGCATCGAGGTTGTGTGAACCAGATCTGGCGTTCACACGAGCTAGATCTTCATCATCTTCATCGACATGCCGCCGAAGAAGAAGGCTTCGGAGGCGGCTGCTCCGACCGCGCCGAACCCACCATCACCGGAGCAAACGGCTGATGGGGCGGGCGCCGGCGGAAGAACGGGCGTCGACGAGGGAGCTCACGGTGCTGCCAGGTCCAAGGACAAGGCGGCGCTGCCCATCGGCGGCGTAGCCGGCTCCCACAACGACCGGGCGCACTCCAAGACCTCGGCGTCCGTACATGCACCGCGCCCATCTCAGGAGGCGCGGGACCGGCATCGTCATGGTATTCACGGTACCATGCGTTTGCTGGACCAAGATCGAGCTGGTGGATCACGGAGTGCTCAGGACCAGCATGCACGCCAACATGTTGGCACGAGCGAGGCACAGTCGCCTGGACGGGATACTGCTCCTTCTAACATAGTTAGAAGTCCGAGCATATCCCACTCCTCGCACCGTTCGCCACCGCCACCCGCCACTGCAGCAGAAGCTTTGGCGCAAGCTCAACTGCTCCTGGACTACCCTCCAACGGCAGACAAGATCGACGAATGGAGGGCCACCATTCAGAGTCTCATCGGCTTCACCAACGGTGACACTCAACGGCAGCCGAGCACGTCGCAGCCGCGGCAAGTCAGCCAGGCACGAGCCGGTGGCGACAAGACCGGTGGGGGTGCAACCACTGTGCACTCTCCGCCCCAAAGGCCAAGATCGCCGACTCGCCGGATCCACCTCGACAGTGACTCCACCGCGTCATCAGATCCACGAGCTCGTCGCGATCAGCGCCAAGTTCTTCACGAACGACAGCAAGAAGACGCTCGTACTCGCATCGAGCGCCGAAGAGAAGCGCGGCGTCAATCGGACCAGCGCGCTGGGCCCTCTGTCGACATGCATGCGCCAGGGGAACCAGGCGGCTTGCCGTACGCGGTAGGTTGCCCTGCGTTTACTCGTGAGCTGCGGCAAGTCCAATGGCCCAGCACGAAGAATTTCAAGCCAGATGTACCAGAGAAGTATGACGGCAAGTCGCATCCATCGGAGTTCCTCAGCATCTACACCATCACGGTGCAGGCTGCCGGGGGACGGGACGACAAGATCCTTGCCAACTACTTCCCGCTGGTGCTCAAGCCCAATGTGAGGTCCTGGCTCATGCACTTGCCGGACAACTCCATATCTTCCTGGGCAGACCTATGCCATCAGTTTGTCGGCGCCTTTACAGGCGGCCACAAACCTCATGGCCAAGAGAGTGACCTTCATCTGCTCGCCCAGAAGGAAAGAGAGCCCCTGCGCAAGTACATTCAGAGATTCAGCCGTGTACAACATAACATCCCAGATGTCCACCCTGCCGCGGTCATCAGCGCGTTCCATCAGAACGTGCGTAACCGCAGGATGCGGGAGGAGATGGCGATGTGCAAGATCAGAGACGTCAGCGAGCTGTATGCTCTGGCCGACAAGTGTGCACGTGCTGAGGAAGGGAGGAAACTCCCCGGAGAGAATACAGGAGCAGGAGGATCTGATAGCGAGGATGCTGCCCCGGCAAAGAAAAACCGGCGGCGGAACAACAGGAAGAAGAAAGGCAAAGATGTGCTAGTCGTGGAGCAGTCCGGCAATGAAGGTGGCGCCAAGAAAGCCAAGGCTGGTAGCTCCGGCAAGGAGATTGCCGCATGCACCAACTGCCAGGCTGTGGCGGTCGCCGACAAGCAGGACGGCACCGACAAACAGTACTGCAAGATCCACCGTACCAAGGGCCATGACCTCCAGAGCTGCAAGAAGGTTGAGCAGCTTGTCCAGCAGCAAAAGGCTGAGTACGAGCGACGCGACAAGGAGAGGGCCCAAGGAGGCGCTGGAGAATCCGGCAAGAAGCGCGCCGGCCGGGGAGGACGTCGCGGCAAAGCCAAGCAGCGGCAAGGAGACAGACCTCCCCGCGGTCGTGACAAGGATGAACATGACGACGACGACGAAGACATGGATGATGTCGAGACCAGTGAGCAGGAGTTCCAGAAAGCCACAGAGGTCTTGTGCATTGACGGCGGTGCTTCTCTGCATACTTCGCACCGCCAACTCAAGCAGTGGGTGCGGGAAGTCAATGCGGCGGAACCACCTGTCGAGTCACGCAAGCTTCTGAAATGGTCCAGCACGCCTATCATCTTTGATATTGAGGTCCACCCTGATCGCACAACTGCGGTCGGGTGCTTGCCGATGTTGGTTTCACCAACTATCCGCAACCTCAAGGTCACTAAGATGCTAGTTAACGGCGGGGCCGGCTTGAACCTGATCTCCTCCGCTGTACTCCACAAACTCCAGATCCCTGACAGCGAGCTCGAAGACACCGGCACATTCCAAGGAATCAACCCGGGAAGGAGCAAGCCGAAGGGGAAGGTCACGTTGCCAGTAACATTTGGCAGTGAGTTGAACTTCAGGACTGAGAGGGTCACTTTTGACGTTGCCGATTTTCCATTGCCTTATAATGGGATACTCGGTCGTCCAGCACTCGCCAAGTTCATGGCAGCCTCTCACTACGCATACAACATGCTCAAGATGCCAGGCCCGATAAGCGTCATCTCTGTCCCTAGCGACAAGAAGGATGCTCTTATCTGCGCCGACAAGATCTACCGGGAAGCGGCAGCCGCAGCAGATCGCAAGTCACCTGCCGTTGAAGCTCCCGGGGGGAAGAAGACCAAGTCCGGCAAGAGTTTTGTTGCCCACTCTGGCAAGCGCACCTCTTCGGAGTGCTGCGCTGCCGTCGAGGACGCACCATCGAGCTCTACCGGCAAGTGTAAGAAGGCAATGGCAGCTCCGCCAGAGACCAAGAAGGTGTCCGCCAAGAAGGACGGCACTAGTGGTACCTTCACCATCAGTGCCACTCTCGACCCTAAATAGGAAAGCGCGCTCATTGCTTTCCCGCGGGCGAATGTCGACGTGTTTGCGTGGCAACCGTCTGACATCCCTGGTGTTCCCAGGAAAGTGATTGAGCACCATCTTGCCGTTTGTCCTCATGCGCGGCCCGTCAAGCAGAAGGTCAGGAAGCAAGCAGTGGAGCGCCAAGAATTCATCGCAGAAGAGATCAAGAAGTTGGAAGCAGCAGGCCTTGTCAGAGGAGTGCTCCATCCTACGTGGTTGGCCAATCCTGTAGTCGTGCGCAAGGCGAACGGGAAATGAAGACTTTGTATTGACTTTACCGATGTTAACAAAGCTTGTCCCAAAGACCCATTTCCTTTGCCGCGCATTGACCAGATTGTTGACTCCACGGCCGGATGTGACTTGCTTTCATTTCTTGATGCATACTCAGGATACCATCAGATCTTCATGGCAGAAGAGGATGAGGAGAAGACCGCATTCATCACTCCATGTGGCACGTACTGTTTCATACGGATGCCTTTCGGTTTAAAGAATGCTGGTTCAACATTTGCAAGGGTAGTCCATGTCGCTCTTGAGCCACAAATACACACAAATGTGGAAGCCTATATGGATGACATAGTGGTCAAGAGCAAGGACAAGACAACCCTGATTCAAGATTTAGACGAGACCTTTGCAAATCTGCGCAGGATCAGCCTCAAGCTCAACCCCAAGAAGTGTGTGTTTGGAGTCTCCTCCGGCAAGCTTCTCGGGTTCTTCGTGTCTCAGCGGGGAATCGAAGCCAATCCCGACAGGATCAAGGCCATTGAGCAGATTGAAGCACCAAAGCGCGTCAAGGATGTACAAAGACTTGCCGGTTGCGTGGCTGCTCTCAGCAGGTTTATCTCTAGGTCTGCTGAGCGCGCCCTGCCATTTTTCAAAATATTGAAAAAGGCAGGTCCAATGAAATGGACTCCGGAAGCGGAGGCTGCGCTGCAAGACTTGAAGAGATACCTGTCCTCCGCTCCAACACTTGTCGCACCTAAGCCACAAGAGAAGTTGCTGCTATATATAGCGGCAATCAATCAAGTGGTTAGTGCTGCGTTAGTGGCAGAGAGGGGGGCAGATGACGAGCCAGCAACCACGGCAGGCACATCCAGCGACAAGCAGGGGGCTTCCCCGACAAGCTCTGGTCTCCACAAGGATGGATCTGCGCAGACGCGCGAGGAGATACAGAAGAAAATGGTACAACGCCCAGTTTACTTTGTCAGTTCCCTTCTGCAGGGGGCTAGGTCAAGGTACTCTGGCGTGCAGAAATTGCTTTTCGGCCTTCTCATGGCCTCGAGAAAGCTGCGCCATTACTTCCAAGCACATGAGATCACAGTTGTCACTCGCTTTTCGCTGAAGAGGATACTACAGAATCCAGAAGCGACAGGCAGGATTGTTGAGTGGGCACTGGAACTGTCAAGCTTTGGCCTCAAGTTTGAGAGTACTTCAACTATCCAAAGCAGAGCATTGGCAGAATTCATAGCAGAATGGACGCCAACACCAGATGAAGAAATCCCAGAAACGAGTATCCCCGTCGAGGAAGCAAGCAAAGAATGGCTGATGTACTTTGATGGTGCCTTTTCGCTGCAAGGCGCCGACGCTGGCATGCTGCTTGTCGCACCCACCGGAGAGCACCTCAAGTACGTAGTCCAGATGCACTTTCCCAAGGAGCAAGCAACAAACAATACTGCAGAGTATGAAGGCTTGCTTGCCGGCCTCAGGATCGCAGCAGACCTTGGGATCAAGAAGCTCATTGTCAGGGGTGACTCGCAGCTTGTCGTCCGCCAAGTGAACAAGAGCTATCAGAGTCCGTTGATGGAAGCCTACATCGACGAAGTGAGAAAGCTAGAATAGCACTTTGACGGCCTACAGATGGAGCATGTTCCAAGAGCTCAGAACGACATTGCCGATGGCCTATCAAAGTGCGCAGCACTTAAGTTACCTGTGGAACCAGGGATCTTTGTGCTCATGTTGACTCAACCGTCCGTAACACCATCAGCTGGATAGAGCAAGAAGAGGAAGTTGATTTCTGGTGACTATTTTCCGGCAGAGCTTCCCGAAGCCGCCGCCAAGAAGGTCCCCAAGATCAACACCAAGAATGACGAGGAGCAGCCTGCTCCGGCAAGCCCTAGGGTTTGTTCCGTTGAAGCACAAACTCCCGATAAGTTTTGCTCCGGCAAGCTTGTTGGGGAACGTCAAGCTCCGGCAGAGCCGCAGGTTCTCGCCGTAGAAGCGGATGTTCCCGCAGCAGCTAGAATCAACGCCAAGAGCGCTGAGGAGCAGCCTGCTCCGGCAAGCCCTAGGGTTTGTTCCGTTGAAGCACAAACTCCCGACAAGTTTTGCTCCGGAAAGATTACCGGGGAACGTCAAGCTCCGGCAGAGCCGCAGGTTCTCGCCATAGAAGCGGATGTTCCCGCAGCAGCAAATTTGCCTTTAGTCCTTGTTGTCGAGCCACAAGCTCCGGCATGGGCACAGCAGATTGTCCGTTTCCTTCAGACAGGAGAACTTCCCGAAGAGCAAGAAGAAGCGGAAAGAGTAGCCCGACAGTCAAGTATGTACCAGTTTGTCGACAATACACTGTACAAAAGAAGACTCAACGGTGTGAAATTGAAGTGTATTCGCCGGGAAGACGGACAAAAGCTGTTGGCAGAGATACATGGAGGCATATGTGGTCACCACATTGGCGCAAGAGCACTTGCTAGCAAAGCATTCCGGCAAGGTTTCTTTTGGCCAACAGCCCTCCAGGATGCAACTGCACAAGTAACCAAGTGTGAAGCGTGCCAGTTCCATTCCAAGCAGATACACCAACCAGCTCAAGCTCTCTAGACAATCCCTTTATCCTGGCCATTTTCGTTCTGGGGGCTCGACATCCTCGGCCCCTTTCCCCGAGCAATCGGGGGCTTTGAGTACTTGTACGTTGCAATCGGCAAGTTCACAAAGTGGCCGGAAGTGGAAGCAGTGAGGAAGGTGACAGCACAGTCAGCAGTCAAGTTCTTCAGGTCGATTGTTTACCGCTTTGGGATCCCCAACAGGATAATCACCGACAACGGTACGCAATTTACGAGCCGCACCTTCATGCAGTACGTCCAAGATCTTGGCGCCAAGGTCTGCTTCGCTTCTGTTGCTCACCCGAGAAGCAACGGTCAAGCGGAGAGGGCAAATGCTGAAGTGCTGTGTGGGCTCAAGACAAGGACTTTCGACAGGCTGCACAAGTGCGGAAGAAACTGGACCGAGGAGCTGCCGGTGGTTCTTTGGTCGATCAGGACGACGCCAAATCGAGCCACTGGCCGCGCACCTTTCGCTCTAGTCTATGGAGCAGAGGCAGTTCTCCCCACGGAACTCGTATACGGGTCACCTCGAGTGCTCTCTTATGATGAGCTTGAGCAAGAGCAGCTGCGACAAGATGACGTGCTGCTCCTTGAGAAAGACCTTCTTCAGGCTGCTGTGCGAGCTGCTCGCTACCAGCAAGCTTTGCGCCGCTACCATAGCCGCAAAGTTAATGCCAGAAGTCTCGAGGAAGGCAACCTTGTTCTTCGGCGTGTTCAGTCCGCCAAGAATTCCAACAAGTTGACGCCGAAGTGGGAAGGCCCTTACCGGGTGAAACGAGTCACTAGGCCTGGTGCTGTCCGCCTTGAGACCGAAGATGCCATTCCGGTGAGCAACTCCTAGAACATTGAGCATCTTCGTAAGTTTTACCCGTAAGGCGCGGTTGCCGGAACCTGTTCCGGCAACCACCTTTTGTACAAGTCTTGCCGCTGTTGCATGTAATCCTTTGTACAAAGCCGGGCGCAGACCCCGTGCATAAGTAAAGCTCATGTGCTCTGCACATCTTGTCAATTTCATGTTTTCTATTTTTTGCGTATATGATCTGACACTTTGTGCAGCACCTACTCCCCGGTAAGCAATAACGAGCCGTAAGGCTCCATATCTTTATTTTATCCTCTTTCTTTTTTCTCAAGGAAAGGAAGGTTCCCTCGCCCACAAGTTTGCCAGGGGGAAAGGAGAAGATAATGGTATGGACCAGGCGTCGTTCAAGAAAGTTTTGCCTTGCCGGGAAGCAAACAACAGAAAAGCTAAGTTGCCAAAGTTTGAGCAATTAGATTTTTTAAATTTTTTAGTTATCTCCCTTGAACGACCGCACTTTGTATGGAAAACCTGTGCGCGGAGGAACCAACTCGTAGCTAGTTGCGCCCTTACTTTGTTTCGAGTCTGCTCAACAACTTAAGTGAGCTGCGACTAGTTGCGACAAGGTTTCTTGTCGGTAGCAGCATCGCCAGCAGGCTGCTGACGTCCCGCACTCAGCGCTCGCGGCTAAGGTGCCTGCACCGGCAAGTTCCCTAAAAGCGTAGGGCAAAAACATACAAAGGAGTAATCAAGTAAAGGGAATAACATTGCAATCATTACCCAGAAAAGAGCTATATTACAAAATAGCTTGTCGCGGCTCTAACAGATTGTTTTCGTAACATGACCAGCAGCGACAAGAAAAGAAGGAAACGGGCGGCCTAGTCTACACGATCGCCCTCAATCCTCTTGATCCCGCTCACCTTGTCCATAATGGGTGCGACAAGGGTCTTGAGCGCCTCCAGGTCAGCATCCGGCGGCAGGGTCTTGAGGACGTTGGTGAGGTTGAGGCCCGGGTTGCGGAAAACCACCTTCATCAACACCTTTTGAAGAGCTCCCGCGCAGATCTTACGCGACTCGTCGGCCAGCTGCTTTGGGATCTTCTCCCGGAGCCGCTGGAGGGCCGTCGCCACGCCTTTGAAGAACAAGGTGAGCTTGGCGCTGGGTTGAAGGTTCTCATCGGAGGAATACCCGAGATCCTCCACCCCCAGCTGCGCCAGCTCCCTGTCGATATCTGCGGCAGCACTCACAAAACCCTCCGTCTAGTGCTCCACTTTCTCCAGCGTCTTGGTCAAAGTGGTCAGCTTCAACTCAAGATCCGCGTTGGAGTCCTTGGCGGCGCTAAGCTCTTTGCCCTTCTCGGCGAGACGAGCCTGCAGCTCTGAGTTGCTCTGGGCGTCCTTCTCCCGCTCAAGCTTGAGCGCGGCAAGCTCTTCACCACTCGCCTTGAGATCGGCCTCCAGCTGCGCCACCTTCGTCTCCAGCTCCTTCTTGGCGGACTCGGCAACTGCGGCAGCATCCTCTGCTTGCTTAAGGGCTCCGCCGAATTCTTGCTCACGCGCGGCAAGCTCCTCCTCGTGGCTGTCGAGGTTAACTTTCCGCTGCGCCAGCTCGCCCTCCTGCACAAACAGCTTCTCAGCGGCAAGCCGCTGTTGCTCTTCAACTTCGGCCTTCTCGAGGAAGAAGGCCTTCTGCGCTTCGGCAAGTTGCTCCCGCTCCTCTGCCAGGGACCGGAGAGTTTCCTGGTGGAGACCCCGGAGCTCATCTGCGCGCTTCTCGATATCTGCTCCCGCCTTCATGACAAGCGCCTCGCGGGATTCCAGCTTGGCTTGCCGCGCGCGGTAGAGCGACAACAGCTTCCGCAGCAGCCGCTCCTCCTCAGGCTCGCCGCTGCTGCTGCTCGGCGCGTCAACTAGCGTCAGCCCAGCAGAGGCGAGCACCTCTCCGTCGAAGCTCTCTCCCTCGACCGGCGCCCTGGAGCTTGACGCCCAGGGGACGTTGATGAAGACGCCATCGCCGGCCTTCAGGTAGACGCTTGGCCGGGGCTCTTCGGAGCCTGGCGCTGCGGCAGCGGCGGACGGGTCGGCGGTCGACGTAGCGCCTGGCGCTCCTGCAGCCTCAGGGCCGTCAGTGCGATCGCCAGATCCCTCGCCAGCTGCTGCGGCGGCAGCTTTGGCGGCCTCATCGCCGGCGGGATCATCAGCGCCGGCTGTTTCTTCAGTGGCAGCTGCATTGTCGACAGCAACCTCAGTCTCCATCGGCTCCGCAGCAGATGGGTCTGATTGCCGGAGAAGCGAGAAAAATCAAACAAATACCCAACAAGAAGAAGAACCCAAGAGAAGCTTTGAAGAGAAGATTACCTCTACTGGGTTCAGCAGTCGTAGTCTCTGTCGCCGGGGGGACGCTGGTGCTGTCCTTTGCCGGAGAATTCCCCCTTGCCGGAGGACTCTCCCTTGGCCTTTCGGGGGCAGTTTCCGGGCGCTCCTGATGGGGCTGCTCTGCGCCTACGCAAATCAACAATCAGATATCAGCAAATACAGAGTATCCATGCGCGCCTCACAGCGGAAAGCGAACCATATACTTACGCTGGGGGCTGCTCTGGGGCAAAGTTGCCGGGTCCGGCAAGGTTGTCTCGGGCGCACCCCCTGCTGTCGCGGTGGGTTCGTCCTCGATGATAATCACCGGGACCTTGGCCCTCTTCGCTGCTCTCTGGGCCAGAGTCCTGAAAAGGAACAAGTTCAGAGTCAAGCAAATGAGATACAAGATAAAACGGCAAGAATTGAAGAACTACAAGTACAACAAGAGAAGCTTACTCTTCTTCTTCTTCCTCGTCGGAGCTGAACGCGGAGAAGTCGAAGTCCGGCCCATGTCCAGCGCGAGGAGGCGGAGGAGTGGGTTCCCTTGGCTGCTTGGCGGGAACGGTGGCGGTGGCCTGAGACGACCCCGCTCCAGTTGCCGCGGCAGCATGAGGTGCTCCCGCAGCACCAGTGCTTGCCGCGGTGGAGCGCGTCACGCGGCGCGGCGACTGTTCACCCGCCTGCCGCCCCGCTACGTCCCCGACCTTGCGGAGACGCCTTCTTGGCGGGGATGGAGGCTCTGCTTGCGGCGAGCTACCTGAAGATGAGGAGGAAGAGGAGTTGATCTCCAGCGAGCCGCTCGTATCCTTGGCGGGCTCGCTCGACTCGGCGTTATGCCCGGCAAGCCCTTTCCCGCCGGCGGGCTCCCCTCGCTCAGCACGGCTTGCCGCCTCTGCTGCATCTGCCCCCTCCACAGTGAATCCAAATTCGCCCGCGGCTGCGGCTGCCGCCGCCTCTTCTAGCCTGGTGGCGATGCGTGTCATCTCCTCATAGGTGGTGTCGCGGGTGAGCCTATCCTTTTCATCGGAGCAGATCGGCACTTCTACCAAGTCGTCAAAGAACTGCTGCACAACGTCGTCTGCAGGCTCTTGCCAAGTTGGGACAATTCCATGCGAATCGCACAGCGGCATCATTGCACGGATGCGGTCGAGCGCAGAGTTGTTGCACAGCGGAACAACACCCCCCGGCAACCTGAACACTTCGGGATGCTGAGGGTCATACTTGAACAGCTCCTGGAGCATTGCGTTGAGCTCCAAAACAGTGAAGTTGAAATTGAGGCCTGGACGCAGCCTCATGATATCCGTCGCATTCTTGAATTCCCAGGTGGGTCTCCCCCATTCCTGCAGGGGGGCAATGCGGCGGCGAAGAAAGTCTGCGCCAACAGCGCCTACAGTGAGCCCGGCAAGCCTGAGGCGTAGGATCCGAGTGACGGCAATCTTCAGCCTATCATCTTCCGGGGCCACGTCACTCCAATCGCTGCCGCGTGCTACTGGGGTTTGGCGCCGGGCGGTAAACGGCTGCGGATTCTCCTCGTCAATCCAGCACCAGTCTGCTCTCCATTCTTCCCACTTGCCGCGGAACTCTCCCTCCAAATAAGTGTCCTTCTTGCCGGCCCTCGAGATCCAGGCGATTCCGCCGGATAAAGGTTCTCCTCTCTCTACTCGGGGCATAAAGAAGTGGCGAAAAAGGGCTACGTTGGGATGGACTCCGACAAAGTTTTCGCAGAGATGTGCGAAAACTGCCATGGTCAGAACGGCATTGGGGGTGAAGTCAAGGAGGTGGAATCCATAGGTGTTCATGATATCGCAGAAAAACTCAGAGAAGGGCGGCAAGAGCCCGCAGTAGAAGAACAAGGCGAAGAAAGGGTATCCGTTTGGAGCCATTTTCCGAGCGGCGGCCGGAAGTACCTTCGTGCGCGGATGCGCTCGCGTCTCCGTCGACCAGAAGAGATAGTAATTCTCCCTCAGCTCCTTCGCGGCAAGCTTGGGGGGGAAGACTGCCCGCTCCTTTCACAGCGCCGCAAGCCGCTGCACCTCGGTCGACTTCACAACCTTCCCCTTGTCGGCTTTCGGAGCCATGGCGGAAGTGGTGGAGGAGGTCGACGGCGTTGGTGGTGCTGGTGGCGATGGGGGGCGGGGCGCTGCTCTCTTTTCAGCTTTGGGAAGACGAGGGAGCGGCGGAGATTTCTGAGATTGGAGTAGCAACCGGCGAATGGGCGAACTGCCCCTGTTTCCCCTGCTTATAGGGAGGGAGGGGGCGGACGTTCCGCATTTCCGAATAAATAAACCACCCACAATCTCTCCCACGACGCCGCATTCAACGCGTGCCGTTCGGGGAGGGCGCGGTGGATATGGAGAAAGATGCGGCGTAACCTAGGCCGCGCGTGCCCGTGCCCTGTTTTGGGCCTGGCCCAACAGCGCTCGGCACCGTGTATGGCCCAAGCCCGGGGGCTCCTGTCGGTGTACTAGAGTAGGGGTACCCTAGTATCCCGAACTTGTGCACGGGCAGTCGTAGCATCCCGCGGCAAGGCTTCCCGGGTGACCGCCAAGGTCCTCCGTGGTTCCCCTGGAGCCAGCCAAGGAGACAAGACCCCGGCAAGAGGAGCTTGCCGGGAAGGCCAACCAAGGCATCTCAAGGAACTTGCCGCGACGCGCCCCGCGTCCCGGCAAGGCCCGGTGAGCGACAAGCTCCCAGACGCGACAAGACAACGACCGCGGCAAGGCGCTCGCCATGGCAAGCCACCACTCTGTGTCCGCGCTCCAGCACATCCACCAACGTGTCGCTCCGGGACCCTTCCAAGCGTACGTGGCGGGAGGCTGTGCAGCCAGCGGTGCGCGGTGGCAAGCGGCGCTGACAAGATTGCCATCGTGGCGGGCGGTGGCGTCCCTGACGGTCCCTTTTGCACTATTTAGGCGACGCAGACGGGCATTTAATGCCCTTGTCCCCTGCCGTCAGGGTTAGGTATGATACACTGTAGCAGGTAGCTGTACCAACCGCAGCACCTTTCCATTTTTACCCTTGTCTACGTTGCCACCTATCGGTGACCCCTTGAGCATATAAAAGGAGGCCCATGCGCAACGTAGAGGGGGGTTGGCAAAAAAGAACTCTCGGGCTCGGTCTCGTTAGCTGCTGGAGTGTACTGTAGCACTCCGCGCTCCCGAGCAAGAACTCAATACAAACCACGAAGCAGGAGTAGGGTTTTACGCATCCGTGCGGCCCAAACCTGGGTAAGCCGCTCGTGTGCTTCGCCTCGATCCGCTCTTCGTGCGACCTCCGCCCCCGCCGAACCGAAAGGGACTCGGCCCGCCGGTCCCATAGGTGCCCGTGGATCAGTGCCCCGGCAATGAGAATAAATTTGCTTATGTGGGGAATAATAAAATTTCTATGCTTGTGGATCATGAAAAGAATGCGTTATGTGAGAGTTATTTTGTTGAATTCATTCATGATGCTACTGAAAATTATTATGAGAGAGGAACTTATGCTTTTACATATCTCAATAATATCAAGTTTCCTCTCTTTATGTTGAAAGTTTTGATGTTGCACTTGTTTTGCCTTCCTATGCTAGTTGATTCTTGTTCCCATAAATTGTTTGCTCACAAAATCCCTATGCATAGGAAGTGGTTTAGACTTAAATGTGGTTGCCATGTGCTTCATGATGCTCTTGTTATGATTCAATTCTTATCTTTTATGCGAGCATCATTCAAATCATCATGCCTAGCTAAAAAGGCATTAAAGAAAAGCGCTTGTTGGGAGACAACCCTATTGGGGAACGCAGTAATTTCAAAAAAATTCCTACGCACATGCAAGATCATGGTGATGCATAGCAACGAGAGGGTAGAGTGTCGTCCACGTACCCTCGTAGACCGTAAGCGGAAGCGTTATGACAACGCGGTTGATGTAGTCGTACGTCGATCGACCGATCCTAGTATCGAACGTACGGCACCTCCGCGATCTGCACATGTTCAGCTCGGTGACGTCCCACAAACTCACGATCCAGTAGAGCTTCGAGGGAGAGTTCTGTTAGCACGACGGCGTGATGATGGTGTTGATGAAGCTACTGATGTAGGGCTTCACCTAAGCACCGCAATGATATGACCGAGTTGGATTATGGTGGAGGGGGGTACTGCACACGGCTAAAAGATCAATGATCAACTTGTGTGTCTATGGGGTGCCCCCTCCCCCGTATATAAAGGCGTGGAGGAGGAGAGGGGCGGCCCTCTACTATGGCGCGCCCTGGGGAGTCCTACTCCCACCGAGAGTAGGATTCCCCCCTTCCATGTAGTAGGAGTAGGAGAGAAGGAAGGGGAAGAGAGAAGAGAAGGAAGGAGGGGCGCCGCCCTCCCCCTAGTCCAAGTCGGACTAGGCCTTGGGGGGGGGGGCTGCCCTAGGCAGCCCCTCTCTCTCCCCCCTAAAGCCCAATAAGGCCCATATACTCTGCGGCGAATTCCCGTAACTCTCCGGTACTCTGATAAATACCCGAACCACTCCGAACCTTTCTGATGTCCGAATATAGCCTTCCAATATATCGATCTTTACGTCTCGAACATTTCGATACTCCTTGTCATGTCCCTGATCTCATCTGGGGCTCTGAACAACCTTTGGTACATCAAAACACATAAACTCATAATACCGATCGTCACCGAACATTAAGCGTGCGGACCCTACGGGTACGAGAACTAGGTAGACATGACCGAGACTCATCTCCGGTCAATAAACAACGGTGGAACCTGGATGCTCATATTGGCTCCTACATATTCTATGAAGATCTTTATCGGTCAAACCGCATAACAACATACGTTGTTCCCTTTGTCGTCGGTATGTTACTTGCCCGATATTCGATCGTTGGTATCTTAATACCTAGTTCAATCTCTTTACTTTCAAGTCTCTTTACTCGTTCCGCAATGCATCATCCCGCAACTAACTCATTAGTCACATTGCTTGTAAGGCTTATAGTGATGTGCATTACCGAGAGGGCCCAGAGATACCTCTCCGATAATCGGAGTGACAAATCCTAATCTCGATCTATGCCAACTCAACAAGTACCATCGGAGACACCTGTAGAGCACCTTTATAATCACCCAGTTACCTTGTGACATTTGGTAGCACACAAAGTGTTCCTCCGGTATTCGGGAGTTGCATAATCTCATAGTCAGAGGAACATGTCTAAGTCATGAAGAAAGCAGTAGCAACAAACTAAACGATCATCATGCTAAGCTAACGGAATGGGTCAAATCAATCACATCATTCTCCAATGATGTGATCCCGTTAAACAAATGACAACTCATGTCTATGGCTAGGAAACTTAACCATCTTTGATTCAACGAGCTAGTCAAGCAGAGGCATACTAGTGACGCTCTGTTTGTCTATGTATTCACACATGTACTAAGTTTCCGGTTAATACAATTCTAGCATGAATAATAAACATTTATCATGTTATAAGGAAATAAATAATAATTTTATTATTGCCTCTAGGGCATATTTCCTTCAGTGTCCCACTTGCACTAGAATCAATAATCTAGTTCACATCTTTATGTGATTAGGTCATATCTCCATGTGACTAACACCCAAAGGGTTTACTAGAGTCAATAATCTAGTTCATATCGCTATGTGATTAACACCCAATGGGCCTGCCAAATTCAGAGCCGTATGTATTTCGCAAATTTTCTATGTCTACAATGCTTTGCTCAGAGCTACTCTAGCTAATTGCTCCCACTTTCAATATGTATCTAGATCGAGACTTAGAGTCATCTAGATCGGTGTCAAAAGCTTGTATCGACGTAACTCTTTTATCACCTCCATAACCGAGAAATATTTCCTTAGTCCTCTAAGGATAATTTTGATCGCTGTCCAGTGATCTACTCCTAGATCACTATTGTACTCCCTTGCCAAAATCATGCTAAGGTATACAATAGGTCTGGTACACAGCATAGCATACTTTATATAACCTATGACTGAGGCATAGGGAATGACTTTTCATTCTCTTTCTATTTTCTGCCGTGGTCGGGTTTTGAGTCTTTACTCAACTTCACACCTTGCAACATAGGCAAGAACTCCTTCTTTGACTTTTCCATTTTGAACTACTTCGAAATCTTGTCAAGGTATGTACTCATTGAAAATATATCAAGCGTCTTGATCTATCTATATAGATCTTGATGCTCAATATGTAAGTAGCTTCATCGAGGTCTTTCTTTGAAAAACTCTTTTCCAACACTCCTTTATGCTTTCCAAAAAATTCTACCTTATTTTCGATCAACAATATGTCATTCACATATACTTATCAGAAATGATGTAGTGCTCCCACTCACTTTCTTGTAAATACATGCTTCACCGCGAGTCTGTATAAAACCATATGCTTTGATCACTTTATCAAAGTATATATTCTAACTCCGAGATGCTTGCACCAGTCCATAGATGGATCGCTGGAGCTTGCACACTTTGTTAGCACCTTTAGGATTGACAAAACCTTCTTGTTGCATCATATACAATTCTTCTTTAATAAATCCATTAAGGAATGCAGTTTTGACATCCATTTGCCGGATTTCATAAAATGTGGCAATTGCTAACATGATTCGGACAGACTTAAGCATCGCTACGAGTGAGAAAATATCATCGTAGTCAACATCTTGAACTTGTCGAAAACCTTTTGCAACAATTCGAGCTTTGGAGATAGTAACACTACTATCATTGTCCATCTTCCTCTTGAAAATCCATTTATTCTTGCTAAACCACAGTTCATATGGTGTCATCTCAACAGATTTAGATGGTGCCCTATTTAATGTGAATGCAGCTGTCTCTAATGCATAACCCCAAAATGATAGTGATAAATCGGTAAGAGACATCATAGATTGCACCATATCTAATAAAGTATGATTATGATGATCAGACACACCATTACGCTATGTTGTTCCAGGTGGCGTGAGTTGCAAAACTATTCCGCATTGTTTCAAATGAAGACCAAACTCGTAACTCAAATATTCTCCTCCACAATCAGATCGCAGAAACTTTATTTTCTTGTTACGATGATTTTCTACTTCACTCTGAAATTCTTTGAATTTTTCAAATGTTTCAGACTTATGTTTCATTAAGTAGATATACCCATATCTTCTCAACTCATCTGTGAAGGTCAAAAAATAACGATACCCGGCGCGAGCCTCAACACTTATCATATCGCATACATCAGTATGTATTATTTCCAATAAGTCAGTTGCTCGCTCCATTGTTCCGGAGAATGGAGTCTTAGTCATCTTGCCCATGAGGCATGGTTCGCAAGAATCAAGTGATTCCAAAAGTCCATCAGCATGGAGTTTCTTCATGCGCTTTACACCAATATGACCTAAACGGCAGTGCCACATATAAGTTGCACTATCATTATTAGTTTTGCATCTTTTGGCTTCAATATTATGGATATGTGTATTACTACGTTCGAGATTCAATAAACCATTTATATTGAGTGTATGACCATAGAAGGTTTTATTCATGTAAATAGGACAACAATTATTCTATGACTTAAATGAATAACTGTATTGCAATAAACATGATCCACTCATATTTATGCTCAACACAAATACCAAATAACATTTATTTTAGGTTCAACACTAATCCCGAAGGTAAAGGGAGTGTGCGATGGTGATGTTATCAACCTTGGAATCATTTCCAACTCTCATCATCACCTCGCCCTTAACTAGTCTCTGTTTATTTTGCAACTCCTGTTTCGAGTTACTACTCTTAGCAACTGAACCAGTATCAAATACTGAGGTGTTGTTATAAACACTAGTAAAGTACACATCAATAACATGTATATCAAATATATACTTTTGTTCACTTTGCCATCCTTCTTATCTGCCAAGTATCTAGGGCAGTTCCACTTCCAGTGACCATTTCCTTTGCAGTAGAAGCACTCAGTTCCAGGCTTGGGTCTTGCTTTGAGCTTCTTCATGGGAGTGGCAACTTTCTTGCCTTTCTTCTTTGAAGTTCCTCTTTCTTTCTTTGCCCTTTTCTTGAAACTAGTGGTCTTGTTAACCATCAACACTTGATGCTATTTCTTGATTTCTACCTTCACCGATTTTAGCATCGCGAAGAGCTTGGGAATTACTTTCGTCATCCCTTGCATATTATAGTTCATCACTAAGTTCTAGTAACTTGGTGATAGTGACTAGAGAACTTTATCAATTACTATCTTATCTGGAAGATTAACTCCCACTTGATTCAAGCAATTGTAGTACCCAGACAATCTGAGCACCTGCTCACTAGTTGAGCTATTCTCCTCCACCTTGTAGGCAAAGTACAGTCAGAGGTCTCATACCTTTCGACACGGGCATGAGTATGAAATACCAATTTCAACTCTTAGAACATCTTATATGTTCCATGGCGTTCAAAACATTTATGAAGTCCCGGTTCTAAGCCGTAAAGCATGGTGCACTAAACTATTAAGTAGTCATCATACCGAGCTTTGTCAAACGTTCATAATGTGTGCATCTGCTCCTGCAATAGGTCTGTCACCTAGCGGTGCATCAAGGACATAATTCTTCTGTGCAGCAATGAGGATAATCCTCAGATCATGGACCCAGTCCGCATCATTGCTACTATCATCTTTCAACTTATTTTTCTCTAGGGACATATCAAAAAATAAACGCGGAGCTACATCGCAAGCTATTGATCTACTCCCTCCGTCCGGAAATACTTGTCATCAAAATGGATAAAAGGGGATGTATCTAGACATATTTTAGTTTTAGATACATCTCTTTTTATCCATTTTGATGACAAGTATTTTTGGACGGAGGGAGTACAACATAGATATGCAAAAACTATCAGGACTAAGTTCATGATAAATTAAGTTCAATTAATCATATTACTTAAGAACTCCCACTTAGATAGACATCCCTCTAATCATCTAAGTGATCACGTGATCCATATCAACTAAACCATGTCCGATCATCACATGAGATGGAGTAGTTTTCAATGGTGAACATCACTATGTTGATCATATCTACTATATGATTCACGCTCGACCTTTCGGTCTTAGTGTTTCGAGGCCATATCTGCATATGCTAGGCTCGTCAAGTTTAACCCGAGTATTCTGCGTGTGCAAAACTGGCTTGCACCCATTGTATGTGAACGTAGAGCTTATCACACCCGATCATCATGTGGTGTCTCGGCACGACGAACTATAGCAATGGTGCACACTCAGGGAGAACACTTATACCTTGAAATTTAGTGAGAGACCATCTTATAATGCACCGCCGAACTAAGCAAAATGAGATGCATAAAAGATAAACATCATATGCAATCAAAAATATGTGACATGATATGGCCATTATCATCTTGTGCCTTTGAACTCCATCTCCAAAGTACCATCATGATCTCCATCGTCACCGGCATGACACCATGATCTCCATCATCTTGATCTGTATCAACGTGTCGTCACATGGCCGTCTCGCCAACTATTGCTTTTGCAACTATTGCTATTACATAGCGATAAAGTAAAGCAATTGTATGGCACTTGCATCTTATGCAATAAAGAGACAACCATAAGGCTCCTGTGAGTTGCTGATAACTTTAACAAAACATGATCATATCATACAACAATTTATATCTCATTGATGTCTACTACGCAACCTTATTCATGTAAACATTGTTGGGCCTCCAAGTGCAGAGGTTTGTAGGACAGTAGCAAATTTCCCTCAAGTGGATGACCTAAGGTTGAGTAAAATCCACCATTGGTCCTAAAAGTATTCGAGGTGTGCCACTTTAGTCCTAAAACTATAGAAACACATATCTAAGTCCTACTTCTTTCTAAAGTGTGCCACCGCTGGTCCTAAGCTCGCCGGAGCAAGCCTGACCTACACCCGTGGCACTTTGACCTTTGCCACATCCAATTGAAGGGCCACATTGGGAAAACAGCTTCACTAGATACATTGCAATAACCCCCTGAATTTCTTACCCTCATATTGTGCCCCGCCGTGGTTTCTTTGATTCTCTAGCACACACACAAGTCACAGGCGACTGGGGCGCAGTGGCAGCCGGCGGACATCGCCAGAAGCAGGCGGCCGATGGAGGTCGACGGAAGCAGGCGGCCGGCGGTGGCCGGCGGAGGTCGCCGGAAGCAGTCGCCGGCGGAGCGGGTGCTTCACGCGGATGGCCCCACAACGGCGTGCCCCCGGTGATCCTCCACCAGTGTACAGTACGACCCTAGCCCTAATCCTCTAATTCCTTGCCTAAATCCTTTTCCAATCTCTGGAATATTTGACCTTTGGTCCAATCTATGCTATCAAGTGGTTATGGAGTTGGATTGTACTGCTATGGTTTGTATAGAGTTTGGATTGTACTGCTATGGTTTTACAGGAGGCCGGCTATTAACTGTCTTTTGCTTCAGAGTTTGAACAAAAACTCTGAATGTATGGTTGGTATGACACCGATATTTATACTGGACACTTGTTAATTTGGAAACAGGTGATATATGTATTTGTGCAAGATCATTCCCTGTTAATTATGTGACAAATTTCAATATTTTTCACTGACAGGACCGATGGAAGAGCGATTCTCTGTAGAGATTAATCACGCTGGTTTGTTTTGCGGTTCTGGAATGAACAAGGCATATTTCGATGGCCAGGTTGATCACTTTGATGGTTGTGAGGTAGAAACCTGGTCTCCATTGTGGATATATCATTTTGTGGGGCAGCTTGGGCATGATCCAGCTAGGGTGGAGGATAAGGTGTGTATTTCATATAGCATAGATGCCTTCAAGCAAGCATATGGCCAGATTATTATGCCTTGCAGAGATGAATGATCATGGCAAAAGGTCAATAGAATTGAAGTGAAACCACCTCAGTATGAAAAACATGTTGGTAGGCCATCAAAGAAGAGAAGGCAGAATCCTGTTGAGATGGAAGAAGGGGCAAACATGAGCAGACATGGCACTATATCCCATTGCAGTGTGTGCAATTCAACAGAGCACAACAAAAGAAAGTGCCCAAATAAAGGTCAACAAGGACAATCACTCAGTGTTAATAAGAGATCACAAACACAAGGAGGACAGAAGAGGAAGATACAAGTGAATAGAAACATTCTTACATAGGCACAACAACATTTTGTTTCTTTATTTAGTAGTTAGCTCATTTCATTGTTGCAAATATTGCTCATACTCTATTTATAGGAATCTGGTACAGCAAGTGTTGGACATAGGAAGCAACGCACTCAAACTACTGTGCTTGAAACACTCCTTCTTCAAGTATGTTATTCTTTCTTAACATCTCATTCCCTGAAATGTGTTGCATTGATGTTTGATGCTTCTTTGGTTGTAAGTAGGCTCAAGCATCGCAGCAATCCAATGTGTCAACAAGCCCTATTCCAGAATCCGCCTTCATTGCTCGCAACAGAGATGCTTTGCAGCCCACTACAGCTACCACATCCACTGTTGGCTTAAAGAAGAAGCCAAAGAAGAAGGTTACAAAGGCCAGTATCACTGAATATAAGTGAACATGTTCTCACTTTGGATAGAGAGCTTTTTGGACAGACAAAAATTCTATTTTCGGTAGTATTTAGATGATGCCCGCTAGGTGTTGAAGTAAACCTCATGTATGTGTCGCTGTGGGTTTATCTGCACCTTCATATGTGCATTTTGAGGTTCCCATGTAATAGAAACCTAAATTACTAGCATTTATTTCGAGCACCATGTAATTCACTCTTATTTATATGTACCCAATGAACTTCGTATTACTGCTGTCAATGTGGCCAATGCTATCAGTTGTGTCAATGTTTCAGATGATATTGTGTTACAACTTCCATGTGTGTTGTAGTTGAGACATTGGTTCAAGCACAACAATTTATTGCATGGTTGAAGTGAGCTACTAGGGTTGGTCCTCACCATGGTTGAAGTGAATGAAGTGTGTGAGCTTGCAGCCATGGCAGGGGAGAAAATGAGGAAACGAAAGTGAAGTGAAGAAAGGAGCAGCCTTTCTGTGTTATGTACATGCAGGGGGTAAATGCAAGCCCACCAACTGTTTATGGCGGGAGTTTTGCCGCCAAAACTGAGTCATCCGACGTGGCAAAGGTCAAAGTGCCACATGTGCAGGTTAGGCTTGCTCCGGCGAATTTAGGACCGGCGGTGGCACACTTTAGAAAGAAGTAGGACTCAAATATGCGTTTTCATAGTTTTAGGACTAAAGTGACACAGCTCGAATACTTTTAGGACCAGTGGTGGATTTTACTCCCTAAGGTTTATCAATCCGTGGGAGGCATAGGTTGAAGATGGTCTCTCTCAAACAACCCTACAACCAAATAATAAAGAGTCTCTTGTGTCCCCAACATAGCCAATACAATGGTAAATTGTATAGGTGCACTAGTTCGGCGAAGAGATGGTGATACAAGTGCAATATGGAGGGTAGATATAGGTTTTTGTAATCTGAAATTATAAAAACAGCAAGGTAACAAGTAATAAAAGTGAGCGTAAACGGTATTGCAATGCTAGGAAACAAGGCCTAGGGTTCATACTTTCACTAGTGCAAGTTCTCTCAACAATAATAACATAATTGGATCATATAATTATCCCTCAACATGCAACAAAGAGTCACTCCAAAGTCACTACTAGCGGAGAACAAATGAAGAGATTATTGTAGGGTACGAAACCACCTCAAAGTTATTCTTTCTGATCGATCTATTCAAGAGTTCGTACTAGAATAACACCTTAAGACACAAATCAACCAAAACCCTAATGTCACCTAGATACTCCAATGTCACCTCAAGTATCCGTGGGTATGATTATACGATATGCATCACACAATCTCAGATTCATCTATTCAACCAACACAAAGAACTTCAAAGAGTGCCCCAAAGTTTCTATCGGAGAGTCAAGACGTAAATGTGTGCCAACCCCTATGCATAAGTTCACGAGGTCACGGAACTCGCAAGTTGATCACCAAAACATACATCAAGTGGATCACGTGATATCCCATTGTCATCACAGATAAGCACATTCAAGATATACATCAAGTGTTCTCAAATCCTTAAAGACTCAATCCAATAAGATAACTTCAAAGGGAAAACTCAATTCATAACAAAAGAGTAGAGGGGGAGAAACATCATAAGATCCAACTATAATAGCAAAGCTCGCGATACATCAAGATCATACCACCTCAAGAACACGAGAGAGAGATCAAACACATAGCTACTGGTACATACCCTCAGCCCCGAGGGTGAACTACTCCCTCCTCGTCATGCAGAGCGCCAGGATGATGAAGATGGCCACCAGAGAGGGATTCCCCCCTCCGGCAGGGTGCCGGAACGGGTCTAGATTGGTTTTCGGCGGCTACGGAGGCTTCTGGTGGCGGAACTCCCGATCTAGGTTTCTTTCTGGAAGTTTTGGGTTATATAAGAGGTGTTGAAGTCGGGGACAAGTCAGGGGCACGCCAGGGGGTAGGGCGCGCCCCCACCCTTGTGGTGGCCTCGGGACTCTTCTGGCCCACCTCCGGTACTCCGTGGGCTTCTTCTGGTCCAAAAATGATCTCCGTGAAGTTTCAGGTCAATTGGACTCCATTTGATTCTCCTTTTCTGCGATAGTTAAAAACAAGGAAAAAACAGAAACTGGCACTGGGCTCTAGGTTAATAGGTTAGTCCCAAAAATCATATAAATTATCATATTAATGAATATAAAACATCCAAGGTTGATAATATAATTGCATGGAACAATCAAAAATTATAGATACGTTGGAGACGTATCACTCATCACGTCTTGACCATATCACATCACATCATGCCCTGCAAAAACAAGTTAGACGTCCTCTACTTTGTTGTTGCAAGTTTTACGTGGCTGCTATGGGCTGAGCAAGAACCGTTCTTACCTACGCATCAAAAACCACAACGCGGTATAGTGATTGCTTTTTGATCTTCAGAAAGAACCATGTTCCTTGAATCCGATTCAACTAAAGTTGGAGAAACTAACACCCACCAGCCACCTGTGTGCGAAGCACGTCGGTAGAACCAGTCTCGCGTAAGCATACGGGTAATGTCGTTCTGAGCCGCTTCATCCAACAATACCGCCGAATCAAGAATCAACTAGTGACGGCAAGCAATATGTATATACCCATGCCCACAACTCCTTTGTGTTCTACTCGTGCATATAACATCTACGCATAAACCTGGCTCGGATGCCACTGTTGGGGAATGCAGTAATTTCAAAAAAATTCCTACGCACACGCAAGATCATGGTGATGCATAGCAACGAGAGAGGAGAGTGTCATCCACGTACCCTCGTAGACCGTAAGCGGAAGCATTATGACAACACGGTTGATGTAGTCGTACGTGTTCATGATCGACCGGTCGTATTACTGAACGTACGACACCTTCGTGATCTGCACACGTTCAGCTCGGTGACGTCGCACGAACTCACAATCCAGTAGAGCTTCGAGGGAGAGTTCCATCAGCACGACGGCGTGATGACGGTCTTGACGAAGCTACCAATGCAGGGCTTCGCCTAAGCACCGCTACGATATGACCGAGGTGGATTATGGTGGAGGGGGGCACCGCACACGGTTAAAAGATCAATGATCAACTTGTGTGTCTATGGGGTGCCCCCTCCCCCGTATATAAAGGAGTGGAGGAGGGGAAGGGCCAGCCCTCTACTATGGCACGCCCTGGGGAGTCCTACTCCCACCGGGAGTAGGATTCCCCCCTTCCATGTAGTAGTAGTAGCAGAGAAGGAAGGGGAAGAAAGAAGAGAAGGAAGGAGGGGGCGCCGCCCTTCCCCCTAGTCCAATTCGGACTAGTCCTTGGGGGGCGCGCGGCCTGCCCTAGGCAGCCCCTCTCTCTCCCCTAAAGCCCAATAAGGCCCATATACTCTCCGACGAATTCCCGTAACTCTCCGGTACTCCGATAAATACCCGAACCACTCAGAACCTTCCTGATGTCCGAATATAGCCTTCCAATATATCGATCTTTACGTCTCAAACATTTCGAGACTCCTCATCATGTCCCTGATCTCATCCAGGACTCCGAACAATATTTGGTACATGAAAACACATAAACTCATAATACTGATCATCACTGAACGTTAAGCGTGCGGACCCTACGGGTTCGAGAACTATGTAGACATGACCGAGACTCATCTCCGGTCAATAATCAACAGCTGAACCTGAATGCTCATATTGGCTCCTATATATTCTACAAAGATCTTTATCGGTCAAACCACATAACAACATACGTTCACTACAAAAACCGTGGGCGGGCCGGAGACGCAGCTGCATGACATTCTCTGCGCGTTCTTTGGGCCGGAGACGCAGCTGCATGACATTCTTTGGGCCGTCCATGACAGAAAAACCATGGTAGAAGCGAGGGCGAGGAAAATTTTCGGGAGTTCCCGGTTACGGTGGGAGGTCGGGGGCCGAGCGATGCGCGTTTCTCTCGTACACGTACGCGCGTGTGTGTGAGGCGTTGGCTCTAACTGAGCCCGAGCGATTGCACTGCAGGCTATGCGTTACTGAACCTGAGCGATCGATCGATGGCTGTTTACTGAACCCGATCGAGCGATTCCTTCGCTACTGCTGCTAACTGAAGCCGATCGATTGGATGAACAGTGAGCGTTGCGGGGGGGGGGGGGGTTGGATGAACAGTGAGCGGTGGCGTTGCCTCTGGATGAACAGGACCCCATGGTGTGGAGGGCTGGATGAACAATAGACGGTGGACGGGTGCCCGTGGAGGGGTGGTTGAACAGGGCCCCGTGGAGTGGAGAGCTGGATGAACAGTAGATGGTGGAGGGGTGGTTGAACAGTAGCCGGTGGAGTAGCGCGCGGTGGAGGCTGGATGAACAGGAGCCCGTGGAGGCTGGATGAACAGGAGCCCGTGGAGGCTGGAGGAGGTCGACGGTAGCCCGTGGAGGCTGGAGGAGGTCGACGGTGGAGATGAACAGTATCCCGTGGAGTCCCGTTTGGTGGTACGCCACACCCCTCCCGACGAACAGGACCCCCGTTTCGACCGTAGGAGGTCCGTTTCCTCCGTTTTGCGGTATGCCAGACCCCTCCCGATCAACAGGACCCTGTTCCGAACGTAGGAGGTCCGTTTCCTCCGTTTTGCGGTACACTAGGCCTCGTTTCCATCGCCTGTTCCGTCCAAGCCCTCCCCATGAACACGACCACGCATTTTGTTCTGACCCAGCCGGTTGCCTCCCACATGTTCCGTTGCCTCCCGATGAACACGACGCATTCCGTTGCCTCCCGATGAACACGACGCATTCCGTTGCCTCCCCATGAACACGACGCATTCCGTTGCCTCCCCATGAACACGATGACGACACTGTTTCTCCGTTCCGACTCATCCATGTACACGAGCCCTGGCCGTACGTATGCACGAGTAGGCGTTCGAGACCCTGCCCGTATGTACACATACGTGGCCGTATTTTCTTTCTTGCACCCTGGCCGCTGTACGTACGTGTACATGCTACATGCGCGCTTCTACTACGACACGTGCGCGCCTCTACATCGACCAGTATGTACGTACGCATTCGCGACCAGAATGATAACGCTACGTACACTTCGACCAGGTGGGTCCCGACTGTCAGGCACTTCCTTGCCCGCGAAGATGTAGCTGGTGGGTCCCAGCAGTCAGGGGGCGAACCGTTTTTTTGCCCGGACGCACTTCCTTGCGTGCGAAGGTGTAGCTGCTGGGTCCCAGCAGTCAGGGGGGCGAATCGTTTTTTTTTGCCCGGACGCACTTCCTTGCATGCGAAGGTGTAGCTGGTGGGTCCCAACAGTCGGGGGGCGAATTGTTTTTTTAAGGACGCACTTCCTTGCGTGCGAAGATGTAGCTGGTGGGTCCCAGCAGTTAGGGGGGTGAATCGTTTTTTTCGGACGCACTTCCTTGCGTGCGAAGATGTAGCTCGTGGGTCCCAGCAGTCAGGGGGCGAATCATTTTTTCGCGAAATAAGGTGGCCCGTCCGGTGGGTCCCCGCTGTCAGGTGGAGGAATAATTATTTTGCGCATAATAAGGAGGCACTTCCTTGCGGCTGCCGTGGACCCAGCTGTCAGCCTCTCCACGTACAGTCCACGTCCGATGGAAGTCGTTCCTTGACCACATTGACCACGCCGCGCCGAGAGCACCAGGGCGGTAGACGACGGCAAGGCCTAGGAAGGGGACAACGTGGAGCCGGGGAAGACGCGGTAGTGGATGCACATGCGGAGAGGAGTACGAGGGTTCACTGGTTCGGCTGTGCTGCCATCACCGCAGAATAACAGGGGGTGTGGGTGAGTGGAGGGATGGCCTGGCCAGCGGTGGGAGTAGTAGGGGCGGTGAGGCCTCCGCGGCAGCACAGCCGGCCACGGGAGGCAGGAGCATGCGGCACGACCGGCGGTGCTTTGGGCTGCTGGAGCAAGAAGACCAGAGGTCGAAGAAGCATGACGGCCGTTGGATGGACATCCTACGGTCACTGCAACTAGAATCGTTTATATTGACTAAGTTGACAAAGCCCTTGGTACGTCAACTTAGTAGGTCCACAGGTCAGCTTCCGAAACGATGCGCCCCAGATGTCAGGGGGAGGAATCATTTTTTGGGCGGGTGAAGCTAGAATATTCGAGATTGAAGAAGAAGCACGGCATCCGTTGGATGGACATCCAACGGCCACTGCTGCTAGAACCGTGTGTTGACTATAAGTTGACAAAGCCTTGCACACGCGTCAACTCTGTTTTTTTAGGGGACGCATCAACTTAGTAAGGCCAGAAGTGTGTGGCAGAGAACTTATAGCCCATTTGAGATCTGTAAGAATGTGTAGCCCATTTTTGAATTTTAATGGAACTAGTAATTATGTACGTGCAATGCACGTATTAGGTAGGATATTAGTGACACGTCATATTAGGTAGAGTATATTTCTGGCACATTGATATTTGGTAATATATTAATTGTTTTTTCGCGAGAATGGTAAAATATTAATTACATGGAGATTTCATGGGATAACGTTGAGTCTAAACATGTTTATAACCAATGGCAGTGGTGGGTAATTAGAGCATTAAACGTGTTTGGTGCTCAACATTGGAGCGATTTGAACCGCTAGATCACATGATTTGACGGTTGAGATGGTTTGGATCTGCCCCTTTGGGTCTTTTTATATTGGTATAGATTTACTACAGCCCATTTACAGTTTGTTAAAAGTACAGCCCATTTTAACCAACCGTTCAAAACAGAATTCAATAAATTTACCCACATTTTGATGGGATCCGAATTATTTTTATCCCGAAATTTCTAGTCAGATTAAATACAATTTCAATATAAATTTATATTACGTAAAAATCCAACGAAACATTACGCTCGCAACAATTAATGAAATTAAAATTTTCAATATCCAAAAATAATATTTTATAAAGTAATCACATGTTTGGTGCATTTTTTTATAGTTATTGCCCAGTTTTTATAATTACATCCCATTTATTATTTCTTAAGGCCCATTTTCTTGTTAAGCCTAATGCATCCCTCCTAGGAAAGATTTGCAGCCTAGTGGGGCAGAGAATAACAACTTGACCTTGCCTGGGTATTCCTAAAAAAAAGTATAGTTGGGCTAGCCATTTTCAGCTTGAAAAAAATTAATATATGGGCTGGATATCTGGCCTGGGCTAGACGGGCCACAACCCGCCTAGTTAATACCTGCAGCAATGTTTTCGTTGTTGTTCAGAGGAGAAAAATTAATATCTGAGCTAAACATCGAAAAACTCTACAGTGCTCACACCTCAAAAACACAAATACTGCTCGAGCTGCTTGGTCTGAGCTGTCGGCCGCTTCTTGTGCAATTCTCTCGTTTATTGACTACACTACATAGGTTGACAATGGTGTGGGACCGTGATGTCAGGAAACCAGGAGGAAGGAAAATAAATTATATATATATAAAATAAGGAGGCACTTGTGTACGTGAGGCTATGGACCTGGTGGGTCCCCATTGTCATCCTCTCCAAGTAAAGTCATCTCCTCGCCTGCGCGCGCTTTCTGCCCGAAACAGTCAGCGCCGCCCGCCCCGCTTCCCAGTGAGGGCGATTGCTCCGCCTTTAAATGACACAAGTGTCGTCCGTCCGTCCGTCTGCCGCCCACATTAATGATACGCGGTTGCCGAGGCGGCTACTCCGGCGCCACACGTCCGTCCCTCCGCCCGCCCACCATTGCTATATAAACTGCTGCACCGGCCATAGCTGCAGTCATCCGCATCCGTTCCCTTTCTCCTGTCCACACCACTACTACCCACCATGGCTTCCTCACGTTCCAGCGCTCTTCGGGACGGGTGGACGACGGACCACAAGGAGATGGCAGCCATTGCTGCCGACCGGCTGGCCGACAGGCAGCCGGAGGATGACGACGTTCCAATGGAGAACATTGTAGTCGACGATCCGGCGCCAACCCCCTCCTCCGCGCCATCCTCGCCGGTGCATTGCACCATGACCATCGGTGAGGCCCCTGCCCAATATATGGATAGGGTGAGGCAGATGTGTGAGGAGCAGTTCCAGGAGGCACAGGCCGACGCCGCCTATAACCACCATCTCCTCCAGGAGCACCTGCAGGCGGAGGAGAAGATCGCCGTGGAGCGGGCGGAGCAGGAGGAACTGCTCGACTCGTACCGCTCCGCCCGCAAGGGCCGCCTCGAGTGCTGGCGGTACCGCATGCAGGTGGCGGAGGTTGTGGCCGCCTACAAAGAGGCTAGCAAAGAGGGCGATGAATCCGGCGAGGCGATGTTTGGCGAGACCGAGGACGAGGCAGAGGACAATGCCGGCTCCGATGAGTCCCCGCTCTGCTGGCGTCGACGAGGCCCCGCTCCGCCGAGGCCCCGCGGTGCCAACAACGAGGCAGAGGACACGCCGGCTCCGCCGAGGCCCCGCCCCGCCAACAACGAGGCAGAGGACATCGCCGGCTCAGCCGAGGCCCCACCCCGCCGGCAAGGAGACAGAGGACATCGCCGGCTCCGCCGAGGCCCCGCCCCGCTGCCAACAAGGCCGCGCCACACAGAAAGGTCGCCGCCGCTCGGGTCCAAGTAGAACACGGTAGGTCGCCGCCGCTCGGGTCCAAGTAAGGCCACCACTGCTACCCTCCGGTTAAAGCCAAGCTAGGCGGGTTGACCATTGACGGCCGGTTAGCTTCTTGACGGCGACATGGAGTCGGAGAGCTGCACTAGAGAAGAACGCTGCTTCTACTTAACTGCTGGTGCAGTTGGCTGACTAACACGTGGGCCCAGCAGACCACATGTCAGTTACGCAACAACACCTGCAGTTAAGTCACTGAAGCTTCTGTTTGGCTCAGCGGGACACAGGTGGGTAGCTTCGGTTAATTAGTTATACCTCCAACGCACCCCTTTTTAGTTGAAGAATGTATGAAATGTAATGAAATCCGGCATGTTTATATGAAATCCGACCATGTATGAATGAATTTATTTCGATTAGTTTGAATTCCTCTATCACTGGCATTGGATGAACATGCAAAACAATACGTACTAGCATTATTCCCAGGGTGATCACCTCATTGGAGCAGTTTCACATGTACTCCCTCCGGTCCTTTCTAGTCTGCATACAAGTTTTGTCTGCAGTCAAAGTATCTCTACTTTGACCAATCTTATACAAAAAAGTATGCACTTTCACAATGTGCAAAGTAAAAAGGAACAGGAGGAGTACAAAGAGTTTGAGCAGCTTTTTAGCGTTTCTGTACATTGCAATCAAACACACAGGCCTGGCAATTCATAGAGAACATTCAAAACAATCGATGATTATGCATCTCAGCGACTCACATGTCAGAGGCAATATTTACTTCACAACTAAAGAATAAAGAAAAAATTGATCGACGCTGCTGACAGCAAAGGGCGTCCCATTCGAAAATATCAAACACATGTCTTGCTAAAATCAATGAGAAAAATTTGACAAGGTTGTCCCATTCCAAAATATCAAATGCCTACGATTGTGGAATGGGCAGGGTTTGCCATCAATTCGGACATTGACATGGCACCTCGTGCTAAATAAACCACCTGTTCTTTTTGTGCAGTTCCACCAAAATCAACCAAATTCGCGCGTAGCTTGTATGATTTCACCCTTATATGTTGCAACGCCTTGAACTTATCGACACCTCCTTTCTTGTGGTGGAAATGAATGATTCGATATATTCATGAACATTTTGTGCAGTTCCCATTGAAATCAAGCTGAGCACCCCTGTTTGCACAAATACAAAAAAGTGAGTAGTATAAAGCAAACTGTACTATGAAATGACAGTTTCAACAGGCACATACATGGTCCATGTAGAGCACACTTTTAGAAAAATGGAACTCACCAGAAAGAATCCTAGAACAACATTGTACTCGTGCATCACAGCAAAAAAATGGAGATTTGTCAGTCCTTCTGAGCTGAAGTTAGTTTGGTCTTGTGGGGAGTAATGTAACCATCCTTCAACTGCTCCTTTTGATGAGAAGATAGACAGGGCTTCTTCATCCTGGCATAATCGGAACTAGTCACTTCACGTACTCCATATTCTTCTTCAAAGGAAGATGATCCTGTTGTGCAAAGACAAGAGGACTACTAAAGGCTAGCACCCATGTTTGCTCGAAAAAAAGGAAAGGAAATATTTAAAACATCACAGATGAAGCACTTCTCAAGGACAATACCACTTTTTCATGACAGTATGTAAACAGTAGCACAACACCAATAGAGATGACAAAGCTCAATCATATGGATGAAATCAGTGGGCGAGTACCAACCTTTGTCAGGAGGCTTATTGTGTAGAGCATACAGATGAAGCACTTCTCCGGAACCATCTGTTGCTATCTACGGTGGTGGCCATGCTTACTATATACTCCTCGATTAGTTTAATGTTTCCAACATCTTCTTGTGCAGTTCCACTAAAATATATGGTATCTTCAAAGAAGATCCCTGTTTGCACAAGTAGAGATAATTACATATTACATTAAGAGTGGCATCAAATCAGTGGCAAAACAATTGCTCGTTCCAGCCATAGCAATAAATTAAGATGCAAAACTATATCATTACTTGTGTCATCACAGTTCCAGTGCTTCATTACAGCACCGGGAGTTGATTTTTGTTTTTCTTCCGCTTGTTCTTCCCCTTCATCACTTGGTTCAATAACAGAAAAGCTTCGCCTTCAATGTAAGGTTTGGCGTGTCAATTAGGGAGCACAAGTATAGTACTAAACTTAATTTTCTGATGGAAGTGGCAAAATACAGGCCAGCAGTTGTGAAATATCATTATCTTACCTCAATGGGATATTACGGTGCACATACAGATTGGAAGTCTTGTCTCCATTTGTGCAGTTCACTAAAATCAAGCAACATTATCGTACAAGTAGCACAACATATGAAAGCACACTTGAGAATCATGTGAAAGAAGGCTAGTACTGACCTCCCATGATGCGGAATTCAAACAACTCACAAGAAGAAGATCTGAACCAAATTCGCCTTAATGGATAGGAAGTAAGATCTCCTCTTGTGCAGTTCCACTAAGATCAAGCAATCAAGCAACATTGTCGGTGTGACATTTTGGTTGAACTGCATAAAATACTCTTAAAACAAAAGTGTTTTGTGCAGTGCAACAAAAGGTCACAATGGCAACGAGGTGAAGTAGATAACCTTGTTTACACAGAGGTGCAAAGGAAACAATTAGTGGTCAATAACGGTGGATGACACAGAAGCCAACAAAAAGAAGCATCTACCTTATCTAAATGGGAAAGAAAGCAAGGTATTAGCATTTCTCAAACGGTGGCATTGATTAATTTTCTATCGGCATTAATAAAATTTGTTAAACATGTAATTTGCTTTTAACTGTGGCATTGCATCAATTTTCCAGCGGCATTATTAGAGGGTGTTTGTTTACAGGGACATTTTGGTGTAGGGACTAAAAAAACTCTGTGTTAGTCCCATCTAAACCAAACAGGAGGGACTTTTAGGGACTAAAAGTGGGCATTTGGGACTAAATAAAGAAGACCCCGAGGGAGTCTTTTTGGGACTTTTTCCAATAGTTGCCCCTGCCACGCATCGCACCTTGTCTCTATTAGTTCATTACTAGGGGTAACATGGTCTTTTAGCATGTCATTTAATAACCTCTAGTCCATGTTTAGTCCCTGGAACCAAGCAGGTAGGGACTAGGGAGTTTTTAACCAAACAGGGCCTTAGATTAACAACAACTAATGAGTTGCATGGGACAGTGGACGCACCAGCACCATGTGCATCTACTGATGTACTGTGGTCATGCATAGTCTGTTGCAACAAAGAACAAACAACCAAGGAGCATATTTGTGTTGGTCCCAGTTTTGTTATCTTTAGACACCTTTCCCTATGTGAGCGCAACAAATCTAGTCCTGCTCAAACTCTACAGCCTTGTCCCTTCCTTTCCTTTTTGAACTAGTACTTTCGCCCCTTCCTTTCCTCTTTGAACCACGTCCTAGATTTATGCGATACAACTTTCCCCACTACTTTCCCCCATTCCTTTCCTCTTTGAACCACGTCCTAGATTCATGCCATACAACTTTCCCCCTTCATTTCCTCTTTGAACCACGTCCTAGATTCATGCTATATACAACTTTTCCCACTACTTTCCCCCACTCCTTTCCTCTATGAACCACGTCCTAGATTCATGGTATACATGCAGCTAGAGCAATGCATGTGGAGTAAGTAAATTATACGTTAAGGTTCTTGGGGCGTGGTTCGGTGGGCGATGGGACGGCGGCAAAGAAGAAGGGCTCGGAGGCCCTCTCGTGCCACTGCTGGGTGGAAAGTGAACAGCTACGCCGGTAGTCCCTCGCCGACGGCGACAGCGTTAAGCCTCCTTCCCTTCCCGACGAACGGATCCTGCCGGCTCTTTGAGCAGCAGTGAGGGGAGAGAGAGGCCAACGAAGTCTTGTTTAGATCTGGAGAGGGCGAGAGAGTGTGAAGAGAGCAACTACAAGCGCTGAGGCTCCAGCGGGAGAGGGCGAGAGAGTGTGAAGAGAGCAACTACAAGCATTGAGGCTCCAGCGTGTATATATATACTGGAGAGAGAGTGTGAAGCGTGCAAACCCTAGAAAACGTTTTGACCAGTCAAAGAATCCTCCTGGCACAAATTATGCTCAAGTGTAGTTATCGAACCCGAGACCTCAAGTTTGATGAGCGAACAGGCTAACCAGCTACACAACCCTCCCGTTATGTTCAACGAGAGGGAAATAACCTTTTATACATTCCTGCATTCGTGTGACAAGCATGGTGTGTTTTTTTGTGTGTGTGGGAGTCATTGGGATTTCAATCATAATCGTGTCATGTGGCTTTGATGGTAAGACTATCCAAAGTGGTGCAGAAATAATGCAGCCTTAGTCACCTTACCTCTCTCCACGTAGTACGTTGGGTCCCACCACTCAGAGGGTGAAACAAACAAATTAATAAGAAAAATTAAAAGCGCCAGCGGTGTTTCTTACCTCACACATCTCGCTACTGCTCGGGAACACTGTCCAATTGATCCCTCTGTTCGCTCACGTACTATTTTAAGTGAATCCTTATTATAACATGCACACAAATTTTGGGCACTTGTATTCGACTTAAGTCAGTGTGCCACCGTATCTCGTATACTTACTACTCCCTCCATCTAGGTGTAATAAGTCACGTTAGAAGGTGCAACGGGACCAAGGTGCGTGTGTGTGTGTGTGTGTTTAACAGCATGTGTGTGTTAGAGAGAGCGACAAATCGACCTACTCCTACAGAGAGATGTTGTGTAGTGTACGAATTTAGCCGTGAGAGTCGGTGCATCCTCTCGTTTCCGGGCGTGTCCGGTAGGGACATGCGGACAGCTGCCATGCCCGCTCCTGACCAGCCTGGTCCACCCAAAGCCCCTCCATCGCCCACGCGAGCTTCCCGCCCGGAAGGGTCAGCGCCGCTCCAAAGAATCGGTGCCGCATTCATGCCCGGGCAGAGCGGACGTGACCTCTCACTGGCTCAAGAGTGTGGTTGCTTCGTCCATCCAACTTACTGCTGGTTCTATGTGATTTGACGACTCATTGGACTTTATTACTGAGGTGGTAGGACTGCTAGATGTCCCACACTTTCGGCGAAAGGAGGTACTACTACTAGATTACAATTTTCTCCATTCTCACAGCGGAGGCGTGCAAGAGCAGTGAAAACACGCAGGCTCAATGATTACATGGCCCACCTCACACTATCACCGTGCGACACCTAACTATTTACATAGTACTCCCTCCGTTCCTAAATATTACTAGATGAGTCCCCGCGCGTTGCCGCGGAACATCGGTATATCTCTACGCAAAATTATTGATTTCATAGAACTAAAAAAACTCTATAACCTCATGACAAATGTGGTAGCCAAACTAAATAAACTCCCATCATCATTTAGATCATCCCACATAAGGAAAAAAGATCAACCAACTCCTACTGCATAATGGGATTATATTTTTCTTTTTGACATGTTAATGGGACTTAAAAGCTCACTTACATGCATGCTACCGGTGCATGCTTGCATGCAGACATGTTGATGTGATTTAAAACCCACTCACATGCATGTGCCACGGTATTTCTGCATGCTTGCATGTGGCTAAGTGCGGAGCCTTGATGACCCACAAGTATAGGGGATCTATCGTAGTCCTTTCGATAAGTAAGAGTGTCAAACCCAACGAGGAGCAGAAGGAAATGATAAGCGGTTTTCAGCAAGGTATTCTCTGCAAGTACTGAAATAAGTGGTAACAGATAGTTTTGTGATAAGATAAATTGTAACGAGCTACAAGTAACAAAAGTAAATGAAGTGCAGCAAGGTGGCCCAATCTTTTTGTAGCAAAGGACAAGCCGAAACAAACTCTTATAATAGGAAAAGCGCTCCCGAGGACACATGGGAATATCGTCAAGCTAGTTTTCATCACGTTCATATGATTCGCGTTCGATACTTTGATAATTTGATATGTGGGTGGACTGGTGCTTGGGTGTTGTTCTTACTTGAACAAGCATCCCACTTATGATTAACCTCTATTGCAAGCATCCGCAACTACAACAAAAGTATTAAGGTAAACCTAACCATAGCATGAAACATGTGGATCCAAATCAGCCCCTTAAGAAGCAACGCATAAACTAGAGTTTAAGCTTGTGTCACTCTAGCAACCCATCATCTACTTATTACTTCCCAATGCCTTCCTCTAGGCCCAAATAATGGTGAAGTGTTATGTAGTCGATGTTCACATAACACCACTAGAGGCTAGACAACATACATCTTATCAAAATATCAAACGAATACCAAATTCACATGACTACTAATAGCAAGACTTCTCCCTTGTCCTCAGGAACAAACGTAATTACTCACAAAGCATATTCATGTTCATAATCAGAGGGGTAATAATATGCATATAGGATCTGAACATATGATCTTCCACCAAATAAACCAACAAGCATCAACTACAAGGAGTAACCAACACTACTAGCAACCTACTAGCACCAATCCCGGACTTTGAGACAAGAATTTGATACAAGAGATGAACTAGGGTTTGGAGATGAGATGGTGCTGGTGAAGATGTTGATGGAGATTGCCCTCTCCCGATGAGAGGAGCGTTGGTGATGACGATGGTGATGATTTCCCTCTCCTGGAGGGAAGTATCCCCGGCAGAACAGCTCTGCTGGAGCTCAAGATTGGTTCCGCCAAGGTTCCGCCTCGTGGCGGCGGAGTCTCGTCCCAGAAAGTTCCTCCTTATTTTTTTTCTCATCGAAAGACTTCATATAGCAGAAGATGGACGTCGGAAACCCACTAGGGGGCCCACGAGGTAGGGGGGCGCGCCCTAGGAGGGGGGCGCGCCCCCCACCCTCTTGAGCAGGGTGTGGGCCCCCTGGCCTTCATCTTTGGCAAGGATTTTTCTTTATTTATTTTAAGATGTTCCGTGGAGTTTCAGGACTTTTGGATTTGCGCAGAATAGGTCTCTAATATTTGCTCCTTTTCCAGCCCACAATTCCAACTGCCGGCATTCTCCCTCCTTATGTAAACCTTGTAAAATAAGAGAGAATAGCCATAAGTATTGTGACATAAAGTGAAATAACAGTCCATAATGCAATAAATATCGATATAAAAGCATGATGCAAAATGGACGTATCAACTCCCCCAAGCTTAGACCTCGCTTGTCCTCAAGCGAAAAGCCGATAACAATAAACATGTCCTCATGTTTAGAGGTAGAGGCGTCGATGAAAATAAAATACGGACATATAGATTTTGTCATATGATTACTTATGTTCAAGTGATGATCTATTCACAATGCCAAAGTATAAATCATAAACCTTATTGGGCTCCGACAAACTATAATCTCAGTCACTGAAGCAATTGCAACTTATCATAACATCGGAAAGAGTCTATGTCAGAGCTAAAAAGCAAGTCCACATACACAACTATCATTTAGTCCTTCATAATTGCTAACACTCACGCAATACTTGTGGTTATGAAGTTTTAATCGGACACAGAGAAAGATAGGGGCTTATAGTTTTGCCCCACAACCTTTTACCTCAAGGGTAATGTCAACAATAATAATTCATGCTCCCCTATATCCAATTAGATATATATATATATATCATGTTCTTTCCAACATGCTGAGCTTGCCAAAGGATAAAATGAAAAAGGAAAGGTGAAGATCACCGTGACTCTTGCATAAGGTAGAAGATAATAATAAAAGATAGGCCCTTCGCAGAGGGAAGCAGAGGTTGCCATGCGCTTTTATGGTTGGATGCACAAAATCTCAATGCGAAAGAACGTCACTTTATATTGCCCCTTGTGATATGAACCTTTATTATGCAGTCCATCGCTTTTATTACTTCCACATTACAAGATTGTATAAAGCTTATTTCTCCCACACCAATCAATCATACATATTTAGAGCAATTTTTATTGCTTTGCACCGATGAAAACTTACTTGAAGGATCTTACTCAATCCATAGGTAGATATGGTGGACTCTCATGGCAAAACTGGTTTAAGGGTATTTGGAAGCACAAGTAGTGTTTCTACTTGGTGCTGAGAATTTGGCTAGCATGAGGGGGAAAGGTAATCTCAACAAGTTAGAGGATCCATGACAACATACTTTATCTCAGATATAAGAAAGACATAACTCATTATGTTGTCTTCCTTGTCCAACATCAACCCTTTAGCATGTCATATTTTAATGAGTGCTCCCAATCATAAAAGATGTCAATGATAATATATCTATATGTGAAAACCTCTCTTTCCTTATTACTTCCTATTAATTGCAACAATGATCAAAGCTATGTCTGCCAACTCCCAACAACTTTTAATCATCATACTCTTTCTATGTGAAGTCATTACTCTCAATAAGATCAATATGAACTTTTTGTTTCTTTTTATTCTTTTCTTCTTTCTTTTATTCACCCAAGATCATGGCAAAATAATCAAGCCCTTGACTCAACACTAATCTTTATTATATATAGCTCACGGACTCGATTACAAAGAGAGATCATAAAGCAAAACTCAAAACTAGATCATGCCATAAACTTTATTCTACTAGATCAAGATACTACTATTAGGATCGAACTAAGAAAAACGGTAAAGATAGGAGTTGTGATGGTGATACGATACCGGGGCACGTCCCCCAAGCTTGGCAGTTGCCAAGGGGAGTACCCATACCCACGTGATTATGTCTCCTTTGTCGGTGAAGAAGGTGGTGGTGATGTTGGCTTAGTTGATGGCTTAGGCTTCTCCCTTAATTTGTGCTTAAGGACGGCATTTTGATCCCTCGGATCATCGATCTCCCACTCCAGGGTTAATATCTTTTTGCATAGGTCCTGCTTATTTTCCTGCAAGAGACGAAAAGGGATAAACTCGAACTTGGGTTTCTTTACCCTATCAGGGAGACTTGACTTTTTGAACTCCACGTGCATGTCCCCAGGTTGAGGTAATGGTGCTTCATCTTCATCTCAGCTCGTCTCCTCCTTCCCCTTGGATTCATAGTTCTCTTCTTCCTCCGTGGTCCATCCATCGTGTTCCACATCTCCATAGACCTTAGGATTTGCTAAGTAGTCATCCACATAGCTTTCTCCTTCCGAATCCTGGGAAGACATGTTGATTTAATCTGCAACGGGACAACTCGAAATGAAAACAGAGGATATCTGCGTGATACGGGAGTCAAAACCTTCGGGAGGTTATATGATGAATTTTTACCGACCAAAATACGTATCGTGCAAGAAAACGGAGTCCGGAAGGCACACATGGTGCTCACGAGGTAGGGGCGCGCGCCCAGAGGGGTAGGGCGCGCCCACCACCCTCATGGGGCCCTCGTGTCCTTCCCGGATTGCTACTTATTTTTCTATTTTTCTAAATATTCCAAGACGGAGAAATATTGCCTTAAAAATTGTTTTGGAGTCGGTTTACTTACCGTACCACATACCTATTCCTTTTGGGAGTCTGAAACGGTCTGGAAGGTGTCCCTTATGTATTCCTCCGGGGTTACAGTTTCAATAATATTGGTTTCAACATTTATGGGATTACCTGAGATATAATGTTTGATTCTTTGACCGTTTACCACCTTCGGATTTGTGCCCTCGAAGTTGTTGATTTTTATGGCACCAGAACGATAGACCTCCTCAATAACATAGGGGCCTTCCCATTTAGAGAGAAGTTTTCCTGCAAAAAATCTTAAACGAGAGTTGTATAGCAATACATAATCACCTACATTAAACTCACGCTTTTGTATCCTTTTGTCATGCCATCTTTTAACTTTTTCTTTAAACAACTTGGCATTTTCATAAGCTTGGGTTCTCCATTCATCAAGTGAGCTAATATCAAATAACCTCTTCTCACCGGCAAGTTTGAAATCATAGTTAAGCTCTTTAATAGCCCAATATGCCTTATGTTCTAGTTCGAGAGGTAAGTGACATGTTTTTCCATAAACCATTCTATACGGAGACATACCCACAGGATTTTTGTATGCAGTTCTATAAGCCCATAATGCATCATCAAGTTTCTTGGACCAATTCTTTCTAGACCTATTAACAGTCTTTTGCAAAATTAATTTGAGCTCTCTATTGCTCAACTCTACTTGACCACTAGACTGTGGGTGATAAGGAGATGCAATTCTATGATTAACATCATACTTAGCAAGCATTTTACGAAAGCACCATGAATAAAGTGTGAACCACCATCAGTCATTAAATATCTAGGGACTCCAAACCTCGGAAAAATAACTTCCTTAAGCATTTTAAAAGAAGTGTTATGATCAGCACTACTAGTTAGAATAGCTTCTACCCACTTAGTAACGTAATCAACAGCAACTAGAATATGTGTGTATCCATTAGAGGCAGGAAAAGGTCCCATATAATCAAAGCCCCAAACATCAAATGGTTCAATAACAAGTGAATAATTCATAGGCATTTCTTGACGTCTACTAATATTACCAATTCTTTGACATTCATCACAAGACAGGACAAACTTACGGGCATCCTTGAAGAGCGTAGGCCAATAAAAACCAGATTGCAATACCTTATGTGCAGTTCTGTCTCCAGCGTGGTGTCCTCCATAAGCTTCGGAATGACACTTGCGTAGGATCTGTTCCTTTTCATGCTCAGGTACACAACGTCTAATAACACCATCTACTCCTTCTTTATAAAGATGTGGGTCATCCCAAAAGTAATGTCTCAAGTCATAGAAAAACTTTTTCTTTTGCTGGTATGTGAAGCTAGGTGGTATAAACTTAGCAACAATATAATTAGCATAATCAGCATACCATGGAGTACTACGAGAAGTACTTATAACATTTAATTGTTCATTAGGAAAGCTATCATTAATAGGTAGTGGGTCATCAAGAACATTCTCTAACCTAGACAAGTTGTCTGCAACGGGGTTCTCAGCTCCCTTTCTATCAACAATATGCAAATCAAATTCTTGTAGCGAGAGAACCCATCTAATAAGTCTAGGTTTAGCATCTTTCTTTTCCATAAGGTATTTAATAGAAGCATGATCAGTGTGAATAGTTACTTTAGAATCAACAATATAAGGTCTGAACTTATCACAAGCAAATACAACTGCTAAAAGCTCTTTTTCAGTAGTAGCATAATTTCTTTGAGCATTGTCTAGAGTCTTATTAGCATAATGAATAAAATTTAATTTCTTATCAACTCTTTGCCCTAGAACAGCACCTACAGCATAATCACTAGCATCACACATAATTTCAAAGGGCAAATTCCAATCAGGTGGCTGAACTTGCTTCTACACAATCATCATCAAAGACAAATGGTATATCTTTTTGCAATAAATTAGTCAGAGGCTGAGAAATTTTTGAGAAGTCCTTAATGAACCTCCTGTAAAATCCGGCGTGACCAAGGAAACTTCTTATACCTTTGATGTCCTTGGGAGATGGCATCTTTTCAATAGCATCGCCCTTGGCTTTATCAACTTCAATACCTCTTTCAGAAACCTTATGCCCCAAGACAATACCTTCATTAACCATAAAGTGGCACTTTTCCCAATTCAAGACAACATTAGTTTCTTCACATCTCTGCAAAACTCGATCAAGATTGCTCAAGCAATCATCAAAAGAGGAACCATAGAGGGAAAAATCGTCCATGAAAACCTCACAAATCTTTTCACAAAAGTCAGAGAATATAGCCATCATGCATCTTTGAAAGGTAGTAGGTGCATTACATAAACCAAAAGGCATACGTCTATAAGCAAAAGTGCCAAAAGGGCATGTAAAAGTAGTCTTTGATTGATCTCTAGCCGACACAGGTATTTGAGAGAAATCAAAATAACCATCTATAAAGCAATAGTGTGTATGTTTGCATAATCTTTCTAGCATTTGATCAATAAAAGGTAAGGGGTAATGATCTTTCTTAGTAGCTTTATTTAATTTGCGGAAATCAATTACCATCCTATAACCTGTGATAATTCTTTGTGGAATCAATTCATCTTTATCATTAGGAACAACAGTAATACCTCCCTTCTTAGGGACACAATGGACAGGACTTACCCACTGACTATCAGCAATGGGATAAATTATACCTGCCTCCAGAAGCTTGAGTATTTCTTTTCTTACCACTTCTTTCATTTTAGGATTCAGACGTCGTTGAGGATCACGAACTGGTTTGGCATCTGCTTCCAAATTTATTTTATGTTGACATAGAGTGGGACTAATTCCCTTAAGATCATCAAGAGTATATCCAATAGCAGCACGATGCTTCTTCAGAGTTTTCAATAATCTTTCTTCTTCATGCTCTGAAAGGTTAGCACTAATAATAACAGGATATATCTTCTTTTCATCAAAATAAGCATATTTAAGATTATCAGGCAACGGTTTAAGCTCAAACACGGGATCACCCTTGGGTGGAAGAGGATCCCCTAAAATTTCAACAGGCAAGTTGTGTTGCAGAATAGGTTCCTGTTTAAAGAATACTTCATCTATTTCCCTTCTTTCATTCATGAACATATCATTTTCATGGTCTAGCAAATAGTGTTCTAAAGGATCACTAGGAGGTACGGCAATAGAAGAAAGACCAATAATTTCATCCTTACTAGGCAATTCTTCCTCACGATGTTGTTTACTAAATTTAGAAAAATTAAACTCATGAACCATATCATCCAAGACAATAGTAACAACATTCTTTTCGCAATCTATCCTAGCATTAACAGTGTTCAAGAAGGGTCTACCAAATATAATGGGACAAAAGCTATCTTGCGGGGAAGTAAGAACAAGAAAATCAGCAGGATATTTAGTTTTCCCACACAAGACTTCAACATCTCTAACAATTCCCATCGCTGAAATAGTATCTCTATTGGCAAGTTTAATTGTGACATCAATATCTTCTAATTCAGCAGGTGCAATTTCACGCTTGATTTCTTTATGCAAGTCATAAGGTATAACACTAGCACTAGCACCCATATCACATAAGCCATGATAACAATGATCTCCTATTTTAACAGAAATAATAGGCAAGCCTACCACAGGTCTATGTTTATCTTTAGCACAAGGTTTAGCAATTCTAGCAGTTTCACCATCAAACTGAATAACATGCCCATCAATATTATCAGACAAGAGATCTTTAACAATAGCAATATTTGGTTCTACTTTAACTTGCTCAGGAGGTGTATAAGTTCTAATATTGCTTTTATGAACAACAGTTGAAGCTTTAGCATGATCCTTTACTCTAACAGGGAAATGTGGTTTCTCAACATAAGAAGTAGGAACAATAGGATCATTATAAGTGATAGTCTTTTCTTCAACTTTAATAGGTGCAGCTACTTTTACTTCTATGAGAGGATGATATTTAAACCACTTCTCCTTAGGGAGATCAACATAAGTAGCAAAAGATTCACAGAAAGAAGCTGCTATCTCAGAGTCAAGTCCATGTTTAGTGCTAAACTTACGGAAAATATCGGTATCCATAAAAGATTTAACACAATCAAACTTTGGTGTCATACCTGACTCTTTACCTTCGTCGAGGTCCCAATCTTCAAGTTGCGTTTAATTCTATCCAATAAATTCCATCTGAATTCAATAGTCTTCATCATAAAAGAGCCAGCACAAGAAGTATCGAGCATGGTTTGATTATAATGAGAAAGCCGAGCATAAAAACTTTGCATAATTATTTCTCTCGAGAGCTCATGATTGGGGCATGAATATAACATTGATTTAAGCCTCCCCCAAGCTTGAGCGATGCTTTCTCCTTCGCGAGGCCAGAAATTATATATATAATTGCGATCATGATGAACAAGATGCACAGGGTAATACTTTTGATGAAATTCCAATTTCAATCTTTTATAGTTCCATGATCTCATATCATCACATAGCCTATACCATATAAATGCGTCTCCCTTCAAAGATAAAGGGAACACCTTCTTCTTAGCAACATCCTCGGGTACACCTGCAAGCTTAAATAATCCACAAACTTCATCCACATATATTAAGTGCTCATCAGGATGCTTTGTTCCATCTCCTGTAAAAGGGTTAGCTAGCAGTTTTTCCATCATACCCGAAGGAAATTCAAAAGGAGTTTCATTTTCAATAGGTTCAGTAGGTTGAGGAGCAACTCTTTTCTCTACTGGACGGGGTGAAGATACCCCGAACAAGCCCCTCAGAGAATTACTTTCCATAGTAGAAAGTGATAGTAAATTTTAGCACACTATATAAATTTTTCCTTACCAAATTCCACCTACCAAAGGCGCTACAATCCCCGGCAACGGCGCCAGAAAAGAGTCTTGATGACCCACAAGTATAGGGGATCTATCGTAGTCCTTTTGATAAGAGTGTCGAACCCAACAAGGAGCAGAAGGAAATGATAAGCGGTTTTCAGCAAGGTATTCTCTGCAAGTACTGAAATAAGTGGTAACAGATAGTTTTGTGATAAGATAAATTGTAAGGAGCAACAAGTAACAAAAGTAAATAAAGTGCAGCAAGGTGGCCCAATCCTTTTTGTAGCAAAGGACAAGCCGGAACAAACTCTTATATCGTCAAGCTAGTTTTCATCACGTTCATATGATTTGCGTTCGATACTTTGATAATTTGATATGTGGGTGGACCAGTGCTTGGGTGTTGTTCTTACTTGAACAAGCATCCCACTTATGATTAACCTCTATTGCAAGCATCCGCAACTACAACAAAAGTATTAAGGTAAACCTAACCATAGCATGAAACATGTGGATCCAAATCAGCCCCTTAGGAAGCAACACATAAACTAGGGTTTAAGCTTCTGTCACTCTAGCAACCCATCATCTACTTATTACTTCCCAATGCCTTCCTCTAGGCCCAAATAATGGTGAAGTGTTATGTAGTCGATGTTCACATAACACCACTAGAGGCTAGACAACATACATCTTATCAAAATATCAAACGAATACCAAATTCACATGACTACTAATAGCAAGACTTCTCCCTGTCCTCAGGAACAAACGTAATTACTCACAAAGCATATTCATGTTCATAATCAGAGGGGTAATAATATGCACATAGGATCTGAACATATGATCTTCCACCAAATAAACCAACTAGCATCAACTACAAGGAGTAATCAACACTACTAGCAACCTACTAGCACCAATCCTGGACTTTGAGACAAGAATTGGATACAAGAGATGAACTAGGGTTTGGTGATGAGATGGTGCTCGTGAAGATGTTGATGGAGATTGCCCTCTCCCGATGAGAGGAGCGTTGGTGATGACGATGGTGATGATTTCCCCCTCCCGGAGGGAAGTATCCCCGGCAGAACAGCTCTGCCGGAGCTCTAGATTGGTTCTGCCAAGGTTCCGCCTCATGGCGGCGGAGTCTCGTCCCGAAAATTTCCTCATTTTTTTCTCATCGAAAGACTTCATATAGCAGAAGATGAACGTCGGAGACCCACCAGGGGGCCCACGAGGTAGGGGGGCGCGCCCTAGGAGGGGGGCGCGCCCCCCACCCTCGTGAGCAAGGATTTTTCTTTATTTATTTTAAGATGTTTCGTGGATGTTCAGGACTTTTGGAGTTGCGCAGAATAGGTCTCTAATATTTGCTCCTTTTCCAGCCCAGAATTCCAGCTGCCGGCATTCTCCCTCCTTATGTAAACCTTGTAAAATAAGAGAGAATAGCCATAAGTATTGTGACATAAAGTGAAATAACAGTCCATAATGCATTAAATATCGATATAAAAGCATGATGCAAAATGGACGTATCAAGCCTCTCAACGTCTAGATCAGACGGCTATTATGGACTGATTTACTTCATCTAACGGCTACATCAATTTTGATGATGTGGCTCAAGGAGAGGATAGAGAATTCCTAGTAGTGGGGGATAGCTATTTGTCGGAGTAATGGGCCACGGGTAGGCTAACCCGACGCCCATAGCCTTTCGAGAGATCGGGGCTGACCGCGCCCCTCAGGATGCCAAGGTAAAGAGCCGCCTTCTGGAAGCCGGCTGGAGAAACAGCCGGATGCCCGTAGACGGTCGAGTCCAGAAGGCGAGGTCGAGACAAGTCGACTCCTGCCAGGCGGCTTCCAGAGATGCCGGCTCCGAGGAGTCGACCCGCGGCCCCTTCGAAGCCCATACCCACATCAAGGGGGATGGGACAGGGGATGGCTACAGTGGAGCCCATCCCCTCCCCTTCCTAAGGGCCGGCGCGGCCACAGTGCGCTGTACCAACGAGGAGCCCCACCCAGCGCGGCACTGTTGCCATGCCTGCCCTGACATCATTACAGGCAGGCGGAGTCCTGCTCCCACGATGGCATGTCTGTACGGCCCAAGCACGACGGGCCCCACCAGTCAGTGAGAGTCCAGAATACGGCGAAGAGCCCTACGAATCGGACCCGATGGGAGTCGGCCCCTAGGAGTCGGCCTGCTCATCCCACGGGCCCCACGCGCCCTTAACCAGACATGACGGTGGTGCTATAGCCATGATCCTTCGACCAAGCCTGCGTCATTAGAAGCGCGGCTACAGTGATCAGCAGCCGGCAAGACCCCCAAGCGGCGGGTACGGCCTGTCGGCTCCGTACCAGACCAGTCGGCGGGCCCCCCCAATCGGCGGGCCCCAGCAGTCGGTGGAGAAATCGGCAGCCGAAGAGACTGACGGCTAGGCCTGCGCCCAGTCATATTACCCTTGTACCCCTGGGGGGCAGGCCTATATAAACCCCCCAGGGCACCCATGCAAAGGGTTCAGACCCATTAGAACTAGACCAAAGATATAGGAAGGAGAAAGCTAGCCTTGCCTTCTCCTACCTCCAACATACAGCTCGAGGAGCACCCTTGTACTCACTTTGCCTTAGTGATCATGTGGAGACCCCGCAGAGCAGGACTAGGGGTGTTATCTCCTAGGAGAGCCCCGAACCTGGGTAAAGTACGCCGGTGTTCGTGTCTACGCCTAATCCCGCTTCCGGGCACCGGCGACGTTCTACTCACTCCCACCATGATAAGCCATCCTTTGGCTTATGTCGCACCCAACCCCCAACATTTGGCGCCCACCGTGGGGCGAGGTGCACCGTCGTCCGAAGACCTGTTCTGGACAGGAACCCTTTTTCTCCCTGGCGAGCACAGCCAGCCCGGCATTCCAGACGGAGTCTGCGCCGACGCGCTGCTTGGCGCAGAAATCGCCTGCGCGGCCAGTTGCCTCGCCGATCTTGTCGGTGTGGTCCGCCTCTCCGACGAGCCCGCATTCAACGCGGGCACAGGCGGCCCCGAGAGCCTCCTCGCGGGCCTCCTCGACCAACTCCACGTCGCCAGCGAGCCTGCTGTGGACTTGGAGTCCATAGGCTCCACCGACCCGATGCTGGTCGACTCCGACACCGCGTCGCTCGACGCATTCCCCACCAACGTGGTGGTCTACGACGAGCCTCTCCCTCGCGCGGAGAGCGGCGGAAGCACCGTCACGGAGGTACTTGTCATCGGTCACGGCGAGCACTCCGATGGAGGTGCTCGCGACCCGCTTGATGCGGCACAACAAGACCTGACCGCGCCCATTCCCGAAGACGCCGACGCCGAGACGCTGGAGGCGCGCCGCCTTCAGCTTGTCGAAGGCGCCAAGAAGCTGGCCAGCATGAGACGCCTGTCGGAGGCCTATCAGCGCGAGATGGACCGCGCTGTGGGCGGCACGCCGGCTCCCGCCGGGCCCAGCCGCCTTAGCGTAGTCCAGCAGTGCGGCGTGGGCATCGCTAACTTGTTCGGGGCAGATCGCCCCGTCTACGCCACGCCGGCGGAAAACATCCGATCTGCCCAAGCGGCAGCAGACGAGCTGGACAAGTTCGAGGGCGAGGAGCATCGCCTGATGGCGGAGCGCGTTCAGCGGCTCCTCGACGTGGCTGCCGAGCAGAACGAGGCCGGCTGCCGCACCGATGCGCTGCGTCGGCAGAATGACGACGTGCATCCCCACCGAGACCAAGGCACGACATCTCGGACGCTGACCGGTGGTGTCCATGGAAGAAAAGACAAGGAGCCGGCTGCTAGCCGCAGTCGGACTCGTATCACCATAGAGCGCGACCAAGACGGCCGCCCAAGAGCAGTGGAACGATGGGACGACTGTCCGCCTCCTCCCCCTCGCAGGGAAAGGCGAGTCTCCTCGCCGCCTGTTGACCACCCGACACTCGACGACCGCCTTGGCCGCCTGGAGGGAGTCGGAGAGAATGATGCCCGCCACCGGATCGACCGTCTCCACCGGTCCCTAGTGCTTGAAGAAGAAGATGAGTTGGGTCCGTCGTGTTTGGTGTTGGGGATCGTAGCAGAAATTTAAAATTTTCTACGCATCACCAAGATCAATCTATGGAGTAATCTAGCAACGAGGGGAAGGGGAGTGCATCTACATACCCTTGTAGATCGCTAAGCGGAAGCGTTGCAAGAACGCGGATGAAGGAGTCGTACTCGTAGCGATTCAGATCGCGGTTGATTCCGATCTAAGCGCCGAACCACGGCGCCTTCGTGTTCAACACACGTGCAGCCCGGTGACGTCTCCTACGCCTTGATCCAGCAAGGGGAGAAGGAGAGGTTGGGGAAGACTCCATCCAGCAGCAGCACGACGGCATGGTGGTGAAGGAGGAGCGTGGCAATCCTGCAGGGCTTCGCCAAGCACCGCGGGAGAGGAGGAGCTTGGGAGAGGGGGAGGGCTGCACCACAACTTGGGTGCGGCTGCCCTCCCACCCCCCACATATATATAGGGGCAAGGGAGAGGGGGCCGGCCCCCTCAGATCCAATCTGAGGAGGGGGCGGCGGCCAGGGGGGTTGACTTGCCCCCCAAGGCAAGGGCCCCCCTTTAGGGTTCCCCCAAACCCTAGGCGCATGGGCCCTAGGGGGGGAGGCGCCCAACCCACTAAGTGGCTGGTCCCTCTCCACACACAGCCCATAGGGCCCTCCGGGGCAGGTGGACCCTCCCGGTGGACCCCCGGAACCCCTCCGGTGGTCCCGGTACAATACCGGTAACCCCCGAATTATTCCGGTGACCGTATGATGACTTCCCACATATAAATCTTTATCTCCGGACCATTCCGGAACTCCTTGTGACGTCCGGGATCTCATCCGGGACTCCGGACAACATTCGGTAACCACGTACATCTATTCCCTATAACCCTAGCGTCATCGAACCTTAAGTGTGTAGACCCTACGGGCTCGGGAGTCATGCAGACATGGCCGAGACAACTCTTCGGTCAATAACCAACAGCGGGATATGGATACCCATGTTGGCTCCCACATGCTCCACGATGATCTCATCGGATGAACCACGATGTCAAGGATTCAATCAATCCCGTATACAATTCCCTTTGTCTATCGGTACGATACTTGCCCGAGATTCGATCGTCGGTATCCCGATACCTTGTTCAATCTCGTTACCGGCAAGTCTCTTTACTCGTTCCGTAACACATCATCCCGTGATCAACTCCTTGATCACATTGTGCACATTATGATGATGTCCTACCGAGTGGGCCCAGAGATACCTCTCCGTTACACGGAGTGACAAATCCCAGTCTTGATTCGTGCCAACCCAACGGACACTTTCGGAGATACCTGTAGTGTACCTTTATAGCCACCCAGTTACGTTGTGACGTTCGACACACCCAAAGCACTCCTACGGTATCCGGGAGTTGCACAATCTCATGGTCTAAGGAAATGATACTTGACATTAGAAAAGCTTTAGCATACGAACTACACGATCTTTGTGCTAGGCTTAGGATTGGGTCTTGTCCATCACATCATTCTCCTAATGATGTGGTCCCATTATCAACGACATCCAATGTCCATGATCAGGAAACCGTAACCATCTATTGATCAACGAGCTAGTCAACTAGAGGCTTACTAGGGACATGGTGTTGTCTATGTATCCACACATGTATCTGAGTTTCCTATCAAAACAATTCTAGCATGGATAATAAATGATTATCATGAACAATGAAATATAATATAATAATAACCAATTTATTATTGCCTCTAGGCCATATTTCCAACATTTCGGCCCCCGCATTCGAGACGAGCCTTTCCCCAGAGGGTTCACACTCCCAAGAGACACGCCCAAGTACACCGGCTCTGTGAAGCCGGAAGATTGGCTGGTTGACTACTCCACGGCCATCAGCATAGCAAATGGCAACAAGCATGTTGCCGTGAAATATGTTCCGCTCATGCTCCAGGGCACGGCCCGGACTTGGCTGAACAGCTTGAAGCCCCACAGCATCAACAATCGGGTCGACTTCACCGATTCCTTCGTCCGCAACTTCACCAGCACGTACAAGGCCTCCCAAACCTCGCCAGCTTTCCTTGTGCGTGCAAGGCCCCAACGAGTCAACTCGCGACTACCTCACGCGCTGGGCCGAGCTCCATAACTCCTGCGAGGGCGTGCACGAGGTGCAGGCCATCGAATACTTCACCGCCGGCTGCCGAGAGGGCACCCTCCTCAAGCACAAGCTCCTCTGCGACGAGCCAGAGACCCTCGACGAGCTGCTGATCATAGCAGACAAATATGCCACGGCGACTCCTCCATGAAGGCGGAAATCCAAGTTAGTGCGACTGGCAAGGTTGCTCCTCAGGCTCCTCGAACTCCGGCTGGAGATCCTAGTTGGCATCAACAACAGAACGACCACAAGCGCAAGGCCACGCAGCCGGCTTCCACCAGCCGGCAGGTGGCAACAGTCGAAGACCAGCAGCCGGAAGGGCTACCTCCGCCCAAACGATAGAAGGGCGGCAAGCCCAACTGGTTGCCGGCTTTCTCATATGAGCAGACTTTGGATGCTCCCTGCAAATTCCATAGTGGTTCGAAGCCGTCCAACCACACCACTCGGAAGTGCCACTGGCTCACCAGGATCATCAAGGGAGACGGCCTCATGCCTCCCCCGCCTGCTGCGCAGGCGCCTCCTCCCCCGCCCCAGCAGCCGGTAGTCAGACCAGTCGGCGCAATACAAGACGAATACCCAGAAGAGCATGGAGCCTATGTCATCTTCACCAGTGTGGCCGATGATCGACGCAGCAGGCAGCTGCAGCAACAAGAAGTAAATGCGGTAGCATCAGAGACCCCAGAGTTCATGCATTGGTCTGAAAAGCCCATCAGCTGGAGCAGGGCTTACCACCCGGAGGTGATGCCTAAGCCCGGATCCTATGCCCTGATTTTGGACGCCACCTTTGCCACGGACAAGCGAGCAGCTCGCTTCTCCCGAGTCCTGATAGACGGCGGCAGTAGCATTAACATCCTATACAAGGATACCATGGAGAAATTAGGAATCAGACAGAGGCAACTTCAGCCCAGCCGGACAGTATTCCATGGCATAGTTCCTGGCCTTTCCTACTCACCAATCGGCAAGATTCTGATAGACGTCCTCTTTGGAGACAAAGATCATTTCCACCGAGAGTCAGTATGGTTTGAAGTGGTGGACCTTGAGAGCCCCTACCATGCGTTACTTGGCCGGCCTGCACTGGCCAAGTTCATGGTTGTCCCCCACTATGCCTACCTCAAGATGAAGATGCCGAGTTCCAAGGGGATTCTGACCATAGCTGGCGACTACAAGAAGTCGTCCGCCTGTGCAGCAGAGAGCAGTCAATTGGCCGAGTCCCTCGTGATCGCAGCTGAGAAGCGGCTCCTTGATCAGGTCGTGGCGATGGCAAGCAAGCAGCCAGAGATGTCGCCCGATCCCAAGGAGTCAGAAGCTGAGGGCTCGTTCAAACCGGCCAAAGAAACAAAGAAGATACCCTTGGACCCAGAGCACCCGGAGAGGTACGCTGTCATAGGTACAAACCTCGACAGCAAATAGGAAGGCGAGCTCGTTGATTTCCTCCGTGAGAATCGGGACATCTTCGCATGGTCCCCCAAAGACATGCCAGGTGTCCCGACGGATTTCGCCGAGCACAAATTACATGTCTGGTCTGATGCCAAGCCAGTCAGGCAGCCCTTGTGCCGCCTGTCAGAAGAGAAGAGAAGAGTCGTCGGAGAAGAAATTGCCCGGCTGCTGGCAGCCGGCTTCATCATGGAGGTGTTCTTTCCAGAGTGGTTGGACAGCCCGGTCCTTGTGTTGAATAAGAACAAGCAGTGGCGTATGTGTATTGATTACACCAGCCTCAACAAAGCATGCCCCAAGGACCCGTTTGCTTTACCAAGAATCGACCAAGTAATAGACTCCACAGCCGGATGCGAGTTGTTGAGTTTTTTGGATGCATATTCAGGATACCACCAGATCAAGTTGAACCCGGCTGACAGACTGAAGACCGCCTTCATCACGCCATTTGGAGCCTTCTGCTACTTGACTATGACGTTCGGCTTGAGGAATGCCTGTGCCACCTTTCAACGCTGCATGCAGAAGTGCCTCCTCAAGCAACTCGGCAGAAATACCCACGTTTATGTGGATGATGTGGTGGTGAAGACGGAGAAGCGTGGAACGCTGCTAGAAGACCTCAAGGAGACCTTTGAGAACTTGCGCCGATTTCAAATCAAGCTCAACCCAGAGAAATGTGTCTTCGGAGTACCAGCTGGCCAGCTTCTTGGCTTCCTGGTCTCCGAACGCGGCATAGAATGCAACCCTGTGAAGATCAAGGCCTTTGAGAGGATGGAAGTACCCAGCCGACTGCTGGACGTACAGAAGTTCACCAGCTGTTTGGCATCCATCAGCCGATTCATCAGTCGGCTGGGTGAGAAGGCTCTCCCCCTATACCAACTCATGAAGAAGACCACTTTTTTCGAGTGGAACCACAAGGCTGACAAAGCTTTTCTTCAGTTAAAGAAGATGTTGACTACTCCACCTGTCCTGGCGGCTCCGACTCCTAAGGAGCCCATGCTCCTATACATCGCCGCCACCAGCCGAGTGGTCAGCACAGTCATCGTGGTAGAGCGCAAGCAGGAAGGTAAAGCCCTGCCAGTCCAGAGACCGGTATATTATTTGAGTGAAGTACTGTCGACCACCAAGCAAAACTACCCCCACTGCCAGAAGATGTGCTACGGCGTGCACTTTGCCGCCAAAAAATTGAAACCGTACTTTCAAGAGCATCCAATCACTGTGGTCTGCACAGCTCCACTGGCCGAGATCATTGAAAGCCGAGATGCTTCGGGCTGAGTGGCCAAATGGGCCATAAATCTGGCCCCTACACCATCTACTACTAGCCTCGCACCGCCATCAAGTCACAAGTGCTGGCCGACTTCCTCGTCGACTAGGCCGAGACCCAGTACTTACCGCCAGCGCCCGACTCCACCCATTGGCGGATGCATTTTGACGGCTCCAAAATGCGCACTAGCTTGGGAGCTGGTATCGTCCTCACCTCTCCCAAAGGCGACAAGCTCAAACACGTGTTGCAAATCCACTTTGCCGCCTCCAACAACGTCGCCGAATACGAGGCACTCATTCACGGGCTCCGGCTTGCCAAAGAGCTCGGCATTCGCCGGATCCCGTGCTATGGGGACTCCAACTTGGTGGTCCAGCAGTCGTCAGGCGACTGGGACGCTAAAGATGCAAACATGGTGAGCTATCGCTTCCTCGTACAACAACTCAGTGGATATTTTGAGGGATGCGAGTTTCTCCATATGCCAAGAAACGATAACGACCAAGCAGACGCCCTGGCACGAATCTGCTCCACCCGTCAAGCAATACCAACCGGCGTCGCCCTTCAGGGCCTTCTCAAACCGTTTGTCAAGCCATCACCAGAGTCAGATTCTTTCTTCGTGCCGGCTCCTCCTAAAGCAGTCGGATCCGACTTGAGAGCTCAATCAGCCGGCGCGGGAGTTCTTACGGACGGCCCGGGGGTTGCAGCAGTCGCACCTGGCCCGGGGACTTCGGAACATGGCTCGGGGACTACAGCGACTAGCCCGGGAACTTCAGAACTCGGCCCGAGGACTGCACCAATCAGCCCGGGGACTTCATCGACACAGCAAGCGGCTGCCGACTCCAACCCGCCGCCTCCCGGCCCAGTCGCCCTTGTCCAAGTTGTAGTCCTGACAATTGCAGAAGTCGCAGCACCTTCATGGGCCCAGCCCATCCTCAATTTTTTGGTGAACAAAGAGCTACCAACTGATGAGATCTCGGCCCGGCAAGTGCAACGTTGGGCAGCAGCCTACACCATTGTCAATAGAGAGCTCGTGAGGCGCAGTGTCACTGGTGTCTACCAGCGCTGCGTGGAACCGGAGCAAGGCCAAGCGATTCTCAAGGACATCCATCAAGGCGAGTGTGGCCACCACGTGGCTTCAAGAGCACTCATCGCCAAAGCCTTCCGCCATGGTTTCTTCTGGCTGACTGCTCTTGAAGACGCCAAGGAATTGGTCCAAAAATGCAAAGGGTGCCAGAAGTTTTGTTCCAAACCACATCAGCCGGCTTCTGCGCTCAAGACTATTCCCATTGCTTGGCCCTTTGCTGTCTGGGGCCTGGACATGGTGGGACCATTCAAAACAGCGCGAGGCGGCATGACCCATCTGCTTGTCGCGGTGGAAAAGTTCACCAAGTGGATAGAGGCCAAACCAATCAAGAAGTTGAACGGTCCGACTGCTGTGACTTTCATCTCCGACATCACCATCAGATACGGCATACCGCACAGTATCATCACCGACAGCGGCCCAAACTTTGCCAAAGGTGCCTTGGCCCGTTTCTGCGTGACGCAGAGCATCAGACTAGACTTAGCGTCCGTTGCCATCCGCAGTCAAAAGGAAAAGTAGAGCGAGCAAACTGCCTCATCTTGTCCGGCATCAAGCCTCGACTGGTCGAGCCTCTGGAGCATTCGGCCGGCTGTTGGCTCGACGAGCTGCCGGTCGTACTCTGGAGCCTGCGCACAACTCCAAACAAGTCAATCGGCTTCACGCCCTTCTTCCTCGTCTATGGTGCCCAAGCCGTCATCCCAACGGACATAGAGTTCGACTCCCCTCGAGTCACCATGTACACCGAAGAGGACACAGAAGAAGCACATCAAGACGGCGTCGATCTGCTGGAAGAGGGCCGGCCGTTGGCACTCAGTCGGTCCAGCATCTACCAGCAGAGCCTGCACCGATATTATAACCGGAAGGTCAAGCCGAGATCTTTCCAAGAGGGAGACCTTGTGCTCCGGCTGATCCAGCGAACAGCCGGTCAGCACAAGCTCTCAGCGCCTCGGGAAGGCCCCTTCGTCATCAGCAAAGTGCTAGGCAATGACTCCTACTACCTGATCGACGCTCAGAAGCCTCGAGCATGCAAGAGGGACGACTCCGGCAAGGAGACGGAACGGCCGTGGAATGCAAACCTCCTCCGAAGATTTTACAGTTAAAGCAGTATGTACCACGCTACCTTTTGTATTAAGTACGAAGACTCTGGGTCCCCCGAGACAAGCTCGGGGATTGCCCTCTTTTATCTATATGATAAGAATTATGCCCATAAGTATGTTATTTTTTATGCCGCTTGGCACCGGGTCCGACTAGTCGGCCCGGGGACTTGCCGCCTTGCACCACGAAATGCTTCCTGCAGCCGGACAAGTAATGTGTGGCACCTAAGCCGTCTCCTGCTAGAAGCCGCAGCTCGTAGAGCGACTGGACGGTGGGCAGGAGTAAGGTAGAAAGGGTGCCCATATGAAAAATGGATAAGGACACAAGCATGGGCATAGTCTAAGCCGGCTTCCTGCCTCTTACGACCGACTGTTGAGCAGCCGGCTCGCCATGTTCTACTTAACTTGCCAAAGAACTCTAAACGGCTAAGTACTTGCCTTCCCCAAAGAAGCTAAGTACTTGATCCAGCAACAGTCCGCAGAGCGGCTGTCTGACTGGCAAGACGGCAACCAAGGGAAGGCGGCGAAGGAAAAAAGCCAAAGGCAACAGGCAAGAAGAGATAGAACTCGGAATGTAATTACATAGCAAAGGCCTTTGGCCAATCTTCAAACAGAAGTTCAAGATACACCCCGCGGGTGAAATTGTGCAAAATTAACACAGCTCATCGAGACCAATAAGCAGGTATAAACAAAGGTAAAGTGGCAGCCTAGGAAGCAGCAGGCGGGCTTGGTGGAACGGCAGAATCAGCGGCGCCGGCTGGTGGAGCGGCTGGCTGGGAAGTCTCCGCTTGGTCACCTCCAGTGGTAGCCGGCTCAGTTGGGCGTGGCTCATTGTTGGAGGCGCGGTCGAACTAAGGCTGGCCGTCTGCTCCGACCTCCGGCGCCTCCTCTTCGCCTTCCTCCTCCGACCCGCCTTCTTCCTCGCCACTGGAGTCGATCACCTCCGTTGAATCCTCGCCGTCAGCGGGATTCATCCCGAACCATTCCGGCGGCGCCTCGTCGCCATTCTCAGCCCGCTCCGGGACGAAGACGCTGGTGTCGGTGTACTCGGCAATCAATGCCGCGCGCTTGACGAGGCCATCTTCCATGACCGCCAAATCCGCCTTAGCTTCTAGCCGAAATGTGGCTAGCTGGGCTAGACTCAGCCCAGGATACCACGCCTTGACGAACTCTAAGGCCCGGCGTGCTCCAGCCCGGGCCGAAGAGCCCTTCCAGGCCTCAAGGCGGCCAGCCGCTACCTCCAGCTAGTCGGCAGTCCGACTTGGGGTGCGTGGTGCCTGCATGTCCGGCCACAGGGCGGCGATCGCCTGGGCGCCGACACGTTGAAGCCGGCGCAGCATCCGGTGAGCCAGCCAAAGACGAGCCTCAATGCTCAGGATCTGCTCGTTAAGGGTTCGGGGGGAGTCAGCGGTGATCTTCGCCCTTCACGATCAGCCTCGATGGCCTGGTTGGCAGCGTCCGAGTGGCCAGGGAAGAAGTCTGCCAGGACAGGAAGGCAAAGATCCAAAATTAGAGATTAGAAGCCGGCTCGACCAACAGCCGGCAGCTCAAAGAAGAAAAGTGAGGAGAGGCTCACCGTCGACGAGATCCTCGATCTCATGGAAGCCGGAGGACAGCATCGCCTCCTTGTCGGTCCAAGAGGAGTGCTCGGACGCGAATTCGGCAAGGAGGGCGGTCTCCCTGTCCTCCGCCTCTTTCTGGGCCTTCTTGAGCAGCTCCTTTTGCTCCACCAGCTGCGTGGCCAGCCGGTCGCGCTCCTCAGCCAGCTGGCCGCACTCCTCCTTGGTGCGCAGGGCAGTGTTGGCCTCGCCCAGCTGCTGCTGCAGGGTGGCGTTGGCCTCTACAGAAGAATGAGGAGAACAAGGTGTTAGTTACCAACAAGGAAGAAAAGTCGCCGAGGAGATCCGGCCCGACTGCTCAGCAGTCGGCCCGAATCGCGAAGACTACCGCCCACGGGCGCGCCAGCGCGCCCCACGAAGAAAGAGTCACCAACAGAAAAAAGAATAGTCGCTGGGGAGATCCGGCCCGACTGCTCGGCAGTCGGCCTGAATCTCGGGGACTACAACCCGCGGGTGCGCCAGCGCGCCCCTGCAGAGAAGGAAGAGGACTCACTCCGGCTTTCCAACAAGTCGGTGGTCCGCTTGGCCAACTCCTCGACGTTGGCGTTGAAGGTGGTCACGCGAAGATTGTGGTAGTCCTGTGAAAAAATTTCAGACAAGTGTTAGTACTTGGAACTCGCCGATCAGAGTTCCGAGCCGCCTGCTCAGCAGCCGGCCCGAAACTCGGGGACTACACCCAGTGGGTGCGCTGGCACGCCCCCACCGTGAAGAACAAAAAACGGAGACAAAGAAGAAGGGAATGTACCCGGATGGCTTCTCGCGATGCCAGATACGCCTTGGTGCAGTTCTTGATGGCATCGCCCTCGGCTCGGATCTTGGCTTGGACGTCCAGAAGCGCCCAGTTCAATGGGCCTGTCCCGCCTCCCCGCACCCACCCAGTGGGCGCGGCGCTCATCGCCTCGGTGTCTGAGATCGTGGAGCTCACGGCGCCAGTCTCCAGAGGGTGCGGTGCCAAAACCGCCTTCACGAGACGGCGATGTGTCGGCGTGCCGACCTGGAGAACTAGACCCGCCATCACCTCGTCTTCAGTCGGCGGCACCGGCGGTTCCGCCGGCTACTCGCCTTGCACGCTCCCAGATGGCGGCAGTGGCGGCACGATCACGTCCGGCATGGCGGTGTCGCCGCCATCCCTCTCCATCACCGGGTTCTCGCCGCTGGCCTCCCCAGTCTGCGTGTGAACTCCGGGCATGGCGGCGCGGAGTTCAGAGGAATTACAAAAACCGCCGACTGGTGGTGTGCAGCTTCTTCAGCTCGCTTCTTCATCGCGTCGGTGGCCTCGGCCTCCGCCAGTCTCTTCTTGGCGGCGGCCTCCGCCTTCTCAGCCTCCGCCTTCTTCAGGTGGGCGGCTTCTTGCTCTTCACGCACCTCTCATGCGTTCCGCTCTGTCGCCTCCCGGAGGTCGGCGGCAGGGTCAATCCGCCGAGTGGTTGCGGAAGTCTCCGCCGACCCCACGATGGAGGCGGAGGCGACCTTGTCAAGAGAGAGGGGAGCCCAGGACCCAAGGGCGACAAGCAAGCAAACTCAGACAAGATCAATGAAAGAAAAAATGAAAGCGCAAGAAAGGTAGCACTTACGCGGAGACCAGCATCGGCTTCTTCACTTCCTTGTGGAAGCGGTGGGCCTTTGCGGCCGCCTCATCCCACTTGGTCGCCGAGGCCGAGCCGGCTGCCGGATGGAGGAGGGGGTTCTGACCAAAGCCGATTGGTCAGATTGGACAAGACGGACTCGGCGGCAAAGGAGTCAAAGAAAAAGGAAAAGAGACAACTCACCATGGGCGGAGGGTTGGCGCGTGAATACGGCTCCTTGCCGAACTGCCACTCTCCCGTGAGCTCGCAGTTCGCAAGGTAGTTCACCATGTGGGCTACCTCCGCGTGAGGCATCTCCTTGGTGCACAGACGACTCGGGTCCCAATGCCCGCTCATCTGGCAAATCATGTGGGGGCGACTTTGGAGTGGGAGCACTCGGCGCGCCACGAAGGCGGCCAGCAAATCCGGCCCGGTCAGGCCCTCCGACTGCGTCAGCACTCGGAGTCGCGCGATGGCGCCGGCTCCTGCGGGCGTCAGCGTCCTGGCCGGATACGACCAGTTGAGCTGCCTCCCAGTCGGCGGGCGGGCGACGTAGGCCAGCAGATTGACCCAGTCGCCCTCCGCGAAGACGCTCTTCACGTAGAAGTACGACCGCTGCCACATCTTCACCGACTTTATCAGCTGGATGGGGGGAAACGGGTTGTCGGCCCCCGACCTCCGCACAACGATGAATGCGCCGCACTGAGCCGGCACGCCTGCGGCTTGGGTGCCGAGCTTGGAGTAGAAGAACTCGCCCCAGAGCTCGATGGTGGGGAGAACATCGAGGAAGCCTTCGCACAAGGCGACGAAGGCGGACAATAGCACCACCGTGTTGAGGGTGAGGTGGTGCGGCTAGAGACCGTAGAATTCGAGAAAGGCGCGGAAGAAGCTGCTCGCCGGAAGGCCAAGGCCGCGTAGGTAAGGCGAGCGGAAGACGACCCGCTCGCCCTCCTCCGACGCCGGCGAGATTTCCTTCTTTGGCGCGAGGCGGACCCTCACGAAGTCCTTGCCAAGCAGCCGTGGTGTCATGCGGAGGAAATCTATGTGATCATCGTGGACCTCCGAACCATCCCAGGTGCCGGAGTGCACCACGGGGGGCGTGACGGCGGAAGAAGAGCTCATCGGGAACGGATCACCACGGCGCTCGGCGTAGCTTGGGGCGCGTCGGCGAGAGGAAGAAGAGGAGGAAGAAGTGAGGAGGAGGGGCGCGCGTGCTCTGCCGCTCCCCCTCCTCCCCCAACTTATAGACCAGTGGGCTGCGAAGCCGAGGGGGCGGGTGTGGGATTTACTGCGCCCACTACCCCACGCCCCCCACGTTTATCGCGCAAAGTTACTACACAGTAACTCCGCGGGAATCTCAACCATCCACCCCGGCCGTAGCGGATATGCTCGCGTGCCGAGGCGTGGTAGTGGCGGGCCCCACCTGTACGCGTGCCCCGTCACGTGCGTGGGTGGGCAGCCTGGCCCGGCCACTCGTCGCCACGTGGCAGGCCCGAAACGGGCGGCGGCCTGGAAGCTTAGCTAGCACGCCACTTGGATCCCGCCGAGGTGTTCAAAAGTTTTGGACAAGTCAGACTGGTTGAGTCCGACTCCTGCCAGTCGGCCCGGCAGAAGTCGAGCGAAGCTTCGCCTCAAGCACTGAGAGAAAGGAAACTGCTGAGGCTCCTCGACCAGTCGCCCGCGACGCCTCACCAGCTTTGGGGACTACTGTCGGAGTAATGGGCCACGGGTAGGCTAACCCGACACCCATAACCTTTCCAGAGATCGGGGCTGACTGCGCCCCTCAGGATGCCAAGGTAAAGAGACGCCTTCTGGAAGCTGGCTGGAGAAACAGCCGGCTGCCCGTAGACGGCCGAGTCCAGAAGGCGAGGTCGAGACAAGCCGACACCTGCCAGGCGGCTTCCAGAGAAGCCGGCACCGAGGAGTCGGCCCGCGGCCCCTTCGAAGCCCGTACCCACATCAAGGGGGACGAGACAGGGGATGGCTACAGTGCAGCCCATCCCCTCCCCTTCCTAAGGGCTGGCGCGGCCACAGTGCGCTGTACCAACGAGGAGCCCCGCCCGACGCGGCACTGTTGCCATGCCTGCCCTGACATCATTACAGGCAGGCGGAGTCCTTCTCCCACGACGACATGTCTGTAATACGGCCCAAGGACAACGGGCCCCACCAGTCAGCGAGAGTCCAGAATACAGCGAAGAGCCCTACCAATCGGACCCGATGGGAGTCGGCCCCTAGGAGTCGGCCTGCTCATCCCACAGGCCCCACGCGCCCTTAACCAGACATGACGGCGGTGCTGTAGCCATGATCCTTCGACCAAGCCTGCGACATTAGAAGCGCAGCTAAAGTGATCAGCAGCAGGCAAGACCCCCAAGCGGAGTGTACGGCCTGTCGGCTCCGTACCAGACTAGTCGGCGGGGCCCCCCAATCGGCAGGCCCCAGCAGTCGGCGAAGAAATCGGCAGCCGAAGAGACTGACGGCTAGGCCTGCGCCCAGTCATATTACCCTTGTACCCCTGGGGGGTAGGCCTATATAAACCCCCCAGGGCACCCATGCAAAGGGTTCGGACCCATTAGAACTAGACCAGAGATATAGGAAGGAGAAAGCTAGCCTTGCCTTCTCCTACCTCCAGCATACAGCTCGAGGAGCACCCTTGTACTCACTTTGCCTTAGTGATCATGCGGAGACCCCGCAGAGCAGGACTAGGGGTGTTATCTCCTAGGAGAGCCCCGAACCTGGGTAAAGTACGCCGGCGTTCGTGTCTACGCCTAATCCCGCTTCCGGGCACCGGCGACGTTCTACTCGCTCCCACCATGATAAGCCATCCTTTGGCATATGTCGCACCCAACCCCCGACACTATTACTAGTAGAGAGATTCCACTACATACGGAACAAAATGAATGAATCTACACTTAAAATGCATATATATACTTCAGCATGTGGTTCATGGTGAAATCTCTACAAAGACTTATATTTAGGAACGGGGGAGACGGCGTACTAAGCAAGCTTCTCCTCGTTCTGCGAGTTGACGGGACACATCAAAAGTACTCCAGTGTATAGAGCCTTGCCTCTAAGGTAGGCCCCACATGGTTTGCCTCTTTTTTTAACATAACATGTCAAATCGCAATTTGTTTGTTCACCCGTGGTAGACGATCCTCCCTCCACCAAGTGGACAACCAGTACACGTGCCAAATTACCATGTGGGCTGCCTTTTTCGTACAAAAATGAGCTCCACCATGTACTCGCGCGGGTGTGGTTGGGAAAGAGACGGGAGTACGTGCGCCGTGCATGCACCTCTTCTCTTCGTGCACGTCCCCCACCTACATGGGTGTGTGAGAGAGATACAAACCGCGTTCGTGAGTGTTTTTTGTTTTGGGGTGGGGGTGGGGTGGGGGTTGATTTTGTGAATTATTTGTGGGAATATGTGTCGATGACATCTCAAACAAAATTTTGCATGCAATGTGTGTGAAATGGAGGCCTATCCATATCATACATAGAGGGTCGGGCAATCCACGAGAAGAGAGGGAGGGGTCATAGCTATTGATAGAGTCGAAGAGAGGATCAAGTGGGTGGGTGCGAGATCGATGAAGAGAGCCATCGAAATTGTGTGTGTGTGCAAGTCAAAGATATAGGGCGACTGGCCTACCGGAACATTAGAGGGCACATGTCAAGTTTGTGTGTGGCAGGGAGACATGACTAGAGCGCTCAATGTATCGGTGTGTGTGGGGGGAGGGGGTGGGGGAGGGGTAGGCAGAGGCCTAACTATAGTGGTAGAACGACTCGTATATGTGTTGAGAAGAAGAGACCCAGCTATGTCTTGAGGGAGATCGGTCGACATCCATACATAACTGAAGGATGGGAAATATGATGGGACAGAGAGAGAGGAGAGAGAGATATGGAGGGAGAGGGAGGGAGAGGGATAGAGTGCTAGATGGGTGATGGAGTTGTTTCTCGAAGATGGTGGGAGAGGCCTACTAGACAAACTGAGGGTGGAACTGCAATGTTATCAATAAGAGTGGGGATGTGTTTCTGTGTGTGCCTGTGCGTGATAGATCTGTCGGGACGCATCCATGGATGATGAAGGGGAACCATGTGTTTGGTAAGCAAACCTAACTAGATCGGTAGATCAATTGTTGTTTGTCGGAGGAAGGGAGAGACACAACTAATGAGGTAGATCGATTGACGTGTGGGTAAAAACGAGTTATAAGGACCTAGCTAGCTATATGTATAGCGAGAGATCGGTTGGTGTACGTCCATTTGTTAGAGGCAAATAAGGCCCAGCGAGACGGATAGACAGAGAGAATGGAGCTAGGAGGTGGTACGAGAGGCCCAACTACTAGCTAGATAGGGGGAGGAGTGTGCGGTTGTGAGATCGATGAAAAGAGGGGCAAGAGTTTACATGTGTGTCTGACCGTATGAGAGACACGAGGCAAGGACACATAAAGGAGGAGATTGAAGGTGTGTGTGTGTATGTTGTAGGCAGGCATCGCTGGAGAGGTTTATCGATCGGTGTGTGTCGGAAAGGAGTTGTGGAGACTCTGGGAGAACGACCTAAAGAAAAAAATGAATGTGCCCGGTGTATAGAATGCCGAGGGAGGGGGAGGGCGAGGAGGGTGTGTGCATGCACGAGAGAAAGTTAGTGGTAGCTACAAAGGTTAGAGGATTGTGTGTGTGTAAGAGACTAACAAAGATCATAATTTGATATGAAAGCGGATTCATATATTTGAATAGGAGATCATAGTGTTTTAAACATTGCATGCATGAATATAGCGGTGATACACGTGTTGTGCACATGTTATACCATAATGTGATAATGCATGGCGTTTGCAACTCACAGCTAAATGACGAATAATCTAAACCATACTATACATCAAACAATCTCGAATTTTATTTGAATTTGTGATAATGTGTGGCGTTTGCAGCTTACAACTAAATATCGAACAATCTAAACAATACTATATATCAAACATTCTCACATTTCATTTGAATTTGTGGTAATGTGTGGTGTTTGCAACTCACATCTAAATACTTGTAGGCGTAGGGGGCGGGGCACCATACATAATGTGATAAACACATTATACATATGAGACATGGTTTAGATTATGAAGATCTAGCTAGAGCTAGAAATGTAATGTGATTTGAAATCAAAATAAAGTGGATTCAAAAAATCTAGTTCGAGTTCATATAGTACACATAGTTCATATGTAACTCGAGACTAATCATGTGGTGTGCTGTGAAGATAATACACAAACGATGGTTTAACTTGACAATAATGATGATTGTAGATCTTATTAAAATAGAGAAACGAATTCCAATGCTTTGACTTCACAACAATCATTACTGTAGATCTTATTCAAATAGAGAAACAAATATAAATTTAGTTCATATTGAAGCGGTAGTATATACGTTTGGAATGCACTAAAACGTTCATTTGAGTAGTAGGTTGCATGCATTATACACGTAGCGAAATATTTTAATTGAACATAACATAAATTCAAAGTTTTGAATGACATTTGTAGTGCGCATTGATTTGGTACAGTACACGTTAGGCTTGTCCGGAAATTTCAACCTGCGCCTTGTTAGCCCGAAATATTTAAGATATATCTTTGTCTCGTTGTGCTCTGACAACTCCCACCATCTCAACCCGCGCCTTGCTATTCCAAAATTACAACGCGCGCGAAAACTCCCACCTCCTGTGAAATCCCGACACGCGAAATGCCCGTGGTACCCCTGAACCGAAAGAACCGCCTCAAATCGGTGCGGGTACTTTCGTAACTTACCCCACATTTCAGACAAGCGCGTCTCTAAGCCATGGTTCCCCACTGCCATCCCATCCACCCACCCATTCGTACACCGAGGCTGCGAAAACCCGCGACGAAACCCCACACCCTGCTCCGTCCGCCACCCAGCCGGAGCCTCCTCCCCGACGACATCGTCCACAGCAACACCTCGACGTCCCTCATCCACCGTACCGGATGTGGACCCGTCGTCGATCTCATTGTCCCGCCGGTTCAGCCACCCCGTTCTCCACCTCCAAGGAGCTGCCCCGATGTTCCCCTCATCATTCGCGCCACCTCCATTCCCACACTGCCGTCTTCACCTGCACCACCGGAAGAGCATCATCATCACTGTTTCCTCGGATGAAGCTGCGGCCAAATCGGCGCCACCAAAGAGGTTGTACACTAATCGCCGCATTTTCTTTTTGATTCGATCTCACGGTGCTGCCGACGCACGGTCCCGAGCCGACACGGCGGCTCCATCCACGGCGGCGTCGCCGGCCACTTCCTCCACGGCGTCGCTCCCTCGGCGACGACATCCACATCAGTAGGAGTTGCTGCTGCTTTAGCTCTCGCTCGCGCTGCTGCTCTGCTCTTGCTCTTGGTCCCCTGCCTGGTCTGCTCTTGCTATTGCTCTTGCTCACGCTGCTGCTCTCGCTCTCGCTCTTGCTCTTGCTTGCGATGCTGCTCCGATTTAGCTACACTTTAGTCGACTAAATCGACTTTTGGGACAGTCGATTTTCAGGGGGTGGGGGGCTCGCCGGGTGAAGGAAGAACCAGCCGCAGCGGGGAGGGGGGCTCACCGGAGAGGTACCCCACTATCTATGTTAGGGTTCAGGATGGGGCGGTGGTTACCGACGGTGGCGGGGCGTTGGCGGGGCGGTGGCGTGGGGATCGCCGGAGAAAAATCTAGGCACGGGGGGCCTTGAGTGGTGAACGGGGCAGCGGCGGACCGGCAGTGGGGAGTGTTTTCGGGGAGGGCGGGGCGGCGCACCGCCGGCCGCGGGAGGCGGGGGGCTGCTATTTGGCCGGTGGTGGCTGGCGGCTCAGGGGGGTGGAGGTTGAAGATGAACCGCAGGCCCTTGATTTCGTGTTCAACGGCTGCAAAATCGACTGACCAGAGATGAAAAAGTCAGTCGACCGACGTGTAGCCTCACCTTGCTGGTGCGTTCAGTTTCGACAGCAAAATTCAGTTTCGACAGCAAAATTTAGTTTCAACAGCTAAGTTCAGTTTCGACAGTTAAGTTCAGTTTCGATAGTTAAGTTCAGAGATGAGCAGCTGATGTATTTTACATCTAGCACTTTGTGGTTATGTATTTTATGTCATGTATTGGAGATGCTATTAGAATTCCACTCAGGTTAACGTTGTTCGTTGTCTCTCTTGTCCTGCTGCAGCCTCGGCGTCGTACAACTCACCGGAGCTGCTCCAACGATGAAACCCTCCATCACAGCGGAGCAGTACCTCGGGCTCCATCTCCAGACGCCTAAGATCTTCTTCCCCTCCTCCGACAGCAAAGTCAGTCGGAGCATCCTCACCGGCCAACCCAATCACGCTGAGATCGACATGGCTTCGCCAAAGAGGTTGTACACTTGTTGCATCTCTTTTTTACTCTACATGTTATATATATTGTCCACTGAGCACACGGATTTGTTCCTTTAGTGTCTCCTTGAAAGAAAAAACGTAGTAATTTTAATTTTCACTTGTCCTCCTTTTCAAATTCCTATTCATGAAGCACAAGACTAAGAGATAGTAGCATAATAGCATTATAACCGTACATTTTCTTGTGGTTTGACTTAATCTCACCATGCTTCTTTGCATCCTGTGATGTTCCAATTGTTGTGAATCAAACACCCAGATTGGCAGAAATCCTGTGTTTTTAAATTCTCTGTTTTGCACGTGCATTCCTATCCTATTCCTGTCTATTTCCTATCCCTGCATTGTTGGAATCCTCCAATTCAAACGAGCCCTTACATAATTACTTCTCTTACAGATAGTTGTCAAAGAAAACCTTGCATAGTTTGTCCCGCTCCTGCTGCGCCGTCGTCCACCCCAGCTCAGCTGCTCCAACAACAGAAGGGTCTAGCACAGCAGGGATCCGGCCTCCAGAATGTCTTTCGCCACCTCAGATCTTCTTCCCCGCCGCTATCAGCCATGAAAACTGCATTACCATCATCAACCGAGCAGATGACCTCGAGGACTACACGGGTCCACAAGAGAGGTCACACTCTTTCGTGTCTACTTACGTTATGCATCGCTTAATATTACATGCTACTTTATCGTCGCGTTCACCGATTAGACTCTGAGTCAGCTCCAAACTAATGGTCAAACTTGAGTTTTTAAATGGTTGTGGGGTACATATCGGGGCCGCTATCAATAGTATCTATCTACTATCTGGTTAATCTTCGGTGTCTACTATGAGTTTCATGTTGGGTGGGAAACAAACAGTAAAGAAGCCATTATCTGTATTTTTTAACTGAAGCCATTATCTGCCTTCTATTATTGGTTTTGGGTCTATCCATAGGTTGCTACCATCACTCTGGATTTCTGCATGCACTCCTTACATAATCTCACTATGTTTTATTCCTATGCATGACAGTTATTGTAAACGATGGAACTGAACATGTAGAGCAAAAGAGATGAGCCTTGCGTCGCAATAAAATTTCATGCAGACATCGCTCCATGGTAGGCGCAAAGGTAGCCCCCCTCCACGCATTTCGGATTGTAATCGAGAGGAAGATATCTGTTCTGAGGGGGATTTAGAAGGAGAAGACAACTCCTATTTACCCCCTGAGGTCTTCGCTCTAACTTGGCATGCTGATGTTGGTTATATCATGCATATGGTGTCTTGCATTGCTTACTTTATACATCAAATATGGCATCTGCTTAGTTTAGACATCCTTTGTGCGAATGCCATCTGTTTAGTTTCTTCATCGTTTATGTGAATTATGCAACGCCATCTTGTTTAGCCAAGCATCATATATGTGAATTTTGCAATGTCGTCCTGCTTAGCCAGTCATCTTATATGTAAATTATATTAGGCCATCCTTTTTTTCATTACATATTACATTTGTCAACAATTTTAGTACATTCAACTGCTCTTCGTGTGCATCAGCCATTTGACACGGTGATGGCAAATTCTGGAGTGAAAACAAGGTCTTCAGAGCAGACTATGCTATCTGACGAAGTGCATATCTTGCTGGTTACGAATAGCTCCTCAGAGGAGGATTCAGAGATAGATGACCAGTCCTATCCCCCCCCCCCGAGGTGTATGCTCTAACTTGGCAGGGTTATGTTGCTCATATCGTGCGCATGGTGTCTCGCATTGCTATGCCATTTGATTAGTTTAGACATGCTTTGTGTGAATGCCACCTGTTCAGTGTCTAATTACCATATATGTGAATTATGCATTGCCATCTTGTTGCAAGACATTATATATGTGAATTATATAATGCTATCTTGTTGCAAAGGCATTATATATGTGAATTATGCACTGCCATGCTGTTTAGCCAATCATCATGTATGTGAATTATATCATGATATCATTTTTTATATTACGTGTTCCATTTGTCAACAACATTGTATATTCAACTACTCTTCCTGTGCATCAGCCATTTGAAGCGGTGATGGAAGTATCTGGAGTGAAAACAAGGTATTCAGAGCACACAATGCTACCTACTGAAGCAGACATCTTGCTGGTTACAGAGAGCTCCTCAGAGGAGGATTCAGAGACTGATGACTAGTGCTATTTACCCCCTGAGGTCTATGCTCAAACTTGGCAGGGTTATATTACCCATGTCATGCATGTTGTCTTGCATTGCTTAGTTTTTACATCATATATGGATTGCCATCTTCTTACTTGCTTACTATATAAATCATATATTTGAATTATATCATGCCATCATGTTTACATAGTATGTACACATCATCTATCTGAATTATGGCATGGCAACCCATTTAATAAATACATCATATAGTTATATCATCTCATCCTGTTTAGTGTTTACAGTCATCATATTTTGAATTATGGCATTCTATCCGTGAATGTATGTGAATTATGGCATGCCAACCTATTTAATAAACACATTATATAGTTATGTCATGTCATCCTGTTTACATAGTCTCATATTTTGAACTATGTCTTTCCATCTTTTTTAGTTAGCCATCATAATGTGAAATTGTGTCATGCTATCCTGTTTAGTTAGCCATCATATATGTGAAATTGTGTCATGCTATCCTGTTTGGTTAGACAACATAAATATGAATTATTTCATGCCCTCTTTTACTCCCCACTATCCATTGCACCTGTCTATCATACAATGTCTATACTTTCAAATACTTTTCTTGTTTATCAACCATTTGAATTGGAGAGCGTGATGACAGTATCTAAGGGAGTAACAACACGGTCTTCAGAAAAGATAGTGCTATCAGTTGATGCAGATAGAACCACGGTTGTACTTGCCCAAGGACCAGATCCACCACACATAACCCAGACTCTCGTAGATTGTGCCCCTACCCAGTTGGACAGAGAACCAGCTACACCCCTTCTAACCCCAACCCCGGCAGATAGTAACCCAATTCCAGTTGACACAGCACCGTCTCCACCACAGAGCACCCAAACACGAGCAGTTAGTAAGGGAACTATAGTGCCCAAAGCACGAGGACCACCACTCTGAATCCCAACTCAACGCTTAAAGGAGAAGAAGATTTGTTCTCAGGTCAGGTTCTGTAGCTATGGTTCATACTCCTTTGCTCTTGCATTACTGTATTTACTCATACCAACTATTTTCAAATTTGAAGGATGGAATTGAAACTCCAATGGTGCAACAAGTATTTTTTAAACCTGTTTCTTTAATTGGTTTGCTGTTGTAACCTGCTCTATGTTGATTTCAGTTTCAATTGAATAAACAGTTATGTTCTCATGTCATGCACATTACAAGTGTTGTTATTGCTCTATAGTTACCCACACTTATATTATGTTTATTCTGCTTTGTCTTGAACAAATATTATTTAAATTGTGTCTCTATCTTGATTTGGCAACAAAAACTAGAATGATATAGACCATAAAGTGACCATGGTACATAGATATATGTTTGTTTGATGATGTTATCATGTCCACTTTACTACTGAACTCATTTACCTAAATGAGTTTCATATACAACATGGTAAACATGTGATGTGTCTGCTTGTTTCTCTTAGAATGCGGACAAAATATTGGAGAACAATACCGCATTATCCAATGCTAAAGGAAGTAATGCAGATAAGGTTCAAGATAGTGAGACATCCCTATTGGTCTCCAAGAAAGCTGATAAAAACTATCTTGACGACAGTGAGGGAACCCAAAAGTCATGTCTTGATGTAGTGTTCGAGTTACTAGCCACTACTGCTGGCACAAGCTCTTCGAACTCGCTGCCTGAATCAGTTCGTCTTCTTGAGTCTCAACTTCAAGTTGAAAGACATCGATCAGATGTGCTGCGACAGGAAGCTGAAGGACTGAGGAAGTCCCTGCAGAATTCAGATGCATATTCTGGTGCAACAGCAATCGCTGGAGGATTTAAGCGCCAAACAAGAGAAAGTTAATAAGCTTGCTAAGCATCTTGCCATCATTATGGGTACCCAGGATATTGTTTCTTGAGATCTTCTGAAGTGGTTTTAGTTCTAGATTTGTTTTGCTGTGGCGTTTAATTGCGCTGGTCGCCAACTTTGACAACCAGTGTATATGATATGCTGCTTTGTTCCCTATATTTGCACTGGTGGCGAACTTTGATGCCTAGTGAATGTAATATGTGTAATAGCCGTGATAGCCTAGCATTAGTTGCTTGCTTATTTATCTCCTTGTTGTCTTGTTTATTTGTTTGCTTGTAGTCATTGCAGTTCTTTTTCCGCAGTTAGCTAGTGGCTGCAATAACCTATTTTTAAAACTAGGCCACAATAACCATGGGCTAATATTTACTGTAGTGACACTGGCCTCCTACTGGTCATAGAAACAATGGGCCTTCTGCAGGCCGTAGAAACAATGGACCTTCTGCAGGCCGTAGAAACAATGGGCCTTCTACAGGCCGTAGAAACAATGGGCCTTCTGCGGGCCGTATCATCAATGGGCCTTATACGGGCCATATGATCGATTGGCCAAACATGGGCCAAACAGACCGCATTATGGCCGTAAACGGGCTAGAGTTGGAATCGTCCATTCATGGGCCGACCATAACGGGCCAACGTTAATAGGCCGTATTTGATGATGCTATGAAAACGGCCCAACGTATTAACGGACCACAAACGGGCCGACTGTAACCACGGGCTGAATTTGGCCCACAAGCAGAAAATGGCAGTAACGGGCCATAAGTAAACAGATGCTGGAAATGAGCCCAAGAATAAATGGTCTTTGAGAAGGCTGAAAGATAACATGGGCTGGAAACGGCCCAACGGAATAACGGGCCATTAATGGGTATAAAGTGATACACTGTTCATTACGGGCCAGTTTCACCACGGGCCGTTAATGGGTGTAAAGTGATACACTGTTCATTACGGGCCAGTTTCACCACGGGCCGTTAATAGGCCAAGAGTTACATAGGGCCTCATATGGGCCGAAAGACGTCATGGGCCATACATGGGCCAGAAGTGAAAACGGGCTGGAATCATATTGGGTGGCCCAGATGACGCTACTGGGCCTAATTCGGGTAGGGCGTAACGGGCCTTGGGTTAGCGGGCTGTAAATGGGATATATGCGAACAGGCCGTTAATAGGCTTTACATGGGCCGGGCCGCCACCTTTTGACCAAGTCAAATGGGTCGGCCTTTTCACAGGAATGGGCCTCTATTGGGCCGTGCCACGTGTCGACGTATCATAGGCGCCTTCTGTCCAATGAGTGGATGACATCTGTCCCAACGATGAGCCGACATGTGTTTCCTCTAGCCAATGATGATTTTACACGTGGAAAATCCCCATTGGTCGGGGCTGTTAACGGGTTATCGGATCCAAAACCCGACTCGATAGCTTAACGGCGTTCCGTTACGGTGGATGCCACGTGTCGGTCACCCTTGACGAAAGCACTTCTGTGACGCGGGATTTATCGTCATGGAAGTGGACACTTCCGTGATGATAATTTTGGTAATGTCATGGAACAATTCTACGACAACACATGTATGACTATCTTGATTCTGTCATAAAATCCTCATGGCTGTACATGCATGACAGAAAATGTGACCTACTGTGACAAACACGTATCATCACAGAAGTGTATTTTTTGTAGTGGTTGTTCCCTTTGTCATCGGTATGTTACTTGCCCGAGATTCGATCGTTGGTATCTTAATACCTAGTTCAATCTCGTTACCGGCAAGTCTCTTTACTCGTTCTGCAATGCATCTTCCCGCAACTAACTAATTAGTCACATTGCTTGCAAGGCTTATAGTGATGTGCATTACCGAGAGGTCCCAGAGATACCTCTCCGACAATCGGAGTGACAAATCCTAATCTCGATCTATGCCAACTCAACAAGTACCATCGGAGACACCTGTAGAGCACCTTTATAGTCAGCCAGTTACGTTGTGACATTTGGTAGCACACAAAGTGTTCCTCCGGTATTCAGGGGTTGCATAATCTCATAGTCAGAGGAACATGTATAAGTCATGAAGAAAGCAGTAGCAACAAACTAAACAATCATCGTGCTAAGCTAACGGAATGGGTCAAGTCAATCACATCATTCTCCAATGATGTGATCCCGTTAATCAAATGACAACTCATGTCTATGGCTAGGAAACTTAACCATCTTTGATTCAACGAGCTAGTCAAGTAGAGGCATACTAGTGACACTATGTTTGTCTATGTATTCACACATGTACTAAGTTTCCGGTTAATACAATTCTAGCATGAATAATAAACATTTATCATGATATAAGGAAATAAATAATAACTTTATTATTGCCTCTAGGGCATATTTCCTTCAAACCCAACACTTCTACCTACTGTTTTTGTGTTTTCACATGGTTAGGCTACTATAGTAATCATGTTTTATAGCTTTTGTTTCAATAAAGTGCCAAGTAAGACCTTTGGGATGGCTTACGGTGATAGTTGATTTGATCTTGCTGAAAAACAGAAACTTTTGCGCTCAGGAAAACAATTCTCGTTTTTAACAGAAGAGTGATAAAATGCTGATTTTTTTGCATAAGATTAACAAAAAATTACCCAGGTTTTCCTACTTTCAGAATTTTTGGAGTAGCAGAAATATGGTTGAGTACAGATTACTACAGACTGTTCTGTTTTTGACAGATTCTGTTTTCAATACATAGTTTGCTTGTTTTCTAGTTTCCATGGCTTATATTGCTCAATATAAATTGTGGAAATGATATGCTACAGTAGGATTGTGTGGAAAAAATTATGAATCTTGTCTTTGGCAGTACCAAAAGTGGAATCGTTTGCTCTTTATCATACTAACCTATCTCACAAAGTTCCGTTAAGTTTTGTGTGATTGAAGTTTTCAAGTTTTGGGTGAGATGTCGATATGAGGAGAATAAGGAGTGACAAGACCCTAAGCTTGGGGATGCCCAAGGCACCAAAAGTTAATATCCAAGTAATATCCAAGCAACTAAGCTTGGGGATGCCTCGGAAGGCATCCCCTCTTCTGTCTCCAACATTATCGGTAACCTCACTTGGAGCTATGTTTTCTTTCATCACATGATATGTGTTTTGCTTGGAGCGTCATTTTGTTTTGTTAAGATTTGATTTCTGTTATTTAGAATAATGTTTTGCATCTTTTATTTCAATAAAAGTGGCAATGATAGCCTTTGCCATGCTTATTTTGCAAGTATACATGTTGCTGTTTGAAAACAGAAAGTTTACCGCTGTTGCAAAAATTCCATAGAAAAGTCAGGATGTGATAAAATATTGAAACTTTTTGCAAAATGAGCTATGATAAATTTTCTACAGTGTGGTAAATTTTCATAATGTTTGGAGTTGAATAAGTATTGATACTCTTGCATTCTTTACAGATTGTACTGTTTTGTCAGATTGTTGTTATGTTTGCATTGTCTGCATATGTTTGCTTGTTTAATGATTTTATTTGAGTATAGGAGTATTAAATATGCAGAGGAATTTAGTATGCAATGTTGAATAATAATTTTGATGATTTTCTACAGTACAGAATGATAAGGTTTTTGCATTGGTTTATACTAACTTATCTCATGAGTTCTTGTTGAGTTTTGTGTGGATGAAGCTTTTGAGATTTATGAAAACCGTGGTATAAAAGGAATTAAGGAGACACAAAAGCTCAAGATTGGGTATTCCCAAGGCATACCAAGATAATATTTCAAGAAGTCTCAAGCATCTAAGCTTGGGGATGCCCCGGTAGGCATCCCACCTTTCTTCTTTAACAATTATCGGTTAGTATCGGTTGAGCCTAAGTTTTTGCTTCTTCACATGAGTTGTGCTATTGTTGGAATGTCATTTTATTTTGTTTTGCTTGTTGTTTTAATAAAATACTTAGATCTGAAAGTTTTTAAATAAAATAGAGTCATCAAATAGTTGCCAGGGAGGCTAAGTAAGGGGCATTCACATCCCGTCAACGAAGCTCTTTTCTATGTCATTTACTCTTCTGCTTCACTTATATCCTACGAGTAAATTGTTGAATAAATTGAATGTCATGAAGATGAAATCATATCATGCTTAGTGGTAGCTTCACATTGGGTTTAGAAAGTGAAATCTTTTGAGGCTTGACAATCACAATATTGGTCATACAAGCAATTCACGAATAATTAGTATAAGGAAGAGAACTTTCACATATAAATACACTATCATGGAAATATTTTGTGATTGTGAGCCCCCATCAAAATATTATATGCCAAAATTGTTGACATTGGAAAAGGAAGACTATGTAATGGTTTATGTTTGTTCATATTCACATAGAAGTTATATTGTCATAGATCCTTCAACATGTGGTGCTTGCCCCCCATCTTTGCTAGCCAAAAATTCTGCACCTAGTAGAGATACTAATTGTACATCCAAAAACCCTTAAACCCAAATCTTATTTTCAAGAGTCCACCATACCTACCTAAGGATTGAGCAAGATCCTTCAAGTAAGTTGTCATCGGTGCAATAAGGCAATAAAAATTGCTTCTAAAAGTGTAAGATCATTTAGTGTAAGAGAAAATTGAGCGTTGTACGAACTTGTGATGGTAAAGCAATAAAAGCGACGGACTTCATAATAAAGGTTGCTATCACAAGGGGCAATATAACGTGACGTTCTTTTGCACCAAGGGATTGAACATACAAACAAATAAGCACATGACAACCTCTTCTTCCCTCTGTGAAGGGCCTATCTTTTACTTTTCAGTATTTACTTTTATGCAAAGAGTCAAAGTATTCCTCTCTATTCCTTTTTATTTTCTCTTTCGATAAGAATCATATGGTGAGGAAAGTTCTAAGCACATATGTCCAGTTGTATATGGGTAGCATGAGTTATTATTGTTGACATCACCCTTGAGGTGAATACATTGGGAGGCGAAATTATAAGCCCCTATCTTTCTATGTGTCTGGTTGAAACGTTTTGCTCATGTGTACAAGGTGAGTGTTAGCAATCGTAAGACTATATGATGGTTGAGTATGTGGAGCTCTTACTTAAACTATGTTGAATAAGTTGAATTGCAACTGCTTGGTGACTAAGAACATAAGTTGTTGAGTTTTAAGAGAATTCATTGTTTTAACCTTAACATGTGAATTGGTTGCCACTATAACATGAGAAGTTTCATAAGAAAGAATTGTTGTTATGATGCTAGGAAAAGTGATTGAAATTATCATTGATCAAACTTGTGCACTTTGCTAGCATTCACACTTCATAAATTATTTCTTTTATCATTTACCTACTCGAGGACGAGTAGGAATTAAGCTTGGGGATGCTGATACGTCTCCAACATATCTATAATTTATGAAGTATTCATGCCAATATATTATCATTCTTGGATGTTCTACAATCATTTTATAGCAACCTTATATAATTTTTTGGGACTAACCTATTGACCATCACCCAGTGCCTAGTGCCAGTTGCTGTTTTTTTTGCTTGTTTTTTACATCACAGGAAATCAATATCAAATGGAGTCCAAACACTGTGAAACTTTACGGAGATTTTTTTGGACCAGAAGGAACCCAATGGGCCAGAGCTGTACTTGGGGGGTTCCCCGAGGGGGGCACAACCCACCAGGGTGCGCTAGGGCCCCCTGGCAAGCCCAGGTGGGTTGTGCCCACCTCGATGACCTCCCGTACCCCTTCTTTGCACTATAAATTCCAAAATATTCCGAAACCCCTTGGGGTGAACCTAGATCATAAGTTTAACTGCCGCAGGGCTTCGTAACCATCGAAAACCAATCTAGACCCGTTCCGGCACCCTGCCGGAGGGGAGAATCATCTTCGGTGGCCATCTTCATCATCCCGGCGGCCACCACGATGAGGAGGGAGTAGTACACCCTCGGGGTTGAGGGTTTGTACCAGTAGCTATGTCTTTAATCTCTCTCTCTCGTGGTCTATATCATGGGCTTTGTTAATATAGTCGGATCATATGATGTTTCTCCCCTCTATACTCTCGTTGGGATGAATTGAATCTTTACCCTTTGAAGTTTTGTCCTGTCGGATTGAATATTCAGAGATGAGAACACATGATATATGTCTTGCGGTATGAATACTGGAGGTTACAATTGGGGCATCTTATTGATTCACTTGATATATGTTATGGCATTCAACTCACGGATTCCCACAGTGATATTGTGGTAATCTATGCATAGGGGTTGATGCATGTTTTTCTCCGACGAAAACTTCGGGGTATCTGTATAGTTCTTTGTGTGGATTGAGTATTATGAATATGAATATGCTTTGGTGTTATTCTAGTGCGAACTCTAGGATATATCGAACAGAAACAATAGCTTTGTGTTATTTTAGTAAGAACTCTTGAATAGATTGATCGGAAAGAATAGCTTTGAGGTGGCTTCGCACCCTACAAACAATTCCTACCTTTTGTTCTCTGCTAATAGGAACTCGAGAGTGATTCTTTGCTGTACTTTGAGGGATAATCACTTGAATCAAGTGGGAGTAAATCTTCCAGATAAGATAGTGATTGATAGAGTTCTCTAGTCACTATCACCAAGCTACTAGAACTTCGTGATGAACCATAATATGCAAGGGATGAAGAAAACGATTCCCGAGCTCTTTGTGATGCTGAAATCGTTGAAGGTAAAAATCAAGAAAGGGCATCAAGTGATGATGGTTAATAAGACCACTAGTTTCAAGAAAAAGGGCAAGGGAAAGAAAAGGAACTTCAAGAAGAATGATGAGGAAGTTGCCACTCCCATGAAGAAGCCCAAAGCTAGAATTAAGCCTGAAACTGAGTGCTTCTACTGCAAAGGAAATGGTCACTGGAAGCGGAACTGCCTCAAATACTTGGCGGATAAGAAGAATGACAAAGTGAACAATGGTATATTTGATATACATGTTATTGATGTGTATTTTACTAGTGTTCGTAGTAGCCCCTGGGTATTTGATACCGGTTCAGTTGCTAAGATTAGTAACTCGAAAAAGGAGTTACAAAATGAATAGCGACTTGTTGAGGGCGAGGTGACGATGTGTGTTGGAAGTGATTCTAAGGTTGATAAGATCACCATCGCATACTCCCTCTACCTTCGGGATTAGTGTTGAACCTAAATAAATGTTATTTTGTGTTTCCATTGAGCATGAATATGATTGGATCATGTTTATTGCAATACGGTTATTCATTTAAGCCGAAGAATAATTGTTGTTCTATTTACATGAATAAAACCTTCTATGTTCATACATACAATGTAAATGGTTTATTGAATCTCAATCGTAGTAATACACATATTCATAATATTGATGCCAAAAGATGCAAAGTTGATAATGATAATGCAACATACTTGTGGCACTGCCGTTTTGGTCATATTGGTGTAAAGCGCATGAAGAAACTCCATGCACATGGACTTTTGGAATCACTTGATTATGAATCATTTGATACTTGCGAACCATGCCTCATGGGCAAGATGACTAAAACTCCATTCTCCGGAACAATGGAGCGAGCTGATGACTTATTGGATATAATACATATCGATGTATGCGGTCCGATGAGTGTTGAAGCTCGCGGCGGATATCGTTATTTTCTGACCTTCACAGATGATTTGAGTAGATATGGGTATATCTACTTAATAAAACATAAGTATGAAACATTTGAAAAGTTCAAAGGATTTTAGAGTGAAGCGGAGAATCATCGTAAGAAGAAAATAAAGTTTCTACGATCTGATCATGGAGGCAAATATTTGAGTTATGAGTTTGGCCTTCATTTAAAACAATGTGGAATAGTTTCACAACTCATGCCACCTGAACACCACAGCGTAATGGTGTGTCCAAACATCATAATCGTACTTTATTGGACATGGTGCGTTCTATGATGTCTCTTACCGATTTACCACTATCGTTTTGGGGTTATGCATTAGAGATAGTTGCATTCACGTTAAATAGGGCACCGTCTAAATCCGTTGAGATGACACCATATGAACTATGGTTTGGCAAGAAACCTAAGCTGTCGTTTCTTAAAGTTTGTGGTTGCGACACTTGTGTCAAAAGGCTTCAGCCTGATAAGCTCGAACCCAAATCGGAGAAGTGTGTATTCATAGGATACCCTAAGGAAACAATTGGGTACACCTTCTACCACAGATACGAAGGGAAGATCTTTGTTGCTAAGAATGGGTCTTTTCTAGAGAAGGAGTTTCTCTCGAAAGAAGTGAGTGGGAGGAAAGTAGAACTTGATGAGGTAGTTGTACCTTCTCTCAATTTGGAAAGTAACTCATCAGAGAAATCCGCTCCCGTGATGCCTACACCAACTAGAGAGGAAGTTAATGATGATGATCATGAAACTTCAGAGCAAGTTACTACTGGACCTCGTAGGTCGAACAGAGCGCGTTTCGCACTAGTGTGGTACGGTAATCCTGTTCTGGAAGTCATGTTACTAGACCATGACAAACCTACAAACTATGAAGAAGCTATGATGAGCCCAGATTCCGACAGATGGCTTGAGGCCATGAAATCTGAGATAGGATCCATGTATGAGAACAAAGTGTGGAGTTGCCCAATGATCGGCAAGCCATTGAGAATAAATGGATCTTCAAGAGGAAGACATACACTGATGGTAGTGTTACTACAAAGCTCGACTTGTCGCAAAAGGTTTTTGACAAGTTCAAGGTGTTGACTGTGATGAGATTTTCTCACTCGTATCGATGCTAAAGTCTGTCCGAATCATATTAGCAATTGCCGCATTTTATGAAATCTGGCAAATGAATATAAAAACTGCATTCCTTAATGGATTTCTTAAAGAAGAGTTGTATATGGTGCAACCAAAAGGTTTTTGTCAATCCTAAAGGTGCTAACAAAGTGTGCAAGCTCCAGCGATCCATCCATGGACTGGTGCAAGCATCTTGGAGTTGGAATATACGCTTTGATGAGGTGATCAAAGCATATGGTTTTATACAGACTTACGGTGAAGCCTGTATTTACAATAAAGTGAGTGGGAGCTCTGTAGCATTTCTAATATTATATGTGGAGGACATATTGCTGATTGGAAATGATATATAATTTCTAGATAGCATAAAAGGACACTTCAATAAGAATTTTTCAATGAAATCCCTCGGTGATGCTGCTTACATATTGGGCATCAAGATCTATCGAGATAGATCAAGATGCTTGATAAGATTTTCAATGAGTACATACATTGACAAGATTTTGAAGGAGTTCAAAATGGACCAGTCAAAGAAAGAGTTCTAGCATGTATTGTAAGGTGTGAAGTTGAGCAAGACTCGAAAAACCTGACCACGGCAGAAGATAGAGAGAAAATGAAAGTAATTCCCTATGCCTCAACCATAGGTTCTATAAAGCATGCCATGATGTATACCAGACCTATTGTGTACCTTGCCATGAGTTTAGCAAGGGGGTACAATAGTGATCTAGGAGTAGATCACTAGACAACGGTCAAAATTATCCTTATGTACCTAAAGAGGACTAAGGAAATGTTTCTCGGTTATGGAGGTGATAAAGAGTTTGTCATAAAGAGATACACCGATGCAAACATTGGCACTGATCTAAATGACTCTAAGTATCAATCTAGATACATATTGAACGTGGGAGTAATTAGCTAGAGTAGCTCCATGCAGAGCATTGTAGACATAGAAATTTGCAAAATACATACGGATCTAAATGTGGCAGACTTGTTGCCTAAACTTATCTCACAAGCAAAACATGATCACACCTTAGTACTCTTTGGGTGTTAATCACATAGCGATGTGAACTAGATTATTGACTCTAGTAAACCCTTTGGGTGTTGGTCACATGACGATGTGAACTATGGGTATTAATCACATAAAGATGTGAACTATTGGTGTTAAATCACATGGCGATGTGAACTAGAGAATCTAGTGCAAGTGGGAAACTGAAGGAAATATGCCCTAGAGGCAATAATAAAGTTGTTATTTTATATTTCCTTATATCATGATAAATGTTTATTATTCATGCTAGAATTGTATTAACCGGAAACTTGATACATGTGTGGATACATAGACAAAACACCGTGTCCCTAGTAGGCCTCTACTAGACTATCTCGTTAATCAAAGATGGTTAAGTTTCCTAACCATAGACATGTGTTGTCATTTGATGGACAAGACCCATCCGTTAGCTTTGCATAATGATCGGTCTGTTTTATTGCTATTGCTTTCTTCATGTCAAATACATATTCCTTCGACTATGAGATTATGCAACTCCCGAATACCGGAGGAATACCTTGTGTGCTATCAAACGTCACAACGTAACTGGGTGATTATAAAGATGCTCTACAGGTATCTCCGAAGGTGTTTGTTGGGTTGGCATATATCGAGATTAGGATTTGTCACTCCGAGTATCGGAGAGGTATCTCTGGGCCCTCTCGGTAACACACGTCATAAGAAGCCTTGCAAGCAAAGTGACTAATGAGTTAGTTGCGAGATGATGTATTACAGAACGAGTAAAGAGACTTGTTGGTAATGAGATTGAACGAGGTATGTGGATACCGACGATCGAATCTCGGGCAAGTAACATACCGATGACAAAGGGAACAACATATGTTTTCATAACGGTTCAACCGATAAAGATCTTTGTAGAATATGTAGGAGCCAATATGAGCATCCAGGTTCCGCTATTGGTTATTGACCAGAGAGGTGTCCCGGTCATGTCTACATAGTTCTCGAACCCGTAGGTTCCGCACCCTTAACGTTCGATGATGATTTAGTATTATATGAGTTATATGATTTGGTGACCTAATGTTGTTTGGAGTCCCGGATGAGATCACAGACATGACGAGGAGTCTCGACATGGTCGAGAGGTAAAGATAGATACATAGGACGATGGTATTCGCACACCGGAAGTGTTCTGGAGGGTACCAGGTACTTATCGGGTCACAGGAAGGTGTTTCGGGTACCCCCGGCAATCCTATGGGTCTTGTGAAGGAACACACCATCCCACAAAGGGTTGGTGCGCACTATAAGGCTATAGGACAAGGATAAGGAAAGGGGGGAAGGGAAAGGAAAGTGTGGACTAGGATTCCAACTTCCTTCCCTCACCCCTCCTCTTTCCTTCCCCTTCATGCATACATGGAAAGGGGGGCGCAGGGCAAGGCATGTCCCCTAGGGGGCGGCGGCCAACCCTAGGGCGCCCCTGATTGCCTCTCCTCCCCTCCTACCTATATATATGTGGGGAGGGGGCGCCTCACAAGCACACAACATCAATCGTTAGCCGTGTGCGGCGCCCCCCTCCACAGTTTACACCCCCGGTCATATTCTCGCGGTGCTTAGGTGAAGCCCTGCGCGGATCACTTCACCATCACTGTCACCACGCCGTCGTGTTGATGTAACTCATCTACTTCCTCGACACCTTGCTGGATCAAGAAGGCGAGGGACGTCATCGCGTTGAGCGTGTGCAGAACTCGGAGGTGTCGTACGTTCGGTGCTTGATACGTCTCCAACGTATCTATAATTTTTGATTGTTCCATGCTATTATATTATCTGTTTTGGATGTTTAATGGGATTTATTATACCTTTTTATATTATTATTTTTATATTATTTTTGGGACTAACCTATTAACCGAAAGCCCAATGCAAATTGTTGTTTTTTTTGCCTATTTTAGTGTTCCGCAGAAAAGGAATATCAACCGGAATCCAAACGGAATGAAACCTTCGCGAGGTTCATTTTTGGAACAAACGTGATCCAGGAGACTTGGAGTGGATGTCAAGAAAGCAGCGAGGAAGCCACGAGGCAGGAGGGCGCGCCCCAGGGGGGTGGGTGCGCCCCCACCCTCATGGGCCCCTTGCAACTCCACCGACCTACTTCTTTCGCCTATATATACTCTTATACCCTAAAACCTTCAGGGAGAGCCACGAAACACCTTTTCCACCGCCGCAACCTTCTGTACCCGTGAGATCCCATCTTGGGGCCTTTTCCGGTGATCTGTTGGAGGGGGATTCGATCACGGAGGGCTTCTACATCAACACCATTGTAACGCCCCGAGACCGATGTGCCAGGTGTCATCCAGTTATTCGCTGTTGTTGCGTTGTCATTGTTTGCGTGTCATGCATTGCATATCATGTCATCATGTGCATTTCATTTGCATATGTATTCGTCTCATGCATCCGAGCATTTTCCCCGTTGTCCGTTTTGCATTCCGGCGTTCCGTTCTCCTCCGGTGGTCATTTCTACCTTTCTTTCGTGTGTGGGGATTAAACATTTTCGGATTGGACCGAGACTTGCCAAGCGGCCTTGGTTTACTACCGGTAGACCGCCTGTCAAGTTTCGTACCATTTCGACTTCGTTTGATACTCCAGCGGTTAACCGAGGGACCGAAAAGGCCTCATGTGTGTTGCAGCCCAACACCCCTCTAATTTGGCCCAAAACCCACCAAAACCCTCTCCATCATCTAGAGCGTTCGATCATGATCGCGTGGCCGAAAACCGCACCTCATTTGGACTCTCCTAGCTTCCCCTACCTATATATATGTGGCCATTCCCGAAATTTTCGCGGATGAACCCTAGCCTCCCTCTTCCTCGCGCCGCCGGACATGTCCGCCCGGCGACCGGACGTGTCCGCCCTCACCCTCAGCCAATCCAGCCTTGCCACCTCACCCCGTCTCTCTCTCTCCTCCAGCGCCGCCCGCTCCCACCGCGCGGCCCGGGAAGCCCGGAGCCGGCCCCCGAGGGCCCAACCGCTCGTCGCCTCCTCTCCCGGAGGGAGCCCGCGCCCGAGGCCGATGCTGCCGCGCGTTCCTCTCGCCGGCGCCGCGCCGCCGAGCCCGCACCCGCCGGCCGTCCGCCGGAGCTGCGCCTCTCCGCCGCCTCCTCCACCGGCCATCACCGCCGGCCGCCTCGCCGCCACCGCGTGCACCCGCCGCCGTCGCGTGCCGCGCCTCCTGCCTCGCCGCCTCCGGCGACCGGAGCTCGCCGGAGCCCCACCTCACATCGCCGGAGTTCGCCGGAGCTCGTCCCGCGCCGGATCCGTGGAAGTTGGATCAGATCCACCACTTCCCCGAACCAAACGTCCCGTCTCAGATCTGCACCGCTCCGTCCCGGATCCCTCCGTCCCGCGTTGACTTTCGCGGAGGTATAAATTCCACTAAGTCCCCGAGATTCCCAGATCCATATGCCCTTGTTCATCATGCCGTAACTTTGCATCCATAGCTCCGATTCATGCATATAGCATATCAAAATGTTCATCTCAGAGAGTACATCATTTCATCTCATTGCATAATTTTCATTTGAGCTCATCTTGATGCCCGAAATGATGTTGGAAGAGTGCTACTTGAGATAATTGTCAAATCTGCTGCTCCATATAGCTATTTGTCATTTTGCCATGATTAATGTGTGCATGATATGCCCATGAGCTCTACATATGTTTTGTTAAGGGTTTTTCCATCTATCCAGAGGTGCAACCCATGTATTTTTGTGATGTGTGTGGTGACTAGTACAAGCTTGCAAAGTGGTGCACTTGTTAGTGCTGATTTCAGGGACTTAGCATTTCCACTAAGTCCTTGAGCTGTTTATCTCATATGGCCATATGTTCATGTTGTTTCCTAGTGATCCGTGCCTATTTTGAGGATGATCAGTAAGGATGTTTTGTTAATCTTGTAGTGCTCTATCCATCCATGTCTTTGTTTACAATTTCGGAGCACCCTAGCTTGAGTCAATCGAGCTCTACTTTTGCCATTTCGTGAATCTGGGCAGATTGTCTACTTGTTAGCGATTTTGCCAAGGATGTTGTAGTTGATCCGTGCATGCCATGTTATTATTCTTGCCATGTCTAGCTTGTATTTTGTGTATTCTTGATGGGTGTATGCTTAGCTCGTCATGACTTGCTCTGTAGTGAGTGCATCGAGCTCGTAAACATGCCTACTTGATAACTGTTTCAGCATGCCCCAGTTTTCACTAAGTCTGAAAACTGATTATGCTTTTGCTATGTTCACATGCTTGCAAATGTGTTTTATGATCCCTTTTGGCTCAAGGTCACTAAGGGACTTCTGTTAAGCTCTTTGAGTAGCTCCATGCCATGCTTTACTTTGCCATGTTCAGGTCCTGTAGCATGTAGTTTTGTTGCTCCGAAGAGTGCTATCTGATCTGAAATTCCAGACAAGTGTTAATTTCACTAAGTCTGAGATCTGTTTACCATATGCATTTTTGCCATGCTTGTTTGAACCTGTTAATGGATGATTTGGCCGTAGCTCAGTGCTAGACTTTTGTTAAGCATCCTGAATGCATCCCTGCCATGTATTTTGATGCCATGTTTGGGTACTGTAGCATGTTCATCTCATTGCATTTAGATGGCTACTTGTTGTATATCGCAGACCGGTGTCATATTTGAATCGCTTGCCATTTCCAAACCGTAACTCCAATTCCGGCGTTCTTTATATCGTTTTCAAGCGATTTCATCTCATCTTTCCAGTGGCACACTTGGATTCCTAAGTTGAGGCCAGGTTCATGCATTCCTTGTCAAATCTTGCATATGCATCCCGCATCGCATCCCGCATAGCATACCATCCTTGCATCATATTGTTTGATCCTTGCACGTGGTTGATTGTGTCCTTGTTGCTTGTTTGTCTTGTTTGGGTAGAGCCGGGAGACGAGTTCGCTAACGAGGAGCCCGTTGAGTTTGCTTTCGAGGATCCAGTCAACTCTGACAACTTTGCAGGCAAGATGATCATACCCTCGAAATCACTACTATCTTTGCTATGCTAGACTGCTCGCTCTTTTGCTATGCCAATGCTACGATGCCTACCACTTGCTTTCAAGCCTCCTAAATTGCCATGTCAAACCTCTAACCCACCATGTCCTAGAAAACCGTTGATTGGCTATGTTACCGCTTTGCTCAGCCCCTCTTATAGCGTTGCTAGTTGCAGGTGAAGATTGGAGGACGTTCCTTGTTGGAACATTATTTACTTGTTGGGATATCATTATATTATCTTGTTATCTTAATGCATCTATATACTTGGTAAAGGGTGGAAGGCTCGGCCTCTCGCCTAGTGTTTTGTTCCACTCTTGCCGCCCTAGTTTCTGTCATATTGGTGTTATGTTCCCGGATTTTGCGTTCCTTACGCGGTTGGGTTATAATGGGAACCCCTTGACAGTCCGTTTTGAATAAAACTCCTCCAGCAATGCCCAACCTTGGTTTTACCATTTGCCACCTAGCCTTTTCCCTTGGGTTTCACGGACTCAAGGGTCATCTTATTTTAAACCCCCCCCCTGGGCCAGTGCTCCTCTGAGTGTTGGTCCAACCTAGAGCACCGTGCGGGGCCGTCCCTTGGCAACTTGGGTTACGTTGGCTCCCGTACGCTTAGCTTATCTGGTGTGCCCTGAGAACGAGATATGTGCAGCTCCTATCGGGATTTGTCGGCACAGCGGGTGGTGTTGCTGGACTTGTTTTACCATTGTCGGAGTTGTCTTGAAGAACCGGGATACCGAGTCTGATCGGAATGTCTCGGGAGGAGGTCTATTCCTTCGTTGACCGTGAGAGTTGTCATGGGCTAAGTTGGGACTCCCCTGCAGGGATTTGAACTTTCAAAAGTCGTGCCCGCGGTTATGGGCAGATGGGAATTTGTTAATGTCCGGTTGTAGATAACTTGAACCTTAATTTAATTAAAATGAAGCAACCGTGTGAGTTATCGTGATGGCCTCTTCTCGGCGGAGTCTGGGAAGTGGACACGGTGTTGGAGTAATGTCTGCGCAGGTTGTCCTCTAGTTTCTCGCTCGCGCTTTGCCTTCTCTTCTCGCTCTCTTTTGCGAACAGGAAAGCCATCATATATGCTAGTCGCTTGCTGCAGCTCCACATATATTTTCACCTTGCCTTACCTTTTAAGCTTAAATAGTCTTGATCGCGAGGGTGCGAGATTGCTGAGTCCCTGTGGCTCACAGATACTTCCAAAACCAGCTTGCAGGTGCCGTTGAACTGTGCAGGTGACGCAACCAAGCTCAGGAGGAGCTCGATGAAAATCTTGTCCTTTGTGTTGTCCCGCTTTCCAGTTGATCAGTAGTGGAGCCCAGTTGGGGTCGATCGGGGACCTTGTCGCATTTGGGTTTCTTCTTTTATTTTGGCTCCATAGTCGGGCCCTGATTGTACTTGGATGTTGTAATGCTTTATTCATGTAATTGTGTGAAGTGGCGATTGTAAGCCAACTATGTATCTCTGTCCCTTATGTATTACATGGGTTGTGTGAAGATTACCTCACTTGCGACATTGCTTTCAATGTGGTTATGCCTCTAAGTCGTGCTTCGACACGTGGGAGATATAGCCGCATCGAGGGCGTTACAACCATAGCCTCTCCGATGATGTGTGAGTAGTTTACCATAGACCTTCGGGTCCATAGTTATTAGCTAGATGGGTTCTTCTCTCTCTTTGGATCTCAATACAAAGTTCTCCTCGATCTTCTTGGAGATCTACTCGATGTAACTCTTTTTGCGGTGTGTTTGCCGAGATCCGATGAATTGTGGGTTTATGAACTTGATTATCTATGAATATTATTTTATTCTTCTCTGAATTCTTATATGCATAATTTGATATCTTTGCAAGTCTCTCCGAATTATCAGTTTGGTTTGGCCTACTAGATTGATCTTTCTTCCAATGGGAGAAGTGCTTAGCTTTGGGTTCAATCTTGTGGTGCTCGATCCTAGTGACAGAAAGGGAAACGACACGTATTGTATTGTTGCCATCGATGATAAAAAAGATGGGGTTTATATCATATTGCTTGAGTTTATCCCTCTACATCATGTCATCTTGCCTAATGCGTCACTCTGTTCTTATGAACTTAATACTCCAGATGCATGCTGGATAGTAGTCGATGTGTGGAGTAATAGTAGTAGATGCAGAATCCTTTCGGTCTACTTGTCTCGGACATGATGCCTATATTCATGATCATTGCCTTAGATATCATCATAACTATGCGCTTTTCTATCAATTGCTCGGTAGTAATTTGTTCACCCACCGTAATACATGCTATCTTGAGAGAAGCCACTAGTGAAACCTATGGCCCCCAGGTCTACTTTACATCATATAAGTTTCCAATCTACAATTCTAGTTTACTATTTATTTTGAAATCTATACCACAAAATTACCAAAAATATTTATCCTATTATCTCTATCAGATCTCACTTTTGCAAGTGGCCGTGAAGGGATTGACAACCCCTTTATCACGTTGGTTGCAAGGTTCTTATTTGTTTGTGCAGGTACTAGGCGACTTGCGTGTAGTCTCCTACTGGATTGATACCTTGGTTCTCAAAAACTGAGGGAAATACTTACGCCACTTTGCTGCATCACCCATTCCTCTTCAAGGGAAAACCAACACATGCTCAAGAGGTAGCAAGAAGGATTTCTGGCGCCGTTGCCAAGGAGATATACGCCAAGTCAAGACACACCAAGTACCCATCACAAACTCTTATCCCTCGCATTATATTATTTGCCATTTGCCTCTCGTTTTCCTCTCCCCCACTTCACTGTTGCCGTTTTATTCACCTCTTTTCCGTTCGCCCTTTATCCATTCGTCTCTTTTTGCTTGCTTCTCGTGTGTCCATGTGTTAGATCGTTTATTTTGCTATTATGGCCAGTCCTTCTATCATTGTTAGTACTCCCGATCATGAAGTTCTTAATTTTAAACAAAGGGAGGGAGAAAATCTAAAAGATGCTTGGTATAGAATTTGCAATGCTCAGAATAGATCCACTAGGAAGCAATCTACTTCCGTTCTTCTTCGTAATTTTTATGTAGGCATCACTCCTTGGAACAGATATATTCTTGATACCATTACCGGAGGGAATTTCTTGGGTAGCCATACTTTTGATTCTTATAATGCTATGTTAGATTTGTTTGGCCCACCACCTCTTTTGGTCAATGGAACTATTTTAACTTTGGAACACATGATGCAAAGGCTTGAAATTATTGAAAATAAAGTTGCCATGGTAGAGTTGATCGAGAATTTGGATAAAAAGATCCACAATCAAATTACTCAATATGGATCTAAGGTAGGAGTTAATCTGAATTTTTTTTGAGGGAAAGAACCCATAGTTAATGAAAAGATAGATCAAGATTCTACTAGAATTGTTAAACTTGAGGATATTATTACCAACTTGGGGTCTACCTTCTCTGCCGCAAGAAACACTTTCAAACCCTCCTACCACCAAAGTTTCCAAGTTCATGTATGTTCCTAAAAATAAGGGTGAATCCTCTATTAAGGAAAATGCGGATCTCAAATCAATAAGTGTTCACCCCAACTTTTTCACTATCATTCAGGAACCTTTTGCTACAAATGAATTTCTTGATTTCTTGCCTAGGAGTTTGATCATTAATAAAAAGAAGAAAACTCCTAAGGGTTATAAGTGTTCAATTGAAGAATTGCATACCAAAGATGACAATACCTAAATCTATTCTTGTTTTTATGCCTAGCTAGGGGCGTTAAACGATAGCGCTTATTGGGAGGCAACCCAATTTTATTCTTGTTCCTTACTTTTTGTTCCTGTTTAGTAATAAATAAATCATCTATCCTGTGTTATGATTGTGTTTTTTATGCTTTAATTAGTGTTTGTGCCAAGTAAAGCCTTTAGGATCTTCTTGGATGATTGTTATTTGATCTTGCTGAAAAAAACAGAAAGTATGGGCTCACGAGAATAATTTTCATTTTTAACCAGAGAGCGATAAAATACTGACACCAACTGCAGTAGGTTAATATACAAATTATTTAGGTCTTCCTAATTTGGTAGAATTTTTGGAGTTATAGAAGTATTCGAAACCTATAGATTACTACAGACTGTTCTGTTTTTGACAGATTCTGTTTTTCGCGTGTTGTTTGCTTATTTTGATGAATCTATGGCTAGTATCGGGGGGTATGAACCATAGAGAAGTTGAAATACAGTAGGTTTAACACCAATATAAATAAAGAGTGATTTCATTACAGTACCTTAAGGTGGTGGCTTGTTTTCTTATACTAACGGAGCTAATGAGATTTTCTGTTGAGTTTTGTGTTGTGAAGTTTTCAAGTTTTTGGGTAAAGATTTGATGGATTTTGGAACAAGGAGTGGCAATAGCCTAAGCTTGGGGATGCCCAAGGCACCCCAAGGTAAAATAAAAGTACAACCAAAAGCCTAAGCTTGGGGATGCCCCAGAAGACATCCCCTCTTTCGTCTTCGTCTATCGATAACTTTACTTGAGGCTATATTTTTATTCACCACATGATATGTGTTTTGCTTGGAGCGTCTTGTATGATTTGAGTCTTTGATTTTTATTTTACCACAATCATCCTTGATGTACACACATTTTGGGAGAGACACACATGAATCGGAATTTATTAGAATACTCTATGTGCTTCGCTTATATCTTTTGAGCTAGATAAATTTTGCTCTGGTGCTTCACTTATATTTTTTTAGAGCACGGTGGTGGTTTTATTTTGTAGAAATTATTGACCTCTCATGCTTCACTTGAAGGAAATATGCCCTAGAGGCAATAATAAGGTTATTATTTATTTCCTTATATCATGATAGATGTTTATTATTCATGCTAGAATTGTATTAACCAGAAACCTAGTACATGTGTGAATACATAGACAAACAGAGTGTCAGTAGTATGCCTCTACTTGACTAGCTCATTAAATCAATGATGGTTATGTTTCCTAACCATAGACATGAGTTGTCATTTGATTAACGGGATCACATCATTAGACAATGCTGTGATTGACTTGACCCATCCGTTAGCTTAGCATGATGATCATTTAGTTTGTTGTTATTGCTTTCTCCATAACTATACATGTTCCTATGACTATGAGATCATGCAACTCCTGAATACCGTAGGAACACTTTGTGTGCTACCAAACGTCCCAACGTAACTGGGTGATTATAAAGGTGCTCTACAGGTGTCTCTGATGGTGTTTGTTGAGTTGGCATGGATCAAGATTAGGATTTGTCACTCCGATTGTCAGAGAGGTATCTCTGGGCCCTCTCGGTAATGTACATCATAATAGGCCTTGCAAGCAATGTAGCTAATGAGTTAGTTACGGGATGTAGCATTACGGAACGAGTAAATAGACTTGCTGATAACGAGATTAAACTAGGTATTGACATACCGACGATCGAATCTCGGGCAAGCAAAATACCGATGACAAAGGGAACAACATATGTTGTTGTGCGGTTTGACCGATAAAGATCTTCGTAGAATATGTAGGAGCCAATATGAGCATCCAGGTTCCGCTATTGGTTATTGACCAGAGGTGAGTCTCGGTCATGTCTACATAGTTCTCGAACCCGTAGGGTCCGCACGCTTAACATTCGGTGACGATCGATATTATGAGTTTATGTGTTTTGATGTACCGAAGGTTGTTCGGAGTCCCGGATGAGATCAGGGACATGAGGAGGAGTCTCGAAATGTTCGATATGTAAAGATCGATATATTGGAAGGCTATATTCGGACATCGGAAATGTTCTGAGTGGTTCGGGTATTTATCGGAGTACCGGAGAGTTACGGGTATTCGTTGGGGAGTATATGTGCCTTATTGGGATTTAGGGGAGAGAGAGAGGGGTTGCCTAGGGCAGGCCACGCGCCCCCCAAGGCCTAGTCCGAATTGGACTAGGGGGAGGGGCGGCGCCCCCTCCTTCCTTCTCTTCTCTCTTTCCCTTCCTTCTCTCCTACTCCTACTACTTGAAAGGGGGGACTCCTACTCCCGGTGGGAGTAGGACTCCCCAGGGCGCGCCATAGTAGAGGGCCGGCCCTCCCCCTCCTCCACTCCTTTATATACGGGGGAGGGGGGCACCCCATGGACACATAGGTTGATCATTGATCTTTTAGCCGTGTGCGGTGCCCCCCTCCACCATAATCCACCTTGGTTATATCATAGCGGTGCTTAGGCAAAGCCCTGTTCCGGTAGCATCATCATCACCATCATCATGCTGTCATGTTGCCGAAAATCTCCCTCGAAGCTCTACTGCATCGTGAGTTCGCGGGACGTCATCGAGCTGAACGTGTGCAGATCGCGGAAGTGACGTACCTTCGGTGCTAGATCGGTCGATCGTGAAGACGTACGACTACATCAACCGCGTTGTTATAACGCTTCCGCTTACGATCTACGAGGGTACATAGATGATACTCTCCCCTCTCGTTGCTATGCATTACCATGATCTTGTGTGTGCGTAGGAATTTTTTTGAAATTACTATGTTCCCCAACATCACTTATATTATTTTGAGAGTCTTCTAGGACATCATTGTAATTTTCTTTGGCTATAAAATTAGTCCTAATATGTTGGGCATTCAAGATGGGTATGATAAAAACTTTCATATAGAGTGCATTGAATACTATGATTCTTGATAGATGTTTTGAGATATAAAGGTGGTAATGTTAGAGTCGTGCTAGTTAGGCAATTGTGAAATTGAGAAATACTTGTGTTAAAGTTGTCAAGTCCCGTAGCATGCACGTATGGTAAACGTTGTGTGACAAATTTGAAGCATGGGGTGTTCTTTGAGTGCTTTCCTTATGAGTGGCGGTCGGGGACGAGCGGTGATCTTTTCTTACCAATCTATTGTTGGGGATCATAGCAGAAATTAAAAATTTTCTACGCATGACCAAGATCAATCTATGGAGTATTCTAGCAACGAGGGGAATAGGAGTGCATCTACATACCCTTGTAGATCGCGAGCGGAAGCGTTCAAGTGAACGGGGATGATGGAGTCGTACTCGCCGTGATCCAAATCACCGATGACCAAGTGCCGAACGGACAGCACCTCCGCGTTCAACACACGTACGGTTGGGAAGACGTCTCCTCCTTCTTGATCCAGCAAGGGGGAAGGAAAGGTTGATGAAGATCCAGCAGCACGACGGCGTGGTGGTGGATGTAGCAGGATCCCGGCAGGGCATCGCCAAGCACAAGCGGGGAGGAGAGGTGTTACGGAGGGAGAGGGAGGCGCCAAGAGCAAAGGTGCGGCTGCCCTCCCTCCCTTCCACTATATATAGGGGCTAGGGGGCCGCATGCCCCCTTGGAGATCCCATCTAAAGGGGGGCGGCGGCCCCTGGGGGCAACGGCCCCCTTAGGGTTTCCAACCAGGGGGCGCATGCCCCCTCGGGGGGCAACGGCCCCCTAGGGTTTCCAACCCTAGGCGCCTTGGGCCCTTGGGTGGGGCGCACCAGCCCATCAGGGGCTGGTTCCCACGCCACTTCAGCCCATGGGGCCCTCCGGGATAGGTGGCCCCATCCGGTGGACCCTCGGGACCCTTCCGGTGGTCCCGGTACAATACCGGTAACCCCCGAAACCTTCTCGCTGGCCGAAACTGGACTTCCTATATATAAATCTTTACCTCCGGACCATTCCGGAACTCCTCGTGATGTCCGGGATCTCATCCGGGACTCCGAACAACTTTCGGGTTACTGCATACTAATATCTCTACAACCCTAGCGTCACCGAACCTTAAGTGTGTAGACCCTACGGGTTCGGGAGACACGCAGACATGACCGAGATGCCTCTCCGGTCAATAACCAACAACGGGATTTGGATACCCATGTTGGCTCCCACATGCTCCTCGATGATCTCATCGGATGAACCACGATGTCGAGGACTTAATCAATCCCGTATTCAATTCCCTTTGTCAATCGGTACGTTACTTGTCCGGGACTCGATCGTCGGTATCCCAATACCTTGTTCAGTCTCGTTACCGGCAAGTCACTTTACTCGTACCGTAATGCATGATCCCGTGATCAACCACTTGATCACATTGAGCTCATTATGATGATGCATTACTGAGTGGGCCCAGAGATACCTCTCCGTCATACGGAGTGACAAATCCCAGTCTCGATTCGTGCCAACCCAACAGACACTTTTGGAGATACCTGTAATGTACCTTTATAGTCACCCAGTTACGTTGTGACGTTTGGCACACCCAAGGCACTCCTACGGTATCCGGGAGTTGCACAATCTCATGGTCTAAGGAAATGATACTTGACATTCAGAAAAGCTACAGCAAACGAACTACACGATCTTTGAGCTAAGCTTAGGATTGGGTCTTGTCCATCACATCATTCTCCTAATGATGTGATCCCATTATCAATGACATCTAATGTCCATAGTCAGGAAACCGTGACTATCTTTTGATCAACGAGCTAGTTAACTAGAAGCTCACTAGGGACGTGTTGTGGTCTATGTATTCACACATGTATTACGATTTCCCGGATAACACAATTATAGCATGAACAATAGACAATTATCATGAACAAAGAAATATAATAATAACCATTTTATTATTGCCTCTAGGGCATATTTCCAACAGTCTCCCACTTGTACTAGAGTCAATATTCTAGTTACATTGTGATGAATCGAACACCCATGCAGTTCTGGTGTTGATCATGTTTTGCTCTAGGGAGAGGTTTAGTCAATGAATCTGCTACATTCAGGTCCGTATGTACTTTACAAATTTCTATGTCTCCATTTTGAACACTTTCACGAATGGAGTTGAAGCGACGCTTGATATGCCTGGTCTTCCTGTGAAACCTGGGCTCCTTGGCAAGGGCAATAGCTCCAGTGTTGTCACAGAAGAGAGTCATCGGCCCCGACGCATTGGGTATGACTCCTAGGTCGGTGATGAACTCCTTCACCCAGATTGCTTCTTGTGCTGCCTCCGAGGCTGCCATGTATTCTGCTTCACATGTAGATCCCGCCACGATGCTTTGCTTGCAACTGCACCAGCTTACTGCCCCACCATTCAAAATATACACGTATCCGGTTTGTGACTTAGAGTCATCCAAATCTGTGTCGAAGCTAGCGTCGACGTAACCCTTTACGACGAGCTCTTCGCCACCTCCATAAACGAGAAACATATCCTTGGTCCTTTTCAGGTACTTCAGGATGTTTTTGACCGCTGTCCAGTGTTCCTTGCCGGGATTACTTTGGTACCTATCTACCAAACTTACGACAAGGTTTACATCAGGTCTGGTACACAGCATGGCATACATAATAGACCCTATGGCTGAGGCATAGGGGATGACACTCATCTCTTCTATATCTTGTGCCGTGGTCGGGCATTGAGCCGTGCTCAATCGCACACCTTGCAATATAGGCAAGAACCCCTTCTTGGACTAATCCATATTGAACTTCTTCAATATCTTGTCATGGTACGTACTTTGTGAAAGACCGATGAGGCGTCTCGATCTATCTCTATAGATCTTGATGCCTAATATATAAGCAGCTTCTCCAAGGTCCTTCATTGAAAAACACTTGTTCAAATAGGCCTTTATGCTTTCCAAGAATTCTATATCATTTCCCATCAACAGTATGTCATCCACATATAATATGAGAAATGCTACAGAGCTCCCACTCACTTTCTTGTAAACGCAGGCTTCTCCATAAGTCTGCATAAACCCAAACGCTTTGATCATCTCATCAAAGCGAATGTTCCAACTCCGAGATGCTTGCACCAGCCCATAGATTGAGCGTTGGAGCTTGCACACCTTGTTAGCATTCTCAGGATTGACAAAACCTTCCGGCTGCATCATATACAATTCTTCCTTAAGAAAGCCGTTAAGGAATGCCGTTTTGACGTCCATTTGCCATATCTCATAATCATAGAATGCGGCAATTGCTAACATGATTCGGACGGACTTCAGCTTCGCTACGGGTGAGAAAGTCTCATCGTAGTCAACCCCTTGAACTTGTCAATAACCCTTAGCGACAAGCCGAGCTTTATAGATGGTCACATTACCATCCGCGTCTGTCTTCTTCTTAAAGATCCATTTATTTTCTATGGCTCGCCGATCAACGGGCAAGTCATTCAAAGTCCATACTTCGTTTTCATACATGGATCCTATCTCGGATTTCATGGCTTCCAGCCATTTGTCGGAATCCGGGCCTGCCATTGCTTCTTCATAGTTCGAAGGTTCACCGTTGTCTAACAACATGATTTCCAAGACAGGGTTGCCGTACCACTCTGGTGCGGAATGTGTCCTTGTGGACCTACGAAGTTCAGTAGCAACTTGATCTGAAGTTTCATGATCATCATCATCAACTTCCTCTCTAGTCGGTGCAGGCACCTTGGGAACATTTTCTTGAGCTGCGCCACTTACCGGTTCAAGAGGTAATACTTCATCAAGTTCTACCTTCCTCCCACTTATTTCTTTCGAGAGAAACTCTTTCTCTAGAAAGGACCCATTCTTGGCAACAAAGATCTTGCCTTCGGATCTGAGGTAGAAGGTATACCCAATAGTTTCTTTAGGGTATCCAATGAAGACGCATTTTTCCGACTTGGGTTCGAGCTTTTCAGGTTGAAGTTTCTTGACATAAGCATCGCATCCCCAAACTTTTAGAAACAACAGCTTAGGTTTCTTCCCAAACCATAATTCATACGGTGTCGTCTCAACGGATTTCGACGGAGCCCTATTTAAAGTGAATGCGGCAGTCTCTAAAGCATAGCCCCAAAATGATAGCGGTAAATCAGTAAGAGACATCATAGATCGCACCATATCTAATAGAGTGCGATTACGATGTTCGGACACACCATTACGCTGAGGTGTTCCAGGCGGCGTGAGTTGTGAAACTATTCCACATTTTCTTAAGTGTGTGCCAAATTCGTGACTCAAGTATTCTCCCCCACGATCTGATCGCAAGAACTTGATTTTCCTGTCATGTTGATTCTCAACCTCACTCTGAAATTCCTTGAACTTTTCAAAGGTCTCAGACTTGTGTTTCATTAAGTAGACATACCCATATCTACTCAAGTCATCAGTGAGGGTGAGAACATAACGATAGCCACCGCGAGCTTCAACACTCATTGGACCGCACACATCAGTATGTATGATTTCCAATAAGTTGGTTGCTCGCTCCATTGTTCCTGAGAACGGAGTCTTGGTCATCTTACCCATGAGGCATGGTTCGCACGTGTCAAATGATTCGTAATCAAGAGACTCTAAAAGTCCATCTGCATGGAGCTTCTTCATGCGTTTGACACCTATGTGACCAAGGCGGCAGTGCCACAAGTATGTGGGACTATCATTATCAACCTTACATCTTTTGGTATTCACACTATGAATATGTGTAGCATTACGCTCGAGATTCATTAAGAATAAACCATTCACCATCGGAGCATGACCATAAAACATATCTCTCATATACATAGAACAACCATTATTCTCGGATTTAAATGAGTAGCCATCTCGTATTAAACAAGATCCTGATACAATGTTCATGCTCAAAGCTGGCACTAAATAACAATTATTGAGGTTTAAAACTAATCCCGTAGGTAAATGTAGAGGTAGCATGCCGACGGCGATCACATCGACCTTGGAACCATTCCCGACGCGCACCGTCACCTCGTCCTTCGCCAGTCTCCGTTTATTCCGCATCCCCTGCTTTGAGTTACAAATGTGAGCAACCGCACCGGTATCAAATACCCAAGAGCTACTACGAGTACTGGTAAGGTACACATCAATTACATGTATATCACATATACCTTTCGTGATGCCGGCCTTCTTGTCCGCTAAGTATTTGGGGCAGTTCTGCTTCCAGTGACCACTTCCCTTGCAATAAAAACACTCAGTCTCGGGCTTGGGTCCATTCTTTGGCTTCTTCCCGGCAGCTTGCTTACCGGGCGCGGCAACTCCCTTGCCGTCCTTCTTGAAGTTCTTCTTACCCTTGCCTTTCTTGAACTTAGTGGTTTTATTCACCATCAACACTTGATGTTCCTTTTTGACTTCTACCTCTGCTGATTTCAGCATTGAAAATACTTCAGGAATGGTCTTTTCCATCCCCTGCATATTGAATTTCATCACAAAGCTCTTGTAGCTCGGTGGAAGCGACTGAAGGATTCTGTCAATGACCGCGTCATCCGGGAGATTAACTCCCAGCTGAGTCAAGCGGTTATGCAACCCAGACATTTTGAGTATGTACTCACTGACAGAACTATTTTCCTCCATCTTACAGTTGAAGAACTTGTCGGAGACTTCATATCTCTCGACCCGGGCATGAGCTTGAAAAACCATTTTCAGCTCTTCGAACATCTCATATGCTCCGTGTCTCTCAAAACGCTTTTGGAGCCCCGGTTCTAAGCTGTAAAGCATGCCGCACTGAACGAGGGAGTAATCATCAGCACGTGTCTGCCAAGCATTCATAACGTCTTGGTTCTGTGGGACGGGTGCGTCACCTAGCGGTGTTTCTAGGACATAATCTTTCTTGGCAGCTATGAGGATGATCCTCAGGTTCCGGACCCAGTCCGTATAGTTGCTGCCATCGTCTTTCAGCTTGGTTTTCTCTAGGAACGCGTTGAAGTTGAGGACAACGTGGGCCATTTGATCTACAAGACATATTGTAAAGATTTTAGACTAAGTTCATGATAATTAAGTTCATCTAATCAAATTATTAAATGAACTCCCACTCAAATAGACATCCCTCCAGTCATCTAAGTATAACATGATCCGAGTTAACTAGGCCGTGTCCGATCATCACGTGAGACGGACTAGTCAACATCGGTGAACATCTTTATGTTGATCGTATCTTCTATACGACTCATGCTCGACCTTTCGGTCTTCTGTGTTCCGAGGCCATGTCTGTACATGCTAGGCTCGTCAAGTCAATCTAAGTGTATTGCGTGTGTAAATCTGTCTTACACCCGTTGTATTCAAACGTTAGAATCTATCACACCCGATCATCACGTGGTGCTTCAAAACAACAAGCCTTCGCAATGGTGCACAATTAGGGGGAACACTTTCTTGAAATTATTACGAGGGATCATCTTATTTAAGCTACCGTCGTTCTAAGCAAATAAGATGTAAAACATGATAAACATCACATGCAATCAAATAGTGACATGATATGGCCAATATCATTTGCTCCTTTGATCTCCATCTTCGGGGCTCCATGATCATCATTGTCACCGGCATGACACCATGATCTCCATCATCATGTCTTCTTGAAGTTGTCTCGTCATCTATTACTTCTACTACTATGGCTAACGCTTTAGCTATAAAGTAAAGTAATTACTTGACGTTTATGTTGACACGCGGGTCATAAATAAATGAAGACAACTCCTATGGCTCCTGCCAGTTGTCATACTTATCGACATGCAAGTCGTGATTCAATCTCATACATCACATATATCATTCATCATTCATCACAACCTTTGGCCATATCACATCACAAAACACTTGCTGCAAAAACAAGTTAGACATCCTCTAATTGTTGTTGCAAGTTTTTATGTGGCTGCTATAGGTTTCTAGCAAGAACGTTTCTTACCTACGCCAAAACCACAACGTGAATTGCCAATTTCTATTTACCCTTCATAAGGACCCTGTTCATCGAATCCGATCCGACTAAAGTGGGAGAGACACACACCCGCCAGCCACCTTATGCAACTAGTGCATGTCAGTCGGTGGAACCGGTCTCACGTAAGCGTACGTGTAAGGTTGGTCCGGGCCGCTTCATCCCACGATGCTGCCGAATCAAGATAAGACTAGTAACGGCAAGCAAATTGACAATATCGACGCCCACAACTACTTTGTGTTCTACTCGTGCATAGTAACTACGCATAGACCTAGCTCATGATGCCACTGTTGGGGATCGTAGCAGAAATTAAAAAAATTCTACGCATCACCAAGATCAATCTATGGAGTATTCTAGCAACAAGGGGAATAGGAGTGCATCTACATACCCTTGTAGATCGCGAGCAGAAGCGCTCAAGTGAACGGGGATGATGGAGTCGTACTCGCCGTGATCCAAATCACCGATGACCAAGTGCCGAACGGACAACACCTCCGTGTTCAACACATGTACGGTTGGGAAGACGTCTCCTCCTTCTTGATCCAGCAAGGGGGAAGGAGAGGTTGATGAAGATCCAGCAGCACAACGGCGTGGTGGTGGATGCAGCAGGATCCCGGCAGGGCTTCGCCAAGCACAAGCGGGGAGGAGAGGTGTTACGGAGGGAGAGGGAGGCGCCAAGAGCAAAGGTGAGGCTGCCCTCCCTCCCTTCCACTATATATAGGGGCTAGGGGGGCGCATGCCCCCTTGGAGATCCCATCTAAAGGGGGGGCGGCGGCCCCTGGGGGCAACGACCCCCTTAGGGTTTCCAACCAGGGGGGCGCATGCCCCCTCGGGGGGCAACGACCCCCTAGGGTTTCCAACCCTAGGCGCCTTGGGCCCTTGGGTGGGGCGCACCAGCCCATCAGGGGCTGGTTCCCACGCCACTTCAGCCCATGGGGCCCTCCGGGATAGGTGGCCCCATCCGGTGGACCCCCGGGACCCTTCCGGTGGTCCCGGTACAATACCGGTAACCCCCGAAACCTTCCCGCTGGCCGAAACTGGACTTCCTATATATAAATCTTTACCTCCGGACCATTCCGGAACTCCTCGTGATGTCTGGGATCTCATCCGGGACTCCGAACAACTTTCGGGTTACTGCATACTAATATCTCTACAACCCTAGCGTCACCGAACCTTAAGTGTGTAGACCCTACGGGTTCGGGAGACACGCAGACATGACCAAGATGCCTCTCCGGTCAATAACCAACAGCGGGATCTGGATACCCATGTTGGCTCCCACATGCTCCTCGATGATCTCATCGGATGAACCAAATGTCGAGGACTTAATCAATCCCGTATTCAATTCCCTTTGTTAATCGGTACGTTACTTGTCCGAGACTCGATCGTCGGTATCCCAATACCTTGTTCAGTCTCGTTACCGGCAAGTCACTTTACTCGTACCATAATGCATGATCCCGTGATCAACCACTTGATCACATTGAGCTCATTATGATAATGCATTACCGAGTGGGCCCAGAGATACCTCTCCGTCATACGGAGTGACAAATCCCAGTCTCGATTCGTGCCAACCCAACAGACACTTTCGGAGATACCTCTAATGTACATTTATAGTCACCCAGTTACGTTGTGACGTTTGGCACACCCAAGGCACTCCTACGGTATCCGGGAGTTGCACAATCTCATGGTCTAAGGAAATGATACTTGACATTCAGAAAAGCTACAGCAAACGAACTACACGATCTTTGAGCTAAGCTTAGGATTGGGTCTTGTCCATCACATCATTCTCCTAATGATGTGATCCCGTTATTAATGACATCTAATGTCCATAGTCAGGAAACCATGACTATCTTTTGATCAATGAGCTAGTCAACTACAGGCTCACTAGGGACGTGTTGTGGTCTATGTATTCACACATGTATTACGATTTCCCGGATAACACAATTATAGCATGAACAATAGACAATTATCATGAACAAAGAAATATAATAATAACCATTTTATTATTGCCTCTAGGGCATATTTCCAACATCTATCCCTCTAGGGGCATGCGTAGTAGTACTTTGCTTCAAGGGCTAATAAACTTTTGCAATAAGTATATGAGTTCTTTATGACTAGTGTGAATCCATGGATCATACGCACTCTTACCTTTCTGCAATTTGCTAGCCTCTACGGTACCGTGCATTGCCCTTTCTCACCTTGAGAGTTGGTGCAAACTTCGCCGGTGCATCCAAACCCCGTGATACGATACGCTCTATCACACATAAGCCTCCTTATATCTTCCTCAAAACAGCCACCATACCTACCTATTATGGCATTTCCATAGCCATTCCGAGATATATTTCCATGCAACTTTCCACTGTTCCTTTTCATTATGACATGCTCCATCATTGTCATATTGCCTTGCATGATCATGTAGTTGACATCGTATTTGTGGCAAAGCCACTTTAATAATTCTTTCATACATGTCGCTCTTGATTCATCGCATATCCCGGTACACCACTGGAGGCATTCACATAGAGTCATATTTTTGTTCTAGTATCGAGTTGTAACATTGAGTTATGAGTAAATAGAAGTGTGATGATCATCATTATTAGAGCATTGCCCCATGTGAGGTGAAAAAAAGAGAGGCCAAATAAGCCCAAATAAAAAAGAGGCCAAAGATGTCCAAACCAAAAAAATGAGAGAAAAAGATAGAAGGGACAATGTTACTATCCTTTTTACACACTTGTGCTTCAAAATAGCACCATGGTCTTCATGATAGAGAGTTTCTTATTTTGTCACTTTCATATACTAGCGGGAATTTTTCATTATAGAACTTGGTTTGTATATTCCAATGATGGGCTTCCTCAAAATGCCCTAGGTCTTCGTGAGCAAGCAAGTTGGATGCACACCCACTTAGTTTCCTTTTTTATGAGCTTTCTTACACTTATAGCTCTAGTGCATCCTTTGCATGGCAATCCCTACTCCTCCCATTGACATTAATTGATGGGCATCTCCATAGCCCGTTGATTAGCCGCGTCAAAGTTACACTTTCTCCTTTTTTGTCTTCTCACATAACCCCCACCATCATATACTATTCCACCTATAGTGCTATATCCATGGCTTGCTCTCATGTATTGCGTAAGGGTTGAAAAGGCAGAAGCACGTTAAAAAGTATGAACCCATTGCTCGGCTTTTCATCAGGGTTATGCATGAGGGGAGCATCTTGTGTGACGAAAATGAAGCATGGCCAAACTATATGATTTTGTAGGGATAAGCTTTCTTTGGCTATGTTATTTTGATAAGACATAATTGCTTGGTTAGCATGCTTGAAGTATTACTATTTTTATGTCAATATTAAACTTTTATCTTGAATCTCTTGGATCTGAACATTCATGCCACAATAAAGAGAATTACATTGAAAATTATGTTAGGAAGCATTCCACATCAAAAATTCTGTTTTTATCATTTACCTACTCGAGGACGAGCAGGAATTAAGCTTGGGGATGCTTGATACGTCTCCAACGTATCTATAATTTTTGATTGTTCCATGCTATTATATTATCTGTTTTGGATGTTTAATGGGCTTTATTATACCTTTTTATATTATTTTGGGACTAACCTATTAACCGAAAGCCCAGTGCAAATTGCTGTTTTTTTGCCTATTTCAGTGTTTCGCAGAAAAGGAATATCAAACGGAATCCAAACAGAATGAAACCTTCGCGGGGATCATTTTTGGAACAAACGTGATCCAGGAGACTTGGAGTGGACGTCAAGAAAGCAGCGAGGAAGCCACGAAGCGGGAGGGCGCGCCCCAGGGGGGTGGGCGCCCCCCACCCTTGTGGGCCCCTCACAGCTCCGCCGACCTACTTCTTTCGCCTATATATACTCTTATAGCCTAAAACCTTCGGGGAGAGCCACGAAACACCTTTTCCACCGCCGCAACCTTCTGTACCCGTGAGATCCCATCTTGGGGCCTTTTCCGGCGATCTGACGGAGGGGGATTCGATCATGGAGGGCTTCTACATCAACACCATAGCCTCTCCGATGATGTGTGAATAGTTTACCACAGACCTTTGGGTCCATAGTTATTAGCTAGATGGCTTCTTCTCTCTCTTTGGATCTCAATACAAAGTTCTCCTCGATCTTCTTGGAGATCTACTCGATGTAACTCTTTTTGCGGTGTGTTTGCCGAGATCCGATGAATTGTGGGTTTATGAACTTGATTATCTATGAATATTATTTTATTCTTCTCTGAATTCTTATATGCATAATTTGATATCTTTGCAAGTCTCTCCGAATTATCAGTTTGGTTTGGCATACTAGATTGATCTTTCTTCCAATGGGAGAAGTGCTTAGCTTTGGGTTCAATCTTGCGGTGCTCAATCCCAGTGACAGAAAGGGAAACGACACGTATTGTATTGTTGCCATCGAGGATAAAAAGATGGGGTTTATATCATATTGCTTGAGTTTATCCCTCTACATCATGTCATCTTGCCTAATGTGTTACTCTATTCTTATGAACGTAATACTCTAGATGCATGCTGGATAGCGGGCGATGTGTGGAGTAATGGTAGTAGATGCAGAATCGTTTCGGTCTACTTGTCTCCGACGTGATGCCTAAATTCATGATCATTGCCTTAGATATCATCATAATTATGCGCTTTTCTATCAATTGCTCGGCAGTAATTTTTTCACCCATCGTAATACATGCTATCTTGAGAGAAGCCACTAGTGAAACCTATGGCCCCCGGGTCTACTTTACATCATATAAGTTTGCAATCTACAATTCTAGTTTACTATTTATTTTCCAATCTTAATTTTCCAATCTATACCAAAAAATTACCAAAAATGTTTATCCTATTATCTCTATGAAATCTCACTTTTGCAAGTGGCCGTGAAGGGATTGACAACCCCTTTATCGCGTTGGTTGTAAGGTTCTTATTTTTTTGTGCATGTACTAGGCGACTTGCTTGTAGTCTCCTATTGGATCGATACCTTGGTTATCAAAAGTTGAGGAAAATACTTACGCTACTTTGCTGCATCACCCTTTCCTCTTCAAGGGAAAACCAACGCATGCTCAATAGGTAGAAGTGCTTGATCGGTCGGAGCTAGAAGAAGTTCGACTACATCAACCGCGTTGTCAAACGCTTCTGCTTTCAGTCAATGAGGGTACGTAGACACACTCTCCCCCTCTCGTTGCTATTCATCTCCTAGATAGATCTTGCGTGAGCGTAGGATTTTTTTTGAAATTGCATGCTAGGTTTCCCAACATATAAAACTATAAGTACTTTGTAGGTGCAAAGGGATAGGTTTGCCAGATAATAAAAAGCATGTAAATAAAATTTAGGGATTGTTTAGATAAATAAATAATTAAGTTAGTTTTAGTAAAGAGCTTTCTATAGCACAAGAGAAAGATTTGTCCCTAGGCAATCAATAACTAGACCGGTAATCATTATTGCAATTTTATACGAGGGAGATGCATGAGCTAACATACTTTCCGTACTTGGATCATATGCACTTATGATTGGAACTCTAGCAAGCATCCGCAACTATCAAAGATCATTAAGGTAAACCCCAACCATAGCATTAAGTAACAAGTCCTCTTTACTCCCATACGCAACACCCCCCTTACTTAGGTATAACCTTCTATCACTCTCGCTACCCACTATAAGAGAATTATGAACGTATTGTAACACCCTACATCGGTAATTCCACATGCTTGTGCGACACGGAGGGCACCATAGGACAACACCAAAATAAAAGATACAACTCAAACCAATCACGATCATCAATCAACCCATAGGACAAAAAGAATCTACTCAAACATCAGAGGAAGGCAACACATCATTGGATAATAATATGTAGCATTAAGCACCATGTTAAAGTAGAGATTACAACGGGGAGAAGAGGTGTTACACCGCTGCATAGAGGGAGAGAGTTGGTGTTGACGGCGGCGAAGTTGTTAGTGTATATCGCCATCACGATGATTGCTCCGACAGCATTCCGGAGCTACCGGGAGAGAGCGGAGAGAACCCCCCTCCTTCTTCTTCTTCCTTGGTCTCCCCCTAGATGGGAGGAGAGTTTCCCCTCTGTTCCATGGCCTCCATGGCGGTGGAGGGGCAGGAACCCCTCCGAGATTGGACCTCTCTCTCTCTCTCTCTCTCTCTCTCTCTCTCTCTCTTCGTTCTCTTATGTTTCGGGTTCCTATTTTCTAGACGAAACCGATTCTTAAATTCCGGGAGATTCGTAACTCCGATCTAGCTGAAATTTTGACATGATTTTCCCCGATATTATCTTTCTTGTGGCAAAAGAAGGGTGGCAACCGACTTAGGAGTAGGTTCAAAGAGGTCGATCGGGTTCCAAGTTAAGTAGGTTCCATGTGCAACCACGAGTCATTATGGGCTCTGGCTTGACTAAGTAAGTTGTAGGAAATCTGACTCGACGGACTAGGAGATGTAGTTAGATGGTAGGTTGTATGGGTCTGCCAACATGATATCGGGGATACTACTTCTGAAAGGTCTTGTCTTTGTATGCATGGCTACTCTACACTTGAGTTTAGTGGCAAAAAGGTTCGACAAGGTCTTGCGGATAAAGTAGACAAACCTATCAAGAGTGTAAATACTGATCATGATTAGACATGTCCTTGTTTATGGACAACTTTGACTAACTTGGCCATGAAATGGAAGAAATGTATTGTCACCATAATTTCCTTAACTACGACTGGTTGGGTTGAACACGAGAATATTGCCTCTATTGGTATGACAATGGGGAGGACCTCCATTGAGATTGTGCCAGCATGTCTAGGATTTTTGTTTCTACAATTTATCCATTATGTTAGAGTAGAACCACGTATTACCAACATAGAATACAACATACATTGCTTTCTGCAAAAAGAAAACCACTCTACACTTATCCTAGAAGCATGATTTAAGTATCTTATACTTACTAGTGAAATTTGCCAATACATTCAATGTATTGCCCCTTGTGGTTGCATCATGTTGAAGGTTTCCCCATGAGGAGTGAGTGGTATAATGTCTATAGTCTATACTCAACCTTGCCTGTTAGTGAATGGACGCAATAAGATAATATTGTATTTCATAGGCAATCTCGACCATTGGTTCTTTATATGAGACAAAAATTGGGTAGTTATATGCATTGGCGGAGACAGGGGGCCAGCAGGGGCCATAGCCCCCCTAACGTTAAGAATTTGCTCACAATTTGCTATGAACAATGGCAAAATTGGTGGTTATTTGCTGATAAAAACATATTTTCCAACCGCCCACCCCCCCCCCCCCAACCAATTTTAACAACACTTGGCCGCTGATACACATTTTCTGGCTCCGGCACTGGTTACATCTATACCAATATAAAAGGACTCAAATGGGCAGCTCCAAACCATTTCGACCGTCAAATCATGTTATCTAGCGGTTCAATCGCATCAATGTTGAGCACCAAACACGTTTAACGCTTTAATTACCCACCACTGCTATTGGTTATAAATACGTTTTGAGTCAACGCTATCCTTTGAAATCTACCATGTAATTAATATCCTACCATTCCCGTGAAAAAGTAATTGATATCTTACCAAATACCAACATGCAACAGATATATCTTACCTAATATAACGTGCAACTAATATCCTACCTAATATAAACGTGCATTGCACGTACATTATTACTAGTGTGTTTAAAATGGACGATGGTAACATGGATCCATGCTTTAGCCATACATGAGTGAACCTTCTCCCAACCGTGACACAACTAATCCCTTCTTTCCTATCATCTTGTGACTCCGCATCCTCTCATTTTTTTCTCTGCATCGCCAGGCTCCTCCCCTCCTCGCCACACCCCCTTCATTTATTAGTTCTCTGGTTTGTATCTCCCATTCGACAAGCTTCCTCCCCCGAACAGATTTTGTTATGGACTAGATGCCACCATCAACTATAGTTGCATGTGACGACGTCAAGTGAACTTGCTAACGCCCCGCCATGCATCTTAATCTCGGTGGGGAACTCATCCATAGTCATTGTTTTCGTTGTTGTCCTCGCCAATCAATTCTTTCCCTCCCTCTTATTATTCATTTCTCCTTATTCTTTGCTATTTCCATGTTCCTCCCTCTTCTTTCTCCTGCTGCCAATCACCTAGTCCCATATGACGATAACGGAGCATTAGGTTGCTAAAAGACTATGGACCGAATGCTCGCTTACCAGATCTTTTTTAATTCATGGAAACGACATGCATTTTGTCATTCACACATACCAGAAGGAATGTTGAGAACACTCATAAAGAAGAACGAGATGGTGTAGCCTCAAAGGGCTACTCCCGACTCCAAGATTCTTGGCGACAAGTTTGTTAAAGGTGGTTTGCCGCTAAAAATTCTTCTTGGGCTTGGATTTTCATATGGACTCTAGATACTTGTTTTAAAATTATGCGGCGAAGTGTTAGAAATGTGTAACACCTAATGTTGAATACAATATTTCCATGCAACTTTATTTTTTTGTAGAACGACCCTTAGGAGGTACTTTGGCCGTCTAGAGCATCTTCAACAGTTGCGGTAATAATTGCTGCATAGGATTTTTTTTTAGTGATGTGGCATAGAATAAGCGAGAAGAGATAGCGAGATTACATATACCGAACCAAGAACCTATGCATAAGCTCTCAGGTGGAACTTCACCGATCCTATTAATCGGATATTTTACCCGCAAACCAACATACAAGCTAGTACAGGAGCAGGAATTTTACATTAGTCTTAGAACAGCCACCGTGGGTCATCATCAAAGGTTGGCCGAGAGGCCAAGGCGAACGCCCCTTGATAATCTGGTAATGGCGTCCACGGCAGCAATGCACCAGCTAGCACAGCGGACGGACGCGCCACTGACGTCGCGCCGATGACTCGCTGCTAATCTCGTCTCGTGGATAATAACGACTAACTAACGACGTACCTTCCTCCCTGCCCTGCCCTGCCAGAGAGAAACGACCACCTCCACGGTCAACGCCTGGAAGAGTCGCCCACGATGCATGGACAACTCCCCCTAGTGATATCCACGACAGCTCGCTCCCGGTTGCTCTTTCCACACAAATTCCCTCCCCAATAAATTATCATATACACACAGCCAAGAAATGACGACCGGTACACGTACGCGTATACGTAACCCCGGGTACATATTCCGTATACATCACCGCGCTTTCATTACTAGTGTTTAATCAGCTAGACCCCCATTAGCGCTAGCGAGGTCGGCGTTGGTTCCTCCTCGGGCTAATCTCGCCGCGGTACCGTCCGACGGCGCTAGCGTGTGGGGCTTTCCGCACGAGGCGAAAACCAAAGTGGCGTGTCCGACGCGGGCAAGCCAGAGGAGAAGCAAGCCCGCAAGCAACCGCAACCGGAGAGGTGGTGCACCTAGCTCGCTCGCTAGCCCGCGCACCACACGCGCGCGCGTAGCAGCAGCAGCAGACGTGCCTGGATCGATGGATCGATCGACCGGCCGAGAGGCGCGCGAGAGGGACAGGTCGGGGCAGCGCGAATCGCCCGCCCAAGTGGGGGAAGGTGGCTGGCTGGCTTGCTACGATGATGATACGACTCCAGCGCCTCTATCTCTCTCTCTATCGAGAAAAAGAATTGGATTTGAACGCACACAATGGAATACAAACAGGAGGGAGGCGTCGAGGGATCTTATTATAGCTACCCATTGGAAACGAGGGCTAGAAAAGGTCATGCAGCTGTCATCCCACCCCGGAGCCCTCTCGTCCAGCGCACGGCCGCCCCCTCCCCCTCTCCTAGTTGTAGACATACAGATATCCTTTCCTCCCCCGTCTCGTCTCTTCCCAGGCAGAGAGAGGAGGGCGAGGCGTGTTATGGAAGCGCATCTTTCCACCCCGAGCGAGAGGAGAGATCAATTAGCGGCGACAGGCGGCGGGAGGTGTCCGTGCAAGGGCGCGAGCCGGAGCCGGATCGGACCAAGCCGTCCCGGCCAAAAGCACTGCTGACCGCGTACCAATCGGGTAAAGTCTCCTTAAGAGTCCAGGGTAGCTCAGCTATCGATAGTTCGTTTCATCCCGGTTTTACTTGGCGACTCCCCTCGAGACCCAAACAGCAAGGCCGGGAGGAGGAGGAGGACTTCGCGTGCGCGGTGCCGCGTGGTTGCGTCCTAGAGCTAGAAGAAGAGATGGCGGCGACGGCGGCGGCATCGTCGTCGTCCCCCGCTGGCGGCGCCTCGTCACCGGCGCAGGCGCCGGGCGGAGGCGGAGGAGGAGGAGGCGGCGGCGGCGGGGTGCCGTACCACCGGTCGCGGTTCGGCGATACGACGCTGACCAAGGTGTTTGTCGGCGGGCTGGCGTGGGAGACGCCGTCCGCGGGGCTGCACGACCACTTCCGGGAGTACGGCGAGATACTCGAGGCGGTCGTCATCACCGATCGCGAAACCGGCCGATCCAAGGGCTACGGATTCGTACGTCCTCCTCCCTCCCCCCTCTCTCCCTCCCTCTCGCCGATACATACGCCATCGCCGGCGATCCGTGCGTCATTCTCATCGGGCGCGTTCCCATCTTCTCTTCTCTCCGCAGGTGACGTTCCGGGACCCGGAGGCGGCGCAGCAGGCGGTGCAGAACCCGAACCCGATGATCGCCGGCCGGCGCGCCAACTGCAACATTGCGTCCATGGGCCCGCCGCGACCGTCGCCGCAGAGAGGTGAGCAACAGTATAACAAAAAAAACACCGAATCAATGCCCTCCTTTTTTCCCCCTCTCCCATCGTTTGCTCGCGCATGTGCATGGCAGTAAATAACCGGGACATGATCAGCGGGGATCGGCCGTACGCAATTAGCAGGATAAGCTTGATTAGGGCTCGCGTCTCTCCTTCTCCTTCTCCTCCTACTTGCGTGTTAGCCAGCGGGTTAGGATAAGAGGATCGTTAATGGCCGGACGGGCGGGCGGGGCCCGGCTCCAGCTGCTCAAAGCTTTAAAAGACTGGGGCGCCAGCCGAGACGGAGCAGGACGACGACTTGGAGCACTTTGGCCTGCATTGGGAGGGGCGGCATGCTCCGGCTGTCAGACATGCACACTCATGCCTCATGGCTGTGCTCTGCTGGGCTGGGTTGGGTCGGGTCGTGCCTCGCCAGCCTGGCCTCTGCATTCAGTTACTGCTATACAGTACTGATTTTGACCACTACGTATCAGTTACCACTCCGGCCTCCACAAGTATATATAGCTCTTCTTCTTCAGTTGAAGATTTGACTATGATTGATTTTCAGTTTTCAGTCTTGTGCCTGAAGATATAACTAGAGTTCTCGAGTCAAACATATGCCAATTTCATGGTTAAAGCATGGAAACATTGATATAGAAACCCGTTACAGATTTGATCTTTTTTGGGGAGCATCAACGGTGGTTATGACGGACGGGTCTGAGCTAGCATTTTGCTGTTGCTGCATAAACTGGGAAAGAATTGGCTTCGATTTGAAGCGGCTTCCAGCGGGAATGCGGTGTAAAGCGGGGCGGTGCATGTTAGCTATCGCTGGAGGGAGAATCAGGAACCCGGCCGCTTTGCCTTTCCGGTCAAGACGGCATCGGAAAAGAGTTCCATTGCATATACAACTCTCGTACTTGGCCTTTGACAGGGTTTTAGTCTGGTGGGTGTCATGTCAACGAGCCCAGGGGAATATATATAGATAGATGCTGCATGTTGCTTGGATTGCTTCACCTCGCTGCGTTTGCTTGAATTGGTCTCTCGTGATATTTCATCTGGTGTTACTTTATTGATTCGGGATTTTGCGTGGTGCTTTTCCAAATGATTGGGTGAACGGCGGTGTTCATTGGAGCTTTCTCTTTCTTTTCTTTCATGATAGAATAATTGGGTTTGCATATTATTTGTATTTTTTTAGTATTTTCAAAAATGTATGGTTGGAGTGCAGTACAGCACACGAGTACCAGACTGGCGTAGGTTGTAGTGCAAGCTAGCTAAGAAAAGTCTTGCATTATTTGGCACTGCTCTAATCCGCGCAATGCGCATATAAAGAAACCCCCACAGTTCCTCTGGTATATTATTCTTCCTTTGAGAAGATTCTTGTATTTGAGAATAAGAATATTGGTAAAAATGCAGACAGAGGAACACATCTGGTGTCCTTTTTTCCTTTCATGAAGACTGAAAGGTTTCTGCTAGGCAATCAACTAACCTTTGGAAAGATATATACAAGAGCGTAGGAAATCATCCGTCCGTCCGTCCATCCATCCATGCATGTGTGTCCCGGTGCAACATGGAGTTGTGTAGTAGGGCACATGGCATTTTCCCTCCCGGTGCATAGTCCATCCAACTGTTTTGCAACACCTGGCCGCGTGGCCCCCCCTTGCCGTCCCGTCCTGCCTGCAATACATGCGTGATCTGCTACCTCTTCACAGCACATTTATTTGTTGGTTTGTTTGGGTGCGAGTTGCTTCCTCTGCAGCCCAACAAAATAGTGTGACATGTCTAAATTATTTTGCTCGTGTCTCTGCAGGGAGGGCCCCGCGCGGGCCGGATCAGCAGCACTCGGGCCCGCAGCCATACATGGGCGGCAGGATGCAGCAGCAGATGCCCACCCCGCCTCACGCCATGTTCTACAACCCTTCGCCGTACGGGTGAGTGCCATATCCCCATGTACCACTGCCTACTGTCTACTGTATGTATCATTGTCAGTCCCGCTTTAAAATCGCATTGCACCATCGTACACTACACATGGTGGGATCTGGGTGCGCTGCAAGTTCTGAACCCTCACTTGGGCAGGTGCAATGCCTGTTGGTAATGTCCCAGTTTCGTAGTAATAAGGTAGCACTAGTTGAAAAAAATTCAGACAAAGCATGGTTTGGTAGTGACCTGTGACCGGCCCCATGTCAAGGTGGTTGCATTTCTCGTGATCCAGCAAAAATGCTGATCCTGAGGTAAATTAGTTTGTGTTTGACACGGTGGTGTGATACAATAGACAACTACTCCTAGACAGCTAGACTAGGACTGATCCGTTAGCTGAAGTGAGGAACCAACATAGACGTTGTGGGCTGCATCTTTGTGGTTCAGGGAGATGCCCATCCTGAGGTGAACAGTTTGATCCGATGGCGTAAGTAGACACACCTATACTCCTGGACTACGACCGGTGGTAGTTGCTCTTTAGTGTAGCTGATGGGGCAGTTACCGAACCCGACTGACTAGACGCTGCCGCTGCTCGGAGCGAGCGAGGTCAGGTCAGCACTCAGGTCGGGTTGCTTTCGCGCCGCAGAGCTTTCGGTTTCCGCTGCCGCTTCCTTGACTGGACCGATGGGTTTCCTTCCGGATACCAAGGAAGCACGGCCGGGCCCGCGCGTGCCCGTTTCCCCCGCGCGTTGGGCCCTCGTGGGAGGCCCGTCCATTAATTCGGCCTCGGCGACGACGGCCATTCAACCCCGGTGGGCCCCGCCGTCGTCACCGTCTGCTGACTTCTCTAGTCTAGACCACCATGGGCATGGGGTGTGGCCTTGCCTGCGAACGCTCGCTGCGCACCGTTGGCTTTGCTTTGCTTTGCTGGGAGAGTTTAATGCGTGCCTGCGTCCAGATCTCTGGTGCCACTTGGCTATATTTTTGGTGCAGCGCTGCTGCTGGGTTGCGGTTGACGTACCCCATATGTGAAATTTATTGGAATGGGCAGCGCCTAGTACAGACCGTTGGCGCAGGATTCCTTGACCGGTCCGTCCAGGAACATGTACTACCACTTGAGTTGTTTCTGCAGGAAAAAAAATTGCAAACTGCACCAGGTTTCTGCATTTCTACTCATATATGCATAGCCATCTCGTTTCTCTTTAGTGCAATTTTGTGGAGGCAACCAGCTGTGTTTAGACTCTTGCAAGCAAGCGCTTCCGTTATGAAAACAGGAGTACTAAATGCCAGTACAGTTCTGCAAAAAATGGAAGCAGAGGAAGGAGTGTTCATTTGATATGGTCCTGGTTTTAACTGGACATACTTTAGTGCCTGAGATAAGAAGTTTGAGCTTTACAGCCATGGTTGTCGGTACATATGTCTCTGAGAGACAATGGTGGGCTCGTGCTCGGCTTGATCCCTATCCATCTTCTTAACAAGGCACTGATGAAATTATGTAAACTTTTGCAGGTACTGGTACCCACCTGATTATCAATACCAGCAGGTAAGCACTATATTCATCTCTTTCAAGTTTGTCATTCCTCTTGTTTTACTTCCACCACATGCGACTGCAACTTTGTACATCAGCTCTAATGAACACCAGCAGTACCCAACATAAAAGGAGCAAGTAGCACATTCTAGTGTTCGTGGTCTATAATTAGGATTTTTAAAAACTAGCAATGTTCAGCATTGGATCTTGGATCGGTTCATGGATTCTGTTTCGGATTAGTTTATCACAAGTTACACAGAATGTCTACCAAAATCAGACACTAGCACAATACAGACCCACTAGCTTTCCATTCGAGGAGCTGACTGAAACAATGTCTGAAAACTTATATGCAGGCCTTTTACAATCAAATGCAGCAATACTACTCTCAGCAGTATGGCCAAACATCCCCTTCAACATCACCATACCCATACATGGGGTACATGACAGGTGGCCAGAATCCAAGGGCCGGCTTCTCGCCATTGCAGCAGCAAGCCGCTCGGCCGCCGTTCTTCCAGCAGCCGACCGAGGGTTCTTTCCAGGCAGCGCCTTCGCTCCCTCCTAATTTCAGACTCCAGTTGCCCCCTCGTGCAATCTCAAGGCAGTCTGATGATGTATCCGGTATGTCACTCTCAGTTTTCAGACCACCAAAATAAATAAACATTTTGCTGTTTTCATTCTCATGTCATTCATGTGTTGAATCAACAACTATGTTGCCATATTCTTTGATCAAACTTTGCACCAAACTCATGCCTTTCTGCTGACATATGCTGCAGGTTCACAACCAACTCAGACAGTATCTGAGGCTGAGGCTACAAACACAGATAACCAAGAAGCGTCAGCGCCTGTTGAAAGATCAAATTCAGAGGAAAACACCTCGAACTGACTCGCTGAAGTGAAAACTCCACCAAAATGATTTGATGCCGATCTGGACTGGACTATTAGTGGTTCGCAAAGGAGTACCAGAATACTCGTTTCTTGACTGGAAAAAAATAGCATCCAAATATTTGTTCTTTCATTGTTTCTGATTCTTTTCCTATTTCTGCACTGCATTTCTTTGGTGAACCCATTGTACTGCGAAACTGAACCTCACGCCAGAAAATGGAATTCGCCAGAATAAGTCCCGGACGCATATGCTGCTAGTAGTCGTCTTCTCTATGTCCACGTCTATGAATTTTTTGGGTTTGTTCGTACGACACTCGATTGTTACAGGATAGATAAATGTTCTTCGTAGGACTGGTGAAACTACTTACATCACCGAGAAAACGACATCGTAGATGCATAGTTTGTCTTGCATACTGTCGATATGGACGCACAACGGTTTTAAACAGTGGGAAATGGTTACATCATACTGTTGTTTCCAACCCCATATACCCATCACAGTGATCAGGGGGCTGATTCAACAAGACAACAACGTTTTCAGCTTTGAGGACCATCGGTCCCTCCAAGCAAGAATGCGACGAGGCGGTCGATGCCAAGGGTCGAAGTCCCGCCGTCCTCTGCCGCCGCCGCGGCCTTCTCCTTCCACATCGTCGCCTTCGCTCTCATGTCCTTGCCTCTCTCGCCGTCCGTGGCCTCCAGCACGAGCCTTGCCACCTCCTCCCGCTTGACATCGCTATCGATCTCCAGCCCGATGCCCCACTCGGCGCAGGCGTACCGGCAGTTGGTCGTCTGCTCCGCGAAGAAGGGCCAGCAGACCATCGGCACGCCCGCGCAGATGCTCTCCAGCGTCGAGTTCCACCCGGAGTGCGTCAGGAACAGCCCGGTCGCCGGATGCCCCAGCACCTCTTCCTGCGGGCACCAGCTCAGGAAGATCCCTCGGCCCTTCGTCTCGGCGAGAAATTCCTCCGGCAGCACGGCCTTGTCGCCGGCCACGAGGTCCGGCCTGATGACCCACAGGAACGGCCGCCCGCAGCGCGCCAGGCCCCACGCGAACTCCGCCAGGTGGGCCGGCGACATGACGGTGATGCTGCCGAAGTTGACGTACACGACCGAGCCTGGCTGCTTCTGGGCGTCCAGCCACCGGAGGCAGCTCGCGTCCTCCTTCCAGAGGTTGCCGCCGATCGCGCCCAGCTCCGGCCGCGCCCGCGCCGCGGTCACCGCGAACGCCGGGAGCGGGCCGACCGTGTACACGCGCGGGAAGATGCCGCGGAGCGCGTCCACCACGTCCTGCTCCACCGCGTCGAACGTGTTGAGGATGACGCCCTGCGCGCGGTGCGCGTTCTGCGCCTCGCCGCCGTCGAAGTTGAGCATGACGTCGTCCCGCTCGGTCGTGCGGACGAAGCTGGGGAAGTCTCGCAGCCTTATGCCCGGCATCCCGGCCACCCAGTCGAGCGCCGTGTCGAGGTATCCGTTGGTCAGGTAGCTCTCATCTACGACACATTCAGCACAGTTATAGTACTAATTTGCAGTCAATCACGTAATGCCAGTTCCATGCATGGAGCGCGTAGGGGGTGGTAGTATACCTTTGAGTGGCACGAAGCCTCTCTCGACGAGCTCGAAGAAGTGGAGGTACCCCATGAACCCACACGCGCTGGTGGTCCAGAACACCAACGCCGGGACGCCCCTCTCGCCGGCCACCTCCAGCGCGAAGCTCATCACCCCGTCCGTTACCACGCAGCTCACCGGCGGCCTCCCGTCGCCGTCGATCCTCGCCAGGAGCTCCCTGAAGAGCGCGGCGCCGTGCGTGGCGAAGGACGTGCAGAGCGCGGGGACGTCCTGCGTGACGTCCTCGTTCTCCATCGGCGGCAGGCCGTCCGGGATGGTCTCGAACCGGAAGTCGTCGAGGCCGGCCAGCGAGTCCTCGCCGCGCGACCGGAGCAGGCGCCGGTGGTTGTACTCCGAGTTGACGAAGGTGACGTAGAAGCCCCTCGAGTGCAGCACCTTGGCGAGGTTCAGCAGCGGCGTCACGTGGCCCTGCGCCGGGTACGGGATAAGCACCGCGTGCGGGCGGCTCATGGCTGTTTTCTTTTCTTCGGCTGGTGACGCCGGCGGCTGCAATGTTTATGTGTCGTGCACCAAACGGCCGGGACAAAGAGGGTGATATATAGAGCCGTTCTTGATTGTATACGTCAACATATAAGTAATAACTTGGACCAAATGTAAAATATATTCCGTGAGGAGCATCCGTATGCTGGCATTTTTAAATGCGAACCTGATACGCCCTTCAAACACATTTTATCATTGATTGAATTTTTTTGTTGATAGCTTACTAAGCTGACCACTTGGTCAAACACATTTTGAAAAGCATAATCCCCTCGGAAGATAAAGATATGGTTGTGGTTAATTCAGCATAATGCAATTGCCACCAAGAACTGGTATATCAAGAAAAGGGAAATGTTTTTTAAAAAATTATACGTTAGATAATTTGGTGTGTGAGGTCCGCTCCAAATTTTATGTCATTTAGACATCTGAGTAGCTATCGACAAAAAAAAAACAAATTTGAGGTCTGTAATTATTTTACTGTTCATCTACTATTCTAACCCAATTTGTTTTTTTGCATAGAGCTACTCATATGTCGAAATGACTTTTAATTTGGAGCGTACCGCATGCACCAAATTATCTACCATGCAAAAAAATAGATTTTTTTTAAAATTGATTTTTGATCGGATGCAGATGAGTCTGGACTCAGAAATAGATATCCGTGATGTAGCGGCCTATTATGTGATTCTCCTCAATCCGTGCTGATTTCTCTATAGTTCCTTCCGTGACGTCGCCCTCGCGGAGATAGAGCCGCCGGCCGCAACGAAGCGGTCGTTGCTGCTTACAGCAATTGCATCGGTTTTTTTTTCGGTAGCATGTGGATTGGAGGATCGATCGATCATGCATGCTTGTCTTATTTCCTGGTAGCATGTGGATTGGAGGATCGTTGGAGTGGTCACTCCTCGTACTGGTTCAGCGTTGCCGGAGTTTATACGCGCACGTATCTTGTGAAGACTACTGCCTCGTGCCCTCGTGGCGCATCTTTATCGGGATCTATTCCAAACCGATCGAGGTGTAACAATTATCTGCTGAAGCTTTTCCGACGTGTTTACGGCACGCAAAACATCAGCAGATTGACAGGACATTGTTGAAGAAAGACAAGCGTACAACAACCGTTTGCAAGAAATGAATCAGCCAACAAGTCAAAACAAATAAATATTTTTTGAGTCTAAATAAATAAATGAATCGGCCCAGTATAAAGATGGCCGAACATAAATGTCCTCGGCCTATTCTGAACAAAGATGGTTCTCGGTCACCTGTAAATCGCCCCATTAAGCTGTTTACAATTTCTCAATCACCTGTCAAAATTGAAAAGTACTTAAGAGCATAATTGGTTTCATGCCAAAAATTGGCATGGCAACATTTGGCAAATGCGAAATATTGGTTAGTGCTTGGTTGGCTACCATGTTTATTTGCCAATCTCACAAAAAGTTACAATTCCCTACTTGACGCGCCTTACCTCAAGTTGTCGTTGGTTCGCACAGCAGCGACCGACATGGGCCAGCCCGTTTTAGACAGTGAACAAGTCATTGCAATAGGTTTTGGGAAACTTTGGAAGTTTCCAACCCAGGTTTTTACCGGTTTTGGGAAACCTGAACCAGTTTTATTACTCTTTTTCTTCGTTATTTTTTTTATTTTTAATGTTTGATATTATTTTTCCAAAAATGTTTATAATTTTGAAAAACTCACATTTTTTATAAAATTCATAAAATTTAAAAAGAATTACCGTCTAGAAACTTTTGTGTTTTAAAAAATTGTTCAGAATTTCAAAACATATTCTGTTTTTAAGAAAATTTCTCACAAATTCAAAAAATGTTGGGATTTTTTTAAGAAAATCATCCTTTCAAATTTTGCCTATAATTTCAAAATGTGGTCCCCTTTTCTATTTTGTGGGGAATTTCAAAAATCTTCTGAACAAAATTTGAAAAAGGTAAACATTTTTTCAAATCCTGACATTTTCTAAAGATGGGATTTTTTTTGAAATTCTGATTTTTTGGGAAAAAGCACGCACATTTTTTTGGCAATATGTGCATCCTCTCATTGTTGTGCCACCCAATGGGCCGACCTAGTTTTGTCTACCGTGTGCATCACACTCTTATTCAGCATGCAGTGCATCAAATAGGAGGTCCCAAGTGCTTAGTCGATTTGGGAGCAGATATGTAAGTAGCGTCAAGGCCGATACAGCGGTGACACCGCCATGGCATCCCGACGAGGACAAGCCAGGACTTTGCCGAAGAAAGGGACGAAATGGTTGGTTGGCAAAGACGAGGACAAGAGTTGACTAGTCCGGGTGGGGGCTTCTCCGTTTTAGCCACCGCTCAGATTGGATATCTAGGCGAGCTCGAGCTGGGGACACTAGAATGCTGCTGAAGGCGAAGATGGTGTGGCACGCCACGACATCACCGTGGGAGAAGACGCAAGAATGAGTTTGGGGGGGGGGGAGAAGTCACGTGTGCACATAAGGAAGAAGAAATAGCAATCCAAAGGCTCATGTCAAATCTACCGGAAGGTGAAACATTTCTAGACAATTGACTTGTACTCCCTCCGTCCGAAAATACTTGTCCTTGAAATGAGTCTAGATACAACTATTTCGAGGACAAGTATTTCCGAACGGAGGGAATAGGTGCTATCATTTAAGGAAAAATATTATACGCAACCCACTGATTTCAAGGAGAAATCACTCCCCTCACTCGTGTGACATCGTGTGGTCTTGCACACCGCTTTCCCCGGCTCCCTATAACTATTTTTTCTTATATTTTAACCTTCTTGGACATCTTTTTCACCCATTCTCCTCTCTCCCACTCGTCTCATGTCTCTCTCCCTCTCTCCCCCCTCTCTCACTCGTCTCGTCTCTCTCTCTCCACTCTATCCGCCAAAGGTTGCAACAATCATTATTCCTCTCTGCATTCTCAAAGCTTGCATTGTGTGTTGGTCGAGTGTTACAAGCTGGCCACCACACATCACTCGTTGTTTCGGGCCGATCGCACGGTGCTACAAAGGTGCTTCAATGATCGCCGCTCGATGCTACAAGCACAAGCAATCATCATTGTGAGTCGACGAGACCGGCATGGTATTGCGAGGTTGTCGAGCCGTGCTACAAAAGCATCATTGGACAAGGGTTGTCACCTTCGGTACTGCATGCGTCAAACACGCCAAATGTTGTTGAAACATGTCAACCAGCATGTTGCAAAGGGGTGTCGGAGGTGCTCCAAGGGGGTCTCTATCGGCACCGCAGGACGCTGCCAGTGATGCAACCGACCGATGCTGCGACGGGAGTCACCGCCTAAGCTAAAAGCAGCGCTGCCGATGCGGTGTGTTTCCCCGTGTGCCTCGGCATCTTCATCATGCACCTTATTGCGTGTCTCCTTGCATCCCCCTCGGAGGAAGTTGTGTTGACTCAATCCAATGGTTACAAGGAGGTTGGTCGGACGACCGACGACCTGGCTAATGGTCGGCATGGATCAGCTGATTGACCCCTTAGCATCTGTGCTAACTCTTGAGCACTGTGTTGGTTTTCCCTTAAAGAGGAAAGGGTGGTGCAGCAAAGTAGCGTAAGTATTTCCCTCAGTTTTTGAGAACCAAGGTATCAATCCAGTAGGAGGCTACGCGCCAGTCCCTCGCACCTACACAAACAAATAAATCCTCGCAACCAACGCGATAAGGGGTTGTCAATCCCTACGCGGTCACTTACGAGAGTGAGATCTGATAGATATGATAAGATAATATTTTTGGTATTTTTATGATAAAGATGCAAAGTAAAATAAAAGGCAATGAAAATAACTAAGTGTTGGAAGATTAATATGATAAAGATGACCCGGGGGCCATAGGTTTCACTAGTGGCTTCTCTCAAGAGCTTAAGTATTTTACGTTGGGTGAACGAATTACTGTTGAGCAATTGACAGACTTGAGCATAGTTATGAGAATATCTAGGTATGATCATGTATATAGGCATCACGTCCAAGACAAGTAGACCGACTCCTGCCTGCATCTACTACTATTACTCCACACATCGACCGCTATCCAGCATGCATCTAGAGTATTAAGTTCATAAGAACAGAGTAACGCCTTAAGCAAGATGACATGATGTAGAGGGATAAATTCATGCAATATGATAAAAACCCCATCTTGTTATCCTCGATGGCAACAATACAACGTGCCTTGCTGCCCCTACTATCACTGGGAAAGGACACCGCAAGATTGAACCCAAAGCTAAGCACTTCTTCCATTGCAAGAAAGATCAATCTAGTAGGCCAAACCAAACTGATAATTCGAAGAGACTTGCAAAGATAACCAATCATACATAAAAGAATTCAGAGAATATTCAAATATTGTTCATAGATAAACCTGATCATAAACCCACAATTCATCGGTCTCAAAAACACACCGCAAAAGAAGATTACATCGAATAGATCTCCACAAGAGAGGGAGAGAACTTTGTATTGAGATCCAAAGAGAGAGAACAAGCCATCTAGCTAATAACTATGGACCCGAAGGTCTGAGGTAAACTACTCACACTTCATCGGAGAGGCTATGGTGTTGATGTAGAAGCCCTCCGTGATCGATGCCCCCTCCGGCGGAGCTCCGGAACAGGCCCCAAGATGGGATCTCGTGGATACAGAAAGTTACGGCGGTGGAATTAGGGTTTTGGCTCCGTATCTGATCGTTTGAGGGTACGTAGGTATATATAGGAGGAAGGAGTACGTCGGTGGAGCAACAGGGGGCCCACGAGGGTGGAGGGCGCGCCTGGGGGGGGGGGGGTAGGCGTGCCCCCCTACCTCGTGGCTTCCCTGTTGGTTGCTTGACGTAGGGTCCAAGTCTCCTGGATCTTGTTCGTTCCAAAAATCACGTTCCCGAAGGTTTCATTCCGTTTGGACTCCGTTTGATATTCCTTTTCTTCGAAACCCTAAAATAGGCAAAAAAAACAACAATTCTGGGTTGGGCCTTCGGTTAATAGTTTAGTCCCAAAAATAATATAAAAGTATATAATAAAGCCCAATAATGTCCAAAACAGTAGATAATATAGCATGGAGCAATAAAAAATTATAGATACTGTAAGGGCATATTTATCCCTAAGTGTTTTGGTGATTGATGACAACGCATTTGTGGACTAATCGTGTGCCTTGAGTATTTCAAACACTTCATTGCTAGGCACAAGACGATTGGGTGCCCCTCGAAGACTGATGAAGACGGCGTCTTTTCTACGTTTCTTTTTGGTGGATTTGAGTCATAGGAAAGCCGTACTATTAAGAGGGGCTCCGCGTTGGAAAGGTTTGGGTGGAATCATCACGTACACGTCTCCTTCTTGTCCCCTCCTTTTTCCTTGGAGCTTCCTCCGTTTTCTTGCCTCCCTTGTCTGGCTGCTGTGGTTGGTCGCGGTAGTACTGCTCCCAGGAAAACGGTAGTACCGTAGGCATCCGCGGTAGTACCGCGCGGTGGCGTGGTAGTACCGCAGGTGCCCACGGCAGTACCGCTCCCCTGGAGCCGCACTGCCGCTGCCCACCAGGCTAGTGCCGCCCCTTTGCGGTAGTAGGGGCGGATGTAATTTTTTACATCCGCACCTACCGCAGTAGTACCGCTTTCGCCGAGCGGTAGTACCGCGCTATGCAGTCAGGCAGTAGTATCGCCCCTCGGCAGTACTACTGTATCGGGTTTTTGCTACTTCCATTTCTTTGCGGAAGTAGGCACGGAAGTTCCCTTCCCCCTGGCTGGGGTGTTTGCCTTGCGATAGTACCGCATGGGGGGCGCGGTAGTACCGCGCGTGTGGAAGTACCACCCCCAGCTCCTGCGCGTCTGTTTATCTTTTCTGTTGCTGGGGTTACGGTAGTACCGTGGGTCGGTACGGTAGTACCGCACAGCCGTGCGGTAGTTCCGCTTGGTTGCAAGCAGTAGTACCGCGCGCCCTTGCGGTAGTACCGCTGGCCAAGCGCGGTAGTACCGCTGGCCGCGGGCTGGTTGGTGGGTAACGGTTGGATCCTTTTCCCACACTATATAAGGGGTCCCCTTCTTCCCCGTTGACTAATCTCTTCCACCCTAAGCTCCATTATTAGCTCTAAGCTCCATTTTCGCCCGATCTCCCTCCCTAGCCGACCAAACTTGTTGATTTGCTCGGCAGTGGTTGAGAAGGCCTCGGTCTACACTTCCACCAAGAGATATTTGATTCCCCCCACTAATCCCTTGCGGATCTTGTTACTCTTGGGTGTTTGAGCATCCTAGACGGTTGAGGTCACCGCGAAGCCATAGTCCATTGTGGTGAAGCTTCGTGGTGTCGTTGGGAGCCTCCAATTGAGTTGTGGAGATTGCCCCAACCTAGTTTGTAAAGGCTCGGTCGCCGCCTCCAAGGGCACCAATAGTGGAATCACGGCATCTCGCATTGTGTGAGGGCGTGAGGAGAATACGGTGGCCCTAGTGGCTTCTTGAGGAGCATTGTGCCTCCACACCGCTCCAACGGAGACGTACTTCCTCTCAAAGGGAAGGAACTTCGGCAACACATCCTCGTCTCCACCGTCTCCACTCTTGGTTATCTCGTGCCTTTACTTGTGCAAGCGTATTTGTTTCATATATCTTCCTTGCTTGCATTCCTATCCTTGTTGCATCATATAGGTTGCTCACCTAGTTGCATATCTAGACAACCTACTTTGATGCAAAGTTTAAATTGTTAAAGAATAGCTAAAAAATGTTAGTTGCCTATTCACCCCCTCTAGTCAACCATATCGATCCTTTCAATTGGTATCAGAGCCTCGTCTCTTTATTAAGGACCTTACCGTCCAAAGAGTATGGTTGATACCATAGACGGTGTGGAGGAATACTCCGGTGTGAATCCGACCTCGTCTACGGGCGATGGGGGAACCTCGGTCTCTCGTGAGGAGTTCAATGTGGCCTTGGAGACATTGAAAACCTCCATGACGACCGAAGTTGAAAGCATGTTTACTAAATTTCTTGAGGGGCTTAAACTATCCACCGCACCGTTGAAAGTGGGTGACCCCGCCGACAAGGTGACGGATGCTATCCCCGACAAGGGGGAAGCTAGTAGTGAAAAGGCTCCTTCTTCTAGTGGTAAGAATGGCACCGACATCTTTGCCCATGTGGAACCACCACTTGTTTATGGCGGACCGGTTCCTTCCACTCATTTGAATCATGCCGGTCCTCCCCCTAAGATTGTGAAAAATGAGGACTTTGATTCTTGGGTTTACCGCTTTAAACGTCATTTAAATCATGTGAACACTAACCTTTGGAGAATCATTGAAGAAGGTTTCTATCCCCATGATCCAAGCAACTTCACTCCTCGAGAAGCCGCGGACAATCAATTCAATGAGAATGCTCTCTTCATCATTCAAGATGCAATTCCACCTGAAGACCTACCTCATCTTCGTCCCTTCGCCTTGGCCAAAGATGCATGGCATTGTGTTGTCTCTCTCTACCGGGGAGGCGCAAGCATTCAACGCTCCAACTATGAAGTGGTGCAAGATGAGGCCGATGAGTTTGCAATGAAAGAAGATGAAGAACCTCGTGAGCTTTATCGGAGAGTAACCAAACTCGCGGTCTCACTACGAGATCACGGGAGCAAGGACACGGATGACAATTGGATCAAGCGCAAATTCCTTAAGGCAATGATGCCCTATCACAAGGCCATGTCCTCCGTCCTTCGTCAAAGACCGGACTTCCACACTTTGACCTCAAGCGAAGTGTTGGATGAGTTTGTGGCCATGAACATTTTGGACAAGACCGCCGACAATGCGGTGCTTCGTTCTCAAAGGGCAAAGAAGCCTAACCTTGCATTGAAGGCCAAGCTCACCGTTGAAGAAGAAGAAGAGGAAGAAGAGGAGAGCAACCCCGAAGATACGAAGTATGCGTATCATGAACACATGGCACTTGCTTCAAGGCAATTTTGGAGCAAGAAAAACTCGAGGCCAAACTTTAGCAAAAACAACTCAAGTGGCACGAAGAGCAAGCAACGTGTAAGGACTTGCTACAATTGTGGCAACGTGAGTCATTTTGTTGCGGAGTGCCCGTATGAGAAGAGGGAAGACAATGGTGGCAAGCTCATCCGAATGGACAAGGCCAAGTCGTTCCCCAACAAGAGCAACTTCACCAAGAAGACTCCTCCCAAGGCATTGGTGGTACAAGAAGAGTACAATGAGGATGATGACGATGATGAAAGTGATGAGTCGGTTGCCATGGCCTCCGTTGCCATTCCGACGACTCCACGGGTGTCTCTCTTCGACTCACCCAATGAGAGCATCACCGCCAAGTGCCTCATGGCTAAAGCCACCAACAAGGTAACCTCCAACATCAAAACTACAATCATTAATCATCCTTCTCCGACGGATAGGATTAATGAACTTGAGGAAGCTAATGTGAAGGATAATGAGTTTGAGGCCTTTATGGGAAAACTCAAGGGAAAATCCAAGAAGCACTTTGTTGCTCTCTTGGAACAACTTGGTGAAGCCAATGACATGATCGAGGCTCACGAAAACACCATCACTAAGATGGAAGGTCATAGTCGTGACTATGCCGATGAGATTTCGGATCTTTCCAATGCTCTTGAGGAAGAGCGTGGTCTTCGTTTGGCTCTTGAGCAGTCACACAACGTTGATCATGCTAAGTTAAAGAAAGATTATGATCATGTCCTCATTGTTTCTCATGTGCTAAACTCCGAGAAGGCCGAACTTGAGGTTGATTTTGCTAGACTCAAAGAGGAGTTTGATCTACTTGACAAGGCTCACAAGGTCTTGAAGGGTGCTCATGCTAGCCTCAAAGAGTCGCATGATCAACTTCAAGTAAAGCTAACCAAGGAAAAAGCCACTTTCCCTCGTATGATGTTAATTGATAATGCAAATGCTACTAACCCGTGTTGTGAGCATGTGCATCTCGTTGAGGAGAACGCTAAGCTAAAGGGGCAACTTGAGAGAGGTCTTGCGACTTGCATACAAGGCAAGAAGAACCTCAACGATCTCTTGATCAACCAAAAGGGAGTTGTGGCCAAGGAAGGGGTTGGGTACGTGCCCGACTCCAAGAACAAGAAGAAGAATGACAAGACCAAACGACCTCCTCCTCTCATGCAAACCTTTGTGAAGGAGGGAGAGAGTGCCTCCGATGAGAAGAAGAAGAACATTGCAAAGGGCGGCAATGTCAAGAAGGGAAATGCCACCCCTCCCATCAAAGCCGGCGATTTTAATCCTTCTTATGTGTTATGCCGTGCTAGTGATGGGCATGTTTATGCCAAATTTGTTGGTTCTCTTCATGAATACATTGAATGGTCTATTTGGGTTCCAAAGACCCTTGTTACTAACATCAAAGGACCCATTACAAAATGGGTACCTAAAACCAAGCATTGATCTCTTGTAGGTGTTTGCTTCCGGTGGGGGATCATGGTTGCTCGATAGCGGAGCTACAAATCATATGACCGGAAGAAAGGACTTGGTGGTGGACGTGCACAAGGTTCCATCTATGCCCACCAATGTCGAGTGGGGTGACGCCTCATCTTCTAAGGTATTGGGACTTGGCAAGGTGGTCATCTCTCATGATCTCACGATCGAGAAGGTCATGCTTGTTGAGTCCCTTGCATACAATTTACTTTCCGTTCGTCAACTTGCAATCATGGGCTTTGCCACTTTCTTTGATATCGATACCTTGGCCCTCTTGTGGAGCAAGACTCTTAAAGTAGCCTTTGTTGGGCATGTCGAGAATGGTCTATATGTGATTAACTTTTCGGAGCGACCCACTAAGACCGCGACGTGCCTAATGGCTAAAGTTGATGTGGGATGGCTTTGGCATCGCCGTTTAGCCCACGTCAATATGAGATCTTTGCAAAGTCTCCTCAAGGGGGACCATGTCCGTGGACTAACGAATGTTAGTTTTGCTAAAGATCGTGCTTGCAGTGCGTGTATCGAAAGAAAGCTACATGAGAAGGCTCACCCTCCCACGACTATCATTTATTCAAAGAGGCCTTTGGAGCTCCTTCACATGGATCTCTTTGGGCCTCCATCCTTCGATAGTCTTGGAGGTAGGAAGTATTGCTTGGTGATTGTGGATGACTACTCAAGGTACACGTGGGTGTATTTATTCAAGAGGAAGAGCGAGACCCAACAACCGTCATTGACTTTGCAAATGAAGCACAACGTCAATACAATGCAAAGATCTTGACAATAAGAAGTGACAACGACACCGAGTTCAAGAACTACACCTTGGATGAGTTTCTTAGTGATGAGGGGATCAAGCATCAATATTCCGCACCCTCAACAAAACGGTGTTGCGGAGAGGAAGAACCGGACGTTGATGGATGCGGCAAGGACCATGATGACGGAGTTCAAGTCTCCGTACAACTTTTGGGCCGAAGCCATCAACACCACGTGTCATGCATCCAATCGGCTCTACCTTCCCAAGGGCTTGAACAAGACTCCATATGAGATACTCACCGGTAACAAGCCCAATCTCAAGTACTTCCGGGTGTTCGGGTGTAAGTGTTTCATTCTCAAGAAAGGTGTTCGGTTGTCTAAATTTGAGGCTAGAGCTTATGAGGGCACATTTTTTGGCTTTATCCTACCTATTGAGGAACCCCTTGTGGCCGAAGGAGAAGGACAAAGCTCCACTCAAGCGGAGCCATCACCAACCCAAGGCCCACACGCTTCCGAAGAACAACATGAAGGCCCTTATCCTCAAGAACATGACCAAGGGCAAGATCACGCTCAAGACGGTGTTGACACATCAAGTGATGCCCAAGGTCAAGTTCTCTCCTCCGAGCGAGTTCAAGAACAAGAACAAGCTCAAGAAGACGCTCAAGATGATCAAGTGACCACTCCTCGTCTCATCCCCGAGGAGGAATTAGAGCGTCGTGCCACCAAGGTTGCTTCCAAGCTCTCCACCAAGGATCATCTCATGACGAATGTGCTTGGAAGCTTACGAAAGGGGGTAAGCACTCGTAGACAATTAGCAAATTATTGTGAGCATCACGCGTTTGTCTCTTGTGTGGAACCCCACAAGGTCTATGAGGCGCTAGAAGATCCAGATTGGCTCAATTCCATGCATGAATAACTCAACAACTTCGAGCGCAACAAAGTGTGGAGATTGGTGCCAAGACCGACGGGGAACCACAATGTCATCGGAACCAAGTGGATATTTAAGAACAAGCAAGATTCCCATGGGATTATCATTCGCAACAAGGCTCGTTTGGTAGCACAAGGCTACTCCCAAGTCGAGGGTATCGACTACGGTGAAACCTTTGCTCCCGTTGCTCGTCTTGAATCTATTCGCATGTTGATGCATATGCTTCTCATCATAACTTTAAGTTACAACGAATGGATGTGAAGAGTGCTTTTCTTAATGGCCCCATTAATGAATTGGTTTATGTCAAGCAACCCCCCGGGTTCGAGGATCCCTACTTTCCTGATCATGTGTATCAACTCGATCTCTACACTTCCACAAAGAGATATTTGATTCCCCCACTAATCCCTTGCGGATCTTGTTACTCTTGGGTGTTTGAGCATCCTAGACGGTTGAGGTCACCGCGAAGCCATAGTCCATTGTGGTGATTCTTCGTGGTGTCGTCGGGAGCCTCCAATTGAGTTGTGGAGATTGCCCCAACCTAGTTTGTAAAGGCTCGGTCGCCGCCTCCAAGGGCACCAATAGTGGAATCACGACATCTCGCATTGTGTGAGGGCGTGAGGAGAATACGGTGGCCCTAGTGGCTTCTTGGGGAGCATTGTGCCTCCACACAGCTCCAACGGAGACGTACTTCCTCTCAAAGGGAAGGAACTTCGGCAACACATCCTCGTCTCCACCGTCTCCACTCTTGGTTATCTCGTGCCTTTACTTGTGCAAGAGTATTTGTTTCATATATCTTGCTTGCTTGCATTCCTATCCTTGTTGCATCATATAGGTTGCTCACCTAGTTGCATATCTAGACAACCTACTTTGATGCAAAGTTTAAATTGTTAAAGAAAAGCTAAAAATTGTTAGTTGCCTATTCACCCCCCTCTAGTCAACCATATCGATCCTTTCAGATACGTTGGAGACGTATCAATCCGCCTTAAATTAACCCCACTGACCATCCCAACTACTCCATCCGTTTTTAAATATAAGACCATTTAGAGGTTTCAATACAGAATGTATATAGACACATTTTAGAGTATATAGATTCACTCATTTTATGGTCTTTATGTAGTTTGTATTGGAGTCTCTGAAAAGACCATAGTAATTTACATCTCGAGCAAAACTACTCCTCCCAGTTCCCAAGCATCTTGGCACGCGTCATTACTTGCAGCACAACAAATCACACTGCAGAACTTCATCTCCTCATTCTGTCTTGTTTCTTCCATCGTTGTGACGAGCGAAGGAAACTTGGCAAAGCAAAACAAGACAGAAAACATCTGAGGACCGGGGACATCAGCACAAGAGAACAAACACGTACTACAACTCACTCAACTAGCACCATCACACCCGACACGCAAGAACTCGACCATCCGATCCATGTTCTCGCTCGACGAGCCGCCTCCCTCCGTCGCCACCCTGGCGCTTGATACGTCTCCATCGTATCTCTAATTTTTGATTGTTCCATGCCAATATTCTACAACTTTCATATACTTTTGGCAACTTTTTATATTATTTTTGGGACTAACATATTGATCCAGTGCCCAGTGCCAGCTCCTGTCTGTTGCATGTTTTATGTTTCGCAGAATATCCATATCAAACAGAATCCAAACGGGACAAAAATGGACGAAGCTTATTTTTGGAATATATGGAGAATTCCGGAAGAAAAATCCACGCGAGACGGTGCCCAAGGTGGCCACGAGGCAGGGGGGCGCGCCCCTGACCCTCGTGGGCCACCCGTAAGGCGGCTGATGCCCTTCTTCGGCCGCAATAAAGCTAATTTTTGGTAAAAAAAATCACGGCGAAGGTTTCGGTCCAATAGGAGTTACGGATCGCCATATATATGAAACGGTGAAAGGGCAGCAGAACAGAACGCATAAACAGAGAGAGACAGATCCAATCTCGGAGGGGCTCTCGCCCCTCCCATGCCATGGAGGCCAAGAACCAGAGGGTAAACCCTTCTCCCATCTAGGGAGGAGGTCAAGGAAGAAGAAGACGAAGGGGCCCCCTCTCCCCTTCTCTTCCGGTGGCGCCGGAACGTTGCCGTGGCCATCATCATCATCACCGTGATCTACTCCAACACCTCCGCCATCTTCACCAACATCTCCATCACCTCCCCCCCTCTATCTATAGCGGTCCACTCTCCTGCAACCCGTTGTACCCTCTACTTGAACATGGTGCTTTATGCTGCATATTATTATCCAATGATGTATTGCCATCCTATGATGTCTGAGTAGATTTTCGTTGTCCTATCGATGGTTGATGAATTGCTATGATTGATTTAATTTGCTTGTGGTTATGTTGCTGTCCTTTGGTGCCCATCATATGAGCGCGCACGCGGATCACACCATAGGGTTAGTTGTATGTTGACAGGACTATGTATTGGAGGGCAAGAGTGAGAGAAGCTTCAACCTAGCATAGAAATTGATGCATACGGGATTGAAGGGGGACCAATATATCTTAATGCTATGGTTGGGTTTTACCTTAATGAACGATAGTAGTTGCGGACGCTTGATAATAGTTCCAATCATAAGTGCATAGAATTCCAAGTCAGGCATGACATGCTAGCAGTGGCCTCTCCCACATAATACTTGCTATCGGTCTAGTAAAGTAGTCAATTGCTTAGGGACGATTTCACAACTCCTACCACCACTTTTCCACACTCGCTATATTTACTTTATTGCTTCTTTACATACAACAGCCCCTACCTTTTATTTACTTGCTCTTTATTATCTTGCAAACCTATCCAACAACACCTACAAAGTACTTCTAGTTTCATACTTGTTCTAGGTAAAGCAAACGTCAAGCGTACGTAGAGTTGTATAAGTGGTCGATAGAACTTGAGGGAATATTTGTTCTGCCTTTAGCTCCTCGTTGGGTTTGACACTCTTACTTATAGAAAACTGTTGCGATCCCCTATACTTGTGGGTTATCAAGACCTTTTTCTGGCGCCGTTGCCGGGGAGCAATAGCGTGGGGTGAATATTCTCGTGTGTGCTTGTTTGCTTTGTCACTAAGTAATTTTATTTGCTGTTCTTATTTGTTCTTTATCTTTAGTTATGGATATGGAACACGAAATACCAAAAAAATTAGGTGTACTTGCTACTCAGGGAGATGAGGAACCTCCTAAAACCCTCGATGCTGGTTATGTGAAAGATATTATGTACTACTTTGATAATCCTGAGAAGACCCCATTCAATTATGTAATGGGAGTAATGTTGGATCAACGTGAATACTTTAGGGATTACCGCTTGACACAAAAAGGGAAACTATTATGGGATCAAATTCATATATTGAAGTGGAATGCTAGGCAACTATGCTTGAGATATGATTATACTTGTTGCTCTAGCATGAAGGCTCCACACCTTCCCTTTTTATGCGAATTTAATGATAATAAATCCTTAGCTTCTTATGCTAATGGTATATATGATTACTATGATGTGGAACAAATAGAAGAATGTGTTGCTTTTATGGGTGCTTATGAAATTGAATCTATGTTTAAAGAGTTTGAAGATTTTGATGATTCGGTTTATAGACCTGAAAATTTAGCTATCCTTAAATATTGCTATGAGAATTATGAATAAAATTCCAATATTAATGCACTTATTGAGAAAGTCTCCGCTGTCCAAGAAGAGACTAATATTTTACAGAAATCTATGGAAGAAGAAGTTGATGAAACTGTGAGCTCATTGGATGAAAAAGATGAGGAGGAGAGCGAAGAACAAAATGAGGAAGAGCGGATTGATCACCCGTTCCCACCTTCTAATGAGAGTAACTCTTCAACTCATACATTGTTTAATTCCCCTTCATGCTTACCGAAGGATGATGAATCCTATGACAATTGCTATGATCCCGTTGATTCTTTTGAAATATCCCTTTTTGATGATGCTTGCTATGCTTGTGGCCAAGATGCCAATATTAATTATGCTTATGGAGATTAGCTTGCTATAGTTCCTTATCTTAAACATGAAATTGTTGCTATTGCACCCACACATGATAGTCCTATTATCTTTTTGAATTCTTCCAACTACACTATATCGGAGAAGTTTACCCTTATTAAGGATTATATTGATGGGTTGCGTTTTACTATTACACATGATGATTTTGATGAATATAAAATCATGTGCTTGCTGATCCTACTTGCAATTATTATGAGGGAGGAACTATATCTCCACCTCTCTATGTTCCCCACATGATAAAATTGCAAGAAACTGTTTACACTATGCGTTGGCCTTTTCTATGTGTGCATGAATTGTTCTTTTATGACATGCCGATGCATAGGAAGAGAGTTAAACTTCGTCATTACATGATATATGTTTCTTTGTGCTCACTACTAAATTACAAATCATTGTTAATTAAAATTGGCTTTGATATACCTTGGGATCCGGGTGGATTCACTACTTGAGCACTATATGCCTAGCTTAATGGCTTTAAAGAAAGCGCTGCCAGGGAGACAACCCGGAAGTTTTAGAGAGTCATTTATTTCTGTTGAGTGCTTTTATATAGTTTAAAAACAACAAAAATAAGGAGGGGAACCCAAAACTTTTTCAAAAAGGAAAGTGAAAGTGAGAGAGACAAGCATTGTTGAAGTGGGAGAGCTCCTTGAACTTTGTTCATGCTCACGACAACTTTGTGAATCTTGATTACAGAAACTTTTCAACAAAAATAATTACCCCCTTTTACAATTCCACTGTATTATAAAAATAATGTGCCAAGGTTTGCCTTTAGGATGTTTACATTTGCTTGATGGTTTGTACGGTGCAGGACAGAAACTTTGGCTGTAGTGCGCGATTTCACATTTTTAGCTGGAACGTCAAATGGTTCTGATTATTTTTGCACTGTCTTCCTATACAAATTTTTTATTTTTACTAATTTTGGTAGAATTTTTCAAGTATCAGAAGTATGGTGAATGTTCAGATTATTACAGACTGTTCTGTTTTAGGCAGATTCTGTTTTTGATGCATAGTTTGCTCGTTTTGATGAAACTATCAATTCATATTTGTGGATTAAGCCATGAAAAAGTTATATTACAGTAGACACAATGCAAAAACAAAATATGAATTGGTTTGTAACAGTACTTAGAGTAGTGATTTGCTTTATTATACTAACGGATCTTATCGAGTTTTCTGTTGAAGTTTTGTGTGGATGAAGTGTTCGATGATCGAGAAGGTCTCGATGTGAGAAGAAGGAAGAGAGGCAAGAGCTCAAGCTTGGGGATGCCCTAGGCACCCCAAGTAAACATTCAAGGAGACTCAAGCGTCTAATCTTGGGGATGCCCCGAAAGGCATCCCCTCTTTCTTCAACAAGTATCGGTATGTTTTCGGATTCGTTTCGTTCATGCGATATGTGCAATCTTGGAGCGTCTTTTGCATTTAGTTTTCATCTTTCTTTTATGCACCATGCTGGTATGAGATAGTCCTTGGTTTATTTATAGAATGCTCTATGCACTTCACTTATATCTTTTGAGTATGGATTTATAGAATGCTTCATGTGCTTCACTTATATCATTTGAAGTTTGGATTGCCTGTTTCCCTTTACATAGACAACCGCCATTTGTAGAATGCTCTTTTGCTTCACTTATATTTGTTAGAGCGTGGGCACATATTTTGTAGAAAGAATTAAACTCTCTTGCTTCACTTATATCTATTTAGAGAGATGACAGGAATTTGTCATTCACATGGTTAGTCATAAAATCCTACATAAAACTTGTAGATCACTGAATATGATATGTTTGATTCCTTGCAATAGTTTTGCGATATAAAGATGGTGATATTAGAGTCATGCTAGTGGGTAGTTGTGGATTAGTAGAAATACTTGTGTTGAGGTTTGTGATTCCCGTAGCATGCACGTATGGTGAACCGTTATGTAACGAAGTCGGAGCATGAGGTATTTATTGATTGCCTTCCTTATGAGTGGCGGTCGGGGACGAGCGATGGTCTTTTCCTACCAATCTATCCCCCTTGGGGCATGCATAGTAGTACTTTGTTTCGAGGGATAATAAACTTTTGCAATAAGTATGTGAGTTCTTTATGACTAATATTGAGTCCATGGATTATACACACTCTCACCCTTCCATCATTGCTAGCCTTTCTAGTATCGCGCAACTTTCGCCGGTACCATAAACCCACCATATACCTTCCTCAAAACAGCCACCATACCTACCTATTATGGCACTTCCATAGCCATTCTGAGATATATTGCCATGCAACTTCCATCATCATCATATACATGACTTGAGCATTCATTGTCATATTGCTTTGCATGATCGTAAGATAGCTAGCATGATGTTTTCATGGCTTTTCCGTTTTTTGATGTCATTGCTACGCTAGATCATTGCACATCCCGGTACACTGCCGGAGGCATTCATATAGAGTCATATCTTTGTTCTAGATATCGAGTTGTAATATTGAGTTGTAAGTAAATAAAAGTGTGATGATCATCATTATTAGAGCATTGCCCCCCCAAAGGGGGGGGGGCAAAGAAGCACATTCAAAAAAAGGAGAGAAAAGGGGGCAATGTTACTATCCTTTTACCACACTTGTGCTTCAAAGTAGCACCATGTTCTTCATATAGAGAGTCTCTTGAGTTATCACTTTCATATACTAGTGGGAATTTTCATTATAAAACTTGGCTTGTATATTCCAACGATGGGTTTCCTCAAATGCCCTAGGTCTTCATGAGCAAGCAAGTTGGATGCACACCCACTTAGTTTCAGTTTGAGCTTTCATATACTTATAGCTTTGGTGCATCCGTTGCATGGCAATCCCTACTCACTCACATTGATATCTATTGATGGGCATCTCCATAGCCCGTTGATACGCCTAGTTGATGTGAGACTATCTTCTCCTTTTTTGTCTTCTCCACAATCACCATTCTATTCCACCTATAGTGCTATATCCATGGATCACGCTCATGTATCACGTGAGGGTTGAAAATGTTGAAGCGCGTTAAAATTATGAACCAATTGCTCGGCTTGTCATCGGGGTTGTGCATGATGTGAATATTTTGTGTGGTGAAGATGGAGCATAGCCAGACTATATGATTTTGTAGGGATAGCTTTCTTTGGCCTTGTTATTTTGAAAAGACATGATTGCTTTATTAGTGGGCTTGAAGTATTATTGTTTTTATGTCAAATGATAGACTATTGCTTTGAATCACTCGTATCTTAATATTCATGCCATGATTAGATATGTGATCAAGATTATGCTAGGTAGCATTCCACATCAAAAATTATCTTTTTATCATTTACCTACTCAAGGACGAGCAGGAATTAAGCTTGGGGATGCTGATACGTCTCCGTCGTATCTATAATTTTTGATTGTTCCATGCCAATATTCTACAACTTTCATATACTTTTGGCAACTTTTTATATTATTTTTGGGACTAACATATTGATCCAGTGCCCAATGCCAGCTCTTATCTGTTGCATGTTTTATGTTTCGCAGAATATCCATATCAATCAGAACCCAAACGGGATAAAAACGGACGGAGCTTATTTTTGGAATACATGGAGAATTCCGGAAGAAAAATCCACGCGAGACGGTGCCCGAGGTGGCCACGAGGCAGGGGGGCGCACCCCTGACCCTCGTGGGCCACCCGTAAGGCGGTCGATGCCCTTTTTCGGCCGCAAGAAAGCTATTTTTTGGTAAAAAATCACGGCGAAGGTTTCGGTCCAATCGGAGTTACGGATCGCCATATATATATATACGAAACGGTGAAAGGGCAGCAGAACAGAACGCAGAAATAGAGAGACAGATCCAATCTTGGAGGGGCTCTCGCCCCTCCCATGCCATGGAGGCCAAGGATCAAAGGGTAAACCCTTCTCCCATCTAGGGAGGAGGTCAAGGAAGAAGAAGATGAAGAGGCCCCCTCTCCCCTTCTCTTCCGGTGGCGCCGGAACGCTGCCGTGGCCATCATCATCATCACCGCGATCTACTCCAACACCTCCGCCATCTTCACCAACATCTCCATCACCTTCCCCCCTCTATCTACAGCGGTACACTCTCCCGCAACCCGCTATACCCTCTACTTGAACATGGTGCTTTATGCTGCATATTATTATCCAATGATGTGTTGCCATCCTATGATGTCTGAGTAGATTTTCGTTGTCCTATCAGTGGTTGATGAATTGCTATGATTGATTTAATTTTCTTGTGGTTATGTTGCTGTCCTTTGGTGCTCATCATATGAGCGCGCGCGTGGATCACACCATAGGGTTAGTTGTATGTTGATAGGACTATGTATTGGAGGGCAAGAGTGACAGAAGCTTCAACCTAGCATAGAAATTGATGCATACATGATTGAAGGGGGACCAATATATCTTAATGCTATGGTTGGGTTTTACCTTAATGAACGATAGTAGTTGCGGACACTTGCTAATAGTTCCAATCATAAGTGCATAGAATTCCAAGTCAGGGATGACATGCTAGCAGTGGCCTCTCCCACATAATACTTGCTATCAGTCTAGTAAAGTAGTCAATTGCTTAGGGACGATTTCACAACTCCTACCATCACTTTTCCACACTCGCTATATTTACTTTATTGCTTCTTTACTTACAACAACCCCTACCTTTTATTTACTTGCTCTTTATTATCTTGCAAACCTATCCAACAACACCTATAAAAGTACTTCTAGTTTCATACTTGTTGTAGGTAAAGTGAACGTCAAGCGTACGTAGAGTTGTATCGGTGGTCGATAGAACTTGAGGGAATATTTGTTCTGCCTTTAGCTCCTCGTTGGGTTCGACACTCTTACTTATCGAAAACTGTTGCGATCCCCATACTTGTGGGTTATCAGCGCTCTCCTTCCACGCCGTCGCGCTCGCTCTCATTGCCTTGCCCCTCTCGCTGTCCATCGCCTCCCGCACCAGCCGCGCCACCTCCTCCCAGACCACGTCACCGTCGATCTCCATCCCGATGCCCCACCAGGCGCACGCATACCGGCAGTTGGTCGGCTGCTCGGCGAAGAAGGGCTAGCAGGCCATCGGCACGCCCGCGCACACGCTCTCCAACATCGGAGTTAATTGCAAGGAACTACCACACTTCGGTATGTCGTGACGAATCAGTATCACTAGTCAATTTTTTTGCCATGCAGTGCCAACTCTAAGCCTAAGTGTTGCAAAACGGTCTGACAACTGTATAAGCTTGTATTGACCACGTATCTGACCGACCGGGCCCATTTGTTAGGTGCCACGATGGCCTACTGATGACCCACAAGTATAGGGGATCTATCGTAGTCCTTTCGATAAGTAAGAGTGTCGAACCCAACGAGGAGCAGAAGGAAATGATAAGCGGTTTCCAGCAAGGTATTCTCTGCAAGTACTGAAATAAGTGGTAACAGATAGTTTTGTGCTAGGATAATTTGTAACGAGCAACAAGTAACAAAACTAAATAAAGTGCAGCAAGGTGGCCCAATCCTTTTTGTAGCAAAGGACAAGCCTGGACAAACTCTTATATAGAGAAAAGCGCTCCCGAGGACACATGGGAATATTGTCAAGCTAGTTTTCATCACGTTCATATGATTCGCGCTCGGTACTTTGATAATCTGATATGTGGGTGGACCGGTGCTTGGGTGCTGTCCTTACTTGGACAAGCATCCCACTTATGATTAACCTCTATTGCAAGCATCCGCAACTACAACAAAAGTATTAAGGTAAACCTAACCATACCATGAAACATATGGATCCAAATCAGCCCCTTACGAAGCAACGCATAAACTAGGGTTTAAGCTTCTGTCACTCTAGCAACCCATCATCTACTTATTACTTCCCAATGCCTTACTCTAGGCCCAAATAATGGTGAAGTGTTATGTAGTCGATGTTCACATAACACCACTAGAGGAGAGACAACATACATCTCATCAAAATATCAAACGAATACCAAATTCACATGGCTACTAATAGCAAGACTTCTCCCATGTCCTCAGGAACAAACGTAACTACTCACAAAGCATATTCATGTTCATAATCAGAGGGGTATTAATATGCATATAGGATCTGAACATATGATCTTCCACCAAATAAACCAACTAGCATCAACTACGAGGAGTAATTAACACTACTAGCAACCCACAGGTACCAATCCCGAACTTGGAGACAAGAATTGGATACAAGAGATGAACTAGGGTTTTGAGAGGAGATGGTATTGGTGAAGATGTTGATGGAGATTGCCCTCTCCCGATGAGAGGAGCATTGGTGTAGCGACCTGACCCGAATGGATCAAGTCTCTGTGCTTAAGTGTCATCCCTGGATCGGTATGCTGATACACACTGTACTCGAAGGATTTATAACAGAGGTAAATCACATGTATAAAGTAACGTAAATACTATTACCTCAATCCATATAGCGGAAGCAACAAGGTTGTGGATTCCCATCAACACCAACGGCAAAGTTGAGTGTAGAAACCGTAACCCTAACGTATCACTTACTCGTCGTAAGAAACCTGCAACATGAGACGTTGCAGCCCGAAACGGGTCAGTACATTGAATGTACTGGCAAATTCACACCATAGAGAATGATGAACAATGGCTATCACTACATGCATATTTGGCTGGTGGAAAAGCTCTATGGTTATAAGGTTTTTGCGTAAAGCCAATTTTTCCCTACCACAAAGGAATAAATTTATTTAACTATCATGGTGGTTGTTGAACATTGAGAATGGTTGACATCATTCTCAATCCCAATTAAATAACATCATTAAACCCAACAATATTCATTTAAAGTAACGTGATGAGATCAACAGGATAATCCAGGTACTAGATACTCAAGATGTCCATAACCGGGGACACGGCTAACCATGATTAGTTTGTACACTCTGCAGAGGTTTGCGCACTTTTCCCCACAAGACTCGATCGCCTCCGTTTGGTTTCTCGCACTACATGGTGTTTGAGAAGACGGATGACCGAGACATAGTCTTTCAGAAGCGCTAGCACCTTACATGTGGGTAGACCGGTACACCTACTTTCCCCTACATCTGCTAGTCTACCCGTAAGAGTTCGCACGACTTAGTCAACTATGCCAGAGCCCATAATGGCTTGTGGCTGCACACGGAAGTTTCTAGTATGAATAATCTCATGATCCCTTTGAGCCTGGGTGGCAGTCCGAAATAAAAACAGGCAAGTCCTGATAGACATCAGATGCCTCAATCCACCCAGATGTGTGTTTAAGTTGCCACCTTAGGTAAACCATTAAATTATCAATCTCACATCTGTCATGGATATCACTCACCCAATCCACGTCTACTGGCATAGCATGGCATAATAAGCAAACGTAGAAGTAACTCCCAAAGGTTTCATAATAATACAGGTGATAGGTACTACCTCATCTACTTCCCATCCCACAATTTAATTAGATCCTAATCATGCAATGTTTGAGGATTGATCTAATGCAATAAACTGGGTTGTAGAAAAGGTATGATCAAAGTGTGAACTTGCCTGCAATGTTGATGAAGATGATTCGCACTCAAAACTCTTGATAGATCTACTCGTCACACTCCGGTCAATCTATCGTAAGCAAGCAATAGTAACCACACATAAGCAATCACTCAAAAGATCAGAAAGAACAAAGAAAACAATTCGGAAAACATCCAAACCAAGCAAATAACTCTTGCAACATAAAACTATTTCTAACAGTACCAAAATTATGTGAATTTGGCCTTATCAGAAAGTTTAGGTCAAGAGCTTCGATTTGCAAAAAGAATCAACTCAAACGGAGTTACGAAACTCAAGTTATGATCAAACGAAGTTTGAATTCAAATCTGATCTAATTCAAATTTTAAACTTTTCAAAAACATGTTTGAGTTTTTTATCCGGATAGAGGAGATCATAACGAAGACGTGAGCGTTGGTTTCGTTGAATTTGGACTAACGAGCAAAAAGTTATAGTCATTTGAAGTACAGGGACTATTCTGTAAATAAAGTATTCACATCTAGGTCCCTGGCCAAAAATAACAGAAAAAGAAAAAGACTAAAAGGCGAACGTTTGTTTTCTATACCTAACCAGCGAACGTTCTCTACATAGATCCCTTTGAAAGGAAATCGGTTTTATTAAAAAAAAACGATCTAGGTTTTTTTAAGAACCGGACTAAACCGAGAATAAACCGAGGTGATTACCGGTTCGGGGCGGTTTTCCATCAAAAACCGCCGGCGGCAGTTAGCGATGGACTCAGGCGAGGGTGTCGCGGCTCTGGCGAGTGCGGCGCGCTCCGGTGCAGCGGCGGCAGCGGCGCAGGAGAGCAGGGCGCGGCGAGGCGGCGGAGGGGCGCGGCGCAGACGGAGGAGAGGCAGCGGCGGCGAGCGCCAGCGGCGCGGTTCGGGCGACGGCGCCGGCAGCAGGTGCGGCGGCGACGCAAGGTGTGGCGGCGGGCTGCGGATCCGGTGGCGGCGGACTGGGGTCCAGGGGCCCCGGGGCGGCGGCTTTTGAGGAGGGCGAGGAGGTGGCTTGGAGGAGGGGCAGAGGAGGAGGCCGGAGGCGGCACGGCCTCCTATGGCGGCGCGGCGGCGTGCGGGAGACGAACTCCTGCGGGAGCTCGGGGACGGGCAACGCGGGCTGGGCCACGGCCTGTTGGGCCGGCTGGCCTGGCGCGGAGAGAGAGAGAGAGAGAGAGAGAGCAGTGCTGGGCTTCGGCCTGGCACTGTTCGAAGAGTTTTTTTTAAAACATTTTTGTTCCAAAAGAATAAAAGCAAAAATAACGAAAAAATATTATATAGGCATATAATATATCAAAATTTTCAGAAAAAGATTTTCTACGACATGAACATTTTTATAACTTCAAATAAAATCCACACAAATTCAGATAAATCAAAGAGTGCTACTGGTCTATTAAAATCCAACAAAAATCATTTTAAAAATACCAAAATGATTTCAAATTAATTTTTCTCCAATTTTCTAATGTAGGGAATCATGTTACCCTAATTTCCATTTATTTAATTTTTGGAGAAAAATAATTTGAATAAAACTCAAATAAATCCAAATTGAAAATTAATTCCAAAAGGACTTTGAATTAAATTCTTTGAAACTCCCAACTCATATTTCATAATTTGAAGAAGTCATTTTATCTCCTCTCGTGAAAATCATTGAGTTGCTTAAAGTTTCTGAATTGAAATTATTTCCCAATGGAATTCAAATATTTTTCAAACACCTTTTTCATTTTTAAATGGAAGAAGTCATATCATCTTCACTCAAGGGTTTTGTATTTGAAAAGAATTTGAATTCACGGAGATCAAAAAGCAAATATGAAAGTTTGGGAAAGTCCTTTTATTCCCTCTCATTTAACTTTCAAAAGTTTCGAATTCACTCACTTTCAGACAATCAATCAAACAATCAGTCAAATATATCTATTTATTATAACATTCCAAAATTTAGAATTTTGGGATGTTACAAACCTACCACCCTTAAAAGGAATCTCATCCTCGAGATTCGGAGAGGCTAGAGAGAAATAGGTTAGGTTCGGGGTCTCCTCAAAATCCATCGATCTTCATAGGGGTCTGGGGTGCTACCACCCTTAGAAGCATGGTTACTGTTCCATCAAAACTCATATACTCCATCCTTATTCTTGACAGTGTCGGTCTTCTCAGATCCTCGAGAAAATTCCTTCTCTGAGCTCTTCCGGTAGTGGCATAACCTTACCACAATTTTTCTATCCTTTCATCTTGGTAAGGTTCTTCCGAGATTGGGTCTTCTTAGCTGATGGGTCTGGCGCCAAGACTAAACAACTATCGATATCTCATGGTGGTCAACAATTTGTGGTTTCCCCTGCAAGAAATGGGTCTGGGTTGATCCTCACCGTATAACCTACGGTTGGCAAAAAGCTGCCGTGTACAAGGGAAAAATACTTATACCATTCTTAAGGCTTAAACAAGGTTTAATATCGTCGTCTCTCTACTATAGGCAAGTCACTCAGATTTACCATCCCATATAGCAAGGCGAATAATAAGAGTAAGTCGGTATGGTGATCAATCCATCCCGCACCCAAATCATTACCTTGTATACAGTTTAGCGAATCTCGCATTCTAACACTCGGTCATCCTCACAAGCATTGCGGAATTTCTCTCGTCGACGAACTGGGTTCGGATAAATCCATTGATTCTGCAAGCCAAACAAACATCTATCGTTCCTTCAGAACTCTCAGGTTTTGCGTTACTCCTCTAAGATCGTCTATCGATAAAATCGTAACTTCTTTCAGGGTTTTTCCTTCAACAAGAATGTGCTTGCTTCTTGGCAGGTCCTGGGCCTGTGGGTTATGGCACATCTCATCACTTGTAGTCCTTGAACTTATCATCGGGCAACTGATCATTATTCCAACTTCCAACTTCCTAGTATTCTTAAATCCATCCAATTGTACTGTCTTCCTTCCTTCTATTGGCACCAAACTAGGACATGATTACTCAGACTCATCATGGAATTTCCATTGATCCATATTTCCAACATCATACCTCCTTTATATCCAATGGTAACTCATCTCTTCATCCGCGTGGGGTATCCCTCATACCGAGATAAAAACTTATACTTATGAAGTCCATATTCCACTTCGTGGAACATCATTATCCTTTCCAGGGTCAAGCGTCCTTACAGGGGAATATTGGCCATCTCTGCATGGCACTTCTTCAACTGGGAAATGTGAAACACATCATGAACTCCTGACAGTCCTTCGGGTAACTCCAACTTGTAGGCCACTTCTCTCATACGCTCCAAAACTTGGTATGGTCCTACAAATCTCGGGGCTAACTGTCCCTTAACTCCAAATCGTTTAACTCCTCGCAGAGGGGTCACACGAAGACATGCTCTATCTCCAATTTCATAGACTACCTCCTTGCGTTCTTAAGTCTGCATAACTCTTCTGTCTGGACTGAGCTACCTTCAGTCCATCTCGAATCAACTTAACATTCTCTTCTGACTCCTTGATCACATTTGGTCCAAACAACTGTCGGTCTCCAACTTCATCCCACATACTCTTGGGGCATCACACATATCGAGACAAAACTCATATCCATTTTGTCCAAAATCCATTACAGGGTACTACCACCCTTAAAATGCACAAACCTTCCATAGACCATATTTCTCATATCCTCAGAAATGGTCAAAATCCTTCTTCATAGAGTAACAACTCATAAAATCCATATCAGTACCAACGATGCTACTTTATTTTATTCTCCAATTATTACAATCTCCTGTTTTTCCATTACATGCCTCAACTCAACACCTCAATATAAAGGAAAATGTTCTCACTACTACTACTATATTTCTTCTGTTACAAACTCAACTATTTTTCACAAGTCTCCTTCTCCTTCGGACAAACTCTGGCAAAGTGCCCTGCTTCATTACAACGGAAGCATATTACTTCTGACAAGTATCGAGGTTTCCTTTTTGGGCAACTGTTGGGGTAGTGTCCTAACTCCTTGCACTTGTAACAGGTGACATGACTCAGATCCTTCCTGGAATCCAATCTACTTCTCTTTCTGGACTTTTCCATTCCAATCAGAGCTTCTATTTCCTGTGGGTCATATTCTACTTCCTCCGTCGGGAATTCTACTAGATTCCCATTCATACAATTCTGGGAGATGTGTCCTTCTCCACATGAATAGCAAGACTTGGTGTAGGGTTTAATTGGTTCCTCTTTGGGTGTGTCCTCCACCTCTTCCTTCATCACATGTTCTTCTAAACTTTCCATAAGTGCTCCTTTCATTGCTTCTTCCTTCTGCTGGATGGTTCTTTGTACCAAGGGGTAAATGTGACACTGAGCAGGGTAGTGGGTAGTCCCTTCACACAAGAAACAAGTGATCTGCCTAGTTGGGCATTCTTCAGCTGGGTGACTTCCTTCACAATTAGGGCATTCATCCTTGTGTTCTTTATGGGTGTGTCCTATTTCTCCACAAGTCTTGCAGACGCAAGCTTTCTTCATATCATTTCCATAAGGCTTCAAATTCTCGGACACAAGCCGAGACTTTGGCAGAGTCAACTTAAATTCTTTCCAAGTGGTTACTCCTTGCCATCCATTGATGGTTTGGTACATCCTCCACCAAGTAGCAGCACCTCTTTCAAAGCACTGAAGAGCATGCTGGGTCATATCATGTCCAACTATAGGGTTATTCTCCATGTGATCCTCCATGTTCTGAACCCATCGGTCCGTCTCCAATTGACTCATCGGTCCCGAAAATGCAAGCTCATCTCCATTCATCCTCTATTGGGTCCATGGGTTTGGGGTGAGATAAGAGAGATCAAGAGGGATGCACACAATATGAACAAAAGTTTTGAAAAGACAGATTTTTGTTGTGGCTGTCGAAAAACATCAAACAAATGACAGCTCACAAACGTCGCATCTAACGTAGGTATATCATAGGGGTTTGGTCTTCTAAGGTCAATAAATCTTCAACGTCCCCAAACTCTTCAAGCCTTGTTCATGCCTCCAATGGCTTCTTCCGATCATGCTTGTCTTTCTCAAGTTCTTTTGCCAGATCAATCTCTGTTGACGTGAAATCTCTCGTGACATCCTTTAATATTCCGGAGTTGCATTTCAAACTTCTGGTTTCAACATCCTTCACATGAACCATGGTCATACTGTCCTTTAGTTCTTGACAATTCTCCGGTATCTCGAGGTTGTAGCTCCTCCAGCTTGGCTACTTTCGCTTCTTGGACCTAAGTTCTTCACAAAATGCTCCTTGTCAAAATACGGCTTCTTGTAGCTCCATTTTAAAATTCTTGATGTACTACTCCAGATCCTGGTGATACACCGGCTAGGGCTAAAACTTCATCTTACTAATAGGTGCTCCATCAGCCTTGTTCCATCAAATCCATTCTGAAGAAATGCATCCTTAACTCAGCACGGTGACAATAGCATCAGCGGGCGATGACATCATGGATAGCCGTGTTTCTGCTCTTGTCACTCCCGTGAGCTATCATTCCATAGTTGATATCTCCTGCCTTAGGGTCTTCTTTGACAAAACTTCGAGTTCTCATACTCCTTGTTTCAGTCTTCCTCCGATACACCTTGATCTCGGGTATTGACAACTTCCATAGTCTGCCAAGTTCCATAAGGGTAGCCTTCCTAGGTCATACAAATCTGGGGATTCTTCAGAGCCTCCAATTCTCCTAGTCTTCAGAGTCTTCAACAGCTGTAGTTTCCATTATCATAATGTATGGTAAAATCCTCTTCATTCCGAATGGTCTTACTGGTCTAATATCATGTACTTCTTGGAGTGGTCTCATCAGTCGAATCTTCGTGTGGTCAAAAGGGGAAAGGGGTATGGTCTCACTAAAGGGAATTTTGAATAAGCTCAGAAGAGAAGAGAGGTAAAAGGTATTTTTGAAAGGGAAAGTTGTAGAGAAAAATCTTTGCTATGGGCTTGCCAGTTTCTAGGGTCACGTCCTACAGTCAACATGTGCTCTGATACCATCTTGTAGCGACCTGACCCGAATGGATCAAGTCTCTGTGCTTAAGTGTCATCCCTGGATCGGTATGCTGACACACACAGTACTCGAAGGATTTATAACAGAGGTAAATCACATGTATAAATTACGTAAATACTATTACCTCAATCCATATAGCGGAAGCAACAAGGTTGTGGATTCCCATCAACACAAATGGCAAAGTTGAGTGTAGAAACCATAACCCTAACGTATCACTTACTCGTCGTAAGAAACCTGCAACATGAGACGTTGCAGCCTGAAACGGGTCAGTACATTGAATGTACTGGCAAATTCACACCATAGAGAATGATGAACAATGGCTATCACTACATGCATATTTGGCTGGTGGAAAAGCTCTATGGTTATAAGGTTTTTGCGTAAAGCCAATTTTTTCCTACCACAAAGGAATAAATTTATTTAACTATCATGGTGGTTGTTGAACATTGAGAATGGTTGACAGCATTCCCAATCCCAATTAAATAACATCATTAAACCCAACAATATTCATTTAAAGTAACGTGATGAGATCAACAGGATAATCCAGGTACTAGATACTCAAGATGTCCATAACCGGGGACACGGCTAACCATGATTAGTTTGTACACTCTGCAGAGGTTTGCGCACTTTTCCCCACAAGACTCGATCGCCTCCGTTTGGTTTCTCGCACTACATGGTGTTTGAGAAGACAGATGACCGAGACATAGTCTTTCAGAAGCGCTAGCACCTTACATGTGGGTAGACCGGTACACCTAATTTCCCCTACATCTGCTAGTCTACCCGTAAGAGTTCGCACGACTTAGTCAACTATGCCAGAGCCCATAATGGCTTGTGGCTGCACACGGAAGTTTCTAGTATGAATAATCTCATGATCCCTTTGAGCCTGAGTGGCGGTCCGAAATAAAAACAGGCAAGTCCTGATAGACATCAGGTGCCTCAATCCACCCAGATGTGTGTTTAAGTTGCCACCTTAGGTAAACCATTAAATTATCAATCTCACATCTGTCATGGATATCACTCACCCAATCCACGTCTACTGGCATAGCATGGCATAATAAGCAAACGTAGAAGTAACTCCCAAAGGTTTCATAATAATACAGGTGATAGGTACTACCTCATCTACTTCCCATCCCACAATTTAATTAGATCCTAATCATGCAATGTTTGAGGATTGATCTAATGCAATAAAACTGGGTTGTAGAAAAGGTATGATCAAAGTGTGAACTTGCCTGCAATGTTGATGAAGATGATTCGCACTCAAAACTCTTGATAGATCTACTCGTCACACTCCGGTAAATCTATCGTAAGCAAGCAATAGTAACCACACATAAGCAATCACTCAAAAGATCAGAAAGAACAAAGAAAACAATTCGGAAAACATCCAAACCAAGCAAATAACTCTTGCAACATAAAACTATTTCTAACAGTACCAAAATTATGTGAATTTGGCCTTATCAGAAAGTTTAGGTCAAGAGCTTCGATTTGCAAAAAGAATCAACTCAAACGGAGTTACGAAACTCAAGTTATGATCAAACGAAGTTTGAATTCAAATCTGATCTAATTCAAATTTTAAACTTTTCAAAAACATGTTTGAGTTGTTTATCCGGATAGAGGAGATCATAACGAAGACGTGAGCGTTGGTTTCGTTGAATTTGGACTAACGAGCAAAAAGTTAGTCATTTGAAGTACAGGGACTATTCTGTAAATAAAGTATTCACATCTAGGTCCCTGGCCGAAAATAACAGAAAAAGAAAAAGGCTAAAAGGCGAACGTTCGTTTTCTATACCTAACCAGTGAACGTTCTCTACATAGATCCCTTTGAAAGGAAATCGGTTTTATTAAAAAAACGATCTAGGTTTTTTTAAGAACCGGACTAAACCGAGAATAAACCAAGGTGATTACCGGTTCGGGGCGGTTTTCCATCGAAAACCGCCGGCGGCAGTTAGCGACGGACTTAGGCGAGGGTGTCGCGGCTCGGGCGAGTGCAGCACGCTCCGGCGCAGCGGCGGCAGCGGCGCAGGAGAGCAGGGCGCGGCGAGGCGGCGGAGGGGCGCGGCGCAGACGGAGGAGAGGCAGCGGCGGCGAGCGCCAGCGGCGACGGCAGCAGGTGCGGCGGCGGCGCAAGGTGTGGCGGCGGGCTGCGGATCCGGTGGCGGCGGACTGGGGTCCAGGGGCCCCGGGGCGGCGGCTTTTGAGGAGGGCGAGGAGGTGGCTTGGAGGAGGGGCAGAGGAGGAGGCCGGAGGCGGCACGGCCTCCCATGGCGGCGCGGCGGCGTGCGGGAGACGAACTCCTGCGGGAGCTCGGGGACGGGCAACGCGGGCTGGGCCACGGCCTGTTGGGCCGGCTGGCCTGGCGCGGAGAGAGAGAGAGAGAGAGAGAGAGAGCAGTGCTGGGCTTCGGCCTGGCACTGTTCGAAGAGTTTTTTTAAAACATTTTCGTTCCAAAAGAATAAAAGCAAAAATAACTAAAAATATTATATAGGCATATAATATATCAAAATTTTCAGAAAAAGATTTTCTACGACATGAACATTTTTATAACTTCAAATAAAATCCACACAAATTCAGATAAATCAAAGAGTGCTACTGGTCTATTAAAATCCAACAAAAATCATTTTAAAAATACCAAAATGATTTCAAATTAATTTTTCTCCAATTTTCTAATGTAGGGAATCATGTTACCCTAATTTCCATTTATTTTATTTTTGGAGAAAAATAATTTGAATAAAACTCAAATAAATCCAAATTGAAAATTAATTCCAAAAGGACTTTGAATTAAATTCTTTGAAACTCCCAACTCATATTTCATAATTTGAAGAAGTCATTTTATCTCCTCTCGTGAAAATCATTGAGTTGCTTAAAGTTTCTGAATTGAAATTATTTCCCAATGGAATTGAAATATTTTTCAAACACCCTTTTCATTTTTAAATGGAAGAAGTCATATCATCTTCACTCAAGGGTTTTGTATTTGAAAAGAATTTGAATTCACGGAGATCAAAAAGCAAATATGAAAGTTCGGGAAAGTCCTTTTATTCCCTCTCATTTAACTTCCAAAAGTTTCGAATTCACTCACTTTCAGACAATCAATCAAACAATCAGTCAAATCTATCTATTTATTATAACATTCCAAAATTTAGAATTTTGGGATGTTACAATTGGTGATGACGATGGCGATGATTTCCCCCTCCAGGAGGGAAGTTTCCCCGATAGAACAGCTCCGCCAGAGCCCTAGATTGGTTCCGCCTTGTGGAGGCGGAGTTTCGTCCGAGAAGATGGCTTATGATTTTTTTCTCATGGAAAGACTTCATATAGCATAAGATGGCCATCGAAGGGCCACCAGGGGGCCCATGAGGTAGGGGGTGCGCCCCCCACCCTCGTGGGCAGGGTGTGGCCCCCTGGTGAACTTCTTGCGCTCAGTATTTTTTATATATTCTGAAATTGACTTCCGTGAAGTTTCAGGACTTTTGGAGCTGTGCAGAATAGGTCTCTAATATTTGCTCCTTTTCCAGCCCAGAATCCCAGCTGCCGGCATTCTTCCTCTTTATGTAAACCTTGTAAAATAAGAGAGAATAGGCATAAGTATTGTGACATAATGTGTAATAACAGCCCATAATGCAATAAATATCGATATAAAAGCATGATGCAAAATGGATGTATCAACTCCCCTAAGCTTAGACCTCGCTTGTCCTCAAGCGAAAGCCGAAATCAAAAAATATGTCCACATGTTTAGAGATAGAGGTGTCGATAAAAGTAAAATACGAACATGAGGGCATCATGATCATTCTTAGAACAACAACTTATATAATTCTTGTCATATGATCTCTTGCTAGAGTAACAATTCAATCACAATTTCAAGTATGAATCATAAACTTCATTGAAAACTAACAAATTATAATCTCAGTCATTGGAGCAATTGCAATTTATCATAACATAGGAAAGAGTCAATATAAGAGCTTTTCAGCAAATCCACATACTCAACTATCATATAGTCTTTCACAATTGCTGACACTCACGCAATACTTATGGGTATGGAGTTTTAATCGGACATAGAGAAAGATAAGGGCTCATAGTTTTGCCTCCCAATGTTTTACCTCAAGGGTAATGTCAACAATAATAGTTCATGAAAACTCACATCCAATTAGCCATATATACCAGGATCTTTCCAACATACTGTGCTTGTCAAAGGATAAAATGTAAAAAGGAAGGGTGAAGATCACCATGGCTCTTATGCAAGGTAGGAGATAAAAGTAAAAGATAGGCCCTTCGCAGAGGGAAGCAGATGTTGTCATGCGCTTTTATGGTTGGATGCACAAAATCTTAATGCGAAAGAACGTCACTTTATATTGCCACTTGTGATATGGACCTTTATTATGCAGTCTATCGCTTTTATTTCTTCCATATCACACGATCGTATAAAGTTTATTTTCTCCCACACTAATAAGTCATACATATTTAAAGAGCAATTTTTATTGCTTTGCACCGATGACAACTTACTTGGAGGATCTTACTCAATCCATAGGTAGGTATGGTGGACTCTCATGGCAAAACTGGTTTAAGGGTATTGGGAAGCACAAGTAGTATCTCTACTTGGTGCGATGAATTTGGCTAGCATGAGAGGGAAAGGCAAGCTCAACCATGTTGGATGATCCATGACAATATAATTTATCTCAGATGTAAGAAAAAATAACCCATTACGTTGTCTTCCTTGTCCAACATCAACTCTTCAGCATGTCATTGTTTAATGAGTGCTCACAATCATAAAAGATGTCCAAGATAGTATATTTATATGTGAAGACCTCTCTTTCTTTATTACTTCCTATTAATTGCAACGATGACCAAAACTATGTTTGTCAACTCTCAACAACTTTTACTCATCATACTCTTTCTATGTGAGCTCATTACTCTCCATAGGATCCTTATGATCTCTTTGTTTCTTTTTATTTCTTTCTCTTTTCTTTTATTCACTTAGGATCATGGCAAAAGAATCAAGCCCTTGACTCAACACTAATCTTTATTATATATAGCTCACGGACTCGATTACATAGAGGGATCATAAAGCAAAACTCACAACTAGATCATACTAAGAACTTTTATTATACTAGATCAAGATATTACCAAAAGGATCGACCTAAGAAAAACGGTAAAGATAAAAGTGATGGTGATACGATACCGGGGCACTCCCCCAAGCTTGGCAGTTGCCAAGGGGAGTGCCCATACCAGATACTCAATTCTTCTTTGTTGGTGGAGAAGGTGATGGTTTTGTTGATGGCGTAGGCTTCTTCCTTAATTTGCGCTTGAGGACAGAATTTTGGCCCCTTAGGTCCTCGATCTCCTGCTCCACATAGCTCTCTCTTTCCGAATCCTGGGATGACATGTTGCTCAAATCTGCAGCAGGACAACTCGAAACAAAGACAGGAGATATTTGCGTGATACGGGAGTCAAAACCTCCGGGAGATTATATAATGAATTTTTACCGACCAAAATACGTGTCGTGTAAGAAAACGGAGTCTGGAAAGCGCACGAGGTGCCCACGAGGTAGGGGGGCGCGCCCAGGGGGTAGGGCGCGCCCTCCACCCTCGTGGAGGCCTCGTGTCCTTCCCGGACTGCTACTTATGTTTCTATTTTTCTAAATATTCCAAAACGGAGAAATATTCCCTTAAAAACTGCTTTGGAGTCGGTTTACTTACCTTACCACATACCTATTCCTTTTCGGAGTCTGAAACGTTCCGGAAAGTGTCCCTTATGTCTTCCTCTGGGGTTACGGTTTCAATAACATCGGTTTCAACATTTATAGGATTACCTGAGATATAATGTTTAATTCTTTGACCGTTCACCACCTTCGAATTTGTGCCTTCGAAATTGTTGATTTCTATGGCACCGAAACGATAGACCTCCTCGATAGCGTAAGGACCTTCCCATTTAGAGAGAAGTTTTCCTGCAAAAAATCATAAACGAGAGTTGTATAGCAATACATAATCACCTACATTGAACTCACGCTTTTGTATCCTTTTGTTATGCCATCTTTTAAATTTTTCTTTAAACAGCTTGGCATTTTTGTAGGCTAGGGTTCTCCATTCACCGAGTGAGCTAATATCAAATAACCTCTTCTCACCGGCCAGTTTAAAATCATAATTGAGCTCTTTAATAGCCCAATATGCCTTGTGTTCTAGTTTTCGAGGTAAGTGACATGCTTTTCCATAAACCATTTTATACGGAGACATACCCATAGGATTTTTATATGCAGTTCTATAGGCCCATAATGCATCATCAAGTTTCTTGGACCAATTCTTTCTAGACCTATTGACAGTCTTTTGTAAAATTAATTTGAGCTCTCTATTACTCAATTCAGATTGACCACTAGACTGAGGGTGATAAGGAGATGCAATTCTATGATTAACATCATATTTAGCAAGCATTTTACGAAAAGCACCATGAATAAAATGTGAACCACCATCAGTCATTAAATATCTAGGGACTCCAAATCTTGGAAAAATAACTTCTTTAAGCATTTTAATAGAAGTGTTATGATCAACACTACTAGTTGGAATAGCTTCTACCCACTTAGTAACGTAATCAACAACAACTAAAATATGTGTATATCCATTAGAGGCAGGAAAAGGTCCCATATAGTCAAAGCCCCAAACATCAAATGGTTCAATAACGAGTGAATAGTTCATAGGCATTTCTTGACGTCTACTAATATTACCAATTCTTTGACATTCATCACAAGATAAGACAAACTATCGGGCATCTTTGAAGAGAGTAGGCCAATGAAAACCAGATTGCAATACCTTATGTGCAGTTCTATCTCCAGCATGGTGTCCTCCATAAGCTTCAGAGTGACACTTGCGTAGGATCTGTTCCTGTTCATGCTCAGGTACAAAACATCTAATAACACCATCTACTCCTTCTTTATAAAGATGTGGGTCATCCCAAAAGTAATGCCTCAAATCATAGAAGAACTTTTTCTTTTTCTGGTATGTGAAACTAGGTGGTATGAATTTAGCAACAATGTAATTAGCATAATCAGCATACCATGGAGCAGTATGAGAAGCATTTATGAAATTTAATTGCTCATCAGGAAAGCTATCATCAATAGGTAGTGGGTCATCAAGCACATTTTCTAACCTAGACAAGTTGTCTGCAACGGGGTTCTCAGCTCCCTTTCTATCAACAATATGTAAGTCAAATTCTTGTAGCAAGAGAATGCATCTAATAAGTCTAGGTTTAGCATCTTTATTTTCCATAAGATATTTAATAGCAGCATGATCAGTGTGAATATTTACTTTAGAATCAACAATATAAGGTCTAAACTTATCACAAGCAAATACAACTGCTAAGAATTCTTTTTCAGTAGTAGCATAATTTCTTTGAGCATTGTCTAGGGTTTTACTAGCATATTGAATAACATTTAATTTCTTATCAACTCTTTGCCCTAGAACAACACCTACAGCATAATCACTAGCATCACACATAATTTCAAAGGGTAAATTCCAATCAGGTGGCTGAATAATAGGTGCAGAGATCAATGCTTTCTTGAGTATTTCAAATGCTTCTACACAATCATCATCAAAGACAAATGGTATATCTTTTTGTAATAAATTAGCCAGAGGCCGAGAAATTTTTGAGAAGTCCTTAATGAACCTCCTATAAAATCCGGCGTGACCAAGGAAACTTCTTGTACCTTTGATGTCCTTGGGACATGGCATCTTTTCAATAGCATCAACCTTGGCTTTATCAACCTCAATACCTCTTTCAAAAACTTTATGCCCCAAGACAATACCTTCATTAACCATAAAGTGGCACTTTTCCCAATTCAAGACAAGATTAGTTTCTTCACATCTCTGCAAAACTCGATCAAGGTTGCTCAAGCAATCATCAAAAGAAGATCCATAGACGGAGAAATCGTCCATGAAAACCTCACAAATCTTTTCACAAAAGTCTGAGAATATAGCCATCAAGCATCTTTGAAAGGTAGCAGGTGCATTACATAAACCAAAAGGCATATGTCTATAAGCAAAAGTACCAAAAGGGCAAGTAAAAGTAGTCTTTGATTGATCCTTGGCTGACACAGGTATTTGAGAGAAACCAGAATAACCATCTAGAGAGCAAAAATGTGTATGTTTGGATAATCTTTCTAGCATTTGATCGATAAAAGGTAAGGGGCGATGATCCTTTTTATTGGCCTTAGTTAATTTGCGGAAATCAATTACCATCCTATAACCTGTAATAATTCTTTGAGGAATCAATTCATCTTTATCATTAGGAACGATAGTAATACCTCCCTTCTTAGGGACACAATGGACAGGACTTACCCACTGACTATCAGCAACGGGATAGATTATACCTGCCTCAAGGAGCTTTAGTATTTCTTTTCTTACCACTTCTTTCATTTTAGGATTCAGCCGTCGTTAATGATCACAAACTGGTTTAGCATCTTCTTCCAAATTTATTTTCTGTTGACATAGAGTGGGACTAATGCCCATAAGATCATCAAGAGTATACCCAATAGCAGCACAGTGCTTCTTCAGAGTTTTCAATAATCTCTGTTCCTCATGCTCTGAAAGGTTAGCACTAATAATAACAGGATATATCTTTTTCTCATCAAGATAAGCATATTTAAGAGTATCAGGCAACGGTTTAAGCTCAAACACGGGATCACCCTTGGGTGGAGGAGGATCCCCTAGGATTTCAACAGGCAAATTGTGTTTCAGAATAGGTTCCTATTTAAAGAATACTTCATCTATTTCCCTTCTTTCATTCATAAACATATCATTTTCATGGTCTAGCAAATATTGTTCTAAAGGATCACTAGGAGGTACGGTAATAGAAGCAAGACCAATAATTTCATCCTTACTAGGCAATTCTTCTTCACGGTGTTGTCTATTAAATTTAGAGAAATTAAATTCATGAGACATATCATCTAATTCTAAACCGATAGTAACAACATCCTTTTTGCAATCTATCTTAGCATTAACAGTGTTTAAGAAGGGTCTACCAAATATAATGGGACAAAAGCTATCTTGTGGGGAACCAAGAACAAGAAAATCAGTAGGATATTTAGTTTTCCCACACAAGACTTCAACATCTCTAACAATTCCCATTGGTGAAATAGTATCTCTATTGGCAAGTTTAATTGTGGCATCAATATCTTTTAACTCAACAGGTGCAATATCATGCATAATTTCTCTATATAGGCTAATAGGTATTGCACTAGCACTGGCACCCATATCACATAAGCCATGATAATAATGATCTCCTATTTTAACAGAAATAATAGGCATGCCTACCACATGTCTAGGTTTATCTTTAGCACAAGGTTTAGCAATTCTAGCAGTTTCATCATAGAAATAAATAACATGCCCATCAATATTATCAGACAAGAGATCTTTAACAATAGCAATATTAGGTTCAACTTTAACTTGCTCAGGAGGTGTATATGTTCTAATATTGCTTTTACGAACCACATTTGAAGCTTTAGCACGATCCTTTATCCTAACAGGGAAAGGTGGTTTCTCAACATAAGAAGTAGGAACAACAAGATCATTATAAGTGATAATCTTTTCTTCAAATTTAATAGGTGCAACTACTTTTACTTCTATGGGAGGATGATATTTAAACCACTTCTCCTTGGGGAGATCAACATAAGTAGCAAAAGATTCACAGAAAGAAGCTACTATCTTAGAGTCAAGTCCATATTTAGTGCTAAATTTACGGAAAATATTAGTATCCATAGAAGATTTAACACAATCAAACTTAGGTGTCATACCTGACTCCTTACCTTCGTCGAGGTCCCAATCTTCAGAGTTTCATTTAATTCTTTCCAATAAATCCCATTTGAATTCAATAGTCTTCATCATAAAAGAGCCAACACAAGAAGTATCGAGCATGGTACGATTGTTATCAGAAAGCTGAGCATATGAATTTTGAATAATCATTTCTCTTGAGAGCTCATGATTGGGGCATGAATATAACATTGATTTAAGCCTCCCCCAAGCTTGAGCGATGCTTTCTCCTTCGCGAGGCCAAAAATTATATATATAATTGCGATCACGATGAACAAGATGCATAGGATAAAACTTCTGATGAAATTCCAATTTCAATCATTTGTAGTTCCATGACCCCGTACCATCACATAGCCTATACCATGTCGATGCATCTCCCTTCAAATATAAAGGGAAGACCTTCTTAAAAACATCTCCGGGTACACCTGCAAGCTTAAATAATCCACAAACTTCATCAATATATATTAGGTGCTCATCAGGATGCATTGTTCCATCTCCTACAAAAGAATTAGCTAGCAGTTTTTCTATCATACCCGAAGGAATCTCAAAGTAGACATTTTCATTTTCATTTTCAGTAGGTTCAGTAGGTTGAGGAGCAACTCTTTGCTCTACTGGTCGGGGTGAAGATACCCCAAACAAGCCCCTCAGAGGATTACTTTCCATAGTAACAAGTGACAGAAAATTCCACCTACCAAAGGCACTTCACTCCCCGGCAACGGCGCCAGAAAAGAGTCTTGATGACCCACAAGTATAGGGGATCTATTGTAGTCCTTTCGATAAGTAAGAGTGTCGAACCCAACGAGGAGCAGAAGGAAATGATAAGCGGTTTCCAGCAAGGTATTCTCTGCAAGTACTGAAATAAGTGGTAATAGATAGTTTTGTGATAGGATAATTTGTAACGAGCAACAAGTAACAAAAGTAAATAAAGTGCGGCAAGGTGGCCCAATCCTTTTTGTAGCAAAGGACAAGCCTGGACAAACTCTTATATAGAGAAAAGCACTCCCGAGGACACATGGGAATATCGTCAAGCTAGTTTTCATCACGTTCATATGATTCGTGTTCGGTACTTTGATAATCTGATATGTGGGTGGACCGGTGCTTGGGTGCTGTCCTTACTTGGACAAGCATCCCACTTATGATTAACCTCTATTGCAAGAATCCGCAACTACAACAAAAGTATTAAGGTAAACCTAACCATAGCATGAAACATATGGATCCAAATCAGCCCCTTACGAAGCAACACATAAACTAGGGTTTAAGCTTCTGTCACTCTAGCAACCCGTCATCTACTTATTACTTCCCAATGCCTTCCTCTAGGCCCAAATAATGGTGAAGTGTTATGTAGTTGACGTTCACATAACACCACTAGAGGAGAGACAACATACATCTCATCAAAATATCGAACGAATACCAAATTCACATGACTACTAATAGCAAGACTTCTCCCATGTCCTCAGGAACAAACGTAACTACTCACAAAGCATATTCATGTTCATAATCATAAGGGTATTAATATGCATATAGGATCTGAACATATGATCTTCCACCAAATAAACCAACTAGCATCAACTACAAGGAGTAATTAACACTACTAGCAACCCACAGGTACCAATCCCGGACTTGGAGACAAGAATTGGATACAAGAGATGAACTAGGGTTTTGAGAGGAGATGGTGCTGGTGAAGATGTTGATGGAGATTGCCCTCTCCTGATGAGAGGAGCGTTGGTGATGACGATGGTGATGATTTCCCCCTCCCGGAGGGAAGTTTTCCCGATAGAACAGCTCCGCCAGAGCCCTAGATTGGTTCCGCCAAGGTTCCGCCTCGTGGCGGCGGAGTTTCGTCTGAGAAGATGGCTTATGATATTTTTCTCATCGAAAGACTTCATATAGCAGAAGATGGCCATCGGAGGGCCACCAGGGGGCCCACAAGGTAGGGGGGCGCGCCCCCACCCTCATGGGCAGGGTGTGGCCCCCCTGGTGAACTTCTTGCGCTCAGTATTTTTTATATATTCTGAAATTGACTTCCGTGAAGTTTCAGGACTTTTGGAGCTATGCAGAATAGGTCTCTAATATTTGCTCCTTTTCCAGCCTAGAATCCCAGCTGCCGGCATTCTCCCTCTTTATGTAAACCTTGTAAAATAAGAGAGAATAGGCATAAGTATTGTGACATAATGTGTAATAACAACCCATAATGCAATAAATATCAATATAAAAGCATGATGCAAAATGGACGTATCACCTACCCGCGCGCACCCGCTCGGTCACTCGATCCAGCCCGGCTCGGTCGCACCAAGTAGCTGGGTCGGGTCGAACCCGTACGCGACGAACCCTAGTTTCCTCTCCCCCTCCCTCGTCTCCCTCTCCCCCTCCCTCGTCTCCCTCTCCCCCTCCCTCGTTTCCTCGGGTCACACCAAGTGACAGATTTGGATTTGGTGGAAAGATGATTTGAGTGGAAAGCAACTTGGGGAAGGCTAGAGATCAAGATTCTTGTGGTTGGAATGGAATATCTTGGTCTCAACACATGAGTAGGTGGTTCTCTCTCAGAAAATGTATGCTGGAAGTGTAGGCACGTTCTGATGGCTCTCTCCACGAATGAACAGTGGCTGGAGGGGTATATATAGCCTCCACACAAAATCTAACCATTACACACAATTTACCAAACTCGGTGGGACCGAATCATGAAACTCGGTCAGACCGATTTAGTTCAAAATGTGAACGTTAGGATTTTCAGTGGGACCGATATGATCAACTCGGTGGGACCTATGTACTAGGGTTAGGGTAAAACCTCATCTCGGTTTGACTGATTACACAAACTCAGTGAGACTGATTTTGGTAATAAGCTAACCAGAGAGTTGGTCAAGCAAACTCGATGGGACCGATTGCCTTGATACATCTCCAACGTATCTATAATTTTTTTATTGTTCCATGCTATTATATTACCCGTTTTGGATGTTTATGGGCTTTATTATACACTTTTATATTATTTCTGGGACTAACCTATTAACCGGAGGCCCAACCCAAAATGTTGTTTTATTGCCTATTTCAGTGTTTCGAAGAAAAGGAATATCAAATGGAGTCCAAACGGAATGAAACCTTCAGGAGAGTTATTTTTGGAACGGAAGAAACCCAGGAGACTTGGAGTAGACATCAGGGAAGCTTCGAGGAAGCCACGAGGCAGGGAGGCGCGCCCCCACTCTCGTGGGCCCCTCGTGGCTCCCCTGGCCGACTTCTTTCGCCTATATATGTCCATATACCCTAAAAACATCGAGGAGCAGAATAGATCGGGAGTTCCGCCGCCAGAAGCCTCCGTAGCCACGGAAAATCAATCTAGACCCGTTCCGGCACCCTGCTGGAGGGGGGAATCCCTCTCCGGTGGCCATCTTCATCATCCCGGTGCTCTCCATGACGAGGAGGGAGTAGTCCACCCTCAGGGTTGAGGGTATGTACCAGTAGCTATGTGTTTGATCTCTCTCTCTCTCTCTCTCGTGTTCTTGATTTGGCACGATCTTGATGTATAGCGAGCTTTGCTATTATAGTTGGATCTTATGATGTTTCTCCCCCTCTACTCTCTTGTAATGGTTTGAGTTTTCCCTTTGAAGTTATCTTATCGGATTGAGTCTTTAAGGATTTGAGAACACTTGATGTATGTCTTGCATGTACTTATCTATGGTGATAATGGGATATCACGTGATCCACTTGATGTATGTTTTGGTGATCAATTTGCGAGTTCCGTGACCTTGTGAACTTATGCATAGGGGTTGGCACACGTTTTCGTCTTGACTCTCCGGTAGAAACTTTGGGGCACTCTTTGAAGTTCTTTATGTTGATTGAATAGATGAATCTGAGATTGTGTGATACATATCGTATAATCATACCCACTGATACTTGAGGTGACATTGGAGTATCTAGGTGACATTAGGGTTTTGGTTTATTTGTGTCTTAAGGTGTTATTCTAGTACGAACTCTTGAATAGATTGATCAGAAAGAATAACTTTGAGGTGGTTTCGTACCCTACCATAATCTCTTCGTTTGTTCTCTGCTATTAGTTACTTTGGAGTGACTCTTTGTTGCATGTTGAAGGATAGTTATATGATCCAATTATGTCATTATTGTTGAGAGAACTTGCACTAGTGAAAGTATGAACCCTAGGCCTTGTTTCAACACATTGCAATACCGTTTTCACTCACTTTTATCATTAGTTACCTTGATGTTTTTATATTTTCAGATTACAAAAACCTATATCTACCATCCATATTGCACTTATCACCATCTCTTCGCCAAACTAGTGCACCTATTCAATTTACCATTGTATTGGGTGTGTTGGGGACACAAGAGACTCTTTGTTATTTGGTTGCAGGGTTGTTTGAGAGAGACCATCTTCATCCTATGCCTCCCACGGATTGATAAATCTTAGGTCATCCACTTGAGGGAAATTTGTTACTATCCTACAAACCTCTGCACTTGGAGGTCCAACAACGTCTACAAGAAGAAGGTTGTGCAGTAGACATCATGCCTATCTCGGTGGAACCCAAATAATTGCAGCAGTCAACAGAGAGTTTGCAAGCCCATCTCGATGAGACCGAAGTGACTAGGGTTTCTGGCAGTGGCTATGTCAAATGAACTCGGTGGCGCCGGATAGATCAAATCGGTAAGGCTGAGTTTGACTTTTGGTTTGGGACATATGTGGATATGATAAAGTGGTTGAGGGCTTCAGAGCATATCACTAAGCACTTTGAGCAAGCAAGCCATTAAGCAACACCTCATCCCCTTTTAATAGTATTGGCTTTCCTATGGACTCAATGTGATCTTGGATCACTAAAATGAAAATGTAGAGTCTTGAGCTTTTGCCAATCTTCTGTCCTTAGCATCTTGAAGGGGTTCCACATCCTCTCGTCCATGCCACTCCACTATTGAACTCATCTGAAATATACTAGATAAAAGTATTAGTCCAACAAGAGATATATTGACATTAATTACCAAAATCACCGAGGGAGCACTTGTGCTTTCAGTCTCACCCTTTTTGGTAATTGATGACAACATACATCAAAGCTTTGGAAAGACATGTAACATGCATAGGCTCCCCTACACGTATACAATCATGTAAGTGTGGAATGTAAGAGTATGTGACTACATAAGCATGACAGAGCAAGCAATGAGTTACATGTATGTTGGCTATATGCATCAGAGAAAATGATATGAATATAGGAATTGTACCTTCATGTTCATGAGTCCTTCTTGCAAATAATATGTACATCAGCAAGAGTTCATCATGCACATGAATGTGATGCATATACTTACCTTGTGGTCTTGAGCTAGCTTTGGAAGAGATGAACCTGAGTAAACAAGGTTAGATAACATAGAAACAACTACCAAATAGAGCAAGAGAGGAAACCACAAGAGTACCAAGATTGGGATGAAATGTAGAGAGTGAGTACTAGGTACTCTATTGGATATATACATGTCCCCAAAGGTAAAATATATGCAATGAATTCAAAGATTTCCTTCCCTAGGATGTCTTTCTCCCCCTGAATCTTATATTGGATAGTGGGAGAATATAGGGAAAAGAAAATCAGAGCACAAACATAACACAAACTAACATGTCTTTCCGCTCTTAAAGACATGTGACTTCTCTGAAGGAAATATGCCCTAGAGGCAATAATAAAGTTGTTATTTATATTTCCTTATATCATGATAAATGTTTATTATTCATGCTAGAATTGTATTAACCGGAAACTTAGTACATGTGTGAATAGATAGACAAATAGAGTGTCCCTAGCATGCCTCTACTTGACTAGCTTGTTTATCAAAGATGGTTATGTTTCCTAGCCATAGACATGTGTTGTCATTTGATAAATGGGATGACATCATTAGAGAATGATGTGATGGACAAGACCCATCCGTTAGCTTCGCACTATGATCGTGTAGTTTGTTGCTATTGCTTTCATCATGACTTATACATGTTCCTCTGACTATGAGATTATGCAACTCCCGAATACCGAAGGAACACTTAGTGTGCTATCAAATGTCACAACGTAACTGGGTGATTATAAAGATGCTCTACAGGTGTCTCCGATGGTGTTTGTTGAGTTGGCATATATCGAGATTCAGATTTGTCACTCTGATTGTCAGAGAGGTATCTCTGGGCCCTCTCGGTAATGCACATCACTATAAGCCTTGCAAGAAATGTGACTAATGAGTCAGTTGTGGGATTATGCATTACAGAACGAGTAAAGAGACTTGCCAGTAATGAGATTGAACTAGGTATAGTGATACCGACGATGGAATCTCGGGCAAGTAACATACCAGACAAAGGGAACAACGTATGTTGTTATGCGGTTTGGTCGATAAAGATCTTCATAGAATGTGTAGGAACCAATATGAGCATCCAGGTTCCGCTATTGGTTATTGACCGGAGAGGTGTCCCGGTCATGTCTACATAGTTCTCGAACCCGTAGGGTCCGCACGCTTAACGTTCGATGACGATTGGTATTTTGAGTTTATGTGATTTGATGTACCAAAGGTTGTTTGGAGTCCCGGATGAGATCACATACATGACTAGGAGTCTCGAAATGGTCGAGACATAAAGATTCATATATTGGAAGGCTGCATTCGGACACTGGAATTGTTCGGGTCATTTCGGATAAGTTTCAGAGTACCGGGGGTTACCCGAACCCCCGGGAAGCTATTGGGCCTCATGGGCCTTAGTGGAGAAGAGAGAGGGCTGGCCAGGAGGTGGCGCGTGCCCCCTTGCCCCAATCCGAATTGGACAAGGGGAGGGGGCGGCGCCCCCCTCCTTCCTTATCTCCTCCTTCCCCCCATCTCCTACTTGGACTAGGGAAGGAGGAAACCTACTCCTACTAGGAGTAGGATTCCTCCGCCCTTGGTGCGCCCCTTGTGGCTGGCCGGCCTCCTCCTCCCCTCCTTTATATACGGGGAGGGGGGCACCTCTTAAGAGTAGGTGTTTCAAGAACCTAAGTCCTTACAAAAAAAGAATCCATGATCACTATATACCCCCGAAGGTACTGAGCCCAAACATCTGTCTGAAAATCAGACCCCCCCTTTTACCTGTAAGTCTTTTACGTACAGTGATTATGGTCATTCTGACCCCCCTCAACCACGAGAATGACAAATCGTGCATAGCCACATAGCCCGCTTTTTGAGCTTGAATTCGATTTCGCTCTGCGAAATCAGAGAGCGCCGAAACGTACGTGGGGAAGCAAAAGATGCAAGAGAGCCTTTTTCCGGGAAGGAAGGGACGGCCGAGAACGATGTCCTTTCTCGTGCCTAATGCCTAATGCCTAAGCGGGAGCGCCCCTCTTCTTCGGCTTTTGCTACGGTCTGTTCCTTCCTTCAGTCAGTCCTTCCTTCAAGATTTTTGCCTGCGGATCTCTACCTTTTGTGGCCCATCTATTAGCTTTTTGACCATCTTTGAGTCATAGCGAGACGGCTCTATCTCTTTTCACAAGTACAGCCGTAAGTACAGTTGCGGGCGGTGCGCAAAGTGTACAAAGGCGAGTCTCATGGGCAGCGGCACATGAGGGGTCTCCCGAACTTCATGGAAGACGCAGTTAGGGAGTTGGAAGATGCACTTTGGACTCCTGCAGCTGCGAGGTTCTTTGATCGAATCAGCTCTTTGCGTTTACTTTCATCCCATCCCACTCTCTTTCTTCTTTCGTTTTACCTTGCCTTTTCAGGTAGCTTTGTTACGGCTATTTAGCTAGGTGGGGCATTGGTCATAGCCGAAGTCGAAGGGAAAAAATAAGGTAATGAGATGATGGTGCCATCAAGAAGTTTTCGACGAACGTAGTAGCGGCCAAAAATGAAACTCTTGCATGAAAGACTGTGACGCGGCAGGAATAGATCCAGGGGGAGGACGCGAATAAAAAAGGCTATGAGGGCTTTCGTGCTAGCTTCATCGATGTTACCCACCAAATAAAAAGCCTGTTCAGGTAGGCCGTCTAATTCTCCGGAAAGGATTAGTTGAAATCCCCTCAGAGCACCCAGTCACAGCTCGTCACAAGAAAGGATTGATGGTCGAGTCCCCGTGCATGAAGTCAGTGGATTCGAGTCCCTAATTCCTTTCCTATCTTTCTTCTTTTTCTTAAGGACCTATAAGAAGAAGCAAATCCCTTTCTTGAATGGCCGAGGAAGAGGCATTCTATGGATCGTTCGGATCGATAATAATCTCATCAAGGAGCTTGAGCCCTCATACGCACTCCTCTTTCCCCACCAAACCAACAAGTAGTAGGTTGGTGGGCCTCGGTATCTCTATTTGCTAAGATGGATACCTGTTATTGATACCGATTTAGGCGAGCAGCATAGCCTGGCAGAGCCAGAGGAAGAAGTCCGTCTTGTTAGCGAGTTAGCGAGTAGTTTCCTTTAGACGATTTCCGCGAGCATACTAGCTTTTCAGATCGGTTGGTCGAAAATTCTTTTCAAGTAGTCTCAGTCGGTGAACTCGGTCACGCCGCGTTTTACTGGGAAGGATCGAACCATGGGAACAAATGAACAGGGCTATCACCTTCTTTGGCCGGATCTTCCAATCTTTTTAGAAAACCAGTTCACTGCGCGCCCCACCCCGTCATCAGTCTTGTGTTGCCTATGCTTGCGCCCCAAAACCACACAAGTTGATCTTTAGCCGTGTGCGGTGCCCCCCTCCACAGTTTTACACCTCGGTCATATCATCATAGTGCTTAGGCGAAGCCCTCGCCGTTAACTTCATCACCATCGTCACCATGCCGTCGTGCTCACGGAACTCTCCCTCCACCTCAGCTGGATCTAGAGTTCGTGGGACATCACCGAGCTGAACGTGTGCAGATCACGGAGGTGTCGTGCGTACGGTACTTGATTGGTTGGATCGCGAAGACATTCGACTACATCAACCACGTTACTTAAACGCTTCCGCTTTCGGTCTACGAGGGTACGTGGACACACTCTCCCAGCTTGTTGCTATGCTTCTCCTAGATAGATCTTGCGTGATCATAGGAAATATTTGAAATACTATGTTCCCCAACAGTGGCATCCGAGCCAGGTCTATGCGTAGATGTTATATGCACGAGTAGAACACAAAGAGTTGTGGGCGATAATAGTCATACTACTTACCAGCATGTCATACTTTGATTCGGTGGTATTGTTGGATGAAGCCGCCCAGAGCAACATTACATGACTGCATTCATGAGACTGGTTCTACCGTCATGCTTCGCACACAGGTGGCTAGTGGGTGTCTGTTTCTCCAACTTTAGTTGAATTGAGTGTGACCACGCACGGTCCTTGTTGAAGGTTAAAACATCACACTTGACGAAAAATCATTGTGGTTTTGATGCGCAGGTAAGAATTGTTCTTGCTAAGCCCATAGCAGCCACGTAAAACTTGTAACAACAAAGTAGAGGACGTCTAACTTGTTTTTTCAGGGCATGTTGTGATGTGATATGGTTTAGACGTGATGGGATATAAATTGTTATATGATATGATCATTGAGGGAGTCCTGGATTAGGGGGTATCCGGACAGCCGGATTATATCCTTTGGCCGGACTGTTGGACTATGAAGATACAAGATTTAAGACTTCGTCCCGTGTCCGGATGGGACTCTCCTTGGCGTGGAAGGCAAGCTTGGCAATACAGATATGTAGATCTCTTTCCTTGTAACCGACTCTGTGTAACCCTAGCCCCCTCGGTGTCTATATAAACCGGAGGGTTTAGCCCGTAGGACCAAGAACAACAATCATACCATAGGCTAGCTTCTAGGGTTTAGCCTCTTCGATCTCGTGGTAGATCAACTCTTGTAATACTCATATCATCAAGATCAATCAAGCAGGAGTAGGGTTTTACCTCCATCGAGAGGCCCGAACCTGGGTAAAAACATCGTGTCCCCCGTCTCCTGTTACCATCCGCCTAGACACACAGTTCGGGACCCCCTACCCGAGATCCGCCGGTTTTGACACTGACATTGGTGCTTTCATTGAGAGTTCCTCTGTGTCGTCATCGTTAGGCTTGATGGATCCTTCAATCATCGATAGCGATGCATTCCAGGGTGAGACTTTTCCCCCCAGACAGATCTTTGTATTCGGCGGCTTCGCACTACGGGCCAACTCGCTTGGCCATCTGGAGCAGATCGAGAGTTACGCCCCTGGCCACCAGGTTAGGTTTGGAAGCTTAAACTACACGGTCGACATCCGCGGAGACTTGATCTTCGACGGATTCGAGCCCCTGCCAAGTGCGTCGCACGGTCACGATGAGCATGATTTAGCTCTACCATCGGACAGTGTTCAGGAGACCGCACCGGCAACTGCTCCGACCCTCAATTCGGAGCCAATTGCGCCATCCATGGACGGGTGGATAGACCCCGCCACGAAGGCCGCATTCTCAGCGGCGATCGAGCCGAGTATCGACCTTACCCTTCACGAGAGCCGTGACGCCAAACTACCGGATTCTTCCCCGGCCACGGACTCCGAACCGCATGCGCCCGTGCCTATCGAATCCGACTGGGAGCCGATCATGGAGTTCACCTCCGCGGATATCTTTCAGCACTCGCCCTTCGGCGACATACTGAACTCATTAAGATCTCTCTCCTTGTCAGGAGAGTCCTGGCTGAACTATCTCCGGCAGGATTGGGATGCGGATGACGAAGAAATTCGCCGCCCACCCACCACCCACTTAGTAGCCACTGTCGACAATTTGACCAACATGCTCAACTTCGACTCCGAAGACATCAACGGTATGGACGACGATGCAGGAGACGAACAAGAACCACTGCCCACAGGGCACTGGATAGCCACCTCATCATATGATATATATATGGTGGACACACCCAAAGAAGGCAATGGCGACGGGACATCGGAGGATGACCCCTCCAAGAAGCAACCCAAGCGCCGACGTCAGCGGCGCCGCTCTAAGTCTTGCCAAGGCAAAAGCGGTGATACCGGCACAAGAGATAATAGCACTCCGGACAGTGCCGAAGATGACGACAATCCCCTCCAGCAAGATTTAGAGCAGGAGGATGGAGAAGCCAGCCCTCCCGAGAGAGCGGCAGATGGAGAGGCGAAGGATGATAATTACATGCCTCCCTCCGAAGACGAGGCAAGCCTCGACGATGACGAATTTGTCATGCCTGAGCATCCCGTCGAGCAAGAGCGCTTCAAGCGCCGGCTTATAGCCACGGAAAATAGCCTTAAGAAAAAGCAACAACAGCTTTGAGCTGATCAAGATTTGCTAGCTGACAGACGGACTGAAGTCCTTGCGGCCGAGGAATATGAACTTGAACGCCCCCCCAAGAGTTACCCAAGGTGCAGGTTGCTACCTCAACTGGAGGAGGAAGCATCAAAACCTACATCTCCAGCGTATGACGCGGCTGATCGGCCACCTCGTGGCCGCGATAGAGAGGCATTTCAGCCAAAAGCTCAGCCCGCACCCCGATGCCACTCAAATAAAAATGTCAAGGTACGGGGAAACACGCTAGACCCGCGAGACGTATTGGAGGACAAAGCAAAACACGCAAGATCGATCTACGGATCACGAGGACGCGCCACTGTGCGAGACGATAACCGTCACGCCGGATACAGTAAAAATAAATCTGACCAGGCTGAACACAGCGGACAAGACTCATTTGAGCTGCGTCGTGATATAGCCCAGTACAGAGGCGCCGCACACCCCCTATGCTTCACAGACGAAGTAATGGATCACCAAATCCCAGAGGGTTTCAAACCCGTAAATATCGAATCATACGACGGTACAACAGATCCCGCGGTATGGATCGAGGACTTCCTCCTGCACATCCACATGGCCCGCGGTGATGATCTACACGCCATCAAATACCTCCCACTCAAACTCAAAGGACCAGCTCGACATTGGCTCAACAGCCTGCCAACATAATCCATTGGCTGTTGGGAAGATCTGGAAGCTGCATTCCTCGACAACTTCCAGGGCACTTATGTGCGACCACCAGATGCCGATGACTTGAGCCACATAATTCAGAAGCCAGAGGAATCGGCCAGGCAATTCTGGACACGGTTCCTGACAAAGAAAAATCAAATCGCCGACTATCCGGATGCAAAGGCCCTAGCAGCTTTTAAGCACAACATCCGCGACGAGTGGCTCGCCCGGCACCTTGGCCAGGAAAAGCCGAAATCTATGGCAGCCCTGACGACACTCATGACCCGCTTTTGCACGGGAGAGGACATCTGGCTGGCTCAAAGCAATAACATATCAAAGAACCATGGTACTTCGGATACCAAGGATAGCAGTGGCAGGTCACGTCGCAACAAACACAAGCACCGCATCAACAGCGACAATACCGAGGATACGGCAGTCAATGCCGGATTCAGAGGCTCTAAACCCGGTCAGCGGAAAAAGCCATTCAAAAGAAGCACTCCGGGCCCGTCCAGTTTGGATCGTATACTCGATTGCTCGTGTCAAATACATGGCACCCCCGACAAGCCAGCCAACCACACCAACAGGGAATGTTGGGTGTTCAAGCAGGCCGGCAAGTTAAATGCCGAAAACAAAGATAAAGGGTTACATAGCGATGACGAGGAGGAGCCCCGGACGCCGAACACCGAAGGACAGAAAAGGTTCCCCCCACAAGTGCGGACGGTGAACATGATATACGCAACCCACATCCCCAAGAGGGAGCGAAAGCGTGCGCTAAGGGGCGTATATGCGTTGGAGCCAGTCGCCCCAAAGTTCAACCCATGGTCCTCCTGTCCGATCACCTTCGATCGCAAGGACCACCCCACTAGTATCCGTCATGGCGGATTCGCCGCACTGGTCCTAGACCCAATCATCGACGGATTTCACCTCACTCGAGTCCTTATGGACGGCGATAGCAGCCTGAACCTGCTTTATCAAGACACAGTGCGCAAAATGGGTATAGACCCCTCAAGGATCAAACCCACAAAAACAACCTTCAAAGGCGTCATACCAGGTGTAGAGGCCCATTGCATAGGCTCAGTCACACTGGAAGTGGTCTTCGGATCCCCAGATAATTTCCGAAGCAAGGAGTTAATCTTCGATATAGTCCCGTTCCGCAGTGGCTATCACGCACTGCTCGGGTGAACCGCATTTGCGAGATTCAATGCGGTACCGCATTATGCATAACTCAAGCTCAAGATGCCAGGACCTCGGGGGGTCATCATAGTCAATGGAAACACAGAGCTGTAACGCCCCGGACACACCCGCCGGTGGTCGTTACTCCTGGCGGGATCTAGACTGGCCCCACAGATCAATACTAGTCTTTTCTGTGCACTTTGTCCTCACTCATGCGCACTCGGGAGCAACTTCCCGATCGGTCACCCATCCTGACACTACTCCAAGCTGAGCACGCTTAACTTTGGAGTTCTGTCCGAATGGGCTACCGGAAAAGAAGGAATTCCTTATTGATATGAGTAGTATATCATCCCTAATAAGCCAGGCCATCACATACACCCCCACTCAGAGGAACCGACGTCCTCGTCGGGCCACAGGAACGTTCCCTCTTGGCACATACGTCTGTGCTTCCAGTCCAGTACATGTGCCATGTCGTGTGCCACGACGGGTCACAAACGTCATGAACAACATGACCACGCACCTGTCCGCAACCATCCTTGTAACCGCGAGGGTCGGCTCTGATACCAACTTGTAACACCCTCGATGCGGCTATATCTCCTACGTGTCGAAGCACGACTTAGAGGCATAACTGCATTGAAAGCAATGTCGCAAGTGAGGTAATCTTCGCAACAACCCATGTAAATAAATAAAGGGGAAAGGTATATAGTTGGCTTACACTCGCCATGTCACACAAATACATGAATAAGTCATTACATTCAAGGTATCAGAGCCAGGTTCAATCTTTCCTTTCCAAGTCATGCATATGCATTGCATATCACATCCCGCATATCATGCCTTGTTCTTGTGTTGGTTGTTTACTATGTTGTGTGCTTCTTTCCGGTGTTGCTTCTTCGGGTTGGTTTCGATAACCTCACGTTTGTGAGGATCCGTTCGGCTACGTCCGTTTATCTTCTTCATGGACTCGTTCTTCTTCCTTGCGGGATCTCAGGCAAGATGACCATACCCTCGAAATCACTTCTATCTTTGCTTGCTAGATGCTCGCTCTTTTGCTATGCCTATGCTACGATACCTAGCACCTACTTATCATGCCTCCCTTATTGCCATGTTCAGCCTCTAACCCACCTTGTCCTAGCAAATCGTTGTTTGGCTATGTTACCGCTTTGCTCAGCCCTTCTTATAGCGTTGTTAGTTGCAGGTGAAGATGAAGTTTGTTCCTTGTTGGAACATGGAGATTGTTCCTTGTTGGAACATGTTTATTGTTGGGATATCACAATATTATCTTGTTTATCTTAATGCACCTATATACTTGGTAAAGGGTGGGAGGCTCGACCTTTTGCCTAGTGTTTTGTTCCACTCTTGCCACCCTAGTTTCCGTCATATCGGTGTTATGTTCCCGAATTTTGCGTTCCTTACGTGGTTGGGTTATAATGGGAACCCCTTGACAGTTCGCCTTGAATAAAACTCCTCCAGCAATGCCCAACCTTGGTTTTACCATTTGCCACCTAGCCTCTTTTTCCCTTGGGTTTCCGGAGCCCGAGGGTCATCTTTATTTAAACCCCCCGGCCAGTGCTCCTCTGAGTGTTGGTCCAAACTAGAGCCCTGTGCAGCGCCCCCTCGGGGAAACTCGAGGTTTGGTTTTAGTTGTATGGAGCGCTCATCTGAGTGTGCCCTGAGAACGAGATATGTGCAGCTCCTATCAGGATTTCTCGGCACATTCGGGCGGTGTTGCTGGACTTGTTTTACCATTGTCGAGGATGTCTTGTAACCTGGATGCCAAGTCTGATCGGAATGTCTTGGGAGAAGGAATATCCTTCGTTAACCATGAGAGCTTGTGATGGGCTAAGTTGGGACTCCCCTGCAGGGATTTGAACTTTCGAAAGCCGTGCCCGCGGTTATCGGCAGATGGGAATTTGTTAATGTCCGGTTGTAGATAACCTGAAACTTAACTTAATTAAAATGCATCAACCGCGTGTGTAACCGTGATGGTCTCTTCTCGGCGGAGTCCGGGAAGTGAACACGGTGTTGGAGTAATGCTTGACGTAGGTTGTTCTAGGATCACTTCTTGATCATAGTTGTTCGTCCGTGCTTTGCCTTCTCTTCTCGCTCTCATTTGCGTATGTTAGCCACCATATATGCTACTCGCTTGCTGCAGCTCCACATCATACCTTACCTTACCCATAAGCTTAAACAGTCTTGATCGCAAGGGTGCGAGATTGCTGAGTCCCCGTGACTCACAGATTACTTCCAAACCAGATGCAGGGACCGATGATACCGCTCCAGACGATGCGCTTGAGCTCAAGTGGGAGTTCGATGAAGACTCTTGTCGTTACTATGTGTCTTTTCCAGATGATCAGTAGTGGTGCCCAGTTGGGGCGATCAGGGACTTTGTCGCATTTGGGGGTTGATCTTTATTTTGGTACCGTAGTCGGACCCTGAGTGTATTGGATGAATGTAATGACTTATTCATGTATTTGTGTGATGTGGCGAGTGTAAGCCAACTATATACCTTTCCCCTTTATTTATTTACATGGGTTGTTGTGAAGATTACCTCACTTGCGACATTGCTTTCTATGCGGTTATGCCTCTAAGTCGTGCTTCGACACATAGGAGATATAGCCGCATCGAGGGCGTTACAAGAGCGCTCTCTCCGCACGGAGGAGCACACTGTGGCCCTCGCAGCAGAAGCACAAAGCAGCCTCTTATGACAATCCACCAGTTCGGCAATTAAACACCCGGACACCTTCAAGCGCGCCCGGAGTAATCTGCAACAAGACCACCTGGCACGTTCCGAGCTCGCATAGCAATGCGCCCCCACCCCAGTCCCAGCCAAACGGCAAAATCCGTGCCACGCGTACATAATTACGCATTGAAAATACCATGGGCATAGGTGGGGGGGCACGACTACGGCATGCCCCAAAACGCGGCTCAACCGCACTAGGGGCTTCCCGCTTTGTTATTTTTTCTCTCTTTTCAGGACTTTACTCTCTGGAAACCCTGTCCGACAGTACGATTGCCGGACACACGATACAACAACCAAGGAGGCAAAAAGCTACGCCGCACCATGGAACTCCCAGATGGTCTCTGATAATGAGTGAAATACCTGCTTTAAATACCATTCGTCAGCTTGCCCTTGGAGGGGACATGTCAAATAGTCCTACTTTTTGCTTATCGCACTACTTGTATCATTTTGCTTCGACGCACCTTTTTGAATAAACAATGCATAGCACCAGACTATTACCGCATTCTCTATTCTTTTTTATATACATGTTCATTCATGACATTCAGCACCCGTACACTCTGGTACGACCAATACGCCAGGGGCTTAAGCGTACCCCACAATACGGCGTGAGAAGTCCGAACACTTTCGACAGTGCGGCACCCCGAACTTATAGCATTATATGCATCAGCTCCGAATCATGTCTTGGGTCAATAGTTGGGTTTGCCCAGATCCCATGTTTTGGTACCTTACGTTCCGCTATATCGGCTAGGGTAGCACTGGGAGAACTACTGCGATTATGCCCCGGTTCATCTGGGCAAGCACCTCAGTAGAGAAAGCTAAAACTGACTGTCATGATAAGGCAAGAGCTGGTCACTGTTCGAGAGGTCTCGAGTCCCTAAAGACTTATGCCGCTTAGGGCGAGGAGTCGGCTTTGTCCGGCTTAGGCGTGTATAGCGCCCCGAATTCGGCCTTCCGAATACTAGGGGCTTCGCCAAAATTTAAAATTGTAGACTTCTATGGCTAAGTGAGAGTGATAAAGCATTATAGTCCGATTGCCTTGTTCGTTGTGCTGAGCACCTCCCTCGAAGGACCCAACAATGGGAAAAGGAGTGCTCAGATTTATCCCGAACACCCCAGCACTCATGGCATGGGGGCAGAAGCCGACGACTGGCCATCTCTCATATTTGATAAACAGCAGCACAGAAGGTAATATTTTAAATTCAAACAAGTGTTGCATAGCGCACATGAACAAGTTTTCATAATACAGGATCATACGAGCAAGTTCATTCAAAAATTACATCCTTCGCACACTCGTCTGCCACAAGACGGGCACCCTTCAGGACACCCTCATAATACATTTCAGGGTGGCGATGCTCCTTGCCCTGCGGCGGCCCCTCCTTCACCAGCTTCTCGGCGTCCATCTTGGCCCAGTGCACCTTCGCACGGGCAAAAGCCCAGCGTGCACCTTCGATGCAGACGAACCACTTTATGACTTCCAGCCGTGGGCAGGCATCCACAAGCCGCCTCACCAGGACGAAGTAGCTGTTGGGAAGGGAATTGCCAAGCCACATCCAGACTATAAGGCCCCTCATGGCCTGTTCGGCCGCCTTGTGCAGCTCGACCAGTTGCTTTAGCTGGTCGCTCACACGCATCGGGTGTTTGGTCCCAGTATACTGAGACCAGAACAACTTCTCTATCGAGCTTCCCTCCTCGGTCTGGTAGTACTTTGCGGCATCCGACACGCTACGGGGCAAATCTGCGAATGCTCCTGGAGAGCTCTGGACTCGGGTAAGTAACAAGTAATTTACTTTCACATGCTTGCTTTGCATAATGAATGCCTTACCCGCCGCTATCTTCCTCATCGCCTCAATTTCCTGGAGGGCCTTTTGGGATTCAGCCTTGGCATGCTCTGTGCTCTTGAAGGCCGCGGCAAGCTCGGACTCTCGCGTCTTCGAGTCAAGCTCCAAAGTCTCGTGCTTCTTCACGAGAGTCTGGAGCTCTTGCTACACCTCGCCCACCCGTGCCTCTTGTTTCTCCCGCTCGATGCGCTCCTCGGCCGCTTTGTTTTCGGCCTCGGATAGCGCTCGCTTCAGGGTCGCCACTTCGGTCGTGGCACCTGGCACATCCATGATGATCCTATCATTTTGCAACCACATCTTTATATATATATATATGTAGACAAGGTATTACTTACCTTTGTTCTCCTCGAACTGCCTCTTGGCAAGGCCGAGTTCTTTCTTGGACCGCTTGAGGTTCTGCTTCAGTGCGGTGACCTCCGCAGTCAGTGCGGCAGAGGTCAGCAGCGAAGCCTGCATACGCATATAGACATACTTGTATTAGACTCCTGCAGCTATTATTTGATCCTCTATTTGGCTTTTTTTGTGAACACCAAACAGAGCATCAGGGGCTACTGTCTATGCACTAATATTTTCCTATATTTTAAATACTTACCTCAAAGCCTGTTAGAAGGCTGGCACATGCTTCAGTCAGTCCGCTCTTGGCGGACTTAACCTTCTTGATCACCGCACTCATAATAGTGCGGTGCTCTTCGTGGATGGAAGCGCCGTGAAGCGCTCCCAGCAGGTTGTCCGGTGCCTCTGGATAGACAGAGGTCACCGGCACGGGCGGCTTGCCCCTCTTGGCAGGGGGCCACCTGCCGGAGTCCGGAACCACTGGAGGTTCCGACGCGGTGCTCGGCTGAGGGCCGAACTTGGAGCCCTTGGGAGTCTTGATCCCTGTGCGCCTGGAGTCCGGAAGTTCGCCTTGAGGTGCCTCCAGGACTACCTCCCCTCGGTTTTGTGCTCCTTGAGACAATACCTCGACATTGTCCGTAGGGCGAGGAGAGGAGGCGGTTGGAAGTGACTCGCTATTCATATCCGACGAGTCCAAGGAACCGTCCGACGAGGATACGTCGATGCGGGCTCGGGGCAGACTGCATGATCATATTCGATGTTAGGAGAAGCAGTGCAATAAAAGTATGCTATGAGTTACTCTGGTATCCGAATACTTACGGCTTCGCCAGGGGCTTGGCCCTGAGTAACCACTCGTCTTCGCTGTCAGCAACGGTGGTGGAACAGTCCGGAAGGAGAGTCTTTCCCTTCTTGGACCCTCCGGCCTCCCCGGTTGGGGCGTCCTTCCTTTTCCTGTCTCCCCCGGCTGGAGGGGGAGAACCGTCATCTTCCTCCTCCTCGTTTTCACGGGAGGAGTGCGTCTCGGAGTTATTGGACGATGAGTCCAATACCACCTGGCGCCGGGAACTCTTTCGGGTTCCCTTGGCCTTCTTCTTGATCTTCTTCTCCGGCACCTCATAAGGAGCCGGAGTTCGCATCTCCGTTAGGAGAGCGTCTGTAGGGTCTTCGGGCAGAGGGGCCGGACAGTCAATCTGCTCCGATGTCTCCACCCAGTCCTGTCAAAGGCATGGGAGCTCAGACCCCGCACATGGTTAAACTATGGAAAATAAATACCCTACGAGGTGTACAGAACTTACCGGATTCGCAGGGCGCATCGCGCTTAGCCTACGGTCCTCGGTAAGGGGAGGGGGGACCTAGGCGCCCTTGAACAGCACCTTCCAGATGTCCTTATGCGTCGTCTCGAAGAGCTCGCGTAGAGTCTGGTGCTAGGCCGGGTCGAACTCCCATAAGTTGAAAGCCTGTCGTTGACACGGGAGGATCTGGCGGAAGAGCATGACCCGGACTATGTTGACAAGCTTGAGTTTCTTGCCTATCATGTTCCGGATACACTTCTGGAGTCCGTCCAGCTCCACCGATGAGCCCCAGGATAGGCCCTTCTCCTTTCAGGAAGTGAGCCGCGTGGGGATTCTGGATCGAAACTCGGGGGGCGCCACCCAGTTGGTGTCGCGCGGCTCGGTGATGTAGAACCACCCCGATTGCCACCCCTTTATGGTCTCCACGTAGGAGCCCTCGAGCCATGTACCGTTGGGCATTTTGCCCACCATGGCTCCGCCGCATTCTACTTGTTGGCCGCCTACTACCTTTGGTTTGACATTGAAGGTCTTCAGCCATAGGCCGAAGTGGGGCCGGATGCGGAGGAAAGCCTTGCACACGACGATGAACGCTGAGATGTTGAGGATGAAATTCAGAGCTAGATCATGGAAGTCCAGCCCATAATAGAACATAAGGCCACGGGCGAATGGATGGAGGGGAAACCCCAGTCCGCGGATGAAGTGGGTGAGGAAAACCACCCTTTCGTAAGGTTCCGGGGTAGGGACGATCTGCCCCGTGGCTGGCAGCCGGTGCGCAATATCCGCGGCTAAGTATCCGGCCCCGCGTAGCTTTTTGATGTCTCCCTCCGTAACGAAGGAGACCATCCACTTGCCTCCCACTCCGGACATGTTTGGAGAGGTTGAGGAGAAGGATGTGGACTTGGGCGCTGGAGCTCGAGTGCGCGAGAATGGATGAGCAAGGAGGAAGAAGGCGTGTGTAGAAAAAGATAAACCCTTATCCCTTTATAAGGGCGGACGAAACTATGCGCCCCCACCAGCCTGGTAAAACTCGCTTATCCCCCAAACGCCGTAATTGATGGTGCGGTTGGGTTACCCACGTCCGTATTGATGGGAATCCCGTAATAAGGGGACACGATCTCTGCTTCGACAAGACGTGCCAAGGAAACTGCCTCGCGAAACACGCTGAGGTTGGTTGTGAAAAACGATTCAAATGGTGACCTGGCTGTGGTGTGATGTCACACTGCGGAATGCGTCGGCAGATTAGATTTGTGAAAATATTATTATCTCTACGGTTGTATGTGTAACTTGTTTTGCAGAGCCAAACACGATCCTCGTGTTCAAAATCTTCTATGAAGTATTCGGAGGAGGAACCCTCCTTGCAATGCCGAAGACAATCTGCGCGCTGGACTCATCGTCATTGAAGCCTGATTCAGGGGCTACTGAGGGAGTCCTGGATTAGGGGGTATCCGGACAGCCAGATTATATCCTTTAGCCGGACCGTTGGACTATGAATATACAAGATTGAAGACTTCTTCCCGTGTCCGGATGGGACTCTCCTTGGCGTGGAAGGCAAGCTTGGCAATACGGATATGTAGATCTCCTTCCTTGTAACCGACTCTGTGTAACCCTAGCCCCCTCCGGTGTCTATATAAACCAGAGGGTTTAGTCCGTAGGACCAAGAACAACAATCATACCATAGGCTAGCTTCTAGGGTTTAGCCTCTTCGATCTCGTGGTAGATCAACTCTTGTAATACTCATATCATCAAGATCAATCAAGCAGGAGTAGGGTTTCACCTCCATCGAGAGGGCCCGAACCTGGGTGAAAACATCGTGTCCCCCGTCTCCTGTTACCATCCGCCTAGACGCACAGTTTGGGACCCCCTACCCGAGATCCGCCAGTTTTGACACCAACAATCATGTTTTGTTAAAGTTATCGGCAACTGGCAGGAGCCTTATGGTTGTCTCTTTATTACATAAGATGCAAGCGCCATATAATTGCTTTACTTTATCGCTATGCGATAGCAATAGTTGCAAAAGCAATAGTTGGCGACACGACCATGTGACAACATGTTGATAGAGATCAAGATGATGGACATCATGGTGTCATGCCGGTGACAATGGAGATCATGACAGTACTTTAGAGACGGAGATCTCATACGTCTCCAATGTATCTATAATTTATGAAGTATTCATGCCATGTTTACAATATTTTTATATTATTTTGGTATGATTTGATTAGAACTAACCCGGACTGACGCTGTTTTCAGTAGAACTACCATGGTGTTGTTTTTGTGCAGAAATAAAAGTTCTCGGAATGCGATGAAAATCAACGGAGATTTTTTCTGGAAAAGATGAAAAATACTAGAACAAAAATCTACCGAAGGGGAGTCACAGGGGCCCCACGAGGGTGGGGGCGCACCCACCCCCTGGGGCGCGCCCTGATACGTCCATTTTGCATCATGCTTTTATATCGATATTTATTTCATTATGGACTGTTATTTCACTTTATGTCACAATACTTATGGCTATTCTCTCTTATTTTACAAGGTTTACATAAAGAGGGAGAATGCCGGCAGTTGGAATTCTGGTCTGGATAAGGAGCAAATATTAGAGACCTATTCTGCGCAACTCCAAAAGTCCTGAAACTCCATGGAACGTCTTAAAAGAAATAAAGAAAAATCCACACCAAAGATGAAGGCCAGGGGGCCCACACCCTGCTCACGAGGGTTGGGGGCGCCCCCCCCCTATCTCGTGGGCCCCCTGGTGGCTCTCCGATGTCCATCTTCTCCTATATGAGGTCTTTCGATGAGAAAAAATAGGGAGGAACTTTTCGGGACGAGACTCCGCCGCCACGAGGCGGAACCTTGGCGGATCCAATCTAGAGCTCCGGCAGAGCTGTTCTGCCGGGGAAACTTCCCTCCCAAAGGGGGAAATCATCACCATCGTCATCACCAATGCTCCTCTCATCGGGAGAGGGAAATCTCCATCAACATCTTCACCAGCACCATCTCATCTCCAAACCCTAGTTCATCTCTTGTATCCAACTCTTGTCTCAAAGTCCGGGATTGGTGCTAGTAGGTTGCTAGTAGTGTTGATTACTCCTTGTAGTTGATGCTAGTTGGTTTAATTGGTGGAAGATTATATGTTCAGATCCTATATGCATATTATTACCCCTCTGATTATGAACATGAATATGCTTTTTGAGAAATTACGTTCGTTCCTGAGGACAAGGGAGAAGTCTTGCTATGAGTAGTCATGTGAATTTGGTATTCGTTTGATATTTTGATAAGATGTATATTGTCTAGCCTCTAGTGGTGTTATGTGAACGTCGACTACATAACACTTCACCATTATTTGGGCCTAGAGGAAGGCATTGGGAAGTAATAAGTAGATGATGGGTTGCTAGAGTGACAGAAGCTTAAACCCTAGTTTATGCGTTGCTTCGTAAGGGGCTGATTTGGATCCACATGTTTCATGCTATGGTTAGGTTTACCTTAATACTTTTGTTGTAGTTGCGGATGCTTGCAATAGAGGTTAATCATAAGTGGGATGCTTGTTCAAGTAAGAACAACACCCAAGCACCAGTCCACCCACATATCAAATTATCAAAGTATCGAATGCGAATCATATGAACGTGATGAAAACTAGCTTGATGATATTCCCATGTGTCCTCGGGAGCGCTTTTCCTATTATAAGAGTTTGTTCCGGATTGTCCTTTGCTACAAAAGGATTGGGCCACCTTGCTGCACTTTATTTACTTTTGTTACTTGTTGCTCGTTACAATTTATCCTATCACAAAACTATCTGTTACCACTTATTTCAGTACTTGCAGAGAATACCTTGCTAAAAACCGCTTATCATTTCCTTCCGCTCCTCGTTGGGTTCGACACTCTTACTTATCGAAAGGACTAGATAGATCCCCTATACTTGTGGGTCATCAAGACTCTTTTCTGGCGCCGTTGCCGGGGAGTGTAGCGCCTTTGGTAGGTGGAATTTGGTAAGGAAAAATTTACATAGTGTGCTGAAATTTACTGTCACTTGTTACTAGAAAGTGCTTCTCTGAGGGGCTTGTTCGTGGTATCTTCACCCCGTCCAGTAGAGCAAATATTTGCTCCTCAACCTACTGAACCTATTGAAAATGAAACTCCTTTTGAATTTCCTTTGGCTATGATGGAAAAACTGCTAGCTAACCCTTTTACAGGAGATGGAACAAAGCATCCTGATGAGCACTTAATATATGTGGATGAAGTTTGTGGATTATTTAAGCTTGCAGGTATACCCGATGATGTTGCTAAGAAGAAGGTTTTCCCTTTATCTTTGAAGGGAGACGCATTGATATGGTATAGGCTATGTGATGATATGAGATCATGGGACTATAAAAGATTGAAGTTGGAATTTCATCAAAAGTATTACCCTATGCATCTTGTTCATTGTGATCGCAATTATATATATAATTTCTGGCCTTGCGAAGGAGAAAGCATTGCTCAAGCTTGGGGGAGGCTTAAATCAATGTTATATTCATGCCCCAATCATGAGCTCCCAAGAGCAATAATTATGCAAAGTTTTTATGCCCGGCTTCCTGAAAACAATCGCACCATGCTCGATACTTCTTGTGCTGGCTCTTTTATGATGAAGACTATTGAATTCAGATGGAATTTATTGGATAGAATTAAACGCAACTCTGAAGATTGGGACCTCGACGAAGGTAAGGAGTCAGGTATGACACCTAAGTTTGATTGTGTTAAATCTTTTACGGATATCGATATTTTCCGTAATTTTAGCACTAAATATGGACTTGACTCTGAGATAGTAGCTTCTTTCTGTGAATCTTTTGCTACTTATGTTGATCTCCCTAAGGAGAAGTGGTTTAAATATCATCCTCCCATAGAAGTAAAAGTAGCTGCACCTATTAAAGTTGAAGAAAAGACTGTCACTTATAATGATCCTATTGTTCCTACTTCTTATGTTGAGAAACCACCTTTCCCTGTTAGAATAAAGGATCATGCTAAAGCTTCAACTGTTGTTTGTAAAAGCAATATTAAAACTTATACACCTCCTGAGCAAGTTAAAGTAGAACCTAATATTGCTATTGTTAAAGATCTCTTGTCTGATAATATTGATGGGCATGTTATTCAGTTCAAAGGTGAAACTGCTAGAATTGCTAAACCTTGTGCTAAAGATAAACATAGACCTGTGGTAGGCATGCCTGTTATTTCTGTTAAAATAGGAGATCACTGTTATCATGGCTTATGTGATATGGGTGCTAGTTCTAGTGTTATACCGCATACCTTATACGAAGAAATTAAGAATGAAATTGTTCCTGCTGAATTAGAAGATATTGATGTCACAATTAAACTTGCTAATAGATATACTATTTCAGCAATGGGAATTGTTAGAGATGTTGAAGTCTTGTGTGGGAAAACTAAATATCCTGCTGATTTTCTTGTTCTTGGTTCCCCCCAAGATAGCTTTTGTCCCATTATATTTGGTAGACCCTTCTTAAATACTGTCAATGCTACCATAGATTGCAAAAAGAATGTTGTTACTGTTGGCTTGGATGATATGGTTCATGTGTGTAATTTCTCTAAATTTAGTAAACAACATCATGAGGAAGAATTACCTAGTAAGGATGAAATTATTGGTCTTGCTTCTATTTCCGTACCTCCTAGTGATCCTTTAGAACACTATTTGCTAGACCATGAAAATGATATGTTCATGAATGAAAGAAGGGAAATAGATGAAGTATTCTTTAAACAGGAACCTATTCTGAAACACAATTTGCCTGTTGAAATTTTAGGGGATCCTCCTCCACCCAAGGCTGATCCCGTGTTTGAGCTTAAACCTTTGCCTGATAATCTTAAATATGCTTATCTTGATGAAAATAAGATATATCCTGTTATTATTAGTTCTAACCTTTCAGAGCATGAAGAAGAAAGATTATTGAAAACTCTGAAGAAGCATCGTGTTGCTATTGGATATACTCTTGATGATCTTAAGGGCATTAGTCCCACTTTATGTCAACATAAAATAAATTTGGAAGCAGATGCCAAACTAGTTCGTGATCCTCAACGACGTCTGAATCCTAAAATGTAAGAAGTGGTAAGAAAAGAAATACTCCAGCTTCTGGAGGTAGGTATAATTTATCCCGTTGCTGATAGTGAGTGGGTAAGTCCTGTCCATTGTGTCCCTAAGAAGGGAGGTATTACTGTTGTTCCTAATGATAAAAATGAATTGATTCCACAAAGAATTATCACAGGTTATAGGATGGTAATTGATTTCCGCAAATTAAATAAAGCTACTAAGAAAGATCATTACCCCTTACCTTTTATTGATCAAATGCTAGAAAGATTATGCAAACATACACACTATTGCTTTCTAGATGGTTATTCTGGGTTCTCTCAAATACCTGTGTCGGCTAAAGATCAATCAAAGACTACTTTTACTTTCCCTTTTGGCACTTTTTCTTATAGACGTATGCCTTTTGGTTTATGTAATGCACCTGCTACCTTTCAAAGATGCATGATGGCTATATTCTCTGACTTTTGTGAAAAGATTTGTGAGGTTTTCATGGACGACTTTTCCGTCTATGGTTCCTCTTTTGACGATTGCTTGAGCAATCTTGATCGAGTTTTGCAGAGATGTGAAGAAACTAATCTTGTCTTGAATTGGGAAAAGTGCCACTTTATGGTTAATGAAGGTATTGTCTTGGGGCACAAAGTTTCTGAAAGAGGTATTGAAGTTGATAAAGCTAAGGTTGATGCTATTGAAAAGATGCCATGTCCCAAGGACATCAAAGGTATAAGAAGTTTCCTTGGTCACGCCGGATTTTATAGGAGGTTCATTAAGGACTTCTCAAAAATTTCTTGGCCTCTGACTAATTTATTGCAAAAAGATATACCATTTGTCTTTGATGATGATTGTGTAGAAGCATTTGAAATACTTAAGAAAGCATTAGTCTCTGCACCTATTGTTCAACCACCTGATTGGAATTTACGCTTTGAAATTATATGTGATGCTAGTGATTATGCTGTAGGTGCTGTTCTAGGGCAAAGAGTTGATAAGAAATTAAATGTTATTCATTATGCTAGTAAGACTCTAGACAATGCTCAAAGAAATTATGCTACTACTGAAAAAGAGCTTTTAGTAGTTGTATTTGCTTGTGATAAGTTCAGATCTTATATTGTTGATTCTAAAGTAACTATTCACATTGATCATGCTGCTATTAAATATCTTATGGAAAAGAAAGATGCTAAACCTAGACTTATTAGATGGGTTCTCTTGCTACAAGAATTTGATTTCAATATTGTTGATAGAAAGGGAGCTGAGAACCCCGTTGCAGACAACTTATCTAGGTTAGAAAATATTCTTGATGACCCACTACCTATTAATGATGACTTTCCTGATGAACAATTAAATGTTATAAGTACTTCTCGTAGTACTCCATGGTGTGCTGATTATGCTAATTATATTGTTGCTAAGTTTATTCCACCTAGCTTCACATACCAGCAAAAGAAAAAGTTCTTCTATGATTTGAGGCATTACTTTTGAGATGACCCACATCTTTATAAAGAAGGAGTAGATGGTGTTATTAGACGTTGTGTACCCGAGCATGAACAGGAACAGATCCTACGCAAGTGTCACTCCGAGTCCTACGGAGGACACCATGCTGGAGATAGAACTGCACATAAGGTATTGCAATCTGGTTTTTATTGGCCTACTCTCTTCAAGGATGCCTATAAGTTTGTCTTGTCTTGTGATGAATGTCAAAGAATTGGTAATATTAGTAGACTTCAAGAAATGCCTGTGAATTATTCACTTGTTATTGAACCATTTGATGTTTGGGGCTTTGATTATATGGGACCTTTTCCTGCCTCTAATGGATACACACATATTCTAGTTGCTGTTGATTACGTTACTAAGTGGGTAGAAGCTATTCCAACTAGTAGTGCTGATCATAACACTTCTATTAAAATGCTTAAGGAAGTTATTTTTCCGAGGTTTGGAGTCCCTAGATATTTAATGACTGATGGTGGTTCACATTTTATTCATGGCGCCTTCTGTAAAATGCTTGCTAAATATGATGTTAATCATAGAATTGCATCCCCTTATCACCCACAGTCTAATGGTCAAGTAGAGTTGAGCAATAGAGAGCTCAAATTAATTTTGCAAAAGACTTTTAATAGGTCTAGAAAGAATTGGTCTAAGAAACTTGATGATGCATTATGGGCATATAGAACTGCATATAAAAATCCTATGGGTATGTCTCCGTATAAAATGGTTTATGGAAAAGCATGTCACTTACCTCTCGAACTAGAACATAAGGCATATTGGGCTATTAAAGAGCTTAACTATGATTTCAAACTTGCCGGTGAGAAGAGGTTATTTGATATTAGCTCACTTGATGAATGGAGAACCCAAGCTTATGAAAATTCTAAGTTGTTTAAAGAAAAAGTTAAAAGATGGCATGACAAAAGGATACAAAAGCGTGAGTTCAATGTAGGTGATTATGTATTGCTATACAACTCTCGTTTAAGATTTTTTGCAGGAAAACTTCTCTCTAAATGGGAAGGCCCCTATGTTATCGAGGAGGTCTACCGTTCCGGTGCCATAAAAATCAACAACTTCGAGGGCACAAATCCGAAGGTGGTAAACGGTCAAAGAATTAAACATTATATCTCAGGTAATCCCATAAATGTTGAAACCAATATTATTGAAACCGTAACCCCGGAGGAATACATAAGAGACACTTTTCAGAATGTTTCAGACTCCTAAAAGGAATAGGTATGTGGTACGATAAGTAAACCGACTCCAAAACAATTTTTAAGGCAATATTTCTCCATTTTGGAATATTTAGAAAAATAGAAAAATAAGTAGCAGTCCGGGAAGGACACGAGGGCCTCACGAGGGTGGTGGGCGCGCCCTACCCCCCTGGGCACGCCCCCGTACCTCGTGAGCGCCTCGTGTGCCTTCTGGACTCCGTTTTCTTGCACGTTATGCATTTCGGTCGGTAAAAATTCATTATATAACCTCCCGAAGGTTTTGACTCCCGTATCACGCGAAAATCTCTTGTTCTTGTTTCAAGTTGTTTTCTGTCAGGGTTTTCCAGGCTAGGCATCATGTCGTCTCCCTCCTCCAACAATGGTGACAACGATGCTTGGCTAATGAAGATAGATCTGAAGAGGGAAGAACCCATGAGGGTCAACAAAGATGAAAGGATCAAGAAGGCCACGGAGGATCAAGCTCCGGCAGCAAAAGACATCCTTCAACTTGATCATAACCTTCTTACTCCAACTGAGATCAAAGCTTTCAAGATGGTTGAGTTAGCTCGTATACAAAACAAGTATCTCACACAAGAAAATATTTTGTTGAAGGAGCATATTGTCGCACTCAAGGGCATTATTCGCAAGCTGGAGGACCTCTTACGCTCGATGTGCGATTATCCATCACCACCACCGTCTCCTCCAACAAAGAAGAATTGAGTATCTAGGTATGGGCACTCCCCTTGGCAACTGCCAAGCTTGGGGGAGGTGCCCCGCTATCGTATCACAATAACAACTCCTATCTTTACCGTTTTTCTTAGTTCGATCTTATTAGTAGTATCTTGATCTAGTAGAATAAAGTTTATGGCATGATCTAGTTTTGAGTTTTGCTTTATGATTTCTCTATGTAACCGAGTCCGTGAGCTATATATAATAAAGATTAGTTTTGAGTCAAGGGCTTGATTATTTTGCCATGATCTTGGGTGAATAAAAGAAAAGAAGAAACAAAAAGTTCATATTGATCTTATTGAGAGTAATGACTTCACATAGAAAGAGTATGATGATTAAAAGTTGTTGGGAGTTGGCAGACATAGCTTTGGTCATTGTTGCAATTAATAGGAAGTAATAACGAAAGAGAGGTTTTCACATATAGATATATTATCATTGACATCTTTTATGAATGGGAGCACTCATTAAAATATAACATGCTAAAGAGTTGATGTTGGACAAGGAAGACAACGTAATGAGTTATGTCTTTCTTATATCTGAGATAAAGTATGTTGTCATGGTTCCTCTAACTTGTTGAGCTTGCCTTTCCCCCTCATGCTAGCCAAATTCTTAGCACCAAGTAGAAATACTACTTGTGCTTCCAAAATCCCTAAACCAGTTTTGCCATGAGAGTCCACCATATCTACCTATGGATTGAGTAAGATCCTTCAAGTAAGTTGTCATTGGTGCAAAGCAATAAAAATTGCTCTAAATATGTACAATTGATTGGTGTGGGAGAAATAAGCTTTATACGATCTTGTGATGTGGAAGTAATAAAAGCGACGGACTGCATAATAAAGGTTCATATCACAAGGGGAAATATAAAGTGACGTTCTTTCGCATTGATATTTTGTGCATCCAACCATAAAAGCGCATGGCAACCTCTGCTTTCCTCTGCGAAGGGCCTATCCTTTATTATTATCTTCTACCTTATGCAAGAGTCATGGTGATCTTCACCTTTTCTTTTTCATTTTATCCTTTGGCAAGCTCAGCATGTTGGAAAGAACATGATATATATATATATATCTATTTGGATGTAGGGGAGCATGAACCATTATTGTTGACATTACCCTTGAGGTAAAAGGTTGTGGGGCAAAAATATAAGCCCCTATCTTTCTCTGTGTCCGACTAAAACTCTGTAACCACATGTATTGCGTGAGTGTTAGCAATTATGGAGGACTAAATGATAGTTGAGTATGTGGACTTGCTTTTTAGCTCTGACATAGACTCTTTCCGATGTTATGATAAATTGCAATTGGTTCAATGACTGAGATTATAGTTTGTTGGAACCCAATAAGGTTTATGATTTATACTTTTGCATTGTGAATAGATCAGCATTTGAACATAAGTAATCATATGACAAAATCTATATATGTTGCTGTTATGAGAATAATCATGATACCTTCATGTCCGTATTTTATTTTTATCGATGCCTCTACCTCTAAACATGAGGACATATTTATTGTTATCGGCTTTTCGCTTGAGGACAAGCGAGGTCTAAGCTTGGGGGAGTTGATACGTCCATTTTGCATCATGCTTTTATATCGATATTTATTACATTATGGACTGTTATTTCACTTTATGTCACAATACTTATGGCTATTCTCTCTTATTTTAGAAGGTTTACATAATGAGGGGGAATGCCGGCAGCTGGAATTCTGGTCTGGATAAGGAGCAAATATTAGAGACCTATTCTGCACAACTCCAAAAGTCCTGAAACTCCATGGAACGTCTTAAAAGAAATAAAGAAAAATCCACGCCAAAGATGAAGGCCAGGGGGCCCACACCCTGCTCACGAGGGTGGGGGCGCCCCCCTAGGGCGTGCCCCCTATCTCGTGGGCCCCCTGGTGGCTCTCCGATGTCCATCTTCTCCTATATGAGGTCTTTTGATGAGAAAAAAATAGGGAGGAACTTTTCGGGACGAGACTCCGCCGCCACGAGGCGGAACCTTGGCGGATCCAATCTAGAGCTTCGGCAGAGCTGTTCTGCCGGGGAAACTTCCCTCCCAAAGGGGGAAATCATCACCATCGTCATCACCAATGCTCCTCTCATCGGGAGGGGGAAATCTCCATCAACATCTTCACCAGCACCATCTCATCTCCAAACCCTAGTTCATCTCTTGTATCCAACTCTTGTCTCAAAGTCCGGGATTGGTGCTAGTAGGTTGCTAGTAGTGTTGATTACTCCTTGTAGTTGATGCTAGTTGGTTTAATTGGTGGAAGATTATATGTTCAGATCCTATATGCATATTATTACCCCTCTGATTATGAACATGAATATGCTTTTTGAGAAATTATGTTCGTTCCTGAGGACAAGGGAGAAGTCTTGCTATGAGTAGTCATGTGAATTTGGTATTCGTTTGATATTTTGATAATATGTATGTTGTCTAGCCTCTAGTGGTGTTATGTGAACGTCGACTACATAACACTTCACCATTATTTGGGCCTAGAGGAAGGCATTGGGAAGTAATAAGTAGATGATGGGTTGCTAGAGTGACAGAAGCTTAAACCCTAGTTTATGCGTTGCTTCGTAAGGGGCTGATTTGGATCCACATGTTTCATGCTATGGTTAGGTTTACCTTAATACTTTTGTTGTAGTTGCGGATGCTTGCAATAGAGGTTAATCATAAGTGGGATGCTTGTTCAAGTAAGAACAACACCCAAGCACCGGTCCACCCACATATCAAATTATCAAATTATCGAACGCGAATCATATGAACCTGATGAAAACTAGCTTGACGATATTCCCATGTGTCCTCGAGAGCGCTTTTCCTATTATAAGAGTTTGTTCCGGCTTGTCCTTTGCTACAAAAGGATTGGGCCACCTTGCTGCACTTTATTTACTTTTGTTACTTGTTGCTTGTTACAATTTATCCTATCACAAAACTATCTGTTACCACTTATTTCAGTACTTGCAGAGAATACCTTGCTGAAAACCGCTTATCATTTCCTTCTGCTCCTCGTTGGGTTCGATACTCTTACTTATAGAAAGGACTACGATAGATCCCCTATACTTGTGGGTCATCACGCCCCTGCCTCGTGGACTCCCTGAGGCCCCCCCCCCCCCGACGCAAAATCAACACCAACTTCTCCTATAAATACAGAAACCTCCAAAAACCTAGGCCCTCTCTGGCACCCTACCGAAGGGGCCATCATCACCGGAGGGCATGGAGGTGGATCCCGGAGGGGCCATCATCACCATGAAGGCCAAGGACCAGAGGGAGAACCTCTCCCCATCCAGGGGGAGGACATGGAGGAGGAAGCACAAGGGGGAGAACATCTCCTCCTCTCTCTCAGTGACACCGGAGTGCCATCGGGAGGGGAATCATCGCCGCGATGATCGTCTTCGTCAACATCACCATCATCATCTCTTTTACGTGGTCCACTCTCCCGCACCCTGCTGTAATCCCTACTTGAACATGGTGCTTCATGCCACATATTATGATTCAATAATGTGTTTCCATCCTATGATGTTTTGAGTAGATATCATTTGCCTTTGGGTTGATTGATGATCTAGATTGGTATGAATTGTATGTTTTACTTTGGTGCTGTCCTATGGTGCCCTTCGTGTCGCGCAAGCGTGAGGGATTCCCGCTGTAGGGTGTTGCAATATATCCATGGTTTGCTTATTGTCTGCGTTGCGTGAGTGACTAAAACACAAACACGGGTAAGCGTGACATGGTGTATAGGAATAAAGAGGACTTAATACTTTAATGCTATGGTTGGGTTTTACCTTACTGATCTTTAGTACTTGAGGATGCTTGCTAGAGTTCCAATCATAAGTGCATATCATCCAAGAAGAGAAAGTACGTTAGCTTATGCCTCTCCCTCATATGAAACTGCAATAGTGATTACCGGTCTTGTTAACAATTGCCTAGGACAATTCCGCACACCGATCCACCATTATTCCACACTTGCTATTTATAATATTTAGTAATATATTCTAACTTTATGATAACATCACCTACTTTTATATTTTATCTCTCCGATATCATACAAAGTTATCCTCTTCATACCCACAGCGTAGTTTTATTTCTCGTTGCTAGTTGGAAGCCAAAGGCTCTGGTGGTGACGCCGTCTTGGGCTCCACGATGACCTCCGTCTTGCTGTCCTTCTGGTCTTGGTCTTGTTGCACCAAAATGGCAATCTTTGCCTGATGCCTCGGTACTCCTCGCCTGCGCTGGTTTCCTTAGCACCAAAGAGGAAACAAGGACGCTGCGCGCGCTGGCGCCCGCCTGGCGCCAGCCTGGTGTTGATCGTCATGGCTCATGTCACGAGAGCCTCGTGAGGTTCGCCTCGCCTTGATATCTCCGCTCCTCGTGAGCCTGCCTGACTAGGCCCCTCCAGATGAGGTCTGGTGTCGTCCGCCTCGCGAGGGTCTTGGATGCCTTGTTGATGAAGATGGGCCATACGGCCTGCTGGCTTAGCCACGCAGCGGGCCGCAGGCAGGCAAGTCTGGGGACCCATGTTCCCAGAACGCCGACAGCGCGCGGGGCCGCTCTTGCATCACTGAGGGGGACGCCCGTGGAGGAAGAGGAGGTCCAGAAGCGCGAGGAGGTGTTGGCCCTGGAAGCCGTGGAGCGCAGCCTCGATCTCGAGCAACTGGAGACGAGGGAGCGTCAAATTGCTCAAGCAGAAGACGCCGTCGGGGCCCGCGAGGCCGGAGTCGAGGAGGAGATCAATCGCTGGGTGGCCGAGGTTCGCGCAGATCTGGAGGGCAGGTACGACTTGAAGCTGAAGCTCGCGGGTCTGGAGGATGCGGGCAGGGCCGCCGCCCTTAGGCCTAGGTTGGATGAGGCTGAGAGGCGTGCGGAGGCCACAGCCGCCGCCCTGGTTACGGCGCAGGCAGACTTGGCCTCCGCCCGCGCCGTGCTGCTTTCCCTCCGGAAACAAGTTGATGACACCGAGGCCGTCGCTCGGCGAAACAGGGAGGAACTGCTCCTGCGCCGGACGCTGGAGTGCGAGCATGCTCCTATGCTTCAAGGCCTCCGGAACAGGGCCAACACTGCCCTGGGTTATATCTGTGACGAGAATGCTCCGGTCCCTCACTCGAATGACTATGCCAGCCACCTGACCTTCTTTACCAAGGTGGTGACGCGCCTGGAGGCTCGATTTGCCAGGGCTCGACAGCTTGTGGAGGAAAGGGGTCGTGGTCTGCTTGAGCACGCTTTCTCCCGTTTCTTCAGCCACCTTCTGAATGCCGACCCCAACTTCGACTTCGATGCCGCCATTGCCCCTGTACCCACGGCTGTCTGGGGTGACCTTGCACGTTGGGTAGAGGACCATGTGGACGCGTTGGTCAGGGCCTTCACCTCGGAGGATGACGCGGTGGTGGTCGTCGCAGACGAAGGCGACGTGGTTGACGACAGCGATGGGGGCGTCGCCGACGGTGGCGACGACACTGATGAAGACGATGACGACGCGAGCGACGCGTCCGCGGGTGATGTAGCGAGTGATGTTTCGGGAAGATCCCATGTTCTCCTGTCGTTTCATACTGCACGAAAAACTCGGGCGTGGCCCTTGGAAGACTCGTAAGAGCATTTTGAGAGGGGGAGCCCCTCATGTAAGCAAATTGTAGTTTTTACTTTCCTATGCGATGTGGGTATGTGCCCTCGTGAACTCGTGGAGCCAGGGGCGAGTTTTCCATCGTGGTTTACCTTAGTCAGCGCCAGCTTCGGGCTGGGCCGTGCGGCGACGAGTTTCTGAGAATCCTGCGGAGCTTATCGCCCCGTTCGAGGGGGGGGGGGGCGTAAGAGGTGAGCACCAGCCGCAGTGCTGGTGCATGCTTGACGATCGTGCGCTCCGCGCGGTCCAGCTTGCGAGGAGCTTGCGAGGGAGAGGCAGTGGACATGAATCCCAAACCAAACAAGATCCACAAGGCAAGAAATGGCTCGAACAAGAAAAGGCACCCCCCGCGCGCATCGATAAAAATTTGGCTTCAACTTAAATCCAGATCCAGAAAGCAAAACCACAGAAAGAGAGAGATCCAAAGCAAAAGGCCGCGTCCGACACCTAGTCTAGTCTTTGGGTCTTCAAGTCTTCTCACCAGCGCGGAGCTAAGTGCTACCACTAGGCGTGGGAGGGAGCCCCAGGGCCTGAGGCCGGCGCTCCTGAGACTCCGGGGCGTGTACAGCCCCAACTCATTATTACATGAGAGTGTCACGGGCGTCGAGCTTCACAGGCACTGGGCCTTCTTCACAGGTACCGGCCTTGCTTCATATCGCCATACGAGGGCCCCGCCTTGCGCCACCCTCGACCTGCTTTGAGCCGACCGGTCACCAGGACGACACAAAAGAGGGAAAGGGGACACCAGCGGTTCCCTCGGCGACCACAGGTCCTCTGCCGGGGGGAGGGTCGTCGAAGCCTCCCCGGCAAAGGGCCTACCTCCGGGTGTCCCCTAGCTTCGCGCGCCTTGGGGAGGGGCCTGGCTCCCGACCCCTCTCCTGCAGCCCCCAGCGTGATCCTCCCGCCGACAGGGGGGCGTCGAGCTGGGGCCACCGGCCGTTGCGGTGATCTGTTCCTCCTGCGACTCATGGTTAGCGTAAGCTTGCTCCTAAGGGATTAGGGGTACCCTGTAGTGGTCATCACACACACGGTCGTGGTGGTTCCCCGGCAGCTCCTGGAAGGCTTTGATTCTTAGCGTCCCTTCTTCCCAATCTTCTCCAACGAACGAGTCTGGGTCGTCCTCCGGTGTCTACTCCTGGTCCGTCATGCAGGGTACGTAGACTTCCAAGGCTGTTACCCCGAACACCTTGCCGTGGTGCCCCACACTCCATGTCTCCCGGCCTAGCGTGACGTCCTAGGGGTGATAGCGCGGCGTCCCACTTGGGCCATGGAAGGCGACGCTTGTACTCATGCTCGTTGCGGGCGGTATGGGGACGGCAGGGCCCCCGATGCCGCTGGCCATGCTGGTGTTGACGAAGCCCCTTGGCGCACCTGACAACGCGTGGTGGCGGCGTGGTCCGCCGTGAATCCCCGCTGCGGCCTGAGGAGGGAGCTGATGGCAGACGGGCGGGGCTCCCAAGGCCACCGCGTCCAGCAGCTCGACAACGCATTCCAGCAGCGCTTCCCGGCCGCTTTCCATTAGTCGGCACCACAACAGCTCCCTTGCCACGATGAGTGCTGCTCGCGTGTTTGCCTGTTCCTACCGTGAGTGCGGCGCCGTCGCCGCGACATGGCTTGCTGCTCTGGCAGCGGCTCACACCTGCCGTGGAGTGAGGGTAGGCGACGCCTGGCTGTGTCGCCCGCGCCCCACAGGATTGGACGGCGCTCGTGCCACCTGGAGCGCGGGGTTGGGGTCTTCATAGGCGGGCGGCGCCGACCGGGCTGGCCAGGCTGCCCAGCGGTCTGAGACAGCTCTTGGGTCATCGGACATCGCGGCTGCGGAGCGTCTGCAAGTCGATTAGCGGAGCGCGCCAAATGTCGGATGTGGGGTTCCGGCAAACCCTTAAGGTTCGAACACTGGGGTGCGCACGAAGTCTTTTCCTCCCACCGATCTACGCCCTAGCTCGCTAAGATCTCGCGGACGAACTCGACGAACTCGCAACACAGAAAGACACAAGATTTATACTGGTTCGGGCCACTGTTGTGGTGTAATACCCTACTCCAGTGTGGTGGTGGTGGACTGCCTCTAGGGCTGATGATGAACAATACAATGGGAAGAACAGCCTCCTGAGGTTGAGGTGTTCTTGTGCTTGGCTAACTTGTGTGGTTCTGGATGGTCTAAAATGGTCCTCTCTTGCCTATGGTGGTGGCTAGTCCTACTTATAGAGGCCCTGGTCCTCTTCCCAATTATTGAGCGGGAAGGGAGCCAACAACGGCGGGCAAATTTAAAGGGGGACAGGTAGTACAAGCTATCCTGACAAAGACGGTCTCCGCCTGTGAAAGGCTCTGGTGGTGACGCCGTCTTGGGCTCCATGATGACCTCCATCTTGCCGTCCTTCTGGTCCTAGTCTTGTTGCACCGATAAGGCAACCTTTGCCTGATGCCTGGGTACTCCTCGCCTATGCAGGCCTCCTTAGCACCAAAGAGGAAACAAGGACGCTGCGCACGCTGGCGCCCACCCGGTGTTGGTCGTCATGGCTCACGTCACGAGAGCCTCGTGAGGTTTGCCTCGCCTAGATATCTCCGCTCCTCGTGAGCCTGCCCGACTAGGCCACTCCAGATGAGGTCTTGTGTCGTCCGCTTCGCAAGGCTTGGCCCCTCGCGAGGGTCTTGGATGCCTTGTTGATGAAGATGGGCCGTACGGCCTGCTGGCTTAGCCACGCAGCGGGTCGCAGGCAAGCAAGTCTGGGGACCCCCGTTCCCAGAACGCCGACAGCGGTGGGCTGTATACAGACAAGAAGGGGTGATCCATCGGAAGTTGCCAGTCGCCACTGAGTATATCGGCCCTCCTCGTCCTCATCTCCCCCTTGGTTATAAAATTTTTCAAGTATAGGTCGTGGAATGTCCACAGGACCTTGGAAACATAAGAAGAAGGTTAACTAGTAGAGAAGGGAAACTTGCTAACTCGCATGCATGTGGATGAAACAATTATAATTACAGTGGAAGACAAACGTACCGAAACTACGAGGATCCCATGCAAAAACAGTGCCACGAGTGGTGGCAGCAAACACAAGACCCTCGTATTCAATTGCATCACAGTACACATCCGTCTATAGAAACTGATTTTTGAGCAATATCCATCCAGTCGAACCACGAAGGATGACAACAAACTTGTCGAAGATAGCAACAACTTTATAGTTCTTGTAATTCCAAGAGTGGTTGGGAACTCAAGAAATTGCTATCTTCCATAGACGATAGTCACCATGATCATATTTGAACGTACGTAGATCATCTGTGTGCTCAACCTCAGGGCACTCGAAGATTTTTGGAAGTGGAATCCACTGACGAGTGTACACATTCACAAGTTCCCACTCACAATTGTACCCAATATAAACAACCCAATCTCCATTGGCGCCTGCACAAGCCTTGCCCTCAAGCGATGGCATCTTAATATCATACGTATCATTATCAAGCGGCATCAACTTGCACAAGGTGAGGCTTCCCTTGTCCCCACGGCAGTCAGCAGGGTCATGGCGAAGAAGATAGGGGAGATCAAACCGCTCCTGGACCCTTGGGTTCCTTGTAATGATGCTATTAGTTGAGTCGAGAATGTTCTTGGACGAACCTGCCATGCTAACCGAGGTGATGACGTTGCACCGATCAATGAGTTCCCCTACCACATCATCTTTTAGACTGGGGCAAGAATAACGGGGTCGTTTTCGGCTTGTTCCCTCCATGGAGAAGACGATCGAACAATGGAAGAAGGAAGGGTGAAGGCAAATGGAGGAGGAAGGAAGAGCGTGCGACAACAGTTCCAAATCGAGAGGGAAAGGCAAAGAGTCGGTGGACGGTTGCCAGTTTGCCACGGTACACGAAGAGGCGCCCCGGCCTACACGTCCTTTCGGAAATTGTACAAAAGGACTCGCCGTCGTCTCACTGACATGTTGGAATAGGACCACATGTCAACAAAACATGGTGTGTAATTTCTCGTGCAAAATGCGATCTAGCCGCGTTGGCCCGAGGTGCCGCATTAGTAATCGGCCTTTATTTTTTTAACATACAATCTGAGTGGATGGCTCCTGTGGTCATCACACATGAGCGGATATATAGGTGGGCTAGGTGGGCAGACAGCAACAATCTAAGTGCTAAAAGAGTTGATCTCGAAAAAAGAGTTGATCCAATGCTTGGTTTTGTTTGGATTTTCCAACTATGACCATTGGATAGAGTGAATCAATGGCTTACGTTCAAAGTTATTCTCATAGTACTATAGAATGGTATAGGAACATGGAGAGATTTGGTTGATTTTATATCGCTGAATAATATAAAATATTATGAGTGCAGACGCTCCACCCTGAGGTTTGTAGCTCCTTCTCGGTCGTCGGGAATCTATGTTCTTCCACTCTTTCGTTTAAGACATGAGCTTTGTTCATCCTGTTGCCATCACGTGGGACATCTATATGCCTCCATTTTACAAAATCATACTATATGCCTCCAGGACACGCGGGGCATCTAGCATCAAGGTGGTGTGTCATGCAAGAAAATGGAGATATGCAGTGCGTAAGTGAGTCGTGCACTTCGATGGCACCTACTACTACGCAATATTTTTTCTCCTCGATGGCACATGAATAGTGCACGTACTCAATGACAGAGCACGGGATGGTAGCCATGGACATGGCCGGCCCTTTTTGAAGAGAGTACTAATAGATACGTAACTTTGATGTGTCCCATCAACTCGCAGAACGATGAGAAGCTTGCTTACTACGCCTTCTCCCTCGCCAACGCGTGTGCGGTGGCTCGCAGCACGAGGAGAAACTTTTGCTTACAAGCGGTGGACGTGCAGCAGTTCATTTGGTGTCAAATTGCCAGAAGTAGTACCATCATTATTGTTCGACTTCCAAAAGAGGAGAAGAGCCAAGCGCAAGGTCACCTACTAACCTAGTACAGTACTACTATAGCCAAAGCTAGTCCACCTTTTCAGAGCATGGTTAATTAATATAGGCGGCTCTTGCAGCGGCACATCATTTAGAGCAAGTACTCTCTTCGTAGGATCAAAGGAAGTGAAACAAAAGTTGGAGTGGATGCTAGATTGCCAATTAAAACATGATTGCATAGGAAAAAAAATCCTATAGCATTCTATCCTATGAATCAAACGACCAATGTAGGAAAATTATGAGGGGGGTCTCTCCAACAGTGTTCCTTGGCTCGCACCTAGCATCACAGTGGTCGAACTTGGAGTCATTCATCTGGTACACGTGGCATCTCAGATCTGGTACTCCAATATTAGGTTGTCTCTATGTGATGTGGCAACTTCATATACTAACCGGATGATGGCAGAAGGAAGGGTGAAGGCAAATGGAGGTGGGAGGAAGAGCGTGCAACAACAGTTCCAAATCGAGAGGGAAAGGCGAAGAGTCGGTGGACGGTTGCCAGTTTGCCACGGTACACGAAGAGGCGCCCCGGCCTACACATCCTTTCAGAAATTGTACAAAAGGACTCGCCGTCGTCTCACTAACATGTTGGAACGGGACCACATGTCAACGAAACATGGTGTGTAATTTCTCGTGCAAAATGCGATCTGGCCGCGTTGGCCCGAAGTGCCGTATTATTTCTCAACTTTATTTTTGTAATGGTGTGCCGTTCAGTTTTGAAGCACGACTAACTGGTATTGTTTGCAGAGAAAATATAAACTACTCTACCACTACTCCACCTCTAGTACTAGTAGTATAAGAAAGATATATAGGCTGGAGCTTCAGAGCTTTCTTGCTAAGGGCTGCCCACTTGCTTCTCACACTATCACCCTCTCTCCATATCTAAAAAGGCGCCCCCTCTCTCCCTCCTCACCGGTGGTCACAGATCCACCGTGGAAGAAAAGGACGTGCAGCGTTGATGCACTGACGACAAGCACTAGGCCGTCCTCTCAGACCTAGAGCCCGCGCGGGATGGCCTCCATCCCCAAGCTCGTTGTCGTAGTGCGTGCGGAGGACCACCACCACGAGCGAAGCCACTTCCCACCGACCCTCAGGTATGCTACCTCTTTTCGAACCATACCCTTGTTCTATTGTCCCATCTGCCATGTCGCTGCATGTGGATCTTATTCCACTCCACCATCTTCCCAATTTGCTATCCTCTGCTCTGTTGGTCACGCAGATGAAAACCTTAATTTGCACTATTAAAGGAAACCCTACTTCATGCAGACTAATCCATGTCTGCGTTGAATAAGGAAAGGAAGGAAGACTGTTTTGTCCAAGAGAGTAGGCATCGAACCCGCATCTAGGTTGAAAAGGGGAAAATCAGTAGCTAAGGAACGAGTCTCGTGTCTCTTGGTTGAATAAGGGTAGAAAGGCATGACAACGCAATAGAGAATGACTAGGTCGATCGGTTTGTTGTCCTCACATAGGAAAAAGGTGGCTAAACATAACAAAAATGGGACGTAATCCACATATGCTGCCTGGATATTTGTTGCTCTGGGCAACCATACCCCCTCACCACTCTATGCGTATGTGGAGATACATCGTACTGGTGCGCCCACTGTACGAATGGGCCTCCCATGCTCTTATTGTCACTTTTTTGCTGTTAGTATAACGCCGGTAGTCAAGTCAAGCAATGCTACTGCTAAAGTGATGCCACATTTAACTAACGCCACACTCAGTCTAATGCCACCGATAAATTTAAGCAATGCCATTTAATGTCACTGGATTATTTCAGGGTTAGCTGTTGATTGTGGATGTATTAGAGATTTTTCAGCTAAGGCATTCTAATGCTGTTGCATAGCCAGTATACCAATGATGAAACTTGTTACTACCTTCAGATTTTTGCACTGTTAATGCTTAGAGATTACATACCTCACTTTCATGAGATAAGTTAATTTTTTTGTACAGTGTCACCAAAATGCCAAGGCGCTGATGTCATTTTATTTTGGTTAAACTGCACAAAAAATTATGAAGACAAGAGGAAAGGTCAAGAGTGGGCACCTCCTCCTCCGGCTGTTCTCTTGATTCGTTCGATCAAGTTTTTATGTTTGATCGATTATCAAGATTGGGATAGCAATTTTTAAGCCCCCCCCGAGTTCGAAATGATATTTACCTTGGAGGTACATGGTTTGCAATTTTTTATACTGTCATTAGTTAAGAATGCTAGTTACCTTCAGACTTTTGTATTTGGTTTAATGCTCATGCACAACTAGTATACCAATGCTGAAACGTGTTACCTTTACATTTTGTATTGTTAATTCTTATAGAAATCTTCCAGTGCCAGAGTTTATTGAAATCTGTTCAGTAAAACCATTGTACTGTACCTTGTAATAAAATAACTACTCTACTGTTGCACTAGCCACTGGATTAGTGTATATTTGTAGTATTCGAAATTTCGAATGGTGTTGCATTAGCGTATGGACATAAATAAAGTAGGGCAAGCTTTCCTAGATATGTTCTCAAGAAATCTACTACCTGTTTTTTCTAAATACTAGACGTTTGGGTATTGTAAACTGAATAGCAAAAACATCTTATATTAAGGAACAGAGGGTGTAGAGTTCACTCAAATTATCCCGGTAAAGCTAGTCACACCTTTGTTAAAATTAATGTTCATTATGTTATCGGAGGAGGTTTGTAAGTTTGTCTCTAATGCCTGTCGACTACATACCTGACATCATGATGTAATGTTAAGTCATTTCCTTTTGTACAGTGTCACTGCATTGTCAAGGCAGTGATGGCATTTTATTTTAGTTGAACTGCACAAAATATGCTTAAAAGAAGAGGAAAGGTCTGGAATCGATCATTCTTATAGAAAGAACTATATATGCCTTTCTGACATCAGCCGTTGTTGCCTTATTTATTCCTTCAAACAGGTGGTTAGAAACAGTCTTGCTACCTTTTCCCATTAAGAAATTGGAATGCTTATATTTGTGAGTCTATGCTTCAACTAGTGCCACTTTTATAGTAATCACACTTTCAATATCTATGCAAACAGGGATGCTCGATTTTAGTGGAACTGCACAAAAAGTCCAACTGGTTCAACATTAGGAGCATGTTTTCTTCCAAACCTTTATATCCAATTGGTGGCACTATGAGCTGTTCATTAAGAAGGTACATGGTTTGCTACTACCTTGCTACTCTTTTTGTACTGTCATTAGATAGTAATACTAGTGGTTTGCATGTGAATTTATTGGCAGGGTGGACCTACATTGGAGGTGCAGGATAGGATTCAATGATTGGATGCTCAATTTCGGTTGTATCGATTTCACCTCTTCCATCACTGCGAACATGGATATCCTTGGTCTGATGAAGAATAGGTGCTATATTTCTGCTCTGAACAAGCAAATCAATTCAGTATGAATTTGTTAAGGGCAAAACATGACTGTATCAAATTGTCCAGTGCAAAACATGACAGATGCTAAGCGGAAGATACATGTTTAAACCGAAAATACAAGGTGGGGTATATGTTTACTAGCTGCTTGATATTTGTGCACACAGAGATGTTTGCTCGTTGCTATTTGGCAAACACACAAAGTGACCGCAATTTTGGTTGAACTGCACAAGAGAATAGTATAGTCACTGCATGCAGTGCCATTTGAAAATAGACACAGAAAGATTGGATAGTCACTTCATGGACTGCAGAAAAGTAGTACTGTACTATTTATTGGTCAACACTAGGTGCTTCATTGCTTTGGTGTGATTATACAATGGGCATCATTTTGCCTAAGTTAAAGTTTGTATTCCGAAAATAGTCTCGCCGTGTGATCGAGAGAAGACCAAATCATATTGCAGTGGATGTTCCTCCATCATGTGTGGTTCATTCTCATGGTTCCAGCTATTGGTGAAACCACTTATGTTTGCAAGAGGAATTGTAGACTTCACAAACAAATTTGTCTTTCAGTCTGTGCTGAGTGTTGGCCAAGAGAAGCATCCATGTTAGTAGGAAGAACATATGTTTTTCTAGATCTTTGCTTTTGGAGCTACATATTTGTATATGATCTGTGAATCATTGAGATGCATTAACATGATGATCTTATGTATGGGAATCGTACTAGTTGGTTTTAGTTGTGGATGATCTTTGCTTTTGGAGCTACATATTTTGTATATGATCTGTGAATCATTGAGATGCATTAACGGTTCCTTATATCTGTTCGCTCAGTGTTTACAAGTTAATGATCGATCACTAGCTAGCCTACTAATGCGCTCCTGGCAGTTTTAGTTGCGACGCAACATCCGAAGTGGCAGTTTTAGTTGCGACACAAGATCCGAAGTGGCAGTTTTTTGAATAAAAATGCCTACCTCTGAAGAAACTAACAAGCTGCTTTGAAGAAAATGCCATGCGAATCTGAATAAACTGCCAGCGAAAACGTTCGCAAATGCCTTATCTCCCAGCTAAAGTTCATCAACTAATGCCCACGGCTGCGACTCATTGCATGCTGCTCTGCGTACTGGCTGCGAGCGATTTTGAGTGCCTGCATGCAGCCGGCCGTAATTAAGGTAGCTAACTAATGCGAAAAAGATGCCCTTTAATTGTTGCAGGCCTTTCAAATCCGTGGAATCATTATTGACAACGAGGGAGATGATTCGAGTGCACTCGTTTGACCGTCATGCCGGCGTGCGACCCAACACGGACGGGACGGGACGGCACAGTTAGAATTTCAGTTTCTCTAGTTTTCCACGGCAAGCTGATGCGCTAAGCCATGCCTGCTTAATTATGCATTGAATTCTGATGATCGTCGCGCTACCTTTCGCCTATAAGTACTATTTTCCGGACTTCTATGGTGGCACTGTGACCCAACTCACCCTATCCTCATAAGCCCCCACCGGCCTGACGTCGCTCACCACTTACCCTCGCTCTCGCCACGTTCGCCATGCCCCCGTCCGTCTGTGATAGGCAAGGCCGGAGGCGGTCACCGCCGAAACTAGTGTTCGGTTTTTCACCGGAAGGTAGATGGAGGGAGGATGCATTCTATCAGTCTTTAGATGGCAATGTGGAGTTCGAGGACTTGTTGGAGCACGACCGCTTGGCGGAGGAGCAGGAGTTGTTGGAGCGCGACCGCTTGGCGGAGGAGCAGCGTATCCCCGATTTGCGCCGCCAGTGGGACATGGAGCAGTAGCGCACCGATGCTTTGAGTCGCGAGCAGAGCGCCCGCAACTGGGCCGACTACGTGGAGGCTGGCCCCCAGCAAATAGCCCTGGAGGCTGTCGGGCACGCACGCGTTCGCTATGCCGATTTTTACTACCAGCTCATCAAGTGGGTTTCCAGCTTAGAAGCCGAAGCTTTGGTGGACCACGCCGGCATGGAAAGGGACAACGCGCGCGAGCAACACGCCCTATCGCACCTCTGGCAAGTCTTAGGCGAGGCGGAGGACACCGGTGCCGGCGTTTAGCGTGTACTGCAGATGGCAGCCGGCATCGTCTAGTTAGCTAAGAGTAAGTTAGTACTTGTACGGTACTAGAGTATTAGTGGGAGTAGATAGTTAACTTGGCTATGATGGTTATCAATGTGGAAGTTCAGTACTCTATATGTGGATCAGACCTGTTACTTTGCTCTGAATGTTGAACTTTTCGTTTGAACGTATGGAATGGGCTGTTATTTTTTAAATGTGTTGTATTTGTCCTCCACGGGTTGAGAGGCTGACTTGTGGGCCTACCAAGTTGACGCGTACACAATCAGGAGATGATTGTACGTGGAGAGGATGACAACAGGGACCCGCCAAGGTCATGGCAGTACGCAAGCAAGTGCCTCCTTATTTCAAGCCAATAAAAAATGGCTCCTCCTAATGGATTTCTGACATCTTAGTCCCATGCCATTGTCAACGTAGTCAATAAATGAGAGAATTGCACAACGAGCGGCTGACCCTAGGGACCCAGCAGCTCACCCAGTTATTTTTGTTTTGGGTTAATTTGATAAATGCCACTCCAAATCTGGTGTTTTTGAGAAATGCCTCTGCAATTTCCAAACTTTGAAAAATGTCATTTCATGCCATTTCCAGTGGCATTTTTCGAAGTCTAGAGTGGCGTTTTTCAAAGTTTGCAAATTGCAGTGGTGTTTTCCAAAGTTTGCAAAAATTGCAGTGGCATTTTTCAAAGTTTGGAAATTGCAGTGGCATTTTTATGAATCACCATAATTGGAGTGGCATTTATCTAATTTGTTTTTGAGATGGAAGCAGGGTGTCAACTGGGCTGTGCGGGGCACTCTGGCCTGTCTAGACAGTCTTCTCTTTTATGTTTACCACAGACCAGCCCGGTAGTTTTTTTCTTTCTGAAAATGGCTAGCCCGTTTTTTTGTGATTTGCCAAGTAAGTCGCTTTGTCAGGCCTATTGGGTTGCAAATCTTTCAAGACGAGGAGAGCTTCATTCGGCTGGACGAGAAAATGGCTTATCCGTAATGTGAAATGGGCTGTACATTTTTAAAACACATCAAACTGGCAATTAGTTTCAAATTTCTTTTTTTTCATTTCGAGATTTTAAATTGCATTAATTTTTATGCGTGGACAATTTGTTGGATTTTATATTGATATACGTTTATTTTTCAAACCAGTTTGAATGTGACTCAAAATTTCGGGATTAAAAACAGTTCGGACCGCATAGAAATATGCAAAATTTCGTATAATTTTTTAACCGTGGCCACAATATGGGCTGTAATGCTAACAAAAAGAATATGGGCTCCAAAAAACCTTAAGAATTAGCAAATGGGCTATAAATTATAAAAAATAATGGCAGATGGGTTGTATGCTGTTTTCCACAGATTTGAGGCTTTCCTAAAAGAAAGGTTGACGCAAAAGCAGTGACTGTTGGATGTCCATCCAACGGCTGCCGTGCTTCTTCAATCTCTGCTATTCCTGCTCCAGCCGCTCAAACAAGCGTCGGCGGGACTGCCTGCTCCCTCCTCCCCATGGCCGGCTGTGCTGCCGCGCATGCCTCACCGCCCCACCGTACTCCCATCGCTGGCCTAGCCATACCTCTACTCACCCACACCTTCTGTTATTCTCCGGCAATGGCAGACGAACCAGTAAACCCTCGTACACTCGTACTCCCCTTCGCGTGGGAAACAACTGCCAAGTCTTCCCTGCATCCATGTCGTTCCCTTCCTAGGCCTCATCATCATCCACCGCCCTGGTGCTCTCGGCGTGGCCTGGTCAACATGGTCAACGACCGACATGCATCTGAAGCGGACTGTACGTGGAGAGGCTGACAGCTGGGTCCACAGCCGCGGCAAGGAGATGCCTCCTTATTACGCACAAAATAATGATTCCTCCACCTAACATCTGGGACCCACCGAAAGGGCCTCTGTATTTTGCAAAAAAACGTTACCGCCGCTGACAGCTCGGACCCACCAGCTATATCTTCGCACGCAAGGAAGTGCATCCTTATTACACAGAAAAAAAATGAATACTCCCCCTGCTAGCTGGGACCCAATATGGTGGGAGGCTGACTTGTGGGCCTACTAAGTTGACGGGGATGGAGGGCTTTGTCAACTTAGTCAATATGCACGATTCTAGCTCCAGTGACCGTACGATGTCCATCCAACGGCCGTAGTGCTTCTTCAACCTATGGTCTTCTTGCTCCAGCCGCCCAAACCAGCGCCGGTCGTGCCTCGTGCTCCTGCCTCCCGTGGCCGGCTGCGATGCGGCGGAGGCCTCACCGCCCCCTACTACTCCCACCACTGGCCAGGCCATCCCTCTACTCACCCACACCCCATGTTATTCTGCGGCGACGACAGCCTCACACCGCAATGAACCAGTGAACCCTCATACTGCTCTACGCGTGGGCATCCACTACCGCGTCTTCCCGGGCTCCGCGTCGTCCCCTTCCTAGGCCTCGCTGTCGTCCACCGCCCTGGTGCTCTCGGTGCGGCGTGGTCAATGTGGTCAAGGAACGACTTTCATTGGAAGAGTACTGTACGTGGAAAGGCTGACAGCTGGGTCCACTGCAGCCGCAAGGAAGTGCCTCCTTATTACGCGGAAAATAATTATTCCTCCACCTGACAGCAGGGACCCACCGGATGGGCCACCGTATTTGGCAAAAAAATGTTTCCTCCCTGACTGCTGGGACCCACCGGAAGGGCCACCATATTTTGCGAAAAAACGTTCCCCCCGCTGTCAGCTCGGACCCACCGGAAGTGCCGCCTTATTACGCACAAAAAAATGAATACTCCCCCTACTAGTTGGGACCCACCTTGGTGGGTGGCTGACTTGTGGGCCTACTAAGTTGACGGGGACGGAGTGCTTTGTCAACTTAATCAATATGAACGATTCTAGCTCTAGTGACCGTACAATGTCCATCCAACGACCGTAGTGCTTCTTCAACCTCTGGTCTTCTTGCTCGAGCCGCCCAAAGCAGCGTCGGTCGTCCCACATGCTCCTGCCTCCCGTGGCCGGTTGTGCTGCCGTGGAGGCCTCACCGCCCCCTACTATTCCTACCGCTGGCCAGGCCCTGCGGCGACGGCAGCCTCACACCGTAGCCGAACCACTTAACCCTCGTACTCCTCTCCGCGCGGGCTTCCGTTGCTGCCTCTTCCCCGGCTCCGCGTCATCCCCTTCCTAGGCCTCGTCGTCGTCCACCGCCCTGGTGCTCTCGGCGCGGCGTGGTCAACGTGGTCAAGGAACGACTTCCATCGGAAGAGTACTGTACGTGGAGAGGCTGACAGCTGGGTCCACGGCCGCAGCAAGGAAGTGCCTCCTTATTACGCGCAAAATAATTATTCCTCCACCTGACAACGGGGACCCACCAGACGGGCCACCGTATTTCGCGAAAAAAACATTTCCCCCTAACTGCTGGGACCCACCAGCTATATCTTCGCACGCAAGGAAGTGCGTCCGGGCAAAAAAAATTGATTCGCCCCTGACTACTGGGACCCACCAGCTACATCTTCGCACGCAAGGAAGTGCCTGACAGTCAGGACCCACCTGGTCAAAGCATACGTAGCGTTGTCATTATGGTCGCAACGTGTACGTAGATGCTGGTCGATGTAGAGGTGCGCACGTAGCATGTACACGTACGTACAACGGCCAGGGTGCAAGAAAGTAAATACGGCCACGTACATACATATGGGCAGGGTCTCGAACGCCTACTCGCGCGTACGTACGGCCAGGGCTCGTGTATATGGCTGGGTCGGAACAGAGAAACTGCGTCGTCGTCGTGTTCATGGGGAGGAAATGGAATGCGTCGTGTTCATCGGGAGGCAACGGAACGCGTGGGAGCCAACCGTCTTGGATGGAACAGCCAATGGAAACGAGGCCTGGCGTACCGCAGAACGAAGGAAACGGCCTTGTGTTCGACCGGCCACATTCGAAACGCAATCATGTTCATCGGGACGGGTCTGGCGTACCGCAAAACGGAGGAAACAGACCTCCTACGGTCGAAACAGGGGTCCTGTTGATCGGGAGGGGTGTGGCGTACCGCAAAACAAAGTAAACAGACTTGTGTTGCAGCGCTATGGTCGAAACGGGGGTCCTGTTCATCGAGAGGGGTGTGGTGTACCGCAAAACGGGACTCCACGGGATACTGTTCATCTCCATCGTCGACCCCCTCCAGCCTCCACGGGCTACTGTTCATCCACCGTCGACCTCCTCCATCCTCCACCTGCGACTGTTCATCCATGGGCTCCTGTTCATCCATGGGCTCCTGTTCATCCAGCCTCCACCGCGCGCCACTCCACCGGCTACTGTTCAACCAGCCCTCTCCACGTGCTCCTGTTCAATCACCCCTCCACGAGCTACTGTTCATCCAGCCCTCCACAGTCTACTGTTCATCCAGCCCTCCACGGCGTCCTGTTCATCCAGCCCCAACCGACTCGATCGATCTGGGTCCTGTTCATCCAGAGGCAACACCAAGGGGTCCTGTTCATCCACCCCCACCGGGAACTGTTCATCCAAAAACCCCAGCAACGCTCACTGTTCATCCAGAGGCAACACCACGGGGTCCTGTTAATCCACCCCCACCGGGAACTGTTCATCCAAACCCCCCAGCAACGCTCACTGTTCATCCAGAGGCAGCATCGATCGGCTTCAGTTAGCAGCAGTAGCGAAGGAATCGCTCGATCGGGTTCAGTTAACAGCCATCGATCGATCGCTCGGGTTCAGTAACGCGTAGCCTGCAGTGCAATTGCTCGGGTTGAGTTAGAGCCCAACGCCTCGCACCCACGTGCATGCGTGTACGAGAGAAATGCGCATCGCTCAGCCCCGACCACCCACTGTAACTGGGAACACCCCGATATTTTCCTCGCCCTCGCTTCTACCACGGTTTTTTCCGTCATGGACGGCCCAAAGAATGTCATGCAGCTGCGTCTCCGGCCCGCCCAGGACGGAAAGCCCATTTTCTGTCATGATGTTTTGTCATAGAAGTAGGACCCCACCACATCTATGATGATACCGGGTTTTGTCACAATTATCGTCATAGAAGTGTCATAATTATGACCGAAAAAATTGTTCGGCCCAAAATGTCACGGATGTGTCTTTTTTTTGTAGTGCTCCCCCCAACCGAGGTTCACCTAGCAAATTGTGAAGTAGGTAGCAGCCCCCCCTCGTGTCGCCATGAAGGGAATCCTAAGCTATGAATGCATGCCCCCGCAACCGAGGTTCACCTAGCAAAGTGCGAAGTAGCAACCCCCCCCCATTCAAACACACACACTTTCAGTCGGCGGGCCAAAGAGGCATATCTCACCAAGATGGATCATAAAATGGACCAAGAATAATCCACCTTGGTCGTACAACATCTCTCTTGTTGTTGGTCAAAGTGATGGCCGTCCATGCGACCCCGGAGATGGGCAAGCCCACCAACAATCACGCAAGTACCTAGTCCCCGAAGACAACCACTGCATGCGTGTGGCCCAAACATATGTAGGAGAGGTGTGTTTTTGAGTAACAATGGAACAACTTTGATGTGGCACCGTGATTTCTAACTAGAAATCCCACACTGAGTGAGGGTTAATTAGGTTGACGATGCATATGTATGTTACAACATACTTCAAGCCAACGACAGGGATTCATGCATGCATGCGTGCATAGTATATGCAATCAAACTTAAGGTCTAAATCTCACCATGACCTATACTATGATAACACGAACCAAATGAAGAATCCGCCATGGTAACCTATCTTGTTGTTTGTCAAGGTGATCATGGATGTCCACGTGGGCCCATGAATATATAGGCTTATCGCCGATAACCACGCGAGGGAGTGTACCGTTCAAAGGCAACCACTACATGCATATGTATGGAGGTGATGTGTGCATGCATGTTTGAATACACAACATTGATGTGGCGTGTGCATCAAAAATCATACACTAGCTCCCCACACAGAGCGAAATCGGTTCACGATGTGTCGTTGTACTAGCCACTTCGACTAGATGGGAGGGATTCATGCGTACACATGCATGTGTGTGTGCTCAAACTGTATCATGCATGTCATCCCAGAGCAAAAATAATAATCCCCTCCTAAGTCAAATTAACCTCTCTTGTTGTCAGGCAAAAAGTCGTGATGGACCAAGCGGGCCCACAGATGGAAAGCATCGATATCGCTGATAACCGCTTAAGTGGGTGTGAGAGGACAACCACCACCGCTTTGCATGTGGGCCAAACATATATATGTTGAATACCCAAAATGCACAACTTTAATGTGCCACATGCCTCAAAAACCGTAAACCATGCACCCACACAGAGCGAGGTTCATCAAGCGTACTACATATGATGGTCCCCTTCCCGCCTCTTCACTGCATACTATATGCTCCTACCATAGTATATGTACAACCCAAAAGAACCCTCATCGATGGTGAAATTAATTAACCTCTCCCGATGTAGGTAAGTGATGCATGCATGCATCGACGATGGCCTCGTGGGCCCACAGATGGAAGCGTCACACGTGAGTGTCATAGCTAGGATATGCATGTGGCCCAAAAAGGTGTTGTGTGATGTTTGAATAGCCAATTTCACAATTTGATGTGGCACGTGCCTCGGAAACCAAAAAGTCCCGACACTGAGTGAGGTGTACTTGTTCACGGACGCATACATATAGTATATATGCTAGTCCCCTCCCACCTCTTCGACATGTACTATATACCACCATAACACAAACAAAAAAGATTCTAACTTGCTGGTCAAATTAACCTCACTGATGGCTGTTCGTCAAAGTGATGGACGACGACCTCGCGGGCCCGCAGAAAGCGTCACACGCGAGTATCGAGTGTCGTGTAGGACAACCATCGACTGCATGTGGCCAAAACATGTATGTATGAAAGGGTTGTGTAATGTTTTAAATAACGATTTCACGACTAGGATGTGGCACCGTCCTGCCTAACAAAACGGCCAACCCACATGGTGGCTCACAACTCGTAATGTACTGCGAGCCACCCCTAGACGCACACACCCACACACACACCGCGAATCCACCGCAACTACGATGCATGTTAAATTAATTATCCCGCGGTGAACATATATGTTACCAAAGGAGGGACATTTTAATTTCAAAAAAATCAGAGAGATCATTAAGACGTTTTAGTACATTAATTGATTGATTTTCTATGGGTATAATGTGCAAAAATAAAATTTGAGGTACATGCACATGTGACAGTGCACCTAAATGGGTTGCAAAAACACATGTGTCTCACTGGGTGCATATGTACTCCCTGTGCAACAAATTTCAAACATTGAGAATCTTTATTTTTAAATTCTAGTACATCCAAAACTTATTTAAAGTTCATGAAACTTATCGTGTTGTCATATGGACACCAATACAAAGTGGCATTGTACTTTGTGTCAAATTTGAGACCAATTTTGATGCAATCTTTATCTAATTACAGACGGGAGATTATTAATAATTGGGAACCAATATCCCAAATGGATTATTTATTCGAACCATGAGCGTTGGACCAACAATGGATACATGCCATGCTTTGGTTAAGCAATAAAGCGACAACATTAATCATCCAAATAGAAAAACAATATACATGCCGCCGCGCGACCCGTGTGCCGTGTGAGCAGGCATGAGTTGACGGGACGCATGCGAGCAGTCCGCCGTGCAGGAAGACAGGGAAGCGTGCGTGCAGGTGTGTGAATTGACAGAGGCGTGCTCGCTGCGCACTGTTATCGAGAGGCGTGTGAGTAGTTGTGTCAAACTTTGGTAGGCATGCCAGCAGTCCGGTGCGCAGGCTCACCGGGAGGCGAGCCATCGGTTTGACTGCCGCCCGCCTCTCTCCCACAACTCTCACTACTCCATATTAATGGTGCGCCCGAGCGGTCGCACCCCCATCCTTGCCACACAGACAATCCTCTCTCTCCGCTTGCATCCTCGATGCCGCTCTCAGTCCTCAAAGTCGTCAGTGTATGAGGATGCTGCCGAAGTGCCCCATCAGAGGGAGTGGCGACGCCGGGGCTGCTAAAGCACCGGAGCATGGCGTGGAGATGGAGACAGAGGTTTCCGTCACTGCCGGTGAGTTATCACTGCACCCTGGCATCATCGACGGCGTCGAGCTTCCACAGCCGGAGGCGGAGTTCCACACTGACTCCGATGACCACTCCGGCGACGACTCTGACGACCACTCCAGTGACGACTCCGACGACAACGGATAGCTGGTTAGTCATCTATACCCATTTATGTGTCAAATAGATCATAGGCTTTCTCTGGTTACTCCTGCCTCCCCCTTTTTTGAATAGAAATCTTGTGGTTATGTTCTCCCAATCCATGAAATCTAAGTAAGTTTCGTTAGATTCGTGTAGTGTATTGATTGTTTGAATGGTATAGGTGATAAGTGATTAGTTGTTTCATCTGTGCAAATGATTTCTGCTAGTAATCCGACTAGGGTTAGTGTTCGTGCTAATAATTCCTAGCCAGGACTTGACAATTGATTTTGAATGACCTAAATATGTTTGTGCCATTATTTTCTTCAAGATTGGTCTGTACATAGAAGAATGTGCTTAAAAATCGAACCATAATATCTGGATATGTATAAATAAATAGCCATAAATACCTCATCCTACTTCACAGCATGTAATCAGTGACTTGATGCCAAATTAGTTTTACTATTTGTATAGGTGTTGTCTGATGATGTGGACAGCGAGGATGAAGATGCCCAGAGGAGGTAGAAGAGGCGAATCCCGAGGGAGCTTTATGCGAGTGTCGGTGTCAAAACCGGTGGATCTCGGGGAGGGGGTCCCGAACTATGCGTCTAAGGTGGATGGTAATAGGAGGCAGGGGACACGATGTTTTACCCAGGTTCGGGCCCTCTTGATGGAGGTAAAACCCTACGTCCTACTTGATTAATATTGATGATATGGGTAGTACAAGAGTAGATCTACCACGAGATCAGAGAGGCTAAACCCTAGAAGCTAGCCTATTGTATGATTGTATGTTGTCCTGCGGACTAAAACCCTCCGGTTTATATAGACACCGGAAAGGGCTAGGGTTACACAAGGTCGGTTATAAAGGAGGAGATACACATATCCGTATTGCCTAGCTTGCCTTCCACGCCAAGTAGAGTCCCATGAGACGAAGTCTTCAATCTTGTATCTTCGTAGTCTAACAGTCCGGCCAAAGGATATAGTCCGGCTGTCCGGAGACCCCCTAATCCAGGACTCCCTCAGTAGCCCCTGACCAGGCTTTCAATGACGATGAGTCTGGTGCGCAGTATTGTCTTCGGCATTGCAAGGCGGGTTCCTCCTCCGAATACACCACGGAAGAATTTGAATACAAGGATAGTGTCCGACCCTGCAAAATAAGTTCCACATACCACCGTAGAGAGAATAATATTTCCACAAATCCAATTTGCTGACTTGTTTTGGCAACACGACATTATGCCATGGCCGGCGATTATTCGAACTGTTTCCTTTAACTAGCCCCGCACATAACGCGAGGCAGTTTTCTGACACGTCTTGTCAAAGCAGAGATCATGTCCCCTTATCGTGGGTTTCTCATCAATACGGGCGTGGGTAACCCAACCGCGCCATCGATTACGGCGCTTGGGGGATAAGCGAGTTTTACCAGGCTAGTGGGGACGCATAGTTCCGTCCACCCATATAAAGGGATAAGGATTCACCTTTTCATCCACGCCTTCTTCCTCCTTTGCTCATCCATTTTCGCACACTCGAGCTCCAGCGCCCAAGTTCGCATTTCCCACCTCGACCTTCTCCAACCATGTCCGGAGCGGGAGGCAGGTGGATGGTCTCCTCCGTCACGGAGGGACACATCAAGAAGCTGAGGAGAGCCGGATACCTGCCCGACGACATCGCGCACCGGCTCCCAGAAGAGGGGCAGCTCATCCCCACCCCAGGCCCCATGAGAGGTTAGTGTTCCTTACCCATTTCCTCCGCGGACTGGGATTTCCTCTCCACCCATTCGTCTGGGGGCTCATGTTCTACTACGTCCTGGATTTCCATGATCTGGCCCCGAACTTCATCCTCAACATCTCAACGTTTATCGTCGTGTGTGAGGCCTTCCTCCGCATCAAGCCCCACTTCGGCTTATGGCTGAAAACTTTCAACGTCAAGCCGAAGGTAGTGAGCGGCCGCCAGGTGGAGTGCGAAGGCACCATGGTGGGCAAGATGCCCAACGTCACATGGCTCGAGGGCTCCTTCGTGGAGACCATAAAGGGGTGGCAATCGGGGTGGTTCTACATCACCGAGCCGCGTGGCCCTAAATGGGCAGCGGCCCCCGAGTTCCGATCTGGCATCGCCACGCGGCTCACCTCCTGGCAAGAGAAGGGCCTGTCCTGGGGTAGTTCTAGAGAGTTGACCGGACTCCAAACATGTATTCAAAACATGGTGAACAAGAAGCTCAAACTCGTCAACGTAGCCCAGGTCATGCTCATCCGCCGGATCCTCCCGTGCCAACAACGGGCTTTCAACTTGTGGGAGTTCGACCCGGCCCAGCACCAAGCTCTGAACAGGCTCTTTGACACAACGCATGAGGATGCCTGGAAGGTGCTATTCAAGGGTGCCGAGGTTCCACCTCCCACTACCGAGGATCGCGGATTCAGCGCGAAGCGCCAAGCCAGCGCGGTAAGCTGTTTTACCTCTTACAGGATACTTGTTTTTCATAGTTTGACTCTATGCGGGATCTAAGCTCCCGTACCTTTGACATGACTGGCAGGAGACGGCCGGACAAATTGACTGTCCGACTCCTTTGCCTGAAGGCCCAGCAGACGCTCTTCTGACAAAGATGCTGACTCCGGCTCCTTACAAGGTGCCGAAGAAGACCAAGAAGGCCAAGGGAACCTGAAAGAGTTCCCGGCGACCGGGAGTATCGGACTCATCGTCTAAAAACTCCGCGACGCACTCCCCCCCCCCCCCCGAAGACGAGGAGGAAGATGAAGATGCTCCCCCTCCAATCGGGGGAGACAATAAAAGTAAGGCCGCCCCAATAGGGGAGGCCGAAGGGTCCAAGAAGGGAAGGACTCTCCTTCCGGACAGTTCTACCACCGCCGCCGACGGCGAAGACGAGTGGCTGCCCAGGGCCAAGCCCCTGGGGAAATCGTAAGTATTTGAATACCAGAGTAACTTATAGCATTCCTTTGTCGCACTGCTTGCCCTAACGCCGAATCTGATTATGCAGGCCGCCACGAGCCCACATCGATGTATCGTCGGACGGCTCCCTGGGCTTGTCGGATATGGATAGCGATCCTATTCCGACCGCCACCTCCCCTGGCCCTACGGACAATGCCGAGGTATTGTCTCAAGAGGCACCGGGTCGAGGGGAGACAGTCCCGGAGGCGCCTCAAGGAGACCTTCCGGACTCCGGGAGCAGAGGGGACAAGGCCCCTGAGGACTCCGAGTTCGGCCCTCAGTCGAACACCGCACCGGAACCTCCAGTGGTTCCGGACTCGGGCAGGCGGCCTCCTTCCAAGAGGGGCAAGACGCCTGTACCGGTGACCTCTGTCCATCCAGAGGCGCCGGACAATCTGCTGGAAGCGCTTCGCGGTGCTTCCATCGACGAGGAGCACCGTATATGAGTGCGGTGGTCCAGAAGGTTCAGTCCGCCAAGAGTGGTCTGACTGAAGCCTGTGCCAGCCTTCTAACAGGCTTTGAGGTAAGTGTTTAAAATATAGGAAAAATATTACCGCATAGACAGTAGCCCCTGATGCTCTGTTCAGTGTTCACAAAGAAAAGTCGAACGGAGGATCAAACAATATCGCAGGAGTCTAATATAAGTATGTCAATATGCATATGCAGGCTTCGCTGCTGGCATCTGCCGCACTGACTGCGGAGGTCGCCGTACTGAAGCAGGACCTTAAAGGGTCCAAGGACGAGCTCGGCCTTGCCAAGAGGCAGCTCGAGGAGAACAAAGTTAAGTAGTACCTAGTCTATGGATATGTATAAAAAGAATGCGATTGCAAAATGACAGGATCATCAGGAATTTGCCAGGGGCCACGACCGAAGTGGCGACCCTAAAGCAAGCGCTGTCCGAGGCCGAAGATAAAGCGGCCAAGGAGCGCACTGAGCGAGAAAGGCAAGAGGCTCGGGTGGGCGAGGTGCAGCAAGAGCTCCAGGCTCTCGTGACGAAGCACGAGGCGTTGGAGCTTGACTCGAAGACGCGAGAGTCTGAGCTTGTTGCGGCCCTCGAGAGCACAAAGAGTGCCAAGGCCGAAGCCCAAAAGGCCTTCCAGGAGATCGACGCGATGAAGAAAATAGCAGTGGGTAAGGCATTCTATATGCAAAGCAAACATGTAAAAGTAAATTACCGATTACTTACCCGAATCTGGAGCTCTCCAGGAGCATTCGCAGATTTGCCCTGCAGCGTGTCGAATGCCGCGAAGTTTTACTGGGCCGAGGATGGAACCTCAACGGAGAAGTTGTTCTGGGCCCAGTATACCGGGACCGAACACCCAGTGTCTGTGAGCGACCAGCTAAAGCAGCTGGTCAAGCTACACAAGGCGGCCGAACTGGCCATGAAGGGCTTTATAGTCCGGCTGTGGCTTGGCGACGCCCTTCCGAACAGCTACTTCGGCCTGGTGAGGCGGCTTGTGGATGCCTGCCCACGGCTGGAAGTCATCAAGCGGTCCGTCTGCATCGAAGGTGCACGCCGAACTTTCGCCCATGTGAAGGTGCAATGGGCCAAGCTAGACGTCGTGAAGCTGATCAAGGAAGGACCGCCGCAGGGAAAGGAGCATCGCACCCCCGAAATTTATTATGAGGGTGTCCTGAAGGGTGCCCATCTTGTAGTGGACGAATGTTCCAACGATGTAATATTTGAGTAAACTTGCTCGTGTGATCCTGTATAATGAAAACTTGTTTCATATGCGCTATGCAACGCTTGTTTGAATTAAAATATTACCTTCTGTTTGGCTGTTTATCCAATCTAAGAGATGGCTAGTCCTCGGCTTCTGCCCCATGCCACGAGTGCTGGGGTGTTCGGGATAAACCTGAGCACTCTTGTTCCCATTTTTGGGTCCTTCGAGGGAGGTGCTCAGCACAACGAACAAGGCAACCGGACTAATAATGCTTTATCACTCTCATTTAGCCATAGAATTCTATAATTTTAAATTTCGGCGAAGCCCCTGGTATTCGGAAGGCCGAATACGGGGTGCGATACACGCCTTTGAGCCGGACAGGGCCGGCCCCTCGCTCTAAGCGGCATAAGTCTTTAGGGACTCGAAACCTCGCCGAACAGCGACCAGTCTCTCGCCTTATCATGACAGTCAGTTTTAGCTTTCTCTACTGAGGTGCTTAGCCCAGCAGAACCGGGGCACAATCGCAGTAGTTCTCCTAGCGCTACCTTAGCCGATAGAGCGGAACGTAAGGTACCAAAACATAGGAGCCGGGCAAACCCAACATTTGACCAAAGACATGATTCGGAGCTGATGCATATAATGCTATAAGTTCGGGGTGCCGCACTTGTGAAAGTGTTCGGACTTCTCACACCATATTGTTGGGTACGTAAGCCCCTGGTGTATTGGCCGTACCAAAGTGTACAGTTGCAAGGTGTTATTAATGAACACATATATATATATATAACAAGAATGCAATAATAATCGTAATGTTATGCATTGTTTATTCAAAAAGGTGCGTTAAAGTAGAATGATACAGATAGTGTGTAAGCAAAAAGTAGGACTATGTCCCTTCCAAGGGCAAGCTGAGGAATAGTATTAAAGCAAATATTTCGCTCGTTATCGTAATCCACCTGGGAATTCCGTGGTGTGACGTAGCTTTCTGCCTCTTTGGTTGCCGCATCATGTGTTCGGCAATCATGCTGCCGGACAGGGTTTCCAGAGATTAAAGTCCTGAAAAGAGAAAAATAACAAAGCGGGAAGCCCCTAGTGCGGTTTAAGCCGCGTCTTGGGGCGTGCCGTAGTTGTGCCCCCCCTCCCCACCTGTGTCCATGGTATTTTTAATGCGTAATTATGTACGCGTGGCACGGATTTCGCCGTTTGGCTGGGACTGGGGTGGGGGCCGCATTGCTACGCGAGCTCAGATCGTGCTAGGCGGTCTAGTTGCCGATTACTCCGAGCGCACTTGAAGGTGTCCGGGTCTTGAAACGCCAAACTGGTGGATTGCCTTGAGAGGCTGATTTGCGCTTCTGCTGCGAGGGCCGCAGTGTGCTCCTCTGTTCAGAGAGAGCGCTCTGTGTTTCCATTAACTGTAATAACCCCACGAGGTCCTGGCATCTTGAGCTTGAGGTATGCATAATGCGGTACCGCATTGAATCTCACAAATGCGGTTCGTCCGAGCAGTGCATGATAACCACTGCGGAACGGGACTATATCGAAGATTAATTCTTGGCTTCGGAAGTTATCCGGGGATCCGAAGACCACTTCAGTGTAATTGAGCCTGTGCAATGGGCCTCTACGCCTGGAATAACGCCTTTAAAGGTCGTTTTTGTGGGTTTGATCCTTGAGGGGTCTATACCCATTTTGCGCACTGTGTCCTGATAAAGCAGGTTCAGGCTGCTGCCACCGTCCATAAGGACTCGAGTGAGGTGAAATCCGTCAATCATTGGGTCTAGGACCAGTGCGGCAAATCCACCATGACGGATACTAGTGGGGTGGCCCCTACGATCAAAGGTGATCGGACAGGAGGACCATGGGTTGAACTTTGGGGCGACTGGCTCCAACGCATATACGTCCCTGAGCGCACGCTTCCGCTCCCTCTTGGGGATGTGGGTTGCGTATATCATGTTCACCGTCCACACTTGTGGGGGGAACCTCTTCTGTCCTTCAGTGTTCGGCTGCCGGGGCTCCTCTTCATCATCGCTGTGTGACCCCTTATCTTTGTCTTCGGCAATTAACTTGCCGGCCTGCTTGAATTCCCAATAGTCCCTATTGGTGTGGTTGGCTGGCTTGTCGGGGGTGCCGTGTATTTGACACGAGCGATCGAGTATACGGTCCAAACTGGACGGGCCCAAAGTGCTTCTTTTGAATGGCTTTTTCTGGTGACCGGGTTTAGAGCCTTTGAATCCGGCATTGACTGCTGTATCCTCAGTATTATCGCTATTAATGTGGCGCTTATGTTTGTTCTGACGTGACCTGCTATTGCCATCCTTGGTATCCGAAGTACCATGTTTCTTTGATATGTTATTACTGCGAGCCAGCCAACTATCTTCTCCTGCACAAAAGCGGGTCATGAGTGTCATGAGGGCTGCCATAGATTTCGGCTTTTCCTGACCAAGGTGCCGGGCTAGCCACTCGTCGCGGATGTTGTGTTTGAAAGCTGCTAGGGCCTCTGCATCCGGACAGTCGACGATTTGATTTTTCTTTGTTAGGAACCGAGTCCAGAATTGCCTGGCCGATTCTTATGGCTGCTGAATTATGTGGCTCAAGTCATCGACATATGGTGGTCGCACATAAGTGCCCTGAAAGTTGTCGAGGAATGCGGCTTCGAAATCTCCCCAACAACTAATGGACTCTGCTGGCAAGCTGTTAAGCCAATGTCGCGCTGGTCCTTTGGGCTTTAGTGGGAGGTATTTGATGGTGTGTAAGTCATCACCGCGGGCCATGTGGATGTGGAGGAGGAAATCCTCGATCCATACCGCAGGATCTGTTGTGCCGTCGTATGATTCAATATTTACGGGTTTGAAACCCTTTGGGATTTGATGATCCATTACTTCGTCTGTGAAGCATAAGGGGTGTGCGGCGCCTCTGTTTTGGGCTATATCGTGACGCAGCTCGGATGGGTCTTACCCGCTGTGTTCGGCCCGGCCGGATTTACTTTTACTGTATCTGGCGTGACGTTTATCGTCTCGCATAGTGGCGCGCCCTCGTGATCCGTAGATCGATCTTGCATGTTTTGCTTTGTCCTCCAATATGTATCGCAGGTCTGGCGTGTTTCCCCATGCTTTTTTATTTGAATGGCATCGGGGTGCAGGCTGAGCTTTTGGCTGGAATGCCTCTCTATCACGGCCACGAGGTGGCCGATCAGCCGCGTCATACGCTTCTTCCTCCAGTTGAGGTAGCAACCTACATTTTGGGTAACTCTTGGAGGGGCGCTCGAGTTTATATTCCTCGGCCGCGAGGACTTCAGTCCTTCTGTCAGCTAGCAGATCTTGATCAGCTTGAAGCTGTTGCTGCTTTTTCTTAAGGCTATTTGTCGTGGCCATAAGCCGGCGCTTGAAGCGCTCTTGTTCGACGGGATCCTCTGGCACGGCGAATTCGTCATCGCCAAGGCTTGCCTCGTCTTCGGAGGGGGTATGTAATTATCATCCTCCGCCTCTCCATCTGCCGCTCTCTCGGGAGGGCTGGCTCCTCCATCCTCCTGCTCTAAATCTTGCTGGAGGGGATTGTTGTTGTCTTCGGCACTATCCGGAGTGTTATTCCCTCCTGTGCCGGTATCACCACTTTTGCTTTGGCAGGACTTAGAGCGGCGCCGCTAACGTCGGCACTTGGGTTGCTTCTTGGCGGGGTCATCCTCCACTGTCTCGTCGCCATTGCCTTCTTTGGGTGTATCCACCATGTATATATCGTATGATGAGGTGGCTGTCCAGTGCCCTGTGGGCAGTGGTTCCTCTTCGTCTCCCGCATCATCGTCCATACTGTCGATGTCGTCGGAGTCGAAGTCAAGCATGTCGGTTAAGTCATCGACAGTGGCTACGAAGTGGGTGGTGGGTGGGCAGCGAATTTCTTTGTCGTCCGCATCCCAGTCCTGCCGAACATAGTTCGGCCAGGATCCTCCTGACAAGGAGAGAGACCTTAATGAGTTCAGTATATCCCCGAAGGGCGAGTGCTGAAAAATATCCGAGGTAAACTCCATGATCGGCGCCCAATCGGATTCGCTAGGAACGGACGCCGGCGGTTCGAAGTCCGTGGCCGGAGAAGGATCCGATAGTTTGATAACACGGCTCTCGTGCAGGGAAGTTCGATGTTTGGCTCGATCGCCGCTGAGGGTAAGGCCTCCATGGCGGGCTCCATCCACCCATCCATGGACGGCGCAACTGGCTCCGAATTAAGGGTCGGAGCGGCTGCCGGTGCGATTTCTTGAACAGTGTCCGATGGCAGAGCTAAATCGTACTCATCGTGACCATGTGACGCACAAGGCAAGGGCTCGAATCCATCGAAGATCAAGTCTCCGCGGATATCGTCCGTGTAGTTTAAGCTTCCAAACCTGACCTGGTGGCCAGGGGCGTAACTTTCGATCTGCTCCAGATGGCCAAGCGAATTGGCCCGCAATGCAAAGCCGCCGAATGCAAAAATCTGTCCAGGGAGAAAAGTCTCACCCTGGACTGCATCGCCATCGATGATCGTAGGATCCATCAAGCCTAACGGCGACGACATAGAGGAACTCTCAATGAAAGCACCAATGTCGGTGTCAAAACCGGCGGATCTCGGGTAGGGGGTCCCGAACTGTGCGTCTAAGGTGGATGGTAACAGGAGGCAGGGGACACGATGTTTTACCCAGGTTCGGGCCCTCTTGATGGAGGTAAAACCCTACGTCCTGCTTGATTAATATTGATGATATGGGTAGTACAAGAGTAGATCTACCACGAGATTAGAGAGGCTAAACCCTAGAAGCTAGCCTATGGTATGATTGTATGTTGTCCAACGGACTAAAACCCTCCGGTTTATATAGACACCGGAAAGGGCTAGAGTTACACAAGGTCGGTTACAAAGGAGGAGATACACATATCCGTATTGCCTAGCTTGCCTTCCACGCCAAGTAGGGTCCCATGAGACGAAGTCTTCAATCTTGTATCTTCATAGTCTAACAGTCCGGCCAAAGGATATAGTCCGGCTGTCCAGAGACCCCCTAATCCAGGACTCCCTCAGCGAGAATGCATAACAGACGTATTATGACCTGGAACGACGACTATGGATGCCCATTTTGCAACCACAAGCTTCATGACACGTATCTAAGTGTTCTGGCGCATGCAAGAGGATGGGTCGTTGGCTCCTTCAAGCAGAAGTATTCTCGCAGAGTGGCGCACGGCGCGTATGTCGAGTACCTGGAGAAGCTTCAGGATCTTGACGACTGCATGTGAGATGAGATGTGGGATGGATCGAACTATGTACGCTTGAGTATGCTTAATGACGGTTGAACTATGCTTATGTACGTGTACACTTATTATCTATGTCTAGGTATGTTAAATATTTCATCAAAATTTGGTAAAAAATTACAAAGGGGGACCAATAAACCAGGACGGAGGTAGTACGTCAATCACACACGGTTCCCAAAATTGGAACCATGTGCAATGACTTTCATTTTGCCTGCCGCGTCAATCATACACGGTTCGCTCTAGCAAACCATCGCCCCCAAAATTCTTTGTGGGACAGAAAACCCTCACCACCCAATTCAAAAAATAAATAAGAAAACCCTCACCATCCCCACGTCACAAAAACCCTCACCCTGCCCGCCACCCCCTCGGCCCCTCCGGTACGTTCCCCATTCACACTTGCACAAGCTCCTCCACGTCTATGCCATGGCACCGCCTATCGCGGCGGTAAACACTTAGCTCGACGCCTGCCGCCACCGCCAGGCTGCCAGCAAAGCCCACCACATTTCGCTACTTCCGCTTGTCGCCGCCTATCGCCATCGACTTTCTCAATGTTGCTCGAGGTCGACCAAGCTCCGCTCGGTTGGGGAATCTGCCGTACTGAGGGTTCTTTCTCATGGACGACAAGGTAACTAATTTAATGAGATATTATCTCGTCTCTTATCCCAATTCATCTTCCTCCTTTAATCACCCGGAAGAAATCACCGTGAATTCATTTTTATTCGAGGTGATTTGAGGGTTTTATTTCATTCATAGAATGTACAGTGCGCCGACACTTCAGGACTTTGCGACCGCCGCCAGAGATTCCATCTCACCTTACCAGATAACTTGAGGATGCGCGCAGTATGTTCAATCTCACCATAAATCGGTTGGCATGGCCTACTTTCCTGAACATATTCTAAATATTGCCACATTTGGATAAAAGGTGCCACATGCACCATATACGTCAAAGGGGATTTTCCCCCTCTTCTTTCTATATTAGGCAAATTAATGACGTACTCCCTCCATTCCTTTATCTAAGGTGTATTATTTTCAGCACGTTAACCAAGGCACATAATTATGGACTATTTGGGACAAAATTACCCTTGTCTAATTCGTAGATTAGCGGCAAGTAAATCATTTAGGATAGGAAAGGAAGAGATACATGCAATCGGGAGAGAGATAGTTTCCTATTCTTTCTATACAAGGAGAGATACATGCAATCAGGGGAGAGATACTTTCCTTCTTCTGGAGGGCCAAGATCGGAATTACGAGGAATTAGAACAAATGCACCTTACATTGTGGAATTTTATCAAAAAACAAATACACCTTATATAAAGGAATGGAGGGAGTATTGTTCTTTAGATTACTCTCATATTTCCATGACATCATGTTTACCCTATCTGTTTAATTATAGATTTTTGTCCTTCGATTTCAACGGTTGTACTGTTCTTTCAATTTGGGCCCATATTTGCATGTTACCATATTTTCTTTAACAATCCTACCATTTTCTGCAGAACATCCCTTCCTATGCAACAGATTATGTAGTGCACAATTTTTCCCTTTACATAGATCAAGGCTCCATGGATGTCATACTGCGCACAAACCATGGATTTACAATCATTGCTACTGTAAGACTTGATGAACGTCGTGACTCCTTTTTTGGCACTGGCTTTTGGAAAGAAATTGCAAAGTTTTATGTACTGAAAGTTGGCACTAAAATTGCACCGCACATAAAAGGGCCTGGTCATGAGATATATGCTAACTTCCCCGACAAAATCATCCATCCAGACTTTGTCCTAAGTAAGTTTTGTTTTCAACTATCTGCATATGTTGACTTGCCCAGCAATGTCAAACGAATTGTGTAGTATTTAAGCAACCAATTGTTATTCCCTTTTCTTACTATATTCCTACCTAGTAACTTCTAGTTACCAATACACTTTTCTATTGCCTTGTTTTAACTAAATATTCCCTATACTCCCATTTCTATCAGAAAGCGCCGCTGACAAGGAGACTCTGGAGGTGGAGAACGGGGCTACCAACAAGCGGAGGTGGGGCGAGCTAGAACCGCAAGCGACTCCAGCAGGCCTAGACTTCATCAGTAGCCTCCCCGATGATATGTTGAGAGTCATCATCTCCCTCCTCCCAATCAAATATGGGGCGCGGGCAACCGTCCTTTCCCGGCGGTGGCGCCCCCTATGGAATTCCAGCCCTCTCGACCTCATCGACACCCACGAGCTCTGTCATGGCTATCGCAAAAGCTTGGATGCGTTCTCCAAGATCCTCGACAGTCACCTTGGCCCAACCAAAGGCCTTAGAATGGGCAAGTTCTGTTCCAACGGCAAGGACCGAGCCAAGCTTGACGAGTGGTTCGGATCCCCGCCCTAGATCAGCTCGAGGATCTCACTTTTGATGATGGTCATATGCGTTCGCTGCCAACATCTGCACTCTGCCTCGCGCCCGCGCTGCGCGTCGCCAAGTTCAGGAACTACCATTTCCCGCCCCTTAGTGACGCGCTTGCTCTTATTCTACCACGACTCAAGCACCTCGAGCTCGTCGCTGCCTGCCTCTCAAAGGGTGACATGGAGCGCCTGCTCCATGGCTGTACTGCACTCGAGTACCTTCGTCTTCAGGAGATCAATGGGTTGAGTACCTTCCACATCACCTCCATGACTCTCCGAACTATTTATGTGTGTTGTTGGTGCGGCAGGAAGACATCACAAGATGTGTACCACGGTATGTTCATTGAGGACACACCTGCACTTGAGAGATTACTTGTAGTTGATCAAGAAGGTCCAACAAGAATCAATGTCATTTCTGCGCCAAAATTGACAGTGGTGGGCTACTCGTCTGACAAATACTCCGAACTTGTTATTGGATCCACACCCGTTCAGGTACAATGCTACCTCTTGAGCACTGCATTGGTTTTCCCTTGAAGAGGAGAGGGTGATGCAGCAAAGTAGCGTAAGTATTTCCCTCACTTTTTGAGAACCAAGGTATCAATCCAGTAGGAGGCTACGCGCGAGTCCCTCGCACCTGCACAAAACAAATAAATCCTCGCTACCAACGCGATAAGGGGTTGTCAATCCCTACTATAAGTGCATCTAGTGCCACCCCTAGTTGGTTTTGGAGTATTGACGACAAACCTAGTTGAGGGACTAATGTGTTTCTGAGAATTGCAGGATAACAGAGGTAGAAGTCCCTCATTGATTCGGTTTTGTTAGCAGAGATGACCCCTAAAAATGTATGAAGACATTGATGTCAAAGGTGGTATATGAAGATATTCACATTGAAGACTATGACAAGAGAAGACATCGCATGAAGCCTATGGAGCTCGGAGACTTAGATCTTCCGTAGCTCTTTTTCCTCTTCCTTGTTGAGTCATAGGAACCACCGTACTGTTAAGTGGGGTCCAAGAGAACCATTCAGAATGACTGAAGTGATGCTTAAACAAAACCTATGTCTTCGAGTGAAGACTATGAGAGAGAATCTTGTCCAGAGTCAGACAAGTCAGCTTTGCTTGTAGCCCAAGTAAAGTTGCTGTGTGAGTTTGAAATCTGACCATTGGAACATGTGTCAGTTCCTTAGTGACCCAGGGTCATTTCGGACAAATCAGGTCGGGTTGTCTAGTGGCTATAAATAGCCCACCCCCTACAACCATAAACGGTTGGCTGCTCAGAGTTAGTGTACGGCTTTTGTCGTTTGAGAGCAACCCACCTCGAAGCCTTTGAGAGAGAATTCCTTGCGAGGATAAAGCCCTAACCACCCAGAGCCAAAGAGAATTAGGCATCACTTAAGTCTTCGTGTCTGTGTGATCTGAAGACTTATTACACTTGAGGACTGTGCATCCTCCAGCCGGTTAGGCGTCGCGTTCTGAGCATCCAAGAGACATTGTGGATCGCCGGTGAACGAAGTCTGTGAAGGTTTGGGAGTCTACCTTGAAGACTTACCAGAGTGATTGGGTGAGGTCTGTGTGACCTTAGCTCAAGGGGAATACGGTGAGGACTGGGTGTCGTGAGCTGCGTGTTCAGGACTGGGTGTCCGGGACTGTGTGTCCTCAGGTTTAAATACCTAGCCGCCCTAACCAGACATACAGTTGTCACAGCAACTGGAACTGGTCCAACAATTCATTGTCTTCAACGAGTCACTGGTTTCATCCTTCCCATCCCTCTACTTACTGTTACTCCTTGTGAAGTCATTGTATGATTGCACTATCTTTTGTCTTCACTAAGTGACTGTGTGTTCTGTTTGGCTTCATAATATCTTCCTACCTGATCCTTACTGCACTGCTGCTATTAGTCATTGTGCTCTCACTTGAATACTTGACTATGGCTTGCCTAGTGTAGTCTACCTTCCGCTGCATGGTAATAGGTTTATTTCTATCGTTTGTCTACGAAACTTCCACGTTTTGAAGACTTCCATAAAAATCGCCTATTCACCCCCCTCTAGTCGATATAACGCACTTTCAATTGGTATCAGAGCAAGGTACTCCCTTGTTCTGTGTGATTCGGTTTAACCACCTGGAGTCTTAGCTATGTCGACTGCAGGGATAATCAAAGTCTCCGCTGCGTGCCCCATCTTCGATGCAACTGAATATCCCTACTGGAAGAATAAGATGCGCATGCATCTTGAAGCCATTGACGTCGACCTATGGTATGTCGTCAAGAACGGCGTTCCCAAGGCTGGAGAAGGTGTCACTGCTGCTGATGTCAAGAAGTTTGTTCAACTGGACTCTTCCGCCAAGAATATCATCTGTGGTCATCTGACCAAAGGACAGTATGGCCGTGTGAGTGCTTTGGAAACATCTAAGCTGGTCTGGGACTGGCTCTCCAAGGTCAACGAAGGCGTCTCAACCCAGAGAGATCAGAGAATTAGTGTCCTTCGCAACCTCTTCAACCGCTTCAAGCGAAATGACAATGAGAATGTCCAGCTCACGTTTGATCGACTCACTGACATCACAAATGAGCTTCAAGCCCTCGGCACTACTAAGATCACCAAGCATGAAGTCATCAAGACACTACTGAGATCACTTGACAGTTTGTTTGACACCCTAGCCCTAATGATTCAAGAACGACCTGATTTCAAGACACTCGATCCGTCCGACATACTTGAGAGGCTCAACACACATGAGTTTCAGCTTTCTGAGAAAAGAGATATCTACGGTCTAAACTATGGGCGAACTCGTGCCTTGAAGGCAAAAGCTGTCTCCTCATCTAAAGAAGAATCTGACAGCAGTTCTGATGATCTTGAAGACATTGGAAAGGAACTTGCTATGCTTGTGAAGAAGTTCCAAAAATTCACCAAGAAGAAAGGCTTCAGAAAGTCTTCATGATCAAGCTCAAGGAATGATGAAGCTTCTGCTCATGACTACAAGAAGAAAACATGCCACAAGTGCAAGAAAACTAGCCACTTCATCTCTGAGTGTCCGCAGTGGGACAATGAGAACAGAAAGAAGAAGAAGAGCAAGGAATATGACTCTAACGACAAGAACAAGAAGAAATACTCAAAGTCTTCTTCCAAGTCTTCCTCAAAGTCTTCATCACACAAGAAGAGCTCATCTGGCAAGGCACGTGCATTTGTTGGCAAGGAAATGGATTCAGAGGAGGAGTCCGCTTCTGAGGAGGCGGAGGTGGAGTCTGAGGAGGAGTCCGATTCTGGCATTGCAAGTCTGGCTACAGCATACGTTGCCAAGTCCATCTTCAACACTGAAGACAATGACTTCACCACCGACACCGATGCAAATGACAAGGACTACTCTGCTCCTACCTACTGCTTCATGGCACGCGGTGCCAAGGTAAACTCATGCACTACTCACTATCAAACATCAAGTGACGATGACTCTGATTGTGGTTCGAAACCCAGCTACAAAACACTTGCTAAAATTGCAACTGAACAACAGAAAGCCATGGAACATATTCACAAACTGTTAGACAAAAGCGATGATCTGTTAGGCGCAGAAATGACTCGATCTGAGTCCTTAATTGAAGACATAAAAAATCTTCACGTTAAGTATGAGGAACTTGAAAGTCGTCATGAAACGCTCTCAACAACTCATGAAAAGCTTTCCTATGATTATCTTCAAAGGAAGCAAGATCTTGAGAAATTGAGAGCGGCTCATGAAGATCTTCAAAAAGAAAATGAGTCACTTCGCGCCAAACAGATCAGTTCCGCTCAGGAAGGATTTGAACCACCATGTCTTAAATGCATTGAGCGTGAAAATGCTACTTCTGTTGCTGAATGTTCTACTGCTACTACTGTTGCAATATCTTCAACTGTTGATGTGGGAACTAACCCCTCTACTGAGGATACCACTGCTATTGCTGATGAGAATGCTAGGTTGAAGATATTGCTTGAAACAGGGATGTACAAAAGTCTCAAAGGGCATCAGACACTATGTGATGTCCTCAAAAGACAGATCCTGAACCGAAACCCTAGGAAAGAGGGTGTTGGGTTCGTAAGCAAAATGAATGCTGATGGCTCTTACTAGAAACCTGAGCAGTACCCCAAAACCACATGGGTTGCTGCAAAGGAACCTTCAGCAGATCCATCCAATCTATCTGGATTCACTTGTGCTAACCCCGTTGTCATTGATGAATCCTTTGATGCAAACTATAAACTGTTTAAGAGTCAGAAAGGTGAAGTGTTTGCCAGGTACATTGGTACTAACTGCAGGAATGGACCGCCTATGAAGAAGATCTGGGTTCCGAAAAAGTGTCTGGAGAATCTTCCTGTGAATGTCATCATGACACCACACGTGAAGAAGACAAACCTCAGACCACAGGCTTCATACGGTCCAAAGGCTTCATACAGACAGAGGACTCACTTGAGTCGCACTAACGCAAATGTTTTGCAGGGAAACCATACTCAGGCCTATGAATATGAGCGCGGTTCATCAAACCGCCATGTTCATAAGACCAAGAACTATTCTGCGTATTCTTATGAGTACTATTGTCCGCCTGCAAGACTTTTTGCTAGGGCTCCAAAGCCAAAATTCTCAGACGCTGCACTTAGACTTATTGCTTCTAAGCCACCCTTGAAGATGTGGGTGGCTAAGAAAGCTTAACTCTCTTTTGCAGGGAAAGGTCTCCAGCAGAAAACCAAAATCGTCTGACGCTATTGCTGGAGACCTTAAACATCTTGTAGGGCGCAAGATCAAATGCCCGAATGGTCTTACTATGTACTTCGTTCCTGAATCGCTTGCTACTCTCCCTATCAGTCCTCATCTGGATCTAAGCTTTCATAACCCACTGGTTTGTCAAATGTTTTTGCTTCACAATTATCTTCGTGAAGCCTATCCCCCTAACTGCACTGTAGGGTACGGCACTAGCGTCTTCAGAATGGATTATTGATAGTGGGTGTACCAATCACATGACTGGCAAAAGAAGCCTTCTTATGGACTCAACCTTACGTCCATCCGACAAGAGTCACATCACATTTGCTAACACTGGTAAAAGTAAGGTATTGGGTCTAGGTAGAGTTGCAATCTCAAAGGATCAACACATGGACAAAGTCATGCTTGTTGAATCCCTTGGCTTCAACTTAATGTCTGTCTCAATGCTTTGCGATTTGAACATGATCGTAATATTTGGAAAATATCGCTGCCTTGTTCTAATGGATTCTGACAAGTCTCTAGTGTTTGAAGGGTATCGGAAAGATGACTTGTACGTGGTAGATTTCTCAGCAGGACCACAACTTGCCGTATGTCTTCTAGCAAAGGCTTCAAAATGCTGGCTCTGGCATCGGAGGCTAGGGCATGCCAGCATGAGGAACCTCCACACCCTTGCAAAGAAGAAGCATGTCATAGGCATCGAGGGCGTCAAGTTCAAGAAAGATCACTTATGCGGTGCTTGTGAAGCAGGGAAGATGACGAGGGCCAAACATCCCTCGAAGACAATCATGACAACCACTCGGCCCTTCGAACTGCTCCACATGGATCTTTTCGGTCCCACTCATTACTCAACTCTTACTACTACTGCTTGCCTCTATGGCTTTGTTATTGTTGATGATTATTCTAGATATACTTGGGTGCACATAATCCTCGACAAGACTAAAGTGCAGGATGTCTTCAGACGCTTCGCCAATCGAGCAATGAACAATTATGGCGCCAAGATAAAGCACATCAGAAGTGACAATGGCACTGAATTCAAGAACACTGGCCTTGATACATATCTTGATACCTTAGGCATCACACATGAATTCTCAACCCCATACACGCCACAGCAGAATGGCGTCGTCGAACGCAAGAACAGAACACTCATTGAGATGGCCAGAACGATGCTAGATGAATACAAGACCCCAAGAAAATCCTGGCCTGAAGCCATTGATACTGCATGCCATACAATCAATCGTGTTTATCTTCACAAGCTTCTGAACAAGACATCTTATGAGCTCCTTACTAGCGAGAAGCCAAATGTCAGCTACTTCAGAGTATTTGGCGCCAGGTGCTGGATCAAGGATCCACATCACACTTCAAAATTTGCACCAAAAGCACATGAGGGTTTTATGCTTGGATATGGAAAGGATTCGCACTCCTACAGAGTCTTCAATCTCTTTCATTATAAAGTGGTTGAAACAGTGGATGTGCGATCTGATGAGACTAATGGTTCACAAAGAGAACACCTGCCAAATGTGCTAGATGAAGTTCCATCCAGCGAATCAATCAAGCTGATGGGAACTGGAGAAATAATGCCCTCTGAAGCTCAACCTGAAGAGGAACTCATCATCTCCGCACCTGATCAACCTGAAGACAATGCTCAGCCTGAAGACAATCCCTCTAACAACGACAATGATCAGCAAGAGCAAAATCTTCGTCCTGTACATCCTCGCGTTGCCAGTGAAGTGCAGATTGAGAGAATAATTGATAGCATCAATGCACCAGGTCCACTCACTCGATCAAGGGCAACTCAGCTAGCAAATTTTTGTGGTCACTTCACATTCGTCTCAATAACAGAACCCAAGAAAGTTGAAGAAGCCTTCATGGAACCTAAATGGATTCAAGCTATGCAAGAAGAGCTTCAACAGTTTGAGCTGAACAATGTATGGGAACTGGTTAAGCGTCCTGATCCTCGGAAGCACAACATAATAGGCACCAAATGGATATACCGCAACAAGCAAGATGAGCATGGTCAAGTTGTCAGAAACAAAGCTCGTCTCGTTGCTCAAGGATATACTCAAGTGGAAGGCATTGACTTCGATGAAACATTTGCTCCTGTGGCTAGACTTGAAGCCATAAGCATACTGCTGGCCTATGCAAATCATCATAACATACTTCTATATCAAATGGATGTGAAGAGCGCCTTTCTCAATGGCAAAATTGAAGAAGAGGTGTATGTTACACAACCGCCTGGCTTTGAAGATCCAAAACATCCTGACATGGTATACAAGCTCAACAAGGCACTGTATGGCCTCAAACAAGCCCCTCGGAACTGGTACGACACACTCAAATATTTCCTGAAGAGCAAAGGCTTCATACCTGGTTCCCTAGACCCCACTCTCTTCACGAACACATATGATGGTGAACTGTTTGTGTGCCAAATATATGTGGATGACATTATCTTCGGCTGCACCAATCAGAAGTACAGTGAAGAGTTTGGATATATGATGCAAGAGCAATATCAGATGTCCATGATGGGAGAGCTGAAGTTCTTCCTCGGTCTTCAAATACGACAGCAACGCAACGACATCTTCATATCTCAAGAAAAGTATCTCAAAGATTGCCTGAAGAAGTTTGGTATGCAAGACTGCAAAGGCTTCACGACGCCAATGCCAGCCAAGCATCATCTGGGTCCTGACGACAATGGTAAAGAGTTCGATCAAAAGGTATACCGCTCCATGATTGGTTCTTTGCTTTATCTATGTGCATCTAGGCTAGATATTATGCTTAGTGTTTGCATGTGTGCTCGATTTCAAGCGGCACCAAAGGAGTCGCGTCACTTAGCTGTGAAGCGAATTCTTCGATATTTGGCTCACACCCCAACTCTAGGATTATGGTATCCAAAGGGCTCAGAGTTTGATCTGGTTGGATTCTCGGATGCTGATTATGTTGGTGACAAGGTGGATCACAAGTCTACATCAGGCACATGTCATTTTCTGGGACGATCACTTGTATGTTGGTCTTCAAAGAAGTAGAACTGTGTATCTCTCTCTACTGCTGAATCTGAATACATTGCTGCTGGATCTTGCTGCGCTCAGCTTCTGTGGATGAAGCAAACACTCAAGGACTATGGCATTCATCTGAAGCAAGTGCCACTCTACTGCGACAACGAAAGCTCCATGTGAAGTCATTGGTTTCATCCTTCCCGTCCCTCTACTTACTGTTACTCCTTGTGAAGTCATTGTATGATTGCACTATCTTTTGTCTTCACTAAGTGACTGCGTGTTCTGTTTGGCTTCATAATATCTTCCTACCTGATCCTTACTGCATTGCTGCTATTAGTCATTGTGCTCTCACTTGAATACTTGACTATGGCTTGCCTAGTGTAGTCTACCTTCCGCTGCATGGTAATAGGTTTATTTCTATCGTTTGTCTTCGAAACTTCCATGTTTTGAAGACTTTCATAAAAATCGCCTATTCACCCCCCTCTAGTCGATGTAACGCACTTTCACCTACACGGTCACTTACGAGAGTGAGATCTGATAGATATGATAAGATAATATTTTTGGTATTTTTATGATAAAGATGCAAAGTAAAATAAAAGGCAATGAAAAGAACTAAGTATTGGAAGATTAATATGATGAAGATAGACCCAGGGGCCATAGGTTTCACTAGTGGCTTCTCTCATGAGCATAGGTATTCTACGGTAGGTGAACAAATTACTGTTGAGCAATTGACAGAATTGAGCATAGTTATGAGAATATCTAGGTATGATCATGTATATATGCATCACGTCCAAGACAAGTAGCCCGACTCCTGTCTGCATCTACTACAATTACTCCACACATCGACCGCTATCCAGCATACATCTAGAGTATTAAGTTCATAAGAACAGAGTAACGCCTTAAGCAAGATGACATGATGTAGAGGGATAAATTCATGCAATATGATAAAAAAACCATCTTGTTATCCTCGATGGCTACAATACAATACGTGCCTTGCTGCCCCTATTGTCACTGGGAAAGGACACCGCAAGATTGAACCCAAAGCTAAGCACTTCTCCCATTGCAAGAAAGATTAATCTTGTAGGCCAAGCCAAACTGATAATTCGAAGAGACTTGCAAAGATAACCAATCATACATAAAATAATTCAGAGAAGATTCAAATATTGTTCATAGATAAACTTGATCATAAACCCACAATTCATCGGTCTCAACAAACACACTGCAAAAGAAGATTACATTGAATAGATCTCCACAAGAGAGGGGGAGAACTTTGTATTGAGATCCAAAAAGAAGAAGCCATCTTGCTAATAACTATGGACCCGTAGGTCTGAGGTAAACTACTCACACTTCATCGGAGAGGCTATGGTGTTGATGTAGAAGCCCTCGTGATCGATGCCCCCTCCGGCGGAGCTCCGGAACAGGCCCCAGGATTGTATCTCGTGGATACAGAAAGTTACAGCGGTGGAATTAGGGTTTTGGCTCCGTCTTTGATCGTTTGGGGGTATGTAGGTATATATAGGAGGAAGAAGTACGTCGGTGGAGCAACAAGGGGCCCACGAGGGTGGAGGGCGCGCCTGGGGGGGTAGGCACGCCCCTACCTCGTGGCCTCCCTGTTGGTTGCTTGGTGTAGGGTCCAAGTCTCCTGGATCCTGTTCGTTCCAAAATTCACGTTCCCGAAGTTTCATTCCGTTTGGACTCCGTTTGATATTCCTTTTCTTCGAAAACCTAAAATAGGCAAAAAAAAACAGCAATTCTGGGCTGGGCCTCCGGTTAATAGGTTAGTCCCAAAAATAATATAAAAGTGTATAATAAAGCCCAATAATGTCCAAAACAGTAGATAATATAGCATGGAGCAATCAAAAATTATAGATGCGTTGGAGACGTATCATACAATAGCTTCCTTCTACCTCTCCTTCTACAAATTAACATTATTTCTAATTTTAAAGATGTTTGTTAGTTTGTCATTCAGAAAATGATTCCGACAAGCTTGATCCCGAAACTGCGCACAGTGGAGGTCTTGGCACTAGAATCTATCGGCCCCGACCTGGAGCAAGTTGTTAGTTTCCTGAGATGCTTTCCGTGCCTGGAGAAGCTATATATTGAGGTGATGTTCCTTTCCTGTTTAATGTTAACCATAAGGGAGTTCAATTTGTGACACCTTTTTCCAAGTTTACATTGACAATGTACTATGATTTCTGAAGGTTCTTTTGGAGGATTTTAGTACATACATGCCCCCCCCCATATTGGTTGCTTGATCCATATGGTTACAATCAATAAGCATTTCTCCTTTGGATTCATCTGTACTAGTTTTCTTAGGGACATTTTCATCCACTCCAACCTCTTGTGAAGAAGGCTACATTTTTCTAGAATGTAATCTAATGCCCATGTTAATCATGTCAGATCGAAGATGGCATGTTAGTGCATTTTAGAAATCCTACAAACCAAATAGGCCTGTAGTAATGTTGAAAACTGCATGTAGGCACCAACACGTTTTCTTCTTTTGCAGATAAGATTAGGCCCAGTGGTGGATAATGTGATACAATATAACAATCACGTCGAATGCCTAGATCTGCATATCTCAGAAATTACTTTGAACTCCTACTGAGGGACCTTATCGGAGATTATATTCGCCAGGTTCTTTGTTCTCAGAGCAAGGGTGCTGAAGGAAATGAGGTTTTCCCTACATTTATTTCGCAAAAATGAATGGTTTGTTGATCAGCGCCGGCGCCTGCGGCAGAATGGAGTAGGCTCCAAAGATGCTGAATTTCATTTTGGAACTTCAGATGACACAGTAATCGGAAGCCATCGTGTCAACCCCATACATGGCTTCTCAGTGGCTGGCCCATTTGCAAAAATTGTGAGGTTTCGAAACCAGACTTAGAAGCGGTGACATTAGTTTGAACCGCTCTGATAACCATGTTCAGCGGATCAGCGCGAGCGTTTGCAGCTGATGAGCTGAATTTCATTTCTAATATCAGTTTGAACCTTGTAATCTTCGAATTTGAGCCATATAACTCTGGAATTTGAACCTTGTAACATTTCGAGCTTTTGTGGTACAATCGTTGAAATGGCATCGTATGGGACTCGTATATTGCTAGCACTATTTTGACCTTAATATGCAATGGTCTTAGATTTTATTAACCATTCTTGAATCAGTTTACCTTATCGATCTCATAGCACACGATCTGTATAGCTAACTCGACTGCGATCTTCGACATTATTGCACACAGTTGGTTTCTTCCGCCGTGTGCACTGTAGAGCGCAGAATTAATTATCGCACTCGAGTGTCCATAATCACCCTTCTGTGTAACTTTGACCTCTTCACCCAAGGGTAAACTTATGACTGAAGTCACTCCACACACTTCATTTTTACAAAGCTTTTTGCCAATAAACGTCCATGATTTGTCCCTCTTCTAGCCGACGCGTGGCCAAACTAGCCGGGCGGGAATCTTGCATGGTAAACAGTGCGGGAACAGGCTCACCGACGATACATTTGGCGCCTCTTTGAGCCAACGCATGCGGTGCAGTGTTGTCAAGCGTGCACTGGATTCTGGAATCCTTCGCTATGAACGTCGTGACAAGACGAGACGATTATAGGCCAGGCGGCCCCCATTTATTACAGCAGCCATTTAACCTACCCTTGTGTCTCTTCAACCTTTCGATCACGCCCCCACCATTGCAAGAAGCACACCCACCATGAGAAATTCTTAGAGGGTATCCTGCGCGGCTCCAATGGCGCTCCGAGCGGCTGTCAACGACGAGCAGCAGTTCACCATGCGTGCCGTGGTGGACACCCACAGAAGGTTCATGGACCTCTCGGTGGTGTACACCAACGACCCGGTCTGGGTGGAGCACTCCATCCACATCATGGAGCTGTTTCTTGCCAAGGAGAAGTACATGGTGGTCGGGTTCAACCTCGGGTACACCTGCGCTCGTGTCGGGTCTCGTCCTAAGGTCACCGTCGCCCAGATGTGTGTGCGCCACCACGTCCTCGTCTACCACTACTTCCTGGCCACAAGGCCTTGTGAGCGTTTCACCAGGTTTGTCAACAACCCCACTACATGTTCGCTATGATGGACATCACCAACGATGTAAAGGCGCTCGAGAGTTCGGGCATCGCCTGCCAAAATCTTGTCGACATCCAGGGCCAATACAAGATCTAGGGCAGCAAGGAGCATGAGAAGGACTCACTGGTTCACCTCGCCGGGGCCATCATCGACCCCTACTACAGAGACATGAAGGATTCGTGCAACAAGGACAAGCGTGCCTGGCACTCAGCCTGGATGGAGAAACTTGACAAAGCTCACGTCATGTACGCGACCAAGGAGGCGTACACGAGCTACGACATGTACAAGCGGATCGTTGACATGAGGAAGTGCCTCCTTCCCCAAAATGGCCAGGGATCCAGCCGGAAGCAGAGCAATGGCAAGCGTTGTCGCAACAATAAGTAGATGATTAGATCCTCGTTTCTCCTACTTTAGTATGCATGTAATTGCTTACTTTGGTGTGTGAAAATGTTATGTGTGTAGTCACTTGTGTAATTTTATGCTTGATTTGGTTATGCAATGCTGTCTTTTTAAGTGTATATGCTGATGCTCTGTAGACAGAGCGTAGATGTTGTGCGGACAAACAAAATCACATCGCACACGGACTAAACAATGGAACCCGTCGGTGATGTTTTCGTCAATCACTCACAATTGTATACCAGCAATCGTTTTCTCACAACACACATGGCTTGTTAGCAGTAATCGCCTGTGTTGCCATCGGTCTTCGCATACGTTTCCGATTATAGACCTGTTTGCCTCGTATCACACACATCTTGTTCATTTGAACCATTTTTGTTCTCATGTCTCAATGCAAACAGTTCATCCGAGTGAACCGCATGTCATATATCGCACACACCTTTGATCTAGCTGACCATTTCTTTTGTGTTGCCTAATCACAAACAATTCATCCGAGTGAACCGTATGTTGTACATCGCACACACCTTCATCTGGCTGCCCGTTTCTTTTGTTCCTCCTCCTCGCAAACAGTTAATTGAGTTGAACTGTAGGCCCTACATCGCACACGCGACTAAATTCTGAACCGTGTTTGCTGCATCCTCCATCGCAAACGTTTTGCACCTTTTTTGACGGTTTTTTACACCACGTTTGCGATTATGGCATCGCACACAGTTTCGTCGAAGGGGCTCTGATCGTAGTGTCGCGTTAGCAGCATCTTGTAGTAGTGGTAGAGGAGAAATTTAAGAATCTGATCTCATGCTTAAGCACATATCAAAGGACATACCTCTTTGAAAAAGGAGGGGGCTCGACCGCGCTCCCGGTTTCCTTTCGTTTTGAGCGATCTCCCTACGTAGAGGCCGCTCTCGAGGGAGTGCGGCTTGCCGATCGCTGATCCTATGAAGTATAGTTTAGTGTAATGGATGAGGTGCAAGTAGGGCCTTCTTTTTTGAGGAAGATTTTTGAATACTTACAATGGAGAAAGGGTAAAGGCGGGGGTAGTCGGCCGTAATATCCACTTTCGAGCCGTCAAGGCTCGCCTGATAAAATACTCCATCATCAAACTATATATATATATCCGGATCCTCGTAGAAGTCAGGGTCTTCATTGCGAGCATAATCCTCTGGCTGTGGGGGGGAAATGAATGTTCTCTACCACCTTCCTCCATGACTGCTTTAAGACAACAAGAACAATTTGATTAGCATGCCTCGATAACGAGGAAGAACAAGTGCTGATAATCAAAACTTACCCATTCGATGGGGTTGTACATGGAAAAACCTTCCCAGCAATTTAAACAAAGAAAATCTTATTTCTCCCCATTATAAAGATCGACCAAGATTATGGCTAGTTCGGCTGGGGTATCCGAGCCCTTGCGTCGTCCTCTCCGTTGTAACAACATAAAGGGGCCACTCTGGACTGGAGAGGCCGAATACATCGCTTTATCACGATGGCCATGACTTCAATTATCGAGAGCTCAGAATGAGCAAGTAATCTGACCTTGCTGACCAACCTCTTCACTTCCGCACTGTCTTCCTCCTTGGGACTCGGGGGCGCCAATTGAGGTGTTTCTTCAAAGGAGCACCGGAGAATTCAGGCAGACCATGCCGAACTGGGTCCGGAAGGGGAACATCCTCAATGTAAAACCATTCCGAAGACCATTCTTGAGATACTTCCTTGGGAGTTCCGATGAGGTAGCCCGATCTGGCTATGCGCTATACTTCGGCGCCGCCCACTTCAAATATGGAACCTCCTCGATGACGAGGAACAAGGCAAAAGAACTTTCTCCATAGTTCAAAATGAGCCTCACAGCCCAGAAACAATTCACAAAAAGTGACAAAGCCCGAGATGTGCAGAATAGAACCTGGAGTGAGACTATGCAGCCGGATGCCATAGAACTCTAACAGGCCCTGAAGAAAGGGGTGGATCGGGAATCCTAAGCCCCGTAGAAGAAATGAAATGAAGCGCACACTCTCCTCCTTGTTAGGGTTGGGGAAATTTTCTGCTAGCACATCATTGCCAATCGAGGCCAATCCCGCTCGCATAGAGACTAGATCTGCAAGAGGGAGATATCCCTGCATGTAAAGTCGACTCAACTGAAGATGAGACACTGAGCAGCTCCACCAATCACCCTCTTGAGGTCCATGAGGGTGCGAAGAAGAACTAGGAGCGCTGGCCATGTTTTGAAGTTTTTCGTGGCTGGTCCTAATGTTCTCTACATGATGTGGATAGCATTTGGGGATCTAACCTCTTTATATAGGCGGTGTCCCTGTGTGGTCAGGGGCGTGTTTGTAAGAACTTATTATGGACCATTTGCATTCGCCCGGCGCATGGAAATCGAGGCCGCGACAAGGAAGGAGTCATAAAGGCAAACGAGAAGGTTGGGGCCGGATTGTTATCCGTCCGAGGTATGATGAAGAACCTGCCTTGCAAAAGCTAAAGACATAAGCCGGATACTACATCGTCATTAAAGGCAAGTTCGGGGGCAACTGAGGGAGTCCTGGATTAGGGCATCCTAGGGTGCACGGCCTATTCAACATGGGCCGCACTGATGGGCCGTGAAGATAAAAACTGAAGATCATGCCCTTGTCCGGGTAGGACTCCTATATGCGGGAACGGCAAGTTTTATTTAAAGGAAATATGCCCTAGAGGCAATAATATAGTTATTATTTATTTCGTTATATCATGATAAACGTTTCTTATTCATGCTAGAATTGTATTAACCGGAAACATGATACATGTGTGAATACATAGACAAACAGAGTGTCACTACTATGCCTCTACTTGACTAGCTCGTTAATCAAAGATGGTTATGTTTCCTAGCCATAGACAAAGAGTTGTCATTTGATTAACGGGATCACATCATTAGGAGAATGATGTGATTGACTTGACCCATTCCGTTAGCTTAGCACTTGATCGTTTAGTATGTTGCTATTGCTTTCTTCATGACTTATACATGTTCCTATGACTATGAGATTATGCAACTCCCGTTTATCGGAGGAACACTTTGTGTGCTACCAAACATCACAGCGTAACTAGGTGATTATAAAGGTGCTCTACAGGTGTCTCCAAAGGTACTTGTTGAGTTGGCGTATTTCGAGATTAGGATTTGTCACTCCGATTGTCGGAGAGGTATCTCTGGGCCCACTCGGTAATGCACATCACTATAAGCCTTGCAAGCATTGCAACTAATAAGTTAGTTGTAGGATGATGTATTACAGAACAAGTAAAGAGACTAGCCGGTAACGAGACTGAACAAGGTATTGAGATACCGACGATCGAATCTCGGGCAAGTAACATACCGATGACAAAGGGAACAACATATGTTGTTATGCGGTTTGACCGATAAAGATCTTCGTAGAATATGTGGGAGCCAATATGAGCATCCAGGTTCCTCTATTGGTTATTGACCGGAGACGTGTCTCGGTCATGTCTACATAGTTCTCGAACCCGTAGGGTCCGCACGCTTAAAGTTCGATGACGGTTATATTATGAGTTTATGAGTTTTGATGTACCGAAGGTAGTTCGGAGTCCCGAATGTGATCACGGACATGACGAGGAGTCTCGAAATGGTCGAGACATAAAGATCGATATATTGGACGACTATGTTCGGACACCGGAATGGCTTCGGGGAGTTTCGAGCATATACCGGAGTACCGGGGGGTTACCGGAACCCCCCGGGGAGACTAATGGGCCTATTGGTCCCTAGTGGAGAAGAGGAGGGGCGGCCAAGGGCAGCCGCGCACCCCCTCCCTGAAGGAAATATGCCCTAGAGGCAATAATAAAGTTATTATTTATTTCCTTATATCATGATAAATGTTTATTATTCATGATAAAATTGTATTAACCGGAAACATAATGCATGTGTGAATACATAGACAAACAGAGTGTCACTAGTATGCCTCTACTTGACTAGCTCGTTGATCGAAGATGGTCATGTTTCCTAACCATAGACATGAGTTGTCATTTGATTAACGGGATCACATCATTAGGAGAATGATGTGATTGACTTGACCCATTCCGTTAGCTTAGCACTTGATCGTTTAGTTTGTTGCTATTGCTTTGTTCATAACTTGTACATGTTCCTATGACTATGAGATTATGCAACTCCCGTTTATCGGAGGAACACTTTGTGTGCTACCAAACGTCACAACGTAACTGGGTGATAATAAAGGTGCTCTACAGGTGTCTCCGAAGGTACTTGTTGGGTTGGCATATTTCGAGATTAGGATTTGTCACTCTGATTGTCGGAGAGGTATCTCTGGGCCCTCTCGGTAATGCACATCACTCAAGCCTTGCAAGCATTTCAACTAATAAGTTAGTTGCGGGATGATGTATTACGGAACGAGTAAAGAGACTTGCCAGTAACGAGATTGAACTAGGTATTAAGATACCGACGATCGAATCTCGGGCAAGTAACATACCGATGACAAAGGGAACAACGTATGTTGTTATGCGGTCTGACCGATAAAGATCTTCATAGAATATGTAGGAGCCAATATGAGCATCCAGGTTCCGCTATTGGTTATTGACCGGAGACGTGTCTCGGTCATGTCTACATAGTTCTCGAACCCGTAGGGTTCACACGCTTAAAGTTCGGTGATGATCATAATTAGGGTTTTTGTGTTTTGATGTACCGAAGGTTGTTCGGAGTCCCGGATGTGATCACGGACATGACGAGGAGTCTCAAAATGGTCGAGACATAAAGATTGATATATTGGAAGCCTATATTTGGATATCGGAAACGTTCCGGGTGAAATCGGGGTTTTACCGGAGTACCGGGGGGTTACCGGAACCCCCCCGGGGGTTATTGGGCCTACATGGGCCATAAGGGAGAAGAGGAGGGCAGGCCGCGCGCCCCCTCCCCCCTAGTCCGAATAGGACAAGGAAGGGGGGGCGGCGCCCCCCTTTCCTCTTTCTCCCTTCCCCCTTCCTTTTCCAACAAGGCAAGAGGGGGAGTCCTACTCCCGGTGGGAGTAGGACTCCACCAGGCGCACCCCTAGGGCCGGCCGCACCTCCCCCTCTCCCTCCTTTATATACGGGGGCAAGGGGGCACCCCAGGACACACAAGTTGATCAGTTGATCTCTCGCAGCCGTGTGCGGTGCCCCCTCCACCATATTCCACCTCGGTCATATCGTAGTAGTGCTTAGGTGAAGCCCTGCGTCGATAGCAACATCATCACCGTCACCACGCTGTCGTGCTGACAGAACTCTCCCATGAAGCTCTGCTGGATCGGAGTTCGCGGGACGTCATCGAGCTGAACGTGTGCTGAAATCGGAGGTACCGTGCATTTGGTACTTGGATCGGCCGGATCGTGAAGATGTACGACTACATCAACCGCGTTGTGCTAACGCTTCCGCTTTCGGTCTACGAGGGTACGTGGACAACACTCTCCCCTCTCGTTGCTATGCATCACCATGATCTTGCGTGTGCATAGGAATTTTTTTGAAATTACTACGTTCCCCAACAGTGGCATCCGAGCCAAGTTTTAGGCGTTGATGTTATATGCACGAGTAGAACACAAGTGAGTTGTGGGCGATATAAGTCATACTGCTTACCATCATGTCATACTTTGGTTCGGTGGTATTGTTGGATGAAGCGGCCTGGACCGACATTACGCGTACGCTTACGCGAGACTGGTTCTACCGACATGCTTTGCACACAGGTGGCTGGTGGGTGTCAGTTTCTCCAACTTTAGTTGAACCGAGTGTGGCTACACCCGGTCCTTGCGAAGGTTAAAACAGCACCAACTTGACAAACTATCGTTGTGGTTTTGATGCGTAGGTAAGAACGGTTCTTGCTAATCCCGTAGCAGCCATGTAAAACTTGCTACAACAAAGTAGATGACGTCTAACTTGTTTTTGTAGGGCATGTTGTGATGTGATATGGTCAAGACATGATGCTAAATTTTTATTGTATGAGATGATCATGTTTTGTAACCGAGTTATCGGCAACTGGCAGGAGCCATATGGTTGTCGCTTTATTGTATGCAATGCAATTGCGTTGTAATGCTTTACTTTATCACTAAGCGGTAGCGATAGTCGTGGAAGCACAAGATTGGCGAGACGACAACGATGCTACGATGGTGATCAAGGTGTCACGCCGATGACGATGGTGATCATTATGGTGCTTCGGAGATGGAGATCACAAGCACAAGATGATGATGGCCATATCATATCACTTATATTGATTGCATGTGATGTTTATCTTTTATGCATCTTATCTTGCTTTGTTTGACGGTAGCATTATAAGATGATCTCTCACTAAATTTCAAGATAAAAGTGTTCTCCCTGAGTATGCACCATTGCCAAAGTTCATCGTGCCCAGACACCACATGATGATCGGGTGTGATAAGCTCTACGTCCATCTACAACGGGTGCAAGCCAGTTTCGCACACGCAGAATACTCAGGTTAAACTTGACGAGCCTAGCATATGCAGATATGGCCTCGGAACACTAAGACCGAAAGGTCGAGCGTGAATCATATAGTAGATATGATCAACATATTGATGTTCACCATTGAAAGCTACTCCATTTCACATGATGATCGGTTATGGTTTAGTTGATTTGGATCACGTGATCACTTAGAAGATTAGAGGGATGTCTTTCTAAGTGGGAGTTCTTAAGTAATATGATTAATTGAACTTAAATTTATCATGAACTTAGTACCAGATAGTATCTTGCTTGTCTATGTTTGTTTGTAGATAGATGGCCCGTGCTGTTGTTCCGTTGAATTTTAATGCGTTCCTTGAGAAAGCAAAGTTGAAATATGATGGTAGCAATTACACGGACTGGGTCCGTAACTTGAAGATTATCCTCATTGCTGCACAGAAGAATTACGTCCTGGAAGCACCGCTAGGTGCCAGGCCTACTGCTGGAGCAACACCAGATGTTATGAACGTCTTGCAGAGCAAAGCTGATGACTACTCGATAGTTCAGTGTGCCATGCTTTACGGCTTAGAATCGGGACTTCAACGACGTTTTGGACGTCATGGAGCATATGAGATGTTCCAGGAGTTGAAGTTAATATTTCAAGCAAATGCCCGGATTGAGAGATATGAAGTCTCCAATAAGTTCTATAGCTGCAAGATGGAGGAGAATAGTTCTGTCAGTGAACACATACTCAAAATGCCTAGGTATCATAATCACTTGACTCAACTGGGGGTTAATCTTCCTATTGATAGTGTCATTGACAGAGTTCTTCAATCACTGCCACCAAGCTACAAGAGCTTCGTGATGAACTATAACATGCAAGGGATGGATAAGACAATTCCCGAGCTCTTCTCAATGCTAAAGGCTGCGGAGGGAGAAATCAAGAAGGAGCATCACGTGTTGATGGTCAACAAGACCCCCAGTTTCAAGAAAAAGGGCAAAGGGAAGAAGAAGGGGAACTTCAAGAAGAACAGTAAGCAACTTGCTGCTCAGGAGAAGAAACCCAAATCTGGACCTAAGCCTGAAACTAAGTGCTTCTACTGCAAGCAGACTGGACACTGGAAGCGGAACTGCCCCAAGTATTTGGCGGATAAGAAGGATGGAAAAGTGAACAAAGGTATATGTGATATACATGTTATTGATGTGTACCTTACTAGAGCTCGCAGTAGCACCTGGGTATTTGATATTGGTTCTGTTGCTAACATTTGCAACTCGAAACAGGGACTACGGATTAAGCGAACACTGGCAAAGGACGAGGTGACGATGCGCGTGGGAAATGGTTCCAAAGTCGATGTGATCGCAGTCGGCATGCTACCTCTACATCTACCTTCGGGATTAGTTTTAGACCTAAATAATTGTTATTTGGTGCCAGCGTTGAGCATGAACATTATATCCGGATCTTGTTTGATGCAAGACGGTTATTCATTTAAATCAGAAAATAATGATTGTTCTATTTATATGAATAATATCTTTTATGGTCATGCACCCTTGAAGAGTGGTCTATTTTTGATGAATCTCGATAGTAGTGATACACATATTGATAATGTTGAATCCAAAAGATGCAGAGTTGATAATGATAGTGCAACTTATTTGTGGCACTGCCGTTTAGGTCATATCGGTGTAAAGCGCATGAAGAAACTCCATACTGATGGACTTTTGGAATCACTTGATTATGAATCACTTGGTACTTGCGAACCGTGCCTCATGGGCAAGATGACTAAAATGCCATTCTCCGGTACTATGGAGAGAGCAACGGATTTGTTGGAAATCATACATACAGATGTATGTGGTCCGATGAATATTGAGGCTCGTGGCGGATATCGTTATTTTCTCACCTTCACAGATAATTTAAGCAGATATGGGTATATCTACTTAATGAAACATAAGTCTGAAACATTTGAAAAGTTCAAAGAATTTCAGAGTGAAGTTGAAAATCATCGTAACAAGAAAATGAAGTTTCTACGATCTGATCGTGGAGGAGAATATTTGAGTTACGAGTTTGGTCTACATTTGAAACAATGCGGAATAGTTTCGCAACTCACGCCACCCGGAACACCACAGCGTAATGGTGTGTCCGAACGTCGAAATCGTACTTTACTAGATATGGTGCGATCTATGATGTCTCTTACAGATTTACCGCTGTCGTTTTGGGGTTATGCTTTAGAGACGGTTGCATTCACGTTAAATAGGGCACCATCGAAATCCGTTGAGATGACACCTTATGAACTATGGTTTGGCAAGAAACCAAAGTTGTCGTTTCTGAAAGTTTGGGGCTGCGATGCTTATGTGAAAAAGCTTCAACCTGATAAGCTCGAACCCAAATCGGAGAAATGTGTCTTCATAGGATACCCAATGGAAACTGTTGGGTACACCTTCTATCATAGATCCGAAGGCAAGACTTTCGTTGCTAAGAATGGATCCTTTCTAGAGAAGGAGTTTCTCTTGAAAGAAGTGAGTGGGAGAAAAGTAGAACTTGATGAGGTAACTGTACCTGCTCCCTTATTGGAAAGTAGTACATCACAGAAACCGGTTTCTGTGACACCTACACCAATTAGTGAGGAAGCTAATGATAATGATCATGAAACTTCAGATCAAGTTACTACCGAACCTGTAGATCAACCAGAGTAAGATCCGCACCAGAGTGGTACGGTAATCCTATCCTGGAAGTCATGCTACTAGATCAGGATGAACCTACGAACTATGAAGAAGCGATGGTGAGCCCAGATTCCACCAAATGGCTAGAAGCCATGAAATCTGAGATGGGATCCATGTATGAGAACAAAGTGTGGACTTTGGTTGACTTGCCCGTTGATCGGCAAGCAATTGAGAATAAATGGATCTTCAAGAAGAAGACTGATGCTGACAGTAATGTTACTATCTACAAAGCTCGAAGGTTTTCGACAAGTTCAAGGGATTGACTACGATGAGACCTTCTCACCTGTAGCGATGCTTAAGTCTGTCCGAATCATGTTAGCAATTGCCGCATTTTATGATTATGAAATTTGGCAAATGGATGTCAAAACTGCATTCCTGAATGGATTTCTGGAAGAAGAGTTGTATATGATGCAACCAGAAAGTTTCTATCGATCCAAAGGGAGCTAACAAAGTGTGCAAGCTCCAGCGATCCATTTATGGACTGGTGCAAGCCTCTCGGAGTTGGAATAAACGCTTTGATAGTGTGATCAAAGCATTTGGTTTTGTAAAGACTTTTGGAGAAGCCTGTGTTTAAAAGAAAGTGAGTGAGAGCTCTGTAGCATTTCTGATATTATACGTGGATGACATATTATTGATTGGAAATGATATAGAATTTTTGGATAGCATAAAGGGATACTTGAATAAGAGTTTTTCAATGAAAGACCTCGGTGAAGCTGCTTACATATTGGGCATTAAGATCTATAGAGATAGATCAAAATGCTTAATTGGACTTTCACAAAGCACATACCTTGACAAAGTTTTGAAAAAGTTCAAAATGGATCAAGCAAAGAAAGGGTTCTTGCCTGTCTTACAAGGTGTGAAGTTGAGTAAGACTCAATGTCCGACCACCGCAGAAGATAGAGAGAAAATGAAAGATGTTCCCCATGCTTCAGCCATAGGCTCTATCATGTATGCAATGCTGTGTACCAGACCTGATGTGTGCCTTGCTATAAGTCTAGCAGGGAGGTACCAAAGTAATCCAGGAGTGGATCACTGGACAGCGGTCAAGAACATCCTGAAATACCTGAAAAGGACTAAGGATATGTTTCTCGTATATGGAGGTGACAAAGAGCTCATCGTAAATGGTTATGTTGATGCAAGCTTTGACACTGATCCGGACGATTCTAAATCGCAAACCAGATACGTGTTTATACTGAACGGTGGAGCTGTCAGTTGGTGCAGTTCTAAACAAAGTGTCGTGGCGGGATCTACATGTGAAGCGGAGTACATAGCTGCTTCGGAAGCAGCAAATGAAGGAGTCTGGATGAAGGAGTTCATATCCAGTCTAGGTGTTATACCTAGTGCATCGGGTCCAATGAAAATCTTTTGTGACAATACTGGTGCAATTGCCTTGGTGAAGGAATCCAGATTTCACAAGAGAACCAAGCACGTCAAGAGACGCTTCAATTCCATTCGGGATTTAGTCCAAGTGCGAGACATAGAAATTTGCAAGATACATACGGATCTGAATGTTGCAGACCCACTGACTAAGCTCTTCCACGAGCAAAACATGATCAGCACCAAGGCTCCATGGGTGTTAGAATCATTACTGTGTAATCTAGATTATTGACTCTAGTGCTAGTGGGAGATTGAAGGAAATATGCCCTAGAGGCAATAATAAAGTTATTATTTATTTCCTTATATCATGATAAATGTTTATTATTCATGCTAGAATTGTATTAACCGGAAACATAATACATGTGTGAATACATAGACAAACAGAGTGTCACTAGTATGCCTCTACTTAACTAGCTCGTTAATCGAAGATGGTTATGTTTCCTAACCATAGACATGAGTTGTCATTTGATTAATGGGATCACATCATTAGGAGAATGATGTGATTGACTTGACCCATTCCATTAGCTTAGCACTTGATCGTTTAGTTTGTTGCTATTGCTTTCTTCATAACTTATACATGTTCCTATGACTATGAGATTATGCAACTCCCGTTTATCGGAGGAACACTTTGTGTGCTACCAAACGTCACAACATAACTGGGTGATTATAAAGGTGCTCTACAGGTGTCTCCGAAGGTACTTGTTGGGTTGGCGTATTTCGAGATTAGGATTTGTCACTCCGATTGTCGGAGAGGTATCTCTGGGTCCTCTCGGTAATGCACATCACTCAAGCCTTGCAAGCATTGCAACTAATAAGTTAATTGCGGGATGATGTATTACAGAACGAGTAAAGAGACTTGCCGGTAACGAGATTGAACTAGGTATTAAGATACCGACGATTGAATCTCGGGCAAGTAACATACCGATGACAAAGGGAACAACGTATGTTGTTATGCGGTCTGACCGATAAAGATCTTCGTAGAATATGTAGGAGCCAATATGAGCATCCAGGTTCCGCTATTGGTTATTTATCGCAGACGTGTCTCGGTCATGTCTACATAGTTCTCGAACCCGTAGGGTCCGCACGCTTAAAGTTCGATGACGATCGTAATTAGGGTTTTTCTATTTTGATGTACCGAAGGTTGTTCGGAGTCCAGGATGTGATCACGGACATGACGAGGAGTCTCGAAATGGTCGAGACATAAAGATTGATATATTGGAAGCCTATATTTGGATATCAGAAACGTTCCGGGTGAAATCAGGATTTTACCGGAGTACCGGGGGTTACCGGAACCACCACCCCCCCCCGGGGGGGGGGGGTTATTGGGCCTACATGGGCCATAAGGGAGAAGAGGAGGGGCGGCCAGGGTAGGCCGCGCGCCCCCTCCCCCCTAGTCCGAATAGGACAAGGAAGGGGGGCGGCGCCCCCCTTTCCTCTTTCTCCCTTCCCCTTCCTTTTCCAACAAGGCAGGAGGGGGGAGTCCTCCTCCCGGTGGGAGTAGGACTCCACCAAGCGCACCCCTAGGGCCGGCCGCACCTCCCCCTCTCCCTCCTTTATATACGGGGGCAAGGGGGCACCCCTGGACACACAAGTTGATCAGTTGATCTCTCCCAGCTATGTGCGGTGCCCCCTCCACCATATTCCACCTCGGTCATATCGTAAAGGTGCTTAGGCGAAGCCCTGCGTCGATAGCAACATCATCACCGTCACCATGCCATCGTGCTGACAAAACTCTCCCGTGAAGCTCTGATGGATCGGAGTTCGTGGGACGTCATCGAGCTGAACGTGTGCTGAACTCAGAGGTGCCGTGCGTTCGGTACTTGGATCGGTCGGATCATGAAGACGTACGACTACATCAACCGCATTGTGCTAACGCTTCCGCTTTCGGTCTACGGGGGTACATGGACAACACTCTCCCCTCTCGTTGCTATGCATCATCATGATCTTGTGTGTGCGTAGGAATTTTTTTTGAAATTACTACGTTCCCCAACACTCCCCCCCCCAGTCCGAATTGGACAAGGAGGGGGGCGGCGCCCCAGTCGGTGTCAAAACCGGCGGATCTCGGGTAGGGGGTCCCGAACTGTGCGTCTAGGCCAGATGGTAACAGGAGGCAGGGGACACAATGTTTTACCCAGGTTCGGGCCCTCTTGATGGCGGTAAAACCCTACGTCCTGCTTGATTAATATTGATGATATGAGTAGTACAAGAGTAGATCTACCACGAGATCAGAGAGGCTAAACCCTAGAAGCTAGCCTATGGTATGATTGTATGTTGTCCTATGGACTAAAACCCTCCGGTTTATATAGACACCAGAGAGATTAGGGTTACACAAGGTCGGTTACAAAGGAGGAGATATACATATCCGTATTGCCTAGCTTGCCTTCCACGCCAAGTACAGTAACATCCGGACACGAGACGAAGTCTTCAATCTTGTATCTTCATAGTCCAATAGTCCGGCCAAAGGATATAGTCCAGCTGTCCGGAGACCCCCTAATCCAGGACTCCCTCAGTAGCCCCGAATCAGGCTTCAATGACGATGAGTCCGGCGCGCAGTGTTGTCTTCGGCATTGCAAGGCGGGTTCTTCTCCAACTTTCAAGTGTTCGTAAGAAGTTTCCGACTCCATAAATGTTGAACCTATTGGCTTCTATGCCCAATAAGGGTTATCTCCGACGCGTTGAATGAATACGTGGCGCCAGGGCATTTTTACATTCGCCCCCCTAGCCAGATAAATAATTGGCTATTAAAGGGATGGGGATTCTTAGATCCAATCCATATCATCCTCCCCCAGCGAGAATTCATCAGAGCGTGCTTCGAAAAGATCCATTCCAGCATGGCCGACCTCCGCAGCTCCTCCTCCCGCCCCCGTAGCCCTAAGCCCGGTTATTGGGAGAGGTGTTCAGTCCCGCACAGTCGATTAGTCGAGCTGCAAACTAAGGGATTTCTCCCTCCAGTGTACATGGTGCCCGTTCGAGCCAGGCTCGCCACCTACAATGGCGGGGAGCAAGCGGAGAACTTTCCCTGTCCCTCCATGGGGGAACGGGTTTGCCTTGTTCCTTACTTACTAAGGGGACTCGAATTCCCAATGTCAGGACCCCGATTCCAAGTCACATCGATCTAGCCGGTAACACTTCATATCACTTTGCGGCCTCATGCACGGTATTCCCACGGGTGTCGCCTTACCATGGCCTGGGACCGTTTGCGCCTTTTGGCTCACGTATATGATAGTGTCGCTAGCATCCATATGACAGGGGACCCGGGCCGACATGGCTAGTCGTGAAACCAAAGCGGCACCAACATATGGGGACAGGCATACATGAATCACATCGAGCATGTCGGTCAGCAACGTGTGAATCCGGGCTGTAGCACTAGGCTAACAGGACTCCGGGAACCCGGGCTATAGCAGGCTAGGCAGGACTCCGGATATCACCGCGTGACATTTCCCCGAGGGGATAGACACAAGAACCAAGTGAAACACATGCCGGCCAGTCAAGTGTCCTGAGCAGTAGTGCTGGGCTAGCAGGACTCCGATGAACCGGGCTGTAGCGGACTACTATGGCTCATGGAAGCACTAGACTACATTTCCCCATAAGAGAGGCTGCCAAGGATAAACAACTAGATTGTCGGATCCCACACATACCAAGAATTTCAATCATACACACAATATGCTCGATATGTGTAAATACAACATGGCATCACAACATAACTCTACGACTCAAATATTTATTCATTAGGCTCCGAGGAGCGAGATATTACAAACATGGGTCTCATGACCCAACAATCATAGCATACAAATCAAAGCACATGCGGAAGCTTAACATGTCTGAGTACAGACATCTACAAATGAAAAAGGCTGAGAAGCCTGACTATCTACCAGATCCTGCCGAGGGCACAAGATCATAGCTGAGGTATCAAGCTAAACATCGAAGTCCAGCGAAACTACTAGCGAGACTGAAGTCTCTCTACAAAACATAAATTAAGCAAACATGAGTACAAAAATACTCAGCAAGACTTACATCAGAACTAGCTACATATGCATCGATATCAACAAGGGGGTGGTGGAGTTTAACTGCAGCAAGCCAGCTTTGACTTGGTGGCTATCTTAAACTACGACTGCAAGTAACTCTTTTGAGGTGGCGCACACGAGTCCACATATTCACCATATCAATACACCACTATGGCTCCGCTCCCGTCTCCCTATGAGAACGCCATCCATAGCACTCATGCTTATCTTGCGCATTTTAGAGTATCCACTTTGACTTCTCTATGAACTGTTATAGGCAACCCAGAAGTCCTTTACCGCGGACGCGGCTATTCGAATAGTTTTATACCCTGCAGGGGTGTACTTCGTCACACATGTTTCCACCACTTAGCATCTGCACACGACATGTGCTCGGCAGACTTCAAACGAAAGCCGACGTGGGTGTAGACCACGACCTGACTAACCGCACAAGTCTCTAGTCCAGGTTTATCGCCTATTCGGGTTCCATCCGCGAGGAGATCCGGCCGGAGTTTCGCTCACAGCCCCAAACGATGTGTGCAGGGTTCCCGAGACACCAAACGGGCGCCTGGTACACCGTGCCACGGTGTATCTACCGCATCATAGCCCACCCCTAGGGTCAACGCTATGCACAGCCGCCAACACATATCCTATAAACACCAGAAACTAGTTGCAACTCCTAGACAGAGGACGAGAGGGGTCAGTAAGTCGAGCGGGGTCATATTTCAGGGCCCAATGTGTGCTAGTAGCTGTTTATGGATCACAAACACAGAACTCAGTTCCTGAGAACGGTTTCAATGAGACAACCCACCATGTACTCCTACATGGCCTCTCACTGCTACCTTTACCAAATCGTGTTCACACACTTAGCTCACACACAGTAGGACATGTTCACAACTTTGCAATTCATCCCCGATGAATCAGACCTGACACAACTCTAAGCAATAGAAGGCATGACAAGCAAACATGAATGAGTAGGCACATCAGGGCTCAAACAACTCCTACTCATGCTAGTGGGTTTCATCTATTTACTATGGCAATGACAGGTCATGCAAAGGAAAGGGGTTCAACTACCGCAGCATGTAACAGTTGAATCGTTGTTGTCCTAATGCAGTAAAAGAGAGCAGGAGTGAGAGAGTGGGTTTGTATCGGAATGAACAAGGGGGTTTTGCTTGCCTGGCACTTCTGAAGATAGTATAATTCTTCATCGGTGTCATCGAACTCATCGTCGAAACCACGTCTATCAAGAGGGGACAAATACCGGCAACAGAGAAGGAAAACACAATCAATGCAATGCACAATATGGTGCATGATCATGACATGTCAATATGATGTGTTTTGAGCTAATGCAACTAGCAACATGTTAAATGGAGTTGGTTTGAACCTTAGGTTCAAATTCAAACTCCATATGTGAGGGTTTAAATGCCAGCCATAAGTTGTTCCAACATGCATGAAAACAGTACAGATGGATAGATTGGATTTTTCTGATCATTTTTCATATATAATTTATTTGATTTGGAGCTACGGTTGATTTACTATGAATTTTAGAAGTTTTGCTAATTTTCTGGAATTTTCTGAATTATTTTAAATCCAGAAAACCATTACTGCATCAGCATGACAACAACATTGTGTCAGTAGGTCAACTGGGTTGACTCAGGTCAAACTTGATGCATGGGACCCAACAGTCAGTGTCTTAGGGCTGGTTAGGGTCACAGACATGTGGGCCCAGTCAATAGCCACGTCAGCTTGGTCAAAGCTGACACGTGGGCCCACATTGGTTAGGTTAAAAGTAAACAGGGGTTACCCCATGGTTAAGTTGAGTGGTGGGCCTGCCTGTCAGTGACACAGGGTGAGGTTAACGCGGTAATTAACCTCAGGCTAATGACGCCAAGTCAGCTCGCCGGCGTTTAGCCGTCGGTGTCACAAACCGCGGCGGAGACGCGTCGGGTTCGTGCTACAGAGCATCGTTTAGGCTGCGGTTGGGTTCTACGGCAAGCTGGAGGTGCGCCGCATCCAGTGGTGCAGGCGGTTGGGTGCGGGGAGGCCGGGAACAACGGCGACGACGACAACCGCGGTGGCCGGAGTTCGGACCTCGGCGAAAAAGGCATTGCAGCGCACGGCAGGAGCAACTGGAGGGGGTTTTGGGCTTCTGGTATTGCGTTGAGCACAGCTGTGCGCTCGGTTGTAGCTCGAGGTGACGGTGGCCACGTCGGCAACATGGCCGGCGGAGCCGAGCTCGCGGCTCCGGTGGAATCGGTGGCTACAGGACATGAATGAGCTCGCGGAGGAGGGGGAAAGACGCAGCAGCTCACAGCGAGTTGAACGAAGGCCTCGGCGTGCTCGGGGAGGGGTTGGTGATGACGGAAGGTCGGTGGCGATCTCCGGCGGCAGAGGAGGAAGAAGACGAGGTAGCCGGCGATGCGGGGCGCCTGGCGTCGCGTGGCTCCTCGTATATGGTGAATACGACGCTGCGGTTCTTCTGGGCGGGTCGGTAGGGCGAGGGAGGGCCAGTGGCCACGGTGGCAGTGGACGGCGGCGACGAGCTCGTTCGGCCGAGCTCGAGATCGAGCGGGGAGAAGGGGGAGAGTGACCAGAGGAGAAGGGGGTCGGTTCGGGGCTTCGTCCACGTCTCCTGGGCGTCGCGAGAAGGGTCGGGAAAGGAGGAAGCAGACAGGGAGGTGGCCATGGCGATCGCGCGCACGTCGACACGCCTCTGCCAGTAGGCAGAGGTTGAAGAGCGGTGCCCCTGGTGGGCTGGGCCGCCAAGTGGACAGGCCAGGTGGGCTGCCCAGGTGAGCACTCTCTCTCTGTTTTCCTATTTGTTTCCTCTTTTCTAATTTTTGCAGTTTGTTTTTGATTTAGTTTTAACACCAAATCAATTTTAAACTTCATGAAAATAATTGTGTGAACTAAATGGACTTATCCAAAGCCACGCAACAATTTTTCAGAATTATTGAACATATATTTATTATATAATAAATATAGATCCAATTCAAATATTTATTGGATTAATTCAAATGGCCAAAATAAATGTTTCTGAGCTCCTAAAAATATTGGTTTGTATTTTTCCTCTTGCTAATATTTTTATAGAATACCAGGGGCATTTTCTTGGACTCATTAGAGAAGATTTTAAAGTTGGTTATTTTTGAACTGATTTCTGAGGGTTTCAACAAACCTCAATTCAACTTTCAGAAATTTTAGACATGATGCATGAGTGCAGATGCAACTATTTCACTCAGGTATTCTAGGGTTGTGACACCCAATCCATCCGTTCCTCCGCGGGCTCCTAGAGTTCTACGGCCTCCAACTACACAATCTCACCCCTGCCTCCATCCTACACATCGCCGGCTATGTTGCTCTCTGCGAGTTGTTCCTAGGCTGCGAGGCTCACTTCGAGCTGTGGAAAAGGCTATTCTGCCTTGTCCCTCGCACACATAGGGAATCACTTTATCAAGTGGGCGGAGCCGAAATATGGCGCATCGCCGATACCGGATACCTGTCCGGTACCCCGAAGAAGTCGTCCGAAGACTGGCCTTCGGAATGGTTTTATATGGAGGACGTCCCTCTTCCGGACCCTGTTCGGCGGGGTCTACCCGAGTTCAACAATGCTCCTCTGAAGAAGTGCCAAAGTTGGCGCCCACAGAGCCCCCAGGCGGAAGACAACGGAGAAGTCCTCTATCTGATGAACCGGATCAAAGCACTAGCTCGATCCGGATTGACAATAATCGAAGTTGTGTCGATTTGCATAATGCGGGGAGTGCAGCCATTCCAATATCGTGGGCACCCCTTCTGGTGTTATAACGGGGCGGATGACGCCACCCGCTGCGGGCGTAAGGGTCCGGACATTGCTGCCGCTCTAGCGAAGATTCTGTCCGAACTGTTCAAGGGCGAGGAAGAGGAGTTCACCCGCATTAAGCCACGGGATGGATTCTCTATGTACAATCCTCCAAGCTGGGTAAGTTATATTTCCCTGCTCCCATTTTTCCTGCATTCTTAGTCGTAAGTATTCACCTTGCCACCTTGCGGCAGGAACTGCGAAAAGCCATAAAGGAGGTCAGCAGTCCTTCTCCACAACCAGAGGACCCTGACCGGGCCATCGACTCCGGACTCGAAGAAGATCCGGTTATCTCTGTGGAACTGATAGACCGGCAGTTCTATCAGTTAAGCCGTGACGATGCCCCGGTGGCCATTACGGCCGACTATCCCGGACTGCTCCCTGCATCGCGGGTAAGAAAAATCAAAATGTCCCAACTCCGAAACTAGGATCCCCTTTTAGGCTCTTCACCCACCATATATACATGGCATCTTTTATAGGGATGGCATTCGGGACGCCCTGCCGAACCCGCGGCAACTCGTCAACAAGAGGTGCCGAGGCCGGGTAGGCCAAAAAGGAAGGCGGCCAGGACGGAGATGCCGGTGCAAAGGTATAGGAAAAGCCCTGCTCCGTGGTTGTCGTCTTTCTCAAAATGTAATGACGCCCGCATTTCTTTAATAGAAAGAACGCTCGCCGGAATATGTCCGGCGATGCTGCCAATCAAGCTTCCACCAGTCGGGTGCCAGGACTGGACATAGAGGCAGAAAGCGATATGGGAAGGCGCCAGATAATCCCCCGACAGAGGATGCGGATAGATTGTCCGCCACAAACTCAGAAGTGGAAAGCGCCATGAATCATAGGCGCCGCCGGGCCGTACTCCGCGATGCTTGTTTCTCACCAGAGGCGTTCGACGCCTTCAATTCTGGAGAGGCGTACCTCCGTGCTGCTCAAGATGGTCTAGCCAGAGCCACAGATCAGTATGTAAAGGATGTACGGGTGAGTAAATCTGATGATTTATATGTATCAGTAGCCCCTGAGACTTGAAACAGTTAGCAGAACTGATTTAAGGATCATCTATAATGTGCAGGTTCTTACAGAGAAGAATACTAGGTTGTCCCAGGATCTGGAGGAATGCAAGACCCAACTGGGGGCCGCTCTTGCCTCATTGCAGGAACAGAAAAGGCCTGCCGCTGGTAATATTTACTTTCAAGAATGGTGGTTACCATATAGTGTGCGGCGTGTCTGCAGATCAAACAATTGATTCTGCAGATGAGTCCGGAGAAAGTCCGGGGGACCAGCATGTTATGCGACAGCTAGAGGCTGGCAAACCCGTGCTGAGTAAGGTTGTGCTGGAGAAAAACAGTCTCCAAGATGCCAATGTTAAGCTGAACGTTGAACTAAAAGACGTTCGGTGCCAGCTTGCGGACTCCGAGAAGGAGAATAAGCGGCTTCGGCGCGGCATTTTTAGTAAGTTCTTGAACGAATCCTACTAAAGGAGTTCGGCGAAGAAGTCGACTAACAGTGTTATGTCTGTAGGTATGCTGACGAGTCGTCCTGCGGAGGAAATGCCCGGGTCTGCAGGCGATCTTCTGTCCGAGCTGTCACATCTGCACGAACAAGTTCGGCAGGTGATGCAAGGTGTTGCCCAGGCTTTGTGGCCATCTGTCTCCTTGCCAGAGGGCGTTGCAGAGCTTACGGAGAAGCTCAAGGGATCACGGCGGCGCCTCCGATTATAGAAGATATCGGCCTGCCGACAGGGTGCCAGAGAGGCCTGGGCCATGGTGAAGACTCGGTATACCAAGGCCGACCCAAATCACATGGCCGAGGTCGGACCTATGGGGCCCGGCGGAAAAGAGATTCCCGTTAGCTTAGTTTATGGGCAAGTAGAATTAGCCGCAAAGTATTCCCAACAGGATTGTAAGCTAGACCACCTGTTGGATGGTATAGAGGAGGAGTTTAGTCAGTCTGCATGACTATGTAATTAAAGTGACATGTATAATGCCTTCTAGCCGGATTGTAGATCTTTTGTCGTTGCGGACCTTTTCGCTTCAACCTCCGGGCCCGATAGTCCGGAGTGAATCCGAATACCCGCTCAGTTATATAAGAACTGGGGTATGCGTGGAGACCAGGCGTAGGGGTCATTAGTGCTTTATCAGACAAGTGCCCAACTAGTTATGTTATATTACATGGGTAGTAAGAAACATCTTCCAGGGAGAATAGTTCCGTTAAGGGTTCCTTTCCCTGGGTAAGCATGCCCTAAAGTGCATGTCCGGACTGCGATAAGAAACACAGAAAAAACATCTGGGGGCAGATATGGATAATAAATAAAAGTCATCTTTTGTTCATCGACCGAATATTCCCTTAAGAATGCTAGCTTTCGGCTTCACCCAGTCTGAGGTACACATCCGGCTGAACCGACAGTAACAATCGCAGAGGTGCTCCCCTTATGCCCTAGCCGAATTAAAGGGAACGTAGGGCATAAATACAAGAGCCAGGCAACCCAGCTTGGCCAAAACTTAAGTCATATCAATGCATATAATGGTGAAAAAAGGTACATGCGGAAGTAGAACACATGTGTTGGGCATGAAGCCCGGATAAATAATTTAAGCTTCTGTGAAGGAAGCCCCCGGGTATGAAGAGTGCGGCTAGCGCATCTGTAATGTGCAAACAGGGCACAAGGTGACCCTTGAAGGCCTAGAGAAATAAGACAAGAAAGAAAGAAAGGAAAACAAGACAGATAATGTATTTGTGAAAAAATGGACAAAGGGAGGGGACTAACATAGAGTCCGGTGCTAGGCGTAGAATCTTCGGAGGCTGGCCGCGTTCCATGGGTTTGGCTCAAGTCGACTAGTCGATGCATCCCGCAGTCGGTACGCTCCACCGGTCAGAACTTGGTCAATAATGACGGGACCTTCCCATTTGGTCTCGAGCTTGTTCTTTTTCCTATCCGGCAGGCGTAGAACTAGTTCGCCAACGTTATAAGTTTTGGCCCATACTTCTCTGCTTTGGTATTTGCGAGCCTGTTGCTGGTAATAGGGGTGGACTAACGAGTAGCTCGGCTCATTAAGCTCGTACTCGTTAAGCTCGCGCTCTTTAAGGCTCGGCTCGTTAAGCTCGTTAAGATTAACGAGCAGAAAACCCTGCTCGGCTCGGCTCGTTTGAAGCTCGTTAAGATCGTGAGCACTCGCGAGCGCTCGTTAACAGATTATAATGTGTTACGATATACATGATGAATGTGTAGGTATGGTTTTCAAGATGAAATGTGGTGACTACAAAAAGAAATGAAGTAGTTTGTTGCCTCATATGTCGATTAAATTAAATAAATGGGCTGAGGTGCTATAAAAAGTTTGTCACATAAGATGAAAATATGTATTGTGTTGTTACTAAAGAGCTTAACGAGCTACTCGTGAAACTCGTTAGCTTGCTCGTTAAGCTCGTTAAGCTTAACGAGCTAAAATCAATGATTGGCTCTGTTCATTAAAAAGCGAGCTACGAGCTTAACGAGCCGAACTTCCGAGCGCTCATTAAGCTCGCGAGCTACGAGCTTTTGGTCCAGCCCTAGCTGGTAAAATGCGGAACGGGCTTTGGCTACGTCGCGCTCCTCCTCCAAGGTGTCCAGACTGTCCTGCCGATCGAGCTCGGCTTCTCTTTCTTCGTACATGCGCACTCTAGGTGAGTCATGAATTATGTCACAGGGCAAGACTGCCTCTGCGCCGTACACCATAAAGAAGGGTGTATATCCGGTACTACGATTCGGCGTGGTCCGCAGCCCCCAGAGTACGGAGTCGAGCTCCTCTACCCAGTGCGTGTTAGACTCCGTTAAGGAATGCACTAATCTAGGTTTAATGCCGCTCATTATAAGACCGTTTGCTCGCTCGACTTGACCGTTGGTTCGTGGGTGATAGACTGAGGCATAATCGAGTTTGATGCCCATTTTGCTGCACCAGAGTTTTACCTCGTCGGCCGTGAAGTTCGTGCCATTATCAGTGATGATGCTGTGGGGGACGCCATAACGGTGTACAACCCCGGATATGAAATCTATCACCGGTCCGGATTCAGCTGTTTTAACCGGTTTGGCCTCTATCCATTTGGTGAATTTATCCACCATGACCAATAAGTATTTTTTCTTGTGGGTTCCCCCTTTAAGGGGTCCAACCATGTCAAGCCCCCAGACTGCAAAGGGCCATGTAATGGGGATTGTTTGGAGGGTGGTGGGTGGCATGTGGCTTTGATTTGCAAAGAGCTGGCAACCGGCGCAACGTTGGACCAAGTCCTGTGCATCTGCCCGGGCCGTTGGCCAATAGAATCCTGTACAGAAGGCCTTGCTTACAAGAGTCCGGGCTGCGGCGTGATGACCGCCGAGTCCGGCATGAATTTCTGCCAAAAGATTCCGCGCTTCCTCTTCGGAGATGCACCTTTGAAGCACTCCGGTAGTGCTTTTCTTGTACAATTCTCCCTCATGGACCCTGTAGGCCTTGGATCGCCGCACTATGCAGCGTGCCTCATTTTGGTCCTCCGGAAGTTCCGGTCTAGTTAGGTAGGCCAGGAATGGTTCTGTCCACGGGGCAATAATGGCCATTATTTCGTGGGCTGAAGGTGTTATTTCGGTGGCGGAGCCTCTGATTGTGTCAGAGAGTTCGGTATCGGGTATTTTGGTCGGGTCTGGACTGTTGTTACCGGTGTCCCCTTCCCATGCTACGGATGGATTGAAGAGCCTTTCCAGAAATATGTTGGGGGGACCGCGTCGCGTTTTGCGCCGATGCGGGCGAGGATATCCGCCGCCTGATTGTTTCCCGAGACACATGGTGAAATTTGAGTCCCTCGAACCGAGCTGGGATTTTTAGGACGGCATTTCGATAGGCCGCCATTTTCGGATCCTTGGAATCGAAATCTCTGTTTATTTGGGATATTGCGAGGTTTGAATCCCCACGCACCTCCAGGCATTGAATGCCCATGGAGATTGCCATCCGAAGACCATGCAACAGAGCTTCGTATTCGGCTGCATTGTTGGAATCTGTATACAATATTTGCAGTATGTATCGAACGGTATCTCCGGTTGGGGACGTCAGGACGACGCCAGCCCCTAGACCGGTCAACATTTTAGAACCATTGAAGTGCATGATCCAATTGGAGTATGCGCCATACTCTTTAGGGAGTTTGGCCTCCGTCCATTCGGCGACGAAGACGGCCAGTACTTGCGATTTAATGGCTCGGCGAGGTTTGTATGTTATGTCGAATGGGAGGAGCTCAATGGCCCATTTGGCAATCCGGCCCGTAGCGTCGCGGTTGTTGATAATATCATTAAGTGGCACTTCCGAGGCTACTGTAATCGAACACTCTTGAAAGTAGTGTCGCAGTTTCCGCGATGCCATGAATACCGCATATGCTATTTTTTGGTAATGCGGGTACCGTGATTTGCATGGAGTGAGGACAGTGGATACATAGTATACTGGCTTTTGAAGAGGGAATTTGTGTCCGTCCGCTTCCTGTTCGACAACATGCACCGCGCTTACAACTTGATGAGTTGCCGCAATGTACAACATCATTGGTTCGCCGATGTTTGGTGCGGCCAGGATCGGGTTGGTTGCCAGAATGGTCTTTATTTCTTCCAATCCGGCTGTGGCCGCGTCCGTCCACTCGAAGTGTTCGGTGTGCCGAAGGAGGCGATAAAGGGGTAAAGCCTTTTCTCCCAAACGGGAGATGAAGCGGCATCCAGTTAGCTTCTGGATTTGTTTGAGGTCTGTTGGGGTAGCCAACTGTGACAACGCTCGGATTTTGGCCGGATTAGCTTCAATACCTCCACTGGAGACAATGAATCCCAGGAGCTTTCCGGCTGGTACGCCGAAAACGCATTTTTCCGGATTGAGCTTGATGTCATATGTTCGGAGGTTGTCGAATGTGAGCCTCAAGTCATCTATCAAAGAGTCGACGTGTTTGGTTTTGACGACCGCATCGTCTACGTATGCCTCTACTGTTTTGCCGATTTGTTTCTCCAGACATGTCTGAATCATGCGCTGATATGTTGCGCCGGCGTTTTTGAGCCCAAAAGGCATTGTGTTAAAACAGAAGGGAACGTATGGTGTGATGAATGTGGTTGCGGCTTGGTCAGACTCCGCCATCTTGATTTGGTGGTAACCGGAGTATGCGTCGAGGAAACACAATGACTCGTGTCCTGCAGTAGCATCAATGATTTGATCGATGCATGGGAGGGGGAAGGGATCCTTTGGGCAAGCTTTATTGAGGTCTTTGAAGTCGACACAAAGGCCTCCAATAACTTGATGAATCCGGCCTCCAATAACTTGACTAGTTCCTCTCCCATGGCCTGTCCCTTAGGTTCAAAGAAACGCCAAAGAGCTTGCTTGACCGGCTTGAATCCCTTTAGGATATTGAGGCTATGCTCGGCCAGCCTGCGTGGGATTCCTGGCATGTCTGAGGGATGCCAGGCGAATATGTCCCAGTTCTCGCGCAGGAACTCTCGTAGTGCGGCGTCCACAGCGGGGCTTAGTTGTGCCCCGATGGAGGCTGTTTTTGTAGGGTCCGTTGGGTGGACTTGGAATTTGACTATTTCATCCGCTGGTTTAAAAGAGGTGGACTTGGATCTCTTGTCGAGTATCACGTCGTCCCTGTCCACTGTGGAGCGTAGCGTAGTTAATTCCTCGGCCGAGAGGGCTTCGGATAGTGCCTCGAGGGCCAATGCGGCTGTTTTGTTTTCGGCGCGGAGTGTTGTGTCTGGATCGCTAGCGAGAGTGATGATTCCGTTGGGCCCGGGCATTTTGAGCTTCATGTACCCGTAATGGGGTACGGCTTGGAAGATTGTGAATGCCTCCCGTCCTAAAAGAGCGTGATAACCACTGCTGAGCGGGGCCACTTGGAATGTAATTTCTTCAGACCTATAATTATCCGGCGTGCCGAATACCACATCTAGTGTGATTTTACCAGCACAGCGTGCTTCCCGACTGGGGATAATTCCTCTAAAGGTTGTGCTACTTTGCTCGATGCGGTTCCAGTCTATTTCCATCTTTTGAAGGGTTTCCTCATAGATGAGGTTTAATCCGCTGCCGCCGTCCATGAGTACTTTGGTGAGTCGAAAGTCGTCCACGATTGGACTGAGGACCAGCGCAGTTGGTGCTCGGGCTGTTCGGAATTTGGGTTCATCACTGGCATTGAAGGTAATAGCCGTGTCACTCCATGGATTTGTTGCTGCTACGTGGCAGATTTCGGCCATGCTACGGAGTGTTCGCTTGCGCCTGTTATTTGACGCAAAGGTCTCGAGCACTGTTAACACCGTATTGTTGTCCACTGGATGGTGCTCCGTGGTATGTGGTGTCGTGGAATTGTCACGGCAGATGTCCTTAGTGTCAGGACTTAGTCGCGAGGCCAACGCATCTATGTGGTAGCTTGAGAGGGGTTGAGCGGGACGAGAGACGCGATGTTTTACCCAGGTTCGGCCCCTCATGATGGAGGTAAAAGCCTACATCCTTCTTCATTGATATTGATGATGATGATCACGGTTACAAGAGTGCTCTATCTTGAGAGCTATTGTCTAAACCTAATTTGTCCAACTTGTGGAACTTGTGAATCTTGTCCCCCTTTGAGGAGCCCTGCCCCTCCTTATATATGTTGGAGGGGCGGGTTACATGTAGAGTCCTATTAGGATTAGGACTAGTCTATCTCTAATACAAACTGGATACAAGTCCGGGTCTTAACTCCTTGTAAGATAAACGTTCCTCATGCCTTTCTTCTTAAACTGGCCCACCATTAAACGTGAACCGGCCTTCTGGGCCTTGGGCCTTGTCATCCGTCTGTCCCGCATGCCGGATCACCAGTGAGTTATAATGACCAGGTGGGTTGTTTGTAAACCGCCAGGTCAGGGCGGGTCGCCAGTAACTCGCCAAGTGTTAGCAGGGTCTTCAGATAAACCGCCAAGTCCGGCCGGGTTAACTTCCGGCCGGTTTACACCGCGGGGTATATCCCCGACATTAGTCCCCAAGTTTAGCTTGGATTTATTCATGGTAAACTTATACCGCAAAATAAACACAAGAACAAATTTGACAGGTTATGCTCCGGGTTAAGAATTTTTGTAAAACGGTACCTGATCGTCCTTAAGTCCTTGTTATTTCCTCCTTCTGGGAAATCCGAGTCAACGAATCAGCTTCATAATCAATTTGCCGACATTGGTTTGTCACCGAGAAATATTGTGAAGAATAACTCCTTTGACTCAGCTCCCAAAGCACCGATTTTCAGAAATATGGGTCTGAAAATACTTATCTGATATTTAGCCGGTTTGAAGATGTAAAACTTGCCGGTTTAATATTACCAAAATGGCCGGTTTATAAATATTGATGGCGCCGGGTCATAATTGTTGTCGACATCGGGTCATGTAATTGATCTTCCTGATTTGCTCAAAACTAATAAAATGAAGATGTTCCTCCTTTATATGCATAATACCTATAGCCCCCAAGTCTTAAGAGGAGAACATAATGATAACTTAAGACTTGCTCCAATAAGTGTTTCAACCTTGAAGAAATCCGGTTTGTTCATCTCAATTATATAAACTAAATACTCCATATATGTAGCGCCCAAGTGCCGGGTTGTCATGCTTGCAGCAACCTGGGACTTGTAATTGCTTATAAAAACTTCAATCAGTGTAGCCCCCAAGGGCCGGGTCATTATGCAATAATGAGCAGGGACTTTGTAAGTATAATCTTGTAAACTTTGAACAGCAACGTGTAGCCCCCAAGGGCCGGCTTAGTAAGATAATACTGAACCGGGACTTGATATATATACTTTAATGAAAATAACATATTATAATGTAGCTTCCATCGTAGGGCTTGAACCCACGTCCACAAGGTTAAGAGCTTTGTGCTTTACCAACTGAGCAATGGATCCTTCAATATTATGGACGAAAACTTGTGTACCTTGAATTGTTGACAGGAGCAATTGGTAGCCCCCAAGTGCCGGCTCATTATAATATGATGAGCCGGGTCTTCAATAAGACTAGTAAAAATGACTTTGCATTAGCCCCCAAGTGTCATGGTGCATGCTTGCAGCGACATGAGACTTGCATGTAATCTCAATTTGAATAATGTAGCCCCCAAGTGCCGGGTTGTAAGCCTGCAGCGACTCAGGACTATTCCTTCCATTGTAGAATAAATCATATCCTTTGATAAAAGAGTAGACATTGCGCTATAGCGACTTTGAAAACCTTAATAATAAAAATCCAGCCATGTTGGCTATTCAAGATAATATAATCCGGTATGAAAACCTTATTCATTCAACATCATAATGAAATTTCAGCCAAGTTTGGCTATTTGAATAATATAACCCAATGATTTATAAGCGCATGATTCCAATGGCGCAATCCAAATATATACTGGCGACTTGTTGTCCAAAGCCAGGCCGGTTTAACAAACCTGTTTCTGCATACAACAAGTTTAAAGTGTCCTGGCGGTTTACCGCCGGACGGGTCATAATACCCAACATATAACTCGGGTTTATAACCAAGGCTGCACTTAAGAATAATCAAATATGAAATATATCATACCTGTGACATTGAATCACATCGTTGGTTTTACCAACTTTTTGTAGTAAGGGTGATAACCCAAATCTTGAGTACTGATAACTCCTTCCATATTGTGCCGGTTTATAATAAAACCGTGCCGGGTTGTGATAAACACCGTGTTACTCCATAAGAGGATGTTAACAACAAGGATCAAACCGGACAAATAGTCTCCGGATTGACGTGAACTGTGTTCCGTCAATTGATTGGTTAAAAACTTTGTCGGTTTAAAAAACACAATGAAAAGCAAAAAAACCCCTTCAAAGAAAAGTGTGAAGCAAAAGCAACGACAAAAGCAATGATCAAATGGCGTTACCATGGCCAAACACGACCAAGCTCCCGTTAGGTGTAACTATGGTTCTAGTCAGCTAGGTCCCCAAATGAAACCGTGGCATTTATGCCGACCAAATGGCATGGTCATGGTTCGGGTTCGACCAAGCCCCCAAGTGATTCTGTGGCCTTAGGCCGATCAAGAGGCATGACTGGTTCAGACATGACCAAGTCCCCAAGTGATCTGGTGGCTCTCGCCTATCAAGAGGCATGGTATTGGTTCGGACACGACCAATCCTCCAAGTGATATAACACGATGCTTTTAGCAAAGCGAACTCAAGGGGTAAACCGGAGGCCGCTTTAGAGCAACTCCGTGTAACCTCACATGATGTAGAAGACCAGAGACCCCGCTTTATGAAGCAGAAGCCCCCATGTGATCAATAATATGTTAGGCCAGTAAGGCGGGATACCCATGTTTGAACCGCGCATCATGGCAGCAGGTCCTCTTTGGCAATTTTTAACTTTTTGCAAGAGATAAATTCTTCTTGAACCGGGATCTTGAACCGAATATGGAGACCTTCAAAGCTTTGTTGGAGACATCTTTCCCTTGAACCGGATTTTAAACCGGAATCTTCATTTTTAGCCGGAAATTTTCTGACGGCCTTCAAACTCAAACTTGCGAGAAGTTAATTCCCTTTTGAACCGGACATTGTTAAACTGGATTTGAGCGCTTTAGAGCTTTGTAGGAGAATAGATTTTTCTTGAACCGGATTGCAAACCGGAGTCATTTCTGATGACCTGGAACTTCATCGAGTCGGGATTTTATAACTGTCATATACTTTCTAAGCCGGAAATTTTCTGACGGCCTTTAAACTTTCATCAATATAACAGTAGCCTCCTGGACCGGGTTATCTTTCCCTCCATCATCCCGGGGTTCTTAAATTTGCTGAAACTGGCAAGATTCGCTGAGTCATGTCATTGTAACCTCCAAGTCTCAAAGGTGACTCGAGGAGCTGGCTTGAGACTCCCCATATTTGACCGTGATATAAACCGGCATAACTTGTATATCATTGGCGTTGATAGCACGATGTGAATCCATAGAAGGTTGAGGTGACTGCGGCGGGTTGTAAATGATCCCATATGAGCCGTGTCAGCAACTCAGCCAATGGTTTCCTCCAACTGACGATTTGAAGTTAATCAAAACTGTAGTGGCGGCGACTTGTGCGCCTGCCCATTGAACCATCCAGTGCAAACGGCGGTTTGATGATAATTTGTCTCCAATTTGAAAGAAAACCGGGCTACCCAAGCTGTGACTTGCTCATACCCAATAAACAGCTCATGCAGACAGGTGCGGCCCGGTATGTTGATGTAGACCAGGCCGCGAGAGATGGACGACAAAAGCGACCGCAACATCAGAGGCAACTCGGATAGATGAATCGGCTGTGGCATTGTAAACCGGTGCGGACAGGGAAAATCTTCACCGGTGTTGTAAACCGGCACAGACGGGCGGGTTAATCGTGGGTGCGGTCCCGGTGAGTTGAAGTAGTCCGGGCCACAAGGACGGCGTCTTGCACACATATTCTTTGATCATTGTGGCACGGTCATATGCTAGCACATGACAGTAATTACGCAATTCATATATCCATGATCCGGCCATCGGCTTTGTAATGACCAATTGTCCTGCATATAAAATGCAAAGACCAAAGTAATTGCTCTCTGACAAAAACAATATGTGCTAAATTATACTTAGAAGGATATCACCTGATTCGCCCGAACAACAGATGAGTCGGCCGTGGCATTGTAAGCCGGTGCGGACACGTGAACCGCCGTGAGGGCAAATGGACGAGTCGTCCATGGCGTTTTGTAAAGCGGCGCGGGTGGCAATTCAAACATGACGTTGTTTAACCGGTGTAGATGCACGAACAAACACCAATGCAAAAAGTGATGTTGATGCGCCCCCTTAGGCGACACCTTTTCGTAACGGTCCTGCAAAAATATTACAAGACCAAGTAATTGTTCTTTGATAAAAAACAATATGTTTAATAAAACATATTTAGAGAGATATCACCTGATTCGTTCAGACAACGAATGATCCGTTCAACGCGACAGAGGCGGCTCAGACAGAAGAGGCGGCTCAGAACGGCTCAACGTGGCGATTCATCGCGGCGAATCCGGGTCACGGATGTAGGCTCCCGGTCGTGATTGTCTTCCTTTTCTAGTTGTGCCTCCAGTTCAATCCTGGATTCTGCTCGTCCATAAGTCGCCATACGCGCATACGCAGAGGCGAATGGGATGATCCTGCACTCATACACGCCCGTGGGGTAGCAGCAGAAGCGGCGCTTCAAGGCGCAGGGAGGCCAGCTAGAGCTCTCAACAGGTGGAGGCAGCGCTGGGTGTGTGCGTCGGCTCAGCGTTGCGCTGACCCCACGCAGAGTAGTATACTGATTGATTTTTTTTCTTTTACCTGCTACTTATGGCCGGCACGCCTCACGTGATGAGCCATGGCCACTCGGATTTGGCTTCCAAGTAGGTACTAGTAAGTAGCCATTGACTCTTTGCCTTTTTCGTTAGATCCCTATTTGAGTCAGAGTAGTATTCATCATGGATAAGCTGTTACACCCGTCCGAGTCTATCTTGGTTTTGATGATTCAACTCCTTTTTCTGTGATAGTACTTTCCTTAACACGTCTAGAAATCTATTAAAAGCTGCAGCAACTTTCCGGCCAGATGTGACCTTGATCGATTTGTCCACTTGAGCGCTGCAGTGTGTCTTCCTGAAATAAACTGTAGCCTCGATTGACGGCCCCTGGACTTGCAGTGCCGTAGTCAAAAAACTCCTTATCCATCAACTTGCGTCCTGATGAATCACCCAGACTGACTCGGACCCGGCGGAATCACCACGGCGCGTGAGGCAGCCGCACAAGTAACCTTAAAATAATCTCAATCTCAAGCCCATCGCAGCAAAACGCTGCGTCAATCTTGACCAGTGAGCTCATAGTTGATATAAATTTTTCCACGCCCGCTATTGTTGAGCCAGAAAATTGCGAACCTCTTGAATCCTAGAAAAGATCCCTCCAAGAACTTAACACCATCCGTGCGCGGGCCCCATGGTGGGCGCCAACTGTCGTGGAATTGTCACGGCAGATGTCCTTAGTGTCAGGACTTAGTCGCGAGGCCAACGCATCTATGTGGTATCTTGAGAGGGGTTGAGCGGGACGAGAGACGCGATGTTTTACCCAGGTTCGGCCCCTCACGGTGGAGGTAAAAGCCTACATCCTGCTTCATTGATATTGATGATGATGATCACGGTTACAAGAGTGCTTTATCTTGAGAGCTATTGTCTAAACCTAATTTGTCCAACTTGTGGAACTTGTGAATCTTGTCCCCCTTTGAGGAGCCATGCCCCTCCTTATATATGTTGGAGGGGCGGGTTACATGTAGAGTCCTATTAGGATTAGGACTAGTCTATCTCTAATACAAACCGGATACAAGTCCGGGTCTTAACTCCTTGTAAGATAAACGTTCCTCATGCCTTTCTTCTTAAACCGGCCCACCATTAAACGTGAACCGGCCTTCTGGGCCTTGGGCCTTGTCACCCGTCTGTCCCGCATGCCGGATCACCAGTGAGTTATAATGACCAGGTGGGTTGTTTGTAAACCGCCAGGTCAGGGCGGGTCGCCAGTAACTCGCCAAGTGTCAGCAGGGTCTTCAGATAAACCGCCAAGTCCGGCTGGGTTAACTTCCGGCCGGTTTACACCGCGGGGTATATCCCCGACATGTGGGATAAGAAGATCCTCACCACTTTTGGCCACCTGTCGGAGTATCCAACATGCTCTAAGGCTGTGCGTTGGTATTGTATCCGCTGTACTATGAATTTTGCAGGGTCCATTGAGCCATCCTTCCAGTACGGTTCCATACCCTATAGAGGGTTTTTGCTTTTTGGTAGTTGACCCGGGTGTATTGTGATAATGCACCCATTTGTCTCGGACTAGGTTTGTATTCAGGGCCGGATTATCCCAAAAGTTTACTTCGGTTTTCCAGGCACTTTCCATCGCACAGTACTTTCGTACTATGGACTCCAAGTCAGCGAAGCGTGTTATCTCACAGGGATTTATGGCGTTAAGGATTCCCTTGTCCGTGCAATTATTGCAGAAAAATAGGATTGTGTCTTCCTCGCGACAGTCCTTAACCTTGTTCATCGCAAGGAGGAATCTGGCCCAATAGTGATGTACTGTTTCCTGGGGCTCTTTCCTGATGTGGGAAAGATCGCTTATGTTTGGGTGGGTGGGTGGAATTGAATCCGAACCCTCACCTGATCTGGGATCCAGGGGCCGAGGAATTTCCAATTTTGAAAGTTCCGGTTCCGAGGTGTGACCTGATAACCCTGGCCCGCTGCCTGACTCTAGGTTCAGGGATTGGGTGTTGTCCTCGCGTGAAGGGGCGTCCGGCTCGGAGAGCTCGGGAATCCGGACATATTTGGTCCTCGGGATAGAGGAAAGGTCACCGCATTGTTCCTCCACCACTGCAATATGATAGGTGACCGGTGGAGAGTTAATCTCCCTTTGATCGGGTTTAAGCCCAATCCGATCATAGTCCGTAGCGACTCGCAAGGCGGCGATGCGATCCAAGAGCTCGTTTAAGGAGGAGAGCTCCATTGGATCCATCTGTTCAGCGAGTGCCGATTTGACGTGGAGGCTGTTTTCGATGACCCGAGAATTCATCGTCGGCGCGGCGGCCGAACAGGCGGTCATGATGAACCTGCCTAGCCGGAGAGTTTGGCCGACAGCCAAAGCTCCCCCAACAGTAGTACCGTCTTTAAAAACGAGACGAGACATCCTTCCTTCTGGCGACGGCAAAGAGGAACTCTCAATGAAAGCACCAATGTCGGTGTTAAAACCGGCAGATCTCGGGTAGGGGGTCCCGAACTGTTCGTCTAGGCCGGATGGTAACAGGAGGCAGGGGACACAATGTTTTACCCAGGTTCGGGCCCTCTTGATGGAGGTAAAACCCTACGTCCCGCTTGATTAATATTGATGATATGAGTAGTACAAGGGTAGATCTACCACGAGATCAGAGAGGCTAAACCCTAGAAGCGAACCTATGGTATGATTGTATGTTGTCCTACGGACTAAAACCCTCTGGTTTATATAGACACCAGAGAGATTAGGGTTACACAAGGTCGTTTACAAAGGAGGAGATATACATATCCGTATTGCCTAGCTTGCCTTCCACGCCAAGTAGAGTCCCATCCGGACATGAGACGAAGTCTTTAATCTTGTATCTTCATAGTCCAATAGTCCGGCCAAAGGATATAGTCCGACTGTCCGGAGACCCCCTAATCCAGGACTCTCTCAGCCCCCCTTTCCTTTCCCTCTGTCTCTCCTTCCCTCTCCTCTCCTACTCCCACGTGGAAGGGGGGAGTCCTACTCCCGGTGGGAGTAGGACTCCTCATGGGACGCGCCTAGGGTGGCCGGCCCCCTCCCCCTCCTTCACTGCTTTAGATACGGGGAGGGAGGCACCCCTTGGAGACAAAACAATTGATCTCTTGGATCTATTAGCCGTGTGTGGTGCCCCCCTCCACCATAATCCACCTCGATAATATCATAGCGGTGCTTAGGTGAAGCCCTGTGTCGGTAGAACATCATCATCGTCACCATGCCGTCGTGCTGACGGAACTCTCCGTCAAAGCTTGGCTGGATCGGAGTTCAAGGGACGTCATCAAGTTGAACGTGAGCAGAACTTGGAGGTGTCGTGCGTTCGGTACTTGATTGGTCGGATTGTGAATACGTACGACTACATCAACCGCGTTGTGCTAACGCTTCCGCTTTCGGTCTACGAGGGTACGTGGACACACTCTCCCCTCTCGTTGCTATGCATCACCACGATCTTGCGTGTGCGTAGGAAAATTTTGAAATTACTACGTTCCCCAACAGTGGCATCCGAGCCTGGTTTTATGCGTTGATGTTATATGCATGAGTAGAACACAAGTGAGTTGTGGGCAATACAAGTCATACTGCTTACCAGCATGTCACACTTTTGTTTGGCGGTATTGTTGGATGAAGCGGCCCGGACCGACATTACGCGTACGCTTACGCGAGACTAGTTCTACCAACGTGCTTTGCACACAGGTGGCTGGCGGGTGTCAGTTTCTCCAACTTTAGTTGAACCGAGTGTGGCTACGCCCGGTCCTTGAGAAGGTTAAAACAACACTAACTTGACGAACTATCATTGTGGTTTTGATGCGTAGGTAAGAACGGTTCTTGCTCAGCCCGTAGCAGCCACATAAAACTTGTAACAACAAAGTAGAGGACGTCTAACTTGTTTTTGCAGGGCATGTTGTGATGTGATATGGTCAAGACATGATGCTAAATTTTTATTGTATGAGATGATCATGTTTTGTAACCGAGTTATCGGCAACTGGCAGGAGCCATATGGTTGTCGCTTTATTGTATGCAATGCAATTGCGTTGTAATGCTTTACTTTATCACTAAGCGGTAGCGATAGTAGTGGAAGCACAAGATTGGCGAGACGACAACGATGCTATGATGGTGATCAAGGTGTCACGCCGATGACGATGGTGATCATTATGGTGCTTCGGAGATGGAGATCACAAGCACAAGATGATGATGGCCATATCATATCACTTATATTGATTGCATGTGATGTTTATCTTTTATGCATCTTATCTTCCTTTGTTTGACGGTAGCATTATAAGATGATCTCTCACTAAATTTCAAGATAAAAGTGTTCTCCCTGAGTATGCACCATTGCCAAAGTTCGTCGTTCCCAGACACCACGTGATGATCGGGTGTGATAAGCTCTACGTCCATCTACAACGGGGGCAAGCCAGTTTTGCACACGCAGAATACTCGGGTTAAACTTGACGAGCCTAGCATATGCAGATGTGGCCTCGGAACACTGAGACCGAAAGGTCGAGCGTGAATCATATAGTAGATATGATCAACATAGTGATGTTCACCATTGAAAACTACTCCATTTCACGTGATGATCGGTTATGGTTTAGTTGATTTGGATCACGTGATCACTTAGATGATTAGAGGATGTCTATCTAAGTGGGAGTTCTTCAGTAATATGATTAATTGAACTTAAATTTATCATGAACTTAGTACTTGATAGTATTTTGCATGTCTATGTTGTTGTTGTAGATAGATGGCTCGTGTTGTTGTTCCATTGAATTTTAATGCGTTCCTTGAGGAAGCAAAGTTGAAAGATGATGGTAGCAATTACACGGACTGGGTCCATAACTTGAGGATTATCCTCATTGCTGCACAGAAGAATTACGTCCTGGAAGCACCGCTAGGTGCCAAACCTGCTACAGGAGCAACACCAGATGTTATGAACGTCTGGCAGAGCAAAGCTGATGACTACTCGATAATTCAGTGTGCCATGCTTTACGGCTTAGAACTGGGACTTCAACGACGTTTTGAACATCATGGAGCATATGAGATGTTCCAGGAGTTGAAGTTAATATTTCAAGCAAATGCCCAGATTGAGGGATATGAAGTCTCCAATAAGTTCTATAGCTGCATGATGGAGGAGAATAGTTCTGTCAGTGAGCATATACTCAGAATGTCTGGGTATAACAATCACTTGATTCAACTGGGAGTTAATCTTCCGGATGAAAGCGTCATTGACAGAATTCTTCAATCACTGCCACCAAACCGGAGGAGAATAGTTCTGTCAGTGAACTATAACATCCAAGGGATGTATAAGACAATTCCTGAGCTCTTCGCAATGCTAAAGGTTGCGGAGGTAGAAATCAAGAAGGAGCATCAAGTGTTGATGGTCAATAAGACCGCCAGTTTCAAGAAAAAGGGCAAAGGAAAGAAGAAGGGGAAATTCAAGAAGAACAGCAAACAAGTTGCTGCTCAAGAGAAGAAATGCAAGTCCAGACCTAAGCCTGAGACTGAGTGCTTCTACTGCAAGCAGACTGGTCAGTGGAACCGGAACTGCCCCAAGTATTTGGCGGATAAGAAGGATGGCAAGGTGAACAAAGGTATATGTGATATACATGTTATTGATGTGTACCTTACCAGAGCTCGCAGTAGCACCTGGGTATTTGATACTGGTTTTGTTGCTAATATTTGCAACTCGAAACAGGGACTACGGATTAAGCGAAGACTGGCTAAGGACGAGGTGACGATGTGCGTGGGAAATGGTTCCAAAGTCGATGTGATCGCCGTCGGCACGCTACCTCTACATCTACCTTCGGGATTAGTTTTAGACCTAAATAATTGTTATTTGGTGCTAGCGTTGAGCATGAACATTATATCTGGATCTTGTTTGATGCGAGACAGTTATTCATTTAAATCTGAGAATAATGGTTGTTCTATTTATATGAGTGATATCTTTTATGGTCATGCACCCTTGACGAGTGGTCTATTTTTGTTGAATCTCGATAGTAGTGATACACATATTCATAATGTTGAAGCCAAAAGATGCAGAGTTGATAATGATAGTGCAACTTATTTGTGGCACTGCTGTTTGGGTCATATTGGTGTAAAGCGCATAAAGAAACTCCATGCTGATGGACTTTTGGAATCACTTGATTATGAATCACTTGGTACTTGCAAACCATGCCTCATGGGCAAGATGACTAAAACGCCGTTCTCCGGAACTATGGAGCGAGCAACTGATTTGTTGGAAATCATACATACTGATGTATGTGATCCAATGAATGTTGAGGCTCATGGCAGGTATCGTTATTTTCTCACCTTCACAGATGATTTAAGCAGATATGGGTATATCTATTTAATGAAACATAAGTCTGAAACTTTTGAAAAGTTCAAAGAATTTCAGAGTGAAGTTGAAAATCATCGTAACAAGAAAATAAAGTTTCTACAATATGATCGTGGAGGAGAATATTTGAGTTACGAGTTTGGTCTATATTTGAAACAATGCGGGATAGTTTCGCAACTCACGCCACCCGGAACACCACAGCGTAATGGTGTGTCTGGACGTCGTAATCATACTTTACTAGATATGGTGCGATCTATGATGTCTCTTGCTGATTTACCACTATCGTTTTGGGGTTATGCTTTAGAGACGGCTGCCTTCACGTTAAATAGGGCACCATCGAAATCCATTGAGATGACACCTTATGAACTGTGGTTTGGCAAGAAACTGGAGTTGTCGTTTCTTAAAGTTTGGGGCTGCGATGCTTATGTGAAAAAGCTTCAACCTGATAAGCTCGAGCCTAAATCGGAGAAATGTGTCTTCATAAGATACCCAAAGGAAACTGTTGGGTACACCTTCTATCACAGATCCGAAGGCAAGACATTCGTTGCTAAGAATGGATCCTTTCTAGAGAAGGAGTTTCTCTTGGAAGAAGTGAGTGGGAGGAAAGTAGAACTTGATGAGGTAACTGTACCTACTCCCTTATTGGAAAGTAGTTCATCACAGAAACCGGTTCATGTGACGTCTACACCAATTTGTGAGGAAGTTAATGGTGATGGTCATGAAACTTCAGATCAAGTTGTTACTGAACCTCGTAGGTCAAGTAGAGTAAGATCCGCACCAGAGTGGTATGGTAATCCTGTTCTGGAGGTTATGTTACTAGACCATGACGAACCTACGGACTATGAAGAAGCAATGGTGAGCCCAGATTCTGCAAAATGGCTTGAGGCCATGAAATCTGAGATGGGATCCATGTATGAGAACAAAGTATGGACTTTGGTTGACTTGCCCAATGATCGGCAAGCCATCGAGAATAAATGGATCTTCAAGAAGAAGACAGACGCTGACGGTAATGTTACTATCTATAAAGCTCGACTTGTTGCAAAATGTTTTCGACAAGTTCAAGGGATTGACTACGATGAGACCTTCACACCGGTAGCGATGCTTAAGTCTATCCGAATCATGTTAGCAATTGCCGCATTTTATGATTATGAAATTTGGCAAATGGATGTCAAAACTGCATTCCTGAATGGATTTCTGGAAGAAGATTTGTATATGATGCAACCGGAAGGTTTTGTCGATCCAAAGGGAGCTACCAAAGTGTGCAAGCTCCAGTGATCCATTTATGGACTGGTGCAAGCCTCTCGGAGTTGGAATAAACATTTTGGTAGTGTGATCAAAGCATATGGTTTTATACAGACTTTTGGAGAAGCCTGTATTTACAAGTGAGTGGGAGCTTTGTAGCATTTTTAATATTATATGTGGATGACATATTGTTGATTGGAAATGATATAGAATTTCTGGATAGCATAAAAGGATATCTGAATAAGAGTTTTTCAATGAACGACCTCGGTGAAGCTGCTTATATATTGGGCATCAAGATCTATAGATATAGATCAAGACGGTTAATTGGACTTTCACAAAGCACATACCTTGACAAAGTTTTGAAGAAGTTCAAAATGGATCAAGCAAAGAAAGGGTTCTTGCCTGTGTTACAAGGTGCGAAGTTGAGTAAGACTCAATGCCCGACCACTGCAGAAGATAGAAAGAAAATGAAAGATGTTCCCTATGCTTTAGCCATAGGCTCTATCATGTATGCAATGCTGTCTACCAGACCTGATGTGTGCCTTGCTATTAGTTTAGCAGGGAGGTACCAAAGTAATCCAGGAGTGGATCACTGGACAGCGGTCAAGAACATCCCGAAATACCTGAAAAGGACTAAGGATGGATATGTTTCTCATTTATGGAGGTGACAAAGAGCTCGTCGTCAATGGTTACGTCAATGCAAGCTTTGACACTGATCCGGACGATTCTAAATCACAAACCGGATACATGTTTATATTAAACGGTGGAGCTGTCAGTTGGTGCAGTTCTAAACAAAGCGTCATAGCAGGATCTACATGTGAGGCGGAGTACATAGCTGCTTCAGAAGCAGTAAATGAAGGAGTCTGGATGAAGGAGTTCATATCTGATCTAGGTGTCATACCTAGTGCATCGGGTCCAATGAAAATCTTTTGTGACAATACTGGTGCAATTGCCTTGGCAAAGGAATCCAGATTTCACAAGAGGACCAAGCACATCAAGAGACGCTTCAATTCCATCCCGGACCAAGTCCAAGTGGGAGACATAGAGATTTGCAAGATAGATACGGATCTGAATGTTGCAGACCCATTGACTAAGCCTCTTCCACGAGCAAAACATGATCAGCACCAAGGCTCCATGGGTGTTAGAATCATTATTGTGTAATCTAGATTTTTCACTCTAGTGCAAGTGGGAGACTGAAGGAAATATTCCCTAGAGGCAATAATAAATTTATTATTTATTTCCTTATATCATGATAAATGTTTATCATTCATGCTAGAATTGTATTAACCGGAAACATGATACATGTGTGAATACATAGACAAACAGAGTGTCACTAGTATGCCTCTACTTGACTAGCTCGTTAATCAAAGATGGTTATGTTTCCTAGCCATAGACAAAGAGTTGTCATTTGATTAACGGGATCACATCATTAGGAGAATGATGTGATTGACTTGACCCATTCCGTTATCTTAGCACTTGATCATTTAGTATGTTGCTATTGCTTTCTTCATGACTTATACATGTTCCTATGACTATGAGATTATTCAACTCTCATTTACCGGAGGAACACTTTGTGTGCTACCAAATGTCACAACGTAACTAGGTGATTATAAAGGTGCTCTACAGGTGTCTCCAAAGGTACTTGTTGAGTTGGCGTATTTCGAGATTAGGATTTGTCACTCTGATTGTCGGAGAGGTATCTCTGGGCTCACTCGATAATGCACATCACTATAAGCCTTGCAAGCATTGCAACTAATGAGTTAGTTGCAGGATGATGTATTACATAACAAGTAAAGAGACTTGCGGGTAACGAGATTGAACTAGGTATTGAGATACCAACGATCGAATCTCGGGCAAGTAACATACCGATGACAAAGGGAACAACGTATGTTGTTATGCGGTTTGACCGATAAAGATCTTCGTAGAATATGTGGGAGCCAATATGAGCATCCAGGTTCCGCTATTGATTATTCACCAAAGACGTGTCTCGGTCATGTCTACATAGTTCTCGAACCCGTAGGGTCCGCACGCTTAAAGTTCGATGACGGTTATATTATGAGTTTATGTGTTTTGATGTACCAAAGGTAGTTCGGAGTCCCGGATGTGATCACGGACATGACGAGGAGTCTCGAAATGGTCGAGACGTAAATATCGATATATTGGACGACTATGTTCGGACACCAGAATGGTTTCGGGGAGTTTCGGGCATATACCGGAGTACCGGGGGTTACCGAAACCCCCCGGGGAGACTAATGGGCCTATTGGGCCCTAGTGGAGAAGAGGAGTGGCGGACAAGGGCAGCCGCGCGCCCCCTCCCCCCCATTCTGAATTGGACAAGGAGGAGGGTAGCGCCCCCCTTTCCTTTCCCTCTCTCTCTCCTTCCCTCTCCTCTCCTACTCCCACATGGAAGGGGGAGTCCTACTCCCGGTGGGAGTAGGACTCCTCATGGGGCGCGCCTAGGGTGGCCGGCCCCCTCCCCCTCCTTCACTCCTTTATATACGGGGAGGGAGGCACCCCTTGGAGACACACCAATTGATCTCTTGGATCTCTTAGCCGTGTGCAGTGCCCCCCTCCACCATAATCCACCTCGATAATATCGTAGCAGTGCTTAGGCGAAGCCCTGCGTCGGTAGAACATCATCATCGTCACCACGCCGTCGTGCTGACGGAACTCTCCCTCAAAGCTCGGCTAGATCGGATTTCGAGGGACGTCATCGAGTTGAACGTGTGCAGAACTCGGAGGTGCCGTGCGTTCGGTACTTGATCGGTCGGATCGTGAAGACGTACGACTACATCAACCGTGTTGTGCTAACGCTTCCGCTTTCGGTCTATGAGGGTACGTGGACACACTCTCCCCTCTCGTTGCTATGCATCACCATGATCTTGCATGTGCGTGGGAAATTTTTTGAAATTACTATGTTCCCCAACATTGTTGTCCAGATGTATTATTTCCTTCCTCTGCAAACCGGCTTTGTACGACCCTAGGCCCCTCCGGTGTGTATATAAACCAGAGGGTTTAGTCCATGGAGGCTATCAGAATTCTCATAGGCTAGACAGCTAGGTTTTAGCCACTACGATCTCGAGGTAGATCACCTCTTGTAACCCCTATACTCATTGAATACAATCAAGCAGGACGTAGGGTTTTACCTCCTTTAAGAGGGCCCGAACCTGGGTAAACATCGTGTCCAAATCGTCCCTTGTTACTATCAATCCTCAGACACACAGTTCGGGACCCCCTACCCGAGAACTATCGGTTTTTGACACTGACGGGAGGGGCACCCAGAATACACAACAACAATCGTTAGCCGTGTGCGGCGCCCCCCTCCATAGTTTACACCCCTGGTCATAGTTTTGTGGTGCTTAGGCAAAGCCTTATGAGAATCACTTCACCATGAGTGTCACCACGCCGTCGTGCTGACGGAACTCATCTACTTCCTCGACACCTTGCTAGATCAAGAAGGCGAGGGACGTCATCGAGCTGAACATGTGCAGAACTCGAAGGTGTCGTACATTCGGTGTTTGATCGGTCGGAGCTAGAAGAAGTTCGACTAAATCAACCGCGTTGTCAAACGCTTCCGCTTTCGGTCTGCGAGGGTACGTAGACACACTCTTCCCCTCTTGTTGCTATGCATCTCCTAGATAGATCTTGCGTGAGCGTAGGAATTTTTTTAAAATTGCATGCTACGTTCCCCAACAAACTTATACCATAAAAAGGAAAGAAATCATTTCTTATGATGGTTACAATCAACTCACTAGGTAATCTCTTCATCTGCTTCGTAAACGAAATAAAAATTGTTCATCTGACTAACGAAAAGGAAAGAAAAGAAAAGAAAATCTTACCAATAAAGAAAAAAGGGCTTCAAATCGTACTCACATGTGTCAAATCTGCCACGATCAAAGAAAGAAAACCTTTGGGATGGGAGTGAATCTGGCCAGATCATGGAACTGACGGATTCTAGTCAATAGGACCGTAATTCTCTTAACTGTCTTGGAAGTTGCTAAGAAAAATATATAGAGGGACTTGAACAAACTGATCTATTGTCATCATCATCAATGTCATTAAACGCCTAGGGATGCCCGCCTGCAGGCCATCAAGGGCATGGCTTGCGCCATCTCAGTGATCTGCGGCAAGAGCACCATGTCTTCTTCTTCTTCCAAGTAGACCATCCTTGTATATATACTAGGAGTCGTCATCTATCCGTGTGCGGGGTGCGTGTGCGACTTAGGGACTTTGGGCATCTCAGGACTGGGCGAAGAGCGAGTGGAAACCGAACCGATCAGAGAGAGAGATAGGGGGCACTTGCCTGCGATGCAGGGCCGGCTTCGTGGAGGGTGGAACCCTAAACCCTCACGACGAAAGCGTCGTCTGCCTCTGTCTTGCTGTCGGTGTCAAAACCGGCGGATCTCGGGTAGGGGGTCCTGAACTGTGCGTCTAGGCCGGATGGTAACATCAGGCAAGGGACACGAAGTTTTACCCAGGTTCGGGCCCTCTCGATGGAGGTAAAACCCTACGTCCTGCTTGATTAATATTGATGATATGGGTAGTACAAGAGTAGATCTACCACGAGATCAGAGAGGTTAAACCCTATAAGCTAGCCTATGGTATGATTGTTGATGTGTATGTTGTCCTACGGACTAAAACTCTCCGGTTTATATAGACACTGGAGAAGGTTAGGGTTACATAGAGTCGGTTACAATAGTAGGAGATCTGAATATCCGTATCGCCAAGCTTGCCTTCCACGCCAAGGAAAGTCCCTTCCGGACACGGGACGAAGTCTTCAATCTTGTATCTTCGTAGTCCAGAAGTCCGGCAGAAGGTATAGTCCGGCTATCCGAACACCCCCTACTCCAGGACTCCCTCAGTAGCCCCCGAACCAGGCTTCAATGACGATGAGTCCGGCGCGCAGATTGTCTTCGGCATTGCAAGGCGGGTTCTCCTCCAAATTCCGTGTACCTGTTTGAATAAAGTCCAGTTTCTTGTAGATGTTGCGCCCCTTGGCTTCTACGCCCAATAATGGCCGTTTCCCACGTGTCAAACAAATATGAAAAGTCTGAGTGTTTTTACATTCACACCCCTAGCCGCGTAAATGAGCTGCCCTATTTAAGGGGACGAGGATTTAGATCCAGTCCACACCTTCTCCCCTCCACGAGTGTTCATCAGAGCGCATCCGACAAAGGTCCATTCCACCATGGCCAGCCGCCGCAACTCCTCCGCTCGCCCTTCCAGCCCTAAGCCTGGATATTGGGAGAGATGTTCTACCCCGCATAGCGAGCTAGTGACGCTTCAGACCAAGGGATTTCTCCCCCGGCCTATATGGTCCCGATTCGAGCCGGCCTTGCCGTTTATAACGGCGGAGAGCAAGCAGAGAAGGCCCCTAATCCATCCAAAGGAGAGCGGGTGTGCCTTGTCCCTTACTTAATAAGGGGGCTCGGATTTCCCATCCACCCATTTCTCTGGGGGCTGCTGGAGTTCTATGGCCTCCGGCTACATCATCTCACGCCCGCCTCAGTATTGCATATCGCGGGCTTTGTAGCCCTCTGCGAGCTGTTCTTGGGTGTAGAAGCTCATTTCGGACTGTGGAAGGAGCTATTTTGCCTTGTGCCCCGTTCCAAGAAAGGGTCCATGTATCAAGTGGGCGGAGCCGAAGTGTGGCACATCGCCGGGACCGGATATCTATTCGGAACCCCAAAGAAGGCATCTGAAGATTGGCCCTCGAAATGGTTCTATATAGAAGACGTCCCGCTGCCGGATCCTGTCCGGATCGGCCTCCCAGAATTCGACAGTGCTCCCTTAAAGAAGCGCCTAAGCTGGCGTCCACGAAGCCCTCAAAGGGAAAGTGACAGGGACATCGTTTACCTGATGGGCCGAATAAGATTGTTGGCCCATTCCGGACTAACCATGATCGGAGTTATGGCCGAATGCATCATGCGGGGGGTGCAGCCGCTTCAGTATAGAAGCCACCCCATGTGGGATTTCAACGGGGAGGACGATGCCACCTGCTATGGCCGTAAGGGGCCAAATTCAGTTGCCGCTCTATTAAAGATCTTGTCCACTTTGTACAAGGGAGAAGAGGAGGAATTTCTCCGTGTCAACCCACAGGGTGGATTCTCTATGCACAATCCCCCAAGCTAGGTAAGTGGTCGCACTTATTTGCTCATCCATTTAGTATTCCCATTGTTAAATATTTAGTCTGATGACTTCAACGCAGGAACTGTGCCGGGCTGTTAAGGAAATAAGCAGCCCGCCTCCACAACCTCAGGACCCAGGACGGTCCCTCGACCCGGCCTCTCAAGAGGATCCGGACATATCTGTGGAGCTGATTGATGGAGTGTTCCATCAATTGAGCGAGGACAACGCCTTGGTGGCCATTACGGCCGACTACCCAGGGCTAATCCTGACGCCCCAGGTACCTGAGATCGAAGTCCTAGTACCCCGGATAGGGGTCCGCCCACTCGTGTTCAATTTCCTGATTGCAACCGAACTTTGCAGGGGAGGTTTATGAGGCGGAAGGCCGAACCTGCGGCGACAGGCCAACGAGGGGCCGCAGGGCCCCGTGAGCAGAAAAGAAGTGCAGTACGGACCGAGGTATCAGCACAAAGGTATGGCACGCCCCTCTATCCCAGTTGTTACACCTTTGAGGCACATTTGACACTCGTGCTCTCTTCAGGACAAAGAGACCTCGCCGGACTATATCCGGAGAGGCTGCCAATCGCGCCTCCACCAGCCAGGCTCCAAAGCCTGGTCCGGGGGCGGAGGCGAATGCAAGGCGCGTGCCAGACGCTCCTCCGACGGAGGATGCGGACGGGTTGTCTGCCACCAACTCTGAGGAGGAAAATGCCATGAACCACATGCGTCGCTGGACAATTCTTCGCGACGCTTGCTTCTCCCAAGAGGCGTTAGATGCCTTCAAGTTGGGAGATGCGCAACTCCGTACCGCTCAAAATGGTCTAGCCAGAGCCATGGAGCAATATGTAAAAGACATATGGGTAAGAAACTTTTGGTAAATATATATGTAGCAGTAGCCCCCGAGACTTGAAACAGTTAGAATAACTGATTTAAGGATCATTTGATATGCAGGTTCTTACAGAAAAGAATTCCCTACTGTCCAAGGAGCTGGAAGAGTGCAGAGTCCAACTGGAGGCCGCACTAGCCGCGGCAGGGGAGCCTAAGGAGACCCCCTCTGGTAATATACATTTCGAAATATAAGTATTTTGTGAAGCGCGGCTTTGGTGCGAATCTGACAAATGAAATTGCAGATGGCGCCGGATTGAATCTGGAAAAGTAACACCTCCTATGCCAGCTAAAGGCTGGTGAGAGGGTGCTATTAAAGGTGATGGGGGAGAAGAACGTTCTCCAAGATGCCAACACCCGGCTGGGCGTCGAGCTGAAAGATGTTCGTGCCCAGCTGTCAGACTCCGTGAAGGAGAATCAGCGACTTCGGCGCGGCATATTTAGTAAGTGCTCGAACGAACCTTTTGAAAGAAAGTTCGGCGGGGAAGTCGATTAACAGAGCAATGTCTGTAGGTGTGCTAACAGGTCGTCCTGCCGAGGAGATGCCCGGTTCTACAGGTGATCTTCTTCCCGAGCTCTCGCAACTGCTCGATCGAGTTCGGCAGGCGATGCAAGGCGTCGCCCAGGCCCTATGGCCATCCATCTCCATGCCCGAAGGTCTTGGAGAGCTTACGGAGAAGCTAAAGGGAGCACGGTGGCGCTTCCGATTGTGGGAGATATCGGCCTGCCGTCAAGGCGCTAGGGAGGCCTGGGCCATGGTGAAGACGCGGTACTCAAAGGCTGATCCCAACCACATGGCCGAGGTCGGTCCTATAGGGCCCGATGGGAAGGAGATCCCTGTAAGCTTAGTGTACGGCCAAGTAGAGTTGGCCACAAAGTATTCCCAGCAGGACTGTAAATTAGACAGCATGTTAGATGGTATTGAAGAAGAATACAATCAGTCAAGATGACTATGTAATTGAATTGAAATTTATAATGCCTTCTAGCCGAATTGTAGATCATTTGTCATGGCCGACCTTTTCGCTTCAGCCTCGGGACCTGACGGTCCGGAGTGTGTCCGAATTCCCATGCGGTTATATAAGAACTGGGGAATGCATGGAGACCAGGCGTAGGGGTCATTAGTGCGTGAACAGACAAGTGCCCGACTAGTTATGTTATATTACATGGTTAGTAAGAAACATCTTCCAGGGAGAATAGTTCCGTTAGGGGTTCCTTTCCCTGGGGGGCATGCCCTAAAGTGCATGTCCATGCTGCGAAAAGAAACGCAGGAAAAACATCTGGGGGCACATAGATAAAGAAAAAGATCATCTTTAGTTCACCGACTGAATATTCCCTTAAGAACGCTAGCTTTCGGCTTCACCCAGTCTGAGGTACACGTCCGGCTGACTCGGCAGTAACAATCGCAGAGGTGCTCCCTTTACCACCTAGCCGAACAATCGGGAACGTAGGGGTAAGCACAGGAGCCAGGCAACCCAGCTTGGCCAAAATTTAAGTCATATCGATGCATATAATGGTGAATAAAAGGTACATGTGGAAGTTTGACACATGTGTTGGGCATGAAGCCCGTATAAATAAGCTTCTGTTTAAAGAAGCCCCCAGGTTTAATGAGCGCGGATAGCGTGTCACTTTATGAGCCTTTAGAGGCTATAAGAGAGAGAGAGAGAGAGAAATGTAAGACAGAAAATAAAAAATGGACAGAGGAAGGAGACGAACATAGAGTCCGACGCGCGCGGATAGCGTGTCACTTTATGAGCCTTTAGAGGCTATAAGAGAGAGAGAGAGAGAGAAATGTAAGACAGAAAATAAAAAATGGACAGAGGAAGGAGACGAACATAGAGTCCGACGCTAGGCATAGAATCTTCGGAGACGGGCTGCGTTCCATGGGTTTGGCTCAAGTCGGTTATCCGATGCATCCCGCAGGCGGTATGCTCCACCAGTCAGGACTTGGTCAATTATGAAGGGACCTTCCCACTTGGGCTTGAGTTTGTCCTTTTTCTTGTCCGGTAGTCGTAGAACTAATTCGCCAACATTGTAATTTTTGGCCCGTACTTCTCTGCTTTGGTATCTTCGAGCCTGCTGTTGATAGAATGTGGAACGGGCTTTTGCCACGAAGCACTCCTCCTCCAATACGTCCAAGCTATCCTGCCGATCGAGCTCGGCTTCTCTTTCTTCGTACATGCGCACTCGAGGTGAGTCATGAATTATGCCGCAAGGCAAAACTGCCTCTGCGCCGTACACCATGAAGAATGGTGTGTATCCGGTGGTGCGATTCGGCGTGGTCCGCAGCCCCCAGAGTACGGAGTCGAGCTCCTCTACCCAGTGCGTGTTAGATTCCTTGAGGGACCGCACTAATCTGGGTTTAAGGCCGCTCATGATAAGACCATTTGCGCGTTCGACCTGGCCGTTAGTTTGTGGGTGATAGACGGAAGCATAATCGAGCTTTATGCCCATGTTTTTGCACCAGAGTTTTACCTCGTCTGCCGTAAAGTTCGTGCCATTATCAGTGATGATGCTGTGGGGGACGCCGTAACGGTGTACAACCCCGGATATGAAGTCTATCACAGGTCCGGATTCGGTCGTCTTAGCAGGTTTGGCTTCTATCCATTTGGTGAACTTATCCACCATGACCAGTAAGTATTTGTGCTTGTGGGTTCCGCCTTTAAGGGGTCCAACCATATCAAGCCCCCAGACCACAAAGGGCCAAGTGACGGGGATAGTTTGGAGGGCGGTGGGTGGCATATGGCTTTGGTTTGCAAAGAGCTGGCAACCGGTGCATCGTTGGACTAAGTCCTGAGCGTCTGCCCGGGCCGTCGGCCAATAAAAGCCTGTACGGAAGGCCTTGCTTACAAGGGACCGGGCTGCAGCGTGATGACCGCCGAGTCCGGCATGAATTTCAGCCAGGAGATTCCGCCCCTCCTCTTCGGAGATGCACCTTTGAAGGACTCCGGTAGTGCTTTTCTTATAAAGCTCTCCCTCGTGGACTCTGTAGGCTTTGGATCGCCGCACTATGCAGCGTGCCTCATTTTGGTCCTCGGGGAGTTCCTGCCTAGTAAGGTAGGCGAGGAATGGTTCTGTCCACGGGGCGATGACGGCCATTATTTCGTGGGCTGAAGGTGTTATTTCATTGGCAGAGCCTCCGATTATGTCAGAATGTTCGGTGTCGGGCAGTGCGGTTGGGTCCGGGCCGTTATTATTCGGCTCCCCTTCCCATACCACGGATGGCTTGAACAGCCTTTCCAAGAAGATGTTGGGGGGGACTACATCGCGTTTTTCGCCAATGCGTGCCAGGACATCTGCCGCCTGATTATTTTCCCGGGCTATATGGTGAAATTCAAGCCCCTCGAACCGAGCTGACATTTTTAGGATGGCGTTGTGGTAAGCTGCCATTTTTGGATCCTTGGCATCAAAATCTCCGTTTATTTGGGAGATTGCGAGGTTCGAGTCCCCGCGCACCTCTAGGCGTTGGATGCCCATGGATACTGCCATCCGGAGACCATGTAAAAGGGCCTCATATTCGGCTGCATTGTTGGAGTCCGTGTACATAATCTGTAGTACGTATTGAACTGTGTCTCCTGTGGGGGACGTCAAAACGACGCCAGCCCCCAGTCCGGCCAACATTTTGGAGCCGTCGAAATGCATGATCCAATTTGAATATGTGTCGTACTCTTTAGGGAGTTCGGCCTCCGTCCATTCTGCGATGAATTCGGCCAAAACTTGCGACTTGATGGCTCATCATGGCTTATAAGTTATGTCAAATGGGAGGAGCTCGATAGCCCATTTTGCAATCCGGCCCATTGCGTCACGGTTGTTTATAATATCGTTAAGTGGTACTTCCGAGGCTACTGTTATTGAACACTCTTGAAAGTAGTGTCGTAGCTTCCGGGATGCCATGAATACCGCGTACGCAATCTTTTGATAATGCGGGTACCGGATTTGCAGGGAGTGAGGACAGTGGACACATAATAGACCGGCTTTTGAAGGGGGAATTTGTGTCCGTCCGCTTCTCGTTCGACAACGAGCACTGCGCTTACAACCTGATGTGTTGCTGCAATGTATAATAGCATTGGTTTGCCAATGTTTGGCGCGGCCAGGACTGGGTTTGTTGCCAGTATGGCTTTTATTTCGTCCAGTCCGGCCGTGGCTGCGTCCGTCCATTTGAAGTGTTCGGTGTGCCGAAGGAGGCGGTAAAGGGGTAGGGCCTTTTCTCCCAAGCGGGAGATAATGCGGCTTACAGCCGCCACGCATCCGGTTAACTTTTGTATTTGTTTGAGGTCCTTTGGGATATCCAGTTGTGACAGAGCTCGGATCTTGGCTGGATTTGCTTCAATTCCTCTACCGGATACAATGAAGCCCAAGAGCTTTCCGGCTGGAATGCCGAAGACGCATTTTTCCGGGTTGAGCTTGATGTCGTATGTTCGGAGATTATCAAATGTGAGCCTCAAGTCGTCTACTAGAGATTCAACATGTCTTGTTTTGACGACCACATCATCTACATATGCCTCCACTGTTTTGCCTATCTGGCTTGCCAGACATGTCTGAATCATGCGCTGATATGTTGCGCCGGCGTTTCTGAGCCCGAAGGGCATTGTCTTGAAGCAGAATGGCCCGTATGGTGTGATAAATGCCGTTGCGGCTTGGTCTGGTTCTGCCATCTTGATTTGATGGTAGCCAGAATATGCGTCGAGGAAACACAACGAATTGTGTCCTGCGGTAGCATCGATAATTTGATCGATGCGGGGGAGGGGGAAGGGATCCTTTGGGCAAGCCTTGTTAAGGTCTTTAAAATCAACACACAGGCGCCAAGATTTGTCCTTCTTTGGTACCATCACCAGGTTTGCTAGCCAGTCCGGATGTTTTATATCTCTGATGAATCCGGCGTCCAATACCTTTGCTAGCTCCTCTCCCATAGCCTGTCTCTTAGGTTTAGAAAAACACCGAAGAGCCTGTTTGACAGGTTTGAATCCTATTTGGATATTTAAGCTGTGTTCGGCCAGCCTGCGTGGGATTCCTGGCATGTCTGAAGGGTGCCAGGCGAAAATGTCCCAGTTCTCTCGTAGGAACTCTCGCAATGCGGCATCGACGTCAGGGTTTAACTGTGCCCCGATGGAAGCTGTTTTATTGGGGTCCGTTGGATGGACTCGGAATTTGACTATTTCGTCCGCCAGTTTAAAGGAGGTGGACTTGGATCTTTTGTCGAGTACCACATCGTCCCTATTCACCGTAGAACGCAGCGCAGTCAGCTCCTCAGCCGCTAGGGCTTCGGATAGTGCCTCGAGGGCCAGTGCGGCTGTCTTGTTTTTGGCGCGGAGTGCTATGTCCGGATCACTAGCGGGAGTGATGATCCCGTTAGGCCCGGGCATCTTGAGCTTCATGTACCCGTAGTGGGGTATTGCTTGGAAGATTGTAAACGCTTCCCGCCCTAGCAAAGCGTGATAACCGCTGCTGAACGGGGCCACATGAAACGTGACCTCTTCGGACCTGTAATTATCCGGCGTGCCGAACACCACATCTAGTGTGATTTTTCCTGTACAGCGCGCTTCCCGACTAGGGATTATTCCTCTAAAGGTTGTGCTGCTTCGCACGATGCGGTTCCAGTCTATTTCCATTTTTTGAAGAGTTTCCTCATAAATGAGGTTCAATCCGCTACCGCCGTCCATGAGTACCTTGGTAAGACGAAAGTCGTCCACTATTGGACTGAGGACCAATGCAGCTGGTGCTCGGGCTGTTCGGAATTTAGGTTCATCACTGGCATTAAAGGTAATAGCCGTGTCACTCCATGGGTTTATTGTTGCTACTTGGTAGACTTCGGCAAGGCTGCGGAGTGTCCTTTTTCGCATATTATTTGATGCGAAGGTCTCGAAGACTGTTAATACCGTATTGGTGTCTCTGGGGTGGCTTTCTGTGGCCTCTAGAATTAGGAGGTTTTCGCCAATTTTGGCCACCTGTCGGAGTATCCAACATCCTCTAAGGCTGTGAGTTGGTGTGGCGTCCTCTGTACTATGAATTTTACAGGGTCCATTAAGCCATCCTTCCAATACGGTTCCATGCCCTGTAGAGGATTTTTGCCTTTTGGCGTTTGACCCGGGTGTCTGGCGATGATCCACCCTTTTATTTCGGACTAGGTTTGCATTCAGGGCCGGATTGTCCCAAAATTTTGTTTCGGTTTTCCGGGCGCTCTCCGTCGCACAGTACTTTTGTACTATGGATGCCAAGTCAGCAAAGCGTGTAATATTACGGCGACTTATGGCGTTGAGGATTCCCTTGTCCGTGCAATTATTGCAGAAGAATGAAATCGCGTCTTCCTCACGGCAGTCCTTTATCTTGTTCATAACCAGGAGGAATCTGGCCCAGTAATGATGTACTGTTTCTTCGGGCTTTGCCTGATTTGGGATAGATCGCTAATGTTCGGGTGGGTGGGTGGAATTAAATCCGAAGCCTCACCCCATCTGAGGCTCAGGGGCCGAGGAATTTCCAAACTCGAAAATTTGGATTCCTGGATGTCGTCCAATGAATCCAGTCCGTCGCCTGACTCTAGGTTCAGGTCTTGAGTGATGTCCTCCCCTCCGCGAGTATCCGGCTTGGAGGGATCGGGAATCCGGACATAACGAGTCCTTAAGATAGATGAGGGGTCGCCGCATTGTCCCTCTACCACGGCAACGTGGTGGGTGACTTGGGGAAAGTTAATCTCTCTCAGATCGGGTTTAGGCCCAATCTGGTCGTAATCCGTAGCAACTCCCAGGGCGGCGAAGCGATCCAAGAGCTCGTTTATGGAGGAGAGCTCCATTGGATCTAACTGCTCGGCGAGTTCCGAGTTGACGTGAAGATTGTTTTCGATGGCTCGAGAGGTCATCGTCGGCGTAGAAGCCGAACAGGCGGTCATAAGAAAACCACCTAGCCGGAGGGTTTGGCCGACAGCCAAAGCTCCCATAGCAACGGTGCCGTCTTTAAAGACGGCGCGAGGCATCCTTCCTGATGGCGACGACACAGAGGAACTCTCAATGAAAGCACCAATGTCGGTGTCAAAACCGGCGGATCTCGGGTAGGGGGTCCCGAACTGTGCGTCTAGGCTGGATGGTAACAGGAGGCAAGGGACACGAAGTTTTACCCAGGTTCAGGCCCTCTCGATGGAGGTAAAACCCTACGTCCTGCTTGATTAATATTGATGATATGGGTAGTACAAGAGTAGATCTACCACGAGATCAGAGAGGCTAAACCCTAGAAGCTAGCCTATGGTATGATTGTTGATGTGTATGTTGTCCTACGGACTAAAACCCTCCGGTTTATATAGACACCGAAGAAGGTTAGGGTTACATAGAGTCGGTTACAATAGTAGGAGATCTGAATATCCGTATCGCCAAGCTTGCCTTCCACGCCAAGGAAAGTCTCTTCCGGACACGGGACGAAGTCTTCAATCTTGTATCTTCATAGTCCAGGAATCTGGCAGAAGGTATAGTCCGGCTATCCGAACACCCCCTAATCCAGGACTCCCTCACTCGCCATTGCCCAAAGTCCCTAAGTTGCACATGCACCCCGCATATGGATAGATGACGACTCCTAGTATATATACAAGGATGGTCTGCTTGGAAGAAGAAGAAGACATGGTGGTGCTGTCGCGGATCACTGAGATGGCGCAAGCCACACCATTGATGGCCTGCAGGCGGGCATCTCTAGGCGTTTAATCACATTGATGATGATGACAATAGATCAGTCGATTCAAGTCCCTCTATATCTTTTTCTTAGCAAACTTCCAAGACAGTTAAGAGAATTACGGTCCTATTGACTAGAATCCGTCGTTTCGTGATCTGGCCAGATTCACCCCCATCCCAAAGGGTTTCTTTCTTTAATCGTGACAGATTTGACACATCTGACTACGATTTGAAGCCTTTTTTCTTTATTGGTAAGATTTTATTTTCTTTTCGTGGGTCAGATGAACAATTTTTCTTTCGTTTGCGAGGCAGATGAAGAGATTACCTAGTGAGTTGATTGTAACCACTACAAGACATGATTTATTTCCTTTTGATGGTATAAGTTTGCATAATAAGACATGAAAAGTCCTGATGCCAACTACAATGTGATCATTGCCAATAAACTAATTAAAAGATAAGAGCGTCTCAAGCAAAAAATGCATGAAAAATAACACCCGGTGCTCAACAGATGAACATTTTATGCTTTGTTTTGCCTTTTGCGAGGCAGATGAAGTTGATTGTAACCATCCCAAGACATGATTTCTTTCCTTCTTATAGTATAAGTTAGCATAATAAGACACGACGCCAACTACAGTTTGATCATTGCCCACAAGCTAATTAAAAGATAAGAGCATCTCAACCAAATAATACATGAAAAATAAGGTCGAGGCTCAACAGATGATATGAAACGGATTCATAAGGAATTCTCAGAAATTATAAACAGTTAAAACATGATTCAAGGTGTGTCATAAAAGTAGGCTCCCCAACTTCTACATGAATTTGGGGAAATCAAACATTCAATCAAGAAACAAAGTGGTATATATCAAGAAGCTTTGAAATTCAGAAGAAAAAATAGCATTAAGTTTGCATTGGCAGATGATGATATTCGATGTATAGCATCTAATATAGAAACAAAATGCAGCAGCAATCTTATTTACACCAAACAGTTCAATCCAGAAGAGCTCCACATATCCCAACAATCTGAGGCGCAAAGTCGTGCGCACACAGGGACAAAGGTCACATGAAAAGCTCAAGAAATAAAAATAATAATGGCAGATGACGGGATATTTTGGCAAAGAGTCGAGGGTCCTCCATCTGCTAGATCGCTTGTAATCAAGCTTGGCGAGCTTCTTAAGGACAACGGCCATGTACTTTCCCTGATGCTTTGCGAGGGCACCGGCTGGGTGATCGCCATCCAACTGAAGTGAACAACATAATAATAGTAGCAGGTCAGTAATAAAGGAGCATAACTTATGTTAAAGAAGAATAATACGAAATCTACTCGTAGTAACTAGCTAGTAAGTAACCACCATGTTCTACAAGCATAATAATACTTGCATGTATTAACAGAAAAATAGCCTAAATTCCCAAATGAACTCTTGTAACACATGAATAGTAACATATGTCTAGTATACATCAATCTCTCAAAAAGATTGGCACTAATATGGTTGCTTGCTATTCATGAGTCACATCATTTGCATACATCAAAAAGAAAGCAGCAGTTCTCATGAATTGTAATGTTGAATGCAAAAATGAAGAATTTCTTGTTCTCGGCACTGCAAGAAAGCTACAGCTACAAGGAGGTCTATTGCTCTCAGCACTACAGGAGAGCTACAGCCACAAGATACCTACTGTTCTCAGCATTACAGGAAAAAGTTATAGCCACAATAAGCCTATTGTTCTCAACGCTACAGGAAACCTACATCTACATGATTATGATCCATGTATAATCTGGGGGGAAAAGCTACAATTTTTATCAGTTTTTTATCATCCTTTTGCCATAGAAAGTTGACACACTTTCTACATCAGTGAGCTAGATCTCCCTCAAAAAACAGGAGTTAGTCCACTAAGAACAGAAACGCTAGCCAAATAATGCCCAACTAGTAGCATGTTTAGGTGGTTGTAAAAGTGAGCTAGATCTCCCTCAAAAAAAGTAAGTTGGATCAGGTGCAAACCAAAATACCATTCAATAGATAAACAACCTCCTTAGCTAGTATGTGGCCATCAACCACACGCGCATCATGCAAGACCAAAATATGGTACTCCCTATATCCCAAAATAAGTGTCTCAACTTTGTACTAACTCCTGGAGGCGAAGTTGTACTCCTTCCAAATTGTATTTAGATGAACACTAGCGGGGCTATTAGAGCTTGAGTAATGACGTCCAAACTGATGATCAAACTCAACATGGTAGGCTGACCGGACTGAGATGGTTCCGGACCTAGTAAAGTGCCAAGCTACAAAGTCATCAACAACTTCAACATTAAGAGAGATCTACAATATTCTGTTAACATCCACGGGTGAAAAGACACTATGTATATGTTGGGGTTGCTCTTTGTCAAATTAATCTTCGCTTAGCATTCTACGGACACAGGGACTCTACTGTCCGGTCTGGACTCGAATCCTGAGCGTTCGATCTAGAAAGCAAGGGTTTTGGCCCGATCCAGATAGCAAAGGGTTTTGGGTGCGCCTATCTGCACCCCAAAATCGAAACCTAGGGTTCAAATTTTGAAATACTCAAATCGAGTGGCGTGGAGAGCCGAGCAGCCGGAGATCGGATCAAACGATGGATGGCAAGGAGGGTCCATTGACTGCTAGTATGGCGACGCAGGAGGCCTTGACCGGCCAGGATCTCCCGATGAAGAAGGTGTTGTCCAATCCCAGTAAGCTACTCGGCACTAGCAGCAGAGGAGGAGAAGCCTGGTGCTGACGCGATTGACGACGCCAGCTCCGAGAAAATCTTCCTGGTGATGCCTGATACGTCTCTAATGTATCTATAACTTTTGGTTGTTCCATGCTGTTATATTATCATTCTTGAATGTTTTACAATCATTTTATAGCAATTCTATATCATCTTTTGGGACTAACCTATTGACATAGTGCCCAGCGTCAGTTGTTGTTTTTTGCTTGTTTTTTTACTTCCCGGAATATCAGTACCAAACGGAGTCCAAACGCAGTGAAACTTTTTGGAGATTTTTTTTGGACCAGAAGACAACTTGGGAGTCAGGAAGTGGACGAGGGAAGGCTTGTGTGGCCCAGAACCCACCAAGGCGCGCCCTGGTGGGTTGTGGGGCCCACGGAGCTCTGTTGCGCCACTTTTCAGCTCTATAAATACCCCAATATTCTAGAAACCCTAAGGGAGTCGACGAGATACAATTCCAACCGCCGCAAGTTCCAGAACCATGAGATCCAATCTAGAGCCCTATTCTGGCACTCTACCGGAGGGGAACACGATCACGGAGGGGTTCATCATCCTCATTGGTGCTCCTCCGATGATGCATGAGTAGTTCACCATAGACCTACGGGTCCGTAGGCAGTAGCTAGATGGCTTCTTTTCTCCTTTTGATTCTCAATACAATGTTCTCCTCGTTGTTCCTGGAGATCTATTTGATGTAATGACTTTTTGCGGTGTGTTTGTTGGGATCCGATGAAGTTCGAGTTTATGATCAGATCTGTATCCATGAATATTATTTGAGTCTTCTTTGATCTCTTATATGCATGATTATTTATAGCCTCGTATTTCTTATTCGAAACTTTGGTTTGGTTTGGCCAACTACATTGATTTTTCTTGCAATGGGAAGAGGTGCTTTGTGATGGGTTCGATATTGCGGTGTCCTCACCCAGTGACAGAAAGGGTAGCGAGGCACGTATTGATAGTTGCTATTAAGGATAAAAAGATGGGGTCTATTCCTACATGAATAGATCATGTCTACATCATGTCATCGTTCTTATTGCATTACTCTGTTTTTCCATGAACTTAATACACTAACGCATGCTGGATAGCGGTCGATGTGTGGAGTAATAGTAGTAGATGCAGGCAGGAGTCGGTCTACTAATCTTGAACGTGATGCCTATATTCATGATCATTGCCTTGGATATCATCATAATTATTTGTTCTTCTATCAATTAGCCAACAGTAATTTGTTTACCCATCGTAAGCTATTTTCCCGAGAGAAGACACTAGTGAAATACACGACCCTAGGTCTATCTTTTATCATATTGTTTTCAGATTTATTATTCCAAAAACCAAAAAAATACCTATTCCAGCCTCGAAAATTTAGATGAGACGGTCCAAACACTTTTAGCATGTAATGTAGGACCCTTAACTTTAGTCGGACGTATCTGAACCAAAATCTCTCAAGTCGGCTCCAAACCGAGGGGCGGAATAAGTTTATTCAGACGTTTGCTACGTCGGACTCCGAACACCCTAATCCAAACTCCAGGCCACAAAGTTTTCACACTCACCCACCGTCTTCCTGTGCTTGACCCCCTTCCCCCTCCCGTCGCCGCCAAACCCAGCTCGAACGTCGCCGCCCTCACTGCGACTTCGTCCCTGACGCTCGCCGTTGTAATGGATATCTCTGTCCCGATGAACCATCAACATCTTCGAGGTCCCGTCATCGTCGCTGTGCACGTACGCCAACTCCACGTCGAACACAGTCTTCGTCAAACATACAGAGTCGCAAGAGGGAGAAGGTGTGGCGGCCCGAGCGTGAGCTCATCCTCCATGCCACATCGTCGTATCGGTGGTACTTGGATACGTGTTGCCCTAGCCCACCAAGTATGCACTGTCCTACTATTCTACTCCCTCCGTTCCGAATTACTTGTCTTGGATTTGTCTCGATACGGATGTATCTAGACTCATTTTAGTGCTAGATACCTTCGTATCTAGATAAATCTAAGACAAGTAATTCGGAACGGAGGAAGTACGTCTTAGCGGGCCTCAACCATTCACCGACGACCTCACTAGTTATTACAAGCTTCATTGAGTCATCGTAGCCCGTCCAGTCACGGATACTGTTGAAGAAGCCCTCGTTCACTGGTGCTTGGACACTGTTCAGGAGGACCCCCCACCCCACCCAAGCTCGATGGCGACCGAACATGCGATGATGAATATCATCAACGACGATGGAGTTCTAAAGAGTGGAATATCAATACTCGCCAGTGCTCGATGTGCAAACGAAGAAAAGGAAAGGAGCCGCCTACTCGATGAAAGAGGACGAATTGTTGTGCGTGGCTTGGTTGGGCACAAGCATTGACCCATTTGTCAGTGCAAAGCAAAGGGGGAGGGGCGCCATTTTGGAGACGGGTGCATGTGTTCTTTCATGAGAACAAGCTCTACCCATCGTATAAAACAAAAATGATTCTTGATCGGGAACGAGATCTCGCTCAATTATCGATGGTACGCCATTTACGAATCCATCAACAAGTTTTACGGTGCATATACACAAATAAAAAACTGGGCATCAAGCAGCATAGGACTCGACAAGCACTTAAGTTTTGCTTCATTTGCCCTATATTTTGTGGTGCATGGGGTTCTTTTGCTCTATGTTACAACATGTTGATCATGTAATTGTTTTGATTTGCTAGACCACACGACTGCAATCAAACAAGAGATGAAAAGGGTTAAATCCAACCAAACCCATCTAACGCTGCGTTTGGATGTCCGTATTGGAGGGCTCCATAATGAATTTGCTGCAATACCATTTCAGCAAGGAAACTGAAATGGACATGAATACGAATTCGCTTGTTTGGTTGTTCACTGAATTGCCTCATGTAATCTTAGCGAGGTTTCAATACCAAATCCTGTTTGGATGACAAACATTGAAATTGCATATTCACATTGATTGTGAAGCTTTTATGCTTTTATCTACAGGAAACATTAAATTGTTCATACACATACGCACAAGAATCACCAAATTTTCCCATACCATACTCACACGAATCACCAAATTTGCACACATCTACACACATATAGAAACCGAAGAGTAGGCAAGCACGGACAGGAAGCTTCAACAGCGACAGTCGTTCGTCGTCTACTCCAGCTCCAGGCAGATCGGGGAAGTGAGGGGGCAGGTGGCCCGCGGTCGCATCGTGCTTCAACACCGGAGGCGGTGCAGTGCACTGGTGGTGGATGGGACTGGCCGGCGACGGACACACCATGGCCGCCGTGCCGGAGGTGATGGAGGGGACGGGCATGTGGCGGACACAGCCATGGCCGTCGAGCTGGAGGCGGTGCACGGTGCGTCAGTGGAGGGGGCGAGGGAGATGCAGCGGTGTCGGAAGATGCTGCAAGAGGAGGGGGGGCGGGGAAGGAACCTACCTGGACGCCGCCGAGCTTCGCAGCCGCCGCCCAGCTTCGTGCTCGCTGCCTCCCTTCCTGCCTTCTCTCCTTTTTGTTCGTGAGGAAAAAAAAGTGAACCGATATGTTTTGCAGGATGGGGCGATTTCAGCGCAATTCGAGCCAGAGGCCTCCGTATTGCGGGCAGGGTGTTTGCGTGAGAGTGATTTCAGCCTGAAATTTAGTTTCATTACCGACCACCAATTCAGTGTCCAACCAAATAGGTGAAATGAAACTTACCAATACGAAATCCAATACAAGTCCCGCACTGGAGACATCCAAACATAGCGTAAGAGCATCTACAACCGGACCCCCACTTTCCTCCTAAACATCATGTAGACTGCTCAGACCAAAAAATACCACCCAACCATACCTCCTAAACATCATGTTAATGTCAGGTATTATCTCACATCTATATGAGATATAGTGAGACCTATAAACAGAATTACTATGCAGCTGGCGGGAGCTTATTTTCAACTCGCGGTACGCCTTGTCACCACCAGACACGTCTCGGTTACTCGACCGGTTTCCTGGGAGGCGCTTTGATTCCTTCCAATTTCCGAACAAGTCATGAAGAATTTTGAGCTCGTACGACGAGCGCCCAAGGGGGCACCAGAACACCTCCATGGCCAGCAACCAGCGTTCACCTCCCCAAGCTGAGGACCGGCAGAAGAGGGCAGCCTGGCCGGTAGCGACCAGAGCTTCTCCAAGGAGGGTAGGGGCAGACGGGGAGAGGGGCGATTGGAATCAGAAGGGCGATGACGAGTCGAGGTCTCGAGGAAGACTCGTTGGGATGTAATAGGAAAAAATTCTGGTAGGTGGGCTGTTATTTTGTACTCCCTTCGTCCGAAAAAGCTTCCTCCGAGAAAGCTTGTCTCTCAAATGAAGAAAGCTTGTCTCTCAAATGGATGTATCTAGCACCAAGTTAATGCTAGATACATTCATTTGAGATATAAGCTTGAGACAAGCTTTTTCGGACCGAGAGAGTGGTAATTTTTTTAGAATCTGTTCTGAAAGGTCTCCGTTTCGAACTGAGATCCTCTGCTGTAACCGCTGTTACAGTCACCTTCACATGAACATCGGATCACGACCCTACGTGTCATCCGCTATAACAGGACTGTAGCAGTTTAAAGCAGAGGATCTCTGGACCCAGCTCGTACTAAAAACTGTTTTTGCGTACCCTCATTCTGTGTATCAGTTGCTCTAAGCAGGTGAGCATCCCCAAACGCCGGCCGCTGCCCTCTCCCAAAATGGGCCGCGCAAGGGACCTTTTTATGTTATTAATCTTTGCAAGTGATTTCCATTAGTCCAAAATAGTTGCTCAACAGTAAATCTGACGTCAAGCCTGAAATAAAATCAGACAACCATGAAGGTTCAATTGGAATGTAAAAAATGCAATCCAACAACATGAGACAGAGGCAATAAGAGTCCGAAGATCCGAAGATTGTTCAAAGATATCTAGAGACTATATTCTCACATAAGAGGCAATACAAATTAAAGGATGATGCATACGAGACTTCAGAGCATACACTCGATGAGGTTGGACTCACGATTCCTGCAGCGTCTGGTCTTGTGCCTAACCATACGGAGCCTATTGCCGTTGCTGTTCCCGTTGCCGTTCGCGTTGACCTTGCCAGTTAACACCACCTCCAGACCAGTGAAGACAGCATACTGTTTGTCCACAAATATCTGCTCAGTATCGAGGCTGGGTAACAAAGTCTCAAGAAACCTGATGATGCAAAACCTGCCAGAACCCAGGCTGACCATTTTGGCGGGATTCGACAGGCCGCTATGATGCCACTCCTCCGGCAGGTAATTATCCGCCCAAATCAAGCCCGGCTCTGGCCGCTGCCCTGTGAGGACAGGTGAGAGATCGGCCGCACAAGGCAAGTGGTAGTCCTGATCAGAGACACCAAACCAGAGGTTGAGCTCGGGAACATACTCCGCGGTGCCAAAGAAGGGCAACACCCAGTCACCAACACGGCTCCAGGAGTGGCTCAGCGTGTCAAAGCAGTAGCTGCCAAAGCCAGATGCAGAGATGCAGATGACGTTGCCCACCACTGCACAGGAGTCGATGAATATTTCTTCTTCCAGTGGCGGCAGCGGGAGCTCGTCACATTGCCAGGTCCTGCAGGGATGGGACTCATTGTAGTGCTGGCCGGACACAAGGGCCTCGAACTGGAAGCTCTTGCCAGGACATAGCAGCCTCTCGATCATGTAGAGGCTGCCTTCACCACCTCCGGGACGAGGAATAGAGATGGCCAATGGATCAACCTTGGGAGCGTGGAGGTTGGGCATGGTGACCAAGCATTCCGAGTCAGTGTCGTAGGTGAAGACGTGTCTTTGGCGGTCTGCGAACACGATGTTGCGTTCCGAGAGAGCGAACACATCCAGTCTGAGTTCGTCGGACTTAGGCTTCGGGTATGGCGCCGGCCGCATGTTGACGAGTGGTGACGGCAACCGTATCGTCCGAATCTCTGAGGCTTGCTGCTTCTTGACCCTGCCGCTGGCCTTGCTCAGGGATGATGAAGAATCTCTTTGTATCGGCGGCAGGACTCGCCCATGTAAAGCTACTTCTTCCGGTGTTGAGTAGAAAAACTGGTTGCGGGACAGATCGAAGCGGCGCAGCGAATACATGCAGCCCGGGCGGTTCGCCATGAACAGATTCAGAAACCGCCGGACCCCATGGCTCCAAGTTGAATTACCCTGTCCTCGTCGCCGATGGATCAATGGAGGCAGATATCCTGAGTAATAAATATAGAAGAAATCAGAAAGTTGAAAAATTAAATCAGGTACGATTAACAACCATGTATGTACAGAGAAAAGAAATAGTGGTTGCCTTTCGATCAAGCCGGGCGAAGATGAAGCAGCAGCAGATCACGGGCGGCGGAGGGCAGGGCGAGATTGGGGACGGGATCTTAAGGGACTGGTTTGTTGGGTCAGAATATGGGCCCGAAGACATAAGGGCTCGATAGCATGGGTTCCCATAATCAATGGGTCCAGTTAGGGTACCACCCAGTGGATGGGTCCTATTTAGCGCGCGGGTCGCCGCGGAGCGACCTCGCGCGCTGGTGTTTCTATGGACCTTGCCCATTTCCGGGTTTCAACCCCAACCGGTTTTGGGAAGATTCTAGAAACTTTCCTGAACCTTTTTTTTTCCCTGTTTTTCTTTCTTTTACTTTTTTCCTTTTAATTTTTGTTCCTTTTTCTGTTTTATTTTCGTTTTTCTTTTCTTTTTTATTTTTCTGATTTCATTTTAGTTCTTGTTTTTTCAATGTACAAAAATCTTTAAATTCGTGAATTTTTAAAATTGTGAACATTTTCAGAAAAAATGAACAGTTTTTAAATTCATTGACATTTATTTAGAAATTGTGAACTTTAAAAAAAAATCCTGAACAACCTCTTAAATCATGAACATTTTTTGAAAATACGAATAGTTTTTAATAATCACAAAAAAACTAGAAATCGTGAATTTTTTTGTAAATTCATGAACATTCTCTTAAATCGTCAACATATTTTCGAATTCCCAAATATTTATTAAATCATGAACATTTTTAAATTCATGAATTATTTTTTTGAAAACATGAACATTACTTAGAAGTTCATGAATAATTTTCAAATTGACGAACATTTTTTGATAATCATGAACATTTTTTGAAATCATGAAATTTTTTATTCATGAAAAGTTTTTTTCAAATTCGTGAACAATTTTTGAGTTCCCAGACATTTTTCTAAACTAATGAACATTTTGTTTTGAATTCATGATTGTTTTTTTTAATTCACAACTTTTATATAAATTTTTTATAAATTTTTGCTACCCCAATTTATTGAAAAAAAAGGAAAAACAGGCGGCGTCCCGGCCCGCTCATGGGCCCGCCCACAAGGGCGTGAAGGGGGGCAAGGGGGGTGTGCACTCGCTTTCTTCGCAGCACGTTACGCGCCCAATAGGAGGTCCCCATCGAGTGAGGACAGAATCATTTGGGCCATTATTAGGTAGACGAATTGGTTCTTTTTCTTTCTTTCTTTGTCTTGGAAAGCGCTTCATTAATGGCATTTCTTATTTGGCGCTGCAGGCGCCCGTTACAATGTAATTTGCAAACAAACGGGCGCCAGGAGTCCAAACTGGGTCGGCCCATTCTATTTTATTCCTTCAAGTTCTTCTTGTTTTTTGAAAGGTCAAAAAGAGTGCTGGGATGGGAGTTCAAACTCGCAACACTTTTGTTGTAAGCGCTTGGGTCTAGCCAACAGGCTATCCACCCGCGAGTGTAGACTTAGTTCACTTTTCTTTTTCTTGTTTTCTTCAACTTGGTTTATTCTTTTTCCCTCATCATTTTTTGTTTTCCTTATTGCATGATTCTTTAAAATGCATGAACGTTTTCTTTTAAATTTGTGTTTTTTTATTAAATCGATGAACTTTTTTATAAATTTTTGAACTTTTTTTGAAATTCAATGAACTTTTTTTCAAATTTTATGAAACTTTTTCAAATTCGATGAACTTTTTTCAAATTTGATGAACTTTTTTGGAATTCATGAACTTTTTACATTTTGTGAACTTTTCCTTTCAATTCATGGATTATATGAATGCCTTTTGAAATTATGTTTTCTTTATTCAAAGAATTTATAGGGGGTATAAAGTACTAGTATATGTTTAATGTTTATACTGTATAAAATATTAAAGAGCTGTGTTTTCCCAAACTAATTAGTAGACTGAGGTTGGTCTAGTGGTTAATCCTTGTGGGCATTTACTTGGGTGTGACGGGTTCGACTCTTGCTTCCCATGAATAAACGTGGTGTTTTTCCTTCGCTTTTTGCTTCTTAGCAACTTGCTGGCCGGCCCAGTTCGCGTCCGTGCGAGCGCCAGCGGATCGAGCCGACGCTTACAGTGTTGTATAGGAGCTCCCTTCATTAATAGGCTGATAGGGCGAGCGACGCTGGACCGCTCCGTCCCGCTGTGTTTCATATTTGTTATTAAAATAGGATTAGATCATTGATGAGTGATACTTTTACACTCTTTTCACCTTTGTTTAAACCGAGATATTTCATTTAAAAATAGATATTTGCTCTGTTATTTCTACTAATGACTAATGAATGTAAATGATTCCACAAATTTTCTCTTCGATGTGTTTTTCACGGGAAATTGGCTTAAAAACAAGAAATCACGTGTGGAAATGGAATGGAAGGAGAATGCAGGAAGAAGGAATTAACGAAGGCATCTGCGCGAACACAGAGCAAAAGATGGTGTTCCATACGGGCGCACGCACTCGTATGAGCGCTCGTTTGGCGTGGATTTCGAGACAGATCATCTAGCTGAACAATTTTTATTAAAGGAACCCCATCAAAATGTCAACAGGGGACGAGCACAGAAGTCAGAACCTCTTCATCATTGTCAGGACCCCGATCCTAAGTCACAACGATCTAGCATGTGACACATCATATCACTTTGCGGCCTCATGTACGGTAACCCACGGCTGCCGCCTTTACCTGGCCGGGACCGTTTGCGCCTTTTGTCTCACGTATATGATTGTGTCGCTAGCATCCATATGACAGAGAACCCGAGTCGACATGACTAGTCATAAACCAAGGTGGCACAAACTTACATGGACAGGCATACGTGACCCAACAATGCACATGTTGGTTAGCAGCGAGTGTAACCGAGTCGTAGCGAGGCTACAAAAAACTCCAATAAACACCATGTGACATTTCCCTGACAGACACAGGAGTAAAGAAGGATACATGCCGATCAATCCATGTGTTCCGGATGGAATCACTAGGAGGCATTTCCCTATAAGGAATGCTACAAAGAATAAATAACTAGGTGTCGGATCCCACACATACCAAAACATTTCAATAACATACACACAATATGCTCGATATGTGTAGATACAACATGGTGATACGTCCATTTTGCATCATGTTTACTTACTGTTATTTATGGTGTTTTTATGCATAATAATGCTTTTTGGAGTGATTCTAATATCTTTTCTCTTATAATATGCAAGGTTCACACAAAGAGAGAGAATTCTGGCAGCTGGAAATCTGGACCTGGAAAAGCTATGTCAGGCCACCTATTATGCACAACACCAAAACAGATGAAACTTCACGAGGATTTTTTATGGAATAAATAGGAAATACTGGAGAAAATAGCCACCGGAGGGGGGGCCATATTCTAGTATATAAGTCATTTTGACCTAGAAAAAATAAGGAGAGGACTTTCGGGATGGAGCTCCGCCGTCTCGGGGCGGAAATTGGGTAGGAGCACGTTTGCCCTCTGACGGAGCAATTCCGTCAGGGGAACTTCCCTCCCGGAGGGGGAAATCATCGTCATCACCAACAACTCTCCCATCTTCGAGAGGGCAATCTCCATCAACATCTTAAACAACACCATCTCCTCTCAAACCCTAGTTCATCTTTTGTGTTCAATCTTTGTACCGGAACCTCAAATTGGTATTTGTGGGTGACTAGCAGTGTTGATTACATCTTGTAGTTGATTACTATATGGTTTATTTGGTGGAAGATTATATGTTCAGATCCAGTATGCTATTTAATACCCCTCTGATCTTGAGCATGATTATCATTTGTGAGTAGTTACTTTTGTTCTTGAGGTCACGGGAGAAATCTTGTTGCAAGTAATCATGTGAATTTGATATGTGTTCGATATTTTGATAGTATGTATGTTGTGATTCCCTTGGTGGTGTCATGTGAACATCGACTACATGACACTTCACCATATTTGGGCCTAAGGGAATGCATTTTGGAGTAGTTATTATGATGGGTTGCGAGAGTGACAGAAGCTTAAACCCTACTTTATGCGCTACTCCGTAAGGGACTGATTGGATTCAAAAGTTTAATGCTATGGTTAGAATTATTTTCTTAATTCTTTTCTCATAGTTGTGAATGCTTGCGAGAGGGTTAATCATAAGTAGTAGTTTGTTCAAGTAAGAACAACACCTAAGCACCGGTCCACACCCACATATCAAATTATCAAAGTAGCGAACACGAATCGAATCAACATGATGAAAGTGACTAGATGAAATTCCCGTGTACCCTCAAGAAAGCTTTGCTTATTATAAGAGATCGTTTTGGCCTATCCTTTGCCTCAAAAGGATTGGGCTACCTTGCTGTACTTTTTTTATTATTACTGTTACTTGCTCGTTACAAATTATATTGCTATCAAACTACTATGTTACTTACAATTTCAGCACTTGCAGACATTACCTTGCTGAAAACAACTTTGTCATTTCCTTCTGCTCCTCGTTGGGTTCGACACTCTTTGAAAGTACATGTAGTCCCCACGTGTGGTTTTGGTAATTAAATAACAATCCTATAGGACTAATGTTTGCATTAAGATATACATTTGAAGGTTAGTCCCATTGAAAAATGATTGAAGAATAATGGAAGACAACTCCTTTGAAGCAACAATTACATCGAGGTAATCAAAATGGAGTTCATTGGAGTATCTTAACGGTTGCCATGCTTAGAGCTATGGTTTGAGCCATAATGGATCAAGATCTTAAAAGGATGATTTGTATGATGAATTCTAGGATTGGCTCAAAGATATGATCATATTGGACTCATGTCTTGATTCATGATTGAGCAAGCTATTCAAGTGAACAATTCAATATACCCTTCATGACGTCAAGATTAAACATGGAGTAGAGATATCGGTTGACCAAGATGAAGCTCGGAGATTGAACTCTAAATGGTCATCACACGAGCGCAAATGATGCACCACATAGGATCTTGTGATATGATAAGAAATTATCAATTGCACTCTGTGTACTAACCCATACTATGTGTTGTTATGTTTTTGATGGTTAGGTGATTCTCATGGGCTCGCATCAAGAGAGAGAGAGGGGGAGAGAGAGAAAGAGAGAGAGAGAGAGATCAAGTATGAGAGGATGACATCAAGTGTTGATGATCATGGTTGACGAGGGCAAGTTCAAGATAGCCATCCTGAAGGATTACATGCTTGAAGCTTGTGGATGGTCACATGATGAACGTATGAAGATGAATACAATGCAATCCTCCCCGCATGGCTTATGGGGGAGCTATTTGAAGCCTTCGCCAAGTGTCATGATCAAGATCATCGTTCTGACTTGAGCCAAGCATAAACGTCAACATCAAGCTCAATTGGAATGCTTTAGTCAAATGTATTAGTTCCTTTGGCTTTAGTTGTGAGGATCGATGACCATCGAAAAGGATATATGCTCAAGAATGAGTTTTCAGAAGCTATCTAGTATAGTTCTTTTATGATTCTTGAGTTATAGGGATCCCGCACTATTAAGAGGGGATCAAAGGGGTTAGTGATAGATTTTCTCAAGTCAACATCTTCTATTTATACTTCCTCCCATCATATTCCAACATAGGCATATTTCACTCCTATCCAATACAAATACAATATGCATGCATATACATCTACCAAAGTAAATCCATAGCCAAATAGGTTCCCCAAAGTATATGATCTTAAATTTCCATACTTTGCACCCTCCATTTTGGTTTATCTTGGGTGGTTCTCAACGTTAGGACCTGGAGCTTTTCCATAGCTTCAAAATGAGTCCAAGATCATCAAAATCGGAGTCCGGATGTGAAAGTTATGCATGTTTTACTTTTGGGGTGGCTGCAGTTTTTGTGTTGGCCGGATGTCCGGGCTTTTCCCCGGATGTCCAGCCACTGCTATCCAGAGGGCGTCTGATTTGTGTGAAATCGCCGGATGTTCGGCTCGGCACAGCCACTTACACTCCAACGGCCATATTTGCACTACCACTGTATATATATATATATATATATATATATATATATATATATATCCCTCTAGCCATCCGGTAGAGGATTGACCACTTCATCCCAAATCACCCCAAAAACACAAGTGGCTCCCTCTCACTCTTCCACACCAAATCCTAGATCCCATAAGCATTCATGACAGTTCTTGAGAGTTGTTCCAATCAAAAGATAGATCCACTCCCTCTCCCTCTTGTGACCAAAGGAATTCGTTATTTGAGCAAGTCTTGAGCATTTACCCCTTTGTTCTTGTTACTCTTGGAGGTTGGAGACTCCTAGGCGGTAGGAGTGCTCCGGTGAGGAATCAACTTGTGATTTGTCCCCCAGAAAGTTTGTGAAGGTTTGGAGGCCACCTCAAGGTCTACCACTAGTGGTGGGGGAATCGCCTTCGTGGTGATATCTCAAGGGGAGAATAGGGTGAGCCTTCGTGGCGTTGGTGTGCCTTCGTGGTAACATCCATCCCTCCAACGGTGACTGGCTTCCCTCCAAGGAAGTGAACATCGGGATACATCCTCGTCTCCGTGTCTTCGGTTATTTCTAACCCTAGCCACTACTTGTGGTTTACTTTGGTCTCTTGACCTTGCATTCACTATATGTTGTTGTCCTCATTATATTGTGTTGGTTACCATATCGTAGAGATCATTTAGGCCAACACTTTATAATCCACAATTCATACTTGCTACTATTGTTCTATCTTTTGCTTAGTGTGAATTTCTAGCTTGTAACATTCATTTCCATATCTTGTGACATAATTTGTGTAAGATTGTATTGCTTACTTGTGGTTGTGTGTATTATTCATTTACATATCTTGTGATATACATTGATTAAGTTTGGTAACTTACTTGTGCTTTCTCATATCCACCTTGTTCTCATCTTGTTTATCCTAAGTTGTTGGTGCACTTAGTGAGCCTAGTATATTTAGGATTTGTGCTTGAAAAGTATCCGCTTAGTTTATTTCCGCATTAGGATATAGCCAAATCCGTAAAAGATTTTAAAACGCCTATTCACCCCCTCTAGGCGACATCGTGGTCCTTTCAATTGGTATCAGAGCCCGGTCTCTCCTTATTAGGCTTCACCACTTAGAGAGTAACGATGTTGACTAGTGAACTAGTGCACGACGACACATTTTGTTTTAATGGCACAAATTACTTTATGTGGAGATTATGCGTGCTTTGTCACTTTCGGGCCATGGGTCCAAATGCTTTGCGGATTGTTGTTGTAGGGGATTCAAATCTAAAGGATGGACAATCTCCATCACTTGAGTATATGCATCTTGATATTCAAGTTTTGAGTGCCATTCACCAAGCTATATCCTTCGAAGTGTCTAAGGAAATCTCGACTTGCAAGTCGGCTCATGAGGCTTGGACCAAACTTGAAGATATATATGGTGGGTCCAATCTTGATGAAGACAATATTCTTTTCAGGGAGTTAATGGAGGAGGTATCCACATTTTTAAATCATGAAGAACTCTATATTGCTTCCACCTCCAATTACTTGGACACTTCAATATCTTCCACTTCACCAACATGTGGCGTGCCACAAGGTAATGACATGGTGAGTGAAGAAATATCTTGTGATGATGGTGTTAAGCTCATTTCTGATGATATGCTTGATCTCACATGTTGCCATCATAGAAATGCCTTGGTTTCCTCTACTTGTTCTATGACTAACCATGTAGAGGAAATCAAGAAAGATGAGGCATGCTTGATTTATGAAGAACCCTCTTCTCCAAAAGAATCATCATCAACCCCCTTCGCTCACATGTGCCTCATGGCAAGAGGTAATGACGAGGTATCATCTTCTCTTAGTGATAATGATGATAGTTGTAATGAGGATGAGGATGATGACTTGACTCAAAATCTCTATGAGATTGGGAAAACTCTTCATAGAGCTAAAAACAACACTTATAAAAGGTTCCAAGATGTTCTTGCTTGCTTTGAAAAACGTAATGACGTATTTCTTAACGAGCAAGCATTGTAAACTTAAAGAGGATTTTGAGCACCTTGACCTTGACTACAAGAATGTCAAAGGAGTGCTCACCAAACTCTCTAAGTCTCATGAAGAACTTCAAGCTACTCATGAGGAGTCTCTAGTTTCTACATGCTCCTCTCATATTGATAATGATTCTTGTGCTACTAACTCTATCTTGTGTGAAGCATCGATATTGAAAGAAAATGTTGAGCTAAGGACTCAACTTGATTTGCTAACTAGCAATTATCAGAAACTGTAAGGAAGTCATAAAAAGCTCCCAGACACTCATGAGGATCTTCTAATCTCTCATGATGGGTTAAAGTTAGCTCATAAGGCTATGGTCACCAAGGTAAAATCATGTGAGTCTCATGTGGATATTATCACATCTTCTACTCGAAATGCCCTATTGCCATGTGCTAGTCCTTGCAATTCCTATCTACATGATATTGGTACATATTGTGATGAATTGCTCACCATGCATTGTTGCTCTAACAATGAAGCACCTACTTTCGCTAGTTCTTTTGTTAATACTAACCTTATAGAGGAAAATAAATAGCTCAAGGCCCAAGTCACTAGTTTGAAGAAAGACTTGGAAAAATGTTGTGGTAATATCTTGAGTGTGCAAAAGGACCCTCAAGACAAAATAGGACTTGATTTCGTCTCCAATAATAAGAAGTCCAAAAACAAGAAGGGACAAGATCAAGTCAAGAATTTGGCCAACATTACTTGCTTCAAGTGCAAGAATGTTGGACACCATGTGAGATCTTGTCCATTGAAGAAGAAGGCTTCAAGTGTGAAGCATCAAGGGAAATGGCCTCAAGTTCAATCTCAAGATAATGAAAGTCCTCTTCCCATGCCTAACCAAGATAATGTTCTCCAAGTTGAAAAGGTAAAGAAGAAGAGAAAGGGGAGCACATGTTGCTATATTTGTCGTAAGAAGGGACACATAGCTTCATCATGTCCCGACGATAATATATCTAAGCCTCCAATTATCAATGATCATTATTCACTTAGGAAGGATATTGATGGTAATATGTTTGCCAAGTATGTTGGTGCCCAAAGTGGTTTTAAAGTCGATAAGACCATTTAGGTTGCCAAGCCTATTGTTACTAACTTCTTAGGACCCAACGTGGTTTGGGACCATCAAGCTCAAACTTGATCAATAGGTGTGTGGAGGGCATTGGAGACTTGGCTAGTTCATGAAGAAAAATGATTCTCACCATTCATTATGGTTCAAACCAAGTCAATTGAATTATCATCATATTTGTTATTCCAATGTTCCTCGTGGCGGTAACTTGTATTTATGTTGTCTACATTGAAAGTTACTAGCCCCATGCATGTTTAGGTTTTGTACCTAGCATGTGTTTGTATATGTTGTGTCTCCTAATATGCTTGATCTAGCATGTGTAGGTTGCAATGCTCATATATTTGTGTGTGTAGTCTCGAGCCTTCATTGCTTTTTAGTTGCATGTTATTGGGCTCTTGCGAGATATTAATGGATCACCACATTATGGGGGAGTGATATGCTTTGTGCATATCACAATCCTTGTTAAATGTTGACGATTATGGGATGCCACTTAGAATATACTCAGAGTATCCTATATCTCAGTGGCATGCAATGCCTTGTTTACATATGGCATTCTTGTGCGGTTTTTCCCATGGTTATCTTCAAAATAATATTTGGAAAATCATTTGATTAAACCTATTCCAATTGTTGTTTTGCATGATGATCTATCTAATTGGAATGTTAATAATATACTATCCAAGCATTGTGTTTATTTCTAAATTCTCACAGTATGCTTGTGTTAGTATAGATGATCATGTACTTATTTGGTTTCTACACCGAATGATTACCCAAAATACCATGTCGTTCAAATTCATCTTATTGGTTTGTATGGAGTTATGGGAGTTTGTTATATCATTGTTTATAGTGTTCTACATCTACTTGAGTGAGATATTCCAATGAGTATGTGTGCAATGCATATCTTATATGCTCATTGGTTTTTCCTTGGTTCATATGTTGAACTTTGTGTGCTATCATATGTTGATTTGTCACTTTGTTTCATTCTAGACATCATGAATGTCTAGTGATGTTATTGGAAGTATAATGGTTATGTGTTCATTTGTCCAATTTGTATCTCCCTAGATTTTGGTAGGCTTGTTCATGCATATTTACTATGTGTAAATTTGCATGCCTTGTTTGCTTTATTTGATCCCATATATGTATGGTAAATCCATCAAATTCTTAATAACTAAGATGTGCATGAAATTCAAATTCATATCGATATGCACATACTTAAGTGGTTTTACCCTATGTCACTACAAAAAAATACACTTCCGTGATGATACGTGTTTGTCACAGTAGGTCGCTTTTTTTGTCATGCATGTACATCCATGACAAATTTATGACAGAATCAAGATAGTCATACATGTGCTGTCATAGAAGTGCACCATGACATTACCAAAATTATCATCACAGAAGTGTCCACTTCCATGACGATAAATCGCGCGTCACAGAAGTGCTTTCGTCAAGGGTGACCGACACGTGGCATCCACCGTAACGGAACACCGTTAAGCTATCGGGTCGGGTTTTGGATCCGATAACCCGTTAACAGCCCCGACCAATGGGGATTTTCCACATGTAAAATCATCATTGGCTAGAGGAAACATGTGTCGGCTCATCGTCGGGACAAATGTCATCCACTCACTGGACAGAAGGCGCCTATGATACATCGACATGTGGCACGACCCAACAAGTTTAAATGGACTGGCCCAACTAAAGGCCCACAAGATTTTGCGGACCATAATGGGCCGGCCTAGCTAAAGGCCCATGAGATTTTGCGGACCATAATGGGCTGGCCTAGCTAAAGGCCCACAAGATTTTGCGGGACATAATGGGCCGGCCCAGGTAAAGGCCCACAAGATTTTTGTGTGCCATAATGGGCTGGCCCAGGTAAAGGCCCACAAGATTCTTGCGGGTCATAATGGGCCGGCCCAGCTAAAGGCCCACGAGATTTCGCCGACATTAATGGGCCGGCCCAGCTGTAGGCCCACAAGATTTTGAGGACCCTAGTAGGCCGGCCTATTAACTGGCTGCCATGTTTTGGGCCAAATGCCGGCCCATATTTGATCCGGTCCATTAATGGACTGCCATGCTCCGGGCCTAATAGTGGCCCATATGAGATCCGGCCCGTTAAAAGCCTACCACGTTCTGGGCCAAATTACGGCCCAGATCAGGTCCAGCCCTTTAAGAGGCTTTGAGCTCAATTATGGCCCATATCAGATTCGGCCCGTCAACTAGACACTATGCTTTTGGGCCCACTTGCTAAAGGCCCACTTAGTAATTCGGCCTGATATTAGTTTTGGCCTGTTAAGGGCCCGTTTAACATTTCAGCCCTATATTAATTTTGGCCTGTTAAAATCCCGTCATATAGTTGGGCCTAACTACGGCCCGGTTTGCATTCGGCCTACTCGCAGCCGATATCTGATTGGGCCAAATAAGGACCCAGACAATTTTGGTCTGTTAAAAGACCGTGATTTGATTCGCACAATCATGGGCCGGGGTTCATTTCGGGCTGCTGCGTAACTAGTAGGAATTAAGAACAAACCTACTCTATACAATAAAGAAATTACGGCATAGTAACTAAGAATAAACCTACACTACACAATAAAGGATTTAAGGTATATTACTTCCACCGGGCATCAAAGTTCGCCACCAGTGATCATAAAGCGCAACGAAGAAGCAGATTACAAAAACTGGGCACCGTTGCAGCGTAAGAAAATAATACTGAACCGAGACCACTTCCAAGACAGTTCAAGAAAGGTTAGCCTTGTGGGGGAACTGCTGCGCAAGCTGCTGAGCAAGGCTGTAAGACCGGCCTAGCATGTCGGTCATAGCTTCCAGGTGTAGTTGTTTAGCGATGAGGTTCTCATTAGTGTTCTCCGCAATCTTTCTTAGAGATAGGACTTCAAGTCGAAGTTGAGTTGCAGAATGCCTTTCTGCTAGAACTTGGGACTGACGAAGTCAAACTGATTCAGACAACAAATTCTGTGAGCTTATCTGACTGTTAGTCTCAAGTAACTTGAACACTGCATCAAGACAAGACTTTGGGGTTGTCTGGCTATCTTCAAGATGTTTTGCCTTCTTTGCTGCAATATATGTTGGGTTTGTCTCACAGCCTTCAGCAGATGTGCATGCCATCAGGTATATCACCCTGAAACAAAGCAGAGAGATGACAGGTTTTGCACGTGTATAAACAAAGATGATAACTGTTATGTCAATTCTATCCAATTTCAAATTAGAAAATAAAGAGTATGTTCAAAATATCAATAGCATAATTTGGCATTGTTCATAATGCGGGGAGCTTCACCACACTACTGGATTACCATGTCAACATAACAAGCATAGATGAATGGCAAAGAAAATCATTGTATCTATTTCCGATAATGTGCATGGCATGTTGTTCATATCATCAGCCACATAAGTAAGATAAAACAGGAGATGATAAGGTGCAAACGTGGGCTGCTTCACCACACACTGGATTATAGATCCACAAAAACAAGCATACATATAGGGAGTATTAAGTAATGTGCATGGTATGAATAAGGAATTTGGTTTTACAAGTAAAACTTAGAACTTATGGTTCTTACGAACATGCATTTTGGTAGAAACAACAAACTAAACAGCAGTAAACGATAGCGAGTATGAGCAAATTAAACAGCAGTTGAGGATAAAGGCTTTAGAAGGACTGACTTACATTAACAGTTAACACCGGCTTTATAATGCCCTTCTCCATGGCAAGGGAAGGATAACTCAAGAATTTCAGCACAAAATCTTCTTCATAAGCATTGCCTGTACTCTACATTTTGTAGAGAGTAATTATAGATATGATAATACTGGAAGGGATAGAGGATAATGAAGATAAGATGCAGATTGATGCTACATAATCAACTACCAATCCCTGGAAGTACAAGCGTTACAGGACAAAATGTACTGACAAGAGCAATGGGCTACACTTCTGCACTGGCATTGTGTGTGTATTCTACTTGTTGGTAAGATTAAATATAGATCTGATCTTTTTTAGTAAATGGTGGGCGAGGGAGATAAGATGCGGAATGCTACAAAATGAACCAATCCCTCTTCCCATAATACAAGAGTGTTTTGAACACTGGTGTATGTACAAAATGTTCTTATATTATGGGACGGAGGGAGTAGCTGTTAATGTAAGTACAGTGATAGACCACGTTCAGTCCTTACAAGAGGACTGCAGAGCTAAACCTCTTCAAAAGCATTGGGTTGATTCTAAATTTATGTAAGAGTCCATATGGATCTTATAATGTCCACCAAATGGACGATTACAAGGCTAACATGTGCAGTGATGCTACATAATCAAACAGCTATGAAAGTAAGTATGGTTACACAGGGCAAGAGGTACTCACAAGAGCAATGCAGTGTGCAGTATAGTTGCGAGATTCTGTGGTCCCTTGAGAACGAATGTTCTTCTGCTAACAGTTTTCGTACAAGTGAGACATTAAGGCAAATGCAGAAATGTAGTTCAAATTGTGATGTGATATCATAGACAGTACCTTATGTTGCAGCCGAGACCAATGTGTAACAAGATTATTCCACTCATTGTCGGATAAATGTAGCACCGGAGACTTAACATAAATTACGTTCAGAGGCTTGCCATCGAAGTGCGCTTGCCTCAGGTAGGAACGATACTTCATCAATGAGTGCTTGAAAAGCGCAACCAACCCTTGCTCGTCATCACAATCCAGTTTGCGCCTCGCCTATTTAAAAGAATGAAATCTTGTGTCTTCTATCAGCAGAAACATATGCAGTAATGACCATGAATAACATTAGTACATTACTTACGCGTAAGTTGCGGAGGAAGACTGGAAATTGTTCTGTGTCTGCAGTATAATCTTTCCATGAAGGAAAGATGCACACAAAGTTCCTGACAACAACATAAGCTTCGTCTTCTAAACTGGGAAGAAATGGAACAGGGGTCCTATTTGCTGCAATTGGGGCTCTCTCTGGTTCGAAAAGGGATTTGGCAACTGGATTTGGTGTACTCTTTGCTGGAATGGGGGTTTTGCGTCGTACAACTGGTGCTATGTCAACTGGCATAATCATACTGTTTGCTGCAGTTGGGGTCTGCTGAGTTGGGGCATCAGAAATGACCAGTGTAGTAGGGCTAGAGTCTGCTAGAGTTGGGGTATTTTGTGGGTCAGGTGATATTGCAACTACACCTAATGGGCTATTTGATTTATCAGGTGCCACTACCTTTTCCAAATACTTTGCTTGTGCTCCTCCATGATCAGCAATCGCCCTCTTCCTTTTGAATGTCTGATACACAAGAACAACATTTGAATGGATAAATATGGTATGATGACAGATGGAATATGTACTGAAAATGGATAGGCAGGGCGTATTCACATACACGATGTGTAAACTAAGCTAATGGCAGTTCAACAAAGTAGAAGCAATGCAAAGCATCAGTTGCAAGATATGTGCGAGCAATGTAACCTTGGAAAGTTAGAGCAAGTAACTGATGGGTGAATAAGATAGGGCATCTTCCTCTGACTCCTCCACTAGGGAGCTACATTGACTTAGGTCTCCCTCTAGCTCAGAATCACTGTTAGGATCATATTCTGAGCATGAATCTGTAGGTGGAGAGTGTTTGCATTGCATTGCATTGCATCCAGACTTTATTTTAGTCCCTTAATGCCAAGTTTGACAGCCATGGCATTGTTCTGCTTTATTCTTTTCATGCGCACAAGCTCATAATCATTATGATGCTGTTCAGAATCTAAGATTCATGAAAACATAAAAAGTAGTCAGATTATCTATGGAATGCATTGCGGTTTCAACTCGGAGAGTGTCTCCCTATAAACCCCTGCATATGCAAAGTTCACCTCCCCAACCATGCTGACCAGACCACACACAGAGATACACACCCGAGCGGCGAACATGCATTTTCGAAACTAATTTAGGAACATTTAGCTGACCAATTAAACAACTCTGTTTTAATAGTATCAGATTCGTATTTGAACAACTAAGTTTGTTTAGCTTGATGGGTGGAGCAGTGTTATTATGACACGAAGCATGTATTCTGATTGTATAGTGATCATAAAAGGGGGAAACTCTAAGCATATATTTTTTTAGCAAAAGAGGGTTTCCTCTCTGATTTCTATTAAAGAAACCACCACGGAACCAACATGATCAATTAAACCCTAAGCATGATCAATTAAACCATATTATGGTTGTGCCATGGCAGATTTGAAGCTGCAAATCGGAGAAATGATATTTAGCATCCATTGTTTGCTTCGAACTAAGAACTAAATTCTAAGAGTTGAAAAGAAAGTAGAGTAACCAAGTGAAGATCTATTTTCTGGTTGAGATCAAAAAGTTGAGGAGATATGAAGTACCACTCTCTTGCGGCGCCGTGTAGGCATCGGGGGTGCGATGGCTGTCGGTGGCGTTGAAGCAGATCTACGACGGTAGACGGGTGCATCGGGGTATAAGTCCCGTTGCGGTGGAAGAGAAGGTCGTGTGAGCGGCCCCGGCAAAGAGGACGATGGCGCCGATGAAGCGAGAGGATGCGATGCAAGGCTATTGGTCCATCGCCGTGGATGAGAAACGTCCATCTCCAGCAGTGGACAACATGGTCTTGGTAGGCGCTCCGGCATGGTGGAGGACGGTGGCGATGGATGTGGTGGAGGACGGTGGCGATGGATGGGGTGGCGGATGGAGGCTGGTGTGGGAATGGGGTGTTCTATCATGGACGGTGTATGAATGGGAAAATGGAGGGAGAGGTACGGGGAACCATGTTTTTGGGATGCGCCTGTCTGAAATATGGGAAAGTTACGAACTTATCCCCCGTTTCAAATTTGGACGTCTCGTCGGTTGGGGATAGGACGGTAATCTCGCATCTCCCAAATATTTGCTGGTAACTATTTCGGGTGAGGAGAGGGTGTTTTGCCGCCCACGGTGTATGAACGGGGCTGACAGGTAGGGCGGTTGTGTCACGTTTGATGGAAGTTACACATCTTCCCCTATTTAAAATATTAGCCAACATCTATTTCGGACGAGGAGAGGGTGTTTTGTCGCCCACCGTGTATGAATGGGGAATGGAGGGAGAAACAGAGGTCTTTCGGACGAGCTTGAATCAAATGAGTTTTGCCGTCCATGTTTGACGCCCACCGTGTCGGAATGGGCTCAGAGGCGGTCGTGTCACGTCTAATTGAAGTTACTAACCTACCCCTATTTAGAGCAGTGGAAATCGGGCCGATGGATTGTCCGTGTAATGGGTAGACAGTAATTTCCATCTCCCAAACACTTGGCTTCGGGCAGCGGATGTGGGAGTGGACATTTTGCTGTTTCTTTCGAATTTTGGGACAATAAGCATCCACGTTTACCCTGGCAACTAAATTCGAATCCATTTTGTATTCCTATATGAATCTTTATAAATCATTCTATGTGTTTTTATATATCTTCAAAAGGACGACAAAGATGTATTCCACTGTCATATATGAATATGATTTACAAATGCCGATACTCAAATTCAGAAACTAGAATCCATTTTAAGGTGAATTCAAATATTTGGAACACTTCATGTCCAACTCAAATGTCACACACATCATAATGTGTACTCCCATTTAGATATGTACACAAGCGATGTATCAAGATTCAAATACCGAGTCAATCAACCAAGAATGTACGGAACTAACAGGCATATAAACACTTATAGAGTATATGGATCAATAATATCAACTAACATACATAAGCCAGGCCACTGTACTTTTTTTGGCTACAACAGCATCCTTTTTTTAGCCAGCATCTTGGCCCTTTCCGATGCGTGCCACTTATGATCCATCTATACTACTATTGCTGAATGCACATTCAGCCCGATTGGCATATTTGTAGGTCTGGCACAGCAATCCAAATGAAATGTCTCCGAGTCTTATCAATTAATATAGACTTGTGCTCAAATAAAATTACAAAAAAAAACAAAAAACAATTATTACATGATCTCTAAAACAAATGGTTTGATTGATTACATGAACAGACAACACAAAGGTTATTCAACTATGGAAAGAACATTTCACCTATGATTTACCAAGTCGGAATTTAATTTCCTTTTTTCCTTCAGGACCTTAACAATCTGGCCAGTCTCAGCTTGCTTTGTTTTGAAATCCACCAAATATTTAATGGTTTTCTTGAGTACTGCTTGTGATTGTGCTGTTTGCTTCCTCAACATGTCAACTTCATCTCTAAGTGCAGAAGTAGAATCTCTTTCTACCACTAGTTTAGCCTCTAGAGCATCAGTAGTTGGCAATTCATAATGCATGATTGGGCCGGTGCCACTGCTGTGGGATGATGCAACGTCCATGGGGACCTCGTTCTTTGATCTTGGGCTAACCTGTTTTGCCATTAAAGTTCCGATTGGATTCAGAAAAGTTGAAGTTAGCAAAACATCTCAACTGGGAGTTATAACAGCAAACCAGTTAAACAAACAAGGAATTAAAGAGTTTCAATTGGATGCTGAAAAGTAGTTAAGGCAAAACAGGTAACCCGCTGTTGCAGCAGCAAAGCAGTTAAACAAACAAGTAGATATTTAAGTTAAGGCAAACAGGTAATTCTTAACAGTAAATATCAAACACATAGATAGGCGCAGTCTACAATATGATTAACAGGTTGTGCCATTATGTAATCAGTAGCAAACTAAATTAAGCCAAGCAACGTAATTGAACAATTTTGCAATAAGTGGCTAACTAAAATTCCGAGAAGCAGGTAACTGAACTTACGCTAGTTCTTTGTACAGACACACTGCGACTTCTTTTTCGCTTACAAGGTTGTACGAAGGAGTCCATGACATCAATTGCTTGGATACGCAGTCCCAATACTTCTTTCTTCCCACACTGCATGAGTAAGTCAAATGGTTAATCTGGTAAGATGGTGCGTCCTTGATATGTTATATGAGGACGTGTAGTCAGACTAGTTGTAGCCAAACACATCACACTGGCTTTTACTGTATATTTCATGCGATTACTTTTGGCATATCGAGATCTAAGCAATCTACAATAGGATGAAAAGACTGGCATCCTTCACATTATTGGCGATCTCAGTTCATAGAAACAAGCAATTCAACCATTTTGTGGGTAAATCAAAAGCGCCACTGGAATATTTTTCACTATCCAATCATACACGCAAAAAGGGGGACACCACCATAGGGGCTGGTATGGGCGGCCGCCTCAGGTGGATGGAAAGTGTGCACCTAGTTTGAGTCGTCCAGGTTGGCCCATGCTAGTTTTGTTCGTCCCAACGCACGGGCAGACAATGTAAAAAATGAAGAAAAATGTTTCAATTTGGATGAGCCAATAACATAAGTGCAAGGCAGGCCCTATAGCAGGCTCGCGGCCCAAACGAGCGCCTCCCATATCGATCGACAGCAGGAAAAATCCCAATTCATTCGCTCCAGCCTCTAGTCTGGTTCGCTCCTAACCTAGCCGCCGCTGGACAGACCGATACAGCACTTCCTCGTGCCCTCGTTGGAGGGCGGTCGCCGGGCTTCAAGCGAACGGAAGGACAAGAAGATGAAGATCCAACCCTGGGTGTAGCCTGCGTGGGAGGCAGTGGCGGCAGCACGGGCATGGCATCGAGCTTGCGCAAATAGACAGTCGCAGCTTGCAAGAGTAGCATGCGCAAGGAGTAGGTACATCACATCCCTGATTATATCTAATTCAACTCTTCAATTTCTGGCCAATAGCTAAACCTGACGGTGTTGTAAAACTACTTGTATGTAGGGAATCTAAGAGAAAATGAAACCAATTTCTACTTATTTTATAACTCCCCCAATCAATACTGAACTGACTAAATCTGATGTATCTAATCAAGTTTCCGGTGCAAACATACAAGCTCATGTTGTTCTTGAGCCTGAAGTGTCTAATGAATAGACTACTAATGAAGGATTTGATGCAAACATTTTACATTCTCCTGGTGATGAACATATAGTGTCTAATGAGGGATCTAATGCAAGCATTTTGCAAGCTCATTGAAGGATTTAGTGTCTAATGATGATCTACTATGTTGAGAGAGACAGAGATTTGCAGGCATTGATGACAAGCAAATTATAGTGCATTTTCATAGCTTGAGGAAACGTCAAGGCCATCTACCAGAAAGTCCCCGTATCATGACAACATAGCATAAATACTTTTCTAATATGTTGTTTGAAACTATTGGCATACTTGTGCAGGATAGATATATTGATATGCAGTTTGCGCACTGGTTATACATGCAATTACACTTCGATATTTTCAGCCAGAGAACGAATAATTCAAGCAGGTACAGACCATGTTTGTAGTCCTTGTACACCATGTTGCATTTTGTGTTTTTGGTGCTTGCATCATTTAGTGTTTATAATCTGAACTACTTTGGGTCATTAGCTGGTTTTTAAAGTGCATGTAGCTTCACATTTCTCAAGTTATGTTGATTTCCGGAGTGCAAGTGCCTTCGTATTTTTTAAGTTAAACGTTCGCCCTGGTAACTTGAATTCGTGGATCAGCCACTGCACACAAATCATACACGAATGCCAGTACGAATTAAATGAAATGCAGGGACTTACGCTAGCTCGTTGTACAGGCTCACTGCAGCTCTGCTTGCGCTTGGGATGTTCCATGTACAAGTCCATGTTACCACTTGCTTGGATGTGTAGGCCTTGTGCTCCTTGCATCCCCCTCTGCATTTTTGACACGGCGAATGGTTGATCAAATAAGAGGAATCGACCTTGATGTTGTACTGTAGGACAGATACTTACAAGGTTATACAGGTGTGCAGGATGTGTACCAGATCCCGTAGCGCCGCCATGCTTCGCTAAAATATGGATTTTCTTGTTTCAGATGATATCTCCAGAAGAAATAAGAGTTAAGGTCAAAGTTGCATAGGCGTGTAAGCTAAGAGAGCAATGAAAGGATATCCAAACATCGTCGGAACAGTGCACAATGGAGTGATGTGTGGATACCTAGTTCGGGTCGGCGTTTGGGCATGCTCGCCTAGCTAGAGTGCGGGTCACTTCAGAGCCGTTGAGGGTGATGCGCTGGCGTTGGCTGGCCGCGCACGGATGCTGATCTTGAGTGGCAGCGGAGCGCTACGATGCGGTGGACGAGACTGTTGGTGAAGCCCCAACGGCCTCGGGGGGCGGAGGTGTGACGATGTGCTCGGTGAAGTAGCCCTGGTGAGCTGGGAGACGGTGTCAGTGAAGCGCACCTGATGCGGTGGAACTCGGTGTCTGTGAGGCACGTCGGTTGCGGCAGCCGACGTTGTCGGTGGAGCACCCGGTGCGGTGGATGAGGGTGTAGATGAGGTAGCTCCGGTACGGCGGTGAAGCGCGACCGTCGTCTTCGTCGTCGTCCGGCACAGAGGTGGGGAACGGTGGGGAAAGAGACGAGACGAGGGGCGATTCGAGGGTTGGCGGCGAATTAGGGATTTGAGCAATCTGGGCGCGGAAGGGGACGGTGGAGAAGAGAGATTTTGCAGGGCTGGAATTGGGGCCGCCAGATATTTCAATCCGAAATGTGGAAGCACGAACTTATATTATCGTCGTCCTTTTTTTTGGGGGGAGAGGGGTGGGTGGCTAGGTGCTACGCATCCGTCCGACACACGCGACCACCCCGGCAGGACTATGCTTCGGTGCCTTAAGGCACCTGCCTTTGTGTCCATGACATATGGGCCCAACAGGTGGCTGGCCCACATGTCAGTGACCCAAAGGCAGTTGCCTTTAAGGCACCGAAGCAGCGTCCACCTCGACACGACCCTGGTTTGCCTGGTGCGCCTACATTTGAGAATGCAAACGAATCTTCTTTCATTTGCAAACGAATCTGTATGTATTACCATGCCCGTGTTTTCCTTGCAATAATTAGTCATTCAAAACGAGATACTCCATCCGTTCACTTTGGTAAGTCGTTTCAGACAACTTAAAATGAACTATTTTGCACATTGTCTGAAATGTCTTCAAGGTCTTATAAAAGTGAACAGAGGGAGTACTATAAATTAATTAATGAGGAGTTATTTGAAAAAAAATCGAAACGGTACCCACGCTAACGTGGATTAGAGTGTGTGTCACATAATTAGTTATTTGAACTAGCACACATGCCCGTGCGTTGCAACGGGATAATAAAACTACATGCATCTGACTCAATATAAGAATGGATCAACACCCCCACATGTCCGTATTCTCTAGTTCAACACAATACCCTTTAATTAGAGCCAACCCGTTATATTCTCTTTTATTGACATGTACTCGCAATTTCCTTCAATTATAATTAACCTGCATATTCTCTTTTATTTGCACATGGAAGCTACCACTGTTAATAATTTATTTTTATTTTTTAGTCAATCGTCGATATTTATGGTGTCCCTTATTCTGAACAAGCCGACTTAGCTCGATATGCCTGATGCGGAGCAGGTCCAATATGAGAGTGATCGAACTCACGACCTCAAAGGCCCAGTATGAGCAATCCCACATGTTAGTAGCCAGTCAAACAAACCCGTCCTGCTAACCAATATTTAGCGTGAATATTTAAGGATATACTGTAATGTCAGATTCAAAACATTTCTTTTTCATTTTTTATACTTTTCAAAAAAATCATAACTATGAATTGCTAAATATACTTGGCAACATGAATAATTTTCCAAATTCCAAACATTTTTTTTCCAAAACCATACATTTAAAAACACACGTACAAAAAATTTGAACGGAACATTTTTTGAAATTAAACGACATTTCTTAAAAGGATGAATCTTTTATAAAAATATGAAGTTTTTTAAATTTGTGAACAATTTTAGGAAATGGAAAAATCTTTTGAGGAGAAAATGTCTTTTCACTGCAAAACTTATTTTCAATTTTTGAACATCTCACTAAAACACGAATATTTATCAAATTTCTAACATTTGTTAAATGCAATTTTAAATCTTGAACAAATTTGGAGAAACCCAAACAAATTTTTTAAAAATGGGAAATAATTTTACATTTTTGAAACAAAAATTGGAACGAGTAAATTTAAAAATTGCACACATTTTTGAAACAGGAACATAATTTTGGAATTTGTAACACAAACTATGGAATATACTTGGGAATGTGAACAATTTCTCCAAATTACGATCACTTTTTTTGAAAATTCCATACATTTTTGGGAAAAATAAGAACAAAAAGTTTCAATGGAGCATTTCATGAAATTCACATACATTTCATAAAAACATGAACCTTTTTAAAAAATACGATTTTTTTAAGTTGTGAACAAATATTGAAAATAGAAACATATTTTGAACATTCAGAAGAATTTAAGAAAATGTGTTTCTTTAATGGAAACATTATTTCTAATTTTTGAACATATCGGCAAAACATTAATATTTTCAAATGTGGAACATTTTCAAATGCATTCCATACACGAGGCCTGAATGTTTTATTTGCAAAAAAACCTTTGGAGGGTTTGGAAATTGCGCATAATTACAAAGACTACTCCCAAGCCATTGGATCTCACTTCCAACGGTGTAAAAACTCGTGTCACCATAGTATCTAAGCTGCAGGGTGGATGTGATATTCTATGCCGCTGTCATTTTTGTTCGTAAACTTGCAAAAAACGTGTAACTCGTGCCGTTACTTGTCTAACCATGCAAAGTGTTTGTTCAAAAAAACCATCCTACACTGAAATATCGGAACAACACACGGGGGTCCCACTTGTCATTAATCAAATTTGGACCTAAAACTAACAAATCTGAAAGACGAGATTCGAACTGGCAACCTGGACTACAAAGCGTAAGTCGATAGCTTGAAAAAACGAACGGTTGTTGGCTTTGTCCCATAACTTGATTTTATATAGTACTTGCGTTGAGTAGAGTAGAGGGAGTGCCTCGTCAACACGTGCATGACCGTTATCTCACTTACTGGTGGGTCCCAGGTCTGCGATCTCAATCTCTCTTCTCTCTATCGTCTAACCTTTGCACGGGCACACACAAAGAGTGGCGCTAGCTTGCCGTGGTGTTATTACAACTAAAAAAACTTGGAAAATAGAAGAAGACGCGGCAGCAATTAGTCACAATGACTCCGCCTGTACCCACTGCTCCCTGATGTGAGAAGTCGTCGACTAGTGTTTTACCGTGGTGAAAACCAAAAGATTCCCCGCTCCTCCGCCTTCCCGTAGATTGCATTGCCTTTTAGCCATTTCACCCCCTTTGCTTCCTCTCCCCATTGCTTCTACCTGGTGCCATGGCGGCGCAGCAGATCACAGAGTCCGAGGTGAGGCTCCTGACACAGGAGCTCCATACCAAGGATGCGGAGCTCAGGGCCAAGGACGCGGAGCTCTGTGAGCTCAAGGATGAGAGGAGTGCCATGCTCCTCTGTTATGTGCGGGAGTTCACGGAGCTTCAAAAGCAGCAGGCGTCCACCACAAAGATGCTCGAGGCATCGGCGGCGTTGCTGCAGAAAGCAGGAGATACGATAGGCTGTTAGGGGAGCCGGCTGGAGCGCGAGCGGGCCGATCGTGACGAGGTCCAGGATCGCCTCAGCCCCTTAGTGAACCAAGTTTGCACACACGTGTTGCGGCTGTGCGATGCCTACCGTCGTGCCAGCATGACGATGCCGGCCGGCGGGCTAAACCCGTTCGACCACCCGGTCGACTTCAACGAGCTGCGGCTTCCTGACCTGGTCTCCTTCTTCACCTTTATCTCCGAGGAGCTGAGCCATCTCCGCGCGATGGTGGGGGCTGAGCTGGACAAGGAGGGATTGCGGGCTGCCGTTGCCGTTGCCGGGCGAAACCTTTCAAGGCTCCTTCACCAGAATCCATTCGTGCCATTGGACGCCGTCTTTGACGAGCTGGCTCCCGTCGACCGGGAGCGGGCTCTGCGGGCGGTTGCACCCTTCATCACCAACCTCGTGCGCCTCGAGAAGCAGAGGGACTTCGGTGGTGTTTAGGCGCCCTCTGCATGGGCATGTCCATGTCTCGGCACAACATGACCATTGGATCAAACTCAGTCGGTGCAGATCAGTCACTGTAGCACAAAGCATGTGGGTGTGTTTGGTTGCATTCTCATCTCAATATAGTTGTTTCCTCTTCGTGTATTTTTATCAACCTACTAGTGTGGACTCATGCACCCTTCATGCACTCTGCCAAACACCCAAAAGTGGGTCAAGAAGGGAACTTTTGCTCCCATCCCGTGCACCCTTCATACACCCTGCCTATGGACCATACTCTCCGTGCGCTATGGACCTAGTTCTGTTAACATTGATCTCACCGTCCATTCTCGATCGGACAGTCGAAAAAGCGGTACTATGTTACATATAGGAGTAGTTGACATGCGCACAACATCATTTGTTATCGTCATATCTTACTACACTAGCAACAAGATTGTGTAGTACTGACGTATGAACCACTGCACATGCGTAGTAGTAGGAGCACTGTGTATGTTCAATTGGCTGCCGTGTTTCGCACTCCTCCGTCATAAGAGTGGAAACGCTTGCTGTAATCATTTTTTTTCTGAAAAACAGTGGACACGCTCTACCGTGCGGATCCTCCTCCAGCCATGCACTAAATTACTCACTTTCGCCGACGTGTGGGACATCCAGCATCGGGGTCCACCAGCCATGCACTAAATTACTCCGTAGTAGAGTGACGGTAGACTACCCCGATCGAAGTGCCACAGTAATGCCCAATGAGCCGTCAAATCACAAAACCCCCTCCTTTCCAGCAGTAAGTTGGACGGACGAAGCAACCATCATTTCACTCTTCTCTCTCAGCTTCCTCTCTACCCAACCCTCGCTTCTGCCTCATCTTGTTCCTCATTTCTTCAAGAAAACCCCGACCTGCTTCTGCCATTGTTCTTCTCTCCCAAAGAAGGAAAGGTGAGTGCATCAATGGTGTTGATTCTGGCCAAGGCCCGGTCTTGCAACCCCGAGACTGATCCTATAACTCCCTCTCTTTTCTTCTTTTAGGTTTGTGATTATGGTTTCTTTTCTTTTATTTCTATTTGACAGTTTCTTGATGGACGCTGGAGCACCGACCGAAGTGATGTCTATGGCCCTGGCCAAAACTGACGAGGCTCATGGTACGAAGAAGCGCAAGCACCCCGCCGAGACTACCGCAGACAAGCCCCCCTCTCCGGGATCCCTCATTAAGCAAGTCCAGGTAATATCTCTTCTTGACGATCTTTTTCTCGATCTTGATCGTGTTTTTTCATCTAACACGCAGTACTAGTACTAGTAGTACAACTTTCTGGGTGATCTTGCATGTGATTTTTGTGTGCCAAATGACGGTTCTAAATTCCTCTTTTGACCAAAACATGCGAGAGGTTGACATTGATTTCTTATAGATTACTTTCAACTACTCCCTCTGTCCCAAATTTCTTGTCTTAGATTTTTCTAGATACGGATGTATCTAATACTAAAATGTGACTTGATACATCCGTATCTAGACAAATCTAAGACAAGAATTTTGGGGACGGATGGAGTACTTTATGAACAACAATGCTACCTTTTAAGAGGGTATATTTGCCTCAGTAACTTGTGTTATGGATATTGCATGTAATCCCTCTGCTCTCATGCCTTTGAAGACATGTTCTAGTGTCTTTGTTCACTCATTTCTGTGCGTATATGTAGTCATATATGGAGTATAATATCAAAAATCATCTTATATTTCTGAACGGAGGTAGTAATAAAATATGGTTTCTGTTTGAATTAGAACCAGGTCCGTGGTGGAGATGAAGTTCTCAAAGTCATGTCGTGTGAACTGGAAGACCTGATGATGAGTTCTACTGCTGAACTATCCAGCTGTTGTGTCCTTGTTGCCACGTGTCCTGAACTAGTATTTTCCTGTAGCATTGTTGTCAGGCGTGTTCTCGAGGCTGTACTTGACCACAACAATTTCCTGGTTGTGCCTTCGATTACGAAGGGTGTGGTTCTTGTAAAGCTTCCCAACAAATTGGATGCGGCATGTCTTCATCATCATGTTTATGAGTGGAAAGACCACTCTGTTAGGTTCTCCAAGGTTGACAAGATGGTGATGGTGCATGTAGACATCTCACACGAAGTCCATGGCCTAGTCAGTTATGCGGGGTTCATCCCGTAGGTCAGTGGCAAAAAATAGTCTGCAGAGTTTAGTTAGTGCAACTTTGCTTGTCTGTAGTAAGTACTATTGTTCAGTACTTGATTTGTGTTTGTGAACCCTGTATTGTTTATTAGTACTGTCGCTTTTGGTGTGTGGTTAGTCCTGAGAACGGTCTATGTTAATGTCGGTCCACTCAATTCAGTCTGTATATTTTGAAGTATCCATATCATATTTTTTGTGAGGACGGTCTATCAATTATGGTTACACTCCAACATCTGTATGCATTGTAGGGTTTATCGCACCCACCAGGATTTCCAGCCCCATGGATGTTCGGTCCATACGATTTGTCACGACCTTTGGACTGTCCTGCTTGTGGGAGTAGGCGGGGCCCCTGCATGCCACGCGTAGTTGGACGATCAATCTTCTGTTTAGTACTTCAACATAGTGATTTCCTGGTAAGGATTCACTCGTGTCACATCAAGTAAATCTTATTGATTTACTGTCTAAATCTTATTGATTCAATGTCATGTTTTCTTTCTTTTCCTGCAATTTTACGATGCAGGTTTTTCCATGTGACATTCATCACAGAATAAACCGTTTGGTTTGCTCTACGATGGCTATTTTTGTAGGTTTCACTTCTTATGTCATGTCAGTAACGAAGGCACTGTCCATCACTTATATTACTGGAAAAAATTGGTTCAGTCTGTTGTCTGAGTACAAGCTGAATCCCTATGATGAACTGCAGTTTGGTTTAATAAAAACGCCACAATTAGTCCTTCTCACGTTTAAAAGAAATGAAGAAAAAAACTGGACCACGGTCACGGATCCTAGTCAAGTTAGAAAGCTGATCATAGCAGACCAGACACGATCGCCGTTGTCTCGCATAGATCGAGCACCGATAGTTGCTCTAGCACTGACAGCGGCAGCAACTCAGTCTGATCCAGCTGAGGATTGGGCACCGACCGCGTTAGCGGATCAGTCTGATCTACCGGAGGATCGGGCATCGACACCTGCTCCGGCACCGGCACCAGCTCTACAAGGAGCACCATCTCCGGCAGTAGCAGCGGCTTCGGCACCTGCACCAACACTTGCACTTGCATCTGCTCCGGCCCGTGCAGTTGCACCGGCAACAGACTGGGCTGCAGTTCGCACTTCATATACCAAAGTCCTTACAAAAACCGACATGTCCACCTTCTTGGTAAGCATTGGCCTCCCAAGTGCTTCATTCTTTTTTCTTTCCATGTTGTTTCACATGATTCATTGTGTTGATCTAACTGTTTGGGTATGTCGTCTTGTTTGCAAACAGAGAATTCCTAGAGCAACGAGGGAGTCGTTCAACAATCCGGGCAACCACGGCCAAGTTTCTCTTACCATGCGCAGCCTTGGTGTGAATGAACCTGCTCAATATATCATAAGTACAAAGGATGGTCGCATGATGATTGATGCTAAAGGATGGTCAAGGTTCAAATCTAAATCATATCTTGCGGTAGGGGATGATGTCAAAATCGAACTTTCTCGGCAAGGAGAGCTGGTCCAAATCAACTTTGAAATTCTTCAGTAGCAGCACGCAACTGCCTAACTGATCTATCCTCCGAGAGATTTTGATGTAATAATCTGGTATGGTGAAACAAGTGTCCTGTGTGTATTAGTACGATAGTATTATTTATCACATGGTATATCGTTGATAGAATTGCAACTCTGATTGCTGGTTAGGAACTGTCGTTCGATTTCATTCCAACAGCTGTCGTGCTTTATTCAATTTTGTGTATTCGCCTTGCGACAGCATCTAAAACTAGCGCTGTATCGATCGCTTGCAATATGAAAAGCGTTGAGGTAGAACACATGGGCCCCCAAACATGCATGGTTGGCCTGCGGCCCAAAGTCCAGAACCTGGTTTCGAGAAGCACTAGCTCAGTGCAGAAGTGGCGTCCTCCTCCTGCTGTGGGTTGGGCGAAGATGAATGTTGATGCTGCGTTATCTCGCAATGGTGCAAGGGGAGCCCTGGCAGTTGTGAGCCGGGATCATACATGCTTCTTCCTTCGAGCATCAGCACTGGTGTGCGAAAGTGTTACTGATCCAGAGATCCTAGAGGCAATGGCATGTTGCGAGGGGCTATCTCTGGCTCTTGACTTAAACCAGCAACAAGTTCAGATTAGCACCGATTGTTCAGCAACAGTCAAGCATATCAGAGAGGCATACTTGGGGCCCAGCAAAGTTATTATGGACGAGATCAAGATGAAGAAGAATATGTTCCAAACCATGGAGATCATACATGAAAAACGCGAGTGTAATGTTGAAGCCCATGTGCTCGCAAAAGCTGTTACTTCTTTGCCCTGTGGACGCCATCTTTGGCTCACAGGAACCCCCGAAATTATTTGTATACCTATGATTGTTAATCTTCAATAAAGCAGCTTTTATCCCTAAAAAATCTGAGTATTATATTCTCAGCTGAACCCCCATAATGCCCGTGCATTGCAGAGGGAGTATATTTCTCAGCAAGGTGAGCCTGTGATATAAAAGATTTGTATATTTCTTTACAGAGGGAGTATCTCTTTGTCAAAAAATATATTTATGTGTAACTAGTTACTCCTGTCTTTCTACTTCCTTTCGCTGATATGTGGGGCAACCGGCAACGGGGTCCACATGCCATATGCACAAATTAGAGTGCAAAACTTCACGGTAGACACACCCCGGTCATAGCGCCGCAGTAATGCCCAATGAGCCGTCAAATCACAACCCCCCTTTCCAGCTTTAGCAGTAAGCTGGACGGACGAAGAAGCAATATTTCACAGGGCCTGAATCCCCTTCTCCCTCGTCTTCTTGTTCAGAGAAAACCCCCTCTTGACGATTGCATAGGGTTTTCTCATGGAGAACCAGATATGAATTCTTCATCCATCCCCGATAAACCCAAGTCCCTTGGTCGCAGGTAATCCTAGGATGGCCGCCGCCGCCGTTGATGCATTTTTCTTCCTACTGAATCTAGTGTGTTTCATTTGCAGTGCCTAAAGTGCGAGTACCCTACAGGTTTCTGCGCCCTCGGCGAGACGCCACACCTGTTCCTTCTCATCCTAACACAGCATTTTGAAACGCGCACAGTATGTTCCTAGAATCCTCTTTTCTATCCGGGAGGGTGGGGTTTTTTTGAACATGTTGTGTCTCATATTATTTTTCCTGCAGTGTATTATTTGCTCTGCCAAAACACATGTACTCAAGATGCTCGGCCTTGCCATAACTGAATACACTAGTTTAATGGTCACAGTGAAGACAAGCCATGGATATAAGTTTCGAGTTGGGTTCATGAACCAAGAAGATCACTTCTTTTTTTATGGCCGAACTTGGATAAACTTTCTCAAGTGTTACGGACTGAAAGTTGGCGCATGAATGTTGATGGAAATAGCAGAACCTGGTCTCATCTTCACTGCGATCTTCCACCCCGATGTTGTTCCAATTGTTCATCCATGTTAGTTTTGTATCTGGTTCTTGCTTGTTGCCTCGATTACTTCTTAATCCACCTATTCTGTCTAACTAATCACAATTTAACTTTGGAAGTAGCAACGAATCTCTCACGAAGATGCTACTTCTAACTAATATTTTCTTATAATTGGTGGCACGTGTAGGTTTTTTCAGAGTTAAGCAGTCTGCTCGTCTGTTACTCTGTAATAACTCGGCTGTTACTAATGGCACTGAAGTTGACTGGATCGACATCCACAAGTTCCTACACTTTATTGATCGTCTTGAGGTCCTTGTGGGGCATTTCAATGGTGGAAGGCCACGTGGGATATGTGTGCCACTGCTGCACTCGTTGAACAGGTCCAACAGTGTCGAGAAACTTATGGTACGAGCTATTTTCTGTTATATATGTTGTTCATAAACTATTGCTTATACATAGTTTTACAGCTGTGATCTTCTTGAAACAGGAACTGCCGAGTTCTATTGTTCCTATACAGATGCCTGACCATGGTCGGGTCAGACTTGCGCTTGGTCACAACATGATGTTTATGTCGACCTACTCAATTCGCCTTGGAGGTGAAAAGATACTTATTCATGGGTGGTCTCAAATAATGAAGGCCTGTCCATCTTGGAGAATAGGATAGAAGATTATGTTCATGCTTTTCCATGGCTCTAAAGCGAATATCCTGTTTATTGACCACGTTGCGAGATGAAGCCGCTTTTAGAAGGTTGTGGATGCGCGGGGTGGCGCCTGGGCCTTGTCCTGGGGCTTGGCGGCCTCACCCTTGGTTAACTGTAGGCAAAGTAGCACTGTTCGAGGCACGCTTTGTACGGTTGAACCTGTATAAGTAATCATACTGCTTTCAGCTTTGGTTTTTAAGTGCCCCTGCTGGTTTCAGTTAAGGTTGTTAAGTACTCCTGCTGCTTTTACAGTCTGTCGTGTTTCTTCAGTCCTGTCTTCCTCCAGCCGCCAAAACCAAACCAGCGCCGGTGGGGCCACCTGCTTCCGCCTCCCACGGCTGGCTGCGCCTCAGTGCATGCATCGCCGCCCCACCGTCTCCTAAATCGTTAACGCCGACGTCCTCCGCGTGCTTTGGTGCGCTCGCCGCGGTGCCGCCCTCTCGCGTTGTCAACATGGTCAACAAACAACACAAATCGGCAGAAGTACATGGAGAGGATGACAGTAGGGGCCCACCACGTCAGCGTATGGAAAAATAAAATGCTTCCTCCTAGTGTTTTCCTGACATCTGGGACCCACGACATTGTGAGCGTATATAGTCAATAGACAAGAGAACAACACAAGATCGGCTGGCACCTGGGACGTAGCTACTCGAGCAGTATTTTTTTTGTTTGGTATTGTTGAGACGGAGCAGGGTTTGAACTGGGCTGTGGCCCGTCTAGCCCAGGCTTATATTTTATGTTCACCATGTGACCAACCCAACTATTTTTTCTTTGTGAAAATGAGGCCAGTTTATTTTTTCTGAAGAATACCCAATCTAGGCCTACTTATTTTTCTACGCCCTGATGGGCTGCAACTCTTTCAAGACGCCTGCAAATCATGAAAGTAATATGAAATGGGTTGTAAATATAAAAACAGATGACAAATTGGAAATTACTTTATAATTTCTGAATTTTATTACATTTTCAGATTCCTATTTCACTGGGCATTAACCTAATTTAAATATATCTTCAAAGTACTTTAATCTGGCTGGACATTTCGGTATTAAAAATAGTTTGGAACCCACAGAAATATGCGAAATTGGCCCTAGCCAACCAAAAAAAACGACTGCAATAAATTGCATAAGAAGTTGCCATGAGCTATATATAAATTATTAAAAAAAGAGGGAGTGGTCTGACTTGTGGGCCTGTTTAGTTGATGCGTATGCAAGATTTTTTTAGTTATTATATACGTCAACAAACGATTCTAGCAGACGTAACTGTTGGATGTCAATCCAACGACCGTCGTGTTTCTTCAATCTCTGATCTTCTTGCTCCAGCCGCCAAAGCAGCACCGGCGGGACCGCCTACTCCCGCCTCCCGTGGCCGGCTGTGCTGCCGCGCAGGCCTCAGCACCCCCTACTACTCCCACCGCTGGCCAGGGCATCCCTCTACTCACCCACACCCCCTGTTATTCTGCGGCGACGGCAGCCTCTAACCGCAGCCGAACCGGTGAACGCTCGTACTCCTCTCTGCGTGGGCATCCACTGCCGCGTCTTCCTCGGCTCCACATCGTCCCCTTCCTATGCCTCGCCATCGTCCACCGCCGTGGTGCTCTCGACGCGGCGTGGTCAATGTGGTCAACGACCGACTTCCATCGAAAGAGTAATGTACGTGGAGAGGCTGACAGCTGGGTCCACGGCAGCCGCAAGGAAGTGCCTCCTTGTTACGTGGAAAATAATTATTCCTCCACCTGATAGCGGGGACCAACCGAACGGGCCACCAGTATTTTGCGAAAAAAATCGTTTCCCCCTGACTGCTGGGACCCACTGGATGGGCCACCGTATTTCGTGAAAAAATGTTCCCCCTGCTGTCAGCTCGGACCCACCGGAAGTGCCTCCTTATTACGCACAAAAAAATGAATACTCCCCCGGCTAGCTGGGACCCACCTTGGTGAGAGGCTGACTTGTGGGCCTACTAAGTTGACGGGGATGAAGGGCTTTGTCAACTTAGTCAATATGAACGATTCTAGCTCAAGTGACCGTACGATGTCCATCCAACGGTCGTAGTGCTTCTTCAACCTCTGGTCTTCTTGCTCCAGCCGCCCAAAGCAGCGCTAGTCGTGCCGCATGCTCCTGCCTCCCGTGGCCGGCTGTGCTGCCGCGGAGGCCTCACCGCCCCTACTATTCCCACCACTGGCCAGCCCTGCGGCGACGGCAGCCTTACACCGCAGCCGGACCAGTGAACCCTCGTACTCCTCTCCGCGCGGGCTTCCACTGCCGCGTCTTCCCTGGCTCCGCGTCGTCCCCTTCCTAGGCCTCGCCATCGTCCACCGCTGTGGTGCTCTCGGCGCGGCGTGGTCAATGTGGTCAACGACCGACTTCCATCGGAAGAGTACTGTGCATGGAGACGCTGACAGCTGGGTCCACGGCCGCAGCAAGGAAGTGCCTCCTTATTACGCGAAAAATAATTATTCCTCCACCTCACAGCGGGGACCCACCGGACAGGCCACCAGTATTTTGCGAAAAAAATTGTTTCCCCCTGACTGCTGGGACCCACCGGACGGGCCACCGTATTTCGCAAAAAAAAACATTCCCCCCGCTGTCAGATCAGACCCATCGGAAGTGCCTCCTTATTACACACAAAAAATGAATACTCCCCCGGCTAGCTGGGACCCACCTTGGTGGGAGGCTGACTTGTGGGCCTACTAAGTTGATGGGGACGAAGGGCTTTGTCAACTTAGTCAATATGAACGATTCTAGCTCCAATGACCGTACGATGTCCATCCAACGGCCGTAGTGCTTCTTCAACCTCTGGTCTTCTTGCTCCAGCTGCCCAAAGCAGTGCTGGTCTTGCCGCATGCTCCTGCCTCCCGTTGCCGGCTATGCTGCCGCGGAGGCCTCACCGCCACCTACTATTCCCACCACTGGCCAGGCCCTGCGGTGACGGGAGCCTCACACCGTAGCCGAACCAGTGAACCCTCGTACTCCTCTCCGCGTGGGCTTCCACTGCTGTGTCTTCCCCGGCTCCGCGTCGTCCCCTTCCTAGGCCTCGCCGTCGTCCACCGCCGTGGTGCTCTCGGCGCGCCATGGTCAATGTGGTCAACAACCGACTTCCATCGGAAGAGTACTATGCGTGGAGACGCTGACAGCTGGGTCCACGGCCGCAGCAAGGAAGTGCCTCCTTATTACGCGCAAAATAATTATTCCTCCACCTGACAGCGGGGACCCACAGGACGGGCCATCGTATTTCGTGAAAAAAATGTTTGCCCCTGACTGCTGGGACCCACCAGCTACATCTTCGCACGCAAGGAAGTGCCTAACAGTCGGGACCCACCTGGTCGAAGCGTACGTAGCGTTGTCATTCTAGTCGCGAATGTGTACATACATATATACTGGTCGATGTAGAGGCGCGCACGTAGCATGTACACATACGTACAATGGCCAGGGTGCAAGAAAGAAAATACGGCCACGTATGTGTACATACGGGCGGGGTCTCGAACGCCTACTCGCGCATACGTACGGCCAAGGCTCATGTACATGGCTGGGTCAGAACGGAGAAACAGCGTCATCGTCGTGTTCATGGGGAGGCAACGGAATGCGTCGTGTTCATGGGGAGGCAACAGAATGCGTCGTGTTCATGGGGAGGCAACGGAATGCGTCGTGTTCATCGGGAGGGCTTGGACGGAATAGGCGATGGAAACGAGGCCTGGCATACCGTAGAACGGAGGAAACGGCCTTGTGTTCGATCGGCCACGTTCGAAACGGGGTCCTGTTGATCGGGAGGGGTCTGGCGTACCGCCAAACGGAGGAAACGGACCTCCTACGGTCGAAACAAGGGTCCTGTTCATCGAGAGGGGTGCGGCGTACCGCAAAACGGATGAAACGAACCTCCTACGGTCGAAACGGGGGTCCTGTTCATCGGGAGGGGTGTGGCATACCGCAAAACGGGACTCCACGGGATACTGTTCATCTCCACCGTCGACCCCCTCCAGCCTCCACGAGCTAATGTTCATCCACCATCGACCTCCTCCAGCCTCCACCTGCGACTGTTCATCCAGCCTCCACCACGCGCTACTCCACCTGCTACTGTTCAACCAGCCCTCTCCACGGGCTCCTGTTCATCCAGCCTCCACCACGCGCTACTCCACCTGCTACTGTTCAACCAGCCCTCTCCATGGGCTCCTGTTCAACCACCCTTCCATGGGCTACTGTTCATCCTGCCCTCCACCGTCTACTGTTCATCCCGCCCTCCACGGGGTGGTCCTGTTCATCCAGCCCCAACCGGCTCGATCGATCGGGGTCCTGTTCATCCAGAGGCAACACCACGGGGTCATGTTCATCCACCCCCACCGGGAACTGTTCATCCACCCCCCCCCCCCCCCGCAACGCTCACTGTTCATCCAGAGGCAGCATCGATCGACTTCAGTTAGCAGCAGTAGCGAAGGAATCGTTCGATTGGGTTCAGTTAACAGCCATCGATCGATCGCTCGGGTTCAGTAACGCGTAGCCTACAGTGCAACCGCTCGGGTTCAGTTAGAGCCCAACGCCTTGCTTGGGTTCAGTTAGAGCCAACGCGTCGCACACACGCACGTACGTGTACGAGAGAAATGCGCATCGCTCGGCCCCCGACCTCCCACCGTAACCGGGAACTCCCCGAAATTTTCCTCGCCCTCGCTTCTACCATGTTTTTTCCGTCATGGACGGCCCAAAGAATGTCATGCAGCTGCGTCTCCGGCCCGCCCAGGACGAAAAGCCCATTTTCTGTCATGATTTTTTGTCATGGAAGTAGGAGCCCACCACATCTATGATGATACCGGGTTTTGTCACAATTATCGTCATAGAAGTGTCATATGTATGACAGAATTTTTTTTCGTTCGGCCCAAAATGTCACAGATGTGTTTTTTTGTAGTGTGTGTTGTAGTTATGCTAACTACTTCGGACCCAATAAGTTTGGGGACCATGTTGTACTTAAAACGTTTTAGGTACATTTGAGAAGCATTGGGTGCTTGGCTTATTCATGAAGTTGGTGTCACCAATGAGGAAATTAGAGCCAAGCTTGGACATTTTATTGATCTATGACTTCATACCAATGCTATCTCGGTAACAAGTATTTACTTCATGCATATATATAGAAATGGGGTCAACCTTGTGTAGGTTGCATCATGGCATGAATTTCTTGACTCGTTCCTGTGATACTTGTTTCCTTTCTCAAAGCATCCCAACAATGATCTCTTGTTGCTACTTGTGATGTTTTTGATGGTTGTGTGTTTGGAGTTCATTAATATACAATAAGATTATATTGAGCCATGTCCTATGCTTTCAAGCAAAGATCTCATTGGTATATTTTATGACTCCCGTTTGGATATCTTATTCTTTCCTTTTGTAACTATTTCATGTGTACATCCTTCTTTGTGGATATATATCACCATGATTGTCATCCACCTAGAATCTTATACACGTGAGAGAAGTTACATCTCTAGTTGATATCCCTATTCTTTCATGTCCACCGTTTCATTCTCTTTTTATATCTTTGGTGGCTTCGTGGAAGCATTCGTTGTATGAGTGTGTGTCTTACCTCTTTGCATCTTAGTGCACTCATGTTTGGTGAAGTTTGTTGTCCTCGTGCTTGTATTGACAAGCTTATTATTTCCTATCTTCACCATGGGTTGTCGCAACCTTCGATTTTTAATTTGCTATTAGTGAGCTTGTGAATCCATTTGCTTGACATGTGTGTGACCTACTTACCTTCATGTGTGTGGGAAGGACATGTCTGGCACCTTGTATCTCATTTACTCAAGACTATGTTGATGCTTAATTCTCAGCCTTATATTAGTCTTCTCAAGTGCTTTGACATGACTCACACACATCGTTTTGGTTGTGCCTATTATTAGGTTGCCTCGTTTACATGTCGCTCAACCATATGTTTGTTGCAATTGCTAGGCTTCTTTTCTTATCTATGCTTGCTTGCAATTGTTTTGTGTTCCTATTGATTTTGGGGGGAGTGATGTGAAGGAAATATGCCCTAGAGGAAATAATAAAGTTGTTATTTATATTTCCTTATATCATGATTGTGGCACCCCGGCTCAAAGCGACCGGTTTACCCTGCATTGCCAGCCCAGAGACCATGTCTTCTGGCAACACACAACATCTTGTTATAGAAAACAACCACTTTATTGATGCTAGCGGATCAGAGTTTATATTACAACAGATGTCGAGGCCGAGCAGCACACACGGTGCGACTGAACAATATGTACATTATTTAGTGAACATAATGGGGCCTCGATCATATCAACTATGCAGCAGCGGAACAACGTCGTAGCGGTAACTCCATAGCATAGGGACACCGATGTGGACACGATCTAGACTCGAGCAGCGCTCCTTTCCAACGTGATTTTCCTGAAATCTGGCATGACACGCCAGGTCAGTACATTGAATGTACTTGCAAGCTCACAGCAGGCATAATCATAATGACAAACAATATCATGATATTTAACCAATTAATAATGTAATAATGTTCGAACATGCTGTGCTCATGCTCTTGGGATAAACGTCCCTCGGGACAAACTTACCAACCGTGATCGTTCTCGGATCACAAAACAAACCACCATCATGGTCTTAACCAGAGTAACTTGTGATCCTTACGGCGATCACCACCACACCACCATCGTGGTCTTAACCAGAGTAACTTGTGATCCTTACGGTGATCACCACCACACCACCATCGTGGTCTTAACCAGAGTAACTCGTGATCCTTTCGGCGATCACCACCACACCACCATCGTGGTCTTAGCCAAAGTAACTCGTGATCCTTTCGGTGATCACCACCACGACCCATATTGGGTCTCGAACAGCTCGATGGCCTTTCCGCCATCATCATTAGTGCAATGATCATAACTTAGTGTGCATGTTTATTAAACATTGACTCATGGTGGGACCTACTACGAGTTGTCCGTGACCGTGGACTCGGCTATCGATAGATTATACACTCTGCAGAGGTAGCACACTGTACCCACACCACGGAACCCATGGCCTTGCACTCCCATTCGGGTGGACAAAGGCATTCCGACAAAACCCTTCCATTGCCATGACACTCTCCTGGCCACTCCGACCCAATCCCCAATGGGCTAGTCCAGGGTAGCCCGTGTCTACCAAAGACACACCGACCACCATCGTGGCCAAAACAATCCCACTCGGGGACCCGGTACCAAAATCTCAACAACGGGCACACAAGGTTATGCCTGCTTACTGGGCCAGGGTAAGCACTCCCATAACCTTCCCTAGTTGGAGGCACCGACCAGAGACATGCCAATGGACCGAATCAAGGCCTCCCCACAAAGGCAAATGTGGTTGCACTGGGAAAATCTCGATTCAGCGGCAGCATGACCCAGTCAACGATATATTCAAGTTGAGTTATATTCAGGTTCAACTTAAAATGAAAATGACCGGTGTCATAGCATGCCATGAAATGGAATACTACACATGCATCGTATAATACGAAAATGACTGATGTCAACCATATTCACACTAAGCATAAGCATCAACAACTTATCTTACTTTCCGAGTCTCACTTTAACAATATTTTTTTCAGCAAGTAACATTATTTTCTCATGCAAGAAAATAACTTCGATTAATTCCTCATATGCATAGCAAAGATTCTACCATCATCACCTCAAGAAAATCCTAATTTCTTTACCAATCAAGTTAGGTTCAAACATTCTGGAAATTAAGTAAAATGGCTACACCAGCACTAAACAGGATATATTCTAGCAAATTTAACTATTTTTTATGCAAGAAAATAACTTTAAGCAATTATTCATACACATAACAACTCATTTTATCATTACCATAATTAGATCTTAGCCTCTTTATCAACTAACTAGTTTCAAGGTTCTGTAAATCAAGCATAATACCACCACACACTTTAACAGCATATAAATAACATAATAGTTATTTAAAATGCATGGATTAATCATTCAATTCAAGTAAGAAATCCATCAATATTGAAATGGCACCATGAAAATGTTGATGTGGCTTGCCTTAGTGCAGATGAGGTTCACAAGCCTTCTGGTGATCCTCAAGACAAGCCTCACCCTCTGAAAATAATTTTAAACACAAGAAGAAAATATCAAGAACTCTTCTGAAAATCACCAGAAATTCTAGACCGCTCAGAAAAATCTCATTTTTGGTGAGCTGCTAGATTTCCTTGCAAAGAACATAATTCAAAAAGAATCAATTCATTTGGACTTATGATTGAAAAGTTATGGTTGTTTGAAGCTCTCTGGAATTGAATGAAATTTGAATTTAAATAAACAGACTAGGGGGGTGAGGTCGAAGGAGTAAAGCCTTAGGGCCCCACCACTCGTACCGCTTCGCGCGTGTACAGAGTGGCTGACTAGCAGGCCCTGCTAGTCAGGTGAGAAGGAGGGGAGAAGGAAACAGGGGAAGGTCGCGGCTTCGCCGGAGCTCTCGCCGGCGACGAGGGATCGTTGGCCAAAACCAGAGGGAGGGATCGAGAGAGGAGGTTGAGGCGCACCTGCCCGTACCCGTAGCGTAGCTAGGGCGGTCGAACGATGTCAGAATCTTCCTCGCAAACAGAGGCAGAGGGCGGGGGTTGCCGAACATGAAGAAGACGACGAGCAGAGGCAGCTCCAGGGGGAAGGGATGGCTTCTCCGGAGAGAGGCGGAGGCCCTGGAAGGATCACCCTGGCCTGGGAGGGGCTGGAGCTTGGCAGCCAGAGGGGATCTCCGGCGAGCTCGAGCTCGAGGGCGGCGGCCCGCGGCCTGCCCGGCCGGGCTACGGCTTCCTACGCGTTTGTGGGGTGTGTGGGAGTGGTGGATGGTGCTCGAGGAGGCTAGGGGCGGCTCCATCTATAGGCGAGCAGAGAGGGGGGTTCAGGCTCTGCCGGTGGACACCTATCCACGGTGCCCGGCGACGAGTGGCGTCAGTGAGAGGGGGAGAAGGCGACGCAACTCACGCGGGAACTGTGGGCGAGCGGGGACGAGCACAGGAACGTGGAGATGGCGACGAGCACAGTGCGCACCACACTGTTGGGTTGGCCGGACCGTGCCCGTGCTCGCCGCGGCAAGCTCCGGCATCGGCGAGCGCTAGGGAGGAGTAAATGGCGTTGAGACGATGATGGTGGTGAGGTTTGGCACGCTTAGGCAGGCAGGGAAGAGAGCACGCGAGCAACAGAGGCTCGGGCGCATTGCAGAGCGCGTCGGCTGCATGCCAGCACGCTTGGACGAACGCGGTCACCGCGTGAACTATGACCTCATGCCGACCTAAGCCCAAACTCCATGTCTGGCATGTTTTTCATGGTAGTTTTGAATGTTACCATGCCTTGGTTTGGCTCCAGGTGTAGTAGAGAAGATTTCACACGCCAGGTAAGGTTTTGATCAGTGTCTTTAAGGTGTTACTGAGGTTAAATGGCCGGGAGTTGGGGGCTGTGCTTTGGAGGCTAGCCATCATCTACTAAAGTGATGATGCACAGGAAAATTCAGGCACAATGGAGCAAGTAAAATGGTAGTTACTGTAGAAACCACCATTTCTGTCCAGAATAGAAAATATTTTATGTAGCAAAAATATTCCAAAAAGTGATGAAATATTTTTGCTGAGGAAGGTGCCCTAGGGTTCATAGAATATTTGGGAATTTTCTCAGATTTTTGTGGGCCATAAAAATGAGGGTTGCTTTGGAACTCATTGAACTAGCTAGGGTTTTAGAGAAGAAAATGAATATTTTTCATTTAAGAAAAATATTCCCAAGATTATTTGAGATGGATCAGAAGGGGAATGATGATTAGAGACGGGAATGATGCACTTGGGTGAAAGCCAAGGGTACCCAAGTGTTTAAGTCCATAAGAAAAGATTCAGAAACCCCAACTTTCAAAATAAATCCAAATGAAAATCTGGCAAATAAGAGAGGGCAAAATCAGGCTGTCACAAACCTCCCCCACTTAGAATGAATCTCTTCCTCGAGATTCGGTTGCTTGGGAAAACCACTCTGGATAATGAGCCCTTAGGGATTCTTCCCGCTCCCATGTTGATTCTGACTCTGTGTGATGCTCCCACTGAACCTTGTAAAATTTTCTCACTTTACTGCGAGTGACCCTTTCCATCTGATCCAAAATTCTATACGGTCTTTCTTCATAGGTTAAATCATTTGCCAACTCTACCTCAGCCATAGCAGTCCTTTTCTCAGGCGGGGATATGCAATGCCTTAGTTGTGAAACAAGAAACACGTTATGCACGTCTGCCAATTCAGCGGGTAGTTCCAATTGATATGCAACAGTACCCACTCGGGACATAACCGGTAATGGACCAATAAACCTGGGTGCCAACTTTCCACTGCTCTGAAATCTCTTGACTCCTTTCATAGGGGTGACTCGGAGGTATACGTGTTCTCCGGGTTCAAAATTGATCTGTCTATGCTTTGCATCATAAAACTTTTCTGTTGAGATTTGGCCAATTGCAATCTGTCTCTGATTTCCTTAACTTGCTTCTTAGCTTCCATCATGAGATCTGTTCCGAAGATACGGCTATCTCCAGTTTGAGACCAATTTAATGGAGCGCGGCACTTACGGCAATACAGAGCTTCATACGGTGACATCTTTAGACTGGTCTGGAAGCTGTTGTTGTAAGAAAACTCGGCATATGGCAAGCAATCTTCCCATTTAGTTCCTTGGGCTAAATCACAGGCTCGCAACATATCTTCGAGTATTTGATTTACCCGCTCTGTCTGTCCATCGGTCTAAGGATGATAAGCAGTACTATATTTCAACGCTGTCCCCAAGGCTTGATGGAGATGGGACCAAAAGGCGGAGGTAAACAGGGAACCTCGGTCAAAAGTGATGATTCGAGGTACTCCATGTAGACTGACGATTCTGGATACATACAACTGTGCAAGTTGATCTGCTCGATATCTGGTGCTGATCGAAATGAAGTGAGCAACCTTGGTTAAGGTGTCCACTATGACCCAGATTGCATCATTTCCTCTCCGAGTCTTAGGCAATCCCGTAATGAAATCCATACAAACGTCATCCCATTTCCATTGCGCAACCGACAGTGGTTGGAGGAGTCCGGCTGGCTTCTGATGCTCTGCCTTCACCTTGTTGCATATGTCACAACAGGCCACAAAATAGGCAATGTCTTTCTTCATTCCATCCCACAAAAATATTTGTCTAAGGTCCTCATACATTTTCGTGCCTCCCGGATGAATGGAATATGAGGATTCATGTGCTTCTGACAAGATTTTCTTCTTTAAGTCTGGCTAATTGGGTACACAAATCCGTCCACGGAATTGGAGAGTGCCGAATTTGTCCTTGGAGAAATTTGGGGTCTGCCCTGCCATCGGGCTCTTGGCACGCTTCTGCAGTTTGATGTCAGCTGGCTGGGCCTTGCGGATCTCTTCCTCAAGTGTGGGGGTAATTTCCAAAATATTAGCGAGGCCAGCATCCACTATGACCAGGTTGACCTGAGCGATCTCCTCTTGGAGTTTGAGAGGCAAGGATTTCGATATTACATTTAAGCTGACACACTTTGTACTAAGGGCATCGGCAACCACGTTGGCCTTTCCCGAGTGGTAATTTATTCCAAGATCATAATCCTTGACCAACTCTAGCCATCTTCGTTGACGGAGATTTAAATCCGGCTGAGTAAATATGTATTTAAGGCTTTTATGATCGGTAAAAATTTGGCACCTTTTTCCAATGAGGTAGTGTCTCCAAATTTTTAGCGCATGAACCACCGCAGCCAATTCCAAATCATGAGTAGGATAATTTCCCTCATGGGGCCGTAGCTATCGCGATGCATATGCTACTACCTTGTCGTCTTGCATAAGTACGCAACCGAGGCCTTGCCTGGAGGCGTCACAATACACATCAAAGCTGCGATAAATGTCTGGGAGAGTCAATACAGGTGCGGTTGTCAGTCGTATCTTTAGCTCATTACAACTTTTCTCACATTCCTCCGTCCATTCAAACTTCTTATCCTTTTTGAGAAGCTCCATCATGGGTTTAGCAATCTTGGAAAACCCTTTAATGAAACGACGGTAATATCCAGCTAATCCGAGAAAACTCCGGATCTGTGTCACTGTCGTGGGCGGCAACCAATCGAGCACATCTTTTACTTTGCTCGGGTCCACGGCTATACCTCAGTGGATAGTACATGTCCGAGAAACCCAACTTGCTTGAGCCAAAACTCACATTTACTGAATTTGGCGTAAAGCTGATGGTCGCGGAGTCGTTGTAGAACTGCTCGGAGGTGATCGTTGTGCTCGTCTTCACCCTTGGAGTAAATGAGGATGTCATCGATGAAGACTACCACGAATTTGTCGAGGAAGTCCATGAATACTTTGTTCATCATATGCATGAATAAAGCAGGGGCATTGGTGAGACCAAAGGACATCACTGTATGTTCATAAAGACCGTACCGAGTAGTGAATGCAGTCTTAGGAATATCTTCCTTTTTAATTTTGAGCTGATGATATCCGGTCCGTAAATCGATCTTAGAGAATACCTTAGCCCCACTGAGCTGATCAAACAAATCATCAATCCTTGGCAGCGGATATTTATTTTTGATGGTGACCTCATTCAGCTGACGGTAATCTACGCACATGTAGAGGCTGCCATCCTTTTTGTCCACGAAAATAGCGGGTGATCCCCATGGTGAAGAGCTGGGACGAATATATCCTTTTTGGAGCAGTTGATCAAGTTGTTTCTTTAGCTCCACTAATTCTGATGAAGGCATCCGATAATACTTCTTGTATAACGATGCAGTTCTGGGCACAAGATCTATTGCAAATTCCAGTTCTCGGTCCGGTGGCATGCCTGGCAGTTCTTCTGGAAATACATCAGGGTACTCGCTGACCACAGGAATTAATTCCAACTCAGCCACAGTGGTGAAAACCAATTCTTGCTTGGATATATTCTTGCGAGCATAGAATTTGGTAGTCTGCCCATTTAGACTGGTCAAAGTGACTTCTCATGTTGCGCGGTTTATACAAACTTGATATTTGGTCAACCAATTCATACCCAATATAATATCCAACTTTTCAGACTCAATAATTATCAGAGAGGTTGGAAAGTAGACTCTGTTGATATTGATTTCCAGATCACGGCAGACCATGTTGCTCTTGATTAGAGATCCCGGGGTTTGTACCAGCATATTTTTGCCCAAAAGTGTACAAGGAAACTTGTTTTGGGCAGCAAAACTCCGAGAAATAAAAGAATGGGAAGCCCTAGAGTCAAATAAAATTACGACATGTATGTCATTAACAGAAAACATATCAATGACGACTTCGGGGTTCTCTTGTGCTTCATCGGCTGAGAGATGATGCACGTGCCCAGTAATGTTTTGCTGGGTCGGGCATGACTCTATTAAATTGACTTGTGGCCTGAATGGGGCATCCGCCTTGTTGTTCTTGGGGCACTGTTTGGCATAATGTCCGTTCTGCCCACAAATGAAGCACGAATTGTTGCGCTGACGCTCCTCATGTATTGGGTTGGTCATGACATTCTTGACTTGAGTGGTGGTCTTGTTAACATTCTGTTGCCAATTGGGCTTGCATTCCACCTGAGGCTGCTGCCAGGTTCGAGCCTTTTGCACTGGTTACCCATCCTTCTTTGGCTCAAACTTACACTTGTTGTCGTTGTTGGCATGCCTATTATTTGATATAAGCTTGTGCTCCCATTCAGCAATGAAAGCCTTGTTTACCAGAGTTTGGAAATCTGGGAAGTTAAACATACTGAGAGTACACCGGAGTTGCGGATTTAAGCCTCCAAGAAATCTGTCAATCTTCCTTTCTGTGGTGGCCACGTCATACAGGGAGTAACGGGCCAGGTGATTGAATCTTTGCAAATATTCACCCACAGACTGATTTCCTTGGACAAGTGCGAGAAATTCACGATGCTTAACCTTCATAACTCCAGTAGGGATATGATGTTTCCGGAACTGATCCTTAAATTTTTCCTAGGTGATTTCTTCATCAGCAGGCCACATGGCTTTTGTATTTCCCACCATATGGCAGCAGCGCCTTCAAGATAATGAGTTGCAAATGGAACTTTATCATTTTCTTCAGTACGAGCAATCTCAAGCTTTTTCTCAATGGCACGCAACCAATCGTCTGCATCCAATGGGTCAATAATCTGACTGAAATTGGGTTGCTTGGTCCTTTGAAAATCTGACAGCTTTGAGTAATGACCGTTCTGATTTCCATTCTGTCCAACCATAGCTTGCACACTTCTTAATATTTCAAGCAGACCATTGTTCCTTCTTTCCTCAAACATATAAAGAATTTGCTCGGTAGAGGGCGGATTTGGCGGTGGAGGAGGTGGCGGAATGTACGGCTCGGGAGAATGTCCTGCCTGTCGTGCGGAACGATGAACAGGAGTTCCCTCACGAACGTTGCTACTGCTGCCTCCCCTCGTCATCCTATTGTGGATTTTTCCCAATACAACGCAATCAAGATGAGAAACATCTAAGAATAAATTTGGGGAAAAGCCAGCGACAAATCCCAGAAGAAAGAAAAAGAGCGAAGAAAATATGGCGAATAAAGTCCCAATATAATTATAGATAGGCTCATACATGAAAGATAAACAACATGACAGGTTCAACTACTCTCATACATGCAACAAAACATCATGACTCGTACGACTACATCCGTACATCATCCGGACGTCTGCGAATACTCCGAGGTACTACCGCTCTGCTGGTGCTGCGGTGTCCTCCCTTGAGCGGACTCGGATCCTGAACTGACGTGGTTAACGGAAACCTTCGGGTTAAAGGTAACACGACGACGCTGCCTTGAGGGCTCTCCCTCAGGGACAGGGGTAGGATGAAGCATCAGGGCTACATGGGTAGAGAGAAGTAAAACCCACTTGGCAGGAGTACTGAGAGGGTTCACCGTTGAGGTGCCTGAGCTACCCAGGGGAGTAACCGGTGAAATAGGGGAACTAGAACTGGCTGGAATATAGGGAGTAAATCCCAGAGAAGATGGAGTAGTGGCAGATCTAGTAGTGACCAAAGCAGCGGCTAAAGCAGTACGGGCACGAGTCAGCTCTCGAGCCAGCTCATGGATCATAAGATAGCTCGCAGTGACATAACGAGCAAGGTGGCTAGCAACACTATCAGACTCCGGATCAATGATCTGGAAGCGGACACTACCATTGTCGTGCAGAGAAGGATAGTAAAAGAAACCTGGATGGTTTTGCATCCGGTCCTCGTTGTAGCAAAGCTCGACAAGGACCTCGAATGCAGCAAACTGGACAGCCTGAGAAGCAGTAGAGGCGTAACCGCTCCGAGAAGTACGAGTGTAAGAGCCGGAATCGGAACTAGTGCGCAGAGTAACCACTTCGTGATACTCATACACTGAATCCGCTAGACGCTCCCGGTACACATGATAGACTGGATCGTCTCCGAGGGGGTACATCTGACGCCACACGTTGCGAAGAAGGTGCGGTGACGTGTACGGCATCAACTGCAACTGGCACGGATACGACACCGAAGCCATCTACACTCACAACCATTAGCAAGTTAGCATAAAAATATAAATCAAGTGCATGCAATGCAACAATCAGCTACATTAGCTACCGACACTCAACTAAAACTCGTATCTAACGTCCAGTTAACACGTCGTAGTCTAGCGTGGCCTACAGTCAGCGCGGCTCTGATACCAAGCGTTGTGGCACCCCGGCTCAGAGCGACCGGTTTACCCTGCATTGCCAGCCCAGAGACCATGTCTTCTGGCAACACACAACATCTTGGTACAGAAAACAACCGCTTTATTGATGCTAGTGGCTCGGAGTTTACATTACAACAGATGTCGAGGCCGAGCAGCACACACGGTGCGGCTGAACAATATGTACACTATTTAGTGAACATAATTGGGCCTCGATCATATCAACTATGCGGTAGCGGAACAACGTCGTAGCGGTAACTCCATAGCACAGGGACACCGATGTGGACACGATCTAGACTCGAGCAGCGCACCTTTCCAACGCGATTTTCCTAAAATCTGGCATGACACGCCAGGTCAGTACATTGAATGTACTTGCAAGCTCACAACAGGCGTAATCATAATGACAAACAATATCATGATATTTAACCAATTAATAATGCAATAATGTTCCAACATGCTGTGCTCATGCTCTTGGGATAAACGTCCCTCAGGACCAACTTACCAACCGTGATCGTCCTCGGATCACAAAACAAACCACCATCGTGGTCTTAACCAGAGTAACTTGTGATCCTTACGGCGATCACCACCACACCACCATCATGGTCTTAACCAGAGTAACTTGTGATCCTTACGGCGATCACCACCACACCACCATCGTGGTCTTAACCAGAGTAACTCATGATCCTTTCGGCGATCACCACCACACCACCATCGTGGTGTTAGCCAAAGTAACTCGTGATCCTTTTGACGATCACCACCACGATCCATATTGGGTCTCGAACATCTCGATGGCCTTTCCGCCATCATCATCTGTGCAATGATCATAACTTAGTGTGCATGTTTATTAAACGTTGACTCATGGTGGGACCTACTACGAGTTGTCCGTGACCGTGGACTCGGCTATCGATAGATTATACACTCTGCAGAGGTAGCACACTGTACCCACACCACAGAACCCATGGCCTCGCACTCCCATTCGGGTGGACCAATGGCATTCTGACAAAACCCTTCCATTGCCATGACACTCTCCTGGCCACTTCGACCCAATCCCCAGCGGGCTAGTCCTGGGTGGCCCCGTGTCTACCAAAGACACACCGAGCACCGTCGTGGCCAAAGCAATCCCACTCGGGGACCCAGTACCAAAATCTCAACAACGGGCACACAAGGTTATGCCTGCTTACCGGGCCAGGGTAAGCATGCCCATAACCTTCCCTAGTTGGAGGCACCGACCAGAGACATGCCAATGGACCGAATCAAGGCCTCCCCACAAAGGCAAATGTGGTTGCACTGGGAAAATCTCGATTCAGCGGCACCATGACCCAGTCAATGATATATTCAAGTTGAGTTATATTCAGGTTCAACTTAAAATAAAAATGATCAGTGTCATAGCATGCCATGAAATGCAATACTACACATGCATCATATAATACGAAAATGACTGTTGTCAACCATATTCACACTAAGCATAAGCATCAGCAACTTATCTTACTTTCCGGGTCTCACTTTAACAATATTTTTTTTTCAGCAAGTAACATTATTTTCTCATGCAAGAAAATAACTTCGATTAATTCCTCATATGCACAACAAAGATTCTACCATCATCACCTCAAGCAAATCCTAATTTCTTTACCAATCAAGTTAGGTTCAAACATTCTGGAAATTAAGTAAAATGGCTACACCAGCACTAAACATGATATATTCTAGCAAATTTAACTATTTATTTATGCAAGAAAATAACTTTAAGCAATTATTCATACACATAACAACTCATTTTATCATTACCATAATTAGATCTTAGCCTCTTTATCAACTAACTAGTTTCAAGGTTCTGTAAATCAAGCATAATACCACCACACACTTTAACAGCATATAAATAACATAATAGTTATTTAAAATGCATGGATTAATCATTCAATTCAAGTAAGAAATCCATCAATATTGAAATGGCACCATGAAAATGTTGATGTGGCTTGCCTTAGTGCAGATGAGGTTCACAAGCCTTCTGGTGATCCTCAAGACAAGCCTCACCCTCTGAAAATAATTTTAATCACAAGAAGAAAATATCAAGAACTCTTCTGAAAATCACCAGAAATTCAAGACAGCTCAGAAAAATCTCATTTTTGGTGAGCTGCTAGATTTCCTTGCAAAGAACATAATGCAAAAAGAATCAATTCATTTGGACTTATGTTTGAAAAGTTATGGCTGTTTGAAGCTCTATGGAATCGAATGAAATTTGAATTTAAATAAACAGACTAGGGGGTGACGTCGAAGGCGTAAAGCCTCGGGGCGCCACCACTCGTACCGCTTCGCGCGCATATAGAGTGGCTGACTAGTGGGCCCCACTAGTTAGGTGAGAAGGAGGGGAGAAGGAAACAGGGGAGGGTCGCGGCTTCGTCGGAGCTCTCGCCGGTGACGAGGGCTCTTGGCCAAAACCAGAGGGAGGGAACGAGAGAGGGGGTTGAGGCGCACCTGCCCGTACCCGTAGCGTTGCTAGGGGCGGTCGGACGGCGTCAGAATCTTCCTCACAAACGGAGGCAGATGGCGGGGGTCGCCGGAGATGAAGAAGACAGCGAGCAGAGGCAGCTCCAGGGGCTCCAGGGGGAAGGGATGGCTTCTCCGGAGAGAGGCGGATGCCCTGGAAGGATCGCCCTGGCCTGGGAGGGGCTGGAGCTACTACGACGACCAGAGGGGATCGCCGGCAAGCTCGAGCTCGAGGGCGGCGGCCCACGGCCTGCCCGGCCAGGCTACGGCTTCCTACGCGTTTGTGGGGTGTGTGGGAGTGGTGGATGGTGCTCGAGGAGGCTGGGGGCGGCTCCATTTATAGGCGAGCGGAGAGGGGGGTTCGGGCTCCACCGGTGGACACCTGTCCACGGCACCCGGCGACGAGCGGCATTAGTGAGAGGGGGAGAAGGCGACACAGCTCATGCGGGAACTGTGGGCGAGCAGGGACGAGCACATGAATGAAGAGATGGCGACAAGCACAGTGCGCACCACACTGTTGGGTTAGCCGGACCGTGCCCGTGCTCGCTGCGGTGAGCTCCGGTGTCGGCGAGCGCCAAGGAGGAGTAATGGCATTGAGACGATGATGGTGGCGAGGTTTGGCACGCTTAGGCAGGCGGGGAAGCGAGCACACGACCAACAGAGGCTCAGGCGCGTCGCAGAGCGCGTCGGCTGCATGCCAGCATGCCTGGACGAACGCGGTCACCGCGTGAACTATGACCTCATGCCAACCTAAGCCCAAACTCCATGTCTGGCACGTTTTTTGTGGTAGTTTTGAAATTTACCATGCATTGGTGTGGCTCCAGGTGCAGTAGAGAAGATTTCACATGCCAGGTAAGCTTCTGATCAGTAACTTTGAGGTGTTACTGAGGTTAAATGGCTGGGAGTTGGGGGCTATGCTTTGGAGGCTAGCCATCATCTACTAAGGTGATGATGCACAAGAAAATTCAGGCACAGGGGAGCAAGTAAAATGGTAGTTGTTGAAACCACCATTTCTGTCCAGAATAGAAAATATTTTCTGTAGCAAAAATATTCCAAAAAGTGATGAAATATTTTTGCTGAGGAAGGTGCCCTAGGGTTCAAAGAATATTTGGGAATTTTCTCCGATTTTTGTGGGTCATAAAAATGAGGGTTGCTTTGGAGCTCATTGAACTAGCTAGGGTTTTAGAGAAGAAAATGAATATTTTTCATTTAAGAAAAATATTCCCAAGATTACTTTGAGATGGATCAGAAGGGGAATGATGATTAGAGAGGGGAATGATGCACTTGGGTGAAAGCCAAGGGTACCCAAGTGTTTAAGTCCATAAGAAAAGATTCAGAAACCCCAACTTTCAAAATAAATCCAAATGAAAATCAGGAAAATAAGAGAGGGCAAAATCAGGCTGTCACAATGATAAATGTTTATTACTCATGCTAGAATTGTATTAATCGGAAACTTAGTACATGTGTGAATACATAGACAAACAAGTGTCACTAGTATGCCTCTACTTGACTAGCTCGTTAATCAAAGATGGTTAAGTTTCCTAGCCATAGACATGAGTTGTCATTTGATGAACGGGATCACATCATTAGAGAATGATGTTATTGACTTGGCCCATCTGTTAGCTTAGCACTATGATCGTTTAGTTTATTGCTATTGCTTCCTTCATAACTTATACATGTTCCTATGACTATGAGATTATGCAACTCCTGAATACCGGAGGAACACTTAGTGTGCTATCAAACATCACAATGTAACTGGGTGATTATAAAGATGCTCTATAGGTGTCTTCGATGGTGTTTATTGAGTTGGCATAAATCGAGATTAGGATTTGTCACTCTGATTGTCGGAGACGTATCTCTGGGCCCTCTCAGTAATGCACATCACTATAAGCCTTGCAAGCAATGTGACTAATGAGTTAGTTGCGGGATGATGCATTATGTAATGAATAAAGAGACTTGCCGGTAATGAGATTGAACTAGGTATGATGATACCGACGATCGAATCTTGGGCAAGTAACATATCGATGACAAAGGGAACAACGTATGTTGTTATGCTGTTTGACCGATAAAGATCTTCGTAGAATATGTAGGAACCAATATGAGCATCCACGTTCCGCTATTGGTTATTTACTTGAGATGAGTCTCGGTCATGTCTACATAGTTCTCGAACCCGTAGGGTCCGCACGCTTAACGTTCGGTGACGATCGGTATTATGAGTTTATGTGTTTGTTGTACCGAAGGTTGTTAGGAGTCCCGAATATGATCGCGGACATGACGAGGAGTCTCGAAATGGTCGAGACATAAAGATTGATATATTGGACGATGTTATTCGGACACCGGATGAGTTCCGGGGGTCACCGGATAAATATCGGAGTGCCGGAAGGGTTATCGGAACCACAGGGGAAGTTATGGGCCTTAAGGGAGATAGAGGGAGCAGCCAAGGGCTGGCTGCGTGCCCCCCATGGACCTAGTCCGAATTGGACTAGGGGGAGGTGCGGCGCCCCCTCCTTCCTTCTCCTTCCCCTCTCCTTCCTTCTTCTCGTAGTAGTACTAGAAAAAGGGGGAATCCAACTCCCACTAGGAGTAGGATTGCCCCCCTTGGGCGCGCCCTATGAGGGCCGGCCGACCTCCCCGTTGCTCCTTTATATATGGGGGTAGGGGGCACCCCATAGACACACAAGTTGATCTTAGCCGTGTGCGGTGCCCCCTCCACAGATTTCCACCTCGGTCATATTGTCGTAGTGCTTAGGCAAAGCCCTGCGTTGGTAACTTCATCATCACCATCATCACGCCGTCGTGCTGACGAAACTCTCCGTCAACCTCAGCTGGATCTAGAAGTTCGAGGGAAGTCACCGAGCTAAACGTGTGCAGATCGCGGAGGTGTCGTGCGTTCGGTACTTGATCAGTTGGATTGCGAAGACGTTCGACTACATCAACCGAGTTACTTAACGCTTCCGCTTTTGGTCTACGAGGGTACGTGGACACACTCTTCCCGCTCGTTTCTATGCTTCTCCTAGATAGATCTTGCATGATCGTAGGAAAATTTTGAAATACTACGTTCCCCAATAGGGGCATCCGAGCCAGGTCTATGCGTAGATGTTATATGCACGAGTAGAACGCAAAGAGTTGTGGGCGATAATAGTCATATTGCTTACCAGCATGTCATACTTTGATTCGGCGGTATTGTTGGATGAAGCGGCCCAGACCAACATTACATGACCGCGTTCATGAGACTGGTTCTACCACCGTGCTTTGCACACAGGGGGCTAGTGGGTGTCCGTTTCTCCAACTTTAGTTGAATCGAGTGTGACTACGCCCGATCCTTGTTGAAGGTTAAAACAGCAAACTTGACGAAAAATCGTTGTGGTTTTAATGCGTAGGTAAGAACGGTTCTTGCTAAGCCCGCAGCAGCCATATAAAACTTGCAACAACAAAGTAGAGGACGTCTAACTTGTTTTTGCAGGGCATGTTGTGATGTGATATGGTCAAGAAGTGATTATATAAATTGTTGTATGAGATGATCATGTTTTGTAACACAGTTATCGGCAACTGGCAGGAGCCATATGGTTGTCGCTTTATTGTATGAATGCAATCGCCATGTAATTTCTTTACTATATCACTAAGCGGTAGCGATAGTCGTGGAGGAAATACTTGGCGAGACGGCAACAATGCTTCGATGGAGATCAAGGTGTCAAGCCGGTGACAATGGTGATCATGACGGTGCTTTGGAGATGGAGATCAAAGGCACAAGATGATGATGGTCATATCATATCACTTATATTGATTGCATGTGATGTTTATCCTTTATGCATCTTATTATTGCTTAGTACAATGGTAGCATTATAAGATGATCTTTCACTAAATTTCAAAGTGTTCTCCCTGAGTATGCACCGTTGCTACAGTTCGTCGTGCCGAGACACCACGTGATGATCGGGTGTGATAAGCTCTACGTTCACATACAACGGGTGCAAGCCAGTTTTGCACACCCTGAATACTCAGGTTAAACTTGATGAGCCTAGCATATGCAGATATGGCCTCGAAACACTGAGACCGAAAGGTCGAGTGTGAATCATATAGTAGATATGATCAACATAGTGATGTTCACTATTGAAAACTACTCCATCTCACGTGATGATGAGACATGGTTTAGTTGATATGGATCACGTGATCACTTTGATGATTAAAGGCATGTCTATCTAAGTGGGAGTTCTTAAGTAATATGATTAATTGAACTTTAATTTATCATGAACTTAGTACCTGATAGTATTTTGCATGTCTATGTTGTTGTCGATAAATGGCCCGTGCCATTGTTCCGTTGAATTTTAACGCGTTCCTAGAGAAAGCTAAGTTGAAAGATGATGGTAGCAATTACACAGACTGGGTCCATAACTTAAGGATTATCCTCATTGCCGCACGAAGGAATTATGTCCTAGAAGCACCGCTGGGTGCCAAACCCACTGCAGGAGCAACGCCAGATGTTATGAACGTCTGGCAGAGCAAAGCTGATGACTACTCGATAGGTCAGTGTGCCATGCTTTACGGCCTAGAACCGGGACTTCAACGACGTTTTGAACGTCATGGAGCATATGAGATGTTCCAGGGGTTGAAGTTAATATTTCAAGCAAACACCCGGATTGAAAGATATGAAGTCTCCAATAAGTTCTATAACTGCAAAATGGAGGAGAATAATTCTGTCAATGAGCATATACTTAGAATGTCTAGGTACCACAATCACTTGACTCAGCTGGGAGTTAATCTTCCAGTTGACAGTGTCATTGATAGAGTTCTTCAATCACTGCCACCAAGTTACAAGAGCTTCATGATGAACTACAATATGCAAGGGATGGATAAGACGATTCCCAAGCTCCTCACAATGCTAAAGGCTGCGGAGGTAGAAATCAAGAAGGAGCATCAAGTGTTGATGGTCAATAAGACCACTAGTTTCAAGAAGAAGGGCAAAGGGAAGAAGGGGAACTTCAAGAAGAATGGCAAACAAGTTGCTACTCAAGTGAAGAAGCCCAAGTCTGGACCTAAGCCTGAGACTAAGTGCTTTTACTGCAAAGGGACTGGTCACTGGAAGCGGAACTGCCCCAAGTATTTGGCGGAGAAGAAGGATGGCAAAGTGAAAGGTATATTTGATATACATGTTATTGATGTGTACCTTACTAATGCTCGCAGTAGTGCCTGGGTACTTGATACTGGTTCTGTTGCTAATATTTGCAACTCGAAATAGGGGCTACGGATTAAGTGAAGATTGGCAAACGACGAGGTGAAGATGCGCGTGGGAAATGGTTCCAAAGTCGATGTGATCGCCGTCGGCACGCTACCTCTACATCTACCTTCGAGATTAGTTTTAGACCTGAATAATTGTTATTTGGTGCCAGCGTTAAGCATGAACATTATATCTGGATCTTTTTTGATGCGAGATGGTTCTTCATTTAAATCAGAGAATATGGTTGTTCTATTTATATGAGTAATATCTTTTATGGTCATGCACCCTTGATGAGTGGTCTATTTTTACTAAATCTTGATAGTAGTGATACACATATTCATAGTATTGAAGCCAAAAGATATAAGTTTAATAATGATAGTGCAACTATTTGTGGCACTACCGTTTAGGTCATATTGGTGTAAAGCGCATGAAGAAACTCTATGCTGATGGGCTTTTGGAATCACTTTATAATGAATCACTTGATGCTTGCGAACCATTCCTCATGGGCAAGATGACTAAGATTCTATTCTCCGGAACAATGGAGCGAGCAACAGACTTGTTGGAAATAATACATACTGATATATGCGGTCCGATGAGTGTTGATGCTCGCGATGGGTATCGTTATTTTCTGACCTTCACAGATGCTTTGAGCAGATATAGGTATATCTAATTAATGAAACATAAGTCTGAAACATTTGAAAGGTTCAAAGAATTTCAGAGTGAAGTGGAAAATCACCGTAACAAGAAAATAAAGTTTCTACGATCTGATCATGGAGAAGAATATTTGAGTTACGAGTTTGGTCTTCATTTGAAACAATGCGGAATAGTTTCGCAACTCACACCACTTGGAACACCACAGCGTAATGGTGTGTCCGCACGTTGTAATCGTACTTTTTTAGATATGGTGCGATCTATGATGTCTCTTACTGATTTACTGCTATCGTTTTGGAGTTATGCTTTAGAGACAACTGCATTCAATAGGGCACCATCTAAATCCGTTGAGACGATGCCATATGAACTATGGTTTGGCAAGAAGCCCAAGTTGTCGTTTCTTAAAGTTTGGGGCCGCGATGCTTGTGTGAAAAAGCTTCAACCTGATAAGCTCGAACCCAAATCGGAGAAATGTGTCTTCATAGGATACCCAAAGGAGACTGTTGGGTACACCTTCTATCACAGATCCAAAGGCAACATATTCGTTTCTAAGAATGTATCCTTTCTAGAGAAGGAGTTTCTCTCGAAAGAAGTGAGTGCGAGGAAAGTATAACTTGATGAGGTAACTGTACCTGCTCCCTTATTGGAAAGTAGTTCATCACAGAAATCAGTTCCAGTGATTCCTACACTAGTAAGTGAGGAAGCTAATGATAATGATCATGAAACTTTTGATCAAGTTACTACCAAACCTCGTAGGTTAACCAGAGTTAGATCCGCACCAGAGTGGTCCGGTAATCCAGTTCTGGAGGTCATGTTACTTGACCATGACGAACCTACGAACTATGAGGAAGCGATGATGAGCCCAGATTCCGTGAGATGGCTTGAGGCCATGAAATCTGAGATGGGATCCTTGTATGAGAACATAGTGTGGACTTTGGTTGACTTGCCCGATGATCGGCAAGCCATAGAGAATAAATGGATCTTCAAGAAGAAGACTGACGCTGACGATAATATCACTGTCTACAAAGCTCGACTTGTTGTGAAAGGTTTTCGACAAGTTCAAGGAGTTGACTACGATGAGACCTTCTCACCTGTAGCGATGCTTAAGTCTGTCTGAATCATGTTAGCAATTGCCGCATTTTATGATTATGAAATTTGGCAAATGGATGTCAAAACTGCATTCCTTAATGGATATCATAAAGAAGAGTTGTATATGATGCAACCAGAAGGTTTTGTCGATCCAAAAGGTGCTAAAAAAGTGTGCAAGCTCCAGCGATCCATTTATGGACTGGTGCAAGCCTCTTGGAGTTGGAATATACGTTTTGATAGTGTGATCAAAACATATGGTTTTATACAGACTTTTGGAGAAGCATGTATTTACAAGAAAGTGAGTGGGAGCTCTGTAGCATTTCTGATATTATATGTGGATGACATATTGTTGATCGGAAATGATATTGAATTTCTGAATAGCATAAAAGGATACTTGAATAAGAATTTTTCAATGAAAGACCTTGGTGAAGCTGCTTATATATTAGGCATCAAGATCTATAGAGATAGATCAAGACGCTTAATTGGACTTTCACAAAGCACATACCTTGATAAAGTTTTGAAGAAGTTCAAAATGGATCAAGCAAAGAAAGGGTTCTTGCCTGTGTTACAAGGCGTGAAGTTGAGTCAGACTCAATGCCCGACCAATGCAGAAGATAGAGAGAAAATGAAAGTCATTCCCTATGTTTCAGCCATATGTTCTATCATGTATGCAATGTTGTGTACCAGACCTGATGTGTGCCTTGCTATTGGTTTAGTAGGGAGGTACCAAAGTAATCCAGGAGTGGATCACTGGACAGCGGTCAAGAACATCCTGAAATACCTGAAAAGGACTAAGGATATGTTTCTCGTTTATGGAGGTGACAAAGAACTCGTCGTAAATGGTTACGTCGATGCAAGCTTTGACACTAATCCGGATGACTCTAAGTCACAAACTGGATACGTATTTATATTAAATAGTGGAGCTATCAGTTGGTGCAGCTCCAAGCAGAGCGTCGTGGCGGGATCTACATGTGAAGCGGAGTACATAGCTGCTTCAGAAGCAGCAAATGAAGGAGTCTAGATGAAGGAGTTCATATCCGATCTAGGTGTCATACCTAGTGCATCGGGTCCAATGAAAATCTTTTGTGACAATACTGGTGCAATTGCCATGGCAAAGGAATCCAGATTTCACAAGAGAACCAAGCACATCAAGAGGTGCTTCAATTCCATCTGCGATCAAGTTAAGGAGGGAGACATAGAGATTTGCAAGATACATACAGATATGAATGTTGCAGACCCGTTGACTAAGCCTCTCTCACGAGCAAAATATGATCAGCACCAAGACTCCGTGGGTGTTAGAATCATTACTGTGTAATCTAGATTATTGCCTCTAGTGCAAGTGGGAGACTGAAGGAAATATGCCCTAGAGGCAATAATAAAGTTGTTATTTATATTTCCTATATCATGATAAATGTTTATTGTTCATGCTAGAATTGTATTAACTGGAAACTTAGTACATGTGTGAATACATAGACAAACAAAGTGTCACTAGTATGCCTCTACTTGACTAGCTCGTTAATCAAAGATGGTTAAGTTTCCTAGCCATAGACATGAGTTGTCATTTGATGAACGGGATCACATCATTAGAGAATGATGTGATTGACTTGACCCATCCGTTAGCTTAGCACTATGATCGTTTAGTTTATTGCTATTGCTTTCTTCATAACTTATACATGTTCCTATGACTATGAGATTATGCAACTCCTGAATACCGGCAGAACACTTAGTGTGCTATCAAACATCACAACGTAACTGGGTGATTATAAAGATGCTCTACAGGTGTCTTCAATGGTGTTTGTTGAGTTGGCATAAATCAAGATTAGGATTTGTCACTCCGATTGTTGGATAGGTATCTCTAGGCCCTCTCGGTAATGCACATCACTATAAGCCTTGCAATCAATGTGACTAATGAGTTAGTTGTGGGATGATGCATTACGAAACAAGTAAAGAGACTTGCCGGTAACGAGATTGAACTAGGTATGATGATACCAATGATCGAATCTCGGGCAAATAACAAACCGATGACAAAGGGAACAGCGTATGTTGTTATGCGGTTTGATCGATAAAGATCTTCGTAGAATATGTAGGAACCAATATGAGTATCCAGGTTCCGCTATTGGTTATTGACCGGATATGAGTCTCGGTTGATACGTCTCCAATGTATCTATAATTTTTTATTGTTCCATGCTATTATATTATCTGTTTTGGATGTTTGATGGGCTTTAATATACCTTTTTATATTATTTTTGGGACTAACCTACTAACCAAAGGCCCAGTGCAAATTGCTATTTTTTTGCCTATTTCAGTGTTTCGCAGAAAAGGAATATCAAATGGAATCCAAATGGAATGAAACCTTCGGCAGAGTTATTTTTGGAACAAACGTGATCCAGGAGACTTGTAGTGGACGTCAAGAAAGAAGCGAGGAGGCCATGAGGCAGGGAGGCGCGCCCAGGGGGGTAGGCACGCCCCCACCCTCGTGGGCCCCTCGTAGCTCCACCGACGTACTTCTTCCTCCTATATATACCCATATACCCTGGAAACATCCAGGAGCACCACGAAACCCTATTTCCACTGCCGCAACCTTCTGTACCCGTGAGATCCCATCTTGGGGCCTTTTCCGGCGCTCTGCCGGAGGGGGAATCGATCACGGAGGGCTTCTACATCAACACCATAGCCTCTCCGATGATGTGTGAGTAGTTTACCACAGACCTTTGGGTCCATAGTTATTAGCTAGATGGCTTGTTCTCTCTCTTTGGATATCAATACAAAGTTCTCCTCGATTCTCTTGGAGATCTATTCGATGTAACTCTTTTTGCGGCGTGTTTGTCGAGATCCGATGAATTGTGGGTTTATGATCAAGATTATCTATGAACAATATTTGATTCTTCTCTGAAATCTTTTATGCATGATTTAAATATCTTTGCAAGTGTAGCGACCTGACCTCAGACGGTCAAGTCTCTGTGCTTAAGTGTCATCCCTGGATCGGTATGCTGACACACACAGTACTCGAGGATTTATAACAGAGGTAAATCACATGTATAAAGTAATGTAAATACTATTACCTCAATCCAAAAGGTGGAAGTAACAACAAGGTTGCAAAGTTGAGTCTAGAAATCGTAACCCTAACGTATCACTTACTCGTCGTAAGAAAATTCTGCAACATGAGACATTGCAGCCACAAAGGGTCAGTACATTGAATATACTGGCAAATTCACACCATAGGATAATGATGAATAATAACTATCACTACATGCATATATGGTTGGTGGAGGCTCTATACTTATAATGTTTTTGCGAAAAGCCAATTTTTCCCTACTACAAAGGAATATAATTTATTTAACTACAAAGTTGGTTGAAAAAAATATTGAGAAGGTTCCTCCAACTCAATCCCAAATTAACATCAATAACCCAACAAATTATTTAAGTAACGTGATGAGATCAATATGATAATCCAAGAACTAGATACTCAAGATGTCCATAACCGGGGACACGACTAACCATGATTAGTTTGTACACTCTGCAGAGGTTTGCGCACTTTTCCCCACAAGACTCGATCTCCTCCGTTGGATTTCTCGCACTACAGGGTGTTTGAGAAACGGATGACCGAGACACAGTCTTTCAGAAGCATTAACTCTCTACTCCGAATAGACTATACCACCTACAACCCACTACATCTGCTAGTCTACCTCTTCAAGAGCTTCACGCAACTTACTCAACTATGTTAGAGCACATAATAGCTTGTGTCTGCACACGGATGTTTCTAGCATGAATAATCTTATGATCCCTTTGAGCCTGGGTGGCATTCCATAGGGTGATCACACGGGTCCTCCGGGATCCCCTTGGGCAAACACTGGGTTCTCCAGGTGCCCGGGCAAACCACTAGGTGCTCCAGGGTGCCCCAACCAATCCACCCAGATGTGTATTAAAGTAGCCACCTTAAGTTAACCATTAAATAATAACTCTCACATCTGTCATGAATTCTCTCAAACCAATCCACGTCTACGAGCATAACATAGCAATATGAGCATAACGTAAAAGTAACTCCCAAGGTTTGAATGCAGGGCAATAGGTTCCCACCTCATCAACTACTTCCCAATACCCACATGTTATCAATCCTACTCATGCAATGTTTGAGGGTGAAACTAATGCATAAAAACTAGGTATGAAAGGGATATGATCAAAGTGTGAACTTGCCTGTACTGTTGATGAAGATGATTCGCACTCAAAACTCTTGACAGTTCTACTCGTCACACTCTGGTCAATCTATCGTAAGCAAGCAATAGTAACCACACATAAGCAATCACTCAAAAGATCGGAAAGAACAAAGAAGACAATTCAGAAAACATCAAAACCAAGAAAATAACTCTTGCAACATAAAACAATTTCTAACAGTACCAAAATTATGTGAATTTGGCCTTATCAGAAATTTTAGGTCAAGAGCTTCGATTTGCAAAAAGAATCAACCAAATTGGAGTTACGAAACTCAAATTACGATCAAACGAGGTTTGAATTCAAATATGTTTGAATTCAAATTTTAAAACTTTCAAAAACATGTTAAGTTGTTTTACTGGATAGAGAAGATCATAACGAAGAAGTGGGCGTTGGTTTCGTTGGATTTGGACAAACGAGTAAAAAGTAGTGACCATTTGAAGTATGGGGACTAATCTATAAATAAAGTATTCACGGATGGTTCCCTGGCTGAATTTTAAAAGAAAAAGGAAAAATCTACAGAACGAACGTTCGCTGCCGAACGCTAACTGACAAATCTGTTCACTGCTGAACCTAACCTAATGAACGTTCGCTAAATACCTAGTAAAGAAAAAAAACAACTTTTATATATATATAAAAAACGAAACGAAAACCAGTCGGTTTTATTACCGGTTCGGGCGGTTCGACGAAACCGTCGGGTCGGCCAAAAAAACCGGCGAGATCCGGCGGCTAGGGCATGTCCGACGAGTCCGGCGAACGGCGGCGGACGGCTCTGGCGAGCGGGGCGTTGGCGGCGTCGGCGCTGCGCGGCGCGGTGGACTGCGGCGGAGGCGGCAGCAAGTGGGCGACGCGGGCGGAGGAGAGGCAACGGCGGCGGCGAGAGAAGGCGGCGGGGTTTGCGGCGCGGGCGGCGGGATGCGAGGCGAGGGAAGAGGAGAGACCGGGCCCGTGGCTCCGGTTTTATAGGAGGGCGGGGCGGCTCTGGGGTGGCGTGGGGAAGGGGGCAGAGGAGAGGCGGCGGCGGGAGTCCGGGCGGCGTACGGCGGCGGCGACGCCATGCGGGTGCGGGAGTCCGTCCCGAGCTCGGGGACGAGCGGGGCGCGGCGCTGGGCTGGGCCGGCTGGCTAGGCTTCGGCCCAGTTGGCCCGCGGGGAAAGAAGTCTCTTTTTTTAAACGTTTTCTCAGACAAATAAAATAAAATAAAAAATATTATATAGGCATATAATATATCAAAAATTTCCGAAAAAGATTGTCTATAACGTGAACATTTCTCTAGTGCCAAATAAAATTCACAAAAATTCAAATAATTCAAACAGTGCTACTTCTACAATAAAACCCAATAAAAATCATTTTAGAAATACCAAAATTATTTCAAAATTATTTCTCTCCAATTTTATAATGTAGGGAATCATTTCACCCTATTTTCTATTTATTTTATTTTTGGAGAAAAATAATTTGAATAAAACCCAAATAACTCGAAATTGAAAATAATTTCAAATGGACTTTAAATTTGATCCTTGTAAACTTCCAACTCGTATTTCATATATTTTGAACAAGTCATTTTATCTTCTCTCATGAAAATAATTGAGTTGCTTAAAGTTTCTGAATTTGAAATATTTCCAAATAAAATTCAAATCTTTTCAAAACCCCCTTTTCATTTAATTAAATGGAAGAAGTCATATCATCTTCTCTCTAGGGTTTTGTATTTGAAAAGAATTTGAATTCACAGGGATCAAAATGCAGAATGAAAGTTTGGGAAAGTCCTTTTATTCCCTCTCATTTAACTTTCAAAAAGTTTCAAATTCACCCACTTTCGGTCAATCAATCACAGAGCAATCAAAACTATCTATTTATTATAACATTCCAAAATTTAGAATTTTGGGATGTTACAAACCTACCACCCTTAAAATGAATCTCGTCCTCGAGATTCGGAGAGGCTAGCAAGAAAAAGGTTAGGGTTTGGGGGTCTCCTCAAAATCCATCAATTGTCGCGGGAGGGGGTCTGGGGTGCTACCACCCTTAGAAGCATGGTTACGGTTTCATTAAAACTCATATACTTCATTCATATTGTTAACAGTGTCAGTCTTCTCAGATCTTCAGGATAATTCCTTATCCGGGCTCTTTTGGTAGCGGCATAACCTTTTCCTCAATTCTTCTGTCCTTTCATCTTGGTAAGGTTATTCCAAGACTGGGTCTTCCTAGCTGACGGGTCTGGCGCCAATACTAAACAACTATCGATATCTCATGGTGGTCAACCATTTATGGCTTCTCCTACAGGAAATGGGTCTGGGTTGAACCTCACCGTATAACCTACGGTTGGCAACAGTTGCCTTGTACAAGGGAAAAATACCTATACCATTCTAAGGTTTAAACAAGGTTTAATATCGTCGTCTCTCTACTATAGGTAAGTCACTCAGATTTACTATCCCGTATAGCAAGGCGGATAATAAGAGTAAGTCAGTATGGTGATCAATCCATCCCGCACCCAAATCATTACCTTGTACATGGTTTAGCAAATCTCGCATTCTAACACTCGGTCATCCTCACAAGCATTGCAGAATTTCTCTTGTCAACGAACTAGGTTCGGATAAATCCATTGATTCTGCAAGCCAAATAAAACATCTATCGTTCCTTCACAACTCTCAGATTTTGCGTTACTCCTATAAAATTGTGAGTGGGGCATCGGCGGTGGCGCTACGTGGCGGCGGCGCTGCGCGGCGCGGTGGACTGCGGCGGCGGCGGCAAGTGGGCGACGCGGGTGGAGGAGAGGCAGCGGCGGCGGAGACAGAAGGCGGCGGGGTTTGTGGCGCGGGCGGCGGGATGCGAGGCGAGGGAAGAGGAGAGACGGGGCCCGGGGCTCCGGCTTTATAGGACGGCGAGGCGGCTCCGAGGTGGCGTGGGGGAGGGGGCAAAGGAGAGGCGGCGGCGGGAGTCCGGGCGGCGTACGGCGGCGGCGATGCCGTGCGGGTGCGGGAGTCTGTCCCGAGCTCGGGGACGAGCGGGGCGCGGCGCGGGGCTTCGGCCCAGTTGGCCCGCGGGGAAAGAAGTCTCTTTTTTTAAATGTTTTCTCAGACAAATAAAATAAAATAAATATTATATAGGCATATAATATATCAAAAAATTTAGAAAAAGATTGTCTACAACGTGAACATTTCTCTAGTGCCAAATAAAATTCACAAAAATTTCAAATAATTCAAATAGTGCTACTTCTACAATAAAACCCAATAAAAATCATTTTAGAAATACGAAAATGATTTCAAAATTATTTCTCTCCAATTTTCTGATGTAGGGAATCATTTTACCTTATTTTCCATTTATTTTATTTTTGGAGAAAAATAATTTGAATAAACCCAAATAACTCCAAATTGAAAATAATTTCAAACGGACTTTAAATTTGATCCTTTTAAACTTCCAACTCGTATTTCATATATTTTGAAGAAGTCATTTTATCTTCTCTCATGAAAACAATTGAGTTGCTTAAAGTTTCTGAATTTGAAATATTTCCAAATAAAATTCAAATCTTTTCAAAAAGCCCTTTTTATTTAATTAAATGGAAGAAGTCATATCATCTTCTCTCTAGGGTTTTGTATTTGAAAAGAATTTGAATTCATGGGGATCAAAATGCAGAATGAAAGTTTGGGAAAGTCCTTTTATTCCCTCTCATTTAACTTTAAAAAAGTTTTGAATTCACTCACTTTCAGTCAATCAATCACAGAGCAATCAAAACTATCTATTTATTATAACATTCCAAAATTTAGAATTTTGGGATGTTACTGCAAGTCTCTTCGAATTATCAGTTTGGTTTGGCCTACTAGATTGATCTTTCTTGCAATGGGAGAAGTGCTTAGCTTTGGGTTCAATCTTGCGGTGTCCTTTCCCAGTGACAGCAGGGGCAGCAAGGCATGTATTGTATTGTTGCCATCGAGGACAAAAAGATGGGGTTTATATCATATTGCTTGAGTTTATCCCCCTACATCATGTCATCTTGCCTATTACGTTACTCTGTTCTTATGAACTTAATACTGTAGATGCGTGCTGGATAGCGGTTGATGTGTGGAGTAATAGTAGTAGATGCATAATCGATTCGGTCTACTTGTCACAGACGTGATGCCTATATACATGATCGTGCTTATATATTCTCATAAGTATTCACTTTTCTATAAATTGCTCGACAGTAATATGTTCACCCATCGTAGAATTTGCTATCTTGAGAGAAGCCACTAGTGAAACCTATGGCCCCCGGGTCTATCTTCCATCATATTATTTCCATATCAACTTGCCATTTCTATTACCGTTTATTTTGCAATCTTTATTTTCCAATCTATACAACAAAAATACCAAAAAATATTTATCTTATTATCTCTATCAGATCTCACTCTCATAAGTGACCGTGAAGGGATTGACAACCCCTTTATCGCGTTGGTTGCGAGGTTCTTATTTGTTTGTCTAGGTACGAGGGACTTGCGTGTAGTCTCCTACTGGATTGATACCTTGGTTCTCAAAAACTCAGGGAAATACTTACGCTACTTTGCTGCATCACCCTTTCCTCTTCAAGGGAAAACCAACGCAAGATCAAGAGGTAGTAAGAAGGATTTCTGGCGCCGTTGCCGGGGCGATCTACGCACAAGTCAAGACATACAAAGTACTCATCACAAACTCTTATCCCTCGCATTACATTATTTGCCATTTGCCTCTCGTTTTCCTCTTCCCCACTTCACCCTTGCCATTTTATTCGCCCTCCTTTTCCGCTCGCCTCTTTTTCGTTCGCCTCTTTTGCTTACCTCTTGCTTGCTTGTGTGTTGGATTGTTTGCCGCGATGGCTTTACCAAAAAGTGTTGATCCTCACCTTAGAAGGTTGGAAGAAATTGAAAACAACGTTAGAAGTTTTATGTCCTTGAAGTTTGAGCATAATAATTTCTTCAGAAACGAGCTTAAAGAACAAAAAAGTTGTATGGGGTACATGAATAAAGAGCTCAATGATATGTCTAAAGAATTTTATGGTTCAAAATCTCAGTTCGCTCATCTTGAAAACTCAATAGCCCAAATTTTGGATAAGCAGGCCACCTTAGTTAATAAGATGGCCGCCAAACCGGAAGAACTAGACGATAATAAGGATGAAGATCTAAAAGTGATTGATGTGTCTCCTATTAAATCTTTGTTCTGCAATATGAATCCTGATAATGATGGGACTAGAGATGAGTTAACTTTAGCCAAAAGGCATCCCGATGATTCGGAGTTTTTAGATCTTGATGCAAAAATTGGTAAAAGTGGGATTGAAGAGGTCAAAACTCTACATATCAATGAACCCACTATTTTGGATTTCAAGGAATTTAATTATGATAATTTCTCTTTGATAGATTGTATTTCCTTATTGCAATCCATGCTAAATTCTCCTCATGCTTATAGTCAAAATAAAGCTTTTACCAAACATATAGTTGATGCTTTAATGAAATCTTATGAAGAAAAGCTTGAATTAGAAGCTTCTATCCCTAGAAAACTTTATGATGAGTGGGAACCTACTATTAAAATTAAAATTAAATATCATGAATGCTTTGCTTTATGTGATTTGGTTGCTAGTGTTTCCACGATTCCAAAAACTTTGTGTGATGTGTTAGGTTTCCGTGAATTTGATGATTGTTCTTTAAATTTGCACCTCACGGATTCCACTATTAAGAAACCTATGGGAAGTATTAATGATGTTCTTATTGTTGCAAATAGGAATTATGTGCCCGTAGATTTCATTGTTCTTGATATAGATTGCAATCCTACATGTCCTATTATTCTTGGTAGACCTTTCCTTAGAACGATTGGTGCAATTATTGATATGAAAGAAGGAAACATTACATTCCAATTTCTGTTAAGGAAAGGCATGGAACACTTTCCTAGAAACAAAATTAAATTACCTTATGAATCTATTATGAGAGCCACTTATGGATTGCATACCAAAGATGACAATACCTAGATCAATTCTTGTTTTTATGCCTAGCTAGGGGCGTTAAACGATAGCACTTGTTGGGAGGCAACCCAATTTTATTTTTGTTTCTTCCTTTTTGGTTCTGTTTAGTAATAAATAATCCATCTAGCTTCTGTTTAGATGTGGTTTTATGCTTTTAATTAGTGTTTGTGCCCAGTAGAACCTTCGGGAAGACTTGAGGGAAGTTTATGTGATCTTGCTATAAAAAACAGAAACTTTAGCGCTCACGAGATTTGCTTCCATTTTTTATGGAGAGTGCGATTAGGTTGATTCTTTTTTCAGATGATTAATAGACAAATTCCTCACGTCCACCAATTTATTTCAGATTTTTTGGGGTTACAGAAGTATTCGAAACCTACAGATTACTACAGACTCTTCTGTTTTTGACAGATTCTGTTTTTCGTGTGTTGTTTGCTTATTTTGATGAATCTATGGCTAGTATCGGGGGGTATGAACCACAGAGAAGTTGGAATACAGTAGGTTTAACACCAATATAAATAAAGAACGAGTTCATTACAGTACCCTGAAGTGGTGGTTTGTTTTCTTATACTAAGGGAGCTCATGAGATTTTCTGTTGAGTTTTGTGTTGTGAAGTTTTCAAGTTTTGGGTAAAGATTTGATGGATTTTGGAATAAGGAGTGGCAAGAGCCTAAGCTTGGGGATTCCCAAGGCACCCCAAGGTAAAATTCAATGACAACCAAAATCCTAAGCTTGGGGATTCCCCGGAAGGCATCCCCTCTTTCGTCTTCGTCCATCGGTAACTTTACTTGATGCTATATTTTTATTCACCACATGATATGTGTTTTACTTGGAGCATCTTGTATGATTTGAGTCTTTGCTTTTTTAGTTTACCACAATCATCCTTTCTGTACACACCTTTTGGAGAGACACACATGAATCGGAATTTATTAGAATACTCTATGTGCTTCACTTATATCTTTTGATCTAGATAATTTTGCTCGAGTGCTTCACTTATATCTTTAAGAGCACGGTGGTGGTTTTATTTTATAGAAATTATTGATCTCTCATGCTTCACTTATATTATTTTGAGAGTCTTTTAGAACAGCATGATAATTTGCTTTGGCTATAAAATTAGTCCTAACATGATAGGCATCCAAGATGGGTATGATAAAAACTTTCATAAAAAGTGCATTGAATACTATGAGAATTTGATACTTGATGATTGTTTTGAGATATGAAGATGGTGATATTAGAGTCATGCTAGTTGAGTAGTTGTGAATTTGATAAATACTTGTTCTAAAGTTTGTGATTCCGTAGCATGCACATATGGTGAACTGTTATGTGATGAAGTCGGAGCATGATCTATTTATTGATTGTCTTCCTTATGAGTGGCGGTCGGGGATGAGCGATGGTGTTTTCCTAGCAATCTATCCCCCTAGGAGAATGTGTGTAGTACTTTGTTTTGATAACTAATAGATTTTTGCAATAAGTATGTGAGTTCTTTATGACTAATGTTGAGTCCATGGATTATACGCACTCTCACCCTTCCACCATTGCTAGCCTCTCTAGTACCGCGCAACTTTCGCCATTACCATACACCCACCATATACCTTCCTCAAAACAGCCACCATACCTACCTATTATGGCATTTCCATAGCCATTCCGAGATATATTTCCATGCAACTTACCACCGTTCCGTTTGTTATGACACGTCATATTATTGTCATATTGCTTTGCATGATCATGTAGTTGACATCGTATTTGTGGAAAAGCCACCTTTATAATTCTTTCATACATGTCACTCTTGATTCATTGCATATCCTGGTACACCGCCGGAGGCATTCACATAGAGTCATATTTTGTTCTAGTATCGAGTTGTAATTTTTGAGTTGTAAGTAAATAAAAGTGTGACGATCATCATTATTAGAGCATTGTCCCAAGTGGGGAAAGGATGATGGAGACTATGATTCCCCCACAAGTCAGGATGAGACTCCGGACGAAAAGAAAAAAAGAGAGAGAAAGGCCATAAAAATAGAGGGCCCAAAAAAGGAAAAGAAAAAAGAAAAAAATGAGAGAAAAAGAGAGAAGGGACAATGCTACTATCCTTTTACCACACTTGTGCTTCAAAGTAGCACCATGATCTTCATGATAGAGAGTCTCCTATGTTGTCACTTCCATATACTAGTGGGAATTTTACAATATAGAACTTGGCTTATATATTCCAATGATGGGTTTCCTCAAAATGCCCTAGGTCTTCATGAGCAAGCAAGTTGGATGCACACCCACTTAGTTCTTTTATTGAGCTTTCATACACTTATAGCTCTAGTGCATCCGTTGCATGGCAGTCCCTACTCACTCACATTGATATCTATTGATGGGCATCTCCATAGGCCGTTGATATGCCTAGTTGATGTGAGACTATCTTCTCCTTTTGTCTTCTCCACAACCACCATCCTATTCCACCTATAGTGCAATGTCCATGGCTCACGCTCATATATTGCGTGAAGATTGAAAAAGTTTAAGAACATCAAAAGTATGAAACAATTTCTTGGCTTGTTATGGGGTTGTGCATGATTTAAATATTTTGTGTGGTGAAGATGGAGCATATCCAGACTATATGATTTTGTAGGGATAACTCTCTTTGGCCATGTTGTTTTGAGAAGACATGATTGCTTTGTTAGTATGCTTGAAGTATTATTATTTTTATGTCAATATTAAACTTTTGTCATGAATCTTTCGGATCTGAACATTCATGCCACAATAAAGAAAATTACATTGAGACCTATGCTAGGTAGCATTCCACATCAAAAATTCTATTTTTATCATTTACCTACTCGAGGACGAGTAGGAATTAAGCTTGGGGATGCTTGATACGTCTCCAATGTATCTATAATTTTTTATTGTTCTGTGCTATTATATTATCTGTTTTGGATGTTTAATGGGCTTTAGTATACCTTTTTACATTATTTTTGGGACTAACCACTAACCAAAGGCCCAGTGCAAATTGCTATTTTTTGCCTATTTCAGTGTTTCGCATAAAAGGAATATCAAATGGAATGAAACCTTCAAGAGAGTTATTTTTGGAACAAACGTGATCCAGGAGACTTGGAGTGGACGTCAAGAAAGAAGCGAGGAGGCCACGAGGCAGGGAGGCGCGCCCCCACCCTCGTGGGCCCCTCGCAGCTCCACCGACGTACTTATTCCTCCTATATATACCCATATACCCCAAAAACATCCAAGAGCACCACGAAACCCTATTTCCACCACCGCAACCTTCTGTACCCGTGAGATCCCATCTTGGGGCCTTTTTCGGCGCTCTGACGGAGGGGGAATCGATCACGGAGGGCTTGTACATCAATACCATAGCCTCTCCGATGATGTGTGACTAGTTTACCACAGACCTTCGGGTCCATAGTTATTAGCTAGATGGCTTCTTATCTCTCTTTGGATCTCAATACAAATTTCTCCTCGATTCTCTTGGAGATCTATTTGATGTAATTCTTTTTGCGGTGTGTTTGTCGAGATCCAATGAATTGTGGGTTTATGATCAAGATTATCTATGAACAATATTTGATTCTTCTCTGAAATATTTTATGCATGATTTAAATATCTTTGCAAGTCTCTTCGAATTATCAGTTTGGTTTGGCCTACTAGATTGATCTTTCTTGTAATGGGAGAAGTGCTTAGCTTTGGGTTCAATCTTGCGGTGTCCTTTCCCAGTGACAGCAGGGGCAGCAAGGCACGTATTGTATTGTTGCCATCGAGGATAAAAAGATGGGGTTTATATCATATTGCTTGAGTTTATCCCTCTACATCATGTCATCTTGCCTAATGCGTTACTCTGTTCTTATGAACTTAATACTCTAGATGCATGCTGGAAAGCGGTCGATGTGTGGAGTAAAAGTAGTAGATGCAGAATCGTTTCTGTCTACTTATCGCTGATGTGATGCCTATATACATGATCATGTTTAGATATTCTCATAAGTATTCACTTTTCTATCAATTGCTCGACAGTAATTTGTTCACCCACCGTAGAATTTGCTATCTTGAGAGAAGCCACTAGTGAAACCTATGGCCTCCGGATCTATCTTCCATCACATTATTTCCATATCAACTAGCTATTTCTATTACCGTTTATTTTGCAATCTTTATTTTCCAATCTATACAACAAAAATACCAAAAATATTTATCTTATTATCTCTATCAGATCTCACTCTCGTAAGTGACCGTGAAGGGATTGACAACCCCTTTATCGCGTTGGTTGCGAGGTTCTTATTTGTTTGTGCAGGCGCGAGGGACTTGCATGTAGTCTCCTACTGGATTGATACCTTGGTTCTCAAAAACTGAGGGAAATACTTACGCTACTGTGCTGCATCACCCTTTCCTCTTCAAGGGAAAACCAACGCGAGCTCAAGAGGTAGCATCGGTCATGTCTACATAGTTCTCGAACCCGTAGGGTCCGCACGCTTAATGTTCCATGATTATCGGTATTACGAGTTTATGTGTTTTGATGTACCGAAGGTTGTTCGGAGTCTTGGATATGATCACAGACATGACGAGGAGTCTCGAAATGGTCGATACATACATATTAATATATTGGACGATTTTATTCAGACACCGGATGAGTTCCGGGGGTCACCGGATAAATATCAAAGTGCCAGAAGGGTTATCGGAACCACCGGGGAGGTTATGGGCCTTATTGGGCCTTAAGGGAGAGAGGGAGGGAGCAGACAAAGGCTGGCCACGTACGCCCACATGGGCCTATTCCGAATTGGACTAGGTGAGGGAGTCCTGGACTAAGGGGTCCTCGGGCATCCGGCCTGTTATCGATGGGCCGGACCGGTGGGCTGTGAAGACATGAAGGCCGAAGAATTCACGGTGTCCGGATTGGACTCTACTTGGCGTGGAAGGCAAGCTTGGCGACCGAAGATTCCTTCTTATGTAGCCGACTCCATGTAAACCCTAGATCCCCTCGGTGTCTATATAAACCGAAGGGGATAGTTCGGAAAGCATACCACATATACTCATTACCATACCCAGATAGGCTAGACTTCTAGGGTTTAGCCATTACGATCTTATGGTAGATCAACTCTTGTAACGCTCATATTCATCAATATCAATCAAGCAGGATGTAGGGTATTACCTCCATAGAGAGGGCCCGAACCTGGGTAAACATCGTGTCGCTCGTCTCCTATTACCATCGATCCTAGACGCACAGTTCGGGACTCCCTACCCGAGATCCACCGGTTTTGACACCGACATTGGTGCTTTCATTGAGAGTTCCACTATGCCGTCAGCAAAGGGCTCGATGGCCCCTTCGATCGTCAGTAATGACGTTGTCCAGGGAGAAACCTTCCTCCCCGGACAGATCTTCATATTCGGCGGCTTCGTATTGCGGGCCAACTCGCTTGGCCATCAGGTTAGATTCGGGAGCTAGAATTACGTTGCGGACATCCATGGAGACTTGATCTTCAATGGATTCGAGACCGCGGCAACCGCTCCCCGTCGCCCCGATGAACATGGCTTAAACCTGTCATCAGGCCGCATCCAGGAGATAGCTCCCGTAGCAGCTCCGGCCTCAAATCCGGAGCAGTTCAAGTCGTACGAAGATGGGAAGCTCAACCCCATCACGGGGACCACCGATTATGCAGCGCTGGAGCCACACACAGATTCCACTTCGTACGGTATCTACATCAATGAAACCCCGGACTCGCCTCCGATGTCGAGCTCTGAACCCTGCGGGCCTGCGTATGCCGAACTCGATCGGTTATCAATCTTCAAGTTCAGCGCCACAGATGTCTTCCAACACTCGCCCATGGGCGACATACTAGACTCGCTAAAAAACCTATCCCTGGCGGGCGACCCATCTCCGAACTATGTTCAGTTCGAACTTACGGCGGACAACGGGGAATTTTACTTCCCATCCGCCACCCACTTCATAGCCACTGTTAAAGATGTAGCCAACACACCTAATCCCCGTGCTGAAGACATTGACGGAATGGACGAGGATGAGGGGCAAGGCCAAAGCTTACTACCTGCTAGACACGGGACACGCACTTCCTGGTATGACGTGTGTATGATAGACACACCTTACGGCGCTCTCGACGATGAGAAGGAGAATCTGGTCGAGGATAAACCGCCTGGTACACAGCCAGGATACCGGCGCTCTGGGCCTCATCTCCCAAGAGAAGACACTCCCAGCACCAAAGAAGACGATACTCCGGACAACGAAGACCCTGCTGAGGTAGAATCCGAGCAGGAGGAACAGGAAGACGGGCAAGACAGCCCTGACGAACAGGCCACATGTGGGGACTCGGAGGACAACAACTATCTCCCCCTCTCCGAGGAGGAGGAGATCTTCGGCAACGAGGATTTTACCGCGACAAAGGAACCTCTCAAGCAGGAGCGCTTTAAACGCCAGCTTATAGCCACTGCAAGGAGCTTAAGAAAGAAGCAGCTGCAGCTTCAAGCAAGCCAAGACTTGCTCAATGATAGATGGACCGAGGTCTTTGTCCGTGTCAAAACTAGTGGATCTCGGGTAGGGGGTCCCAAACTGTGCGTCTAAGGCTGATGGTAATAGGAGGCGGGGGACACGATGTTTACCCAGGTTCGGGCCCTCTCGATGGAGGTAATACCCTACTTCCTGCTTGATTGATCTTGATGATATGAGTATTACAAGAGTTGATCTACCACGAGATCGTAGAGGCTAAACCCTAGAAGCTAGCCTATGATTATGATTGTTGTTGTCCTACGGACTAAACCCTCCGGTTTATATAGACACCGGAGGGGTCTAGGGTTACACAGAGTCGGTTACAAGGGAGGAGATCTACATATCCGAATTGCCAAGCTTGCCTTTCACGCAGAGGAGAGTCCCACCCGGACACGCGACGAAGTATTCAATCTCGTATCTTCATAGTCCAACAATCCGGCCAAAGTATATAGTCCGGCTGTCCGAGGACCCCCTAATCCAGGACTCCCTCAGTAGCCCCTGAACCAGGCTTCAATGACGATGAGTCCGGCGCGCAGATTGTCATCGGTATTGCAAGGCAGGTTCTTCTCCAAATCTCGAGTACCTATTGTAACGAGTAGTGTCCGGCTTCCCATGAATGTTGCACTCCTCAGCTTCTGTGCTTTAATAATGGCTATCTTCCACGTGTCAAGCGAATGCGAGAAGTTGAGGCATTTTTACATTTGCCACCCTAACCATGTAAGTAAATCGTCTATTTAAAGAGTCGGGGATCCTCAGATCCAGATCACACCATCCTCCCACAGTGAGTATCCATCAGAGCGCGCCCGGAAAAGTCCATCCCATCATGGCCGGCCATCGCAGCTCCTCCTCTCGCTCCCGTAGCACTAAGCCAGGCAATTGGGAGAAGTGTTCCGCCCCCCATAGCCAATTAGTAGAATTGCAGACCCAGGGGTTTCTCCCTCCTGCGTATATGGTCCCCGCCCGAGCCGGATTAGCCACTTATAATGGTAGGGAGCAAGCAGAGAGGTTTCCCAACCCATCCAGGGGGAGCGGGTATGCCTTGTCCCTTACTTATTGAGGGGACTCGGATTTCCAATCCATCTGTTCCTCCGCGGGCTCCTGGAGTTCTATGGCCTCCAGCTACATAACTTTACTCCCGCCTCCATATTACACATCGCCGGCTACGTCGCCTTTTGCGAGCTGTTTCTGGGCTGTGAAGCTCATTTCGAGCTATGGAAGAGGCTATTCTGCCTCGTACCCCGTACACAGGAGGGGTCAATATATCAAGTGGGCGGAGCCAAAATATGGCGCATCGCCGGGACCGGATACCTGTCCGGTACTCCGAAGAAGGCATCGGAAGACTGGCCTTCGGAGTGGTTTTATATGGAGGACGTCCCTCTTCCGGACCCTATTCGGATGGGCCTTCCTGAGTTTAATAATGCCCCTTTGAAGAAACGACGTAGCTGGCGCCCTCGGAGCCCCCAGGAGGAAGATAACAGAGAGGTCCTTTACCTAATGGGCAGGATAAAACCGCTGGCCAAATCAGGACTGACAATAATCGAGGTTATGTCAATATGTATAATGCGGGGGGTGCAGCCACTTCAGTATCGGGGGAAACCCATGTGGCACTTCAATGGAGAAGACGATGCCACCCGCTGCAGCCGTAAAGGTCCCGACTCCGCCGCTGCTCTAGCGAAAATACTGTCCGATTTATACAAAGGAGAGGAAGAGGAGTTCATCCGCATTAAGCCACATGATGGATTCTCCATGTACAACCCCCCAAACTGGGTGATCTGCTACATTTTACTCCAGACCTTCATGCATTCTTCATCATAGATATTTACCTTGCTATTTCATAGCAGGAACTGCGAAAAGCTATGAGGGAGGTCCATAGCCCGTCTCAACAGCCAAAGGACCCTGACCGGGCCCTCGACTCCGGACTCGAAGAAGATCCGGACATATTTGTGGAGCTCATCGACAGGATGTTCTATCAGTTAAGCTGCGACGGTGCCTTGGTGGCCATCATAGCCGATTATCCTGGCCTGCTCCCTGCATCGCATGTAAGTAAAACCGGAGTCCCAACTTCCGAGAAGGATCCCTTTTTTGCACTTCACCCACCGCACACATATGGTGTCTTACAGGGAAGGCCCTCGGGACACCATGCCGAACCCGCGGTGACTCACCAACAAGGGGCACCGAAGATGGGTAGGCTTAAAAGGAAGGCGGTCAGGACTGAGATGCCGTCGCAGAGGTATGAAAAAAAACCTGCTCCATGGTTGTCGTCTTTAAAATATAATAACGTCCAAGGTTCCTGGCAGAAACAACGCTCGCTGGACCGTGTCCATAGTTCCTGTCGGACACGCCTGCACCAGCCGGATTCCAGAGCCAGACTTAGGGGCAGATCCTAACGTGGGGACAATACCGGATGTTCCTCCTACAGAGGACGCGGATAGGCTGTCGGCTACAAATTCTGAAGTGGAGAGTGCCATGAATCATAGGCGCCGCCGGGCTGTACTCCGCGACCCTGGTTTGTCCGAAGAGGTGTTTATGCCTTCAACTCGGGAGACACGTACATCCGAGCTACTCAAAATGGCCTTGCCAGAGCCACGGATCGGTATGTAAAGGATATACATGTAAGAAAATCTGATAATTATGTATATCAGTAGCCCCTGAGACTTGAAACAGTTGGCACAACTGATTTAAGGATCATTATATGCGTAGGTTCTTACGGAGAAGAATACCCAGTTTTCTCAAGAGCTGGAGGGGTGCAAAGCCCAACTACGGGCCGCAGTTGCCGAAATGGAGGAGTCCAAGAAGGCCCCATCTAGTAATACTTGTCCGGATCGAAAATAATGAAATGACATGTACCAGTTAGTATTCGGCATGCATGCAAATCTAACAATAGATTCTGCAGATGATCCTAGAGTGAATCCAAAGATCGGGCGAGGGGATGAGCAACATGCTCAACGACAGCTAGAGGCTGGCGAGTGCGTGCTTACACGGGTTAGGCAGGAAAAAAACGATCTCCAAGATGCCAATACCCGGCTGGGCGTTGAACTGAAAAATGTTCGGGCCCAGCTAGCTAACTCCGTAAAGGAGAATAAGAGGCTTCAACGCGGCATTTTTAGTAAGTGCTTGAACGAACTTTTATAGAGTTCGGCGAAGAAACCGGCTAACAGAGTAATATCTGTAGGTTTGTTGACGGGTCATCCCGAAGAGGAGATGCCCGGATCCACGGGCGATCTTCTGCCAGAGCTCTCACAACTGCACGAACAAGTTCAGCAGGTGATGCAGGGCATTGACCAGGCCTTGTGGCCATCCGCCTCCCTGTCAGGAGGCATGGGGGAGCTTTTAGAGATGCTCAAGGGAGTGCGGCAGCGCTTCTGATTATGGAAGATATCTGCCTGCCGACAAGGTGCAAGGGAAGCCTGGGCCATGGTGAAGACGCGATATACCAAGGCTGACCCGAACCACATGGCCGAGGTCGGACCTATAGGGTATGATGGGAAAGAGATCCCCGTTAGTCTAGTATATGACCAGGTAAAATTAGCCGCAAAGTATTCCCAACAGGATTGTAGGCTAGACAGCCTGTTGGATGGTATAGAAGAAGAATTTAGTCGGTTTAAGTGACTGTGTACTTCAAGTGACATATTTTGTCCCTAGCCAGATTGTAAATCATTTGTCATGGCGGACCTTTTCGCTTCGTCCTCCAGACCCGATAGTCTGGAGTGTATCCAAATACCCGCTCAGTTATGTAAAAACCAGGGTACGCGTGGAAACCAGGCGTAGGGGTCATAAGTTCTTGAACAGACAAGTACCCAACTAGCTATGTTATATTACATGGATAGTAAGAAACATCTTCCAGGGAGAATAGTTCCGTTAAGGGTTCCTTTCCCTGGGTACGCATGCATTAATGTGCATGTCCGAACTGCGAAAGGAGACACATGATATAAACATCTAGGGGCATGTATTGCAATAAGTAAAAGTCATCCTTTGTTCACCGACCGAATATTCCCTTAAGAACGCTAGCTTTCGGCTTCACCCAGTCTGAGGTACACATCCGGCTAATCCGGCAGTAACAATCACAGAGGTGCTCCCCTTATGCCCTAGCCGAATTAACGGGAACGTAGGGCATAAATACAACAGCCAGGCAACCCAGCTTGGCCAAAACTTAAGTCATATCGATGCATATAATGGCGAAGAAAAGGTACATGTAGAAAAGTAACACATGTGCAGGGGGCATAGAGCCCGGAACATAATTATATTAAGCTTCTGTATAAGAAGCCCCCAGGTATAATGAGCACGCATGGCTTGTCAAGATTGTGTAGTAAAGACACATTTTAACCTTTTAAGGCCGTGAAAAAAGGGAAGAAAGAAAGAAAGACAGACAGATAGCGTATATATATATATACATAAACACTATTCTGATCATGGGATGAGAATAATATTCTGATCACAACCTGACCTGCCCCGCTAATAGTACGTTGAACTTCCATGTGAGCTAGGTTGAACTTCCGCCAACATTGCCCAAATGGGGCTTGCGATATACCGTTGGAAAGTTATGGACACCAGTATCATGACCCAACTTAAATTTTTGGCAAAATGCAAGCGGTTTAAGAGCAGTTTTGAAAACCGTTTTTTCTTCACACAAAAAACGTGAATCATATTTTAGATCGCATTTCTAAACCGTTTATTGAAATGAGGCATATAATATGGCATTGGAAAGCTGCTGAAAAACCGCTCCTTCCACATGTTGAAAGTTTTCTCTAATTCCCTATGGTTAAAGAGTAATTTGAAAAAACGTAAATTTTCGCAAACCGAACACCCGAGTTTGTATTTTTCGATGCCATTTCTGAACGGCTAACCCAATTGAGGCAAATAATATGGCGTTGGAAAGCTTATGAAAATGCGCTACTTTTTTATGTTAAAAGTTTTTTCTAATTTTGAACGGTTTAAAAGTAATTTAGAAAATGGTACAAGTCCTACTGAGTTCATATTTTCGAGCTCATTTTTTAACCGTGCGTCCGAATGCAGCAAATGATATGGCGTTGGAAAGCTTGAACAAATGCGAAAAAAAATTGTATGTATTGTTGCTCCCAATTCCTCACGGTTTTAAGTCAGTTTTGAAAATGGATAAAAACGTATTTTCCCCGTAATTTCTACAAACTTTCTCGGAATGAGGCAAATAATATACCGCTGAAAAGCTACGGAAAATGCGAAACTTTTTCATGTTGATGGTTTTCTCTGATTCCTAGCCATTTTCATGTAATTTCGAAAACAGCGAGATCATTTGTTTTGCCTTTATCGCAAAACAGATTCTTCAAAAATGCACCGCGTGAAGAACCTGAACTTCTCGTCGCGTGTACCTGAACTTCACTCTGCTTTTCACGTGCTTTTTTTGCCCGTAGATCTACATCCACTACTTGTAGCTCTCCATCCACTCATCGAAATTGAGCAAGTTATATACCGGTGGAAAGCTGATGTAAACATGCAACTTTCCCGTGTTGATCGTTTTTTCGTACTCGCGACGATTTTAAAAGTTTTTCATCTCAAATTCATTCACTATAGTAGTCAAACTTTCTGCTGTTTTCACATTGAACTTATGTGGCATATTTTCGTTTGTAATTTTCTTATCCATTTCGTCAGTGTTACACAAATGATATTCTTGTTGTACATACCTCTCTCACAATATTTTTTTTAACTTTCTCCGACCGAGGACTTTAACTTACATAAATGATTTTCCTGTTGTTTTGAAATATATTAGAAAATGACTTGATCATGATTTCTGCCTTCATCGCGAATGGAAATGCACTGTGTGAAGTAGTTGAACTTCTCAGGCATGTCTGTTTGAACTTCACTCTGTTTTTGACGTGCTGTTTTTTGCACTGCGTGAAGTAGTTGAACTTCCGGGGCAAGTCTGTCTGAACTTCACTCTATTTCACTTTATTGTATTTTTCTTATATGAAATACGCACCATGTAATACGTGAACTTCTGGCTGTTATCACTTTGAACTTCTCTCTGGTTTGAGATAATTATTCTAAAACACAAAAAATAACATTTTTTATGTATTTTGGACATCTAAATACACGGTGAACCTCTCTCACAAGATTTTTTAACTTTTCCTCACCGAGTACTTGAACTTCTAGCAACCATTTTTTTTCGTTTATGAGTTGTTTTTAAAAGTGCAAAAAATGGTGTTGTGTTTTTTATTTTTTGAACAGGTAAATCCTAGGTTTTAATAAACTCTGAACTTCTCTGTTATTTCAATTTGAACTTCACCTTTTCATATTTTGAGTAAAGAATTGTATTCGATTTTTATACGGAAAAATCAAACATGGAAATACGAGGTGAACCTCTCTCGCAAGAATTTTTGAACTTCCCTGGACAGAGCACTTGAACTTCTTTAAACAAACCTTTTATGCTTTTATTTTTCTATATTTTTATTCTCACCTGAAATGCATTCCTTGCAGTACTTGAACTTCTCGTTGGTTTCACTATGAACTTCTGTCACATTTTTGTGTATACATCGAATTACACGCAATTGAAGGTCGGACGTCATTTCCTGGCATTTTAAACCATGTAATTGGAGGTCGGTCGTCCCGCAATATAAATTCTGAACCGTGCACGAAGGAATACACGGTGAGCCTCTCTCACAAAAACAACATTTTTATGCGTTTTTCCACATGTAAATACACGGTGAGCCTCTCTCACAAGTATTTTTGAACTTCCCCGAGCCAAGCACTTGAACTTCTAGAAAACAATTTTTTTAGACTTTGCTTTTTTATTTTTATTTTGTCATATGAAACACACACCCATGTAGTACGTGAACTTCAGGCTGTTATCACCTTAAACCGCTCTCTCCTTTTTTTGCCCCAAGTCCTAAAACACTGATCAAAATTGAGCATGTAAATCCCAGGTTTTTATAATCTCTGAACTTCTCTGCTTTTTTAATTTGAACTTCTTAGATTTATTTCTTAGAAAAGAAAAAAATGATTTTTTATGTAAACATCATACAACTTTTTTAAAATTGAATTTCATACTTTTCGCATACAAACAAGAAGAATTTGAGTTTTTCGTATACAATGAAGTACTTCATTTTTTCGTTTGAAATTCTTGACTTTATTTTTAAAATCAAATTGCTCCAAAAATATTAAATGACAAAATGATGCTACCCTTTAGCAATGAAAAAATGAATTATTATATATATCAAACCACTCTATTTTTTCAATTTTTAAACCACTTTCTGTATTTTTAGAAATGGGAATTTTTTTGAGTTTTTTTAGTAAATGTTGAACTTCTTGGTTATTTTGAACTGAACTTCTTGGTTTATTCATTAGCAACGGGAAAATTTTGAGATTTTGTAATAAATAATGAACGGCTCCATTTTTTGAAATTGAACTTCTAGATTTATTATTTAGTATCGAGGAAAATCTGAGTTTTTCATGTACATTAAACTATTATATTTTTTAAAATAAAGTTCTTGGTTTTTTCAATTTGGACTTCTTGGTGTTATTCATTTGTATCGGAAAAACCCTAGTTTTGTAATAAACATCGTAAAACTTCTTGGATATTTCTAAATTTAACTTCTTGGTTTTTTCGTTAGTAACGGGAAAAATTATGAGAAAAATCTGATTTTTTTTGCAGACATCGAACTTCACCATTTTTTAAAATTTGAACTTCTTAGTTTTATTTGTTAGTAATGGGGAAAATCCTTTTCTATAAATATCAAACCGCTCCGTTATTTTAATTTGAACTTCTAGATTTTCAATAAAATAGGGGAAATCATTTTTTATAATCATTTTTTAATTATTCCATTTTTAAATTTGAACTTCTTTTATTCTTTAGTAACGAGAGAAAAAAATCTAAGTTCTTTATAAACTTTGAACCTCTCTGTTATTTTAATTTAAACTTCTTAGTTTTATTATTTGAGAAAAATATGGTTTTTCAATAAGTATCTAACAATTTTTTTTGAAAAAAATGAACTTCACATTTTTCTAGTACAAGCAAAAAGAATTTGAGATTTTTGTATACTTCAAAATACTCTGTTTTTGAATTTGAAATTCTTCATTTTATTCTTTAGGAACGTGGAAAATCAAAGTTTTTGAAAACACCGAAACTTCAGAGGTGCAAGTCGTGATGAAATGAACTTTTATATGATGAAATGAACTTTTATGTGTTACGTGTTAGTGTTTAGAACACATATGGAATCAAAGATGGACCAGAGGAATACAACTTCACAATTTCTCATGGCCAACGTCAAGAGGCATAAGCATTAGTCACTTTACGAGATTACAGCTTAGTACTAACTAGCACAAGAGAATCAAAGATGGATCAGATCTTGAATCGACGACGGGTCAGAGGAGCCTGTCGTCTAGAAACCAAGTTCATAACACTACAATCCAGCTCCCAAAATAACCAGCACAAGAGGGATAGGAATTAGTCACTTTACCAGATTACAGCTTAGTACTAACTAGCACAAGAGAATCAAAGATGGATCGGATCTTGAATCGACGACGGGTCATAGGAGCCTGCCGTCTAGAAACCAAGTTCATAACACTACAATCCAGCTCCCAAAATAACAGTAGGACTTGTGGGATTTTATTCCTTTGTTGATGTTTCATCTTTTGCATTTATCCCAAGAAGAACACACCAATCTTCAAGCGGCCCGGTGGCCTGAACTATGAAAGCTTGAAGTATGTGAAATACTGCAAAGAATGCTTGAAGTATGTGAAATACTGCAACTAGTCAGTGGCTTCTGAAGAACAAAAAAGCGATGTATGTAAATACTGCAAATAGTGTTTAACTTTTCCAATGATAATAAGAGTGAACTTCATGGTGGCAGTAGGTGGAGGTGGAGGACCTCAGCGCCAGTGGGTCGCAGTGGCGCGCGCGACCAGATGCATTTCAAGAGCCCCTCTAGATGCAGGTCAAGAAAGCCCTCAGCTGCAGGCTGAAAGGATGGGAGGCGGTGTTTGGTCGAGAGGCGAGCGAGTCAGGGTGGGTGGGTTGCTGTAGGCCGGGAGGGCGCGCGTGATTGAACTTTGAACTTCTTTTGTCTTTTAAATTTGAACCTCAAGGTTTGTTCTTGAAATGGGGAAAATCCTTTTTAATATAATTTTTGAAATGATCGTTTTTCACTCGTGTGCACACATTATTTAGAGAGAATAAAAAGTATGCGTACATTTTTGTGAAGTAAATAGCAAGAGAGAAAAATATAGGGATATGGTGTTGAGAGCAAGCCTATTGCTTAGGCCAACACACGTCCAGCAATCCTACAAGCACACACACACACGCACATGTCCTGTAACCACACAGGAGTTATGTTAACCACTGTGACGGACGGTGTATAACTGTAGTACAACTTGGCGTTTAGTCGTAGTATATCATATATGTGTAGTAGAACGTCATGTGGTGATAACAGGTGCAGGTGGCGCGACTTAAGTAGTGCAGAAGCTGACAGCAGAACGAGGGCTGACTCGGCAACGGAAGGCTTGCGCGTGCGGATTCAGATTTGCTTGCGCTGGATACTGAACCAAAGGATTCTGCCTGTGACCGCGGTGGTCCAGTGACGCGAGGTGTGTGGCATGGCGAAGGGAGTTAGAGGAGCCAATCAAACACCTGCCAATTCAGATCAATAATTTTTTGTCAGTTCAAAATTAAGAGTAGATAAGCAGCAAGACTAGCATATTTCCCCTTTTTGTTTGTTTGTAGAAGATGTACATTGGTATTGCTGTTTGAAAACGAACTCTGCTGATGTTTGAAGACCAACATATCTAGTTGAGTATTCTACAAACCTGTCCATCCGCTTCAATAATTCATAGCATTGACCATACAAACTCAGAGTGCATTCAGTAGTAGGAACAACATGACACCATCAACTGTCGACTAAATCCAACAGCTTGCCATCAAATTATACACAAGTGAGCTCGCGATGTAAAACATTTTTGATCTAGAATTATTTTCCACCTGCTAGTAGCTTTTGCCTGCAGCTGCTTGTTGCTGCTTGCTTGCCCGCCAAAACCAGCACCCACGTGCCAAGAAATGTTGTTGTCGCCGGCCAAATTGTCAGCTGCATAGGTATGTTCGCTTGACATTGCACCGGCTTCACTCAACAGATTGTCACTGGCTTTCTTCTAAGATGACGCGGTCTACATCAAGTGGCCATTTGAGGAGAGGATTCACATATGTAGTGAAGAAACAGAAAATGGCGCCCATCATGGATGGTGCACTGGTGAGAATAGCATGGTTGCAGTGGGATCCGAGGGACACTGTTGCGCCTATGAACTTACTTGGGCTTTGTCATTGAACGGCCTAGGCACCGCGGTGGAAGATCCCCACCGGGTTGTGCGCAGGAGACGGCGCAGGGAAGTGGCTGGGCGGCGCACGGGGCTGCTAGGTCGGCGCCCAAGCTTGGGCGCGGCGGCGAGGATCTGGGAGGTCAAGCCGCCGAAGGATCAGGGGAGGTCGCGTCGCCAGCGGAGGTGATGGTTGGGGTCGGGGTGTGCTTTTTTCTTTTATTAGTTGCTGGTTCGGCAAGTTCGGGAGCATCTCAATTGCGCCCTTATAGGGGTGATGTGATCAGAATAACTATTCTAATACCATGATTAGAATATATATATACATATACATAAATATATATAAAGGCAGAGGTAAGGGGTAAGGAGACGAACACAGAGTCCGGCACTAGGCGTAGAACCTTCGGAGTCTGGCCGCGTTCCATGGGTTTGGCTCGAGTCAATTGTCCGATGCATCGCAGACGGTATGCTCCACCGACTAGAACTTTGTCAATGATGAAGGGACCTTCCCATTTGGGCTTGAGCTTGTTCTTTTTCTTCTCTGGTAGGCGTAGAATGAGTTCGCCAACGTTATAAGTTTTGGCCCGTACTTCTCTGCTTTGATACCGTCAATCCTGTTGCTGATAGAATGCGGAGCGGGCTTTTGCAACGTCATGCTCCTCCTTCAGGGCGTCTAAACTGTCCTGCCGATCAAGCTCGGCTTCTTTCTCTTCATACATGCACACTCGAGGTGAGTCATGAATGATGTCGCAGGGCAGTACCGCCTCTGTGCCGTACACCATAAAAAACGGTGTGTATCCGGTAGTGTGATTCGGTGTGGTCCGCAGCCCCCATAGTACGAAGTCGAGCTCCTCAACCCAGTGCGTATCTGATTCCTTCAAGGATCGCACTAATCTGGGTTTAATGCCGCTCATAATAAGACCATTTGCTCGTTCGACTTGAACGTTTGTTTGGGGGTGATAGACGGAGGCATAATCGAGTTTAATGCCCATGTTGCCGCACCAAGTTTTTACCTCGTCAGCTGTGAAGTTCGTGCCATTATCGATGATAATGCTATGGGGGACACCATAACGGTGTACAACCCCGGATATGAAGTCTATCACTGGTCCAGACTCGACCGTTGTAACTGGTTTGGCTTCTATCCATTTGGTGAACTTATCCACCATGACCAATAGGTACTTTTTCTTATGGCTTCCTCCTTTAAGGGGTCCGACCATATCAAGCCCCCAGACCGCAAAGGGCCAAGTAATGGGGATTGTTTGGAGAGCGGTAGGTGGCATATGGCTTTGGTTTGCAAAAAGCTGGCAACCGACGCATTGTTGGATGAGGTCCTGTGCGTCTGCTGGGGCTGTCGGCCAGTAGAAACATGTACGGAAGGCCTTGCTTACAAGGGCCCGAGCTGTGGCATGATGGCCGTCGAGTCCAGCATGAATTTCTGCCAAAAGTTGCCGTCCTTCCTCTTCGGAGATGCACCTTTGAAGTACTCCGGTAGCGCTTTTATTATAAAGCTCTCCCTCGTGGACCTTGTAGGCTTTAGATCGCCGCACAATGCAACGTGCCTCATTTGGGTCCTCAGGGAGTTCTTGCCTATTTAGGTAATCCAAGAAGGGTTCTGTCCACGGGACGATGACAGCCATAATCACATGGGCCGAAGGTGTTATTTCGATGGCGGAGCCTCCGATTACGTCAGAGTGTTCGGGGTCTGGTGTTGTGGCCGGATCCGGACTTTTGTTGCTGGTCTCCCCTTCCCACACCACGGATGGCTTAAATAGCCTTTCCAAGAAGATATTAGGCGGGACAGGGTCACGCTTAGCGTCGATGCAGGCGAGGACATCCACCGCTTCATTATTTTCTCGGACCACATGGTGGAATTCGAGTCCCTCGAACCGAGCTGACATTTTGAGGACGGAATTGCGGTAAGCTGCCATTTTTGGGTCCTTGGTGTCAAAGTCTCCATTTATTTGAGATATTGCGAGGTTCGAATCCCCACACACCTCTAGGCGTTGAATGCCCATGGAGACTGCCATTCGGAGACCATGCAACAGGGCCTCATATTCTGCTGGATTGTTGGAGTCTGTGTATAATATTTGGAGTACGTATTGGACTGTATCTCCGGTGGGGGATGTCAGGACGATGCCTGCCCCCAGACCAGCCAGCATCTTAGAGCCGTCGAAGTGCATGATCCAATTTGAGTACACGTCGTACTCTTTAGGGAGTTCGGCTTCTGTCAATTCGGCGACGAAATCAGCCGGTACTTGCGACTTAATGGCTCGCCGTGGTTTGTATGTTATGTCGAATGGGAGGAGCTCAATAGCCCATTTAGCAATCCGGCCCGTGGCATCGCAGTTATTTATTATGTCGTTGAGTGGTACTTCAGAGGCCACCGTAATTGAACATTCTTGAAAGTAGTGTCGTAGTTTCCGGGATGCCATGTAGACCGCGTATGCTATGTTTTGATAATGTGGGTACCGTGATTTTCATGGAGTTAGGACAGTGGATACATAGTATACCGGCTTTTGAAGTAGGAACTTATGTACGTCCGTCTCTCGTTCAATGACGAGGACTGCGCTTACAACCTGGTGTGTTGCCGCTATATATAACAACATTGGTTCGCCGATATTTGGCACGGCCAAGATTGGGTTGCTGGCCAAGAGGGCTTTTATTTCTTCCAATCCGGCCATGGCCGCATCCGTCCACTCGAAGTGTTCGGTGCGTCGAAGAAGGCGATAAAGAGGTAATGCCTTTTCTCCCAATCGGGAGATAAAACGGCTTAAGGCAGCCACGCATCCGGTTAATTTCTGGATTTGCTTGAGGTCTGTTGGGATAGCCAATTTTGACAGAGCTCGGATTTTAGCCGGATTTGCTTGAATTCCTCTATTGGAAATGATGAAGCCCAAGAGCTTTCCAGCAGGCACGCCGAAAACGCATTTTTCCGGATTGAGCTTGATGTCATATGTTCGGAGATTGTCAAACGTAAGCCTCAACTCGTCTATTAAAGATTCGATGTGTCTGGTTTTAATGACCACATCGTCTACGTATGCCTCCACTGTTTTGCCGATTTGTGTTTCGAGGCATGTCTGAATCATGCGTTGATATGTTGCACCGGCGTTTTTGAGCCCGAAAGGCATGGTGTTAAAATAGAAGGGGCCGTGTAGAGTGATGAATGCCGTTGCGGCTTGATCGGACTCCGCCATCTTGATTTGATGGTATCTAGAGTATGGGTCGAGGAAACATAATGAGTCATGTCATGCGGTAGCGTCGATAATTTGATCGATGTGGGGGAGGGGGAAGGGATCCTTGGTGCAAGCCTTGTTAAGGTCCTTGAAATCTACAAATAGGCGCCAGGATTTGTCCTTCTTTGGTACCATCACCAGGTTTTCTAGCCAGTCCGAATGTTTTATTTCTCTAATGAATCCGGCCTCGAGTAACTTGGCTAGCTCTTCTCCCATGGCTTGTCGCTTAGGCTCTGGGAAACACCGAAGAGTCTGCTTGACGGGCTTGAATCCCTTTAGAATGTTTAGGCTATGATCGGCCAGCTTGCGTGGGATTCTTGGCATGTCTGAAGGATGCCAGGCGAAGATGTCCCAATTCTCGCGCAAGAACTCCCGAAGTGTGGCGTCTGTTGTGGGGTTCAGCTGTGCCCCGATGGATGCTGTTTTTGTAGGGTCCATTGGGTGGACCTGGAATTTGACTATTTCGTCTGCTGGTTTAAAAGAGGTGGACTTGGGTCTTTTGTCGAGTATCACATCGTCCCTGTCCACTGTGGAGCGCAGCACAGTTAGTTCTTCGGCCGCGAGGGCTTCAGAAAACGCCTCGAGGGCCAGTGCGGCAGTTTTATTTTCGGCACGGAGTGCTATGTCCGGATCACTAGCTAGAGTGATGATTCCATTGGGCCCAGGCATCTTGAGCTTCATGTACCCGTAATGGGGTATAGCTTGGAAGATCGTGAATGCCTCCAGCCCTAAAAGGGCGTGGTATCCGCTACTAAACGGGGCCACTTGGAATGTGATTTCTTCGGACCTATAATTCTCCGGCGTGCCGAATACCACATCTAGTGTGATTTTTCCCGCACATCGTGCCTCCCGACTAGGGATGATTCCTCTGAAGGTCGTGCTGCTTTGCTCAATGCGGCTCTTGTCTATTTCCATTTTTCTAAGAGTCCCCTCGTAGATGAGGTTTAATCCGCTGCCACCGTCCATGAGCACTTTAGTAAGCCGGAAGCCGTCCACAATTGGACTAAGGACCAAAGCGGCTGGTGCTCGGGCTGTTTGGAATTGAGGTTCGTCGCTGGCATTGAAGGTTATAGCCGTATCATTCCATGGATTTATTGTTACAACATGGCAGACTTCGGCGAGGCTGCGGAGTGCTCGCTTGCGCCTATTATTTGAGGCGAAAGTCTCGAAGACTATTAGTAATGTACTGTTATTTTCCATGGGATGGTGCTCTGTGGTATTGTTGATGAGGAGATCCTCGCCGCTCTTGGCCACCTGCCGGAGTATCCAACATGCTCTAAGTCTATGTGTTGGCATGGTATCCTGTGTACTGTGAATTTTGCATGGCCCATTGAGCCATCCCTCCAATACGGTTCCACGCCCTGTAGTGGGCTTTAGTTTCTTTGTAATTGGATCAGGTGACTTACGAGAGTACACCTTTTTAGTTCGGACGGAGGGTTTAGTGAGAGCTGGAGGATCCCATAATTTTGTTTGGGTTTTCCAGGTGCTTTCCATTGCACAGTACTTCTGTACTATGGCCGCCAAGTCAGCGAAGTGTGCTATGTCACGGTGACTTATGGCGTTGAGGATCCCCTTGTCCGTGCAATTTTTGCAAAAGAATGAAATTGCGTCTTCCTCGCGACAGTCCTTGACCTTGCTCATTACAAGGAGGAATCTGGCCTAATAGTGATGCACCGTCTCTTTGAGCTCTTGTCTAATGTGGGAAAGATCACTTATGTGATGGTGGGTGGGTAGATTTAGATCCAAACCCTGACCCGATCTGAGACCCAGGGGCAGAGGAGTTTCCGAGCTTGGTAGTTCGGGCTCCGGGGCGTTGCCCAGTAGTTCTGGCCCGCTGTCCGATTCTAGGTTCGAAGCTTGGGCCATGTCCTTTCGTAGATGGGTATCCGGCTCGGAGAGCTCGGGGATCCGAACATAGTTTGTCCTCAAAATAGAGGAAGAGTCGCTGCTTTGCTCCTCCACCACTGCTATCTGATGGGTGACCGGTGGAGAGTTAATCTCCCTTTGGTCGGGTTTAAGCCCGATCCGATCATAGTCCATAGTGACTCCCAAGGCAGCGATGCGATCCAAGAGCTTGTTCAAGGAAGAGAGCTCCATTTGATCCATCTGCTCGGTGAATCCCGAGCCGACGTGGAGGCTGTTTTTTAATGACCCGAGAAGTCATCATCGGCGCGATGGCCGAACGGGCGGTCATGACAAAGCCGCCTAGTCGAAGAGTTTGGCCTACAGCCAGGGCTCCCCCAGAGGTAATGTTGTCCTTGACAACAAGACGAGCCATCAAGCCTTGTCGTGACGGCACAGTGGAACTCTCAATGAAAGCACCAATGTCGGTGTCAAAACTGGCGGATCTCGGGTAGGGGGTCCCGAACTGTGCGTCTAAGGCTGATGGTAACAGGAGGCGGGGGACGCAATGTTTACCCAGGTTCGGGCCCTCTTGATGGAGGTAATACCCTACTTCCTGCTTGATTGATCTTGATGATATGAGTATTACAAGAGTTGATATACCACGAGATCATAGAGGCTAAACCCTAGAAGCTAGCCTATGATTATGATTGTTGTTGTCCTACAGACTAAACCCTCTGGTTTATATCGACACCGAAGGGGTCTAGGGTTACACAGAGTCAGTTACAAGGGAGGAGATCTACATATCCGAATTGCCAAGCTTGCCTTTCACGCAAAGGAGAGTCCCACCCGGACACGTGACGAAGTCTTCAATCTTGTATCTTCATAGTCCAACAGTCCGGCCAAAGTATATAGTCTGGCTGTCCGAGGACCCCCTAATCCAGGACTCCCTCAGTCTTGGCCGCCGAAGAATACGTCCTTAGCAGCCCAGACAAAAGCCACCCCAAGAGTAGGCGGCTCCCTCAATAAGATGGCAGGGCGATGGAGCCAATACCACCATTGAATAATGCGGTGGGCCGACCACAGTTCGGTCCAGACAAAGCAGTAGCCCAAGCAGAGCACCATACCAACCCATCTGGCATGGATGGTAGAGCAGGACACACAAGATCGATGTACATATCACGAAGATATACCTCGACCGACGATGATGGTCGCCTATCCGGACACTACAGAGCTGACCACGCCTGGTCCAAGCACCGTAAAAGGAGCCCACCAGAGGTACTTCATAGTGTGGCCTAACATAGAGGAGCCGCACACCCCCTCTGCTTCACGGACGAAGTAATGGAACACGAATTTCCAGACGGGTTTAAACCCATTAACATCGAATCATACGATGGGACAACAGACCCTACGGTATGGATCGAGGATTACCTCCTCCATATTCACATGGCCCGCGGAGACGACCTCCATGCCATTAAATACCTACCTCTCAAACTTAAAGGGCCAGCTCGGAACTGGCTAAACAGTTTGCCAGAAAATTCTATTGGCAACTGGGAAGATTTGGAAGACGCCTTTCGAGACAACTTCCAGGGAACATATGTCCGGCCATTATGCGCCGATGACTTAAGTCACATTGTCTAGGAGCCCGGTGAGTCAGCTAGGGAGCTCTGGACCAGGTTCTTAGTCAAAAAGAACCAAATTGTCAACTATCCGGACGCAGAAGCCCTCGCGGCCTTCAAACATAGCGTCCGGGATGAATGGCTCGCGCGTCACCTCGGCCAGGAAGGACCCAAATCCATGACAACCCTCACCGCTCTAATGAACCGCTTCTGCGCGGGAGAAGACAACTGGCTTGCTCATAAAAGCAACGACGCCAGCGGCCCGGGCACTTCCGAAATCCGAGATGGCGACGGCAAGCCACGATGAACCGAACATACCAACGTATGCGACACAGTAGTGAATGTCGGATTTCACAATCCAAAGCCCGGTCAACGGAATAAGCCACTAAAGGCAAACCAGGATGGACCATCCACCCTTGACAGGATATTGGACCGACCTTGTCAGATTCACGGTCACCCTGATAGGCCAGCTAATCATACCAACCGTAACTGTTGGGTCTTCAAGCAAGCAGGCAAGCTTAACGCTGATCACAAGGGGAGGAGGCCACCGTGTGACAAAGACGACAGATCGGCTCGCCAGCAGAACACCAGGGGCCAGAAAAAGTTCCCCTCCGGCGTTCGACCACTCCTGGAATGCAAATAACAGTTCGGCTCCCGCCACCCACCTACTGTACTGGCGAAATTTGCACCACACACACATCACTACGCACTCAAGATACCATGGGCATCGGCGGAAGCACAACACGGACAACCCTACAAGCATTCCCGTAACGTTTTTTAATATGTTTTTCTCATTTTTTTCTGTATCATCTTTGAAGAACAGGTGACCAACTGGAAAGCATCTACAGCGAACTCTATCGGAGTTTGGATCCATACACTCACCTAAGGGGTTACTTCCGTTAAGGATCCCCCTCCCTGAGGATGGGCTACGCAGACGTGCGACAGGAGGTCCAAAATTACTTTTTGTAGACCGCACTCTTTATTCCGAGCCTGTATTATGCCCCTTTTCCTCTGATCCCGACCACGAGCATGTCAAATAGCCGGGTCCATGGTTTCTCTTTTCTATATATATATATACATAAATTTATCATTGGCACATCGCTCCATTCTTAGTAAGTCTCATCCGAACCGATCTTTCATACTCTTTCAACAATAAGTACAACCTTAATTAACGGCTGCTCTATAGATGCACCTCGGCATACCCTGCAAGGGGCTCGGCATGGGAATGAATGAACTGCCAGTAAAAGTCCGAACAGCTCTATAGCATACTTCGGCGTCGCAAGTTTGGCCTTATATGCATCAGCTCCGAATCATTGTGTTGGGTCAATAGTTGGGTTGCCCGGTTCCTGTGTTTTCTACCCTACATTCTGCTCTATCGGCTAGGGTAGTAAAGGGAGAACTAATGTGATTGTGCCCTGGCCTAAACCGGATGAGCACCTCAGTAGAGAAAGCCAAAAATTGTCTGTCATGATGCGGCGAGAGCTGGTCAACCACTTGACGACTTATTGGAATCTTTAGCAATTCTCCATGTAACACGAGGGATCTTTTTCAGATCATATACGCAAGGCAATACACGCCGCATACACACCAGGGGCTATGCCGTAGCCCCACCATAAAACTCCTATGGTTAAGTGAAAGTGTTAACGTCTTATAGTCCGATTGCCTGGTTCGCCGCATTATCACCTCCTTCATGGGCCAAGACGTTGGATAAAGAGTGATTAAATGCTTTTCCGAACACCCCCGTACTTCCTACGAGGGGGCTGAAGCCGACAACTGGAAAACTTTCAGATTATATTAACACAACCGCACAGGAGGAATTCAAGCTTTTCGAGCAAAACATAAATAGATTAACTATAAAGTTGTCTTTTACAATCATCATACACCTCACTCGAACATTATGTTCTTCGAGCATTAGCCCTCAATCAAGCGGGCGGCCTCCAGGACGTCTTCAAAATAATGCTCTAGTTTCGGACGGTCCTCGCCTTTGGGCGGACCCTTCGTCACGACATCGATGGCCTTCATCTTCCCCCAGAATGTCTTGACTCGGGCAAGGGCCATCCGTGCACCTTCAATGCACGCCGATCGCTTCACAGCATCGATTCACGGCACTTCATCGATAAGCTTCTGCACCAAACTGAAATAGCTATTCGGCGCAGGCTCGGTCGGCCATAGCCGGACTATGACATCCTTCATGGCAGCGCCAGATACCCTATGAAGTTCGGCCCATTGGGACATCTGTTCATTGAGCAGCAGCGGGCGCTTTGACACACCAAACTGTGACCAAAAAAGCTTCTCCGTTGCATATCCAGCTCGCGCTTGGTAATACTGCGCTGCATCAGAAGAACTCTTTGTCAAGTCCAAATACTCGTCCGGAGAACTCCACACTTGGTTCAGCTGAGCATAGTCCGGGTCACCGAACTTAGTCTGTAGCAGAAAAGGCTTTCCAGCCAATATCTCTTTCACATGCCGAACCTCCTCACGGAGTGCTCTGGACTCTGATCGTGCGTCTCTTGCCTCTTGTCGGGCCTTGTCCAGTTCAGCTGTTAAGGCTTTATTCTCCTTCTCAAGAAATTCACAGCGGCTAGTAGCATTCTCCAAAGCGAGTGTCATCGTGGATATCTTCTCCTCGCCCTGGCATCGCGCAACTTATTCGACCTTTAGTTCAACCGACGCTCCTTCAGCAGCAGCATCACTAAACTGGGCCCGCTCCTTGGCTCGGATTAGCTCCGCCCGAAGAGCCTCCACGGTGGCAGCACCATCTGCATTTCATGCACATTTCATATAAAGCTCTTTCCCGCATCAAGCACACTGATGTAAAGAATGCTCGAAATACATACCTTGCGAGTCGTCAAGACACCGGTTGATCAACGCAACGTCATCCTCCGCAATATCCAGTTTTCGTTGCAGTTCGGCCACTTCCATATTCCGGGCAACCACAGGAGGGGAAGTAGCCTGTATTTCAAATTAAACCAAGGTTAATACCTAAGCATATCTCTTTGATCCTCCGATCGCTTCCTTCGGAAGACAATCCGAGTCTCAGGGGCTACTGCATATACATCAGGTGCATTCTGTCAATAAAATTCAATTGACAAAGCTACATCACAAACCTCAAAACCTCTTAGAAGGCTCGTGAAGGCCTCATTCAATCCACTCTTCGCGGATAGAACCCTTTCGACCACCGTAACCATCAAGGCATTGTGCTCTTCTGAAATGGTCGCTCATCGTAGCATGTCCGTCAGCATTTTCGGCGCTCCTGGGTCTTCGGAAACCACCGCCGGAGTACGACATTCCTGTGAAGGAACCCACTTGCTTGCCTCCAGAACCATCTCCGGCTGTAAACCGGAAGGTTCGAGGGTGCCAGTCTCGATCCCGGAACCCCGAGTGACGGAGGCACCGCCTTCGGGTGCCCTTCAGGACGATACCTCGGTATCATCTCCTTTGTTGGGTGATGAGGCCGGAGGAGGCATGTCACTCTCCATCATCTCCGGAAGAAGATCTCCCGAGGAGGAGGACGATTGAGAAACACCAGGTGTTAACCTGCGTGGATGAACATACGATCACTTCACTAGTGGGAAAAAACGAGGTGCGTTTAAAATACCCCAGCCTCGCTTACGGTCTGCCTCGAGGTTCGTCCCCATCATCAAACTCTACGGCAGCCTCGCTCGCCCGGCCCAAGCCGCTCGACGACGGCGTTTTTCTCCTGATCTTCGGAGGCGACCCTCTTCTTGCCCTGGAGGGCTCCCTCTGCACTCTTGTCCTTGGGCAAAAGAATTTCGGTTTCCCCGAACGCAGCCACCTGGTACGGTGTTGGAATCAACATTCTCGTCAGCAGGTCGGTCGCAGGGCCTTCGGGAAGAGGCACCGGACACCAGATTAAAACCGCTTTCTTTATCCAGTCCTGTACAGGGACGGATTGTTCAGTATATTGTTAAGAGATGCCCGAATGAAAGGTGCTCGGGCATCGAGTACTTACCGGAGTGTCCAGATGATTGCAGTCAAGGCCAATGTCTTCGGTGGTGTCCGGCCATTGCTCTCGTTCCCCGAAATATAATTTCCACATTCCGTCGTGCGTAGTTCCAAAGAAGTGCTATAGAGTCTGCCGCCCTTCTGGGTTAAACTCCCACATACGAAGAGGCTGCCGCTGACATGGCAGGATCCGGCGGACTAGCATTATTTGAACGACGTTCATAAGATCGATGCCCTTCTCGGTAATTCGGATGCGACTTTGCAGAGTCTGCACTTCATTGATGGATCCCCAGTCCAATCCCTTATTGACCCTTGAAGTAAGGTGAATTGGAGGACTGGGTCGGAACGCAGGTGTAGCTGCCCACTTGGAGCCCCGCGGCTCGTTGATATAAAACCACCACTGCTGCCATATGTTGGGAGATTTGGTGAAAGATCCTTCGGGCCAAACCGCGCCGGCCAGCTTGCCTATTATGACGCTGCCGCACTCTACCTGCTCCTCCTCTATCACCTGCAGCCTCACACCAAAGGTCTTGAGACACAAACCAAAGTGCGGAGGGGTCCGGAGTAAGGCCTCACACGTGACGATAAATGTCGAGATGAGGAGAATAGAGTCCGGGGCCTGAACATGAGCCCCCGGACGAAGGGGTTAAGCGCGAACCCCAGCCCGTGAAGAAAGTGGGATACAAATACTACCCTCTCGCCAGATCTGGGGGTCGGTATGACTTGCCCTTGTGCCGGAAGCCAATGAAAGATTTCCGAGGTCAGATACCTCGCTACGTGGAGCTTCGCAATATCCTCCTCTGTGACAGAAGAAGCCACCCACTGGCCCTGATGGTTGTATCCGGACATGACTAGGGCTGGTGGCGATTGGAACCCAAGGGTTGGAACTTGGGGCGGCTGGGGTTGAGGAAGAAGCAAGCGCAAGGGAAGAAAACGAGACTGGGTCTCTATATAAAGGCCCCGAGTATTGGGCGTCTCCCCCGGGGTCTCTAAACTTACCTATTACCAAGGAGTTGTACCCAGGGGACAGTTGGGTTACCCACGCCTGCATTGATGAAAATCCCGTAAATAAAGGGACACGATCTCTGCCTTGACGAGACGTGCCAGTAAAACCGCACCCCGAGATGTGGGGCGGCTTTCTAGCCGACGGTTGGAAATAGTAACCAGGCATGCTTGATATGGAGTCATGAACAGTTATCAACAAGTTGGGCTCGTGGGGTATTATATTCTCTGCCCTTATATACGCAGGTCCGGATATACTTACTTCGTTCGAAGACTATTCTGGAGTTCGGAAGAAGAGAACCCGCCTTGCAATGCCGAAGACAAATCTGCGCGCCGGACTCCTCGTCATTGAAGCCGGGTTCATGGGCTACTGAGGGAGTCCTAGACTAAGGGGTCCTCGGGTGTCTGGCCTGTTATCCATGGGCCGGACTGGTGGGCTGTGAAGACATGAAGGACGAAGAATGCACCGTGTCCGGATTGGACTCTACTTGGCATGGAAGGCAAGCTTGGCGACCGAAGATTCCTTCTTATGTAACCGACTCCATGTAAACCCTAGATCCCCTCAGTGTCTACATAAACCGAAGGGGATACTCTGGAAAGCATACCACATATACTCATTACCATACCCACATAGGCTAGACTTCTAGGGTTTAGCCATTACGATCTCGTGGTAGATCAACTCTTGTAACGCTCATATTCATCAATATCAATCAAGCAAGACGTAGGGTATTACCTCCGTAGAGAGGGCCCGAACCTAGGTAAACATCGTGTCCCTCGTCTCCTGTTACCATCGATCCTAGACGCACAGTTCGGGACCCCCTACCCGAGATCCGCCGGTTTTGACACCGACATTGGTGCTTTCATTGAGGGTTCCACTGTGCCGTCAACAAAGGGCTCGATGGCCCCTTTGATCATCAGTAATGACGTTGTCCAGGGAGAAACCTTCCTCCCCGGATAGATCTTCATATTCGGCAGCTTCGTACTGCGGGCCAACTCGCTTGGCCATCTGGAGCAGATCGATAGCTACACCCCTGTCCATCAGGTCAGATTCGGGAGCTTGAATTACGTTGCGTACATCCGTGGAGACTTGATCTTCGACGGATTCGAGACCGCGACAACCGCTCCCCGTCGCCTGATGAACATGGCTTAAATCTGTCATCAGGCTGCATCCAGGAGATAGCTCCCGTAGCAGCTCCGGCCTCAAATCCGGAGCAGTTCAAGTCCTACGAAGATGGGAAGCTCAACCCCATCATGGGGACCACCGATTACGCAGCGCTGGAGCCACACGCAGATTCCACTTCGTACGGTATCTGCATGAACAAAACCCCGGACTCGCCTCCGATGTCGAGCTGACACTAGGGGGATGGGCGGCGCCCCCTCCTTCCTTCTCCTTCCCCTCTCCTTCCTTCTTCTCCTAGTAGGACTAGGAAAAGGGGGAATCCAACTCCCACTAGGAGTAGGATTGCCCCCCTTGGGCGTGCCCTATGAGGGTCGGCCGGCCTCCCCCTTCCTCTTTTATATACGGTGGCAGGGGACACCCCATAGACACACAAGTTGATCTTAGCCGTGTGCGGTGCACCCCTCCTCAGATTTCCACCTCGGTCATATTGTCGTAGTGCTTAGGTGAAGCCCTGTGTCGATAACTTCATCATCACCGTCATCATGTCATAGTGCTAATGAAACTCTCCCTCGACCTCAGCTGGATCTAGAAGTTTGAGTGACGTCACCGAGCTAAACGTGTGCAGATCACGGAGGTGTCGTGCGTTCGATACTTGATCTGTTGGATCACGAAGACGTTCGACTACATCAACCGCGTTAATTAATGCTTTCGCTTTCGGTCTATGAGGGTATGTGGACACACTCTCCCCCTCGTTGCTATGCATCTCCTAGATAGATCTTGCGTGATCATAGGAAAATTTTGAAATACTATTTTCCCCAACATGATGATCCTATTTTGTGCACTTGTATCCAAATAAAAAAAATCTAAATAGTGCACAAATCATGGGGAGCTTCTCTATTTTCCTTAGAACACTCCTTTGCTCAAATCATAATATTCTTTTATCCTTCCGGATCGTCGGATCTTTTGATTTCTTGCGTCACTTTGTGTTATGCAAATGAGATCAATTTGTGCCATGTGCCTTGCTCTTATGCTAGGCTCAAAGTTATATAATAGTGGATTCACCTATGGATATCATGTTCTTATCAATTACAACCTTTTTTGTGTATACGGGTGTCTTTGTGGATACATATCATGATTATTATTGGCCACTTAGAAATTTTTATACATAAGAAATTTCATATCTTTCCTTGATATCATTTATTCCTTGTCGACCACTTTGTGTGTTCCTTTTATTCGTATAGTGGCTTCGGTAAGAGGTTGTGTCGTGAGTGCTTGTATGTATTGCATATATCCATGCGCACTCATGTATTTTGGATGTATTTTGGACCCATACTTTACATGATGATCACATTGGATATTCCTATTTTGTCTTGTCCAAAATATGTTCTTTGGATCTTTTGAATGTTTTCCTCCCATGTTTAACATTATTTTCATATCATACTATCCTGTTGCATTCTAAATCCTATATATGGGTTGAGCTCCTCAAATTTTTCATCATTGAATATGTGCATTTGATTTCACTCACATTTTCCCGATATGCACACATTAAGGAGGAACTCATACTATATTAGTCTTCTAGATTTTTCCATCCATTTTGGCATTCGTTGCCAATGGGGGAGAAGTTTAGAGGGTTTAAGATAAGTATTTTTTGTAGTGCTTGTTGTCACTCATGCATATCTACCCTTGTTATATATTCTTGTTGCATTGATGAGTATTGTATATAGAGAAATCTTCTCCTAGTTTATGTCAACCAATATATGCAATGACGTTCAAAGTTCATTCACACATGCATGTAGTGTGGGGGAGTTTGCTCTATATACTATGGGTGTACTATCATCAAATGATTTTGTAGTGTCTTGATGATAGGTAGGTATGGTGGCTGTTTTGAGGAAGATATAAGGAGGTTTATGTGTGATAGAGCGTATCGTATCACGGGGTTTGGATGCACCGGCGAAGTTTGCACCAACTGTCAAGGTGAGAAAGGGCAATGCACGGTACCGAAGAGGCTAGCAATGATGGAAGGGTGAGAGTGTGTATAATCCATGGACTCAACATATGTCATAAAGAACTCACATACTTATTGCAAAAATCTACAAGTCATCACCCAAGTATTACACGCATGCTCCTAGGGGGATAGATTGGTAGGAAAAGACCATCGCTCGTCCCCGATCGCCACTCATAAGGAAGACAATCAAATAACATCTCATGTTTCAAATTTGTTACACAACGTTTACCATACATGCATGATACGGGACTTGCAACCTTCAACACAATTATTTATCAAATTCACAACTACTCAACTAGCACAACTTTGATATCACTATCTCCATATCTCAAAACAATCATCAAGTATCAAACTTCTCTTAGTATTCAATGCACTTATATGAAAGTTTTTATTATGCCTAAAAGAAAATTTCCATGTTGTTCTAAAGGACTCTCAAAATAATATAAGTGAAGCATGAGAGGTCAATTATTTCTATAAAATAAAACCACCGCCGTGCTCTAAAAGATATAAGTGAAGCACTAGAGCAAAAACTATATAGCTCAAAAGATATAAGTGAAGGACATAGAGTATTCTAATAAATTACAATTCATGTGTGTCTCTCTCAAAAGGTGTGTACAACAAGGATGATTGTGGTAAACTAAAAAGCAAAGACTCAAATCATACAAGACGCTCCAAGCAAAACACATATCATGTGGCAAATAAAAATATAGCTCCAAGTAAAGTTACCGATGAACAAAGACGAAAGAGGGGATGCCTTCCGGGGCATCCCCAAGCTTAGGCTTTTTGGTGTCCTTGTATTTTACCTTGGGGTGCCATGGGCATCCCCAAGCTTAGGCTCTTGCCACTCCTTGTTCCATAATCCATCAAATCTTTACCCAAAACTTGAAAATTTCACAACACAAAACTTAAAAAAAATCTTCGTGAGCTCCGTTAGTAAAAGAAAACAAACCACCACTTCAAGGTACTGTAATGAACTCATTCTTTATTTATATTGGTGTTAAACCTACTGTATTCCAACTTCTCTATGGTTTATAAATTCTTTTACTACCCATAGATTCATCCAAATAAGCAAACAACACACGAAAAACAGAATCTGTCAAAAACAGAACAATCTGTAGTAATATGTAGGTTTTGAATACTTCCGGAACCCCAAAAATTCTAAAATAAATTGCTGGACCTGAGGAATTTATCTATTAATCTTCTTCAAAAATAATTAACTAAATAACACTATCCAGTAAAAAAATAACAGCAATTCTCGTGAGCGCTAAAGTTTCTATTTTTTACAGCAAGATCAAAAAGACTTTCCCCAAGTCTTCCCAACGGCTCTACTTGGCACAAACACTAATTAAACACAAAAAACAGAACAAAACAGAGTCTAGATAAACTATTTATTACTAAACAGGAGTAAAAAGCAAGGAATAAAAATAAAATTGGGTTTCCTCCCAACAAGCGTTATCGTTTAACGCCCCTATCTAGGCATAAAAGCGAAGATAGATCTAGGTATTGTCATCTTTGGTATGCAATCCATAAGTGGCTCTCATAATAGATTCATATGGTGATTTAATTTTCCTTCGAGGAAAGTGTTCCATGCCCTTCCTTAATGGAAATTGGAATCTAATATTCCCTTCCTTCATATCAATAATTGCACCAATCGTTCTAAGGAAAGGTCTACAAAGAATAATAGGACATGAAGGATTGCAATCTATATCAAGAACAATGAAATCTACGGGCACATAGTTCCTATTTGCAACAATAAGAACATAATTAATCTTTTCCATAGGTTTCTTAATGGTGGAACCCGCAAGGTGCAAGTTTAGAGAACAATCATCAAATTCATGAAAACCTAGCAAATCACACAAAGTTTTTGGAATCGTGGAAACACTAGCACCCAAATCACACAAAGCATAGCATTCATGATCTTTAATTTTAATTTTAATTGTATGTTCCCACTCATCATAAAGTTTTCTAGGGATAGAAACTTCCAACTCAAGTTTTTCTTCATAAGATTGCATCAAAGCATCAACGATATGTTTGGTACTAGCTTTATTTTGACTATAAGCATGAGGATAATTTAGCATGGATTGAAACAAGGAAATACAATCTATCAAAGAGCAATTATCATAATTAAATTCCTTGAAATCCAAGATAGTGGGTTTGTTGCTATTTAAAGTTTTGACCTCTTCAGTCCCACTTTTAACAATTTTTGCATCAAGATCTAAAAACTCCGAATTTTTGGGACGCCTTCTAACTAAAGTTGACTCATCTCCAGTCCCATCATTATCAAGATTCATATTGCAAAACAAAGATTTAATAGGGGACACATCAGTCACTTTTAGATCTTCATCCTTATTATCATGAAAACTAGAAGAACACGCTTTCACAAAGCAATCTCTTTTTGCACGCATCCTAGCGGTTCTTTCTTTGCACTCATCAATGGAAATTCTCATGGCTTTGATAGACTCATTGATATCATGCTTAGGTGGAATAGATCTAAGTTTCAAAGAATCAACATCAAGAGAAATTCTATCCACGTTCCTAGCCAACTCATCAATCTTAAGCATTTTTTCTTCAATCAAGGCATTGAAACTCTTTTGCGAAGTATTTAATACTAGATTCAAAATCAGAGGGCATATTACTATAATTTCCATAAGAATTTTTGTAGGAATTACCATAATTATTAGAGGAATTACTAGGAAACGGCCTAGGATTAAAATTACCTCTATACGCGTTGTTACCAAAATTGTTCCTACCAACAAAATTCACATCCATAGATTCATTATTATTCTCAATCAAAGTAGACAAAGGCATATCATTAGGATCAGTAGGAGCACTCTTATTAGCAAACAATTTCATAAGTTCATCCATCTTTCCACTCAAAACATTAATCTCTTCAATTGCATGAACCTTTTTACTAGTGGATCTTTCAGTGTGCCATTGAGAATAAATATTATCGAGGAGTTTGGTAGCTTCTCCTAAAGTGATTTCCATAAAAGTGCCTCCCGCGGCTGAATATAAAAGATTTCTAGAAGCAAAATTCAATCCGGCATAAAAAATTTGTATAATCATCCATAAATTCAATCCATGTGTAGGGTAATTACGTATCATTAATTTCATCCTCTCCCAAGCTTGTGCAACATGTTCATGATCAAGTTGCTTAAAATTCATAATATCGTTTCTAAGAGAGATGATCTTAGCGGGAGAAAAATACTTAGAGATAAAAGCATCTTTGCACTTATTCCATGAATCAATGCTATTTTTAGGCAAAGACGAAAACCAAGCTTTAGCACGATCTCTAAGAGAAAACGGAAATAGCTTAAGTTTAAAAATATCGTTGTCCACATCTTTCATCTTTTGCATATCACACAAATCAACAAAGTTGTTTAGGTGGGTAGCGGCATCTTCACTAGGAAGGCCAGAAAATGGATCTTTCATGACAAGATTCAGCAAAGTAGTATTAATTTCACAAGATTCAGCATCGATAAGAGGAGCAATCGGAGTGCTAATAAAATCATTATTGTTGGTATTGGCAAAGTCACACAATTTAGTATTATCTTGAGCCATCGTGACAAGCAAGCAATCCAACACACAAGCAAATAAGAAACAGGCAAAAAAGGGCAAATAGAAAAAGAGAAGGGGAACGGAAAAGGAGGGCAAAAGGAAAAGAGGGCGAATAAAATGGCAAGGGTGAAGTGGTGGAGAGGAAAACGAGAGGCAAATGGCAAATAATGCAATGCAAAGGATAAGAGTTGTGATGGGTACTTGGTATGTCTTGACTTGGCGTAGATCTCCCCGGCAATGGCGCCAGAAATCCTTCTTGCTACCTCTTGACCTTGCATTGGTTTTCCCTTGAAGAGGAAAGGGTGATGCAGCACAGTAGCGTAAGTATTTCCCTCAGTTTTTGAGCACCAAGGTATCAATCCAGTAGGAGACTACACGCAAGTCCCCTGCTACCTCTTGCTACCTCTTGAGCATTGCGTTGGTTTTCCCTTGAAGAGGAAAGGGTGATGCAGTAAAGCAGCGTAAGTATTTCCCTTAGTTTTTGAGAACCAAGGTATCAATCGAGTAGGAGACCACGCGTGAGTCACCTCGTACCTACACAAACAAATAAGAACCTCGCAACCAACACGATAAAGGGGTTGTCAATCCCTTCACGGCCACTTGCAAGAGTGAGATCTAATAGAGATGATAATAATAAGGTAAGTATTTTGGTATTTTTATGATATAGATTGAAAGTAAAGATTGCAAAATAAATGGTAATGGAAATAACGGTAGATTAATATGACGGAAGATAGACCTGGGGGGCATAGGTTTCACTAGTGGCTTCTCTCAAGATAGCATAAGTATTACGGTGGGTGAACAAATTACTATCGAGAAATTGATAGAAAAGCAAATAATTATGAGAATATCTAGGCATGATCATGTATATAGGCATCACGTCCGAGACAAGTAGATCGAAATGATTCTGCATCTACTACTATTACTCCACACATCGACCGCTATCCAGCATGCATCTAGAGTATTAAGTTCATAAGAACAGAGTAACGCCTTAAGCAAGATGACATGATGTAGAGGGATAAACTCATGCAATATGATATAAACCCCATCTTTTTATCCTCGATGGCAATAATACAATACGTGTCGTTTCCCTTTCTGTCACTGGGATCGAGCACTGCAAGATTGAACCCAAAGCTAAGCACTTCTCCCATTGCAAGAAAGATCAATCTAGTAGGCCAAACCAAACTGATAATTCGAAGAGATTTGCAAAGATAAACCAATCACACATAAGAGAATTCAGAGAAGATTCAAATATTGTTCATAGATAAACTTGATCATAAACCCACAATTCATTGGATCTCGACAAACACACCGCAAAAGAAGAGTTACATCAAATAGATCTCCAAGAGAATCAAGGAGAAATTTGTATTGAGATCTAAAGAGAGAGAAGAAGCCATCTAGCTACTAGCTATGGACCCGAAGGTCTGAAGTAAACTACTCACACATCATCGGAGAGGCCATGGAGTTGATGTAGAGGCCCTCCGTGATCAATGCCCCCTCCGACGGAGCTCCGGAAAAGGCCCCAAGATGGGATCTCTTGGGTACGGAAGGTTGCGGTGATGGAAATAGGGTTTCGTGGTGCTCCTGGACGTTTGCGGGGTATATGGATATATATATAGGAGGAAGAAGTAGGTCGGTGGAGCAATGAGGGGCCCATGAGGGGGAGGGCGTGCCCAGGGGGTAGGCGCGCCCCCTGCCTCGTGGCCGCCTCGTTGATTGCTTGACGTCCACTCCAAGTCCCCTGGATCACGTTTGTTCTAAAAATCACGTTCCCGAAGGTTTCATTCCGTTTGGACTCCGTTTGATATTCCTTTTCTACGAAACACTGAAATAGGCAAAAAAACAACAATTTGGGCTGGGCCTCCGGTTAATAGGTTAGTCCCAAAAATAATATAAAAGTGTAAAATAAAGCCCATTAACATCCAAAACAGATAATATGATAGCATGGAACAATCAAAAATTATAGATACGTTGGAGACGTATCAACCCCCCTCTAGGCGACAGCGTGGTCCTTTCACTCTAACTTATCGAAAAGAGCTACAATTGATCCCATATATACTTGTGTGCCATCAAGGCTATTTTGTGGCGCCGTTGCCAGGGAGTGAAGGGCCTTTGGTAAGTGGAATTTGGTAAGGAAACATTTATATAGTGTGCTGAAATTTACTGTCACTTGTTACTATGGAAAATAATCCTTTGAGGGGTTTGTTCGGGGTATCTTCACCTTGACCGGAACCACAATTAGTTAGCCCTCAACCTACTGCACCCACTAAAAATATTGAATATGAAATTCCTTCGAGTATGATAGAACAACTGCTAGCTAATCCTTATGCAAGAGATGGAACCGAACATCCTGATATGCACTTGATATATGTGGAAGAAATTTGTGAATTGTTTAAGCTTGCAGGTTTATCCGAAGATGAAGTTAAGAAGAAGGTTTTCCCTTTATCTTTGAAGGGAAAAGCATTAGCATGGTATAGGCTATGCGATGATATTGGATCTTGGAATTGGAACCGATTGAAATTGGAGTTTCACCAAAAAAATTATCCTATGCATCTAGTTCATCGTGATCAGAATTACATATATAATTTTTCGCTTCGTGAAGGAGAAAGTTGAAGGAAATATGCCCTAGAGGCAATAATAAAGTTGTTATTTTATATTTCCTTATATCATGATAAATGTTTATTATCCATGCTAGAACTGTATTAACCGGAAACTTGATACATGTGTGGATACATAGACAAAACACAGTGTCCCTAGTAAGCCTCTACTAGACTAGCTCGTTAATCAAAGATGGTTAAGTTTCCTAACCATATACATGTGTTGTCATTTGATGAACGGGATCACATCATTAGGAGAATGATGTGATGGACAAGACCCATCCATTAGCTTAGCATGTTGATCGTTCAGTTTTATCGCTATTGCTTTCTTCATGTCAAATACATATTCCTTCGACTATGAGATTGTGCAACTCCCGGATACTGGAGGAATACCTTGTGTGCTATCAAACGTCACAACATAACTGGGTGATCATAAAGATGCTCTACAGGTATATCCGAAGGTGTTTGTTGGGTTGGCATAGATCAAGATTAGGATTTGTCACTCCGAGTATCGGAGAGGTGTCTCTGGGTCCTCTCGGTAATGCACATCATAATAAGCCTTGCAAGCAATGTGACTAATGATTTTGTTGCGGGATGATGCATTACGGAACGAGTAAAGAGACTTGCCGGTAATGAGATTGAACTAGGTACGAAGATACCAACGATCGAATCTCGGGCAAGTAACATACCGATGACAAAGGGAATAACGTATGTTGTTATTGCGGTTTGACCAATAAAGATCATCATAGAATATGTAGGAACCAATATGAGCATCCAGGTTCCGCTATTGGTTATTCACCAAAGATGTGTCTCGGTCATGTCTACATAGTTCTCGAACCCGTAGGGTCCGCACGCTTAACGTTCGATGATGATTTGTATTATGAGTTATGTGTTTTGGTGACCTACGGTTGTTCGGAGTCCCGGATGAGATCACGGACATGACGAGGAGTCTCGAAATGGTCGAGAGGTAAAGATTGATATATTGGACGATGATATTCGTGTTGGGGAACGTAGCAGAAATTCAAAATTTTCTACGCATCACCAAGATCAATCTATGGAGTAATCTAGCAACGAGGGGAAGGAGAGTGCATCTACATACCCTTGTAGATCGCTAAGCGGAAGCGTTCAAGTGAACGGGGTTGATGGAGTCGTACTCGTCGTGATCCAAATCACCGATGATCCTAGTGCCGAACGGACGGCACCTCCGTGTTCAACACACGTACAGCCCGGTGACATCTCCTACGCCTTGATCCAGCAAGGGGAGAAGGAGAGGTTGGGGAAGACTCCATCCAGCAGCAGCACGACGGCGTGGTGGTGGTGGAGGAGCACGGGACTCCAGCAGGGCTTCGCCAAGCACTACGAGAGATGAGGAGGAAGAGAGGTAGGGCTGCGCCAAGAGGGAGAGGATCTCGTGTGTCTTGCAGCCTCCAATACCTCAAGTATATATAGGGGAAGGGGAGGGACTGCGCCCCCACCTAGGGTTCCCTCCCTAGGGGTGGCCGCAGCCCCCAGATCCCATCTGGGTGGCGGCCACAAGGGGGAGAGGGGAAGGCGCACCTGGGGTGGGCCTTAGGGCCCATCTGCCCTAGGGTTTGCCCCCTTCCCCTCTTAGAGGCGCCTTGGGCCTTGGTGGGAGGTGCCCCAGCCCACCTGGGGGCTGGTCCCTTCCCACTATTGGCCCATGTAGGCCTCCGGGGCTGGTGGCCCCACCTGGTGGACCCCCGGACCCCTCTGGTGGTTCCGGTACACTACCGGTGATGCCCGGAACACTTCCGGTAGCCAAAACCATACTTCCTATATATCAATCTTTACCTCCGGACCATTCCGGAACTCCTCGTGACGTTTGGGATCTCATCCGGGACTCCGAACAACATTCGGTAACCGCGTACATACTTTCCCTATAACCCTAGCGTCATCGAACCTTAAGTGTGTAGACCCTACGGGTTCGGGAGTCATGCAGACATGGCCGAGACAACTCTCCGGCCAATAACCAACAGCGGGATCTGGATACCCATGTTGGCTCCCACATGCTCCACGATGATCTCATCGGATGAACCACGATGTCGAGGATTCAATCAATCCCGTATTCAATTCCCTTTGTCTAGCGGTACGATACTTGCCCGAGATTCGATCGTCGGTATCCCGATACCTTGTTCAATCTCGTTACCGGCAAGTCTCTTTACTCGTTCCGTAACACATCATCCCATGATCAACTCCTTGATCACATTGTGCACATGATGATGTCCTACCGAGTGGGCCCAGAGATACCTCTCCGTTTACACGGAGTGACAAATCCCAGTCTCGATTCGTGCCAACCCAACAGACACTTTCGGAGATACCTGTAGTGTACCTTTATAGCCACCCAGTTATGTTGTGATGTTTGGCACACCCAAAGCACTCCTACGGTATCCGGGAGTTGCACAATCTCATGGTCTAAGGAAATGATACTTGACATTAGAAAAGCTTTAGCATACGAACTACACGATCTTTGTGCTAGGCTTAGGATTGGGTCTTGTCCATCACATCATTCTCCTAATGATGTGATCCCGTTATCAACGACATCCAATGTCCTTGGTCAGGAAACCGTAACCGTCTATTGATTAACGAGCTAGTCAACTAGAGGCTTACTAGGGACATGGTGTTGTCTATGTATCCATACATGTATCTGAGTTTCCTATCAATATAATTCTAGCATGGATAATAAACGATTATCATGAACAAGGAAATATAATAATAACCAATTTATTATTGCCTCTAGGGCATATTTCCAATAGTCTCCCACTTGCACTAGAGTCAATAATCCAGTTCACATCGATATGTGATTAACACTCAAGGTCACATCCCCATGTGACTAACACCCAAAGAGTTCTGGGTTTGATCATGTTATGCTTGTGAGAGAGGTTTCAGTCAACGGGTCTGCAGCATTCAGATCCGTATTTACTTCACAAATTTCTATGTCATCTTGTAGATGCAACTACTACGCTACATTTGGAGCCATTTCAAATAACTGTTCTACTTGGAGCTATTCTAAATTGTTGCTCCATTATACGTATCCGGTATCTCTACTCAGAGCTATCCGGATAGGTGTTAAGCTTGCATCGACGTAACTCTTTACGTCGAACTCTTTATCACCTCCATAACCGAGAAACATATCCTTATTCCTCTAAGGATAATTTAGACCGCTATCTGGTGACCTACTCCTAGATCACCTTTGTACCCTCTTGCCAAATATGTGGCAAGGCACACATCAGGTGTGGTACTCAGCATGGCATACCGTATGGAGCCTATGACAAAAGCATAGGGGATGACCTTCGTCCTTCCTCTTTCTTCTGCCGTGGTCGAGCTTTAAGTCTTAACTTCATACCTTACAACTCAGGCAAGAACTCCTTCTTTGACTGATCCATCGTGAACACCTTCAAGATCATGTCAAGGTATGTGCTCATTTGAAAGTACCATTAAGCATTTTGATCTATCCTTATAGATCTTGATGCTCAATGTTCAAGTAGCTTAATCCAGGCTTTCCATTGAAAAACACTTTCCAAATAACCCTATATGCTTTCCAGAAATTCTACGTCATTTCTGATCAACAATATGTCAACAACATATACTCATCAAAAATTCTATAGTGCTCCCACTCACTTCTTTGGAAATACAAGTTTCTCATAAACTTTGTATACACCCAAAAACTTTGATCATCTCATCAAAGCATACATTCCAACTCCGAGATGCTTACTCCAGTCCTTAGAAGGATTGCTGGAGCTTTGCATACTTGTTAGCATCTTTCAGGATTGACAAAACCTTCCGGTTGTATCACATACAACCTTTCCTCAAGAAAATTGTCGAGGAAACAATGTTTTGACATCCTATCTGCAAGATTTCATAAATAATGCAGTAATCGCTAATATAATTCCAACAGACTCTTAGCATCGCTACGAATGAGAAAGTCTCATCGTAGTCAACTCCTTGAACTTGTCGGAAAACATCTTAACGACAAGTCGAGCTTTCTTAATGGTGATACTTACCATCATTGTCCGTCTTCCTTTTAAAATCCATATTTACCTAACAGCCTTACGACCATCAAGTAGTTTTTCCAAAGTCTACACTTTGTTTTCATATATGGATCCTCTCTCGGATTATATGGCCTCGAGCCATTTTGGAATCCAAGCCCACCATCGCTTCTCCATAGCTCGTAGGTTCATTGTTGTCTAGCAACATGACTTCCAAGACAGGATTACGTACCATTCTGAAGTAGTATGCATCCTTGTCATCCCACGAGGTTTGGTAGTGACTTGATCTGAAGTTTCATGATCACTATCATAAGCTTCCACTTCAATTGGTGTAGGTGCCGCAGGAACAACTCCCTGTGCCCTGCCACACACTAGTTGAAGAGACGGTTCAATAACCTCATCAAGTCTCCACCATCCTCCCACTCAATTCTTTCGAGAGAAACTTTTCCTCGGGAAAGGACCCGATTCTAGAAACAATCCCTTATTGCTTTCGGATCTGAGACAGGAGGTACACCCAACTGTTTTGGGTGTCCTATGAAGATGCATTTATCCGCTTTGGGTTCGAGCTTGTCAGCCTGAAACTTTTCACATAAGCGTCGCAGCCCCAAACCTTTTAACAAATGACAGCTTAGGTTTCTCTAAACCATAGTTCATACGGTGTCATCTCATCGGAATTACGTGGTGCCCTATTTAAAGTGAATGTGGTTGTCTCTAATGCCTAGCCCATAAACTATCGTGGTAATTCAATAAGAGACATCATGGTATGCATCATATCCAATAGGGTGCAGTTATGATGTTCGGACACACCATCATACTATGGTGTTTCAGGCTGTATTAGTTGTGAAACAATTTCCACAATGTCTTAATTCTGTGCCAAACTCGTAATTCAGATATTCATCTCTATGATCATATCATAGATATTTTATCCTCTTGTCACGACGATCTCTCACCTTCACCCTGAAATTACTTGAACCTTTCAATAATTCAGACTCGTGATTCATCAAGTAAATATACTCAACATCTACTCAAATCATTTGTGAAGTAGGAACATAACGATATCCACTACACGCCTCAGCACTCATTGGACTGCACACATCAAAATGTATTACTTCCAACAAGTTGCTTTCTAGTTCCATTTTACTGAAAACGAGGCTTTCAGTCATCTTGCCCATGTGGTATGATTTGCATGTCTCAAGTGATTCAAAATCAAGTGAGTCCAAACGGTCCATTTGCATGGAGCTTCTTCATGCATTTTATACCGATATGACTTACGTGGCAGTGCCACAAGTAGGTGGTACTATCATTACTATCTTATATCTTTTGGCATGAACATGTGTATCACTACGATCGAGATTCAATAAACCATTCATTTTAGGTGCAAGACCATTGAAGGTATTATTCAAATAAACAGAGTAACCATTATTCTCCTTAAATGAATAACCATATTGCAATAGACATAATCCAATCATGTCTATGCTCAATGCAAACACCAATCTCGATGGTAGAGGGAGCGTGCGATGCTTGATCACATCAAGCTTGGGAAAAACTTCCAACACATATCGCCAGCTCACCTTTAGCTAGTCCCTGTTTACTTCGCAGCCTTTTATTTCGAGTTTACTAACACTTAGCAACCGAACCGGTATCTAATACCATGGTGCTACTAGGAGTACTAGTCAAGTACACATTAACACAATGTATATCCAATATACTTCTATCGACCTTGCCAGCCTTCTCATCTACCAAGTATCTAGGGTAATTCTACTCCAGTGGCTGTTCCCCTTATTACAGAAGCACTTAGTCTCGGGTTTGGGTTCAACCTTGGGTTTCTTCACTAAAGAAGCAGCTGATTTGCCATTTCATGAAGTATCCCTTCTTGCCCTTGCCCTTCTTGAAACTAGTGGTTCAACCATCAACAATTGATGCTCCTTCTTGATTTCTACCTTTGTGGTGTCAAACATCGCGAATATCTCAAGGATCATCATATATGTCCCTGATATATTATAGTTCATCACGAAGCTCTAGCAGCTTGGTGGTAATGAGTTCGGACAAACATCACTATCTCATCTGGAAGATCAACTCCCACTCGATTCAAATGATTGTTGTACTTAGACAATCTGAGCACAAGCTCAACAATTGAGCTTTTCTCCCTTAGTTTGCAGGCTAAGAAAATCGTCGGAGGTCTTATACCTCTTGACGTGGGCACGAGCCTGAAATCCCAATTTCAGCCCTCGAAACATCTCATATGTTTCGCGACATTTCAAAACGTCTTCGGTGCCTCAACTCTAAACCGTTTAACTGAACTATCACGTAGTTATCAAAATGTGTATGTCAGATGTTTGCAACATCCACAGACGATGTTCGAGGTTCAGCACACTGAGTGGTGCATTAAGGACACAAGCCTTCTATGAAGCAATGAGGACAATCCTCAATTTACGGACCTAGACCGCATAATTGCTACTATCAACTTTCAACTAAATTTTCTCCAGGAACATATCTAAACAGTAGAACTGAAGCGCGAGCCACGACATAATTTGCGAAGACCTTTTGACTATGTTCAGGATAATTAAGTTCATCTTATGAACTCCCACTCAGATAGACATCCCTCTAGTCATCTAAGTGATTACATGATCTGAGTCAACTAGGCCGTGTCCGATCATCACGTGAGATGGACTAGTCAACATCGGTGAACATCTTCATGTTGATCGTATCTTCTATACGACTCATGTTCGACCTTTCGGTCTTCTGTGTTCCGAGGCCATGTCTGTACATGCTAGGCTCGTCAAGTCAACCTAAGTGTTTGCATGTGTAAATCTGTCTTACACCCGTTGTATGTGAACGTTGGAATCTATCACACCCGATCATCACGTGGTGCTTCGAAACAACGAACTGTCGCAACGGTGCACAGTTAGGGGGAACACTTTCTTGAAATTATTATGAGGGATCATCTTATTTACTACCGTCATTCTAAGTAAACAAGATGCAAAAACATGATAAACATCACATGCAATCAAATAATAGTGACATGATATGGCCAATATCATATAGCTCCTCTGATCTCCATCTTGGGGCTCCATGATCATCTTGTCACCGGCATGACACCATGAACTCCATCATCATGATCTCCATCATCGTGTCTCCATGAAGTTGCTCGCCAACAATTACTTCTACTACTATGGCTAACACGTTTAGCAATAAAGTAAAGTAATTTACATGGCGTTTCTCAATGACACGCGGGTCATACAAAAAATAAAGACAACTCCTATGGCTACTACCGGTTGTCATACTCATCGACATGCAAGTCATGATTCCTATTACAAGAACATGATCTCATACATCACATATATATCATTCATCACATCCTTTGGCCATATCACATCACAAAACACTTGTTGCAAAAACAAGTTAGACGTCCTCTAATTGTTGTTGCAAGTTTTTACGTGGCTGCTATAGGTTTCTAGCAAGAACGTTTCTTACCTACGCCAAAACCACAACGTGAATTGCCAATTTCTATTTACCCTTCATAAGGACCCTGTTCATCGAATCCGATCTGACTAAAGTGGGAGAGACAGACACCCGCCAGCAACCTTATGCAACTAGTGCATGTCAGTCGGTGGAACCGGTCTCACGTAAGCGTACGTGTAAGGTTGGTCCGGGCCGCTTCATCCCACGATGCCGCCGAATCAAGATAAGACTAGTAACAGCAAGATAATTGACAATATCGACGCCCACAACTACTTTGTGTTCTACTCGTGCATAGTAACTACGCATAGACCTAGCTCATAATGCCACTGTTGGGGAACATAGCAGAAATTCAAAATTTTCTACGCATCACCAAGATCAATCTATGGAGTAATCTAGAAACGAGGGGAAGAGAGTGCATCTACATACCCTTGTAGATCGCTAAGCGGAAGCGTTCAAGTGAACGGGGTTGATGGAGTCATACTCGCCGTGATCCAAATCACCGATGATCCTAGTGCCGAACGGACGGCACCTCCGTGTTCAACACACGTACAGCCCGATGACGTCTCCTACGCCTTGATCCAGCAAGGGGAGAAGGAGAGGTTGGGGAAGACTCCATCCAGCAGCAGCACAATGGCGTGGTGGTGGTGGAGGAGCACGGGACTCCAGCAGGGCTTCGCCAAGCACTACGAGAGATGAGGAGGAAGAGAGGTAGGGCTGCGCCAAGAGGGAGAGGATCTCGTGTGTCTTGCAGCCTCCAATACCTCAAGTATATATAGGGGAAGGGGAGGGACTGCGCCCCCACCTAGGGTTCCCTCCCTAGGGGTGGCCGCAGCCCCCAGATCCCATCTGGGTGGCGGCCACAAGGGGGAGAGGGGAAGGCGCACTTGGGGTGGGCCTTAGGGCCCATCTGCCCTAGGGTTTGCCCCCTTCCCCTCTTGGAGGCGCCTTGGGCCTTGGTGGGAGGCGCCCCAGCCCACCTAGCGGCTGGTCCCTTCCCACTATTGGCCCATGTAGGCCTCCAGGGCTGGTGGCCCCACCTGGTGGACCCCCGGACCCCTCCGATGGTCCTGGTACACTACCGGTGATGCCCGGAACACTTCTGGTAGCCAAAACCATACTTCCTATATATCAATATTTACCTTCGGACCATTCCGGAACTCCTTGTGACGTCCGGGATCTCATCCGGGACTCCGAACAACATTCGGTAACCGCGTACATACTTTCCCTATAACCCTAGCATCATCGAACCTTAAGTGTGTAGACCCTACGGGTTCGGGAGTCATGCAGACATGGCCGAGACAACTCTCCGGACAATAACCAACAGCGGGATCTGGATACCCATGTTGGCTCCCACATGCTCCACGATGATCTCATCGGATGAACCATGATGTCGAGGATTCAATCAATCCCGTATTCAATTCCCTTTGTCTAGCGGTACGATACTTGCCCGAGATTCGATCGTCGGTATCCCGATACCTTGTTCAATCTCGTTACCGGCAAGTCTCTTTACTCGTTCCGTAACACATCATCCCGTGATCAACTCCTTGATCACATTGTGCACATGATGATGTCCTACCGAGTGGGCCCAGAGATACCTCTCCGTTTACACGGAGTGAAAAATCCCAGTCTCGATTCGTGCCAACCCAACAGACACTTTCGGAGATACCTGTAGTGTACCTTTATAGCCACCCAGTTACGTTGTGGCGTTTGGCACACCCAAAGCACTCCTACGGTATCCGGGAGTTGCACAATCTCATGGTCTAAGGAAATGATACTTGACAGTAGAAAAGCTTTAGCATACGAACTACACGATCTTTGTGCTAGGCTTAGGATTGGGTCTTGTCCATCACATCATTCTCCTAATGATGTGATCCCGTTATCAACGACATCCAATGTCCATGGTCAGGAAACCGTAACCATCTATTGATTAACGAGCTAGTCAACTAGAGGCCTACTAGGGACATGGTGTTGTCTATGTATCCACACATGTATCTGAGTTTCCTATCAATACAATTCTAGCATGGATAATAAACGATTATCATGAACAAGGAAATATAATAATAACCAATTTATTATTGCCTCTAGGGCATATTTCCAACAATTCGGACACCGGAATGGTTTCTGAAATGTTCGGGTATATTTCGGAGTACCAAGGGGTTACCGGAACCCCCCAGGGAAGTATTGGGCCTACATGGGCCTTAAGGGAGAGAGAGGGGAGCCCGCAAGGGGACGCACGGATACGTCTCCAACGTATCTATAATTTTTGATTGTTCCATGCTATTATATTATCAACCTTGGATGTTTTATATGCATTTATATGCTATTTTATATGATTTTTGGGACTAACCTATTAACCTAGAGCCTAGTGCCAGTTTCTGTTTTTTTCCTTGTTTTAGAATATCACAGAAAAGGAAAATCAAACGAAGTCCAATTGACCTGAAACTTCACGGAACTTATTTTTGGACCAGAAGAAACCTAGAAGACTTGGAGTGTACGTAAGGGGATCAACGAGGAAGCCACGAGGCAGGGGGCGCGCCCACCCCCCTGGGCGCGCCCTCCACCCTCGTGGGCCCCTCGTGGCTCCCCTGACGTACTTCTTCCTCCTATGTATCTCCATATACCCTAAAAATGTCTGGGAGCACAATAGATCGGGAGTTCCACCGCCAGAAGCCTCCGTAGCCACCGAAAGCCAACCTAGACCCATTCCAGCACCCTGCCGGAGGGGGGAATCCCTCTCCAGTGGCCATCTTCATCATCCCGGTGCTCTACATGACGAGGAGGGAGTAGTTCTCCCTCGGGGCTGAGGGTATGTACCAATAGCTATGTGTTTGATCTCTCTCTCTCTCTCTCGTGTTATTGAGGTGATACGATCTTGATGTATCGCGATCTTTGCTATTATAGTTGGATCTTATGATGTTTCTCCCCCTCTACTCTCTTGTAATGAATTGAGTTTCCCCTTTGAAGTTATCTTATCGGATTGAGTCTTTAAAGATTTGAGAACACTTGATGTATGTCTTGCCGTGCGTATCTGTGGTGACAATGGGATACCACGTGATTCACTTGATGTATGTTTTGGTGATCAACTTGCGGGTTCCGCCCATGAACCTATGCATAGGGGTTGGCACACGTTTTCGTCGTGATTCTCCCGTAGAAACTTTGGGGCACTCTTTGAGGTTCTATGTGTTGGTTGAATCGATGAATCTGAGATTGTGTGATGCATATTGTATAATCATACCCACGGATACTTGAGGTGACATTGGAGTATCTAGGTGACATTAGGGTTTTGGTTGATTTGTGTCTTAAGGTGTTATTCTAGTACGAACTCTAGGGTTGTTTGTGACACTTATAGGAATAGCCCAACGGATTGATTGGAAAGAATAACTTTGAGGTGGTTTCATACCCTACCATAATCTCTTCGTTTGTTCTCCGCTCTTAGTGACTTTGGAGTGACTCTTTGTTGCATGTTGAGGGATAGTTATGTGATCCAATTATGTTATTATTGTTGAGGGAACTTGCACTAGCGAAAGTATGAACCCTAGGCCTTGTTTAAACATATTGCAATACCGTTTACGCTCACTTTTATCATTCGTTACCTTGCTGTTTTTATATTTTCAGATTAAAAAAACTATTATCTACTATCCATATACCACTTGTATCACCATCTCTTCGCTGACCTAGTGCACCTATACAATTTACCATTGTATTGGGTGTGTTGGGGACACAAGAGACTCTTTGTTATTTGGCTGCAGGGTTGCTTGAGAGAGATCATCTTCATCCTATGCCTCCTACGGATTGATAAACCTTAGGTCATCCACTTGAGGGAAATTTGTTACTGTCCTACAAACCTCTGCACTTGGAGGCCCAACAACGTCTACAAGAAGAAGGTTGTGTAGTAGACATCATGCTCTTTTCTGGCGCCGTTGCCGGGGAGGTTAGCGCTTGAAGGTATATCTTTAGATCTTGCAATCAAATCTTTTTGTTTCTTGTTTTAGCACTAGTTTAGTTCATAAAAGAAAACTACAAAAAATGGAATTAAGTTTGCCTCATACGCTTCATCTTTTTAATATCTTTCGTGAGTATGATGGGAAGGAAAATTGTGCCAAAGTGTTAGAAGAAGAATGCATTAAAATGTTTGGCACTAAATATTTGAATGATGAGCATGATTGCAATGTTGTTAGTATGAACTCCTTGAATATCCATGGTACTAATGATGATTGCACTAGTTATGATGAAAATGTCTCCTGTAAACATGTCAATTTTTGTGGAGTGCATTGGGTTTGTAAGTACACACCAAATAGGGAAGATAGATATTGCAAGAGGCATAAGTACTTAGAAACTAAATTGTTGCAAGAAAGGCTAGATGATTGTGCTGAAAATTTAAATTTTCTTAGCCATACTTGTGGACTTTGCTATGAAAGTGGTCATTTAGCTATCCGATGCAAATTGTTTCATGATCTAATCGTGTCCAAATTGTGATGAGTTGATTTCCCTTGCACATTATAATGAACTTAGCTTGCTTATGAGTTGCGAAGAAATGAAACATATAATTGGGGATCTTCCAGAATTTGCCCGTTATAAACTTCTTGGCTTTGATCTAGAGGAAATTTATATGTATTGTGCGGTGAATTGTATTGAAAATCCTTATATTGCCAACTACATAAAGAAAAGAAAACAAATAGAAGATGAAGAGAATACTAATGAAAGGGAAGAGACTTCCCAATACCCTCCTATTATTTCTTATGATGAATCAGGTAACGAGGAGGAGCCTCCTATTCAACCAATCTCATTAATAAGGAGCTCCAAAAATAGGATTGAACCCACACATGATGTGGTGAATAAGAAGAAAAGAAAAAGGAAGAGAGGTAAAAAGATATCTTCCCTAAATAATGCTGCTCCTATTACTAATTATGCCTCATGAAAATATAATTGTGGAAGATAATGATACTTCTTATGATCTTGAAAATCTTTTTGGCACTTGCTTGGAAGAATATGATAATTGCTATACTATTGGTGCTATCCATACTATCGATGATGGAAGTGATTATGCTTATGATATAAAAAGGCCCAAGCTTGGGGATGCTATGTTTGATGAAGATGATGTTTTTGAGAATATATTTGCTGCAATTAATGTTTGTCCCAAGCTTGGGGAAGCTATGATTAATGAAGATGATATCTTTAGTCTCCCAAGTTTTGATATGCAAATTTATAATGATGATAGCATGCCTCCTACTTATGATGATTATTGTGTTGATACTTATGCTATAAAAAGTAGTGATTATATTTATAAAACCTGTCATGATTATGGTTACCCCTTCTCTGAACATTACTCTTTTAATGTGGAAACAATTTATAGTATTCAAGTTTCTTATGATGCTCCCACTATTATTCATGAGAAGAAATTTGCTTATGTGGAGAGTAATAAAATTTCTATGCTTGTAGATCATGAAAAGAATGCTTTAGGTGCTGGTTACATTGTTGAATTCATTCATGATGATACTGAAAATTATTATGAGGGAGGAATATATGCTTGTAGGAATTGCAATAATATCAAGTTTCCTCTCTATGTGCTTAAAGTTTTGAAGTTGTGCTTGTTTTGCCTTCCTATGCTAGTTGATTATTGTTCCCATAAGTTGTTTGATCACAAAATCCCTATGCATAGGAAGTGGGTTAGACTTAAATGTGCTAGTGATATTCTTCATGATGCTCTCTTTATGTTTCAATTCTTATCTTTTATGTGAGCATCATTGAAATCATCATGCCTAGCTAAGGGCGTTAAACGATAGCGCTTGTTGGGAGGCAGCCCAACTTTATTTTTGTTCCTTACTTTTTGCTCCTGTTTAGTAATAAATAATTCATCTAGACTCTGTTATGATTGAGTTTTTATGTTTTAATTAGTGTTTGTGCCAAGTAGAACCGTTGGGGAGACTTGGGGAAAGTCTTGTTGATCTTGCTGTAAAAAACAGAAACTTTAGCGCTCACGAGAATTGCTGCCATTTTTATTTGGAGAGTGATATTTAGTTAATTCTTGTTGCAGATGATTAATAGATAAATTCCTCAGGCCCAGAAATTTATTTGAGAATTTTATGAGTTCCAGAAGTATACGTTTGATCCAGATTACTACAGACTGTTCTGTTTTTGACAGATTCTGTTTTCTATGTGTTGTTTGCTTATTTTGATGAATCTATGGCTAGTAAAAGAGTTTATAAACCATAGAGAAGTTGGAATACAGTAGGTTTAACACAAATATAAATCAAGAATGAGTTCATTACAGTACCTTGATGGTGATTTGCTTTCTTATACTAACGGAGCTTACGAGTTTTCTGTTAAGTTTTGTGTTGTGAAGTTTTCAAGTTTTGGGTAAAGATTTGATGGACTATGGAATAAGGAGTGGAAAGAGACTAAGCTTGGGGATTCCCAAGGCACCCCAAGGTAATATTCAAGGACAACCAAAAGCCTAAGCTTGGGGATGCCCCGGAAGGCATCCCCTCTTTCGTCTTCGTTCATCGGTAACTTTACTTGGAGCTATATTTTTATTCGCCACATGATATGTGTTTTGCTTGGAGCGTCATCTTATTTTATTTAGTTTTGCTTGCTGTTTGAATAAAATACCAAGATCTGAAATTATTAAATGTTAGAGAGTCTTCATATAGTTGCATGATTATTCGACTACTCATTGATCTTCACTTATATCTTTCAGAGTAGTTTGTCATTTGCTCTAGTGCTTCACTTATATCATTTTAGTGGTATTATAGAAATAGATGAACTCTCATGCTTCACTTATATTATTTTGAGAGTCCTAAACAACATGGTAATTTTCTTTGGTTATGAAATTAGTCCTAATATGATGGGCATCCAAGAGGGATATAATAAAAACTTTCATATAGAGTGCATTGAATACTATGAGAAGTTTGATACTTGATGATTGTTTTGAGATATGAGGATGGTAATATTAGAGTCATGCTAGTTGACTAGTTGTGAATTTGATAAATACTTGTGTTGAAGTTTGTGATTCCCGTAGCATGCAAGTATGGTGAACCGTTATGTGATGAAGTCGGAGCATGATTTGTTTATTGATTGTCCTCCTTATGAGTGGCGGTCGGGGACGAGCGATGGTCTTTTCCTACCAATCTATACCCCTAGGTGCATGCGCGTAATACTTTGTTTCGATAACTAATAGATTTTTGCAATAAGTATGTGAGTTCTTTATGACTAATGTTGAGTCCATGGATTATACGCACTCTCACCCTTCCACCATTGCTAGCCACTCTAGTACCGCGCAACTTTCGCCGGTACCATAAACCCACCATTTACCTTCCTCAAAACAGCCACCATACCTACCTATCATGGCATTTCCATAGCCATTCCGAGATATATTGCCATGCAACTTTCCACCATTCTGTTATTATGACACGCTTCATCATTGTAATATTGCTATGCATGATCATGTAGTTGACATTGTATTTGTGGCAAAGCCACCGTTCATAATTATTTCATACATGTCACTCATTAGTCATTGTACATCCCAGTACACCGCCGGAGGCATTCATATAGAGTCATATCTTGTCCTAAGTATCGAGTTGTAATTCTTGAGTTGTAAGAAAATAAAAGTGTGATGATCATCATTATTAGAGCATTGTCCCAGTGAGGAAAGGATGATGGAGACTATGATTCCCCCACAAGTCGGGATGAGACTCCAGACGAAAATAAATAAATAAAAGAGGCCAAAAAAAGAGAAGGCCCAAATAAAAAAATGAGAGAAAAAGAGAGAGGGGGTAATGCTACTATCCTTTTACCACACTTGTGCTTCAAAGTAGCACCATGATCTTCATGATAGAGAGTCTCCTATGTTGTCACTTTCATATACTAGTGGGAATTTTACATTATAGAACTTGGCTTGTATATTCCAATGATGGGCTTCCTCAAAATGCCCTAGGTCTTCGTGAGCAAGCGAGTTGGATGCACACCCACTTAGTTTCTTTTATTGAGCTTTCATACACTTATAGCTCTAGTGTATCCGTTGCATGGCAATCCCTACTCACTCACATTGATATCTATTGATGGGCATCTCCATAGCCTATTGATATGCCTAGTTGATGTGAGACTATCTTCTCCTTTTTGGCTTCTCCACAACCACCATTCTATTCCACCTATAGTGCTATGTCCATGGCTCACGCTCATGTATTGCGTGAAGATTGAAAAAGTTTGAGAACATCAAAAGTATGAAACAATTGCTTGGCTTGTCATCGGGGTTGTGCATGATTTAAATACTTTGTGTGGTGAAGATGGAGCATAGCCAGACTATATGATTTTGTAGGGATATCTTTCTTTGGCCATGTTATTTTGAGGAGACATGATTACTTGGTTAGTATGCTTGAAGTATTATTATTTTTATGTCAATATTAAACTTTTGTCTTGAATCTTATGGATCTGAATATTCTTGCTAAAATAAAGAGAAATACATGATGAATATGTTAGGTAGCATTCCACATCAAAAATTCTGTTTTTATCATTTACCTACTCGAGGACGAGCAGGAATTAAGCTTGGGGATGCCGATACGTCTCCAACGTATCTATAATTTTTGATTGTTCCATGCTATTATATTATCAACCTTGGATGTTTTATATGCATTTATATGCTATTTTATATGATTTTTGGGACTAACCTATTAACCTAGAGCCCAGTGCCAGTTTCTGTTTTTTTCCTTGTTTTAGAATATCGCAGAAAAGGAAAATCAAACGGAGTCCAATTGACCTGAAACTTCATGGAACTTATTTTTGGACCAGAAGAAACCCAGAAGACTTGGAGTGCACGTAAGGGGATCAACAAGGAAGCCACGAGGCAGGGGGGCGCGCCCTCCACCCTCGTGGGCCCCTCGTGGCTCCCCTGACGTACTTCTTCCTCCTATATATATCTCCATATACCCTAAAAACATCCTGGAGCACAATAGATCGGGAGTTCCGCTGCCAGAAGCCTCCGTAGCCACCGAAAGCCAATCTAGACCCGTTCCGACACCCTGCCGGAGGGGGGAATCCCTCTCCGGTGGCCATATTCATCATCCCGGTGCTCTCCATGATGAGGAGGGAGTAGTTCTCCCTCGGGGCTGAGGGTATGTACCAGTAGCTATGTGTTTGATCTCTCTCTCTCTCGTGTTCTTGAGGTGATACAATCTTGATGTATCGTGAGCTTTGCTATTATAGTTGGATCCTATGATGTTTCTCCCCCTCTACTCTCTTGTAATGAATTGAGTTTCCCCTTTGAAGTTATCTTATCGGATTGAGTCTTTAAAGATTTGAGAACACTTGATGTATTTCTTGCCGTGCGTATCTGTGGTGACAATGGGATAACATGTGATTCTCTTGATGTATGTTTTGGTGATCAACTTGCGGGTTCCGCCCATGAACCTATGCATAGGGGTTGGCACACGTTTTCTTCATGATTCTCCGGTAGAAACGGCACTCTTTGAGGTTCTATGTGTTGGTTGAATAGATGAATCTGAGATTGTGTGATGCATATCGTATAATCATACCCACGGATACTTGAGGTGACATTGGAGTATCTAGGTGACATTAGGGTTTTGGTTGATTTGTGTCTTAAGGTGTTATTCTAGTACGAACTCTAGGGCTGTTTGTGACACGTATAGGAATAGCCCAACGGATTGATTGGAAAGAATAACTTTGAGGTGGTTTCGTACCCTACCATAATCTCTTCGTTTGTTCTCCGCTATTAGTGACTTTGGAGTGACTCTTTGTTGCATGTTGAGGGATATTTATGTGATCCAATTATGTTATTATTGTTGAGGGAACTTGCACTAGTGAAAGTATGAACCCTAGGCCTTGTTTCAACATATTGAAATACCATTTACGCTCACTTTTATCATTTGTTACCTTGCTGTTTTTATATTTTCAGATTACAAAATCTATTATCTACTATCCATATACCACTTGTATCACCATCTCTTCGCCGAACTAGTGCACCTATTCAATTTACCATTGTATTGGGTGTGTTGGGGACACAAGAGACTCTTTGTTATTTGGTTGCAGGGTTGCTTGAGAGAGACCATCTTCATCCTACGCCTCCTACGGATTGATAAACCTTAGGTCATTCACTTGAGGGAAATTTGCTACTGTCCTACAAACCTCTGCACTTGGAGGCCCAACAACTTCTACAAGAAGAAGGTTGTGTAGTAGACATTAGGCACACACCCCCTCCAAGGGAGTCTGAATAGGACAAGGAGGAGGGGGCGCGGCCCCCTTTCCCTCTCCCTCTCCTTCCTTTTCCCCCTCCGATGAGAAAAGAAAAAAGGGGGGCGAATCCTACTAGGAATGGAGTCCTAGTAGGACTCCCCCCTCATGACGCGCCCTTGGTGGCTAGCTGAGGGAGTCCGGGACTAAGGGGTCCTCGGGCATCCGACCTATTGGACATGGGCCGGACTAATGGGCTGCGAAGATACAAAGACCAAAGACTCTACCCGTGTTCGGATAGGACTCTCCTTGGCGTGGAAGGCAAGCTTGGCGTCCAAATATGAAGATTCCTTTCTCTGTAACCGACCTTATGTAACCCTAGATCCCTCTGGTGTCTATATAAATCGGAGGGCTAGGTCCGTAGACATATCTTCATAATCATAGTCAGACGGGCTAGACTTTTCGGGTTTAGCCATTACGATCTCGTGGTAGGTCAACTCTTGTAATACTCATATTCATCAAGATCAAATCAAGCAGGAAGTAGGGTATTACCTCCATAGAGAGGGCCTGAACCTGGGTAAACATTGTGTCCCTTGTCTCCTGTTACTATCGACCTTAGACGCACAGTTCGGGACCCCCTACCCGAGATCCGCCGGTTTTGACACCGACATTGGTGCTTTCATTGAGAGTTCCACTATGCTGTCGTCAAAAGGTTTGATGGCTCCTTCAACCATCTACAACAATGCTGCCCAAGGGGAAACCTTCCTCCCCGGACAGATCTTTGTATTCGGCGGCTTCACACTGCGAGCCAACTCGCTTGGCCACCTGGAGCAGATCGAAAGCTACGCCCCTGGCCATCAGGTCAGATTTGGAAGCGTGAACTACATCGCGGATATCCGTGGAGACTTGATCTTCGACGGATTCGAGACCACGGTAGCCGCTCCCTGCCACCACGATGAACATGGCATAAATCTGTCATCGGACCATACCCAGGAGATAGTACCTATAGCTGCTCTGGCCCTAGATCCGGAGCAGATCGCGCCATCCGAAGACGGAAAGCTCAATCCCGCCGCAGAAGCCACAGACTCAGCAGCGTTGGAGCCACACACAGACCTAACTTCAAGTGACATCTATGTCACTGGAACGATGGAATCGCCTCCGACTACAGGTTCCGAACCTTGTGTGTCCGCGCACGTCGAGCTTGATCATTCATCGATCGTCGAATTCAGCTCCGCAGACATCTTCCGACACTCACCTTTGGGCGACATGCTAAACTCACTAAAAAATCTATCCCTGGCGGGGGACTCTCAGCCGAATTATATCTGGTTCGAACTGGAGGCTGATGATGGAGAATTTCGTTTCCCACCCACCGCCCACTTCATAGCCACTGTCGAGGACCTAACTGACATGCTCGATTACGGCTCCGAAGACATCGACGGTATGAACGATGATGCATGAGAAGAGGAGGCCCAAAACCCGCCGTCCACCGGACGATGGACGGCCACCTCCTCATATGACGTATACATGGTGGATGCACCAAAACAAAATAGCGGAGATGACAAAGAGAATCCAGTTGAGGATGAACCTCCTAAGACATAACCAAAGCGCCGGCGTCAGCGGTGCTGCTCTAAATCACGCCGCAGCAAAGATAGCAACACCGGCACGGGAGATGATAACACTCCGGACGGTGCCGAAGACAGAGAAAACCCCGACAAACGAACTGCTGAACAGGACGATCGGGAAAATGGGCAAGTTAGCCCTGACGAACAGGCCATAAACGACGACTCAGAGGACAGTAATTATCTTCCACTCTCCGAGGATGAGGTGAGCCTCGGCAGCAAGGATTTTATCGTGCCTGAGGAACCTCAGTTGCAGGAGCGCTTTAAGCGCCGGCTAATAGCCACTGCAAGGAGCCTGAAAAAGAAGAAGCAACAGCTTCTGGCTAACCAAGATCTGCTCAACGATAGATGGACTGATGTCCTAGCAGCCGAAGAATACGGCCTCAAGCGCCCAACCAAAATTTACCCGAAGCGCAAATTGCTACCTCAGTTCGATGACGAGGCACCGGAGCCCATGCCATCACCGCACAATGCGGCTAACCGACCACCACACGGTCGGGACAAAGCAGCAACTCAAGCCGAACACCAGCACGCCCCATGTGGGAGTCCTGGATTAGGGGGTCTCCGGACAGCTGGACTATATCCATTGGCCGGACTGTTAGAGTATGAAGATACAAGATTGAAGACTTCGTCTCATGTCCGGATAGGACTCTACTTGGCGTGGAAGGCAAGCTAGGCAATACGGATATGTGTATCTCCTCCTTTGTAACCGACCTTATGTAACCCTAACCTCTCCGGTGTCTATATAAACTGGAGGGTTTTAGTCCGTAGGACAACATACAATCATACCATAGGCTAGCTTCTAGGGTTTAGCCTCTCTGATCTTGTGGTAGATCTACTCTTGTACTACCCATATCATCAATATTAATCAAGCAGGACATAGGGTTTTACCTCCATCACGAGGGCCAGAACCTGGGTAAAACATCCTGTCCCCTGCCTCCTGTTACCATCTGAAGGAAATATGCCCTAGAGGCAATAATAAAGTTATTATTTATTTCCTTATAATCATGATAAATGTTTATTATTCATGCTAGAATTGTATTAACCGGAAACATAATACATGTGTGAATACATAGACAAACAAAGTGTCACTAGTATGCCTCTACCTGACTAGCTCGTTAATCAAAGATGGTTATGTTTCCTGACCATGAACAATGAGTTGTTATTTGATTAACGAGGTCACATCATTAGTTGAATGATCTGATTGACATGACCCATTCCATTGGCTTAGCACCCGATCGTTTAGTATGTTGCTATTGCTTTCTTCATGACTTATACATGTTCCTATGACTATGAGATTATGCAACTCCCGTTTGCCGGAGGAACACTTTGGGTGCTACCAAACGTCACAACGTAACTGGGTGATTATAAAGGAGCATTACAGGTGTCTCCAAAGGTAGATGTTGGGTTGGCGTATTTCGAGATTAGGATTTGTCACTCCGATTGTCGGAGAAGTATCTCTGGGCCCTCTCGGTAATAAACATCACATAAGCCTTGCAAGCATTACAACTAATATGTTAGTTGTGACATGATGTATTACGGAACGAGTAAAGAGACTTGCCGGTAACGAGATTGAACTAGGTATTGGATACCGACGATCGAATCTCGGGCAAGTAACATACCGATGACAAAGGGAACAACGTATGTTGTTATGCGGTCTGACCGATAAAGATCTTCGTAGAATATGTAGGAGCCAATATGGGCATCCAGGTCCCGCTATTGGTTATTGACCGGAGACGTGTCTCGGTCATGTCTACATTGTTCTCAAACCGTAGAGTCCGCACGCTTAACGTTACGGTGACAGTTATTATGAGTTTATGCATTTTGATGTACCGAAGGTTGTTCGGAGTCCCGGATGTGATCACGGACATGACGAGGAGTCTCGAAATGGTCGAGACATAAAGATTGATATATTGGAAGCCTATGTTTGGACATCGGAAGTGTTTCGGGTGAAATCGGGATTTTACCGGAGTACCGGGAGGTTACCGGAACCCCCCGGGAATCATATGGGCCTTAGTGGGCCTTAGTGGAAAGGTGAAAGGGCTGCCCATAAGGGCTGCGCACCTCCCCCTCTCCCCTAGTACTATTAGGACTAGGAGAGGTGGCCGGCCACCCCTCTCCCTCTTTCCCCCTTGGGAGTCCTATTTGGAATAGGATTGGGGGGAGTCCTACTCCCGGTAGGAGTAGGACTCCTCCTGCGCCTCCATAGGGCTGGCCGCACCCCTCCCCCTTGGCTCCTTTATATACAGAAGTAGGGGGCACCTCTAGACACACAAGTTGATCATTGAGATCGTTCCTTAGCCGTGTGCGGTGCCCCCTGCCACCATATTCCACCTCGATCATATCGTTGTAGTGCTTAGGCGAAGCCCTGCGTTGGTAGAACATCAAGATCGTCAACACGCCGTCGTGCTGACGGAACTCCTCCCCGAAGCTTTGCCAGATCGGAGCCCGGGGATCGTCATCGAGATGTACGTGTGCTAAGAACTCGGAGGTGCCGGAGTAACGGTGCTTGGATCGGTCGGATCGGGAAGAAAACGTACGACTACTTCCTCTACGTTGTGTCAACGCTTCCGTTGCGATCTACAAGGGTATGTAGATCAGACTCTCCCCCTCGTTGCTATGCATCACCATGATCTTGCGTGTGCGTAGGAAATTTTTTGAAATTACTACGCTCCCCAACAGTGGCATCCGAGCCTAGGTTTTATGGTTTGATGTTATTTGCACAAGTAGAACACAAGTGAGTTGTGGACGATACAAGTCATACTGCCTACCAGCATGTCATACTTTGGTTCGGCGGTATTGTTGGACGAGACGACCCGGACCAACCTTACGCGTACGCTTATGCGAGACCGGTTCCCTCGACGTGCTTTGCACATAGATGGCTTGCGGGCGACTGTCTCTCCAACTTTAGTTGAACCGAGTGTGGCTACGCCCGGTCCTTGCGAAGGTTAAAACGGAGTCTATTTGACAAACTATCGTTGTGGTTTTGATGCGTAGGTGAGATTGGTTCTTACTTAAGCCCGTAGCAGCCACGTAAAACTTGCAAAAACAAAGTAGAGGACGTCTAACTTGTTTTTGCAGGGCATGTTGTGATGTGATATGGTCAAGGCATGATGCTGAATTTTATTGTATGAGATGATCATGTTTTGTAACCGAGTTATCGGCAACTGGCAGGAGCCATATGGTTGTCGCTTTATTGTATGCAATGCAATCGCGATGTAATGCTTTACTTTATTACTAAACGGTAGTGATAGTCGTGGAAGCATAAGATTGGCGAGATGACAATGATGCTACGATGGAGATCAAGGTGTCGCGCCGGTGACGATGGTGATCATGACGGTGCTTCGGAGATGGAGATCACAAGCACAAGATGATGATGGCCATATCATATCACTTAAATTGATTGCATGTGATGTTTATCTTTTTATGCATCTTATCTTGCTTTGATTGACGGTAGCATTATAAGATGATCTCACACTAAATTATCAAGGAGTGTTCTCCCTGAGTATGCACCGTTGCCAAAGTTCGTCGTGCCCAGACACCACGTGATGATCGGGTGTGATAAGCTCTACGTCCATCTACAACGGGTGCAAGCCAGTTTTGCACAAGCAGAATACTCAGGTTAAACTTGACGAGCCTAGCATATGCAGATATGGCCTCGGAACACGGAGACCGAAAGGTCGAGCGTGAATCATATAGTAGATATGATCAACATAAACGATGTTCACCATTGAAAACTACTCCATCTCACGTGATGATCGGTTATGGTTTAGTTGATTTGGATCACGTAATCACTTAGAAGATTAGAGGGATGTCTATCTAAGTGGGAGTTCTTAAGTAATATGATTAATTGAACTTAAATTTATCATGAACTTAGTACCTGATAGTATCTTGCTTGTTTATGTTGATTGTAGATAGATGGCTCGTGCTGTTGTTCCGTTGAATTTTAATGCGTTCCTTGAGAAAGAAAAGTTGAAAGATGATGGTAGCAATTACACGGACTGGGTCCGTAACTTGAGGGTTATCCTCATTGCTGCACAGAAGAATTACGTCCTGGAAGCACCGCTGGGTGCCAGGCCTGCTGCTGGAGCAACACCAGATGTTATGAACGTCTGGCAGAGCAAAGCTGATGACTACTCGATAGTTCAGTGTGCCATGTTTTACGGCTTAGAATCGGGACTTCAACGACGTTTTGAACGTCATGGAGCATATGAGATGTTTCAGGAGTTGAAGTTAATATTTCAAGCAAATGCCCGGATTGAGAGATATGAAGTCTCCAATAAGTTCTATAGCTGCAAGATGGAAGAGAACAGTTCTGTCAGTGAGCATATACTCAAAATGTCTGGGTAAAATAATCACTTGATTCAATTGGGAGTTAATCTTCCAGATGATTGCGTCATTGACAGAATTCTCCAATCACTACCACCAAGCTACAAGAGCTTCGTGATGAACTATAATATGCAAGGGATGAACAAGACTATTCCCGAGCTCTTCGCAATGCTGAAAGCCGTGGAGGTAGAAATCAAAAAGGAGCATCAAGTGTTGATGGTTAACAAGACCACTAGTTTCAAGAAAAAGGGCAAAGGGAAGAAGAAGGGGAACTTCAAGAAGAACGGCAAGCAAGTTGCTGCTCAGGAGAAGAAACCCAAGTCTGGACCTAAGCCTGAAACTGAGTGCTTCTACTGCAAGCAGACTGGTCACTGGAAGCGGAACTGCCCCAAGTATTTGGCGGATAAGAAGGATGGCAAGGTGAACAAAGGTATATGTGATATACATGTTATTGATGTGTACCTTACTAGAGCTCGCAGTAGCACCTGGGTATTTGATACTGGTTCTGTTGCTAATATTTGCAACTCGAAACAGGGACTACGGAATAAGCGGGCACTGGCAAAGGACGAGGTGACGATGCGCGTGGGAAACGGTTCCAAAGTCGATGTGATCGCGGTCGGCACGCTACCTCTACATCTACCTTCGGATTAATATTAGACCTAAATAATTGTTATTTGGTGCCAGCGTTGAGCATGAACATTATATCTGGATCTTGTTTAATGCGAGACGGTTATTCATTTAAATCAGAGAATAATGGTTGTTCTATTTATATGAGTAATATCTTTTATGGTCATGCACCCTTGAAGAGTGGTCTATTTTTATTGGATCTCGATAGTGGTAATACACATATTCATAATGTTGAAGCCAAAAGATGCAGAGTTGATAATGAAAGTGCAACTTATTTGTGGCACTGTCGTTTAGGTCATATCGGTATAAAGCGCATGAAGAAACTCCATAATGATGGACTTTTGGAACCACTTGATTATGAATCACTTGGTACTTGCGAACCGTGCCTCATGGGCAAGATGACTAAAACACCGTTCTCCGGTACTATGGAGAGAGCAACAGATTTGTTGGAAATCATACATACCGATGTATGTGGTCCGATGAATATTGAGGCTCGTGGCGGATATCGTTATTTTCTCACCTTCACAGATGATTTAAGCAGATATGGATATATCTACTTAATGAAACATAAGTCTGAAACATTTGAAAAGTTCAAAGAATTTCATAGTGAAGTTGAAAATCATCGTAACAAGAAAATAAAGTTTCTACGATCTGATCGTGGAGGAGAATATTTGAGTTACGAGTTTGGTGTACATTTGAAAAACTGTGGAATAGTTTCGCAACTCACGCCACCCGAAACACCACAGCGTAATGGTGTGTCCGAACGTCCTAATCGTACTTTACTAGATATGGTGCGATCTATGATGTCTCTTACTGATTTACCGCTATCGTTTTGGGGTTATGCTCTAGAGACGGCTGCATTCACGTTAAATAGGGCACCATCAAAATCCGTTGAGACGACGCCTTATGAACTGTGGTTTGGCAAGAAACCAAAGTTGTCGTTTCTTAAAGTTTGGGGCTGCGATGCTTATGTGAAAAAGCTTCAACCTGATAAGCTCGAACCCAAATCGGAGAAATGTGTCTTCATAGGATACCCAAAGGAAACTGTTGGGTACACCTTCTATCACAGATCCGAAGGCAAGACATTCGTTGCTAAGAATGGATCCTTTCTAGAGAAGGAGTTTCTCTCGAAAGAAGTGAGTGGGAGGAAAGTAGAACTTGACGAGGTAACTATACCTGCTCCCTTACTGGAAAGTAGTTCATCACAGAAAACTGTTTCAGTGACACCTACACCAGTTAGTGAGGAAGCCAATGATAATGATCATGGAACTTCAGATCAAGATACTACTGAACCTCGTAGATCAACCAGAGTAAGATCCGCACCAGAGTGGTACGGTAATCCTGTTCTGGAAGTCATGCTACTAGATCATGATGAACCTACGAACTATGAAGAAGCGATGGTGAGCCCAGATTCCGCAAAGTGGCTTGAAGCCATGAAATCTGAGATGGGATCCATGTATGAGAACAAAGTATGGACTTTGGTTGACTTGCCCGATGATCGGCAAGCAATTGAGAATAAATGGATCTTTAAGAAGAAGAATGACGCTGATGGTAATGTTACTGTCTACAAAGCTCGACTTGTCGCAAAAGGTTTTCGGCAAGTTCAAGGGATTGACTATGATGAGACCTTCTCACCCGTAGCGATGCTTAAGTCCGTCCGAATCATGTTAGCAATTGCCGCATTTTATGATTATGAAATTTGGCAGATGGATGTCAAAACTGCATTCCTGAATGGATTTCTGGAAGAAGAGTTGTATATGATGCAGTCGGAAGGTTTTGTCGATCCAAAAGGAGCTAACAAAGTGTGCAAGCTCCAGCGGTCCATTTATGGACTGGTGCAAGCCTCTCGGAGTTGGAATAAACGCTTTGATAGTGTGATCAAAGCATTTGGTTTTGTACAGACTTTTGGAGAAGCCTGTATTTACAAGAAAGTGAGTGGGAGCTCTGTAGCATTTCTGATATTATATGTGGATGACATATTGCTGATTGGAAATGATATAGAATTTCTGGATAGCATAAAGGGATACTTGAATAAAAGTTTTTCAATGAAAGACCTCGGTGAAGCTGCTTACATATTAGGCATTAAGATCTATAGGGATAGATCAAAACGCTTAATTGGACTTTCACAAAGCACATACCTTGACAAAATTTTGAAGAAGTTCAAAATGGATCAAGCAAATAAAGGGTTCTTGCCTGTGTTACAAGGTGTGAAGTTGAGTAAGACTCAATGCCCGACCACTGCAGAAGATAGAGAGAATATGAAAGATGTTCCCTATGCATCAGCCATAGGATCTATCATGTATGCAATGCTGTGTACCAGACCTGATGTGTGCCTTGCTATAAGTTTAGCAGGGAGGTACCAAAGTAATCCAGGAGTGGATCACTGGACAGCGGTCAAGAACATCCTGAAATACCTGAAAAGGACTAAGGATATGTTTCTCGTATATGGAGGTGACAAAGAGCTCACCGTAAAAGGTTACGTTGATGCAAGCTTTGACACTGATCTGGACGATTCTAAATCGCAAACCGGATACGTGTTTACATTAAACGGTGGAGCTGTCAGTTGGTGCAGTTCTAAACAAAGAGTCGTAGTGGGATCTACATGTGAAGCGGAGTACATAGCTGCTTCGGAAGCAGCGAACGAAGGAGTCTGGATGAAGGAGTTCATATCCGATCTAGGTGTCATACCTAATGCATCGGGTCCAATGAACATCTTTTGTGACAATACTGGTGCAATTGCCTTGGCAAAGGAATCCAGATTTCACAAAAGGACCAAACACATCAAGAGACGCTTCAACTCCATCCGAGATCTATCCCAGGTGGGAGACATAGAGATTTGCAAGATACATACGGATCTGAATGTTGCAGACCCGTTGACTAAGCCTCTTCCACGAGCAAAACATGATCAGCACCAAGGCTCCATGGGTGTTAGAATCATTACAGTGTAATCTAGATTATTGACTATAGTGCAAGTGGGAGACTGAAGGAAATATGCCCTAGAGGCAATAATAAAGTTATTATTTATTTCCTTATAATCATGATAAATGTTTATTATTCATGCTAGAATTGTATTAACCGGAAACATAATACATGTGTGAATACATAGACAAACAAAGTGTCACTAGTATGCCTCTACTTGACTAGCTCGTTAATCAAAGATGGTTATGTTTCCTGACCATGAACAATGAGTTGTTATTTGATTAACGAGGTCACATCATTAGTTGAATGATCTGATTGACATGACCCATTCCATTGGCTTAGCACCCGATCGTTTAGTATGTTGCTATTGCTTTCTTCATGACTTATACATGTTCCTATGACTATGAGATTATGCAACTCCCGTTTGCCGGAGGAACACTTTGGGTGCTACCAAACGTCACAACGTAACTGGGTGATTATAAAGGAGCATTACAGGTGTCTCCAAAGGTAGATGTTGGGTTGGCGTATTTCGAGATTAGGATTTGTCACTCCGATTGTCGGAGAGGTATCTCTGGGCCCTCTCGGTAATACACATCACATAAGCCTTGCAAGCATTACAACTAATATGTTAGTTGTGAGATGATGTATTACGGAACGAGTAAAGAGACTTGCCGGTAACGAGATTGAACTAGGTATTGGATACCGACGATCGAATCTCGGGCAAGTAACATACCGATGACAAAGGGAACAACGTATGTTGTTATGCGGTCTGACCGATAAAGATCTTCGTAGAATATGTAGGAGCCAATATGGGCATCCAGGTCCCACTATTGGTTATTGACCGGAGACGTGTCTCGGTCATGTCTACATTGTTCTTGAACCGTAGGGTCCGCACGCTTAACGTTACGGTGACAGTTATTATGAGTTTATGCATTTTGATGTACCGAAGGTTGTTCGGAGTCCCGGATGTGATCACGGACATGACGAGGAGTCTTGAAATGGTCGAGACATAAAGATTGATATATTGGAATCCTATGTTTGGACATCGGAAGTGTTCCGGGTGAAATCGGGATTTTACCGGAGTACCGGGAGGTTACCGGAACCCCCCGGGAATCATATGGGCCTTAGTGGGCCTTAGTGGAAAGGTGAAAGGGCTGCCCATAAGGGCTGCGCACCTCCCCCTCTCCCCTAGTCCTATTAGGACTAGGAGAGGTGGCCGGCCACCCCTCTCCCTCTTTCCCCCTTGGGAGTCCTATTTGGAATAGGATTGGGGGGAGTCCTACTCCCGGTAGGAGTAGGACTCCTCCTGCGCCTCCATAGGGCTGGCCGCACCCCTCCCCCTTGGCTCCTTTATATACAGAAGTAGGGGGCACCTCTAGACACACAAGTTGATCATTGAGATCGTTCCTTAGCCGTGTGCGGTGCCCCCTGCCACCATATTCCACCTCGATCATATCGTTGTAGTGCTTAGGCGAAGCCCTGCGTTGGTAGAACATCAAGATCGTCAACACGCCGTCGTGCTGACGGAACTCCTCCCCGAAGCTTTGCTAGATCGGAGCCCGGGGATCGTCATCGAGATGTACGTGTGCTAAGAACTCGGAGGTGCCGGAGTAACGGTGCTTGGATCGGTCGGATCGGGAAGAAGACGTACGACTACTTCCTCTACGTTGTGTCAACGCTTCCGTTGCGATCTACAAGGGTATGTAGATCAGACTCTCCCCCTCGTTGCTATGCATCACCATGATCTTGCGTGTGCGTAGGAATTTTTTTGAAATTACTACGTTCCCCAACACCATCCGCCTTAGACACACAGTTCGGGACCCCCTACCCGAGATCCGCCGGTTTTGACACCGACATTGGTGCTTTCATTGAGAGTTCCTCTGTGTCGTCGCCGTTAGGCTTGATGGCTCCTACTATCATTGATAGCGATGTAGTCCAGGGTGAGACTTTTCTCCCTGGACAGATCTTCGTGTTCGGCGGCTTTGCACTGCGGGCCAATTCGCTTGGCCATCTGGAGCAGATTGAAAGTTACGCCCCTGGCCACCAGGTCAGGTTTGGAAGCTTAAACTACACGGCTGATATCTGCGGATACTTGATCTTCGACGGATTCGAGCCTCTGCCTTGTGCGTCACGCGGTCACGATGAGTACGATTTAGCTCTACCATCGGACAGTGTTAAGATCGCACTGGCAGCCGCTCCGACCCTCAATTCGGAGCCAGTTGCGCCTTCCGCGGACGGGTGGATGGACCCCGCCGCAGAGGCCTTATCCTTAGCGGCGATCTAGACGAACGTCAACCTTACCTTGCACGAGAGCCATGTTGTTAAACTGCCGGATCCTTCTCCGGCCATGGACTCTGAACCGCCTGCGCCCGTTCCTATCGAATCTGATTGGGCGCCGATCATGGAGTTTACCTCCGCGGATATCTTTCAGCACTCTCCCCACGGCGATATATTGAAATCATTAAGGTCTCTCTCCTTGTCAGGAGGATCCTGGCCGAACTATGTCCGGCAGGACTGGGATGCGGACTACGAAAAAATTCGCGGCCCACCCACCACCCACTTGGTAGCCACTGTCGACGACTTAACCGACATGCTCGACTTCGACTCTGAAGATATCGACGGTATGGACGACGATGCGGGAGGCGAAGAAGAACCACTGCCCACAGGGCACTGGACGCCCACTTCACCACATGATGTATACATGGTGGACACACCAAAGGAAAACGACGACGAGGAACGGAAGGACACAACGAAGGGTTGTTCCCTCGAGAAGCAGTCAAAACGGCGGCGTAAGCGCCGCCCCAAATCCCGCCTTGACAGAAACAACGATCATACAGACCCAACGTTAGAGCAGGGGGAACCATTGTCGGACCACGGCAACACGGAGAATCAAGCCAAACAACCCAGCTCTGTCAAAGATCATAGTCCAGATGACGTCACACCGGACAGACACCCGAAGCAACAGAATGCCCATCAAAGGCTCGTTGCCACCGCGAGGAGTCTAAAAAAGCAGAAGCAAAGGCTCAAGGCTGCGCAAGACACACTCCAAATCAGATGGACCAAAGTACTCAACACAGCAGTGAAGTACTGCGGTAATCGCCTCACCAAGAGCTACCCGAAGCGGAAGTTACTACCTGAATTCGATGAGGAGGCCTTAGATCCCCCACAACCAAAAATCAAAACAACCATCTGGCCGGATAGGCAATCTCATGGCCAACATAGAGCGGCAAACAACGCCACACATAAGCCAATACGCGACCCACGCGAGGATTCACATCAAAAGGATGGCACAACCAGATCCATCTATGGACCACGTAAGCGCGCTCCAGCATACAATGCAACACAACAAACATCCGAAAAACGCGGTACACCCGGATACAGGGGTGCCGCACACCCCCTATGTTTCACCGATGAGGTGCTGGATCATGAATTTCCAGAGGGATTCAAACCCGTAAATATAGAGGCATACGGAACAACAGACCCTAGTGTCTGGATTGAAGATTATATCCTCCATATCCATATGGCTCGAGGAGATGACCTCCACGCCATTAAGTATTTACCCCTCAAACTCAAAGGGCCAGCTCGGCACTGGCTTAAGAGCCTCCCCGAAAGTTCCATTGGAAGCTGGGAAGATCTCGAAGATTCTTTTCGGGCAAATTTTTAGGGGACTTACGTCCGACCTCCGGACGCGGAGGATTTGAGTCATATAACTCAACAGCCCGGAGAGTTAGCCCGAAAGCTTTGGAACAGGTTTCTTACTAAAAAGAATCAAATAGTCGATTGTCCGGACGCCGAAGCCTTGGCAGCTTTTAAGCATAGCGTCCGTGATGAATGGCTAGCCAGACACCTCGGCCAAGAAAAGCGGAGAACAATGGCAGCATTAACAAGCCTCATGACCCGCCTTTGCACGGGTGAGGATAGCTAGCTAGCCAGATGCAGCATCAACGACCCCAGTACATCCGAAGTTAGAGATGGAAACTAGAAATCATGGCGCAACAACAATAACAAATGTCGGAATAAAGAAGACAGCACGAAGAGCACGGCAGTAAACGCTGGATTCAAAAGCTCTCGGCCAAATCAGCTAAAGCCGCCCTCTAAAGGCGCCAGAGATGAACTATCCAGCTTAAACAAAATTCTGGACCAAGTATGTCAGATCCGTAGCACCCCTGGTAAACCCGCTAATCATACCCACAGAGAATGTTGGGTCTTCAAGCAGTCCGGCAAGCTCAATGTGGTACACAAGGGGGAGGATACACCAAGCGAAGACGAGGATGAGCCTCTCAAGCAAGATACTATGGAACAAAAGAAGTTTCCACCAGAAGTCAAGTCAACGTGTTACACGTGATCAAGGGGAGAAACAAAGCGGCACTCCGGAAAAATATGCCCAAGGGCCTATCACCGCGAAGTCCTGCCACTGGTCGTCTCAACCGATCACTTTCGACCATCGTGATTACTCAGCGAGTATCCGGCATGCAGGATGGGCTGCCGTGGTATTAGACCCAATAATTGACGGATACCACTTCACACGAGTCCTGATGGACGGTGGCAGCAGTCTAAACCTGATATACCAGGATACACTCCGCAAAATGGGGATAGACCCAACGAAAATTTGCCATAGCAACACTACCTTTAAAGGAGTAACGCCAGGCCCAGGGGCTCACTGTACGGGCTCCCTGCTACTAAAGGTTATATTCGGCTTCCTCGATAACTTCCTTAGCAAACATTTAACCTTCCACATTGCTCCGTTCCAAAGTGGCTATCAAGCACTACTTGGACGCGAAGCTTTCGCTCGCTTTAATGCAATACCGCATTACGCTTCCCTCACACTCAAGATGTCCGGTCCACGTGGCATCATTACAGTGAATGGAAATATTGAGCGATCTTTGCATGCCGAAGAGAATGCGACTGCCTTGGCAGCCGCACACTAAAAACGGCCTCACCAACTAAATCATTTGATAGGTCGTCAAGACCACGGACACGGTTAGACGAGTCCGGCGCAGCTATATGTAATTCATACCGGATTGACGGCCACACTCCTATTAAAAATACAAGGGGCTCAACGCGCGTAGACAAGTGGCAATTTTTACTCATCTTTAATTACACATGGTTTCTTTAAAAACTACCTTTTTGCACGACAACTTTTCACCTAAGTTCCTCTCTTTTACACATGACCATCGTGCTACACCCGTCCAGGATACGACACAACGGAGACACAGGCGCAGACTTGTAGCAGGGACCCGCTCTAAGGATTCTTTTTAGGTTAAGACCCTGCATAAACCTTTTTTACTGTCTCTTGTTGATACACATCCCTCGGATTCTCAGTACAATTGAGAGGGACGCTGACGTCTTGGCATGTGGCCACGTCAGAATAACGCCCGTACCTGGACACAAGGGGCTTCTTACAAAGGGCACTATTTAGGCCCGGTTTATACCATAAAGACCGAATACCTTAGGGAGTGTTCGGAGTCGCGAGTTTGGCCTTATATGCATCAGCTCCGAATCATGTCTTTGGTCAAATGTTGGGTTTGCCCGGCTCCTGTGTTTTGGTGCCTTATGTTCCGTTCTATCGACTAAGGCAACACCAAGAGAACTACTGCGATTGTGCCCTGGTTCGTCCGGACGAGCACCTTAGTAGAGAAAGCCGAAAACTGACTGTCATGATATAGCGCGAGACTGGTCAACCACTCGATGAACTATCGGAATGTTAGAATTCCTTCGCTTTAACGAAGGGTCGTTTCCTGGCCAGGCATATACGCACCCCAAGTTTGGGAGAGTGTGGAGCCACCAGGGGCTATATAGTAGCCCCACCGTCGAACTCCTATGGCTAAGTGAAAGTGTTAAAGCATTATAGTCCGGTTGCCTCGCTCGTTGTGCCACCACCTCCTTAATAGGACCAAGACGTTGGGTTAAGTGTGAACACGCGTTTTCTATGAGCACCCCCGCATTATATGCATGGGGGTTGAAGCCGACGACTGCAATCTTTCAGGTTATATACATATATACATAAAAGGCCGCATAGGAGGCATCATATTACTTTTCGGCAAAAGTATAAATACAGCCTTACTTCATTTCATAAAAACATTGTGTTTACAATGGGAATACATGTCACTCAAACATAATATTCTTCGAGCACTGGGACTCTATCAAACGAGCACCCTCAAGAACCTCTTCAAAACAGTGCTCGACAGCCACTCGGCCTATGGCTGAACCTTGCGCCGCAACAGTGGTAGCATCCATCTTCGCCTAGTATGCCTTGACACGGGCAAAGGCCATCCACGAGCCTTCTATGCACGCCGACCTCTTCACCGCATTGATGTGCGGCACCGCACCAAGGAACTGCTGCACTAAGCTGAAATAGTTGTTCGGCTTCGGCTTCTCCGGCCACAAATGATCTACGACGGACCTCATGGCAAGTCTGGACAACCTATTAAGTTCGGCCCATTCGGCTAGCTAATCAGCCAAGGGAAGCAGACGCTCTGGAACGTTAAAATTGCGACCAGAACAGCTTGTCCACTTCACGATCTGTCTGATCTCGGAAGTATTCGACCGCATCGACAGCGCTTGCCGCCAAGTCCATATATGCGTCTGCCGAACTCCACAGCCGATCCAGAGGGGCATACCGCGGATCTCCGAACTTCCTCTGCAACAGAAAGGGCTTCCCAGCCGCAATATCCCCGGCTTCATGCAGCTCCTCCTTCTTCGCCCTCATAGCAGAGCAAGTGTCTTTGGTCGCCATCGTGGCCTTTTCAAGGTCCGCTGCCTTCACTCGGTTCTCCTCTTCAAGGAACCAGCAACGGTCGGCAGTGTATTTTAATTCTACGGCCATATTCTCTTTGCTTTCGCAATGTGCGGCCTTCTCGGCTCTCAACTCCTCGGCCGCCTTCAAAGCAGCCGCATTACTAACTCTTGCCTGTTCCTTGGCTCGGGCAAGTTCCGCCCGAAGGATCTCCACGGTGGCAGCTCCGTTTGCAGTCACAACATATTAAAGATATTGGCATCGTGCTGCTCTTATTACGTGACATTCACCAGAAAACATCACTTACCCTGTGACTCGTCAAGCCGTCTGTTAACAAGCTCGATGTTGGCGTCTGCCGCATTCAGTTGATGCTTTAGTTCGGCAAACTCATTAGTCCGGCTAGCCACCGGAGCTTCCACCACCTGCACATAAAGGCAGTCTGGTTATCACCTGGGACTATGATCCTCTGTTCGCAACCTTTCTCGATGACAACCAGAGTCTCAGGGGCTACTATCTACACAGGGCACACCTAACATGTGCGGTACTATCAAAAAATATATCAGTTCACGTACCTCAAAGCCCGTCAGTAGACTCATAAAGGCTTCATGTAATCCTCTTTCGGCTGACGAAATTCTTTCCATCACCGTACCCATCAACGTACGGTGTTCTTCTGAGATGGCCGCTCGCTCCAACAGCTCCCTCAGAACGTCCGACCGCATACCAGACGGTGCCAGACTCTTTTGTTTGCGCTCTTCGAGAGCCGGACGTTGGGGACTTTGGGTGACTATGGGATTATCTTCTGGCCTCACCGGATCCGGAGAGGCCCTCCGTGACGACACTTCGAGGTCGCCCGCTTCTTGAGCGAGGGAGTCCGGGGGAGGCGTTTCGCTCTCCATCATCTCTGGAAGAAGATCCCCCAAAGACGAGCTCAGCTGAGAAGGGCTAAGATCCGAACTGCAAGATATATGCTTTGGTTATTTTTCTCAGAGGAAAGGTAGTATACCTTCACTATTAAAGTATTTTTTGATCACTTACGGCTCATTCGAGGGCTGGTCCCCGCGCAGACTCTGTGCGGCAAGAGCACCCCCCGAGGCAGGACCCTCTGTTGGAGACTTCTTCTCCCGTTTGGAGGCCTCGGTTTTCGGATCCTCAGAGGCAGTCCTCTTCCTCCCCCGTAGCGAGAGAAGGTCGGAATCTTCTCCTTGGTTATCCTCCCTTATGGAGGCGCTCGTTCCCTCGGTTGGAACTGGTAGCGATGGGGGCCCGCTTTCGCCCATATTATTCCCCCTCGTATCTTCCTTTGAGGACTCCGGGCAAGGTGCGAGCTCGAGCATCTTTTCTAGTACCTAATTCTCCAAACCCTCAGGGAGGGGGGCCGAACACCGAATCATCTTCGCCTTTGTTAGCTAGTCCTGGTCAAAGGGCGACTTCTCAGAAATAACGTCATGGTAAATAAAAGACGGTGTGTTCGGCTTGAGGATTACTTACTTGTTCAGTGGTGCGGTTGCTACTCAGGCCCACGTCCTCTGTAGTGTCCGGACACTCTGTTTGAGGTCCGAAGAATGACTTGTACATCCCCTCGTGCGTCAGGCCGAGGAAACTTTGGATAGCGCGTGGTCCTTCTGGGTTGAACTCCCACAAGCAAAGGGGCTGGCGTTTGCAAGGCTGGACTCGATGAACCAGCATGACTTGCATTACCATAACCAAATTAAAATCTCCCTCGAAGAGATCTTGAATGCGGCTTTGCAGTATAGGCACGTCCTTGGCCGGACCCCAGCTCAGCCCTTTGCTAATCCATGACATCAGATGTGGTGGGGGGGGCCGAGCGGAAAGCGGGGGGAGCCACCCACTTGGCACTTCCGGGAGCTGTGATGTAAAACCACTCCCGTTGCCATAATCCGGACACCTCTGGAAAGGAACCTTCTGGCTACGGAGCTCCCGCAATCTTGCTTATTAATGCTCCTCCGCACGCTGCGTGTTGTCCCTCGATTGTCTTCGGCTTCACATCAAAAGTCTTGAGCCACAGGCCGAAGTGAGGGGTAATGCGGAGGAAGGCCTCACACACGACAATAAATGCCGAGATGTGAAGAAAGGAGTCCGGGGCTAGATCGTGGAAGTCTAGCCCGTAGTAAAACATCAAACCCCTTACGAAGGGATCCAAAGCGAGGCCTAGACCTCGGAGGAAGTGGGAGATGAACACGACGTCTTCGTTGGGTTCAGGAGTAGGGACGACCTGCCCTCGGGCAGGCAGCCGATGCGAAACCTCGGCGGTCAGGTATCTGGCCTCCCTCAACTTCTTGATATCTTCTTTTGTAATGGAGGAGGGAATCCATCAGCCTTGAAGGCTGGACCCGGACATGGTTGAAGATTCGGAGCACCTGACCTGAGCTTTGGGTGTTAGAACTCGAGGCAGGGGAAGGATTCGATTGGGCATGGGGGAAAAAAGTGAAGGCCTTGGCCCTTTATAAAGAGGGTGAATACCAAGCGTCCTCTCCGTGGCCGTTTGGGGCTTACCTATAATCTAGGAGTCCTAGACGCGGTTGGGTTACCCACGCCCGTATTGATGAGAATCCCGTGATAAGGGGACACGATCTTTGCATTGACGAGACGTGTCAAAAAACTGCCTTGCGTTATGTGCGGGGCTAGTTAAAAGAAACGGTTCGAATAAATCACCGGCCATGACATAATGTCGTGTTGCCAAAACAAGTCAGCAAATTGGATTTGTGGAAATATTATTCTCTCTACGGTGGTATGTGGAACTTATTTTACAGGGTCGGACACTATCCTTATATTCAAATTCTTCTGTGGTGTATTCGGAGGAGGAACCCGCCTTGCAATGCCGAAGACAATACTGCGCACCGGACTCATCGTCATTGAAAGTCTAGTTCAGGGGCTACTGTGGAGTCCTAGATTAGGGGGTCTCCGGACAGCCGGACTATATCCATTGGCCGGACTGTTAGACTATGAAGATACAATATTGAAGACTTCGTCTCGTGTCCGGATAGGACTCTACTTGGCGTGGAAGGCAAGCTAGGCAATACGGATATGTGTATCTCCTCCTTTGTAACCGACCTTGTGTAAACCTAACCTCTCCTGTGTCTATATAAACCGGAGGGTTTTAGTCCGTAGGACAACATACAATCGTACCATAGGCTAGCTTCTAGGGTTTAGCCTCTCTGATCTCGTGGTAGATCTACTCTTGTACTACCCATATCATCAATATTAATCAAGTGGGACGTAGGGTTTTACCTCCATCACGAGGGCCCGAACCTGGGTAAAACATCATGTCCCCTGCCTCCTGTTACCATCCGCCTTAGACGCACAGTTCGGGACCCCCTACCCGAGATCCGCCGATTTTGACACCGACACCCCACCTCACCGTAAAGGCAGAGACAACACAGCTCGTGGTCACACATATGACCTTCGGCAGGACCTGGAAATAGAGCAGGACACACCAGACCGATCTACGGATCGCGAGGACGTGCCCCGACACGTGACGACGGCTATCTATTCAGACGTGACAAGCCTAGTCACACCCAGGCCGAAAACCGCAGACGGACTCCATCGGAGCTACGTCGCAATGTGGCCCAACATAGAGGCGTCGCACACCCTCTTTGCTTCACAGACGAAGTAATGGAGCATGAATTCCCAGAAGGGTTTAAACCCGTGAATATCGAATCATATGATGGAACAACTGATCCTGCGGTATGGATCGAGGATTTCCTTGTCCATATCCACATGGCCCGTGGAGATGACCTTCATGCCATCAAGTACCTCCCACTAAAACTCAAAGGGCCAGCTCGACACTGGTTGAACATTCTGCCCGAAACTCTATTGGCAGTTGGGAGGATTTGGAAGAAGCCTTTCGCGAGAACTTCCAAGGTACATATGTCCGGCTACCAGATGCCGATGACTTAAGTCACATTGTCCAGCAGCCCGAAGAGTCAGCCAGGAAGCTCTAGACTAGGTTCTTAGTTAAAAAGAACCAAATCATCGACTGTCCGGACACGGAAGCCCTAGCGGCCTTCAAACACAGCGTCCGGGACGAGTGGCTCGCCCGCCACATCGGTTAAGAAAAACCAAAATCCATGTCAGCCCTTACCGCTCTGATGACCCACTTTTGTGCGGGAGAAGACAGCTGGCTCGCTCGTAGAAGCAACAGCGCCAGCGATCCGGGCACTTCCGAAGTCCGAGACGGCAATGGCAAACCACAACGCAGCAAACACAAACATCGCAATGATAATGAGAGAACGCGCGACATAGAAGTCAGTGCCGGATTCAGCGGCTCCAAACCCGGTCAACAGAAAAAGCCATTCAAGGAAAACAGAGACGGACCATCCAATTTAGACAAGATATTGGATTGGCCCTGCCATATTCATGGCAACCCCGATAAACCAGCTAATCACACCAACAGAAGCTATTGGGTCTTCAAGCAGGCTGGCGAGGTCAACGCCGAACACAAGGGGAAGAGGCCGCCCAGTGATAGCGATGACGAAGAGACTCACCAACGAAATACCGGGGGTCAGAATCAATTTCCCCCCGAAGTAAAAACAGTGAACATGGTATACATGACACACACCTCTATAGGGGAGCATGAGAAGCACTCCCTCCGGACCGAGGATCATACTACGGTTACCTCAGCCAAAGTACAAAGCGGTCTTATTAAACCGCATGACTTGTCGGCCATTAAGCCACCGGTCTCCATTTAGCAGGACCGACCAATTTTGGAGTGGGACTAGTAGTTTGGCTTTCGCCGTCCACCTCATACACCCGTGAAATCTGTACTGCGCATACATAACTATGCACTCAAAATACCATTGGCATCGGCGGAAGCACAATACGGACGGGCCTACAAGTACTCCCATAACCTCCTTATTTTCTTTTCTAACTACTCTTTCCTTTTTCATTATCCTTTACCACAGGTGAATCAAAGGCTGGTCATCTCATTGACTCTATCAGAATTCAGGTTTGTACATTCACCCAAAGGCTACTCCTGTTAAGGAGCCGCTTCACTGAGGAAAGGCGGCGCAGACGTGCGAAAGGAGGTCCGAAACAACTTTTTGTGGACCGCACTCTCTATTTTGCGAGCCTGTAAAGTGCCTTCTTCCTCAGCCGTCGACCCCTGGCATGTCAAATAGCCGGGGTCGCGGCGTTATTATATACAAAACAATGATTGGCATATCACTCAAGTTCTAGTGAACATAACCTGTATCCAGTATTCAATTTTCTCTAAAGAACTGGATTTTGCTCCTTGTGTTATTTCACACACCCAGACAAAACTTGCCAAGGGCTCGATATGGGAACAAAATAAATTGCCAACAAATCCAAACAGCTTTATAGCATACTTCGGTGTTGCGACTTTGGCCTTATATGCATCAGCTCCGAATCATGTCTTGGGTCAATAGTTGGGTTACTCGGCTCCTGTGCTTGCTACCTTACGTTCCGCTCTATCGGCTAAGGTAGTAAAGGGAGAACTACTGCGATTGTGTTTCCGGTTCATCTGGTCGAACACCTTAGTAGAGAAAGCCGAAAACTGACTGTCGTGATTTGGCGAGAGCTGGTCAACCACTTGATGACTTATCAGAATCTTTCACGATTCCCTCCATATTACACGAAGGACCTTTCTTCAGGTCATACATGTAACGCACCATATTGGGATAACCGCGTACATACCAGGGTCTATATAGTAGACCCACCATAAAACTCCTATGGCTAAGTGAAAGTGTTAACACCCTATAGTCTGATTGCCTCGTTCACACTATAGGGCAGAACCGGATATCCTGTGGAGCTCGGCCCACTGGGCCATCTGTTCGTTCATGGACCAAGACGTTGGGTTAAGAGTGATCAAGTGCTTTTTCGAACACCCCTGTATTTTCTACGAGGGGGCTGAAGCCGACGACTGGAAAACTTTCATATTATACAAAAACGGCCGCACAGGAGGAACCAAAGCTTTTAAGCGAATATCACAATATTATCATAATATTGTCTTTTACAATTTCAACACATATCATTCGGATATCATGTCTTTCGAGAACTGAGCCTCTATCAAGCGGGCACCCTCTAAGACGTCCTCAAAATAATTCTCTGGTGCGTGATGGTTCTTGCCCTTGGGGTGACTCCTCGCTGCAACATCGGTGGCCTTCATCTTCGCCCAGTATGTCTTAACGCGTGCAAAGGCCATCCGTGCACCTTCAATGCACATTGAACGCTTAACGGCATCGATAGCGGCACCGCATCAACAAGCCGCTGCACCAAACCGAAATAACTATTCGAAATTGGCTCAGTAGGCCACAGCCAGACTATGACGTCCTTCATGGCAGAACCGGATATCCTGTGGAGCTCGGCCCAGTGGGCCATCTGTTCGTTATGTAACAGCGGAAGCTTTGGCGCCGAATTGTGACCAAAAAAGCTTCTCCATGGCACACCCTTCCCGCGCTTGGTAAAACTACGCCGCATCGGAGGTGCTCTTCGGCAGGTCCAAGAATGCGTCTGGAGAGCTCCACATCTGATTAAGCGGGGAATACTTCGGATCGTCGAATTTAGTCTATAACAAGAAAGGCTTACCAGCCGCTATCTCCCCAGCTTGCCGGATCTCCTCCCGAGCCGCTCTAGACTCGGATCATGCTTCTCTCGCCTCTTGTAAGGCCTTGTCGAGATCGGCCGCTTTGGCTTTGTTATCCCTCTCGAGGAATTCACATTGGACAGTGGTTTCCTTTAGCTCGCGCGCCATGACAGAAATTCTCTCCTCACACTGGCGCCGAGTAGCCTGTTCGGTTTTTAATTCATCCGCTGCCTTATTGGCAGCCAAATTACTCATCCGGGCTTGCTCCTTGGCTAGAGCAAGTTCAGCCCAAAGGACCTCCACCGCGGCAGCACTATCTGCAGTTATGCGCGTCTCAGTATACAATTCTAGCTTCGTGCATATATATTATCATACATACATATACTGACTACCCCAAAAACATACCTTGCACCTCGTCAAGCCGCCTGTTGATAAGCATGATGTCATCATCCGCCTCATCAATCGTCCGCTGCAGATCTGCCACCTCTGTGGATCGGGCAGTAGTCGGGGACGTAATAGCATGTGTTCCAAGTAGTCAGATTATTTCCTGGGCATATCTTTTTGATCCTCTGATCGCCTCCCTTAGGAAGCCAATCAGAGTCTCAGGGGCTACTATCTATACACATGAGTATTTTGTGAATAAAAAACAATCGAAAGCATTACAGCACAAACCTCACAGCCTCTTAGTAGGATCGTGAAGGCCTCATTCAATCTGCTTTTCGCGGACAGGACCTTTTCAACCACCGTACCCATCAAGGTACGATGGTCTCGGAGACGGATGCCTGCCGCAGCATGTTCGTCAATATATCCGGCCCTTCTGGATCTCCGGAAGCTACTGTAGAAGCACGGCCTCCCTTCGAAGGGATTCGTTCATTCGTCCCTAGAGTTATCTCCGACTGTAAGCCAGACAGTCCGGGGCCTTTATTGTTGGACCCCGGACCCTGGGCTACCGAAGTATCACCTTAGGTTAGTGTTTTCATCATCCCTCACATCACTTGTTGATCAGGAGAGACCCTTCGGGACGACACCTCGAAGTCGTCCGCCCTAATGGGCAAGGAGACCGGTGGATGCGTCTTGCTTTCCATCATCTCCGGGAGAAGATCCCCCGAGGAAGAGGATTGTTGAAGAAGATTGTGTGCCAAGCTGCAAAAACATATATTCTAGATGTTACCCTGGTCACAGGAGAGGAACGTGATATGTTTAAAACACCCTTGTTTGCTTACGATTTAGGCTTGCCCTCGCCGGGGGACTGCGCGATGATGTCGTCCTCCAAGCCCGAGCCGCCCGACAGGGGCATCTTGCCTCACTTAGGAGCCTTTTCCTCCCAATCTTCGGAAATAGCCCTTTTCTTACCATGGGGAGAAGGAATGTTGGCTTCTCCTTTACTTTTGTCTTCGAGTGATGGGATTTTGATCTCCCCGGACACATCATCTAATATATCTTCGGGATGGAGGCCACCTTCGGTCCTCCCGCTCTCCATCTTGTCCTCCTTCACATGCATCTGGTACGGTGCCGGGGCCAGCATCCTTGTTAATACGGGATCCGCCGAGTCTTCGGGAAGGGGGGCCGAACACCTAATTCGCTCCGCTTTCTTTATCCAGCCCTGGAAGAGGATGGTGTGATCAGTATCGAATTATGACATACATTGCTAAAAATTGTTCGGAAGTCAAGCGCTTACCGAGGTATCCGGATGGTTGTAGTTAAGGCCGATGTCCTCGGTGGTGTCCGGCCACTGTTTTCATTTCCCGAAAAACAACTTCCACATTCCTTTGTGCGTAGTATCGAAGAAGTGTTGGAGGGTCCGTGGTCCTTCTGGATTAAACTCCCACATACGGAAAGGTCGCCGCTGGCATGACAGGACCCGGCGGACCAGCATTACCTGAATCACGTTGAAAAGACCGATGTCCTTCTCAAGGAGGCTCCGGATGCGGCTCTGTAGAGTATGCACTTCGTCAATTGACCCCCAGTCCAGCCCCTTACACTACAAAAAAAAGACACATCCGTGACATTTTGGGCCAAACGAATTTTTTTCTATCATACTTATGACACTTCTACGACGATAATTGTGACAAAACCCGGTATCATCATAGATGTGGTGGGGTCCTACTTCTATGAAAAAAAATCATGACAGAAAATGGGTTTTTCGTCCTGAGCGGGCCGGAGACGCAGCTACATGAAATTATTTGGGCCGTCCATGATAGAAAAAACCGTGGTAGAAGCGAGGGCGCCGAAAATATCGGGGAATCCTCGGTTACGGTGGGTGGTCAGGGGCCGAGCGATGCATGTTTCTCTCGTACATACGCGCGTGTGTGCGAGGCGTTGGGCTCTAACTAAACCCAAGTGATGCGTTGGGTTCTAACAGAACCCGAGCGATTGCACTGCAGGCCACGCGTTACTGAACCCGAGCGATCGATCGATGGCTGTTAACTGAACCCGATCGAGCGATTCCTTCGCTACTGCTGCTAACTGAAGCCGATCGATGCTGCCTCTGGATGAACAGTGAGCGTTGCGGGGGGTGGATGAACAGTTCCCGGTGGGGGTGGATGAACAGGACCCCGTGGTGTTGCCCCTGGATGAACAGTACCCCGATCGATCGAGCCGGTTGGGGCTGGATGAACAGGACCCCGTGGAGGGCAGGATGAACAGGACCACCCCGTGGAGGGAAGGATGAACAGTAGACGATGGACGGTGATGCGTCTCCATCGTATCTACTTTTCCAAACACTTTTGCCCTTGTTTTGGACTCTAACTTGCATGATTTGAATGGAACTAACCCGGACTGACGCTGTTTTCTGCAGAATTGCCATCGTGTTATTTTTGTGTGGAAATAAAAGTTCTCAGAATGACCAGAAAATCAACGGAGAATTATTTTGGAATATATAATGAATATTGGAAGGAAGATCCACGTCAGGGGGTGTCCCACCTGTCCATGAGGGTGGGGGCGCGCCTGCCCCCCTAGGCGCGCCCCCTGCCTCATGGGCCCCCTGACGCTCCACCGACCTCAACCTGGACTCCATATATTCACTCTCAGTGAGAAAAAACCAGAGGAGAAGGATTCATCGCGTTTTACGATACAGAGCCGCCGCCAAGCCCTAAACTCTCTCGAGAGGGCTGATCTAGAGTCCGTTCGGGGCTCCGGAGAGGGGAATCCATCGCCATCGTCATCATCAACCATCCTCCATCACCAATTTCATGATGCTCACCATTGTGCGTGAGTAATTCCATCGTAGGCTTGCTGGACGGTGATGGGTTGGATGAGATTTAACATGTAATCGAGTTAGTTTTGTTAGGGTTTGATCCCTAGTATCCACTATGTTCTGAGATTGATGTTGCTATGACTTTGCTATGGTTAATGGTTGTCACTAGGGCCCGAGTGCCATGATTTCAGATCTGAACCTATTATGTTTTCATCAATACATGAGAATTCTTGATCCTATCTTGCAAGTCTATAGTCACCTATTATGTGTTATGATCCATTAACCCCGAAGTGACAATAATCGGGATTCTTACCGGTGATGACCGTAGTTTGAGGAGTTCATGTATTCACTATGTGTTAATGCTTTGGTCCGGTACTCTATTAAAAGGAGGCCTTAATATCCCTTAGTTTGCAATAGGACCCCGCTGCCATGGGAGGGTAGGACAAAATATATCATGCAAGTTCTTTTCCATAAGCACGTATGACTATATACGGAATACATGCCTACATTACATTGATGAACTGGAGCTAGTTCTGTATCACCCTAGGTTATGACTATTACATGATGAACCGCATCCGGCATAATTCTCCATCACCGATCCATTGCCTACGAGCTTTCCATATATTGTTCTTCGCTTAATTACTTTTCTGTTGCTATAGTTATCATCACTATAAAATACCGAAAACATTACTTTTGCTATCGTTACTTTTGCTATCTTTACCACTACTATCATATTACTTTGCTACTAAACACTTTGCTGCATATATTAAGTTTCCAGGTGTGGTTGAATTGACAACTCAGCTGCTAATACTTGAGAATATTCTTTGGCTCTCCTTGTGTCGAATCAATAAATTTGGGTTGAATACTCTACCCTCGAAAACTGGTGCGATCCCCTATACTTGTGGGTTATCAAGACTATTTTCTGGCGCCGTTGCCGGGGAGCATAGCTCTATTCTTTGAGTCACTTGGGATATATACCTGCTTATCATTATGAAGAACTTGAAAGATCCAAGAACCAAGATTTATCCCTTAACTACGAGGGGAGGTAAGGAACTGCCATCTAGCTCTGCACTTGATTCACCTGCTGTTTTGAGTAAGCTTGTGACACCTATACCTGCTTCTGCTATTCATTCTGATATGTCGCATGTTATTGATGATGCCACTTCTGCTATGCATGATACTTATGATGAAACTACTTCTATGCTTGATACTACTGTGCCACTTGGTGAATTTCTTGATGAACAACTTGCTAGGGCTAGAGAGAATGAAATTATTGAAACTGATAATATTGATGAAAGTGATGATGAAGACTCTCCCCCTAGATATGAATTACCTGTTTTGCCTGAGGGCTATGTTATGGATGAAGAAACTGCTAGAGATTTTCTTGCTTGCAATGATAGGAATGATCTTAAGAAATTATTAGCTAAGCTAAAACAAAAAACTCTGAATGCTAGAATGAAATATGATCCTGCTTATGCTACTTCACCTATCTTTGTTACTGATAAGGATTATGAATTCTCTGTCGACCCTGAGATAATTACTTTAGTTGAATCTGATCCTTTCTATGGCTATGAATCTGAAACTGTTGTGGCACATCTTACTAAATTAAATGATATAGCTACCATGTTCACTAATGATGAGAAAACTCGCTACTATTATATCCTTAAATTATTTCCGTTCTCATTAAAGGGTGATGCTAAGATATGGTTTAATTCTCTTGATCATGGTTGTGTGCATAGTCCCCAGGATATGATTTATTACTTCTCTGCTAAATATTTCCCCGCTCATAAGAAACAAGCTGCTTTAAGGGAAATATATAATTTTGTGCAAATTGAAGAAGAGAGTCTCCCACAAGCTTGGGGGAGGCTTCTCCAATTACTTAATGCTTTGCCTGATCATCCGCTTAAGAAAAATGAAATACTTGATATCTTTTATAATGGACTAACCGATGCTTCCAGAGACCACCTGGATAGTTGTGCTGGTTGTGTTTTCAGGGAAAGAACACCAGATGAAGCTGAAATTCTATTGAATAATATGTTGACTAATGAAAATAATGGACACTTCCTGATCCAATTCTCGATCCAACTCCGAAGAAAAGGGGTATTCTATTTCTCAGTCCTGAAGATATGCAAGAGGCAAAGAAATCTATGAAAGAAAAAGGTATTAAAGCTGAAGATGTTAAGAATTTACCTCCTATTGAAGAAATACATGGTCTTAATTTACCACCTGTTGAAGAAATACATGGTTTTAATCCATCTCCTTTGAAGAAACACATGGTCTTGATAACCCGACACAGGTAGTAAAGGTAAATTATCTCTATAGATATGATAAAGCTGAAATCCCATTAATAAGTTTGCTAGCCCATGCTTAGATGAGTTTGATAACTTTATGGTTAAAGAAGAAAACTTCAATGCTTATTTTGGTAGAGAATTAAAATGCAATGCTGATATGCTTGAACACTTGGGTGATTATATGGCTAATGTTAAAGGTGAACTTAAACTTATTAGTAAACATGCTTCTATGGTTACCACTCAAGTAGAACAAGTACTTAAGGCTCAGAATGATTTGCTCAATGAACTAAATAATAAAAATGATTTTGCTGTTAGAGTGGCTACTAGAACTGGTAAAAGGACTCAGGAACCTTTGTATCCTGAAGGCCATCCTAAGAGAATTGAGCAAGATTCTCAGAGAAATATTATTGATGCACCTAGTCCTTCTAAAAGGAAGAAAAAGAAAAATGATAGGACTTTGCATGCTTCTAGTGGACCTGTTGTTGACACACCTGAGAATCCTAATGATATTTCTATTTCTGATGCTGAAACACAATCTGGTAATGAACATGAACCTAGTGATAATGTTAATAATGATGATCATGTTGATGCTCAACCTAGTAATGACAATGATGTAGAGATTGAACCTACTGTTGATCTTGATAACCCACAATCAAAGAATCAATGTTATGATAAGAGAGACTTTGTTACTAGGAAGCACGGTAAGGAAAGAGAACCATGGGTTTAGATACCCATGCCTTTTCCTCCTAAACCATTCAAGAAAAAGGATGATGAGGATTTTGAGCGCTTCGCTAAAATGATTAGACCTATCTTTTTGCGTATGCGTTTGACTGATATGCTCAAAATGAATCCTTATGCTAAGTATATGAAAGAAATTGTTACTAACAAAAGAAAGATACCGGAAGCTGAAAAATTTCCACCATGCTTGCTAATTATACTTTTAAAGGTGGAATACCAAAGAAACTAGGAGATCCAGGAGTACCCACTATACCATGCTCCATTAAAAGAAACTATGTTAAAACTGCTTTATGTGATCTTGGAGCCGGTGTTAGTGTTATGCCTCTCTCTTTATATCGTAGACTTGATTTGAATAAGTTGACATCTACTGAAATATCTTTGCAAATGGCTGATAAATCAACTGCTATACCTATCGGTATTTGTGAGGATGTGCCTGTTGTGGTTACAAACGTTACTATTTTAACGGACTTTGTTATTCTTGATATTACCGAGTACGATAGTATGTCTATTATTCTTGGAAGACCCTTTTTGAATACTGCAGGGGCTGTTATTGATTGCGCCAAAGGCATTGTCACTTTTCATGTTGGTAATGAGCATACGGTACACTTTCCGAGGAAACAACCTCAAGTCCACAGTATCAATTCTATTGGAAAAATTCCAACTATTACTATTGGAGGTTTTGAATTTCCTCTTCCTACTGTCAAGAAGAAATATGATATTCTTATTGTTGGGGATGTGCATATCCCCATTGAGGTAACCTAGTGTTATTCGAAAATTCTCTGGTTCCATGTTATTCAGAATGAGTTTGTTAACAAGACCTGATCAACCTTGTTAGTGGATTCCTTTTGATGAGCATGAGATGGATGAATTTAGAAAACACAACTCACTGTACCCTCTTTTTACTTTCTGTTATTTATATTAAATAAGGAAAAAAACAGTGTTTTTTCTGTTTGTTATCTGAATTATCCTTGCAATAAAAAATACCCCGAAAATAAAAGTTCTCCAAATGCCCTGAAAATTAAATATGATTTTTTCTAGAATATTTGAGAATATCTGGCACTAAAAACACAGCATGGGGAGCAAGCACCTGGCCACGAGGGTGGAGGGCGCACCCACCCCCCTGCCTCGTGGGCCCACGATGCCTCTCCTCCACTCATTCCAGCTACCACACACTCCTTCTTCCTCCCACAAACACCACTAACCAGCTCAAACCCGAGCCCAAGCTCATTTTGCTGCCATTTTCAATCTCCTTGCTCAAAGCACCTCTCACAAAACTGCTTTGGGGGATTGTTCCTTGGTATGTGACTCCTCCAATGGTCCAATTAGTTTTTGTTCTAGTGCTTTATTCATTGCAAATTTTTGCTGCTTAGGTGACCCTTTTCTTGAGCTTGCATGTCAAATTTATATGGTCAAAAGTAGTTTTGATGCATGATATTGCCTCTAGGAACTTGTGGGAGTAGTTGTTATCAATTTTATTAAGTTTGGTTCACTTTTATTTTGAAGTTACTAAAATTTCAGAAATTTTTCAGCGGAAGAAATATGTTTAGGAAAATGTACCAAGGTGGTCCTTCAAGGAAGCAAGGACCCAGGATCGCAATGCACGATGCCGACGAAGAACCACCGAGGGAAGCTCAAGTGAGGGCTTGTGAATGGCCTTTAGAGGACTTTATGGATCGAGCAGGAATCAAGGAAGAATTCAACACATATGTGCGTAATGCTGATCTTGAGAGCTTCGAGGCAGACAAATGCCGCCAGTACCACTATCTCACTGACTCCTTTGTGAGGAGGTTTGAATTTTCATCATCACGCAATTCTCAAACTGTCCTGTTTGATCTCTATGAAAATTCTTATACTATGGACTTAGAGGATTTTAACACTGCTTCCAAACTTCCACAATGGGGTAGTCCTAATAAACCTCGCAAATCTGAATTTAAAGATTTTCTTGCTAGTATAATTGTGGGGGAATCTAGAGACATAACGCAAGCTACCATAGGGAGCATTCATTTTCTTTCTATACATTATTTTGCTCTCGTCATAGGTAGGTGCATAAATGGTAAGGATGAAGCATGTCACATGTGTGTCCCTGACCTTAGTGTTCTCAGGAGTGATGTATTAGAAGATAGACATTATAATTTGGGAGCCATTGTTGCACGTAGGTTGCATAATAATAGATTTAGTGGAGATTTCTTTGGTGGAATTTATGCAACCCGTCTAGCTAATTTTCTTGGTGTACCCATAAGTGGGTCTGATATTGAGTTGCCTCCTGTTTATTTGGATTATGATGCTATGGTTCGTCATTAGTTTGTTGAGAGGAATGATCAGTTCCTCCAGTACCGACTAATCTATGAACCGCATCCGGCATAATTATCCATCATTGATCCAATGCATACGAGCTTTCCATATACTAGTTTACGCTTATTTACTTTCCCGTTGCTATTGTTACAATCACTACAAAATACCAAAAACATTACTTTGCTTTCATTACTATTTTGTTATCGCTACCATCACTATCATATTACTTTGCTACTAAACACTTTGCTGCAAATACTAAGTTTCCAGGTGTGGTTGAATTGACAACTCAGCTGCTAATACTTAAGAATATTCTTTGGCTCCCGTTGTGTCGAATCAATAAATTTGGGTTGAATGCTCTACCCTCGAAAGCTGTTGCGATCCCCTATACTTGTGGGTTATCAAGACTAATTTCTGGCGCCGTTGCCGGGGAGCATAGCTCTATTCTTTGAGTCACTTGGGATTTATATCTGCTGGACACTATGAAGAACTTGAGAGATCCAAAAACCAAGATCTATCCCTCAACTACGAGGGGAGGTAAGGAACTGCCATCTAGCTCTACAATTGATTCACCTTCTGTTATGAGTAAGCTTGCGACACCTACACCTGCTTCTGCTATTCGTTCTGATATGTCGCGTGTTATTGATGATGCTACTTCTGCTATGCATTATACTTATGATGAAACTACCCTTATGCCTGATACTACTATGCCACTTAGTGATTTTCTAGAGGAACGACTTGCTAGGGCTAGAGAGATTGAAAATATTGAATCTGATTATGAAGATGAAAGTGATGATGAAGAATCACTTGTTATTCCTGAGGGTTATTTATTTGATCAATATGCTTCTTTAGCTATTTTAGCCTGCAAAGATAGATATGAACTCAAAAGGTTATTAGCTAAATGGAATAAGCAATCTCCAAATGCTAGGATGAGACCTGACCCTGCTTTTGCTACTTCACCTATATGTGTTGCTGATAAGGACTATGAATTCTCTGTTGATCCTGATATAATTACTTTGGTTGAATCTGATCCTTTTCATGGCTATGAATCTGAAACTGTTGTAGCACATCTTACTAAATTAAATGATATAGCCACCTTGTTCACTAATGATGAGAGATCTCGCTACTTTTATATCCTTAAAATATTTCCGTTCTTATTAAAGGGTGATGCTAAGATATGGTTTAATTCTCTTGATCCTGGTTGTGTGCGTAGTCCCCAGGATATGATTTATTACTTCTCTGCTAAATATTTCCCTGCTCATAAGAAACAAGCTGCTTTAAAGGAAATATACAACTTTGTGCAAATTAAAGAAGAGAGTCTCCCACAAGCTTGGGGGATGCTTCTCAAGTTACTTAATGCTTTGCCTGATCATCCTCTTAAGAAAAATGAAATACTTGATATCTTTTATAATAGACTAACCGATGCTTCCAGAGATTACCTAGATAGTTGTGTTGGTTCTCTTTTCAGGGAAAGAACACCGGATGAAGCTGAAATCTTATTGAATAATATGTTGACAAATGAAAATAATTGGGCACCTCCTGAGCCAGCTCCTGCTCCAATTAATGATCCTATTCCTAAACCAACTCCAAAGAAGAGAGGTATTCTATTTCTTAGTCCCGAAGATATGCAAGAGGCAAAGAAATCTATGAAAGAAAAAGGTATTAAAGCTGAAGATGTTAAGAATTTACCTCCTATTGAAGAAATACATGGTCTTAATTTACCGCCTGTTGAAGAAACATATGATCTTAATCCTTTATTTATTGAAGAACCTCCAGACCCCGATAACCCAACACAGGTAGTAAAGGTAAATTCTCTCTATGGATATGATAAAGCTGAAATCCCTCCTACTAAAATTGTTGGTCAATGCTTGGATGAGTTTGATAATTTTATGTTTAAGCAAGAAGACTTCAATGCTTATTTTGGTAGACAATTAAAACAAGATGATGATATGATTAAATACTTGGGTGATTATATGGCTAATATTAGAGGTGAACTTAAACTTGTTAGCAAACATGCTTCTATGGTTACCACTCAAGTAGAACAAGTACTTAAAGCTCAAAAAGAATTGCTCAATGAGATGAATAGTAAGAAAAATAATTATGTTGTTAAAGTGGCTACTAGAACTGGTAGAATGACTCAGGAACCTTTGTATCCTGAAGGCCACCCTAAGAGAATTGAGCAAGATTCTCAGCGAAATAATATTGATGCACCTAGTTCTTCTAAAAAGAAGAAAAAGAAAAATGATAGGACTTTGCATGCTTCTAGTGATCCTATTGTTGAAACACGTGAGAATCTAAATGATATTTCTATTTCTGATGCTGAAACACAATCTGGTAATGAACCTGAAACTAGTGGTAATGTTAATGATGATGTTCATAATGATGCTCAACCTCGTAATGATAATGATGTAGAAATTGAACCTGCTATTGATCTTGATAACCCACAATCAAAGAATCAATGTTATGATAAGAAATACTTTTTTGCTAGGAAACATGGTAAGGAAAGAGAGCCTTGGGTTCAGAAACCCGTGCCTTTTCCTCCCAAACCATCCAAGAAAAGGGATGATGAGGATTTTGAGCGCTTTGCTGAAATGATTAGACCTATCTTTTTACGTATGCGATTAACTGATATACTCAAAACCAATCCTTATGCTAAGTACATGAAAGATATAACTACAAATAAAAGAAAGATACCGGAAGCTGAAATTTCCACCATGCTTGCTAATTATACTTTTAAGGGTGGAATACCAAAGAAACTTGGAGATCCAGGAGTACCTACTATACCATGCTCCATTAAAAGAAACTATGTTAAAACTGCTTTATGTGATCTTGGAGGCGGTGTTAGTGTTATGCCTCTCTCTTTATATCATAGACTTGATTTGAATAAGTTGACACCTACTGAAATATCTTTGCAAATGGCCGATAAATCAACTGCTATACCTGTCGGTATTTGTGAGGATGTGCCTGTTGTGGTTGCAAACGTTACTATTTTAACGGACTTTGTTATTCTTGATATTCCCAAGGATGATAGTATGTCTATTATTCTTGGAAGACCTTTTCTTAATACTGCAGGGGCTGTTATTGATTGCAACAAAGGCAATGTCACTTTTCATGTTAATGGTAATGAGCTTACGGTACACTTTCCGAGGAAACAACCTCAAGTTCATAGTATCAATTCTATCGGAAAATTTTCATCGATTATATTTGGAGGTTTTGAATTTCCTCTCCCTACTGTCAAGAAGAAATATGATATACTTATTATAGGGGATGTGCATATCCCCGTTGAGGTAACCTAGTGTTATTCGAAATTTCTCCGGTTTCATGTTAATCGAAATGAGTTTGTTAACACGACTTGATCAACCTTGTTAGTGGATTCCTTTTGACGAGCATGAGATGGATGAAACTAGAAGCACAACCTTCTGTACCCTCTCTATACTTTCTGTTCTTTAGTTGAAATAAAATAATAAATAAATAATTTTCTGTCTCTTATCTGATTATCCGTGCAATATAAAAATACCTCGAAAATAAAAGTTCTCCAAATGCCCTGAAAATTAAATATGATTTTTTATAGAATATTTGAGGATTTATGGAACAAAGATCACACCAGGGGGGCCAACCACCTTGCCATGAGGGTGGAGGGCGCGCCCACCCCCCTAGGGCGCCCCCTGCCTCGTGGGCCCACGACGTCCCTCCTCCACTTATTCTTTCAGCCACACACTTCATCTTCATCCCCCAAACACGAAAAACCAACTCAAACCCGAGTCCAAACTCGTTTTGCTGCCATTTTCGATCTCCTTGCTCAAAGCACCTCTCACAAAACTGCTTGGGGAGATTGTTCCTTGGTATGTGACTCCTCCATTGGTCCAATTAGTTTTTGTTCTAGTGCTTTATTCATTGCAAATTTGTGTTGCTTAGGTGACCCTGTTCTTGAGCTTGCATGTCAAATTTATATGGTCAGAACTAGTTTTGATGCATGATATAGGCCCTAGGCACTTGTAGGAGTAGTTGCTATCAATATTATTGAGTTTGGTTTACTTTTATTTTGAAGTTACTAAAAATTTCAGAATTTTTCAGAAAATGATGAGGAGATTATTGAGGGGCTCATCGAGCCAAAGCTTGAAGGAAAAGGCGCCGAAGCCTAAGTATAATTTACCGCGCACCGCAGAGGCCTCACCGCTTTCCTCCACGACCAATGCGATCAGTATCTCTTGCTCACAAATACCTTTGTGCAAAACTTTCATTTTCATTCTAGGAACTCACCACCTACGGTGGAGTTTCATTTATATGATGAGCATAAGGAGATGTCACTTTATGATTTCTGTCGGATTTGTGTCCCTTTTGGGGGCAAGACAGAAGAACCACATCATGATGATGTGGAGGGATTTATTAATACTATCACTATAGGGGAAACTAGGAAGGTTTCCGATGCATGAATCACTAGCATACATTTTCCTGTCTTACGTTACTTTGCATTATTTGCTAGTCGTTGCTTAATTGGTCGCGGAAACTGTGGAAACCTTAGTATCCCTGATATTATTATTTTGCTCCAAGGTTTATACAGTGATAACACTTTTAGTATGGGCGGCATTATTGCTAGACGGTTAAGTATGAACCGTACTAAGGGTCCCATCTTTGGAGGCATCTATGCTACACGCCTAGCTGCACATTTTAACATTCCTATTAGGCATGCTGAGAAGGAAGAAAAAGTGATGCCTCATGTTTATTTAGATTATAAAAGTATGGTGGCACATGATTTTATTATTGAGAATAGGGCAGGAGAGCTTAAATATCAATTGTTCTTTAATAAACATCATCCTGAGACCATTACCTTGCCTGCTCCTGCTTTGTTTGATTTGACTGTAGGCAAGTACCTTGTTCCGTTGACGGCTATCCACGCCTACCGGAACCCTGCACCAGCCGAGGAGCCAGAACCGGAACCACAGTTTGATCCTTCATGACAATCTAACTATCAGTGGGATCCGGAGATGATTGCCAGCCAGTGGCAATCTGAGCCTTCTTCTTCCTCATCGCAGTACGACCCCAACAACTATTATGGGATATCAGCCAGGCCAGCCGTGGCCATAGACCAACTTAGGCCAAAAGCCTAAGCTTGGGGGAGTACGTATTTCTCACCGACATTACATTTATGTTCACACACACTCATTGCCAGATGTCGGTGCTCATACTTTTCATTGTATCATACATGCTAGTTTATTTTCTTTTATGCTTTATTCTTGTGTGTTTGATAAACCTTAAGAAAAACCAAAAAAATTAGTTGTAGCTTTTAATTAATTTACTTTCCATGCTTGTAGTAGTAATTAAAAAGAAAAAAACCCAAAAATATTTCACGTTCTTCTTTTGCTTGTTAGGAGCTTTCCCGTGTAAATAGTTTTATTTCTTTTCTTTTCTTTGGGGGTCAGTAGGAGAAGACCATTATTAAATTGTTGAAGTGGCTCTTATATGCATTATTGTTTATCTGACAAAAGATCTCATATTGCCTTGTCTTCTCCTGTTTATTGAATGCTCGCAGATTCCAGCTTAGTCCAATGCACGTGCACTCTTATTATTATTCACATCGTTCGGTCGTGCAAGTGAAAGGAAATTATGATGATATATGATGGACTGACTGAGATGAGAAAAGCTGGTACGAACTCGACCTCTTTTGTTTTTGTAAATATGATGAGTTAATCGTTCTTGATTCAGCTTGTTATGAATAAACATGTTTGCAATGACAATTAGAGATAATAGTTGATTGTGCCATGCTTGATTAGCTATGAGTTATAATGGTTTACCTTACGTGCCAACATGCTATTAAAATGGTTATGATGTGGTATGATAGGGTGGTATCCTCCTCTGAATGATTTAAGTGACTTGACTTGGCACATGTTCACGCATGTAGTTGAAACAAATCAACATAGCCTTCACGACATTTATGTTCATAGTGGATTATATCCTACTCATGCTTGCATCCAATGTTTATTAATTTTAATGCATGTACATGGCTGTTGTCGCTCTCTAGTTGGTCGCTTCCCAGTCTTTTGCTAGCCTTCACCTGTACTAAGCGGGAATACTGCTTGTGCATCCAAACTCCTTAAACCCCAAAGTTATTCCAGATGAGTCCACTATACCTTCCTATATGCGGTATCTACTTGCCGTTCCAAGTAAATTTGTATGTGCCAAACTCTAAACCTTCAAATAATCATCCTGTTTTGTATGCTCGAATAGCTCATGTATCAACTAGGGTTGTCCGTATCTTCCATGTTAGGCGGGTTATTCTCAAGAGGAGTGGACTCCGCTCCTCACTCACGAGATAAAGGGCTGGTCACCGGGATGCCCAGTCCCATGCTTTATGCAAACTAAATCAAAATAATTGCAAACAAAACTCCCCCTAGGACCTGATGTATGTTGGAGGCACTCGTTGTTTCGAGCAAGCCATGGATTGATGTTTGTTGGTGGAGGGGGAGTATAAACTTTACCATTCTGTTTGGGAACCGCCTATAATGTGTGTAGCATGGAAGATATCGCCATCTCTTGGTTGTTATGTTGACAATGAAAGTATACCGCTCAAAATGTTATTCACGTCTATTTTAAAACCGAGCTCTGGCACCTCTACAAATCCCTGCTTCCCTCTGCGAAGGGCCTATCTATTTATTTTTATGTTGAGTCATCACCCTCTTATTAAAAGCACCAGTTGGAGAGCACCGTTGTCATTTGCATTCATTATTGTTAATTTATATTGGGTGTGACTATGATTGGATATCTTTTACCATGAATTACAATGTCTAGTCAGTCCTTGATCTTTAAAGGTGCTCTGCATTTATGTTTTGCGGTCTCAGAAAGGGCTAGCGAGATACCATCTTGTTATATCATATTATGATTGTTTTGAGAAAGTGTTGTCATCCGAGATTTATTATTATGGCTTGCTAGTTGATTATGTTATTAATATGAGTAATCATGAGACCTGAGAATTATTGCAAATATGGTTAGTTATAATCTTTGCTGAAAACTTGAATGCTAGCTTGACATATTTATAACAACAAGAGCAAACAGAGTTTGTAAAAGTTTTTATTTATTTCTTTCAGTTTGTCAACTGAATTGCTTGAGGACAAGCAAGGGTTTAAGCTTGGGGGAGTTGATACGTCTCCAACGTATCTACTTTTCCAAACACTTTGCCCTTGTTTTGGACCCTAACTTGTATGATTTGAATGGAACTAACCCAGACTGACGTTGTTTTCAGGAGAATTGCAATGATGTTGTTTTATGTGCAGAAAACAAAAGCTCTCGGAATGACCTCAAACTCCGCGGGATATCTTACAATAAATAATAAAAAATCCTCGCCAAAGATGAAGACCAGGGGGGCCACACCCTTCTCACGAGGGTGCCCCCCCTAGGGCGCGCCCCTACCTCGTGGGCCCCCTGGAGACCCCATGACTCCAACTCCAACTCTATATAACTGCTTTCGGGGAGAGAAAAAATAAAGGAGAAGAAATCATCGCGTTTTACGATACGGAGCCGCCGCCAAGCCCTAAAACCTCTCGGGAGGGCTGATCTGGAGTCCGTTCGGGGCTCCGGAGAGGGGGATTCGTCGCCGTCGTCATCATCAACCATCCTCCATCACCAATTTCATGATGCTCACCGCCGTGCGTGAGTAATTCCATCGTAGGCTTGCTGGACGGTGATGGGTTGGATGAGATTCACCATGTAATCAAGTTAGTTTTGTTAGGATTTGATCCCTAGTATCCACTATGTTCTGAGATTAATGTTGCTATGACTTTGCTATGCTTAATGCTTGTCACTAGGGCCCGAGTGCCATGATTTCAGATCTGAACCTATTATGTTTTCATCAATATATGAGAGTTCTAGATCCTATCTTGCAAGTCTATAGTCGCCTATTATGTGTTATGATCCATTAACCCTGAAGTGACAATAATCGTGATACTTACCGGTGATGACCGTAGTTTGAGGAGTTCATGTATTCACTATATGCTAATGCTTTGTTCCGGTTCTCTATTAAAAGGAGGCCTTAATATCCCTTAGTTTCCATTAGGACCCCGCTGCCATGGGAGGGTAGGACAAAAGATGCCATACAAGTTCTTTTCCATAAGCACGTATGACTATATTCGAAATACATGCCTACATTACATTGACGAATTAGAGCTAGTTCTGTGTCACCCTATGTTATGACTGTTACATGATGAACCACATCCGGCATAATTATCCATCATTGATCCAATGCCTACGAGCTTTCCATATACTGGTTTACGCTTATTTACTTTCCCGTTGCTATTGTTACAATCACTATAAAATACCAAAAACATTACTTTGCTTTCATTACTCTTTTGTTATCGCTACCATCACTATCATATTACTTTGCTACTAAACACTTTGCTGCAGATATTAAGTTTCCAGGTGTGGTTGAATTGACAACTCAGCTGCTAATACTTGAGAATATTCTTTGGCTCCCCTTGTGTCGAATCAATAAATTTGGGTTGAATACTCTACACTCGAAAGCTGTTGCGATCCCCTATACTTGTGGGTTATCACGCGCCGGGTTGGACTGGAACGCCTGCTCTTGTATAAGGGAGGCTAGGTTTGCTCACCGGCCGCGTACGCAACGTGCATGTGTGCAATGGGCGATGGGCCCAGACCCCTGCGCCATAGGATTTAGACCGGCGTGCTGACCTCTCTATTGTGCTTAGGTAGGGCTGCGACGTGTTGATCTTCCGAGGCCGAGCATGACCCAGACAAATGTGTCCGGACAAAGGGGATCGAGGGTGTTGGGAAATGTGGTGCACCCCTGCAGGGAAGTTAATCTATTCGAATAGCCGTGATCTTCGGTAACAGGACAACTTGGAGTTGTACCTTGACCTTATGACAACTAGAACCGGATACTTAATAAAACACACCCTTCCAAGTGCCAGATACAACCGGTGATCGCTCTCTCACAGGGCGACGAGGGGAGGATCATCGGTTAGGATTATGCTATGCGATGATACTTGGTGAACTTACCTTCTACCCTCTTCTTCTGCTGCAAGATGGAGGTTACCAGAAGCATAGTCTTCGATAGGACTAGTTATCCCCCTCTTATTCTGGCATTCTGCAGTTCAGTCCACGTATGTTACCCCTTTTTTCCATTTTGATACCAATGCATACATATGTAGTGTAGCTCCTTGCTTGCGAGTACTTTGGATGAGTACTCACGGTTGCTTTGCTTCCCCCTTTCCCCCTTTCCTATCCCCGATTGTTGCGACCAGACGTTGGAGTCCAGGAGTCATACGCCACTGTCGATGACGACTACTACTACTCGGGAGGTGCCTACTACTACGTGCAGCCCGCTCACGACGACCAGGAGTAGTTTAGGAGGATCCCAGGCAGGAGGCATGCGCCTCTTTCGATATGTATCCCAGTTTGTGCTAGCCTTCTTAAGGCAAACTTGTTTACTTATGTCTGTACTCAAATATTGTTGCTTCCGCTGACTCGTCTATGATAGAGCTCTTGTATTCGAGCCCTCGAGGCCCCTGGCTTGTAATATGATGCGTGTATGACTTATTTTATTTGTAGAGTTGTGTTGTGATATCTTCCCATGACTCCCTGATCTTAATCGTGCACGTTTGCGTGTATGATTAGTGTATGATTGAATCGGGGGCGTCACTATATATATATATATATATATATATATATATATATATATACATAAACACTATTCTGATCACGGGATCAGAATAATATTCTGATCACAACCTGACCTGCCTCGCTAGTAGTACGTTGAACTTCCTTGTGAACTAGGTTGAACTTCCACCAACATTGCCCAAATGGGGCTTGCGATATACCGTTGGAAAGCTTGAACAAATTTTTGGCAAAATATAAGCGGTTTAAGAGCAGTTTTGAAAACCGTTTTTTCTTCGCACAAAAAACATGAATCGTATTTTCGATCGCATTTCTAAACCGTTTATCGGAATGAGGCATATAATATGGCGTTGGAAAGCTGCTACAAAACCGCTCCTTCCACATGTTGAAAGTTTTCTCTAATTACCTATGGTTAAAGAGTAATTTGAAAAAATGTAAAATTTCGTAAACCGAACAGCTGAGTTCGTTTTTTCGATGTCATTTCTAAATGGCTAATCCAATGGAGGAAAATGATACGGCGTTGGAAAGCTTATGAAAATGCGCTACTTTTTCATCTTGAAAGTTTTTTTTCTAATTTTGAATGGTTTAAGAGTAATTTAGAAAATGGTCCAAGTCCTACCGAGTTCGTATTTTTGAGCTAATTTTTTAACCGTGCGTCCGAATCTAGCAAATGATATGGTGTTGGAAAGCTTGAACAAATGCGAAACTTTTTGGTATGTATTGTTTCTCCCAATTCTTTACGGTTTTAAGTCAGTTTCGAAAATGGCAAAAACATATTTTTGCCGTAATTTCTACAAACTTTATCGGAATGGGGCAAATAATATACCGCTGAAAAGCTACGGAAAATGCGAAACTTTTTCATGTTGATGGTTTTCTCTGATTCCTAGTCGTTTTCAAGTAATTTCGAAAACGGCGGGATCATGCGTTCTGCCTTTATCGTGAAACAGATTTTTCAAAAATGCACCACGTGAAGAACCTGAACTTCTCGGCGCGTGTACCTGAACTTTACTCTGTTTTTCACGTGATTTTTTTGCTCGTAGGTCTCCATCCACTGCTCGTAACTCTCCATCCATTCACCGGAATTGAGCAGGTGATATACCGATGGAAAGCTGCTGTAAGCACGCAAGTTTCCCGTGTTGATCATCTTTTCATACTCGCGACGATTTTAAAAGTTTTCCATCTAAAATTCATTCAGCGTAGTAGTTGAACTTCCTGTTGTTTTCACGTTGAACTTCTGTGACGTATTTTTGTTTCTAATTTTCTCATCCATTCGTTAGTGTTACACAAATGATATTTTCTTTTGTACTAACCTCTCTCACATTAATATTTTTAACTTTCTCCGACCGAGGACTTGAACATACACAAATGATATTCCTACCCTTTTGAAGTAAATTAGAAAATGATCATATCATGATTTCTGTCTTCATCGTGAATGGAAATGCACTGCGTGAAATAGTTGAACTTCTCGGACATGTCTATTTGAACTTCACTCTGTTTTTGACATGTTGTTTTTTGTTCGTAACTCCCAAACCACTTTCCGGAATTGAGCAAATGATATACCGATGGAAAGCTGTTGAAAACACGCAACTTTCCCGTATTAATCAGTTTTCATGCTCGCGACGGTTCAAAAAATATTTTTGAATGTGGTAAAATGTGTTTCTAATGGTATATGTTGAACTTTCAAACCATTTATCGGAATGTACCATATAACATACCGTTGGAAAGCTTATGAATAGGAGCAACTTTTTCATCTAGACAATCGTTACAAAATTCATTTCTTTTTTAGACCAGTCTTAACAATGGCAAAAACAACATTGTTTTTTGCTTGTTTTTAGCATGTAATTAAAGGTCATACGCTCGTACTAGAGATCTTGAACTGCACCTTGAGGAGGGCATGAACCTCTTGCAACAAACCTTTTAGGCTTTTAGTTTTTTATTCATTTTGTTCTCATCTAAAATGCATTCCGTGTAGTAGTTGAACTTCCCATTGTTTTCACTTTGAACTTCTACCACGTATTTTTTGTTCGTAATTTGTCTGCCTTTCATCGGGAGTTTCACAAATGATACACCGTGCCGATTACCTCTCTCAGAAAAAGGTCTGAACTTTCCCGTGCCGAGCACCTCAACTTCTTGCAACTAATTTTTATACTTCAATTTTTTATTCCAATTCTCATATGAAAACACACACCATGTAGTACGTGAACTTCTGGCACTTATGAATTTGAACTTCTTTCTATTTTGCTTTAGTAACAAAAAATATGAGTTTTTTATAGACATCGAACCGCTCTAACTTTTTTATTTGAACTAATTTGTGTGTTTTTTAGAAATGTGAAAATTGGATTTTTTTTAGAAACATCAAACTTGTTCGTCCTTTAGTAAGTGGAAAATTTTGATTCGTTCAAATAAATATCAAACTGCTCTACTTTTTCCAATTGAACTTGTTGGTTTTATTCATTACTAACGAGAAACTTGAGTTTTTTATATACATTAAACCGATCCATTTTTTAATATTGAACTTCTTGGTTGTAATCTTTAGTATTGGTGGAAATCTGAGATTTTTATAAGCATGAAACAACTTCAATTTTTAATTAGGACCGCTCCGCTTCATTAGTTTAGTTTGAACTTCTTCTTTTTAAAACAAGACATTTCTATTTAAACATTTTTAGTTGTTCCTTTTATTTTATTTTGAACTTCTTCATTTTATTCTTTAGTAACGATATTTTCTTTATTTTTTTATAAACTTTGAATTTCTCTGTTATTTTAATTTGAACTTCTAAGTTTTATTATTGGAAAAAAAATTTAAATAAGCATCCAACATCTTTTAAAAATTTAACTTCATACTTTTATTAACTTTAATTTGAACGTCACGATTTTATTTCTTTGTTAACAAGGAAATCTAAGTTTTTAATAAATGTCGAGCTACTCTATTTTTTTGTATTTTGGACTTCTTGGATTATTTCTTTTAGTAACGGAAAAATTCTAGTTTTCTAATATATATTGAATCAGTCTCTTATTTAAATTTGAACTTCTAGTCTTTTTTATTTACAAATAGTGAACATCTTTTTTTATAAATTTTAATTTGCTCTATTTTTTCTTTAAACTTCTCACTTTTCGTTATTTAGTAATGAAAAAAATCTAAGATGTTTTAAACGTCGAACTACACCATTAATTTAATGTGAACTTCTCAACATTTTTATTTTGAATTTCTGTGTATTTAATTTATAACTGTGGAAAATAAAACCGATGTGTTTGTCGCTATAAGGAATTTCACGAGTTTATTTTTAAGTTGAACACTTCAGTTTTTATTTCTTTTTCAAGCATATCCAGGTCTTTTCATATAAGTTTGTGTGTGAAATTCCTTAGTTTTTTTGTTTTAAGAGTGAGGTTCTATATTTTTATATTGCGAGAAAAGAGGTGAGAGGCGAGTACTAGAAAATTTTGGATTTATTTTAACAATTATGAGCTTCCATATTTGAAAAATTGGAACTTCTCAGGATTTTTCCTACAAAAATCATTGGGTTTGTCTCTTTTTGTTTCTTTATTGTTTTTGTTTTTCTGAACACAATTTTTTTTGAGACACACGCCACACTAACTGCACATAAGTTCAACATCCATGGCCCTCGGTCAACTGCATTTTTTGTGCTCCCCTGAGTGCACACAACAATCATCAGCTACCATATACATGAACTTCAATGGTTGACAAACATGAACTTGTTACTTGTTTCTCGTTGTAAATATCAACGGCGGAAGTGTGAGCTTTTTCTTTCTTCTTTTTCTTTTTTGATCCTCCTGAACTTCCATTTTTATAGATGTTTTTCACTCTGTTTCTCAATGCACTCCTACAACCAGTTGGAGCATCTCAATAATACAGTTTAAACTAACATACTTGAACTTCTCGGACTCAACATTTTGACATTCACAAAAACAAATAAAAAATAAAAAAATTACACAGTTGTACAAGCACAACACAATTTTCTCATTCACTAAATTTCATAACAAGCCATCACCTGTCCCAACACCGATCTCCATGGCAGTAACACCGTCGAATTCAGACGACGTGAAGCTCTTGTGCAACACAAAGTCAGGTTAGCAGCATGGCTGCCTTCCAAACCTGTAAACCAACAACAGCAAACAGTGGACCACAAATGAAAGAAGGACAATACACATTAGGAATTCCGACACTGAATGCTCTCTAGCAAGAATCCCGACGCTCCGGAGCGAAGAGGTGACGCTGTGTTGCACGGTGAGCACATGATCCTCGTCCCCTCTCCCTGCAAACCACGGAACATCAATCAAATTCATAACACACCAACAACGGAAAGACAACCACAAAACAAACGCCTTACTGTGTCTCTTCATTCTCCTATCGAGAACGAGATCATCGTCATCCACGGCAACAGCATCCGACGAGCCACCTTCTCAATAAAACCAAGAGTCAAGTCCTGAGAGCGAACATTAGAAATTACACTATTCTAATCCTACGCGGAGGCAATGGTAGAAAAATAGTCTGCCACATTTAAATAGTGGACAAACAACATTAATGCAACGACATCACGATCATACCAATGGAACTAAACAAACCCTGAGACAAGACATTGCTGAATTTGGGCAAGATTCAACACACCAAACCAATACTGTTAACTAGCACGGTGAACCCATCAGACTGTAAAATTCAGCGTAGAAGAATCTGTACACCAACTATTATATTTAGCATTTAGCAACTATTAGATGTTGCCTCCTGATTATAACTTCCTGAAAATGTGTACATCAACCAATGACCAAGCAGTAAAACACCGAATAGCATGAATGGTTCTTATTCTGAACATATGTCATACTCGCAACTGTTAGTTGATTTTCAACATATTTGTCTGCCAAACATGAAACATGAGAAATCACACTGTTGTAATCCTACATAGAGGCAATGATAGAAGAATAGTTTGCCACACTTACACAATGGACCAAAAGCATTAATGCAACGACATCATACCAACGGCGAATAATTCACACTAAGCAAACCCTGAGACAGAACATCACTGAATTTGAGCAAGCTTCTACACACCAAACCAGTATTGTTAACTTGCACAGTGAACCCATTGGATTGTAAAATATGGAGCAGAATTCATGGCAACCAAGATGTGAATCGTCATTGGATCAATAGTAGTCTCTAAAAGCGAAACAACCATCTCAATCTCCTACGGGTTTCGACACCAGAGCAGCAGACAGGGCCAAATGTGAGACGAATAATTTACAGGATGCGAGAGAGCAAACACCTCCCAATCTCGCAACGAACGACACATGAATCACGCTAGGAGGAGACACAGGGAGAGGGGCGGCTGGGAAGTGACGTACTCTTTGCGGTCGTTCATGTCAAAGGAAACCATCGCGTCCGTCCACCGCCACACGCGCGCGGCGTGAGTAGCGACCGCCTACAGCATCAACGAAACATGGAGCCATGTCAGGATCGAGGCGGGGAGGGAAGAAGGTCACGGTGGAGGGTGGAAGAAGTTCACGGTGGCAGGTGAAGGAAGGTCGCACGGTGGGAGGATCCCGGTGGTTGTCGCGCGGCAGCAGGATCCCGACGACGGGAGGTGGGGCGATGCGGTTGCAGTGGCGCGATCCCCATCGTGGGACGGTGCCTGCGGCCCGATCCCCATCGTGGGACGGTGCCTGTGGCGCGATCCCCATCGTGGGCAGTGGCGGCGGTGCGATCCAGGGCGAGGGACGGTTCCGACGCTGGTTGGTAGCGGTGGGAGGCCCACCGGAGCAAGGGGCGGCGGGGGAAGGAAGTCAGGTGGCACGCGGGAGGTTGGGTCAGCGGCGCCTCGGGGCAGGGGAAGCGGGAGGGCGGCAGCGCCTGGATGCAGGGGAAGCGGGGGGCGGCGGCGCCGTGTGGCAGGGTAAGCGGGGGGCGGCGGCGCCGGAAGGCAGGGGAAGCGGGGGGCGGCAGCGAGATCGGGGGAGGTTGGGCATCGGGTGGAAGTGGTGGAAGAGTGGGTGTGTCTTTTTTTCTCCTGCACAAGTTCGGGGAGTTCGGGAACAAGTGCATCGGGCACTATAAGGATTGATCATGATCCAAATAACTATTCTAAACCTAATAGTGCTATTATATATATATATATAGAGAGACGTTTTTGATTGTTGCATATCTCAACATATAAGTTGGACCAAATATAAAACATATTCCGTGAGGAGCATACATATGCTCACATATTTAATTACGGACCTGATACGCCCTTCAAACACAATTTATCATTGATTGAATTTTTTTGTTGATAGCTTACTAAGCTGATCACTTGGTCAAACACATTTTGGAAAGCATAACTCCCTTGGAAGATAAAGATATGGGTGTGGTTAATTCAGCATAATGCAATTGCCACAAGAACTATATCAATAAAAGGGAAGCTGGAAGATACTATACCTTGCCACAGTATATTTGCCACTACAACTAGCCCACAACCGATTATGTCACACCCGCAACCAAACAAACAGAGCCTTATTATTTGACATGGATATGGAATCACAGAGCGGATTTTTGGATCCATCTATCTTACATCTAAACCCTATAGGGGTATTTGGTAAAAAGAATACACCTTTTAAGTGTTGAAAAGATACAAAAAAGTATGCAGGTAGAGGATGGATATATGTTTTTCTTTTAACAAAAATAATCATATTTAAAGTTCACCGGAAAAACAAAACATCTCATACATACAAAAATTAAATCGAGATTCTAAGACCACAACAACCTCTACTGCCGTCAAAATGAGTCGTCGACACACCGTTGTAGCCGTTTCCCTACCAAAGCCGGCTTGACCTTGTGGATAACAACCTAAAAGTCTTCATGTACGTGCCCCTAAGGATCAGCGCCCTAAAGCCGTAGTCATCATTGTTGAATCCTTGCATAAATCGGAAACACCTGAAACCAAATCACGTCACATGACGAGAAACACTAACCTCACCGTTCTAAGGAGACGACATGAATCGGAGCTCAGAAGACAAAATCAAAGAAACACCACCATCCGTCCAAGCGTCGCACGTACGAGGTTTAAAAAACCCTAACCTAAATTGCTAATCGGAGCGGAGGCACCGACATGTTCCTACGAGGCCACAAGGTGCACACGCAACATACATACATGTCTTGTTTCTTAATTATGGGGCATGGACATCATTTAAGATGTAGTCTATGTCGTATTGGTTGTCCAAACCAGACGTAATTATAAACATATACTAATATAGTGTAGTCAGTGCAGCGATTCGATGCCTGGACTCATCTGCATCAGCATTGAAAAAAAATTCATTACAAATACTCCCTTCATTCCTAAATATAAGTCTTTCTAGATATTTCAAACAATATACTGATGTATGTAGACATATTTTAAAGTGTAGATTCACTCATTTTCCTTCGTATGTAGTCATTTATTAAAATCTCTAAAAAGACTTATATTTGGGAAAGGAGGGAGTAGTATATTTTTTTTAAAAAAATTATACATTAGATAATTTGATGCGTGAGATCCATTTCAAATTTCAGATCATTTAGGCATCTGAGTAGCTCTCAACAAAAAAGACAAATTTATAGTCTGTAGAAAAATTTACTATTCATGTACTGTTCTGACCTTATTTTTTTTTGGGACTGCTAATTTTCATCTGGATGAAAATTATTGGCGTTCATCCAATTTGTGAGCCGTCCGATCTGTGTTCCTAGATTCGTCTGATCTCTTGCTACGACCCGGGCTGGCTTATCGGGCGCGCTCAATTTCCGGGGGAGACCCGTTCTCGCTCACGAGGCCCGACCCATGTTTGTGTGTTTTTTTTCATTTCGCCTCTGTAGCTACCAGGTTCCCTTCCACTCCCTCTCGTTCCCTTGTCATTCCCAACAGGCAACCAGAACAGAGTCGAGAGAGAGATTCATGGCGACTCGGTGGTTCCCTATCCGCTCGATTCGCTAGGCTGGCCGGCGTTCTCCCTCCGGCTGCTTCACTCCCGTCCGGCTGCCCACCCCCTCCTGCTCCCCCGCTGTTCGCGCCGTTAGTCTGCAGCATCTCTCGACCGCCGCACCCACCCCCGGCCTCTATTTCTGCCTCGGCGACTTCGCTGCTCTTTGTGATTCGGTATGTTCATCCGTTTTTGCCTGGATCCTCATGTGTGTTGTAAGTTCTGTGTAGGATTTTATTCTCAGATCTATCCTTTTTTGTCTGATGCGTGTGGTTTGCGGTGTAATCTAGGATCGAATCTCGTACTCACAGCTAATTGTAGGGTGTGTACTTTGCGGTCTGATTTGATCTATTCTCTGGTTGTATCCGGCTGATTGAATCTCTAGGTATTTGAGTTCGAAAACACTTGATTCGTGTTTCAGTGTCTTCAAATCCATGTTCGTGGTCGTAGGTTTTGTTAGCCCTATGCCGTTAGGTTTGTTTGTTGATTTACCACCTAAACCAGTAGCAGAATTGGTCTGCTCCAGCCATTCAAGCCGTTAAGCCAATTTCAGTGGCCTCTACAGTAGGCGGTTATCAGTTGCTGATTGTCCTCGCTCTCCTAGTAGCAGCGTCAAATCTCATGGTCACTGTTTTGTTGTTGTGATGTATTTTGGGTCAGCAAAGCAAAGCTAGAGTAGAGTGCCTTCAGAGTTTGTTGGTTGTAATGTAGGATCAGTGTTAATCCTTTGTGCAGCAAGGTTACTACTAGTAGGTGTTAATCCCGCAGTTAGCAAGTACTAAGGCTCAGGTCTTCTGAATCTAACAAGCTTAGGTTGGATTAGGGGGGCTTTGGTATGTTCATCTTTTCGGGGGGAGTAGTAATTGTACATGTAGTTTTCTAGTGGGCAGTAGTACATGTTCAGGGGGGCTTGATGTGGTTTTTCTCTGTTAGATGTACTATTCAGGAATAGTAAGGGATATATATGTGAGATTGATGTACTTCTCCACTCTGGTTTTTTTGTCGGTGTAATTTTAGTGGATTGTAAATTGCATTTCTTAGTGTAATCCCTAGTGGATTTACACTGTAATTCTTAGTGGATTTACACTGTAATTATTTTTGGATTTGCACTGTAATCTTCATCGGAATTCCAGTGTATTTTCGTGATTTTTGCACTGTAATTATGTTTGGATTTACACTGTAATTCTTAGTGGATATACACTGTAATTATATTTGGATTTGCACTGTAATCTTCATCGGAATTCAAGTGTATTTTCTTTGTGGTTTTGCACTATAATTATGTTTGGATTTACACTGTAATATCCATCGAAATTCCAGTGTATTTTCTTAGTGGATTTAGACTGCAATTATATTTAGATTTACACTGTAATCTTCATCGGAATTCCAATGTATTTTTCTTAGTGGGTGAAGTGTAATTCTCAGTTGGTTTCCACTGTAATTTGCAGGGGATTTCTTCTCTAATTCTCAGTGGGTTTTCACTGTAATTCCGCTTATTAGCTGTAATATCCAATTGGATTTACAGCGTAAATCAAGTTGCACTGATATCGTCAGTGGTTTTAGTGTAATTGACGGTAATTCTTATTTTTGGATCTTTAGTGTATTTTAGTGGGTCTTTTTACAGTGTAATCCTTACTGGAATTTACACTGGAATTTGTACTGTTTTGTTTCATCTTCTGTAACTTACAGTCTATATTAATCTGAATACCTGTGTACTTACCGTCTAAGTTAATGTACATTAACCCTGTAACTTACTATCCCATTCCCAGTCTATTTTTCAGTGTATGTACACTGTAAAGTCATTTGGATTCTATGTAATTACACCGTAATGTTAGTGTACTTACACTCAATTTCCCTGTGTAATTTTATTGAATTTTATTTGTAATTGTAATGATTTACATATGTAATTACAGTCTAAGTTAATGTACATTTTTAACCCTGTAACTTACTATCCTATGTACTGTAATTTCCAATCTATTTTCAGTATTTACACAGGAAGGTCAGAGTAATTTACAACCAAGTTATAATGTGACAAAATATCTCAGTAATCTCTCAAGATATGTTGATTTCTGTACTTTTTTGAGTGTAAGTACAATGCGTAGCTTCAGAAATTTGGACCATACATCTAGGTGTTTTTTTCTACTCAAGACTTAAATTTTTGTACTGTGTGCATATGACAGTTACTGGGGTCTAATAGCAAGAGAATTAAGTCGGTCATTTTGGCTTCATCTTACATGAAGGAGTGCATCTTCATCTTGCTGGTATGACTTCTTGATGCTGAAATTTTCGAAGATAATGAAAGCACTCAGTGGTGTTTGTTAGCAAGTGTACTCTACTTATTTTCCTATTTTCACTGCACTTATAAGCTGTTTACAGTGTAAAAAGTTGAGATGCAGTTTTACAGGCATGATTTAAGACGATTACTGTTTTTTACACTGTAAATCTACTATAAAATGTCATTGTAACTTGTAGTAATTTACTATGTAATCCTATTTGTAAATTACATTGTAATTGTCACTGGAACAATGGCTTTTCATTGTAATTCTACCGTAAATTAGCATTGTAAATTTGCGGTAACTGTACTGTGAATTATATTTTTAAATCTACTGCAATTGTACTGTAAAAGTCACTATAATTTGCTAAATTGATCACTGCTCACAGTAATTTGATTAATCTTTTGTAGAGTTCCTGTTTTATGTTTCCGGTACCGTGTAAAGGGGGAATTTGATCATGCCTTTTCATGCCAATGTTGTTCCCATGACCTCATTCTCCTTTTCTAATCTGCTTTTCTTAATTTCCTGCAATGTAATGCTAGTTTTTCCTCTGTTTTTCATGTCCACGTTTCGTGTAAGTAGGAGAGGGAACTGTTCACAGGGAGGTGGAGAAGATTGTCAGGTGAGGATCTCTTACCTGTGCATCCATGATTTTCTCCAGGTTTGCCCTCTGGATCTTGGAGGAATTCCCCCGGTGATTTCTTTTTTGAATGGGTGGACAAGCACATCGACACATTCAGGGGACAGGAACAAAACGGAGCACATGTGACACTAGTTAAACTCTGTGTTGCCAAAAACTATGACTGGAAACGAATTGGATTTCAGACAGTTCCAAAAACACATATCATCTTGGATTTATTAGTGGATTTACAGTGTCTTTTTAGTGGATTTTACAGTGGTTTCTTTAATGTTCCTTACAGTGTAATTCTTAGTGTTTTATCTTAGCAGTTTTTCAGTGCAAAAGTGTAATTCTAGTGGATTTTACACTGTAATTCTTAGTGTTTAATCTTAGCAGTTTTTCAGTGCAAAAGTGTAATTCTAGTGGATTTTACACTGTAATTCTTAGTGTTTAATCTTAGCAGTTTTTTAGTGGATTTACAGTGTAATTTTAGTGGATTTTTGCAGTGTCACTTTAATGCATCTTTCACTATAATTCTCAATGGGCATGATAGAAATTACTATGGTTTTTAGTGAATTTTACACTGTATTTGTCAATGTATTTTTTAGGTGACATCATCTTGGTGTTTTTCCTCCTTTTGTTAGCCTAGTGATCATGTAAAAGCTTTGGGCGTACCGTTGTGGTTCTTTCAATTCCTCTTTTGGCTGTCGTTCTGTCCGGGTTGGAAAAGTTGGGGTGTGGACCCGTTAATTTGTTTAAAAGCGGGGCAGAAAAGAAAACATGAGGACAGGGGACAGTTGGCATCCTGTGGTTGGCTGAAAAATCTGGATGAAAGCTAATTGAATTTCATCCGGATGTAGAATAGACAGTCCTTTTTTTGCTAAGAGCTATTCATACGTCCAATGACTTGAAATTTGGAGTGCACCTCACACATCAAATTATCTACCATGTAAAAAAATATATTTTTTATTTTTTAATTGTTTTTTGACCGGATGTAAATGGGCTTAGAAATGGATATTTGTGCCTATCGTTCCTTCCGCAACGTCGCCCTCACGGCGATAGAGCCGCGACGAAGCGGTCCTTGCGTGCTTACAGCAATTGTACCGTTTTTTTTTCGGTAGCATGTGGATTGGAGGATCGATCGATCATGCATACTTGTCTTATTTCCTGGTAGCATGTGGATTGGAGGATCGTTGGAGTGGTCACTCCTCGTACTGGTTCAGCGTTGCCGGAGTTTATACGCGCACGTATCTTGTGAAGACTACTGCCTCGTGCCCTCGTGGCGCATCCTTATCGGGATCTCTGCCAAGCCGATTGAGGTGTAACAATTATCTGCTGAAGCTTTTCCAACGTGTTTACGGCACGCAAAAAGTCAGCAGTTTGACAGGACATTGTTGAAGAAAGACAAGCGTACAACAACCGTTTGCAAGAAACTAATCAGCCAACAAGTCAACACAAAATCTTCTGAACAAAATTTGAAAAAGGTAAATATTTTTTCAAATTGCTGACATTTTTTAAAGACGGGGATAATTTTTGAAATTCCGATTTTTTTTTAAAAAAATAGCACGCACATTTTTTTGGCAATTTGTGAATTGTTTTTTTTGCGGGGATTGTGAATTGTTTTTTGACCTGGTGCAATTGAGTATGGGCTCAGGAAAAAGAGAGATCGAGATGGTAAGGATGAATATAGAGGTAATAGCACCCCAGATAGCCTAACTTGCATAGAATGTGAAGATTTAGTCCCAAACTTGCAAAACTTGACTCCACCATACCTCAACTTGCACCTCATGTGATGATTTAGTCCCAAGCCAATGAGAACTCGACAATTGGCAGCCAGGTGGCTGGACCGGTCAGCGCACACACTTTTGCACAAAATCCCCTGCCGTTTCCTTTAATCAACCCGCACTCACCTCCACCTGAATTTGCCGTGGCATTGATCAATCAAAACTGTCTTTGCCGTGGTGGGCGGAGCAAACCATTCAACCTGACCCTATCCAAACACTACCTTGTGTGAATACAAGTCCCCTGTTAAGATCTATACCAAACTTTTCCGTGCTGCAAGCTACAGCAGACAAAACTACTGCAATGTTCTGGCAATATAAATTGGGTAGTCCCATCTACAGACTTATTGGAGCATAGATCTGACCCTGATATGCTGAAAGATAGTATTATGAATTACAGGCCTACAGCTCTATCATAGGGAATAAAAGCCTCATGACAGTTTTTTCCTTCACTAGATAGGTCGCTTCTTTTAGAGGCCATCGCCCACCTTCTTGTTTAAGATATGACAATCTATCATCTTGTATGTACTCTTTACTAACCACAGAACTAATTTTTGCTGCATGCATTAATTCTAGGTTCGTGCAACAGTCTCTGAGCTTCAGAACGCCATTAGAGTGTTCAGTCTAGAGTGTTCAGTCTGTTGTCTGTTGCATCAACGTACCATTCCCATGGCTTTGATGAGAGGAAAATAGAAACCCATGTCGAGTATTGCAGACATTTGTTTGATGCTGCTAAGGTTCATCGTGATGCCGCTGAAGAAGCTGAGAAGCAAACCAAGCAAAAATTGGAAGTTACCCGTCAAATTGCTTTACTGAAGAAGCTGCATGTATTTCATCATAAATGTCTGTTTGTGTTTGAAAAATATTATATGTTTATGGCTAATGTGGTGCTGGTAACAGTTAGAAAGAAGGAAGCAAGAGGACGAATTAAAGCAAGTAATGCAACAGGAGCATCACTTTGAGCGTGTCAAGGTATTTTTATATATTACCATGTGTGTTTCAATGAGAGCTATAGATGTCAATGATTTGTTCATAAGTGGTAAAGAATGATTCAAATCTACCCGTGAAAATCGGCCTATACAAAGTTTTGAGCTAGAGCTACTCGACTCGCCTGCACATACCAAAAATGAACTAGCACCCTTGTATCGGTTTTGGTCGGGTTGATTACAACGTGAGATTGAACACAGCTGTTCTTTGTTCGCCAAGGAGGTCCAGCTGTGGTATGCCACTCCATTATTGAGATATGTTTGTTGGTATTGGCCTCAGGCTATTTGTGCCTACAGAAGACATAGTTTCTTTATACTGTCTGATATGACACATTTTTATGGTTGCTTATGTGGAAAAGACTATTCTTTTTTTTCAGAAAAACTTCCAATCTATTCATCTTCAATCATGGCAGTACAACGAACACCAAAAATAAAAATTACATTCAGATCCGTAGACCACCTAGCGGCGACTACAAGCACTGAAGCGAGCCGAAGGCGCGCCGCCGTCATCGCCCCTCCATCGCCGGAGCTGGGCACAACTTCTTGTAGTAGACAGTCGGGAAGTCGTCGTGCTAAGGCCCCATAGGATCAGCACCCCAGAACAGCAACCGCCGCCGATGAAAAATAACGTAGATCGGAAGAATCCAAACCAAAGACACACGAATGTAGACGAACAACGACGAGATCCGAGCAAATCCACCAAAGATAGATCTGCGGGAGACACACCTCCACACGCCCACCAACGATGCTAAACGCACCGCCGGAACGGGGGCTAGGCGGGGAGACCTTTATTCCATCTTCAGGGAGCCGCCGCCGTCTCGCCTTTCTAAGTAGGGCACAAACCCTAACAAGATTGGAAAGAACAACTAAAAACGAAGCCCTCCCGCCGGCCCTTGCCAGGATCCACCGCGCCTCCATGGCCCTAGGGCCACCGGAGACGAGGCGGACCGGCGCCGGCGAGAGGCACGAACCCTAACTTTCTTTCTTGGAGGAGGAGGAGGAGGAGGAGGAGGCGTTATATATTTAGCTAACACACGTGGAAAAGACTATTCAATCACAAATAAGTTGCAATGTTTCCTCATGCTATTTGGAACCCTTTGGGAACAATTTTCTCTACAGTATCTGTATTCTCATCTTGCAGTATGGCATCATTGAATAATAGGCACTTTATTGGGAAATCAGTCAATAGTCTTTCAAGAATCAGTTAATATCGCATCACAGATTTGTAGCGCGGGTTAATTAGGCAAGACGGCATGGTGTGATAGGCCCGGGACTAAATCGTCACATCCAGCGCAAGTTGAGGTATGATAAAGTTGCATTTTGTAAATTTGGGACTAAATTATCACATTTCATGCAAGTTAGGGTACCTCGGATGCTTTTACCTCATGAATATATGTATGTGCATATAAAATTTGAAAACTTAAACATTGCCGTATGCAACCTGCACAAAATTCACAAAGTGACCAAGAAACAATCACACATGCTTGTATATTGTATCCATTCTCTGCGTGCATGATCTCCCCCCGTAAATTCCTACGAGGCTAAAAGCAATTAGTGAACTAGATGAACATTTTCACACGAGGCCACAAACAGATCGTGCGCACGCAACACACATACGTTGTCTTGTTTCTTAATTATGGGGCATGGACATCATTCAGTTACGTATCCTATGTCGTATTTGTCGTCCAAATCCAGACATAAGCGTAATATATAATGATGTAACGGCCTATTCTGTGATTCTCCTCAATCTATGTTGATTTCTCTATCGTTCCTTTCGCGACGTCGCCCTCGCGGCGATAGAGCCGCCGGCCGCGACGAAGCGGTAGTTGCGTGCTTACAGCAATTGCAACTTTGTTCTCCCGGTAGCATGTGGATTGGAGGATCGATCGATCATGCATGCTTGTCTTAGGCCAACCCCACCGCGCGATTTCAAAATAAACGTCTGTTTTGTTTGGATTCTGTTCGTTTGGATATGAATTTGGAATCGTGTCCGAACGTGTCCTGGGATGCGGTGGCCGTGCGACCAGCACGTGGACGCATTCCGGCCGTATCCTGTCCGCGTATTTTTCTTTGCAAATCATTATTTTCTTTATCATTCATTTTTGATACATGATAATACATCATCACATTTTAACTAGTAAAGCAAGGCCAAAGAAAATAAAAACAACAAGAATACATTTTAGAAGATAGTCAACTTCCATAACTGCCCCCTTGAGTTGGGTTAGTGCCTTCTCGATGCACTCATTGTTGATCTGTGGAGGAGGCTCGATCTGGTATCCTCCTTTCTTCTTCAAGCCAGATATAGATGTTGCTTCCTCACACTTAGTCTCGTGTCTAGCCTCTAATCTAGCAACAAGTGCACTTATCTTATTTACAACCTCTATGCTAGCTAAAAGTGCATGAACATGTACTAAATTTCGCTCTACTCTTCTTTCCAATACCAAAACTTGCATCCATTCTACACAATAAAATTTGAAGTTAGCACAACTAATCAAATCTACAGCACAGACCGAAGCTAAAAAAAGCGCACACCCCGTTGTTTAAGCACTTGATGAACACCCATCCGGGATGTTCTGGCGTTGTAGACACGCGGCGCACAACTATCCTTGGTCAGTGGTCGCACTTAATGAGTGGCAACGGTGCGCCGGCGAGCTTTTGGGCAAGCACCGAGCCCGGCCGACCGCCATTCGTGTATCTGCCGACGGACCACCGACGGTGCAGATCCGAGCGGTTAGAGGAGGAGCCACTGCCTGCATGTGACCTTGCGGCCCTGCCAGGGCCTTTCGGCGAGGTGCCCGGCCAGTCCATGGCGCGGCCCGGCCTCCCATAGCCGGCCAAGCTCAAGACCGACCGGATCCGCTCCAAATCCGGCCGGCGGGTGCGCACACCAGGTGGTCGTGGTTGGGTAGCTCGGCGGCGCCGAGAGGAAGGGGCTGGACGAGTTCGCGTCCGAACTGCACGGCTACAATGGCAGCGGCGACGACAGCGGCAGCGAGGGGAACAGTGGGGAAGAGTGGAGGGGGTGCGGCCAGAGGAAGGGAGGGGACGGATAGAAAAAGGCCCATCCTGTGCCACCGACGGGCGGGCCAGGGAAGGACACGCGCAGACGGCCCGCGCGTCCACGTGGTGTCCGTTTCACCCCAAAAGCGGCGCAAACTTGGGCCGCGGATGGGTCGAAAGCGGGCACAAAACGGATAAAAGTCTGTTTGCTCCCGCGCGCTGGGCCACCTTGTTTGTCCGTTTTACCCTAAATAGACGGGGCCGGATAGGATAGGGTAGCGCGGTGGGGTTGGTATTTCCTGGGAGCATGTGCATTGGATGATCGATCGCCCTCGTTGGAGGGGTCACTCCTCGTACTGGCTGTCTGGTTCAGCGCTGCCGTAGTTTATACGCGCACGTATCTTGTGAAGACTACTGCCTCGTGCCCTCGTGGCGCATCCTTATCGGGATCCATGCCAAGCCGATCGAGGTGTAACAATTATCTGCTCAAGCTTTTCCGACGTGTTTACGGCACCTAAACGTCAGCAGATTGACAGGACATTGTTGAATGACGGTCTGCATCTCTGAGAAGAAGAAAGCCAAGCGTACAACAACCGTTTACAAGAAATGAATCAGCCAACCTTTCCAGAAAAAAAATGATTCGGCCAACAGGTCAAAATAAATAAATAAATTAATCGGCCCAATATAAAGACGGCCGAACATACATGTCCTCGGTCCATTCTGAACAAAGATGGTTCTCGGTCACCTGAAAATTGGCCCAATTACGCTGTTTACAATTTCTCAACCACCTGATAACTGTTAGAATGTTTAATTATTGTAATTTTTCGTTTGAACCTCGAGCTTCTAACTTTGAAGCTCATGGGTTAGCTAGATCAGGTGTCTCTTTTCCCAGGGGCGGCATCTTTGGCTGGGCACGTCAAGTGACCCAATACGTATTCCTGTAAATATCTTTACCAATTAATAAAAGCCTAACTACCTTTGCTCAGAAAGAAACCCTGATAATCTCTACTACTTAAAAGAAACGCAAGGTTCCGTCTCCCCTCTTACGTCGCCCGCCCTTCATCCATCCTCCTCGTGCGACCCCTTCCTACGCTTTCATTTTTGGTAATCAAATCAATCTTTGGTAATCAGACCACTCTTTTCTTAGGCAATGCAATAAATTCCCGGGTGGCGATCGATTTGTTCTTTGGTAAGCATGGTAATACAATAAATTCATGGGGAGGCATAAATCACGGGAAATCACGGTAGGTAATCAAGCAAGGACCCCGCACGCTGCCTTCCTCTTGTGGTCTATCCATGCATCCCATTCGTGGAGCCCTCCCCACCTTCTATTCCTCCTCTCCCGTGGAGCGTCTCCGCCCCGTTTCCTGTCTCCCCGGACCGGCACCGCACCCCATCCAATCCCCTCTCCTATCTCTCCTAGAAATCATGATGGGGTGGTTGTCAGGGGCCCGATCTGAAGAACCGCAGGGCTACGCCGTCCTACGACGATGGTCAGAGATTCCGACGGAGGCGCGCAAGGGCATGCTAGCCGTCGCCTGAAAGGGGAAGTGGAAGTTGATTGGAAACTTCAACGGTAGTGCAGCTTTTATCACCCAATGGCCTCATCTACCTGGTCACTAACTCTTCCCCTCCGACCATAGACGCCGGCAGGGGCAGAGATATGTCAACGCCATTGTGTGCTTCACTTTGCTCCCTCACCACGGCAAGCAGACGGAGCGGGTGGAGGCACCGCCTCCGCACATCGTCAACTTTCGAGGAAGTTCCCCATGGACGGCGAATGGAGCTTCAAGTTCATCAGAAAGGAAGAGCTCGAGAAGTTAACTGTTCATCAGAAGTTGAAGGACATCGACGTCATCAGCACGTGGGCACGGAAAGACCAACCACAGGAGACGTGATGGAGACCGGAGGCGATGGGTTGGGTGTAGACTGAAGATCACGTGTCAGCTGTTGCGAGGATGAGGACGAGCGCCTGTGTGAGCGCCACGGCGCGTTGTGCTGGGTGGCGTTGGAGGATGGCAGTGCTACACCCGAGCTGTCATCCTTTATTCCACGGTAGGCTGTAACATGTCCGCTGATCTCATGGCAGCTTAGCCTCTATTTTCGTAGTCTTGCAGCTTTTGTTATATAGATTAAACTATATGTGCGTACTGTTAGTGTTACCCAACTAGCATGACACTATACTAAATTTGATATATGGTTTGTGCCTATATTTTTCTGAAATTTTAGCTGCAATTATGCTAGGTGGTTGGTTACTGCCGGCTAGAGGGCTCATATGAAACGATCTAGATCACAGGTTGCAGTTTACTTGATCATGTTGTGTATACATGCATAAATCAAATGTTTGCTTCACTTTTGAGCTAGCTGCATCTGTTTTCTGTAGTTTCTTCTTTGTAATTTGTAAGAAAAAAGGTGTCCTAATAAATGAATGTTTTCGTACATTTGCAGTGGTGTCGCTCTTCTTCCCCTAAGCTGACTTATTGGGCAAAGAATTTTCTTGCCCTTGTGTTCTGTTCTATATATTATTAAACCTCTTTAACCTTCTTGGTTTTTTAAGTATTTGCCTGCTAATAAGGATGAGCAAGGAAATTTATTCCTATGGTTACACTTGCACTTTTATTAGAGGGAGAGAGACTTAAGACCAGCACAATGTGAAATATAAAAACTATACAGTGGGGTGAAAGGGAGATTGCGAGCTGGCTATACCATTGACAAAGGCCGTACACCTAGATCTTTACGACAGAGATAGTGGGTGAAGGAGGAAGAAGAAGAACACCGATTTTAGCAATAGAAAGAACAACAATATCATCTGATGGTAGCAGTAAAAATGCAACAATGTCATCTGATGTGCATGAGGATCCTACATGTATATGTTATCCATAATTAATGTTGAGCCAACATAATATGTGTGTACCCGTGCAACGAACGGGCACTTACCTAGTAAAACTGAAAAGTGCTTAACAATTCCCTATTTGACCCGCCTTACGTCAAGCTGTCGTTGGTTCGGACATCACCGACCGACATGGGCCGGCCCGTTTTAGACTGTGAACAAGTCATTGCAATAGGTTTTGGGAAACTTTGGAAGGTTCCAACCCAGGTTTTTACCGATTTTGGGAACCTGGGCCGGGTTTATTATAGTTTTTCTTCGTTTAATTTATTTATTTTAAAAGTTTAATATTATTTTTTCCAATTTTTTATTTTTTTTCAAAAAAATGCTCCTGTTGTTTTTACAAAAACAATAAATTTTAAGAAGCATTACTGTTTAGACACTTTTATGTTTTAAAAGATTGTTTGGAATTTTAGAACATATTCTGTTTTGTCGAAATTTTCTCACAAATTCAAAAAATGTTGGGAATTTTGAAAAAAGTTCATCGTATAAAATTTTGCCTGGAATGTCAAAATTTGGTCCCTTTTTCTATTTTTTGGGGCGAATTTAAAAATCTTTTGAACAAAGTTTGAAAAAGGTAAACATTTTTTCAAAATCCTGACATTTTTTGAAGATGGGAATATTTTTGATATTCTGACGAAATTTTGAAAAAGCACACACATCTTTTGGCGATATGTGCATCCGCTCGTTGCTGTGCGACCCAATGGGCCGACCTAGTTTTTTCTACCGTGTGCGTCATGCTCTTATTCGACAGAGAATGCATCAAATAGGAGGTCCCAAGTGCTTAGTCGATTTGGGAGGAGATACTTAAGCAGCATAAAGGCCGATACGTCGGTGATACCGCCATGGCATCCCGACGACGACAAGCCAGGACCTTGGCGAAGAAAGCGACGAAATGGTTGGTCGGCGAAGACGAGGACAAGGGTTGACTAGTCCGGGTGGGGGATTTTCTGTTTTCGCTGCCGCTCAGATTGGATATCTAGGCGAGCTTGAGCTGCGGACACTAGAACGTCGCCGGAGGCAAAGATGGCGTGGTACACCACGACATCGCCATGGGAGAAGACACAAGAATGAATTGGGGGGGGGGGGGGGGGGGAGGGGGGAGTCACATGTGCACGGGAGGGAGAAGAAAGACCAATCGGAAGGCTAACGTCAAATCTATCGAAAGGTGTAACATTTCTAGACAATTTAACCCGTAGGTGCTATCATTGTATTAAGGAAAAATATTACACACAACACACTGATTTCAAGGAGAAATCACTCCCCTCACTCGTGTGACATCGTGTGGTCCTGCACAACGCTTTCCCTGGCTCCCTGTAACTATTTTTTTGTCTTATTTTCATGCACCACTTCCGTAACTTGGACGTGTTTGGCATTGTTGTCGCAAGCCAAAGGTTGCAACAATAATTATTCCTCTCTGCCATTCTCGAAGCTTGCATTGTGTGTTGGTCGAGTGTTACAAGCTGGCCACCACACATTACTCGTTGTTTCGAGCCGATCGCACGGCGCTACAAAGGTGCTTCAATGATCACCGCTCGATGGTACAAGCACCAAGCGAGCATCATTTGAGTCGACGGGACCGACATGGTACTGCGAGGTTGTCGAGCCGTGCTACGAGAGCGTCATTGTACTAGGGTTGTCACCTTCGGCACTGCATGGGACAAACACGCCAATGGTGTTGAAACATGCCAACCACCATGTTGCAAAGGGGTGTCGGAGGTGCTCTAAGGGGGTCTCTATCGGCACCGCATGATGCTGCCAGTGATGCAACCGACCGATGCTGCGACGGGAGTCGCCGCCTAAGCTAAAAGCGGCACTGCCAATGCTGCAAGGGGTCGCCTTAAATTAACCTCACGGACCATCCCAACTACTCCCTCCGTTTTAAATATAAGATCTTTTAAAAATTCCAATAAAACTGTATATAGACATATTTTATAACATAGATTCACTTATTTTATTCTATATGTAGTTTGTACTGGAGTCTTTGAGAAGACCGGAGTAATTTACATCTGGAGCAAAACTACTCCTCCCAGCTCCCAAGCATTCTGGGCACGCGTCATTACTTGCAGCGCAACAAAATCACACTGCACAATTTCATCTCCTCATTCTGTCTTGTTTCTTCCATCTTTGTGATGAACGCAGCTCTTCATTCAGTGAAGGAAACCTGGCACAGCGCGAAACGAGACAGAAAACATCCAAGGACCGGGGAGATCAGCTCAAACACGTACTACAAGTCATTCAGGTAGCACCGTCACACCCGGCATGCAAGAACTCGACCAGCCGATCCATGTTCTCGCTCGACGAGCCGCCTCCCTCCGTCGCCGCCCCGGCGCTCTGCTTCAACGCCGTCGCGCTCGCTCTCATCGCCTTGCCCCTCTCGCCGTCCATCGCCTCGCGCACCAGCCGCGCCACCTCCTCCCTCGCCACGCCGCCGCCGATCTCCACCCCGATGCCCCACCTGGCGCACGCGTACCGGCAGTTGGTCGGCTGCTCGGCGAAGAAGGGCCAGCAGACCATCGGCACGCCCGCGCACACGCTCTCCAGCGTCGAGTTCCACCCGCAGTGCGTCAGGAACAGCCCCACCGACGGGTGCGAGAGGACGCGCTCCTGCGGGCACCAGCTCGCCAGCACTCCCCTGTCCTTGGTCTCCCGGACGAACTCCTCCGGCAGCACGGCCTTCTCGCCGGCGACGAGGTCCGGCCGGACGACCCACAGGAACGGCCGGCCGCAGCCCGCCAGCCCCCACGCGAACTCCGCGAGCTGCGCGGGAGTCACCACCGTGATGCTTCCGAAGTTGACGTACACCACCGAGCCGGGCTGCTTCTGGGCGTCCAGCCAGCGGAGGCAGCTCGCGTCTTCCTTCCAGAGGTTCCCGCCGATCGCGTCCAGATCGGCGCCTCCTGCGGCGGCTTTGGCCAGCGGGCCGACCGTGTAGAGGCGCGGGAACGTGCGGCGGAGCGCGTGGACGACGTCCTGCTCCAGCGCGTCGTACGTGTTGAGGATGAGCCCGCGGGCGCCGCGCGCGTTCTGCGCCTCGCCGCCGTCGAAGTTGAGCATCACGTCGTCCGGGTCGGTGGTTCTGATGAAGCTGGGCATGTCTTTCAGACGGATGCCATCCATTCCGGGGATCCAGTCGATGACAGTGTCCAGGTACCCGTTAGTCAGATCACTATCGTCTGCGCAATTTACAGAACAAGAAGAATCATCTGCTGTCAGATTGAACTGTCAATCTGCACTAGCCAAGTACTACTTCTCGGCACGCACCTTTGAGTGGCACATAGCCTCTTCTGACGAGCTCGGCGAAGTGGAGGTAACCCATGAAGCCGCAGGCGCTCGTAGTCCAGAACACCAAGGCCGGGATGCCCATCTCCTCGGCCACCCTCTGCGCGAAGCTCATGACGCCGTCGGCTATGACGCAGCTCACCGGCGTGCTGCTGTTGAGCCTGACCAGCAGCTCCCTGAACGGCGCGGCGCTGTGCTTTGTGGTGGACAGGCAGAGCGCGGCGATGTCCTGCGTGACGTCGTCGCCGTGGTCGTAGCACGGCGGCAGGCCGTCCGGGACGGCCTCGAAGCGGAAGCCGTCCGCGCCGTCCAGAGAGCCGGGGCCGCGGGACCGGAGCAGGCGGCGGCGGTTGTACTCGGAGTTGACGAAATTGACGCGGAAGCCCCGGGCGTGCAGCGCCTTGGCGAGGTGCAGCATCGGCGTGACGTGGCCCTGCGCCGGCTGCGGGATCAGCACCACGTGCGGCTGCCGCCGCTGGTGCGCGTCCGAGCTCATCGCCGCGTCAAACAGGCGCAGGCGACGGAGTGCTCGGAGTTGACCGGTGATCTGCTTGGAAGATTGATTTCGAGGAGTGAAACGTACGCTTGGCCGGTGGATCTGTGCGTCGGCGAAGCAGTGGCGCGTGACGGTGATGGATTGATATGTTTAATCCTGGCGTGGAGAAAGTGACGGACACCTGCCCACATGCGTCTAGAGATAGGGGGTTTCTCGTCATCTCATCGGATCGATCAATTATCACTCAGCTGCGCAACGGACTCGCTTGTTTATATCTGTTTTTAATTCCAATTTATAAATCACAAGTTCCTAAAATTTTTATATCTGTTTGGTTCCTAGGACTTAACATGGGCTAAAAGATCACATTACAACTATAAATCCACCGCTTGTTGGTCGGCCGTGAACAACATTGCACCGCTGGATTCAATCGTCGGCTGCAAATCGTCTACATAATGTCGTCTGGATAGCACTGCTCGATGGTGCTAGTGTACGAGTGAAGCTGCTAGCACAAAAGTTAAAGCACTGGAGCATCCGAAGTGTGGTTAGGTCCTAATGTGCTAATAAGATATAACCAAGTCTATCAAGTATCATAGCATGAAAAAACTGATTTTTTCTTGCACAGATCTTAATGTATGATCTCATGAATATAGCATCGACTAAGATATAATCAAGCTGAGATTTGGCAAAGATGATGGGCGAAACCATAATCTATGTTGAAGAACTTTTGATGCCTAATTTAAAGTAATGCCATATGAAATTTCCCGATGTAACTTCCTACCTAGACCAAGTTACTTCTAGAAGGGTCTAGCACATTTTAGGAAATGGATAAGGAGGCCTTTCAAGTTAGCTTTCATGCAAAACAAACGGTGCATCGCTTAAGATCTTGAGTCAAACGTTATGCAAGTTCACATACAAGCTGCCAGATATTAATTACAACATGAGGCTACACAAATTTTATCCTGCTACAGCTTTGGACTCGCAAATTAACCTGTCATTTTGATTTGTTTTCACACCTAGTAGATGCCTCTACTATAGGTTTTTTTGTAAGACATTGCCTCTAGTCTAAAAGTACTCCTCGGCGACAACCAGCGCCCAAGCGGCTGCAATTCTGGGCTGGCCCATCATCATGGTGATGTGATCGCTGGCCCAGGATGCGCCTTGACTCGCTTGGTCATGGTTGAACGGTCGACGGTTGACCATTTGATCGATCAACCATTCACTATTGGAGAAAAAAAACACAACAAACGCAAATTAAGAAAACTTCATGGATTTGAAATTTTTTCACAAAATTAGAAAAGCTCAAGAATTTTAAAAAAGTTCATAGTGATTCTGAAAAAAAGGTTTGCGGCTTTGCGATAAAGCTCATCATTTTATTTATTTTTGCAGATATTTAAAAATTTAAAGAATTTGAAAAATGTTCATCAATTTTGAAAAAATCATGGATTTGAAAAAAGTTTGCCGATTTTGAAAGAAAAAATCACAAAAATGGTTGAATAGTGCCAAAAATTCACGAATTTATAAAAAAATAGATGAATTTATAAAAAAGCACTAGAAAGTTAGCAAAAACTGAAAAAAAAAACAAATTTGAAAAATCATGAAAGTTGAAAAAAAGGTTGTGAAGTTGAAAAAGTTTCATAAATTTGAAACAGGTTTTCGAATTTTTCCTATGAAAAGAGAGGAAAAAGAAAACAAAGAAAAACCTAGGTTGAAAACATAGAAAAACAAATCAAAGCGGGAAGAATGGGGATTGGCTCGCTAGCTAGTGTACATTGGGTGTGTGCCCCGTACGAAATTGTCTTCAAGCAGCTCTTCGAGCATCTGCAATACACCATGTAGATGCAAAAATAACTAATTTATACATTTTAAGACAGTAGGTTCAGAATCGAAACCTAGGGTTCAAAATCTGAAAGGAAATCACCAAATCGAGTGGCGTGGAGAGCCTAGGCACGGGACATCAGATCAAGCGGTGGCTGGCAGGAGGGTCCCGTTTACCAGTAGTATGGAGGCGGTGACCGGCCAGGATCTCCGATGAAGAAATTGTTGTCCGAGGACGCTAAGCTGGCCGCCACTAGAACCAAGACGAGTGAGGCATCGGCCGGCTGTTCGGCCGGAGAGAAGTCTTCTGATGCGGCGTTGACGGCCGTCGTAGCAAAGGAGGAGAATCCTGGTGCTGACGCGGTTGACGATGCCGGCTCCGAGAAGATCTTCCTCGTGATGCCACAGAAGAGGATCGACTATATCCTGTCCTGGGACTACGAGGTGGACAGGTCTCACAGATTCGGCCCCGAGGACGACGTGGGCGACTTCGACAGCGCCGCCTGGAAGGAATCGTGCGACATCTCCCGCGAGGCCGAGCTGAAGCTCATGGAGCACCAGCAGAAGGTCCGCCAGGAGTTTGAGACCCATGGCTATGTCAGGGTTGAGGACCGCGCCGACGACTACGAGCAGAGAATGGCGGAGACGCACGCTGCTGCTTTCTTCAAAGCGTTTTGGCTTCTATCCATCCGGCGTTAGGAGTAAACCAGATGTGATGGCTGGCGTGCATGGCGCGTGCGTGGCCGTGGCCGTGCCCGTTCTTGCGCACTGGCCGTGCGTGTGGATCGCGCGGGCTGCAGCGGATGCGTGGTGCACAGAGATTAGCTTAGCATAGTTAGTTGATGCATGCAGATTATGCAGAAAGTTGAAGTGGTTGTCACTATACCGGTGGTCAGACCTAGAAGATGGGAGGCCCCTCTGTTGGATCATGTGAAGAGTAATGTAGATGCTGGGGTATCAAGGAACGGAGGCTTTGGATCGGTTGGAGCAATTTGCCGTGACTATGAGGGGAATTTTTTGGGTGCGTCCGGTATGATCTTCCCATACATCAGTGACCCAACAACATCAGAAGCACCGGCAACTAGAGAAGCTCTGGCTTTGGCGTCGGACTTGTACATGCATCGACTGGTGGTGGCGTCGGACTGTAAAGTCGTGATTGAAGCGATAAGAGTGGGAGTGTGGCAAGCTATGGAGCGGTGATACATGAAATAGAAGAGTGGTCTTTTTTCCCCTCTACTTTTAAGCACGAGTTTCGAAACTCAAATTTTGAAGCACATAATCTCGCAAAGCATGTACTTTTTTGGGGGGTTGGCTGTCATATTTGGTTAGACCAACCCGAAGAACTTGATTTCAGCCACGTAAACATGTGTGACAGTGATTTAATAAAGCTTTGCGATTCTCAAAAAAAAAGTGGCTCTTAAGGCATTGAATATGCGTTGTCTTTACACGGATTTAAAAATTTGAAAAATACTGAGAAAGTTCATAGATTAAAAAAATTCATGAAATTTGAAAAGGTTCTCTAGAAAGTTAGCAAGAACTTGAAAAAGTTCACACGTTTGGAAAAAAAAATCTCATTATTTTTCTTAAAAATTGAAGTTGAAAAAGATTCACAAATAATCAAAACAAGAAGAGTATGGGCCAGCCCGCCACTACACCAGTGTACCGGTGTGTGTGCGCCCAGTACGAAATTGTATTTTAAGTGGCTCTTAAGGCGTTGAATAGGCGTTGTCTTTTTACGGATTCCGGATATGTTGGAGTTGCTTTTAGTCAAAATCATCCCTTTTCATTGAAAAAAAAACTAATCTTCACTTAATATTCTACAACGGCGGAGCTACATGCGGTCCTGGGGTGGCCACTACCCCCAACCCTGGCCTAATTACTGAAGTGAATTTTTTGGAGGGTTAAATTAAGGAGAGTAAAGTCGTGATAATGGCCGAGACGCATGCTGCTGCTTTCTTCAAAGCGTTTGGCTTCCGTTCGGATCCGGATAGCTCAGGCTCGGACGATGCATGATGAAGCGCTGCGAGCGTCCGAGAAGGTGGCCGTTGATGCATAATGCTGCTGCTAACCTGTATCTATTTTTACTGGTATCTATCTATGCTATTGGCCTACCACGTTTGGATCATACTGATAAGTATGCTGCACTGAGCTAAGTTATCTACTCCACTTGTTGTACTTCGTTTCTGGTTGACGGTGAGATTCTGGTTAACTGACGGCCATCCGCTGCAGACCAACGCAGCGAACGCCATCCTCGCGCAATTTCCAACGTTCTAAATCTGCGTGCGCACAACAGTTCCACAACATGCAAACCGTACACGCCGACGATTATTAGGTGAGGTCTGTAGCTCGTCGCAGACAGCGCACTGATCATGGCTGCAGCCTGCAGGAGTGCATGCATCTCATGGCGGCACGGGATTCACACGAGCAGCATGCAGACGGCCGGTGGGTGGGATGGTCAACGATGGAGCTAGCCAAGGCAGCCCGAATGCACAATCCCATCTTCTGGCGTACCTCGTCGGCGCCGTTTGTGATTTTGACTTCAAATCATCTTTCAGTCAACCCAACGGAACTGCATGCACGCCCTTCCTCCGCCACATGCTCGTCGTTGTCGTAGCAAATCTGAGAAAGAAGATACCGTGTGGATTACCGGCAGCTGAAAACAAGTTGTTACCGCACGGTGCACACACAAGGAGAGATCGAGACGAAAGAGATTGCAGACCGTCTACAGTGGTGGAATCGGCTAGAGGCCGGGAGTCGAGACAAAGGCTGGCTACGCGTTCGCGAAGGCGATCGGGATCGATGCAGTCCGTGCGGCCACTTGCCGGAGAGCGACCGTCTACAGTGCACCTCGTGGTTGTGCCTTGTGTGGTCGGGGCAGCCAGCGTTGGCTAAGGCAGCACCGCGTCCGGCGGCCGTGCTTATCGCCGACGTGCGGCCGGCCGGTCGATCGCCGGTACCGTCCAGGCCAGGGCAATCATAGGGCTCGCCACTTGCATTTTGTACACATTTTCGATATCGAAGTTCTCTTGTCTCGACTACATAGCACTAATTTTGGTCCCCGCGCGTGAAAGGTCGATACTCCTGTATGTATAGCAACACACGGAGAAATTCGCTGCTTATCCGCACGTCTCGCAGTCTGTATAGCGCGGATGAGCATGACGTGCTTGGCTAAAGTCTCACTGCTCTTGCAAGTTGCACGACATATATAGCCAACTCAAGGACGATAAGTCCATGTATGACAACGCTGCGCCTTAATTTCTCCTATGGATCGGAGGTGCAGTCAGATCACCGGGAGATGGACGGGGTACATTGAACCTACGAGCTCGATCGGGACAGCATCAAGTATTCAACCAAAAACTACCATATTTACCGGAAACGTGACAAAAAATTACCACTTTACAAATTTGTGCCGAAAACTATCACTTTTTCACTAATCTTTGACTAAAAGCTACCGAAAGTGCCCGATTCGCCTCTTCTAAACGCGTTTCTGACAGGACGGGCCCACCTGTCAGCATCAATCTTCCTCCTCCTCCTCTCTCTCTGGCATTTTCTCAAACACCTCGTGTGCACTCCGGTGACCCTCTCGCCCGCACAACCTTTCTTCCTCCTCATGCTCAGTTCGCCGCACCAACGCCGTGGCCGAGCGCCGGAGCTCGTGCTCCGAGCCGCACCCGCACGCGCGCGCCCGCTCCGCAGTGCACCTCGCAGTTCCTCCTCCCTAGCCCCTCTCGCTCGCTCCCGACCACCTCCGAGTGGGCTCGTCGCTCCCACCTCGCCGTCGTCGTGCCCACCAAGCTCCTGGGGCCCCTCGAGTATGTCCAGGACCTCCGTCGTGCGCCGCTCCTTCGACTACTACTTTAGATCGAACCCCGGGGGCCTCTCCGACGACGCGCGCATCACTTCCTCACCGTTGGCCACCGCCCATAGCCGCGTCAATCCGTCGCATTCCAGCGACCCCAACTACCCTGAGCAACTTCTCGACACCACTATGAGTCACGCCTTCCCTTTGCCTCCCTCCTCGATCTTGGACCCGAGCTCCGACGCGCGCCCAGCCATAACTATAGCTACATCGCCGTCGCACCTTGCCGCTGCCATTGCGAGGGCTCGTGTCTATTGACGTCGAGCGTGGCAGCGCACTCCTGGCCCTCCCAGGAGGCTAACGAGCCCCTCAGCCAGCCGCTAACCCCCCCCCCCCCCCCCCCCCCTTCCGCAGCCTCGCGCTCGTGCAAGGCCGAGCACCGGCCGCCGCTCCGCTCGCTGCAGACGCCGCTAGGATGCACCTCCGGCAACCCCACGACCACCGTTGGACGCGGGTCGCCGCGGGAGCCGCTCGCCGTGGTCAGCGCTGGAGCCGCCGCGGGTCGCGCTAGAGCCGCCGGAGCCGCCCGCTCCGCGCCCCTTGCCGGAGGCCGCGAGCTCCTCGGCCGCCATCAAACAGATTTTGCTAATGTGCCACGTCAATGCTGAGCCCATCATGTCAGAAACATGTTTAAAAGAGGCAAATCAGGCTCTTTTCAGACATGATAGTTTTTAGTCAAAGATTAATGAGAAAGTGATAGTTTTTGACACAAATTTGTAAAGTGGTAGTTTGTAGGCATGGTTCCATGAAATGTGATAGTTTTTTGTTAAATACTCGGACAGCGTCCATAACAGGGCGACGACGGGGTCTCTAGCAACTCATACAATGATACGGCTAGCTACCGAGCCAAGGCTGAGCAAAATGCTGGCAAACAGAAGCCAGTAGCTAGGATCCTAGTAAGCATGGTCTAAACAGGAGCTACTAGATACGTATCACGGCAGGACCTCAAGTTTTAGCCATGTCAGCTCAAACGCCGCGGAGAGTCTAGTTTAGGCCATGGCCACATACATGGAGATCAATAAGCAACAGTGACCCACGTTCGTACGCGTCCAATAGGCCTTGCCCGACACGACGGGACCTCAACGCATATACATGTCTAGCTAGTACTAACTCCGTCTAGGTTTATTGGCCTCCTTCGTATTTAATGTCAAACTTTGATCATAGATCTAACTAGCAAAATATCAATACATGTCAGCAAAAACTAAACTATTAGAGTCTATATTCAAATATGAATCCAATGATACAATTTTTATGACGTGCATTAACATATTGTTAGTTAAATCAACGATCAAATTTTGACACAAGATACAAAGATGACCAATAAATCAGGAGGGAAGTAGTAGGCCACGACCGGACTTTCTTGCCATGCACAATAAATTTTAATACATCATTTATTATGATAAGAAATGTCATCTCAGCAACATTATCTAGTTGGCATGGGTGAAAGGTGGTGCACGCCTATTCAACCAAGTCATAGCTAGCGTACGCTTGGCACCGGTATGGTTGAGCACTGGCTTGTTCACAATTGTAAGGGGTGCTCAACAATGAACTAAGGTGCGGCATACTGGAGTTTAATGAAAAGTTTGTGTCATCTTGTGGAGACAAACAAAATTGTCCCTCCCGTCAAGGGATGTCCTTCAACACGGACATATGGCTTCATCAATGTTGGATACCATAGTACCCAGAGGGCCCAAAGAAGTATCTCTCCCTTGTTAGAGGAGCAAATCTCAGTCTTGAACTATCGAGTCCCTAGACATATTTTTTTGATGTACCAGAAAGTTGTTGTTATAATCGCTCTATTACGGGTAACGTTTGCCAACCCCAAAGTAACAGGTCCCGCATGAAGGGACATGACATTATCATGGTCTAAGGAAGTGAGTATACATTAACACTTTCATGATTGTACTCATAACTTTGTGGTGATGTGGTCTCATGGCATGTCATTTTGTTGGGTCTACTAAACACCATTGTTCTGGTAATAATGTGCTCTGATTGTTGTTTGCATCCTTGTTACTTCAACAATAGCTTATGATCAGGAATACCAGATCATCATGCAAAACATGAGCTAGTTTTAGAGGCGAGACTATTGAACTTCTTGGTGTTTATGTTTTTACACATGCAAATGAGTTTTCCTATGAATCTCACATTCAAGGACCTTCATAATTATAATATAGAAATATAAACATTAATTAAAATATTAAAAATAAATTATAGTACTTTACTATTGCTTCTATTGGCATATTTCCAACACGCTCGTCTATGAAGTTTCTATAGCGTAGCACTCCCAACTGTCAAAGTTGTTCGACAAGCTAAACCATGAGCGATAACAAGAATGGAGCCAACTCAAGGAAGATAAGTCCATGACATGACGTGCTTAGCTAATTATCACTGCTCTCGCAAGTTGCACGATATAGCCAACTCAAGGACGATAAGTCAATGTATACACGACAGCGCTAGCTGCGCCTGCAAACCTCTTTTTACCGGAGGGGGGATGTACCGGAGCGGCATCCACCGTTGGCATTGTTTGCGATTCGTGCGTTTCGATGGCCCATACGTTTGTATATGAGTGTATTCATCTACCCGGGCCGCTGTATTGATCATTACGTCCTATCAATGGTTGGCCTCACTTATTAGTAACTCCTTTTCTTTACCCCCCAGTCCTCACCCACCGCCCGCAAGCCTATCTTCTTCTTCCATCGGCGGCCATGATTCATCCGCCGCCCTCTCCTCCGCCGTCGGGCCGCATTCTTTGCGGCTGAACGGGTTGATTTCTTCCCCGCCGCCTCGGACCCGGGCCGCGTTTTTGGCGGCTCACCAGTCTCTTTTCTTCCCCTCCGACTGACCTACTTCCGCCGCCCTCATTAGTTCGTGAAGGTTAGATATCCATCTTCATTCACTCATACTTCGTGCTGCTCATCTTCATTTACAGTTTCTGCATTTACTTTTTTTTTGGTTAGATATGTAGAAATCCGCGACCTCTAAACCTAGATTCTGTAGTTCACAAATGATTTGGTTCTCTAACCCTAGATCCCCATGTGTAAACTACAAAATGCCGTAGCTCATTAGTAATGAGATGTTGAAAGTGAGATAGTTATTTGTTACAGAAACTATGATTTAAATATGATTTCTAGTTCCCTTAATTCGTTTTAAGTGTACACTCTGTGTGCATGATTTCAATTTTTATTGAAATAAGATCGTGCAAATTGTTAGTGAAATGTCTATTGTACATGATTTCAATGGCTATTGTACATGATTCCAATCTGTATTGGTGTACGGTACAGAAACTATATCTGACCGTGCTAGTGAAATGGCTGCATGATAGAGATTGTTATTGAAATAAGATCCTGAAAATTGTTAGTGAAATGGCTATTCTACAGTATTTCAATTGTTATTCTACATGATTCCAATTTTTATTGAAATAGGTTAAAGAAACTATATCTCATCGTGCTAGTGATATGGCTATTCTACATGATTTCAATTTTTATTGAAATACATTTTTTAAGTACAGGCTGCAAACTGTTATTGAAATAAGATGGCACATAATTTGTGTTAAGGGTACACATTGGGTACTGAAATGTTAGATATAGTGTTCAAATTTTACTAATATCCATACTAAACTGCTACATCCGTACGTAACCTAGGGGTTTCATAAGTCCACAGGTTGTAAGTACATTCAGATCCAAAAAATCAAAAATGTAAAATTTACTGATAACTGAATTTTCTCTCCACCACTTTATTATTTCTACCTATGCTGGTTCTGAATTTGGAATTTTTTATTTCACAGATGACTAATTCTGCACGCCGTCGCCGGAAATATCCAAGCTTTCAGACAACTAACTCTGATGAAAGCTGTAGCGTCGACATGAGTGATACTGATGTTTTCTCTCAATCAAAATCAACCAGGAATAGCTGTAGAAGATCTCCGAAGAAACTTAAGAGAGCAGCTTCCGCCGAAGTTAAGCAGGTATTATAGAAAAGCAGGAATAGAGGTTTGCATTGCTTTAAAATATAATTATTGATGGCAGCACTAACCTGGCTCTTCCCGAACATGCATGTAGACAATCAACTGGAAATGTGATCCAAACAAGATACGCGACATTATAAAAAAACTATGTCCAGAAGAGCTAAAATGGATAGAAGAATTGGGATTTGGATCACTCATTGACATGATTGAGTGCAAGTTACCCAGAAAGCTAACTATATGGCTGATGAAAAGAGTAGACTGCGACAGCAAATGTCTAGTATTCAGAAACAGGAAGGTTTCTATAGTACAAGCTGTTGAAAACCTCTTGAAGTTACCTGCTCTTGACAAAGCAGTTCCAATGCCCCGTCCAGGTAGGGTTCGTGACAAACCTTTCAGAGGTAAAACTAAATTCAAGTCTGCTAAGGCCGAAAGAGGAGAATCACTCAAGGAAGCTACAGACAGGATGTTAACGTACAAAGAGGAAAAAGACAAGGACAAGTTTTGCTTGTGTTTCATGCAAGTCATTCTTTGCGCCTACTTAGCTCCGATGACTGGTTACCAAATTAATAGAAGTTACCTGCTAGGAGCTTTGAAGGACTTGACCGACATCCCTCGTATGAATTGGTGTCGTTTTGCTGCGGAGTACCTTATCGAGGCAATCCGTGAATCAAGGGAAAACAAAGTGCACAACCTAAATGTCGGTGGATGCGTTCATATTCTACATGTAAGCTTAACCTTTCAATAATTGCACATACTATGCTTCCAATACACATTCACATCAGTGTGGTACTAATAAACCATATTTCTATTCTGTCTAATTATTGCAGCTCATATATGTGGATCTACTTCAATCACATTTAGTCAAAATACCTCAGGGTTACCCAAGGATTAAATTTGTGGGTTCAGTAGTACTGGAACAAATAGATCATACTGGAAAAAAGAAGACACAAGACCATTGCAAGTTGTTTGAGAGCTTACAATTCCGGTATACAATCAGATCTTATCTGGGATACGGCTGCTTCATGGCTTCAGATCTGATTACAAAATTGACACATAATATTCCTAAGATTTCGAAACTGAGGAGAAACCAGTTGATATTAGAACCTGAGGAGAACCAATGGCCACGCAGAGAGAGAGAGAACTTGACTCACCAATCTACTCATACACTGCCGCAAGAACTTGAGGAGAAACAATGGCGACGGTGGTGTGTACTAGACCGATAGGAAGAATAAATATCCCCAAGTGGTGGGCTCCCTTAGATTGTACTCTATACTATTTGTCAGACTGCACAGTTATATTCCCATTGTATAAGTTTTCGGATGGGATTACTAACTTATATGGACCTGGCGGCACAGATCTTGACGAAAGTGAGGAACGATGGATCTAACACCGGTACCTACCGGCACCGGTAGAATAACTTAGTCGTAGCTGCGCCTTAATTTCTCGTATGGACCGGAGGTGTGCAGTCAGATCACCGAGAGACGGACGGAGTCCAATGAACCTAGCTTGGAGTGCACCGGCTCGATCGGGACAGCATCCATCCATAACAGCGCGACGAAGGGGACGTGTAAGCCAGTAGGTCATACGTGTGATGATACGGCTAGCTACCCAGCCAAAAGGCTCCAGAAAATGCTGGCAGCTAGCTCTAGCCATGCCACAATTATTTTCTTGCGTTCTGTGAACAGAAGCTAGTAGTAGGAGCCTTGTGGGCATCTTTTTTCTTCAGGAAAAACCTGCGACCGATCTAAGCAGAAGCAGCTACTAGATAGGTAGACTTGCCCAACAAGACGAGACCTCAAGTTTTAGCCATGTCAGCTCAAACGCCGCCGAAAGTCTAGTAGGCCTTGGCCACGTACAGGAAGATAATCAAATGAGCTACAGCGTCCTACAGTACGTACGGACGCGCCCAATAGGCCTTTGCCGGACACGACGGGACCTCAATAACGCATGTCTAGCCAGTAGGCCACGACGGGCCTTCACGGAGCTGAGTACATCCGATCCAGGCGATTTCTAGCCTAGGCTCGGCACGCTGTAGTACTAGTACTGGGCTCACTAGTGACTTGCAGTTCCAGCTGAATTGAATGTCGGCTGTGTCACACTATAGACGAATAATGTGCCTATATATGTTGCCGGCCGTATTTGTTTTCCATAGTATTTTTTTTCTTGCACATCCATCCATCCAGGTCCAGCTGGTTACGTGCCGAGGATGTCAAATGCAATAATTTGCTCCTTTTGACGTAATGAACGATCACACCGTGCATGCAGCGGCCGTCGTTGTGGACCCAATCCTTGTCCGTTGCATGCCACATGCACCAGTTCATCCAAAGAAAACGAATTATGTTCAGAGAGTTTCTGCCTTCTTTCTTTGGTTCCCATACCCCAGGACAGGCCAGAGCTGGCCACGCTGATGGCAACTGCACGCCAAAGAGCCCAACGTTACGGGTCAAGGAGTAGATGTACAAATTTGCTAACCATCGACATAGTTAGTTTTAGGAGTAGGAGCGTACGCAAGCACACCGCCACTGTGGATGGCTGGTCACCAGCAGAACTGAAGCCATAAAGAGTGCTAATAAGGAGTCTACACTATGTTGGTTTTCGCATTACCGACGATCTCAGCGCGCACGTATAGCACATGGCCGGTGCTGTAGATCATGCCGGCCGGCTGCCAACTTGCCGCTGTTGCCCATGCGGCGCCGCTGCACACGTAGCGACCTCTCACGCTGACCCGCACATGATCACACGCCGGCTGCTTTGTGTGGAGGTAGGAGTAGGACCAACAAGTGACCAACAAGTCTCCATCCTCGAAGCAGCCATGGTGCAATAAACAAACAATATACTCATCCAGTCCAACTAACACGATCCTAATACGTCATCACTTGCGTTTTTCGTAACAAAATGGCGATTCTCACTGTCATGCCCCTCCTAATATGGAGTAGTGCTGCCTGCGCAGGCCGTGCCTATAAATACAGCCGCGCTCTCGCCGAGGTAACCAATTCATATCGATCCCCAGCCAACCAAGTTACGAAACAAAGCAAGTGCCGGCCACGTACGAGAGTTCAGCCAGGAGGAAGCCATTGTTGCCATCGACCCATCTTGGACCGGCAGCTCGGAACGCTCGGAGTCATCTGCAGCGGAGATGGGCTCGATGGGACCTGCCGCCGCCGGGAAGCCACACGCGGTGTGCCTGCCGTACCCGGCGCAGGGGCACATCACCCCGATGCTCAACGTGGCCAAGCTGCTCCACGCCCGGGGCTTCCACGTCACCTTCGTCAACACCGAGTACAACCACGCCCGCCTCGTCCGCTCCCGCGGCGCCGCCGCCGTGGCCGGCCTCCCAGGCTTCCGCTTCTCCACCATCCCCGACGGCCTGCCGCCGTCCGACGACGACGACGTCACGCAGGACATCCCCGCGCTCTGCAAGTCCACCACTGAGACCTGCCTCGGGCCGTTCCGCGAACTCCTCGCGCGGCTCAACGACCCTGCCACCGGCCACCCAGCGGTCACATGCGTCATCTCTGACGTCGTCATGGGGTTCTCCATGAAGGCCGCCAACGAGCTCGACCTCCCCTACGTCCAGCTCTGGACCGCCAGCGCCATCAGCTATCTCGGGTACCGCCACTACCGCCTCCTCATCGGCCGTGGCCTCGCCCCACTCAAAGGTACGTATGCACTGCTTTTTGTTTTGTTTCCCGTCAGTGCGCGCGTCAACCATTTCTGCTCGGTGCGGCCATTGATAGCTGCTGATCGAAGCTCTTATCTGAATATATGTCTTTACGCATGCAGACGCCGAGCAGCTGACGAACGGATACCTTGACACGCCGGTGGAGGACGTGCCGGGCTTGCGGAGCATGAGGCTCAGGGACTTCCCGTCCTTCATACGCACCACGGACCCGGACGAGTACATGGTGCACTACGTCCTGCGGGAGACGGAGCGCACGGCCGGTGCGTCGGCCGTCATCCTCAACAGCTTCGACGACCTGGAGGGCGAGGCGGTGCAGGCCATGGAGGCGCTCGGCCTGCCCAAGGTCTACACGCTCGGCCCGCTCCCGCTGCTGGCGCACAAGGAGCCGCCCTCGCCGCGCTCCGCCATCAACCTCAGCCTCTGGAAGGAGCAGGACGAGTGCCTGCAGTGGCTGGACGGCAGGGAGCCCGGCTCCGTCGTCTACGTCAACTTCGGCAGTATCACTGTCATGACCAGCGCGCAGATGGTGGAGTTCGCGTGGGGACTCGCGCAGAGCGGGAAGCAGTTCATGTGGATTGTCCGTCGAGACCTGGTGAAGGGCGACGCCGCGGTGCTCCCCGAGGAGTTCCTGGCCGAGACGGCGGGGCGCGGGCTCATGGCGTCCTGGTGCCCGCAGCAGCAGGTGCTCGACCACCCCGCCGTGGGCGCCTTCCTGACGCACAGTGGCTGGAACTCGGCGCTGGAGAGCTTGTGCGGCGGCGTGCCGGTGATCAGCTGGCCGTTCTTCGCCGACCAGCAGACCAACTGTAGGTACCAGTGCAACGAGTGGGGTGTCGGCATGGAGATCAACAGCAACGTCCGGCGCGACGCTGTCGCCCGACTTATCACGGAGATCATGGAAGGGGAGAAGGGGAAGAGCATGAGGAAGAGAGCGCAGGAGTGGAAGGAGAGCGCGGTCAACGCGGCCATGCCCGGCGGCTCGTCTCACCGAAATTTCGACGAGCTGGTCCGTGACGTGCTCCTACCCAAGAACTAGCTCTACATCGATCTTCACTGTAATTAGAGAACACTACAACTGTACCTTACTTGCTTGTTAAGAAAGTTCGTTCCTTCCGAGAGTGATGATGGCCTTGAGTGGAGTAACAAAAATGCCAAACATACGGGTAGCTTTTTATGGTGTGCTGATGTAGACCATGGTAAATTTTACTTCATGAAACAAGATGGCAATTACTACTGAACATTATATGGTACATTTTTTGTGTTCTACATGATGGTAACTTTTAATCCACATTTTTTGTGTCTTCATGTATGTAGTAAAAATACCTTAACAAATTTAATCCACATATTTTTGCCACCATGTACAGATGCAAATTGTCATGCCTTTTTTGGGGGGTTCATTCAAAAAATCTTTGAATAACGGCCTTTTTAATGTGAGAGAACAACTATTCGTAAGTTTGCCATGTTACGATTTTCAGATTATTTTTTTACATTTAACATGTTCTAGAGAAAATTTTCTATCATTTAGTGATAACCACATTTTGCAATTTTATAATCTTTTGATCTATGTAACATGGATGGACGTCTGTCAGGGCCCGACGAGATCTTAAACCCAACCACACCTCTCATCTCGCCACCCTTCTCCGGGCAGGGGCTGATAGCCACGAACATTGTCACAACACAGTTGACGCCATCATGTCCGATGACAATCGATCACACGCTATCATTCTTTAGATAGTGTTTCATCACATAGCAACACACGTGTATTTAGCTGGTTAATAAGAAAGGAGAACGTTGTATTCCATAGAAGTCCCATAATAAGCTCGCACATCTATTATTATTGTATTATGTGTATCTCCTAAAGTTGCTCTTACGCAGGATATCATCCCTCAAATGCCGACTGCTGCCCTATCACAATAGGTCTCAATCGGTCGCGCAAGGGACCTTTTTTATGTTAATCTTTGTAAGTGATTTCCGAAAGTCCAAAATAGTTGCTCAGAAATAAATCTGATATCAAACCTGAAATAATATGAGACAACTCATGGAAATTCTATTTAGAACGTAAAAAATGCTATCCAACCAGAAAGAACATAAGCCGAGTATGTTCCCGACCTCGACCACTGGTTTGGCACCGTTGAGTTTTCGCGTAAGGTAACTCCAACGACGTGCATCAAACGCCTCTAATCCGGCCATGCGGTCCGGATACGTTTTGTTCTAACACCCTGCATCAAACATGCATGGACCAGTTTGATGTTCGAGTGCTCACAAACACGAACCAAACTTGGGGAAGAATTGGGAAGTCCGGACAATTTGTTTGGTATATTTTGTCCATTGTCTGTAGGAGCACATGTCCTCACGTACGCCTTCGCTCTCGTACGTGTGGGCAGCCTAAGCGCTAGGGTTTCTAGTGTCTCCTGTCGGCGCCGTCACCGGTCTATCTCGCTTTCTATGGTCTTAGGGCCATGGAAGCGTGGTGGATCCCGGCCCTTGCCGGTGGGAGGGCTTTGTTTTCATATGATTTTTTAAGTTTTGTGAGGGTATGTGTCCTGCTCAGAGAGGCAAGGCGGCGGCGGCTCTCTGAAGATGGAATAAGGTCCTTCACGCCTAGCCCCCATCCCGGTGGTGTTTCTACCATCTACGATGGGCGTGCGGAGGTTTGTCTCTGGCAGATCTCGCGAGATTTGGTCGACGTTTGTCTTTGATGGATCCACGTGGAGCCGGTCTTCATTTGTATGTGTTCACATGTCTACAGGTTGGATCCTTCTGATCTAAACATCTCTTCATCATCGGCGATTGCTGTCTTGGTGTGTTGGTTCTATGGGGTCTTAGCACAATGAATTCCCGATTGTCTACTATAATAAGGTTTGCCCGACTCCGATGAGGGAGGGACGATGATCGCGGCGCGCCTTTGGCCTGCTCTAGTGCTTGTAGTCGTCGCTAGGTGGTCTACGAACCTAGATGTATTTTTTACTTCTGGTGTTCTTTGTATTACCTTGACAGTTGATGAATAGATTGGAAGTTTTCCTCGTGAAAAAAAGAGCACATGTCCTCACATCCCATGTGCTTTCTTCTCTAGGTTTGTTTGGCTCACTCTGATGCCTGTATTTGAATCATCTGGGGCGCAACCTCATCGTCGGTGTGTGCATTCACTAGTAGAAAAACGGCCATTCGTCCCGGTTCGTAAGGCCCATTTGTCCCGGTTAGGGAACCGGGACTAAAGGGTCGTTACTAAAGCCCTAAACCTTTAGTCCCGGTTCTTACACCAACCGGGACAGATGGGTCTCCACGTGGCCACGGCAGCTTGCCCTCACAGGGGGTCTTTTGTCCCGGTTGGTAGCACCAACCGGGACCAATAAGCTACCACACGTCAGCATTTCACGGGTTAGGGTTTTTGTTTTTTTCTGAAGGGGGGGGGGGGTTGGGGGTTTTGTATGGTTAATTTTGGGGGGTTTCATATATTGTGTTAGGTAGCTAATTAATTAATAGAGAGAAGTGTCCTCTCTTTTCTCCGTGCTTGGTCGACGCTAGCTAGTAAGCAAATGAAGGAAACCATTAAGTACAGAAGTTCGTCATGAACATATTCATACAGAGGGAAGTGATATCGACCTCTCCTTCTCCGAGAGATTGATCGAACAACAAGTTTTTGTATATCTATCCGGCGCTACTGGCTACTGATATGTCTTCGTCGTATCTACTTTTCCAAACACTTTTGCCCTTGTTTTGGACTCTAACTTCCATGATTTGAATGGAACTAACCCGGACTGACGCTGTTTTCAGCAGAATTGCCATGATATTATTTTTGTGCAGAGATAAAAGTTCTCAGAATGACCTGAAAATCAACGAAGAACTATTTTGGAATATATAATAAATACTGGAAGGAAGATCCACGTCAGGGGGGCCTCCACCTGTCCACGAGGGTGGGGGCGCGCCCCCTGCCTCGTGGGCCCCCTGACGCTCCACCGACCTCAACCTTGACTCCATATATTCACTTTCAGGGAGAAAACAAACCAAGGAGAAGGATTCATCGCGTTCTACGATACGGAACCGTCGCCAAGCCCTAAACTCCCTCGGGAGGGCTGATCTGGAGTCCGTTCTGGGCTCCGGAGAGGGGACCGTCGCCATCGTCATCATCAACCTTCCTCCATCACCAATTTCACGATGCTCACCGTCGTGCGTGAGTAATTCCATCGTATGCTTGCTGGACGGTGATGGGTTGGATGAGATTTATCATGTAATCGAGTTAGTTTTGTTAGGGTTTGATCCCTAGTATCCACTATGTTCTGAGATTGATGTTGCTATGACTTTGCTATGCTTAATGCTTGTCACTAGGGCCCGAGTGCCATGATTTCAGATCTGAACCTATTATGTTTTCATCAATATATGAGAGTTCTTGATCCTATCTTGCAAGTCTATAGTCACCTATTATGTGTTATGATCCGTTAACCCCGAAGTGACAATAATCGGGATACTTACCGGTGATGACCGTAGTTTGAGGAGTTCATGTATTCACTATGTGTTAATGCTTTGGTCCGGTACTCTATTAAAAGGAGGCCTTAATATCCCTTAGTTTCCAATAGGACCCCGCTGCCACGGGAGGGTAGGACAAAAAATGTCATGCAAGTTCTTTTCCATAAGCACGTATGACTATATTCAGAATACATGCCTACATTACATTGATGAACTGGAGCTAGTTCTGTGTCACCCTAGGTTATGAATGTTACATGATGAACCGCATCCGGCATAATTCGCTATCACCAATCCATTGCCTACGAGCTTTCCATATATTGTTCTTCGCTTATTTACTTTTCCGTTGCTATTGTTATCATCACTATAAAACACCAAAAATATTACTTTTGCCACTGTTACCTTTTGCTACCGTTACCACTACTATCATATTACTTTGCTACTAAACACTTTGCTGCAGATATTAAGTTTCCAGGTGTGGTTGAATTGACAACTCAGTTGCTAATACTTGAGAATATTCTTTGGCTCCCCTTGTGTCGAATCAATAAATTTGGGTTGAATACTCTACCCTCGAAAACTGTTGCGATCCCCTATACTTGTGGGTTATCAAGACCATTTTCTGGCGCCGTTGCCGGGGAGCATAGCTCTGTTCTTTGAGTCACTTGGGATTTATATCTGCTTATCATTATGAAGAACTTAAAAGATCCAAGAACCAAAATTTATCCCTCAACTACGAGGGGAGGTAAGGAACTGCCATCTAGCTCCGCACTTGATTCACCTTCTGTTTTGAGTAAGCTTGTGACACCTAAACCTACTTCTGCTATTAATTCTGATATGTCGCATGTTATTGATGATGCCACTTCTGTTATGCATGATACTTATGATGAAACTACTTCTATGCTTGATACTACTGCGCCACTTGGTGAATTTCTTGATGAATAAATTGCTAGGGCTATAGAGAATGAAATTATTGAAACTGATAATATTGATGAAAGTGATGATGAAGATTCTCCCCCTAGACATTGAGGGAGTCCTGGATCAGGGGGTCCTCGGACAGCCGGACTATATACTTTGGCCGAACTGTTGGACTATGAAGATACCAGATTGAAGACTTTGTCCCGTGTCCGGGTGGGACTCTCCTTTGTGTGGAAGGCAAGCTTGGCAATTCGGATATGAAGATCTCCTCCCTTGTAACCGACTATGTGTAACCCTAGCCCCCTCCGGTGTCTATATAAACCGGTGGGTTTAGTCCGTAGGACAAGAACAATCAGAATCATAGGCTAGCTTCTAGGGTTTAGCCTCTACGATCTCGTGGTAGATGACCCACAGGTATAGGGGATCTATCGTAGTCCTTTCGATAAGTAAGAGTGTCGAACCCAACGAGGAGCAGAAGGAAATGATGAGCAGTTTTTAGCAAGGTATTCTCTGCAAGTACTGAAATAAGTGGTAACAGATAGTTTTGTGATAGGATAAATTGTAACGAGCAACAAGTAACAAAAGTAAATAAAGTGCAGCAAGGTGGCCCAATCCTTTTGTAGCAAAGGACAAGTCGGAACAAACTCTTATAATAGGAAAAGCGCTCCCGAGGACACATGGGAATATCGTCAAGCTAGTTTTCATCACGTTCATATGATTCGCGTTCGATACTTTGATAATTTGATATGTGGGTGGACCGGTGCTTGGGTGTTGTTCTTACTTGAACAAGAATCCCACTTATGATTAACCTCTATTGCAAGCATCCGCAACTACAACAAAAGTATTAAGGTAAACCTAACCATAGCATGAAACATATGGATCCAAATCAGCCCCTTACGAAGAAACACATAAACTAGGGTTTAAGCTTCTGTCACTCTAGCAACCCATCATCTACTTATTACTTCCCAATGCCTTCCTCTAGGCCCAAATAATGGTGAAGTGTTATGTAGTCGACGTTCACATAACACCACTAGAGGCTAGACAACATACATCTTATCAAAATATCAAACGAATACCAAATTCACATGACTACTAATAGCAAGACTTCTCCCTTGTCCTCAGGAACGAACGTAATTACTCACAAAGCATATTCATTTTCATAATCAGAGGGGTAATAATATGCATATAGGATATGAACATATGATCTTCCACCAAATAAACCAACTAGCATCAACTACAAGGAGTAATCAACACTACTAGCAACCTACTAGCACCAATCCCGGACTTTGAGACAAGAATTGGATACAAGAGATGAACTAGGGTTTGGAGATGAGATGGTGCTGGTGAAGATGTTGATGGATATTGCCCTCTCCCGATGAGAGGAGCGTTGGTGATGACGATGGTGATGATTTCCCCCTCCCGGAGGGAAGTTTCCCCGGCAGAACAGCTCTGCCGGAGCTCTACATTGGATCCGCCAAGGTTCCGCCTCGTGGCGGCGGAGTCTCTTCCCGAAAAGTTCCTTCCTATTTTTTTCTCATCGAAAGGCCTCATATAGGAGAAGATAGACGTCGGAGAGCCACCAGGGGGCCCACGAGGTAGGGGGCGCGCCCCCCACCCTCGTGAGCAGGGTGTGGGCCCCCTGGCCTTCATCTTTGGCGAGGATTTTTCTTTATTTATTTTAAGACGTTCCATGGAGTTTCAGGACTTTTGGAGTTGCGCAGAATAGGTCTCTAATATTTGCTCCTTTTCCAGCCCAGAATTCCAGCTGCCGGCATTCTACCTCCTTATGTAAACCTTGTAAAATGAGAGAGAATAGCCATAAGTATTGTGACATAAAGTGAAATAACAGCCCATAATGCAATAAATATCGATATAAAAGCATGATGCAAAATGGACATATCAACTCCCCCAAGCTTAGACCTCGCTTGTCCTCAAGCGAAAAGCCGATAACAATAAATATGTCCTCATGTTTAGAGGTAGAGGCGTCGATAAAAATAAAATACGGACATGAAGTCATCATGATTATTCTCATAACAGCAACATATATAGATTTTGTCATATGATTACTTATATTCAAGTGATGATCTATTCACAATGCAAAAGTATAAATCATAAACCTTATTGGGCTCCGACAAACTATAATCTCAGTCATTGAAGCAATTGCAATTTATCATAACATCGGAAAGAGTCTATGTCAGAGCTAAAAAGCAAGTCCACATACTCAACTATCATTTAGTCCTCCATAATTGCTAACACTCACGCGATACTTGTGGTTACGGAGTTTTAATCGGACACAGAGAAAGATATGGGCTTATAGTTTTGCCCCACAACCTTTTACCTCAAGGGTAATGTCAACAATAATGGTTCATGCTCCCCTACATCCAATTAGGTATATATATCATGTTCTTTCCAACATGCTGAGCTTGCCAAAGGATAAAATGAAAAGGTAAAGGTGAAGATCACCATGAATCTTGCATAAGGTAGAGGATAATAATAAAGGATAGGCCCTTTGCAGAGGGAAGCAGAGGTTGCCATGCGCTTTTATGGTTGGATGCATAAAATCTCAATGCGAAAGAACGTCACTTTATATTGCCCCTTGTGATATGAACCTTTATTATGCAGTCCATCGCTTTTATTACTTCCACATCACAAGATCGTATAAAGCTTATTTCTCCCACACCAATCAATCATACATATTTAGAGCAATTTTTATTGCTTTGCACCGATGACAACTTACTTGAAGGATCTTACTCAATCCATAGGTAGATATGGTGGACTATCATGGCAAAACTGGTTTAGGGATTTTGGAAGCACAAGTAGTATTTCTACTTAGTGCTGAGAATTTGGCTAGCATGAGGGGGAAAGGCAAGCTCAACAAGTTAGAGGATCCATGACAACATACTTTATCTCAGATATAAGAAATACATAACTCATTACGTTGTCTTCCTTGTCCAACATCAACTCTTTAGCATGTCATATTTTAATGAGTGCTCCCAATCATAAAAGATGTCAATGATAATATATCTATATGTGAAACCTCTCTTTCCTTATTACTTCCTATTAATTGCAACAATGACCAAAGCTATGTCTGCCAACTCCCAACAACTTTTAATCATCATACTCTTTCTATGTGAAGTCATTACTCTCAATAAGATCAATATGAACTTTTTGTTTCTTTTTATTCTTTTCTTCTTTCTTTTATTCACCCAAGATCATGGCAAAATAATCAAGCCCTTGACTCAACACTAATCTTTATTATATATAGCTCACGGACTCGATTACTAAGAGAGATCATAAAGCAAAACTCAAAACTAGATCATGCCATAAACTTTATTCTACTAGATCAAGATACTACTAATAGGATCGAACTAAGAAAAACGGTAAAGATAGGATTTGTGATTGTGATACGACACTGGAGGTGACGAATAATCGCACATCGAGCGTAAGAGGTCCTCCAGCTTGCGAATAATGCCCTTGAGTGCGACAATATGCTCCTTCAACAAAATATTTTCTTGTGTGAGATACTTGTTTTGAACACGAGCTAACTCAATCATCTTGAAAGCTTCGATCTCAGTTGGGGTAAGAAGGTTATGATCAATTTGAAGGGTGTATTTTGCTGCTGGAGCTTGATCCTCTGTGGTCTTCTTGATCCTTTCATCCTTGTTGACCCTCGTGGGTTCTTCCCTCTTCAGATCTATCTTCATTAGCCAAGCATCATTGTCACCATTGTTGGAGGAGGGAGACGACATGATGCCTAGCCTGGAAACCCTGACAGAAAACATCCCGAAACAAGAACAGAGGAGGTTTGTGTGATACGGGAGTCAAAACCTTCAGGAGAATATATAATGAATTTTTACCGACCAAAATACGTATCGTGCAAGAAAACGGAGTCTGGAAGGCACACGAGGTGCTCACGAGGTAGGGGGGCGCGCCCAGGGTGGTAGGGCGCGCCCACCACCCTCATGGGGCCCTCGTGTCCTTCTCGGACTGCTACTTATTTTTCTATTTTTCTAAATATTCCAAAACGGAGAAATATTGCCTTAAAAATTGTTTTGGAGTCGGTTTACTTACCGTACCACATACCTATTCCTTTTCGGAGTCTGAAACGTTCCGGAAAGTGTCCCTTATGTATTCCTCCGGGGTTACGGTATCAATAACATTGGTTTCAACATTTATGGGATTACCTGAGATATAATGTTTAATTCTTTGATCGTTTACCAACTTCGGATTTGTGCCCTCGAAGTTGTTGATTTTTATGGCACCGGAACGATAGACCTCTTCGATAACATAGGGGCCTTCCCATTTAGAGAGAAGTTTTCCTACAAAAAATCTTAAACGAGAGTTGTATAGCAATACATAATCACCTACATTAAACTCACGCTTTTGTATCCTTTTGTCATGCCATCTTTTAACTTTTTCTTTAAACAACTTGGCATTTTCATAAGCTTGGGTTCTCCATTCATCGAGTGAGCTAATATCAAATAACCTCTTCTCACCGGCAAGTTTAAAATCATAGTTGAGATCTTTAATAGCCCAATATGCCTTATGTTCTAGTTCGAGAGGTAAGTGACATGCTTTTCCATAAACCATTTTATATGGAGACATACCCATAGGATTTTTGTATGCAGTTCTATAAGCCCATAATGCAACATCAAGTTTCTTAGACCAATTCTTTCTAGACCTATTAACATTCTTTTGCAAAATTAATTTGAGCTCTCTATTGCTCAACTCTACTTGACCACTAGACTCTGGGTGATAAGGAGATGCAATTCTATGATTAACATCATATGTAGCAAGCATTTTACGGAAAGCACCATGAATAAAGTGTGAACCTGTTGGGGAACGTAGTAATTTCAAAAAAAAATCCTACGCACACGCAAGATCATGGTGATGCATAGCAACGAGAGGGGAGAGTGTAGTCTACGTACCCTCGTAGACCGACAGCGGAAGCGTTATGACAACGCGGTTGATGTAGTCGTACATCTTCACGGCCCAACCGATCAAGCACCAAAACTACGGCACCTCCGAGTTCTAGCACACATTCAGCTCGATGACGATCACCGGACTCCGATCTAGCAAAGTGTCGGGGAAGAGTTCCGTCAGCACGACGGCATGGTGACGATCTTGATGTTCTACCATCGCAGGGCTTCGCCTAAGCACCGCTACAATATTATCGAGGAGTATGGTGGAGGGGGGCACCGCACACGGCTAAGAGAACGATCACGAAGATCAACTTGTGTGTCTATGGGGTGCCCCCTGCCCCCATATATAAAGAAGTGGAGGAGGGGAGGGCCGACCCTCTCTATGGCGCGCCCTAGGTGAGTCGTACTCCCACCGGGAGTAGGATTCCCCTTTTCCTAGTCCAACTAGAAGTCCTTCCATGTAGTAGGAGTAGGAGACAAGGAAGGGGAAGAGGGAAGAGAAGGAAGGAGGGGGTGCCGTGCCTCCCCCTAGTCCAATTCGGACTAGTTAATGGGGGGGCGCGCGGCCTGCCTCTCCCTCTCCCCTTGTTACACCCTCGATGCGACTATATCTCCCACGTGTCGAGGCACGACTTAGAGGCATAATCGCATTGAAGGCATATGTCACAAGTTAGGCAATCTTCACAACATCCCATGTAATATAATAATGAAAGGGGAGATAACATAGTTGGCTTACACTCGCCACGTCAATCAAGTACATAAATAACATTACATCATTCAAACACTCATGGCCCGACTACGGCGCCAAAATAAAAGAGAACCCAACATGCGACAACGGTCCCGTTCACCCCCAACTGGGCACCACTACTGATCATCGGGAAAGGAAACATAGTAACGTTGAGAGTCTTCGTCGAACTCCCACTTGAGCTCATACGCGTCTCCTGGAGCGGAATCATCAGGCCCTGCATCTGGTGTAATAGTAAACTGTGAGCCACAGGGACTCAACAATCTCGCACCCTCGCGATCAAGACTATTTAAGCTTATAGGTATGGCAAGGTAAATATATGTGGAGCTGCAGCAAGCGACTAGCAAAATATGGTGGCTAACTTATTCGCAAAAGAGGGCGATAAGAGGAGGCAAAGCGCGAGCGAGAAACTAGAGAACAACCTGCGCAAACATTACTCCAACACCGTGTCCACTTCCCGGACTCCGCCGAGAAGAGGCCATCACGGTAACACACTCAGTTGATTCATTTTAATTAATTAAGGTTCAAGTTATCTACAACCGGACATTAACAAATTCCCATTTTCCCATAACCGCAGGCACGGCTTTCGAAAGTTCAAAACCCTGCAGGGGAGTCCCAACTTAGCCCATGACAAGCTCTCACGGTCAACGAAGGAATAGACCTCCTCCCAAGACGTTCCGATCAGACTTGGTATCTCGGTAATTCAAGACACTTCGACAGGTTAAAACAAGACCAGCAACACCGCCCGAATGTGCCGACAAATCCCGATAGGAGCTGCACATATCTCTTTCTCAGGGCATACTCAGATTGTCTTAGGTACGGGTAGGCCAGCCCAGAGTTGCCCCTGGTGGCCACCGGTAGCTGACAGGTGGACCAACACTCAGAGGAGCACTGGCCCGGGGGGGGGGGGGTTAAAATAATGATGACCCTTGAGTCTGCAGAACCCAAGGGAAAAAGAGGCTAGGTGGCAAATGGTAAAACCAAGGTTGGGCATTGCTGGAAAAGCTTTAATCAAGGCAAACTATCAAGGGGTTCCCATTATAACCCAATCGCATAAGGAACGCAAAATCCGGGAACATAACACCGATATGACGGAAACTAGGGCGGCAAGAGTGGAACAAAACACTAGGCGAGAGGCCGAGCCTTCCACCCTTTTACCAAGTATATAGATTCATTAAGATAACATGGCAATATAATGATATCCCAACAAGTAAATAAATGTTCCAACAAGGAACGGCCTCCAATCTTCACCTGCAACTAGCAACGCTATAAGAGGGGCTGAGCAAAGCGGTAACATAGCCAATCAACGGTTTGCTAGGACAAGGTGGGTTAGAGGTTTGACATGGCAATATGGGAGGCTTGAAAACAAGTGGTAGGCATCGTAGCAATGGCATAGCAAAAGAGCAAGCAAACTAGCATAGCAAAGATAGTAGTGATTTCGAGGGTATGATCATCTTGCCTGCACAGTTGTCAGAGTTGACTGGATCCTCGAAAGCAAACTCAAAGGGATCCTCGTTAGCGAACTCGTCTCCCGGCTCTACCCAACACAAGACAAACAAGCAACAAGGATACAATCAACCATGTGCAAGGATCAAGCAATATGATGCAATGATGATATGTTATGCGGGATGCGATGCGGGATGCAAAATGCAAGATATGACAGGAAATGCATGAAACTGGCCTCAACTTGGAAATACAAGTGTGCCACTGGAAAGATGAGATGAAATCGCTTGAAAATGATATAAAGAACGTAGGAATCGGAGTTACGGTTTGAAAATGGCAAGCGATTCAAATATGACACCGGTCTGCGATTTACAGCAAGTAGCCAACTAAATGCAACGAAATAAACATGCTACAACATCCAAACATGACAACAAAATACATGGCAGGGATGCCTACAAGATGCTTAACAAAAGTCTAGCACTGAGCTATGGCCAAATCATCCATTAACAGGTTCAAACAAGCATGGCAAAAATGCATATGGCAAACAGATCTCAGACTTAGTGAAATTATCACTTGTCTGGAATTTCAGATCAGGTTGCACTCTTCGGAGCAACAAAACTACATGCTACAGGACCTGAACATGGCAAAGTAAAGCATGGAATGGAGCTGCTCAAAGAGCTTAACAAAAGTCCCTTCGTGACCTTGAGCCAAAAGGGATCAGAAAATACAATTGCAAGCATGTGAACATGGCAAAAACATAATCAGTTTTCAGACTTACTGAAAACTGGCACATGCTGAAACATAACTCAAGTAGGCATGTTTACAAGAACGATGCACTCACTACGGTGCAAGTCATGACAAGACAAGCATACATCCATCAATAAGGCACAAAATGCAAGCTAGACATGGCAAGAACAATAACATAGCATGCACGGATCAACTACAACATCATCGGCAAAATTGCAAACAAGTTGACAATCTGCCCAGATTCACAAAGTAGCAAAAGTAGAATTCGATTGACTCAAGCTAGGGTGCTCCATAATTGCAAACAAAGACATGAATGGATAGAGTACTACAATATTAACAAAACATCCTTACTGATCATCCTCAAAAGAGGCACGGATCACTAGGAAACAACATGAACATATGGCAACATGAGCTAAACAGATCCAGGACTTAGTGAAATTGCTAAGTCCCTGAAAACAGAATTAGCAAGTGCACCACTTTGCAAGCTTGCACTAGTCACCACACACATCACAAAAATACATGGGTTGCACCTCTGGAAAGATGACAAAACCCTTAACAAAACATATGTAGAGCATCAGGGCATATCATGCACACATTAATCATGGCAAAAATGACAAAAACCTAAATGGATTAGTAGATCTGACAATTATCTCAAGTAGCCCTCTTCTAATAGCATTTCGGGTATCAAGATGAACTCAAATGAAAATGATGCAATGGAATGAAATGATGTACTATTTGAGATGAACATTTTAATATGCTATATGCATGAATCGGAGCTACGGATGCGAAGTTACGGAGCTACGAACAGGGGCACTTGAACTGAAAATTCTGAGGACTCAGACGAATTTCACCTAGGGTTTACTGTTCACCCCGATCCAGATCTGGCGCATGGCACTATTCACGGGCGGCGGGTCCGAGGTCGCCGGCATCGGGGTCTTGCCGGAAGGAGGGGAGGCGAGGCCGGCTCCGGGCGGCGGCCACCGAAGCGCCGGAGACGGCGGCGTGGCGGCGCGAGGCCGAGGCGATGCGGGGCGCGGTCGGGCGGCGGAGTGGCGGCGATGGCGCGGCGACCGGCGAGGTTGCGCGGTGGGGCGGCGATGGCGTGTGGCGGCGCGGCCACCGGAGTCGAGGGAGGCGGCGGCGCGGCGCGCAAGGAGGCGGCGCGGGCGGCTGGGCCGGGAGGGCCTGCCCCGGGCCCGAGCGGGCTGCGGCGGCGGCGGTGGTACGACGGCCACGTGGCGCGCTGCCACTGGCTGCGGGCGGCGGCTGCGGTGTGTCCGGCCGGAACGGACACGTCCGGCGCGGCGCGAGGTGGATTTTAGGGTTTGCGGACGAGGGGGATCCGGAATTTCGAAGGAGGGGCTAGTTTTATAGGTAGAGGGAGCTAGGAGAGTCCAAATGAGGTGCGGTTTTCGGCCACGCGATCGTCATCGAACGCTCTAGATGATGGAACAGAGTTAGGTGGGTTTTGGGCCAAATTGGAGGGGTGTTGGGCTGCAACACACACGAGACCTTTTCGGTCCCTCGGTTAACCGTTGGAGTATCAAACGAAGTCCAAATGGTACGAAACTTGACAGACGGTCTACCGGTAGTAAACCAAGGCCGCTTGGCAAGTCTCGGTCCAATCCGGAAATGTTTAATCCCCACACACGAAAGAAAGGTAGAATTGACCACCGGAGGAGAACGAAGTGCCGGAATGCAAAACGGACAACGGGGAAAATGCTCGAATGCATGAGATGAACACGTATGCAAATGCAATGCACATGATGACATGATATGAGATGCATGACAACGATAACAACACACGGAGACAAAGACCCGAACCCGAGAAAATAAAATAACTTAACGCCGAAAACGGCAAGAGTTGGAGTACAAATTGGGAAAGTTACATCCGGGGTGTTACACCCCTAAAGCCCAATAAGGCCCATATACTTCTTCCCCCGTACTCCGAAAAATACCCGAACCACTCGGAACCTTTCCGATGTCCGAATATAGTCGTCCAATATATCGATCTTTACGTCTCGACCATTTCGAGACTCCTCGTCATGTCCCCGATCTCATCCGGGACTCCGAACTCCTTCGGTACATCAAAACTCATAAACTCATAATATAACTATCATCGAAACCTTAAGCATGCGGACCCTACGGGTTCGAGAACAATGTAGACATGACCGAGACACGTCTCCGGTCAATAACCAATAGCGGAACCTGGATGCTCATATTGGCTCCTACATATTCTACGAAGATCTTTATCGGTCAGACCGCATAACAACATACGTTGTTCCCTTTGTCATCGGTATGTTACTTGCCCGAGATTCGATCGTCGGTATCTCAATACCTAGTTCAATCTCGTTACCGGCAAGTCTCTTTACTCGTTCCGTAATACATCATCTCGCAACTAACTCATTAGTTGCAATGCTTGCAAGGCTTATGTGATGTGCATTACCGAGAGGGCCCAGAGATACCTCTCCGACAACCGGAGTGACAAATCCTAATCTTGAAATACGCCAACCCAACATGTACCTTTGGAGACACCTATAGAGCTCCTTTATAATCACCCAGTTACGTTGTGACGTTTGGTAGCACACAAAGTGTTCCTCCGGTAAACGGGAGTTGCATAATCTCATAGTCATGGGAACATGTATAAGTCATGAAGAAAGCAATAGCAACATACTAAACGATCGAGTGCTAAGCTAACGGAATGGGTCAAGTCAATCACATCATTCTCCTAATGATGTGATCCCATTAATCAAATAACAACTCTTTGTCTATGGTTAGCAAACATAACCATCTTTGATTAACGAGCTAGTCAAGTAGAGGCATACTAGTGACACTCTGTTTGTCTATGTATTCACACATGTATTATGTTTCCGGTTAATACAATTCTAGCATGAATAATAAACATTTATCATGAAATAAGGAAATAAATAATAACTTTATTATTGCCTCTAGGGCATATTTCCTTCAGTCTCCCACTTGCACTAGAGTCAATAATCTAGTTCACATTGCCATGTGATTTAACACCAATAGTTCACATCATTATGTGACCAACACTCAAAGGGTTTACTAGAGTCAACAATCTAGTTCACATCGCTATGTGATTAACACCCAAAGAGTACTAAGGTGTGATCATGTTTTGCCTGTGAGAGAAGTTTAGTCAACGGGTCTGCCATATTCAGATCCGTATGTATTTTGCAAATTTCTATGTAAACAATGCTCTGCACGGAGCTACTCTAGCTAATTGCTCCCACTTTCAATATGCATCCAGATTGAGACATAGAATCATCTGGATCAGTGTCAAAGTTTGCGTCGACGTAACCCTTTACGACGAACCTTTTGTCACCTCCATAATCGAGAAACATATCCTTATTACACTAAGGATAATTTTGACCAATGTCCAGTGATCTACTCCTAGATCACTATTGTACTCCCTTGCCAAACTTAGGGCAGGGTATACAATAGGTCTGGTACACAACATGGCATACTTTATAGAACCTATGGCTGAGGCATAGGGAATGACTTTCATTCTCTCTCTATCTTCTGCCGTGGTCGGGTTTTGAGTCTTACTCAACTTCACACCTTGTAACACAGCCAAGAACTCGTTCTTTGACTGTTCCATTTTGAACTACTTCAAAATCTTGTCAAGGTATGTACTCATTGAAAAACTTATCAAGCGTCTTGATCTATCTCTATAGATCTTGATGCTCAATATATAAGCAACTTCACCGAGGTCTTTCTTTGAAAAACTCCTTTCAAACACTCCTTTATGCTTTGCAGAATAATTCTACATGATCTCCGATCAACAATATGTCATTCACATATACTTATCAGAAATGATATAGTGCTCCCACTCACTTTCTTGTAAATACAGGCTTCACCACAAGTCTGTATAAAATTATATGCTTTGATCAAAGCGTATATTCCAACTCCGAGATGCTTGCACCAGTCCATAGATGGATCGCTGGAGCTTGCATATTTTGTTAGCACCTTTAGGATTGACAAAACCTTCTGGTTGCATCATATACAACTCTTCTTTAAGAAATCCATTAAGGATTGAAGTTTTGTTATCCATTTGCCAGATTTCATAAAATGTGGCAATTGCTAACATGATTCGGACAGACTTTAAGCATTGATACGAGTGAGAAAATCTCATCGTAGTCAATACCTTTGAACTTTGTCAAAAACCTTTTTCGACAAGTCTAGCTTTGTAGATAGTAACACTACTATCAGCGTCCGTCTTCCTCTTGAAAATCCATTTATTTTCTATGGCTTCCTGATCATCGGGCAAGTCAACCAAAGTCCATACTTTGTTCTCATACATGGATCCTATCTCAGATTTCATGGCCTCAAACCATTTCGCGGAATCTGGGCTCATCATCGCTTCCTCATAGTTCGCAAGTTCGTCATGGTCTAGTAACATGACTTTCAGAACAGGATTACCGTACCACTCTGGTGCGGATCTCACTCTGGTTTACTTACGAGATTCGGTAGTAACTTGATCTGAAGTTATATGATCATCATCATTAGCTTCCTCACTAATTGGTGTATTAGTCACATGAACAGATTTCTGTGATGAACTACTTTCCAATAAGGGAGAAGGTACAATTACCTTATCAAGTTCTACTTTCCTCCCACTCACTTCTTTCGAGAGAAACTCCTTCTCTAGAAAGGATCCATTCTTAGCAATGAATGTCTTGCCTTCGGATCTGTGATAGAAGGTGTACCCAACTTTCTCCTTTGGGTATCCTATGAAGACACATTTCTCCGATTTGGGTTTGAGCTTATCAGGATGAAATTTTTTCACATAAGCATCGCAACCCCAAACTTTAAGAAACGACAACTTTGGTTTCTTGCCAAAGCACAGTTCATATTGTGTCGTCTCAACGGACTTAGATGGTGCCCCTTTTTAACGTGAATGCAGCTGTCTTTAATGCATGACCCCAAAAATGATAGTGGTAAATCGGTAAGAAACATCATAGATCGCACCATATCTAATAAAGTACGGTTACGACGTTCGGACACACCATTACAGTGTGGTGTTCCAGGTGGCGTGAGTGGTGAAACTATTTCACATTGTTTTAACTGAAGGCCAAACTCGTAACTCAAATATTCTCTTCCACGATTAGATCGTAGAAACTTTATTTTCTTGTTACGATGATTTTCCACTTCACTCTGAAATTCTTTGAACTTTTCAAATGTTTCAGACTTATGTTTCATCAAGTAGATATACCCATATCTGCTCAAATCATCTGTGAAGTTCAGAAAATAACGATACTTGCCGCGAGCCTTAATACTCATCGGACCGCATACATCAGTATGTATTATTTCCAATAAGTTTGTTGCTCGCTCCATTGTTCTGGAGAACGGAGTCTTAGTCATCTTGCCCAAGAGACATGGTTCGCAAGCATCAAGTGATTCCAAAATCCCATCAGCATGGAGTTTCTTCATGCGCTTTACACCAATATGACTTAAATGGCAGTGCCACAAATAAGTTGCACTATCATTATTAACTTTGCATCTTTTGGCTTCAATATTATGAATATGTGTATCACTACGATTGAGATCCAACAAACCATTTTCGTTGGTGTGTATGACCATAGAAGGTTTTATTCATGTAAACAGAACAACAATTGTTCTCTAACTTAAATGAATAATCGTATTGCAATAAACATGATCAAATCATATTCATGCTCAACGCAAACACCAAATAACACTTATTTAGTTTCAACACTAATCCCGAAAGTATAGGGAGAGTGCGATGATGATCATATCAATCTTGGAACTACTTCCAACACACATCGTCACCTCGACTTTTACTAGTTTCTGTTTATTCTGCAACTCCCGTTTCAAGTTACTAATCTTAGCAACTGAACTAGTATCAAATACTGAGGGGTTGCTATAAACACTAGTAAAGTACACATCAATAACATGTATATCAAATATACTTATGTTCACTTTGCCATCCTTCTTATCCGCCAATCACTTGGGGTAGTTCCGCTTCCAGTGACCAGTCCCTTTGCAGTAGAAGCACTTAGTCTCAGGCTTAGGATCAGACTTGGGCTTCTTCACTTGAGCAGCAACTTGCTTGCTGTTCTTTTTGAAGTTCCCCTTCTTCCCTCTGCCCTTTTCTTGAAACTAGTGGTCTTGTCTACCATCAACACTTGATGTTTTTCTTGATTTCTACCTTCGTCGATTTCAGCATCACGAAGAGCTTGGGAATTACTTTCGTCATCCCTTGCATATTATAGTTCATCACGAAGTTCTACTAACTTGGTGATGGTGACTAGAGAATTCTGTCAATCACTATTTTATCTGGAAGATTAACTCCCACTTGATTCAAGCGATTGTAGTATCCAGACAATCTGAGCACATGCTCACTGCTTGAGCGATTCTCCTCCATCTTTTAGCTATAGAACTTGTTGGAGACTTCATATCTCTCGACTCGGGTATTTGCTTGAAATATTAACTTCAACTTCTTGGAACATCTCATATGGTCCATGACGTTCAAAACGTCTTTGAAGTCCCGATTCTAAGCCGTTAAGCATGGTGCACTAAACTATCAAGTAGTCATCATATTGAGCTAGCCAAACGTTCATAACGTCTGCATCTGCTCCTGCAATAGGTCTATCACCTAGCGGTGCATCAAGTACATAATTCTTCTGTGCGGTAATGAGGATAAACCTCAGATCATGGATCCAATCTGCATCATTGCTACTAACATCTTTCAACTTAGTTTTCTCTAGGAACATATCAAAATAAACACAGGGAAGCAACAATGCGAGCTATTGATCTACAACATAATTTGCAAAATACTATCAGGACTAAGTTCATGATAAATTTAAGTTCAATTTAATCATATTACTTAAGAACTCCCACTTAGATAGACATCTCTCTAATCCTCTAAGTGATCACGTGATCCAAATCAACTAAACCATGTCCGATCATCACGTGAGATGGAGTAGTTTCATTGGTGAACATCACTATGTTGATCATATCTACTATATGATTCACGGTCGACCTTTCGGTCTCCGTGTTCCGAGGCCATATCTGTATATGCTTGGGTAGTCAAGTATAACCTGAGTATTCCGCGTGTGCAACTGTTTTGCACCCATTGTATTTGAACGTAGAGCCTATCACACCTGATCATCACGTGGTGTCTCAGCACGAAGAACTTTCGCAACGGTGCATACTCAGGGAGAACACTTCTTGACAATTAGTGAGAGATCATCTTAAAATGCTACCGTCAAACTAAGCAAAATAAGATGTATAAAAGATAAACATCATATGCAATCAAAATATGTGACATGATATGGCCATCATCATCTTGCACCTTTGATCTCCATCTCCAAAGTACTGTCATGATCTCTATCGTCACCAGCATGACACCATGATCTCCATCATCTTGATCTATATCAATGTGTCGTCACACGGTCGTCTCGCCAACTATTGCTATCGCATAGTGATAAAGTAAAGCAATTATTTGGCGCTTGCATCTTATGCAATAAAGAGACAACCATAAGGCTTTTGCCAGTTGCCGATAACTTCAACAAAACATGATCATCTCATACAACCACTTATATCTCATCACGTCTTGACCATATCACATCACAACATGCCCTGCAAAAACAAGTTAGACGTCCTCTACTTTGTTGTTGCAAGTTTTACGTGGCTGCTACGGGCTTAGCAAGAACCGTTCTTACCTACGCATCAAAAAAGCACAACGATAGTTTGTCAAGTTGGTGTTGTTTTAACCTTCGCAAGGACCGGGCGTAGCCACACTCGGTTCAACTAAAGTTGGAGAAACTGACACCCGCCAGCCACCTGTGTGCAAAGCACGTCGGTAGAACCAGTCTCGCGTAAGCGTACGCGTAATGTCGGTCCGGGCGGCTTCATCCAACAATACCGCTGAACCAAAGTATGACATGCTGGTAAGCAGTATGACTTATATCGCCCACAACTCACTTGTGTTCTACTCGTGCATATAACATCAACACATAAAACCTAGGCTCGGATGCCACTATTGGGGAACGTAGTAATTTCAAAAAAAAAATTCCTACGCACACGCAAGATCATGGTGATGCATAGCAACGAGAGGGGAGAGTGTAGTCTACGTACCCTCGTAGACCGACGGCGGAAGCGTTATGACAACGCGGTTGATGTAGTCGTACGTCTTCACGGCCTGACCGATCAAGCACCGAAACTACGGCACCTCCGAGTTCTAGCACACGTTCAGCTCGATGACGATCCCCGGACTCCGATCCAGCAAAGTGTCGAGGAAGAGTTCCGTCAGCACGACGGCATGGTGATGATCTTGATGTTCTACCGTCGCAGGGCTTCGCCTAAGCACCGCTATAATATTATCAAGGAGTATGGTGGAGGGGGGCACCGCACACGGCTAAGAGAATGATCACGAAGATCAACTTGTGTGTCTATGGGGTGCCCCCTGCCCTCGTATATAAAGGAGTGGAGGAGGGGAGGGCCGGCCCTCTCTATGGCGTACCCTAGGTGAGTCCTACTCCCACCGGGAGTAGGATTCCCCTTTTCCTAGTCCAACTAGGAGTCCTTCCATGTAGTAGGAGTAGGAGACAAGGAAGGGGAAGAGGGAAGAGAAGGAAGGAGGGGGCGCCGCCCCTCCCCCTAGTCCAATTCGGACTAGTCAATGGGGGGCGCGCGGCCTGCCTCTCCCTCTCCCCTAAAGCCCAATAAGGCCCATATACTTCTTCCCCCGTATTCCCGTAACTCCCCGGTACTCCGAAAAATACCCGAACCACTCGGAACCTTTCCGATGTTCGAATATAGTCGTCCAATATATCGATCTTTACGTCTCGACCATTTCGAGACTCCTCGTCATGTCCCCGATCTCATCCGGGACTCCGAACTCCTTCGGTACATCAAAACTCATAAACTCATAATATAACTGTCATCGAAACCTTAAGCGTGCGGACCCCATGGGTTCGAGAACAATGTAGACATGACCGAGACACGTCTCCGGTCAATAACCAATAGCGGAACCTGGATGCTCATATTGGCTCCTACATATTCTACGAAGATCTTTATCGGTCAGACCGCATAACAACATACGTTGTTCCCTTTGTCATCGGTATGTTACTTGCCCGAGATTCGATCGTCGGTATCTCAATACCTAGTCCAATCTCATTACCGACAAGTCTCTTTACTCGTTCCATAATACATCATCTCGCAACTAACTCATTAGTTGCAATGCTTGCAAGGCTTATGTGATGTGCATTACCGAGAGGGCCCAGAGATACCTCTCCGACAATCGGAGTGACAAATCCTAATCTTGAAATACGCCAACCCAACATGTACCTTTGGAGACACCTGTAGAGCTCCTTTATAATCACTCAGTTACGTTGTGACGTTTGGTAGCACACAAAGTGTTCCTCCGGTAAACGGGAGTTGCATAATCTCATAGTCATAGGAACATGTATAAGTCATGAAGAAAGCAATAGCAACATACTAAACGATCGAGTGCTAAGCTAACGGAATGGGTCAAGTCAATCACATCATTCTCCTAATGATGTGATCCCGTTAATCAAATAACAACTCTTTGTCTATGGTTAGCAAACATAACCATCTTTGATTAATGAGCTAGTCAAGTAGAGGCATACTAGTGACACTCTGTTTGTCTATTTATTCACACATGTATTATGTTTCCGGTTAATACAATTCTAGCATGAATAATAAACATTTATCATGAAATAAGGAAATAAATAATAACTTTATTATTGCCTCTAGGGCATATTTCCTTCAGAACCACCATCAGCCATTAAATATCTAGGGACTCCAAACCTCGGGAAAATAACTTCCTTAAGCATTTTAATAGAAGTGTTATGATCGGCACTACTAGTTGGAATAGCTTCTACCCACTTAGTAACGTAATCAACAGCAACTAAAATATGTGTGTATCCATTAGAGGCAGGAAAAGGTCCCACATAATCAAAGCCCCACACATCAAATGGTTCAATAACAAGTGAATAATTCATAGGCATTTCTTGACGTCTACTAATATTACCAATTCTTTGACATTCATCACAAGACAAGACAAACTTACGGGCATCCTTGAAGAGAGTAGGCCAATAAAAACCAGATTGCAATACCTTATGTGCAGTTCTATCTCCGGCGTGGTGTCCTCCATAAGACTCGGAATGACACTTGCGTAGGGTCTGTTCCTGTTCATGCTCAGGTACACAACGTCTAATAACACCATCTACTCCTTCTTTATAAAGATGTGGGTCATCCAAAAAGTAATGTCTTAAATCATAGAAAAACTTTTTCTTTTGTTGGTATGTGAAGCTAGGTGGTATAAATTTAGCAACAATATAATTAGCATAATCAGCATACCATGGAGTACTACGAGAAGTACTTATAACATTTAATTGTTCATCAGGAAAGCTAGCATTAATAGGTAGTGGGTCATCAAGAATATTTTCTAACCTAGACAAGTTGTCTGCAACGGGGTTCTCAGCTCCCTTTCTATCAACAATATGCAAATCAAATTCTTGTAGCAAGAGAACCCATCTAATAAGTCTAGGTTTAGCATCTTTCTTTTCCATAAGATATTTAATAGCAGCATGATCAGTTTGAATAGTTACTTTAGAATCAACAATATAAGATCTGAACTTATCACAAGCAAATACAACTGCTAAAAGCTCTTTTTCAGTAGTAGCATAATTTCTTTGAGCATTGTCTAGAGTCTTACTAGCATAATGAATAACATTTAATTTCTTATCAACTCTTTGCCCTAGAATAGCACCTACAGCATAATCACTAGCATCACACATAATTTCAAAGGGTAGGTTCCAATCAGGTGGCTGAACAACAGGTGTAGTGACTAATGCTTTCTTAAGTATTTCAAATGCTTCTACACAATCATCATCAAAGACAAATGGTATATCTTTTTGCAATAAATTAGTCAGAGGCCGAGAAATTTTTGAGAAGTCCTTAATGAACCTCCTATAAAATCCGGCGTGACCAAGGAAACTTCTTATACCTTTGATGTCCTTGGGACACGACATCTTTTCAATAGCATCAACCTTGGCTTTATCAACTTCAATACCTCTTTCAGAAACTTTGTGCCCCAAGACAATACCTTCATTAACCATAAAGTGGCACTTTTCCCAATTCAAGACAAGATTAGTTTCTTCACATCTCTGCAAAACTCGATCAAGATTGCTCAAGCAATCATCAAAAGAGGAACCATAGACAGAAAAGTCGTCCATGAAAACCTCACAAATCTTTTCACAAAAGTCAGAGAATATAGCCATCATGCATCTTTGGAAGGTAGCAGGTGCATTACATAAACCAAAAGGCATACGTCTATAAGCAAAAGTACCAATGTAAAAGTAGTCTTTGATTGATCTCTAGCCGACACAGGTATTTGAGAGAAACCAGAATAACCATCTAGAAAGCAATAGTGTGTATGTTTGCATAATCTTTCTAGCATTTGATCAATAAAAGGTAAGGGGTAATGATCTTTCTTAGTAGCTTTATTTAATTTGCGGAAATCAATTACCATCCTATAACCTGTGATAATTCTTTTTGGAATCAATTCATCTTTATCATTAGGAACAACAGTAATACCTCCCTTCTTAGGGACACAATGGACAGGACTTACCCACTCACTATCAGGAACGGGATAGATTATACCTGCCTCCAGAGGCTTTAGTATTTCTTTTTCTTACCACTTCTTTCATTTTAGGATTCAGATGTCGTTGAGGATCACGAACTGGTCTGGCATCTGCTTCCAAATTTATTTTATGTTGACATAGAGTGGGACTAATGCCCTTAAGATCATCAAGAGTATATCCAATAGTAGCACAATGCTTCTTCAGAGTTTTCAATAATCTTTCTTCTTCATGCTCTGAAAGTTTAGCACTAATAATAACAGGATATATCTTCTTTTCATCAAGATAAGCATATTTAAGATTATCAGGCAAAGGTTTAAGCTCAAACACGGGATCACCCTTGGGTGGAGGAGGATCCCCTAACATTTCAACAGGCAAATTGTGTTGTAGAATAGGTTCCTGTTTAAAGAATACTTCATCTATTTCCCTTCTTTCATTCATGAACATATCATTTTCATGGTCTAGCAAATAGTGTTCTAAAGGATCACTAGGAGGTACGGCAATAGAAGCAAGACCAATAATTTCATCCTTACTAGGTAATTCTTCCTCACGATGTTGTTTACTAAATTTAGAGAAATTAAACTCATGAACCATATCATCCAAGCCAACAGTAACAACATTCTTTGTGCAATCTATGGTAGCATTGACAGTATTTAAGAAGGGTCTACCAAATATTATGGGACAAAAGCTATCTTGCGGAGAAGTAAGAACAAGAAAATCAACAGGATACTTAGTTTTCCCACACAAGACTTCAACATCTCTAACAATTCCAATTGGTGCAATAGTATCTCTATTAGCAAGTTTAATTGTGACATCAATATCTTCTAACTCAACAGGTGCAATATCATGCATAATTTCTTTGTATAAGTCATGAGGTATAACACTAGCACTAGAACCCATATCACATAAGCCATGATAACAATGATCTCCTATTTTAACAGAAATAACAGGCACGCCTACCACAGGTCTATGTTTATCTTTATCACAAGGTTTAGCAATTCTAGCGGTTTCACCTTCAAACTGAATAACATGCCCATCAATATTATCAGACAAGAGATCTTTAACAATAGCAATATTAGGTTCCACTTTAACTTGCTCAGGAGGTGTATAAGTTCTAATATTGCTTTTACGAACAACAGTTGAAGCTTTAGCATGATCCTTTATTCTAACAGGGAAAGGTGGTTTCTCTACATAAGAAGTAGGAACAATAGGATCATTATAAGTGACAGTCTTTTCTTCAACTTTAATAGGTGCAACTACTTTTACTTCTATGGGAGGATGATATTTAAACCACTTCTCCTTAGGAAGATCAACATAAGTAGCAAAAGATTCACAGAAAGAAGCTACTATCTCAGAGTCAAGTCCATATTTAGTGCTAAACTTACGGAAAATATCGGTATCCATAAAATATTTAACACAATCAAACTTAGGTGTCATACCTGACTCCTTACCTTCGTCGAGGTCCCAATCTTCAGAGTTGCGTTTAATTCTATCCAATAAATTCCATCTAAATTCAATAGTCTTCATCATAAAAGAGCCAGCACAAGAAGTATCGAGCACGGTGCGATTGTTATCAGAAAGCCGAGCATATAAATTTTGAATAATTATTTCTCCCGGGAGCTCATGATTGGGGCATGAATATAACATTGATTTAAGCCTCCCTCAAGTTTGAGCGATGCTTTCTCCTTCGTGAGGCCAGAAATTATATATATAATTGCAATCACGATGAACAAGATGCATAGGGTAATACTTTTGATGAAATTCCAACTTCAATCTTTTATAGTCCCATGATCTCATATCATCACATAGCCTATACCATATCAATGTGTCTCCCTTCAAAGATAAAGGGAAGACCTTCTTCTTAGCAACATCATCGGGTATACCTGCAAGCTTAAATAATCCACAAACTTCATCCACATATATTAAGTGCTCATCAGGATGCTTTGTTCCATCTCCTGTAAAAGGGTTAGCTAGCAGTTTTTCCATCATACCCGAAGGAAATTCAAAAGGAGTTTCATTTTCAATAGGTTCAGTAGGTTGAGGAGCAACTCTTTGCTCTACTAGACGGGGTGAAGATACCCCGAACAAACCCCTCAGAGAATTACATTCCATAGTAACAAGTGACAATAAATTTCATCACACTATATAAATTTTTCATTACCAAATTCCACCTACCAAAGGCGCTACACTCCCCGGCAACGGCGCCAGAAAAGAGTCTTGATGACCCACAAGTATAGGGGATCTATCGTAGTCCTTTCGATAAGTAAGAGTGTCGAACCCAATGAGGAGCAGAAGGAAATGATAAGCAGTTTTTAGCAAGGTATTCTCTGCAAGTACTGAAATAAGTGGTAACAGATAGTTTTGTGATAGGATAAATTGTAACGAGCAACAAGTAACAAAAGTAAATAAAGTGCAGCAAGGTGGCCCAATCCTTTTGTAGCAAAGGACAAGCCGGAACAAACTCTTATAATAGGAAAAGCGCTCCCGAGGACACATGGGAATATCGTCAAGCTAGTTTTCATCACGTTCATATGATTCGCGTTCGATACTTTGATAATTTGATATGTGGGTGGACCAGTGCTTGGGTGTTGTTCTTACTTGAACAAGCATCCCACTTATGATTAACCTCTATTGCAAGCATCCGCAACTACAACAAAAGTATTAAGGTAAAGCTAACCATAGCATGAAATATTTGGATCCAAATCAGCCCCTTACGAAGCAACGCATAAACTAGGGTTTAAGCTTCTGTCACTCTAGCAACCCATCATCTACTTATTACTTCCCAATGCCTTCCTCTAGGCCCAAATAATGGTGAAGCATTATGTAGTCGACGTTCACATAACACCACTAGAGGCTAGACAACATACATTTTATCAAAATATCAAACGAATACCAAATTCACATGACTACTAATAGCAAGACTTCTCCCTTGTCCTCAGGAACGAACGTAATTACTCACAAAGCATATTCATGTTCATAATCAGAGGGGTAATAATATGCATATAGGATCTGAACATATGATCTTCCACCAAATAAACCAACTAGCATTAACTACAAGGAGTAATCAACACTACTAGCAACCTACTAGCACCAATCCCGGACTTTGAGACAAGAATTGGATACAAGAGATGAACTAGGGTTTGGAGATGAGATGGTGCTACTGAAGATGTTGATGGAGATTGCCCTCTCCCGATGAGAGGAGCGTTGGTGATGACGATGGTGATGATTTCCCCCTCCCGGAGGGAAGTTTCCCCGGCAGAACAGCTCTGCCGGAGCTCTAGATTGGATCCGCCAAGGTTCCGCCTCGTGGCGGCGGAGTCTCATCCCGAAAAGTTCCTTCCTATTTTTTTCTCATCGAAAGGCCTCATATAGGAGCAGATGGACGTCGGAGAGCCACCAGGGGGCCCATGAGGTAGGGGGCACACCCTAGGGGGGGCGCCCCCACCCTCGTGAGCAGCGTGTTGGGCCCCTGGCCTTCATCTTTGGCGAGGATTTTTCTTTATTTATTTTAAGACGTTCCGTGGAGTTTCAGGACTTTTGGAGTTGCGCAGAATAGGTCTCTAATATTTGCTCCTTTTCTAGCCCAGAATTCCAGCTGCCGGCATTCTCCCTGTTGGGGAACGTAGTAATTTCAAAAAAATACTTATGCACACGCAAGATCATGGTGATGCATAGCAACGAGAGGGGAGAGTGTGATCTACGTACCCACGTAGACCGACAGCGGAAGCGTTATGACAACGCGGTTGATGTAGTCGTATGTCTTCACGGCCCGATCGATCAAGCACCGAAACTACGGCACCTCCGAGTTTTAGCACACGTTCAGCTCGATGACGATCCCCGGACTCCTATCCAGCAAAGTGTCGGGGAAGAGTTCCGTCAGCACGACGGCGTGGTGACGATCTTGATGTTCTACTGTCGTAGGGCTTTGCCTAAGCACCGCTACAATATTACCGAGGAGTATGGTGGAAGGGGGCACCGCACACGGCTAAGAAAACGATCACGTGCATCAACTTGTGTGTCTAGGGGTGCCCTCTGCCCCTGTATATAAAGGAGCAAGGGGAGGAGGCCGGCCGGCCCTATGGCGCGCCAAGAAGGAGGAGTCCTCCTCCTAGTAGGAGTAGGACTCCCCTCTTTCCTACTCCTACTAGGAGGGGGAAAGGAAGGGGGAGAGGGGGAAGGAAAGGGGGGCGCCGCCCCCCCCTCTCTTAGTCCAATTCGGACCAGAGGGGGAGGGGGCGCGCGGCCCACCCTGGCCGCCCCTATATCTCTCCACTAAGGCCCATAAGGCCCATTACTTCTCCCGGGGGGTTCCGGTAACCCTCCGACACTCCAGTTTTCTCCGAAATCACCCGGAACACTTCTGGTGTCCGAATATAGTCGTCCAATATATCAATCTTTATGTCTCGACCATTTCGAGACTCCTTGTCATGTCCGTGATCACATCCGGGACTCCGAACTAACTTCGGTACATCAAAACTCATAAACTCATAATATAACTGTCATCGAAACCTTAAGCGTGCGGACCCTACGGGTTCGAGAACAATGTAGACATGACCGAGACACGTCTCCGGTCAATAACCAATAGCGGAACCTGGATGCTCATATTGGCTCCCACATATTCTACGAAGATCTTTATCGGTCAGATTGCATAACAACATACGTTGTTCCCTTTGTCATCGGTATGTTACTTGCCCGAGATTCGATCGTCGGTATCTCAATACCTAGTTCAATCTCGTTACTAGCAAGTCTCTTTACTCGTTTCGTAATACATCATCTCACAACTAACTCATTAGTTGCAATCCTTGCAAGGCTTATGTGATGTGCATTACCGAGAGGGCCCAGAGATACCTCTCTGACAATCGGAGTGACAAATCCTAATCTCGAAATACGCAAACCCAACATGTACCTTTGGAGACACCTGTAGAGCTCCTTTATAATCACCCAGTTACATTGTGACGTTTGGTAGCACACAAAGTGTTCCTCCGGCAAACGGGAGTTGCATAATCTCATAGTCATAGGAACATGTATAAGTCATGAAGAAAGCAATAGCAACATACTAAACGATCGGGTGCTTAGCTAAGGGAATGGGTCATGTCAATCACATCATTCTCCTAATAATGCGATCCCGTTAATCAAATGACAACACATGTCTATGGTTAGGAAACATAACCATCTTTGATTAACGAGCTAGTCAAGTAGAGGCATACTAGCGACGTTTAGTTTTGTCTATGTATTCACACAAGTATTATGTTTTCGGATAATACAATTCTAGCATGAATAATAAACATTTATCATGATATAAGGAAATAAAATAATAACATTATTATTGCCTCTAGGGCATATTCCCTTCAGTCTCCCACTTGCACTAGAGTCAATAATCTAGATTACACAGTAATGATTCTAACACCCATGGAGCTTTGGTGCTGATCATGTTTTGCTCGTGGAAGAGGCTTAGTCAACGGGTCTGCAACATTCAGATCCGTATGTATCTTGCAAATCTCTATGTCTCCCACCTGGACTAGATCCCGGATGGAATTGAAGCGTCTCTTGATGTGCTTGGTTCTCTTGTGAAATCTGCATTCCTTTGCCAAGGCAATTGCACCAGTATTGTCACAAAAGATTTTCATTGGACCCGATGCACTAGGTATGACACCTAGATCGGATATGAACTCCTTCATCCAGACTCCTTCATTTGCTGCTTCCAAAGCAGCTATGTACTCCGCTTCACATGTAGATCCCGCCACAACGCTTTGTTTAGAACTGCACCAACTGACAGCTCCACCGTTTAATGTAAACACGTATCCGGTTTGCGATTTAGAATCGTCCGGATCAGTGTCAAAGCTTGCATCAACGTAACCATTTACGATGAGCTCTTTGTCACCTCCAAATATGAGAAACATATCCTTAGTCCTTTTCAGGTATTTCAGGATGTTCTTGACCGCTGTCCAGTGATCCACTCCTGGATTACTTTGGTACCTCCCTGCTAGACTTATAGCAAGACACACATCAGGTCTGGTACACAACATTGCATACATGATAGAGCCTATGGCTGAAGCATAGGGAACATCTTTCATTTTCTCTCTATCTTCTGCATTGGTTGGGCATTGAGTCTTACTCAATTTCACACCTTGTAACACAGGCAAGAATCCTTTCTTTGCTTGATCCATTTTGAACTTCTTCAAAACTTTGTCAAGGTATGTGCTTTGTGAAAGTCCAATTAAGCGTCTTGATCTATCTCTATAGATCTTAATGCCCAATATGTAAGAAGCTTCACCGAGGTCTTTCATTGAAAAACTCTTATTCAAGTATCCCTTTATGCTATCCAGAAATTCTATATCATTTCCGATTAGTAATATGTCATCTACATATAATATCAGAAATGCTACAGAGCTCCCACTCACTTTCTTGTAAATACAGGCTTCTCCAAAAGTCTGTACAAAACCAAATGCTTTGATCACACTATCAAAGCGTTTATTCCAACTCCAAGAGGCTTGCACCAGTGCATAAATGGATCGCTGGAGCTTGCACACTTTGTTAGCTCCTCCCTTTGGATCGACAAAACCTTCTGGCTGCATCATATACAACTCTTCTTCCAGAAATCCATTCAGGAATGCAGTTTTGACATCCATCTGCCATATTTCATAATCATAAAATGCAGCAATTGCTAACATGATTCGGACAGACTTAAGCATCGCTTCGGGTGAGAAGGTCTCATCGTAGTCAATCCCTTGAACTTGTTGAAAACCTTTTGCGACAAGTCGAGCTTTGTAGACAGTAACATTACCGTCAGCGTCAGTCTTCTTCTTGAAGATCCATTTATTCTCAATTGCTTGCCGATCTTTTGGCAAGTCAACCAAAGTCCACACTTTGTTCTCATACATGGATCCCATCTCAGATTTCATGGCTTCAAGCCATTTTGCGGAACATCATGATCTAGTAGCATGACTTCCAGAACAGGATTACCGTACCACTCTGGTGCGGATCTTACTCTGGTTGATCTACGAGGTTCAGTAGTATCTTGTTCTGAAGTTTCATGACCATCATCATTAGCTTCCTCACTAATTGGTGTAGGTGTCATAGAAACTGGTTTCTGTGATGTACTACTTTCCAATAAGGGAGCAGGTACAGTTACCTCATCAAGTTCTACTTTCCTCCCACTCACATCTTTTGAGAGAAACTCCTTCTCTAGAAAGTTTCCAAATTTAGCAACAAAAGTCTTGCCTTCGGATCTGTGATAGAAGGTGTATCCAATAGTTTCCTTTGGATATCCTATGAAGACACATTTCTCCGATTTGGGTTCGAGCTTATCAGGTTGAAGCTTTTTCACATAAGCATCGCAGCCCCAAACTTTCAGAAACGACAACTTTGGTTTCTTGCCAAACCACAGTTCATAAGGCGTCGTCTCAACGGATTTTGATGGTGCCCTATTTAACGTGAATGCGGCCGTCTCTAGAGCATAATCCCAAAACGATAGCGGTAAATCAGTAAGAGACATCATAGATCGCACCATATCAAGTAAGGTACGATTACGACGTTCAGACACACCATTACGCTGTGGTGTTCCGGGTGGCGTGAGTTGCGAAACTATTCCGCATTGTTTCAAATGTACACCAAACTCGTAACTCAAATATTCTCCTCCACGATCAGATCGTAGGAATTTTATTTTCTTGTTACGATGATTTTCAACTTCACTCTGAAATTCTTTGAACTTTTCAACTGTTTCAGACTTATGTTTCATTAAGTAGATATACCCATATCTGCTTAAGTCATCTGTGAAGGTGAGAAAATAACGATATCCGCCACGAGCCTCAACATTCATCGGACCACATACATCTGTATGTATGATTTCCAACAAATCTGTTGCTCTCTCCATAGTACCGGAGAACGGTGTTTTTGTCATCTTACCCATAAGGCACGGTTCGCAAGTACCAAGTGATTCATAATCAAGTGGTTCCAAAAGTCCATCAGTATGGAGTTTCTTCATGCGATTTATACCGATATGACCTAAACGGCAGTGCCACAAATAAGTTGCACTATCATTATCAACTCTGCAGCTTTTGGCTTCAACATTATGAATATGTGTGTCACTACTATCGAGATTTAATAAGAATAGACCATTCTTCATGGGTGCATGACCATAAAAGATTTTACTCATATAAATAGAACAATCATTATTCTCTGATTTAAATGAATAACCGTCTCGCATCAAACAAGATCCAGATATAATGTTCATGATCAACGCTGGCACCAAATAACAATTATTTAGGTCTAATATTAATCCCGAAGGTAGATGTAGAGGTAGCGTGCCGACCGCGATCACATCGACTTTGGAACCATTTCCCACGCGCATCGTCACCTCATTCTTAGCCAATCTTCGCTTAATCTGTAGTCCCTGTTTCGAGTTGCAAATGTTAGCAACAGAACCAGTATCAAATACCCAGGTGCTACTATGAGCATTAGTAAGGTACACATCAATAACATGTATATCGCATATACCTTTGTTCACCTTGCCATCCTTCTTATCCGCCAAATACTTGGGGCAGTTCCGCTTCCAATGACCAGTCTGCTTGCAGTAGAAGCACTCAGTTTCAGGCTTAGGTCCAGATTTGGGTTTCTTCTCTTGAGCAGCAACTTGCTTGCTGTTCTTTTTGAAGTTCCCCTTCTTCCCTTTGCCTTTTTTCTTGAAACTAGTGGTCTTGTTGACCATCAACACTTGATGCTCCTTTTTGATTTCTACCTCCGCAGCTTTCAGCATTGCGAAGAGCTCGGGAATAGTCTTATTCATCCCTTGCATATTATAGTTCATCACGAAGCTCTTGTAGCTAGGTGGCAGTGATTGTAGAATTCGGTCAATGACGCAATCATCTGGAAGATTAACTCCCAATTGAATCAAGTGATTATTATACCCAGACATTTTGAGTATATGCTCACTGACAGAACTGTTCTCCTCCATCTTGCAGCTATAGAACTTATTGGAGACTTCATATCTCTCAATCCAGGCATTTGCTTGAAATATTAACTTCAACTCCTGGAACATCTCATATGCTCCATGACGTTCAAAACGTCGTTGAGGTCCCGATTCTAAGCCGTAAAGCATGGCACACTGAACTATCGAGTAGTCATCTGCTTTGCTCTGCCAGACGTTCATAACATCTGGTGTTGCTCCAGCAGCAGGCCTAGCACCCAGCGGTGCTTCCAGGATGTTATTCTTCTGTGCAGCAATGAGGATAATCCTCAAGTTACGGACCCAATCCGTGTAATTGCTACCATCATCTTTCAACTTTGCTTTCTCAAGAAACGCATTAAAATTCAACGGAACAACAGCACGGGCCATCTATCTACAATCAAACATAAACAAGCAAGATACTATCAGGTACTAAGTTCATGATAAATTTAAGTTCAATTAATCATATTACTAAAGAACTCCCACTTTGATAGACATCCCTCTAATCCTCTAAGTGATCACGTGATCCAAATCAACTAAACCATGTCCGATCATCACGTGAGATGGAGTAGTTTCATTGGTGAACATCACTATGTTGATCATATCTACTATATGATTCACGCTCGACCTTTCGGTCTCCGTGTTCCGAGGCCATATCTGTATATGCTTGGCTTGTCAAGTATAACCTGAGTATTCCGCGTGTGCAACTGTTTTGCACCCGTTGTATTTGAACGTAGAGCCTATCACACCCGATCATCACGTGGTGTCTCAGCATGAAGAACTTTCGCAACGGTGCATACTCAGGGAGAACACTTCTTGATAATTAGTGAGAGATCATCTTAAAATGCTACCGTCAATCAAAGTAAGATAAGATGCATAAAAGATAAACATCACATGCAATCAATATAAGTGATATGATATGGCCATCATCATCTTGTGCTTGTGATCTCCATCTTTGAAGCACCGTCATGATCACCATCGTCACCGGCGCGACACCTTGATCACCATCATAGTATCATTGTCGTCTCGCCAATCTTATGCTTCCACGACTATCGCTACCGCTTAGTGATAAAGTAAAGCATTACAGCGCAGTTGCATTGCATACAATAAAGCAACAACCATATGGCTCCTGCCAGTTGCCGATAACTCGGTTACAAAACATGATCATCTCCTACAATAAAATTTAGCATCATGTCTTGACCATATCACATCACAACATGCCCTGCAAAAACAAGTTAGACGTCCTCTACTTTGTTGTTACAAGTTTTACGTGGCTGCTATGGGCTTAAGCAAGAACCAATCTTACCTACGCATCAAAACCACAATGATAGTTTGTCAAGTTGGTGCTGTTTTAACCTTCGCAAGGACCGGGCGTAGCCACACTCAGTTCAACTAAAGTTGGAGAAACTCACACCCGCTAGCCACCTTTGTGCAAAGCATGTCGGGAGAACCGGTCTCGCGTAAGCGTACGCGTAATGTCGGTCCGAGCCGCTTCGTCCAACAATACCGCCGAACCAAAGTATGACATGCTGGTAAGCAGTATGACTTATATCGCCCACAACTCACTTGTGTTCTACTCGTTCATATAACATGAACACATAAAACCTGGCTATGATACCACTGTTGGGGAACGTAGTAATTTCAAAAAAATTCCTACGCACACACAAGATCATGGTGATGCATACCTACGAGAGGGGAGAGTGTGATCTATGTACCCTCATAGACCGACAGCGGAAGCGTTATGACAACGCGGTTGATGTAGTTGTACGTCTTCACGGCCCAATCGATCAAGCACCGAAACTACGGCACCTCCGAGTTTTAGCACACGTTCAGCTCGATGACGATCCCCGGACTCCGATCCAGCAAAGTGTCGGGGAAGAGTTCCGTCAGCACGACGGCGTGGTGACGATCTTGATGTTCTACCGTCGCAGGGCTTCGCCTAAGCACCGCTACAATATTATCGAGGAGTATGGTGGAAGGGGGCACCGCACACGGCTAAGAAAACGATCACGTGGATCAACTTGTGTGTCTAAGGGTGCCCTCTGCCCCTGTATATAAAGGAGCAAGGGGAGGAGGCCGGCCGGCCCTATGGCGCGCCAAGGAGGAGGAGTCCTCCTCCTAGTAGGAGTAGCACTCCCCTCTTTCCTACTCCTACTAGGAGGGGGAAAGGAAGGGGGAGAGGGAGAAGGAAAGGGGGGCGCCGCCCCCCTCTCCTAGTCCAATTCGGACCAGAGGGGGAGGGGGCGCGCGGCCCACCCTGTCCGCCCCTCTCTCTCTCCACTAAGGCCCATTACTTCTCCCGGGGGGGTTCCGGTAACCCTCCGGCACTCCGGTTTTCTCTGAAATCACCCGGAACACTTCCGGTGTCCGAATATAGTCGTCCAATATATCAATCTTTATGTCTTGACCATTTCGAGACTCCTCGTCATGTCCGTGATCACATCCAGGACTCCGAACTAACTTCGGTACATCAAAACTCATAAACTCATAATATAACTGTCATCGAAACCTTAAGCGTGCGGACCCTACGGGTTCGAGAACAATGTAGACATGACCGAGACACGTCTCCGGTCAATAACCAATAGCGGAACCTGGATGCTCATATTGGCTCCCACATATTCTATGAAGATCTTTATCGGTCAGACCGCATAACAACATACGTTGTTCCCTCTGTCATCGGTATGTTACTTGCCCGAGATTCGATCGTCGGTATCTCAATACCTAGTTCAATCTCGTTACCGGCAAGTCTCTTTACTCGTTTCGTAATACATCATCCCACAACTAACTCATTAGTTGCAATGCTTGCAAGGCTTATGTGATGTGCATTACCGAGAGGGCCCAGAGATACCTCTCCAACAATCGGAGTGACAAATCCTAATCTCGAAATACGCCAACCCAACATGTACCTTTGGAGACACCTGTAGAGCTCCTTTATAATCACCCAGTTATGTTGTGACGTTTGGTAGCACACAAAGTGTTCCTCCGGCAAACGGGAGTTGCATAATCTCATAGTCATAGGAACATGTATAAGTCATGAGGAAAGCAATAGCAACATACTAAACGATCGGGTGCTAAGCTAATGGAATGGGTCATGTCAATCACATCATTCTCCTAATAATGTGATCCCGTTAATCAAATGACAACACATGTCTATGGTTAGGAAACATAACCATCTTTGATTAACGAGCTAGTCAAGTAGAGGCATACTAGTGACGTTTAGTTTTGTCTATGTATTCACACAAGTATTATGTTTCCGGATAATACAATTCTAGCATGAATAATAAACATTTATCATGATATAAGGAAATAAAATAATAACATTATTATTGCCTCTAGGGCATATTTACTTCACTCCCCCCTTATGTAAACCTTGTAAAATAAGAGAGAATAGCCATAAGTATTGTGACATAAAGTGAAATAACAGCCCATAATACAATAAATATCGTTATAAAAGCATGATGCAAAATGGACGTATCATTTAGCCTCTACGATCTCATGGTAGATCAACTCTTGTAATACTCATATCATCAAGATCAGTCAAGCAGGACGTAGGGTATTACCTCCATTAAGAGGGCCCGAACCTGGGTAAACATTGTGTCCCATGCCTCCTGTTACCATCCGCCTTAGACGCATAGATCGGGATCCCCTACCCGAGATCCGCCGGTTTTACACCGACATTGGTGCTTTCATTGAGAGTTCCGATGTGTCCTCGCCATAAGGCTTGATGGATCCTCATCGGTGACGATGCGATCCAGGGTGAGGTTTTTCTCCCCGGACAGATTTTCGTATTCGGCGGCTTTGTACTGCGGGCCAACTCGCTTGGCCATCTGGAGAAGATCGAGAGCTACGCCCCTGGCCATCAGGTCAGGTTTGGAAGCTTAAACTACACTGCCGACATCCGCGGAGACTTGATCTTCGACGGATTCGAGCCCATGTCAGGTGCGCCGCACAGTCTCGACAGGTATGACTTAGCTCTCCCGTCGGACGGTGTTCGGGAGATCACACCTATGGCTACTCCGGCCTTCGATCCAGAGCAGATCGTGCCGTCCGAGGACGTGTGGGTAAACCCTGCCACGGAGGCCGCACACTCAGCGGCGATAGAGCCAAATACTGACTTCACTCCCTATGAGACCTGTGTTGCCGGACCCTTGGATTCATCCCCGACCACAGGCTCTGAACCGCCCGCGTTTGTGCCTATCGAATCTGATTGGACACCGATCATGGAGTTCACCTCCGCGGATATCTTTCAACACCTGCCTTTGGGCGACTTGCTAGATTCATTGAAATCTCTCTCCTTGTCAGGAGACCCTCGGCCGAACTATGTCCGGCTTGAGTGGGAAGTGGACGACGTAGAAATTCATTCCCCACCCACCACCCACTTAATAGCCACTGTCGACGACTTAACCGACATTCTTAATTTTGGCCCCGAAGACATCGACGGTTTGGACGTCGATGCAGGAGAGAAACATGAACCACCGCCCACAGGGTGCTGGACGACCACTTCATCACACGATATATACATGGTGGATACACCCAAAGAAAACAATGACAAGGAATGGAGGGATGCAGTGGAGGGTAACCCCCTCGAGAAGTAGCCAAAGCGGCGACGTAGGCGCCGCTCCAAATCCCACCTCGGCAAAAACAGCGATAATAGCGCAGGAAAGAATAATACCCCGGACGACTCCAAAGCAAACGACGACCACATGGACCCAGCGATAGAGCAGGATGAACCAGTGGACGCCAAGCATAGTACGGAACCGTTGCCCGATCACGGCGCGCCAAGGGCAAAGCTCACCAACCTGTCTCCGGAGAGGAGAATAGTCCGGACAACGATGCACACATCATCCCGGAAAGGCACTTGGAGCAAGAAAACCTCCATAGAAGCCTTATTGCCACCGCGAGGAGTTTAAAGAAGCAGAAGCAAAGGCTTAAAGCCGTGCAAAATACACTCAACAGTAGATGGAACAAAGTGCTCGACACTGAAGAAAAGCACGGTGGCAGTTGCCACACAAAGAGCTATCCAAAGCGCAAGCTGTTGCCTGAATTCGATGACAAGGCTTTAGAGCCTACACGGCCAAAAAATAAAACGGCTGATCAGCCGGATCGACCACCCCGTGGCTGCGATAGGGCGACTAACGATGTCGAACATAAGTTGGCGCACGATTTACGTGAGGACTTGCACCAAAAAGCCGGTCTGACAGATCCATCTATGGATCTTGGAAGCGCGCTCCGGCACATAATCAAAACAGAACACTACAACCGTCAAAACGCCATGGCACATCCAAACACAAGGGTGCCGCACACCTGCTATGCTTCACCGATGAGGTGCTGGATCATGAATTCCCCGAAAGATTCAAACTCGTGAACATAGAGGCATACGACCGAACGATAGACCCCGGGGTCTGGATTGAGGACTTTATCCTTCATATCCACATGGCTCACGGAGATGATATCGACGCCATCAAATACTTACCCCTCAAGTTGAATGGACCAGCTCGGCACTGGCTGAAGAGCCTCCCCAAAAACTCAATTGGAAGTTGGGAAGAGCTCGAAGATGCTTTTAGGGCTAATTTTCAAGGGACCTATGTCCAACCTCCGGACGCAGACGGCCTCAGTCATATAATTCAAGCAGCCCGGAGAGTCAGCCCGAAAGCTTTGGAACAGATTCCTCACTAAGAAGAATCAAATTGTCGACTGCCCGGACGCTGAAGCCTTAGCGGCTTTCAAACGCAGTGTCCGGGACGAATGCCTCGCCAGACACCTCGGCCAGGAGAAACCGAGGACAATGGAAGCCCTAACAAACCTTATGACCCGCTTTTGCGCGGGCGAAGATAGTTGGCTGGCCCGTAGCGGCACCAGCAACCCAGGCACATCCGAAGTTAGGGATGGCAATGGAAAACCACGATGCAATAAAAGCAAGCATCGAAACAAGGAAGACAACCCAGACAACACGGCGGTAAACGCCGGATTCAGGAGCTCTCGACCCGGTCAACGGAAAAAGCCATTTAAAGGCAGCAGAGATGGACCGTCCAGCCTAAACAAGATTCTAGACATATTATGTCAGATTCATGGCACCTCCGACAAACCGGCAAACCACACCAACAGGGAATGCTGGGTCTTTAAGCAGGCCGGCAAGCTAAACGCCGACAATAAGGGGAGGGAGACGCCAAGCGAAGACGAGGATGAACCTCGTCAGCCGAACATTGGGGGACAGAAAAAATTCCCACCAGAGGTCAAAACAGTGAACATGATTCACGTAACGAAGAGGAGGAGCAAACGCGCACTCCGAGACACATGCGCCATAGAGCCCGTCACCCCCAAGTTCAACCCCTGGTCGGCCTGCCCGATCACCTTTGATCAAGGGATCACCCAACTAGTATCTGGAACGGAGGATCAGCCACCTTGGTACTAGACCCAATAATGACGGATACCATCTCACCAGAGTCCTTATGGACGGCGGTGGTAGTCTTAATCCGATATATCAGGACACAGTCTGCAAAATGGGGATAGACCCGACAAGCATCGGCCAAAGCAATACTACCTTTAAAGGAGTAATACCATGCTCAGAGGCCCGCTACACGGGCTCTCTAGTACTAGAGGTTGTATTCGGTTCTCCCGACAACTTCCGAAGTGAAAAGCTAACCTTCGACATCGCCCCATTCCGAAGCGGCTATCAAGCGCTACTCGGAAGAACTACCTTCGCTCGTTTTAATGCAATACCGCATTACGCTTACCTTAAGGTTAAGATGCCCGGTCCACCTGGCATCATCACAATTAGCGGAAACACAGAACGTTCCTTACGTGCGGAAGAACGTGCAACGGCTTTAGTATCCAAACACTGAACGCCCTCTCCAATCAGAATAAATGATCGGTCGTCAAGACCATGGACACGGCTAGACGAGTCCGGCGAATCACTAGCTGTAACAGCTCAGATAAACTTAAAACTGGGTTGATGGATATACCCCTATAGGTGGTGCTAGGGGCTTCCCACATGTAAAAAGGACTATAGTTCAGCTTGATCTTATTTAGATTGAATTTTAATGGTTTATTGAGAATAACCAATTTTTCACACGAAAACTTTCACCTGGGCTTTCCTCTCTTACATATTATCATCGTGCTACACCCTTCCAGGATACGGCAAAACGGAGACACAGGCGCAGACGTGCAGCAGGGCCCCGTTCAAAGGTTTCTTTTTAGATTAAGACCCTGTGTAAACCTTTTTTACTGTCTCTTGTTGCTTCACACCCTCGGGATACTCAACATAACCAAGAGGGATGATGGCGTTATTGACATTCCATCACGTCAGACTAATGCACGTACCTGGAAATTCAGGGCTTATTATCAAGGGCGTTACTTAGCCCAGTATACGTTGTAAAGACCGAATACCTTAGGGAGTGTTCGGCGTTGCGAGTTTGGCCTTATATGCATCAGCTTCGAATCATGTCTTTGGTCAATAGTTGGGTTTGCCCGGCTCTCGTGTTTTGCTACCTTACGTTCCGCTCTATCGGCTAAGGTGGCACCAGGAGAACTACTGCGATTGTGCCCTGGTTCATCTGGATGAGCACCTCAGTAGAGAAAGCCGAAAACTGACTGTCATGGTAAAGCGCGAGACTGGTCAACCACTCGAGGACTCAGCAGAATCTTTGTGATTCCTCCGCATTAACGAAGGACCGGTTTCCCGGTCATGTATGTACGCGCACCGTATTCGGATAAGCGCGGAAGTACCAGGGGCTATATAGTAGCCCCACTGTCAAACTCCTATGGCTAAGTGAAAGTGTTAAAGCAATATAGTCTGATTGCCTTGTTCGCCGCGCTATCACCTCCTTAATGGACCAAGACGTTGGATCAAGTGTGAATACACGCTTTTCCGAACACCCCCGCATTATATGCGTGGGTGTTGAAGCCGACGACTGCAAACTTTCAGGTTATATACATACATAAAACAGCCGCACAGGAGGCATCATAATACTTTCAGGCAAAAGTATAAACACGACCTTTTATAAACCAAATCACATTGTTTTTACAAATTGGGATACATGTCACTCGAACATGATACTCTTCGAGCACTGAGCCTATATTAGACGAGCGCCTTCTAGGACTTCTTCAAAATAGTGCTTGGACGAGACCTGGCCTACGGTCCGACCCCAGGTTGCAATAGCGGTGGCGTCCATCTCTGCCCAGTATGTCTTAACACGAGCAAGAGCCATCCGCACACCCTCTATGCACGCCGACCTCTTTACGGCGTCAATATGCGGCACAACGCCAAGGAATCTTTGCACTAGACCAAAATAACTATTCGGCCTTGGTCCTCCCGGCCAAAGATGATCAACGACAGACCTCATGGCAAGCCCGGACAACCTATGGAGCTCAGCCCACTCGGCCATTTGCTCATTTAACAGCAGCGAACGCGTCGGAGCACCGAACTGCGACCAGAACAAATTTTCCACTTCATGATCTTTTTGATCTTTGAAGAACTCAGTCGCATCAGCAGCACTCATTGCCATGTCCGAATACGCGTCGGCAGCACTCCATAATTGATCTAGAGGGGCATACTTCGGATCTCTGAACTTCGTCCGCAATAAAGAGGGCTTCCCAGCCGTGATATCTCCGGCCTGGCGAAGCTCCTCCTTCGCCGCTCTGATTTTAGAGCGGGTCTCCTTAGCTGCTACCATGGTTTTCTCCAAGTCCGCCATTTTCGCTCGGCTTTTGTTTTCAAGCAGCTCATACCGGTCGGCGGCATCCTTCAGTTCAATAGCCATCTTGGCTATTTTGTCTTCGCTCTGGCGATGAGTAGCCTTTTCGGCTCTTAACTCTTCGGCCGCCTTTAGGGCGGCCGCATCACTCCTCCTGGCTTGTTCCTTGGCTTGGGCAAGTTCCGCCCGAAGTGTCTCCACAGCGGCAGCTCCATCTACAGTCACAGAATGTTATAGATACTAGCATCATGCTCCTCTTAATATTTGTTGACCACCCGAAAATACATACCCTGTGCCTCGTCAAGCCGCTTGTTCACAAGCGCGATGTCAGCATCTGCCATGTCAAGTTGCCGGATAAATCCGGCAAATTCAGCAGTCCGACCAGCCACCGGGCCGTCAGCCGCCTGCACATGAAAGCAGCACAATAATTACCTGGGACTACGATCCTCTGTTTGCCGCCTCCGGACAGCAACCAGAGTCTCAAGGGCTACTATCTATATAGAGCACACCTAGCGTGTGCGGTACCATCAAAAAATTGTTATATATTACTTTGCGTACCTCAAAACCTCTTAGCAGGCTCATAAAAGCTTCATGCAACCCACTTGTGGCGGACGAGATCCTCTCAACCACTGTACTCATTAAAGTACGATGCTCCTCTGAAATAGCCGCTCTCTCCAAAGACTCATCAGTGCGCTGGTTGCCCACTAGACAGTCCCGGACTCTTTTTGTTGCTCTCCATAGCAGAAGAATACTCCGGACTGCGGGTGGCCGAAGGGTCACCTTCAGGCCTTGGCGGATCAGGAGAAACCCTCCGTGATGACACCTCAAGGTCGTCTGCCCCAGGAGGCGGGGAGGCAGGGGGAGGTGTTTCGCTCTCCATCATCTTCGGAAGAAGATCCCCCAAAGACGAACTCTGCTGAGAAGGGCTACGGGCCGGACTGCAAGATATATGAGTCGGTTATTGTCCTCGGAGATAAAGCATGATATATTTACCAAAAGCACTTTTGATTCACTTACAGCTCGGTGGAGGGCTGGCCCCCTTGCGGGCACTGTGCGGTAAGGACGCCCTCCGGGGCAGTGCCTCCTGATGAAGATTTCCTCCCTCGTTTGGAATCTTTCGTTTCCAAGTCGTCAGAGACAGTCCTTTTCCTTCCTAGGGGGGAGGGGATTCTAGATTCTTCTCCTTGATCATCCTCCTTCGTGGAGACACTAATTCCCCCGGTTTGGATGAGTGATGCGTGAGGCCCGCTTTCGGCTTCTTTATCCCTCCCTTTATCTTCCCCTGATGGCACTTGATAAGGCGCGTGCTCGAGCATCCGGGCTAGTACAGGATCCGATGAGCCTTCGGGAAGGGGGGCCGAACACCTGATCATCTTCGCCTTTCTTATCTAGTCCTGGCCAAGATTGATTTTTTTTCAGAATAATGTTGTGACAAATAAAAAGACAGCATGTTCTGCCGTAGAATTACTTACCTGGGTATCTGGACGGTTGCAGTTGAGACCCGCATCCTCGGTGGTGTCCAGACACTTTATTCATGATCCGAAGAACAATCCATACATCTCTTCGAGTGTCATGCCGAAGAACTGCTGAATAGCTCGCGGTCCTTCCGGGTTGAACTCCCATGTATGGAGAGATCGACGTTGGCACGGCAGGACCCGACGAACTAGCATGACTTGCATTACCTTGACAAGGCTGACATCTCTCTTGAGGAGATCCCGGATGCGACTCTGCAATGTCGGCACGTCATTAACTAGCCCGTAGTCCAACCCCTTGTTGACCCATGACGCCAGTTGCGGTGGGGGCCCGAACGGAAGGCGGGGGGAGCTACCCACTTAGTACTTCGGGGAGCTGTGATGTAAACTCACTCCCGCTGCCATAAACTGGACACCTCTGGGAAGGAACCCTTTGACCATGGGGCATCGACGCCTTTGCTTATTGTGGCGCCTCCGCATTCTACGTGTCGCCCATCGAGCGTCGTCGGCTTCACATTGAAGGTCTTGAGCCATAAGCCGAAGTGTGGGGTGATGCGGAGGAAGGCCTCACATACGACGATAAACGACGAGATGTGAAGGATGGAATCTGGGGCTAGATCATGGAAATCGAGCCCGTAATAGAACATAAGCCCTCTAACACAGGGATCAAGACTAAAACCTAGCCCTTGGAGGAAGTGGGAAACAAATACGACGCTCTCGTTGGGTTCAGGAGTGGGGATGACCTACCCTTGAGTAGGCAGCCTGTGCGAGATTTCGGCGGTCAGATACCTGGCTTCTCTTAGCTTCCTGATGTCCTCCTCTGTGACAGAAGAGGGGACCCACCGGCCCTGAAGGTTGGATCCTGACATGGTTGAAGGTCCGAAGCACTTAGCCTGAGCCTTGGGTTTCGGAACTCAAGGTGGGGGATGTTGGAAATATGCCCTAGAGGCAATAATAAAATCATTATTATATTTCCTTGTTCATGATAATTGTCTATTATTCATGCTATAATTGTATTATCCGGAAATCGTAATACATGTGTGAATACATAGACCACAATGTGTCCCTAGTGAGCCTCTAGTTGACTAGCTCGTTGATCAACAGATAGTCATGGTTTCTTGGCTATGGACATGGGGATGTCATTGATAACGGGATCACATCATTAGGAGAATGATGTGATGGACAAGACCCAAACCTAAGCATAGCACAAAGATCGTGTAGTTCGTTTGCTGTAGCTTTTCTGGATGTCAAGTATCATTTCCTTAGACCATGAGATTGTGCAACTCCCGGATACCGTAGGAGTGCCTTGGGCGTGCCAAACGTCACAACGTAATTGGGTGACTATAAAGGTACATTACAGATATCTCCGAGAGTGTCTGTTGGGTTGGCACGAATCGAGACTGGGATTTGTCACTCCGTATGACGGAGAGGTATCTCTGGGCCCACTCGGTAATGCATCATCATAATGAGCTCAATGTGATCAAGTGGTTGATCACGGGATCATGCATTACGGTACGAGTAAAGTGACTTGCCGGTAACGAGACTGAACAAGGTATTGGGATACCGACGATCGAGTCTCGGGCAAGTAACGTACCGATTGACAAAGGGAATTGAGTACGGGATTGATTAGGTCCTCGACATCGTGGTTCATCCGATGAGATCATCGAGGAGCATGTGGGAGCCAACATGGGTATGCAGATCCCGCTATTGGTTATTGACCAGAGAGTCGTCTCGGTCATGTCTGCTTGTCTCCCGAACCCGTAGGGTCTACACACTTAAGGTTCGGTGACGCTAGGGTTGTATAGATATGAGTATGCAGTAATCCGAAAGTTGTTCGGAGTCCCGGATGAGATCCTGGACGTCACGAGGAGTTCCGAAATTGTCCGGAGGTGAAGAATTATATATAGGAAGCGTAGTTTCGGCCATCGGGAAAGTTTCAGGGTCACCGGTATTGTACCGGGACCACCGGATGGGTCCCGGAGGTCCACCGGGTGGGGCCACCCATCCCGGAGGGCCCCATGGGCTGAAGTGGGGAGGGGAACCAGCCCATAGTGGGCTGGTGTGCCCTCCCTTGGGCCCCCCATGCGCCTAGGGTTGGGAACCCTAGGGGAGGGGGCGCCTCCACTTGCCTTGGGGGGTACTCCACCCCCTTGGTTGTCGCCCCCCCTAGGAGATCCCATCTCCTAGGGCCGGCGCACCCCCCTAGGGGGCCTATATAAAGGGGGGGAGGGAGGGCAGCCGCACCTCAAGCCTTGGCGCCTCCCTCTCCCCTGCTACACCTCTCCCTCTCGCAGAAACTCGGCGAAACCCTGCTGCGATCACTGCTGCATCCACCACCACGCCGTCGTGCTGCTGGATCTTCATCAACCTCTCCTTCCCCCTTGCTGGATCAAGAAGGAGGAGACGTCATCCGCTCCGTACGTGTGTTGAACGCGGAGGTGTCATCCGTTCGGCACTTGGTCATCGGTGATTTGGATCACGGCGAGTACGACTCCATCATCCCCGTTCTATTGAACGCTTCCGCGCGCGATCTACAAGGGTATGTAGATGCACTCTCCTCTCGTTGCTAGTTGACTCCATAGATTGATCTTGGTGAAACGTAGGAATTTTTTTTGTTTTCTGCTACGATCCCCAACAGTGGCATCATGAGCTAGGTCTATGCGTAGTTACTATGCATGAGTAGAACACAAAGTAGTTGTGGGCGTCGATATTGTCAATTTGCTTGCCGCTACTAGTCTTATCTTGATTCGGCGGCATCGTGGGATGAAGCGGCCCAGACCAACCTTACACGTACGCTTACGTGAGACCGGTTCCACCGATTGACATGCACTAGTTGCATAAGGTGGCTGGCGGGTGTCTGTCTTTCCCACTTTAGTCGGATCGGATTCGATGAACAGGGTCCTTATGAAGGGTAAATAGAAATTGGCAATTCACGTTGTGGTTTTGGCGTAGTTAAGAAACGTTCTTGCTAGAAACCTATAGCAGCCACGTAAAAACTTGCAACAACAATTAGAGGACGTCTAACTTGTTTTTGCAGCAAGTGTTTTGTGATGTGATATGGCCAAAAGTTGTGATGAATGATGAATGATATATGTGATGTATGAGATTGATCATGTTCTTGTAATAGGGATCACGACTTGCATGTCGATGAGTATGACAACCAGCAGGAGCCATAGGAGTTGTCTTTATTTATTTATGACCTGCGTGTCAACATAAACGTCATGTAATTACTTTACTTTATTGCTAAAGTGTTAGCCATAGTAGTAGAAGTAATAGTTGGCGAGCAACTTCATGGAGACACGATGATGGAGATCATGATGATGGAGATCATGGTGTCATGCCGGTGACAAGATGATCATGGAGCCCCAAGATGGAGATCAAAGGAGCTATATGATATTGGCCATATCATGTCACTATTATTTGATTGCATGTGATGTTTATCATGTTTTTGCATCTTGTTTAATTAGAACGATGGTAGTAAATAAGATGATCCCTCGTAATAATTTCAAGAAAGTGTTCCCCCTAACTGTGCGCCGTTGCGACAGTTCGTTGTTTCGAAGCACCACGTGATGATTGGGTGTGATAGATTCCAATGTTCACATACAACGGGTGTAAGACAGATTTACACACGCAATACACTTAGGTTGACTTGACGAGTCTAGCATGTACAGACATGGCCTCGGAACACAGAAGACCGAAAGATCGAGCATGAGTCGTATAGAAGATACGATCAACATGAAGATGTTCACCGATGTTGACTAGTCCGTCTCACGTGATGATCGGACATGGCCTAGTCAACTCGGATCATGTTATACTTAGATGACTGGAGGGATGTCTATAAGTGGGAGTTCATTGAATAATTTGATTAGATGAACTTAATTATCATGAACTTAGTCTAAAATCTTTACAATATGTCTTGTAGATCAAATGGCCAACGTTGTCCTCAACTTCAACGCGTTCCTAGAGAAAACCAAGCTGAAAGACGATGGCAGCAACTATACGGACTGGGTCCGGAACCTGAGGATCATCCTCATAGCTGCCAAGAAAGATTATGTCCTAGAAGCACCGCTAGGTGACGCACCCGTCCCACAGAACCAAGACATTATGAACGCTTGGCAGACACGTGCTGATGATTACTCCCTCGTTCAGTGCGGCATGCTTTACAGCTTAGAACCGGGGCTCCAAAAGCGTTTTGAGCGACACGGAGCATATGAGATGTTCGAAGAGCTGAAAATGGTTTTCCAAGCTCATGCCCGGGTCGAGAGATATGAAGTCTCCAACAAGTTCTTCAGATGTAAGATGGAGGAAAATAGTTCTGTCAGTGAGCACATACTCAAAATGTCTGGGTTGCATAAACGCTTGACTCAGCTGGGAGTTAATCTCCCGGATGACGCGGTCATTGACAGAATCTTTCAGTCGCTTCCACCAAGCTACAAGAGCTTTGTGATGAACTTCAATATGCAGGGGATGGAAAAGACCATTCCTGAAGTATTTGCAATGCTAAAATCAGCAGAGGTAGAAGTCAAAAAGGAACATCAAGTGTTGATGGTGAATAAAACCACTATGTTCAAGAAAGGCAAGGGTAAGAAGAACTTCAAGAAGGACGGCAAGGGAGTTGCCGCGCCCGGTAAGCAAGCTGCCTGGAAGAAGCCAAAGAATGGATCCAAGCCCGAGACTGAGTGCTTTTATTGCAAGGGAAGTGGTCACTAGAAGTGGAACTGCCCCAAATACTTAGCGGACAAGAAGGCCGGAATCACAAAAGGTATATGTGATATACATGTAATTGATGTGTACCTTACTAGTACTCGTAGTAGCTCCTGGGTATTTGATACCGGTGCGGTTGCTCATATTTATAACTCAAAGCAGGAGCTGCGGAATAAGCGGAGACTGGCGAAGGACGAGGTGACGATGCGCATCGGGAATGGTTCCAAGGTCGATGTGATCGCCGTCGGCACGCTACCTCTACATTTACCTACAGGATTAGTTTTAAACCTCAATAATTGTTATTTAGTGCCAGCTTTGAGCATGAACATTGTATCAGGATCTCGTTTAATACGAGATGGCTACTCATTTAAATCCGAGAATAATGATTGTTCTATTTATATGAGAGATATGTTTTATGGTCATGCTCCGATGGTGAATGGTTTATTCTTAATGAATCTCGAGCGTAATGCTACACATATTCATAGTGTGAATACTAAAATATGTAAGGTTGATAATGATAGTCCCACATACTTGTGGCACTGCCGCCTTGGTCACATATGTGTCAAACGCATGAAGAAACTCCATGCAGATGAACTTTTAGAGTCTCTTGATTACGAATCATTTGACACGTGCGAACCATGCCTCATGGGTAAAATGACCAAGACTCCGTTCTCAGGAACAATGAAGCGAGCAACCAACTTATTGGAAATCATACATACTGATGTATGCGGTCCAATGAGTGTTGAGGCTCGCGGTGGCTATCGTTATGTCCTCACCCTCACTGATGACTTGAGTAGATATGGGTATGTCTACTTAATGAAACACAAGTCTGAGACTTTTGAAAAATTCAAGGAATTTCAGAGTGAGGTTAAGAATCAACGTGACAGGAAAATCAAGTTCTTGCGATCAGATCGTGGGGGAGAATACTTGAGTCACGAATTTGGCACACACTTAAGAAAATGTGGAATAGTTTCACAACTCACGCCGCCTGGAACACCTCAGCGTAATGGTGTGTCCGAACGTCGTAATCGCACTCTATTAGATATGGTGCGATCTATGATGTCTCTTACCGATTTACCGCTATCATTTTGGGGCTATGCTTTAGAGACTACCGTATTCACTTTAAATAGGGCTCCATCGAAATCCGTTGAGACGACACCGTATGAATTATGGTTTGGGAAGAAACCTAAGCTGTCGTTTCTAAAAGTTTGGGGATGCGATGCTTATGTCAAGAAACTTCAACCTGAAAAGCTCGAACCCAAGTCGGAAAAATGCGTCTTCATAGGATACCCTAAAGAAACTATTGGGTATACCTTCTACCTCAGATCCGAAGGCAAGATCTTTGTTGCCAAGAATGGGTCCTTTCTAGAGAAAGAGTTTCTCTCGAAAGAAATAAGTGGAAGGAAGGTAGAACTTGATGAAGTATTACCTCTTGAACCGGTAAGTGGCGCAGTTCAAGAAAATGTTCCTGAGGTGCCTCCACCGACAAGAGAGGAAGTTGTTGATGATGATCATGAAACTTCAGATCAAGTTGCTACCGAACTTCGTAGGTCCACAAGGACACGTTCCGCACCAGAGTGGTACGACAACCCTATCTTGGAAATCATGTTGTTAGACAACGGTGAACCTTCGAACTATGAAGAAGCGATAGCGGGCCCGGATTCTGACAAATGGCTGGAAGCCATGAAATCCGAGATAGGATCCATGTATGAAAACGAAGTATGGACTTTGACTGACTTGCCCGTTGATCGGCGAGCCATAGAAAATAAATGGATCTTTAAGAAGAAGACAGACGCAGATGGTAATGTGACCATCTATAAAGCTCGGCTTGTCGCTAAGGGTTATCGACAAGTTCAAGGGGTTGACTACGATGAGACTTTCTCACCCGTAGCGAAGCTGAAGTCCGTCCGAATTATGTTAGCAATTGCCGCATTCTATGATTATGAGATATGGCAAATGGACGTCAAAACGGCATTCCTTAATGGTTTCCTTAAGGAAGAATTGTATATGATGCAGCCGGAAGGTTTTGTCGATCCTAAGAATGCTGACAAGGTGTGCAAGCTCCAACGCTTGATTTATGGGCTGGTGCAAGCATCTCGGAGTTGGAAAATTCGCTTTGATGAGATGATCAAAGCGTTTGGGTTTATGCAGACTTATGGAGAAGCCTGCATTTACAAGAAAGTGAGTGGGAGCTCTGTAGCATTTCTCATATTGTATGTGGATGACATACTGTTGATGGGAAATGATATAGAATTCTTGGAAAGCATAAAGGCCTATTTGAACAAGTGTTTTTCAATAAAGGACCTTGGAGAATCTGCTTATATATTAGGCATCAAGATCTATAGAGATAGATCGAGACGCCTCATTGGTCTTTCACAGAGTACGTACCTTGACAAGATTTTGAAGAAGTTCAAAATGGATCAGTCAAAGAAGGGGTTCTTGCCTGTATTGCAAGGTACGATATTGAGCTTGGCTCAATGCCCGACCACGACAGAAGATAGAGAAAAGATGAGTGTCGTCCCCTATGCCTCGGCCATAGGGTCTATCATGTATGCTATGCTGTGTACCAGACCTGATGTAAACCTTGCCGTGAGTTTGGTAGGAAGGTACCAAAGTAATTCTGGCATGGAACACTGGACAGCGGTCAAAAATATCCTGAAGTACCTGAAAAGGACTAAGGAAATGTTTCTCGTTTATGGAGGTGACGAAGAGCTCGTCGTAAAGGGTTACGTCGATGCTAGCTTCAACACAGATCTGGATGACTCTAAGTCACAAACCGGATACGTGTATATTTTGAATCGTGGGGCAGTAAGCTGGTGCAGTTGCAAGCAAAGCGTTGTGGAGGGATATACATGTGAAGCGGAGTACATGGCAGCCTCGGAGGCAGCACACGAAGCAGTCTGGGTGAAGGAGTTCATTACCGACCTAGGAGTCATACCCAATGCGTCGGGCCCGATGACTCTCTTCTGTGACAACACTGGAGCTATTGCCCTTGCCAAGGAGCCCAGGTTTCACAGGAAGACCAGGCATATCAAGCGTCGCTTCAACTCCATTCGTGAAAGTGTTCAAAATGGAGACATAGAGATTTGTAAAGTACATACGGACCTGAATGTAGCAGATCCGTTGACTAAAACTCTCCCTAGAGCAAAACATGATCAACGCCAAAATTCCATGGGTGTTCGATTCATCACAATGTAACTACATAATTGACTCTAATGCAAGTGGGAGACTATTGGAAATATGCCCTAGAGGCAATAATAAAATGATTATTATATTTCCTTGTTCATGATAATTGTCTATTATTCATGCTATAATTGTATTATCCGGAAATCATAATACATGTGTGAATACATAGACCACAATGTGTTCCTAGTGAGCCTCTAGTTGACTAGCTCGTTGATCAACAGATAGTCATGGTTTCCTGGCTATGGACATGGGGATGTCATTGATAACGGGATCACATCATTAGGAGAATGATGTGATGGACAAGACCCAAACCTAAGCATAGCACAAAGATCGTGTAGTTCGTTTGCTGTAGCTTTTCTGGATGTCAAGTATCATTTCCTTAGACCATGAGATTGTGCAACTCCCGGATACCGTAGGAGTGCCTTGGGTGTGCCAAACGTCACAACGTAATTGGGTGACTATAAAGGTACATTACAGGTATCTCTGAAAGTGTCTGTTGGGTTGGCACGAATCGAGACTGGGATTTTTCACTCCGTATGACGGAGGGGTATCTCTGGGCCCACTCGGCAATGCATCATCATAATGAGCTCAATGTGATCAAGTGGTTGATCACGGGATCATGCATTACGGTACGAGTAAAGTGACTTGCCGGTAACGAGACTGAACAAGGTATTGGGATACCGACGATCGAGTCTCGGGCAAGTAACGTACCGATTGACAAAGGGAATTGAGTACGAGATTGATTAGGTCCTCGACATCGTGGTTCATCCGATGAGATCATCGAGGAGCATGTGGGAGCCAACATGGGTATCCAGATCCCGCTGTTGGTTATTGACCAGAGAGTCGTCTCGGTCATGTCAGCTTGTCTCCCGAACCCGTAAGGTCTACACACTTAAGGTTCGGTGACACTAGGGTTGTATAGATATGAGTATGCAGTAATTCGAAAATTGTTAGAAGTCCCGGATGAGATCCTGGACATCACGAGGAGTTCCAGAATTGTCCGTAGGTGAAGAATTATATATAGGAAGTGTAGTTTCGGCCATCGGGAAAGTTTCGGGGTCACCGGTATTGTACCGGGACCACCGGATGGGTCTCGGGGGTCCACCGGGTGGGGCCACCCATCCCGGAGGGCCCCATGGGCTGAAGTGGGGAGGGGAACCAGCCCATAGTGGGCTGATGCGCCCTCCCCTTGGGCCCCCCATGCGCCTAGGGTTGGGAATCCTAGGGGAGGGGGCGCCTCCACTTGCCTTGGGGGGTACTCCACCCCCTTGGCCGCCGCCCCCCTAGGAGATCCCATCTCCTAGGGCCGGCGCACCCCCCTAGGAGATCCCATCTCCTAGGGCCGGCGCACCCCCCTAGGGGGCCTATATAAAGAGGGGGAAGGGCAGCCGCACCTCAAGCCTTGGCGCCTCCCTCTCCCCTGCTACACCTCTCCCTCTCGCAGAAGCTCGGCGAAGCCCTGCTGCGATCACTGCTGCATCCACCACCACGCCGTCGTGCTGCTGGATCTTCATCAACCTCTCCTTCCCCCTTGCTGGATCAAGAAGGAGGAGACGTCATCCGCTCCGTACGTGTGTTGAACGCAGAGGTGCCGTCCGTTCGGCACTTGGTCATCGGTGATTTGGATCACGATGAGTAGGACTCCATCATCCCCGTTCTATTGAACGCTTCCGCGTGCGATCTACAAGGGTATGTAGATGCACTGTCCTCTCATTGCTAGTCGACTCCATAGATTGATCTTGGTGAAACGTAGGAAATTTTTTTGTTTTCTGCTATGATCCCCAACAGGGGAAGGGAAGGATCGAGCACGAGAAGAAAAGGACAAGCCTTGGCCCCTTTATAAAGAGGGTGAATATCAAGCGTCCTCCGCGTGCCCATTTGGAACTTGCCTAAAATCGAGGAGTCATATTAACAAACACGGCTGGGTTACCCATACCCGTATTGATGAGAATCCCGTGATGGGGGGACACGATCTCTGCTTCGACAAGACGTGCCTGGAAAGCCTCCTCGCAACACGTGCGATGGCAGGCAGGGAAAAATGGTTCGTAATGACCGGGCCACGGCAGGATGTCATGTTATGAAAAGATTGTCAGCAGATTGGATTTGTGAAATAATATATTCTCTACGGTGGTATGTGGAATTTATTTTGCAGAGCCGGACATGACCTTTGGGTTCAAAAATGTTCTATGGAGTATTCGGAGAAGGAACCCGCCTTGCAATGCCGAAGACAATCTGCGCGCTGGACTCATCGTCATTGAAGCCTGGTTCAGGGGCTACTGAGGGAGTTCTAGATCAGGGGGTCCTCGGACAGCCAGACTATATACTTTGGCCGGACTGTTGGACTATGAAGATACCAGATTGAAGACTTCTTCTCGTGTCCGGGTGAGACTCTCCTTTGCTTGGAAGGCAAGCTTGACAATTCGGATATGAAGATCTCCTCCCTTGTAACCGACTATGTGTAACCCTAGCCCTCCCCGGTGTCTATATAAACCGGAGGGTTTAGTCCGTAGGACAAGAACAATCAGAATCATAGGCTAGCTTCTAGGGTTTAGTCTCTATGATCTCGTGGTAGATCAACTCTTGTAATACTCATATCATCAACATCAATCAGGCAGGACGCAGGGTATACCTCCATCGAGAGGGCCCGAACCTGGGTAAACATTGTGTCCCATGCCTCTTGTTACCATCCGCCTTAGACGCACAGTTCGGGACCCCCTACCCAAGATCCGCCGGTTTTGACAACGACATTAGTGCTTTCATCGAGAGTTCCACTGTGTCCTCGCCATAAGGCTTGATGGCTCCTCTGATCATCGGTAACGATGCGATCCAGGGTGAGGTTTTTCTCCCCGGACAGATTTTCGTATTCAGCGGCTTTGTACTGCGGGCCAACTCGCTTGGCCATCTGGAGAAGATTGAGAGCTACGCCCCTGGCCATCAGGTAAGGTTTGGAAGCTTAAACTACACTGCCGACATCCGCGGAGACTTGATCTTCGACGGACTCGAGCCCATGTCAGGTGCGCCGCACAGTCTCGACAAGCATGACTTAGCTCTGCCATCGGACGGTGTTCGGGGGATCACACCTGTGGCTACTCCGGCCTTCGATCCGGAGCAGATCGTGCCGTCCGAGGACGTGTGGGTAAACCCCGCCACAGAGGCCGCACACTCAGCGATGATAGAGCCAAATACTGACTTCACTCCCTATGAGACCTGTGTTGCTGGACCCTTGGATTCATCCCCGACCACAGGCTCTGAACCGCCCGCGTCCATGCCTATCGAATCTGATTGGGCACCGATCATGGAGTTCACCTCCACGGATACCTTTCAACACTCGCTTTTGGGCGAGTTGCTAGATTCATTGAAATCTCCTCTCTCCTTGTCAGGAGACCCTCGGCCGAACTATGTCCGGCTTGAGTGGGAAGTGGACGACGTAGAAATTTATTCCCCACCCACCACCCAGTTAATAGCCACTGTCGACGACTTAACCGACATGCTTAATTTCGGCCCCGAAGACATCGACGGTATGGATGTCGATGCAGGAGAGAAACATGAACCACCGCCCACAAGGCGCTTGATGGCCACTTCATCACACGATATATACATGGTGGATACACCCAAAGAAAACAATGACAAGGAACAGAAGTAGCCAAAACGACGACGTAGGCGCCCTCCAAATCCCACCTCGGCAAAAACAACGATAACAGCGCATGAAAGAATAATACCCCGGACGACTCCAAAGCAAACGACGACCACATGGACCCAGCGATAGAGCAGGACGAACCAGTGGACGCCGAGCATAGTACGGAACCGTTGCCCGATCACGGCGACGCCAAGGGCAAAGCTCACCAAGCTGTCTCCGGAGAGGAGAACAGTCCGGACGACGATGCACACATCATCCCAGAAAGGCACTTGGAGCAAGAAAACCTTCATAGAAAGCTTATTGCCACCGCGAGGAGTTTAAAGAAGCAAAAGCAAAGGTTTAAAGCCGTGCAAAATCGAACATATAAAGCCTGCTAGGGTACCCGCCCATCTGGAGGCCTTCGCGGGCGCGCAATGGTCGGCCGTTCGATCAACTCGCTCGATCGTTTTTCACCCTCGATTTTTACTGTTCATTGCTATCTTTTGTTACATCTTTGACTGATTTACTGGGTGACTGCCACTGAGCCCATAAAATCGAGCCCGTGAAAAAACCTAGATCAAGCAGTCAAAAGGATCACGTCCTCCTCGTTCCTTCCACTCCCTCGCCTCCTCCTTCCTCCCCATCCGGCGGCGCCTCCTCCCTCTTTCCCACGGCCTCCCGCATCGCGCCGCCACTCCTCCTCTCTTCTGGAGCCGCCACCGGCTGGCTCCTCCTCCTCTCTTCTGGATCGGGCGCAGCCACCATAGAAGAGCATGGGCTCGAACTGAGTGAGGAAGAGGTGGTTTGCGGCCATGCGGGTGAGGAGGGCAGCCTTCCGCTGAACGCCACCGTCCTCTCCTCGAGCGCCTTCGCGGCCAGAAGAGGCAGATATGTACGGAGGATCCACGAGCTTGGTGCCATCTGTCCCGTCCGTCGACGCCCACCCCCTCTTCCCCAACGCGTAGGTGCTCTATTCACTTGCGTCTTCGCTGCCTCAAGTGTGCCAGTGAGTCTGTAAACCCCTCTCTAATTTCTATCTCTCTCTCCCTCTCTCTTGATTCGGTTGCATTGTGTTGCAAGAATTATTATTGTGCAGAGGTGGCTGCAGCTATGCACATAATTATGTCTAAAATTGTGATCTATTTTTTAGGCTGTAGATGCGACCACCAGCTGTTTGTATAAATCCTCAAGGAGGACTGCTCTGGGGAGGACATCACGTGTGTTTGAAAGAGAGGGATGGAAAAGAGGGGGCTGGAGTGAGAGGAGAAGAGGAAGGAATCGAACCACATGTTATTTCTTTGTCATCGATGTCATCCCACCATTGTAGAGATTTTCTTGGATGACATGCGGCCCATACTCTCGCCCCTTCCTCCATCTCTGTTGGTACCCTTTCATGGTTTCTTGTCCACTTCTTTCATGATTTATTCTTTTCAAATAGTAATTCAGGCTGTTATACTAATTTGATTGATGTGGGTGGTCTAATAATTCAGGTCGTGCAGGATGGTCTGCTAATTTCCCTGATGCTTCATCAGGTTTCGCTTTTTGATACATTGATTGATTCCCAATTTGATGCAAATAACCAAAATGAATGAATTGATGTGGCTGTTATAATAAATTTTCCTTATTTTGTGTGTGATTATGCTCAGGTTTTGGAAGCATCGGGCTAAGGGGTGATTATGCTCAGGTTTTGATGTAGGTACTTTTGAAATCTGAAACTTTGGTTTGGTATGACATGCAATACTAATAAGATTTGAATAGACAATATAGTTACTAGAGTCACTTCATACTAATGCGCAAACTTATTTTGCATTGTAGTGAGATTCAGATAATTTTAAGAAACACATGTAAAGGAGTCCAAACATGACGGGCTCGGTGTACATGGTTTTCAGTTAATGCAGGTACTTTTGAAATTTGAAACTTTGGTTTGGTATGACAAGCAATGCTAATAAGATTTGAATAGACAATATAGTTACTAGAGTCACTTCATACTAATGCGCAAACTCATTTTGCATTGCAGCGAGATTCAGATAGTTTTCCTACTGTAGAGTTTTGGAGCTTGCTCTGTTAATCCGTGTTATTTTTTGTATCACAGTTTAGGTCTGACCAGCACAAGTGGCAACAGGCAGTAGTGGAGAAGGCATGAAGAGGCCCACATATGAAAATCTCAACTATTCTAGGATTTTCGAGGTAATTTCTCAAACTGAAAAGCTCAACTAAAGGAAGACACCTATTTCTATGCACAAATTCTTTGTTGCTAGAAGAATTTGTAGAGAGAGAAATGTCTCCCCTGTTCATTGCCTTTCAGATTCATATTTGAAGTCTATCGTTCTTAATTTTAGTTAACTAATTGCTTAATTTCTTGTTGTTTCAGCTGCTGACCATGTGATTGGTAGCCGACGATTTCTTCATGGGTTGCTGATTTCTCAAGTTTTGCCTCACACAAAAGAGGGCTAGCAACACCTTTGACAGAAACAGCCAACATTCAGTGCAGATCCGGTATATTCTGGTTGTCTTCCATTTAGTTGACGGCATGCAAGACTGATCTGATGCATCTACTGCTTGTTGACTTGGTTATATTTATCTATAAAGGTAATTTCAGTGTTTCCTTTGTGTGAACATTTCTTTTGTTACAGATTTTACCTGCTTGACGAAGTGCAAAAAAGTAAAATGTATCATTTATATAGCTAACTGGAATAAAGAGTAGCATCGTCTCTCAACAAGATATTTTGTGTGTTCCGCGCCAAATTTGAGTGATACTTTTATGAGCGCCTGGCGAGGTTCTCAGCAAGTTTAGTTTAGGCATAATTTTCCTCTATTAAATAGTGCATTGTAGACAGTGAAACTGTTCCAAATTATCCCATGCTGTAGTTGAAATGGTGCATCTGCGTTATATATTTTGGGAAGAGCTGCAGTTCATGATCTTTCTTTATAATAATCATACCAATCAGTCAAGATAGTGTGCAGACTTTCTGCCTATTTTTCTTTCTTCAGGCAGGAAACACATGTTAATTTCTTGACCACCTCCAGTGATCCAATGTCAGATGAAGTGTTTAAATATTTTGCTCATGCTTATTCCCGGATGACCGGACCCACAGCTCAATGGAATGAGTTGTACAACTTTTATTCAACACATTATATATACAAGTATACTGATATTTTATGGTGATGTTATACTATGAATTAATGGTTAAGATAACACTTTTCATAGATGATTTTCCTCATATTGCCAACATATTTTTGGTTGCGGGTTGATACATAACATTATTTTCTCTTATCTTCTTATGTTGTATCTATTTTTTCATGTAGATACTCTATCTGGTAAGGTTCTAATTCACATGGTTGCATGGCCAATGAATGAATATAATTAGTTTTCACAATGTATATTTTACAATTTCTCAATGCGTAAACGTGTCAGGCTCTTAGGTTAAAGCTAATGCCCATTAAAATGGTTATAAATAGTGGCCTCTCAGTAGGCTGGGTCTCAATGTTGGTTTTGATATGTGATCGATGCATTTCATCAAATGGTTAACATATCAGGATTGCATATGATTATCTTTGAGTGGAATTTGTGTCTTTGATTTTTCACAAATTTGTTTTGATATTTGCGATAAGGTGGGTGTTGTGTGTTGTGTGCAGGCCATGGGTAATTTTGTACTATTTGTTCAAGGTGTCAGCATATGTATATTATTCTTATAGTCTTTACATGCTCATTTAGTTCATTCATGTTTCCTTTGCAGTGGCAGTGGTGCAGAATATATCCTCTGCCATGGAAGGAGGTATTTGATGCTGTCAGATGGCATATAGGTCAATAATGAGGTGACTGCCGGGGTAATCTCAGGAAGGGACAATGACACAAATTAACTTTGTCGACAAGCTCACGATCACGGGTAATAAAGATGATTTTAAGTAATGTTCTAATTTCTGTGAATTTCCTTGTTAAATGTCCTGAAAGAAATAAGAATGGCATACTGAATGCGAAGCATTATTTCATTCATCTACATTTTTAGGAAAGATAATCTTGGATTGCTTTTGCTTTGATGGATTCTGACTTATCAGAATATAGCCTCCAGCCTTTACACATAGAGACTGATTTATCACTTTGGCTGGTTATATTTTTCTCTACTGCATAATGACCTATGTACATTCATTTCCTCTATAGTTTTTAATTCTACACCTTATTTCTTATTATGGTGAATCATTGGTATCACGGAAATGTTACTGTACCATTATGTGCAATTGTTTCTTATTGATATCATCGTAACAAGATGGTGAACTTATCAAATGTAGGGAACAAGCTGTCCTGCAGTGTTTCCATGTACTGCAAGTTGACGACAAGTTCATTGTTGATGCCATGTAATTTCTTACAAAAATACATGTGGTACAGGTAAGCATGCTATTACCCGCCATTGTGTGTGTTTTGCATATTTTTCTATTCAATACTACGAAGTTTTCCTCTGTTATGCTCTTCTCAGGTATGAAGGCCGACACTGATTATCAAGTGGTATGGCACTCTTCTTTATCAGCTCTATCCCATCCTGTAGAGGCTTTGTGAAAATAACTCCATGTTATCTTCTACATAATTTTGCATTTCTTTGCAGAGATAAGATGTGAATTTATGGTATAAGTTTCAAAAGTTTGGCAGAATCCTTGATCTAAAGTGAAATAGAGTTGTATTGTCTCCTATATGAGTTAAAACTTCTTGCAATCAGTAATTAGCCATGCATTTTGAGGGTATGAAAGTTGAACAAAATTTGAGTTTCTTGGTTGCATGTTACAGAGTGTTGTACTAAACAAAGATGAGTTGCAATGAGTTTTATATATTTAGTTTTCAATTATAAAGATTTCTACAAAGCACGAAACATTTCCGATTCTTTCTGATTTTGTGTGCATGTTGTCGCAGGTTTATTTGAAGAATTATATATATATTTATTGATACAACATCTTCCAGTATAGATCTTAAATGACAGCAATATCTGAAGTTACTTGTGTCTGCTTCCCCTCTTGAAATCAACATTTTGTTTTGATTTTTCGGTACTTAAGTAAGGTCACTCATCAGTGAGCAGGAAGTGTCTTCTCGATACTTGTGTGATGAAGGCCAAAATTGGTTTTCTAACTTATTATTGTAGGTGCTTTAGAAAGTGCAAGTATGTGTCACAATAATGCCTGGAAATCAGCCAGTGGCTGGATTATTTGAGCTATTTTGGCGTCTCTGCCATTCTATAGTTGTTCAGTTTTCTCTTTTGAAATGAGGCTATCTAGAGGATTTCATGTTGTGGTTTAGGAAGGTAACTATTCTTGGTTATAGTGAATGATTTTGTTGGATTATTTGTTCATTTGGCTATCTTAATGCAGTCCCATGTGCATACTTTTTGCAGGCATCAGTGAAGATTGGGAGGTAGAGAGGGATTGCTCAAGTGGAAACAGATCAAGAACCAGAAGGAGCTCAAGATTTCGCTACTTCCTTGGTAATAGCTTTGTGAGGTAATTAAGCTAGCTACACGTGTGTTTTTTCCTGCTATATCGAGGTCACTATTCTAATTTAGAAAATAGAAACATGATGTGTGATTTAAGAGTAATAGCAAATGTTGTTAGCATGAATAGACTGTATTGTATGTACTAACTAGCAACAAAGTCTAATTCCTCCCACGTAGCGGTTGTCAATGTAAACTTGACCAGCCCGGACTTTATGTACTTCCTGCTTTATTTTTTCTTTGATTTAGCGAACATACAAATGCATGCGGTAAGTGTCAAATTTAGCACTCAACGACACTTATTTTCGGACAGAGGAAGTAGTTACAAGTAGGTGTGCAGTTAGAATTTATCTGACTTTGGGTTTTCACATCTTTTTCGAGGTCTTGAGCCCTCATAATTCATTTGAACATGTTGTAATTTATTTTTGTTTATACTATAATCTGAGCTAATTAGAAATTATATAAATGCATTTTCTTGATAAATTAAAGCTTATGTTGATGTGTATTCGATTTTGATTTCTTTTCTTTCATCATAGATCAGTTAAATATTATCCAGGACCATGCACCCGCCCTTGACAATGGCTTCCAGAAGCTAAGGTTGCAGGGGTGAATTAAAGTTCGATTTTCCAGCAGCGAGGTAACTACTACCAATGGAGATCAAACTACTGAGCTCACAAAAAAAACTATAGACATCAAACACCGAAGGAGGTTAGTTTTTACCTGAGTGGAAACAGCAGTCGTATCGTCTTGCTGGAGCCTCCTTTGTCATGGAAAGTCACCAGCTTCAGGGAGTGCCAGCACAGCCGGAACAGACGCGAGTAGTGACAGTGGCAACTGCGTGGATTTGGCTCACCCATACGAGAAACGGTGGCGCCATCTACCGATTTCGTGGCTCCGAGCTGCAGCGGGAGCTGCTGGGCCGTCGGGATGCAGATGGAGCCGCTGCAACTCCGAGCTGCTGGGCCACCGAGTGCAGATGGAGCCGCAGCGCCTCCGAGCTGCAGCGGGAGCTGCTCCACCGCCAAGTTGCAGTGTGAGCCACCGCGAAGATGGAACCCAAGGTGCCCTCGTCCGCCTCCTCCAGCTGCTTCCTCACTTCACTTCAGTACGAGTACAGGGGGAGAGGAATGGGACGAAGACTGGTGGATGGAATCAAGACCAGCGGTCATGCGAGACACGTGGTAGGCATTGTGCTACGTGGTGGCAGCTCGTGAAGCAACAATTGACGTGTGTTGTTGTCTCTCAGCACGTGTATCTTGAAGGCATGATTGTAGTTTTCTATCTTTGAGGTCTGTGATGTTACTCAAACTGCCAGCCTTTTGGTTTCTGATTTTAATGAAAGCAGGGAGGCCCTCCTTGGGGCGCTTGAGTTTGTAAAAAAAAGACTAGCAGTCAACCATGGGGAAGAAGATTAGGACAGAATTGCAACAGATGTAGGCCCATATAGCGGCTATGCTGGACAACAAGGTCATTTTCAATGATGATGGCACGTGCAGCAATAGCTCAATTAATGTTCATCACTTCAATGCGCTGATATGATGTTTGTCTGGCTATCTACTTTCCTTGCTAATAACATTGTAAATAATCATTTTGATTTGTGTCTGAAGTTTTCTATCATCACTCTTTCAATTGTGCGGATAACCTTCATAAACACACACAGAGAGATAGAGACAGAGATTTGTGCCAAATATTTGCAACACACGCATATACTAAAATACTATTTTACTTCGGCAAATTTGTGCCAAATTTGTGCCTTTTTTATACCATGCAAAAAAACAAATTTATTAATGAAACATACTTTTCTATTTACCATAAACAAGGCCCCATATAACTGCTTACTGCACTGTACAGAAGTAGGCTGCTTTATAAATACAAAAAAATCGTTTGCATTAAAATAGGCCAGTAGAAGGCTTCCAGTACACAAAGTGAGGGCCTCATTTTATAGATGGATACACAACACATATCATTTGGTTACTGTGATCCTTATATGTCTTTCTACTAATTAATACAAATTGATAAACTTCACTTGCTAACATCTTCCTTGTCATTAAGCAGCCAAAATGGAAAAGGTCAAGATTCCAACAAAGGTGCTTCTAGACGCTATGTTGCAGCAACTTGGCCTCCCAAGCGCATTATACTCAACAAAGAAGGAAAAGCCAGCTGGTCTTTGATGCAACAATTCACTTCTATGGGTGTAAGCACCATCTGAACAATATACTTCCAAGAAATTCAATATCCATCCATGTGTATGGCAAAGTTGAAGAAGCACAAGATCAGCTAGCAGCTGAAGCTCTCAAGTGCATGGAAGGCTCTTACAACAAAGTTTTGCATGGCATAAACTATAACAAACTACAACTAGCTCAGGAAAAATGCAAGTCTCTTAAGCATAAGCAAAAAGAACAAGGAATAATAGACTATTTTAGCAACAGCTGGAGTAGCAGCCTCAGTGGAGATCACATGGCAGCAAAGGAACTTTATGGCATAATAAATGCCAATTTCACAGCCGGGTCAACATCAAAAGACAACAATCTAAATCATATTTTGTCACACATAAGATATGCTGCTGACCATCTTAGTGATACAACTACACAATCAGAGTATGATCTCCATCAAATAAACAAGTACTATTGGAGCCTAGCCGGCGACATCAAAGGTATTTTGGCTTTGGGCAATACCAACCACCAATCACAACCACTGTAAAGAGTTGCCGAGGCAAGAGGGTCATTCTCAATGCCAGTGAAGCACGTCACGATGGATCTATCTAATGTTCTTCACTTCGTACCGCCTATATAATGTGTCTTATGACTATCATTGTAGATAATCATTCATAAGCTTCTTAGAACACTTTATATTATTACCAGGCAACTATCTGCCAACAGTAGCTACTCATTTCATACGCTACAATAGGTATCTACGTACTTTAATGATCACTCACTCTATCAGTACTTGGTTTGCTCTCGCCCTTTGCGCCATCGTTGCAACGGGTCATCTAGCATGAACAAAGGGTAAGCATATGCTTTTGCCTTCAAATGCACTTCCAAGGGAGTGCGCTTGATCATCTACCCAATATAAGCAAGATACAAGAGCCCCTTGTTATATAACTCAGTATTAGTATAGATGTCTATCAAGACTTCTATGTTTATCGTCCTTTTGGATCTTATGTAAACCCCTAAGACCATCATGTGCATTTAGCTATCGGTTATTTGCTGCTTAAACTATTGTGTGGTGTGCTTTTGAAACAACCATGATAAAAGAAATATATGCTTTCGCCTTCAAGTGCACATCCAAAGGCCTCTGCATAATTGTGTATCGAATCTAAACAGATCACAAGAGCCCTTTCCTACATGACTTAGTGCATCATTTCCAATCTTATGTACTTACTGCATATAGTATATGAGCTATTCTTTTTAAACAACAATATGTTAATGCATGCTCTCACAATAATTATCTTACACTCGGCCTTTGCGCCATTGGCGCAACGGGTCATCTAGTACACTCAACAGTAGATGGAACAAAGTGCTCGACACTGAAGAAAAGAACGATGGCAGTTGCCACACAAAGAGCTATCCAAAGCGCAAGCTGTTGCCTGTATTCGATGACGAGGCTTTAGAGCCTACACAGCCAAAAAATAAAATGGCAGATCAGCCGGATGGACCACCCCGTGGCCGCGATAGGGCGACTAACGATGTCGAACATAAGTCGGCGCACGATTTACGTGAGGACTTGCACCAAAAAGCCGGTCTGACCAGATCCATCTACGGATCTCGGAAGCGCGCTCCGGCACAGAATCAAAACAGTACACTACAACCGTCAGAACGCCATGGCACATCCAAACATAAGGGTACCGCACACCCCCTATGCTTCACCGATGAGGTGCTGGATCACGAATTCCCCGAAGGATTCAAACCCGTGAACATAGAGGCATATGACGGAACGACATACCCTGGGGTCTGGATTGAGGACTTTATCCTTCATATCCACATGGCTCACGGAGATGATCTCCACGCCATCAAATACTTACCCCTCAAGTTGAAGGGACCAGCTCGGCACTGGCTGAAGAGCCTCCCCGAAAACTCAATTGGAAGTTGGGAAGAGCTCGAAGATGCTTTTAGGGCTAATTTTCAAGGGACCTACGTCCGACCTTCGGATGCAGACGACCTCAGTCATATAATTCAACAGCCCGGAGAGTCAGCCCGAAAGTTTTGGAACAGATTCCTCACTAAGAAGAATCAAATTGTCGACTGCCCGGACACTGAAGCCTTAGCGGCTTTCAAACACAGTGTTCGGGACGAATGGCTCGCCAGACACCTCGGCCAGGAGAAACCGAGGACAATGGCAGCCCTAACAAACCTTATGACCCGCTTTTGCGCGGGCGAAGATAGTCTTTTATAATGGACTAACTGATACTTCCAGAGACCACTTGGATAGTTGTGTTGGTTGTATTTTCAGTGAAAGAACACCAGATGAAGCTGAAATTCTATTGAATAATATGTTGACCAATGAAAATAATTGGACACTTCCTGAGCCAACTCCTAAGCCAACTCCGAAGAAAAGGGGTATTCTATTTCTCAGTCCTGAAGATATGCAAGAGGCAAAGAAATCTATGAAGGAAAAAGGTATAAAAGCTGAAGATGTTAAGAATTTACCTCCTGTTGAAGAAATGCATGGTCTTAATTTACTGCATGTTGAAGAAATACATGGTTTTGATAACCCGACACATGTAGTAATGGTAAATTCTCTCTGTAGATATGATAAAGCTGAAATCCCATTTACTAAGTTTGCTAGCCCATGCTTGGATGAGTTTGATGACTTTATGGTCAAACAAGAAAACTTCAGTGCTTATATTGGTAGAGAATTAAAACACAACGCTTATATGATTGAACACTTGAGTGATTATATGGGTAATGTTAAAGGTGAACTTAAACTTATTAGTAAACATGCTTCTATGGTTACCACTCAAGTAGAACAAGTACTTAAAGCTCAGAATGATTTGCTCAATGAATTAAAGAGTAAGAAAAATGATAATGTTGTTAGAGTTATGACTAGAGGTGGTAAAATGACTCAGGAACCTTTGTATCCTGAGGGCCATCCTAAGAGAATTGAGCAAGATTCTCAGAGAGATAATATTGATGCACCTAGTCCTTCTAAAAGGAAGAAAAAGAAAAATGATAGGACTTTGCATGCTTCTAGTGAACCTGTTGTAGACACACCTGAGAATCCCAATGATATTTCTATTTCTGATGTTGAAACACAATGTGGTAATGAACATGAACCTAGTGATAATGTTAATGATGATGTTCATGTTGATGCTCAACCTAGCAATAATAATGATGTAGAAATTGAACCTGCTGTTGATCTTGATAACCCACAATCAAAGAATCAACATTATGATAAGAGAGACTTTGTTGCTAGGAAGCATGGTAAAGAAAGAGAACCATGGGTTCAGAAACCCATGCCTTTTCCCCCTAAACCATCCAAGAAAAAGGATGATGAGGATTTTGAGCGCTTTGCTGAAATGATTAGACCTATCTTTTTGCGTATGCTTTTGACTGATATGCTTAAAATGAATCCTTATGCTAAGTACATGAAAGATATTTTTACTAATAGAAGAAAGATACCGAAAGCTGAAATTTCCACCATGCATGCTAATTATACTTTTAAGGGTGGAATACCTAAGAAACTAGGAGATCCCGGAGTACCAACTGTACCATGCTCCATTAAAAGAAACTATGTTAAAACTGCTTTATGTGATCTTGGAGCCGGTGTTAGTGTTATGCCTCTCTCTTTATATCGTAGACTTGATTTGAATAAGTTGACACCTACTAAAATATCTTTGCAAATGGCTGATAAATCAACTGCTATACCTGTCAGTATTTGTGAGGATGTGCCTGTTGTGGTTGCAAACGTTACTATTTTAACGGACTTTGTTATTCTTGATATTCCCGAGGACGATAGTATGTCTATTATTCTTGGAAGACCCTTTTTGAATACTGCATGGTCTGTTATTGATTGCACCAAAGGCAATGCCACTTTTCATGTTAATGGTAATGAGCATACGGTACACTTTCCGAGGAAACAACCTCAAGTCAACAGTATCAATTCTACTGGAAAAATTCCATCGATTATTTTTGGAGGTTTTAAATTTCCTCTTCCTACTGTCAAGAAGAAATACGATATTCTTATTGTTGGGGATGTGCATATCCCCGTTGAGGTAACCTAGTGTTATTCGAAATTCTCCGGTTCCATGTTATTCGGAATGAGTTTGTTAACAAGACCTGATCAACCTTGTTAGTGGATTCCTTTTGATGAGCATGAGATGGATGAATTTAGAAAACTGATACGTCTCCGTCGTATCTACTTTTCCAAACACTTTTCCCCTTGTTTTGGACTCTAACTTGCATGATTTGAATGGAACTAACCCGGACTGGCGCTGTTTTCAGCAGAATTACAATGGTGTTATTTATGTGCAGAAACAAACGTTCTCGGAATGACCTGAAACTTCACGGAGCCACTTTTCAGAAAATAAGAAAAATACCTGCAAAAGATGAAGGCCAGGGGCCCACCACCTCTCCACAAGGGTGGGGGGCGCGCCCCTACCTCGTGGGCTCCCTGTTGCCTCTCCGACTCCAACTCCATATATTGTGTTTTAGGGAGAAAAAAATTAGAGAGAAGAAATCATCGCGTTTTACGATACAGAGCCGCCGCCAAGCCCTAAAACCTCTCGGGAGGGCTGATCTCGAGTCCGTTCGGGGCTCCGGAGAGGGGAATCCGTCGCCATCGTCATCATCAACCATCCTCCATCACCAATTTCATGATGCTCACCGCCACGCGTGAGTAATTCCATCGAAGGCTTGCTGGACGGTGATGGGTTGGATGGGATCTATCATGTAATCGAGTTAGTTTTGTTAGGGTTTGATCCCTAGTGTCCACCATGTTCTGAGATTGATGTTGCTATGACTTTGCTATGCTTAATGCTTGTCACTAGGGCCCGAGTGCCATGATTTCAGATCTAAACCTATTATGTTTTCATCAATATATGAGAGTTCTTGATCCTATCTTGCAAGTCTATAGTCACCTATTATGTGTTATGATCCGTTAACCCCGAAGTGACAATAATCGGGATACTTACCAGTGATGACCGTAGTTTGAGGAGTTCATGTATTCACTATGTGTTATTGCTTTGTTCCGGTTCTCTATTAAAAGGAGGCCTTAATATCCCTTAGTTTCCGTAAGGACCCCGCTACCACGGGAGGGTAGGACAAAAGATGTCATGCAAGTTCTTTTCCGTAAGCACGTATGACTATATTCGGAATACATGCCTACATTATATCAATGAACTGGAGCTAGTTCTGTGTCACCCTAGGTTATGATTGTTACATGATGAACTGCATCCGGCATAATTCTCTATCACCGATCCATTGCCTACGAGCTTTTCATATATTGTTCTTCGCTTATTTACTTTTCCGTTGCTATTGCTATCATCACTACAAAATACCAAAAACATTACTTTTACTATTGTTACCTTTTGCTACCGTTACCACTACTATCATATTACTTTGCTACTAAATACTTTGCTACAGATACTAAGTTTCCAGGTGTGGTTGAATTGACAACTCAGCTGCTAATACTTGAGAATATTCTTTGGCTCCCCTTGTGTCGAATCAATAAATTTGGGTTGAATACTTTACCCTCGAAAACTGTTGCGATCCCCTATACTTGTGGGTTATCAAGACTATTTTCTGGCGCCGTTGCCGGGGAGCATAGCTCTATTCTTTGAGTCACTTGGGATATATATCTGCTTATCATTATGAAGAACTTGAGAGATCCAAAAACCAAGATCTATCCCTCAACTACGAGGGGAGGTAAGGAACTGCCATCTAGCTCTGCACTTGATTCACCTTCTGTTATGAGTAAGCTTGCGACACCTAAAACCTACTTCTGCTATTCGTTCTGATATGTCGCATGTTATTGATGATGCCACTTCTGCTATGCATGATACTTATGATGAAACTACCTCCACGTCTGATACTACTGTGCCACTTAGTGATTTTCTTGATGAACAACTTGCTAGGGCTAGAGAGATTGAAAATATTGAATCTGGTGATACTGATGAAAGTGATGATGAATAATCACTTGTTATTCCTAAGGGTTATGTTTTTGATCAAGAAGCTTCTTTAGCTATTTTAGCTTGCCAAAATAGAAATGAACTCAATATGTTATTAGCTAAATGGAGTAAGCAATCTCTAAATGCTAGAATGAAACCTGACCCTGCTTTTGCTACTTCACCTATCTTTGTTACTGATAAGGATTATGAATTCTCTGTTGATCCTGATATAATTACTTTGGTTGAATCTGATCCTTTTCATGGTTATGAATCTGAAACTGTTGTGGCACATCTTACTAAATTGAATGATATAGCCACCCTGTTCACTAAAGATGAGAGAACTCGTTACTTTTATATCCTTAAAATATTTTCGTTCTCATTAAAAGGTGATGCTAAGATATGGTTTAATTCTCTTGATCCTGGTTGTGTGCGTAGTCCCCAGGATATGATTTATTACTTCTCTGCTAAATATTTCCCTGCTCATAAGAAACAAGCTACTTTAAGGGATATATATAATTTTGTGAAAATTGAAGAAGAGAGTCTCCCACAAGCTTGGGGGAGGATTCTCCAATTAATTAATGCTTTGCCTGATCATCCTCTTAAGAAAAATGAAATACTTGATATCTTTTATAATGGACTAACCGATGCTTCCAGAGATTACCTGGATAGTTGTGCTGGTTCCGTTTTCAGGGAAAGAACACCGGATGAAGGTGAAATTCTATTGAATAATATGTTGACAACTGAAAATAATTGGACACCTCCGGAGCCAATTCCCGAGCCTATTCCTAAACCAACTCGAAGAAGAGGGGTATTCTATTTCTCAGTCCTGAAGATATGCGAGAGGCAAAGAAATCTATGAAAGAAAAAGGTATTAAAGTTGAAGATGTTAAGAATTTACCTCCTATTGAAGAAATACATGGTTTTAATTTACTGCCTGTTGAAGAAACATATAATCTTAATCCTTTACCTATTGAAGAAACTCATGGTCTTGATAACCCGACATAGGTAGTAAAGGTAAATTCTCTCTATAGATATGATAAAGCTTGTCGGTGTACAAGAGTAGGGGTACCCTAGTATCTCGAACTTGTGCACGGGCAGTCGCAGCATCCCGCGGCAAGGCTTGCCGGGTGACCGCCAAGGTCCTCCGTGGTTCCTTTGGAGCCATTCAAGAACAAAGTATCCAAGACAAGACCCCGGCAAGAGGAGCTTGCCGGGAAGGCCAACCAAGGCACCTCAAGACCCCGGCAAGAGGAGCTTGCCGGGAAGGCCAACCAAGGCATACCAAGAGAACTTGCCGCTGCGCACCACGCGCCCCGGCAAGGTCCGGTGAGCGACAAGCTCCCGGACGCGACAAGACAACGACCGCGGCAAGGCGCTTGCCGCGGCAAGCCACCTCCCCGCGCCCGCGCTCCAGCACATCCACCAACGTGTCGCTCTGGGGCCCTTCCAGGCGTACGTGGCGGAAGGCTGTGCAGCTAGGGGCGTGCGGTGGCAAGCAGGCGCTGACAAGATAACCATCGTGGCAAACGGTGGCGTCCCTAGCGGTCCCTTTCGGTACTGTTTAGGCGACACAGACGGGCAATTAATGCCCTTGTCCCCTGCTGCCAGGGGTAGGTACGATACACTATACAAGTAGTTGTACCAACCACCACTCTTCCATTTTTGCCCTTTACCTCCGTTGCCACCTGTGGGTAACCCCTTGAGCATATAAAAGGAGGCCCGTGTGCAACGGGGGGGGGGGGGAAGGCCAGTTCGAGCACTCACGCTCGGTCTTGCTAGCCGCCGGTGTGTACTGTAGCACTCCGCGCTCCCGAGCTAGAAATCAATACCAAACCACAAAGCAGGAGTAGGGTTTTACGCATTCGTGCGGCCCGAACCTGGGTAAATTGCTCGCGTGCTTCACCTCGATCTGCTCTTTGCACGACCTCCGCCCCCGCCGAACCAAAAGGGACCCGGTCCGCCGGTCCCATAGGTGCCCGTGGATCAGCACCCCGGCATCTCTGGCGTGCCAGGTAGGGGGCGTCGAAGTTGTGCGAACCAGATCCGGCGTTCTCGCGAGCTAGATCTTCATCATCTTCATCAACATGCCACCGAAGAAGAAAGTTTCAGAGGCAGCTGCTCCGTCCGCGCCGAGCCAGCCACCGACGGAGCAAACGGTTGGTGGGGCAGGCACCGGCGGAAGGACACGCGTCGACGAGGGGACTCACGGTGCTGCCAGGTCCTAGGACAAGGCTGTGCTACCCATCGGCGGCGTAGCCGGCTCCCACAATGACCGGGCACACTCCAAGACCTCGGCGTCCGTGCATGCACCGCGCCCATCTCAGGAGGCGCGGGACCGGCAGCGTCATGGTACTCATGGTACCATGCGTTCGCTAGATCAAGATCGAGCTGGTGGATCTCGGAGCGCTCAGGACCACCATGCATGTCAACCTGCTGGCGCGAGCGAGACACGGTCGCCTGGACGAGATACTGCTCCTTCTAACGTAGTTAGAAGTCCGAGCATATCCCGCTCCTCGCACCGTTCGCCACTGCCACCCGCCATCACAGCAGAAGCTTTGGCGCGAGCTCAGCTGCTCCTAGACTACCCTCCAGCGGCGGACAAGATCAACGACTGGAGGGCCACTATCCAGAGTCTCATCGGCTTCGCCAACGGCGACACTCCACGGCAGCCGAGCACGTCTCAGCCGCGGCGAGCCAGCCAGGCACGAGCCAGAGACGACAAGACTGGTGGGGGTGCAACTACTATGCACTCCCCACCCCGAAGGCCAAGATCGCCGACTCGCCGGGTCCACCTCGACAGCGACTCCACCGCGTCGTCAGATCCGCGAATTCGTCGCGATCAGCGCCAAGTTCTTCAAGAACGACAACAAGAAGACGCTCGCACTCACATCGAGCGCCGGAGAGAAGCGCGGCACCAATCAGACCAGCGCGCTGGGCCCTCTGTTGACATGCATGCGCCAGGGGAACCAGGCGACTTGCCGTACGCGGTAGGTTGCCCTGCGTTCACTCGTGAGCTGCGACAAGTCCAGTGGCCCAGTATGAAGAATTTCAAGCCAGATGTACCAGAGAAGTACGACGGCAAGTCGCATCCGTCGGAGTTCCTCAGCATCTACACCATCGCGGTGCAGGCTGCTGGGGGACGGGACGACAAGATCCTTGCCAACTACTTCCCGCTGGTGCTTAAGCCCAACGTCAGGTCCTGGCTCATGCACTTGCCGGACAACTCCGTATCCTCCTGGGCAGACCTGTGCCATCAGTTTGTTGGCGCCTTCACAGGCGGCCACAAACCTCATGGCCAAGAGAGTGATCTTCATCTGCTCGTCCAGAAGGAAGGAGAGCCCCTGCGCAAGTATATCCAGAGGTTCAGCCGTGTATAGCACAACATCCCAAATATCCACCCTGCCGCGGTAATCAGCGCGTTCCATCAGAACGTGCGTAACCGCAGGATGCGGGAGGAGATGGCGATTTGCAAGATTCAGGACATCAGTGAGCTATATGCCCTGGCCGACAAGTGTGCACGCGCTGAGGAAGGGAGGAAATTCCCCGGAGAAAGCACTAGAGCAGGGGGATCTGACAGCGAGGATGCCGCCCCGGCAAAGACAAACCGGCGGCGCAACAACAGGAAGAAGCAGAACAAAGAGGTGCTCGTAGTTGAGCAGTCCGGTAGCGACGGCGGGGCCAAGAGAGCCAAGGTCAGTAGCTCCGGCAAGGAGGTTGCCGCATGCACCAACTGCCAGGCTGTGGCGGCCGCCGACAAGCAGGACGGCTCCGACAACCAATACTGCAAGATTCACCGCACCAAGGGCCATGACCTCTAGAGTTGCAAGAAAGTTGAGCAGCTTGTCCAGCAGCAAAGAGCTGAGTACGAGCGGCGCGACAAGGAGAGGGCCCAAGGGGGTGCTGGAGAATCCGGCAAGAAGCGCACCGGACGGGGAGGACGCCGCGACAAGGCCAAGCAGCGGCAAGGAGACAGGCCTCCCCGCGGCCGCGACGACGATGAAGACGACGACGACGAAGACATGGATGATGTTGAGACCAGTGAGCAGGAGTTTCAGAAAGCCACAGAAGTCTTGTGCATTGACGGTGGTGCCTCTCTGCATACTTCGCACCCCCAGGTCAAGCAGTGGGTGCGGGAAGTCAATGCAGCAGAGCCACCTGTCGAATCGCGCAAACTTCTGAAATGGTCCAGCACGCCTATCATCTTTGACATTGAGGATCACCCTGACCGCACAACTGCGGTCGGGTGCTTGCCGATGTTGGTTTCACCAACTATCCGCAACCTCAAGGTCACTAAGATGTTAGTTGACGGCGGGGCCGGCTTGAACCTGATCTCCTCCGCTGTACTCCAGAAACTCCAGATCCCTGACAGCGAGCTCGAAGAGACCGGCACATTCCAAGGAATTAACCCGGGAAGGAGCAAGCCGAAGGGGAAAGTCACGCTGCCCGTAACATTTGGCAGCGAGCTGAACTTCATGACTGAGAGGGTCACATTTGACGTTGCCGATATCCCATTGCCCTACAATGGGATACTTGGCCGTCCAGCACTCGCCAAGTTCATGGCAGCCTCTCACTACGCATACAACATGCTGAAGATGCCAGGCCCGATAAGCGTCATTTCTGTCCCTGGCGACAAGAAGGATGCTCTTATCTGTGCCGACAAGATCTACCGGGAAGCAGCAGCCACGGCAGATCGCAATCCACTTGCCGCTGAAGCTCCCGGGGGGAAGAAGACCAAGTCCGGCAAGAGTTCTGGTGCCCACTCCGGCAAGCGCACCTATTCGGAGTGCTGCGCTACCGTCGAGGACGCACCATCGAGCTCCACCGGCAAGTGCAAGAAGACGATGGCAGCTCCACCAGAGACGAAGAAGGTGCCCGCCAAGGAGGACGGCACTGGTGGTACCTTCACCATCAGTGCCACACTCGGCCCTAAATAGGAAAGCGCGCTCGTTGCTTTCCTGCGGGCGAATGTCGACGTGTTTGCGTGGCAGCCGTCTGACATCCCCAGTGTTCCCAGGAAAGTGATTGAGCACCACCTTGCCGTTTGTCCTCATGCGCGGCCCGTCAAGCAGAAAGTCAGGAAGCAGGCAGTGGAGCGCCAAGAATTCATTGCAGAAGAAATCAAGAAATTGGAAGCAGCAGGCCTTGTCAGAGGAGTGCTCCATCCCACGTGGTTGGCCAATCCTGTAGTCGTGCGCAAGGCAAACGGGAAATGGAGACTTTGCATCGATTTTACCGATGTTAACAAAGCTTGTCCCAAAGACCCATTTCCTTTGCTGCGCATTGACTAGATTGTTGACTCCACAGCCGGATGTGATTTGCTTTCATTTCTTGACGCATACTCAGGATATCATCAGATCTTCATGGCAGAAGAGGATGAAGAGAAGACCGCATTTATTACTCCATGTGGCACGTACTGTTTCGTACGGATGCCTTTCGGATTAAAAAATGCTGGTTCGACATTTGCAAGAGTAGTCCACGTTGCTCTTGAGCAACAAATACACAGAAATGTGGAAGCCTACATGGATGATATAGTGGTCAAGAGCAAGGACAGAGCAACCCTGACTCAAGACTTAGACGAGACCTTTGCAAATCTGCGCAAGATCAGCCTCAAGCTCAACCCAGAGAAGTGTGTGTTTGGAGTTCCCTCCGGCAAGCTTCTCGGGTTCTTCGTGTCTCAGCGGGGAATTGAAGCCAATCCCGACAAGATCAAGGCCATTGAGAAGATTGAAGCACCAAAGCGCGTCAAGGATGTACAGAAACTTGCCGGTTGCGTGGATGCTCTCAGCAGGTTTATCTCTCGGTCTGCTGAGCGTGCCCTGCCGTTTTTCAAATTATTGAAAAAGGCAGGTCCAATGAAATGGACTCCGGAAGCGGAGGCTACGCTGCAAGACCTAAAGAGATACCTGTCCTCCCCTCCAATACTTGTCGCACCTAAGCCACAAGAGAAGTTGCTGCTGTACATAGCGGCAACCAATCAAGTGGTTAGTGCTGCGTTAGTAGCAGAGAGGGAGGCAGATGATGAGCCAGCAACCACGGCAAGCGCATCCAGCAACAAGCAGGGGGCTTCCCCGACAAGCTCTGGCCCCGACAAAGATGGATCTGCGCAGATGCACGAGGAGACGCAGAAGAAAATGGTGCAGCGCCCAGTTTACTTTGTCAGTTCCCTCCTGCAGGGGGCTAGGTCAAGGTATTCTGGTGTGCAGAAATTGCTTTTCGGCCTTCTCATGGCCTCGAGAAAGCTGCGCCATTACTTCCAAGCACATGAGATCACAGTTGTCACTCGCTTTCCGCTGAAGAGGATACTGCAGAATCCAGAAGCGACAGGCAGGATTGTTGAGTGGGCACTGGAACCGTCAAGCTTTGGCCTCGAGTTTGAAAGCACTTCAACTATCCAGAGCAGAGCATTGGCAGAATTTATAGCAGAATGGACGCCAACACCAGATGAAGAAATTCCAGAAACAAGCATCCCCGACAAGGAAGTAAGCAAAGAGTGGTTGATGTACTTTGATGGTGCCTTTTCGCTGCAAGGCGCCGGCGCTGGTGTGCTGCTTATCGCACCCACCGGAGAGCACCTCAAGTACGTAGTCCAGATGCACTTTCCCAAGGAGCAAGCAACAAAAAATACTGCAGAGTATGAGGGATTGCTTGCCGGTCTCAGGATCGCGGCAGACCTTGGGATCAAGAAGCTCATTGTCAGGGGTGACTCACAGCTTGTCGTCCGCCAAGTAAACAAGAATTATCAGAGTCCGTTGATGGAAGCTTACGTTGACGAAGTGAGAAAGCTAGAAGAGCGCTTTGACGGCCCACAAATGGAGCACGTTCCAAGAGCTCAGAACGCCATTGCTGATGGCCTGTCAAAGTGCGCCGCACTTAAGCTACCTGTGGAACTAGGGATCTTTGTGCTCAAGCTGACTCAACCATCCGTAACACCATCAACTGGACAGAGCAAGAAGAGGAAGTTGATTCCTGGTGACTATTTGCCGGCAGAGCTTCTTGAAGCCGCCGCCAAGAAGGTCCCTAAGATCAACACCGAAGGCGCTGAGGAGTAGTCTGCTCCGGCAAGCCCTAGGGTTTGTTCCGTCGAAGCAGAAGCTCCCGATAAGTTTTGCTCCGGCAAGCTTGTCGGGGAACGTCAAGCTCCGGCAGAGACGCAACTTCTCGCCGTAGAAGCGGATGTTCCCGGAGCAGCTGAGAACAATACCAAGAACGCTGAGGAGCAAGATGCTCCGGCAAGCCCTAGGGTTTGTTCCGTTGAAGCAGAAGCTCCCGACAGGTTTTGCTCCGGCAAGCTTGTCGGGGAACGTCAAGCTCCGGCAGAACCGCAGGTTCTTGCCGTAGAAGCGGATGTTCCCGCAGCAGCAGAGTTGCCTTTAGTCCTTGTTGTCGAGCCACAAGCTCCAACATGGGCGCAGCAGATTGTCCATTTCCTTCAGACAAGAGAACTTCCCGAAGAGCAAGAAGAAGCGGAAAGAGTAGCCCGGCAGTCAAGTATGTACCAGTTTGTCGACAAGACACTGTACAGAAGAAGACTCAACGGTGTGAAATTGAAGTGTATTCACCGGGAAGACGGACAAAAGCTGTTGGCAGAGATACACGGAGGCATATGTGGTCACCACATCGGCGCAAGAGCACTTGTCGGCAAAGCATTCCGGCAAGGTTTCTTCTGGCCAACAGCCCTCCAGGATGCAACTGCACAAGTAACCAAGTGTGAAGCGTGCCAGTTCCATTCCAAGCAGATACACCAGCCAGCTCAAGCTCTCCAGACGATCCCTTTGTCCTGGCCATTTTCGGTCTGGGGGCTCGACATCCTCGGCCCCTTTCCCCGAGCTGCCGGGGGCTTTGAGTACTTGTACGTTGCAATCGACAAGTTCACAAAGTGGCCAGAAGTGGAACCAGTGAGGAAGGTGACCGCACAGTCAGCCGTCAAGTTCTTCAGGTCGATTGTTTGCCGCTTCGGGATCCCTAACAGGATAATCACCGACAATGGTACACAATTCACGAGCCGCACCTTCATGCAATACATCCAAGATCTTGGCGCCCAGATCTGCTTCGCTTCTGTTGCTCACCCGAGAAGCAACGGTCAAGCGGAGAGGGCAAATGCTGAAGTGCTGCGCGGGCTCAAGACCAGAACTTTCGACAGGCTGCACAAGTGCGGAAGAAACTGGATCGAGGAGCTACCGGTGGTTCTTTGGTCGATCAGGACGACGCCAAATCGAGCCACTGGACAGACACCTTTCGCTCTAGTCTATGGAGCAGAGGCAGTTACCCCCACGGAACTCGTATACGGGTCACCTCGAGTGCTCGCTTATGATGAGCTCGAGCAAGAGCAGCTGCGGCAAGATGACGCGCTGCTCCTTGAGGAAGACCGTCTCCAGGCTGCTGTGCGAGCCGCTCGCTACCAGCAAGCTCTGCGCCGCTACCATAGCCGCAGAGTCAATGCCAGGAGTCTCGAGGAAGGTGACCTTGTTCTTGGGTGCGTTCAGTCTGCCAAGGATTCCAATAAGTTGACGCCAAAGTGGGAAGGCCCTTACCGGGTGAAGCGAGTCACAAGGCCTGGCGCTGTCCGCCTTGAGACCGAAGATGGCGTACCAGTGAGCAACTCCTGGAATATTGAGCATCTTCGTAAGTTTTACCCGTAAGGCGCGGTTGTCGGGCCCTGCCCGGCAACCACCCTTTTGTACAAGTCTTGCCGCTGTTGCATGTAATCCTTTGTACAAAGCCAGGCGCAGACCCTGAGCACAAGCAAATGAAGCGCTGGCACCCCGGGGTTATAGCATGCATGCTAGGTCGAGTCTCGTCCTTGGTTAGGGTTGATAGTGCCTAACAGCGGCTAACCCCTAGCTTAGAGGTCGAGTGTCCGTCCCTTTGCTTTTCTTTCGTTCGCAGGGCTCGCCTATCCTGGCCAGACCGCTTGAGGACGAAAAGGAGAAGAAGGGCTCGCCAGCACCTGGGCCCCGGCAAGCCAGTGTTGCTGGGGGCTGCGAGTACCAAGATTCATCCACGGCAAGCCAGAGTTGCCGGGGGCTGCGATATCAGATAAGTCTTTCGTCCCTCATCATGCATCCTCTTATGGACTGGGGAATGCGAAACCGCGTTTCTTCCCGAAAACTGCCGTGCTCCCTCAACTCTAGGCCCTGGGGCTCGTTCCCGGGGCCAAGTTTGGTCGTAGTCGCGGCAGCGAAGGGATGAAACGAGGAGGCCGCACCCACCTCGTTCCCGCCTCCGTCAAAGGCATGAGAAAGGTCGAGCGGCGTGGGAAGGCGGCAGGGCCTGTTGCCGGGAGATGAAATGTCTGTCCGAGGGATACCAAGGATTTGCTCCTTGGCGTGGGTTCAACCCGCGAGACAAATAACCCGGCAAGCATCCCCTTTTCATTAGAAAACATCCCACTCAGGTACAGTCCATAGAGGATGAAAAACATGAAAGAGAGGATTACAAGTTTTAGATGCAGCTAAGGCCCGAAGGCTTACAAATTAAAAAGATAAGATGCCCGTAATCCCTTTCCTGTCCCTCTCTTCAGGGGTAGGTCAAGGAGGCGAAAAGGGCAAAAGGGGCGCCTAGGCGAGCTACGGGTGCCAGAAGACACCAAGAGAACATCCCGGGGGCCGTCCGAAGGCTGGACGGTGATGGCGGCGCCGGAAGCGGGGCTCGAAGACGGGGCGGCAGGACGTCAGCACGCTGTCGAGGGCACCACGCCCTCATACTCCGACTTGACGGCCTTGTCGCCAGCCCTCTTCCCCTTCCGCGGACTCCCTACGCCAGCCACCCAAGGAGATGACCCCGGGGAGTTCAAGGAGCCGGCGACACGGATGATGGGGTCACCGGTGCCGCACGGAGCGGCGCCCGACACCTAGTCGGACCCGCCATCCTGCCGCCCGCTACCCTCATCGTCGCTGTCGCTCTCCCCCTCGTCACTCTCGCTCGAGGGGGAGCCTTCACTATCGGAGGAGCTGTCCACGCAGCACTTCGCCCAAGTGCCAAAGCACCCGAAGACCTTGATGGAGAGGAGATCGCCCTCCATTAACTTAAAATGGAGGGTAAACCCCTCCATCAGGCTGTGGATACGGGCGAACGTCTTCCACCCTCGATCAAGATACATCACATTAGGGGCTGGGAATACAACGCGGACTCGCGTGCCGCTGACCCCACAGCCCCTCATGTGCAGTCTCAGTGTCTCGGGCAGGTCCAACTCCATCGCGCTCGCAAACGGAGCTGGAAGCCGGAGGCGACGACGAGGCGCCCGGCGCAGCCTGACGAAGAACTCGCAAGGGTCGTCCCCTATATGGACCGCCGTGGGGAGAGGAACCGCCGGCGGAGGCGAAGCTGGCGCGCCGCCCCGTCCGCCCCTTCCCCAAGCGCCTCGACCTTGTCCCCGACCTCGTCCACGACCTCGCCCCCTCCTTCTTCCCCTTATGGCTGGCTCTGCCACCACGGGCGCGGAAGAGGGAGGGGTGCGCTGTCTGGCGGTGACCCTCGCCGCCACCGATGAAGGGCCAGGGTTCCCTTTCTCCATGGCGAATGAGAGAAAGGGGAGCAGAAGCTGAAGAAAGGAGGAGATGAGAGAGTGCGGGCTTCTGTGCTCCCCTCCCGCTCTCTTTAAAGGAGTGAGGTGGGGGCTCGGCCGCCCCGCTCAGCGAATCAAGGCACGGGAAGAGCAGGGAGTCGGGGCCAACCCGTTGCCTCTGCTCACAACGGCCCAGTTTCCCGCTTCCACCGTCCGCGACCCCAAGCGCATGGGAGCCGCATGGCGGGGATGCAGAACCGAGGCGACGGATGAGGCGGCCTCGCCCCACCCCATGATCGCGGGGAGTGGATGCCTCGAAAACCGTGCACCGGCCCCGTCCAGTAAATGCACCACGCCCCCACGCCTACCTCCGTTTAGGGAGGAGGGCGTGAACCATCCCCTTCATCATGGCCTGACGCATGCTCGCGGGGCTTAGCCCCGCGCACGCCGCCCACGTCACCCACGACGCCGCGTTTGACGCGTGCCGTTTTGGGCGTGCGCGGTGGAAGCGGAGAGATATGCGGCGTGACCTAGGCCGCGCGTGCCCGTGCACTGTTTTGGGCCTGGCCCAACAGCGCTCGGCACCGTGTCTGGCCCAGGCCCGGGGGCTCCTGTCGGTGTACTAGAGTAGGGGTACCCTAGTATCCCGAACTTGTGCACGGGCAGTCGCAGCATCCCGCGGCAAGGCTTGCCAAGTGACCGCCAAGGTCCTCCGTGGTTCCTTTGGAGCCATTCAAGAACAAAGTATCCAAGACAAGACCCCGGCAAGAGGAGCTTGCCGGGAAGGCCAACCAAGGCACCTCAAGACCCCGGCAAGAGGAGCTTGCCGGGAAGGCCAACCAAGGCATACCAAGAGAACTTGCCGCTGCGCACCACGCGCCCCGACAAGGTCCGGTGAGCGACAAGCTCCCGGACGCGACAAGACAACGACCGCGGCAAGGCGCTTGCCGCGGCAAGCCACCTCCCCGCGCCCGCGCTCCAGCACATCCACCAACGTGTCGCTCTGGGGCCCTTCCAGGCGTACGTGGTGGAAGGCTGTGCAGCTAGGGGCGTGCGGTGGCAAGCAGGCGCCGACAAGATAACCATCGTGGCAAACGGTGGCGTCCCTAGCGGTCCCTTTCGGTACTGTTTAGGCGACACAGACGGGCAATTAATGCCCTTGTGCCCTGCTGCCAGGGGTAGGTATGATACACTGTACAAGTAGTTGTACCAACCACCACTCTTCCGTTTTTGCCCTTTACCTCCGTTGCCACCTGTGGGTAACCCCTTGAGCATATAAAAGGAGGCCCGTGTGCAACGGGGGGGGGGGGGGGGGGAGGCCAGTTCGAGCACTCACGCTCGGTCTTGCTAGCCGCCGGTGTGTACTGTAGCACTCCGCGCTCCCGAGCTAGAAATCAATACCAAACCACAATGCAGGAGTAGGGTTTTACGCATCCGTGCGGCCCGAACCTGGGTAAATCGCTCGCGTGCTTCGCCTCGATCTGCTCTTTGCACGGCCTCCGCCCCCGCCGAACCAAAAGGGACCCGGTCCGCCGGTCCAGAGATGCCGGGGTGCTGATCCACGGGCACCTATGGGACCGGCGGACCGGGTCCCTTTTGGTTCGGCGGGGGCGGAGGCCGTGCAAAGAGCAGATCGAGGCGAAGCACGCGAGCGATTTACCTAGGTTCGGGCCGCACGGATGCGTAAAACCCTACTCCTGCTTTGTGGTTTGGTATTGATTTCTAGGTCGGGAGCGCGGAGTGCTACAGTACACACCGGCGGCTAGCAAGACCGAGCGTGAGTGCTCGAACTGGCCTCCCCCCCGTTGCACACGGGCCTCCTTTTATATGCTCAAGGGGTTACCCACAGGTGGCAACGGAGGTAAAGGGAAAAAACGGAAGAGTGGTGGTTGGTACAACTACTTGTACAGTGTATCGTACCTACCCATGGCAGCAGGGGACAAGGGCATTAATTGCCCGTCTGTGTCGCCTAAACAGTACCGAAAGGGACCGCTAGGGACGCCACCGTTTGCCACGATGGTTATCTTGTCAGCGCCTGCTTGCCACCGCACGCCCCTAGCTGCACAGCCTTCCGCCACGTACGCCTGGAAGGGCCCCAGAACGACACGTTGGTGGATGTGCTGGAGCGCGGGCGTGGGGAGGTGGCTTGCCGCGGCAAGCGCCTTGCCGCGGTCGTTGTCTTGTCGCGTCCGGGAGCTTGTCGCTAACCGGACCTTGCCGGGGCGCGTGGTGCGCAGCGGCAAGTTCTCTTGGTATGCCTTGGTTGGCCTTCCCGGCAAGCTCCTCTTGCCGGGGTCTTGAGGTGCCTTGGTTGGCCTTCCCGGCAAGCTCCTCTTGCAGGGGTCTTGTCTTGGATACTTTGTTCTTGAATGGCTCCAAAGGAACCACGGAGGACCTTGGCGGTCACCCGGCAAGCCTTGCCGCGGGATGCTACGACTGCCCGTGCACAAGTTCGGGATACTAGGGTACCCCTACTCTAGTACACCGACAAAGCTGAAATCCCATTTACTAAATTTGCTAGCCCATGCTTAGATGAGTTTGATAAATTTATGGCTAAGCAAGAAGATTTTAATGCTTATTTTGGTAGACAATTGAAATACAATTCAAATATGCTTGAACACTTGGGTGATTATATGGCTAATGTTAAAGGTGAACTTAAACTTATTAGTAAACGTGCTTCTATGGTTACCACTCAAGTAGAACAAGTACTTAAAGCTCAAAATGATTTGCTCATTGAATAGTAAAGATAATGATAATGTTGTTAGAGTGGCTACTAGAACTGGTAGAATGACTCAGGAACCTTTGTATCCTAAAGGCTACCCTAAGAGAATTGAGCAAGATTCTCAGAGAAATAACATAGATGTACCTAGTTCTTCTAAAAAGAAGAAAAAGAAAAATGATAGGACTTTGCATGCTTCTAATGATCCTATTGTTGAAACACCTGAGAATCCAAATGATATTTCTATTTCTGATGCTAAACTCAATCTCGTAATGAACCTGAAACTAGTGATAATGCTAATAATAATGTTCATGATGATGCTCAACCTAGTAATGATAATGATATAGAAATTGAACCTGTTGTTGATCTTGATAACCCACAATCAAAGAATCAATGTTATGATAAGAAAGACTTTGTTGCTAGGAAACATGGTAAAGAAAGATTGCCTTGGGTTCAGAAACCCATGCCTTTTCCTCCCAAACCATCCAAGAAAAAGGATGATGAGGATTTTGAGCGCTTTGCTGAAATGATTAGACCTATCTTTTTGCGTACGCGATTAACTGATATGCTCAAAATGAATCCTTATGCTAAGTATATGAAAGAAATTGTTACAAATAAAAGAAAGATACCAGAAGCTGAAATTTCCAACATGCTTGCTAATTATACTTTTAAGGGTGGAATACCAAAGAAACTAGGAGATCCCGGTGTACCCACTATACCATGCTCTATTAAAAGAAACTATGTTAAAACTGCTTTATGTGATCTTGGAGCCGGTGTTAGTGTTATGCCTCTCTCTTTATATCGTAGACTAGATTTGAATAAGTTAACACCTACTGAAATATCTTTGCAAATGGCTGATAAATCAACTGCTATACCTGTCGGTATTTGTGAGGATGTGCCTGTTGTGGTTGCAAATGTTACTATTTTAACGGACTTTGTTATTATTGATATTCCCGAGGACGATAGTATGTATATTATTCTTGGAAGACCCCTTTTGAATACTGCATGGGCTGTTATTGATTGCACTAAAGGCAATGTCACTTTTCATGTTAATGGTAATGCGAATACGGTACACTTTCCGAGGAAACAACCTCAAGTTCATAGTATCAACTCTATTGGAAAAATTCCATCAATTATATTTGGAGGTTTTGAATTTCCTCTTCCTACCGTCAAGAAGAAATATGATATTCTTATTATTGGGGATGTGCATATCCCCGTTGAGGTAACATAGTGTTATTCGAAATTTCTCTGGTTCCATGTTATTCGGAATGAGTTCGTTAACAAGACTTGATGAACCTTGTTAGTGGATTCCTTTTGATGATCATGAGATGGATGAAACTAAAAGGCACAACCTTCTGTACCCCACTTTTACTTTCTGTTATTTATATTAAATAAAATAAAAATAAATATTTTTCTATTTGTTATCTGATTATCCGTGCAATATAAAAATACCTCAAAAATAAAAGTTCTCCAGATGCCCTGAAATTTAAATATGATTTTTTCCAGAATATTTGAGAATATTTGGCACTGAGAACACAGCAGGGGGTCAACCACCTGCCCACGAGGGTGGAGGGCACGCCCTACCCCCGTGGGCGCGCCCCCTACCTCGTGGGCCCATGGTGGCCCTCCTCCACTTATTCCTGCACCCACACACTTCATCTTCCTCCCACAAACATGAATATCCAGCTCAAGCACGAGTTCTAGCTCACTTTGCTGCCATTTTCGATCTCCTTGCTCAAAGCACCTCTCACAAAACTGCTTGGGGAGATTGTTCCTTGGTATGTGACTCCTCCATTGGTCCAATTAGTTTTTGTTCTAGTGCTTTATTCATTGAAAATTTTTGCTGCTTAGGTGACCCTGTTCTTGAGCTTGCATGTCAAATTTATATGGTTAAGAGTAGTTTTGATGCATGATATAGGCCCTAGGCACTTGTAGGAGTAGTTGCTATCAATATTATTGAGTTTGGTTTACTTTTATTTTGAAGTTACTAAAAATTTCAGAATTTTTCAGAAAATGACGAGGAGACTTTTGAGGGGCTCATCGAGCCAAAGCTCGAAGGAAAAGGCACCGAAGCCTAAGTATAATCTGCCTCGCACTGCGGAGGTTCAGGCGTGTGAATGGCCTTTCGAGGATTTCTTGAGAGCAGTCGGGATTTATGAAGATTTTCATGAATTGGCTATGAATGCAGGCCTCACCGCTTTCCTCCACGACCAATGCGATCAGTATCTCTTACTCACAAATATCTTTGTGCAAAACTTTCATTTCCATTCTAGGAGCTCACCACCTACGGTGGAGTTTTATTTATATGATGAGCATAAGGAGATGTCACTTTATGATTTTTGTCGGGTTTGTTTAGTCCCTTTTGAGGGCAAGACAGAAGAACCACACCGCGATGATGTGGAGGGGTTTATTGATACTATCACTGTAGGGGAAACAAGGAAGGTTTTCGATGCACGAATCACTAGCATACATTTTCCTGTTTTACGTTATTTTGCATTATTTGCTAGTCGTTGCTTAATTGGTCGCGGAAACCGTGGAAACCTTAGTATCCCTGATAATATTATTTTGCTCCACGGTTTATATGGTGATAACTCTGTTAGTATGGGCGGCATTATTGCCAAACGGTTAAGTCTGAACCGTACAAAGGGCCCCATCTTTGGAGGCATCTATGCTTCACGCCTAGCTGCACATTTTAACATACCTATTAGGCATTATGAGAAGGAAGAAAAGGTGCTGCCTCGTGTTTATTTAGATTATAAAAGTATGGTGGCACATGATTTTATTGTTAAGAATAGGAAAGGAGAGCTTAAATATCAATTGTTCTTTAACAAACATCATCCTGAGACTATTACCCTGCCTGCTCCTTCTTTGTTTGATTTATCTTTAGGCACGTACCTTGTTCCGTTGAAGGCTATTCACGCCTACCGGAACCCTGCACCAGCTGAGGAGCCAGAGCCGGAACCACAAGTTGATCCTTCACGACAGTCTAATTACTAGTGGGATCCGGAGATGATTGTCAGCCAGTGGCAATCGGAGTCTTCCTCTTCTTCTTCTTCTCCGTACGACCCCAACTATTATTATGGATATCCGCCAGGCTAGCCGTGGCCATAGACCAACTTAGGCCAAAAGCCTAAGCTTGGGGGAGTACATATTTCCCACCGACATTACATTTATGTTCACACACTCATTGCTAGATGTCGGTGCTCATACTTTTTCATTGTATCATCCATGCTAGTTTATTTTCCTTTTTATGCTTTCTTCTTGTGTGTTTAATAAACCTTAAGAAAAACCAAAAAAATTACTTGTAGCTTTTAATTAGTTTACTTTCCATGCTTGTAGTAGTAATTAAAAAGAAAACCCAAAAAGATTTCATGTTCTTCTTTTGCTTGTTGGGACCTTTCCCGTGTAAATAGTTTTATTTCTTTTATTTTCTTTGGGGGTCGATAGGAGAAGACCATAATTAAATTTTTGAAGTGGCTCCTATATGCATTATTGTTTACCTGACAAAAGAGCCCATATTGCCTTGTCTTCTCCTGTTTATTGAATGCTTGCAGATTCCAGCTTAGTCCAATGCACGTGCACTATTATTATTATTCACATCATTCGATCGTGCAAGTGAAAGGCAATTATGATGATATATGATGGACTGGCTGAGATGAAAAAAGCTGGTATGAACTCGACCTCTTTTGTTTTTGTAAATATGATTAGTTCATCGTTCCTGATTCAGCCTATTATGAATAAACATGTTTGCAATGACAACTAGAGATCATAGTTTCTTATGTCATGTTTGATTAGCTATGAGTTATAATGGTTTACCTTGCGTGCCAACATGCTATTAAAATGGTTATGATGTGGTATGATAGGGTGGTATCCTCTTCTGAATGATTTAAGTAACTTGACTTGGCACATGTTCACGCATGTAGTTGAAACAAAATCAACATAGCCTTCACAATATTTATGTTCATGGTGGATTATATCCTACTCATGCTTGCATTCGGTGTTGATTAATTTTAATGCATGTTCACGACTGTTGTCGCTCTCTAGCTGGTCGCTTCCCAGTCTTTTGCTAGCCTTCACATGTACTAAGCGAGAATACTGCTTGTGCATCCAAACTCCTTAAACCCCAAAGTTATTCCACATGAGTCCACTATACCTACCTATATACGGTATCTACCTACCGTTCCAAGTAAATTTGTATGTGCCAAACTCTAAACCTTCAAATAAATATCCTGTTTTGTATGCCCGAATAGCTCATCTATCAACTAGGGCTGCCTGTATCTTCCATGTTAGGCGGGTTATTCTCAAGAGGAGTGGACTCCGCTCCTCACTCACGAGATAAATGGCTGGTCACCGGGATGCCCAGTCTTATGCTTTATGCAAACTAAATAAAAATAATTGCAAACAAAACTCCCCCTGGGACTCTTGTTAGTTGGAGGCACTCGTTGTTTCGAGCAAGCCATGCATTGATGCTTGTTGTTGGAAGGGGTAGTATAAACTTTACCATTCTGTTTGGGAACCGCCTATAATGTGTGTAGCATGGAAGATATCGCCATCTCTTGGTTGTTATGTTGACAATAAAGTATACCGCTCAAAATATTATTCACCTCTGTTTCAAAACCGAGCTCTGGCACCTCTACAAATCCCTGCTCCCCTCTACGAAGGGCCTATCTATTTACTTTTATGCTGAGTCATCATCCTCTTATTAAAAAGCACCAGTTGGAGAGCACCGCTGTCATTTGCATTCATTACTGTTAGTTTACATTGAGTATGACTTGACTGGATCTCTTTTACCTTGAATTACAATGTCTAGTCAGTCCTTGATCTTTAAAGGTGCTCTGCGTTTATGTTTTGCGGTCTCCGAAAGGGCTAGTGAGATACCATCTTGTTATATCATATTATGATTGTTTTGAGAAAGTGTTGTCATCCGAGATTTATTATTATGGCTCGCTAGTTGATTATGCTATTGATATGAGTAAACTTGAGACCTATGCGTTATTGCAAATGTGGTTAGTTATAATCTTTGCTGAAAACTTGAATGTTGGTTTTACATATTTATAACAACAAGAGCAAACAGAGTTTGTAAAAGTTTTTCTTTATCACTTTCAGTTTATCAACTGAATTGCTTGAGGACAAGCAAAGGTTTAAGCTTGGGGGATTTGATACGTCTCCGTCGTATCTACTTTTCCAAACACTTTTGCCCTTGTTTTGGACTCTAACTTGCATGATTTGAATGAAACTAACCCGGACAGACGTTGTTTTCAGCAAAATTACCATGGTGTTATTTATGTGCAGAAACAAAAGTTCTCGGAATGACCTGAAACTTCACGGAGCCACTTTTCAGAAAATAAGAAAAAAACTGCAAAAGATGAAGGCCAGGGGCCCACCACCTCACCACGAGGGTGGGGGGCGCGCCTGCCCCCCTAGGGCGCGCTCCCCTACCTCGTGGGCCCCCTGTTTCCTCTCCGACTCCAACTCCATATATTGTGTTTCGGGGAGAAAAAAATTAGAGAGAAGAAATCATCGCATTTTACGATATGGAGCCGCCGCCAAGACCTAAAACCTCTCGGGAGGGCTGATCTGGAGTCTGTTTGGGGCTCCAAAGAGGGGAATCCGTCGCCATCGTCATCATTAACCATCCTCCATCACCAATTTCATGATGCTCACCGCCGTGCATGAGTAATTCCATCGTAGGCTTGCTGGACGGTGATGGGTTGGATGGGATCTATCATATAATCGAGTTAGTTTTGTTAGGGTTTGATCCCTAGTGTCCACTATGTTCTGAGATTGATGTTGCTATGACTTTGCTATGCTTAATGCTTGTCACTAGGGCCCGAGTGCCATGATTTCAGATCTAAACCTATTATGTTTTCATCAATATATGAGAGTTCTTGATCCTATCTTGCAAGTCTATAGTTACCTATTATGTGTTATGATACGTTAACCCCGAAGTGACAATAATTGGGATACTTACCAGTGATGACCGTAGTTTGAGGAGTTCATGTATTCACTATGTGTTAATGCTTTGTTCCGGTTCTCTATTAAAAGGAGGCCTTAATATCCCTTAGTTTCCGTAAGGACCCCGCTACCACGGGAGGGTAGGACAAAAGATGTCATGCAAGTTCTTTTCCGTAAGCACGTATGACTATATTCGGAATACATGCCTACATTATATCAATGAACTGGAGCTAGTTCTGTGTCACCCTAGGTTATGACTGTTACATGATGAACTGCATCCGGCATAATTCTCTATCACCGATCCATTGCCTACGAGCTTTTCATATATTGTTCTTCGCTTATTTACTTTTCCGTTGCTATTGCTATCATCACTACAAAATACCAAAAACATTACTTTTACTATTGTTACCTTTTGCTACCGTTACCACTACTATCATATTACTTTGCTACTAAATACTTTGCTACAGATACTAAGTTTCCAAGTGTGGTTGAATTGACAACTCAGCTGCTAATACTTGAGAATATTCTTTGGCTCCCCTTGTGTCGAATCAATAAATTTGGGTTGAATACTTTACCCTCGAAAACTATTGCGATCCCCTATACTTGTGGGTTATCAAAAACACAACTCTTTGCACCCTCTTTTTACTCTCTATTATTTATATTAAATAAGGCAAAAAAAGTATTTTTCTGTCTGTTATCTGAATTATCCATGCAATAAAAAATACCCAAGAAATAAAAGTTCACCAAATGCCCTGAAAATTAAATATGATTTTTTCTAGAATATTTGAGAATATCTGGCACTGAGAACATAGCAGGGGGAGCAAGCACCTAGCCACGAGGGTGGAGGGCGTGCCCTACCCCCCTGGGCGCGCCCCCTGCCTCGTGGGCCCATGGTGGCTCCCCTCCACTTATCCCAGCTACCACACACTCCTTCTTCCTCCCACAAACATCACTAACTAGCTCAAACCCGAGTCCAAGCTCATTTTGCTGCCATTTTTGATCTCCTTGCTCAAAGCACCTCTCACAAAATTGCTTTGGGGGATTGTTCCTTGGCATGTGACTCCTCCAATGGTCCAATTAGTTTTTGTTCTAGTGCTTTATTCATTGCATATTTTTGCTGCTTAGGTGACCCTGTTCTTGAGCTTGCATGCCAAATTTATGTGGTCAAAAGTAGTTTTGATGCATGATATTGCCTCTAGGCACTTGTAGGAGTAGTTGCTATCAATTTTGTTGAGTTTGGTTCACTTTTATTTTGAAGTTACTAAAAATTTCAGAAATTTTCAGAAAAAGATGAAGAGATTTTTGAGGGGCTCACTAGCCGAAGCTCGAAGGATAAGCGAAGTGAGGAGGATAAGTGGCCCAAATATAATCTTCCTCGCACCATGAAGGTTTGGCCATGTGAATGGCCTTGTGATGATTTCTTGAGAGCAACCGAGATTTATGATGATTTCTATGAATTGGCTGAGAATGCAGGCCTCACCGCGTTCCTCCACGACCAACGCGAACAGTATCTCTTACTCACCAATATCTTTGTGCAACACTTTCATTTCCATGCTAGGAGCTCACCACCTACGGTGGAATTTTATTTATATCATGAGCATAAGGAAATGTCACTTCATGATTTTTGTCATGTTTGTTTGATCCCTTTCGAGGGTAGCGTAGAGGAACCACACCGTGACGATGTGTATGGGTTTATTGATACAATTACTGTAGGGGAAACGAGGAAGGTTTCCAACGCACGAATTACTAGCATACAGTTTCCTGTTCTACGTTACTTCGCTATATTTGCTAGTAGATGCTTAATTGGGCACGGAAAATGTGGAAATCTGAGTGCCCCTGATATTGTTATTTTGTGCCATGCCTTATTTCGTGATGACACATTTAGTTTGGGCGCTATTGTTGCAAAGCGGTTAAATCTTAACCGTACTAAGGGCCCTGTCCTTGGAGGCATCTTCGCCTCGCGCCTCGCTGCACACTTTAACATACCTATTAGGCATTACGAGAAGGAAGAGAAGTTGCTGCCTCCTGTTTATCTAGATTATAAGAGTATGGTAGCACATGATTTTATTGTTAAGAATAGGGAAAAGGCGCTCATGTACAAATTAATATTTGGTAAAAATCATCCTGAGACTATTACGTTGCCTGCTCCTTCCTTGTTTGATTTATCTGCAGGCAAGTACCTTGTTCCGTTGGAGGCCATTCATGCCTACCGGAACCCTACACCAGCTCGCCTCCAAGCGTCAGCTCATGAGGCAATAGCTGCTGCATCACAGTACGACCCCAGCTACAACTTTGGATATCCGCCAGGCCAGCCGTGGCCATAGACCAACTTAGGCCAAAAGCCTAAGCTTGGGGGAGTACGTATTTCTCACCGACATTACATTTATGTTCACACACTCGTTGCTAGTTGTCGGTGCTCATACTTTTTCATTGTATCATCCAAGCTAGTTTATTTTCCTTTTTACGCTTTCTTCTTGTGTGTTTAATAAACCTTAAGAAAAAATTATTTGTAGCTTTTAATTAGTTTACTTTCCATGCTTGTAGTAGTAATTAAAAAGAAAACCCAAAAAGATTTATTGTTCTTCTTTTGCTTGTTGGGAGCTTTCCCGTGTAAATAGTTTTATTTCTTTTCTTTCCTTTGGGGGTTGAGAGGAGAATACCATAATTAAAATGTTAAAGTGGCTCTTATATTCATTATTGATTGATCTAACAAATAGCCCATATTACCTTGTCTTCTCTGTTGAATTGAATGCTTGCAGATTCCAGCTTAGTCCAATGCACGTGCACTATTATTATTATTCACATCGTTCGGTCGTGCAAGTGAAAGGCAATAATGATGATTATATGATGAACTTATTGAGATGAGAAAAGCTGGTATGAACTCGACCTCTCTTGTTTTTGTAAATATGATTAGTTCAATGTTCCTGATTCAGCCTATTATGAATAAACATGTTTGCAATGACAATTAGAGATTATAGTTGCTTAGGCCATGCTTAATTAGCTAGGAGCTTATAATGGTTTACCTTGCGTGCCAACATGCTGTTAAAATGGTTGTGATGTGGTATGATAGGGTGCATGGTATCCTCTTTTGAGCGATTCGAGTGGCTTGACTTGGCACATGTTCACGCATGTAGTTGAAACAAAATCAACATAGCCTCTACGATATTTATGTTCATGGTGCATTATATCCTACTCATGCTTGGATTCGGTGTTGATTAATTTTAATGCATGTTCATGACTGTTGTCGCTCTCTAGCTGGTCGCTTCCCAGTCTTTTGCTAGCCTTCACCTGTACTAAGCGAGAATACTGCTTGTGCATCCAATTCCATAAACCCCAAAGTTATTCCATATGAGTCCATCATACCTACCTATATACGGTATCTACCTGCCGTTCCAAGTAAATTTTTATGTGCCAAACTCTAAACCTTCAAATAAACATTCTGTTTTGTATGCTCGAATAGCTCATGTATCAACTAGGGATGTCCGTATATTCCATGTTAGGCGGGTTATTCTCAAGAGGAGTGGACTCCGCTCCTCACTCACGAGAAAATGGCTGGTCACCGGGATGCCCAGTCCCATGCTTCATGCAAATCAAATCAAAATAACTACAAACGAAACTCCCCGGGACTGTTGTTAGTTGGAGGCACTCATTGTTTCGAGCAAGCCATGGATTGATGCTTGTTGGTGGAGGGGAAGTATAAACTTTACCATTCTGTTTGGGAACCGCCTATAATGTGTGTAGCATGGAAGATATCACCATCTCTTGGTTGTTATGTTGAAAATGAAAGTATACCGCTCAAAATATTATTCATATCTATTTCAAAATCAAGCTCTGGCACCTCTACAAATCCCTGCTTCCCTCTGCGAAGGGCCTATCTATTTACTTTTATGCTGAGTCATCATCCTCTTATTAAAAAAGCACCAGTTGGAGAGCACCGTTGTCATTTGCATCCATTACTATTAGTTTACATTGAGTATGACTTGACTGGATCTCTTTTACCATGAATTACAATGTCTAGTCAGTCCTTGATCTTTAAAAGTGCTCTGCATTTATGTTTTTCGGTCTTGAAAAGGGCTAGCGAGATACCATCTTGTTATATCATATCATGATTGTTTTGAGAAAGTGTTGTCATCCGTGATTTATTATTATTGCTCGCTAGTTGATTATGCCATTGATATGAGTAAACATGAGACCTAAATGTTATTGTGACTATGGTTAGTTCATAATATTTGCTGAAAACTTGAATGCTGGCTTTACATATTTACAACAACAAGAGCAAACAGAGTTTGTAAAAGTTTTTCTTTATCACTTTCAGTTTATCAACTGAATTGCTTGAGGACAAGCTAATGTTTAAGCTTGGGGGAGTTGATACGTCACCGCCGTATCTACTTTTCCAAACACTTTTGCCCTTGTTTTGGACTCTAACTTGCAGGATTTGAGTGGAACTAACCCGGAGTGACGCTGTTTTCAGCAGAATTGCCATGGTGTTATTTTTGTGCAGAAATAAAAGTTCTCGGAATGACCTGAAAATCAACGGAGAATTATTTTGGAATATATAATAAATACTGGAAGGAAGATCCATGTCAGGGGTCCTCCACCTGTCCACGAGGGTGGGGGCGTGCCCCTCTGCCTCGTGGCCCCCCTGACGCTCCACCGACCTCAACCTTGACTCCATATATTCACTTTCGGGGAGAAAAAACCAAGGAGAAGGATTCATCGCGTTTTATGATATGGAGCCGCCGCCAAGCCCTAAACTCTCTAGGGAGGGCTGATCTGGAGTCCGTTCGGGGCTCCGGAGAGGGGAATCTGTCGCCATCGTCATCATCAACCTTCCTCCATCACCAATTTCATGATGGTCACCGTTGTGCGTGAGTAATTCCATCATAGGCTTGCTAGACGGTGATGGGTTGGATGAGATTTATCATGTAATCAAGTTAGTTTTGTTAGGGTTTGATCCCTAGTATCCACTATGTTCTGAGATTGATGTTGCTATGACTTTGCTATGCTTAATGCTTGTCACTGTGGCCCGAGTGCCATGATTTCAGATCTGAACCTATTATGTTTTCATCAATATATGAGAGTTCTTTATCCTATCTTGCAAGTCTTTGATGGCGCGCGTTGCTGCGCCCGTCTATCTTGAATTTATGATAAATAGACTCAAATGAGTTATTTCAGGGAAGTACTTCATTTTCTTTTGAAACAAGACACCCAATACAGTAGTAAATAATGTTGTATTATATCCATTCGGGTGGGAAAAAGGATCATCATGCTGCTACTGCGAGTACAACCTTCAACTCATCAGTATAGCTGGTACTAAAAATGTTCATAATCGTCATCTAGCGCACAATGCTGTAAAAAGATCATCTACAAATACACAATGATAAAAGGAAAAGCTAAATACTACAGAGAAGTTGTGTAAGCTTTTCTTATCTTCTTTGTAAGGCGTTTCAGTACAGACTCCCAAGAACCATGGACTGTCGGTGAAGAACCAAAGAAAGATTTTTTTTTCACATTTGATAGGTGATGTGAGTATTAAAACGACAGGAAACTGATTACACATGAATGTACTAAATAAATACGCTTGTTTGTATCAAAATTTCCTACTCCATAAATATATCAAACATGGAAGAATCACCTAAGGGTTTGGGATCACTGGGGCCATTAAAGTCAAATCAGAAATAGCCAGCAAGACAGAGGGCGATAGTCATAGCACTGATTAAGATGGATTGTCATAAGATATCGTTGGTGTAACTTAGTTCATTCAGAAAAATATGGGAAGACGTCTCATGCCGTAAGAAGATGAAGCACACATCTAGAGACAACATCTGAAACAATTGATAGCATGATAGGCAAAATGCAGTCCGATCCTAAGAAGCAATTGCACTGGGTCAGTGACATAGGATTAATGGATGACTCGAAAATCAAAAGTAGCAAGTCAAATGTTGCCGGTGTTATACTAATTGACTATTGGACTGAATGTATTTATGTCTGTTCTAAATTAACTTCAAGCTTGTTTCTTTGCATATAACAATTTCTCATTGAAGTAGATAATGCAAGAAGCATCGTAAGATTAAAAGATAGCCAGCAATGGAGTTGACCATTCAAGCAACCTGTATCATCATAGGTTTCTGAAGCTCTAGATACAACACATGTATGGGCAGTATGGCAATCTACTACAACTAAGCAACATAATTAGGAGATCAACCATCGCAACAGAAAAAAAGATATGAATAGACGAGGGTACTGTACTACACTCACCTGATTAGCTGGACAAATTCGGCATTCATTTTGCAGCACCATATCTTGCAGGATGTTGGCCCCTCCTGACCAATTAACCCATGTGATGGTCTTATTAAAACCGTCTAAAAGGGAAATCAAGGTGGCAAATGCAAACACTGGAATCTGCAGCAACATTGTCATAGGCCAATATGCTTACGCTATTTGTCCAAGTAATAAATCATATGAGTCTAGATAAACAAATTTATGTTGTACTTTCAGGAACCATAGTTACATGGCAAATTTCATGTAGGAAGAGCCAAAGATCTCATAAAATACTTTGTGTTCTTGTTCTAGAGGAAAGGAAAGCAATGATAGAATGCTATGAAACAAAGACTTCCTATAGTTCCACCAAAAAAAGACTTGCTACAGTCATCTGGATAAGTATGTAGTAACCAAAGGGTGGCCAATATCAAAATGCAAGTTAAGTATTTGTGCACAAAGAGGGAAATCACACACACTATCAATTCTATTATTGATAGTAACGAATATTGAGCAGTATATATAGCACAAAGAGGGAGTATGTTTTAATTTTTCTAAACCAAAGAGCAATATATAATCAATCAATGATTTACTTGGGGACTACAGAAATTTCCAACTTCTTTATGTTGTAAATGGGAGAAAGAAAACAGACGTTAATACATACATCTGAAAACAATGGTGGTCTGAAAGATCAAAAACTGTAGTTTACATAAATGCTGCAAACTTCAGTAAATATTCATTTGACTCGATTGTTGCAGGCATATTCCAGAGTCCAGACTCCAGACCACAAAGTGCTGTTATGCAGCCAGAAAGAAAGCACATTGTTCGTAATGTATAAAAGGCAACGCAAAATACTGCGAAAGCAGGACCTTGGACTTTAAGGTTGGAATCGAAGGTCAAGTGAATGTCACTGGGCACTGTTGTTGTGTTAGCCGATGCATAAAGGTCCTTGCCCCATTCTAGTTCCCTCAATTCTGCCTGTCAGGTGAAATATTTTGGACTGCACTGAAGGATAGTGCACAACAAAGAGAAACCATGATTCCGTCTTCTCCATGGTAAAAATTTACCTCGCTGGCCTATCTAAAATGTAGAAACTGATGTTTATACCTGATCGACGGCCATCGTGAGACGACGCAAGAGGAGATCCCTCACGCCACCGAGACAGACAGGGAGTGCTCGTCACAGTTTCCTCGCGCAACCATGAGATGAGAAGGGTTTCGCCGTTGTGAAGTCAAGAGAAGTGTGAACCACGGGACAAGAAGGAGAGAAGATGATGGACGGACGCAGCAAGGAGGATAGAGGCGACGCGGACAAACTTGGAAAGGGACCAGGAAAGGGAAGGAGGAGGCGGCGGGGTGGCTGCAGCTGTCGACGATGCATGAGGAGAGGAGTGGCGGCGGCAAACAAAACCCTAATCGTGAGATCATGGGCGTGCCAAGGTTGAAGAAGCAGAAGAGGTTTTTTTTTTGAGAAAAAAGAAGCAGAAGAGGTGAATCAGGTTGTTGTTGAACCGTCGCTGTGTCTGTACTTCACCCTACGCTGGATTAAAGCCCATTAGGCCCAGTTTCGCGGTAGGCTTCCGACATTGTTACGGGAGTAGTGGCCCTGTGGATTAGCGCTCGATGGTTTGGTTCACAGCGAATCGGACGGTTGAAACATCCAAAAATGACGATCCAACGACTGCAAACACTGATAGCCTCGGAGGGCTGGGAAGATGCTCGGTTATAATATATCTAAATGACCCGTTAACCCCGAAGTGACAATAATTGGGATACTTACCGGTGATGGCCATAGTTTGAGGATTTCATGTATTCACTATGTGTTAATGCTTTGGTCTGGTACTCTATTAAAAGGAGGCCTTAATATCCCTTAGTTTCCAATAGGACTCCACTGCCACGGGAGGGTAGGACAAAAGATGTCATGCAAGTTCTTTTCCATAAGCATGTATGACTATATTCGGAATACATGCCTACATTACATTGATGAACTGGAGCTAGTTCTGTGTCACCCTAGGTTATGACTGTTACATGATGAACCGCATCTAGCATAATTCTCTATCACCAATCCATTGCCTACGAGCTTTCCATGTATTGTTCTTCGCTTATTTACTTTTCCATTGCTATTGTTATCATCATTATAAAACACCAAAAATATTACTTTTGCTACCGTTACCACTACTATCATATTACTTTGCTACTAAACACTTTGCTGCAGATATTAAGTTTCCAGGTGTGGTTGAATTGACAACTCAGCTGCTAATACTTGAGAATATTCTTTGGCTCCCCTTGTGTCGAATCAATAAATTTGGGTTGAATACTCTACCCTTGAAAACTGTTGCGATCCCCTATACTTGTGGGTTATCAGCTACATATATACAATATTAAGATCTCTTACAATATAATCCCCTAATTATATATGAACTCAGCTTCCAGATGGTATTCTTCGACTTTATTGATGATGTGGTCAAGAAAGAATCCCGCCAATTCCTCTTGAAATGCTTTGATGCAATCTTGTGGTAGGAGTTCATCCCGCATCTGCCACATCTAATTTGAAGAAGGGGGTCAATACATATATATGAATGAAACTTAACACAAATGATGGTAATAAAATGAAATTGTGAATAGGATTTCTTACGCACATCAAATTTTCTTTTAGAGTAGCCCCGGGTTTTTTTGCAAGTCGCGTTGTAGATGAACTCGCAAACGTAGTATCCACAGCAATCATTCCCTTGTTTCTGCCACAAGCACTTTACGAGAAATAGAGGTCAATCAAATTGATAATGAAGCATTATAAATGGCATTGATGAGAGTAGCTAGAATCGACGGGATCGAGATGCGTGGAACTAGCTAGCTAGTACTAGTTACTTTCGGGTATGTCCATCGCAACTCCCCCGACAGTCCCGGAGCTTGTGCGGTGAATACTTTCCAAACCCTGTGAGACAAAGAAAACAATTACTTGATATCAGGAAATGAACAAAAAGTTGCCGATATGGTGCGATAGTGATCGATTGAACTTCTTGAGAATTTTAGTCATGTCCGCATAGGTTTCGGGAGATTTTTGTCTCGAGTCTAAGACGGTTACTAGTCCCTGCTCAAGCTTAATCTCCAGGAAAATATAGTGGAAGCTTGATACGTCCATTTTGCATCATGCTTTTATATCGATATTTATTGCATTATGGGTTGTTATTACACATTATGTCACAATACTTATGCCTATTCTCTCTTATTTTACAAGGTTTACATAAAGAGGGAGAATGCCGACAGCTGGGATTCTGGGCTGGAAAAGGAGAAAATATTAGAGACTTATTCTACACAACTCCAAAAGTCCTGAAACTTCACGGAAGACGTTTTCAGAATATATAAAAAATACTCAGCGGAAGAAATTCACCAGGGGGGCCACACCCTGCCCACAAGGGTGGGGGGCGCGCCCTACCCCCTGGGCGCGCCCCCCTGCCTTGTGGGCCCCCTGGTGGCCCTCCGGTGGCCATCTTCTGCTATATGAAGTCTTTCGATGGGAAAAAAATAAGAATCCATCTTCTCGGATGAAACTCCGCCGCCACGAGGCGGAACCTTGGCGGAACCAATCTAGGGCTCTGGCGGAGCTGTTCTAGCGAGGAAACTTCCCTCCCGGAGGGGGAAATCATCGCCATCATCATCACCAACGCTCCTCTCATCGGGAGAGGGCAATCTCCATCAACATCTTCATCAGCACCATTGTTGGAAATATGCCGTAGAGGCAATAATAAATTGGTTATTATTATATTTCCTTGTTCATGATAATCGTTTATTATCCATGCTAGAATTGTATTGATAGGAAACTCAGATACATGTGTGGATACATAGACAACACCATGTCCCTAGTAAGCCTCTAGTTGACTAGCTCGTTGATCAATAGATGGTTACGGTTTCCTGACCATGGACATTGGATGTCGTTGATAACGGGATCACATCATTAGGAGAATGATGTGATGGACAAGACCCAATCCTAAGCCAAGCACAAGATCATGTAGTTCGTATGCTAAAGCTTTTCTAATGTCAAGTATCATTTCCTTAGACCATGAGATTGTGCAACTCCCGGATACCGTAGGAGTGCTTTGGGTGTGCCAAACGTCACAACGTAACTGGGTGGCTAAAAAGGTACACTACATGTATCTCCGAAAGTGTCTGTTGGGTTGGCACGAATCGAGACTGGGATTTGTCACTCCGTATGACAGAGAGGTATCTCTGGGCCCACTCGGTAGGACATCATCATAATGTGCACAGTGTGATCAAGGAGTTGATCACGGGATGATGTGTTACGAAATGAGTAAAGAGACTTGCCGGTAACGAGATTGAACAAGGTATCGGGATACCGACGATCGAATCTCGAGCAAGTATCGTACCGCTAGACATAGGGAATTGTATACGGGATTGATTAAGTCCTTGACATCGTGGTTCATCCGATGAGATCATCGTGGAACATGTGGGAGCCAACATGGGTATCTAGATCCCGCTGATGGTTATTGACCGGAGAGTCATCTCGGTCATGTCTGCATGTCTCCCGAACCCGTAGGGTCTACACACATAAGGTTCGGTGACGATAGGGTTATAGAGATATTAGGTAACCCGAAAGTTGTTCGGAGTCCCGGATGAGATCCCGGACGTCACGAGGAGTTCCGGAATGGTCTGGAGGTAAAGAATTATATATAGGAAGTGCTATTTCGGCTATCGGGACAAGTTTCTGGGTCACCGGTATTGTACCGGGACCACCGGAAGGGTCCCGGGGGTCCACCGGGTGGGGCCACCTGCCCCGGGGGCACATGGGCTGTAGGGGGTGCGCCTTGGCCTATATGGGCCAAGGGCACCTGCCCCAAGAGGCCCATGCGCCAAGGGATAAGGGAAAGGAAGAGTCCTAAAGGGGGAAGGCACCTCCGAGGTGCCTTGGGGAGGATGGACTCCTCCCTGGCCGCACCCTTCCTTGGAGGAAGGGCCAAGGCTGTGCCCTCCCCCTCTCCCTTGGCCCTATATATAGCGGGGGGAAGGGAGGGCAACCAGATCTAAGCCCTGGCGCCTCCCTCTCCCTCCCATGACACATCTCCCTCCTCCCGCAGCGCTTGGCGAAGCCCTGTTGGAATCCCGCTACTTCCACCACCACGCCGTCGTGCTGCTGGATATCCATCAACCTCTCCTCCCCCCTTGCTGGATCAAGAAGGAGGAGACGTTGCTGCTCCGTACATGTGTTGAACGCGGAGGTGCCGTCCATTCGGCGCTAGGATCATCAGTGATTTGGATCACGACGAGTACGACTCCATCAACCTCGTTCTCTTGAACGCTTCCGCGCGCGATCTACAAGGGTATATAGATCCACTCCTCCCTCGTTGCTAGATGACTCCATAGATAGATCTTGGTGACACGTAGAAATTTTTTGAATTATTGCTACGTTCCCCAACAGTGGCATCATTAGCTAGGTCTATGCGTAGTTTCTATGCACGAGTAGAACACAAAGTAGTTGTGGGCGTTGATTTTGTTCAATATGCTTACCCTTACTAGTCCAATCTTGATTCGGCGGCATTGTGGGATGAAGCGGCCCGGACCGACCTTACACGTACTCTTACATGAGACTGGTTCCACCGACTGACATGCACTAGTTGCATAAGGTGGCTAGCGGGTGTCTGTCTCTCCTACTTTAGTTGGATCGGATTCGATGAAAAGGGTCCTTATGAAGGGTAAATAGCAATTGGCATATCACGTTGTGGTTTTTGCGTAGGTAAGAAATGTTCTTGCTAGAAACCCATAGTAGCCACGTAAAACATGCAAACAACAATTAGAGGACGTCTAACTTGTTTTTGCAGGGTATGCTATGTGATGTGTTATGGCCAAAAGGATGTGATGAATGATATATGTGATGTATGAAATTGATCATGTTCTTGTAATAGGAATCACGACTTGCATGTCGATGAGTATGACAACCGGCAGGAGCCATAGGAGTTGTCTTAATTTATTTATGACCTGCGTGTCAACATAAACGTCATGTAATTACTTTACTTTATTGCTAATCGGTAGCTGTAGTAGTAGAAGTAATAGTTGGCGAGGCAACTTCATGGAGACACGATGATGGAGATCATGGTGTCATGCCGGTGATGATGATGATCATGGAGCCCCGAAGATGAAGATCAAAAGGAGCAATATGATATTGGCCATATCATGTCACTATTTGATTGCATGTGATGTTTATCATGTTTATACATCTTATTTGCTTAGAACGACGGTAGTAAATAAGATGATCCCTCATTAAAATTTCAAGAAAGTGTTCCCCCTAACTGTGCACCGTTGCGAAAGTTCGTCGTTTCGAAGCACCACGTGATGATCGGGTGTGATAGATTCTTACGTTCGAATACAACGGGTGTTGACGAGCCTAGCATGTACAGACATGGCCTCGGAACACATGCAAAACACTTAGGTTGACTTGACGAGCCTAGCATGTACAGACATGGCCTCGGAACACAAGAGACCGAAAGGTCGAGCATGAGTCGTATGGTAGATACGATCAACATGAAGATGTTCACCGATGTTGACTAGTCCGTCTCACGTGATGATCGGACACGGCCTAGTTGACTCGGATCATGTAATCACTTAGATGACTAGAGGGATGTCTATCTGAGTGGGAGTTCATAAGATGAACTTGTTTATCCTGAACATAGTCAAAAGGATTTTGCAAATTATGTCGTAGCTCGCACTTTAGTTCTACTGTTTAGATATGTTCCTAGAGAAAATTTAGTTGAAAGTTCATAGTAGCAATTATGCGGACTAGGTCCGTAAACTGAGGATTGTCCTCATTGCTTCATAGAAGTCTTATGTCCTTAATGCACCGCTCAGTGTGCTGAACCTCGAACGTTGTCTATGGATGTTGCGAACATCTGACATACACATTTTGATAACTACGTGATAGTTCAGTTAAACAGTTTAGAGTTGAGGCACCGAAGACGTTTGAAACGTCACGAAACATATGAGATGTTTCGAGGGCTGAAATTGGGATTTCAGGCTCGTGCCCACGTTAAGAGGTATAAGACCTCCGACGATTTTCTTAGCCTGCAAACTAAGGGAGAAAAGCTCAATTGTTGAGCTTGTGCTCAGATTGTCTGAGTACAACAATCGCTTGGATCGAGTGGGAGTTGATCTTCCAAATGAGATAGTGATGTTTCTCCGAAGTCATTACCACCAAGCTACTAGAGCTTCGTGATGAACTATAATATATCAGGGACATATATGATGATCCTTGAGATATTCGCGATGTTTGACACCACAAAAGTAGAAATCAAGAAGGAGCATCAATTGTTGATGGTTGGTGAAACCACTAGTTTCAAGAAGGGCAAGGGCAAGAAGGGAAACTTCATGAAACGGCAAATCAGCTGCTGATCTAGTGAAGAAACCCAAGGTTGAACCCAAACCCGAGAATAAGTGCTTCTGTAATAAGGGGAACAACCACTGGATCAGAATTACCCTAGATACTTGGTAGATGAGAAGGCTGGCAAGGTCGATAGAAGTATATTGGATATACATTGTGTTAATGTGTACTTTACTAGTACTCCTAGTAGCACCAGGGTATTAGATACCGGTTCGGTTGCTAAGTGTTAGTAACTCGAAGCAAAAGGCTACGGAATAAATGGAGACTAGCTAAAGGTGAGCTGACGATATGTGTTGGAAGTGTTTCCAAGGTTGATATGATCAAGCATCGCACGCTCCCTCTACCATCGAGATTGGTATTAAAACCTAAATAATTGTTATTTAGTGTTTGCGTTGAGCATAGACATGATTGGATTACGTCTATCGCAATACGGTTATTCATTTAAGGAGAATAACGGTTACTCTGTTTATTTGAATAATACCTTCAATGGTCTTGCACCTAAAATGAATGGTTCATTGAATCTTGATCATAGTGATACACATGTTCATGCCAAAAGATATAATATAGTAATGATAGTACCACCTACTTGTGGCACTGCCACGTAAGTCATATCGGTATAAAACGCATGAAGAAGCTCCATGTTGATGGATCTTTGGGCTCACTCGTTTTTGAAAAGTTTGAGGCATGCGAACCATGTCTATTGGTGTATATGCATGAAGAAACTCCATGCAAATGGACCATTTGGACTCACTTGATTTTGAATCACTTGAGACATGCAAATCATACCACATGGGCAAGATGACTGAAAGCCTCGTTTTCAGTAAAATGGAACTAGAAAGCAACTTGTTGGAAGTAATACATTTTGATGTGTGCAGTCCAATGAGTGCCGAGGCATGTAGTGGATATCATTATGTTCTTACTTCATAGATGATTTGAGTAGATGTTGAGTATATTTACTTGATGAATCACGAGTCTGAATTATTGAAAGGTTCAAGTAATTTCAGGGTGAAGTTGAAAGATCATCGTGATAAGAGGATAAAATATCTATGATATGATCATAGAGATGAATATCTGAATTACGAGTTTGGCATAGAATTAAGACATTGTGGAAATTGTTTCACAACTAATACAGCCTGGAACACCATAGTGTGATGGTGTGTCCGAACATCATAACTGCACCCTATTGGATATGATGCATACCATGATGTCTCTTATCGAATTACCACGATAGTTTATGGGTTAGGCATTAGAGACAACCACATTCACTTTAAATAGGGCACCACGTAATTCCGATGGTTTAGAGAAACCTAAGCTGTCATTTCTTAAAAGTTTGGGGCTGCGACGCTTATGTGAAAAAGTTTTCAGGCTGATAAGCTCGAACCCAAAGCGGATAAATGCATCTTCATAGGACACCCAAAACAGTTGGGTATACCTCCTGTCTCAGATCCGAAAGCAATAAGGGATTGTTTCTAGAATCGGGTCCTTTCTCGAGGAAAAGTTTCTCTCGAAAGAATTGAGTGGGAGGATGGTGGAGACTTGATGAGGTTATTGAACCGTCTCTTCAACTAGTGTGTGGCAGGGCACAGGAAGTTATTCCTGTGGCACCTACACCAATTGAAGTGGAAGCTTATGATAGTGATCATGAAACTTCAGATCAAGTCACTACCAAACCTCATGGGATGACAAGGATGCGTACTACTTCAGAATGGTACGTGATCCTATCTTGGAAGTCATGTTGCTAGACAACAATGAACCTACGAGCCATGGAGAAGCGATGGTGGGCCCGGATTCCGATAAATGGCTCGAGGCCATATAATCCGAGAGAGGATCCATATATGAAAACAAAGTGTAGACTTTGGAAGAACTACTTGATGGTCGTAAGGCTGTTAGGTACATATGGATTTTAAAAGGAAGACGGACAATGATGGTAAATGTCACCATTAAGAAAGCTCGACTTGTCGTTAAGGTGTTTTCCGACAAGTTCAAGGAGTTGACTACGATGAGACTTTCTCGCTCGTAGGGATGCTAAGAGTCTGTTGGAATTATATTAGCGATTACTACATTATTTATGAAATCTTGCAGATAGGATGTCAAAACATTGTTTCCTCGACGTTTTTTTTGAGGAAAGGTTGTATGTGACACAAACCGGAAGGTTTTGTCAATCCTGAAAGATGCTAATAAGAATGCAAAGCTCCAGCAATCCTTCTAGGGATTGGAGTAAACATCTCGGAGTTGGAATGTATGCTTTGATGATGATCAAAGATTTTAGGTTTATACAAAGTTTATGAGAAACTTGTATTTCCAAAGAAGTGAGTGGGAGCACTATAGAATTTCTGATGAGTATATGTTGTTGACATATTATGGATCAGAAATGATGTAGAATTTCTGGAAAGCATATAGGGTTATTTGGAAAGTGTTTTTCAATGGAAAGCCTGGATTAAGCTACTTGAACATTGAGCATCAAGATCTATAAGGATAGATCAAAACGCTTAATGGTACTTTCAAATGAGCACATACCTTGACATGATCTTGAAGGTGCTCAAGATGGATCAGTCAAAGAAGGAGTACTTGCCTGAGTTTTAAGGTATGAAGTTAAGACTTAAAGCTCGACCACGGCAGAAGAAAGAGGACGAATGTCGTCCTCTATGCTTTTATCATAGGCTCTATACGGTATGCCATGCTAAGTACCGCACCTGATGTGTGCCTTGCCACATATCTGGCAAGAGGGTACAAAGGTAATCTAGGAGTAGATCACCAGATAGCGGTCTAAATTATCCTTAGAGGAATAAGGATATGTTTCTCGGTTATGGAGGTGATAAAGAGTTCGACATAAAGAGTTACGTCGATGCAAGCTTAGCACCTATCCGGATAGCTCTGAGTAGAGATACCGTATACGTATAATGGAGCAACAATTTAGAATAGCTCCAAGTAGAACAGTTATTTGAAATGGCTCCAAATATAGCGTAGTAGCTGCATCTACAAGATGACATAGAGATTTGTGAAGTACATACGGATCTGAAAGATTCAGACCCATTGACTATAACATCTCTCACAAGCATAACATGATCAAACCCAGAACTCATCGAGTGTTAATCACATGGTAATGTGAACTAGATTATTGACTCTAGTAAACTCTTTGGGTGTTAGTCACATGGGGATGTGACCTTGAGTGTTAATCACATATCGATGTGAACTGGATTATTGACTCTAGTGCAAGTGGGAGACTGTTGGAAATATGCCCTAGAGGCAATAATAAATTGGTTATTATTATATTTCCTTGTTCATGATAATCGTTTATTATCCATGCTAGAATTGTATTGATAGTAAATTCAGATACATGTGTGGATACATAGACAACACCATGTCCCTAGTAAGCCTCTAGTTGACTAGCTCGTTGATCAATAGATGGTTACGGTTTCCTGACCATGGACATTGGATGTCATTGATAATGGGATCACATCATTAGGAGAATGATGTGATGGACAAGACCCAATCCTAATCCTAGCACAAGATCATGTAGTTCGTATGCTAAAGCTTTTCTAATGTCAAGTATCATTTCCTTAGACCATGAGATTGTGCAACTCCCGGATACCGTAGGAGTGCTTTGGGTGTGCCAAACGTCACAACGTAACTGGTGGCTATAAAGGTACACTACAGGTATCTCTGAAAGTGTCTGTTGGGTTGGCACGAATCGAGACTGGGATTTGTCAATCCGTATGACGGAGAGGTATCTCTGGGCCCACTCGGTAGGACATCATCATAATGTGCACAGTGTGATCAAGGAGTTGATCACGGGATGATGTGTTATGAAACGAGTAAAGAGACTTGCCGGTAACGAGATTGAACAAGGTATCGGGATACCGACGATCGAATCTCGGGCAAGTATCGTACCGCTAGACAAAGGGAGTTGCATACGGGATTGATTAAGTCCTTGACATCGTGGTTCATCCGATGAGATCATCGTGGAACATGTGGGAGCCAACATGGGTATCCAGATCCCGCTGATGGTTATTGACCGGAGAGTCATCTCGGTCATGTCTGCATGTCTCCCGAACCCGTAGGGTCTACACACTTAAGGTTCGGTGACGCTAGGGTTATAGAGATATTAGTATGCGGTAACCCAAAAGTTGTTCGGAGTCCCGGATGAGATCCCGGACGTCATGAGGAGTTCCGGAATGGTCCGGAGGTAAAGAATTATATATAGGAAGTGCTATTTCGGCTATCGGGACAAGTTTCGGGGTCACCGGTATTGTACCGGGACCACCGGAAGGGTCCCGGGGGTCCACCGGGTGGGGCCACCTGCCCCGGGGGCCACATGGGCTGTAGGGGGTGCGCCTTGGCCTATATGGGCCAAGGGCACCAGCCCCAAGAGGCCCATGCGCCAAGAGATAAGGGAAAGGAAGAGTCCTAAAGGGGGAAGGCACCTCCGAGGTGCCTTGGGGAGGATGGACTCCTCCCTGGCCGCACCCTTCCTTGGAGGAAGGGCCAAGGCTGTGCCCCCCTCTCCCTTGGCCCTATATATAGTGGGGGGAAGGGAGGGCAACCAAACCTAAGCCCTGGTGCCCCCCTCTCCCTCCCATGACACATCTCCCTCCTCGTGCAGCGCTTGGCGAAGCCCTGTTGGAATCCCGCTACTTCCACCACCACGCCGTCGTGCTGCTGGATCTCCATCAACCTCTCCTCCCCCCTTGCGGGATCAAGAAGGAGGAGACGTCGCTGCTCCGTACGTGTGTTGAACGCGGAGGTGCCGTCCGTTCGGCGCTAGGATCATCGATGATTTGGATCACGACGAGTACGACTCCATCAACCTCGTTCTCTTGAACGCTTCCGCGCGCGATCTACAAGGGTATATAGATCCACTCCTCCCTCGTTGCTAGATGACTCCATAGATAGATCTTGGTGACACGTAGGAAAATTTTGAATTATTGCTACGTTCCCCAACAACCATCTCCTCTCAAAACCCTAGTTCATCTCTTGTCGCCAAGTCCGGGATTGGTACTAGTAGGTTACTAGTAGTGTTAATTACTCCTTGTAGTTGATGCTAGTTGGTTTAATTGGTGGAAGATCATATGTTCATATCCTATATGCATATTAATACACCTATGATTATGAACATGATTATGCTTTGTGATTAGTTACGTTTGTTCCTGAGGACATGGGAGAAGTCTTGCTATTAGTAGTCATGTGAATTTGGTATTCGTTCGATATTTTGATGAGATGTATGTTGTCTCTCCTCTAGTGGTGTTATGTGAACGTCGACTACATGACACTTCACCATTATTTGGGCCTAGAGGAAGGCATTGGGAAGTAATAAGTAGATGATGGGTTGCTAGAGTGATAGAAGCTTAAACCCTAGTTTATGCGTTGCTTCGTAAGGGACTGATTTGGAGCCATATGTTTCATGCTATGGTTAGGTTTACCTTAATACTTTTGTTGTAGTTGTGGATGCTTGCAATAGAGGTTAATCATAAGTGGGATGCTTGTCCAAGTAAGGACAGTACCCAAGCACCGGTCCACCCACATACCAAATTATCAAAGTACCGAACGCGAATCATATGAGCGTGATGAAAACTAGCTTGTGATATTCCCATGTGTCCTCGGGAGCGCTTTTCTCTACATAAGAGTTTGTCCAGGCTTGTCCTTTGCTACAAAAAGGATTGGGCCACCTTGCTGCACTTTATTTACTTTTGTTACTTGTTGTTCGTTACAAATTATCCTATCACAAAACTATCTGTTACCACTTATTTTAGTACATGCAGGGAATACCTTGCTGGAAACTGCTTGTCATTTCCTTTTGCTCCTCGTCGGGTTCGACACTCTTACTTATCGAAAGGACTACGATAGATCCCCTATACTTGTGGGTCATCAAGACTCTTTTCTGGCGCCGTTGTCGGGGAGTGAAGCGCCTTTGGTAGGTGGAATTTGGTAAGGAAAAATTTATATAGTGTGCTGAAATTTACTGTCACTTGTTACTATGGAAGGTAATCCTCTGAGGGGCTTGTTCGGGGTATCTTCACCTCGACCAGTAGAGCAAAGAGTTGCTCCTCAACCTACTGAATCTACTGAAAATGAAAATGTCTACTTTGAAATTCCTTCGGGTATGATAGAAAAACTGCTAGCTAATCCTTTTTAGGAGATGGAACAAAGCATCCTGATGAGCATCTAATATATGTGGATGAAGTTTGTGGATTATTTAAGCTTGCAGGTGTACCCGGAGATGTTGTTAAGAAGAAGGTCTTCCCTTTATCTTTGAAGGGAGATGCACCAACATGGTATAGGCTATGTGATGATATGGGGTCTTGGAATTACAAACGATTGAAATTGGAATTTCATCAGAAGTTTTATCCTATGCATCTTGTTCATCATGATCGCAATTATATATATATAATTTGTGGCCTCGCGAAGGAGAAAGCATCGCTCAAGCTTGGGGGAGGCTTAAATAAATGTTATATTCATGCCCCAATCATGAGCTCTCAAGAGAAATGATTATTCAGAATTTTTATGCTCGGCTTTCTGATAGCAATCGCACCATGCTTGATACTTCTTGTGCTGGCTCTTTTATGATGAAGACTATTGAATTCAAATGGGATTTATTGGGAAGAATTAAATGGAACTCTGAAGATTGGGACCTCGACAAAGGTAAGGAGTCAGGTATGATACCTAAGTTTGATTATGTTAAATCTTTTATGGATACCGATGTTTTCCGTAAATTTAGCACTAAATATGGACTTGACTCTGAGATAGTAGCTTCTTTCTGTGAATCTTTTGCTACTTACATTGATCTCCCCAAGGAGAAGTGGTTTAAATATCATCCTTCCATAGAAGTAAAAGTAGTTGCACCTATTAAAGTTGAAGAAAATATTGTCACTTATAATGATCCAATTGTTCCTACTTCTTATGTTGAGAAACCACCTTTTCCTATTAGGATAAAGGATCATGCTAAAGCTTCAACTGTGGTTCGTAAAAGCAATATTAAAACTTATACACCTCATGAGCAAATTAAAGTTGAACCTGATATTGCTATTGTTAAAGATCTCTTGTCTGATAATATTGATGGGCATGTTATTCATTTCCTTGATGAGACCGCTAGAATTGCTAAACCTTGTGCTAAAGATAAAAACATACCTGTGGTAGGCATGCCTGTTATTTCTATTAAAATAGGAGATCATTGTTATCATGGCTTATGTGATATGAGTGCTAGTGCTAGTGCAATACCTTACTCCTTATACAAAGAAATTATGCATGATATTGCACCTACTGAGATAGAAGATATTGATGTCACAATTAAACTTGCCAATAGAGATAATATTTCAGCAATGGGAACTGTTAGAGATGTTGAAGTCTTGTGTGGGAAAACTAAATATCCTGCTGATTTTCTTGTTCTTGGTTCCCCACAAGATAGCTTTTCTCCCATTATATTTGGTAGACCCTTCTTAAATACTGTTAATGCTACCATAGATTGCAAAAGGGATGTTGTTACTATCGATTTAGATGATATGACTCATGAATTTAATTTCTCTAAATTTAGTAGACAACATCGTGAGGAAGAATTACCTAGTAAGGATGAAATTATTGGTCTTGCTTCTATTGCCGTACCTCCTAGCGATCCTTTAGAACAATATTTGCTAGACCATGAAAATGATATGTTTATGAATGAAAGAAGGGAAATAGATGAAGTATTCTTTAAACAGGAACCTATTCTGAAACACAATTTGCCTGTTGAAATCCTAGGGGATCCTCCTCCACCCAAGGGTGATCCCGTGTTTGAGCTTAAACCGTTGCCTGATACTCTTAAATATGCTTATCTTGATGAGAAAAAGATATATCCTGTTATTATTAGTGCTAACCTTTCAGAGCATGAGGAAGAGAGATTATTGAAAACTCTGAAGAAGCACCGTGCCGCTATTGGGTATACTCTTGATGATCTTAAGGGCATTAGTCCCACTCTATGTCAACATAAAATAAATTTGGAAGAAGATGCTAAACCAGTTCGTGATCATCAACGACGGCTGAATCCTAAAATGAAAGAAGTGGTAAGAAAGGAAATACTAAAGCTCCTTGAGGAAGGTATAATCTATCCCGTTGCTGATAGTCAGTGGGTAAGTCTTGTTCATTGTGTCCCTAAGAAGGGAGGTATTACTGTCGTTCCTAATGATAAAGATGAATTGATTCCTCAAAGAATTATTACAGGTTATAGGATGGTAATTGATTTCCGCAAATTAAATAAGGCTACTAAAAAGGACCATTACCCCTTACCTTTTATCGATCAAATGCTAGAAAGATTATCCAAACATACACATTTTTGCTTTCTAGATGGTTATTCTGGTTTCTCTCAAATACCCGTGCCAGCCAAAGATCAACCGAAGACTACTTTTACTTGCCCTTTTGGTACTTTTGCTTATATACGTATGCCTTTTGGTTTATGTAATGCACCTACTACCTTTCAAAGATGCATGATGGCTATATTCTCTGACTTTTGTGAAAAGATTTGTGAGGTTTTCATGGACGATTTCTCCATCTATGGATCTTCTTTTGATGATTGCTTGAGAAACCTTGATCGAGTTTTCCAGAGATGTGAAGAAACTAATCTTGTCTTGAATTGGGAAAAGTTCCACTTTATGGTTAATGAAGGTATTGTCTTGGGGCACAAAGTTTCTGAAAGAGGTATTGAGGTTGATAAAGCCAAGGTTGATGCTATTGAGAAGATGCCATGACCCAAGGACATCAAAGGTATAAGAAGTTTCCTTGGTCATGCCGGATTTTATAGGAGGTTCATTAAGGACTTCTCAAAAATTTCTCGGCCTCTGACTAATTTATTACAAAAAGATATACCATTTGTCTTTGATGATGATTGTGTAGAAGCGTTTGAAATACTTAAGAAAGCATTGATCTCTGCACATATTGTTCAGCCACCTGATTGGAATTTACCCTTTGAAATTATGTGTGATGCTAGTGATTATGCTGTAGGTGTTGTTCTAGGACAAAGTGTTGATAAGAAATTAAATGTTATTCAATATGCTAGTAAAACCCTAGACAATGCTCAAAGAAATTATGCTACTACTGAAAAGGAATTCTTAGCAGTTGTATTTGCTTGTGATAAGTCTAGACCTTATATTGTTGATTCTAAAGTAACTATTCACACTGATCATGCTGCTATTAAATATCTCATGGAAAATAAAGATGCTAAACCTAGACTTATTAGATGGGTTCTCTTGCTACAAGAATTTGACTTACATATTGTTGATAGAAAGGGAGATGAGAACCCCGTTGCAGACAACTTGTCTAGGTTAGAAAATGTGCTTGATGACCCACTACCTATTGATGATAGCTTTCCTGATGAGCAATTAAATGTTATAAATGCTTCTCATACTGCTCCATGGTATGCTGATTATGCTAATTACATTGTTGCTAAGTTTATACCACCTAGTTTCACATACCAGCAAAAGAAAAAGTTCTTCTATGATTTGAGGCATTACTTTTGGGATGACCCACATGTTTATAAAGAAGGAGTAGATGGTGTTATTAGACATTGTGTACCTGAGCATGAACAGGAACATATCCTACGCAAGTGTCACTCCGAAGCTTATGGAGGACACCATGCTGGAGATAGAACTGCACATAAGGTATTGCAATCTGGTTTTTATTGGCCTACTCTCTTCAAGGATGCCCGTAAGTTTGTCTTATCTTGTGATGAATGTCAAAGAATTGGTCATATTAGTAGACGTCAAGAAATGCCTATGAACTATTCACTCGTTATTGAACCATTTGATGTTTGGGGCTTTGACTATATGGGACCTTTTCCTTCCTCTAATGGATATACACTATTCTAGTTGTTTTTGATTACGTTACTAAGTGGGTAGAAGTTATTCCATCTAGTAGTGTTTATCATAACACTTCTATTAAAATGCTTAAAGAAGTTATTTTTCCAAGATTGTCCCTAGATATTTAATGACTGATAGTGGTTCACATTTATTCATGGTGCTTTTCGTAAAATGCTTGCTAAATATGATGTTAATCATAGAATTGCATCTCCTTATCATCCTCAGTCTAGTGGTCAAGTAGAATTGAGTAATAGAGACCTCAAGTTAATTTTGCAAAAGACTGTTAATAGATCTAGAAAGAATTGGTCCAAGAAACTTGATGATGCATTATGGGCCCATAGAACTACATATAAAAATCCTATGGGTATGTCTCCGTATAAAATGGTTTATGGAAAAGCATGTCACTTACCTCTCGAACTAGAACACAAGGCATATTGGGCTATTAAAGAGCTCAGTTATGATTTTAAACTTGCCGGTGAGAAGAGGTTATTTGATATGAGCTCACTCGATGAATGGAGAACCCAAGCCTACGAAATTGCCAAGTTGTTTAAAGAAAAAGTTAAAAGATGGCATGATAAAAGGATACAAAAGCGTGAGTTTAAGGTAGGTGATTATGTATTGCTATACAACTCTCGTTTAAGATTTTTTGTAGGAAAACTTCTCTCTAAATGGGAAGGTCCTTATGTTATCGAGGAGGTCTATCGTTCCGGTGCCCTAAAAATCAACAACTTCGAAGGCACAAATCCGAAGGTGGTGAACGGTCAAAGAGTCAAACATTATATCTCAGGTAATCCCATAAATGTTGAAACCAATGTTATTGAAACTATAACCCCGGAGGAATACATAAGGGACACTTTCCGGAACGTTTCAGACTCCGGAAAGGAATAGGTATGTGGTACGGTAAGTAAACCGACTCCAAAACAGTTTTTAAGGCATTATTTCTCTGTTTTGGAATATTTAAAAAATAGAAAAATAAGAAGCAGTCCGGGAAGGACACGAGGGCTCCACGAGGGTGGAGGGCGCGCCCTACCCCCTTGGGCGCGCCCCCTACCTCGTGGGCACCTCGTGTGCTCTCCGGACTCCATTTTCGTACACGACACGTATTTTGGTTTGTAAAAATTCATTATATAATCTCCTGGGGGTTTTGACTCTAGTATCACGCAAATATCTCTTGTCTTTGTTTTGAGCTGTCCTGCTGCAGACAGAGCAACATGTCGTCCCGGTATTCGGAAGGAGAAAGCTATGTGGATGATTACATTGCAGATCCTAAGGTCTATGGGGATGTGGAGCATTGTGGTTGGACTACGGAAGGAGAAGGGGACTATGAACCCAAGGGAAAGGAAGAGACAAGCTCAGATGAAGATGAAGTCCCACTACCTCAACCTGGGGACATGCATGTGGAGTTCAGAAAGTCAAGCCTCCCGGATAGAGTAAAGAAACCTAAGATCGAGTTTATCCCTTTTCGTCTCTTGTAGGAAAACAAGCAGGAACTATGAAAAAGGATATTGAGCCTGGAACAGGAGATCGAGGACCTAAGGGACCAAAATTATGTCCTTGAACACAAATTAAGGAAGAATCCTACGCCATCATCAATAACTCCACCTTCTTCACCAACAAAGGAGACATAATCACATGGGTATGGGCACTCCCCTTGGCAACTGCCAAGCTTGGGGGAGTGCCCCGGTATCGTATCACCATCACTTCTACCTTTACTATTTTTCTTAGTTCGATCCTTTTGGTAATGTCTTGATCTAGTAGAATAAAAGTCTTAGTATGATCTAGTTGTGAGTTTTGCTTTATAGTTCTTCTATGTAATTGAGTCCGTGAGCTATATAATAAAGATTAGTGTTGAGTCAAGGGCTTGATTATTTTGCCATGATCCTAAGGGAACAAAAGAAAAGAGAAATAAATAAAACGAAACAAAGAGATCATGTGAGTCTTATGGAGAGTAATGAGCTCACATAGAAAAAAGTATGATGAATAAAAGTTGTTGAGAGTTGAGAAAAATAGTTTTGGTCATCGTTGCAATTAATTGGAAGTAATAAAGAAAGAGAGGTCTTCACAAATAGATATACTATCTTGGACATCTTTTATGATTGTGAGCACTCATTAAAATATGACATGCTAAAGAGTCGACGTTGGACAAGGAAGACAACATAATGGGTTATGTTTTCTTACATCTGAGATAAATTATATTATCATGGATCATCCAACATGATTGAGCTTGCTTTTCCCCTCATGCTTGCCAAATTCATCGCACCAAGTAGAGATACTACTTGTGCTTCCAAATACCCTTAAACCAGTTTTATCATGAGAGTCCACTATACCTACCTATGGATGGAGTAAGATCCTCTAAGTAAGTTGTCATCGGTTCAAGCAATAAAAATTGCTCTCTAAATATGTATGACTTATTAGTGTGGGAGAAAATAAGCTTTATACGATCGTGTGATATGGAAGAAATAAAAGCGACAGACTGCATAATAAAGGTCCATATCACAAGTGGCAATATAAAGTGACGTTCTCTTGCATTAAGACTTTGTGCATCCAACCATTAAAGCGCATGACAACCTATGCTTCCCTCTGCAAAGGGCCTATCTTTTACTTTTATCTCCTACCTTGCATAAGAGTCATGGTGATCTTCACCCTTCCTTTTTACATTTCATCCTTTGGCAAGCACAGTATGTTGGAAAGATCCTGGTATATATGGCTAATTGGATGTGAGTTTTCATGAACTATTATTGTTGACATTACCCTAGAGGTAAAATGTTGGGAGGCAAAACTATAAGCCCCTATCTTTCTCTATGTCTGATTAAAACTCCATACCCCTCAGTATTGCGTGAGTGTCCGCAATTGTGAAAGACTATATGATAGTTGAGTATGTGGACTAACTGAAAAGCTCTTATACATTGACTCTTTCCTATGTTATGATAAATTGCAGTTGCTCCAATGACTGAGATTATAGTTTGTTAGTTTTCAATGAAGTTTACGATTCATACTTGAAATTGTGATTGAATTATTACTCTAGCATAAGAGATTATATGACAAGAATTATATAAGTTGTTGTTCTAAGAATGATCATGATGCCCTCATGTCCATATTTTATTTTATCGACACCTCTATCTCTAAACATGTGGGCATATTTTTCGATTTCAGCTTTCGCTTGAGGACAAGCGAGGTCTAAGCTTGGGGGAGTTGATACGTCCATTTTGCATCATGCTTTTATATTGATATTTATTGCATTATGGGTTGTTATTACACATTATGTCACAATAATTATGCCTATTCTCTCTTATTTTACAAGGTTTACATAAAGAGGGAGAATGCAGGCAGCTGGGATTCTGGGCTGGAAAAGGAGCAAATATTAGAGACCTATTCCGCACAGCTCCAAAAGTCCTGAAACTTCACGGAAGACATTTTCAGAATATATAAAAAATACCCAGCGAAAGAAATTCACCAGGGGGGCCACACCCTGCCCACGAGGGTGGGGGCGCGCCCTACCCCATGGGCGCGCCCCCTACCTCGTGGGCCTCCCGGTGGCCCTCCGGTGGCCATCTTCTGCTATATGAAGTCTTTCGATGGGAAAAAAAATAAGAAGCCATCTTCTCGGATGAAACTCCGCCGCCACGAGGCGGAACCTTGGCGGAACCAATCTAGGGCTCTGGCGGAGCTGTTCTGCCGAGGAAACTTCCCTCCCGGAGGGAGAAATCATCGCCATCGTCATCACCAACACTCCTCTCATCGGGAGAGGGCAATCTCCATCAACATCTTCATCAGCACCATGTCCTCTCAAAACCCTAGTTCATCTCTTGTATCCAATTCTTGTCTCCAAGTCTGGGATTGGTACTAGTAGGTTGCTAGTAGTGTTAATTACTCCTTGTAGTTGATGCTAGTTGGTTTAATTGGTGGAAGATCATATGTTCAGATCCTATATGCATATTAATACCCCTCTGATTATGAACATGATTATGCTTTGTGAGTAGTTATGTTTGTTCCTGAGGACATGGGAGAAGTCTTGCTATTAGTAGTCATGTGAATTTGGTATTCGTACGATATTTTGATGAGATGTATGTTGTCTCTCCTCTAGTGGTGTTATGTGAAAGTCGACTACATGACACTTCACCATTATTTGGGCCTAGAGGAAGGCATTGGGAAGTAATAAGTAGATGATGGGTTGCTAGAGTGACAGAAGCTTAAACCCTAGTTTATGTGTTGCTTCGTAAGGGGCTGATTTGGATCCATATGTTTCATGCTATGGTTAGGTTTACCTTAATACTTTTGTTGTAGTTGCGGATTCTTGCAATAGAGGTTAATCATAAGTGGGATGCTTGCCCAAGTAAGGACAGCACCCAAGCACCGGTCCACCCACATATCAGATTATCAAAGTACCGAACGCGAATCATATGAACGTGATGAAAACTAGCTTGACGACATTCCCATGTGTCCTCGGGAGTGCTTTTCTCTATATAAGATTTTGTCCAGGCTTGTCCTTTGCTACAAAAAGGATTGGGCCACCTTGCTGCACTTTATTTACTTTTGTTACTTGTTGCTCGTTACAAATTATCCTATCACAAAACTATCTGTTACCACTTATTTCAGTACTTGCGGAGAATACCTTGCTGGAAACCGCTTATCATTTCCTTCTGCTCCTCGTTGGGTTCGACACCCTTACTTATCGAAAGGACTACGATAGATCCCTTATACTTGTGGGTCATCAAAGCTGCGCACGCATGCAAAACTCATCAATTACATTACTATAACCTCGAGTAATAAGGGAAACCGAATATGCACAAGACAGTAACCATCACTTGAAGTTGTAAGGAAAGAGTATTTTATCTTTGTTTTGATTTTGAAGCAATGATTTGAGAAAGTTGGCATTGGTATCTTTGGCTTGAAATTTAACCATAAATTCATCTATGAGATTTGTGTTAATGAACCCAGTATCATAGATTTCTGCTTTTCTGCATTTGACGATCTTCAATATGCATAATATAGTGAGGATAATCATATATACATGCAATGAAAGAGCTGAGCTATATATAGAGACTTAATGACAGAAGTAGTACTTACAAACAGTTGCAAGTGACCGTTAATTTATCTAGGGCCTTTTGATTGAACCACTGGAAGAACTCCTCAAATGGAACATTCAACAGTTCAATTCCAACGAGGTCGTGCTCCTCTTTACCTCTCAGCGTCAAAGTATCCTTCCCCCCAGACTCTCTGCAGGTTTTCATGTAGCAATCATGGAATCTTCGCATCATCGTTGTCAGAATAGTTCCATCTCTGACGAGAGGCTTCCCGTACTGGTAATTGTGTTTGTCCACCTCCATTATATCAAAATTTGCGATGATATCATCAGGCAGGTAATCTCCAAGATTGGTATAACCGGGCACCATCCTTGGATCATTAGCGACGATATCGCTAGACACCTTGAGCAGGGGACACGATTGGTTCGCTTGTTCGCTGAGCTAGGCAATTTTTTCCCAGATCATCGTTCTGCTAACCTTCGATCACTGGTAGTACTTCCTGACCGCTCCGCTTCGATAAATGACTTTCCAATAATGCGCTCATAGTTGGTTTTCGGCGGACACGGGGGTGGTTTATTTAGGGCATCGAGTGTGCGCTTTGCTTTCACCGGATCTACCTTCTCCTCCGGAGGTGGATGTTTCTTTGCTTTCACCGCTTCAAAGAAGTCCCTCACTTCGGCTTCCATGATCTTCTTGTTTTCCTCCATGGACCTCTCGTATGGTAACTTCTCTAGAGGCTTTAAAGATGGACCGAATCTTAATTGCCTCCTACCTCTGGCTGTACTGCTAGATGCCGGCCGAGAAAACGGAGCGGCTGCGGATGTCTTCTTTGCTTGCTTACGAGGCAGAGGAGAACGAGTACGACGCGCCGGAGCAGCCGGAGCGGCAGCGGGTCTCTTCCGCCATTGCTGACGAGGCGGAGAAGGAGGAAGCTGGCTGCTCGGGCATGCCGACGCAGGCGGAGAAGGAGGCGGAGTGCCGCCACGCACCGGAGAAGGAGGCAGAGTGCCCTGATCACTCGTCATTGTCGGAGGAGGAGGTGGAGTGCCCTGACTCGCCGAAGGAGGAGAAGGAGGCGGAGTGCCCTGACTCACCGAAGGAGGAGAAGGAGGCGGAGTGCCCTGACTCGCCGGAGGAGGAGGAGGAGGCAGAGTGCCCTGACTCGCCGGAGGAGGAGGAGGAGGAGGCGGAGGAGGAGGCGGTGTGCCCTGACTCACCAGAGGAGGAGGAGGAGGCGGAGGCGTCTAGTTCGGATGGTTGATGAGCTCCTTACGCCATAGGAATGGAGTCTTCGGAGCTGAACCCAGCCGAGTCTCCCCTTCACCGGTAGGGTGGTCAAGCTCGAGGTCCTCAAATCCCTCCGTTATTTCGTCCACCGTCACCCTAGCATATCCTTCTGGAATTGGACGGCAGTGAAAAGTTGCATCGGGTTCAGGAGGTCGAACAGAGCCGACAACCGCCTTGACTTTGAAGTTCTGCCATTGCATCATAAGGTGGCAATTTTGAGACTCCGTGATAGCATCCACGGGGTATCTAGCAGGAGCCGTGAAGACAGGCTCCAGCTGAAGCAACTCGGTGGAAGCCACGCTGCTTCTCCGCTGAGATGGCAGGGTAGCTTCGGGTGTAGCTTCGGCAGGTCGCTTGCTGCGAACTGTTTCTCGTTCCTCTATTGCTTGTACCCTTGCGTGCAGCGCCTGCCATTGGGTCTGCTCCACTTTCTTCCTCATCTCCTGGCATTTGTAACTGCCTGCGTCCGGAAACCCAGCCTTCCACGGAACAGAGCCTGGCGTGCCTCGTGTCCGTCCAGGGTGTTCAGGATTCCCGAGGGCCATTGTGAGCTCGTCATTCTCTCTGTCTGGAACGAACGTCCTGTCCTGCGCTGCGGTGATACGTCTCCAACGTATCTATAATTTTTGATTATTCATGCTATTATATTATCAACCTAGGATGTTTTATATGCATTTATATGCTATTTTATATGATTTTTGGGACTAACCTATTAACCTAGAGCCCAATGCCAGTTTATGTTTTTTCGTTGTTTTAGAGTATCGCAGAAAAGGAAAATCAAACGGAGCCCAATTGACCTGAAACTGCATGGAACTTATTTTTGAAACGGAAGCAGTCCAGGAAACTTGGAGTAGACTTCAGGGAAGCTTCGAGGTGGCCACGAGGCAGGGAGGCGCACCCCCACCCTCGTGGGCCCCTCGTGGCTCCCCTGACTGACTTCTTTCGCCTATATATATATATCCATATACCCTAAAAACATCCGGGAGCAGAATAGATCGGGAGTTCCGCTGGGAGAAGCCTACGTAGCCACCAAAAACCAATCTAGACCCGTTATGGCACCCTGCCGGAGGAGGGAATCCCTCTCTAGTGGCCATCTTCATCATCCCGACGCTCTCCATGACGAGGACGGAGTAGTCCACCCTCAGGGCTGAGGGTATGTACCAGTAGCTATGTGTTTGATCTCTCTCTCTCTCTCTCGTGTTCTTGAGGTGGTACAATCTTGATGCATCGCGAGCTTTGCTATTATAGTTGGATCTTATGATGTTTCTCCCCCTCTACTCTCTTGTGATGGATTGAGTTTTCCCTTTGAAGTTATCTTATCGGATTGAGTCTTTAAGGATTCCAGAACACTTGATGTATGTCTTGCACGTGCTTATTTGTGGTGACAATGGGATATCAGGTGATCCACTTGGGATATCATGTGATCCACTCGGTGATCAACTTGCGAGTTCCGTGACCTCGTGAACTTATGCATAGGGGTTGGCACACATTTTTGTCTTGACTCTCCGGTAGAAACTTTGGGGCACTCTTTGAAGTTCTTTGTGTTGGTTGAATAGATGAAGCTGAGATTGTGTGATGCATATCGTATAATCATACCCATGGATACTTGAGGTGACATTGGAGTATCTAGGTGACATTAGGATTTTGGTTGATTTGTGTCTTAAGGTGTTATTCTAGTACGAACTCTATAATAGATCGAACGGAAAGAATTGCTTCGTGTTATTTTACTACGGACTCTTGAATAGATCGATGAGAAAGAATAACTTTGAGGTGGTTTCGTACCCTACCATAATCTCTTCGTTTGTTCTCCGCTATTAGTGACTTTGGAGTGACTCTTTATTGCATGTTGAGGGATATTTATATCATCGAACTATGTTATTATTGTTGAGAGAACTTGCACTAGTGAAAATATGAACCATAGGCCTTGTTTCAACGCATTGCAATACCGTTTGTGCTCAATTTTATCATTAGTTACCTTGCTGTTTTTATATTTTCAGATTACAAAAACTTGTATCTACTATTCATATTGCACTTGTATCACCATCTTTTCGCCGAACTAGTGCACCTATACAATTTACCATTGTATTGGGTGTGTTGGGGACACAAGAGAGTCTTTGTTATTTGGTTGCAGGGTTGCTTGAGAGAGACCATCTTCATCCTACGCCTCCCATGGATTGATAAACCTTAGGTCATCCACTTGAGGGAAATTTGCTATTGACCTACAAACCTCTGCACTTGGAGGCCCAACAACATCTACAAGAAGAAGGTTGTGTAGTAGACATCAAGCTCTTTTCTGGCGCCGTTGCCGGGGAGGTTAGCGCTTGAAGGTATATCTTTAGATCTTGCAATCGAATCTTTTTGTTTCTTGTTTTAGCACTAGTTTAGTTTATAAAAGAAAACTACAAAAAAATGGAATTGAGTTTTCCTCATACGCTTCATCTTTTTAATATCTTTCGTGAGAATGATGGAAGATAAAATTGTGCTCAAATGCTAGAAGAAGTCTATAAAATGTTTGGCACTAAATATTTGAATGATGAGCATGATTGCAATGTTGTTAGTATGAACTCCTTGTATATCCATAGTACTAATGATGATTGCATTAGTCATGATGAAAATGTCTCTTATAAGCATGTCAACTTTTGTGGAGTGCATAGAGTTTGCAAGTACACACCAATTAGGGAAAATAGATTTTGCAAGAGGCATAAGTATTTGGAAACTAAGTGGTGTAACATCCCAAATTTTCAATTTGGAATGTTATACATTAGATCATCTATGCATATCATATTTTATTCTGCATTTTGGTTGATCCTAGAAATCCTAAGCAACTCAAGGACCCACGGAGAGAGTTGGGGATTTCCTTATTTTCATATTTGAGTTTTCTCAAATTTTGAGAGTAGGATCATTTGATTTTATTTATTTTATCATCAATTATTTCTATTACAAAAATATGAGAGAGGAAATAAAATGACTTTCCCAAAATAAAGAAATATTGAGGATCAAATAATAAAATCAAATAAGATTTTATTTCGGAGTTTTTCGGTGTTTTATTTGAATTTAGGAAAAATGTGTGTTTTTCAAAATTGCATTTAGGTCCTAAATAAATGTTCACCTTGTGCGGCTTGATTTTAGAAGCCTGTGAAAATTTATTTCGGAATTTTTGGAGTCCGTTTAGTATATCTTTATATTTTTTCTTCTGCGCGTAATTATTTAAAAAAACGTGCACCAACCTAACCAGGGTTTATAAGCCGGGGCAGCCCACCCGGGGCAAACCCTAAGCCGCCCCAGCCCTAAGCCGCCTCAGCCGCCGCCGCCGCCCGAGGTCCGCCGCCGCCTCGAAATCCGCGCCGATTTTTTTAATTTTTTTCGAAAAACCGTTCGGTTTTTCCGTCGGTTTTTTTAGTTTCGGTTTTTTTAATAGATCGGTTTTTCTGATCGCAATTCCTGATCCGATTTTCGTTTTAGTATAACTTTTCGCCCGTTTATCGGAATCAGGCGATTCAAGCGCATGGAGTTTCGTCTCGAAACCCTCTATCCGTTTAACCAACTTAAACAAGTTTTTGCTACTGTAAAATTTTCCCTAGATCCAGATTAGTAGAATGAAGTTGTTTTCTTTCGCTGTTTGACTTTAGTTACTTCGTTGGATTTGATTCTTTTTGCAAACCGGAGTTCTTAAGTTGAACCTTCTGGTTAGATCTCTTATTTGAGTTTTACCTGTTGTCGGCGTTCTGGGAACGGGGGTCCCCAGACTTGTCTGCCTGCGGCCTGCGGCGTGGCTCAAAGGGGGGCCCAGCACGGCCCATCTTCACCAACACAGACCCAAGACCCTCGCGAGGGGCCAAGCCTCGGGGGGCGGACGACGCGGAGCTTCCTCAGGCACGGCCTCATCAGGCTGGCTCGTGAGGAGGCGGAAAGATCAAGGCGGGGTACCTCACGAGGTGCCCGTGACGCAAGCCATGACGACCAAAGGCGCCAGGCGGGTGCCAGGCCGCGCGGCGTCCTCCTTTCCTCTTTGGTGCAAAGGGAGTAAGCGCAGCCGCGGAGTACCGAGGCATCAGACAAAGGTTGCCATTTCGGTGCAACAAGACCAAGACCAGGAGGACTGCAACACGGAAGTCACCGTGGAGCCCAAGACGGCGTCACCACGAGAGCTTTGTGCAGGCGAAGACTACTTTTGTCAGGATAGCTAGTACTAGCTGTCCCCCTTCAAATTAGCCCGCCAATGTTGGCTCCCTTCCCGCTCGATATTTGGGAAGAGGACCAGGGCCTCTATAAATAGGACCAACCACCCACAGAACAAGGGGGATGGATGGAGGACGGAAGAAAGAGAGAAGAAGGAGAGAAAGAGAGAAGGAAGGAGAGAGAGAGAAGGGTGACTGAACTCCTCCCAGCAGTTCATCCCCCCAGCCAAGAACAGACCCTCGCGAGGCTGTTCTTCCTTGAATTGTTCATCATCATCAGCCCAAGAGGCAATCCACCACACCACACACTGGAGTAGGGTATTACACCACAATGGTGGCCCGAACCAGTATAAACCCCGTGTCATTCGTGTTGTTCTTTCCATAGCTTAGATCTTAGCGAGGTGGAGGGGTGCAGGTAGGTAGGAGGCGAAATCTCCGCGCGCACCCTAGTGTTCGAACCTTAAGGGTCTGCCGGAACCCGAAATCCGACATTTGGCGCGCCAGGTAGGGGCGCACCGGAATTCGTCTTCCACCGCCCCGTTCTCCTTTAACCATCGCGCCCATGTCTGACGCTCGTCAGGCCCGCGCCGAGCGCCGGGCCGCTCTCGCTTCCCGCGTCCCCCAGACGGCTCCTGTCGGCGGGCGTCCTTGCCGTTCCCCGTCACCTGCCGTCAACGCCGCCATCGGCCCGGCGGGGGACGAGCAGCAAGCATCGTCTCAGCATCCGTCCGTGCGGCAAGACGGCCGCACAGCTACTCCCTCGCTCACCCCAGCTGGTTCTTCGTCCCGCGCGCTCCGCGCACCCATGGAGGCTCGAGCTGCGCTCATCGTGGCAAACGAGCTCCTGCGCTACCGTCCCTTCGACGACGTCTACGAAGAATGGCTCGACCGCGTCGCCGAGCTCGTCCGCGCCGCAGGGGGCTCTCCTGCGCCGTCTGCTCCGCTACACCGCACCTCGCCCCGGGTGGGCGACGAAGCTCCGGCGGCGCCCCAACCGCCTCCTCCACAAGAAGGCGCCCTGGCTCCAAGACGCGTGGCCCCTGGGCGGAACCCGCTCCGTCAGGTGCCAGCGCGGCAAGAGCAGAGTTGCCAAGAAGTCCCTCGCCCGCAAGAAGCTGCCCGGGTGCTCCCTGCTCCAGCACGTCGCGACCATGCTCCTGCTCCCGCACGTCAAGACCCAGCTGCAGCGCGTGGGGACATGCAAGACCAAGCTCTCCGTCACCCAAGGCCTCCCGTGGCCACAGCAGGCTGCCGCACCTTCACCACCGAGCTACGCAGCGTCGCGTGGCCCGGCAAGTTCAAGACGGACCTGCCTCCTCGTTACGACGGCACGACTAACCCTGCAGAGTTCCTCCAGCTCTACGAGCTGGGCATCGAAGCTGCCAACGGAGACGAGAAGGTCATGGCGAACTGGTTTCCCATGGCGCTCAAGGACGGGGCCCGCACCTGGCTCCTGAACCTGGCTCCAGGCACAATCTCCTCCTGGGACAAGATGCGCACCCGCTTCATTGCCAACTTCCAAGGTACTCGCGACCGGCCACCCGCCGTGAGCGACATGCGCCGCATCAAGCAACAACCCGGGGAGACCCTGCAGAAGTACATCCAGCGCTTCAACAACGCACGCCTCAAGATTCCCAAGGTGACTGAGGAGGCCATCATCTCAGCCTTCTCCTACGGCGTGCGCGATGTCAAGATGAAGGAGGAGCTAGATGCATGAAGACCTGTGCACTTCCTTGGAGCTGTTCAACTTGGCGACCAAGTGCGCCAGGGCTGAGGAAGGGCGTCTCTCCCTCCTCGAGCTGCCTGCCGCAGACCCAGAAGAGAAGAAGCCCAAGGCCAAGGACGTGAAGCGCAAGGGGGTTGCCATGCTCGCGGCAGAACCAGACACCAAGCGGGGACGAGATCAGCCCAAACCTTCCAAGGGCAGCCGATACTGTGTGTACCACGACCTCCACACCCACAACACCAACGAATGTCAAGAGCTCCGAGCCGTGCGAGAAGGAAGGATCTGCCGTCGCCCCGACCGCGGTGACCGGGGCTACGGTCGAGGAGGAGGAAGGAACGCAGGACGCTGGGAAGACCGTGGCCCGCGCCAAGGGTGGCGCGATCAACCTCGCGAGGATCGCTGGCAAGACCAGCCTCGCGAGGGAGACTGGAGGGATCAGCCTCGCGAGGATCGCCCGCATGGCAACGCAGGCCTCCCTCCGCTGCCGCCGTAGCCAAGGAGAAACGAGGACCGCCACCAAGACAAGGGGGCTGGGGGCTTCCAGGAGCCGCGCGCGATCGCCTGCATCCTGGGCGGGGCTCAGGCCCCAGCCTCTCAACGCATCTTCAAGAAGTTCGCCCGTGAAGTGAATGCAGTCCTCCCCAGGCTTGAAGCCACGCGCCCTCTCAGGTGGTCGGCATGCGCCATCACGTTCAGCTCAGCAGATCAGCTCAAGTGTGCGGCTACAGCCGGAGTCCTCCCAATGCTTTGTTCCCCAATCATCAGCAGCGTGGTGGTCACCAGGACCCTCATCGATGGCGGGGCAGGGCTCAACGACCTGTCCGTGGAAACATTCAACAATCTCCAAGTGCCCTACAGCCAGCTTCAGCCAACCAAGCCGTTCTCCGGAATCACCGATGGCTCCACGGTCCCGATTGGGCAGGTCCGCCTCCCTGTCACCTTCGGGGCACGCGACAACTACCGCACCGAGCTCATCGACTTCGACGTCGCTCATATTCGCCTGCCGTACAACGCCATCCTTGGGTACCCAGCGCTGGCCAAGTTCATGGCCATAACTCACCACGGCTACAACGTCCTCAAGATGCTAGGAAGTGGCGGAGTCATCACGGTGCCCTGTGAAGAGAAGGACGCGGTGTGTTCCCTGGAACGAGCCTTTCAGGCCACGTCACTGGAAGACCCGGATCGCGGAAGCAGGAGGCTTCCCGAGACCGCCCCCAAGAAGAAGAAGACATCGTCCGGCCTGGCCCCTCAGGAGGCAGGCCCCTCTGGGCCCGTGCCTGCCCAGGGGGAACCTCCTTCCGTCGCATAGGAAAGCGCACCCGGTGCCCTCCTCAGGCAGGGCTCGGGGGCTCTCCCCTGGAGGGCCACCGACCTGGCTAGGGTCACGAGGGAGGCGCTTGGGCACCACATGGAGGCGTGCTTCGAAGCACGTTTCCCTCAAGGAGTAAGGCAAGGAGAGCCAGACCCTCAGGAGTTCGTCAGTAAGGCCATTCAGGAGCTACAGGAGTCAAGGGTCATGAAAGGCGGCCACCGTCTACCAGCAGTGGCTCCCCATCCAGGCGAGGATGGTGGGCTGCGCGTCTGCATCGACATACCAGGGCTCAACCAAGTCGCCTCTCTGGAGCGCCTCTGGCCCTCGCGAGTGGGGCGCTGCGGAGGTCCACCCCACAGCTATGTTCACATGCCTTACGGCTTGCCGAACGCGGCTGTCATGTACCAGCGCCTCATGAGGGGCATCATGGAGGCACAAGAGGCCAGGCGTTCCGCAGCCCTGGTGGAGATGGAGATGGTCCGCGGGGAGCCGCCAGCACCTCCGGAGCCTCCCGAGGCCCCCGGGCCTGGGGGCTCGTGAGGATCGGCTTCCACAGCCCACCGAGCCTGCTACACCAACACCCCTTCGTCCTCAACGTCATCAGGTGACATATTTCAAGTTTCACTTCCAGCTGGGAGCGCCCCCCAGGGCTGCATTATTCCCAGGCCGCGTGGGTCCGTAACTGCGGCGTGTATCCCTTTCATTTCATGTTGTTAGCTTACCTTGTTGGGGGCGCCCCTCGGGCTGCATCATCCCCAAGTCGCTCGGGCCGGACCCAGCGGCATGTATCTCATTTGTATTTATTTCCGGTTATGTGTTATACCCACCATGCTTGATTATTTGATGCCGGTCCACGGCACCTCTTCTTCTCCATGCCGACCACTTGCACGTTAAAGGGGGGGTACCTGAGCATCGCGACTCAGGGCTCTTACTGGCTCTCCAGCCCTCACCAGCGACGGCTGAGACCAGCTCGAGGGCCGGGACCCGAGGACGTAGAGTGCCGACATCTAACCAAATTTGTAGGGACACATCACAAGATAAGGCTCAGTGTCAGGCACAACCTGCCTAGAGGTAGGGCCCCGTGAGTCCCGCGCTGGCTCACGGGTGCCCAGATACACCTCGCCAGGCCCTACCGTGCCAGCCACGTGTCAGGGCGGGGCTGTACACACCCTGGGGGCTCCTCCCGGAGGGGGCCCCCTCCCATGTACCAGTGGAAGCACCATGCTCCGCGCTGGCTGACGACACTGCCGAGGAGCGGCTATGCCCGTACACATACGGAAGCGCTATGCTCCGCGCTGGTGATAAACAACTGAGGGTGGCCCCCGGGCCGCATCAACCTCAGGGAGCCCAGAGCTCAGTGTCTGGCCTCATTGTAACGCCTTCCCTCGGGAGTGCCGCGTGAGGGGGCTGGGCACGGGGGCTACGCCTGGGTCACACCCAGACGCACGCCGCCCAGCCAGCCCCCCCTGGGCCTGGTTCGTCGCGCGTCTCTCCCCGAGCGGAGCCAAGGTACGAAGGCCATTTGAGCATCAAGGGGGACTCCTGAGCATCGCGACTCAGGAGCCTAACTGGTCACGTAGCCCCTCACTCCTTAGTTCCGAAAGGCTAACGCTGGGTGAGGTATGCGCGCGGCCGGGCTCTATAGACATAGAACGGTAGATCCACCCACATCACACCTCCCTACTTGCTGTTCATGCGCTAAGGGGGACTCCTGAGCATTGCGACTTAGGAGCCTAACCTGTCACGTAGCCCCTCACTCCTTGGCCCCGTCCTGGTTTCTGGTCGGGACTAACGCTGGGTGAGGTATGCGCGGGGCCGGGCTCTGCCGGCGTAGAACATAAGCAAGTAGGAAGGAAAAGCGCAAATTTCAAGGAATTCAAAAGCAAATATTACAGTCCACACTGTTATCTCAATGCCAAACGCAAGTTTAAACGCCTCCCCGAGGCATGATACATGTGCAGGAATTAAAGGCAGGACAGGAGCCACAACGGAGTCACTTGTCGGCGGTGGAGCAGCGCGGAGTGGGCGCGCCTCATGGAGCAGTGGGGTCGGCAGCGCCTTGCTTTGGCTTGGTGCTGAAGGCCCGGAACTTCCCCAGCAGAGCCTCCGCGTGACCCTTCACGGCCTCGGCAGCGGCAGCGGCACGCTCGCCACTTACTGGCTCTAGCAGGCCGTCGAGGTCGACGTCGGGATCGCGAAGGTAGATGTGGGTGAGCACCCGCGTCAGTGCTGCAGAAGACAGGACACGCGCCTCGGCCTCGGTCGTGGGGCCAAGGCCAAGGGCGACATCTTCGAGAGCGCGAACAGGAAGGGAAGCAGCTTGGCGGGGCCGTCCTCGGCGCCGGCCAGCGGGATCTCCAAGCCGCTGTCGTAAAGCGTCCTCAGCGAGGAGCGAGCCTTCGCCTCCATCTCCATGAAGGCCACGCGGTCCTCGGCAAGAACCAGGGCCTTGTCGTCCAGCTCGGCCTTCCTCGCCCCCAACTCCTGCTCCAGCGCGCCTAGGCGGTCGCGGCGCTTCCTGAGCTTGACCTCCCTCTCCTTGACGGCCGCCTCGCGAGCCTTCACGCCTTCTTCCTGCTCTTGGTGAAGGCGGACATCTTTCGCGAGCTGGTCCCACAGGCCTTGCAGCTCGTCCTCCAGCGCCTTGCAGCGACCACGGACGTCGACCACCTCCCCCAGGGCTGCGTCACGAGCAGCCTTCGCCTCAAGGATGGCCTGCTTCTCCTCATCGCTAGCCGTCGAGGCCTGGACCAGCGCCGCCCGAATCGAAGCGTCGGAGCGAACCCATCCTGAAGCCAGCTCCAAGCGCCCGGCCACCAAGCGAGGGTCGGTGCCAAGAAGATCCTGCCGCAGTCGGTCCAGCTCAGCAACAGCACGATCCAGAACGGCAGAAGGAGTCGAAGAGACAGTAGCCGGTGGAGTAGGAGGAGAAGGCGGCTGCGCGGCCACAGCATCCTGACGCGGAGTCTGCCGCGCCCCAACGGCTGTAGTGGCAGCGGCAGGCAAGGACACCTCGGGAGTCACTTGGGCCGTGGGGGCTGAGCTCGCCCCAGCCGGCTCAGCCAGGCCTCGCGAGGACGACCGGGCAGGAGAAGCCCGTGCGTCGCGGTCACCCTCCTTCGCGGGCAGAGGCGCTGCCACGGATGGAACCTCAGGAGCTTCCTTCGGCTTCTTTGCTGCGGGCGCCAGCCTATCCAAAAGATGCGGACGTCAAGCCTCAGAAGCAGAACAAGAAATAAAGACAAGAATCAAACGCTTACGGGTCGTCGCCAGTGAGCTCGAGCGGCCTCCGGCCAAATTTGAAGCCTGAAAGCCGACTGGAAGGGTCAACCTCGGGAAGCTTGGAAGCGGGAGGTGCGTCTGCGGTCCGCCTCTGGGCCGGGGCAGACCTGCGGGAGATCATCCCGGTCCTGTCCTCCTTCGGGATCGGGGGCAAGCTCCTGCCGTCCTGCTCGTCGTCATCCTCGTCGTCATCGCTCGGAGAGAGGCGAAGAACGCGGGACACGCGCCGGGGGAGGGGAGCCCTTGACTCTCCGTCAGTCGCCTCGGAGTCAGGCCCTCTTTCCCGCTCCCCTCCTTCCTCCTCTTCGCTGGAGTCGTCGGAGGGCACGTCCACCGGTTCCTTGGGAGTTTCCATGGGCACGGGCCCATCCCCGTTGAAGACGGGCATGGACTCCACTACCTGCTCCCAGTCGTCACGGAGGAACAACGGCGTAGGAGCGCCCACCAACCTCGCCACATCGCCCCCGACCAGAGATTGGAGGACCGCAGCCAGATCTTCGTCGGCCAAGGCCGCGGGGCTCGGACAGGACCTCCACATCGGAAGTGAGTACTGCCGAAGCGGAGCCAGCTGGTGCTCCAGGAATTCCCTCAGCAGCGACGCGCCGGTCAGCTTCGCCACCGCCATGTTGGCCGGCCTCAGATCCGCGTCCATCTTCTCCAACATCAGCTTCGCGCGGGGGTCCGCGAGCTCCGCTCAACCCCAATCGCTGGAGCTCATGAGCTGCTCCGTGGGCAAGATCAGCCGAGGGTGGATGCGCCCAGCATCCACCAAGACCCACTTGCTCCTGAAGCCCTCAATCCTTTTCCCGGGGTTCAAAATGGCAATGGCGCCACCGTACGCGATGAAGCTCGCGCATGCGAAAGCAGGACCGCGAGAGGTCCGGAGGTAGAAGTAGTGGCGCAGCAAGGCCACTGAGGGCTGCACCCCTACGTGAGCCTCGCAGTAACAGGCGACGATTGCCAGGAGAAGGACGGAGTTGGGGTTGAGATGCAGAGCCTGTAGCTTGTAATGGCGGAGGACAGAGAAGAAGAACTCGAAGAAGGGAGGCACCAGGCCAGCAGCAATGGCACTTACGAAGAACGGATAGAAGGTACTCCCTTAACCCTCAAGGGTGGCAGAGCCGGCCTTGAACACCTTCGCCCCGTTGATGCCCCACGCCGTCGCCATCCGGCGCAACCGGGCAAGGCTCGCCTCCGACACATTCGGCGAGTCCAGGGCAGACGAGTACCAAGCTACGGCCGGGGACTGACGAGGCGCCATGGCTTCCTAGGTCACACGGTCGGAGTAGATCTGGAAATTTTGGAGGAAGGAAGGAGAGGCGCAAGAAAGGGGATCTGAGCAGCAACCGGGGAAAGCAAGAAGCAAAGCCTAGGCGGATGCCGCTCCTTTATCAACTCACGCGGTTGCTAAGGCGCCCACGTCCAATCAACCGCCACGCGGCGCCCAAGGCCGCAAGCTGTTAGGACCCGCGGCGCTTAGCTCTTGCCCTTCCGCCTCCCTGCACGGCCAAGTCCGGGCGCGCCTTGGGCCCGGGGGCTACTGTCGGCGTTCTGGGAACGGGGGTCCCCACACTTGCCTGCCTGCGGCCTGCGGCGTGGCTCAAAGGGGGGCCCAGCACGGCCCATCTTCACCAACACAGACCCAAGACCCTCGCGAGGGGCCAAGCCTCACGGGGCGGACGACGCGGAGCTTCCTCAGGCACGGCCTCATCAGGCTGGCTCGCGAGGAGGCGGAAAGATCAAGGCGGGGTACCTCACGAGGTGCCCGTGACGCAAGCCATGACGACCAAAGGCGCCAGGCGGGTGCCAGGCCGCGCGGCGTCCTCCTTTCCTCTTTGGTGCAAAGGGAGCAAGCGCAGCCGCGGAGTACCGAGGCATCAGGTAAAGGTTGCCATTTCGGTGCAACAAGACCAAGACCAGGAGGACTGCAAGACGGAAGTCATCGTGGAGCCCAAGACGGCATCACCACCAGAGCTTTGTGCAGGCGAAGACTACTTTTGTCAGGATAGCTAGTAATAGCTGTCCCCCTTCAAATTAGCCCGCCAATGTTGGCTCCCTTCCCGCTCGATATTTGGGAAGAGGACCAGGGCCTCTATAAATAGGAACAACCACCCACAGAACAAGGGGGACGGACGGAGGACGGAAGAAAGAGAGAAGAAGGAGAGAAAGAGAGAAGGAAGGAGAGAGAGAGAAGGGTGACTAAACTCCTCCCAACAGTTCATCCCCCCAGCCAAGAACAGACCCTCGCGAGGCTGTTCTTCCTTGAATTGTTCATCATCATCAGCCCAAGAGGCAATCCACCACATCACACACTGGAGTAGGGTATTACACCAACGGTGGCCCGAACCAGTATAAACCCTGTGTCATTCGTGTTGTTCTTTCCATAGCTTAGATCTTAGCGAGGCAGAGGGGTGCAGGTAGGTAGGAGGCGAAATCTCCACGCGCACCCCAGTGTTCGAACCTTAAGGGTCTGCCGGAACCCGAAATCCGACACTTGTGCATTATATGAGTACTTATTGTATGCTTGTTTGTTTGTCTACGATAGAATACCCGTAGTGCGCCTCTTGTTACTTCGAATCTCTAGGTTTCCCGGATCATCAGCAAGGCAAGTAACACTTTGATCATACCTTTCCTACTACCCAGTTTTATTGCATTAGATCAATCCTCTCACATTGCATGATTAGGATCTAATTAAATTGTGGGATGGGAAGTAGTTGAGGTAGTACCTATTACCTGTTTATTATCAAACCTTTGGGAGTTACTTCTACGTTTGCTTATTATGCCATGCTATGCTAGTAGACGTGGATTGGGTGAGTGATATCCATGATAGATGTGAGTTTGTTAATTAATGGTTTAACTAAGGTGGCAACTTAAACACACATCTGGGTGGATTGAGGCACCTGGGTATTCCAGGACTTGCCTGTTTTCTTTTGGACCGCCACCCAGGCTCAAAGGGATCATGAGACTATTCATACTAGAAACTTCCGTGTGCAGCCACAAGCTATTATGGGCTCTAGCATAGTTGACTAAGTCGTGCGAACTCTTACAGTGGTAGACTAGCAGATGTAGGGGATGTAGGTGGTACGGTCTACCCGATCGTAAGGTGCTAGCGCTTCTGAAAGACTATGTCTCGGTCATCAGTCTTCTCAAACACCTTGTAGTGCGAGAAACCAAACGGAGGCGATCGAGTCTTGTGGGGAAAAGTGTGCAAACCTCTGCAGAGTGTAATAAACTAATCATGATTAGCCGTGTCCCCGGTTATGGACATCTTGAGTATCTAGTACCTGGATTTTCATGTGAATCTCAACATGTTACTCTAAATTAATTTTATTGGGTTATGTTTAGTGATGATGCTTAATTGGGATTGAGAATGCTGTCAACCATTCTCAATGTTTAACAACTACCCTGATAGTTAAATAAATTTATTCCTTTGAAGTAGGGAAAATTTGGCTTTACGCAAAACTGCAACCATAGAGCTTTCCACCAGCCAAATATGCATATAGTATAGCTGTTTCATTCCATTACTCTCTATGTGTTACATTGCCAGCATATTCCATGTGCTGACCCGTTTCGGGCTGCAACGTTAATGTTGCAGACTTTTCAGACGATGATTAAGGAGTTTTTAGGTCGTGGTTCTATACTCAGTGATGCCGTTGGAGTTGATGGACTCACTTATCTTCCAAGCCTTCTGCTGTTATCGTTTTTTAGATGGCCTTAAGCCATATTTATTGTAATAAGTTCTCTATGGAGACACTCGATGTAATAAGTGTGTGATTGCTACTCTATTATAAATCCTCCGAGTACTGTGTGGTGTCAGCATTACTGATCCAGGGATGACACCGGAGCACAGAGATCAGACTGTTTGAGGTCTGGTCGCTACAGAGATGGTATCAGAGCACACGCTGACTGTAGGACACGACCACTAAGCTAAAAGACCTAGATCACTATTCACTCTATTCTCTTTTGACCTCTCATCTTTTCTACTCTTTAGTATGGCAGATGCAAGGAACAAGTTCACGCAACCGGATGACGATACACCCTTTGGACGCCACTTGAAGGAAGTCACTAGATACCTGAACATAGGAGTACCAAGCTTCATCGGAACCTACAATGCCACTTTACCTGAAGAAGAGCACTGGATGATTCAAGTTCAAGTTCCAGGAAGGATGTTCATGCCAGTCACTGAGCCCATAGAGTTTTCTTTTGATGCACCAACTTGGAGTCTAGGAAAGAGCATGGCAGCTCACATCGCCATGGGACACATTGGAGAAGTCTACCGCAAGGATCTCAAGGATACTATCTACCAGATTTGTGGGCGCCGAGATGAGCACTGGGAGATGATCATCACCAGGAAGGATAGATCAATCGCAGCTTTTATCCAGGAGCTAAACCAGCACATTCGACGACAGGAGAACCAGATGTGCGCCGACATGATAGATCTGAAGAAGGCTAAGACTAGAATCAAGGAACTGGAGGAAGAACTCAAGGCTACACGTGAAGATTAATAAGAGGAAATTGAAGTATTGGTGGAGAAGAATGACGACCTGATCAAGAAGATTGGAATATTTATGGAGGCCCTACGCCAGTAGATGAAGACGAAGAACCCAAGGAGATTAGCCCGGAAGACTACATTATCATCGACGACACCGACTCGAATCCAGATAGTAGCGATGATGACTATGTTGATGAAGCTGGAGCAGATATCATGGAGTCTGCAACCGAAGAATATTTCTAGTAGACCACCTCATTAGTAGTAGTAGTCCACCATGTAAATATAGAAGTCCGAGCACTTTTGCGATAGATAGATCGATTGTATGCCCTTGTTTGATTGAATGAAGTGAATTGTTTGCTTTTGCCTCATGTGCATATGGGTAGTGTTTTCTCTTTAGACCCCCTCTATTCTTACATCTCATCTTTTCTAAACCCCTTAGATGCCTCCGAGACGTGACCCCGGATTTGCCTTTCCACCGGAGCTCACCCAGTTGATCCAGCAGCAGAACACATTGATGCAGTTGCTAGTCCAGAATCAGAATCAGGGGAACAACAACAACAACCCACCACCACCACCTGTTGACCACTTAGCCCGTTTTCTTAGGCTGAATCCGCCGGTGTTTTCCAGTAGCACCGAGCCGATAGTAGCAGATGATTGGCTCCGCAAGACAGCTAGGGAGTTGACCACAGCAGGATGCACAGATGCGGAGAAGGTGAAGTTTGCCGCACATCAGCTTGAAGGACCCGCAGCATCATGGTGGGAGAATTTTACAGCCACTTTCCCTGTCGACACTGTCACATGGGACCAGTTTCAGCAGGCTTTTCGTACTGCCCATGTTTCAGCAGGAGCTATGGCCATGAAGAAGCGTGAGTTTCGCAACTTGCGCCAAGGAGGACGGACAGTTAGCCATTATGTGGAGGACTTTAGTAAATTAGCATGTTATGCCCCGGATGACGTTGCTACGGATGCAGCTAAGCAGGAGAAGTTTCTGGAAGGACTGAATGATGAGTTGAGCATGCAGTTGATGGTAGCAACCTTCAACAACTACCAGGAGTTGGTAGATCGTGCTCTTATGATTGAAGGGAAGCAACAGCAAATTGAGAATCGCAAGAGGAAGTATGGACAAGGGAAGTACAATTCAGGAGCTCAGCAGAAGCCACGTTTTACCCCGAGACTGGGAGGACATTTTCAGCATACCCATGGAGGAGGTAGCTCGCGCAATCACAATGGCACCAAGAATGGTAATGGGAATGGAGGAAGCAACGGCCAGAATCGCACCAACCCATCAACCCCATCCAAGAAGGACCTGAGCCAAGTCACTTGCTTTAAGTGTCAGAAGACCGGACAGTATGCCAATGAATGTCGTGAAGGCCAAAATGGCAATGGAAGTTATGGGAAGAAGCCGAACCCTTTCAACAGGGGACAGGTGAACCACGTTAGCGTGGAGGAGGTTGAAGCTCAGCCTGATGCAGTAATAGGAAAGTTTTTGGTTAAGTCATTTACTGCACTCGTTCTTTTTGACACTGGTGCATCGCATTCATACATGTCAAGGGGATTTGTGGATAAGTATAACCTACCAACCCAAGCCCTTAGGTCACCCATGTTAGTAACCTCGCCTGGAGCAGAGTATGTGGCTAGTCTATGGTGTGATCGGTTACCATTAAGGATTGGTAACTATGTTTTTCCCTCAGACCTAATAGTTGACTAAGTCGTGCGAACTCTTACAGTGGTAGACTAGCAGATGTAGGGAATGTAGGTGGTACGGTCTACCCGATCGTAAGGTGCTAGCGCTTCTAAAAGACTATGTCTCAGTCATCCGTCTTCTCAAACACCTTGTAGTGCGAGAAACCAAACAAAGGCGATCGAGTCTTGTGGGGAAAAGTGTGCAAACCTCTGCAGAGTGTAATAAACTAATCATGATTAGCCGTGTCCCCGGTTATGGACATCTTGAGTATCTAGTACCTGGATTTTCATGTGAATCTTAACAACGGTGGCCCGAACCAGTATAAACCCTGTGTCATTCGTGTTGTTCTTTCCATAGCTTAGATCTTAGCGAGGCAGAGGGGTGCAGGTAGGTAGGAGGCGAAATCTCCACGCGCACCCCAGTGTTCGAACCTTAAGGGTCTGCCGGAACCCGAAATCCGACACTTGTGCATTAGATGAGTACTTATTGTATGCTTGTTTGTTTGTCTATGATAGAATACCCGTAGTGCGCCTCTTGTTACTTCGAATCTCTAGGTTTCCCGGATCATCAGCAAGGCAAGTAACACTTTGATCATACCTTTCCTACTACCCAGTTTTATTGCATTAGATCAATCCTCTCACATTGCATGATTAGGATCTAATTAAATTGTGGGATGGGAAGTAGTTGAGGTAGTACCTATTACCTGTTTATTATCAAACCTTTGGGAGTTACTTCTACGTTTGCTTATTATGCCATGCTATGCTAGTAGACGTGGATTGGGTGAGTGATATCCATGATAGATGTGAGTTTGTTAATTAATGGTTTAACTAAGGTGGCAACTTAAACACACATCTGGGTGGATTGAGGCACCTGGGTATTCCAGGACTTGCCTGTTTTCTTTTGGACCGCCACCCAGGCTCAAAGGGATCATGAGACTATTCATACTAGAAACTTCCGTGTGCAGCCACAAGCTATTATGGGCTCTAGCATAGTTGACTAAGTCGTGCGAACTCTTACAGTGGTAGACTAGCAGATGTAGGGGATGTAGGTGGTACGGTCTACCCGATCGTAAGGTGCTAGCGCTTCTGAAAGACTATGTCTCGGTCATCAGTCTTCTCAAACACCTTGTAGTGCGAGAAACCAAACGGAGGCGATCGAGTCTTGTGGGGAAAAGTGCGCAAACCTCTGCAGAGTGTAATAAACTAATCATGATTAGCCATGTCCCCGGTTATGGACATCTTGAGTATCTAGTACCTGGATTTTCATGTGAATCTCAACATGTTACTCTAAATTAATTTTATTGGGTTATGTTTAATGATGATGCTTAATTGGGATTGAGAATGCTGTCAACCATTCTCAATGTTTAACAACTACCCTGATAGTTAAATAAATTTATTCCTTTGAAGTAGGGAAAATTTGGCTTTACGCAAAACTGCAACCATAGAGCTTTCCACCAGCCAAATATGCATATAGTATAGCTGTTTCATTCCATTACTCTCTATGTGTTACATTGCCAGCATATTCCATGTGCTGACCCGTTTCGGGCTGCAACGTTAATGTTGCAGACTTTTCAGACGATGATTAAGGAGTTTTTAGGTCGTGGTTCTATACTCAGTGATGCCGTTGGAGTTGATGGACTCACTTATCTTCCAAGCCTTCTGCTGTTATCGTTTTTTAGATGGCCTTAAGCCATATTTATTGTAATAAGTTCTCTATGGAGACACTCGATGTAATAAGTGTGTGATTGCTACTCTATTATAAATACTCCGAGTACTATGTGGTGTCAGCATTACTGATCCAGGGATGACACCGGAGCACAGAGATCAGACTGTTTGAGGTCTGGTCGCTACAGAGATGGTATCAGAGCACACGCTGACTGTAGGACACGACCACTAAGCTAAAAGACCTAGATCACTATTCACTCTATTCTCTTTTGACCTCTCATCTTTTCTACTCTTTAGTATGGCAGATGCAAGGAACAAGTTCACGCAACCGGATGACGATACACCCTTTGGACGTCACTTGAAGGAAGTCACTAGATACCTGAACATAGGAGTACCAAGCTTCATCGGAACCTACAATGCCACTTTACCTGAAGAAGAGCACTGGATGATTCAAGTTCAAGTTCCAGGAAGGATGTTCATGCCAGTCACTGAGCCCATAGAGTTTTCTTTTGATGCACCAACTTGGAGTCTAGGAAAGAGCATGGCAGCTCACATCGCCATGGGACACATTGGAGAAGTCTACCGCAAGGATCTCAAGGATACTATCTACCAGATTTGTGGGCGCCGAGATGAGCACTGGGAGATGATCATCACCAGGAAGGATAGATCAATCGCAGCTTTTATCCAGGAGCTAAACCAGCACATTCGACGACAGGAGAACCAGATGTGCGCCGACATGATAGATCTGAAGAAGGCTAAGACTAGAATCAAGGAACTGGAGGAAGAACTCAAGGCTACACGTGAAGATTAATAAGAGGAAATTGAAGTATTGGTGGAGAAGAATGACGACCTGATCAAGAAGATTGGAATATTTATGGAGGCCCTACGCCAGTAGATGAAGACGAAGAACCCAAGGAGATTAGCCCGGAAGACTACATTATCATCGACGACACCGACTCGAATCCAGATAGTAGCGATGATGACTATGTTGATGAAGCTGGAGCAGATATCATGGAGTCTGCAACCGAAGAATATTTCTAGTAGACCACCTCATTAGTAGTAGTAGTCCACCATGTAAATATAGAAGTCCGAGCACTTTTGCGATAGATAGATCGATTGTATGCCCTTGTTTGATTGAATGAAGTGAATTGTTTGCTTTTGCCTCATGTGCATATGGGTAGTGTTTTCTCTTTAGACCCCCTCTATTCTTACATCTCATCTTTTCTAAACCCCTTAGATGCCTCCGAGACGTGACCCCGGATTTGCCTTTCCACCGGAGCTCACCCAGTTGATCCAGCAGCAGAACACATTGATGCAGTTGCTAGTCCAGAATCAGAATCAGGGGAACAACAACAACAACCCACCACCACCACCTGTTGACCACTTAGCCCGTTTTCTTAGGCTGAATCCGCCGGTGTTTTCCAGTAGCACCGAGCCGATAGTAGCAGATGATTGGCTCCGCAAGACAGCTAGGGAGTTGACCACAGCAGGATGCACAGATGCGGAGAAGGTGAAGTTTGCCGCACATCAGCTTGAAGGACCCGCAGCATCATGGTGGGAGAATTTTACAGCCACTTTCCCTGTCGACACTGTCACATGGGACCAGTTTCAGCAGGCTTTTCGTACTGCCCATGTTTCAGCAGGAGCTATGGCCATGAAGAAGCGTGAGTTTCGCAACTTGCGCCAAGGAGGACGGACAGTTAGCCATTATGTGGAGGACTTTAGTAAATTAGCACGTTATGCCCCGGATGACGTTGCTACGGATGCAGCTAAGCAGGAGAAGTTTCTGGAAGGACTGAATGATGAGTTGAGCATGCAGTTGATGGTAGCAACCTTCAACAACTACCAGGAGTTGGTAGATCGTGCTCTTATGATTGAAGGGAAGCAACAGCAAATTGAGAATCGCAAGAGGAAGTATGGACAAGGGAAGTACAATTCAGGAGCTCAGCAGAAGCCACGTTTTACCCCGAGACTGGGAGGACATTTTCAGCATACCCATGGAGGAGGTAGCTCGCGCAATCACAATGGCACCAAGAATGGTAATGGGAATGGAGGAAGCAACGGCCAGAATCGCACCAACCCATCAACCCCATCCAAGAAGGACCTGAGCCAAGTCACTTGCTTTAAGTGTCAGAAGACCGGACAGTATGCCAATGAATGTCGTGAAGGCCAAAATGGCAATGGAAGTTATGGGAAGAAGCCGAACCCTTTCAACAGGGGACAGGTGAACCACGTTAGCGTGGAGGAGGTTGAAGCTCAGCCTGATGCAGTAATAGGAAAGTTTTTGGTTAAGTCATTTACTGCACTCGTTCTTTTTGACACTGGTGCATCGCATTCATACATCTCAAGGGGATTTGTGGATAAGTATAACCTACCAACCCAAGCCCTTAGGTCACCCATGTTAGTAACCTCGCCTGGAGCAGAGTATGTGGCTAGTCTATGGTGTGATCGGTTACCATTAAGGATTGGTAACTATGTTTTTCCCTCAGACCTAATAGTTGACTAAGTCGTGCGAAATCTTACAGTGGTAGACTAGCAGATGTAGGGGATGTAGGTGGTACGGTCTACCCGATCGTAAGGTGCTAGCGCTTCTAAAAGACTATGTCTCAGTCATCCGTCTTCTCAAACACCTTGTAGTGCGAGAAACCAAACAAAGGCGATCGAGTCTTGTGGGGAAAAGTGCGCAAACCTCTGCAGAGTGTAATAAACTAATCATGATTAGCCGTGTCCCCGGTTATGGACATCTTGAGTATCTAGTACCTGGATTTTCATGTGAATCTTAACAACGGTGGCCCGAACCAGTATAAACCCTGTGTCATTCGTGTTGTTCTTTCCATAGCTTAGATCTTAGCGAGGCAGAGGGGTGCAGGTAGGTAGGAGGCGAAATCTCCACGCGCACCCCAGTGTTCGAACCTTAAGGGTCTGCCGGAACCCGAAATCCGACACTTGTGCATTAGATGAGTACTTATTGTATGCTTGTTTGTTTGTCTACGATAGAATACCCGTAGTGCGCCTCTTGTTACTTCGAATCTCTAGGTTTCCCGGATCATCAGCAAGGCAAGTAACACTTTGATCATACCTTTCCTACTACCCAGTTTTATTGCATTAGATCAATCCTCTCACATTGCATGATTAGGATCTAATTAAATTGTGGGATGGGAAGTAGTTGAGGTAGTACCTATTACCTGTTTATTATCAAACCTTTGGGAGTTACTTCTACGTTTGCTTATTATGCCATGCTATGCTAGTAGACGTGGATTGGGTGAGTGATATCCATGATAGATGTGAGTTTGTTAATTAATGGTTTAACTAAGGTGGCAACTTAAACACACATCTGGGCGGATTGAGGCACCTGGGTATTCCAGGACTTGCCTGTTTTCTTTTGGACCGCCACCCAGGCTCAAAGGGATCATGAGACTATTCATACTAGAAACTTCCGTGTGCAGCCACAAGCTATTATGGGCTCTAGCATAGTTGACTAAGTCGTGCGAACTCTTACAGTGGTAGACTAGCAGATGTAGGGGATGTAGGTGGTACGGTCTACCCGATCGTAAGGTGCTAGCGCTTCTGAAAGACTATGTCTCGGTCATCAGTCTTCTCAAACACCTTGTAGTGCGAGAAACCAAACGGAGGCGATCGAGTCTTGTGGGGAAAAGTGCGCAAACCTCTGCAGAGTGTAATAAACTAATCATGATTAGCCGTGTCCCCGGTTATGGACATCTTGAGTATCTAGTACCTGGATTTTCATGTGAATCTTAACATGTTACTCTAAATTAATTTTATTGGGTTATGTTTAATGATGATGCTTAATTGGGATTGAGAATGCTGTCAACCATTCTCAATGTTTAACAACTACCCTGATAGTTAAATAAATTTATTCCTTTGAAGTAGGGAAAATTTGGCTTTACGCAAAACTGCAACCATAGAGCTTTCCACCAGCCAAATATGCATATAGTATAGCTATTTCATTCCATTACTCTCTATGTGTTACATTGCCAGCATATTCCATGTGCTGACCCGTTTCGGGCTGCAACGTTAATGTTGCAGACTTTTCAGACGACGATTAAGGAGTTTTTAGGTCGTGGTTCTATTCTCAGTGATGCCGTTGGAGTTGATGGACTCACTTATCTTCCAAGCCTTCCGCTGTTATCGTTTTTTAGATGGCCTTAAGCCATATTTATTGTAATAAGTTCTCTATGGAGACACTCGATGTAATAAGTGTGTGATTGCTACTCTGTTATATATCCTCCGAGTACTGTGTGGTGTCAGCATTACTGATCCAGGGATGACACCGGAGCACAGAGATCAGACTGTTTGAGGTCTGGTCGCTACAAGTGGTTTCAAGAGAGGCTAGATGTTTGTGTTGAAAATTTAAAATTTCTTCACCATACTTGTGAACTTTGCAATGAACATGGTCATTTAAATCTCCGATGCAAATTGTTCCATGATCGTATCGTGTCCAAAAATTGTGATGATTTGATTTCCCTTGCACATCATAATGAACATAGTTTGCTTTTGGGTTATGAAGAAATGAAACGTATAACTAAGCATATTCCAGAATATAACCTTGAGAAATTCCTCGATATTGATCTAGAAGAAATTTTTATGTATTGTGCGATGAATTGCATTGAAAATCCTTATATTGCCAATTACATAAAGAAAAGAAAACAAATAGAGGATGAAGAGAATACTAATGAAAGGGAAGAGGCTTCCCAATATCCTCCTATTATTTCTTATGATGAATCAGGTAACGAGGAGGAGCCTTCCAATCAACCAATCTCATCAGTAAGGAGCTCCAAAAAGAGTATTGAACCCACACACAATGTGAAGAAGAAAAAGAAAAGACGAAGGAGCAAAGGTGAAAAGGTATCCCTCCCAAATGACGTTGCCCCTATTACTCATTGTGATGATGATAATTGCTATACTATTGGTGCTATCCGTACTATTAATGATGAGAGTGATTATGCTTATGATATGAAAAGGCCCAAGCTTGGGGATGCTATGTTTGATGAGGATGATATGTTTTAGAATATATTTGCTGCAATTAATTTTTGTCCCAAGCTTGGGGATGCTATGTTTAATGAAGATGATATTTCTAGCCTCCCAAGTTTTGATATGCAATTTTTTTATGATGATAGCATACCTCCTACTTATGATGATTATATTGATGAAAGTGGGTTTGGAAGAGTGTCAACTTTAGGAAGTAATGATCCCACTATTTTGGAGGATGTTGAATCTTATTGTGATAATTATGAAAGTAGATTTGGGGAGGTCATGACTTTATTTAGTAATTATTCCACTATCTTGGAAGAGGTTTCAATCGATTATGATGAGAACAAAGTTGCTACTTATGATGATTAATGTGATGATACTTATGCTATAAAAAGTAGTGATGATTATATTAAAACTTTTCATGATTATGATCACCCTTTTTCTGAAACTTACTCTTTTAATGTGGAAACAATTTATAGTATTCGAGTTTCTTATGATACTCCCACTATTCCGAATGAGAAGAATCTTGCTTATGTGGAGAGTAGTAAATTTTCTATGCTTGTAGATCATGAAAAGAATGCTTTAGGTGCTGGTTATATTGTTGAATTCATTCATGATGCTACTGAGAATTACTATGAGAGATGAACATATGCTTGTAGGAATTGCAATAATATCAAGTTTCCTCTCTATGTGCTTAAAGTTTTGATGTTATGCTTGTTTTGCCCTCCTATGCTAGTTGATTATGGTTCCCACAAGTTGTTTGCTCACAAAATCCCTATGCATATAAAGTGGGTTAGCCTTAAATGTGCTAGTCATATTATTCATGATGCTCTCTTTATGTTAAAATTCTTATCTTTTATGTGAGCATCATTGAAATCATCATGCCTAGTTAGGGGCGCTAAACGATAGCGCTTGTTGGGAGGCAACCCAATTTTATTTTTGTTCCTTCCTTTTTGGTTATGTTTAGTAATAAATAATTCATATAGCCTCTGTTTAGATGTGGTTTTATGCTTTTACTTAGTGTTTGTGCCAAGTAGAACCTTTGGGAAGACTTGGGGAAAGTCTTTGCGATCTTGCTGTAAAAAACAGAAACTTTAGCGCTCACGAGATTTGCTGGCATTTTTTACTGGAGAATGCTATTTAGTTAATTATTTTTTCATACGATTAATTGATAAATTCCTCACGTCCAGCAATTTATTTTAGAATTTTTGGGGTTCCAGAAGTATTCGAAACCTACAGATTACTACAGACTGTTCTGTTTTTGATATATTCTGTTTTCTATGTGTTGTTTGCTTATTTTGATGAATCTATGGCTAGTAATAGAGTTTATGAACCATAGAAAAGTTTGAATACAGTAGGTTTAACACCAAAATAAATAAAGAATGAGTTCATTACAGTACCTTGAAGTGGTGATTTATTTTCTTATACTAACGGAGCTCACGAGATTTTCTTTTAAGTTTTGTATTGTGAACTTTTCAAGTTTTGGGTAAAGATTCGATGGACTATGGAATAAGGAGTGGCAAGAGACTAAGTTGGGGATGACCAAGGCACCCCAAGGTAATATTCAAGGACAACCAAGAGCCTAAGCTTGGGGATGCCCCGGAAGGCATCCCCTCTTTCGTCTTCGTTCATCGGTAACTTTACTTGGAGCTACATTTTTATTCCCCACATGATATGTGTTTTGCTTGGAGCGTCATTTTATTTTCTTTTGTTTTGCTTGCTGTTTGAGTAAAATACCAAGATCTGAAATTATTAAATGTTAGGGAGTCTTAACATAGTTGCATAATTATTCGACTACTCATTGATCTTCACTTATATCTTTCGGAGTAGTTTGTCATTTTCTCTAGTGCTTCACTTATATTATTTTGAGAGTCTTTAGAACATCATGGTAGTTTGCTTTGGTTATGAATCTAGTCCTAATATGATAGGCATCCAAGAGGGATATAATAAAAACTTTCATATAAAGTGCGTTGAATACTATGAGAAGTTTGATATCTGATGATTGTTTTGAGATATGAAGATGGTGATATTAGAGTCATGCTAGTTGAGTAGTTGTGAATTTGAGAGATACTTGTGTTAAAGTTTGTGATCCCGTAGCATGCATGTATGGTGAACCGTTATGTGATGAAGTCGGAGCATGATTTATTTATTGATTGTCTTCCTTATGAGTGGCAATCAGGGACGAGTGATGGTCTTTTCCTACCAATCTATCCCCCTAGGAGCATGCGCGTAATACTTTGTTTCGCTAACTAATAGATTTTTGCAATAAGTATGTGAGTTCTTTATGACTAATGTTGAGTCCATGGATTATACGCACTCTCACCCTCCCACCATTGCTAGCCTCTCTAGTACCGCACAACTTTCGCCGGTACCATAAACCCACCATTACCTTCCTCAAAACAGCCACCATACCTACCTATTATGGCATTTCCATAGCCATTCCGAGATATATTGCCATGCAACTTTCCACCGTTCCGTTGTTATGACACGCTTCATCATTGTCATATTGCTTTGCATGATCATGTAGTTGACATCGTATTTGTGGCAAAGCCACCGATCATAATTCTTTCATACATGTCACTCTTGATTCATTGCACATCCCGGTACACAGCCGGAGGCATTCATATCGAGTCATATTTTGTTCTAAGTATCGAGTTGTAATTCTTGAGTTGTAAGTAAATAAAAGTGTGATGGTCATCATTATTAGAGCATTGTCCCATGTGAGGAAAGGATGATGGAGACTATGATTCCCCCACAAGTCGGGATGAGACTCCGGACGAAAAAAAAGAAAAAAGAGGCCATAAAAAAGGGAGAAAAGGCCCAAATAAAAAAATAAAAAATAAAAACAAAAAATGAGAGAAAAAGAGAGAAGGGGCAATGCTACTATCCATTTACCACACTTGTGATTCAAAGTAGCACCATGATCTTCATGATAGAGAGTCTCCTATGTTGTCACTTTCATATACTAGTGGGAATTTTTCATTATAGAACTTGGCTTGTATATTCCAATGATGGGATTCCTCAAAATGCCCTAGGTCTTTGTGAGCAAACGAGTTGGATGCACACCCACTTAGTTTCTTTTTGAGCTTTCATACACTTATAGCTCTAGTGCATCCGTTGCATGACAATCCCTACTCACTCTCATTGATATCTATTGATGGGCATCTCCATAACCCGTTGATACGCCTAGTTGATGTGAGACTATCTTCTCCTCTTTGTCTTCTCCACAACCACCATTCTATTCCACCATAGTGCTATGTCCATGGCTCACGCTCATATATTGCGTGAAGATTGAAAAAGTCTGAGAACATCAAAAGTATGAAACAATTGCTTGGTTGTCATCGGGGTTGTGCATGATTTAAATATTTTTGTGTGATGAATATAGAGCATAGCCAGACTATATGATTTTGTAGGGATAGCTTTCTTTGGCCATGTTACTTTGAGAAGACATGATTACTTTGTTAGTATGCTTGAAGTATTATTATTTTTATGTCAATATTAAACTTTTGTCTTGAATCTTATGGATCTGAATATTCTTGCCACAATAAAGAAGATTACATTGATAAATATGTTAGGTAGCATTCCACATCAAAAAATCTGTTTTTATCATTTAGCTACTTGAGGACGAGCATGAATTAAGCTTGGGATGCTTGATACGTCTCCAACGTATCTATAATTTTTTATTGTTCCATGCTATTATATTATCAACCTTGGATCTTTTATATGCATTTATATTCTATTTTATATGATTTTTGGGACTGATCTATTAACCTAGATCCCAGTGCCAGTGCCAATTTCTGTTTTTTCCTTGTTCTAGAGTATCGCGGAAAAGGAAAATCAAACGGAGGCCAATTGACCTGAAACTTCATGAAACTTATTTTTGGAACGGAAGCAATCCAGGAGACTTGGAGTAGACGTCAAGGAAGCTTCGAGGTGGCCACGAGGCAGGGAGGCGTGCCTGCCCCCCTGGGCGCTCCCCCCACCCTCGTGGGCCCCTCATGGCTCCCCTGACCGACTTCTTTCGCCTATATATATCCATATACCCTAAAAACATCCAGGAGCAGAATAGATCGGGAGTTCCGTCGCCAGAAGCCTCCATAGCCACCAAAAACCAATCTAGACCCATTCTGGCACCCTGCCGGAGGGGGGAATCCCTCTCCAGTGGACATCTTTATCATCCCGACGCTCTCCATGACGAGGAGGGAGTATTCCACCCTTAGGGCTGAGGGTATGTACCAGTAGCTATGTGTTTGATCTCTCTCTCTCTCTCGTGTTCTTGAGGTGGTACGATCTTGATGTATCGCGAGCTTTGCTATTATAGTTGGATCTTATGATGTTTCTCCCCCTCTACTCACTTGTGATGGATTGAGTTTTCCCTTTGAAGTTATCTTATCGGATTGAGTCTTTAAGGATTTGAGAACACTTGATGTATGTCTTGCACGTGCTTATTTGTGGTGACAATGGGATATCATGTGATCCACTTGGGATATCATGTGATCCACTTAGTGATCAACTTGCGAGTTCTGTGACCTCGTGAACTTATGCATAGGGGTTGGCACACATTTTCGTCTTGACTCTCCGGTAGAAACTTTGGGGCACTCTTTGAAGTTCTTTGTGTTGGTTGAATAGATGAATCTGAGATTGTGTGATGCATATCGTACAATCATACCCACGGATACTTGAGGTAACATTGGAGTATCTAGGTGACATTAGGATTTTGGTTGATTTGTGTCTTAAGGTGTTATTCTAGTACGAACTCTATAATAGATCGAACGGAAAGAATTGCTTCGTGTTATTTTACTACTGACTCTTGAATAGATCGATGAGAAAGAATAACTTTGAGGTGGTTTCATACCCTACCATAATCGAATCTTTTTGTTTCTTGTTTTAGCACTAGTTTAGTTTATAAAAGAAAACTACAAAAAATGGAACTGAGTTTTCCTAATACGCTTCATCTTTTTAATATCTTTCGTGAGAATGATGGAAAGGAAAATTGTGCTCAAATGCTAGAAGAAGAAGTCTATAAAATGTTTGGCACTAAATATTTGAATGATGAGCATGATTGCAATGTTGTTAGTATGAACTCCTTGGATATCCATAGTACTAATGATGATTGCATTAGTCATGATGAAAATGTCTCTTATAAGCATGTCAACTTTTGTGGAGTGCATAGAGTTTGCAAGTACACACCAATTAGGAAAAATAGATTTTGCAAGAGGCATAAGTATTTGGAAACTAAGTGGTTTCAAGAGAGGCTAGATGTTTGTGTTGAAAATTTAAAATTTCTTCACCATACTTGTGAACTTTGCAATGAACATGGTCATTTAAATCCCCGATGCAAATTGTTCCATGATCGTATCATGTCCAAAAATTGTGATGATTTTATTTCCCTTGCACATCATAATGAACATAGTTTGCTTTTGGGTTATGAAGAAATGAAACGTATAACTAAGCATATTCCAGAATATAACCTTGAGAAATTCCTCGATATTGATCTAGAATAAATTTTTATGTATTGTGCGGTGAATTGCATTGAAAATCCTTATATTGCCAATTACATAAAGAAAAGAAAACAAATAGAGGATGAAGAGAATACTAATAAAAGGGAAGAGGCTTCCCAATATCCTCCTATTATTTCTTATGATGAATCAGGTAACGAGGAGGAGCCTTCTAATCAACCAATCTCATCAATAAGGAGCTCCAAAAAGAGTATTGAACCCACACACAATGTGAAGAATAAAAAGAAAAGATGAAGGAGAAAAGGTGAAAAGGTATCCCTCCCAAATGACGTTGCCCCTATTACTCATTGTGATGATGATAATTGCTATACTATTGGTGCTATCCATACTATTAATGATGAGAGTGATTATGCTTATGATATGAAAAGGCCCAATCTTGGGGATGCTATGTTTGATGAGGATGACATGTTTTAGAATATATTTGCTGCAATTAATGTTTGTCCCAAGCTTGGGGATGCTATGTTTAATGAAGATGATATTTCTAGCCTCCCAAGTTTTGATATGCAATTTTTTTATGATGATAGCATGCCTCCTACTTATGATGATTATATTGATGAAAGGGGTTTGGAAGAGTGTCAACTTTAGGAAGTAATGATCCCACTATTTTGGAGGATGTTGAATCTTATTGTGATAATTATGAAAGTGGATTTGGGGAGGTCATGACTTTATTTATTAATGATTCCACTATCTTGGAAGAGGTTTCAATCGATTATGATGATAACAAAGTTGCTACTTATGATGATTACTGTGATGATACTTATGCTATAAAAAGTAGTGATGATTACATTAAAACTTGTCATGATTATGATCACCCTTTTTCTGAACCTTACTCTTTTAATGTGGAAACAATTTATAGTATTCGAGTTTCTTATGATACTCCCACTATTGCGAATGAGAAGAATCTTGCTTATGTGGAGAGTAGTAAATTTTCTATGCTTATAGATCATGAAAAGAATACTTTAGGTGTTGGTTATATTGTTGAATTCATTCATGATGCTACTGAGAATTACTATGAGGGAGGAACATATGCTTGTAGGAATTGCAATAATATCACGTTTCCTCTCTATGTGCTTAAAGTTTTGATGTTATGCTTGTTTTGCCCTCCTATGCTAGTTGATTATGGTTCCCACAAGTTGTTTTCTAACAAAATCCATATCATGTGATCCACTTGATGTATGTCTTGAACGTGCTTATTTGTGGTGACAATGGGATATCATGTGATCCACTTGGGATATCATGGGATATCATGGGATATCATGTGATCCACTCGGTGATCAACTTGCAAGTTCCTTGACCTCGTGAACTTATGCATAGGGGTTGGCACACGTTTTCGTCTTGACTCTCCAGTAGAAACTTTGGGGCACTCTATGAAGTTCTTTGTGTTGGTTGGATAGATGAATCTAAGATTGTGTGATGCATATCGTATAATCATACCCACGAATACTTGAGGTGACATTGGAGTATCTAGCTGACATTAGGGTTTTGGTTGATTTGTGTCTTAAGGTGTTATTCTAGTACAAACTCTATAATAGATCGAATGGAAAGAATTGCTTTGTGTTATTTTACTACGGACTCTTGAATAGATCGATCAGAAAGAATAACTTTGAGGTGGTTTCGTACCCTACCATAATCTCTTCGTTTGTTCTCTGCTATTAGTGACTTTGGAGTGACTCTTTTTTGCATGTTGAGGGATAGTTATATAATCCAACTATGTTATTATTGTTGAGATAACTTGCACTAGTGATAGTATGAACCCTAGGCCTTGTTTCAATGCATTGCAATACCGTTTGTGCTCACTTTTATCATTAGTTACCTTGCTGTTTTTATATTTTCAGATTACAAAAACCTATATCTACTATCCATATTGCACTTGTATCACCATCTCTTCGCCAAACTAGTGCACCTATACAATTTACCATTGTATTGGTTGTGTTGGGGACACAAGAGACTCTTTGTTATTTGGTTGCAGGGTTGCTTGAGAGAGACCATCTTCATCCTACGCCTCCCACGGATTGATAAACCTTAGGTCATCCACTTGAGGGAAATTTACTATAGTCCTACAAACCTCTGCACTTGGAGGCCCAACAACGTCTACAAGAAGAAGGTTGTGTAGTAGACATCATGCGGTGATATAGAACTTAAGCTTCGAGACGGGTATTCGCATTTGCTCTTTCATCCAAACGCACTTCCCTGTTACAGGGTCCTAGCTTCCGCCAACCCCGAAGAACCAAGTCCGGCAACAGTATGGCCAGTGCAATGTCTCTGGTTCTACCCCTTTATCAAGCAGGTCATTCTTAGCCTTGGCCCACAACGGCCGCGCTTTGAGGTAGCCACCTGACCCCGTGCGATGGTGATGCTCCTTCTTCATAGCATTTATCTTGTTTCTCGCTCACATCTGCTTACTCTTCTCCGATGTCTTGTGGGCCACAAATTCGTCCCAGTGATCTCTGATCTTCTCATACCGGCCGGTGAATTCTGGTGTCTCTTCTTTGTCGACAAACGTTGTTTTCAGCTCATTCTTCCACCTCCTGAATAGTTCTGCCATCTTCTTAAGAGCATGAGACTTGACCAATTGCTCTTTAACTGGCTTCTCCGGATCCTCCTCTGGCGGTAGGGTGAAATTTTCCTTCAGCGCGGTCAAAAGATAATCTTTCTGCATATCGTTGACACAAGAGACCTCAGGGTCTTCCTTCTTAGGCGTCAACCATTGTTGGATGCTGATCGGGATCTTGTCCCTAACAAGAACCCCGCACTGAGCAGAAAATGCTTCCTTTGTCTGAATGGGTTCAATCGGTTGGCCATCGCGCGCGATTGCTGTGATCATGAACCTTTCATCTGGGCACAACTTTTTCTTCGGGCCTCGTTTCTTTACCGAAGTTGTGCTCGATCCGAAGGGCTAGAAAAAAGAAGAAAGACGAGAATTAATATGTGTACATACCAAAACAATGAATGCATCAATTAGCTAGTCAGCACAGGCTTTATATATATACATATATATATATACCTGGCCGGACTCTGTTCGGTCACCGGAGCCGTCATCATGGTCTCCTTCTAACACCGGCATTCGGTCACCGAAGCCATCATAATCATGTATTTCTTCCTCCATTGTTCGATCACTGTAGCTTGCTTCTTCACCCTGTCCTTCCAGACCATCATTGTCGTTAAGATACGACATGACATCACCTCCGTCTAAGATTATGTCCCCCAACACCTGTTCTGCTGCCTCGTCTCATCCGTGCTCCATTGTTTCTGCAAATATTATAACATGGCAATTATTATACAAATATGACAGCAGGTGGATATATTAGTGGCAAACATAGACCTAGCTACCTAATCACAACAAGGAATCATATTAGTGGCCTCGACGCTTCTCTAGGGTTTGGGGTGGCCTCGGCAATGCTTCTAGGATTTGGATCAACTTGTCCACATCCATAATGGGGGCATTCTTGATAAACCTGGACCCTCGAACCCTGGATGACCCCCGACCCTCAACCCCCTCATGTCACGTTTGTCTAGTGTTAAAGGATTCAACAAAACCATGTCTTCATCATTAGGCGAAAGTAACAGGCGCATGATGGTACGAAGTTCTACAATGTTGTTCTGGAACGGAGTCCCAGATAGGATAATTCGCTTTTTCGTACAAAGTTCAGCAAGAGCCTTCTGAATATCGCTATTTGGAAGGCCTTTGCTGAAATTCGTACAAAAAGGCGAATTATTCTATCCGGAACTCCGTTCCAAACAACTTTGCACAACTTCGTATCATCATGCCCCAGTTACTTCTGGCTAATGATGAAGCCATGGATTTCTTCAATACTTTGACACTAGGAAACCTCTCGACCCCTCGGCGACCCTCGAACCTCTACCCTAGTTCCCGACCCTCGCCCCTCGAACCCTCGGCGACCCCCACCCTCATGTCGAAGTTATCGGGGAGGGATATCGACCCCCCCCCCCACCCTCATGTAAGAAGAGGAAAAAGATCGAAGAAGAAAAAAGAGGAGAAGAAGAATGGAATAGAGGAGAAGATCGAAGAAAAAAGAAGAAGAAATAGAATAATATTCTATTTTTTCTTCTTCTCCTCTTTTTTCTTCTTTTTTTTCTTCTTATTTTTTCCTCCTATCCTCTTCTTCTCCTTCTTCCTCTTCTTATTTTTTTCTTATTTTCCTTCTTCTTCTTTTTTCAACTATAATGCACTATAAATCAACTAACCTAAAATGCACTAACCTAAATCAACTAACTCAACATATGAAGAAGGAAATGTTATCGGAGAGGGGGTATATTGACCCCCCCTCATGTATCCACATACATACATCCATCTATGGATCATCATTGGAAAAAATGCATACATCCATGGATCATCATTTCTCATATATATCCATCTATAGCCACATACATATATAAATAGAAAAAATGCTATGAAAAAATACATTTTTGACATCTAAATTTCTTTTATGAACAACTAAAAACATCTGAAAACAGCATATAAGAACATCTAAAACATCTAAACAAATAGCATATATATATAACAAAGGAAAGCTAGGGGCCGGCCGGGCAGAGGGGCATGGCAGCGGCGGCGCCGGCGGGGCAGGGCAGGCTAGCAGGCGCGCGAGGCAGATGCTCACAGGGGGTGGCGGGGCACGGCCGGCGGTGTCGGGGCGGGCGCGCGCAGGGGCGTGGGGAGCGGCGCCGGCGTCTCAGGGCAGTTGGCATCGAGGGCGTCGACGACGGCGAAGTTGGGCGGCGTCGGGGCGGAGGAGGGGCGGCGGACGGCATCGGGGCAGGGCGCGGCATCGGCGACAGCGACGAGGAGCGGCCTGGCGGCGTCGGGGAAGAATGGGAGTAGTTGGGAAATTTTTTCTAAATGTGGGCTTATATAGTAGAACCTTTGGTCCCGGTTCGTGGCACCAACCGGGACGAATACCCCCCTTTGGTCCTGGTTCATGCCACCAACCGGGACCAAAGGTCTCTTTTCAGCGGCCCAAAGGGCGGGAAACAGAGACCTTTGGTCCCGGTTGGTGGCACGAACTGGGACCAAAGGGGTGTATTCGTCCCGATTGGTGCGACGAACCGAGACCAAAGGGGGGTATTCGTACTGGTTCGTCCCATCAACCGGGACCAAAGGGTGGCACAGTGGTGGTGTGGTGGGAGTTTAGTCCCACCTCGCTAGCTGAGAAGCTCAGCACCTGTTTATAAGATGTGTTGCGGCTCAGGTGCTGATCTCCTCTCTAATATGCAGGCACTACTTGCTTACCCTTGTCACTCCCATGTTGGGCCTATTGGGCATGCATCCTGGCCCATGTACAGATGGGTTTCTAGTCGTATGCAGGCGGTGTGGCCTAGTAGGCGGCATTTTTTTTATTTTTTTCCAGTATTTTTATTGTTTTTTGAATTATTTATTTTCTTTTGATTTTTGCTTTATTTTCTATTCCTTTTGCTTTTAGGTCAGAATAATTATAAACTTTATGTTAGTGCCATTAGTTTCCAAATTTGAATAGTTTAAATTTGAATTCTTTGAAATTTGTGTGGATCACTAGTTTGTGAATAACTTCACTATAAAAATATATTTTGAGTGATTCTTTTTCCTGATATTTAATATTACTGCGTTTTATCATTATATTAAAAAACAAATTTTTTATTTTAGTTTCTATCAAAAAAATTCTTTATTAAAATTCTTTTTGCTACTAAAGTTTCTAACAAAAAATTCTTTATGATAATTATTTTTGCTTTTCTTGTTTTGATAATTCTTTCATGCTTTTAGTTGCATAAATTTTATCTAATTTTAGTTTAAAAAATACTAGAGGTTTATAAAAGCTTTTTAGTTGATTCCTTTTGCTATTAGAGTTTTATAAAAACTTTTTAGTTGATTGTTTTTGCTATTGAAGAATATTATAGTTTTGTTTTAGTTGATCATAACATAATATTTTAATTGATTATTTTAAGTTCATTATTTTTGCTATTAGTTCATTCTTTTTGCACTAAATGACCCTGAAATTGAACAGCACTACAAATGAACTCTAACAAGGTTGAAAGTTGGCATGGTATCATTATTTCACCCACATAGCATGTGCTAAAAAGTTGAGAGGGTTACGGCAAAAACTGGATGCACTTCATGTACAAAATGGACAATCTCTCTCGAAGTATCAGGGTTTCGGACGAAAACTCATCTGTTACAAAAGAGATTTCATTTTTTTTAAACTTATTTCAACTCCAGACGTTTTGTGTGTTCAAAATGCACCATTCAAAGCCACAAGGATAGATAAGTGACCAAATTAATAGAAGTTCATCATCACATTATGTGTGTCAAAAACCATTACAGATTCACATGGATAGATAAGTGACCAAATTAATAGAAGTTCATCATCACATTAAAAACAAAGTATATACATAGTTCTCATTGAAAAACATATAGCTCTCCGGAGCATCTAGTTAAACCATACATTGAAACTATGTAAAACCTTTCAATGCAACAACAAATGCGATCATAATCACAACCAAGGTAAAAATTGATCCAACGGCATAATGATACCAAGCCTCGGTATGAATGGCATGTTTTCTAATATTTCTAATATTCAACCGCATTGCATCCATCTTGATCTTGTGATCATCGACGACATCCGCAACATGCAACTCCAATATCATCTTCTCCTCCTCAATTTTTTTATTTTTTCCTTGAAGTAATTGTTTTCTTCTTCAACTAAATTTAAGCTCTCGACAATAGGGTCGGTTGGAATTTCCGGTTCAACTACCTCCTACATAAATAAAATCTATGTCACATTGATCGGCATAATTGTCATAAACAATAAATGAACTAAATAGTTATAAAAAGATAATATATACCACATCTGAATCATAGACAGGAGGAGGGCTGACGGGGGCGGATACCAAAACCATCGCACTATGTAATAACAAGCAATAATAAAAGTAAGAAAATTAGACAAGTATCTATCTAAAGTGAGAATTCTTTTCTTTCAGAAAGAAGATAAGAAAATGAGGCTCACCACGGTGGTGCCGGCAATGAGATCGGCGCGGGCGATCGACGGCGGTGAAGATGGGGACGGGACGGACTGCTAAACCTATGCAAATGTCGGGGAAAATGGAGCTTGGAGGTCAAGCTTCGAGAGGAGAAAGCTCAACTAGTGTGGCTCGGTCATTTCATCGAACACCTCATGTGCATAGGAGGTGAGCTAGAGCACCCAAATGCCCTCTCCTCGCCAGCCATAAAAACAGAGGCATTGTGGAGTTCTCTGCTACGGTGATGGGGTATATATAGGCAACTCATTTGTCCCGGTTCATGGCTGGAACTGGGTCTAAAGCTCCCCCTTCTGTCCCGGTTCGAGCCACGAACCGGGGCCAATGTATGTGGGCCAGGAGCAAGGCCCATTGGTCCCGTTCATGCTAGGAACCGAGACAAATGTGTCCAGACGAACCGGGACTGAGGGAGTCCTGGATTAGGGGGTCTCCGGACAGCCGGACTGTTGGACTATGAAGGTACAAGATTGAAGACTTTGTCCCGTGTCCGGATGGGACTCTCCTTGGCGTGAAAGGCAAGCTTGGCAATACGGATATGTAGATCTCCTCCCTTGTAACCGACTCTGTGTAACCCTAGCCCCCTCCGGTGTCTATATAAACCGGAGGGTTTAGTCCGTAGGACAACAACAATCATACCATAGGCTAGCTTCTAGGGTTTAGCCTCTACGATCTTGTCGTAGATCAACTCTTGTAATACTCATATCATCAAGATCAATCAAGCATGACGTAGGGTATTACCTCCATCGAGAGGGCCCGAACCTGGGTAAACATCGTGTCCCCCGCCTCCTGTTACCATCCGCCTTAGACGCATAGTTCGGGACCCCCTACCCGAGATCCGCCGGTTTTGACACCGACATTAGTGCTTTCATTGAGAGTTCCACTGTGCCGTCACCATAAGGCTTGATCGATCCTTCAATCATCGGTAACGATACGGTCCAGGGTGAGGTTTTCATACCCAGGCAGATCTTCGTATTCGGCGGCTTAGCATTGCGGGCCAACTCGCCTGGCCATCTGGAGTAGATCGAGAGCTACGCCCTGGCCATCAGGTCGGGTTCGGAAACTTAAACTACACTGCCGACATCCGCGGAGACTTGATCTTTGACGGATTCGAGACCTTGTCAGGTGCGCCGCACAATCACGACGAGCATGACGTAACTCTGCCGTAGGACAGTGTTTGGGAGATCACACCTGCAACTACTCCGGCCCTCAATCCAGAGAAAATTGCGCCATCCGAGGATGGGGGATAGACCCCGCCATGGAGGCCGCACTCTCAGTGGCGATGGAGCCGGATACTGACTTCACCCCTTATGAGAGTCATGTTGCCGAACCACTGGATTCATCTCCGACCACGGACTCCGAGTCGCCTGCATCCATGCCTATCGAACCTGATTGGGCGCCGATCATGGAGTTCCCCTCCGCGGATATCTTTCAGCACTCACCTTTCGGTGACGTGCTAAATTCATTAAGGTCTCTCTCCTTGTCAGGAGATCCTCGGCCGAACTATGTCCGGCTAGAATGGGATGCGGACGATGAAGAAATTCGCTCCCCACCCACCACCCAATTAGTAGCCACTTGTCACATCCCTAGTTCTGGTATGACCTAGGCTAGCCCTTCATGTGTGCATCATGTTTAAATTCCATTTAAATTCGAAATGAGGATTTGTGAAACCCTCAGAATCATCTCTGGAAATGACCCAAATAAAAAGTGCTCCAAAAGTCTCCAAGAAAATGTTCATGTTGCTCTCTGAAAATATTGGACAGAGATAAAAATCAAACCAATATTATTAGGAGCTCATAGATATTTATTTTGGGCATTTGGATTTAATGAATAATTATTTGCTTTGGATATATATTTGTTATATATATAATATATGTCCAAAAATTATGTTAGTTGTTGAGGAGCTCTGGAATAATACCACTAGCTCCTGCAAAAATTGGCATAAGTAAATAAAATGATTTAGTATTTTATTAAATCCAAACAAATGTCAGAAAAATAGAAAACAGAAACAAAAATAAAAAAACAGAAAGCTTACCTGGCGCCTCAGCCGGCCCAGTGATGCGGCCCACTGGCCCAACCGCCAATTGTCGTCCTCCTGGCGACGACAGAAGGACAGGGGCACGCGCCGGCGCGCGCGGCCACGCAGCCGGCCGTGGCCACATTCCCCGCCACCTCCTGCTTCTCCCTCTCGTCGCCTGGATCGCCCGCGCGTCGCCACGCACCCCCCAAACCTCTCTCGCTCTCTCCCGTGCCATTCTCTCCTCCCCCTCGCTCCCTCTCTCGCGGCCCAAATCGCCGTCGCCGCCGTCCATAGCCACCGTGGCCTCGGCCACTGCCGCACCTCCCCGACACGCTTCCTAGCTCCGCCGCGACCCCCTCTCCCTCCTCACCGAGCAAAGCAACCCGGGCGAGCTCCGCTTCATCCTCGGTGCCGTCGTCTTCATCCCCGGCCGCCGGAGATCGTCCTTACCGCCCCGCCGACTCCAGCCTTCCCCGAGCTCCCCGACGACGCCCGCCGGTACCCTGTGAGCCCCGCCATCATTCCCCCTACTCCCCTGCCCTTCTGCACCCTCTAGCCCCTCTGTCGCACGCCACCGAACTCCGGCCGCCGCCCCGAGCTTCGCTCCGGCGAGCTCCGGCCGTTCCCGCCTCTCCCACTTGCTCTAGATGACGCGGACGAGCGCTGGCTCCTCGCCAGTGGTCTCCGCCGTCCAAATGGTCGCCGGAGGGCGAAATCCGAGGCCCTCCGCCGCGTCTGGCTCGCCGGCATCAAGCCGCCGGTGGGGTTTGACCCCTTTGACCTCGCGGGCCCGTCAGGTGGGCCCCATGGGTCAGGTGATTAGCTTAAGGCTAATCACCATTTAACTAAACCTGATACTAACATGTGGGCCCGAGGCCACTAACTAAACAAGATTAGTTAGTTTAGACACTGACATATGGGTCCCACTGGTCAGGTTTGACCTGGACCAACCCGTTGACTCACTGACGTCACGCTGACGTCAGGCTGATGCAGTTATTCATTTTCTGGATTTAAGATTAATCAGGAAATTCCAGAAAATGATATAAACTTCAAAAATTCATAGTAATTCAACCGTAGCTCAGATTGAAATAATTTATATATGAAAAATTATCAGAAAAATTCAATCTATCCATCTGTACCAGTTTCATGCATGAAAAATCAAGTTATACCTGCTGTATAGGTGAAACACTAAAATGGCATATATATAAGAGCTTAATTTGGAGTTGCATTTGAACCCTTGGTTCAAATGGAGTTCATTCAATTTGAATACTAGTTGCATTAGCTCAAACAGCATCACATCTTCGTGCCATGTTCATGCATCATAATGTTGCATATGCTTGTGTTTGATTTCTGACACCGTTCCTTCTCGATAGGTCCTGCTCCGGAAGTGTTCGAGAGTACCTATCAGTGGAGCAGTGCCCCCCTGTTGATCTACTAGGCAAGCAAAACCCCTTGTTCATTTCGATACAATCCTACTCTCTCGCTCCTGCTCTCATTATTGCATTAGGACAACAACGTTTCAACTGCTACTTTATGCTGCGGTAGTTGAACCCATTCCTCTGCATGACCTGTCATTGCCACAGTAAATAGTTAAAATCCACTAGCATGTGTAGGAGTTGATTGAGCCATGTTGTGTTCTTGCCATACCATGTCTGCTATTGCTTAGAGTTGTGTCAGGTCTGATTCATCGGGAATGAATTGGAGTGGTACGATATGTTCTGGTGCTGATAGTTAAGCGTGTGAACACGATTTGGTAAAGGTAGCGGTGAGAGGTCATGTAGGAGTACATGGTGGGTTGTCTCACTGGAACCGTCCTTAAGCACTGAGTTCTGTGTATGTTGTCCAATGACTAGCTACTACCACACATTGGGCTCCGGGCACTCCAAGCTCTCTCGACTTATTAACCAACTTGATCTTTGTCCAGGAGTTGCAATTAGTTTCTGGTGTTTGTAGGTAGTGTTAGTAGTCTACCAAGTGGCACCCGGCCAGGTGGGCTTGGGACAGACTAGGCACAAGTGGCACGGTGTACCAAGCATAGATCCATCCGGCGAGGTGGGCTTGGGAACCCTGCACACATCGTTTGGGGCCGTGAGCGACACCCCGGCCGGATCTCCTTGCGGATGGAACCCGAATAGGCGATAAACCTGGACTAGAGTCTTGTGTGGTTAGTCAGGTCGTGGCCGACACCCTCGCCAGGCTTCCGCTTGAAGGTTGCCGAGATACATGACGTGTACATGGTGATAAGTGGTGAGAGCGTGTGTGAAGAAGTACACCCCTGCAGGGTTATCATAATCTATTCGAATAGCCGTGTCCTCGGTTACGGACTTCTTGGATGCTTACGTGGTACATAGACAACTTGAAGTGGATACTCTAAAATGCTCAAGACAAGTGTGAGTGCTATGGATGGCCTTCTCGTAGGAAGACGGGAATGAATCCATAGTAGTGTATTGACGTGGTGATTAGTGGACTCGTGTGCGCCACCTCAAAAGAGTTACCAGTAGTCGTAGTACAGGATAGCCACTGAGTCAAAGCTGGCTTGCTGCAACTAACCTCCACATTACCTTCTTGATACAAGTGCATGTATGATAGGATCTGATGTAAGTCTTGCTGAGTACCTTTGTACTCATGTTGCTTTATTTATGTTTTTGCAGCGGAGACTTCGGTCTTACTAGTTTACGTGGACTTCGACAAGTAGCTTGTACCTCAGCTACGATCTTGATCGGATGTTGTAGATAGTCGGGCTCCTCAGCCTTTTTCATTTGTAGTTGTCTGTACTCAGACATGTAATGCTTCCGCTTGTTGCTTGTATGCTCCGAATGATGGGTCATGTGACCCTTGCTTGTACTTAATGCTATGTGGCTCTTTTGGGCCTTAACTATATGAGTTTGTGTTATGTTGTGATGCCATGTTGTACAGCACATACTTGCATGTTATGCGTACGTGTAACGTGTATTGCTATGCGTGGGATCCGACAATCTGGTTGTTTATCCTCGGCAGCCTCTCCTATGGGGAAATGTAGTCTAGTGCTTCCTTGAGCCATAGTAGTCCTGCTAGCCCAGCAATACTGCTCAGGACACTTGACTGGCCGGCATGTGTTTCACTTCGTTCCTGTGTCTGTCCCTTCGGGGAAATGTCACGCGGTGACTTCCGGAGTCCTGCCTAGCCTGCTACAGCCCGGGTTCCCCAGAGTCCTGTTAGCCCAGTGCTACAGCCCGGATTCATATGCTGTTGACCGACATGCTCGATGTGATTCATGTATGCCTGTCCCCATAGGTTAGCACCGCTTTGGGTTCACGACTAGCCATGTCGACCCAGGTTCTTTGTCATATGGATGCTAGCGACACTATCATATACGTGAGCCAAAAGGCGCAAACGGTCCCGGGCCAGGTAAGGTGGCACCCGTGGGAATACCGTGCGTGAGGCCGCAAAGTGATATGATGTGTTACACGCTAGATCGGTGTGACTTAGGATCAGGGTCCCGACAGCTTTGGTATCAGAGCCTGACTGCCTGTAGGATTTCCAAGCCAACCTGGTCAAAGTTGAGTCTAGAAATTCTTTAGTTATGTAAGGGAATTGATTGTGGAAGGGAACGTAAGGCTCTTTTTACTCCTTATATCTCATGCCCTTCTAATCTGAGTCATCCTATCTTTCCTACGGGGTTAAGGAACTAGGTTTTCTTTTCTGTCTATCAGGATCACGTGTTACTACTCCATAGTCTCTTAGGATTGGTTGATCAGAGTCATATCCCAGTTCAAGTATCTCCGATGTAGCCTGTTTAGTAATATTTTTGAACCTTGAGTGATGATGTTGAGGTTGGTGCTACCCGTCTTTGCAGAATGTTTCATTTTGAGCATTCTACTGCCGTTATGCTGCCGGAATTGTTCTAAGAGTTTGAGAGATACTAAATTCTTGTGCTACCCTCTGCAACCTATAGTTGATGCTGAATCCATCCTTGTCTTCCTTGGTTTCATTCTTCAGAATGTTGCCGGTTAACCGAAGTTCTATTGCTCGTAGCCGGAACCACGGAGATGGTAGGGATGAGGATCCTCCCGACCAACCTTCATTGGCAGAGTTCATGATAGAGATGGAGAGGAACAAGCATGAGTCTAACCGCTTGTTGGCACGTATCGAGGAGAACACCGCACATCGGTGCAAAGAGTCAACGACCATCCAGGATTTCATTGATCTGAAACCACCCACCTTCCATCATTCCATTGAGCCACTCGATGCAGATGACTGGCTCCATAGTATCACACACAAGCTGCGTTCTGCGAACGTAGCTGAAAGTGACAAGGTCACTTATGCTGCATATCACCTGGAAGGTCCTGCTAGTCTCTGGTGGCAGAACTATGAGGCTATGCTTCCAGCTGGTCAAATTCCTACCTGGAGAGATTTCACTGAGGCTTTTCGCGAGCATCACATTCTGAAGCCCTCATCGATCGCAAGAGAGAAGAGTTCTGTAGTTTCACCCAGGGTAAGTTGGCTGTTGATGCTTACAGTAGAGAGTTTGAGAACCTCGCCCGCTATGCTACAGAAGAAGTGTCCACAGATGCCAAGAAGCAGGCTAGGTTCCGGAAGGGTTTCAACCCCAAGTTGCGTCGTGATCTCCACTTGCATCGTTGCAATACATTCCACGCTCTTGTGAACAAGGCCATTAATGCAGAGACAGCTCAACTCACCTACGAGGAATCTCGTAAGCACACCCGTGATTTGGGTTCTTCCTCCGGTTCTAGTTCTCAGAAGCGCCGGATTTGGGTTCCGAACTCCGCTCTTCCACCCGGTTATACACCAAGGCCTTCTTGTGTGGCACCTCACCCAGTTCAACCATATGCTATACCCATGCCTATTGGTAGACCACTTGTCAATGCGGGTCCTTGTCCTACCTCCAAGATTTGTTACAAGTGCGGAGAGCCAGGCCACATTGCCCGTATTTGCACTCAAACCGTTGTTGCTCCACCTCAGCCCGAGAAGTCTGTTGGCCGTGGTAGTAAGCCTTCACACCAGATGATCAGTGCCAAGTCAGCTCCCACTGAACTTGGACGTGTGCATCACGTCTCAGCTGAAGACGCTCATGATGATCCAGATGTCGTTCTTGGTACACTCCTTGTCAACTGTCACCCAGCTTCGGTTCTATTCGATACCGGGGCATCTCACTCCTTCATTTCCGAAAGTTATGCCCGTTTGCACGACATGTCATTTTGTGATATGCCCTCCCCACTACTCATTCAAACTCCTGGATCCAAGTGGCAAACTTCTAGGATAAGTTATGGCAATGAAATACATGTTGACAGACTTGTATTTCTAGCTTCCTTGATATCCCTCAAGTCTTCAGATATTAACATCATTTTGGGTATGGACTGGATGAAAGCTCATTATGCCAAGATTGACTGTTACACCAGGTCTGTTCAGCTCACACACCCCTCTGGCAAGGTAGTCACTGTCTCCACCAAAATTGCAAGGCATCAACTATATTCTCTAAATGCCGGCCCTCTTCCTGACCTTGAAGATATTTCGGTAGTCCGCGACTTTCCGGATGTCTTTCCAGAAGAACTGCCAGGTATTCCACCTGACAGAGATGTAGAGTTTGTTATAGATCTTATCCCCGGAACCGCCCCAATTTCTAGGAGACCTTACAAGATGGCACCCTTAGAACTAGCCGAGCTTAAGAAACAACTCGATGAATCCTTGCAAAAGGGTTTCATCCGTCCTAGTTCTTCTCCCTGGGCTTGCCCCGTCCTCTTCGTCAAGAAGAAGGATGGTACGGACCGAATGGTTGTAGATTATCGTCCCGTTAATTTGGTCACGATAAAGAACAAGTATCCGCTCCCCAGGATCAACGATCTATATGATCAGCTCGCTGGATCCTCAGTCTTCTCCAAGATGGATTTGAGGTTAGGCTACCACCAAATCAAGATCAGAAATGGGGATATTCCTAAGACGGCTTTTGTCACTCGTTATGGTCAGTACGAGTACACCGTCATGTCCTTTGGTCTAACCAACGCTCCAGCTACTTTCTCTCGCTTGATGAACTCGATCTTCATGGAGTACTTAGATAAGTTCGTCGTGGTTTACCTCGATGATATCCTTATTTACTCGAAGAACGAGGAAGAGCATGCCGAACATCTTAGACTTGTGTTAGAAAAACTCAGAGAGCACCGCCTTTATGCCAAGTTCTCCAAGTGCGAATTTTAGTTGCTAGAAGTGACCTATCTCGGCCACATAATCTCTGGTAAGGGCATTGCTGTCAATCCCGAAAGAGTTCAGGCCGCTCTTGATTGGACTCCGCCTGAAACAGTTAAGCAAGTTAGGAGTTTCCTTGATCTAGCCAGTTATTGTCGCCGATTCGTTGAGAACTTCTCCAAAGTGGCCAAACCTCTCATGGAACTTCTCAAGAAAGATAAAAAGTTTGAGTGGTCCCCACAGTGTGAGCACAGTTTTCAGGAACTGAAAAGACGCCTGACTTCCGCCCCCATACTTGTGCCACCGGACTTCACTAAGGACTTTGTTATCTATTGTGATGCCTCACGACAGGGACTATGTTGCATTCTTATGCAAGATCGCCATGTGATTGCCTATGCATCTCGACAGTTGCATCCACATGAGGAGAATTATCCTACACATGATCTAGAGCTTGCAGCCGTAGTCTATGCACTTAAGACATGGCGACATTACCTTCTCGGTAAACGTTGCGAGATTTACACCGATCACCAGAGTCTCAAGTATATCTTCACCCAACCAGATTTGAACCTTAGGCAAAGACGTTGGTTGGAGTTGATCTCAGATTATGATTTAGGGATTACCTACACCCCAGGTAAGGGGAGTGTCATGGCTGATGCGCTAAGTCGTAAGTCCTATTGCAACAATCTCATGTTGCAGCAGGGCCAACCACTTCTCCATGAGGAATTATGTAAGCTTAACCTCCACCTTGCTCCTCACGGATTCCTTTCTACCTTGGTGGCGAAACCTACTCTTGTGGATCAAATCATCTCTGCTCAGCAGCAGGATACGGGAATTTCCCGGATCAAGAGAAACATTAACAAGGGAGTTGGTGGTAGTTTCTCTATAGATGGTCGTGGTGTTGTTTTCTTTGAGAGTCGCTTGGTGGTTCCCAAGAATCAACATCTTCGACAATTAATCCTTAAGGAGGCGCATGAATCTCCTCTCATGATTCATCCCGGTAGTACTAAGATGTATCAGGACCTACGCCAGAGGTTCTAGTGGACTAGGATGAAGAGAGAAATTGCTCAATTTATTGCTAACTGTGACGTTTGTCGTCGCGTGAAGGCAGAGCATCAGAGACCTGCTGGCACTCTTCAACCTTTAGCTATTCCTGAGTGGAAATGGGATAAAGTTGGTATGGACTTCATCACCGGCTTTCCCAGGACCAAGAGAGGGAATAATGCTATCTTCGTAGTCATTGATCGTCTTTCCAAAGTGGCTCACTTCCTACCCGTTCGAGAGAGTATCACTGCTAGTCAGCTCGCTGACTTATATATCTCTCGAATAGTATCACTTCATGGTGTTCCACTAGAGATCAATTCAGACCGTGGTAGTCTTTTCACTTCTCATTTCTGGGAGAGTTTCCAAATTGCCATGGGCACCCATCTTTCCTTCAGTACCGCTTTCCACCCTCAATCAAGTGGTCAGGTGGAAAGGATCAACCAGATTCTTGAAGACATGCTTAGAGCTTGTGTTATCTCATTCGGTATGGATTGGGAGAAGTGTCTTCCCTTCGCCGAGTTTGCTTATAACAACAACTACCAATCCAGCCTCAAGAAAGCTCCTTTTGAGGTTCTGTATGGACGAAGATGTCGAACACCTTTGAACTGGTCAGAAACCGGCGAAAGACAATTCTTTGGACCGGATATGATCCAAGAGGTAGAAGAGCAAGTTCGCATCATTCGTGAGAATTTGAAAACAGCCCAATCTCGTCAAAAGAGCCAGTATGACCGTAGTCATAAGGAAGTGGCTTATGAAATTGGCGACAAAGCTTACCTTCGGGTTACCCCTTTGAAGGGAACCCATCGTTTCGGTATCAAGGGCAAGTTGGCTCCTCGTTACATTGGTCCTTTTCGCATTCTCGCTAAACGAGGAGAGGTTGCCTACCAGTTGGAACTACCGCCACATCTTTCTCGAGTACATGATGTCTTCCACGTCTCTCAACTCAGGCGTTGCTTCTCGGATTCCGTCCGTGGAGTGGACCACGAAACGCTTGATCTCCAAGATAACCTCACTTATCGAGAGTACCCCGTCCGCATTCTGGATCAAGCAGAGCGTGTCACTCGACGTCATAACATCAAGTTTCTCAACGTTGAGTGGTCTCATCATTCTGAGAGAGAAGCTACCTGGGAGCGTGAAGATCGTCTTCGACTGGAGTACCCCACTTTCTTTCCGCCAACTCCTGAATCCCGGGACGAGATTCTTTCGAGTGGGGGCGAGTTGTCACATCCCTAGTTCTGGTATGACCTAGGCTAGCCCTTCATGTGTGCATCATGTTTAAATTCCATTTAAATTCGAAATGAGGATTTGTGAAACCCTCAGAATCATCTCTGGAAATGACCCAAATAAAAAGTGCTCCAAAAGTCTCCAAGAAAATGTTCATGTTGCTCTCTGAAAATATTGGACAGAGATAAAAATCAAACCAATATTATTAGGAGCTCATAGATATTTATTTTGGGAATTTGGATTTAATGAATAATTATTTGCTTTGGATATATATTTGTTATATATATAATATATGTCCAAAAATTATGTTAGTTGTTGAGGAGCTCTGGAATAATACCACTAGCTCCTGCAAAAATTGGCATAAGTAAATAAAATGATTTAGTATTTTATTAAATCCAAACAAATGTCAGAAAAATAGAAAACAGAAACAAAAATAAAAAAACAGAAAGCTTACCTGGCGCCTCAGCCGGCCCAGTGGTGCGGCCCACTGGCCCAACCGCCAATCGTCGTCCTCCTGGCGACGACAGAAGGACAGGGGCACGCGCCAGCGCGCGCGGCCACGCAGCTGGCCGTGGCCACGTTCCCCGCCACCTCCTGCTTCTCCCTCTCGTCGCCTGGATCGCCCGCGCGTCGCCACGCACCCCCCAAACCTCTCTCGCTCTCTCCCGTGCCATTCTCTCCTCCCCCTCACTCCCTCTCTCGCGGCCGAAATCGCCGTCGCCGCCGTCCATAGCCACCGTGGCCTCGGCCACTGTCGCACCTCCCCGACACGCTTCCCAGCTCCGCCGCGACCCCCTCTCCCTCCTCACCGAGCAAAGCAACCCGGGCGAGCTCCGCTTCATCCTCGGCGCCGTCGTCTTCATCCCCGGCCGCCGGAGATCGTCCTCACCGCCCCGCCGACTCCAGCCTTCCCCGAGCTCCCCGACGACGCCCGCCGGTCCCCTGTGAGCCCCGCCATCGTTCCCCCTACTCCCCTGCCCTTCTGCGCCCTCTAGCCCCTCTGCCGCACGCCACCAAACTCCGGCCGCCGCCCCGAGCTTCGCTCCAGCGAGCTCCGGCCGTTCCCGCCTCTCCCACTTGCTCTAGATGACGCGGACGAGCGCTGGCTCCTCGCCAGTGGTCTCCGCCATCCAAATGGTCGCCGGAGGGCGAAATCCGAGGCCCTCCGCCGCGTCTGGCTCGCCGGCGTCAAGCCGCCGGTGGGGTTTGACCCCTTTGACCTCGCGGGCCCGTTAGGTGGGCCCCATGGGTCAGGTGATTAGCTTAAGGCTAATCACCATTTAACTAAACCTGATACTGACATGTGGGCCCGAGGCCACTAACTAAACTAGATTAGTTAGTTTAGACACTGACATATGGGTCCCACTGGTCAGGTTTGACCTGGACTGACCCGTTGACTCGCTGACGTCACGCTGACGTCAGGCTGAAGCAGTTATTCATTTTCTGGATTTAAGATTAATCAAGAAATTCCAGAAAATGATATAAACTTCAAAAATTCATAGTAATTCAACCGTAGCTCAGATTGAAATAATTTATATATGAAAAATTATCAGAAAAATTCAATCTATCCATCTGTACCAGTTTCATGCATGAAAAATCAAGTTATACCTGCTGTATAGGTGAAACACTAAAATGGCATATATAAGAGCTTAATTTTGAGTTGCATTTCAACCCTTGGTTCAAATGGACTTCATTCAATTTGAATACTAGTTGCATTAGCTCAAACAGCATCACATCTTCGTGCCATGTTCATGCATCATAATGTTGCATATGCTTGTGTTTGATTTCCGACACCGTTCCTTCTCGATAGGTCCTGCTCCGCAAGTGTTTGAGAGTACCTATCAGTGGAGCAGTGCCCCCCTGTTGATCTACCAGGCAAGCAAACCCCCTTGTTCATTCCGATACAATCCTACTCTCTCGCTCCTGCTCTCATTATTGCATTAGGACAACAACGTTTCAACTGCTACTTTATGATGCGGTAGTTGAACCCATTCCTCTGCATGACCTGTCATTGCCACAGTAAATAGTTAAAACCCACTAGCATGTGTAGGAGTTGATTGAGCCATGTTGTGTTCTTGCCATGCCATGCCTGCTATTGCTTAGAGTTGTGTCAGGTCTGATTCATCGGGAATGAATTGGAGTGGTACGACATGTTCTGGTGCTGATAGTTAAGCGTGTGAACACGATTTGGTAAAGGTAGCGGTGAGAGGCCATGTAGGAGTACATGGTGGGTTGTCTCACTGGAACCGTCCTTAAGCACTGAGTTCTGTGTATGTTGTCCAATGACTAGCTACTACCACACATTGGGCTCCGGGCACTCCAAGCCCTCTCGACTTATTAACCAACTTGATCTTTGTCCAGGAGTTGCAATTAGTTTCTGGTGTTTGTAGGTAGTGTTAGTAGTCTACCAAGTGGCACCCGGCCAGGTGGGCTTGGGACAGACTAGGCACAAGTGGCACGGTGTACCAAGCGTAGATCCATCCGGCGAGGTGGGCTTGGGAACCCTGCACACATCGTTTGGGGCCGTGAGCGACACCCCAGCCGGATCTCCTTGCGGATGGAACCCGAATAGGCGATAAACCTGGACTAGAGTCTTGTGTGGTTAGTCAGGTCGTGGCCGACACCCTCGCCAGGCTTCCGCTTGAAGGTTGCCGAGATACATGACGTGTACATGGTGATAAGTGGTGATAGCGTGTGTGGAGAAGTACACCCCTGCAGGGTTATCATAATCTATTCGAATAGCCGTGTCCTCGGTTACGGACTTCTTGGATGCTTACGTGGTACATAGACAACTTGAAGTGGATACTCTAAAATGCTCAAGACAAGTGTGAGTGCTATGGATGGCCTTCTCGTAGGAAGACGGGAATGAATCCATAGTAGTGTATTGACGTGGTGATTAGTGGACTCGTGTGCGCCACCTCAAAAGAGTTACCAGCAGTCGTAGTACAGGATAGCCACTGAGTCAAAGCTGGCTTGCTGCAACTAACCTCCACATTACCTTCTTGATACAAGTGCATGTATGATAGGATCTGATGTAAGTCTTGCTGAGTACCTTTGTACTCATGTTGCTTTATTTATGTTTTTGCAGCGGAGACTTCGGTCTTACTAGTTTACGTGGACTTTGACAAGTAGCTTGTACCTCAGCTACGATCTTGATCGGATGTTGTAGATAGTCGGGCTCCTCAGCCTTTTTCATTTGTAGTTGTCTATACTCAGACATGTAATGCTTCTGCTTGTTGCTTGTATGCTTCGAATGATGGGTCATGTGACCCTTGCTTGTACTTAATGCTATGTGGCTCTTTTGGGCCTTAACTATATGAGTTTGTGTTATGTTGTGATGCCATGTTGTACAGCACATACTTGCATGTTATGCGTACGTGTAACGTGTATTGCTATGCGTGGGATCCGACAATCTGGTTGTTTATCCTTGGCAGCCTCTCTTATGGGGAAATGTAGTATAGTGCTTCCTTGAGCCATAGTAGTCCTGCTAGCCCAGCAATACTGCTCAGGACACTTGACTGGCCGGCAAGTGTTTCACTTCGTTCCTGTGTCTGTCCCTTCGGGGAAATGTCACGCGGTGACTTCCGGAGTCCTGCCTAGCCTGCTACAGCCCGGGTATCCCGGAGTCCTGTTAGTCCAGTGCTACAGCCCGGATTCATATGCTGTTGACCGACATGCTCGATGTGATTCATGTATGCATGTCCCCATAGGTTAGCACCGCTTTGGGTTCACGACTAGCCATGTCGGCCCGGGTTCTTTGTCATATGGATGCTAGCGACACTATCATATACGTGAGCCAATAGGCGCAAACGGTCCCGGGCCAGGTAAGGTGGCACTCGTGGGAATAACGTGCGTGAGGCCGCAAAGTGATATGATGTGTTACACGCTAGATCGGTGTGACTTAGGATCGGGGTCCCGACACCACTGTCGACGATTTAACCGACATACTCGACTTCGACTCTAAAGACATCGACGGTATGGACGACGATGCAGGAGACGAACAAGAACCACCGCCCACAGGGCGCTGGACCGCCACCTCATCATATGATATATACATGGTGGACATCCCCAAAGTAGGCAATGGCGACGAGACAGCGGAGGATGACCCCTCCAAGAAGCAACCCAAGCGCCGATGTCAGCGGCGCCGCTCTAAGTCCCGCCATAGCAAAAGTAGTGATACCGGCACAAGAGACACTAACACTCCGGATAGTGCCAAAGACGACAACAATCCCCTCCAGCACGATTTAGAGCGGGAGGGTGAACAAGCTAGCCCTCCAGAGCAGGCAGCAGATGGAGAATCGGAGGAGGACAATTACATGCCTCTATCCGAAGATGAGGTGAGCCTCGGCGACGAAGAATTTATCGTGCCTGAGGATCCCGTCGAGCAGGAGCGCTTCAAGCGCCAGCTTATGGCCACAACAAATAGCTTGAAGAAAAAGCAACAATAGTTTTGAGCTGATCAAGATTTGCTAGCAGAAAGTTAGACCGAAGTCCTTGCGGCCGAGGAATATGAACTCGAGCGCCCCTCCAAGAGTTACCCAAAGCGCAGGTTGCTACCTCACCTCGAGGAGGAAGCATTGAAACCTACATCACCAGTGTACGATGCGCCTGACCGGCCACCTCGTGGCCAAGCCAGAGAGGCGCTTCAGCTTGAAGTTCAGCCTGCACCCCGCCGCCACTCAAACAAAAATACCAAGGCCCGGGGTAACACGCGGGACCTGCGAGACGTATTGGAAAGCAGGGAAAAACATGCAAGGTCAATATATGGGTCACTGATACGTCTCCAACGTATCTATAATTTTTTATTGCTCCATGCTATATTATCTACTGTTTTGGGAAATATTGGGCTTTATTTTCCACTTTTATATTATTTTTGGGACTAACCTATTAACCGAAGGCCCAACCCAGATTTGCTGTTTTATGCCTATTTCAGTGTTTCAAATAAAAGGAATATCAAACGGAGTCGAAACGGAATGAAATCAAATAGAGAAGTTATTTTTGGAAGAAAACCTACCGGGTAGACTTGGACCCTATGTCAGAACATGAAGGAGGAGCTCACGAGGGTAGGGGCGCGCCCACCCCCCTGGGGCGCACCCCCCTGCCTCGCGGCCCCCCTTCGGTCCACCGACGTACTCCTTTCACCCATATATACCCACGTATCCTAAAACTTCCAGAACGGAGATTAGATCGGGAGTTCCGCCGCCAGAAGCCTCCGTAGCCATCGAAAGCCAATCTAGACCCGTTCCGGCACCCTGCCGGAGGGGGCAATCCTTCTCCGGTGGCCATCTTCATCATCCCGGTGCTCTCCATGACGAGAAGGGAGTAGTTCTCCCTCGGGGCTGAGGGTATGTACCAGTAGCTATGTGTTTGATCTCTCTATCTCGTGTTCTTGATTTGGCACGATCTTGATGTATCGTGAGCTTTGCTATTATAGTTGGATCCTATGTTTCTCTTCCCCCTCTTCTCTCTTGTAATGAATTGAGTTTCCCCTTTGAAGTAATCTTATCGGATTAAGTCTTTAAAGATTTGAGAACACTTGATGTATGTCTTGCGTGGGATACCCGTGGTGACAATGGGGTATTCTATTGATCCACTTGATGTATGTTTTGGTGATCAACTTGCGGGTTCCGCCCATGAACCTATGCATAGGGGTTGGCACACGTTTTCGTCATGATTCTCCGGTAGAACTTTGGGGCACTCTCTGAGGTCCTTTGTGTTGGTTGAATAGATGAATCTGAGATTGTGTGATGCATATCGTATAATCATACCCACGGATACTTGAGGTGACATTGGAGTATCTAGGTGACATTAGGGTTTTGATTGATTTGTGTCGTAAGGTGTTATTCTAGTACGAACTCTAGGGCTGTTTGTGACACCTATAGGAATAGCCCAACGGATTGATAGGAAAGAATAACTTTGAGGTGGTTTCGTACCCTACCATAATCTCTTCGTTCGTTCTCCGCTATTAGTGACTTTGGAGTGACTCTTTGTTGCATGTTGAGGGATAGTTATGTGATCCAATTATGATATTATTGTTGAGAGGACTTGCACTAGTGAAAGTATGAACCCTAGGCCTTGTTTCCTAGCATTGCAATACCGTTTACGCTCACTTTTACCATTATTTACCTTGCTGTTTTTATAATTTCAGATTACAAAAACTATTATCTACTATCCATATACCACCTGTATCACCATCTCTTCGCCGAACTAGTGCACCTATACAATTTACCATTGTATTGGGTGTGTTGGGGACACAAGAGACTCTTTGTTATTTGGTTGCAGGGTTGCTTGAGAGAGACCATCTTCATCCTACGCCTCCTACGGTTTGATAAACCTTAGGTCATCCACTTGAGGGAAATTTGCTACTGTCCTACAAACCTCTGCACTTGGAGGCCCAACAACGTCTACAAGAAGAAGGTTGTGTAGTAGACATCAAGCTCTTTTCTGGCGCCGTTGCCGGGGAGGTGAGTGCTTGAAGGTATATCTTTAGATATTGCAATCGAATCTTTTAGTTTCTTGTTTTATCACTAGTTTAGTTTATAAAAGAAAATTACAAAAAAATGGAATTGAGTTTGCCTCATACGCTTCATCTTTTTAATATCTTTCGTGAGTATGATGGAAAGGATAATTGTGCTGAAGTGCTAGAAGAAGAGATCTCTAAAATGTTTGGCACTAAATATTTGAATGATGAGCATGATTGCAATGTTGTTAGTACGAATTCTTTGAATATCCATGATGCTAATGATTATTGCACTAGTTATGATGAAAATGCCTCCTATAAACATGTCAATTTTTGTGGAGTAGACTGGGTTTGCAAGTACACACCAAATAGGGAAGATAGATATTGCAAGAGGCATAAGTACTTAGAAACCAAATTGTTGCAAGAAGAGCTAGATGAATGTGCTAAAAATTTATCCTTTCTTAGCCCTACTTGTGAACTTTGCAATGAACGTGATCATTTTAGTACCCAATGCAAATTGTTTCATGAGCGTATCGTGTCCAAAAATTGTGATGACTTGATTTCCCTTGCACATCATAATGAACTTAGTTTGCTCTTGGGTTATGAAGAAATTAAACGTAGAACTAAGGATATTCCAAATTTTGCCCTTGATAAAGTTCTTCATTTTGATCTAGAGGAAATTTATATGTATTGCGCGGTGAATTGCATTGAAAATCCTTATATTGCCAATTACATAAAGAAAAGAAAACAAATAGAAGATGAAGAGAATGCTAACGAAAGGGAAGAGACTTCCCAATATTCTCCTATTATTTCTTATGATGAATCTGGTAACGAATAGGGGCCCTCTATTCAACCAATCTCATTAATAAGGAGCTCCAAAAAGAGGATTGAACCCACACATGATGTGGTGAAGAAGAAGAAAAGAAAAAGGAAGAGAGGTAAAAAGGTATCTCTCCCAAATAATGCTGCCCCTATTACTATTGTGCCTCATGAAAATATAATTGTGGAAGATAATGATACTTCTTATGATCTTGAAAATCTTTTTGGCACTTGCTTGGAAGAATATGATAATTGCTATACTATTGGTGCTATCCATACTATTAATTATGAGAAGGATTATGCTTATGATATGAAAAGGCCCAAGCTTGGGGATGCTATGTTTGATGAAGATGATGTTTTTGAGAATATATTTGCTGCAATTAATGTTTGTCCTAAGCTTGGGGATGCTACGCTTAATGAAGATGATATTTTTAGTCTCCCAAGTTTTGATATGCAAATTTATAATGATGATAGCATGCCTCCTACCTATGATGATTATTGTGATGATACTTATGCTATAAAAAGTAGTGATTATATTTATAAAACTTGTCATGATTATGATTACCCCTTCTCTGAACATTACTCTTTTAATGTGGAAACAATTTATTGTATTCAAGTCTTACGATACTCCCACTATTCCGAATGGGAAGAATTTTGCTTATGTGGAGAGTAGTAAATTTTTTATGCTTGTAGATCATGAAAAGAATGCTTTAGGTGCTAGTTATATTGTTGAATTCATTCATGATGCTACTGAAAATTATTATGAGGGAGGAACATATGGTTGTAGGAATTGCAATAGTATCAAGTTTCCTCTCTATGTGCTTAAAATTTTGAAGTTATGCTTGTTTTACCTTCCTATGCAAGTTGATTCTTGTTCCCACAAGTTGTTTGCTCACAAAATCCCTATGCATAGGAAGCATGTTAGACTTAAATGTGCTAGTCATATTCTTCATGATGCTCTCTTTATGTTTCAATTCTTATCCTTTATGTGAGCATCATTGAAATCATCATGCCTAGCTAGGGGCGTCAAACGATAGCGCTTGTTGGGAGGCAACCCAATTTTATTTTAGTTCCTTGATTTTTGTTCCTGTTTAGTAATAAATAATTCATCTAGCCTCTGTTTATATGTGGTTTTATTCTTTTAATTAGTGTTTGTGACAAGTAGAACCTTTGGGAAGACTTGGGGAAAGTCTTGTTGATCATGCTGTAAAAAAACAGAAACTTTAGTGCTCACGAGAATTGCTGCCATTTTTATTTGGAGAGTTATACTTAGTTAATTATTTTTTAAGATGATTAATATATAAATTCCTCAGGTCCAGAAATTTATTTGAGAATTTTATGAGTTCCAGAAGTATACTTTTGATTCAGATTACTACAGACTGTTCTGTTTTTGACAGATTCTGTTTTCTATGTGTTGTTTGCTTATTTTGATGAATCTATGGCTAGTAAAAGAGATTATAAACCATAGATAAGTTGGAATACAGTATATATTACACCAATATAAATAAAGAATGAGTTCATTACAGTACCTTGAAGTGGTCTTTTGTTTTCTTTCGCTAACGGAGCTTACGAGTTTTCTGTTAAGTTTTGTGTTGTGAAGTTTTCAAGTTTTGGGTAAGGATTCGATGGACTATGGAATAAGGAGTGGCAAGAGCCTAAACTTGGGATTCCCAAGGCACCCAAAGGTAATATTCAAGGATAACCAAGAGCCTAAGCTTGGGGATGCCCCGGAAGGCATCCCCTCTTTCGTCTTCGTTCATCGGTAACTTTACTTGGAGCTATATTTTTATTCACCACATGATATGTGTTTTTGCTTGGAGCATAAATTTATTTTGTTAGGATTTGCTTGATGTTTTTTAGAACAATGTTTTGCATCTTTTATTTCAATAAAAGTGGCATTGATAGCCTTTACTATGCCTATGTTACAAGTATACATGTTGCTGTTTGAAAACAGAAAGTTTACCGCTGTTGCAATAATTCCCTAGAAAAGTCAAGATGTGATAAAATGCTGAAACCTTTTTAATATTAATCTCTGATAAATTTACTACAGTGGGAATTTTGTTTAATAAATTTTGGAGCTAGGTAAGTATGGATGTTGCTGCATTCTTTACAGACTGTCCTGTTTAGGCAGATTGCTGTTATGTTTGCATTGTTTGCATATGTTTGCTTCTTTAACGATTCTATTTGAGGATAGGACTATTAAATATGCAGAGGCATTTAGTATGAAATGTTGAATAATAATTTTAGTGATTTTCTACAGTAGAGTATGATAAGGTTTTTGCAATGGTTTATACTAACTTATCTCATGAGTCCTTGTTGAGTTTTGTGTGGATGAAGCTTTTGAGATTTAGGGAGACCATGATATGATAGGAATTAAGGAGACACAAAATCTAAAGCTTGGTGATGCCCAAGGCACCCCAAGATAATATTTCAAGAAGTCTCAAGCATCTAAGCTTGGGGATGCCCCGGTTGGCATCCCACCTTTCTTCTTCAACAACTATCGGTTAGTACCGGTTGATCCTAAGTTTTTGCTTCTTCACATGATGTTTGCTATTATTAGATGTCATTTTATTTTGCTTTGCTTGATGTTTGAATAAATTACCAAGATCTGAAATTATTAAATGTTAGAGAGTCTTCACATAGTTGCATAATTATTCGACTACTCATTGATCTTCACTTATATCTTTCAGAGTAGTTTGTCATTTGCTCTAGTGCTTCACTTATATCCTTTTAGAGCACGGTGGTGGTTTTATTTTATAGAAATAGATGAACTCTCATGCTTCACTTAGATTATTTTTAGAGTCTTAAATAGCATGGTAATTTGCTTAAAATCCTAATATGCTAGGTATTCAAGAATAATAAAATTCTCTTATGAGTGTGTTGAATACTATGAGAATCTTGATACTTGATGATTGTTTTGAGATATGAGGATGGTAATATTAGAGTCATGCTAGTTGAGTAGTTGTGAATTTGAGAAATACTTGTGTTGAAGTTTGTGATTCCCATAGCATGCACGTATGGTGAACCGTTATGTGATGAAGTCGGAGCATGATTTATTTATTGATTGTCTTCCTTATGAGTGGCGGTCGAGGACGAGCGATGGTCTTTTCCTACCAATCTACCCCCCTAGGAGCATGTGCATAGTACTTTTTTCTATAACTAATAGATTTTTGCAATAAGTATGTGAGTTCTTTATGACTAATATTGAGTCCATGGATTATACGCACTCTCACCCTTCCACCATTGCTAGCCTCTCTAGTACCGCGCAACTTTCGCCGGTACCATAAACCCACCATATACCTTCCACAAAACAGCCACCATACCTACCTATTATGGCATTTCCATAGCCATTCCGAGATATATTGCCATGCAACTTTCCACCGTTCCGTTTATTATGACACACTCCATCATTGTCATATTGCTTAGCATGATCATGTAGTTGACATCGTATTTGTGGCAAAGCCACCGTTCATAATTCTTTCATACATGTCACTCATGAGTCATTGCACATCCCAGTACACCGCCGGAGGCATTCATATAGAGTCATATCTTTTTCTAAGTATCGAGTTGTAATTCTTGAGTTGTAAGTAAATAAAAGTGTGATGATCATCATTATTAGAGCATTGTCCCAGTGAGGAAAGGATGATGGAGACTATGATTCCCCCACAAGTCGGGATGAGACTCCGGACGAAAAATAAATAAAAGAGGCCAAAGAAGCCCAAAATAAAAAAAAGAAAGAAAAGAGGCCATAAAAAAGAGAAAAGGCCCAAATAAAAAAAAGAAAGAAAAGAGGCCATAAAAAAGAGAAAAGGCCCAAATAAAAAAAATAAAAAAAATGAGAGAAAAAGAGAGAAGGGCAATGCTACTATCCTTTTACCACACTTGTGCTTCAAAGTAGCACCATGATCTTCATGATAGAGAGTCTCCTATGTTGTCACTTTCATATACTAGTGGGAATCTTTCATTATAGAACTTGGCTTGTATATTCCAATGATGGGCTTCCTCAAAATTCCCTAGGTCTTCGTGAGCAAGCGAGTTGGATGCACACCCAGTAGTTTCTTTTGTTGAGCTTTCATACATTTATAGCTCTAGTGCATCCATTGCATGGCAATCCCTACTCACTCACATTGATATCTATTGATGGGCATCTCCATAGCCCGTTGATACGCCTAGTTGATGTGAGACTATCTTCCCCTTTTTGTCTTCTCCACAATCACCACTCTATTCCACCTATAGTGCTATATCCATGGCTCACGCTCATGTATTGCGTGAAGATTGAAAAAGTTTGAGAACATCAAAAGTATGAAACAATTGCTTGGCTTGTCATCGGGGTTGTGCATGATTTAAATATTTTGTGTGGTGAAGATAGAGCATAGCCAGACTATATGATTTTGTAGGGATAGCTTTCTTTGGCCATGTTATTTTGAGAAGACATAATTGCTTAGTTAGTATGCTTGAATTATTATTGTTTTCATGTCAATATGAACTTTTATCTTGAATCTTTTGGATCTGAATATTCAGGCCACAATTAAGAAGAATTACATTGAAATTATGCCAAGTAGCACTCCGCATCAAAAATTATCTTTTTATCATTTACCTACTCGAGGATGAGCAGGAATTAAGCTTGGGGATGCTTGATACGTCTCCAACGTATCTATAACTTTTAACTCCGCATCAAATATTGGGCTTTATTTTCCACTTTTATATTATTTTTGGGACTAACCTATTAACCGGAGGCCCAGCCCAGATTTGCTGTTTTATGCCTATTTCAGTGTTTCGAAGAAAAGGAATATCAAACGGAGTCGAAACGGAACGAAATCAACTGGAGAAGTTATTTTTGGAAGGAAACCTACCGGATAGACTTGGACCCTACGTCAGAAGATGAAGGAGGAGCTCAGGAGGGTAGGGGGGGCGCCCACCCCCCTGGGGCGCGCCCCCCTGCCTCGTGCCCCCCCCTTCGGTCCATCGACGTACTCCTTTCACCCATATATACCCACGTATCCTAAAACTTCCAGAACAGAGATTAGATCGGGAGTTCCGTCTCCAGAAGCCTCCGTAGCCACCGAAAGCCAATCTAGACCCGTTCCGGCACCCTGCCGGAGGGGGCAATCCTTCTCCGGTGGCCATCTTCATCATCCCGGTGCTCTCCATGACGAGAAGGGAGTAGTTCTCCCTCGGGGCTGAGGGTATGTACCAGTAGCTATGTGTTTGATCTCTCTCTCTCTCTCTCGTGTTCTTGATTTGGCACGATCTTGATGTATCGCGAGCTTTGCTATTATAGTTGGATCCTATGTTTCTCCTCCCCCTCTTCTCTCTTGTAATGAATTGAGTTTCCCCTTTGAAGTAATCTTATCGGATTGAGTCTTTAAAGATTTGAGAACACTTGATGTATGTCTTGCGTGGGATACCCGTGGTGACAATGGGGTATTCTATTGATCCACTTGATGTATGTTTTGGTGATCAACTTGCGGGTTCCGCCCATGAACCTATGCATAGGGGTTGGCACACGTTTTCGTCGTGATTCTCCGGTAGAACTTTGGGGCACTCTCTGAGGTCCTTTGTGTTGGTTGAATAGATGAATCTGAGATTGTGTGATGCATATCGTATAATCATACCCACGGATACTTGAGGTGACATTGGAGTATCTAGGTGACATTAGGGTTTTGATTGATTTGTGTCGTAAGGTGTTATTCTAGTACGAACTCTAGGGCTGTTTGTGACACCTATAGGAATAGCCCAACGGATTGATAGGAAAGAATAACTTTGAGGTGGTTTCGTACCCTACCATAATCTCTTCGTTCGTTCTCCGCTATTAGTGACTTTGGAATGACTCTTTGTTGCATGTTGAGGGGTAGTTATGTGATCCAAATATGATATTATTGTTGAGAGTACTTGCACTAGTGAAAGTATGAATCCTAGGCCTTGTTTCCTAGCATTGCAATACCGTTTACGCTCACTTTTACCATTATTTACCTTGCTGTTTTTATAATTTCAGATTACAAAAACTATTATCTACTATCCATATACCACCTGTATCACCATCTCTTCGCCGGACTAGTGCACCTATACAATTTACCATTGTATTGGGTGTGTTGGGGACACAAGAGACTCTTTGTTATTTGGTTGCAGGGTTGCTTGAGAGAGACCATCTTCATCCTACGCCTCCTACAGATTGATAAACCTTAGGTCATCCACTTGAGGGAAATTTGCTACTGTCCTACAAACCTCTGCACTTGGAGGCCCAACAACGTCTACAAGAAGAAGGTTGTGTAGGAGACATCAATCACGGGGACGCGCGCCAATGCGAGACGATGACCATCACGCCGGATACACTAAAAGTAAATCCGGCTGGGCCGAATACAGCAAACAAGACTCGTATGAACTGCGTCGTGATATAGCCCGGCACAGAGGCGCCGCACACCCCCTATGCTTCACGGATGAAGTTATGGATCTTGAATTCTCGGAGGTTTTTAAACCCGTAAATATCAAATCGCATGATGGTACAACAGATCCCGCTGTATGGATTGAGGATTTCCTCCTCCACATCCACATGGCTCGAAGTGATGATCTGCATGCCATCAAGTACCTCCCACTAAAACTCAAAGGACCAGCTCGGCATTGGCTGAATAGCTTGCCAGCAGACTCCGTCGGCAGTTGGGAGGATTTGGAAGATGCATTCCTTGACAACTTCCAGGGCACTTATGTGCGACCACCAGATGCTGATGACTTGAGCCATATAACTCAGCAGCTAGGGGAATCGGCCAGGCAATTCTGGACACGGTTCCTAACTAAGAAAAACCAAATTGTCGACTGTCCGAATGCAGAGGCCTTAGCGGCATTCAAGCATAACATCCGTGACGAGTGGCTCGCCCGGCACCTCGTCCAGGAGAAACTGAAGTCTATGGCAGCCCTGACGACACTCATGACCCTCTTTTGTGTGGGCGAAGATAGCAGGCTGGCTCGCAGCAACAACACATCAAGGAATCCGAGCACTTCGGATACTAAAGATGCCAACGGCAGACCACGTCGTAACAGACACAAGCGCCACAACAACGGCGATAACGCCGATGATACGGCAGTCAATGCCGGATTCAGAGGCTCTAGATCCGGTCAGTGGAAAAAGCCATTCAAAAGAAGTACTCCGGGCCCGTCCAGTTTTGATCGCATACTCGATCGCTCATGTCAAATCCATGGTACCCCCGATAAGCTAGCCAATCACACCAACAGAGAATGCTGGGTGTTCAAGCAGGCCGACAAGTTGAATGCCGAAAACAAGGACAAGGGGCTGCATAGTGATGACGAGGAGGAGCCCCGGCCGCCGAACACAGGAGCACAGAAGAGGTTCCCCCCACAAGTGAAGACGGTGAACATGATATACGCAACCCACATTCCCAAGAGGGAACGCAAGCGTGCATTAAGGGACGTCTATGCGATGGAGCCCGTCGCCCCAAAGTTCAACCCATGGTCCTCTTGTCTGATCACCTTTGATCGCAGGGACCACCCCACTAGTATCCGTCATGGCGGATCCGCCGCATTGGTCCTAGACCCCATCATCGGCAGATTTCACCTCACTCGAGTCCTTATGGACGACGGCAGTAGCCTGAACCTGCTCTATTAGGATACAATGCGCAAAATGGGTATAGATCCCTCGAGGATCAAACCCACCAAAACCACCTTTAAGGGCGTCATCCCAGGTGTAGAGGCCCGTTGCACGGGCTCAATCACACTGGAAGTGGTCTTCGGATCTCCGGACAACTTCCGAAGTGAGGAGTTAATCTTCGATATCGTCCTGTTCCGCAGTGGCTATCATGCACTGCTCGGGTGAACCGCATTTGCAAAATTCAATGCGGTACCACATTACGCATACCTTAAGCTCAAGATGCCAGGACCTAGGGGGGTCATAACAGTTAATGGAAACACAAAACGCTCGCTCCGCACAAAAGAGCACACTGCGGCCCTCGCAGCAGAAGCACAAAGCAGCCTTTTAAGGCAAACCGCCAATTCGGCGATACAGCCCCCAGACACCGTCAAGCGAGTCCGGATTAACCTGCAACAGGATCGCCTGGCACGTTCAGAGCTCGCCTAGAAATTCGGCCCCCGTCCTAGTCCTTGTCAAGCAACGAAATCCGTGCCGCGCGTACATAATTACGCACTGAAAATACCATGGGCATAGGCGGGGGAACGATCAGGGCACGTCCCGCAATGCGGCTTAACCGCCCTAGGGGTTGCATACCTTTATAATTTTTTCTCTTTCAGGACCTTACTCTCTGGAAGCCTTTTCCGGCAGTATGATTGCCGGACACATTACGGGAAGGAACAACCAAGGAGGCAAGAAGCTAAGACGTACAAGGGAACCCCCAGGTGGTCTCTAATAACAAACGATATACTTGCTTTTTACTACCCATACGCAGCTTGCCCTTGGATAGGACATGTCAAATAGTCCTATTCTTTTGCTTATTGCACTACTCGTACCAGTACGCTTCGACATATTATTTAAATAACAATGCATAGCATTAGTCTATTATTGCATTACCCATCCTTTTTTTTCTTATATGTTCATTTACGACAACTTGCACCCGTACATTCTGGTACGGTCAGTACGCCAGGGGCTTTCGTTTACCCCATAATACGGCGTGAGAAGTCCGAACACTTTTGACAGTGCAGCATCCCGAACTTATAGCATTATATGCATCAGCTCCGAATCATGTCTTGGGTCAATAGTTGGGTTCGCCCGGCTCCCATGTTTTGGTATCTTATGTTCCGCTATATCGGATAAGGTAGCATTGGGAGAACTACTGCGATTGTGTCCCGGTTCTTCCGGACAAGCACCTCAGTAGAGACAGCCGAAAACTGACTATCATGATAAGGCGAGAGATGGACGCTGTTCGAGAGGTCTCAAGTCCTTAAAGAATTTTTCCGCTTAGGGCGAGGAGTCGGTCTTGCCCGACTTAGGCGTATATAGCGCCCCAAATTCGGCCTTCCGAATACTAGGGGCTTCGCCAAAATTTAAAATTGTAGACTTCTATGGATAAGTGAGAGCGATAAAGCCTTATAGTCCGATTGCCTGGTTCGTTGTGTTGAACACCTCCCTCGAAGGACCCAAAATTGGGAAAAAGAGTGGTCAGGTTTATCCCAAACACCCCAGTACTAGTTACATGGGGGCAGAAGGCGACGACTGGCCAGCTCTCAGATTTTATAAACGGCCGCATAGAAGGTAATATTTTAAATTCAAAAAGCGTTGCATAGCGCAAATGAACTCGTTTCACATTACAGGATCACATGAGCATGTTCATTCAAAAATTACATCTCTAGCACATTCATCCGCCACAAGGCGGGAACCCTTCAGGACACTGTCATAATACATTTCGGGGCATCGATGCTCCTTGCCCTCCGGCAGCCCCTCCTTCACCAGCTTTACGGCGTCCAGCTTCGCCTAGTGCACCATCGCCCGGGCAAAAGCCCTGCGCACACCCTCGATGCAGACGGACCGCTTATGACTTCAAGCCGTGGGCACGCATCCACAAGCCGCCTCACCAGACCAAAGTAGCTGCTAGGCAGGGGATCGCCAGGCCACATCCGGACTATAAGACCCTTCATGGCCTGTTCGGCCGCCTTGTGAAGCTCGACCAGTTGCTTCAGCTGGTCGCTCAAGGGCATTGGGCGTTCGGTCCCAGTATACTGAGACCAGAACAACTTTCCCGTCGAGCTCCCCTCCTCAGCTCGGTAAAACTCCGCGGCATCCAGCACACTGTAGGGAAGATCTGCGAACGCTCCTGGAGAGCTCCGAACTCGAGTAAGTAAAAGGAAAGTTTCCTTCATATTCTTGCTTTGCATAATGAATGCCTTACCCACCGCTATCTTCTTCACCGCATCAATCTCCTGGAGGGCCTTGTGGGCTTCAGCCCTGGCGTTCTGTGCGCTTTCGAGCACCTTCGCAAGCTCGGACTCTCGCGTCTTAGAGTCAAGCTCCAAGGACTCGTGTTTTTTGGCGAGAGCCTCGAGCTCTTGCTGCACCTCGCCTACCTGGGCTTCTTGCTTTTCCCGCTCAATGCGCTCCTTGGCCGCTTTGTCTTCGGCCTCGGACAGCGCCTTCTTCAGGGTCGCCACCTCGGTCGTGGCCCCTGGCAAATTCATGATGATCCTATTATTTTACAACCAAATTTCTTTTAAATATATAGACAAGGTATTGCTTACCTTTGCTCTCCTCGAGCTGCTACTTGGTAAGGCCGAGCTCGTCCTCGGACCGCTCAAGGTCCTACTTCAGTGCAGCGACCTCCGCAGTACGTGCGGCAGCGGCCAGTAGTGAAGCCTGCATATGCACATAGACATATTCTGATTAGACTCCTGAGTCATTATTTGATCCTCTATTCGGCCTTTCTTCGCGAACACCAAACAGAGCATCAGGGGCTACTGTCTATGCGGTAATATTTTCCTATATTTTGATTGCTTACCTGAAAGCCTGTTAGGAGGCTGGCACAAGCTTCGGTTAGTCCGTTTTTGGCGGACTGAACTTTCTCGATCACCACACTCATGATAGTGTGTTGCTATTCGTTGATGGAAGCGCCACGAAGCGCTTTCAGCAAGTTTTCCGGTGCCTCTGGATGGACAGAGGCCACCGGCACGGGCGGCTTGCCCCCCTCAACGGGAGGTCGCCTGCCAGAGTCGGGAACCACGGAAGGTTCCAGCACAGTGTTCGGCTGGGGGCCGAACTTGGAGCCCGTGGGAGTCTTGCTCATTTTGCGCCCAGGGTCCGGAAGGTCGCCTTGAGGCGCCCCCAGGACTACCTCCCCTCAGCTCTGTGCCTTTTGAGACAACACCTCGACGTTGTCCATAGGACAAGGGGTGGAGGCGGTCGGAAGTGAATTGCTATTCATATTCGACGAGTCCAAAGAACCGTCCGACAAAGATCCGTCGATACGGGATCGGGACGGACTGCATAACCATATTCGGCGTAAGGAGAAGCAGTGCAATAAAACATACCATGAATTACTATGGTATCTGGATACTTACGACTTCGCCAGGGGCTTGTCCCTGGGTAACCACTCGTCGTCGCTGTGGGCGGCCGTCGTGGAGCAGTCCGGAAGGAGGGTCCTTCCCTTCTTGGACCCTTCGGCCTCCCCGGTTGGGGCGGCCTTCCTTTTCTTGTCTCCCCCGGCTGAGGGGGGGGGACTTTCCTCTTCCTCCTCCTCGTTTTCGTGGGAGGAGTGCGCTTCGGAGTTATCAGACAATGAGTCCGATATAACCTTGCGCCGGAGACCCTTTCGGGTCCCCGTGGCCTTCTTCTTGGCCTTCTTCACCGGCACCTCGTAAGGCGCTGGAACCAGCATCTCCGTTAGGAGAGCATCTGCAGGATCTTCAGGCACGGGGGCTCGGCAATCGATCCGCTCCGTTGTCTCTACCCAGTCATGTTAATGGCATGGAAGCTTAGATCCCGCACATGATTAAACTGGGGCAAATAAATATCCTGTGAGATATCAAAACTTACCGGATTGGCATGGCGCTTTGCGCTGAGTCCGCGGTCCTCGGTAAGGGGAGGAGATACCTCAGCGCCCTTGAACAGCACCTTCCAGACGTCCTTGTGCATCGTATTGAAGAGCTCTCGCAGCGTCTGGTGCTTGGCCGGGTCGAACTCCCACAAATTGAATACCCGTCGTTGACATGGGAGAATCCGGTGGAAGAGCATGACCTGGACCACGTTGACGAGCTTGATTTTCTTGCTCATCATGTTCTTGATGCAGGTCTGGAGTCCGGTCAGCTCTACCGGGGAACCCCAGAACAGGCCCTTCTCTTTCCAGGAGGTGAGCCGCGTGGGGATTCCGGATCATAATTCGGGGGCCGCCACCCAGTTGGTGTCGCGCGGCTCGGTGATGTAGAACCACCCCGATTGCCACCCCTTTATGGTCTCCACATAGGAGCCTTCGAGCCAGGTGATCTTAGGCATTTTGCCCGCCATGGCGCCTCCGCACTCCGCTTGTTGGCCGACCACCACCTTCGGTTTAACATTGAAGGTCTTCCGCCACAGGCCGAAGTGGGGCCTGATGCGGAGGAAGGCCTCGCATACAACGATAAACGCCGAGATGTTGAGGATGAAATTGGGGGCCAGATCATGAAAATCCAGTCCGTAGTAGAACATGAGCCCGCGGACAAACGGGTGAAGGGGAAATCCCAGTCTGCGGACAAAGTGGGTAAGGAAAACTACCCTCTCATGGGGTGCGGGCGTAGGAATGATTTGCCCCGCATCTGGCAGCCGGTGCGCGATGTCCGCGGCCAGATATCCGGCTTCCCGTAGCTTTGCGATGTTCTCCTCCGTGATGGAGGAGACCATCCACTTGCCTCCCGCTCCGGACATGTTTGGAGGGGTTTGAGGAGAAAGACCCGAACTTGGGCGCTGGAGCTCGAGTGCGCGAGAATGGATAAGCAAGGAGGAAGAAGGCGTGGGTAAAAAGGGTGAGTCTTTGTCCCTTTATAAGGGCGGAAGAGGCGATGCGCCTCCCCACTTACCTGGTAAAATCGCTTATTCCCCGAGCGCCGTAATTGATGACGCGGTTGGGTTACCCACGTCCGTATTGATGAGAATCCCGTAATAAGGGGGACACGATCTCTGCTTCGACAAGACGTGTCAAGAAAACCGCCTCGCAATATGTGCAGTGCTGGTTGAGAAAAACGGTTCGAATAATGACCGGGCCATGCGTGATGTCATGTTGCTAAACGTGTCAGCAGATTAGATTTGTGGAAATATTATTCTCCCTGCGGTGGTATGTGGAACTAATTTTGCAGAGCCGGACACTATCCTTGTGTTCAAAATCTTCTATGGAGTATTCGGAGGAAGAACCCGCCTTGCAATACCGAAGACAAATCTGCGCGCCGGACTCATCGTCATTGAAGCCTGGTTCAGGGGCTACTGAGGGAGTCCTGGATTAGGGGGTCTCCGGACAGCCGGACTATATCCTTTGGCCGGTCTGTTGGACTATGAAGATACAAGATTGAAGACTTCGTCCCGTGTCCGGATGGGACTCTCCTTGGCGTGGAAAGCAAGCTTGGCAATACGGATATGTAGATCTCCTCCCTTGTAACCGACTCTGTGTAACCCTAGCCCCTCCGGTGTCTATATAAATCGGAGGGTTTAGTCCGTAGGACAACAACAATCATACCATAGGCTAGCTTCTAGGGTTTAGCCTCTACGATCTCGTGGTAGATCAACTCTTGTAATACTCATATCATCAAGATCAATCAAGCAGGACGTAGGGTATTACCTCCATCGAGGGCCCGAACCTGGGTAAACATCATGTCCCCTGCCTCCTGTTACCATCCGCCTTAGACGCACAGTTCGGGACCCCGTAACCCGAGATCCGCCGGTTTTGACACTGACAGGGACCAATGCCCATGAGGCCCCGGCCGACCCCCTGGGCTCACGAACTGGGACGTATGCCCCCCATGGGTCCCGGTTCGTAGCCGAACCGGGACTAATGGGCTGGCCAGGCCCGAACCAAAACCATGTTTTCTACTAGTGCTTCTCTATGTAACGGTTTTCAATCAGCTTACCTTATTAACCGGACAATTCTTAATCTCTATTGCTAAATAGCTACAATTCACTACCTACCTTTTATAGACATGCAAGCATGCCACACGAGCAAATGATGCATACAAGTCATAAATTACATGTTTTTTCATTACTCTATGCATGCAGGGATGCCATATAATTAACTCATGTGTGTTAGTTATAAATTATTATTTTCATTAGATTTTAGTGACAATATGTGTTTTTGGCAATTGTAGAATACCTATGCATTTCATCCTTCATACTCCCTCCGTCCCAAAATATACACACTTATTTTGAGACGGAAGGAGTATTTTTTTTGTTAGAAATTATATTTTGTTGGATTTTTTCTCTTTTTATATGTTTCATATTTTCACCTTTTAAAGCTACATTTGCCTTTCATTAGTTTTTAGATGTTTTTAAGAAACTATTTATGCATATTTTAACAAGAATCCAGCAACAACGAGCGGCGCATCATCTAGTTCTTTTTAATGCAAAGGCAGAGCTTACTCCTTTTTCTAAGGGCTCAAGTTTGATCTTAAAAAATTGTGAGGGGTGAGTGATGACTTGTGTTCTGATGGCGTCAATCCAGGTTGATAGGGTTTTAAGTAGGCACTGTTCCCAACTGAACTAAATTTGGATTTGCGACTGATAATGCGTCACACTATCGGTGAAAAATGTGCCCATGAGGTCTTTTTTCTCCAAAGAAAATAATATATACTTGTTACATCCATGCATCTAGCTGGTTTGCATGGACGACCTGCACTCATTTCTCAGTTACGTGACCAAGATGTCAAACGCAATAATTTGCTACTCTTGGGCCTCTTTTGGTTCGGAGGAATTTCATAGGAATTTAGAGGATAGGATTTTTATACGATTTTTTCCTTTAAAGCCCTTTGTTTCATAAGAATAGATTTCTATTTCTATATAGGATTGGTTCCTATCCTTCACATTTTATATGAAAATAAAAATGAGCCTAGACTCAATGAAAAAATTCCTTTGTTGTCAATCAAATGACATCTCGTTTTCTATTCCTATTTATAGGATTTAAGATACATGTCATCTCATTTCCAACAAAATTTCTATTCCTACAATAATTCTGTTTTATGAGCCAAAAGAAGCCTTGACCTGAACGATCGCACTGTGCATGCAGCCGCCGTCGTTCTGGACCCATTTCTTGTCTGTTGCACAGCACATGCAGCAGTTCATCTGAAGAAAACGTATTGCATTATGGTGAGAGAATTGTTGACTTCCTGTCTTTCGTTTTCCCATACCCCAGGAGAGGCCACACTGATGGCAATCGCATGCCAAGAGCCCAAGACTGGGTCAAGGAGATGTACAAACTTGATAACCATCGACTAAGCTTAGTTTCAAAGGAGCGTTCGCAAGCACGTAACCACTGTGGATGATTGAAGCAATGTCAAAGCCATACTTGTAGGTGTAGGTTCTCAAAAGAAAAGAAAAAAGCCATACATGTAGTAAGGAGTGTGTTCTTTAACTTGGTTTTCGGAACGCAACGGATCGCCTGACAGTTGACACTGCCGAGACGGAGAGCATTACTGACGATTTCAGCGCGCACGCGCACGTATAGCACATGGCCGGAGCAGGATCGCCGGGCGGCTGTTGCCCATGCGGCGCCGTTGCGCGCGTACCGACCTCATGCTGATCACACGCCCGGCCCGGCTGCTTCCCGTGGAAGAGGGAGTAGGACCATCAAGTCTCCATCCTCCAAGGCTCGAAGCAGCCATGCTGCAATAAACAAACAATATACTCATCCAGTCCAACTAACACGATCCTACAAGCTCCAAAACAAAGCAAGTGCCGGCCACGTACGAGAGTTCAGCCAGGAGGAAGCCATGGTTGCCATCGACCGATCTTGGTCAGCTCGAAGCGCACATACGGAGAGTGAGGAGTCGTCTGCGGAGGAGATGGGCTCGATGGGACCTGCCGCCGGGAAGCCGCACGCGGTGTGCCTGCCATACCCGGCGCAGGGGCACACCACATCACCCCGATGCTCAACGTGGCCAAGCTGCTCCACGCCCGGGGCTTCGACGTCACCTTCGTCAACACCGAGTACAACCACGCCCGCCTCGTCCGCTCCCGCGGCGCCGCCGCCGTGGCCGGCCTCCCGGGCTTCCGCTTCGCCACCATCCCGGACGGCCTGCCGCCATCCGGCGACGACGACGTCACGCAAGACATCCCCGCGCTCTGCAAGTCCACCACCGAGACCTGCCTCGGGCCGTTCCGCGACCTCCTCACCCGGCTCAACGACCCTGCCACGGGTAACCCGCCCGTCACCTGCGTCGTCTCTGACGTCGTCATGGGGTTCTCCATGGAGGCCGCCAACGAGCTCGGCCTCCCCTACGTCCAGCTCTGGACCGCCAGCGCCATCAGCTACCTCGGGTACCGCCACTACCGCCTCCTCATCGGCCGTGGCCTCGCCCCACTCAAAGGTACGTACGTACTGCTTTTTGTTTTGTTTCCCGTCAGTGCGCGCGTCAGCCATTTCTGCTCGGTGCGGCCATTGACAGCTGCTGATCGAAGCACTTATCTGAATATGTATGTCTTTACGCATGCATGCAGACGCCGAGCAGCTGACGAACGGATACCTTGACACGCCGGTGGAGGACGTGCCGGGGCTGAGGAGCATGAGGCTCGGGGACTTCCCGTCCTTCATACGCACCACGGACCCGGACGAGTACATGGTGCACTACGTCCTGCGGGAGACGGAGCGCACGGCCGGTGCGTCGGCCGTCATCCTCAACAGCTTCGACGACCTGGAGGGCGAGGCGGTGCAGGCCATGGAGGCGCTCGGCCTGCCCAAGGTCTACACGCTCGGCCCGCTCCCGCTGCTGGCGCACAAGGAGCCGCCCTCGCCGCGCTCCGCCATCAACCTCAGCCTCTGGAAGGAGCAGGACGAGTGCCTGCAGTGGCTGGACGGCAGGGAGCCCGGCTCCGTCGTCTACGTCAACTTCGGCAGCATCACCGTCATGACCAACGCGCAAATGGTGGAGTTCGCGTGGGGCCTGGCGCAGAGCGGGAAGCAGTTCATGTGGATCGTCCGCCGAGACCTGGTGAAGGGCGACGCCGCGGTGCTCCCCGAGGAGTTCCTGGCCGAGACGGCGGGGCGCGGGCTCATGGCGTCCTGGTGCCCGCAGCAGCAGGTGCTCGACCACCCCGCCGTGGGCGCCTTCCTGACGCACAGTGGCTGGAACTCGGCGCTGGAGAGCTTGTGCGGCGGCGTGCCGGTGATCAGCTGGCCGTTCTTCGCCGCCCAGCAGACCAACTGTAGGTACCAGTGCAACGAGTGGGGTGTCGGCATGGAGATCAACAGCAACGTCCGGCGCGACGCCGTCGCCCGACTTATCACGGAGATCATGGAAGGGGAGAAGGGGAAGAGCACGAGGAAGAGAGCGCAGGAGTGGAAGGAGAGCGCGGTCAAGGCGGCCATGCCCGGAGGCTCGTCTCACCGAAACTTCGACGAGCTGGTCCGCGACGTGCTCCTGCCCAAGAACTAGCTCTACATGGATCTTCACTGTAATTACAGAACGCTACTGAGAGCGGATTATCTACCATGCACGGTATATACCGCGCATGCATTATCTACCCCACCATGTCAGATGTATTTTTGAAAGCGTGTCTGACAAAGTCAGGTGAATAGTATTACCTACTCTATCTATCAGCTTATCTCTTTTCTCCTAGTCAATTAGTACTATATTTTAAGTTGACGATATTTGAAACCCACATAGATCATGAAGCTCAAGTTTGATTTATGATTTGTTTGCATATTTATAATCCTCGCGATGAGACCTTTTAAACAAGATCAGGCACGAAAATATTATAGTGAAATTTTAAACAAGACCGTGTTTAATAAAGTTTCGTCGTGTTTTAAAATTTGATTTTTAAAACTTGTCAAAATATATTCGAGAATGTTCTTGTTTAAAAGTCCTCGTCACGAGAAGTACAAATATGCAGATGCATCTTCTATTGAAATTTTGGTTTATAAGATAAAATGATTTCTAATTTGTAAACACGTGAAAAAACATATGGAAGTGAAGCAAGACATGAGATGGTGGACAAAGCATAGCTTTTATGCATTCTTTGATGGATAAAGCATAGTAATAAATGATTGATGTGACAAGACACAAGAGTAGTAGAATATAAGGGAATAGATGCAATTGAATAAACAACATGCGAATGAAAATAGAGCAGCTCAGACCTGCATGCATCCGGATCTCCAAGAAATGGATGGCTTAGCCATGCACGGGATATCCCGTGCATGGTAGAACATCATTTCTCCTACTACTGTATGTTATTTGCCTGTTAAGAAAGTTCGTTCCTTCCGAGAGTGATGATGGCCCTGAGTGGAGTAACAATACGGTGGGAGTACATTTTTCGTGTTCTACATGGTGGCAATTCTTTAATCCACATTTTTTGTGTCTTCATGTATGTAGTAAACATACGCTAACAAATTTAATCCACATTATTTTGCGACCATGTACGGATGCAAATTGCCATGCAACCTTTTTTTCATCAAGTTTCGGTAGCAAACCAGAGAACAAGTCTTCGTAAGTTTGCTATGTAGGATTTCCAAATTATTTTTCTAACATTCTACCCCGTTCCAGAGAAATTTTATACCCTTTTGTTATATCAGATTTTGCAATTTTATAATTTTTTTATCTATGTAATATGGATGGATGTCTGCCCGGACCCGACAAGATCTAAAGCCCGACCACACCTCTCATCTCACCACCCTTCTCCGAGCAGGAGTTGATAGCCACCAACATCGTGACAACACAGTCGACGCCACCATGTCCGAGGACAATCGCTCACACGCTACCATTCTTTAGATATTGCTTCATCACATAGCAACGCATGGGTATTTACCTGGTTAATAAGAGAGGACAGCTTTGTCTTCCATAAAAGTATCGTAATAAGCTTGTACGTCTATTATTATTGTATTTCGTGTATCTTCTAAAGTTGTTGTTAGGGAGGATAGCATCCCCCAAACGCCGATTGCTGCCCCCTCACAATCGGGTCTTAATCGGTCGCGCAAGGGACATTTTTATGTTAATCTTTGCAAGTGATTTCCAAAAGTCCAATAAAGTTGCTCAGCAATAAATCTGATGATAAACCTAAAATAACATGAGACAACTCATGGAAGTTCTATTCAGAACGTAAAAATGCTATCCAACCGACGAAATCAATGTAAATCATCAAGGAGTTGATAGCGGCACTAGATGTGCCAGAACCGGATGCACCAGTGCAGAACTGCGTGTGTGCACGATGGACTCCACCGAAAGCGGGAAGGACGAAGATCAATGCTGATAGGACCATTGCGATGCACAGTGGGCTAGCGACTACTGGAGTGGTGGCTTGGGATGATCAGGGATCAGTCCTTATGGGTAGGCTAACGAAGTATGAATCTATTAAGAGCCCGGTATTGATCGTGTCTTTCGCCTGTAGGGACGCTCTAGCTCTAGCCCTAGAGAAGGGTCTCTCGCGTGTTATCTTAGAAACAGACTGCCAAAATGTGTGCAATCAGTGGATCAAGGGAGATGCCAGATCAATAGTTGTCAAGTGTTCATGGAGATGAAAGGTGATCTCCATCGTTTACCGGGGTTAAGCTGCAATTTGTTAGTAGAGTAGCAAATTCGGTAGCTCATACTTATGCTAGGGAAGTGCTGTCTTTGGAAGCGATCTCTTTAAATCTTGATGTAACTCTTGTGTTTCTAATTTCCGCCCTTGTATGATTAAAGAGCCCTGAGGATGCATTCCAAAAAAATGATATCCAATCCAACATAACATAAGCCGAGTACATTCGGCTATGTGGTCCAGATACATTTTTTCCTCCAACACCCTTCATCAAACGTGCATGGACCAGTCCGGACGTTCGAGTTGTCACAAACACGAATCAAACCTAGGGAAGATTTGGAAGTCTGGACAATCTGTTTGGTCTATTTGGTCTATTGTCAGTTGGAGCACATGTCCTCACACGGAAGCGACTACAATAGAAAAGCATCTTGTGGTGCAAAAATAGAAAAACGAATCTGGGCCATAGGGTCCATTGCAGATGGTACAGATTTAAATGTAGGGATCCCAGGCCACTTAATGTGCGTTTTATGAAACCACCCCCCCCCCCCCCCCCCCTGCTAATAGTCAGATGTCAAATAGACTTTTGCAGTAACCACCTCCACCTTTAATGTCCAATCGTTTGGTTCTTAGTAAATAGTACTCCCTCCATTCCAAAATATAGTGCGCCCGCGCTTCCCGAGGTCCAATTTTGACCATAAATTTAACCAACGAGACCAACTGCGGCGGGAGAAAAAATTATATAATTGAAAACTTCTTTCGAATACGAATTCACTGATATAATTTTTGCCCCCGCCGCAATTGGTCTTGATAGTTAAATTTACGGTCAAAGTTGAAGCACGGAGATAGAGGAAGCACTACATTGTGGAATGGAGGGAGTATTGCATATCTTCACAACATTCATTCCTGATCCCTCCCTTTGCACATAGTATTGCATGTCAAAGATATTTGAGTAAACAACAAAATTAAGCCAGCCTCTACACAGAAAACTGGACCATCGCAGGCATTGATATGTGAGTACGTTTAAGCTGGACCATCTCAGGCACAAGAAATTGGGTATACATGTTAAAATGGACCACTCTAAGCACAAAGGCTTGACTGCATGTCAAACTGGACTATCCCCGCCACATCTTTTGAGTACATGTCAAACTGGAACTCCCAGGCAAAACACGAGAAGACATTCCTATCAGGTTATCAATAACATGACAGGATCAACAAGAATTCCTAGCGAAAGTTGCATCAGCTTTGGTACATGACGGGCAATGCTAAGTCTGAAGGACCATGCTAATCATCACACAACAAGGATTGCCATTAAGAACTATATCAACGTTGCTATCTTGATGGCACACAACAGTTGCTTCCAGATGCAGCACTTGTTCATCCAGCTTCTTGTCCTGGGAGAGGTCATATGTGACAAGTATGTTTCAGTTAGCGCAAGCCCATGTATGTGTCATACATTCAGACCTAAAACTTTTTAATTGTGAGCTGAGCAAATAAATATGCATCAACAATACCATCTGACGGTGTGTATGAAGATCAATTTGTCTTAGTGAAATCCAACATTGAGGACTAACAGCAAGAAATCAATTATCACGCGAGATCATATATACATGAATCCAGATTGATATATACAAGGACACTTCTTATTATTCTATGTTAAACTAGAGCAATTTCAGCTATGAATCTTATATACATGAATCCAGATTTTGATATGCTGATAAATGGACAATTTTATTTTATTTTTTGCCTAGCAGAATAAATTTACTTTCTTTCCAACTTTTCAAGCTATTGACTCTGTATACGGAAGATGCTGTATACGGAACTGGAAGTATTAATCTTTTTAGTGAATTGTGCTAAACTGCAAGACGCTGAAATTATCTGACCGGACTGAATCTTCTAATTTGATTCTCCATATTACTTATGAGTGAAACAAAACTTCCAAATTAGAGTACCAAAACTCCTAGAACAGTAGCAGAAGCACTTGATCGATTCTTGTACAAGCATGCACTAGGACTTGAGCCTGACTTGTACAAACTGAGGATTTTTTAAGCCTTAAAAAGATATGGAGTGCATTGCTATTTGTTAAAGAAACTGACACAAACAAACTGAGGAGTGGAATGTCACAAATTCTGTAAATCCATTATTCAAAATAGTACTAACAATGCATCCTTAACACGCTTCAGAATCAATGTAATCTCAATATTGACAGATTAACGAACTACAAACTAAAGGGCATGGCTCCAGCTCTGGACTGTGCATAGCGGCAAAGAAAATGGCTCCAAATTAGCATCAAAGATGGCTTCAGATTAGCATCAGCCTGCATCAAAGTAGTGATATAATCTGTCATTTACGGCAAAGAAAATGACAGTACATAGCAGCGGCATGGTGAGAAAGCAGGGGAGAGGTGGCCACCTTGCAGCTTGGGCGCAGACAGCACGAGCTCATTCTCGCCGTAGATGCGCCGGAGGCGGGCACAGGGAATGCCACGCAGTGCCTCCTAGGCGCCTACAGGAGCAGGGCCCCGGGGTTCACCGCCGTGACGGCGGCCAGGAGGAGTCAGGTGGCCTTGAGTAAGAGTAGCTGGGAAGGGGAAGGGAGGCGCTTGCCACCGGATCTAAAGCGCCGCCGCCGTCGGGAAGCAACAGGGGAGATGGAAGAGAGGGGGGGCTGTCGTTTGATGGCACATTCAGAAGCAAATAAGGTAGAAACGAGGGTCCTTTTTGCACAGAAGCATGCATTTGTGTGTACACATCCCACCAGTTGAATCTGTGCCATCCATCCTCAATTGAGTGGTCCAGCTTCGAGTTTTCTATTTTTGCACCACAAGGTGCTTTTCTATAGTAGTCGCTCCCTCCTCACACCCCATGTGTTTTCTTCTCTAGATTTGTCTGGCCTACTCTGAAGTCCGGATTTGATGCCTATTTGATGCATACAGTTGGATGATCGGCTTCACTGTAGCTGTCCACATGGACATGTGAGATGTTTGTCTTTATGTGCAACGATGAAGTTGTCCTAAGGGGTCACAAAAATATTTTCAGAAGTTTTGACTCCTTATGTAGTTATTTTTTTTCCATATAGGGTGTAGATACACTCAAGAACCAAACGTCATCGTCCTTGTCCTAAGATTCAAAACAAGGCATAAAACAGCGGTAGAACACCATAGCAAAGACCCCACAGAGTTCTGTTTCAATACTCTGCCCGCGGTAGTGAAATACACTTTGGAACCTGGTTGTATATACACTCTATATGGGAAATTTTCTAACATAATTAAACAAAATGTCAAAATAGTTTAGAAGCTTTTTTCAGAATAAATTGACTTTCTTTTTTACTAGTATATAAATTTTCATGAAAAAACCGAACATTGACTTCAGGGCAAAAAGATAAAATTTATTTGCTATTATAGGTCACTGTTCACATTATTTTAGCCAAAAAAAATTAAAAGAAGTCAAAGGGGGATTTACTTTTTGTGAAATTGTTCTCACAAGTAGATTGGAAGGTCAAGTATATTTCAAAATATCTTCAGAATTTTTTGACTTTTTGTTGAATCACTAAAAAAAATCCATATAGGACGCATCCACCTGCGGAACAGGCAAATTAAATGATGATGCATAGTGGAGACATCAGAGTATACACTCGATGAAGTTGGAGTCACGATTCCTGCAGCGTCTGGACTTGTGTCTAGCCATGCGTAGCCTATTACCGTTTATGCGCCCTTGCCATTGCCCTTCCCAGCTAACACCACCTCCAGACCAGTGAAGACAGCATACGCTTTGTCCACAAATACCAGCTCAGTATCGATGCTGGGTATCTGAGTTTCAAGGAACCTGATGAGGCAAAACCTTCCAGAACCCAGGCTGACCATTTTGGCCGCTATGATGCCACTATGATGCCACTCCTCCGGCAGGTAATTGTCCGCCCAAATCAGGCCCGGCTCCGGCCGCTGCCCTGCGAGGACGGGTGAGAGATCGGCCGCGCAAGGCAAGTGGTAGTCCTGGTCGGAGACGCCAAACCAGAGGTTGAGCTCGGGGACATACTCGGCGGTGCCAAAGAAGGGCAGCACCCAGTCACCGGCAAAGCTCCAGGAGCGGCTCACCGTGTCGAAGCAGTAGGTGCCAAAGTGATCCGCAGAGATGCAGATGACGTTGCCCACCACCGCGACAGAGCCGAGGTACACGTCTTCTTGTAGGGACGGCAGCGGGAGCTCCTCACACTGCCAGGTCCGGCAGGGATGGTACTCGTTGTAGTGCTGGCCGGAGACAAGGGCCTCGAACTGGAAGCTCTTGCCAGGACGGAGCAGCCTCTCGATCACGTAGAGGCCGCCTTCGCCGCCTCCGGGGCGTGGAACGGAGACGGCCAAGGGCTCATCCTTGGGGGCGTGGAGGCCGGGCATGGTCACGAGGCAGTCCGAGTCGGCGTCGTAGGTGAAGACGTGCCCCTTGCGGTCCGCGAACACGATGCTGCGCTCCGAGAGAGCGAACGCGTCCATTCTGAGCTCGTCGGATTTTGGCTTTGGGTATGGCGCCGGCCGCATGTTGAAGAGTCGCGCCGGCAACCGGATCGGCCCGATCTCTGAGGCTTGCTGCTTCTTGACCCTGCCGCAGGCCTTTTTCAGGGATGAAGATGATGCAGAGTCTCTTTGTATCCGCGGCAGAACTCGCCCGTGCAGAGCTACTTCTGCCGGTGTGGTGTAGAAGAACTGGTTGCGGGAGAGATCGAAGCGGCGCAGCGAATACATGCAGCCCGGGCGGTTCGCCGCGAACAGATTCAGAAACCGCCGGACGCCCATGGCTCCTGGTTGAATCACCTTGTGTCCTTGTCCCCGTCGCTGATGGATACGGGTTGCCTGCCGGGCGAAGATGGAGGAGCAAGATCCACGGGCGGCGGAGTTGTACTACAGATAGCACCAGGGCAAGGGCAGGGCGAGATTGGGGATGGGATCGGGCGGTGCTGTATGTCGCTTCACGCGACCAGCACGCTAGGCATCGCTAGGTGAGACAGTCACGCGCTCCTGGGCTGGGCTGGGCCGGACCATTGGCACGTCCGATAGCTAGCACGGCTTTCTTTTTTTTCTTCTTTTGTTTGTTTTTCAACTTTTATTTTAATTCATTAGTTTTACACATATAAAACAATTACAAAAAAAATATAAATTTTTTATGTCGCGTTTCCCCCTTTTAAAATGATAAATGTTTATTTATGTAATGAAACATGTAAATGGATTTGAAAAATGTTTGTCAATTTAATAATGTTCATGAATCAGCAAATGTTCAAAACCTCAAAAAATGTTCGTGAGTTTCATAATTCTCATCAATTCCAAAATTAAGTATTTTAAAAAATTCATGAATTCAAAAAATATTTTCGAATTCAAAAAATCATCATGAACTTCGGGAAAAAAATCCAGTTAAAATGTTCATGAATTGTAAAAATTATTCTTGAATTCGAAAAAATATTCTGAATCGGAAAAAAAACATAAATTCAAATATGTTTGTGAGTTTGAATTTTTTGTCAATTCAAAAATATGTTCACGAAATTAAAAAAAGTTAATGAACTAAAAAATGTTCATGAATTCAAAAAAGTTCATGAAAAACATGTTCATAACCCAAAAAAAAGTTCGTAGGAGATCATCTGCACATTCCAAAGTCAACAAAGTGTCATAACTAGCAACGAGTTCTCAATATTCAGTCCAAGGTACATGGCAATTTACTACTCAAAATTGAGTCGACGGTACATGATAATAACAGTAACTCAGAGCCCATCCCGATAAATAGAGTAAACTCAGATTACAACACTGCGCAACACAGAGTCACAAGGTCTGTGCAACAGAACACGTTAGAGAGGCGGAGATGTCGGCCCTCAGAGGTAATAGAAGGCGAGCAGCAAAGTCGCCACGGTTGCTAGGATAATGGTTGCGGCGCCGCCGGGAGACCTCGCCGCCGCATTCGCCTTCGGTGGTGAAGCGGTTGCGCCGCCACTAGATGCTGAAGGCGCCGGTGCTGCAGTGACGAAAGAAGAGACTTTATAAGGGCATACCATATAAAACAGCTATACAATGTAAAAATTGTCTCGAGACACGTTTGATTGTAGCGTTCACATGCATGCATGCTCCGTAATTTGCAGTTTGGACAAGTATCATTATTGTTGTAGCTACCTGACTAGTAGCTGTAAGGCTGGTCGTAATGGTGGTATCATAGCTAGTATCATGCATGCCAACTAGACAATTTTGATAAAATGACATAGTATGAAATGAAGAAAGAGAGGGTGTAATATCATATCATGATACCGTATTATAATAAATGATATGCTACTTTCTGTCATGCATGCCAATAAATAAAGTACTACATAATACTAATATATGATACTATACATTAAAGAGGTAGTATCATACACACTAGTATCATATGCATGATACTAATATATGATACTCTCCATTACAACCAGCCTAAACCACGCAATTGTCAGCTTGCCCGCTCTTGAATGAAACCGCGGAAGGAGACACCACGTAGGCAACTAGCAGGAAATGTATTGGTGGCCTGATGGGGCATTCCTCGGATGCTAGTGGACTAGTGGACGGATTAGTGGCAACATGTGCATCCCAATCTGGTCCCACGAACAGCAATGGAGTATACCTACCAGAAACAAACGATTTCTTTGTACACCAAAATCAAAATACGGTACAGGAGGGGGGCCTTGTTTTAATGCATTTGTGCTTCCGAAAAACGGCTAAGAAATGAACCGCTCGATGCACATATACAAGGCCAGGAGCATGGGTTTTGTCTATCACAGCATGTGACTCGCTCGTCCAAATTCTTTTAGCTACTTGTACTTTTTCCAAGATTTTTTTTTATTTTAGCCTATATGCTCTTGTCTGTATCTTTTGACTGCCCAGACCCCAGGCTCAGAGCGCACATGCAATGGCTCGCAAGGATACAAGCCAACGGAAAAGCTCAGAAAAAAATCAAAAAATAATATACAGCTGTGTTCACGGACGACGAACACTGCGGCGGCCCCATTTTTATGCCGTTCTTGTGAACCAAATGGAGAGTATTTTTATAAAATAACGATGTTCCTTTCTTGATTTTGTGGATCAAGTTTTAGTGGAAACGCAAGGGTTAGAGTCAATTTTTAGTAGAAAGACAAGTAACAAAGATATTCTCAGTTAAATTTCATATATGTAACTAAAGAAGCTTCTGTTTGTTCAGACTCTCAAATTAAGCGCACAAATACGATGTGTGAGTTCATCGTCATCATTTTACCGAGCATATGCAGTACTGAGACAGATGCAAATCATGGTACGAAAGAGAACAAGACAACAGAAATAAGAAACGTGCATGCATCAAAGAATGAAATACAAAGACGATGATGTGTAGAGAAGAATGTGTTACCTTCAGCAGGCGCCGCAGCTGCAAGCAAACAAGAGGTGAAGAAGGTCAGAACCCAGCCAAAAATTTCCAACACAAATCGAGATCTTTCATAGTAATAAATCTCACATATGAACCGAAGAAATGACACAAACTTCCTACTAGTAAAACAAGAAGGTCTAGTTCCTTGGTGTAAAAAAAAAAATGGGAGCGGATTCTAGCCAGACCCAGGACAAGAAGGTCCTGGAAAAGGTGAGGAAAGGCACGGTGCTCACCGTGGCACTTGCTCAAGACGGAGGCGGACTGGCCGCAGGCGGTGGGGAGGGCGAGCACCCGTGTCATGTTGATCGGTATCGGAGTTGTCTTGGCGTCCAGGGCAGCGCAGAGGCACTTCACGGTGGCGGGGGTGCCGACGGCGGTCTTCACCTCCGTGCAGCAGGCCTTGGGAGGCCGAGCCGACTTGCTGCCGGGCATCACATAGTCGAGGCAGTCCGCGAGGCCAATCAACGCCTCCGTGCAGTCCGGCGCCGGCGCGGGCGCCGGCGACGGGTTAGCCGCCCCCGCGGCGTCGGCGAGCGCGAGGAGGACGAGGATGCACGCTGCGGTGGCGGCGCCGCCGGCGAGAGCCATGGCTGCTCTGGTTGGTGTGGTGCGGTGTGCACTCGAGCGTGAGAGGAGTGGGTTCGAGCGTGTGGCGATGGAGCGGGGAGGCTTGGGATGCGGGGAGGGGAAAGAGGTTCGTTGGACGGAGTTGAGGAGGGGTGTAGGGGTCATTTTTTAAGTGGCGGATGGGCTACGGCGACCGTGGGCCCCAACCGTTTGATTTTTCTTTTTTGTTGGACCGTTTGATTATCTTTTGTGGTATGAATGTGGGACTAATAACCCTAGCCGCCGACGACTTGGGTTCGTGACTTTTGCTGGTCCTCCTGGTCTTCAGTCGTCTTTTCGGCCTTCTAGAGGTTGGGAAACTACAGATCAACGCTTAGAGTTTAGTTTTTTCTTTAATCTATGTTTGATTTTTATGTCTTTGACGGTAAAGGTTTTTTTTTTCTAGAATTGGCTAAATTTCAATGATAGAGGCGGTGTCGTACAAAATATAAGCTCCATGGCTCTATCCCCGTCCGGGTGTGGCTGTCGTGGCCGACGCGACTTACACCAGCGAGCCTCGTTTTTGCTCCCACATATCGACGGTCTCATTCTCGTGGAATGTCACCCGCTGCTTCAAATTATCTTGACGATGGTGGCGACGATAATATTGTCAAGCATGCTCTTGTCATTGAGTGTGTTGATTTGTTCTTTTGTGCTCTCGATCTTCTTCCTCGACAATATGACGATGAAGTAGCAGTTCGACAACCTATCTTGCAAGGGGGGGGGGGGGGGTCCTCGCCACAGTGTGTTCAACAATTTTAGGTTGTCACCTATTCGGGGTGAGCACCTTATGCGGCTCTTTGAAACCTGTGAGAATAGTCAAAGCTTGTGCATGTTTGGTCTGGTGTAGTTTCTTCATTGGATGGACGGAGAAAAGTCGACATGCAAGAGATGGATCTAGGGTCAATGACCACATAAGACTTTGATGTGACTTTTTGTTTTATCTTGGTCCTTTGTTGACTCGTTTTTGTTTGATTTCATGTACTTTGTCAAATTTATTAATAAAGTCGACCTGTTTACTAAATAAGTTGTCGCATGTGGATTGGTTCCGTATTCAATGTAGGCCCCGATTCCAGCCTCAAATATTCAGACCAGACGGTCCAACAGTTTTAGCCTCTAACGCGGGACCCTTACTTTGAGTCAGACGTATCCGGACCAAAATCTCTCAAGTCGACTGCAAATTGAGAGATGGAGTAAGATTTTTAGACATATGATACGTTGGACTCCCAACACCTGAATCAAAACTCCATACCACACGGTTTTCACACTCTCCCACAGTCTTCCCGTTCCTGACCCTCTTCCCCCTCCACCGCCACCAAATCTAGCTCTAATGTCGCCGCCCCTGCTGCGACTTCGTCCCAGCCGTCCGCCATTGTAATGGACCTCTCTGGTCCGACGAACCATCAACATCTTCGAGGCCCCGGCATCGCCATCGTGCAGGTACACCGACTCCACGCTGAACACGGTCTTCGTCACGAGGGAGAAGGTGGGGCGGTCCGAGCGTGCTCCACACCACACTGTCGTGCCGATGCCACATGGATATGCGTTGCCCTGGCCCACCCAGTATGCATTGCCCTACTATTTTGCGTCCACCCAGTATGGGTCGGCAGCCATGCAGCAGTCTGGAGTTTCAACCTACTCCGGCAGGCCTTGACCGTTCACCGATGACCTCACCAGTTATTGCAACTTCACCGAGTCGTCGCAACCCATCTAGTCACGGATACCATTAGAGAAGCCCTCATCTACGGGTGCCTGGACAGTATTCATTAGGACCACCCACCCAATCTCAATGATGACCGAACATGTGATGATGAATATCATCAACGTAGATCGAGAATTCCGAAGAGTGGAAGATCAATACTCGCAAGTGCAGGATGTGCAGACAAAGAAAAGGAGAGGAGCCTCCTACTTGACGAAAGAGGACGAATTGTTGTGCTTGGCTTGGTTGGGCACATGTATTGACCCGTTTGTCGGTGCAGAGAGAGGGGGGGGGGCATTTTGGAGGAGGGTGCATGCATTCTTTCATGAGAACAAACTCTACCTGTTGTATAATACTAAAATTATTCTTGATCGGAATGCGAGCTCGCTCAACCATCGATGGTACGCCATTTAAGAATCCACTAACAAGCTTTGTGGTGCATATACACAGATACAAAATTGGGCATCAAGCATCATAGGACTTGATGCGCACTTTTGGTTCATTTTGGCCTATGTTTTGTGGTGCAGGGGATTGTGTTTGCTCTATGTTATAACATGTTGATCATGCAATTGTTTTGCTTCGCTAGCCCACACAACAGCGATCAAACAAGACATGAAGGTTAAATCCAACCAAAAAGGTCTAAGAGCATCTACAACCAGACCCTCCACTTCACACCCCCACTCCCCCCCAACACACACACACACACACACACACACACAAACACAAACACAAACACACACACACACACATTTTTCCCTAAATGTCCGGGTTGTCCGATACCCCTCAAATTCAGTCCATATGTGGGGTGGATATGGGGACGCTCGAACGCGTCCAGCATGTCGGACCCGACAGGTCAGGTTCATCTCATATCTCTCCAAATCATCCCTTGCCTTTGCCCAACCTGCCTTCTTTTGTCTCTTCCATGCCACCCCTTCCCTTGCTCAGCCGCCGCCGTCACCCTAGCTTCGTCGCTGTCCCCAACCCACAACACCACCACCATCAGACTCAAACCATGCACAGTTGTCCTTGCCGCCTCGGACATGGTCGCCGCCCTAGATTTTAATTGTGTGCTATAATCATTGTTACATGTATCCGTATCATGAAATGATCGACGTGCATGTGGCTACATGGATTTGAGATTTTGCAAGTGAAGGATGTGGTTGCAGGGAGGACATACATGGGTTGGTTGGCCCCTATTCGTGGATGTGTCCGCGGACATAGAGGGGTCAGATTTGTGCATTGCTGTTGCAAATGCTCTAACACGAATTGAGATCTTTCATCGTAAATCCCACAGGAATCAAATCAACGATAAACTTCCTAGTAAAACAACACGATTTAGCTCTAGTTTCTTGATGTAAAAAAGGGAAGCAGATTCTAGCCAGAGTCAGGGCAAGAAGATTATGAAAGAAGTGAGAAAAGGCACGGTGCTCACCATGGCACCTGTTCAAGACGGAGGCGGGTGTGCCGCAGGCGTCGGGGAGAGCGTACACCCGTGTCCTGTTGATCGGTAACTGCGTCAGCTTCGAGAACATGGCGGCGCAGACGCAGTCGACGACGGCGGGGCTGCCGACGGAGGTCTTCACCTCCCCGCAGCAGGTCTTGGAAGGCTGGCTCGACTTGCTGCCGGGCGATACAAAGTCGAGGCAGTCTGCGAGGCCAGCCAACAATGCCGAGCAGTCCACCGGCGGCGGCGCCGAGCCCGAGAAGGTTGCCCCCGCGGCGCCGGCGAGTGCGAGGAGGACGAGGATGCACGCTGCGGTGGTGGCGCCGCCGGTGAGAGCCATGGGGTGTGGTGTGCGCTTGGGTGCGAGTGGAGTGGATTCGAGTCTGTGGCGGTGGAGCTGGGAGGCGAACCAGGTATGGTGGACAGAATTAAAGGTGGCGTGGAGTCATTTTTTAAGCGAGATCCTCGGACGTATACGGCGCGAGGACGACAGAAACGCGCAGTCGACGCGCAGTGGAATTGACCCGCTGAAGTGGACGCGAGGTCGACGGAGGGAGGTCGACGGAGCAGTGGAATTGATTGAACTGCTATCATCTGATTTGTTTTGAACTTGATCAAGCTTTCACTTCGCCACTCTGCTCGTCAATCTCGTGTGTAAGTCTCTGTCTCTCTCTTGTCTCTTCGGATTTGCTTTGATGTCATTGAAATTGATCAAACTGACGTCATCAGATTTGAACCAGATTAAGTTTGCCCTCCTCTCATGGAAAAAGCGGCTGGCTGAATTTGTAATCCTTTGTATTACCTATGGAAAAGGAGACTAAGGGCATCTCCAATGCCGACTCTCAAACTGTTCGTAATCGTTCATATCACGCGGTCCGGACGTATTTTGCCATCTAGCGCGGTCCTGTATTGCTCTGTTCGACTGTACGGACTCGCAAACCATGCCCGCTTCCGAATATCCTAGCCCACCTAAAAAAACATTCGGCCTCTCCCACCATTTCCATCCAACCCATGCTTCGCTTTTCTTTCCCGCATTCATGGCAGCCCAGAGCACGTACCAACCGACATTGAAGTTGTGCGACATGACCGGTTGGGAGGGCAGCGCTAACGATGCAACCTCTCGGGTGTCACTGCTTCAATGTGGGTGTCGCGCCTCAAGAAACCAACTCGGCGCGTTGCGCCACATTGAAGCGGGTTGGCCGTCCGTTCGCATGGCCTCGCCGCGGCTAAATGAACCGTGTTCCGACAATGCACATCCACACCTTCTCCTCTCTGAGCCCCTCCTCCTCCCCAAGCCTCACCAACTCTAGCGATGTTGAAATATTGGTTCTCCGCGCCAGCAGAAGTAGTCGATCTTCGTCAAGCTCATGGCGTCGCCGCCCGCGGTTTCGGGGGCCCTCGGCCTCCACGACGACCGGCTCCTCTGGAAAAAAGGAGATTGCCATCTCCTCCGGCAATGAGGAGGACCAGGCGCTGCTGCAGTGTCAATCGCGCCTCCTTGCTTTGACGGAAGCATTACTGGGCGATCGCTCCAGGAGTGTGACCCATCACCGCCCTTGCCGCCGCGTTCCAACAAGGAGGAACCGTCATCCCCGCCGCGCTATTGCATCTCCACTCTACCGCTCTATCACGTTTCCACTCCGCCGCGTGAAGGAGGAGACGACGTCCCCCTACGCAACCACGGTAACGTTCAGATCAGATGTCGCATCAAGGAGGACCTGACGTCCCCGGCATGCAACCGCGGCGTCCAAATTGAGTGCCGCGTGAAGGACGAACCCGCGTCGCCACCGTCGGACAACCGATATTGTATTTGGTTTGAAATATGTAAACTAGGGTCAAATTTCCATATGTTTGCAAAAACACAGCAGGCCGGCCGCGAGGACGAAAATGCGTCCGCGTGTTGGGCACATGACCACTGCAAATGCAAAAGGGGGCGGACGATGAGCAGCCAGTCGACCCAAAAGTACAAAAGGCGGACAAAACGCGCGTCCGTTTGTGTCAGTGTGTTGGAGTTGCTCTAAAATCCATACAAACCATGCAACGTCGATCAACACATACATACATAGGCCAACAGAGGACAACATTAATATTAAACTAAGACTAGACAGTTCGATGGCGTAAGACAACACTAAACTAAGCTAGGAGTAGATAGGGAAATTTCATTGACGGCTGCCCTTGCCCTTGAACTTGTCGTCGTTATCGCGAAAATAGAGTTTGGAGAGTATGTAGGGGTCGAGGCGGATCCGTTTGCCGCATGAGTTGGATGTGTCGAAGGAGGCATGGGACATGTTCTCGTCTGACTTTGCGGGCATGCCGACTAAGGCATAGATGGCCCAGGCTTTCTCCTCCGTGAGGTCAGGGGCGACCCTGGTTTGCTCCTTCACGAGGATTCAAGCACAGGCATCCTCCTTTGCTTTCTTCTCCGCGTTGAAGCGCGACGCTGCAATACCCTCTGCATTAACTTGGTGTTGATTCGGCGGCGGCACACATCTGACTCCTTAGAGCATCTACAGGCGGACTCTTCAAATTGATCAGGCGGACGCAGGACCACTGACCGAACAGGAGAGAGAAGCAAAAAAGTTTATCTAACCAGACCCCTCAAAGCCTCCTTAAATGTCCGCGTTGTCTGACACTCCTCATATTCATCTCATGTATGAGATGAGTATAAGGAGTGCCTGGGCGTGTCCGGTCAGTGGTACTGCGTCCGTCACATAGGATTAGGCCCACCACATAGCATCTTTTTTCCTTCTTTTCTTTCTCTCTCTCCTTCTCCATCAATCATATGCATGTGACTGGACATATAAGGTAAAAGTGAAGGACATGGTTGCATGAATGAGAAAATAGAGTCAAAACAGACACACCCGCACACTGACGGACGCATCCGTGAACGTTTGAGAGGCCAAATTTATTCAGTCCGGCTGTAGGTGACCTTAGAGATTAGCATATGCTGCTTGACCGTACGGACGACCCGGCCCTCGTGAGATCCAGACGGCGCCAACACCGCAGAGGACGAGCAGGAGTCGCAACACGCGTTCACCCTCTCACAGCAGGCATGCCTTGAAGGAAATATGCCCTGGAGGCAATAATAAAGTTATTATTTATTTCCTTATATCATGATAAATGTTTATTATTCATGCTAGAATTGTATTAACCGAAAACATAATACATGTGTGAATACATAGACAAACAGAGTGTCACTAGTATGCCTCTACTTGACTAGCTCGTTAATCAAAGATGGTTATGTTTCCTAACCATAGACATGAGTTGTCATTTGATTAACGGGATCACATCATTAGGAGAATGATGTGATTGACTTGACCCATTCCGTTAGCATAGCACTTGATCGTTTAGTTTGTTGCTATTGCTTTCTTCATGACTTATACATGTTCCTATGACTATGAGATTATGCAACTCCCGTTTACCGGAGGAACACTTTGTGTGCCATCAAACGTCACAACGTAACTGGGTGATTATAAAGGTGCTCTACAGGTGTCTCCGAAGGTACTTGTTGGGTTGGCGTATTTCAAGATTAGGATTTGTCACTCCGATTGTCGGAGAGGTATCTCTGGGCCCTCTTGGTAATGCACATCACTTAAGCCTTGCAAGCATTGCAACTAATGAGTTAGTTGCAGGATGATGTATTACGGAACGAGTAAAGAGACTTGCCGGTAACGAGATTGAACTAGGTATTGAGATACCGATGATCGAATCACGGGCAAGTAACATACCGATGACAAAGGGAACAACGTATGTTGTTATGCGGTCTGACCGATAAAGATCTTCGTAGAATATGTAGGAGCCAATATGAGCATCCAGGTTCCGCTATTGGTTATTGACCGGAGACATGTCTCGGTCATGTCTACATTGTTCTCGAACCCGTAGGGTCCGCACGCTTAACGTTACAATGACAGTTTCATTATGAGTTTATATATTTTGATGTATCGAAGGTTCTTCGGAGTCCCGGATGTGATCACGGACTTGACGAGGAGTCTCGAAATGGTCGAGACATAAAGATCGATATATTGGACGACTATATTTGGACACTGGAAAGGTTCCGGGTAAGATTGGGACAATACGGGATCACCGGGAGGTTATCGGAACCCCCCGGGAGGTATATGGGCCTTATTGGGCCTTAGTGGAAAGGAGGGGAAAGGAGCAAGGGAGGGGGCGCCCCCCCAAGCCCAATCCGAATTGGGAGGGGGCCCGGCCCCCCCTTTCCTTCCTCCCTCCTTCATCTTCCTTTCCTCTCCTACTCCTAATAGGAAAAAGGGGAGTCCTACTCCCGGTGGGAGTTGGACTCCCCCCTTTGGGCGCGCTACCCTCCTTGGCCGGCCCCCTCCTCCACTCCTTTATATACAGGGGCAGGGGGGCACCCCAGAGACACAACAATTGATCGTTGATCTCTTAGCCGTGTGCGGTGCCCCCTTCCACCATAATCCTCGATAATATTATAGCGGTGCTTAGGCGAAGCCCTGCGACGGTAGAACATCAAGATCGTCACCACGCCGTCGTGCTGACGGAACTCTTCCCCGACATTCTGCTGGATCAGAGTCCGGGGATCGTCATCGAGCTGATCGTGTGCTAGAACTCGGAGGTGCCGTAGTTTCGATGCTTGATCGGTCGGGCCGTGAAGACGTACGACTACATCAACCGCGTTGTGCTAACGCTTCCGCTTCCGGTCTACGAGGGTACGTAGACAACACTCTCCCCTCTCATTGCTATGCATCACCATGATCTTGCGTGTGCGTAGGAAAATTTGAAATTACTACGTTCCCCAACAGTGGTATCAGAGCCTAGGTTTTATGCATTGATGTTATATGCACGAGTAGAACACAAGTGAGTTGTGGGCGATATAAGTCATACTGCTTACCAGCATGTCACACTTTGGTTCGACGGTATTGTTGGATGAAGCGGCCCGGACCGATATTACGCGTACACTTACGTGAGACTGGTTTTACCGCCGTGCTATGCACACAGGTGACTAGCGGGTGTCAGTTTCTCCAACTTTAGTTGAACCGAGTGTGGCCACGCCCGGTCCTTGAGAAGGTTAAAACAGCACCAACTTGACAAACTATCATTGTGGTTTTGATGCGTAGGTAAGAACGGTTCTTGCTAAGCCCGTAGCAGCCACGTAAAACTTGCAACAACAAAGTAGAGGACGTCTAACTTGTTTTTGCAGGGCATGTTGTGATGTGATATGGTCAAGATGTGATGAGATATAAGTTGTTGTATAAGATGATCATGTTTTGTTGAAGTTATCGGCAACTGGCAGAAGCCTTATGGTTGTCTCTTTATTGCATAAGATGCAAGCGCCAAATAATTGCTTTACAATTATCGCTATGCGATATCAATAGTTGCAAGAGCAATAGTTGGCGAGACGACCATGTGACGACACATTGATATAGATCAAGATGATGGAGATCATGGTGTCATGCCGGTGACGATGGAAATCATGACGATGTTTTGGAGATGGAGATCAAAGGCACAAGATGATGATGGCCATATCATGTCACATATTTTGATTGCATGTGATGTTTATCTTTTATGCATCTTATCTTGCTTTAATTGACAGTAGCATTATAAGATGATCTCTCACTAAATTTCAAGATAAAAAATGTTCTCCCTGAGTATGCACCATTGCCAAAGTTCGTCGTGCCCAGACACCACGTGATGATCGGGTGTGATAAGCTCTACGTCCATCTACAACGGGTGCAAGCCAGTTTTGCACACGCAGAATACTCAGGTTAAACTTGACGAGCCTAGCATATGCAAATATGGCCTCGGAATACTGAGACCGAAAGGTCGAGCGTGAATCATATAGTAGATATGATCAACATAGTGATGTTCACCATTGAAAACTACTCCATTTCACATGATGATCAATTATGGTTTAGTTGATTTGGATCACGTGATCACTTAGAAGATTAGAGGGATGTCTTTCTAAGTGGGAGTTCTTAAGTAATATGATTAATTGAACTTTAATTTATCATGAACTTAGTCCTGGTAGTATTAGCATATCTATGTTGTAGATCAATAGCTCGTGTTTAGCTCCCCTGTTTTATTTTTGATATGTTCATAGAGAAAACTAAGTTGAAAGATATTAGTAGCAATGATGCGGATTGGATCCGTGATCTAACGTTTATCCTCATTGCTGCACAGAAGAATTATGTCCTTAATGCACCGCTAGGTGACAGACCTATTGCAGGAGCAGATGCAGACGTCATGAACGTTTGGCTAGCTCAATATGATGACTACTTGATAGTTTAGTGCACCATGCTTAACAGCTTAGAATCGGGACTTCAAAGACGTTTTGAACGTCATGGATCATATGGATGTTCCAGGAGTTGAAGTTAATATTTCAAGAAAATACCCGAGTTGAGAGATATGAAGTCTCCAACAAGTTCTATAGCTAAAAGTGTTGGGGAACGTTGCAGAAAACAAAAATTTTCCTACGGTTTCACCAAGATCCATCTAGGAGTTCATCTAGCAACGAGTGATTAGATGCATCTACGTACCTTGTAGATCGCGAGCGGAAGCGTTCAAAGAACGGGGATGAGGGAGTCGTACTCGACGTGATTCGAATCACCGAAGATCCTAGCACCGAACAGACGACACCTCCGCGTTCAACACATGTACGGAACAGCCACGTCTCCTCCTTCTTGATCCAGCAAGGGGGAAGGAGAGGTTGAGGGAGATGGCACCAGCAGCAGCACGACGGCGTGGTGGTGGTGGAGCTGCAGTACTCCGGCAGGGCTTCGCCAAGCACTATGGAGGAGGAGGATGTGTTGGAGAGGGAGAGGGAGGCACCAAAGATCAAAGTAAGAAGTCCTCCATCTCCCCACTATATATAGGAGGGCCAAGGGGGGGGGCGTCGGCCCTAGGAGATCCAATCTCCTAGGGGGGTGCGGCCAAGGGGAGGAATCCCTCCTCCCCAAGGCACCTAGGAGGTGCCTTCCCCTCCTAGGACTCTTCCTCCTTGAAACCCTAGGCGCATGGGCCTCTTGGGGCTGGTTCCCTTGGCCCATGTAGGCCAAGGCGCACCCCCTATAGCCCATGTGCCCCCCTGGGACAGGTGGCCCCACCCGATGGACCCCCGGGACCCTTCCGGTGGACCCGGTACAATGCCGGTGACCCCGAAACTTGTCCCGATGCCCGAAATAGCACTTCCTATATATAATTCTTTACCTCCGGACCATTCCGGAACTCCTCTTGACGTCCGGGATCTCATCCGGGACTCCGAACAACATTCGGGTTACTGCATATACATATCCCTACAACCCTAGCGTCACCGAACCTTAAGTGTGTAGACCCTACGGGTTCGGGAGACATGTAGACATGACCGAGACGACTCTCCGGCCAATAACCAACAGCGGGATCTGGATACCCATGTTGGCTCCCACATGCTCCTCGATGATCTCATCGGATGAACCACGATGTCGAGGATTCAAGCAACCCCGTATACAATTCCCTTCGTCAATCGGTATGTTACTTGCCCGAGATCCGATCGTCGGTATCCCAATACCTCGTTCAATCTCGTTACCGGCAAGTCACTTTACTCGTACCATAATGCATGATCCCGTGACCAGACACTTGGTCACTTTGAGCTCATTATGATGATGCATTACCGAGTGGGCCCAGTGATACCTCTCCGTCATACGGAGTGACAAATCCCAGTCTTGATCCGTGTCAACCCAACAGACACTTTCGAGATACCCGTAGTATACCTTTATAGTCATCCAGTTACGTTGTGACGTTTGGTACACCCAAAGCACTCCCACGGTATCCGGGAGTTACACGATCTCATGGTCTAAGGAAAAGATACTTGACATTGGAAAACTCTAGCAAACGAACTATACGATCTTGTGCTATGTTTAGGATTGGGTCTTGTCCATCACATCATTCTCCTAATGATGTGATCTCGTTATCAATGACATCCAATGTCCATAGTCAGGAAACCATGACTATCTGTTGATCAACGAGCTAGTCAACTAGAGGCTTACTAGGGACATGTTGGTGTCTATTATTCACACGTGTATTACGATTTCCGGATAACACAATTATAGCATGAATAAAGACAATTATCATGAACAAGGAAATATAATAATAATGCTTTTATTATTGCCTCTAGGGCATATTTCCAACAGTCTCCCACTTGCACTAGAGTCAATAATCTAGTTACATTGTGATGAATCGAACACCCATGGAATTCTGGTGTTGATCATGTTTTGCTCTAGGGAGAGGTTTAGTCAACGGATCTGCTACATTTAGGTCCGTATGTACTTTACAAATATCTATGTCTCCATCTTGAACATTTTCACGAATGGAGTTGAAGCGACGCTTGATGTGCCTTGTCTTCTTGTGAAACTTGGGCTCCTTGGCAAGAGCAATAGCTCCAGTGTTGTCACAGAAGAGCTTGATCGGCCCCGACGCATTGGGTATGACTCCTAGGTCGGTGATGAACTCCTTCACCCAAATTGCTTCATGTGCTGCCTCCGAGGCTGCCATGTACTCCGCTTCACATGTAGATCCTGCCACGACGCTCTGCTTGCAACTGCACCAGCTTACTGCCCCACCATTCAAAATATACACGTATCCGGTTTGTGACTTAGAGTCATCCAGATCTGTGTCGAAGCTAGCGTCGACGTAACCTTTTACGACGAGCTCTTCGTCACCTCCATAAACGAGAAACATTTCCTTAGTCCTTTTCAGGTACTTCAGGATATTCTTGACCGTTGTCCAGTGTTCCTTGCTGGGATTACTTTGGTACCTTCCTACCAAACTTACGGCAAGGTTTACATCAGGTCTGGTACACAGCATGGCATACATAATAGAACCTATGGCTGAGGCATAGGGGATGACACTCATCTCTTCTATATCTTCTGCCGTGGTCGGACATTGAGCTGAGCTCAATTTCACACCTTGTAACACAGGCAAGAACCCCTTCTTAGACTGATCCATATTGAATTTCTTCAATATCTTATCAAGGTATGTGCTTTGTGAAAGACCTATGAGGCGTCTTGATCTATCTCTGTAGATCTTGATGCCTAATATATAAGCAGCTTCTCCAAGGTCCTTCATTGAAAAACTTTTATTCAAGTAGGCCTTAATGCTGTCCAAGAGTTCTATATCATTTCCCATCAAAAGTATGTCATCTAAATATAATATGAGAAATGCTACAGAGCTCCCACTCACTTTCTTGTAAACACAGACTTCTCCATAAGTCTGTGTAAACCCAAACGCTTTGATCATCTCATCAAAGCGAATGTTCCAACTCCGAGATGCTTGCACCAGCCCATAAATCGAGCGTTGGAGCTTGCACACCTTGTTAGCATTCTTAGGATCGACAAAACCTTCCGACTGCATCGTATACAATTCTTCCTTAAGGAAACCATTAAGGAATGCCGTTTTGACGTCCATCTGCCATATTTCATAATCATAAAATGCGGCAATTGCTAACATGATTCGGACGGACTTCAGCTTCGCTACCGGTGAGAAAGTCTCATCGTAGTCAACCCCTTGAACTTGTCGATAACCCTTAGCGACAAGCCGAGCTTTATAGATGGTCACATTACCATCCGCGTCTGTCTTCTTCTTAAAGATCCATTTATTTTCTATGGCTCGCCGCTCAACGGGCAAGTCAGTCAAAGTCCATACTTCGTTTTCATACATGGATCCTATCTCGGATTTCATGGCTTCTAGCCATTTGTCGGAATCCGGGCCCGCCATCGCTTCTTCATAGTTCGAAGGTTCACCGTTGTCTAACAACATGATTTCCAAGACAGGGTTGTCGTACCACTCTGGTGCGGAACGTGTCCTTGTGGACTTTCGAATTTCAGTAGGAGCTTGATCAGAAGTATCTTGATCATCATCATTAACTTCCTCTCTAGTCGGTGCAGGCACCTCAGGAACATTTTCTTGAGTTGCGCCATTTTCCGGTTCAAGAGGTAATACTTCATCAAGTTCTACTTTCCTCCCACTTACTTCTTTCGAGAGAAACTCTTTCTCTAGAAAGGACCCATTCTTGGCAACAAAGATCTTGCCTTCGGATCTGAGGTAGAAGGTATACCCAATAGTTTCTTTAGGGTATCCTATGAAGACACATTTTTCCGACTTGGGTTCGAGCTTTTCAGGTTGAAGTTTCCTGACATAAGCATCGCATCCCCAAACTTTTAGAAATGACAGCTTAGGTTTCTTCCCAAACCATAATTCAAACAGTGTCGTCTCAACGGATTTCGACGGAGCCCTATTTAAAGTGAATGCGGCAGTCTCTAAAGCATAGCCCCAAAAAGATAGTGGTAAATCGGCAAGAGACATCATAGATTGCACCATATCTAATAGAGTGCGATTACGACGTTCGGATACACCATTACGCTGAGGTGTTCCAGGCGGCGTGAGCTGTGAAACTATTCCACATTTTCTTAAGTGTGTGCCAAACTCGTGACTCAAGTATTCTCCTCCATGATCTGATCGTAGGAACTTGATTTTTCTGTCACGTTGATTCTCAACCTCACTCTGAAATTCCTTGAACTTTTCAAAGGTCTCAGACTTGTGTTTCATTAAGTAGACATACCCATATCTACTCAAGTCATCAGTGAGGGTGAGAACATAACGATAGCCACCGCGAGCCTCAACACTCATTGGACCGCACACATCAGTATGTATGATTTCCAATAAGTTGGTTGCTCGCTCCATTGTTCCTGAGAACGGAGTCTTGGTCATTTTACCCATGAGGCATGGTTCGCACGTGTCAAATGATTCATAATCAAGAGACTCTAAAAGTCCATTAGCATGGAGCTTCTTCATGCGTTTGACACCTATGTGACCAAGGCGGCAGTGCCACAAGTATGTGGGACTATCATTATCAATCTTACATCTTTTGGTACTCACACTATGAATATGTGTAGCATTACGCTCGAGATTCATTAAGAATAAACCATTTACCATCGGAGCATGACCATAAAACATATCTCTCATATAAATAGAACAACCATTATTCTTGGATTTAAATGAGTAGCCATCTCGTATTAAATGAGATCCTGATACAATGTTCATGCTCAAACTTGGCACTAAATAACAATTATTGAGGTTCAAAACTAATCTCGTAGGTAAATGTAGAGGTAGCGTGCCGACGGCAATCACATCGACCTTGGAACCATTCCCGACGCGCATCGTCACCTCGTCCTTCGCCAGTCTCCGCTTATTCCGCAGCTCCTGCTTTGAGTTACAAATGTGAGCAACTGCACCGGTATCAAATACCCAGGAGCTACTACGAGTACTGGTAAGGTACACATCAATTACATGTATATCACATATACCTTTCGTTTTTCCGGCCTTCTTGTCCGCTAAGTATTTGGGGCAGTTCCGCTTCCAGTGACCACTTTCCTTGCAATAAAAGCACTCAGTCTCGGGCTTGGGTCCATTCTTTGGCTTCTTCCCGGCAGCTTGCTTGCCGGGCGCGGCAACTCCCTTGCCGTCCTTCTTGAAGGTTTTCTTACCCTTGCCTTTCTTGAACTTAGTGGTTTTATTGACCATCAACACTTGATGTTCCTTCTTGACTTCTACCTCTGCTGATTTCAGCATAGCAAATACTTCAGGAATGGTCTTTTCCATCCCCTGCATATTGAAGTTCATCACAAAGCTCTTGTAGCTCGGTGGAAGCGACTGAAGGATTCTGTCAATGACCGCGTCATCCGGGAGATTAACTCCCAGCTGAGTCAAGCGGTTATGTAACCCAGACATAGTGAGTATGTGCTCACTGACAGAACTATTTTCCTCCATCTTACAGCTGAAGAATTTGTCGGAGACTTCATATCTCTTGACCCGGGCATGAGCTTGAAAAACCATTTTCAGCTCTTCGAACATCTCATATGCTCCATGTCTCTCAAAACGCTTTTGGAGCCCCGGCTCTAAGCTGTAAAGCATGCCGCACTGAACGAGGGAGTAGTCATCGGTACGTGCCTGCCAAGCGTTCATAACGTCTTGTTCTGCAGGGAGAACAGGTGCATCACCTAGCGGTGCTTGTAGGACATAATCTTTCTTGGCAGCTATGAGGATGATCCTCAGGTTCCAGACCCAGTCCGTATAGTTGCTGCCATCATCTTTCAGCTTGGTTTTCTCTAGGAACGCGTTGAAGTTGAGGACTACGTTGGCCATTTGATCTACAAGACATATTGTAAAGATTTTAGACTAAGTTCATGATAATTAAGTTCATCTAATCAAATTATTCAATGAACTCCCACTTAGATAGACATCCCTCCTGTCATCTAAGTATAACATGATCCGAGTTAACTAGGTCGTGTCCGATCATCACGTGAGACGGACTAGTCAACGTCGGTGAACATCTTCATGTTGATCGTATCTTCTATACGACTCATGCTCGACCTTTCGGTCTTCTGTGTTCCGAGGCCATGTCTGTACACATGCTAGGTTCGTCAAGTCAACCTAAGTGTTTGCATGTGTAAATCTGTCTTACACCCGTTGTATGTGAACGTTAGAATCTATCACACCCGATCATCACGTGGTGCTTCGAAACAACGAACTGTCGCAACGGTGCACAGTTAGGGGGAACACTTTCTTGAAATTATTATGAGGGATCATCTTATTTACTACCGTCGTTCTAAGCAAACAAGATGAAAAACATGATAAACATCACATGCAATCAAATAATAATAGTGACATGATATGGCCAATATCACATAGCTGTTGGGTTTCGTAGTAATTTCAAAAAATTTCCTACGCACACGCAAGATCATGTGATGCATAGCAACGAGGGGGGAGAGTGTTGTCTACGTACCCACGCAGACCGACTGCGGAAGCGTTGACGCAACATAGAGGAAGTAGTCGTACGTCTTCACGATCCAACCGATCAAGCACCGAAACTACGACACCTCCGAGTTCGAGCACACGTTCAGCTCGATGACGATCCCCGAACTCCGATCCAGCAAAGTGTCGGGGAAGAGTTCCGTCAGCACGACGGCGTGGTGACAATCTTGATGCACTACAGCAGCAGGGCTTCGCCTAAACTCCGCTACAGTATTATCAAGGAATATGGTGGCTGGGGCACCGCACACGGCTAAGGAATAGATCACGTGGATCAACTTGTGTGTTTCTGGGGTGCCTCTACCTCAGTATATAAAGGACTAGAGGGGGGAGGCTGGCCGGCCAAGGTGTGGCGCGCCAGGAGAGTCCTACTCCCTCTGGGAGTAGGATCCCCCCCCAATCCTAGTTGGAATAGGATTCGCGGAGGGGGAAAAGAGAGGGAGGGGGCCGGCCACCTCTCCTAGTCCTAATAGGACTAGGGGAAGGGGGAGGCGCGCAGCCCATGTAGGGCTACCTCTTCTCTTTTCCACTAAGGCCCATCATGGCCCATTTAGCTCCCCGGGGGGTTCCGGTAACCTCCCGGTACTCTGATAAAATCCCGATTTCACCCGAAACACTTCCGATATCCAAACATAGGCTTCCAATATATCAATATTTATGTCTCGACCATTTCGAGACTCCTCGTCATGTCCGTGATCACATCCGGGACTCCGAACAACCTTCGGTACATCAAAATGCATAAACTCATAATATAACTGTCATCGTAACCTTAAGCGTGCGGACCCTATGGGTTCGAGAACAATGTAGACATGACCGAGACATGTCTCCGGTCAATAACCAATAGCGGGACCTGGATGCCCATATTGGCTCCTACATATTCTACGAAGATCTTTATCGGTCAGACCGCATAACAACATACGTTGTTCCCTTTGTCATCGGTATGTTACTTGCCCGAGATTCGATCGTCGGTATCCCATATCTAGTTCAATCTCGTTGCCGGCAAGTCTCTTTACTCGTTCTGTAATACATCATCCCGCAACTAACTCATTTAGTTGCAATGCTTGCAAGGCTTAAGTGATGTGCATTACCGAGAGGGCCCAGAGATACCTCTCCGACAATCGGAGTGACAAATCCTAATCTCGAAATACGCCAACCCAACATCTACCTTTGGAGACACCTGTAATGCTCCTTTATAATCACCCAGTTACGTTGTGACGTTTGGTAGCACCCAAAGTGTTCCTCCGGTAAACGGGAGTTGCATAATCTCATAGTCATAGGAACATGTATAAGTCATGAAGAAAGCAATAGCAACATACTAAACGATCAGGTGCTAAGCTAATGGAATGGGTCATGCCAATCAGATCATTCAACTAATGATGTGATCTCATTAATCAAATAACAACTCTTTGTTCATGGTTAGGAAACATAACCATCTTTGATTAACGAGCTAGTCAAGTAGAGGCATACTAGTGACACTCTGTTTGTCTATGTATTCACACATGTATTATGTTTTCGGTTAATACAATTCTAGCATGAATAATAAACATTTATCATGATATAAGGAAATAAATAATAACTTTATTATTGCCTCTAGGGCATATTTCCTTCAATAGCTCCTTTGATCTCCATCTTGGGGCTCCATGATCATCTTGTCACCGGCATGACACCATGATCTCCATCATCATGATCTCCATCATTGTGTCTCCATGAAGTTGCTCGCCAACTATTACTTCTACTACTATGGCTAACGCGTTTAGCAATAAAGTAAAGTAATTTACATGGCGTTTCTCAATGACACGCAGGTCATACAAAAAATAAAGACAACTCCTATGGCTCCTGCCGGTTGTCATGATTCCTATTACAATAGCATGAACATCTCATACATTACATATAGATCATTCATCATTCATCACAACTTTGGCCATATCATATCACAAAGCACTTGCTGCAAAAACAAGTTAGACGTCCTCTAATTGTTGTTGCAAGTTTTACGTGGCTGAAATAGGGTTCTAGCAAGAACATTTTCTTACCTACGTGAAAGCCACAACGTGATTTGTCAACTTCTATTTACCCTTCATAAGGACCCTTTTCATCGAATCCGCTCCAACTAAAGTAGGAGAGACAGACACCCGCCAGCCACCTTATGCAACTTGTGCATGTTAGTCGGTGGAACCGGTCTCACGTAACCGTACGTGTAAGGTTGGTCCGGGCCGCTTCATCCCACAATACCATTGAAGCAAGATAAGACTAGTAGCGGCAAGAAAGTTGACAACATCAACGCCCACAACAAATTGTGTTCTACTCGTGCAAGAGAACTACGCATAGACCTAGCTCATGATGCCACTGTTGGGGAACGTTGCAGAAAACAAAAAATTTCCTACGGTTTCACCAAGATCCATCTAGGAGTTCATCTAGCAACGAGTGATTAGATGCATCTACGTACCTTGTAGATCGCGAGCGGAAGCGTTCAAAGAACGGGGATGAGGGAGTCGTACTCGACGTCATTCGAATCGCCGAAGATCCTAGCACCGAACGGACGGCACCTCCGCGTTCAACACACGTACGGAACAGCCACGTCTCCTCCTTTTTGATCCAGCAAGGGGGAATGAGAGGTTGAGGGAGATGGCACCAGCAGCAGCACGACGGCGTGGTGGTGGTGGAGCTGCAGTACTCCGGCAAGGCTTCGCCAAGCACTATGGAGGAGGAGGATGTGTTGGAGAGGGAGAGGGAGGCACCAAAGATCAAAGTAAGAAGTCCTCCATCTCCCCACTATATATAGGAGGGCCAAGGGGGGGGCGCCGGCCCTAGGAGATCCAATCTCCTAGGGGGGTGCGGCCAAGGAGAGGAATCCCTCCTCCCCAAGGCACCTAGGAGGTGCCTTCCCCTCCTAGGACTCTTCCTCCTTGAAACCCTAGGCGCATGGGCCTCTTGGGGCTGGTGCCCTTGGCCCATGTAGGCCAAGGCGCACCCCCTACAGCCCATGTGGCCCCCCGGGACAGGTGGCCCCACCCGGTGGACCCCCGGGACCCTTCCGGTGGACCCGGTACAATGCCGGTGACCCCGAAACTTGTCCCGATGCCCGAAATAGCACTTCCTATATATAATTATTTACCTCCGGACCATTCCGGAACTCCTCGTGACGTCCGGGATCTCATCCGGGACTCCGAACAACATTCGGATTACTGCATATACATATCCCTACAACCCTAGCGTCACCGAGCCTTAAGTGTGTAGACCCTACGGGTTCAGGAGACATGTAGACATGACCGAGACGACTCTCCGGCCAATAACCAACAGCGGGATCTGGATACCCATGTTGGCTCCCACATGCTCCTCGATGATCTCATCGGATGAACCACGATGTCGAGGATTCAAGCAACCCCGTATACAATTCCCTTCGTCAATCGGTATGTTACTTGCCCGAGATCCGATCGTCGGTATCCCAATACCTCGTTCAATCTCGTTACCGGCAAGTCACTTTACTCGTACCGTAATGCATGATCCTGTGACCAGACACTTGGTCACTTTGAGCTCATTATGATGATGCATTACCGAGTGGGCCCAGTGATACCTCTCCGTCATACGGAGTGACAAATCCCAGTCTTGATCCGTGTCAACCCAACAGACACTTTCGAGATACCCGTAGTATACCTTTATAGTCATCCAGTTACGTTGTGACGTTTGGTACACCCAAAGCACTCCCACGGTATCCGGGAGTTACACGATCTCATGGTCTAAGGAAAAGATACTTGACATTGGAAAACTCTAGCAAACGAACTATACGATCTTGTGCTATGTTTAGGATTGGGTCTTGTCCATCACATCATTCTCCTAATGATGTGATCTCGTTATCAATGACATCCAATGTCCATAGTCAGGAAACCATGACTATCTGTTGATCAACGAGCTAGTCAACTAGAGGCTTACTAGGGACATGTTGGTGTCTATTATTCACACGTGTATTACGATTTCCGGATAACACAATTATAGCATGAATAAAGACAATTATCATGAACAAGGAAATATAATAATAATGCTTTTATTATTGCCTCTAGGGCATATTTCCAACAAAAAGATGGAGGAGAATAGCTCAAGCAGTGAGCATGTGTTCAGATTGTCTGGGTACTACAATTGCTTGAATCAAGTGGGAGTTAATCTTCCAGATAAAATAGTGATTGACAGAATTCTCTAGTCATCATCACCAAGTTAGTAGAACTTCGTGATGAAATATAGTATGCAAGGGATGATGAAAACGATTCCCGAGCTTTTCATGATGATGAAATCGATGAAGGTAGAAATCAAGAAAAATATCAAGTGTTGATGGTAGACAAGACCACTAGTTTCAAGAAAAGGGCAAAGGGTAGAAGGGGAACTTCAAGAAGAACGGCAAGCAAGTTGCTGCTCAAGTGAAGAAGCCCAAGTCTGGTCCTAAGCCTGAGACTAAGTGCTTCTACTGCAAAGGGACTGGTCACTGGAAGCGGAACTACCCCAAGTATTTGGCGGATAAGAAGGATGGCAAAGTGAACAAAGGTATATTTGATATACAGATTATTGATGTGTATTTTACTAGTGTTCATAGCAACCCCTCGGTATTTGATACTGGTTCAGTTTCTAAGAGTAGTAACTCGAAACGGGAGTTGCAGAATGAACATAGGCTAGTTAAGGGTGAAGTGACGATGTGTGTTGGAAGTGGTTCCAGGATTGATATGATCATCATCGCACACTCCCTATACTTTTGGGATTAGTGTTGAACCTAAATAAGTGTTATTTGGTGTTTGCGTTGAGCATGAATATGATTTGATCATGTTTATTGCAATACAGTTATTCATTTCAGTAAGAGAATAAATTGTTGTTCTGTTTACATGAATAAAACCTTATATGGTTACACACCCAATGAAAATGGTTCGTTGGATCTCGATCGTAGTGATACACATATTCATAATATTGAAACCAAAAGATGCAAAGTTAATAATGATGGTGCAATTTATTTGTGGCACTGCCATTTAGGTCATATTGGTGTAAAGCGCATGAAGAAAATCCATGCTGATGGGATTTTGGAATCACTTGATTATGAATCAGTTGATGCTTGCAAACCATGCCTCATGGGCAAGATGACTAAGACTCCGTTCTCCAGAACAATGGAGCGAGCAACAGATTTGTTGGAAATCATACATACTGATGTATGTGGTCCGATGAATATTGAGGCTCGTGGCAGGTATCATTATTTTCTGATCTTCACATATGATTTGAGCAGATATGAGTATATCTACTTGATGAAACACAAGTTTGAAATATTTGAAAAGTTCAAAGAATTTCAGAGTGAAGTGGAGAATCATCGTAACAAAAATAAAAATTTCTACAATATGATCGCAGAAGTAAAATATTTGAGTTACGAGTTTGGCCTTCAGTTAAAACAATGTGAAATAGTTTCACTACTCACGCCACCTGAAACACCACAGTGTAATGGTGTGTCCGAACGTCGTAACCGTGCTTTATTAGATATGGTGCAATCTATGATGTCTCTTACCGATTACCACTATCGTTTTGGGGTTATGCATTAGAGACAGCTACATTCACGTTAAATAGGGCACCATCTAAATTCGTTGAGACGATGTCGTATGAACTGTGGTTTGGCGAGAAACCTAAGCTGTCGTTTCTTAAAGTTTGGGACTGCGATGCTTATGTGAAAAAGTTTCAACTTGATAAGCTCGAACCCAAATCGGAGAAGTAATTCTTCATAGGATACCCAAAAGAAAATGTTGGGTACACCTTCTATGACAGATCCGAAGTCAAGATATTCATTGCTGAGAATGGATCCTTTATAGAGAAGGAGTTTCTCTCGAAAGAAGTGAGTGGGAGGAAAGTAGAACTTGATGAGGTAACTGTACCTGCTTCCTTATTGGAAAGTAGTTCATCACAGAAATCTGTTCCTGTGACTACTACACCAATTAGTGAGGAAGCTAATGATGATGATCATGTAACTTCAGATCAAGTTACTACCGAACCTCGTAGGTAAACCAGAGTGAGATCCGCACCAGAATGGTACGGTAATCCTATTCTGGAGGTCATGTTACTTGACCATGACGAACCTACGAACTATGAGGAAGCGATGATGAGCCCAGATTCCGCGAAATGGTTTGAGGCCATGAAATCTGAGATGAGATCCATGTATGAGAACAAAGTATGGACTTTGATTGACTTGCCCAATGATCGGCGAGTCATTGAGATTAAATGGATCTTCAAGAGGAAGACAGACGTTGATAGTAGTGTTACTATCTACAAAGCTAGAATTGTCGCAAAAAGGTTTTCGACAAGTTCAAGGTGTTGACTACGATGAGAGTTTCTCACTCGTATCTATGCTTAAGTCTGTCCGAATCATGTTAGCCGCATTTTATGAAATCTGGCGAATGGATAAACAAAACTGCATTCTTTAATGTATTTATTAAAGAAGAAGTTGTATATGATGCAACCAGAAGATTTTGCCAATCCTAAAGGTACTAAAAAAATATGCAAGCTCTAGCGATCCATCTATGGACTGGTGCAAGCATCTCGGAGTTGGAATATACGCTTTGATAAGTTGATCAAAGCATATAGTTTTATACAGACTTGCGGTGAAGCCTGTATTTACAAGAAAGTGAGTGGGAGCACTACAACATTTCTGATAAGTATATGTGAATGACATATTGTTGATCGGAGATAATGTAGAATTATTCTGCAAAGCATAAAGGAATGTTTGAAAGGAGTTTTTCAAGGAAAGACCTCGGTGAAGCTGCTTACATATTGAGCATCAAGATCTATAGAGATAGATCAAGACGCTTGATAAGTTTTCAATGAGTACATACCTTGACAAGTTTTTGAAGTAGTTCAAAATGGAACAGTCAAAGAAAGAGTTCTTGCCTGTGTTACAAGGTGTGAAATTGAGTAAGACTCAAAGCTCGACCACGGCAGAAGATAGAGAGAGAATGAAAGTCATTCCCCATGCCTCAGCCATATGTTCTATAAAGTATGCCATGCTGTGTACCAGACCTATTGTATACCCTGCCCTGAGTTTGGCAAGGGAGTGCAATAGTGATCTAGGAGAAGATAACTGGACATTGGTCAAAATTATCCTTAGTGGAATAAGGATATGTTTCTCAATTATGGAGGTGACAAAAGGTTCGTCGTAAAGGGTTACGTCGATGCAAGTTTTGACACTAATCCAGATGACTCTAAGTCTCAATCTGGATACATATTGAAAGTGGGAGCAATTAGCTAGAGTAGCTCCGTGCAGAGCATTGTTGACATAGAAATTTGCAAAATACGTATGGATCTGATTATGGCAGACCCGTTGACTAAACTTCTCTCACAAGCAAAAACATGATCACACCTTAGTACTCTTTGGGTGTTAATCACATAGCGATGTGAACTAGATTATTGACTCTAGTAAACCCTTTGGGTGTTGGTCACATGTCGATGTGAACTATGGGTGTTAATCACATGGTCATGTGAACTATTGGTATTAAATCACATGGTGATGTGAACTAGATTATTGACTCTAGTGCAAGTGGGAGACTGAAGGAAATATGCCCTAGAGGCAATAATAAAGTTATTATTTATTTCCTTATATCATGATAAATGTTTATTATTCATGCTAGAATTGTATTAACCGGAAACATAATACATGTGTGAATACATAGACAAACAGAGTGTCACTAGTATGCCTCTACTTGACTAGCTCGTTGATCAAAGATGGTTATGTTTCCTAACCATAGACATGAGTTGTCATTTGATTAACGGGATCACATCATTACGAGAATGATGTGATTGACTTGACCCATTCCGTTAGCATAGCACTTGATCATTTAGTTTGTTGCTATTGCTTTCTTCATGACTTATACATGTTCCTATGACTATGAGATTATGCAACTCCCATTTACCGGAGAAACAGTTTGTGTGCCACCAAACGTCACAACGTAACTGGGTGATTATAAAGATGCTCTACAGGTGTCTCCGAAGGTACTTGTTGGGTTGGCGTATTTTGAGATTAGGATTTGTCACTCCGATTGTCGGAGAGGTATCTTTGGGCCCTCTCGGTAATGCACATCACTTAAGCCTTGCAAGCATGGCAACTAATGAGTTAGTTGCAGGATGATGTATTACGGAACGAGTAAAGAGACTTGCCGGTAACGAGATTGAACTAGGTATTGAGATACCGACGATCGAATCTCGGGCAAGTAACATACCGATGACAAAGGGAACAACGTATGTTGTTATGCGGTCTGACCGATAAAGATCTTCGTAGAATATGTAGGAGCCAATATGAGCATCCAGGTTCCGCTATTGGTTATTGACCGGAGACATGTCTCGGTCATGTCTACATTGTTCTCGAACCCGTAGGGTCCGCACGCTTAACGTTACGATGACAGTTTCATTATGAGTTTATATATTTTGATGTACCGAAGGTTGTTCGTAGTCCCGGATGTGATCACGGACTTGACGAGGAGTCTCGAAATGGTCGAGACATAAAGATCGATATATTGGACGACTATATTTGGACACCGGAAAGGTTCCGGGTAAGATTGGGACAATACCGGATCACCGGGAGGTTATCGAAACCCCCCGGGAGGTATATGGGCCTTATTGGGCCTTAGTGGAAAGGAGGGGAATGGAGCAAGGGAGGGGGCGCCCCCCCAAGCCCAATCCGAATTGGGAGGGGGCCCGGCCCCCCCCTTTCCTTCCTCCCTCCTTCATCTTCCTTCCTTCTCCTACTCCTAATAGGAAAAGGGGAGTCCTACTCCCGGTGGGAGTTGGACTCCCCCCTTTGGGCGCGCTACCCTCCTTGGCCGGCCCCCTCCTCCACTCCTTTATATACAGGGGCAGGGGGGCACCCCAGAGACACAACAACTGATCATTGATCTCTTAGCCGTGTGCGGTGCCCCCTTTCACCATAATCCTCGATAATATTGTAGCGGTGCTTAGGCGAAGCCCTGCGATAGTAGAACATCAAGATCGTCACCACGCCGTCGTGCTGACGGAACTCTTCCCCGACATTCTGCTGGATCGGAGTCCGGGGATCGTCATCGAGCTGAACGTGTGCTAGAACTCGAAGGTGCCGTAGTTTCGGTGCTTGATCGGTCGGGCCATGAAGACGTACGACTACATCAACCACGTTGTGCTAACGCTTCTGCTTCCAGTCTACAAGGATACGTAGACAACACTCTCCCCTCTCGTTACTATGCATCACCATGATCTTGCGTGTGCATAGAAAAATTTGAAATTAGTACGTTCCTCAACATGCCTTGCCTGTACCCCAGAGTAGTCGTAGCAACTGTCACATTCGTAACCATGGTGGGTGTCATTTTCGAGGTAAATATCGCAGGGACAAGCTCCGATGGTGACGTGGACCGCGCCTATTACGCCATTGTTGGATCTGAGCCGGACTATGGGGAAGTCGTAGGCTGCTAGAGGATCCACGTCCGGGAGACCTCCTCTTCGGCGCCTTAGGCGCTGGTTAGCTTAGCGGACGTTCGTAGCAGCTTCACGTGGGCCGGCCTAGCTAACACACTCGCTCCGTGCGTGTTTCGTTCGTTCGTTTTTGTGTGTGCGGCCCTTCATTCACAAAACTGAAAAAACATGCGGATATGAAAATTACGAATTTTGAAAGCAGTTCATGAATTTGAAAAAGTTCATCAATTCTAAAAAAACTTTCATCAATTTTTAAACACATTTCAGAAGATTTGAAAAAATGTTAAACGGATTTGAAAAAAAGTTTATCGGATTTGAAAAAAAGTTCTTCGAGTTTGAAAAAGTTCAGCGTGTTTGAAAAAAGGTTCTTCGAATTTGAAGAAGAATTCATCGATTTGCAGAAAAATTCATGAAGAAAAAAGTTTCTCAAATTTGAAAAAGGAAAGAAAAGGGGGACAGAAAAAAGGAAAAACAGAAGAAATGTAAAAATGATAAAAACCGAAACGACGTCCTAGCGATAAAAACATGTAAGTAATCACAAAAAACTGAAGTGGTTGGGTGGTTGTCGCGTCCTACTCTGAACTTGCGTGTCGTGGGATCGAATCCTGGCTCGCGCACACTTTGTGCACTTTAGGAACAGAAAAATGGGCCAGCCCCCCCTTAGTGAAATACAGCCCCTTAGTGAAATGAGTAGTATCGGCCGCTAAAGGCGCCGAATAGGGTTTGATCACGTCGGGAGGCTCCACCGCTGAAATGAGTAGTATCGGCCGCTAAAGGCGCCGAATAGGGTTTGATCACGTCGGGAGGCTCCACCGACAAGCGGTGGAGCTTGGGTCTCGACCCAGCACCTACAGAGTGCAAGCCACACTTTGTGATGTTCCTCCTAGTATAAATAGGTTTTTCCTGCTAAAAATAATCCAAATAATTATTTTGGCTCAAATAATACTCCGAATCATTTTATGAAAATATCAAAGAAATCAAAAAACTAATAATACTCATGTAGAACCTAGGAAAATTATCTTCCCGCTCCAAATGCAACTAATTTATTTCATTTAATAAAACCAATTCGGGTCTTAATAAGAATTATGTAAAATTACTTTTAGGGGTTATTTAACTCCAAATAATATCCCAATATTTCCCAATTCTTTTTATATGGAAGAATCAATATTATTTTTGCTCACTAAATTTTCCTTCGTTATAAGATGGTTTGAATATCCTAAAAAAAATCTAACAATGCATTTGAATAATGATATGGAGTGCATGGTTTTAGTAACATCCAAATTTAGAAAATTTGGGATGTTACACATGGTGTCAGTACTTTCTTGAATAGTGCAGTCATTCTATTAGAGGAAACTGAGGGAACCCTTGCTTTTAAAAAACTAGTCCATTGACGAAGGAATATAAGATGACAAGGCACATGGGCTACTTTTAGAGAAAAGGCATCGACCGAGCCCGAGAGAGGGCTCGAACCTAGCCCGGCTTTGAATTAACAAAGCCATCAACCGGACAGGATTACAAGGAACGACATTAAAGGAAACAAGCAGAGCAGAGATACATAGTGCTAAGTGGAACGGCCCAAAGACAACAACAGACAAAGTTGCCAACGACCACTTCAGTGTCAAACAAGCAACCAAACTAAGGCTACAGGAGGACGACAACTCCAGGATAGTATTGTGCTGCTGACTGCAACCGCACGGGAAGACAAGAGCAGCCCAAGATCTGTCTCTGCCGCCGCAAAGGGCCACAACCCTTTACCCGGGCTCGACGGGAGCCGCACCGGCGGCCGGCAGAGAGGTTCCACATGAACCCAGACCAGGGCGCCGAGCCACCAAGGGAAACAGCAAAGGCAGACCCACACGCACCGGAAGCCGACCAAGAGCACCGTCGCCGGAAGCCGCAGGACAGGACGGCAGCCGCAAGTCGTCGGACGAAGGCGAAGAACCACGGAGATGGCCAAAAGGGGCACAACCAAAGCGGTGGTCAAGGATTGTAATGCAACCGAGACCACGGCGGCCGCCACTGAGAAGAGCAAGCTGCCTCACACCGTCACCACGCCACCAGCAGCTCCACCCCACACGAACAATCCCGGAAGACGCCTTCAAGAAGGAGCACGTCACCGGAAGCCGCCGTCGTCCAAGCAAGGGGAGGGCAGGTCTTCACCTGTGCTCGAGGGAGGGTGGGAGGGGAGAACCACACCAAAGCCTCCAGGAAGGACCACGGCGCCGAAGACGTCGCCTTTGGTGAGGCCGCCGCGCCGGCCAGGGGTTTCCCCCGGAATCACGCCCAACCACCAGATCCGACTATCCAGACCCCCATGACGGCGACCGAAGCCACCAGGGGCTGGAGCAGGCGCAGATCGGAGCAGATCGAGATCGGGGACGGAGCTTCTCCAGGAGCGCAAGACGACCCACGCGGGGGCGCCGCATCGCCAGCACCCGCCACCCCCTGCCGTCCGCACGGCCCGGGAGGTGGCCCGACAGCACCCGCCGCACCGGCCACGCCGGGCACCACCCATCGGAGCCGCCGCCCCGGACGCCGGGGCCCTCCGCAAAGACGGAGCCACCAGATCCCCGCCGCCACCTTCATAGGTGTCGCGCGGCCGCGCCAACGAGCACCTCAGGCGGCGGCGGAGGGAGAGGAGAGGGAGGGGGAGGCGCGGAGGGGATCTGGGGTTCGCCCCCGAGTGCCTCAGGAGCACACATGGGCTACTAACAAGTAACAAGGGCAAAGTCAGCTGGCGAGGGAAGGCTGCATGAACAGGCTTTGTAAAACCTGGTTTAGTATTTCTCCAGCGTGTATTCGTGATGTTCTCTTCAACGATTTCGTCGGGAACTAAGTGATAAATGCAGCGTTTGACCCTCAAAAAACAAGGACAAAGTGAGCTGACAATGCGTTGAAGAAGAGCAACACTACACGCACAGATAGAAATAAGGTGAGGGGTCTAACCCCGCTGAAATTCACAGGGGAGAAAAGATTACTTAGGACAGGCCCTTTAAGTTCTATGTAAAACCCCGTGTGTGTAGAATTTTCGGCTGAAGAATTTAAGGCCATTGACACAGGAACCTCCTATCTGTCGCTAGGCGTTGGCGAACGACCCAGCGCACACATACTTCCCCCCGCGCGCCCTTTTTCGGCTAGCCCATGTGCGGGGCATTCTTTTTTAGCCTTTGTCCTTCTATTTTGTGTTCTTCGTTTAAAAAAAATTGAGATTTCAAAGAAATTCCACATTTAAAAAATGTGACTTTTAAAGAACAAATGTTCAACAAATCATAAAATTCTCAGGGAGTCAAAGAATGTTCGGGATTTTTTTTAAAATGTATGCATATTAAAATATTCGGGAAATAGAGTTTTTCATTATCTGGAAAAAGTGTTCATACATTAAAAAATCGCGAATTGGAACAATTTTTTCACAAATTCTAAAAATGTTCATGGTTCTTTAAAATGTTCCCAATATTCAAAAAAGTTAGTGAATTACAAAAAATTCCATCAATTAAAATAATTGCTGATTCAAAATTTGTTCATGCATTTCAAAAATGTTTGTCAAAACGAAAATATGTTTGTGGCTTTCAAATATTGTCCATCAATTTCAAAAATAATAGTCGATTCGAAAAATGTTCATGATTTTCAAAAGGAAATTTTATTTTCTTTAAAATGTAGGAAATTTTCGCGAATAGGAGAATTGTTCATGATTTCAAAGAATGTAATTTTTTTTTAAAAACAAATAAAAATAAATAAAAGTGAAAATGAAACAAAAAATAAAATATAAAATGAAACTGAAAAAAGTAGAAAAACATAATCATGTTTTTGGTTATAGAACCTTCCCAAAACCAAAAGGAGGTAAAGGGCCGGCCGAACGTGTATACAGAGGGTGTGTTTGGTTGAGGAACCAATTGTCATGGAATGGAATAGTTCCATTCTAGAGGAACGGGTCGGTTCCATTCCTGTGTTTGGTATGAGCAAAAAAGTAGAATGGGTTGTTTCCGTTCCGGTGTTTGGTTGGAAGAACGGAATGAAAAATGGAACGGCATAAAATTCATAATTTGGGCAGCATTTCAATTGTATTTTTAAGAAAGGCAACATATCAGTATATATTGACAAGCTTGACACATAAATGATAGCACATCGAACACAAATCTTCTCTTCCTTGCGTGATCTTCTCTTCCTTGAATCAAAAAGGATATTACACGTTAGCATATACTGCAAACACATACTAGATAGCATTTATTTGAGTAGATATTGGATCAAAACACAGCCATGAATTAAAAAGCAACCACAAGCCGAACTAGCTCTCTCGGCTGGACAATTTCCATGATTGAAAAAAATACCAGCTGCATCATATACAAGGGGATCTGAGAGAGGCTCGTACCTTCAGGAGAGGAGAGTCTGCTGCACCTCTGCGCCAATGTTAGCCTGCCGGAATCCCACCTAGACCTCCGTCCCGCTGCAAGAACGCCGGCACGCAGCTCCAGACCGAGAGAGGGGGGGGGGTCTTCTGCCCCGTTCGTGACTCCCCTATGGTGCTGCAGATCCAGAGAGAGGAAAGAAGAGTCTGCCGGCGGCGAGAATCGGAAGGAACCGGGGCGGCAGACTGGATCGAGGGAGGAAGAGAGACGAGGGGCAACGACGCACCAGGACAGGTGAGGCTCGATTGGGTTTGCGGGGGTGAGATGAGGAGCAGTTCCATGTCGTCCGCCCGATTTGGAGGTTCCACTCGGTTCCGCATCTGGGCCGAATATTCGCTCTGCGGGGACGAGTTGGTTACCGTTCCATGTACCAACCAAATGCGAGAACTAGGCCCAGGAATAGGTCCGACCCATGACATTCCAGTCCATTCCAGGAATCAAACACACCCATAGTGGACCTCCTATTTGATGCTCTTTGCACCAAACATGGACTAAACCGGTGAATGGACGTGTTAAACTAAATACAGATGGATCGGTACTCCATGGTAATGCAGGAGTATGCATGGTCCTTAGAGACCACGAGGGGACAATTATATTAAGCTCCAGTAGACACCTAATCTCATGCAATGATATATTCGAAGCTGAACTCTTGGCAATTAAGAGGACAAGGCTTCTCAGAAGTGTCCGCGGGAAGTGAGGATCCCTCAAATAGTAAATGCAGGTCACCCGCGAGTTGATATTCAACTTAGTGTTGAAAGACACCTAAAGGACGTTATGCATCCAGAACCCAGCACAACCGTGCACACAAATATTGGTGCTAGGACATTGGTACACCTTGACTCGATTGTTGTGGGAAATCGATGAGTCAGAAGGTATTGATGAGATTTCCATCAACTAAGTTGAATCAGGAGAATCATTCAATAGAAAGACTACAATTGTCGACATATTTTTCGCCTCAAAGATTGCAGATGACCTGGCATTGGATCACGAACCTAAGTCCATGGCAGAGTGTATGAAATGCTCAAACTGGTCCAATTAGAAGGTTGCAATAGAGAACGAATTGTGCTCGCTTGCCAAGAGAGGGGTATTTACTGCAGTAATACCTACTCCTCCTAATCTTGTCCCTGTGGGGGCAAAATGGGTTTTTGTTCGACGGAATGAAAACAATGAGGCGGTGGGATATAAAGCGAGGCTTGTAGCACAAGGGTTTACACAGAGACCTAGCATCGATTATGATGAAACATATTCTCCCGTGATGAGTGGAATCACGTACCGATACTTGATATCACTGGTAATGCAAATGAATTTGTATATCCAATTGATGGATGTGGTGACAACATATTTATATGGGTCACTCAAGAAGGATATCTATATGAAAGTTCCCGAGGAACTGAAGATTCCGGATCCAAAAGCTAATCGTAACATGCATTGCGTAAAGCTACTAAAGTCGTTATACGGCTTGAGACAGTCGAGTAGACTGTGGTATAACCGACTAAGTGAGTTCCTTCTAAAGAAGCGTTACTCAAACGACAATGATTGCCCATGTGTGTTCATCAAGAAATCCACTGGTGGATTTTGTATAATTTTTGTGTATCTTGATGACTTGAACATCATTGGAACTACACGCGAAATACATAAGGCAAGTAATCATTTGAAGACGGGATTCGAGATGAAAGATTTGGGTAAAACCAAATTCGGTCTTGGTTTGCAACTTGAACATTTTTCTTGAGGAATACTTGTTCATCAGTCTGCTTACATCCAAAAGATATTGGAAAAGTTCAATATGGATAAAGCATATCCGTCAAAAACACCTATGGTCGTCAGATCTCTTGATAGAGATAAAGACCCATTTAGGCCTAAGGGTGATGATCAAGAGATATTGGGACCAGAGTTTCCATATCTTAGTGCCATTGGTGCACTGACTGTGCACTGATGTATCTAGCAATAGCTTAGTTGAGCCCTGTTGGGGGTTGGGTGTGACGCCCCGAGACCATTGCGCCAGGTGTCCTCCAGTTGTTCGCTGTCGTTGCCATGTCATTTGCTTGCGTGTTGCTTTTCATCATGTCATCATCCGCATTGCATCATCATGTTTTCGAAACTTGCATTAGTCCGGGTCTCCCAGTTCCGTCCGTGTCCGTTCTAAGCCCAGACACACTCGCACGCGCCCGCGCACGTCCGAAATATTATTTTATAAGTGGCCGGAAAAATGTTCTCGGAATGGGATGAGAGTTGACGTGTGGTCTTATTATAGTGCAGATAGACCGCCTGTCAAGTTTCAACGCATTCGGAGTTCGTTTGATAGCCCAACGGATAACTATAGCGACATTATAGTCGGTCTAACGTCGGATGTTTTCGGTCTCCGGAAACTATCGCCGTGTCTCTCTCTCTTCTCTTCTCTCAGCCCAAAGCTTCTGCACAGTCCGCTGACAACCGCCAGACCCCGAAACCCTCTCTGCAGAGTGCTTCTAATCCCTCACGTGCGCGTCCGAAACTTCCCCGGACCCGACCCGGGCAGTCGTCACCGTCGGGTCCGGATCATCCCCAAACATCTACAAAACATCACCGTTTTCTTATTTGGACTCCCTAGCCTATTTTTTTCCTGACCGTCCGATTTTGATCGGAGGGACGGGATACCCCCTAACCCGACCCCCTCAATCGTAACAGTTGAGTCCGGATCAACCCTGAAATACCACAATACTTCTTTCGTTTTTTCTTTTGACTATCCAATTGACCCAGAGCCGTCCGATGACGATCGGACGCACCTAAAACTCCCCCCGTCTGCTATATATACATACCAACCCTAAAATTTTGGGAAATGTCCCATCTTTTCCTCACCGCGCCGCCACTCCACCTGGTCTCTCCTTCCACCTCGGGATCTTCCCAGATCCAAATCCTCCCGCAGCCAACCATCTCCCTCCTCGTGTTCAGCCACGACCGAACTAGCAGGCCCCGTGCCCCCACCGCGCTCATGCTTCGTGCATGTGTCCCTCGAGCCGGAGCTCGCCCGCAAGCAGAACCGCCGCCACTCGTCCGGTGCATCCCGGCGACCCACAGGACCAGGACCTCCGCCCTCGCGCTCCTTCTCCCACCGGCATCGTGTCCTGCTTCTCTCGTTCCCTTCCTCCTCTTTTTTTTTCTTTTTCCTTCGCCCATGCCTGGCCTGACGCTCTCCCCGTCGCCTACAGGAACCCTTCGAGGAGCACCTCGACCATGCGGGATCACAGGAGCGCCGGCCACCGTGGTCCGCGGGTGAGCAAGCCCCCACGTTGCCCTCTCCTCCTCGTTCCCCTCTGTTTACTCTCTTCCTCTCCTCACCTCGAGCTCCCTCTCTCTTGTTCAAATAGGTTGCACCGCACCTCTGCTTCGAGCTCTGATCCACGCCTCCCCTTGCCGGATCTGAACTCAGGCGTCTCCCCACGCTCCGTTCCACCCGTTCCGTCCGGCTTCCGTCGACCCCGTCGCGGAAACCCCACTACATCGTCTTCTGCATCGCCAGACACCTGCTGCTGTTTCAGTACTTAAGAACGAGAGTAGCAGCGCCTCGTCCTCTCATCGTCTTCGCTCCCGGTGTAACCCACGTCGCCGTCTTCACTGCCCGTGGGCCTCCCCTGCCCAACGCCATGGATGGTCGCCGCCTCGCTGCTCCGAGACCAAGTCGCCTGGCGCCGCCAAGTTTCCCTGCCCCGCCTGCAAGTCCCTGGCGCTGCATCCTCTGCTTCCTTCGAGAGATGCGGTCGACCGCGTTGACCCTTCCCCGATCGAACTAGCAGGCCGGCCCAGTGCGCCCCTGTCGGCCTCTCCCTCTCCACAGATCTGGGCCGAGCCCATGGTGAGGCCGCCCCCCAAGTGCCCTCCTTTTTTTTCCTTTCTCTATTGGGCCAACCAATTTCGGCCCAACTACTATTTTTTAAGCAGACGAATTTCTCTATTTTGTAAAAACTGCATGTTTACATATTAGGCCCTTAACTTCATGCATATTATAACTCCTCAACCGTGCATCGGTTTAAAATAAGTTATATATGTAAAATGCTTAGATTCTCGTCTAGTTTCACAATATCCAACTTTCTTGCATGTTAAAAATGTTGAAAAGGCTGTTTGTGTAATTTTGCTCATATGCCATGTTAAAATGTTTTAATTCATAACTAATTAACCGTAGCTCCAAATTTAATAAACTTTATATGTAAATGGGGTAGAATTTTGCCTAGTTTAACATGGTGGCATCATCTTGCATGTTTAACAACTCTAAAATATGGTTTAGGGCAGAACAGGACCAAACCTAATATATGCACATGAGGAGTTTCCGGATTTGTTGTTTGTTATTTCCGGTCTCATTTAAACTTGCCTAGATAGATAGTTTCTTTATGCTTCACCCCTTGCCTGTTTAACAACATTTAATATTGTTGGGTACCTAAACGAGAGAGAACTAAATAAGTCATGTGGTGTTTTCTTCAATATGCAACTCCGTTGCTTATTGAGCTCCACTTAAGTTGTAGTGTTGTTTGTTGCACTTTGCCATGCCATGCCATGTATCATTAAACCGGACATGCATCATAGTTGATTGTGCATCATGCCATGTTCATGTCGTGGCTGTTTACTATGTTGTGTGCTTCTTTCCGGTGTTTGCTTCTTCGGGTTGGTTCTGATAACGTCGCGTTTGTGAGGACCCGTTCGTCTATGTCCATTTGTCTTCATCATGGACTCGTTCTTCTTCCTTGCGGGATTTCAGGCAAGATGATCATACCCTCGAAATCACTTCTATCTTTGCTTGCTAGTTGCTCGCTCTTTTGCTATGCCTATGCTGCGATACCTACCACTTGTTTATCATGCCTCCCATATTGTTGAACCAAGCCTCTAACCCACCTTGTCCTAGCAAACCATTGTTTGGCTATGTTACCGCTTTGCTCAGCCCCTCTTATAGCGTTGTTAGTTGCAGGTGAAGATTGGAGCTTGTTCCATGTTTGGAACATGGATATTTTGTTGGGATATCACAATATCTCTTATTTAATTAATGCATCTATATACTTGGTAAAGGGTGGAAGGCTCGGCCCTATGCCTGGTGTTTTGTTCCACTCTTGCCGCCCTAGTTTCCGTCATATCGGTGTTATGTTCCCGGATTTTGCGTTCCTTACGCGGTTGGGTAATAATGGGAACCCCTTGACAGTTCGCCTTGAATAAAACTCCTCCAGCAATGCCCAACCTTGGTTTTACCATTTGCACTAACAACCTACCACCTTCCCTTGGGTTCTGCAGACTCAAGGGTCATCTTTATTCTAACCCCCCGGGCCAGTGCTCCTCTGAGTGTTGGTCCGACCGAGCAGACTGCGGGGCCACCTCGGGGCAACTTGAGGTTTGGTTTTACTCGTAGGATGTCTCATCTGAGTGTGCCCTGAGAACGAGATATGTGCAGCTCCTATCGGGATTTGTCGGCACATTCGGGCGGTGTTGCTGGATTTGTTTGAACTTGTCGAAGTGTCTTATAGAACCGGGATACCGAGTCTGATCGGAATGTCTCGGGAGAAGGTATATCCTTCGTTGACCGTGAGAGCTTGTCATGGGCTAAGTTGGGACACCCCTGCAGGGATTTGAACTTTCAAAAGCCGTGCCCGCGGTTATGGGCAGATGGGAATTTGTTAACGTCCGGTTGTAGAAAACCTGAAGTTGACCTTAATTAAAATACATCAACCGCGTGTGTAACCGTGATGGTCTCTTTCTGGCGGAGTCCGGGAAGTGAACACGGTGTTGGAGTTATGCTTGACGTAGGTTGTTCTAGGATCACTTCTTGATCATAGTTGTTCGACCGTGCTTTGCCTTCTCTTCTCGCTCTCATTTGCGTATGTTAGCCACCATATATGCTAGTCGCTTGCTGCAACTCCACCTCATACCTTTACCTTACCCATAAGCTTAAATAGTCTTGATCGCGAGGGTGCGAGATTGCTGAGTCCCTGTGACTCACAGATACTTCCAAAACCAGCTTGCAGGTGCCGATGAGACCGTGCAGGTGACGCAACCAAGCTCAAGGAGGAGCTCGATGAAGATCTTGTCCTTTGTGTTGACCCGTTTCTAGTTGATCAGTAGTGGAGCCCAGTTGGGGTCGATCGGGGATCTGTGTAGCATTTGGGGTAGTCTTCTTTTATTTTGGTTCCATAGTCGGACCTTGACTGTATTTGGATGTTGTAATGCTTTATTCATGTAATTGTATGAAGTGGCAATTGTAAGCCAACTATGTATCTCTGTCCCTTATATATTACATGGGTTGTGTGAAGATTATCTCACTTGCGACATTGCTTTCAATGCGGTTATGCCTCTAAGTCGTGCTTCGACATGTGGGAGATATAGCCGCATCGAGGGCGTTACAAGTTGGTAATCAGAGCCTTCCCCGACCTTAGGAGCCCCCACTGCTTGATCGAATTAGCTGACGAGTTGAGTCTAGAAAAATGTTTTGAGTCATTTAGGAATTATATATCGGAGAGTTTAGGAATTCTTTTTACTTCCTAGTCCCTTCATCGCTCTGGTGAGGCATCCTGACGTAGAGTTTTGGCTCTTCTCTTCTCAAATTTCACTAAATTTTTTTTAAGATCACGCGGGTATCTTGGAATCGTTCAGATCGATTTGTGATGAGAACATTGTTCTTGGTGCCTCCTGTCATTTAGGGGTTGTGGCAGTGTCCCGGGGAGTTGAGCTCCGAGGTGTTGTCATCACAATTTTATCGTTGCAGTTCTGGAATACCTGAGTTTAGTTTCGCCGACATCAAAAATCTCTTTTATGCAGTTGTTGGTGAGATAACCTCGACGCCACCCAGTACTGGGGCGGGAGTTCAGGAGTATTGCCATAACTCGTATAACGGATGCTTTTCGAAGGTTGAGGTAGATGATTTCCGAAGGTTTCTTGGTTATGTGTTGAAGGATGGATACAGCTGGATGTAGGATTTGCTAGTTTTGGGTGAGATATTATGCTTCCCCTGTATCCCCAACACCTGATTGCATAACTGGAAAGGTTCAGGAGTTTATAGGTGGGAATTCAAGTAGCTCTTAGGATATCTTTCCGACAGATGTATGATATGAAATTGGGGTTCGACGTCTAGTGGTCCGCCTATTCACGGTTGGTTTTACAGTGGTCTCGTTGTGTCTTAAAGAGTCCTTGGCTATGCCGACTCGGGGACGCTTCGTATGTCATGTGCATTGCGTTGTACATGATGGTGCTGTACGATCGAGCCCGTGTAGGCCCCACCATGAAAACTTCGGAAGAAATCTCTATCATATGTTTGTTCCGGCTTATTCTGCAAGCCAATCCTTTGTTTTGTTTTTGAATTGTGGTATTCGAGTTGCATCGAAGTCAAATGTTGATTCCATACTTTTTCTGAAATGGTGTTCTCATACTCCGATGTGGATACCAATCCTCATGATAATCGAGATTGTCATGTCAGTCCTTTTCAACCGGCGTTTTTTCTCTTCAAGTGGATCCGATCACTTCAACATCCGCAAGATCACCTCTTGGGTTTTCCAACGGTGTTCGTTTCATCCATTCCAAGTTGCATTTGTTTTCCCGCCCACCCACCCTTTTTCTTCAAGGATTCAGATTTCTTAATCACTATCCATTTTATTGATGGAAGTCTCTCCATTCTTTTTCCTTCATGTTTTTTTACCCGGTGTTTCTCATGAAGATGCTCTACTCGTTCGTCATTCTTCATTCTTTTCTTCTCCGGTGGATTCAATTCAAGCTTTTGGTGTTGATCATATCCTTTTTCCTCGTTTCAAGTACCTTCTCTTACCGGTGCTCCTCATATTCATTCATTTCTCACTATTCAATTGTTCCGGAGTGCTCAAGATATCTCAGAAGATTCGTTTCCATTCTCAATCTGTTCAAGCTTTTGCGAGGTTCTTATCTTATTCAAGCCATTTAATTCAACTGGTGCAATCTCCTTTTTCAAGTAATCGTTCTACGATGTTTCTTTTGAGTGGGCCCTAACCCACAGGTCTTTTCCCAGGATCTTACCTTACTCTTCTTACTTTACCGGAGCTATTCTCAAATCTTTCAAAGTTTGACGTAAGAATGATTTATCATCAGTCAAATGTCTTTCTCCAAGATCGGTTAAATTCTTTTCATCGTTGGCTCTACCTCTTCGCTTTTGATTCTTTTGGAGTATCTCAACAATTCACGGTGGTGTTTCTCATCGTCATTCTCAAAATTTGAAGACCGAAGAAGAGTTTCTCTTTAATCTTGCTCCATTCTCTTCAAGATTCGTGATTCTAGTTTGTTGCCATCCTCTCGTAATTGTTTTGATCGTGAAAAATTCTTTTCACCTATCCGAAGCAATTCAAGAGTCTTCTTAGTTTGTTATCCGGAGTCCATCAATTCAGGTTTATTCATTCTCAGCTGTCAGTTATCATTCTCCTATCTTACCGGTGCTTCGTTCAAGTAATCTCTAATCAGTTCGTGATCCCTTCGTTCTCTTGTATCTAAATTCTCTCAAGCACCTTCGTTCATTTGCTAATTCTTACCGGTGATTCACCCCTACTTCGATCATTTTCAATTCTTACGGTGGTTCGTTCAAGAGTTCCTCTTCCTTCGTTTATCATATTAATTCATTCGTTGTTTCAATCCTACCGGCGGTTCATTGAAGACGTTCTCAAGTTATGTTATACCTATCTTAATCCTTTATACGAGAATAAGTAGTTTGCCAAATCCGTTGATTGTCATCAATTTAATTGGTGAAGGATACGCATAACGTAATTCTTATTCTTGCTTCATCCAAGTGATTAATTCCTTATTTCGGAGGTTCATCAAATTCTCGATTCAAGTTGTCCATCTTTCTTTTCCGGAGCTCAAAGTTATTTCAATTATCATTCCAAAGATCCATCAAATCATTGCAAGGATTCACCTTGTGTTTTCAACCTCTCTTTCCTTTCGTTTGATCATTCTTTTCTTACTGGAATTCTTCATGGAGACTCTACATGATGGTTCATAAAGGATTTAATTCCTTCTCGAAGCGTTCATCAACATTCTTTTCTGAGGAGCTCATGCTTTCTTCATCCTGTAATCCGGAGTGCAATTCTTTTTTCCGTATCATTGGAGGTGGTATTATGTCATTCTTGATAATTTGAATTCATGTTTCATGATTCACATGTTGTCATGAATGAGATATTTGAAATCCATCAATCTCGTCATTGGAGTTATCTTGGGTTATATTTCACCTAAAGCCTTCTCTAAGGTTTGTTGCTATTATGGTGCTTATAAATGACCCAAGTTCTTCTTTTATCCTCCCGGTGAAATAAGTTTCTCGTCTCCTTGTTCATATAAATCCAATCAATTCTTTTCCCGTGGGTGCCAGGTTGTCACCTCATAATTTGAGATGTATTCCATAAGACCATATCAAGCTTATTCTTTTCGTTGTTGGTTTTTTCCAACAACTCCGTTCGACCCTTCTCCTAAGGATACCTTTTCAAGCTCTTTTGTAGAAGAAGTTGGCATTTTCTTCTACATTCTTTTATCTCAATGATCTATCTTCTATTTCTTTCTTCCGGAGGAATTGTGTTGCTGCTCTCTTCAACCTTTCTTCTCGTTCTTGTCAGGATCCTGTTCTTTTCATGCTTATCCTTTTAACCGGAGTGTAGTGTCCCTTTTGCTCAAGCTCTTTCATTTTATCAAGTTTTTCATCTCTTTTAAACCGGAGTGCTGTCCAAGATCTTTCTTACCCCTTGTTCCATTCATTCAATAGTTACGGAGGCAGTGTATTGCGATTTCATCAAGTATCTTCTCATCTTATCAAGTTCTTATTCAATTCCTTTTCTTTTCAATCGGAGTGCTGTCTGAATTTGTTCTTCCTTGTTCCTTTTTCCTAACGGAGTGCTTTCAACTTTGTTCTTCTTCGTTGCTTTCTTTCTTTCATTTTTCTCAACCTTTTCAAGGTTCTTGGTTTCACTCATTGGTCAAAGAAGCAACTTAGTTTTACCTCTTCTCTTTCTCTTCCGTTTTCCCTCCGGTGCCATTCTAGATCTCGGGACGAGATCCTCTCGTAGTGGTGGAGTGTTGTGACGCCCCGAGACCATTGCGCCAGGTGTCCTCCAGTTATTCGCTGTCGTTGCCATGTCATTTGCTTGCATGTTTCTTTTCATCATGTCATCATCCGCATTGCATCATCATGTTTTTGAAACTTGCATTAGTCCGGGTCTCCCAGTTCCGTCCGTGTCCGTTCTGAGCCTAGACACACTCGCACGCGCCCGCGGCACGTCCGAAATATTATTTTATAAGTGGCCAGAAAAATGTTCTCGGAATGGGATGAGAGTTGATGTGTGGTCTTATTATAGTGCAGATAGACCGCCTGCCAAGTTTCAACGCATTCGGGGTTCGTTTGATAGCCCAACGGATAACTATAGCGACATTATAGTCGGTCTAACGTCGGATGTTTTCGGTCTCCGAAAACTGTCGCCGTGTCTCTCTCTTCTCTTCTCTCAGCCCAAAGCTTTTGCACAGTCCGCTGACAACCGCCAGACCCCGAAACCCTCTCTGCAGAGTGCTTCTAATCCCTCACGTGCGCGTCCGAAACTTCCCCGGACCCGACCCGGGCAGTCGTCACCGTTGGGTCCGGATCATCCCCAAACATCTACAAAACATCACCGTTTTCTTATTTGGACTCCCTAGCCTATTTTTTTCCTGACCGTCCGATTTTGATCGGAGGGACGGGATACCCCCTAACCCGACCCCCTGAATCGTAACAGTTGAGTCCGGATCAACCCTGAAATACCACAATACTTCTTTCGTTTCTTCTTTTGACTATCCAATTGACCCAGAGCCGTCCGATGATGATCGGACGCACCTAAAACTCCCCCCATCTACTATATATACATACCAACCCTAAAATTTTGGGAGATGTCCCATCTTTTCCTCACCGCGCCGCCACTCCACCTGGTCTCTCCTTCCACCTCGGGATCTTCCCAGATCCAAATCCTCCCGCAGCCAACCATCCCCCTCCTCGTGTTCAGCCACGATCGAACTAGTAGGCCCCGTTCCCCCACTGCACTCATGCTTCGTGCATGTGTCCCTCGAGCCGGAGCTCGCCCGCAAGCAGAACCACCGCCACTCGTCCGGTGCATCCCGGCGACCCACAGGACCAGGACCTCCGCCCTCGCGCTCCTTCTCCCACCGGCACCGTGTCCTGCTTCTCTCGTTCCCTTCCTCCTCTTTTTTTATTTTTCCTTCGCCCATGACTGGCCTGACTCTCTCCTCGTCGCCTACAGGAACCCGTCGAGGAGCACCTCGACCATGCGGGATCGCAGGAGCGCCGGCCACCGTGGTCCGCGGGTGAGCAAGCCCCCACGTTGCCCTCTCCTCCTCGTTCCCCTCTGTTTACTCTCTTCCTCTCCTCACCTCAAGCTCCCTCTCTCTTGTTCGAACAGGTTGCACCGCACCTCTGCTTCGAGCTCAGATCCGCGCCTCCCCTTGCCGGATCTAAACTCAGGCGTCTCCCCACGCTCCGTTCCACCCGTTCCGTCCGGCTTCCGTCGACCCCGTCGCGGAAACCCCACTGCATCGTCTTCTGCATCGCCAGACACCTGCTGCTGTTTCAGTTCCTAAGAACGAGAGTAGCAGCGCCTCGTCCTCTCATCGTCTTCGCTCCCGGTGTAACCCACGTCGTCGTCTTCGCTGCCCGTGGGCCTCCCCTGCCCGACGCCATGGATGGTCGCCGCCTCGCTGCTCCGAGACCAAGTCGCTTGGCGCCGCCAAGTTTCCCTGCCCCGCCTGCAAGTCCCTGGCGCTACATCCTCTGCTTCCTTCGAGAGATGCGGTCGACCGCGTTGACCCTTCCCCGATCGAACTAGCAGGCCGGCCCAGTGCGCCCCTGTCGGCCTCTCCCTCTCCACAGATCTGGGCCGAGCCCATGGTGAGGCCGCCCCCCAAGCGCCCTCCTTTTTTTTCCTTTCTCTGTTGGGCCAACCAGTTTCGGCCCAACTGCTATTTTTTTAAGCAGACGAATTTCTCTATTTTGTAAAAACTGCATGTTTACATATTAGGCCCTTAATTCATGCATATTATAACTCCTCAACCGTGCATCGGTTTAAAATAAGTTATATATGTAAAATGCTTAGATTCTCGTCTAGTTTCACAATATCCAACTTTCTTGCATGTTAAAAATGTTTAAAAGGCTGTTTGTGTAATTTTTCCCATATGCCATGTTAAAATGTTTTAATTCATAACTAATTAACCATAGCTCCAAATTTAATAAACTTTATATGTAAATGGGGTAGAATTTTTCCTAGTTTAACATGGTGGCATCATCTTGCATGTTTAACAACTCTAAAATATGGTTTAGGGCAGAACAGGAGCAAACCTAATATATGCACATGAGGAGTTTCTGGATTTGTTGTTTGTTATTTCCGGTCTCATTTAAACTTGCCTAGATAGATAGTTTCTTTATGCTTCACCCCTTGCCTGTTTAACAACATTTAATATTGTTGGGTACCTAAACGAGAGAGAACTAAATAATTCATGTGGTGTTTTATTCAATATGCAACTCCGTTGCATATTGAGCTCCACTTAAGTTGTAGTGTTGTTTGTTGCACTTTGCCATGCCATGCCATTATCATTAAACCGGACATGCATCATACTTGATTGTGCATCATGCCATGTTCATGTCGTGGCTGTTTACTATGTTGTGTGCTTCTTTCCGGTGTTTGCTTCTTCGGGTTGGTTCCGATAACGTCGCATTTGTGAGGACCCGTTCGTCTATGTCCGTTTGTCTTCATCATGGACTCGTTCTTCTTCCTTGCGGGATTTCAGGCAAGATGATCATACCCTCGAAATCACTTCTATCTTTGCTTGCTAGTTGCTCGCTCTTTTGCTATGCCTATACTGCGATACCTACCACTTGTTTATCATGCCTCCCATATTGTTGAACCAAGCCTCTAACCCACCTTGTCCTAGCAAACCGTTGTTTGGCTATGTTACCGCTTTGCTCAGCCCCTCTTATAGCATTGTTAGTTGCAGGTGAAGATTGGAGCTTGTTCCATGTTTGGAACATGGATATTTCGTTGGGATATCACAATATCTCTTATTTAATTAATGCATCTATATACTTGGTAAAGGGTGGAAGGCTCGGCCTTATGCCTGGTGTTTTGTTCCACTCTTGCCACCCTAGTTTCCGTCATATCGGTGTTATGTTCCCGGATTTTGCGTTCCTTACGCGGTTGGGTAATAATGGGAACCCCTTGATAGTTCGCCTTGAATAAAACTCCTCCAGCAATGCCCAACCTTGGTTTTACCATTTGCACTAACAACCTACCACCTTCCCTTGGGTTCTGCAGACTCAAGGGTCATCTTTATTCTAACCCCCCCAGGCCAGTGCTCCTCTGAGTGTTGGTCCGACCGAGTAGACTGCGGGGCCACCTCGCGGCAACTTGAGGTTTGGTTTTACTCGTAGGATGTCTCATCTGAGTGTGCCCTAAGAACGAGATATGTGCAGCTCCTATCGGGATTTGTCGGCACATTCGGGCGGTGTTGCTGGATTTGTTTTAACTTGTCGAAGTGTCTTGTAGAACCGGGATACCGAGTCTGATCGGAATGTCTCGGGAGAAGGTATATCCTTCGTTGACCGTGAGAGCTTGTCATGGGCTAAGTTGGGACACCCCTGTAGGGATTTGAACTTTCGAAAGCCGTGCCCGCGGTTATGGGCAGATGGGAATTTGTTAACGTCCGGTTGTAGAAAACCTGAAGTTGACCTTAATTAAAGTACATCAACCCCGTGTGTAACCGTGACGGTCTCTTTCCGGCCGAGTCTGGGAAGTGAACACGGTGTTGGAGTTATGCTTGACGTAGGTTGTTCTAGGATCACTTCTTGATCATAGTTGTTCGACCGTGCTTTGCCTTCTCTTCTCGCTCTCATTTGCGTATGTTAGCCACCATATATGCTAGTCGCTTGCTGCAGCTCCACCTCATACCTTTACCTTACCCATAAGCTTAAATAGTCTTGATCGCGAGGGTGCGAGATTGCTGAGTCCCCGTGACTCACAGATACTTCCAAAACCAGCTTGCAGGTGCCGATGAGACCGTGCAGGTGACGCAACCAAGCTCAAGGAGGAGCTCGATGAAGATCTTGTCCTTTGTGTTTATCCGTTTCCAGTTGATCAGTAGTGGAGCCCAGTTGGGGTCGATCGGGGATCTATGTAGCATTTGGGGTAGTCTTCTTTTATTTTGGTCCCGTAGTCGGACCTTGACTGTATTTGGATGTTGTAATGCTTTATTCATGTAATTGTATGAAGTGGCGATTGTAAGCCAACTATGTATCTCTGTCCCTTATATATTACATGGGTTGTGTGAAGATTACCTCACTTGCGACATTGCTTTCAATGCGGTTATGCCTCTAAGTCGTGCTTCGACACATGGGAGATATAGCCTCATCGAGGCCGTTACATTGGGTAGGAGGCTTACCACGAACGGGGCCACGCAGGACGAGATCATCGCTTTTGGAGGGATTCCGGATCCTGTGTCCGAAGGTCGATGGATGAACTTTCGCCTTCAGGATCAGCCGGATGTTGATGACATGCAGCTAAGGTGCGATATGCGGGCGACCAAGCTTCGTTACATTGAGGTCACTACTGGTATGTCAGTCAACACTTCCAATTCTATTTTGCATTTTTCTAATGATGTGATTATATATAATGCAAATCAGTTGGGAGTTTCACTAGGTAGTAATGGTAGTGAAATTTCTAAATCCGTTAATGATATCCTGGATCTTGAAGCGGAGCGCGCCTTAGAAATGATTCGAAACTTAGCGGCTGTCAAACCTGTGAATGATTCGGACATAGATGCGTTGGGAGTTAGGGTACTTGATAGCTTTTGTGTGGATCTTGCACCCTCAATTCCTGAGATAGAGGAGGATGAGTGTTCTATCTCCCCAAGGGATTCCATTTTTGCAGAAACTCAGGTGGTTAGGTCCACTGAGCTCGGTTGTGAGGACCGGGTAGAGGACCAAAACAAGCCTAAGTGCAGGTGGAAACGAAAGATTTATCCAGCTTCGGCTGTGCGTAGAAGTGCTAGGATCCAGACCACTAAAAAATTCATGATGAAATATGAGAGGAATCTTTTGGAATAGCAGAGGTCTTACGGACTTGGCTAAAACATATGCTTCTATAGAACACAAGTTGGATTTTATCGCCCTCTCCGAAACTGGAAGGGACAGTTTTACCCCCAGTTTCTTAGTACTTTATCAGGAGGTGTTGATTTCGATTGGCATTGCCTACCTCCAAGAGGAAGATCTGGTGGGATTTTACTTGGGGTTAAATGCGATATGTTTGAAGTCCGGAATGTGGTCATGGGAGATTTTGCGGTTAAGTTTCGGGTCAGATCGAAGGCTGATGGGTTTAATTGGTCATTGGTTGTGGTGTATGGCGCCGCACAGCCTGAACTCAAACCAGATTTTTCGGCAGATCTAGTCCGTATTTGCGGTAGCGAGCAGCTCCCAATTCTGGTTGGGGGCGATTTTCACATTATTCGAAGACGGGAGGAAAAAAACAATGATAACTTTGATGGTAGATGGTCGTTTATGTTTAATACAATCCTTGAAAGCTTGAATCGAGCTTTCTGGGAGAAAATTCACTTGGGCCAATACGTTACCAATACCGACGTTTGAGAAGCTGGATCGTGTCCTCGCTAGCGTCAAATGGGAGCAAAAGTTTCCCCTGGTGATGGTCCAAGCGTTATCACGCGCGATCTCCGACCATACCCCATTGCTGGTTGAATCTGGAGAGGCAACACATGTGGGGAAGAAGAACACTTTTTCTTTTGAATTAGCATGGTTTGAAAGAGAAGGGTTCCTGGATTTGATATCAAGAGAATGGGCTAAAGATTCAGGAGGGAGGTCGAATGTTGAAAGATGGCAAAATAAGATAAGGCACCTAAGACGGTTCTTACGTGGACGGGCCAAACATTTGAGTGGGATATATAAGGTTGAAAAGGAGAGGCTCCTTCTACTTATTCAATCCCTAGATTTAAAAGTCGAGTCCTCCATTCTACATACCAGGGAGCTGGAAACTAAAGTGGAGGCGGAAATTAGAGTAAAAGAACTGCTTCAAGAGGAGGAATTGAAGTGGGCACCGCGAGCTAAAGTTCACATAATCATCTAAGGGGATGATAACACTCAATTCTTCCATCTGATTGCGAATGTCAAGCATCGAAAGAAGAGAATCTTTCAACTCGAGCAAGATGAGAGGATGATTTTAGGATAGGAGAACCTAAAATTATACATCACCAATTACTATAATCAGCTGTTCGGGCCTCCTGAGGATAATTTCATATCCTTGGATGAGTCGAGGGTTGAGTGTGTCCCTCAACTAGCAGCGGTTGAGAATGATATTTTGACCACCCCATTTTCGGAGAAAGAGGTGTTTGAGGAAATTTCACAAATGAAGAATAATAAAGCTCCAGTGCCAGATGGTTTTCCGGCGGAGTTTTATAAAAAGTGCTCGCACATCATTAAGGGTGACTTGCTTTCGATGTTCCATGATTTATTCTCTGGACAATTGTAGCTGTTTCACTTGAATTTCAGAACGATTATTTTGCTTCCTAAGAAAATAGAGGCCATGCAGATTGAGCAGTTCAGGCCGATCTGTCTTCTTAATGTCAGCTTTAAAATTTTCACCAAGGTTGGGACTAATAGGCTTACGCAGATTGCGCATTCTGTGGTGTAGCCGTCTCAAACTGCTTTCATGTCGGACAGAAACATACTAGAAGGGGTTGTGGTCCTACATGAGACGCTCCATGAAACCCACACGAGAAAACTAGATGGGGTGGTTTTCAAAGTGGATTTTGAGAAAGCATACGATAAGGTAAAATGGACATTTCTTCAGCAGGCCTTGCATATGAAAGGATTCTATCAGTCCTGGAGAAACCAGGTAGATTCTTTCACGCAAAAAGGGAGTGTTGGAATCAAAGTGAATGATGACATAGGTCATTACTTCCAGACACACAAGGGTCTGAGGCAAGGCGATCTGATGTCACCGATTTTGTTCAACATAGTGGTCGACATGTTGACAATCCTAATAGGAAGGGCTAAGGATGCTAGCCAGGTAGGTGGCCTTGTTCCACATTTAGTTGATGGAGGAGTGTCTATCCTACAGTACGCTGATGATACTATCATCTTCATGGAGTATTGAGGGAGTCCTGGATTAGGGGGTCTCCGGACAGCCGGACTATCTCCATTGGCCAGACTGTTAGACTATGAAGATACAAGATTGAAGACTTCTTCTCGTGTTCGGATGGGACTCTACTTAGCATGGAAGGCAAGCTAGGCAATACGAATATGGATATCTCCTCCTTTGTAACCGACCTTGTGTAACCCTAACCCTCTCCGGTGTCTATATAAACCGAGGGGTTTTAGTCCGTAGGACAACAATCACAACATACAATCATACCATAGGCTAGCTTCTAGGGTTTAGCCTCTCTGATCTCGTGGTAGATCTACTCTTGTACTACCCATATCATCAATATTAATCAAGCAGGACGTAGGGTTTTACCTCCATCAAGAGGTCCCGAACCTGGGTAAAACATCGTGTCCCCTGCTTCCTGTTACCATCCGGCCTAGACGCACAGTTCGGGACCCCCTATCCAAGATCCGCCGGTTTTGACACCGACATTGGTGCTTTCATTGAGAGTTCCTCTATGTCATCACCGTTAGTCTTGATGGCTCCTACTATCATCGATAGCGATGCGGTCCAGGGTGAGACTTTTCTCCCCGGACAGATCTTCGTATTCGGCGGCTTTGCACTGCGGGCTAATTCGCTTGGCCTTCTAGAGCAGATTGAAAGCTACGCCCCTGGCCATCAGGTCAGATTTGGAAGTTTGAACTACACGGCCGACATCCGTAGAGACTTGATCTTCGACGGATTCGAGCCACAGCCAGGTGCGCCACACTGTCACGATGGGTATGACCTAGCTCTGCCGCCGAACAGTACCCCAGAGGCCGCGCCCGCATCAGCTCCGACCCTTAGCTTGGAGCCAACTGCGCCAATTGAGAATGGGTGGTTAGACACCGCCTCAGGGGCTGCAGTCTCAACGGCGATCGAGCCGAACACCTGCCTAACCCTCTGCGCAGCCCGTGACTCCAAGGTGCCAGACTCTTTTTCGGACTCCGAACCATCCGCGCCCCTGCCAATCGAATCCGATTGGGCGCCGATCATGGAATTCACCGTAGCAGATATCTTTCAGCACTCGCCCTTCGGCGACATTCTGAATTCACTAAGGTCTCTCTCTTTGTCAGGAGAGCCCTGGCCGGACTATTGCCAACAAGATTGGGATACGGACGACGAAGAAATTCGACACCCACCCACCACCCACTTTGTAGCCACTGTCGATGATTTAACCGACATGCTCGACTTCGACTCCGAAGACATCGACGGTATGGACGACGATGTAGGAGACGAACATGAACCAGCGCCTATAGGGCACTGGAAAGCCACCTCGTCATATGACATATACATGGTGGATACACCCAACAAAGGCAATAGCGACGAGACAGCGAAGGATGACCCCTCCAAGAAGCAACCCAAGCGCCGACGTCAGTGGCGCCGCTCTAAGTCCCGCCAAAGCAAAAGTGGTGATACCGGCACAGGAGATAATAACACTCCGGATAGTGCCGAAGACAACAACAATCCCCTCCAGCAAGATTTAGAGCAGGATGATGAAGGAGCCAACTCTCCTGAGAGAGCGGCAGACGGAGAGGAGGAGGATGACAATTACATCCCCCCCTCCGAAGACGAGGCAAGCCTCGACGACAATGAATTCGCCGTCCCGGAGGATCCCGTCGAACAAGAGCGCTTCAAGCGCCGGCTTATGGCCACGGCAAATAGCCTGAAGAAAAAGCAGCAGCAGCTTCAAACTGATCAAGATCTGCTAGCTGACAGATGGACTGAAGTCCTCGCGGCCGAGGAATATAAACTCGAGCGCCCCTCCAAGAATTACCCAAAGTGCAGGTTACTACCCCGACTGGAGGAAAAAGCGTATGATACGGCTGATCGGCCACCTCGCCGCGATAGAGAGGCATTCCAGCCAAAATCTCAGCCTCCACCCCGACGCCATTCAAATAAAAAGGCATGAGGAGATACGCCAGACCTGCGAGACATATTGGAGGACAAAGCAAAGCATGCAAGATCGATCTACGGATCACGACGGCGCACCACTCTGCGAGACGATAAACGTCACGCCGGATACAGTAAAAGCAAATCCGGCCGGGCCGAACACAGCGGGCAAGACCCATTCGAGCTGCGTCGCGATATAGCCCAATACAGAGGCACCGCACACCCCTTATGCTTCACAGACGAAGTAATGGAACATCAATTCCCAGAAGGTTTCAAACTTGTAAATATTGAATCATACGACAGCACAACAGATCCCATAGTATGGATTGAGGATTTCCTCCTCCACATCCACATGGCCCGCGGTGATGACTTACACGCCATCAAATACCTCCCACTAAAGCTCAAAGGACCAACGCGGCATTGGCTTAACAGCTTGCCAGCGGACTCCATTAGCTGTTGGGAAGATCTGGAAGCTGCATTCCTCGACAACTTTTAGGGCACCTATGTACGACCACCAGACGCCGATGACTTGAGCCACATAATTCAGCAGCCAGAAGAGTCGGCAAGGCAATTCTGGACTCGGTTTATTACAAAGAAAAATCAAATCATTGACTGTCCGGATGCGGAGGCCTTAGCGGCTTTCAAGCACAACATCCGAGATGAGTGGCTAGCCCGGCACCTTGGTCAGGAAAAGCCGAAATCTATGGCAGCTCTCACGACACTCATGACCCGCTTTTGTGCGGGAGAAGACAGCTGGCTGGCTCGCAGTAATAACATATCAAAGAACCATGGTACCTCAAGTACCAAGGACGACAATAGCAGGTCATGTCGCAACAAACATAAGCGCCGCATTAACAGCAAAAATACTGAGGATACGGCAGTCAATGCCGGATTCAAATGCTCTAAACCCGGTGAGCGGAAAAAGCCATTCAAACAAAGTACGCCGGTCCGTCCAGCTTGGACCGTATACTCGATCGCTCGTGTCAAATACACGGCACCCCAGACAAGCCAGCCAATCACACCAACAGGGATTGTTGGGTGTTCAAGCAGGCCGGCAAGTTAATTGCCGAAAACAAGGACAAGGGGCCACATAGCGAGGACGAGGAGGAGCCCCGGCAGCCGCACACTGGAGGACAGAAGAGGTTTCCCCCGCAAGTGCAGACGGTGAATATGATATACGCAACCCACATCCCCAAGAGGGAGTGGAAGCGTGCGCTCAGGGACGTATATGCGCTGGAGCCAGTCACCCCAAAATTCAACCCTTGGTCCTCCTGTCCGATCACCTTCGATCGCAGGGACCATCCCACTAGTATCCGTCATGGCGGATTCGCCGCACTGGTCCTAGACCCAATCATTGACGGATTTCACCTCACTCGAGTCCTTATGGATGGCGGCAACATCCTGAACCTGCTTTATCAGGACATAGTGCGCAAAATGGGTATAGACCCCTCAAGGATCAAACCCACAAAAATGACCTTTAAGGGCATCATTCCAGGTGTAGAGGCCCATTGCACAGGCTCAATTACACTGGAGGAGGTCTTCAGATCCCCGGATAACTTCTGAAGCGAAGAGTTAATCTTCAATATAGTCCCATTCCGCAGTGGTTATCACGCGCTGCTCGGGCGAACCGCATTTGCTAGATTCAATGCGGTACCGCATTATGCATACCTCAAGCTCAAGATGCCAGAACCTCGCGGAGTTATTACAGTCAATGGAAACACAGAGCGCTCTCTCCGAACAGAGGAGCACACCGCAGCCCTTGCAGCAGAAGCGCAAAACAGCCTTTCAAGGCAATCCACCAGTTCAGCGTTTCAAAACCCGAACACCTTCAAGCACGCTCGAAGCAACCGGCAAATAGATCGCCTGGCGCAATCTGAGCTCGCGTAGCAATGCGGCCCCCACCCCAATCCCAGCCCAACAGCAAAATTCGTGCCGCGCGTACATAATTACGCATTAAAAATACCATGGGCACAGGTGGGGAGGGGGGCACAACTATGGCACGCCCCAAAACGCGGCCTAAACCGCACTAGGGGCTTCCCGTTTGGTTATTTTTCTTTTTTCTTTCAGGACCTTAATCTCTGGAAACACAGTCCGGCAGCACTATTGCCAAACACATGATGTAGCAACCAAGGAGGCAGACAGCTACGTCATACTACGGAATTCCCAGGTTGATTACAGTAAAGAGTGAAATATTCAATTTAATATCATTCCTCAGCTTGCCCTTGGAAGGGACATAGTCCTACTCTTTGCTTATCGCACTATCTGTATCACTCTGCTTTAACACAATTTTTTAATAAACAATGCATGACATTACGACTATTATTGCATTCTTGTTATATATATATATGTGTGTGTGTGTGTGTGTTCATTAATGACGCCCTGCAACCGTACACTCTGGTACGGCCAATACACCAGGGGCTTACGTACCCCACAATACGGTGTGAAAAGTCCAAACACTTTCACAAGTGTGGCACCCCGAACTTATAGCATTATATGCGCCAGCTCCGAACCATATCTTTGGTCAAATGTTGGGTTTTCCCGGCTCCTATGTTTTCGTACCTTACGTTCCGCTCTATCGGCTAAGGTAGCACTAGGAGAACTACTGCGATTGTGCCCCGGTTCTGTCGGGCTTAGCACCTCAGTAGAGAAAGCTAAAACCGACTATCATGATAAGGCGAGAGACTGGTCGCTATTTGGCGAGGTTTTTCGAGTCCCTAAAGACTTATGCCGCTTAGGGCGAGGGGCCAGCCCTGTCCGGCTTACAGGCGTGTATCGCGCCCCGAATTCGGCCTTCCGAATACCAGGGGCTTCGCTGAAATTTAAAATTATAGAATTCTATGGCTAAGTGAGAGTGATAAAGCATTATTAGTCCGGTTGCCTGGTTCGTTGTGCTGAGCACTGCTACGTCTTGAGCTTGCGTTGGTTTTCACCAAAGAGGAAGGGATGATGCAGCAAAGTAGCGTAAGTATTTCCCTTAGTTTTTGAGAACCAAGGTATCAATCCAGTAGGAGGCCACACGCAAGTCCCTCGTACCTACACAACACAAAGAGCTCAACGCAACCAACGCGATTAGGGGTTGTCAATCCCTTCACGGTCACTTACGGAAGTGAGATCCGATAGATAATATTTTTGGTATTTTTGATATAAAGATGCAAAGTGAAAAGTAAAAGGCAAAGTAAAAAACAAAACAAGATTAAAGTGATGGAGATTGATATGATGAGAATAGACCTGGGGGCCATAGGTTTCACTAGTGGCTTCTCTCGAGAGCAAAAGTTTTCTACGGTGGGTGAACAAATTACTGTTGAGCAATTGACAGAATTGAGCATAGTTATGAGAATATCTAGGCATGATCATGTATATAGGCATCACGTCCGTCACAAGTAGATCGAAACGATTCTGCATCTACTACTATTACTCCACTCATCGACCGCTATCCAGCATGCATCTAGAGTATTAAGTTAAAAATAGAGTAACGCTTTAAGAAAGATGACATGATGTAGAGAGATAAATTCATGGAATATGAAATAAACCCCATCTTGTTATCCTCGATGGCAATGATACAATACGTGTCTTGCTGCCCCTTCTGTCACTGGGAAAGAACACCGCAAGATCGAACCCAAAGCTAAGCACTTCTCCCATGGCAAGAACTACCAATCTAGTTGGCCAAACCAAACGGATAATTCGAAGAGACTTGCAAAGATAACCAATCATACATAAAAGAATTCAGAGAAGATTCAAATATTGTTCATAGATAGACTTGATCATAAACCCACAATTCATCGTTCTCAACAAACACACCGCAAAAGAAGAAGATTACATCGAATAGATCTCCACAAGAGAGGGGGAGAACATTGTATTGAGATCCAAAAAGAGAGAAGAAGCCATCTAGCTACTAACTATGGACCCGAAGGTCTGAGGTAAACTACTCACACTTCATCGGAGGGGCTATGATGATGTAGAAGCCCTCCGTGATGATGGCCTTCTCCGGCGGAGCTCCGGAACATGCCCCAAGATGGGATCTCGTGGATACAGAAAGTTGCGGCGGTGGAATTAGGTTTTTGGCTCCTATTGTGATCGTTTGGGGGTACGTGGGTATATATAGGAGGAAGGAGTACGTCGGTGGAGCACCGAGGGGCCCACGAGGCAGGGGGCGCGCCCTGTAGGGGGGGGGGGGCGCCCCTACCCTCGTGACCGCCTCTGGTACTTCTTGGAGTAGGGTCCAAGTCTCCTGGGTCTTATCCGAGAAGAAAATCACGTTCCAAAAAGGATTTTTCTGTTTGGACTCCGTTTGATATTCTGTTTCTTCGAAACACTGAAATAGGCAAAAAACAACAATTCTGGGCTGGGCCTCCGGTTAATAGGTTAGTCCCAAAAATAATATAAAAGTGGAAAATAAAGCCCAATATAGTCCAAAACAGTAGATAATATAGCATGGAGCAATCAAAAATTATAGATACGTTGGAGACGTATCAGGCATCCCCAAGCTTAATTCCTGCTCGTCCTCGAGTAGGTAAATGATAAAAAGAGAATTTTTGATGCGGAGTGCTACTTGGCATAATTTCAATGCAAAATTTCTTAATTGTGGTATGGATATTCAGATTAGAAAGATTCAAGACAAAAGTTCATATTGACATAAAGAATAATAACACTTCAAGCATACTAATAAAGTAATTATGTCTTCTCAAAATAACATGGCCAAAGAAAGTTATCCCTACAAAATCATATAGTCTGGCTATGCTCTATCTTCACCACACAAAGTATTTAAATCATGCACAACCCCGATGACAAGCCAAGCAATTGTTTCATACTCTAACTTTTTCAAAACTTTTTAGATCTTCACGCAATACATGAGCGTGAGCCATGGACATAGCACTATGTGGAATAGAAGGGTGGTTGTGGAGAAGACAAAAAGAGGGGAAGATAGTCTCACATCAACTAGGCATATCAACGGGCTATGGAGATGCCCATCAATAGATATCAATGTGAGTGAGTAGGGATTTCCATGCAACGGATGCACTAGAGCTATAAGTATATGAAAGCTCATCAAAAGAAACTAAGTGGGTGTGCATCCAACTCGCTTGCTCACGAAGACCTAGGGCAATTTGAGGAAGCCCATCATTGTAATATACAAGCCAAGTTCTATAATGAAAAATTCCCACTAGTACATGAAAGTGACATAACGAGAGACTCTCTATCATGAAGATCATGGTGCTACTTTGAAGCATAAGTGTGGTAAAAGGATAGTAACATTGTCCCTTCTCTCTTTTTCTCTCATTTTTTTATTTGGGCCTTTTCTCTTTTTATGGCCTCTTTTTTTTCGTCCGGAGTCTCATCCTGACTTATGGGGGAATCATAGTCTCCATCATCCTTTCCTCACTTGGGACAATGCTCTAGAAAATGATGATCATCACACTTTTATTTTTCTTACAACTCAACAATTACAACTCGATACTTAGAACAAATATGACTCTATATGAATGCCTCCGGCGGTGTACCGGGATATGCAATGAATCAAGAGTGACATGTATGAAAGAATTATGAATGGTGGCTTTGCCACAAATACAATGTCAACTACATGATCATGCTAGCAATATGACAATGATGGAGCGTGTCATAATAAACGGAAAGGTGGAAAGTTGCATGGCAATATATCTCGGAATGGCTATGGAAATGCCATGATAGGTAGGTATGGTGGCTGTTTTGAGGAAGGTATATGGTGGGTGTATGATACCAGCGGAAGGTGTGCGGTATTAGAGAGGCTAGCAATGGTGGAAGGATGGGAAAAAGTACATATAATCCATGGACTCAACATTAGTCATGAAGAACTCATATACTTATCGCAAAAATCTAGAAGTTATCAAAGCAAAGTATTACACGCATGCTCCTAGGGGGATAGATTGGTAGGAAAAGACCATCGCTCGTCCCCGACCGCCACTCATAAGGAAGACAATCAATAAATAAATTATGCTCCGACTTCATCACATAACGGTTCACCATACATGCATGCTACGGGAACCACAAACTTTAACACAAGTATTCTTTAAATTCAAAACTACTAAACTAGCATAACTCTAATATTATCACCTCCATATCTCAAAACAATTATCATACTTCAATCTTCTCTTAGTATTCAACGCACCCAAAAGAAAATTTCACATATCTTGAACACCAAGCATATTTATATTAAGAAAATTACCATGCTATTAAGACTATCAAAATAATTTAAGTGAGGCATGAGAGATCAATAGTTTCTTTAAAACAAACCACCACCGTGCTCTAAAAGATCTAAGTGAAGCACATAGAGCAAAATTATAACGCTCAAAAGATATAAGTGAAGCACATAGAGTATTCTATCAAATTTCAATTCAAGTATGGCTCTCTCAAAAGGTGTGTACAGCAAGGATGATTGTAGAATACTAACAAACAAAGACACAAATAATACAAGACGCTCCAAGCAAAACACATATCATGTTGGTGAATAAAAATATAGCTCCAAGTAAATTACCGATGGAAGTGGACGAAAGAGGGGATGCCTTCTGGGGAATTCCAAAGCTTTGACTTTTTGGTGTCCTTGGATTATCTTGGGGGTGCCATGGGCATCCCAAAGCTTAGGCTCTTGCCACTCCTTGTTCCATAATCCATCAAAAGAACTCACCCAAAACTTGAAAACTTCACAACACAAAACTCAATAGAAATCTCGTGAGCTCCGTTAGAGAAAGAAAACATAAAACCACTTCAAAGTACTGTAATGAACTCATTCTTTATTTATTTTGGTGTTAAACCTACTGTATTACAACTTCTCTATGGATTATAAACTATTTTACTAACCATAGATTCATCAAAATAAGCAAACAACACACGAAAAACAGAATCTGTCAAAAACAGAACAGTCTGTAGTAATCTGTAGCTAGCACAATATCTGGAACCCCAAAAATTCTAAAATAAATTTCTGGACGCGAGGAATTTATCTATTAATCATCTTCAAAAAGAATTAACTAAATAGCACTCTTCAAATAAAAATGACAGCAGTTCTTGTGAGCGCTAAAGTTTCTGTTTTTTACAGCAAGTTCAACAAGACTTTCCCCAAGTCTTCCCAACGGTTCTACTTGGCACAAACACTAATTAAACACAAAAAACACAACCAAAACAGAGGCTAAATAATTTATTTATTAAATTACAGCAAGGAAAAATATTGGGATGTCTCCCAACAAGCGCTTTTCTTTAAAGCCTTATAGCTAGGCATTGATAATTTTAATGATGCTCACATGAAAGACAAGAATTGAAACACAAAAGGAGCATCATAAAGCATGTGACAAACACATCTAAGTCTAACATACTTCCTATTCATAGGCATCTTATAGGCAAAAAAATTATCAAGGCAAGCAAAAACTAGCATATGCAAGGAAGAGGAAAGAAACAATAGCAATCTCAACATAACGAGAGGTAATTTAGTAACATGAAAATTTCTACAACCATATTTTCCTCTCTCATAATAATTACATGTATGATCATAAGAAAATTGAACAATATAGCTATCACATAAAATATTCTCAACATGATCCACATGCATGCAAAGTTGGCACTTTTCCAAAATAGTGGGATTAACATTAACTAAAGTCATGACCTTCCCAAACGCACTTTTATCAAAAACTTCATAAGATTGAACATTCTCTAAATATGTGGGATCTAAAATTGACATTCTTTCAAACCCACTTTCAATAATATTGCAAACACTATTATCAATCTTATATTCATCATGGGGTTTAAATAGATTTTCAAGATCATAAGAAGAATCACCCCAATCATAATCATTGCAACAAGTAGTAGACATAGCAAAACTAGCATCCCCAAGCTTAGGGTTTTGCATCTTATTAGCACAATTGACATCAAGAGAATTTATAATTAAATCATTGCAATCATGCTTTTTATTCAAAGATCTATCATGAGTCACTTCATAAAGCACTTCATCACGATTTTCAGATTTACGGATTTCAGGCAAAAGCTTATAAAGATAATCTAGTGCATCCAAATCACTAGGAATTGGTTCATCATAATTGGATCCCTTAAAAAGATAGGCAAGCGGATGTGGAGCCATAGATCTTAAGTTCTCTGTTTAGTAATAAATAAACAACTATTCCAACCATACGAGCAAACAAGAAACGGGCAAAAGAGGCAATTAGAGAGGGAGGATAGAGAGAGAGGGCGAATAAAACGGCAAGGGTGAATTGGGGGGGAGAGGAAAACGAGAGGCAAATGGCAAATAATGTAATGCGGGAGATAGGGATTGTGATGGGTACTTGGTATGTTGACTTTTTGCGTAGACTCCCCGGCAACGGCGCCAGAAATCCTTCTTGCTACGTCTTGAGCTTGCGTTGGTTTTCCCCGAAGAGGAAGGGATGATGCAGCAGAGTAGCGTAAGTATTTCCCTCAGTTTTTGAGAACCAAGGTACCAATCCAGTAGGAGGCCACGCGCAAATCCCTCGTACCTACACAACACAAAGAGCTCAACGCAACCAACGGGATTACGGGCTGTCAATCCGTTCACGGTCACTTACGGAAGTGAGATCCGATAGATAATATTTTTGGTATTTTTGATATAAAGATGCAAAGTGAAGAGTAAAAGGCAAAGTAAAAACAAAACAAGATTAAAGTGATGGAGATTGATATGATGAGAATATACCCGGGGCCATAGGTTTCACTAGTGGCTTCTCTCGAGAGCATAAGTTTTCTACGGTGGGTGAACAAATTACTATTGAGCAATTGACAGAATTGAGCATAGTTATGAGAATATCTAGGCATGATCATGTATATAGGCATCACATCCGTGACAAGTAGATCGAAACGATTCTGCATCTACTACTATTACTCCACTCATCGACCGCTATCCAGCATGCATCTAGAGTATTAAGTTAAAAACAGAGTAACGCTTTAAGCAAGATGACATGATGTAGAGAGATAAATTCATGCAATATGAAATAAACCCCATCTTGTTATCCTCGATGGCAATGATACAATACGTGTCTTGCTGCCCCTTCTGTCACTGGGAAAGAACACCACAAGATCGAACCCAAAGCTGAGCACTTCTCCCATGGCAAGAACTACCAATCTAGTTGGCCAAACCAAACGGATAATTCGAAGAGACTTGCAAAGATAACCAATCATACATAAAAGAATTCAGAGAAGATTCAAATATTGTTCATAGATAGACTTGATCATAAACCCACAATTCATCGGTCTCAACAAACACACCGCAAAAGAAGAAGATTACATCGAATAGATCTCCACAAGAGAGGGGGAGAACATTGTATTGAGATCCAAAAAGAGAGAAGAAGCCATCTAGCTACTAACTATGGACCCGAAGGTCTGAGGTAAACTACTCACACTTCATCGGAGGGGCTATGATGATGTAGAAGCCCTCCGTGATGACGACCTTCTCCGGTGGAGCTCCGGAACAGGCCCCAAGATGGGATCTCGTGGATATAGAGAGATGCGGCGGTGGAATTAGGTTTTTGGCTCCTATTGTGATCGTTTGGGGGTACGTGGGTATATATAGGAGGAAGGAGTACGTCGGTGGAGCACCGAGGGGCCCACGAGGCAGGGGGGCGCGCCCTGTAGGGGGGGGGGCTACCCTCGTGACCACCTCCGGTACTTCTTGGAATTGGGTCCAAGTCTCCTGGGTCTTACCCGAGAAGAAAATCACGTTCCAAAAATGATTTTTCTGTTTGGACTCCGTTTGATATTCTGTTTATTCGAAACACTGAAATAGGCAAAAAACAGCAATTCTGGGCTGGGCCTCCGGTTAATAGGCTAGTCCCAAAAATAATATAAAAGTGGAAAATAAAGCCCAATATAGTCCAAAACAGTAGATAATATAGCATGGAACAATCAAAAATTATAGATACGTTGGAGACGTATCAAGCACCTCCCTTGAAGGACCCAAACATGGGAACAAGAGTGCTCAGGTTTATCCCGAACACCCTAGCACTCGCGGCATGGGGACAGAAGCCGAGGACTAGCCATCTCTCAGATTGGATAAACAGCCAAACAGAAGGTAATATTTTAAATTCACACAAGCGTTGCATAGCGCATATGAAACAAGTTTTCATCATACAGGATCACATGAGCAAGTCTCATTCAAATATTACATCTTTTGAACACTCATCCGCGATGAGATGGGCACCCGGTAGAACACCCTCGTAGTACATCTCGGGGTGGCGGTGCTCCTTGCCCTCCGGCGGCCCCTCCTTGATCAGCTTCATGACATCTAGCTTGACCCACTGCAATTTCACACGGGTGAAAGCCCGGCGTGCACCTTCAATGCAGACAGATCGCTTGACGACCTCCAGCCGCGGGCAGGCATCCACAAGCCACCTCACCAGGCCGAAGAAGCTGTTCGGAAGGGCGTCGCCAGGCCACAGCCGGATAATAAAGCTCTTCATGGCCCGATCGGCCGCCTTATGTAACTCGACCATCTGCTTCAGCTGGTCGCTCATTGGCACTGGGTGTTCGGCCTCAGCATACTGAGACCAAAACAACTTCTCCGTTGAGCTTCCATCCTCGGCCTGGTAAAATTGTGCGGCATCGGACACACTGCGGGGCAGATCTGCAAATGCTCCTGGAGAGCTCCGGATTCGGGTAAGTAATCGGTAATTTACTTTTACATGCTTGCTTTGCATATAGAAAGCCTTATCCACTGCTATCTTCTTCATCGTGTCGATCTCTTGGAGGGCTTTTTGGGCTTCGGCCTTGGCACTTTTTACACTCTCGAGGGCCGCGGCAAGCTCAGACTCCCGCGTCTTTGAGTCAAGCTCCAACACCTCGTGCTTCGCCACGAGAGCCTGAAGCTCTTGCTGCACCTCGCCCACTCGAGCCTCATGCTTCTCTCGCTCGGTGCGCTCCTTGGCTGCTTTATCTTCGGCCTTGGTTAGCGCTTGCTTCAGGGTCGCCACCTCGGTCGTGGCCCCTGGCAAACATACAATGATCCTGTCATTTTGCAATCGCGTCCTTTTTTATATACATATCTATAGACAGGGTATTACTTACCCTTGTTCTCCTCGAGCTGCCTCTTGGCAAGGCCGAGCTCTTTCCTGGACCCCTCGAGGTCCTGCTTCAGTACGACGACCTCCGCAGTCAGTGCGGCAGACGCCAGCAGCGAAGCCTGCATATGCATATTGACACACTTATATTAGGCTCCTGCGATATTATTTGATCCTCTGTTCGGCTTTTCTTTGTGAACACCAAACAAAGCATCAGAGGCTACTGTCTATGCGGTAATATTTCTACTACATTTTAAAAAAACACTTACCTCGAAGCCTGTTAGAAGGCTGGCACAAGCTTCAGTCAATCCGCTCTTGGCGGACTGAACCTTCTGGATCACCACACTCATGATAGTGCGGTGCTCCTCGTCGATGGAAGCGCTACGAAGCGCTTCCAGCAGGTTGTCTGGCACCTCTGGATGGACAGAGGTCACCGGCACAGGCGTCTTGCCCCTTTTAGAAGAAGGCCGCCTGCCCGAGCCTGGAACCGCTGGAGGTTCCGGCGCGGTGTTCGGCTGAGGGCCGAACTCGGAGCTCTCAGGGGCCCCGTCCCCTCGGCTCCCAGAGTCCGGAAGGTCGCCTTGAGGCGCCTCCGGGACTGTCTCCCCTCGATCCAGTGCCTCTTGAGAGAACACCTCGGCGTCGTCGGCAGGATGAGGGGAGGTGGTGGTCGGGACTGGATTGCTATCCATGTCCGACAAGCCCAAGGAGCCGTTCGACGATACATCGATACTGGCTCGGGGCGGCCTACATAATTGTGTTCGACGTTAGGGAAAGCAGTGCGACAAAGGAATCCTATGGGTTACTCTGGTATCCGAATACTAACGATCTCCCCGGGGGCTTGACCCTGGGCAACAACTCGTCTTCGCCTTCGTCGGCGGCGGTGGAGCTGTCCGGAAGGAGAGTCCTTCCCTTCTTGGACCCTTCGCCCCCCCCAGTTGGGGCGGCCTTCCTTTTCCTGTCTCCCCCAGTCGGTGAGTCCGACGACGCCTGGCGTCAGGAACTCTTTCGGGTTCCCTTGGCCTTCTTGGTCTTCTCCGGCACCGTATAAGGGGCCGGAGTCAACATCTTCGCCAGAAGAGCGTCCGCGGGGCCTTCGGGCAAAGGAGCCGGACAGTCGATCTGTCCGGCCATCTTCTGCCAGTCTTGTCAAAGGTACGGGAGTTTAGATCCCGCATAGAGTCAATCTATAAAAAACAAGTATCCTGTGAAAGGTAAAACAACTTACCACACTGGCTTGGTGCTTCACGCTGAATCCGCGATCCTCAGTAATAGGAGGGGGGGACCTCGGCACTTTTGAACAGCACCCTCCAGGCATCTTCATGAGTCGTGTCGAAGAGCCTGTTGAGAGTTCGGTGCTGCGCCGGGTCGAACTCCCACAAGTTGAACTCCCGTTGTTGGCACGGGAGGATCCGACGGATGAGCATAACTTGGACTATGTTGACAAGCTTGAGCTTCTTGTTCACCATGTTTTGAATACATGTTTGGAGTCCGGTCAGCTCTTCCGAACTACCCCAGGACAGGCCCTTCTCTTTCCAGGAGGTGAGCCACGTGGGGATGCCAGATCGGAACTCGGGGGCCGCTGCCCATACAGGGTCGCACGGCTCGGTGATGTAGAACTACCCCGATTGCCACCCCTTTATGGTTTCCACAAAGGAGCCCTCGAGCCATGTTACGTTGGGCATCTTGCCCACCATGGCGCCTCCGCACTCCGCCTGGCGGCCGCCCACCACCTTCGGCTTGACATTGAAGGTCTTCAGCCATAATCCGAAGTGGGGCTTAATGCGGAGGAAGCCCTCGCACACGACGACAAACGCCGAGATGTTGAGGATGAAGTTCGGGGCCAGATCGTGGAAATCCAGGCCGTAATAGAACACGAGCCCCCGGACGAATGGATGGAGAGGGAATCCCAGTCCACGGTGGAAATGGGTGAGGAATACTACCCTCTCATGGGGCGTGGGGGTGGGGATGAGCCGCCCCTCATCTGGGAGCCGGTGCACGATGTCGTCGGGCAGGTATCCGGCTCTCCTCAGTTTCTTGATATCTCCCTCCGTGACGGAGGAGACCATCCACCTGCCTCCCGCTCCGGACATGGTTGGAGAAGGTTGAGGTGGGAAGTGTGGACTTGGGTGCTAAAGCTCAAGTGTGCGAAAACGGATGAGCAAAGGAGGAAGAAGGCGTGGATAGAAAGGTGAATCCTTATCCCTTTATATGGGCAGACGAAGCTAAGCGCCCCCACTTGCCTGGTAAAACTCGCTTATCCCCCAAGCGCCGCAGTTGATGGCACGGTTGGGTTACCCACGCTCGTATTGATGAGAATCCCGTAATAAGGGGACACGATCTCTGCTTTGACAAGACGTGTCGAAAAACTGCCTCGCGTTATGTGCAGGGCTGGTTAAAGGAAACGGTTCGAATAATCACCAGGCCATGACATAACATCGTGCTGCCAAAACAAGCCAGCAAATTAGATCTGCGAAAATATTATTCTCTCTACGGTGGAATGTGGAACTTATTTTGCAGGGTCGGACACTATCCTCGTATTCAAATTCTTCTGTGATGTATTTAGAGAAGGAACCCGCCTTGCAATGCCGAAGACAATACTGCGCGCCGGACTCATCGTCATTGAAGCCTGGTTCAGGGGCTACTGAGGGAGTCCTGGATTAGGGGGTCTCCGGACAGCCGGACTATCTCCATTGGCCGGACTGTTAGACTATGAAGATACAAGATTGAAGACTTCGTCTCGTGTCCGGATGGGACTCTACTTGGCGTGGAAGGCAAGCTAGGCAATACGAATATGGATATCTCCTCCTTTGTAACCGACCTTGTGTAACCCTAACCCTCTCCGGTGTCTATATAAACTGAGGGGTTTTAGTCCGTAGGACAACAATCACAACATACAATCATACCATAGGCTAGCTTCTAGGGTTTAGCCTCTTTGATCTCGTGGTAGATCTACTCTTGTACTACCCATATCATCAATATTAATCAAGCAGGACATAGGGTTTTACCTCCATCAAAAGGGCCCGAACCTGGGTAAAACATCATGTCCCCTGCCTCCTGTTACCATTCGGCCTAGACGCACAGTTCGGGACCCCCTACCCGAGATCCGCCGGTTTTGACACCGACAAGTATGATTTGGCAAAAGCAAGAAACATGAAGCTTGTGTTATGCTTGTTCGAACAACTGTTGAGGTTAAAGATTAACTTCCATAAAAGTGAATTGTTCTACTTTGGAAGAGCTAAAGACGAACTAGAAGCTTACAAAGAATTGCTCGGGTTCGAATTGGGGTCTTTACCCTTCACGTATCTAGGTATACCAATCCACCATCGCAAGCTTTCCAACAAAGAATGGAAGTGCATTGGGGATCGATTTAAAAAAACTAAGTTACTGGAAGGGCAAGCTTATGTCATACAGAGGCCGACTAATTCTCATTAATTCGGTACTCACGAGTATGCCTATGTTTCTCTTGTCCTTTTTTGAGGTACCAGTTGGAGTCCGGAATGAAGGAAATATGCCCTAGAGGCAATAATAATGTTGTTATTTTATATTTCCTTATATCATGATAAATGTTTATTATTTATGCTCGAATTGTATTAACCGGAAACTTGATGCCGGTGTGGATACATAGATAAAACACTATGTCCCTAGTAAGCCTCTACCTGACTAGCTCGTTAATCAAAGATGGTTAAGTTTCCTAACCATAGACATGTGTTGTCATTTGATGAACGGGGGAGAATGATGTGATGGACAAGACCCATCCGTTAGCTTAACATAATGATCGTTAAGTTTTATTGCTATTGCTTTCTTCATGACTTATACATATTACTTTGACTATGAGATTATGCAACTCCCGGATACCGGAGGAATACCTTGTGTGCTATCAAACGTCACAACGTAACTGGGTGATTATAAAGATGCTCTACAGGTATCTCCGAAGGTGTTTGTTGGGTTGGCATAGATCGAGATTAGGATTTATCACTCCGAGTATCGGAGAGGTATCTCTGGGCCCTCTCGATAATGCACATCATAATAAGCCTTGCAAGCAATGTGACTAATGAGTTAGTTGCGGTTGAGACTTATTTTTCCAAAATGGATCATCACCCTGACAAAAGAGGGAAAGAAAGTATTAAGGTTTGCACAGTTAAGAACATCATGTATAAAGTGGAATTAATACAATGCTTACAGGTGGCGGTTTATTCTGAGCGTAGAAGGGGCTTAACCCGGTCTGGCTATAGACAGCCTCTGGTTCATTCAGTATCTTCTTCATAGCTTTGTTAATTTCAGCTTCTGTCAGAACGAGTAAAGAGACTTGCCGGTAATGAGACTGAACTAGGTATGAAGATACCGATGATCGAATCTCGGGCAAGTAACATACCGATGAGAAAGGGAATAACGTATGTTGTTATTGCGGTTTGACCTATAAAGATCTTCGTAGAATATGTAGGAACCAATATGAACATCTAGGTTACGCTATTGGTTATTGACCAGAGATGTGTCTTGATCATGTCTACATAGTTCTCGAACCTGTAGGGTCCGCACGCTTCACGTTCGATGATGATTTATATTATGAGTTATGTGTTTTGGTGGCCGACATTTGTTCGGAGTCTCGGATGAGATCACGGACATGACGAGGAGTCTCGAAATGGTTGAGAGGTAAATATTCATATATTGGAAGGTAGTATTCAGACACCGAAAGGCTTCCGGAGTGTATCGAGTACATACCGGAGTACCAGAGGGGTTACCGGAACCCCCCGGGGGAAGATATGGGCCATATGGGCCATAGGAGGGAGGCTAACCAGCCCACAAGGGGCTGGTGCGCCCCCCACAAGGGATGAGGCCGAATTGGTTTAGGGAAGGGGGCGCCACCTCCCTTTCCTTCTCCTACTCCCTCTCCTTCCCCCTTTCCACCTCCATGAGAAGGAAAAGAAGGGGGCGAATCCTACTAGGACTAGGAGTCCTAGTAGGACTCCCCCCTTGGCACGCCCCTCCGGCCGGGCCGGGCCGGCCGCCTCCTCCTCCCCTCCTTTATATACGGGGGAGGGGTCACCCCAAAGGCATACCAATTGTTCTCTTAGCCATGTGCGGTGCCCCCTCCACAGTTTACTCCTCCGGTCATAGCGTCGTAGTGCTTAGGTGAAGCCCTGCGCGGATCACATCACCATCACCGTCACCACGCCGTCATGCTGACGGAACTCTCCCTCGACCCTCTACTGAATCAAGAGTTCGAGGGACGTCATCGAGCTGAACGTGTGCTGAACTTGGAGGTGTCGTACGTTCGATACTTGATCGGCTGGATCGCAAAGATGTTCGACTACATCAACCGCGTTAACCTAACGCTTCCGCTTTCGGTCTACGAGGGTACATGGACACACTCTCCCCTCTCGTTGCTATGCATCTCCTAGATAGATCTTGCGTGATCGTAGGAATTTTTTTGAAATTGCATGCTATGTTCCCCAACAGTGGCATCCGAGCCAGGACTATGCGTGGATGATATGCACGAGTAGAACACAAAGAGTTGTGGGCGATAATAGTCATATTGCTTACTAGCAACATCTTATTTTGATTTGGTGGTATTGTTGGATGAAGCGGCCCGGACCAACATTACATGACCACTTTCATGAGATCGGTTCTACCGACGTGCTTTTGCACACAGGTGGCTGGCGGGTGTCTGTTTCTCCAACTTTAGTTGAATCAAATTTGACTACGGCCGATCCTTGTTGAAGGTTAAAACAGCAAACTTGACGAAACATCGTTATGATTTTTATGCGTAGGTAAGGACGGTTCTTACTAGAAGCCCGTAGCAGCCACGTAAAACTTGCAACAACAAAGTAGAGGACATCTAACTTATTTTTGCAGGGCATGTTGTGATGTGATATGGTCAAGACATGATGTGATATATGTTGTTCTATGAGATGATCATGTTTTGTAAAAGTTATCGGCAACTGGCAGGAGCCTTATGGTTGTTGCTTTATTGTACGAAATGCAATCGCCATGTAATTGCTTTGCTTTATCACTATGCGTTAGCGATAGTTATAGAAGCAATAGTTGGCGATACGACAACGACTCTACGATGGAGATCAAGGTGTCAAGCCAGTGACGATGGAAATCATGACGGTGCTTTGGAGATGGATATCAAAGGCACAAGATGATAATGGCCATATCATGTCACATATTTTGATTGCATGTGATGTTTATCTTTTATGCATCTTATTTTGCTTAGTACGGCGGTAGCATTATAAGATGATCCCTCACTAAAATTTCAAGGTATAAGTGTTCTCCCTGAGTATGCACCGTTGCGACAGTTCGTCGTGCCAAGACACCATGTTATGATCGGGTGTGATAAGCTCTACGTTCACATACAACAGGTGCAAGACAGTTTTGCACATGTGGAATACTCGGGTTAAACTTGATGAGCCTAGCATGTACAGACATGGCCTCGGAACACTGGACATCGAAAGGTCGAACGTGAATCATATAGTAGATATGATCAACATAGAGATGTTCACCATTGAAAACTACTCCATCTCACGTGATGACCGGACATGGTTTAGTTGATTTGGATCACGTGATCATTTAGATGATTCGAGGGATGTCTATCTAAGTGGGAGTTCTTAAGTAATATGATTAATTGAACTTAATTTATCATGAACCTAGTCCTGATAGTATTTGCAAATTATGTTGTAGATCAATAGCTCGCGTTGTAGCTCCCCTATGTTTTTGATATGTTCCTAGAGAAAACTAAGTTGAAATATGATAGTAGCAAGGATGCGGACTAGGTTCGTGATCTGAGGATTATCCTCATTGATGCATAGAAGAATTATGTCCCTGATGCACCACTAGGTGACAGACCTGTTGTAGGAGCTGATGCAGACGTTATGAACGTTTGACAAGATCGGTATGATGACTACTTGATAGTTTAGTGCGCCATGCTTTACGGCTTAGAACCGGGACTTCAAAATGTTTTGAATGCCACGGAGCATATGAGATGTTCCATGAGTTGAAATTGGTATTTCAGACTCATGCCCATGCCAATAGGTATGAGACCTCTGACAAGTACTTTGCCTGTAAGATGGAGCGGAATAGGTCAGCCAGTGAGCATGTGCTCAGAATGTCTGGGTACTACAATCACTTGAATCAAGTGGGAGTTACTCTTCCAGATAAGATAGTGATTGACATAGTTCTCTAGTCACTATCACCAAGTTACTAGAACTTTGTGATGAACTATAATATGCAAGGGATGGAGAAAACGATTCCCAAGCTCTTCGCGATGCTGAAATCAGCGAAGGTGGAAATAAAGAAATAGCATCAAGTGCTGATGGTTGACAAGACAACTAGTTTCAAGAAAAAGGGTAATGAAAAGAAGGGGAACTTCAAAAAGAATGGCAAGCAAGTTGCCACTCCCATGAAGAAACCCAAAGCTAGACCTAAGCCTGAAACTAAGTGCTTCTACTACAAAGGGAATGGTCACTGGAAGCAGAACTACCCCAAATACTTGGTAGATAAGTAGGATGGCAAAGTGAACAAAGGTATATTTGATATACATCTTATTGATGTGTACTTTACTAGTGTTTATAGCAACCCCTCGGTATTTTATACTGGTTCAGTTGCTAAGAGTAGTAGCTCGAAACAGGAGTTGCAAAATAAACATAGACTAGTTAAGGGCGAGGTGACGATGTGTGTTGGAAGTGATTCCAAGGTTGATAATATCACCATCGCACACTCCCTTTACTTTCGGGATTAGTGTTGAACCTAAAATAAATGTTATTTGGTGTTTGCGTTGAGCATGAATATGATTGGACCATGTTTATTGCAATACGGTTATTCATTTAAGTTAATGAATAATTGTTGTTCTATTTACATGAATAAAACCTTCTATGGTCATACACTCAATATAAATGGTTTATTGCATCTCGATCGTGGTGATACACATATTCATAATATAGATGCCAAAATATGCAAAGTTGATAATGATAGTGCAACATATTTGTGGCACTGCCGTTTAGGTCATATTGGTGTAAAGCGCATGAAGAAACTCCATGCGGATGGACTTTTGGAATCACTTGATTATGAATTATTTGATGCTTGCGAACCATGCCTCTTGGGCAAGATGACTAAAACTCCATTCTCTAGAACAATGGAGCGAGCCACTGACTTATTGGAAATAATACATACCGATGTATGCGGTCCGATGAGTGATGAGGCTCACGGCGGGTATCGTTATTTTCTGACCTTCACATATGATTTGAGCAGATATGGGTATATCTTCTTAGTGAAACACAAGTATGAAACATTTGAAAAGTTCAAAGAATTTCAGAGTGAAGTGGAGAATCATCGTAACAAGAAAATAAAGTTTCTACGATCTGATCGTGGAGGCGAATATTTGAGTTATGAGTTTGGCCTTCATTTAAAACAATGTGGAATAGTTTCACAACTCACGCCACCAGGAACACCACAGCGTAATGGTGTGCCCAAACGTCGTAACCGTACTTTATTAGATATGGTGCGATCTATGATGTCTCTTACCGATTTACCACTATCGTTTGGGGTTATGCATTAGAGACAGGTGCATTCACGTTAAATAGGGCACCATATAAATCCGTTGAGATGACACCGTATGAACTATGGTTTGGCAAGAAACCTAAGTTGTCATTTCTTAAAGTTTGGGGTTGCGATGCTTATGTGAAAAAGATGCAGCCTGATAAGCTCGAACCCAAATCAGAGAAGTGCGTCTTCATAGGATACCCAAAAGAAACTATTGGGTACACCTTCTATCACAGATCCGAAGGCAAGATCTTTGTTGCTAAGAATGATCCTTTCTAGAGAAGGAGTTTCTCTCGAAAGAAGTGAGTGGGAGGAAAGTAGAACTTGATGAGGTAATTGTACCTTCTCTCGAAATGGAAGGTAGCTCATCACAGAAATCAGTTCCAGTGATGCCTACACCAACTAGAGAGGAAGCTAATGATAATGATCATGAAACTTTAGATCAAGTTACTACCGAACCCCGTAGGTCAACCAGAGCACGTTCCACACCTGAGTGGTACGGTAATCCTGTTCTGGAAGTCATGTTACTAGACCATGACGAACCTACGAACTATGAGGAAGTGATGATGAGCCCAGATTCCACAAAATGGCTTGAGGCCATGAAATCTGAGATGAGATCCACGTATGAGAACAAAGTGTGGGCTTTGGTGGACTTGCCCGATGATCGGCAAGCCATTGAGAATAAATGAATTTTCAAGAGGAAGACGGACGCTGATGGTAGTGTTACTATCTACAAAGCTCGAATTGTCGCAAAAGGTTTTTCAACAAGTTCAAGGTGTTGACTACGATGATATTTTCTCTCTCGTATCGATGCTTAAGTTTGTCCGAATCATGTTAGCAATTGCCACATTTTTGAAAACTAGCAAATGGATGTCAAAACTGCATTCCTTAAATGGATTTATTAAAGAAGAGTTGTATATGATACAACCAGAAGGTTTTTTTCAATCCTAAAGGTGCTGGCAAAGTGTGCAAGCTCCAGCGATCCATCTATGGACTAGTGCAAGCATCTCGGAGTTGGAATACACGCTTTGATGAGGTGATCAAAGCATATGGTTTTGTACAGACTTTCGGAGAAGCCTGTATTACAAGAAAGTGAGTGGGAGCACTACAATCTTTCTAATAAGTATATGTGAATGACATATTGTTGATCGAAAATGATGTAGAATTTTCTGGAAAGCATAAAGGAGTGTTTGAAAGGAATTTTTCAAAAGAAGGACCTCAGTGAAGCTGCTTACATATTGGGCATCAAGGTCTATATAGATAGATCAAGACGCTTGATAAGACTTTCGATGAGTACATACCTTGATAAGATTTTGAAGGAGTTCAAAATGGTCAGTCAAAGAAGGAGTTCTTGCCTAAGTTGTAAGGTATGAGAGTAAGACTCAAAACCCGACCACAGCAGAAGATAGAGAGAGAATGAAAGTCATTCGCTATGCCTCAACCATAGGCTCTATAAAGTATGCCATACTGTATACCAGACCTATTGTGTACCTTGCCATGAGTTTGGCAAGGGGGTACAATAGTGATCCAAGAGTAGATCACTGGACAACGGTCAAAATTATCCTTAGGTACCTAAAGAGGACTAAGGAAATATTTCTTGGTTATGGAGGTGATAAAGAGTTCGTCGTAAAGAGTTACGTCGATGCAAGCTTTGACACCGATCTGGATGACTCTGAGTCTCGATCTGGATACATATTGAAAGTGGGAGCAATTAGCTAGAGTAGCTCCATGCAGAGCATTGTAGACATAGAAATTTCCAAAATACATATGGATCTAAATGTGTTAGACCCGTTGACTAAACTTCTCTCACAAGTAAAACATGATCACACCTTAGTACTCTTTGGGTGTTAATCGCATAGGGGTGTGAACTAGATTATTGACTCTAGTAGACCCTTTGGGTGTTGGTCACATGGCGATGTGAAATGTGAGTGTTAATCACATAAAGATGTGAACTATTGGTATTAAATCACATGGCAATGTGAACTAGATTATTGACTCTAGTGCAAGTGGGAGACTGAAGGAAATATGCCCTAGAGGCAATAATAAAGTTGTTAATTTATATTTCCTTATATCATGATAAATGTTTATTATTCATGCTAGAATTGTATTAACCGGAAACTTGATACATGTGTGGATACATAGACAAAAAAGTGTGTCCCTAGTAAGCCTCTACCTGACTAGCTCGTTAACCAAAGATGGTTAAGTTTCCTAACTATAGACATGTGTTGTCATTTGATGAAGGGGATCACATCATTAGGAGAATGATGTGATGGAAAAGACCCATCCGTTAGCTTAGCATAATGATCGTTAAGTTTTATTGCTATTGCTTTCTTCATGACTTATACATATTCCTTTGACTATGAGATTATGCAACTCGCGGATACCGGAGGAATACCTTGTGTGCTATCAAACATCACAACATAACTGGGTGATTATAAAGATGCCCTAGAGGTATCTCCGAAGGTGTTTGTTGGGTTGGCATAGATCGAGATTATGATTTGTCACTCCGAGTATCAGAGAGGTATCTCTGCGCCCTCTCGGTAATGCACATCATAATAGCCTTGCAAGCAATGTGATTAATGAGTTAGTTGCGGGATGATACATTACGGAACGAGTAAAGAGACTTGCCGGTAACGATATTGAACTAGGTATGAATATACCGATGATCGAATCTCAGGCAAGTAGCATACCGATGACAAAGGGAATAACATATGTTGTTATTGCGGTTTGACCGATAAAGATCTTCGTAGAATATGTAGGAACCAATATAAGCATCCATGTTCCGCTATTGGTTATTGACCAGATATGTGTCTCGGTCTTGTCTACATAGTTCTCGAACCTGTAGGGTCCGCACGCTTATGGGTTATCAAGACCTTTTTCTGGCGCCGTTGTCGGGGAGCATAGCTATATTTGTTGAGTCACTTGGGATTATTATCATATTATCACTATGAAGAATCTGAAGGATCCTAAGACTAAGATATTTCCCTCAAGGACGAGGGGAGGTAAGGAACTGCCATCCAGTTCTGCTTTAGATTCACCTTCTGTTATGAATAAAATTGCAACACCACCACATGCTAATAATTCTGATATGTCGCAAGTTATTGATGATGATTTCTACTATGAATGATGCTAGTACCTTGCTTGATAATGATGATGTGCCACTTGGTGAATTTCTTGATTAACAAATTGCTAGAGTTATACAACATGATGTTGTTGAATCTGATGATGAGCTTGAAACTGAATCTCCTGATACACCTGCTAGAACTAGCCTTCCTAGATATGAATGGCCTAAGGTACCGGAAGGTTATGTTATGAGTGAAGAAACAACTAGATAAATTCTTGCTTGCAAAGATAGAGATGATCTAGAGAAATTACTACACAAGTATAAAGAAAAATCTCTGAATGCTAGAATGAAGTGTGATCCTAAGTTTGCAACTTCACCTATCTTTATTGATGATAAGGATTATGAATTCTTTGTCGACCCAGAGTTAATTGCTTTGGTTGAATCTGATCCTTTCCATGGTTATGAAACTGAAACTGTTGTGGCACATCTTACTAAGTTGAATGACATAGCCACCCTTTTTACTCATGATGAGAAAACTCGCTATTACTTTATTCTCAAATTAATTCCTTTCTCATTAAAGGGTGATGCTAAAGCTTGGTACAATACTCTTGCTCCTGGTTGTGTGCGTAGTCCCCAGGATATGATTTATTACTTCTCTGAAAAATATTTTCCTGCTCATAAGAAACAAGCTGCCTTATAGGAAATGTTTAACTTTGTGCAAACTAAAGAAGAGAGTCTCCCACAAGCTTGGGGGAGGCTTTGCCAGTTACTTAATGATTTGCCTGATGACCCACTTAAGAAAAATGGAATACTTGATATCTTCTATAATGGACTAACCGATGCTTTTAGGGACTTCCTAGATAGTTGTGCTTGTTGTGTTTTCAGGGAACGGACTGTTGGACAAGCTGAAGAATTATTGAAGAACATACTGAAAAACTATGATGATTTGACTATTCCTGAACCACCGCCTAAACCCACTCGAAGAACATGGGTATATTATATCTTAGTCCTGAAGATATGCAAGAGGCAAAGAAATCTATGAAGGAAAAAGGTATTAAAGCTGAGGATGTTAAAAATTTCCCTCCTATTGAAGAAATACATGGGCTTAATACACCACCACTGCCTAAGGTGGTAGAGGTAAATTCTCTTATGAAGTTTAATGATAATGATAATCCTCACAATATGCATCCTAGTCAATGCCTTTATGAGTTTGAAATCTATATTAGAAAACAAGATCACTTCAATGCAAATGTTATGAAACAGTTGAAATATAATTCTGATATGATTGCTTTCTTGAGTGACTTGTTATTTAGAATATCAAATGATGTTAGAGGTGTTGGAAAACATGCTTCTATGGTTCAAACTCAATTAGAACAAGTTGCTAAATCACAAAGAGAATTGATTGAAGAAATGAATAGTAATATGCGTGACTTTGCTGTTAGAGTTGCAACTAGAGGAGGTAAAATGGCTCAGGAACCACTTTATCCTGAGGGGAACCCAAAAAGAATTGAACAAGATTCACAAAGAGCTAACACTAGTGCACCTAGTTCTTCTAGAAATAAAAAGAAAAAGAAAAATGATAGAACTCCACATGCTCCTAGTGAACCTGAAATAGAGAAACCTCCTAACAATGATAATGAAGTTTCTATCTCAGGTGCTGAAACTCAATCTGGTAATGAACACTCACCTAACGATAATGAAAAAGATAATGATGAGGTTCATGAGGACTCTCAATCGACCAATGATAAAGAACCACACAATGATGTTGAGATAGAACCACCTGTTGGTCTTAATAACCCACAACCTAAAAATAAAAGATATGACAAAAGAGACTTTGTTGCTAGAAAACACGGTAAAGAAAGAGAACCGTGTTTCGTGTAATTGTCACGGCAGATGTCCTAGTGAAAGGACTTAGTCGTGGAGCCATCACAACTAGGTTAGCTTAAAGGGGTTAAACGGGACAAAGGAAACAGGGAGTTTATACTTGTTCGGCCCCTTGCGGTGAAGGTAAAGGCCTACTCCAGTTTGAGGTGGTATTGCTTGGGTTTCGATTACCAGGGAGCGAATATGCTTGAGCTAGCTTTCGATCTCTTATTTCTTACCCTAAACCGCCGTCGGGTTGTCCCTTTATATACACAGGTTGACGCCCAGCAGTTCACGGAGTTCCGGCCGGCTCATACACAACGTGTCTGGCTCGGTGACCAACTACGCATGCCTTACAATACAAGTCATACATATATGTGATACGTGTCCATCGTATCTACTTTTCCAAACACTTTTGCCCTTGTTTTGGACTCTAACTTGCATGATTTGAATGGAACTAACCCGGACTGACGCTGTTTTCAGCAGAATTACCATGGTGTTATTTTTGTGCAGAAATAAAAGTTCTCAGATAACCTGAAAATCAACGGAGAATATTTTTGGAATATATAAAAATATTGGCAAAAGAATCAAGGCCAGGGGGTCCACACCCTGTCCACGAGGGTGGGGGCGCGCCTACCCCCTGGGCGCGGCCCCTGCCTCGTGGGCCCCCGGGTGCTCCATCAACCTCAACTCCAACTCTACATATTCACGTTCGGGGAGAAAAAAATTACAGAGAAGGATTCATCACGTTTTACGATACGGAGCCGCCGCCAAGCCCTAATCTCTATCGGGAGGGCTGATCTGGAGTCCGTTCGAGGCTCCGGAGAGGGGAATCCGTCACCATTGTCATCATCAACCTTCCTCCATCACAAATATTAACGTCCACAGTATTAATCGTTAAAGTCCATAGTATTAATTGTTAAAGTCCACAGTATTAATTCTATTGGAAAAACTTTAACGATTACTATTGGAGGTTTTGAATTTCCTCTTCCTACTATCAAGAAGAAATATGATATTCTTATTGTTAGGGATGTGCATATCCCCGTTGAGGTAACCTAGTGTTATTCGAAAATTCTCCGGTTTCATGTTATTTGAAAAGAGTTTGTTAACAAGACTCGATCAACCTTGTTAGTGGATTCCTTTTGATGAGCATGAGATGGATGAAGTTAGAAAGCACAACTCTCTGTACCCTCCTTTTACTTTCTGTAATTTAGATTAAATAAAGTAAAAATAGTATTCGTTGTCTGTATTCTGAATTATCCTTGCAATAAAAAATACCCCGAAAATAAAAGTTCTCCAAATGTCCTAAAAATTTAATATGATTTTTCCTAGAATATTTAAGAATTTTTGGCACTGAGTACACACCTGGGGACCCACCATCTGGCCACGAGGGTCCAGGGCGCGCCCCCTGCCGAGTGGACCCCACGTGGGCCCCCTCCACTTATTCTTGCACCCACACACTCCTTCCTCCAAAAAAAATCACCACACAACTCAAACCCGTGTTCTAGCTCGTTTTGCTGCCATTTTCGATCTCGCTAAACTGCTTTGGGGATTGCTCTTTGGTATGTGACTCCTCCGATGGTCCAATTTTTTTTTTGTTCTAGTGCTTTATTTATTGCAATTTTTTGCTGCTTAGGTGACCCTGTTCTTGAGCTTGCATGTCAAATTTATTTGGTCCCAAGTAGTTGTATTGCATGATATGGCCTCTAGGCACTTGTAGGAGTAGTTGCTATCAATCTTGTTGAGTTTGCTTCACTTTTATTTTGAGTTACTAAAAATTTCAGAAATTTTTCAGAGGAAATGATGAAGAGATTGTTGAGGGGCTCTTCGAGCCGAAGCTCGAAGGATAAGCAAAGTGAAGAGAATAAGAAGCCCAAATATAATCTCCCTCGCACTGCGGAGGTTCGGCCGTGCGAATGGCCTTGTGATGAGTTCTGGAGAGCAGCCGGGATTTATGGAGACTTCTATTATTTGGCTGAGAATGCAGGCCTCACCGACTTCCTCCACGACCAGCTCGAACAGTATCTCCTACTCACTAATATTTTTGTGCAAAATTTCCATTTCCATGCTAGGAGGTCGCCACCTTCTATGGATTTTTATTTGTATGATGAGTATAAGGAGATGTCACTTTATGACTTTTGTGCGATTTGCAAGTTGCCCTTTGAGGGAAGCATAGAGGAACCACATCGTAATGATTTGGAAGGGTTTATTGATATGATTGATGTAGGGGAAACGAGGAAAGTTTCTGATGCAAGAATTACTAGCATACATTTTCCTGTTCTACGTTACTTTGCAATATTTGCTAGTAGATGCTTGATTGGTCGTGGGAACAGTGGAAACCTTAGTGCCCCTGATATTGTTATTTTGCGCCATGCCTTGTTTCGTGATGCTACTTTCTGTTTAGGAGATATTGTTGCTAAACGGTTAAATCTGAACCGTACAAAGGGTCCCATCTTTGGAGGCATCTTTGCTTCGCGCCTTGCTGCACACTTTAACATACCTATTAGGCATTATGAGAAAGAAGAAAAGTTGCTGCCTCCTATTTTTCTAGATTATAAGAGTATGGTAGCACATGATTTTATTGTTAAAGATAAGAAGAAGATGCTTAAATAAAGATTCATTTTTGATAAAAGTTATTGTGAGATTATTACCTTGCCTGCGCCCTCTTTGTTTAACATATTTTCAGACACGTACCTCATCTTGCCGGAGGCCGTTTATGCACACTGGAGCCTGACACCAACTCCAGAGCCTGAGCCGGAACCACCACTTGACCCTTATCGGCAGTCTGTTTATCAGTGGAACCCGGAGGAGATCGCCAACCAGTGGCACCCAGACGACACTCCTCCGCACACCGGAGAGGGTCACTTTGATCCATGGGCATAGACCAACTTAGGCCAAAAGCCTAAGCTTGGGGGAGTACATATTTATCATCGACATTACATTCATGTTCACACACTCATGCCAGTTGTCGGTGCTCATACTTTTTCATTGTAATATCCATGCTAGTTTATTTTCTTTTTAAGCTTTCTTCTTGTGTGTTTGAAAAACCTTAGTAAAAACAAAAAAAATAGTTGTAGCTTTTAGCTAAGTTTGCTTTCCATGCCTGTAGTAATAATAACTAAAAGAAAACCCAAAAAGATTTATCGTTCTTCTTTTGCTTGTTGGGAGCTTTCCCGTGTAAATAGTTTTGTTTTGTTTCTTTTCTTTGGGGGTTGAGAGGAGAAGACCATGATGAAAATGTTGAGTGGCTCTCATATGCATTATTGTTGATCTAACAAAGATCCCATATTACCTTGTCTTGTCCCTTGAATTGAATGCTCGTAGATTCCAGCTTAGTCCAATGCACATGCACTATTATTATTATCCACACAGTTCAGTTGTGCAAGTGAAAGGCAATAATGACGATATATGATGAACTGATTGAGATGAGCCAAGCTGGTATGAACTCGACCTATCTTGTTTTTGTAAATATGATTAGTTCATCATTCCTGATTCAGCCTATTATGAATAAAACATGTTTGCAATGACAATTGGAGATTATAGTTGCTCATGCCATGCTTAATTAGCTAGGAGTTTATGATGGTTTACCTCGCATGCCAACATGCTATTAAAATGGTTGTGATGTGGTATGATAGGGTGGTATCCTCCTTTGAACAATTCGATTGGCTTGACTTGGCACATGTTCATGCATGTAGTTGAAACAAAATCAACATAGCCTCCACGATATTTATGTTCATGGTGAATTATATTCTACTCATGCTTGCATTCAGTGTTGATTAATTTTAATGCATGTTCATGACAGTTGTCGCTCTCTAGCTGGTCGCTTCCCAGTCTCTTTCTAGCATTCACTTGTACTAAGCGGGAATACTGCTTGTGCATCCACTTCCATAAACCCCAAAAGTTATTCCATATGAGTCCACCATACCTTCCTATATGCGGTATCTACCTGCCGTTCCAAGTAAATTTGTATGTGCCAAACTCTAAACATTCAAATGAAATTCTATTTTGTATGCTCGAATAGCTCATGTATCAACTAGGGCTGTCTATATCTTCCATGCTAGGCGGGCTATTCTCAGGAGGAGTGGACTCTGCTCCTCATTCACGAGAAAATGGCTGGTAACCGGGATGCCCAGTCCCATGCTCAAATCAAATCAAAATAATTGCAAACAAAACTCCCCCAGGATTGTTGTTAGTTGGAGGCACCCGTTGTTTCTGACAAGCCATGGATTGATGTTTGTCGGTGGTAGGGGGAGTATAAACTTTACCATTCTGTTGGGAACCGTATATAATGTGCGTTGCATGGAAGATATCAAGATCTCTCGGTTGTTATGTTGACAATGAAAGTATAGCACTTGAAATATTATTCATCTCTATTTCAAAACCGAGCTCTGGCACCTCTACAAATCCATGCTTCCCTATGCGAAGGGCCTATCTATTTACTTTTATGTTGAGTCATCATCCTCTTATTAAAAAGCACCAGTTGGAGAGCACCGCTGTCATTTGCATGTATTATTATTAGTTTACATTGAGTATGATTGTGACTGGATCTCTTTTACCATGAATTACAATTTCCAGTCAGCCCTTGATCTTCAGAGGTGCTCTGCATTTATGTTTTGCGGTCTCAGAAAGGGCTAGCGAGATACCATCTTGTTATATCATATTATGATTGTTTTGAGAAAGTGCTGTCATCCGAGATTTATTATTATTGCTCGCTAGTTGATTATGCCATTGATATGAGTAAACATGAGACCTAAATGTTATTGTGAATATGGTTAGTTCATAATCTTTGCTGAAAACTTGAATGCTCGCTTTACATATTTACAACAACAAGAGCAAATAGAGTTTGTAAAAGTTTTTCTTTATCACTTTTAGTTTATCAACTGAATTGCTTGAGGAGAAGCAAAGGTTTAAGCTTGGGGGAGTTGATATGTCTCCATCGTATCTACTTTTCCAAACACGGTTGCCCTTGTTTTGGACTCTAACTTGCATGATTTGAATGGAACTAACCCGGACTGACGCTGTTTTCAGCAGAATTGCCATGGTGTTATTTTTGTGCAGAAATAAAAGTTCTCGGAATGAGCTGAAAATCAACGGAGAATATTTTTGGAATATATAAAAAAATACTAGCAAAAGAATCAAGGCCAGGGGCCCACACCCTGTCCACAAGGGTGGGGGCGCGCCTACCCCCTGGGCGCGCCCCTCTGCCTCGTGGGCCCCCTGATGCTCCTTTGACCTCAACTCCAACTCTATATATTCATGTTCGGGGAGAAGAAAATTAAGGAGAAGGATTCATCGCGTTTTACGATACGGAGCCGCCGCCAAGCCCTAATCTCTCTCGGGAGGGCTGATCTGGAGTCCGTTCGGGGCTCCGGAGAGGGGATCCGTCGCCATCGTCATCATCAACATCCCTCCATCACCAATTTCATGATGCTCACCGCCGTGCGTGAGTAATTCCATCGTAGGCTTGCTGGACGGTGATGGGTTGGATGAGATTTATCATGTAATCGAGTTAGTTTCGTTAGGGTTTGATCCCTAGTATCCATTATGTTCTGAGATTGATGTTGCTATGACTTTGCTATGCTTAATGCTTGTCACTAGGGTCCGAGTGCCATGATTTCAGATCTGAACCTATTATATTTCCGTGAATATATGTGAGTTCTTGATCCTATCTTGCAAGTCTATAGTCACCTATTATGTGTTATGATCCACTAACCCCGAAGTGACAATAATCGGGATACTTACTGGTGATGACCGTAGTTTGAGGAGTTCATGTATTCACTAAGTGTTAATGCTTTGGTCCGGTACTCTATTAGAAGGAGGCCTTAATATCCCTTAGTTTCCAATAGGACCCCGCTGCCACGGGAGGGTAGGGCAAAAGATGTCATGCAAGTTCTTTTCCATAAGCACGTATGACTATATTCGGAATACATGCCTACATTACATTGATGAACTGGAGCTAGTTCTGTGTCACCCTATGTTATAACTATTGCACGAGGAATCGCATCCGACATAATTATCCATCACTGATCCATTGCCTACGAGCTTTTCACATATTGATATTTGCTTAGTTACTTTTCCGTTGCCACTGTTACAATCACTACAAAACTGCTACTGTTACTTTTTCTACCATCATCGCTACTATCATATTACTTTGCTACTAAATACTTTGCTGCAGATATTAAGTCTTTCAGGTGCAGTTGAATTGACAACTCAACTGTTAATACTTGAGAATATTCTTTGGCTCCCCTTGTGTCGAATCAATAAATTTGGGTTGAATAATCTACCCTCAAAAACTGCTGCGATCCCCTATACTTGTGGGTTATCAATATGGCGGTTTACATATGCAGGCTTTAAGTCGCCTTTGGGTTTCGGGCCTTCAGTAAGCCTGCTTCGTGAACTGCCATCTTCAGCATCTTCATGGGCTTTGTTCTTTATGAACTGCCAGTGGTATGACCCGGCCCCTCCTGGGCGGGTCATACCAAATAGTTATATCCCCAACATTAGGCCCCAGGTTGATGTGAACTTTTTCATATCAATCTTTCAACTCTTAGAAAAAATCCTTCTTCGTTTGCTTTTGCAAGATCTTGTAACCCGCCATGACGTCATCTCCTAGAATTGCGATAACCCGCCATGATGTCACTTGTCATTAATATTACACAAGGCCCAAATCTCAATATATAATCCCCTTTTTTAATAAATTCCAGAAAATCAAGGCGTCTGTGCTGTCGCATATCTATTTTTTGGCCTCCTCGATTCCCGCGCATGTCACTTATCCTTTCGATGTTATAAATAGGGCTAGAGGTCCCTTTCACTTTCCCCCTTGCCTTCTCATCTCCATCTTCTTCCTCGCGGTGCTCCAGCACCCGAGCTCTGCCGTCGCCGTCGACTCTCTCCACCTCCTCGACAACGGCCGCTGCATCAACCTGATTTGACCAGAGTTCGTCTGCGCGTCTCCGTTGTTCAACAACTCTGGCCAGTTTCCCCCTTCATTTTCCCATAGATCCCATTAGGGTTTCCACGAGTTTGTCGGAGTTCATCTTCGCTGCTCACTGTAGCTTGTGACTTTTGATTCAAACTTGGTACCCCTCCTGCGCGGCGGTAGTCGTGGTACTCATTTTTGCTATTAGAACATCTCCCTTGCGTAAGAAAATCAATCTAGACACATGAACTGCTCAAGTACTGCAACTTAGGTCTAAGTATTTTCCATTATCTGATGTGCCGTAGATCCAAAATCGTAGCATCAATCTGTGAAATCTGTTTTTCCAACAATTAGCAATTTTCCCATTCTTAGATCTGTAAATCAATATTTGTGTGGGTGGCTTAACTCAGAAACCGTAACCCGCCAGGTACCATTAGTCCCCTCTTAAGCTGCCAATAGCTTATCTTTATTACTTCAATGCCATCCTCCGGTTTAACATCTATGCATTTCTTTATTTCTTGCTTTTAAGCCAACAGCCGGCTTGACCAAATAATCTTAAACCGGCATAGTCTTCCTTTCAGATCATCAAAGAATGGCTAAGACATATACCTCTTGCAACTGGGTCCAATCCCAGGTCACTCAAGAATACCTGAAAATTTTTGTTGCAACTGGCGCCCTAGCCAAGAAAGAATATATCCACTGCAGGGTCCCTGGTGAAGAAAACCCTCCCACACCCAAGGACGGAGAAGTAATTGCCTTCACTTACCACCTGAGCCGGGGGTTCAGCCTGACCGGCTCAAAGTTTTTCCGTGACGTGCTTCATTTCTTCAAACTTCACCCTCAAGATATTGGGCCCAACTCTGTATCCAATATCTGCAATTTCCAAGTCTTCTGTGAAGCTTATCTTCAAGAGGAGCCCGCAGTTGAATTATTCAGATAATTTTACTACTTAAACCGCCAAACAGAGTTTACTGATAGGCCCAGCTTGGAACTCGATGGAATCTCAATTCAGAAGAGGAAAGAAGTCAACTTTCCCAATGCCAAGCCGCCGAGTCACCCAAAGATTGGAACCAAAGTTGGTTCTATTGTCAAGACACTTCTCCAGCAGACGAGAATTCTCTACCAGGTTACCGTGACCACCGGCTTAGAAACAAACATCTGCTTCCCCCACGGATGAATGCAAAGGAGCGGGCCAAATATGCATCAGCCTTTTCAAAGCTTAGAGCCTTCATTGCTAATGGCCTAACCGGCATTGACTTTGTTCGGTGTTGCTTGTCATGGAGCATCTTTCCATTAAGCCATCGCCCTGGCTTAATGTGTGAATACGCTGGCGACTTAAAAGATCCCCAGCGCCACTGCGACATTCAACTGACTGACACAGAAATTACAAAAGCCACCAAAAAATTGCTGAACAAACCTGCAAAGGAATGCAATAAAACAAGACTTAGTCCTTTCTGCACCTTCAATAAGCCGCCAGCCGTAAGTGTTGCACACCTTTCGCTCAACCATATCTGCAATGGTTATGCCTACTTATAATCTTTTTGACCTCCACAGGCCGATTCTCCATTTTGGAAGAAGAAGCCACAAGATAAGCCGGCCAAACCGGCTCGTACCAAAACCAAGGTCACCAAGAGGCCTGCTAAGAAGAAGACCACCAAGCCCGCCGGCTTAAACATTTATGATGACACTGATGACGATGAGTCAGAGGTAGAACTTGACTCACTTGGCTCATTTTTTATACATCTCACTGACAATGATTGTTATCCGGACAACGCAGAAGCCAGCCATGCAGGTGACGCAGAGGTAATTATTCTTTCCTCTGGCTCAGAACCTCTGCCAACACAGAAAACCCGACAAGCAAGCCAGAAACTAAGCTTTTCTCACCCTCTAGCTCACTTGGATCCCAACTTTCTTTTGAAGAAACAGCAACACGAAGTTCGCCGCACCACCCAGCATATTACCTGTCTATCAGATGCCAAGTCTATAGGATATGATAGAATTTTGAATATGATGTAGACTTTCCAATGGCCATAAAGAATTGCTCAGCATCACTAGTAGCCCCCAAGGGCCGGCTTAAATCATCATGTTAAGTCGGGACTTTAAATAGTAGTAATGAACTTTGCATCCGTAGCCCCCAAGGGTCGGCTTAACTCATCATGTTAAGCCAGAACTTTAGGTAATAACAATCAATTTTGCCTTAGTAGCCCCCAAGGGTCGGCTTAATCAGTGATGAATAAGTCAAGACTAATCATCCTATTTGAAATCAACAATCCAACCTATAGCCTTTATAGACTAGAGCATATCATTTTTCCGGGTCAGCCAATAACTTTGTCTTAATAAAGAGCAATATGCATTAGCCCCCAAGTGCCAAGTATAATACTTGTATTGTGCTTGGGACTTCAAAAAATTCTTAAGAGCAAGATACATTAGCCCCCAAGTGCCAAGTATAATACTTGTATTGTGCTTGGGACTTCAATAATAATTATACTCATGATATCTGTCCATGCTTGTACCACATGCTAAACTTTCTGAGAAGGACTCGCAGCTTAGTGATCTGAAGGCCAATATAAAAACTCAACAATCTGAAACATCCAAGGCCAAATCAGAATTGAAGACTGCCTTGGAAAAAATTGAGCAACTCAAGAAAAAATTCAATACTGACAAACATGGTTGGGAAACTAAAAAGGTGACTCTATTGAAAAGAGCAGAAGAAGCTGAAGCCGCTCTTAAGCCGGTGACTGATGAACTGTCTGGCTTAAAGCAGCAAATCAATAACATGTCATTGGCTATCTTCGGTAAGTATTTAATCACGATTCCATTCATCCCAATGAATCTGCTATAAACTGTGCCGGCTTACCAATAAATGAACTGACATAGGTTCTCGAAGCGTCAATTTGGGCTCAGACATGCGCATCCAGTTGAAGGCTGTCTACACTCTTGTAGAACAATTATATACTGGTGCTCAACGGACCATTGCTGCTGCTTTGCACAAAAAACAACCGCGTACTCTTATCAAGGAGACATTGGAAAGGTTGTCAGTATTGCCCAAGAGGATTGAACAGCTGAAACGAGCCTCTGCCAGAGCCGGTGCTTTAACTACCCTAAGCCGGGCTAAAGCATGGCAAGCAGATCTTGATCCAGAAGACCTGGCCAATGGTTACCCAAGTGTAAAGGAAGATGGGATGCCCTTCAGTGCAGATGACTTTGAAGATATAGTAAGATCAATGCATCCGTTGGCAACCCGGCTGGCTGAAGAAACCAAGTTATCACAATATCAGGCGGCTTATGATGCTGATAATAAGAAGGTGAAGGCGCCGATTAATCAGGAGACAAATCTCACCCCGCCAACTCGTGAGCACACCTTCGCTCCCGATATTGATCTAGCAAATCTTATTGATGACAAAGCTGTGTTTAGAGCGTTGACCGGTATCAAATGGGCTACGCCTGACTTCTAGCTGATGGATAATGAAGGAGCTGAAGAAGAAAAAACGCAGATAACCCGGAAGCTTCAACCCGTCAGGAGTCATGAACCGGCTTATGCACCATAAGGCTTTGGTACTTGCATCATGAAAAGACTTATCCTTCTTGGGCCATTGTATGCATCGTAATAGGCTAGTTAAACGTTTGATCTATTGTGCCATCGTGCAGATTTTGTTTTGCATGACACTGCTGATCTGCCGATTTGAAGATCTACCACTCGTGCTCATGATTTCATCAACTATGTGTACCAGATTTATTATTTTACCTTCACACAACAGATCACAAATACCCCAGCGGTTTACCCTAGGGCGGGTCATAATGCCGTATAAAAACCACTGGTGACTAAAAGTAGTCCATAACCAGGGTCAGCTCAATCATAACCTTATATAGACATAACACAATATCATACCTGTGATATTTGCTAGCACTGTCGGCTTATCATACTTGTGCAGGAAGGGTTACAACCCAAAAAATGGAGCACACAATGCCCTTTTCCATTGATTTACCGCCGGCTTACAACGCCGTATGCAGCAGGGGATAATATCCCAAAACATAGAGCACTGTGCTTCCAAATCTATAAGATCAACATACACTGGCGACTTATAGTCCAAAGCCAGGCCGGGTTAATAAACTCTGGATAGATTCATATGTGAACCATAAGGCATCATAGCCTTCATTGGTGTTCAACCATGTATTAACATGTCACAAAAGATGAACCTCAAAAATATTCAAATCAAATATAAATCAAAAGACAAAAACAAGGCTTTCACAGGCTGCCAAACCTTTAAATCAAGTGCTTTCAAAGGGTCGCACAGCCGCTGAGTTAAACCTTCACTCAACCTTATAAGGCGGGTGTCGGTGTCAAAACCGGCGGATCTCGGGTAGGGGGTCCCGAACTGTGCGTCTAGGCCGGATGGTAACAGGAGGCAAGGGACATGAAGTTTTACCCAGGTTCGGGCCCTCTCGATGGAGGTAAAACCCTACGTCCTACTTGATTAATATTGATGATATGGGCAGTACAAGAGTAGATCTACCACAAGATCGGAGAGGCTAAACCCTAGAAGCTAGCCTATGGTATGATTGTTGATGTGTATGTTGTCCTACGGACTAAAACCCTCTGGTTTATATAGACACCGGAGAGGGTTAGGGTTACACAAAGTCGGTTACAATGGTAGGAGATCTGTATATCCGTATCGCCAAGCTTGCCTTCCACGCCAAGGAAAGTCCTATCCAGACACGGGACGAAGTCTTCAATCTTGCATCTTCATAGTCCGGGAGTCCGGCTGAAGGTATAGTCTAGCCATCCGGACACCCCCTAATCCAGGATTCCCTCAGTAGCCCCTGAACCAGGCTTCAATCACGACGAGTCCGGCGCGCAGTTTGTCTTCGGCATTGCAAGGCGGGTTCCTCCTCCAAGTACTTCATCGAAGATTTTGAACACAAAGATAGTGTCCGGCTCTGCAAAATAAGTTTCCACATATTGCCACAGAGAGAATAATATTTACACAAATCCAATCTGCTGACATATTCCGTAGCGTGACACACCACGGCCAAGCCTTTATCCGAGTCGTTTCATTATCCCACCTCAGCGCGTTATGCGAGGCGGTTTCCTTAGCACGTCTTGTCAAAGCAGAGATCGTGTCCCCTTATTCCGAGATTCTCATCAATACGGGCGTGGGTAACCCAACCGCGCCATTGATTACGGCGCTTGGAGATAAGCGAGTTCTACCAGGCTGGTGGGGACATGTAGTTGTGTCCACCCATATAAGGGGATAAGGATCCACCTTTCCACCTACGCCTTCTTCCTCCTTTGCCCATCCATTCTTGCGCACTCGAGCTCCAGCGCCCTAGTCCGCACTCAAACCTCAACCTTCTCCAGCCATGTCCGGAGCAGGAGGCAAGTGGATGGTCTCCTCCGTCACGGAGGGACATATCAAAAAGCTGAGGAAGGCCAGATACCTGTCTAACGACATCGCGTATCAGCTTCCCGAGAAGGGGCCGCTCATCCCCACCCCTAGGCCCCATGAGAGGGTGGTGTTCCTCCCCCATTTCCTCCGCGGACTAGGCTTCCCTCTTCACCCATTTGTCCGGGGGCTCATGTTCTACTACGGCCTGGATTTCCACGATCTGGCCCCGAACTTCGTCCTCAACATCTCGGCGTTTATCGTCGTGTGCAAGGCGTTCCTCCGCATCCGCCCCCATTTCGGCCTATGGCTCAAGACTTTCAACGTCAAGCCGAAGGTGGTGCGTGGCAACCAGGTAGAGTGCGGCGGCGCCATGGTTGGCAAGATGGCCAACGTCCTATGGCTCGAGGGCTCCTTCGTGGAGACCCTGAAGGGGTGGCAATCGGGGTGGTTTTACATCACCGAGCCGCGCGACCCCGAATAGGTCGCACCCCCTGAGTTTTGATCCGGACCCCCTACACGGCTCACCTCCTGGAAGGAGACGGGCCTGTCGTGGGGCAAGAAAGGAGAGCTAACCGGACTCCAAACATGCATCCAAACCCTGGTGGACAAGAAGCTCAAACTTGTCAACGTAATCCAGGTAATGCTCATCCGCCTGATCCTCCCGTGTCAACAACGGGCTTTCAACCTGTGGGAGTTTGATCCGGCGCGGCACCAGACTCTAAGCAGGCTCTTCGACACGACGTACGAAGATGCCTGGAAGGTGCTTTTCAAAGGCGCCGAAGCTCCTGCCTCCGCTACCGTGGATCTCGGATTTAGCGCGCAGCGTCACGCTCTCGCGGTAAGCTGTTTTTTCCTTTTACAGGATGCCAGTTTTTCATAGTTTGACTCCATGCGGGATCTAATCTCCCTTACCTTTGACAGGATTGGCAGGTGACATCCGGACAGATCAACTGTCCGGCTCCTTTGCCCGAAGGCCCAGCGGACGCTCGCTTGGCGAAGCTGCTGGCTCCAGCACCTTATGTGGTGCCGGAGAAGAAGGCCGCAAAAAAGGCCGCGGGGACTCGAAAGAGTGCCTGGCTCCAGGAGGCGTCGGATCCATCATCCGGCGGTTCCGAGGCGCATTCCTCTCGTGAAGATGAGGAGGAAGAAGAAGAGACCTCTCCCCCTCCAGCGGGAGGAGAGAAGAAAAGGAAGGCCGCCCTCTCTGGGGAGGCCGGAGGATCCAAGAAGGGGAAAACCCTTCCTTCGGACTACTCCACCGACGCTGACGACGGCGAAGAGGAGTGGCAGCCCAGGGCCAAGCCCCTGGAAAAATCGTAAGTATCCGGATACCGGAGTAATTCATAGCATTCGTTTATTGCACAACTTTCCCTTATGCCGAGATATGTTTATGCAGCCCACCCAAAGACCGGCTCGACGCGTCGTCGAGCGGCTCACTGGATTCATCGGATGTGAACTCGCTTCCGACGACTTCCTCCCCCCGCCCTATGGATGACACCGAAGTGTTTTCCCGACAGGTCCCAAGCCGGGAGGTGGTGGTCCTGGAGGCGCCGCAAGGCGACCTCCCGGACTCCAGGGGTAAAGGGGATGAAACCGCCCAGGGCTCCAAGTCCGGCTCCAGGCCGGACACCGCTCCGGAACCTTCAAAGGTTCCAGAGTCCGGCGGGGGACCTCCTTCCAAGAGGAGCAAGCCCACCGCGCCGGTGGTCCCCGTCCAACCGGAGGCGCTGGACAATATGTTGGAGGCGCTCCAAGGCGTCTCCATCAACGAGGAGCACCGCGCTATTATGAGTGCAGTGGTCCAGAAGGTTCAGTCTGCCAAGAGCGGACTGACTGAAGCTTGTACTAGCCTTTTGATAGGTTTTGAGGTAAGTAAATAATGTGTAAATAATATTACCGCATAGACAGTAGCCCCTGATGCTCTGTTGGGCATTCGCGAAGAAAAGCCGAATAGAGGATCAAAAATTCGCAGGAGTCTAACAAAGGAGTCAATATGCGTATGCAGGCTTCTCTGCTGGCGTCCGCCGCGCTGACTGTGGAAGTGGACACGCTAAAGCAGAGCCTCGAGAAGTCCGAGCGAGAGCTCGAGCGTGCCAAGAAGCAGCTCGAGGAGAAGGAAGGTAAGGAATACCTTGTTTGAATATGTATAAAAGGGTGCAATTGAAAAAATAACAGGATCAACATGGCTATTGTAGGGGCCATGTCTGAAGTGGCGACCCTTAAGCAAGCGCTGCTCGAGGCCGAGAAGAGTGCGGCCGCGGAGCACACCGAGCGGGAGAAATATGAGGCCGAGGTTGGCAAGGTACGGCAAGAGCTCCAGGCTCTCATGAAAAAGCATGAGAGTTTGGAGCTTGACTCAAAGACGCGAGCGTCCGAGCTCGCGGCGGCTATTGAAAATGCCAAGTCTACCAAGGCCGAATCCCAAAAGACCCTCCAGGAGTTGGATGAGGTGAAGAAGATAGCAGCGGGTAAGGCATTCTTTATGCAAAGCAAACACATAAACGTGAGTTACTTGTTACTTACCCGAATCCGGAGCTCTCCAGGAGCGTTCGGAGATCTTCCCCGGAGTGTATCCGATGCTGCCGCATTCTATCGAGCCGAGGAGGGCAGCTCGACCGAGAAGGTGTTCTGGTCTCAGTATGCTAAGGCCGGACACCCCGTACCCCTGAGCGACCAGCTGAAGCAGCTGGTCGAGCTCCACAAGGCGGCCGAACAGGCCATGTAGGGCCTCTTGGTCCAGCTGTGGCCTGGAGAGGCTTCGCCTGGGAGCTATTTCGGGCTGGTGCGGTGGCTGGTGGAGGCCTGTCCAAGGCTCGAAGTCATCAAGCGTTTCGTCTGCATTGAAGGTGCCCGTAGGGCTCTTGCCTGTGCTAAGGTGCACTGGGGCAAGCTGGATGCTGAGAAGCTTGTGAAGGATGGGCCACCGCCGGGGAAGGAGCATCGCAAGCCCGAGAATTACTATAAGGATGTTCTGAAGGGTGCCTGCCTTGTGGCGGATGAATGTTCTAGGGATGTAGTTTTTGAGTAAAACTCGCTCGTTTTTGTCCTGTGCGCTGAAAACTTGTTCATATGCGCTGAGTAATGCTGTCCGAATTTAAAATATTACCTTCTGTGCGGCTGTTTATCAATTCTGAGAGATGGCGAGTCATTGGCTTCTGCCCCCGTGCTGCTAGTGCTCGGGTGTTCGGGGATAAATCTGAGCGCTCTTTTTCCCATGTTTGGGTCCTTCGAGGGAGGCGCTCAGCCCAACGAACAAGGCAATCGGACTATAACGCGTGAACACTCTCACTTAGCCATAGAATTCTATAATTTTAAATTTCAGCGAAGCCCCTAGTATTCGGAAGACCGAGTTCGGGGCGCTATCCACGCCTTGGCCGGACAGAGCCGACTCCTCGCCCTAAGCAGCATAAGTATTTAGGGACTCAAAAAAACTTCTCGAACAGCGGCCAGCTCTCGCTTCATCCTGACAGTCAGTTTTAGCTTTCTCCACTGAGGTGCTCGGCCCAGCTCAACTGGGGCACAATCGCAGTGGTTCTCCTAGTGCTACCTTAGCCGATATAGCAGACCGTAGGGCACCAAAACATAGGAGCCGGGCAAACCCAACTATTGACCCAAGACATGATTCGGAGCCGATGCATATAATGCTATAAGTTCGGGGTGCCACACTTGTGAAAGTGTTCGGACTTTTCACACCATATTGAGGGGTACTAAAGCCCCTGGCGTATTTTGGCCGTACCAAATTTTACGGGTGCAACATGTCATTAAGGAACATATATTTATGAAAAAGTAATGCAAAAATAGACAAAAGCTGTGCATTGTTTATTAAAAATAGCTGCGATCAAAGCAGAACGATACAAATAATGCGATAAACGAAAAGTTGGACTATTTAACATGTCTGCTCCAGGGGCAAGCTGTGGAATAGTATGCGAAACAGGTATACTGCTCGTGATAGAGACCACCTGTGAGTTCCGTAATGCGGCATGGTTTGTCTGCCTCCCTGGTTCTTGCATCGTTTGTGCGGCAATTGAACTTCCGAACAGGCCTTCCGAAGAATGGAGTCCTGAAAGTAAGAGAAAATTAAAAAATCGGCAGCACCTGGTGCAGTTTAAGCCGCGTGTCGGGTGTGCCGTGATGGTGCCCCTCCCCCTGTACCCATGGTATCTCTAGAGCGTAGTTATGTACGCGAAGTACTGGCGTTGCCTTTTTGCAAGGGTTGGGGTTGGGGCCGCATTGCTACGCCTGCTCGGATCGTGCCAGGCGGTCTTGTTGTAGGTTACTCCGGGCGCGCTTGACGGTGTCCGGTCATTTAATGGCCGGACTGGAGAATTGCCTAGAGAGGCTGCTTTGTACTTCCGCTGCAAGGGCCGCTGTGTGCTCCTCCGTTCAGAGGGAGCATTCGGTGTTTCCACTGACCGTGATTACTCCTCGAGGGCCTGTCATCTTGAGCTTAAGGTATGCGTAGTGCGGGACCGCATTGAACTTGGCGAATGCAGTTCGTCCGAGCAGTGCATGATAGCCACTGCGGAATGGGACTATGTCGAAGATTAGCTCCTCGCTTCGGAAATTATCCGGAGATCCGAAGACCACTTCAAGTGTGACTAAGCCTGTACAGTTGGCTTCTACACCTGGTATTACGCCTTTAAAGGTCGTTTTGGTGGGTTTAATCCTCGAGGGATCTATGCCCATTTTCCGCACTGTATCCTGGTAAAGCAGGTTCAGGCTGCTGCCGCCGTCCATAAGGACTCTAGTGAGATGAAATCCGTCAATAATTGGGTCTAGAACCAATGCGGCGAATCTGCCATGACGGATGCTAGTGGGATGGTCCCTTCGGTCGAAGGTGATCGGGCAGGAGGATCATGGGTTGAACTTTGGGGCAACTGGCTCTACCGCGTATACGTCCCTTAACGCGCGCTTCTGCTCCCTTTTGGGGACGTGAGTTGCATATATCATATTCACCGTCCGCACTTGTGGGGGAAAACCCTTATGTCCACTGTTGTTCGGCGGCCGGGGCTCCTCGTCGTCATCGCTATGTAGCCCCTTGTCTTCATTTTCGGCATTTAACTTGCCTGCCTGCTTGAACATGCAACAATCCCTGTTGGTGTGATTGGCCGGCTTTTCGGGGGTGCCATGTATGTGGCACAAGCGGTCGAGTATTCGGTCCAAACTGGACGGGCCCCTAGGATTCCTTTTGAATGGCTTTTTCCACTAACCGGATTTAGAGCCTCTGAATCCGGCATTAACTGCCGTATCCTCAGCATTGTCGCCGTTAATGCGGCGCTTCTGCTTGTTGCAACGCGACCTGCCGCTACTGTCCCTGGTGTCTGAATTACCAGGGTTCTTGGTCATATTGTTGCTACGAGCGAGCCAGCTGTCTTCTCCCGCGCAAAAGCGGGTCATGAGTGTCGTGAGTGCTGCCATAGATTTTGGCTTTTCCTTTCCTAGGTGTCGGGCAAACCACTCATCATGGATATTGTGCTTGAAGGCTGCTAGGGCCTCTGCGTCCGGACAGTCGATTATTTGATTTTTCTTTGTTAGGAACCGTGTCCAGAATTGCCTGGCCGATTCTTCTGGCTGCTGAATTACGTGGCTTAGGTCATCGGCGTCTGGGGGTCGCACATGAGTGCCCTGGAAATTGTCGAGGAATGCGACTTCCAGGCCCTCCCAACAACTGATCGACCCTGTTGGCAGGCTGTTAAGCCACTGCCGAGCTGGTCCTTTAAGCTTGAGTGGGAGGTATTTGATGGCGTGGAAATCATCGCCGCGGGCCATGTGGATATGAAGGAGATAATCCTCGATCCATACCGCGGGATCTTTTGTGCCATCATATGATTCGATGTTTACGGGTTTGAAACCCTCAGGGATTTTATGATCCATTATTTCGTCTGTGAAGCATAGTGGGTGTGCGGCGCCTCTGTACTGGGCTATATCATGACGTAGCTCCAATGAGCTTTGTCTACTGTGTTCGGCCTTGCCGAATTTGTGGCCGGCGTGACGGTTATCGTCTCGAGCCGTGGGGCGCCCACGCGATCCATAGATCGATCTTGTTTGCCTTGCCTTGTCCTCCAACATATCTCGTAAGTCCGGCGCATATTCCCGTGCCTTGGCACGGGGTGCGGCTTGAGTGGAGGGCCGAGAGGCCTCTCTGTCACGACCACGAGGTGGTCGGTCGGCTGCATCAAGTGCTTCCTCCTCTAATTGTGGTAGCAACCTGCGCTTTGGGTAGCTCTTGGAGGGGCGTTCGAGTTTATGCTCTTCGGCCGCAAGGACTTCAGTCCATCTGTCAACTAGCAAATCTTGATCAGCTTTAAGCCGTTGCTGTTTTTTCTTGAGGCTTCTTGCCATGGCCATGAGCCTGCGTTGAAAACGCTCTTGTTCGACGGGATCCTCTGGCACGACGAATTCGTCGTCATCGAGGCTTGCCTTGTCTTCGGAGGGAGGCATATGATTATCGTCCTCGACCTCTCTGTCAGCCGCTCTCTCATGAAGGCTGGTTTCCTCATCCTCCTATGCTAAATCTTGCTCGAGGGGATTTTCTTCGGCGCTTTCCGGAGTATTATTATCTCCCGTACTGGAATCGCCGTGTTTGTTTTGGCGGGATTTTGAGCAGCGCCGCTGACGCTGGCGCTTAGGCTGTTTCTTGGAGGGGTCATCCTCCGCTGTTCCATCGCCATCTCCTTCTTTTGGGGTGTCCACCATGTATATGTCATATGACGAGGTGGCTTTCCAGGGCCTAGTAGGCGCTGGTTCTTCATCATCTCCTTCATCGGCGTCCATACCGTCGATGTCTTCGGAGTCGAAGTCGAGCATGTCGGTTAAATCGTCGACAATGGCTACAAAGTGGGTGGTGGGTGGGCTTTGAATTTCTTCATCGTCCGAATCCCAACCTTGCTGACCATAGTCCAGCCAGGACTCTCCTGATAAAGAGAGAGACTTCAGTGTCTTCAGAATGTCGCCGAAAGGCGAGTGCTAAAAATGTCTGCGGCAGTAAACTCCATAACCGGCGCCCAATCGGATTCGATCGGCAGGGGCGCGGAGGGTTCGGAGTCCGGAGAGGAATCCGGCTCCTTGGAGTCACGAGTCTCGCGGAGTGCGGGGCTGGTGTTCGGCTCAATCACCGTTGGGATTGCAGCCCCTGAGGCGGCGTCCAACCGCCCATCCTCGATCGGCGCAGTTGGCTCCGAATTAAGGGTCGAAGCCGATGCGGGTGCGGCCTCCAGGGCACTGTTCGGCGGCAGAGCTAGATCATGCTCGTCGGGACAGTGCGGCGCGCTCCGCAGTGGCTCGAATCCGTCGAAGATCAAGTCCCCGCGGATGTCAGCCGTGTAGTTTAAACTTCCAAATCTGACTTGATGGCCAGGGGCGTAGCTTTCGATCTGCTCCAGATGGCCAAGTGAATTGGCCCGCAGTGCGAAGCCGCCGAAGACGAAGATCTATCCGGGGAGGAAGGTCTCACCCTGGACTGCATCGCTATTGATGATCGTAGGAGCCATCGAGCCTAACGGGGACGACACAGAGGAACTCTCAATGAAAGCACCAATGTCGGTGTCAAAACCGGCGGATCTCGGGTAGGGGGTCCCGAACTGTGCGTCTAGGCTGGATGGTAACAGGAGGCAAGGGACACGAAGTTTTACCCAGGTTCGGGCCCTCTCGATGGAGGTAAAACCCTACGTCCTACTTGATTAATATTGATGATATGGGTAGTACAAGAGTAGATCTACCATGAGATCGGAGAGGCTAAACCCTAGAAGCTAGCCTATGGTATGATTGTTGATGTGTATGTTGTCCTACGGACTAAAACCCTCCGGTTTATATAGACACCGGAGAGGGTTAGGGTTACACAAAGTCGGTTACAATGGTAGGAGATCTGTATATCCGTATCGCCAAGCTTGCCTTCCACGCCAAGGAAAGTCCTATCCGGACACGGGACGAAGTCTTCAATCTTGCATGTTCATAGTCCGGGAGTCCGGTTGAAGGTATAGTCCGGCCATCCGGACACCCCCTAATCCAGGATTCCCTCACCGGGCCTCACATGACCAATCGTCGTTTTAACTTTGACACATTCAGGGTCTGTATAAGATTGACTTGTCAAAAGTACGACGAGTCATTCCAGTCAATCTGGGTGGAGTGTCTGACTTAAAAGGCAGGATAACCATGGTTTTTAGGTGAATACACCTGGCTTCCAAGCCTATTACAAGGGTCATAAAAACTCTTGTCCGTTGAACAAAGAGCTCCCAAGTAATATTTCATTCCAGGCATACAAGCCGGATGAATAGGGTAATCATAGCTATGCTCAATGAGCAGGAAGCCCCCAAGTATGTAGTAATCATGGCGTACAGGCCGGATCAAAAGGGTAATCATAGCTTATGCTCAATGAGCAGGAAGCCCCCAAGTGACCATATGAAGTGACAATAAAGGCTCATTATTCAAAAATGAAACGACAGAGGCCCTGAATTATCAAGGGTGCCGACTTTATTATATTCATCATAATATATACAATGCCAAGATATGTACATCACAAGATCCAGTGGCTCAGGTATAATAAGGCTGAATATGAGCAATATTCCACGGCCGGCGGGTCTCCTCCTCCGATGTGCGTGACTCCTTGTGGTCTCGAACATCGATAAGGTAGTATGACCCATTGTTCAAATTTTCGCTAACCACAAAGGGCCCTTCCCAAGGTGGGGATAGTTTATGCATATCAGTCTGATCCTGGATAAGCCGGAGCACCAAGTTGCCTTCTTGAAAGGTTCTGGTTTTAACCCGGCGGCTGTGATAACAACGTAAATCTTGCTGGTAAATCACCGAGCGAGCCACCGCAAGGTCACGCTCCTCATCCAACAGGTCAAGTGCATCCTGACGTGCTTTTTCATTATCAGCTTCAACATAAGCCGCCACCTTGGGCGAGTCGTGACGTATGTCACTAGGGAGAATAGCTTCTGCTCCGTAAACCATGAATAAAGGCGTGTAACCCATAGATCTGTTGGGGTAGTATTTATACTCCATAACACTGAGGGAAACTCTTCCACCCAACTACCCGATGTCCTCTGCAAAGGAACCATAAGCCGAGGCTTGATGCCTCTCAAAATATCTTGATTGGCTCTCTCAGCTTAACCATTGGACTGGGGGTGAGCTACTGATGATACATCAGTTATAATGTTGTGGCGAAAGCCAAAACGGAAAATCACCTTTTTGATGAATTGAACCACCGTCGCCGCGTCACACTTACTAACCGGCTCCGCTTCAACCCACTTTGTAAATTTATCCACTGCCACAAAAAGGTGGGTCTTCTTATCCTTGGACCTTTCAAAAGACCCAACCATATCAAGCCCCCAGACTGCAAACGGCCAAGGAATTGGAATCATCCTCAAAAACCTATGCCTTTTCCACCCAAGTCAACTAAAAATAATGATGATGAAGAATTTGAACGCTTTGCTGAAATGCTGAGGCCAGTCTTTTTGCGTACTCGCTTGACTGATATCTTGAAAATGCCTCCATATGCAAAGTATACAAAAGACATCATCACAAATAAGGCAAAAATACCGGAAGCTGAAATATCCACTATGCTTGCTAACTACACTTTTAAAGATGGAGTACCTAAAAAACTTGGAGATTCGGGAATACCAACTATACCTTGCTCTATCAAAAAGTATTATGTGAAAATTGCTTTGTGTGATTTAGGAGCTGGAGTTAGTGTTATGCCTTTCTATTTATATAAAAGACTTGACTTGAATAAACTAACACCTACTGAAATATCTTTGCAAATGGCGGACAAATCAACTGCCATACCTATCGGTATCTGTGAGGATGTGCCCGTTGATGTTGCTAATGCTACTACTTTAACTGACTTTGTTATATTTGAGATGCCCGAGGACGACAACATGTCAATTATCCTTGGTAGACCCTTCTTGAATACTGCAAGGGCTGTTATTGATTGCAATATAAGCAAGGTCACTTTTCATATTATTGGCAATGAGCATACGGTGCACTTTCTGAAGAAACAATTCCAAGTGAATGGTATTAATTTATCAAAAAATCTCCAAAAATCACTATTGGAAGTTTTCAAATACCTCTATCTACTATCAAAAAGAAATATGAAATGCTTATTGTTGGGGAAATGCATATCCCCATTGAGTTAACTTAGTGATTTACGAAAGTTCTTCGGTTTCATGCTAATCAAAAGTGGTTGTTAATAAGACTTGATCAACCTTATTAATGGATCATTTTTGAACAGTATGAAGTTGATGAATTTAGTAAGCACTACCTTCTGTCCCTACTTTTTATTCTCTGTTTTTATTAGTTAAATAAAATAAAATGCTATGTTTTGTCTGTTTTCTGAATTTCCCGTGCAATAAAAAATGACCCCAAAATAAAAGTTCTTAGAATGCCTTGAAAATTGTACACAATTTCTTATGAATATTTGAGAATTTTTGGTGCAATAAACATCAGAGGGAGGCGCACCAGGTGGGCACAACCCACCTAGGCGCGCTAGCACCCCCAGGCGCTCCCTAGTGGGTTGTGGTCCCCACATGGCCCTCCTCACTTACCTCTTCATCCCACATCATCACTTACCGCCACACAAAAATCTCCATTTCTCTTTTTCTCCCGTGTTCTTGAGCTCAAACCCGTGGATTTCAATCTCTTTGCTCAAAGCTCCGTTTCCGAAACTGTTTCGGGCGATTGTTGCTTGCTATGTGACTCCACCGTTTGTCCAGTTAGTTTTTGCTATAGTGGTTTATGTTTTGAATAGTTAGCTACTCTTGGTGCGGCTATAGATGTGCTTGCATGTTAAATTCTTAGTGTTATAAGTTGTTTGAATGCTTGTTTTGGCCTCTATGTATCCCTATGAGTAGTTTCTATCAATCTTAGGAAGTTTTGTTGACAAATTTTTGTCACCCCAAAATTTTTATTTTTAGAAAATTGTACGTCAGCATGAATATCTTCAGGAAGTTTGGCTCTAGGAAGAACTCCAAGGGTGTTATTGGGGAGTCTTCTGACAATGATCTCACCCTCGGAGGTTGGCGGAGGTACTGCCGTGCGAATGGCCGCACACCCCGTTCCTGGAAGAAGCTGGAATTCTTGAGGAGTTCATTGATACGTCTCCAACGTATCTATAATTTTTGATTGTTCCATGCTATTATATTATCCATCTAGGATGTTTTATATGCATTTATATGCTATTTTATATGATTTTTGGGACTAACCTATTAACCTAGAGCCCAATGCCAGTTTCTATTATTTCCTTGTTTTTAAGTATCACAGAAAAGGAAAATCAAACGGAGTCCGATTGACCTGAAACTTCACGGAACTTATTTTTGGACCAGAAGAAGGCCATGGAGTAAAAGAGTTGGGCCAGAAGAGTCCCAGGCTACCCACGAGGGTGGGGGGCGCGCCCACCCCCTGGGCGCGCCTCCCTACCTCGTGGACAGCCCGGAGACCCCCCCTGACGTGTTCTCGACGCCAAAACCTCTTATCTATACAAAAACTTCCAGAAAGAAACCTAGATCGGGAGTTCCGCCGCCAGAAGCCTCCGTAGCCACCGAAAACCAATCTAGACCCGTTCCGGCACCCTGCCGGAGGGGGTAATCCCTCTCCGATCGCCATCTTCATCATCCCGGCGCTCTCCATGATGAGGAGGGAGTAGTTCTCCCTCAGGGCTGAGGGTATGTACCAGTAGCTATGTGTTTGATCTCTCTCTCTCTCGTGTTCTTGATTCGGCACGATCTTGATGTATCACGAGCTTTGCTATTATAGTTGGATCTTATGATGTTTCTCCCTCTCTACTCTCTTATAATGGTTGAGTTTTCCCTTTGAAGTTATCTTATCGGATTGAGTCTTTAAGGATTTGAGAACAGTTGATGTATGTCTTGCATGTGCTTATCTATGGTGACAATGGGATATCACGTGATCCACTTGATGTATGTTTTGGTGATCAACTTGCGAGTTCCGTGACCTCGTGAACTTATGCATATGGGTTGGCACATGTTTTCGTCTTGACTCTCCAGTAGAAACCTTGGGGCACTCTTTGAAGTTCTTTGTGTTGGTTGGATAGATGAATCTGAGATTGTGTGATGCATATCGTATAATCATACCCACAGATACTTGAGGTGACATTGGAGTATCTAGGTGACATTAGGGTTTTGGTTGATTTGTGTCTTAAGGTGTTATTCTAGTACGAACTCTATGATAGATTGAATGGAAAGAATAGCTTCGTGTTATTTTACTACGGATTCTTGAATAGATCGATGAGAAAGACTAACTTTGAGGTGGTTTCGTACCCTACAATAATCTCTTCATTTGTTCTCCGCTATTAGTGACTTTAGAGTGACTCTTTGTTGCATGTTGAGGGATAGTTATATGATCCAATTATGTTATTATTGCTGAGAGAACTTGCACTAGTGAAAGTATGAACCCTAGGCCTTGTTTCAACGCATTGCAATACCGTTTTCGCTCACTGTTATCATTAGTTACCTTGCTGTTTTTATATTTTCAGATTACAAAATCCTATATCTACCATCCATATTGCACTTGTATCACCATCTCTTCGCCGAACTAGTGCACCTATACAATTTACCATTGTATTGGGTGTGTTGGGGACACAAGAGACTCTTTGTTATTTGGTTGCAGGGTTGTTTGAGAGATACCATCTTCATCCTACGCCTCCCACGGATTGATAAACACTAGGTCATCCACTTGAGGGAAATTTGCTATTGTCCTACAAACCGCTGCACTTGGAGGCCCAACAACGTCTACAAGAAGAAGGTTGTGTAGTAGACATCATTCATGCAATATGTTGCAAACGACGGCCTCACCGACTTCATCACAGATGAGTGTGATCAGCACCAAATCCTCACAAATATCTTTGTTCAGAGCTTTACTTTCCTGCCTAGGAATAATCCTCCCGAAGTGAGCTTCGATTTATATGCTGAAAACCATCGGATACCACTTAATGAATTTTGTGATATATGCTTGATCCCCTCTGATGGGAGCTTAGCCGAGCCTAGGCCGGCTGGGTTTGAGGATTTTTATCGCACTTTGACAGTGGGAGATGAGAGAGGGGTGTCAGCCACCACGGCTGCTAGCATACACTTTCCTGCCATACACTATTTTTGTAGGATCGGAAGTATGTCTAGAGGGGGTGATTAGACTACTTGACCAAATAAAAATCTAGCCTTTTCCCAATTTTAAGTCTTGGCAGATTTTAGCAACTTAGCACAAGTCAAGCAGTCAACCTACACATGCAAGTCTAAGAGTATAGCAGCGGAATGTAAAAACATTTGCATATGAAGGTAAAGGGAGGAGTTTGGAGGGAGCAAACACAATGTAGACACAAAGATTTTTGGCGTGGTTCCGATAGGTGGTGCTATCGTACATCCACGTTGATGGAGACTTCAACCCACGAAGGGTAATGGTTGCGCGAGTCCACGGAGGGCTCCACCCACGAAGGGTCCAAGAAGAAGCAACCCTGTCTATCCCACCGTGGCCATCGCCCACGAAGGACTTGCCTCACAAGGGTAGATCTTCACGAAGTAGGCGATCTCCTTGCCCGTACAAACTCCTTGGTTCAACTCCACAATCTTGACGAAGGCTCCCAAGTGACACCTAACCAATCTAGGAGACACCACTCTCCAAAAGGTAATAGATGGTGTGTTGATGATGAACTCCTTGCTCTTGTGCTCCAAATGATAGTCTCCCCAACACTGAACTCTCTCTCACAGATTTGAATTTGGTGGAAAGATGATTTGAGTGGAAAGCAACTTGGGGAGGGCTAGAGATCAAGATTCATATGGTTGGAATGGAATATCTTGGTCTCAACACATGAGTAGGTGGTTCTCTTTCAGAAAATGTATGCTGGAAGTGTAGGCACGTTCTGATGGCTCTCTCCACTAATGAAGAGTGGGTGGAGGGGTATATATAGCCCCCGCACAAAATCTAACCGTTACACACAATTCACCAAACTTGGTGGGACCGAATCAGAAAACTCGGTCAGACCGATTCAGTTCAAAATGTGAACGTTAGGCTTTTCGGTGGGACCGACATGTCAACTCGGTGGGACCAAGTCCATTAGGGTTAGGGCATAACGTAATCTCGGTGAGACCGATTACACAAACTCGGTAGGAACGACTTTGGTAATAAGCTAACCAGAGAGTTGGTCAGGCAAACTCGGTGGGACCGATTCGCTCATTTTGGTGAGTCCGAAGCGTTACGACAGGGAAACAGAGAGTTTGCATTGCGAACTAGGTGGGACCGATCGCTCATCTCGGTTGGGCCGAAACGTTACGAAGGGAAAGAGAGAGTCTGCAATCCCATCTCGGTTAGACCGAGATCCCTATCGGTGAGACCGAAGTGACTAGGGTTTCTGGCAGTGGCTATGTCAAGTGAACTCGGTGGCACTGGATAGAACATTTCGGTGGGGCCGAGTTTGACTTTTGGTTTGGGACATATGTGGAAATGAGAAAGTTGTTGAGGGCTTTTAGAGCATATCACTAAGCATTTTGAGCAAGCAAGCCATTAAGCAACACCTCATCCCCTTTTAATAGTATTGGCTTTTCCTATGGACTCAATGTGATCTTGGATCACTAAAATGAAAATGTAGACTCCTGAGCTTGAGCCAATGTGTGTCCTTAGTATTTTAAGGGGTCCACATTCGCAATCCATGCCATGACAATCATTGAACTCTCTGAAATGATCATCTCGAAATAGTATTAGTTCAATGAGCTATATGTTGTTAGTAATTACCAAAACCACTTAGGGATAGTTGCACTTTCAATCTCCACCTTTTTGGTAATTGATGACAACATATAGATGAAAGCTTCGACAAATGATAATAAGATTTAAATACATTGTTGCTTTGAGAAGTATGTGATAAGCAAGAGCTCCCCCTAAATTTGTGCATTATTTAAAATTTGCTTTTGAATGCAAATGCACAATCGATTAGGATCATGGGTTACTCTTCCATGTCACATACATCTTGGTGGAGCGCTCAAAATGATAGGAATTAAAAGATGCACTCATCACCAAGCAAAGTGAATGACCATATAGGGATATAAAAGATAATATCATCCAAGCAAACATTAAAGTATGATATGATCAAACACATGAACATATAAGTATCTCACACACAGACATAAAAAGTATCAACCGAGCACATACAAAAGTTCAACCAAATAGCAAGAGAGACAAAGAAGCAAAACACTCTCTCTCGAAGCCTATGATCTATACATTTCTCCCCCTATGGCAACAAGTTACCAAAAACTTGAAAATGCATAGTGCTATGCGTCTCTCAGGCTTGGTCTTCGGGAGGTGGTGTATAGAGAACTCCAAGGATGAAGGCATCAGTAGATGTTGTTGGAGCTAGTGGAGTAGTTGCTGGAGGTGGCACTAAAGCTGTTGTTGCTTGTGTAAATGAAGTAGCTCTTGTATCTGGCACTGACACTGCATATGACCTCAGACCTCTTGGCACCCGCTGAAAAGCATCCGTAGTTGCCTTCCCTTTCTTTTCCTCTGCTTCCTCCTGGAGTTGCTCGACTGCAGTCTGTATCTCAGTCACTTTCAGATCAAGATCATAAAATTTGGTCTCAATGATCCTCTCGAAGCCCTCCTAATTCTGAGCCAGGGTGGCCAAGCCCTTCTCAATCCTCAAATTTTCCTGAATCAGATAAGCTAGCTGATCTTGTTTGCTCTTTAAGAACACTTGATATGCCTCCTCAACACTTGGCATCCTTGCAGCCTTTTCTGCCTTTGCTTTTGCTCTCTTCTCTTGTGCTTGCACTGATAAAGGATCATCCTCATTCATCACAACTGTATTATCCTCAAATTCTGGGTGCAAAGGTAAATGCTCCTTGTCCAACAAGTAAGTGCCTATGCCCATCTTTGAGTTGATGAGCACCTGAATGTGTGGAGCATACCCACAAGATCTTTTCTGATCTGCAGCAGTCCTCTTGATTGTCTCAACAATCAGACTCATGACCTTGAATTTTTGCGGAACATCAATATCTGCAGCAAGTTGATTGAATGGCCTCTGATCATCTTGTGATCTCCAAATTTGGGTAACAGAGTATGCCTCAAGATTGTGTTGATTGTAGGCAGACCAGACAACAAACAATGCACATATCCAAGCTTGTGTGTCTCCAAAGCTTTGTCTGTGATCTCCTTGTACATGTTTGCCATAGAGTTGTGGTCTTTCTTCTTTTTGGCATACACATCCAAATCATCCTCATGCTCTTACAGGGCATTGATCAACTTGGCCCACTCATCAACAATTGATTGGTACCTTGTACCCTCAGACATCCACACAATTCTACCATCTCGATAGAAATGAGCTGTAGAATAGAACTGCATAATGAGCTCATCATTTTATTTGGTAAGCTTCTGTCCCACAAACTCATCAACTTGATACGTCCATTTTGCATCATGCTTTTATATCGATATTTATCGCATTATGGGCTGTTATTACACATTATGTCACAATACTTATGCCTATTCTCTCTTATTTTACAAGGTTTACATGAAGAGGGGGAATGCCGGCAGCTAGAATTTTGGGCTGGAAAAGGAGCAAATATTAGAGACCTATTCTACACAGCTCCAGAAGTCCTGAAACTTCACGGAAGTTACTTTCAGAATATATAAAAAATACTGAGCGAAGAAGACACCAGAGGGGGGCCACCCACCAGCCACGAGGGTGCACTACTAGGAAAAGGCTACTAGCAGCGCAGGTAAAATGGCTACTAGCAGCGCGGGTACCCGCGCTACAGCTAATAGTTAGTAGTAGCGCGGGGTAAACCCGCGCTACTATTAACATTTTACTAGTAGCGCGGATGTCACCCGCGCTACTACTAACGGAATAGTAGTAGCGCGTCTATAGTACCACACGCTACTAGTATCCTGAATACTAGTAGCGCTCCATTTCACCCCCACGCTACTACTAACTAATTAGGAATTAAAAAAATAAAATCCATCAATTCCATTTTATGCATACAATTCTAACAACTAAAACAAGCCCAGATTTGTAATAAACCAGCACCATTACACATCATTCCAAATCGAAAATTTATAGTAAACCAGGAGCATTAGAGCATATCCATACATCTACACTTATTGCCTAGTCACTTATTCCCAGCTAGTACAAACATAGTTGAAAGCAAATAAAAATGCATAAAAACACCAAACAGTGGCATTCTATCCCTCCAAATGATTTGCTCCCTCTCCATCCTTGCAATCTTCTTCTCCCTTATGTGCTTCTCCCATTTATGAATCCAAGATTTCTGTAAAGAGCAAAGAACAAATTAAATTAAATTTCAGCAGACATATATTTCCTTGCATGTTGTGATGTACAGTAGCTACGGGAATAAATATACGAAAACAAAAAAGTGAGTGATTTCTATTAACAAGAGATCGCCTATGTAATAGCTACAAACAAATAAAATTAACGTCTAGATAATAGTGAACTATATATTGCCAGGTAATAGGACATATCTAATTTTCACATTAATTGCCTTTAGTTTTCTTCAAAACTAAATATACTTAAACTTAGATCATTTCATATAGATGTTCAAAGGATAATACGGCTAAAAGAATCCAATTTTTTTGTTTTTTTGAAGTAGTTTAAAAGGAAAGCATTAACACATAATAGAAATGATTATCTGCCATAGGGTGATGCTGGACAGCTAAAAAGCTCACAACCTATCAGATCAATTGCTCGATAGGACAACACAAATCTTATAGGATGATTTTCCAAAACGAAAGCAGACCAACAAGGACAAACAACGGCCCATCAGACCACTTGCTGTGAACTATAAGAACATTATTTCACCTCCTCATATGGTACTACTAGACTCGCAATGAACATCGACACTGAATTAAGTTGCAGTCCCCCCTCAACAAGTGTGAGTTGTAATTAATTGACTGCAGCAGCATTGGTAGTCTCAACAAAATAAAACAGCAGCATTGGTAGCAACACTATCAACGCCATCCCTTCAAGCAGAATAAGTAGGAAAACACCATGATCCCTGAAGGAGAACTTCCCATATCATTCATGTTCAACAACTAATTCTATGTGTTTCATTGGTAGTCAAATACTATATTATATTTTTATTCTATCTGTATATACCAGGATAGCAGGGTTACCTTTGCTTCCTTAACAGGAATGTGCAAGGAAAGAAGTGAAGATGTTGCGTCTGCATTCAGTAAATGAGATAAAAGTTGAGACTCTTGATAGCCAATATCCATTCTTACTTGTAATATTACAGATACAGAACTGACAAATGATCTTCATATTAAGCAGATACCACTTTCTAAGGTGCAAACATCTAAGGAAACTTAGTTGGTGCTAATCGTGGGAGCGATCAACAACTGTTTATCTTCCTACATCAATTTGGACAATTAACAGTAAGCAAAGATAGCATTATAATCCCAGCCAACTACGTATATAACTAGAAAAAATGATGAAAACAAGAAGACTGTCCAACCAATTGACTACAATTATTGAGGATCTGTATGGAGAGTGCTAGTATTAAAATCGGGCTTGCAATCTAGGCTCAATCGAAACTGAAACTGAAATCGGCCTTGCAATCTAGCCTCCTCCACCTTTCACAGCGGTGGAGCAAACTGAAACTAAAATCGGCCTTGCAATCTACTACAAACCCTCTACAAAATTCGTATTGAAACTTTTTTTTAAAACAGCCTCTACAAGGCCGTAAACTGGCATACGAAAACAATGCGCTCAGGATCCTAACTTTCGGGACAACAAACTAAAAAGATGGCTGCTCTCAAACCATACATCCAAACGACGCAAATAAATACTCTATGGAAAGCTTGGAACTTGATTTACAACTTTCATATAGAGGCAACTCGAAATTCTGAGAATAACTAACTCATTTTTCACCTAGAAGCTGGCTGTCTAGATTTGACAGTGTATTTTTTAACTGAACCAGATTCAGTTTACAGCCAGAGATACCCAACGCTCTAGATTTTTGCTAGAAGGCAATCAACACCTCGCAACATCATGGATGGGCTATATCCCTAACTAATTTGGCTAAGCAAAGGAACTAACATAGAGAAGGTCCGACCAGGCACCAAAACCAAATAAGTATAAGCACTGAAATCACCAACAAAATTGCAAATTGGTTCAGGAATCCATCTCCAATTATCAAATCTAATTCTAATCTATGAGCTGCTGCCATAGATCCCTAGTTCTTACCTAGCCAGCACCATAGAGAAGAGGGCTGATGCGAATGAGGGTTAGCTGTTGCGTTAAAGCGATACATCCATAAATCCAATCTAAGAATGTTACAACTTGCATCATCATCATCATGGCCAAATGATAGAGAAGTGAGATGGATCCATACTCTTGGTCTGGGGAGTCCCACTGACCACCCATGTGTTTGCGGCGATGGACGCTTGCACTGCATCGACAGACCCAAGCATTTATAAGCAACTAAAGCATGGTGCAAATAAAATTGTCTGATCCAAGCATTAACACAAGTTACTCTTGTTACTATAGTTCAGTTCAGTACTATATGGGTTCAGTACCATGCCTACAATCAGACGCAAGCTTCAGTGCAGTCAAAGTATAATTACAAAGAGGAGCAAGAATCAAACTTTTTATACTCGTGGGCTCGTGGCACAAGCTTTAGTTCAGTAAAGAGCATAACACAAGCTACACTGCAGAGTACAAAGTATAAACACAAGCTTCAGTACAGTGCAGAGGAAAACACCAACTACACTTTACAAAGAGAAGAAAAATTGAAACTATATTGTACTCCCTACATGTTTTCCATCTCTGTATAAGCTGCAAAGGACAACACCAACTACACTTTACAATCTGCAAAAGTCTTTTTATTTTGGTCAGTTCATTCGCATAAATACTTCTCTTTCTCTATAAAAGGGGAGGCACAAGCACAACCAGCCCCCAAATGCTCTTTTCTTTAATTTCCGCCCTAAAACTTTCTTTCTGTATCACAGGATTAATTTCTGGACCAGTCTACTAAACAATTTTTTTTCTAGATGTCTACTGCAGTTTATGAAGAAAAAATAATGGGTTCAGGGGAGGCACAACCGCACAAGCACAACCTGCCCCCAAATGCTCTATTCTTTAATTCCCCCCCCCCTAAAAATTCCCACCCATGGGTTAGCATCAAGATATACCTTCTAATCCAGCCGACCGCCTTTGGATTAGGATTTATCGCGGACTCCCCCGACTCCGCTGGAGCGCTCTCGGCAATGCACTGAAGTACTGAATTTACGAGGCCTCTGAAGTACTGAACCAACTCCAACTTACTTCATGCCAAGAAAAATTTACAGTACCTTATCCTATCTTGGCGAGCTGCGCGCTATCGACGGTGAAGGGCAGGTTGCCGACGAAGACCTTGAGGTCCTCGGTGTACTCGGTCACGGAGTCGCCTCCGCCCTCGCAATGCTCTCCCTCGGCGTCCTCCGTCTCGAACTCGGACGACACGACCACGGCAACGGGCAGCAGGAGCCGCCTCCGCGGCGCCAGCAGCACCGACACGGCACGCAGCGGGACGCAGGTGAAGGAGGCGGCGGCGGCAGGCCTAGTGGCAGAGGGGAGCGGGATGAAGTGGTGCGAGAGCGCGGGGGAGAAGAGGGTGGCCGTGTAGGAACTGGGGAGGGGGGTTTCTCGCGGCCGGTGCTCGCCGGAACCGGCCGGCGTGGGTGGTGGCGGCGGCGAGGAGATCGTGGGGAGAGGAGCCGGTGTGGGGTGGACCGAGGAACAGGTGAGTTCGTGAGAGAGTTTTTTAGGGATTATAGAGAGAGAGAGAGAGTGGTGGGGTGGGAGTGGATTGGGCCGGCGTGGAAACGCTTAGTAATAGCGTGGGGTCTTACCAGCGCTATAGCTACTTACGTAGTAGTAGCGCAGGTTTTATACCACTCGCTACTATTATGGCCTGTCCCGGGGGCACCACTTAGTAGCAGCGCGGATTTATACCCCTCGCTACTACTATCAACTTAGTAGTAGCGTGGTTTTTATACCCCTCGCTACTACTAATTAGCAGTAGCACCCCCTTTTAGACCGTGCTACTGATAAACTTCTATGTATAAGGTTTTCCCTAGTAGTGGTGGGAGGCACGCCCTACCCCCTGGGCGCGCCCCCCTGCCTCATGGGCCCCCTGGTGGCCCTCCGGTGCCCATCTTCTGCTATATGAAGTCTTTTGTCCGAGAAAAATCAGAAGCAAGCTTACGGGACGAAACTCCGCCGCCACGAGGCAGAACCTTGGCGGAACCAATCTAGGGCTCCGGCGGAGCTGTTCTGCCGGGGAAACTTCCCTCCGGGAGGGGGAAATAATCACCATCGTCATCACCAACGATCCTCTCATTAGGAGGGGGGTCAATCTCCATCAAGATCTTCACCAGCACCATCTCATCTCAAATCCTAGTTCATCTCCTGTATCCAATCTTTGTATCCAAACCTCAGATTGGTACCTGTGGGTTGCTAGTAGTGTTGATTACTCCTTGTAGTTGATGCTAGTTAGTTTACTTGGTGGAAGATCATATCTTCAGATCCATTATGCATATTAATACTCCTATGATTATGACCACGAATATGCTTTGTGAGTAGTTACATTTGTTCCTGAGGACATGGGAGAAGTCTTGCTATTAGTAGTCATGTGAATTTGGTATTCATTCGATATTTTGATAAGATGTATGTTGTCATCCCTCTAGTGGTGTCATGTGAATGTCGACTGCATGACACTTCACCATTGTTTGGGCCTAGAGGGAGGCATTGGGAAGTAATAAGTAGATGATGGGTTGCTAGAGTGACAGAATCTTAAACCCTAGTTTATGCGTTGCTTCGTAAGGGGCTGATTTGGATCCATATGTTTCATGCTATGGTTAGGTTTACCTTAATACTTCTGTTGTAGTTGAGGATGCTTGCAATAGGGGTTAATCATAAGTGGGATACTTGTCCAAGTAAGGGCAGTACCCAAGCACCGGTCCACCCACATATCAAATTATCAAAGTACCGAACGTGAATCATATGAGCATGATGAAAACTAGCTTGACGATAATTCCCATGTGTCCTCGGGAGCGCTTTCCTCTATATAAGAGTTTGTCCAGGCTTGTCCTTTGCTACAAAAAGGATTGGGCCACCTTGCTGCACCTTATTTGCTTTATTTACTTGTTGCTCGTTACCAATTACCTTATCACAAAACTATCTGTTACCGATAATTTTAGTGCTTGCAGAGAACACCTTGCTGAAAACTGCTTATCATTTCCTTCTGCTCCTCGTTGGGTTCGACACTCTTACTTATCGAAAGGACTACGATAGATCCCCTGTACTCGTGGGTCATCAAGACTCTTTTCTGGCTCCGTTTGCCGGGGAGTGAAGCGCCTTTGGTAGGTGGAATTTGGTAAGAAAAAAATTTATATAGTGTGCTGAAATTTACTGTCACTTGTTACTATGAAAAGTAATCCTTTGAGGGGCTTGTTCGGGGTATCTTCACCCCGACTGGAAAAGCAAATAGTTGCTCCTCAACCTACTGAACCTACTGAAAATGTTTACTTTGAAATTCCTTCGGGTATGATAGAGAAACTGCTGGCTAATCCTTTTGAAGGAGATGGAACATTACATCCCGATTTACACTTAATCTATGTGGATGAAGTTTGTGGATTATTTAAGCTTGCAGGTATGCCCGATGATGTTATCAAGATGAAGGTCTTCCCTTTATCTTTGAAGGGAGATGCATTGACATGGTATAGGCTATGTGATGATATGGGATCATGGGACTATAAGCGATTAAAATTGGAATTCCATCAGAAGTTTTATCCTATGCATCTTGTTCATCGTGATCGTAATTATATATATAATTTTTGGCCTCGCGAAGGAGAAAGCATCGCTCAAGCTTGGGGGAGGCTTAAGTCAATGTTATATTCATGCCCCAATCATGAGCTCTCAAGAGAAATGATTATTCAAAAAATTTATGCTCGGCTTTCTGACAACAATCGCTCCATGCTCGATACTTCTTGTAGTGGTTCCTTTATGATGAAGACTATTGAATTCAAATGGAATTTATTGGAGAGAATTAAACGCAACTCTGAAGATTGGGATCTCGACGAAGGTAAGGAGTCAGGTATAACACCAAAGTTTGATTGTGTTAAATCTTTTATGGATACCGATGTTTTCCGTAAATTCAGCACTAAATATGGACTTGACTCTGAGATAGTAGCTTCTTTCCGTGAATCCTTTGCTACTCATGTTGATCTCCCTAAGTAGAAGTGGTTTAAATATCATCCTTCCATAGAAGTAAAAGTAGTTGAACCTATTAAAGTTGAAGAAAAGACTATCACTTATAATGATCCTATTGTTCCCACTGCTTATGTTGAGAAACCACCTTTCCCTGTTAGAATAAAGGATCATGCTAAAGCTTCAACTGCAGTTCATAAAAGTAATATTAGAATGTATACACCTCCTGAGCAAGTTAAAGTTGAACCTAATATTGCTATTGTTAAAGATATCTTGGCTGATAATATCGATGGACATGTTATTTATTTCTGTGATGAAACTGCTAGAATTGCTAATCCTGGTGCTAAAGATAAACATAGACCTGTTGTAGGCATGCCTGTTATTTCTGTTAAAATAGCAGATCATTGTTATCATGGCTTGTGTGATATGGTGCTAGTGCTAGTGCAATACCAACTTCTCTATATCAAGAAATTATGCATGATATTGCACCCGCTGAGTTAGAAGAAATTGATGTCACCATTAAGCTCGCCAATAGAGATACTATTTCACCAATTGGGATTGTTAGAGATGTTGAAGTCTTGTGTGGGAAGGCTAAATATTCTGCTGATTTTCTTGTTCTTGGTTCCCCACAAGATAGCTTTTGTCCCATTATATTTGGTAGACCCTTCTTTGAATACTGTTAATGCTAAGATAGATTGCGAAAAGGATGTTGTTACTATTGGTTTGGATGATATGTCTCATGAGTTTAATTTTTGTAAATTTCGTAGACAACCCCGTGATGAAGAATTTCCTAGTAAAGATGAAATTATTGGTCTTGCTTCTATTGTTGTGCCTCCTAATGATCCTTTAGAAGAATATTTGCTAGACCATGAGAATGATATGTTTAAAATGAAAGAAGGGAAATAGATGAAGTATTCTTTAAACAAGGACCCATTCTGAAACACAATTGGCGTGTTGAAATCCTAGGGGATCCTCCTCCACCCAAGGGTGATCCCGTGTTTGAGCTTAAACCATTGCCTGATACTCTTAAATATGCTTATCTTGATGAAAATAAGATATATCCTGTTATTATTAGTGCTAACCTTTCAGAGAAGGAGGAAGAAAAAATATTGAAAACTCTGAAGAAGCACCGTGCTGCTATTGGATATACTCTTGATGATCTTAAGGGCATTAGTCCCACTCTATGTCAACACAAAATAAACTTAGAGAAAGACACCAAACCAGTTATTGATCACCAACGACGGCTGAATCCTAAGATGAAAGAAGTGGTAAGAAAAGAAATACTAAAGCTCCTTGAGGCAGGTATAATTTATCCCGTTGCTGATAGTCAGTGGGTAAGTCCTGTCCATTGTGTCCCTAAGAAGGGAGGTATCACTGTCGTTCCTAATGATAAAGATGAATTGATCCCACAAAGAATTATTACAGGTTATAGGATGGTAATTGATTTCCGCAAATTAAATAAGGCTACTAACAAAGATCATTACCCCTTACCTTTTATTGATCAAATGCTAGAAAGATTATCCAAACATACACATTTTTGCTTTCTAGATGGTTACTCTGGTTTCTGTCAAATACATGTGTCAGCTGATGATCAAGCAAAGACCACTTTTACTTGCCCTTTCGGTACTTTTGCTTGTAGACGTATGCCTTTTGGTTTATGTAATGCACCTCCTACCTTTCAAAGATGCATGATGGCTATATTTTCCGACTTTTGTGAAAATATATGTGAGGTTTTCATGGACGATTTCTCCGTTTATGGATCCTCTTTTGATGATTGCTTGAGCAACCTTGATCGAGTTTTGCAGAGATGTGAAGAAACTAATCTTGTTCTGAATTGGGAGAAATTCCACTTTATGGTAAATGAAGGTATTGTCTTGGGGCATAAAATTTCCGAAAGAGGCATCGAAGTTGATAAAGCTAAAGTTGATGCTATTGAAAAGATGCCATGTCCCAAGGACATTAAATGTATAAGAAGCTTCCTCGGTCACGCCGGTTTTTATAGGAGGTTCATTAAGGACTTCTAAAATATTTCTCGGCGTCTGACTAATCTCTTACAAAAAGATATACCTTTTGTCTTTGATGATGATTGTGTAGAAGCATTTGAAATACTTAAGAAAGAATTAATTTCTGCACCTATTGTTCAGCCACCTGATTGGAATTTACCCTTTGAAATTATGTGTGATGCAAGTCATTATGTTGTAGGTGCTGTTCTAGGCAAAGAGTTGATAAGAAATTAAATGTTATTCAATATGCTAGTAAAACTCTAGACAATGCCCAAAGAAATTATGCTACTACTGAAAAGGAATTCTTAGCAGTTGTTTTGCTTGTGATAAGTTCAGACCTTATCTTGTTGATTCTAAAGTAACTATTCACACTAATCATGCTGCTATTAAATATCTTATGGAAAAGAAAGATGCTAAACCTAGACTTATTAGATGGGTTCTCTTGCTACAAGAATTTGATTTGCATATTATTGATAGAAAGGGAGTTGAGAACCCCGTTGCACAAAACCTGTCTAGGTTAGAGAATGTTCTTGATGACCCACTATCTATTGATGATAACTTTCCAGATAAACAATTAAATGTCATAAATGCTTCTCGAACTGCTCCATGGTATGCTGATTATGCTAATTATATTGTTGCTAAATTTATACCACCTAGTTTCACATACCAGCAAAAGAAAAAGTTCTTCTATGGTTTGAGACATTACTTTTGGGATGACCCACACCTTTATAAAGAAGGAGTAGATGGTGTTATTAGATGTTGTGTACCTGAGCATGAACAGGAACAGATCCTACGCAAGTGTCACTCCGAAGCTTATGGAGGACACCACGCTGGAGATAGAACTGCGCATAAGGTATTGCAATCTGGTTTTTATTGGCCTACTCTCTTCAAAGATGCCCGTAAGTTTGTCCTATCTTGTGATGAATGTCAAAGAATTGGTAACATTAGCAGACGTCAAGAAATGCCTATGAATTATTCACTTGTTATTGAACCATTTGATGTTTTGGGCTTTGATTACATGGGACCTTTTCCTTCCTCTAATGGGTATACACATATTTTAGTTGATGTTGATTACGTTACTAAGTGGGTAGAAGCTATTCCAACTAGTAGTGCTGATCATAACACCTCTATTAAGATGCTTAAAGAAGTTATTTTTCCTAGGTTTGGAGTCCCTAGATATTTAATGACTGATGGTGGTTCACATTTCATTCATGGTGCTTTTCGTAAGATGCTTGCTAAGTATGACGTTAATCATAGAATTGCATGTCCATATCACCCACAGTCTAGTGGTCAAGTAGAATTGAGTAATAGAGAGCTTAAATTAATTTTGCAAAAGACCGTTAATAGATCTAGAAAGAATTGGTCCAAGACACTTGATGATGCATTATGGGCTTATAGAACTGCATATTAAAACCCTATGGGTATGTCTCCGTATAAAATAGTTTATGGTAAAGCATGTCACTTACCTCTCGAATTATAACATAAGGCATATTGGACCATTAAAGAGCTCAATTATGATTTCAAACTTGCCGGTGAGAAGAGGTTATTTGACATTAGCTCACTTGATGAATGGAGAACCCAAGCCTATGAGAATGCCAAACTATATAAAGAAAAAGTTAAAAGATGGCATGATAAAAGGATACAAAAGCGTGAGTTTAATGTAGGTGATTATGTATTGCTATACAACTCTCGTTTAAGATTTTTTGCAGGCAAACTCCTCTCTAAATGGGAAGGTCCTTACGTCATCAAGGAGGTCTATCGTTCCGGTGCCATAAAAATCAACAACTTCGAAGGCACAAATCCGAAGGTGGTGAACGGTCAAAGAATCAAACATTATATCTCAAGTAATCCTATAAATGTTGAAACTAATATTATTGAAACCGTAACCCCAGAGGAATACATAAGGGACACTTTCCGGAATGTTTTAGACTCGGAAAAGGAATGAGTATGTGGTACGGTAAGTAAACCGACTCCAAAACAGTTCTAATGGCATTTTTTCTCCATTTTGGAATATTTAGAAAAATAGGAAAATAAGAAGCACTCCGGGAAGGACACGAGGCTTCCATGAGGGTGGGAGGCGCGCCCTACCCCCATGGGAGCGCCCCTGCCTCTTGGGCACCTCGTGTGCTCTCCAGACTCCGTTTTCTTGCAAGATACTCCTCTTGGTCGGTAAAAAAAATCATTATATAATCTCCCGAAGGTTTTGACTCCTGTATCACGCAAATATCCTCTGTTTTCGTTTTGAGTTGTTTTTCTGACAGATCTAGATCACCATGACATCTCCAAGCGCCCCCAAGGACAAGTTCTTCGAGAAGGTCATCAACCCCTACCTCGCAGAAGTGCTGCAACACCCTCAAACCATTGAGATGCGTGATGGGTTGTTGCACATCCACGATGTTGAGGGACCAAGGAGGACAGGAAGCGTGGAGACGAGGCTCGAAGCAATGGAGCAACAAGTTTTCAAGTGCCAGGGGATGGTGGAACGCGGACTCAACGCCAACCACATGATGATCGCGGAGTTCACCAACAACCACAAGCTGGATGCCAAGAACATTGGGGAGACCATCTTCAAGCTTCACGAGAAGATCGAGCACCTCCAAGCTCAAATCTATGACCTACAAATACAAAACTATGAGTATGAATATAGATTCAAGAGGATGAGTTTGGCTGCAGATTTGAGGATTCTGGAGACTCGATCATCCTTCTATGATAGTGAGCCTATGCCTTGGAAGAAGGACGACAAGCCTACATCATCAACAACTCCTTCATCACCACCTCAGAGGAAGGAGACATAATCACATGGGTATGGGCACTCCCCTTGGCAACTGCCAAGCTTGGGGGAGTGCCCCGGTATCATATCACCATCACATCTTTTATCTTTACCATTTTTCCTAGTTCGATCCTTTAGATAATATCTTGATCTAGTAGAATAAAGTTTTAGTATGATCTAGTTGTGAGTTTTGATTTATGATCCTTCTATGTAATCATGTTCGTGAGCTATATAATAAAGATTAGTGTTGAGTCAAGGGCTTGATTACCTTGCTATGATCTTGAGGGAATACAATAAAAGAGAAATAATAAAAAGAAATGAAAGAGATCATATGAATCTTATGGAGATTAATGGCTTCACATCTAAAGAGTATAATGAATAAAAGTTGTTGAAAGTTGACAAACATAGTTTTGGTCATCATTGCAATTAATAGGAAGTAATAAAGAAAGAGAGGTTTTCACATATAGATATACTATCTTGGACATCTTCTATGATTGTGAGCACTCATTAAAATATGACATGCTAAAGAGTTGACATTGGACAAGGAAGACAACGTAATGGGTTATGTTTTCTTATATCCAAGATAAATTATATTGTCATGGATCATCCAACATGTTGAGCTTGCCTTTCCCTCTCATGCTATCCAAGTTCTTTGCACCAAGTAGAAATACTACTTGTGCTTCCAAATATACCTAAACCCAGTTTTGCCATCCACCATACCTACCTATGGATTGAGTAAGATCCTTCAAGTAAGTTGTCATCGGGGCATGCAATAAAAATTGCCTTCTAAATATGTATGATTTATTAATGTGGAGAAAATAAGCTTTATACGATCTTGTGATGTGGAAGAAATAAAAGCGATAGACTGCATAATAAAGGTCCATATCACAAGTGGCAATATAAAGTGACGTTCTTTTGCATTAAGATTTTGTGCATCCAACCATAAAAGCGCATGACAACCTCTGCTTCCCTCTACGAAGGGCCTATCCTTTACTTTTATCTTTTACCTTATAAAAGACTCATGGGGATCTTCACCTTTCCTTTTTACATTTTATCCTTTGGCAAGCACAATGCGTTGGAAAGATCCAGACATATATGGCTAATTGGATGTGATTTTTCATGAACTATTATGGTTGATATTACCCTTGAGGTAAAAGGTTGGGAGGCAAAACCATAAGCCCCTATCTTTCTCTGTGTCCGGCTAAAACTTCATAACCATAAATATCGCGTGAGTGTTAGCAATTGTGGAAGACTAAATGATAGTTGAGTATGTGGACTTGCGGAAAAGCTCTTATGGACTCTTTCTGATGTTATGATAAATTGCAATCACTTCAATGACTGAGATTGTAGTTTGTTAGTTTGCAATGAAGTTTATGATTCATACTTGAAATTGTGATTGAATTGTTACTTTAGCATAAGAGATCATATGACTATATATATGTGTGTGTGTGTGTGTGTGTTGCTGTTCTAAGAATGATCATGATGCCCTCATGTCCGTATTTTATTTATCGACAGCTCTATCTCTAAACATGTGGACATATTTATCGATTTCGGCTTTCGCTTGAGGACAAGCGAGGTCTAAGCTTGGGGGAGTTGATATGTCCATTTTACATCATGCTTTTATATCGATATTTATCGCATTATGGGATGTTATTACACATTATGTCACAATACTTATGCCTATTCTCTCTTATTTTACAAGGTTTACATGAAGAGGGGGAATGCTGACAGCTGGAGTTCTGGGCTGGAAAAGGAGAACATATTAGAGACCTATTCTACATAGCTCCAAAAGTCCTAAAACTTCACGGAAGTTATTTTTAGAATATATAAAAAATACTGAGCGAAGAAGACACCAGAGGGGGGCCACCCACCAGCCACGAGGGTGGGGGGCGCGCCCTATCCCCTGGGCGCGCCCCCTGCCTCGTGGGCCCCCTAGTGGCCCTCCGGTGCCCATCTTCTGCTATATGAAGTCTTTCGTCCGAGAAAAAAACAAAAGCAAGCTTACGGGACGAAACTCCGCCGCCACGAGGCGAAACCTTGGCGGAACCAATCTAGGGCTCTGGCAGAGCTGTTCTGCCACGGAAACTTCCCTCCGGGAGGGGGAAGTCATCACCATCATCATCACAAACGATCCTCTCATCGGGAGGGGGTCAATCTCCATCAACATCTTCACCAGAACCATCTCATCTCAAACCCTAGTTCATCTCTTGTATCCAATCTTTGTATCCAAACCTCAGATTGGTACCTGTGGGTTGCTAGTAGTGTTGATTACTCCTTGTAGTTTATGCTAGTTGGTTTACTTGGTGGAAGATCATATGTTCAGATCCATTATGCATATTAATACTCCTCTGATTATGAACATGAATATGCTTTGTGAGTAGTTATGTTTGTTCCTGAGGACATGGGAGAAGTCTTGCTATTAGTAGTCATGTGAATTTGGTATTTGTTCGATATTTTGATAAGATGTATGTTGTCATCCCCCTAGTGGTGTCATGTGAACGTCGACTACATGACACTTCACCATTGTTTAGGCCTAGAGGGAGGCATTGGGAAGTAATAAGTAGATGATGGGTTGCTAGAGTGACAAAAACTTAAACCCTAGTTTATGTGTTGCTTCGTAAGGGGCTGATTTGGATCCATATGTTTCATGCTATGGTTAGGTTTACCTTAATACTTCTGTTGTAGTTACGGATTCATGCAATAGGGGTTAATCATAAGTGGGATACTTGTCCAAGTAAGGGCAGTACCCAAGCACCGGTCCACCCACATATCAAATTATCAAAGTACCGAACGCGAATCATATGAGCATGATGAAAACTAGCTTGACGATAATTCCCATGTGTCCTCAGGAGCGCTTTCCTCTATATGAGAGTTTGTGCAGGCTTGTCCTTTGCTACAAAACGGATTGGGCCACCTTGCTGCACCTTATTTACTTTATTTACTTGTTGCTCGTTACCAATTACCTTATCACAAAACTATATGTTACCGATAATTTCAGTGCTTGCAGAGAACACCTTGCTGAAAACTGCTTATCATTTCCTTCTGCTCCTCATTGGGTTCGACACTCTTACTTATCGAAAGGACTATGATAGATCCCCTATACTTGTGGGTCATCACAACTCCACAAGCTTTGAAACTTTCATGTAATCCTGGAAAATAGTCTTCATTCTCATCAATGAATTCCCAATCAACCCATCTCATATCACAGACTATAGGCTTCTTGTCATGCAAAATAGTCTCATAGAAGTCTTGTTGTTCTTTGGTGTGGAACCTATAGTCCATTGCAGTCTTCCTCCTCACAGCATATGGATCAGACTGTCTCCAAAGTCTCAGTCATGCATCCTTCCTGATGTTCATATCCTCAGCCACTGGATGAGTATCATTTGTTCTGGAATCTTTGGTTTCAGTCTCCTCAGCACTTGGGCTTATGCATCTTCTTCTTCAACTTCAGGCATTGGGGCCTTGTTCTTCTCTTCAGCTGGGATGTTCCTGGTGCTTGTCTTGGGCTTAGAAGGCTTCTGAGCTTGAGCAACAGCCTTGGGGGCAGTCTTGGGATTAGAAGTGGCAGCCCCTGACTTAATGGCATCCCCCATAAGCTTCTGGGACTTGGGTGCTGGTGCAACATCCTCTTCCTCTTCATCTTCTTCTGGATCTCTCATTATAGAGGATCTACCAATGACTCTGGCAGTGGTCTTCTTGACCCTCTCTTTCCTTTTCTTACCCTCTCCAGCAGCCTCTTCAATTGGCTTAGAAGTTTCAGTAGTTGAGGCCCTGGCCTTTAAGGTTGGCACCCTCTTGGCAGGGGTCTTCTTATGCAATCCAGGCATTGTTGTTGCAGCAGTACCATATTCTTTCTTCAGCACTTTCTTTTTGGAGCTAACTTCCTCCTCTATCGCCACATAGTTCTCTTCCTCAGAATCTGAGTTTTTCTTCTTCCTTGATCTGGTGGCTGCCTTGGGAAAATTACTAGGAATGCTCCTGCTACCCTCATCATATCTGCTTGAGGGACTAGTGCCCTCACTCATTTGCACTTGCTCTTCTGACTTGTTCTGACTATCACTTTGGTAAGACATCCTGGCAAGAAAACTGACAGCAAACCCTATGAATAGATATAGATGAGGTAGAATAGACGAGCATCACAAAGTGCATAGTTTTTGCAAAAAAAATGAGTCAAAAACTTAGTTTTAGTTCTCCACACAAATCATTTCGAAGCTACCGATTTGTTAAACTCGGTGATACCGAAGCAACTGTTGGAGTCTAAACTAGTGAACTCGGTCAGACTGAGTCACAGTTTGGTGGCTCCGAGATTGCTAGGGTTTCACAGAGAGTCAAATTCGGTCGCATCGATTTGCAATTTTTGGTCAGACCGAAAAGTGCATGTGCAATGGCCTAAGCCAAATCGGTGGGACCGATTTCTACAACTCGGTCGGTCCGATATGAGTTCGGCGGAGACCTAACCCTAAATCTTTGAATCAAACCTAACCTAAAGGAAGTTTTCTCTGGATAGATTGATTTCATACGTGGTAATGATCATGGCAAAGCAATGTGCTAGGAATCAGAGTAAGGAATTAGCACACAAGATCGAACTCATACCCTAGTTCGGCGGGAGTTTGCTATGGCGACAACGGCGGGGCAAAATCCCGTTGACGGCGATGGAAACTAGCGGCGGGAGGTCGCTGGCGACGAGGAGATGATCCGGAGACTCGAGGCGGCAGAGCAGGATATGTGCGGGACGGAGTGTTTTGAAGAAATTTCAAAAATCTCACCTGTGGGTATATATATCCTGACCCTGTCGGCGTGACTGAGTGGAACAACTCGGTGGCACCGAGATGCAGAATCGCATGCGGTTACTGCAACTTGGTGTGACCGAAAATTTCAAATCGGTTGCACCAAGATTGAAAACCTAGATCAATTCAGTGAACTCGGTGTGACCGAAGTGGATGGATTGGTCAGACCGAAATGCACAGAGAGGTTTTGGAAGTTTAAGTCTATGACGAATCGGGGACTCCGAGTGCTCCTCACACAGAGTGGTTTGAATCTGACTTGATCAAACTTTATGATGTAGCATGAATAGAGTTTGAGACAAGAAAATCATAGATAGCTAGAGGAGGTTCTTAGGCATTCTTGTCCATCCACTTGGCAAAAGATAAAAAGCCAAACAATCAAAACAACAAGTGGATGTCCTCGAATGAGTAAAATATGCAATCAACATGCTCACACAATAAAATGGCAAATGAAATAGTGGCAAAGCATGCACAAACACTCTAGCATCTATCAAGCAATTGGCGATGACTAGGTCATCTATATATGAGTATATTGACTTAGGAGTCAAATGCGAACATTTGATCGTAGGTCATACTCATCGTTTAAGCCCAAGTGGGGTTACCACTTTTACATAAAGCATTGTTGTGTTCACGCCATTAGAGTTGCTTTAGCTCAATTGATTAGAGTAAATCTTCCCCTAGATGTGATATCCCCCTTAAGAGGGATGAACTAACCTTGGGTTTTGTCGATGATGACTTCATGTAGATGTTGAAGATGTGGATGCCCAATGTTTATGTAGATCATTTGGAGAAATCCATTGGAGTGAGTTGCACTTTCAATACCTACATGGGTTAGTCCCACAAGGAACAAACAAGGATACCCATAGACATAGAGTGATGTTCACACAAGATGATGTCCATGAAGGCAATAGGTTACCTTGTCCCTTGTCTTACTAACAAGAGGGTTTGTGACTCCTTGAACTAGTGCAAGATGTGGAAGTTGTTTGAACTCGTCCTTGCCAAATTATATGAGTGAAGTATGTTGGCGGAGTCAGCCTCAAGAACTCTCTAGTTCTTCTTCTTCGGGATCCACATCATCTTGATGGGAATCCTTGGAGTTGTAGTTGTACTTGATGAAGTAGAACTTGATGTAGTATTGGGAACCCACTTGACCAAAGCCTTAGGAGCTTCTTCGAATGCCTCCTCTTGAAGCTTGTCCTTGCCTTTTTGCTTGTGGTCTTGTGGTGGAAGATCATATTGAGCTTGTGTCCCTTGGAAAGAAGTAGGATCATACTTCTCTTGTTGAGGAACAAACTTTGTCTTGGGGTATTGATCTTCTTCCCACTCAACTCCATTGGCATTGAACTTCCGTTCAAAACCAACACCTTGATTCTTCCGGTGCCTTCCTTGCTTGCGTGCAATTTCCTCAAATTGCTTACGTCCAGCAAGGCTCTTGTAAACACCTTTCTCTATAATTCCCTTCAATAAGCTATTTTCTTGCTCAAGAGTAACTTGGCTAAGAGAATCATTAGTGGAATCAAGAGAACTACTAGAAGCAACAACATTGGATTTAACATGATTATTGCTACTACTAGAAGAAGAATCTTTCTTACTCTTGTTGCTAGATTTAACTTGTGGCATGTAAGTAGACAAGAGTAAATGCTTGGCAATGTAAGAAGAACTTTTCTTGTGAAGATCATCATTGATTGCTTTTAAGAACCCATGCTCTTGCTCAAGGTTGAGCTTTTCAAAGCGTAACTTCTCATGAGTCTTTAAAAGTTCTCGATGATCTTCCAAGGTAGTTTCATGAGCTAACTTAAGAGTTTTCAGCTCTTTAGTTAGACGCTCAATCTCCTTCTTATCATCATCATTTGGTTTATCTTGATTAACATGATTAGTAGCAAGTTCATCATAGTTTTCATCACTAGAGTTGTCAACAAGTAAATCGTCATCACCTAGCAAATCATCTTCATCACTATTGAAATCAACATACTCGGGGTGTGATACCTTTGGGCCTTTGGCCCGAAGCATCTTACAATTCCTTCATTTGGAGAGTCAAATATGTTGTAGGAGTTGGTTGACACAAGTGCTAGACCGGCAACACCTTCATCTTGAGTATATTCGGAGTCGGAGTGAAAACTTCTTTCGGAGTGATTGTCGGAGTCGAAACAGGATACGCATTCACCAACATGAGCTTGATGTCTTCGTTATGTGTAGCTCCTTGATGACTTGTCCTTCCTTTCCGAATCCTTGCTTCTCCGTGATGTTCTTCATCCATAACGATCATCTCTACTCCTTCTCTCTCTTGGTGGTGATTCTTCTCTTCTACCTCTCCTTTTGGGTGAATCTTCTCTTCTTTTGTAGGGGGCCGTACACTCATTGGAGTAGTGTCCAGGTCTTCCACAATTGTAGCAATTTCGTTCACGACTCGAAGATCTTTTGTTATTGTAGGACGTTGACTTGGAACTTCTTTCCTTGCTTCTACTCTTGTAGAAATTGTTGAAGTTCTTCACCATTAGGCTCAATTCTTCATTGAAGGCATGTTTCTCACTTGATGTAGGAGCATCACATGAGGCTTTGTAAGCACCACTTGACTTGTTGTGAAGCTCTTCCTTATCCTTGAGTGACATCTCATGAACAACAATTCTTCCAATGACTTCCGTCGGCTTGAGATCTTTTTAGTTGGGCATCATTTGGATCAATGTGTACACAGTATCATATTTTCCATCCAAGGATCTTAGGATCTTCTTGATGATGAATCTATCGATCATCTCTTCACTTCCTAAGCTGGCAATCTCATTCGTGATGAGAGCAAGCCTAGAGTACATTTTGGCGACACCTTCACCATCCTTCATTTTGAACTTGTCAAGTTGACTTTGAAGCACATCCAACTTGGATTCCTTGACGGAGTCGGTACCCTCATGCATATCGATCAAAGTATCCCAAATTTCCTTTGCATTCTCAAGGCGGCTGATTTTGTTGAATTCTTCATGGCACAATCCTTTGAAGAGGATATCACAAGCTTGAGCATTGTATTGCAACATCTTCAACTCTTCTGCGCTAGCCTCACGGTTCGGTTCTCTACCGTCAAAGAATTCACCTTGAAAGCCAATACACACAATAGCCCAAACGGCGGGGTTATGTCCAAGAATATGCATTTTCATCTTATGCTTCCAACTAGCAAAATTAGTACCATCAAAGTAAGGACCTCCACGGTGGTAATTTCCCTCGCAAGACGCCATACTCTCCTAGGTTGTGAAACCAAGGCTATGATCACCAAAGCTATGGAAATCAAGGCAAATGGAGACCAAAGCTCTGATACCACTTGTAGGATCGAAAGTATGTCTAGAGGGGGGGGGGGTGATTAGACTACTTGACCAATAAAAATCTAGCCTTTTCCCAATTTTAAGTCTTGGCAGATTTTAGCAACTTAGCACAAGTCAAGCAGTCAACCTACACATGCAAGTCTAAGAGTATAGCAGCGGAATGTAAGAACATTTGCATATGAAGGTAAAGGGAGGAGTTTGGAGGGAGCAAACACAATGTAGACAAGGATATTTTTGTCATGGTTCCAATAGGTGGTGCTATCATACATCCACGTTGATGGAGACTTCAACCCACGAAGGGTAACGGTTGCGCGAGTCCACGGAGGGCTCCACCCACGAAGGGTCCACGAAGTAGCAACCTTGTGAATGGAATATCTTGGTCTCAACACATGAGTAGGTGGTTCTCTCTCAGAATATGTATGCTGGAAGTGTAGGCACGTTCTGATGGCTCTCTCCACTAATGAAGAGTGGGTGGAGGGGTATATATAGCCCCCACACAAAATCTAACCGTTACACACAATTCACGAAACTCGATGGGACCGAATCAGAAAACTCGGTCAGACCGATTCCATTAGGGTTAGGGCATAACGTAATCTTGATGAGACCTATTACACAAACTCGGCAGCACCGACTTTGGTAATAAGCTAACCAGAGAGTTGGTCAGGCAAACTCGGTGGGACCGATTCGCTCATTTCGGTGAGACTTAAACGTTACAAAAGGGAAACAGTGAGTTTGCATTGCGAACTCGGTGGGACCGATCGCTCATCTCGATTGGGCCGAAACATTACGAAGGGAAACATAGAGTTTGCAATCCCATCTCGGTGAGACCGAGATCCCTATCAGTGAGACCGAAGTGACTAGGGTTTCTGGCAGTGGCTATGTCAGGTGAACTCGGTGGCGCCGGATAGAACATTTCAGTGGGGCCGAGTTTGACTTTTGGTTTGGGACATATGTGGAAATGAGAAAGTGGTTGAGGGCTTTTGGAGAATATCACTAAGCATTTTGAGCAAGCAAGCCATTAAGAAACACCTCATCCCCTTTTAATAGTATTGGCTTTTCCTATGGACTCCATGTGATCTTGGATAACTAAAATGAAAATGTAGAGTCTTGAGCTTGATCCAATGTGTGTCCTTAGTATTTTGAGGGATCCACATTCCTAATCCATGATATGACAATCATTGAACTTTCTGAAATGATCATCTTGAAATAGTATTAGTTCAGTGAGCTATATGTTGTTAGTAATTACCAAAACCACCCACGGGTAGTTGCACTTTCAATTTTTCTTTATTTGTTGCTAAGTCCTTGCTTGCTAGAAAGAAAGTAGGTGTGCTCAGTGCACCAGACTTTGCTGTTTTACGCCGAGCACTAGAGGGAGACAACATGCATAGCTTGGGAGCTACTGTGGCTCGTGGCCTCCATCTTAATGAATCGTAGGGTGAAATACATGGTGGGATTTTTGCTACTCGTTTGGCGGCTCACTTCGAGGTTGAGATACGCCCTCATGATTACCCTCTTACTAAGGTCTACCTAGACAGGGCAGCCATGGAACACCATCATTTTCTTGCATGAGATTATCCTGACATTCCCATTCCTTAACCTAGTTTTTAGTGTTAAGACTCGTGATATTATTCCACTGCCTGCACCTGATTTGTTTGATTCTGCTGCCAAGGGCGGATTTAGGATCATGCCTGCGGACATCATCGCCTACCGGAATGCTCAGGCTACAGAGGAGGCAGCACAGGAGGAGCCTCCATTGTGGGACGAGTGGATGCCCGCTCCTCTGCACCCCTACTACCCTCCAGGCTACTGACCGACTACCAAGTTAGCCAAAAGCCTAAGCTTGGGGGAGTACGTGTTTCCACCGACTTTACATTCATGTCCATTTATTCCATTTGTCGGTGCTCACACTTTTTCATTGTATCATCCTTGCTTAGATTTATTTTCTTGCTTTCTTCTTGTGTGTTTGAAAAACTTTATAAAAACCAGAAAAATTAGTTGTAGCTAGTTTACTTTCTATGCATGCTTAGCTGTAGTATTAAAAAGAAAAAAACCAAAAATATTTCCTTGTTCTTCTTTTGCTTGTTGGGAGCTTTCGCGTGTAAATAGGTTTTCTCATTTTTGCTTTTTATTTTCTTGTGCGAGAAAACAAAAAAGTCCAAAAATATTTCAGTGTGTTTCTCTGAATTTCTTTTCTTTTTATTCAATTTGTACCGAGGAGAAGACCACGACGAAAATGTTGAGTGGCTCTCATATGAATAATTGTTGAACTAATAAAGAGCACATTTCACCTTGTCTTCTCCTGTTGAATAAAATGTTTGCAGATTCCAGCTTAGTCCATGGCACTCTTGCGCTATTATTATTTCATATCATTCGGTCGTGCAAGTGAAAGGAAATAATGACCACATTCGATGAACTGGCCGTGGCAGAGAGAAACTGGTATGAACTCGACTTGTTCTGTCCGTGTAAATATGTTTAACCTAGCATGCATGATTCAGCCCATTATGATTAAACATGTTTGCAATGACAATTAGAGATTATAGTTTCTCATGCCATGCATAAGTAGCTGGGAGTTGATAATGATTTATCTTGGATATCAACATAGTGTTAAAATGTTTGTGATGTAGTATGATGATATGGTATCCTCCTCTAAGTGTTCAAGTGGCTTGACTTGGCACATGTTCATGCATGTAGTTCAATCAAAACCAACATAGCCTCTATGATATTTATGTTCATGGTGTTCATATCCTACTCATGCTAGTGTCCAATATTACTTATGAATAATGCATGGTTATGATCGTTGTTACTCTCTAGCTGGCCGTTCTCAATCTAAATTGCTAGCTTTTGCCTATACTAAGTGGGGATTCTGCTTGTACATCAAAAACCTTGAAGCCAAAGTTATTCCAGACGAGTCCACCATACCTACCTATATACGGTATTACCCTGCCATCCTAAGTAAATTTCCATGTGCCACCTCTAAAAACTTCTAAAAATTATCCGTTTTGTGTGCTTGGATCGTTCATGGAACGACAGGAGGTGGTCGGTATCTTCCATGCTAAGCGGGTTATTCTCAGGTCGAGTGTTTATTCACTCGCCATCGCACGAGAAAAGGGCGGTAATAGGGATTCCCAGTCCCAAACTAAAAAATGCAAATAATTAAACAAAACTCCCCCGGGACTGTTGTTGGCGACACCCGTTGTTTCGGACAAGCCGTGGAATGTGATTGTTGGTGGAGGGGGAGTAAACCTTTACTTTTATCGCTTGGGAACCGCCACTAGCCTGTTTAGCATGGGAGATATGAAGGAAATATGCCATTGAGGCAATAATAAATTAGTTATTTATATTTCCTTATATCATGATAAATGTTTATTATTCATGCTAGAATTGTATTAACCGGAAACTTAGTACATGTGTGAATACATAGACAAAATAGAGTGTCCCTAGTATGCCTCTACTTGACTAGCTCGTAAATCAAAGATGGTTATGTTTCCTAACCATAGGCATGTGTTGTCATTTGATGAACGGGATCACATCATTAGAGAATGATGTGATGGACAAGACCCATCCGTTAGCTTAGCATAATGATCCTTTAGTTTTATTGCTATTACTTTCATCATGACTTATACATGTTCCTCTGACTATGAGATTATGCAACTCCCGAATACCGGAGGAACACCTTGTGTTCTATCAAACATCACAATGCAACTGGGTGATTAAAAATATGCTCTACAGATGTCTCCGAAGGTGTTTGTTGGGTTGGCATAGATCGAGATTAGGATTTGTCACTCTGTGTATCGGAGAGGTATCTCTGGGCCCTCTCGGTAATGCACATCACTATAAGCCTTGCAAGCAATGTGACTAATGAGTTAGTTACGGGATGATGCATTACGAAACGAGTAAAGAGACTTGCCGGTAACGAGATTGAACTAGGTATGAGGATACCGACGATCAAATCTTGGGCAAGTAACATACCGATGACAAAGGGAATAATGTATGTTGACATAAGGTTCGACCGATAAAGATCTTCGTAGAATATGTAGGAACCAATATGGGCATCCAGGTTCCGCTATTGGTTATTGACCAGAGAGATGTCTCGTTCATGTCTACATAGTTCTCGAACCCGTAGGTCCGCACGCTTAACGTTCGTTGACGATATAGTATTATATGAGTTATGTATGTTGGTGACCGAATGTGGTTTGGAGTCCTGGATGAGATCACATACATGACAAGGAGCTCCAGAATGGTCCGGAGGTAAAGATTGATATATAGGATGATATGGTTCGGCCAAGGGGTGAAGCCCACGAGGCTTTAGGCCGGTGCAAAAGGAGTTTTGTGGAGGCCAGGGGGCCAAACGCCGGAGACCCTGGCGTCTGGGCCAGACGCCAAGGATTGTGGCGTTTGGTCCTGGAGTCCGAGTGGGACTCTCGCCTTTCGGGCAGAACCGACTTTGAGGAGGCTTTTGCTCCAGGTTTCGACCCCAGGGCTCAACATATAAATAGAGGGGCAGGGCTGGCACCAAAGACAAATCAAGAAACATCAAGCCGTGTGCCGGCAACCCCGTCCCCTCTAGTTTATCCTCCGTCATAGTTTTCGTAGTGCTTAGGCGAAGCCCTGCGGAGATTGTTCTTCAGCAACACCGTCACCATGCTGTCGTGCTGCCGAAACTAATCTACTACTTCGCACCTCTTGCTGGATCAAGAAGGCGAGGACGTCATCGAGCTGAACGTGTGCTGAACGCGGAGGTGTCGTACGTTAGGTACTTGATCGGGACAGATCGTGAAGGTGTACGACTATATCAACCGCGTTGATAAACGCTTCCGCTTTCGGTCTACAAGGGTACGTAGACACACTCTCCCCTCTCGTTGCTATGCATCTCCTAAATAGATCTTGCGTGATCGTAGGAATTTTTTTTGAAATACTGCATTCCCCAACAGTGGCATCCGAGTCAGGTCTATGCGTAGATGTTATATGCATGAGTAGAACACAATGAGTTATGGGTGATAATAGTCATACTGCTTACCAGCAATGTCTTACTTTGATTCGACGGTATTGTTGGATGAAGTGGCCCAGACCGACATTACATGATTGTGTTCATGAGACTGGTTCTACCGATGTGCTTCGCACACATGTGGCTGGCGGGTGTCTATTTCTCCAACTTTATTTGAATCGAGTTTGACTACACCCAGTCCTTGTTGAAGGTTAAACCAACACACTTGACGAAAAATCGTTGTGGTTTTGATGTGTAGGTTAGAAAGGTTCTTGCTAGAAGCCCTTAGCAGCCACGTAAAACTTGCAACAACAAAGTAGAGGACGTCTAAATTGTTTTTGTAGGGCATGTTGTGATGTGATATGGTCAAGACGTGATGAGATATAAATTGTTGAATGAGATGATCATGTTTTGTAACCGTTATCAGCGATTGGTAGGAGCCTTATGGTTGTCGCTTTATTGTATGAAATGCAATCGCCATGTAATTGCTTTACTTTATCACTAAGCGGTAGCGATAGTCATAGAACCAATAGTTGGTGAGACGACAATGATGCTACGATGGAGATCAAGGTGTCAAGCCGGTGACGATGGAGATCATGACAATGCTTTGGAGATGGAGATCAAAGGGACAAGGTGATGATGGCTATATCATGTCACATATTTTGATTGCATGTTATGTTAATCTTTTATGCATCTTATTTTGCTTAGTACGACGGTAGTATTATGAGATGATCCCTTACTAAAATTTCAAGGTATAAGTGTTCCCCTGAGTATGCACCATTGCGGCAGTTCTTCATGTTGAGACACCACGTGATGATCGGGTGTGATAAGCTCTACTTTCATATACAACGGGTGCAAGCCAGTTTTGCATAGGAAGAATACTCGAGTTAAACTTGACGAGCCTAGCATATGCAGATATGGCCTCAGAACACTGAGACCAAAGGTCAAGCGTGAATCATATAGTAGATATGATCAACATAGTGATGTTCACCATTGAAAATGTAGCGACCAGACCTCAAATAGTCTGATATCTATGCTCTGGTGTCATCCCTGGATCAGTAATGTTGACACCACACAGTACTCGGAGGATTTATAACAGAGTTGCAATCACACACTTATTACATTGAGTGTCTCAATAGAGAACTTATTACAATAAATATGGCTTAAGGCCATCTAATAACGATAACAGCGGAAGGCTTGGAAGATAAGTGAGTCCATCAACTCCAACGACACCACTGAGTATAGAACCACGACCTAAAAACTCCTTAATCATCGTCTGAAAAGTCTGCAACATTAACGTTGCAGCCCGAAACGGGTCAGCACATGGAATATGCTGGCAAGGTAACACATAGAGAGTAATGGAATGAAATAGCTATACTATATGCATATCTGGCTGGTGGAAAGCTCTATGGTTACAGTTTTGTGTAAAGCCAATTTTTCCCTATTTCAAAGGAATAAATTTATTTAACTATCATGGTAGTTCTTAAACATTGAGAATGGTTGACAGCATTCTCAATCCCAATTAAAATTATCATTAACAAAACCCAACAAAATTAATTTAGAGTAACATGTTGAGATTCACGTGATAATCCAGGTACTAGATACTCAAGATTGTCCATAACCGGGGACACGGCTAACCATGATTAGTTTATTACACTCTGCATCGGTTTGCGCACTTTTCCCCACAAGACTCGATCGCCTCCGTTTGGTTTCTCGCACTACATGGTGTTTGAGAAGACGGATGACCGAGACATAGTCTTTCAGAAGCGCTAGCACCTTACGATCGGGTAGACCGTACCACCTACATCCCCTCCATCTGCTAGTCTACCACTGTAAGAGTTCGCACGACTTAGTCAACTATGCTAGAGCCCATAATAGCTTGTGGCTGCACACGGAAGTTTCTAGTATGAATAGTCTCATGATCCCTTTGAGCCTGGGTGGCGGTCCAAAAGAAAATAGGCAAGTCCTGGAATACCCAGGTGCCTCAATCCACCCAGATGTGTGTTTAAGTTGCCACCTTAGATAAACCATTAATTAACAAACTCACATCTGTCATGGATATCACTCACCCAATCCACGTCTACTAGCATAGCATGGCATAATAAGCAAACGTAGAAGTAACTCCCAAAGGTTTGATAATAAACAGGTAATAGGTACTACCTCAACTACTTCCCATCCCACAATTTATTTAGATCCTAATCATGCAATGTGCGAGGATTGATCTAAGGCAATAAAACTGGGTAGTAGGAAAGGTATGATCAAAGTGTTACTTGCCTTGCTGATGATCCGGGAAACCTAGCGATTCGAAGTAACAAGCGGCGCACTCCGGGTACTCTATCGCAAACAAGCAAACAAGCATACAATAAGTACTCATCTAATGCATGGGTAGAACTCAAATAAGAGATCTAACCAGAAGGTTCAACTTAAGAACTCCGGTTTGCAAAAAGAATCAAATTGAACGAAGCAACGAAAATCAAACAGCGAAAGAAAACAACTTCGTTCTACTAATCTGGATCTAGGGCAATTTTTAGTAGCAAAAACTTGTTTAAGTTGGTTAAACGGATAGAGGGTTTCGAGACGAAACTCCAGGAGCTTGAATCGCCTGATTTCGATAAACGAGCGAAAAGTTATACTAAAACAAAAATCGGATCAGGAATCGCGATCAGAAAAATCACGGATTTAATCCGAGAAAAAGAAAAACGACGAACGTTCGCTAGAACGAACGAACGGACGAACACCATCTATTTAAATAAACCATAAAAACCGATCTATTTAAAAAAACCGAAACTAAAAAAACCGACGGAAAAACCAGACGGTTTTCCGAAAAAAAACTAAAAAAAACCAGCACGGAAATCGAGGCGCGGCGAACCTCGGGCGGCGGGCGGCAGCGGCGGGCGCTGGCGGTGGCGGGGCGGCGCGGGGTGCGGCTCGGCTAGGGTTTAGCGGGGGCTGGGCCTCCCCCCGGCTTATAAAGCCTAGTCGGGCCGGAGTCCTAGTCGGACACGGCCCGTAGGTCGGTTCGTTTTTTTAAATATTACGCGCAGAAGAAAAATAAAAAGAAATACTAAACGGACTCCAAAAATCCCGATATAAATTTTCCCGGGCTTCTAAAATCAAGCCGCACAAGGTGAACATTTATTTGGGGCCTAAATGCAATTTTGAAAAACGCACATTTTTCCTAAATTCAAATAAAATAACGAAAAACTCCGAAATAAGATCTTATTTGATTTTATTATTAAATCCTCAATATTTCTTTATTTTGGGAAATTCATTTTATTCCCTTTCTCATATTTTTGTAACAGAAATAATTGACGATAAAAAAAAATCAAATGATCCTATTCTCAAAATTTGAGAAAACTCAAATATGAAAATAACGAAATCCCCAACTCTCTCCATGGGTCCTTGAGTTGCGTAGAATTTCTAGGATCAAAACCAAAAGCAAATTAAAATATGATATGCAATGATGATCTAATGTATAACATTCCAAATTGAAAATTTGGGATGTTACAAACCTACCCCCCTTAAGATGAATCTCACCCTCGAGATTCGGGCTGGCTAGAAAATAGGTGAGGGTGGTCCTTGAGCAAATCTTCCTCTCGTTCCCAGGTGGCTTCGTCCTCCGTGTGGTGGCTCCACTGAACTTTGCAAAACTTGATAACCTTGCTGCGAGTGACTCGATTGGCAAACTCGAGAATCTTAACTGGTTTCTCCTCATAGGTCAAATTGTTATCCAACTGAATTGCTTCCAATGGCACTGTGTCTCTCAACGGTATGTCAGCCATCTCTGAGTGACACTTCTTCAACTGGGAAACGTGGAACACATCATGAACTCCTGACAATCCTTCAGGTAATTCCAACTTGTAGGCCACTTCTCCCATATGCTCCAAAACTCGATATGGTCCTACAAATCGTGGCGCTAACTTTCCCTTAACTCCAAAACGCTTTGTTCCTCGAAGTGGAGATACTCAAAGATAAGCTCTATCTCCAACTTCATAAACTGTCTCCTTCCGTTTAGAATCTACATAGCTCTTCTTTCTGGACTGGGCTATCTTGAGCCTATCGCGAATCAACTTCACCTTCTGTTCAGACTCTTTAATCAAGTCAGGTCCAAACAACTGGCGGTCTCCAACTTCGTCCCACGACAACGGTGTCCTGCACCTCCTTTCGTACAAAGCTTCGAAAGGGGCCATCTTTAAACTGGTTTGGTAGTTGTTGTTGTAAGAGAACTCTGCATATGGTAAATTGTCGTCCCAACTAGATCCATAATCTAGCGCACAAGCTCTCAGCATATCCTCCAAAATCTGATTGACTCTCTCGGTCTGTCCATCCGTCTATGGATGAAAAGCTGTGCTGAACTCTAGCCTGGTACCCAAAGTTTCATGCAACTGTTTCCAGAACTTTGAGGTAAACTGGGTCCCTCTATCTGATACGATACTCCTCGGAACTCCATGCAAACATACGATCCTGGTCATGTATATCTTTGCCAACTTAGCACTGGTGTAAGTGGTCTTTACCGGGATGAAATGAGCTACCTTCGTCAATCGATCAACTACAACCCAAATTGAGTCATAGTCTGAACGAGTCCTGGGTAATCCCGTGATAAAATCCATGCCTAACTTATCCCACTTCCATTTGGGTATCGGCAATGGTTGTAACAATCCTGCTGGCTTCTGATGCTCTGCCTTTACTCTCTGACATACATCACAAACTGCTACATATTCCGCAATATCCTTCTTCATTCCGGTCCACCAAAAAATGTCTTTCAAATCCAAATACACCTTGGTATTTCCTGGGTGAATCGAATATGGTGAATCGTGTTCCTCTTGCAGAATCAACTTCCTAATCTCCGGGTCATTGGGTATGTAAACACGGTCTTCAAACCATAGGGTGTCGTGTTCATCCTCACGAAATCCTTTAGCCTTTCCTTTGCTAAGTTTCTCCTTAATAGAGGCAATCTCCTTTGTCAGTCTTCTGAGCTTCTCTGATTCTATCCATCAAAGTTGACTGAATCTCCAATGCTGCTACATAGCCTCTCGGAACTATTTCCAAACATAGGTCACGAAGATTTTCCGCTAACTCCCTTGGTATTTCTCCCGTAATTATTGTATTGACATGGCTCTTACGGCTTAATGCGTCAGCTACTATATTAGCCTTTCCGAGATGGTAATGAAATCTCATATCATAATCCTTGATGAGCTCCAACCATCTCCTTTGTCTGAGGTTTAACTCCTTCTGCATGAAAATGTATTTCAAACTCTTATGATCCGTGTACACCTCACAATGGTTTCCAATGAGGAAATGTCTCCATGTTTTCAATGCATGCACTACGGCTGCTAATTCCAAATCATGCGTAGCATAATTCAACTCCTGAGGCTTCAGTTGTCTTGAGGCATATGAAACAACTCTCCCTTCCTGCATAAGCACTGCTCCAAGTCCTACGTGAAGCGTCGCAATATACCTCATAGTCCTTGGTTTGATCTAGCAAAATCAACACTGGTGAAGTAACCAAACATTTCTTCAATTCTTGGAAACTAGCCTCACATTCCTCAGTCCAATTGAACTTGGTATCCTTCTTCAACAACTCAGTCATAGGCTTCGCAATCTTTGAGAAATTCTCAATAAATCTCCGGTAGTATCCTACGAGTCCCAGAAAACTCCGTATCTCTCCAACCGTGGTCAGTGCTTCCCATTTGGTCACGGTATCAACTTTAGTGGGATCTACTGCTATTCCTTCTCCGGATATAACGTGTCTGAGAAATCCTACTTCCTTCAGCCAAAACTCACATTTGCTGAACTTGGCATACAACTGATGTTCTCTGAGCTTCTCAAGTACCAATCGCAAATGTTCCTTATGCTCTTCTTCATTCTTCGAGTAAACCAGGATATCATCAATGAACACCACGACGAACTTATCCAAAATCTCCATAAATACTTTGTTCATCATGTTCATAAAATAGGCAGGTGCGTTAGTCAGACCAAATGACATAACGGTATACTCGTACAGCCCATACCTGGTGGTAAAAGCTGTCTTAGGTATATCCTATTCTCGAATCTTCAACTGGTGGTATCCTGATCGTAGATCGATCTTGGAAAATACCTTAGCTCCTTGCAATCGATCAAACAGATCATTGATCATTGGTAGTGGGTACTTGTTCTTGATCGTTACTTCATTCAATCCTCGATAATCTACAACCATCCTTAACGATCCATCCTTCTTCTCCACTAGAAGTATTGGCGATCCCCAAGGCGAAGAACTTGGGCGAATATATCCTTTATCCAATAACTCCTTAATCTGCTTCTTGATTTCCACCAAATCCTTTGCTGGCATCCTATATGGTCTCTTTGATATTGGCCCGGTGCCTGGCAGTAGCTCAATCAAAAACTCAATATCTCTATCCGGTGGCATGCCTGGCAACTCTTCTGGAAATACTTCAGGGAAATCCCTTACCACCGGTACTTCCTCCTGCACAACTCCTGTTAAACAATTTACTTGAGTCCCTTTTGGCACATGCCGGGATACATACTTGATCCTTCTCCCTTCAGTCGTGGTAAGCAAAATTGACTTACTAGCACATTCAATATTCCCTTCATACTTTGTTAACCAATCCATGCCTAATATCACATCCAATCCTTGGGATTCCAATACTATTAGGTCTGAGGGAAAAACATAGTTACCGATCCTTAATGGTAACCGATCACACCATCGACTAGCCAAATATTCTGCTCCAGGCGAGGTTACTAACATGGGTGACCTAAGGGCTTGGGTTGACAGGTTATACTTATCCACAAATCCCCTTGAGATGTATGAATGCGATGCACCAGTATCAAAAAGAACGAGTGCAGTAAATGACTTAACCAAAAACTTACCTATTACTGCATCAGGCTGAGCTTCAACCTCCTCCACGCTAACGTGGTTCACCTGTCCCCTGTTGAAAGGGTTCGACTTCTTCCCAGAGCTTCCATTGCTATTTCCATTTTGTATTTTAGGGCATTCATTGGCATAATGTCCGGTCTTCGAACACTTAAAGCAAGTGACTTGGCTCAGGTCTTTCTTGGCTGCGGTTGATGGGTTGGTGCGATTCTGACCGTTGCTTCCTCCATTCCCATTACCATTCTTGGTGCCATTGTGATTGTGCGAGCTACCTCCTCCATGAGTATGCTGAAAATGTCCTCCCGATCTAGGGGTAAAACGTGGCTTCTGCTGAGCTCCTAAATTGTACTTTCCTTGTCCATACTTCCTCTTGCGATTCTCAATTTGCTGCTGCTTGCCTTCAATCATAAGAGCACGGACTACCAACTCCTGGTAGTTGTTGAAGGTTGCTACCATCAACTGCATGCTCAACTCATCATTCAGTCCTTCCAGAAACTTCTCCTGCTTAGCTGCATCCGTAGCAACGTCATCTGGGGCATAACGTGCTAACTTACTAAAGTCCTCCACATACTGGCCTACTATCCGTCCTCCTTGGCGCAAGTTGCGAAACTCACGCTTCTTCATGGCCATAGCTCCTGCTGAAACATGGGAGTACGAAAAGCCTGCTGAAACTGGTCCCATGTGACAGTGTCGACAGGGAAAGTGGCAGTGAAATTCTCCCACCATGATGCTGCGGGTCCTTCAAGCTGATGTGCGGCAAACTTCACCTTCTCCACATCCGTGCATCCTGCTGTGGTCAACTCTCTAGCTGTCTTGCGGAGCCAATCATCTGCTACTATCGGCTCGGTGCTACTAGAAAACATCGGTGGATTTAGCCTAAGAAAACGGGCTAAGTGATCAACAGGTGGTGGTGGTGGGTTGTTGTTGTTGTTGTTCCCCTGGTTCTGATTCTGGACTAGCAATTGCATCAATGTGTTCTGCTACTGGATCAACTGGGTGAGCTCCGGTGGAAAGGTAAATCTGGGGTCACGTCTCGGAGGCATTTGAGGGTTTAGAAAAGATGGGAGTTAAGAATAGAGGGGGTCTAAAGAGAAAACACTACCCATATGCACATGAGGCAAAAGCAAACCATTCACTTCATTCAATCAAACAAGGGCATACAATCGATCTAACTATCGCAAAAGTGCTCGGACTACTATATTTACATGGTGGACTACTACTACTGATGAGGTAGTCTACTAGAAATATTCTTCGGTTGCAGACTCCATGATATCTCCTCCAGCTTCATCAACATAATCATCATCGCTATCATCTGGATCCGAATCGGTGTCGTCGATGATGATGTAGTCTTCCGGGCGAATCTCCTTGGGTTCTTCATCTTCATCTACTGGTGTAGGGCCTCCCATAAATATCCCGATCTTCATTGTTAAGTCGGCATTCTTGTCCACCAATACTTCAATTTCCTCTTCATAATCTTCGCGTGTAGCCTTGAGTTCTTCCTCCAGTTTCTTGATTCTTGTCTTAGCCTTCTTCAGATCTATCATGTCGGCGCACATCTGGTTCTCCTGTCGTCGAATGTGCTGGATTAACTCCTGGATAAAAGCTGCAATTGATCTATCCTTTCGGGTGCTGATCATCTCCCAGTGCTCATCTCGGCACCCACAAATCTGGTAGATAGTATCCTTGAGATCATTGCGGTAGACTTCTCCAATGCGTCCCATGGTGATTTGAGCTGCCATGCTCTTTCCTAGACTCCAAGTTGGTGCATCAAAAGAAAACTCTATGGGCTCAGTGACTGGCATGAACGTCCTTCCTGGAACTTGCACTTGAATCATCCAGCGCTCTTCTTCAGGTAAAGTGGTGTTGTAGGTTCCGGTGAAGCTTGGTACTTCTATGTTCAGGTATCTAGTGACTTCCTTCAAGTGACGTCCAAAGGGTGTATCTTCATCTGGTTGCGTGAACTTGTTCCTTGCATCCGCCATCCTAAAAGAGTAGAAAAGATGAGGAGTCAGAGGAGAAGAGAGTGAATAGTGATCTAGGTCTTTACCTTAGTGGTCGTGTCCTACAGTCAGTTTTTGCTCTGATACCATCTCTGTAGCGACCAGACCTCAGATAGTCTGATCTCTGTGCTCTGGTGTCATCCCTGGATCAGTAATTCTGACACCACACAGTACTCAGAGGATTTATAACAGAGTTGCAATCACACACTTATTACATCGAGTGTCTCAATAGAGAACTTATTACAATAAATATGGCTTAAGGCCATCTAATAATGATAACAACGGAAGGTTTGGAAGATAAGTGAGTCCATCAACTCCAACGGCATCACTGAGTATAGACCACGACCTAAAAACTCCTTAATCATCGTCTGAAAAGTCTGCAACATTAACGTTGCAGCCCGAAACGGGTCAGCACATGGAATATGCTGGCAAGGTAACACATAGAGAGTAATGGAATGAAATAGCTATACTATATGCATATCTGGCTGGTGGAAAGCTCTATGGTTACAGTTTTGTGTAAAGCCAATTTTTCCCTACTTCAAAGGAATAAATTTATTTAACTATCATGGTAGTTGTTAAACATTGAGAATGGTTGACAGCATTCTCGATCCCAATTAAAAATATCATTAACAAAACCCAACAAAATTAATTTAGAGTAACATGTTGAGATTCACATGATAATCCAGGTACTAGATACTCAAGATTGTCCATAACCGGGGACACGGCTAACCATGATTAGTTTATTACACTCTGCAGTGGGGCCCCAAATAAATGTTCACCTTGTGCGGCTTGATTTTAGAAGCCCGGGAAAATTTATTTCGGGATTTTTGGAGTCCGTTTAGTATTTCTTTTTATTTTTCTTCTGCGCGTAATATTAAAAAAAACGAACCGACCTACGGGCCGTGTTAGACTAGGACTCCGGCCCGACTAGGCTTTATAAGCCGGGGGGAGGCCCAGTCCCAGCCAAACCCTAGCCGAGCCGCCCCCAGCACCGCCCCGCCGCCGCCAGCGCCCGCCGCCGCCACGCCGCCCGCTGCCGACGCCGCTGCCGCCACACGCCGCCCGAGGTTCGCCACGCCTCGATTTCCACGCCGTTTTTTTAAGTTTTTTTTCGAAAAACCGTCCGGTTTTTCCGTCGTTTTTTTAAATAGATCGGTTTTTACGGTTTATTTAAATAGCGAGCGTTCGTCCATTCGTTCGTTCTAGCAAACGTTCGTCATTTTTCTTTTTCTCGGATTAAATCCGCGATTTTTCTGATCGCGATTCCTGATCCGATTTTCGTTTTAGTATAACTTTTCGCTCGTTTATCGGAATCAGGCGATTCAAGCGCCTGGAGTTTCGTACCGAAACCCTCTATCCGTTTAACCAACTTAAACAAGTTTTTGCTACTAAAAATTGCCCTAGATCCAGATTAGTAGAACGAAGTTGTTTTCTTTCGTTGTTGGACTTTCGTTGCTTCGTTCTATTTGATTCTTTTTGCAAACCGGAGTTCTTAAGTTGAACCTTCTGGTTAGATCTCTTATTTGAGTTTTACCCGTGCATTAGATGAGTACTTATTGTATGCTTGTTTGTTTGTTTGTGATAGAGTACCCGGAGTGCGCCGCTTGTTACTTCGAATCGCTAGGTTTCCCGGATCATCAGCAAGGCAAGTAACACTTTGATCATACCTTTCCTACTACCCAGTTTTATTGCCTTAGATCAATCCTCGCACATTGCATGATTAGGATCTAAATAAATTGTGGGATGGGAAGTAGTTGAGGTAGTACCTATTACCTGTTTATTATCAAACCTTTGGGAGTTACTTCTACGTTTGCTTATTATGCCATGCTATGCTAGTAGACATGGATTGGGTGAGTGATATCCATGACAGATGTGAGTCTGTTAATTAATGGTTTATCTAAGGTGGCAACTTAAACACACATCTTGGTGGATTGAGGCACCTGGGTATTCCAGGACTTGCCTGTTTTCTTTTGGACCGCCACCCAGGCTCAAAGGGATCATGAGACTATTCATACTAGAAACTTCCGTGTGCAGCCACAAGCTATTATGGGCTCTAGCATAGTTGACTAAGTCGTGCGAACTCTTACAGTGGTAGACTAGCAGATGTAGGGGATGTAGGTGGTACGGTCTACCCGATCGTAAGGTGCTAGCGCTTCTGAAAGACTATGTATCGGTCATCCGTCTTCTCAAACACCATGTAGTGCGAGAAACCAAACAGAGGCGATCGAGTCTTGTGGGGAAAAGTGCGCAAACCGCTGCAGAGTGTAATAAACTAATCATGGTTAGCCGTGTCCCCGGTTATGGACAATCTTGAGTATCTAGTACCTGGATTATCATGTGAATCTCAACATGTTACTCTAAATTAATTTTGTTGGGTTTTGTTAATGATATTTTTAATTGGGATTGAGAATGCTGTCAACCATTCTCAATGTTTAACAACTACCATGATAGTTAAATAAATTTATTCCTTTGAAGTAGGGAAAAATTGGCTTTACGCAAAACTGTAACCATAGAGCTTTCCACCAGCCAGATATGCATATAGTATAGCTATATCATTCCATTACTCTCTATGTGTTACCTTGCCAGCATATTCCATGTGCTGACCCGTTTCGGGCTGCAACGTTAATGTTGCAGACTTTTCAGACGACGATTAAGGAGTTTTTAGGTCGTGGTTCTATACTCAGTGATGCTGTTGGAGTTGATGGACTCACTTATCTTCCAAGCCTTCCGCTGTTATCGTTATTAGATGGCCTTAAGCCATATTTATTATAATAAGTTCTCTATTGAGACACTCGATGTAATAAGTGTGTGATTGCAACTCTGTTATAAATCCTCCGAGTACTGTGTGGTGTCAGCATTACTGATCCAGGGATGACACCGGAGCACAGAGATCAGACTATTTGAGGTCTGGTCGCTACAGAAAACTACTCCATCTCACGTGATAATTGGACATGGTTTAGTTGATATGGATCACGTGATCATTTAGATGACTCGAGGGATGTCTATCTAAGTGGGAGTTCTTAAGTAATATGATTAATCGAACTTAAATTTATCATGAACTTAGTTCTAATAGTTTTGCATATCTATGTTGTTGTAGATCAATAGCTCGTGTTTAGCTCTCTGTTTTAATTTTTGATATGTTCCTAGAGAAAACTAAGTTGAAAGATGATAGTAGCAATGATGCGGACTGGGTCCGTGATCTGAGGTTTATCCTCGTTGCTGCACAGAAGAATTATGTGCTTGATGCACCACTAGGTGACAGACCTGTTGCAGGAGCAGATGTAGACGTTATGAATGTTTGACAAAGCTCGGTATGATGACTACTTGATAGTTAGTGCACCATGCTTTACGGCTTACAACCGGGACTTCAAAAATGTTTTGAACGCCACAGAGCATATAAGATGTTCCAAGAGCTGAAATTGGTATTTCAGACTCATGCCCAAGTCGAGAGGTATGAGACCTCTGACAAGTATTTTGCCTACAAGATGTAGGAGAATAGCTCAACCAGTGAGCATGTGCTCAGAATGTCTGAGTACTACAATCGCTTGAATCAAGTGGGAGCTAATCTTCCAGATAAGATAGTGATTGACAGAGTTCTCTAGTCACTATCACCAAGTTACTAGAACTTCGTGATGAACTATAATATGCAAGGGGTGACGAAAACGATTCCCCGAGCTCTTCGCGGTGATGAAATTGGCGAAGGTAGAAATCAAGAAAAGCATCAAGTGTTGATGGTTGACAAGACCACTAGTTTCAAGTAAAAGGGTAAGGGAAAGAAAGGGTACTTCAAGAAGAACGATAAGCAAGTTGCCACTCCCATAAAGAAGCCCAAAGCTAGACCCAAGCCTGAAACTGAGTGCTTCTACTGTGAAGGAAATGGTCACTGGAAGCGGAACTGCCCCAAATACATGGCGGATAAGAAGGATGGCGAAGTGAACAAAAGTATATATGATATACATGTTATTGATGTGCACTTTACTGGTATTCATAGTAGCCCCTGGTATTTGATATTGGCTCAGTTGCTATGATTAGTAACTTGAAACAAGAGTTACAAAATGAACAGAGACTAGTTGAGGGCAAGGTGACGATGTGTGTTGTAAGTGATTCCAAGGTTGATAAGATCATCATCGTACACTCCCTTTACCTTCGGGATTAGTGTTGAACCTAAAATAAATGTTATTTGATGTTCGTGTTGAGCATAATATGATTGGATCATGTTTATTGCAATACAGTTATTCATTTAAGTCAAAGAATAATTGTTATTCTGTTTACATGAATAAAACCTTCTATGGTCATACACCCAAGGTGAATGGTTTATTGAATCTCGATCGTAGTGATATACATATTTAAAACAAACAGAAGCTAGCAAACTCGCTCCCAGAATGCTCCCCCGATTGCAAGCTTCGTCGGCCGTCGGATCTACCCCTCTGGCTAGCTGCACCATTGGATCTTCACTTGCAGTTAAATCGTTTTCACCTCCCAGTCATTTTCCTTGCCCAATGACGAGTGGGCTCGTCTCAAGCTTGCATTGGCTGTCTCAGCAGCGGGTCATCTTCGGCCGGGTGAACCTTTTCTCGCACGCCGCGCGTCCCGTGGCAGGGGCGAGGAGCCCATTGGACATAACCGCACCAAACCCTAGCCTCCCGTCCACAGCCACCCACTCCTTCTCACAGCCGCCACACCATTCCTCCCTTATGCCCCTCCTCCTTCCCGGATCCCCACCACGGCCCCGACCTGCAAGCAAAGGGTGACAGTGGCGGCGCTCAGTTAGATCTGTAGGAGAGAGAAGATGAGAGGGAGAGAGAGGAGGGAGAAAGAGAGGAAGAGGAGAGGAGGCACGGTGTTGGATGGGAGAGTGGCCAACCTGGCTCGCGTTGGCTGGGGCCGCACCCCTTCCCGAAGGGCGGCGATGATGGAGGGATCCGCCGGCGCCATCCAGGCTCCCGACCGACGGACTCGCTGGGTCGCCGCCCCTTCCGTGCGGTGGGGACATCCATGGCGGCGCGGGCTGGGGACCGAGTGGCGGGGCCTGTGATGCGTTCCGGTCGAGGGATTGGTCGGGATGGCGTGGGATCTTAGCCGCTGTCGATGGATTTCTCGTAGCTTGGCTACTTGTTGCTTTGGATCCGGTACGATCCCCATCACTCCCTCTCTCTCTGAGAAAAAGCTCTTTATTTGAATGACCAAGAATCCGTGGTGTGCTCCTGAACTGCAAGGAACACTCCACTATGAAACTCACTTAAGCAGGCTGATAGATGATACCTTGTCTTGAGCCTATTTTCTCAAAATAATGAGAGGCTGAATGATTCAGAGACAGGCTGAACCATCTTTCTCACCTCATCATTTTGTTACATTTGATTACAACCCAAACCCTATGCTGAATCAGGCGAGCTCTCATTGCCGGATCACTGGCCAATCGTCGGGTTGGCGGCCACGTCAGTTCCGCACCGCTGCCAGCGACCGCCGTTCTGTTGCCTTGGATTCAGGTGTGGCATTGGCTGGGAACCGTATGGTGTTTGTCTGACGGGCCGTCTGCATCGTGGGGGTTTGGTCGGTTGACTCCAGGTATGAGCAGCTCCTGAGCTTGATGGTTGGATGTGTGCACACATGTAACGGGGTATCATGGTCATGTTGCTTGGTGTGCAGAGGCAACCTCATTTTTGGACCAAAAAGAGGGGCGATGACGATGATGACTGGCTGAAACAATCATGTCTTGAGAAATCAAGACAGCCTTGGCTTGTGGGACTAAATAGAGCTGAAAAAGTCGGTGTCACGTTGGAGTTACCCTTAGAGCCTACCCTTACCTCTGTTGTAGCCTACTCAATTTTATTACGGATGTTGGATGATCTGTGCCTTGGACGGTCGTTCTGATGAGTGATACTCTGGGACCAGGTCTATTTCAACACACACGAACCCATTGACCTCCCATGTTCCCGGGGAGTGTTGCATGTCAGAAAAGTTAGGGTTTGTGTCACACAAAGTTCTGCATTGACACTTAGAAAGTAAGTGAGAAGCAATATGCCATTTTTTGAGGCTATCTACAATCCCGTTAAAAGGCAACTGCTAAACACTGAAGGGCAATGGAACTCAATTTGTTGGTATCGCAGTTTGATAAATTGTATTAGTGGTATTTCTTGGATTTATACAAGAAAAACAAAAATAGCTACCTTTGTGTGAATTACAGTGCTAATTATCAGTTCTTTGTATCAGACATGAATGGACAAATTCAAGATTTCCTTTCACCTAGGCTTGGTTAGTTGGCCACTTCAATTCCCACTTTGTGTCATGTAATCTTGATGTCGATCCTTCGACATTACATACAGAATATGATGCATTATGTAGAAGTTACTATTGGTCAAAAAAATTCTGGATACGACACCTACTTACTCCTATTCACATTATGTCGAAGTTGTTGGGGAACGTAGAAATTTCAAAAAAAATCCTACGTACACGCAAGATCATGGTGATGCATAGCAACGAGAGGGGAGAGTGTAATCCACGTACCCTCGTAGACCGACAGCGGAAGTGTTATGACAACGCGGTTGATGTAGTCGTACGTCTTCACAGCCCGACCGATCAAGCACCGAAACTACGACACCTCCGAGTTTTAGCACACGTTCAGCTCGATGACGATCCCCGGACTCCGATCTAGCAAAGTGTCAGGGAAGAGTTCCGTCAGCACGACGGCGTGGTGACGATCTTGATGTTCTACCGTCGCAGGGCTTCGCCTAAGCACCGCTACAATATTATCGAGGAGTATGGTGGAAGGGGGCACCGCACACGGCTAAGAAAACGATCACGTGGATCAACTTGTGTGTCTAGGGGTGCCCCCTGCCCCCGTATAAAAAGGAGCAAGGGGAGGAGGCTGGCCAGCCCTAGGGCGCGCCAAGGAGGAGTCCTCCTCCTCCTAGTAGGAGTAGGACTCCCCTCTTTCCTACTCCTACTAGGAGGGGGAAACGAAGGGGGAGAGGGAGAAGGAAAGGGGGGCGCCGCCCCCCTCTCCTAGTCCAATTCGGACCAGAGGGGGAGGGGGCGCGCGGCCCACCCTAGCCTCCCCTCTCTCTCCACTAGGGCCCATAAGGCCCATTACTTCTCCCGGGGGGGTTCCGGTAACCCTCCGGCACTCCGGTTTTCTCCGAAATCACCCGAAACACTTCCGGTGTCCGAATATAGCCGTCCAATATATAAATCTTTATGTCTCGACCATTTCGAGACTCCTCCTCATGTCCGTGATCACATCCGGGACTCCGAACTAACTTCGGTACATCAAAACTCATAAACTCATAATATAACTGTCATCGAAACCTTAAGCGTGCGGACCCTACGGGTTCGAGAACAATGTAGACATGACCGAGACACGTCTCTGGTCAATAACCAATAGCGGAACCTGGATGCTCATATTGGCTCCCACATATTCTACGAAGATCTTTATCGGTCAGACTGTATAACAACATACGTTGTTCCCTTTGTCATCGGTATGTTACTTGCCCGAGATTCGATCGTCGGTATCTCAATACCTAGTTCAATCTCGTTACCGGCAAGTCTCTTTACTCGTTTCGTAATACATCATCTCGCAACTAACTTATTAGTTGCAATGCTTGCAAGGCTTATGTGATGTGTATTACTGAGAGGGCCCAGAGATACCTCTCCGACAATCGGAGTGACAAATCCTAATCTCGAAATATGCCAACCCAACATGTACCTTTGGAGACACCTGTAGAGCTCCTTTATAATCACCCAGTTACGTTGTGACGTTTGGTAGCACATAAAGTGTTCCTCCGGCAAACGGGAGTTGCATAATCTCATAGTCATAGGAACATGTATAAGTCATGAAGAAAGCAATAGCAACATACTAAACGATCGGGTGCTAAGCTAATGGAATGGGTCATGTCAATCACATCATTCTTCTAATGATGTGATCCTGTTAATCAAATAACAACTCTTTTGTTCATGGTTAGGAAACATAACCATCTTCGATTAACGAGCTAGTCAAGTAGAGGCATACTAGTGACACTCTGTTTGTCTATGTATTCACACATGTATTATGTTTCCGGTTAATACAATTCTAGCATTAATAATAAACATTTATCATGATATAAGGAAATAAATAATAACTTTATTATTGCCTCTAGGGCATATTTCCTTCAGTCTCCCACTTGCACTAGAGTCAATAATCTAGTTCGCATCGCCATGTAATTCAACACTAATAGTTCACATCACCATGTGATTAACACCCATAGTTCACATCGTCATGTGATCTATACCCAAAGGGTTTACTAGATTGAGTAATCTAGTTCACATTGTTTATGTGATTAACACCCAAAGAGTACTAAGGTGTGATCATGTTTTGCTTGTGAGATAATTTTAGTCAATGGGTCTGCCACATACAGATCCGTAAGTATTTTGCGAATTCTATGTCTACAATGCTCTGCACGGAGCTACTCTAGCTAATTGCTCCGACTTTCAATATGTATCTAGATCAAGACTTAGAGTCATCCAGATCTATGTCAAAACTTGCATCGACGTAACTTTTTACGACGAACCTTTTGTCACCTCCATAATTGAGAAATATTTCCTTATTCAACTAAGGATAATTTTGACCGATGTCCAGTGATCTACTCTTAGATCACTATTGTACTCCCTTGCTTAACACAGTGTAGGGTATACAATAGATCTGCTACACATAATGGCATACTTTATAGAACCTATGGCTGAGGCATAGGGAATGACTTTCATTCTCTTTCTATCTTCTGCCGTGGTCGGGCTTTGAGTCTTACTCAATTTCACACCTTGTAACACAGCCTAGAACTCTTTCTTTGATTGTTCCATTTTTGGACTACTTCAAAATATTGTCAAGGTATGTACTCATTGAAAAAAACTTATCAAGCGTCTTGATCTATCTCTATAGATCTTGATGCTTAATATGTAAGCAGCTTCACCGAGGTCTTTCTTTGAAAAACTTCTTTCAAAGCACTCCTTTATGCTTTGCAGAATAATTCTACATTATTTCCGATCAACAATATGTCATTCACATATACTTATCAGAAATGCTGTAGTGCTCCCACTCACTTTCTTGTAAATACAGGCTTCACCGCAAGTCTGTATAAAACTATATGCTTTGATAATCTCATCAAAGCGCATATTCCAACTCCGAGATGCTTACACCAGTCCATAGATGGATCGCTGGAGCTTGCAATTTTGTTGGCACCTTTAGGATTGACAAAACCTTCTGGTTGTATCATATACAACTCTTCTTTAATAAATCCATTCAGGAATGCAGTTTTGTTTATCCATTTGCCAGATTTCATAAAATGCGGGAATTGCTAACATGATTCGGACATACTTAAGCATAGATACGAGTGAGAAACCCTCATCGTAGTCAACACCTTGAACTTGTCGAAAATCTTTTTGCGACAATTCTAGCTTTGTAGATAGTAACACTACTTATCAGCGTCCGTCTTCCTCTTGAAGATCCATTTAATCTCAATGTCTCGCCAATCATTGGGCAAGTCAATCAAAGTCCATACTTTGTTCTCATACATGGATCTCATCTCAGATTTCATGGCCTCAAGCCATTTCGCGGAATCTGGGCTCATCATTGCTTCCTCATAGTTCGTAGGCTCGTCATGGTCAAGTAACATGACCTCCAGAACTGGATTACCGTACCACTCTGGTGCGGATCTCACTCTGGTTTACCTACGAGGTTCGGTAGTAACTTGATCTGAAGTTACATGATCATCATCATTAGCTTCCTCACTAATTGGTCTAGTAGTCACAGGAACAGATTTCTGTGATGAACTACTTTCCAATAAGGGAGCAGGTACAGTTACCTCATCAAGTTCTACTTTCCTCCCACTCACTTCTTTCGAGAGAAACTCCTTCTCTAGAAAGGATCCATTCTCAGCAATGAATAACTTGCCTTCGGATTTGTGATAGAAGGTGTACCCAACAGTCTCCTTTGGGTATCCTATGAAGACATATTTCTCTGATTTGGGTTTGAGCTTATCAGGATGAAACTTTTTCATAGAAGCATCACAACCCCAAATTTTAAGAAACGACAACTTTGGTTTCTTGCCAAACCACAGTTCAGATTGTGTCGTCTCAACGGACTTAGATGGTGCCCTTTTAAATGTGAATGCAGCTGTCTTTAATGCATAACCGCAAAACAATGTTGGTAAATCTGTAAGAAACATCATAGATTGCACTATATCCAATAAAGTACGGTTATGACGTTCGGACACACCATTATGCTGTGGTGTTCCAGGTGGCACGAATTTGTGAAAATATTCCACATAGTTTTAATTGAAGACCAAACTCGTAACTCAAATATTTGTCTCTGCAATCAGATCGTAGAAACCATATTTTTCTTTTTACGATGATTTTCCACTTCACTCTGAAATTCTTTGAACTTTTCAAATGTTTCAGACTTATGTTTCATCAAGTAGATATACCCATATCTGCTCAAATCATATGTGAAGGTCAGAAAATAACGATACCCGCCACGAGCTTCAACACTCATTGGATCGCATACATCAGTATGTATTATTTCCAATAAGTCCGTTGCTCGCTCCATTGTTTCGGAGAACGGAGTCTTTAGTCATCTTGACCATAAGGCATGGTTCGCAAGCACCAAGTGATTCATAATCAAGTGATTCCAAAATCCCATCAGCATGGAGTTTCTTCATGCGCTTTACACCAATATGACCTAAACGGCAGTGCCACAAATAAGTTGCACTATCATTATTAACTTCGCATCTTTTGGTTTCAATATTATGAATATGTGTATCACTACGATCGAGATCCAATGAACTATTTTCATTGGGTGTGTAACAATATAAGGTTTTATTCATGTAAACAGAACAACAATTTATTCTCTTACTTAAATGAATAACCGTATTACAATAAACATGATCAAATCATATTCATGCTCAACGCAAACACCAAATAACACTTATTTAGGTTCAACATTAATCCCGAAAGTATAGGGAGTGTGCGATGATGATCATATCAATCTTGGAACCATTTCCAACACACATCGTCACTTCACCCTTAACTAGTCTCTGGTTATTCTGCAACTCCCGCTTCGAGTTACTAATCTTAGCAACTGAACTAGTATCAAATACTGAGGGGTTGCTATAAACACTAGTAAAGTACACATCAATAACATGTATATCAAATATACTTATGTTCACTTTGCCATCCTTCTTATCCGCCAATCACTTGGGGTAGTTCCGCTTCCAGTGACCAGTCCCTTTGTAGTAGAAGCACTTAGTCTCACGCTTAGGACCAGACTTGGGCTTCTTCACTTGAGCAGCAACTTGCTTGCTGTTCTTCTTGAAGTTCCCCTTCGTCCCTCTGCCCTTTTCTTGAAACTAGTGGTCTTGTCTACCATCAACACATGATGTTTTTATCGATTTCTACCTTCCTCAATTTCAGCATTACGAAGAGCTTGGGAATCGTTTCCGTTATCCCTTGCATATCATAGTTCATCACGAAGTTTTGTTAACTTGGTGATGGTGACAAGAGAATTCTATCAATCACTATTTTATCTGGAAGATTAACTCCCACTTGATTCAAGCAATTGTAGTACCCAGACAATCTGAGCGCAAGCTCACTAGTTTAGCGTTTCTCCTCCATCTTTTAGCTATAGAACTTGTTGGAGACTTCATATCTGTCAACTCGGGTATTTGCTTGAAATATTAACTTCAACTCCTGGAACATCTCATATGGTCCATGACATTCAAACGTCTTTGAAGTCCCGATTCTAAGCCGTTAAGCATGGTGCACTAAACTATCAAGTAGTCATCATATTGAGCTAGCCAAACGTTCATCACGTCTACATCTGCTCCTGCAATAGGTCTGTCACCTAGCGGTGCATCAAGGACATAATTCTTCTGGGCAGCAATGAGGATAAACCTCAGATCACGGATCCAATCTGCATCATTGCTACTAACATCTTTCAACACAATTTTCTCTAGGAACATATCAAAATAAACATATGTAAGCAACAACGCGAGCTATTGATCTACAACATAGATATGCTAATACTACCAGGACTAAGTTCATGATAAATTAAGTTCAATTAATCATATTACTTAAGAACTCCCACTTAGATAGACATCCCTATAATCCTCTAAGTGATCACGTGATCCAAATCAACTAAACCATGTCCGATCATCACGTGAGATGGAGTAGTTTCAATGGTGAACATCACTATGTTGATCATATCTACTATATGATTCACGCTCGACCTTTCAGTCTTCGTGTTCCGAGGCCATATCTGTTATATGCTAGGCTCGTCAAGTTTAACCTGAGTATTCCGGATGTGCAACTGTTTTGCACCCGTTGTATTTGAACGTAGAGCCTATCACACCCGATCATCACATGGTGTCTCAGCACGAAGAACTTTCGCGACGGTGCATACTCAGGGAGAACACTTGTACCTTGATAATTAGTGAGAGATCATCTTATAAAGCTACCGTCGAACTAAGCAAAATAAGATGTATAAAAGATAATCATCACATGCAATCAAAATATGTGACATGATATGGCCATCATCATCTTGTGCCTTTGATCTCTATCTCCAAAGTATCGTCATGATTTCCATCATCACCGGCATGACACCATGATCTCCATCATCTTGATCTATATCAATGTGTTGTCACATGGTCGTCTCGCCAACTACTGCTCTTGCAACTATTGCTATCGCATAGCGATAAAGTAAAGCAATTATTTGGCGCTTGCATCTTATGCAATAGAGAGACAATCATAAGGCTTTTGCTAGTTGCCGATAACTTCAACAAAACTTGATTATCTCATAGAACAACTTATATCTCATCACGTCTTGACCATATCACATCACAACATGCCCTGCAAAAACAAGTTAGATGTCCTATACTTTGTTGTTGCAAGTTTTACGTGGCTACTACGGGCTTAGCAAGAACCGTTCTTACCTACGCATCAAAACCACAATGATAGTTTGTCAAGTTGGTGCTGTTTTAACCTTCGCAAGGATCGGGCGTAACCACACTCAGTTCAACTAAAGTTGGAGAAACTGACACCCGCCAGCCACCTGTGTGCAAAGCACGTCGGTAGAACCTGTCTCGCGTAAGCGTACGCGTAATGTTGGTCCGGGCCGCTTCATCCAACAATACCGCCGAACCAAAGTATGACATGCTGGTAAGCAGTATGACTTATATCGCCCACAACTCACTTGTGTTCTACTCGTGCATATAAAATTAACACATAAAACCTAGGCTCCGATGCCACTGTTGGGGAACGTAGTAATTTCAAAAAAATTCCTACGTACACGCAAGATCATGGTGATGCATAGCAACAAGAGGGGAGAGTGTAATCTACGTACCCTCGTAGACCGACATCGGAAGCGTTATGACAACGCGGTTGATGTAGTCGTACGTCTTCACGGCCCGACCGATCAAGCACCGAAACTACGGCACCTCCGAGTTTTAGCACACGTTCAGCTCGATGACGATCCCCGGACTCCGATCCAGCAAAGTGTCGGGGAAGAGTTCCGTCAGCACGACGGCGTGGTGATGATCTTGATGTTCTACCGTCGCAGTGCTTCGCCTAAGCACCGCTACAATATTATCGAGGAGTATGGTGGAAGGGGGCACCGCACTCGGCTAAGAAAATGATCACGTGGATCAACTTGTGTGTCTAGGGGTGCCCCCTGCCCCCATATATAAAGGAGCAAGGGGAGGAGGCCGGCCGGCCCTAGGGTGCGCCAAGGAGGAGGAGTCCTCCTCCTAGTAGGAGTAGGACTCCCCTCTTTCCTACTCCTACTAGGAGGGGGAAAGGAAGGGGGAAAGGGAGAAGGAAAGGGGGGCGGCGCCCCCCTCTCCTAGTCCAATTCGGACCAGAGGGGGAGGGGGCGCGCGGCCCACCCTGGCCGCCCCTCTCTCTCTCCACTAGGGCCCATAAGGCCCATTACTTCTCCCGGGGGGTTCCGGTAACCCTCCGGCACTCTGGTTTTCTCCGAAATCACCCGGAACACTTCCGGTGTCCGAATATAGCCGTCCAATATATCAATCTTTATGTCTCGACCATTTCGAGACTCCTCCTCATGTCCGTTATCACATCCGGGACTCCGAACTAACTTCGGTACATCAAAACTCATAAACTCATAATATAACTGTCATCGAAACCTTAAGCGTGCGGACCCTACGGGTTCGAGAACAATGTAGACATGACCAAGACACGTCTCCGGTCAATAACCAATAGCGGAACCTAGATGCTCATGTTGGCTCCCACATATTCTACGAAGATCTTTATCGGTCAGACCGCGTAACAACATACATTGTTCCCTTTGTCATCGATATGTTACTTGCCTGAGATTCGATCGTCGGTATCTCAATACCTAGTTCAATCTCGTTACCGGCAAGTCTCTTTACTCGTTTTTTATTACATCATCTCGCAACTAACTTATTAGTTGCAATGCTTGCAAGGCTTATGTGATGTGTATTACCGAGAGGGCCCAGAGATACCTCTTCGACAATCGGAGTGACAAATCCTAATCTCGAAATATGCCAACCCAACATGTACCTTTGGAGACACCTATAGATCTCCTTTATAATCACCCAGTTACGTTGTGACGTTTGGTAGCACACAAAGTGTTCCTCCGGCAAACGGGAGTTGCATAATCTCATAGTCATAGGAACATGTATAAGTCATGAAGAAAGCAATAGCAACATACTAAACGATCGGGTGCTAAGCTAATGGAATGGGTCATGTCAATCACATCATTCTTCTAATGATGTGATCTCGTTAATCAAATAACAACACTTTTGTTCATGGTTAGGAAACATAACCATCTTCAATTAACGAGCTAGTCAAGTAGAGGCATACTAGTGACACTCTGTTTGTCTATATATTCACACATGTATTATGTTTCCGGTTAATACAATTCTAGCATGAATAATAAACATTTATCATGATATAAGGAAATAAATAATAACTTTATTATTGCCTCTATGGCATATTTCCTTCAGAAGTTGCATAAGGCAGAACAATAATAAGAACATTTGTCAGTTTTTTCATGTGCAGGTTCAGCAGCGGGCAATGCTCAAGAAAGAGTTGGCGCACATCATATATATACATATGTTGTCGTGTCTTAATAAATGGAGATGAGCAGAAGTAGAGATGAGATATCTATCCGACTGTCATCCTTCCAAGACTTGGGTTTGTCATCTCTGTCATCGTCCGCCTCCGCTTCCTTCGTTGGTTGTTGTTTCTTTGTACACTGCTGTAGTTTAGAGATCATAATATATTTTCCATGGATACAATTGAATACGACACCCAATTTGCTATATAATTGTTCAGCTCTCTCTCATAGCGATTCATACAAAATATCATGCATAGTGGTCCCAACTTAAGTAGAATATAACCATGGGATTGTTCAAACTTTGCTCGTGTTTCATAGGGCACCATAACTCTAATCCGACATGAGCAGTGCAACCACGACAATGAGCAGTGGAACTGCAAGATAGAGATAGATACAAGTAGAATATAACTGGTCATATTTCTAAAATGATCACACTACTTATGGTGCCAGAAGAAAAGGCATCCGTGATAGTGGGCTTGGTGATGAGGGCATCAATACGAAGAGATTAATTCACAACTTTGTTCTTGATAGGTTGTACAAATATACAAGGTACTACTGTTTCCTTTTATGTTTAAATAGCTTTGTGAGTACAATTATATGAAAATTCTGCGATTCATGGTGCGGAAGCGGGCATCTTTGTTTTCCTGACCAAAAATACTTAGTTTCATGCCTCCATGGTATAATTTGAGGCACAGTCCAATAAGAGATTCCTACTTAGCTAGCTAATATATAATGTTTGACGGTACTGTCTTGTGTTGTAAATACAAAATATGCTACATGAGCATTACTTTTATTTTGAATTTAATTTTGTGTTTGAGCCTCTTTTACATATTAAGTGTAATATCACAGACTTTCTTCTCTCAGGGTTAACTGGCCATGCAAAAACTGTTGTGAGGCATTAAATGGTACTCCCTCTGTAAACTAATATAAGAGCGTTTAGATCACTATTTTAGTATTCTAAACACTCTTATATTAGTTTACGGAGGGAGTACTATATGTTTTTGGCTTGCTTTTTTCACTTTTGTCCTTTCTAAAGTGGAATAAGAAAAGAAAGTCAAAACAGGCTCAACCATGACTACTCTGCTCTTGTGATCACCAATTTCTGCTCCATTGCGCACAAGAAAGTAGTGACTATTTATTTTCTTAAACAATATGTCCAGCGCTACCTGTCCTGCTAATATTCCTTTATGGATGTATCGCACAAATTTCAGTTATTGGATATGAAATGTAGGTTCTCTACTCAGAGCTTGGTCCAATGGTCAATGCAGCTCTATGTTGTTCTATCTTGCTATTGGGCTCTTTTTTCGTTACTTAAAATGGTCAGATATCTCTGATGTTAAATTCATGGTTGATTGCTTATATCCAAAATAACTATGTTAGTACACTGAAGCCAATTTCTACATTGTTAGTGAAGTTGGCTAAATTTAGTCCAACATTTCCAGTATGTATCCTCTTTTGCTATCAATGTTAATTCTGCCATAAGCATATTACTCTCCTAGCATTTTTTTTCTTTTGATGAAAAACACAGACACTTGTTCAGTTTTTTACTACATAGAAAAAGATAAGTTCAAGTTGGTTTCTAATGTTCATGTCGGCCTTTGCCTAAGCAAAAAAAGGTAACGAATTTATATTGTAATCTGGTTTTTAGTTTCTCTTTGATTCAACCTTTTTTGTGTGCTGTCTAACTGTTAGATTGTCTGGAACATCTCGGAACAACCTTTTGTGTCCTCGATATTATCTCGTTTCCTGAACAATATTATTTTATTTGCTTTATCTGCCACCATGAATTCCTAGAGTTCCTTTATGTCCTTCCAATTGACATTCTTAGATGTGATTCTATTAGAAATTTTGTGCCATGACAGAAGTAATGGTTGATTGCTCTGGTTTAGCCTTTATGCCAGTTGTTGCCGAGGGTCCAGTTTCTCATTTTTCAGAATTTGTAGTAGCAGGGATGTGTATAATATGGATAACTGAACTAGTGTTTTGGGGTTTCAGTGCAGGACTGCTTCTTGCTCGATTAGTTAGATCAACTGGTGTTTGGAGATTTCAGTGCGAGTGATGTTCCAGTTTCGATTGCAGGGCTTCGAGATGCACCATGAGGATTGAAACAAGTCTTATATAGGGCTGCTAAATTATTATGCTTTTGGTCTTTTCTGAATTTAGTTAGCATAAATACTTCCAGAATACCTCTTATAATATGGAAGTCTGTTGGTAACAACACTGATTTTGCCAGTTTGTGGAACATGCTTCATTTTTGCAGGTAAAAGAAGGAAGAGCACATTGGAGAAAAAGGCAGCAGGACGGATTCTCTAAGCTTTCTCAAATGTTTGAACAATTAGAAGATAGTTACAATCATTTTTCTCTTGCCTTATTACATCTTGATGTTAATAGGCTTTGGAAGGTACTATGCGCCCCGTTCAAGGTTTACAGAATTTGCACCATCCTATTACAGTTTGTTCTGATGACATAATTGACCAGTTTTTCCTTGAGTAAATCAATATTGTGGCTTCTACTCCTTTGTGCATTGTTACATAGAGTTATATAATTGTGAAGGTGTGTACACATCAACATATAATTCCCATGATCCTATTACAGTGTGTTCTGATGATAATATTGAGCAGCTCTTACTTGAGTAAATTGTGCAGCTCTTCCTTGAGTAAATTAGTTTTGAAGTTACTAAGTCTTTATGCATTCCGATACAGCTCTACTAAAATACTACTTTCTTATGCCCATTTTAAACCGATACCCGACTTTACATCATTTCTATTCTCATCCATTCTCCTGAATTTTAGTCCACTTCAGCAATGCTATGACCTGACACTTCATGTATATATATATATATATATATATATATGAAAAAATGACCACAATTTTTTTGTTGTGATTTGGTCAATCCTCGGCGTTTCGATTCCTACCAATCTCTCCTTTGTTTGGAAAGTGATGCCACCCGAAGGGCTGCAAGCCCAAGACAACATTGGTAATATCCTTCGCATATTTGGAAGGCGCGGAACAATATCATTTCAACTTAGCCAGGTGCTGGCCCAAGGATGTTATTTCTCGCTGATGTTTTATTTAATTATTTTAAAACGAGGCAAAAGACTTCCATTTTCATTGGCTTAGAAGATAGTGAGAATTGCCTGGTTAATTGAGGAAAACCAGGCTAAAACCAATACAACTCAACCCACACAACATGGGTACCACCGGCCAACCTGGCCACATGCTAACAGATGGCTACACACGCGAACAATTGACAACTCCGACGAGCTTCACAAGGGAAATATGCAGGATTTGCGCTGATCATGCAATCCGCAAATAACCACCGAGTGTCTATCATCATCACCACCTGGACTCCCTCAGAAATCAACACCCCCGAAACGGCCGCCTCGGCGAACCACATCGTTCACATGAATTGTAGACAACTTTGTTGCTGATGTGAATATCTCTGGATGTGATGTCCGTCATTCACATCTTATAGATAATATAACTCTGTGCTAGCAAATTAGAATTTGTATATACATCTCATTATAGACAACAAAATATACCATGTTTTTCCTACTAAAGAGGATTAGATTTGTTACATACATTTTGTTTCAAACAGAACTCTATGTTACCAAATTTAATTGTGTATATACATCTAATTGTTGATAACAAGCCCTGTTTTTTCATATAAGAAAGATTAAATTTGTTGTCATATGTGTGTACCTGTAACTATATCAACTAAACCATGGATTTCTTTTCATCGCTAACATGGAATCAGCAGGTCTCTGCGCCATTTGGCGCAACAGATGGTTTAGTTGAAGGTTCTTGCAGCATGAAACTATTTTCATCGACAACATGTCTTCAGCGGGTCTCTGCGCCATTTGGCGCAATGGGTCAACTAGTTCATAATATTGATGCCAAAAGATGCAAAGTTGATAATGATAGTTCAACATATTTGTGGCACTGCCATTTAGGTCATATTGGTGTAAAGCACATGAAGAAACTCCATGCTGATGAGCTTTTTGAATCACTTGATTATGAATCACTTGATGCTTGCGAACCATGCCTCATGGGCAAGATGAATAAGACTCCATTCTCCGAAACAATGGAGCGAGCAACTGACTTATTGGAAATAATACATATTGATGTATGCGGTCCGATGAGAGTTGAGGCTCACGGTGGGTATCATTATTTTCTGACCTTCACAGATGATTTGAGCAGATATAGGTATATCTACTTAATGAAACATAAGTCTGAAACATTTGAAAAGTTCAAAGAATTTCAGAGTGAATTTGAGAATCATCGTAACAAGAAAATAAAGTTTCTATGATCTGATCGCGGAGGCGAATATATGAGTTACGAGTTTCGCCTTCATTTGGAACAATGTGGAATAGTTTCGCAACTCACGCCACCTGGAGCACCACAGCGTAATGGTGCCACTATCGTTTTGGGGTTATGCATTAGAGACAGCTGCATTCATGTTAAATAGGGCACCGTCTAAAAATCTGTTGAGATGACACCGTATGAACTGTGGTTTAGCAAGAAACCTAAGATGCCGTTTCTTAAAGTTTGGGGTTGCGATGCTTATGTGAAAAAGTTTCAGCCTGATAAGCTCAAACCCAAATCGGAGAAGTGCGTCTTCATAGGGTACCCAAAAGAAACTGTTGGGTACACCTTCTATCACAGATTCGAAGGCAAGATCTTTGTTCCTATGACTGGATCCTTTCTAGAGAAGGAGTTTCTCTTGAAAGAAGTGAGTGGGACGAAAGTAGAACTTGATGAGGTAATTGTACCTTCTCTCGAATTGGAAAGTAGCTCATCACTGAAATCAGTTCCAGTGATGCCTACACCAATTAGTGAGGAAGTTAATGATGACGATCATGAAACTTCAGATCAAGTTGCTACCGAACCTCGTAGGTCAACTAGAGTACGATCCGCACCAGAGTGGTTTGATAATCCTATTCTAGAAGTCATGTTACTAGACCATGATGAACCTCCGAACTATGATGAAGCGATGATGAGCCCAGATTCTGATAGATGGCTTAAGGCCATGAAATCTGAGATAGAATCCATGTATCAGAACAAAGTGTGGACTTTGGTGGACTTGCCCGATGATCGGCAAGCCATTGAGAATAACTGGATCTTCAAGAGGAAGACGGACACTGATAGTAGTGTTACTATATACAAAGCTCGACTTGTCAAAAAGGGTTTTTGACAAGTTCAAGATGTTGACTACAATGAGATTTTCTCACTTGTATCGATGCTTAAAGTCTGTCCGAATGATGTTAACAATTGCCACATTTTATGAAATTTGACAAATGGATATCAAAACTGTATTCCTTAATGGATTTATTAAAGAAGAGTTGTATATGATACAACCAGAAGGTTTTGTCAATCCTAAAGCTGCTAACAAGATGTGCAAGCTCCAGTGGTCCATCTATGGACTGGTGCAAGCATCTCGGAGTTGGAATACACGCTTTGATAAGTTGATCAAAGCATATAATTTTATACAGACTTGCGGTGAAGCCTGTATTTACAAGAAAGTGAGTGGGACTGTGGGAGCACTACAACCTTTCTGATAAGTATATGTGAATGACATATCGTTGATCAGAAATGATGTAGAATTTTCTGGAAAGCATGAAGGAGTGGTTCAAAGGAGTTTTTCAAAGAAAGACCTCGGTGAAGCTGCTTACATATTGGGCGTCAAGATCTATAGAGATAGATCAAGATGCTTGATAAGATTTTCCAATGAGTACATACCTTGACAAGATTTTTGAAGTAGTTCAAAATGGAACAGTCAAAGAAGGAGTTCTTACCTGTATTGCATGGTGTAAAGTTGAGTAAGACTCAAAACACGACCACGACAGAAAATAGAAAGAGAATGAAAGTCATTCCCTATGCCTCAGCCATAGGTTCTATAAAGTATGCTATGCTATGTATCAAACCTATTGTGTACCTTTCCATGAGTTTGGCAAGGGGGTACGATATTGATCCAAGAGTGGATCAATTGACAGCGGTCAAAATTATCCTTAGAAGACTAAGGAGATATCTCGGTTATGGAGGTGATAAAGAGTTCGTCGTAAAGAGTTACGCCGATGCAAGCTTTTACACCGATCCATATGACTCTGAGTCTCAATGTGGATACATATAGAAAGTGGGAGCAATTAGCTAGAGTAGATCCATGCAGAGCATTGTAGACATAGAAAATTTGCAAAATACATATGGTTATGAATGTGACAGACTCATTGATTAAGCTTCTCTCACAAGCAAAACATGATCACACCTTAGTACTCTTTGGGTGTTAATCACATAGCGATGTGAACAAGATTATTGACTCTAGTAAAACCCTTTGGGTATTAGTCATATGGCGATGTGAACTATTGGTGTTAAATCACATGGTGATGTGAACTAGATTATTGACTCTAGTGCAAGTGGGAGACTAAAGGAAATATGCCCTAGAGGCAATAATAAAGTTGTTATTTATATTTCCTTATATCATGATAAATGTTTATTATTCATGCTAGAATTGTATTAACCGGAAATTTAGTACATGTGTGAATACATAGACAAAATATAGTGTCCCTAGTATGCCTCTACTTGACTAGCTCGTTAATCAAATATGGTTATGTTTCCTGACCATAGACATGTGTTGTCATTTGATGAAATGTGTCGGTGTACAAAAGTAGGGGTCCTTTTTGTACCCCTTTATTTGTGCGTGGGCAGTCGCAGCCACACGTCTACGGCCGCGCTGGGCATGACAGAAGACAAAGGGCCTGCGAGGCCTAGATAGGAACCAAGAAACAAGACAACAGCAAGGCGCCTTGCCGAGGATGCCCACAAGGCCCCGGCAAGGCTCCTGCCAAAGATACCCACGAGGCCCCGGCAAGACTCTTGCCGAGGGCGCCCACAAGGCCCCAGCAAGGCCCTTGCCGGGAAGATCAGCAAGACCGCGGTAAGGCCTTGCCGCCCCATCGCCACCCCAGCTCAGCGGCCGACCGACCAACTAAGCAGGTACCCACATGGCAGCACGTGGCTCCTAAGCCAACTAGTCAAGCACATACATGGTGGCATGCAGATCTTCGCGAAGACCCTGCCACCACGCCAGCTCAACAACCTACCTGCCTACATGGCGCTGCATGCCTCGTTGGCCTGGACACGTGTCGAAGCAAGGCGTAGTGGCGACGGACGGGATGGGCTTCGTTGCCATCCCCAATAAAGCAAGAGGACACCAAAGTAGCGCATTTAATGTGTTTTGTCCCATAATGTCAGGCGATAAACTCGACTACTGTACAACTTTGCACCTCATGCGCGCCACTGTGGCAGCCCCTTTGACTATAAAAGGAAGCCTGCGGCATACTGTGAGGGGATTCAAACATTTTGGACCCTGCATGCTTTGTAGCTAGTACAAGAACACCAGATAAACACAAACCAGCGAGAGTAGGGTATTACACATGATTTGCGGCCCAAACCTGGATAAACTCCCCCCCTGCGTTGATCTTCTAAACCCGCTCTTTTTACAGCCCCGCGCCCCAGCAACCATAGTAGGGATTCCCTTTGATCCCATAGGTGTCGTTCCTGAGCCCCGACATCTTTGGCGCACCAGGTAGGGGAGGGCAAGCTGTGAAAATCTGGTTTTGAAGTCAACTTATCAACTCCATCATCGCGGTGGCCCGAGAAGAGAAGGCGGCATCAATCAGCCGCATGCTGGTGCCGTCCGCGGCAACAACGATCATCTGCGTGGCCGCAAAAAGCTAAGTCGCGCAAAACTTTGAGTAATTCCCTTTTCGTTTATAGAGTTATTTTCCTCGAAAGATCTCGCTCTTGGTATGGAAAACCTGCATGCGATGGGACCCTCCCGCTATTAGCAACACCCTAGTTCTGTTTCGAGTCCGCTCAACTGTTCGAGCGGCCGTGTTCACATTAGCAGGGTGGCATATCCGCTATTGGCAACGCCCTTGTCCTATTTCGAGTCTGCTCAACAGTTCAAGCGGTCGCGCTGAGAGCGGCAAGGTGGTTCGCCCGACAGCGAGCGCACCCGACAGGCCGCTGAGGATCCGTCCTCAATGCGTCGCGGCTTGGGTTTACGCGCCGGCAAGCCTGTACAACTAAGAGTAGGGCCTACATACCAAGAAAAATCGAACAGGAAAATAGCATGCATCGTTTCAAAAAGTATTGCAGAGTTATATTACATCAATTTTTGTTGTGGTTCTAACTTAAGATAAAATCGTCTTGGTCATGAACTCGCAGCGGCAAAGAGAAGTGGGGCGCCTAGTCTCGGCGCTGGCCCTCCACCCTCCGGACCCCGTCGACGCGATTGTTGATGGGCTCGATACGCTCCTCGTGCGCCGTGAGGTCCACATCCTCCGGCAAGATCTCCAGCGCGGTGGCGAAGTTGACGTTGGGGTTCCAGTATGCCACCTTGGTGAGGACCTTGGTCAGGGCGCCCCGGCAGAGCTTCCGGGCCTCATTGGCCAGAGAGGTCGCTCGGTTGGAACGGAACTGCTCGAGGGCTCCAAGGACGCCCTCGAAGAACAGAGTTAGCCTGGCATTGGGACTCACATTCGACTCCTGGGAGTACCTGACATTTGGCATCCCCATGGCGGCCAGCTTCGTGGTGATCCTGCCGGCGACATTGATGAGGCGGCCGATCCAAAGGTTTATGCCCCCCGCGTACTACTTATGTTCGGTGGTATCATTCCTCCGCAGCTGCTTCTCGTCCTCCAGGACCTTGTTCAGAGTCTCCTCATGAGCCCCGGCCTCCGAAAGCTTCCCATCGAAGCCATCCAGCTTCAACTTCAGATCGTTAATGGAGTCATTGGACTCGGAGAGCAGCTTGGCCTTGTCGAAGACTGCGGCCTGGGCATCCGCCAAAGAACAGTTGGCCGTGTCCCTCTCCTTCGTCAGCTTCAAGGCCACCTTCTTCAGCTCCTCCCGCTCCAGCTCCAGCTCCTTCGCCTTGTCGGCATGGACCATGGACTGAGCATTGAGTGCCTCTTTGTTCCTCTCCTCCAGCTCCAGGGTCCGTTGCACGACGAGCTTCTCGACCTCCTCGTCCTTGCCACGGAGTCTGGCGGCGAGCGCCTCCTCACAAGCGGCAAGGTCGTCCTCCTGGGAGTTCAGCAGAGCCTGGTGCTATTGCCGAGCGGCCTCGTCCTTGGCGGCCTGTTACTTTGCCGCCTCCTGGGCCTTCTCGACGCTAGCCTGCTTCAAAATAATCTCATGTTTGCGCTCAGCTAGCAAACCCTGGGCAACCCTCAGTTCTTCATGAGCCTCGCGGAACCAGGCCCGCGTCTTGGCGACGCGCTCGTCAAGATCTTCCCCTGCCTTGTCCGCCGCCGCCATCCTGGATTTTGCCTTGTCCAGGTGGGCACGGTGGAGCACCTGGAGCTTCTGGAAGTTGACGCTCATGGCCCGAAGAAGCTGCTCCTCTTGGGAACCGCCACCGCCGGTGCTCAGTTCAACAACAACCTGAAGCCCGACGGAGGCGAGCGCCTCGTCGTCGAACACCTCCCCCTCGGTTGGGGCCCTGGTGCTCGCCGTCCCTGGGAGGTGGACCAACAGGACGTCGCCCATCTTGAAGTACTTGCCCGGGCCAGGGGCGACAGAGGAGGAAGGTTGGTTGTCAACCACCCCCTCCCCGGCAGGCCCCTTGGCGACCTCCTCAGCGGCGGTCTTGGCGGCCTCCTCAGCGGCAATCTTGTTGGCCTCAGCCTCGGCGTCCTTAGCGACCTCCCCGATGACGGTGCCAATATCCTCCCGGTCCGCCGAGGAAGGGTTTGGATACGAAGAAAGGGAATGAGACGGAGCCAAGATCAAGGTTCGAAAAGAAGAAGAAAGAACAGGGACAGGAAGCAAACAACTTACCCACACCGGGCTGGGAAGAAGTGGCGCCCTCCCCGCCAACATTCGTTGCCGGGGCAGAACCACCGGCACCCAAGCTCGCCTCTAGCTCCTCCATATGCGTGGGCTTGGGGGTGGATGCCCTTGCCGGGGACGCCCATCTGTTCGGCGTAGTCGAGGGGAGTGGCGTGTTGGGAGTGGCCCTCGGCGGCTCCTCCTGCTACCGTTCTTCTCCTGCAAACCCGGCAAGGTCAGCATCAAGAATTCACACCCCAATGCTCATCAGTGAAGGAGTGAGTGATGAACTCACGCTGGGGGCTGAAGCGAGGGCTGTGTCGGGGGCCGCTGTCCGGGCTGCTCTCCACCAACACTGGCGTACACAAAGTACCCGCCGGGGGCTTGTCGCCCATCGAGGCCTTAGCCCTCTTTGCCACCCTCTGGGCCAGCGCCTCTGTGTCCATGTGAAGATAACATCAAATCAAAATAGGATAACACGGGCGTAAGGTCAGGAGATGATGGGGGCGAAATACTTACTCCTCTTCCACCTCCTCCCCCACATTCTTCCTCTTCCTCTTCGGGCTAAAAGATCCAAGGTCGAATTTGGCCTCCAGGATGCTGTCCGAGGGAGGGGGAGAAGGAGATGGGGTCCGGTGTTGCTTGGATGAGGAGGAGGCAGTCGCCGTCTTCTTCGCCACCGCGGCCTTCACTGTCTTCTTCGCTGCCGCAACCTTCATTGCCCTCGTTTGGCGCATGAGCTCCTCCTGAGCTGGTTGCCGCTACGCGATCCTGCTGGGCCGGACCGGCTCGCCGGAGCTGGCCTGTCGTAGGACGCGTTTCTTCCCCGTGGACGGAGGGTCGCCCGCTTCGGCTTCCTCTTCGGGCAACTCGTCGCCCGCATCTTCAATAAGGGGGGCCCGGCGTCGGCGCCGCTGGCCTCCCCGGCAGACTCCGCCCATCTTGGGGCCTTTTCCGGAGCTCCACCGGGGGGGGCATCGATCACGGAGGGCTTCTACATCAACACCATAGCCTCTCCGATGATGTGTGAGTAGTTTATTTCAGACCTTCGGGTCCATAGTTATTAGCTAGATGGCTTGTTCTCTCTCTTTGGATCTCAATACAAAGTTCTCCTCAATCTTCTTGGAGATCTATTCGATGTAATATTCTTTTGTGGTGTTTGTCAAGATCCGATGAATTGTGGGTTTATGATCAAGTTTATCTATGAACAATATTTGAATCTCCTCTTAATTCTTTTATGTATGATTGGTTATCTTTGCAAGTCTCTTTGAATTATCAGTTTGGTTTGGCCTACTAGATTGATCTTTCTTGCAATGGGAGAAGTGCTTAGCTTTGGGTTCAATCTTGCGGTGCTCGATCCCAGTGACAGAAAGGGAACCGACACGTATTGTATTGTTTCCATCGAGGATAAAAAGATGGGGTTTACATCATATTGCATGAGTTTATCCCTCTACATCATGTCATCTTGCTTAAGGCGTTACTCTGTTCTTTTGAATTTAATACTCTAGATGCATTTTGGCTAGCGGTCGATGTGTGGAGTAATAGTAGTAGATGTAGGGAGGAGTCGGTCTACTTGTCGCGGACATGATGCCTATATACATGATCATACCTAGATATTCTCATAACTATGCTCAATAATATCAATTGCTCGACAGTAATTTGTTTACCCACCGTAATACATATGCTCTCGAGAGAAGCCACTAGTGAAACCTATGGCCCCCGGGTCTATCTTCTATCATATTATCTTCCAGCACTTAGTTATTTCTATTGCCGTTTATTTTACTTTGCATATTTTATTTCTCTCTATCATAAAAATAGCAAAAATATTATCTTATCAATCAGATCTCACTCTCGTAAGTGACCGTGAAGGGATTGACAACCCCTTTACCGCATTGGTTTTGAGGTTCTTATTTGTTTGTGTAGGTGCGTGGGACTTGAGCATGATCTCCTACAGGATTGATACATTGGTTCTCAAAAACTGACAGAAATACTTATGCTACTTTACTGCACCATCCTTTCCTCTTCAAGGGAAAACCAACGCAGTGCTCAAGAGTTAGCAAGAAGGATTTCTGGCGCCGTTGCCGGGGAGATTCGCGCCAAGTCAAGTCAAGATTTGACTCCCGACAACGAGCCATTTCTGGCGCCGTTGCCGGGGAGATTCGCGCCAAGCCAAGTCAAGATTTGACTCCCGACAACGAGCCATTTCTAGCGTCGTTGCAAGTCAAGACATACCAAGTACCCATCACAAACTCTTATCCCTCGCATTACATTATTTGCCATTTGCCTCTCGTTTTCCTCTCCCCACTTTACCTTTGCCGTTTTATTCGCCCTCTCTTTTCCACTCACCTTTCTTTCGCCATGTCGGAATCAAAAAGGGTTGGGGGTTCTCTCCCGAGTTTTAGTACTTTGGACAATCCTTCTATTCTCATTAAACTCATAAATAAAGATGCTATGGAAAGACCTACCAGAGTTATCGATGAGAATCTTAATAATTTTGATGACGATGATTCCGGAATTTTTCGTTATTTACTCGATGAATCTTTGAAAGATACTTGGGATAGACTATTAAGGATCAGGGCCAGTTATGTGCCCCAATACCAAATTGAAATTTACTTAAAGAGCTTTTATGTTGCCCTACATTGTTCGTTTAAGCATGTCTTAGATTCTATATTTGAAGAAGGTTTTCTTGAAGGGGATGCCGTAGATACTTATGAAAAAATTAAAACCATATTTGGGCACCCCATGAATGAGAAGGTTGAATCTACATCTCTTTTGTTCTCTTACCAAAACGAATCTATCAAAGAGATGAAGGCTAGCTTAGATACAAATTTCCATAACATGCTTAATCTTTATTCTACCATTAATAGCCATGTTCTTTATCAAAATAGAAATATTAATTACATAGATAGCAATTTTGCTCTTTTCTTCCCTAAAACCAAAGATGGCAATACCTAGATCTATCCTTATTTTCATGCCTAGCTAGGGGCGTTAAACGATAGCGCTTGTTGGGAGGCAACCCAATTTTATTTTTCTTCCTTTCTTTTTGCTCCTGTTTAGTAATAAATAATTTATCTAGCCTCTTTTTTGTTTGTGTTTTTTGTGTTTAATTAGTGTTTGTGCCAAGTAGAACCGTTGGGAAGACTTGGGGAGAGTCTTTTTAATCTTGCTGTAAAAAAGAGAAACTTTAGCACTGATGAGAATCGCTGCCATGTTTATTTGGAGAGTGATATTTAGTTAATCCTTTTTTCAGATGATTAATAGATAAATTCCACACGTCCAGCAATTTATTTTAGAATTTTTGGGGTTCCAGAAGTTTGCGTTAGCTACAGATTACTACAGACTGTTCTGTTTTTGACAGATTCTGTTTTTCGTGTGTTGTTTGCTTATTTTGATGAATCTATGGCTAGTAAAATAGTTTATAAACCATAGAGAAGTTGGAATACAGTAGGTATAACACCAATATAAATAAATAATGAGTTCATTACAGTACCTTGAAGTGGTGTTTTGTTTTCTTTCGCTAACGGAGCTCACAAGATTTTCTATTTTGAGTTTTGTGTTGTGAAGTTTTCAAGTTTTGGGTAGAGATTTGATGGATTATGGAACAAGGAGTGGCAAGAGCCTAAGTTTGGGGATGCCCATGGCACCCCAATATAATCTAAGGACACCAAAAAGGCAAAGTTTGGGGATGCCCCGGAAGGCATCCCCTCTTTTGTCTTCTTCTATCGGTAACTTTACTTGGAGCTATATTTTTATTCACCACAAGATATGTGTTTTGCTTGGAGCGTCTTGTATGCTTTGAGTCTTTGCTTTTTAGTTTACCACAATCATCCTTTCTGTACACACCTTTTGAGAGAGACACACATGATTCCGAATTTATTAGAATACTCTATGTGCTTCACTTATATCTTTTGAGCTATATAGTTTTTGCTCTGGTGCTTCACTTATATCTTTTAGAGCACGGTGGTGGATTTGTTTTATAGAAACTATTGTTCCCTCATGCTTCACTTATATTATTTTGAGAGTCCTTTAGAACAACATGGCATTTTCTTTTAGGACTTAATAAAACTTATCTTATGAGTGTGTTGAATACTATGAGAAGTTTGATACTTGATAATTGTTTTGAGATATGGCGATGATGATATTAGAGTCATGCTAGTTGAGTAGTTGTGAATTAGAGAAATACTTGTGTTGAAGTTTGTGATTCCCATAGCATGCACGTATGCTGAACCGTTATGTGATGAAGTCGGAGCATGATTTATTTATTGATTGTCTTCCTTATGAGTGGCGGTCAGGGATGAGCGATGGTCTTTTCCTACCATCTATCCCCCTAGGAGCATGCACACAATACTTTGTTTCGATAACTAATAGATTCTTGCAACAAGTATATGAGTTCTTTATGACTAATGTTGAGTCCATGGATCATACACACTCTCACCCTTCCACCATTTCTAGCCTCTCTAGTACCGCGCAACTTTCGCAGGTATCATACACCCACCATATACCTTCCTCAAAACAGCCACCATACCTACCTATCATGGCATTTCCATAGCCATTCCAGTATATATTTCCATGCAACTTTCCACCGTTCCGTTTGTTATGACACGCTTCATCATTGTCATATTGCTTGCATGATCATGTAGTTGACATCGTATTTGTGGCAAAGCCACCGTTCATAATTCTTTCATACATGTCACCATGAATCATTTCACATCCCGGTACACCGCCTAAGGCATTCACATAGAGTCATACTTTGTTCTAAGTATTGAGTTGTAATTCTTGAGTTGTAAAGTAAATAAAAGTGTGATGATCATCATTATTAGAGCATTGTCCCAAGTGAGGAAAGGATTATGGAGACTATGATTCCCCCACAAGTCGAGATGAGACTCTGGACGAAAAAAGAGAAAAAAGGCCAAAAAAAGAAGAAGGCCCAAATGAAAAAAATGAGAGAAAAGAGAGAAGGGACAATGCTACTATCCTTTTCCACACTTGTGCTTCAAAGTAGCACCATGATCTTCATGATAGAGAGCCTCCTATGTTATCACTTTCATATACTAGTGGGAATTTTTCATTATAGAACTTGGCTTGTATATTCCAATGATGGGCTTCCTCAAAATTCCCTAGGTCTTCATGAGCAAGCAAGTTGGATGCACACCCACTTAGTTTCTTTTGTTGAGCTTTCATATACTTATAGCTCTAGTGCATCCATTGCATGTAAATCCCTACTCACTCACATTGATAACTATTGATGGGCATCTCCATAGCCCGTTGATACGCCTAGTTGATGTGAGACTATCTTCCCCTTTTTGTCTTCTCCACAACCACCATTCTATTCCACATATAGTGCTATGTCCATGGCTCACGCTCATGTATTGCGTGAAGATTGAAAAGGTTTGAGAACACCAAAAGTATGAAACAATTGCTTGGCTTGTCATCGGGGTTGTGCATGATTTAAATATTTTGTGTGGTGAAGATAGAGCATAGCCAGACTATATGATTTTGTAGGGATAACTTTCTTTGGCCATGTTATTTCGAGAAGACATAACTGCTTAGTTAGTATGCTTGAAGTATTATTATTTTTATGTCGATATTAAACTTTTGTCTTGAATCTTTCGGATCTAAATATTCATGCCACAAATAAAAGAATTACATTGAAAATTATGCCAAGTAGCATTCCACATCAAAAACTCTTCTTTTATCATTTACCTACTCCAGGACGAGCAGGTATTAAGCTTGGGGATTCTTGATACGTCTCCAATGTATCTATAATTTTTGATTGCTCCATGCTATATTATATACTGTTTTAGATGTTTATTGGGTTTATTATACACTTTTATATTATTTTAGGGACTAATCTATTAACCGGAGGCCCAACCCAAATTGCTGTTTTTCTTTGCCTATTTCAGTGTTTCGAAGGAAAATGATATCAAATGGATTCCAAACAGAATGAAACCTTCGGAAATATGATTTCCTCAACAAACGTGATCCAGGAGACTTGGAGTCCACGTAAAGCAATCAACGAGAAAGGCACGAGGCAGGGGCGCACCTACCCCCCAGGCGCGCCCTCCACCCTTGTGGGCCCCTTGTTGCTCCATCGACGTACTTCTTCCTCCTATATATACCCATGTACCTTGGAAACATCAGATACGGAGCCAAAACCCTAATTTCACCGCCGCAACCTTCTGTACCCTTGAGATCCCATCTTGGGGCCTTTTCCGAAGCTCCGCCGGAGGGGCATCGATCACGGAGGGCTTCTACATCAACACCATAGCCTCTCCGATGATGTGTGAGTAGTTTATTTCAGACCTTTGGGTCCATAGTTATTAGCTAGATGGCTTATTCTCTCTCTTTGGATCTCAATACAAAGTTCTCCTCGATCTTCTTGGAGATCTATTCGATGTAATCTTCTTTTGCAGTGTGTCTGTCGAGATCCGATGAATTGTGGGTTTATGATCAAGTTTATCTATGAACAGTATTTGAATCTCCTCGTAATTCTTTTATGTATGATTGGTTATCTTTGCAAGTTTTTTCGAATTATCAGTTTGGTTTGGCCTACTAGATTGATCTTTCTTGCAATGGGAGAAGTGCTTAGCTTTGGGTTCAATCTTGCGGTGCTCGATCCCAATGACAGAAAGGGAACCGACACGTATTGTATTATTGCCATCAAGGATAAAAAGATGGGGTTTACATCATATTGCATGAGTTTATCCCTCTACATCATGTCATCTTGCTTAAGGCGTTACTCTGTTCTTATAAACATAATACTCTAGATGCATGTTGAATAGCGGTCGATGTGTGGAGTAATAGTAATAGATGCAGGTAGGAGTCGGTCTACTTATCGCGGACGTGATGCCTATATGCATGATCATACCTAGATATTATCATAACTATGTTCAATTCTATCAATTGCTCGACAGTAATTTGTTTACCCACCGTAATACTTATGCTCTCGAGAGAACACACTAGTGAAACCTATGGCCCCCGGGTCTATCTTCTATCATATTATCTTCCAACACTTAGTTATTTCTATTTCCATTTATTTTAATTTGCATCTTTTATTTCTCTTTATCGTAAAAATACCAAAAATATTATCTTATCTTATCTATCATATCTCACTCTCGTAAGTGACCGTGAAGGGATTGACAACCCCTTTATCGCATTGGTTGCGATGTTCTTATTTGTTTGTGTAGGTGCGTGGGACTTGAGCGTGATCTCCTAATGGATTGATACCTTGGTTCTCAAAAACTGAGGGAAATACTTACGCTACTTTACTGCATCACCCTTTCCTCTTCAAGGGAAAACCAACACAGTGCTCAAGAGGTAGCATTGCTCAATGGGACCACTGCCGCCGGCAACCCAAACAGGGGCCCCTTGATGGCCTTGCCGGCCTTCGCGGCCCTGCCGGTCCTCTCAGCCCTGTCGTCGTCGTCCACATTGAGCTGGAAGAGCCTCTGACAAAAATAGGCATGCCCCAGCACTGTGAAGTTATGCTTCAGGCCAGGCCGGAGCCTCATGACATCGGCCGCATTCCTAAAGTCCCATGCTGGCCTCCCCATGTTGTGCAGCGGAGCGATTCGGTGACGAATGAAATCGGCCCCAATCATCTCAAGGGTAAGCCCGGCCATGGTGAGGCTATGGATCCTGGTGGTGGCGACCGTGAGCTTCTTGTCGTTGACATCGAGGTCTCTCCAGTCCTTGCGGCGGGTCGGCGGGCTCTGGCAAACTTGGCAGAACTCCTGCGGATCCTCCTACCTGATCCAGAGCCACCGGCCCCGCCACTCGTCCCACCTCTCCTTCTGGGCACCCTCCGGGTACGTGCCCTTCTCCTGGGTCCTCGGGATCTAGGTGATGCACCCAGAAATGGCGTCCCCTGGCTGGATGCGAGGATAGAATTAGTGATGGAAGAGCGTCATGCTGGGGAGCACTCCGGCAAAGCCCTCACAGAGATGGGCGAAGAAGGCCATGCACGCCACGGCATTCGACGTAAAGTTGAGGAGGTGAAAGTCATAGGTGTGCATGATGTCGTTGAAGAAATCAGAGAAAGGGGGGCAGAGCCCGCAAGAAAAGTAATCGACGAAGAAGGGGTACCGATCTGTGCCGACCTTGGCGAAATCGACAGGGATGATGTGTGTAGCCGGGTGTCCCGTCGTCTTTCTCCCCCACAGGGGCTTGAAGTAGTCCTTGAGGTGGACCGCATCGATCGTCGGGGGAATATAGGCGTGATGTGTCTGCAACACCGCCAACTCGCTCTCCGGCACCTCTTTCTCCCCGACGTCCTTGGCCACCCCTTTGCCTTTGCCTGTCTTGGGCGCCATGGCAACTAAGAGGGGATGGAGGATTAAGGGCAGTGAGGGCGCGACGGTAGCGAGCAAAGGCAAAAGCTTGAGGAGGAAGAAGGGAGCGGCGGTTTTGAGATTGGAGAAGGCACAGGGGGTAAATGAGCAGCGCGCCTGCGGTTTCTCCTTTTTTATGGGGAAGGCGCGGGCCGCTTCCTTACCATTTACCATGATGTGACGCATGCGTGAATCAACCGCCCCACGCATGACCCCCACGTCACGCATTCAACATGGGTCGTGGGGAAGTGCAACTGGCGAGGGAGTTACTGCGGTAAAACTCCGCCGCACGCGCGCCCGTGCACCGTTCTGGGCCTGGCCCAATAACGCTCCATGCTTATATGTGGCCCAGGTCCGGGGGCTCCTGTCGGTGTACAAAAGCAGGGGTCCTTTTTGTACCCCTTTACTTGTGTGCGTGCAGTCGCAGCCACACGCCTGCGGCCACACTGGGCGAGACAAAAGACAAAGGGCCTGCGAGGCCTTGATAGGAACCAAGAAACAAGACAACAGTAAGGCCCCTTGCCGAGGATGCCCACGAGGCCCCGGCAAGGCTCCTGCCAAAGATACCCACGAGGCCCCGACAAGACTCTTGCCGAGGGCGCCCACAAGGCCCTGACAAGACCCTTGCTGGGAAGATCAGCAAGACCGCGGCAAGGCCTTGCCACCCCATCGCCAACCCAACTCAGGGGCCGACCCACCAACTAAGCAGGTACCCACGTGGCAGTACATGGCTCCTAAGCCAACTAGTCAAGCACCTACATGGTGGCATGCAGATCTTCACGAAGACCCTGCCACCACGCCAGCTCAGCAGCCTGCCAGCCTACATGGCGCTGCATGCCTCGTTGGCCTGGACGCGTGTCGGAGCAAGGCGAAGCGGCGACAGACGGGACGGGTGTCGGTGTCAAAACCGGCGGATCTCGGATAGGGGGTCTCGAACTGTGCGTCTAGGCCGGATGGTAACAGGAGGCAAGGGACACGAAGTTTTACCCAGGTTCGGGCCCTCTCGATGGAGGTAAAACCCTACGTCCTGCTTGATTAATATTGATGATATGTGTAGTACAAGAGTAGATCTACCACGAGATCGGAGAGGCTAAACCCTAGAAGCTAGCCTATGGTATGATTGTTGTTTTATATGTTGTCCTACGGACTAAAACCCTCCGGTTTATATAGACACCGGAGAGGGTTAGGGTTACACAAAGTTGGTTACAATGATAGGAGATCTACATATCTGTATCGCCAAGCTTGCCTTCCACACCAAGGAAAGTCCCTTCCGGACACGGGACGAAGTCTTCAATCTTGTATCTTCATAGTCCAGGAGTCCGACTAAAGGTATAGTCCGGCTATCCGAACACCCCCTAATCCAGGACTCCCTCAGTAGCCCCCGAACCAGGCTTCAATGATGATGAGTCCGACGCGCGGATTGTCTTCGGCATTGCAAGGCGGGTTCTCCCCCAAATTCCGTGTACCCGTTGAATGAAGTCCGGTTTCTTGTAGATGTTGCGCACCTTGGCTTCTACGCCCAATAAGGGCCGCTTCCCACATGTCAAACGAATATGAAAAGTCTGAGTGTTTTTACATTCACACCCCTAGCCACACAAATGAGCTTCCCTATTTAAGGGGACGAGGATTTAGATCCAAACCACATCTTCCCCCCTTCGCGAGTGTTCATCAGAGCGCATCCGACAAAGGTCCATTCCACCATGGACAGCCATCGCAACTCCTCCTCTCGCCCTTCCAACCCTCAGCCTGGGTACTGGGAGAGATGCTCCATCCCGCATAGCGAGCTAGTGACGCTCCAGACCAAGGGATTCCTCCCCCCGGCCTACATGGTCCCGGTTCGAGCCGGTCTTGCCGTCTATAATGGCAGAAAGCAAGCGGAGAGTGCCCCCAATCCCTCCAAAGGAGAGCTGGTATGCCTTGTCCCTTATCTAATAAGGGGGCTCGGGTTTCCAATCCATCCATTCCTCTGGGGGCTACTGGAGTTCTACGGTCTCCAGCTACACAATCTCACGCCAGCCTCCGTATTGCATATCGCGGGCTACGTAGCCCTCTGCGAGCTGTTTTTGGGCGTCGAGGCTCACTTCGGGCTATGGAAAAGGTTATTATGCCTTGTGCCCCGCTCTAAGGAGGGGTCAATGTATCAAGTGGGCGGAGCCGAAGTGTGGCGCACACTACAAGAAATATGTCAACTTATGACCTTCTGTCAGTGACCCTCGAAGAATTGGTCATAAATTTATGACCATTTTAGACCAATTGGTCAAAAGCTATTCAGGGGGCTCCAAACCCTAAACCATTGCGACCATTTTGGTCAGAAAGGTCGTAATTTCCTTACACGAAATGGTCACAAAGCAAATAGTGCTAGTCCGCTGCCTTATTTCTAGTTGTTAATGACCAATATAGATGGTCATAGCCTTGTAGATTGTGGTGGGTTGTGATGACTAGGCGCCATCTCATCAGTTTTGCCTATGTGTCATGTCCATGTGGCAGTTCTTGCCCTAGGTTGTGAAGCAACCTATATTTCTATCATTCCCAAAATTCCCAAAAAAATCTCATAAGTTCTTTGGGGCATATCTTCATTAAATATGTAAAAATCCTTCCTTGCCTAGTTCAAAACTAATTCAACAATATTCATTTTCCTATTCTGTTCACAACAACACTTTATGAAGGAAGTGCTATTTATATATTCTTGATTGCCCTCGGAATTTTTGGGCACTCTTTCCTATCCAAATCATTAACGCATGACAAAATTCAGCTCCATTTGCCTAGCAAATCTTCCTCGGCAAATTTCCAAAGTTTTTGTCCACCTAGAAGCATTGTGAAGGAAGTACCTTTTTTATATCTCTAAATGACATGAAATTTATACAGTTCCTTCATATGCCCAAATTATCACCCTCCTCGAAATTGCAGCTCAGTCAAATCATCTATGTGAGCCCAAGTTCAATTTATATTTTATGGCCAAATTGGCACGTTGCAAAGCTAGTGTTATATAGACCCCTCCTATTACCCTCAAACTTTTCGGGCACTCTTCCATACCCAAATCATTGCCACATGATAATATTCAGCTCAATTTTCCTAGTAAATCTTTCTCGGGAAATTTCCAAAGTTTCTACCTCAAGAGAAGCTTTGTGAAGTAAGTACTAGCTAGGCTTACCCAAATGATCTGAAAATTTACCAGCGCATGACCATACCTAAGTAACTTACCTACACCAATTTTGAGCTCATTGCATTCATCCAATCTCTCTCACTAATTTTCCCAAGTTTCTGTCCATAGAAGAGCATTGTGAAGGAAGTACTACTTTGGCATGTCCAAATGGTATCAATTTTCTACAATGCTTTCCTATGCCTAAATAACCATCCTCCACAAACTTTCAGCTCACTCCATTCATTATTTTGAGCCCACCTTCAACATTCATATTTTTGTCCAGCGTGGTACTTTGGAAAGCAAGTACTACCTAGGATCCTCCTTTTGAGCTAAAAATTTGTGAAGAAATTCTCCTTAGTAGATGATCATCCTCAGCCAAAACTCACGCCCATTGGCCATGTGCATTTCCCGTACCGCTAATCAAACACTTGGTTGCTAATTCATGTTTGAGCATCAATCGGTCTCCTCGTGAGAATCGTATGTTGTAATTTTCTTCCTAGCACCAACCTGGGGAGTGCCCAACCCACTAGACATGCCTAGGCCGCCCAGAACACATGGCAACATTACGGTCACGCGGTAACCACGCGACGGGCATGCGAGTTTACGCGCTCTAGAGTTGGGGCCCTCGGCCACCTCCCAAACCTCGATGTATCGCCACCAAACCATGTATTTATGATTAAATAGGTCCTTATGTAACTAGAAATGATTTTTGGAAAAAATAAATAGCAAACTATGAGGCAGCTGCAGTTCAAATTTGATCCGCTTCCAGCTGAATCGGGGAAATTTGTCTTTTTCATGAGAGGTGGATCAAAAAATTTTACACCCAACCATTTTGTCAATTGTGCATTAAATATGGCCTGGTATTTTATAAAAATGATTTGGTCCAATTTTGCAACAATTATTTGGTAGTTCCTTCACAAAAAAACCTCCTTTCTGGCACTCGAAAAATGGAAAATGGTTTTTTCGGCCAACGAAAATGAAAACTTCCTTAGGCAACATTGTTTGCCATTCCAATATGCACCCTTGTGCACAATATGAGATCATTTGAACAAACTATGCCATGAATGTGGCCATAAGATTGATCATTTGGCTTGAAAGCCATTGATCTCCACACGTGATAGCTCGTTTCTGAGAACACTTTTTTAAAATAATTGCCGTATTATAAGTTTGTTATTTTCCCTGGGAACTTGGCCACATATAATGACACAATGCGAAGGTTTCCCAATTTTTTGATTTTTTTTTGAATTTTTTATGCCTGTTTCAAAATGCGGTCAAAACGGCGGGAATGACTGTACCTAGCTAGTGGTTGAATCTTGGATTTTTTTGGTGTTTCTCTGATTAAATAGGTACTTATGTACCTAGAAATGATTTTTGTAAAAAAATAAATAGAAAACTATGATGCAGCTGCAGTTCAAATTTGACCCGCTTCCTACTGAATCGGCGGAAATTTGTCTTTTTCACGAGAGGTGGATCAAAACTTTGTACACCCAACCATTTTGTCAATTGTGATTTAAATATGGCCTAGTATTTTAGAAAAATGATTTGGTCCAATTTTGCAACAATTATTTGGGAGGTCCTTCACAAAGAACCTCATTTTGGGCACTCAAAAAATGGAAAATGGTTTTTTCGTCCAAAGAAAATGAAAACTTCCTTAGGCAACATTGTTTGCCATTCCAATATGCACCCTTGTGCACAATATGAGATCATTTGAACAAACTATGCCATGAATGTGGCCATAAGATTGATCATTTGGCTTGAAAGCCGTTGATCTCCACACGTGATAGCTCGTTTCTGAGAACACTTTTTTTAAATAATTGACGTATTACAAGTTTGTTATTTTTCCTGGGAACTTGGCCACATATAATGACACAATGCGAAGGTTTCCCAATTTTTTGACTTTTTTTGAATTTTTTATGCCCGTTTCAAAATGCGGTCAAAACGACGGGAATGACCGTTCCTAGCTAGTGGTTGAATCTTGGAATTTTTTGGTGTTTATCTGATTAAATAGGTACTTATGTACCTAGAAATGATTTTTGTAAAAAATAAATAGCAAACTATGATGAAGCTGCAGTTCAAATTTGACCCGCTTCCTACTGAATCGACGGAAATTTGTCTTTTTCACGAGAGGTGGATCAAAACTTTTTACACCCAACCATTTGGTCAATTGTGCATTAAATATGGCCTAATATTTTAGAAAAATGATTTGGTCCAATTTTGCAACAATTATTTGGGAGGTCCTTCACAAAAAACCCCTTTTGGGCACTCGAAAAATTGAAAATGGTTTTTCTGTCCAAGGAAAATGAAAACTTCCTTAGGCAATATTGTTTGTCATTCCAATATGCACCCTTGTGCACAATATGAGATCATTTGAACAAACTATGCCATGAATGTGGCCATAAGATTGATCATTTGGCTTGAAAGCCATTGATCTCCACACGTGATAGCTCGTTTCTGAGAACACTTTTTTAAAATAACTGTCGTATTACAAGTTTGTTATTTTTCCTAGGAACTTGGCCACATATAATGACACAATGCGAAGGTTTCCCAATTTTTTGATTTTTTTGAATTTTTTATGCCCGTTTCAAAATGCGGTCAAAACGGCGGGAATGACCGTTCCTAGCTAGTGGTTGAATCTTGGAATTTTTTTGGTGTTTCTCTGATTAAATAGATACTTATGTACCTAGAAATGAGTTTTGGAAAAAATAAAGAGCAAACTATAAGGCAGCTACAGTTCAAATTTGACCCGCTTCCAGCTGAATCGGCGAAAATTTGTCTTTTTCACGAGAGGAGGATCAAAACTCTTTACACCCAACCATTTGGTCAATTGTGCATTAAATATGGCATAGCATTTTAGAAAAATGATTTGGTCCAATTTCGCAACAATTATTTGGTAGGTTCTTCACAAAAAAACCCTCTTGGACACTCGAAAAATGAAAAATGGGCACTTGAAAAACCTCCTCAATTATTGAAGAGAGGTGGATAGACAGCTATTGAGACACAAGCATTTTCTCAATTGTACCTAAAATATGATCTAATATTATTCAAAAATAGAGTGGTGCCATTTTGCAGCAAATATTGGTAGGTGCTTCAAAAAATATATACCATTTTCGACACTCCAAAGGTTGAAAATGTTTTTTTGCAAATAAAACTCATTTTTGAGATCAATTTTTAAAGATATTTGTATTATTCTAGGTTTGTTATTTTTCTGAAAAACAAGTCTCACTTGTGACACGATGCTATTGTTCTTATTTTTTTTCTAATTCTATGATGTTATAAAATAGGTGACATGATTTAGCATATTATTTAATTGATTACGACCAATTTAGATGGTTATAAAATCGTCAAAGTGTGTACTACATTGTGATTGGAGGAACCGTTTGTGGCACAGATCGATGAGATGGCAGACATCCTACCATCCATTGCTAGCAATCCAATGTCCATCCATCTATCAATGCAATGAAAGGAAAAAACCCACCGCACCAAACCCTACCTCTCTCTCACCTCTCATTCCTTTCCTTCCTTCCGCCGCCTCCCTCTCTCTGTCCCCGATCCAGATCGGCCTCTCCCTCACCCCTCGCGCCACGCCCTCCTTCCCTCACACTGGCACCGGCGGCACCCTCCTTCCTTTCTATCATCGGCGGCGCCCTCCTTCCTTTCTGTCACCGGCGGCGCCCTCCTTCCCTCGCGCTGCACCCGAACCTCGCTCCCGCTCCCAGCTCTTCTTCCTCCTCCGCTACAGCTAGGGTTTCGTCTCCCCGATCCCCAATCCCTGAAGCTCGGATCCAGCAGCAGCATCAGCGATGGCGGACGCGGGAGATCCTCTCCAAGGTCAAGCATGTCCAGGCCAAGCCTGTCGGCCGCCCTCGCGGGTGACTGCCTCCGCGGTGACGATGGTGGCCTCGTCGTCCCCAGAGGCCACGACTCCCCTCAAGGCCGACCTCCGCCACGTGAGTGATCCGTCGATCTCGTCTCTCCAATAGTTCGATTCTCGCCGCTTCGATTCATTTCGATTCCACAAGATATTGTGTACCACTTCGGTACATGCGTGCGTGTGAGCTGACTCTTCTTCTGCGTGGTTCGTAGGTGTTCCGGATGCATGCACGAGTTCGACCTGCACAAGCCATCGGTGCTGCAGGAGGCGGCGGATTTCTTCAGTGGCCATGGAATCGAGGACTTCACCTTCAGCAACGGCAGGGTGAAGGTGACCCATCTGAGTTACCTTAAGCCCGTGTATCATCTATATGAAGTAATAGGTCTATTAGTCACCAATAATAGGTCTATTAGTCACCAATCAAGGTGACTAATGTGCCACTGCTGACACACCACACATTCCAGTAAAATTGCACACAGATTTATCACCATAAAGGTATCCATCTCTGTGTCGACTAACATTCTTATTGGCACTGTGTTGCAACTTTTTTCATATTGGCAAGCAGTAGCATTAGAAGGTCATCTTCATGACACAGTATTGCTGTTTGCTGAGTGAGTATTTGTGGACGGAGTACACTAATTTTTTCCGGAACTGTTAGTCAGTAGCTTAGCATCACTGTAGAATATGTTAAGTAATAGTGAGTGAACAAATGCATTGCAGAGATAGCTCGTAGTCGAGACCTATCCTTCCTTTATTTATTTTTTGGGAATATGCACGAGTGTGCGTATCATGCATTAGAGAAGGAGCCTTGCTTTAATTCTTGAACACTAACATCTTACTCTATTCTCTCTGTTATGCAGGTACGGCTCATGCAATGTTCACTCGCTTCGCCGTCAGTTGTCAAGGGCTGCTCATATCTGACAGCCCCGTAAATATTGTTAACGCCCATGTGGGCGCTCTCTTGTCTGGGATCTCTATGTGGAACTGATTTAAATACTGCTGTGTGATATGACGAGTTATTCTGAATCGGAGTGTGTTATTGATATTATGAGTCAGTAATAATATATGGGCTTGAGAACATCCTTTTGTTGCTGCATTTGAATTTTTTTCCTTCTCAATCTGCTTGTCTAGCCTGGGGTATATTTTTGTGCAACGCTGGTGCGACCATGCTGTCTCAGTTCCTTGTGGTATGGCATGTTTGCTGAGCTATCATTCGGCGTCATGTTAAGGGCTGTTGACAACTTATGCTTCCATAAGCTAAGGCACGCTTGCTGTATATCTAGTTTCTTTTTTGTCGTCCCAATGTGGTAGCTATGCTACTACTACTACTACTACTGCTGTCTGCATTTAATCCTAATTGGTAGCTTCATCAATAAGTGGCAAACAAAACAATGTTGATTTTCATCTTATCTCTGTGAAAACCAATGGAGTTGAATTGCAGCATGCATGTCAAAGCTGGGTTCAATTCTTGGGAAATATATGGTAGTTTCCACTCTTCACGCCCAAGATTAGTATGCTGCAGCTCTCCCTCCTCACTCCATACATCCAGGTACTAGTTACCCAACGAGCAGCCCTGCACCTCGCTGGATCTCGCCCAAACCATCTTGCTGCTTGTGGCAGGGAATACTCTCTATTGAGTATTTTGAGGAATGAATATCTGTTAAGTATGGAGTTAGGATTATCTAATAAAATTTCTGCTATATATATAACTGAGATTGCTAGCATCATTTACACAAGATACACCCTTTGAATTGAATTGATTGGTTCAGTTTCGTATATTCTTCACCCAACCTTCTATCATGCTTGTAACTAGTGCTCTGCTCATGTTGTTAGACATGATTTTCACTTCCTGCCATCCCAGCCTTCTATCATGCTTACAAGATTTTTCTTTGCACAGCAGTAGCACCAGTACCTTGCTGCTGTTGGGAACGGAAGGGAGCTGTTCCATGCACTGAATCTGGGGAGAAAATCACCTTCGACATGTACACCATCACCTTGGGCATGCTTGTGGCGCTGCTGCTCGGCCTCAACATGTCCTGGAGTGCCGTTAGCATCGCCCTCACGCTCATCTTCCTCGACTTCAAGGATGCTCGCCCCTGCCTCGAGAAGGTAATTGTCTGTCCATCCGTCTGTAGTTAAATAAGTTGTGCCCCATTGATGTCCTACTACTGTTAATTGTTACTACCATGGTGCTGATGCTGTTCAGAATATGATATGTGCCTTAATTCTAAGTTCTGGTCTCTCTTAAGAGACACTTCTAGCTTTTCTGACTCAAAGTTGTTAACTTGGTACTGCATGAGTTTTACTACTGCTAACACAGAGAGTATTTACTACTGCCAACACAGAGATTTTGTATGCATGCTACCTGATGAGAGCTTTGTTTGTAATATTTCACCTTCGTATGCATATGTTTATTCGGTTTGAATATTGCATGACATGAAATAGATATTTATAGTGTTTTTCTCAACTTGTTTTCACTGTCACTTGATATATACTTGCTTGTACTTGAAGCTGTGGGTTAATGTTGGTGGTTTTGTTCTACTTGGATGCATTGGTACCCATCATCGAGCGAACGGATGCAACAGCGGCAAGAAGCTCATGGCTGTGTGCATCTAAAGCACACCATGGACACCATCCACTTCCTCATCAATGCTAACTCAATCCAGATCATCGTCGACACTATCATCCACAGGTATCTTCCTTGGTTCCCTTTATTCTCTCCTGCCTTTGTGATGTTAGTATGCGTGTGCTGACGAGTATTGTTAGATCTTGCCAGTTGAATGTATGGTCGTGATAGTAGAATGGTATTTTGTTTCAGGCGCAATGTGTTGTAGTGCAGTTTTTTGCACAACCTGCATATGTGCCATGCATATTCATATTGTGTCTCTGTTTCTTATATGAACTACTATCTCATTTTAACTAGCTCGACAACAAAAAGCATGGTACTAGCTGAATTTGTGTTATCATTCTAAATACATGTCCTTTTCTTGAATGGTCTGTTCATAATATATTTGCCCCGGTTTTTCTCATTCTTCTCTGATTCATGTAATAGGAAGACAGATGAAGCCATGTTGCTGTTTTGTTTGGTCTCAGCCCTGACTATCGCCGTCGAGCGAGTCCGGCGTGTTGTTCATCTGGCTATGGTTCCAGCCCTGACTATCAAAGTTTTTTTCCTATTGAAGTTGCATAGAAATATGAGAGAGTCCAGCGAGTCCAGGAGCTTGTGAAGTAGTACTATATTACACTTGTAGAGCTTGTAAAGTATTGTATTATACATGGCCCTTTGTAATGGCACGGATAGAGCTTGTATTATGTGATCTGGTTGCTCTTGTTTAAGTATTGTGTGTGTTTTTGTCTCTGCCAATCTATATACTGCTTGAAATATGAAGAATATGAGTCTGATAGATGGGACCCACTTACCTGACAAATGGAAACCTGTTACCAGAACCTAACAATTGGGACACATCTGACTAGTGGACCCACTTATCTGACTAGTGGAACCTTCTTTTGGGAAAAAAGAAAAACTAAATTCGTTTAGACAAAAAGGCCACAATCCAACAATAAAAAAGGTTGCAATGTTGGGCTTGGCCCATGAAGCTGATCAAAAATTGATAGAAAAATACATTAAAAAAGCCGAATTGTTGGGCTAGGCCCATGTAGAAAATCGAATTGGACCGGGCTGAATCTTGTGCCACGTCAGATTGCCATGTTGGATGCCTACGTGGCCTGGGGAGGTTGCTAGTGACCAAAACGCCACAGTAGACGTATTTTGGTCATAAACGTCTTCGACCATTCCAGAAGAAAGGTCGCTATAGTCAGTTTATGACGGCCAGCTTTTGAACTTATGTTTTTGGTGACAAAAAGGTCACAAATGGAAATTTGTGACCATTCAGTGACCAATAGTGGTGGTCACAAGTTGACATATTTCTTGTAGTGGCATCGCCGGGACCGGATATCTGTCCGGAACTCCAAAGAAGGCGTCCGAAGACTGGCCCTCAGAATGGTTCTTTATAGAAGACGTCCCGCTGCCGGATCCTGTCCGGATCGGCCTCCCTGAATTCGACAGTGCTCCCTTAAAGAAGCGCCTGAGCTGGCGTCCACGGAGCCCTCAAAGGGAAAGTGACAGGAACATCATTTACCTGATGGGCCGAATAAGATTGTGAGCCCATTCTGGACTAACCATGATCGGGGTTATGGCCAAATGCATCATGCGGGGGGTGCAGCCGCTTCAGTATAGAAGCCACCCCATGTGGGACTTCAACAGGGAGGACGAGGCCACCCGCTACGGCCGTAAGGGGCCGGATTCAGCTGCCGCTCTACTAAAGATCTTGTCCACTTTGTATAAGGGAGAAGAGGAGGAATTTCTCCGCGTCAACCCACAGGGCGGATTCTCTATGCACAATCCCCCAAGCTGGGTAAGTGGTCACATTTACTTGCCCATCCGTTTTGTATTCCCATTGTTAAATATTTAGTCCGATGACTTCAACGCAGGAACTGCGCCGGGCTGTTAAGGAGATAAGCAGCCCTCCTCCACAACCCGAGGACCTAGTACGGTCCCTCGACCCGGCCTCTCAAGAGGATCCGGACATATCTGTGGAGCTGATTGATGGAGTGTTCCATCAATTGAGCAAGGACAATGCCTTGGTGGCCATTACGGCCGATTACCCAAGGCTAATTCCTGCCTCCCAGGTAACTGAGATCGAAGTCCCGGTACCCCGAATAGGTGTCCGCCCTCTCATGTTTTCAGTTCCCTGATTACAACCGAACTTTGCAGGGGAGGTTTTTGAGGCGGAAGGTCGAACCTACGGCGACAAGCCAACGAGGGGCCGCAAGGCCCCGTGGGCAAAAAAGAAGTGCAGTCCGGACCAAGGCGTCAGCGCAAAGGTATGGTGCGCCCCCCTATCCCAGGTGTTATACCTTCGAGGCACATTGACACTCGTGCTCTCTTCAGGACAAAGAGACCTCACCGGACTATATCCGGAGAGGCTGCCAATCGCGCCTCCACCAGCCAGGCTCCAAAGCCTGGTCCAGAGGCGGAGGTGAACGCAAGGCGCGCGCCAGACGCTCCTCCGACGGAGGATGTGGACGGGTTGTCTGCCACGAACTCTGAGGTGGAGAGTGCCATGAACCACAGGCGTCGCCAGACAATTCTACGCGACGCTTATTTCTCCCAAGGGGCGTTAGATGCCTTCAATTCGGGAGATGTGTACCTCCGTGCCACTCAAAATGGTCTAGCCAGAGCCAAAGAGAAATATGTAAAAGACATACGGGTAAGAAAATACTGGTAATTATATATATACCAGTAGCCCCCGAGACTTGAAACAGTTAGAATAACTGATTTAAGGATCATTTGTTATGCAGGTTCTTACAGAAAAGAATTCCCTACTGTCCAAGGAGCTGGAAGAGTGCAAAGCCCAACTTGAGGCCGCACTGGCCGCAACAGGGGAGCCTAAGGAGACCCCCTCTGGTAACATACACTTTGAAAGATAAGTATTTTGCGAAGCACGGCATGGGTGCGAATCTGACAAATGAATTTGCAGATGGCGCCGGATTGAATCCGGAAAGACAACACCTCCTACGCCAGCTAAAGGCTGGTGAGAAGGTGCTGACAAAGGTGAGGCGGGAGAAGAACGATCTCCAAGATGCCAACACCAAGCTGGGCGTCGAGCTGAAAGATGTTCGTGCCCAGCTGTCAGACTCCGTGAAGGAGAATCAGCGGCTTCAGCGCGGCATATTTAGTAAGTGCTTGAACGAACCTTTGAAAGAAAGTTCGGCGCAGAAGTCGACTAACAGAGCAATGTCTGTAGGTGTGCTAACAGGTCATCCTGCAGAGGAGATGCCCGGTTCTATGGGTGACCTTCTTCCCGAGCTCTCGCAGCTGCTCGATCGAGTTCGGCAGGCGATGCAAGGCGTCGCCCAGGCTCTGTGGCCATCCATCTCCATGCCCGAAGGACTTGGAGAGCTTGTGGAGAAGCTAAAGGGAGCACGGCAGCGCTTCCAATTGTGGAAGATCTCGGCCTGCCGTCAAGGCGCTAGGGAGGCCTGGGCCATGGTGAAGACACGGTACACAAAGGCTGACCCCAACCACATGGCCGAGGTCGGTCCTGTAGGGACCGATGGGAAGGAGATCCCTGTAAGCTTAGTATACAGCCAAGTAGAGTTGGCCGCAAAGTATTCCCAGCAGGACTGTAAATTAGACAGCCTGTTAGATGGTATTGAAGAGGAATACAATCAGTCAAAATGACTATGTAATTTAATTGATATTTATAATGCCTTCTAGCCGGACTGCAGATCATTTGTCATGGCCGACCTTTTCGCTTCAGCCTCGGGTCCTGACGGTCTGGAGTGTGTCCGAATTCCCATGTGGTTATATAGGAACCGGGGAATGCATGGAGACCAGGCATAGGGGTCATTAGTGCGTGAACAGACAAGTGCCCGACTAGTTATGTTATATTACATGGTTAGTAAGAAACATCTTCCAGGGAGAATAGTTCCGTTAGGGGTTCCTTTCCCTGGGAGGCATGCCCTAAAGTGCATGTCCATGCTGCGAAAAGAAACGCAGGAAAAACATATGGGGGCATGTAGGTAAATAAAAAAAATATCATCTTTAGTTCACCGACCGAATATTCCCTTAAGAACGCTAGCTTTCGGCTTCACCCAGTCTGAGGTACATGTCCGGCTGACCCGGCAGTAACAATCGCAGAGGTGCTCCCTTTACCACCTAGCCGAACAATCGGGAACGTAGGGTTAAGCACAGGAGCCAGGCAACCCAGCTTGGCCAAAACTTAAGTCATATCGATGCATATAATGGTGAATAAAAGGCACATGCGGAAGTGTGACACATGTGTTGGGCATGAAGCCCGTATAAATAAGCTTCTGTTTAAAGAAGCCCCCAGGTTTAATGAGCGCGGATAGCGCATCACTTTATGAGCTTTTAAAGGTTATAAGAGAGAGAGAGAAGAAGAGGAATGTAAGACAGAAAGTATGTATAAAAAATGGACAGAGGAAGGAGACGAACACAGAGTCCGGCGCTAGGCATAGAATCTTCGGAGACGGGCTGCATTCCATGGGTTCGGCTCGAGTCGGTTATCCGATGCATTTCGCAGGCGGTATGCTCCACCAGTCAGGACTTGGTCAATTATGAAGAGTCCTTCCCACTTGGGCTTGAGTTTGTCCTTTTTCTTATCCGGCAGGCGTAGAACTAATTCGCCAACGTTGTAATTTTTGGCCCGTACTTCTCTGCTTTGGTATCTTCGAGCCTGCTGTTGATAGAATGCGGAACGGGCTTTTACGTCACGCTCCTCCTCCAATGCGTCCAAACTGTCCTGCCGATCGAGCTCGGCTTTTCTTTCTTCATACATGCGCACTCGAGGTGAGTCATGAATTATGTCGCAAGGCAAAACTGCTTCTGCGCCGTACACCATAAAGAATGGTGTGTATCCGGTGGTGCGATTCGGCGTGGTCCGGAGCCCCCAGAGTACGGAGTCAAGCTCCTCTACCCAGTGCGTGTTAGATTCCGTGAGGGACCGCACTAATCTGGGTTTAATGCCGCTCATGATAAGACCATTTGCACGTTCGACCTGGCCGTTAGTTTGTGGGTGATAAACGGAAGCATAATCGAGCTTGATGCCCATGTTTTTGCACCAGAGTTTTACCTCGTCGGCCGTAAAGTTTGTGCCGTTATCAGTGATGATGCTGTGGGGGATGCCGTAACGGTGTACAACCCCGGATATAAAGTCTATCACAGGTCCGGATTCGGCCGTCTTAACAGGCTTGGCTTCTATCCATTTGGTGAACTTATCCACCATGACCAGTAAGTATTTTTGCTTGTGGGTTCCGCCTTTAAGGGGTCCAACCATATCAAGCCCCAGACCACGAAGGGCCAAGTGATGGGGATAGTTTGGAGGGCGGTGGGTGGCATATGGCTTTGGTTTGCAAAGAGCTGGCAACCGGTGCATCATTGGACTAAGTCCTGGGCGTCTGCCCAGGCCGTCGGCCAGTAAAAGCCTGTGCGGAAGGCCTTGCTCACAAGGGACCGAGCTGCAGCGTGATGACCGCCGAGTCCGGCATGAATTTCAGCCAGGAGGTTCCGCCCTTCCTCTTCAGAGATGCACCTTTGAAGGACTCCGGTAGTGCTTTTCTTATAAAGCTCTCCCTCGTGGACTTTGTAGGCTTTGGATCGCCGCACTATGCAGCATGCCTCGTTTTGGTCCTCGGGGAGTTCCTGCCTAATAAGGTAGGCGAGGAATGGTTCTGTCCACGGGGCGATGACGGCCATTATTACGTGGGCTGAAGGTGTTATTTCATTGGTAGAGCCGCCGATTGTTTCAGAATGTTCGGTGTCGGGCAGTGCGGTTAGGTCCGGGCTGGTGTTGTGCGGCTCCCCTTCCTATACTACGGATGGCTTGAACAGCCTTTCCAAGAAGATGTTGGGGGGGGGACTACATCGCGTTTTGCGCCAATGCGTGCCAGGACATCTACCGCCTGATTATTTTCCCGGGCTATGTGGTGAAATTCAAGCCCTTCGAACCGAGCTGACATTTTTAGGACGGTGTTGCGGTAAGCTGCCATCTTTGGATCCTTGGCGTCGAAGTCTCAATTTATTTGGGATATTGCAAGGTTAGAGTCCCCGCGCACCTCTAGGCGTTGAATGCCCATGGATACTGCCATCCGGAGACCATGTAAAAGGGCCTCATATTCGGCTGCATTGTTGGAGCCTGTGTACATAATCTGGAGTACGTATTGAACTGTGTCTCTTATGGGGGACGTCAAAACGACACCAGCCCCTAGTCCGGCCAACATCTTGGAGCCGTCAAAATGCATGATCCAATTTGAATATGTGCCGTACTCTTTAGGGAGTTCGGCCTCCGTCCATTCTGCGACGAAGTCGGCCAAGACTTGCGACTTGATGGCTCGCCGTGGCTTATAAGTTATGTCGAACAGGAGGAGCTCAATAGCCTATTTTGCAATCCGGCCCGTTGCGTCACGGTTATTTATAATATCGTTAAGTGGTACTTCTGAGGCTACTCTGATTGAACACTCTTGAAAGTAGTGTCGTAGCTTCCGGGATGCCATGAATACCGCGTACGCGATCTTTTGATAATGCGGGTACCGTGATTTGCAGGGAGTGAGGACAGTGGGCACATAATAGACCGGCTTTTGAAGGGGGATTTGTGTCCGTCCATTTCTCGTTCGACGACGAGCACTGCGCTTACAACCTGATGTGTTGCTGCAATGTACAATAGCATTGGTTCACCAATGTTTGGCGCGGCCAGGACTGGATTTGTTGCCAATATGGCTTTTATTTCGTCGAGTCCGGCCGTGGCTGCATCCGTCCATTTGAAGTGTTCGGTGCACCGAAGGAGGCGGTAAAGGGGTAGGGCCTTTTCTCCCAAGCGGGAGATAAAGCGGCTTAGAGCCGCCATGCATCCATTTAGCTTTTGTATTTGTTTGAGGTCCTTTGGGATATCCAGTTGCGACAGAGCTCGGATCTTAGCTGGATTTGCTTCAATTCCTCTACCGGATACAGTGAAGCCCAAGAGCTTTCCGGCTGGAACGCCAAAAACGCATTTTTCCGGGTTGAGCTTGATGTCGTATGTTCGGAGGTTATCGAATGTGAGCCTCAAGTCATCTACTAGAGATTCGACATGTCTTGTTTTGACGACCACGTCATCTACATATGCCTCCACTGTTTTGCAGATCTAGTTTGCCAGACATGTCTGAATCATGCGCTGATATGTTGCGCCGGCATTTTTGAGCCCGAAGGGCATTGTGTTGAAACAGAATGGGCCATATGGTGTGATGAATGCCGTTGTGGCTTGGTCTGGTTCTGCCATCTTGATTTGATGGTAGCCGGAATATGCGTCGAGGAAACACAACAAAACGTGTCCTGCGGTAGCGTCGATAATTTGATCGATGCGGGGGAGTGGGAAGGGATCCTTTGGGCAAGCCTTGTTAAGGTCCTTAAAATCAACGCACAGGTGCCAGGATTTGTCCTTCTTTGGTACCATCACCAGGTTTGCTAGTCAGTCCGGATGTTATATATCTCTGATGAATCCGGCCTCCAATAGCTTTGCTAGCTCTTCTCCCATGGCCTGTCTCTTAGGTTCAGAAAAACGTCGAAGAGCTTGCTTGACAGGTTTGAATTCTTTTAGGATATTTAAGCTGTGCTCGGCCAGCCTGCGTGGGATTCCTGGCATGTCTGAAGGGTGCCAGGCGAAAATGTCCCAGTTTTCTCGTAGGAACTCTCGTAGTGCGACATCTACATCAGGGTTTAAATGTGCCCCGATGGAAGATGTTTTATTGGGGTCCGTTGGGTGGACCTGGAATTTGACTATTTCATCCGCCGGTTTAAAGGAGGTGGACTTGGATCTTTTGTCGAGTACCACGTCGTCTCTATTCACCGTGGAGCATAGCACAGTCAGTTCCTCAGCCGCTAGGGATTTGGATAGTGCCTCAAGGGCCAGTGCGGCTGTCTTGTTTTCGGCGTAGAGTGCTATGTCCGGATCACTAGCGAGAGTGATGATCCCATTGGGCCCGGGCATGTTGAGATTCATGTACCTGTAATGGGGCATTGGTTGGAATATTGTAAATGCTTCCCGCCCTAGCAGAGCGTGATAACCGCTGCTGAACGGAGCCACATGGAACGTGACCTCTTCGGACCTGTAATTATCCGGCGTGACGAACACCACATCTAGTGTGATTTTTCCTGTACAACACGCATCCTGACTGGGGATTATTCCTCTAAAGGTTGTGCTGCTTCGCTCAATGCGGTTCTAGTCTATTTCCATTTTTTGAAGAGTTTCCTCATAAATGAGGTTCAATCCGCTGCCGCCGTCCATGAGTACCTTGGTAAGACGAAAGCCATCCACTATTGGACTGAGGACCAATGCGGCTGGTGCTTGGGCTGTTCGGAATTTAGGTTCATCACTGGCGTTAAAGCTAATAGCCGTGTCACTCCATGGGTTTATTGTTGCTACTTGGTAGACTTTGGCAAGGCTGCGGAGTGTCCTTTTTCGCATATTATTTGATGCGAAAGTCTCGAAGACTGTTAATACCGTATTGGTGTCTCTGGGGTGGCTTTCTGTGGTCTCCGGAATTAGGAGATTTTCGCCAATTTTGGCCACCTGCCGGAGTATCCAACATGCTCTAAGGCTGTGAGTTGGTGTGGCGTCCTCTGTACTGTGAATTTTATAGGGTCCATTAAGCCATCCTTCCAATACGGTTCCATGCCCTGTAGAGGGTTTTTGCTTTTTGGTGTTTGACCCGGGTGTCTGGCGATGATGCACCCGTTTATTTCGGACTGGGTTTGTATTCAGGGCCGGATCATCCCAAAATTTTATTTCGGTTTTCCAGGCGCTTTCCATCGCACAGTACTTTAGTACGATGGACGCCAAGTCAGCGAAGCGTGTAATATCACGGCGACTTATGGCGTTGAGGATTCCCTTGTCCGTGCAATTACTGCAAAAGATTGAGATTGCTTCTTCCTCGCGGCAGTCCTTTATCCTATTCATAACCAGGAGGAATCTGGCCTAGTAATGATGTACTGTTTCTTCGGGCTCTTGCCTAATTTGGGATAGATCGCTAATGTTCGGGTGGGTGGGTGGAATTAAATCCGAAGCCTCACCCCATCTAAGGCTCAGAGGCCGAGGAATTTCCGAACTCGAAAATTTGGATTCATGGATGTTGTCCAATGAATCCAGTCCGTCGCCTGACTCCAAGTTCAGGTCTTGAGTGATATCCTCCCCTCCGCGGGTATCCGGCTTGGAGGGATCGGGAATCCGGACGTAACGAGTCCTTAAGATAGATGAAGGGTCGCCGCGCTTTACCTCTACCACGGCAACGTGATGGGTGACTTGGGGAGAGTTAATCTCTCTCGGATCGGGTTTAGGCCCAATCTGGTCGTAATCCGTAGCGACTCCCAGGGCGGCGAAGCGATCCAAGAGCTCGTTTATGGAGGAGAGCTCCATTGGATCTAACTGCTCGGTGAGTTCCAAGCTGATATGAAGATTGTTTTCGATGGCTCAAGAGGTCATCGTCGGTGCAGAAGTCGAACAGGTGATCATAAGAAAACCACCTAGCCGGAGGGTTTGGCCGACAGCCAAAGCTCCCTTAGCAACGATGCCATCTTTAAAGACAGGCCGAGGTATCCTTCCTGATGGTGACGACACAGAGGAACTCTTAATGAAAGCACCAATGTCGGTGTCAAAACCGGCGGATCTCGGGTAGGGGGTCCCGAACTGTGCGTCTAGGCCGGATGGTAACAGGAGGCAAGGGACACGAAGTTTTACCCAGGTTTGGGCCCTCTCGATGGAGGTAAAACATTATGTCCTGCTTGATTAATATTGATGATATGGGTAGTACGAGAGTAGATCTACCACGAGATCAGAGAGGCTAAACCCTAGAAGCTAGCCTATGGTATAATTGTTGTTCTGTATGTTGTCCTACAGACTAAAACCCTCCGGTTTATATAGACACCGGAGAGGGTTAGGGTTACACAAAGTCGGTTACAATGGTAGGAGATCTGCATATCCGTATCGCAAGCTTGCCTTCCACGCCAAGAAAAGTCCCTTCCGGACAAGGGACGAAGTCTTCAATCTTGTATCTTCATAGTCCAGGAGTCCGGCTGAAGGTATAGTCCGGCTATCCGAACACCCCCTAATCCAGGACTCCCTCAATGGGCTTCATTGCCGTCCCCGATAAAGCAAGAGGACACCTAAGTAGCCCATCTAATGCGTTTTGTCCCGTAATGTCAGGCGATAAACTCGACTACTGTACAACTTTCCACCTCGTGTGTGCCACTGTGGCAGCCCCTTTGACTATAAAAGGAAGCCTACGGCATATTGTGAGGGGATTCAGACCTTTTGGACCCTGCACGCTTTGTAGCTAGTACAAGAACACCAGATAAACACACACCCGCGGGACTAGGGTATTACGCACGATTTGCGGCCCGAACCTGGATAAACTCCCTCTGCGTTGATCTTCTAAACCCGCTCTTTTTATAGCCCCGCGCTCCAGCAACCGTAGTAGGGATTCCCTTTGATCCCATAGGTGTCGTTCTTGAGCCCCGACATCTTTGGCGCAGTAGGTAGGGGAGGGCAAGCTGTGAAAATCTGGTTTTGAAGTCAACTTATCAACTCCATCATCGCGGTGGCCCAAGAAGAGAAGGCGGCATCAATCAACCGCACGCTAGTGCCGTCCGCGACAACAACGATCATCTGCGTGGCCGCAAAAATCTAAGCCGCGCAAAACTTTGAGTAATTCCCTTTTCTTTTATAGAGTTATTTTCCTCGAAAGATCTCGCTCTTGGTATGGAAAACTTGCACGTGATGGGACCCTCCCGCTATTAGCAACACCCTAGTTTTGTTTCGAGTCCGCTCAACTGTTCGAGCGGCCGTGTTGAGATTGGCAGGGTGGCCTATCTGCTATTGGAAACGCCCTTGTCCTATTTCGAGTCCGCTCAACAGTTCAAGCGGCCGCGCTGAGAGCGACAAGGTGGTTTGCCCGACAGCGAGCGCACCCCACAGGCCGCTGAGGATCTGTCCTCAAAGCGCCGCGGCTTGGGTTTACGCGCCGGCAAGCCTGTCCAACTAAGAGTAGGGCGTACATACCAAGAAAAATCGAACAGGAAAATAGCATGCGTCCTTTTAAAAAGTATTACAGAGTTATCTTACATCAATTTTTGTTGTGGTTCTAAGTTAAGATAAAATCATCTTGGTCATGAACTCGCAGCGGCAAAGAGAAATGGGGCACCTAGTCTCAGCGCTGACCCTCCACCCTCCGGACCCCGTCGACGCGCTTGATGATGGGCTCGATACGCTCCTCGTGCGCCGCAAGGTCCACATCCTCCCGCAAGATCTCCAGCGCGGCGGCGAAGTCGACGTTGGGGTTCTAGTATGCCACCTTGGTGAGGATTGATTCACCGCGTAAAATGTGGCATGAGAAAAAAATATAGGTCATAAGACCAGAAACATTGCATTCTATGTACATTTTACACTAAGTTTTTACATTTATATCTTACGTAACATAACATATTTTTACGGCGATTATATATTTTCATACGTTCTTTTTTTACATCTGAAATAAGACAAAATTTACGGAACATAAAAGTACGGTGCATTAATAAAATAGAGAGGGGTGAACAATAACTATTCCTCACCAAGGGTGACGAATATATAATTGTAACGATTTGTATTTCAAATATAATTTATTTATGAAATTATGTAACATTACCTCGAGTGAAGAATAACTTATTTTTCATCCCGTGTGATGAATAAACTCAACCTAATATGTTCTACTACCAAATCAAGTAAACGAGTAGGCGTATTAGCGCAACCAAGTGTTAGGGACATCAGATTGTTGTCGTGATGGCACCATGTCAACCACCCATCCATAGCTTTTTTATTTGTGTAGATAGCATATTTGGTATGTATCTATTTCCAATATGATATGTTTGTATATTCGTTTGCTTGGTTTTCTTATTCATTTATGCATTTAGAAATATGAAAATAATGTGGCAGGACTTAGTTTTGTGCATTTTGCTTCGTTTTCATCCCTACTCATGAGGACAACTCTACTTTTTCTGTATCAATGAGTGTGGGTGAGGGCACTGTATATCAGAACTACCATGGGATAAAGTAAACCACATGTATAATAGGCTCATATACCAAGCATTTATTAATGAGGATAAGGAAGCATTAACACAATGCAGATAAGGAAGCATTAATACATAATATGATTAAATGGCAAGAATTTATTGTGGATATTATAGCAAGCCTTTGTAAAAAGAGGCATTTATTTACTACAAAGCTATAGGAGGAAAGAAATAAATTTACTCCAAGTTTTTCTTCTGTATTAAGCTCCAAGACTGCTAGCTATCCCTCAATATAAACACAAGCACCTAGGCAAAGAACATGAATTCGGCAAAATCAACGAACAACATTAGCAAAAAAGGAATAGCTAACTATCTCCCATGGCCGGTATGGGGAACGACACACAGGCCCTATGCTTGGTAGCTCTTGTAGCCATGGCCACCACTATCTTCTCATGTCAAGCAGCAGGGCGTTACATAGGTATGGTTTTCTTCTTTCTTTCATAATCTCTTCACTCGTATTTGGATACACAAACATATATTTTCCTTGTGGGTTACATGTGTTGATTGAGGTATCTCTATTGTGATTTGTGCACAGATACTGACCTGTGTACAACTGTGTACTATTGTTCGCCACCAGACCGAGCTAGTGGCAACATTGCGTGCAAAGCTAACTGTGTTAACCGAGGTTATGACAAGGATAAGAGCAGTTGCGTTGAAGGCAGTAGCAGCACATGCTGTTGCACAAAGAACTGAGAAGTACCATGAAATGAGTTTATATATGTACTAGAAATATTGCGTGAAGGCGAATGCTTATATTGTTTGTGTGAAACCTGATTCAGTTCATACAGGTAAATTAATAATAAGCTATTGATAATTGTTGATTTAGTATCTGTTTTTCCATTGTGTCGCTAAAATCATTTTATCGCCACGACACAGAAAAATAAATCACTATTATCATGTAAAATAATGAGAAATTAATCAAAAAGATTGGAAGTCCCACACCACTATGGAACAAGCCATAGAATATCCCTCATCATAGTCGTTATAGGGAACAAGCCATATAAATTGAGTGGGTCTATTCGAACAACACCCCTGGCCCACTCCTCCCACGATCTCACTCACCCCCCCCCCCCCCCCCCCGCACGGTCGGCCCCAAGCCCCACTCCCCACAGACCCTTGCAGCCGCACCCCATATCCCCACCATCTTCGTTGTCTCTCGTAGTCCACCCATGCTCCGAGCTACTTATCGCCCCATGTCACTAAAGCCACCAGATCCGGCCCCTCTCCCCCCACCTCCCCACCCCACCTTCAGGATTTTATCACGCTTCTGTGATTTTTAAGAATTCTGGCAATGAGCGCAGAAGTTTCTATTTTTCAGCAAGATCAAATCAATGATATACCAAAGTATCCCAAAGGCCTTATTTGGCACGAACACTAATTAAAAACACCAAAACACGATTACTATACAGGTAATAATGTGTATTTTATTCAAGAACAGAAGCAAAACAAAAACGCAAAAATAAAATTGGGTTGCCTCCCAACAAGTGCTATTGTTCAACGCCCCTAGCTAGGCATATTGCAATAGATCTAGGTATTGTCATCTTTGGTATGCAATCCATAACTAGCTCTCATAATACACTCATATGGCAACTTAATTTTCTTTCTTAGAAAATGTTTGCCTAGTGGAAATTGAAATCTAATGTTTCCTTCTATCATATCAATAATTGCACCAATTGTTCTAAGGAAAGTGCCGGGGCTGCTGATCCACGGGCACCTATGGGACCAGCGGACCGGGTCCCTTTTGGTTCGGCGGGGGCGGAGGTCGCGCAAAGAGCAGATCGAGGCGGTGCACGCGGGCGGTTTACCTAGGTTCGGGCCGCACGGATGCGTAAAACCCTACTCCTGCTTTGTGGTTTGGTATTGATTTCTAGCTCGGGAGCACGGAGCGCTACAGTACACACCGGCGGCTGGCAAGGCCGAGCGTGAGTGTTCGAAGTGGCTAGCCCCCTTCTACGTTGCTCACGGGCCTGCTTTTATATGCTCAAGGGGTTACCAACATAGCAATGGAGGTAAAGGGCAAAAATGGAAAGGTGCTGGGGTAGGTACAGCTACCTGCTACAGTGTTATCATACCTAACCCTGGCGGCAGGGGACAAGGGCATTAATTGCCCGTCTGTGTCGCCTAAACAGTACCGAAATGGACCGCTAGGGACGCCGCCGTTTGCCACGATGGTTATCTTGTCAGCGCCTGCTTGCCACCTTGCACCCCTAGCTGCACGGCCTCCTGCCACGTGTGCTTGGAAGGGTTCCGGAGCGACGCGTTGGCAGGTGTGCTGGAGCGCGGGCACGAAGTGGGGGTTTCCCACGGCAAGCTCCTTGCCGCGGTCGTCGTCTTGTCGTGTCCGGGAGCTTGTCGCTCACCGGGCCTTGCCGGGACGCGCGGCGCGTCGTGGCAAGCTCTCTTGGTATGCCTTGAGTGGCCCTCCCGGCAAGCTCCTCTTGCCGGGGTCTTGTCTCCTTCCCGGCAAGCTTCCCTCGCCGGGGTCTTGGTTGGCCTTCCCGGCAAGCTCCCCTTGCCGGGGCCTTGGTTTGAGTACTTTGTTCTTGAATGGTCTTCAAAGTAGCCGCGGAGGATCTGGGCGGTCACCCGGCAAGCCCTGCCGCGGGATGCTGCGACTGCCCGTGCACAAGTTCAGGATACTAGGGTACCCCTACTCTAGTACACCGACAGGAGCCCCCGGGCCTGGGCCAGACACGGTGCCGAGCGCTGCTGGGCCAGGCCCAAAACAGGGCGTGGGCACACGCGGCCTAGGTTACGCCGTATCTTACTCCGTACCCACCACGCCCACCCCGAACGGCACGCGTTGAATGCGGCGTCGTGGGCGAGATCATGGGTGGTTATTTTATTCGGGAATGCGGAACGTCCGCCCCCCTTCTCCCTTATAAGCAGGGGAAGTAGGGGCAGTTGGCCCATTCGCTCGTTGCTGTTCCCAATTCTCAGAAATCTCCGCCGCTCCCTTGTCTCCCCAAAGCAGAGAGAGAGCGCCGCTCCGCCCCCCCATTGCCACCAGCATCACCAACGCCGTCGGCCTCCTCCACTGCTTCCGCCATGGCTCCGAAAGCCGACAAGGGGATGGCCGTGAAGTCAACTGAGGCGCAGCGGCTCGCGGCGCTGCGGAAGGAGCGGGCAGTCTTCCCCCCAAGCTCGCCGCGAAGGAGCTGAGGGACAAGTACTACCTCTTCTGGTTGGCGGAGACGCGCGCGCATCCGCGCACAAAGGTACTCCCCGCCATCGCTTGGAAGACGGCTCCGAACCGATATCCCTTCTTCGCTCTGTTCTTCTACTGCGGGCTCTGCCCGCCCTTCTCTGATTTCTTCTGCGACATCATGAACACCTATGGATTCCATCTCCTTGACTTCACTCCCAACGCCGTCCTGACAATGGAAGTTTTCGCACAACTTTGCGAAAACTTTGTCGGAGTCCTCCCCAACGTAGCCCTCTTCCGCCACTTTTTCATACCCCGAGTAGAGAGAGGAGAGCCTCTGTCCGGCGGGATTGCCTGGATCTCAAGGGCCGGCAAGAAAGAGACCTATCTGGAGGGAGAATTCCGCGGCAAGTGGGAGGAGTGGAGAGCTGATTGGTGCTGGATTGACGAGGAGAGCCCGCAGCCATTTACCATCCGGCGCCGAACCCCAGTAGCACGCGGCAGCGATTGGAGTGACGTGGCCCCGGAGGACGCCAGGCTGAGAATTGCCGTCACCAGGATCGTGCGCCTCAGGCTTGCCGGGCTTACTGTTGGCGCTGTTGGCGCAGACTTCCTTCGCCGCCGCATCGCCCCCCTGCAGGAATGGGGGAGGCCCACTTGGGAGTTCAAGAATGCGGCAGACATCATGAGGCTGCGGCCGGGCCTCAATCACAACTTCACAGTCCTGGAGCTCAATGGGATGCTGCAGGAGCTGTTCAAATATGACCCCCAGCATCCTGAGGTGTTCAGGTTGCCGGGGGGCGTCGTGCCGTTGTGCAACAATTCCTCGCTCGATCGCATCCGTGCAATGATGCCGGAGTGCGACTCGCACGGGATTGTGTCAACTTGGCAGGAGCCTGCAGATGAGGTCGTGCAGCAATTCTTCGACGACTTGGTGGAAGTGCCAATCCGCTTCGACGAGAAGGACGGCCTCACCCGCGACACCACGGATGCCGAGATGGCGCTCATCGCCACTAGGCTGGAGGAGGCAGCGGCAGCTGCAGCCGCAAGGGAGTTCGGGTTCACTGCGGAGGAGGCCGATGCAGCAGAAGCGGCAAGCCGTGCCGAGCGAGGGGAGAGCGCCGGCACGAAGGGGCTTGCCGGGCAAGACGCCGAGCCGAGCGAGCCCGCCGGGGACACGAGCGGCTCGTTGCAAATCGACTCTTCTTCCACCTCGTCTTCAGACAGCCCACTAGAGGCAGAGCCTCCAGCCCCACCAAGAAGGCGCCTCCGCAAGGTTGGCGATGTGGCGGAGCGGCATGCGGGCCAGCAGTCGCCACGCCACGTGACACGCTCGACCATGGCAAACACCGTCGCCGCGGGAGCGCCTCATGCTATGACGGCAACTGGAGCGGAGTCTAGCCGGACCACCGCTTCAGCCTCTGCCGCTACTCACGCCGCGCCAACAGCCGGAGCGGGGTCGTCTCAGACCGCCGCCACTGTTCCTGGCAAGCGGCCAAGGGAAGCTTCTCCTCCGCTTCCTCACGCCGGGCGCGCGCCGGGCTTCGACTTCTCCGCGGTAAGCTCCAACGAGGAAGAAGAGGAAGAGTAAGCTTCTCTTGTTGTACTTGCGTTTCTTCAAATCTTGCTGTTTGTCTTGTTTCTCACTTGCTTTTCCCTGAATCTGTTCCTCCTTAGGACTCTGGCCTAGAGAGCGGCAAAGAGAGCCAAGGCCCCGGTGATCGTTGTCGAGGATGAGCCCGCTGCGACAGCAGGTGGCGTGCCCGAGACAAGCTTGCCGGACCTGGCGACTTTCCTCCATGGCAGCCCCTAGCGTAAGTGTGCGAATATTTTCCGCAGCGAGGCGCGCATGGGTACTTCTCTTTGCTGATATTTGCTTGTTGACTTGTGTAGGAGCCGAGCAGCCCCACCAGGAGCCAAGGGAGAGTCCCCCGACAAGGGAGAATTCTCCGGCAAGGGAGGGATCTCCGGCAAGGGAGAAGTCTTCGGCAAGGGAGGGGTCTCCGGCAAGGGAGAAATCTCCGGCAAGGGAGGGTTCTCCGGCGAGGGACAACACCAGTGGCCCCCCGACGGCGGAGACCACGACTGCAGAACCTAGTGCAGGTACTCCTCTTGCTTCAAAACTTCCCTTGGGTCCTTCTTTTCTCGATCTCCTCGAGTTTTTGCTGGATTTTGCTTGACTCTTCCCCCTTTTCCGGTCGTTAGATCCACCCGCTGCGGAGCAGATGGAGATCGGGGTCGCCGTTGACAAGGCGACCGGTGGTGGCGACGCCGCCGGCGCAGAGGCCGCCAAGGCAGACGCCGCGGCAACTGGCGAGGGGTCCGGCGATCGCACTGACAGCCCTGAGGCCACAGGAGCGCCAGGCGCTACACCGACTGCCGGTCTGTCCGCCGCTGCCGCAGCGCCAGGCTCCGGAGAGCCCCAGCCGGGCGTCTACCTGAAGGCCGACGACGACGTCTTCATCAAACTTCCCTGGGAATCAAGCTCCAGAGCGCCGGTCGAGGGGGAGGTCTTCGACGGAGAAGTGCTCGCCTCCGCGGGGCTAAAGCTGGTCGACGCGCCAAGCAGCAGCAGCAACGAGCCCGAAGAAGAGCGGCTGCTGCGCAGGTTGATGTCGCGCTACCGCACGCGACAAGCCAAGCTGGAGTCCCGCGAAGCACTTGTCGCGAAGGCGGGAGCAGATATTGAGAAGCACGCAGAAGAGCGCCAGCGACTTGCCGCTGTGAAGCTAGCCGCGGAGGAGGGCGAGCTGGCGCAGCGGAAGGTCAATCTCGACGCCCACGAGGAGGAGCTTGCCTCGCGCGAGGAGAAGCTTGGCGGAGCCTTTAAGCAAGCGGAGGATGCTGCCGCCGCCGCTGAGGCCGCCAAAGAGGAGTTGAAGACGAAGGTGGCGCGGCTGGAGGCCGATCTTTCCGAGAAGAGCAAGGAGCTCAGCGCCGCCACGGTCTCCAACGTGGATCTTGAGTTGAAGCTAACCACTTTGACCAAGACCCTGGACAGCGCCAAGAAGCGTGAGGCAGCCTTGAAGGAGGAAATCAAGGCCGACAAGGCGCTGCTGGAGAGCGCTGCCACCGCCCAGAACGCCTTCAGGGAGACCGTGACGCACTGGATGGAGAGCCTTGTGAACGCTGCCACGGACATCGACAAGGAGCTGGCGCAACTGGGGATAGAGGATCTCGGGTATTCCACCGACGACAACCTCCAACCCAGCGCCAAGCTCGTCCTGTTCTTTAAGGGCGTGGCGACGGCCCTTCAGCGACTCCGAGAGAGGATCCCCAAGCAATTAGCTGATGAGTTGCGCGAGATCTGCGCAGGAGCCCTCGAGAAGGTGTTGATGAAGGTGGCCTTCCGCAATCCGGGCCTCCGCCTCACCAACATCCTCAGGTCCTTGCCGCCAGAAGCTGATCTGAAGGAGCTCAAGGCCCTTGTCGCACCCATTGTGGACAAGGTGAGCGGGATCAAGCGGGTCGAGGGCGATCGCGTAGATTAGGCCGCTCATTTCTTCTTCCCTTGTCGCTGTTTGCCTCGTCATGAAAACAATTTATCAGAGCTGCGACAAGCTATTTTGTAATATAACTTTATTCTGTGTATTATTCGCAATGTTAGTCCCTTTACTTGACTCTTTGTTTGTATGTTTTCACCCTACGCTTTTAGGGAACTTGCCGGCGCAGGCACGCTCGCCGCGAGCGCTGAGTGCGGGACGTCAGCAGCCTGCTGGCGGTGCCGTTGCCGGCAAGAAACCTTGTCGCAACTAGTTGCAGCTCACTTAGGTTGCTGAGCGGACTCGAAGCAAAGTAAGGGCGCCGCTAGTTAAGCAACTAGTCGCAGCTAACTCACGTTGTTGAGCAGGCTCGAAACAAGGTAAGGGCGCGGCCAGCTAAGCAACTAGTCGCAGCTCACTTAGGTTGTTGAGCGAGCTCGAAACAACGTGAGGGTGCAGCCAGCTACGAGTTGGCTCCTCCGCACACAGGTTTTCCATACAAAGCACGGTCGTTCAAGGGAGATAACTTCAAAATTTAAAAATCTGGTTGCTCAGACTTTGGCAACTTATCTTTTCTGTTGTTTGCTTTCCGGCAAGACGAAACTTTCTTGAACGACGCCTGGTCCACACCGTTATCTTCTCCCTCCCCCCGGCAACTTGTGCGTGTCGGAACCTTCTTTTCCTTGAGAAGAAAGAAGAGAAAATAAAGATATGGAGCCTTATGGCTCGTTATTGCTTACCGGGGAGTAGGTGCTGCACAAAGCGTCAGGTCACATATGCCAGAAAATAGGAAGCATAAAATTGACAAAATGTGCGGAGCACATGTGCTCTACTTATGCACGGGATCTGCGCCCGGCTTTGTACAAAGGATCACATGCAACAGCGGCAAGACTTTGTACAAAAGGGTGGTTGCCGGACAGGGTCCGACAACCGCGCCTTACGGGTAAAACTTACGAAGATGCTCGATGTTCCAGGAGTTGCTCACCGGAATGCCACCTTCGGTCTCAAGGCGGACAGCGCCAGGCCTAGTGACTCGTTTCACCCGGTAAGGGCCTTCCCACTTCGGCGTCAACTTGTTGGGATTCTTGGCGGAATGAACGCGCCGAAGAACAAGGTCGCCTTCCTCACGTTACTCCCTCTACTTGATTCCTTCCTTTGTATGTTTTTGCCCTACACTTTTAGGGAACTTGCTGGTGCAGGCATCCGAGCCGCGAGCGCTGAGTGCGGAACATCAGCAGCCTGCTGGCGGTGCCGCTACCGGCAAGAAACCTTGTCGCAACTAGTTGCAGCTCACTTAAATTGCTGAGTGGACTCGAAGCAAAGTAAGGGCGCGGCTAGTTAAGCAACTAGTCGTAGCTCACTCACGTTGTTGAGCAGACTCGAAACAAGGTAAGGGCGCGGCCAGCTAAGCAACTAGTCGCAGCTCACTTAGGTTGTTGAGCGAGCTCGAAACAACGCGAGGGCGCAGCTAGCTACGAGTTGGTTCCTCCGCGCACAGGTTTCCCATACAAAGTGCGGTCGTTCAAGGGAGATAACTTAAAATTTAAAAAATCTGATTGCTCAAACTTTGGCAACTTATCTTCCTTACTCGTCGGCAGGTTGACGTGCTTGGTGGTCCTGAGATGGGCGCGGTGCATGCACGGATGCCGAGGTCTTGGCGTGCGCCCGGTCATTGTGGGAGCCGGCTACGCCGCCGATGGGCAGCGCAGCCTTGTCCTGGGACCTGGCGGCATCGTGAGTTCCCTCGCCGATGCACGTTCTTCCGCCGGTGCCTGCCCCACCAACCGTTTGCTCCGGCGGTGGGTGGCTCGGCGCGGATGGAGCAGCTGCCTCCAAAACTTTCTTCTTCGGCGGCATGTTGATGAGGATGATGAAGATCTAGCTCGTGAGAACGCCGGATCTGATGTTGATGAAGATGAAGAAGATCGGGCTCGCGAGAACGCTGGATCTGGTTTACACAACGTCGACGCCCCCTAACTGGCGCGCTAGAGATGCCGGGGCTGCTGATCCACGGCACCTATGGGACCGGCGGACCGGGTCCCTTTTGGTTCGGCGGGGGCGGAGGTCGCGCAAAGAGCAGATCGAGGCGGTGCACGCGGGCGGTTTACCCAGGTTCGGGCCGCACGGATGCGTAAAACCCTACTCCTGCTTTGTGGTTTGGTATTGATTTCTAGCTCGGGAGCACGGAGCGCTACAGTACACACCGGCGGCTGGCAGGGCCGAGCGTGAGTGTTCGAAGTGGCTAGCCCCCTTCTACGTTGCTCACGGGCCTCCTTTTATATGCTCAAGGGGTTACCAACATAGCAATGGAGGTAAAGGGCAAAAATGGAAAGGTGCTGGGGTAGGTACAGCTACCTGCTACAGTGTTATCATACCTAACCCTGGCGGCAGGGGACAAGGGCATTAATTGCCCGTCTGTGTCGCCTAAACAGTACCGAAATGGACCGCTAGGGACGCCGCCGTTTGCCACGATGGTTATCTTGTCAGCGCCTGCTTGCCACCTTGCACCCCTAGCTGCACGGCCTCCTGCCACGTGTGCTTGGAAGGGTTCCGGAGCGACGCGTTGGCAGGTGTGCTGGAGCGCGGGCACGAAGTGGGGGTTTCCCACGGCAAGCTCCTTGCCGCGGTCGTCGTCTTGTCGTGTCCGGGAGCTTGTCGCTCACCGGGCCTTGCCGGGACGCGCGGCGCGTCGCGGCAAGCTCTCTTGGTATGCCTTGAGTGGCCCTCCCGGCAAGCTCCTCTTGCCGGGGTCTTGTCTCCTTCCCGGCAAGCTTCCCTCGCCGGGGTCTTGGTTGGCCTTCCCGGCAAGCTCCCCTTGCCGGGGCCTTGGTTTGAGTACTTTGTTCTTGAATGGTCTTCAAAGTAGCCGCGGAGGATCTGGGCGGTCACCCGGCAAGCCCTGCCGCGGGATGCTGCGACTGCCCGTGCACAAGTTCGGGATACTAGGGTACCCCTACTCTAGTACACCGACAGAAAGGTCTACCAAGAATAATAGGACATGTAGGATTTCAATCTATATCAAGAACGATGAAATCTACGGGCACATAATTCCTATTTGCAACAATAAGAACATCATTAATCCTTCCTATAGGTATTTTAATAGTGGAATCCGCTAGATGCAAATTTAAAGAACAATTATCAAATTCACGGAAACCTAACACACCACATAGAGTTTTTGGAATGGTGGAAATGCTAGCACCCAAATCGCACAAAGCATGGCACTCATAATGTTTAATTTTAACTTAACAGTAGGTTCCCACTCATCATAAAGCTTTCTAGGGATAGAAACTTCCAACTCAAGTTTTTCTTCAAAAGATTTCATCATGGCATCCACAATATGTTTAGTAAATGCTTTATTTTGATTATGAGCATGAGGAGAATTCAACATGGATTGCAACAAGGAAATACAATCTATCAAAGAACAATTATCATAATTAAAGTCCTTGAAATCCAAAAGAGCGGATTCATTGCTACTTAAAGTTTTGACCAATCCAATCCCACTTTTATCAATTTTTGCATCAAGATCTATAAACAGCGAATCACTGGGATGCCTTCTAGCTAAAGTTGACTCATCTCTAGTCCTATCTTTATCAAGACTTATATTAGAAAACAAAGATTCAATAGGAGTCACATCAATCACTTTAAGTTCTTCATCATTATTCAAAGACTCCGGTTTAGCGGCCATCTTATTTACTAAAGTAGCATGTTTATCATAAATTTGGCCTACTAAATTTTCAATGAGAAAACTGAGATTTCAAACCATATAATTCCTTAGACATGTCATCAAGATCTTTATTAATATACTCCATCATAGTTTTTTGTTCTTTAAGCTCATTTCTCAAGAAATCATTATACTCATATTGTAAAGTGATCAAACTTTTAGCGTTACTTTCAATCTCTTACAACTTCCTAAAATAAGTATCAAAGCTTTTGGGTTGAGCAGTACGGGAATTCTAGCAAACAAAAAGCAAACGAAAAGACGAGCAAAAGAAGGGCGAATAAAAAAGGCAAATGTTTTTTGTGTTTTCTAAAAATTGTTTTAGAAGTGGGGGAGAGGAAAACGAGAGGCAAATCACAAATAATGTAATGCAAGAGATGAGAGTTTATGATGGGTACTTGGTAGGCATGATGTCGAACCTCCCCAGCAACGGCGCCAGAAATTCTTCATGCTACTTCTACAGCTTGCGTTGGTTTTTCCCTTGAAGAGGAAAGGGTGAGGCAGCAAAGTTGAGAAAAGTATTTCCTTCAGTTAGAGAACCAAGGTATCAATCCAGTAGGAGGTATAAGGAAGTCTCCAATATATGAACCTTCACAAAAATAAAACACTTGCACCCACCGCGATAAAGGGGTTGTCAATCCCTTCACGGTCAATTGCAATGGTGAGATCTGATAGAGATAAATATAAAAGATTACTAAAATGTAAAAAAAATTGCAGAAACGTATTTTTGGGTTTTTTGGTTTATAGATCTGAAAATATATGATGGAAAATAGACCCCAGGGCCATAGGTTTCACTAGAGGCTTCTCTCTTGAAAGAAAACATACCGTGGGTGAACAAATTACTGCCGAGCAATTGATAGAAAAGCGCAAAGTTATGACAATATCCAAGGCGATTATGCATATAGGCATCACGTCCGTGTAAAGTAGACCGACTCCTGCCTACATCTACTACTATTACTCCACACATCGACCGCTATCCAACATGCATCTAGAGTATTAAGTTCATAAAGAACGGAGTAACGCCTTAAGTAAGATGACATGATGTAGAGGAATAAACTCAAGAAATATTATGAAACCCTATTTTTTATCCTTGACGGCAACAATACAATACATGCCTCACTACCCCTACTATGTCACTGGGTGAGGACACCGAAAGATCGAACCCAAAACTAGGCACGTCTCCCGTTACAAGAAATACCAATCTAGTTGGCCAAACAAAACCGATAATTCGAAGAGAAATACAAAGATACCAAATGAAGCATATAAGAATTCAGAGAAGATTCAAATTATATTCATAGATAATCTGATCATAAATCCATAATTCATTGGATCTCGAGAAACACATGGAAAAAGAATATTACATCGGATAGAACTCCAAGAACATCAAGGAGAACTTGGTATTGAAGATCATAGAGAGAGAAGAAGCCATCTAGCTACTAGCTATGGACCCTTAGGTCTAAGGTAAACTACTCACGCATCATCGGAAGGGCAATAGGGTCGATGTCGATGCCCTCCGTGATCAAATCCCCGTCCGGCAGATTGCTAGAAAAGGCCCCAAGATGTGTCTCATGGGAACAGAGGCTTGCGGCGGTGGAAAAGTATTTTCGTGGATGCCTCTGATGGTTTGGGAATATTTCTAAATTTATAGGCCGAAGATTAGGGTTAGAGGAGCTTCAAGGGACCCACAAGGCAGGGGGCTCCTCCCTGGGGCGTGCCCTGCACCCTTGACGCCGCCTCGGGACTCTTCTACCTTGGTCTCCAAGTCCTACATGCGTCTTCTGATCGAAGAAAAATCATCATAAAGTTTTATTCTGTTTGGACTCCGTTTGATATTCCTTTTCTGTAAACTCAAAAACAAGGAAAAAATAGAAACTAGCACTAGCCTCTGGGTTAATAAGTTAGTCCTAAAAATAATATAAAATAGCATATTAATGCATATAAAACATCCAAAACAGATAAATAATTGCATGGAACAATAAAAAATTATAGATACGTCGGAGACGTATCGGCCTCCCACTATCAGCCCAATCTCATGTCCCTTCTCAAGCAACCTTTTCTGGTTCCCCCTTTTCAAGTGGATCCTGACACATGTGCAAGCTATCACAGACCCTAGGCTGCCTCCAAAAATGCGTCAACGGCCAACATGCCTCCAGCACCGCTATGCAAGCAGGCGAGAGGAACTGTCGGGGGAGTTACCCGTGGCTAGACCAGGATATTAGGATAAGTCATCTCTAGAGTTAAGTCATTTCTGGAGTTAAGTCAGCTAGTTAGAATCATGACCCAACTAAAATATTGACCCGACCACAATCTTGACCTGGCTACAATCTTGACCCGGCCTGCTACAGGACCTGGACTTAGATGATATTCCACCAAGGAGTCCAAATACAAGATGGAAACGCCTGACCTGGAAGACATGGAGGATTTAGAGGATTTAGAGTAGGACTCTGACCGTGGGTATAACCCAGAATCTCTTGTAACCCCATGGACTCAACTATGATATAAAGCGAGTCCCATGGTCATGAGAAGGACGGGTTTCTAGATAGACAAGTATCGAGAGAGATGTTTTGATAGGTCTCGAGATAGATGCATGTTCTGATAGCTCTCGAGACAGAGGTAGCGAAATAGCGCCCTTGTAATCGAGACCATGACAATCAATAGAAATCAAGCAGGATGTAGGCTTTCACCTCCACCATGAGGGGTCGAACCTCGGTAAAATCGAGTCTTATCATGTTGCGATCAACCCCATTCAAGCTTCCGCCTAGCGATGATGGCTTCACAACTTAGTCTTCTCACAAGGACATTTGCCGTGGCAAAACCACAACAGGAATTCCACCTCCACTTCGGCGAGGTTCGTGTTGGATTTGCAGGCGATTCGGTTACTCCTCCTGTGCCGTTCGGCTTGGATTGACAAGCACCCCATCCTGCTAACCTCCATCCCCTTTTTTCTGGTGCAGCTCGGTAGCGCGCCATGTGCAGTTCGCTGATCATCATTGCACACCCATGCAGTACGACTCGATGAGCTGCCCTCCTCCCCTTGCAGTCAAGGCATCCCGGACATGGAGTGTGAACGGAAACCCAAGTGTAGTATGTGTGTCACTGATACATCTCCAACGTATCTATAATTTTTGATTGCTCCATGCTATTATATTATCTATTTTGGATGTTAATGGGCTTTATTTTACACTTTTATATCATTTTTGGGACTAACCTACTAACCGGAGGCCCAGCCCAAATTGCTGTTTTTTGCCTATTTTAAGTTTTGCCGAAAAGGAATATCAAACGGAGTCCAAACGGAATGAAACCTTCGAGAACATGATTTTCTCAACAAACGTGATCCAAGAGACTTGGAGTACGCGTCAAGATACAACCGAGGAGGGCATGAGGCAGGGGGGCGCGCCTACCCCCCTAGGCGCTCCCTCCACCCTCGTGGGCCCCTCGTTGCTCCACCGACATACTTCATCCTCCTATATATATCCGCGTACCCCCCAAACATCCAGGAGCACCACGAAAACCTAATTCCACCGCCGCAACCGTATGTACCCGAGAGATCTCATCTTGGGGCATTTTCTAGAGCTCCGCCGGAGGGGGCATCGATCACGGAAGGCCTCTACATCAACTCCATGGCCTCTCCGGTGACGTGTGAGTAGTTTACGTCAGACCTACGGGTCCATAATTATTAGCTAGATGGCTTCTTCTCTCTCTTTGGATCTAAATACAAAGTTCTCCTCAATTCTCTTGAAGATCTATTCGATGTAATCTATCTTTTACGGTGTGTTTGTCGAGATCTGATGAATTGTGGGTTTGTGATCAAGATTATCTATGAACAATATTTGAATCTTCTCTGAATTCTTTTATGTATGAATGGTTTCTCTTTGCAAGTCTCTTCGAATTATCAGTTTTGTTTGGCCTACTAGATTGCTCTTTCTTGCAATGGGAGAAGTGCTTAGCTTTGGGTTCAATCTTGCATCGCTCGATCCCAGTGACAGAAAGGGAACCGACACGTATTGTATTGTTGCCATCTAGGATAAAAAGATGGGGTTTATATCATATTGCATGAGTTTATCCCTCTACATCATGTCATCTTACTTAAAGCATTACTCTGTTCTTATGAATTTAATACTCTAGATGCATGCTGGATAGCGGTCGATGTGTGGAGTAATAGTAGTAGATGCAGAATCGTTTCGGTCTACTTGTTGCAGACGTGATGCCTATATACATGATCATACCTAGATATTCTCATAACTATGCTCAATTCTATCAATTGCTCGACAGTAATTCGTTTACCCATCGTAATACTTATGCTCTTGAGAGAAGGCACTGGTGAAACCTATGGCCTCGGGTCTATCTTTCATCATATTAATCTTCCAATACTTAGTTATTTCTATTACCATTTATTTTACTTTGCATCTTTATTTCTCTTTATCATAAAAATACCAAAAATATTATCTTATCATATCTATTAGATCTCACTCTCGTAAGTGATCGTGAAGGGATTGACAACCCCTTTATCGCGTTGGTTGCGAGGTTCTTATTTGTTTGTGTAGGTGCGTGGGACTTGAGCGTGATCTCCTACTGGATTGTTCCCTTGGTTCTCAAAAACTGAGGGAAATAATTACGCTACTTTATTGCATCACCATTTCCTCTTCAAGGGAAAACCAACGCAGTGCTCAAGAGGTAGCAAGAAGGATTTCTGGTGCCTTTGCCGGGGAGATTCGCGCCAAGTCAAGTGAAGATTTGACTCCCGACAGCGAGCCATTACTGGCACCGTTGTCGGAGTCTACCCACAAGTCAAGACATACCAAGTACCCATCACAAACTCTTATCCCTCGCATTACATTATTTTCCATTTTCCTCTCGTTTTCCTCCCCCCACTTCACCCTTGCCGTTTTATTGGCCCTCTTTTCCTCTCCCCCTCTCTTTCCGTTCCCCTTCTCTTTTTCTATTTGCCTTTTTGCCCATTTCTTGTTTGCTTGTGTGTTGGATTGCTTGCTTGTCACGATGTCTCAAGATAATACTAAATTGTGTGACTTTACCAATACCAACAACAATGATTTTCTTAGCACTTTGATTGCTCCTCTTACCAATGCTGAAACTTGTGAAATTAATGCTGCTTTGTTGAATCTTGTCATGAAATATCAATTCGCCGTCCTTCCTAGTGAAGATGCCGCTACCCATCTAAATAGCTTTGTTGATTTGTGTGATATGCAAAAGAAGAAATATGTGGACAATGATATTGTTAAATTGAAGCTATTTCCGTTTTCGGTTAGAGATCGTGCTAAAGCTTGGTTTTCGTCTTTGCCTAAAAATAGTATTGATTCATGGAATAAGTGCAAAGATGCTTTTATCTCTAAGTATTTTCCTCCCGCTAAAATCATCTCTCTTAGAAGCGATATTATGAATTTTAAGCAACTTGATCATGAACATGTTGAACAATCTTGGGAGAGGATTAAATTAATGATACGTAATTGCCCTACACATGGTTAGAGTTTATGGATAATTATACAGAATTTTTATGCTGGATTGAATTTTGCTTCTAGAAATCTTTTAGATTCGGTCGTGGGAGGCACTTTTATGGAAATCACCTTAGGAGAAGCTACTAAACTCCTAGATAATATTATAGTTAATTATTCTCAATGGCACACCAAAAGATCTACTAGTAAAAAAGTGCATGCAATTGAAGAGATTAATGTTTTGAGTGGAAAGATGGATGAACTTAATTGTTTGCTAATAGGAGTGCTCATACTGATCCTAATGATATGCCTTTGTCTACTTTGATTGAGAATAATAATGAATCTATGGATGTGAATTTTGTTGGTAGGAACAATTTTGGTAACAACGCGTATAGAGGTAATTTTAATTCTAGGCCGTTTCCTAGTAATTCCTCTAATAATTATGGTAATTCCTACAACAATTCTTATGGAAATTTTAATAATATGCCCTCTGAATTTGAGACTAGTGTTAAGGAGTTTATTAATTCGCAAAAGAATTTCAATGCTTTGCTTGACGAAAAATTGCTTAAGGTTGATGAATTGGCTAGGAACGTTGATAGAATTTCTCTTGATGTTGATTCTTTGAAACTTAGATCTATTCCACCTAAGCATGATATCAATGAGTCTCTCAAAGCCATGAGAATTTCCTTTGATGAGTGCAAAGAAAGAACCGCTAGGATGCGTGCTAAAAAGATTGCTTTATGAAAGCATGTTCTTCTAGTTTCCATGATAATAAGGATGAAGATCTAAAAGTTATTGATGTATCACCTATTAAATCTTTGTTTTGCAATTTGAATCTTGATAATGATGGGGCTGAATTTGAGCCACCTTTACCTAGAAGGCGTTCCAAAAATTCAGATTTTTTAGATCTTGATGCAAAAATTGGTAAATGTGGGATTGAAGAGATTAAAACTTTAAATAGAAATGAACCCACTATCTTGGATTTCAAGGAATTTAATTATGATAATTGCTCTTTGAGAGATTGTATTTCCTTGTTGCAATCCGTGCTAAATTCTCCTCATGCTTATAGTCAAAATAAAGCTTTTACTAAACATATCGTTGATGCTTTGATGCAATCTTATGAAGAAAAATTTGAGTTGGAAGTTTCTATCCCTAGAAAACTTTATGATGAATGGGAACCTACAATAAAAATAAAAATTAAAGATCATGAGTGCTATGCTTTGTGTGATTTGGGTGCTAGTGTTTCCACGATTCCAAAAACTTTGTGTGACTTGCTAGGTTTCCGTGATTTTGATGATTGTTCTTTAAACTTGCACCTTGCGGATTCCACTATTAAGAAACCTATGGGAAGAATTAATGATGTTCTTATTGTTGCAAATAGGAACTATGTGCCCATAGATTTCATTGTTCTTGATATAGATTGCAAACCTTCATGTCCTATTATTCTTGGTAGACCTTTCCTTAGAACGATTGGTGCAATTATTGATATGAAGGAAGGGAATATTAGATTCCAATTTCCATTAAGGAAAGGCATGTAACACTTTCCTAGATATAAAATTAAATTACCATATGAATCTATTATGAGAGCCACTTATGGATTGCCTACCAAAGATGGCAATACCTAGATCTATCTTCGCTTTTATGCCTAGCTAGGGGCGTTAAACGATAGCGCTTGTTGGGAGGCAACCCAATTTTATTTTTACTCCTAGATTTTTTCTACTGTTTAGTAATAAATAATTTATCTAGCCTCTATTTTGGTTGTGTTTTTTGTGTTTAATTAGTGTTTGTACCAAGTAGAACCGTTGGGAAGACTCGGGGAAAGTCTTTTTGATCTTGCTGTAAAAAACAGAAAGTTTAGCGCTCAGGAGAATTGCTGCCATTTTTATTTGGAAAGTGCTATTTAATTATTTATTTTCGCATATGACTAATAGATAAATTCCTCACGTCCAGAAATTTATTTTAGAATTTTTGGGGTTCCAGAAGTTGCGTTAGCTGCATATTACTACAGACTGTTCTCTTTTTGACAGATTCTGTTTTTCGTGTGTTGTTTGCTTATTTTGATGAATCTATGGCTAGTAAAAGAGTTTATAAACCATAGAGAAGTTGGACTACAGTAGGCTTAACACCAATATAATTAAATAATGAGTTCATTACAGTACCTTGAAGTGGTGTTTTGTTTTCTTTCACTAACGGAGCTCACGAGATTTTCTATTTAAGTTTTGTGTTGTGAAGTTTTCAAGTTTTGGGTAAAGATTTGATGGATTATGGAACAAGGAGTGGAAATAGCCTAAGCTTGGGGATTCCCATGGAACCACAAGGTAAAATTCAAGGACACCAAAAAGCCTAAGCTTGGGGATGCCCCGGTAGGCATCCCCTCTTTCGTCTTCGTCTATCGGTAACTTTACTTGGAGCTATATTTTTATTCACCACATGATATGTGTTTTGCTTGGAGCGTCTTGTATGATTTGAGTATTTGCATTTTATTTTACCACAATCATCCTTGCTGTACACACCTTTTGAGAGAGACTCACATGGTTTGAAATTTATTAGAATACTCTATGTGCTTCACTTATATCTTTTGAGCTATATAGTTTTTGCTCTAGTGCTTCACTTATATCTTTTAAAGCACGGTGGTGGATTTGTTTTATAGAAACTATTGTTATCTCATGATTCACTTATATTATTTTGAGAGTCCTTTAGAACAACATGGAAATTTACTTTTAGGAATAATATAAAAACTTTCATAGAAGTGCAATGAACACTGTGAGAAGTTTGATACTTGATAATTATTTTGAGATATGGAGATAGTGATATTAGAATTATGCTAGTTGAGTAGTTGTGAATTTGAGAAATACTTGTGTTGAAGTTTGTGATTCTCGTAGCATGCACGTATGGTGAACCGTTATGTAATGAAGTCGGAGCATGATTTATTTACTGATTGTCTTCCTTATAAGTGGCGGTCGGGGACGAGCGATGGTCTTTTCCTACCAATCTGTCCCCCTAGGAGCATGCACGTAATACTTTGTTTTGATAACTAATAGATTTTTGCAATAAGTATGTGAGTTCTTTATGACTAATGTTTAGTCCATGGATTATATTCACTCTCACCCTTCCACCATTGCTAGCCTCTCGAGTATCACGCAACTTTCGCCGGTACCATAAACCCACCATATACCTTCCTCAAAACAGCCACCATACCTACCCATTATGGCATTTCCATAGCCATTCCGAGATAGATTGCCATGCAACTTTCCACCATTCCGTTATTTTGACACGCTTCATCATTGTCATATTGCTTGCATGATCATGTAGTTGACATCGTATTTGTGGCAAAGCCACCGTTCACAATTCTTCATGCATGTCACTCATGCATCATTGCACATCCCGGTACACCGCCGGAGGCATTCATATAGAGTCATATTTTGTTCTAAGTATCGAGTTGTAATTCTTGAGTTGTAAGTAAATAAAGTGTGATGATCATCATTATTAGAGCATTGTCCCAAGTGAGGAAAGGATGATGGAGACTATGATTCCCCCACAAGTCGGGATGAGACTCCGAACGAAAAAAAAGAAAAGAGAGAAGGCCCCAAAAAATGAGAGAAAAAGAGAGAAGGGACAATGCTACTATCCTTTTTCCACACTTGTGCTTCAAAATAGCACCATGATCTTCATGATAGAGAGTCTCCTATGATATCACTTTCATATACTAGTGGGAATTTTACATTATAGAACTTGACTTGTATATTCCAATGATGGGCTTCCTCAAATTGCCCTAGGTCTTCGTGAGCAAGCAAGTTGGATGCACACCCACTTAGTTTCTTTTGTTGAGCTTTCATACACTTATAGCTCTAGTGCATCCATTGCATGGAAATCCCTACTCACTCACATTGATATCTATTGATGGGCATCTCCATAGCCCATTGATACGCCTAGTTGATGTGCGACTATCTTCTCCTTTTTTGTCTTCTCCACAGCCACCATTCTATTCCACCATAGTGCTATATCCGTGGCTCACGCTAGTATATTGCGTGAAGATTGAAAAAGTTTGAGAACATCAAAAGTATTAAACAATTGATTGGCTTGTCATTGGGGTTGTGCATGATTTAAATATTTTGTGTGGTGAAGGTAGAGCACAGCCAGACTATATGATTTTGTTGGGATAACTTTCTTTGGCCATGTTATTTTGAGAAGACATAACTGCTTAGTTAGTATGCTTGAAGTATTATTATTTTATGTCAATATTAAACTTTTATCTTGAATCTTTTGGATCTAAACATTCATCCCACAATAAGGAATAATTACATTAAGAAATATGTTAGAAAGCATTCCACATAAAAAATTCTTCTTTTATCATTTACCTACTCGAGGACAAGTAGGAATTAAGCTTGGGGATTGCTTGATACGTCTCCAACGTATCTATAATTTTTGATTGCTCCATGCCATTATATTATCTATTTCGGATGTTAATGGACTTTATTTTACACTTTTATATCATTTCTGGGACTAACCTACTAACCGAAGGCCCAGCCCAAATTGTTGTTTTTGCCTATTTTAGAGTTTCGCCGAAAAGGAATATCAAACGGAGTCCAAACGGAATGAAACCTTCGGGAACGTGATTTTCTCAACAAACATGATCCAGGAGACTTGGAGTGTGCATCAATAAACAACCAAGGAGGGCACGAGGCAGGGGGCGCGCCTACCCCCTGGGCGCGCCCTCCACCCTCGTGGGCTCCTCGTTGCTCAACCGACGTACTTCTTCCTCCAATATATATCCACGTACCCCCAAACATCCAGGAGCACCACGAAAACCTAATTCCATGGCCGCAACCTTCTGTACCCGAGAGATCCCATCTTGAGGCCTTTTCCGGAGCTCCGCCGGAGGGGCATCGATCACGGAGGGCCTCTACATCAACTCCATGGCCTCTCCGGTGACGTGTGAGTAGTTTACTTCAGACCTACAGGTCCATAGTTATTAGCTAGATGGCTTCTTCTCTCTCTTTGGATCTCAATACAAAGTTCTCCTCGATTCTCTTGGAGATCTATTCGATGTAATCTTCTTTTACGATGTGTTTGTCGAGATCCGATGAATTGTGGGTTTATGATCAAGATTATCTATGAACAATATTTGAATCTTCGCTGAATTCTTTTATGTATGATTGGTTTATCTTTGCAAGTCTCTTCGAATTATTAGTTTCGTTCGGCCTACTAGATTGATCTTTCTTGCAATCGGAGAAGTGCTTAGCTTTGGGTTCAATCTTGCGGTGCTCGAACCCAGTGACATAAAGGGAACCGACTCCTATTGTATTATTGCCATCGAGGATAAAAAGATGGGGTTTATATCATATTGCATGAGTTTATCCCTCTACATCATGTCATCTTACTTAAAGCATTATCTCTGTTCTTATGAACTTAATACTCTAGATGCATGCTGGATAGCGGTCAATGTGTGGAGTAATAGTAGTAGATGCAGAATCGTTTCGGTCTACTTGTCGTGGACGTGATGCCTATATACATGATCATACCTAGATATTCTCATAACTATGCTCAGTTCTATTAATTGCTCGACAGTAATTCGTTTACCCACCGTAATACTTATGCTCTTGAGAGAAGCCACTAGTGAAACCTATGGCCCCCGGGTCTATCTTTCATCATATTAATCTTCCAATACTTAGTTATTTCTATTGCCATTTATTTTACTTTGCATCTTCATTTCTCTTTATCATAAAAATACCAAAAATATTATCTTATCATATCTATCAGATCTCACTCTCGTAAGTAACTGTGAAGGGATTGACAACCCCTTTATCGCATTGGTTGCGAGGTTCTTATTTGTTTGTGTAGGTGCGTGGGACTTGAGAGTGATCTCCTACTGGATTGATACCTTGGTTCTCAAAAACTGAGGGAAATACTTACACTACTTTACTGCATCACCCTTTCCTCTACAAGGGAAAACCAACGTAGTGCTCAAGAGGTAGCAGTCACCTTTTCCTAAAAACTTATTTTTTAGTTTGCTATTTTTAATTTGGGCAATGTTTAGTACAATGTGCTTCTTATTTTGATTGCAGCTCCATTTGCGTGAAGATGACATTCATGTGGCATGCGGTTTGTACATGCTGGTGGAGCGGGGGCTTGAGATGTGGTTCAGTGTGCGTCTCTATGCAGTTGATGGGCACACTGAGAGACAACGAAAAACAACAGCTTGGTTTGTAGCGAGCTCTATGTTCAACACCATTGCAGTTCGAATCCCGACATGACATAGTGCACTTCCCGGCGCTAAGACGTCTAGTTGGGGGCATGGTGTTCGGCCACGATGGCAGCTGAGGATGGTGACGAGTAGTCACATCCAAGGCATGTCCAAAAGGACCGGATTGTAATCTTGATTATTTGTTTTAGGTCCATTTTTACAGTACACACCCATGAGAAAAAAACAAGCATTGCAGTTCATTTTCTTCTCCTCTATATAAAATACTAAAAGTGAAAAAAATAAAAATGATCCCAATAGTACATAATCATGAAAAACAATTGCAGTTCCTAAGTTTGACCATGAAGTCCATATATATTTGTATTTTTTATTATAAAAAGACAAAAATAACTGACGCGATTCATTTAGATTCCATGCCAACTAATAGAAAACACAAGTGTAGTTCGTTTGCCACAACTATGTGGTTCACTCTGATAAAACAAGACAAAAGAATGTCGGAAACCACCATGGTTCATTGCTCATTGCTCAAAATTTGGTTGTCCTATGCAATAGAAAAATAATCCAAACTTGGTGGGATGCAGTCCGTATTGACAAAAAAAGATTACTTGGGATGCCGTTTAGTGTAAACATCTTCTGTAGTTCACTTTGTAAAACGGGAAAAAAGAAAAATATCGTAAGAAGTTCACTTCTTTTCAGATGTATTTTACTAGTTTATGCCCCGTGGTACACTTTCAAGAGTGATGTTGTTCACTTGTGTCCAATGTGAAATGCGAAAATATTAGGAAAACAACAAAAAGAATAATTTGGTTCACTTCTGGATGCAGTGCGATTCGCTCGCTCAGTCCATGCTGTCCACTCGGCAGGTCCACGCGCTTAAAAAGATAAGTATGAAAAAGACAACAAAACTCACGCGGTTAAAAAATTGCAGCGAAAACAGGACAGAAAAATCACAAAATTTGAAAAGCAGAGTTTTTGTGTTTTGGTAAATTTGAAATTGCTCTTAGACCGTAAAGAACTAGAGAGAGTATTATATATGAAAAAGTTGTGCCTCGATGATATATTTCCAACAACATATGATTTGCATAATTCCGACAAGCCATTCGGAAAAAACATGAAAATACGCTCGCTACCACTCATTGGGGGCCGCATCATTTTTGACACTGCTTTTAAACCGTGACGAATATAGAAAAGTGTTCAACGTGGCAGAGTTGCGCCTAATCCATAGCTTTCCAATGGTATATTGCACACCTCCTTCCAATGAACGGTTTAAAATCGCAAGCAGTACCCAAAAAGGGCATGCAATTTTTTCTGCTAATATTGCAGTGTAGTTCTTTTAGCCTCCGAAGGAGGTTTAGAAGTTTATGGAAATAACATCGACTAGAAGGAAATATATCTTAAACTTTATTACTCAATCATTGTTGTATGATCGGGTTGCTTAGATTTACTACATGGTAATTGTTTAACTATCAAATGAAGTGGTTGCTTCTACGGTGGGTGTAGGCACACGTGACAGTTTAGTTTAATTTGTTGGTGCGCGTGGTGGTCGGAACGTAAAATTATATATTCGTCACCCTTGGTGAGGAATAGTTATTGTTCACCCCTCTCTATTTTATTAATGCACCGTACTATTATGTTCCATAAATTTTGTCTTATTTCAGATGTAAAAAAAGAACGTATGAAAATATATAATCACCGTAAAAATATGTTATGATACGTAAGATATAAATGTAAAAACTTAGTGCAAAACGTACATAGAATGCAATGTTTCTGGTCTTATGACCTATATTTTTTTCTCATGCCACATTTTATGAAGTGAACCAATATGAATGTAACAATTTGTATTTCAAATATAATTTATTTATGAAATTATGTAACATTACCTCGAGTGAAGACTAACTTATTTTGCACCCCGTGTGATGAATAAACTCAACCTAATATGTTCTACTGCCAAATCAAGTAAACGAGTAGGCGTATTAGCGCAACCAAGTGTTAGGGACATCAGATTGCTGTCATGATGGCACCATGTCAACCACCCATCCATAGCTTTTTTTACTATATGTAGCTTTTTTATTTGTGTAGATAGCATATTTGGTATGTATCTATTTCCAATATGATATGTTTGTATATTCGTTTTCTTGGTTTTGCTATTAATTTATGCATTTAGAAATACGAAAATAATGTGGCAGGACTTAGTTTTGTGCATTTTGCTTTCTTTTTCATCCCTACTCATGAGGACAACTCTACTTTTTCTGTATCAATGAGTGTGGGTGAGGGCACTATATATCAGAACTACCATGGGATAAAGTAAACCACATGTATAATAGGCTCGTATACCAAGCATGTATTAATGAGGATAAGGAAGCATTAACACAATGCAGATAAGGATGCATTAATACATAATATGATTAAATGGCAACAATTAATTGTGGAGATTATAGCAAGCCTTTGTACAAAGAGGCATTTATTTACTACAAAGCTATAGGAGGAAAGAAATAAATTTACTACAAGTTTTTCTTCTGTATTAAGCTCCAAGACTGCTAGCTTTCCCTCAATATAAACACAAGCACCTAGGAAAAGAACATGAATTCGGCAAAATCAATGAACAACATTAGCAGAAAAGGAATAGCTAACTATCTCCCATGGCCGGTATGCGGAACTACACACATGCCCTATGCTTGGTAGCTCTTGTAGCCATGGCTGTCGGATGTGGGGCTCCGGCTAACCCTTAGGTTCGAACACTGTGGTGCCCGTGAAATCTTTCCCTCCTACCGATCTACACTCTAGCCCGCTAGATCTCGTGGACGAACTCGACGAACTCACAACACAGAAAGACATGGGGTTTATACTGGTTTGGGCCACCGTTGTGGTGTAATACCCTACTCTAGTGTGGTGTGTGGCGGATTGCCTCTTGGGCTGATGATGAACAATACAAGGGAAGAGCAACCTCCTGAGGTTGAGGTGTTCTTGTGCGTATGAACTTGTGCTGTATAGGTTCTCTCAAGCTAAGATGAGATGATCCCTCTCTCTCACTCTCTCTCGCTCTCTCTACTCTCGCCCCTTCGTCCCTCTGTCTGTGGTGACTAGTCCTATTTATAGAGATCCTGGTCCTCTTCCCAAATATTGAGCGGGAAGGGAGCCAACAATGGCGGGCTAATTTGAAGGGGGGCAACTAGTACAAGCTATCCTGACAAAAGTAGTCTTCGCCTGCACAAAGCTCTGGTGGTGACGCCGTCTTGGGCTCCACGATGACCTCCGTCTTGCAGTCCATGGCCTTGGTCTTGTTGCACCGAAATGGCAACCTTCGCCTGATGCCTCAGTACTCCGCGGCTGCGCCTGCCCCCTTTGCACCAAAGAGGAAACAAGGACGTTGCGCGTGCTGGCGCCCGCCTGGTGTCGATCGCCATGGCTCACGTCACGAGAGCCTCATGAGGTTCGCCCCGCCTTGATATCTCCGCTCCTCGCGTGCCTGCCTGACTAGGCCGCTTGGGAGGATGTCTTGCGTCGTCTGCCTCGCGAGGCTAGGACCCTCGCGAGGGTCTTGGATGCTTTGCTGATGAAGATGGGTCGTACGGCCAGCTGGCTCCGCCATGCCGTGGGCCACAGGCAGGCAAGTCTGGGGACCCCCGTTCCCAGAACGCGGACAGTAGCCCCCGGGCCCAAGGTGCGCTTGGGCTTGGCTTCGCGGCGAAGCCAAGGGTCAAGTTCGGAGCACCGCGGGCCCCAAAAGCCTGCGGCCTCGGTTGATGCATGGCGGTTGATAGGTTGTGGGCGTCTCCGCTTCCCCATGCTGCCTCGGCAACTGCTCGACTTGACAAGTCCCTGCGACATGCAAGGGAAACCAGTATTTCCTGCGATCGTGGGAGACGCCGGTTGGCCTTTTCTTGCTATAAATGGGGAGGGGGCGGAGCCCCTGTTTCCCGTCTCTTCCTCGCTTGCCCGCTTCTTCTTTGCTTCAATGCTTGCTCCAATGGCGCCTATCAGAAGGTCCCCGCCGAAGAGAAGGGGAAAGCCTCCATGCTTTTCTTCAAGGTTTTTGACGATGGGGGTTGCCGCCTGGAGTGCTGCTCCAGAGAGGAGCGCGAGGCTGATGTGCGCTCCGCTCGCAACCACTCCAGCAGCAGCAGCCCTTGGGAGTCCAGCAGCTCTCCTGAGCTCTACAAGACTCTCAGAGCAGGGCTGCGGCGTCCGGCCACCGTCGCTGCTGATCTGGATGGGGTTGGTGCTGGCCTCCCATGGCCCACTTTTGATGATGGCGTCCGCCACGGAATGATGTAGATAGGATTCCCCTTAGCATCAGCTTTTGTATCCTGCGGAGAATCATGAATCACCCCGTGGGGGCATGTAAGTATCTGCAATGCCTTTGTACTTATCTTCCTTGTTATGAAGATTTGATGAATGCGTGTCCCGTTAAGGCTCGGTCCCCCCTTTCTTTCCTCCCGATAGCTTGTTGCTCTACGCTGACGGGTCCCGGTCCCAAGGCGGCTACAACCGTCGCTGGTATGCTAGGTCGTGATGCCGTGGTCAAGGCCAGGAGGTGCGCGACCCGAGGTCCAGTAAGAGCCCCTGAGGCGCGATGCTCAGGAGGTCCCCCTTAGCGCCCAAGCGGCCATGGTAAGGAAAGAAAGGAAAATGACTTGGCCGCAACGGGGTTGCAGCATGGTGCGAGCGACTACTGGGCCCAAATATTTAGCCGATCTGAGGGCGAGACTTATCTTGCCGACTTCGCGGTGATTCCTGATGTTGCGCCAGGGTTGGGTGCCAACTTACGCACATAGCTAGGCCAGTCCGTATGAGTTTTCCTTCTCCCGAGCTCTTCTTAGTGCTCTACGTCCTCAGGTCCCGGCCCTCGAGCGAGCTCAGCCGCCACTGATATGCCAGGTCGCGATGCCGTGGTCAAGGTCAGGGGGTGAGGGCTGGAGAGCCAGTAAGAGCTCCTGAGTCGTGATGCTCAGGAGCCCCCCTTTTAACGCGTAAGCGAATCGCACGAGAGAAAGGAGACTCACGGCGCCGCCTGCTATCCTTCCCACGGGGTCCCTGTGGACAGGCACAAGAAGAAACATGGTTTGCCGTTACTGCCGCCTGCCTGCCGCTGGTTGGTCCGGATGAAGTGAAGGCACTGAGGGCCTGGTGAGGTGACGTGCACGACGCGTGCCATGAGCCAGAGCTCGACCACTCAGATTTGTCGGCTGTGGCAGGGACGTACCCATGCACCATCGTCGTGCCTGTGTAGAGGCCCCGAGGGAGGCGATGATCGAGCAGGTGATAGCAGTTGGTAGGTTAAGCATGAAGAGCAGATCGACTTAGGTAAATGCAGGAAGATACATGCCACTGGGTCTGGCCAGAGTGGCGTGGGGATGATGCAGCCCGAGGGGCGCCCCCGACAAGGTAAGCTAAAAACATAAGCAAATGGGATACATGCCACGGGGACGGACCCGTGTGGCCTCAGAATAATGCAGCCTGAGGGGCGCTCCCAGCTTAAATGAACTTGGAAGATGTCTCCTGGTTCTGTAGACGAAGTAGAGTTGGTGCAGCTGAAGCCACACGTTGAAGGAATGTCTCCTCATGAGCCACCGAGACCCTGAGCCTCTGGAGGCTCTGGGGGCTCCGGAGGTTCCCTGAACACCGTCCCCATCTCCTCCAGAATGGCGTGGAACCTGGCCTCATGAGCTGCCAGGACTTCCCGCATGTTGCGCTGATAGGCCGACGGCACTCTCGGCAAGCCGAAGGGCATGCGAACGTAGCTGTGTGGTGGACTCTCATAGCGGCCCGCACGTGATGGCCAGAAGCGTTCCTGAGATGCGGCCCTGTTGAGCCCTGGGATGTCGATGCAGACGTGCAGTTCAGCACCCTCGCCTGGATGGTGAGCCGCGCTCGGTGAGCGGCTGTCACCGCGCATGGCTCTCATGTCTTGTAGCTCTTGGGTGGTCTTTGTGATGAACTCCTGGGTGGTGGGCACTCCTTGCCCTGTACTCTCCTGAGGAAAGCGTGCCATGAAGCATGCTTCCAAGTGGTGCCCAAGCGCCTCCCTCGTGAGGTTGGCAAGGTCTGAGGCTCTCCAGGAGAGAGCCCCTGAGTCCTGCCTGACAAGGGCACCGGGCGCGCTTTCCTATGCGGTTGAGGGAGGTGCCCCTGGAGCTGGCGCTGATCCTGACGTGGCCCCTGACGCGACGCCATCTCCTTGGGGTCCTGCGCGGCGCGACAGCTTCTTCTTGGGGTTGGTCTCCGGAGGGCCTTCACTTCTGCTGTCAGGGTTGTCGATTGCTGCGGCTTGGAAGGCGCGCTCAAGGGAGCACACCGCATCCCTTTCTTCACATGGGACCGTGATGATTCCCCCGCTTCCTGGCATCTTGAGAATGTTGTAGCCGTGGTGAGTGACTGCCATGAACTTGGCCAGGGCTAGATACCTGAGGATGGCATTGTACAATAGGCAGATGTGCACGACGTCGAAGTCGATGAGCTCGGTGCGGTAGTTCTTGCGCTCCCTGAAGGTGACAGGGAGGCAGACTTGCCCTATCGGCATGGTGGAACCGTCAGTCACTCCTGAGAAAGGTTTGGTTGGCTGGAGCTACTCATAGGGCACTTGGAGGTTGTCGAACGTGTCGACGGATAAGACATTGAGCCCTGCGGCGCCGTCGATGAGAGTCTTGGTGACTTTCACATTGCTGATGACCGGGGAGCACAGCATAGGGAGTGTGCCAGCGGTGGCTGCACACTTGAGCTGGTCGGCCGAGTCAAATGTGATGGCGCATTGAGACCACCTGAGCGGGCGCATGGCCTCGAGCTTGGGGAGCGCTGCGTTCACCTCGCGAGCGAACTGTTTGAAGATGCGCTGAGAGGCTGGGGCCTGAGCACTGCCCAAGATGCAAGCGATCACATGCGGCTCCTGCAAGCCCCCAGCCCCCTCGTCCTGGTGGTGGTCGTCGTTCCTTCTCGGTGGCGGCAACGGGGGAAGACCAGCGTTGCCCTGGGGCGATCCTCACGAGGCCGGTCCCTCCAGGCGCCCTCATGAGGCTTGTCCTCAGGAGGCCGGTCGCGCCACTCCTGGCACGGGCCACGGTGGTCCCAGTTTCCGCCTCCGCGTCCTCCTCCACGGCCGTAGCCCCGGTCATTGCGCTCGGGGCGTCGACCGAAGCGTCCTTCCCGTATAGCTCTGAGCTCTTGACAGTCGCTGGTGTTGTGGGTGTTTAGGTTGTGGAAGGCGCAGAACGGACGGCCGTTCTTGGATGACTCGGGCTGATCCCTGTCTCGCTTGGTGTCGGCCTCCGCTGCGAGCACAACTGCCTCTTTGCGCTTCACGTCCATGGCCTTGGCCTTCTTTTCCTTCACTCCTGCAGCTGGCAGCTCAAGGAGAGAGAGGCGCCCCTCCTCAGCTCTTGCGCACTTGGTCGCCAGGTTGAACAGCTCATGAGATGTGCAAAGCTCCTCGTGGATAGCCAACTCTTCCTTCATCTTGACATCACGGACACCGTCTGAGAACGCGAAGATGATGGCTTCGTTCGTGACCTTGGGGATCTTGAGCCGGGTGTTGTTGAAGCGCTGGATGTACTTCTGAAGGGTCACTCCTGGCTGTTGCTTGATGCGACGTAGATCACCCGCGGCCGGTGGGCGGTCACGAGTGCCCTGTAAATTGGCGACGAAGCGGTCGCTCATCTCGTCCCAGGAGGAGATCGAGCCGTGCTGCTGGTTTAGGAGCCAGGAGCGGGCCCCATCCTTGAGAGCCATGGGAAACCAGTTCGCCATGACTTTTTCGTCGCCGTTGGCCGCTTCGATGCTCAGCTCATAGAGCTGCAGAAACTCCACGGGGTTGGCGGTGCCGTCGTATCGAGGAGGTAGATCTGGCCTCAACTTGCCTGCCCAGGTGATGCTACGCAGTTCGGGGGTGAAGGCACGGTAGCCAGCCGTGGTCGCCGGGGCCTGCTTCTGAGGCAGAGCTTGGTCTTGGCTAGGTCCGCGCTACGCCACTGCAGGCAGCATGCGGTCTTGACGAGGTGGCGCGGGGAGCGCCGGTGCAGCTTCTCGCGGCCGCGGGATTTCTTGGCAGCTTGTTTCTTCACGCGCGGGCGCCAGGCGCGGTAGATCATGCCGCGAAGGCGATTGCCTTGGTGCCAAGGCACCGTCTTGGGGTCGAGGCGGTGGAGGCACGCCATGAGCCCCGTCGCCCGCGGCTGGTTGAGGAGGAGGTAGAGAGTGGGACGGTGTCGGAGAGCCCCCTACGGCACGGACGAGCTCGGCGACGCGGTCGAGCCACTCCTCGTAGAGGTCGTCGACGGGGCGGTAACGCAGGAGCTTGTTTGCCGCGATGAGCGCAGACCGTGCCTTCATGGGAGCACGGTGCGCGTGAGATGAAGAACCAGCAGGGGTGAGTGATGGAGTAGCGGTGCGGCCGTCCAGCCGCACTAAAGGATTCAGCGAAGGCGCCTGCTGCTCGTTCCCCACCGGGCCGGTGGCAGCGTTGGCGGCGGGAGACGGAGAACAACGAGGCGCCCGTCGACGGGAGCCATCTGAGAAACGCATGCGGCGAGGGCAGCCCGACGCTCAGCTCGAGCACGGCGAGCATCCGCTATTGAGACGACGGAGCGACGAACTGATGGAAGGGAAGCTACGATGCACCCCTACCTGGCACGCCAAATGTCAGATGTTGGGCTCCGGCTAACCCTTAGGTTCGAACACTGGGGTGCGCACGAAGTCCTTCACTCCTACCGATCTACGTTGTACCTCGCTAGATCTCGCGGATGAACTCGACGAACTCACAACACAGAAAGACACGGAGTTTATACTGGTCTGGGCCACCATTGTGGTGTAATACCTTACTCCAGTGTGGTGGTGGTTGATTGCCTCTTGGGCTGATGATGAACAATACAAGGGAAGAACAGCCTCCTGAGGTTGAGGTGTTCTTGTGCGTATGAACTTGTGGTGTATAGGTTCTCTCAAGCTAAGATGAGATGATCCCTCTCTCTCTCCCCCTCTCTCTCTAGTCTCGCCCCTTCGTCCCTCAGTCTGTGGTGGCTAGTCCTATTTATAGAGGCCCTAGTCCTCTTCCCAAATATTGAGCGGGAAGGGAGCCAACAATGGCGGGCTAATTTGAAGGGGGCAGCTAGTACAAGCTATCCTGACAAAAGTAGTCTTCGCCTGCACAAAGCTCTGGTGGTGACGCCATGTTGGGCTCCACGATGACCTCCGTCTTGCAGTCCATGGCCTTGGTCTTGTTGCACCGAAATGGCAACCTTTGCCTGATGCCTCGGTACTCCGCGGCTGCGCCTGCCCCCTTTGCACCAAAGAGGAAACAAAGACGCTGCGCGTGCTAGCGCCCGCCTGGTGTCGATCGTCATGGCTCACGTCACGAGAGCCTCGTGAGGTTCGCCTTGCCTTGGTATCTCCGCTCCTCGCGAGATTGCCTGACTAGGCCGCTCGGGAGGAGGTCTTGCGTCGTCCGCCTCGCGAGGCTTGGACCCTCATGAGGGTCTTGGATGCTTTGTTGATGAAGATGGGTCGTACGGCCAGCTGGCTCCGCCGCGCCGTGTGCCGCAGGCAGGCACGTCTGGGGACCCCCATTCCCAGAACGCCGACAATGGCCACCACTGTCTTCTCATGTCATGCAGCAGGGCGTTATGTAGGTATGGTTTTCTTCTTTCTTTCATAATCTCTTCACTCTATTTGGATACACAAACTTGTATTTTCCTGGTGGGTTATATGTGTTGATTGAGGTATCTCTATTGTGATTTGTGCACAGATACTGACCTGTGTACAACTGTGGACTATTGTTCGCCACCAGACCGAGCTAGTGGCAACATTGCGTGCAAAGCTAACTGTGTTAACCGAGGTTATGACAAGGATAAGAGCAGTTGAGTTGAAGGCAGTAGTAGCACATGCTGTTGCAGAAAGAACTGAGAAGTACCATGAAATGAGTTTATATATGTACTAGAAATATTGCGTGAAGGTGAATGCTTACATTGTTTGTGTGAAACCTGATTTAGTTCATACAAGTAAATTAATAATAAGCTATTGATAATTGTTGATTTAGTATCTGGTTTTCCTTGTGCCACTAAAATCATTTTATCGCCACGACACAGAAAAACAAATCATTATTATCACGTCAAATAATGAGAAATTAATCAAAAAGATTGGAAGTCCCACACCACTATGCAACAAGCCATAGAATATCCCCCATCGTAGTCGTTATAGGGAACAAGCCATATAAATTGAGTGGGTCTATTCGAACAACACCCCTTAAGTCCTTATTCTAACAACAGTAACCTTATTCTGCACACACCCCCACCGAACCGACCCTGAGGCGCACCAAAGAAAAAAGAAAAAACCACCCCACCTGACCCACTCCACCCACGATCTTACTCTCCCCCCCGCATTGTCGGCCCCGAGCCCCGCTCCCCATAGATCCTCGTAGCCGCACCCCAAATCCCCGCCATCTTCTTCATCTCCGGCTGTCCACCCACGCTCCCTACCACCTATCGCCCCTGTCACCCAAGCCACCAGATCTGGCCCCTCCCCCAACCGCCCCACCCCCACTTTCCACCACGGCTGCTGCTGAAAATCCAGGCCCGAGCCTAGCTCAGCCTGACCGTCAGGCCTACTAAATCGGGGCTAAGCCTGGATCAAGCCCGAAAAAGCCCGACACGGACCGGTCGGCCCGGCTTGACTGTAGCGATCCGACCTCAGGTGGTCAAATCTCTGTGTATAAGTGTCATCCTTAGATCGGTAATGCTGACACACACACAGTACTTGAAGGATTTATAACAGAGTTCAATCACACACTTATTACATTGAATATCTCAAAAGAGAGTATTTATTACAATAATATGGCTGAAGGCCATCTAATGAAAATAACAGCGGACGCTTCAAAGGTAAAATGAGTCCATCAACTCCAATGACATTGCTGACTGCACGACAACGACCTAGCGCACCTTACTCTTCGTTTGGAAAGTCTGCAACATAATACGTTGCAGCCCGATACGAGTCAGCACATCGAATATGCTGGCAAAATAACACTGTAGAGCAATGAGCATGTAGCAGCTATAACTATATGCATAGTGGCAGGTGGTGGCTCTATGGTTATTTTTGCAGAAAGCTAATTTTTCCCTACACCAAAGGAATATATTTTATTTAACTACAAAGTTTGTTGAAAACATTGATAAGGTTCCTCCAACTCAATCCCAAATTAAATAGTCATCAACCCAACAAATTAATTCATAGAGTGATGAGATCAAATCAATAATTCAAGTACTAGATACTCAAGATGGCCATAACCGAGGACACGGCTAACCATGATTAGTTTATACACTCTGTAGAGTTTTGCGCACTTTTCCCCACAAGACTCGATCTCTTCCGTTGTATTTCTCGCACTACATGATGTTTGAGAAATAGATGACCAAGAAACAGTCTTTCAGAAGCATTAACTCTTTACTCTGGGTAGACAGTACCACCTACATCCCCTACACTTGCTAGCCTACCACTCAAAGAGGTCAGACAACTTACTCAACTATGCCAGAGCCCATAATGGCTTGTGGATGCACACGTAAGTTTCCAGCAAGTATAATCTTATGATCCCTTTGAGCCTGGGTGGCAAACCGTAGGATGATCCCAGGACAACACTGGATTGCTCCAAGTGCCCACACAACCACTGGGTGCTCCAGGGTGCCTCAACCAATCCACCCAGATGTGTATTAAAGTAGCCAGCTTAAGTTTAACCATTAATTAAAACTCTCACATCTGTCATGGATCACTCAAACCAAACCACGTCTATGAGCATAGCATAGCAGTATAAGCACAACGTAGAAGTAACTCCCCGGGTTTGAAATAAAGACAATAGGTACTACCTCATCACTACTTCCTAGTACCCACAAATATTCAAGTCCTAACCATGCATTGTTTGAGGATTGAACTAATGCATAAAAACTAGGAAATAAGGGGTATGATCAAAGTGTTACTTGCCTTGCTGACGATCTCAAAACCCTAGTGACTCGTAGTAGCACACTTTGCACTCCGGAAACTCTATCCCAAACAAAAAATAACATACATAAACACTCAAGCAATAGATGCAAGGGTAAAAATCAAGAGAAAAGATCCAAATTAAATGTTCAACTAAAGAGCTTTCATTTGCAAAAAGAATCAACCAAATCGGAGCTACGAAACTCAAACTACAATCAAAAGAAGTTCAAATTCTAATCTGCTTGCAACCAAACTTTAAATTGTTAAAACCATATTCAAGTTGGTTAACTGGAAAGAGGGGAACAAGAAAAATATTTTTGCGTTGGTTTCACTGGATTTGGACGAGCGAGCAAAAAGTAGTGAGGGGTTGAAGATCAGGAGCTAATCTGCGATAAAAATAATCGTGGATAGGTCCCTGGCCGAAAATAGAATAAAAGAAATAGGCTATCGAACGAACGTTCCCTATCAGGGACAAACGAACAAACGTGTTCGTTAAAACGAATAGAACAGAGAATGTTTGCTAAATAGATTCGTTCGGAAAACAACCGAGAAAACCCTATCCCTAAACCGATCTAAACCGAGAACCAAAAAAACAAAAAAAACCGGTGAATCGGGGCGCTTTGTACCGGTTCACGGCGAGGCAAGGCGGCGGCGCGGGTGAGGCGGCGCGGCATTAGCTGGCGGCAGCGGCGCGGCTCGGTGGCGCAAAGGCAGCAACGGCGCGGCTCGGCGGCGGCGGTGCGGCGGCTCGGAGTGAGGGAGGAGGCGGCGGCGGTGGTTATAATGGCCAGGGGGTTGGCCTTGGGTGAGGGGGCGGCGCGGGGTGGAGTCCGGCTTGGACTCCCGTCGGCGGCATGCGGCGGTGGGTCTCCTCCCCACGCGGGAGGAAGGCGACGACGAGGTGGGCTGCTGGGCCGCTCGGCTAGGCCTTCGGCCCAGTTGGGCAAGGGAAGGATTTTTTTAAATAAAATTCTGCCCGAATAAAATCCTAATAAATTATAAAAAAATTCTAAAAAAATGCCAAAACAATTTTCTCCGTCTAAACCTATTATTTAGAACGAAGTGAACATTTTTCTGGGCTAAAAATGCAATTTCCAAAAATGCATACTTTTCTAATTCAAATAAAATATCAAATAAAAACCAAATAAAATATTATTTAAATAAAATATGAGATCGTTTGAACAAACTATGCCATGAATGTGGCCATAAGATTGATCATTTGGCTTGAAAGCCATTGATCTCCACACGTGATAGCTCGTTTCTGAGAACACTTTTTTAAAATAATTGCCGTATTACAAGTTTGTTATTTTCCCTGGGAACTTGGCCACATATAATGACACAATGCGAAGGTTTCCCAATTTTTTGATTTTTTTTTGAATTTTTTATGCCCGTTTCAAAATGCGGTCAAAACGGCGGGAATGACCGTTCCTAGCTAGTGGTTGAATCTTGGATTTTTTTGGTGTTTCTCTGATTAAATAGGTACTTATGTACCTAGAAATGATTTTTGTAAAAAAATAAATAGAAAACTATGATGCAGCTGCAGTTCAAATTTGACCCGCTTCCTACTGAATCGGCGGAAATTTGTCTTTTTCACGAGAGGTGGATCAAAACTTTGTACACCCAACCTTTTTGTCAATTGTGATTTAAATATGGCCTAGTATTTTAGAAAAATGATTTGGTCCAATTTTGCAACAATTATTTGGGAGGTCCTTCACAAAGAACCTCATTTTGGGCACTCAAAAAATGGAAAATGGTTTTTTCGTCCAAAGAAAATGAAAACTTCCTTAGGCAACATTGTTTGCCATTCCAATATGCACCCTTGTGCACAATATGAGATCATTTGAACAAACTATTCCATGAATGTGGCCATAAGATTGATCATTTGGCTTGAAAGCCATTGATCTCCACACGTGATAGCTCGTTTCTGAGAACACTTTTTTAAAATAATTGCCGTATTACAAGTTTGTTATTTTCCCTGGGAACTTGGCCACATATAATGACACAATGCGAAGGTTTCCCAATTTTTTGATTTTTTTTTGAATTTTTTATGCCCGTTTCAAAATGCGGTCAAAACGGCGGGAATGACCGTTCCTAGCTAGTGGTTGAATCTTGGATTTTTTTGGTGTTTCTCTGATTAAATAGGTACTTATGTACCTAGAAATGATTTTTGTAAAAAAATAAATAGAAAACTATGATGCAGCTGCAGTTCAAATTTGACCCGCTTCCTACTGAATCGGCGGAAATTTGTCTTTTTCACGAGAGGTGGATCAAAACTTTGTACACCCAACCTTTTTGTCAATTGTGATTTAAATATGGCCTAGTATTTTAGAAAAATGATTTGGTCCAATTTTGCAACAATTATTTGGGAGGTCCTTCACAAAGAACCTCATTTTGGGCACTCAAAAAATGGAAAATGGTTTTTTCGTCCAAAGAAAATGAAAACTTCCTTAGGCAACATTGTTTGCCATTCCAATATGCACCCTTGTGCACAATATGAGATCATTTGAACAAACTATTCCATGAATGTGGCCATAAGATTGATCATTTGGCTTGAAAGCCGTTGATCTCCACACGTGATAGCTCGTTTCTGAGAACACTTTTTTTTAAATAATTGACGTATTACAAGTTTGTTATTTTTCCTGGGAACTTGGCCACATATAATGACACAATGCGAAGGTTTCCCAATTTTTTGATTTTTTTTGAATTTTTTATGCCCGTTTCAAAATGCGGTCAAAACGACGGGAATGACCGTTCCTAGCTAGTGGTTGAATCTTGGAATTTTTTTGGTGTTTATCAGATTAAATAGGTACTTATGTACCTAGAAATGATTTTTGTAAAAAATAAATAGCAAACTATGATGAAGCTGCAGTTCAAATTTGACCCGCTTCCTACTGAATCGACGGAAATTTGTCTTTTTCACGAGAGGTGGATCAAAACTTTTTACACCCAACCATTTGGTCAATTGTGCATTAAATATGGCCTAATATTTTAGAAAAATGATTTGGTCCAATTTTGCAACAATTATTTGGGAGGTCCTTCACAAAAAACCCGTTTTGGGCACTCGAAAAATTGAAAATGGTTTTTCCGTCCAAGGAAAATGAAAACTTCCTTAGGCAATATTGTTTGTCATTCCAATATGCACCCTTGTGCACAATATGAGATCATTTGAACAAACTATGCCATGAATGTGGCCATAAGATTGATCATTTGGCTTGAAAGCCATTGATCTCCACACGTGATAGCTCGTTTCTGAGAACACTTTTTTAAAATAACTGTCGTATTACAAGTTTGTTATTTTTCCTAGGAACTTGGCCACATATAATGACACAATGCGAAGGTTTCCCAATTTTTTGATTTTTTTGAATTTTTTATGCCCGTTTCAAAATGCGGTCAAAACGGCGGGAATGACCGTTCCTAGCTAGTGGTTGAATCTTGGAATTTTTTTGGTGTTTCTCTGATTAAATAGATACTTATGTACCTAGAAATGAGTTTTGGAAAAAATAAAGAGCAAACTATAAGGCAGCTACAGTTCAAATTTGACCCGCTTCCAGCTGAATCGGCGAAAATTTGTCTTTTTCACGAGAGGAGGATCAAAACTCTTTACACCCAACCATTTGGTCAATTGTGCATTAAATATGGCATAGCATTTTAGAAAAATGATTTGGTCCAATTTCGCAACAATTATTTGGTAGGTTCTTCACAAAAAAACCCTCTTGGACACTCGAAAAATGAAAAATGGGCACTTGAAAAACCTCCTCAATTATTGAAGAGAGGTGGATAGACAGCTATTGAGACACAAGCATTTTCTCAATTGTACCTAAAATATGATCTAATATTATTGAAAAATAGAGTGGTGCCATTTTGCAGCAAATATTGGTAGGTGCTTCAAAAATATATACCATTTTCGACACTCCAAAGGTTGAAAATGTTTTTTTGCAAATAAAACTCATTTTTGAGATCAATTTTTAAAGATATTTGTATTATTCTAGGTTTGTTATTTTTCTGAAAAACAAGTCTCACTTGTGACACGATGCTATTGTTCTTATTTTTTTTCTAATTCTATGATGTTATAAAATAGGTGACATGATTTAGCATATTATTTAATTGATTACGACCAATTTAGATGGTTATAAAATCGTCAAAGTGTGTACTACATTGTGATTGGAGGAACCGTTTGTGGCACAGATCGATGAGATGGCAGACATCCTACCATCCATTGCTAGCAATCCAACGTCCATCCATCTATCCATGCAATGAAAGGAAAAAACCCACCGCACCAAACCCTACCTCTCTCTCACCTCTCATCCCTTCCTTCCTTCCGCCGCCTCCCTCTCTCTGTCCCCGATCCAGATCGGCCTCTCCCTCACCCCTCGCGCCACGCCCTCCTTCCCTCGCACTGGCACCGGCGACACCCTCCTTCCTTTCTATCATCGGCGGCGCCCTCCTTCCTTTCTGTCACCGGCGGCGCCCTCCTTCCCTCGCGCTGCACCCGAACCTCGCTCCGGCTCCCAGCTCTTCTTCCTCCTCCGCTACAGCTAGGGTTTCATCTCCCCGATCCCCAATCCCCGAAGCTCGGATCCAGCAGCAGCATCAGCGATGGCGGACGCGGGAGATCCTCTCCAAGGTTAAGCATGTCCAGGCCAAGCCTGTCGGCCGCCCTCGCGGGTGACTGCCTCCGCGGTGATGATGGCGGCCTCGTCGTCCCCGGAGGCCATGACTCCCCTCAAGGCCGACCTCCGCCACGTGAGTGATCCGTCGATCTCGTCTCTCCAACAGTTCGGTTCTCGCCGCTTCGATTCATTTCGATTCCACAAGATATTGTGTACCACTTCGGTACATGCGTGCGTGTGAGCTGACTCTTCTTCTGCGTGGTTCGTAGGTGTTCCAGATGCATGCACGAGTTCGACCTGCACAAGCCACCGGTGCTGCAGGAGGCGGCGGATTTCTTCAGTGGCCATGGAATCGAGGACTTCACCTTCAGTAGGGGCAGGGTGAAGGTGACCCATCTGAGTTACCTTAAGCCCGTGTATCATCTATATGAAGTAATAGGTCTATTAGTCACCAATAATAGGTCTATTAGTCACCAATCAAGGTGACTAATGTGCCACTGCTGACACACCACACATTCCAGTAAAATTGCACACAGATTTATCACCATAAAGGTATCCATCTCTGTGTCGACTAACATTCTTATTGGCACTGTGTTGCAACTTTTTTCATATTGGCAAGCAGTAGCATTAGAAGGTCATCTTCATGACACAGTATTGCTGTTTGCTGAGTGAGTATTTGTGGACGGAGTACACTAATTTTTTCCGGAACTGTTAGTCAGTAGCTTAGCATCACTGTAGGATATGTTAAGTAATAGTGAGTGAACAAATGCATTGCAGAGATAGCTCGTAGTCGAGACCTACCCTTCCTTTAATTATTTTTTGGGAATATGCACGAGTGTGCGTATCATGCATTAGAGAAGGAGCCTTCCTTTAATTCTTGAACACTAACATCTTACTCTATTCTCTCTGTTATGCAGGTACGGCTCATGCAATGTTCACTCGCTTCGCCGTCAGTTGTCAAGGGCTGCTCATATCTGACAGCCCCGTAAATATTGTTAACGCCCATGTGGGCGCTCTCTTGTCTGGGATCTCTATGTGGAACTGATTTAAATACTGTTGTGTGATATGACGAGTTATTCTGAATCGGAGTGTGATATTGAGATTATGAGTCAGTAATAATATATGGGCTTGAGAACATCCTTTTGTTGCTGCATTTGAATTTTTTTCCTTCTGCATCTGCTTGTCTAGCCTGGGGTATATTTTTGTGCAACGCTAGTGCGACCATGCTGTCTCAGTTCCTTGTGGTATGCCATGTTTGCTGAGCTATCATTCGGCGTCATGTTAAGGGCTGTTGACAACTTATGCTTCCATAAGCTAAGGCACGCTTGCTGGATATCTAGTTTCTTTTTTGTCGTCCCAATGTGGTAGCTATGCTACTACTACTACTACTGCTGCTGTCTGCATTTAATCCTAATTGGTAGCTTCATCAATAAGTGGCAAACAAAACAATGTTGATTTTCATCTTATCTCTGTGAAAACCAATGGAGTTGAATTGCAGCATGCATGTCAAAGCTGGGTTCAATTCTTGGGCAATATATGGTAGTTTCCACTCTTCACGCCCAAGATTAGTATGCTGCAGCTCTCCCTCCTCACTCCATACATCCAGGTACTAGTTACCCAACGAGCAGCCCTGCACCTCGCTGGATCTCGCCCAAACCATCTTGCTGCTTGTGGCAGGGAATACTCTCTATTGAGTATTTTGAGGAATGAATATCTGTTAAGTATGGAGTTAGGATTATCTAATAAAATTTCTGCTATATATATAACTGAGATTGCTAGCATCATTTACACAAGATACACCCTTTGAATTGAATTGATTGGTTCAGTTTCGTATATTCTTCACCCAACCTTCTATCATGCTTGTAACTAGTGCTCTGCTCATGTTGTTAGACAGGATTTTCACTTCCTGCCATCCCAGCCTTCTATCATGCTTACAAGATTTTTCTCACAGCAGTAGCCCAGTACCTTGCTGCTGTTGGGAACGGAAGGGAGCGGTTCCATGCACTGAATCTGGGGACAAAATCACCTTCGGCATGTACACCATCACCTTGGGCATGCTTGTGGCGCTGCTGCTCGGCCTCAACATGTCCTGGAGTGCCGTTAGCATCGCCCTCACGCTCATCTTCCTCGACTTCAAGGATGCTCGCCCCTGCCTCGAGAAGGTAATTGTCTGTCCATCCGTCTGTAGTTAAATAAGTTGTGCCCCATTGATGTCCTACTACTGTTAATTGTTACTACCATGGTGCTGATGCTGTTCAGAATATGATATGTGCCTTAATTCTAAGTTCTGGTCTCTCTTAAGAGACACTTCTAGCTTTTCTGACTCAAAGTTGTTAACTTGGTACTGCATGAGTTTTACTACTGCTAACACAGAGAGTATTTACTACTGCCAACACAGAGATTTTGTATGCATGCTACCTGATGAGAGCTTTGTTTGTAATATTTCACCTTCGTATGCATAGGTTTATTCGGTTTGAATATTGCATGACATGAAATAGATATTTATAGTGTTTTTCTCAACTTGTTTTCACTGTCACTTGATATATAATTGCTTGTACTTGAAGCTGTGGGTTAATGTTGGTGGTTTTGTTCTACTTGGATGCATTGGTACCCATCATCGAGCGAACGGATGCAACAGCGGCAAGAAGCTCATGGCTGTGTGCATCTAAAGCACACCATGGACACCATCCACTTCCTCATCAATGCTAACTCAATCCAGATCATCGTCGACACTATCATCCACAGGTATCTTCCTTGGTTCCCTTTATTCTCTCCTGCCTTTGTGATGTTAGTATGCGTGTGCTGACGAGTATTGTTAGATCTTGCCAGTTGAATGTATGGTCGTGATAGTAGAATGGTATTTTGTTTCAGGCGCAATGTGTTGTAGTGCAGTTTTTTGCACAACCTGCATATGTGCCATGCATATTCATATTGTGTCTCTGTTTCTTATATGAACTACTATCTCATTTTAACTAGCTCGACAACAAAAAGCATGGTACTAGCTGAATTTGTGTTATCATTCTAAATACATGTCCTTTTCTTGAATGGTCTGTTCATAATATATTTGCCCCGGTTTTTCTCATTCTTCTCTGATTCATGTAATAGGAAGACAGATGAAGCCATGTTGCTGTTTTGTTTGGTCTCAGCCCTGACTATCGTCGTCAAGCGAGTCCGGCGTGTTGTTCATCTGGCTATGGTTCCAGCCCTGACTATCGAAGTATTTTTCCTATTGAAGGTGCATAGAAATATGAGAGAGTCCAGCGAGTCCAGGAGCTTGTGAAGTAGTACTATATTACACTTGTAGAGCTTGTAAAGTATTGTATTATACATGGCCCTTTGTAATGGCACGGATAGAGCTTGTATTATGTGATCTGGTTGCTCTTGTTTAAGTGTTGTGTGTGTTTTTGTCTCTGCCAATCTAAATACTGCTTGAAATATGAAGAATATGAGTCTGATAGATGGGACCCACTTACCTGACAAATGGAAACCTGTTACCAGAACCTAACAATTGGGACACATCTGACTAGTGGACCCACTTATCTGACTAGTGGACCCTTCTTTTGGGAAAAAAGAAAAACTAAATTCGTTTAGACAAAAAGGCCACAATCCAACAATAAAAAAGGTTGCAATGTTGGGCTTGGCCCATGAAGCTGATCAAAAATTGATAGAAAAATACATTAAAAAGGCCGAATTGTTGGGCTAGGCCCATGTAGAAAATCGAATTGGACCGGGCTGAATCTTGTGCCACGTCAGATTGCCATGTTGGATGCCTACGTGGCCTGGGGAGGTTGCTAGTGACCAAAACGCCACAGTAGACGTATTTTGGTCATAAACGTCTTCGACCATTCCAGAAGAAAGGTCGCTATAGTCAGTTTATGACGGCCAGCTTTTGAACTTATGTTTTTGGTGACAAAAAGGTCACAAATGGAAGTTTGTGACCATTCAGTGACCAATAGTGGTGGTCACAAGTTGACATATTTCTTGTAGTGGCATCGCCGGGACCGGATATCTGTCCGGAACTCCAAAGAAGGCGTCCGAAGACTGGCCCTCAGAATGGTTCTTTATAGAAGACGTCCCGCTGCCGGATCCTGTCCGGATCGGCCTCCCTGAATTCGACAGTGCTCCCTTAAAGAAGCGCCTGAGCTGGCGTCCACGGAGCCCTCAAAGGGAAAGTGACAGGAACATCATTTACCTGATGGGCCGAATAATATTGTGAGCCCATTCTGGACTAACCATGATCGGGGTTATGGCCAAATGCATCATGCGGGGGGTGCAGCCGCTTCAGTATAGAAGCCACCCCATGTGGGACTTCAACAGGGAGGACGAGGCCACCCGCTACGGCCGTAAGGGGCCGGATTCAGCTGCCGCTCTACTAAAGATCTTGTCCACTTTGTATAAGGGAGAAGAGGAGGAATTTCTCCGCGTCAACCCACAGGGCGGATTCTCTATGCACAATCCCCCAAGCTGGGTAAGTGGTCACATTTACTTGCCCATCCGTTTTGTATTCCCATTGTTAAATATTCAGTCCGATGACTTCAACACAGGAACTGCGCCGGGCTGTTAAGGAGATAAGCAGCCCTCCTCCACAACCCGAGGACCTAGTACGGTCCCTCGACCCGGCCTCTCAAGAGGATCCAGACATATATGTGGAGCTGATTGATGGAGTGTTCCATCAATTGAGCAAGGACAACGCCTTGGTGGCCATTACGGCCGATTACCCAAGGCTAATTCCTGCCTCCCAGGTAACTGAGATCGAAGTCCCAGTACCCTGAATAGGTGTCCGCCCTCTCATGTTTTCAGTTCCCTGATTACAACCGAACTTTGCAGGGGAGGTTTTTGAGGCGGAAGGTCGAACCTGCGGCGACAAGCCAACGAGGGGCTGCAAGGCCCCGTGGGCAAAAAAGAAGTGCAGTCCGGACCAAGGCGTCAGCGCAAAGGTATGGTGCGCCCCCCTATCCCAGGTGTTATACCTTCAAGGCACATTGACACTCGTGCTCTCTTCAGGACAAAGAGACCTCGCCGGACTATATCCGGAGAGACTGCCAATCGCGCCTCCACCAGCCAGGCTCCAAAGCCTGGTCCGGAGGCGGAGGCGAACGCAAGGCGCGCGCCAGACGCTCCTCCGACGGAGGATGTGGACGGGTTGTCTGCCACCAACTCTGAGGTGGAGAGTGCCATGAACCACAGGCGTCGCCGGACAATTCTACGCGACGCTTGTTTCTCCCAAGGGGCGTTAGATGCCTTCAATTCGGGAGATGCGTACCTCCGTGCCACTCAAAATGGTCTAGCCAAAGCCAAAGAGAAATATGTAAAAGACATACGGGTAAGAAAATACTGGTAATTATATATATATATACCAGTAGCCCCCGAGACTTGAAACAGTTAGAATAACTGATTTAAGGATCATTTGTTATGCAGGTTCTTACAGAAAAGAATTCCCTACTGTCCAAGGAGCTGGAAGAGTGCAAAGCCCAACTTGAGGCCGCACTGGCCGCAACAGGGGAGCCTAAGGAGACCCCCTCTGGTAACATACACTTTGAAAGATAAGTATTTTGTGAAGCACGGCATGGGTGCGAATCTGACAAATGAATTTGCAGATGGCGCCGGATTGAATCCGGAAAGACAACACCTCCTACGCCAGCTAAAGGCTGGTGAGAAGGTGCTGACAAAGGTGAGGCGGGAGAAGAACGATCTCCAAGATGCCAACACCAAGCTGGGCGTCGAGCTGAAAGATGTTCGTGCCCAGCTGTCAGACTCCGTGAAGGAGAATCAGCGGCTTCGGCGCGGCATATTTAGTAAGTGCTTGAACGAACCTTTGAAAGAAAGTTCGGCGCAGAAGTCGACTAACAGAGCAATGTCTGTAGGTGGGCTAACAGGTCGTCCTGCAGAGGAGATGCCCGGTTCTATGGGTGACCTTCTTCCCGAGCTCTCGCAGCTGCTCGATCGAGTTCGGCAGGCGATGCAAGGCGTCGCCCAAGCTCTGTGGCCATCCATCTCCATGCCCGAAGCTAAAGGGAGCACAGCAGCGCTTCCAATTGTGGAAGATCTCGGCCTGCGGTCAAGGCGCTAGGGAGGCCTGGGCCATGGTGAAGACACGGTACACAAAGGCTGACCCCAACCACATGGCCGAGGTCGGTCCTGTAGGGACCGATGGGAAGGAGATCCCTGTAAGCTTAGTATACGGCCAAGTAGAGTTGGCCGCAAAGTATTCCCAGCAGGACTGTAAATTAGACAGCCTGTTAGATGGTATTGAAGAGGAATACAATCAGTCAAAATGACTATGTAATTTTATTGATATTTATAATGCCTTCTAGCCGGACTGCAGATCATTTGTCATGGCCGACCTTTTCGCTTCAGCCTCGGGTCCTGATGGTCCGGAGTGTGTCCGAATTCCCATGTGGTTATATAGGAACCGGGGAATGCATGGAGACCAGGCATAGGGGTCATTAGTGCGTGAACAGACAAGTGCCCGACTAGTTATGTTATATTACATGGTTAGTAAGAAACATCTTCCAGGGAGAATAGTTCCGTTAGGGGTTCCTTTCCCTGGGAGGCATGCCCTAAAGTGCATGTCCATGCTGCGAAAAGAAACGCAGGAAAAACATATGGGGGCATGTATGTAAATAAAAAAAGATCGTCTTTAGTTCACCGAGCGAATATTCCCTTAAGAACGCTAGCTTTCGGCTTCACCCAGTCTGAGGTACATGTCCGGCTGACCCGGCAGTAACAATCGCAGAGGTTCTCCCTTTACCACCTAGCCGAACAATCGGGAACATAGGGGTAAGCACAGGAGCCAGGCAACCCAGCTTGGCCAAAACTTAAGTCATATCGATGCATATAATGGTGAATAAAAGGCACATGCGGAAGTGTGACACATGTGTTGGGCATGAAGCCCGTATAAATAAGCTTCTGTTTAAAGAAGCCCCCAGGTTTAATGAGCGCGGATAGCGCATCACTTTATGAGCTTTTAAAGGTTATAAGAGAGAGAGAGAGAAGAAGAGGAATGTAAGACAGAAAGTATGTATAAAAAATGGACAGAAGAAGGAGACGAACACAGAGTCCGGCGCTAGGCATAGAATCTTTGGAGACGGGCTACATTCCATGGGTTCGGCTCGAGTCGGTTATCCGATGCATTTCACAGGCGGTACGCTCCACCAGTCAGGACTTGGTCAATTATGAAGGGTCCTTCCCACTTGGGCTTGAGTTTTTCCTTTTTCTTATCCGGCAGGCGTAGAACTAATTCGCCAACGTTGTAATTTTTGGCCCGTACTTTTCTGCTTTGGTATCTTCGAGCCTGCTGTTGATAGAATGCGGAACGGGCTTTTACGTCACGCTCCTCCTCCAATGCGTCCAAACTGTCCTGCCGATCGAGCTCGGCTTTTCTTTCTTCATACATGCGCACTCGAGGTGAGTCATGAATTATGTCGCAAGGCAAAACTGCTTCTGCGTCGTACACCATAAAGAATGGTGTGTATCCGGTGGTGCGATTCGGCGTGGTCCGGAGCCCCCAGAGTACGGAGTCAAGCTCCTCTACCCAGTGCATGTTAGATTCCGTGAGGTACCGCACTAATCTGGGTTTAATGCCGCTCATGATAAGACCATTTGCATGTTCGACTTGGCCATTAGTTTGTGGGTGATAGACGGAAGCATAATCGAGCTTGATGCCCATGTTTTTGCACCAGAGTTTTACCTCATCGGCCGTAAAGTTTGTGCCGTTATCAGTGATGATGCTGTGGGGGATGCCGTAACGGTGTACAACCCCAGATATAAAGTCTATCACATGTCCGGATTCGGCCATCTTAACAGGCTTGGCTTCTATCCATTTGGTGAACTTATCCACCATGACCAGTAAGTATTTTTGCTTGTGGGTTCCGCCTTTAAGGGGTCCAACCATATCAAGCCCCCAGACCGCGAAGGGCCAAGTGATGGGGATAGTTTGGAGGGCGGTGGGTGGCATATGGCTTTGGTTTGCAAAGAGCTGGCAACCGGTGCATCATTGGACTAAGTCCTGGGCGTCTGCCCGGGCCGTCGGCCAGTAAAAGCCTGTGCGGAAGGCCTTGCTCACAAGGGACCGAGCTGCAGCGTGATGACCCCCGAGTCCGGCATGAATTTCAGCCAGGAGGTTCCGCCCTTCCTCTTCAGAGATGCACCTTTGAAGGACTCCGGTAGTGCTTTTCTTATAAAGCTCTCCCTCGTGGACTTTGTAGGCTTTGGATCGCCGCACTATGCAGCATGCCTCGTTTTGGTCCTCGGGGAGTTCCTGCCTAATAAGGTAGGCGAGGAATGGTTCTGTCCACGGGGCGATGACGGCCATTATTACGTGGGCTGAAGGTGTTATTTCATTGGTAGAGCCGCCGATTGTTTCAGAATGTTCGGTGTCGGGCAGTGCGGTTAGGTCCGGGCTGGTGTTGTGCGGCTCCCCTTCCTATACTACGGATGGCTTGAACAGCCTTTCCAAGAAGATGTTGGGGGGGGGGGGACTACATCGCGTTTTGCGCCAATGCGTGCCAGGACATCTACCGCCTGATTATTTTCCCGGGCTATGTGGTGAAATTCAAGCCCTTCGAACCGAGCTGACATTTTTAGGACGGTGTTGCGGTAAGCTGCCATCTTTGGATCCTTGGCGTCGAAGTCTCAATTTATTTGGGATATTGCAAGGTTAGAGTCCCCGCGCACCTCTAGGCGTTGAATGCCCATGGATACTGCCATCCAGAGACCATGTAAAAGGGCCTCATATTCGGCTGCATTGTTGGAGCCTGTGTACATAATCTGGAGTACGTATTGAACTGTGTCTCTTATGGGGGACGTCAAAACGACACCAGCCCCTAGTCCGGCCAACATCTTGGAGCCGTCGAAATGCATGATCCAATTTGAATATGTGCCGTACTCTTTAGGGAGTTCGGCCTCCGTCCATTCTGCGACGAAGTCGGCCAAGACTTGCGACTTGATGGCTCGCCGTGGCTTATAAGTTATGTCGAACGGGAGGAGCTCAATAGCCTATTTTGCAATCCGGCCCGTTGCGTCACGGTTATTTATAATATCGTTAAGTGGTACTTCTGAGGCTACTCTGATTGAACACTCTTGAAAGTAGTGTCGTAGCTTCCGGGATGCCATGAATACCGCGTACGCAATCTTTTGATAATGCGGGTACCGTGATTTGCAGGGAGTGAGGACAGTGGGCACATAATAGACCGGCTTTTGAAGGGGGAATTTGTGTCCGTCCATTTCTCGTTCGACGATGAGCACTGCGCTTACAACCTGATGTGTTGCTGCAATGTACAATAGCATTGGTTCACCAATGTTTGGCGCGGCCAGGACTGGATTTGTTGCCAATATGGCTTTTATTTCGTCGAGTCCGGCCGTGGCTGCATCCGTCCATTTGAAGTGTTCGGTGCACCGAAGGAGGCAGTAAAGGGGTAGGGCCTTTTCTCCCAAGCGGGAGATAAAGCGGCTTAGAGCCGCCACGCATCCATTTAGCTTTTGTATTTGTTTGAGGTCCTTTGGGATATCCAGTTGCGACAGAGCTCGGATCTTAGCTGGATTTGCTTCAATTCCTCTACCGGATACAGTGAAGCCCAAGAGCTTTCCGGCTGGAATGCCAAAAACGCATTTTTCCGGGTTGAGCTTGATGTCGTATGTTCGGAGGTTATCGAATGTGAGCCTCAAGTCGTCTACTAGAGATTCGACATGTCTTGTTTTGACGACCACATCATCTACATATGCCTCCACTGTTTTGCAGATCTAGTTTGCCAGACATGTCTGAATCATGCGCTGATATGTTGCGCCGGCATTTTTGAGCCCGAAGGGCATTGTGTTGAAACAGAATGGGCCGTATGGTGTGATGAATGCCGTTGTGGCTTGGTCTGGTTCTGCCATCTTGATTTGATGGTAGCCGGAATATGCGTCGAGGAAACACAACAAAACGTGTCCTGCGGTAGCGTCGATAATTTGATCGATGCGGGGGAGTGGGAAGGGATCCTTTGGGCAAGCCTTGTTAAGGTCCTTAAAATCAACGCACAAGCGCCAGGATTTGTCCTTCTTTGGTACCATCACCAGGTTTGCTAGTCAGTCCGGATGTTTTATATCTCTGATGAATCCGGCCTCCAATAGCTTTGCTAGCTCTTCTCCCATGGCCTGTCTCTTAGGTTCGGAAAAACGCCGAAGAGCTTGCTTGACAGGTTTGAATTCTTTTAGGATATTTAAGCTGTGCTCGGCCAGCCTGCGTGGGATTCCTGGCATGTCTGAAGGGTGCCAGGCGAAAATGTCCCAGTTTTCTCGTAGGAACTCTCGTAGTGCGACATCTACATCAGGGTTTAAATGTGCCCCGATGGAAGATGTTTTATTGGGGTCCGTTGGGTGGACCTGGAATTTGACTATTTCGTCCGCCAGTTTAAAGGAGGTGGACTTGGATCTTTTGTCGAGTACCATGTCATCTCTATTCACCGTGGAGCATAGCACAGTCAGTTCCTCAGCCGCTAGGGATTTGGATAGTGCCTGAAGGGCCAGTGCGGCTGTCGTGTTTTCGGCGTAGAGTGCTATGTCCGGATCACTAGCGAGAGTGATGATCTCGTTGGGCCCGGGCATGTTGAGATTCATGTACCCGTAATGGGGCATTGGTTGGAATATTGTAAATGCTTCCCGCCCTAGTAGAGCATGATAACCGCTGCTGAACGGAGCCACATGGAACGTGACCTCTTCGGACCTGTAATTATCCGGCGTGACGAACACCACATCTAGTGTGATTTTTCCTGTACAGCGCGCTTCCTGACTGGGGATTATTCCTCTAAAGGTTGTGCTGCTTCGCTCAATGCGGTTCTAGTCTATTTCCATTTTTTGAAGAGTTTCCTCATAAATGAGGTTCAATCCGCTGCCGCCGTCCATGAGTACCTTGGTAAGACGAAAGCCATCCACTATTGGACTGAGGACCAATGCGGCTGGTGCTTGGGCTGTTCGGAATTTAGGTTCATCACTGGCGTTAAAGCTAATAGCCGTGTCACTCCATGGGTTTATTGTTGCTACTTGGTAGACTTTGGCAAGGCTGCGGAGTGTCCTTTTTCGCATATTATTTGATGCGAAAGTCTCGAAGACTGTTAATACCGTATTGGTGTCTCTGGGGTGGCTTTCTGTGGTCTCCGGAATTAGGAGATTTTCGCCAATTTTGGCCACCTGTCGGAGTATCCAACATGCTCTAAGGCTGTGAGTTGGTGTGGCGTCCTCTGTACTGTGAATTTTATAGGGTCCATTAAGCCATCCTTCCAATACGGTTCCATGCCTGTAGAGGGTTTTTGCTTTTTGGTGTTTGACCCGGGTGTCTGGAGATGATGCACCCGTTTATTTCGGACTGGGTTTGTATTCAGGGCCGGATCATCCCAAAATTTTATTTCGGTTTTCCAGGCGCTTTCCATCGCACAGTACTTTAGTACGATGGACGCCAAGTCAGCAAAGCGTGTAATATCACGGCGACTTATGGCGTTGAGGATTCCCTTGTCCGTGCAATTACTGCAAAAGATTGAGATTGCGTCTTCCTCGCGGCAGTCCTTTATCCTATTCATAACCAGGAGGAATCTGGCCCAGTAATGATGTACTGTTTCTTCGGGCTCTTGCCTAATTTGGGATAGATCGCTAATGTTCGGGTGGGTGGGTGGAATTAAATCCGAAGCCTCACCCCATCTAAGGCTCAGAGGCCGAGGAATTTCCGAACTCGAAAATTTGGATTCATGGATGTTCTCCAATGAATCCAGTCCGTCGCCTGACTCCAATTTCAGGTCTTGAGTGATATCCTCCCCTCCGCGGGTATCCGTCTTGGAGGGATCGGGAATCCGGACGTAACGAGTCCTTAAGATAGATGAAGGGTCGCCGCACTTTACCTCTACCACGGCAACGTGATGGGTGACTTGGGGAGAGTTAATCTCTCTCGGATCGGGTTTAGGCCCAATCTGGTCATAATCCGTAGCGACTCCCAGGGCGGCGAAGCGATCCAAGAGCTCGTTTATGGAGGAGAGCTCCATTGGATCTAACTGCTCGGTGAGTTCCAAGCTGATATGAAGATTGTTTTCGATGGCTCGAGAGGTCATCGTCGGTGCAGAAGCCGAACAGGCGATCATAAGAAAACCACCTAGCCGGAGGGTTTGGCCGACAGCCAAAGCTCCCTTAGCAATGATGCCATCTTTAAAGACAGGCCGAGGTATCCTTCCTGATGGTGACGACACAGAGGAACTCTTAATGAAAGCACCAATGTCGGTGTCAAAACCGGCGGATCTCGGGTAGGGGGTCCCGAACTGTGCGTCTAGGCCGGATGGTAACAGGAGGCAAGGGACACGAAGTTTTACCCAGGTTTGGGCCCTCTCGATGGAGGTAAAACACTACGTCCTGCTTGATTAATATTGATGATATGGGTAGTACGAGAGTAGATCTACCACGAGATCAGAGAGGCTAAACCCTAGAAGCTAGCCTATGGTATGATTGTTGTTCTGTATGTTGTCCTACAGACTAAAACCCTCCGTTTTATATAGACACCGGAGAGGGTTAGGGTTACACAAAGTCGGTTACAATGGTAGGAGATCTGCATATCCGTATCGCAAGCTTGCCTTCCACGCCAAGAAAAGTCCCTTCCGGACACGGGACGAAGTCTTCAATCTTGTATCTTCATAGTCCAGGAGTCCGGCTGAAGGTATAGTCCGGCTATCCGAACACCCCCTAATCCAGGACTCCCTCAATGGGCTTCATTGCCGTCCCCGATAAAGCAAGAGGACACCTAAGTAGCCCATCTAATGCGTTTTGTCCCGTAATGTCAGGCGATAAACTCGACTACTGTACAACTTTCCACCTCGTGTGTGCCACTGTGGCAGCCCCTTTGACTATAAAAGGAAGCCTACGGCATATTGTGAGGGGATTCAGACCTTTTGGACCCTGCACGCTTTGTAGCTAGTACAAGAACACCAGATAAACACACACCCGCGGGACTAGGGTATTACGCACGATTTGCGGCCCGAACCTGGATAAACTCCCTCTGCGTTGATCTTCTAAACCCGCTCTTTTTATAGCCCCGCGCTCCAGCAACCGTAGTAGGGATTCCCTTTGATCCCATAGGTGTCGTTCCTGAGCCCCGACATCTTTGGCGCAGTAGGTAGGGGAGGGCAAGCTGTGAAAATCTAGTTTTGAAGTCAACTTATCAACTCCATCATCGCGGTGGCCCAAGAAGAGAAGGCGGCATCAATCAACCGCACGCTAGTGCCGTCCGCGACAACAACGATCATCTGCGTGGCCGCAAAAATCTAAGCCGCGCAAAACTTTGAGTAATTCCCTTTTCTTTTATAGAGTTATTTTCCTCAAAAGATCTCGCTCTTGGTATGGAAAACCTGCACGTGATGGGACCCTCCCGCTATTAGCAACACCCTAGTTTTGTTTCGAGTCCGCTCAACTGTTCGAGCGGCCGTGTTGAGATTGGCAGGGTGGCCTATCTGCTATTGGAAACGCCCTTGTCCTATTTCGAGTCCGCTCAACAGTTCAAGCGGCCGCGCTGAGAGCGACAAGGTGGTTCGCCCGACAGCGAGCGCACCCCACAGGCCGCTGAGGATCCATCCTCAAAGCGCCGCGGCTTGGGTTTACGCGCCGGCAAGCCTGTCCAACTAAGAGTAGGGCGTACATACCAAGAAAAATCGAACAGGAAAATAGCATGCGTCCTTTTAAAAAGTATTGCAGAGTTATCTTACATCAATTTTTGTTGTGGTTCTAAGTTAAGATAAAATCATCTTGGTCATGAACTCGCAGCGGCAAAGAGAAATGGGGCACCTAGTCTCGGTGCTGACCCTCCACCCTCCGGACCCCGTCGACGCGCTTGATGATGGGCTCGATACGCTCCTCGTGCGCCGCGAGGTCCACATCCTCCGGCAAGATCTCTAGCGCGGCGGCGAAGTCGACGTTGGGGTTCTAGTATGCCACCTTGGTGAGGATTGATTCACCGCGTAAAATGTGGCATGAGAAAAAAATATAGGTCATAAGACCAGAAACATTGCATTCTATGTACATTTTACACTAAGTTTTTACATTTATATCTTACGTAACATAACATATTTTTACGGCGATTATATATTTTCATACGTTCTTTTTTTACATCTGAAATAAGACAAAATTTATGGAACATAAAAGTACGGTGCATTAATAAAATAGAGAGGGGTGAACAATAACTATTCCTCACCAAGGGTGACGAATATATAATTGTAACGATTTGTATTTCAAATATAATTTATTTATGAAATTATGTAACATTACCTCGAGTGAAGAATAACTTATTTTTCATCCCGTGTGATGAATAAACTCAACCTAATATGTTCTACTACCAAATCAAGTAAACGAGTAGGCGTATTATCGCAACCAAGTGTTAGGGACATCAGATTGTTGTCGTGATGGCACCATGTCAACCACCCATCCATAGCTTTTTTATTATTGTAGATAGCATATTTGGTATGTATCTATTTCCAATATGATATGTTTGTATATTCGTTTGCTTGGTTTTCTTATTCATTTATGCATTTAGAAATATGAAAATAATGTGGCAGGACTTAGTTTTGTGCATTTTGCTTCGTTTTCATCCCCACTCATGAGGACAACTCTACTTTTTCTGTATCAATGAGTGTGGGTGAGGGCACTGTATATCAGAACTACCATGGGATAAAGTAAACCACATGTATAATAGGCTCATATACCAAGCATGTATTAATGAGGATAAGGAAGCATTAACACAATGCAGATAAGGAAGCATTAATACATAATATGATTAAATGGCAAGAATTTATTGTGGATATTATAGCAAGCCTTTGTACAAAGAGGCATTTATTTACTACAAAGCTATAGGAGGAAAGAAATAAATTTACTCCAAGTTTTTCTTCTGTATTAAGCTCCAAGACTGCTAGCTATCCCTCAATATAAACACAAGCACCTAGGCAAAGAACATGAATTCGGCAAAATCAACGAACAACATTAGCAAAAAAGGAATAGCTAACTATCTCCCATGGCCGGTATGGGGAACGACACACAGGCCCTATGCTTGGTAGCTCTTGTGGCCATGGCCACCACTATCTTCTCATGTCAAGCAGCAGGGCGTTACATAGGTATGGTTTTCTTCTTTCTTTCATAATCTCTTCACTCGTATTTGGATACACAAACATATATTTTCCTTGTGGGTTACATGTGTTGATTGAGGTATCTCTATTGTGATTTGTGCACAGATACTGACCTGTGTACAACTGTGGACTATTGTTCGCCACCAGACCGAGCTAGTGGCAACATTGCATGCAAAGCTAACTGTGTTAACCGAGGTTATGACAAGGATAAGAGCAGTTGCGTTGAAGGCAGTAGCAGCACATGCTGTTGCACAAAGAACTGAGAAGTACCATGAAATGAGTTTATATATGTACTAGAAATATTGCGTGAAGGCGAATGCTTACATTGTTTGTGTGAAACCTGATTCAGTTCATACAGGTAAATTAATAATAAGCTATTGATAATTGTTGATTTAGTATCTGTTTTTCCATTGTGTCGCTAAAATCATTTTATCACCACGACACAGAAAAATAAATCACTATTATCATGTAAAATAATGAGAAATTAATCAAAAAGATTGGAAGTCCCACACCACTATGGAACAAGCCATAGAATATCCCTCATCATAGTCGTTATAGGGAACAAGCCATATAAATTGAGTGGGTCTATTCGAACAACACCCCTGGCCCACTCCTCCCACGATCTCACTCACCCCCCCCCCGCACGGTCGGCCCCAAGCCCCACTCCCCATAGACCCTTGCAGCCGCACCCCATAGCCCCACCATCTTCTTTGTCTCTCGTAGTCCACCCATGCTCCGAGCTACTTATCGCCCCATGTCACTAAAGCCACCAGATCCGGCCCCTCTCCCCCCACCTCCCCACCCCACCTTCAGGATTTTATCACGCTTCTGTGATTTTTAACAATTCTGGCAATGAGCGCAGAAGTTTCTGTTTTTCAGCAAGATCAAATCAATGATATACCAAAGTATCCCAAAGGCCTTATTTGGCACAAACACTAATTAAAAACACCAAAACACGATTACTATACAGGTAATAATGTGTATTTTATTCAAGAACAGAAGCAAAACAAAAGCGCAAAAATAAAATTGGGTTGCCTCCCAACAAGCGCTATTGTTCAACGCCCCTAGCTAGGCATATTGCAATAGATCTAGGTATTGTCATCTTTGGTATGCAATCCATAACTAGCTCTCATAATACACTCATATGGCAACTTAATTTTCTTTCTTAGAAAATGTTTTCCTAATGGAAATTGAAATCTAATGTTTCCTTCTTTCATATCAATAATTGCACCAATTGTTCTAAGGAAAGTGCCGGGGCTGCTGATCCACGGGCACCTATGGGACCAACGGACCGGGTCCCTTTTGGTTCGGCGGGGGCGGAGGTCGCGCAAAGAGCAGATCGAGGCGGTGCACGCGGGCGGTTTACCTAGGTTCGGGCCGCACGGATGCGTAAAACCCTACTCCTGCTTTCTGGTTTGGTATTGATTTCTAGCTCGGGAGCGCGGAGTGCTACAGTACACACCGGCGGCTGGCAGGGCCGAGCGTGAGTGTTCGAAGTGGCTAACCCCCTTCTACGTTGCTCACGGGCCTCCTTTTATATGCTCAAGGGGTTACCGACATAGCAACGGAGGTAAAGGGCAAAAATGGAAAGGTGCTGGGGTAGGTACAGCTACCTGCTACAGTGTTATCATACCTAACCCTGGCGGCAGGGGACAAGGGCATTAATTGCCCGTCTGTGTCGCCTAAACAGTACTGAAATGGACCGCTAGGGACGCCACCGTTTGCCACGATGGTTATCTTGTCAGCGCCTGCTTGCCACCTCGCACCCCTAGCTGCACGGCCTCCTGCCACGTGTGCTTGGAAGGGTTCCGGAGCGACACGTTGGCAGGTGTGCTGGAGCGCGGGCACGAAGTGGGGGTTTCCCGCGGCAAGATCCTTGCTGCGGTCGTCGTCTTGTCGTGTCCGGGAGCTTGTCGCTCACCGGGCCTTGCCGGGACGCGCGGCGCGTCGCGGCAAGCTCTCTTGGTATGCCTTGAGTGGCCCTCCCGGCAAGCTCCTCTTGCCGGGGTCTTGTCTCCTTCCCGGCAAGCTTCCCTCGCCGGGGTCTTGGTTGGCCTTCCCGGCAAGCTCCCCTTGCCGGGGCCTTGGTCTGAGTACTTTGTTCTTGAATGGTCTTCAAAGTAGCCGCGGAGGATCTGGGCGGTCACCCGGCAAGCCCTGCCGCGGGATGCTGCGACTGCCCGTGCACAAGTTCGGGATACTAGGGTACCCCTACTCTAGTACACCGACAGGAGCCCCCGGGCCTGGGCCAGACACGGTGCCGAGCGCTGCTGGGCCAGGCCCAAAACAGTGCGCGGGCACACGCGGCCTATGTTACGCCGTATCTTACTCCGTACCCACCACGCCCACCCCGAACGACACGCGTTGAATGCGGCGTCGTGGGCGAGATCATGGGTGGTTATTTTATTCGGGAATGCGGAACGTCCGCCCCCCTTCTCCCTTATAAGCAGGGGAAGTAGGGGCAGTTGGCCCATTCGCTCGTTGCTGTTCCCAATTCTCAGAAATCTCCGCCGCTCCCTTGTCTCCCCAAAGCAGAGAGAGAGAGAGCGGCGCTCCGCCCCCCCATTGCCACCAGCATCACCAACGCCGTCGGCCTCCTCCACTGCTTCCGCCATGGCTCCGAAAGCCGACAAGGGGAAGGCCGTGAAGTCGACCAAGGCGCAGTGGCTCGCGGCGCTGCGGAAGGAGCGGGCAGTCTTCCCCCCCAAGCTCGCCGCGAAGGAGCTGAGGGACAAGTACTACCTCTTCTGGTCGGCGGAGACACGCGCGCATCCGCGCACAAAGGTACTCCCCACCATCGCTTGGAAGACGGCTCCGAACGGATATCCCTTCTTCGCTCTGTTCTTCTACTGCGGGCTCTGCCCGCCCTTCTCTGATTTCTTCTGCGACATCATGAACACCTATGGATTCCATCTCCTTGACTTCACTCCCAACGCTGTCCTGACAATGGCAGTTTTCGCACACCTTCGCGAAAACTTTGTTGGAGTCCTCCCCAACGTAGCCCTCTTCCGCCACTTTTTCATACCCCGAGTAGAGAGAGGAGAGCCTCTGTCCGGCGGGATTGCCTGGATCTCAAGGGCCGGCAAGAAAGAGACCTATCTGGAGGGAGAATTCCGCGGCAAGTGGGAGGAGTGGAGAGCTGATTGGTGCTGGATTTACGAGGAGAGCCCGCAGCCATTTACCATCCGGCGCCGAACCCCAGTAGCACGCGGCAGCGATTGGAGTGACGTGGCCCCGGAGGACGCCAGGCTGAGAATTGCCGTCACCAGGATCCTGCGCCTCAGGCTTGCCGGGCTTACTGTTGGCACTGTTGGCGCAGACTTCCTTCGCCGCCGCATCGCCCCCCTGCAGGAACGGGGGAGGCCCACTTGGGAGTTCAAGAACGCGGCAGACATCATGAGGCTGCGGCCGGGCCTCAATCACAACTTCACAGTCCTGGAGCTCAACGGGATGCTGCAGGAGCTGTTCAAATATGACGCCCAGCATCCCGAGGGGTTCAGGTTGCCGGGGGGTGTCGTGCCGTTGTGCAACAATTCCTCGCTCGATCGCATCCGTGCAATGATGCCGGAGTGCGACTCGCACGGGATTGTGTCAACTTGGCAGGAGCCTGCAGACGAGGTCGTGCAGCAATTCTTCGACGACTTGGTGGAAGTGCCAATCCGCTTCGACGAGAAGGACGGCCTCACCCGCGACACCACGGATGCCGAGATGGCGCTCATCGCCACTAGGCTGGAGGAGGCAGCGGCAGCTGCAGCCGCGGGGGAGTTCGGGTTCACTGCGGAGGAGGCCGATGCAGCAGAAGCGGCAAGCCGTGCCGAGCGAGGGGAGCCCACCAGCACGAAGGGGCTTGCCAGGCAAGACGCCGAGCCGAGCGAGCCCGCCGGGGACACGAGCGGCTCGTTGCAAATCGACTCTTCTTCCACCTCGTCTTCAGACAGCCCACTAGAGGCAGAGCCTCCAGCCCCACCAAGAAGGCGCCTCCGCAAGGTTGGCGATGTGGCGGAGCGGCATGCGGGCCAGCAGTCGCCACGCCGCGTGACACGCTCGACCATGGCAAACATCGTCGCCGCGGGAGTGCCTCATGCTACGACGGCAACTGGAGCGGAGTCTAGCCGGACCACCGCTTTAGCCTCTGCCGCTACTCACGCCGCGCCAACAGCCGGAGCGGGGTCGTCTCAGACCGCCGCCACTGTTCCCGGCAAGCGGCCAAGGGAAGCTTCTCCTCTGCTTCCTCGCGCCGGGCGCGCGCCGGGCTTCGACTTCTCCGCGTTAAGCTCCGACGAGGAAGAAGAGGAAGAGTAAGCTTCTCTTGTTGTACTTGCTTTTCTTCAAATCTTGCTGTTTGTCTTGTTTCTCACTTGCTTTTCCCTGAATCTGTTCCTCCTTAGGACTCTGGCCCAGAGAGCGGCAAAGAGAGCCAAGGCCCCGGTGATCATTGTCGAGGACGAGCCCGCTGCGACAGCAGGTGGCGTGCCCGAGACAAGCTTGCCGGACCTGGCGACTTTCCTCCATGGCAGCCCCCAGCGTAAGTGTGCGAATATTTTCCGCAACGAGGCGTGCATGGGTACTTGTCTTTTCTGATATTTGCTTGTTGACTTGTGTAGGAGCCGAGCAGCCCCACCAGGAGCCAAGGGAGAGTCCCCCGACAAGGGAGAATTCTCCGGCAAGGGAGGGATCTCCGGCAAGGGAGAAGTCTCCGGCAAGGGAGGGGTCTCCGGCAAGGGAGAAGTCTCCGGCAAGGGAGGGTTCTCCGGCGAGGGACAACGCCAGTGGCCCCCCGACGGCGGAGACCACGACTGCAGAACCTAGTGCAGGTACTCCTCTTGCTTCAAAACTTCCCTTGGGTCCTTCTTTTCTCGATCTCCTCGAGTTTTTGCTGGATTTTGCTTGACTCTTCCCCCTTTTCCGGTCGTTAGATCCACCCGCTGCGGAGCAGATGGAGACCGGGGTCGCCGCTGACGAGGCAACCGGTGGTGGCGACGCCGCCGGCGCAGAGGCCGCCAAGGCAGACGCCGTGGCAACTGGCGAGGGGTCCGGCGATCGCACTGACGGCCCTGAGGCCGCAGGAGCGCCAGGCGCTACACCGACTGCCGGTCTGTCCGCCGCTGCCGCAGCGCCAGGCTCCGGAGAGCCCCAGCCGGGCGTCTACCTGAAGGCCGGCGACGATGTCTTCATCAATCTTCCCTGGGAATCAAGCTCCAGAGCGCCGGTCGAGGGGGAGGTCTTCGACGGAGAAGTGCTCGCCTCCGCGGGGCTGAAGCTGGTCGACGCGCCAAGCAGCAGCAGCAACGAGCCCGAAGAAGAGCGGCTGCTGCACAGGTTGATGTCACTCTACCGCACGCGACAAGCCAAGCTGGAGTCCCGCGAAGCACTTGTCGCGAAGGCGGGAGCAGATATTGAGAAGCGCGCAGAAGAGCTCGGGGGTTTCCATCGGGAAGCCCTCCGATCCCTGGCGGAGGAGCGTGAGCGGCTTGTTGAAGCGCAGAAGGCCTTTCTCCTCGAGAAGGCCGAAGCCGAAGAGCGCCAGCGACTTGCCGCTGTGAAGCTAGCTGCGGAGGAGGGCGAGCTGGCGCAGCGGAAGGTCAATCTCGACGCCCACGAGGAGGAGCTTGCCTCACGCGAGGAGAAGCTTGGCGGAGCCCTTAAGCAAGCGGAGGATGCTGCCGCCGCCGCTGAGGCCGCCAAAGAGGAGTTGAAGACGAAGGTGGCGCGGCTGGAGGCCGATCTTTCCGAGAAGAGCAAGGAGCTCAGCGCCGCCACGGTCTCCAACGTGGATCTTGAGTTGAAGCTAACCACTTTGACAAAGACTCTGGACAGTGCCAAGAAGCGTGAGGCAGCCTTGAAGGAGGAAATCAAGGCCGACAAGGCGCTGCTGGAAAGCGCTGCCACCGCCCAGAACGCCTTCAGGGAGACCGTGACGCACTAGACGGAGAGCCTTGAGAACGCCGCCACGGACATCGACAAGGAGCTGGCACAACTGGGGATAGAGGATCTCGGGTATTCTACCAACGACAACCTCCAACCCAGCGCCAAGCTCGTCCTGTTCTTTAAGGGCGTGGCGACGGCCCTTCAGCGACTCCGAGAGAGGATCCCCAAGCAATTAGCTGACGAGTTGCGCGAGATCTGCGCAGGAGCCCTCGAGAAGGTGTTGATGAAGGTGGCCTTCCGCAATCCGGGCCTCCGCCTCACCAACATCCTCAGGTCCTTGCCGCCAGAAGCTGATCTAAAGGAGCTCAAGGCCCTTGTCGCACCCATTGTGGACAAGGTGAGCGGGATCAAGCGGGTCGAGGGCGATCGCGTAGATTAGGCCGCTCATTTCTTCTTCCCTTGTCGTTGTTTGCCTCATCATGAAAACGATTTATCAGAGCTGCGACAAGCTATTTTGTAATATAACTTTATTCTGTGTATTATTCGCAATGTTAGTCCCTTTACTTGACTCTTTGCTTTGTATGTTTTCACCCTACGCTTTTAGGGAACTTGCCGGCGCAGGCACGCTCGCCGCGAGCGCTGAGTGCGGGACGTCAGCAGCCTGCTGGCGGTGCCGTTGCCGGCAAGAAACCTTGTCGCAACTAGTTGCAGCTCACTTAGGTTGCTGAGTGGACTCGAAGCAAAGTAAGGGCGCCGCTAGTTAAGCAACTAGTCGCAGCTAACTCACGTTGTTGAGCAGGCTCGAAACAAGGTAAGGGCGCGGCCAGCTAAGCAACTAGTCGCAGCTCACTTAGGTTGTTGAGCGAGCTCGAAACAACGTGAGGGTGCAGCCAGCTACGAGTTGGCTCCTCCGCGCACAGGTTTTCCATACAAAGCACGGTCGTTCAAGGGAGATAACTTCAAAATTTAAAAATCTGGTTGCTCAGACTTTGGCAACTTATCTTTTCTGTTGTTTGCTTTCCGGCAAGACGAAACTTTCTTGAACGATGCCTGGTCCACACCGTTATCTTCTCCCTCCCCCTGGCAACTTGTGCGTGTGGGAACCTTCTTTTCCTTGAGAAGAAAGAAGAGAAAATAAAGATATGGAGCCTTATGGCTCGTTATTGCTTACCGGGGAGTAGGTGCTGCACAAAGCGTCAGGTCACATATGCCAGAAAATAGGAAGCATAAAATTGACAAAATGTGCGGAGCACATGTGCTCTACTTATGCACGGGATCTGCGCCCGGCTTTGTACAAAGGATCACATGCAACAGCGGCAAGACTTTGTACAAAAGGGTGGTTGCCGGACAGGGTCCGACAACCGCGCCTTACGGGTAAAACTTACGAAGATGCTCGATGTTCCAGGAGTTGCTCACCGGAATGCCACCTTCGGTCTCAAGGCGGACAGCGCCAGGCCTAGTGACTCGTTTCACCCGGTAAGGGCCTTCCCACTTCGGCGTCAACTTGTTGGGATTCTTGGCGGAATGAATGCGCCGAAGAACAAGGTCGCCTTCCTCACGTTACTCCCTCTACTTGATTCCTTCCTTTGTATGTTTTTGCCCTACGCTTTTAGGGAACTTGCCGGTGCAGGCATCTGAGCCGCGAGCGCTGAGTGCGGAACATCAGCAGCCTGCTAGCGGTGCCGCTACCGGCAAGAAACCTTGTCGCAACTAGTTGCAGCTCACTTAAATTGCTGAGCGGACTCGAAGCAAAGTAAGGGCGCGGCTAGTTAAGCAACTAGTCGCAGCTCACTCACGTTGTTGAGCAGACTCGAAACAAGGTAAGGGCGCAGCCAGCTAAGCAACTAGTCGCAGCTCACTTAGGTTGTTGAGCGAGCTCGAAACAACGCGAGGGCGCAGCTAGCTACGAGTTGGTTCCTCCGCGCACAGGTTTCCCATACAAAGTGCGGTCGTTCAAGGGAGATAACTTAAAATTTAAAAAATCTGATTGCTCAAACTTTGGCAACTTATCTTCCTTACTCGTCGGCAGGTTGACGTGCATGGTAGTCCTGAGATGGGCGCGGTGCATGCACGGATGCCGAGGTCTTGGCGTGTGCCCGGTCATTGTGGGAGCCGGCTACGCCGCCGATGGGCAGCGCAGCCTTGTCCTGGGACCTGGCGGCACCGTGAGTTCCCTCGCCAACGCACGTTCTTCCGCCGGTGCCTGCCCCACCAACCGTTTGCTCCGGCGGTGGGTGGCTCGGCACGGACGGAGTAGCTGCTTCCAAACCTTTCTTCTTCGGCGGCATGTTGATGAGGATGATGAAGATCTAGCTCGTGAGAACGCCGGATCTGATGTTGATGAAGATGAAGAACATCTGGCTCGCGAGAACGCTGGATCTGGTTTACACAACGTCGACGCCCCCTACCTGGCGCGCCAGAGATGCCGGGGCTGCTGATCCACGGCACCTATGGGACCGGCGGACCGGGTCCCTTTTGGTTCGGCGGGGGCGGAGGTCGCGCAAAGAGCAGATCGAGGTGGTGCACGCGGGCGGTTTACCTAGGTTCGGGCCGCACGGATGCGTAAAACCCTACTCCTGCTTTGTGGTTTGGTATTGATTTCTAGCTCGGGAGCGCGGAGTGCTACAGTACACACTGGCGGCTGGCAGGGCCGAGCGTGAGTGTTCGAAGTGGCTAACCCCCTTCTACGTTGCTCACGGGCCTCCTTTTATATGCTCAAGGGGTTACCGACATAGCAATGGAGGTAAAGGGCAAAAATGGAAAGGTGCTGGGGTAGGTACAGCTACCTGCTACAGTGTTATCATACCTAACCCTGGCGGCAGGGGACAAGGGCATTAATTGCCCGTCTGTGTCGCCTAAACAGTACCTAAATGGACCGCTAGGGACGCCACCGTTTGCCACGATGGTTATCTTGTCAGCGCCTGCTTGCCACCTCGCACCCCTAGCTGCACGGCCTCCTGCCACGTGTGCTTGGAAGGGTTCTGGAGCGACGCGTTGGCAGGTGTGCTGGAGCGCGGGCACGAAGTGGGGGTTTCCCGCGGCAAGCTCCTTGCCGCGGTCGTCGTCTTGTCGTGTCCGGGAGCTTGTCGCTCACCGGGCCTTTCCGGGACGCGCGGCGCGTCGCGGCAAGCTCTCTTGGTATGCCTTGAGTGGCCCTCCCGGCAAGCTCCTCTTGCCGGGGTCTTGTCTCCTTCCCGGCAAGCTTCCCTCGCCGGGGTCTTGGTTGGCCTTCCCGGCAAGCTCCCCTTGCCGGGGCCTTGGTTTGAGTACTTTGTTCTTGAATGGTCTTCAAAGTAACCGCGGAGGATCTGGGCGGTCACCCGGCAAGCCCTGCCGCGGGATGCTGCGACTGCCCGTGCACAAGTTCGGGATACTAGGGTACCCCTACTCTAGTACACCGACAGAAAGGTCTACCAAGAATAATAGGACATGTAGGATTTCAATCTATATCAAGAACGATGAAATCTACGGGCACATAATTCCTATTTGCAACAATAAGAACATCATTAATCCTTCCTATAGGTATTTTAATAGTGGAATCCGCTAGATGCAAATTTAAAGAACAATTATCAAATTCACGGAAACCTAACACACCACATAGAGTTTTTGGAATGGTGGAAATGCTAGCACCCAAATCGCACAAAGCATGGCACTCATAATGTTTAATTTTAACTTAACAGTAGGTTCCCACTCATCATAAAGCTTTCTAGGGATAGAAACTTCCAACTCAAGTTTTTCTTCAAAAGATTTCATCATGGCATCAACAATATGTTTAGTAAATGCTTTATTTTGATTATGAGCATGAGGAGAATTCAACATGGATTGCAACAAGGAAATACAATCTATCAAAGAACAATTATCATAATTAAAGTCCTTGAAATCCAAAAGAGCGGATTCATTGCTACTTAAAGTTTTGACCAATCCAATCCCACTTTTATCAATTTTTGCATCAAGATCTATAAACTGCGAATCACTGGGATGCCTTCTAGCTAAAGTTGACTCATCTCTAGTCCTATCTTTATCAATATTTATATTAGAAAACAAACATTCAATAGGAGTCACATCAATCACTTTAAGATCTTCATCATTATTCAAAGACTCCGGTTTAGCGGCCATCTTATTTACTAAAGTAGCATGTTTATCATAAATTTGGCCTACTAAATTTTCAATGAGAAAACTGAGATTTCAAACCATATAATTCCTTAGACATGTCATCAAGATCTTTTTAATATACTCCATCATAGTTTTTTGTTCTTTAAGCTCATCTCTCAAGAAATCATTATACTCATATTGTAAAGTCATCAAACTTTTAGCATTACTTTCAATCTCTTACAACTTCCTAAAATAAGTATCAAAGCTTTTGGGTTGAGCCGTACGGGAATTCTAGCAAACAAAAAGCAAACGAAAAGTCAAGCAAAAGAAGGGCGAATAAAAAAGGCAAATGTTTTTTGTGTTTTCTAAAAATTGTTTTAGAAGTGGGGGAGAGGAAAACGAGAGGCAAATCACAAATAATGTAATGCAAGAGATGAGAGTTTATGATGGGTACTTGGTAGGCATGATGTCGAACCTCCCCAGCAACGGCGCCAGAAATTCTTCATGCTACTTCTACAGCTTGCGTTGGTTTTTCCCTTGAAGAGGAAAGGGTGAGGCAGCAAAGTAGAGAAAAGTATTTCCATCAGTTAGAGAACCAAGGTATCAATCCAGTAGGAGGTATAAGGAAGTCTCCAATATATGAACCTTCACAAAAAATCAAACACTTGCACCCACCGCGATAAAGGGGTTGTCAATCCCTTCATGGTCAATTGCAATGGTGAGATCTGATAGAGATAAATATAAAAGATTACTAAAACGTAAAAAAAATTGCAGCAACATATTTTTGGGTTTTTTGGTTTATAGATCTGAAAATATATGATGGAAAATAGACCCCAAGGCCATAGGTTTCACTAGAGCTTCTCTCTTGAAAGAAAACATACCATGGGTGAACAAATTACTGTCGAGCAATTGATAGAAAAGCGCAAAGTTATGACAATATCCAAGGCGATTATGCATATAGGCATCACGTCCGTGTAAAGTAGACCGACTCCTGCCTACATCTACTACTATTACTCCACACATCGACCGCTATCCAACATGCATCTAGAGTATTAAGTTCATAAAGAACGGAGTAACGCCTTAAGTAAGATGACATGATGTAGAGGAATAAACTCAAGAAATATTATGAAACCCTATTTTTTATCCTTGACGGCAACAATACAATACATGCCTCACTACCCCTACTATGTCACTGGGTGAGGACACCGAAAGATCGAACCCAAAACTAGGCACGTCTCCCGTTACAAGAAATACCAATCTAGTTGGCCAAACCAAACCGATAATTCGAAGAGAAATACAAAGATACCAAATCAAGCATTTAAGAATTCAGAGAAGATTCAAATTATATTCATAGCTAATCTGATCATAAATCCATAATTCATTGGATCTCGACAAACACATGGCAAAAGAATATTACATCGGATAGAACTCCAAGAACATCAAGGAGAACTTGGTATTGAAGATCATAGAGAGAGAAGAAGCCATCTAGCTACTAGCTATGGACCCTTAGGTCTAAGGTAAACTACTCACGCATCATCGGAAGGGCAATAGGGTCGATGTCGATGCCCTCCGTGATCAAATCCCCCTCCGGCAGATTGCCGGAAAAGGCCCCAAGATGTGTCTCATGGGAACAGAGGCTTGCGGCGGTGGAAAAGTATTTTCGTGGATGCCTCTGATGGTTTGGGAATATTTCTAAATTTATAGGCCGAAGATTAGGGTTAGAGGAGCTTCAAGGGACCCACAAGTCAGGGGGCTCCTCCCTGGGGCGTGCCCTGCACCCTTGACGCCGCCTCGGGACTCTTCTACCTTGGTCTCCAAGTCCTACATGCGTCTTCTGATCGAAGAAAAATCATCATAAAGTTTTATTCTGTTTGGACTCCGTTTGATATTCCTTTTCTGTAAACTCAAAAACAAGGAAAAAATAGAAACTAGCACTAGCCTCTGGGTTAATAAGTTAGTCCTAAAAATAATATAAAATAGCATATTAATGCATATAAAACATCCAAAACAGATAAAATAATTGCATGGAACAATAAAAAATTATAGATACGTCGGAGACGTATCGGCCTCCCACTATCAGCCCAATCTCATGTCCCTTCTCAAGCAACCTTTTCTGGTTCCCCTTCTCAAGTGGATCCTGACGCATGTGCAAGCTATCACAGACCCTAGGCTGCCTCCAAAAATGCGTCAACGGCCAACATGCCTCCAGCACCGCTATGCAAGCAGGCGAGAGGAACTGTCGGGGGAGTTACCCATGGCTAGACCAGGATATTAGGATAAGTCATCTCTAGAGTTAAGTCATTTCTGGAGTTAAGTCAGCTAGTTAGAATCATGACCCAACTACAATATTGACCCGACCACAATCTTGACCTGGCTACAATCTTGACCCGGCCTGCTACAGGACCTGGACTTAGATGATATTCCACCAAGGAGTCCAAATACAAGATGGAAACGCCTGACCTGCAAGACATGGAGGATTTAGAGGATTTAGAGTAGGACTCCGACCGTGGGTATAAACCGGAATCTCTTGTAACCCCATGGACTCAACTATGATATAAAGCGAGTCCCAGGGTCATGAGAAGGACGGGTTTCTAGATAGACAAGTATCGAGAGAGATGTTTTGATAGGTCTCGAGATAGATGCATGTTCTGATAGCTCTCGAGACAGAGGTAGCGAAATAGCGCCCTTGTAATCGAGACCATGACAATCAATAGAAATCAAGCAGGATGTAGGCTTTCACCTCCACCATGAGGGGTCGAACCTCAGTAAAATCGAGTCTTATCATGTTGCGATCAACCCCATTCAAGCTTCCGCCTAGCGATGATGGCTTCACAACTTAGTCTTCTCACAAGGACATTTGCCGTGGCAAAATCACAACAGGAATTCCACCTCCACTTCGGCGAGGTTCGTGTTGGATTTGCAGGCGATTCGGTTACTCCTCCTGTGCTGTTCGGCTTGGATTGACGAGCACCCCATCCTGCTAACCTCCATCCCCTTTTTTCTGGTGCAGCTCGGTAGCGCGCCATGTGCAGTTCGCTGATCATCATTGCACGCCCATGCAGTACGACTCGATGAGCTGCCCTCCTCCCCTTGCAGTCAAGGCATCCCGGACATGGAGTGTGAACGGAAACCCAAGTGTAGTACGTGTGTCACTGATACATCTCCAATGTATCTATAATTTTTGATTGCTCCCTGCTATTATATTATCTATTTTGGATGTTAATGGGCTTTATTTTACACTTTTATATCATTTTTCGGACTAACCTACTAACCGGAGGCCCAGCCCAAATTGCTGTTTTTTGCCTATTTTAAGTTTCGCCGAAAAGGAATATCAAACGGAGTCCAAACGGAATGAAACCTTCGAGAACATGATTTTCTCAACAGACGTGATCCAAGAGACTTGGAGTACGCGTCAAGATACAACCGAGGAGGGCATGAGGCAGGGGGGCGCGCCTACCCCCCTAGGCGCTCCCTCCACCCTCGTGGGCCCCTCGTTGCTCCACCGACATACTTCTTCCTCCTATATATATCCGCGTAACCCCCAAACATCCAGGAGCACCACGAAAACCTAATTCCACCGCCGCAACCTTATGTACCCGAGAGATCTCATCTTGGGGCATTTTCCAGAGCTCCGCCGGAGGGGGCATCGATCACAGAAGGCCTTTACATCAACTCCATGGCCTCTCCGGTGACGTGTGAGTAGTTTACGTCAGACCTACGGGTCCATAATTATTAGCTAGATGGCTTCTTCTCTCTCTTTGGATCTAAATACAAAGTTCTCCTCAATTCTCTTAAAGATCTATTCGATGTAATCTATCTTTTACGGTGTGTTTGTCAAGATCTGATGAATTGTGGGTTTGTGATCAAGATTATCTATGAACAATATTTGAATCTTCTCTGAATTCTTTTATGTATGATTGGTTTCTCTTTGCAAGTCTCTTCGAATTATCAGTTTTGTTTGGCCTACTAGATTGCTCTTTCTTGCAATGGGAGAAGTGCTTAGCTTTGGGTTCAATCTTGCGTCGCTCGATCCCAGTGACAGAAAGGGAACCGACACGTATTGTATTGTTGCCATCTAGGATAAAAAGATGGGGTTTATATCATATCGCATGAGTTTATCCCTCTACATCATGTCATCTTACTTAAAGCATTACTCTGTTCTTATGAACTTAATACTCTAGATTCATGCTGGATAGCGGTCGATGTGTGGAGTAATAGTAGTAGATGCAGAATCGTTTCGGTCTACTTGTTGCAGACGTGATGCCTATATACATGATCATACCTAGATATTCTCATAACTATGCTCAATTCTATCAATTGCTCGACAGTAATTCGTTTACCCATCGTAATACTTATGCTCTTGAGAGAAGGCACTGGTGAAACCTATGGCCTCGGGTCTATCTTTCATCATATTAATCTTCCAATACTTAGTTATTTCTATTACCGTTTATTTTACTTTGCATCTTTATTTCTCTTTATCATAAAAATACCAAAAATATTATCTTATCATATCTATTAGATCTCACTCTCGTAAGTGATCGTGAAGGGATTGACAACCCCTTTATCGCGTTGGTTGCGAGGTTCTTATTTGTTTGTGTAGGTGCGTGGGACTTGAGCGTGATCTCCTACTGGATTGTTCCCTTGGTTCTCAAAAACTGAGGGAAATAATTACGCTACTTTACTGCATCACCATTTCCTCTTCAAGGGAAAACCAACGCAGTGCTCAAGAGGTAGCAAGAAGGATTTCTGGTGCCTTTGCCGGGGAGATTCGTGCCAAGTCAAGTGAAGATTTGACTCCCGACAGCGAGCCATTACTGGCACCGTTGTCGGAGTCTACCCACAAGTCAAGACATACCAAGTACCCATCACAAACTCTTCTCCCTCGCATTACATTATTTTCCATTTTCCTCTCGTTTTCCTCCCCCCACTTCACCCTTGCCGTTTTATTGGCCCTCTTTTCCTCTCCCCCTCTCTTTCCGTTCCCCTTCTCTTTTTCTATTTGCCTTTTTGCCCGTTTCTTGTTTGCTTGTGTGTGGGATTGCTTGCTTGTCACAATGTCTCAAGATAATACTAAATTGTGTGACTTTACCAATACCAACAACAATGATTTTCTTAGCACTTTGATTGCTCCTCTTACCAATGCTGAAACTTGTGAAATTAATGCTGCTTTGTTGAATCTTGTCATGAAATATCAATTCGCCGTCCTTCCTAGTGAAGATGCCGCTACCCATCTAAATAGCTTTGTTGATTTGTGTGATATGCAAAAGAAGAAATATGTGGACAATGATATTGTTAAATTGAAGCTATTTCCGTTTTTGGTTAGAGATCGTGCTAAAGCTTGGTTTTCGTCTTTGCCTAAAAATAGTATTGATTCATGGAATAAGTGCAAAGATGCTTTTATCTCTAAGTATTTTCCTCCCGCTAAAATCATCTCTCTTAGAAGCGATATTATGAATTTTAAGCAACTTGATCATGAACATGTTGAACAATCTTGGGAGAGGATTAAATTAATGATATGTAATTGCCCTACACATGGTTAGAGTTTATGGATAATTATACAGAATTTTTATGCCGGATTGAATTTTGCTTCTAGAAATCTTTTAGATTCGGTCGTGGGAGGCACTTATATGGAAATCACCTTAGGAGAAGCTACTAAACTCCTAGATAATATTATAGTTAATTATTCTCAATGGCACACCAAAAGATCTACTAGTAAAAAAGTGCATGCGATTGAAGAGATTAATGTTTTGAGTGGAAAGATGGATGAACTTATGAAATTGTTTGCTAATAGGAGTGCTCATACTGATCCTAATGATATGCCTTTGTCTACTTTGATTGAGAATAATAATGAATCTATGGATGTGAATTTTGTTGGTAGGAACAATTTTGGTAACAACGCGTATAGAGGTAATTTTAATTCTAGGCCGTTTCCTAGTAATTCCTCTAATAATTATGGTAATTCCTACAACAATTCTTATGGAAATTTTAATAATATGCCCTCTGAATTTGAGACTAGTGTTAAGGAGTTTATTAATTCGCAAAAGAATTTCAATGCTTTGCTTGACGAAAAATTGCTTAAGGTTGATGAATTGGCTAGGAACATTGATAGAATTTCTCTTGATGTTGATTCTTTGAAACTTAGATCTATTCCACCTAAGCATGATATCAATGAGTCTCTCAAAGCCATGAGAATTTCCTTTGATGAGTGCAAAGAAAGAACCGCTAGGATGCGTGCTAAAAAGATTGCTTTATGAAAGCATGTTCTTCTAGTTTCCATGATAATAAGGATGGAGATCTAAAAGTTATTGATGTATCACCTATTAAATCTTTGTTTTGCAATTTGAATCTTGATAATGATGGGGCTGAATTTGAGCCACCTTTACCTAGAAGGCGTTCCAAAAATTCAGATTTTTTAGATCTTGATGCAAAAATTGGTAAATGTGGGATTGAAGAGATTAAAACTTTAAATAGAAATGAACCCACTATCTTGGATTTCAAGGAATTTAATTATGATAATTGCTCTTTGAGAGATTGTATTTCCTTGTTGCAATCCGTGCTAAATTCTCCTCATGCTTATAGTCAAAATAAAGCTTTTACTAAACATATCATTGATGCTTTGATGCAATCTTATGAAGAAAAATTTGAGTTGGAAGTTTCTATCCCTAGAAAACTTTATGATGAATGGGAACCTACAATAAAAATAAAAATTAAAGATCATGAGTGCTATGCTTTGTGTGATTTGGGTGCTAGTGTTTCCACGATTCCAAAAACTTTGTGTGACTTGCTAGGTTTCCGTGATTTTGATGATTGTTCTTTAAACTTGCACCTTGCGGATTCCACTATTAAGAAACCTATGGGAAGAATTAATGATGTTCTTATTGTTGCAAATAGGAACTATGTGCCATAGATTTCATTGTTCTTGATATAGATTGCAAACCTTCATGTCCTATTATTCTTGGTAGACCTTTCCTTAGAACGATTGGTGCAATTATTGATATGAAGGAAGGGAATATTAGATTCCAATTTCCGTTAAGGAAAGGCATGTAACACTTTCCTAGATATAAAATTAAATTACCATATGAATCTATTATGAGATCCACTTATGGATTGCCTACCAAAGATGGCAATACCTAGATCTATCTTCGCTTTTATGCCTAGCTAGGGGCGTTAAACGATAGCGCTTGTTGGGAGGTAACCCAATTTTATTTTTACTCCTAGATTTTTTCTACTGTTTAGTAATAAATAATTTATCTAGCCTCTATTTTGGTTGTGTTTTTTGTGTTTAATTAGTGTTTGTACCAAGTAGAACCGTTGGGAAGACTCGGGGAAAGTCTTTTTGATCTTGCTGTAAAAAACAGAAAGTTTAGCGCTCAGGAGAATTGCTGCCATTTTTATTTGGAAAGTGCTATTTAATTATTTATTTTCGCATATGACTAATAGATAAATTCCTCACGTCCAGAAATTTATTTTAGAATTTTTGGGGTTCCAGAAGTTGCGTTAGCTGCATATTACTACAGACTGTTCTCTTTTTGACAGATTCTGTTTTTCGTGTGTTGTTTGCTTATTTTGATGAATCTATGGCTAGTAAAAGAGTTTATAAACCATAGAGAAGTTGGACTACAGTACGCTTAACACCAATATAATTAAATAATGAGTTCATTACAGTACCTTGAAGTGGTGTTTTGTTTTCTTTCACTAACGGAGCTCACGAGATTTTCTATTTAAGTTTTGTGTTGTGAAGTTTTCAAGTTTTGGGTAAAGATTTGATGGATTATGGAACAAGGAGTGGAAATAGCCTAAGCTTGGGGATTCCCATGGAACCACAAGGTAAAATTCAAGGACACCAAAAAGCCTAAGCTTGGGGATGCCCCGGTAGGCATCCCCTCTTTCGTCTTCGTCTATCGGTAACTTTACTTGGAGCTATATTTTTATTCACCACATGATATGTGTTTTGCTTGGAGCGTCTTGTATGATTTGAGTATTTGCATTTTATTTTACCACAATCATCCTTGCTGTACACACCTTTTGAGAGAGACTCGCATGGTTTGAAATTTATTAGAATACTCTATGTGCTTCACTTATATCTTTTGAGCTATATAGTTTTTGCTCTAGTGCTTCACTTATATCTTTTAAAGCACGGTGGTGGATTTGTTTTATAGAAACTATTGTTATCTCATGATTCACTTATATTATTTTGAGAGTCCTTTAGAACAACATGGAAATTTACTTTTAGGAATAATATAAAAACTTTCATAGAAGTGCAATGAACACTGTGAGAAGTTTGATACTTGATAATTGTTTTGAGATATGGAGATAGTGATATTAGAATTATGCTAGTTGAGTAGTTGTGAATTTGAGAAATACTTGTGTTGAAGTTTGTGATTCTCGTAGCATGCACGTATGGTGAACCGTTATGTAATGAAGTCGGAGCATGATTTATTTACTGATTGTCTTCCTTATAAGTGGCGGTCGGGGACGAGCGATGGTCTTTTCCTACCAATCTATCCCCCTAGGAGCATGCGCGTAATACTTTGTTTCGATAACTAATAGATTTTTGCAATAAGTATGTGAGTTCTTTATGACTAATGTTTAGTCCATGGATTATATTCACTCTCACCCTTCCACCATTGCTAGCCTCTCGAGTATCATGCAACTTTCGCCGGTACCATAAACCCACCATATACCTTCCTCAAAACAGCCACCATACCTACCCATTATGGCATTTCCATAGCCATTCTGAGATAGATTGCCATGCAACTTTCCACCATTCCGTTATTTTGACACGCTTCATCATTGTCATATTGCTTGCATGATCATGTAGTTGACATTGTATTTGTGGCAAAGCCACCGTTCACAATTCTTCATGCATGTCACTCATGCATCATTGCACATCCCGGTACACCGCCGGAGGCATTCATATAGAGTCATATTTTGTTCTAAGTATCGAGTTGTAATTCTTGAGTTGTAAGTAAATAAAGTGTGATGATCATCATTATTAGAGCATTGTCCCAAGTGAGGAAAGGATGATGGAGACTATGATTCCCCCACAAGTCAGGATGAGACTCCGGACGAAAAAAAAGAAAAGAGAGAAGGCCCCAAAAAAATGAGAGAAAAAGAGAGAAGGGACAATGCTACTATCCTTTTTCCACACTTGTGCTTCAAAATAGCACCATGATCTTCATGATAGAGAGTCTCCTATGATATCACTTTCATATACTAGTGGGAATTTTACATTATAGAACTTGACTTGTATATTCCAATGATGGGCTTCCTCAAATTGCCCTAGGTCTTCGTGAGCAAGCAAGTTGGATGCACACCCACTTAGTTTCTTTTGTTGAGCTTTCATACACTTATAGCTCTAGTGCATCCGTTGCATGGAAATCCCTACTCACTCACATTGATATCTATTGATGGGCATCTCCATAGCCCATTGATACGCCTAGTTGATGTGCGACTATCTTCTCCTTTTTTGTCTTCTCCACAGCCACCATTCTATTCCACCATAGTGCTATATCCATGGCTCACGCTAGTATATTGCGTGAAGATTGAAAAAGTTTGAGAACATCAAAAGTATTAAACAATTGATTGGCTTGTCATTGGGGTTGTGCATGATTTAAATATTTTGTGTGGTGAAGGTAGAGCACAGCCAGACTATATGATTTTGTTGGGATAACTTTCTTTGGCCATGTTATTTTGAGAAGACATAACTGCTTAGTTAGTATGCTTGAAGTATTATTATTTTATGTCAATATTAAACTTTTATCTTGAATCTTTTGGATCTAAACATTCATGCCACAATAAGGAATAATTATATTAAGAAATATGTTAGAAAGCATTCCACATAAAAAATTCTTCTTTTATCATTTACCTACTCGAGGACAAGTAGGAATTAAGCTTGGGGATTGCTTGATACGTCTCCAACGTATCTATAATTTTTGATTGCTCCATGCCATTATATTATCTATTTAGGATGTTAATGGACTTTATTTTACACTTTTATATCATTTTTGGGACTAACCTACTAACCGGAGGCCCAGCCCAAATTGCTGTTTTTGCCTATTTTAGAGTTCCGCCGAAAAGGAATATCAAACGGAGTCCAAACGGAATGAAACCTTCGGGAACGTGATTTTCTCAACAAACGTGATCCAGGAGACTTGGAGTGTGCATCAATAAACAACCAAGGAGGGCACGAGGCAGGGGGCGCGCCTACCCCCTGGGCGCGCCCTCCACCCTCGTGGGCTCCTCGTTGCTCCACCGACGTACTTCTTCCTCCAATATATATCCACGTACCCCCAAACATCCAGGAGCACCACGAAAACCTAATTCCACGGCCGCAACCTTCTGTACCTGAGAGATCCCATCTTGAGGCCTTTTCCGGAGCTCCGCCGGAGGGGCATCGATCACGGAGGGCCTCTACATCAACTCCGTGGCCTCTCCGGTGACGTGTGAGTAGTTTACTTCAGACCTACAGGTCCATAGTTATTAGCTAGATGGCTTCTTCTCTCTCTTTGGATCTCAATACAAAGTTCTCCTCGATTCTCTTGGAGATCTATTCGATGTAATCTTCTTTTACGATGTGTTTGTCGAGATCCGATGAATTGTGGGTTTATGATCAAGATTATCTATGAACAATATTTGAATCTTCGCTGAATTCTTTTATGTATGATTGGTTTATCTTTGCAAGTCTCTTCGAATTATCAGTTTTGTTCGGCCTACTAGATTGATCTTTCTTGCAATGGGAGAAGTGCTTAGCTTTGGGTTCAATCTTGCGGTGCTCGAACCCAGTGACAGAAAGGGAACCGACTCCTATTGTATTGTTGCCATCGAGGATAAAAAGATGGGGTTTATATCATATTGCATGAGTTTATCCCTCTACATCATGTCATCTTACTTAAAGCATTATCTCTGTTCTTATGAACTTACTACTCTAGATGCATGCTGGATAGCGGTCAATGTGTGGAGTAATAGTAGTAGATGCAGAATCGTTTCGGTCTACTTGTCGTGGACGTGATGCCTATATACATGATCATACCTAGATATTCTCATAACTATGCTCAGTTCTATTAATTGCTCGACAGTAATTCGTTTACCCACCGTAATACTTATGCTCTTGAGAGAAGTCACTAGTGAAACCTATGGCCCCCGGGTCTATCTTTCATCATATTAATCTTCCAATACTTAGTTATTTCTATTGCCATTTATTTTACTTTGCATCTTCATTTCTCTTTATCATAAAAATACCAAAAATATTATCTTATCATATCTATCAGATCTCACTCTCGTAAGTGACTGTGAAGGGATTGACAACCCCTTTATCACATTGGTTGCGAGGTTCTTATTTGTTTGTGTAGGTGCGTGGGACTTGAGAGTGATCTCCTACTGGATTGATACCTTGGTTCTCAAAAACTGAGGGAAATACTTACACTACTTTACTACATCACCCTTTCCTCTACAAGGGAAAACCAACGCAGTGCTCAAGAGGTAGCAGTCACCTTTTCCTAAAAACTTATTTTTTAGTTTGCTATTTTTAATTTGGGCAATGTTTAGTACAATGTGCTTCTTATTTTGATTGCAGCTCCATTTGCGTGAAGATGACATTCATGTGGCATGCGGTTTGTACATGCTGGTGGAGCGGGGGCTTGAGATGTGGTTCAGTGCGCGTCCCTATGCAGTTGATGGGCACACTGAGAGACAACGAAAAACAACAGCTTGGTTTGTAGCGAGCTCTATGTTCAACACCATTGCAGTTCGAATCCCGACATGACATAGTGCACTTCCCGGCGCTAAGACGTCTAGTTGGGGGCATGGTGTTCGGCCACGATGGCAGCTGAGGATGGTGACGAGTAGTCACATCCAAGGCATGTCCAAAAGGACCGGATTGTAATCTTGATTATTTGTTTTAGGTCCATTTTTACAGTACACACCCATGAGAAAAAAAGAAGCATTGCAGTTCATTTTCTTCTCCTCTATATAAAATACTAAAAGTGAAAAAAATAAAAATGATCCCAATAGTACATAATCATGAAAAACAATTGCAGTTCCTAAGTTTGACCATGAAGTCCATATATATTTGTATTTTTTATTATAAAAAGACAAAAATAACTGACGCGATTCATTTAGATTCCATGCCAACTAATGGAAAACACAAGTGTAGTTCGTTTGCCACAACTATGTGGTTCACTCTGATAAAACAAGACAAAAGAATGTCGGAAACCACCATGGTTCATTGCTCATTGCTCAAAATTTGGTTGTCGTATGCAATAGAAAAATAATCCAAACTTGGTGGGATGCAGTCCGTATTGACAAAAAAAGATTACTTGGGATGTCGTTCAGTGTAAACATCTTCTGTAGTTCACTTTGTAAAACGGGAAAAAAGAAAAATATCGTAAGAAGTTCACTTCTTTTCAGATGTATTTTACTAGTTTATGCCCCGTGGTACACTTTCAAGAGTGATGTTGTTCACTTGTGTCCAATGTGAAATGCGAAAATATTAGGAAAACAACAAAAAGAATAATTTGGTTCACTTCTGGATGCAGTGCGATTCGCTCGCTCAGTCCATGCTGTCCACTCGGCAGGTCCACACGCTTAAAAAGATAAGTATGAAAAAGACAACAAAACTCACGCGGTTAAAAAATTGCGGCGAAAACAGGACAGAAAAATCACAAAATTTGAAAAGCAGAGTTTTCGTGTTTTGGTAAATTTGAAATTGCTCTTAGACCGTAAAGAACTAGAGAGAGTATTATATATGAAAAAGTTGTGCCTCGATGATATATTTCCAACAACATATGATTTGCATAATTCCGACAAGCCATTCGGAAAAAACATGAAAATACGCTCGCTACCACTCATTGGGGGCCGCACCATTTTTGACACTGCTTTTAAACCGTGACGAATATAGAAAAGTGTTCAACGTGGAAGAGTTGCGCCTAATCCATAGCTTTCCAATGGTATATTGCACACCTCCTTCCAATGAACGGTTTAAAATCGCAAGCAGTACCCAAAAAGGGCATGCAATTTTTTCTGCTAATATTGCAGTGTAGTTCTTTTAGCCTCCGGAGGAGGTTTAGAAGTTTATGGAAATAACATCGACTAGAAGGAAATATTTCTTAAACTTTATTACTCAATCATTGTTGTATGATCGGGTTGCTTAGATTTACTACATGGTAATTGTTTAACTATCAAATGAAGTGGTTGCTTCTACGGTGGGTGTAGGCACACGTGACAGTTTAGTTTAATTTGTTGGTGCGCGTGGTGGTCGGAACGTAAAATTATATATTCGTCACCCTTGGTGAGGAATAGTTATTGTTCACCCCTCTCTATTTTATTAATGCACCGTACTATTATGTTCCATAAATTTTGTCTTATTTCAGATGTAAAAAAAGAATGTATGAAAATATATAATCACCGTAAAAATATGTTATGATACGTAAGATATAAATGTAAAAACTTAGTGCAAAACGTACATAGAATGCAATGTTTCTGGTCTTATGACCTATATTTTTTTCTCATGCCACATTTTATGAAGTGAACCAATATGAATGTAACGATTTGTATTTCAAATATAATTTATTTATGAAATTATGTAACATTACCTCGAGTGAAGACTAACTTATTTTGCACCCCGTGTGATGAATAAACTCAACCTAATATGTTCTACTGCCAAATCAAGTAAACGAGTAGGCGTATTAGCGCAACCAAGTGTTAGGGACATCAGATTGCTGTCATGATGGCACCATGTCAACCACCCATCCATAGCTTTTTTTTACTATATGTAGCTTTTTTTATTTGTGTAGATAGCATATTTGGTATGTATCTATTTCCAATATGATATGTTTGTATATTCGTTTTCTTGGTTTTGCTATTCATTTATGCATTTAGAAATACGAAAATAATGTGGCAGGACTTAGTTTTGTGCATTTTGCTTTGTTTTTCATCCCTACTCATGAGGACAACTCTACTTTTTCTGTATCAATGAGTGTGGGTGAGGGCACTATATATCAGAACTACCATGGGATAAAGTAAACCACATGTATAATAGGCTCGTATACCAAGCATGTATTAATGAGGATAAGGAAGCATTAACACAATGCAGATAAGGATGCATTAATACATAATATGATTAAATGGCAACAATTAATTGTGGAGATTATAGCAAGCCTTTGTACAAAGAGGCATTTATTTACTACAAAGCTATAGGAGGAAAGAAATAAATTTACTACAAGTTTTTCTTCTGTATTAAGCTCCAAGACTGCTAGCTTTCCCTCAATATAAACACAAGCACCTAGGCAAAGAACATGAATTCGGCAAAATCAATGAACAACATTAGCAGAAAAGGAATAGCTAACTATCTCCCATGGCCGGTATGCGGAACTACACACATGCCCTATGCTTGGTAGCTCTTGTAGCCATGGCTGTCGGATGTGGGGCTCCGGCTAACCCTTAGGTTCGAACACTGTGGTGCCCGTGAAATCTTTCCCTCCTACCGATCTACGCTCTAGCTCGCTAGATCTCGTGGACGAACTCGACGAACTCACAACACAGAAAGACATGGGGTTTACACTGGTTTGGGCCACCGTTGTGGTGTAATACCCTACTCTAGTGTGGTGTGTGGCGGATTGCCTCTTGGGCTGATGATGAACAATACAAGGGAAGAGCAACCTCCTGAGGTTGAGGTGTTCTTGTGCGTATGAACTTGTGGTGTATAGGTTCTCTCAAGCTAAGATGAGATGATCCCTCTCTCTCTCCCCCCCTCTCTCTCTCTACTCTCGCCCCTTCGTCCCTCTGTCTGTGGTGACTAGTCCTATTTATAGAGATCCTAGTCCTCTTCCCAAATATTGAGCGGGAAGGGAGCCAACAATGGCGGGCTAATTTGAAGGGGGGCAACTAGTACAAGCTATCCTGACAAAAGTAGTCTTCGCCTGCACAAAGCTCTGGTGGTGACGTCGTCTTGGGCTCCACGATGACCTCCGTCTTGCAGTCCATGGCCTTGGTCTTGTTGCACCGAAATGGCAACCTTTGCCTGATGCCTCGGTACTCCGCGGCTGCGCCTGCCCCCTTTGCACCAAAGAGGAAACAAGGACGTTGCGTGTGCTGGCGCCCGCCTGGTGTCGATCGCCATGGCTCACGTCACGAGAGCCTCATGAGGTTCGCCCAGCCTTGATATCTCCGCTCCTCGCGTGCCTGCCTGACTAGGCCACTTGGGAGGATGTCTTGCGTCGTCTGCCTCGCGAGGCTAGGACCCTCGTGAGGGTCTTGGATGCTTTGCTGATGAAGATGGGACGTACGGCCAGCTGGCTCCGCCATGCCGTGGGCCACAGGCAGGCAAGTCTGGGGACCCCCGTTCCCAGAACGCCGACAGTAGCCCCCGGGCCCAAGGTGCGCTCGGGCTTGGCTTCGCGGCGAAGCCAAGGGTCAAGTTCGGAGCACCGCGGGCCCCAAAAGCCTGCGGCCTCGGTTGATGCATGGCGGTTGATAGGTTGTGGGCGTCTCCGCTTCCCCATGATGCCTCGGCAACTGCTCGACTTGACAAGTCCCTGCGACATGCAAGGGAAACCAGTATTTCCTGCGATCGTGGGAGACGCCGGTTGGCCTTTTCTTGCTATAAATGGGGAGGGGGCGGAGCCCCTGTTTCCCGTCTCTTCCTCGCTTGCCCGCTTCTTCTTTGCTTCAATGCTTGCTCCAATGGCGCCTATCAGAAGGTCCCCGCCGAAGAGAAGGGGAAAGCCCCCCGGGATGTCCCGGAGCCACTCCCGCCAAAGAAGAGGTCGATCCACCGCTGTGATGAAGCGGCAATGCAGGTGGTGACGAGGCCTTGGTGCGGGCGGCCTCCTCCAGGGTAACCGCTTCCCCTGTACGCCCAAGTCGAGGGCTCGGGATGATGAAGTGACGAGCAGCGCTGCCCATGCCGCATCTGGGGTCGCCGCGCCACAGCGACGCGTGCCGTCCACGCCGCGGACTCCTCGCGCAAGTTGGTGTTGTGGGTGCCGATGCTTCCGAGCTACTCGATCTGCTTCCCGCGGTTCTTCTCCGACGTGATGCCGCCAAGGGGGCCTCTCGAGCTCTGGCTGCAGCACGCCGAGTGCAGCGCTCCGGCGATCGAAGCGGAGATCAAAGCGGTCCCCACCGGCAAGATCTTCGTGACTCGCGGCTGGGGCGAGGTCGGACGGGTCTGTCGTGCGAGGGCGCCCTCGCGATCCACTTCGAGTACGACGGTGCCTCCATGCTTTTCTTCAAGGTTTTTGACGATGGGGGTTGCCGCCTGGAGTGCTGCTCCAGAGAGGAGCGCGAGGCTGATGTGCGCTCCGCTCGCAACCACTCCAGCAGCAGCAGCCCTTGGGAGTCCAGCAGCTCTCCTGAGCTCTACAAGACTCTCAGAGCAGGGCTGCGGCGTCCGGCCACCGTCGCTGCTGATCTGGATGGGGTTGGTGCTGGCCTCCCATGGCCCACTTTTGATGATGGCGTCCGCCACGGAATGATGTAGATAGGATTCCCCTTAGCATCAGCTTTTGTATCCTGCGGAGAATCATGAATCACCCCGTGGGGGCATGTAAGTATCTGCAATGCCTTTGTACTTATCTTCCTTGTTATGAAGATTTGATGAACGCGTGTCCCGTTAAGGCTCGGCCCCCCCATTCTTTCCTCCCGATAGCTTGTTGCTCTATGCTGACGGGTCCCGGTCCCAAGGCGGCTACAACCGTCGCTGGTATGCTAGGTCGTGATGCCGTGGTCAAGGCCAGGAGGTGCGCGACCCGAGGTCCAGTAAGAGCCCCTGAGGCGCGATGCTCAGGAGGTCCCCCTTAGCGCCCAAGCGGCCATGGTAAGGAAAGAAAGGAAAATGACTTGGCCGCAACGGGGTTGCAGCATGGTGCGAGCGACTACTGGGCCCAAATATTTAGCCGATCTGAGGGCGAGACTTATCTTGCCGACTTCGCGGTGATTCCTGATGTTGCGCCAGGGTTGGGTGCCAACTTACGCGACATAGCTAGGCCAGTCCGTATGAGTTTTCCTTCTCCCGAGCTCTTCTTAGTGCTCTACGTCCTCAGGTCCCGGCCCTCGAGCGAGCTTAGCCGCCACTGGTATGCCAGGTCGCGATGCCGTGGTCAAGGTCAGGGGGTGAGGGCTAGAGAGCCAGTAAGAGCTCCTGAGTCGTGATGCTCAGGAGCCCCCCTTTTTACGCGTAAGCGAATCGCACGAGAGAAAGGAGACTCACGGCGCCGCCTGCTATCCTTCCCACGGGGTCCCTGTGGACAGGCACAAGAAGAAACATGGTTTGCCGTTACTGCCGCCTGCCTGCCGCTGGTTCGTCCGGATGAAGTGAAGGCACTGAGGGCCTGGTGAGGTGACGTGCACGACGCGTGCCACGAGCCAGAGCTCGACCACTCAGATTTGTCGGCTGTGGCAGGCACGTACCCATGCACCATCGTCGTGCCTGTGTAGAGGCCCCGAGGGAGGCGATGATCGAGCAGGTGATAGCAGTTGGTAGGTTAAGCATGAAGAGCAGATCGACTTAGGTAAATGCAGGAAGATACATGCCACTGGGTCTGGCCAGAGTGGCATGGGGATGATGCAGCCCGAGGGGCGCCCCCGACAAGGTAAGCTAAAAACATAAGCAAATGGGATACATGCCACGGGGACGGACCCGTGTGGCCTCAGAATAATGCAGCCCGAGGGGCGCTCCCAGCTTAAATGAACTTGGAAGATGTCTCCTGGTTCTGTAGACGAAGTAGAGTTGGTGCAGCTGAAGCCACACGTTGAAGGAATGTCTCCTCATGAGCCACCGGGACCCTGAGCCTCTGGAGGCTCTGGGGGCTCCGGAGGTTCCCTGAACACCGTCCCCATCTCCTCAAGAATGGCGTGGAACCTGGCCTCCTGAGCTGCCAGGACTTCCCGCATGTTGCGCTGATAGGCCGACGGCACTCTCGGCAAGCCGAAGGGCATGCGAACGTAGCTGTGTGGTGGACTCTCACAGCGGCCCGCACGTGATGGCCAGAAGCGTTCCTGAGATGCGGCCCTGTTGAGCCCTGGGATGTCGATGCAGACGTGCAGTTCAGCACCCTCGCCTGGATGGTGAGCCGCGCTCGGTGAGCGGCTGTCACCGCGCATGGCTCTCACGTCTTGTAGCTCTTGGGTGGTCTTGGTGATGAACTCCTGGGTGGTGGGCACTCCTTGCCCTGTACTCTCCTGAGGAAAGCGTGCCATGAAGCATGCTTCCAAGTGGTGCCCAAGCGCCTCCCTCGTGAGGTTGGCAAGGTCTGAGGCTCTCCAGGAGAGAGCCCCTGAGTCCTGCCTGACAAGGGCGCCGGGCGCGCTTTCCTATGCGGTTGAGGGAGGTGCCCCTGGAGCTGGCGCTGATCCTGACGTGGCCCCTGACGCGACGCCATCTCCTTGGGGTCCTGCGCGGCGCGACAGCTTCTTCTTGGGGTTGGTCTCCGGAGGGCCTTCACTTCTGCTGTCAGGGTTGTCGATTGCTGCGGCTTGGAAGGCGCGCTCAAGGGAGCACACCGCATCCCTTTCTTCACATGGGACCGTGATGATTCCCCCGCTTCCTGGCATCTTGAGAATGTTGTAGCCGTGGTGAGTGACTGCCATGAACTTGGCCAGGGCTAGATACCTGAGGATGGCATTGTACAATAGGCAGATGTGCGCGACGTCGAAGTCGATGAGCTCGGTGAGGTAGTTCTTGCGCTCCCTGAAGGTGACAGGCAGGCAGACTTGCCCTATCGGTGTGGTGGAACCGTCAGTCACTCCTGAGAAAGGTTTGGTTGGCTGGAGCTACTCATAGGGCACTTGGAGGTTGTCGAACGTGTCGACGGATAAGATATTGAGCCCTGCGCCGCCGTCGATGAGAGTCTTGGTGACTTGCACATTGCTGATGACCGGGGAGCACAGCATAGGGAGTGTGCCAGCGGTGGCTGCACACTTGAGCTGGTCGGCCGAGTAGAATGTGATGGCGCATTGAGACCACCTGAGCGGGCGCATGGCCTCGAGCTTGGGGAGCGCTGCGTTCACCTCGCGAGCGAACTGTTTGAAGATGCGCTGAGAGGCTGGGGCCTGAGCACTGCCCAAGATGCAAGCGATCACATGCGGCTCCTGCAAGCCCCCAGCCCCCTCGTCCTGGTGGTGGTCGTCGTTCCTTCTCGGTGGCGGCAACGGGGGAAGACCAGCGTTGCCCTGGGGCGATCCTCACGAGGCCGGTCCCTCCAGGCGCCCTCATGAGGCTTGTCCTCAGGAGGCCGGTCGCGCCACTCCTCGCACGGGCCACGGTGGTCCCAGTGTCCGCCTCCGCGTCCTCCTCCACGGCCGTAGCCCCGGTCATTGCGCTCGGGGCGTCGACCGAAGCGTCCTTCCCGTATAGCTCTGAGCTCTTGACAGTCGCTGGTGTTGTGGGTGTTCAGGTTGTGGAAGGCGCAGAACGGACGGCCGTTCTTGGATGACTCGGGCTGATCTCTGCCTCGCTTGGTGTCGGCCTCCGCTGCGAGCACAACTGCCTCTTTGCGCTTCACGTCCATGGCCTTGGCCTTCTTTTCCTTCACTCCTGCAGCTGGTAGCTCAAGGAGAGAGAGGCGCCCCTCCTCAGCTCTTGCGCACTTGGTCGCCAGGTTGAACAGCTCATGAGATGTGCAAAGCTCCTCGTGGATAGCCAACTCTTCCTTCATCTTGACATCATGGACACCGTCTGAGAACGCGAAGATGATGGCTTCGTTCGTGACCTTGGGGATCTTGAGCCGGGTGTTGTTGAAGCGCTGGATGTACTTCTGAAGGGTCACTCCTAGCTGTTGCTTGATGCGACGTAGATCACCCGCGGCCGGTGGGCGGTCGCGAGTGCCCTGTAAATTGGCGACGAAGCGGTCGCTCATCTCGTCCCAGGAGGAGATCAAGCCGTGCTGCTGGTTTAGGAGCCAGGAGCGGGCCCCATCCTTGAGAGCCATGGGAAACCAGTTCGCCATGACTTTTTCGTCGCCGTTGGCCGCTTCGATGCTCAGCTCATAGAGCTGCAGAAACTCCACAGGGTTGGCGGTGCCGTCGTATCGAGGAGGTAGATCTGGCCTGAACTTGCCTGGCCAGGTGATGCTACGCAGTTCGGGGGTGAAGGCACGGCAGCCAGCCGTGGTCGCCGGGGCCTGCTTCTGAGGCAGAGCTTGGTCTTGGCTAGGACCGCGCTGCGCCACTGCAGGCAGCACGCGGTCTTGACGAGGTGATGCGGGGAGCGCCGGTGTAGCTTCTCGCGGCCGCGGGATTTCTTGGCAGCTTGTTTCTTCACGCGCGGGCGCCAGGCGCGGTGGATCATGCCGCGAAGGCGATTGCCTTGGTGCCAAGGCACCATCTTGGGGTCGAGGCGGTGGAGGCACGCCATGAGCCCCGTTGCCCGCGGCTGGTTGAGGAGGAGGTAGAGAGTGGGACGGTGTCGGAGAGCCCCCTGCGGCATGGACGAGCTCGGCGACGCGGTCGAGCCACTCCTCGTAGAGGTCGTCGACGGGGCGGTAACGCAGGAGCTTGTTTGCCGCGATGAGCGCAGACCGTGCCTTCATGGGAGCACGGTGCGCGTGAGATGAAGAACCAGCAGGGGTGAGTGATGGAGTAGCGGTGCGGCCGTCCAGCCGCACTAAAGGATTCAGCGAAGGCGCCTGCTGCTCGTTCCCCACCTGGCCGGTGGCAGCGTTGGCGGCGGGAGACGGAGAACAACGAGGCGGCCCGTCGACGGGAGCCATCTGAGCAACGCATGCGGCGAGGGCAGCCCGACGCTCAGCTCGAGCATCCGCTATTGAGACGACGGAGCAACGAACTGATGGAAGGGAAGCTACGATGCACCCCTACCTGGCACGCCAAATGTCAGATGTTGGGCTCCGGCTAACCCTTAGGTTCGAACACTGGGGTGCGCACGAAGTCTTTCACTCCTACCGATCTACGCTGTACCTCGCTAGATCTCGCGGACGAACTCGACGAACTCACAACACAGAAAGACACGGAGTTTATACTGGTCCGGGCCACCATTGTGGTGTAATACCTTAATCCAGTGTGGTGGTGGTTGATTGCCTCTTGGGCTGATGATGAACAATACAAGGGAAGAACAGCCTCCTGAGGTTGAGGTGTTCTTGTGCGTATGAACTTGTGGTGTATAGGTTCTCTCAAGCTAAGATGAGATGATCCCTCTCTCTCTCCCCCTCTCTCTCTAGTCTCGCCCCTTCGTCCCTCAGTCTGTGGTGGCTAGTCCTATTTATAGAGGCCCTAGTCCTCTTCCCAAATATTGAGCGGGAAGGGAGCCAACAATGGCGGGCTAATTTGAAGGGGGCAGCTAGTACAAGCTATCCTGACAAAAGTAGTCTTCGCCTGCACAAAGCTCTGGTGGTGACGCCATGTTGGGCTCCACGATGACCTCCGTCTTGCAGTCCATGGCCTTGGTCTTGTTGCACCGAAATGGCAACCTTTGCCTGATGCCTCGGTACTCCGCGGCTGCGCCTGCCCCCTTTGCACCAAAGAGGAAACAAGGACGCTGCGCGTGCTGGCGCCCGCCTGGTGTCGATCGTCATGGCTCACGTCATGAGAGCCTCGTGAGGTTCGCCTTGCCTTGGTATCTCCGCTCCTCGCGAGATTGCCTGACTAGGCCGCTCGGGAGGAGGTCTTGCGTCGTCCGCCTCGCGAGGCTTGGACCCTCATGAGGGTCTTGGATGCTTTGTTGATGAAGATGGGTCGTACGGCCAGCTGGCTCCGCCGCGCCGTGTGCCGCAGGCAAGCACGTCTGGGGACCCCCATTCCCAGAACGCCGACAATGGCCACCACTGTCTTCTCATGTCATGCAGCAGGGCGTTATGTAGGTATGGTTTTCTTCTTTCTTTCATAATCTCTTCACTCTATTTGGATACACAAACTTGTATTTTCCTGGTGGGTTATATGTGTTGATTGAGGTATCTCTATTGTGATTTGTGCACAGATACTGACCTGTGTACAACTGTGGACTATTGTTCACCACCAGACCGAGCTAGTGGCAACATTGCGTGCAAAGCTAACTGTGTTAACCGAGGTTATGACAAGGATAAGAGCAGTTGAGTTGAAGGCAGTAGTAGCACATGCTGTTGCAGAAAGAACTGAGAAGTACCATGAAATGAGTTTATATATGTACTAGAAATATTGCGTGAAGGTGAATGCTTACATTGTTTGTGTGAAACCTGATTTAGTTCATACAAGTAAATTAATAATAAGCTATTGATAATTGTTGATTTAGTATCTGGTTTTCCTTGTGCCACTAAAATCATTTTATCGCCACGACACAGAAAAACAAATCATTATTATCACATCAAATAATGAGAAATTAATCAAAAAGATTGGAAGTCCCACACCACTATGCAACAAGCCATAGAATATCCCCCATCGTAGTCGTTATAGGGAACAAGCCATATAAATTGAGTGGGTCTATTCGAACAACACCCCTTAAGACCTTATTCTAACAACAGTAACCTTATTCTGCACACACCCCCACCGAACCGACCCTAAGGCGCACCAAAAAAAAAAGAAAAAACCACCCCACCCGACCCACTCCACCCACGATCTTACTCTCCCCCCCCCCCGCATTGTCGGCCCCGAGCCCCGCTCCCCATAGATCCTCGTAGCCGCACCCCAAATCCCCGCCATCTTCTTCATCTCCGGCTGTCCACCCACGCTCCCTACCACCTATCTCCCCTGTCACCCAAGCCACCAGATCTGGCCCCTCCCCCAACCGCCCCACCCCCACTTTCCACCACAGCTGCTGCTGAAAATCCAGGCCCGAGCCTAGCTCAGCCTGACCATCAGGCCTACTAAATCGGGGCTAAGCCTGGATCAAGCCCGAAAAAGCCCGACACGGACCGGTCGGCCCGGCTTGACTGTAGCGATCCGACCTCAGGTGGTGAAATCTCTGCGTATAAGTGTCATCCTTAGATCGGTAATGCTGACACACACACAATACTTGAAGGATTTATAACAGAGTTCAATCACACACTTATTACATTGAATATCTCAAAAGAGAGTATTTATTACAATAATATGGCTGAAGGCCATCTAATGAAAATAACAGCGGACGCTTCAAAGGTAAAATGAGTCCATCAACTCCAATGACATTGCTGAGTGCACGACAACGACCTAGCGCACCTTACTCTTCGTTTGGAAAGTCTGCAACATAATACGTTGCAGCCCGATACGAGTCAGCACATGGAATATGCTGGCAAAATAACACTGTAGAGCAATGAGCATGTAGCAGCTATAACTATATGCATAGTGGCAGGTGGTGGCTCTATGGTTATTTTTGCAGAAAGCTAATTTTTCCCTACACCAAAGGAATATATTTTATTTAACTACAAAGTTTGTTGAAAACATTGATAAGGTTCCTCCAACTCAATCCCAAATTAAATAGTCATCAACCCAACAAATTAATTCATAGAGTGATGAGATCAAATCAATAATTCAAGTACCAGATACTCAAGATGTCCATAACCGAGGACACAGCTAACCATGATTAGTTTATACACTCTGTAGAGTTTTGCGCACTTTTCCCCACAAGACTCAATCTCTTCCGTTGTATTTCTCGCACTACATGATGTTTGAGAAATAGATGACCAAGAAACAGTCTTTCAGAAGCATTAACTCTTTACTCTGGGTAGACAGTACCACCTACATCCCCTACACTTGCTAGCCTACCACTCAAAGAGGTCAGACAACTTACTCAACTATGCCAGAGCCCATAATGGCTTGTGGATGCACACGTAAGTTTCCAGCAAGTATAATCTTATGATCCCTTTGAGCCTGGGTGGCAAACCGTAGGATGATCCCAGGACAACACGGGATTGCTCCAGGTGCCCACACAACCACTGGGTGCTCCAGGGTGCCTCAACCAATCCACCCAGATGTGTATTAAAGTAGCCAGCTTAAGTTTAACCATTAATTAAAACTCTCACATCTGTCATGGATCACTCAAACCAAACCACGTCTATGAGCATAGCATAGCAGTATAAGCACAACGTAGAAGTAACTCCCCGGGTTTGAAATAAAGACAATAGGTACTACCTCATCACTACTTCCTAGTACCCACAAATATTCAAGTCCTAACCATGCATTGTTTGAGGATTGAACTAATGCATAAAAACTGGGAAATAAGGGGTATGATCAAAGTGTTACTTGCCTTGCTGACGATCTCAAAACCCTAGTGACTCATAGTAGCACACTTTGCACTCCGGAAACACTATCCCAAACAAAAAATAACATACATAAACACTCAAGCAATAGATGCAAGGGTAAAAATCAAGATAAAAGATCCAAATTAAATGTTCAACTAAAGAGCTTTCATTTGCAAAAAGAATCAACCAAATCGGAGCTACGAAACTCAAACTACGATCAAAAGAAGTTCAAATTCTAATCTGCTTGCAACCAAACTTTAAATTGTTAAAACCATATTCAAGTTGGTTAACTGGAAAGAGGGGAACAAGAAAAATATTTTTGCGTTGGTTTCACTGGATTTGGACGAGCGAGCAAAAAGTAGTGAGGGGTTGAAGATCAGGAGCTAATCTGCGATAAAAATAATCGTGGATAGGTCCCTGGCCAAAAATAGAATAAAAGAAATAGGCTATCGAACGAACGTTCGCTATCAGGGACAAACGAACAAATGTGTTTGTTAAAACGAATAGAACAGAGAATTTTTGCTAAATAGATTCGTTCAGAAAACAACCGAGAAAACCCTATCCCTAAACCGATCTAAACCGAGAACCAAAAAAAAACCGGTGAACCGGGGCGCTTTGTACCGGTTCATGGCGAGGCAAGGCGGCGGCGCGGGTGAGGCGGCGCGGCAGTAGCTGGCGGTAGCGGCGCGGCTCGGTGGCGCAAAGGCAGCAACGGCGCGGCTCGGCGGCGGTGGTGCGGTGGCTCGAAGTGAGGGAGGAGGCGGCGGCGGTGGTTATAAAGGCCAGGCGGTTGGCCTTGGGTGAGGGGGCGGCGCGGGGTGGAGTCCGGCTTGGACTCCCGTCGGCGGCATGCGGCGGTGGGTCTCCTCCCCACGCAGGAGGAAGGCGACGGCGAGGTGGGCTGCTGGGCCGCTCGGCTAGGCCTTCGGCCCAGTTGGGCAAGGGAAGGATTTTTTTAAATAAAATTCTGCCCGAATAAAATCCTAATAAATTATAAAAAAATTCTAAAAAATGCCAAAACAATTTTCTCCATCTAAACCTATTATTTAGAACGAAGTGAACATTTTTCTGGGCTAAAAATGCAATTTCCAAAAATGCATACTTTTCTAATTCAAATAAAATATCAAATAAAAACCAAATAAAATATTAATTTGATGTTAAAATTTCTCCTCCAATATTCCTCTCTTTTTGAAGTCATATTATCTCCTCTCTTTTAATTTAAATATTGGAAATAATTAGAGAGAAAAATATTAAAACCAAATGGATCCTCTTTTCAAATTTGAGAAAAACTCAAATATGAAAATGTATGAAATCCCCAACTCTCTCCTTGGGTCCTTGAGTTGCTTAAGATTTCTAGGATCACAACCAAATATGCAAATAAAATATGATATGCATATGATGACCTATGTATAACATCCAAATTGAAAATTGGGATGTTACAAACCTACCCTCCTTAAGATGAATCTTGCCCCCGAGATTCGGGTTGGCTAGAAAATAGGTGTGGGTGGTCTTTCCGTAGGTCTTCTTCTCGCTCCCAGGTGGCTTCATCCTCGGTATGGTGGCTCCACTGAACTTTGCAAAACTTGATAACCTTGCTGCGGGTAACTCGACTGGCAAACTCAAGAATCTTGACAGGTTTCTCCTCATAGGTTAGAGCACTCTCCAACTGAATTGCTTCTAGATGCACTTATCTCTTAGGGGAATATCGTCCATCTCGGCATGGCACTTCTTCAACTGGGAAACGTGAAACACATCGTGAACTCCTGACAATCCTTCGGGTAAATCCAATTTGTAGGCAACCTCTCCCATACGTTCCAGAACTCGGTATGGTTCTACAAATCACGGAGATAACTTTCCCTTAACTCCAAATCTTTTAACTCCTCGGAGTGGCAACACACGAAGATATCCTCTATCTCCTATTTCATAGACTACCTCCTTGCGTTTAGTGTCGGCATAATTCTTCTGTCTGGACAGAACTACCTTCAATCTATCTCGAATCAACTTAACCTTCTCTTTGGACTCTTTGATCAAATCTGGTCAAAACACCTAATGGTCTCCAACTTCATCCCACATTAATGGTGTCTTGCATCTCCTTCCATACAAGGCTTCAAAAGGTTCCGTCATCAAACTAGCCTGATAACTGTTGTTATATGAGAACTCTGCATAAGGTAAATTATCATCCCAACCAGATCTATAATCTAGCGGACAAGCACTCAACATGTCCTCTAGAATCTGATTGAATCTCTTGGTCTGTCCATCTGTCTACGGATGAAAGGCTGTACTGAACTCCAGCATAGTACCCAAAGTCTGGTGCAATTGATTCCAAAACTTTGAGGTAAACTGTGTCCCTCTATCTGATATGATGGTCCTCGGAACTCCATGTAGACATACGATCCTGGTCATATGTATCTTGGCTAACTACGCGCTTGTATAGGTGGTTTTCAATGGGATAAAGTGAGCTACCTTGGGCAGGCGATCAACTACTACCCAGATGGAATCATATCCTGATTAGGTCCTGGGTAATCCGGTGATGAAATCCATGCCAAGCTTGTCCCACTTCCAATCGGCTATCGACATGCGCTGTAATAATCCGGCTGGCTTCTGATGCTCTGCCTTCACTCTCTGACATACGTCACATACTGCTACATACTTGGCAATATCTTTCTTCATACATGTCCACCAGAAACGCTCCTTCAAATCCAAATACTTCTTGGTGTTTCTGGGGTGAATCGAGTATGGCAATTCATGAGCTTCCTGAAGTATTAACTTCCCGATCTCTGCATTATTGGGCACGTATACACGATCCTCAAACCATAAAGTCTCGTGTTCATCCTCACGAAAACCTTTGGCTTTTCCTTCGCTCATCTTCTCCTTAATCTCAGCAATTTCCTTATCATCCTTCTGAGCTCCTCGAATCTTTCCCAATAATTTAGACTCAACCTCCATTGTTGCAACAAAACCTCTTGGAACTATCTCCAAACGAAGTTCCTTGAGTTCATCTAATAAGTCCTGCGGTAATCCTCTGCTTACGAGCGTATTGGCATAACTCTTGCGGCTCAAAGTTTCTGCTAAGACATTGGCCTTTCCTGGATGATAATGCAACTTCATATCGTAATCCTTTATGAGCTCCAACCATCTCCTATGCATGAAATTCAACTCCTTCTGCGTGAAAATGTACTTCAAAATATTGTGATCCGTGTACAAATCACATATATTTCCAATCAGAAAATGTCTCCACATCTTGAGCGCATACACTACGGCTGCTAACTCCAAATCATGTGCAACATAATTCAACTCGTGAGGTCGAAGCTGCCGTTAGGCATATGAAACAACTCTTCCGTCTTGCATAAGTACACCTTCAATTCCCAAATGAGAAGCGTCACAATAAACTTGGAAATCCTTGCGTTTATCCGGAAGAATCAGCACCAGGGTTGTAACCAAATGTTTCTTCAACTCCTGAAAACTTGCCTCACAATCCGCGGTCCATTTGAACTTGGTGTCCTTCTTCAACAACTCTGTCATGGGTTTCGCAATCTTTTAGAAATTCTCAATGAACCTCCTGTAATATCCTGCGAGTCCCAGAAACCTGCGGATCTCTCCAACTGAGGTAGGTGCCAACCACTAAGTGACAGACTGAACCTTTGTAGGATCAAGGGCTATTCCTTCTTCTGATATAACATGTCCAAGAAATCCAACTTCCTTCAACCAAAACTCACACTTGCTGAACTTCGCATATAGCTGATTTTCCCTGAGCTTCTCGAGAACTAAGCGCAAGTGTTCCTTGTGTTCCTCTTCATTATTCGAGTACACCAAAATATCATCAATGAACACCACAACAAACTTATCCAAAAACTCCATGAACACCTTGTTCATCATACTCATAAAATAGGTAGGGGCATTAGTCAATCCAAATGACATGACCCTGTACTCATATAGCCCGTACCTTATGGTAAAAGCTGTCTTAGGTATATCCTGTTCTCGAATCTTCAGCTGGTGGTATTCTGATTGAAGATCAATCTTGGAGAATACTTTAGATCCTTGCAACTGGTCAAATAGATCATTGATCATCGGGAGTGAGTATTTGTTCTTGATCGTCACTTCATTCAATGCCCGATAATCAACAACCATTCTCAAAGATCCATCCTTCTTCTCAATTAAGAGCACCGGGGCTCCCTACGGTGATGAACTTGGTCAGATATAACCCTTCTCTAATAACTCCTTAATCTGCTTCTTAATTTCTTCCAGATCATTTGCGGGCATCCGATATGGTCTCTTCAATATTGTTCTGGTGCCCGACAAGAGCTCTATCAAAAAATTCCATGTCTCGATCTGGCGGCATGCCTGGTAGCTCCTCTAGAAATACATCCGGGTAATCCTTCACAACAGGCACTTCTTCCTGAACAACTCCCGAGAGAAAATTCACTTGGGTCCTCCTTGGCGCATGCCTAGACACGTACTTGATCCTCTTTCCCTCCGAGTTGGTGAAGAAAATTGACTTACTAGCACAATCGATGTTTCCTCCATACTTCGATAACCAATCCCTGCCTAATATTATATCCAATCCTTGGGACTCCAAAATTATTAGGTCTGAGGGGAAAATGTGGCTACCAATGGTTAGGGGTAGCCGATCACACCATCGGCTGGCCATATACTCTGCTTGTGGCGAGCTTACTAACATGGGTGACCTAAGGGCTAAGGTTGGCAACTTCAACTTGTCCACAAATACCCTTGATATGTATGAATGCGATGCACCAGTGTCAAAAAGAATGAGAGCGGTAAATGACTTAATCAAAAACTTACCGATCACTTCATCAGGCTGTTCTTCAACCTCCTCCACGTTGATGTGGTTCACCTGACCTGTCGTGAACGGGTTTGGTTTCTTCCCTGAGCTTCCATTGCCATTTCCATTCTTTGCTTCAGGACATTCAGTGGCATAGTGTCCAGTCTTCCCACACTTGAAACAAGTAATGTGACTTAGATCCTTCATGGCGGGTGTTGCTGGGTTGGAACGGTTCTGTCCATTTCTCCCTCCATTCCCATTCCCATTCTTAGGGACACAATGGTTATGCGAACTCCCTCCATTATGGGTATGGCTTCCATGGTTATGAGTGTGTCCTCCCGAGTTCGGGGTAAAATGGGGCTTCTGCTGAGCTCCAGAATTATACTTCCCTTGTCCATACTTCCTTTTGCGGCTCTCTATCTGTTGCTGCTTGCCTTCAATCATAAGGGCCCTATCTACCAAATCCTGCTAGTTATTGAATGTTGCCGCCATCAACTGCATGCTCAGCTCAGCATTCAGCCCTTCCATAAACTTCTCCTGCTTCACGGCATCTGTGGCCACATCGTCCGGGGCATAACGAGCTAACTTACTAAACTCATCCATGTACTGCCCCACAGTACGATTTCCCTGGCGTAAGTTGCGAAACTCACGCTTCTTCATACTCATTGCTCCAGTTGAGACATGGGTAGTACGAAAAGCTTCCTGAAACTGATCCCATGTGACATTGGCTATGGGAAAAGTGGTTGTGTAATTCTCCCACCATGAGGTTGCTGGTCCATCCAATTGATGTGTGGCAAAGCGCACCTTCTTAGCATCTGTGCAACCTGCGGTGGTCAGCTCCCTTCGAATCCTGCGGAGCTAGTCATGAGCAACTATCAGCTCGGGGCTACTGGAAAACACCAGCTGATTCAACCTCAGAAAACGGGCTAAGTTGTCTACTAGAGGTGGTGGCGGTGGGTTGTTATTGTTGTTGTTGTTGCCTTGATTCTGGACTAGTAGCATTATCAAGGCATTCTGCTGCTGGATCAACTGGGTGAGCTCCGGTGGGAAGACAAATCCGGGGTCATGTCTCGGAGGCATCTGATAGGTTTTAGAGGGGAGAGATTAGAATAGAGTGTGGTCTGAGGAGAAAATCACTACCCATATGCACATGATACAAACACAATCATATCACACCACTCAATTCAAACAAGGGCATACAATCGATCTTGCTACCGTTACAAAATATTTGGACTACTACTATGGGGGAATACTACTGATAATATGGTGGTCGACTAAAAGTTTTGATCGGAAGAAGACTCCATGATATCTGCTCCAGCTTCATCTTCATAGTCGTCATCATTGTCGAGGTCGGAGTCGGTGTCGTCGATGATGATGTAGTCTTCGGGATGGCCGTCACCTCCTGGCGCAGGGTCTCCCATGAATGCTCCTAGCCTCTTCTTCATATCTTCATTCTTCTCCAGTAGTACTGCAATTTCCTATTCATATCCATCGCGTGTAGACTTGAGTTCCTCTTCTAGCTCCATGTTCCTGGTCATCACCTTCTTCAGGTCTATCATGCTGGCGCACATCTGGTTCTCTTGACAACTAATGTGTTGGTTTAACTCCTGGATGTATGCTGCAATGGACTTGTCCCTCCTCGTGCTGATCATCTCCCATTGCTCATCTCGGCGTCCACATATCTGGTAGATGGTGTCCTTAAGATCCTTGTGGTAAACCTCGCCGATGCGTCCCATGGCAATGTGAGCGGCCATGCTCTTTCCTAGATTCCAGGTTGGTGCATCAAAGGAAAACTCTATGGGATCCTGATGTCTAGTACACAACCTTCTTCTTGTAGACGTTGTAGGGCCTCCAAGTGCAGAGGTTTGTAGGACAGCAGCAAATTTCCCTCAAGTGTATGACCTAAGGTTTATCAATCCGTGGGAGGCGTAAGATGAAGATGGTCTCTCTCAAACAACCATGCAACCAAATAACAAAGAGTCTCTTGCGTCCCCAACACACCTAGTACAATAGTAAATTGTATAGGTGCACTAGTTCGGTGAAGATATGGTGATACAAGTGCAATATGGATGATAGATATAGGTTTTTGTAATCTGAAAATATAAAAACAGCAAGGCAACTAATGATAAAAGTTAGCACAAATGGTATTGCAATGAGTTGTAACAAGGCCTAGGTTTCATACTTTTGCTAGTGCAAGTTCCCTCAACAATAATAATATAATTGGATCATATAACTATCCCTCAACATGCAACAAAGAGTCACTCCAAAGTCACTAATAGCGGAGAACAAACGAAGTGATTATGGTAGGGTATGAAACCACCTCAAAGTTATTCTTTCTGATCGATCTATTCAAGAGTCCGTAGTAAAATAACACGAAGCTATTCTTTCCGTTCAATCTATCATATAGTTCGTACTAGAATAACACTTTAAGACACAAATCAACCACAACCCTAATGTCACCTAGATACTCCAATGTCACCTCAAGTATCCATGGGTATGATTATACGATATGCGTCACACAATCTCAGATTCATCTATTCAACCAACACAAAGAACTTCAAAGAGTGCCCCAAAGTTTCTACCAGAGAGTCAAGACGGAAACGTGTGCCAACCCCAATGCATAAGTTCACGAGGTCACGAAACTCACAAGTTGATCACCAAAACATACATCAAGTGGATCACGTGATATCCCATTGTCACCACAGATAAACACGTGCAAGACATACATCAAGTGTTCTCAAATCCTTAAAGACTCAATCCGATAAGATAACTTCAAAGGGAAAACTCAATCCATTATAAGAGAGTAGAGGGGGAGAAACATCATAAGATCCAACTATAATAGCAAAGCTCACGATACATCAAGATCGTACCACCTCAAGAACACGAGAGAGAGAGAGAGAGCGGGAGAGAGAGAGATCAAACACATAGCTACTGGTACATACCCTCAGCCCCGAGGGTGAACTACTCCCTCCTTGTCATGCAGACCGCCGGGATGATGAAGATGGCCACCGGAGAGGGATTCCCCCCTCCGGCGAAAGAAGTCGGTCAAGGGAGCCACGAGGGTGGGTGCGCGCCTAGGGGGCAGGCGTGCCTTCCTGCCTCGTGGCCACCTCGAAGCTTCCCTGACGTATACTCCAAGTCTCCTGGATTGCTTCCGTTCCAAAAATAACTCTCCTGAAGGTTTCATTCCGTTTGGACTCCGTTTGATATTCCTTTTCTTCGAAACACAGAAATAGGCAAGAAAACAACAATTTGGGCTGGGCCTCCAGTTAATAGGTTAGTACCAAAAATAATATTAAAGTGTATAATAAATCCCATAAACATCCAAAACAGATACTATAATAGCATGGAACAATAAAAAATTATATATACGTTGGAGATGTATCAGCATCTTCAAGCTTAATTCCTGCTCGTCCTCGAGTAGGTAAATGATAAAAAACAGAATTTTCGATGTGGAATGCTACCTAACATATTTCTCCAAGTAATTCTCTTTATTGTGGCATGAATATTCAGATCGATAAGATTCAATACAAAGGTTTAGTATTGACATGAAAATAATAATACTTCAAGCATACCAACAAAGCAATCATGTCTTCTCAAAATAACATGGCCAAAGAAAGCTATCCCTACAAAATCATATAGTCTAGGTATGCTCTATCTTCATCACACAAAATATTTAAATCATGCACAACCCCGATGACAAGCCAAGCAATTGTTTGATAGTCAACGACCACCAGTTTCAAGAAAAAGGGTAAAGGGAAGAAGGGGAACTTCAAGAAGCACAGCAAGCTAGTTGCTGCTCTAGTGAAGAAGCCCAAGTATGGACCTAACCCTGAAACTGAGTGCTTCTACTGCAAAGGGACTGGTCAATGGAAGCGGAACTTCCCCAAGTATTTGGGGGAAAAGAAGGATGGCAAAGTGAAAGGTATATTTGATATACATGTTATTGATGTGTACCTTACTAATGCTTGCAGTAGCGCCTGGGTATTTGATACTGGTTCTGTTGCTAATATTTGCAACTCGGAACAAGGGCTACGGATTAAGCGAAGATTGGCTAAGGACGAGGTTACGATGCACATGGGAAATGGTTCCAAAGTCGATGTGATCGCCGTCGGCATGCTACCTCTGCATCTACCTTCGGGATTAGTTTTAGACCTAAATAATTGTTATTTGGTGCCAGCATTGAGCATGAATATTATATCTGGATCTTGTTTGATGCGAGATGGTTATTCATTGAAATCAGAGAATAATGGTTGTTCTATTTATATGAGTAATTTCTTTTATGGTCATGCACCCTTAATGAGTGGTCTATTTTTACTAAATCATGATAGTAGTGATACACATGATCATAGTATTGAATCCAAAAGATGCAGAGTTGATAATGATAATGCAACTTATTTGGGGCACTGCCGTTTGGGTCATATTGGTGTAAAGCGCATGAAGAAACTCCATTCTGATGGACTTATGGAATCACTTGATTATGAATCCCTTGGTACTTGCGAACCATGCCTCATGGGTAAGATGACTAAAACTCCGTTCTCCGGAACAATGGAGCGAGCAACAGAGTTATTGGAAATCATACATACTGATGTATGTGGTCCAATGAACATTGAGGCTCGCGGCGGATATCGTTATTTTCTCACCTTCACAGATGATTTGAGCAAATATGGGTATATCTACTTAATGAAACATAAGTCTAAAACATTTGAAAAGTTCAAAAAATTTCAGAGTGAAGTGGAAAATCACTATAACAAGAAAACAAAGTTTTTATGATCTGATCATGGAGGAGAATATTTGAGTTACGAGTTTGGTCTTCATTTGAAACAATGCGGAATAGTTTCGCAACTCACGCCACCCGGAAAACCACATCGTAATGGTGTATCCGAACGTCATAATCATACTTTACTAGATATGGTGCGATCTATGATGTCTCTTACTGATTTACCACTATCGTTTTGGGGTTATGCTTTAGAGATAGCTTCATTCACGTTAAATAGGGCACCATCTAAGTCCATTGAGACGACACCTTATGAACTGTGGTTTGGCAAGAAACCCAAGTTGTCGTTTCTTAAAGTTTGGGGTTGCGATGCTTATGTGAAAAAAGCTTCAACCTGATAAGCTCGAACCCAAATCGGAGAAATGTGTCTTCAAAGGAAACCCAAAGGAGATAGTTGGGTACACCTTCTATCACAGATCCGAAGGCAAGATATTCGTTGCTAAGAATGGATCCTTTCTAGAGAAGCAGTTTCTCTCGAAAGAAGTGAGTGGGAGGAAAGTAGAAGTTGATGAGGTAATTGTACCTGCTCCTTTATTGGAAATTAGTTCATCACGGAAATCAGTTCCAGTGATTCCTACACCAGTAAGTGAGGAAGCTAATGATGATGATCATGAAACTTCTAATCAAGTTACTACCGAACCTCGTAGGTCAACCAGAGTAAGATCCACATGAGAGTGGTACGGTAATCCTGTTCTGGAGGTCATGTTACTTGACCATGACGAACCTATGAACTGGATTTTTCATAACTATTACCCATGTAAGATTTTCATAACTATTACCCCTTTCATTGTGATGAGGTTAAACTTCATTAAGTGTTTTGTATTGATCGGAAAAAATACCAAAATTTTCTATGCCGTCATAGACGCGCACTCTCAATAGTAGGAATGAAATCGACACTTAAATGTTCAATATTTTTGTTTTCCACAAATAAGGAAACAAAAACATAAATCTTTAAGTGGATAGAACATCAATTTTTGGTGGAATGGATATGGAAATGGAATTTATCCTTCCCCAAATAAAAAACTTTCCATCATAGTGTGGACATTACGGCTCCATTATGCCTTGTCATGCAGGCCCTTGTCAATCTCTACGAAAGAAACTCAACTAATCGAGTAATCGAGTAATCGAGTAGCCTATTAGCGCAACCAAGTGTTAGGGACACCAGACTACTATCCTGATGGCACTGTGTCAACCACCCATCCACAGTTTTTGTATTTGTGTAGATATCTTATTTGGTATGTATCTATTTCCAATACGATATGTTTCTATATTCATTTGCTTGGTTTTTATATTCAATTATGCATTCAGAAAAAATAAAGAATAATGTGGCAACACTTAGTTTCGTGCATTTTTGCTTTGTTTTCATCCCTACACTACAAAAAAGATACATCCTTGACATTTTGGGCCGAACGAATTTTTTTCCTGTCATACATATGACACTTCTATGATGATAATTGTGACAAAACCCGGTATCATCATTGATGTGGTGGGTTCCTATTTCTATGACAAAAAATCATGACAAAAAATGGGCTTTTCGTCCTGGGCGGGCCGGAGACGCAGTTGCATGACATTCTTTGGGCCGTCCATGACGGAAAAAACCATGGTAGAAGCGAGGGGGAGGAAAAATTAGGGGAGTTCCCGGTTACGGTGGGAGGTCGGAGGCCGAGCGATGCGCGTTTCTCTCGTACACGTACGCGCGTGTGTGTGAGGTGTTGGGTCTAACTGAACCCGAGCGAGGCGTTGGGCTCTAACTGAACCCGAGAGATTGCACTGCAGGCTACGCATTACTGAACCCGAGCGATCAATCTATGGCTGTTAACTGAACTCGATCGAGCGATTCCTTCACTACTGCTGCTAACTGAAACCGATCGATGCTGCCTCTGGGATGAACAGTGAGCGTTGCAGGGGGTTTGGATGAACAGTGAGCGGTGGCGTTGCCTCTGGATGAACAGGAACCCGTGGTGTGGTGGAGGGCTGGATGAACAGTAGACGGTGGAGGCGTGCCCGTGGAGGGGTGGTTGAACAGGACCCCGTGGTGTGGAGGGCTGGATGAACAGTAGATGGTGGAGGGGTGCCCGTGGAGGGGTGGTTGAACAGTAGCCGGTGGAGTAGCGCGCGGTGGAGGCTGGATGAACAGGAGCCCGTGGAGGCTGGAGGAGGTCGACGGTAGCCCGTGGAGGCTGGATGAGGTTGACGGTGGAGATGAACACTATCGCATGGAGTCCCGTTTTGTGGTACGCCACACCCCTCCTGATGAACAGGACCCCCGTTTCGACCGTAGCGCTCCAACACAAGTCCGTTTCGTCCGTTTTGCGGTACGCCACACCCCTCCCAATCTATAGGACACCCCTTTCAACCATAGGAGGTCCGTTTCCTCCGTTTTGCGGTACACCAAGCCCCTCCCGATCAACAGGACCCTGTTTCGAACGTAGGAGGTCCGTTTCCTCCATTGTGCGGTATGCCAGGCCTCGTTTCCATCGCCTGTTCCGTCCAAGCCCTCCCGATGAATCGGACCACGCATTCCATTCCGACCCAGCCGGTTGGCTCCCACGCGTTCCGTTGCCTCCCGTTGAACACGACGCATTCCATTGCCTCTCCATGAACACGACGCATTCCGTTGCCTCCCCACGAACATGACGATGACGCTATTTCTCCGTTCTGACCCAGCCATGTACACGAGCCCTAGCCGTACGTATGCGCGAGTAGGCGTTCGAGACCTTGCCCGTATGTAGACATATGTGGCCGTATTTTCTTTCTTGCACCCTGGCCGCTGTATGTACGTGTAAATGCTACGTGCGCGCCTCTACTACGACACGTACGCGCCTCTACTATGACACGTGCGCGCCTCTACATCCACCAGTATATGTGTACATACACGTTCGCGACCAGAATGACAACACTACGTACGCTTTGACCAGGTGGGTCCCGACTGTTAGGCACTTCCTTGCCTGCGAAGATGTAGCTGGTGGGTCCCAGCAGTCAGGGGGGCGAATCATTTTTTTGCTTGGACGCACTTCCTTGCGAGCGAAGATGTAGCTGCTGGGTCCCAGTCAGGGGGAAACATTTTTTCGTGAAATACAATGGCCCGTCCACTGGGTCCCAGCAGTAAGGTGGAGGAATCATTATTTTCCGCATAATAAGGAGGCACTTCCTTGATGCGGCCGTGGACTCAGCTGTCAGCCTCTCCACGTACAGTCCACGTCCAATGGAAGTCGTTCCTTGACCACGTTGACCATGCTGCGCCGAGAGCACCAGGGTAGTGGACGACGGCGAGGCCTAGGAAGGGGATGATGGGGAGCCGGGGAAGACGCGGCAGTGGAAGCCCGCGTGGAGAGAAGTATGAAGGTTCACTGGTTCGGCTGCGGTGTGAGGTTGCCGTCACCGCAGGGCCTGGCCAGCGATGGGAATAGTAGGGGGTGGTGAGGCCTCCGCGGCAGCACAGCCGGCCACGGGAGGCAGGAGCATGCGGCACGACCGGCGCTGCTTTGGGCGGCTAGAGCAAGAAGACCAGAGGTTGAAGAAGCACTACGGTCGTTGGATGGACATCGTACAGCCACTGGAGCTATAATCATTTATATTGACTAAGTTGACAAAGCCCTCGGTCCCCGTCAACTTAGTAGGCCCACAAGTCAGCCTCCCACCAATGTGGGTCCCAGCTAACACGGGGTATTCATTTTTTTGTGCGTAATAAGGAGGCACTTCCGGTGGGTCCGAGCTGACAGCAGGGGGAACGTTTTTTTTCATGAAATACGGTGGCCCTTGGGTGGGTCCCAGCAGTCAAGGCAAACGTTTTTTTTCACGAAATACTGGTGGGTGTCTGGTGGGTCCCTGCTGTCAGGTGGAGGAATAATTATTTTCCGCGTAATAAGGAGGCACTTCCTTGCAGTTGCCTTGGACCCAGCTGTCAGCCTCTCCACGTATAGTATTCTTCCGATGGAATTCGGTCGTTGACCACATTGACCATGCCGCGCCGAAAGCACCACGGCGGTAGACGACGGTGGGGCCTAGGAAGGGGACGGTGCGGAGCCGGGGAAGATGCGATAGTGGATGCCCATGCGGAGAGGAGTACGAGGGTTCACTGGTTCGGCTGCGCTGCCGTCGCCACATAATAACAGGAGGTGTGGGTGAGTGGAGTGGACGGATGGCCTGGCCAGCGGTGGGAGTAGTATGGGGGTGGGGAGACCTCCGTGGCAGCACAGCCGGCCACGGGAGGCAAGAGCAGGCGGCACGACCGGCGCTGCTTTGGGCGGCTGGAGCAAGAAGACCAGAGGTTGAAGAAGCACTACGGCCGTTGGATGGACATTGTACGGTCAGTCGAGCTAGAATCGTGCATATTGACTAAGTTGACAAAGCCCTTCGTCCCCGTCAACTTAGTAGGCCCACTATACTGGGTCCCAGCTAGCAGGGGGGTATTCATTTTGTTGTGCGTAATAAGGAGGCACTTCCTTGCGTGCGAAGATATAGCTGGTGGGTCCGAGTTGTCAGCGGCGGTAACTTATTTTGCGAAATAGAGAGGCCCTTTCGGTGGGTCCTAGATGTCAGGTGGAGGAATCATTATTTTGCGCGTAATAAGGAGGCATTTCCTTGCGTGCGGTCGTGGACCCAGCTGTCAGACTCTCCACGTACAGTCCACCTCAGATGCATGTTGGTTGTTGACCACGTTGACCACGCCATGCCGAGAGCACCAGGGTGGTGGACGAGAGCGAGGCCTAGGAAGGGAACGACACGGAGGCAGGGAAGACTCGGAAGTTGTTTTTGTTTCCCACGCGGAGGGGAGTACGACTGTACGAGGGTTTACTGGTTCATCTATCGTCGCCGAATAATAACAGCAGGTGTGGGTGAGTAGAGGGATGGCTAGGCCAACAATGGGAGTATGGTGGGGCAGTGAGGCCTGCGCGGCAGCACAGCCGGCCGCGGGGAGGAGGGAGCAGGAAGTCCCGCCACCGCTTGTTTGAGCACCTGGAGCAGGAAGAGCAGAGATTGAAGAAGCATGACGGCCGTTGGATGGACATCCAACAGTATACATGCCATCTGTGGAAAACAACATACAACCCATATGCCATTATTTCAAATAATTCACAGCCCATTTGCTAATTCTTACGGGTTTTTTGGAGCCCATATTCTTTTTATTAGCATTACAACCCATATTGTGGCCACGGTTAAAAAATTATACGAAATTTTGCATATGTCGGTGCGGTATAAACTGTTTTTAATCCCGAAATTTCGAGTCACATTCAGACTGGTTTTAAAAATAAATGTATATCAATATAATATCCAATAAATTGTCTGTCGGGTGGTAGGTGCGATATATGCCAAGGGGTGGCTTATCATTATGGGAACCAGTAAGACGTCGCCGATGCCTGGAAGTGGGATGAGGCGAAGACATGCACGCCGGCGAATCTTACCCAGCTTCGGGGCTCTCCGTGGAGATAACACCCCTACTGCTGCTCTGCGGGGTCTCCTCATGATCACTAGATGAACAAGTAGCTACACGATGCTCCTTGAGCTGTTTTGTGAGAAGAAGAAGTAGAGCACGGCTAGCCCTCCTCCCCTCTCTATGTGGTGTCTAGAACTAACTTGGATCAACCCTTTGCATGGGTTCCCCGGGGGGTTTATATAGGCCTACCCCCCGGGGGTACAATGGTAATCTGGCTGGGCGTGGGGCCCAGCCGTCTGTGACTACACTCACCGGCTTCTGCGCCGGCTGCTGGGGCCCGCCGGCTGGTGGGTCCCGCTGGCTGCCGGCTCCTTGGTCGAGAGGAAGGCCCCACTGTCCAGGGCCTTGTCAGTGGCTGGTTACTGTTGCTCAATCCTGGTGACGAGGGCTTCGCCGAGGTGGGCGTGGCTACAGTGCCACCGTCCGGCGGGTGATCGTTGTAGCCTCACCGCATCTTGTCTCCTTAATGGGGCGTCTCCTTCGAGGGACGTGGCAAGCCGGCTGTGGAGAGCCGGCTCTGTCTTGGGCCGACTGGGGGAGGCCTGGCCGTCTTCGGGCGTCTCTCTGCCCGAAGGGGCCCACCGCCCGTGGGCCGCACTGGCAGCCCGTCATGGATGACATCAGGGTCAACGTGGCAATAGTGCCGTGCCGGACGGGCCATGGCCACCCGTACGACGCACTGTGCCAGGCGTGCTCCGGGATTCGGTGGTGGCAGGCTTTACTATAGCCACGCCCCGTCACATCGCCGTTATGTGGATGCAGACTTCGAGGGTACGATCTTGACCGCTTTGTGTGAGCCGGCTTCTTGGAGTCGGCCTTCTCGCGGCCGGATTCTCGGAGCCGGCCCTCACGCGGCTTTCTTCATGAGGGCTAAAGTCGGGTCACCTTCCGATAGCCGGCCTGGGAGACAGCCGGGAAGGGGAAGGCGGCCCCACATCTTGGATTCTTGAGGGCCTAATCGGCTTGTAATTTTCCAGAAGAGCCAGGGGGTCATTTACTCCGACAGTAGTCCCCGAAGCTGATCGAGCTTCGAGGCTGACAAAGGGACGAGAAGCTTGGTCAGCTTCCTATCCTGCGGGGCCGGCTTTGCTTGTGCGCGCCGTCTTTGGAAAGCCCCGTTCCTCGTAGGCTGGGACGCGGGTCGGCCTGTGAGCTGACCGCGCGCCATCCCGCGGGCCACGTGGCAAGGAAATCCTGCCAACGCACGCGCGCGACGGGACGCCGCCGCAGGCCCGGGCCCGCCACTCCCCGGCCTCGGCCCGAGCGCGGATCTTCTGCGGCCCACACGGACCGCTCGCCTTCCCGCGGTGGTTTTATTACGCCATCAGAGCGCAGTAATCGCAGGACATGGGGGAGTGGGCGCAGTTGATCCCCACGTCCCCCATGCCACGCCTCCTCGGCTCCGCCGCGCGGGTCTATAAGTAGGGGGAGGAGGGGGAGCGGCAGAGGCTCGCACGCTCTCCCTCGCTCCACCCCTTCTCGCCTTCCTTCTTCTTCCGTCCGCCGCTGCAGCAACTCATTGCCGTGCCGTTCCACCGTCGGACCTCTCGGTTCCTTTGGTCCCACCGTAGCGGGGTCATGCGCGTCTACGCTGTCGCTTCGTCTTGCTCCCCGCCACATCGCTCCCATGGCACTGTCGAGCTCGTGGGATGTCTCCAACGTCCACGAGGACCACGTCGAGTTCCTCCGCCGGACGCGGTGCCTGCCGGGCGAGAACTTCGTGCGGGTTCGTCAGGCGCCAGCGAGGGAGATCTCGCCGGCACCGAAGGAGGGCGAGCGGGTGATCTTCCGCTCGCACTGCCTGCGCGCTTCGGCCTCCCGGCGAGCGGATTCCTTCGAGCTTTCCTTGAATTCTACCACCTCCAGCCGCATCACCTCACGCCCAACACGGTGATGCTATTGTCGTCCTTCGTCACCCTGTGCGAGGGCTTTCTTGGGGTTCTCCCCACTCTCGAGCTCTGGGGGGGGGGGAATTCTTCCAGAGCAAGCTCGGCACCGTCGTCGCGGGCGTGCCCGCCCCCTGCGGGGCCTTCATTGCCATGAGGCGGACGGGCGAGAACAATCCATTCCCGCGCATCCCGCTAATCCAGTCGGTGAAGCTCTGGCAGAAGCCCTACTTTTACGTGAAGAACGTCGCCCCGCAAGGCGACTACGTCAACCTGCCGGCTTACGTAGCCGGCCCGCCGGCTGGGAGGCAACCTTCGTGGCGCTACCGGGCCAGGTCGTTGTCTCAGGCTGGGAACGCAGCCGTCTCCCGGCTCCGGGTGATGATCCAGTCGGAGGGCCTGACTGGAGCCGACTTGGTGGCCGCCTTCGTGGAGTGCCGGGTACTTTCGCTCCAAGGCCGGCCTCACATGATTTGCTAGATGAGCGGCCGCTTAGACCCGTGCCGGCTGAGCACCAGGGAGATGCCTCATGCAAAGGTGTCTTACATGGTGAACTACATCTCCAACTACAAGCTCGCCGAGGATTGGCGATACGGCAAGGGGCCGTATTCTCGTGCCAACCCTCCGCCTGCCGTAAGTTTTTCTTATTTTCTTCCTTTTTGTAGGCGGCCTCGTGATAGCCGAACTTTGATCAGTTGGTTTGCCCTTAGCAGAACCCTCTTCTTCCACCGACGGCCGGGGCCGCAGGGGTAGAGCGCCAACTCCTCCCTGACCGCACGATGGACGACGCCGACGACCCGGACCTGGGAGCGGCCGCCATGGAAGACGCCATCGTGGGGGAAGGCGACGAGGCAGGAGGTGCGGGGCCCGGAGCCGGCTTCGAGGACTGGCGGGACGACAACGAGGTCGAAGCCGCCCCGCACCGCCAGCCCGCGCTTGATCATCAAGGCACGGGCCCGTCTATCGCGCCGGCTGCCCATGGCGGCGCGCAGAAGCGCCGGGCCGCGTCGACCTTCTTCGGCAGCCGGCCGAAAAAATCCAAGGCTTCCGCGGCGGCGACCAAGCGGGATGAGGCGGCCGTGAAGGCGGCCCGCTTCCGTAAGGCGGTGAAACAGCCACAGGCGATCTCGGCGTAAGTCGTCAAACGTCTTGTATATATATATATATATATTTTGTTGTCCTTTTCGATTGAAGCTCTTCTGAACCTTTCTTTGCTCGCCGGGCAGGGCACCGCTTTCCCTTGTGCGAGGTCCTGGCGGCTCCGTAGTCGGGCCGACTGGAGGGTCCTCCGGCTCCCGTCGCGTGGATCCCCGCGCCGACCTTAGGGAGGCCACGGAGCGGAACACACGGGAGGCGCGGGAGGAGCGGGAGGCGGCGGAGCGAAGGACCGCGCAGGCGGCGAAGGAGTAGGCCGATGCGGCGGCCAAGGCCCGGGCGGAGGCGGAAGCCGCGGAGACGGAGGCGGAGGCCTCGCACAACCAGCCTCCGTTGCTCGTCGTTCCGCTCCGCGTCGTGGCCCCCAACATCCCCGTGCCCCCATCGGAGGAGGTCGACCAAGACCCGCCGGTGGTGGAGAGGAGGGAGGACCACGTGGTCTTCATGGAGGGGGCGCCGCAGACGGCGCCGACTGGGGCGGGCCAAACCGGCCAATCAGCCGCGGCGCCAGAGCAGCCGTCCGGGGGCGAGCCGGAGTCCGGGGCCGGCCTCGAGGTGCAGCCGGCATTGCACCGGCGCACAGGGGGAGGCACCTCCGCACCAGAGCCGCACCGAGCTGCGGGCGCCAGCCAGACGGCGGAGGCCCTGGAGGCGGCCAGCGTCAGTACGTCCGAGTGGACTCCCAGCGGGGGGACGGGCGAGCTGAATGCGGTGGCCTAGGAGGTCCGGAACCGGCTTCAAGCCCAAGCCGCCTCGCTGCAGCGATACACCCAAGAGTTCCTCGCGACGCGGGCTGTCATCCAGGTGAGTCTTCTGGCCTTGGTTGTTTTGCTCTTTTGATTTCTTCCGTGGGGGCTCGTCAGCGCACCCACTGGGTGTAGTCCCCGAGTTCCGAGTCGGCTGCTGCGCAGGCGGCTTGGAACTTACTAGGTCCTGACAACTATCTTATTCTCGCCTCCTATCTGATCTTCCAGGAGTATCATAACCTCCGCGCTGTTGCCTTCAACTCCCAGGCTCAGGAGCTGGGCCGGAGAACCGAAGACCTGACCAGCAGCCTGAGTGTGTGCTTTGTTTCGTTCATCTCCTGTGGGGGCGCATCAGCGCACCCACTGGGTGTAGTCCCCGAGATTCGGGCCGACTGCTGAGCAGTCGGGTCGGATCTTCCTTGGCGACTTCTTCCTTATTGATTTTCCTTTGTCTTCATGCTTGCAGGAGCCAATGCCAACTTGAGGGGGCAGCTCAGCGGGGCCCAGGCCGCCCTTCGCGCCAAGGAAACCGAGTACAACGCCTTGGTCCTGGAGCGTGACCGCCTGGCCAAGAAGTTGGCCGACCAGGAGGAGAGCCACAAGGCGGCCCTGAGGAAGGCGCAGGACAGCGAGGACGCCCTGAAGGCCGAGTTCGAGACCGAAGCGGCGGGCTGGGCTGAGGCAAAACAAGCGCTAAGCAAGGGCTTTGGTCGTATCGAGGATCTGATCGACGGTAAGCTGCCTTCCTCACTCCTTGCTTGCCCCTTGCCCCCTGATTTGTGTTCTGACTTGTGCTGCTTTTGATTCTCTGTGCAGACTACTTTCCCATCTACTCCGTCTTCGCCACCCAAACCATCGAGGCCCATCGCGAGGCGCGCCGGCAGGCAGGGGCTGAAATCACGCCGGACGTGAGCCGGACGCTTGAGGAGCAACTCTTGGCGGTCCAAGCCCGGCTGCAGCCGGCTCACCGTATGCTCCGCTACCTCCAGCGCGCCGGGGCGCAGGTGTTGGCCGCCCTCTGGCCAGGCGAGATGATTCCCCGCACCCCTAGTCGGACTACCGACTGGCTGGAGGTTGCGGTTGGCCGCTTCGAGGCCTGGAAGGCATCGGCGGCCCGGCTTGGAGCTGGGCGGGCGCTCGAGTTCGTCCGCTCCTGGTATCCCGGGCTGAACCTGGACCAGCTGCGCACCTGGCGGCTGGAGGCCGACGAGGAGATGGAGGAGGTGCGGCCGGCTATCGCTCAGCGTGCCTCGACGATCGCCGAGTGTACTGATATCAGCGTCTTCGCTCCTGAAATAAATGACGACGGCATTGCCCAGCCGGAGGAGTGGTTCGGGCTGGACCCGACAGCGGGTGAGGACTCGGCAGAGGAGATCGCCTCCAGCGATGAAGGCGAAGACGACGAAGGAGAGGAGGGCGAAGACGTTGAGCCGGCCGGTGAAGCGGCCAGCCAGCCTCAGCCTGACCGTGCTTCCAGCAACGAGGCGCGTGCTAGCGCGCCCTCTGCGGGAGGCGGTGATCATGCCGAGGTTCGCCAGCCGGCCACTCCTCCAGCCGGCACTGCCGTCTCCATCGACCTGCCCGACTAGCCAGTCGCTACCTTGGCTTAATCTGCCATCCTTGCTTTTCCTGCTTGTTACCCTTTGAACAATTTTTATTAAACTTGCGCAGTTCCACCCACTGGGGGTGTATTCGGATTATGTTGAATGCTGGCCTTTTGAAGGTCTTTTGTGTAAATATGATCATGTGCGTGTTTGGTTTCCATTCGTGTATGCTTTTTATCCTTAGGCTGTTTCCTTTGCCGCCTTCCCCTTTTGGGAAGGCAAGTACTCGAGCTTTCTTAGATTGAAGCGAGGCGAATGGAAGCCGGCCGGCCGGCTACTCTAGTATTCGGTCGGTGGTGGGAGAAAAACCGGCTTTTGTTATATTAGCCTGTTAGTCCCTAGCCGTTTTTCGTGTGGGCGTCCTTTCTTGCCTTTAACTCTTGCCAGCCGGACAGCCAGTTCTTCGAACTGTGACTTTTGGCAAGAGAAGGCTTGGGTGCCGGCACACTACTTGTCTGGCCGCGGGTAGGACTTTTAATATAACTCTAGGCGGCCAGTCCCCGGGACGACTAGTCGAACCCGGTGCCGGACGAAAAAAGTGAATGTAATGACAAGGTCATAAGCATGATATTCTTCATTCATAGATAAAAGATGGCAGTCCCCGAGCTCTCCTCGGGGGGGCTATTGTCTCGTACTTAGTACAAAAGTTAGCGTGATACATACTGCATTTCAACTGTAAAATCTTCGGAGGAGGTTGGCGTTCCATGGTCGTTCCAACTCCTTGCCGGAGTCGTCTCTCTTTCGTGCCTTCGGCTTCTGCGCATCGATCAGGTAGTAGGAGTCGTTGCCTAAAGCTCTGCTGATGACGAAGGGGCCCTCCCAAGAGGCCGAGAGCTTGTGCTGGCTGGCTGTTTGCTGGATCAGCCGGAGCACAAGATCGCCCTCTTGGAAGGATCTTGGCTTGACCTTCTGGCTATGGTAGCGGTGCAGGCCCTGCTGATAGATGGCGGACCGGCTGAGGGCTAACAGCCGGCCTTCTTCCAGCAGGTTGACGCCGTCTTCTCGTGCTTCCTTGGCCTCCGCCTCCGTGTACATGGTTACCCGAGGCGAGTCGAACTCGATGTCAGCTGGGATGACCGCCTCGGCACCATACACGAGGAAGAAAGGAGTGAAGCCGGTTGACTTGTTTGGGGTAGTGCGCAGACTCCAGAGGACAGCCGGCAGCTCATCGAGCCAACAGCCGGCCGAACGCTCCAGTGGTACGACTAGTCGGGGTTTGATGCCGGAAAGGATGAGGCCGTTGGCTCGCTCGACCCGGCCGTTTGACTGCGGGTGGGCAACGGACGCCAAGTCCAAACGGATGCCTTGCGTCGCGCAGAAACGTGCCAAGGCTCCCTTGGCGAAATTCGTGCCATTGTTGGTGATGATGCTGTGTGGCACGCCGTACCGAGTTGTTATTTCTGCGATAAATGTCATGGCAGTCGGCCCATTCAGCTTCTTGATCGGCTTTGCCTCAATCCATTTGGTGAATTTGTCCACAGCGACAAGCAGATGTGTCATGCCGCCGCGCGCCGTCTTGAATGGTCCCACCATGTCCAGTCCCCAAACAGCGAAGGGCCAAGTGAGGGGAATGGTCTTGAGTGCTGAAGCCGGCATGTGTTGCTTGGAGCTGAAGAGTTGGCACCCTTTGCAATGTTTAACTAACTCCTTGGCGTCATCCAAAGAAGTCGGCCAAAAGAAACCATGGCAGAAAGATTTGGCGACGAGTGATCTTGAGGCCGCATGGTGGCCGCATTCTCCTTGCTGGATGTCTCTGAGGATTGCAATGCCCTTCTCTTGCTCGAGCATCACTGGAGGACTCCAGTGACACTGCGCTTGACAAGCTCTCTATTGACGATTGTGTATGCTCCAGCTCGGCGTTGGACTTGTCTTGCCTCTGTTTCGTCAGCCGGCAGATCTTGGTTTATTAGGAAGTTGAGGATGGACTGAGCCCATGATGGAGCTGCGACTTCTTCTATTGCCAACACGGCTACTGCGACCAGGGCGGGCGGGCTGGGTGGTGAAATGCTGGAGTCGGCCGCCGCCTGCTGTGTTGGTGCAGCCTTCGGGCTGACTACCGCAGTCCCCAAGCCGGGTGTGGCAGTCCCCGGGTCGGGCGTAACTACGGAAGTCCCCGAGCCGCCTGCTGATGTCCCCGGGCCGACTATCGAAGTCCCCGGGTCACCAACTTGGTTCTTCGAGCCGGACTCGGCTGTATCGGGGTCAGGCGGCACAAAGATGGAATCGGACTCTGGAGACGGCTTGACAGACGGCTTGAGGAGGCGTTGTAGAGAGACACCGGTTGGTATTGCTTGCCGAGTGGAGCCTATTCGAGCCAGGGCATCAGCTGGCTCGTTGTCGGTTCGCGGTACGTGGAGGAACTCGCATCCTTCAAAGTACCCACTGATCTGCTGAACGAGGAAGCGGTAGCTTGCCATATTTGCGTCCTTGGCATCCCAGTCGCCAAATGATTGCTGGACCACCAAGTCCGAGTCGCCATAACATAGGATCCGGCGAATGCCGAGCTCTTTGGCAAGCCAGAGCCCGTGTATGAGCGCCTCGTAGTCGGCCATGTTGTTGGAGGCAGCAAAGTAAATTTGCAGCGTGTATCTGAGCTTGTCGCCTTTGGGAGAGGTGAGGATGACGCCGGCTCCCAAGCCGGTGCGCATCTTGGACCCATCGAAGTGCATGCACCAATGAGTGGAGTCGGGAGCTGGCGGCAGGTACTGGGTGTCGGCCTAGTCGACGAGGAAGTCAGCCAATGCTTGGGACTTGATGGCGGTGCGAGGCTGGTAGAAAATCATGTACGGGGCCAGCTCGATGGCCCATTTCGCCACCCGGCCGGATGCATCCCGGCTGCCTATGATCTTGGCCAGCGGGGCGGTGCATACAACCATGATGGGATGCTCTTGGAAGTAGGGCTTCAGCTTCTTGGCGGCGAAGTACACGCTCTAGCATATCTTCTGGTAGTGTGGGTAGTTCTGCTTCGAGGTAGACAGCACCTTGCTCAAATAGTACACCGGCCTCTGGACCGGCTGGGCTCGGCCCTCTTCTGGGCGTTGGACTACGATGACGGTGCTGACCACCCGGCTGGTTGCGGCAATGTAGAGGAGCATGGGTTCTTTCTCAGTCGGTGCCGCCAGGACAGGCGGCATGGCCAGCATCTTCTTCAGCTCGTGAAAAGCTTGGTCGGCTTGGTCATTCCACTCGAAGTGAGTGGTCTTCTTCATGAGGCGGTAGAGGGGGAGAGCTTTCTCTCCGAGCCGGCTGATGAAGCGGTTCAGGGAGGCCAAGCATCCGGTGAACTTCTGGACGTCTCGAAGTTTGGTGGGAATCGCCATTCTCTCAATGGGCTTGATCTTTACTGGGTTGCATTCGATGCCGCGTTCACAAACCAGGTAGCATAGGAGTTGGCCGGCTGGCACTCCGAACATGCATTTCTCGGGGTTGAGCTTGATTTGGAACCGGCGTAGGTTCTCAAATGTTTCCTTGAGGTCTTCCAGCAAGGTGCCGCGCTTCTCCATCTTCACCACAATGTCGTCTACGTAGACGTGGGCATTTCTGCCGAGCTGCTTGAGGAGGCACTTCTGCATGCAATGCTGAAAAGTGGCACCGGCATTTCTCAAGCCGAATGTCATAGTCAGGTAGCAGAAGGCTCCGAATGGCGTGATGAAGGCGGTCTTCAGGCGGTCTGCCGGATCTAACTTTATCTGGTGGTATCCTGAGTAAGCGTCCAAGAAACTCAACAGCTCGCATCCGGCCGTGGAGTCTATCACTTGATCAATCCTTGGTAGGGCAAAGGGATCTTTGGGGCAGGCCTTGTTGAGGCTCGTGTAGTCTATGCACATGCGCCACTTGTTGTTCTTCTTTAGCACGAGGACCGGGTTGGCGAGCCATTCTGGAAAGAAAACTTCCATAATGAAGCCGGCTGCCAGAAGCCGGGCTATCTCTTCTCCTACGATCCTTCTTTTCTCCTCCGACAGTCGGCAGAGGGGTTGTTTGACTGGTTTTGTGTCTTCTCGGATGTGTAGCTTGTGCTCGGCGAATTCCTTCGGAACACCCGGCATGTCCTTGGGGGACCATGCAAAGATGTCCCGATTCTCACGGAGGAAATCGGCGAGCTCGCCTTCCTATTTTTTGTTTAGGTTTGCCCCGATGACGGCAAACCTCTTTGGGTGCCTGGGGTCAAGAGGTATCTTCTTCGTCTCCTTGGCCGACTAGAAAGATCCTTGGGCATCATACTCCTTGGGATCGGGGGACAAGGCCGATTGTTTGCCGGCCATGGCCACGACTCGGTCCAACATCTTCTTTTCTTCGGCTATCACAAGGGACTCGGCCAGCCGGCTGCTGGCTGCTGCGCACTCGGAAGATTTCTTGTAATCGCCGGCTATGGTGATGATGCCTTTGGTTCTCGGCATCTTCATCTTGAGGTAAGCATAGTGGGGAACAGCCATGAACCTGGCCAAGGCAGGTCGGCCAAGCAATGCATGGTAGGGGCTCTCCAGGTCCACCACTTCAAACCAGATCGCCTCCCGGCGGAAATGCTCCTTGTCCCCAAAGAGTACATCAATCTTGATCTTGCCAATGGGGGCGCAGGACAGGCCGGGTACGATGCCATGGAACACAGTCCGAGTAGGCATGAGTTGCTTCATCTTGACGTTCAGCTTTTCCAGGGTGTCACAGTACAGGATGTTGATGCTGCTCCCACCGTCTATCAGCACGCGGGAGAAACGGGCGGCGCGTCTGTCCGTTGCAAGGGTGGCATCCAGAACCAACGCATAAGAGCCGGGAGATGGCATCACCTCTAGGTGGTCGGCCCGGCTCCAGCTGATAGGTTTTTCTGACCAGTGCATGTGCTCGGCAGGGTTGGCAGCGACCATGCTGACCTCCTGGTGCTCTCAGCGTCTGCCGCGCTGGTCTTCGGGCTGGCTTGTAAAGATGACATAGGCGGCATGCTCGTCGGGGAACTCATCGTGCACGGCTCCGACTGCAGGCCGAGCGGTCAGCGGCTACGGAGCCGGAGGCGGCGGACCGGCAGGCGGAGGCGGCGCGAGCCCTTCGCCTTTGGAGATTCGGGTGAGCCAGTGGCACTTCCGGGTTGTGTGGTTGGACGGCTTCGCGCCGCTCTGGAACTTGCATGGGGCGTCGAGAGTTTGCTTGTAGGAGAAGGCCGGCTGCCAAGCCGGCTTGCCGCCCCTCTGCTTCTTGGGTGCGGGCCGCCCTTTGGGCTGCTCGTCTTCGACTGTGGCCACCTGCCGACTGGTGGAGGGCGGCACGGGGCCCTTGCACTTGTGGTCGTTCTGGTGCGGGCGTCGGCCGGAATCCCCAGCCGGCGTCTTGGGCGTCGGGTTGAGTACTTTCCCGGACGCGTCTACCCGGAGCTCGGTCTTCATTAAGGAGTCGGCGGTGGCGTACTTGTCCGCTATGTCCAGTAGCTCGTCGAGGGTAGTTGGCTCGTCGCAGAGAAGCTTGTGCTTGAGGAGGGTGCCTTCTCGGCACCCGGCAGTGAAGTATTCTATGGCTTGCACCTCGTGCACCCCTTCGCAAGAGTTGCGGAGCTCGGCCCAACGCGTGAGGTAGTCGCGAGTGGACTCGGCGGGGCCTCGTACACACAAGGAGAGCTGTCTGGGCTTGGGAGCCCACTTGTAGGTGCTGGTGAAGTTGCGGACGAAGGCTTCTGTGAAGTCTAGCCAGCTGTTGATGCTGTATGGCTTGAGGCTATTGAGCCAGGTCCGCGCCGTGCCTTGCAGCATGAGGGGCACGTACTTCACGGCAACGCGCCTGTTGCCGTTTGCTATGCTAACCGCCGTGGAGTAGTCGATCAACCAATCTTCCGGCTTCACGGAGCCGTTGTACTTGGGCGTGTCTCTTGGGAGCGAGAACCCTTTGGGGAAAGGCTCGTCGCGGATGCGGGGGCCAAAGCAAGGCGGGCCGACATCATCTTCTTCTTCCAGCGCCAAGGATCACGCTAGGCGGTCGATCCGATGGCGGGCGTCGTTCTCGCCGACTCCTTCGCGGCGACCTAGTCGGCCACTAAGAGTCGGATGCGCAACAGGCGGTGGGGTGGGATATCTCTCCCCACGGGGCCGAGGCGGAGGCGGGTTGCCCTGCCACTCCACAGCCCGGGGATGGCCTTCTGCGTCTCGCTCAATGGAGATTCGGGTTCGGCTTCGGTTGGCAGCCGACTCTTTCTCATGCCGCGCGCGGGTTTTACCCGCAGTCGGCGTCCGGGACGTCACGTCGTGATCTCGGCGCGGGGGAGGGCTTTCCGCGCAGGCGTCGGCTTCGTGCCGCTGCGCGGCCGCATCGATTAGCTGCTGGATGCGTCTGGTCCCGTGGGGGAGTTCTTCGGCCCCCAATCCGTCTAGCTCGTCTATGGCCGCCTGGGCGGCACGCAGGTTCTTGAGTGGAGTGGCGTAGACTGGGCGGTCGACTCCTAGCGTGTCGGCGACGAAAGCGCCACGCTGCCTGACAACGCCGGCCCGGCTGGGCCCGGCTGGGATTGGCGTGCCGAAGGCGGCACGGTCGGCTTCGCGCCGGTGGGCCTCGGTGAGGCGTCTCATGGAAGCCAACTTCCGGCAGCCTCCAGTGCTTCGGCATCGGCATCAGCCGGGAGGGGGATGGTTAAGTCGTGGAGCGCCACATGTGGGGCGTCGTGGGCGCTCTCGTCAGAAGCATCGCCGTGGCCGATGACCATCACCTTGGTGGTGACAGCGTCGCAGCCATCGGCCCGGGGAAGCGGGTCGTTGTAGATCGTGACTTCGGTGGGGAAAGTGTCGAGTGAGGCCGTGTCGGAGTCGACAGGCATCGGATCGATGGAGCCAACCGACTCCAAGTCCACAGCAGGCTCGCCGGAGACGTGGAGCTGGCCGAGGAGGTTGACGAGGTGGTCGGTGCCCATGTCAGAGTCGAGCTCGTCGGAGATGAGGGTCTTGTCAAGGAGATCGGCGAGGCCGCTCGCTGCGCAGACGTTGGTGACGCCTTGCAGCGCGTCGTGGCAAGCGCCATCGGGCGTGCCGGGCTGGCTACGCTCGCTGGGGAGGAAGAGGGTTCCCGTCTAGAACAGGTCTCCGGACGACGGTGCACCTGGCCCCACGGTGGGTGCCAAATGTCGGGTGGTAGGTGCGACATATGCCAACGGGTGGCTTATCATTGTGGGAACCAGTAAGACGTCGCCGGTGCCTAGAAGCGGGATGAGGCGAAGACATGCACACCGGCGAATCTTTCCCAGCTTCGGGGATCTCCGTGGAGATAACACCCCTACTCCTGCTCTGCGGGGTCTCCGCATGATCACTAGATGAACAAGTAGCTACACGATGCTCCTTGAGCTGTTTTGTGAGAAGAAGAAGTAGAGCACGGCTAGCCCTCCTCCCCTCTCTATGTGGTGTCTAGAACTAGCTTGGATCAACCCTTTGCATGGGTGCCCCGGGGGGTTTATATAGGCCTACCCCCCGGGGGTACAATGGTAATCCGGCTTGGCGTGGGGCCCAGCCGTCTGTGACTACACTCGCCGGCTGCCGGCTCCTTGGTCTACAGGCAGGCCCCACTGTCCAGGGCCTTGTCAGTGGCTGGTTACTGTTGCTCAATCCTGGTGACAAGGGCTTCGCCGAGGTGGGCGTGGCTACAGTGCCGCCGTCCGGCGGGTGATCGCTGTAGCCTCACCGCGTCTTGTCTCCTTAATGGGGCGTCTCCTTCGAGCGAGGTGGCAAGCCGGCTGTGGAGAGCCGGCTCTGTCTTGGGCCGACTGGGGGAGGCCTGGCCGTCTTCGGGCGTCTCTTTGCCCGAAGGGGACCACTGCCCGTGGGCCGCACTGGCATCCCGTCGTGGATGACATCAGGGTCAACGTGGCAACAGTGCCGTGCCGGACGGGCCATGGCCACCCGTACGACGCACTGTGCCAGGCATGCTCCGGGATTCGGGGGTGGCAGGCTTTACTGTAGCCACGCCCCGTCACATCGCCGTTATGTGGATGCAGACTTCGAGGGTATGATCTTGACCGCTTTGTGTGAGCCGGCTTCTTGGAGTCGGCCTTCTCGCGGCCGGCTTCTTGGAGCCGGCCCTCACGCGGCTTTCTTCATGAGGGCTAAAGTCGGGTCGCCTTCCGATAGCCGGCCTGGGAGACAGCCGGCAAGGGGAAGGCGGCCCCACGTCTTGGATTCTTGAGGTCCGGATCGGCTTGTAATTTTCCAGAAGAGCCAGGGGGTGCCGGCTAGGCTACCCGTGGTCATTTACTCCGACATTGTCCACACATAAAAATCAATGCAATTTAAAATCTCGAAATGAAAAAAGATATTTGAAACTAATTGCCTGTTTGATGTGTTTTAAAAATGTACAGTCCATTTCTCATTACTGATAGGCCATTTTCTTGGCCAGCCGAATGAAGCTCTCCTCGTCTTGAAAGATTTGCAGCCCAACAGGCCTGTTAAAGCGACTTACTTGACAAATCACAAAAAAACTGGGCTAGCCATTTTCAGAAAGAAAAAAAACTACTGGGCTGGTCTGTGGTAAACATAAAAGAAAAGGCTGTCTAGACAGGCCAGAGTGTCCCGCACAGCCCAGTTGACACCCTGCTTCCGTCACAAAAACAAATTAGATAAATGCCACTCCAATTATGGAAATTCATAAAAATTCCACTGCAATTTCCAAACTTTGAAAAATGCCACTGCAATTTTTGCAAACTTTGAAAAACACCACTGCAGTTTGCAAACTTTGAAAAACGCCACTCCAGACTTTGAAAAATGCCACTAGAAATGGCATGAAATGGCATTTTTCAAAGTTTGGAAATTGCAGTGGCATTTCTCGGATACACCAGATTTGGAGTGGCATTTATCAAATTAACCCAAAACAAAAATAACTGGGCGAGCTGCTGGGTCCCTGGTGTCAGCCGCTCGTTGTGCAATTCTCTCGTTTATTGACTACATTGACAATGGCATGGGACCCAGATGTTAGAAATCCACTAGGAGGAGCAATTTTTTTATTGGCTTGAAATAAGGAGGCACTTGCTTGCGTACTGCCATGACCTTGGTGGGTCCCCGCTGCCATCCTCTCCACGTACAATCATCTCCTGATTGTGTATGCGTCAACTTGCTAGGCCCACAAGTCAGCCTCTAAACCCGTGGAGGACAAATACAACCCATTTAAAAAAATAACAGCCCATTCCATACGTTCAAAGGGAAAGTTCAACATTCAGAGCAAAGTAACAGGTCTCATCCACATATAGAGTACTGAACTTCCACGTTGACAACCATCATAGCCAAGTTAACTATCTACTCCCACTAATACTCTAGTAGCGTACAAGTACTAACTCACTCTTAGCTAACTAGACGATGCCGATCGCCATCTGTGGTACACGCTAAACGCCAGCACCGGCATCGTGCGCCTCGCCTTGGAGTTGCAAGAGGTGTGATAGGGCGCGTTGCTCGCGCGCGGTGGCCCTTTCCATGCCGGCGTGGTCCACCGAAGCTTCGGCTTCCAAGCGGGAAACCCACTCGACGAGCTGGTAGTAAAAATCGGCGTCGCGAACATGTGCATGCCCGACAGCCTCCAGGGATATTTGCTGAGCACCGGCCTCCACATAGTCGGCCCAGTTGCGGGCGCTCTGCTCGTGACTCAGAGCGTCGGTGCGTTGCTGCTCCATGTCCCACTGGCGGCGCAAATAGGCGATACGCTGCTCCTCTGCCAGGCGGTTGCGCTCCAACAACTCCTGCTGCTCCTCCATGCGGTCGCGCTCCAACAACTCCTCGATCTCTGCATTGCCATCTAAAGACAGATAGAATGCCTCCTCCCTCCGTCTGCCTTCTAGTGAAAACCCGAACACTAGTTCCGGCGGTGACCGCCTCCGGCGTCGCCTACCGCGGACGGGCGGGGGCATGCGGACGTGGAGAGCGACGTCGGGCCGGTGGGGGCTTATGAGGATATGGCGAGTTGGGTCACGGTGGCACCGAAGAAGGCCGGGAAGCAGTACTGATAGGCGGAAGGTAGTGCGACGGTCATCAGAATTCAATGCATAATGGCTTATTGCGCCAGCTTGCCGTGGAAAACTAGAGAAACTGAAATTATGACTGTGTCGTCCCGTCCCGTCTGGGTCGCACGCCGGCATGGCGGTCAAACGAGTGCACTCGAATCATGCCCCTCCTTGTCAATAATGATTACATGCATTTAAAAAGCCCGCAACAATTAAAGCGTACCTTTTTTCGCATCAGTTAGCTGCCTTAATTACGGCCGGCTGCATGCAGGCACTCAGAATCACACGCAGCCAGTACCCGAAGCAGCATGCAACGAGTCGCAGCCGAGGGCACACATGCAGCAACTTAAATCGCTGGAATTAATTAGGCTTAAACTTCTGCATGACGTTAATTATTGCCATGCCTTGGTCTTGCGCTTTGCTCATGGAATTAATTAGGCTTAAACTTCTTCAAAGGTAGGCATTTTTATCCGTGTAGGATCGATAGTGTAGCTTGTCAGTTTCTTCGAAGGTAGACATTTTTATTCAAAAAACTGCCACTTCGCATCTTGCGTCGCAAATAAAACTGCCAGGAGTGCATTTGTAGGCTAGCTAGTGATCGATCAGTAACTTGTAAACACTAAGCGAAGAGAAATAAGTAACTGTTAATGCATCTCAATGATTCACATATCATATACAAATATGTAGCTCCAAAAGCAAAGATCAGCCACTTCGGATCTTGTGTCGCAACTAAAACTAACTAGTATGATTCCCATACATAAGATCAACATGTTAATGCATCTCAATGATTCACAGATCATATGCAAATATGTAGCTCCAAAAGCAAAGATCTAGATAAAACATCTGTTCTTCCTACTAACATGGATGCTTCTCTTGGCCAACATTCAGTACAGACTGAAAGACGAATTTGTTTGTGAAGTCTACAATTCCTCTTGCAAACGTAAGTGGTTTCACCAACAGCTGGAACCATGAGAATGGACCACACATGATGGAGGAACATCCACTACAATATGATTTGGTCTTCCCTCGATCACACCGCGAGACTATTTTCGGAATACAAACTTTAACTTAGGCAAAATGATGCGCATTGTATAATCAGACCAAAGCAATGAAGCACCTAGTGTTGGCCAATAAATAGTACAGTACTACTTTTCTGCAGTCCATGAAGTGACTATCCAATCTTTCTGTGTCTATTTTCAAATGGCACTGCATGCAATGACTATACTATTCTCTTGTGTAGTTCAACAAAAATTGCGGACACATTGTTTGTTCACCAAATAGCAACGGGCAGACATCTCTATCTGCACAAATATCAAGCAGCTAGTAAACATATACCACACCTTGTATTTTTAGTTTAAACATGTCTCTTCCGCTTAGCATCTGTCATGTTCTGCACTGGACAATCTGATACAGTTATGTTTTGCCCTGGACAATTTCATACTGAATTGATTTGCTGGTTCAGAGCAGAAATATAGCGCCTATTCTTCATCAGACCAAGGATATCCATGTTCGCAGTGATGGAAGAGGTGAAATCGATACAACCGAAATTGAGCAACCAATCATTGAATCCTGTCCTGCACCTCCAATGTAGGTCCACCCTGCCAATAAATTCACATGCAAACCACTAGTATTATTATCTAATGACAGTACAAAAAGAGTAGCAAGATAGTAGCAAACCATGTACCTTCGTAATGAACAGCTCATAGTGCCACCAATTGGATATAAAGGTTTGGAAAAAACATGCTCCTAATGTTGAACCAGTTGGACTTTTTGTGCAGTTCCACTAAAATCGAGCATCCCTGTTTGCATAGATATTGAAAGTGTGATTACTCTAAAAGTGGCACTAGTTGAAGCATAGACTCACAAATATAAGCATTCCAATTTCTTAATGGGAAAAGGTAGCAAGACTGTTTCTAACCACCTATTTGAAGGAATAAATAAAGCAACAACGGCTGATGTCAGGAAGGCATACATAGTTTTTTCTGAAAAACTGAGCCATTCCTGACCTTTCCTCTTCTTTTAAGAAAATTTTGTGCAGTTCTACTAAAATAAAATGCCATCACCGCCTTGACAATTCAGTGACACTGTACAAAATGAAATGACTTAACATTACATCATGATGTCAGTTATGTAGTCGACAGGCATTAGAGACAAACATACAGACCTCCTCCGATAACATAATGAACATTAATTTTAACAAAGGTGTGACTAGCTTTACTGGGATAATTTGAGTGAACTCTACATCCTTTTTGTTACTTAATATAAGACGTTTTCGCGGTTCAATTTAAAGTACCCAAACGTCTAGTATTTAGAAAAATGGTAGTAGTTTTCTTGAGCACATATCCGGGAAAGCTTGCCACACTTTATTTATGTCCATACGCTAATGCAACACCATTCGAATACTACAAATATACACTAATCCAGTGGCTAGTGCAACAGTACAGTAGTTAGTATATTACAGGGTACAGTACAATGGTTTTACTGAACAGATTTCAATAAACTCTAGCACTGGAAGGTTTCTATAAGAATTAACAATACAAAATGTAAAGGTAACAAGTTTCAGCATTGGTATACTAGTTGTGCATGAGCATTATACCAAATACAAAAGTTTGAAGGTAACTAGCATTATTAACTAATGACAGTATAAAAAATTGCCAACCATGTACCTCCAAGGTAGATATCATTTCGAAATCGGGGGGACCTTAAAAATTGCTATCCCAATCTTGATAATCGATCAAACATAAAAACTTGATCAAACAAATCAAGAGAACAGCCGGAGGAGGAGGTGCCCACTCTTGACCTTTCCTCTTGTCTTCATAATTGTCTATGCAGTTTAACCAAAATAAAATGACATCAGCGCCTTGGCATTTTGGTGACACTGTACAAACAAATTAACTTATCTCATGAAAGTGAGGTATGTAATCTATAAGCATTAACAGTACAAAAATCTGAAGGTAGTAACAAGTTTCATCGTTGGTATACTGGCTGCGCAACAACATTAGAATGCCTTAGCTGAAAAATCTTTAATACATCCACAATCAACAGCTAACCCTGAAATAATCCAATGACATTAAATGGCATTGCTTAAATTTATCGATGGCATTAGACTGAGAGCGGCATTAGTTAAATGTGGCATCACTTTAGCAGTAGCATTGCTTGACTTGACTGTTGGCGTTATACTAACAGCAAAAAAGTGGAAATAAGAGCATGGGAGGCCCATTCGGACAGTGGGCGCACCAGTACAATGTACCTCCACGGACGCAGAGTGGTGAGGGAGGTATGGTTGCCCAGAGCAACAAATATCCAGCCAGCATATGTGGATTACGTCCCATTTTTGTTCTCTTTAGCCACCTTTTTCCTATGCGAGGACAACAAACTGATCGACCTGGTCATTCTCTATTGCGTTGTCATGCCTTTCTACCCTTCTTCAACCAAGAGACACGAGACTCGTTCCTTAGCTACTGATTTCCCCCTTTTCAACCTAGATGCAGGTTCGATGCCTACTCTCTTGGACAGTACAGTCTCCCTTCCTTTCCTTATTCAACCCAGACATGGAGTAGTCTGCATGAAGTAGGGTTTCCTTTAATAGTGCAAATTATGGTTTTCGTCTGCGTGGCCAGTAGAGCAGAGGATAGAAAATTGCGAAGATGGTGGAGTGGAAAAAGATCCACATGCAATGACGTGGAAGATGGGGCAATAGAACAAGGTTATGGTTCGAAAAGAGGTTGCATACCTGAGGGTCGGCGGGAAGTGGCTTCGCTCGTGGTCGTCGTCCTCCGCACACACTACGGCAGCGATCTTGGGGACGGAGGCCATCCCGCGCGGGAGCTAGGTTTGAGAGGATGGCCTTGTCGTCCGCGCGTGACCTCGCTCGCCGACGACGAGTGCGTCAACGCTGCACGTCCTTTTCTTCCCCGGCGGATCTGTGACCACCGGTGAGGAGGGAGAGAGGGGCCGTATTTTTCAGATCTGGAGAGAGGGTGGTAGTGTGAGAAGCAAGTGGGCATCCCTTAGCAAGAAAGCGCTCAAGCTCCAGCCTATATATCTTTTTTATACTACTAGTACTGGATGTAGAGTAGTGGTAGAGTAGTTTATATTTTCTCTGCGTACAGTACCAGTTAGTCGTGCTTCAAAATTGATCGGCATTCCATTAAAAAAATAAAGGTCGATAACTAATGTGGCACCTTGGGCCAACGCGGCCAGATCGCATTTTGCACGAGAAATTACACACCATGTTTCGTTGACATGTGGTCCCGTTCCAACATATCAGTGAGACGACGACGAGTAGTAGGAGTATTTTCGAACGGACGTGTAGGCCGGGGTGCCTCTTCATGAACCGTGGCAAAATCGCAACCGTCCACCGACTCTTCGCCTTTCCCTCTCGATTTGGAACTACTGTCGCACACTCTTCCTCTCCCTCCTCCATTTTCCTTCAGCCCTTCACCCTTTCTTCTGCCAGTGTTCGATCGTCTTCTCCATGGAGGGAAGATGACTGGCGCCGGCACGACGGAGGCCTCGCCCTGTGATAGTTGATGCCACTTGATAATGATATGTATGATGTTAAGATGCCATCGCTTGAGGGCAAGGCTTGGGCAGGTGCAAATGGAGATTGGGTTGTTTACATTGGGTCCAACTACGAGTCAGAACTTGTGAATGTGTACACTCGTGACCGGGTTCCACTTCCAAAAATCTCAGTAGACTGCCCAGAGGTTGAGCACACCGGTATTGTACGCACGTTCAAATACGATCATGGTGACTGTCTTCTACGGAAGATAGCAATTTGTCGAGTTCCCAACCGCTCTTGGAATTACAACAACTATCAAGTTGTTGCTATCTTCGACAAGCTTGTTGCCGTCCTTCGTGGTTCGACTCGATGGATACTGCTCAAAAATCAGTTTCTGTACACGGATGAGTACTATGATGCAATTCAATACGAGGGCCTTGTGTTTGCTGCCACCACTCGTGGCACTGTTTTTGCATGGGATCCTCGTAGTTTCGGTACGTTTGTCTTCCACCGTAATTATAATTGTTTCATCCACATGCATGCGGGTTAGCAAGTTTCCCTTTACTAATTAACCTTCTTCTTGTGTTTCCAAGGTCCTGTGAACATCCCACCACCTATACTTGAAAAATTTTATAACCAAGGGGGAGATGACAATGGTGATGATCACAAGCATGAGGACGAGCAGCGCCCATATACTATGTGGCGGCTGGCAACTAATTCTGATGGATCACCTCTTCTTGTGTGTATACAGCCCACTGATGATGTTACTGCTAAGGAAGCAGGTGTAGTCTCCCATGGTCGCACTCTCCGGACCTATTCCAACACCCGTTGCATGGTATTCGGGAAGGATACTAGTGTGCTAGCGCCAACTCCTTCTCCCTGGTACAGAATTGATAGTCTTGGAGAAATCTCGCCCTTCCTTGGACAAAACTATCCGATGATGGTGAAAGGCGATCCAACTGCTGTTGACACAACATTAACAGTACCATTTATGAGAAGCAATTGTGTTTATACCTCGGATATTTGGGTGGTTCCCTACCCTGGTACTGATATAGTAGGCCGCTTCAGCCTGGATGATCAGTCCTGCGTTGGTTTCCAGATCGACAATCGATGGCCCGTCCCAAAGAATCACTTGTGGTTCAAAGCAAGCATTTCCAACGCCGAGGAATGGTTGAGTTGAAGTTTAATTAATTGCTTGTTATTTGTTGTGTGGTGAAAACTTTAGTATTTATAATGTATCCTCGTTGTCGATGTGGGTTGATGACCTGTTGTATGTAATAAAATGATATGCCTGTGATAAACTTACTAAATTTATGAATGGCTTTCGAGTCGCTTCTCTGAGTGAGTGGTGCGACGGGGCAAAAAAATATTTTCCGAATACATAATTGTACGTGCATTGCAATAGGTTATCGGATGAGGCCAATCAACAATAGTAGTACACTATTTGTACTAGCTTCACATGCTTCGCGCGTCGGGCGGGTGTTTTTACTGTAGCCATATGTTAATGTGTTCACTGTACGTAACCAGCACCTCGAATCCTCGATACTAGTACTATATAGTAGGAGTAAGTAGTAGGAGTAGTAGGGTGGCATGGGCCAGAACAAGCATTCACGTCCAGGAGTACGGCACACGCCACCACCACGACATCCATCGGACACCATATTATTTCTTGGAGTCCGTGCTAGAGCAATCTCTTCAACCTCGTCGTTTCTCTAACTTCAGCCATCGTGCGGCGGGCAAGGTGGGGGTTTGCCGATAGTCGGTTTCCTTTACTGCGGTCCCACTTGTAAGGCCAACTCCAACGCACGACCCCAAACGGACCTCCGTTTTGCACGAACTCCAACGATAATTTTGACTAGAAAAGCAAGACCAAAGAAAACAAGAACCACAAGAATACATTTTACTACTCATGTATGTTGGATTAGTGCCTTCTCGATGCATTCATTGTTGATCTGCGGAGGCTCGATCTTGGGTGCTTCTTTCTTCTTCGAGTGTAAAGAAGTAGACATTGCTTCCTCGCATCTAGTCTCATGTCTAGCCTCTATTCTAGTAGGAGTATCAACAAGTGCACTAATATCATCTCTAGCCTCTGTGCTAGCTAAAAGTGATAGAACATCTACTAAATTGCGCTCTATCAATATATGGATGTACTCTTCTTCCCAATACAAAAAGTTGCATCCATTCTACTCCCTCCGTTGCACAATACATGCCTTCTATTTGTCAAAATATATATGTATCTAGACATGTTTTAGTATATAGGTACATCCATTTTTGGACAAATGGAAGTCAAGTATTTTGGAATGGAGGGAGTACACAATAAAAATTTTAAGTTTGCACAACTAGTCTAATCCGAGAGCACAACCGAAGATTTGGTCAGGTTCTTCCTCCTTTTGCCGACATGTGGGACATCCAGCATCCAGGTCTTGTCATGAAAGAAAATAGAGTGGTAGTTGAAGCCACGAGATGTGCATCTTGGGTTAAACTGTAAATAGAATCTTACTACTCTTGAGTAACTCCAAAAGCGGCCACCAAAGATCTTTATTGGATTTTTTTCATCACCAACACATCGAGGTGAAAGATGTGCAGGTTCAGTGGGTCCCCTTGTGTTTTCACTGACATGTGGGGCTGCATGTGAGCAAACAGACAATGGGATCCACGCGTCTGCTGGCTGGCTGAGAAGAGAGATAGAGGAAGGCTGAGCACGGACTGCAGGAAATTTGTTCTACGTACCTCGATATAGGCTCGATATAGTGGGGTGGCATGGGAAGCATTCATGTCTAGCAGTACGGCACACGCCACCCACACGAGTCCCATCCTACACCAATTTTCTTGGATTCCATGCTACATCCATCTCTTCTCCCTCCCGTTTTCTCAGCAATCGCGCGGTGGGCGGGGTGGGGGTTTGCCGATAGTCGGTTTGCTCAACTGTGGTCCCACTTGTAAGTGAAAATGCAACACCGCACGCATTCCCGCTTGAGCGGCGTGCCGGACCAACCGTGTGGGGGTGCGACGCAAACACGACAGGCTTTTCCTTTTGAACTCGTAACTTGCAAAATTTGGTTCTGCTCCATGGCGCGACCGATAGATAGAAAATAACGATTTTGTCTAGAGTAATGAGAAGTTTGGTTCTGGCGCCGTTCATGCATGGAGTACGTATGAAAATTATGAAGTTGATGCGAACGGTAAGATAATTACTGTAGTATCATATACTACTACATGGATTTGATGGAAAGATAAAAATACATATGGATCCATCAACGACATCCTCACGCCCTAGTGCGCTGGGTCTCCAACCGACGTGTGAGGAGCAGCGGCGTTGGCGGCGAGCTCAACGTGCTTCTGAACAGTGCCGTCCAAGGTTGCCTTGCAGTCCAAGAAGGCCAGCGTCCTATCGTCCTCCTCTTGCATGTAGTAGTCCTTGTGGACGATTTGCGCGTAGACGTGGGTGATTATGTTGATGGTGTCTGATAACCCACAAGTATAGGGGATCGCAACAACTTTCGAGGGTGGAGCATTCAACCCAAATTTATTGATTCGACACAAGGGGAGCCAAAGAATATTCTCAAGTATTAGCATCTGAGTTGTCAATTCAACCACACCTAGAAACTTAGTATCTGCAGCTAAGTGTTTAGTAGCAAAGTAATATGATAGTGATGGTAGCGGTAACAAAAGAGTAATGAAAGCAAAGTAATGTTTTTGGTGTTTTGTAGTGATTGTAACAATAGCAACGGGAAAGTAAATAAGCGTAAACCAGTATATGGAAAGCTCGTAGGCATTGGATCAATGATGGATAATTATGCCAGATGCGGTTTATCATGTAACAATCATAACATAGGGTGACACAGAACTAGCTCCAATTCGTAATTGTAATGTAGGCATGTGTTCCGAATATAGTCATACGTGCTTATGGAAAAGAACTTGCATGATATCTTTTGTCCTACCCTCCCGTGGCAGTGGGGTCCTAATGGAAACTAAGGGATATTAAGGTCTCCTTTTAATAGAGAACCGGAACAAAGCATTAGCACATAGTGAATACATGAACTCCTCAAACTACGGGCATCACCGGTAAGTATCCCGATTATTGTCACTTCAGGGTTAACGGATCATAACACATAATAGGTGACTATAGACTTGCAAGATAGGATCTAGAACTCTCATATATTGATGAAAACATAATAGGTTCAGATCTGAAATCATGGCACTCGGGCCCTAGTGACAAGCATTGAGCATAGCAAAGTCATAGCAACATCAATCTCAGAACATAGTGGATATTAGGTATCAAACCCTAACAAAACTAACTCGATTACATGGTGAATCTCATCCAACCCATCACCGTCCAGCAAGCCTGTGATGGAATTACTCACGCACGGCGGTGAGCATCATGAAATTGGTGATGGAGGATGGTTGATGATGACGACAGCGACGAATCCCCCTCTCCGGAGCCCCGAACGGACTCCAGATCAGCCCTCCCGAGAGGTTTTAGGGCTTGGCGGCGGCTCCATATCATAAAACGCGATGATTTCTTCTCTCTGATTCTTTTTCTCCCCGGAACACAATATATGGAGTTGGAGTTGGAGTCGGAGGCGCTCCAGGGGGCCCACGAGGTAGGGAGCGCGCCCTAGGGGGGCGGGCGCGCCCCCCACCCTCGTGGACAGGTGGTGGGCTCCCTGGCCTTTATCTTTTGCAGGTATTTTTCATATTTTCTGAAAAGTTGCTCCGTGAAGTTTCAGGTCATTCCGAGAACGTTTGCTCCTACACATAAATAACACCATGGTAATTCTGCTGAAAACAGCGTCAGTCCGGGTTAGTTCCATTCAAATCATGCAAGTTAGAGTCCGAAACAAGGGCAAAAGTGTTTGGAAAAGTAGACACATTGGACACGTATCAACTCCCCCAAGCTTAAACCTTTGCTTGTCCTCAAGCAATTCAGTTGACAAACTGAAAGTGATAAAGAAAAACTTTTACAAACTCTGTTTGCTCTTGTTGTTGTAAATATGTAAATCTAGCATTCAAGTTTTCAGCAAAGATAATAACTAACCACATTTTCAATAACGCATAGGTCTCAAGTTTACTTATATCAATAGCATAATCAACTAGCGAGCCATAATAATAAATCTCGGATGACAACACTTTCTCAAAACAATCATAATATGATATAACAAGATGGTATCTCGCTAGCCCGTTCTGAGACCGCAAAACATAAATGCAAAGCACCTTTAAAGACCAAGGACTGACTAGACATTGTAATTCATGGTAAAAGAGATCCAGTCAAGTCATACACAATGTAAACTAACAGTAATGAATGCAAATGAAAACGGTGCAGGAGCTTCTCAGAGGGAAGCAGGGATTTGTAGAGGTGCCAGAGCTCGATTTTGAAACAGAGGTGAATAATATTTTGAGCGGTATACTTTCATTGTCAACATAACAACCAAGAGATGGTGATATCTTCCATGCTACACACATTATAGGCGGTTCCCAAATAGAATGGTAAAGTTTATACTCCCCCTCCACCAACAAACATCAATCCATGGCTTGCTCGAAACAACAAGTGCCTCCAACATACATCAGGTCCCAGGGGGAGTTTTGTTTGCAATTATTTTGATTTAGTTTGCATAAAGCATGGGACTGGGCATCCCAGTGACCAGCCCTTTATCTCATGAGTGAGGAGCGGAGTCCACTCCTCTTGAGAATAACCCACCTAACATGGAAGATACGAACAGCCCTAGTTGATACATGAGCTATTCGAGCATACAGAACAGGATGATTATTTGAAGGTTTAGAGTTTGGCACATACAAATTTACTTGGAACGGCAGGTAGGTACCGCATATAGGAAGGTATAGTGGACTCATATGGAATAACTTTGGGGTTTGAGGAGTTTGGATGCACAAGCAGTATTCCCGCTTAGTACAGGTGAAGGCTAGCAAAAGACTGGGAAGCGACCAACTAGAGAGCGACAACAGCCATGTACATGCATTAAAATTAATAAACATTGGATGCAGGCATGAGTAGGATATAATCCACCATGAACATAAATATCGTGAAGGCTATGTTGATTTGTTTCAACTACATGCGTGAACATGTGCCAAGTCAAGTCACTTAAATCATTCAGAGGAGGATACCACCCTATCATACCACATCATAACCATTTTAATATCATGTTGGCACGCAAGGTAAACCATTATAACTCATAGCTAATCAAGCATGGCACAAGCAACTACGATCTCTAATTGTCATTGCAAACATGTTTATTCATAACAAGCTAAATCAAGAACGATGAACTCATCATATTTACAAAAACAAAAGAAGTCGAGTTCGTACCAGCTTTTCTCATCTCAGTCAGTCCATCATTTATCATCATAATTGCATTTCACTTGCACGACCGAATGATGTGAATAGTAATAAGAGTGCACGTGCATTGGACTAAGCTAGAATCTGCGAGCATTCAATAAACAGGAGAAGACAAGGCAATATGGGCTCTTTTGTCAGATAAACAATAATGCATATAAGAGCCACTTCAACAATTTAATCATGGTCTTCTCCTACTGAATCCCAAAGAAAAGAAAAGAAATAAAACTATTTACACGGGAAAGCTCCCAACAAGCAAAAGAAGAACGGGAAATATTTTTGGGTTTTCTTTTTAATTACTACTACAAGCATGGAAAGTAAATTAATTAAAAGCTACAACTAATTTTTTTGGTTTTTCTTAAGGTTTATCAAACACACAAGAAGAAAGCATAAAAAATAAACTAGCATGGATGATACAATGAAAAAGTATGAGCACCGACATCTAGCAATGAGTGTGTGTGAACATAAATGTAATGTCGGTGAGAAATACGTACTCCCCCAAGCTTAAGATTTTGGTCTAAGTTGGTCTATGGCCACGGCTGGCCTGGCTGATATCCATAATAATAGTTGTTGGGGCCGTACTGTGATGAGGAAGAAGAAGGCTCCGATTGCCACTGGCTGGCAATCATCTCCGGATCCCACTGATAGTTAGATTGTCGTGAAGGATCAAATTGTGGTTCTGATTCTGGCTCCTCGGCTGGTGCAGGGTTCCAGTAGGCGTGGATAGCCGTCAACGGAACAAGGTACTTGCCTACAGTCAAATCAAACAAAGCAGGAGCAGGCAAGGTAATGGTCTCAGGATGATGTTTATTAAAGAAAAATTGATATTTAAGCTCTCCTGCGCTATTCTTAACAGTAAAATCATGTGCCACCGTACTTTTATAATCTAAATAAATACGAGGCAGCACTTTTTCCTCCTTCTCGGCATGCCTAATAGGAATGTTAAAATGTGCAGCTGGGCGTGTAGCATACATGCCTCCAAAGATGGGACCCTTAGTACGGTTCATACTTTACCGTCTAGCAATAATGCCGGCCATACTAAAAGTGTTATCACTGTATAAACCTTGGAGCAAAATAATAATATCAGGGATACTAAGGTTTCCACAGTTTCCGCGACCAATTAAGCAACGACTAGCAAATAATGCAAAGTAACGTAAGACAGGAAAATGTATGCTAGTGATTCGTGCATCGGAAACCTTCCTAGTTTCCCCTACAGTGATAGTATTAATAAATCCCTCCACATCATCATGATGTGGTTCTTCTGTCTTGCCCCCAAAAGGGACTAAACAAATCTGACAGAAATCATAAAGTGACATCTCCTTATGCTCATCATATAAATGAAACTCCACCGTAAGTGGTGAGTTCCTAGAATGAAAATGAAAGTTTTGCTAAAAGGTATTTGTGAGCAAGAGATATTGATCGCATTGGTCATGGAGGAAAGCGGTGAGGCCTGCATTATGAGCCAACTCAAGAAAATCTTCATAAATCCCGGCTGCTCTCAAGAAATCCTCAGAAGGCCATTCACACGCACGAACCTCCGCGGTGCGCGGCAAATTATACTTAGGCTTCTGTGCCTTTTCCTTTGAGCTTTGGCTCGATGAGCCCCTAAATAATCTCCTCATAATTTTCTCAAAAATTCTGAAAATTTTTAGTAACTTCAAAATAAAAGTAAACCAAACTCAATAATACTGATAGCAACTATTTCTACAAGTGCCTAGGGCCTATATCATGCATCAAAACTACTTTTGACCATATAAATTTGACATGCAAGCTCAAGAACAGGGTCACCTAAGCAACACAAATTTGCAATGAATAAAGAACTAGAACAAAAACTAATTGGACCAATGGAGGAGTCACACACCAAGGAACAATCTCCCCAAGCAGTTTTGTGAGAGGTGCTTTGAGCAAGGAGATCAAAAATGGCAGCAAAACGAGCTTGGACTCGGGTTTGCGTTGGTTTTTCGTGTTTGGGGGATGAAGATGAAGTGTGTGGCTAAAAGAATAAGTGGAGGAGGGCCACCGTGGGCCCACGAGGCAGGGGGCGCGCCCTCTACCCTCATGGCAAGGTGGTTGGCCCCCCTGATGTGTTCTTTGTTTCATAAATCCTCAAATATTCTATAAAAATCATATTTAATTTTAAGGGCATTTGGAGAACTTTTATTTTCAAGGTACTTTTATATTGCACGGATAATCAGATAACAGATAGAAAATTATTTATTTTTACTTTATTTCAACTAAATAACAGAAAGTATAGAAAGGGTACAGAGGGTTGTGCTTCTAGTTTCATCCATCTCATGCTCGTCAAAAGGAATCCACTAACAAGGTTGATCAAGTCTTGTTAACAAACTCATTCCGATTAACATGAAATCGGAGAAATTTCGAATAACACTGGGGTACCTCAACGGGGATATGCACGTCCCCAATAATAAGTATACCATATTTCTTCTTGACAGTAGGGAGAGGAAATTCAAAACCTCCAAATATAATCGATGAATTTTTCTGATAGAATTGATACTATGAACTTGAGGTTGTTTCCTCGGAAAGTGTACCGTATGCTCATTACCATTAACATGAAAAGTAACATTGCCTTTGTTGCAATCAATAACAGCCCCTGCAGTATTAAGAAAAGGTCTTCCAAAAATAATAGACATACTATCATCCTCGGGAATATCAAGAATAACAAAGTCTGTTAAAATAGTAACGTTTGAAACCACAACAGGCACATCCTCACAAATACCGACAGGTATAGCTGTTGATTTATCAGCCATTTGGAAAGATATTTCAGTAGGTGTCAACTTATTCAAATCAAGTCTATGATATAAAGAGAGAGGCATAACACTAACACCAGCTCCAAGATCACATAAAGCAGTTTTAACATAGTTTCTTTTAATGGAGCATGGTATAGTAGGTACTCCTGGATCCCCAAGTTTCTATGGTATTCCACCCTTAAAAGTATAATTAGCAAGCATGGTGGAAATTTCAGCTTCCAGTATCTTTCTTTTATTTGTAATAATATCTTTCATGTACTTAGCATAAGGATTTGTTTTAAGTATATCAGTCAATAGCATACGTAAAAAGATAGGTCTAATCATTTCGGCAAAGCGCTCAAAATCCTCATCATCCTTTTTCTTGGATGGTTTGGGAGGAAAAGGCATGGGTTTCTCAACCCAAGGCTCTCTTTCTTTACCATGTTTCCTAGCAACAAAGTCTTTCTTATCATAACGTTGATTCTTTGATTGTGGGTTATCAAGATCAACAGCAGGTTCAATTTCTACATCATTACCATTACTAGGCTGAGCATCATTATGAACATCATCATTAACATTTTCATTAGGTTCATGTTCATTGCTAGATTGTGTTTCAGCATCAGACATAGATATATCATTTGGATTATCAAGTGGTTCAGCAATAGTTTCACTAGAAGTTTGCACAGTTCTGTCATTTTTCTTCTTCTTCTTTTTAGAAGAACTAGGTGCATCAATATTATTTCGCTGAGAATCTTGCTCAACTCTCTTAGGGTGGCCTTCAGGATACAAAGGTTCCTGAATCATTCTACCAGTTCTAGTAGCCACTTTAACAACATAATTATTTTTCTTACTATTCATCTCATTGAGCAATTCTTTTTGAGCTTTAAGTACTTGTTCTACTTGAGTGGTAACCATAAAAGCATGTTTGCTAACAAGTTTCTAATATTAGCCATATAATCACTCAAGTATTTAATCATATCAGCATCTTGTTTTAATTGTCTACCAAAATAAGCATTGAAGTCTTCTTGCTTAAACATAAAATTATCAAACTCATCCAAGCATTGACTAGCAATTTTAGTAGGAGGGATTTCAGCTTTATCATATCTATAGAGAGAATTTACCTTTACTACCTGTGTCGGGTTATCGGGGTCTAGAGGTTCTTCAATAAATAAAGGATTAAGATCATATGTTTCTTCAACAGGCGGTAAATTAAGACCATGTATTTCTTCAATAGGAGGTAAATTCTTAACATCTTCAGCTTTAATACCTTCTTCTTTCATAGATTTCTTTGCCTCTTGCATATCTTCGGGACTGAGAAATAGAATACCTCTCTTCTTCGGAGTTGGTTTAGGAATCAGGTCGTTAATTGGAGCAGGAGCTGGCTCCGGAGGTGTCCAATTATTTTCATTTGTCAACATATTATTTAATAAGATTTCAGCTTCATCTGGTGTTCTTTCCCTGAAAAGAGAACCAGCACAACTATCCAGGTAATCTCTGGAAACATCGGTTAGTCCATTATAAAAGATATCAAGTATTTCGTTTTTCTTAAGAGGATGATCAGGCAAAGCATTAAGTAACTTGAGAAGCCTGCCCCAAGCTTGTAGGAGACTCTCTTCTTTAATTTTCACAAAGTTGTATATTTCCTTTAAAGCAGCTTGTTTCTTATGAGCAGGGAAATATTTAGCAGAGAAGTAATAAATCATATCCTGGGGACTACGCACACAACCAGGATCAAGAGAATTAAACCATATCTTAGCATCACCCTTTAATGAGAACGGAAATATTTTAAGGATATAAAATTAGCGAGATCTCTCATCATTAGTGAACAGGGTGGCTATATCATTTAATTTAGTAAGATGTGCTACAACAGTTTCAGATTCATACCCATGAAAAGGATCAGATTCAACCAAAGTAATTATATCAGGATCAATAGAGAATTCATAACCCTTATCAGCAACACATATAGGTGAAGTAGAAAAAGTAGGGTCAGGTCTCATCCTAGCATTTGGAGATTTCTTATTCCATTTAGCTAATAACCTTTTGAGTTCATATCTATCTTTGCAGGCTAAAATAGCTAAAGAAGCATCTTGATCAAATAAATAACCCTTAGGAATAACAAGTGATTCTTCACCATCACTTTCATCTTCATAATCAGATTCAATATTTTCAATCTCTCTAGCCCTAGCAAGTCATTCCTCTAGAAAATCACTAAGTGGCATAGTAGTATTAGGCATAGAGGTAGTTTCATCATAAGTATCATGCATAGTAGAAGTAGCATCATCAATAACATGCGACATATCAGAACGAATAGCAGAAGCAGGTTTAGGTGTCGCAATCTTACTCATAACAGAAGGTGAATCAAGTGCAGAGCTAGATAGCAGTTCCTTACCTCCCCTCGTAGTTGAGGGATAGATCTTGGTTTTTGGATCTCTCAAGTTCTTGATAGTGTCCAGCAGATATAAATCCCAAGTGACTCAAAGAATAGAGCTATGCTCCCCAGCAACGGCGCCAGAAATTAGTCTTGATAACCCACAAGTATGGGGGATCGCAACAACTTTCGAGGGTAGAGTATTCAACCCAAATTTATTGATTCGACACAAGGGGAGCCAAACAATATTCTCAAGTATTAGCAGCTGAGTTGTCAATTCAACCACACCTGGAAACTTAGTATCTGCAGCAAAGTGTTTAGTAACAAAGTAATATGATAGTGATGGTAGCGGTAACAAAAGAGTAATGAAAGCAAAGTAATGTTTTTGGTGTTTTGAAGTGATTGTAACAATAGCAACGGGAAAGTAAATAAGCATAAACCAGTATATGGAAAGCTCGTAGGCATTGGATCAATGATGAATAATTATGCCGGATGCGGTTCATCATGTAACAGTCATAACATAAGGTGACATAGAACTAGCTCCAATTCATCAATGTAATGTAGGCATGTATTCTGAATATAGTCATACATGCTTATGGAAAAGAACTTGCGTGACATCTTTTGTCCTACCCTCCCGTGGCAGCGGGGTCCTAATGGAAACTAAGGGATATTAAGGCCTCCTTTTAATAGAGAACCGGAACAAAGCATTAGCACATAGTGAATACATGAACTCCTCAAACTACGATCATCACCGGTAAGTATCTCGATTATTGTCACTTCGGGGTTAACGGATCATAACACATAATAGGTGACTATAGACTTGCAAGATAGGATCTAGAACTCTCATATATTGATGAAAACATAATAGGTTCAGATCTAAAATCATGGCACTCAGGCCCTAGTGACAAGCATTAAGCATAGCAAAGTCATAGCAACATCAATCTCAGAACATAGTGGATACTAGGAATCAAACCCTAACAAAACTAACTCGATTACATGGTGAATCTCATCCAACCCATCACCGTCCAGCAAGTCTACGATGGAATTACTCACGCACGGCGATGAGCATCATGAAATTGGTGATGGAGGATGGTTGATGATGACGACGGCGACGATTCCCCCTCCCCGGAGCCCCGAACGGACTCCAGATCAGCCCTTCCGAGAGGTTTTAGGGCTTGGCGGCGGCTCCATATCGTGAAACGCAATGATTTCTTCTCTCTGATTTTGTTCTCCCCGAAACACAATATATGGAGTTGGAGTTGGAGTCGGAGGAGCTCCAGGGGGCCCACGAGGTAGGGGGGCGCGCCCCCCACGCTCGTGGACAGGTGGTGGGCCCCTGGCCTTCATCTTTTGCAGGTGTTTTTTAAATTTTCTGAAAATTCGCTCCGTGAAGTTTCAGGTCATTCCGAGAACGTTTCCTCCTGCACATAAATAACACCATGGTAATTCTGCTAAAAACAGCGTCAGTCCGGGTTAGTTCCATTCAAATCATGCAAGTTTGAGTCCAAAACAAGGGCAAAAGTGTTTGGGAAAGTAGATACGTTGGAGACGTACCAGTGTCTTGCTGCGCCTGGAGGTGGACATTCTCCGGCATGACGGCGGGCAGTCGCAGGGCCACCAGTGCGTCGAAGAGGTTGTCACCATAGTGGCCGTTGAGGGTGGCGGGCATCACAGAGCCTGGGCGTGTCGGCTGGAGGCTTACGTCAAAGTCGTCCGCAAGCTTCTTGACGGCGGTGAACTTGTCGAGGAAACCAACGAGGACCTCGTCGAACAAGGAGACAAAGCTGTCATGCAAGTGGCCCCTCGCCCTGGCGGCCTCAAGCAATACTACCTGGAGATGTTCCTCGATGCCGAGCCGCAGGCCGGCGACGTGAACCATCTGGCACAGCCGGCTGATGCTCGCGCTCATCGCCTCCATGGCTCTAGCTTAGCTTCCAGTCAACTGATCTTGTGATTCGAATGATCACTCTTGCCCTTGGTTAGCATGCGTAGGTGTGTAGGATTTCGTACTACTCCTCGGCCCTCTACTGCACCTGCCTTTGGCTGTATGATAGGTGGGCCAGCCACCCCCTGGGCCCACGTGTCATTCACCCAAAGGAAGTTGTCGTAAGTCAATGAAGCTGCGTCCCCCTCCGTGCCGGTGCAGTATAATCATCTCATCGGACCTCTAGTTGGGGCCAAACGAGAGAAGTTTGATGTTTACTTGTTTATTGGTCCCCTTTGCATTTTGCGCCAAGTTTTGACCTTTGATTTAACTAATAAAATGTTAATGCATGTAAACAAAAATGTTGTGTAAGTCACCTTACGAAAACCAAATAATCCCAAAATACTTAGGCACGGTGCATTAACTCCCTCCTTGTTTCTTATTTCGTGACATATCAACCAATGAGAGATGTGGGCCATGCATGCTTTCAATGACTTGAGACTACCAAACATGACATGCAGTGTTTAGTTCATTGCATGTAATCCTATTAGTACTCTAGTTAGCAAAAAAACATTAAGTTCTGTCACCGATAGGAATAAAACACCATGTATTTATTTACAGAGGGAGTAGTACATTTTTTGTGACATGCATTACTAGATATTGCTAGTCAAATACTAAAATCCAGATGGACGTGGTAGTACTCCTAAATCCAGACGGTGGTGCTACTAGTACTAGTAGTAGTACTACCAATGTAGTATTAGGAGTACTAGCACTATACTACCCGTTGCCGTGTAATCAAGAGGTACCAATATCATTCGCTCATACGATAGGGTTGCCTGGCTAGTGATATTCTCTTTCTCTCTCTCTTTATGTTTCCTCTCATTTAACTAGGAGCATGTGAAGAGCTTGGGCATTTGTTGCCTTCCACTATGTGGTCGATGCCATATTTCGCAAAAGTATGATACATAATACGCATCGATGTCAAATCAAAAGATTTTGGCACCGCTCTCGCGATGTGAGAGAGCTGGCACCGCTGTGCACACAGACCCACATGTATAAACAAATCAATCAAACCAACTACACCAGCCTCTCACTCTCCTAAACAAGTGTTTTTTTATTGCCTCAGTCCTCTCTCTCCCACACAGTGTTTTTTCATTGCGTGAGTTAATTTGGCACCGGAGCAAAGTAGGTGATCCAGATTGGGGCACCAGGTGAGCAATGGAGGGGCATCAATGCCAAATGCATCACAAGTGAATTTGGCACATGTTTTGGCCTACATAGCCCACTTTTGTACTCCCTCTGTCCCAAAACTCTTGTCTTAAATTTCTCTAAATATGGATGTATCTAGTTACATTTTAGTGTTAGATACATCCGTATCTAAACAAATGTAAGACAAGAATTTTTGGACGGAGGGAATACTACCTCGTATTTAGTATAAAATTTTGACCATAGATTTACCTAAGAAAATGCCAATGCATGTCACTAAAAATTACACCATTTGAAATTATGTTCAAATACGAATCCAACGATATAGTTCTTAGTAACATGCATTAACATTTTGTCAGTTAAATCTATGGTCAAATTTTGATACTAAAAAATTGGAAGAGTAAACCAGGACGGAGGTAGTACTTGCTCTTAGGGTAACCATAGAGTTACTGGAGTAGTCTAAGTTACTTTCCACTATGACTAGCCTAGGCTACTATAGTAGTACAGCATAAAAACGATGCAGGTGATCACGTGAGAAAAAATACTAAAAAAATTTCTTTCGGTGCAGTGCGTAGATGCGGGTTTGAACACTACACTTGTCATCGTAAATTGGGAAAATTACGAAAAAAATTGAGCTACGTTGTGATTACCATTTACTTATAGGACAGAAGTTTAACCTCGATGAGTAGCTTCTCCGTGCGCGGAAAGCATGTAAGGAATCCAACAACTTGATCCAGATTGGGGCCGATAGATTTTAGTTCTAAGATCTTCACTGTGCGCATGGACTGGGTCAAGCTTGTGGGAATCATTTTCTGGAAGACGGTCGTAAATACATCAAGAAGAAATTAAAAAATGTGAATTTCAAGAAGACGGAGAAGAAGATGAGTGCTGTACCTGAACGATTACGGATCCAATAAAGAGTTCGGAGAATTTGGCAGACGAGTACACCAATGCTGTCAATTTCGGCGCGTCAATGACCCTAATTTTTGTTGGACCTTCTAGATTCGATACAAGCAATCTCTCAAGGAAAGGCGCATTCTCAATGACCATAACATGGAACAGCTGGAGTGATCTCTTCCCAATTGATGTCTTGTTGTGGGGCCAGCAAGACACATAAATCCATCGGAGATTCATTGAGGCGATGTGGAGGCTAATGAACCCGTGGATCTGCTCAAGACGAAGGTACTTGAGCGCGGTACAGCTGTGGAGCAGGTGCTCCATAGCCTTCTTCGAGATGACAACGTCGAATAGGTCGAGTTGCTTGAGTTGAGGGAGAAGAAGGGTGGGCGCGACATTAATCTGGGGAAGATAGCAGGAGCTGAAGCTGGCGCGGCACAGCGTTGGCGTGAGGCGGAGCACGGACGACGGCATAGAGCAACATCGTCCAGCTTCAAAGCTGAGCTCCTCGAGCTGATCTAGGGCGGGTGATAAGAACCACTCATCGAACTTGGGTTGGACCTTGCAGTTGGTACTGAACATGTGGATGTCAAGGCGTCTGGCTGGCCCAGGGTGCGATGAAATGATCTTGGAGACTGCGGCCATGCGTTTGCAATCCCCGCGTCGCAGAGGCAGCTGTCGACGGTGAGGTTGAGGGGGACCCAGCGCCAGAGGGGGCGCCACCGCCTGGAGAGCAGGGCGGTCCGCACGGCAGATTTTGTGGGGAGGAGGCCAATGATGATGAGCAGTATGTCATCGGGGAGGCTGCTGATGAAGTCCAGGCTCGCCGTATGCGGTTTTGGCTCGAGCCGCCTCCGCTTGTTGGCTGCCTCGCCGTCCATCTCAACCGGCGGCGACGCCGGTGTACACGTGTGCTGGTGTGTGTTGTGTGCTGGGTGTGCGCGAGTGCGTCCTTCTGTGCGTGCCGCCACGCAGTGGTGAATTGTGCGCGAGTGCGTCCTTCGCACGCAAGAAGTTTATCCTCAATGCGCCCTCAATTTACTAGCGTGCGGGGTGCTACCCCAAGTGGTTTCAACTTTGTTTACTTCACCGCGTGTTAGATGGGCCTCTAGTTTACTTATTTTCACCCACTGCCACATGGGTCAGCACACGAAGACACAGAACACGAGCTGACAAGGCAGCATGTGGATTGGTTGATCGGTCAACTAAAAAATATACAGAGCTATACACTGACACAGTGAGCGTATAATCCGTCGGTATAGAGAGTTCGAGTGAGAGGGGGCCCATGAGAGATAGCAGAGAGAGAGAGAGAGAAAGAGCTACTCCCTCCGTTTGACAATGTAGTTCCAACATTTTTTTAAGTCAAACTTTTGAAACTTTGAACAAGTTTATAAAGAAATTACTTATATCTACAATACCAAAGATAAATGATAGTATGAAGTAAGTACAAGCTATGATGAATCTAATGATCGTTCCAGATGTAAATGTTTTTATCCACATATACCTGGTCAAACTTTTCTGAGGTTTGACTTTTCAAAACATCCATATGCTTATGGACGTGACAGAGTCCCTAACTAGAGAGAGAGAGAGAGAGAGTGAAAAATGTGTGTGTGCGTGTGTGAAAGAGACATGGATAACACACGATAAAAGTAGAGAAAAAGCGTGCGTGTCTTATGCAAACATATCACACATGCATCTTCGACAATGGACGCAAGGTGAGGAGATAGTGTGTGGTTGTTTGGAACCGAGAGAGCAAGACCCCTAGCACGTGGCCAAGAGGGGTCTGACAAACAAGGGAGAGAGGTCGAGAGAGACGTACAGAGAAAATGCAGACATGGGGAGGAGAGAGTGCATATTTGTCATAGAGAGATCCCCTGGAGATCGTGATGGGACTACATGGGTGGGAGATCGAGTGACAAGGTGTGTGCGCGATAGAAGATGCCATGAGAGATATCGAGATAAACTTATGGATGGAAGGAGACAATATGTGTGTTCCTGATGGCTAGTAAGAGATAATCATACTTAGGAGGGGGGTGCTTGCGCCTATGATGGAGTGAGGGATTATGGTACTTAGGGGGGTGCGTGTCACATGGAGAGAGAACAAGGGCGGAGAGTGTTGGATAGGTCTATATGTATAGCGCAAGCGAGACATGTGTATGTGTGAACCAGGGAGATATAAGGCCAGTTTGGCTTGCGTCCTGAGCATCTTTTGCCTGGCCTGGGGTTGTGGCTAGATTTCATGCACGCTTGTTTGGTTGCTACCCTATGAAAAAGAAAGCCCACCTGGCCTGGGTTCCCTTGCACTTTAATTAGCCTGGCTGAACTCCAGACACTGTAAGTAGCCTGGCCCAGGCGACCGATTTCGAACGCCTGGCCATGCCTGGTCATGTGGCCACGAGGCTAACAACAACGTGGATGGATATTAGCATTAAATAATTGATGCATGGATTGATTGATGGGACATTGATGCTTTGCCTGGCCCAGGCATGAACCAAACGCTTCAGCACCACACAAGCCTGGCTAGGCAGAAATATTCTACATCTGACATCCACACCAGGCAGTACCGGCCATCAAGGCATGAGGGTCAGGTCACGAACCAAACTGACCAATAAAGTTTGAGAGAGATTGAGGAGCCCCGATAAGGCTGAATGGTGCGTCAGATAGCTGAGAGGGGGAAAGAGATATTCCATCCGCTCGATAATGCAGTGCATGTAAATTTTTTAGAAGTCAAACTTTGGAAACTTTGATTAGGTTTACACAAATGTTATTTATATCTACAATACCAAAGATACATCATACAAAACTACATCTCATGGTGAATCTAATGGTATATGTTTGCCATACTAGATGTAATTCTTTTTCTCCACGTACATGGTCAAACTTTGTGATGTTTGACTTTTTAATAAATCTATATGCTATGGACCGAGGAGAGTGCCTCAGTCGAGACAGATCAAGTGCGTGTGAAGGAGAATGAGTAAGTGTGTGAAAGATAAAGTGACAACAAATGATAAATTAGAGAGAGAGTGTGTTTTTTTGTTTCTTATGTGAACATATCACGCATGCATCTCCGAGATGGAAAAGCGAGGTGAGGAGATATACAAAGATAGCTAGTGTGTGATTGTTTGCAACGGAGAGAGGCACCCCTGTAGCACATGTCCAATAGAGGTCTGGCCAACAAGGAACAAAGGTTGGGAGGGACACATGGATGGCAAGGACGCATGGGGAGGGAGAGAGGGTGTGTTTGTGATAGAGAGATTCCGTCGAGATCATGAGGGGACTATATGGGTGGGAGATCGAGGGAGTGCGTGCGCGATAGAAAGATGCCCCGAGAGAAATCGAGATAGACCATGCACATGTTTGTGATGGAGACTAAGATTAGCTAGCCATATACATATAGGGGGACTGCATGTGACTGCAATTGAGTGAGAGACCATCATACTTGGCTAGCTGGGCATGAGATTGTGTGTGTGCGTGTGTGAGATGGAGAGAGAACGAGGGGGAGAGATAGAGTTTTAGATGGGCCTATCGAGTGCGAGTGAGATATGCATGTGTATGTGTGACCCAGGTGGATGGAGAGTTTGAGAGAGGGGGGGAAGAGCTCTGAGACGACATAGTGGTGCGTGAGAGAATTACGGGTAAAGAGCCAAGGAGTTTGTGTGCGTACGATGAGTGCACCCAAGGTATCTAGCTTGGACTAGCTAGAGTATCATACATAGTGTGCGAGAGAGACCTATAGATGGTGTATATATGCATGCGAACTAGAAAGACCCCCCCCCCACACACACACAGAGAGATGGAGAGAAAGGGAGAGGGATGAACAAGGTTTTTGTGTCGGATGCGTGCGATAGAATTGAAGATTGTCGGCGAGAGAGAGAGACAGACAGAGAACAGGAGTCCGGGAGAGGGGGAGGTCGCGTTTTATGCACCAAAGACTGATATAAACCATGTTTTGATATAAACTTGCATTCAAATATCTAAATTGGAGAACATGTTGTCTGCAATCCACACATGAACGGATATATGCGTATATCAAACAAGTTCATTAATTTGACTTTCAACATGTTCATGGAGTACTATAATACTGTACAACATGCTGCTCGATTGAGGTGTTCAATTTTGGATTTAGTTCACTATTTTGACCTACTAAACGAGCTATTTCATTGAATCGAGATATTTCATTTTGGGTTTGATTCATGTTTTTGAGTGGGTCAACTATTTGTCATATAGTAAATCGCTAGCAATGAGCATGTAAAAACACATTACCCCCGAGCATCATCTCTCCATCTAAAAAAGAAGTGGCAAGCCAATATTTCAAAATTTGATCCGAATCGACTTGGTAAGGTAGACGTGGATGCTCGTTCTCCCAAAATTTGAACGAACCGTTATACATCCTCTCTGCTTAGTGGAATTCGCCCGAGAAAATAAATGAGAGATGCGAAATTACCGTCCTATGTGGGACACGTATCAATTGGCCCGTTGTACATCGAGGGTAGGTTCGTAACTTCATCCAAGCGCGCCTTCTCCTCGGCCGAAATGACATGTGCCGAATAATTCACAAACCATGGTCGGAAAAACACACTCTCCTCGCCCGAAATAGCTCGCGCCCACTATTTCAGAACACGCTCTCCTCGCCCGAAATCGCTCGCGCCCACTATAGTTCAAAACACGCCCTCCTCGCCCGAAATCGCTCCCGCCCACTATTTGGGGAGAAGCAAAGTTACTCTACTATCCCCGACCCTCGTCCCTAATGCCAGAGACGCTGTCCATTTTCCGTCATGCACTAGGCCGTGTGCCTCTTACTCCGTACTGCTGGTGTTGCCTCGACGACGACCGCGTGAACTGTATCGGAGCCGATTCACCCCCGCCGTTGTTCACGGCGTTGGAGCGGCTCCAACTTCGGATCCGTCCAGAGTCCTGGCACTGCTTCCGCGTAGCTGTCAACCGTCGCGACATTGCTCTTTCCCTGCTGCTGGTCGCCACCGCAATCGTGCCGGCCTCACCGACTCGGCAGGTGGACCTGCCTACTTCACCATGCCGCCAGATAGGTCGCAGCCTCACCTCAAATCACTTTATTTAGGCGTTAGTTGTCTGAATTTTTATTCTGGGCAAATCGATTCCCAATGGGAAGCAGCACCCCTCGAGGCGGCGGAGCTCCTAGGCTGCCGGTTGGCTGGTGTCTAATGTAAGGGTGCGGGGCCGCAAGTTCGCCGCGGAAGTAGCGCTTAGATGGCTATCTTTTAGAGTTGCATGGGTTGAAGGTACTGCCGTCGCCGGATCTGGATGACGGGGAGTCTTTGTGGATTGGCCCGGGGGCGGCGCAACCACGGCAGTGCGGTGGGGCGGGGTTTTGGCCGGGGCCACGGACAGCGGAGGCAGGCTGCTCTGCCGTTGGTCGCTGGCTCTTCGGGGAAGATTCCGAACAGTGTCAGCCGGGAGGCACAAGACGGCCAGCCATCCGGCGTAGATCGGACAGTACCAAAATAAAATAAAATAAAATCGTGTGACCCCAATTTAGTCTTCAGTCAACAGACGCGTGACCACTCTCGTACCTTGTTGTTGATCTCTTAGTGTATTTCGTCAGATCAAAGAGATATGTCATTCTTAACATTATGCTTTATCTGCATCTTCAGACACACCATCTTCTGACTCACCGCACCTGCTCCAACAGGGGAAGCATACACCAGAAGGGAGCTATAGTGCCCACTCAACAGTTCCCTGCATCGAATGCGTGTGCCCGACATGGACAGCCACAACAACTGCAGGGCCATCGACAAGTTAGCACATGATGCTCACTCCTATAGATGGCAGCTAGATAGGTTGTACCCTCATCTTACTTGTGTGCAACATTTATAGATTTGTTATTCATCTAAGCATGGAAAATAGATCATCACATTTCACTGTATATTCATGCTGATCTCTTACGGGTCTTGTTCAGGAGTTAACGTTGTTCCATAGTTCAGCTAAGATACTTGTTCTTTAGGTAACGCTGTTCCATAGTTATCATCCATCAGGCAATGCTATCCCACAAGCTGGTGATTATAGTATTATACCACTTCTAGTATTACCTATGTTGTTCTTTAATACTTTTGTTTGCCATCTAGTTAATCTTGAGTATAAACGATACATATTCTGTAGCTTTCATTTGTGTTCTCCCTTTAGTTTATGAGACCTGTTGCTGCTAGTTAACCCAGTCCTACTATTTATGTCGTCTCCTGCAGGCACTCATTACATAAATCTAACTACTAGTTGTCTTCCATGCATGTCAAATATAATTGCACACACTGATATATCCACAAGAACCTCACGGAGCAATGTAAAGGCCAATAAACTTGATGTCAATGATACCCAATATGATTGAACATGTAAAGGCAGTTCTTTAGAAGACTTGCAGAAAGATGATGAATCCTCTTCACCCCACAAGGTCCTTGCTCTAACTTGGCCTATGATATGGGTACAACGTGCATATAATGTCCTGGAGTGTATCTACTCTGTTGCAATGCCATGTGCTTAGCATGCTGATCATGCATGTAAATATGTCATGCCTTCCTGTTTTTCAGTACCTATTCCATTCGTGATAACATGTTTTCAAATCCAAGTACCATCATTCTACTCTATCGCAATGCCGTCTGCTTAATTTTGACATCATGCTTCTGAATATCTTATGCATTGTTATTCATCAGTATGTACTTCATCTGTCTACCATACCATGTTTTTTTATATTGAAGTGCTGTTCTAGTGCTCTGTTGCAATGCCATCTTATTTTCCCAATCATACACGTGTATGTTGCCTTAGTTATTTCTGTATGTATTCCGCTAGCATACAGTTTTACATTCAACTAGTGTTTTTTGCTGTGTTGTCCTGTCGTATCCCTAGCTCTTACACCATACTCCCTCCGTCCGTATTACATGTTGTCGAAATGGATAAAAAGGATGTATCTAGAACTGAAATACGCCTAGACACATCCATTTTTTCCGGATGGAGGGAATACATGTCAATATGTCAGGCATGTCTATTCTTCAGTACCTATCCCATCTCTACTGTAGCATGTTTTATAACTGAATCACCATTCTTCTATATAAGGTATGCAAGGGGAAGACGGCTATGTTAGAATCTGAAGGGTTACAAACCAGGTCTTCGCAAAAGATCCAAACGCCAGGAGATTATAAACCAACTCCATTTTTCATAGATACTACTCCAGCACAGAGAAACCCAACTCCCACTGATAATAAGCAGATTCCAGTGGCCAAAGAACTAGTCCGCTCCAGTCCAGCAAAAGAATGTCAACTCCATTCTAAGAAGCGTGTGCGTATCCTCGCATCCCGAAATTTTATGGCATTCTGATCATATTTTCTACATGTTTCTTACCCATCTCTCTTTTAGAAAATAAGGTTAAATGATACAAGACTTCCTCCATTGGGATCATATTCGAGGAAAATATCTTGCGGGAATTCTCTGTGCTCCAATGCTGATGTAAGTACCTGTTGTATATCACTATATTTTTACATCAGCATGTATTTTGTTAATTAGCGTGAATCTAACCTTTATCTGATCTAAAATTAGTTGTACCAAAATGTTAAAGGCGCCAATGTTGATTTTTGTAAGGAAAACTGCCTGGTAGTTTTGCATACTGAGCTGCATGAATGTACTATCTCATATCACGCACATTACTGAATTGTAGTGCTTCTCTGGTTGCCCATTCATTCATTGTGTCAATGTTGCTTTCGTATTACCTTACCTGGCTGATGATAGCTATGCCATATTGTGTTAATTTGGTGTAGACTAATTGACCAAACGTTTGTTGTGTCAATGTTGCTTTCCTATTATCTGACTTTGCCAATGATAGCAATGCTAGTGTGTTAATTTTGTGCAGGCAGCTGAAGATAAGAAGACAAACTCTGAAAACAGCAATGCAACCCCATTATTTCTTTCCAGTAAATCTAGGCCAGGTAATATGGCAATAACTCATGATTAATCTGTTTGGTTCTCGTCCTAATTTATGTTATGATGCAGTGGTCGAGACACTCTCCACTATCAATAATACAAGCCTGCCAAAATCACCATCTGAATCTGTTCAGTATCCTCTGTCTCGAATGCAACGGAATAAATGTATGTTTGTGAACCAATTAATGGCTGAAGCAATGATGGAAATGGTGTATGAATCAGAGGTGCAGAGTCGTGCGACACAACAACTAATCAATGTTTTCAGAGACAGTGTAGCAAAGCAGCAAGAACTTGCCCACATGCTTATGGGCGTCATCTGTGCTGAGGTTGCGGATTGTGACGTTGTAGATGGTTAGGTTCTGCTCATTTATTTGCATTGGCATTCTTCTTTGATTGCCCAGTGGATGTAATTTCCTGTAATATATGCTGGATGTGCAATGTTATTCCCTGTATGTCGTACCTTTTCTTGATCAGTTTTGGTCCTGTGCATATTTGCTCATCGTAATGGGCTCAAATTATCTAATTTGGTCTAAAGACATGAACGAACTTTAGTGGGCCCATTAAGTTAATGGGCCATGTGACGTCCGGATAATTAAGCTACAGTGAACCTCTGTTAATGAGGCCACATCACCATGGTTACTGTTCCTAATCTCGCGTTAATTCGAAACCGGTTCGAATTCAAATTCAAAATCAAGCAAAAATAAAAGTTTTTAAATATTAAAACTAAAATGTTTGGAGTGAGCCAAATAATGCATACGTAATTATGGTGGAGAAACCACACTTTTATAAAAATGTGTAATTACTCTAAAATGAGTAGAACAGCATCTAAAACTAATAAATAAATGCTTTTTATAATATATAAAATATTAAACTAATTTATCTGTGAGCCCAGGTTATTGTGGCAGTAGAATAAGTAGTAACATTATTTTCGGAACTAAACTTATATATTATAAAACTAAAGTAAAGTGTGTCTAAAATAAAACAGAAAAAAATAAATAAAAGGGAAGGAAAACAAACAAACAAGAAAAAGGAAAGGAGAAATCCCCCCTGTTCACATAAGCCCAGTACTAACACTGTACCAGGCCCAGCCCAGCTGGCCGGCCTTTTCCCCTACCTCTCGCAGGGGAGAGGCAGAGCCGTGCGTGCCGGCCATCCATGGCTCCATGGCCACGTGCCGGCCATCCGCACCGTCCCTCGGCCTACTAAGGCGTCCCCCAGAAACCCTAGCTCGCCCTCGTTCATTCCCCCCTCGATCCCCATCGCCCCCCCTCTCCTCTGGCTCGATTTTGAGCCCACAACCTCATGCGGTCACCGCTGCCTCGCCGTTGTTGATGTGTCCACTAGCCTCTCCGGCGTACGGGAGCACATCTTGGAGGTTCGCCGCGCTCTACCGCGTCCGTTCAGGGCATTGGAACGAGGCGGGGAGCTGTGTAGCCGACGCAATCTTCGTCTTCTTCGTCCGGTCGTCGCCGTCTGGCCATCACCACAGCCTCTCCGGTCCACCCCAAACCTCCCCGAGCGTGCCAATGGTCTCGTGGTGAGCAACTCCTCCGGATCTCTCCGTCCTCCGCTTTGATTCGGTCGCTGTTTGCCGTCCCCGAGCACATCCGATCTCGAGCGTACGCGTACATACGTGCGTGCGTGAGCTGCTGCTGCTTAACTGCTATCTGTAGCTGCTGCGTACTGCTGCCAGCGCGCGCCCGTCCCTGGACCCGTCTCCGCCTGCAACTACTCGCAGGCCATCGCCTAGCGCCGCCTTGGAGCCGCCCGTGCCCATCGTTGCCGTGCTGCTGCCGTGTTCGCCTGCGCGCGTGCACGCCCTGCTCGCCCTACCTCTTCTGCTGCGGTTGCCCGCGCCGGCCCTGTCCGCCCGCAGCCGGAGCCGCTGCGCCCTTCCCGTGCCCGCGCCTCCGGCCTCTCCCTCTTCTGCCTGGCCGACCCCCACTTGCTTCTCCTTCTGCCGGCGACCACACAACCCCCCGCACCTCCTCTCCCGCGCCCGCTCCTGTGCGAGTCCTCTGGCCCTGGCTGCCAGTGCCTAGTGCCCGTGCGAGGCCAGCCACGAGGCCGGCTATGCCCCTGACTAATGGGGATGGCCCTGTTAATTAGGAGTAGTTGGTTTAGGAGTTAAATTAGTCTATGACAAGTGGCCCCGCTCTGATTTAGATTAGTTTAGCTACTTTTCTATACACATGTGAGGATGACATGTGGGTCCTACGTTGACTTTGTTGATCAGTCAACCTTGACTGGTCAAGCAGTCTAACTAATGCCCCTGGACCCACCTATAAGCCTCAGCTGGGTACACACTTAGGTACATATAGCTTTTTGCAATTTTATTTCGAAATTATTAATTATTTCAGAAATATGAGAATATTAATAAAACTTGAAAAAATCATATAAATTAAACCATACCTCGGATGAAAAAACTTTGTACATGAAAGTTGCTCAGAACAACAAGACGAATGCGGATACGCAACCCGTTCGTCTGCCACACATCCCTAACCTATCAAACTCGCAACTTTCCCCCTTTGGTTTACCTGTCCGAAAAACGCGAAACATCGGGGATACTTTTCTAGATGTTTCCCCTTTCGCCGGTATCACCTATCCCTGCGTTAGGTCACCCCTAGCACAACATATTGCCGCGTCTTGCTTTGTGTTACATTTGATTGCTCTGTTATTTATTGTGTTCCCCCTCCGTTACTTATTTCTGGTAGACTCCGAGACCACTGTCGATGTTCGTGTGTTCGACTACATCGAAGACGACCCCTACTACTTGCCAGAACAACCAGGCAAGCCCCCCCTTTGATCACCAGATATTGCCTACTCTTCTCCATACTGCTTGCGTTAGAGTAGTGTAGCATGTTACTGCTTTCCGTTATTCCTATCCTGATGCATAGCATGTCCTTGCTACTACTGTTGTTACCATTACCTGCTATCCTACTGCTTAGTATAGGATGCTAGTGTTCCATCAGTGGCCCTACACTCTTGTCCGTCTGCCATGCTATACTACTGTGCCGTGATCACTTCGGGAGGTGATCACGGGCATATACTAAATACTTTACACATTTACATTACTTATGATCATGTTCGGAGATGGGGGCTGAAGGGGCAGGTGGCTCCATCCCGGTAGAGGTGGGCCTGGGTTCCCGACGGCCCCCCACTGTTACTTTGTGGCGGAGCGACAGGGCAGGTTGAGACCACCTAGGAGAGAGGTGACCTGGCCCTGGTCGGCGTTCGCGGACACTTAACACGCTTAACGAGATCTGGGTATTTGATCTGAGTCTGGCCATTTGGTCTATACGCACTAACCATCTACGCGGGAGTAGTTATGGGTATCCCGGCGTCGTGGTATCAGCTGAAGCCTTCGTGACGTCAGCGACTGAGTGGCGCGCGCCGGATTGGACCGTAAGCCTACTCTTGTATTAAGGGGGCTAGTTCTGCTTCCGGCTGCGTTCGCAACGTGCAGGTGTGCTATGGGCGATGGGCCCAGACCCCTGTGCGCTTAGGTTTAGACCGGCGTGCTGACCTCTCTGTTGTGCCTAGGTGGGGCTGCGACGTGTTGATCTTCCACGGCCGGGCATGACCCAGGAAAGTGTGTCCGGCCAAATGGGATCAAGCGTGTTGGGGTATGTGGTGCACCCCTGCAGGGAAGTTAATCTATTCGAATAGCCGTGATCTTCGGTAACAGGACGACTTGGAGTTGTACCTTGACCTTATGACAACTAGAACCGGATACTTAATAAAACACACCCTTCCAAGTGCCAGATACAACCGGTGATCGCTCTCTCACAGGGCAACGAGGGGAGGATCATCGGTTAGGATTATGCTATGTGATGCTACTTGGAGGACTTCAGTCTATTCTCTTCTGCATGCTGCAAGACGGAGGCTGCCAGAAGCGTAGTCTTTGAAAGGACTAGCTATCCCCCTCTTATTCCGGCTTTCTGCAGTTCAGTCCACATATGACAGCCTTATTCTAGTTGATACCAATGCATACATATGTAGTGTAGCTCCTTGCTTGCGAGTACTTTGGATGAGTACTCATGGTTGCTTTCTCCTTCTTTTCCCTCTATCCCTTCTACCTGGTTGTCGCAACCAGATGTTGGAGCCCAGGAGCCAGACGCCACCTTCGACGATGACTCCTACTACACCGGAGGTGCCTACTACGTGCTGCCCGCTGACGACGACCAGGAGTAGTTAGGAGGATCCCAGGCAGGAGGCCTGCGCCTCTTTCGATCTGTATCCCAGTTTGTGCTAGCCTTCTTAAGGCAAACTTGCTTAACTTATGTCTGTACTCAGATATTGTTGCTTCCGCTGACTCGTCTATGATCGAGCTCTTATATTCGAGCCCTCGAGGCCCCTGGCTTGTAATATGATGCTTGTATGACTTATTTTATTTGTAGAGTTGTGTTGTGATATCTTCCCGTGAGTCCCTGATCTTGATCGTACATGTTTGCGTGTATGATTAGTGTACGATTAAATCGGGGGTGTCACAAGTTGGTATCAGAGCCGACTGCCTGTAGGAATCCCCCTTCCACACTCCTTGGCCAAAGTTGAGTCTACACATTACAAAAACTTTTACTAACATGGTTGTGTGCCTTATGGGCCCACGTCGCCATCTGGGTGGTATTAGGATCTTTTACTCCTCGATCCTTACTCTGGGACTCTGAACTCTCTTCTATTCGGGTTAAATGAATTTTGAAAAATCTAACTTAGGTTTTCGAAAATACTTTCTCCCGGAGAGCCCCTTCAGTCCAGATGATCGCCGGCTGCACTAGAAGATTTCGAAGATACTCTCTGATATTCTGTCGAGACCTTGTGCGTGTTGCTTTTGCAATTCCCTTCTATCAATAAACCTCTATGGATAACCACGTACACGTGCCATTCATATAATCATTCCTCATTGATCTTGTTATTACAAGATGCCCCAAAATTCTCTCTATTGTTCTGAGAATACTTTGTGCCTACTACCTTGCATTCCTTGCCACATGAATACCACTATGGGTAATTTCTAGCACTCACCGGATATTTGCTCATCCCCAGTTGGTTCATGTATTTCACAAAAGTCTTCAAAATACTATTTGAACTTCCGAAAATCCTGAGTAGCCTATTGCTCTTGAAGTTCTTACTTGATTACATTATGGTTAATCCCATAAGTCTATAATTTTATTGGCGTCCCTTGTCATTATCATTTTTAGTACGTTGATTCAAAATGTTGTGAATGCTCGCAGCCTCAATCAGTTCCAATGATTCATCCTTCCGGCTCACACGTCATTTTAAACATGAGCTGGTTATCGACCAATCAGATTGCCATCGATTGTACCCCTTAGTCTATTCAACTTGTCCGTCCTTGATCAGAGCGTTTGCTCCTGATCCCTTGATTTGAAAATCATAATTCCATTGATTTTCTTTAAACGTTGAATTATTCAGATGTTCTGTAAAACGATGCATTTGCATTCTTTCTTCCTCTGATTGGGTATCGATACTCACATCAGCTCCATTGTGGGTCACCATATCCACTGTTGGATTACTATCCGACATGTCCTTCATAATTAATCACCTTGTGAGTTCTTTCTCCGATACATAATGCCTTTGGTAATTTGTATCCTCTCCTTTTGCCAACCATGCTCTGCTTTCGAGCTGGTAATATTTACTCTCAAAGCTTGTGGTATATGTTTCCACGATACCCTGACGGGTTGAACCTATGCCTTCCTTAATTTGTGTGACCTCAAAAGTTATGCGGGTTATACCCTGCTGACGCTTCGTCAGATAACTTTTCAACACTACAACTTCGGAAAGGGGCGGTAAATGTAAGGTTATGCATTGAAGAAGTGGGAGTCGACCTTGAACTTTGTGTTCATGCCCATGGACACGATGTAGATCTTATCATTAAAGCTTCTCTTAAATTAAATTTTTCCCTTGGTATAAGTTCTTATAGCTGGGATCCGGCCTTTTGCAATCGTGGTTTCAACAATATGTTCTTCTTTGACCCAATTTCACGGGCAAGTTTAAGCACTTGTCTTTTGTGGATCAATACACCAGTCCAACCTGTACTTTAATCTTCCGTCGAGTATTACACCATGGTACCTCGATAATATCAAGTACTACATAACCTCTTATGAGTTCTTCATCAAGTACTACATTCTCACTTATTCCAATTTTTGATGGGCTTTGAGTTATTTAACACTCAAAGACCGATAACTGAACCGAGTCCACACTACGGTTCAACAACTATTATAAATCTTCTTTGCTTATGAGTTTGTACCCGATCACGTCCTTCCTACCCTATTTGGCTATATCATTATTGTGATGATTTTAACTGTACTACCTGGTCCTTCCTGGAGCACAACTTTCAACGATGAGCTAGACTTACGTCGATCTTCCTTGTCATATCATTTCGCCTTGAACATCAAGCTTGATTTCGAGTTCGTGTCGTACCCTTGGTTCCAGTAACTTTCGCTTCATCAGTCCTTTGACTTGATGTCATCGTTGTTCGATTACATCTTCATGAAACCTCTCGACAAATGTGTCGTGATCATCATCTACATTCTGAGCTCTTACAGGATATCAATCGAATTCGTGATGAGAAATACCATCCTTGCCCCTCGATGATTGTGTTATCATCGACGACATTCTTGCCTTCCCCCAACACAAACTTGTTCATGTTTTGTGTTATACCTTGAGTTCCTTGCTATCCAGCCTTTGTTCTTCTTTACCTTGGAGTATTACCATATTTTATGTCAGGAATGTCATGAGACTTTCACCACCTCTTTAAGAATTCTTGATACAAGTGATACATCTTGCCATCTACATTCATCTCTTGGTCCCCGTGTTGTTTCTAACTAGAAAACCGACAATTGAACTATGATGTGCGAATTCAAAACTTCTAGCAACCCTATTTCTTTGAAGTTAATGGTCGACATTTCATTCTTAGACCATTGGTTATCAAATCACCATTCTAACATTGATCCTGCTGCCTAAGCCCATATTTCGGGTGCACCTTTCAACCAGTGATTAATTGTGTATGTTTCCCTTGAGCATACATCATTATATCATTTGATCTGATAAATGTTATCTCCTTGTTCACATAATTGTGGAGATCCATCTTTTGGAAATCTCGATGAATTGTCGCTGAGCCAGCAGCTACCTCCTCATCCTCTCCTTAATTTAATGGAGAACTCTTGTTTCAGAACTCGCTTCCATAGTTCAATTCCCAAGAATCTTACAATGTCATCTCGACAATTGGTGTTGCACATTTCTTCTCAGGTATCCTGAGTCCGAGTTATCCCGACACCAATCAGATCTGAATCTCGGTCAGATATGATGGTTGGAACATATTTCCAAGAGTTATAACATTGGTCGTTATATGACCCGGTAAGGTGGTGTCATGCCTAGTACACCTGGCTGGAGGACCTATTGTTATAGTTTTCTTTTTAGCAAGGTTACCCATTCTTCGATGGGGAAACTGTAAGACTTATTCTATAAGTTGTTTCTGATGAATCCTTAGTGTATCCAAAGTCCGACCTTTGCTTGGAGACCATGCCACTGCTATCTCGAAGCATGTCTATGGTACTCCAATTTTCAATAAGAACATTTGTAGCACAATGCTAAATGTTTCTTGATCAATTATCCAAACACCTTGTATGGGTAATGTCATGAAATTTCTCTCCCCTTTCCTGAAGGGTTTTCTACTTCATATCCTGCCATGGATATCATGCTCTGCTTGTCCTTGGGAAGGGTATACCCCTGGTATATGTGTCAAACACATTTTCCTTTCCATTGTTTGGTTTGATCTGATGATCACATTTTCCTTTCCATTGATTTGTTCAACCTTCCTTGTGATCCATATGATCTTAGCAGTAATATTCTGCTGCTTATATAAACACCTTGGTGTACAACCATGTCAGTAAGACCCTGTTGCATTTGTCGATAGCATCCCGGTAACCACCGATGGACGAGAACTTTGCCTATTGGTCCGCCTCATTCAACGAGCAGGAAAATGGTTCTCTTCGTCCCTCGCCCTTGGTACCGACGTTGTTTTCGACATAACTGACGGGCTACCCTCTGACATGCCTTGCTATCATGACCGTGCAAGATGTCACCACTCCTTCTACCTTTATCCCGTATGGTGGGCCCATAACCCACAGTTCCACATGATCGAAACCTGACTCTCCTGTACACCCCCGGTTTCCAAAGTTACGCCTCGCTCGTGGCCTCGTATGTAATTCACGAGCCACCTTCAGGTCTGATATTGGACACAATAATTATTCCATTGCTTTGAAACCCCTTTCACCTTCTGTCTAGGCATTGAACGATTGCCTGGCTGCTTGAAACTTCTTATTGTACCTTCCAAGTTTACTCTCGATGTGTTTTATTTGTTCAACTCGAGAGGTACTCATATGCTCATTCATGGGTTAATCCCAGATTATTACCCTTATAGCATTTTGTCGTTGCCGATCTGCCCTGTTACCTATTCGTAAATACGATGGAGATCCCGAAGAAAGGATGACAACTTCATCATGATGACCTGAAGCAGAGAAATGGAGACATCAACGTAAAGGATCAACTAATTCGAGAAGTGCAACAAAGACCGAGAAGACCCATTAGAATTTCGTAACCTAGTCTTTCCCCCTTACTCCCCTCCTAAATCTCGGGACGAGATTTCTTGTAGTGGAGGAGAATTGTGACGTCCGGATAATTAAGCTACAGTGAACCTCTGTTAATGAGGTCACGTCACCATGGTTACTGTTCCTAATCTCGCGTTAATTCGAAACCGGTTCGAATTCAAATTCAAAATCAAGCAAAAATAAAAGTTTTCAAATATTAAAACTAAAATGTTTGGAGTGAGCCAAATAGTGCATACGTAATTATGGTGGAGAAACCACACTTTTATAAAAATGTGTAATTACTCTAAAATGAGTAGAACAGCATCTAAAACTAATAATTAAATGCTTTTATAATATATAAAATATTAAACTAATTTATCTATGAGCCCAGGTTATTGTGGCAGTAGAATATGTAGTAACATTATTTTCGGAACTAAACTTATATATTATAAAACTAAAGTAAAGTGTGTCTAAAATAAAACAGAAAATAATAAATAAAAGGGAAGGAAAACAAACAAACAAGAAAAAGGAAAGGAGAAATCCCCCCTGTTCACATAAGCCCACTACTAACACTGTACCAGGCCCAGCCCAGCTGGCCGGCCTTTTCCCCTACCTCTCGCAGGGGAGAGGCAGAGCCGTGCGTGCCGGCCATCCATGGCTCCATGGCCACGTGCCGGCCATCCGCACCGTCCCTCGGCCTACTAAGGCGTCCCCCAGAAACCCTAGCTCGCCCTCGTTCATTCCCCCCTCGATCCCCATCGTCCCCCCTCTCCTCTGGCTCGATTTTGAGCCCACAACCTCATGCGGTCACCGCTGCCTCGCCGTCGTTGACGTGTCCACTGGCCTCTCCGGCGTACGGGAGCACATCCTGGAGGTTCGCCGCGCTCTACCGCGTCCGTTCAGGGCATTGGAACGAGGCGGGGAGCTGTGTAGCCGACGCAATCTTCGTCTTCTTCGTCCGGTCGTCGCCGTCTCGCCATCACCACAACCTCTCCGGTCCACCGCGAACCTCCCCGAGCGTGCCAATGGTCTCGTGGTGAGAAACTCCTCCAGATCTCTCCTTCCCCCGCTTTGATTCGATAGCTGTTTGCCGTCCCCGAGCACATCCGATATCGAGCGTACGCGTACATACGTGCGTGCGTGAGCTGCTGCTGCTTAACTGCTATCTGTAGCTGCTGCGTACTGCTGCCAGCGCGCGCCCGTCCCTGGACCCGTCTTCGCCTGCAGCTGCTCGCAGGCCATCGCCTAGCGCCGCCTTGGAGCCGCCCGTGCCCATCGTTGTCGTGCTGCTGCCGCGTTCGCCTGCGCGCGTGCACGCCCCGCTCGCCCTACCTCTTCTGCTGCGGTTGCCCGCGCCGGCCCTGTCCGCCCGCAGCCGGAGCCACTGCGCCCTTCCCGTGCTCGCGCCTCCGGCCTCTCCCTCTTCTGCCTGGCCGACCCCCGCTTGCTTCTCCTTCTGCTGGCGACCACACAACCCCCCGCACCTCCTCTCCCGCGCCCGCTCCTGTGCGAGTCCTCTGGCCCTGGCCGCCGGTGCCTAGTGCCCGTGCGAGGCCAGCCACGAGGCCGGCTATGCCCCTGACTAATGGGGATGGCCCTGTTAATTAGGAGTAGTTGGTTTAGGAGTTAAATTAGTCTATGACAAGTGGCCCCGCTCTGATTTAGATTAGTTTAGCTACTTTTCTATACACATGTGAGGATGACATGTGGGTCCTACGTTGACTTTGTTGATCAGTCAACCTTGACTGGTCAAGCAGTCTAACTAATGCCCCTGGACCCACCTATAAGCCTCAGCTGGGTACACACCTAGGTACATATAGCTTTTTGCAATTTTATTTCGAAATTATTAATTATTTCAGAAATATGAGACTATTAATAAAACTTGAAAAAATCATATAAATTAAACCATACGTCGGATGGAAAAACTTTGTACATGAAAGTTGCTCAGAACAACGAGACGAATGCGCATACGCAACGCGTTCGTCTGCCACACATCCCTAACCTATCAAACTCGCAACTTTCCCCCTTCGGTTTACCTGTCCGAAAAACGCGAAACACCGGGGATACTTTTCTGGATGTTTCCCCTTTCGCCGGTATCACCTATCCCTGCGTTAGGTCACCCCTAGCACAACATATTGCCACGTCTTGCTTTGTGTTACATTTGATTGCTCTGTTATTTATTGTGTTCCCCCTCCGTTACTTATTTCTGGTAGACTCCGAGACCACTGTCGATGTTCGTGTGTTCGACTACATCGAAGACGACCCCTACTACTTGCCAGAACAACCAGGCAAGCCCCCCCTTTGATCACCAGATATTGCCTACTCTTCTCTATACTGCTTGCATTAGAGTAGTGTAGCATGTTACTGCTTTCCGTTATTCCTATCCTGATGCATAGCATGTCCTTGCTACTACTGTTGTTACCATTACCTGCTATCCTACTGCTTAGTATAGGATGCTAGTGTTCCATCAGTGGCCCTACACTCTTGTCCGTCTGCCATGCTATACTACTGTGCCGTGATCACTTCGGGAGGTGATCATGGGCATATACTAAATACTTTACACATTTACATTACTTATGATACTGTTCGGAGATGGGGGCTGAAGGGGCAGGTGGCTCCATCCCGGTAGAGGTGGGCCTGGGTTCCCGACGGCCCCCCACTATTACTTAATGGCGGAGCGACAGGGCAGGTTGAGACCACCTAGGAGAGAGGTGACCTGGCCCTGGTCAGCGTTCGCGGACACTTAACACGCTTAACGAGATCTGGGTATTTGATCTGAGTCTGGCCATTTGGTCTATACGCACTAACCATCTACGCAGGAGTAGTTATGGGTATCCTGGCATCGTGGTATCAGCCGAAGCCTTCGTGATGTCAGCGACTGAGTGGCGCGCGCCGGATTGGACCGTAAGCCTGCTCTTGTATTAAGGGGGCTAGTTCTGCTTCCGGCTGCGTTCGCAACGCGCAGGTGTGCTATGGGCGATGGGCCCAGACCCCTGTGCGCTTAGGTTTAGACCGGCGTGCTGACCTCTCTGTTGTGACTAGGTGGGGCTGCGACGTGTTGATCTTCCACGGCCGGGCATGACCCAGGAAAGTGTGTCCGGCCAAATGGGATCAAGCGTGTTGGGGTATGTGGTGCACCCCTGCAGGGAAGTTAATCTATTCGAATAGCCGTGATCTTCGGTAACAGGACGACTTGGAGTTGTACCTTGACCTTATGACAACCAGGACCGGATACTTAATAAAACACACCCTTCCAAGTGCCAGATACAACCGGTGATCGCTCTCTCACAGGGCGACGAGGGGAGGATCATCGGTTAGGATTATGCTATGCGATGCTACTTGGAGGACTTCAGTCTATTCTCTTCTGCATGCTGCAAGACGGAGGCTGCCAGAAGCGTAGTCTTCGAAAGGACTAGCTATCCCCCTCTTATTCCGGCTTTCTGCAGTTCAGTCCACATATGACAGCCTTATTCTAGTTGATACCAATGCATACATATGTAGTGTAGCTCCTTGCTTGCGAGTACTTTGGATGAGTACTCATGGTTGCTTTCTCCTTCTTTTCCCTCTATCCCTTCTACCTGGTTGTCGCAACCAGATGTTGGAGCCCAGGAGCCAGACGCCACCTTCGACGATGACTCCTACTACACCGGAGGTGCCTACTACGTGCTGCCCGCTGACGACGACCAGGAGTAGTTAGGAGGATCCCAGGCAGGAGGCCTGCGCCTCTTTCGATCTGTATCCCAGTTTGTGCTAGCCTTCTTAAGGCAAACTTGCTTAACTTATGTCTGTACTCAGATATTGTTGCTTCCGCTGACTCGTCTATGATCGAGCTCTTATACTCGAGCCCTCGAGGCCCCTGGCTTGTAATATGATGCTTGTATGACTTATTTTATTTGTAGAGTTGTGTTGTGATATCTTCCCGTGAGTCCCTGATCTTGATCGTACACGTTTGCGTGTATGATTAGTGTACGATTAAATCGGGGGCGTCACAGGCCATTACTAGGACGAAAGTTAATGGTCGGCCCTCTTACCTCCCGGGTCATTAACAGGCCGTTACTAAGTTTGGGCTACATATGGCCCAACTATACTGTAGGCCTTTCGCAGGCCGAAAGAGACAGCGGGCTTGTACTGGACCATGAAGAGCCTGGGCCGCTAAGAGGCCGAAAGTCAGGTCGTATTGTAAACGGCCCAACTATGTTGTGGGCCTTTAGCAGGCCGAAAGAGAAACCGGGATGGTATTGGACCATGAAGGGCATGGGCCGTTAAAAGGCGAAAACTAAGGTCCGACTACAAATGGCCCAACTCATTTATGGTTCGTTAACAGGCCGAAAGGCACACAGGGCCGGGAATTGGCCCAACACTTTAATGGGTCGCCAAAAGGCCAAAACTCAGGTCCGACTACAAATGGCCCAACTGATTTATGGGCCGTCAACAGGCTAAAAGTGACACCGGGACAGAAATTGGCCCAACACTTAAATGGGCAGCTAAAAGGCCGAAACTCAGGTCCGACTACAAATGGCCCATCAGATTTATGGGCCGTCAATAGGCTGAAAGACACACCGGGCCGGAAATTAGCCCAACATTTAAATGGGTCGCTAAAAGGCCGAAAGATGTACATCCTGAAAATTGGCCCATCCATTAAATGGGCCGTTAACAGGCCGAAATCTCATCGGGACGATATTGAGCCCAAATATATAGCGGGCTGTTAATGGGCTCGAACTGACGATGGGCTGCAATGGTGTCAAATCTTTAACGGGCCGTTGACGGGCCGAATTGGCACATCTCGTATGGGTCGTGGGCTTAAATGGACCTGACACAAGTAGGCCTTATATGGGCCGGCCTGCTAATTTTTACTGGGCCTGCCTTTTTCACCGGAATGGGCCACTGTTGGGCCGTGCCATGTGTCGACCTATCATAGGCGCCTCCTGTCCAATGAGTGGATGACATCTGTCCTCACAGTGAGGCAACACATGTTTCCTTCGGCCAATCAGAATTTTACACGTGGAAATTTCCCATTGGTCAAGGCTGTTAACGGGAAATCGGATCCAAAACCCGACCCGATAGCTTAACGGCGTTCTGTTACGGTGGATGCCATGTGTCGGTCACCCTTGATGAAAGCACTTCTGTGACACGCAATTTATCGTCATGGAAGTGGACACTTCCGTGATGATAATTTTGGTAATGTCATGGAACACTTCTACGACAGCACAGGTATGACTATCTTGATTCTGTCATAAAATCATCATGGATGTACATGCATGACAAAAAACGCGACCTACTGTGACAAACACGTATCATCACGGAAGTGTATTTTTTTGTAGTGCTGCTCGTGAGGAAAACCCTACTTTTTCTGTATCAATGAGTGTGGGTGAGGGCACTGTAAATCAAAACTACCATGGGATAAATTAAACCACATGTATAATAGGCTCATATACCAAGCATGTATTAATGAGGATAAGGCAGCATTAACACAATGGAGATACGGATGCATTAATACATAATATTATTAAATGTCAAGAATTTATTATGGAGATTATAGCAAGCCTTTGTACAAAGAGGCATTTATTTAGCACAAAGCTATAGGAGGAAAGAAATAAATTTACTCCAAGTTTTTCTTCTCTATTAAGATCCAAGACTACTAGCTTTCCCTCAATATAAACACAAGCACCTAGGCAAAGAACATGAATTCGGCAAAATCAATGAACAACATTAGCAGAAAAGGAATAGCTAACTATCTCCCATGGCCGGTATGCGGAACTACACACAGGCCCTATGCTTGGTAGCTCTTGTAGCCATGGCCACCACTGTCTTGTCATGTCATGCAGCGGGGTGTTATGTAGGTATGGTTTTCTTCTTTCTTCCATAATCTCTTCACTCGTATTTGGATACACAAACATATATTTTCCTAGTGGGTTATATGTGTTGATTGAGGTATCTCTATTGTGATTTGTGCACAGATACAGACCTGTGTACAACTATGGACAATTGTTCGCACCAGACTGAGCTAGTGGCAACATTGCGTGCAAAGCAAACTGTGTTAACCGAGGTTATGACAAGGATAAGAGCAGTTGCATGGAAGGCAGTAGTAGCACATGTTGCTGCCGAAAGAACTGAGAACTACCAGGAAATGAGTTTATATATGTACTAGAAATATTGCCTCGAGGTGAATGCTTATATTGTTTGTGTGAAACATGATTCAGTTCATACAAATAAATTAATAATAAACTATTGATAATTGTTGATTTAGTATATATTTTCCATTGCGTTGCTAAAATCATTTTAACGCCACGACACACAAAAATAAATCATTATTATCACGTCAAATAATGATATATTAATCAAGAAGATTGGAATTCTCACACCACTATGGAACAAGCCATAGAATATCCCTGATTGTAGTCGTTATAGGGAACAAGCCATATATAGGGTGGGTCTATTCTAACAAGACCCCTGGCCCACTCCTCCCACGATCTCACTCCCCCCCCCCCCCCCCGCACGGTCGGCCCCAAGCCCCACTCCCCATAGACCCTTGCAGCCGCACCCCAAATCCCCGCCATCTTCTTTGTCTCTCGCAGTCCACCCATGCTCCCAGCTACTTATCGCCCCCTGTCACCAAAGCCACCAGATCCGGCCCCTCTCCCCCCACCGCCCACCCCACCTTCAGGATTTTATCACACTTATGTGATTTTTAACAATGTTGGCAATGAGCGCGGAAGTTTTTGTTTTTCAGCAAGATCAAATCAATGATATGCCAAAGTATCCCAAAGGCTTTATTTGGCACAAACACTAATTAAAAACACCAAAACAGAATTACTATAGAGGTAATAATGTGTATTTTATTCGAGAACAGAAGCAAAACAAAAAACATAGAAATAAAATTGGGTTGCCTCCCAACAAGCGCTATTGTTTAACGCCCCTAGCTAGGCATATTTTAATAGATCTACGTATTGTCATCTTTGGTATGCAATCCATAAGTAGCTCTCATAATACACTGATATGGCAACTTAATTTTCTTTCTTAGAAAGTGTTTGCCTAATGGAAATTGAAATCTAATGTTTCCTTCTTTCATATCAATAATTGCACCAATTGTTCTAAGGAAAGGTCTACCAAGAACAATAGGACATGTAGGATTTGAATCTATATAAAGAGCAATGAAATCTACGAGCACATAATTCCTAATTGCAACAATAAGAACATCATTAATCCTTCCTATAGGTTTTTTAATAGTGGAATCCGGTAGATGCAAATTTAAAAAACAATAATCAAATTCACGGAAACCTAAGGCACCACATAGAGTTTTTGGAATGGTGGAAATGCTAGCACCCAAATCGCACAAAGCATGGCACTCATAATCTTTAATTTCAACTTAACAGTAGGTTCCCACTCATCATAAAGCTTTCTAGGGATAGAAACTTCCAACTCAAGTTTTTCTTCAAAAGATTTCATCATGGCATCAACAATATGTTCAGTAAATGCTTTATTTTGATAATGAGCATGAGGAGAAGTCAACATGGATTCCAACAAGGAAATACAATCTATCAAAGAACAATTATCATAATTAAAGTCCTTTAAATCCAAAAGAGCGGATTCATTGCTACTTAAAGTTTTGACCACTCCAATCCCACTTTAATCAATTTTTGCATCAAGATCTATAAACTACAAATCATTGGGATGCCTTCTAGCTAAAGTTGACTCATCTCCAGTCCCATCTTTAGCAAGATTTATATTAGAAAACAAAGATTCAATAGGAGTCACATCAATCACTTTAAGATCTTCATCATTATTCAAATACTCCGGTTTAGCGGCCATCTTATTTACTAAAGTAGCATGTTTATCATAAATTTTGCCTACTAAATTTTCAATGAGAAAACTGAGATTTCAAACCATAAAATTCCTTAGACATGTCATCAGGATCTTTATTAATATACCCCATCATAGTTTTTTGTTCTTTAAGCTCGTTTCTAAAGAAATCGTTATACTCATATTGTAAAGTCATGAAACTTTTAGCATTACTTTCAATCCCTTCCAACTTCCTAAAATAAGGATCAAAGCTTTTGGGTTGAGCCGTATGGGAATTCTAGCAAAGAAAAAGCAAACGGAAAGGCGAGCAAAATAAGGGAGAATAAAAAAGGCAAATATTTTTGTGTTTTCTAAAAATTGTTTTAGAAGTGAGGGGAGGAAAACGAGAGGCAAATGGAAAATAATATAATGCAAGAGATGAGAGTTTATGATGGTACTTGGTAGGCTTGATGTCGAACCTCCCCAGCAATGGCGCCAGAAATTCTACATGCTACTTCTTGAGCTTGCGTTGGTTTTTCCCATGAAGAGGAAAGGGTGAGGCAGCAAAGTAGAGAAAAGTATTTCCTTCAGTTAGAGAACATAGGTATCAATCCAGTAGGAGGTACAAGCAAGTCTCCAGTGTATGCACCTCCACAGAAAATCAAACACTTGCACCCAACGCGATAAAGGGGTTGTCAGTGCCTTCATGATCAATTGCAATGGTGAGATCTGATAGAGATATATATATAAAAGATTTCTAAAACGTAAAAAAAACTGCAGCAAGGTATTTTTGGGTTTTTTGGTTTACAGATCCGAAAATATATGATGGAAAATAGACCCCGGTGGCCATAGGTTTCACTAGATGCTTCTCTCTTGAAAGAAAACATACCGTGGGTGAACAAATTACTATCGAGCAATTGATAGAAAAGCACAAAGTTATGACGATATCCAAGGCGATTATGCATATAGGCATCACGTCCGTGTCAAGTAGATCAACTCCTGCCTGCATCTACTACTATTACTCCACACATCGACCGCTATCAAACATGCATATAGAGTCACCGGGTGAGGACACCGCAAGACTGAACCCAAAACTAAGCACCTCTCCCATTGCAAGAAATACCAATCTAGTTGGCCAAACCAAACCGATAATTCGAAGAGAAATACAAAGATACCAAATCAAGCATATAAGAATTCAGAGAAGATTCAAATAATATTCATAGATATTCTGATCATAAATCCATAATTCATTGGATGTCGACAAACACACCGGAAAAGAATATTACATCAGATAGAACTCCAAGAACATCGAGGAGAACTTGGTATTGAAGATCATAGAGAGAGAAGAAGCCATCTAGCTACTAGCTCTAGACCCGTAGGTCTAAGGTAAACTACTCACGCATCATCAGAAGGGCAATAGGGTTGATGTAGATGCCCTCCATGATCAAATCCCCCTACGGCAGATTGCCGGAAAAGGCCCCAAGATGTGTCTCACGGGAACAGAGGCTTGCAGCGATGGAAAAGTATTTTTGTGGATGCCTCTGATGGTTTGGGAATATTTCTAAATTTATAGGCCGAAGATTAGGGTTAGCGGAGCTTCGAGGGACCCACAAGGCAGGGGCACCCCCTGGGGCGCGCCCTGCACCCTTTCCGCCGCCTCAGGACTCTTCTGCCTTGGTCTCCGAGTCCTACATGTGTCTTCTGATCCAAGAAAAATCATCGTAAAGTTTTATTCCGTTTGGAATCCGTTTGATATTCCTTTTCTGTAAAACTAAAAAACAAGGAAAAAATAGAAACTGGCACTGGGCTCTGGGTTAATAAGTTAGTCCCAAAAATAATATAAATAGCATATTAATGCATTTAAAACATCCAAAACATATAACATAATAACATGGAACAATAAAAAATTATAGATACGTCGGAGACGTATCGGCCTCCCACCATCGGCCCAATATCACGTCCCTTATCAAGCAACCTTTTCCAGTTCCCCCTTCTCCAGTGGATCCTGACGCGTGTGCAAGCTATCACAGATCCTAGGCTGCCTCCAAAAGTGCGTCAATGGCCAACATGCCTGCAGCACCACTATGCAGGCGGGAGCGAGAGGAACTGTCGGGGGAGTTACCCGTAGCTAGACCAGGATCTTTGGATAAGTCATCTCTAGAGTTAAGTCATTTCTGGAGTTAAGTCAGCTAGTTCCATTCATGACCCAACTACAATCTTGACCCGACCACAATCTTGACCTGGCTACAATCTTGACCCGGCCTGCTACAGGACCCGGCCTGCTACATGACCTGGACTTAGATGAAATTCCACCAAGGATTCCAAATACAAGATGGAAACGCCAGACCTGGAAGACATGGAGGATTTAGAGGATTTAGACTAGGACTTAGACCGTGGATATAACCCGGAATCTATTGTAACCCCATGGACTCAACTATGATATATAGTGAGTCCCAGGGTCATGAGAAGCACGGGTTTCTAGATAGACAAGTATCGTGAGAGATGTTTTCATAGGTCTCGAGGCAGATGCATGTTTTGATAGCTCTTGAGACAGAGGTAGCAAAATAGTGCCCTTGTAATTGAGACCATGACAATCAATAGCAATCAAGCAGGATGTAGGCTTTCACCTCCACCATGAGGGGTCGAACCTCGGTAAAATCGAGTCTTATCATGTTGCGATCAACCCCATCCAAGTTTCCTTCTAGAGGTGATGGCTTCAAAACTTAGTCTTCTCACAAGGACATTTTCCATGGCAAAACCACAACAGGAACTCCACCTCCACTTTGGCAGGTTCATGTTGGATTTACAGGCGATTCGGTTACTCCTCCCGTGTTGTTCGGCTTGGATTGACGAGCGCCCCATCCTGCTGACCTCCATCCCCTTTTTTCTGGTGCAGCTCGGCAGCACGCCACGTGCAGTTCACTGATCATCACCGTACGCCCATGCAGTACGACTCGATCAGCTGCCCTCCTCCCCTTGCAGTCAAGGCATCCCGGACATGCAGTGTGAAGGGAAACCCAAGTGTAGTACGTGCGTCACCTTTTCCCAAAAACTTAATTTTTTTGTAATTCGCTATTTTTAATTTGGGTAATGTTTAGTACAATGTGCTTCTTATTTTGATTGCATCTCCATTTGCATGAAGATGACATTCATGTGGCATGCGGTTTGTACATGTTGGTGGAGCGGGGGCTTGGGATGTGGTTCAGTGTGCGTCTCTATGCAGTTGATGGGCACACTGAGAGACAACAACAAACAACGGCTTGGTTTGTAGCGAGCTCTATGTTCAACACCATTGTAGTTCGAATCCCGACATGACACAGTGCACTTCCTGGTGCTAAGACGTCTAGTCGGGGGCATGGTGTTCAGCCACAATGGCAACTGAGGATGGTGACGAGTAGTCACATCCAAGGGGTGTCCAAAAGGACCGGATTGTAATCTTGATTATTTGTTTTAGGTCCATTTTTACAGTACACACCCGTGAGAAAAAAAGAAGCATTGCAGTTCATTTTCTTCCCCTCTATATAAAATACTAAAAGTGAAAAAATAGAAATGATCCCCATAGTACATAATCATGAAAAACAATTGCAGTTCCTAAGTTTGAGCATGAATTCCATATATATTTGTATATTTTATTATAAAAAGACAAAAAGAACTGATGCGGTTCATTTAGATTCCATGCCAACTAATAGAAAACACAAGTGTAATTCATTTGCCACAACTATGTGGTTCGCTTGTATAAAACAAGACAAAAGAATGTGGGAAACCACCATGGTTCATTGCTCATTGCTCAAAATTCGGTTGTCGTATGCAGTAGAAAAATAATCCAAACTTGGTGGGATGCAGTCCGTATTGACAAAAAAAAGTTTACTTGGGATGCGGTTCAGTGTAAACATCTTCTGTAGTTCACTTTGTAAAATGGGTAAAAAAGAAAAACATCGTAAGAAGTTCACTTCTTTTCAGATGTAGTTTACTAGTTTATGCCCCCGGTACACTTTCAAGAGTGATGTTGTTCACTTGTGTCCAATGTGCAAAGCGAAAATATTAGGAAAACAACAAAAATAATAATTTGGTTCACTTCTTGATGCAGTGGATTCGCACGCTCAGTCCATGTTGTCCACTTGGCAGGTCCACGCGCTTAAAAAGATAAGTATGAAAAAGACAACCAAAACTCACGCGGTTAAAAAATTGCAGCGAAAACCAGAACGAAAAATCACAAAATTTGAAAAACATAGTTTTCGTGTTTTGGTAAATTTGAAACTGCTCTTAGACCGTAAAGAATTAGAGAGTGTATTATTTATTAAAAAGTTGCGCCTCGATGATATATTTCCAACAACATATGATTTGCATAATTCCGACAAGCCGTTCGGAAAAAACATGAAAATACGCTCGCTACCACTCATCGGGGGCCGCACCATTTTTGACACTGCTTTTAAACCGTGATGAATATAGAAAAGTGTTCAACGTGGCACAGTTGCGCCTAATCCATAGCTTTCCAACTGTATATTACACGCCTCCTTCCAACGAATGGTTTAACCGCAAGCTGTACCCAAAAAGGGCATGCAATTTTTTCTGCTAATATTGCAGTGTAGTTATTTTAGCCTCCGGAGGAGGTTTAGAAGTTTATGGAAATAACATCGACTAGAAGGAAATATTTCTTAAACTTTACTACACAATAATTGTTGTATGATCGGGTTGCTTAGATTTACTACAAGGTAATTGTTTGACTATCAAATGAAGTGGTTGCTTCTAAGGTGGGTGTAAGCACGCGTGATAGTTTAGTTTAATTTGTTGGTGCGCGTGGTGGTCAGAACGTAAAATTATATATTCGTCACCCTTGGTGAGGAATAGTTATTGTTCACCCCTCTCTATTTTATTAATGCACCGTACTTTTATGTTCCATAAATTTTACTTATTTCAGATGTAAAAAAAGAACGTATGAAAATATATAATCGCCGTAAAAATATGTTATGTTACGTAAGATATAAATGTAAGAACTTAGTGTAAAATGTACATAGAATGCAATGTTTCTGGTCTTATGACCTATATTTTTTTTCTTATGCCACATTTTACGCGGTGAATCAATATGAATGTAACGATTTGTATTTCAAATATAATTTATTTATGAAATTATGTAACATTATCTCGAGTGAAGAATAACTTATTTTGCACCCCGTGTGATGAATGAACTCAACCTAATTTGTTCTACTGCCAAATCAAGTGAACAAGTAGGCGTATTGGCGCAACCAAGTGTTAGGGACATCAGATTGCTGTCGTGATGGCACCATGTCAACCACCCATCCATAGCTTTTTTATTTGTGTAGATAGCATATTTGGTATGTATGTATTTCCAATATGGTATGTTTGTATATTCGTTTGCTTGGTTTTTTTATTCATTTATGCATTTAGAAATACAAAAATAATGTGGCGGGACTAAATTTTGTGCATTTTGCTTTGTTTTCATCCCTACTCATGAGGACAACTCTACTTTTTCTGTATCAATGAGTGTGGGTGAGGGCACTGTATATCAGAACTACCATGGGATAAAGTAAACCATATGTATAATAGGCTCATATACCAAGCATATATTAATGAGGATAAGGAAGCATTAACACAATGCAGATAATGATGCATTAATACATAATATGATTAAATGGCAAGAATATACTGTGGAGATTATAGCAAGCCTTTGTACAAAGAGGCATTTATTTACTACAAAGCTATAGGAGGAATGAAATAAATTTACTCCAAGTTTTTCTTCCGTGTTAAGCTCCAAGCCTGCTAGTTTCGCTCAATATAAAAATAAGCACATAGGCAAAGAACATGAGTTCGGCAAAGTCAACAAACAACATTAGCAGAAAAGGAATAGCTAACTATCTCCCATGGCCGGTATGCTTAACTACACACAGGCCCTATGCTCGGTAGCTCTTGTAGCCATGGCCACCACTGTCTTCTCATGTCATGCAACAGGGCGTTACATAGGTATGGTTTTCTTCTTTCTTTCATAATCTCTTCACTCGTATTTGGGTACACAAATATATATTTTCCTGGTGGGTTATATATGTGTTGATTGAGGTATCTCTATTGTGATTTGTGCACAGATACTGACCTGTGTACAACTGTGGACTATTGTTCGCCACCAGACCGAGCTAGTGGCAACATTGCGTGCAAAGCTAACTGTATTAACCGAGGTTATGACAAGGATTAGAGCACTTGTGTTGAAGGCAGTAGTAGCACATGCTGCTGCAGAAAGAACTAAGAAGTACCATGAAATGACTTTTTATATATGTACTAGAAATATTGCGTGAAGGTGAATGCTTATATTGTTTGTGTGAAACCTGATTCAGTTCATACAAGTAAATTAATAATAAGCTATTGATAATTTTTTATTTAGCTATTCAAAATCACTACTCATATGCACATGATACAAACACAATCATATCACACCACTCAATTCAAACAAGGGCATACAGTCGATCTTGCTACCGTTACAAAATACTCGGACTACTACTGTGGGGGAATACTACTAATAATATGGTGGTCGACTAAAATTTTTGATCAGAAGTAGACTCCATGATATCTCCTCCAGCTTCGTCTTCATAGTCGTCATCACTGTCGGGGTCGGAGTCGGTGTCATCGATGATGATGTAGTCTTCAGGATGGCCGTCACCTCCTGGCGCAGGGTCTCCCATGAATACTCCTAGCCTCTTCTTCAGTTCTTCATTCTCCTCCAGTAGCACTTCAATTTCCTATTCATATCCATCGCGTGTAGACTTGAGTTCCTCTTCTAGCTCCATGTTCCTGGTCATCACCTTCTTCAGGTCCATCATGCTGGCGCACATCTGGTTCTCCCGACGACGAATCTATTAGTTTAACTCCTGGATGTAGGCTGCAATGGACTTGTCCCTCCTGGTGCTGATCATCTCCTATTGCTCATCTCGGCGTCCACATATCTAGTAGATGGTGTCCTTAAGATCCTTGTGGTAAACTTCGCCGATGCGTCCCATGGCAATGTGAGCGGCCATGTTCTTTCCTAGACTCCAGGTTGGTGCATCAAAGGAAAACTCTATGGGCTCCTGATGTCTACTACACAACCTTCTTCTTATAGACGTTGTTGGGCCTCCAAGTGCAGAGGTTTGTAGGACAGTAGCAAATTTCCCTCAAGTGGATGACCTAAGGTTTATCAATCCGTGGGAGGCCTAAGATGAAGATGGTCTCTCTCGAACAACCCTGCAACCAAATAACAAAGAGTCTCTTGCGCCCCCAACACACCCAGTACAATAGTAAATTGTATAGGTGCACTAGTTCGGCGAAGATATGGTGATACAAGTGCAATATGGATGATAGATATAGGTTTTTGTAATCTGAAAAATACAAAAACAGCAAGGCAACTAATGATAAAAGTTAGCACAAACGGTATTGCAATGAGTTGAAACAAGGCCTACGGTTCATACTTTCACTAGTGCAAGTTCCCTCAACAATAATAACATAATTGGATCATATAACTATCCGTCAACATGCAACAAAGAGTCACTACAAAGTCACTAATAGCGGAGAACAAACGAAGAGATTATGGTAGGGTACGAAACCACCTCAAAGTTATCCTTTCTGATCGATCTATTCAAGAGTCCGTAGTAAAATAACATGAAGCTATTCTTTCCGTTCAATCTATCATAGAGTTCGTACTAGAATAACACCTTAAGACACAAATCAACCAAAACCCTAATGTAACCTAGATACTCCAATGTCACCTCAAGTATCCGTGGGTATGATTATACGATATGCATCACACAATCTCAGATTCATCTGTTCAACCAACACAAAGAACTTCAAAGAGTGCCCCAAAGTTTCTACCGGAGAGTCAAGACAGAAACGTGTGCCAACCCCTATGCATAAGTTTATGGGGTCACGAAACTCGCAAGTTGATCACCAAAACATACATCAAGTGGATCACCTGATATCCCATTGTCACCACAGATAAGCACGTGCAAGACATACACCAATTGTTCTCAAATCCTAAAAGACTCAATCCGATAAGGTAACTTCAAAGGGAAAACTCAATCCATTACAAGAGAGTAGAGGGGGAGAAACATCATAAGATCCAACTATAATAGCAAAGCTCACGATACATCAAGATTGTACCACCTCAAGAACACGAGAGAGAGAGAGATCAAACACATAGCTACTGGTACATACCATCAGCCCCGAGGGTGAACTACTCCCTCCTCGTCATGGAGAGCGCCGGGAAGATGAAGATGGCCACTGGAGAGGGATTCCCCCTTCCGGCAGGGTGCCGGAATGGGTCTAGGTTGGTTTTCGGTTGCTACGGAGGCTTCTGGCGGCAGAACTCCCGATCTATGCTTCCTGGTGTTTTTAGGGTATGTTGCTATATATATAGGCAAAATAAGTCGGTCAAGGGAGCCACAAGGGTCCCACGAGGGTGGGGGCACGCCTAGGGGGGCAGGCGCGCCTCCCTGCCTCATGGCCACCTCGAACCTTCCCTGACGTATACTCCAAGTCTCCTGGATTGCTTCCGTTCCAAAAATAACTCTCCCGAAGTTTTCATTCCGTTTGGACTCTGTTTGATATTCCTTTTCTTCGAAACACAGAAATAAGCAAGAAAACAACAATTTGGGCTGGGCCTCCGGTTAATAGGTTAGTCCCAAAAATAATATTAAAGTGTATAATAAAGCCCATAAACATCCAAAACAGATAATATAATAGCATGGAACAATAAAAAATTATAGATACGTTGGAGACGTATCAGCATCCCCAAGCTTAATTCCTTCTCGTCCTCGAGTAGGTAAATGGTAAAAACAGAATTTTTGATGTGGAATGCTACCTAACATATTTATCCAAGTAATTCTCTTTCTTGTGGCATTAATATTCAGAACCATAAGATTCAAGACAAAAAGTTTAATATTGACATGAAAATAATAATACTTCAAGCATACCAACAAAGCAATCATGTCTTCTCAAAATAACATGGCCAAAGAAAGCTGTCCCTACAAAATCATATAGTCTGGCTATGCTCTATCTTCATCACACAAAATATTTAAATCATGCACAACCTCGATGAAAAGCCAAGCAATTGTTTGATGGTCAATAAGACCACCACTTTCAAGAAAAAGGGTAAAGGGAGGAAGGGGAACTTCAAGAAGCACAGCAAGCCAATTGCTGCTCAAGTGAAGAAGCCCAAGTCTGGACCTAAGCCTAAAACTGAGTGCTTCTACTTCAAAGGGACTGGTCACTGGAAGCGGAACTGGCCCAAGTATTTGGCGGAAAAGAAGGATGGCAAAGCGAAAGGTATATTTGATATACATGTTATTGATGTGTACCTTACTAATGCTCACTGTAGCGCCTGGGTATTTGATACTGGTTCTGTTGCTAATATTTGCAACTCGAAACAGGGGCTACGGATTAAGCGAAGATTGGCTAAGGACGAGGTGACGGTGCGCATGGGAAATGGTTCCAAAGTCAATGTGATCGCCATCAGCACGCTACCTCTACATCTACCTTTGGGATTAGTTTTACACCTAAATAATTATTATTTAGTGCCAGCGTTGAGCATGAATATTATATCTGGATCTTGTTTGATGCGAGACGGTTATTCATTGAAATCAGAGAATAATGGTTGTTCTATCTATATAAGTAATTTCTTTTATGGTCATGCACCCTTGATGAGTGGTCCATTTTTACTAAATCTTGATAGTAGTGATACACATGATCATAGTATTGAATCCAAAAGATGCAGAGTTGATAATGATAGTGCAAATTATTTGGGGCACTGCCGTTTGGGTCATATTGGTGTAAAGCGCATGAAGAAACTCCATTCTGATGGACTTATGGAATCACTTGATTATAAATCACTTGGTACTTGCGAACCATGCATCATGGGTAAGATGACTAAAATTCCATTCTCCGGAACAATGGAGCGAGCAACAGAGTTATTGGAAATCATACTTAATGAAACATAAGTCTGAAACATTTGAAAAGTTCAAAGAATTTCAGAATGAAGTGGAAATCATCGTAACAAGAAAATAAAGTTTCTATGATCTGATCGTGGAAGAGAATATTTGAGTTACGAGTTTGGTCTTCATTTGAAACAATGTGGAATAGTTTCGCAACTCACGCCACCCAGAAAACCACATCGTAATGGTGTATCCAAACGTCGTAATCATACTTTACTAGATATGGTGCGATCTATGATGTCTCTTACTGATTTACCACTATTGTTTTGGGGTTATGCTTTAGAGACAGCTGCATTCACGTTAAATAGGGAACCATCTAAATCCGTTGAGACAACACCTTATGAACTGTGGTTTGGCAAGAAACCCAAGTTGTCGTTTCTTAAAGTTTGGGGCTGTGATGCTTATGTGAAAAAATATTCAACCTGATAAGCTCGAACCCAACTGGGAAAAATGTGTCTTCAAAGGAAACCCAAAGGATACTGTTGGGTACACCTTCTATCACAGATCCCAAGGCAAGATATTCATTGCTAAGAACTGATCCATTCTAGAGAAGCAGTTTCTCTTGAAAGAAGTGAGTGGGAGGAAAGTAGAACTTGATGAGGTAATTGTACCTGCTCCTTTATTGGAAAGTAGTTCATCACTGAAATCAGTTCCAATGATTCCTACACCAGTAAGTGAGGAAGCTAATGATGATGATCATGAAACTTATGATCAAGTTACTACCGAACCTCATAGGTCAACCAGAGTAAGATCCACACCAGAATGGTACGGTAATCCTGTTCCGGAGGTCATGTTACTGGACCATGACAAACCTATGAACTGGATTTTTCATAATTATTACCCGTGTAAGATTTTCATAACTATTACCCCTTTCATGGTGATGAGGTGAAACTTCATTAAGTGTTTTGTATTGATCGGAAAAAATACCAAAAATTTCTATCCCGTCATAGACGCGCACTTTCAGTAGTAGGAATGAAATCGACACTTAAATGTTCAATATTTATGTTTTCCACAAATAAGGAAACAAAAACATAAATCTTTAAGTGGATAGAACATCAATTTTTGGTGGAATGGATATGGAAATGGAATTTATTCATCCCCAAATAAAAACTTTCCATCGTAGTGTGGACATTACGGCTCCATTAGGCCTTGTCATGCAGGCCCTTGTCAATCTCTATGAAAGAAACTCAACCTAATATGTTCTACTGCTAAGTCAAGTAATCGAGTAGCCTATTAGCGCAACCAAGTGTTAGGGACACCACACTATTGTCCTGATGGCACTGTGTCAACCACCCATCCATAGCTTTTGTATTTGTGTAGATATCTTATTTGGTATGTATCTATTTCCAATACGATATGTTTCTATATTCATTTTCTTTGTTTTTATATTCAATTATGCATTTATAAAAAAATAAAGAATAATGTGGCAACACTTAGTTTCATGCATTTTTGCTTTGTTTTCATCCCTACTCGTGAGGACAACTCTACTTTTTCTGTATCAATGAGTGTGGGTGAGGGCACTGTAAATATGAACTACCATGGGATAAATTAAACCACATGTATAATAGGCTCATATACCAAGCATGTATTAATGAGGATAAGGCAGCATTAACACAATTCAGATAAGGTTGCATTAATACATAATATGATTAAATGGCAAGAATTTATTGTGGAGATTATAGCAAGCCTTTGTACAAAGAGGCATTTATTTACTACAAAACTATAGGAGGAAAGAAATAAATTTACTCCAAGTTTTTCTTCTGTATTAAGATCCAAGACTGCTAGCTTTCCCTCAATATAAACACAAGCACCTAGGGAAAGAACATGAATTCAGCAAAATCAACGAACAACATTAGCAGAAAAGGAATAGCTAATTATCTCCCATGGCCGGTATGCGGAACTACACACAGGCCGTATGCATGGTAGCTCTTGTAGCCATGGCCACCACTCTATTCTCATGTCATGTAGCAGGGCGTTATGTAGGTATCGTTTTCTTCTTTCTTTCACAATCTCTTCACTCGTATTTGGATACACAAACATATATTTTCCTGGTGGGTTATATGTGTTGATTGAGGTATCTCTATTGTGATTTGTGCACAGATACTGACCTGTGTACAACTGTGGACAATTGTTCGCCACCAGACCGAGCTAGTGGCAACATTGCGTGCAAAGCTAACTGTGTTAACCGAGGTTATGACAAGGATAAGAGCAGTTGCATGGAAGGCAGTAGTAGCACATGTTGCTGCCGAAAGAACTGAGAAGTACCATGAAATGAGTTTATATATGTACTAGAAATATTGCGTGGAGGTGAATGCTTATATTTTTTGTGTGAAACCTGATTCAGTTCATACAAATAAATTAATAATAAGCTAATGATAATTGTTTATTTAGTATCTATTTTCACACAAAAATAAATCATTATTATCACATCAAATAATGATATATTAATCAAGAAGATTGGAATTCTCACACCACTATGGAAGAAGCCATAGAATATCCCTGATTGTAGTCGTTGTAGGGAACAAGCCATATATAGGGTGGGTCTATTCTAACAAGACCCCAGGCCCACTCCTCCCACGATCTCACTCACCCCCGGCACGGTCGGCCCCAAGCCCCACTCCCCACAGACCCTTGCAGCCGCACCCCAAATCCCCACCATCTTCTTTGTCTCTCGCAGTGCACCCATGCTCCCAGCTACTTATCGCCCAATGTCACCGAAGCCACCAGATCCGGCCCCTCTCCCCCACCGCCCCACCCCACCTTCAGGATTTTATCACGCTTATGTGATTTTTAACAATGCTGGCAATGAGCGTAGAAGTTTCTGCAAGATCAAATCAATGATATACCAAAGTATCCCAATGGCTTTATTTGGCACAAACACTAATTAAAAACACCAAAACACAATTACTATAGAGGTAATAATGTGTATTTTATTCAAGAACAGAAGCAAAACAAAAAACACAAAAATAAAATTGGGTTGCCTCCCAACAAGCGCTATTGTTTAACGCCCCTAGCTAGGCATATTGCAATAGATCTAGGTATTGTTATCTTTGGTGTGCAATCCATAAGTAGCTATCATAATACACTCATATGGCAACTTAATTTTCTTTCTTAAAAAGTGTTTGCCTAATGGAAACTGAAATCTAATGTTTCCTTCTTTCATATCAATAATTGCACGAATTGTTCTAAGGAAAGGTCTACCAAGAATAATAGGACATGTAGGATTTCAATCTATATCAAGAACAATGAAATCTACGGGCACATACTTACTATTTGCAACAATAAGAACATCATTAATCCTTCCTATAGGTTTTTTAATAGTGGAATCCCCCAGATGCAAATTTAAAAAACAATAATCAAATTCACGGAAACCTAACACACCACATAGAGTTTTTGGAATGGTGGAAATGCTAGCACCGAAATCACACAAAGCATGGCACTCATAATCTTTAATTTTAACTTAACAGTAGGTTCCCACTCATCATAAAGCTTTCTAGGGATAGAAACTTCCAACTCAAGTTTTTCTTCAAAAGATTTCATCATGGCATCAACAATATGTTCAGTAAATGCTTTATTTTGATAATGAGCATGAGGAGAAGTCAACATGGATTCCAACAAGGAAATACAATCTATCAAAGAACAATTATCATAATTAAAGTCCTTTAAATCCAAAAGAGCGGATTCATTGCTACTTAAAGTTTTGACCACTCCAATCCCACTTTTATCAACTTTTGCATCAAGATCTATAAACTCCGAATCATTGGGATGCCTTCTAGCTAAAGTTGACTCATCTCGAGTCCCATATTATCAAGATTTATATTAGAAAACAAAGTTTCAATAGGAGTCACATCAATCACTTTAAGATCTTCATCATTATTCAAAGACTCCGGTTTAGCGGCCATCTTATTTACTCAAGTAGCATGCTAATCATAAATTTTTCCTACTAAATTTTCAATGAGAAAACTGAGATTTCAAACCATAAAATTCCTTAGACATGTCATCAAGATCTTTATTAATATACCCATCATAGTTTTTTGTTGTTTAAGCTCATTTCTAAAGAAATCGTTATACTCATATTGTAAAGTCATGAAACTTTTAGCATTACTTTCAATCTCTTCCAACTTCCTAAAATAAGGATCAAAGCTTTTGGGTTGAGCCGTATGGGAATTCTAGAAAACAAAAAGTAAACAAAAAGTCGAGCGAAAGAAGGGAGAATAAAAATGCAAATATTTTTTTGTTTTCTAAAAATTGTTTTAGAAGTGGGGGGAGGAAAACGAGAGGCAAATGGCAAATAATGTAATGCACGAAATGAGAGTTTATGATGGGTACATGGTAGTATTGATGTCGAATCTCCCCAGCAACGGCGCCAGAAATTCTTCATGCTACTTCTTGAGCTTGCGTTGGTTTTTCCCTTGAAGAGGAAAGGGTGAGGCAGCAAAGTAGAGAAAAGTATTTCCTTCAGTTAGAGAACCAAGGTATCAATCCAGTAGGAGGTACAAGCAAGTCTCCAATCTATGCACCTCCACAAAAAAATCAAACACTTGCACCCAACGCGATAAAGGGGTTGTCAATCCCTTCATGATCAATTGCAATGGTGAGATCTGATAGAGATAGATATAAAATATTACTAAAACGTAAAAAAAACTGCAGCAAGGTATTTGGGGTTTTTTTGGTTTATAGATCCAAAAATATATATGATGGAAAATAGACCCCGGGGGCCATAGGTTTCACTAGAGGCTTCTCTCTTGAAAGAAAACATACCGTGGGTGAACAAATTACTATCGAGCAATTGATAGAAAAGCGCAAAGTTATGACGATATCCAAGGCGATTATGCATATAGGCATCACATCCGTGTCAAGTAGACCAACTCCTGCCAGCATCTACTATTATTACTCCACACATCGACCGCTATCCAACATGCATCTAGAGTATTAAGTTCATAAAGAACGAAGTAATGCCTTAAGTAAGATGACATGATGTAGAGGAATAAACTCAAGCAATATTATGAAAACCCTATTTTTTATCCTTGACGGCAACAATACAATACATGCCTCGCTACCCCTACTATGTCACTGGGTGAGGACACCACAAGATTGAACCCAAAACTAAGCACCTCTCCCAATGCAAGAAATACCAATCTATTCGGCCAAACCAAACCGATAATTCGAAGAGAAATACAAAGATTCCAAATCAAGCATATAAGAATTCAGAGAAGATAAAATAATATTCATAGATATTCTGATCATAAATTCATAATTCATTGGATGTCGACAAACGCACCGGAAAAGAATATTACATCAGATAGAACTCCAAGAACATCGAGGAGAACTTGGTATTGAAGATCATAGAGAGAGAAGAAGCCATCTAGCTACTAGCTCTACACCTATAGGTCTAAGGTAAACTACTCACGCATCATCGGAAGGGCAATAAGCTTGATGTAGATGCCCTCCGTGATCAAATCCCCCTTCGGCAGATTGCTGGAAAAGGCCCCAAGATGTGTCTCACGGGAACAGAGGCTTGTGGCGGTGGAAAATTATTTTCGTGGATGCCTCTGATGGTTTGGAATATTTCTAAATTTATAGGCCGAAGATTAGGCTTAGAGGAGCTTCGAGGGACCCACAAGGTAGGGGGCGCCCCCCTAGGGCGCGCCCTGCACCCTTGCCGCCACCTCAGGACTCTTCTGCCTTGGTCTCCAAGTCCTATGTGCGTCTTCTGATCCAAGAAAAATCAACGTCAAGTTTTATTCCGTTTGGACTCCATTTGATATTCCTTTTTTGTCAAACTCAAAAACAAGGAAAAAATATAAACTGGCACTGGGCTCTGGGTTAATAAGTTAGTCCCAAATATAATATAAAATAGCATATTAATGCATATAAAACATCCAAAACATATAATATAATAGCATGGAACAATAAAAAATTATAGATACGTCGGAGACGTATCGGCCTCCCACCGTTGGCCCAATATCACGTCCCTTCTCAAGCAACCTTTTCCAGTTCCCCCTTCTCTGGTGGATCCTGACGTGTGTGCAAGCTATCACAGATCCTAGGCTGCCTCCAAAAATGCGTCAACGGCCAACATGCCTCCAACACCCCTATGTAGGCGGGAGCGAGAGGAACTGTCGGGGGAGTTACCCGTGGCTAGACCAGGATCTGAGGATAAGTCAACTCTAGAGTTAAGTCATTTCTGGAGTTAAGTCAGCTAGTTACAATCATGACCCAACTACAATCTTGACCCGACCACAATCTTGACCTGGCTACAATCTTGACCCGGCCTGCTACATGACCTGGACTTAGATGAAATTCCACCAAGGAGTCCAAATACAAGATGGAAACGCCAGACCTGGAAGACATGGAGGATTTAGGGGATTTAGAGTAGGACTTCGACCGTGGGTATAACCCGGAATCTCTTGTAACCCCATGGACTCAACTATGATATAAAGCGAGTCCCAGGGTCATGAGTAGCATGAGTTTCTAGATAGACAAGTATCGAGAGAGATGTTTTCATAGGTCTCGAGACAGATGCATGTTTTGATAGCTCTCGAGACAGAGATAGCAAAATAGCGCCCTTGTAATCGAGACCATGACAATCAATAGCAATCAAGCAGGATGTAGGCTTTCACCTCCACCATGAGGGGTTGAACCTCAGTAAAATCGAGTCTTATCATGTTGCGATCAACCCCATCCAAGTTTCCTTCTAGCGGCGATGGCTTCACAACTTAGTCTTCTCACAAGGACATTTGCCGTGGCAAAACCACACCAGGAACTCCACGTCCACTTTGGCGAGGTTCATGTTGGATTTGTAGGCGATTCGGTTACTCCTCCCGTGTTGTTCGGCTTGGATTGACGAGCGCCCCATCTTGCTGACCTCCATCCCCTTTTTTCTGGTGCAGCTCGGCAGCGCGCCATGTGGAGTTCGCTGATCATCACCGCACGCCCATGCAGTACGACTCTATGAGCTGCCCTCCTCCCCTTGCAGTCAAGGCATCCCGGACATGTAGTGTGAAGGGAAACCCAAGTATAGTATGTGCGTCACCTTTTCCTCCCCGCACGTGGAGTTCGCTGATCATCACCGCACGCCCATCAGTACGACTCAATAATTTTTTTGTAGTTTGCTATTTTTAATTTGGGCAATGTTTAGTAAAGTGTGCTTCTTATTTTGATTGCAGCTCCATTTGCGTGAAGATCACATTCATGTGGCATGCGGTTTGTACATGCTGGTGGAGTGGGGGCTTCAGATGTGGTTCAGTGTGCGTCTCTATGCAGTTGATGGGCACACTGAGAGACAACGACAAACAATGGCTTGGTTTCTAGCGAGCTCTATGTTCATAACCATTGTAGTTTGAATCCCGACATGACACAGTGCACTTACCGGCGCTAAGACGTCTAGTTTGGGGCATGTTGTTCGGCCACGATGGCAGCTGAGGATGGTGACGAGTAGTCACATCCAAGGCGTGTCCAAAAGGACCGGATTGTAATCTTGATTATTTGTTTTAGGTCCATTTTTACAGTACACACCCGTGAGAAAAAAGAAGTATTGCAGTTCATTTTCTTCCCCTCTATATAAAATACTAAAAGTGAAAAAATAGAAATGATCCCCATAGTACATAATCATGAAAAACAATTGCAGTTCCTAAGTTTGAGCACGAAGTCCATATACATTTGTATTTTTTTATTTTAAAAAGACAAAAAGAACTGATGTGGTTCATTTAGATTCCATGCCAACTAATAGAAAACATGAGTGTAGTTCGTTTGCCACAACTATGTGGTTCGCTCCTATAAAACAAGACAAATGAACGTGGGAAACCACCATGGTTCATTGCTCATTCCTCAAAATTCGGTTGTCGTATGCAGTAGAAAAATAATCCAGACATGGTGGGATGCAGTCCATATTGACAAAAAAAGAGATTACTTGGGATGCGATTCAGTTTAAACATCTTCTGTAGTTCACTTTGGAAAACGGGAAAAAAGAAAAACATCATAAGAAGTTCACTTCTTTTCAGATGTAGTTTACTAGTTTATGCCCCGTGGTACACTTTCAAGAGTGATCTTGTTCACTTGTTTCCAATGTGAAATGCAAAAATATTAGGAAAACAACAACAAAAAAAATTGGTTCACTTCTCGATGCAGTGCGATTCGCTCGCTCAGTCCATGCTGTCCACTCGACAGGTCCACGCGCTTAAAAAGATAAGTATGAAAAAGACAACCAAAACTCACGCGGTTAAAAAATTGCAGCGAAAACCGGAACGGAAAATCTCAAAATTTGAAAAACAGAGTTTTCTTGTTTTGGTAAATTTGAAACTGCTCTTAGACCGTAAAGAATTAGAGAAAGTATTGTATATTAAAAAGTTGCGCCTCGATGATATATTTCCAACAACATATGATTTGCATAATTCCGACAAGCCGTTCGGAAAAAACACGAAAATACGCTCGCTACCACTCATCGGGTGCCGCACCATTTTTTACACTGCTTTTAAACCGTGACGAATATAGAAAAGTGTTCAATGTGGCACAGTTGCACCTAATCCATAGCTTTCCAATGGTATATTACATGCCACCTTCCAACGAATGGTTTAACATCGCAAGCAGTACCCAAATAGGGCATGCAATTTTTTCTGCTAATATTGCAGTGTAGTTCTTTTTGCCTCCGGAGGAGGTTTAGAAGTTTATGGAAATAACATCGACTAGAAGGAAATATTTCTTAAACTTTACTACATAATAATTGTTGTATGATCGGGTTGCTTAGATTTACTACATGGTAATTGTTTGACTATCAAATGAAGTGTTTGCTTCTACGGTGGGTGTAGGCACGCGTGACAGTTTATTTTAATTTGTTCATGCGCGTGGTGGTCAGAACGTAAAATTATATATTCGTCACCCTTGGTGAGGAATAGTTACTGTTCACCCCCCCTCTATTTTATTAATGCACAGTACTTTTATGTTCTGTAAATTTGTCTTATTTCAGATGTAAAAAAAGTATGAATATATATAATCGCCGTAAAAATATGTTATGTTATGTAAGATATAAATGTAAAAACTTAGTGTAAAATGTACATAGAATGCAATGTTTTTGGTCTTATGACCTATTTTTTTCTTATGCCACATTTTACGCGGTGAATCAATATGAATGTAAAGATTTTTATTTCGAATATAATTTATTTATGAAATTTTGTAACATTATCTTGAGTGAAGAATAACTTATTTTGCACCCCATGTGATGAATGAACTCAACCTAATTTGTTCTACTGCAAAATCAAGTAAACGAGTAGGCGTATTAGTGCAACCAAGTGTTGGGGACATCAGATTGCTGTCGTGATGGCACCATGTCAAGCACCCATCCATAGCTTTTTTATTTGTGTTGATAGCATATTTGGTATGTATCTATTTCCAATATGATATGTTTGTATATTCGTTTGCTTGGTTTTTTTATTCATTTATGCATTTAGAAATACAAAAATAATGTGGCAGGACTAAGTTTTGTGCATTTTGCTTTGTCTTCATCCCTACTCATGAGGAAAACTCTACTTTTTTTGTATCAATGAGTGTGGGTGAGGGCACTCTCTATCAGAACTACCATGGGATAAAGTAAACCACATGTATAATAGGCTCATCTACCAAGCATATATTAATGAGGATAAGGAAGCATTAACACAATGCAGATAACGATGCATTAATATGTAATATTATTAAATGGCAAGAATTTATTGTGGAGATTATAGCAAGCCTTTGTACAAAGAGGCATTTATTTACTACAAAGCTATAGGAGGAAAGAAATAAATTTACTCCATATTTTTCTTCTGTGTTAAGCTCCAAGCCTGCTAGCTTTCGCTCAATATAAATCAAGCACCTAGGCAAAGAACATGAGTTCAGCAAAATCAATGAACAACATTAGCAGAAAAGGAATAGCTAACTATCTCCCATGGCCAGTATGCGGAACTACACACAAGCCCTATGCTTGGTAGCTCTTGTAGCCATGGCCACCACTGTCTTCTCATGTCATGCAGCAGGGCGTTACATAGGTATGGTTTTCTTCTTTCTTTCATAATCTCTTCACTCGTATTTGGATACACAAATATATATTTTCCTGGTGGGTTATATGTGTTGATTGAGGTATCTCTATTGTGATTTGTGCACAGATACTGACTTGTGTACAATTGTGGACTATTGTTCGCCACCAGATCGAGCTAGTGGCAACATTGCGTGCAAAGCTAATTGTGTTAACCGAGGTTATGACAAGGATAAGAGCAGTTGTGTTGAAGGCAGTAGTAGCACATGCTGCTGCAGAAAGAACTGAGAAATACCATGAAATGAGTTTATATATGTACTAGAAATATTGCATGAATGTGAATGCTTATATTGTTTGTGTGAAACCTGATTCAGTTCATACAAGTAAATTAATAATAAGCTATTTATAATTTTTGATTTAGCATATTTTTTCCATTGTGTCGCTAAAATCATTTTATTGCGACGACACAGAAAAATAAATCATCATTATCACGTCAGATAATGACAAATTAAAAAAAGATTGGAAGTCCCACACCACTATGGAACAAGCCATAGAATATCCCTCATCGTAGTCGTTATAGAGAACAAGCCATATAAATTGAGTGGGTCTATTGGAACAACACCCCTTAAGACCTTATTCTAACAACAGAAACCTTATTCTGCACACACCCCCACCGAACCGACCCTGAGGCGCACCAAAGAAAGAAAGATAAAGACCACCCCACCTGACCCACTCCACCCACGATCTTACTCTCTTCCCCGCACGGTCGGCCCCAAGCCCCACTCCCCATAGATCCTCGCAGCCGCACCCCAAATCCCCGCCATCTTCTTCGTCTCCAGCAGTCCACCCACGCTCCCTGCCACTTATCGCCCTGTCACCCAAGCCACCAGATCCGGCCCCTCCCCCCACCGCCCCGCCCCTACTTTCCACCACGACCGGTGCTGAAAACCCAGGCCCGAGCCTGGCTTAGCCCGACCGTCAGGCCTACTAAATACAGCCCAAGCCTGGCTCAAGCTCGAAAAAGCCCGACACGAACCGGTCGGCCGGCTTGGCTGTAGCGATTCGACCTCAAGCGGTCAAATATCTGTGTATAAGTGTCATCCCAGGATCGGTAATGCTGACACACACAGTACTTGAAGGATTTATAACAGAGTTCAATCACACACTTATTACATCGAATATCTCAAAAGAGAGTACTTATTGCAATAATACGGCTGAAGGCCATCTAATGAAGATAACATCGGACGCTTCAAAGGTAAAATGAGTCCATCAACTCCGACGGCATTGCTGAGTGCATGACAACGGCCTAGCGCACCTTACTCTTCGTCTGAAAAGTCTGCAACATAATACGTTGCAGCCCGAAATGGGTCAGCACATGGAATATGCTGGAAAAATAACACTATAGAGCAATGAACATGTAGCAGCTATAACTATATGCATACTTGGCTAGTGGAGGCTCTATGGTTATTTTTGCAGAAAGCTAATTTTTCCCTACACCAAAGGAATATATTTTATTTAACTACAAAGTTTGTTGTAAACATTGAGAAGGTTCCTCCAACTCGATCCCAAATTATATAGTCATCAACCCAACAAATTAATTAATAGAGTGATGAGATCAAATCAATAATTCAAGTACCAGATACTCAAGATGTCCATAACCGGGGACACGGCTAACCATGATTAGTTTATACACTCTGCAGAGGTTTGCGTACTTTTCACCACAAGACTCGATCTCCTCCATTGTATTTCTCACACTACATGATGTTTGAGAAACAGATGACCAAGACACAGTCTTTCAGAAGCATTAACTCTTTACTCTGGGTAGACAGTACCACCTACATCCCCTACATCTGCTAGCATACCACTTAAAGAGGTCACACAACTTACTCAACTATGACAGAGCCCATAATGGCTTGTGGTTGCACACGTAAGTTTCTAGAATGTATAATCTTATGATCCCTTCGAGCCTGGGTGGCAAACCGTAGGATGATCACACGGGTACTCTGGGATATCCCAGGACAAAACTGGATTGCTCCAGGTGCCCAGACAACCACTGGGTGTTCCTGGTTGCCTCAACCAATCCACCTAGATGTGTATTAAAGTAGCCACCTTAAGTTTAACCATTAATTAAAACTCTCACATCTGTCATGGATCACTCAAACCAAACCACGTCTATGAGCATAGCATAGCAGTATAAGCACAACATAGAAGTAACTTCCAGGGTTTGAAATAAAGACAATAGGTACTACCTCATCACTACTTCCCAGTACCCACAAATATTCAAGTCCTAACCATGCAGTGTTTAAGGATTGAAATAATGCATAAAAACTGGGTAATAAGGGGTATGATCAAAGTGTTACTTGCCTTGCTGACGATCTGAAAACCCTAGTGACTCGTACAAGCACGCTTCACACTCCGGAAACTCTATCGCAAACAATTAATAACACACATAAACACTCAAGCAATAGATGCAAGGGTAAAACTCAAGAGAAAGTATACAAATTGAAAGTTCTACTGAAGAGCTTTCATTTGCAAAAAGAATCAACCAAATCGGAGCTACGAAACTCAAACTACGATCAAAAGAAGTTCGAATTCAAATCTGCTTGCAACCAAATTTTAAATTTTTAAATCCATATTCAAGTTGGCTAACTAGAAAGAGGGGAACAAGACGAATATTTTGGCATTGGTTTCACTGGATTTCGACAAGCGAGCAAAAAGTGGTGAGGGCTTGAAGATCATGGGCTAATCTGCGATAAAAATAATTGCAGATAGGTCCCTGGCCGAAAATAGAATAAAAGAAAAAGGCTATCGAACGAACGTTCGCTGTCAGGACAAACAACCGAACATGTTCATTAAAATGAACAGAACAGAGAACGTTCCCTAAATAGATTCATTTGGAAAAAACCGAGAAAAGCCGAACCTTAAACCGATCTAAACCGAGAACCGAAAAAAACCAAAAATAAAACGGTGAACCGGGGCAGTTTGTACCATTTCTCGGCAACGACGAAACGGCGGCGGCGGACTCCGGCGGGCGGCGAGGAAAGGCGGCTGCGCGGGCAAGGCGGCGCGGCTCGGTGGCGCAAAGGCGGCGACGACGCGGGTTGGTGGCGGTGGTGCGGCGGCTAGGGGTGAGGGAGGAAGCGGCGGCGGCGGTGGTTATAAAGGCCAGGGGTTCGGCCTTGGACGAGGGGGCGGCGCGGGGTGGAGTCCGGCTCGGACTCCCCTCGGCGGCATGCGGCGGCGGGTCTCGTCCCTGCGCGGGACGAAGGCGGCGGCGATGTGGGCTGCTGGACCAGTTGGCTGGGCCTTCGGCCCAGTTGGGCGAGGGAAGGATTTTTTTTAAAATAAAATTCTGCCCAAATAAAATCCTTATAAAATATAAAAAAGTTCTAGAAATGCCAAAAACAATTTTCACCGTCTAAACCTATTATTTATAACGAAGGGAGCATTTTTCTGGCTTAAAATGCAATTTCCAAAAATGCATATTTTTCTAATTAAAATAAAATATCAAATAAAAACCAAATAAAATATAAATTTGATTTTAAAATTTCTCCTCTAATATTCCTCTCTTTTTGAAGAAGTCATATTATCTTCTCTCTTTTAATTTAAATATTGGAAATAATTAGAGAGAAAAATATTAAAACCAAATGGATCCTCTTTTCAAATTTGAGAAAAACTCAAATATGAAAATATATGAAATCCCCAACTCTCTCCTTGGGTCCTTGAGTTTCTTAAAATTTCTAGGATCACAACCAAATATGCAAATAAAATATGATATGCATATGATGACCTATGTATAACATCCGAATTGCAAATTGGGATGTTACAAACCTACCCTCCTTAATATGAATCTTGCCCTCGAGATTCGGGTTGGCTAGAAAATAGGTGTGGGTGGTCTTTCTGTAGGTCTTCTTCTCGCTCCCAGGTGGCTTCATCCTCGGTATGGTGGCTCCACTGAACTTTACAAAACTTGATAACCTTGCTACGGGTAACTCGGCTGGCAACTCAAGAATCTTGACGGGTTTCTCCTTGTATGTTAGATAACTCTCCAACTAAATTGCTTCGAGAGGAACTGTATCTCTTAGGGGAATATCGGCCATCTCAGCATGGCACTTCTTCAACTGGGAAATGTGAAACACATCGTGAACTCCTGACAATCCTTCGGGTAACTCCAATTTGTAGGCAACCTCTCCCATACGTTCCAGAACTTGGTATGGTTCTACAAATCTCGGGGCTAACTTTCCCTTAACTCCAAATCTTTTAACTCCTCAGAGTGGCAACATGTGAAGATATGCTCTGTCTCCTATTTCATAGACTACCTCCTTGCGTTTAGTGTCGGCATAACTCTTCTGCCTGGACTGAGCTACCTTCAGTCTATCTCAAATCAACTTAACCTTCTCTTCGGACTCTTTGATGAAATCCGGTCCAAACAACTGACGGTCTCCAACTTCAACCCACATTAATGGTGTCCTGCATCTCCTTCCATACAAGGCTTCAAAAGGTGCCATCATCAAACTAGCCTGATAACTATTGTTATATGAGAACTCTGTATAAGGTAAATTATCATCCCAACTAGATCCATAATCTAGCGCATAGGCTCTCAACATGTCCTCCAGAATACGATTAAATCTCTCGGTCTGTCCATCTGTCTGCAGATGAAAGGCTATACTGAACTCCAGCATAGTACCCAAAGTCTGGTGCAATTGATTCCAAAACTTCATGGTAAACTGTGTCCCCATATCTGATACGATGGTCCTCGGAACTCCATGCAGACATACGATCCAGGTCGTATATATCTTGGCCAACTACGCGCTTGTATAGGTGGTTTTCACTGCGATAAAGTGAGCTACCTTGGTCAGGCAATCAACTACTACCTGGATGGAATCATATCCTGATCGGGTCCTAGGTAATCCGGTGATGAAATCCATGCCAAGCTTATCCCACTTCCAATCGGGTATCGGCATGGGCTGTAAGAATCCGGCTGGCTTCTGATGCTCTGCCTTCACTCTCTGACATACGTCACATACTGCTACATACTCGGCAATATCCTTCTTCATGCCTGTCCACCAGAAACGCTCCTTCAAATCCAAATACATCTTGGTGTTTTCGGGGTGAATTGAGTATGGCGAGCCATGAGCTTCCTGAAGTATTAACTTCCTGATCTCCGCATTATTGGGCACGTATACACGATCCTCAAACCATAAAGTCTCGTGTTCATCCTCACGAAAACCTTTGGCTTTTCCTTTGCTCATCTTCTCCTTAATCTCAGCAATCTCCTTATCAACCTTCTGAGCTCATCGAATCTTTCCCAATAATGTAGACTGAACCTCCATTGTTGCAACAAAGCCTCTTGGAACTATTTGCAAATGAAGTTCCTTGAGATCATCTACTAACTCCTGCGGTAATCCTGCGCTTACAAGTGCGGCTCAAAGCGTCGGCTACGACATTGGCCTTTCCTGGATGATAATGCAACTTCATATTGTAATCCTTTATGAGCTCCAACCATCTCCTTTGCATGAGATTAAACTCCTTCTGCGTGAAAATATACTTCAAAATCTTGTGATCCGTGTACACATCACATATATTTCCAATCAGATAATGTCTCCAGGTCTTGAGCGCATGCACTACGACTGCTAACTCCAAATCATGTGTGGCATAATTCAACTCGTGAGGTCGAAGCTGCCGTGAGGCATATGAAACAACTCTTCCGTCTTGCATAAGCACACCTCCAAGTCCCAAACGAGAAGCTTGCAATAAACTTGGAAATCCTTGCGTATATCCGGAAGAATCAGCACTGGGGCTGTAACCAAATGTTTCTTCAACTCCTGAAAACTGGCCTCACAATCTTCGGTCCATTTGAACTTGGTGTCCTTCTTCGACAACTCTGTCATGGGTTTCTCAATGAACCTCCTGTAATATCCTGCAAGTTCCAGAAAACTGCGGATCTCTCCAACTAAGGTGGGTGCCAACCACTTAGTGACAGACTGAACCTTTGTAGGATCAATGGCTATACCTTCTCCTGATATAACATGTCCAAGAAATCCAACTTCCTTCAACCAAAACTCACACTTGCTAAACTTGGCATATAGCTAATGTTCTCTGAGCTTCTTGAGAACTAAGAGCAAGTGTTCCTTGTGTTCCTCTTCATTATTCGAGTACACCAAAATATCATCAATGAACACCACAACAAACTTATCCAAAAACTCCATGAACACCTTGTTCATCATACTTAAAATAGGGAGGGGAATTAGTCAGTCCAAATGACTTGACCGTGTACTCATATAGCCCATATCCGGATCTCGGACCTTGCAACTGGTCAAATAGATCTTTGATCATTGGGAGTGGGTATTTGTTCTTGATCGTCACTTCATTCAATGCCCGATAATCAACAACCATTCTCAAAGATCCATCCTTCTTCTTAACTAAGAGCACCGGGGCTCCCCACGGTGATGAACTTGGTCGGATATAACCCTTCTCCAATAACTCATTAATCTTCTTCTTAATTTCCTCTAGTTCATTTGCGGGCATCCGATACGGTCTCTTCGATATTGGTCCGGTGCCTGGCAACAACTTTATCAAAAATATTGGTCCTGGTAGCTCCTTTGGAAATACATCCGAGTAATCATTCACAACAGGCACTTCTTCCTGAACAACTCCCGAGAGAGAATTCACTTGGGTCCTCCTTGGCGCATGCCTAGACATATACCTGATCCTCTTTCCCTCCGGGGTTGTGAATAAAATTCTTACTAGCACAATCGATGTTTCCTCCATACTTCGATAACCAATCCATGCCTAATATTATATCCAGTCCTTGGGACTCAAAAATTATTAGGTCTAAGGGGAAAACGTGGCTACCAATGGTTAGGGGCAACCGATCAAACAATCGGCTGGCCATATACTCTGCTCATGGCGAGATTACTAACATGGGTGACGTAAGGGCTAAGGTTGGCAACTTAAAATTGTCCACAAATCCCCTTGATATATATGAATGCGATGCACCAGTATCAAAAAGAACGAGAGCGATAAATGACTTAATCAAAAACTTACCGATCACTTCATCAGGCTGTTCTTCAACCTCCTCCACGTTGATGTGGTTCACTTGACCTCTGGTGAAAGGGTTTGGCTTCTTCCCTGAGCTTCCATTGACATTTCCATTCTTTGCTTCAGGGCGTAGTGTCTAGTCTTCCCGTACTTGAAACAAGTAATGTGACTTAGATCCTTCCTGGCGGGTGTAGCTGGGTTGGAACGGTTATGTCCGTTGCTTCCTCCGTTCCCATTCTTAGGGCAACTGTGGTTATGCAAACTACCTCCATTATGGGTATGGCCTCCATGGTTATGAGTCTGTCCTCCCAAGTTCGGGCTAAAACGGGGCTTCTGCTGAGCTCCAGAATTATACTTCCCTTGTCCATGCTTCCTTTTGCGACTCTCTATCTGTTGTTGCTTGACTTCAATCATAAGGGCCCTATCTACCAAATCCTTGTAGCTATTGAATGTTGCCACCATCAACTACATGCTCAGCTCATCATTCAGCCCTTCCATAAACTTCTCCTGCTTCGCGGCATCTGTGGCCACATCGTCCGGGGCATAACGAGCTAACTTACTAAACTCATCCACGTACTGCTCCACAGTATGATTTCCCCGATGTAAGTTGCGAAACTCATGCTTCTTCATACTCATTGCTCTAGTTGAGACATGGGCGGCACGGAAAGCTTGCTGAAACTGATCCCATGTGACATTGGCTATGGGAAAAGTGGTTGTGTAATTATCCCACCATGAGGCTGCTGGTCCATCCAATTGATGTGTGGCAAAGCGCACCTTCTTAGCATATGTGCAACCTGTGATGGTCAGCTCCCTTCGAATCCTGCGGAGCCAGTCATCAGCAACTATTGGCTCGGTGCTACTGGAAAACACCAGCGGATTCAACCTCGGAAAACAGGCTAATTTGTCTACTGGAGGTGGTGGCAGTGGGTTGTTATTGTTGTTGTTGTTGTTGTTGCCTTGGTTCTGGACTAGTAGCTGCATCAAGGCATTCTGCTGCTGGATCAACTGGGTGAGCTCCGGTGGGAAGACAAATACGGGGTCACGTCTTGGAGGCATATTGTGACGCCCCCGATTTGACCATACACTAATCATACACGCAAACGTGTACGATCAAGATCGGGGACTCACGGGAAGATATCACAACACAACTCTACAAATAAAATAAGTCATACAAGCATCATATTATAAGCCAGGGGCCTCGAGGGCTCGAACACAAGAGCTCCATCATAGACGAGGAAAGGCGGCGGCACGGGTGAGGCGACGCGGCAGCAGCTGGCGGCAGCGGCCCGGCTCGGTGGTGCAAAGGAGGCAACGGCGCGGCTCGGTGGCGGTGGTGCGTTGGCTCGGGGTGAGGGAGGAGGCGGCGGCGATGGTTATAAAGGCCAGGGGGTCAGCCTTGGGCGAGGGGGCGGCGCGGGGTGGAGTCCGGCTCGGACTCCCCTCGGCGGCATGCGGCGGTGGGTCTCCTTCCTGCGCAAGAGGAAGGCGGCAGCGAGGTGGGCTGCTGGGCCGCTCGGCTAGGCCTTCGGCCCAGTTGGGCGAGGGAAGGATTTTTTTAAATAAAATTCCGCCCGAATAAAATCCTAATAAAATATAAAAAAAAATTCTCCATCTTAACCTATTATTTAGAACGAAGTCAACATTTTTCTGGGCTAAAATTGCAATTTCCAAAAATGCATACTTTTCTAATTCAAATAAAATATCAAATAAAAACCAAATAAAATATAAATTTGATTTTAAAATTTCTCCTCCAATATTCCTCTCTTTTTGAAGAAGTCATATTATCTTCTCTCTTTTAATTTAAATATTGGAAATAATTAGAGAAAAAATATTAAAACCAAATGGATCCTCTTTTCAAATTTGAGAAAAACTCAAATATGAAAATGTATGAAATCTCCAACTCTCTCCTTGGGTCCTTGAGTTGCTTAAGATTTCTAGGATCACAACAAAATATGAAAATAAAATATGATATGCATATGATGATCTATGTATAACATCCAAATTGAAAATTGGGATGTTACAAACCTACCCTCCTTAAGATGAATCTTGCCCTCGAGATTCGGGTGGGCTAGAAAATAGGTGTGGGTGGTCTTTCCGTAGGTCTTCTTCTCGCTCCCAGGTGGCTTCATCCTCGGTATGGTGGCTCCACTGAACTTTGCAAAACTTGATAACATTGTTGCGGGTAACTCAGCTGGCAAACTCAAGAATCTTGACAGGTTTCTCCTTGTAGGTTAGATCACTCTCCAACTGAATTGCTTCCAGAGGCACTGTATCTCTTAGGGGAATATCGGCCATCTCTGCATGGCACATCTTCAACTGGGAAACATGAAACACATCGTGAACTCCTGACAATCCTTCGGGTAACTCCAATTTGTAGGCAACCTCTCCCATACGTTCCAGAACTCGGTATGGTTCTACAAATCTCGGGGCTAACTTTCCCTTAACTCCAAATCTTTTAACTCCTTGGAGTGGCAACACACGAAGATATGCTCTATCTCCTATTTCATAGACTACATCCTTGCGTTTAGTGTTGGCATAACTCTTCTGCATGGACTGAACTACCTTTAGTCTATCTCGAATCAACTTAACCTTCTATTCGGAATCTTTGATCAAATCCCGTGCAAACAACTAATGGTCTCCAACTTCATCCCACATTAATGGTGTCCTGCATCTCCTTCCATACAAGGCTTCAAAAGGTGACATCATCAAACTATCCTGATAACTATTGTTATATGAGAACTCCATGTAAGGTAAATTATCATCCCAACCAGATCTATAATCTAGCGCACAAGCTCTCAACATGTCCTCTAGAATCTGATTGAATCTCTCAGTCTGTCCATCTGTCTGCGGATGAAAGGCTATACTGAACTCCAGCCTAGTACCCAAAGTCTGGTGCAATTGATTCCAAAACTTCGAGGTAAACATTGTCCCTCTATCTGATACGATGGTCCTCGGAAGTCCATGCAGACATACGATCATGTTCATATATATCTTGGCCAACTACGCGCTTGTATAGGTGGATTTCAATGGGATAAAGTGAGCTACCTTGGTCAAGTGATCAACTACTACCCAGATGGAATCATATCCTGATCAGGTCCTGGGTAATCCGGTGATGAAATCCATGCCAATCTTGTCCCACTTGCAATCGGGTATCGGCATGGGCTGTAATAATCCGGCTGGCTTCTGATGCTCTGCCTTCACTCTCTGACACACATCGCATACTGCTACATACTTGGCAATATCCTTCTTCATACCTGTCCACCAGAAATGCTCCTTCAAATCTAAATACATCTTGGCGTTTCTGGGGTGAATCGAGTATGGCGAGTCATGAGCTTCCTGAAGTATTAACTTCCCGATCTCCGCATTATTGGGCACGTATATGCGATCTTCAAACCATAAAGTCTCATGTTCATCCTCACAAAAATCTTTGGATTTTCCTTTGCTCATCTTCTCCTTAATCTCAGCAATTTCCTTATCATCCTTCTGAGCTCCTCGAATCTTTCCCAATAATGTAGACTGAACCTCCATTGTTGCAACAAAACCTCTTGGAACTATCTCCAAACGAAGTTCCTTGAGATCATCTACTAACTCCTGCGGTAATCCTCCGCTTACGAGCGTATTGGCATAGCTCTTGCGGCTCAAAGCGTCTGCTAAGACATTGGCCTTTCCTGGCTGATAATGCAACTTCATATCAAAATTCTTTATGAGCTCCAACCATCTCCTCTACATGAGATTCAACTCCTTCTGCGTGAAAATGTACTTCAAAATATTGTGATCCGTGTACAAATCACATCTATTTCCAATCAGAAAATGTCTCCACATCTTGAGTGCATGCACTACGGCTGCTAACTCGAAATCATGTGTGGCATAATTCAACTCGTGAGGTCGAAGCTGCCGTGAGGCATATGAAACAACTATTCTGTTTTGCATAAGTACACCTCCAAGTCCCAAATGAGAAGCGTCACAGTAAACATGGAAATCCTCGCGTATATCCGGAAGAATCAGCACTGGGGCTGTAACCAAACGTTTCTTCAACTCCTGAAAACTTGCCTCACAATCCGCGGTCCATTTGAACTTGGTGTCCTTCTTCAACAACTCTGTCATGGGTTTCTCAATCTTGGAGAAATTCTAAATGAACCTCCTGTAATATCCTGCGAGTCCTAGAAACCTGCGGATCTCTCCAACTGAGGTGGGTGCCAACCACTCAGTGACAGACTGAACCTTCGTAGGATCAACGGCTATACCTTCTCCTGATATAAGATGTCCAAGAAATCCAACTTCCTTCAACCAAAACTCAGACTTGCTGAACTTGGCATATAGCTGATGTTCCCTGAGCTTCTCGAGAACTAAGCCAAGTGTTCCTTGTGTTCCTCTTCATTATTCGAGTACAGCAAAATATCATCAATGAACACCACAACAAACTTATCCAAAAACTCCATGAACATCTTGTTCATCATACTCATAAAATAGGCAGGGGCATTAGTCAATCCAAATGACATGACCGTGTACTCATATAGCCCGTACCTTGTGGTAAAAGCTGTCTTAGGTTTATCATGTTCTCGGATCTTTAGCTGGTGGTATCCTGATCGAAGATCAATCTTGGAGAATACTTTAGCTCCTTGCAACTGGTCAAATAGATCATTGATCATCGGGAGTGAGTATTTGTTCTTGATCGTCACTTCATTCAATGCCCGATAATCAACAACCATTCTCAAAGATCCACCCTTCTTCTCAACTAAGAGCACCGGGGCTCCTCACGGTGATGAACTTGGTCAGATATAACCCTTCTCCAATAACTCCTTAATCTGCTTCTTAATTTCCTCTAGATCATTTGCGGGCATCCGATACGGTCTCTTTGATATTGGTCCGGTGCATGGCAAGAGCTCTATCAAAAAATTCCATGTCTCGATCTGGCGGCATGCCTAGTAGCTCCTCTGGAAATACATCCAGGTAATCCTTCACAACAGGCACTTCTTCCTGAACAACTCCTGAGAGAGAATTCACTTGGGTCCTCCTTGGCGCATGCCTAAACACCTACTTGATCCTCATTCCCTCTGGGGTGGTGAGTAAAATTGACTTACTAGCACAATCGATGTTTCCTCCATACTTCGATAACCAATCCATGCCTAATATTATATCCAATCCTTGGGACTCCAAAATTATTAGGTCTGAGGGGAAAACGTGGCTACCAATAGTTAGGGCCGATCACACCATGGGTGACCTAAGGGCTAAGGTTGGCAACTTAAACTTGTCCACAAATACCCTTGATATGTATGAATGTGATGCACCAGTGTCAAAAAGAACGAGACCGGTAAACGACTTAATCAAAAACTTACCGATCACTTCATCAGGCCGTTCTTCAACCTCCTCCACGTTGATGTGGTTCACCTGACCTCTTGTGAAAGGGTTTGGCTTCTTCCCTGAGCTTCCATTGCCATTTCCAATCTTTGCTTTAGGACATTCAGTGGCATAGTGTCTAGTCTTCCCGCACTTGAAACAAGTAATGTGACTTAGATCCTTCCTGGCGGGTGTTGCTGGGTTGGAACGGTTATGTCTGTTGCTCCCTCCATTCCCATTCCCATTCTTAGGGACACAGTGGTTATGCGAACTTCCTCCATTATGGGTATGGCCTCCATGGTTATGAGTCTGTCCTCCCGAGTTCGAGATAAAACAGGGCTTCTGCTGAGTTCCAGAATTATACTTCCTTGTCCATACTTCCTTTTGCGGCTCTCTATCTATTGCTTCTTGCCTTCAGTCATAAGGGCCCTATCTACCAAATCCTGCTAGTTATTGAATGTTGCCACCATCAACTGCATGCTCAGCTCATCATTCAGCCCTTCCATAAACTTCTTCTGCTTCGCGGCATCTGTGGCCACATCGTCCGGGGCATAACGAGCTAACTTACTAAACTCATCCACATACTGCCACATAGTACGATTTCCCTGGCGTAAGTTGCGAAACTCACGCTTCTTCATACTTATTGCTCCAGTTGAGACATGGGCCCGTAGTACCGAAAAGCTTGCTGAAACTAATCCCACGTGACATTGGCTATGGGAAAAGTGGTTGTGTAATTCTCCCACCATGAGGCTGCTGGTCCATCCAATTGATGTGTGGAAAAGAATACCTTCTTAGCATCTGTGCAACCTGTGGTGGTTAGATCCCTTCGAATCCTGCGGAGCCAGTCATTAGCAACTATAAGCTCGGTGCTACTGGAAAACACCAGCGGATTCAACCTCAGAAAATCACTACTCATATGCACATGATACAAACACAATCATATCACACCACTCAATTCAAACAAGGGCATACAGTCGATCTTGCTACCGTTACAAAATACTCGGACTACTACTATGGGGGAATACTACCGATAATATGCTGGTCGACTAAAAATTTTGATTGGAACAAGACTCCATGATATCTGCTCCAGCTTCGTCTTCACACTCGTCATCACTGTCGGGGTCGGAGTCGGTGTCGTCGATGATGATGTAGTCTTCGGGATGGCCGTCACCTCCTGGCGCAGGGTCTCCCATGAATACTCCTAGCCTCTTCTTCAGATCTTCATTCTTCTCTAGTAGTACTGCAATTTCGTATTCATATCCATCGCGTGTAGACTTGAGTTCCTCTTCTAGCTCCATGTTCCTGGTCATCACCTTCTCCAGGTCCATCATGCTGGCGCACATATGGTTCTCCCGACGATGAATCTATTGGTTTAACTCCTGGATGTAGGCTACAATGGACTTGTCCCTCCTGGTGCTGATCATCTCCCATTGCTCATCTCGGCATCCACATATCTTGTACATGGTGTCCTTAAGATCCTTGTGGTAAACTTCGCCGATGCGTCCCATGGCAATGTGAGCGGCCATGCTCTTTCCTAGACTCCAAGTTGGTGCATCAAAGGAAAACTCTATGGGCTCCTGATGTCTACTACACAACCTTCTTCTTGTAGACGTTGTTGGGCCTCCAAGTGCAGAGGTTTGTAGGACAGTAGCAAATTTCCCTCAAGTGGATGACCTAAGGTTTATCAATCCGTGGGAGGCGTAAGATGAAGATGGTCTCTGTCAAACAACCCTGCAACCAAATAACAAAGAATCTCTTGCGTCCCCAACACACCCAGTATAATAGTAAATTGTATAGGTGCACTAGTTCGGCGAAGATATGGTGATACAAGTGCAATATGGATGATAGATATAGGTTTTTGTAATCTGAAAATATAAAAACAGCAAGGCAACTAATGATAAAAGTTAGCACAAACGGTATTGCAATGAGTTGAAACAAGGCCTAGGGTTCATACTTTCACTAGTGCAAGTTCCCTCAACAATAATAACATAATTGGATCATATAACTATCCGTCAACATGCAACAAAGAGTCACAACAAAGTCACTAATAGCGGAGAACAAACGAAGAGATTATGGTAGGGTATGAAACCACCTCAAAGTTATCCTTTCTGATCGATCTATTCAAGAGTCCGTAGTAAAATAACACAAAGCTATTCTTTCCGTTCAATTTATCATAGAGTTCGTACTAGAATAACACCTTAAGACACAAATCAACCAAAACCCTAATGTCACCTAGATACTCCAATGTCACCTCAAGTATCCGTGGGTATGATTATACGATATGCATCACACAATCTCAGATTCATCTATTCAACCAACACAAAGAACATCAAAGAGTGCCCCAAAGTTTCTACCGGAGAGTCAAGACAGAAACGTGTGCCAACCCCTATGCATAAGTTCACGAGGTCACGAAACTCGCAAGTTGATCACCAAAATATACATCAAGTGGATCACGTGATATCACATTGTCACCACAGATAAGCACGTGCAAGACATACATCAATTGTTCTCAAATCCTTAAAGACTCAATCCGATAAGGTGACTTCAAAGGGAAAACTCAATCCATTACAAGAGAGTAGAGGGGGAGAAACATCATAAGATCCAACTGTAATAGCAGAGCTCACGATACATCAAGATTGTACCACCTCAAGAACATGAGAGAGAGAGAGATCAAACACATAGCTACTGGTACATACCATCAGCCCCGAGGGTGAACTACTCCCTCCTCGTCATGGAGAGCGCTGGGATGATGAAGATGGCCACCGGATAGGGATTCCCCCCTCCGGCAGGGTGCCGGAACGGGTCTAGATTGGTTTTCGGTGGCTACGGAGGCTTCTGGCGGCAGAACTCCCGATCTATTCTGCTCCCTAGTGTTTTTAGGGTATGTTGCTATATATAGGTGAAAGAAGTCAGTCAAGGGAGCCACGAGGGGCCCACGAGGGTGGGGGCACGCCTCCCTGCCTCATGGCCACCTCGAACCTTCCCTAACGTTTACTCCAAGTCTCATGGATTGCTTCTGTTCAAAAAATAACTCTCCCGAAGGTTTCATTCCGTTTGGACTCTGTTTGATATTCCTTTTCTTCGAAACACTGAAATAGGCAAGAAAACATCAATTTGGGCTGGGCCTCCGGTTAATTTGTTAGTCACAAAAATAATATTAAAGTGTATAATAAAGCCCATAAACATCCAAAACAGATAATATAATAGCATGGAACAATAAAAAATTATAGATACGTTGGAGACGTATCAGCATCCCCAAGCTTAATTCCTTCTCGTCCTCGAGTAGGTAAATGGTAAAAACAGAATTTTTGATGTGGAATGCTACCTAACATATTTATCCAAGTAATTTTCTTTATTGTGGCATTAATATTCAGATCCATAAGATTCAAGACAAAAGTTTAATATTGACATGAAAATAATAATACTTCAAGCATACCAACAAAGCAATCATGTCTTCTCAAAATAACATGGCCAAAGAAAGCTGTCCCTACAAAATCATATAGTCTGTCTATGCTCTATCTTCATCACACAAAATATTTAAATCATGCACATCCTCGATGACAAGCCAAGCAATTGTTTGATGGTCAACAAGACCACCAGTTTCAAGAAAAAGGGTAAAGGGAGGAAGGGGAACTTCAAGAAGCACAGCAAGCCAGTTGCTGCTCAAGTGAAGAAGCCCAAGTCTGGACCTAAGCCTGAAACTAAGTGCTTCTACTGCAAAGGGCTGGTCACTGGAAGCGGAACTGCCCCAAGTATTTGGCGGAAAAGAAGGATGGCAAAGCAAAAGGTATATTTGATATACATGTTATTGATGTGTACCTTACTAATGCTCGCAGTAGCGCCTGGGTATTTGATACTGGTTTTGTTGCTAATATTTGCAACTCGAAACAGGGGCTACGGATTAAGCGAAGATTGGCTAAGGACGAGGTGACGATGCACATGGGAAATGGTTCCAAAGTCGATGTGATCGCCGTCAGCACGCTACCTCTACATCTACCTTTGGGATTTGTTTTAGACCTAAATAATTGTTATTTTGTGCCAGCGTTGAGCATGAATATTATATCTGGATCTTGTTTGATGCGAGACGGCTATTCATTGAAATCAGAGAATAATGGTTCTTCTATTTATATGAGTAGTTTCTTTTATGGTCATGCACCCTTGATGAGTGGTCCACTTTTACTAAATCTTGATAGTAGTGATACACATGATCATAGTATTGAATCCAAAAGATGCAGAGTTGATAATGATAGTGCAACTTATTTGGGGCACTGCCGTTTGGGTCATATTGGTGTAAAGCGCATGAAGAAACTCCATTCTGATGGACTTATGGAATCACCTGATTATAAATCACTTGGTACTTGCGAACCATGCCTCATGTGTAAGATGACTAAAACTCAGTTCTCCGGAACAATGGAGCGAGCAACAGAGTTATTGGAAATCATACTTAATGAAACATAAGTCTGAAACATTTGAAAAGTTCAAAGAATTTCAGAGTGAAGTGGAAATCATCGTAACAAGAAAATAAAGTTTCTATGATCTGATCGTGGAGGAGAATATTTGAGTTACGAGTTTGGTCTTCATTTGAAACAATGCGGAATAGTTTCGCAACTCACGCCACCCAGAAAACCACATCGTAATGGTGTATCCAAACATCGTAATCATACTTTACTAGATATGGTGCGATCTATGATGTCTCTTACTGATTTACCACTATCGTTTTGGGGTTATGCTTTAGAGACAGCTGCATTCACGTTAAATAGAGCACCATCTAAATCTGTTGAGACGACACCTTATGAACCGTGGTTTGGCAAGAAACCCAAGTTGTCGTTTCTTAAAGTTTGGGGCTGCGATGCTTATGTGAAAAAATCTTCAACCTGATAAGCTCGAACCCAAATCGGAGAAATGTGTCTTCAAAGGAAACCCAAAGGATACTGTTGGGTACACCTTCTATCACAGATCCGAAGGCAATATATTCGTTGCTAAGAATGTATCCTTTCTAGAGAAGCAGTTTCTCTCGAAAGAAGCGAGTGGGAGGAAAGTAGAACTTGATGAGGTAATTGTATCTGCTCCTTTATTGGAAAGTAGTTCATCACTGAAATCAGTTCCGATGATTCCTACACCAGTAAGTGAGGAAGCTAATGATGATGATCATGAAACTTATGATCAAGTTACTACCGAACCTCGTAGGTCAACTAGAGTAAGATCCACACCAAAGTGGTACGGTAATCTGGTTCTGTAGGTCATGTTACTGGACCATGACGAACCTACGAACTGGATTTTTCATAACTATTACCCATGTAAGATTTTCATAACTATTACCCCTTTCATTGTGATGAGGTGAAACTTCATTAAGTGTTTTGTATTGATCGGAAAAAATACCAAAAATTTCTATCCCGTCATAGACGCGCACTCTCAGTAGTAGGAATGAAATCGACACTTAAATGTTCAATATTTATGTTTTCCACAAATAAGGAAACAAAAACATAAATCTTTAAGTGGATAGAACATCAATTTTTGGTGGAATGGATATGGAAATGGAATTTACCCTTCCCCAAATAAAAAACTTTCCATCATAGTGTGGACATTACGGCTCCATTAGGCCTTGTCATGAAGGCCCTTGTCAATATCTATGAAAGAAACTCAACCTAATATGTTCTACTGCTAAATCAAGTAATCGAGTAGCCTATTAGCGCAACCAAGTGTTAGGGACACCAGACTACTGTCCTGATGGCACTGTGTCAACCACCCATCCATAGCTTTTGTATTTGTGTAGATATCTTATTTGGTATGTATCTATTGCCAATACGATATGTTTCTATATTCATTTGCTTGGTTTTTATATTCAATTATGCATTCATAAAAAATAAAGAATAATGTGGCAACACTTAGTTTCATGCATTTTTGCTTTTTTTTCATCCCTACTCGTGAGGACAACTCTACTTTTTCTGTAATGAGTGTGGGTGAGGGCACTGTAAATCAGAACTACCATGGGATAAGTTAAACCACATGTATAATAGGCTCATATACCAAGCATGTATTAATGAGGATACGGCATCATTAACACAATGCGGATAAGGATGCATTAATACATAATATGATTAAATGGCAAGAATTTATTGTGGAGATTATAGCAAGCCTTTGTACAAAGAGGCATTTATTTACTACAAAACTATAGGAGGAAAGAAATAAATTTACTCCAAGTTTTTCTTCTGTATTAAGATCCAAGACTGCTAGCTTTCCCTCAATATAAACACAAGCACCTAGGCAAAGAACATGAATTCGACAAAATCAACGAACAACATTAGCAGAAAAGGAATAGCTAACTATCTCCCATGGCCGGTATGCGGAACTACACACAAGCCGTATGCTTGGTAGCTCTTGTAGCCATGACCACCACTGTCTTCTCATGTCATGCGGCAAGGCGTTATGTAGGTATGGTTTTCTTCTTTCTTTCACAATCTCTTCACTCGTATTTGGATACACAAACATATATTTTCCTGGTGGGTTATATGTGTTGATTGAGGTATCTCTATTGTGATTTGTGCACAGATACTGACCTATGTACAACTGTGGACAATTGTTCGCCACCAGACCGAGCTAGTGGCAACATTGCGTGCAAAGCTAACTGTGTTAACCGAGGTTATGACAAGGATAAGAGCAGTTGCATGGAAGGCAGTAGTAGCACATGTTGCTGCCGAAAGAACTGAGAAGTACCATGAAATGAGTTTATATATGTACTAGAAATATTGCCTGGAGGTGAATGCTTATATTGTTTGTGTGAAACCTGACTTAGTTCATACAAATAAATTAATAATAAGCTAATGATAATTGTTTATTTAGTATCTATTTTCCATTGCGTCGCTAAAGTCATTTTAATGACATGACACACAAAAATAAATCATTATTATCACGTCAAATAATGAGAAATTAATCAAGAAGATTGGAATTCTCACACCACTATGGAACAAGCCATAGAATATCCCTGATTGTAGTCGTTATAGGGAATAAGCCATATATAGGGTGGGTCTATTCTAACAAGACCCCAGGCCCACTCCTCCCACGATCCCACTTACCCCCCCGGCACATTCGGCCCCAAGCCCAAATCCCCATAGACCCTTGCAGCCGCACCCCAAATCCCCTCCATATTCTTTGTCTCTCGCAGTCCACCCATGCTCCCAGCTACTTATCGCCCCATGTCACCGAAGCCACCAGATCCGGCCCCTCTCCCCCCACCGCCCCACCCCACCTTCAGGATTTTATCACGCTTATGTGATTTTTAACAATGCTGGCAATGAGCGCAGAAGTTTCTGTTTTTCAGCAAGATCAAATCAATGATATACCAAAGAATCCCAAAGGCTTCATTTGGCACAAACACTAATTAAAAACACCAAAACACAATTACTATAGAGGTAATAATTGTATTTTATTCAAGAACAGAAGCAAAACAAAAAACACAAAAATAAAATTGGGTTGTCTCCCAACAAGCGCTCTTGTTTAACGCCCCTAGCTAGGCATATTGCAATAGATCTAGGTATTGTTATCTTTGGGATGCAATCCATAAGTAGCTATCATAATACACTCATATGGCAACTTAATTTTCTTTCTTAGAAAGTGTTTACCTAATGGAAACTGAAATCTAATGTTTCCTTCTTTCATATCAATAATTGCACGAATTGTTCTAAGGAAAGGTCTACCAAGAATAATAGGACATGTAGGATTTCAATCTATATCAAGAACAATGAAATCTACGGGCACATACTTCCTATTTGCAACAATAAGAACATCATTAATCCTTCCTATAGGTTTTTTAATAGTGGAATCCGCCAGATGCAAATTTAAAAAACAATAATCAAATTCACGGAAACCTAACACACCACATAGAGTTTTTGGAATGGTGGAAATGGTAGCACCCAAATCGCACAAAGCATGGCACTCATAATCTTTAATTTTAACTTAACAGTAGGTTCCCACTCATCATAAAGCTTTCTAGGGATAGAAACTTCCAACTCAAGTTTTTCTTCAAAAGATTTCATCATGGCATCAACAATATGTTCAATAAATGCTTTATTTTGATTATGAGCATGAGGAGAAGTCAACATGGGTTGCAACAAGGAAATACAATCTATCAAAGAACAATTATCATAATTAAAGTCCTTTAAATCCAAAAGAGCGGTTTAATTGCTACTTAAAGTTTTGACCACTCCAATCCCACTTTTATCAATTTTTGCATCAAGATCTATAAACTGTGAATCATTGGGATGCCTTCTAGCTAAAGTTGACTCATCTCTAGTCCCATCTTTATCAAGATTTATATTAGAAAACAAAGATTCAATAGGACTCACATCAATCACTTAAAGATGTTCATCATTATTCAAAGACTCCGGTTTAGCGGCCATCTTATTTACTAAAGTAGAATGCTTATTATAAATTTTGCCTACTAAATTTTCAATGAGAAAACTGAGATTTGAAACCATAAAATTCCTTAGACATGTCATCAAGATCTTTATTAATATACCCCATCATAGTTTTTTTTCTTTAAGCTCATTTCTAAAGAAATCGTTATACTCATATTGTAAAGTCATGAAACTTTTAGCATTACTTTCAATCTCTTCCAACTTCCTGAAATAAGGATCAAAGCTTTTGGGTTGAGCCGTACGGGAATTCTAGCAAACAAAAAGTAAAGGAAAAGACGAGCAAAAGAAGGGAGAATAAAAAAGGCAAATATTTTTGTGTTTTCTAAAAATAGTTTTAGAAGTGGGGAAGGAAAACGAGAGGCAAATGGCAAATAATGCAATGCAAGAGATGAGAGTTTATGATGGGTACTTGGTAGGCTTGAGGTCGAACCTCCCCAGCAACGGCGCCAGAAATTCTTCATGCTACTTCTTGAGCTTGCGTTGGTTTTTCCCTTGAAGAGGAAAGGGTGAGGCAGCAAAGTAGAGAAAAGTATTTCCTTCAGCTAGAGAACCAAGGTATCAATCCAGTAGGAGGTACAAGCAAGTATCCAATCTATGCACCTCCACAAAAAATCAAACACTTGCACCCAACGCGATAAAGGGGTTGTCAATCCCTTCATGATCAATTGCAATGGTGAGGTCTGATAGAGATAGATATAAAAGATTACTAAAACGTATAAAAACTGCAGCAAGGTATTTTTGGGTTTTTTGGTTTATAGATCCAAAAATATATGATGGAAAATAGACCCCGGGGGAGATACGTTTCACTAGAGGCTTCTCTCTTGAAAGAAAACATACCGTGGGTGAACAAATTACTATCGAGCAATTGATAGAAAAGCGCAAAGTTATGACGATATGCAAGGCGATTATGCATATAGGCATCACGGCCGTGTCAAGTAGACCAACTCATGCCTGCATCTACTACTATTACTCCACACATCGACCGCTATCCAACATGCATCTAGAGTATTAAGTTCATAAAGAACGGAGTAATGCCTTAAGTAAGATGACATGATGTAGAGGAATAAACTCAAGCAATATTATGAAAAACCTATTTTTTATCCTTGACGAAAACAATACAATACATGCCTCGCTACCCCTACTATGTCACTGGATGAGGACACCGCAAGATTGAACCCAAAACTAAGCACCTCTCCCATTGCAAGAAATACCAAACTAGTTGGCCAAACCAAACCGATAATTCGAAGAGAAATACACAGATACCAAATCAAGCATATAAGAATTCAGAGAAGATTCAAATAATATTCATAGATATTCTGATCATAAATTCATAATTCATTGGATGTCGACAAACACACCGGAAAAGAATATTACATCGGATAAAACTCCAAGAACATCGAGGAGAACTTGGTATTGAAGATCATAGAGAGAGAACAAGCCATCTAGCTACTAGCTCTACACCCGTAGGTCTAAGGTAAACTACTCACACATCATCGGAAGGGCAATTAGGTTGATGTAGATGCCCTCCATGATCAAATCCCCCTCCGGAAGATTGCCAGAAAAGGCCCCAAGATGTGTCTCACGGGAACAGAGGCTTGTGGCGGTGGAAAAGTATTTTCGTGGATGCCTCTGATGCTTTGGAATATTTCTAAGCTTCGAGGGACCCACAAGGCAGGGGGCGCCCCCCTGGGGCGCGCCCTGCACGCTTGCCGCCGCCTCAGGACTCTTCTGCCTTGGTCTCCAAGTCCTACGTGCGTCTTCCGATCCAAGAAAAATCATCATAAAGATTTATTCCGTTTGGACTCCGTTTGATATTCCTTTTCTGTAAAACTCAAAAACAAGGAAAAAATAGAAACTGGCACTGGGCTCTGGGTTAATAAGTTAGTCCCAAATATAATATAAAATAGCACATTAATGCATATAAAACATCCAAAACATATAATATAATAGCATGGAACAATAAAAAATTATAGATACGTCGGAGACGTATCGGCCTCCCACCGTCGGCCTAATATCACGTACCTTCTCAAGCAACCTTTTCCAGTTCCCCCTTCTCTGGTGGATCCTGACGCGTGTGCGAGCTATCACAAATCCTAGGCTGCCTCCAAAAATGCGTCAACGGCCAACATGCCTCCAGCACCCCTATGCAGGCGGGAGCGAGAGGACCTGTCGGGGGAGTTACCCGTGGCTAGACCAGGATCTGAGGATAAGTCATCTCTAGAGTTAAGTCATTTCTGGAGTTAAGACAGCTAGTTACAATCATGACCCAACTACAATCTTGACCCAACCACAATCTTGACCTGGCTACAATCTTGACCCGGCCTGCTACAGGACCCGGCCTGCTACATGACCTGTACTTAGATGAAATTCCACCAAGGAGTCCAAATACAAGATGGAAACGCTAGACCTGGAAGACATGGAGGATTTAGGGGATTTAGAGTAGGACTTCGACTGTGGGTATAACCCGGAATCTCTTGTAACCCCATGGACTCAACTATGATATAAAGCGAGTCCGAGGGTCATGAGAAGCATGAGTTTCTAGATAGACAAGTATCGAGAGAGATGTTTTCATAGGTCTCGAGACAGATTCATGTTTTGATAGCTCTTGAGGCAGAGGTAGCAAAATAGCGCCCTTGTAATCGAGACCATGACAATCAATAGCAATAATGCAGGATGTAGGCTTTCACCTCCACCATGAGGGGTCGAACCTCGGTAAAATCAAGTCTTATCATGTTGCGATCAACCCCATCCAAGTTTCCTTCTAGCGGCGATGGCTTCACAACTTAGTCCTCTCACAAGGACATTTGTCGTGGCAAATCCACACCAGGAAATCCACCTCCACTTCGGCGAGGTTCATGTTGGATTTGTAGGCGATTCAGTTACTCCTCCCGTGTTGTTCGGCTTGGATTGATGAGCGCCCCATCCTGCTGACCTCCATCCCCTTTTTCTGTGTAGCTCGGCAGTGCGCCACGTGTAGTTCGGTGATCATCACCGCATGCCCATGCAGTACGACTCGATGAGCTGCCCTCCTCCCCTTGCAGTCAAGGCATCCCGGACATGCAGTGTGAAGGGAAACCCAAGTGTAGTACGTGCGTCACCTTTTCCAAAAAAATAATTTTTTTGTAGTTCGCTATTTCTAATTTGGGCAATGTTTAGTACAGTGTGCTTCTTATTTTGATTGTAGCTCCATTTGCGTGAAGATGACATTCATGTGGCATGCGGTTTGTACATGCTGGTGGAGTGGGGGTTTGAGATGTGGTGCAGTGTGCGTCTCTATGCAGTTGATGGGCACACTGAGAGACAACGACAAACAACGGCTTGGTTTCTAGCGGGCTCTATGTTCAACACCATTGTAGTTCGAATCCCGACATGACACAGTGCACTTACCGGCGCTAAGACGTCTAGTTGGGGGCATGGTGTTTGGCCACGATGGCAGCTGAGGATGGTGACGAGTAGTCACATCCAAGGCGTGTCCAAAAGGACCGGATTGTAATCTTGATTATTTGTTTTAGGTCCATTTTTACAGTACACACCCGTGAGAAAAAAAGAAGTATTGCAGTTCATTTTCTTCCCCTCTATATAAAATACTAAAAGTGAAAAAATAGAAATGATCCCCATAGTACATAATCTTGAAAAACAATTGTAGTTCCTAAGTTTGAGCATGAAGTCCATATATATTTGTATTTTTTTATTTTAAAAAGACAAAAAGAACTGATGTGGTTCATTTAGATTCCATGCTAACTAATAGAAAACACAAGTGTAGTTCGTTTGCCACAACTATGTGGTTCGCTCCAATAAAACAAGACAAAAAAATGTGGGAAACCACCATGGTTCATTGCTCATTGCTCAAAATTCGGTTGTCGTATGCAGTAGAAAAATAATCCAAACATGGTGGGATGCAGTCCGTATTGACAAAAAAAAGATTACTTGGGATGCGGTTCAGTGTAAACATCTTCTGTAGTTCACTTTGTAAAACGGGAAAAAAGAAAAACATCGTAAGAAGTTCACTTGTTTTCAAATGTAGTTTACTAGTTTATGCCCCGATGGTACACTTTCAAGAGTGATCTTGTTCACTTGTTTCCAATGTGAAATGCGAAAATATTAGGAAAACAACAACAAAAAAATTTGGTTCACTTCTCGATGCAGTGCAATTCGCTCGCTCAGTCCATGCTGTCCACTCGGCAGGTCCACGCGCTTAAAAAGATAAGTATGAAAAAGACAACCAAAACTCACGCGGTTAAAAAATTGCCACGAAAACCGGAACAAAAAATCTCAAAATTTGAAAAACAGAGTTTTCGTGTTTTGGTAAATTTGAAACTGCTCTTAGACCGTAAAGAATTAGAGAGAGTATTATATATTAAAAAGTTGCGCCTCGATGATATATTTCCAACAACATATGATTTGCATAATTCCGACAAGTCGTTCGAAAAAACACGAAAATACGCTCGCTGCCACTCATCGGGTGCCGCATCATTTTTTACACTGCTTTTAAACCGTGACGAATATAGAAAAGTGTTCAATGTGGCACAGTTGCGCCTAATCCATAGCTTTCCAACGGTATATTACACGCCTCCTTCCAACGAATGGTTTAACATCGCAAGCAGTACCCAAATAGGGCATGCAATTTTTTCTGCTAATATTACAGTGTAGTTCTTTTTGCCTCTGGAGGAGGTTTAGAAGTTTATGGAAATAACATCGACTAGAAGGAAATATTTCTTAAACATTACTACACAATAATAGTTGTATGATTGGGTTGCTTAGATTTACTACATGGTAATTGTTTGACTATCAAATGAAGTGTTTGCTTCTACGGTGGGTGTAGGCACGCGTGACAGTTTAGTTTAATTTGTTGGTGCGCGTGGTGGTTAGAACGTAAAATTATATATTCGTCACCCTTGGTGAGGAATAGTTATTGTTCACCCCTCTCTATTTTATTAATGCACCGTACTTTTATGTTCCGTAAATTTTGTCTTATTTCAGATGTAAAAAAAGAACGTATGAAAATATATAATCGCCGTAAAAATATGTTATGTTATGTAAGATATAAATATAAAAACTTAATGTAAAATGTACATAGAATGCAATGTTTCTGGTCTTATGACCTATATTTTTTTCTTATGCCACATTTTACGCGGTGAATCAATATGAATGTAACGATTTGTATTTCAAATATAATTTATTTATGAAATTATGTAACATTTTCTCGAGTGAATAATAACTTATTTTGCACACCGCGTGATGAATGAACTCAACCTAATTTGTTCTACTTCCAAATCAAGTAAACGAGTAGGTGTATTAGCACAACCAAGTGTTAGGGACATCAGATTGCTGTCGTGATGGCACCATGTCAAGCACCCATCCATAGCTTTTTTATTTGTATAGATAGCATATTTGATATGTATCTATTTCCAATATGATATGTTTGTATATTCGTTTGCATGGTTTTGTTATTCATTTATGCATTTAGAAATACAAAAATAATGTGGAAGGACTAAGTTTTGTGCATTTTGCTTTGTTTTCATCCCTACTCTTGAGGACAACTCTACTTTTTCTGTATCAATGAGTGTGGGTGAGGGCACTGTATATCAGAACTACCATGGGATAAAGTAAACCACATGTATAATAGGCTCATCTACCAAGCATATATTAATGAGGATAAGGAAGCATTAACACAATGCAGATAACGATGCATTAATACATAATATGATTAAATGGCGAGAATTTATTGTGGAGATTATAGCAAGCCTTTGTACAAAGAGGCATTTATTTACTACAAAGCTATAGGGGGAAAGAAATAAATTTACTCCAAGTTTTTCTTCCGTGTTAAGCTCCAAGCCTGCTAGCTTTCACTCAATATAAATCAAGCACCTAGGCAAAGAACATGAGTTCAGAAAAATCAACGAACAACATTAGCAGAAAAGGAATAGCTAATTATCTCCCATGGCCAGTATGCGGAACTACACACAGGCCCTATGTTTGGTAGCTCTTGTAGCCATGGCCACCACTGTCTTCTCATGTCATGCAGCAGGGCGTTACATAGGTATGGTTTTCTTCTTTCTTTCATAATCTCTTCACTCGTATTTGGATACACAAATATATATTTTCCTGGTGGGTTATATGTGTTGATTGAGGTATCTCTATTATGATTAGTGCACAGATACAAACCTATGTACAACTGTGGACTATTGTTCGCCACCAGACCGAGCTAGTGGCAACATTGCGTGCAAAGCTAACTATGTTAACCGAGGTTATGACAAGGATAAGAGCAGTTGTGTTGAAGGCAGTAGTAGCACATGTTGCTGCAGAAAGAACTGAGAAGTACCATGAAATGAGTTTATATATGTGCTAGAAATATTGCGTGAAGGTGAATGCTTATATTGTTTGTGTGAAACCTGATTCGGTTCATACAAGTAAATTAATAATAAGCTATTTATAATTTTTGATTTAGCATGTTTTTTCCATTGTGTAGCTAAAATCATTTTATTGCCACGACATAGAAAAATAAATCATCATTATCACGTCAGATAATGAGAAAATAATAAAAAAGATTGGAAGTCCCACACCACTATGGAACAAGCCATATAATATCCCTCATCGTAGTCGTTATAGGGAACAAGCCATATAAATTGAGTGGGTCTATTCGAACAACACCCCTTAAGACCTTATTCTAACAACAGAAACCTTATTCTGCACACACCCCCACCGAACTGACCCTGAGGTGCACCAAAGAAAGAAAGATAAAGACCACCCCATCTGACCCACTCCACCCACGATCTTACTCTCTCCCCCGCACGGTCGGCCCCAAGCCCCACTCCCCACAGATCCTCGCAGCCGCACCCCAAATCCCCGCCATCTTCTTCGTCTCCTACAGTCCTCCCATGCTCCCTGCCACCTATCGCCCCTGTCACCCAAGCCACCAGATCCGGCCCCTCCCCCCCCCGCCCCGCCCCTACTTTCCACCACGGCCGGTGCTGAAAACCCAGGCCCAAGCCTGGCTCAGCCTGACCGTCAGGCCTAGTAAATACAGACCAAGCCGGGCTCAAGCCCGAAAAAGCCTGACATGGACCGGTCGGCCCGGCTTGGCTGTAGTGATCCAACCTCAAGCGGTCAAATCTCTGCGTATAAGTGTCATCCTAGGATCAATAATGCTGACACACACAGTACTTGAAGGATTTATAACAGAGGTCAATCACACACTTATTACATTGAATATCTCAAAAGAGAGTACTTGTTGCAATAATATGGCTGACGGCCATCTAATGAAAATAACATCAAGCACTTCAAAGGTAAAATGTGTCCATCAACTTCGATGACATTGCTGAGTGCACCACAACGACCTAGCGCACCTTACTCTTCGTCTGAAAAGTCTGCAACATAATACGTTGCAGCCCGAAATGGGTCAGCACATGGAATATGCTGGAAAAATAACACTATAGAGCAATGAACATGTAGCAGCTATAACTATATGCATACTTGGCTGGTGGAGACTCTATGGTTATTTTTGCAGAAAGCTAATTTTTCCCTACACCAAAGGAATATATTTTATTTAACTACAAAGTTTGTTGGAAACATTGAGAAGGTTCCTCCAACTCAATCCCAAATTATATAGTCATCAACCCAACAAATTAATTAATAGAGTGATGAGATCAAATCAATAATTCAGGTACCAGATACTCAAAATGTCCATAACCGGGGACACGGCTAACCATGATTAGTTTATACACTCTGCAGAGGTTTGCGTACTTTTCACCACAAGACTCGATCTCCTCCATTGTATTTCTCACACTACATGATGTTTGAGAAACAGATGACCAAGACAGAGTCTTTCAGAAGCATTAACTCTTTACTCTGGGTAGACAGTACCACCTACATCCCCTACATCTGCTAGCATACCATTGAAAGAGGTCACACAACTTACTCAACTATGACAGAGCCCATAATGGCTTGTGCTTGCGCACGTAAGTTTCCAACATGTATAATATTATGATCCCTTCGAGCCTGGGTGGCAAATCGTAGGATGATCACATGGGTACTCCGGGATATCCCAGGACAAAACTGGATTGCTCCAGGTGCCCAGACAACCACTGGGTGTTCCTGGTTGCCTCAACCAATCCACCTAGATGTGTATTAAATTAGCCACCTTAAGTTTAACCATTAATTAAAAATCTCACATCTGTCATGGATCACTCAAACCAAACCACGTCTACGAGCATAGCATAGCAGTATAAGCACAACGTAGAAGTAACTTCCAGGGTTTGAAATAAAGACAATAGGTACTACCTCATCACTACTTCCCAGTACCCACAAATATTCAAGTCCTAACCATGCAGTGTTTTAGGATAGAAATAATGCATAAAAACTAGGTAATAAGGGGTATGATCAAAGTGTTACTTGCCTTGCTGACGATCTGAAAACCCTAGTGACTCGTAGTAGCACGCTTCGCACTCCGGAAACTCTATCGCAAACAAACAATAACATACATAAACACTCAAGCAATAGATGCAATGGTAAAACTCAAGATAAAAGATACAAATTGAAAGTTCAATTGAAGAGCTTTCATTTGCAAAAAGAATCAACCAAATCGGAGCTACGAAACTCAAACTACGATCAAAAGAAGTTTGAATTCAAATCTGCTTGCAACCAAATTTTAAAATTTTAAATCCATATTCAAGTTGGCTAACTAGAAAGAGGGGAAAAAGAAGAATATTTTGGCGTTGGTTTCACTGGATTTGGACGAGCGAGCAAAAAGTTGTGAGGGCTTGAAGATCATGGGCTAATCTGCGATAAAAATAATCGTGGATAGGTCCCTGGCCGAAAATAGAATAAAAGAAAAAGGCTATTGAACGAACGTTCGCTGTCAGGACAAACGAACGAACATGTTCATTAAAACAAATAGAACAAAGAACGTTCGCTAAAAAGATTATTTGGAAAAAACCAAGAAAAGCCTAACCCTAAACCGATCTAAACCGAGAACCGAAAAAACCGAAAATAAACCGGTGAACCGGGGCGGTTTGTACCATTCCTCGGCAACGACGAAACGGCGGCAGCGGACTCTGGCGGGCGGAGAGGAAAGGCGGCAGCGCGGTCGAGGCGGCGCCGCAACAGCGGGCAGTACCGGCGCGGCGCGGTGGCGCAAAGGAGGCGACGGCGCTGCTTGGTGGCGGTGGTGCAGCGGCTCGGGGTGAGGGAGGAAGCGGCGGCGGCGGTGGTTATAAAGGCCAGGGGGGTCGGCCTTGGGCGAGGGGGCGGCGCGGGGTGGAGTCCGGCTCGGACTCCCCTCGGCTGCATGCGGCGGCGGGTCTCGTCCCCGCGCGGGAGGAAGGCGGTGGCGATGTGGGCTACTGGACCGGTCGGCTGGGCCTTCGGCCCAATTGGGCAAGGGAAGGATTTTTTTAAAATAAAATTCCGCCCGAATAAATCCTTATAAAATATTAAAAAGTTATAAAAATGCCAAAAACAATTTTCAGCGTTTAAACCTATTATTTATAACGAAGTGAACATTTTTCTCGCTTAAAATGCAATTTCCAAAAATGCATATTTTTCTAATTCAAATAAAATATCAAATAAAAACCAAATAAAATATAAATTTGATTTTAAAATTTCTCCTCCAATATTCCTCTCTTTTTGAAGAAGTCTATTATCTTCTCTCTTTTAATTTAAATATTGGAAATAATTAGAGAGAAAAATATTAAAACCAAATGGATCCTCTTTTCAAATTTGAGAAAAACTCAAATATGAAAATGTATGAAATCCCCAACTCTCTCCTTGGGTCCTTGAGTTGCTTAAGATTTCTAGGATCACAACCAAATATGCAAATAAAATATGATATGCATATGATGACCTATATATAACATCCGAATTGCAAATTGGGATGTTACAAACCTACCCTCCTTAAGATGAATCTTGCCCTCGAGATTCGGGTTGGCTAGAAAATAGGTGTGGGTGGTCTTTCCGTAGGTCTTCTTCTCACTCCCAGGTGGCTTCATCCTCGGTATGGTGGCTCCACTGAACTTTGCAAAACTTGATAACCTTGCTGCGGGTAACTCGGCTGGCAAACTCAAGAATCTTGACAGGTTTCTCCTCGTATGTTAGATAACTCTCCAACTAAATTTCTTGGAGAGGCACTGTATCTCATAGGGGAATATCGGCCATCTCAGCATGGCACTTCTTCAACTGGGAAACGTGAAACACATCGTGAACTCTTGACAATCCTTCGGGTAACTCCAATTTGTAGGAAACCTCTCCCATACGTTCCAGAACTTGGTATGGTTCTACAAATCTCGGGGCTAACTTTCCCTTAACTCCAAATCTTTTAACTCCTTGTAGTGGCAACACACAAAGATATGCTCTATCTCCTATTTCATAGACTACCTCCTTGCGTTTAGTGTCGGCATAACTCTTCTGCCTGGACTGAGCTACCTTCAGTCTATCTCGAATCAACTTAACCTTCTCCTCGGACTCTTTGATGAAATCCGGTCCAAACAACTGACGGTCTCCAACTTCAACCCACATTAATGGTGTCCTGCATCTCCTTCCATACAAGGCTTCAAAAGGTGCCATCATCAAACAAGCCTGATAACTGTTGTCATATGAGAACTCTGCATAAGGTAAATTATCATCCCAACTAGATCCACAATCTAGCGCACATGCTCTCAACATGTCCTCCAGAATCCGATTGAATCTCTCGGTCTGTACATCTGTCTGCAGATGAAAGGCTATACTGAACTCCAGCATAGTACCCAAAGTCTGGTGCAATTGATTCCAAAACTTCATGGTAAATTGTGTCCCTATATCTGATACGATGGTCCTCGGAACTCCGTGCAGACATACAATCCAGGTCGTATATATCTTGGCCAACTACGCGCTTGTATAGGTGGTTTTCACTGGGATAAAGTGAGCTACCTTGGTCAGGTGATCAACTACTACCCAGATGGAATCATATCCTTATCGGGTCCTTGGTAATCTGGTGATGAAATCCAGGCCAAGCTTGTCCCACTTCTAATCGGGTATCGGCATGGGCTGTAATAATCCGGCTGGCTTCTGATGCTCTGCCTTCACTCTCTGACATACGTCACATACTGCTACAATCTCGGTAATTTCCTTATCATCCTTCTGAGCTCATCGAATCTTTCCCAATAATGTAGACCGAACCTCCATTGTTGCAACAAAGCCTCTTGGAACTATCTTCAAACGAAGTTCCTTGAGATCATCTACTAACTCCTGCGGTAATCCTGCGCTTACAAGTGCGGCTCAAAGTGTCGGCTACGACATTGGCCTTTCCTGGATAATAATGCAACTTCATATCATAATCCTTTATGAGCTCCAACCATCTCCTCTGCCTGAGATTCAACTCCTTCTGCGTGAAAATGTACTTCAAAATCTTGTGATCCGTGTACACATCACATATATTTCCAATCAGAAAATGTCTCCAGGTCTTGAGCGCATGCACTACGGCTGCTAACTCCAAATCATGTGTGGCATAATTCAACTCGTGAGGTCGAAGCTGCCGTGAGGCATATGAAACAACTCTTCCGTCTTGCATAAGTACACCTCCAAGTCCCAAACGAGAAGTGTTGCAATAAACTTGGAAATCCTTGCGTATATCCGGAAGAATCAGCACTGGGCTGTAACCAAACGTTTCTTCAACTCCTGAAAACTGGCCTCACAATCTTCGGTCCATTTGAACTTGGTGTCCTTCTTCGACAACTCTGTCATAGGTTTCTCAATGAACCTCCTGTAATATCCTGCAAGTCCCAGAAAACTGTGGATCTCTCCAATTGAGGTGGGTGCCAACCACTCAGTGACAGACTGAACCTTTGTAGGATCAATGGTTATACCTTCTCCTGATATAACATGTCCAAGAAATCCAACTTCCTTCAACCAAAACTCACACTTGTTGAACTTGGCATATAGCTGATGTTCTCTGAGCTTCTCGAGAACTAAGCGCAAGTGTTCCTTGTGTTCCTCTTCATTATTCGAGTACACCAAAATATCATCAATGAACACCACAACAAACTTATCCAAAAACTCCATGAACACCTTGTTCATCATACTCATAAAATAGGGAGGGCATTAGTCAGTCCAAATGACATGACTGTGTACTCATATAGCCCGTACCTTGTGGTAAAAGCTGTCTTAGGTATATCATGTTCTCGGATCTTCAGCTAATGGTATCCTGATTGAAGATCGATCTTGGAGAATACTTTAGCTCCTTGGAACTGGTCAAATTGATCATTGATCATCGAGAGTGGGTATTTCTTCTTGATCATCACTTCATTCAATGCCCGATAATCAACAACCATTCTCAAAGATCCACCCTTCTTCTTAACTAAGATCACCGGGGCTCCCCACGGTGATGAACTTGGTCGGATATAACCCTTCTCCAATAACTCCTCAATCTTCTTCTTAATTTCCTCCAGATCATTTGCGGGCATCCGATACGGTCTCTTCGATATTGGTCCGGTGCCTGGCAACAACTCTATCAAAAATTCCATGTCTCGATTTGGCGAGATGCCTGGTAGCTCCTTTGGAAATACATCCGGGTAATCATTCACAACAGGCACTTTTTCCTGAACAACTCCCGAGAGAGAATTCACTTGGGTCCTCCTTGGCGCATGCCTAGACATATACTTGATCCTCTTTCCCTCCGGGGTGGTGAATAAAATTGACTTACTAGCACAATCGATGTTTCCTCCATACTTCGATAACCAATCCATGGCTAATATTATATCCAGTCCTTGGGACTCAAAAATTATTAGGTCTAAGGGGAAAACATGGCTACCAATGGTTAGGGGTAACCGATCTCACCATCGGCTGGCCATATACTCTGCTCATGGAGAGATTACTAACATGGGTGACGTAAGGGCTAAGGTTGGCAACTTAAACTTGTCCACAAATCCCCTTGATATGTATGAATGCGATGCACCAGTATCAAAAAGAACGAGAGCGATAAATGACTTAATCAAAAACTTACCGATCACTTCATCAGGCTATTCTTAAACCTCCTCCACGTTGATGTGGTTCACTTGACCTCTGGTGAAAGGGTTTGGCTTCTTCCCTGAGCTTCCATTGCCATTTCCATTCTTTGCTTCAGGGCGTAGTGTCCAGTCTTCCCGTACTTGAAATAAGTAATGTGACTTAGATCCTTCCTGGCGGGAGTTGCTGGGTTGGAACGGTTATGTCCGTAGCTTCCTCCATTCACGTTCCCATTCCCATTCTTAGGGCAACTGTGGTTATGCAAACTACCTCCATTATGGGTATGGCCTCTATGGTTATGAGTGTGTCCTCCCAAGTTCGGGGTAAAACGGGGCTTCTGCTGAGCTCTAGAATTATACTTCCCTTGCCCATGCTTCCTTTTGCGACTCTCTATCTGTTGTTGCTTGCCTTCAATCATAAGGGCCCTATCTACCAAATCCTGTTAGTTATTGAATGTTGCCACCATCAACTGCATGCTCAGCTCATCATTCAGCCCTTCCATAAACTTCTCCTGCTTCGCGGTATCTGTGGCCACATCGTCCGGGGCATAACGAGCTAACTTACTAAACTCATCCACGTACTGCCCCACAGTATGATTTCCCCGGCGTAAGTTGCGAAACTCACGCTTCTTCATACTCATTGCTCCAGTTGAGACATGGGCGGTACGGAAAGCTTGCTGAAACTGATCCCATGTGACATTGGCTATGGGAAAAGTGGTTGTGTAATTATCCCACCATGAGGCTGCTGGTCCATCCAATTTACGTGTGGCAAAGTGCACCTTCTTAGCATATGTGCAACCTGCGGTGGTCAGCTCCCTTCGAATCCTGCAGAGCCAGTCAGCAGAAACTATTGGCTTGGTGCTACTGGAAAACACCGGCGGATTCAACCTCAGAAAATAGGCTAATTTGTCTACTGGAGGTGGTGGCGGTGGGTTGTTACTGTTGTTGTTGGTGTTGCTTTGGTACTGGACTAGTAGCTGCATCGAGGCATTCTGCTGCTGGATCAACTGGGTGAGCTCTGGTGGGAAGACAAATCCGGGGTCACGTCTTGGAGGCATATTGTGACGCCCCTGATTTCACCGTAAACTAATCATACACGCAAATGTGTACGATCAAGATCAGGGACTCACGGGAAGATATCACAACACAACTCTGCAAATAAAATAAGTCATACAAGCATCATATTATAAGCTAGGGGCCTCGAGGGCTCGAATACAAGAGCTCCATCATAGACGAGGAAAGGCGGCAGCGCGGGTGAGGCGGCGCGGCGGCAGCTGCCGGCAACGGCACGGCTCGGTGGCGCAAAGGAGGCAACGGCGCGGCTCGGCGGTAGTGGTGCGTCGGCTCGGGGTGAGGGAGGAGGCGGTGGCGGTGGTTATAAAGGCCAGGGGGTCAGCCTTGGGCGAGGGGGCGGCGCGGGGTGGAGTCCGGCTCGGACTCCCCTCAGCGGCATGCGGCGGCGGGTCTCCTCCCCGCGCAAGAGGAAGCCGACAGGGAAGTGGGCTGCTGGGCCGCTCGTCTAGGCCTTCGGCCCAGTTGGGCGAGGGAAGGATTTTTTATTAAATAAAATTCCGCCCGAATAAAATCCTAATAAAATATAAAAAAATTCTAAAAAATTCCAAAAACAATTTTCTCCGTCTAAACCTATTATTTAGAACGAAGTGAACATTTTTCTGTGCTAAAAATGCAATTTCCAAAAATGCATACTTTTCTAATTCAAATAAAATATCATATAAAAACCAAATAAAATATAAATTTGATTTTAAAATTTCTCCTCCAATATTCCTCTCTTTTTGAAGAAGTCATATTATCTTCTCTCTTTTAATCTAAATATTGGAAATAATTAGAGAGAGAAATATTAAAACCAAATGGATCCTCTTTTCAAATTTGAGAAAAACTCAAATATGAAAATGTATGAAATCTCCAACTCTCTCCTTGGGTCCTTGAGTTGCTTAAGATTTCTAGGATCACAACCAAATATGCAAATAAAATATGATATGCATATGATGACCTATGTATGACATCCAAATTGAAAATTGGGATGTTACAAACCTACCCTCCTTAAGATGAATCTTGCCCTCGAGATTCGGGTTGGCTAGAAAATAGGTGTGGGTGGTCTTTCCGTAGGTCTTCTTCTCGCTCCCAGGTGGCTTCATCCTCGGTATGGTGGCTCCACTGAACTTTGCAAAACTTGATAACCTTGTTGCGGGTAGCTCGGCTGGCAAACTCAAGAATCTTGACAGGTTTCTCCTCGTAGGTTAGATCAGTCTCCAACTGAATTGCTTCCAGAGGCACTGTATCTCTTAGGGGAATATTGGTCATCTCAGCATGGCACTTCTCCAACTGGGAAACGTGAAACACATCATGAACTCCTGACAATCCTTCGGTAACTCCAATTTGTTGGCAACCTCTCCCATACGTTCCAGAACTCGGTATGGTTCTACAAATCTCGGGGCTAACTTTCCCTTAACTCCAAATCTTTTAACTCCTCGGAGTGGCAACACACGAAGATATGCTCTATCTCCTATTTCATAGACTACATCCTTGTGTTATTGTCGGCATAACTCTTCTGCCTGGACTGAACTACCTTCAGTCTATCTCGGATCAACTTAACCTTCTATTCGGACTCTTTGATCAAATCCCGTCCAAACAACTAATGGTCTCCAACTTCATCCCACATTAATGGTTTCCTGCATCTCCTTCCATACAAGGCTTCAAAAGGTGACATCATCAAATTAGCATGATAACTGTTGTTATATGAGAACTCTGCGTAAGGTAAATTATCATCCCAACCAGATCTATAATCTAGCGCACAAGCTCTCAACATGTCCTCTAGAATCTGATTGAATCTCTCGGTCTGTCCATCTGTCTCCGGATGAAAGGCTGTACTGAACTCCAGCCTAGTACCCAATGTCTGGTGCAATTGATTCCAAAACTTCGAGGTAAACTGTGTCCCTCTATCTGATACGATGGTCCTCGGAACTCCATGCAGACATACGATCCTGGTCATATATATCTTGGCCAACCACGTGCTTGTATAGGTGGATTTCAATGGGACAAAGTGAGCTACCTTGGTCAGGCGATCAACTACTACCCAGATGGAATCATATCCCGATCAGGTCCTAGGTAATCCGGTGATGAAATCCATGTCAATCTTGTCCCACTTGCAATCGGGTATCAGCATGGGTTGTAATAATTTGGCTGGCTTCTGATGCTCTACCTTCACTCTCTGACACACATCGCATACTGCTACATACTTGGCAATATCCTTCTTCATACCTGTCCACCAGAAACGCTCCTTCAAATCCAAATACATCTTAGTGTTTCTGGGTTGAATCGAGTATGGCGAGTCATGAGCTTCCTGAAGTATTAACTTCTTGATCTCCGCATTATTGGGCATGTATACGCGATCTTCAAACCATAAAGTCTCATGTTCATCCTCACGAAAATCTTTGGCTTTTCCTTTGCTCATCTTCTCCTTAATCTAAGCTATTTCCTTATCATCCTTCTGAGCTCCTTGAATCTTTCCCAATAATGTAGACTGAACCTCCATTGTTGCAACAAAACCTCTTGGAACTATCTCGAAACGAAGTTCCTTGAGATCATCTACTAACTCCTGCAGTAATCCTCCGCTTACGAGCGTATTGGCATAACTCTTGCAGCTCAAAGCGTCTGCTAAGACATTGGCCTTTCCTGGATGATAATGCAACTTCATATCGTAATCCTTTATGAGCTCCGACCATCTCCTCTGCATGAGATTCAACTCCTTCTGCGTCAAAATGTACTTCAAAATATTGTGATCCGTGTACAAATCACATCTATTTCCAATCAGAAAATGTATCCACGTCTTGAGCGCATGCACTACGGCTTCTAACTCCAAATGATGTGTGGCATAATTCAACTCGTGACGTCAAAGCTGCCGTGAGGCATATGAAACAACTATTCCGTCTTGCATAAGTACACCTCCAAGTCCCAAATGAGAAGCATCACAATAAACTTGGAAATCCTTGCGTATATCCGAAAGAATCAGCACTGGGGCTGTAACCAAACGTTTCTTCAACTCCTGAAAACTTGCCTCACAATCCGCGGTCCATTTGAACTTGGTGTCCTTCTTCAACAACTCTGTCATGGGTTTCGCAATCTTCGAGAAATTCTCAATGAACCTCCTTTAATATCCTGCGAGTCCCAGAAACCTGCGGATCTCTCCAACTAAGGTGGGTGCCAACCACTCAGTGACAGACTGAACCTTCGTAGGATCAATGGCTATACCTTCTCCTGATATAACATGTCCAAGAAATCCAACTTCCTTCAACCAAAACTCACACTTGCTGAACTTGGCATATAGCTGATGTTCCCTGAGCTTCTCGAGAACTAAGCGCAAGTGTTCCTTGTGTTCCTCTTCATTATTAGAGTACACCAAAATGTCATCAATGAACACCACAACAAACTTATCCAAAAACTCCATGAATACATTGTTCATCATACTCATAAAATAGGCGGGGGCATTAGTCAATCCAAATGACATGACCGTGTACTCACATAGCCCGTACCTTGTGGTAAAAGTTGTCCTAGGTATATCCTGTTCTCGGATCTTTAGCTGGTGGTATCCTGATCGAAGGTCGATCTTGGAGAATACTTTAGCTCCTTGCAACTGGTCAAATAGATCATTGATCATCGGGAGTGAGTATTTGTTCTTGATCGTCACTTCATTCAATGATCGATAATCAACAACCATTCTCAAAGATCCATCCTTCTTCTCAACTAAGAGCACCGGGGCTCCCCACGGTGATGAACTTGGTCAGATATAACCCTTCTCCAATAACTCCTTAATCTTCTTCTTAATTTCCTCCAGATCATTTGCGGGCATCCGATATGGTCTCTTTGATATTGGTCCGGTGCCTGGCAAGAGCTCTATCAAAAAATTCCATGTCTCGATCTGGCGGCATGCCTGGTAGCTCCTCTGGAAATACATCCAGGTAATCCTTCACAATAGTCACTTCTTCCTGAACAATTCCCGAGTGAGAATTCACTTGGGTCCTCCTTGGCGCATGCCTAGACACCTACTTGATCCTCTTTCCCTCCAGGGTGGTGAGTAAAATTGATTTATAACACAATTGATGTTTCCTCCATACTTCGATAACCAATCCATGCCTAATATTATATCCAATCCTTGGGACTCCAAAATTATTAGGTCTGAGGGGAAAACATGGCTACCAATAGTTAGGGGTAGCCGATCACACCATCGGTTGGCCATATACTCTGCTCATGGCAAGCTTACTAACATGGGTGACCTAAGGGCTAAGGTTGGCAACTTAAACTTGTCCACAAATACCCTTGATATGTATGAATGTGATGCACCAGTGTCAAAAAGAACAGGACCGGTAAATGACTTAATCAAAAACTTACCTATCACCTCATCAGGCCGTTCTTCAACCTCCTCCATGTTGATGTGGTTCACCTGACCTCTCGTGAAAGGGTTTGGCTTCTTCCCTGAGCTTCCATTGCCATTTCCAATCTTCGCTTCAGGACATTCAGTGGCATAGTGTCCAGTCTTCCCGCACTTGAAACAAGTAATGTGACTTAGATCCTTCCTGGCGCGTGTTGCTGAGTTGGAACGGTTCTGTCCATTGCTCCCTCCATTCCCATTCCCATTCTTAGGGACACAATGGTTATGCGAACTCCCTCCATTATGGGTATGGCCTCCATGGTTGTGAGAGTGTCCTCCCGAGTTCGGGGTAAAACGGGGTTTCTGGTGAGCTCCAGAATTATACTTCCCTTGTCCATACTTCCTTTTGCGGCTCTCTATCTGTTGCTGCTTGCCTTCAATCATAAGGGCCCTATCTACCAAATCCTGCTAGTTATTGAATATTGCCACCATCAACTGCATGCTCAGCTCATCATTCAGCCCTTCCATAAACTTCTTCTGCTTCACGACATCTGTGTCCACATCGTCCGGGGCATAACGAGCTAACTTACTAAACTCATCCACGTACTACAACACAGTACAATTTCCATGGTGTAAGTTGCGAAACTCACGCTTCTTCATACTCATTGCTCCAGTTGAGACATGGGCCCGTAGTACGGAAAGCTTGCTGAAACTAATGCCACGTGACATTGGCTATGGGAAAAGTGGTTGTGTAATTCTCCCAACATGAGGCTGCTGGTCCATCCAATTGATGTGCGGCAAAGCGCACCTTCCTAGCATCTATTCAACCTGTGGTGGTTAGATCCCTTCGAATCCTGCGGAGCCAGTCATTAGCAACTATCAGCTCGATGCTACTGAAAACACCAGCAGATTCAACCTCAGAAAACGGGCTAAGTTGTCTACTGCAGGTGGTGGCGGTGGGTTGTTATTGTTGTCGTTGTTGCCTTGGTTCTAGACTAGTAGCTGCTTCAAGGCATTCTGCTGCTTGATCAACTGGGTGAGCTCCAGTGGGAAGACAAATCCGGGGTCACATCTCGGAGGCATCTGATAGGTTTTAGAGGGGAGAGATTATAATTGAGTGTGGTCTGAGGAGAAAATCACTACTCATATGCACATGATACAAGCACAATCATATCACACCACTCAATTCAAACAAGGGCATAGAGTCGATCTTTCTACCATTACAAAATACTCGGACTACTACTATGGGGGAATACTACTGATAATATGGTGGTCGACTAAAAATTTTGATTGTAAGAAGACTCCATGATATCTGCTCCAGCTTCGTCTTCATAGTCATCATCACTGTCGGGGTCGGTGTTGGTGTCGTCGATGATGATGTAGTCTTCGAGATGGCCGTCACCTGCTGGCGCAGGGTCTCCCATGAATACTCCTAGCCTCTTCTTCAGATCTTCATTCTTCTCAAGTAGTACTGCAATTTCATATTCATATCCATCGCGTGTAGACTTGAGTTCCTCTTCTAGCTCCATGTTCCTGGTCATCACCTTCTTCAGGTCCATCATGCTGGCGCACATCTGGTTCTCCCGATGACGAATCTGTTGGTTTAACTCCTGGATGTAGGCTGCAATGGACTTGTCCCTCCTGGTGCTGATCATCTCCCATTGCTCATCTCGGCATCCACATATCTAGTAGATGGTGTCCTTAAGATCCTTGTGGTAAACTTCGCCGATGCGTCCCATGGCAATGTGAGCGGCCATGCTCTTTCCTAGACTCCAGGTTGGTGCATCAAAGGAAAACTCTATGGGCTCCTGATGTCTACTACACAACCTTCTTCTTGTAGACATTGTTGGGCCTCCAAGTGCAGAGGTTTGTAGGACAGTAGCAAATTTCCCTCAAGTGGATGACCTAAGGTTTATCAATCCGTGGGAGGCGTAAGATGAAGATGGTCTCTGTCAAACAACCCTGCAACCAAATAACAAAGAGTCTCTTGCGTCCCCAACACACCCAGTACAATAGTAAATTGTATAGGTGCACTAGTTCGGCGAAGATATGGTGATACAAGTGCAATATGGATGATAGATATAGGTTTTTGTAATCTGAAAATATAAAAAAGCAAGGCAACTAATGATAAAAGTTAGCACAAATGGTATTGCAATGAGTTGAAACAAGGCCTAGGGTTCATACTTTCACTAGTGCAAGTTCCCTGAACAATAATAACATAATTGGATCATATAACTATCCGTCAACATGCAACAAAGAGTCACTACAAAGTCACTAATAGCGGAGAACAAACGAAGAGATTATGGTAGGGTATGAAACCACCTCAAAGTTATCCTTTCTGATCGATCTATTCAAGAGTCCATAGTAAAATAACACGAAGCTATTCTTTCTGTTCAATTTATCATAGAGTTCGTACTAGAATAACACCTTAAGACAAAAATCAACCAAAACCCTAATGTCACCTAGATACTCCAATGTCACCTCAAGTATCCGTGGGTATGATTATACGATATGCATCACACAATCTCAGATTCATCTATTCAACCAACACAAAGAACTTCAAAGAGTGGCCCAAAGTTTCTACCGGAGAGTCAAGACAGAAACTTGTGCCAACCCCTATGCATAAGTTCACGAGGTCATGAAACTCGCAAGTTGATCACCAAAACATACATCAAGTGGATCACGTGATATCCCATTGTCACCACAGATAAGCACGTGCAAGACATACATCAATTGTTCTCAAATCCTTAAAGACTCAATCTGATAAGGTAACTTCAAAGGGAAAACTCAATCCATTACAAGAGAGTAGAGGGGGAGAAACATCATAAGATCAACTATAATAGCAAAGCTCATGATACATCAAGATTGTACCACCTCAAGAACACGAGAGAGAGAGAGAGATCAAACACATAGCTACTGGTACATACCATCAGCCCCGAGGGTGAACTACTCCCTCCTCGTCACGGAGTGCGCCGGGATGATGAAGATGGCCACCGGAGAGGGATTCCTCCCTCCGGCAGGGTGCTGGAACGGGTCTAGATTGGTTTTCGGTGGCTACAGAGGCTTCTGGCGTCAGAACTCCCGATCTATTCTGCTCCCTGGTGTTTTTAGGGTATGTTGCTATATATATAGGCAAAAGAAGTCGGTCAAGGGAGCCACGAGGGGCCCACGAGGGTGGGGGCACGCCTAGGGGGGCGGGCGCGCCTCCCTGCCTCATGGCCACCTCAAACCTTCCCTGGCGTATACTCCAAGTCTCCTGGATTGCTTCCGTTCCAAAAATAACTCTCCCAAAGGTTTCGTTCCATTTCGACTCTGTTTGATATTCCTTTTCTTCGAAACACTGAAATAGGCAAGAAAATAGCAATTTGGGCTGGGCCTCCGGTTAATAGGTTAGTCCCAAAAATAATAATAAATGTATAATAAAGCCCATAAACATCCAAAACAGATAATATAATAGCATGGAACAATAAAAAATTATAGATACGTTGGAGACGTATCAGCATCCCCAAGCTTAATTCCTTCTCGTCCTCGAGTAGGTAAATGGTAAAAATAGAATTTTTGATGTGGAATGCTACCTAACATATTTATCCAAGTAATTCTCTTTATTGTGGCATTAATATTCAGATCCATAAGATTCAAGACAAAGTTTAATATTGACATGAAAATAATAATACTTCAAGCATACCAACAAATCAATCATGTCTTCTCAAAATAACATGGCCAAAGAAAGCCGTCCCTACAAAATCATATAGTCTAGCTATGATCTATCTTCATCACACAAAATATTTAAATCATGCACAACCTCGATGACAAGCCAAGCAATTGTTTGATGGTCAACAAGACCACCAGTTTCAAGAAAAAGGGTAAAGGGAGGAAGGGGAACTTCAAGAAGCACAGCAAGCCAGTTGCTACTCAAGTGAAGAAGCCCAAGTCTGGACCTAAGCCTGAAACTGAGTGCTTCTACTGCAAAGGGACTGGTCACTGGAAGCGGAACTGCCCCAAGTATTTGGCAGAAAAGAAGGATGGCAAAGCGAAAGGTATATTTGATATACATGTTATTGATGTGTACCTTACTAATGCTCGCAGTAGCGCCTGGGTATTTGATACTGGTTCTGTTGCTAATATATGCAACTTGAAACAGGGGCTACGGATTAAGTGAAGATTGGCTAAGGACGAGGTGACGATGCACATGGGAAATGGTTCCAAAGTCGATGTGATCGCCGTCAGCACGCTACCTCTACATCTACCTTTGGGATTAGTTTTAGACCTAAATAATTGTTATTTGGTGCCAGCATTGAGCATGAATATTATATCTGGATCTTGTTTGATGCGAGATGGTTATTCATTGAAATCAGAGAATAATGGTTGTTCTATTTATATGAGTAATTTCTTTTATGGTCATGCACCCTTTATGAGTGGTCCATTTTTACTAAATCTTGATAGCAGTGATACACATGATCATAGTATTGAATCCAAAAGATGCAGAGTTGATAATTATAGTGCAACTTATTTGGGGCACTGCCGTTTGGGTCATATTGGTGTAAAGCGCATGAAGAAACTCCATTCTGATGGACTTATGGAATCCCTTGATTATAAATCACTTGGTACTTGCGAACCATGCCTCATGGGTAAGATGACTAAAACTCCGTTCTCTGGAACAATGGAGCGAGCAACAGAGTTATTGGAAATCATACTTAATGAAACATAAGTCTGAAACATAAGTCTGAATCATACTTAATCATCGTAACAAGAAAATAAAGTTTCTACGATCTGATCGTGGAGGAGAATATTTGAGTTACGAGTTTGGTCTTCATTTGAAAGAATGCAGAATAGTTTCACAACTCACGCCACCCAGAAAACCACATCGTAATGGTGTATCCAAACGTCGTAATCATACTTTACTAGATAAGGTGTGATCTACGATGTCTCTTACTGATTTACCACTATCATTTTGGGGTTATGCTTTAGAGACAACTGCATTCACGTTAAATAGGGCACTATCTAAATTCGTTGAGACGACACCTTATGAACCGTGGTTTGGCAAGAAACCCAAGTTGTCGTTTCTTAAAGTTTGGGGCTGCGATGCTTATGTGAAAAAATCTTCAACCTCATAAGCTCGAACCCAAATCGGAGAAATGTGTCTTTAAAGGAAACCCAAAGGATACTATTGGGTACACCTTCTATCATGGATTTGAAGGCAAGATATTCGTTGCTAAGAATGGATCCTTTCTAGAGAAGCAGTTTCTCTCGAAAGAAGTGAGTGGGAGGAAAGTAGAACTTGATGAGGTAATTGTACCTGCTCCTTTATTGGAAATTAGTTCATCACTGAAATCAGTTCCAATGATTCCTACACCAGTAAGTGAGGAAGCTAATGATGATGATCATGAAACTTCTGATTAAGTTACTACCGAACCTCGTAGGTCAACCAGAGTAAGATCCACACCAGAGTGGTACGCTAATCCTGTTCTGGAGGTCATGTTACTCGACCATGACGAACCTACGAGCTGGATTTTTCATAACTGTTGACACATGAACACGTCACGTGTACCCTCGACGCTGGGGGTGATGCACCGCAGCTCACGTCGAAGGAGACCTGACCGACAGCGCGATACGCAAGACAGTCGACGGGCGCTTTTGCAGACCCGAAAACCCCACACCCCCGGGAGGGACCTCGTCAGGGAGTGCGGCGGCTATGGGCTGCCCTAGGTCTATTCGCTCGCCCCTAGAGCCTCGGGATTCGCGGCTCTCATACATGAAGAACAGCGAAGAACGAGATAGAAAAACGGTGGAGAGATAAAACGTAGATGAAAAAGTAGTATATTGATTTGTTCGATTGTGTGTTGTTCAATCAGCCGTCACCCCCAACATATATGAGAGGCGGCTGGACTTTCCGTACAAGCAAAGGATTTATCTAGGCTTTCCTTACAAGAAAATTACATCAATTCACGTCCTAGAATCCTAGTTCTGGTCCCACTCGGATTCAGCCCGAATCTGGTCCAATCTTCTGTCTTGCTCCTTGCGTGGGCTGTGGAATCTGCATATGACTTCCGATGGAGACGGTTCAAATATCAATTATGTGTGCTTTGATGAGGCCAACAATCCGTATGTTGATCACTTTTCCAAATAAGGCCATCTTGAATACTCCACGGGGTCATCTCTAATTTCGAGTCAGACTCGTTCATGTAGCTGACTGGACCGTCCGACTCTTGCAGCGTCTCTGCAGGTCGTATACTACGTCGGATGATGATGACTCCAAAAGCAAAGTTGACCGTTTCGACGTTACAAACAACTCCTATGTTGAACACTTCTTCATCCGAAGCCATCTAGATAAGTATTTGAGCCCATCTTCAACATCTGGTCGGATTGGCCTCGACAGCTTCTACTGTTCACGGCAGCAAGCTTTCCCGGCAAGGTTACTGTTCACGGCGGCAAGCTTTCGCCGGCAGGTTACTGTTCACGGCGGCAAGCTCTCCCCCGGTAAGGTTACTGTTCACGGCGGCAAGCTTTCCCCGGCAAGGTTACTGTTCACGGCGGCAAGCTTTCCCGGGCAAGGTTACTGTTCACGGCGGCAAGCTTTCCCCGGCAAGGTTTTTGAGGCAGTAAACGACCTCGGATGAACATGTGTCCAAAAGCAAAGTTGACCGTTTTGATGTGACGAAAAACTTTCGTGTTGAACGTTTTCCGATTCGAGGCCATCTTCTGGGCCAAAACACTCACGCATTACATCAGACACTTGCCAAGACATGTCTGGTCTTCCGCGTCATATTTCGCCTCTTGATAGGGCTGCATCCAGATAGCTCTAACTTTTGCATACGAACTCGGATTGAGATGATTTTTATATCAAAATCGACCGATTCGACGAGACGAAGACAATTCATGTAGAGCATTCCTTCATCCGAGATTGTCCTGCAGGCGTACTTGACCAAAAAGCACTCAGAACACCTAAACATGACAATCTGAGTGTAGTTTTGGTCTTTGATATGATGCCGAATGATTATGGTCCAAACATCAAAGTTGTTCCACTCGGCAATGTAAAATTTCTCATTTAGAATATTTTGTCATTTGAGGCCATCTCCATTGCATTCTGCATTGTGCCAAAATCAGGTGTCAACACAGGCCCCCCTGTTTTTCGGCAAAGCTTGCATGCCGAAAAATAATATGCATGGTGTTCGTTCTAAGGACGATGCCAACACTCCATCGGCCATTTATTTTTCTCAGGGCGATAATTATTTATCGGCCATGTTTGTGCTAAGGGCGATAATCGTATATCGGCCGTTGCCTACTTAGGCCTCCTGCCACACACTCGGGTGGTACTTCTTCAAATATTTGGCATTGAGAGCTCGAGGTAACAATGCCCCCTGTATTGATTCCACCAAATATGAATTTCCGGGAACAACTCTTGTAATCCTAAAAGGACCTTCCCAACTTGGATACCACTTCCCGAATTTTCTATCTCTTGAACCAATCGGTAGAATCACTTTCCAGACGAGATCACCAACTTGAAAATTCTTCAACTTGACTTTCTTATTGTAAGCCCTTGCCACCCTCAACTTATCTCTCTCTATGGTATTCAAAGCAGCCAAACGTTTATCAGCAACCTCATCAATGTTGTCCATCATCAAGTTATAGAAGTCTATTGCCGATAAATCATTTTGTTTGGCTATTCTCAAAGCATTCAAATTTACTTCCACTGGTAAAACAGCCTCTTGACCATATACTAGCTCATATGGAGTCACTTTCGTAGCACCATGCCTTGAGATTCTATGTGCCCATAATGCCTCAGACAACAAGTCATGCCATCTCCTTGGATTATCCTCAATCTTCTTCTTGATGAGCTTGATTAAAATTTTATTGCTAGACTCAGCTTGTCCATTAGCTTGGGCATAATATGGGGAGGAATTGAGCAACTTTATGTTATAAGATTCGGCAAACTCTCTGACTTGGTGTGACATAAAAGATGAATCTTGATCTGTAGTTAACGTTTGAGGAATACCGAATCTATGAATAATGTTCTCGGTTATGAATTTAATTACCTCCGTATGCGTCATGTTCTTGAGAGGTACTGCTTCAGACCACTTAGTGAAATAATCAGTTGCCACCAATACGAATCGATGCCCCTTTGAAGAAGACGGATGGATTTGCCCAACAAAGTCTAAACCCCATCCTCTGAAAGGCCACGGCTTGATAATAGGATTCAACATAGCAGCGGGAGCCAATTGAATATCACCAAATTTTTGACAAGCTTCGCACCCTTTATAATATCTGAAGCAATCACTAATCATGGTCGGCCAATAAAACCCAGCACGTCGTAATAACCATTTCATCCTGGGAGCTGACTGGTGAGTACCACAAATGCCTTCATGTACCTCTCCCATAGCAACTCTTGCTTGGTCCTCATCCAAGCACTTTAAAAGAACATCATCAACTGTTCGGCGATAAAGATCATCATCCCTCATGGTATATTTAAAAGCCATACGCCGAACAGCCCTGTCCACCCTTTCACTCGGATTACGAAAGTAAGCAACAATGGGCTTCCTCCAGTCGGAATTGTCACCTGCACTAGATTTTTTGTTAATGACCGAATCAGTGGGTTCTGGTTCGGCCTCTTCTATACTGGTAAGACAAGACATCGGATTTTGAGAAATATGAAACATGCCATGATCAACATGGTATCCAGATGCTTGTTGTGCCAACTCATTTGCTTTCCAGTTGTCATGTCTAGATATATGTGCAATGCTAAAACAATCCAAAGTAGAGATTATATCTAGACATTTATCAAGATAAACATTAAGTGATTCGTCCAAACACTGAAAGACTTTGGATATTTGCTGTACCACTAGTAACGAATCACCATAAGCCTCAATATGTGTAACACCTATAGCAAGTAACATCTCTAGGCCGAATAACAATGCTTCATATTCGGCTTGATTGTTTGTGCAAAAATATTCTAAGCGGCATGAGGCTTCAAAAACAGCACCATGAGGAGATATATAAACAATACCAACACCTTGGCCATTGCTACAAATTGACCCATCAAAGTATAATATCCATGGTACTAATGAAATAAGGTTCATATCAACATCATGCTTGTCATTAATCCGATGTTCAACAATGAAATTAGCAACAATTTGGCCTTTCATGGACTTTAGAGATTCATAAGCCAAATCATATTCAATCAAAGCATAAGCCCACTTGCCAATTCTACCACTAAGAATTGGCCTATGCAACATGTATTTAATGACATCGGTTTGACAAGCTACTACACAAGCACTCGGCACTAAATAATGTCTCAGTTTTGTGCAAGCATAATATAAGCATAGACATAATTTCTCAATAAATGTATACCTTGTCTCTGCGTCCAATAAGCGGCGGCTCAAATAAGTGATGGCATGCTCTTTTCCTTCGGTCTCTTGAGTTAGAACAGCACCAATAACTTCTTCCTCTGCTGCAATGTAAAGTCTGAAGGGTTCCCTATGCTTGGGTGCTCTCATCACCGGAGGAGTGCACAAATAATTCTTGATCATATCAAATGCTTCTTGATGTTTTTCTCCCCAAGTGAAATCAGCACCATCCTTTAACCGAAGGATAGGAGTAAATGCATCAACTTTCCCTGACAGATTAGCTATGAACCTTCTCAAATAGTTGACCTTGCCAAGGAACTTTTGCATATCTCTCTTGCATGTTGGAGCCTCCACTTTCTGTATAGCCTCTATCTTTTTGGGATCAATCTCTATGCCATCTTCATGAATAATGAAACCCAAAAACTTGCCAGCTGACACGCCAAAAGCACACTTCAAAGGATTCATCTTCAGTCCATACTTTTTCATTCTTTCAATAGCTAAACGCAAATCGGCCAAGTGAGATTCAAAAGCATCCGATTTGACAACAATATCATCAATATAAACTTCAAGTATGATACCGAGTAAATCATGGAAAATCAAATTCATAGCCCTTTGATATGTGGCTCCAGCATTTTTTAATCCGAATGTCATCACTGTCCACTCGAATAAACCAACGAAACCAGGGCATCGAAAAGCAGTCTTGTACATGTCCTCTTCGGCCATAAAAATTTGATTGTATCCGGCATTACCATCTAGAAAACTAATAACCTTATGCCCAGAAGCATCATTAATAAGCATATCGGCTATTGGCATAGGATACTCATCTTTGGGTGTAGCCCTGTTCAAATCTCTGAAATCAATGCATACCCTCAACTTGCCGGATCCTTTCTTCTCCACTGGGACAATGTTAGAAATCCACTCGGCGTACCTGCAAGGTCGAATGAAATTAGCTTCAAGCAGTTGACCGATCTCTTCCTTGATCCGGTCATATGTTATTGGATTAAATTTTCTGGCCGACTGTTTATAAGGTCTAAAACCGGCCTTTATAGGCAACCGATGCTCCACTAGCTCTCGGCTTAACCCTGGCATCTCATGATATTCCCATGCAAAGCAACAAACATATTCTTTCAATAGCTCGATTAACTTAGCTTTACAATCGGCTTTCAAATTTTTGTTTATAAATGTCGGTCGAGTGACTGAACCATCTCCAATATCTACCTCTTCTAATGGATCGGCCGACGTAAAACCTTGTCCAAGTTTATCCATGTCATCCAACTCCTCTATAGACTCATACATATCGTTCTCGCTGGATCGATATTTCACAAGACGTTTTTGTAACCACTCAGAGCTAGAATCCATTTAAACATATCATACCTTGGAGCCGATTGCATTCAGTCGGCTTTAAAGAGACGGGCACAAAACGATTCTTGGTTGCGCTGAGAAAATCAAACTCAAATAAGTCACGTCCCGTCAAGCAAGTAGCATTGGGATGTTGCCAATCCACCGATGCATCGGCCAAAGCAACACAGGCCGAGTTATCCGCATGAATGACTTCCACTTCATCATCAACCCACTGAATCAGAAACTGGTGCATAGTGGATGGCACGCACTGGTTTGCATGAACCCAATCACGGCCTAGTATGACGTTGTAGTTACCTTGCACCTCAGCGACAAAGAATGCAGTAGCCAAAGTTTTGCTTCCGACTGTAAGCTCCACATACATCACACCTTTGGCTTCAGTTTTCTCTTTGTCTTCAAACCCGTTAAGCACCATATTGGTCTTGATCAATTCTTCATCATGCAAGCCCAATTTCTTAAAGACCAAATAGGGCATAAGATTTACCACAGCACCACCATCAACAAGCATCCGAGTGAGCGGCGACCCATTGATATGACCTCTGAGATAATGGTTTCAGATGCGTTACTGGTTCTTTTGGCTTCTCGAATATCGCGTTTTTAGGGCCAAAATCCAGCTAAGCCACCTCCCCTTCCTCATCTACAGCACGAAACTCAGCAGGCAAGTAATACACCATATTGATATTCATACCTTCATGAACCGGTGTAGACTCATAGTCCAACATATCAGCCTCCTCCTCAAGTGCATCCACCGATTCAGAAATTTGTCCGAGTGAAGAAGAAGCAATAGGTAACGTAGACGATGCGATGATTGCGTCGTCCTTTTTTGGCAGTGTAGGTGCTGCTATGATAGGCGTAGAGGCCACTGTATCTCGTATTTGTTCGGGCCTCCACACTTGTTTTGTAGGTAACATAGGCCGAGTGTCATTGAACAACTTATCCCTTTGCTTCTCAGCCTCTTGTTCTGCCATCTCTTGGCTCCTTAACCTCTGTAATTTCCTCTTCTGTGTCTTTGTTAGCCCTGAAGGACACCACTTTGGCTGAGTGTATTTAGGATCTCTCGTTTTTACTCGGCTGGTGCTTGCTTCATGGTCATTAGCCGAGTGCTTTGGCGCGATAGAAAGTATCGGCTCAGTCGGTTTGCTATGCACAATTGGCTGCTGTATGGCAAATGTTTTGGTGCCCAAGATAAGTGAGTCGGCATCCGTTTTCTCCTTGCTTTTTCCCGACTCAACTGCTGCAACACTTGGCGACTTAACACGCCATTCTTTTCGACTTTCCAGATGCATGAAATTAACACGCTTAACACGCAGCTTTTTACTCTGATGGAATCCGCTCGGATGGATGTCACTCGGATGGAATTCACTCGGATGGAATCCAGTCGGATGGAATCTACTTGGCCACATTTTTTCACTCGGATAGCTTCCACCTGGGTGCATCCTTACACTCGGATAATTTCCACTCGGTCGCATATTTTTACCAGCCGACTGATAGTCACCGATGTTGAGCCGGCCATTATATGAGTAATCAAGTCGATCCCACACAAATTGCCTCTGCTCTTCTGAAAACTACGCCCTTGGTCCACTCGGTTTTGTATACCGACTGAACATATTAGCTGATGGTGACCTTGGTCGTTTCAGATGAGTCGGTCAATTGAAACTAGAACCGGCCGACTGGTTAGCATACTTGGACAGCAACATATCAAAAGTTGGCTTGATCCGCTTGCGCTGCACTTTAGCTTCATTCTTCTTCCACTTGCCAACTTCTGGACTCTTGGGCTTGACAAATTTAACACGAGTATTTTCTTGCACTTGCGGTTGCCCCCCGAGTGTAGGATTCTTGATGGTGATTTTGATCACTTCCTTGCCATCGGGTTGCTTATCAAGAACAACCTGTCTCCCCAAGACCTTGTTGTCCTCCTTGTCTTTCCTGGGCTCACCGACAATGACATTAGCTTTATTAGCAGATTCGGCTACCTCCGGCCGAATGAGTAGGTTCCTCCCCTCCAAATCCATGGTATTCATTGGAAACGGTTGTTTATCAACTTGCATCTCAGAAAAGTTCAATCGTCCGTCATTAATGGCCGATTGTATCTGTCGTCGAAAAACATTGCAATCGTTAGTAGCATGAGAAAAAGAATTATGATACTTGCAATAAGCACGCCGTTTTAGCTTTTCAAACGGCGGTAAAGTATGAGATATTCTAATAATCTTAGCCTGCAGCAAAGCATCAAATATTCTATCACACTTAGCAATGTTAAAAGTAAACTTCATCTCTTCATCAAGATTCTTATGAATCGGTTTCAGATCATTGCAAGTAAAGGGTTTGGCCTTAGATGGCCAAACAAATTCAGTAGCAAAAACATCACCCTCATCGTCCGAGTGATCACTGTCATATTCCACCATATTCATCTTTGTACGATCGGCTTTGTATCTATGCACTTCTTTGAGGTCTTTGCTTCGGCTTTCCTGAGCCAAAGCCCTTTGTAAGACTTGGTTGATATTTAAGAACTCGTAGCCCTCTAGCTTTTCTCTAATGGGAGTTCTCAAACCACTCAGCACTAGGTCTGCCAAGTCCCTCTCGGTTATCACCAAACTAAAACACTGGTTTTTTGTTTCTCTGAATCTCTTGACGTAATCGGAGACCGATTCATCATGTTTCTATTTAATCGATGTTAGATGTGACAACTTGAGTTCATTGTCGCCGCTATAAAAGTGATCATGAAACTTCTGCTCTAGCTGCGACCAAACCCGAATGGAACCATGGGGTAAAGAAGAAAACCATGAAAATGCAGTACCAGTTAATGATAAAGGAAATAAATGCACTTTCAATTCATTCAATGAGCCTGCCTCACCCAATTGTGCTAAATATTGACTAACATGCTCCCATGTGGTTTTTGTGCCTTCTCCATTAAATTTAACAAAATCAGGAATTTTATATCCTGGAGGGCACTGGATGGCATCAAAGTACTCAGGGTACGGCTTTTGGTAAATCCGATTCCGAGGTAACTCAACTCCAAAATTCTCTCGAAGCATCTTAGCCATATCCTCCCTAAGATTAGCTAGACCATCATCCATAGTGGAGGATGAAGCTTGTGGCAATGGCATAGGAGGAGTAGGGTTACTAGTTGCAGGTAAAAATTGTGGCATGTATGCCGACCCATAATTTGGTAATGGTCGAGTGGATGTAGCTATAGGTAGGGTTTGGTTCGGCGTTACCACCGAACCTGGCATGCTCATAATAGGATTAATGGGTGCAGCCACAATCTGATTTGTTTGGGTAGGATAATAAGTCATCGGCATGGGAGGTGCCGATGAGATGGGCAAAGACAGATTAGGGTTTTGCACACTAGCAGCTACACCATCATTACCACTAGGCGATTGAGATATATTCTTCTGAGCATTAGTATTTTCTATGAAACTTTGATAGACTAGATTGTTACCATCAGCAATACGACTTTCAATCTCAGCCCACTGCTCAGGAGAAAAGGCAGTACTTACAGAGGGTTTAACCTGCTCGGCTTGAAGAGGAGGGAACTTGATTTCTTCAATCGGAGTGATGTTGCCTTGGCGATCCTTCTTGAATTTTGCAAGGAACTCCTGCAAATCCTTCTCTTCGCACGCCTTCTTGTACTCCTCATAGACTTGGCGATGATCGGCCGATATCTCATCAAGACTAGGCTTAATGATGTTATCGGCGTCTACCTCAGATGGCTTGGGAAGATCAGACATGGTGGATGATAACAATTGATCTTCAGTCCCCAGCGGAGTCGCCAAAAAGTGTGTTGACACAGGAACACGTCACGTGTACCCTCGACGCCGGGGGTGATGCACCGCAGCTCACGTCGAAGGAGACCAGACCGACAGCGCGATACGCAAGACAGTCGACGGGTGCTTTTGCAGACCCGAAAACCCCACAGCCCCGGGAGGGACCCCGTCAGGGAGTGCGGCGGCTATGGGCTGCCCTAGGTCGATTCGCTCACCCCTAGAGCCTCGGGATTCGCGGCTCTCAAACACGAAGAACAGCGAAGAACGAGATAGAAAAACGGTGGAGAGATAAAACGTAGATGAAAAAGTAGTATATTGATTTGTTCGATTGTGTGTTGTTCAATCGGCCGTCACCCGCAACATATATAAGAGGCGGCTGGACTTCCCGTACAAGCAAAGGATTTATCTAGGCTTTCCTTACAAGAAAATTACATCAATTCACGTCCTAGAATCCTAGTTCTGGTCCCACTCGGATTCAGCCCGAATCTGGTCCAATCTTCTGTCTTGCTCCTTGCGTGGGCTGTGGAATCTGCATATGACTTCCGATGGAGACGGTTCAAATATCAATTATGTGTGCTTCGATGAGGCCAACAATCCGTATGTTGATCACTTTTCCAAATAAGGCCATCTTGAATACTCCACGGGGTCATCTCTAATTTCGAGTCAGACTCGTTCATGTAGCTGACTGGACCGTCCGACTTGCAGTGTCTCTGCTGGTCGTATACTACGTCGGATGATGATGACTCCAAAAGCAAAGTTGACCGTTTCGACATTACGAACAACTCCTATGTTGAACACTTCTTCATCCGAAGCCATCTAGATAAGTATTTGAGCCCATCTTCAACATCTGGTCGGATTGGCCTCAACAGCTTCTACTGTTCACGGCAGCAAGCTTTCCCGGCAAGGTTACTGTTCACGGCGGCAAGCTTTCCCTGGCAGGTTACTATTCACGGCGGCAAGCTCTCCCTCGGCAAGGTTACTGTTCACAGCGGCAAGCTTTCCCCGGCAAGGTTACTGTTCACGGCGGCAAGCTTTCCCTGGCAAGGTTACTGTTCACGGCGGCAAGCTTTCCCTAGCAAGGTTTTTGAGGCAGTAAACGACCTCGGATGAACATGTGTCCAAAAACAAAGTTGACCGTTTTGACGAGACGAAAAACTTTTGTGTTGAACGTTTTCCAATTCGAGGCCATCTTCTGGGCCAAAACACTCACGCATTACATCAGAGACTTGCCAAGACATGTCTGGTCTTCCGCGTCATATTTCGCCTCTTGACAGGGCTGCATCCAGATAGCTCTAACTTTTGCATACGAACTCGGATTGAGATGATTTTTATATCAAAATCGACCGATTCGACGAGACGAAGACAATTCATGTAGATCATTCCTTCATCCGAGATTGTCCTGGAGGCATACTTGACCAAAAAGCACTCAGAACACCTAAACATGACAATCTGAGTGTAGTTGTGGTCTTTGATATGATGCCGAATGATTATGGTCCAAACATCAAAGTTGTTCCACTCGGCAATGTAAAATTTCTCATTTAGAATATTTTGTCATTTGAGGCCATCTCCATTGCATTCTGCATTGTGCCAAAATCAGGTCTCAACAATAACTATTACTCATGTAAGATTTTCATAACTATTACCCCTTTCATTGTGATGAGGTGACACTTCATTAAGTGTTTTGTATTGATCGGAAAAAATACCAAATATTTCTATCGTGTCATAGACGCGCACTCTCAGTAGTAGGAATGAAATCGACACTTAAATGTTCATTATTTATGTTTTCCACAAATAAGGAAACAAAAACATAAATCTTTAAGTGGATAGAACATCAATTTTTGGTGGAATGGATATGGAAATTGAATTTATCCTTCCCCAAATAAAAAACTTTCCATCGTAGTGTGGACATTGCGGCTCCATTAGGCCTTGTCATGAAGGCCCTTGTCAATCTCTATGAAAGAAACTCAACCTAATATGTTCTACTGCTAAATCAAGTAATTGAGTAGCCTATTAGCGCAACCAAGTGTTAGGGACACCAGACTACTGTCCTGATGGCACTGTGTCAACCACCCATCCATAGCTTTTGTATTTGTGTAGATATCTTATTTGGTATGTATCTATTTCCAATACGATATGTTTCTATATTCATTTGCTTGGTTTTTATATTCAATTATGCATTCAGAAAAAATAAAGAATAATGTGGCAACACTTAGTTTCATGCATTTTTGCTTTGTTTTCATCCCTACTCGTGAGGACAACTCTACTTTTTCTGTATCAATGAGTGTGGGTGAGGGCACTGTAAATCAGAACTACCATGGGATAAATTAAACCACATGTATAATAGGCTCATATACCAAGAATGTATTAATGAGGATAAGGCAGCATTAACACAATGCAGATAAGGATGCATTAATACATAATATGATTAAATGGCAAGAATTTATTGTGGAGATTATAGCAAGCCTTTGTACAAAGAGGCATTTATTTACTACAAAACTATAGGAGGAAAGAAATAAATTTACTCCAAGTTTTTCTTCTGTATTAAGATCCAAGGCTGCTAGGTTTCCCTCAATATAAACACAAGCACCTGGGCAAAGAACATGAATTCGGCAAAATCAACGAACAACATTAGCAGAAAAGGAATAGCTAACTATCTCCCATGGCCGGTATGCGGAACTACACACAGGCCGTATGCTTGGTAGCTCTTGTAGCCATGGCCACCACTGTCTTCTCATGTCATGCAGCAGGGTGTTATGTAGGTATGGTTTTCTTCTTTCTTTCACAATCTCAACGAACAACATTAGCAGAAAAGGAATAGCTAACTATCTCCCACGGCCGGTATGCGGAACTACACACAGGCCGTATGCTTGGTAGCTCTTGTAGCCATGGCCACCACTGTCTTCTCATGTCATGCAGCAGGGTGTTATGTAGGTATGGTTTTCTTCTTTCTTTCACAATCTCTTCACTCGTATTTGGATACAGAAACATATATTTTCCTGTTGGGTTATATGTGTTGATTGAGGTATCTCTATTGTGATTTGTGCACATATACTGACCTGTGTACAACTGTGGACAATTGTTCGCCACCAGACTGAGCTAGTGGCAACATTGCGTGCAAAGCTAACTGTGTTAACCGAGGTTATGACAAGGATAAGAGCAGTTGCATGGAAGGCAGTAGTAGCACATGTTGATGCCGAAAGAACTGAGAAGTACCATGAAATGAGTTTATATATGTACTAGAAATATTTCCTGGAGGTGAATGCTTATATTGTTTGTGTGAAACCTGATTCAGTTCATACAAATAAATTAATAATAAGCTAATGATAATTGTTTATTTAGTATCTATTTTCCATTGCGTCGCTAAAGTCATTTTAATGCCACGACACACAAAAATAAATCATTATTATCACGTCCAATAATGTGAAATTAATCAAGAAGATTGGAATTCTCACACCACTATGGAACAAGCCATAGAATATCCCTGATTGTAGTCGTTATATGGAACAAGCCATCTATAGGGTGGGTCTATTCTAACAAGACCCCAGGCCCACTCCTCCCACGATCTCACTCACCCCCCCCGGCACGTTCGGCCCCAAGCCCCACTCCCACAGACCCTTGCAGCTGCACCCCAAATACCCACCATCTTCTTTGTCTCTCACAGTCCACCCATGCTCTCAGCTACTTATCGCCCCATGTCACCGAAGCCACCAGATCAGGCCCCTCTCCCCCCACCGCCCCACCCCACCTTCAGGATTTTATCACGCTTATGTGATTTTTAACAATGCTGGCAATGAGCGCAAAAGTTTCTGTTTTTCAGCAAGATCAAATCAATGATATACCAAAGTATCCCAAAGGCTTCATTTGGCACAAACACTAATTAAAAACACCAAAACACAATTATTATAGAGGTAATAATGTGTATTTTATTCAAGAACAGAAGCAAAACAAAAAACACAAAAATAAAATTGGGTTGTCTCCCAACAAGCGCTCTTGTCTAACGCCCCTAGCTAGGCATATTGCAATAGATCTAGGTATTGTTATCTTTGGGATGCAATCCATAAGTAGCTATCATAATACACTCATATGGCAACTTAATTTTCTTTCTTAGAAAGTGTTTACCTAATGGAAACTGAAATCTAATGTTCCCTTCTTTCATATCAATAATTGCACGAATTGTTCTAAGGAAAGGTCTACCAAGAATAATAGGACATGTAGGATTTCAATCTATATCAAGAACAATGAAATCTACGGGCACATACTTCCTATTTGCAACAATAAGAACATCATTAATCCTTCCTATAGGTTTTTTAATAGTGGAATCCGCCAGATGCAAATTTAAAAAACAATAATCAAATTCACGGAAACCTAACACACCACATAGAGTTTTTGGAATGGTGGAAATGCTTGCACCAAAATCGTACAAAGCATGGCACTCATAATCTTTAATTTTAACTTAACAGTAGGTTCCCACTCATCATAAAGCTTTCTAGGGATAGAAACTTCCAACTCAAGTTTTTCTTCAAAAGATTTCATCATGGCATCAACAATATGTTCAGTAAATGCTTTATTTTGATTATTAGCATGAGGAGATGTCAACATGGATTGCAACAAGGAAATACAATCTATCAAAGAAAAATTATCATAATTAAAGTCCTTTAAATCCAAAAGAGCGGATTCATTGCTACTTAAAGTTTTGACCACTCAAATCCCACTTTTATCAATTTTTGCATCAAGATCTATAAACTACGAATCATTGGGATGCCTTCTAGCTAAAGTTGACTCATCTCCAGTCCCATCTTTATCAAGATTTATATTAGAAAACAAAGATTCAATAGGACTCACATCAATCACTTTAAGATCTTCATCATTATTCAAAGACTCCGGTTTAGCGGCCATCTTATTTACTAAAGTAGCATGCTTATCATCAATTTTGCCTACTAAATTTCCAATGTGAAAACTGAGATTTCAAACCATAAAATTCCTTAGACATGTCATCAAGATCTTTATTAATATACCCCATCATAGTTTTTTGTTCTTTAAGCTCGTTTCTAAAGAAATCGTTATACTCATATTGTAAAGTCATGAAACTTTTAGCATAATTTCAATCTCTTCCAACTTCCTAAAATAAGGATCAAAGCTTTTGGGTTGAGCCGTACGGGAATTCTAGCAAACAAAAAGTAAACGAAAAGACGAGCAAAAGAAGGGAGAATAAAAAAGGCAAATATTTTTGTGTTTTATAAAAATTGTTTTAGAAGTGGGGGAGGAAAACGAGAGGCAAATGGCAAATAATGTAATGCAAGAGATGAGAGTTTATGATGGGTACTTGGTAGGCTTGATGTCGAACCTCCCTACGAACGGCACCAAAAATTCTTCATGCTACTTCTTGAGCTTGCGTTGGTTTTTCCCTTGAAGAGGAAAGGGTGAGGCAGCAAAGTAGAGAAAAGTATTTCCTTCAGTTAGAGAACCAAGGTATCAATCCAGTAGGAGGTACAAGCAAGTCTCCAATCTATGCACCTCCACAAAAAATCAAACACTTGCATCCAACGAGATCTGACAGAGATAGATATAAAAGATTACTAAAATGTAAAAAAACTACAGCAAGGTATTTTTGGGTTTTTTGGTTTATAGATCCGAAAATATATGATGGAAAATAGACCCTGGGGGCCATAGTTTTCACTAGAGGCTTCTCTCTTGAAAGAAAACATAACGTGGGTGAACAAATTACTATTGAGCAATTGATAGAAAAGCACAAAGTTATGACAATATCCAAGGCGATTATGCATATAGGCATCACTTCCGTGTCAAGTAGACCAACTCCTGCCTGCATCTACTACTATTACTCCACACATCGACCTCTATCCAACATGCATCAGGAGTATTAAGTTCATAAAGAACGGAGTAATGCCTTAAGTAAGATGACATGATGTAGAGGAATAAACTCAAGCAATATTATGAAAACCCTATTTTTATCCTTGACGGCAACAATACAATACATGCCTCGCTACCCCTACTATGTCAATAGGTGAGGACACCGCAAGATTGAACCCAAAACTAAGCACCTCTCCCATTGCAAGAAATACCAATCTGGTTGGCCAAACCAAACCGTTAATTCGAAGAGAAATACAAAGATACCAAATCAAGCATATAAGAATTATGAGAAGATTCAAATAATATTCATAGATATTCTGATCATAAATTCATAATTCATTGGATGTCGACAAACACACCGGAAAAGAATATTACATCGGATAGAACTCCAAGAACATCGAGGAGAACTTGGTATTGAAGACCATAGAGAGAGAAGAAGCCTTCTAGCTACTAGCTCTACACCCATAGGTCTAAGGTAAACTACTCACGCATCATCGGAAGGGCAATAAGGTTGATGTAGATGCCCTCCGTGATCAAATCCCCCTCCGGCAGATTGCCGGAAAAGGCCCCAAGATGTGTCTCACGGGGACAGAGGCTTGTGGCGGTGGAAAAGTATTTTCATGGATGCCTCTGATGGTTTGGAATATTTCTAAATTTATAGGCCGAAGATTAGGGTTAGAGGAGCTTCGAGGGACCCACAAGGCAGGGGGAGCCCCCCGGGGGCGCGCCCTGCACCCTTGCCGCCACCTCAGGACTCTTCTGCCTTGGTCTCCAAGTCCTACGTGCGTCTTCTGATCCAAGAAAAATCATTGTAAAGTTTTACTCCGTTTGGACTCCATTTGATATTCCTTTTCTGTGAAACTCAAAAACAAGGAAAAAATAGAAACTGGCACTGGGCTCTGGGTTAATAAGTTAGTCCCAAATATAATATAAAATAGCATATTAATGCATATAAAACATTCAAAACATATAATATAATAGCATGGAACAATAAAAAATTATAGATACGTCGGAGACGTATCGGCCTCCCACCGTTGGCCCAATATCACGTCCCTTCTCAAGCAACCTTTTCCAGTTCCCCCTTCTCTGGTGGATCCTAACGCGTGTGCAAGCTATCGCAGATCCTAGGCTGCCTCCAAAAATGCGTCAACGACCAACATGCCTCCAGCACCCCTATGCAGGCGGGAGCAAGAGGACCTGTCGGGGGAGTTACCCATGGCTAGACCAGGATCTGAGGATAAGTCATCTCTAGAGTTAAGTCATTTCTGGAGTTAAGTCAGCTAGTTACAATCATGACCCAACTACAATCTTGACCCGACCACAATCTTGACCTGGCTACAATCTTGACCCGGCCTGCTACAGGACCCGGCCTGCTACATGACCTGGACTTAGATGAAATTCCACCAAGGAGTCTAAATACAAGATGGAAAAGACCTAGAAGACATGGAGGATTTAGGGGATTTAGAGTAGGACTTCGACCATGGGTATAACCCGGAATCTCTTGTAACCCCATGGACTCAAATATGATATAAAGCGAGTCCCAGGGTCATGAGAAGCACGAGTTTCTAGATAGACAAGTATCGAGAGAGATGTTTTCATAGGTCTCAAGACAGATGCATGTTTTGATAGCTCTCGAGACAGAGGTAGCAAAATAGCGCCCTTGTAATCGAGACCATGACAATCAGTAGCAATCAAGCAGGATGTAGGCCTTCACCTCCACCATGAGGGGTCGAACCTCGGTAAAATCGAGTCTTATCATGTTGCGATCAACCCCATCCAAGTTTCCTTCTAGCGGCGATGGCTTCACAACTTAGTCTTCTCACAAGGACATTTGCTGTGGCAAAACCATACCAGGAACTCCACCTCCACTTCGGTGAGGTTCATGTTGGATTTGCAGGTGATTCATTTACTCCTCCCATGTTGTTCGGCTTGGATTGACGAGCGCCCATCCTGCTGACCTCCATCCCGTTTTTTGTGGTGCAGCTCGGCAGCGCGCCACATGCAGTTCGCTGATCATCACCGCACGCCCATGCAGTACGACTCGATGAGCTGCCCTCCTCCCCTTGCAGTCAAGGCATCCCGGACATGCAGTGTGAAGGGAAACCCAAGTGTAGTACGTGTGTCACCTTTTCCAATTTTTTTTGTAGTTCGCTATTTTAATTTGGGCAATGTTTAGTACAGTGTGCTTCTTATTTTGATTGCAGCTCCATTTGCGTGAAGATAACATTCATGTGGCATGCGGTTTGTACATGCTGGTGGAGTGGGGGTTTGAGATGTGGTTCAGTGTGCGTCTCTATGCAGTTGATGGGCACACTGAGAGACAACGACAAACAACGGCTTGGTTTGTAGCGAGCTCTATGTTCAACACCATTGTAGTTCGAATCCCGACATGACACAGTGCACTTACCGACGCTAAGACGTCTAGTTGGGGCATGGTGTTCGGCCACGATGGCAGCTGAGGATGGTGATGAGTAGTCGCATCCAAGGCGTGTCCAAAAGGACCAGATTGTAATCTTGATTATTTGTTTTAGGTCCATTGTTACAATACACACCCATGAGAAAAAAAGAAGTATTGCAGTTCATTTTCTTCCCCTCTATATAAAATACTAAAAGTGAAAAAATAGAAATGATCCATATAGTACATAATCATGAAAAACAATTGCAGTTCCTAAGTTTGAGCACGAAGTCCATATATATTTGTATTTTTTTATTTTAAAAAGACAAAAAGAACTGATGCGGTTCATTTAGATTCCATGCCAACTAATAGAAAACACATGTGTAGTTCGTTTGCCACAACTATGTGGTTTGCTCCTATAAAACAAGACAAAAGAATGTGGGAAACCACCATGGTTCATTGCTCATTGCTCAAAATTCGGTTGTCGTATGCAGTAGAAAAATAATCCAAACTTGGTGGGATGCAGTCCGTATTGACAAAGAAAAGATTACTTGGGATGCGGTTCAGTGTAAACATCTTCTGTAGTTCACTTTGTAAAACGAGAAAAAAGAAAAACATCGTAAGAAGTTCACTTCTTTTCGGATGTAGTTTACTAGTTTATGCCCCGTGATACACTTTCAAGAGTGATCTTGTTCACTTGTTTCCAATGTGACATGCGAAAATATTAGGAAAACAACAACAACAAATTTGGTTCACTTCTCGATGCAGTGTGATTCGCTCGCTCAGTCCATGCTGTCCACTCGGCAGGTCCACGCGCTTAAAAAGATAAGTATGAAAAAGATAATCAAAACTCACGCGGTTAAAAAATTGCAGCGAAAATCGGAACGAAAAATCAGAAAATTTGAAAAATAGAGTTTTCGTGTTTTGGTAAATTTGAAACTGCTCTTAGACCGTAAAGAATTAGAGAGAGTATTATATATATATATTAAAAAGTTGCGCCTCGATGATATATTTCCAACAACATATGATTTGCATAATTCCGACAAGCCGTTTGGAAAAAACACGAAAATACGCTCGCTACCACTCATCGGGTGCCGCACCATTTTTTACACTGCTTTTAAACCGTGACGAATATAGAAAAGTGTTCAATGTGGCACAGTTGCGCCTAATCCATAGCTTTCCAACGGTATATTACACGCCTCCTTCCAACGAACGGTTTAACATCGCAAGCAGTACCCAAATAGGGCATGTAATTTTTTTTGCCTCCGGAGGAGGTTTAGAAGTTTATGGAAATAACATCAACTAGAAGGAAATATTTCTTAAACTTTACTACACAATAATTGTTGTACGATCGGGTTGCTTAGATTAACTACATGGTAATTGTTTGACTATCAAATAAAGTGTTTGCTTCTACGGTGGGTGTAGGCACGCGTGACAATTTAGTTTAATTTGTTAGTGCGCGTGGTGGTCAGAACGTAAAATTATATATTCGTCACCCTTGGTGAGGAATAGTTATTGTTCACCCCTCTCTATTTTATTAATGCACCGTACTTTTATGTTCCATAAATTTTGTCTTATTTCAGATGTAAAAAAAGAACGTATGAAAATATATAATCGCCGTAAAAATATGTTATGTTACATAAGATATAAATGCAAAAACTTAGTGTAAAATGTACATAGAATGCAATGTTTCTGGTCTTATGACCTATATTTTTTTCTTATGCCACATTTTACGCGGTGAATCAATATGAATGTAACAATTTGTATTTCGAATATAATTTATTTATGAAATTATGTAACATTATATCGAGTGAAGATTAACTTATTTTGCACCCCGTGTGATGAATGAACTCAACCTAATTTTTCTACTGCCAAATCAAGTAAACGAGTAGGCGTATTAGCGCAACCAAGTGTTAGGGACATCAGATTGTTGTCGTGATGGCACCATGTCAAGCACCCATCCGTAGCTTTTTTATTTGTGTAGATAGCATATTTGATATGTATCTATTTCCAATATGATATGTTTGTATATTCGTTTGCTTGGTTTTGTTATTCATTTATGCATTTAGAAATACAAAAATAATGTGGCAGGACTATGTTTTGTGCATTTTGCTTTGTTTTCATCCCTACTCATGAGAACAACTCTACTTTTTCTGTATCAATGAGTGTGGGTGAGGGCACTGTATATCAGAACTACCATGGGATAAAGTAAACCACATGTATAATAGGCTCATCTACCAAGCATATATTAATGAGGATAAGGAAGCATTAACACAATGCAGATAACGATGCATTAATACATAATATGATTAAATGGCAAGAATTTATTATGGAGATTATAGCAAGCCTTTGTACAAAGAGGAATTTATTTACTACAAAGCTATAGGAGGAAAGAAATAAATTTACTCCAAGTTTTTCTTCCGTGTCAAGCTCCAAGCCTGCTAGCTTTCGCTCAATATAAATCAAGCACCTAGGCAAAGAACATGAGTTCAGCAAAATCAATGAACAACATTAGCAGAAAAGGAATAGCTAACTATCTCCCATGGCCAGTATGCGGAACTACACACAAGCCCTATGCTTGGTAGCTCTTGTAGCCATGGCCACCATTGTCTTCTCATGTCATGCAGCAGGGCGTTACATAGGTATGGTTTTCTTCCTTCTTTCATAATCTCTTCACTCGTATTTGGATACACAAATATATATTTTCCTGGTGGGTTATATGTGTTGATTGAGGTATCTCTATTATGATTTGTGCACAGATACTGACCTGTGTACAACTATGGACTATTGTTCGCCACCAGACCGAGCTAGTGGCAACATTGCGTGCAAAGCTAACTGTGTTAACCAAGGCTATGACAAGGATAAGAGCTGTTGCGTTGAAGGCAGTAGTAGCACATGCTGCTGCAGAAAGAACTGAGAAGTACCATGAAATAAGTTTATATATGTACTAGAAATATTGCGTGAAGGTGAATGCTTATATTGTTTGTGTGAAACCCAATTCAGTTCATACAAGTAAATTAATAATAAGCTATTTATAATTTTTGATTTAGCATATTTTTTCCATTGTGTCGCTAAAATCATTTTATAGCCACGACACGGAAAAATAAATCATCATTATCACGTCAGATAATGAGAAATTAATCAAAAAGATTGGAAGCCCCACACCACTATGGAACAAGCCATAGAATATCCCTCATCGTAGTCGTTATAGGGAACAAGCCATATAAATTGAGTGGGTCTATTCGAACAAAACCCCTTAAGACCTTATTCTAACAACAGAAACCTTATTCTACACACACCCCCACCGAACTGACCCTGAGGCGCACCAAAGAAAGAAAGCTAAGACCACCCCACCTGACCCACTCCACCCATGATCTTCTTCTCTCCCCCGCACGGTCGGCCCCAATCCCCACTCCCCACAGATCCTCGTAGCCGCACCCCAAATCCCCGCCATCTTCTTCGTCTCCTGCATTCCACCCACGCTCCCTGCCACCTATCGCCCCTGTCACCCAAGCCACCAGATCCGGCCCCTCCCCCCACCGCCCCGCCCCTACATTCCACCACGGCCGGTGTTGAAAACCCAGGCCCGAGCCTGGCTCAGCCTGACCGTCAGGCCTACTAAATACAGCCCAATCCTGGCTCAAGCCCGAAAAAGCCCAACATGGACCGGTCGGCCCGGCTTGGCTGTAGCGATCCGACCTCAAGCGGTCAAATCTCTGCGTATAAGTGTCATCCCTGGATCGGTAATGCTGACACACGCAGTACTTGAAGGATTTATAATAGAGTTCAATCACACACTTATTACATTGAATATCACAAAAGAGAGTACTTATTGCAATAATATGTCTGAAGGCCATCTAATGAAGATAACATCGGACGCTTCAAAGATAAAATGAGTCCATCAACACCGACGGCATTGCTGAGTGCACGACAATGACCTAGCGCACCTTACTCTTCGTCTGAAAAGTCTGCAACATAATACGTTGCAGCCCGAAATGGGTTAGCACATGGAATATGCTGGAAAAATAACACTATAGAGCAATGAACATGTAGCAGCTATAACTATATGCATACTTGGCTGGTGGAGGCTCTATGGTTATTTTTGCAGAAAGCTAATTTTTCCCTACACCAAAGGAATATATTTTATTCAACTAAAAAGTTTTTTGGAAACATTGAGAAGGTTCCTCCAACTCAATCCCAAATTATATAGTCATCAACCCAACAAATTAATTAATAGAGTGATGAGATCAAATCAATAATTCAAGTACCAGATACTCAAGATGTCCATAACCGGGGACACGGCTAACCATGATTAGTGTATACACTCTACAGAGGTTTGCGTACTTTTCCCCACAAGACTCGATCTCCTTTATTGTATTTCTCACACTACATGATGTTTGAGAAACAGATGACCAAGGCACAGTCTTTTAGAAGCATTAACTCTTTACTCTGGGTAGACAGTACCACCTACATCCCCTACATCTGCTAGCATACCACTGAAAGAGGTCACACAACTTACACAACTATGACAGAGCCCATAATGGCTTGTGGCTGCACACGTAAGTTTCCAGCATGTATAATCTTATGATCCCTTTGAGCCTGGGTGGCAAACCGTAGGATGATCACACGGGAACTCCAGGATATCCCAGGACAAAACTGGATTGCTCCAGGTGCCCAGACAACCACTGGGTGTTCCAGGTTGTCTCAACCAATCCACCTAGATGTGTATTAAAGTAGCCACCTTAAGTTTAACCATTAATTAAAATTCTCACATCTGTCATGGATCACTCAAACCAAACCACGTCTACGAGCATAGCATAGCAGTATAAGCACAACGTAGAAGTAACTTCCAGGGTTTGAAATAAAGACAATAGGTACTACCTCATCGCTACTTCCCAGTACCCACAAATATTCTAGTCCTAACCATGCAGTGTTTGAGGATTGAAATAATGCATAAAAACTAGGTAATAAGGGGTATGATCAAAGTGTTACTTGCCTTGCTGACAATCTGAAAACCCTAGTGACTCGTAGTAGCACGCTTCGCACTCCGGAAACTCTATCGCAAACAAACAATAACATACATAAACACTCAAGCAATATATGCAAGGGTAAAACTCAAGAGAAAATATACAAACTGAAAGTTCAACTGAAGAGCTTTCATTTGCAAAAAGAATCAACCAAATCGGAGCTACGAAACTCAAACTACGATCAAAAGAAGTTCGAATTCAAATCTGCTTGCTACCAAATTTTAAATTTTTAAATCCATATTAAAGTTGGCTAACTAGAAAGAGGGGAACAAGACGAATATTTAGGCGTTGGTTTCACTGGATTTGGACGAGCGAGCAAAAAGTTGTGAGGGCTTGAAGATCATGGGCTAATCTGCGATAAAAATAATCGCGGATAGGTCCCTGGCCGAAAATAGAATAAAAGAAAAAGGCTATCGAACGAACGTTTGCTGTCAGGACAAACGAACGAACATGTTCATTAAAACAAACAGAACAGAGAACGTTCGCTAAATAGATTCATTTGGAAAAAACCGAGAAAAGGCTAACCCTAAACCTCTAAACCGAGAACCGAAAAAAAACAAAAATAAACCGGTGAACCGGGGCGGTTTGTACCGTTTCTCGGCAACGACGAAACGGCGGTGGCGGACTGCGGCAGGCGGCGAGGAAAGGCGGCAGCGCGGGCGAGGCCACGCGGCAGCAGCGGCGCGGCTCGGTGGCGCAAAGGCGGCACGGCGCGGCTTGGTGGCGGTGGTGCGGTGGCTCGGGGTGAGGGAGGAAGCGGCGGCGGCGGTGGTTATAAAGGCCAGGGGGTCGGCCTTGGGTGAGGGGGCGGCGCGGGGCGGAGTCCGGCTCAGACTCCCCTCAGTGGCATGCGGCGGCGGCTCTTGTCCCCGCGCGGGAGGAAGGCGGCGGTGATGTGGGCTGCTGGACCGGTTGGCTGGGCCTTCGGCCCAGTTGGGCGAGGGAAGGATTTTTTAAAAATAAAATTCCGCTCGAATAAAATCCTTATAAAATATAAAAAAGTTCTAAAAATGCCAAAAACAATTTTCGCCGTCTAAACCTATTATTTATAACGAAGTGAACATTTTTCTGGCTTAAAATGCAATTTCCAAAAATGCATATTTTTCTAATTAAAATAAAATATCAAATAAAAACCAAATAAAATATAAATTTGATTTTAAAATTTCTCCTCCAATATTCATCTCTTTTTGAAGAAGTCATATTATCTTCTCTCTTTTAATTTAAGTATTGGAAATAATTAGAGAGAAAAATATTAAAACCAAATGGATCCTCTTTTCAAATTTGAGAAAAACTCAAATATGAAAATGTATGAAATCCCAAACTCTCTCCTTGGGTCCTTGAGTTGCTTAAGATTTCTAGGATCACAACCAAATATGCAAATAAAATATGATATGCATATGATGACCTATGTATAACATCCAAATTGCAAATTAGGATGTTACAAACCTACCCCCTTAAGATGAATCTTGCCCTCGAGATTCGGGTTGGCTAGAAAATAGGTGTGGGTGGTCTTTCCGTAGGTCTTCTTCTCGCTCCCAGGTGGTTTCATCCTCGGTATGGTGGCTCCATTGAACTTTGCAAAACTTGATAACCTTGTTGCGGGTAACTCGGCTGGCAAACTCAAGAATCTTGACGGGTTTCTCCTTGTATGTTAGATAACTCTCCAACTAAATTGCTTCGAGAGGCACTGTATCTCTTAGGGGAATATCGGCCATCTCAGCATGGCACTTCTTCAACTGGGAAACGTGAAACACATCATGAACTCCTGACAATCCTTTGGATAACTCCAATTTGTAGGCAACCTCTCCCATATGTTCCAGAACTTGGTATGGTTCTACAAATCTCGGGGCTAACTTTCCTTTAACTCCAAATCTTTTAACTCCATGGAGTGGCAACACACGAAGATATGCTCTATCTCCTATTTCATAGACTACCTCCTTGCGTTTAGTGTCGGCATAACTCTTCTGCCTGGACTGAACTACCTTCAGTCTATCTCGGATCAACTTAACCTTCTATTCGGACTCTTTGATGAAATCCGGTCCAAACAACTGACGGTCTCCAACTTCAACCCGCATTAATGGTGTCCTGCATCTCCTTCCATACAAGGCTTCAAAAGGTGCCATCATCAAACTAGCCTGATAACTGTTGTTATATGAGAACTCTGCGTAAGGTAAATTATCATCCCAACTAGATCCATAATCTAGCGCACGAGCTCTCAACATGTCCTCCAGAATCCGATTAAATATCTCGGTGTGTCCATCTGTCTGTGGATGAAAGGCTGTACTGAACTCCAGCATAGTACCCAAAGTATGGTGCAATTGATTCCAAAACTTCATGGTAAACTGTGTCCCTATATCTGATACAATGGTCCTCGGAACTCCATGCAGACATATGATCCAGGTTGTATATATCTTGGCCAACTACGCGCTTGTATAGGTGGTTTTCACTGGGATAAAGTGAGCTACCTTGGTCAGGCGATCAACTACTACCCAGATGGAATCATATCCTGATCGGGTCCTAGGTAATCCGGTGATGAAATCCATGCAAAGCTTGTCCCACTTCCAATCGGGTATCGGCATGGGCTGTAATAATCCGGCTGGCTTCTGATGCTCTGCCTTCACTCTCTGACATACGTCACATACTGCTACATACTCAGCAATATCCTTCTTCATGCCTGTCCACCAGAAACGCTCCTTCAAATCCAAATACATCTTGGTGTTTCCGGGGTGAATTGAGTATGGCATGTCATGAGCTTCCCGACGTATTAACTTCCTGATCTCCGCATTATTGGGCACGTATACACAATCCTGAAACCATAAAGTCTCGTGTTCATCCTCACGAAAACCTTTGGCTTTTCCTTTGCTCATCTTATCCTTAATCTCAGCAATTTCCTTATCATCCTTCTGAGCTCATCGAATCTTTCCCAATAATGTAGACTGAACCTCCATTGTTGCAACAAATCCTCTTGGAACTATCTACAAACGAAGTTCCTTGAGATCATCTACTAACTCCTGCGGTAATCCTGCGCTTACAAGTGCAGCTCAAAGCGTCGGCTACGACATTCTCCTTTCCTAGATGATAATGCAACTTCATATCGTAATCCTTTATGAGCTCCAACCATCTCCTCTGCCTGAGATTCAACTCCTTCTGCGTGAAAATGTACTTCAAAATCTTGTGATCCATGTACACATCACATATATTTCCAATCCAAAAAATGTCTCCAGGTCTTGAGCGCATGCACTACGGCTGCTAACTCCAAATCATGTGTGGCATAATACAACTCGTGAGGTGGAAGCTGCCGTGAGGCATATGAAACAACTCTTCCATCTTGCATAAGTACACCTCCAAGTCCCAAACGAGAAGCATTGCAATAAACTTGGAAATCCTTGCGTATATCCGGAAGAATCAGCACTGGGGCTGTAACCAAATGTTTCTTCAACTCCTGGAAACTGGCCTAACAATCTTCGGTCCATTTGAACTTGGTGTCCTTCTTCGACAACTCTGTCATGGGTTTCTCAATGAACCTCCTGTAATATCCTGCAAGTCCCAGAAAACTGCGGATCTCTCCAACTAAGGTGGGTGCCAACCACTCAGTGACAGACTGAACCTTTGTAGGATCAATGGCTATACCTTCTCCTGATATAACATGTCCAAGAAATCCAACTTCCTTCAACCAAAACTCACACTTGCTGAACTTGGCATATAGCTAATGTTCTCTGAGCTTCTCGAGAACTAAGCGCAAGTGTTCCTTGTGTTCCTCTTCATTATTCGAGTACACCAAAATATCATCAATGAACACCATAACAAACTTATCCAAAAACTCCATAACACCTTGTTCATCATACTCATAAAATAGGGAGGGGCATTAGTCAGTCCAAATGACTTGACCGTGTACTCATTTAGCCTGTACCTTGTGGTAAAAGTTGTCTTAGGTATATCCTGTTCTCGGATCTTCAGCTGATGGTATCCTGATCGAAGATCGATCTTGGAGAATACTTTAGCTCCTTGCAACCGATCAAATAGATCATTGATCATCGAGAGTGGGTATTTGTTCTTGATCGTCACTTCATTCAATGCCCGATAATCAACAACCATTCTCAAAGATCCATCCTTCTTCTTAACTAAGATCACTGGGGCTCCCCACGGTGATGAACTTGGTCGGATATGACCCTTCTCCAATAACTCCTTAGTCTTCTTCTTAATTTCCTCCAGATCATTTGCGGGCATCCGATACGGTGTCTTCGATATTGGTCCGGTGCCTGGCAACAACTCTATCAAAAATTCCATGTCTCGATCTGGCGAGATGCCTGGTAGCTCCTTTGGAAATACATCCGGGTACTCATTCACAACAGGCACTTCTTCCTGAACAACTCCCGAGAGAGAATTCACTTGGGTCCTCCTTGGCGCATGCCTAGACATATACTTGATCCTCTTTCCCTCGGGGGTGGTGAATAAAATTGACTTACTAGCACAATCGATGTTTCCTCCATACTTTGATAACCAATCCATGCCTAATATTATATCCAGTCCTTGGGACTCAAAAATTATTAGGTCTAAGGGGAAAACATGGCTACCAATGGTTAGGGGTAACCGATCACACCAACGGCTGGCCATATACTCTGCTCATGGTGAGATTACTAACATGGGTGACGTAAGGGCTAAGGTTGGCAACTTAAACTTGTCCACAAATCCCGTTGATATGAATGCGATGCACCTGTATCAAAAAGAACGAGAGCGATAAATGACTTAATCAAAAACTTACCGATCACTTCATCAGGCTGTTCTTCAACTTCCTCCACGTTGATGTGGTTCACTTGACCTCTGGTGAAAGGGTTTGGCTTCTTCCCTGAGCTTCCATTGCCATTTCCATTCTTTGCTTCAGGGTGTAGTGTCCAGTCTTCCCGTAGTTGAAACAAGTAATGTGACTTAGATCCTTCCTGGCAGGTGTTGCTGGGTTGGAACGGTTATGTCCGTTGCTTCCTCTATTCCCATTCCCATTCTTACGGCAACTGTGGTTATGCGAACTACCTCCAGTATGGGTATGGCCTCCATGGTTATGAGTGTGTCCTCCCAAGTTCGGGGTAAAACGGGGCTTCTGCTAAGCTCCAGAATTATACTTCCCTTGTCCATGCTTCCTTTTATGACTCTCTATCTGTTGTTGCTTGCCTTCAATCATAAGGGCCCTATCTACCAAATCCCCGTAGTTATTGAATGTTGCCACCAACAACTGCATGCTCAGCTCATCATTTAGCCCTTCCATAAACTTCTCCCGCTTCGTGGCATCTGTGGCCACATCGTCCGGGGCTTATCGAGCTAACTTACTAAACTCATCCACGTACTGCCCCACAGTATGATTTCCCCGACGTAAGTTGCGAAACTCACGCTTCTTCATATTCATTGCTCCAGTTGAGACATGGGCGGTACGAAAAGCTTGCTGAAACTTATCCCAAGTGACATTGGCTATGGGAAAAGTGGTTGTGTAATTATCCCACCATGAGGCTGCTGGTCCATCCAATTGATGTGTGGCAAAGCGCACCTTCTTAGCATATGTGCAACCTACGGTGGTCAGCTCCCTTCGAATCCTGCAGAGCCAGTCATCAGCAACTATTGGCTCGGTGCTACTGGAAAACACCGGCGGATTCAACCTCAGAAAACAGGCTAATTTGTCTACTGGAGGTGGTGGCGGTGGGTTGTTATTGTTGTTGTTGTTGTTGCCTTGGTTCTGGGCTAGTAGCTGCATCAAGGCATTCTGCTGCTGGATCAACTGGGCGAGGTCCGATGGGAAGACAAATCCGGGGTCACGTGTTGGAGGCATATTGTGAGTCCCCCGATTTTACCGTACACTAATCATACACGCAAACGTGTACGATCAAGATCAGGGACTCACGGGAAGATATCAAAACACAACTCTACAAATAAAATAAGTCATACAAGCATCATATTATAAGCCAGGGGCCTCGAGGGCTCGAATACAAGAGCTCCATCATAGACGAGTCAGCGGAAGCAACAATATCTGAGTACAGACATAAGTTAAACAAGTTTGCCTTAAGAAGGCTAGCACAAACTGGGATAGAAATCAAAAGAGGCACAGGCCTCCTGCCTAGGATCCTCCTAAACTACCCCTGGTCATCGTCAGTGGGCTGCACGTAGTAATAGGCACCTCCAGCGTAGTAGGAGTCGTCGTCAACGGTGGCGTCTGGCTCCTGGGCTCCATCGTCTGGTCGCAGCAATCGGGTATAGAAAGGGGGAAAAGAGGGAGCAAAGGAACCGTGAGTACTCATCCAAAGTACTCGCAAGCAAGGAGCTACACTACATATGTATGCATTGGTATCAAATGGAAAAGGGGTATCATATGTGGACTCAACTGCAGAATGCTGGAATAAGAGGGGGATAGCTAGTCCTTTCGAAGACTACGCTTCTAGTAACCTCCATCTTGCAGCAGAAGAAGAGATTAGATGGTAAGTTCACCAAGTAGCACCGCATAGCAATAATCCTAACCGATGATCCTCCCCTCGTCGCCCTGTGAGAGAGCAATCACCGGTTGTATCTGGCACTTGGAAGGGTGCATTTTATTGAGTATCCAGTTCTAGTTGTCATAAGGTCAAGGTACAACTCCAAGTCGTCCTGTTACCGAAGATCACGGCTATTCGAATAGATTAACTTCCCTACAGGGGTGCACCACATTTCCCAACACGCTCGATCCCCTTTGTCCGGACACACTTTTATGGGTCATGCCCGGCCTCGGAAGATCAACACGTCGCAGCCCCACCTAGGCACAACAGAGAGGTCAGCACGCCGGTCTAAATACTATGCGCGCAGGGGTCTGGGCCCATCGCCCATTGCACCCCTGCACGATGCGTGGGCGGCCGGAGAGTAGACCTAGCAACCTCCATTACAAAGGAAGTTGCGTTACGCGGTCCAACCCGGCACGCGCCGCTCAGTCGCTGACGTCACGAAGACTTTGGCTGATACCACGACGTCGAGTGCCCATAGCTATTCCCGCGTTGTTGGTTTGTGCGTATAGGCCAGTAGCCAGACTCAGATCAAATACCAAGATCTTGTTAAGCGTGTTATCTTGAAGTCAACGCGAACGCCGACCAGGGCTAGGCCCACCTCTCACCTGGGTGGTCTCAACCTGCCCTGTCGCTCTGCCACAAAGATCCACACAGAGGGCCGTCGGGAAAGTATGTCCTTCCAGCCCCCAATTCGTGAATCAACCGCGGGTACTCAACAAGTCGACCCGACTTTAGTCACAACATATATCATGTGTAGTAGGTATAATATATACCCATGATCCACTCCCGACGTGATCACGGCCCGATAGTATAGCACGACAGACGGACAAGAATGTAGGGCCACTGATGATAAACTAGCATCCTATACTAAGCATTTAGGATTGCAGGTAAAGTATCAATAGTTGTAGCAACAATGACATGCTATGCATCAGAATAGGATTAACGGAAAGGAGTAACATGCTACACTACTCTAATGCAAGCAGTAGAGAGAGATTAGGCGATATCTGGTGATCAAGGGGGGGGGGCTTGCCTGGTTGCTCTGGCAAGAGAGAGGGGTCGTCAACACCGTAGTCGTACTGGGTAGCAGCGGCGTCGGTCTCGGTGTCTAGCGAGAGAAGAAGGGGGAAGAAACAATAAATATTAAGCAAACAGATGCATAGCGATGCATGACATGACAAGTAGCGGTGCTAGGGGTGCCCTAACGCGGTATGAGGAGGTACTGGTGAAGGGGGAAAACTTCCGGGAAATTATCCCCGGTGTTTCATGTTTTCGGACAGATGAATCGGAGGGGGAAGGTTGCGAGTTCGCTATGCTAGGGATGCGTGGCGGACGAACGGGCTGCGAATCCGGATTCGTCTCGTCGTTCTGAGCAACTTTCATGTACAAATTCCATCAGAGCTATGGTTTATTTTATATTAATTTTAAAAGATTTAAATCATTTTAGGATTTATTTAATAATTTAAATCAACATTACCCAGAATAGTGTTTGCAGACATCATCATGACGTCAGTAGTTGACTTGGTCAACCTGACAGGTGGGTCCCACCTGTCAGTGACCCATTTTAATTAAACACAGTAATTAGCCTAATCAGGATTAATTAAGGGTGTGGGCCCCACTGTCATTGATTGATTAATTAGTTAACTAACAGTTTAATTAGTTTAGGTAATTGATTAGTTTAGTTAATCAAAATTAATTAAGTTATTTAAATCTTTAATTATTTATTTATTTAATATTTTAATTATTATTTATTTTAAATTATTTTTTTTAAATCTTTTTCGTTCATAGGGGGGTGGATGCCCGATGGGCGCGAGCGCCAGGCGCGGCGTCACCCGAACGGGCGCGCCGGCGAGCAGAGCGGCGGCGGTCGTGGCCGGTGCAGGCGTGGAGATGTGAGCTGCGGAGAGCGGCCATCGTGGGGAGGCGGAGCGAGGTGAGGGAGGCTGGAGCTGGGTAGCGCGAGGCCGCAGCGGGTGGCGCCGACTGTGGTGGATGGCGCGGGGCGTAGGTGAGGCGCGCGACGGCGCGCGTGAGCGGAAGTGGTGGAGAGGGTGGCGGGGTCGCGTGGGCGAAGCAGTGCGGCGAGTAGCACTTGGTGCGGCTTCACGCGGGCACGGTGAGGACGGGAGGTGGGCCGACGAGGGGCTAGGTGGAGCAGCGGCGGCGAAGAGCGAGCGGGGCGCGTGCTTCGGTGCGGGCAGGCACAGTCGAGTGCGGGCGCGTGAGCGGGGCATCGGGGGCGCGCACATCGGATTAGACGCGGCCGCGGTGAGCGCGGAGGCGTTCGAGTGAGGAGGCAGGGAGATCCGGGACGCGGGCGGCGCATGGGTGCGCGCGTGCGGTGGCCGTGGCGACGAGCGCGAGGCACGCGCGCAGCGCTGGCAGGAGGTGTCGCACGAGGGAGAGTGGAGGGAGCGAGGATCACGGCGGGTCGCAGGGCACGGGCAGCAGGGGACGACGCGGGGGATGGGGACGACGCGGACGTAGGGGAGGCAGTCCGTTGAGGAGGAGGAGACAGCTCGGTGGGGAACGCTCCGGCGAGGCCCGTGGAGCTCCGAGTGGCGGCGACGGCGGGTGGTGACGAGGTGGCGGGGTCGTGCCCCGATCCGATTTGGATCAGGGAGAGGGGGCGAGTGGGGGTGAGGGAGTCCTGGATTAGGGGGTGTCCGGATGGCCAGACTATACCTTCAGCCGGACTCCTGGACTATGAAGATACAAGATTGAAGACTTCGTCCCGTGTCTGGAAGGGACTTTCCTTGGCGTGGAAGGCAAGCTTGGCGATACGGATATGTAGATCTCCTACCATTGTAAACGACTTTGTGTAACCCTAACCCTCTCCGGTGTCTATATAAACCGGAGGGTTTTAGTTCGTAGGACAACATACAGAACAACAATCATACCATAGGCTAGCTTCTAGGGTTTAGCCTCTCCGATCTCGTGGTAGATCTACTCTTGTACTACCCATATCATCAATATTAATCAAGCAGGACGTAGGGTTTTACCTCCATCAAGAGGGCCCAAACCTGGGTAAAACTTCGTGTCCCTTGCCTCCTGTTACCATCCGGCGTAGGCGCACAGTTCGGGACCCCCTACCCGAGATCCGCCGGTTTTGACACCGACATTGGTGCTTTCATTGAGAATTCCTCTATGTCATCGCCGTCAGGCTTGATGGCTCCTACGATCATCAATAGCAATGCAGTCCAGGGTGAAACCTTCCTCCCCGGACAGATCTTCGTCTTTGGCGGCTTCGCACTGCGGGCCAATTCACTTGGCCATCTGGAGCAGATCGAAAGCTATGCCCCTGGCCGTCACGTCTGATTTGGAAGTTTAAACTACACGGCTGACATCCTCGGGGACTTGATCTTCGACGGATTCGAGCCACTGCCGAGCGCGCCGCACTGTCACGACGAGCATGATCTAGCTCTACCGCCGAACAGTGCCCTGGAGGCCGCACCCGCATCGGCTTCGACCCTTAATTCGGAGCCAACTGCACCGATCGAGGATGGGTGGTTGGACGCCACCTCGGGGGCTACGATCCTAACGCCGATCGAGCCGAACACCACCCCCGCACTCCACGAGACTCGTGACTCCAAGGAGCCGGACTCCTCTCCGGACACCGAACCCTCCGCGCCCCTGCCGATCGAATCCGATTGGGCGCCGATCATGGAGTTTACTGCCGCGGACATCTTTCAGCACTCGCCTTTTGGCGATATTCTGAAGACACTAAAGTCTCTCTCTTTATCAGGAGAGCCCTGGCCGGACTACGGTCGGCAAGGTTGGGATACGGACGATGAAGAAATTCAAAGCCCACCCACCACCCACTTTGTAGCCACTGTCGACGATTTTACCGACATGCTCGACTTCGACTTTGAAGACATCGACGGTATGGATGCCGATGAAGGAGACGATGAATAACCAGCGCCTATTGGGCCTTGGAAAGCCACCTCGTCATATGACGTATACATGGTGGACGCACCAAAAGATGACGACGAGGAGCGGAAGGATGCACCGAAGGCTTGTTCCCTCGAGAAGCAGTCAAAGCGGCGACGCAAGCACCACCCCAAATCCTGCCTCGACAGAAATAATGATCACACAGACCCAGCGCTGGAGCAGGGCGAACTGCTGCCATACAAAGGCAATCCGGATAATCAAACCGAACAAACAAATTCTATCAAGGATAATGGTCCGGACGACATAATGCTGGACAGGCACCCGGAGCAGCAGAATGCCCGTAAAAGGCTTGTTGCCACCGCGAGGAGTCTTAAAAAGCAGAAGCAAAGGCTCAAGGCTGCGCAAGACACACTCCAAATCAGATGGAGTAAAATACTCAACACAGCAGCGATGTACGGCGACAATCGCCCCTCCAAGAGCTACCCGCAGCGGAAGCTGCTACCTGAATTCGATGAGGAGGACTTAGACCCCCCACAACCAAATATCAAAGCAGCCACCTGGACGGATAGACGACCCCTCTACCAACATAGAGCGGCATACAACGCCACTCACAATACAACACGCGATCCATGTGAGGGCTCGCACCCAAAGGATGGCGCAACAAGATCCATCTAAGGACCACGCAAGCGCACCCCAGCATACAATGCAACACAACAAACATCCGAACAACGCGGTACACCCAGCTACAGGGGTGCCGCACACCCCCTATGTTTCACCGATGAGGTGCTGGACCATGAATTTCCAGAGGGATTCAATCCCGTAAACATAGAGACATATGACGGAACAACAGATCCTGGGGTCTGGATTGAGGACTACATCCTTCATATTCATATGGCTCGAGAAGATGATCTCCACGCCATCAAGTACTTACTCCTCAAGCTCAAAGGGCCACCTCGTCACTGGCTTAAAGGCCTCCCCGAAAGCTCCATTGGAAGTTGGGAAGAGCTCGAAGACGCCTTCCGGGCAAATTTTCAAGGGACTTATGTCCGACCTCCGGATGCGGACGATTTGAGTCATATAACTCAACAGCCCAGAGAGTCAGCCCGAAAGCTTTGGAACAGGTTTCTTACTAAAAAGAACCAGATTGTCGACTGTCCGGACGCCGAAGCCTTGGCAGCTTTTAAGCATAGCGTCCGTGACGAATGGCTCGCCAGACACCTCAGCCAAAACAAGCCGAGAACGATGGCCGCATTAACAAGCCTCATGACCCACTTTTGCGCGGGTGAGGACAGCTGGCTAGCCAGATACAGCACCAGTGACCCCAGTACATCTGAAGTTAGAGATTGAAATGGGAAATCATGGCGCAACAACAACAACAAACGCCGGAATAAAGAAGACAACACGAAGGGAACGGTAGTAAACGCCGGATTCAAAAGCTCTCGGCCAGGTCAAAAGCCGCCCTCTAAAGGCACCAGGGATGAACTGTCCAGCCTCAACAAAATTTTGGACCAAGTATGTCAGATCCATAGTACCCCTGGTAAACCTGCTAATCATACCCATAGAGAATGTTGGGTCTTCAAGCAGTCCGGCAAGCTCAACACCGTACACAAGGGGGAGGATACACCAAGTGAAGACGAGGACGAGCCTCCCAAGCAAGACACTGGGGAACAAAAGAAATTTCGACCAGAAGTCAAAATAGTAAACGTGTTACACGTGATCAAGGGAAAAAACAACGCGGCACTCCCAGGAAAATATACCCAAGTGCCTGTCACCGCGAAGTCCCGCCACTGGCCATCTCAACCGATCACCTTCGACCATCGCGATTACTCAGCAAGTATCTGACGTGCAGGATGGGCTGCCCTGGTATTAGACCCAGTAATTGGCGGATATCACTTCACACGAGCCTTGATGGACGGTGGCAGCAATCTAAACCTAATATATTAGGATACAATCCGCGGGATGGGGTTAGACCCAACAAAAATTCTCCATAGCAATACTACCTTTAAAGGAGTAACACCAGGCCTAGGGGCTCGTTGTACGGGCTCCCTCCTACTACAAGTTATATTCGGCTCCCCCGATAACTTCCGTCGCGAGCATTTAACCTTCCACATCGCTCCGTTCCAAAGTGGCTATCAAGCACTGCTCGGACGCGAAGCTTTCGCTCGCTTTAATGCAATACCACACTACACCTCCCTCACACTCAAGATGCCCGGTCCACGTGGCATCATTTCAGTGAATGGAAATATCAAGCGATCTCTGCGTGCCGAAGAGAGTACGGCTGCCTTAGCAGCCGCACACTAAAGGCGCCCAGACCAATGAAAGCATCCAATAGGTCGTCAAGACCTCAGACACAACTAATCAAGTCCGGCGCCGCTATTTATACCGAATAAATGGTCACACCCCTATTTGTCAACACAAGGGGCTCAACGCGCGGAGACAAGTGGCAATTTATTCTCATCTTGAATTATACATGGTTTCTTTAAAAACTATCATTTTGCACGACAACTTTTTCACCTAAATTCCTCTCTTTTACAGACGATCATCGTGCTACACCCGTCCAGGATATGGCACAACGGAGACACAGGTGCAGACGTGCAGCAGGGACCCGCTCCAAGGATTCTTTTTAGATTAAGACCCTGCATAAACCTTTTTACTGTCTCTTGTTGATACATATCGACCGTTGAGAAGGATGCTGACGTCTTGGCATGTGGCCACGACAGAACAATGCACGTACCTGGACACAAGGGGCTTCTTACAAAGGCCATTATTTAGGCCCGGTTTATACCACAAAGACCGAATACCTTAGGGAGTGTTCGGCGTCGCGAGTTTGGCCCTATATGCATCAGCTCCGAATCATTGTATTTGGTCAAATGTTGGGTTTGCCCGGCTCCTGTGTTTTCGTGCCTTACGTTCCGCTTTACCGGCTAAGGTAGCACCAGGAGAACTACTACGATTGTGCCCTGGTTCATCCGGACGAGCACCTCGGTAGAGAAAGCTGAAAACTGACTGTCATGATATAGCGTGAGACTGGTCAACCACTCGATGACTTGTTGGAATGTTAGAATTCCTCCGCCTTAACGAAGGGCCGTTTTCCGGCCAGGCATGTATGCACCCCGGGATCGGGAGAGTGCGGAGCCACCAGGGGCTATCTAGTAGCCCCACTGTCAAACTCCTATGGCTAAGTGAAAGTGCTAAAGCATTATAGTCTGGTTGCCTTGCTCGCTCCGCTATCACCTCCTTAATAGGACCAAGACGTTGGGTTAAGTGTGAATGCGTGTTTTTTGCGAGCACCTCCGCGTTATATGCGTGGGGGTTGAAGCCGACGGCTGCAATCTTTCAGGTTATACACATGTATACATAAACGGCCGCCCAGGAGGCATCATATTACTTTCAGGCAAAAGTATAAAAATAGCCTTATAAAAATATATAAAAGCATTTCGCTTACAATGAGATTACATATCACTCAAACATAATATTTTTTGAGCACTGGGTCTCTATCAAACGAGCACCCTCGAGAACTTCAAAGTAGTGCTCAGCAGCCATTCGACCTATGGCCGAATCCCGCGCTGCAACAGTGGTAGCATCCATCTCCGCCCAGTATGCTTTAACACGGGCAAAGGCCATCCGTGAGCCCTCTATGCACGCCGACCTCCTCATCGCATTAATGCGCGGCACCACATCAAGGAACTACTGCACCAAGCTGAAATAGCTGTTCGGTTTTGGCCTTTCCGGCCATAGCTGATCCACAACAGACCTCATGGCGAGTCCGGAGAACCTATTCAGTTCGGCCCATTCAGCTAATTGGTCAGTCAATGAAAGCAGACGCTCGGGAGAATGGAATTGTGTCCAAAACAGCTGGTCCACTTCACGGTCCGTCTGACCCTAGAAGTACTTGGCCGCATCGGCAGCGCTCACCGCCAAATCCATATACACATCCTCCAAACTCCACAGCCGATCCAGAGAGGCATACCGTGGATCTCCGAACTTCCTCCGCAACATAAAGGATTTCCCAGCTACAATATCCCCGGCTTCCCGCAGCTCCTCCTTCTTCGCCCTCATAGCAGAGCGGATGTCTTTTCTCGTTGCAGCAGCCTTCTCAAGGTCCGATGCCTTCGCTAGGTTTTCCTTTTCAAGAACCTGGCAACGGTCGGCGGCGGCTTTTAATTCTATGGCCATCTTGGCCATCTTATGTCGGCTCTCGCCATGCGGGGCCTTCTCGGCTTTCAACTCTTTGGCCGCCTTCAAAGCAGCCGCATTACCAAACCTCGCTTGTTCCTTGGCTCAGGCAAGTTCTACCCGCAAGGCTTCAACAGTGGCAGCTCCATCTACATTCACAACATATTAAAGATACTAGCATCATGTTGCTCTTACTATGTGGCGTTTACCAGATAATGACACTTACCCTGTGCCTCGTCAAGCCTTTTGTTAACAAGCTCGATGTCAGCATCTGCCCCATCCAACTGCCGCTTTAAATAGGCAAACTCGCTAGTCCGGCTAGCCACCGGAGCTTCCATCACCTGCACATAGAGGCAGTATGGTTATTACCTGGGAATATGATCCTCTATTCGTTGTCGTTTCTGACGACAACCAGAGTCTCAGGGGCTACTATCTACATAGGGCACACCTAGCTTGTGCAGGACTATCATACATTATTTTACGTACCTCAAAGCCTGCCAGTAGACTCATAAAAGCTTCATGCAATCCGCTTTCGGCGGACGAGATTCTCTCCATCACCGTATTCATTAGCACACGGTGTTCATCTGAGATGGCCGCTCGCCCCACCAACTCCCTCAGAACATCCGATCGCACACCAGACGGTGCCGAACTCTTTTTTCCGCTCTCTTCCGGAGCCAGACACCGGGAGCTTTGGGGGTCAATGGGATTATCTTCTGGCCTCACTGGACTCAGAGAGGCCCTCCGCGACGACACTTCGGGGTCGCCCGCTTCCGGAGCGGAGGAGTCCGGAGGAGGCGTTTCGCTCTCCATCATCTCTGGAAGAAGATCCCCTGAAGACGAGCTCATTTGAGAGGGGCTAAGGCCCGGACTGCAAAGATATATGCGGTGGTTGTTTTCTCAGAAGAAAAAGATGGCATACCTGTACTATTAAAGTATTTCGGGTCACTTACGACTCGCTGGAGAATTGATCCCCCCGTGGACTTTGTGCGGCAAAAGCACCCCCAAGGTAGGACCCTCTGTGGGAGACTTCTTCTCCCGTTTGGAAGCTTCGGCTTCCAAATCCCCGGGCGCAGTCCTTTTCCTCCTCCGGTGGTCTTCCTTCATGGAGACGCTTGCTCCCTCGGTTAGAATGGGCAGCGTTGGGGGCCCGCGTCCGCCCGTATTATCCTCCCCAGTATCTTCCTTCAAGGGCTCCGGGCAAGGTGCGACCTGGAGCATCTTTTCCAATATTGGATTGTCCAAACCCTCAGGGAGGGGGGCCGAACACCGAATCAACTTCGCCTTTGTTAGCCAGTCCTGGTCAAGAAGCAAACTCTCAGAAATAACTTCGTAACAAATGAGAGATAGTATGTTCGGCCGGAAGATTCCTTACCTGTTCGGCGGCGCGGTTACTGCTCAGGCCCACGTCCTCGGTGATTTCTGGACACTCTACCCGAGGTCCGAAGAATGACTTGTACATCTCCTCGTGCGTCAGGCCGAGGAAATTTTGAATGACACACGGTCCCTCGGGATTGTACTCTCACAAGCGAAGGGGCCGGCATTTGCAAGGCTGGACTTGACGAACCAGCATAACTTGTATTACCGCAACCAAATTAAAATCCCCATTGAAGAGATCTCGAATGCGGCTTCGCAGTATAGGCACGTCCTTGGCTGGACCCCAGCTCAGACCTCTGTTGATCCATGACATCAGTTGTGGTGGAGGGCCCGAGCGGAAAATAGGGGCGGCCGCCCACTTGGCACTTCTAGGAGCCGTGATGTAGAACCACTCCTGTTGCCACAATTAAGACACCTCTGGAATGGAACCTTTGGGCCATGGAGCTCCCGTCATCTTGCATATTGAGGCACCTCCACGCGCTGCATGTTGCCCCTCGATCATCTTTGGCTTTACTTCAAAGGTCTTGAGCCACAGGCCAAAGTGAGGGGTAACCCGGAGGAAGGCCTCACACACGACGATAAATGTCGTGATATGAAGAAAGGAGTCCGGATCTAGATCATGGAAACCTAGCCCGTAATAAAACATCAAACCCCTGACGAAAGGATCCATAGCAAGGCCTAGACCTCGGAGGAAGTGGGAGACGAACACGACATTCTCGTTGGGTTCGGGGGAGGGGACGGCCTGCCCTCGGGCAGGCAGCTGATGCAAAACCTCGGCAGTCAGATATCTGGCCTCCCTCAACTCTTTGATGTCTTCTTCCGTGACGGAGGAAGGCACCCATCGGCCTTGAAGGCTAGATCCGGACATGATTGAAGGTTCGGAGCACCTGACCTGAACTTTGGGTGTTTGAGCTTGAGGTGGGGGAAGGATTCGATTGAGCACGGGAGGGAAAAATAAAAGCCTTGTCCCTTTATAAAGAGGGTGAATATCAAGCGTCCTCTCCGTGGCCGTTTGGACTTGCCTATAGTCTAGGAGTCGTAGAAGCGGTTGGGTTACCCACGCCCGTATTGATGAGAATCCCGGAATAAGGGGACACGATCTCTGCTTTAACAAGAGGTGCCAAGGAAACCGCCTCGCATGACGCGCTGAGGTGGGATAATAAAACAATTCGAATAAAGGCTTGGCCGTGGTGCGTCACACTACGGAATACGTCAGCAGATTAGATTTGTGTAAATATTATTCTCTCTATGGCAATATGTGGAAACTTATTTTGCAGAGTCGGACACTATCTTTGTGTTCAAAATCTTCTATGAAGTACTTGGAGGAGGAACCCACCTTGCAATGCCGAAGACAATCTGCGCGCCGGACGCATCGTCATTGAAGCCTGGTTCAGGGGCTACTGAGGGAGTCCTGGATTAGGGGGTGTCCGGATGGCCGAACTATACCTTCAGCCGGACTCCTGGACTACGAAGATACAAGATTGAAGACTTCGTCCCGTGTCCGGAAGGGACTTTCCTTGGCGTGGAAGGCAAGCTTGGCGATATGGATATGTAAATCTCCTACCATTGTAACCGACTTTGTGTAACCCTAACCCTCTCCGGTGTCTATATAAACCGGAGGGTTTTAGTCCGTAGGACAACATACAGAACAACAATCATACCATAGGGTAGCTTCTAGGGTTTAGCCTCTCCGATCTCGTGGTAGATCTACTCTTGTACTACCCATATCATCAATATTAATCAAGCAGGACGTAGGGTTTTACCTCCATCAAGAGGGCCCGAACCTGGGTAAAACTTCGTGTCCCTTGCCTCTTGTTACCATCCAGCCTAGACGCATCATTCGGGAACCCCTACCCGAGATCCGCCGGTTTTGACACCGACAGGGGGCGCGAGTGGGGGGAGTGGGTGGTGGCTAGGGTTGGACTGGGGGGAGTGGGGGTTAAGGCGATGGGGTGGGACGGCTGGGCTAGGTGGGCTGGCCGGGCAGCTGGGCCAGTGGGCCGTGGGAGGGGGTTCCCTCTTTTTTTGTTTTTGTTAGTTTTTGTTTTTGTTTTTCCCCTCTATTTTATTTCTTTTCTGTTTTAATTCCTTTTAAATACTTAGGCCTTTTATAAAGGTACGATTCCTTCAACATAATCACCTAGCCAATTATTGGCACGCTCCGAACATTTTTGTTTTAATTTTTGAAATCTTTTATTATTTAACTTTGTTTTAAATTTGAATTTGAATCGGTTTTAAACCAACGGTAGATTAGCAACAGTAACCGTGGTGACGTGGCACCATTTGCGTGGAATTACTGTAGCTTGATTACCCGGGCGTTACAAAACTCCTCCACTACAAGAAATCTCCTGCCGAGATTTAGGAGGTAGAAGGAAACAATGCGGGGTATTCATCACGCAGGCGGTCCTCGCGTTCCCAAGTGGCTTCATCTTCAGAGTGATGCGACCATTGGACCTTGAGGAACTTGATCGCTTTATGACATGTGCGGCATTCAGCTTGGTCGAGAAAGCGGACCGGATGCTCTTTATAGGAGAGGTCCTGTTGTAATTCGAGCACTTCATGATCCACTGCTCGGATTGGATCCTTGAAGCAACGACGGAGTTGTGACACGTGGAACACGTCGTGAACCTGAGAAAGGTTGGGCGGAAGCTCTAGTTGACATGCCACTTTTCCACGCCTTTCGAGAATAGTGAAGGGACCGATATAGCGAGGAGCTAGCTTGCCCTTGATTCCGAAGAGGTGAGCACCCTTCATTGGTGTAACTCGAAGATAAGCCTTTTCGCCTGGTTGATAGACCATGTCTTTGTTCGAACCAGAAGGAGAGAAATGGATGGTAGAACCAAAATGGGGACGCACCTGAGCTACCACGGCAAGGCCGGGGGGAAAATCCCAATGCAGAAGACCTTCCATGATCGTTTAGATCAACTAGATCAGAAATCTACATGGCTGAGTGGTGTGTGGTGGAGGGCAGGTGGGAGGGAGGGGAGAAGAGGAGAGGAGGTGGGAGGAGCCATCACACTTGACCATGTCTTTGTGATGACGGTCATACTGACTTTTCTTACGCGACTAAGCAGTCTTGAAATTCTCACAAATGATGCGGACTTGTTCTTTGGCCTGTTGGATAATATCCGGACCGAAGAGTGGTCGTTCCCCAGTTTCTGACCAGTTCAGAGGGGTCCGACACTTTCGTCCATATAGCACTTCGAAGGGGGACATCTTCAAACTAGCTTGATAGCTATTATTATAAGAGAACTCGGCATATGGAAGAAATTCCTCCCATTTCTAGCCGAAGGAAATTATACAAGCTTGAAGCATGTCTTCGAGAACCTGGTTGACATGTTCAACCTGCCCTTGCGACTAAGGATGAAATGCAGTACTGAACGACAGATGAGTTCCCATAGCTTCTTGGAAACTTGCCCAGAATCTTGAAGTGAATAAGCTGCCATGATCTGAACTGATAACCAGTGGAATACTATGAAGTGAAACAATTCTGGACATGTAGAGAGTTGCAAGCTGACTAGCAGTGATTGTTTCTTTGACCGCCAGAAAATGTGCAACTTTAGAAAGCCAGTCAATGACAACAAGAATAGCATCATTACCTTTCTGCGATTTGGGAAATCCAGTGACGAATTCCATTTCAACATGGTCCCATTTCCATTCAGGAATAGAGATAGGTTGTAGAGTTCCAGCAGGCCTTTGATGCTCTGCTTTGATACGGCGGCAAACGTCACACTCAGCAACATATCGAGCAATGTCATGAGCTTCATATTAGACCACCAGAATCTCTAACGGATGTCTTGGTACATCTTTGTACTACCAGGATGAATAGACAAAGGCATATCATGATCTTCTTTCATAACCTTTTTAGTATGATCCAGATTTTTCTTCGAACGTGGTACCACTAGGCGGCCTTTGAAGTACAAGGCGCCATCATCGGTGATAGTGAAGAATTAGTGCTTTCCTTCTGCTAGATGGCGTTTAATCTTATGGACTTCAGAGTCATAACCTTGAATAGTCTTTATACCATCTATGAGATCTGGTACGACAGCCGGGGTATTTAGAGAACCCCTAGTAACAACATGAAGATTCATCTTCTGAAACTCTGGGGGAGGGGGAGTGACTGCTCCAGGAGGAACAATATGAAGGTTCAGCTTTCTAAATTCTTCGACAAGCGAGGGCTGAACTTTGTGAACCTGGAGGTGGTTGAAATAAGACTTGCGGCTCAAGGCATCAGCCATTACATTAGCCTTGCCGGGGGTATAGGATATACCCACGTCAAAGTCTGCAACAGTCTCCATCCATCTCTGCTGACGGAGGTTCAGATCTGGCTGAGTAAACAGATACTTCAGACTTTGGTGGTCGGTGAAGATCTCGCAACGATTATCGAGAAGGTAATGTCGCCACTGCTTCAGTGCATGAATGACAGCAACAAGCTCGAGGTCGTGAACTGGGTAGTTTTCTTCATGAGGGCGCAGTTGACGAGCGGCATAAGAAATCACTCTGCGCTCTTGCATTAGGACCCATCCTAATCCTTAACGGGAAGCGTCGCAGTAAATGATGAAGTCCTTCTTAGTATCAGGTGGAGCAAGCACTGGGGCCGAAGTCAACTTGTCTTTGAGTGCCTGGAAACTTTCCTGACACTTGTCTGTCCATTCGAACTTGACACCCTTATGCAACAGATTAGTCAGACGCCTGGCAATCTTGGAGAAGTTCTCGATGAATCGACGACAATAGCTGGCGAGACCGAGAAAACTTCGGACTTGCTTGACATTCTCCGGAGGAGTCCAATCAAGAATAGCCTGAACTCGTTCAGGGTTGACGACAATACCATCCTTGGAGATGACATGCCCAAGCTAGGTTACTTCGGGGAGCCAGAATTCACACTTGGAATACTTAGCATAGAGTTGATGCTCTCAAAGCTTTTCCAGCATAAGACGAAGATGTTCAGCATGTTCTTCCTTGTTCTTGGAAAATACAAAGATATCATCCAGATAAACCACGACGAACTTGTCGAGGTAATCGATGAATATATAGTTCATCAGACGAGAGAAGGTGGCGGGAGCATTCGTTAAGCCGGATGACATGACGGTGTACTAGTATGACCCATACCGAGTCACGAAGGCGGTTTTCGGGATATCCTCTTCACGAAAACGGATCTGGTGGTAACCCAACCTCAAGTCGAGTTTGGAGAACACTGATGAACCAGCCAGTTGATCATAAAGATCATTGATCCGAGGAAGAGGATATTTATACTGAATGGTAGCTTGGTTTATAGGACAGTAGTCTTGGACTAATCGGTTCGTCCCATCCTTCTTATTAACAAAGAGAGAAGGTACTCCCCAAGGAGAGCAACTAGGGCGAATGAAACCTTTGACAAGATATTTGTCGATTTCCTCCTTAAGCTCAGTGAGTTCATGTGGCGGCATCTTGTAGGGTCGTTTGGCTATAGGGGTGGTGCCTGGTTTCAAGTTGATAAGGAATTCGACTGCCCTAGAAGGGGGAATCCCTGGAAGTTCTTCCGAAAAGACGTCTTGGAATTCACGAACGACAAGAATGTTTTCAATGCCCTTGAGTGGTGCAGTGTTCAACGCATTCAAGGCATAAAGCCGTGCCTCGGCGTTTTGAACTAGATGAGCTTGGTAAGCAATTATTTCATCAGAAGGGTGTAGCAGATGGACGATCTTAGTCGCGCAAACTATAGAAGCAGTATGCGCTTTCAACCAATCCATTCCCAGAATGAGATCAATGCTAAAGGACTTCAGTACGATGGGAGAGACAAGGAATTCCAGTCCTTCGATTTCAACGGGGACGTCGTTGCAAATCATGGAGGTCCGACATTGGCCCGCGTGAGTGTGTTCTAATAGCGAAGTGTTCATGTCCTCACATTTAATGTCGTGCAAGCATGCAAAATCTTCTGACATGAATGAATGTGATGCACCTGTATCAAATAAAACAGATGCTGGTACTGAATTTACGAGGAGTGTACCCATCACGATAGCAGGCTGGTCTAGAACTTCATTGAGATCAACGTGGTTGGCATGAACACGACCATAAGACCTAGCATTGTTGTTGAAAGACTGGTTGCTTCCACGGCCAGCTGCAGGAAGGGCTAGTTGATTCTGGTTCTGAAAGTAGTTCTTGGTGAGGTGACCTGGTTGGCCACACTTGTAGCATAGACCATTATTGGGAGTGGGAACAGGATCTTGGGGTGGTGGAGCTGGAAGCCTTGGCTGCCTAGTTGGTGGGGGAGGCAGGCATGGTGCAGCATAGGACTACCTTGGAGCAGGTGCTGTAGGCTGGTACATGCTGTTGGGAATCCATATTCTACGCTTCTACAAAGATGGGCCCGAAGATGACGCCGTGTCACGGTTGTGCCTGTGAGAGCTCTGGTGTTCCTGCAGACCAGTTTCGACATTGATGGCCTTGTTCACCAAGGTGGCGAAATCAGCAAAGTCATGCACTAGAAGTGCGAGCTTGATGTCAGCTTGAAGGCCATCACGGAACTTCTCATGTCTGCGTGCATCAGTTGCAATGTCTTCTTCAGCATAGCGGGATAAATCCAGAAACTCCCACTGATAAGCTTCCACAATTTTGTTGCGGAACTCATGCTTCTTACGGTCCATGACTCCCTGAGGAATGAAGCGAGCACGGAAAGCATCTTGGAAGTCTGGCCAGGTGATGATTGTTCCGACCGGCAGAGTACACCTGTGACTGTCCCACCATTAAGCTGTGGGTCCCTTCAAGCAGAAGGAAGCAAAGGTGACATAGCTGGCAGGGGCTACATCAACAGACTCCATCTCATAGGTGATGTCACGGAGCCAGTCATCAGCATCCAGAGGCTGAGTTGAGCTGCGGTACACAGTTGGGTTAAGACGCATGAAATCCTGCAGAGTCACCTGGGTTGGTTGCTGGTTCATATTGGGGCGAGGAAACTGATCCATCATATTTTCCATGAATTGGCGGTTCAGCTCGAACTGTTGGATCATACCATCCATGTACTCAGGCGGTGGTGGGGCATGGCCACCGCGACCACGACCACCTGGTCTAACCATCCTGTTAATATATAACAGGGGTAGTTCAGCATTGAGAAATTGCAAGGACAATAATCATTCATGATGAAACATGAATAATGAAAGGAACACGATAGATGCTACATAGTAGTTGGTATATCTTATAAAAGAGATCATGCATGGAGTTCGGTACACAGAGTTCAATACATAGGCTAAGAACATCATAGGCGGCACGCAGGCTCGCGGCGAATGCATCTAACACTAACAAGCAAGCCTACATCAGTCCTAGGAGGAACTGTGGAGGTAGGTGTAGCCTGACAGCTGGTAGTGACGCGAAGGGAAGTCCTCCACGTGAGTAGCCTGGGGTCCGCGGATACTCTAGTGCGGAACCCGACGCGCAGGTGGCAGGAGAGGACCAAGTGCGGGAGAGTAGCCTCCCACATCTGGCCAGCCGACGCCCTGTGGCATCACGGTCCTGGCAGGATAGATCACAGAACGCGACAGATCACCAAATCGGACAGAGGGTTGCAACAGCGTCAGAGCACGGTACAGGTGCTGACGGGTGGTGTACAACTCGTGGCGAAGAGCTCAGTTAGCTCTATCCAGCCCATCAGCATGGGGAACCAGGTTCTGATGGTAGAAGGGCTCTCGGGTGACAGTGGAGTAGGCAGCAGTGTAGTATCCCTCCGAACCAACATCGGATCCGATAGCAATGTGCCTGAAAGGGGAGGTGTCCAACTCCCGATACTCTCCATGAAGACGTGTCAGAGCAGCATAAGCAGCATCGTGGACCGCCATGTCGATAGTCACTCCAACACCATGAGCAGTGTGCAGCACGGTAGTGGAGTCATACTCCCGAGAGTAGAGGTGGATGGCACGGTAGTGCTCCTGGTTGAAGTCCTGGTACTCCTCGTAGACGGTGTACTCAGGGTGCCGGCGATAACCCAGATAGGTCATCATCTCAACCAACACAGCAGGTGATCCTGAGGCACCAATGGCCGTCATGTGGCGCACGACCTGTCTCGTGGGCTCCATCTGAAAACAAAGGTGTTTCAAAGGAGTCAAATGACAGTGTGGATAAAGTTCAATATACTACTCTAAAGATTAACTAGGGCTTATCCAACTTTGCGGTTAATGTGGTCACGGGATCCTAATGTTAGAGTTAGTAAAATCGTTTAACCCGAGTAGAAGAGAGTTCAGAGTCCCAGAGTAAGGATCAAGGAGTAAAAGAACCTAATACCACCTAGATGCGACATGGGCCCGTAAGGCACACAGCCATGTTATTAAAAGTTTTTGCAATGTCTAGACTCAACTTCGGCCAAGGAGTGTGGAATGGGGATTCCTACAAGCAGTCGGCTCTGATACCAACTTGTGACGCCCCCGATTTGACCGTACACTAATCATACACGCAGACGTGTACGATCAAGATCAGGGACTCATGGGAAGATATCACAACACAACTCTACAAATAAAATAAGTCATACAAGCATCATATTATAAGCCAGGGGCCTCGAGGGCTCGAATACAAGAGCTCGATCATAGACGAGTCAGCGGAAGCAACAATATCTGAGTACAGACATAAGTTAAACAAGTTTGCCTTAAGAAGGCTAGCACAAACTAGGATACAAATCAAAAGGCCTCCTGCGTGGGATCCTCCTAAACTACTCCTGGTCGTTGTCAGTGGGCTGCACGTAGTAGTAGGCACCTCCGGCGTAGTAGGAGTCGTCGTCGACGATGGCGTCTAGCTCCTGGGCTCCATCGTCTGGTTGCAGCAATCGGGTATAGAAAGGGGGAAAAGAGGGAGCAAAGCAACCGTGAGTACTCATCTAAAGTACTCGCAAGCAAGGAGCTACACTACATATGTATGCATTGGTATCAAATGGAAAAGGGGTATCATATGTGGACTAAAGTATAGAATGCCGGAATAAGAGGGGGATAGATAGTCCTTTCGAAGACTATGCTTCTGGTAACCTCCATCTGAGTATCCGGTTCACCTCCATCTTGCAGCAGAAGAAGAGAGTAGATGGTAAGTTTACCAAGTAGCATCGCATAGCAATAATCCTAATGATGATCCTCCCCTCGTCGCCCTGTGAGAGAGCGATCACCGGTTGTATCTTGCACTTGGAAGGGTGTGTTTTATTTAGTATCCGGTTCTAGTTTTCATAAGGTCAAGGTACAACTCCAAGTCGTCCTGTTACCGAAGATCACGGCTATTCGAATAGATTAACTTCCCTACAGGGGTGCACCACATTTCCCAACACGCTCGATCCCCTTTGTCCGGACACACTTTTCTGGGTCATGCCCGGCCTCGGAAGATCAACACGTCGCAGCCCCACCTAGGCACAACAGAGAGGTCAGCACGCCGGTCTAAATCCTATGCGCGCAGGGGTCTGGGCCCATCGCCCATTGCACACCTGCATGTTGCGTGGGTGGCCGGAGAGCAGACCTAGCAACCTCCATTACAAAGGAAGTTGCATTACGCGGTCCAACCCGGCGTGTGCCGCTTAGTCACTGACGTCACAAAGGCTTCGGCTGATACCATGACGTCGAGTGCCCATAATTGTTCCCGCGTAGTTGGTTAGTGCATATAGGCCAGTAGCCAGACTCGGATCAAATACCAAGATCTCGTTAAGCGTGTTATCTTGAAGTCAACGCGAACGCCGACCAGGGCCAGGCCCACCTCTCACCTGGGTGGTCTCAACCTGCCATGTTGCTCCGCCACAAAGATCCACACAGAGGGCCGTCGGGAAAGTATGTCCTTCCAGCCCCCAATTCGTGAATCAACCGCAGGTACTCAACGAGCTGACCCGACTTTAGTCACAACATATATCATGTGTAGTAGGTATAATATATACCCGTGATCCACTCCCGACGTGATCACGAGCCGATAGTATAGCACGGGAGACGGACAAGAATGTAGGGCCACTGATGATAAACTAGAATCCTATACTAAGAAATTAGGATTGCAGGTAAAGTATCAACAGTTGTAGCAACAATGACAGGATATGCATCAGAATAGGATTAACGGAAAGCAGTAACATGCTACACTACTCTAATGCCAGCAGTAGAGAGAGATTAGGCGATATGTGGGGACCAGGGGGGCTTACCTGGTTGCTCTGGCAAGAGAGAGGGGTCGTCAACACCGTAGTCATACTGGGTAGCAACAGCGTCGTTCTCGGTGTCTAGCGAGAGAAGAGGGGGGAAGAAACAATACATATTAAGCAAACAGATGCATAGCGATGCATGACCTAACAAGTAGCAGTGCTAGGGGTGCCCTGACGCGGTAAGAGGGGGTACTGGTGAAGGGGGGAAAACATCCGGGAAATTATCCCCCGTGTTTCACATTTTCGGACAGATGAATCGGAGGGGGAAGGTTGCGAGTTCGCTATGCTAGGGATGCGTGGCGGACGAACGGGCTACGCATCCGGATTCATCTCGTCGTTCTGAGCAACTTTCATTTACAAAGTTTTTCCATCCGAGCTACGGTTTATTTTATATTAATTTTAAAAGATTTAAATCATTTTTAGGATTTATTTAATTATTTAAATCAACAGTATCCAGAATAGTGTTTGCAGACATCATCATGACGTCAGCAGTTGACCTGGCCAACCTGAGGTGGGTCCCACCTGTCAATGACCCATTTTAATTAAACACGGTAATTAGCCTAATCAGGATTAATTAAGGGCGTGGGCCCCACTGTCATTGACTGATTAATTAGTTAACTAACGGTTTAATTACTTTAGGTAATTGATTAGTTTAATTAATCAAAATTAATTAATTTAATTAATTCTTTAATTAATTAATTATTTATTTAAATTAATTTTATTTTAAATCATTTTCGTTCACAGGGGGTGGGCCCTGTTTGTCTTGGCCCAGAGGCCTTGCGGGTCGGGCGTGCTAGCGGGAAAGGCCGTGGGCGCCCGATGGGCGCGAGCGCCATGCGCGGCGTCACCTGAACGGGCGCGCCGGCAAGCAGAGCGGCGGCAGCCGTGGCCGGTGCAGGCGCGGATATGTGGGCCGCGGAGAGCAGCCATGGTGGGGAGGCGGAGCGAGGCGAGGGAGGCTGGAGCGGGGCAGCGCAAGGCCGCAGCGGCTGGCGCCGGCTGTGGCGGAGTGGCACGGGGCATAGGCGAGGCGCGTGACGGCGCGCATGAGCTGCAGCGGTGCAGAGGGTGGCGAGGTCACGTGGGCAAAGCAGTGCGGCGAGCAGCACTTGGTGCGGCGTCACGCAGGCACGGTGAGGACGAGAGGCGGACCGACGCGGGGCTAGGCAGAGCAGCGGCGGTGAGGAGCGAGCGGGGCGCGTGCTTCGGTGTGGGCAGGCGCAGTCGAGCGCGGGCGCGTGAGCGGGGCATCGGGGGCGCGCACATCGGAGTGGACGCGGCCACGGTGAGCACGGAGGCGTGCGAGTGAGGAGGAGGGGAGATCCGGGACACGGGCGGCGCACGGGTGCACGCGTGCAGTGGCCGTTGCGACGAGCGCGAGGCGCGCGTGCAGCACTGGCAGGCGGTGTCGTGCGAGGGAGAGGGGAGGGAGCGAGGCTCACGGCGGGTCACAGGGCACGGGCAGCGGAGTTCGAGGCAGGGGATGGGGACGACGCGGACGTAGGGGAGGCAGTCCGTTGAGGAGGAGGAGGAGGCAGCCCAGCGGGGGACGCTCCGACGAGGCCCGTGGAGCTTCGGGCGGCGGCGATGGCGGGTGGTGACGAGGCGGCGAGGTCGTGCGCCGATCCGATCTGGATCGGGGAGAGGGGGAGAGTGGGGGCGCGAGTGGGAGGAGTGGGTGGTGGCTAGGGTTGGACTGGGGGAGTGGGGGGTTAAGGCGGCGGGGTGGGTTGGCCGGCCAGCTCGGCCAGTGGGCCATGGGAGGGGGTTCCCTCTTTTTTGTTTTTGTTGGTTTTTTTTGTTTTTCCTTTTCCCTTTTATTTTATTTCTTTTCTGTTTTAATTCCTTTTAAATACTTACGCCTTTTATAAAGGTACGATTCCTTCATCATAATCACCTAGCCAATTATTGGCACGCTCCGAACATTTTTGTTTTAATTTTTGAAAACTTCTATTATTTAACTTTATTTTAAATTTGAATTTGAATCGTTTTTAAACCAACGGTAGATTAGCAACAGTAACCGTGGTGACGTGGAGAGAATCACATATGATAGGTTTTAGAGGGGAGAGATTAGAATAGAGTGTGGTCTAAGGAGAAAATCACTACCCATATGCACTTGATACAAACACAATCATATGACACCACTCAATTCAAACAAGAGCATACAATCGATCTAGCTACCGTTACAAAATACTCAGACTACTACTATGGGGGAATACTACTGATAATATGGTGGTCGACTAAAAATTTTGATCGGAAGAAGACTCCATGATATCTGCTCCAGCTTCGTCTTCATAGTTCTCATCACTGTCGGGTTCAGAGTCGGTGTCGTCGATGATGATGTAGTCCTTGGGATGGTCGTCACCTCCTGGCGCAGGGTCTCCCATGAATACTCCTAGCCTCTTCTTCAGATCTTCATTCTTCTCCAGTAGTACTACAATTTCCTCTTCATATCCATCGCGTGTAGACTTGAGTTCCTCTTCTAGCTCCATGTTCCTGGTAATCACCTTCTCCAGGTCTATCATGCTGGCGCACATCTGGTTCCCCTGACGAGGAATGTGTTGGTTTAACTCCTGGATGTAGGCTGCAATGGACTTGTCCCTCCTAGTGCTGATCATCTCACATTGCTCATCTTGGCGTCCACATATCTGGTAGATGTTCTCCTTAAGATCCTTGTGGTAAACTACGCCGATGCGTCCCATGGCAATGTGAGCTGCCATGCTCTTTCCTAGACTCCAGGTTGGTGCATTGAAGGAAACCTCTATGGGCTCCTTGACTGGTGTGAAGTGAAGTAAATATGCCCTAGAGGCAATAATAAAGTTGTTATTTATATTTCCTTATATCATGATAAATGTTTATTATTCATGCTTGAATTGTATTAACTAGAAACTTAGTACATGTGTGAATACATAGACAAACATAGTGTCGCTAGTATGCCTCTACTTGACTAGCTCGTTGACTCAATGATATTATGTTTCCTAACTATAGACATGAGCTGTCATTTGATTAAAGGGATCACATCATTAGAGAATGATGTGATTGACTTGACCCATCCGTTAGCTTAGCACAATGATCGTTTAGTTTTGTTTCTATTGCTTTCTCCATAACTTATACATGTTCCTATGACTATGAGTTCAAACATCACAACGTAATTGCGTGACTATAAAGATGCTCTACAGGGGTCTCCAATGGTGTTTGTTGAGTTGGCATAGATCGATATTAGGATTTGTCAGTCCGAGTATCGGAGAGGTATCTTTGGGCCCTCTCGGTAATGCACAGCACTATAAGCCTTGCAAGCAATGTGACTAATGAGTTAGTTACAGGATGATGTATTACGGAACGAGTAAAAAGACTTGCCGGTAATGAGATTGAACTAGGTATTGAGATACAACGATCGAATCTCGGGCAAGTAACATACCGATGACAAAGGGAACAACGTATACCATTACGCAGTTTGACCGATAAAGATATTTGTAGAATATGTGGGAGGCAATATGAACATCCAGGTTCCGCTATTGGTTATTGACCGGAGACGTGTCTCGGTCGTGTATACATAGTTCTGAACCCGTAGGGTCCGCATACTTAACGTTCGGTAATGATCGGTATTACGAGTTTATGTGTTTTGATGTACCGAAGGTAGTTTGGAGTCCCGGATATGATCACATACATGAAGAGGAGTCTCGAAATAGTTGAGACATAAAGACTGATATATCGGACGGCTATATTCAGACACCGGAATTATTCCAGGTGATTTTGGAGAAAACCAGAGTGCCGGAGGGTTACTGGAACACCCCCCCCCCCCGGGGAACTAATGGGCCACATGGGCCTTAGTGGAGAGAGAGAGGGCCGGCCAAGGCAGGGCCGCGTGTCCCTCCCCCTCTAGTCCGAATTGGACTAGGGAAGGGGGGTAGCGCCCCCCTTTCCTTCTCCCTTCTCCTCTCCTTCCTCCCCCCTTCCTCCTCCTAGTTGGACTAGGAAAGGGGGAGTCCTACTCCTACTAGGAGGAGGACTCCTCCCCTCCTTGGCGCGCCCCAAGGGCCGGCCGGCCTCCCCCTTGTTCCTTTATATACGGGGGCAGGGGGCACCCTAGAACACACAAGTTGATCATTGACCCCTTAGTCGTGTGTGGTGCCCCCCTCCACCATAATCCACCTCGATCGTATCGTCGTAGTGCTTAGGTGAAGCCCTGCGCCGGTAGCTTCATCATCACCGTCATCATGCTGTTGTGCTGACGAAGCTCTCCCTCAACACCCAGCTGGATCGAGAGTTTGTGGGACGTCATCGAGCCGAACATGTGCAGATCACGGAGGTGCCATACTTTCGGTACTAGGATCGGTCAGATCGGGAAGACGTATGACTACATCAACCCGTTGTCATAACGCTTCTGCTTACGGTCTACGAGGGTACATGGACAACACTCTTCCCCTCTCGTTGCTATGAATCACCATGATAGATCTTGCATGTGCGTAGGAATTTTTTTGAAATTACTGCGTTCCCCAATAGTGGTATCAGAGCCAGGTCTATGCGTAGATGTTATATGCATGAGTAGAAAACAAAGGAGTTATTGGCGTGGGTATATACATATTGCTTGCCGTCACTAGTTGATTCTTGATTCAGCGGTATTGTTGGATGTAGCGGCCCAGACTGACATTATACGTACGCTTACGTGAGACTGGTTCTACCGACGTGCTTCGCACATAGGTGGCTGGTGGGTGTTTGTTTCTCCAACTTTAGTTGAATCAGATTCAATGAACATGGTTCTTTCGGAAGATCAAAATGCAATTACTATACCACGATGTGGTTTTTGATGCGTAGGTAAGAACGGTTCTTGCTCAGCCTGTAGCAGCCATGTAAAACTTGCAACAACAAAGTAGAGGACGTCTAACTTGTTTTTAAGGGCATGTTGTGATGTGATATGGTCAAGACATGATGCTAAATTTTATTGCATGAGATGATCATGTTTTGTAACACAGTTATTGGCAACTGGCAGGAGCCATATGGTTGTCGCTTTATTGTATGAAATGCAATCGCTATGTAATTGCTTTACTTTATCACTAAGCGGTAGCAATAGTCATAGAAGCAATAGTTGGCGAGACGACAACGATGCTTCGATGGAGATCAAGGTGTCAAGCCAGTGACGATGGTGATCAAGACGGTGGTTTGGAGATGGATATCAAAGGCACAAGATGATGATGGCCATATCATATTAGTTATATTGAATTGCATGTGATGTTTATCCTTATGCATCTTATTTTGCTTAGTTCGACTGTAGCATTATAAGATGATCTCTCACTAAATTTTAAGGTATAAGTGTTCTCCCTGAGTATGCACCATTGCTACAGTTCATCGTGTCGAGACACCACGTGATGATCGGGTGTGATAAGCTCTACATTCACATACAACTGGTGCAAGCCAGTTTTGCACACATAAAATACTCAGATTAAACTTGACGAGCCTAGCATATATAGATATGGCCTCAGAACACTGGGACCGAAAGTTCGAGCGTGAATCATATAGTAGATATGATCAACATATGTACATGATCAGGGCATAAGATTTGGCTTATCTGCGCAAGACAATGAAATTCTGTCCAGACTATTGAATGACCCAATCCCTTGTCAGAATCTGAACAACTTCATCTTCCAAGCTGTCAGCCTGCTGCTTGATTCGTTCGGGCCATGGAGGGATCGGTATGGGCTAAGAAGAAACTCTGTGCATCTCTCTGTTTTGGTCACACATGACTCTGCTGGCTTCAACTTCTCTCACCAATCGAGCCTTGACACCCACCTGACCCCATCTTCAGTCACCAACGAGGAGATACCTGACTCTGCTACTGTGGACTACATTTCTGAAACCCCTGCACTGCCTGATCTTCAGATTCTCCCTGTGACCGCATAGCCTATGGTTGTGGCTCCTCTAGTTGCCATTGGGACTCGTACCAGATGTGCCTGAACTGCTGCTCCAATTTCCACCTCTGAAGTACGTCGCAGCCTTCACTCCAACAAATATGATGGGTTCAAGGTACCCCCCTCACTGACACTTGTAAGTCCAACTCCAAAGTTAAGCCACGGATCATCCCCTCTATTGGATCCACTAGCCCTACCGCTCATAATACAGGTGAAATTCCACACCCAACTCCTATTACCACTTTGCAATCAATTGGGATCAACAGGTGTGCTATACCTACATCTGAGTTATCTACTGAAGCTCTGTCCGCTGAGCCCACTGTGCTGCCTGCATCTTCTGCAATGGAGCCCTCGGTGGAGGAACAAGGAGAGAATCTCTCTCTTAACACCGTCTAATCTCACCCCTCCAGATGCCACTTTTGAGCTGCTGGAATGTGCTCTCATGGAACATCTGAGGCCTCGATTCGGAGAAGAAGCAACTGGCTCTTAATAATGCGATAAACACTAGTGGTTGTGCTATCCTTTGTCTTTAGGAGACTAAGATGTCAAAGGTCACTTTTTCTTTTATTAAAACTTGTTGCCCTAGAAAATTTGATCGTTTTGCATTTGTTCCATCACATGGCTCTTCGGGTGGGGTGCTTACGATTTGGAAAAGCGTTGTTTTCTCGGGCACGATAGTTTCATCTGACCTCTTTGCTCTAGTTATCAACTTCATCAGCACGCAATCCTCTCAAAGCTGGACGTTAGTTAATGTCTATGGGCCATGCGCTGGGGCCGACCGGGATGCATTTACCCAATGGCTATATGATGTTCACATTCCTAGTGGGTAGGATTGGCTTTTTCTCGGTGATTTTCACTATATGCGAGCTCCTGATAATCATAACAAACCAGGTGGAAATACACAGGACATGCTTACATTCAACAACATCATCCATAAACAACAACTTATTGAGCTACCTGTGCAAGGTAGGGCGTACACCTGGAGCAACATGCAGCTCGACCCTCTCCTTGAACAGATTGACTGGTTTCTTACCTCACTTCATTGGACGAACGCATTGTCGGGGAACGTAGCAGAATTTAAAATTTTCTACGCATCACCAAGATCAATCTATGGAGTTATATAGAAACGAGGGAAAGGGGAGTGCATCTACATACTCTTGTAGATTGCGAGCGGAAGCGTTCAAGAGAACGGGGTTGATGGAGTCGTACTCGTCGTGATCCAAATCACCGATGATCTAGCGCCAAACGGATAGCACCTCCGCGTTCAACACATGTACGGTTGGGAAGACGTATCCTCCTTCTTGATCCAGCAAAGGGGAAGGAGAGGTTGATGGAGATCCAGCAGCACGACGGTGTGGTGGTGGAAGCAACGGTGTTCTCGGCAGGGCTTCGCCAAGCTCAGCGAGAGGGAGACGTGTCACGGGAGGGAGAGGGAGGCGCCAGGGGCTAGGGTGCGGCTGCCCTCCCTCCCCCACTATATATAGGATCCCTAGGGGGGCACCGGCCCTAGGAGATGGGATCTCCAAGGGGGGGCGGTGGCCAAGAGGGTGGCTTGCCCCCCAAGCCAAGTGGGGCGCCCCCCACCCCTAGGGTTTCCAACCCTAGGCGCAGAGGGAGGCCCATGGGGGGGGGGCGCACCAGCCCACCAGGGGCTGGTTCCCCTCCCACTTCATCCCATGGGGCCCTCCGGGATAGGTGCCCCACCCGGTGGACCCCCGGGACCCTTCCGGTGGTCCCGGTACAATACCGATTACCCCCGAAACTTTCCCGATGGCCGATACTTGACTTCCTATATATAAATCTTCACCTCCGGACCATTCCAAAACTACTCGTGACGTCCGGGATCTCATCCGGGACTTCGAACAACTTTCGGGTTACCGTATACTAATATCTCAACAACCCTAGCGTCACCGAACCTTAAGTGCGTAGACCCTACGGGTTTGGGAGACACGCAGACATGACCGAGATGACTCTCCGGCAATAACCAACAGCGGGATCTGGATACCCATGTTGGCTCCCACATGCTCCTCGATGATCTCAATGGATGAACCACGATGTCGAGGATTCAATCAATCCCGTATACAATTTCCTTTGTCAATCAGTACGTTACTCGCCCGAGACTCGATCGTCGGTATCCCAATACCTCGTTCAATCTCGTTACCGGCAAGTCACTTTACTCGTACCGTAATGCATGATCCTGTGATCAACCACTTGGTCACTTTGAGCTCATTATGATGATGCATTGCCGAGTGGGCCCAGAGATACCTCTCCGTCATACGGAGTGACAAATCCCAGTCTCGATTCGTGCAAACCCAACAAACACTTTCGGAGATACCCGTAGTGCACCTTTATAGTCACCCAGTTGCGTTGTGACATTTGGCACACCCAAAGCACTCCTACGGTATCTGGGAGTTGCACAATCTCATGGTCTAAGGAAATGATACTTGACATTCGGAAAAGCTATAGCAAACAAACTACACGATCTTTGAGCTATGCTTAGGATTGGGTCTTGTCCATCGCATCATTCTCCTAATGATGTGATCCCGTTATCAATGACATCCAATGTCCATAGTCAGGAAACCATGACTATCTTTTGATCAACGAGCTAGTCATCTAGAGGCTCACTAGGGACGTGTTGTGGTCTATGTATTCACACATGTATTACGATTTCCGGATAACACAGTTATGGCATGAACAATAGACAATTATCATGAACCAGGAAATATAATAATAACCATTTTCTTATTGCCTCTAGGGCATATTTCCAACAGTCTCCCACTTGCAATAGAGTCAATAGTCTAGATACATTGTGATGAATTGAACACCCATAGAGTTCTGGTGTTGATTATGTTTTGCTCTAGGGAGAGGTTTAGTCAACGGATCTGCCACATTCACGTCTGTATGTACTCTACAAATATCTATGTATCCATTTTGAACACTTTCATGAATGGAGTTGAAGCGACGCTTGATATGCCTGGTCTTCCTGTGAAACCTGGGCTCCTTGGCAAGGGCAATAGCTCCAGTGTTGTCACAGAAGAGAGTCATCGGGCCCGACGCATTGGGAATGACTCCTAGGTCGGTAATGAACTCCTTCACCCAGATTGCTTCTTGTGCTGCCTCCGAGGCTGCCATGTACTCCGCTTCACATGTAGATCCCGCCACAACGCTTGGCTTGCAACTGCACCAGCTTACCGCCCCACCATTCAAAATATAAATGTATCCGGTTTGTGACTTAGAGTCATCCAGATCTGTGTCGAAGCTAGCATCGACGTAACCCTTTACGACGAGCTCTTCGTCACCTCCATAAACGAGAAACATATCCTTAGTCCTCTTCAGGTACTTCAGGATATTCTTGACCACTGTCCAGTGTTCCATGCCGGGATTACTTTGGTACCTTCCTACCAAACTTACGACAAGGTTTAAATCAGGTCTGGTACACAGCATAGCATACATGATAGACCCTATGGCCGAGGCATAGGGGACGACAATCATCATTTATCTATCTTTTGCCATGGTTGGGCATTGAGTCGTGCTCAATCTCGTACCTTGCAATACAGGCAAGAACCACTTCTTTGACTGATCCATATTGAACTTTTTCAATATCTTGTCAAGGTACAAACTCTGTGAAAGACCAATGAGGCGTCTCAATCTATCTCTATAGATCTTGATTCCTAATATGTAAGCAACTTCTCCAAGATCGTTAATTGAAAAACACTTGTTCAAGTAGGCCTTTATGCTTTCCAAGAATTCTATATCATTTCCCATCAACAATATGTCATCCACATACAATATGAGAAATGCTACAGAGCTCCCACTCACTTTCTAACATGATTCGGACAGACTTCAGCTTCGCTACGGGTGAGAAAGTCTCATCGTAGTCAACCCCTTGAACTTGTCAATAACCCTTAGCAACAAGCCGAGCTTTATAGATGGTTACATTACCATCCGCATCTGTCTTCTTCTTAAAGATCCATTTATTTTCTATGGCTCGCCGATCATCAGGCAAGACAGTCAAAGTCCATACTTCGTTTTCATACATGGATCCTATCTCGGATTTCATGGCTTCTAGCCATTTGTCAGAATCTGGGCCCGCCATCGCTTCCTCATAGTTCGAAGGTTCACCGTTGTCTAACAACATGATTTCCAAGACAGGGTTGCCGTACCACTCTGGTGCGGAATGTGTCCTTGTGGACCTACGAAGTTCAGTAGCAACTTGATCTGAAGTTTCATGATCATCATCGTTAACTTCCTCTCTAGTCAGTGCAGGCACCTCAGGAACATTTTCCTGAGTTGCACCACTTTCCGGTTCAAGAGGCAATACTTCATCAAGTTCTACTTTCCTCCCACTTACTTCTTTCGAGAGAAACTCTTTCTCTAGAAAGGATCCATTCTTGGCAACAAAGATCTTGCCTTCGGATCTGAGGTAGAAGGTATACCCAATAGTTTCTTTAGGGTATCCTATCAAGACGCATTCTTCTGATTTGGGTTCGAGCTTTTCAGGTTGAAGTTTCTTGACATAAGCATCGCATCCCCAAACTTTTAGAAACGACAACTTAGGTTTCTTCCCAAACCATAATTCATACGATGTCATCTCAACGGATTTCGATGGAGCCCTATTTAAAGTGAATGCGGCAGTCAGTAAAGCATAGCCCCAAAATGACAGCGGTAGATCGGTAAGGGACATCATAGATCGCACCATATCCAATAGAGTGCGATTACGACGTTCGGACACACCATTACGCTGAGGTGTTCCAGGCGGCGTGAGTTGTGAAACTATTCCACATTTCCTTAAGTGCGTGCCAAATTCGTGACTCAAGTATTCTCCCCCATGATCTGATCGCAAGAACTTGATTTTTCTGTCACGTTAATTCTCAACCTCACTCTGAAATTCCTTGAACTTTTCAAAGGTCTCAGACTTGTGTTTCATTAAGTAGACATACCCATATCTACTCTCAAGTCATCAGTGAGGGTGAGAACATAATGATAGCCACCACGAGCCTCAACACTCATTGGACCGCACACATCAGTATGTATGATTTCCAATAAGTTGGTTGCTCGCTCCATTGTTCCTGAGAACGGAGTCTTGGTCATTTTACCCATGAGGCATGGTTCGCGCGTGTCAAATGATTCGTAATCAAGAGACTCCAAAAGTCCATCTGCATGGAGCTTCTTCATGCGTTTGACACCTATGTGACCAAGGCGGCAGTGCCACAAGTATGTGGGACTATCATTATCAACCTTACATCTTTTGTTATTCACAGTATGAATATGTGTAACATTACGCTCGAGATTCATTAAGAATAAACCATTCACCAGCAGAGCATGACCATAAAACATATCTCTCATATAAATAGAACAACCATTATTCTCGGATTTAAATGAGTAGCCGTCTCGAATTAAACGAGATCCTGATACAATGTTGATGCTCAAGGCTGGCACTAAATAACAATCATTGAGGTTTAAAACTAATCCCGTAGGTAAATGTAGAGGTAGCGTGCCGACGGCGATCACATCGACCTTGGAACCATTCCCGACGCGCATCGTCACCTCGTCCTTCGCTAGTCTCCGCTTATTCTGTAGCTCCTGCTTTGAGTTACAAATGTGAGCAACCGCACCGGTATCAAATACCCAGGAGCTACTACAAGTACTGGTAATATACACATCAATTACATGTATATCACATATACCTTTAGTGTTGCCGGTCTTCTAGTCCGCTAAGTATTTGGGGAAGTTCCTCTTCCAGTGACCACTTCCCTTGCTATAAAAAACACTCAGTCTCGGGCTTGGGTCCATTCTTTGGCTTCTTCTCGGCAGCTTGCTTACCCGGCACAGCAACCCCCTTGCCGTCCTTCTTGAAGTTCTTCTTACCCTTGCCTTTCTTAAACTTAGTGGTTTTATTCACCATCAACACTTGATGTTCCTTTTTGATCTCCACCTCCGCCGATTTCAGCATTGAATATACCTCAGGAATGGTCTTTTCCATCCCCTGCATATTGAAGTTCATCACAAAGCTCTTGTAGCTCGGTGGAAGCGACTGAAGGATTCTGTCAATGACTCGTCATCCGGGAGATTAACTCCCAGCTGAGTCAAGCGGTTATGCAACCCAGACATTTTGAGTATGTGCTCACTGACAGAACTATTTTCCTCCATCTTACAATTGAAGAACTTGTCGGAGACTTCATATCTCTCGACCCGGGAATGAGCTTGGAAAACCATTTTCAGCTCCTCGAACATCTCATATGCTTCGTGTTGCTCAAAACGCTTTTGGAGCCCCGGTTCTAAGCTGTAAAGCATGCCGCACTGAACGAGGGAGTAATCATCAGCACGTGACTGCCAAGCGTTCATAACGTCTTGGTTCTCTGGGATGGGTGCGTCACCTAGCGGTGCTTCTAGGACATAATATTTCTTGGCAGCTATGAGGATGATCCTCAGGTTCCGGACCCAGTCTGTACGGTTTCTGCCATCATCTTTCAGCTTGGTTTTCTCTAGGAACGCGTTGAAGTTGAGGGCAACATTAGTGTGGGCCATTTGATCTACAAGACATAATGTAAAGATTTTTAGACTAAGTTAATGATAATTAAGTTCATCTAATCAAATTATTCAATGAACTCCCACTCATATAGACATCCCTCTAGTCATCTAAGTGAAACATGATCCGAGTCAACTAGGCCGTGTCCGATCATCACGTGAGACGGACTAGTCAACATCGGTGACATCTTTATGTTGATCGTATCTTCTATGCAACTCATGCTCGACCTTTCGGTCTTCCGTGTTCCGAGGCCATGTCTGTACATGCTAGGCTCGTCAAGTCAACCTAAGTGTATTGCGTGTGTAAATCTGGCTTACACCCGTTGTATTTGAACGTTAGAATTTATCACACCCGATCATCATGTGGTGCTTCGAAACAACGAACCTTCGCAACAGTGCACAGTTAGGGGGGACACTTTCTTGAAATTATTACGAGGGGTCATCTTATTTAAGCTACCGTCGTTCTAAGAAAATAAGATGTAAAACATGATAAACATCACATGCAATCAAATAGTGCCATGATATGGCTAATATCATTTGCTCCTTTTGATCTCCATCTTCGGGGCTCCATGATCATCGTTGTCACCGGCATGACACCATGATCTCCATCATCATGATCTCCATCATCGTGTCTTCATGAAGTTGTCTCGCCAACTATTACTTCTACTACTACAGCTAACGGTTAGCAATAAAGTAAAGTAATTACATGACGTTTATGTTGACACGCAGGTCATAAATAAATTAAGACAACTCCTATGGCTCCTGCCGGTTGTCATACTCATCGACATGCAAGTCGTGATTCCTATTACAAGAACATGATCAATCTCATACATCACATATATCATTCATCACATCCTTTTGGCCATATCACATCACACGGCACATGCTGCAAAAACAAGTTAGACGTCCTCTAATTGTTGTTGCAAGTTTTTACGTGGCTGCTATAGGTTTCTAGCAAGAACGTTTCTTACCTACGCCAAAACCACAATGTGATATGCCAATTTCTATTTACCCTTCATAAGGACCCTTTTCATTGAATCCGATCCGACTAAAGTGGGAGAGACAGACACCCGCTAGCCACCTTATGTAACTAGTGCATGTCAGTCGGTGGAACCAGTCTCACGTAAGCGTACGTTTAAGGTCTGTCCGGGCCGCTTCATCCCACGATGCCGCCGAATCATGATAAGACTAGTAACGGCAAGTAAATTGACAATATCGACGCCCACAACTGCTTTGTGTTCTACTTGTGCATAGAAACTACGCATAGACCTAGCTCATGATGCCACTGTCGGGGAACGTAGCAGAATTTAAAATTTTCTACGCATCACCAAGATCAATCTATGGAGTTATCTAGCAACGAGGGAAAGGGAAGTGCATCTACATAACCTTGTAGATCGTGAGCGGAAGCGTTCAAGAGAACGGGGTTGATGGAGTGATACTCGCTGTGATCCAAATCACCGATGATCTAGCACCGAACGGACGACACCTCCTCGTTCAACACATGTACGGTTGGGAAGATGTCTCCTCCTTCTTGATCCAGTAAGGGGGAAGGAGAGGTTGATGGAGATCCAGCAGCACGACGGCGTGGTGGTGGAAGCAACGGTGTTCTCGGCAGGGCTTCGCCAAGCTCAGCGAGAGGGAGAGGTGTCACGGGAGGGAGAGGGAGGCACCAGGGGCTAGGGTGCGGCTGCCCTCCCTCCCCCCCACTATATATAGGACACCTAGGGGGGGCGCCAGCCCTAGGAGATGGGATCTCCAAGGGGGGGGCGGCCAAGGGGGTGGCTTGCCCCCCACCCCTAGGGTTTCCAACCCTAGGCGCAGAGGGAGGCCCATGGGGGGCGCACCAGCCCACCAGGGCATGGTTCCCCTCCCACTTCAGCCCATGGGGCCCTCCGGGATAGGTGGCCCCACCCGGTGGACCCCCGGGACCCTTCCGGTGGTCCCGGTACAATACCGATTACCCCCGAAACTTTCCTGATGGCCGAAACTTGACTTCCTATATATAAATATTCACCTCCGGACCATTCCGGAACTCCTCGTGACGTCCGGGATCTCATCCGGGACTCCAAAAAACTTTCGGGTTACCGTATACTAATATCTCAACAACCCTAGCATCACCGAACCTTAAGTGTGTAGACCCTACGGGTTCGGGAGACACGCATACATGACTGAGACGACTCTTCGGTCAATAACCAACAGCGGGATCTGGATACCCATGTTGGCTCCCGCATGCTCCTCGACGATCCCATCGGATGAACCACGATGTCGAGGATTCAATCAATCCCGTATACAATTCCCTTTGTCAATCGGTACGTTACTCGCCCGAGACTCGATCGTCGGTATCCCAATACCTCGTTATATCTCGTTACCGGCAAGTCACTTTACTCGTACCATAATGCATGATCCTGTGATCAACCACTCGGTCACTTTGAGCTCATTATGATGATGCATTACCGAGTGGGCCCAGAGATACCTCTTCGTCACACAGAGTGACAAATCCCAGTCTCGATTCGTGCCAACCCAACAGACACTTTCAGAGATACCCGTAGTGCACCTTTATAGTCACCCAGTTACGTTGTGACGTTTGGCACACCCAAAGCACTCCTATGGTATCCGTGAGTTGCACAATCTCATGGTGTAAGGAAATGATACTTGACATTCGGAAAAGCTATAGCAAACGAACTGCACGATCTTTGAGCTATGCTTAGGATTGGGTCTTGTCCATCACATCATCCTCCTAATAATGTGATCCCGTTATCAATGACATCCAATGTCCATAGTCAGGAAACCATGACTATCTTTTGATCAACGAGCTAGTCAACTAGAGGCTCACTAGGGACGTGTTGTGGTCTATGTACTGACACATGTATTACGATTTCCGGATAACACAATTATAACATGAATAATAGAAAATTATCATGAAAAAGGAAATATAATAATAACCATTTTATTATTGCCTCTAGGGCATATTTCCAACACGCATATCCTACACTACAAAAAAAACACTTCCGTGATGATACGTGTTTGTCACAGTAGGTCGCTTTTTTGTCATGCATGTACATCCATGACAAATTTATGACAGAATCAAGATAGTCATACCTGTGCTGTCGTAGAAGTGTTCCATGACATTACCAAAATTATCATCATGGAAGTGTCCACTTCTATGACGATAAATCGCGCGTCACAGAATTGCTTTCATCAAGGGTGATCGACACGTGGCATCCACCGTAACGGAACGCCATTAAGCTATCGGGTCGGGTTTTGGATCTGATAACCCGTTAACAGCACCGACCAATGGGGATTTTCCACATGTAAAATCATCATTGGCTGGAAGAAACACGTGTCGGCTCATCGTTGGGACAGATATCAACCACTCATTGGACGGAAGGCGCCTATGATATGTCGACATGTGGCACGGCCCAACAGAGGCCCATTCCTGTGAAAAGGCCGGCCCGTTGACTTGGTCAAAAGGTGGCGGGCCGGCCCATGGAAAGCCTGTTAACGGCCTGTTCGCATATAGCCCATTTACATCCCGCTAACCCAAGGCCCGTTACGCCCTATCCAAATTAGGCCCAGTAGCGTCATCTGGGCCATCCAATATGATTCCAGTCCGTTTTCACTTCTGGCCCATGTATGGCCCATGACGTCTTGCGGCCCATATGAGGCCCTATGTAACTCTTGGCCTATTAATGGCCCGTGGTGAAACTGGCCCGTAATGAACAGTGTATCACTTTACACCCATTAATGGCCCATGGTGAAACTGGCCCGTAATGAACAGTGTATCACTTTATACCCATTAATGGCCCGTTATTCCGTTGGGCCGTTTCCAGCCCATGTTATCTTTTGGCCTTCTCAGAGCCCATTTATTCTTGGGCTCATTTCCAGCATTCGTTTACTTACGGCCCGTTACTGTCATTTTCTGCTTGTGGGCTAAATTCAGCCTGTGGTTACAGTCGGCCCGTTTGTGGTCCATTAATACGTTGGCCGTTTTCATAGCGTCATCAAATATGGCCTATTAACGATGGCCCGTTACGGTCGGCCCATGAACGGACGATTCCAACTCTAGCCCGTTTACGACCATAATGCGGCCTGTTATTGGCCCATGTTTGGCCAATCGATCATATGGCCCGTATAAGGCCCATTGATGATACGGCCCATAGAAGGCCCATTGTTTCTACGGCCCGTAGAAGGCCTACTGTTTCTACAGCCCGTAGAAGGCCCACTGTTTCTACGGCCCGTAGGAGGCCCAGTGTCACTACAGTAAATATTAGCCCATGGTTATTGTGGCCTAGTTTTAAAAAATGGGTTATTGCAACCACTAGTTCACCGCAGAAAAAGAACTACAATGACTACAAGCAAACAAATAAACAAGACAACAAGGAAATAAATAAGAAAGCAACTAATGCTAGGCTATCACGGCTATTACACATATTACATCCACTGGGCATCAAAGTTCGCCACCAGTGCAAATATAGGGAACAAAGCAGCATATCATATACACTGGCCGTCAAAATTGGCCACCAGTGCAAATAAATGCGGCAGCAAAACAAGAGCATAACTGAAACAACTTCGGAAGAGCTCAAGAAACGTTATCCTGGGTATCCACCATGCTGGCAATAAGCTTAGCAAGCTGGTTAGCTTTGTCCTGTCTGGCGCTAAAATCCTCCAACGCTTGCTGTTGCACCAGAAAGTATGCATCTGAATGCTCCAGGGACTTCCACAGTCCTTCCGCTTCTTGTCGCAGCACAACTGATCGATGTCTTTCAGCTTGTAGTTGAGACTCAAGAAATCGAACTGATTCAGATAGTGAGTTCGAATAGCTTGTGCAAGCGGTAGTGGCCAGTAACTCCAACACTAAACCAAGACAGGATGTGACACTATCCTGAACCTTATCTGCATTACTTCCTTTACCGTTGCTTAATAAGGCACTCTTCCCCAATATTCTGTTAGCATTCTAAAAGAAGAAACAAGCAGACACATAACAAGTTTAGCATGCACTAGTATATGGAACTCATTTCGGTGAACCAGATCATTAGTAAGGTGGACAGGATTAAACTACCAAGTCTTCTATTGCCAAGTACTAGTACAAAATAAAAGCATCAAACAAACATATATCTATGTCCTATGGTAGCAATGGAATCTTAAATTAGAACAGTTGTTCTTCAGGTTTAGGCACTTGTTCTACATGAACAGAGTATAGTAAGATGCAAGAATATAATACTTAAAAATAGAAAATGAGCTCATAGACCTTACACATTCTTAGTTTGGGACCAGTACAGAACAAGGCGTTCCCAGTCATCGTCCAGTAAATGTGTCTCAGGAGAATGTAAGGGAATTTGATGAGTTTCTTTGCCAGTGAAGTACGTTTTCTTCAGGTAATTCCGATACTGCCACCAAGCATTCTTGAAGATAGCATAGGTATTAGCACAGGTTACCTCATCCTGAGTTTCCAAATCGGTCCTTCTCTATAGAGAAAAATGGGAAAATTTGCTGTATTATAACCATCATGGAGGTAGGATGTATGGGACGAAGCAAAGTAATTGCCATGAATAACATTACTTACACATAACTCCTGGACAAACACCTGCAACTGGCATTTTCCTTCATCTTCAGCATAATATTTCCAAGATGGGAATATACACACACACGATTTAACAACATCAAATGCGATAGATGCTAAACTACGACTAGCTGGTTGTGCTTCCTCCACAGGAATAGGCGTACTAACTGGTGGAGTTGGGGTTCGCCGTGATAGTACTGGCCCTTTGGGCACTGGAGCTGCCTTACTAATGTCTCTTGTTTGGGAGCTCTATGGTGGAGATGGTGCTGCGTCAACAGGAACTGGGTTACTATCGGCTGGGGTGGGGGTTAGATTGGGTGAAGCTGGTTCTTTGTCCATCATAGTAGGGGTACAATCTGCGAGAGTTTGGGTTATGTGTGGTAGGGCTGGTTCTTGTGCATGTACAACCAGGGTGCTATCTCCACCAAGAGGTAGCACTGTTTTATTTGAAGACCGTGTTTTTAGTCCGCTAGATACTGGCATCACCCGCTCCAATTCAAATGGCTGATAAACAGGAAACATAGTTGAATGTACAGACATTGTATGAGAGACAGATGCAATAGATAGTGTGGAAAAAAGAGGGCATGAAATAGTTGACATGTATATTGTTTAACTAAAACGGATAGCATGACATAATTTCACATATATGATGTCTATCTAAACTGGATAGCATAGCATAGCATAATTCAAAGATATGATGAATAACTAAACAGGATCGCATGACATAATTCACCTACATGTTATCTAAGTAATCAGGATCGCATCATTTAATTCACATATGTGATTTATATGCTAAACAGAGGGCATTCGATATGATGTCTGAACTAAGAACATGGTGTTGAATATTGTGTATATGATGTCTAAAATATGCAATGCAGACTAAGGCATAGCCTAGTGGTGGGAAGGGGCTGATGCCTTCCCACCCACCCAGGTTCAAGGCATGGTACTTGCAATTTGGGTTTGTTGCACCAATTATACTGTAGGGGGTTCCCTTACAGTCTTTCTGTCAAAAAAAGACACCGTATGCATGATATGAGCAGTATAACTGTGCCAAGTTAGAGCATACACCTCAGTGGGGGAATAGGACTGGTCATATGTCTCTGAATCCATCTCTGAGGAGCTATCGGGACCCAACAAGAGATCTGCTTCGACAGGTAGCACTGTCTGCTCTGAAGGCCTTGTTTTCACTCCAGATTTTTCCATCTCCCACCCAAATGGCTGATTCACAGGAAGAGTAGTTTAATGTACAAACATTGTCGACAAATGGAAATGTAATGAAGAAAAGGATGGGCAAGATATCATTCAAATATATGATGCCTGGTTAACAGGATGGAATTGCACATTTCACATATATTATGGCTGGCTAAAGACATGAGACTACATAATTCCCATATATGATATAGAAACTAAACATGTGGCATTACATAACATGTCTAAACTAAGTAGATGACATATATGATGTCAAAAGTAGGCACTGCAAGGCAACATATGCATGATATGACTAACATCATCATGCCAAGGTAGAGCAAACACCTTGGGGGTAAATAGGAGTGGTCAGCGGCGTCTGAATCTGCCTCAGAACAGATATCTTCCTCTGGATTACAATTTGGAGAGGGGTGGGGAGGGTTTGCCATAGAACCCACCATGGAGCGATGTCTGCATGACATTGTATTGCCACGCAAAACTCTTCTCTTTTTCTCTACATGTTCAGCATGACTGTGTACAATATCTGACATGCATACGAAAAACTATGGTGAGATTATCTAAGGAGAGCATGCAGATGTAGCGACCAGACCTCAAACGGTCTAATCTCTGTGCTCCGGTGTCATCCCTGGATCAGTAATGCTGACACCACACAGTACTCGGAGGATTCATAGCATAGTAGCAATCACACACTTATTACATCGAGTGTCTCAATAAAGAACTTATTACAATAAATATGGCTTAAGGCCATCTAATAACGATAACAGCGGAAGGCTTGGAAGATAAGTGAGTCCATCAACTCCAACGGCATCACTAAGTATAGGACCACGACCTAAAAAATCCTTAATCGTCGTCTGAAAAGTCTGCAACATTAACGTTGCAGCCCGAAACGGGTCAGCACATCGAATATGCTGGCAATGTAACACATAGAGAGTAATGGAATGAAACAGCTATACTATATGCATATTTGGCTGGTGGAAAGCTCTATGGTTACAGTTTTGCGTAAAGCCAATTTTTCCCTACTTCAAAGGAATAAATTTTAACTATCATGGTAGTTGTTAAACATTGAGAATGGTTGATAGCATTCTCAATCCCAATTAAGCATCATCATTAAACAAAACCCAACAAAATTAATTTAGAGTAACATGTTGAGATTCACATGATAATCCAGGTACTAGATACTCAGGATGTCCATAACCGGGGACACGGCTAATCATGATTAGTTTATTACACTCTGCAGAGGTTTGCGCACTTTTCCCCACAAGACTCGATCGCCTTCGTTTGGTTTCTCGCACTACATGGTGTTTGAGAAGACGGATGACCGAGACATAGTCTTTCAGAAGCGCTAGCACCTTACGATCGGGTAGACCGTACCACCTACATCCCCTACATTTGCTAGTCTACCACTGTAAGAGTTCGCACGATTTGTCAACTATGCTAGAGCCCATAATAGCTTGTGGCTGCACAAGGAAGTTTCTAGTATGAATAGTCTCATGATCCCTTTGAGCCTGGGTGGCGGTCCAAAAGAAAACAGGCAAGTCCTGGAATACCCAGGTGCCTCAATCCACCCAGATGTGTGTTTAAGTTGCCACCTTAGATAAACCATTAATTAACAATCTCACATCTGTCATGGATATCACTCACCCAATCCACGTCTACTAGCATAGCATGGCATAATAAGCAAACATAGAAGTAACTCCCAAAGGTTTTATATTAAACAGGTAATAGGTACTACCTCAACTACTTCCCATCCCACAATTTAATTAGAATCCTAATCATGCAATGTGTGAGGATTTGATCTAATGCAATAAAACTAGGTAGTAGAAAAGGTATGATCAAAGTGTTACTTGCCTTGCTGATGATCCGGGAAACCTAACGATTCGAAGTAACAGGCGGCGCACTCCGGATATTCTATCGCAAACAAACAAACAAGCATACAATAAGTACTCATCTAATGCACAAGTAAAACTCAAATAAGAGATCTAACCAAAAGGTTCAACTTAAGAACTCCGGTTGGCAAAAAGAATCAAATCGAATGAAGCAACGAAAGTCAAACGGCAAAAGAAAACAACTCCGTTCTAGTAATCTAGATCTAGGGTAAATTTTACAGTAGAAAAAACTGGTTTAAGTTGGTTAAACGGATAGAGGGTTTCGAGACGAAACTCTAGGCGCTTGAATCGCCTGATTCCGATAAACGAGAGAAAAGTTATACTAAAACGAAAATCAGATCAGGAATCGCGATCAGAAAAATCGCGGATTTAATCTGAGAAAAAGAAAAACGACGAACGCTCGCTAGAACGAACGAACGGACGAACGTTCGATATTTAAATAAATCAGAAAAATCGATCTATTTAAAAAAATCGAATCTAAAAAAACGACGAAAACCGATCTATTTTAAAAAAACCGTTGGCACGGAAGTCGAGGCGCGACGAACCTCGGCGGTGGCGGCGGCGTCCGGCAACGGCGGCGCGGCTTGGGGGCTGGGGCGGCTAGGGTTTCCCCGGGGCTGGGCCTCGGCTTAAAAAGGCCCCCACGGGCCGGAGTCCTAGTCGGACACGACCCGTAGGTCGGTTCACTTTTCTTTAAAATTATTCCGCTCGAAAAAAAAGAAATACTAAACGGACTCCAAAAATTCCGAAATAAATTTTCACGGGCTTCTAAAATCAAGCCGCACAAGGTGAACATTTATTTGGGACCTAAATGCAATATTGAAAAACGCACATTTTTCCTAAATTCGAATAAAACACCGAAGAACTCTGAAATAAAATCTTATTTGATTTTATTATTAAATCCTCAATATTTCTTTATTTTGGGAAAGTCATTTTATTCCCTCTCTCATATTTTTGTAGTAGAAATAATTGATGATAAACTAAATAAAATCAAATGATCCTATCCACAAAATTTGAGAAAACTCAAATATGAAAATAACGAAATCCCCAACTCTCTCCGTGGGTCATTGAGTTGCGTAGAATTTCTAGGATCAACCAAAATGCAAAATAAAATATGATATGCATTGATGATCTAATGTATAACATTCCAAATTGAAAATTTGGGATGTTACAAACCTACCCCCTTAAGATGAATCTCACCCTCGAGATTCGGGTTGGCTAGAAAATAGGTGAGGGTGGTCTTTGAGCAAGTCTTCCTCTCGCTCCCAGGTGGCTTCATCCTCTGTGTGGTGGCTCCATTGAACTTTGCAAAACTTGATAACCTTGTTGCGGGTAACTCGGCTGGCAAACTCGAGGATCTTAATTGGTTTCTCCTCGTAGGTCAAATCGTTATCCAACTGAATAGTTTCCAATGGCACTGTGTCTCTCAACGGTATGTCAGCCATCTCCGTGTGGCACTTCTTCAACTGGGAAACGTGGAACATATCATGAACTCCTGACAATCCTTCAGGTAATTCCAACTTGTAGGCCACTTCTCCCATACGCTCCAAAACTCGATATGGTCCTACAAATCGTGGTGCTAACTTCCCTTTAACTCCAAAACGCTTTGTTCCCCGAAGTGGAGATACTCGAAGATAAGCTCTATCTCCAACTTCGTAAATTGTCTCCTTGCGTTTAGAATCTGCATAACTCTTCTGTCTGGACTGGGCTACCTTGAGCCTATCACGAATCAGCTTCACCTTCTGTTCAGACTCTTTAATCAAGTCAGGTCCAAACAACTGGCGGTCTCCAACTTCGTCCCACGACAACGGTGTCCTGCACCTTCTTCCGTACAATGCTTCGAAAGGGGCCATCTTTAAACTAGTTTGATAACTGTTGTTGTAAGAGAACTCTGCATATGGCAAATCATCGTCCCAACTAGATCCACAATCTAGCGCAAAAGCTCTCACCATATCCTCCAAAATCTGATTGACTCTCTCGGTCTGTCCATCTGTCTATGGATGAAAAGTTGTACTAAATTCTAGCTTGGTACCCAAAGTTTCATGCAACTACTTCCAGAACTTTGAGGTAAACTGGGTTCCTCTATCCGATACAATACTCCTTGGAACTCCATGCAAAGATACGATCCTGGTCATGTATATCTTTGCCAACTTAGCACTGGTGTAAGTGGTCTTTACTGGGATGAAATGGGCTACTTTTGTCAATCGATCAAGTACAACCCAAATCGAGTCATAGCCTGAACGAGTCCTGGGCAATCCCATGATAAAATCCATGCCTAACTTATCCCAGTTCCATTCGGGTATCGGCAATGGTTGTAACATCCCTGCTGGCTTCTGATGCTCTGCCTTTACTCTTTGACATACATCACAAACTGCTACGTACTCCGCAATATCCTTCTTCATTCCGGTGCACCAGAAAATATCCTTCAAATCCAAATACATCTTGGTATTTCCTAGGTGAATTGAATATGGTGAATCATGTGCCTCTTGCAGTATCAACTTCCTGATCTCCGGGTCATTGGGCACGTAAACGCGGTCTTCAAACCATAGGGTGTCGTGCTCATCCTCATGAAATCCTTTAGCTTTTCCTTTGCTCAGTTTCTCCTTTATAGCGGCAATCTCTTTGTCAGCTTTCTGAGCTTCCCTGATTTTATCCATCAAAGTTGACTGAATCTCCAATGCTGCTACATAGCCTCTTGGAACTATTTCCAAACGTAGTTCACGAAGATTTTCGGCTAACTCCCTTAGTATTTCTCCCGTCATTAATGTATTGACATGGCTCTTACGGCTTAATGCGTCAGCTACTACATTAGCCTTTCCAGGATGATAATGCAATTTCATATCATAATCCTTGATAAGATCCAACCATCTCCTTTGTCTGAGATTTAACTCCTTCTGTGTGAAAATGTACTTCAAACTCTTATGATCCGTGTACACCTCACAATGATTTCCAATGAGGAAATGTCTCCATGTTTTCAGTGCATGCACTACGGCTGCTAACTCCAAATCATGCGTGGCATAATTCAACTCATGGGGCTTCAGTTGTATTGAGTCATATGAAACAACTCTCCCTTCCTGGATAAGCACTGCTCCAAGTCCTCGACGTGAAGCGTCGCAATATACCTCATAATCTTTGGTCTGGTTTGGCAAAATCAACACTGGTGAGGTCACCAAACGTTTCTTCAACTCTTGGAAACTAGCCTCACATTCCTCTGTCCATATGAACTTGGTATCTTTATTCAGCAACTCCGTCATAGGCTTCGCAATCTTTGAGAAATTCTCAATAAATCTCCGGTAGTACCCTACGAGTCGAAGAAAACTCCGGATCTCTCCAACTGTTGTTGGGGCTTCCCACTGGGTCACGGTATCAACTTTAGTGGGATCAACTACTATACCTTCCCCAGATATAATGTGTCCGAGGAATCCTATTTCCTTCAACCAAAACTCACATTTGCTGAACTTGGCATATAATTGATGTTCTCTGAGCTTTCCAAGTACCAAACGCAAATGCTCCTTATGTTCCTCTTCATTCTTCGAATAAACCAGGATATCATCAATGAACACTACGATGAACTTATCCACAAACTCCATAAACACTTTGTTCATCATGTTCACAAAATAGGCAGGTGCGTTAGTCAGACCAAATGACATAACGGTATACTCATACAGCCCATACCTGGTGGTAAAAGCTGTCTTCGCAATATCCTGTTCTCGAATCTTCAACTGGTGGTATCCTGATCGCAGATCGATCTTGGAAAATACCTTAGCTCCTTGCAATCGATCAAACAGATCATTGATCATTGGTAGTGGGTACTTGTTCTTGATCGTTACTTCATTCAATCCTCGATAATCAACAACCATCCTTGACGATCCATCCTTCTTCTCCACTAGTAGTACTGGCAATCCCCAAGGCGAAGAACTTGGGCGAATATATCCTTTATCCAGTAACTCCTTAATCTGCTTCTTAATTTCCACCAAATCCTCTGCTGGCATCCTATATGGTCTCTTTGATATTGGCCCTGTGCCTGGCAATAGCTCAATCAAAAACTCAATATCTCTAACCGGTGGCATGCCTGGCAACTCCACTGGAAATACTTCAGGGAAATCCCTTACCACTGGTACTTCCTCCTGCACAACTCCTGTTAAGCAATTTACTTGAGTCCTCTTTGGCACATGTTGGGATACATACTTGATCCTTCTCCCTTCTGGTGTGGTAAGCAAAATTGACTTACTAGCACATTCAATATTCCCTTCATACTTTGATAACCAATCCATGCCTAATATCACATCCAATCCTTGAGATTCCAATACTATTAGGTCTGAGGGAAAAACATAGTTACCAATCCTTAATGGTAACTGATCACACCATAAACTAGCCACCTACTCTGCTCCAGGCGAGGTTACTAACATGGGTGACCTAAGGGCTTGGGTTGGTAGGTTATACTTATCCACAAATCCCCTTGAGATGTATAAATGCGATGCACCAGTATCAAAAAGAACAAGTGCAGTAAATGACTTAACCAAAAACTTACCTATTACTGCATCGGGCTGAGCTTCAACCTCCTCCACGCTAACGTGGTTCACCTGTCCCCTGTTGAAAGGGTTCAGCTTCTTCCCAGAACTTCCATTGCCATTTTGGCCTTCAGGACATTCATTGGCATAATGTCTGGTCTTCTGACACTTAAAACAAGTCACTTGGCTTAGGTCCTTCTTGCCTGGGGTTGGTGGGTTGGTCCGATTCTGGCCGTTGCTTCCTCCATTGCCATTACCATTCTTGGTGCCATTGTGATTGTGCGAGTTACCTCCTCCATGGGTATGCTGAAAATGTCCTCTCGGTCTAGGGGTAAACGTGGCTTCTGCTGAGCTCCTGAATTGTACTTTCCTTGTCCATACTTCCTCTTGCGATTCTAAATTTGCTGCTGCTTGCCTTCAATCATAAGAGCATGATCTACCAACTCCTGGTAGTTGTTGAAGGTTGCTACCATCAACTGCATGCTCAACTCATCATTCAGTCCTTCCAGAAACTTCTCCTGCTTAGCTGCATCCGTAGCGACGTCATCCGGGGCATAACGTGCTAACTTACTAAAGTCCTCCACATACTGGCCAACTGTCCGTCCTCCTTGGCGCAAGTTGCAAAACTCACGCTTCTTCATGGCCATAGCTCCTGCTGAAACATGGGCAGTATGACAAGCCTGCTGAAACTGGTCCCATGTGACAGTGTCAACTGGGAAAGTGGCTGTGAAATTCTCCCACCATGATGCTGCGGGTCCTTCTAGCTGATGTGCGGCAAACTTCACCTTCTCCGCATCTGTGCATCTTGCTGTGGTCAACTCCCTAGCTGTCTTGCGGAGCCAATCATCTGCTACTATCGGCTCGGTGTTACTGGAAAACACCGGCGGATTCAGCCTAAGAAAACGGGCTAAGTGGTCAACAGGTGGTGGTGGTGGTGGTGGGTTATTGTTGTTGTTCCCTTGATTCTGATTCTGGACTAGCAACTGCATCAATGTGTTCTGCTGCTGGATCAATTGGGTGAGCTCCGGTGGAAAGGTAAATCCGGGGTCACGTCTCGGTGGCATCTGAGGGTTTAGAAAAGATGAGATGTAAGAATAGAGGGGGTCTAAAGAGAAAACACTACCCATATGCACATGAGGCAAAAGCAAACAATTTACTTCAATCAATCAAACAAGGGCATACAATCGATCTAACTATCGCAAAAGTGCTCGAACTACTATATTTACATGGTGGACTACTACTACTGATGAGGTGGTCTACTAGAAATATTCTTCGGTTGCAGACTCCATGATATCTGCTCCAGCTTCATCAACATAGTCATCATCGCTACTATCTGGTTCCGAATCGGTGTTGTCGATGATGATGTAGTCTTCCGGGCTAATCTCCTTGGGTTCTTCGTCTTCATCTACTGGCGTAGGGCCTCCCATAAATATTCCAATCTTCTTGGTCAGGTCGTCATTCTTCTCCACCAATACTTCAATTTCCTCTTCATAATCTTCACGTGTAGCCTTGAGTTCTTCCTCCAGTTCCTTGATTCTTGTCTTAGCCTTCTTCAGATCTATCATGCCGGCACACATCTGATTCTCCTGTCGTGGAATGTGCTGGTTTAGCTCCTGGATAAAAGCTGCAATTGATCTATCCTTCCTGGTGTTGATCATCTCCCAGTGCTCATCTCAGCGTCCACAAATCTGGTAGATAGTATCCTTGAGATCCTTGCGATAGACTTCTCCAATGCGTCCCATGGCGATGTGAGCTGCCATGCTCTTTCCTAGACTCCAAGTTGGTGCATCAAAAGAAAACTCTATGGGCTCAGTGACTGGCATGAACGTCCTTCCTGGAACTTGAACTTGTATCATCCAGCGCTCTTCTTCAGGTAAAGTGGTGTTGTAGGTTCCTGTGAAGCTTGGTACTCCTATGTTCAGGTATCTAGTGACTTCCTTCAAGTGTCGTCCAAAGGGTGTATCTTCATCCGGTTGTGTGAACTTGTTCCTTGCATCCGCCATCCTAAAGAGTAGAAAAGATGAGAGGTCAGAAGAGAGGAGAGTGAATAGTGATCTAGGTCTTTTAGCTTAGTGGTCGTGTCCTACAGTCAACGTGTGCTCTGGTACCATCTCTGTAGCGACCAGACCTCAAATGGTCTGATCTCTGTGCTCTGGTGTCATCCCTGGATCAGTAATGCTGGCACCACACAGTACTCAGAGGATTTATAGTAGAGTAGCAATCACACACTTATTACATCGAGTGTCTCAAAAGAGAACTTATTACAATAAATATGTCTTAAGGCCATCTAATAACGATAACAGCGGAAGGCTTGGAATATAAGTGATTCCATCAACTCCAACGGCATCACTGAGTATAGGACCACGACCTAAAACCTCCTTAATCGTCGTCTGAAAAGTCTGCAACATTAACGTTGCAGCCCGAAACGGGTCAGCACATGGAATATGTTGGCAATGTAACACATAGAGAGTAATGGAATGAAACAGCTATACTATATGCATATTTGGCTGGTGGAAAGCTCTATGGTTACAGTTTTGCGTAAAGCCAATTTTTCCCTACTTCAAAGGAATAAATTTTAACTATCATGGTAGTTGTTAAACATGGAGAATGGTTGACAGCATTCTCAATCCCAATTAAGCATCATCATTAAACAAAACCCAACAAAATTAATTTAGAGTAACATGTTGAGATTCACATGATAATCCAGGTACTAGATACTCAAGATGTCCATAACCGGGGACACGGCTAATCATGATTAGTTTATTACACTCTGCAGAGGTTTGCGCACTTTTCCCCACAAGACACGATCGCCTCTGTTTCGTTTCTCGCACTACATGGTGTTTGAGAAGACGGATGACCGAGACATAGTCTTTCAGAAGCGCTAGCACCTTACGATTGGGTAGACCGTACAACCTACATCCCCTACATCTGCTAGTCTACCACTGTAAGAGTTCGCACGACTTAGTCAACTATGCTAGAGCCCATAATAGCTTGTGGCTGCACAAGGAAGTTTCTAGTATGAATAGTCTCATGATCCCTTTGAGCCTGGGTGGCGGTCCAAAAGAAAACAGGCAGGTCCTGGAATACCCAGGTGCCTCAATCCACCCAGATGTGTGTTTAAGTTGACACCTTAAATAAACCATTAATTAACAATCTCACATCTGTCATGGATATCACTCACCCAATCCACGTCTACTAGCATAGCATGGCATAATAAGCAAACGTAGAAGTAACTCCCAAAGGTTTTATATTAAACAGGTAATAGGTACTACCTCAACTACTTCCCATCCCACAGTTTAATTAGAATCCTAATCATGCAATGTGTGAGGATTTGATCTAATGCAATAAAACTAGGTAGTAGAAAAGGTATGATCAAAGTGTGACTTGCCTTGCTGATGATCCGGAAAACCTAACGATTCGAAGTAACAGGCGGCGCACTCCGGATATTCTATCGCAAACAAACAAACAAGCATACAATAAGTACTCATCTAATGCACAAGTAAAACTCAAATAAGAGATCTAACCAGAAGGTTCAAATCGAACGAAGCAACGGAAGTCAAACGACGAAAGAAAACAACTCCGTTCTAGTAATCTGGATCTAGGGCAAATTTTACAGTAGCAAAAACTGGTTTAAGTTGGTTAAACGGATAGAGGGTTTCGAGACGAAACTCTAGCCGCTTGAATCGCTTGATTCTGATAAACGAGCGAAAAGTTATACTAAAACGAAAATCGGATCAGGAATCGCGATCAGAAAAATCGCGGATTTAATCCGAGAAAAAGAAAAACGACGAACGCTTACTAGAACGAATGAATGGACGAATGCTCACTATTTAAATAAACCGGAAAAACCGATCTATTTAAAAAAACTGAATCTAAAAAAACCGACGAAAACCGATCTATTTTTTTCAAAAAAACCGTTGTCACTGAAGTCGAGGCGCGGCGAACCTCGGTGGCGGCGGCGGCGTCCGGCGACGATGGCGCGAGGCGGCGGCGGCGCGGCGCGGCAGCGGGTGCAGGCGGCGCGGCTTGGGGGCTGGGGCGGCTAGGGTTTCCCCGCGGCTGGGCCTCGGCTTAAAAAGGCCCCCTCAGGCCGGAGTCCTAGTCGGACACGGCCCGTAGGTCGGTTCACTTTTTTTTAATATTATTCCGCTCAAAAAAAAGAAAAAGAAATACTAAACAGACTCCAAGAATTCTGAAATAAATTTTCGCGGGCTTCTAAAATCAAGCCGCACAAGGTGGACATTTATTTGGGACCTAAATGCAATTTTGAAAAACGCACATTTTTCCTAAATTCAAATAAAACACCAAAAAACTCCGAAATAAAATCTTATTTGATTTTAATATTAAATCCTCAATATTTCTTTATTTTGGGAAAGTCATTTTATTCCCTCTCTCATATTTTTGTAGTAGAAATAATTGATGATAAAATAAATAAAATCAAATGATCCTATCCTCAAAATTTGAGAAAACTCAAATATGAAAATAACGAAATCCCCAACTCTCTCTGTGGGTCATTGAGTTGCGTAGAATTTCTAGGATCAACCATAATGCAAAATAAAATATGATATGCATTGATGATCTAATGTATAACATTCCAAATTGAAAATTTGGGATGTTACAGCAGAAATTTAGAGTGATGGTAACAACCAGTGGATCGATGTTTTTCCGTTGAACCAAAATAGCCCTAATGGATCGATGTGAATGTATAGTAATAAGTGATGCAACAAGTGTACAACCTCTTTGCCGTAGCCGTGTCGACCTCAGCATCATTGGGTTGGTCGCTCAAGCAGTTGAGGCAGAGGTGGCTGTCGGAGGTGTGGAGGAAGATCTGAGGGCGATGTAGACGGCGTCCAGGGCACTGCTCTGTTGTGATGGATTGTTCTATCGTTGGAGCAGCTCCGGTGAGCCATAAGACGTCAAGGCTGAAGCACCACAAGACAGACATCATCAATCTCAAGTGGGATTCTAATAGCATCTCCAATAGATGATGTAAAATGGATTTAAAATTAACATCACCAAAAACCACCTGACTACAACAGATAAGGTAAAAACTGTTGACTCTGAACTTAACTGTCGAAACTGAAATTTACTGTGGAATCTGAATGCTACTGTCAAAACTGAACGCAATGGTAGCAGAGAGGCACTTGACATGTAGTTTCGGGAGGGCCTGCAGTTCATCTTCAACCTGCACCCCCCCTGAGCCGCCAGCCACCACCGGCCGAACCGCCGGCCCAAGCGCCGCCTCGCCGCCCCGAAACAACTCACCACCGCTGCCCCGGCCAGCCCTCTAGGCCCCTCGCCCCCACCCTGAACCCTAAGATAGATAGTGAGGTACCTCTTCGGCGAGCCCCCGTCCCCACTGTGGGTGGTTCTTCCTTAACTCCGGCGAGCCCCCCCCCCCAACCCCTGAAAATCGACTGACCCAAAAGTCGATTCAGTCGACTGAAGTGTGGCTTAATCGGAGCAGAGCAACAGCACGAGCAAGGGGGAGAGCAGCAACAGCAGCTGGGCGAGCGAGAGATCGAGCGAGAGCCGGAGCAGCAGCAGCAGATCCGGCTGGTATGGACGTCGCCGCCGAAGGGGCCTCACACTGAGAGAGAGCCGCCGTGAGATGTCGCCCGCGGCGCCGGCTTCAAGGTAGCCGCTCCATGGGGGTGCGGGATGGAGCACCGTCATGCCGGGAGGTCGAGTTAAGGAGAAGGTGCGATGCGATGAGTGTACAACCTCTTTGGTGGCGCCGAGTAGGCCTCGGCTTCGTCCGAGGAGTCGGTGAGGATGTTGCGGTTCCGGTGGAGCAGGTTAAGGCGGCGCTGTGGGGATGGAGCAGTCGCGACAGACGAGGCGATCATCGGAGCAGCTCCTTGGAGGTGGAGGACGGGGCGGCTGAACCGGCGGGATGGCGATATGGACGACGGATCCTCATCCGGGGAGGAGGACGAGGGACGTCGAGCTGTTGCGGTGGACGACGTCATCAGGGAAGAGGCTCCGGCTGGGCAGCGGTGACGTGGCGGACGGAGGAGGGTGGGGTTTCGCGGCTGGAGCGGAGAGGTTATGGCGGCCTGGGATTTCGAATGGGAAAAGGGGGCGATGGGAGGGGGTGAAGCATGACTTAGGAACGCGCTTGTCCAAAATGTAGGGTGTGTTACAAAAGTACCCCCACCGATTTGAACTAGCGGCCCTTTCGGCTCAGGGTTAGAAGGGGGATTTCGCGTGTCGGGATTTGGCAGCTGGAGGGAGTTTTCGTGCGCATTGTAGTTTCGGGATAGCAAGGCACGGGTTGTGAAGGCGCCAGTTTTGGGAGCACGATATCTGAATTTTCGGGATATAACAAGACGCGGGTTGAATTTCAGGGACAAGCCTAACGTGTAGTAATATTGTACTTGTACGTACCAAATCAATTTGCACTTCCCTCAACCAAAGAGAAAACAAAAAAAAAATAAAACTATTCACACCACACAAAGAGAGAGTGTTGCCCCGTTTTACTATACAAATGCTATTCAAAGCTACTCCCTCCTTCCATCTATATAGGGCCTAATGCGTTTTTCGATGCTAAGTTTGACCAAATATTAGAGCAATGATATATGACATGCAACTTACACAAAGCACACCGTTAAATTCGTCTGTGAAAGGTTCTTTCAATGATATAATTTTCACATTGTGCTTGTCATGTACTATTAATCTTGTCAACAGTCAAAGGCGGTCTTAAAAATCTCATTAGTCCCTATATAAATGGAAGGAGGGAGTATGAATCCATGTTATGTCCGATTAAATTTTTTCGCTTGCTATATAATGCATGTAACCTACTCATACCAACATCTTAGTGCATTCCAAATGTCTATACTACCGCTGCAATTCGAACTAAATTTGAATTCGTTTCTCTATTTCAATAAGAATCTACAATCATGATTGTTGCCAACTTCAACCATCATAGTTTCCTTGCTATTTGCCAGATATAAATCAGACGGCCTATAATGCAGGATGGCAGGCACACCATCATCAACAACTCCGTTTTTTATATGGGTAGAGATAAAATATATTAAATGTAGTATACCATGTTTATAACCACACCATGTGTATCACTGTTATATATATTCACACATCCGTCGGTTTGAAACACTATGATAAATTCTTCAAATATCTGAATTCGCTTTTTATAATGAAGTATATTTTATCTCTATTCGTCTTTTACACCCACACAACCCTCTTATCTTTGTAGCTAGTGCTAACTTTCTCTTATGCATGCACACGCCCGCATCCCTCTCACCCTCCCTCAGCATTCTCTAGCTCCATCGCGCAAATTCGTCTTTTCACTTTAGGTCGTTCACCCACGGTGTGTGTAGGCCCCCCAGCTCCTTCTTTACAGCACACATCGATCGATATGCCTCTCTAGCCAGTTGTGCCTAGCACAAACACAAGCTTCCCCTCTTCTCTTGTCACCGTCCATGCCTCACTCCCACCACTCTTTTCATCGTTGTCGTACTCGCACACTCCTCCCCCTTGATATAGTATGCCTCTCGTACCACCTCCTACATGCATCCCTCTCTCTCTATCGTTCTCCTCGTGCCTCATTTGCTTCTAACACACACATGCATGTATATCGGTCGATCTCCCAACATATACCTAGATCGACTTTAACTACCCCCCCATCGATCGACGTACCTCACAAGTTATGTCTCTCCTTTCTCTTACAAAGGGCGATTGATCTTCCTATGTAGTTACGTCTGCTTACCACAGCCACATCGTCCCCCCTCATCATTCATGCATGCCTCCTGACCCGTCTCTCACACGCACGTGCACAGACAACAAGCAGCCATCTCCTCTCTTATTGATATTGCGGGCGTGCCCTCCGTTTGTCTAGCAAGCCTATCCCACCATTTGTTAGAAGCAACTCCACTACCACCCCCTCCAACACTCTAGCTCTATCTCTCTCCCAACCTTATTCATCTCCTGCACATATGCATGGATGCCGATCGATCTCCCTTAATACATGAGGCAGATCGATCTACTTAATACATGAGGTAGGCCTCTCTCCTTCTCCACACACATACCAGCCATTGTACCTCTATAGTTAATTGGGCCTCCCTCTTCCCCCACCACACACCGACAGTCGAGCGCTGCAGGTAGGTATCCATGCCACAGAGCAAACTGCACATGTCCCATCTCACATTCCAGTAGGCCAACCACTCTATATCTTTGATGTGGGCACACACAAATTCGATGGCACTCTTTATCGATCGCGCGCGCACACACCCACACACATCATCCCTCTCTTCGATTCTATGGACACCTCAAGCCGATGATACCTCCACTCTCTTCTCGTGGATTGCCCCCTCTATATATATGTTATATCCAGGACTCTATTTCACACACATTGCATATGTTAAATTTTTTTATTGACCCCCCCCCCCCAAAAAAAACTCTCAAGAACCCACACACTATATCTCTCTAGGTTTGTATCTCTCTCACACAACCCCATGCAGGTGGTGTATGTATACAAGAAGAGAATAGGTGCACCGTGCACGTAGTCATGCTTCATGCCTAGCCACACCCACGCGGGTACACGGTGGAGCTCATTTCTTTACAAAATGGTAGCTCACGTGCTAATTTTAACGCCTGTAGTGGTTGTTTACCTAGGGAGGTCGTGTACCACGCGTGCACGAAACAAAGTTCGACTTGACGCATTGCCGCGTTATTTTTAAATAAACTTATAGCGCTCAATGGCACGTACACAGAATATAAAATGATTTTTATGGAGGAAAAGGTAGTCCGCTCTTCAGAGTATCTCACACAAGGCTCCGGTGGCCTCTCTCTCTCTCACTGTTGGTCACTGATCCGGCCGCATCCCGTCCGCCGGGGGAAAGGGAGTGCGGTGGCCTCTCTCTCTCTCTCACCGTTGGTCACTGATCCGGCCGCATCTCGTCCGCCGGGGGAAAGGGAGTGCGGTGGCCTCTCTCTCTCTCACCATTGGTCACTGATCTGTCCGCCGGGTGTCGGGTAGTAGGTGCGACATATGCCAACGGGTGGCTTATCATTGTGGGAACCAGTAAGACATCGCCGGTGCCTTGAAGCGGGATGAGGCGAAGAGACGCACGCCGGCGGATCTTACCCAGCTTCGGGGCTCTCCGGGGAGATAACACCCCTACTGCTGCTCTGCGGGGTCTCCGCATGCTCACTAGCTGAATGAAGTAGCTACACAACGCTCCTTGAGCTGTTTTTGGGGGGAGGAGGAAGAAAGGGCACGGCTAGCCTGCTTCTTCTCCTTGTATGGTGTCTAGAACTAGCAGGGGGTCGAACCCTTTGCATGGGTGCTCCAGGGGGTTTATATAGGCCTACCCCCCGGGGGTACAATGGTAATCCGGCTGGGTGCGGGGCCCAGCCGTCTGTGAATCCGCTCGCCGGCTTCTGCGCCGGCTGCTGGGGCCCGCCGATTGGTGGGTCCCGCCGGCTGCCAGCTCCTTGGTCGACAGGAAGGCCCCACTGTCCAGGGCCCGGTCGGCGGCTGGTCACTGTGGATTCATCTCGTCGACGTGAGCTTCATCGTGGTAAGCGCGGCTACAGTACCGCAGCCTGTCGAGCGATCGCTGTAGCCTAACCGCGTCTTGTCTCCTTAATGGGGCGTCTTCTTCGAGGGAGGCGGCAAGCCGTCTGCAGGAAGCCGGCTCTGTCTTGGGCCGGCTGGTTGGAAGCGTGGCCGCCTTCGGCCGTCTGTCTGCTCAAAGGGGGCCCAGCGCCTATGGGCCGCGCTGCCGGCCCGTCGTGGGTGAGGCCAGGGTCAACATGGCAACAGTGCTGCGCCAGACGGGTCAGGCTTACCCCGTACGGCGCACTGTGCCAGGCGTGCCCCGGGATTCGAGGGTGGCAGGCTCTTCTGTAGCCACGCCCCGTCGCACCGCCGTTAGGTGGGTGCAAACTTTGTGGGTACGGTCTTGAATGCTTTACGGGGAGCCGGCTTCTAGGAGTCGGCCTTCTCGTAGCCGGCTTCTTGGAGTCGGCCTTCTCGTGAGGGCTAAAGCCGGGCCGCCTTCCGAAAGCCGGCCTTGATCGCAGCCAGCTAGGGGAAGGCGGCCCCACGTCTTGGATTCTTGAGAGCCGGGCGGGCTCGTAACTTTTTCAGAAGTGCCAGGGGAGGCCGGCTAGGCTACCCATGGCTATTTACTCCGACAGTAGTCCCCGAAGCTGATCGAGCTCCGAGGTGAGCAGGGGGACGAGAAGCTTGGTCAACTTCCTACCCTGAAGAGCCGGCTTTGCGGGCGTACGCCGACTTCAGAGAGCCCCGCGTAGGCGGGAGGAGAGGGGACCTGCGTGCTGACCACGGGCCCTCTCGCGGTCACGTGGCGGCAGGATCCTGCGAGAGTACGTGTGCGACGGGACACCGCCGCAGGCCCGGGCCCGCTGTGGGATCGAAAGTATGTCTAGAGGGGGGGTGATTAGACTACTTGACCAAATAAAAACTTAACCTTTTCCCAATTTTAGTTCTTGACAGATTTTAGCTATTTTAGGACAAGTCAAGTAATCATCACACAATTCAAGCAAGCATGCAAAGAGTATATTGGCAGCGGAAAGTAAAGCATGCAACTTGCAAGAATATAAAGGGAAGGGTTTGGAGAATTCAAACGCTATTGGAGACACGGATGTTTTTCCCGTGGTTCAGATAGGTGGTGCTATCCTACATCCACGTTGATGGAGACTTCAACCCACGAAGGGTAACGGTTGCGCGAGTCCACACAGGGCTCCACCCAAGGGCAACAGTTGCGCGAGTCCACGAAGGGCTCCACCCACGAAGGGTCCACGAAGAAGCAACCACCCACAAAGGGTCCACGAAGAAGCAACCTTGTCTATCCCACCATGGCCATCGCCCACGAAGGACTTGCCTCACTAGCGGTAGATCTTCACGAAGTAGGCGATCTCCTTGCCCTTACAAACTCCTTGGTTCAACTCCACAATCTTGTCGGAGGCTCCCAAGTGACACCTAGCCAATCTAGGAGACACCACTCTCCAAGAAGTAACAAATGGTGTGTAGGTAATGAACTCCTTGCTCTTGTGCTTCAAATGATAGTCTCCCCAACACTCAACTCTCTCTCATAGGATTTGGATTTGGTGGAAAGAAGATTTGAGTGGAAAGCAACTTGGGAAGGCTAGAGATCAAGATTCATATGGTAGGAATGGAATGTCTTGATCTCAACACATGAGTAGGTGGTTCTCTCTCAGAACAAATGAGTTGGAATGATGTGTGTGTTCTGATGGCTCTCTCACTTAATGAGAAAGAGGTGGAGGGGTATATATAGCCTCCACACAAAATCCAACTGTTACACAGTTTTCCAATCTCGGTGGGACCGAATCAATAAACTTGGTCGGATCGAAAATGTAAACCTAGTGACCGTTAGGAATTTCGGTGGGACTGACATGCAACTCGATAGGACCGATTCGGTTAGGGTTTGGGCATAACGTAATCTCGGTGAGACCGATTACACAAACTCGGTGAGACCGAGTTTGGTAATTAGCTAACCAGAGAGTTGGTCAAGCAAACTCGGTGGGACCGAGTGAAACTCGGTGAGACCGAAAAGTTACAGAGGGGAAACACTGAGTTTACATTGCAATCTCGGTGGGACCGATTCGCTCTTTCGGTGGGACCGAAAAGTTACGAAAGGGAAACAGAGAGATTGCAACCCCATCTCGGTGGGACCGAGAACCTTATCGGTAGAACCGAATTGCTAGGGTTTGGCAGTGGCTAATGACAAGTGAAACTCGGTGGCGCCGGATAGGAAAAATCGGTAGGACCGAGTTTGGCTTAGAGTTTAGGTCATATGTGCATATGGGAAAGTAGTTGAGGGTTTTGGAGCATATCACTAAGCACATGAAGCAAGAGGCTCATTAAGCAACACCTCATCCCTCCTTAATAGTATTGGCTTTTCCTATGGACTCAATGTGATCTTGGATCACTAAAATATGAAATGAAGAGTCTTGAGCTTTTGAGCTTGAGCCAATCCATTGTCCTTAGCATTTTGAGGGTTCCACTTTCATATCCATGCCATGCCAATCATTGAGCTTTCCTGAAATAATCATCTTGGAATAGCATTAGCTCAATGAGCTATATGTTGTTATAAATTACCAAAACCACCTACGGATAGTTGCACTTTCACCCGCCACTCGCGAGCCTTGGTCCGGGCGCGGATCTTCCGTGGCCCACAGGGGCCGCTCGCCTTCTCAAGGCAGTTTTGTCTCGCCGTTAAGGCTCGATAATCGCGGGACGTGGGGAGTGGGCACGATCGATCCCCACGCTTCCCCATGCCGTGCCTCCTCAGCTCCGCCACGTGAGCCTATAAGTAGGGGGAGGAGGGAGAGCGACAGAGGTTCGTGCGCTCCCTCCCGCTCCGTCCCTCCTAACCCTCGTCTTCTTCCTTTCGCTACCGCCGCAGCTTCCTGTCTCAGCGCCGTCGCGCCTCCACGCCACCTCGCTCCCATGGCGTTGTCAAGCTCCTGGGACGGCTCCAACGTCCATGAAGACCACGTGGAGTTCCTTCGCCAGACCCGGCGCCTGCCCGGCGCCGAGCGCGTACAGGTCCGCCTGGCGCCCGCGAAGGAGATCTCGCCGGCGCCGGAGGAGGGCGAGCGGGTCGTCTTCCGCTCGCACTGCCTGCGCGGCTTCGGCCTCCCGGCGAGCGGGTTTCTGCGCTCCTTCCTCGACTTCTACAACCTCCAGCCGCATCACCTCACGCCCAATGCGGTGATGCTGCTGTCGGCCTTCGTCTCCCTCTGCGAAGGCTTCTTGGGGCTGCTTCCCACGCTGGAGCTCTGGGAAGAGTTCTTCCAGAGCAAGCTCGGCACAGTCGTCGCCGGCGTGCCCGCCCCCTGCGGAGCCTTCATCGCCATGAGGAGGGCGAGCGAGAACAATCCGTTCCCGCCCATCCCCCTGATCCAGTCGGTAAAGGTCTAGCAGAGATCTTATTTCTATGTGAAGAACGTCGCCGAGCAAGAAGACTACATCAACCTGCCGGCTGGGAGGCAGCCCTCGTGGAGCTTCCGGTCCCGATCGTTGTCTCCGGCCGGGAACGCCGCCATCTCCCGGCTTCGGGTGTTGATTCAGTCGGAAGGCTTGCGCGGGGCCGACTTGGTGGCCGCCTTCGTGGAGCGCCGGATCCTTCCTCTCCAAAGCCGGCCCCACATGACGTGTCAGATGAGCGGCCGCTTCAACCCAAGCCGGCTGAGCACATGGGAGATGCCCCACGCGGAGGTGGCGCTCATGGTCAATTACATTGCCAACTGCAAGCTCGGCGGGGACTGGCAATACGGCAAGGCGCCGTATTCTCGCGCCTATCCTCCACCCGTGGTAAGTTTCTCTCTTTATCTTCTTTTTTGTCGTCAACCGGCTTCGTGACGGCCGGCTTCTGACCAGTCGGTTCTTTGAGCAGAACCCTCTTCCTGCGCCGCCGGCCGGGATGGCAGGGATTGAACACTAGTACGCCCCCGACCGCACGGTGGATGACGTTGACGACCCGGACTTGGGGGCGGCCGCCATGGAAGACGCCGTCGTGGGGGACAGTGCCGAGCCCGGAGGCTCAACGTTCACCGCGAGGTTCGAGGACTGGCCGGACGACTTCGAGGCTGAAGTCGCTCCGCGTCGCTAGCCGGCGGCCGACCAACAGGGCGCGGGCTTGTCTGTCGCGCCGACTGCCAGCGGCGCGCAGAAGCGCCGGGCCGCTCTAGGCCTCTTCGGCAGTCGGCCGAAGAAGTCCAAGCCTTCCGCCGCGGCGACGAAGCGAGATGAGGCGGCCGCGAAGGCGGCCCGCTTCCGCAAGGCTGTGAAACAGCCCCAGGCGGTCTCGGCGTAAGTCTTCAATTACCTTGCCGCATTCTCGTCATTGTTCTCTTTTTCTTCGAATGTCTTCTTAACTTTTCCTTGCTTGCTGGACAGGGCGCCGCTTTCCCTTGAGCGGGGCCCGGGCGGCTCCGTCGTGGGGCCGGCTGGAGGGTCTTTGAGCTCCCGCCGTGTGGACCCCCGCGCCGATCTTAGGGAGGCCACAGAGCGGAACGCCCGCGAAGCGCGGGAGGAGCGTGAGACGGCGGAGAAGGCGGCCGCCCAGGCGGCGAAGGAGCAGGCCGAAGCGGTAGCCAAGGCCCAGAGGGAGGCGGCTACCGCGGAGACGGAGGCGGAAAGCTCGCGTAGCCAGCCTCCGCTGCTCGCCGTTCCTCTCCGAGCCGTAGCCCCCGACACCCCGTTGCCCTTGGCGGAGGAGAGCGCCGCCTGCGGCGCCAACCGGAGCGGGCCAAGTCGGTCAATCGTCAGCGGCGCCAGAGGAGCCGGCCGGAGGTAAGCCGGAGAGCAGAGCCGGCCTCGAGGTGCAGCTGGCGACGGGCCGGCGTGCTGGGGGAGGCGCCGCTCTGCCGGAGTTGTGCCGAGCCGCGGGCGTAGGGCAGCCGGCGGGAGATCTAGAGGCGGCCAGCACCGCCGTGTCCGAGTGGACTCCCAGCGGGAGGACTGGCGAGCTGGATGCGGCGGCTCAAGGGGTCCAGAGCCGGCTACAAGCTCAAGCCGCCCTGCTGCAACAGCTCAACCAAGAGTTCTTGTCAACGCGAACCACTATCCGGGTGAGTCCTTCGCTCTGGGCTGCTTTGCTTTCTTGATTTCCTCCGTGGGGGCGCGTCAGCGCACCCACTGGGTGTAGTCCCCGAGATTCGGGCCGACTGCTGCGCAGTTGGGTCGGATCTTTCTCGACGGCTATCTTACTTTGCTTTTTTTTGAATTTTCAGGAATACCACAACCTTCGTGCTGCCGCCTTCGACTCCCAGGCTCGAGAGTTGAGCCGGCGGACCGACGACCTGGCCGACAGCCGAAGTAAGTACTTGGTTTTGTCTGTCTCCTGTGGGGGCGCGTCAGCGCACCCACTGGGTGTAGTCCCCGAGATTCGGGCCGACTGCTGCGCAGTCGGGTCGGATCTTTCTTGACGACTCTTTCCTTATTGATTTTTCTTTTTCTTTGTCTTTAGGGGCCAACGCCCACTTGAGGAAGGAGCTTGGCGAAGCGAAAGCCGCCCTTTACGCCAAAGAGGCCGAGTGCGCTGCCTTGGTCCAGGAACGAGACCGCCTGGCCAAGAAGCTGGCCGACCAAGAGGAAAGCCACAAAGCGGCCCTGCAGGCGGCACGGGAAAGTGAAGCCACCTTGCCGGCGGAGTATGAGATGGAGGCGGCGAGCTGGTCTGAGACCCGGTGAGCCCTGGACGAAGGCTTCGGCCGGATCGAGGACTTGATCGACGGTAAGTTGCCTTCCTCGGCCCTTCTCCTGCCCCTTGCCGCCTGGGTCTTTGACTTATCTTGAGCTGTTGCTTGTTGTTTCTTGCAGATTACTTCCCGGGCTACTCCGTCTTCGCCGCCCAAAGCATTGAGGCCCATCGCGAGGCGCGCCGGCAAGCGGGGGCCGACATCGCGTCGGATGCAAACCGGACCCTTGAGGAGCAGCTCCTGGCTGTCCAGGCACGGTTGCAGCCGGCTCATCGGATGCTTCGCCGGCTCCAACATGCCGAGGCGCAAGTGCTGGCCGCCCTCTGGCCCGGCGAGACGATCCCCCGCACTCCAAGCCGAACTGCCGACTGGCTGGAAGTCGCAGTTGGTCGCTTCGAGGCTTGGAAAGCGTCAGCGGCCCGCCTCAGAGCCGGGCGGGCGTTGGAATTCGTTCGGGCATGGTACCCAGGGCTGAGCCTGGACCAGCTGCGCACTTGGCGGATGGAGGCCGACGCGGAGCTGGAGGAGGTGAGGCCGGCTATCGCCCAGCGGGCTTCGAGGATCGCCGAGTGCACCGACATCAGCGTTTTCGCACCCGAAATCGATGATGACGGTGTCGCTCAGCCGGAGGAGTGGTTCGGGTTGAACCCGGCGGTGGGCGAGGACTCGGCGGAGGAGATTGCCTCCAGTGACGAGGGAGAAGAAGACGAAGATGAGGACGGCAGAGACGTCGAGCCGGCTGGTGGAACAACCAGCCGACCTCAGGCCGACCGTGCCTCCAGCAATGAGGCGCGTGGAAGCGCGCCCTCTGCGGGAGGCGGCAACCAAGCCGGAGTTCGTCAACCGGCCGCTCCTTCAGCCGGCACGACCGTCTCCGCCAACCGGTCTGGCTTGTCGGCCGCTCCGCAAGCTTGACCTGCCGTCTTTATCTTTCCTGCTTTGTTGTCTTTGAACAATCTTTTGTTAAGTTTTCGCAGTTCCACCCACTGGGGGTGTATCCAAACTATGTTGAATGCTGGCCTCTTGGAGGTCTTGGTATGTAAATATTATCATGTGCATGTTTGGTTTCCATTCGCGTATGCTTGTTTATCCTTAGGCTTTTTCCTTTGCCGCCTTCCCTCTTTGGGGAGGCAAGTACTTGAGCTTTCTTGGATTAAAGTAAAGTGAATGGAAACCGGCCAGCCGGCTACTCTGGTAGCCAGTCGGCGGTGTGGGAAAACCGGCTTTTGTTATATTAGTCCGTTAGTCCCTAGCCATTTTTCGTGTGGGCGGTCGTTCCTACCTTTTACTCTTGCCAGCCGGACAGCCGGTTCTTCGAACTACGACTTTTGGCAAGAGAAGGCTTGAGAGCCGGCACACTTCTTGTCTGACTGCGTGTAGGACTTCTAATATAACTTCAGTCGGCCAGTCCCCGAGCCGACTAGTCGAACTCGGTGCCGGACGAAATAAGTAAATGATACGACAAGGTCATAAGCATGATACTTTTCATTCATAAATAAGGGATGGCAGTCCCCGAGCCCTCCTCGGGGAGCCTATTGTCTTGCACTTAATACAAAAGTTAGCGTGATACATACTGCCTTTCAACTGTAAAATCTTCGAAGGAGGTTGGCGTTCCATGGCCGTTCCGACTCCTTGCCGGAGTCGTCTCTCTTGTGTGCCTTCGGCTTCTGTGCGTCGATCAGGTAGTAGGAGTCGTTGCCTAGAGCTCTGCTGATGACGAAAGGGCCTTCCCAAGGGGCCGAAAGCTTGTGCTGGCCGGCTGTTCGCTTGATCAGCCGGAGCACAAGGTCGCCCTCTTGGAAAGATCTTGGCCTGACCTTCCGGCTGTGGTAGCGGCGCAAACCCTGCTGGTAAATTGCAGACCGGCTGAGGGCTAACAGCCGGCTTTCTTCCAGCAGGTCGACGCCGTCTTCTCGTGCTTCCTTGGCCTCCGCTTCCGTGTACATGGTTACTCGAGGCGAGTCGAATTCGATGTCAGTTGGGATGACCGCCTCGGCACCATACACAAGGAAGAGAGGGGTGAAGCCGGTTGACTTGTTTGGTGTAGTGCGCAGACTCCAGAGGACAGCCGGCAGCTCATCGAGCCAACAGCCGGCTGAGCGCTCCAGAGGTACAACCAGTCAGGGCTTGATGCCGGAGAGGATGAGGCCGTTGGCTCGCTCGACCTGGACATTTGACTGCGGGTGGGCGACGGATGCTAAGTCCAGCCGGATACCTTGGGCTGCGCAGAAACGTGCCAAGGCTCCTTTGGCGAAATTCATGCCATTGTCGGTGATGATGCTGTGCGGCACGCCGTACCGAGTTGTTATGTCCGCGATGAACATCACGGCAGTCGGCCCATTCAGCTTCTTGATCGGCTTTGCCTCAACCCACTTGGTGAATTTGTCCACGGCGACGAGCAAATGCGTCATGCCACCGCGCACCGTCTGGAATGGGCCCACCATGTCCAGTCCCAAACGGCAAAGGGCCAAGTGAGGGGAATGGTCTTGAGTGCCGAAGCCGGCATGTTTTGCTTGGAGCTGAAGAGCTGGCATCCCTTGCAATGCTTGACTAATTCTTTGGCGTCATCCAAAGCAGTCGGCCAGAAGAAACCATGGCGGAAGGCTTTGGCGACAAGTGATCTTGAGGCTGCATGGTGGCCGCATTCTCCTTGGTGAATGTCTGCGAGGATTGCAATGCCCTTCTCTTGCTCGACGCACCGTTGGAGGATTCAAGTGACGCTGCGCTTGAGTAGTTCTCTGTTGACGATTGTGTACGCTCCGGCTCGACGCTGGACTTGTCTTGCTTCTGTTTCGTCAGCCAGCAGGTCTTGGTTTACTAGGAAGTTGAGGATGGACTGAGCCCATGATGGAGCCGCGACTTCTTCTACTGCCAAAGTGGCTACTGCCACCAGGGTGGGCGGGCTGGGCGGTGAGGTGCAGGAGTCAGCCGCCGGCTGTAGTGCTGGTGCGGTCCCTGGGCCGGCTACCGCAGTCCCCGAGCCGGCTGTCGAAGTCCCCGAGCCGGTTGCCGAAGTCCCCGAGCCGGCTGCCGAAGTCCCCGAGCCGGCTGCCGAAGTCACCGGGTCGGCTACGGGGGTCTTGGGGTCGGGTACTTGATTCTTCGAGCCGGACCTGGCCGCATCGGGGTCAGGCGGCACGAAGATGGAATCGGATTCTGGAGACGGCTTGATGGATGGCTTGAGGAGGCGTTGTAGAGCGATGCCGGTTGGAATTGCTTGCCGAGTGGAGCCTATTCGAGCCAGGGCATCGGCTGGCTCGTTGTCGGCTCGTGGTACGTGGAGGAACTCGCATCCTTCAAAGTATCCGCTGAGTTGTTGGACCAGGAAATGGTAGCTCGCCATATTCGCGTCCTTGGCGTCCCAGTCGCCGGATGATTGCTGGACTACCAGGTCCGAGTCGCCATAACATAGGATCCGGCAAATGCCAAGTTCTTTGGCAAGCCGGAGCCCATGTATGAGCGCCTCATACTCGGCCACATTGTTGGAGGCGGCAAAGTGGATATGTAGCGTGTATCTGAGCTTGTCGCCTTTGGGAGAGGTAAGGACGATGCCGGCTCCTAAGCCGGTGCGCATCTTGGACCCGTCGAAGTGCATGCGCCAATGGGTGGAGTCAGGAGCTGGCAGCAGGTACTGGGTCTCGGCCCAGTCGACGAGGAAGTCGGCCAGTGCTTGGGACTTGATGGCAGTGCAGGGCTGGTAGAAGATCGTGTAGGGGGCCAGCTCGATGGCCCATTTCGCCACCTGGCCGGATGCATCCCGGCTGCCTATGATCTCGGCTAGCGGGGCAGTGCATACGACCGTGACGGGATGCTCTTGAAAGTAGGGCTTTAGCTTCTTGGCGGTGAAGTACACGCCATAACACATCTTTTGGTAGTGCGGGTAGTTCTGCTTTGAGGCGGACAGCACCTCGCTCAAATAATACACCAGCCTCTGGACCGGCTGGGCTCGGCCTTCTTCCGGGCGCTGGACTACGATGACGGTGCTGACCACCCGGCTGGTTGCAGCGATGTAAAGGAGCATGGGCTCTTTCTCAGTCGGTACCGCGACGATAGGCGGCATGGCCAGCATCTTCTTCAGCTCGTGAAAAGCTTGGTCGGCCTGGTCGTTCCACTCGAAGTGAGTGCTCTTCTTCATGAGGCGGTAGAGGGGGAGAGCTTTCTCTCCGAGCCGGCTCATGAAGCGGTTCAAGGAGGCCAAGCACCCGGTGAACTTCTGAATGTCTCGAAGCTTGGTAGGGATCGCCATTCTCTCGATGGCCTTGATCTTCACCGGGTTGCATTCGATGCCGCGTTCGGAGACCAGGAAGCCTAGGAGCTGGCCGGCTGGTACCTCGAACACGCATTTCTCGGGGTTAAGCTTGATTTGGAACCGGCGCAGGTTCTCAAATGTTTCCTTGAGGTCTTCCAGCAAGGTGCCACGCTTCTCCGTCTTCACCACGATGTCGTCCACGTAAACGTGAGCATTCCTGCCGAGCTGCTTGAGGAGGCACTTCTGCATGCAACGCTGAAAGGTGGCACTGGCATTTCTCAAGCCGAATGTCATAGTCAGGTAGCAGAAGGCTCCGAACGGCGTGATGAAGGCGGTCTTCAGGCGGTCGTCCGGGTCTAGCTTTATCTGGTGATATCCGGAGTAAGCATCCAAAAAACTCAACAGCTCGCATCCGGCTGTGGAGTCTATCACTTGGTCTATCCTTGGCAGGGCGAAGGGATCTTTGGGGCAGGCCTTGTTGAGACTTGTGTAGTCTATACACATGCTCCACTTGTTGTTCTTCTTTAACACAAGGACCGGGTTGGCGAGCCACTCTGGAAACGAAACTTCCATGATAAAGCCGGCCGCCAAGAGCCAGGCTATCTCCTCCCCTACAATCCTGCGTTTCTCCTCCGACAGTCGGCGAAGGGGTTGTCTGACTGGCTTTGCGTCTTCTCGAACATGTAGTTTGTGCTCGGCGAATTTCCTCGGAACACCCGGCATGTCCTTGGGGGACCACGCAAAGATGTCCCGATTCTCACGGAGGAAATCGGCGAGCTCGCCTTCCTATTTGCTGTTCAGGTTTGCCCCGATGATGGCAAACCTCTCTGGATGCTCGGGGTCAAGAGGTATTTTCTTCGTCTCCTTGGCCGGCTGAAAAGACCCTTGAGTATCATGCTCCTTGGGGTCGGGGGGCACGGCCGACTGCTTGCCGGCTATGGCCACGACTCGGTCCAGCATCTTCTTCTCTTCGGCGATCACAAGGGACTCAGCCAGCCGGCTGCTGGCCGCTGCGCACTCAGAGGACTTCTTGTAGTCACCGGCTACGGTGATGACGTCTTTGGTGCTTGGTATCTTCATCTTGAGGTAGGCATAGTGGGGAACTGCCATGAATTTGGCCAAAGCAGGTCGGCCCAGCAATGCATGGTAAGGGCTCTCCAGGTCCACCACTTCAAACTAGATCGCTTCCCGGCGGAAATGCTCCTTGTCCCCAAAAAGTACATCAATCTTGATTTTGCCAATGGGGGCGCAGGACAGGCCGGGTACGATGCCGTGGAACACTGTCCGAGTGGGCGTGAGCTGTTTTGTCTTGACGTTCAACTTCTCCAGGGTGTCACGATACAGGATGTTGATGCTGCTCCCGCAGTCTATCAACACACGGGAGAAGCGGGCGGCGCGTCTGTCCGTTTCAAGGGTGGCTTCCAGGACCAAAGCATAAGAGCCGGGAGATGGCATCACCTCCGGATGGTCGGCCCGGCTCTAGCTGATGGGCTTTTCTGACCAATGCATGTGTCCAGCGGGGTTGGCAGCGACCACGCTAACTTCCTGGTGCTCTCGGCGTTTGCTGCGCCGGTCTTCGGGCTGGCTGGTGAAGACGATGTAGGTTGCCTGCTCATCAGGGAACTCGTCATGCACGGCTCCGACTGCGGGCCGAGCGGCCGGAGGCGGAGGCGGCGGGCCGGCAGGCGGAGGCGGCAAGAGCCCCTCACCCTTAGAGATTCGGGTGAGCCAGTTGCACTTCCGGGTCGTGTGGTTGGACGGCTTCGCGCCGCTGTGGAACTTGCAAGGGGCGTCGAGGGTTTGCTCGTAGGAGAAGGCGGGCTGCCAAGCCGGCCTGCCGCCCTTGGGCTTCTTGGGCGCCGGTCGTTCTTCGGGCGGCGCATCTTCGACCGTGGCCACCTGCCGGCTAGCGGGAGGCGGCGCGGAGCCCTTGCGCTTGTTGTCGTTCGAGTTGGGGTGTCGGCCGAAATCCCCAGCCGGCGTCTTGGGCGCCGGGTTGAGTACCTTTCCGGACGCGTCCACCCGAAGCTCGGTCTTCATCGAGGAGTCGGCGGTGGCGTACTTGTCCACTATGTCCAGAAGCTCGTCGAGGGTAGCCGGCTCGTCGCAGAGGAGCTTGTGCTTGAGGAGGGTGCCTTCTCGGCATCCGGCTGTGAAGTATTCTATGGCTTGTACCTCGTGCACCCCATCACAGGAGTTGCGGAGCTCGGCCCAACGCGTGAGGTAATCGCGAGTGGACTCGGCGGGGCCTTGTACGCACAAGGAAAGCTGTCTGGGCTTGGGAGCCCGCTTGTAGGTGCTGGTGAAGTTGCGGATGAAGGCTTCTGTGAAGTCTAGCCAGCTGTTGATGCTACCGGCTTGAGGCTGTTGAGCCAGGCCGCGCCATGCCCTGCAGCATGAGGGGCACGTACTTCAGGCGACGCACCGGTTGCCGTTGGCTATGCTAACTGCGGTGGAGTAGTCGATCAACCAATCTTCCGGCTTCACGGAGCCGTTGTACTTGGGCGTGTCTCTTGGGAGCGAGAACCCTTTGGGAAAGGGCTCGTCGCGGATGCGGGGGCCAAAACAAGGCGGGCCGACATCGTCTTCTTCTTCCAACGCCAGGGATCGCGCCAGGCGGTCGATTCGATGGCGGGCGTCGTTCTCGCCGATTCCTTCGCGGCGGCCCAGCCGGCAGCCGAGAGTCGGGTGCGCCACTGGCGGCGAGGCGGGATATCTCTCTCCACGGGGCGGAGGCGGTGGCGGGTCGCCCCGCCATTCCATGGCTCGGGGATGACCGTCTGCGTCCCGCTCGATGGAGATCCGGGTCCGGCTGCGGCTGGTAGCCGGCTCCTTCTCGCGTCGCGCGCGGGTATTGCTCGTAGTCGGCGACCGGGACGTCGCGCCGTGTTCTCGGCGCGGGGGAAGGCTTTCCGCACGAGCGTCGGCTTCGTGCCGCTGCGCGGCGGCGTCAATCAATTGCTGAATGCGCCGTGTCATGTGGGGAAGGTCTTCGGCCTCCAGGCCGTCCAGCTCGTCTACGGCCGCCTGGGCGGCACGCAAGTTCTCGAGCGGAGTGGCATAGACCGGGCGGTCGACTCCCAGCGTGTCGGCGATGACGGCGCCGCGTTGCTTGACAAGGTCGGCCCAGCTTGGCCCGCCCGGGGCCGGCGGGCCGAAGGCGGCGCGGTCAGCTTCGCGCTGGTAGGCCTCAGTGAGGCGTCTTACGCAGGCCAGCCTCCGGCCCTCTGCGAGGAGGGCGAGGCGGCGTGCTTCCAGTGCTTCGTAGTCGGCGTCGGCCGAGAGAGGAGCGGACAAGTCGTGGGCCGCTGCGCGCGAGGCGCCGCGGGCGCTCTCGTCGGCCAGGCCGCCGTGGCCGACAACCATCACTTCGACGGTGAAAGCACCGCAGCCGTTGGCTCGAGGAAGTAGGTCGTTGTAGATCGCAACGTTGGTGGGGAAGGTGTCGTAGGAGGCCGTGTCGGAGTCGACAGGCATCGGGTCGGTGGAGCCAACCGACTCCAGGTCCGCAGCGGGCTCGCTGGAGACATGGAGCTGGCCGAGAAGGTTGGCGAGGCGGTCAGTGCCCGCATCGGAGGCGAGCTCGTCGGAAATGAAGGTCTCGTCGGGGAGATCGGCGAGGCCGCTTGCCGCGCAGATGCTGGCGACGCCTTGCAGCGCGTCGTGGCAAGCGCCATCGGGCGTGCCGGGCTGGCTACGCTCGCTGGGGAGGAAGAGGGTTCCCGTCCAGAACAGGTCTCCGGACGACGGTGCGCCTGGCCCCACGGTGGGCGCCAAATGTCGGGTGGTAGGTGCAACATATGCCAACGGGTGGCTTATCATTGTGGGAACCAGTAGGACATCGCCGGTGCCTGGAAGCGGGATGAGGCGAAGACAGGCACGCCGGCGGATCTTACCCAGCTTCGGGGCTCTCCGGGGAGATAACACCCCTACTGCTGCTCTGCGGGGTCTCCGCATGCTCACTAGATGAATGAAGTAGCTACACAACGCTCCTTGAGCTGTTTTTGGGAGGAGGAGGAAGAAAGGGCACGGCTAGCCTGCTTCTTCTCCTTGTATGGTGTCTAGAACTAGCAGGGGGTCGAACCCTTTGCATGGGTGCTCCGGGGGGTTTATATAGGCCTACCCCCCTCGGGGGTACAATGGTAATCCAGCTGGGTGCGGGGCCCAGCCGTCTGTGACTCCGCTCGCCGGCTTCTGCGCCGGCTGCTGGGGCCCGCCGACTGGTGGGTCCCGCCGGCTGCCAGCTCCTTGGTCGACAGGCAGGCCCCACTGTCCAGGGCCCGGTCGGCGGCTGGTCACTGTGGATTCATCTCGTCGACGTGAGCTTCATCGTGGTAAGCGCGGCTACAGTACCGCAGCTTGTCGGGCGATCGCTGTAGCCTAACCGCGTCTTGTCTCCTTAATGGGGAGTCATCTTCGAGGGAGGCGGCAAGCCGTCTGCGGGAAGCCGGCTCTGTCTTGGGCCGGCTGGTTGGAAGCGTGGCCGCCTTCGGCCGTCTCTCTGCTCAAATGGGGCCCACCGCCTGTGGGCCGTGCTGGCGGCCCGTCGTGGGTGAGGCCAGGGTCAACATGGCAACAGTGCTGTGCCGCACGGGTCATGCCTACCCCGTACGGCACTGTGCCAGGCGTGCCCCGGGATTCGGGGGTGGCAGGCTCTTCTGTAGCCACGCCCCGTCGCACCGCCGTTAGGTGGGTGCAAACTTTGTGGGTACGGTCTTGACTACTTTACGGGGAGCCGGCTTCTAGGAGTCGGCCTTCTCGTAGCCGGCTTCTTGGAGTCGGCCTTCTCGTGAGGGCTAAAGCCGGACTACCTTCCGAAAGCCGGCCTTGATCGCAGCCAGCTAGGGGAAGGCGGCCCCACGTCTTGGATTCTTGAGAGCCGGGCGGGCTCGTAACTTTTTCAGAAGTGCCAGGGGAGGCCGGCTAGGCTACCCATGGCTATTTACTCCGACACCGGGGGAAAGGGAGGAATTGCATCGTTTCTCCGTTCGACGGCGTCGAGGCAGCACGTCCCGATCTGCGGTACACGCCATTCTCTTTGACCAAGCTTTGACGCGGAAGGGCCTACGCCACCTGCTCGTAGATTCTGCCCGTCGCCGCTCACCTAGTTACATCCCGATGACCTCCAGGTATCCCCTCCGGCCTTGCTCCACTGCCTATTTTCCCACGTCGCTGCAAGTGGATCTTCCATAGTTCTTTGCCCAAAACGTAGCTCGTCCGGCGTACTTTCCATATTGCATTCTCGTCCTCACACCGTTTTTGACAAACACAACCGTGTTGTTATCTTCCCTTAGGACAAGGAATATGCTTATTTTTTGTTGTCGCATGTGTGATCAACTGTTATTGGCCAGTAATTGTTTCCTTTCTACCTCTTTTTTGCAAACAGGGCTATCCATTTCACGTCGTTGCTATTGCGACCTTTTGGTGAACTGCACAAATCACTTTTTTCTTAAGAGTGTTTTGTGCAGTTGTACTAAAATGTCACACAGGCAACGTCTCTACATTTCAGTGCAACTGCACAAAGGGAGATTGGTTTTTCTCTATCCTCCTCATCCAACTCCGAGCCTAATCTTCTCCAACTAGTTAGTCTTAAGAGAGACTGCAAAGGTGACCGGCTTCTATTTGTGTGTTTATTGTTTCATCAGCAGTCCTCTATTATCGTAATCACACTTGATATCTTTGGAACAGGGATGCTCAGCTCTATTTTAGTGGAACTGCACAAAATGATCGGAATGTTGCATGCTCTAGACAGCTACTTTTTTCCCAACATGCCTTGTTGATTTAGACAGAGCTGGGGGGACGTTGCTGCCAATGAAAGCATGGATCAATTTTAATTTAACACCTTCTCACAACTTTGTCTTCAGTTGTGATGTAATTATTAGCTCTGATCTGCTAATAATTGACATGCATTAGCAAGGAAGTTAGTTTTTTATTGTTTCCGAAAGAGCATCGATGGCAAGACACGGGAAACAAAAGCTGAAAGCTCACACCATTGTACAATTTCATGTCGCTGGAAAATTATTTGTATAGTACGTCAATTATGTAAACAAATGATGGAAGCTTGATAGCATTCCAGAAGCCTCTTCATCATCCGGGTCCATGTGCCATGCACAAAATTATACTCCTTTGTTCCTAAATATTTGTCTTTTTACAAATTTCAAATGGGCATATTTTAGAGTGTAGATTCACTCATTTTGCTTCGTATGTGTACTCCCTCCGTTCCTAAATATTCTATTTGTCTTAACAGAGATTTCACCAAGTGACTACATACGGAGCAAAATGAGTGAATCTACACTCTAAAATATGTCTATATACATCTGTATGTGCCAGTCCATTTGAAATCTCTAAAAAGACAAATATTTGAGTAGTCACTCGTTGAAATCTCTAGAAAGACAAATATTCCGGAGTATATTTAAGAACCGAGGGGGTAGTGCACAACCGCATGGGAGACTCAACCTGGTCGTTGCGCCGCATTAATAGTGAGTAATGAGCAGTCAACTCATAAGCCCCACCTTTCCCACTGTAAGTTGCTCTGAAGAAGCAACCATCAATATGCTCTTCTTTGAATCCGCTCATACTACTCCATCTGTCACTGTTTATACAGTGTGCTTCAGAAAAAAGAAAAAAAACCTGTGGGACCAAGGTGACTAGCGATCGGCCTGAAAAATAGCATTGGTAGTTATAGCACGGCGTCTATTACTAGAGGGAATAATGCGTACACACATGCATGCAGTGCTTCCACCCCGGGTACACACATGCATGCACTCCGTAGTAGTACAGTACATGGAGAGAAAATTGTGGACTTGATTGCGGTTACCACGCCCTAATTAATTGAGCATTATACCAAACGCGTCTAAAGTCTCTCTGGTGGTGGAAATGCATTGAGAGAAATGCATCATAATGAAGCGCGCCCTGTAAACTGTGACGGAGGGTGGAGTAGTATGAAGATGCAAAACCAAGTACGCCTACTACTGCACTTGGCTCTTCGCCCCTTCGTGAATTCGAACAATGATGGTACTCCGCATGTTGGGTACTACAGTGTATGCCTCTAACAATCTGACACCGAATGGATTGATGCATGACCACCGAGGGTAGGTTGCATTAGTCAAAAGGCGTAAGCAAGCTTCACCTTGTCCTGCAAGCTTCTCCTCGTTCTGCGAGTTGACGGGACACACCAAAAAGTAGTGCTAGTCCATACTCCCTCCTTTCCGGTTAATATGGCTTAATCTTTTTTCCAGGTAAATGAGAGAGCTTTATTCGTATATAAGCATTCTTAGGACAATCAGCCAAGACATTGGTCACTAGGAAGCGAGGTACCCCGCAAAAAAAGAAGTAGGAAGTGAGGTGTTTCATCAAGTCAGCTCTCGGCCACATTCAAAGTGCAGCAAGCACGGTTCGCACAAAGATGCGCCACAAGGTTTGCTGACCTGTTTACATGCTGAATAAAAAAAAATAGGAAATATTACTGAGTGCTACTATTTGTAACAGGATATGAGCCAGAACTAAGCGAGAATTGTGGCGAGTGTTCCATGCAATCAACTTCCATTATCACATGCGAGAACCCTCGAAGAGAACCAAATGTGTTGAAGATTGCTTTATCACATTTTAAAATTATAATAAGAGTGCAGCCGCTCCTCCATCCGGTTCCTAGTACTAGTATAGTACGTACCTTTATGGACTATAGTAGTAGTACTAGTAAACTTTGCGCTTGGCTGTTCGGGAAGTCGAACAATAATAGCACTGGTAGTATAGTGTATGCTTCTGGCAATCTGACACCGAATTAACTGTTGCACGTCCACCGCCTGAGCGAGGGAGAGCTTGCATTAGTAAAAAGTTTCTCCTTGTCCTGCGAGCCACCGCGCGCAAGCTTCTCCCGCCCTGCAACCTTCTCCTCATTTGGCAAGTTGACGGGACACAGCAAAGTAATGCTAGTCCATGCTGCCTCCTCTCCGGTTAATACGGCTTAATTTCAAACGAGATAAATACACTGTTTGTCACTGTATATTTGTAAAAATACGGTCAGTGGACTTCATAATACGCTCATTGCGCTCAATATATATATTTTCCGGTGTTCATACGGTCACTAGCTCACCCTGACTGAGTATGTGTGTGCATACACGTGTAGGTTGAGCACTTGAGCGTGACCGTGTGTGTTCCGTCGTGTGCTCGGACATGCATGCATTAGGGCGTCGCGCGCGTTTTTGCGTCCATGTGTACGTGTGGCTGTTGCATACACGTAGGGGGAGTACGTGTAGGGCCCACTAAGGAGCAGTCAAATCACATAGTAAGTTAGTCGGAAGAAGCAACCATCATTTCACTCTTGAATGACACGTACGCAATATAAAATGGTTGATATGGAGAGAAAAAGAAAAGCACTATATATACACTAGCAGGAGCCTAAGCTACAAGCCTGCTTGCTTACGTTTCTCTCTTCACAAGCATAGAATGACGGGCCTGATCCCGCAGCTGGGGGAAGGGAACAATGTTCTGCGTAGACGCGGTCGACATCAGCGAGGGAGAAAACCCATAGTCGGTACGTCCCAATCGGGGGTCACCGCGGTATGGGCCGATGCCGCGTCCCAACCGCCCTTCTAGCTACAGCCCGACGTCCCAGGTAGTCCATCTTCCTTTTGGAGCCGGCTTGCTCCACTGCCGTAGCTCCATCTCCATGTCGATCTTTCTCTACTTCTACCGGCTTCTATTTGTGATGAGTTTATGTCTCATGAACTAGTGCCAGTACTATTATTCTGATCACACTTCTTCAATATCTTTATCATCAGGGATGCTCAGGTCGATTTTAGTGGAACTGCACAAAAGCATCGTATGATCCGAGGATGCTAGCCGTCTTTCCTTCCCGACATGGAAAGTGTTATGGAATAAGAGGTACCAGAAGGTGGAGAACCAAAGAGTGTTGCTTCTATTGTTGCTAACATTCTCACTAAAGAATCTCCCTCTAGCACATTCCTTCGACAGGTTCTACCTGGCCAGGAAATTAAATCATGTTTAGGGTTTAGGGTTTAAGTCGTAGTGACCCCATTAGTAGTTTTTCTATCGTACACGCTCTCACAACTTTTTTCTTTAGTTGTGAAGTAAATATTGGCTATTATCTGTGAATCATTGAGATGCATCAGCATGCGTGTTAGTTTTCCTTTGTATTTGATGGAACGTTGTAACGGGGCAACCTTGGAATAGGAATGAAAATGGAGTGGAAAAGTTTCCGTTTTTCCGGAGAAAAAATGGAAATGGGGAGAAACCAACGTTTCGTTTCGTTGGATCGCGCCATCGAGCAAAACCAACGTTTAAATCATGTCTGTCGTGTTCGTGTCTCACCCTCCTCCATGGCTCGACCCCACATGGTCGCTCGGCATGCCACTCACCGCAAACCAAGTAGTATACCATAATGTTCCCGCCTTCTTGTCGATGGATCGCGCCATGGAGTACTAGCACTACTGGAAGAGATTGACGAGTTGGGGGAGGACAGCTAGCTGTAGCACAGACTCGCAAGAACTTAATATTGGAAGAGATCGCGCATGTTGTAGCCGGCTATTGCGACCTTTGAACATGGAGCAGCCGCGTGCACCCGGAAGCGGCACGGGCGACGCTCTCTCGGCCAACGCGCCGCAATCAATGCTGGCGCCAGTGAGAGGTCGCGTCCGCTCTGGCCAGGCATGAATGCGGCACTGACCGTTTTGGGCGGTAAGCACGCGCGGATGATGAAGAGGGTTCGGGTTGGTCAGGACCGGCCGTGGCAGCGGTCCGGACATGCGCAAACAAGAGATGTTGTACGTTAATATTGTTGCATATATAATTAACAACGTAAATAATGTGCCAGTTGGAAAAATATGATTGGAGATGGGGATGGAAATGGAATTTTATGTAAACACGGATATGCATGTCTATGTCTATGTGTGTGTGCGCAACGACTCTCGCGACCTGGAAGCGGGGGCGTGTTTTTGATCGAGTTTTCTTTCTCGGTACGTTAGAAAATAAGTTTGTCTAATTCACATCTAGATGTTATTTAAGGATATCACATCTAAGCTCCCACAAGTATATAATGTAGCAACAAGAAACAAAAAAACTAGGAAAAGACCCCAAATAGAGTGGACATCAACTTATACGTGACATAACTATGTCACATCTAGATGTGTCTTAGATAGACCCTTAAAAAATTGTCCGCCAGTTTTCGTTTCTTTTTTCCAGGAACGCGCGTATTCTATTTAAAACCACTGCTATGGAGAGATTTTTTTACTCATTATAGCCTCTTGTTTGATAGAGTTTCTCGCGTCTCGCTCTCTCACCCTCTCCATATCAAAACAAGATGACAGTGTCCATTCTATCTCTCTCCTCACCGATGGTCACAAATCCGGCCGAATCCCGTCCGCTGCGGGAGGTGAGGAGGTGCAGCGTTGACGTTGTCGCCGTCGGCGACGGAGGAAGCCGATGCGCACCGTCCTCTCGGAGCCGGTGCTGGCGCGGACGAAGATCCTCCGCGCCCTTCTTCGCTGCCGTCGTGTGGGCATATCCCGCCCGCCGGCCTAAACGACATCTCGCCCACCTGAGGTATAACTTCTTATACTGGTCCAGCTCCCCAGGTCGCTGCGTGCGGGTTTTCTTCTATGCGACTACTCTCCATCTCCCCATGCATAGTAGCTAGGGTTCGTCGGCTGGTCCAACATCACCTACTAGTACTATTATAGAGGAAATGCCACTCAAAAAGTTGTCCTGATTTATGCCTCGGTGGAGGTATACATGTTGTTTCGACAAAAAGTACATGGTGGTTGTGCGGGTCATTGTCCATATGGTGGTAGTAATATCACTGGTTAAATGAAGAAATGCTTTTTTTCTCGGGTATCCTGGTTTACTTCCCATCAAGATAATTATGATGCTTCTGTTTGTTGGTGTACTTTTCATTAGTTCTTATTGACAATTGAGATGTCGTTGCTAACCCTTTTTTATATTTTTGGAAACAGCGATGCGTGTCTCCATACCCGGGCATGTCTTCCTCAATTTTAGTGGAACTACACAAAATTGGATGGCCATTGTGGTTCCGCCTCATTGTCCTCTGCCACGTGGTTCTTCCTTCCTCGAGCTTGATTGCTGAGAAGAAACAGACCACAATGAGGATTTGTCGAACTTCTTAGGTGCCTCACCCAAACTTGATGCCAAATCGATGATGCATCACCACGATGACCTATCGATGCTCATGGTTGCGCCTCATGGTTGCGTCGGCTGGTGAAGCTGATCGATTTTCGACGAAAAACAAGCTGTCTTCCATCAGTGCTCTTTGCTTGTTACGCACAAAGATGATATCCTTCGTCAGTTCACCTTGGTTGCATTGGAGACGCAGTCGTCTTTCACGTTGGTGCAATTTTCGCTAGGGTTTTACGACAGGTGGGCCCAAAATGTGGCTGGCTCACCTGTCATATAGCCAAAAGTAGGTGCAGTGAAGGCACCGGAGCTCAGTCCGTACTACAGTAGTATATATATAAGCGGGAGCCTCAGTGCTTGTTCGCTAGGGTTTGCACTCTCCACACGCTCGCCGCACTACATATATGTTACTCCCTCCGTTCCGAATTACTTGTCTTAGATTTGTCTAGTAAATGGTGGTTGTGCGGGTCATTGTCCATATGGTGGTAGTAATATCACTAGTAAAATGAAGAAATGCGTTTTTTCTCGGGTATCCTGGTTTACTTCCCATCAAGATAATTATGATGCTTCTGTTTGTTGGAGTACTTTTCATTAGTTCTTATTGACAATTGAGATGTTGTTGCTAACCCTTTTTTATATTTTTGGAAACAGCGATGCGTGTCTCCATACCCGGGCATGTCTTCCTCAATTTTAGTGGAACTGCACAAAATTGGATGGCCATTGTTGTTCTGCCTCATTGTCCTCTGCCACGTGGTTCTTCCTTCCTCGAGCTTGATTACTGAGAAGAAACAGACCACAGTGAGGATTTGTTGAACTTCTTAGGTGCCTCACCCAAACTTGATGCCAAATGGATGATGCATCACCACGATGACCTATCTATGCTCATGGTTGCGCCTCATGGTTGCGTCGGCTGGTGAAGTTGATCGATTTTCGATGAAAAACAAGCTGTCTTCCATCAGTGCTCTTTGCTTGTTACGCACAAAGATGATATCCTTCGTCAGTTCACCTTGGTTGCGTTGGAGACGCAGTCGTCTTTCACGTTGGTGCAATTTTCGCTAGGGTTTTACGACAGGTGGGCCCAAAATGTGGCTGGCTCACCTGTCATATAGCCAAAAGCAGGTGCAGTGAAGGCACCGGAGCTCAGTCCGTACTACAGTAGTATATATATAAGCGGGAGCCTCAGCGCTTGTTCGCTAGGGTTTGCACTCTCCACACGCTCGCCGCACTACATATATGTTACTCCCTCCGTTCCGAATTACTTGTCTTAGATTTGTCTAGTAAATGGTGGTTGTGCGGGTCATTGTCCATATGGTGGTAGTAATATCACTAGTAAAATGAAGAAATGCGTTTTTTCTCGGGTATCCTGGTTTACTTCCCATCAAGATAATTATGATGCTTCTGTTTGTTGGAGTACTTTTCATTAGTTCTTATTGACAATTGAGATGTTGTTGCTAACCCTTTTTTATATTTTTGGAAACAGCGATGCGTGTCTCCATACCCGGGCATGTCTTCCTCAATTTTAGTGGAACTGCACAAAATTGGATGGCCATTGTTGTTCTGCCTCATTGTCCTCTGCCACGTGGTTCTTCCTTCCTCGAGCTTGATTACTGAGAAGAAACAGACCACAGTGAGGATTTGTTGAACTTCTTAGGTGCCTCACCCAAACTTGATGCCAAATGGATGATGCATCACCACGATGACCTATCTATGCTCATGGTTGCGCCTCATGGTTGCGTCGGCTGGTGAAGTTGATCGATTTTCGATGAAAAACAAGCTGTCTTCCATCAGTGCTCTTTGCTTGTTACGCACAAAGATGATATCCTTCGTCAGTTCACCTTGGTTGCGTTGGAGACGCAGTCGTCTTTCACGTTGGTGCAATTTTCGCTAGGGTTTTACGACAGGTGGGCCCAAAATGTGGCTGGCTCACCTGTCATATAGCCAAAAGCAGGTGCAGTGAAGGCACCGGAGCGCAGTCCGTACTACAGTAGTATATATATAAGCGGGAGCCTCAGCGCTTGTTCGCTAGGGTTTGCACTCTCCACACGCTCGCCGCACTACATATATGTTACTCCCTCCGTTCCGAATTACTTGTCTTAGATTTGTCTAGTAAATGGTGGTTGTGCGGGTCATTGTCCATATGGTGGTAGTAATATCACTAGTAAAATGAAGAAATGCGTTTTTTCTCGGGTATCCTGGTTTACTTCCCATCAAGATAATTATGATGCTTCTGTTTGTTGGAGTACTTTTCATTAGTTCTTATTGACAATTGAGATGTTGTTGCTAACCCTTTTTTATATTTTTGGAAACAGCGATGCGTGTCTCCATACCCGGGCATGTCTTCCTCAATTTTAGTGGAACTGCACAAAATTGGATGGCCATTGTTGTTCTGCCTCATTGTCCTCTGCCACGTGGTTCTTCCTTCCTCGAGCTTGATTACTGAGAAGAAACAGACCACAGTGAGGATTTGTTGAACTTCTTAGGTGCCTCACCCAAACTTGATGCCAAATGGATGATGCATCACCACGATGACCTATCTATGCTCATGGTTGCGCCTCATGGTTGCGTCGGCTGGTGAAGTTGATCGATTTTCGATGAAAAACAAGCTGTCTTCCATCAGTGCTCTTTGCTTGTTACGCACAAAGATGATATCCTTCGTCAGTTCACCTTGGTTGCGTTGGAGACGCAGTCGTCTTTCACGTTGGTGCAATTTTCGCTAGGGTTTTACGACAGGTGGGCCCAAAATGTGGCTGGCTCACCTGTCATATAGCCAAAAGCAGGTGCAGTGAAGGCACCGGAGCGCAGTCCGTACTACAATAATATATATATAAGCGGGAGCCTCAGCGCTTGTTCGCTAGGGTTTGCACTCTCCACACGCTCGCCGCACTACATATATGTTACTCCCTCCGTTCCGAATTACTTGTCTTAGATTTGTCTAGATACCGAGATATCTAGCTCTAAAATGAGTCTAGATACATTTGCTAGGGTTTGCTATATTCACAGTCTCTCACCCTCTCTTCACCAGATCTAAACAAGACTGCGTTGGCCTCTTGTCTCTCTCTCCCCCCTCACAGCTGGTGAAGGAGGCGTCCATATCCTGTCGCACCGGGAAGGGGAGGAGGTGAAGGGTTCACTCTATCGCCTTCGGCGAGGGAGGCAATCCACTGCCGGCTACGCTGTTCTCTTTCACCCAGCGCCTGTGCGGGAGGGCCACCGACCCGTTCTTCCTCGTTGCCGTACTTAGTGTGGGCAGATCCGGCCTCCCGCCGCATGCCTTGCCACATCCCGACGACCCTAAGGTATAAGTTTCTTTGAAACCGTCGTTGCTCTAGCTGCATGTGGATCTTTTTCTATCTGTAGTCGAATCTAGGTCTTGGTTCAAAGAGGAAAGAAGGGTGCGGTGGGCTGGAGCAAGAATCTAGGACGTGGTTCAATGAGGAAAGGAGGGGCGGAAAGTAGTATAGGCTGGCTATCCATCCGCTTTGTAGGTCGAAAAGGGAAAAAGGAGGGTAACCCAGGACACACATCTATAAGGAACCGTTCTCTTTGTTGAAAAGGGAAAGAAACTGGGGGGTCGGGTAGTTTGTGCATGAGTAGATTTGCTGCCCTCACATAGGAAGAAGGTTCAAAGAGAACAAATATGGGACCAACGCATATATGCTGCTTGGCTACATACTCTGCATCACCCATTTATACGTGTGGACGCACATGGTGCTGGCATGTCCCATGGAGCTATTTTGTTGTTGTTAATCTCAGAATTAACTATTGATCTGTTTTAAAATAATTTCTCTGTTAATATAAATCAACGCAACCGTTTTAGAAATGCTACTGTCCTATACTTTGTTTTCCATCAAGATAAGGTAGATGCTTCTTTTTGTGGCCGCATGTTTCATCCTCCTTTATTGGCCAGTAATTGTTTTCTTTTTTGCCTCTTAAAACAGGGATATCTATTCAACTTGTTGCTATAGAAAACTTAAATGTCACACCGGCAACTTTGCTTGATTTTAGTGCAACTGCACAAAACTTGATTGGATTTCCTATTCGTGTTGGTAGATTCGTATTTTATGTTGGTCGTCTCATGAAAGGTCAGTACAGGCCTTCATCCACATGATTGTGCAGTGTGCTTTGAGATGTTGTGTTACTTGTATTGGTACTGTTTTAAATAAATGATGAATTGAAGCTATTATATTGCTGTCTTTTCCCATTAAGTAGTGAACAAAAATGGGACCAACCCAGACATGATGCTTGTTGCTTTGTTACAACAAATTCAGCATCACCCCCTTTATAAGCCAGTAATTGATGCCACTCTCAGAATTAACTACTGAATCTTATTTCAAAACTGCAACACTTGTTAGGGATTAGCGGGATTACCATTTTTGTGGCCGCATGTCTCAATCTCCTTTATTAGCTAGTAATTGATTCCTTTTTTGCCTCTATTTATACAGGGATATCTATTCAACTTGTTTCAATTGTGACATTTTGCTTCGCTACGTGAAACACTTTGCTTGATTTCAGTGCAACTGCACAAAACGAGATTGGATTTCCTATTCGTGTTGGTAGATTCGTACGTGATTTTGTGTGCGTCATGACAGGTTGGTACTTGCCTTCATCCACATGATCGTGCAGTGTGTTTTGAGATGCTGTGCTACTTGTATTGGTACTATTTTAAATAAATGATGAATTGAAGATATTGTATTGCTGTCTTTTCCCATTAAGTAGTGAACAAAAATGGGACCAACCCAGACATGATGCTTGTTGCTTTGTTACAACAAATTCAGCATCACCCCCTTTATAAGCCTTGTCGTTCTTTATACATGTTGAAAAAAGGCATTGTTAAGATAATGTCTCAGTCAATATGAATGAATCACACTGATGGAGAATTGCTACTCTCCTACTTTGTTTCCCATTAAGATAAAGTATATCAGTAGATGCTTTTCTTCTGGGAGTACAAGTCATCAACCGTTATTTCTTAGTAGTTGTTTCCCTTATACCTATTGTTGCTTACAAGGATATCAAAATTAAAGCTCAGTTTTATTCCGACTTCGATTTTAGTTGAACTGCACAAAAGGAGCCAATGTGTAAGGCAAACTGCTGTATTGGGTCTAGTTGGTCGTTCCACTTTGTAGAAAGAAGCAGTCACTGTTTGCGCTACATTACAGAAGGAATGACCGAGAAGCTTTACAGAGTATTATTAGACACCGGTGACATGACTAGTCTGCAGAGACCATTGGCAATTTAACAACACGTGGAGTGCCCTGGGCAAAAAGTGCCCAAACAAGTACAAAAGCTACGACAAGACTCCACGATCATAGGCATTACATATTTTGAATGGGAGAAGCTTGTCAAAGTTTAATCATTGATGTTAGCAAGAAGATGTTAGTTTAATATATTGGAATTGGAAAACCTTGTCCAAATTTGGTCATTGATGTTAGCCAGAAGACATGCATTTGATATTTTTGAGTGGGAAGCCCTTGCTGTGAGGAGGGTCGAGTGTTTTTACCTATTCCTGTGTTCAGTTTAGAAGTAAATAGTTACTCTGCTGAGATATTCCTGTGTTAAGAGTTTGTTCTGAATATTGTCTATGTAATGCCAGGCCTAGTGTTTGATTGCAAAGTTGAGCTTGGAATTTGTGGCATGCGGCATCATGAGCTGTTCACCGTGCCTCCTGAGAAGAATGCTTCGTATTGTTTTGCATGTCGATCTAATGCCAGTGATTTGCTTGCTAAGAAAATCATCCTCTTCTATTGTTTCCGTGCTTAAGAAGTTCATCGTCTGATGTTTCATTCATAGCCTATACGACAAGTCGGGTAGGTTAGACGTGAAACCATATGATCTTCCGACCAACTCACGATATTAGCCCATGATTGGATCATCGTTTTCCAACCAAAACTGCTTGTAAAACTGACGCTTGTAAATTAAAGAAGATGGTCTCGGGCGAAGGCGCTTGGTTGGTCGATTTCGACTAGTAAAATATCGGAAGTACTTGACACACAATAAAAACGATGAACGACACTCGGACGATTGCTAATCCAGCCGTTAGCTGCTGTTTCAGCCTTGCCCATGGATGGCATGATACGCACGTCGTGCATGTATCATCTGGTAATGTCGTCCATATAGCAGTGCTCGTAAAATATACATTGGTCTCTCAAATTACATGTGTAACCTGCCGGTTTTACTTACAGACCTTGGGCCCTCGGTTTCATTACGCCTGTATTTTACACGTTGTTTTTTATGACGAGTAAATTACAGTTGTATGTTAATAGAGGTTTGAAATAAACCAGAGCTCCCAAGCGCGGCCTTACCGTTTCATGCCATCTCAGTTTCTCGAAGGTGCTCATAGGTGTCCGATGATCCTGGCTTCCTGAATAAGTAGCGGGCGTTGTATTAGACCATCCGTAGGGCCCGCGAGGCCCTCTCCATTGTCCTTCGAGTTGTTGCACTCACCGTGGCGCCGAGCATTGTTAACATCGTCAACGAACATGAGGATTCAGGAGATGACTTTATTTTGACTGGATGACACCAGGGACCCACACCATTGTCAACCTATGTAGTCAATATAAACGAGAGAATTGCACAAGGTGCGGCCGACAGCTGGGACCAAGCAGCTCGAGCAGTATTTGTATTATTGAGGCGTGAGCACTGCAGAGTTTTTCTTGACGATGATTTCGTTGTTGTTCAGAGGAGAGCAGGGTATTAACTGGGCGGGCTGTGGCCCATCTAGCCCAGGCCAGATATCCAGCCCAGATACTAATTTTTTCAAGATGAAAATGGCTAGCCCAGCTATACGTCTTTTTGAGGAATACCCAGGCAAGGTCAACTTGTTATTCTCCGCCCTGCTGGGCTGCAAATCTTTCCTAGGAGGGATGCATTAGGCTTAACAGGAAAATGGGCTTTAAAAAATTAATAAATGGGATGTAATTATAAAAACTGGGAAGTAACTATAAAAAATGCACCAAACACGAAATTAGTTTATAAAATATTATTTATGGATTTTGAAAATCTTAAATTTTCATTGTTGCGCGCGCAATGTTTCATTGGATTTTTACGTAATACAAATTTATATTTAATCTGACTATAAATTTTTGGATAAAAATATTTCGGAGCCCATCAAAATGTGGGAAATTTTATTGAATTCTGTCTTCAACAGTTGGTTGAAATTATTAATCATTGTCCTAGCTAGTAAATGGGCTGTTGTAAATTCCATTAGAATTCCAAAATGGGTCGTACATTCTTACAAAACGCAAATGGGCTATAAGTTCTCTGCCACACACTTGTGGGCCTACTAAGTGACGCGTCCCATAAAAAAATAAGTTGACACGTATGCAAGGCTTTGCCAACTTATTATAGTCAACACACGGTTCTAGCAGTAGTGGCCGTTGGATGTCTATCCAACGGATGTCGTGCTTCTTCTTCAATCTCGGATATTCTTAGCTTCGGCCGCCCAAAAAATGATTCCTCCCCCTGACATCTGGGGCGCACCATTTTGGAGGCTGACCTGTGGGCCTACAAAGTTGGAGCGTACCAAGGGCTTTGTCAACTTAGTCAATAATAAACATTTCTAGCTTCAGTGACCGTACGATGTCCATCCAACGGCCGTAGTGCTTCTTCAACCTCTGGTCTTCTTGGTCCAGCCGCCCAAAGCAGCGCCGGTCGTGCCGCCTGCTCCTGCCTCCCGTGGCCAGCTGTGCTGCCACGGAGGCCTCACCGCCCCCATACTACTCCCACCGCTGGCCAGGCCATCCCTCCACTCACCCACACCCCCTGTTATTCTGTGGCGATGGTAGCCCCACACCGCAGCCGAAATAGTGAACCCTCATACTCCTCTCTGCGCGGGCTTCCACTTCTGCATCTTCCCCGGCACCGCATCGTCCCCTTCCTAGGCCTCGCCGTCGTCCAGACCACTGCCCTGGTGCTCTCGGTGCGGCATCGTCAGCGTGGTCAATGACCGACTTCCATCAGAAGAGTACTGTACGTGGAGAGGCTGACAGCTGGGTCCAGGCGGCCGCAAGGAAGTGCCTCCTTATTACGCGCAAAATAATTATTCCTCCACCTTACAGCAGGGACCCACTAGACGGGCCACCTTATTTCGGGAAAAAAAAGTTTCCCCCCTGACTGCTCGGACCCACTGGACGGGCCAGCGTATTTCGCGAAAAAAACGTTCCCCCCGCTATCAGCTCGGACGCACCGGAAGTGCCTCCTTATTATGCACAAATAAATGAATACTCCCCCTGCTAGCTGGGACCCACCATGGTGGGAGGCTGACTTGTGGGCCTACTAAGTTGACTGGGACGGGGGCCTTTGTTAACTTTAGTCAATATGAATGATTCTAGCTCCAGTGATCGTACGATGTCCATCCAACGGCCGTAGTGCTTCTTCTTGAACCTCTGGTCTTCTTGCTCCAGCCGCCCAAAGCAGCACCAGTCGTGCCGCATGCTCCTGCCTCCCGTGGCCGGCCATGCTGCCGCGGAGGCCTCACCGCCCCCTACTATTCCCACCGCTGGCCAGGCCCTATGGCGACGGCAGCCTCACACCACAGCCGAACCAGTGAACCCTCGTACTCCTCTCTGCGCGGGCTTCCACTGCCGCATCTTCCCCGGCTCCCTGTCGTCCCCTTCCTAGGCCTCGCCGTCGTCCACTGACCTGGTGCTCTCGGCGTGGCGTGGTCAACATGGTCAAGGAACGATTTCCATCAGACGTGGATTGTACGTCGAGAGGCTGACAGCTAGGTCCACAGCCACAGCCAGGAAGTGCCTCCTTATTACGTGCAAAATAATTATTCCTCCACCTAACAGCGGGGACCCATCGGACGGGCCACCGTATTTCGTGAAAAAAATGTTTTCCCCCTGACTGCTGGGACCCACCAGCTACACCTTCGCACGCAAGGAAGTGTGTCCGGGCAAAAAAACAAAATGATTCGCCCCCCTGACTGCCGGGACCCAACACCTACATCTTCGCACGCAAGGAAGTGCTTGACAGTCGGGACCCACCTGGTCGAAGCGTACGTAGCGTTGTCATTCTGGTCGCGAAAGTGTACGTACATATATACTGGTCGATGTAGAGGCGCGCACGTGTCTTAGTAGAGGCGCGCACGTGGCATGTACATGTACGTACAACGGTCAGGGTGCAAGAAAGAAAATACGGCCACATATGTGTACATACGGGTGGGGTCTCGAACGCCTACTCGCGCATATGTACGGCGAGGGCTCGTGTTCATGGCTGGATCGGAATGGAGGAACAGCATCGTCGTCGTGCTCATGGGGAGGCAACGGAATGCGTCGTGTTCATGGGGAGGCAACGGAATGTGTCGTGTTCATCGGGACGGCTTGGACGGAACAGGCGATGGAAACGAGGCCTGGCGTACCGCAGAACGGAGGAAATGGCCTTGTGTTCGACCGGCCATGTTCGAAACGGGATCCTGTTCATCGGGAGGGGTGTGGCGTACCGCAAAACAGAGGAAACAGACCTCCTACGGTTGAAACGGGGGTCCTGTTGATCAGGAGGGGTGTGGCGTACCGCAAAACGGAGGAAACAGACTTGTGTTGGAGCGCTACGGTCGAAACGGGGGTCCTATTCATCGGGAGGGGTGTGGCGTACCGCAAAATGGGACTCCACGGGATACTGTTCATCTCCACCGCCGACCTCCTCCAGCCTTCACGGGCTCCTGTTCATCCAGCCTCCATAGGCTCCTGTTCATCCAGCCTCCACCGCGCGCTACCCCACCGGCTACTGTTCAACCACCCCTCCACCGTCACTGTTCATCCAGCCCTCCGCACCACGGGGTCCTGTTCAACCACCCCTCCATCGTCTACTGTTCATCCAGCCCTCCACACCACGAGGTCCTGTTCATCCACCCCTCCACGGGCACCCCTCCACCATCTACTGTTCATCCAGCCCTCCACCACACCACAGGGTCCTATTCATCCAGACGTGCAAAGATAGGCAATCATACATAAAATAATTCAGAGAAGATTCAAATATTATTCATAGATAGACTTGATCATAAACCCACAATTCATCGATCTCAACAAACACACCGCAAAAAGAAGATTACATCGAATAGATCTCCACAAGAGAGGTGGAGAACATTGTATTGAGATCTAAAAAGAGAATAATCCATCTAGCTACTAACTATGGACCCGTAGGTCTGAGGTAAACTACTCACACTTCATCGGAGGGGCTATGGTGTTGATGTAGAAACCCTCCGTGATCGATGCCCCCTCCGGCGGAGCTCCGGAACAGGCCCCAAGATGGGATCTCGTGGATACAGAAAGTTACGGCGGTGGAATTAGGGTATTGGCTCATGTTCTGATCGTTTGGGGGTACGTGGATATTGTCGGTGTTCTGGGAACGGGGGTCCCCAGACTTGCCTGCCTGCGGCGTGGCTCGAGTGGGGGCCCAGTGCGGCCCAGCTTCATCAGCTCAAACTCAAGAACCTCCCGAGGGGCCAAGCCCTGTGTGGCGGACGACAGGAAGCTTCCTCGCGAGGAGCCCGTGAGGCAGGCTCACGAGGAGGCAGAGAGATCAAGGCAGGGGCACCTCGCGAGGAGCCCGTGACGCAAGCCGTGACGATCAAGATCAGGTGGGCGCCAGGCGGGCGTCGGCCCATGCAGTGTCCTTGTTTCCCCTTTGGTGCAAAGGGAGCAAGCACAGTCCAAGGCATCGGGCAAAGGTTACCATTCCGGTGCAACAAGACCAAGACCAGCAGAGCGGGAGGACGGAGGCACCATGGAGCCCAAGACGGCGTCATCACCAGTGCTTTTAGCAGCCGAAGACCACCTTTGGTCAGGATAACTTGTACTGGATGTTCCCCTTCAAAATGGCCAATTGTTGGCGCCCTTCCCGCTCACATTTTTGGAAGAGGACCAGGACCTCTATAAGTAGGACTAGCCACCATAGAGGGGGGAGATCCGGACCGAGTAGAACACACCGCACCAGCTCAAGAACACCTCTCGCGAGGCCGTTATTCCCCTGTATTGTTCATCATCAGCCCCTGAGGCAATCCACCACACCACACACTGGAGTTGGGTATTACACCACATCGGTGGCCCGAACCAGTATAAACCTCGTGTCCCTTAAGTGTTCTTCTTTCCAGGCTAGATTAGCCATAGAAGCGCGAGTTGGTAGGGGAAAGATCTCCGTGCGCACCCCAGAGTTCGAACCTTAAGGGTCTACCGGAACCCGAAATCTGACATTTCGCGCTCCAGGTAGGGGTGCGCCGGAGTTCTCCCTCCTAACGACCCGCTCTCCACCAACATCGCATTTCGCCCTCATGGCGGACAACGCGCTGCCCGCTTCGGCAACCGATGCCGGCACTGGGGCCAGGGGGCTCCGAGCCTTGGCCCCCACCTTGCGACAGGTGCAGTGGCCGCACAAGTTCAAGCCTGAGATGCCGCCGCGCTACAACGGCGCAACGGATCCACTGGTTTTCCTGCTGACGTATGAGGAGGCCGTCCTCAAATCCGGGGGCGACGACCGGGTGATGGCCAACTGGTTTCCCATGGCCCTCACCGGTGACCCGCGCGCGTGGCTCCTCCACCTGCTGACGGCTTCTGTGACCTCCTGTGAGGAGCTGTGCGACCTCTTCCTCGCCCGTTATGCCGCACCAGTGCCGCCCGTCGTCGCAGCTCTCCTCGGTGGCTCACAGGCACCACCCTCGAGCCACCACGTCAAGCCGTTCACCCGCCGGATCAGCACCGCCTCCAAGCGCCGAGAAGCCCCCCCGGGCTGGGTGGCGCCCAAGGCCGATCTAACCTTCGACTCGGATGATCACCCCTTCAACCCCATCAGTTCGGGTGCGCTCACGATGCTATGCACCCGCACCATCTGCCAGGTGGCCGTGACCAGGACCCTCATCGACGGCGGTGCCGGCCTCAATGTGCTCTCGGTGGAGGCCTTCGGCCTCCTCCATGTGCCGCTAGACCGGCTTCAGCCTAGCAGGCCTTTCTTAGGTATCGGAGTCGGTTCCACCGCCTCCTTGGGACAGATCCGCCTCCCAGTGACCTTCGGCACCGACGACAACTTCCGCACAGAGCTGATCGACTTCGACATCGCCCCCATCGGCCTCCCCTACAACGCCATCCTCGGCTATCCGGCCTTGGCCCAGTTCATGGCAGCAACTCACCCGGCGTATAACCTCATGAAGATGCCCGGGAGCAGCGGCGTCCTTACCGTGTCAGGAGACACAAGGGATGCGCTGCAGGCGCTCAAGCTTGCTTTCAGGGCAGCCGCGGTGGCGCAGCCCACCAGCACCGACGCCCTTGAGCCAAAGGGGGCTGCGCCGGCTAAAAAGAAGTAGCTATTCACCCAAGACAAGGCGGAAACCAAGCAGGTACCGGTCGACGAGGACGGGTCCACTGACGCCACCTTCACCATAGGATCCAACCTCGAGCCCGAGCAGGAGAAGGCCCTAGTGAAGTTTCTGCGTGCGAACAAGAAGGTGTTTGCATGGGAACCTGGTCAGTTAGCAGGGGTCCCGAGGGGTGTGATTGAGCATCACCTCAACGTGTGCCCCAACGTGCGCCCCGTGAAGCAGAAGGCGAGGCGACAGTCCACTGAGAAACAAGCTTTCATTGTTCAAGAGACCCAGAAGCTAGAAGCGGCAGGAGTTATCCGCGAGGTCCGCTACCCTGATTGGCTGGCTAATCCGGTCGTTGTGCCGAAAAAGGGAGGAAAGGAACGCATGTGTGTCGACTTCACCAACCTCAACAAAGCCTCCCCACAAGATCCATTTCCGCTCCCCCGCATTGACCAGATAGTCGACTCTACCGCAGCGTGTGACCTATTGTGCTTCCTAGATGCCTTCTCGGGCTATCACCAGATCAAGATGGCGGTAGAAGACGTGGAAAAACGGCTTTCCTGACCCCATGTGGAGTGTACTGCTATACGTGCATGCCATTTGGGTTGCGCAACGCAGGCGCAACCTTTCAGCGGCTGATGCACATCGCCTTAGGCCGGCAGCTCAGGAGGAACGCTGAAGCTTACGTCGACGACATTGTGGTGAAGTCCCGGGAGGCAAAAACCCTGATACAAGACCTGGAATAAACCTTTGCGAGCCTCGACGAAGTGGAAGTATGGCTCAAGCCGGAGAAGTGTGTGTTTGGGGTCCCCTCGGGAAAGCTCCTAGGTTTCCTCGTGTCCCACAGGGGCATCGAGGCCAACCCGGATAAGGTCAAAGCAGTCGAAGACATGAGCCCGCCAAGGACCCTCAAAGAGATCCAGAAGCTCACCAGGTGTGTAACCGCGCTAGGGCGCTTCATCTCCAAGCTGGGGGAACGAGCACTGCCCTTCTTCAAGCTGATGAAGAAGAAGGGCCCCTTCAAATGGACTGAAGAGGCTGACAAGGCATTCCAAGATCTCAAGAGGTACCTTACCAGCCCACCAGTGATGGTAGCTCCGCGTCCACGGGAGCCCCTGGTGCTCTACCTTGCGGCTGCCCCCTACTCCGTGAGCGCAGCCCTGGTGGCGGTCAGGGAGGAGCGCCGGACCAAGGCCGCAGCGACCGTCTGGGCTGAAGCAAAGCAAAGCCAAGAGGGCCTCGTGAGGACCACGACCGCAGCCGGAGGGGAACAGCCGCAGCAGGAGAACACACCCAGGGCAGGACAGGCTTCTCCAAGCGACCAAGCACTTGGGGCTCCACCATCTTAGGAGACGCCTCGACCTTGGAGGATGCAAGCTGCACCAGCACCCTCAACCTCGTCGAGCATCCCGTATAGTTCGTCAGCACGGTGCTACGGGACGCAAGGGCGCGGTAACCCATGCCTCAAAAACTCCTCCTCGCGCTATTAGTTGCTTCACGCAAGCTGCAGCACTATTTCCAAGGCCATCCCATCAAAGTCCTCTCAGCATACCCCTTGGAAAGGGTACTCAGGAGCCCCAACTCAGCTAGAAGAGTCGCTGAATGGAACATCGAACTACAGGCATTTCAGCTAGAATTCAGTACGACCAGAGTCATCAAGGCAGCCGCACTTGTGGATTTCATGGCAGAATGGGCAGAAGCACCGGGTCTCGAGGCAGGCGAGGACCGATCACTTTCCCCGGGAAGTGAGGCACCAGATGGCTGGGTCACGTACTTCGATGGGGCATTCTCCCGACACGGCACGGGAGCTGGCGCAGTGCTCGTATCCCCTACCCAGGACAAACTCTACTACGCCGTGCAACTCTGTTTCCAGCACGAAGAAAAGGTCTCCGACAACATGGCAGAGTACGAAGGCCTGATAGCAGGCTTGAAAGCCACAATCGCCTTAGGGGTAAAGCCCCTCATCATCAAGGGCAATTTGCACCTCCTCGTCAACTTCTCCAACAAGATATACGAACCAAAGGATGAGCACATGGAAGCCTACCTCGCTGAGGTTCGCAAGATGGAGAAACAATTCTGGGGGCTGGAGTTGCAGCATGTGCCTCATGGCACCAATCAAGAGGCTGATGACATTGCCAAGAGGGCATCCAGGCGGCTGCCTCAGGAGCCTGGCGTCTTCGATGAGCGGCTCTTCAAACCCTCGGCGACACCGTGATTATCGAGCACGGTGCAACCAAGGGAGGAGCTCCCTCAGCCGCCTACCTCGGGAGCTCCGGCCTGCGGCCCAGCCTTTAGGGCACCCTGCTCCTGGCGTTAGAGCCTCAGGAAGGGTGTTGGATCGTAGAGCTCAATAACTACTTGATGCAAGGGACCTTGCCGGAGAGCGAGGAGGAGGTAGAGCGTGTAGCGCTGCAGGCCACAGCTTACTGCATCAAGGATGGGGAGCTCTACCGGAAGCGACCTAATGACGTGTCCCTACATTGCATCTCTAGAGAGCAAGGGAAGGAGCTGCTGGCGGACATACACGGCGGAGATTGTGGGCACCACTCATCGTCACGAACCCTCATGGGCAAGGCGTTCCGCAGTGGATTCTACTGGCCCACAGCACTCAGCGACGCCGTTGAGCTGGCGAAGGCTTGCGAGGCCTGCCAGTTCCATGCTAGGCAGATCCATCAACCGGCGGGGGGGGGGGGGGGGGTCTACAGACTATACCCCTCTCGTGGCCGTTCGCAATTTGGGGGCTAGACATTCTGGGCCCGTTCCCTCGGGCGCTAGGGGGCTATCGCTACCTCTATGTCGCCGTGGACAAGTTCACCAAGTGGGCTGAGGTTGAAGCTGTCCGCACCATCCCAGCAGGCTCCGCAGTCAAGTACATCACGGGTCTCGTGAGCCGGTTTGGGGTGCCTAACCGTATCATCACCGACAATGGTTCGCAATTCACCAGTAATCTCTTCAAAACGTACTGTGCTAACCTTGGAACCCAGATATGCTACGCCTCGGTGGCACACCCCCGGAGCAACGGCCAGGCTGAGCGAGCCAACGCGGAGGTCTTGAGGGGCCTCAAAGCCAGGACCTTCAAGAAGAAGCTGGAGGCTTGCGGCAGGGGCTGGTACGACGAGCTCCAGTCTGTGCTGTGGTCTATCCACACAACCGCAGCCAAGCCGACTGGTGAGACCCCGTTCTTCCTCGTCTACGGAGCAGAGGCTATCCTCCCTCATGAGGTCAGGCGTCGCTCCGCACGGGTCCTGGCATTCGACGAGACATAGCAGGATGCCATGCGGGGGACGAATCTCGTGCTGGGGGAGGAACACCGTCGAGAAGTCGCGCTACGAGCGGCAAGGTATCAACAGGCGCTGCGGCGATACCACTGCCGCAACATCCGCCCCAGAACTCTTGAGGTAGGGGACCTCATGCTCAGACGGATTCTCAACAGGGAGAGGCTTCACAAGCTCTCTCCCATGTGGGAGGGCCCATTCAAGGTTGTTCATGTTTCCAGGCCTGGCTCCGCGCGCTTGGAGACCACGGAGGGAGTACCCATCCAGAACGCGTGGAACATTCAACATCTCCGGAGGTTCTATCCCTGAGCGAGGCCTAGCGCCTATGGAAAGGCCCGGTGCCTGTGAAGAAGGCCAATGCCTGTGAAGCTGCCGCATTTTGGGAAAGGCCCGGTGCCTGTGAAGAAGGCCAATGCCTGTGAAGTCGCTGCATTTTGGGAAAGTCCCGGTGCCTGTGAAGAAGGCCAATGCCTGTGAAGCCGCCGCATTTTGGGAAAGGCCCGGTGCCTGTGAAGAAGGCCAATGCCTGTGAAGCTGCCGCATTTTGGGAAAGGCTCGGTGCCTGTGAAGAAGGCCAATGCCTGTGAAGCTGCCGCATTTCGGGAAAGGCCCGGTGCTTGTGAAGAAGGCCAATGCCTGTGAAGCTCGCCGCCCGTGACACTCTCACATAATAATGAGTGGGGCTGTATACGCCCTGGAGTCTCTAGAGTGCTGCCCTCGGGCATCGGGGGCTCCCACCCATGCCCAGTGGCAGCACTTAGCTCCGCGCTGGTGAGAAGACGTCAAAGACTAGAATAGGTGTCGGACGCGGCTTTTTCATTTGCTTTCTGCAGTTGGCTTGTTCGTTCTTGTTTGACGTTTTACTAGAGTTGTTGCCGTCCCAGGCTTGTGACTCTTTATCTTTTTCACCCACTTGCCTCGTTTTCTCTCACAAATCTCGCGAGGGAGGTTCGCGGGCGCCCTCGCGAATGTTTTCTGCCCCGATCGTTTGAAGCTTTCCTGTCCGGGTCCGCTGCAGGACCACCCCTCCCAGTCCATGCCCCATGGGCATCGCGACACGAGCACAGGACCTGGGCCGATTGCCCCCACAACCAGACCGAAGGCTACTCCTCCTGCTAATCCTTGCAGGACATGAAGCGCGCGGCGAGGCCTCAGCCTTGGGAGCCGAGGACCGTGTCAAGCCCCACTGAGCTAAATAATTCCCGCACATGGGCACGCGGCGTGGAAACATAGCGCAGAAATAGCGGAAGCAACATGATGATCAATAGCAACAGTTCTAACACGCCCCCGCGGGGCCCTACACTACCTTCTTTTTCTGCGCAGGGAAAGAAGAAATACAAAATGGGCACGACTTGCTCGGCACCAACTTGCGGCAAAATCTCGAGCTGCCTCTGGGGGCTCAGGCGGATCCCTCCTCTCGCCCCACCGGGGCGCGACGGCGGGCTGACCCGCTACCTTCACCCAGGCGGGCACGACGGTGCTGGGGCTGGTCGCGGCCACCGCTGGAGGAGCTGCTGCCTGAGAGAGAGTCGCCGAAGCTTGGCGAGCCCCGAGCGCCGCCGCCTACACTCCGGCCGCCGCCTTCATCCTGGTCAGCACCGGGGCTGGGCAGGCGGCTGCGGTCATCGTATTCGGGGCAGCACCCAGCGCGGCGACCGTCTTCCCCGAACACCCTCACGTAGAGGGTGGCGTCGCCATCGAATTTGAAGTGCAGGGTGCACCGCCGGCTCAGGCCGCGCGCACGGAAAACGCTTGCCAGCCGCGGGTCAGGACTGCATTCCCAGAAGCGGAGACCTCCAGCGAAGCCCAGGAGGCCCTGCTGCAGCAACCATCTGCCTGAAGCCAGAGGCCGCCCCGAGCGTCGGCCAGCAGTTCACCTATGAAGAAACGGGGGAGCCGGAGCCAGGTGCTGGTCAGGTCCGCCGACCACCCGACGAACTCCGGCAGCACCTCCGCCAAGCGAAAGCGCGGCCTGGGGGGCCTCGCGGCCACATCGTGCCTCCCATCGGCAACCGGGCGCTCACCACCACGCAGGGAACTGCCTCCATGGCCACGGGAAGCCACTACGGGGACCGCGGGGTGCTTGTGAGGGCGGCCCTGGCCGCGCTTGGTCGGTGGGGAGTCTGGCCCTGCCGAACAAGCTTTTCCTTTCTTCGCGGCCGAGAATCTCTTCGGCGGAGCCATGGGAATGGCGAGTAGCCAAGAAGAAGAAAAGGAGTAGCAGGAAGGGATAAGCAAACGAGGCTCGCACAATCCTGTACTTATAGCTGGAGAAGGCCAACCGCCGACCACCACGATCGCAGGTAATCATGACCCATTCCTCTGCATGCAGGGACTTGTCAAGTCGTGCGGTTGCCGAGGCGTCGTGGGGAAGCGTATACACCCACATCCAATCTGTCGCCACGCGGCGCCCAAGGCCACAGGCTATTGGGGCCCGTGGCGCTTCGCGCTTGACCCTTCGCTTCTCTGCTAGGCCCAGCCCGGGTGCGCCTCGGGATCGGAGGCTACTGTCGGCGTTCTGGGAACGGGGGTCCCCAGACTTGCCTGCCTGCGGCCTGCGGCGTGGCTCGAGTGGGGGCCCAGTGTGGCCCAGCTTCATCAGCTCAAACTCAAGACCCTCGCGAGGGGCCAAGCCCTGCGGGGCGGACGACAGGAAGCTTCCTCAGGAACAGCCTCATTAGGCAAGCTCGCGAGGAGGCGGAGAGATCAAGGCAGGGGCACCTCACGAGGAGCCCATGACGCAAGCCATGACAATCGAGATCAGGCGGGCGTCAGGCGGGCGTCGACCCGTGCAGTGTCCTTGTTTCCCCTTTGGTGTAAAGGGAGCAAGCGCAATACAAGGCATCGAGCAAAGGTTACCATTCCGGTGCAACGAGACCAAGACCAGCAGAGCGGCAGGACGGAGGTCACCATGGAGCCCAAGACGGCGTCATCACCAGTGCTTTTGGCAGCCAAAGACCACCTTTGGTCAGGATAACTTGTATTGGATGTTCCCCTTCAAAATGGCCAATTGTTGGCACCCTTCCCACTCACATTTTGGGAAGAGGACCAGGGCCTCTATAAGTAGGACTAGCCACCATAGAGGGGGAGATCCAGACCGAGTAGAACACACCGCACCAGCTCAAGAACACCTCTCGCGAGGCCGTTCTTCCCCTGTATTGTTCATCATCAGCCCCTGAGGTAATCCACCACACCACACACTGGAGTAGGGTATTACACCACATCGGTGGCCCGAACCAGTATAAACCTCGTTTCCCTTGAGTGTTCTTCTTTCCAGCCGAGATTTCTTGCGAGCCATAGAAGCGCGAGTTGGTAGGGGAAAGATCTCCGTGCGCACCCCAGAGTTTGAACCTTAAGGGTCTGCCGGAACCCGAAATCCGACAGATATATATAGGAGGAAGGAGTACGTCGGTGGAGCAACAGGGGGCCCACGAGGGTGGGGGGCGCGGCAGGTGGGGGTGGGCGCGCCCCCCTACCTTGTGGCCTCCTCTTTTCTTTCTTGACGTAGCGTCCAAGTCTCCCGGGTCTTGTTCGTTGAGAAAATCACGTTCCCGAAGGTTTCATTCCGTTTGGACTCCGTTTGATATTCCTTTTCTTCGAAACCCTAAAACAGGCAAAAAACAGCAATTCTAGGTTGGGCCTCTGGTTAATAGGTTAGTCCCAAAAATAATATAAAAGTGGATAATAAAGCCCAATAATGTCCAAAACAGTAGATAATATAGCATGGAGCAATCAAAAATTATAGATACGTTGGAGACGTATCAAGCATCCCCAAGCTTAATTCCTGCTCGTCCTCGAGTAGGTAAATGATAAAAACAGAATTTTTGATGCGGAGTGCTACTTGGCATAATTTTAATGTAATTCTTCTTAATTGTGGTATGAATATTCAGATCCGAAAGATTCAAGACAAAAGTTCATATTGACATAAAAATAATAATACTTCAAGCATACTAACAAAGCAATTATGTCTTCTCAAAATAACATGGCCAAAGAAAGTTCATCCCTACAAAATCATATGGTTTAGTCATGTTTCATTTTCGTCACACTAGAATGCTCTCATTATGCACAACCCCGATGACAAGCCAAGCAATTGTTTCATACTTTAGTAATCTCAAACCTATAAACTTTCACGCAATATATGAGCGTGAGCCATGGACATAGCGCTATAGGTGGAATAGAATATAATGAAGGGGGTTATGTGGAGAACACAAAAGAGGAGAAAGTCTCACATCAACGAGGCTAATCAATGGGCTAAGGAGATGCCCATCGATTGATGTTAGTGCAAGGAGTAGGGATTGCCATGCAACTGATGCACTAGAGCTATAAATGTATGAAAGCTCAACAAAAGAAACTAGTGGGTGTGCATCCAACTTGCTTGCTCACGAAGACCTAGGGCACTTGAGCAGGCCAATTGTTGGAATATACAAGCCAAGGTCTATAATGAAAATTCCCACTAGTATATGAAAGTGACAAAACAAGAGACTCTCTAACATGAACACTGTGGTGGTACTTTGAAGCACAAGTGTGGCAAAGGATAGTAACATTGTCCCTTCTCTCTTTTTCTCTCATTTTTATGGCCTTTCTCACTTTTTATGGACTTTCTCTTTTTTGGGGGGGACTTCTCTTTTTTATGGCCTTTCTCCCTCTCTCTCTCTCTATATATATATATATTCCTCACTTAGGACAATGCTCTAGAAAATGATGATCATCACACTTCTATTTATTTACAACTCAATGATTCCAACTTGATATTAGAAAAAAGTATGACTCTATATCAATGCCTCCGGCGGTGTACCGGGATATGCAATGGACCAAGAGTGACATGTATGAAAGAATTATGAATGGTGGCATTGCCACAAATACTATGTCAACTACATGATCATGCTAAGCAATATGACAATGATGAATGTGTCATGATGAACGGAATGGTGGAAAGTTGCATGGCAATATATCTCAGAATGGCTATGGAAATGCCATAATAGGTAGGTATGGTGGCTGTTTTGAGGAAGGTATAAGGGGGTTTATGTGTGAAAGAGCGTATCATATCACGGGGTTTGGATGCACCGGCGAAGTTTGCGCCAACTCTCAATGTGAGAAAGGGCAATGCACGGTACCAAAGAGGCTAGCAAGGATGTAAGGGTGAGAGTGCGTATAATCCATGGACTCAACATTAGTCATAAAGAACTCACATACTTATTGCAAAAATCTACAAGTCATCAAAAACCTCGGTACTACGCGCATGCTCCTAGGGGGGTAGATTGGTAGGAAAAGACCATCGCTCGTCCCCGACCGCCACTCATAAGGAAGACAATCAAATAACACCTCATGTTTCAAATTTGTGGCATAACGTTTACCATACGTGCATGCTACGGGACTTGCAAACTTCAACACAAGCATTTCTCAATTTCACAACTAGTCAACGATCACGACTTTGATATTATTACCTCCATATCTCAAAACAATCATCAAGCATCAAACTTCTCTTAGTATTCAAAACACTCTTAAGAAAATTTTACTAATATTGAATACCTAGCATATTAGGATTTTAAGAAAACTACCATGCTATTAAGACTCTCAAAACAATCTAAGTGAAGCATGAGAGATCAATAGTTTCTATAAAACAAATCCACCACCGTGCTCTAAAACATATAAGTGAAGTACTAGAGCAAAACTATATAACTCAAAAGATATAAGCGAAGCACATAGAGTATTCTAACAAATTCCAAATCATATATGGCTCTCTCAAAAGGTGTGTAAAGCAAGGATGATTTTGGTAAACTAACAAGAAAATACTCAAATCACACAAGACGCTTCAAGCAAAACACATATCATGTGGCGAATAAAAATATAGCTCCAAGTAAAGTTACCGATAGAAGTAGACGAAAGAGGGGATGCCTTCCGGGGCATCCCCAAGCTTTGTCTTTTAGGTGTCCTTAGATTATCTTGGGGGTGCCATGGGCATCACCAATCTTAGGCTCTTGCCACTCCTTGTTCCATAATCCATCAAATCTTTACCCAAAACTTGAAAACTTCACAACACAAAACTTAAAGTAGAAAATCTCGTGAGCTCCGTTAGCGAAAGAAAATAAAAGATCACTTCAAGGTGCGGTAATGAACTCATTATTTATTTATATTGGTGTTACACCTACTGTATTCCAACTTCTCTATGGTTTATAAAACATTTTACTAGCCATAGATTCCTCAAAATAAGCAAACCACACACGAAAAACAGAATCTGTCAAAAACAGAACAGTCTATAGTAATCTGTATCTAGCGCAAGATATGGAACCCCAAAAATTCTAAAATAAATTTCTGGACGTGAGTAATTTATCTATTAATCATCTGCAACAATAATTAACTAAATAGTACTTTCCAAATAAAAATGACAGCATTTCTCGTGAGCGCTAAAGTTTCTGTTTTTTACAGCAAGTTCAACAAGACTTTCCCCAAGTCTTCCCAACGGTTCTACTTGGCACAAACAATAATTAAACACAAAAAACATAACCAAAAAAGAGGCTAGATAAATTATTTATTACTAAACAGGAGCAAAAACCATGGAATAAAAATAAAATTGGGTTGCCTCCCAACAAGCACTATCGTTTAATGCCCCTAGCTAGGCATAACAAGCAAGAATAGATCTAGGTATTGCCATCTTTGGTAGGAAATCCATAAGTGGATCTCATAATAGATTCATAAGGTAATTTAATCTTCTTTATAGGAAAGTGTTCCATGCCTTTGCTTAATGGAAATTGGAATCTAATATTTCCTTCCTTCATATCAATAATTGCACCAATCGTTCTAAGGAAAGGTCTACCAAGAATAATAGGACGTGAAGGATTGCAATCTATGACAAGAACAATAAGATCCACTGGAACATAATTCCTATTTGCAACAATAAGAACATAATTAATTCTTCTCATAGGTTTCTTAATAGTGGAATCCGCAAGGTGCAAATTTAGAGAGCAATCATCAAAATCACGGAAACCTAACAAATCACACAAAGTCTTTGGAATCATGGAAACACTAGCACCCAAATCACATAAAGCATAGCATTCAAGATCTTTAATTTTAATTTTAATATTTGGTTCCCACTCATCATAAAGTTTTCTAGGGATAGAAACTTCCAATTCAAGTTTTTCTTCATGAGATTGCATCAAGGCATCAACGATATGTTTAGTAAATGCTTTATTTTGACTATAAGCATGAGGAGAATTTAGCATGGATTGTAACAAGGAAATACAATCAATCAAAGAGAAATTTTCATAGTTAAATTCCTTAAAATCCATAATAGTGGGTTTAGCAACATCTAGGGTTTTAATTTCTCCAATCCCACTTTTATCAATTTTAGCATCAAGATCAACAAATTGCGAATTCACGGAACACCTTCTAGGTAAAGGTGGATCATGTTCAGTCCCATCATTATCAAGATTCATATTGAAAAACAAAGATTTAATAGGGGACACATCAATAACTTTTAGATCTTCATCTTTATTTTCATAGGAACTAGAAGAACATGCTCTTATAAAGACATCTTTCTTAGCACGCATCCTAGCGGTTCTTTCTTTGCACTCATCAATGGAAATGCTCATGGCTTTGAGAGACTCATTGATATCATGCTTAGGTGTAATAGATCTAAGTTTCAAAGAATCAACATCAAGAGCAATTCTATCAATGTTCCTAGCCAAATCATCAATCTTAAGCAATTTTTCTTCAATCATAGCATTAAAATTCTTTTGCGAAGTAATAAATTCTTTAATATTAGATTCAAAATCAGAGGGCATCTTATTATAATTTCCATAAGAATTGTTGTAGGAATTACCATAATTATTAGAGGATTACTAGGGTAAGGCCTAGGATTGAACTTTCCTTTATACGCGTTGTTACCAAAATTGTTCCTACCAACAAAGTTCACATCCATAGATTCATTATTATTCTCAATCAAAGTAGACAAGGGCATATCATTAGGATCAGAAGAAACACTCTTATTAGCAAATAATTTCATAAGTTCATCCATCTTTCCACTCAAAACATTAATTTCTTCTATCGCATGCACCTTTTTATTAGTAGATCTTTCAGTATGCCATTGAGAATAATTAACCATAATATTATCCAGGAGTTTAGTAGCTTCTCCTAAAGTGATTTCCATAAAAGTGCCTCCCGCGGCCGAATCTAAAAGATTTCTAGAAGCAAAATTCAACCCGGCATAAAAATTTTGTATAATCATCCACAAATTTAAACCATGAGTAGGGCAATTATGTATCACCAATTTCATTCTCTCCCAAGCTTGTGCAACATGTTCATGATCAAGTTGCTTAAAATTCATAATATAGTTTCTAAGAGAGATGATCTTAGCGGGAGGAAAATACTTAGAGATAAATGAATCTTTGCACTTGTTCCATGAATCAATACTATTTTTAGGCAAAGATGAAAACCAACCTTTAGCATGATCTCTAAGTGAAAAAGGAAATAGCTTCAATTTAACAATATCATTATCCACATCTTTCTTCTTTTGCATGTCACACAAATCAACGAAGCTATTAAGATGGGTAGCGGCATCTTCACTAGGAAGGCCGGAAAACGGATCTTTCATGACAAGATTCAGCAAAGCGGTATTAATTTCACAAGATTCAGCATCGGTAAGAGGAGCAATCAGAGTGCTAATAAAATCATTGTTGTTGGTATTTGTGAAGTCACACAATTTAGTATAATCTTGAGCCATCGTGACAAACAAGCAAATCAACACACAAGCAAACAAAAAGCAAGCAAACAAAAGAGGCAAATAGAGAGGGAGGATAGAGAGAGAGGGCGAATAAAACGGCAAGGGTGAAGTGGAGGAGAGGAAAACGAGAGGAAAATGGCAAATAATGTAATGCGGGAGATAAGGGTATGTGAGGGGTACTTGGTATGTTGACTTTTGCATAGACCTCCCCGGCAACAGCGCCAAAAATCGTTCTTGCTACCTCTTGAGCACTGTGTTGGTTTTCCCCGAAGAGGAAGGGATGATGCAGCAAAGTAGCGTAAGTATTTCCCTCAGTTTTTGAGAACCAAGGTATCAATCCAGTAGGAGGCTACGCGCGAGTCCCTCGCACCTGCACAAAACAAATAAATCCTCGCAATCAACGCAAATAGGGGTTGTCAATCCCTATAAGGCCACTTACGAGAGTGAGATCTGATAGATATGATAAGATAATATTTTTGGTATTTTTATGATAAAGATGCAAAGTAAAATAAAGGCAAAGTAAATAGCAAAGGAAATAACTAAGTAGTAGTAGATCAATATGATAAAGATAGACCCGGGGGCCATAGGTTTCACTAGTGGCTTCTCTCAAGAGCATAAGTATTCTACGGTGGGTGAACAAATTACTATTGAGCAATTGACAGAATTGAGCATGGTTATGAGAATATCTAGGTATGATCATGTATATAGGCATCACGTCCGAGACAAGTAGACCGACTCCTGCCTGCATCTACTACTATTACTCCACTCATCGACCACTATCCAGCATGCATCTAGAGTATTAAGTTAAAAATAGAGTAACGCCTTAAGCAAGATGACATGATGTAGAGGGATAGACGCATGCAATATGAAGAAAACCCCATCTTGTTATCCTTGATGGCAACAATACAATACGCGCCTTGGTGCCCTTACTGTCACTGGGAAAGGACACCGCAAGATTGAACCCAAAGCTAAGCACTTCTCCCATTGCAAGAAAGATCAATCTAGTAGGCCAAACCAAACTGATAATTCGAAGAGACTTTCAAACATAAGCAATCATACATAAAAGAATTCAAAGAAGATTCAAATATTATTCATAGATAGACTTGATCATAAACCCACAATTCATCAGTCTCAACAAACACACTGCAAAAAGAAGATTACATTGAATAGATCTCCACAAGAGAGGGGGAGAACATTGTATTGAGATCCAAAAAGAGAGAAGAAGCCATCTAGCTACTAACTATGGACCCGTAGGTCTGAGGTGAACTACTCACACTTCATCGGAGGGGCTATGGTGTTGATGTGGAAGCCCTCCGTGATCGAAGCCCCCTCCGGCGGAGCTCCGAAACAGGCCCCAAGATGGGATCTCGTGGATACAAAAAGTTACGGTGGTGTAATTAGGGTTTTGGCTCCTGTTCTGATTGTTTGGGGGTACGTGGATATATATATATAGGAGGTAGGAGTACGTCGGCGGAGCAACAGGGGCCCACGAGGGTGGAGGGCGTGCCTGGTGGGGGTGGGCGCGCCCCCCTACCTCGTGGCCTCCTCTTTTCTATCTTGACGTAGGGTCCAAGTCTCCCGGGTCTTGTTCGTTGAGAAAATCACGTTCCCGAAGGTTTCATTCCGTTTGGACTCCGTTTGATATTCCTTTTCTTCGAAACCCTAAAACAGGCAAAAACAGCAATTCTGGGTTGGGCCTCCGGTTAATAGGTTAGTCCCAAAAATAATATAAAAGTGGATAATAAAGCCCAATAATGTCCAAAACAGTAGATAATATAGCATGGAGCAATCAAAAATTATAGATACGTTGGAGACGTATCACCCAGATGGTTTCAGTTGGGCTTTTTTGAAAGCTTGTTGGCCCATCATTAGACACAACTTCTACGCTCATTGCTCACAGTTTTATGAAGGCACACTAGATATCACCAGTATCAATCATGGTCTCACCACGCTCATACCAAAAATCAATGCACCTGAGACGGTCAATGAATATAGACCTGTAACATTGTTAAAATGTTGTATTAAACTGCTAACCAAGCTACTGGCAGATCGATTACAAGGCACCATTCTGAAACTAATCCATCGTAACCAATATGGGTTTATAAAAGGCCGGACCATACAAGACTGTCTTGCATGGGCGTATCAATACATACATCAATGCCAAAGCTCGGGCAGAGAGATCAAACTCCTCAAACTTGATTTTGCGAAAGCATTAGACACCATGGCGCACGAGCCAATGATAAACATCATGCAACACATGGGGTTCAACGACAGATGGATTTCTTGGATCAGGTGCCTCTTTTCATCAGGCCGCTCCTCGGTACTCCTTAACGGCGTCCTGGTCGTCAGTTCTAATGTCACTGCGGGGTGAGGCAAGGTGACCCCTTGTCCCCCCTCATTTTTGTTCTCGCGGCTGAGGTATTACAAGCGGCACTAAATGAGGCGTTCAGACAAGGAGAGTGAGACTTACCTTTCCCATGCAACGGGCAAACTGACTATCCGGTCATTCAGTATGCAAATGACACTCTTCTTGTTTTGCCAGCCTGTCCTCGTCAAGCAGCTCAGGTCAAGCTCTGCATCTACTACTATTGCTCCACACATCGACCACTATCCAACATGCATCTAGGGTATTAAGTTCGTAAGAACAGAGTAACGCATTAGGCAAGATGGCATGATGTAGAGGGATAAACTCAAGCAATATGATATAAACCCCATCTTTTTATCCGCGATGGCAACAATACAATATGTGCCTTGCTGCCCCTGCTGTCACTGGGAAATGACACTGCAAGATTGAACCCAAAGCTAAGCACTTCTCCCATTGCAAGAAAGATCAATCTAGTAGGACAAACCAAACTGATAATTCGAGGAGACTTGCAAAGATATCAAATCATGCATATAAGAATTCAGAGAAGAATCAAATATTGTTCATAGATAATCTCGATCATCAACCCACAATTCATCAGATCTCGACAAACACACCGCAAAAAGAATTACATCGAATAGATCTCCAAGAACATCGAGGAGAACTTTGTATTGAGATCCAAAGAGAGAGAAGAATCCATCTAGCTAATAACTATGGACCCGATGGTCTGTGGTAAACTACCCACACATCATCGGAGAGGCTATGGTGTTGATGTAGAAGCCCTCCATGATCGAATCCCCCTCCGGCAGATCGCCGGAAAAGGTCCCCAGATGGGATCTCACGGGTACAGAAGGTTGCGGCGGTGGAAAAGTGGTTTCATGGATCCCCTGGATGTTTTCAGGGTATAAGAGTATATATAGGCGAAGGAAGTAGGTCGGTGGATCTACAAGGGGCCCACGAGGGTGGGGGCACGCCTGGCCCCCCTAGGCGCGCCGCCCTACCTCGTGGCCACCTCGTTGCTTCCTTGACCTCCACTCCAAGTCTCCTGGATTGCATTTGTTCCAAAAAAGATCCTCGCAAAGGTTTCATTCCGTTTGATATTCATTTTCTACGAAACACTGAAATAGGCAAAAAAAACAGCAACTGGCACTGGGCCTCTGGTTAATAGGTTAGTCCCAAGAATAATATAAAAGTGCATATTAAAGCCCATTAAACATCCAAAACATATAATATAATAGCATGGAACAATCAAAAATTATAGATACGTTGGAGACGTATCAGCAAGTATCACCAGTGTGACACCTTGCTGCACATTTAATGTGTTTGTCCTAACCCGTGAGAGTTAGGTGTTTGGCACTGTAGCCACTTTTTACCTTGTGTAAAGATTGTTTTCCCATTGTGGTGACCCCTTGTTCTATAAAAGGAGGCCCATGGCAACCTTTACAAAGGTCAACACTTTGCTCATTTACACGTGTAGCCGCACTTCCTGTGCACCTTGCGTGCAAGCTACGCTCCTTGTACTTGAGCTCAAACACATTCAATATACAAAGCAAGATTATGGTTTTACGCCTAATGGCGGCCCGAACCTGGGTAATAACTTGTGTGTTCTGCTGATTCTGTTCTTTGTGCTCGTCAATCCTCACAGTCGAACCGCAAAGGGGCCTGATGCATCCATTTTGCATCATGTTTTTCTACTGTTATTTATAATATTTTTTGCATAATAATGCTTTTTGGAGTATTTATAATGCCTTTTCTTTCATAATATGCAAGGTTTACACGAAGGGGGAGAATGCCGGTAGCTGGAATTCTGGACCTGGAAAAGCTACGTCAGAGTTACCTATTCTGCACATCTCCAAATGAGCTGAAAATTTACGTAGAATTATTTTGCAATATATGAAAAATATTGGAGAAAATAACTACCAGAGGGGGTCCACCAGGTGGGCATGCACAACCCACCTGGGCGCGCTAGGGAGCACAGGCGCGCCCTCCTCGGCCCACATCCGGTGCCCATTTTCTGGTATATAGGTCATTTTGACCTAGAAAAAAATCAAGGGGGGACTTTCGGGACGAAGCACCGCCGTCTCGAGGCGGAACTTGGGCAGGAGCACTTTTGCCCTCCGGCGGAGCGATTCTGCCGGGGGAACTTCCCTCTCGGAGGGGGAAATCATTGTCATCATCATCACCAACAACTCTCCCATCTTGGGGTGGGCAATCTCCATCAACATATTCAACAACACCATATCCTCTCAAACTCTACTTCATCTTTTGTGTTCAATCTTTGTGCCGAAACCCCAGATTGGTACTTGTGGGTGACTAGTAGTGTTGATTACATCTTGTAGTTGATTACTAGATGGTTTATTTGGTGGAAGATTATATGTTCAGATCCATTATGCTATTTAATACCCCTCTGATCTTGAGCATGATTATCATTTGTGAGCAATTACTTTTGTTCTTGAGGTCACAGGAGAACTCTTGTTGCAAGTAATCATGTGAACTTGATATGTGTTCGATATTTTGATGGCATGTATGTTGTGATTCCCTTAGTGGTGTCATGTGAATGTCAACTACAAGGCACGTCACCTTATTAGGGCCTAAGGGAATGCATTGTGGAGTAGTTATTAGATAATGGGTTGCTAGAGTGACAGAAGCTTAAACCCTAGTCTATGCGCTACTTCGTAAGGGACTGATTTGAATCCAAAAGTTTAATGCTATGGTTAGATTTTAGCTTAGTACTTTTCTCGTAGTTGTGGATGCTTGCGAGGGGGTTAATCATAAGTAGGAGATTTGTTCAAGTAAGAACAACACCTAAGCACCTATCCACCCACATATCGAATTCTCAAAGTAGCGAACACGAATCCAACCAACATGATGAAAGTGACTAGATGAAATTCTCGTGTACCCTCAAGAATGCTTTGCTTATCATAACATACAATTTTGGCCTGTCCTTTGCCACAAAAGGATTGGGATACCTTGCTGCACTTTATTTACTGTTACTTGCCCGTTACAAATTATCTTGCTATCAAACTACTCGTTACCAACAATTTCAGTGCTTGTAGAGATTACCTTGCTAAAAACCACTTGTCATTTCCTTTTGCTCCTCATTGGGTTCGACACTCTTACTTATCGAAAGGACTATGAATGATCCCCTATACTTGTGGGTCATCAAGGTTATTTTCTGGCGCTGTTGCTGGGGAGTGGAGCACTCTTGGTAAGGAAAAATTATTACTACGTGCTGAAATTTATTGTCACTTGTTACTATGGAGAACAATCCTTTGAGGGGTTTGTTCGGGGTATCCTCACCTTGACCGGAACCACAATTAGTTGCCCCTCAACCTACTACACCTACTGAGAATATTGGCTATGAAATTCGTTCGGGTATGATAGCACAATTGCTAGATAATCCTTATGCAGGAGATGGAAATGAACATCCTGATATGCACTTGATATATGTGGATGAAATTTGTGGATTATTTAAGCTTGCAGGTTTATTCGAAGATAAAGCTAAGAAGAAGGGTTTCCCTTTATCTTTGAAGGGAAAAAGCATTGACATGGTATTGGCTATGCGATGATATTGGATCTTGCAACTGGAATCGATTGAAATTGGAATTTCACCAAAAAAAATATCCTATGCATCTAGTTCATCGTGATCGGAATTACATATATAATTTTTGGCCTCGTGAATGAGAAAGTATCGCTCTAGCTTGGGGGAGGCTTAAGTCAATGTTATATTCATGCCCCAATCATGAGCTCTCTAGAGAAATTATCATTCAAAAAATTTATGCTCGGCTTTCTCGTGATGATCAATCCATGCTCGATACTTCTTGTACAGGTTCTTTTATGAAGAAGACTATTGAATTCAGGTTGGATCTTTTAGAAAGAATTAAACACAACTCTGAAGATTGGGAACTCAATGAAGGTAAAGAGTTAGGTATTAAGCTTGAGTTTGATTGTGTTAAATCTTTTATGAATACCGATGCTTTTCAAAAGTTTAGCACTAAATATGGACTCGACTCCGAGATAGTAGCCTCTTTATGTGAATCATTTGCTACTCATGTTGATCTCCCTAAGGAGAAGTGGTTTAAATATCATCCTCCTATTAAAGAAGAAATTAGAGAACCGGTAATAGCTAAAGATGAAACTATTATTTACAATGTTGATCTAGTTGTACCTACTACTTATATTGAAAAACCACCTTTCCCTCTTAGGATAAAAGAACATGCTAAGGTTTCAACTGTGGTTCGAAAAAGTAATATTAGAGCACCTAAACCTTTTGCACAAAATAAAGTAGAAAATAGTGTTGCTATGGTTAAAGATCTCTTGGCAGAAAAAATTGATGGGCATATTATTTACTTCTGTGATGAAGCTGCTAGAATTGCTAAACCCGATGAAAAAGATAAACATAGACCACTTGTCGGCATGCCTGTTGTCTCAGTTAAAATAGGAGATCATTGTTATCATGGTTTATGTGACTTAGGTGATAGCATGAGTGCTATCCCTTTTACCCTATATCATGAAATTATGAATGACATAGCACCCGCTGAAATAGAGGACATAGATGTTACTATTAAACTTGCTAATAGAGACACCATCACACCACTTGGGATTTTTAGAGATGTTGAAGTCTTGTGTGGGGAAATAAAATACCCTACTTATTTTCTTGTTCTTGGTGCCCCACAAGATGACTTTTGTCCCATTATCTTTGGTAGACCTTTCTTGAACACTTTCAATGCCACCATAGATTGTCATAATCAAACCGTCAGTGTTAGCTTTGGTGATGAGTCACATGATTTTAATTTTTCCAAGTTTAATAGACAACCCCATAAGAAAGAATTACCTAGTAAGGATGAAATAATTGGTCTTGCTTCTATTGTTGTGCCTCCTACTGATCCACTAGAACAATGTTTGCTAGACCATGAAAATGATATGCATATGCATGAAAGAATGAGATAGATAAGATTTTCTTTGAACAACGACCTCTACTTAAACACAATTTGCCTATTGAAACTCTAGGAGGTCCTCCTCCACCTAAATATGATCCTTTGTTTGAATTAAAACAATTTCCTAACACTTTGAAATATTCTTATCTTAATGAGAAAAAGATATATCCTGTTATTATTAGTGCTAACCTTTCAGAACATGAAGAAGAAAGATTATTGAAAATTCTGAAGAAGCACCGAGCTGCTATTGGATATACTCTTGATGATTTTAAGGGCATTAGTCCTACTCTCTATCGACACAAGATTAATATGGATCCTGATGCTAAACCCGTTGTTGATCATCAATGACGTTTGAACCCTAAGATGAAAGAAGTGGTAAGAACTGAAATACTAAAGCTTCTGGATGCAGGCATAATCTATCCCATAGCTGATAGTAGATGGGTAAGTCCCATTCATTGTATCTCTAAGAAGGGAGGTATTAATGTTGTTCCTAATGATAAGAATGAACTCATTCTACAAAAAATTGTCACTAGCTATAGAATGGTAAATGATTTTAGAAAATTAAATACAACAACTAGAAAAGATCATTACCCTTTGCCTTTTATTGATCAAATGCTAAAAATATTATCAAAGCACACACACTTTTGTTTTCTCGATGGATATTCTGGTTTTTCTTAGATACCTGTTTCACAACCTGATCAAGAGAAAACCACCTTTACTTGTCCTTTTGGAACTTATGCTTATAGACGTATGCTTTTTGTCTTATGTAATGCACCTGCTACCTTTCAAAGATGTATGACCGCTATATTCTCTAATTTTTGTGAAAAATATTGTTGAGGTTTTCATGGATGATTTTTCTGTATATGGAACTTCTTTCGATGATTGCTTAAGCAACCTTGATCGAGTTTTGTAGAGATGTGAGCAAACTAATCTTGTCTTGAATTGGGTGAAGTTCCACTTTATGGTTAATGAAGGTATTGTCTTTGGGCATAAAATTACTAAACGAGGAATTGAGGTGGATAAAGCTAAAGTTGTGCAATTGAGAAAATGCCATGTCCCAGAGATATTAAAGGTATTCGTAGTTTCCTTGGTCATGCTGGTTTTTATAGGAGATTTATTAAAGACTTCTCTAAAATTTTAGGCCTCCTACGAATGTTTTACAAAAGGACATTCCATTTGTTTTTGATGATGATTGTGTAGAAGCCTTTGAAACACTGAAGAAAGCCTTAATTTCTGCACCTATTGTTCGACCACCTGGTTGGAACTTTCCTTTTGAAATTATGTGTGATGCTAGTGATTATGCTGTTGGTGTTGTTCTAGGACAAAGAGTTGATAGGAAATTAAATGTTATCCATTATGCTAGCAAAACTGTAGACAGTGCCCAAAGAAATCATGCTACTACTGAAAATGAATTTTTAGCAATTGTGTTTGCTTGTGATAAATTCAGATCTTACATTGTTGATTCTAAAGTTATTGTTCACACCAATCATGTTGCTATTAAATATCTTATGGAAAATAAAGATTCTAATCCTAGACTCATTAGGTGGGTTCTCTTGCTACAAGAATTTGATTTACATATTACTGATAGGAAGGGAGCTCAGAATCCCGTAGCTGATAACTTGTCTAAGTTAGAGAATATCCTTGATGACCCGCTACCTATTGATGATAGTTTTCCTAATCAACAATTAGCTGCAATAAATGTTTCTCATAACACTCCTTGGTATGCTGAGTATGCTAATTACATTGTAGCTAAATATATTCCACCTAGTTTCACATAACAACAAAAGAAAAAATTCTTCTATGATTTAAGACATTACTTTTGTGATGACCCACATCTTTATAAAGAAGGAGTATATGGTGTTATTAGACGTTGTGTACCTAAGCATGAACAGGGACAAATCCTACGGAAATGTCACTCCGAAGATTATGGAGGACATCATGTGGGAGATAGAACTGCTCATAAGGTATTGCAATCTGGTTTTTATTGGCCTACTCTCTTCAAGGATGCCCGTAAGTTTGTTTTATCTTGTGATGAATGCCAAATAATTGGTAATATCGGTAAGCGTCAAGAAATGATTATGAATTATTCACTTACTGTTGAACCATTTGATGTTTAGGGTTTTGTTTATATGGGACCTTTTCCTTCACTAGTACAGCGAGGTGCTATACAAACGGTTTTTAACCCATTTCCGTGACGGCATTTGGAACCGTCGCCAAGTGAGTGTGGGCCCACACGACCCACAAACCATCGGGGATATGCCCTCCTGGCACACACGCTCGGAAAAATGAGTTCGTGTGCGACCAGCGAGACCAAATACAGTTATATGTACATTAGTGATAAAAAAATACAATTATACAGGAGAAATCATTTCCGGTCGTAAGTACATCCCACACAGTCAGTCCCTGCTAAATGTTTCCGTTCGTTTATACATCCGACATAGTCGCTCCATGGAAAACATTTCTGTTCGTAGGTACATCACACAAAATTTTCCCCGTTAACTTGTTTGTGATAGCGTTTCCATTGCACACGGTACTAACAATTTTATCGTTTGTGTTATTGAATGCATCACACACGGTGCGTAGAAGAAACTGTGTGGCAAAGGCTGTCCATCACACACAATTTTTATGTGGTAAACGTTTGCGCCAAGTGGCCTAACGCAAACAGTTTTCAAGAGGATGTCATGTGTGATTGTTCATTAATCTAGCACGGTTTATTCCTAGGAACCGTGTGCGTTACCTGAGGTCATCGCCCACAGTGTTTTCTTAATAACCGTTTGCAATAGAAAAAACCCAATTAGCAGGCTAATTATCCTATTATTAATAATCCATTTATTAATATAATTGACATTTCATATTAAGCAAACAATATATTTCATTTTCATAATTAAAATACATCAGAGTACAACATCATATAGCTTCAGCACTCAGCTACAATTACACAACTGCAGCACCAAGTTTCACATGCAACATCTATAACCTTTCAAAATTAGCATCATAGACGCTACATAGACAGATGTATCTCATCTGGAAAACTGCTGAAGCAGAAGGCGAATATTGAGCCTTCATTAGTGTTGAAGGGCTTTGCAACTTTAGGCCAGTGCTTGTGGATGATTGACTGTCCATCCTTCGTCCTCTTCAGGAACACTTCAATATTGAACCGTTGGTGTTGTATGAATACCTTCCTCGCCTCCTAACCATACAGGTGGTTTGAGAGGTAATCATCAGTGAACTGCTTTGGAAAGGCCTGAAAACAAGGATGTGCATAAATATCTTCTCTATATTGGAAATGGGGCAAAGAAATAAAAAAGGCAAGGTATAATAGTTAGTACCATCCTGTAGTGAACTGTTGTCTTCTTCATTGTGCAGACAAAGATCTTGTTGTTTTTTTGCTAATTTCTTTATCCTAACAATCTTTCCGAGTTTCTTGACTAGACTGATATTCATGGACAACTCATTTCCCCATATGCAAAAAGGGTCGAACAGTGGGTCAAAACCTCTGACAGTAGGACCTACATGTGCAAGACTAAATTGTTAAAAACCTAAATATTAGAATGGTTCCTGCAATTGCACAATAATGTGCTATTAGACAAAGGACCATGCATGTGCAAACCTCGATTGTAAACCTCAGTTCTTCCCATTGTTTCCCGGCAACACATATAAGGTAGTTAGTTATCAGGTTAAGTGAGGGTGCGTATGCTATCAGTAAAATATGTTGATGAAAAATAAGCACATTGCTGATTCATCAGATTAATTTAAGCCACATGGAAAACCCATTTATCCAAACCAAGCATGCTCAACAACTAGGAAATATAACACTTGTATATGTTTCCCATGTATTAAGTGCAGCCAACTTCGATTTATTCCTCACATGCACAACAATACAAAATTCTACCCACGACAATTGGACATCGCATTGCAGAATTGAACCAAGGAGTTAACTGAACACCACAACAAATGAACCAAACATTAATTGAGCACCACATTGCATAATATAACATACTCCTAATAGAAGATCAGACAGTTAATCAAACCAAGCATGCTTAACAACTTGGAAATGTAGCAATTGTATTTGTTTCTCATGTATTTAGTACAACCAAATTCAATTTATTCCTCACATGGTATACAATAACAGAATGCACCCACAACAATTGAACACCGCATTGCAGAATTGAACCAAACAGTTAAGTAAACACCACAACAAATGAACCAAACATTAACTGAGCACCACATTGCACAATATAACATACTCCTAATAGAAGATCAGACAGTTAACCAAACCAAGCATGCTTAACAACTTGGAAATACGGCAATTGTATTTGTATCTCATGTATTTAGTACAGCCAAATTCGATTTATTTCTCACATGGTATACAATAATAGAATTCACCCACAACAATTTAACATCGCATTGCAGAATTGAACCAAACAGTTAACTAAACACCACAACAAATGAACTAAACGTTAACTGAGCACCACATTGCACAATTTCTAACATATTAGAAGATCAGACATGTAACCAAACCAAGCATGCTTGACAACTTGGAAATATAGCAATTGTATTTGTTTCTCATGAATTTTGTAAAGAAAAAATCAATTTATTTCACTGATGGAAGACAATACAAAATTGCACCCTGAAGAATTGAACATCACATTTGCAGAATTGAACCAAACAGTTAACTGAACACGACAATTAATTAACTGAACAGTTAAAAGGGTGGGCTCAAGAAAACGCCATGAACTGTCGTTTAAAGCAGCCAACCGCGTCGTGTCATCGATGCGTGAGGCATCGACGGTGGCATCGACGGCAAGGTGCACCTCCAAGATTTGGGGGTCGACACGAATGGCAGCCATCATGACCTCATCCGTGCGTGCGGCCGCGATTTGCTTCTCCACTGCCAAATGCTCCTTGAGAGCCTGGCTATACTACATGCACCATGGCTTAGGGTGCCGCTTATTTGGTGAAGGGGTCGGTGATTTGATTGGAAGGTGTCGTGCCGGCGGTCGGGGCATGTGGGATGTGGAATGAGGGTCGCCGGCGAGGAGGCGGCACTGCAAGCAAGGAGTGAAGGTTTCAACTTGGAAAGGAAGGCGGAAATAGGGGAAATGTGGCTTATGGCAAGGGGGAGAGGTGGGAGGTAGATATTTCCGCGGAAGCCGAAAATTTGAAATCGCTCTAGTGTAAAAACTGGCACGCAAAGTGTCATCAGACACGGTCCCCTATTCAGAGCTGTGTACTATATGTGAACATCACAAATGATTCAGATAGCTTAACCCGTGTGTGATGAGTTTGAACGTCAAAAATTTTGGTTTGAATTTCCCTGGTTATAGTTGTCATCCACGTCATTGCATAATTTGGGTACACAAAGGAGACTACAGCATACCCACACTTCTTAATCGAGCAAGTTCAGTAATTAAACAGAGCTAGCTAACCTAAACATTATTATAACAAATTAAATATCGGTGCTCTTAATTAAACAAAACAAAGAGTACTACTACGGATGGTGCTCGTTGATCTCCGCCGCCCCTCTATGTCCAGCTCGCGCCTGACGGTCTCCAGGGGAAGGGGCTCCATGGCATCCATCGCACCATACTCGGCAAGCATCTCGCCATCCGCATCCGCCATCTCTTTGGAATAGGCCACCACAAGCTGAGTGTGGGCGGCCGTGATCTGGGCTTTGCCGGGCTCCATGGTGGCAAGGTATCCATGCAGGAACAGACAGCTGCTCAAACTCTCTCGGCGATTGCCAACTCTTCGGCCGTGGGTTGCCGACCGTTGTTGGAGAAGCTTCATTCGATTTGTGCAGTGACCGCCACGAGCTGGGCGTGGGCAGCCTTGACATGGTCGTGGGCGGCCTCCATCAGAGCTAAGGCCGCCGCTGCAGAACAGGCAGCTGCTGTGCCGCTCTCCTGAGTTGATATCCCCAAGGCAGATGTTGTTGCTGCTGCCTAAGAAGCAACATTGGCCGTTTGGGCTGCCTTGGCCGCCCGGACACAGATTGCGGTCGCCCACATGAAGCTTGTTAGCACGCGCCTGGTGGCTGCGGCCGCGCTCTCGCCAGAGTGGGCACCGAAGTTGCCCTCACGACATGGTCCATGTCCCCGTCTTTCACTGACGATGATTGAATAGTGAAATGATATTTAGGGAGTGAGCTAGTGTGCTTGAAACGCCGGCTATTGACTGTAGCCATCGCACCTTCTCATGTAAGCCGTATGCATACTATAATCCGATGGTGCTCCAAGATATTTTGTGCTGCATCTCACACGGTTGGTGATAATAAACTGTGTGCGATCTACTTGATTTTTCGTCTTGATTTGAATTACATAATGGGGTCATAGCTGCAAAGGACGGTGTTTGAATTGCTAGAACTTTTATTTGCAGTGAACATGCAACTATAGGTGTGTTATAAAAAATTAGAATTATTCAGGGTTCGTTTGGACATTTTTATACATTAACTTGGTTTTGTAGGCATTTTAGGTGCATAATTCAAATTTGAACTACACACACATGCTCCAGTGCATATAAATGGGTTGAAAAATCAAATTTGTGTCCTTGGTTGAATGATTAGGTCCCATGTAAGAAATGGGATTGAATGTCAAACACCCTATCACCATCACTCGGCTGCAAACATTGAGATACCTGGTTTTTAAATTCTAGTAAATCCAAAACTCGTATGAAATTCATGAAACTTGGCATGCTATCATGGAGCGGCATCAACATGCTGTGGTAATTTTTTTGTCCCATTTGGGGCAGGTTTGGATATAAGCTTCTCACAACAAGCGTGATGGTTTCGGTAGGGAACGTGCCAACTTTGGGGATGAAACAATATCTATTGCCTCTTATTGCTTTCAAATTTTTTCTAGTGTCAACATAGAACAACAGGAGTGTTGTGTTAATTTTTGGAATTTTTCGGGGTTCGTTTAGACATTTTTATACATTAATTGGGTTTTCTAGGCATTTTATGTGCATAATCCAAATTTGAACTACATGCACATGCTCCGGTGCATATAAATTGGTTGAAAAATCAAATTTGTGTCCTTGATTACATGCTTACGTCCCATGCAAGAAATGGGAATGAATGTCAAACACCCTGCCACCGTCACTCGGCCGCAAACATTGAGATACTAGTTTTTAAATTCTAGTAAATCCAAAACTCGTCTAAAATTCATGAAACATGGCATGCTATCATGGAGCGGCATCAACATGTCGTGGTAAAAAATTTGTCCCATTTGGGGCAGGTTTGGGTATAAGCTTCTCACAACAAGCGTGATGGTTTCGGTAAGGAATGTGCCACATTTGGGGACGAAACGGTATCCGTTGCCTCATATTGCTTTCAGAATTTTTCTAGTGTCAACATAGAACCACAGGAATGTTGTGTTAAATTTTGTCATTTTCCGGGGTTCATTTGGACATTTTTATACATTAACTGGGTTTTCTAGGCATTTTATGTGCATAATTCAAATTTGAACTACATGCACATGCTCCGGTGCATATATATTGGTTGAAAAATCAAATATGTGTCCTTTGGTGCATGCTTAGGTTCCATGCAAGAAATGGGAATGAATTTCAAACAGTGGGGCACTGTTGATTTCTGGCAAAACATTGAGATACTTTGTTTTTAAATTCTAGTAAATCCAAAACTCGTCTGAAATTCACAAAACTTGGCATGCTATCATGGAATGGCACGCGACATGTTGTGGTATTTTTGTGTCCATTTTGAGAGAAAGCACACTCGAATAACAGCCAACAATGCCATTTTGAAACAAATAGCTACCACTGTAACATCTCAAACGTTTTGTATAATTTAAATTGTGTGTTTTCTGTTAACCATTCATGCGACGCCACGCCTCACTCTTTTAATGGCTAGGAGGTGCCGTGAGGATAGGTGCTTGAGTGCTTGACTAAACAGGAGGCGTGCGAGCTGTACTCCAATGCGGAGGCTCACTGAGAAGCATGCAAGCCGTACGCCTCGCAGGCTCACCGAGAAGCGAGCCCTTTGACTTCCATGGCCGCCCGTCTTGCTCGCATGCTCTCCATTCATGGTGCCGAAGCCGCAGTTTAATACGGTTTTTGAATATAAAACACTCATCGCAAACTTTTTAGTTAGAACACCCATATGCAAATTGACAACTTCCCTAGGAAGCCAAGAGAAAATGTGCCGAGCAGGATTTGTGCAGCTCTTGATCACAAATGTTTTAGTCAGAACACTCGTATGCAAACCAACAACTTCCCCAGTAAGCCAAGAGAAAATGTGCCGAGCAGGATTTGTGCAGCTCTTGATCACAAATGTTTTAGTCAGAACACTCGTATGCAATCCGACAACTTCCCCAGTAAGCCAAGAGAAAATGTGTCGAGCAGGATTTCTGCAGCTCTTGATCACAAATGTTTTAGATAGAAGATCCTTATGCAAAGTGAGATCTATGGTCTTCCCCCTTAAGTCAAGGGAAAATTCGCAGTGCAGGATTTGTGCATCCCTTTAACGCAAATGGTTGTTTTGGATGACCCATGTGCAACCACTTACAAACAATTTGGTAAGATTTGCATCTGTCATATTGGGTATGTTGCCATTTGTCAAACTAGAAAGATTGACATTTGTTGATCTAGTAACATTGCCATTTGTCAATCCTTGTAACACTGTGATTTGTCAAAATATGCAGCTAAAAATCACTAGCACTATCTAATTTTTGCAACTAAAATTCAGTAATTAAGCATAGATTTCATTCATAGATTAAGGAGTCGTTCTTAAATTATAGAAACAATTCAACTCGACAGCTGAACCGACCAAAATTTTCCCCAATTTTTGCCAACCACGTACTGAAATAGCTAGTTAAACTATATATACTAGCTAATTTTAAGTACATTGTACAGTCCCACCACATCTATAGTCAGATGAACTGAACAAAATAGCCCCTAAATACTACTACGGAGGGGCTTTGTGCTACTTCTGGCTGCCTCTCCTCTGCCGAGCATGCTCAGTAAGAGGAAGAGGAGAAGGAGGAGCCTACCGATGAGCTGGACAACTGCAATACGGTGCCTGCCGCTGCTGCATGTTCATCGACGCTCGCCAGCTCGAACGCCCACTACCACTCCAGACGACCCCTCTCGAAGCGGCGTGTGCTGCGACCATGACTGCGGTAAGGCTCTTTGCGTGCTCGACGAGGCACTCATCCTCCTCCACCAGGAACTCGATGTAGCGTGCAAGGTCGCTGACGCATGTGTGGGTCTCCACTTCCGCCTCCCTCCTTCGGGCGGCGGTGGCGGAGCGGGTGATGATCCCGGTGGTCGACAGCGGGCTGGCAGCCACGGCGGCTGACGATGGGGTGGCAGCCACGACGGCCACCTCCTGCCTTCGGGCCGCGGTGGCCAAGGGCAGAGCTGGAGCAAATATTACCCGATGCACCTATTTAACAAAGCTTAAAAAATGAAGTAGTTAATATAGATGTCGAAAGGTATGCGGGCAGCATTGAATGGCATCCATCCGTGTCCTCGAATAGATGCCGGTGTAAATTTGAGGGCCAGCGCTAGAGATGCCCTTAGTATCATGCTATAATCGCTAACAATGCTCCATTATTTCAAAGGGAACAGTTTTCCCTCGATCAAAATCAGATCCGCCATGTTTCGCGCTCCTCCCACGTAAGAGTGTAGACTCTTTCTTACATAAAAATGGAGCAAGTGCACGGCACTGTAGGACGTATATCACTCCAACTACCCACCTAACACATGGGAAAGCACCGCCCTCGTCATTTTGTTCTGGATTTCTATGATCGATCGCCCGAAGATGTTACGCTTTGCCAGTTCAAAAGGAAAAGGTGGCACACTTACAACTCGTAGGCGTCGCACCCCCGACAGTCCGGCTCGCACGCCGCTCACCAGAGGGGACACGCATTGTCTCGCATTTTCACTAACATGTGGGAATAAACCGTCGATAGCCGAAATCTAATCGCTCGGTGGGCGTCGGCTGAGAAGAGAGAGAAGAGGGAGGGAGAAGAGATCGCCCGCCCGCCGCACACGGACTCCAAGAAATATATATGGTGATAATGTGAGGTGGGCCATGGGGGAGTCTGGAGTAGGTGAAGTAGAAAGGCACAAATGGTATGAACATGCGTGGTATATAGGGTGTGTTTGGTTGCGTTCTCATCTCAGCATAGTTGTTCCCTCTTCATGCATGCTCAACTCAACACCCCTCTTCATGCATGCTTCTACTGTATTTGTGCTAAACTAGTGTGGACTCATGCACCCTCCATACACTCTACCAAACACCCAAAATTGGGTCGATAAGGGAACTCTTGGGCGGCATTTGTCTCTTACTACGTAAAATACCACTAAATTTTATACGTGCAATGCACGGTGATGTTATGGAGTACGTGCCTAAGGAGTCTACTACTACTACCACTACTACTACTACTACTACTACTACTACTACTACTACTACTATATTAGTTGGAGGCACACATTAGCTTTTATATTTGTTTACGTGTATGCTCTGAGACCTTCCAACTAGACGTGTCTTTCTCTCCAGGTCGCACTTTGTATCATTCATACCACTAGTACTACTACGTGTGGTCTCTGACCCAGAAGTGGAAGAAGTGGAGACGCACTACCACGCTGTTTTTTACGCTGGGTGCCGGGGCTGCTGATCCACGGGCACCTATGGGACCGGCGGACCGGGTCCCTTTTGGTTCGGCGGGGGCGGAGGTCGCGCAAAGAGCAGATCGAGGCGGTGCACGCGGGCGGTTTACCCAGGTTCGGGCCGCACGGATGCGTAAAACCCTACTCCTGCTTTGTGGTTTGGTATTGATTTCTAGCTCGGGAGCGCGGAGTGCTACAGTACACACCGGCGGCTGGCAGGACCGAGCGTGAGTGTTCTAAGTGGCTAACCTCCTCCCTCGTTGCACTCGGGCCTCCTTTTATATGCTCAAGGGGTTACCGACATGGCAACGGAGGTAAAGGGCAAAGATGGAAAGGTGCTGTGGTAGGTACAGCTACCTGCTACAGTGTTATCATACCTAACCCTGGCGGCAGGGGACAAGGGCATTAATTGCCCGTCTGTGTCGCCTAAACAGTACCGAAAGGGACTGCTAGGGACGCCACCGTTTGCCACGATGGTTATCTTGTCAGCGCCTGCTTGCCACCTCGCACCCCTAGCTGCACGGCCTCCTGCCACGTGTGCTTGGGGGGTCCTAGGGCGACACGTTGGCAGGTGTGCTGGAGCGCGGGCACGAAGTGGGGGTTTCCTGCGGCGAGCTCCTTGCCGCGGTCGTCGTATTGTCGTATTCGGGAGCTTGTCGCTCACCGGGCCTTGCCGGCCCGCGTGGCGTGCCGCGGCAAGTTCCTTGAGATGCCTTGAGTGGCCTTCCCGGCAAGCTCCTCTTGCCGGGGTCTTGTCTTCTTCCCGGCCAGCTTCTCTTGCCGGGGCCTTGGTTGGCCTTCCCGGCAAGCTCCTCTTCCCAGGGCCTTGGCTTGAGTACTTTTTTCTTGAATGGTCTTCAAAGTTGCCGCGGAAGGTCTTGGCGGCCACCGCGGCGAGCCTTGCCATGGGATGCTGCGACTGCCCGTGCAAAAGTTCGGGATACTAGGGTACCCCTACTCTAGTACACCGACAGGAGCCCCCGGGCCTGGGCCGGACACGGTGCCGAGCGCTGTTGGGCCAGGCCCAAAACAGTGCACGGCCACGCGCGGCCTAGGTCACGCCGCATATCTCTCTGCTTCCACCGCGTACGCCCCGAACGGCACGCGTTGAATGCGGCGTCGTGGGCGAGATCATGGGTGGTTATTTTATTCGGAAATGCGGAACGTCCGCCCCCTCCCCCTTTATAAGCAGAGGAAATGGGGGCAGTTCGCACATTCGTCCGTTGCTGTTCCCAATCTTAGAAATCTCCGCCGCTCCCTTGCCTCCCCAAAGCTGAGAGAGAGAGAGCAGCGCTCCGCCCCCCCCATTGCCGCCAGCATCACCAACGCCGTCGGCCTCCTCCACTGCTTCCGCCATGGCTCCGAAAGCCGATAAGGGGAAGGCCGTGAAGTCGACCGAGGCGCAGCGGCTCGCGGCGCTGCGAAAGGAGCGGGCAGTTTTCCCCCCCAAGCTCGCCGCGAAGGAGCTGAGGGACAAGTACTACCTCTTCTGGTCGGCAGAGACGCGCACGCACCTACGCACAAAGGTACTCCCCGCCATCGCTTGGAAGACGGCTCTGAACGGATATCCCTTCTTCGCTCTGTTCTTCTACTGTGGGCTCTGCCCGCGCTTCTCTGATTTCTTCTGCGACATCATGAACACCTATGGATTCCATCTCCTTGACTTCACTCCCAACTCCGTCCTGACAATGGCAGTTTTCGCACACCTTTGCGAAAACTTTGTCGGAGTCCTTCCCAACGTAGCCCTCTTCCGCCACTTTTTCATACCCCGAGTAGAGAGAGGAGAGCCTCTGTCCGGCGGGATTGCCTGGATATCAAGGGCCGGCAAGAAAGAGACCTATCTGGAGGGAGAATTCCGCGGCAAGTGGGAGGAGTGGAGAGCTGATTGGTGCTGGATTGACGAGGAGAGCCCGCAGCCATTTACCATCCGGCGCCGAACCCCAGTAGCACGCGGCAGCGATTGGAGTGACGTGGCCCCGAAGGACGCCAGGCTGAGAATTGCCGCCACCAGGATCCTGCGCCTCAGGCTTGCCGGGCTTACTGTTGGCGGTGTTGGCGCAGACTTCCTTTGCCGCCGCATCGCCCCCCTGCAGGAACGGGGGAGGCCCACTTGGGAGTTCAAGAACGCGGCAGACATCATGAGGCTGCGGCCGGGCCTCAATCACAACTTCACAGTCTTGGAGCTCAACGGGATGCTGCAGGAGCTGTTCAAATATGACCCCCAGCATCCCGAGGTGTTCAGGTTGCCGGGGGGCGTCGTGCCGTTGTGCAACAATTCCTCGCTCGATCGCATCCGTGCAATGATGCCAGAGTGCGACTCGCACGGGATTGTGCCAACTTGGCAGGAGCCTGCAGACGAGGTCGTGCAGCAATTCTTCGACGACTTGGTGGGAGTGCCAATCCGCCTCAACGAGAAGGACGGCCTCACCCGCGACACCACGGATGCCGAGATGGCGCTCATCGCCACTAGGCTGGAGGAGGCAGGGGCAGCCGCAGCCGCGGGGGAGTTCGGGTTCACTGCGGAGGAGGCCGATGCAGCAGAAGCGGCAAGCCGTGCCGAGCGAGGGGAGCCTGCCGGCACGAAGGGGCTTGCCGGGCAAGACGCCGAGCCGAGCGAGCCCGCCAGGGACACGAGCGGCTCGTTGCAAATCGACTCTTCTTCCACCTCGTCTTCAGACAGCCCACCAGAAGCAGAGCCTCCAGCCCCACCAAGAAGGCGCCTCCGCAAGGTTGGTGATGTGGCGGAGCGGCAAGCGGGCCAGCAGTCGCCACGCCGCGTGACATGCTCGACCACGGCAAACACCATTGCCGCGGGAGCGCCTCATGCTACGACGGCAACTGGAGCGGAGTGTAGCCGGACCACCGCTTCAGCCCCTGCCGCTACTCACGCTGCGCCAACAGCCGGAGCGGGGTCGCCTCAGACCGCCGCCACTGCTCCCGGCAAGCGGCCAAGGGAAGCTTCTCCTCCGCCTCCTCGCGCCGGGCGCGCGCCGGGCTTTGACTTCTCCGGGCTAAGCTCCGACGAGGAAGAAGAGGAAGAGTAAGCTTCTCTTGTTGTACTTGCATTTCTTCAAATCTTGCTGTTTGCCTTGTTTCTCACTTGCTTTTCCCTGAATCTGTCCCTCGTTAGGACTCTGGCCCAGAGAGCGGCAAAGAGAGCCAAGGCCCCGGTGATCGTTGTGGAGGACGAGCCCACTGCGACAGCAGGTGGCGCGCTCGAGACGAGCTTGCCGGACCTGGCGACTTTCCTCCATGGCAGCCCCCAGCGTAAGTGTGTAAATTATTTCCCGCGGCGGGGCGCGCATGGGTACTTGTCTTTGCTGACGTTTTCTTGTTGACTTGTGCAGGAGCCGAGCAGCCCCACCAGGAGCCAAGGGAGAGTCCCCTGACAAGGGAGAATTCTCCGGCAAGGGAGGGATCTTCGGCAAGGGAGAAGTCTCTGGCAAGGGAGGGGTCTCCGGCAAGGGAGGGTTCTCCGGCGAGGGACGACGCCAGTGGCCCCCCGACGGCGGAGACCACGACTGTAGAACCTAGTGCAGGTACTCCTCTTGCTTCAAAACTTCCCTTGGGTCCTTCTTTTCTTGATCTCCTCGAGTTTTCGCTGGATTTTGCTTGACTCTTCCCCCTTTTCCGGTCGTCAGATCCACCCGCTGCGGAGCAGATGGAAACCGGGGTCGCCGCTGACAAGGCGACCGGTGGTGGCGACGCCGCCGGCGCAGAGGCCGCCAAGGCAGGCGCCGCGGCAACTGGCGAGGGGTCCGGCGATCGCACTGACGGCCCTGAGGCCGCAGGAGCGCCAAGCGCTACACCGACTGCCGGTCCGTCCGCCGCTGCCGCAGCGCTAGGCTCCGGAGAGCCCCAGCCGGGCGTCTACCTGAAGGCCGGCGACGACGTCTTCATCAATCTTCCATGGGCATCAAGCTCCAGAGCGCCGGTCGAGGGGGAGGTCTTCGACGGAGAAGTGCTCGCCTCCGCGGGGCTGAAGCTGGTCGACGCGCCAAGCAGCAGCAGCAACGAGCCCGAAGAAGAGTGGCTGCTGCGCAGGTTGGTGTCGCTCTACCGCACACGACAAGCCAAGCTGGAGTCCCGCGAAGCGCTTGTCGCGAAGGCGGGAGCAGACATTGAGAAGCGCGCAGAAGAGCTCGGGGGTTTCCACCGGGAAGCCCTCCGATACCTGGCGGAGGAGCGTGAGCGGCTCGTTGAAGCGCAGAAGGCCTTTCTCCTCGAGAAGGCCGAAGCCGAAGAGCGCCAGCGACTTGCCGCTGTGAAGCTAGCCGCGGAGGAGGGCGAGCTGGCGCAGCGGAAGGTCAATCTCGACGCCCACGAGGAGGAGCTTGCCTCGCGCGAGGAGAAGCTTGGCGGAGCCCTTAAGCAAGCGGAGGATGCTGCCGCCGTCGCTGAGGCCGCCAAGGAGGAGTTGAAGACGAAGGTGGCGCGGCTGGGGGCCGATCTCTCCGAGAAGGGCAAGGAGCTCAGCGCCGCCAAGGTCTCCAACGTGGATCTTGAGTTGAAGCTAACCACTTTGACCAAGACTCTGGACAGCGCCAAGAAGCGTGAGGCAGCCTTGAAGGAGGAAATCAAGGCCGACAAGGCGCTGCTGGAGAGCGCTGCCACCGCCCAGAACGCCTTCAGGGAGACCGTGACGCACTGGATGGAGAGCCTTGTGAACGCTGCCACGGACATCGACAAGGAGCTGGCGCAACTGGGGATAGAGGATCTCGGGTATTCCACCGACGACAACCTCCAACCCAGCGCCAAGCTCGTCCTGTTCTTTAAGGGCGTGGCGACGGCCCTTCAGCGAGTCCGAGAGAGGATCCCCAAGCAACTAGCTGACGAGTCGCGCGAGATCTGCGCAGGAGCCCTCAAGAAGGTGTTGATGAAGGTGGCCTTCCGCAATCCGGGCCTCCGCCTCACCAACATCCTCAGGTCCTTGCCGCCAGAAGATGATCTGGATGAGCTCAAGGCCCTTGTCGCACCCATTGTGGACAAGGTGAGCGGGATCAAGCGGGTCGAGGGCGATCGCGTAGATTAGGCCGCTCATTTCTTCTTTTCTTGTCGTTGTTTACCTCGTCATGAAAACAATTTATCAGAGCTGCGACAAGCTATTTTTCTAATATAACTTGATTCTGGGTAGCCATTGCAATGTTATTCCCTCTACTTGACCCTTTGCTTTGTATGTTTTCACCCTACGCTTTTAGGGAACTTGCCGGCGCAGGCACGCTCACCGCGAGCGCTGAGTGCGGGACGTCAGCAGCCTGCTGGCGGTGCCGTTGCCGACAAGAAACCTTGTCGCAACTAGTTGCAGCTCACTTAGGTTGCTGAGCGGACTCGAAGCAAAGTAAGGGCGCGGCTAGTTAAGCAACTAGTCACAGCTCACTCACGTTGTTGAGCAGACTCGAAACAAGGTAAGGGCGCGGCCAGCTAAGCAACTGGTCGCAGCTCACTTAGGTTGTTGAGCGAGCTCGAAACAACGTGAGGGCGCAGCCAGCTACGAGTTGGCTCCTCCGCGCACAGGTTTTCCATACAAAACACGGTCGTTCAAGGGAGATAACTTTAAAATTTAAAAATCTGGTTGCTCAGACTTTGGCAACTTATCTTTTCTGTTGTTTGCTTTCCGGCAAGACGAAACTTTCTTGAACGACGCCTGGTCCACACCGTTATCTTCTCCTTCCCCCCGGCAACTTGTGCGTGTGGGAACCTTTTTTTCCTTGAGAAGAAAGAAGAGAAAATAAAGATATGGAGCCTTATGGCTCGTTATTGCTTACCGGGGAGTAGGGGCTGCACAAAGTGTCAGGTCACATATGCCAGAAAATAGGAAGCATAAAATTGACAAAATGTGCGGAGCACATGAGCTCTACTTATGCACGGGATCTGCGCCCGGCTTTGTACAAAGGATCACATGCAACAGCGGCAAGACTTTGTACAAAAGGGTGGTTGCCGGACAGGGTCCGACAACCGTGCCTTACGGGTAAAACTTACGAAGATGCTCGATGTTCCAGGAGTTGCTCACCGGAATGCCATCTTCGGTCTCAAGGCGGACAGCGCCAGGCCTAGTGACTCGTTTCACCCGGTAAGGGCCTTCCCACTTCGGCGTCAACTTGTTGGAATTCTTGGCGGAATGAACGGGCCGAAGAACAAGGTCGCCTTCCTCACGTTACTCCCTCTACTTGATTCCTTCCTTTGTATATTTTTGCCTTACGCTTTTAGCGAACTTGCCGGTGCGGGCACCCGAGCCGCGAGCGCTGAGTGCGGAACGTCAGCAGCCTGCTGGCGGTGCCGCTATCGACAAGAAACCTTGCCGCAACTAGTTGCAGCTCACTTAAATTGCTGAGCGGACTCGAAGCAAAGTAAGGGCGCGGCTAGTTGAGCAACTAGTCGCAGCTCACTCACGTTGTTGAGCAGACTCGAAACAAGGTAAGGGCGCGGCCAGCTAAGCAACTAGTCGCAGCTCACATAGGTTGTTGAGCGAGCTCGAAACAACGCGAGGGCGCAGCTAGCTACGAGTTGGTTCCTCCGCGCACAGGTTTCCCAAACAAAGTGCGGTCGTTCAAGGGAGATAAGTTAAAATTTAAAAAATCAGATTGCTCAAACTTTGGCAACTTATCTTCCTTACTCGTCGGCAGGTTGACGTGCATGGTGGTCCTGAGATGGGCGCGGTGCATGCACGGATGCCGAGGCCTTGGCGTGCGCCCGGTCATTGTGGGAGCCGGCTACACCGACGATGGGCAGCGCAGCCTTGTCCTGGGACCTGGCGGCACCGTGAGTTCCCTCGCCGACGCACGTCCTTCCGCCGGTGCCTGCCCCACCAACCGTTTGCTCCGGCGGTGGCTGGCTCGGTGCGGACGGAGCAGCTGCCTCCGAAACTTTCTTCTTCGGCGGCATGTTGATGAAGATGATGAAGATCTGGCTTGCGAGAACGCCGGATCTGGTTCACACAACTTCGATGGCCCCTACCTGGCGCGCCAGAGATGCCAGGGCTGCTGATCCACGGGCACCTATGGGACCGGCGGACCGGGTCCATTTTGGTTCGGCGGGGGCGGAGGTCGCGCAAAGAGCAGATCGAGGCGGTGCACGCGGGCGGTTTACCCAGGTTCGGGCCGCACGGATGCGTAAAACCCTACTCCTGCTTTGTGGTTTGGTATTGATTTCTAGCTCGGGAGCGCGGAGTGCTAGAGTACACACCGGCAGCTGGCAGGACCGAGCGTGAGTGTTCGAAGTGGCTAACCTCCTCCCTCGTTGCACTCGGGCCTCCTTTTATATGCTCAAGGGGTTACCGACATGGCAACGGAGGTAAAGGGCAAAGATGGAAAGGTGCTGTGGTAGGTACAGCTACCTGCTACAGTGTTATCATACCTAACCCTGGCGGCAGGGGACAAGGGCATTAATTGCCCGTCTGTGTCGCCTAAACAGTACCGAAAGGGACCGCTAGGGATGCCACCGTTTGCCACGATGGTTATCTTGTCAGCGTCTGCTTGCCACCTCGCACCCCTAGCTGCACGGCCTCCTGCCACGTGTGCTTGGGGGGGGGGGGGGTCCCAGGGCGACACGTTGGCAGGTGTGCTGGAGCGCGGGCACGAAGTGGGGGTTTCCTGCGGCGAGCTCCTTGCCGCGGTCGTCGTCTTGTCGTATTCGGGAGCTTGTCGCTCACCGGGCCTTGCCGGACCGCGTGGCGTGCCGCGGCAAGTTCCTCTTGCCGGGGTCTTGTCTTCTTCCCGGCCAGCTTCTCTTGCCGGGGCCTTGGTTGGCCTTCCCGACAAGCTCCTCTTGCCGGGGCCTTGGCTTGAGTACTTTGTTCTTGAATGGTCTTCAAAGTTGCCGCGGAAGGTCTTGGCGGCCACCGCGGCGAGCCTTGCCGTGGGATGCTGCGACTGCCCGTGCACAAGTTCGGGATACTAGGGTACCCCTACTCTAGTACACCGACACTGGGCTCTACCACGTTGTTCATGTCCCACTCCTTTCCCTGACGTGTGGGACATCCAGCACGTGTCGTATTTGGCACTCTTCATCGTAAGAGTTGAAACGCTAGCATTCATTAGAAATAAAAAAATATAAATCAGCAGTGATACTATTTTTTTTGAAAAAATTATCCTGGTCTACCCCGGTCGTATCGCAGGCCCAACCTTTCCAACTGTAAGTTGGTCGGACGAAGGAACCATCATGACTTCATTGAATTCCTCTTCTTCAAGAAAACTATTGTACCCGCAATACTGCTACCACACGCGAAGACTGGACGGCACTGTACCACATCATATCACTGAAACCCACTAGGCAATCCTAAAAAAACCACTAGGCCAAACTAGCCCGCCTATAGGTCATCTATTTTGGAACAGAGGGAGTACGTCTCTGTACTGCTATGATTTTCTGTTGTACATCTCTGTACTTTTGCTACGATTTTCCTACCCTATGAACCAAATGAGGCCTGAATGTATCCGTGTCGACTAAGCCTACAATTTTAGGAGCTTGGGCTATTGGCCGATCGACGACGGATAAGTATAAGCGTACCACGAGCTCATCAGCCCCAACATTTCTCTTCGGTGACTGTTTTACAAGTACTATAGCCCGCACAGTAGCTAGCCTACTAACACCAAGAATCATCAAACAAGCCATGCTGATATGATAAGCAGTTCAACCTTACATCTAAGCATGCCATATATTACATCAAAGGATGGTGAGTATACATCTTTTTCCATAACTCGGAGAGGGTTCGCATGATTCACTATCAAACAAAAGTAGCAAGTACCGCCCACACAAGACAGTGCACTAGCCTTTCGCTTAAAAAAAGACAATGCACTAGCCCTAAGATGGTTTGATAACACGCATCGTTCTGGTAATTCAACACAGGGCAATGCAAACTACCCTGAAGGATTAGCGCGACCAACTATTTCTTGTCATCGATCTCTCGGGCAATGACCACAACACGGACAGCGGCATGGGAATCGGTCTCTGGGGCGATGTCCACAGGACTGACCGCGACATCGGAATCGATCTCTAGGGCGATGTCCACAGGATGGACAGAGGCATTGGAATCGATATCCGGAGCGATGCCAACAGGACGGACCACGACATCAAAAACGATCTCTGGGGCGTTGTCCACAGGATGGACCGCGACATCGGAATCATCAAGGACGTCCACCGGCACCTACACAACCCTACATATTAGCAAGCACATTGCAAATAATCAAAAACCACAACTATGGTAATAAGCCATTATTTTTTACCTTGTGCAGCTCACAGGGGGATCCCATCCCTCCAGTGGCCATCTCCTCGTCCTCGATGGGGGCCATCACCTTGCCAGGGGAATACTGCTTCTCAACGGCGACTATCTCCTCAAACTCGGCCTTGAGCCTCACATAGGTGGCCATCAGAGTTTCTGGGGTAGGCACGGTGGGGCCCTTGCTATTCTTCCAACTTTATTTGAGGAGTTTGTCCGCCAACATCGTCAACTCTTTGGCCAGTGCTTGTTTCTTGGAGTTCTTCGTCTCCATGGGTTGGCCTGCCCACATGGTCAACTCGTTGGTCGGTGCTTGCTTCCTGGAGATCTCTGTCTCCAGTGGGTTTTCCGCCATCAACTCTTTGCCTAGTGCTCCAGGATCCATCAATGAATTGACAAACAAAAAGCAATCGAAAGGAAACCACAATCGCAATGAAAACGGGAAAAAAATAGGATGTGAGAATCAATCGGTGCTTCGCAAAAAGAAGATTCTTGGAATGAAAATATAGCAGCATCACTGATTCGCCCACCTTTCCTTCGTCGGTACAGAAGAAAAATGGAAGAAGTGAGTAGCCTGGAGTGAGGTTTTCTTCAAGAAAGGGGAGAAAAGGCTTCAACAAGCGTTCAAGTGAAATGATGATTGCTTCGTCCAGTCCAACTTCGAGGCCACTTTACAACAGCTGGTAAAGTTGTGGGTTTTGTGATATGATGGGTCATGACGGCCAGAACGGTGTGACCGATGAGTTTCGATTGTAGCACCTCGCTGTGATTTGGTGGATGCTTTGATGTCCCGCATGTAGATAGAGCAGCTAGTCATATAGGAGTGCTCAATATTGTGCACCGCGACCAAGGCGGAGAGAAAAACGAGAGAACTACATAATTAATGCATGAGTTTAATTAGGGTAGTTTTGTAAAGTACGAGATACATTCCTACAATCGCAAAATGCCTTGGTTGATGAGATTTGGGATTTGAGCGCTATAAGAGCATGGTTAATAGTATAGCCAGATGCTAGCTATAAGCCAGTGCCATGTCATCTACATGCCATCTTATAGCCAACATGTACAATAGCAGATCAAAAGAGTATACTACTTTTTTGTTATGTGGCCCACCTTTCATTCGCACAAAGTGCCTAGGAGCACGTGCTTGAGTTGGCTCTTCACGAAGAGCCCGCTTACATACTCTCTCCTCTTCTCTTTCCTCCAACTAAGAAGAAATATACTAGTTTAATCCATATAGCCCGCTGACTCAGCTCTATTGTACTTGCTCTAAACTGGAAGGAAGGGAGTACTGCACGCGATGTAGTCTAGTCACTTGTTGAAATCTCGAGAAAGGCAAATACTCCTTTCCGGTTTACAGAGCTATACTAGCAAGTACTAGTACTACAAAACTGGGCTCAAATAGCAATTTTGTCTCATGCAAGAGCCTGGCTATATGCCGATATGTGTGCTGCAAGGAACCGCACCATGCGAGCGTTAGCAACTGCCACGTTCGGGTTGCGCTTGGCTCTTCGCCTCTTCGAGAAGACGAACAATGATGTTACTCCTACTTCTACAGTATCGAATCCACTGCTGCATGTCCGTCCACCTCGTACGGGAGGGATAGCGTGTAGCGAAAGCTCCTACTAGTCATGCCAGCCACCACGCTCATGCGCGACGGAGGGACGCAGCTTCATTGACTTACTGCTCCTGCCTTTGCGTCTATGACAGATGGGCTCAACAGGTGGTTGGCCCACCTGTCATGCAGCCAAAGGCAGGTGCAGTCTCTGTTGGAAAAGCAGTGCCTAGGAGGCGCTTAGGCACGCCTAGGCGCTAGGCAATGGCCAAACGCCTCGCCTAGGGCATAAGCAGAAGTCTAGGCAGAGCAAGTAAAAATTGTCTACCCAACCGAGAAATCATGCCATATTGCACTGATATGCCAAAAGGGCCATATTCCAATCGTAGTAGCTGCTCGTTAACATACTTATATGCCCTAAATTAATAAGATAAACATATAATAACCACATATACACAATAATAGTAAAAAAATTATATAACCGCCTAGGGCGCTTAAGCACCGCCTAGGCACTAGGCGAAGGCTAACCGCCTCGCTTACGCCTACCACTTTTTCCAACCTTGGGTGCAGTTAAGGCACCGGAGCTCAGTCCGCGAGGTAGAGGCCATTGTAGTAATCAAACTTCTCAGTCTTGTATGAGTTGACGCGACACATCAAAGCACTGCACTCGATATAAGTCTTTTTACACATTTCAAATGGACTGCAACAAACGGATGTATGTAGACATATTTTGCTTCGTATGTAGTCACTTGTTGCAATCTCTAAATATATTTGGAAACGGAGGGAGTACAACATGCATGCCGTGACTTCCCTTTTGATACTTGCATGTGTTGACTTGATGCACCTTGCCAAAATTTGACTATAAATTTAACTAACCAAATTTTCATGCATGTCACAAAAAATTACAGGGCTGTTTGGATTGTGACTATGTTTGTCTTATGTTGCCACATTATTTTTGCCACACTTGCCACACATGCCTAACTTGAGTTGCTCAAATTGTTAGACATACTTTGGCTTGCCTAAGGGAATCTTGCCACACTTTTTGTGTCTATGACATGTGGGGTTCACTGCTAATAAAAAAATTCTTGTCTTAGGTGTGGCTAATAAAAAAGACTTATATTTAGGAATGGAGGGAGTAGAAAATATAAATAATAATGCGTGTTGGGTGGCTGCCCACGTTTTTGATAATTTTAGCCGTGGGCTTGTTCATAATTTTTACGAGGGGGTGGTTGTCCATTTAATGGAGGGACTTGTACCAGACTTGAATGATACAAAGTGCGACCTGGCACACCGTAACACCACTTGGAACAAGTGGCTAGCTATCTCAAAAAACAATCAACAACTAAAAAAATGGCGACCTGGCACGTAGTACACAATTTTAAACAATTTTTTTGATGGAGTGAAAAAGGAAAACTACCCCACTATGTATATATAGGTCGGAGCCTCCGCGCTTGCTTGCTAGGGTTGCTCTATTCACACACTCTCATCCTCTCTAGATCTAAACAAGATAGGGGTGGTAACACTATATTTCTCCCTTAAAAAAACATTATCTTTCTATCCTCACCGCTGGATACAGATCCGGACGTATCCCCCTCCGCTGGTGAAGGGGAGGAGGGGCAGCATTTAGGGACAGCTAGGGAGGAGACCCACTGCCGGCCGCACCGTTATCTCTGGCCGAGCGCCGGCGTGGGAGGTCCTCCGATCCCTTCGTCGTTGCCCTAGTGTGGGTGGATCCAGCCTCCCGCCGCCCACCTATCCACATCCCGACGACCTTCAGGTATATCTTCCTTCCAAACCTCCTTAGCTCTACTTCCCCAGCTCGCTACGTCGCTGCATGTGCATCATTTTCTACCTGTCAGCCCCTCTCGATCGAATGGTCCAATGTAACCTATTTTTTTCTTCTATTGTTAGAGGTAAAGCTACTTCATGGAGTCGAATCTTGTACTTGGTTCAAACAAGAAATAAATTGGGGTTCAGGGAATTTAGTATGTACATCAGACTTGGTACAAACAGGAATGAAAGGGGGTGAAAGTAGTATAGACTGGTCATCCAACTAGTCTCTTGGTCAAAAAGGGAAATATCGGGGTAACGCTGTACACAGGGGTATGACCAGGACTAGATTTGCTATCCACACATAGGAGTAGGTGGCTAGAGTGAACATAAAATGGGACCAACCCAGATATCTTTCTTGGATGTTTGTTTCTCGGGGCAACAAACTCTGAATCACCACTTTATGCCCCTGTTTAGGTACATGGTGCTGGACTTCTGGTGCACCCACTGTCCCATGCCCTTATACCAAATATTTAGTTGTTCTTAATCTAATGCCCCTGGTAAAATGAAGCCATGCCACTATTATAAGCCATGACAAGTTTAGCCAAATGTTTTTGCTTGTAATTGTTTGATACTTTGACTGTTTCCATTGTAGCTTTTTGTGCAAACAGGGATATCCATTTCACCATGTCGCTGTTGTGATCTTTTGGTGCACTGCACAAAACACTTCTTAAAAGAAGTGACTTTTGTGCTATTTAACTGGAATGTCAAAACGGAATAGTTGATTCATTTCGGTGGAACTGCACAAAGGGAGATATGTGTTCCAATCCTCATCATCCATATTGACGCCATAACCTTCCTTTAGGTAAGAATGATATTTAATGCATGTGGTCATCTCTATTTTGTGACTCCCATGAGAAAATAATGCTATTGTTTACTAGTACACTTGTACTCCCTCACTGACAAAACCAATTCAGAAATAGAAGGCCAATCATGTACTTGGTTTCACCAACTGGTGAGGAGAAAGAGAAACAGAGGATGAAGAGGAAGAAGAAGAATAAACAGTGCCAAGGTGATCTTGCTGAAGCCAGAGGCCTCAGTCGAGGCCATTCAAGGGCTCCCGCAACATCTACCTTACATGTGAGACGATCCTGTGCAACAGGGATCATGTTGTGCCAATCATATGTTTTACTGGAACTACACAAGACAATACAATGAACTGTGTCTCAGCCAGTGCTTTAACTCTGCTGGAAGTTCTTGGTAATCTTTCGATATAATCTCAGCACCAAAATATACACTATTGAGTGATTCCAGTGAGTGCTTTATCATCTCTTATGGGACTACATGAATAAGCTTTTTTCCTCAGGTTTGTACCGGCCTAAGGCCTTCATCCATATTAGTTTGTTGTCATCTCTATTTTTATCGTGCTATTGTCATGAGAAACTCCGTTATCATTGCAAGTTAAAGTTTTGCAACCTATGATACATGGCAATGCTTTGAGTGTTGAGCTAATTGGAACTGATTAAATAAACAAATACATCTATTTAAGCAAGACTACTATGTTGCTAACTTTACCCGTTAAGATAATGAGGGTGCTTCTATTTGTTAGTGTATGTTTCATCAACTAGTCCTACTATTACAGTAATCTCACTCTCTCAATATATGTCCCAACAGGGATGCTCGATTTTGGTGGAACTACACAAAAACTTTGGTTGTTTCATTGCCTCGACAGCTTCCTTCCTTTCCTATCAGTCGCTAATCTGGGCTTGCATTCTTCCTTTGTTGTCAGTCGCTTGGCTTATCTCGGCTTCGAGTCAAAGGAAATAGTAATTGATATGCTACCTCACACAGGTTGGTACTGGTCTTTATCCTGATTATTGTGCTTGTCATATGTATTGGTAATTTGGTATTGTGCTACTGTTTGCCGATTTCATAAAGGAGTAACTTGGAGCCTGAACTCGCAGCCAAATCATTACATTGGGTGATTTCAGTAGAACTACACAAAAAGATCAAATGGACATGTACTTATGCTTCTGCTATGTACTCCAAAGTTCACTCAGACAAGCATCGATGTTGACAAGAAGAAGTGCCTATATTCATTCGAGTATGAACCGGCATCAACTAGTTGTCAAACTCCAAGTATTAGGAGAGTGTGTTGGAAATATGCCCTAGAGGCAATAATAAATTGGTTATTATTATATTTCCTAGTTCATGATAATCGTTTATTATCCATGCTAGAATTGTATTGATAGGAAACTCAGATACATGTGTGGATACATAGACAACACCATGTCCCTAGTAAGCCTCTAGTTGACTAGCTCGTTGATCAATAGATGCTTACGGTTTCCTGACCATGGACATTGGATGTCATTGATAACGGGATCACATCATTAGGAGAATGATGTGATGGACAAGACCCAATCCTAAGCCTAGCACAAGATCATGTAGTTCGTATGCTAAAGCTTTTCTAATGTCAAGTATCATTTCCTTAGACCATGAGATTGTGCAACTCCCGGATACCGTAGGAGTGCTTTGGGTGTGCCAAACGTCACAACGTAACTGGGTGACTATAAAGGTACACTACAAGTATCTCCGAAAGTGTCCGTTGGGTAGGCACGAATCGAGACTGGGATTTGTCACTCCGTGTAAACGGAGAGGTATATCTGGGCCCACTCGGTAGGACATCATCATAATGTGCACAATGTGATCAAGGAGTTGATCACGGGATGATGTGTTACAAAACAAGTAAAGAGACTTGCCGGTAACGAGATTGAACAAGGTATCGGGATACCGACGATCGAATCTCGGGCAAGTATCGTACCGATAGACAAAGGGAATTGCATACGGGATTGATTAAGTCCTTGACATCATGGTTCATCCGATGAGATCATCGTGGAACATGTGGGAGCCAACATGGGTATCCAGATCCCGCTGTTGGTTATTGGCCGGAGAGTCGTCTCGGTCATGTCTACGTGTCTCCCGAACCCGTAGGGTCTACACACTTAAGGTTCGGTGACGCTAGGGTTATAGAGATATTAGTATGCGGTAACCCGAAAGTTTTTCGGAGTCCCGGATGAGATCCCGGACGTCACGAGGAGTTCTGGAATGGTCCGGAGGTAAAGATTTATATATGGGAACTCTTGTTTTGGTCGCCGGAAAAGTTTCGCGCATTATCGGTATTGTACCGGGAGTGCCGAAAGGGGTCCGGGGGTCCACCTGCCCCGGGGGGCCACATGGGCTGTAGGGGTGTGCGCCTTGGCCTATATGGGCCAAGGGCACCAGCCCCAAGAGGCCCATGCGCCAAGAGATAAGGGAAAGGAAGAGTCCTAAAGGGGGAAGGCACCTTCTAGGTGCCTTGGGGAGGATGGACTTCTCCCTGGCCGCACCCTTCCTGGGAGGAAGGGCCAAGGCTGCGCCCCCCCCCCCTCTCCCTTGGCCCTATATATAGTGGGGGGAAGGGAGGGCAGCAACAACCTAAGCCCTGGCGCCTCCCTCTCCCTCCCAGGACACATCTCCCTCCTCCCGCAGCGCTTGGCGAAGCCCTGTTGGAATCCCGCTACTTCCACCACCACGCCGTCGTGCTGCTGGATCTCCATCAACCTCTCCTCCCCCCTTGCTGGATCAAGAAGGAGGAGACGTCGCTGCTCCGTACGTGTGTTGAACGCGGAGGTGCCGTCCGTTCGGCACTAGGATCATCGGTGATATGGATCACGACGAGTACGACTCCATCAACCCCGTTCTCTTGAACGCTTCCGCGCGCGATCTACAAGGGTATGTAGATCCACTCCTCCCTCGTTGCTAGATGACTCCATAGATAGATCTTGGTGACACGTAGGAAAATTTTGAATTTATGCTACGTTCCCCTACAGTGGCATCATGAGCTAGGTTTATGCATAGTTTCTATGCACGAGTAGAACACAAAGTAGTTGTGGGCGTTGATTTTGTTCAATATGCTTACCGTTACTAGTCCAATCTTGATTCGGTGGCATTGTGGGATGAAGCGGTCCGGACCGACCTTACACGTACTCTTACGTCAGACTGGTTCCACCAACTGACATGCACTAGTTGCATAAGGTGGCTAGCGGGTGTCTGTCTCTCCCACTTTAGTCGGATCGGATTCGATGAAAAGGGTCCTTATGAAGGGTAAATAGCAATTGGCATATCACGTTGTGGTTTTTGCGTAGGTAAGAAACGTTCTTGCTAGAAACCCATAGCATCCACGTAAAACATGCAAACAACAATTAGAGGACGTCTAACTTGTTTTTGCAGGGTATGCTATGTGATGTGATATGGCCAAAAGGATGTGATGAATGATATATGTGATGTATGAGATTGATCATGTTCTTGTAATAGGAATCACGACTTGCATGTCAATGAGTATGACAACCGGCAGGAGCCATAGGAGTTGTCTTAATTTATTTATGACCTGCGTGTCAACATAAACGTCATGTAATTACTTTACTTTATTGCTAACCGTTAGCTGTAGTAGTAGAAGTAATAGTTGGCGAGACAAATTCATGAAGACACGATGATGGAGATCATGATGATGGAGATCATGGTGTCATGCCGGTGACGATGATGATCATGGAGCCCCGAAGATGGAGATCAAGAGGAGCAAAGTGATGATGGCCATATCATGTCACTATTTGATTGCATGTGATGTTTATCATGTTTATGCATCTTGTTTACTTAGAACGACGGTAGTAAATAAGATGATCCCTCATTAAAATTTCAAGAAAGTGTTCCCCCTAACTGTGCACCGTTGCGAAAGTTCGTCGTTTCGAAGCACCACGTGATGATCGGGTGTGATAGATTCTTACGTTCGAATACAACGGGTGTTGACGAGCCTAGCATGTACAGACATGGCCTCGGAACACATGCAAAACACTTAGGTTGACTTGACAAGCCTAGCATGTACAGACATGGCCTCGGAACACAAGAGACCGAAAGGTCGATCATGAGTCGTATGGTAGATACGATCAACATGAAGATGTTCACCGATGTTGACTAGTCCATCTCACGTGATGATCGGACACGGCCTAGTTGACTCGGATCATGTAATCACTTAGATGACTGGAGGGATGTCTATCTGAGTGGGAGTTCATAAGATGAACTTAATTACCCTGAACATAGTCAAAAGGTCTTCGCAAATTATGTCGTAGCTCGCGCTTCAGTTCTACTGTTTAGATATGTTCCTAGAGAAAAATTAGTTGAAAGTTGATAGTAGCATTTATGCAGACAGTAGAAGGCTTATGTCCTTAATGCACCGCTCAGTGTGCTGAATCTCGAACGTCGTCTGTGGATGTTGCGAACATCTGACATACACGTTTTGATGACTACATGATAGTTCAGTGCGTAATGCTAAATGGTTTAGAATTGAGGCACCAAAGATGGTTTTTGAAACATCGCAGAACATATGAGATGATCCAAGGACTGAAATTGGGATTTCAGGCTCGTGCCCACATCAAGAGGTATAAGACCTCCGACGATTTTCTTAGCCTGCAAACTAAGGGAGAAAAGCTCAATTGTTGAGCTTGTGCTCAGATTGTCTGAGTACAACAATCGCTTGAATCAAGTGGGAGTTGATCTTCCAAATGAAATAGTGATAGTTCTCCGAAGTCATTACCACCAAGCTGCTAGAGCTTCGTGATGAACTATAATATATAAGGGACATATATGTTGATCCTTGAGATATTCGCGATGTTTGACACCACAAAAGTAGAAATCAAGAAGGAGCATCAATTGTTGATGGTTGGTGAAACCACTAGTTTCAAGAAGGGCAAGGGCAAGAAGGGATACTTCATGAAACGGCAAATCAGCTGCTGCTCTAGTGAAGAAACCCAAGGTTGAACCCAAACCCGAGACTAAGTGCTTCTGTAATAAGGGGAACAGCCACTGGAGCAGAATTACCCTAGATACTTGGTAGATGAGAAAGCTGGCAAGGTCGATAGAAGTATATTGGATATACATTGTGTTAATATGTACTTTACTAGTACTCCTAGTAGCACCAGGGTATTAGATACTGGTTCGGTTGCTAATTGTTAGTAACTCGAAATAAAAGCTACGGAATAAACGGAGACTAGATAAAGGTGAGCTGACGATATGTGTTGGAAGTGTTTCCAATGTTGATATGATCAAGCATCGCACGCTCCCTCTACCATCGAGATTGGTGTTTGCATTGAGCATAGACATGATTGGATTATGTCTATCGCAATACGGTTATTCATTTAAGGAGAATAATGGTTACTCTGTTTATTTGAATAATACCTTCAATGGTCTTGCACCTAAAATGAATGGTTTATTGAATCTCGATCGTAGTGATACACATGTTCATGCCAAAAGATATAGGATAGTAATGATAGTACCACCTACATGTGGCACTGCCACTTAAGTCATATCGGTATAAAACGCATGAAGAAGCTCCATGTTGATGGATCTTTGGACTCACTCATTTTTGAAAGGATTGAGACATGCGAACCATGTCTATTGGTGTATATGCATGAAGAAACTCCATGCAAATGGACCGTTTGGACTCACTTGATTTTGAATCACTTGAGACATGCAAATCATACCACATGGGCAAGATGACTAAAAGCCTCGTTTTCAGTGAAAGCAACTTGTTGGAAGTAATACATTTTGATGTGTGCAGTCCAATGAGTGCTGAGGCATGTAGTGGATATTGTTATGTTCTTACTTCACAGATGATTTGAGTAGATGTTGAGTATATTTAGTTGATGAATCACGAGTCTGAATTATTGAAAGGTTCAAGTAATTTCAGGGTGAAGTTGAAAGATCGTCATGACAAGAGGATAAAATATCTATGATATGATCATAGAGATGAATATCTGAATTACGAGTTTGGCATAGAATTAAGACATTGTGGAAATTGTTTCACAACTAATACAGCCTGGAACACCATAGTGTGATGGTGTGTCCGAACATCATAACTACACCCTAGTGGATATGATGCATACCATGATGTCTCTTATCGAATTACCACAATAGTCCATGGGTTAGGCATTAAAGACAACCACATTCACTTTAAATAGGGCACCACGTAATTCCGAAGAGACGACACCATATGAACTATGGTTTAGAAGAACCTAAGTTGTCATTTCTTAAAAGTTTGGGGCTGTAACGCTTATGTGAAAAAAGTTTCAGGCAGATAAGCTCAAACCCAAAGCGGATAAATGCATCTTCACAGGACACCCAAAACAGTTGGGTATACCTCCTGTCTCAGATCCGAAAGCAATAAGGGATTGTTTCTAGAATCGGGTCCTTTCTCGAGGAAAAGTTTCTCTCGAAAGAATTGAGTGGGAGGATGGTGGAGACTTGATGAGGTTATTGAACCGTCTCTTCAACTAGTGTGTGGCAGGGCACAGGAGTTGTTCCTGTGGCACCTACACCAATTGAAGTGGAAGCTTATGATAGTGATCATGAAACTTCAGATCAAGTCACTACCAAACCTCGTGGGATGACAAGGATGCGTACTACTTCGGAGTGGTACGTAATCCTGTCTTGGAAGTCATGTTGCTAGACAACAATGAACCTACGAGCTATGGAGAAGCGATGGTGGGCCCGGATTCCGATAAATGGCTCGAGGCCATAAAATCTGAGGGAGGATCCATGTATGAAAACAAAGTGTAGACTTTGGCGGAACAGCTCGATGGTCGTAAGGCTGTTGAGTACAGATGGATTTTAAAAGGAAGACGGACAATGATGGCAAGTATCACCATTAAAGAAAGCTCGACTTGTCGTTAAGATGTTTTCCGACAAGTTCAAGGAGTTGACTACGATGAGACTTTCTCACTCGTAGCGATGCTAAGAGTCTGTTGGAATTATATTAGCGATTACTGCATTATTTATGAAATCTTGTAGATAGGATGTCAAAACATTGTTTCCTCGACGATTTTCTTGAGGAAAGGTTGTATGTGATACAACCGGAAGGTTTTGTCAATCCTGAAAGATGCTAATAAGTATGCAAAGCTCCAGCAATCCTTCTAAGGACTGGAGTAAGCATCTCGGAGTTGGAATGTACGCTTTGATGAGATGATCAAAGATTTTGGGTTTATACAAAGTTTATGAGAAACTTGTATTTCCAAAGAAGTGAGTGGGAGCACTATAGAATTTCTGATGAGTATATGTTGTTGACATATTATGGATCAGAAATGATGTAGAATTTCTGGAAAGCATATAGGGTTATTTGGAAAGTGTTTTTCAATGGAAAGCCTGGATTAAGCGACTTGAACATTGAGCATCAAGATCTATAAGGATAGATCAAAACGCTTAATGGTACTTTCAAATGAGCACATACCTTGACATGATCTTGAAGGTGTTCAAGATGGATCAGTCAAAGAAGGAGTTCTTGAATGAGTTGTAAGGTATGAAGTTAAGACTTAAAGCTCGACCACGGCAGAAGAAAGAGGAAGGACGAAGGTCGTCCCCTATGCTTTTATCATAGGCTCTCTACAGTATGCTATGCTGTGTACCGCACCTGAAGTGTGCCTTGCCATGAGTCAGTCAAGGGGTACAAGAGTGATCCAAGAATGGATCACAGGACAACGGTCAAAGTTATCCTTAGTAACTAGTGGACTAAGGAGTTTTCTCGATTATGGAGGTGGTAAAAGAGTTCGTCGTAAAGGGTTACACCGATGCAAACTTTGACACAAATCCAGATTATTCTGAGTAGTAAACTGGATTCATATAACAGTTGTTTGGAATAGCTCGGAATAGAACGTGGTAGCTGCATCTAGGAGATGACATAGAGATTTGTAAAGCACACAAGGATCTAAAAGGTTCAGATCTGTTGACTATAACATCTCTCACAAGCATAACATGATCAAACCCAGAACTCATCGAGTGTTAATCACATGGTAATGTGAACTAGATTATTGACTCTAGTAGACTCTTTGAGTGTTAGTCACATGGGGATGTGACCTTCAGTGTTAATCACATAGCGATGTGAACTGGATTATTGACTCTAGTGCAAGTGGGAGACTGTTGGAAATATGCCCTAGAGGCAATAATAAATTGGTTATTATTATATTTCCTAGTTCATGATAATCGTTTATTATCCATGCTAGAATTGTATTGATAGGAAACTCAGATACATGTGTGGATACATAGACAACACGATGTCCCTAGTAAGCCTCTAGTTGACTAGCTCGTTGATCAATAGATGCTTACGGTTTCCTGACCATGGACATTGGATGTCATTGATAACGGGATCACATCATTAGGAGAATGATGTGATGGACAAGACCCAATCCTAAGCCTAGCACAAGATCATGTAGTTCGTATGCTAAAGCTTTTCTAATGTCAAGTATCATTTCCTTAGACCATGAGATTGTGCAACTCCCGGATACCATAGGAGTGCTTTGGGTGTGCCAAACGTCACAACGTAACTGGGTGACTATAAAGGTACACTACAGGTATCTCCGAACGTGTCTGTTGGGTTGGCACGAATCGAGACTGGGATTTGTCACTCCGTGTAAACGGAGAGGTATCTCTGGGCCCACTCGGTAGGACATCATCATAATGTGCACAATGTGATCAAGGAGTTGATCACGGGATGATGTGTTACGAAACGAGTAAAGAGACTTGCCGGTAACGAGATTGAACAAGGTATCGGGATACCGACGATCGAATCTCGGGCAAGTATCATACCGATAGACAAAGGGAATTGCATACGGGATTGATTAAGTCCTTGACATCGTGGTTCATCCGATGAGATCATCGTGGAACATGTGGGAGCCAACATGGGTATCCAGATCCTGCTGTTGGTTATTTGCCGGAGAGTCGTCTCGGTCATGTCTACGTGTCTCCCGAACCCGTAGGGTCTACACACTTAAGGTTCGGTGACGCTAGGGTTATAGAGATATTAGTATGCGGTAACCCGAAAGTTGTTCGGAGTCCCGGATGAGATCCCGGACGTCACGAGGAGTTCCGGAATGGTCCGGAGGTAAAGATTTATATACGGGAAGTCTTGTTTTGGTCGCCGGAAAAGTTTCGCGCATTATCGGTATTGTACCGGGAGTGCCGAAAGGGGTCCGGGGGTCCACCAAGGGGGTCCACCTGCCCCGGGGGGACACATGAGCTGTAGGGGTGTGCGCCTTGGCCTATATGGGCCAAGGGAACCAGCCCCAAGAGGCCCATGCGCCAAGAGATAAGGGAAAGGAAGAGTCCTAAAGGGGGAAGGCACCTCCTAGGTGCCTTAGGGAGGATGGACTCCTCCCTGGCCGCACCCTTCCTTGGAGGAAGGGCCAAGGTTGCGCCCCCCCCCTTCTCCCTTGGCCCTATATATAGTGGGGGGAAGGGAGGGCAGCAACAACCTAAGCCCTGGCGCCTCCCTCTCCCTCCCATGACACATCTCCCTCCTCCCGCAGCGCTTGGCGAAGCCCTGTTGGAATCCCGCTACTTCCACCACCATGCCGTCGTGCTGCTGGATCTCCATCAACCTCTCCTCCCCCCTTGCTGGATCAAGAAGGAGGAGACATCGCTGCTCCGTACGTGTGTTGAACGCGGAGGTGCCGTCCGTTCGGCACTAGGATCATCGGTGATATGGATCACGACGAGTACGACTCCATCAACCCTGTTCTCTTGAACGCTTCCGCGCGCGATCTACAAGGGTATGTAGATCCACTCCTCCCTCATTGCTAGATGACTCCATAGATAGATCTTGGTGACATGTAGGAAAATTTTGAATTTATGCTACGTTCCCCTACAGAGTGAACGCCAAAAATATTGCTTGGCGCATAGCCCAGAAAAACGCAATCCAGTCTTTGGTCCCAACTTGTGCCTTTTGGTTATCGGCAGATATGGTAGCAAACTGTATGGCATGGAGTCTAAAGATTCCAGACAAGTTGGTTGACGCGTATATTCATCTGGCACTTAATCAGTCTGCACACCAGGGATGCTCCATTTCAGTTGAACTGCACAAAAAATTCGGGTGGTTCATTTTCCCAACCGCCTCCTTCCTCGTCTGCAATTTAGAATTTTGGCGAGCTACAGGACCAAGATGAGCCAGTAAACTAGTTGGATGAAAGTAGTGGCCAAGTTGCTCAAACCTCCCTCGGCACGAGGCCACTATTTGAGAATAAACCTACAAGAAAAGTTCACATTGTCTGTGTTGCCTCTTATGTACTCGAAAGTTTACTCGTACAAGCATTAATTTTAGCAAGAAGTTCCTCTGACTGAACACCATTTACCAGTATACAATGTAGAATTTTGGCGAGCTACAGGACCAAGATGAGCCAGGAAGCTAGTTGGATGAAAGTAGTGGCCAAGTTGCTCAAACCTCCCTCGGCACGAGTCCACTATTTGAGGATAAACCTACAAGCAAAGTTCAGATTGTCTATGCTGCCTCTTATGTACTCGAAAGTTTACTCGTACAAGCATTAATTTTAGCAAGAAGTACCTCCGACTGAACACCATTTACCAGTCTGTACCCAGGGTAATTAAAGTTTGTCCATGGATCATATTGGTTGTGATGTCAATCATTTGGATGCATAAACATACTGAACATGTGTATATCTGAATCTTTTTGTAAATTATCTATGAATATTTTTGTGTGATCTATCAATCATTTGGATCCATAGACATGCTGAACTTGTGTATATATGAATCTTTTGAGTTGTTGATAGTGAATGTTGGCTATCAATATGAATGTGCCCTGTGAACCTAAGTTTGATACGAATGTTTACCTTTTCTGTTGTACTTGTGTGTGAACTTGTTAGTATGCCTACTATGGGGTATGTGACATGTGGGTGTCAACGGCACACCTTCTTCCCGAGAAGAATTTCACCTGCTTTGTTGGGGTAGCAATGGTGCATCAACTCTTTTTAATCTTTTTGCTCTGTCTTGCCCCCTCCCCCGCTCAAACCCTGCCGTAATGTTTTTGGCCTCAAAACAAACATAGTATTGCGTTGTTTTGGGGGCTTGATGAAAAATCGAGTGCTGGTTTCTGTAGGTTGGACCGCCCACCAAATGGGCTGCTGGTCCACCACGGACTGGGAGGCTAAAAATACAAGTTGTATGGTGCAGAGGCAAGTAAAAAAACGCCATCAAGAGGCATCCATTGAAGAAAAAAATCGCTCCTGATGTGCTTCTTCAGTCGTGCCGCCGACCCCCTCTTTAATCCAGTTCGCTCGGGGATCTGGTACCATTTTTTCTAGAGGGCAAAAAAGTATTAGCTAGGCCTAGGTTTTTTATTTTAACATGCGTAGCCCACGACATACGGTGACAGTAGTTTCAACTTATTTTTTTAGGTCCATACCGGCCGATGGGCTTTTCCTTAAAGATCGGCAGCCCAATGTATTTTTAACCACATTATATATATTTATATTATTACTGTTATCATATATTTTATAGAGACTTATATATACCGTATAAAAACATCCCATGTGTTATTAACTTATAAAAGTAAATGTTTAACAGAAGTTGGGAAGGAAAATCCTAGTTGTTTTTGACTCACAGGCAAGGAAAATCCTGGTGATTGCGTACAAAAGCTTGCGAAGATTTTAAGGACCAATGTAATAATAACGCGCTCATTTTTATTTTGAGCAATAACTCGCTAATTTGTTAATTATGTATATAAAAAATGTGCCTCTCCGGTTTATCTTTTGATATTAATTGCTCCTTCTAACATAACATTATATATATAACGAGCCCGGCTAATTCGTGTATTTGAAGGAAGTGCAAATGGGCTAGGATTCCTTAGAAAATATAAATGGGCCGCATTGATGCGAAATTATTTGTTCACCCAGCTCAGCAAATGGACTGTACATTCTAGAAAACATGGGTTAAATATATGCCACATTTTTGCAGGCTGACATGTGGGCCAATAGGTCGAAGCCTACACAGGGCATTGTCAACTTGGTCAACAAATGATTATGACATCCACAGCCATTGGATTTATATCCAACGGCCGGCATGCACCTTCAATCTCTTGTCTTCTTCCTCTAGCGTCGTTGGGACCGCCTGGTCCGGCCTCCGGCAACTAGCGGCTCTGCTTAGCACGCATCGCTGCGAAGCGCTACCCCACCGCCGGCTAGGCTATCCCTCCACGCCTCCACACCTCCTGTTATTCTCCATCGACTACAGCCCCACGCCGCACTAGAACCAGTTATAACCCTTCTCCTCCTCTTAATCTGCGACCGCACTGCCGCGTCTTCCCATCTCTGAGTCGTTCCCATTCCGGGCCTCGCCATCGCCCACCGCCTCGCTGCGCTCGGTGCGGCGTGGCCAACAAATGAGAGTCATCGGAAAAGGAATGTATGTGGATAGCCTGACGGCTGGGACCCACGAGGTCCATGGTCGCACGCATGGAAAGTTCCTCCTTATTAAGATGAAAAAATGTTTTCTCCACCTAACAGCTAGGACCCACCGGCTGTATCTTCGCACGGAAGGAAGTGCCTCCTTGTTATGCGAAAACAATTATTCCTCCCGTTGACAGGTGGGACCCGTCAGATTTGGTGGCTGACTTGTGGGCCCACTAAGCGGACGTGTACGCAGGGCTTTGTCAACTTAATCAACAAATGATTCTAGCAGCTGGACCGTTGGATGTTAATCCAACAGCCATGCTCCTTCTTCAACCTCTGTTCTTGCTCCTGTCTCCCGTGGGCGGCACCGCGGCTGTGCTACCCCGAACCCGAACCATGTCAAGTTTCCCACTCCTCTCCATCTACGACTCCACTGCCCTGTCTTCCCCATCTCCGGGTCGTCCCAATCTGGGGCTTCGCCGTTGTCCACCGGCCTTGGTGCACTCGCCATGGTGTGGTCAACGTGGTGAACAACCTAGAGTCATCGGAAGATGACTGTACGTGAGAGGCTGACAGTGGGGACGCACCACACGCATGGACGCATGCATGCAACGGAACGTGGCGTGCTCAACGTGGTCAAGGAACGACTTCCATCAGAAGTGTACTGTACATGGAGAGGCTGACAGCTGGGTCCACGACCACAGCAAGGAAGTTCCTCCTTGTTACGCGGAAAATAATGATTCCTCCACGTGACAGCAGGGACCCACTGGACGGGCCACCGTATTTCACGAAAAAAATGTTCCCCCCGCTGTCATCTCGGACCCACCGAGAGTGCCTCCTTATTACGCAGAAAAAATGAATACTCCCCCTGCTAGCTGGGACCCACCTTGGTGGGAGGGTGACTTGTGGGCCTACTAAGTTGACGGGGACGGAGGGCTTTGTCAACTTAGTCAATATGAACGATTATAGCTCCAGTGACCGTACGATATCCATCCAACGGTCGTAGTGCTTCTTCAACCTCTGGTCTTCTTGCACAGCCACCCAAACCAGCGTCGGTCGTGCCGTGTGCTCCTGCCTCCCGTTGCCGGCTATGATGCCGCGGAGGCCTCAACGCCCCCTACTACTCCCACCGCTGGTCAGGCCATCCCTCTACTCACCCACACCCCCTGTTATTCTACGGCGACGGCAGCCTCACACCGCAGCCGAACCAGTGAACCCACATACTCCTCTCCGCGTGGGCATCCACTGCCGCGTCTTCCCTGGCTCCATGTCTTCCCCTTCCTAGGCCTCGCCATCGTCCACCACCTTGGTGCTCTCGGCACGGCGTGGTCAATGTGGTCAACGACCGACTTCCAACGGAAGAGTACTGTATGTGGAGAGGCTGACAGCTGGGTCCACGACAGCCACAAGGAAGTGCCTACTTATTATGCGCAAAATAATTATTCCTGCCCTAACAGCGGGGACCCACCGGACGGGTCACCGTATTTCGCGAAAAAAACGTTTCCCCCCTAACTGCTGGGACCCACCAGCTACATCTTCGCACGCAAGGAAGTGAGTCTGAAAAAAATGATTCGCCCCCCTGACTGCTGGGACCCACCATCTATATCATCGCACACAAGGAAGTGCCTAATAGTCGGGACCCACCTAGTCGAAGCATACGTAGCATTGTCATTCTGGTCGCGAACGTGTACATACATACTGGTCGATGTAAAGCGCGCACGTGTCGTAGTAGACGCACGCATGTAGCATGTACACGTATGTACAGCGGCCGGTGTGCAAGAAAGAAAATACGGCCACGTACGTACATACGGGCGGGGTCTCGAACACCTACTCACGCATACGTATGGCCAGGGCTCGTGTACATGGCTGGGTCGGAACGGAGAAACTGCGTCATCGTGTTCATGGGAGCCAACCGGCTGGGTCGGAACGAATGCGTCGTCGTGTTCATCGGGAGGGCTTGGACGGAACAGCCGATGGAAACAAGGCCTGGCGTACCGCAGAACGGAGGAAACGGCCTTGTGTGCGACCAGCCACGGTCGAAACGGGATCATGTTCATCGGGAGGGGTCTGGCGTACCGCAAAATAGAGGAAACGGACCTCCTACGGTCGAAACAGGGGTCATGTTGATCGGGAGGGGTCTGGCATACCACAAAACGGAGGAAACAGACTTGTGTTGGAGCGCTACGGTCGAAACGGGGGTCCTGTTCATCGGGAGGGGTGTGGCGTACCGCAAAACGGGACTCCATGGGATACTGTTCATCTCCATCGTTGACCCCCTCCAGCCTCCACGGGCTATTGTTCATCCACCGTTGACCTCCTCCAGCCTCCACCTACGACTGTTCATCCACGGGCTCCTGTTCATCTAGCCTCCACCGCGCGCTACTCCATCGGCTACTTTTCAACCAGCCCTCTCCACGGGCTCCTGTTCAACCACCCCTCCACGGGCTACTGTTCATCCAGCCCTCCACCATCTACTGTTCATCCAGCCCTCCACGGGGTGATCCTGTTCATCCAGCCCTCCACGGGGTCCTGTTCATCCAGCCCCAACCGGCTTGATCGATCGGGGTTCTGTTCATCCAGAGGCAACACCACGGGGTCCTGTTCATCCACCCCCACCGGGAACTGTTCATCCAAACCCCCCAGCAACGCTCACTGTTCATCCAGAGGCAGCATCGAACGGCTTCAGTTAGCAGCACTAGTGAAGGAATCGCTCAATCGGGTTCAGTTAACAGCCATCGATCGATCGCTCGGGGTTCAGTAACGCGTAGCCTCCAGTGCAATCGCTCGGGTTTAGTAGGCGAACACCTCACTCGGGTTCAGTTAGAGCCCAACGCCTCTCAGCCACGCGCGTGCGTGTACGAGAGAAACGTGCAAACCTCCGTGCATCGCTCAGCCCCGACTACCCACCGTAACCGGGAACACCCTGATATTTTCCTCGCCCTCGCTTCTACCACAGTTTTTTCTGTCATGGACGGCCCAAAGAATGTCATGCAGCTGCGTCTCTGGCCCGCCCAGGACGAAAAGCCCATTTTCTGTCATGTTTTTTTGTCATAGAAGTAGGAGCCGAGCACATCTATGATGGTACCGTATTTTGTCACAATTATCATCATAGAAGTGTCATAAATATGACAGAAACCCGAGGACCTCCACGAGGGAGGTCGCCTCGCAGCCTAGTGACGAGGTAACTCATCTTCCTTGTGCATCCTTCGCCTACTGTGCGCCCTGCTGCCCTCGACCTCCTTCCTCACAGGCATGCTACCCCAACTTTTGTTTTGATTTTCAGTTCAACTTGTGTGTTCTTTTCAGTGCATTATGCTTTAAATGTGCAGAGTCCTGAGGCAAAATGATACATTTTAGTTTGCTTTGCCTCAAGGGCATTGCTGAAACTTAACTTCTGTCTAAACCTATAACCATCCATTTCGAAAATAGATGCTTTTGAAAATAGATGCTAGTTTACTTTGCATAGAGCTTGCAGCTTATGTTTGTGTAGTTTGAACTTAGCTAGTCTCCCTTTCGTACTTTAATTTTTCAGTATTGGTCTAGTCAGTATGGTGAAGATGAAGCTCCTTTTTGAACTTCTCCGGTTAATATACATGCACTTGGTTATCTTTTTTACATGTACTAACATCATCTCATTCGGAGTTGTTCGTGTGCTTGTAACACAAATCAGTTCAAATCTCAAGAGAAGTAAGCTCAAAAAAATACAGAAGTTCAAAGCCGAGATGTTTGCATATGTTTTGTTGAATTGAGTTCCTTCCTAAAAAAGCACTAAATATGTTTGCATATCTTTTCAGTACAAACTTTTAAAAAAGTTTCTTTCTGAACTTCTCAAAATTAATATACATGAACTTGATTATCTTTTTAACATGTATTGATATCAGCTTCGTTGGATTTTTGTGTGTGTGCTTGTAACACAATCAGTTCAAATCTTCTGGGCCTCATTGGCCAGAGAGGTCGCTCGGTTGGAACGGAACTACTCCAGGGCTCCAAGGACGCCCTCGAAGAACAGAGTCAGCCTGGCATTGGGACTCACGTTCGACTCCTGGGAGTACCTGACATTTGGCATCCCCATGGCAGCCAGCTTTGTGGTGATCCGGCCGGCGACGTTGATGAGGCGGCTGATCAAAAGGTTTATGCCCCCTGCGTACTCCTTATGTTCGGTGGTATCATTCCTCCGCAGCTTCTTCTCGTCCTCTAGGACCTTGTTCATAGCCTCCTCACGAGCCCCAGCCTTCGAAAGCTTCCCATCCAAGCCATCCAGCTTCAACTTTAGATCGTTGATGGAGTCATTGGACTCGGAGAGCAGCTTGGCCTTGTCGAAGACTGCAGCCTGGGCATCCGCCAAAGAACAGTTGGTTGTGTCCCTCTCCTTTGTTAGCTTCGAGGCCACCTTCTTCAGCTCCTCTCGCTCCAGCTCCAGCTCCTTCGCCTTGTTGGCATGGACCAGGGCCTGAGCATTGAGTGCCTCTTTGTTCCTTTGCTCGAGCTCCAGGGTCCGCTACACGACGAGCTTCTCGACCTCCTCGTCCTTGCCATGGAGTCTGGCGGCGAGCGCCTCCTCACGAGCGGCAAGGTCCTCCTCCTGGGAGTTTAGTAGAGCCTGGTGTTGTTGCCGAGCGGCCTCGTCCTTGGCGGGCTATTCCTTTGCCGCCTCCTGGTCCTTCTCGACGCCAACCTGCTTCAAAATGAGCTCATGTTTGCGCTCAGCTAGCAAACCCTGGGCAACCCTCAGTTCTTCATGAGCCTCGCGGAACCAGGCCTGCGTCTCCGCAATGCGCTCCTCAAGATCCGCCCCCGCCTTTTCCACCGCCGCCATCCTAGATTTTGCCTTGTCCAGGTGGGCATGGTGGAGCACCTGGAGCTTCTGGAAGTTGACGCTCATGGCCCGTGGCATACTGTGAGGGGATTCGGACTTTTCGGACCCTGCACGCTTTGTAGCTAGTCAAAGAACACCAGATAAACACAAACTAACAAGAGTAGGGTATTACGCACGATTTGCGGCCCGAACCTGGATAAACTCCCCCCCCCCCCCGGTGCATGCGTTGATCTTCTAAACCCGCCCTTTTTACACCCCCCTGCGCCCTAGCAACCGTAGTAGGGATTCCCTATGATCCCATAGGTGTCGCTCCTGAGCCCCGACAAATGGGATCACATCAATAGAGAAATATGTGATGGACAAGACCCATCCGTTAGCTTAGCATAATGAACAGTTAGTTTCATTGCTATTGCTTTCATCATGACTTAAACATGTTCCTCTGACTATGAGATTCTGCAACTCCCAAATATCGGAGGAACACCTTGTGTGTTATCAAACATCACAACGTAACTGGGTGATTATAAAGATGCTCTACAGATGTCTCCGAAGGTGTTTGTTGGGTTGGCATAGATCGAGATTAGGATTTGCCACTCTGTGTATCAGAGAGGTATCTCTAGGCCCTCTCGGTAATGCACATCACTATAAGTTTTGGAAGCAATGTGACTAATGAGTTAGTTACGGGATGATGCATTACGGAACGAGTAAAGAGACTTGCCGGTAACGAGATTGAACTAGGTATGAGGATATCGACGATCAAATCTCTGGAAAGTAACATACCTATGACAAAGGGAATAGCGTATGTTGTCATAACATTCGACTGATAAAGATCTTCATAGAATATGTAGGAACCAATATGGGTATCTAAGTCCCCCTATTGGTTATTGACCAGAGAGATATCTCGGTCATGTCTACATAGTTCTCGAACCCGTAGGGTCCGCATGCTTAACGTTCGTTGACGATATAGTATTTATCAGGGTTGGGGTCCCGGCAAACCCTTAAGGTTCGAACACTGGGGTGTGCGCGAAGTCTATCCCTCCAACCGATCTATGCTCTAGCTTGTTAGGATCTCACAGACGAACTCGACAAACTCACAACACAGATGGACACAGGGTTTATACTGGTTCAGGCCACCATTGCGATGTAACACCCTACTCTAGTGTGGTGGTGGTGGATTGCCTCTTGGGCTGATGATGAATAATACAAGGGAAGAACGACCTCCTGAGGTTGAGGCATTCTTGGGCTCGGTGAGCTTGTGTGTGAGATCGTCTCTCTCGAGCTCCCCTGTTTCCTTGAGCTTCGTCCCCTTTTCACTGTGGTGGCTAGTTCTATTTATAGAGGCCCTGGTCCTCTTCCCAAATATCAAGCGGGAAGGGAGCCAACCATGGCAGGCTAATTTGAAGGGGGACAACTAGTACAAGCTATCCTGACAAAAGTAGTCTTTGCCTGCACAAAGCTCTGGTGGTGACGTTGTTCCGGGCTCCACGATGACCTCCGTCTTGCAGTCCTTGGTCTTGGTCTTGTTGCACCGAAATGGCAACCTTTGCCTGAGGCCTTGGTACTCCGCGGCTGCGCTTGCTCTCTTTGCACCAAAGAGGAAACAAGGACGCTATGTGCACTGGCGCCCGCCTGGCGCCTGCCTGGTGTCGATCGTCACGGCTCATGTCATGAAAGCCTCGTGAGGTTCGCCCCGCCTTGATATCTCCGCTCCTTGTGAGCATGCCCAGCTAGACCACTCCGGAGGAGGTCCTGCGTCGTCCGCCTCGCGAGGGTCTTGAGTGCTTTGCTGGTGAATATGGGTCGTATGGCCTGCTGGCTTAGCCACGTTGCGGGCCGCAGGCAGGCAAGTCTGGGGACCCCCGTTCCTAGAACGCCGACAGTAGCCCCCGGGCCCAAGGTGCGCGCGGGCTTGGCTTCGCGGCGAAGCCAAGGGTCAAGCTAGAAGCGTCGCGGGGCCCCAAAGCCTGCGGCCTCGGTTGATGCGTGGCGGTTGATTGAACATGGGCGTCTCCGCTTCCCCATGCTGCTTCGACGACTGCACGACTTGACAAGTCCCTGCGACATGCAAGGGAAACCATCATTACATGCGGTCGTGGGAGACACCGGTTGGCCTTCTCTTTCTATAAACGGGGAGGGGGTGAAGCCCCCGTTGCCCATCCCTTCCTTGCTTGCTTCCTACTTCTTGCTCCACTGCTTTCTCCAACGGCGCCCATCAGAAGATTCTCCGCCGAGGAGAAGGGGAAAGCCCCCCGCGATGCTCCGGAGCCACTCCCGCCGAAGAAGAGGTCGATCCATCGCCGCGAGGAGGCGGCGTTGCAGGTGCTGGCGAGGCCTTTGTGCGAGCGTCCTCCGCTGGGGTACCCGCTACCCTTGTACACCCCAACCGTAGGCTCAGGAGGACAAAGTGGCGAGCAGCGTCACCCTCGCCGCACCCGGGGCCGCCGCGCCTCAGCGACGCGGGCCGTCCACGCGGTGGACTCCTCGCGCGAGCTGGTGCTGTGGACGCCGACGCCTCCGAACTCCTGGATCCGCTTCCCATGGTTCTTCTCCGACGTGATGCCGCTGAGGGGGCCTCTCGAGCTCTGGCTGCAGCATGCTGATTGTGGCGCTCTGGAGATCAGAGCGAGGATCGAAGCGGTTCCCATTAGCAAAATCTTCATGACTCGCGGCTGGGGCGAGATTGCGCAGATCTGTCGCGCGAGGGGTGCCCTCGCGATTCACTTCGAGTACGACTGCGCCTCCATGCTTCTCTTGAAGGTCTTTGACGCCGAGGGCCGCCGCCTGGAGTGCTGCTCTAGAGAGGAGCGCGAGGCTGACGCGCGCTCCGCCCGCGACTACCTCAGCAGCAGCAGCCCTTGGGAGTCCAGCAGTTCTCCTGAGCTCCAGGAGACTCCGGAGACGAGTGACGACAGCTACATCCCCCCGAGCTCTCGCCGTGCCCGGGGCAAGGCTGCGGCTTCCGGCCACCGTCGTCGCTAATCTGGATGGGGTTGGCGCCGGCCTCCCGTGGCCCACTGTTGATGATGGCATCCGCCATGGGAGGATATAGATAGGACCCCTCTTAGCATCAGCTTTTGTTTCCTGCGAAGAATCATGAATCACCCCGTGGGGGCATGTAAGGATCCGCAATGCCTTTGTACCTATTTTCCTTGCTCCGAAAATTTGATGAACGCGCATCCCGTTAAGGCTCGGCCTCCCCTTTATTTCTTCGCGATAGCTTGTTGCTGTACGCTGACAGGTCCCGGTCCCAAGGCGGCTACAGCCGTCGCTGGTATGCTAGGTCGTGATGCCGTGGTCAAGGCCAGGAGGTGCACTACCCGAGGTCCAGTAAGAGCCCCTGAGGCGCGATGCTCAGGTGGTCCCCCTTAGCGCCCAAGCGGCCATTGCAAGGAAAGAAAGGAAGATGACTTGGCCACAACGGGGTTGCGGTATGGGGTGAGCGTCTATGGGGCCCAAATGTTTTGCTGATCTGAGGGTGAAACTTATCTTGATGACGTCGCGGTGATTCCCAATGTTGCGCTAGGGCTGCGCGCCAACTTATGCAACATAGCTAGGCCGCCCGTGCGAGTTTTCCTTCTCCCGAGGTCCTCTTAATGCTCTACGTCCTCAGGTCCCGGCCCTCGAGCGAGCTCAGTCGCCGCTGGTATGCCAGGTCGTGATGCCGTGGTCAACGCCAGGGGGTGAGGGCTGGAGAGCCAGTAAGAGCTCCTGAGTCACGATGCTCAGGAGCCCCCCTTTTAACGCGCAAGAGAGTCACGCGAGAGGAAAGGAGACTCGTGGTGCCGCCTGCTATCCTTCCCGCGGGGTTCCTAAGAACAGGCACAAGGAGAAACATGGTTGGTCGTTACTGCCGCCTACCTGCCGCTGGTTGGTCCGGATGAAGTGAAGGAACTAAGGGCCTGATGAGGTGGCGTGCACCGCGCGTGCCGCGAGCCAGAGCTCGACCACTCATATTTGTCGGTTGTGGCAGGGACGGACCCATGCACCAGCGCCGTGCCTGTGTAGGGGCCCCGAAGGGGGTGATGATCGAGCAGGTGATAGAAGCTGGCAGGTTAAGCATGAAGAGCAAATTGACTTGGATAAATGCAGGAAGATGCATGCCATTGGGTCTGGCCCGAGCAGCATGGGGATGATGCAGCCCGAGGGGCGGCCCCAGCAAGGTAAGCTAAAGACATAAGTAAAAGGGATACATGCCGCAGGGACGGACCCACGCGGCCTGGGAATAGTGCAGCCCGAGGGGCGCTCCCAGCTTAGACGAACTTGGAAGATGTCACCTGAGTCTGTAGACGAAGTAGAGCTGGTGCAGTTGAAGCCACGCGTCGAAGGAATGACTCCTCATGAGCCACCGGGACCCCGAGCCTCAGGAGGCTCTGGGAGATCAGGAGGTTCCCTGAAGGCCGTCGTCGTCTCCTCCCGAACGGCGTGGAACCTGGCCTCCTGAGCCGCCTGGACTTGCCGCAGGTTGCGCTGATAGGCTGATGCCGCGCTTGGCAAGCCGAAGGGCATGCGAAGGTAGCTGTGCGATGGACCCTCACAGCGGCCCGCGCGTGATGGCCAGAAGTGTTGCTGAGATGCGGCCATGTTGAGCCCTGGGATGTCGATGCAGGCGCGCAGCTCAGCACCCTCGCCTGGGTGGTGAGCCACACTATGTGAGCGGCTGTCGCCACACATGGCTCTTGCGTCTTGTAGCTCTTGGGTGGTCTTGGTGATGAACTCCTGGGTGGTCGGCATTCCTCGCCCCATGCTCTCCTGCGGAACACGTGCCGCAAAGCACGCTTCCAAGTGGTGCCCAAGCGCCTCCCTCGTGAGAGTGGCAAGGTCTGAGGCCCTCCAGAAAAGAGCCCCCGAGCCTTGCCCGGGGAGGGTGTTGGGCACGCTTTCCTATGTGGTGGAGGGAGGCACCCCTAGAGAGGGCGCCGATCCTAATGAGGCTCATGACACGACGCCATCTTCCTGGGGTCCTGCACGGCGCGGTAGCTTCTTCTTGGGGATGGTATCCGGAGGGCCCTCACTTCTGCAGTCAGTGTTGTCGATTGTCGCAGCTTGGAAGGCACGCTCAAGGGAGCACACCGCATCCCTTTCTTCACATGGGACCGTGATGACCCCCCCCCCTCCCGCTTCCTGGCATCTTGAGGATGTTGTAGCCGTGGTGAGTGACTTCCATGAACTTGGCCAGGGCTGGGTACCCGAGGATGGCGTTGTACGGCAGGCGGATGTGTGCGACGTCGAAGTCGATGAGCTTGGTGCGGTAATTCTTGCGCTCCCCGAAGGTGATAGGCAGGCGGACCTGCCCTATTGGTGTGGTGGAACCATCAGTCACTCCTGAGAAAGGCTTGGTTGGCTGGAGCTGCTCATAGGGCACTTGGAGGCTATCGAATGTGTCAGCGGATAGGACGTTGAGCCCTGCGCCACCGTCGATGAGAGTCTTGGTGACTTGCACATTGCTGATGACTAGGGAGCACAGCATAGGTAGTGTGCCCGCGGCGGCTGCGCACTAGAGCTGGTCGGCCGAGCTGAAGGTGATGGCGCACTGGGACAACTGGAGCGGGCGCGTGGCCTCGAGCTTGGGGAGCGCCGCGTTTACTTCGCGATCGAACTATTTACATGCGCTGAGAGGCTGGGGCCTGAGCGCCGTCGGGGATGCAAGCGACCGCGCGCGGCTCCTGGAAGCCCCCAGCCCCCTCATCCTGGTGATGGTCGTCGTTCCTCCTTGGCGGCGGCAACGGGGGAAGACCGGCGTTACCCTGGGGGCGATCCTCGTGAGGCGGGTCCCTCCAGGCGCCCTCGCGAGGCTGATCCTGCCAGCGGTCCTCGCGAGGCCGGTCGCGCCACTCCTTGCACGGGCCACGGTCGTCCCAGCGTCCGCCTCCGCGTCCTCCTCCACGGCCGTAGCCCCGGTCACTACTCTCGGGGCGTCGCCGAAGCGTCCTTCTCAGCTCTTGACAGTCGCTGGTGTTGTGGGTGTTCAGGCTGTGGAAGGCACAGAAGGGCTGGCCGTTCTTGGATGACTCGGGCTGATCTCTGCCTCGCTTGGTGTCGGGCTCCACTGCGAGCATGACTGCCTCTTTGCGCTTCACGTCCTTGGCATTGGCCTTCTTTTCCTCCACTCCTGCAGCTGGCAGCTCTAGGAGAGAGAGGCGCCCCTCCTTAGCTCTTGCGCACCTGGTCGCCAGGTTGAATAGCTCCTGAGATGTGCGGAGCTCCTCATGGATGGCCAGCTCTTCCTTCATCTTGATGTCGCGGACGCCGTCAGAAAAGGCGGAGATGATGGCCTCATCCGAGACCTTGGGAATCTTGAGGTGGGTGCTGAAGCACTGGATGTACTTCTGCAGGGTCTCTCCTGGCTGTTGCTTGAAGCGGCGTAGGTCGCCCCCGACCGGTGGGCGGTCATGAGTGCCATGGAAGTTGGCGACGAAGCGGTCGCACATCTCGTCCGAGGAGGAGATCCAGTCGTGCTGCAGGTTCAGGAGCTAGGAGCGGGCCCCATCCTTGAGATCCATGGGAAACCAGTTTGCCATGACCTTCTCGTCACCATTGGCCGCTTCGATGCTCAACTCATAGAGCTGCAGGAACTCTGCAGGGTCGGCGGTGCCGTCGTACCGTGGAGGTAGATCTGGCTTGAACTTGCCTGACCAGGCAACACTACGCAGCTTTGCGGTGAAGGCGCGGCAGCCTGGCGTGGTTGCCGGGGCCCACCTCGGGGGCAGAGCTTGGTCTTGGCGACGTTCGCGCTGCGCCACTTCAGGCGGTGTGCGGTCTTGACGAGGTGGCTAGAGGAGCGTTGGTGCGGCTTCTCTCGGTCATGGGACTTCTTGGCAGCTCCTTTCTTCACGCGCGGGCGCCGGGCACGGCGGATCGCGTCGCGGAGGCGCGCGCCTTGGGGCCAAGGCACCGTCTTGGGGTCAAGGAGGTGGAGGCGCGCCACGGGCCCCGTTACCCGCAGCCTGCTGGGGGCAGAGAGTGAGACGGCGCCAGAGAGCCCCCCGCGGCACGGACGAGCTCGGCGACGCGGTCGAGACACTCTTCATAGACTTCGTCGACAAGGCGGTAACGCAGGAGCTCATTTGCCGCGATGAGCGCGGCCCGCGCCTCCAGGGGAGCGTGGTGCACGTGAGACGAAGAGCCAGTAGGAGCGAGTGATGGAGTAGCGGTGCGGCCGTCCTGCCTCACTGAAGGATGTTGCGAGGACGCCTGCTGCTTGTTTCCCACCGGGCCGGTGGCTATGTCTTCGTCTGAAGACTATGAGAGCGAATCTTGTCCAGATTCGGACAAGTCAGCTTTGCTTGTAGCCTAAGTAAAGTTGCCGTGTGAGTTTGAAATCTGACCGTTGGAACACGTGTCAGTTCCTTAGTGACCCAGGGTCATTTCGGACAAATCAGGTCGGGTTGCCAAGTGGCTATAAATAGCCCACCCCCTACAACCATAAACAGTTGGCTGCTCAGATTGAGAGTACGGCTTTTTTCGTTTGAGAGCAACCCACCTCGAAGCCTTTGAGAGAGAATTCCTTGCGAGGATAAAGCACTAACCACCCAGAGCCAGAGAGAATTGGGCATCACTTAAGTCTTCTTGTCTGTGTGATCTGAAGACTTATTACACTTGAGGACTGTGCATCCTATAGCCGGTTAGGCGTCGCATTCTGAGCATCCAAGAGACATTGTGGATTGCCGGTGAATGAAGTCTGTGAAGGTTTGGGAGTCTACCTTGAAGACTTACCAGAGTGATTGGGCGAGGTCTGTGTGACCTTAGCTCAAGGGGAATACGGTGAGGACTGGGTGTCCTGAGCTGCGTGTTCAGGACTGGGTGTCCGGGACTGTGTGTCCTAAGGTTTAAATACCTAGCCGCCCCAACCAGACGTACAGTTGTCACAGCAACTGGAACTGGTCCAACAAATCATTGTCTTCAACGAGTCACTGGTTTCATCTTCCCTTCCCTTTACTTACTGTTACTGCTTGTGAAGTCATTGTTTGTTTGCACTATCTTTTGTCTTCACTGAGTGTCTGCGTGTTCTGTCTGGCTTCACAATATCTTCCTACCTGATCCTTACTACATTGCTGCTATTAGTCATTGTGCTTTCACTCTATTGAATACTTGACTATGGCTTGCCTAGTGTAGTCTACCTTCCGCTGCAGGGAAATAGGTTTATTTCTATCGTTTGTCTTCATAACTTCCACGTTTTGAAGACTTTCATAAAAATCGCCTATTCACCCCCCTCTAGTCGATATAACACACTTTCAATTGGTATCAGAGCCAGGTGCTCCCTTGTTCTGTGTGATTCGGTTTAACCACCTGGAGTTTTAGCTATGTCGACTGCAGGGATAATTAAAGTCTCTGCTGCGTGCCCCGTCTTCGATGGAACTGAATATCCCTACTGGAAGAATAAGATGAGCATGCATCTTGAAGCCATTGACGTCGACCTATGGTATGTCGTCGAGAACGGCGTTCCCAAGGCTGGAGAAGGTGTCACTGCTGCTGATGTCAAGAAATTCATTCAACTGGACTCTACTGCCAAGAATATCATCTGTGGTCATCTGACCAAAGGACAGTATGGCCGTGTGAGTGCTTTGAATACATCTAAGCTAGTCTGGGACTGGCTCTCCAAGGTCAATGAAGGCATCTCAACCCAGAGAGATCAGAGAATCAGTGTCCTTCGCAACCTCTTCAACCGCTTCAAGCGAAATGACAATGAGAATGTCCAGCACACATTTGACCGACTCACTGACATCACAAATGAGCTTCAAGCCCTCGGCGCTACTGAGATCACCAAACATGAAGTCATCAAGACACTACTGAGATCACTTGATAGTTCGTTTGACATCCTAGCCCTGATGATTCAAGAACGTCCTGATTTCAAGACACTCGATCCGTCTGACATACTTGAGAGGCTCAACACACATGAGTTTCAGCTTTCTGAGAAAAGAGATATCTACGGTCCAAACTATGGGCGAACTCGTGCCTTGAATGTAAAAGTTGTCTCCTCATCTGAAGAAGAATCTGACAGCAGTTCTGATGATCCTGAAGACATTGGAAGGGAACTTGCTATGCTTGTTAAGAAGTTCCAAAAATTCACCAAGAAGAAAGGCTTCAGAAAGTCTTCCCAATCAAGCTCAAGGAATGATGAAGCTTCTGCTCATGACTACAAGAAGAAAACATGTCACAAGTGCAAGAAACTTGGCCACTTCATCTCTGAGTGTCCACAGTGGGACAATGAGAACAAAAAGAAGAAGAAGAGCAAGGAATATGAATCTGACGACAAGAAGAAGAAGAAATACTCAAAGTCTTCTTCCAAGTCTTCCTCAAAGTCTTCATCACACAAGAAAAGCTCATCTGGCAAGGCACGTGCGTTTGTTGGCAAGGAAATGGATTCAGAGGAGGAGTCTGCTTCTGAGGAGGCGGAGGTGGAGTCTGAGGAGGAGTCCGATTTAGACGTCGCAAGTCTGGCTACAGCATACGTTGCCAAGTCCATCTTCAACACTTAAGACAATGACTTCATCACCGACACCAATGCAAATGACAAGGACTACTCCGCTTCTACCTACTGCTTCATGGCACGCGGTGCCAAGGTAAACACACGCACTACTCACTATCAAACATCTAGTGACGATGACTCTGATTGTGATTCAAAACCCAGCTACAAAACACTTGCTAAAATTGCAACTGAACAATAGAAAGCTATGGAACATATTCAAAAACTGTTAGACAGAAGCGATGATCTGTTAGGTGCTGAAATGACTTGATCTGAATCCTTAATTGAAGACATAAAAAATCTTCACGTTAAGTATCAGGAACTTGAAAGTCATCATGAAACTCTCTCAACAACTCATGAAAAGCTTTCCTATGATTATCTTCAAAGGAAGCAAGATCTTGAGAAATTGAGAGCGGTTCATGAAGATCTTCAAAAGGAAAACAAGTCACTTCGCACCAAACAAATCAGTTCCGCTCAGGAAGGATTTGAACCACCATGTCTTAAATGCATCGAGCGTCATAATGCTACTTCTGTTGCTGAATGTTCTACTGCTACTACTGTTGCAATATCTTCAACTGTTGATGTGATAACTAACCCCTCTGCTGAGGATACCACTGCTATTGCTGATGAGAATGCTAGGTTGAAGACATTGCTTGAAACAGGGATGTACAAAAGTCTTAAAGGGCATCAGACACTATGTGATGTCCTCAAAAAGCAGATTCTGAACCGAAACCCTAGGAAAGAGGGTGTTGGGTTCGTAAGGAAAATGAATGCAGATGGCTCTTACTGGAAACCTGAGCAGTACCCCAAAACCATGTGGGTTGCTGCAAAGGAACCTTCAGCAGATCCATCCAATCTATCTGGCTTCACTTGTGCTAACCCCATTATCATTAATGAAACCTTTGATGCAAACTATATACTGTTTAAGAATCAGAATGGTGAAGTGTTTGCCAGGTACATTGGTACTAACTGCAGGAATGGACCACCTATGAAGAAGATCTGGGTTCCGAAATGGTGTCTGGAGAATCTTCCTGTGAATGTCATCATGACACCTCACGTGAAGAAGACAAACCTCAGACCAAAGGCTTCATACGGTCCAAAGGCTTCATACAGACAGAGGACTCACTTGAGTCGCACTAACGCAAATGTTTTGCAGGGGAACCATACTCAGGCATATGAATATGAGAGCGGTTCATCCAACCGCCATGTTCATAAGACCAAGAACTATTCTGCTTATTCGTATGAGTACTATTGTCCGCCTGCAAGACTGTTTGCTAGGGCTCCAAAGCCAAAATTCTCAAATGCTGCACTTAGACTTATTGCTTCGAAGCCACCCTTGAAGATGTGGGTGGTTAAGAAATCTTAACTCTCTTTTGCAGGGAAAGGTCTCCAGCAGAAATCCAAAATCGTCTGACGCTATTGCTGGGGACCTTAAACATCTTGTAGGGCGCAAGATCAAATGCCTGAATGGTCTTACTATGTACTTCGTTCCTGAATCGCTTGCTACTCTCCCTATTAGTCCTAATCTGGATCTAAGCTTTCATAACCCATTGGTTCGTCAAATGTTTTTGCTTCACAATGCTCTTGGTGAAGCCTATCCCCCTAACTGCACTGTAGGGTACGACACCAGTGTCTTCAGAATGGATTATTGATAGCGGGTGTACAAATCACATGACTGGCAAAAGAAGCCTTCTTATGGACTCAACCTTACGTCCATCCGACAAGAGTCACATCACATTTGCTGACACTGGTAAAAGTAAGGTATTGGGTCTAGGTAGAGTTGCAATCTCAAGGGATCAACACATGGATAAAGTCATGCTTGTTGAATCCCTTGGCTTCAACTTAATGTCTGTCTCAATGCTTTGCGATTTGAACATGATCGTAATATTTGGAAAATATCATTGCCTTGTACTAATGGAATCTGACAAGTCTCTAGTATTTGAAGGGTATCGAAAAGATGATTTGTACGTGGTAGATTTCTCAGCAGGACCACAGCTTGCCGTATGTCTTCTAGCAAAAGCTTCAGAATGCTGGCTCTGGCATCAGAGGCTTGGGCATGCTGGCATGAGGAATCTCCACACCCTTGCGAAGAAGAAGCATGTCATAGGCATCGAGGGCGTCAAGTTCAAGAAAGATCACTTATGTGGTGCCTGTGAAGCAGGGAAGATGACGAGGGCCAAACATCCCTCGAAGACAATCATGACCACTACTCGACCCTTCGAACTGCTTCACATGGATCTTTTCGGTCCCACTCATTACTCAACTCTTACTACTACTGCTTGCCTCTATGGCTTTGTTATTGTTGATGATTATTCTAGATATACTTGGGTGCACATAATCCTTTACAAGACTGAAGTGCAGGATGTCTTCAGACGCTTCGCTAATCGAGCTATGAACAATTATGGCGCCAAGATAAACCACATCAGAAGTGACAATGGCACTGAATTCAAGAACACTGGCCTTGATACATATCTTGATACCTTGGGTATCATACATGAATTCTCAGCCCCGTACACGCCAGCAGAATGGTGTCGTCGAACGCAAGAACAGAACACTCATTGAGATGGCCAGAACGATGCTAGATGAATACAAGACCCTAAGAAAATTCTGGCCTGAAGCCATTGATACTGCATGCCATACAATCAATCGTGTTTATCTTCACAAGCTTCTGAACAAGACATCTTATGAGCTCCTTACTGGCAAGAAGCCAAATGTCAGTTACTTCAGAGTATTTGGCGCAAGGTGCTGGATCAAGGACCCACATCACACCTCAAAGTTTGCACCAAAAGCACATGAGGGTTTTATGCTTGGATATGGAAAGGATTCGCACTCCTACAGAGTCTTCAATCTCTTTCGTTACAAAGTGGTTGAAACAGTGGATGTGCGGTTCGATGAGACCAACGGTTCACAAAGAGAGCAACTGCCAAATGTGCTAGATGAAGTTCCATCCAGTGAATCAATCAAGCTAATGCGAACTGGAGAAATTATACCTTCTGAAGATCATCCTGAAGAAGAACTTATCATCTCAGCACCTGATCAACATGAAGACAATGCTCAGCCTAAAGACATTCCTTCTAACAACGACAATGATCAGCAAGAGCAAAGTCTTCGCCCTGTACATCCTTGCGTTGCCAATGAAGTGCAGATTGAAAGAATAATTGATAGCATCAATGCACCCGGTCCACTCACTCGTTCAAGGGCAAGTCAGCTAGCAAATTTCTGTGGGCATTTCGCATTCGTCTCAATAACAGAACCCAAGAAAGTTGAAGAAGCCTTCATGGAACCTGAATGGATTCAAGCTATGCAAGAAGAGCTTCAACAGTTTGAGCTGAATAATGTATGGGAACTAGTTAAGCGTCCTGATCCACGGAAGCACAATATAATAGGCACCAAATGGATATACCGCAACAAGCAAGATGAGCATGGTCAAGTTGTCAGAAACAAAGCTCGTCTCGCTGCTCAAGGATATACTCAAGTGGAAGGCATTGACTTTGATGAAACATTTGCTCATGTGGCTAGACTTGAAGCCATACGCATACTGCTGGCCTATGCAAATCATCATAACATACTTCTATATCAAATGGATGTGAAGAGTGCTTTTCTCAATGGCAAGATTGAAGAAGAAGTGTATGTTGCACAACCACCAGGCTTTGAAGATCCAAAACATCCTGACATGGTATACAAGCTCAACAAGGCACTGTATGGCCTCAAACAAGCCCCTCGGGCCTGGTATGACACACTCGCCAAATATATGTGGATGACATTATCTTCAGCTGCACCAATCAGAAGTACAGTGAAGAGTTTGGATATATGATGCAAGAGCAATATCAGATGTCCATGATGGGAGAGCTGAAGTTCTTCCTCGGTCTTCAAATACGACAACAACGCAACGGCATCTTCATATCTCAAGAAAAGTATCTCAAAGATTGCCTGAAGAAGTTTGGTATGCAAGACTGCAAAGGCTTCACAACACCAATGCCAGCCAAACATCATCTGGGTCCCGACGACAATGGTAAAGAGTTCGATCAAAAGGTATACCACTCCATGATTGGTTCTTTACTTTATTTATGTGCATCTAGGCCAGATATTATGCTTAGTGTCTGCATGTGTGCTCGATTTCAAGCGGCACCAAAGGAGTCGCATCACTTAGCTGTGAAGTGAATTCTTCGATATTTGGCTCACACCCCAACTCTAGGATTATGGTATCCAAAGGGCACAGAGTTTGATCTGGTTGGATTCTCGGATGCTGATTATGCTGGTGACAAAGTTGATCGCAAGTCTACATCAGGCACATGTCACTTTCTGGGACGATCACTTGTATGTTGGTCTTCAAAGAAGCAAAACTATGTATCTCTCTCCACTGCTGAATCTGAATACATTGCTGCTGGATCTTGCTGCGCTCAGCTTCTGTGGATGAAGCAAACACTCAAGGACTATGGCATTCATCTAAAGCAAGTGCCACTTTACTGCGACAAAGAAAGCGCCATCAAGATTGCCAACAACCCAGTTCAGCACTCGAAGACAAAGCACATTGAAATTCGTCATCACTTTCTCAGAGATCATGTTGTGAAGGAAGACATTGATATCATACACGTCAACACTGAAGAGCAATTGGCAGATATCTTCACCAAGCCCTTGGATGAGAAGATATTTTGCAAGTTACGGTGTGAGCTAAATATCCTGGAATCCTCAAATGTCCTGTGATCAGGCACACATCCTAACCCTTATGCATATTGATGACTTAGATGTGCAACACACGAAGTAAAGTATATCTTCAATCAATGAAGACATACATTCTAAGTGTGAATACATTAATGTGGAATTTGACTTCGGAGCGCCACGATAATTGTGCGCCGTGTCTGGGTCTAATGCTTCCTATACGGTGGGTAATGCCACCACCAAACGTTCTAATTTGAAGTGTTTCACTCATGGCATTACCTTGCAATGTCTTCACATTTGGTTTGGCTTCGATCTCAACATATCTTCATGATTATCTTCACTATGTTCTTATATATATACTAGTATTCTGTCCTCTACAGCATTCACTTATAGCTATGTCTTCTTGTTGAATCTTTTGAACTAAGTGAATGTGATCGGACCCTAACCTCTCTATGATTTCTATCTCAAATTCTATCTCTCCAAATCATATGCATTCTATTGACACTGTCGAATGTCTTCTCTGCGTCCTTGTCAGCAGAAGATACAGAGACAACCATTAAGTCCGTTTTCAATGCTCATTCCTCCACATGAAACCCGGAGAAGTAGGAACGACCACGCGACAATCAAGGCGTGCGTGGGATGTGGAACAAACCCCGAAATTCCACATAATGGCCACGTGTTCCTCAGATGCGAATCGCCAGGGGCACCTGTGTAATAGCGCAGTGCCGCCCATGTACCTATAAATACACACTTCACAGCGGTCATTATCTCTTCTTCCACTCTCGCACGAACCCTAGCACCACCGCTAGCCCTCGACGACGCCGGCGACGAAGCGCTTCGCTGCCGCAACCTCTCCGACGCCATCTTCACGCCGACCGCGGACATCGTCCTCTCCGCCGTCGCCGTAGGTGTCCTCCGTCGCCAAGTTAGGGCACGGAAGATCGAACTACTCGGCCTCATCTTCCACTCTGTCTAGCAGTTCTTAGTGTGGTAAATAAAGCTTCCTTTTTACAACACTGTTGATCCTATGGATTTGTCACTTTCTACCACAAGCAGTTTCTATTCACACAAGTTAGATCTCTCTCATACTGCATCTCATAACATGCCTAGTATATTCACTTATGCTTCACAAAGTAGTTAGATTCCTCACTTGTACTGATCTCTGGATTCGTACAAATCTGGAACCAACTCATTATCTATGAGTGAATGTCTTCGCACGATGAGGTCAATGTCTTCTAAACTGATTTATCTTCAAAATCTTCTGAGAATGCATATGACCTCTTCCCCTTCCCTCGCACCTTAATGCTGTCACAGGTACATGTCCGTGGGAGAATCATTTGGTTCTCATAGTCTGCATTCATTTGCAGAATTCTTACAGCATCACATAAATTCTCCCGAAGCCAGTTCCTGTTGGTCCAGCAAGCGAAAACCTTTGAAGCCTTTGAACATGTTGAAGGCCTTCAAGTTAAAGTTTATGGCTTCAGAGAAATCAGTAAGGAAGGGTGGCAGAAAGCGTTGTGGAGAAACATCCAGAGATCTGCCAGATGAACTGTCAGAACCATACAAGACAGATCCTGAAGAGGATTACAATCAGCGCAAGACCCGAATCCAATCGATTCGAAGATATTGGGCAGAACAATGGTTCAAATACAGATTTGTAACCCAGGAATATGCTGAGAAAAACGCCATCAAGAGACCGTGGGGAGACATCCTATACAAGAATCTTCTACCCAGGTCTAGAGATGAAGCCATTAAACAGGGCTTCTACCCCTGCATGGTCCGTGGGCCACAGCCTGCTGATGCACACCCATCGTCACTACTATGGTGTCGTGATGACAATCTGTTCAAGCGCAACTTCCAGTTTGCCCAAAACTCAGCGAAGCAGAACAAGAAGACTTTTGGGTTAGACTTCAACCCTGGTCCCTCAGCACCAAGGGCAGATGGCACACGAGATGCAGAACCAAATGTCATCGGTCCTTTCGAGAACCTTCAAGGCCTCATCACCCGCATCTTAGTTCAAGGGACTGCAGTGAATGAGCCTGCAGCTGACGCTAAATCAGAAGAAGCTCCTGCAGTGCCGAAGCCAAAGAAGATGAAGAAGCCTAAAGCTTCAAAGCCTGCCCCTTCACCAAAAATCTCACGGGCGAAGCCACTGGCAACTACACCTCTAGAAGACAGTGTGCAGTCCGAAGACTTATCTCGAATCTCCAAGCCCCAGAAGGCCAAGATGCCTCTGCCACACACCGGCCAAGAGCTAACTACTGCTGCCATTCTGCGCAATGACTCCATTGATCTATCATGTGATGAAGACCTAGCAGATGACGCTCTTGAGCAACTCATCAAGAGCAAAGAAGAAGCAGAAATCTTCAATGATCTGCCTCTCTTTGATGTGACCATCATCCACAACTTCATTGACGAGTGGTTTGACGCGCCAAACATCAGCTTTGAAGATCTGCAGCTACCCATTGGCCTCGGTGTCGCCTTCCAAGGCGCCATTGCTTCAGAACTCGCTATTGCCCAGCGCATTGTTGAACTGAAGCAAAAGATTGACTATGAAAAGGCTCAGTTCAAGAAGCATATGGCCAAGCTCAGCGTGCAGGAAGTGAAGAACTTCAAGAGTATGATGCACGAGCTCATGTAAGCCTTTGTAAAGAAATGTGCAGAAGCTCAGGGTTCGCGTGAGCGCATGAAGACTCTGGCTGACAGATGTGTGCAAGCCTATAATGAGGCTGAGAAGCGCAAGGCACTTGGGCGTCCTGGCATCGACCCCAGGATGGCCGCAAAGAAGAAGAAGAAGCCTGCTACGGCTGAATCTGACGCACCAAGGCAGGAAGCAGTTCCGATTGTCTTCCCAACTAGACTGACTGGCTCGAAGCCAAAAAGCCGGTCAACCGCTTTAGAGCTCAAGAAGACAAGGACTACTGAGGCTGAAGCCAAGAAGAGGAAACACTCTGAAGCCTCTCCAACTGCCCCCTCCAAGAAGAAGAGGAAGACCAAGAAAGATCGGGCTGCTCCCACAAAGCCTTTGATAGTTGAACCTATTTTGATGGTGTATCCTGAAGCTGAACGACAACTGACAATCCATGAGCCTGCTTCCACAGAGGCTCATGAAGCTGAAGACTTTCCAGCAGCTGATCCCATCGCTGCTGAAGACATTGGTCAACAGGACCATGTAGAAGATGGTGCAGTCCTTCCTCAGCTTGAGAACAGCGAACTCATCAGCATTGGTCGTCCACTGACGCCAATTGCACAGGATGCTTCATGGGTTGATCGCCCACAAGAGGAGGAAGACTATGAGGCCCAGCCCACTCAAACTCCACAGGCGTCGCCCGCGTTGCGCAGGCTTCGCAAAGGTCCAAGGCCTCAAGTCTCTGCTGAAGACAATCCGGCTGCATCAGCCGCGGAAGAAGTAGTCCCACAAGTTCTCACTCCCCTGTCCCACCAAGAAGCAGTTCTCAAGGAGAACGTGCTTGTGACTGACCCTCTAGCTCGTCAAGTGGAGGATGAAAATCTTGAGGTTGCCACAACCACCAATGAAGCTAATGTGGAGCCCTCCCCAGCAAAAGCATTAGAAGACAGCGAAGCCACTGATCCCGCCACTTCTGTTCCTGAGTCTGCTGCCGGTCCCCAGTTTGACTATCATGTTGAGCAAAGGCCTCGCGTACAGAAGCCAATTCCAAGATTTCCAAGGTTCCCAGGTCCTGCATCAGCACCTGGCTCCTTCAATATCAATGGCTTCAGGGCAGACAACACATTCTTCGATAGCTCCAGGAACCCCTACTCAAGGGAAAGGATATCATCTAGTCGGTTCTGGAGCTATCCTCAGCGAAGCTATTACTCATGCATTCTTTACAACGAAGGTCGCATCTTCCCACACAAGCGCCTTGACATTGAAGCTATAGCTGGTCTGCCCTGTCTGGAAGAAGCTTTGGATTGCTTCAAGGAAGTTGGACTGCTGCCGTTCGTAATTGACCAAGAGCATTGGAATGAAGAGCTGCTGCTCCAATTCTATGCCACACTTCACATCCGCGGGTATAGCAGAGATCCGAAGACTTGGGTCCTGGAGTGGATGACTGGAAACGTCCATCACGAAGCCAAAGCCTTTGACATCATTGAGCTCACTGGCTTGCCCACTCCTAGCGATCTATACGAGCATGGCTGTCAGCTGCATAGTGAAGCTATTGAGAGCATCTTTAAGAGGCCGGAACCTGATATGAGTCAGATGCTCAGCATGATATAGCCATTGCCCCAAGATGCTGCTTATCCCACGGAGTTCTTCGTTGAAGACCTTGAGTATCTGCTAAGAACCATCTATCACATCATCAGGCGAACTCTCTGGCCCATCAAAGGCCACTCTCCAAATGCCAAGCTTGAGGGTGCAATGAAGACTTTGGTCTTCTATATTCTTCATGGAAAATGCTTCAATGCACAGGACTTATTCATTCGCCAACTTGCTGCATCAGGCTCTGATCTGTTTGGCTTGAAGTTCTACGCCCCATGGGTATTGCGGCTAATCAAACTTCACTCCGATATCTCATATCAGCCATCTGCTCGCAATCATCGAATTTTTCTGCCTGATGTGGATATCTCTATTGAAGCCATCTATCCTGAGCCTGCCAAAGCACCTCTAAGTCTTCAGAATGCAGAGCATTAGAGTTTCTCTCAGAACATTGAAGGAGTTGAAGCAGTCACTCGGGTGTATCCTCTGGTTGGCACTACACGTGCACCACACCCTGCTTCCACTGAAGCCACTGATAGTACAACTGCTCCAAGACCCAAGAAGCGCACTCGTGTTCTCAACGACCGAGAGCTTCTTGTGGCTCTTCATTAGAAACAGGATAGGCATCATGACTGGCTGAAGCGTCAGATGAAAAGCCTCTTGGTGGATGTTAATCACATTCGCAATCTTGCCACCAAGAATGCTTTCGTTGCCCATGAAACCTGTCGCCGCACATGGAAAGGGCTAACGATGATGTGTTCTGAAGATGATCTTCAAGAGGATGGCCTCACTGAGCGATTCAAGTTTGACTCCACACCTCCTTGAAGGGCTGTGCTGCTAGGAACTCCATCCCATGAAGACTCTGAGTTCTCTTCCTCTGCTGCAACAGTGACTGCCAGAGTTATCGAGGATGAAGACGATGCTACTTCACCGCCACCTCCTTCAGCACGCTTCGACTCTGCTCCAAGCTCTTCTGCACCGCCAAACACCACCAATGACCCTGCTACTTCACCTACTCCTCATGGGAACGAGTATATGCTCTATGTCTTCGAACCTTTTTGGTCCTTACTGACAAAAGGGGGAGAAGCATATGAGGTTGATAGTCTTCGAGCGGGTCCATATGGGCGGGTGCTTTATATTTTGCTTCGTGCTTACAACTCTTGTTTTGCTACATTTGGTTCTTTGAGTTGTAACACTTAAACTCGATGGTCGTCTGCTACTTATCTGCCACCTTGTTTTGCGATGATAAATTCCGCATGTGCGACGATAAATTCCGCACTTAGATCATTCTGCAGACGTCCATTTTCCATTATGCATGTCATTATCTTCATATACTTTCACATGCATAGTGGATTGTCATCATAAGTTGAAGTGGATCTCCACAAGTACAACCTGCCATGTGCATTTGCATTCCAAAAGCAAATTACTTATATGCACATCTTTAGGGGGAGCCCTTGCAACTTATGAAGACAATTCCTTATCCTTTACAATTTCACAGATTATATTCCCCGTTGAAAACTTCAACTAGTTTGTCATCAATCACCAAAAAGGGGGGGATTGTAAGTGCATCTAGTGCCACCCCTAGTTGGTTTTGGAGTATTGACGACAAACCTAGTTGAGGGACTAATGTGTTTGTGAGAATTGCAGGATAACACAGGTAGAAGTCCCTTATTGATTCGGTTTTGCTACCAAATATGACCCCTAAAAATGTATGAAGACATTGAAGTCAAAGGTGGTATATGAAGATATTCACATTGAAGACTATGACAAGAGAAGACACCACATGAAGCCTATGGAGCTCGAAGACTTAGATCTTTCATAGTTCTCTTTCTTTTGTGTTGAGTCATAGGAACCACCGTACTGTTAAGTGGGGTCCAAGAGAACCAGTCAGAATGACTGAAGTGATGCCTAACCAAAAACCTATGTCTTCGTCTGAAGACTATGAGAGCGAATCTTGTCCAGAGTCGGACAAGTCAGCTTTGCTTGTAGCCCAAGTAAAGTTGCCGTGTGAGTTTGAAATCTGACCGTTGGAACATGTGTCAGTTCCTTAGTGACCCAGGGTCATTTTGGACAAATCGGGTCGGGTTGCCAAGTGGCTATAAATAGCCCACCCCCTACAACCATAAACAGTTGGCTGCTCAGATTGAGAGTACGGCTTTTTTCGTTTGAGAGCAACCCACCTCGAAGCCTTTGAGAGAGAATTCCTTGCGAGGATAAAGCCCTAACCACCCAGAGCCAGAGAGAATTGGGCATCACTTAAGTCTTCTTGTCTGTGTGATCTGAAGACTTATTACACTTGAGGACTGTGCATCCTCCAGCCGGTTAGGCGTCGCATTCTGAGCATCCAAGAGACATTGTGGATTGCCGGTGAACGAAGTCTGTGAAGGTTTGGGAGTCTACCTTGAAGACTTACCAGAGTGATTGGGCGAGGTCTGTGTGACCTTAGCTCAAGGGGAATACGGTGAGGACTGGGTGTCCTGAGCTGCGTGTTCAGGACCGGGTGTCCGGGACTGTGTGTCCTAAGGTTTAAATACCTAGCCGCCCCAACCAGACGTACAGTTGTCACAGCAACTGGAACTGGTCCAACAAATCATTGTCTTCAACGAGTCACTGGTTTCATCTTCCCTTCCCTTTACTTACTGTTACTCCTTGTGAAGTCATTGTATGTTTGCACTATCGTTTGTCTTCACTGAGTGACTGCGTGTTCTGTCTGGCTTCACAATATCTTCCTACCTGATCCTTACTACATTGTTGCTATTAGTCATTGTGCTTTCACTCTATTGAATACTTGACTATGGCTTGCCTAGTGTAGTCTACCTTCCGCTGCAGGGAAATAGGTTTATTTCTATCGTTTGTCTTCATAACTTCCACGTTTTGAAGACTTTCATAAAAATCTCCTATTCACCCCCCTCTAGTCGATATAACGCACTTTCATGGCTAGTCCTATTTATAGAGGCCCTGGTCCTCTTCCCAAATATCGAGCGGGAAGGGAGCCAACAATGGCGGGCTAATTTGAAGGGGGACAGCTGGTACAATCTATCCTCACAAAAATAGTCTTCGCCTGCACAAAGTTCTGGTGGTGACGTTGTTCCGGGCTCCACGATGACCTCCGTTTGCAGTCCTTGGTCTTGGTCTTGTTGCACCGAAATGGCAACCTTTGCATGAGGCCTTGGTACTCCGCGGCTGTGCTTGCTCTCTTTGCACCAAAGAGGAAACAAGGACGCTGTGCGCGCTGGCGCCCGCCTGGCACCCGCCTGGTGTCGATCATCACGGCTCACGTCACGAAAGCCTCGTGAGGTTCGCCCCGCCTTGATATCTCCGCTCCTCGTGAGCCTGCCCAGCTAGGCCACTCCGGAGGTGGTCCTGCATCGTCCGCCTCGTGAGGCTTGGCCCCTCGCGAGGGTCTTGAGTGCTTTGCTGGTGAAGATGGGTCGTACGGCCTGCTGGCTTAGCCACGCTGCGGGCCGCAGGCAGGCAAGTCTGGGACCCCCATTCCCATAACACCGACAGTATTATATGAGTTATCTATGTTGGTGACCAAATGTTGTTCGGAGTACCGGATGAGATCACGGACATGCCGAGGAGCTCCGGAATGGTCCAGAGGTAAAGATTGATATGTAGGATGATATGGTTCGGCCAAGGGGTGAAGCCCACGAGGCTTTAGGCCGATGCAAAAGGAGTTTTGTGGAGGCCAGGGGGACAAACGCTAGAGACCCTGGCGTCTGGCCCTGGGCCAGACGCCAAGGATTGTGGTGTTTGGTCCTGGAGTCCGAGTGGGACTCTTGCCTTTCGGGCAAAACCGACTTTGAGGAGGCTTTTGCTCCAAGTTTTGACCCCAGGGCTCAACATATAAATGGAGGGGCGGGGCTAGCACCAAAGACACATCAAGAAACACCAAGCCGTGTGCCGGCAACCCCGTCCCCTCTAGTTTATCCTTCGTCATAGTTTTCGTAGTGCTTAGGCGAAGCCCTGCGGAGATTGTTCTTCACCAACACCGTCACCATGTCGTCATGCTGTCGGAACTCGTCTACAACTTCTCCCCTCTTGATTGGTCAAGAAGGCGAGGATATCATCGTGCTGAACGCGGAGGTGCCGTATGTTCAGTACTTGATCGGGACGGATCATGAAGGTGTACGACTACATCAACCGCGTTGATAAATGCTTCCGCTTTCGGTCTACAAGGGTACGTAGACACACTCTCCCCTCTCATTGCTATGCATCTCCTAGATAGATCTTGCGTGATCGTAGGAATTTTTTTGAAATACTGTGTTCCCCAACAAGATATTGATAACTGATGGTCGTGAAGTAAATGAGAAGGGTGCATACATCAAAATATCATTTATCTCTGTTTTAAAAAATTGAGCTCTGGCACCTTTGCAAATCACTGCTTCCCTCTGTGAAGGGACTATCTATTTACTTTTACGTTGTGTCATCACCTTCTAAAACAACTGCCAGAAACTGAGTAGAGCACAGTTGTCAAGATTTATGCATTGTGTGTAGCAAATGTTGGGTGCATCATGACTGCATCTTTTCTACCATGAATTACAATGTTTAGTCGCTGCTTGAACTTTGGAGGTGCTCTGCATTTATGTTTTGCGGTCTCGGAAAGGGCTAGCGAGATACCACTATTGTCATATTATATCATAGTTGTTTTGACAACGTGTTGTTGTTTGAGATATCTTATTATTGCTCGCTAGCTGATTATGTCATTGAGATGAGTCATTATAATCTTTAAGAGTTATTGTCAACATGTTTAGTTATAATGTTGGCTAAAAACTTGGGTGTTTCTTAAGCTTATTTATGCAAACAAGAGCAAAAGAGTTTGTAAAAGTTTTTCTTTTTCACTTTCAGTTTATCAACTGAATTGCTTGAGGACAAGCAAAGGTTTAATCTTGGGGGAGTTGATACGTCTCCAATGTATCTACTTTTCCTAACACTTTTCCTCTTGTTTTGGACTCTAATTTGCATGATTTGAATGAAACTAACCCCGGTCTGACGTTGTTTTCAGCAGAACTACCATGGTGTTGTTTTTGTGTAGAAATAAAAGTTCTCGGAATGGAACGAAACTTTGCGAGGATTTTTTATATCAATAATAAGAATTTATGGAGCCAAGACCTGCAGGAGAGGGGCACCTGGGTGGGCACAACCCACCAGGGCACGCCCCCCTCTCCTGGCGCGCCCAGGTGGGTTGTCCCCATCTGGTGGCCCCGCTGACCCTGAAACCAACGCTATAAATTCATATTTTTGGAGAAAATCAGGGACAAAGAATTATCGCGATCCACGAAACGGAGCCACCGCCAAGCCCTGTTCTTCCTCGGGAGGGCGGATCTGGAGTCCGTTTGGGGCTACGGAGAGGGGGGTCTTCGTTCTTCATAATCACCAACCCTTCTCCATCCCCAATTCCATGATGCTCCCCACCGGGAGTGAGTAATTCCTTCATAGGTTCGCTGGTCGGTGAGGAGTTGGATGAGATTCATCATGTAATCGAGTTAGTTTTGTTAGGGCTTGATCCCTAGTATCCACTATGTTCTTAGATTGATGTTGCTATGACTTTGCCATGCTTAATGCTTCACACTTTGGGCCCAGGTGCCATGATTTCAGATCTAAACTGTTTATGTTATCACCATTATATCCATGTTCTATATCCGATCTTGCAAGTTATAGTCATCTACTACATATTATGATCCGGTAACCCCGGAGGACAATAACCGGGACTTCTTTCGGTGATTACCGTAGTTTGAGGAGTTCATGTATTCACTATGTGTTAATGCTTTGTTCTAGTTCTCTATTTAAAGGAGGCCTTAATATCTCTTAGTTTCCATTATGGACCCCGCTGCCACGGGAGGGTAGGACAAAAGATGTCATGCAAGTTCTTTTAATAAAACACGTATGACTATTTACGGAATACATGCCTACATTATATCTATGAACTGGAGCTAGTACCAAATACCTAGGTTATAACTGTCACATGATGAATATCATCCAACAAGTCACCGATCCAATGCCTACGAATTTATCCTATATTGTTTCTGCTAAGTTACTACTGCTATCATCACTATTACGCTTGCTACAAAATTACTGCTACCACTGTTACTGTTACTATTCCTATTGTCACTACTATCAAAACTATCAAACTACTTTGCTACTGATCACTTTGTTGCAGATAATTAATCTCCTGGTGTGGTTGAATTGACAACTCAGCTGCTAATACCTTCAAATATTCTTTGGCTCCCCTTGTGTCGAATCTATAAATTTGGGTTGAATACTCTACCCTCAAAAATTGTTGCGATCCCCTATACTTGTGGGTTATCTTCTGATGTAGAGGCCGGGGTATAACCCCTTTTCGAAAAACAGATAACCTGTTAAGATCATGAGATCTTTAGTATTGCACTCTTTTTCCCGTCGTGAATTTTTCCAAATGGTTTCTCGTGCAAGGTTTTTAGTGAGGCAATATCAATGCAAGCATGGACTATATGTGCCATTTCTCCTTATTTTTTCACTAGGTTTTAGAAGGAGTTTTTCATGGCATATTGTATATTTCTTCTTAATTTTTTCCACAAGGTTTTTTCAAAGGATGACCAGTCACAAAGGACATGCAAGGATTGGGGGGAATAACAGTATGCACGGGATCCTCTCGAGGCAACCGCTGCCTCGTACGTGCGGGAGACTCTCCTGGCAACCGTCGCATCCGCTCCTCGCATCCCCTCAAACCGACACATCTTCTCATAGCGCCGGTTCCCCTTGTATAAATATGTGATCATCAATGGAATAGAAACATCTCGATCAATTCGTTCTTTCACAAGAATCACCCTACATGGCGGGGCAGTAGCCCGAACGGCCATGTCATTTGTTTTTTGCGAGTGGCGTGAAATGCCTTGTCGCCGGCGAATATCTAGCGTGGTTGACAACTCGACGTGGAGTTGACAGCTTCACATGTGTTGTAGATGGTGCCTTGGTGAAACCACGCCGTGTTCAGAAACTCAGAATGTCGAGCAGCACCCCGCAAACACTCTCTCGGGTCTTTTTTTTGAGAAAAAGAGGGTTTCCCCTCCGATTTCAATTAGAGAAACCAGGCCGAAAGCCGAGTAGTGGTCCAACAGTTCAATACAAGCACAAAAGCGAAAAATAAACATAAAGCAGAGCAGGGGGCTTTAGCTAGCCTAGCACCCCTGTGACAACAGTCTCAAGTTACATTACAGCTCCACGGCAAAAGGGAGGAGGCAAAAGACACAAAGAAACAGTAGACAAGCTCAAAGGTCACCGCTTCACGAAGCTTGTTCACATCTACAGCCTTGGTACTCCAAAACGCCATCCCTGTGAAGCTTTGAAGATCTCACTTGCTGTAACACCCTCGATGCGACTATAGCTCCCACGTGTCGAGGCACGACTTAGAGACATAATCGCATTGAAGGCATATGTCGCAAGTTAGGCAATCTTCACAACATCCCATGTAATATGATAATAAAAGGGGAGATAACATAGTTGGCTTACACTCGCCGCGTCAATCAAGTACATAAATAACATTACATCATCCAAACACTCAAGGCCCGACTACGGTGCCAAATAAAAGAGAACCCAACAAGCGACACGGTCCCAATCACCCCCAACTGGGCACCACTACTGATCATCGGGAAAGGAAACATAGTAACGTTGAGAGTCTTCGTCGAACTCCCACTTGAGCTCATACGCGTCTCCTGAAGCGGAATCATCAGGCCCTGCATCTGGTGTAATAGTAATCTGTGAGCCACAGGGACTCAGCAATCTCGCACCCTCGCGATCAAGACTATTTAAGCTTATAGGTATGGCAAGGTAAATATAAGTGGAGCTGCAGCAAGCGACTAGCAAGTATGTTGGCTAACTTATTCGCAAAGGAGAGCGAGAAGAGGAGGCAAAGCGCGAGCGAGAAACTAGAGAACAACCTGCGCAAACATTACTCCAACACCGTGTCCACTTCCCGGACTCCGCCGAGAAGAGGCCATCACGGTAACACACTCAGTTGATTCATTTTAATTAATTAAGGTTCAAGTTATCTACAACCGAACATTAACAAATTCCCATCTGCCCATAACCGCGGGCACGGCTTTCGAAAGTTCAAATCCCTGCAGGGGAGTCCCAACTTAGCTCATGACAAGCTCTCACGGTCAACGAAGGAATAGACCTCCTCCCAAGACGTTCCGATCAGACTCGGTATCTCGGTAATTCAAGACACTTCGACAGGTTAAAACAAGACCAGCAACACCGCCCGAATGTGCCGACAAATCCCGATAGGAGCTGCACATATCTCTTTCTCAGGGCACACTCAGATTGTCTAAACTTCCGGTAGGCCAGCCCAGAGTTGCCCCTGGTAGCCACCGGCGGCTGACGGTTTGGACCAACACTCAGAGGAGCACTGGCCCGGGGGGGTTAAAATAATGATGACCCTTGAGTCTGCAGAACCCAAGGGAAAGAAAAGGCTAGGTGGCAAATGGTAAAACCAATGTTGGGCATTGCTGGAAAAGCTTTAATCAAGGCGAACTATCAAGGGGTTCCCATTATAACCCAACCGCGTAAGGAACGCAAAATCCGAGAACATAACACCGATATGACGGAAACTAGGGCGGCAAGAGTGGAACAAAACACTAGGCGAGAGGCCGAGCCTTCCACCCTTTACCAAGTATATAGATGCGTTAAGATAACATGGCAATATAATGATATCCCAACAAGTAAATAAATGTTCCAAGGAGGAACGGCCTCCAATCTTCACCTGCAACTAGCAACGCTATAAGAGGGGCCGAGCAAAGCGGTAACATAGCCAATCAACGGTTTGCTAGGACAATGGTGGGTTAGAAGGTTTGACATGGCAATTTGGGAGGCTTGCAAGCAAGTGGTAGGCATCGTAGCAATGGCATAGCAAAAGAGCGAGCAAACTAGCATAGCAAAGATAGTAGTGATTTCGAGGGTATGATCATCTTGCCTGCACAGTTGTCAGAGTTGACTGGATCCTCAAAAGCAAACTCAACGGGCTCCTCGTTAGCGAACTCGTCTCCCGGCTCTACCCAAACAAGACAAACAAGCAACAAGGATACAATCAACCCCGTGCAAGAACCCAAACAAGACGATGCGATGATGACATGCTATGCGGGATGCGATGCGGGATGCAAAATGCAAGATATGACAGAAAATGCATGAACCTGGCCTCAACTTGGAAAACCAAGTGTGCCACTGGAAACATGAGATGAAATCACTTGAAAACGATATAAAGAACGCCGGAATCGGAGTTACGGTTTGGAAATGGCAAGCGATTCAAAAATGACACCGGTCTGCGATTTACAGCAAGTAGGCATCTAAATGCAATGAGATGAACATGCTACAAAAACCAAACATGACAACAAAATACATGGCAGGGATGCACACAAAATTCTTAACAAAAGTCTAGCACTGAGCTATGGCCAATTCATCCATTAACAGGTTCAAACAAGCATGGCAAAAATGCATATGACAAACAGATCTCAGACTTAGTGAAATTAACACTTGTCTGGAATTTTAGATCAGGTAGCCCTCTTCGGAGCAACAAAACTACATGCTACAGGATCTGAACATGGCAAAGTAAAGCATGGAATGGAGCTACTCAAAGAGCTTAACAAAAGTACCTTAGTGACCTTGAGCCAAAAAGGACCAGAAAATACAATTGCAAGCATGTGAACATAGCAAAAACATAATTAGTTTTCAGACTTGGTGAAAACTGGCACATGCTGAAATATAACTCAAGTAGGCATGTTTACGAGCTCGATGCACTCACTACGGTGCAAGTCATGGCAAGACAAGCATACACCCATAAATAAGGCACAAAATGCAAGCTAGACATGGCAAGAACAATAGCATAACATGCACGGATCAACTACAAAATCACCGGCAAAATTGCAAACAAGTTGACAATCTTCCCAGATTCACAAAGTAGCAAAAGTAGAGCTCGATTGACTCAAGCTAGGGTGCTCCATAATTGCAAACAAAGACATGGATGGATAGAGCACTACAATATTAACAAAACATCCTTACTGATCATCCTCAAAAGAGGCACGGATCACTAGGAAACAACATGAACATATGGCATCATGAAATAAACAGATCAAGGACTTAGTGGAATTACTAAGCCCCTGAAAACAGAATTAGCAAGTGCACCACTTTGCAAGCTTGCACTAATCACCACACTCATCACAAAAATACATGGGTTGCACCTCTGGAAAGATGACAAAACCCTAAACAAAACACATGTAGAACTCACGGGCATATCATGCACACACTAATCATGGCAAAAATGACAAAAGTGCTAAACGGAGTAGCAGATCTGACAATTAACTCAAGTAGCCCTCTTCTAACAGCATTTCGGGCATCAAGATGAACTCAAATGAAAATTATGCAATGGAATGAAATGATGTACTCTCTGAGATGAACATTTTGATATGCTATATGCATGAATCGGAGCTACAGATGTAAAGTTACGAGGCTACGAACAGAGGCACTTGGATCTGCAATTTCAGGAGTTAGAGAAAAAAACGACCTAGGGTTTCCAGATCTACACGTAAACCGAGGCGGCGGCGCGAGCACTGTTCACCGGCGTTGACGGAGCTCGCCGGAGCGGGATGACGGCGGCGAGGTGCTCCCGGGCCGGACCTCACCGGATCCGGCCGGCGGGGAGCCGGAGAGGCGGCGGGGGAGGCGCGGCCGGCCGGCGTGGGGCGCGGCGCCGGCGAAGGAGAGGCGGCGAGGCCGCCGGGTGGCGAGGCGGCAGCGCGCGGCGGCGCACGGCGGCCGGCGGGGTCCGGTCACCGGAGGCGGAGACGGGCGCGGGCGGCGGATCGGCGCGGGCGGCCGCGGGCCGGGGAGGGCCCTGCCTGGGCCCTGCGGGCCGGGGACGCGGGTGGCGGTGCGGGGAAGTGGGCGCGGCGCGTGGGAGAATGGGAGGCTACCACGTGGCGGCGGTGGCGGCGGGATTTTTCGTCCGGCGGCGGGCGGACACGTCCGGCCGCGCGGAGATGATTTTTAGGGTTTCGGAGGTAGGAGGAGATCCGAAAATCGGGGGGCCTTTAAATAGGCATAGAGGGAGCTAGGAGAGTCCAAATGAGGTGCGGTTTTCGGCCACGCGATCGTGGTCGAACGCTCTAGATGATGGAGCAAAGTTATGTGGGATTTGGGCCAAATTGGAGGGGTGTTGGGCTGCAACACACACAAGGCCTTTTCGGTCCCTCGGTTAACCGTTGGAGTATCAAACGAAGTCCAAATGATACGAAACTTGACAGGTGGTCTACCGGTAGTAAACCAAGGCCGCTTGGCAAGTCTCGGTCCAATCCGGAAATGTTTAATCCCCACACATGAAAGAAAGCTAGAAATGGCCACCAGAGGAGAACGAAGCGCCGGAATGCAAAACGGACAACGGGGAAAATGCTTGAATGCATGAGATGAACACGTATGCAAATGCAATGCACATGATGACATGATATGAGATGCATGACAGCGACAACAACACACGGAGACAAAAATCCGAACCCGAGAAAATAAATATAACTTAACGCCGGAAACGGCAAGAGTTGGAGTACAAATAGGGAAAGTTACATCCGGGGTGTTACACTTGCCACCTGTTCGATGAGCCTTGCCCCAGCATCAGCATTCTTTCCCCTGGGTCCGTTTTCTGCAAAATGGCCCAGTTAGTGATCCAGTTACACATTCTTTTGACGATCCCAATTGGTTCATTTATATTTTTCCTACCAAACACAATGTCATTTCTATAATTCCATATCGCCCAAAGAAGGGCAGAGGTACCAGTTAGAACCATTTTCCTGTTCTCTTCATTAAATTTGTTTAACCAGCCCCCAAAAAATCATCTGTGTTTTGTGGGATGTTATTGAGGTCAAATGCACATCCTACCAAACTCCAAACAAGTCTAGAAACCGAGCAAGAGAAAAAAGGTGATCAATGTTCTCTCCTTTCCCACAGAACACACAGTGTTTGTCTCCTTTCCATCCTCTTTTTAACAAGTTATCTCTTGTCAGGATACTTTTGTTATTCAAGAGCCAGAGAAAAAACTTGATTTTTGCAGGCACCTTAACTTTCCACAGAAAATTCTGTGGGAAGCCAAGATCATTTTTGACAAGATGTAAATATAAGGATTTCACAGAAAAGATTGTATTTGCAGTCAACATACACAGAGGTTTATCCCTCCCTCCATGCATAATAATTTCCTCACATCTTCTTTTTAAACTATCCCAGAGGTTTTCGTATCCCCCACAAATTGTTCTTCTAAAAGACATAGCTCCCCACCCTTTATCTATCACCCACCTGACAGTAATTTCTCTGTCATTACTAATTGAGTATAGTGAGGGGTAAGCCTCTTTTAGGGATTTATCATCTACCCATCAGTCTTCCCAAAATCTAGTGTTTCTCCCATCCCCCAGTTTCTTCTTGATGTGGGGGGAAGATCGGATATTTAATTTTTAACAGACAGGTCCAGAATTGAGAATCCCCCTGTCTTTTTTAGCTCCTGAAAGACATTTGTCCTGGAGATATTTGGATTTAATAATATCTTGCCAGAGCCCTTCCTCAGCCTCAAGCTTCCAAATCCATTTAGCAAGCAAGGCAATATTAAATTTTTCAAGGTTAATCAACCCAAGCCCACCTTGTTGTTTTGGGAAAAAAACAAGTTCTCCAGTTAACTCGGTCATATTTCGTCTTATCTTCTTCAACTTGCCAAACTAATCTAGCTCTGAAGAAGTCAACTTTTTTCCTGACTCCAGCAGGGAGCAGGTAAAATGACATCATATATATGGGGATGTTGGTCAGACAGGACTGTACAAGTGTGACTCTACCAGCTGTATTGAGCAATCTGTCCTGCCAGCAAGCACACCTCTTTTCGATTTTTTCAGTCACATTCCTCCACATCTTATTACTTATCCTTTTATTATGAACTGGTAGACCCAAGTATTTTAGTGGCATTTCCCCTAGAGCACAGGTGAAGATATTTTGATAGAGATTTCTCTTGTTTTTAGCTTCTCAAAAAATATATATGTCACTTTTGTGGAAATTGATTGTCAATCCTGACATTTGTACAAAGGCAGTCAGCATGAATTTCAAGTTTTTAGCTGATTCCTCATCATCCTGTATCAGGAAAATAGTGTCATCAGCATACTGTGACATATTAACCCCATTTTCATGAATATCAGTAAGCACCCCCTTTTATGTATCCTTCATTTCTAGCCTTATCCATAATTATTGCCAGAGCATCTACAACTAAATCAAAAAGTAGAGGAGATAAAGAATCTCCTTGCCTTAGCCCTTTGAAGGTTTTGAAGAATTTACCACTATTATCATTGACTTTCACCCCTACCTGTCCTCCCCTCATGGTATGCATAACCCAGTCACACCATTTATCAGGGAAGTTTTTCAATTTGAGCATTTTATGGACAAAAGGCCATTTAATTTTGTCATATGCTTTCTCAAAATCAACTTTAAACAACATAGCATTCTGTTTTTTTTGTATGGATAGAATTCAAAGCTTCATGTAGGATGACCATTCCTTCCATGATATATCTACCCTTAACAAAGGCAATTTGCAAGGGTGAAATTATTGGGTTGACAACCTTGCTAAGTCTGTTCATTAGGACTTTAGTAATGATTTTGAAGCTAACATTCAAAAGGCAAATGGGCATGAATTTTGGATCTGTTTGGCATCTTTAACTTTAGGGACCAAAGTAATAATCCCATAGTTTAGTCTGGCCAAATCTACCACCCCCTGTGAAAATCATCTAAGATCTTCTTTAGGTCATTTTTCACTAAATCCAGAGGTTCTGATAAAATTCAATAGCAAATCCATCAGAACCTGGGCTTTTGTTTTTTTTTCATAGAGAAGACTACCTCCTTGATCTCCTCCATAGAGAAGTTTTTAATTAATTCCTCTTGTGTTTGTGGGGAGATTTTGGTGGCCCCTTGTATATTAAGGTTTATACTAGAAGTCTCAGCTTGACCAAATAGGTTTTTGTAAAATGTAGTAATGTAGTCCATCAGTTCTTTTTCTCCTTCAGTTACTCCCTCATCTTGTTCCAATTTGATGATTCCATTATTTCTTCTTCTACCATTCACTTTAGCATGATAATATCTGGTATTATAATCTCCTTCTTTAATTTCTTTATCTTTATACCTTTGCAGCCACTTGATTTCTTCTAGTTTGAGAATCTCTTTCAGCTCTCTCCTCAATTCTTTTTGCATGATTCTTTCCTGGGCATTGATGCCTCTAGATTCAACATTTTTGTCCATAATATCAAGCATGTTTAACAATTCCTTTTTCCTCTTCCTGTACATAGCATTTGCATTTAAAATCCAGCCTTTTATTTTCTGTCTAATATTCCTAAGTTTTTTCTGCCAGGTATCCTAGCTGGACCCATTGCATTTCACCTCCCAATTTTTTCAATAAATTCTTTAAAACCCTCCATGTGCATCCAGGCATTCTCAAATCTGAATATAGGAGAGGAAGTTTTCTGCTCCCCTGAGTCTAACAGCAGAGGAGTGTGATCAGAAAATTTTCTTTCTAATGCAATAACCATGGTCATGGGATATTTATCTTCCCAATCTAGGCATATAAGTATTCTATCAAGTTTCTCATAAGTGGGTTCTGGCAAATTATTTTCCCAAGTATATTTTCTTCCACTAATGGGAATGTCTCTCGGCCTAGCATGTTCAATAATCGCATTAAAAACAAAACTGAAGTGATCAACCCCTCCAGGTTTATTTTTCTCAACACTATTTCTAATAATGTTGAAATCTCCCCCAATGACACAGGGGAGGGGATTATCTTGATATATCCTAGATAATTCAGCTAGAAAAGTTGCTTTTCCTTCTTTTTGAGCATCACCATAAACAGTCACCAAATTCTAGATAAATTTAGCTTTTTTGTCAAAGAGAAGTGTCCTGACAATGTACCTTTTTCAACTTGCAACAGATCAAGGTTATCATTATTGATTCCAATTAAGATACCCCCAGATTTGCCTCTAGGGCAATCCATTCCCAAAGAAAATTTCTTCCTCCAGAAAGGTTATGGAGTTCATTCTTTGTGTAATCTCCTTTAATGGTTTCTAGCAGCCCCACAAAATCCAAGTGTTTATCTACAATGATTTCCTTAATAAAATTTCTTTTAATATCATGTCTAGTCCCTCTCACATTCCAGAATATCCCTTTCATTATTTATTTTCTTTTTTTCTCCCCCCCCCCACCCCAATTGATGTGATGTGCTTCCCAGCACTAGTGACTGAGGTGCCAATCTTAATTTTCCTACTAGTAGAAAATATGTTTTCAAATTATCATAGTATTCTAGTTCCAACTCTGCATCAGAGTGGTCATCTCCTGAGCATAAATCTTCTAACCTAGCATCTCCAATATCAATAAGATCTGAAGATATAAATCTCTTCTAGCCTGTTCCATATTGGAAATCAGGTCTAGGTTTTGATTAACCAAATCAATAGTACATACCAGTTCAACAGCCACTTTTTTGCCATCTCAAATAAGGAAATTCTTTCTTCAGAAATAGTTGCAAATTTACCATAATTATCTTTGTTAGCAGCTCTTTCTTTGGCCAAATCTTCAATCTTAGCATCTTTTCTGTCCAAGTTCCTGTCACTTCTTCTAGTTGGTCCATCCTTGTCCTTGTCTTTATCATCTTTGGTAGAAATCCCCAGTTTTGACCCCAGAGACTCCACACAGTCCTGACTCGCATTATTGTCCACACTTTCTATGTAATTATCTTCAATTTATGGGTCCTGTGGAATATCTTTGTCAGGGTCATTCTTCTCTCCCAGATCTTCTCCAGAAATTTCTTTTTCATCCCACAAATCCACCTTTTCCATACATCTATCTATCAGTTCTTATTTTTTTATCATCTCTACCATCCGTTTTTTCTCTTCTTCCCAGGAAATGTGTTTTTTTCTTCCACTGCCCTCCAAGCTTCTTGTTTGTATTTATTCTCTTCCATTTCCTGCAGCTTATGTAGCACTCTGTCCAGATCAGCTTCTACCTTTTCCTCATTCCAACCTCAGCCAGATATTCCTTCTAAATGTTCAGAATTTCATCATTTCTCTTCTTCATTTCTTTAAATTGTTTAAGCCCTACACTTCCCAAAGAGATGTTTTCTTTGTTCCCCTCTGCATTAACTCCACCAATTTTAATCTTATTTCTCATGTCATCTAGGTCGGCCTCCTTATTTGTCTCAAGGTCTTCGTGTTTCCTTTTGTCCTCATACCAGCCCTGCGCCATCACCCTTTCAAGCTCCAAAGTCACTCTGTATATCATGAGATCCTTGTCAGTCACTTCAGTGTGCTTAGGGATTTTTTTCAAAGTCTCTCACCCCCACCTTGGCTCTAATTTTCTCTTGCATAATAGTTGTCATGTCAATCTCCAACACTGGACCAATGGTAGCAGCCACCTCACAAGCACCAAAAAAGTGTCTGAAGCATTCGGGCATCTTGCCAATCTTCACGCACACAGTGTGTAGCTTCCCAATAGCTTGAGTGTCATAGGTCCAACTGTTAACATTAATGATAGCTTTTGTCCCTAAGAGATTGAAATTCTCAAAATTGTGTATTTCAATTAGCCTGCTTTTATTTGGGAATCTCATAAGATAAGCCCTATCTCCATGTTTTTTTACATCTTCATTGTCAATCCCACTTGAGCATGTAGTTGAAGCCCTCCAGAAATTGTGTCTCATTGATCTCTCTAGAAGCAATAGTAATGATTGCCATTGGGTTAATCTGCTCACTGCTCACCACTTCCTTAGAGTTCTGTATCAGTAACACTCCTAGCCCTCTGGCTGCATACCGAACATATTTAGGCAAAGGCTTTATTTGCTTCAGCCAGTTGCAATCCTCAGTGATGTGAGAATTTTTCCCACATATGATGTAGTTTGGGAGTTTGTAATCCCTAGTTTGGTGTCTGAAGTCTTTGCATTTGTTCCACATTAATCTAAAATTGGTTCCACCCTTATTCAAATCAGTTCCCTCTCTCTGTGTCATTCTGCCAGCACCCCCTCCAGTTGTTCTGGTTTTGTCTGAATCCTGACCCAGCATCAGTCTCTCCTCCTTTGATAGTCTCTCTGTTTTGAATGTGATTTCCTTTCTCTCTATCACCCTCAGATTCCACCCCCCCTCCTTTTGCCTAATTTCCTATTCCAGTAGCTGCACCTGCCCCGTGTTGTGCCATCTGGGCGAGGAGTGCCCCAAACCACTGTTGTTGCTGAAGAAATTCAAGAGAAGGGTTGAACATATGGACAGGATCTTTACCTTTGTCCTCAGATCCAACACGACCAGCCTCTTTTTTGCTCCTCTCTCTCTCTCTCTCTCTCTCTCTCTCTCTCTCTCTCTTTGTCTTCAGCAGCTTCCCTTGTTTCTGATATCATCACCTCTCCTCCGTTTTCTTGATAATTTGAAGTGCCAGGTGTGAATCTGGGTCCAAACCCATTGGAATCCCTGCTAAACTATTGAGAATTCCTTTTGAATTTGTCAATCTCTTCCTCTTTCTTTCTGTATTGGAATCCATCTCTTCCTCCTCGATTAAATCTTCCTCCGCCCGATTTCCTTCGAAGCACTGTTCAACCTGACTACTTCCTCTGTTTCTGGTGGCGGCGGGAGGGAGGGAAACCCTAAATCCTCGAGGGGATCACACTCTCCATCCCACAGGGAGAGAGGTTCGCTATTTATATTATTGAAAATTTTAGAAAGCGTATTTGTAGAAGGCGTCTCCCCCAATTTCCACTTTAGCCCCCTTTTATCTCCTTCATCGATTCCTTCTTCCATGACAGCATTACCCCCCCCCCCCCCAGAACATCCCAGACCTATCTAAATTTCCATTTCATCAATAAAATTTGCCTCATTAGACCAGAAATCTGAAATTTGGGCATATTGCTTTTTGTTCATCTTATCTATGATAATTTTACCAAGCAGAACTTGGTTCTGTGTAATTACCAAATCATCCCCTCTCTCATAGCCAGAGTCATCACCATATTTATCATCAAATTCACCCCTATTTTTTGCAGCTATCAGCCGCTTTTTTGTTTTTGATTCTTCTGTCCCCCCTATCGATGTAGGTTCAAGAGAATATTTGGAATTGGGGGAAGTTGTACCTTGAGATTCCAGCAAGAGCCTAGTCTCCTCATCGAAATCCTCACCAGCGAGCAGCCAGAAGTGACTGCCTGTCGGCGAGATCCCTACCCCCGACCCTGGGAGCGAGCGAGACTGAGCAGGCGTGGTGTGTGGCGAGGAAAGCACGACAACCTCCTCAGGATCAGTGGCATCTTCAGCTTCTTCTTCTTCGTACCAGGCTTCATTCCTCCCTCGCCCTTGTCGTTTCCCATATCTGCCCGCGCCTCCACCGCCACCACAGAAGCAGGCCTCCCCTCCATTGTTGGGGAACATAGTAATTTCAAAATTTTCCTACGCACACATAGGATCATGGTGATGCATAGCAACGAGAGGAGAGAGTGTTGTTAACGTAACCTCGTAGACTGAAAGCGGAAGCGTTAGCACAACGCGGTTGATGTAGTCATACGTCTTCACGATCCGACCGATCCAAGTACCAAACGTACGGCACCTCCGAGTTCTGCATACGTTCAGTTCGATGACGTACCGCGAACTCCGGTCCAGCAGAGCTTCACGGGAGAGTTTCATCAGCACGACGGCGTGATGACGGTGATGATGTTGCTACCGACGCAGGGCTTCGGCTAAGCACCGCTACAATATGATCGAGGTGGTATATGGTGGAGGGGGGCACCGCACACGGCTAAGAGATCAAGAGATCAACTGTTGTGTCTAGAGGTGCCCCCCTGCCCCCGTATATAAAGGACCAGGGGAGGAGGCGGACGGCCAGGGGGAGGGCGCGCCAGGGGTAGGAGGGGGAAGGAAGGGAAGGAGGGAGGAGGAAGGAAAGGGGGGCCCCGCCCCCCGCCCCTCCTTGTCCAATTCGGACTAGAGGGGGAGGGGGCACGCGGCCTATCCTAGCCGCCCCTCCTCTTCTCCACTAAGGCCCATCTTGGCCCATTAAACTCCCCGAGGGGTTCCGGTAACCCCCTGGTACTCCGGTATATGTCTGAAACTCCCCGAAACCATTCCGGTGTCCGAACATAGTCGTCCAATATATTGATCTTTATGTCTTGACCATTTCGAGACTCCTCGTCATGTCCGTGATCACATCTGGGACTCCGAACTACCTTCGGTACATCAAAACACAAAAACTCATAATACAATCGTCACCGAAACTTTAAGCGTGCGGACCCTACGGGTTCGAGAACTATGTAGACATGACCGAGACATGTCTCCGGTCAATAACCAATAGCGGAACATGGATGCTCATATTGGTTCCTACATATTCTACGAAGATCTTTATCGGTCAAACCGCATAACAACATATGTTGTTCCCTTTGTCATCGGTATGTTACTTGCCCGAGATTTGATCGTCGGTATCTCAATACCTAGTTAAATCTCGTTACCGGCAAGTCTCTTTACTCGTTCCGTAATACATCATTCCGCAACTAACTCATTAGTTACAATGCTTGCAAGGCTTATAGTGATGTGCATTACCGAGTGGGCCCAGAGATACCTCTCCGACAATCGGAGTGACAAATCCTAATCTCGAAATATGCCAACCCAACAAGTACCTTTGGAGACACCTGTAGAGCACCTTTATAATCACCCAGTTACATTGTGATGTTTGGTAGAACACAAAGTGTTCCTCCAGTAAACGGGAGTTGCATAATCTCATAGTCATAGGAACATGTATAAGTCACGAAGAAAGCAATAGCAACATACTAAACGATCAAGTGCTAAGCTAATGGAATGGGTCAAGTCAATCACATCATTCTCCTAATGATGTGATCTCGTTAATCAAATGACAACTCATGTCTATGGTTAGGAAACTTAACCATCTTTGATTCACGAGCTAGTCAAGTAGAGGCATACTAGTGACACTATGTTTGTCTATGTATTCACACATGTACTATGTTTCCGGTTAATACAATTCTAGCATGAATAATAAACATTTATCATGAAATAATGAAATAAATAATAAGTTTATTATTGCCTCTAGGGCATATTTCCTTCAGTCTCCCACTTGCACTAGAGTCAATAATCTAGTTCACATCGCCATGTGATTTATCACCAATAGTTCACATCACCATGTGATTAACACCCAAAGGGTTTACTAGAGTCAATAATCTAGTTCACATCTCTATGTGATTAACACCCAAAGACTACTAGGTGTGATCATGTTTTGCTTGTGAGAGAAGTTTAGTCTATGGGTCTGCCACATTCAGATCCGTATGTATTTTGCAAATTTCTATGTCAACAATGCTCTACACTGAGCTACTCTAGCTAATTGCTCCCACTTTCAAATTATATCCAGATTGAGACTTAGAGTCGTCTGGATCAGTGTCAAAATTTGCATCGACGTGACCCTTTACGAAGAACCTTTTGTCACCTCCATAATCGAGAAACATATCCTTATTCCACTAAGGATAATTTTGACCGCTGTCTAGTGATCTAATCCTAGATCACTAATGTACTCCCTTGCTAAACTCAGTGTTGGGTATACAATAGATCTGGTACACAACATGGCATACTTTATAGAAACTATGGCTGAGGCATAGGGAATGACTTTCATTCTCTTTGAGTCTTACTCAATTTCACACCTTGTAACAGATGTAAGAACTCTTTCTTTGACTGTTCCAATTTTGAACTACTTCAAAATCTTGTCAAGGTATGTACTCATTGAAAATACTTATCAAGCGTCTTGATCTATCTCTATAGATCTTGATGCTCAATATGTAAGTAGCTTCACCGAGGTCTTTATTTGAAAAACTCCTTTCAAATACTCCTTTATGCTTTATAGAAAATTCTACATTATTTCCGATCAACAATATGCCATTCGCATATATTTATCAAAAATGTTGTAGTGCTCCCACTCACTTTCTTGTAAATACAGGCTTCACCACAAGTCTGTATAAAACTAGATGCTTTGATCAACTCATCAAAGCGTATATTCCATCTCTGAGATGCTTGCACCAGTCCATAGATGGATCATTGGAGCTTGCACATTTTGTTAGAACCTTTAGGATCGACAAAACCTTCTGGTTGCATCATATACAAGTCTTCTTTAAGAAATCCATTAAGGAATGTAGTTTTGACATCCATTTGATAAGTCTAAATGTGCAAATGTGGCAATTTGCTAACATGATTCGGACAGACTTAAGCATCGCTACGAGTGAGAAAATCCCATCGTAGTCAACACCTTGAACTTTGTCAAAACCTTTTTCGACAAGTCTAACTTTGTAGATAGTAACACTACTATCAGCGTCTGTCTTCCTCTTGAAGATTCATTTATTTTCTATGGCTTGCCGATCATCGGGCAAGTCAACCAAAGTCCACACTTTGTTCTCATACATGGATCCCATCTCAGATTTCATGGCCTCAAGCCATTTCACGGAATTTGGGCTCATCATCGCTTCCTCATAGTTCGTAGGTTCCTCATGGTCAATTAACATGACCTCCAGAATAGGATAACCATACCACTCTGGTGCGGATCTCACTCTGGTTGACCTACGAGGTTTGGTGTTAAATTGATCTGCAGTTACATGATCATCATCATTAGCTTCCTCACTAATTAGTGTAGGAGTCACAGAAACATATTTTTGTGATGAACTACTTTCCAATAAGGGAGCAGGTACAGTTACCTCATCAAGTTCTACTTTCCTCCCACTCACTTCTTTCGAGAGAAACTCCTTCTCTAGAAAGGATCCAAATTTAGCAACAAAAGTCTTGCCTTCAGATCTGTGATAGAAGGTGTACCCAAAAGTTTCTTTTGGGTATCCTATGAAGACGCACTACTCCTATTTGGGTTCGAGCTTATCAGTTTGAAACTTTTTCACATAAGCATCGCAACCCCAAACTTTAAGAAATGACAGCTTTGGTTTCTTGCCAAACCATAGTTCATACAGTGTCATCTCAATGGATTTAGATGGTGCCCTATTTAACATGAATGTAGCTGTCTCTAATGCATAACCCCAAACCGATAGCGGTAAATCAGTAAGAGACATCATAGATCGCACCATATCTAGTAAAGTGCGATTACGACGTTCGGACACACCATTACGCTGTGGTGTTCCAGGTGGCGTGAGTTGCGAAACTATTCTGCATTGTTTCAAATGAAGACCAAACTCGTAACTCAAATATTCTCCTCCACGATCAGATCGTAGAAACTTTATTTTCTTGTTATGATGATTTTCCACTTCACTCTAAAATTCTTTGAACTTTTCAAATGTTTCAGACTTATGTTTCATCAAGTAGATATATATACCCATATATTCTCAAATCATATGTGAAGGTCAGAAAATAATGATACCTGCCATGAGCCTCAACACTCATCGGACTGCATATATCAGTATGTATTATTTTCAACAAGTTTATTGCTCGCTCCATTGCTCCGGAGAACGGAGTCTTAGTCATATTGCCCATGACGCATGGTTCGTAAGCATCAAGTGATTCCAAAAACCCATCAGCATGGAGTTTCTTCATGCGCTTTACACCAATATGACCCAAACGGCAGTGCCACAAATAAGTTGCACCATCATTATTAATTTTGCATCTTTTTGCTTCAATATTATGAATATGTGTATCACTACGATCGAGATCCAACAAACCAATTTCATTGGGTGTATAACCATAGAAGGTTTTATTCATGTAAACAGAACAACAATTATTCTCTAACTTAAATGAATAATAGTATTGCAATAAACATGATCAAATCATATTCATGCAAACACCAAATAACATTTATTTAGGTTCAACACTAATCCCGAAAGTATAGGGAGTGTGCGATGATGATCATATCATTCTTGGAACCACTTCCAACACTCATCGTCACTTCACCCTTAACTAGTCTTTGTTCATTCTGCAACTCCCGTTTCAAGTTACTACTCTTAGCAACTGAACTAGTATCAAATACCGAGGGGTTGCTATAAACACTAGTAAAGTACACATCAGTAACATGTATATCCAATATACCTTTGTTCACTTTGCCATCCTTCTTATCCGCCAAATACTTGGGGGAGTTCTGCTTCCAGTGACTAGTCCCTTTGCAGTAAAAGCACTTAGTCTCACGCTTAGGTCCAGACTTCGGCTTCTTCACTTGAGCAGCAACTTGGTTGCCATTCTTCTTGAAGTTCCTCTTCTTCCATTTGCCCTTTTCTTGAAACTAGTGATCTTGTTAACCATCAACACTTGATGCTTTTCTTGATTTCTACCTTCGTCGATTTCAGCATCACGAAGAGCTTGGGAATCGTTTCCGTTATCCCTCGCATAATATAGTTCATCACGAAGTTCTAGCAACTTGGTGATAGTGACTAGAGAACTCTGTCAATCACTATCTTATCTGGAATATTAACTCCCACTTGATTCAAGTGATTGTAGTACTCAGACATTCTGAGCACATGCTCACTAGTTGAGCAATTCTCTTCCATCTTGTAGGCAAAGTGCTTGTCAAAGGTCTCATACCTTTCAACATGGGCATGAGTCTAAAATATCAATTTCAACTCTTGGAACATCTCATATGCTCCGTGGCGTTCAAAACGTCTTTGAAGCCCCGATTCTAAGCCGTAAAGCATGGTGCACTAAACTATCAATTAGTCATCATATCGAGCTTGCTAAACATTCATAACATATGCATCTGCTCCTGCAATTGGTGTGTCACCTAGCAGTGCATCAAGGACATAATTCTTCTGTGCAGCAATGAGGATAATCATCAGATCATGGATTCAATCCGCATCATTGCTACTAATATCTTTCAACCTAGTTTTCTCTTAGGAACATATCAAGAACTCCCACTTAGATAGACATCCCTCTAATCATCTAAGTAGTCATGTGATCCAAATCAACTAAACCATGTCCAATCATCACGTGAGATGGAGTAGTTTCAATGGTGAACATCACTATGTTGATCATATCTACTATATGATTCATGCTCGACCTTTCGGTCTCAGTGTTCCGAGGCCATATCTGCCTATGCTAGGCTCGTCAAGTTTAACCTGAGTATTCTGCGTGTGCAACTGTTTTGCACCCGTTGTATTTGAACGTAGAGCCTATCACACCCGATCATCACATGGTGTCTCAGCACAAAGAACTTTCGCAACGGTGCATACTCGGGGAGAACACTTGTACCTTGAAATTTGTTGAGAGATCATCTTATAATGCTACCGTCGATCTAAGCAAAATAAGATGCATAAAAGATAAACATCACATGTAATCAATATAAGTGATATGATATGGCCATCATCATCTTGTGCTTGTTGATCTCCATCTCTGAAGCACCGTCATGATCACCATCGTCACCGGCGCAATACCTTGATCTCCATCGTAGCATCGTTGTTGTTTTGCCAATTTATGCTTCTACGACTATCACTACCACTTAGTGATAAAGTAAAGCATTACAGGGCGATTGCATAGCATACAATAAAGCGACAACCATATGGCTCCTGCCAGTTGCTGATAACTCGGTTAAAAAACATGATCATCTCATACAATAAAATATAGCATCATGTCTTGACCATATCACATCACAACATGCCCTACAAAAACAAGTTAGACGTCCTCTACTTTGTTGTTGCAAGTTTTACGTGGCTGCTACGGGCTGAGCAAGAACCGTTCTTACCTACGCATCAAAACCACAACGATAGTTTGTCAAGTTAGTGATGTTTTAACCTTCTCAAGGACTGGGCATAGCCACACTCAGTTCAGCTAAAGTTGGAGAAACTGACACCCGCCAGCCACCTGTGTGCAAAGCACGTCGGTAGAACCAGTTGTCGGAGTAAATAGCCATGGGTAGCCTAGCCGGCTTCCCCTGGCACTTCTGAAAAAGTTACGAGCCCGCCTGGCTCTCAAGAATCCAAGACATGGGGCCGCCTTCCCCTAGCCAGCTGCGATCAAGGCCGGCTTTCGGAAGGCGGTCCGACTTTAACCCTCACGAGAGGGTCGACTCCAAGACGCCGGCTGTGAGAAGGCCGACTCCTTCGAGCCGGCTCCCCGCAAAGCAGTCAAGACCGTACCCACAAAGTTTGCACCCACCTAACGGCGGTCCGATGGGGCGTGGCTACAGAAGAGCCTGCCACCCCCGAATCCCGGGGCACGCCTGGCACAGTGCGCCGTACGAGGTAGGCATGACCCGTCCGGCGCAGCACTGTTGCCATGTTGACCCTGGCCTCACCCACGGCGGGCCGCCAGCGTGGCCCACAGGCGGTGGGCCCCTTAGAGCAGAGAGACGGCCGAAGGCGGCCACGCTTCCAACCAGCCGGCCCAAGACAGAGCCGGCTCCCCGTAGCCGGCTTGCCGCCTCCCTCGAAGAAGACGCCCCATTAAGGAGACAAGACGCAGTAAGGCTACAGCGATCGCCCGATGGGCGGCGGTACTGTAGCCGCGATTACCACGATGAAGCTCACGTCAACAAGATAAAGCCACAGTGACCAGCCGCTGACCTGGCCCCGGATAGTGGGGCATGCCTGTCGACCAAGGAGTTGGCAGCCGGCGGGACCCACCAGTCGGCGGGCTCCAGCAGCCGGCGCAGAAGCCGGCGAGCGCAGTCACAGACGGCTGGGCCCCGCGCCTAGCCGGATTACCATTGTACCCCCGGGGGGTAGGCCTATATAAACCCCCCGGAGCACCCATGCAAAGGGTTGGACCCCCTGCTAGTTATAGACACCATCCAAGGAGAAGGAGCAGGCTAGCCGTGCCCTTTCCTCCTCCTCCCCCCAAAACAGCTCAAGGAGCGTCGTGTAGCTACTCGATTCATCTAGAGAGCATGCGGAGACCCCGCAGAGCAGCAGTAGGGGTGTTATCTCCTCGGAGAGCCCCGAAGCTGGGTAAGATCCGCCGGCGTGCATGTCTTCGCCTCATCCCGCTTCCAGGCACCGGCGATGTCTTACTGGATCCCACAAAGATAATCCACCCGTTGGCATATGTCGCACCCACCACCCGACATTTGGCGCCCACCGTGGGGCCAGACGCACCGTCGTCCGGAGACCTGTTCTGGACGGGAACCCCCTTCCTCCCCAGCGAACGTAGCCAGCCCGGCACGCCCGATGGCGCTTGCCACGACGCGCTGCAAGGCGTCACCAGCATCTGCGCGGCAAGCGGCCTCGCCGATCTTCCCGACGAGACCTTCACCTCCGACTAACTCGCCTCCGATGCGGGCACTGACCGCCTCGCCAACCTTCTCGGCCAGCTCCATGTCTCCAGCGAGCCCGCTGCGGACCTGGAGTCGGTTGGCTCCACCGACCCGATGCCTGTCGACTCCGACACGGCCTCCTACGACGCTTTCCCCACCAACGTCGCGATCTACAACGACCCGCTTCCTCGAGCCGACGGCCACGATGCTGTCACCGCCGAAGTGATGGTTGTCGGCCACGGCGGCCTGGCCGACGAGAGCGCCCGCGACGCCCCGCGCGCGGCGGCCCATGACTTGTCCGCTCCTCTCCCGGCCGACACCGACGACGAAGCACTGGAAGCACGCCGCCTCACTCTCCTCGTAGAGGGCCGGAGGATGGCCTCCGTAAGACGCCTCACTGAGGCCTACCGGCGCGAGGCTGACCGCGCCGCCTTCGGCACGCCGGCCCCGGGCGGGCCAAGCCGGGCCGGCCTTGTCAAGCAACGCGGCGCCGTCATCGCCGACACGCTGGGAGTCGACCGCCCGGTTTATGCCACTCCGCTCGAGAACTTGCGTGCCGCCCAGGCGGCCGTAGACGAGCTGGACGGCTTGGAGGCCGAAGACATTCCCCACATGACCCGGCGCATCCAGCAATTGATTGACGCCGCCGCGCAGCGGCACGAAGCCGACGCTCGCGCGGAAAGCCTTCCCTCGCGCCGAGAGCACGGCGCGACGTCCCGGACGCCGACTACGAGCAATACCCGCGCGCGACGCGAGAAGGAGCCGGCTACCAGTCACAGCCGGACCCGGATCTCCATCGAGCGGGACGCGGACGGTCATCCCCGAGCCATGGAGTGGCGGGGCGACCCGCCTCCGCCTCCGCCCCGTGGAGAGAGATATCCCGCCTCACCGCCAGTGGCGCACCCGACTCTCAGCGGCCGGCTGGGCCGCCGCGAAGGAATCGGCGAGAACGACGCCCGTCATCGGATCGACCGCCTGGCGCGATCCCTGGCATTGGAAGAAGAAGACGATGTCAGCCCACCTTGCTTTGGCCCCCGCATCCGTGACGAGCCCTTTCCCAAAGGGTTCTCGCTCCCAAGAGACACGCCCAAGTACAACGGCTCCGTGAAGCCGGAAGATTGGTTGATCGACTACTCCACCGCAGTTAGCATAGCCAACGGCAATCGGCGCGTCGCCGTGAAGTACGTGCCCCTCATGCTGCAAGGCACGGCGCGGACCTGGCTCAACAGCCTCAAGCCGCGTAGCATCAACAGCTGGCTAGACTTCACAGAAGCCTTCATCCGCAACTTCACCAACACCTACAAGCGGGCTCCCAAGCCCAGACAGCTCTCCTTGTGCGTACAAGGCCCCGCCGAGTCCACTCGCGATTACCTCACGCGTTGGGCCGAGCTCCGCAACTCCTGTGAAGGGGTGCACGAGGTGCAAGCCATAGAATACTTCACAGTCGGATGCCGAGAAGGCTCCCTCCTCAAGCACAAGCTCCTCTGCGACGAGCCGGCTACCCTCGACGAGCTTCTGGACATAGCGGACAAGTACGCCACCGCCGACTCCTCGATGAAGACCGAGCTTCGGGTAGACGCGTCCGGAAAGGTGCTCAACCCGGCGCCCAAGACGCCGGCTGGAGAACCAGGCCGACACCCCAACTCGAACGACAACAAGCGCAAGGGCCCCGCGCCGCCTCCCGCTAGACGGCAGGTGGCCACGGTCGAAGATGCGCCGCCTGAAGAACGACCGGCGCCCAAGAAGCCCAAGGGCGGCAGGCCGGCTTGGCAGCCCGCCTTCTCCTACGAGCAAACCCTCGACGCCCCTTGCAAGTTCCACAGCGGCGCGAAGCCGTCCAACCACACGACCCGGAAGTGCAACTGGCTCACCCGAATCTCTAAGGGCAGGGGCTCTTGCCACCTCCGCCTGCCGGCCCGCCGCCTCCGCCTCCGGCCGCTCGGCCCACAGTCGGAGCCGTGCATGACGAGTTTCCTGATGAGCAAGCAACCTACATCGTCTTTACAAGCCAGCCCGAAGACCGGCGCAGCAAACGCCGAGAGCACCAGGAAGTCAGTGTGGTCGCTGCCAACCCCGCCGGACACATGCATTGGTCAGAAAAGCCCATCAGCTGGAGCCGGGCCTACCACCCGGAGGTGATGCCGTCTCCCGGCTCTTATGCTTTGGTCCTGGAAGCCACCCTTGCAACGGAAAGACGCGCCGCCCGCTTCTCCTGTGTGTTGATAGACGGCGGGAGCAGCATCAACATCATGTATCGTGACACCCTGGAGAAGTTGAACGTCAAGACAAAATAGCTCACGCCCACTCGGACAGTGTTCCACGGCATCGTACCTGGCCTGTCCTGCGCCCCCATTGGCAAAATCAAGATTGATGTACTTTTCGGGGACAAGGAGCATTTCCGCCGGGAAGCGATCTGGTTTGAAGTGGTGGACCTGGAGAGCCCTTACCATGCATTGCTGGGCCGACCTGCTTTGGCCAAGTTCATGGCAGTTCCCCACTATGCCTACCTCAAGATGAAGATACCAAGCACCAAAGGCGTCATCACCATAGCCGGTGACTACAAGAAGTCCTCCGAGTGCGCAGCGGCCAGCAGCCGGCTGGCCGAGTCCCTTGTGATCGCCGAAGAGAAGAAGATGCTGGACCGAGTTGTGGCCATAGCCGGCAAGCAGTCGGCCGTGTCCCCCGACCCCAAGGAGCATGATACTCAAGGGTCTTTTCAGCCGGCCAAGGAGACGAAGAAGATACCTCTTGACCCCGAGCGTCCAGAGAGGTTTGCCGTCATCGGGGCAAACCTGAACAGCAAATAGGAAGGCGAGCTCGCCGATTTCCTCCATGAGAATCGGGACATCTTTGCGTGGTCCCCCAAGGACATGCCGGGTGTTCCGAGGAAATTCGCCGAGCACAAACTACACGTTCGAGAAGACACAAAGCCAGTCAGACAACCCCTTCGCCGACTGTCCGAGGAGAAACGCAGGATTGTAGGGGAGGAGATAGCCCGGCTCTTGGCGGTCGGCTTTATCATGGAAGTTTTCTTTCCAGAGTGGCTCGCCAACCCGGTCCTTGTGCTAAAGAAGAATAACAAGTGGCGCATGTGTATAGACCACACAAGTCTCAACAAGGCTTGCCCCAAAGATCCTTTTACCCTGCCAAGGATAGATCAAGTGATAGACTCCATAGCCGGATGCGAGCTGTTGAGTTTTTTGGATGCTTACTCCGGATATCACCAGATAAAGCTAGACCCGGATGACCGCCTGAAGACCGCCTTCATCACGCCGTTCGGAGCCTTCTGCTACCTGACTATGACATTCGGCTTGAGAAATGCCGGTGCCACCTTTCAGCGTTGCATGCAGAAGTGCCTCCTCAAGCAGCTCGGCAGGAATGCCCACGTTTACGTGGACGACATCGTGGTGAAGACGGAGAAGCGTGGCACCTTGCTGGAAGACCTCAAGGAAACCTTTGAGAACCTGCGCCGGTTCCAAATCAAGCTCAACCCCGAGAAATGCGTGTTCGGGGTGCCAGCCGGCCAGCTCCTAGGCTTCCTGGTCTCCGAACGCGGCATCGAATGCAACCCGGCGAAGATCAAGGCCATCGAGAGAATGGCGATCCCTACCAAGCTTCGAGACATTCAGAAGTTCACCGGGTGCTTGGCCTCCTTGAACCGCTTCATGAGCCGGCTCGGAGAGAAAGCTCTCCCCCTCTATGGCCTCATGAAGAAGAGCACTCACTTCGAGTGGAACGACCAGGCCGACCAAGCTTTTCACGAGCTAAAGAAGATGCTGGCCACGCCGCCTGTCCTCGCGGCGCCGACCGAGAAAGAGCCCATGCTCCTTTACATCACTGCAACCAGCCGGGTAGTCAGCACCGTCATCGTAGTCCAGCGCCCAGAAGAAGGCCGAGCCCAGCCGGTCCAGAGGCTGGTGTATTATTTGAGCGAGGTGCTGTCCGCCTCAAAGCAGAACTACCCGCACTACCAAAAGATGTGTTACGGCGTGTACTTCACCGCCAAGAAGCTGAAGCCCTACTTTCAAGAGCATCCCGTCACGGTCGTATGCACTGCCCCGCTATCCGAGATCATAGGCAGCCGGGATGCATCCGGCCGGGTCGCGAAATGGGCAATCGAGCTGGCCCCCTACACGATCTTCTACCAGCCCCGCACCACCATCAAGTCCCAAGCACTGGCTGATTTCCTCGTCGACTGGGCCGAGACCCAGTACCTGCCGCCGGCTCCCGACTCCACCCGTTGGCGCATGCACTTCGACGGGTCCAAGATGCGCACCGGCTTGGGAGCCGGCATCGTCCTTACCTCTCCCAAAGGCGACAAGCTCAGATACACGCTACAGATCCACTTTGCCGCCTCCAACAATGTGGCCGAGTACGAGGCGCTCATACACGGGCTCCGGCTTGCCAAAGAGCTTGGCATTCGCCGGATCCTATGTTATGGTGACTCGGACCTGGTAGTCCAGCAGTCATCCCGCGACTGGGACGCCAAGGACGCGAATATGGCGAGCTACCGTTTCCTGGTCCAACAACTCAGCGAATACTTTGAAGGATGCGAGTTCCTCCACGTACCTCGAGCCGACAATGAGCCAGCCGATGCCCTGGCTCGAATAGGCTCCACTCGGCAAGCAATTCCAACCAGCGTCGCTCTACAACGCCTCCTCAAGCCGTCTCCGGAATCCGATTCCATCTTCGTGCCGCCTGACCCCGATGCGGCCAGGTCCGGCTCGAAGAATCAAGTAGCCGACCCCAAGACCCCCGTAGCCAACCCGGCGACTTCGGCAGCCGGCTCGAGGACTAAGGTAGCCGGCTCGGGGACTGCGGTAGCCGGCCCGGGGACTGCACCAGCACTACAGCCGGCGGCTGACTCCAGCACCTCACCGCCCAGCCCGCCCATCCTGGTGGCAGTAGCCACTTTGGCAGTAGAAGAAGTCGCGGCTCCGTCATGGGCTCAGCCCATCCTCAACTTCCTAGTAAACCAAGACCTGCCGGCTGACGAAACAGAAGCAAGACAAGTCCAGCGTCGAGCCGGAGCATACACGATCGTCAACAGAGAACTACTCAAGCGCAGCGTCACCGGAGTCCTCCAGCGATGCGTCGAGCAAGAGAAGGGCATTGCAATCCTCGCAGACATTCACCAAGGAGAATGCGGCCACCATGCGGCCTCAAGATCACTTGTCGCCAAAGCCTTCCGCCATGGTTTCTTCTGGCCGACTGCTTTGGACGACGACAAAGAATTAGTCAAGCATTGCAAGGGATGCCAGCTCTTCAGCTCCAAGCAACACATGCCGGCTTCGGCACTCAAGACCATTCCCCTCACTTGGCCCTTTGCCGTCTGGGGACTGGACATGGTGGGCCCATTCAAGACGGCGCGCGGTGGCATGACGCATTTGCTCGTCGCCGTGGACAAATTCACCAAGTGGGTTGAGGCGAAGCCGATCAAGAAGCTGAATGGGCCGACTGCCGTGACGTTCATCGCGGACATAACAACTCGGTACGGCGTGCCGCACAGCATCATCACCGACAATGGCACGAATTTCGCCAAAGGAGCCTTGGCACGTTTCTGCGCAGCCCAAGGTATCCGGCTGGACTTAGCATCCGTCGCCCACCCGCAGTCAAACGGCCAGGTCGAGCGAGCCAACGGCCTCATCCTCTCCGGCATCAAGCCCCGACTGGTTGTACCTCTGGAGCGCTCAGCTGGCTGTTGGCTCGATGAGCTGCCGGCTGTCCTCTGGAGTCTGCGCACCACACCAAACAAGTCAACCGGCTTCACCCCTTTCTTCCTTGTGTATGGTGCCGAGGCGGTCATCCCAACTGACATCGAATTCGACTCACCTCGAGTAACCATGTACACGGAAGCGGAGGCCAAGGAAGCACGAGAATACGGCGTCGACCTGCTGGAAGAAAGCCGGCTGTTAGCTCTCAGCCGGTCTGCAATTTACCAGCAAGGTTTGCGCCGCTACCACAGCCAGAAGGTCAGGCCAAGATCTTTCCAGGAGGGCGACCTTGTGCTCCGGCTGATTCAGCGAACAGCCGGCCAGCACAAGCTCTCAGCCCCTTGGGAAGGCCCTTTCGTCATCAGCAGAGCTCTAGGCAACGACTCCTACTACCTGATCGACGCACAGAAGCCGAAGGCACGCAAGAGAGACGCTCCGGCAAGGAGTCGGAACGGCCATGGAACGCCAACCTCCTTCGAAGATTTTACAGTTGAAAGGCAGTATGTATCACGCTAACTTTTGTATTAAGTACAAAACAATAGGCTCCCCGAGGAGGGCTCGGGGACTGCCATCCCTTATTTATGAATGAAAAGTATCATGCTTATGACCTTGTCGTATCATTTACTTATTCCGTCCGGCACCGAGTTCGACTAGTCGGCTCGGGGACTGGCCGACTGAAGTTATATTGGAAGTCCTACCCGCAGTCAGACAAGTAGTGTGCCGGCTCTCAAGCCTTCCCTTGCCAAAAGTCGCAGTTCGAAGAACCGGCTGTCCGGCTGGCAAGAGTTAAAGGTAGGAACGACCGCCCACACGAAAAACGGCTAGGGACTAAAGGACTAATATAACAAAAGCCGGTTTTTCCCACACCGCCGACCGGCTACCAGAGTAGCCGGCCGGCCGGTTTCCATTCACTTTACTTTAAATCCAAGAAAGCTCAAGTACTTGCCTCCCCAAAGAGGGAAGGCGGCAAAGGAAAAAGCCTAAGGATAAACAAGCATACGCGAATGGAAACCAAACATGCACATGATAATATTTACATAAAAAGACCTCCAAGAGGCCAGCATTCAACATAGTTTGGATACACCCCCAGTGGGTGGAACTGCGAAACTTAACCAAAGATTGTTCAAAGACAACAAAGTAGGAAAGATAAAGACGGCAGGTCAAGATGGCGGAGCGGCCGACAAGCCAGACTGGTTGGCGGAGACGGTCGCGCCGGCTGAAGGAGCGGTCGGCTGACGAACTTCGGCTTGGTCGCCGCCTCCCGCAGAGGGCGCGCTTCCACGCGCCTCGCTGCTGGAGGCACGGTCGGCCTGAGGTCGGCTGGTTGTTCCACCAGCCGGCTCGACGTCTCCGCCGTCGTCGTCTTCATCTTCTTCGCCCTCGTCGCTGGAGGCGATCTCCTCCGCCGAGTCCTCGCCCACCGCCGGGTTCAGCCCAAACCACTCCTCCGGTTGTGCGACACCATCATCATCAATTTCTGGTGCGAAAACGCTGATGTCGGTGCACTCGGCGATCGTCAAAGCCCGCTGGGCGATAGCCGGCCTCACCGCCTCCAGCTCCGCGTCGGCCTCCATCCGCCAAGTGCGCAGCTGGTCCAGGCTCAGCCCTGGGTACCAAGCCCGGACGAATTCCAACGCCCGCCCGGCTCCGAGGCAGGCCGCTGACGCTTTCCAAGCCTAGAAGCGACCAACTGCGACTTCCAGCCAGTCGGCAGTTCGGCTCGGAGTGCGGGGGATCGTCTCGCCGGGCCAGAGGGCGGCCAGCACTTGCGCCCCGGCACATTGGAGCCGGCGAAGCATCCGATGAGCCGGCTGCAACCGTGCCTGGACAGCCAGAAGCTGCTCCTCAAGGGTCCGGTTTGCATCCGGCGCGATGTCGGCCCCCGCTTGCCGGCGCGCCTCGCGATGGGCCTCAATGCTTTGGGCGGCGAAGACGGAGTAGCCTGGGAAGTAATCTGCAAGAAACAACAAGCAAGAGCTTAAGATAAGTCAAAAAAACCCAAGCGGCAAGGGGCAGGGGAGGGCCGAGGAAGGCAGCTTACCGTCGATCAAGTCCTTGATCCGGCCGAAGCCTTCGTCCAGGCCTCGCCGGGTCTCAGACCAGGTCGCCGCCGCCATCTCATACTCCACCATCAAGGCGTCTTCGCTTTCCCGCGCCACCTGCAGGGCCGCTTTGTGGCTTTCCTCTTGGTCGGCTAGATTCTTGGCCAGGCGATCCCGTTCCTGGACCAAGGCAGTGCACTCGGCCTCTTTGGCGTAAAGGGCGGCCTTCGCTTCGCCAAGCTCCTTCCTCAAGTCGGCGTTGGCCCCTGAAGACAAAGAAAAGAAAAATCAATAAGAAAAGAGTCGTTAAGAAAGATTCGACCCGACTGCGCGGCAGTCGGCCCGAATCTCGGGGACTACACCCAGTGGGTGCGCTCATGCGCCCCCACAGGAGACAGACAAAATCAAGTACTTACTTCGGCTGTCGGCCAGGTCGTCGGTCCGCCGGCTCAACTCTCGAGCCTGGGAGTCGAAGGCGGCAGCACGAAGGTTGTGATACTCCTGAAAGTTTAGAAAGAAAGCAAAGTAAGGTGGCCGTCGAGAAAGATCCCACCCGACTGCGCAGCAGTCGGCCCGAATCTCGGGGACTACACCCAGTGGGTGCGCTGACGCGCCCCCACGGAAGAAATCAAGAAAGCAAAGCAGCCAAGAGCGAAGGACTCACTCGGATAGTGGTTCGCATTGACAAGAACTCTTGGTTGAGCTGTTGCAGCAGGGCGGCTTGAGCTTGTAGCCGGCTCCGGACCCCTTGAGCCGCCGCATCCAGCTCGCTAGTCCCCCCACTGGGAGTCCACTCGGACACGGCGGTGCTGGCCGCCTCCAGATCTCCAGCCGGCTGGCCTGCGCCCGCGGCTCGGCGCAACTCCGGCGGAGCAGCGCCTCCTCCAGCACGCCGGCCCGTCGCCAGCTGCACCTTGAGGCCGGCCCTGCTCTCCGGCTCACCCCCGGCCGGCTCCTCTGGCGTCGCTGACGATTGACCGCCTTGGCCCGCTCTGGTTGGCGCCGCAGGCGGCGCTCTACCCGCCAAGGCCACGGGGTCCTCCTCCCTCTCCAACAGCGGCGGGTCTTGGATGATCTCCTCTGCCAAGGGCAACGGGGTGTCGGGGGCCACGGCTCGGAGAGGAACGGCGAGCAGCGGAGGCTGGCTGCGCGAGCTTTCCGCCTCCGTCTCTGCGGGAGCCGCCTCCCTCTGGGCCTTGGCTACCGCTTCAGCCTCCCCCTTTGCCGCCTGGGCGGCCGCCTTCTCCGCCGCCTCGCGCTCTTCCCGCGCTTCGCGGGCGTTCCGCTCTGTGGCCTCCCTAAGATCGGCACGGGGGTCCACGCGGCGGGAGCTCGAAGACCCTCCAGCCGGCCCCACGACGGAGCCGCCCGGGCCCCGCTCAAGGGAAAGCGGCGCCCTGCCCAGCAAGCGAGGAAAAGTTAAGAAGACATTCGAAGAAAAAGAGAACAATAACGAGACTGTGGCAAGGTAATTGAAGACTTACGCCGAGACCGCCTGGGGCTGTTTCACAGCCTTGTGGAAGCGGGCCACCTTCGCGGCCGCCTCTTCTCGCTTCGTCGCCGCGGCGGAAGGCTTGGACTTCTTCGGCCGACTGCCGAAGAGGCCTAGAGCGGCCCGGCGCTTATGCGCGCCGCCGGCAGCCGGCGCGACAGACAAGCCCGCGCCCTGTTGGTCGGCCGCCGGCTGGCGGCGCGGAGCGACTTCGGCCTCGAAGTCGTCCGGCCAGTCCTCGAAACTCGCGGTGAACCTTGAGCCTCCGGGCTCAGCGCTGTCCCCCACGACGGCATCTTCCATGGCGGCCGCCCCCAAGTCCGGGTCGTCAACATCATCCACCGTGCGGTCGGGGGCGTACTGGCGTTCAATCCCTGCCACCCCGGCCGGCGGCGCAAGAAGAGGGTTCTGCTCAAAGAACCAACTGGTCAGAAGCCGGCCGTCACGAAGCCGGCTGACGACAAAAAAGAAGATAAAGAGAGAAACTTACCACGGGTGGAGGATTTGCGCGAGAATACGGCGCCTTGCCGTATTGCCAGTACCCGCTGAGCTTGCAGTTGGCAATGTAATTGACCATGAGCGCCACCTCCGCGTGGGGCATCTCCCATGTGCTCAGCCGGCTTGGGTCGAAGCGGCCGCTCATCTGACACATCATATGGGGCCGGCTCTGGAGAGGAAGGATCCGGCGCTCCACGAAGGCGGCCACCAAGTCGGCCCCGCGCAAGCCTTCTGACTGAATCAGCACCCGAAGCTGGGAGATGGCGGCGTTCCCCGCCGGAGACAACGACCGGGATCGGAAGCTCCACGAGGGATGCCTCCCAGCCGGCGGGCCGGCTACGTAAGCCGGCAGGTTGATGTAGTCTTCTTTCTCGGCGACGTTCTTCACATAGAAATAAGATCTCTGCCAGACCTTTACCGACTAGATCAGGGGGATGGGCGGGAACGGATTGTTCTCACTCGCCCTCCTCATGGCGATGAAGGCCCCGCAGGGGGCGGGCACGCCGGCGACGGCTGTGCCGAGCTTGCTCTGGAAGAACTCTCCCCAGAGCTCCAGCGTGGGGAGCAGCCCCAAGAAGCCTTCGCAGAGGGAGACGAAGGCCGACAGCAGCATCACCGCATTGGGCGTGAGGTGATGCGACTGGAGGTTGTAGAAGTCGACGAAGGAGCGCAGAAACCCGCTCGCCGGGAGGCCGAAGCCGCGCAGGCAGTGCGAGCGGAAGACAACCCGCTCGCCCTCCTCCGGCGCCGGCGAGATCTCCCTCGCGGGCGCCAGGCGGACCTGTACGCGGTCGGCGCCGGGCAGGCGCCGGGTCTGGCGAAGGAACTCCACGTGGTCTTCATGGACGTTGGAGCCGTCCCAGGAGCTTGACAACGCCATGGGAGCGAGGTGGCGTGGAGACGCGACGGCGCTGAGACGGGAGGCTGCAGCGGTAGCGAAAGGAAGAAGACGAGGGTTAGGAGGGACGGAGTGGGAGGGAGCGTGCGAACCTCTGTCGCTCCCCCTCCTCCCCCTACTTATAGGCTCACGTGGCGGAGCCGAGGAGGCGTGGCATGGGGAAGCGTGGGGGTCGATCGTGCCCACTCCCCACGCCCCGCGATTATTGATCCTTAATGGCGAGACGAAAACTGCCTTGAGAAGGCGAGCGGCCCTGTGGGCCACGGGAGATCCGCGCCCGGACCGAGGCTCGCGAGTGGCGGGCCCGGGCCTGCGGCGGCGTCCCGTCGCGCGCGTGCGCTCGCAGGATCCTGCCGCCACGTGGCCGCGAGAGGGCCCGTGGTCAGCACGCAGGTCCCCTCTCCTCCCGCCTACGCGGGGCTATCTGAAGTCGGCGTACGCCCGCGATGCCGGCTCTTCAGGATAGGAAGCTGACCAAGCTTCTCGTCCCCCTGTTCACCTCGGAGCTCGATCAGCTTCGGGGACTACTGTCGGAGTAAATAGCCATGGGTAGCCTAGCCGGCTTCCCCTGGCACTTGTGAAAAAGTTACGAGCCCGCCTGGCTCTCAAGAATCCAAGACATGGGGCCGCCTTCCCCTAGCCGGCTGCGATCAAGGCCGGCTTTCGGAAGGCGGTCCGACTTTAACCCTCACGAGAGGGTCGACTCCAAGACGCCGGCTGTGAGAAGGCCGACTCCTTCGAGCCGGCTCCCCGCAAAGCAGTCAAGACCATACCCACAAAGTTTGCACCCACCTAACGGCGGTGCGACGGGGCGTGGCTACAGAAGAGCCTGCAACCCCCGAATCCCGGGGCACGCCTGGCATAGTGCGCCGTACGAGGTAGGCATGACCCGTCCGGCGCAGCACTGTTGCCATGTTGACCCTGGCCTCACCCACGGCGGGCCGCCAGCGTGGCCCACAGGCGGTGGGCCCCTTAGAGTAGAGAGACGGCCGAAGGCGGCCACGCTTCTAACCAGCAGGCCCAAGACAGAGCCGGCTCCCCGCAGCCGGCTTGCCGCCTCCCTCGAAGAAGACGCCCCATTAAGGAGACAAGACGTGGTAAGGCTACAGCGATCGTCCGACGGGCGGCGGTATTGTAGCCGCGATTACCACGATGAAGCTCACGTCAACAAGATGAAGCCACAGTGACCAGCCGCTGACCTGGCCCCGGATAGTGGGGCCTGCCTGTCGACCAAGGAGTTGGCAGCCGGCGGGACCCACCAGTCGGCGGGCCCCAGCAGCCGGCGCAGAAGCCGGCGAGCGCAGTCACAGACGGCTGGGCCCCGCGCCCAGCCGGATTACCATTGTACCCCCGGGGGGTAGGCCTATATAAACCCCCCGGAGCACCCATGCAAAGGGTTGGACCCCCTGCTAGTTCTAGACACCATCCAAGGAGAAGGAGCAGCCTAGCCGTGCCCTTTCCTCCTCCTCCCCCCAAAACAGCTCAAGGAGCGTCGTGTAGCTACTCGATTCATCTAGCGAGCATGCGGAGACCCCGCAGAGCAGCAGTAGGGGTGTTATCTCCTCGGAGAGCCCCGAAGCTGGGTAAGATCCGCCGGCGTGCATGTCTTCGCCTCATCCCGCTTCTAGGCACCGGCGATGTCTTACTGGATCCCACAAAGATAAGCCACCCGTTGGCATATGTCGCACCCACCACCCGACACCAGTCTTGCGTAAGCGTACGCGTAATGTCGGTCCGGGCCGCTTCATCCAACAATACCACCGAACCAAAATGTGACATGCTGGTAAGCAGTATGACTTGCATCGCCCACAACTCACTTGTGTTCTACTCGTGCATATAACATCTACGCATAAAACTTAGCTCGGATGCCTCTGTTGGGGAACGCATTAATTTCAAAAATTTCCTATGCACACGCAGGATCATGGTGATGCATAGCAACGAGAGGGGAGAGTGTTGTCCACATACCCTCGTAGACCGAAAGCGGAAGCGTTAGCACAACGCAGTTGATGTAGTCATACGTCTTCACGATCCGACCGATCCAAGTACCGAATGTACGGCACCTCCGAGTTTTGCACACATTTAGCTCGATCACATCCCGCGAACGCCGATCTAGCGGAGCTTCACGGGAGAGTTCTGTCAGCATGACGGCGTGATGATGGTGATGATGTTGCTACCGACGTAGGGCTTCACCTAAGCACCGCTACGATATGATCGAGGTGGTATATGTTGGAGGGGGCACCGCACACGGCTAAGAGATCAAGAGACCAATTGTTGTGTCTAGGGGCCTCCTGCCCCCGTATATAAAGGAACAGGGGAAGGAGGCGGCCGGCCAGTAGGAGGGCGCGCCAGGGAGGAGTCCTACTCCCACCGGGAGTAGGACTCCCTCTTTTCCTAGTTGGAGTAGGAGGGGGGAAGGAAGGGAAGGAGAGAGGAGGAAGGAAAGGGGGTGCCGCCCCCCCTCCTTGTCCAATTCGGACTAGAGGGGGAGGGGGTGATGAAGCTATGTACCTAGGGTAGGGTCATAGGCCTGACCTAGACACCCTCCCCTAGGACATTGCCCTAAAACCAGAAGCATTTGAAGAGGAGTCATCATCCACTCGACCATGAGGACTTCCACTCGGAAGATTTGAAGTCACTCGATCGTGGAGACTGTCACTCGACCACCAGAAGGTCTAAAGTAGCTCTGAACTACAACTGTCGGACATCACCTCATAGCTTTAATGGTCATTATGTCTCTTTATTTACTAGCGTTACCAGTAACGTCTCCCTTTAATGTACCTTAAACCCTTTGTAACGTGGGACGGCTGGGGTCCTAGCGCACTCTATATAAGCCACCACCCTCCACAGGCACAAGGGTTCACATCTTTTGTAAACACACACACACACACCCACACACACACACGTATAATCCAGTCGACCGCCTCAGGGCACCGAGACGTAGGGCTGTTACTTCCTCCGCGAAGGGCCTGAACTCGTAATCTCATGTGTACAACTACTCCATAGCTAGGATCTTGCCTCCTCATACCTACCCCCATTCTACTGTCAGTCTTAGATCCACGACAGTTGGCACCCACCATGGGGTAGGTGTCTTAGCAGTTTATTGGAGAAGTTGTGATTCTTCTGATTCCCATCGTCATGGTTTCTGGCGGAGGATTGGCTGAGGGCCGTGAGATCCGTCTCGGCACGCTCGTCTTCATCGCCGATGACTCCGCTTGGCTCCACGAGGCTCCACTCAACGTTAAGGCGCTCCCCGTCCGTGGGGCGACGCACTTCCGCGCATGCGTCCGCGGCTTCCTTCTTCGGCAGCCGTCGACTCAGTATCAGTTGGCTCCTACGGCATCCTCGCTTCCTGTTGTCCGCCGGCATCAGCGATCCGGTCGGTCGCGGCTTCAACAGTGGGTGAGACATGCGGTGGCCCGCCAATCGGCCACCTCACAAATCGCGGCGATCGAGCCCAATGAAACTCTCTACGGCCTGTTCAATATGTCGACTGGCTCCGTCGAGACTACATCCGAGTGCGATAGCAGTGACCCCGCGGCAGAAGTCTTGATGGTCAATGGACCATGCAGTCCTCCTGGATTCACCCGTGAAGACGGTGGCGATGGAGTCGGTGACCCATCACATGTTCACGAGGAGTACCGCCCCGAACCCCTCTCTTCGCATCGGAGCGAAGATCTTCACCACCGTAATATGGATGCACATCACACTCCTATCGTTGGAGAAACCCCTGAGGCCCAGGCCTTGGAGGGGGCGCGTCTGGCCAACTTGGTTGAGCACACTCAATTGGAGAACCTCCAGCGCGCACTCGATGAGCGTGCTCGGCAGCGGATTCCCGAATCCAGTCGACGACAACTTTTTCCGCCTTCGACTCAGGTATACCGAACTCCGATCCAGAATCTCATGGCTGCAGCTCGAATAGCAGAGTCAATTCAACCTTCCCAGTCAAAAGCTGGCCGAGGTTTGATGCAGATCCGGGCTTCACTCTGGGCGGCGGGAGAGCGGAACATAGTGGTATCTCAGTCACGGAACAGGATTCATAGCAGATCTGTGGTGGCAGACACTGTCCAATCGGCTCACAGCCCAAGATCGCCTCCTCGGCATGAGGAACATGGGCACCGGCAAGATCAGTACAGGAACCGCAAGCAGTATGATCATCGACTCGACCACGATGGCCGTCGTCGAGTGCCCACGCCCCCTCCGAGGAGTGGGTCATACGCGCTTTGGCAGCAAGATGACAGGCGCCCCCACAGCGGCGAACGAAGAATTCCGGTCGACCCCAGAGAGCCAGGTGTTGATGCAAGATCTATCCTCGTCCAAGGTCTAGTCGATAGGAACAGGGCTCACAGAGCATGCCATGATAGAGATCATCCGACTGGAAGCAGGGTGCACATCTCAGGACCCGAGTGTTTCAGCAGAGCCATCAGAGCAGCAGTGATTCCTCCTAACTTCAGGTTGGCGACTGGAGTCAGTAAGTTCACTGGCGAGTCCAAGCCAGACACTTGGCTTTAAGACTACCAAGTGGCCGTGTAGATTGGTGGCAGCAATGATGATGTGGCTATGAAGCACCTCTCCTTGATGTTGGAGGGCTCAGCCAGAGCATGCTTGAATCAATTGGATCCTGGCAGCATATATAGTTGGGAGGAACTTGCTCGAGTGTTTGTTAGGACCTTTGAAGGCACTTGCAAAAGGCCGGCAGGGTTGACAGAATTGCAGTGTTGCATTCAGAAACCGAATGAAACTTTGAGGGATTATATCCAGAGGTGGATCACGTTACACCATACAGTGGAGAATGTGTCAGATCACCAAGCAATCTGTGCCTTCAAGGAAGGTTTTAAGTATCGATAGTTGAATATGAAATTCGGCCGGACAGGAGATATGACTCTGACTCGGATGATGGAGATTGCCACCAAATATGGCAATGGTGAAGAGGAAGACCGACTCCGGAGTGGCAAACACAAAACATTCGCCCAAGAAACCGGGGGAGGGAATTCCAGTCAGAAACAGAAGCGAAAGGCCGAACCAGCTGCTCCTGGTGAAGCTTTAGCCGTTACCCAAGGAAAGTTCAAGGGAAAGCCTAAAGGGCCCTGGACTCCCAAGAAAGTTAAAGATCAAGATGGGAATGATGTGTTGGATTTACCGTGCCATATTCATACCAAAAAAGATGAAGAGGGGAATTTCATTTACCCTAAACACACTACTCGACAGTGTCGTCTCCTGATCCAGCAGTTCCGAGAGAAACAGCCCAAGGAGAAGGAAAAGGAGTCAGACAGAGGTGGGGATAGGGAAGAAGATGATGATGGTTTTCCCAATGTCAATTCCACGCTGATGTTTTTTGCTGATGTTGAAAGCAAAAGTCGATTGAAAGTTATTAATAGGGAGGTGAACATGGTCGCTCCGTCAACACCCAGTTATCTGAAGTGGTCCCAGACTGCCATCACGTTCGACCAATTAGACCACCCAGCGCATATAGCCACCCCTGGGAGGCAAGCACTGGTGGTCGACCCGGTTGTAGAAGGCACTCGACTGACTAAAGTGCTGATGGATGGAGGCAGTGGCCTGAATATCCTTTACGCTGAAACTTTGAAAGGAATGGGCATTCCGATGTCCAAGCTTAGTGAAAGCAACATGACTTTCCATGGCGTCATACCTGGCAAGAAGGCTCAGTCACTCGGCCAGATCACCCTTTATGTGGTTTTTGGTCATTCCAAGAATTACCGCAAAGAGAAGTTGATGTTTGAGGTAGTGGATTTCAAGAGTTCTTACCATGCTATTCTAGGAAGACCCGCTTATGCACGTTTTATGGCTCGACCATGTTACGTGTATCTCAAATTGCAGATGCCTGGCCCTAGAGGAGTAATCACTGTCACTGGCAATCGGCAGAAGGCAGAAGAGTGCTTCCACAAGGGCTCAAAAATTGCCGATGCACAGGTGGCAGTAGTGTAACTGCAAGAGTATCAAAAAAATGTAGATCCGAGTGATTTGTTGCGAGCCAAGAAGCCTGCCACAGATTCTGCATTTCAGTCGTCTGGTGAAACAAAGCCGACTCATATTCACCCGACCGACCCCAATGCTTCTCCCACCCATATCTCAATAACACTCGACAGCAAATAGGAAGAAGCGCTCATCTAGTTACTCCATGAGAACTGGGACATCTTTGCATGGAAACCTTCTGACATGTCGGATATACCCAGGGGACTGGCTGAGCATCGTTTGCGAGTCAACCCAAAAGTAAAACCAGTCAAGGAACATCTCCGACAGTCCGCCGTCCAGAGGAGAAAAGAAATTGGCGAGGAAGTGGCTCGGCTCCTGGCAGCTGAGTTCATCCGAGAGATCTACCACTCTGAGCGGCTCGCCAATGTTGTCATGGTCCCCAAGAAGGATGATTCACTTCGCATGTGCATTGACTTCAAGCATATCAATCGGGCCTACCCGAAAGATCATTTTCCTCTTCCCCACATCGACCAAATTGTCGACTCAACTGCGGGGTGTGAGCATTTGTCCTTCTTGGACGCCTATTCCGGGTACCATCAGATCTGACTGTATGGACCTGATGAGATAAAAACGGCTTTCATCACTCCATTCGGATGTTTCTGTTATATCACTATGCCACTCGGCCTGAAGAACGCCGGAGCCACATTCATGTGGATGATCCAGAAGTGTCTACTCACTCAAATCAGTCGGAATGTGGAAGCATACATGGATGACATTGTAGTCAAGTCACGTAAAGGTTCCGACCTGCTAGCTGACCTTGCCGAAACCTTTGCCAACCTCAGAAGGTATGATATCAAGCTTAATCCATCAAAGTGCACATTCAGAGTTCCTGGTGGAAACTTACTCGGTTTCCTTGTTTCCGAACGAGGGATCGATGCTAACCCAGAGAAAGTTGGTGCCATTCTTCAGATGAAATGCCCTGTGCATGTGCACGATGTCCAGAAGTTTACTGGTTGTTTGGCCGCCTTGAGTCGATTCATTTCTCGTCTCGGTGAAAAGGCACTGCCTCTTTACCGACTAATGAAGAAGTCTGATAAGTTCGAGTGGACTCCGGAAGCTGATGCAGCATTTGTAGAGCTCAAAGCCCTACTTTCCACCCAGCCGGTGCTTGCTACACCAATCAGCAAAGAGCCTTTACTGCTTATATTGCAGCCACTGGACAAGTTGTCAGTACAGTAATCATGGTCGAGCATGAAGAAGAAGGAAAAACTTATAAAGTTCGGCGCCTAGTATATTACATTTCTGAAGTTCTGACTCCACCAAAGCAAAGATATCCCCATTATCAGAAGCTTGTTTATGGAATTTACATGACCACGAAGAAGGTTGCACACTATTTCTCTGGTCATTCCATTATAGTCGTCAGCGACGCTCCATTATCGGAGATTTTGAACAACAGAGATGCAACTGGTCGAGTGGCAAAGTGGGCAATTGAACTCCTTCCCCTGGATATCAAGTTTGAAGCAAAGAAGGCTATTAAGTCCCAAGCAATAGCTGATTTCCTCGCCGAGTGGATTGAACAGCAACTTCCAGCCCAAATTTACTCGGAGCATTGGACCATGTTCTTCGATGGGTCCAAGATGCTGAATGGTTCCGGTGCTGGAGTGGTGTTGGTCTCCCCCCGTGGTGACAAACTCAGTTATGTTCTCCAGATTCACTTTGACTCCTCCAACAATGAGGCTGAATACGAGGCACTTCTGTATGGGTTGCGTATGGCCATTTCACTCGGCGTTCGTCGCCTCATGGTCTATGGTGACTCGGATTTAGTTGTCAATCAGGTGATGAATGAGTGGGACGTCAGAAGCCCAGCCATGACTGGTTATTGCAATGCAGTAAGAAAGTTAGAAAAGAGATTTGAGGGGTTAGAGCTCCATCACATCCCTCGACTGAAAAATCAAGCAGCCGATGATCTGGCAAAGATAGGCTCCGAGAGAGAAGCAATTCCCAGTAATGTGTTCCTGGAGCATATTCATACACCTTTAGTTCAAGAAGATCCCTTCACTGAAGAGCCCCCACAGCCGAAGAGTGCCACCGATCCGACTGAAATCGAGATTCCAGTCGTGGTCGACTTGATCATGGAAGTTTTGGTCATCACCCCCGATTGGACATTATCGCATACATTCTTAGAAGGGAGCTTCCAGAAGATGAAGAAGAGGCTCGACAGATCGTCCGTCGATCTAAGGCCTTTACTATGATAAGAGGACAGTTGTTCAGAGAAAGTGTGACTGGAGTTTGCCAGAAATGCATAACACCTGAAGAAGGTCGAGGGATCCTCAATGATATCCACTCGGGGACCTATGGTCACCATGCGTCCTCTCGGACCATTGTGGCCAAAGCATACCGAGCGGGATTTTACTGGCCTCAGGCAAATGAGATGGCACAAGAAATAGTCGACAAATGTGAAGGTTGCCAGTTTTACTCCAACATGTCTCACAAGCCTCCGTCAGCCCTGAAGACCATTCTACTCATCTGGCCTTTTGCTGTTTGGGGATTGGATATGGTTGGACCTTTGAGGACTGGCAGGAGTGGATTCACTCATGTGCTTGTAGCAGTCGACAAGTTCGCCAAGTGGATTGAAGCCAAGCCTATCAAGAACCTTCATGCCAGTACTGTTGTCAGCTTCATCACAGAGATAACATTCAGATATGGTGTTCCACACAGCATCATCACTGACAACGGATCAAACTTCGATTTTGATGAGTTCAGGACTTTTTGTGCTTCACAAGGTACTCGAGTCGACTATGCCTCAGTTGCCCACCCCCAATCGAATGGGCAAGCTGAAAGAGCAAATGGATTGATTCTCAAAGGACTGAAACCCCGACTGATGCGTGACCTCAAACACGCAGCAGGAGCTTGGGTCGATGAACTTCCATCAGTATTATGGGGATTGAGGACAACTCCCAATCGGTCGACTGGCAGAACCCCATTTTTCTTGGTTTGTGGAGCCGAAGTTGTACTTCCGAGTGACTTGCTCCACAATGCCCCCCGAGTCGAGCTTTTCTCATAGGAAGAAGCAGAACAAGCATGGCAGGATGCAGTTGACCTCCTTGAAGAAGAAAGAGAGATGGCCTTGATCCGATCAACCATCTATCAGCAAGACCTGCGTCAATTCCATGCCAGAAACGTGAGAGGTCGAGCATTTCAAGAGGGAGACTTAGTTCTCCGAGTGGATCAGCAGAAACCACACAAGCTTGCTGATAACCCACAAGTATAGGGGATCACAACAATTTTCGATAAGTAAGAGTGTCGAACCCAACGAGGAGCTAAAGGTAGAACAAATATTCCCTCAAGTTCTATTGACCACCGATACAACTTTACGCACGCTTGACGTTCGCTTTACCTAGAACAAGTATGAAACTAGAAGTACTTTGTAGGTGTTGTTGGATAGGTTTGCAAGATAATAAAGATTACGTAAATATGTCTAGATAAAGAAACAATAAAGTAAATATAGCGAGTATGGAAAAGTGGTGGTAGGAGTTGCGAAATTGCCCCTAAGCAATTGACTACTTTACTAGACCGATAGCAAGTATTATGTGGGAGAGGCCACTGCTAGCATGTCATCCCTGACTTGGAATTCTATGCACTTATGATTGGAAGTATTAGCAAGCATCCGCAACTACTAATGTTCATTAAGGTAAAACCCAACCATAGCATTAAGATATATTGGTCCCCCTTCAATCCCGTATGCATCAATTTCTATGCTAGGTTGAAGCTTCTGTCACTCTTGCCCTCCAATACATAGTCCTATCAACATACAACTAACCCTATGGTGTGATCCATGCGCGCAATCATATGATGGGAACCAAAGGACAGCAACATAACCACAAGCAAATTAAATCAATCATAGCAATTCATCAACCACCGATAGGACAACGAAAATCTACTCAGACATCATAGGATGGCAACACATCATTGGATAATAATATGAAGCATAAAGCACCATGTTCAAGTAGAGGGTACAGCGGGTTGCGGGAGAGTGGACCTCTGTAGATAGAGGGGGGAAGGTGATGGAGATGTTGGTGAAGATGGCGGAGGTGTTGGTGTAGATCGCGGTGATGATGATGGCCCCCGGCGGCGTTCCGGCGCCACCGGAAACGAGGGGGAGAGAGCACCCCTCCTTCTTCTTCTTCCTTGACCTCCTCCCTAGATGGGAGAAGGGTTTCCCCTCTGGTCCATGGCCTCCATGGAACGGGAGGGGCGAGAGCCCCTCCGAGATTGGATCTGTCTCTCTGCCTCTCTCTGTTTCTGCGTTCTTAGATTCTTCCCTTTCACCGTTTCTTATATTCCCGGAGATCCGTAACTCCGATTGGGCTGAAATTTTGACACGATCTCTATCCGGAAATTAGCTTTCTTGCAGCGAAAGAAGGGCACCAACCGCCTTACGGGGTGGCCACGAGGGTCAGGGGCGCGCCCCCCTACCTCGTGGGCCCGTCGAGCATCGTCTCGCGTGGATTTTTCTTCCCAAAAATCATATATAATGCAAAAAAATCTCCGTGAGTTTTTATTCCGTTTGGACTCCGTTTGAGATGGATATTATGCGAAACAAAAAACATGCAACAAACAGGAACTGGCACTAGGCACTGGATCAATATGTTAGTCCCAAAAGTAGTATAAAAAGTTGCCAAAAGTATATGAAAGTTGTAGAATATTGGCATGGAACAATCAAAAATTATAGATACGATGGAGACGTATCAGCATCCCCAAGCTTAATTCCTGCTCGTCCTCGAGTAGGTAAATGATAAAAAAGATAATTTTTGATGTGGAATGCTACCTAGCATAATCTTGATCATGTAATCTAATCATGGCATGAATATTAAGATACGAGTGATTCAAAGCAATAGTCTATCATTTGACATAAAAACAATAATACTTCAAGCCCACTAATAAAGCAATCATGTCTTTTCAAACAAGGACAAAGAAAGTTATCCCTACAAAATCATATAGTCTGTCTATGCTCCATCTTCACCACACAAAATATTCACATCATGCACAACCCCGATGACAAGCCAAGCAATTGTTTCATACTTTTGATGTTCTCAAACCTTTTCAACTTTCACGCAATACATGAGCATGAGCCATGGACATAGCACTATAGGTGGAATAGAATGGTGGTTGTGGAGAATACAAAAAGGAGAAGATAGTCTCACATCAACTAGGCGTATCAACGGGCTATGGAGATGCCCATCAATAGATATCAATGTGAGTGAGTAGGGATTTCCACGCAACGGATGCACTAGAGCTATAAGTATATGAAAGCTCAAACTAAAACTAAGTGGGTGTGCATCCAACCTGCTTGCTCATGAAGACCTAGGGCATTTGAGGAAGCCCATCGTTGGAATATACAAGCCAAGTTCTATAATGAAAATTCCCACTAGTATATGAAAGTGATAGCTCAAGAGGCTCTCTATATGAAGAACATGGTGCTACTTTGAAGCACAAGTGTGGTAAAAGGATAGTAACATTGCCCCTTCTCTCTTTTTCTCTCATTTTTTTGTTTTTTTTTGTTTTTTCGGGCCTTCTCTTTTTTTGCCTTTCTTTTTTTATTTTTATTTTATTTTTTCGTCCGGAGTCGCATCCCGACTTATGGGGGAATCATAGTCTCCATCATCCTTTCCTCACTTGGGCAATGCTCTAATAATGATGATCATCACACTTTTATTTACTTACAACTCAATGCCTAGAACAAAGTATGACTCTATATGGATGCCTCCGGCGGTGTACCGGGATGTGCAATGATGTAGCGTAGCAATGACATCAAAAAACGGACAAGCCATGAAAACATCATGCTAGCTATCTTACGATCATGCAAAGCAATATGACAATGAATGCTCAAGCCATGTATATGATGATGATGAAAGTTGCATGGCAATATATCTCGGAATGGCTATGGAAATGCCATGATAGGTAGGTATGGTGGCTGTTTTGAGGAAGGTATATGGTGGGTTTATGGTACCGGCGAAAGTTGCGCGGTACTAGAGAGGCTAGCAATGGTGGAAGGGTGAGAGTGCGTATAATCCATGAACTCAACATTAGTCATAAAGAGTTCACATACTTATTGCAAAAATCTATTAGTCATCGAAACAAAGTACTACACGCATGCTCCTAGGGGGATAGATTGGTAGTAAAAGACCATCACTCGTCCCCGACCGCCACTCATAAGGAAGACAATCAATAAATAAATCATGCTCCGACTTTGTTACATAACAGTTCACCACACGTGCATGCTACGGGAATCACAAAACTCAACACAAGTATTTCTACAATTCACAACCACCCACTAGCATGACTCTAATATCACCATCTTTATATCGCAAGACCATCATATTCAGTGATCTACAAGTTTTATGTAGGATTTTATGACTAACCATGTGAATGATCAATTCCTGTCATCTCTCTAAATAGATATAAGTGAAGCAAGAGAGTTTAATTCTTTCTACAAAAGATATGCCTGTGCTCTAACAAATCTAAGTGAAGCAAAATAGCATTCTACAAATAGTGGTTGTCTATGTAAAGAGAAACATGCAATCCAAACTTCAAATGATATAAGTGAAGCACATGAAGCAATTCTATAAAGCCATACTCAAAAGATATAAGTGAAGTGCATAGAGCATTCTATAAATCAACCAAGGACTATCTCATACCAGCATGGTGCACAAAAGAAAAATGAAAATTGAATGCAAAAGACGCTCCAAGATTGCACATATCGCATGAACGAAACGAATCCGAAAACATACCGATACTTGTTGAAGAAAGAGGGGATGCCTTCCGGGGCATCCCCAAGCTTAGACGCATGAGTCTCCTTGAATATTTACTTGGGGTGCCTCCGGCATCTCCAAGCTTGAGCTCTTGCTTCTCTTCCTTCTTCTCACATCAAGACCTTCTCGATCATCGAACACTTCACCCACACAAAACTTCAACAGAGAACTCGGTAAGATCCGTTAGTATAATAAAGCAAATCACTACTCTAAGTACTGTTGCAAACCAATTCATATTATTTTTTTGCATTGTGTCTACTTTAATATAACTTTTTCATGGCTTAATCCACTAATATAAATTGATAGTTTCATCAAAACAAGCAAACTATGCATCAAAAACAGAATATGTCTAAAACAGAACAGTCTGTAATAATCTGAACATTCACCATACTTATGATACTTAAAAAATTCTACCAAAATTAGGAAAAATAATAATTTGTATAGGAAGACAGTGCAAAAAGAATCAGAACCATTTGACGTTCCACCTAAAAATTAAAAATCACGCACTTAAGCCAAAGTTTCTGTCCTGCACCATACAAACCATCAAGCAAATGTAAACATCCTAAAGGCAAACCTTGGCACATTATTTTTATAATACAAGGAATTGTACAAGGGGATAATTATTTTTATTGAAAAGTTTTTGTAATCAAGATTCACAAAGTTTCTGTGAGCATGAACAAAGTTCAAGGCTAGCTCCCACTTCAACAATGCTTGTCTTTCTCACTTTCGCTTTCCTTTTTTAAAAAGTTTTGGGTTCCCCTCTTTATTTTTATTGTTTTTAAACTATATGAAATCACTCAACAGAAATAAATGACTCCCTAAAACTTCTGGGTTGTCTCCCTGGCAGCGCTTTCTTTAAAGCCATTAAGCTAGGCATGTAGTGCTCAAGTAATGGATCCACCCGGATCCCAAGGTATATCAAAGCCAATTTTAGTTAACAATGATTTGTAATTTAGTGGTGAGCACAAGGTAACATATATCATGTAATGACGAAGTATAACTCTCTTCCTATGCATCGGCATGTCATAAAAGAACAATTCATGCACACACAGTAAAGGCCAATGCATAGCATAAGCAGTTTCTTGCAATTTTATCATATTGGAAACATAGAGAGGTGGAGATATATTTCCTCTCTCATAATAATTGCAAGTAGGAGCAGCAAGCACATGCATATTATATTCATTAAAATCATCATGTGTAACGGTAAAAGGCAACCCACCAATATAATCCTTAATAAGGGCAAACTTCTCTGATATAGTGTAGTTGGGAGAATTCAAAAGGATAATAGGACTATCATGCGTGGGTGCAATAGCAACAATTTCATGTTTAACATAAGGAACTATAGCAAGTTCATCTCCATAAGCATAATTCATATTGGCATCTTGGCCACAGGCATAGAAAGCATCATCAAAAAGGGATATTTCAAGAGAATCAATGGGATCATAACAATCATCATAGCAATCATCCTTCAGTAAGCACGAAGGGAAATTAAAAAATGTATGAGTTGAAGAGTTACTCTCATTAGAAGGTGGGCACGGTAGCTAATCCGCTCTTCCTCCTTTTGTTCTTCGCTCTCCTCATCATCTTTTTCATCCAATGAGCTCACAGTTTCATTAATTTCTTCTTCCATAGACTCCTGCAAAATATTAGTCTCTTCTTGGACAGCGGAGTAGTACTCAATATATGGTTCAACATAGGCATTAGAAGCATAATTATCATAGCAATATTTAAGTATGGCAAAATTTTCAGATTTGTAAAGAGTAGCATCATGCTTTTCAATCAAAGAAGCAATTTCGTAAGCACCCTTAAAAGCAACAAATTCTTCAATTTGTTGAACATCATAGTAATTATAAACACCCTTAGCATACGAAGATACGATTCCATTATCACTAAACTCACATTGATAGGGAAGGTGTTTCTTAGGGTTTTCAGAACAACAAGTAAAATCATATATTTCACATAAATTCCAAGCATAGCATTGCAAACGATGAATTTGATCCAGTAAAGTTTTCCCTTTTTCAGATATTCGGTGTCGCACAAAACAAGCATGCTCATCTAAAGATTTTCCATCAACTAAGCTAGTTGGGGTTTCAGCACGAGCACATAGGGATCGAAGATGATCCAAGTAATAAGCTTCAGCAGTGTGATAGATTTTGGGTGGTTCTTCAACCATTGGTTTAGTAGGTACAACTAATTTTTTTGGTATTTTGCGTTTCCTACCCATAACTAAAGATAGAAAACAACTAAGAATAGCAAATAAAAATTACTTAGTGATAAAGCAAACAAGCACACATGAGAATATTCACCCCACGCTATTGCTCCCGGCAACGGCGCCAGAAAAAGGTCTTGATAACCCACAAGTATAGGGGATCGCAACAGTTTTCGATAAGTAAGAGTGTCGAACCCAACGAGGAGCTAAAGGTAGAACAAATAATCCCTCAAGTTCTATCGACCATCGATACAACTCTGCGCATGCTTGACGTTCGCTTTACCTAGAACAAGTATGAAACTAGAAGTACTTTGTAGGTGTTGTTGGATAGGTTTGCAAGATAATAAAGATTACGTAAATATGTCTAGATAAAGAAACAATAAAGTAAATATAGCGAGTATGGAAAAGTGGTGGTAGGAGTTGCGAAATTGCCCCTAAGCAATTGACTACTTTACTAGACCGATAGCAAGTATTATGTGGGAGAGGCCACTGCTAGCATGTCATCCCTGACTTGGAATTCTATGCACTTATGATTGGAAGTATTAGCAAGCATCCGCAACTACTAATGTTCATTAAGGTAAAACCCAACCATAGCATTAAGATATATTGGTCCCCCTTCAATCCCGTATGCATCAATTTCTATGCTAGGTTGAAGCTTCTGTCACTCTTGCCCTCCAATACATAGTCCTATCAACATACAACTAACCCTATGGTGTGATCCATGCGCGCAATCATATGATGGGAACCAAAGGACAGCAACATAACCACAAGCAAATTAAATCAATCATAGCAATTCATCAACCATCGATAGGACAATGAAAATCTACTCAGACATCATAGGATGGCAACACATCATTGGATAATAATATGAAGCATAAAGCACCATGTTCAAGTAGAGGGTACAGCGGGTTGCGGGAGAGTGGACCGCTGTAGATATAGGGGGGTAGGTGATGGAGATGTTGGTGAAGATGGCAGAGGTGTTGGTGTAGATCGCGGTGATGATGATGGCCCCCGGCGGCGTTCCGGCGCCACCGGAAGCGAGGGGGAGAGAGCCCCCCTCCTTCTTCTTCTTCCTTGACCTCCTCCCTAGATGGGAGAAGGGTTTCCCCTCTGGTCCATGGCCTCCATGGAACGGGAGGGGCGAGAGCCCCTCCGAGATTCAATCTATCTCTCTGTCCCTCTCTGTTTCTGCGTTCTCAGATTCTTCCCTTTCACCGTTTCTTATATTCCCGGAGATCCGTAACTCCGATTGGGCTGAAATTTTGACACGATCTCTATCCAGAAATTAGCTTTCTTGCGGCGAAAGAAGGGCACCAACTGCCTTACGGGGTGGCCACGAGGGTCAGGGGCGCGCCCCCTACCTCGTGGGCCCCTCGAGCATCGTCTCGCGTGGATTTTTCTTCCCAAAAATCATATATATTCCAAAAAAATCTTCGTCAGTTTTTATTCCATTTGGACTCCGTTTGATATGGATATTCTGCGAAACAAAAAACATGCAACAAACAAGAACTGGCACTGGGCACTGGATCAATATGTTAGTCCCAAAAATAGTATAAAAAGTTGCCAAAAGTATATGAAAGTTGTTGAATATTGGCATGGAACAATCAAAAATTATAGATACGACGGAGACGTATCACTTGCTCCCTCTTAGGAAGGCCCCTTCGTGGTCACCAGAGTGCTCCACAATGGAGCGTACCACCTCTATGACATCGAGCACAAGAAAGACGAGCCGCGTGCCTGGAATGCGGAGCTGCTCCGCCCCTTTTATACTTAAGCACTCAGTCTGTTGAGATGTAATAAGAAGCACCTTTATAGTTTGTTTATGAAAGACAAGAATTTTTTGCAGTCTCCCAAAATGATTATCAATTGCTTAAGTTTGTTTTTGAGATCCCCCAGTAGGTGGCTTAGCTGTGAATCCGTTTCGCCTAAGTTTCAAGAAAATCCTACCGAGTGATGAGCAAGCCTCTCACTCGGGGGCTTAGATGCAGTCCAGTACTCGCCTAAGTTTCAAAAATCATACCGAGTGATGAGCAAGCCTCTCACTCGGAGGCTTAGCTGCAGTCCAGTAATCGCCTTAGTTTCAAAAATCCTACCGAGTGATGAGCAAGCCTCTCACTCGGAGGCTTAGCTGCAGTCCAGTACTCGCCTAAGTTTCAAAAATCCTACCGAGTGATGAGCAAACATCACACTCGGGGGCTTAGCTGCAGTCTAGTACTCACCTAAGTTTCAAAAATCCTTCCGAGTGATGAGCAAACCTCACACTCGAGGGATTAGCTGCAGTCCAATACTCGCCTAAGTTTCAAAAATCCTACCGAGTGATGAGCAAACCTCACACTCGGGGGCTTAGCTGCAGTCCAGTGCTCGCCTAAGTTTCAAAAATCCTACCGAGTGATGAGCAAACCTCACACTCGGGGGCTTAGGTGCAGTCCAGTACTCGCCTAAGTTTCAAAATCCTACCGAGTGATGAGCAAACCTCACACTCGGGGGCTTAGCTGCAGTCCAATACTCGCCTAAGTTTCAAAAATCCTACCGAGTGATGAGCAAACCTCACACTCGGAGGCTTAGCTGCAGTCTAGTAGTCGCCTAAGTTGAAAAATCCTACCGAGTGATGAGCAAACCTCACACTCGGGGGCTTAGTTGCAGTCCAGTACTCGCCTAAGTTTCAAAAATCCTACCGAGTGATGAGCAAACCTCACACTCGGGGGCTTAGCTGCAGTCCAATACTCGCCTAAGTTTCAAAAATCCTACCGAGTGATGAGCAAACCTCACACTCGGGGGCTTAGCTGCAGTCCAGTGCTCGCCTAAGTTTCAAAAATCCTACCGAGTGATGAGCAAACCTCACACTCGGGGGTAGCTACAGTCCAATACTCGCCTAAGTTTCAAAAATCCTACCGAGTGATGAACAAACCACACACTCGGAGGCTTAGCTACAGTGTAGTACTCGCCTAAGTTGAAAAATCCTCTCCGCGGAGCTGCGCCACAAGTACAATGTCCGCTCCATCCCTATCCGCAAGGATGACGAGGTGCAGGTTGACTGCAATCCTCTCCACGGAGCTGCGCCACAAGTACAATGTCCGCTCCATCCCTATCCGCAAGGATGGCGAGGTGCAGGTCGACTGCAATCCTCTCCACGGAGCTGCGCCACAAGTACAGTGTCTGCTCCATTCCTATCTGCAAGGATGGCGAGGTGCAGGTCGACTGCAATCCTCTCCACGGAGCTGCGTCACAAGTACAATGTACGCTCCATCCCTATCCGCAAGGATGGCGAGGTGCAGGTCGACTACAATCCTCTCCACGGAGTTGTGCCACAAGTACAATATCCGCTCCATTCCTATCTGCAAGGATGACGAAGTGCAGGTCAACTGCAATCCTCTCCATGGAGCTGCGCCACAAGTACAATGTGCACTCCATCCTTATCCGCAAGGACGACGAGGTGCAGGTCGACTGCGAACCTCTCCTCAGAGCTGCGCCACAAGTACAATGTGCGCTCCATCCCTATCCGCAAGGATGACGAGGTGCAGGTCGATTGGGATATCTCCTTCAAAGTTGCATTTCAAAGAATATTCCGAGTGAAGAACAAGTTCCGCTCGAGGGCAAACACAAGCATATGCAAAAGATAAACCAAGATCGGATAAAATCTCAAGAGTTTTAGGACGAAGATAAAAGTACTCGGGCGTTAGGCCCGAAGGAGTTTAATGGTTAAAAAAACCACTCGGCATTCCGAGGCAAATTTAAAGCAAGCTTAAGTACCAAGTTCGTTCACTCGGCGGGAGGAGGACTTGCAGGCTCGACGAACTCGTCCAAATCAATCCCGTCTGCGATCCGAGTGGCAGCAGCAATGAAAGTCTCCATGAAGGACTGGAAGTCGTGCCTTTTTGTGTTGGCAACCTTGATCGCCGCCAGCTTCTCTTCTCGAGCTTCTTTGCAGTGGACTCTGACTAGTGACAGAGCCACGTCAGCACCGCATCGGGCAGAGGACTTCTTCCATTCCTGCACTCGACCAGGGACCTCATTGAGTCGAGCCATCAGAGACTCAAGATCATTCTGAAGCGTTGCCCTTGACCAGAGTGATCCATCAATACACAACACCGCCACCTTCAGACAAGCAAGATAGCTGGTAACACTGGTAACACGAGACTCCAGTCAAAGCACATTCATAGCAGCCTCATCGCCGACTGGAGAAAGGATAGGATCCAAACCCGTCTCGATCCGCCCAGTCTCCTCTTCAAAGTTTTGGCAGAATTATGAAAATTCAAAGATTTAATAAGTCGACTGGTCAGGATTAACTTGCAAATAGCAAAGCAGTCGGATTAAAAGGGATACCTTCGAGCATAAGAAAGAGCTTCTTAGCGAGGGTTTCCAGATAAGCTTCTAAGTCATTTCTCTTGCGAGCCATGTCTTCCAGCTTCTCGTTCAGAGCCACCTTATCCTTCTTCAGATGAGTCACCTCTCAGTTGGATTCAGTGAGAGACGACTCCAGCTTGCTTACTTCCCCTTCCAACGCTCTGACTGAAGCTAGCTTCTTATCAGCAAGGGCAATCTTCTCTTGAGCCTCCTTTTGCGCAGCTGCAAGGTCCAGGTCCTTCTTTTCCAGAGTCAGCCTCATTTTCTCTGCAAAATAAATAGTCAGATCAAACAGAAGAACTAAGGGGTAATTTGAAGGATGGTCGGGATAAGCAGTCGACAGGCAAGTTACCTTCCGTACCAGCAACTTCATCCTGAGCCTTCTTTAAGTTCTGCTGAGCCAACTCCAGATCAAGGTTGAGTTGCCTCTGCTTTTCCTCAAATTCGGCGAACTTGGACATAAGCGTACAATATTTCTATAGTGAGTAAAAGACATATCAATCGACAAGATCAAAGTTTATTTACTTCCGAGTGAATAAAAGTTCAAAACTACTCAGACCCCAACCGACTGCCAGCAGTCGACTGCGGTCTCGGGGACTACACCCAGTGGGTGCACTTAGCGTGCCCCCACTGGTTCGGATCCCACTCGACATGGTCCGCCCAGGCCGAGTAAAAGAAAGGTGCTCAGACCCCAGCCGACTGCCAGCAGTCGACTACGGTATCGGGGACTACACCCAGTGGGTGCACTTAGCGTGCCCCCGCTGGTTCAGAGCCCACTCGACGTGGTCCGCCCAGACCGAGTGGAAGAAAGAAAAGAGACAAAAAGTGCTCAGACCCCAGCCGACTGCCAACAGTCGACTGCGGTCTCGGGGACTACACCCAGTGGTGCACTTAGCGTGCCCCCACTGGTTCAGATCCCATTCGACCAGGCCGAGTGGAAGAGTGCAAATAATAAAGACGACAAAACACCCAGTGGGTGTACAGATTCGAAGCAGACAATAAGAGATTGTGCGAAGGAAAATATTCAGGTAGCATATCCTAATAAGACAAGTTCAGTCGGAAGTCAACTTACCTAGACATTGGCTCGAAGAGCCGCGCTGGCGTCGTAAGCAGCCTGGTTATTGTCGTGCACCACCTTCATCCGCTCCATCATTACGCCAACCTGACGGATAGCCTCCACAGCGGCGTCCGACTGGCTTTCCGGAACATGATAGGTGGTGAAGAAGGGGACAGACGGTCCAGACGCAACAGCTTGGAGCCCCGAGGCATGAGGTTGGATGGCTGAAGAAAACACTGGTACAGTCGATGGTGCGGGGCGCTCACTCGACTCTAGGACAGCAAAGGTTACAGAGGCTCTACTTGCATCTTCGGGCTGTTGGACTGTTGGTTCTGTCGCCAGTTCCGACTGAGATATCTTGCCAGCTACTGCTTTCTTGCTCCTCCTGGGCCTCGGCATCACGTCTTCATCGTCATCCGGAAGCTCGATAACATTGGGTGGGGCTGCAAAGAAATCAGTCGACCCCAAATGAATCACCAGAATTTAATCGACCAAGTAATCAAGAACAAGATCACGAGAGTTGTACCTGGGTTGGAGGTAACCGCATCTTCCATCCCCTCATCTTCGTACTAGCGGGTGGAAGTTCCAGAGGTGGCAGCACTGCAAATGTCAACATTCAGTCGGTCACGTTCGGTTACACCAAGTCAACCAAAGGATCAGGTCAGATTGTTACCCAGAGATAGTAGGAATGGCCACTTTGATTTTGGGCAAAGCCTTCGGCGGTTTGGAAGATGCGGCCTTCGGTAGTTTTCGGTGCTGGAGGCGAAGTAGTCTTGGGCTGCTTCGGTGTCTTCTCAGTCGGCACTGGAGAAGACGTCCGAGGGCGCTTCGAAGACTGCCCAGTCGGTGCGGCCACCAGGTCAGGGGTGCTTGCCGGGTCGTGAGTGTGCTTGGACCTCCTTTCTCTACGAGGAGGCGAGTCGACTTCTTCTTCATCACTCGGGTCGTCGCTCTCTTCGCCCTCCTCTTCGTCCGAGTGCCACTCGCCACTCTCACCTCCGCTCGCCTCCTCCTCCGAGTTCTGCTCCTGCTCTCCGTTGGGCATTGAATACATCTCAGTAAGAGCCTGAAAGATAACAAGCAAAGCAAAACAAACATCCAGCCGTCAACAGGCGGTTACATGGTTCATCAGAAAAGTTCTCAACAGTCCAGAGTCAGGCCTGGTCTGGCTGGCGCGAACTATCAAATGGAACGACCCACCTGGACCGCCTGGGGTTATCTTTGTTGCATGTGATGCCTCTCAGCCACTTCTCCACCGTGCCCTCGTCGATCTCCTCCGGGTGGATCCGAGTGGATCCTCAATGCCCGAGTACATCCACATTGGATGATCGCGAGCTTGGAGCGGTTGGACGCGTCGTTTGAGGAATACCTCCAGCAGATCCATACCAGTCACGCCGTCCCGGACGAGCTGGACCACCCGCTCGACCAACGCCTTCACCTGAGCTTTCTCCTCCGGGATCACTTTCAATGCGGAAGGCCTCTCGACCCGAGCCATAGAAAAGGCGGAGAGCCCGGTCGACTGACCTGGAGTCGGCTGGTCTTTACAATAAAACCAGGTCGACTGCCAACCCCGGACCGACTCGGGAAAGATCATGGTTGGGAAAGTACTTTTGTTCCTCATCTGAATCCCAAGACCCCCGCACATCTGAATCACGTGCGTTTTCTCGTCACTAGGATTGGCCTTCTTGACCGACTGAGAACAGCAAGTGAAAATGTGCTTGAAAAGACCCCAGTGTGGCCTACAACCTAAGAAGTTCTCACACATGGATATGTAGGCGGCAAGATATACGATGGAATTGGGATTGAAGTGGTGAAGTTGTGCTCCAAAGAAGTTCAAAAACCCCCGGAAAAAAGGATGGGGAGGTAGAGAAAATCCACGGTCGACATGAGCTGCGAGGAGTACGCACTCACCATCTCGAGGACGCGGTTCAGTCTCTCCTTCCTGGAGCCGCGCCGACTCGTGGGGGATCAGCCCTCCCTCGACCAGATCGTCGATGTCGTCCTGGCTGATGGTCGATCGGATCCAGTCACCTTGGATCCAGCCGTGCGGCAAGCCAGACCTTGAGGAGGATCCGCCCCGGCTGGACCTCTTCCCCTTCACCTTCGCCGTTGCCTTCTTCGCGCACTCCAACGCCACCGTCTTCTCCTTCCCCATGGCAGTGGTTCGAGTTCGAACGGAGCGACGATGCCGAGAGCGGAAGCAGATGTGGTGGAGAAAACAGAGGAGGAAGGGGAAGAATGGGAACGCATTGTGCGAAAACCCCCGTCCGACGCCTTATATGAGGTCATTTCCGAGTGGCTGACTCGTGGGCCTAGGCGATCCGATCAAATCCTGCAACAGTCGCGCACGCAATACGTGGTGAAAAAGGTGGTGCGGAGATCAAGGCGGCCTGCCTAATCTGTCCGGATTACTGCGGCCTCCTCCGCCCGGCACGCTTCCCAAAATTCGAATCCCACGAAATCCACAGACATCAGAACAACCCGTCAGACGGAAGATTTTTCCCATAACAACACTCGGAGCCTAGCAATGAAAGTTCACTCGACAAAACCAAGAATGGATCAAGACGACTGAACAAGCAGTTGAAGACATCATGAATGTTCATTCGACCTCTGGACAAGACATTTCTGAAGCGCAAAAGCTGAATCGGAGAGGTTATCAACTCCTTCACCACTCGAACCCTGAACCATTCAGGGGTTGATGATGAAGCTATGTACCTAGGGTAGGGTCATAGGCCTGACCTAGACACCCTCCCCTAGGACATCACCCTAAAACCAGAAGCATTCGAAGAGGAGTCATCATCCACTCGACCATGAGGACTTCCACTTGGAAGATTTGAAGTCACTCGACCGCGGAGACTGTCACTCGACCACCAGAAGGTCTAAAGTCGCTCTGAACTACAACGGTAGGACATCACCTCATAGCTTTAATGGTCATTATGTCTCTTTATTTACTAGCGTTACCAGTAACGTCTCCCTTTAATGTACCTTAAACCCTTTGTAACGTGGGACGGCTGGCGTCCTGGCGCACTCTATATAAGCCACCCCCCTCCACAGACACAAGGATTCACATTTTTTGTAAACACACACACACACACACGTATAATCCAGTCGACCGCCTCAGGGCACCGAGACGTAGGGCTGTTACTTCCTCCGCGAACGGCCTGAACTCGTAAACTCGTGTGTACAACTACTCCATGGCTAGGATATTGCCTCCTCATACCTACCCCCCATTCTACTGTCAGTCTTAGATCCATGACAGGGAGGCGTAGCCGCCCCTCCTCTTCTCCACTAAGGCCCATCTTGGCCCATTAAACTCCCCGGGGGGTTCCGGTAACCCCCCGGTACTCCGGTATATGTCTGAAACTCCCCGAAACCATTCCGGTGTCCGAACATAGTCTTCCAATATATCAATCTTTATGTCTCGACCATTTCAAGACTCCTTGTCATGTCTGTGATCACATTTGGGACTCCGAACTACCTTCGGTACATCAAAACACAAAAACTCATAATACAATCGTCACCGAAACTTTAAGCATGTGGACCCTACAGGTTCGAGAACTATGTAGACATGACCGAGACATGTCTCCGGTCAATAAACAATAGCGGAAGCTGGATGCTCATATTGGTTCCTACATATTCTACGAAGATCTTTATCGGTCAAACCGCATAACAACATACGTTGTTCCCTTTGTCATCGGTATGTTACTTGCCCGAGATTTGATCGTCGGTATCTCAATACCTAGTTAAATCTCGTTACCGGCAAGTCTCTTTACTCGTTCCGTAATACATCATCCCGCAACTAACTCATTAGTTACAATGCTTGCTAGGCTTATAGTGATGTGCATTACCGAGTGGACCCAGAGATACCTCTCCGACAATCGGAGTGACAAATCCTAATCTCGAAATACGCTAACCCAACAAGTACCTTCGGAGACACCTGTGGAGCACCTTTATAATCACCCAGATACGTTGTGACGTTTGGTAGTACACAAAGTGTTCCTCTAGTAAACGGGGGTTGCATAATCTCATAGTCATAGGAACATATATAAGTCATGAAGAAAGCAATAGCAACATACTAAACGATCAAGTGCTAAGCTAACGGAATGGGTCAAGTCAATCACATCATTCTTCTAATAATGTGATCCCGTTAATCAAATGACAACTCATGTCTATGGTTAGGAAACTTAACAATCCTTGATTCACGAGCTAGTCAAGTAGAGGCATACTAGTGACACTATGTTTGTCTATGTATTCACACATGTATTATGTTTTCGGTTAATACAATTCTAGCATGAATAATAAATATTTATCATGAAATAAGGAAATAAATAATAACTTTATTATTGCCTCTAGGGCATATTTCCTTCATCCATGACCACCGCAGGCACCGGTGCAGGGAGGCCCATCACCGCACCAACCACGAACGGGCCCACCGGAGCACGGCGGCGCGAGCGGAACACCACACTCAATTTATCGCTTCATGGGGTCGTCCGATTCCGCCTCCTCCATCGCCCACAGCAACATCCTGAGCGCCCCCACCAGCCTGCTCGTCGGTGTGAGGCGCCAGTCTTCCGCCTCGGTGAGCTTCCTGTCGAGAACCTGGAGATGATCTCCATCAGCTTCGATTCGTCCCCGTCTACAATCACCCGAGCCCCCGCCTCGAGCCTCAGCTTCTAGGGCTTCATGGTTATCCTCTGGCGGATCGCTCGCTTGTGGGAGAGGAGGGGAGTAGATTTCGTCGAGAGGGGAGGGAATGGCCGCACCACACAGCGCTGCAGCTTTGATCCTCCTCCATTCTCGACGCTCCCTCTCCTCCTCTGTCTCGATCTGCGCGTCGCGCCACGCCTCCGCCTCGGAACCCAGCGCCCTGTCGACCAGCACAACGTGACAAGGGAAACGCACCTGCGTCCCTTCCCCGATCAAAAACTTTCCGTGTACCCGCATCGAGTCGACGCGTACCCCGCGGTCGTTGATGAGGGCCAGCACAGGGGAATCACCCCGCCGGAGCAGAACGCCTCGCTTGAAAAATGTTCAGTGCCGACGTGGTGAGGTCGGCGACAAGGTGAACCGCCCACCGGCGGTCAAGCGGCGTCGCCACATGCGTCGCCATCCGGGGAAAGGCGGTGGGTTCTCGGTGCGCGTTTCTGCCCATTCTAGCTTTGATGCCTCTCTCGGGTCTTGACACACCCCTATTTGCAGACGAAAACTACCCCTGCCTCACTTCATCAATTTGAAAAAACTATTACTGTCAGCAACACCTGCATCGTCGCTAGTCGCTACTGGCGTGTCCGTACGCGCGCCGTGTGCCCACACTGCGCATCTGCCCAACCCCGGACGCCGCTACAGAGCGGGAGGGAGGGAGGGGGGGAGGCCCGACAAGCGACAAGAGCCACGTCCGAGCGGGTACTTCCAAGCGCGGCGAACCCCACACCCATACGATACGAGCCGAGCCCCAGGGCGAGGGAGACACCACCATAAATTAACACATGGCGATCCACCAGAGCCGTGCCGTGGATAATGATGATCAGGCTAAAAAACCGCGCTAGCCTCCATTCGCCTCGGACCCACGTCTCATGACCGAGAGTTTTCACGTAGGAGTACACACACAAGCGCAATTACTTCGGTGACGGGGCCGGGGGCCACCGCTCAGCCGCTCCTGGAAAACGTGTCGGAGACCCCGGTCAGTGGCGCTAATTGCTGGGGCAAGCGCAGCAGCTTGGACCGGATCCACTCGGGATTTCAGATTCACGTCAGAGGAGAGTCACGTGCAGCCATGCAGGCTTGCCTGGCTTTTAACCCGCCATCACCACAGCACCAGTACTGTTATTACTGTTACATCTACGCTACAATACATAATTTACCGCCCGCTCATCGATCCCAATCACTCTTACATGCGTACGCCGTAAAATGTTGGAACCAGCGTAGCAAGATGAACACAAGACAATGCAAGCCTGCGGTGCAGGACCAGGACGGTACACGAGATGCCAAGGAATTTATGGGACCAAATGAACTAACCAAAACTAGACCGGGACCGTAGCTCTCGAGTCTCGACCGGCCGCCCGCCCGGCCGGAGCCTCTAGGGTACATGCCGCCGTCGAGGAGTGTTGTGGTAATCAGCGGCTTATCTAGGCGACGATCTAGGGGTTGTAGAGGCGGCCGGCGCAGCGGCACTTCCACCCCAGCGGCTTGTAGTTGGAGTACTGCACGTTGGCCGCGGCCTCGTCGGCGGCGGCGGCGGCGGAGGAGCCGCGGGACGCCGTGGACGGGCCGCCAGACCCCGCCGGGAGCGTCGTGGTCACCTGCACCGGCTTGCAGGGGTTGCACGTGTTGCACCGGTTGTGGCAGCTCGGCGGCGTCGACCCCAGCCGCGACTTGTCCTCCGCCAGGTTCTGCCCATGAACATCAGCGTCAGTGCCATTTAGTTAGTTCGAGTTCGAGCCACATAAATTAATGGAACTACAAGTGCGAGGGAGAGGGAGAGTGTGTGATGCTCTATCATCTATGCTCTGAGGATACACGTACCTGAAAAGCGGAGAGCATCGGCGGCGTGGTGCGGCTGAATGTCGTCACAGCTCCGAGGAGGAAGCTGAGGAGCATGGCCGCCAGGAACGCCCGAAGAGGAGATGAGCTCATGGCCATCCGACCATCTCGGTCGTTACAGCCGCAGAGTATGTGCCGGTGACGGTGAGAGTGAGGCTAAAGAGAAGAGAAGCTTCTAGCCTGGGGTGATGCAGAGGCAGAGGTGGAAGAGGAAGCTAGCTTGCAGCTTGCCTTGTGTGTAGGTTCTTCGATCAGACTGGCCAGAGCTAGGGATACAACTAGGAGAAACCTAGCTACTCTGTTGGAGCTCAAGGTGGCCGGCTAGTGCAGATGGGCGGGCAGTGATGGTGCCGCTGGATCGGACATCAGAGGGTAAAAGAAGGTGGTCAGTGGCCTATGAGGAGCGAAGTTGCAAATGGGATGAGAGCTAGGAAAGAGACGAGACGGGCGTATATGTATGGGAGGGAGGCTGAGATGCCGCTGCAGAATGGAGCCATGGAGGTCGCAAGAGACAGAGATGGTGACCACCCCTCGCTGCCACATGTGACATTGTACACGTACGTACCACTCCACTCGGTGCTAACCCACGGCTCCTAGTGTCACCCTCCCTAGATTGAAGGAATTTCACAGTATTTACTTTAGAAAGCCATTTAAATCATAGGATTGCTGCCACCAAATTTACATGCTGCCTATTCCATACGAATATGAACATGAGCTCAAATCTCATTTTATTTTTCTTGGAGAAGTCCAATACACTCTATCTCTCTCTACTCTCTCCCCTCAACACTCTAAAATTTCTGTGTTTTTTTTCTCGTGGGCCATCCAAAGGCACGCATTGCAGAATTCCTGTGTTATGTAATCCTATTGGATTTTTTTGCGGGTGAATCCTATTGGATTTTGTGGTAGGCGACATCGAAATCCTATGATTTTCCTTCCTATATTTTTTGAATACTATAATCAAACATTCAAAAAAAGAATACTATAATCCAAAGTGGTCCTACAAAGTGTTAGAGCATACGGGCTCCTTTGATTCAATGGAATTTTATAGGATTTCTGAAGAATTGAAATCCTTGGGATTTTTTTTCCTATGTTGGTCATTTGATTCATAGGATTGAATCCCATATGAATTTATCCTATGGAATCTTTTATACTACATTTTATAGAAAATCTAACATCCACCCCAACCTCTTTTTACGATTCCTTTGTTTTTTCCGTGGCATCAAACACTCATTGTTAATCCTATAGGATTCAAGTGGGCATGCCATTCCAACCCTATACTTTTTCTATTCCTACGTTTTCAAAATACTACGAATCAAAGAGGCCCTACATGGTTCATAGTCGAATTTCAATGTGGCAAAGAAATTGGTCCCCAAATTTTTCAAGGCTCCTTTGATTCAAATGGATTTCATAGAATTTTGGAGTATTTGGATCCTTACGAACTTTTCTATGGTTGTCGTTCGATTCGCATGGTTAGAATCTTCGAAAATTTTGGAGTGCTATATTTTGAAGGAAAATTTTCATGCGCTCAAACCTCTTGGCAAAATTCATTTGTTTATCCTGTGCCGTCAAACATTCTTTCATCCAAATTTTCCTAGTCTTGTAATCTTGGAGGATACAGGAGGACACCATACTCTATTTCGAGTTTCTTTTACGGTCTTGTTAAATCTCGGTTGACCGAGACTTCGTTATGTGTCTTGGTCGACGCTATACTTGTGAGATCTTATATTGAGTTTCGTGCAAAATTTCTTTTTAGTTTTTTTCTTACATGTTATATCACTTGATCGATATTTGGTTTGTGTCAGTCGACTGAGACACACACTCCTTTTTTCTTCTATTTGTTTGTTTTGAGAGTCCTGCAAATCAAAGGGGCCATATAAACTTGTGTACTCAAATACAGTAGCCATATCCATTATCGCATGCGCACTTAAAGCGTGAGTGTGACAGTTAATCAGGGCCGGCGCTTTAATTTTATTTGACGAAAAGGAATTGGGTGGCGCCACAACAATCGCTATCATGTCGGGAAACATGGCCGGGTTTGACGCTGTGGCCTTGACTGGCCCGCATACGTGTCACAATGAATGGGCAAGGCCACCCTACAACTGGTGATAGCGAAGGATCGGCGGGCGCATCGCTTGTGGTTTCATGAGAGCATGCCAATGCAGGCTAGATTAGCTGTGGCAGACAGGGATCGAGGCCGAGACGTCCGGCCGTGAAGCGTGTGGATCAGTGTGCAGTGCACGACAGTTATCCAGAGGGCATCGCGGCGAAAACAGCTCACGTCCACGCGTGGTCCAGTCCAAGCGCTCCGCGGCAGCGAAACCGAAGCACGGTGACGACGACGTTACACGAAACCGTGTTCGATCGGCTTTTCGTTTAGGGAAAAGTCTAAAATAAACCTTAAATTTGTACTTTGAGTTTGAATTGAACCCTGACCTCAAAATCCTTGAAATTGGCACCCTAAACTCTCTAACCTCGGTCTATCCCGACGTCTTTTTGCTGAAACCTCGTTTGTACTGGGGGGATTGCATATGTAACTGGGGGAGGGGGGAGGGCAGCGCTAGCTGGGCTGACTATGGGCCATACTTCAATCGTTCTCGCCGCGTGGGCTCTCACCAGACACAACCCAACTGAAGCCTCATTCATCGATCGGCATTGTGTGTTTGGCAATTGCATTGCTCAGTCGCATGCATTGTGTTGCACAGTGCTAGCAGGATCAACCGATCTCCCTCATCTCCGCTTGGCCTTGTACGTTCTCGTGCTCCTTTTACTTGCTGGCTTGGCTAGCATGGCCGAGGAGCAGCAGCACAAAGTGGCGCGCGTCGTGGCGTGCATGATCAGTAAATGCATGTGCTGTTGCTGTAATCAGTTTGATAATGTGATGGTGTGCAACTGCAACTGCAGAGCTTTTGTCTTAGAGCATCTCCAACAGCCGCACTATGCGCGGCGCGCTAAAATAGATAAAAAAACGATACATAGATATTTCACAGTGTGTACATAGTTCATCATAGTATAGATAGATAAAAAAACTAGTCCAACACGATAAAAACTACGGCGCAACTAGATAAAAACTACGGTGCAACTCGAACGTGCCGTGGCCGAGGCGGACGTCACCGGACCGAATCTCAGCATAGAAGGCGCCGGAGGGGCACTTGCGGACACCGCGGTAGCCTGAAGATCCCCGACGGCGCGGCGACATGGTGGTGCCGCGTCGGTGGCGGGGCGAGGAAGCGACAGAGGAATCAGAGGAAGCGGGGAGAGAGCGCGTGGCAATGTGGACCACGTGACGGGCGCATCAATTTATAGGCGCGCCGGAAGCGGTGCGCCAAATTTAGCGCGCGACCTCCCGCCGCGCCCAATCATTTCCCGCGCGCCCGAGTTTCTCGCCTCCACTGGAGCGCGTGAAAACGTCTCGCACGTGCTAAAATGGCAGTTTACCGCGTGCGCGGGGTTTTTGTCGCCGCAGTTGGAGATGCGCCGTTGCAAAACACAAGCTTCATGGAGTCCCTTTTTCAAAAAATATTCAAAATATATTAAAAAGTTTCAAATAATATTTTTTTCTACAAATACATATGCATGTTCTTCTAGTATGTACAAAATTTCAGCAAATTTGATTATTTGCATAGTGCATAAAAAAAGACAATTATCAGTCCCAAAAACAAAAAGGGAAAGACATCTTTTAATTCATGTATTTATCTTTTTTGTGTGCATCACTTTTTTCTAGAAAAACTTTCAATATATTCATCATCAATTATGATAGTACAACGATTACCGACAATAAAAAAAACTATATCCAAATTCGTACACCACCTAGTGACGACTACAAGCATTAAAACGAGCTGAAGGCGCGCTGCCGTCATCACCCCTACTTCCCTGGACTCGGACAAAACTTGTTGTAGTAAACAATCAAAGTCGCTGTGCTTTCCCTGTATGTTTATAAAATTTTATACATGTATACTACAAACATATATCTATGTGTATGCTTTTTCCAGATTTTTTTTGGATGTGAAAAAAGTATTTTTTTCTTTGAAGGAAAAATAAAGAGCTCCGTGAAGCTCGGTTGCTGTTTGCACTTTTCGATATCCCGTCCCTTTCTTCACTAGTACTCATCCAGCTCAATCTTTTTTTTTATAAACTACTCATCCAGCTCATTCTAGTTTCGAACAAAGTGAGAAGAGTTGTACCTCCTCGCTCTAGGAATGCTCGTATTGCTTTAACTCATCCTATTTTTTAACTAATAACAGAACACGATATAGATAACAGCTAGTCATCTTATTTCGCCAGCCAACGCGTACAAAGTGGCGCTCAACCTGACGCGGAGCGAATCCCCGCCACTTATGCAATCCCCGGGCACAAACAAGCTCTTAGCCAAAAAAGGCTGGGATAGACCAGGATTAGAGAGAATAGGGTGCTAATTTCACGGATTTGAAGGTCAAGGTTTGATTCAGACTCTGAATACAAATTCAAGATTTATTTTAGACTTTTCTCTTTCGTTTACTCCTCAATGTAGGTTCAAGCGTAGGTGATGTACTGATGTGCTCCATTCTCCGTGCAGGATCATCACTGCTGGTGCTGGGCTGGTCAAAGCGGAGTAGTAGAGCACTGCTGGTGTAGGACTGTAGACGTCTGTATTCTGTATGCATGCAGCAGGACTTCATGGTCCGGCAGTCTCTCTCATTGGTGGCTACTCCTATGTATCACCAGCACTAGACGGTCAAGCAAGTAAACAGCCGTGGCAGTGGCGCGCATAGTTCTTCGTGTAGGCTGGCTGGCTGGCACGCGGTGAGGAAGATCCCGGCGGCAGAGAGGAGAGCCTGCCGAGAGCTGGAAAGGGTGGCAGAAACGAAGGAGAAAGGCGTCCCAGTCAACGTACGTAGTAGCTCCGATCCATGACGGCTCATGCGTACCGGGCAATGTGCATGCAGGCCGTCGCCAGAAGACTGGCACGGGGTCGATGCGCCGGGCTACTTTGACCCATGCGCTCGTAGTACGGCCGCAACAGTTGGCGGCAGCGGCTCGTGGCCTCGTGCAAGTGCCCGATGGGGTTTGCTCCTGTGTTGAAGCGGCCGCACGCGGCGTGAGCGTGCCAGGCCGTAACGGTGGTGGTTGGTCGAGTATCGGTGCTGTCGGAGACGGCGAGCACGGCCGGGAAATGGCATTAAGGGGCTGTTTGGTTGCAGAGTAGTGGCGCCACATTTGTTTAGCCGCACTTGCGACGCGCCACAAAGTTTGGCGTTCAAAACAAACGCCACAGAGTGTGGCGAGAAATCAACTGCAAAAAACATTGCATGTCTGTGGCGAGCCTAACTTTAGGAGGCAACCAAACGGCAGCCTAGAGAGATGTGGCGCGCTGCACCTTTGGCGTGGCAAGGTGCGGCCGGCAACCAAACAGCTTCTAACTTCGTTCAGTTCCTATCCCTCGAACGGCGTTTCACTGTTCGTTGTTCAATGGATCCTATCAAGAATTGTATTCGATCCGCAAGGCTTTGTGCCAGGAGATAAGGCTAGTCTCACAGCGGGGAGTAACTTTACTAGACCAGTAACATGCATATGTTACTCGTCTATATTACTACTTTCTCTTTTCCGGTTTATATGGCTTATTTCAAAATTTTAGTTTTTTTATTTTATAAGGTTCAATTTGATTGTTCCACATCACATGTTCAGACTTTAAGGTACATTAAACCATTGCCTTATACTGCAAAATATTCCACCACTCATCATCTATCTTGGTTGGTGAGATTTTTGAATTGAGCCTTAGACTGGTCATAGTGGGGAGTAACTTAGACTAGTGTCATATGCATGACACTAGTCTAAGTTACTACCTTCATAGTGCAAAGTACCTTAGCAGTAGTGTCATAGTTTGTTTCATTTATTGCCTTATAGACTCATTTTACCTCGGGAAGCGCTATGTTACAGTAACATATTATGTTACTTCAAGCACCTCTCTCCTCATTAAATACTTGTCACATAAGCAAAATTGTCTTGGGATGTGTTAAGTTACTACCTAAGTTACTCCACTATGGCTAGCCTTATAAACCGGAAAGGAGGGAGTATCTCTATAGTGGGTAGTGTCATAGATATGGTAACATAGAGGGCTTCATTCATTACTTTGTAGACTCATTTTATATTGGGAACCGGTATGTGATGCTAACATATTATGTTACTTTATTTGCATCTCTTCTCATTAATTACTTGTCACATCGTATTTTTTGCCTATGTGACATGCATGTTACTATCTATGTTACTCTCACTATGATGATTTTTTTTTCAAAATTGTGATGATTTTCATAGCAAATTCGGAATCTATACGTCCTCATGCACCAAAATCAAAACTAACACCCCGTCAGCCTCCAGTTGGCCGAAGAGGGGCTCTTCGGCATGCGGTTGACCGAAGTCGGCTCTTCAGCCTCCCGTTGGCCGAAGAGTGCCCCAACTGGACCGAAAAGGACTCTTTGGTCTGCCGTAGGCCGAAAAGTTCTCTTTGATCAACCATAGACCGAAGAGTCCTTGGGCCCCAACTTTTCACGTTTACGGGAGGCCGAAGCTGCAAGGCTGCGCTCTTCTGCCTATGCTAGGCCTTGGGGCCCAAAGAGTACTCTTCGGCTACGGTTGACCAAAAAGTACTCTTCAGCCTACGATAGACAAAAGAGTCCTTTTCGGCCGAGTTGGAGTACTCTTCGGCCAACGGAAGCCTGGAGAGCCCACTTCGGTCAACCGTAGGCCGAAGAGCCCCTCTTCGGCCAACTGGAGGCCGACAGGGTGCTAGTTTTGATTTTCTTGCGTGAGGATGTATAGATTCCGAATTTGCTATAAAAATCATCACGATTTTGAAAAAAAAAATCCACTATGAGCAGCCTAAGTCATCGGTGATTAAGACTACCCAGGGCGTAACAGATTAGTAATATGCATATGTTACTAGTCTATATGTAACTATTTTTACGGTAGAGAGTAATATATGTGTTGTATCAAACTAGATTTATTATTTTATTGTATATATGATGTCACTATTAATTAGCTATGTCACTCAATTCATCTCCCTTCTCAATAGATCATTGCTACATAAGCAAATTTGCTGATTTGATCCTATGTTACTGCTGAAGTTACTCCCATTATGGATAGTTCAAGATGCGGCGGTGCAACGCAAAAGAAAAAAACAAATATTAAACGGGGCAGTGACGTTTCTGCCACTGGTATACATATTAATTCAAAAATGTAATATTAATTCGGCCAGTGAGGTTGCATGATCAAAACCAAAACATACCGCACAAGGTATACATATTAAATTAATGAAATAAACCTTGTACGACGAAGACAGATGGAGACAGCGCCCTTTATCCTCCAAGGTCGCAGGGGATTAGCAAGGGATATCCGTTTACGTTTTCAAGTCACACTGCCCATTAGAAAATTCGCAGGGGCACGCACCTGCTGAAATGCCTTCAGCCGTCCATATATGTTGTAATCTATGCACATATTTGAATACAAAGTCGTTGAAAAATGGATGAAAATTGTTAACTCTCTGAATATGAAACATTATACGTGTTTATTGTGTACAAATGCGGTTGTTTATGTGTATGTATCCTACACCACACATTCTGTTGCGAACCTTGTTCCAGGACTTCCTATCATCGTTGATCTTCTTCTTCCTTCCTCCTTGCGTTGTTGTTATTTTACTCAGTTATGTTTTCTCCTCTCCTCTTCATCATCTTCTTTCTCCGTTCTTGCGCTATTTTTGTGTTTTTTCAGTTCTGGTTTCTCCTCTTCTTCTATCTTGTTCAACTTATTCTTCCTTCCTACTTGCACAGTTCTTATGTTATTTCAGTTCTGTTTTCTCCTCTTCTTCTATCTTGCTTTCTCTTCTGTGCAATGCTTTTCTATATGTCATCTTTGTTCATCCGTTCGTGTTGTCCTATGTGTTTGTTTCATGCATCGTTCTTCCCTTGCAAAATCGCTATTGTTCTTTTCTCAACTTTTTTCTGTTTTCTTGCTTCAAATATGCATCATTTTATTCTTGTATACTTGCATGCGTGTATTGTCAAATATTTATTTGTGAAAACACTTCGATGCCATAGTTATGATTTTTGCCCTACCTTATATGATTCCAATTTTGTTCTTAGAGTGAAATATTTTTTCTATTATTTTATTTCATTTTCATTGCTAACATGTTTTCTATTGTATGATAGTGATACCTTTCCTTACGAAACTATATTTGCGCAGTAAGTTTTTTCCCTTGAAACTTCTGCCAATTCTGCTAGATAATTTTCTGACAATTTACTGTTGCACACAGGCAACAATTCAAAAATCCAACTTACCTAATATTAATATTTCTGTTGCGCAGACCGCAGACGCCTCGTCTTATTTCTCCCTCCTCTTTCCCCATCATCCTCTTCCTTTCTAGTCCCATCATCCAGATCTGTTTTTTTCATAGTTGTTGCCAAGGCTTGACGGATATTGATAACGAAAACAGTGGACGAGGACTACGCCGTCATGACATGGTTGTGGTCTACAGTGCCGCGGGAAGAAGAGCCACGGAAAAAACCCGCAGTCGATCCCAATGCAGTTCATATCAAGGTAAATCACCAAGTATTCATCTTAATCTTTTCCAAAGCAGCTCCTATATTATTATTATTTCTTTAAATCACCAAGTAGTGCCCTGTTCGCAACGAGGGCAGATGGATGTGCCACCAGGACACGATCCTGAATAACAAATGTTTCTCTCTCAGTTTGCAATATGGTTGCAAAGAAAGAACGGCAAGTCCTAACAAAATATTTGATTTCTGATCTTATTGATTAGTTAGTTGATTATAGATTTATAGGTGTTTGCTTATTGACCGAACAAAATGTAGATCCAATAGTCTTTGAGTCACATCTGTTTATTTGATCATCTTTCCAAAAATTTCAGTTACCTGAGAGTTGTTTAAATGTATCCAAATTTGATATAAATTCAAACCTAGACACTCGTACCAATCTTTTACGTACTGTTGGACCACGACCTAAGTATAAATAATTTTTTTGGGTACCAATTTTGACTCCTCTTACATTTTTATTTTAGGCCTACACAGCTTTATCTAAAAAGTAGTCTTTAAACAAAATAATATCAGGAACAAACGCTGTTCTTTTCTTAAGAATATTCACTTCATGTTTGTTTTTAACAACAGTTCTTTATTTACTTGCATATCATGTATACTGCCTTGTTTTCCAACGAATGATTCCTAATGTTTGTGCCACCTACATCCTTTGTAAATAAATATAACAATGTTTAGATCACCAAAATAGTGATCTAAAACGCTCTTATATTTCTTTGCAGAGGGGATTCATTTCTGTCACAAATCTTTCTCCATGACACTACCGTCACATTTTACCTATTGCTAAACCAGAATGTATCTTTCATGTTTCATGTTCTGTGACATTAGACTTCTTACACCGGCAAGAATGGAGGCAGCTGACGTCAGGCAGGATCACGTGCGGGCGAGGGAGGAGGGGTTTGGTGCGCCAGGGCGGTCAGAAGCGGGTGTTGGATCGGTCTGGATTCCCACAAAGCCCCCTACGTTTGTCTCCGGATTGCGGAAGAATTCGCGTTCGGACCGCGCCGTGGACCGATACAGGCCTGCGTTGGATGGCTTCCGTTGTCCGGACAGCATGATCCGGACGCATGTGGGAGGTTTGCGGGTCGGCATCGGTGATGCCCTAAGGGCCGAACATGGCATCATAGCTGGAGGGGGGGCTCCTATTGGGAGCATAACGCGTAGTGAAGAAAGCGAGCGTGCACCCCCCCTGTTGGGGAACGCAGTAATTTCAAAAAAATTTCTACGCACACGCAAGATCCATCTAGGTGATGCATAGCAACGAGAGGGGAGAGTGTTGTCCACATACCCTCATAGACCGTAAGCGGAAGCGTTATGACAACGCGGTTGATGTAGTCGTATGTCTTCAAGATCTGAGAGATCCTAGCACCGAAGGTACGGCACCTCCGCGAACTGCACACGTTCAGCTCGGTGATGTCCCACAAACTCTAGATCCAACTGAGTTCGAGGGAGAGTTTCGTCAACATGACGGCGTGATGACGGTAATGATGAAGTTACCGACGGAAGGCTTGGCCTAAGCTCTACAACGATATGACCGAGGTGGAAATCTATGGAGGGGGCACCGCACACGGCTAAACAATCATCTTGTGTGTCTATGGGGTGCCCCGTCCCCCGTATATAAAGGAGTGGAGGAGGGGAGGGCCGGCCCTCTCATGGCGCGCCCAAGGGGGCAGTCCTACTCCCGGTGGGAGTAGGATTATTCCCCCTTCCCTAGTTGGAGTAGGAGAGGAAGGAAGGGGAGAGAGAGGGAAGGAAAGGGGGGGCGGCCCCCACCCAATTCGTATTGGGCTTGGGGGGGGGGGGGCGCACCCTCCACCTTGGCCGCCTCCTCCTCTCTCCCACTAAGGCCCAATAAGGCCCATTGACTCCCTGGGGAGGGGGTGGGTTCCGGTAACCCCCTGGTATTCCGGTAAATGCCCGAACTCACCCGGAACCATTCCAATGTCCAAACATAGCCTTCCAATATATCGATCTTTATGTCTCGACCATTTCGAGACTCCTCGTCATGTCCGTGATCACATCCGGGACTCCGAACTACCTTCGGTATATCAAAGCATATAAACTCATAGTACCGATCGTCATCGAACGTTAAGCGTGCGGACCCTACGGGTTTGAGAACTATGTAGACATGACCGAGACTCATCTCTGGTCAATAACCAATAGCGGAACCTGGATGCTTATATTGGTTCCTACATATTCTACGAAGATCTTTATCGGTCAAACCGCATAACAACATACGTTGTTCCCTTTGTCATCAGTATGTTACTTGCTTGAGATTCGATCGTCGGTATCTCAGTACCTAGTACAATCTCGTTACCGGCAAGTCTCTTTACTCGCTCCGTAATGCAACATCCCGTAACTAAATCATTAGTCACTTTGCTTGCAAGACTTATAGTGTTATGCATTACCGAGAGGGCCCAGAGATACCTCTCCGATACACAGAGTGACAAATCCTAATCTCGATCTATGCCAACTCAACGAACGCCATCGGAGACACCTGTAGAGCATATTTATAGTCACCCAGTTATGTTGTGATGTTTGATAGCACGCTAAGTGTTCCTTCGATATTCGGGAGTTGCATAATCTCATAGTCATAGGAACATGTATAAGTTATGAACAAAGCAATAGCAACAAACTAAACGATCATCGTGCTAAGCTAACGGATGGGTCAAGTCAATCACATCATTCTCTAATGATGTGATCCCGTTAATTAAATGACAACTCATGTCAATGGTTAGGAAACTTAAGCATCTTTGATTAACGAGCTAGTCAAGTAGAGGCATACTAGTGACACTCAGTTTGTCTATGTATTCACACATGTACTAAGTTTCCGGTTAATACAATTCTAGCTTGAATAATAAATATTTATTATGACATAAGGAAATATAAATAACAACTTAATTATTGCCTCTAGGGCATATTTCCTTCAGTCTCCCAATTGCACTAGAGTCAATAATCTAGATTACACAGTGAAGATTCTAACACCCATGGAGTCTTGGTGTTGATCATGTTTTGCTCGTGAGAGAGGCTTAGTCAACGGGTCTGCAACATTCAGATTCATATGTATCTTGCAAATCTCTATGTCTCCCTCCTTGACTTGATAGCGGATGGAACTGAAGCGTCTCTTGATGCGCTTGGTTGTAAGAGATGCGCTTGGTTGTTTTGTGAAATCTGGATTCCTTTACCAAGGCAATTGCACCAGTATTGTCACAAAAGATTTTCATTGGACCCGATGCACTAGGTATGACACCTAGATCGGATATGAACTCCTTCATCCAGACTCCTTCATTTGCTGCTTCCGAAGTAGCTATGTACTCCGCTTCACATGTAGATCCCGCCACGACGCTCTGCTTGGAACTGCACCAACTGACAGCTCCACCATTCAATAAAAATACGTATCCGGTTTGTGACTTAGAGTCATCCGGATCAGTGTCAAAGCTTGCATCGACGTAACCGTTTACGACGAGCTCTTTGTCACCTCCATAAACGAGAAACATATCCATAGTCCTTTTTAGGTATTTCAGGATATTCTTGACCGTTGTCCAGTGATCCACTCCTGGATTACTTTGGTACCTCCCTGCTAAACTAATAGCAAGGCACACATCAGGTCTAGTACACATTATTGCATACATGATAGAACCTATGGCTGAAGCATAGGGAATGACTTTCATTTTCTCTCTATCTTCTACAGTGGTCGGGCATTGAGTCTGACTCAACTTCACACCTTGTAACACAGGCAAGAACCCTTTCTTTGCTTGATCCATTTTGAACTTCTTCAATACTTTATCAAGGTATGTGCTTTGTGAGAGTCCAATTAAGCGTCTTGATCTATCTCTATAGATCTTGATGCCCAATATATAAGCAGCTTCACCGAGGTCTTTCATTGAAAAAAATCTTATTCAAGTATCCTTTTATGCTATTCAGAAATTTAGTATCATTTCCGATCAACAATATGTCATCTACATATAATATCAGAAATGCTATAGAGATCCCACTCACTTTCTTGTAAATACAAGCTTCTCCCAAAGTCTGTATAAAACCATATGCTTTGATCACACTCTCTGTCGTGGCTTTGTCACGGCAGATGTCCTAAAGAAAGGACTTAGTCGTGGAGCCATCGCGACGGGTTAGCTTGAAGGGGTTAAAGCGGACACAGGGACGCAAGAGAGTTTATACTAGTTCGGCCCCTTCGATGAAGGTAAAAGCCTACGTCTAGTTGTGATGGAATTGATGGGGTTTCGATGACTAGGGAGCAAACAAGCTTCGCCTATGTCTCGAGTTGTTGTCTGTTGTCCTTGAACCGCCGCCGGGTCGTCCCCTTATATACACGGGTGACTCCCGTCGGCTTATAGAGTCCCAATATCGGCTCATAGATGTGTCCGGTTTGGTCACTACTTATTCCTAACTTACAATACAAGTTAACTACTAATGCCGGTTTACGGCTACAGGCCTTGAACCGACCATGGGCCTTGAGCCCTCATCTGTCTTCTTGGGCTTTAACATACTTAACTACTGACGAAGTTAACCCAGCCCAGATAGGCCGGTTTACGCCCAGTAGTAATATCCCCAACATTAGGCCCCAGATTGATTTGAACAGGTTCATGTCAATCCTTTAAAAAAAGCTTCATCTCCAACATCTTCTCATAAATTGGTAAACCGCCATGATATCATCTTCTCTGACTGCTGTAAACCGGAGTGACGTCACCTGTCATAACGAAGCTATCCATTATGCTTCTTTGTTTAATAGATCTGCGGAAATCGAGGCGACAACTCCGTTTCGTGGCCCCTTGATTGTCGCGCCTGACACATGTTCTTTCGCCTTATAAATAGGACCGAAGGGTCATTTCTTTTCTCCCCTTCGTGCCTTCTTCGTCTTCCTCGCGTCGCCAGCCTCGGAGCTCCGCCGCCGCCGTCGACCTCTGCCTCAACCTTGGCCGCTGCATCAACCTGAGCGCACCAGAGGATCGCGGCAACCTTCCGCGTCTTCCTCAGCTCCGGTAAATCTTCTATCCTTTCCCCCGCAGATCTGACCTAGGGTTTCACAGTTCTTCAGTGTTCATCATCTGCCTCTTGCTCATACGATAGATCTTTAGATGGCTTCGCAAATCTTTATTCTGTGCAATGGTAGCTGTTTACTCTTCGCCTTCACTTACACATCTCAAAACCATAGATCTGTATGTACGTCATGCTCATTGATTCGGTACTGCTCCTTTTGGACCTCTGAATATTTATCTTTTTTCTGAACTTGCTTCAGATCCATCGTTGTAGAGAAATCTTACGAAATCTGTTTCTATAAACTTACTCATCTACTTCAATGTTTAAACCCGGCGGTTTAACCTTGTAGGAAAAAATTGCCAAACCGGTATATACCATTAGTCTCCTTGTTGAACCGCCAGATGTTGTTGCTTCATAAAACTCCAGTTCAGATAGATCTGTCTCCGGTTTAACATTGCACATACCAATGTACCTTGATCAAATGCATTTTTGAACCAGGATCTTCTACCTTGTAGATTCCATCATGGCCAAGCAAGTATATGAATGCAATTGGGTTCCTTCTCGCGTCACAGAGGCTCAGCTGGATGATCTAGTCCTGATCGGCGCTTTAGGCAGCAAAGATACCATCCATTGGAGGGCTCCTGGCAAAGAATGCCCTCCCACTCCTCAAGAAGGAGAAGTTGTTGTTTTCGTAGATCACTTAGCTCGGGGCTTTAAGCCACCCGGTTCTAAATTTTACCGAGATGTTTTGGCCGATTTCCAACTCCATCCACAAGATACTGGCCCCAATTCTGTTACAAATATGTGTCACTTCCAAGTGCTCTGTGAAGCGTTCTTTCAAGAGGAGCCCACAGTGGAATTGTTCCGAGACCTTTTCCATCTAAACCGCCGTACTGAGTTTACTGACGGCTCCAATACGGAGTTGGGTGGCGTGGCGATCCAGAAAAGGAAAGAGGTCACATACCCTCACGCCAAACTGCACAGTCACCCCAAAGAGTGGAATCAGACATGGTTCTACTGCAAAGACACCTCCCCTGCTGGTGAGAATCCCTTGCCCGGCTTTCGTCCGGAGCGGCTCAGCAATACACACCCTTTTCCGCAAAGATTGACTGCCCAGGAAAGAAGCAAATATGCTCCTCAACTGTCGAAGCTCAGAGCCTTTATGGCCAACGGTTTAACAGGGGTTGATCTCGCTCGCTGTTGGATATCATGGAGCATACTGCCACTTAGTCAGCGCTCCGGTTTGATGTGCGAGTATACCGGCAGTGTTGATGACCCACTGCGACATTCCAAAATCCAGCTCACCGATGAAGAAATCACAGAAGCTGTGAATAAGATGCTGAATGAACCGGAACATATCTGTGCTAAAAACGGCCTGCTTCCCTTCTGTGCCACCAACAAACCGCCAGCTGTAAGACCTTGATTTTTCCTTTTGCTGAATCTGTTATTGATATATCTGGTCATTGTTTAATATCAGTGTATGTGTAATCAGGGCAATGATCCGTTTTGGAGCAAGAAATTGCCGTAGGAGAAACCGGAAAAACCAGACAAACCGGAAAGAGCAACCCGGCAAAAGACTAAAGCTGTAAAGAAGACTGCCCATAGGAAAAGAACTACTGCATCTTCTAATCCGGCCCCTGATGATGATGTGGATAATCCGGACCTTGAGTTAGAGCTTGACTCACTTGGCTTATTTTTCATGCGTCTTATTGATGATGATATTTGTCAGGATGATGCCGAAGCCAGCCACGCTGATGCTGCAGAGGTAATTATTCTCTCTTCCGATTCAGAACCTTTGCCTTCGCTAAAAATCCGTCAGGAAAACCGGAAAGTTAAATTTTCTCATCCTCTTGCTTATTTGGATCCCAAATTTCTTATGAAGACCCAACAACACGAAGCTCGTCGCACAACCCGGCACAGCGGCCAGGTAGTTACCTCCGCCGGTTTACCGAACTGTCCGGTTCGGAAACGCCGTTCAGAGGTCTCTAATTTGCTTGTTAGTGATTGTCCTAAAGCGGGCTGCTTTCGTCAACCTCTTAATCCATCTGACTCCGATTACCAGGTTACTTCCCACTCATCTTCTGGCGAGTCATCGGCTACTCAGCTGCCACCGCTCAAAACGGTGCTTGGGTAAGCTATACTTATTATGATACTTGCAGCACATCGCCTTAGAACATATGTTGTATTTAATTTTGCTATTCTTTCCAGGGCCAAACCTAGGCCAAGCAAGAAGGCCCACCTGGACAAAGTGGCCGAAGAAGATGCCGTTCTTGAGCCAGGCAAGACACCCGATCTTGAAGCGGCTATTCCTGAGGATATACCCAATGATCCACCGCAGCCAGACGACGATCTTATTGCTGAAGAAAGACCTACTGATGCCTCAGGTCCTGTCAATCAGCCCACAGGCTCCATCCGGATTGAGAGATCCACCGGTCCAGCAAAACCTACTGACAAGCCAACAGCCCCAGTGCAAACCGGTTGTCATTACTGGCACTGGCCATACCGAGCCAAGCAATCCTGTTGCTTTGTCCAAACATTCTGCCAAGGAAGAATTTGCTGCCTTTAGTAAAGGCAAGTGGAATGCTGATCTGGCAACTTACGCTGCTCTGAACGCCCAAGATATCCATTCCGGCTACCTGAACCGGCTGTATACCAGCCGTGACTATAAAGCCAGTCTGGTTAATATGATGAAGGATAAATGCGAGGTAACTTCCATATGCTCTTTCCTGCTTGTACACTTCAATACTTGCTGACTCTCCTAGCCCCCAAGGGCCGGTTTGTAATCTTCTTTCAAACCGGGACTTACTAACATAAATCTTAATACTTTGAAATTCGCCGATGTAGCCCCCAAGGGCCGGTTCAACTTAGCGTAGTTAAATCGGTACTTTAAGTAATTGAGATTGCCGCATCAGAATATATATATGAGCAAATAGCCATTAGCCCCCAAGTGCCAAGTTGAATACTTGTATTGATCTTGGGACTTTGTAAGCAATTGAAAGATGAAGATCGAATATGCATTAGCCCCCAAGTGCTAAGTGCATAACTTGTTATGTGGTTGGTACTTCAATCCTTGTACCGTTTTGTTGAAGCATATAACTGTCTGTATGCAGGCGGAGCTGAAAACGAAAGAAAGCCAAGTCGCCGATCTCCAAGAAAACCTGAAAACCCAACAAGCCGAAACCTCCAAAGCAAAAGAGGAATTAACCAACGCTTTAAGCGCCATGGAACAGCTTAAGGAGAGCTTCAAGAAGAAGCGGGCGGATTGGGCCACTGAAAAGTCCGCTTTAATCAAACGAGCAGAGGATGCCGAGGCTGCACTAAAACCAGTGGCGGATGAACTGACTAGCATAAAGCAGCACGTGCATGCCATGACTACTGCTATCTTTGGTAAGTCAGTTTGACTTCTGAATTGGCTCTGCCTTCTTACAGAGTTTCTGGTTTATTAACCCTTTATGGTATTTCAGGGACACGCATTGGTCACTTGGGGTCAGATGTGCGGAAGAAACTGAAAGCCGCCTATACATTGGTTGAACAATTGTATACTGGTGCCCAGCGGATCATCTGTACCGCATCCCATAACAAACCGGCACCCACTTTGATTCAAGACACTCTGATGAAACTGCCGGTGCTTCCTGCCCGGGTTGAAGAGCTGAAGAAATCTACTGCTCGAACCGGTGCGATCAATGCCCTAATCCGGGCAAAAGCCTGGGTGCCGGATTTTGATCCTATTGAAGCGGCTCAGGGCTATCCCAGCTTGAAGGAAGACGGGTCAGAATTTGGTGAAGCGGATCTGCGAGCAATAAACCGGGAGGTACGTCCGCTAGCTTGTCAATTGGCTGAAGAAGCAGACTTGTCTCATTATCAAGCCCAATATGACAATCAGAACAAGCGAATAGTTGCACCAATCCATGAATCGAAAAATCTGATCCCTCTAATCCGTAAGCATACTTACGCTCCCGATATTGACCCGTCATTGCTGATCCATGATGAAGCTGTTTTTCAAGCATTAATGGGAATCGACTGGACAACTGTTGATTTCCAGCCACTGGGTAGAGAAACGGAGGCTGAAGCGGCGCAGGATGACCCACAACCATCAGGCCAGGCTGGTGACCAAGCTTGAACCGAAAGCCGGTTTTAAAACTGCCTCTCCTTTGCAAAAAACAATGATATTATTATGGGCACCGTGTTGCCTTGTAATAGGCTAGCTGATACTTTTGATGTTGATATGCCTTCGTGCATAATTTGTTCTTCCTGTGGTGATGAATTTTCCAAAGAACTTTCTGCAACAAGAAACTCTTCAAGTGCCACCGCAGTTGTACCGTCCGGCGGAATATGATGTCTGCATATATGAAGTCAAAACATCCAAAAAAAATTTAAGTATATAACCAAATTTTTGAGATACATAATACCCGCCATCGTTGAGCGTGAAGTTGTCTTGGCCAATCTTGAAGCAGAGTTTTGCAAACCCACATTGTTGGAGGAGATAACAGCTCCTGTATATATATGACGCTGGTTTACCATGTAAACCGTGCCGGGTTATAATAAACACCGTGTTACTCCATAAGAGGATGTTAACAACAAGGATCAAACCGGGCAAATAGTCTCCGGATTGACGTGAACTGTGTTCCGTCAATGGATTGGTTGAAAACTTTGTCAGTTTAAAAAGAACGCAATAAAAAAGAAAAAAAGTATCTTGCAAAGAAAAGTGCGAAGCAAAAGCAATGAGAAAACCGTTTGCAAAAAAGGTTTATTTGAGCTGATCAAATGGCGTTACCATGGCCGAACACGACCAAGCTCCCGTTAGGTGTAACTATGGTTCAAGTCAGCCAGGTCCCCAAATGAAACCGTGGCATTTATGCCGACCAAGTGGCATGGCGATGGTTCGGGTTCGACCAAGCCCCCAAGTGATTCTGTGGCCTTAGGACGATCAAGAGGCATGAGTGGTTCAGACGTGACCAAGTCCCCAAGTGATCTGGTGGCTCTTGCCTATCAAGAGGTATGGTATTGGTTCGGACACAACCAAACCTCCAAGTGATATAACACGATGCTTTTAGAAAAGCGAACTCAAGGGGTAAACCGGAGGCCGCTTTAGAACAACTCCGTGTAACCACACATGATGTAAAAGAACAGATACCCCGCTTTAGCTGAGGTTCCGGTTTATTATAGTTAATCATAATATATACATCGTTGTAATATGTACATAAGTAGAACCAATGGCTCAGGTATAATAAGGCCGAAGATGAGCTATGTTCCACGGCCTGTTGGTTTCCTCCTCTGATGTACGTGAGTCCTTATGCTCTCGAATATCGATCAGATAGTATGACCCGTTGTGCAGATTCTTGCTGACCACGAAAGGCCCCTCCCAAGGTGGGGATAACTTATGCATATCAGTCTGATCTTGGATGAGCTGAAGCACCAAATCTCCTTCCTGGAAGGTTCTGGTTTTGACTCGGCGACTGTGATAACGACGAAGATCCTGTTGGTAAATCGCCGATCGGGCGGCTGCTATGTCACGCTCTTCATCCAACCGGTCCAAAGCATCTTGCCGTGCTGTTTCGTTGTCCGCTTCAATATAAGCCGTCACACGAGGTGAATCATGACGGATATCACTGGGGAGAACCGCCTCCGCTCCATAAACCATGAAGAACAGTGTGTATCCTGTTGACCTGTTGGGCGTTGTATTGATGCTCCATAACACAGATGGTAATTCTTCTACCCAACAACCCGGCGTTCTCTGCAAAGGAACCATGAGCCGGGGCTTCATGCCTCTCAAGATCTCTTGATTAGCTCTTTCTGCTTGACCATTGGACTGCGGGTGTGCCACTGATGAAACGTTGAGCCGGATGTGCTCTCGTTCGCAGAACTCCTTCATGGCACCTTTGGACAAATTGGTACCATTATCTGTGATGATACTGTGTGGAAAGCCAAACCGGAAAATCACTTTTTTAATGAACTGAACCGCCGTGGCCGCATCACACTTGCTAACAGGTTCTGCCTCCACCCACTTTGTAAACTTGTCAACCGCCACCAGGAGGTGGGTCTTCTTATCTTTGGACCTTTTGAAAGGCCCAACCATATCCAGCCCCCAAGTCGCAAATGGCCAAGTAATTGGAATCATTCTCAATTCTTGAGCTGGTACATGAGCACGTCTTGAGAACTTTTGGCAACCATCACATCGTCTGGCCAGATCCTCTGCATCAGCATGAGCAGTTAACCAATAGAAACCATGGAGAAACGCTTTAGCCACCAGAGATTTTGAACCGGCGTGGTGACCACAGTCTCCTGCGTGGATCTCACGCAAAATTTCATGGCCTTCTTCAGGAGACACACAGCGTTGAAATGCTCCTGACACACTGCAATGATGCAACTCGCCGTTGATAATAGTCATGGACTTGGATCGCCGGATTATCTGTCTGGCCAGAGTCTCATCCTCTGGTAACTCGCCACGGTTCTTGTACGCCAGGTAGGGAAGCATCCAATCCGGAATAACATGAAGAGCTGCCACCAATTGAGCTTCCGGATCAGGAATAGCCAAATCCGCTTCACCAGGGATCTTGACCGACGGGTTGTGCAGCACATCCAGAAACACATTGGGCGGAACCGGTTTGCACTGAGAGCCCAGCCGGCTTAAAGCGTCTGCCGCTTCATTTTTTCGCCGGTCCACATGGTCCACCTGATAGCCTTTGAAATGACCTGCAACAATATCCACCTCACGACGATATGCTGCCATGAGTGGATCCTTGGAGTCCCAAGTGCCAGACACTTGCTGAGCCACGAGGTCCGAGTCACCGAAGCACTTAACTCGACCTAGATTCATCTCCTTAGCCATCCGGAGACCATGGAGCAAGGCTTCATACTCAGTTGCATTGTTAGTACAAGGGAACATTAAGCAGAGAACATAACACAACTTATCACCCCGTGGGGAAGTTAATACAACTCCAGCCCCCGAACCTTCCAATTGCCTGGATCCGTCAAAATGGATGGTCCAATATGTGTGATCCGGCTTTTCTTCAGGTGCTTGCATTTCCGTCCAATCATTGATAAAATCAACCAGTGCTTGAGACTTAATCGCCGTCTGAGGCACATACTTCAAATCGTGCGGCCCAAGCTCTATAGCCCACTTGGCAATCCAGCCAGTTGCTTCCCGGTTCTGGATGATATCCCCCAAAGGAGCAGAACTGACCAGCGTAATTGGATGCCCTTGGAAGTATTGTTTAAGCTTCCAGCTTGCCATAAAAACTCCATACACCAGCTTCTGCCAATGCGGATACCTTTGCTTGGACTCAATGAGCACCTCGCTGATATAATAGACCGGACGTTGAACCAGATGCTCCTTACCTGCCTCCTTTCGCTCCACCACAATAGCTACGCTGACCGCCCAAGCATTAGCAGCAACATATAGCAGTAACGGCTCCTTGTCAATGGGAGCGGCGAGCACAGGCGGATTGTCCAATTGCCGCTTTAAATCCTCAAATGCTTCATCAGCAACAGAACTCCAGACAAACTGATCCGTCTTCTTCAACATCTGATACAAAGGGATTGCCTTCTCACCAAGACGACTGATAAACCGGCTTAAGGCGGCAATCCGGCCTGCCAGGCGTTGAACATCATTGATACACTTCGGTTTAGCCAGGGAGGTGATGGCTGTGATCTTCTCCGGATTAGCCTCACTTCCCCTATTGGACACCAGGAAGCCTAATAACTTGCCCGCCGGTACACCAAAGACGCATTTGTCCGGATTAAGCATCATCTTGTATGTCCTTAGGTTATCAAAGGTTTCCTTTAAATCACCAATCAGAGTCTCCTTCTCCCTGGATTTAACCACGATATCATCCACGTAGGCGTGTACATTACGGCCAATCTGTTTGTGTAGACAATTTTGCACACAATGTTGATAAGTTGCCTGGGCACTGTTGAGCCCAAAGGGCATAGACACATAGAAGAAGGCTCCAAAGGGAGTTATGAATGTCGTTTTCTCCTGGTCCTTAACTGCCATTTTGATCTGATGATAGCCAGAATATGCATCCAAAAAACTTAAACGCTCACAACCCGCCGTAGCATCAATAATTTGATCAATATGGGGGAGGGCAAAAGGATCTGCTGGACAAGCTTTATTAAGATCTGTGTAATCCACACACATGCGCTAGGTACCGTTAGGACCAGCGCCGGATTGGCAAGCCACTCAGGGTGAAAAACTTCAACAATAAAACCAGTTGCTAAGAGCCTGGCTACCTCTTCTCCAATTGCCTTGCGTCTTTCTTCGTTAAACCGGCGGAGGAACTGTTTCACCGGTTTGTATTTAGGATCCACATTAAGGGTGTGCTCAGCGAGTTGCCTCGGTACACCTGGCATGTCAGAGGGCTTCCATGCAAAAATGTCCCGATTCTCACGGATGAACTCGATGAGCGCGCTTTCCTATTTCGGATCCAAATTAGCACTGATGCTGAACTGCTTGGACGAATTGCCAGGTACAAAGTCAACAAGCTTAGTTTCTGCTGCCGATTTGAACTTCAGGGCCGGATCATGCTCCGTAGTTGGCTTCTTTAATGGAGTCATGTCCGCCGGATCAACATTGTCCTTATAATATTTCAGCTCCTCGGTGGCACAAACCGACTCTGCATAGGCCGCATCACCTTCCTCGCACTCCAAAGCGATTTTGCGGCTTCTGTGAACCGTTATTGTCCCCTTGTGACCCGTCATCTTGAGCTGCAAATACACATAACAGGGCCGTGCCATAAACTTGGCGTAGGCCGGTCGCCCAAATAGGGCGTGATACGGACTTTGGATTTTCACCACTTCAAACATCAATGTCTCCGACCTGGAATCATGATCATCCCCAAAGGCCACTTCCAGAGCTATCTTACCAACAGGATATGCTGATCTGCTAGGTACTACACCGTGGAACACCGTATTAGACAGTTTAAGATTTTTATCTGTCAGTCCCATAAGACGGAAGGTCTCATAGTACAAGATATTAATGCTGCTACCTCCATCCATGAGCACCTTGGTGAACTTATAACCTCCCACCTGAGGCGCCACCACCAGAGCCAACTGACCCGGATTATCGACCTGGGGAGGGTGATCCTCTCTGCTCCATATGATTGGCTGTTCAGACCAACGTAGATAACGGGGTATGGCTGGTTCAACAGAGTTGACCGCCCACCTCTGAACCTTCCGGTCTCGCTTGTCCAAGCTAGTGGTGAAGAAATGGTACTGCCCACTACTCAACTGCTTTGGGTTGCTCTGGTAACCTGACTGTTGCTGCTGTTGGTTGTAACCACCTTGGTTGTTCTGACTATTTTGACCATTATGTCCGCCCGGATTACCATTAAATCCTGAACCGGAACTTCCTCCACCGTAACCCGGCCCGGATCCTGAGCCACCGCCAGATTCGTGATCATACCGGAAATTATTAGAATTCTTGAACTCCTGCATAATAAAGCAATCCTTCCAAAGGTGGTTTGCTGGCGCCTCCTTCATCCCATGTCTTGGACAGGGCTGGCTTAGCAGATAGTTTAGGCGGTCTGGGTTAGGGTTGGGTGCCCCATTACGATTTGTCGGTTTACCCTTGCGTCGCTGGCCATTGTCCTGTGCGTTAGTATTAGCCACAAAGTCCATGTTACCATCCGCTTTACGCTTGCCTCCACCACCATTGCTTGCCCAGTGATGCTGCTGACCTTTGGAGTTGTTGTTCCTCTTTCCCTTCCCTGTCTTGTCATCATCAGATTCGGGATCCTTGGTGCTATCAGAATCAGCATATTTCACCAAAGCGGCCATGAGGGTCCCCATGTCAGTGCAATGACGCTTCATCCATCCCAACTTCAGCTTCAGGGGCCCAAACCGGCAGTTGCCTTCTAGGGTTAATACTGCTGTGTCAGCGTTGATGCGGTCTGATGAGTGCAACACTTGTGAAACCCGGTGCACCCAATGAGTCGTTGACTCTCCTTCCTCCTGGACGCATGCAGCTAAGTCCACTATCGACATAGGCTGTTTACATGTATCCTTGAAATTGCTGATAAACCGGGCTCATAATTGGGCCCATGAACTGATAGAATTAGCCGGCAAGCTTTTTAACCAAGTACGGGCCGTTCCTTCAAGCATCATGGTGAAGTACTTCGCACACGCCGCGTCATCCACATCAAGCATCTCCATGGCCATCTCATAGCTCTCCACCCATGTCTCCGGAGGCTGATACGCCATGTAATTTGGTACCTTGCGCGGGCCCTTGAAATCCTTGGGCAGGCGCACATTGCGTAAAGCGGGGATAAGGCAAGGCACCCCCAAAGAACTAGAAGTAACACCAGGTTCGATCGAGATGGTTGGACGAACTGGCATGAGCTGCCGAGCCTGAAGCTGTGTGGCTAACTCGGCCTCCCTGCGCGCTCGGGCCCGGTTCACCACTTCCTGAGCGTTATCAGCACCACCCGTCGGGTTGTTGCCACGGGGTGCTCCACGTCGTTCATTACTCGACACTGCCGGTTCATCCATATGTCTGCTATAGCTCCGGCTTGGACAGGGGTCGAGTGGATCCGGTCGCGGCTGTACGAGTATGCTTCCTGTTGGACCAAAGCTGTCCTCAGAAGCTCCTTGACCCGTCGCGTCTCTACTACCTGCGGCGAATCACCTTCAATTGGGATGGCCTCCAGCCGTGCAGCAGCGGCAACGAGATTGTCCATCGGGTTGGAGTAGTGACCCGGAGGTGTTAAAACAGCCTGAGGTATAACGGTGTTTTGATGAGGCGGGTCCATCTGACGAGGCTGAACCGGTGCCCCGGTCCCGGGAGCTTCCGCCCGGTCTCCCTCCAGCGGATTGCCGGTTCCTACTCCTAGAGTGTTGAAAAGGTCTCTGGCCTCAAAAACCGGAGGCAGACGGGATCGGTACTGCCTCCTTGTGACTTCCTGCGACGCACTCTGGTCCAACATGAGCCTGTGGGCTTGTGCGTCTAAAGCGGCCTGCTCCATGGCCATCTTGGTGTCCCCAGCTGCCAGATCTGCCTTGGCCTGGGTGATCTGTTCCTTCACTTTTGCAATCTCGGCGTTGTGAACGCCCTGATCTGCCGGATTAGCCTCCGCCATAAGCACAACCAATGCATCAAACAGCTCTGATAGAACTTGAGCCGGCGGGCGCACAGGGCCTCCTGCCCCAGCAGCCGTCGCTGCTGCTGAACCGGAGGTTGTTGCTGTAGCGGTCGAAGAATGAAGCGCTGCTTGTGTGCCAGTCATGAATATTCCAACCCGATTGGGCAGACCAGAGGGGTCCGGAATACTGTCGCCATCGGAACAGCCCCCAATCCGGCCGTCTTGCAGCTGATAAAGAGATTCGGTTTCTCCGGTCGATGACTCGTCATCGGAACAAATGACGGTATCGCCGCGAGATTCCGATCCATCCTCATAACTTCCTCCATGGATGACTCCCACGAAGGCACGCTTCATGGCCGGTTTAACCCGGGCGGATCGCGCACGCTGAGCCGTCTCGACGAGGTCGGTGCAGATGTCCGGCTCAGAGCCCAGTTCACCGATCTTGCCAATGAAAACGTGAATGCCTCCAAAGGGGACCCAGTACCCGTACTCAATTGAGCCGGCCTCGGGGCCCCAGCCTGCGTCGTCGATGTGGAACTTGCCGCGACGACTCTTAGTCATTCGGCCTACAGCGTAACCCTCGAGTCCTTCAAAGCGGCCCTCCAAGAACCGGAAACCATCATGCGATAGCCCCACGGTGGGCGCCAACTGTCGTGGCTTTGTCACGGCAGATGTCCTAGAGAAAGGACTTAGTCATGGAGCCATCGCGACGGGTTAGCTTGAAGGGGTTAAAGCGGACACAGGGACGCAAGAGAGTTTATACTAGTTCGGCCCCTTCGATGAAGGTAAAAGCCTACATCTAGTTGTGATGGAATTGATGGGGTTTCGATGACTAGGGAGCAAACAAGCTTCGCCTATGTCTCAAGTTGTTGTCTGTTGTCCTTGAACCGCCGCCGGGTCGTCCCCTTATATACATGGGTGACTCCCGTCGGCTTATAGAGTCCCAATACCGGTTCATAGATGTGTCCGGTTTGGTCTCTACTTATTCCTAACTTACAACACAAGTTAACTACTAATGCCGGTTTACGGCTGCAGGCCTTGAACCGACCATGGGCCTTGAGCCCTCATCTGTCTTCTTGGGCTTTAACATACTTAACTACTGACGAAGTTAACCCGGCCTAGATAGGCCGGTTTACACCCAGTAGTAATATCCCCAACACTATCAAAACGTATATTCCAACTCCGAGAGGCTTGCACCAGTCCATAAATGGATCGCTGGAGCTTGCACACTTTGTTAGCACCATTTGGATCAACAAAACCTTATGGTTGCATCATATACAACTTTTTTAAGATATCCATTAAAGAATGCATTTTTGACATCCATTTGCCAAATTTCATAATCATAAAATGTGGCAATTGCTAACATGATTCAGACAGACTTAAGCATCGCTACGGGTGAGAAGGTCTTCGCGACAAGTCGAGTGAGGGAGTCCTGAATTAGGGGGTCTCCGGACAGCCAGACTATATCCTTTGGCCAGACTGTTGGACTATGAAGATACAAGAATGAAGACTTCGTCCCGTGTTCGGATGGGACTCTCCTTGGCGTGGAAGGAAAGCTTGGCAATACGGATATGTAGATCTCCTTCCTTGTAACCGACTCTGTGTAACCCTAGCCCCCTCCGGTGTCTATATAAAATAGAGGGTTTAGTCCGTAGGACAACAAAAATCATACCATAGGCTAGCTTCTAGGGTTTAGCCTCTACAGTCTCATGGTAGATCAACTCTTGTAATAGTCAAATCATCAATATCAATCAAGCAGGACGTAGGGTATTACCTCCATCAAGAGGGCCCGAACCTGGGTAAACATCGTGTCCCCCACCTCCTGTTACCATCCGCCTTAGACGCACAGTTTGGAACCCCCTACCCGAGATCCGCCAGTTTTGACATCGGCATTGGTGCTTTCATTGAGAGTTCCACTGTGTCGTCACCATAAGGCTTGATGGCTCCTTCGATCATCGGTAACGATGCGGTCCAGGGTGAGGTTTTCCTCCCCGGGCAGATCTTCGTATTCGGCGGCTTCGCACTGCGGGCCAACTCGCTTGGCCATCTGGAGCAGAGAGAGCTACGCCCCTGGCCATCAGGTCAGGTTCGGAAACTTAAACTACACTGCCGACATCCGCGGAGACTTGATCTTCGACGGATTCGAGCCCTTGTCAGGTGCGCCGCACAATCACGATGAGCATGACGTAACTCTGTCGTCGGACAGGGTTCGGGAGATCACACCTGCAACTACTCCGGCCCTCAATCCGGAGCAAATTGCGCCATCCGAGGATGGGGGATAGACCCTGCCATGGAGGCCGCACTCTCAGTGGCGATGGAGCCGGATACTGACTTCATCCCTTACGAGATCCGTTTTGCCAAACCACTGGATTGGTCTCCGGCCACGGACTCCGAGCTGCCTGCGTCCACGCCTATCGAATCCGATTGGGCGCCGATCATGGAGTTCACCTCCGCAGATATATTTCAGCACTCGCCTTTCGGTGACGTGCTAAATTCATTAAGGTCTCTCTCCTTGTCGGGAGAACCTCGACCGAACTATGTCCGGCTAGAATGGGATGCGGACGATGAAGAAATTCGCTGCCCACCCACCACCCACTTAGTAGCCACCGTCAATGATTTAACCGACTTGCTCGACTTCGACTCCGAAGACATCGACGGTATAGACAACGATGCAGGAGACAAACAGGAACCACCGCCCACAGGGCGCTGGACCGCCACCTCATCACATGATATATACATGGTGGACACCCCCAAAGAAGGCAATGGCGATGAGACACCGGAGGATGACCCCTCCAAGAAGCAACCCAAGCGCCGACGCCAGCGGCGCCGCTCTAAGTCCCGCCATAGCAAAAGTAGTGATACTGGCACAAGAGACAATAACACTCCGGATAGTGCCGAAGACGACAACAATCCCCTCTAGCACGATTTAGAGCGGGAGGGTGAACAAGCTAGCCCTCCAGAGCGGGCAGCAGATGGAGAATCGGAGGAGGACAATTACATGCCTCTCTCCGAAGACGAGGTGAGCCTCGGCGATGAAGAATTTATCTTGCCTGAGGATCTCGTCGAGCAGGAGCGCTTCAAGCGTCGGCTTATGGCCACAACAAATAGCCTGAAGAAAAAACAACAACAGCTTCGAGCTGATCAAGATTTGCTAGCAGACAGATCAACCGAAGTCCTTGTGGCCGAGGAATACGAACTCGAGCACCCCTCAAAAAGTTACCCAAAGTGCAGGTTGCTACCTCACCTCGAGGAGGAAGCATTAAAACCTACATCACCAGTGTACGATGCAGCAGACCGGCCACCTCGTGGCCGAGCCAGAGAGGCGTTTAGCCTGAAGTTCAGCCTGCACCCCGCCGCCACTCAAATAAAAATACCAAGGCCGGGGCAACACGCGGGACCTGCGAGACGTATTGGAAAGCAGGGCAAAACATGCAAGGTCGATATACGGGTCACGGGGACGCGCGCCAACGCGAGACGATGACCGTCACGCCGGATACACTAAAAGTAAATCCGGCCGGGCCGAATATAGCAGACAAGACTCATATGAACTGCGTCGTGATATAGCCCGGCACAGAGCCGCCACACACCCCCTATGCTTCACAAATGAAGTTATGGATCACGAATTGTCGGAGGGTTTTAAACTTGTAAATATCGAATCGTATGATGGTACAACAGATCCCGTTGTATGGATTGAGGATTTCCTCCTCCACATCCACATGGTTCGCGGTGATGATCTGCATGCCATCAAGTACCTCCCACTAAAACTCAAAGGACCAGCTCGGCATTGGCTGAATAGCTTGCCAGGAGACTTCGTCGGCAGTTGGGATGATTTGGAAGATGCATTCCTTGACAACTTTCAGGGCACTAATGTGCGACCACCGGATGCTGATGACCTGAGCCATATAACTCAGCAGCCAGGGGAATTGGTCAGGCAATTCTGGACATGGTTCATAACTAAGAAAAACAAAATTGTCGACTGTCCGGATGCAGAGGCCTTAGCGGCATTCAGGCATAACATCTGTGACGAGTGGCTCGCTCGGCACCTCGGCCAGGAGAAGCTGAAGTCTATGATAGCCCTCACGACACTCATGACCCGCTTTTACGCGGGCGAGGATAGCTGGTTGGCTCACAGCAACAACACATCAAGGAATCCGGGCACTTCGGATACTAAAGATGCCAACGGCAGACCACGTCGTAACAAACAAAAGCGCCGCAACAACGGCGATAAAGTGGATGACTGCTACCTCGTGGCCTCCTCTTTTGTGTCTTGACGTAGGGTCCAAGTCTCCCGGGTCTTGTTTGTTGAGAAAATCACGTTCCCGAAGGTTTCATTCCGTTTGGACTCCGTTTGATATTCCTTTTCTTCGAAACCCTAAAACAGGCAAAAAAACAGCAATTCTGGGCTGGGCCTCCGGTTAATAGGTCAGTCCCAAAAATAATATAAAAGTGGAAAATAAAGCCCAGTAATGTCCAAAATAGTAGATAATATAGCATGGAGCAATCAAAATTTATAGATACGTTGGAGACGTATCAATGACACGACAGTCAATGCCGGATTCAGAGGCTCTAGATCCGGTCAGCGGAAAAAGCCATTCAAAAGAAGTACTCCGGGCTCGTCCAGTTTGGATCGCGTACTTGATCGCTCGTGTCAAATCCACGGCACCCCCGATAAGCCAGCCAATCACACCAACAGAGAATGCTGGGTGTTCAAGCAGGTCGGCAAGTTAAATGTCGAAAACAAGGACAAGGGGCTGCATAGTGATGACGAGGAGGAGCCCCGGCCGCCGAACATGGGAGGAGAGAAGAGGTTCCCCCCACAAGTGAAGACGGTGAACATGATATACGCAACCCACATTCCCAAGAGGGAACGGAAGCGTGCACTAAGGGACGTCTATGCGATAGAGCCCGTCGCCCCAAAGTTCAACCCATGGTCCTCTTGTCCGATCACCTTCGATCGCAGGGACCACCCCACTAGTATCTGTCATGGCGGATCCGCCGCATTGGTACTAGACCCCATCATCGACGGATTTCACCTCACTTGAGTCCTTATGGACGGTGGCAGCAGTCTAAACCTGCTCTATCAGGATATAGTGCGCAAAATGGGTATAGATCCCTCGAGGATCAAACCCACCAAAACCACCTTTAAGGGCATCATCCCAGGTGTAGAGGCCCGTTGCACGGGCTCAATCACACTGTAAGTGGTCTTCGGATCTCCGGACAACTTCCGAAGTGAGGAGTTAATCTTCGATATCGTCCCGTTCCGCAGTGGCTATCACGCACTGCTTGGGCGAACCACATTTGCAAAATTCAATGCGGTGCCGCATTACGCATACCTCAAGCTCAAGATGCCAGGACCTAGGGGGTCATAACAGTCAATGGAAACACAGAACGCTTGCTCCGCACGGAAGAGCACACTGCGGCCCTCGCAACAGAAGCACAAAGCAGCCTTTTAAGGCAAACCGCCAATTCGGCGATACAGCCCCCGGACACCGTCAAGCGAGTCCGGAGTAACCTGCAACAGGATCGCCTGGCACGTTCAAAGCTCGCCTAGCAATTTGGCCCCCGTCCTAGTCCCAGTCAAGCAACGAAATTCGTGTCACGCGTACATAATTACGCATTGAAAATACCATGGGCACAGGCGGGGGCACGATCAGGGCACGCCCCGCAATGCGGCTTAACCGCCTTAGGGGCTGCATACCTTTATCATTTTTTCTCTTTCAGGACCCTACTCTCTAGAAGCCCTTTCCGGCAGTATGATTGCCGGACAGATTACAGGAAGGAACACCCAAGGAGGGAAGAAGCTAAGACGTACGAGGGAACCCCCAGGTGGTCTCTAATAAAAAACGATATACCCGCTTTTTACTACCCGTACGCAGCTTGCCCTTGGATAGGACATGTCAAATAGTCCTATTCTTTGCTTATTGCATTACTTGTACCAGTACGCTTTGACGTATTATTTAAATAACAATGCATAGCATTAAGTCTATTATTGCATTACCCATCCCTTTCTTCTTATATGTTCATTTACGATAACTTGCACCCGTACATTCTGGTACGGTCAGTACGCCAGGGGCTTTCGTTTACCCCATAATACGGCGTGAGAAGTCCGAACACTTTCGATAGTGGGGCACCCCGAACTTATAGCATTATATGCATCAGCTCCGAATCATGTCTTGGGTCAATAGTTGGGTTTGCCTGGCTCCCATGTTTTGGTACCTTACGTTCCGCTATATCGGCTAAGTTAGCACTGGAGGAACTAATTGTGTCCCGGTTCTTCCGAACGAGCACCTCAGTAGAGAAAGCCGAAAACTGACTGTCATGATAAGGCGAGAGCTGGTCGCTGTTCGAGAGGTCTCAAGTCCGTAAAGACTTTTTCCGCTTCAGGCAAGGAGTCGGCCTTGCCCGACTTAGGCGTATATAGCGCCCCAAATTCGTCCTTCCGAATACTAGGGGCTTCACCAAAATTTAAAATTGTAGACTTCTATGGCTAAGTGAGAGTGATAAAGCCTTATAGTCCGATTGCCTGGTTCGCTGTGCTGAACACCTCCCTCGAAGGACCCAAAATTGGGATAAAGAGTGTTCAGGTTTATCCCGAACACCCCAGTACTAGCTACATGGGGGCAGAAGGCAACGACTGGCCAACTCTCAGATTTTATAAATGGCCGCACAGAAGGTAATATTTTAAATTCAAAAAGCATTGCATAGCGCAAATGAACTCGTTTCACATTACGGGATCACATGAGCATGTTCATTCAAAAATTACATCTTTAGCACATTCCTCCGCCACAAGGCGGGAACCCTTCAGGACACTGTCATAATAAATTTCGGGGCAGCGATGCTCCTTGCCCTTTGGCGGCCCCTCCTTCACCAGCTTTACGGCGTCCAGCTTCGCCCAGTGCACCTTCGCCCAGGCAAAAGCCCTGCGTGCACCCTCGATGCAGACGGACCGCTTTATGACTTCAAGCCGTGGGCAGGCATCCACAAGCCGCCTCACCAGACCAAAGTAGCTGCTAGGCAGGGGATCGCCAGGCCACATCTAGACTATAAGACCCTTCATGGCCTGTTCGACCGCCTTGTGAAGCTCGACCAGTTGCTTCAGCTGGTCGCTCAAGGGCATTGGGTGTTCGGTCCCAGTATACTGAGACCAGAACAACTTTTTCGTCGAGCTCCCCTCCTCAGCTCGGTAAAACTCCGCGGCATCTAGCACACTACGGGGTAGATCTGCAAACGCTCCTAGAGAGCTCCGAACTTGCATAAGTAAAAGGAAAGTTTCCTTCACATGCTTGCTTTGCATAATGAATGCCTTACCCGCTGCTATCTTCTTCACCGCATCAATCTCCTGGAGGGCCTTGTGCGCTTCAGCCCTGGGGTTCTGTGCGCTTTCGAGCGCCTTCGCAAGCTCGGAATCTCGCGTCTTAGAGTCAAGCTCCAAGGGCTCATGTTTTTGGCGAGAGCCTCGAGCTCTTGCTGCACCTCGCCTACCCGAGCTTCTTGCTTTTCCCGCTCAATGCGCTCCTTGGCCGCTTTGTCTTCGGCCTCGGACAACGCCTTCTTCAGGGTCACCACCTCGATCGTGGCCCCTAGAAAATTCATGATGATCCTATTATTTTACAACCAAATTTATTTTTAAAATATAGACAAGGTATTGCTTACCTTTGCTCTCCTCGAGCTGCCTCTTGGTAAGGCCGAGCTTGTCCTCGGACCGCTCAAGGTCCTGCTTCAGTGCAGCGACCTCCGCAGTACGTGCGGCAAGGGCCAGCAGTGAAGCCTGCATATGCACATAGACATATTCTGATTAGACTCCCGAGTCATTATTTGATCCTCTATTCAGCCTTTCTTCGCGAACGCCAAATAGAGCATCAGGGGCTACTGTCTATGCGGTAATATTTTTCCTATATTTTGATTGCTTACCTCAAAGCCTATTAGGAGGATGGCACAAGCTTTGGTTAGTCCATGTTTGGCGGACTGAACTTTCTCGATCACCGCACTCATGATAGTGCGGTGCTCTTCATCGATGGAAGTGCCACGAAGCGCTTCCAGCAAGTTGTCCGGTGCCTCTGGATGGACAGAGGCCACCGGCACGGGCAGCTTGCCCCTCTTAACGGGGGGTCGCCTATCGGAGTCCGGAACCACCGAAGGTTCCGGCGCAGTGTTCGGCTGGGGGCCGAACTTGGAGCCCGTGGGAGTCTTGCTGCCTTTGCGCCCAGGGTCCGGAAGGTCACCTCGAGGCGCCCCTAGGACTACCTCCCCTTGGCTCGGTGCCTTTTGAGACAACACCTCGACGTTGTCCATAGGGCAAGGGGTGGAGGCGGTCGGAAGTGAATCGCTATTCATATCCGACGAGTCTAAAGAACCGTCCGACGAAGATACATCGATACGGGCTCGGGACAGACTGCATAATCATATTTGGCATAAGGAGAAGTAGTGCAATAAAACATAACATGAATTACTATGGTATCCGGATATTTACGACTTCGCCAGGGGCTTGTCCCTGGGTAACCACTCGTCGTCGCTATGGGCGGTCGTCGTGGAGCAGTCCGAAAGGAGGGTCCTACCCTTCTTGGACCCTTCGGCCTCCCCGGTTGGGGCGACCTTCCTTTTCTTGTCTCCCCTGGCTGGGGGGAGAACTTTTCTCTTCCTCCTCCTCGTTTTCGTGGGAGGAGGGCGCGTCGGAGTTATCGGATGATGAGTCCGATATAACCTTGCGCCGGAGACCCTTTCGGGTCACCGCGTCCTTCTTCTTGGCCTTCTTCGCCGGCACCTCGTAAGGCGCCAGAACCAGCATCTCCGTTAGGAGAGCATCTGCAGGATCTTCAGGCAGGGGGGCTAGGCAATCGATCTGCTCCGCTGTCTCTACCCAGTCCTGTTAATAGCATGGAAGCTTAGATCCCGCACATGATTAAATTGGGGCAAATAAATATCCTGCGAGATATCAAAACTTACCGGATTTCCATGGCGCTTTGCGCTGAGTCTGCGTTCCTCGGTAAGGGGAGGAGGTACCTCAGCGCCCTTGAACAGCACCTTCCAGACGTCCTTGTGCGTCGTGTCGAAGAGCTCTCGCAGTGTCTGGTGCTTGGCCGGGTCGAACTCCCACAAATTGAATACCAGTCGTTGACACGGGAGAATCCGATGGAAGAGCATGACCTGGACCATGTTGATGAGCTTGATTTTCTTGCTCATCATGTTCTTGATGCAGGTCTGGAGTCCGGTCAGCTCTACCGGGGAACCCCACGACAGGCCCTTCTCTTTCCAGGAGGTGAGCCGCGTGGGGATTCCGGATCAAAATTCGGGGCCGCTACCCTGTTGGTGTCGCGCGGCTCGGTGATGTAGAACCACCCCGATTGCCACCCCTTTATGGTCTCCACATAGGAGCCTTCGAGCCAGGTGACATTAGGCATTTTGCCCACCACGGCACCTCCGCACTCCGCTTCCTGGCCGACCACCACCTTCGGTTTAACAATGAAGGTCTTCAGCCACAGGCCGAAGTGGGGCCTGATGCGGAGGAAGGCCTCGCACACGATGATAAACGTCGAGATGTTGAGTATGAAATTGGGGGCCAGATCATGAAAATCCAGCCCGTAGTAGAACATGAGCCCGCAGACAAACGAGTGAATGGGAAATCCTAGTCCGCGGACAAAGTGGGTAAGGAAAACTACCCTCTCATGGGGTGCGGGCGTAGGGATGATCTGCCCCGCATCTGGTAGCCGGTGTGCGATGTCCGCGGCCAGATATCCAGCTTCCCGTAGCTTTGCGATGTTCTCCTCCGTGACGGAGGAGACAATCCACTTGCCTCCCGCCCCGGACATGCTTGGAGTGGTTCGAGGAGAAAGACGCGATGTTGGGCGTTGGAGCTCGAGTGCGCGAGAATGGATAAGCAAGGGGGAAGAGGGCGTGGGTAAAAAGGGTGAATCTTTATCCCTTTATAAGGGCGGAAGAGGCGATGGGCCTCCCCGCTTACCTGGTAAAATCACTTATTCCCCGAGCGTCGTAATTGATGGCGCGGTTGGGTTACCCACGTTTGTATTGATGAGAATCCTGTGATAAGGGGACACGATCTCTGCTTCGACAAGACGTGTCAAGAAAACCGCCTCGCGATATGTGCAATGCTGGTTGAGAAAAATGGTTCGAATAATGGCCGGGCCGTGGTATGATGTCATGATGTCAAATGTGTCAGCAGATTAGATTTGTGGAAATATTATTCTCTCTATGATGGTATGTGGAACTTGTTTTGCAGAGTCGGACATTGTCCTTGTGTTCAAAATCTTCTATGGAGTATTCGGAGGAGGAACCCGCCTTGCAATGCCGAAGACGAATATGTGCGCCGGACTCATCGTCATTGAAGCCTGGTTCAGGGGCTACTGAGGGAGTCCTGGATTAGGGGGTCTCCGGACAGCCGGACTATATCCTTTGGCCGGACTGTTGGACTATAAAGATACAAGATTGAAGACTTCGTCCCGTGTACGGATGGGACTCTCCTTGGCGTGGAAGGCAAGCTTGGCAATACGGATATGTAGATCTCCTTCCTTGTAACCGACTCTATGTAACCCTAGCCCCCTCCGGTGTCTATATAAACCGGAGGGTTTAGTCCGTAGGACAACAACAATCATACCATAGGCTAGCTTCTAGGGTTTAGCCTCTACGATCTCGTGGTAGATCAACTCTTGTAATACTCATATCATCAATATCAATCAAGCAGGACGTAGGGTATTACCTCCATCAAGAGGGCCCGAACCTGGGTAAACATCGTGTCCCCTGTCGTGGTTCTAACTCTGACAGTGATGTAGGGGTGTGTGTATGGAGAGGCTAGATCTTAGCTATGGAGGAGCTGTAAGCACACGAGGATTACGAGTTCAGGCCCTTCTCGGAGGAAGTAATAGCCCTACGTCTCGGTGCCCGGAGGTGGTCGATTGGATTATGCGTGTGTGAATAACAGGGGTGCGAACCCTTCATACTGAGGAGGGGGGGTGGCTTATATAGAGTTCGCCGGCCCCCTCCTGCCCTCAGTAATGCAGGGTTTAAGGTACATTTAAGGTCGGGCGTTACTGGTAACGCCCCTAATAAAGTGCTATAATGACCATAAAGACTACTTAACAGCTGACCATTTGCCTGCGGAGTGACTATAGGTCTCCTGGCAGTCGAGTGGTTGGCTTCATGGTCGAGTGATAGCTTCTTGGTCGAGTGTCTTGAACCTGTCGAGTGGGATACCTTCAAGTCGATTGAAAGGTGACTTCCTCTAGGGATGTCGTAGGGTAGGGCTCTTTGCACAGGTCCGTGCCCCTACCCTAGGTACATGGCTTCATCATTAGCCCCCGAATGGATCGAGGTTAGAGTGGGGAAAGAGTTGGAGATCTTTCTGACTGGTTCTTTGGGCTACGTGAGCGCCTCGTTTTGGGCCAACCGTCACGGATGACGTCATCAACCTCTTTCAGTCGCCTTGATCCATTCCAGGCCTTTCGTCGAGTGAATTTATTTACGTGTGACATACCGAGTGTCGGCGCGAGCGGGGTCTTCTGTTTTAACAAGTTGTTCTGCGGCCCGCGGGTGTCGCGGGATTCGGATTTCGGGAAGCGCGCGGGACAGGAGCGGCCGCAGTAATCGGAAGCGATAAAGTGGAAGCTCCTCGATCCTCGTGTCGCCTTTTTCGCCACGTACTGCGCGCGCGTCTGCTGCGGGATTTGACTGGATAGCCTGGGCCTACCAGTCAGCCACTCGGAAGCGGCCCCTTATAAGTTGCCGGCTCGGGGTTTCCAAACAGTGCGCTTCCTTCTTCCTCTCTCCCTTCGCGAGTTCCTCCGCCGCCTCCGCTCTCACCCTAGCGTCGCAGGTCCGTGCAAGATTTGCCGGCGACGATGGCGAAGGACAAGACATCCGCCCTGGAGCGCGCGAAGAAGGCGGCGGCGCAGGGGAAAGGGAAGAGGTCCGCTCAGGGCGGATCCTCCTCAAGGTCTGCTCTGCCCCGAGGCTGGATCCAAGGCGATTGGATGCCGTCGGTGATCCGGCAAGAAGATCTCGACGACATGGTCGAGGGGGGGTCATTCCCCACGAAGCTGCGCGTCTCCCGGGGAGAGAGATCGAACCTCAACCTCGCGACGATGAGTGTGTGCTCCTAGCCACCCATGTCGACCGCAGGTTTTCTCTGCCGCCCCATCCTTTTTTCCGGAGCTTCCTGAACTTCTTCGGAGCGCAGCTTCACCACTTCACTCCCAACTCCATCGTATACCTCGCTGCTTTCATTTCCATGTGTGAGGGTTTCTTGGGTTGCCGCCCCCATTGGGGTCTCTTCAAGCACATCTTTACCTGTCGTTCTCAATCGGTCAAGAAGGCCAAGTCGAGTGACGAAAGGACGCAGGTGATCCAGCTGTGCGGGGGCCTGGCGATCCAGACGAGGGGAAAGAGTTGTTTTCCATCTATCACTTTCCCGGAGTCGGTCCGTGGCTGGCAGGCGACCTGGTTCTACTGTCAAGACCAGGCGACCCCAGGACAGTCGACTGGTCTTCCCCCTTTCTCACTCGACCGAGCTGAAAAACCTGCTTCTCTGAAAGTGACGCTGGAGGAAAAGGCCCAAGTCAAAGTGCTGGCTGGTCGAGTGGTTGAGCTTGTCCGTGAGGGTGTGACGGGCATGGATTTGCTGGAGGTCTTCCTCCTGAGGCGCATCCAACCGCTCCAGGCTCGTGACCACCCGATGTGGCTGTACTCGTGTCTCGACGACACCACTCGGATCCACCCGGAGGAGGTCACTGATGAGATGCTGGAGGGGTGGCTGTCGAGCATCACAGGAAACAAGGACAACCCCGAGGAGCCAGGAGGGTAATTCCACTCGACAATTCGTATGACGTGGACCAGGTATGTCTTTATACTCCTAACTGAGATCTTGTTTTCTTCATTGGTCTTCTTTGAGTTGGTCGATTAACCTTTGTCTTGTCTGTTGTTTTTCAGGCGACTACTGAGATGTAGTGGACGCACAACAGGGCACAGGGGCCAACTGAGGAAGGGGAGGCGAGCGGAGGTGAGAGCGGAGATGATCAAGGCGAGTGGGAGTCCGACGGTGAAGGAGAGGGAGGCGACGACGTCGACTCCAGCGAAGAGGAGGAGGAGGAGGTTGAACCCCCCCCCTTGCCCGGAGGGGCGATCCAAGCTCACACACGATCCAGCGCGGGAGCGTGGTAGGGCGACTGCTCCTGTTGGGCAGTCGTCGAAACGCCCTCGGACCTCTTCTCCTACGCCGACTGGAAAGGCTCCCAAGCACCCACGCGCGACGCCGTCCAAGCCGCCCAAGGCTCTGCCCAAGATGAAGATGGCCGTCCCTACCATTTCTGGGTAATAACAAAACTTGCTTTCTTTCGTCGACCGCGGACAGATCCTTGGTCGATTCATTGAGCCAACCGACTGATTTTCGAGATTTGCAGCGCTGCTACTTCTGAGATCTCCACCAAGGACGACGACCAAGAGACGGAGGATGCTGTTACCTCCAACCTTGGTACGATTACGGACATTCTGCTTTGAGTCGACTGAGCATTTATTGCAACTCTGCTCGATTGAATGTTTCCCTTGTAGCTCCTCCTCATGTTATCGACCTCCCGGATGACGACGACAACGAACCGCTGAGAGTGAGGAGGAACAAGAGGGTGTCGGCTGACAAGACCCCCCAATCTGCTCCGGCGTCTGAGGCCGAAGGTCGCGATGGTGGTGACACCGCTCGGGCTTCTGTGACTTTCGCCATTCCTCTGACAAGTGTGCGGCCTTCGACGTCGACTGCGGATCCGCCTTCGCTTTTTGCCGCGTACCCTGTCCTTGAGGACCAAGCGGCTGCCGCAAAAGAGGCTATACGCCAGGCGGGGATCATGATGGAGCAAGTGAGGGTGGCTCGGGAGGCCAACCAGGCAGCTTATGACGCGAGCTCGGCTCTTCAGAGCAATGTCCAGGTCAGTCGACTCAACACTTGGTCTGTTATGATATGCTGTTTGAAGAATCTCTTTCCCGAAGATCTTTGTATCTGTACACCCACTGGGTGTGTCTGCCAATTCTTGGACGAGTGGGGGCACGCTGAGTGCACCCACTGGGTGTAGTCCCCGAGACTACGGTGGACTGCTGGCAGTCGACTGTAGTCTTTATATTGTGTTGCTGTAACTGTATTTATTCACTCGGTCTGGTCAGGCCATGTCGAGAGGGACTGTATCTGGTCGACTGCGGGCAGTCGACTTTTTTTTTACAGTGGGGGAACGCTGAGTGCACCCACTGGGTGTAGTCCCCGAGACTACTGTCGAATGTTCTTGATTCGGCTGTAGTCTTAGAAACGTTATCATTGTCTCTTAGTTACTCGGAAGCAACTTATTTTGGACGTCTGTCGACTGATTTTTCTTTCTACAGAAATCCTGCGAACTTGTAGCTCGCTATACTGAGTTGGAGAATCAGCAGATCCAGCTCAACCTTAACTTGAAGCTTGCTCAGGAGAATTTGAAGAAGGCGCGAGAAGAAGCAAAAGGTATGGTTGGTGAGGTTCTCCATTCTTGACGAGTGGCTTTTCTTTCTTGTCCATTCTTGATGTTGATTGCACTCGACGCGCCGCAGATAAACTGGAGGAAGCTCTGAAGAAGAAGGATCAAGATCTTGCAGAGGCACAGAAGGGGGTCTTGGACAAAACGAGGCTTGCTGAAGAGAAAATGGCCTCGATCGGAGCTCTTGAGCAGGAGAACTCCAGACTGAAGGCTGCTCTCGAGGTAGCCAATCAAGAGGTCAGCCGACTGAAGAACGACAACATGGCTCTGCACGAGAAGGCAGGTGAGCTAGCGAGGAAGAGGAACGATCTGGAGGCTTATCTCGGTGGGCTCGCCAAGAAGCTGTTCGTCGTGCTCGAAGGTAATTACTCTGCCCCGACTGTCTTGCAGTTACCAAGTCTGTGTAGGGTCACTGTCTTATTCTTGAATCGTGTTTGCAGAATTCTGTCAGAACTTTGAAGAGGAGACCAGTCGAGTGGAGCCAGGCTTGGACCCTGCTAACTCCCTTGTGAAGGACGAGGTTGCAATGAACGTGCTCCGTCTGGAGTCTCGTATTGCCAGCGTGGTCGACTATCTTGCTAGACTGAAGGCTGCGATGTCGCGGATCGACACATCACTCTGGCCTGGGACGACGCTTCAGAACGACCTCGAGTCCCTGATGACTCGACTTAATCAAGTCCCAGGTCGAGTGGTGGAATGGAAGAAATCTTCTGCTAGATGTGGTGCTGATGTCGCTCTGTCTCTGGTCCGCGTCCATTGCAAGGAGGCGCGAGAAGAAAAGCTGGCCGCCATCCAAGTTGCCAATACCAGGAAGCACAACTTTCAAGACTTCATGGAGGCTTTCATTGCTGCTGCCACTCGTATTGCAGACGGGATCGACTTGGATGAGTTCGTCGCCCCTTCCAGTCCTCCTCCTGAGGAATGAAAAACTTTTATGCTTCACTTTAAATTTGCCTCGGAATGCCGAGTGGATTTGTAACCGTTAAACTCTGCCGAGTCGTGGGCTCGAGTACTTTGATTTGAGGTCTGGGACCTTTTAGGCTTTATTTGAACTTGATTTCTCTTTGAATATCTTCATGGTTTGATCCGTCGAGTGGAATTCGATCTTCACTCGGAATAACCTTGTATTTGCGGCGCAATTCCGAAGGAGAAGGTAGCAGTCGACTTGCGCCTCATCGTCCTTGCGGATTGGGTTGAGTCTTGTACTTAGGCGAGCACTGGGCCGCAGCTAAGTCCCCGAGTGGGAGGTTTGCTCTCACTTGATAGGGTTTTTAAACACTTAGGCGAGCGCTGGGCTGCAGCTAAGCCCCCGAGTGGGAGGTTTGCTCTCACTCGGTAGGATTTTTAAACACTTAGGCGAGCGCTGGGCTGCCGCTAAGCCCCCGAGTGGGAGGTTTGCTCTCCACTCGGTAGGATTTTTAAACACTTAGGCGAGCGCTGGGCTGGAGCTAAGCCCCCGAGTGGGAGGTTTCCTCTCCACTCGGTAGGATTTTTAAACACTTAGGCGAGCGCTGGGCTGCAGCTAAGCCCCCGAGTGGGAGGTTTGCTCTCCACTCGGTAGGATTTTTAAATACTTAGGCGAGCGCTGGGCTGCGGCTAAGCCCCCAAGTGGGAGGTTTGCTCTCCACTCGGTAGGATTTTTAAATACTTAGGCGAGCGCTGGGCTGCGGCTAAGCCCCCAAGTGGGAGGATTGCTCTCCACTCGGTAGGATTTTTTCAAACTTAGGCGAGTGCCTGACTGCAGCTAAGTCTCTAAGTGAGAGAACTTAGGCAAGTACTGGACTGCAGCTAAGCCCCCGAGTGGGAGGATTGCTCTCCACTCGGTAGGATTTTTTCAAACTTAGGCGAGTGCCTGACTGCAGCTAAGTCTCTAAGTGGGAGAACTTAGGCGAGTACTGGACTGCAGCTAAGCCCCCGAGTGGGAGGATTGCTCTCCACTCGGTAGGATTTTTAAACACTTAGGCAAGCACTGGGCTGCAGCTAAGCCCCCGAGTGGGAGTCTGGCTCTCCACTCGGTAGGATTTTTCAAACTTAGGTGGAACGGATTTGCAGCTAAGTCACCCACTGGGGGATTTCGTATGCAAACAAAAGTGACAGCAATTATTGGAACACTCTTGTCTTTGGTAAAAATAAACTGCAGAAATTTTTTCTTATTACATCTCGTCCAAGGGAGAACTCAAGTGTAAAAGGGGCGGAGCAGTTCCGCATTCCAAGCTCGTGGCTCGTAGATCTGGCAATCAACATTGTAGAGGTGATATGCTCCATTGTGGAGGACTCTGGTGACGATGAAGGGGCCTTCCCAAGTAGGAGCAAGTTTGTGTGGTTTCTGTTGATCCACTCGGAGGACCAAATCTCCTTCCTAGAAGGCTCGGCTCTTCACATTTCTGGCATGGAATCGACGCAAGTCTTGCTGATAGATGGTCGATCTGATCATAGCCATTTCCCTCTCCTCCTCTAGGAGGTCGACTGCGTCTTGCCGGGCTTGCTCTGCTTCGTCTTTGTTATAAAGCTCGACTCTGGGGGCGTTGTGAAGCAGATCACTCGGCGGGACGGCTTCGGCTCCGTAAACCAGAAAGAATGGCGTTCTTCCGGTCGACCGGTTCGGGGTGGTCCTCAGCCCCCACAAAACTGACGGAAGTTCGTCGACCCAAGCGCCTGCTGCGTGCTTGAGATCACGCATCAGTCGAGGCTTCAGTCCTTTGAGAATCAGACCATTTGCTCTTTCAGCTTGTCCATTCGACTGAGGATGCGCGACCGACGCGTAGTCGACTCGTGTGCCTTGAGAGGCGCAAAAAGCTCTGAACTTGTCTGAATCGAAGTTTGACCCATTTTCAGTGATGATGCTATGCGGGACCCCATATCTGAATATCATCTCTCTGATAAAACTGATAGCAGTGCTGGCATCAAGATTTTTGATAGGCTTGGCTTCAATCCATTTGGTGAACTTGTCGACTGCCACAAGCACATGCGTGAATCCGCTCCTGCCTGTTCTCAGTGGACCAACCATGTCCAGTCCCCAGACAGCAAAGGGCGAGACGAGTGGAATGGTCCTCAGGGCTGATGCAGGCTTGTGTGACATGTTGGAGTAGAACTGGCAGCCTCCACACTTGTCGACTATCTCTTTTGCCATCTCATTTTCTCTTGGCCAGTAAAATCCCGCTCGGTATGCTTTAGCCACAATGGTCCGAGAGGACGCATGGTGACCACAGGTCCCCGAGTGGATATCGTCAAGGATTATCTGACCCTCTTCTGGTGTTATGCACTTCTGACCGATTCCAGTCGCGCTTTCCCTATACAACTGTCCCTTTATGACTGTGAAGGCCTTGGATCGGCGGACGATCTGTCGAGCCTCTTCCTCGTCCTCCGGGAGTTCTTTCCTCAAGATATACGCGATGTATGGTACCGTCCAGTCGGGAGTGATTGCCAAGACCTCCATGACTAGGTCGACCACAGCAGGAATTTCGACTTCAGTCGGATCTGTGGCACTTTTCGGTTGCGGGGCTTCTTCTGTAAAAGGATCCTCCTGGACTGACCGCGAGCGGATGTGCTCCAAAAACACATTGCTGGGAATGGCTTCTCTCTTGGAGCCTATCTTTGCCAGATCATCAGCTGCTTGATTTTTCAGTTGGGGGATGTGATGAAGCTCTAGCCCCTCGAATTTCTTTTCTAGCTTTCTTACCGCGTTGCAGTAACCAGTCATAGCTGGGCTTCTGACGTCCCACTCCTTCATCACCTGATTAACCACCAAATCTGAGTCTCCATAGACCATGAGGCGCCGGACGCCGAGTGAAATGGCCATGCGCAACCCATACAAGAGTGCTTCATATTCTGCTTCATTATTGGAGGAATCAAAGTGGATCTAGAGAACATATCTGAGCTTATCTCCTCGGGGGGAGACCAAGACTACCCCAGCACCGGAACCATTCAGCATCTTAGATCCATCGAAGAACATGGTCCAGTGCTCCGAGTGAACTTGAGTCGGAAGTTGCTGTTCAATCCATTCGGCGACGAAATCTGCAATTGCTTGGGACTTGATAGCCTTCTTTGCTTCAAACTTGATATCTAGGGGAAGGAGTTCAATCGCCCACTTCGCCACTCGACCAGTTGCATCTCTGTTATGCAAGATCTCTGACAGTGGAGCGTCGCTGACGACTGTAATGGAATGGTCAGAGAAGTAGTGTGCAACCTTCTTCGTGGTCATGTAGATCCCATATACAAGCTTCTGGTAATGGGGATATCTTTGCTTCGAAGGGGTCAAAACTTCAGACACATAATATACTGGGCGCTGAACTCTGAAGGCCTTTCCTTCTTCTTCCCGCTCGACCGTAAGTACTGTACTGACAAATTGTCCCGTGGCCGCAATGTAAAGCAGCAGAGGCTCTTTACTGATTGGGGCAGCAAGCACCGGCTGGGTGGAGAGCAGAGCTTTGAGCTCTGCAAACGCTGCATCAGCTTCTGGAGTCCACTCGAACTTGTCAGACTTTTTCATCAGTCGGTAAAGAGGCAACGCTTTTCCTCCGAGACGAGAAATGAATCGACTTAGAGCGGCCAAGCAGCCTGTAAGCTTTTGGACATCGTGCATGCGTACAGGATGCTTCATCCGGGGTATGGTGCCAACTTTCTCGGGATTGGCATCGATTCCTCGTTCGGAAATGAGAAAGCTGAGTAACTTTCCACCTGGAACTCCGAATGTGCACTTTGATGGATTGAGCTTGATATCATATCTCCTAAGGTTAGCAAAGGTTTCGGCAAGGTCAGTCAGTAGGTCGGAACCTTTCTGTGACTTAACCACAATATCATCCATGTATGCTTCTACGTTCCGACTGATTTGAGTGAGCAGACACTTCTAAATCATCCTCATGAACATGGCTCCAGCATTCTTGAGGCCGAAGGGCATGGTGATATAACAGAAGCACCCGAATGGGGTGATGAAAGCCGTTTTGATCTCGTCGGGTCCATACAGACGGATCTGATGGTACCCTGAATAAGCATCTAGAAAAGACAAACGCTCACACCCCGCGGTCGAGTCGACTACTTGGTCGATGCGGGGGAGAGGGAAATGATCTTTCAGGCAGGCCCGATTGATATGTTTAAAGTCAATGCACATGCGAAGCGACTTGTCCTTCTTGGGGACCATGACGACATTGGCGAGCCACTCGGAGTGGTAAATCTCTCGGATGAACTCCGCTGCTAAGAGCCGAGCCACCTCCTCGCCAATGGCTTTCCTCTTCTGGACGGCGGACCGTCAAAGATGTTCTTTCACAGGCTTGAACTTCGGGTCGACTCGTAGACGGTGCTCAGCCAGCCCCCTGGGAACTCCAAGCATGTCAGAAGGCTTCCATGCGAAGATGTCCCAGTTCTCACAGAGGAACTGGATGAGCGCTTCTTCCTATTTGGAGTCGACCGTCGTTGAGGTGTGAGTCGGGGCGGCATTGGGGTCGGTCGGGTGAATGTGAACTGGCTTAGTTTCACCGGACGACTGAAAAGCTGATTCTGATGCTGGCTTCTTCGCTCACAGCAATTCACTCGGATCAGCAGTCTTCTGGTACTCCTGCAGTTCGACTACTGACATCTGAGCATCAGCGATCTTTGATCCTTTCTGAAAACACTCCTCTGCTTTCTTCCGATTGCCTGTAACGGTGATCACGCCTTTGGGGCCGGGCATCTTCAACTTGAGATACACATAGCACGGTCGAGCCATGAAGCGTGCATAAGCTGGCCGGCCTAGGATAGCATGATAAGCACTTTGGAAGTCCACAACCTCAAATGTCAACTTTTCCTTGCGGTAATTCTTTGAATCACCGAAAACCACATCGAGAGCAATCTGGCCGAGTGACTCGGCTTTCTTTCCAGGAATGACTCCATGGAAACTCATGTTGCTGGCACTGAGCCTGGACATCGGAATGCCCATCCCTTTCAACGTTTCTGCATACAGTATGTTCAGGCCGCTGCCACCATCCATCAGAACTTTGGTCAGTCGAGTGCCTTCGACAATTGGATCGACCACCAGAGCTTGCCTCCCAGGGGTGGCAATGTGCGCAGGGTGATCGGACTGGTCGAACGTGATGGCAGTCTGAGACCACTTCAGGTAGCTGGGTGTTGCCGGGGCAACCATATTCACTTCACGGTTAATGACTTTCAGTCGACTTTTGCTTTCGACATCAGCAAAAATCATCTGGGTGGAATTGACTTGGGGGTATCCATTGTCACTGTCTTCCTTGTCCTCAACTCTGTCCGACTCTTTTTCCTTGTCCTTGGACTGTTTGCCTTGAAACTGCTGGATTAGGAGCCGGCACTGTCGAGTGGTATGCTTTGGGTAAATAAAATTACCCTCTTCATCTTTCTTGGTGTGGATGTGACATGGCAGATCCAAAACATCATTTCCATCTTGATCCTTGACTTTCTTGGGGTTCCAGGGCCCCTTGGGTTTTCCCTTGAATTTTCCCTGGGTCACGGCCAGGGTCTCCCCAGGAGCGGCTGGCTCGGCCTTCCGCTTCTGCTTTCGACTGGAATTGCCTCCGGTTTCCTGGGCGACTGCTTTCCGCTTGCCACTCCGGAGTCGATCTTCATCTTCTCCGTTAGCGTATTTGGTGGCAATTTCCATCATCCGATTCAGAGGCATTTCTCCGGTCCGACCGAACTTCAGGTTCAACTCTCTGTTCTTGACGCCTTCTTTAAAGGCACAAACCGCTTGGTGATCTGGTATGTTCTCAACCGTGTGATGCAAAGTGATCCACCTCTGGATGTAATCCCTCAGAGTTTCACTCGGTTTCTGCACGCAGGACCGCAATTCTGTAAGGCCTGCGGGTCGCTTGCATGTTCCCTCAAAGGTTGTGACAAACACTCGAGAGAGATCCTCCCAAGTGTAGATGCTGCTGGGTGCTAACTGATTTAGCCACGCTCTGGCTGAGCCCTCTAACAGCAGAGGCAAATGCTTCATGGCCACCTCATCATTGCCACCGCCAATCTGTACAGCCACTCGGTAATCTTCGAGCCAAGTGTCAAGCTTAGACTCACCGGTGAACTTGCTGACTCCAGTCGCCAACTGAAAGTTGGGAGGAATCACTGCGGCCCTGATGGCTCGACTGAAACACTCTGGCCCTGAAGCATGTACTCTGCTGCTGGCAGGCGCATCTCTGTTGTGGCCTTCTCGATGAGCTCTGTTCCTGTCAACCAAACCTTGAACGAGGACGGATCTCGCATCAAAGCCTGGGTCCCTGGGGTCGACTGGAATCCTCTGCCCAACACTATGAGGGCGTCTGTCATCTTGCCGTCGAGGTGCATACGACCCACTCCTCGGGGAAGGGGTTGGCGCTCGACATCGATCATCACGATCGAATCGGTGATCATACTGCTCATTCCTCCTGTACTGATCATGCCGGTCTCCGCGTCCCTCACGCCTCGGGGGCGATCTTGGGTTGTGAGCCGACTGGACTGTATCCGTTGCGACGGATCGACTGTGGATCCTATTCCGCGACTGAGAAACAGCGGAATTCTGGTTCCCCGCTGCCCGGAGCAACGCTCTGATTTGCAACAAGCCCCTGCCAGCCTCCGACTGGGAGGGCTGAATCGATTCTGCTATATGAGCCGCGGCTGCCAAATTCTGAACTGGGGTCCGATATACCTGCGTAGGCGGGAAGAGCTGACATCGACTGGACTCGGGAGCTTGCTGTCGTCGACTGGGCTCAGGAGCTCGCTGACGCGCTTGCTCGTCGAATATTCGCTGTAGGTTTTCCAGTCGAGTGTGCTCGGCCAGGTTAGCCAAGCGCGCGTCCTCCAAGGCCTGGGCCTCGGGGGTTTCTCCGACAATATGAGTGTGGAGTGCGTCCATGTTCCGGCGGCGAAGCTCCTCTCGCTGCAATGACGTGAGAGGTTCGAGGAGATACTCATCGTGGGGATGCGACGGGTCGCCCCCGCCCGCGCCTCCATCAGCGCGAGGGAAACCGGGAGGACTGTATGTTCCATCGACCACCAGAACCTCAGCCGCTGGGTCGCTGCTGTCGCACTCGGATGAGGCCTCCGCGGAGCCAGTCGACAGGTCGAACAGGCCGTAGAGGGATTCGTCGGGCTCGATTACCGCGACTTGTGGGGCTGCCGACTGGCGGGCCACGGCATGCCTCACCCACCTCTGAAGTCTCGACCGGCCGGAGCGCTTGCGCCGGTGGGAGACAGGGCGGGAGGATGACACGGGAGCCGACCGATACTGGGTCGACGGCTGCCGCAGGAGGACGCCACGAACGCATGCGCGGAAGTGCGTCGCACCGCGGACGGGGAGCGCGTCGATGTCGAGTGGTGCCTCCTGAAGCCAGGCGGAGTCGTCGGCGATGAACGTGAGCGTGCCGAGGCGGATCTCGCGGCCCTCCACCAAAACTCCGCACGAAACCATGATCAAAGGGGTCGGAAAAATCGCAACTTCTCCAATCAGGCGCTAAGATTCCCGCCCCACGGTGGGCGCCAACTGTCGAGGTTCTAACTCTAACAATGATGTAGGGGGGTGTGTATGGAGAGGCTACATCTTAGCTATGGAGGAGCTGTAAGCACACGAGGATTACGAGTTCAGGCCCTTCTCGGAGGAAGTAACAGCCCTACGTCTCGGTGCCCGGAGGTGGTCGATTGGATTATGCGTGTGTGAATAATAGGGGTGAGAACCCTTCATACTGAGGAGGGGGGTGTCTTATATAGAGTTCGCTGGCCCCCTCCTGCCCTCAGTAATGCAGGGTTTAAGGTACATTTAAGGTCGGGCGTTACTGGTAACCCCCCTAATAAAGTGCTATAATGACCATAAAGACTACTTAACAGCTGACCGTTTGCCTGCGGAGTGACTATATGTCTCCTAGCAGTCGAGTGGTTGGCTTCATGGTCGAGTGATAGCTTCTTGGTCGAGTGTCTTGAACCTGTCGAGTGGGATACCTTCAAGTCGATTGAAAGGTGACTTCCTCTAGGGATGTCCTAGGGTAGGGCTCTTTGGACAGGTCCGTGCCCCTACCCTAGGTACATGGCTTCATCATCCCCCGCCTCCTGTTACCATCCACCTTAGACGCACAGTTCAGGACCCCCTACCCGAGATCCGCCGGTTTTGACACCGACATCGAGCTTTGTAGACAGTAATATTACCATCAGCGTCAGTCTTCTTCTTGAAGATCCATTTATTCTCTATGGCTTGCCGATCATCGGGCAAGTCAACCAAAGTCCACACTTTGTTCTCATACATGGATCCCATCTCAGATTTCATGGCCTCAAGCCATTTTGCGGAATCTGGGCTCATCATCGCTTCCTCATAATACGTAGGTTCGTCATGGTCAAGTAACATGACCTCCAGAACAAGATTACCATACCACTCTGGTGCGGATCTTACTCTGGTTGACCTACGAGGTTCCATAGTAACTTGATTAGAAGTTTCATGATCATCACCATTAGCTTCCTCACTTACTGGTGTAGGAATCACTGGAACTGAATTCTATGATGAATTACTTTCCAATAAGGGAGCAGGTACAATTACCTCATCAAGTTCTACTTTCCTCCCACTCACTTCTTTCGAGAGAAACTCCTTCTCTAGAAAGGATCCATTCTTAGCAACGAATATCTTGCCTTCGGATCTGTGATAGAAGGTGTACCCAACAGTCTCCTTTGGGTATCCTATGAAGACACATTTCTCCGATTTGGGTTCGAGCTTATCAGGTTGAAGCTTTTTCACATAAGCATCGTAGCCCCAAACGTTAAGAAACGACAACTTGGGTTTCTTGCCAAACCACAGTTCATAAGGTGTCGTCTCAACGGATTTCGATGCCCTATTTAACGTGAATGCAGGCGTCTCTAAAGCATAACCCCAAAACGATAGCGGTAATCAGTAAGAGACATCATAGATCGCACCATATCTAATAAAGTGCGGTTACGACGTTCGGACACACCATTACGTTGTGGTGTTCCAGGTGGCGTGAGTTGCGAAACTATTCCGCATTGTTTCAAATGAAGACAAACTCGTAACTCAAATATTCACCTCCACGATCAGATCATAGAAACTTAATTTTCTTGTTACGATGATTTTCCACTTCACTCTGAAATTCTTTGAACTTTTCAAATGTTTCAGACTTATGTTTCAACAAGTAGATATACCCATATCTGCTTAAATCATCAGTGAAGGTCAGAAAATAATGATACCCGCCACGAGCATTGCTACCTCTTGAGCACTGCGTTGGTTTTCCCTTGAAGAGGAAAGGGTGATGCAGCAAAGTAGCGTAAGTATTTCCCTCAGTTTTTGAGAACCAATGTATCAATCCAGTAGGAGGCCACACGCAAGTCCCTCGTACCTACACAAACAAATCAGAATCTCGCAACCAACGTGATAAAGGGGTTGTCAAGCCCTTCACGGTCACTTACGAGAGTGAGATTTGATAGAGATAATAATGATAATATAAATATTTTTTGGTATTTTATGATATAGATTGAAAGTAAAGATTGCAAACTAAAATAGATTGGAAACTTATATGATGGAAAATAGACCCGGGGGCCATAGGTTTCACTAGTGGCTTCTCTCAAGATGGCATAAGTATTACGATGGGTGAACAAATTACTGTCGAGCAATTGATAGAAAAGCGAATAATTATAAGAATATCTAGGCATGATCATGTATATAGGCATCACGTCTGTGACAAGTAGACCGACTCCTGCCTGCATCTACTACTATTACTCCACACATCGACCATTATCCAGCATGCATCTAGAGTATTAAGTTCATAAGAACAGAGTAACACATTAGGTAAGATGACATGATGTAGAGGGATAAACTCAAGCAATATGATATAAACCTCGTCTTTTTATCCTTGATGGCAACAATACAATACGTGTCGTTTCCCTTTCTGTCACTGGGATCAAGCACCGCAAGATTGAACCCAAAGCTAAGCACTTCTCCCATTGCAAGAAAGATCAATCTAGTAGGCCAAACCAAACTGATAATTCGAAGAGACTTGCAAAGATAACCAATCATGCACAAAAGATTTCAGAGAGGAATCAAATTTTGTTCATAGATAGACTTGATCATAAACCCACAATTCATCGGATCTCGACAAACACACCACAAAAAGAGTTACATCGAATAGATTTCCAAGAAGATCGAGGAGAACTTTGTATTGAGATTCAAAGAGAGAGGAGAAGCCATCTAGCTAATAACTATGGACCCGAAGGTCTGAAGTAAACTACTCACACATCACCGGAGAGGGCACGGAGTTCATGTAGAGGCCCTCCGTGATCGTTGCCCCCTCCGGCGGAGCTCCGGCAAAGGCCCCAAGATGGGATCTCTGGGGTACAGAAAGTTGCGGCGGTGGAAATGGGATTTGTGGTGCTCCTCGACGTTTTCAGGGTATACGAGTATATATATAGGAGGAAGAAGTAGGTCGGTTGAGCCACGAGGGAGGAGGACGCGCCCAGGGGGGTAGGTGCGCCCCCCTGCCTTGTGGACTCCTCGTTCGTTTCTTGACGTCCACTCCAAGTTCTCTGGATCACGTTTGTTCCAAAAATCACGTTCTCAAAGGTTTCATTCCGTTTGATATTCCTTTTCTGCGAAACACCGAAATAGGCAAAAAAACTGCAATTTGCACTGGGCCTGGGGTTAATAGGTTAGTCCCAAAAATAATATAAAAGTGTAAAATAAAGCCCATTAACATTCAAAACAGATAATATAATATCATGGAACAATAAAAAATTATAGATACATTGGCGACGTATCAAGCATCCCCAAGCTTAATTCCTGCTCGTCCTCGAGTAGGTAAATGATAAAAATTAGAATTTAGATGTGGAATGCTACCTAGCATAATTCTCAATGTAGTTCTCTTTATTGTGGCATGAATATTCAGATCCGAAATATTCAAGACAAAAGTCTAATATTGACATAAAAATAATAATACTTCAACATACTAACTAAGCAATTATGTCTTCTCAAAATAACATGGCAAAAGAATGTTCATCCCTACAAAATCATATAGTTTGGTCATGCTCCATTTTCGTCACACAAGAATGCTCTCATCCTGCACAACCAACATTACAAGCCAAGCAATTGTTTCACACTTTGGTAATCACAATTTTTTTCAACTTTCACGCAATACATGGGCGCGAGCCATGGATATAACACTATGGGTGGAATAGAATATGATGATGGGGGTTATGTGGATAAGACATAAAAGGAGAAAGTCTCACATCGACGCGGCTAATCAATGGGCTAGGGAGATGCCCATCAATTGTTGTCAATGCAAGCAGTAGGGATTGTCATGCAACGGATGCACTAGAGCTATAAATGTATGAAAGCTCAACAAAAGAAACCAAGTGGGCGTGCATCCAACTTGCTTGCTCACAAAGACCTAGGGAATTTGAGGAAGCCCATTGTTGGAATATACAAGCCAAGTTCTATAATGAAAAATTCCCACTAGTATATGAAAGTGGCAAAACAAGAGACTCTCTATCATAAAGATCATGGTGCTACTTTGAAGCACAAGTGTGGAAAAAAGGATAGTAGCATTGCCCCTTTTTTGGGGGCCTTCCTTTTTTTATTTGGCCTTTTTTGGGACAATGCTCTATTAATGATGATCATCACACTTCGATTTATTTACAACTCAATGATTACAACTCGATACTAGAACAAAGTATGACTCTATATGAATGCCTCCAGCGGTGTACTGGGAAGGGCAATGAATCAAGAGTGACATGTATGAAAAATTATGAACAGTGGCTTTGCCACAAATACGATGTAAACTACATGATCATGCAAGGCAATATGACAATGATGATGTGTGTCATGATAAATGGAATGGTGGAAAGTTGTATGGCAATATATCCCAGATTGGCTATGGAAATGCCATAATAGGTAGGTATGGTGGCTGTTTTGAGGAAGATATAAGGAGGTTTATGTCTGACAGAGCGTATCATATCATGGGGTTTGGATGCACCGGCGAAGTTTGTACCAACTCTGAAGGTGAGAAAGGGCAATGCACGATACCGAAGAGGCTAGCAATGATGGAAGGATGAGAAAAGACCATCGCTCGTCCCCGACCGCCACACATAAGGAAGACAATCAAATAACACCTCATGTTTCAAATTTATTACACAACGGTCACCATACGTGCATGCTACGAGACTTGCAAACTTCAACGCAAGTATTTCTCAAATTCACAACTACTCAACTATCACACTCTAATATTACCACCTTTATATCTCAAAAAAATTGTCAAGTATCAAACTTCTCCCAGTACTCAATGCACTTTTTATGAAAGTTTTTATTATACCGATCTTGGATGCCTATCATATTAGGACTAAATTCAAAACCAAAGCAAATTACCATGCTGTTCTAAGGGAATCTCAATATAATAAGTGAAGCATGAGAGATCAATAATTTCTATAAAATAAAACCACCACTGTGCTCTAAAAGATATAAGCGAAGCACTAGAGCAAAATTATCTAGCTCAAAAGATATAAGTGAAGCACATAGAGTATTCTAATAAATTCCGATTCATGTGTGTCTCTCCCAAAAGGTGTGTACAGCAAGGATGATTGTGGTAAACTAAAAAGAAAGACTCAAATCATACAAGACGCTCCAAGCAAAACACATATCATGTGGTGAATAAAAATATAGCTCCAAGTAAAGTTACCGATAGACGAAGTCGAAAGAGGGGATGCCTTCCGGGGCATTGCTACCTCTTGAGCACAGTGTTGGTTTTCCCTTGAAGAGGAAACGGTGATGCAGCAAAGTAGTGTAAGTATTTCCCTCAGTTTTTGAGAACCAAGGTATCAATCCAGTAGGAGGCTACGCGCTAGTCCCTCGCACCTGCACAAAACAAATAAATCATCGCAACCAACGCGATAAGGGGTTGTCAATCCCTACACGGTCACTTACGAGAGTGGGATCTGATAGATATGATAAGATAATATTTTTGGTATTTTTATGATTAAGATGCAAAGTAAAATAAAAGGCAATGAAAATAACTAAGTGTTGGAAGATTAATATGATGGAAGATAGACCCGGGGGCCATAGGTTTCACTAGTGCTTCTCTCAAGAGCATAAGTATTTTACGGTGGGTGAATGAATTACTGTTGAGCAATTGACATAATTGAGCATAGTTATGAGATTATCTAGGTATGATCATGTATATAGGCACCACGTCCGAGACAAGTAGACCGACTGCTGCCTGGATCTACTACTATTACTCCACACATCGACCGCTATCCAGCATGCAACTAGAGTATTGAGTTCATAAGAATAGAGTAACGCCTTAAGCAAGATGACATGATGTAGAGGGATAAACTCATGCAATATGATAAAAAAACCATCTTGTTATCCTTGATGGCAACAATACAATACGTGCCTTGCTGCCCCTACTGTCACTGGGAAAGGACACCGTAACATTGAACCCAAAGCTATGCACTTCTCCCATTGCAAGAAAGATCAATCTAGTAGGCCAAACCAAACTGATAATTCGAAGAGACTTGCAAAGATAACCAATCATACATAAAAGAATTCAGAGAAGATTCAAATATTGTTCATAGATAAACTTGATCATAAACCCACAATTCATCGGTCTCAACAAACACACCGCAAAAGAAGATTACATTGAATAGATCTCCACAAGAGAGGGGGAGAACTTTGTATTGAGATCCAAAAAGAGAGAAGAAGCCATCTAGCTAATAACTATGGACCCGTAGGTCTGAGGTAAACTACTCATACTTCATCGGAAGGGCTATGCTGTTGATGTAGAAGCCCTCCGTGATCGATGCCCCCTCCGGCGGAGCTCCGGAATAGGCCCCAAGATGGGATCTCATGGATACAGAAAGTTACGTCGGTGGAATTAGGGTTTTGGCTCTGTATCTGATCGTTTGGGGGTACGTAGGTATATATAGGAGGAAGAAGTATGTCGGTGGAGCAACAGGGGGCCCACGAGGGTGGAGGGCGTGCCTGGGGGGTAGGCGCTGAACGAAATATGCCCTAGAGGCAATAATAAAGTTATTATTTATTTCCTTATATCATGATAAATGTTTATTATTCATGCTAGAATTGTATTAACCGGAAACATAATACATTTGTGAATACATAGACAAACAGAGTGTCACTAGTATGCCTCTACTTGACTAGCTCGTTGATCAAAGATGGTTATGTTTCCTAACCATAGACATGAATTGTCATTTGATTAACGGGATCACATCATTAGGAGAATGATGTGATTGACTTGACCCATCCCGTTAGCATAGCACTTGATCGTTTAGTTTGTTGCTATTGCTTTCTTCATGACTTATACATGTTCCTATGACTATGAGATTATGCATCTCCCGTTTACTGGAGGAACACTTTGTGTGCCACCAAATGTCACAACGTAACTGGGTGATTATAAAGGTGCTCTACATGTGTCTCCGAAGGTACTTGTTGGGTTGGCGTATTTCGAGATTAGGATTTGTCACTCTGATTGTCGGAGAGGTATCTCTGGGCCCTCTCGGTAATGCACATCACTTAAGCCTTGCAAGCATTGCAACTAATGAGTTAGTTGCAGGATGATGTATTATGAAACGAGTAAAGAGACTTGTCGGTAATAAGATTGAACTAGGTATTGAGATACCGACGATCGAATCTCGGGCAAGTAACATACCGATGACAAAGGGAACAATGTATGTTGTTATGCGGTCTGACCGATAAAGATCTTCGTAGAATATGTGGGAGCCAATATGAGCATCCAGGTTCCGCTATTGGTTATTGACCGGAGACGTGTCTCGGTCATGTCTACATTGTTCTCGAACCCGTAGGGTCTGCACGCTTAAGGTTTCGATGACAGTTATATTATGAGTTTATGAGTTTTGATGTACCGAAGGAGTTCGGAGTCCCGGATGAGATCGGGGACATGACGAGGCAAAATGGTCGAGACGAAAAGATCGATATATTGGACGACTATATTCGGACATCGGAAAGGTTCCGAGTGATTCGGGTATTTTTTTGAGTACTGGAGAGTTACGGGAATACGTATTGGGCCTTATTGGGCCATACAGGAAAGAAGGAAAAGGGCCTCAAGGGTGGCCGCACCCCTCCCCTTGGTCTGGTCCGAATTGGACTAGGGAAGGGGGGCGCCCCCTTCCTTCCTTCTCCTTTTCCCTTCCTCTTTTCCTATTCCATATGGGAGGTGGAATCCTACTAGGACTAGGGAGTCCTAGTAGGACTCCACACTTGGCGCGCCCCCTCCAAGGGCCGGCCTCCTCCTCCCTTGCTCCTTTATATACGGGTGCAGGGGGGCACCCCAAAGACACAACAATTGATCCTTGAGATCTATTGGCCGTGTGCGGTGCCCTCCTCCACCATAATCCTCGATAATATTGTAGCGGTGCTTAGGCGAAGCCCTGCGACGGTAGAACATCAAGATCGTCACCACGCCGTCGTGCTGACGGAACTCTTCCCCGACATTCTGCTGGATCGGAGTCCGGGGATCGTCATCGAGCTGAACGTGTGCTAGAACTCGGAGGTGCCGTAGTTTCGGTGCTTGATTGGTCGGGCCGTGAAGACGTACGACTACATCAACCGCGTTGTGCTAACACTTCCGCTTCCGGTCTATGAGGGTATGTAGACAACACTCTCCCCTCTCGTTGCTATGCATCACCATGATCTTGCGTGTGCGTAGGAATTTTTTTGAAATTACTACGTTCCCCAACAGTGGCATCCGAGCCTAGGTTTTATGCGTGGATGTCATATGCACGAGTAGAACACAAGTGAGTTGTGGGCGATATAAGTCATACTGAGCATGTCATACTTTGGTTCGGCGGTATTGTTGGATGAAGCGGCCCGGATCGACATTACGCGTATGCTTACGCGAGACTGGTTTTACCGCCGTGCTATGCACACAGGTGACTAGCGGGTGTTAGTTTCTCCAACTTTAGTTGAACCGAGTGTGGCTACGCCCGTTCCTTGAGAAGGTTAAAACAGCACTAACTTGACAAACTATCGTTGTGGTTTTGATGCGTAGGTAAGAACGGTTCTTGCTAAGCCCGTAGCAGCCACGTAAAACTTGCAACAACAAAGTAGAGGACATCTAACTTGTTTTTGCAGGGCATGTTGTGATGTGATATGGTCAAGACATGATGCTAAATTTTATTGTATGAGATGATCATGTTTTGTAACCGAGTTATCAGCAACTGGCAGGAGCCATATGGTTGTCGCTTTATTGTATGCAATGCAATTGCGCCGTAATGCATTACTTTATCACTAAGCGGTAGCGATAGTTGTGGAAGCATAAGATTAGCGAGACGACAACGATGCTACGATGGAGATCAAGGTGTCGCACCGGTGACGATGGTGATCATGACGGTACTTCGGAGATGGAGATCACAAGTACAAGATGATGATGGCCATATCATATCACTTATATTGATTGCATGTGATGTTTATCTTTTATGCATCTTATCTTGCTTTGATTGACGGTAGCATTATAAGATGATCCCTCACTAAATTATCAAAGTATAAGTGTTCTCCCTGAGTATGCACCGTTGCGAATGTTCTTCGTGCTGAGACACCATGTGATGATCGGGTGTGATAGGCTCTACGTTCAAATACAACGGGTGCAAAACAGTTGCACACGCGGAATACTCATGTTAAACTTGACGAGCCTGGCATATAACAGATATGGCCTCGGAACACGGAGACCGAAAGGTCGAGCGTGAATCATATAGTAGATATGATCAACATAGTGATGTTCACCATTGAAACTACTCCATCTCACGTGATGATCGGACATGGTTTAGTTGATTTGGATCACGTGATCACTTAGAGGATTAGAGGGATGTCTATCTAAGTGGGAGTTCTTAAGTAATATGATTAATTGAACTTTAATTTATCATGAACTTAGTCCTGGTACTATTAGCATATCTATGTTGTAGATCAATAGCTCACATTTAGCTCCCCTGTTTATTTTTGATATGTTCCTAGAGAAAACTAAGTTGAAAGATGTTAGTAGCAATGATGCGGATTGGATCCCTGATCTGAGGTTTATCCTCATTGCTGCACAGAAGAATTATGTCTTTGATGCACCGCTAGGTGACAAACCAATTGCAGGAGCAGATGCAGATGTTATGAACATTTGGCTAGCTCAATATGATGACTACTTGATAGTTTAGTGCACCATGCTTAAACGGCTTAGAATCGGGACTTCAAAGACGTTTTGAACGTCATGGACCATATGAGATGTTCTAGGAGTTGAAGTTAATATTTCAAGAAAATACCCGAGTTGAGAGATATGAAGTCTCCAACAAGTTCTATAGCTAAAAGATGGAGGAGAATAGCTCAAGCAGTGAGCATGTGCTCAGATTGTCTGGGTACTACAATCACTTGAATCAAGTGGGAGTTAATCTTCCAGATAAAATAATGATTGACAGAATTCTCTAGTCACCATCACCAAGTTAGTAGAACTTCGTGATGAACTATGATATGCAAGGGATAACGGAAACGATTCCCACGCTCTTCGTAATGCTGAAATCGACAAAGGTAGAAATCAAGAAAAATATCAAGTGTTGATGGTAGACAATACCACTAGTTTCAAGAAAAGGGCAAAGGGAAGAAGGGGAACTTCAAGAAGAACGGCAAGCAAGTTGCTGCTCAAAGTGAAGAAGCCCAAGTCTGGTCCTAAGCCTGAGACTAAGTGCTTCTACTTCAAAGGGACTGGTCACTGGAAGCGGAACTGCCCCAAGTATTTGGTGGATAAGAAGGATGGCAAAGTGAACAAAGGTATATTTGATATATAGATTATTGATGTGTATTTTACTAGTATTCGTAGCAACCCCTCAGTATTTGATACTGGTTCAGTTGCTAAGAGTAGTAACTCGAAACGGGAGTTGCAGAATGAACATAGACTAGTTAAGGGTGAAGTGACGATGTGTGTTGGAAGTGGTTCCAAGATTGATATGATCATCATCGCACACTCCCTATACTTTTGGGATTAGTGTTGAACCTAAATAAGTGTTATTTGGTGTTTGCGTTGAGCATGAATATGATTTGATCATGTTTATTGCAATACGGTTATTCATTTCAGTAAGAGAATAAATTGTTGTTCTGTTTACATGAATAAAACCTTATATGGTTACACACCAAATGAAAATGGTTCGTTGGATCTCGATCGTAGTGGTACACATATTCATAATATTGAAACCAAAAGATGTAAAGTTAATAATGATGGTGCAACTTATTTGTGGCACTGCCGTTTAGGTCATATTGGTGTAAAGCGCATGAAGAAAATCCATGCTGATGGGCTTTTGGAATCACTTGATTATGAATCAGTTGATGCTTGCGAACCATGCCTCATGGGCAAGATGACTAAGACTCTGTTCTCCGGAACAATGGAGCGAGCAACAGATTTGTTGGAAATCATACATACTGATGTATGTGGTCCGATGAATATTGAGGCTCGTAGCAGGTATCATTATTTTCTGATCTTCACAGATGATTTGAGCGGATATGAGTATATCTACTTGATGAAACACAAGTCTGAAACATTTGAAAAGTTTAAAGAATTTCAGAGTGAAGTGGAGAATCATCGTAACAAAAATAAAAGTTTCTACGATATGATCGCAGAAGTAAAATATTTGAGTTAAGAGTTTGGCCTTCAGTTAAAAACAAATGTGAAATAGTTTCACTACTCACGCCACCTGGAACACCACAACATAATGGTGTGTCCGAACGTCATAACCGTACTTTATTAGATACGGTGCGATCTATGATGTCTCTTACCGATCTACCACTATCGTTTTGGGGTTATGCATTAGAGACAGCTGCATTCACGTTAAATAGGGCACCATCTAAATCCGTTGAGACGACACCGTATGAACTATGGTTTGGCAAGAAACCTAAGCTGTCGTTTCTTAAAGTTTGAGGTTGCAATGCTTATGTGAAAAAGTTTCAACCTGATAAGCTCAAACCCAAATCAGAGAAGTGTGTCTTCATAGGATACCCAAAAGAAAATGTTGGGTACACCTTCTATCATAGATCCGAAGGCAAGATATTCGTTGCTTTGAATGGATCCTTTCTAGAGAAGGAGTTTCTCTCAAAAGAAGTGAGTGGGAGGAAAGTAGAACTTGATGAGGTAACTGTACCTGCTCCCTTATTGGAAAGTAGTTCATCACAGAAATCTGTTCCTGTGACTACTACACCAATTAGTGAGGAAGCTAATGATGATGATCATGTAACTTCAGATCAAGTTACTACCGAACCTCGTAGGTAAACCAGAGTGAGATCCGCACCAGAGTGGTACGGTAATCCTATTCTGGAGGTCATGTTACTTGACCATGACGAGCCTACGAACTATGGGGAAGCGATGATGAGCCCAGATTCCGCGAAATGGCTTGAGGCCATGAAATCTGAGATGAGATCCATGTATGAGAACAAAGTATGGACTTTGATTGACTTGCCCAAAGATTGGTGAGCCATTGAGATTAAATGGATCTTCAAGAGGAAGACAGACGTTGATAGTAGTGTTACTATCTACAAAGCTAGAATTGTCGCAAAAAGTTTTCGACAAGTTCAAGGTGTTGACTATGATGAGAGTTTCTCACTCGTATCTATGCTTAAGTCTGTCCGAATCATGTTAGCAATTGCCACATTTTATGAAATCTGGCAAATGGATAAACAAAATTGCATTCCTTATTGGATTTATTAAAGAACAGTTGTATATGATGCAACCAGAAGGTTTTGTCAATCCTAAAGGTACTAACAAAATATGCAAGCTCCAGCGATCCATCGATGGACTGGTGCAAGCATCTCGGAGTTGGAATATACGCTTTGATAAGTTGATCAAAGCATATAGTTTTATACAGACTTGCGGTGAAGCCTGTATTTGCAAGAAAGTGAGTGGGAGCACTACAGCATTTCTGATAAGTATATGTGAAAGACATACTGTTGATCGAAGATAATGTAGAATTATTCTGCAAAGCATAAAGGAGTGTTTGAAAGGAGTTTTTCAAAGAAAGACCTCGGTGAAGCTGCTTACATATTGAGCATCAATATCTATAGAGATAGATCAAGACGCTTGATAAGTTTTTTCAATGAGTACATACCTTGACAAGATTTTTGAAATAGTTCAAAATGGAACAGTCAAAGAAAGAGTTCTTGCCTGTGTTACAAGGTGTGAAACTGAGTAAGACTCAAAGCCCGACCACGGCAGAAGATAGAGAGAGAATGAAATTCATTCCCTATGCCTCAGCCATAGGTTCTATAAAGTATGCTATGTTGTGTACTAGACCTATTGTATACCCTGCCCTGAGTTTGGCAAAAGAATACAATAGTGATCTAGGAGTAGATCACTGGACATTGGTCAAAATTATCCTTAGTGGAATAAGGATATGTTTCTCGATTATGGAGGTGACAAAAGGTTCGTCGTAAAGGGTTACGTCGATGCAAGTTTTGACACGGATCCAGATGACTCTAAGTCTCAATCTGGATACATATTGAAAGTGGGAGCAACTAGCTAGAGTAGCTCCATGCAGAGCATTGTTGACATAGAAATTTGCAAAATACTTACGGATCTGAATGTGGCAGACCCGTTGACTAAATTTCTCTCACAAGCAAAACATGATCACACCTCAGTACTCTTTGGGTGTTAATCACATAGCGATGTGAACTAGATTATTGACTCTAGTAAACCCTTTGAGTGTTGGTCACATGTCGATGTGAACTATGGGTATTAATCACATGGTGATGTGAACTATTGATGTTAAATCACATGGCGATGTGAACTAGATTATTGACTCTAGTGCAAGTGGGAGACTGAAGGAAATATGCCCTAGAGGCAATAATAAAGTTAATATTTATTTCCTTATATCATGATAAATGTTTATTATTCATGCTAGAATTGTATTAACCGGAAAAATAATACATGTGTGAATACATAGACAAATAGAGTGTCACTAGTATGCCTCTACTTGACTAGCTCGTTGATCAAAGATGGTTATGTTTCCTAACCATAGACATGAGTTGTCATTTGATTAATGGGATCACATCATTAGGAGAATCATGTGATTGACTTGACCCATCCCGTTAGCATGGCACTTGATCGTTTAGTTTGTTGCTATTGCTTTCTTGATGACTTATACATGTTCCTATGACTATGAGATTATGCAACTCCCGTTTACCGAAGGAACACTTTGTGTGCCACCAAACGTCACAACGTAACTGGGTGATTATAAAGGTGCTCTACAGTTGTCTCCGAAGGTACTTGTTGGGTTGGCGTATTTCGAGATTAGGATTTGTCACTCCGATTGTCGGAGAGGTATCTCTGGGCCCTCTCGGTAATGCACATCACTTAAGCCTTGCAAGCATTGCAACTAATGAGTTAGTTGTAGGATGATGTATTACGGAACGAGTAAAGAGACTTGCCGGTAACGAGATTGAACTAGGTATTGATATACCAACGATCGAATCTCGGGCAAGTAACATACCGATGACAAAGGGAACAACGTATCTTGTTATGCGGTCTGACCGATAAAGATCTTCATAGAATATGTGTTAGCCAATATGAGCATCCAGGTTCCGCTATTGGTTATTGACCGGAGACGTGTCTCGGTCATGTCTACATTGTTCTCAAACCCATAGGGTCCGCACGCTTAAGGTTTCGATGACAGTTATATTATGAGTTTATGAGTTTTGATGTACCGAAGGAGTTCGGAGTCCCGGATGAGATCGGGGACATGATGAGGCGAAATGGTCGAGACATAAAGATTGATGTATTGGACGACTATATTCGGACATCGGAAAGGTTCCGAGTGATTCGGGTATTTTTCGGAGTACCGAAGAGTTACGGGAATACGTATTGGGCCTTATTGGGCCATACTGGAAAGAAGGAAAAGGGCCTCAAGGGTGGCCGCACCCCTCCCCTTGGTCTGGTCCGAATTGGACTAGGGAAGGGGGGCGCCCCTTCCTTCCTTCTCCTTTTCCCTTCCTCTTTTCCTATTCCATATGGGAGGTGGAATCCTACTAGGACTAGGGAGTCCTAGTAGGACTCCACACTTGGCGCGCCCCCTCCAAGGGCCGGCCTCCTCCTCCCTTGCTCCTTTATATACGGGTGCAGGGGGCACCCCAAAGACACAACAATTGATCCTTGAGATCTATTGGCCGTGTGCGGTGCCCTCCTCCACCATAATCCTCGATAATATTGTAGCGGTGCTTAGGCGAAGCCCTGCGACGGTAGAACATCAAGATCGTCACCACGCCGTCGTGCTGACGGAACTCTTCCCCGACATTCTGCTGGATCGGAGTCCAGGGATCGTCATCGAGCTGAACGTGTGCTAGAACTCGAAGGTGCCGTATTTCGGTGCTTGATCGGTCGGGCCGTGAAGACGTACGACTACATCAACCGCGTTGTGCTAACGCTTCCGCTTCCAGTCTACGAGGGTACGTAGACAACACTCTCCCCTCTCGTTGCTATGCATCACCATGATCTTGCGTGTGCGTAGGAATTTTTTTGAAATTACTATGTTCCCCAACAGGCGCGCCCCCCTACCTCGTGGCCTCCCTGTTGGTTGCTTGACGTAGGGTCCAAGTCTCTTGGATCTTGTTCGTTCCAAAAATCATGTTCCCGAAGGTTTCATTCCGTTTGGACTCTGTTTGATATTCCTTTTCTTCGAAACCCTAAAATAGGCAAAAAAAACAGCAATTCTGGGCTGGGCCTCCGGTTAATAGGTTAGTCCCAAAGATAATATAAAAGTGTATAATAAAGCCCAATAATGTCCAAAACAATAGATAATATAGCATGGAGCAATAAAAAATTATAGATACGTTGGAGACGTATCAAGCATCCCCAAGCTTAATTCCTTCTTGTCCTCGAGTAGGTAAATGATAAAAACAGAATTTTTGATGTGGAATGCTACTAGGAATAATTTCAATGTAATTCTTCTTAATTGTGGCATGAATATTCAGATCCGAAAGATTCAAGATAAAAGTCTAATATTGACATAGAAATAATAATACTTCAAGCATACTAACTAAGCAATTATGTCTTCGCAAAATAACAAGGCCAAAGAAAGTTCATCCCTACAAAATCATATAGTTTAGTCATGCTCCATTTTCGTTGCACAAAAATGCTCTCATCATGCACAACCCCGATGACAATCCATGCAATTGTTTCATACTTTAGTAATCTCAAACTTTATAAACCTTCACGCAATACATAAGCGTGAGCCATGGATATAGCACTATGGGTGGAACAACGTATAATGACGGGGGTTATGTGGAGAAGACAAAAAAGGAGAAAGTCTCACATCAACGAGGCTAATCAATGGGCTATGGAGATGCTCATCGATTTATGTTAATGCAAGGAGTAGGGATTGTCATGCAACGGATGCACTAGAGCTATAAATGTATGAAAGCTCAACAAAAGAAACTAGTGGGTGTGCATCCAAGTTGCCTGCTCACGAAGACCTAGGGCACTTGAGGAGGCCCATTGTTGGAATATACAAGCCAAGTTCTATAATGAAAAATTCCCACTAGTATATGAAAGTGACAAGACAAGAGATTCTCTATCATGAAGATCATGGTGCTACTTTGAAGCACAAGTGTGGAAAACACGATAGTAGCATTGTCCCTTTTTATTTTATTTTTTTATTTTTTGGGCCTTTTTTTATTTGGACTTTCTCTTTTTTTATTGGGACAATGCTCTATTAAATGATGATCATCACACTTCTATTTATTTACAACTCAAGGATTACAACTCGATACTAGAACAAGGTATGACTCTATATCAATGCCTTCGGCGGTGTACCGGGATATGCAATGAATCAAGTGTGACATGTATGAAAAATTATGAACGGTGGCTTTGCCACAAATACGATGTCAACTACATGATCATGCAAAGCAATATGACAATGATAAACAGGATGGTGGAAAGTTGCATGGCAATATTTCTCGGAATGGCTATGGGAATGCCATAATAGGTAGGTATGGTGGCTGTTTTGAGGAAGATATAAGGAGGTTTATGTGTGAAAGAGCGTATCATATCACGGGTTTGGATGCACCGGCGAAGTTTGCACCAACTCTCAACGTGAGAAAGGGCAATGCACGGTACCGAAGAGGCTAGAAATGATGGAAAGGTGAGAGTGCGTATAATCCATGGACTCAACATTAGTCATAAAGAACTCACATACTTACTGCAAAAATCTACAAGTCATCAAAAACCAAGCACTACGCGCATGCTCCTAGGGGGGTATATTGGTAGGAAAAGACCATCGCTCGTCCCCGACCGCCACTCATGAGGAAGACAATCAAAGAACACCTCATGTTTCAAATTTGTTACATAACATTTACCATACGTGCATGCTACGGGACTTGCAAACTTCAACACAAGTATTTCTCAATTTCACAACTACTCAACTAGCACAACTTTAATATCACTACCTCCATATCTCAAAACAATCATCAAGCATCAAACTTCTCTTAGTATTCAAAACACTCATAAGAAATTTTTTACTAATCTTGAATACCTAGCATATTAGGATTATTTAAGAAAATTACCATGCTATTTAAGACTCTCAAAATAATCTAAGTGAAGCATGAGAGATCAATAGTTTCTATAAAACAAATCCACCACCGTGCTCTAAAAGATATAAGTGAAGTACTAGAGCAAAACTATATAACTCAAAAGATATAAGTGAAGCACATAGAGTATTCTAATAATTTCCGAATCATGTGTGTCTCTCTCAAAAGGTGTGTACAGAAAAGATGATTGTGGTAAAGTAAAAATCAAAGACTCAAATCATACAAGACGCTCCAAGCAAAACACATATCATGTGGTAAATAAAAATATAGCTCCAAGTAAAGTTACCGGTAGAAGTAGACGAAAGAGGGGATGCCTTTCGGGGCATCCCCAAGCTTTGGATTTTTGGTGTCCTTAAATTATCTTGGGGGTGCCATGTTCATCCCCAAGCTTAGGCTCTTGCCACTCCTTGTTCCATAATCCATCAAATCCTTACCCAAAACTTGAAAACTTCACAACACAAAACTTAAAGTAGAAAATCTCGTGAGCTCCGTTAGCGAAAGAAAACAAAAGACCACTTCAAGGTACTGTAATGAACTCATTATTTATTTGTATTGGTGTTAAAACTACTGTATTCCAACTTCTCTATGGTTTATAAACTATTTTATTAGCCATAGATTCATCAAAATAAGCAAACAACAGACGAAAAACAGAATCTGCCAAAAACAGAACAGTCTGTAGTAATCTGTAGCTAGCGCAAGATCTGGAACCCAAACAATTCTAAAATAAATTGCTGGACGTGAGTAATTTATCTATTAATCATCTTCAAAAATAATTAACTAAATATATCTTTCAAAATAAAAATGGCAGCAGTTCTCGTGAGCGCTAAAGTTTCTGTTTTTTACAGCAAGATTGACAAGGCTTTCCCCAAGTCTTCCCAACGGTTCTACTTGGCACAAACACTAATTAAACACAAGAAACACAACCAAAACAGAGGCTAGATAAATTATTTATTACTAAATAGGAGCAAAAAGCAAGGAATAAAAATAAAATTGGGTTGCCTCCCAACAAGCGCTGTCGTTTAACGCCCCTAGCTAGGCATAAAAAGCAAGGGTAGATCTAGGTATTTCCATCTTTGGTAGGCAATCCATAAGTGGCTCTCATAATAGATTCATAAGGTAATTTAATTTTCTTTCTAGGAAAGTGTTCCATGCCTTTCCTTAACGGAAATTGGAATCTAATATTTCCTTCCTTCATATCAATAATTGCATCAATCGTTCTAAGGAAAGGTCTACCAAGAATAATAGGACATGAAGGATTGCAATCTATGTCAAGAACGATAAAATCTACGGGCACATAATTCATATTTGAAACAATAATAACATCATTAATCCTTCCCATAGGTTTCTTAATAGTGGAATCCGCAAGGTGCAAGTTTAAAGAGCAATCATCAAAATCACGGAAACCTAACAAATCACACAAAGTCTTTGGAATCGTGGAAACACTAGCACCCAAATCATACAAAGCATAGCATTCACGATCTTTAATTTTAATTTTAAAAGTTGGTTCTCACTCATCATAAAGTTTTCTAGGGATAGAAACTTCCAACTCAATTTTTTCTTCATAAGATTGCATCAAAGCATCAACGATATGTTTAGTAAAAGCTTTATTTTGACTATAAGCATGAGGATAATTTAGCACGGATTGCAACAAGCAAATACAATCTATCAAAGAGCAGCTATCATAATTAAATTCCTTGAAATCCAAAATAGTGGGTTCATTAATATTTAAAGTTTTGACTTCTTCAATCCCACTTTTATAAAATTTAGCATCAAGATCTAAAAACTCCGAATTTTTGGAACGCCTTCTAGGTAAAGGTGGATCATATTCAGTCCCATCATTATCAAGATTCATATTGCAAAACAAAGATTTAATAGGGAACACATCAATAACTTTTAGATCTTCATATTTATTATCATGGAAACTAGAAGAACACGCTCTTATAAAGGAATCTTTCTTAGCACGCATCCTAGCGGTTCTTTCTTTGCACTCATGAATGGAAATTCTCATGGATTTGAGAGACTCATTGATATCATGCTTAGGTGGAATAGATCTAAGTTTCAAAGAATCAACATCAAGAGAAATTCTATCAACGTTCCTAGCCAACTCATCAATCTTAAGAAATTTTTCTTCAATGAAAGCATTGAAATTCTTTTGCGAAGTAATAAATTCTTTAATATTAGATTCAAAATTAAAGGGCATCTTATTATAATTTCCATAAGAATTGTTGTAGGAATTACCATAATTACTAGAGGAATTACTAGGATAAGGCCTAGGATTAAAGTTTCCTCTATACGCATTGTTACCAAAATTATTCCTACCAACAAAATTCACATCCATAGATTCATTATTATTCTCAATCAAAGTAGACAAAGGCATATCATTAGGATCAGAAGAAACACTCTTATTAGCAAATAGTTTCATAAGTTCATCCATCTTTCCACTCAAAACATTAATTTCTTCTATCGCATGCACTTTTTTATTAGTAGATCTTTCAGTGTGCCATTGAGAATAATTAACCATAATATTATCTAGGAGTTTAGTAGCTTCTCCTAAAGTGATTTCCATAAAAGTGCCTCCCGCGGCCGAATCTAAAAGATTCCTAGAAGCAAAATTCAATCCGGCATAAAAAATTTGTATAATCATCCACAAATTCAAACCATGTGTTGGGCAATTACGTATCATTAATTTCATCCTCTCCCAAGCTTGTGCAACATGTTCATGATCAAGTTGCTTAAAATTCATAATATCGTTTCTAAGAGATATGATCTTAGCGGGAGTAAAATACTTCGAGATAAATGCATCTTTACACTTATTCCAAGAATCAATACTATTTTTAGGAAAAGACGAAAACCAAGCTTTAGCACGATCTCCAAGCGAAAAAGGAAATAGCTTCAATTTAACAATATCATTGTCCACATCTGTCTTCTTTTGCATATCACACAAATCAACGAAGCTATTTAGATGGGTAGCGGCATCTTCACTAGGAAGGCCGAAAAATGGATCTTTCATGACAAGATTCAGCAAGGCAGCATAAATTTCACAAGATTCAGCATCGGTTAGAGGAGCAATCGGAGTGCTAATAAAATCATTGTTGTTGGTATTGGTAAAGTCACACAATTTAGTGTTATCTTGAGCCATCGTGACAAGCAAGCAATCCAACACACAAGCAAACGAGGAACGGGCAAAAAGAGGCAAATAGAGAAAGAGAGGGAGGATAGAGAGAGGGCGAATAAAACGGCAAGGGTGAAGTGGGGGAGAGGAAAACGAGAGGCAAATGGCAAATAATGTAATGCGGGAGATAAGGGTTTGTGATGGGTACTTGGTATGTTTGACTTTTGCGTAGACCTCCCCGGCAACGGCGCCAGAAATCCTTCTTGCTACCTCTTGAGATCTGCGTTGGTTTTCCCTTGAAGAGGAAAGGGTGATGCAGCAAAGTAGCGTAAGTATTTCCCTCAGTTTTTGAGAACCAAGGTATCAATCCAGTAGGAGGCTACGCGCGAGTCCCTCGCACCTGCACAAAACAAATAAATCCTCGCAACCAACGCAAATAGGGGTTGTCAATCCCTATAGGGCCACTTATGAGAGTGAGCTCTGATAGATATGATAAGATAATATTTTTGGTATTTTTATGATAAAGATGCAAAGTAAAATAAAGGCAAAGTAAATAGCAAAGGAAATAATTAAGTAGTAGGAGATCAATATGATAAAGATAGACCCGGGGGCCATAGGTTTCGCTAGTGGCTTCTCTCGAGAGCATAAGTATTCTACGGTGGGTGAACAAATTACTGTTGAGCAATTGATAGAATTGAGCATAGTTATGAGAATATCTAGGTATGATCATGTATATAGGCATCACGTCCGAGACAAGTAGACCGACTCCTGCCTGCATCTACTACTATTACTGCACACATCGACCGCTATCTAGCATGCATCTAGAGTATTAATTTCATAAGAACAGAGTAACGCCTTAAGCAAGATGACATGATGTAGAGGGATAAATTCATGCAATATGATAAAAAACCATGTTGTTATCCTCGATGGCAACAATACAATGCGTGCCTTGCGGCCCCTACTGTCACTGGGAAAGGACACCGTAACATTGAACCCAAAGCTAAGCACTTCTCCCATTACAAGAAAGATCAATCTAGTAGGCCAAATCAAACTTATAATTCGAAGAGACTTGCAAAGATAACCAATCATACATAAAAGAATTCAGAGAAGATTCAAATATTGTTCATAGATAAACTTGATCATAAACCCACAATTCATCGGTCTCAACAAACACACCGCAAAAGAAGATTACATCGATTAGATCTCCACAAGAGAGGGGGAGAACTTTGTATTGAGATCCAAAAAGAGAGAAGAAGCCATCTAGCTAATAACTATGGACCCGTAGGCCTGAGGTAAACTACTCACACTTCATCAGAAGGGCTATGGTGTTGATGTAGAAGCCCTCCGTGATTGATGCCCCCTCCAGCGGAGCTCCGGAACAGGCCCCAAGATGGGATCTCGTGGATACAGAAAGTTACGGCGGTGGAATTAGGGTTTTGGCTCCGTATCTGATCGTTTGGGGGTACGTAGTATCTATAGGAGGAAGAAGTACGTCGGTGGAGCAACAGGGGGCCCACGAGGGTGGAGGGTGTGCCTAGGGGAGGGGGGTAGGCACGCCCCCCTACCTCGTGGCCTCCGTGTTGGTTGCGTGACATAGGGTCCAAGTGTCCTGGATCTTGTTCGTTCCAAAAATCACGTTCCCGAAGGTTTCATACCGTTTGGACTTCGTTTGATATTCCTTTTCTTCGAAACCCTATAATAGGCAAAAAAACAGCAATTCTGGGCTGGGCCTCCGGTTAATAGGTTAGTCCCAAAAGTAATATAAAAGTGTATAATCAAGCCCAATAATGTTCAAAACAGTAGATAATATAGCATGGAGCAATCAAAAATTATAGATACGTTGGAGACGTAAGCTTAGGCTTGTGGTTGTCCTTGGATTTTACCTTGGGGTGCCTTGGGCATCCCCAAGCTTAGGCTCTTGCCTCTCCTTGTTCCATAATCCATCAAATCTTTACACAAAACTTGAAAACTTCACAACACAGAACTTAAAAGAAAATCTCGTGAGCTCCGTTAGTAAAAGAAAACAAACCACCACTTCAAGGTACTGTAATGAACTCATTCTTTATTTATATCGGTGTTAAACCTACTGTATTCCAACTTTTCTATGGTTCATAATCTCTATTACTAGCCATAGATTCATCAAAATAAGCAAAGAACACACGAAAAACAGAATTTGTCAAAAGCAGAACAGTCTGTAGTAATCTGTAGGTTTCGAATAATTATGGAAACTCCAAAAAATAAAAAATAAATTTCTGGACGTGAGGAATTTATCTATTAATAATCGTCAAAAAGAATTAACTAAATATCACTCTCCAGTAAACAATGGCAGCAAATCTCGTGAGCGCTAAATTTTCTGTTTTTTACAGCAAGATCGCAAAGACTTTCCCCAAGTCTTTCCAAAGGTTCTACTTGGCACAAACACTAATTAAAATCATAAAATCACATCTAAACAGAGGATAGATGTATTATTTATTACTAAACAGAACCAAAAATCAATAAATAAAAATAAAATTGGGTTGCCTCCCAACAAGCGCTATCGTTTAACGCCCCTAGCTAGGCATAAAAGCAAGGATAGATCTAGGTATTGTCATCTTTGGTATGAAATTCTTCAATAGAACACTTATAACCCTTAGGAGTTTCCTTCTTTCTATTAATGATTAAACTTTTAGGCAAGAAATCAAGAAAATCATTTGCAGAAAAAGGTTCCTTAATGATAGCGAGAAAGTTGGGGTGAACAGTTATGGATTTGAGATCCGCATTTTCCTTACTAGAAGTTTCACCCTTATTTTTAGGAACGTACATTAGTTTGGCAACTTTTGTAGGAGGATTTTAAGTATTTATTACGGCAGAAAAAGCGGACCCCAAGTTGGTAATAATACCCTCAAGTTTATCAATTCTAGTGGAATCTTGGTCTATTCTTTCATTAACTACGGGTTCTTTTTCTTTAAAAACTTTCAGAGTAACTCCTACCTTAGATCCATATTGGGTAATTTGGTTGTGGATCTTTTTATCCAAATTCTCAATCAATTCCACAGTGGCAACTTTATTTTCAATAATATCGAGCCTTTGCATAACATGTTCCAAAGTTAACATAGTTCCATTAACCAAGAGAGGTGATGCGCCAAACAAATCTATCATAGCATTATAAGAATCAAAAGTGTGGCTACCCACGAAATTTCCTCCAGTAATGGTATCAAGAATATATCTATTCCAAGGAATGATGCCTACATAAAAATTGTAGAGAAGAAAGGAAGTAGATTGCTTCCTAGTAGATCTATTTTGCGCATTGCAAATTCTGTACCAAGCATCTTTTAGATTTCTCCCTCCCTTTGTTTAAAATTAAGGACCTCATTCTCGGGAGACAAAGGGGAAGATAAAGGACTAGCCATAACAACGAAGCAAGCGAAAGAAAAAGCGAACGGAAAAAGAGGGCGAATAAAACGGCAAGGGTGAAGTGGGGGAGAGAAAAACGAGAGGCAAATGGCAAATAATGTAATGCGAGGGATAAGAGTTTGTGATGGGTACTTGGTATGTCTTGACTTGTGCGTAGACTCCCCAGCAACGGCATCAGAAATCCTTCTTTACTACCTCTTGAGCACTGCGTTGGTTTTCCCTTGAAGAGGAAAGGGTGATGCAGCAAAGTAGCGTAAGTATTTCCCTCAGTTTTTGAGAAGCAAGGTATCAATCTAGTAGGAGGCCACACGCAACTCCCTCGTACCTACACAAACATATAAGAACCTCGCAACCAACGCGATAAAGGGGTTGTCAAGCCCTTCACGGTCACTTACGAGAGTGAGATCTGATAGAGATAATAATGATAAGATAAATATTTTTGGTATTTTTATGATATAGATTGAAAGTAAAGATTGCAAAGTAAAATAGATTGGAAACTTATATGATGGAAAATAGACCCGGAGGCCATAGGTTTCACGAGTGGCTTCTCTCAAGATAGCATAAGTATTACGGTGGGTGAATAAATTACTGTCGAGCAATTGATAGAACAGCGAATAATTATGAGAATATCTAGGCATGATCATGTATATAGGCATCACGTTCGTGACAAGTAGACCGACTCCTGCCTGCATCTACTACTATTACTCCACACATCGACCGCTATCCAGCATGCATCTAGAGTATTAAGTTCATAAGAACAGAGTAACGCATTAGGTAAGATGACATGATGTAGAGGGATAAACTCAAGCAATATGATATAAACCCCATCTTTTTATCCTCGATGGCAACAATACAATACGTGTCGTTTCCCTTTGTGTCACTGGGATCGAGCACCGCAAGATTGAACCCAAAGCTAAGCACTTCTCCCATTGCAAGAAAGATCAATCTAGTAGGCTAAACCAAACTGATAATTCGAAAAGACTTGCAAAGACAACCAATCATGCATATATGATTTCAGAGAAGAATCAAATATTGTTCATAGATAGACTTGATCATAAAACCACAATTCATCGGATCTCGACAAACACACTGCAAAAAGAGTTACATCGAATAGATCTCCAAGAAGATCGAGGAGAACTTTGTATTGAGATTCAAAGAGAGAGAAGAATCCATCTAGCTAATAACTATGGACGCGAAGGTCTGAAGTAAACTACTCACACATCACCGGAGAGGCCATGGAGTTGATGTAGAGGCCCTCCGTCATCGTTTCCCCCTCCGACGGAGCTCAAGAAAGGGCCCCAGGATGTGATCTCTTCGGTACAGAAGGTTGCGGCGGTGTAAATAGGGTTTCGTGGTGCTCCCCGATGTTTTAAGGGTATATGAGTATATATAGGAGAAAGAAGTAGGTCGGTTGAGCCACGGGGGGGGGGGGGGAGGGGGGGAGGGCGTGCCCAGGGGGTAGGCGCACCCCTTGCCTCGTGGACTCCTCGTTCGTTTCTTGACGTCCACTCCAAGTCCTCTAGATCACATTTGTTCCAAAAATCACGTTCCCGAAGGTTTCATTCCGTTTGAATTCCATTTGATATTCCTTTTCAGTGGAACACTGAAATAGGCTAAAAACAGCAATTTGCACTGGGCCTTGGGTTAATAGGTTAGTCCCAAAAAAATATAAAAGTGTAAAATAAAGCTCATTAACATCCAAAACAGATAATATGATAGCATGGAACAATCAAAAATTATAGATACGTTGGAGACGTATCAAGCATCAACACTCATCGGACCGCATACATCAGTATGTATTATTTCCAATATGTCTGTTGCTCGTTCCATTGTTCCGGAGAACGGAGTCTTAGTCACCTTGCCCGTGAGGCATGGTTCGCAAGCATCAAGTGATTCCAAAAGTCCATCAGCATGTAGCTTCTTCATGTGCTTTACACCAATATGACCTAAACGGCAGTGCCATAAATAAGTTGTACTATCATTATTAAATTTATATCTTTTGGCTACGATACTATGAATATGTGTATCACTATTATCGAGATCTAGTAAAAAATAGACCACTCATCAAGGGTGCATGACCATAAAATATATTACTCATATAAATAGAACAACCATTATTCTCTCATTTAAATGAATAACCGTCTCGCATCAAACAAGATCCCGATATAATGTTCATGCTTAACGCTGGCACGAAATAATAATTATTCGGGTCTAATACCAATCCCGAAGGTAGATGTAGAGGTAGCGTGCCGACGGCGATCACATCGACTTTGGAACCATTTCCCACGCACATCATCACCTCGTCCTTAGCCAATCTTCGCTTAATCCGCAACCCCTGTTTCGAGTTGCAAATATTAGCAATAGAACCAGTATCAAATACCCAGGCGCTACTGCGAGCATTAGTAAGGTACACATCAATAACATGTATATCAAATATACCTTTCACTTTCCCATCCTTCTTATCCGCCAAATACTTGGGGCAGTTCCGCTTCCAATGACCAGTCCTTTTGCAGTAGAAGCACTCAGTCTCAGGCTTAGGTCCAGACTTAGGCTTCTTCACTTGAGAAACAACTTGCTTGCTGTTCTTCTTGAAGTTCCCCTTCTTCCCTTTGCCCTTCTTTTTGAAAATGGTGGAATTGTTGACCATCAACACTTGATGCTCCTTCTTGATTTCTACCTCCGCAGCCTTTAGCATTCCGAAGAGCTCGGGAATTGTCTTATCCATCCCTTGCATATTATAGTTCATCACGAAGCTCTTGTGGCTTGGTGGTAGTGATTGAAGAACTCTGTCAATGACACTATCGTCAGGAAGATTAACTCCCAGCTGAGTCAAGTGGTTGTGGTACCCAAACATTTTGAGTATATGTTCCCTGATAGAACTATTCTCCTCCATTTTGCAGCTATAGAACTTATTGGAGACTTCATATCTCCCAATCCGATTTGCTTGAAATATTAACTTCAACTCCTGGAACATCTCATTGCTCCATGACGTTTAAAATGTCGTTGAAGTCCCGGTTCTAAGCCGTAAAGCATGGCACACTGAACTATCAAGTAGTCATCAGCTTTGCTCTGCCAGACGTTCTTAACGTTGTCAGCATCATCTGCAGCAGGCTTGTCTCCCAGAGGTGTTTCTAGGACGTAATTCTTTTGTGCAGCAATGAGGATAATCCTCAAGTTACAGACCCAGTCCATGTAGTTTCTACCATCATATTTCAACTTAGCTTTCTCTAGGAACGCATTAAAATTCAACGGAACAACAGCACATGCCATCTATCTACAACAACATAGACATGCAAAATACTATCAGGTACTAAGTTCATGATAAATTAAAGTTCAATTAATCATATTACTTAAGAAATCCCACTTAGATAGACATCCCTCTAATCATCTAAGTGATCACGTGATCCATATCAACTAAACAATGTCCGATCATCACGTGAGATGGAGTAGTTTTCAATGGTGAACATCACTATATTGATCATATCTACTATATGATTCACGCTCGACCTTTCGGTCTCAGTGTTCCGAGGCCATATCTGCATATGCTAGGCTTGTCAAGTTTAACCCGAGTATTCTGCTTGTGCAAAACTGGCTTGCACCCGTTGTATGTGAACGTAGAGCTTATCACACGCGATCATCATGTGGTGTCTTGGCATTACGAACTGTAGCAACGGTGCATACTCAGGGAGAACATTTATACCTTGAAATTTAGTGAGAGATCATCTTATAATGCTACCGCCGAACTAAGCAAAATAAGATGCACAAAGGATAAACATCACATGCAATCAATATAAGTGATATGATATGGCCATCATCATCTTGTGCCTTTGATCTCCATCTCCAAAGCATCGTTATGATCACCATCTTCACCGGCTTGACACCTTGATCTCCATCGTAGCATCGTTGTCGTCTCGCCAACTATTGCTTCTACGACTATCGGTACCGCTTAGTGATAAAGTAAATCAATTACATGGCGATTGCATTTCATACAATAAAGCGACAACCATATGGTTCCTGCCAGTTGCCGATAACTGTGTTACAAAACATGATCATCTCATACAACAATTTATATAATCACATCTTGACCGTATGACATCACAACATGCCCTCCAAAAACAAGTTAGACGTCCTCTACTTTGTTGTTTCAAGTTTTACGTGGCTGCTACGGGCTTAGCAAGAACCGTTCTTACCTACGCATCAAAAACCACAACACGGTATAGTGATTGCTTTTGATATTCAGAAAGAACCCTGTTCATTGAATCCGATTCAACTAAAGTTGGAGAAACTGACACCCACTAGCCACCTGTGTGTGAAGCACGTCGGTAGAACCAGTCTCGCGTAAGCATACGCGTAATGTCGGTCCGAGCAATAATATGTATATACCCACGTCCACAACTCCTTTGTGTTCTACTCGTGCATATAACATCTACGCATAGACCTGGCTCGGATGCCACTTTTGGGGAACACAGTAATTTCGAAAAAATTCCTATGCACACGCAAGATCCATCTAGGTGATGCATAGCAATGAGAGGGGAGAGTGTTGTCCACGTACCCTTGTAGACCGTAAGCGGAAGCGTTATGACAACGCGGTTGATGTAGTCGTACGTCTTCACGATCCGGCCGATCCTAGCACCGAAGGTACGACACCTCCACGATCTGCACACATTCAGCTCGGTGACGTCCCACGAACTCTAGATCCAGCTGAGGTCGAGGGAGAGTTTCGTCAGCATGACGACGTGATGATGGTGATAATGAAGTTACCGACGCAGGGCTTGGCCTAAGCTCTACAATGATATGACCGAGGTGGAAATCTGTGGAGGAGGGCACTGCACACGGCTAAACAATCAACTTGTGTGTCTAAGGGGTGCCCCCTCCCCGTATATAAAGGAGTGGAGGAGGGAGGGCCGACCCTCTCATGGCGTGCCCAAGGGGGGGAGTCCTACTCCCGATGGGAGTAGGAGTCCCCCTTCCCTAGTTGGAGTAGGAGAGGAAGGAAGGGGGAGAGAAAGGGAAGGAAAGGGGGGCCGGCCCCCACCCAATTCGGATTGGGCTTGGGGGCGCACCCTCCACCTTGGCCGCCTCCTCCTCTCTCCCACTAAAGGCCCAATAAGGCTCATTGACTCCCCGGGGGGTTCCGGTAACCCCCAGTACTCCGGTAAATGCCCGAACTCATCCGGAACCATTCTGATGTCCAAACATAGCCTTCCAATATATCGATATATATGTCTCGACCATTTCGAGACTCCTCGTCATGTTCGTGATCACATCCGGGACTCCGAACTACCTTTGGTACATCAAAACACATAAACTCATACTATCGATCGTCATTGAACGTTAAGCGTGCGGACCCTACGGGTTCAAGAACTATGTAGCATGACCGAGACTCATCTCCGGTCAATAACCAATAGCGGAACCTGGATGCTCATATGGTTCCTACATATTCTACGAAGATATTTATCGGTCAAACCGCATAACAACATTCGTTGTTCCCTTTGCCATCGGTATGTTACTTGCCCGAGATTCGATCGTCGGTATCTCAATACCTAGTTCAATCTCGTTACCGGCAAGTCTCTTTACTCGTTCTGTAATGCAACACCCCGTAACTAACTCATTATTGACTTTTCTTGTAAGGCTTATAGTGATGTGCATTACCGAGAGGGCCCAGAGATACCTCTCCGATACACGGAGTGACAAATCCTAATCTCGATCTATGTCAACTCAACAAACACCATCGGAGACACTTGTAGAGCATCTTTATTGTCACCCAATTACGTTGTGGCGTTTGATAGCACACTAAATGTTCCTCCGGTATTCGGGAGTTGCATAATCTCATAGTCATAGAAACATGTATAAGTTATGAACAAAGCAATAGCAACAAACTAAATGATCATCGTGCTAAGCTAACGGATGGGTCAAGTCAATCACATCATTCTCTAATGATGTGATCCCGTTTATCACATGACAACACATGACAATGGTTAGGAAACTTAAGCATCTTTGATTAACGAGCTAGTCAAGTAGAGGCATACTAGTGACACTCTGTTTGTCCATGTATTCACACATGTACTATGTTTCTGGTTAATACGATTCTAGCATGAATAATAAAAATTCATCATGATATAAGGAAATATAAATAACAATTTTATTATTGTCTCTAGGTCATATTTCCTTCACCCCCCCCCCCCCCCCCCCCCCGCCGCCACGCCCTTCTGGGCCGGCCCATGTGCGATCCGGGATGCCACCTCATCAAAAACTTCTAAAATTCAAAAAAATGTGAATTTTGAAATATAACAATCATGAATTTTAAAAATATTCATGATTACATCAACATGACGAGGAATTTAAGAAAGGTTCACTTTTTAAGAGAAAGCTCATGAATTTGTAAAAACAAATCACGGGATTAAGAAATGTACATTAATTTTAAAATGTTCATTATTTCAAAAAAATGCTCGCGAATTCAAAAAAATGTTCAAGAATTTTTAAAAAACGTCACAATTTCAAAAATAATGATCATAAATTTTAAAAAGTTAATGATTCAAAAAATGTTCACGATTTCAAAAATATGTTCATGAAGTGGACAACATGTTCGCGATTTAACAGAATGTTCACAAATTTAAAAGACTTCGGAAAAAAATTCATGAATTTTTTAAAAAATATATGAGTTCACAAAATGTTTCAAACTTCACAACATATTTATGATTTAGAACAATGATCACGAATTTGTAAATCTAAATTCATGATTTCGAAAAAAAATTAATGAATTAAAAAAATATTCAACATTTTAGAAATTTTCACGGTTTTAAAAACTATTCACGAAATTAAAGGATTATCCCAAATTGGAAAAACAAGAATGAAAATGAAAAAAAATAAAAACAGAAAAGTAAAGTAAAAATTAAATAAAACAGAAAAACAAACTATAATATAAAAGAATGTAAGAAAGAAAAAACGAAGAAAAAATAGAGAATAACAGAAAAAATCGGATCAGCTTAGGTTCTTTTCAAAAAGTGGTTGGGGTGAAAATGGTACGCGCACGGTCGCTCCGCGGCGAACCCCGCGTCAAATAGGAGCCAGCTCCACTCGTCTCCCGTGCCCCCACGTATGGCCGGTCCATTAGCGCATTTTGCTCGCTCGATCGTGTAAGTCGTTTTTTTTTCTCTTCGTGTGTTTTACACTGGCTGGACTGGTTCGGTTTTTATTGATATTTTATTTATTTCTTTTTGTGTTTCTTCATTAGGTCTTGTACAATGCTAGATGCTTAGGGAACCACGTGATACATGTAATAAGCAATATAAATGATTCCAAAAAATGCTAGATGCTTAGGGAGGTGTTTAGAAAAATAAATCGTGTTTTCTAAGGCATCGGTGCTTATTTCTACAGGAGAGACGTTTAATTAATCGTCTGTCCTGTACAAATAAGCACGGGTGCTTAAAGAAAGCCTGTTTATTTCCAAGCACCCCTCCTAAGCACCTTGCATTGTACAAGGACTTAGGAGTTTGTTGGCTTTTTTATTTTCTTTAAGGTTTTTGCTATGTGCTTTCTTTGCGTTTCTCATTGCTTTTCATTTGTTTTTGTATTTTCTTTTGTTTGGTTTTCTTTATGTTTTTCATCCGTTTTCTTAAGGTTTTTTATTTTATTATTTCATCTGTGTTTTCTTTACAGGTTTCATGAACGTATTTTGGATTTCGGACTTTACTTGTTTCTTTAGCAGTTTCCTTCATTTCTTTACTTTAATTTTTTCATATACATTGTAGATTTTTTATACACTACGAAAACAATTTTTTGTATACATATTTAACATTTTTCACATACAAGATTAATTATATATGTTTTGATATCTTCTTTTTCCATACATATTGTACAGCTTTAATATATGTGTACATAACATATATTTTTATGCACATTTAACATTTATCAAATACAAATTAACATTATTTTCAAATATATGCTTTCATGCTACTTTTTCCGATACATAGTGTACTTTTTTAGTATACATATAAAACATTTTATCAATGAGATGTTTTTGAACTTTTTTAATATGTGTTAAACATTTTCCAAATACATATTGAAAGATTGTTTTAATGATACAAAAACATTTATTTAACTACATAAAAATAAAAATGTAACGAAGATATTTTTCAAACGATTAAAAATGTTTTAAGTACACGAACATTTTTCTACATTGTATAAACATTTTCTAAATAGGACGTGTGCATTTTCAAAATGGGTGACTTTTTTTTAAATTTCACAAACATTGTTTTGAATGTTATCAACATTTCTTTAAAACTACTCTAATAACTTTTTATACTGGGTTAACATTTTTCAAAGACGTGGTTTATAAGTTTTCCAAATAATTAAAGTTTTGGAATATATGTACTTAAAAAGCATATATCATCTCAAGTATATCTAAAAAAGAAGTAAGGTTTCTTTCTTGCCAATCAAGTGTTTCGCTCCATCCTTCTCACTTCCTTCATGCTGTCTCCCACCAACAATCGCATGTGCTCTCTTGTTCCCATTTCACCCCTTCATGCGTTATTTTCACAAAACTCTAAAAATCAGCCCACATCCACAGACCGAATCAATCACGTGTTGCATGACGAGACTTCGCCCTCGCCTCCCGTCTCGTATCTTCCTCCTCGGATTGGATAATGACCACGCCATCGTCGCCATCGTCTCCTGTTGTCACTGCCGGCCAAGAGAACGTCTCCTCCACATCCATCTTCCAGGTGTCCGTCGTCTCTCGAATTGCACTGCCTCCCTCGACGCCGTCTTCTAGCACACTGCATCGCCACGATCGTCCAACATGACTTCTCCGCTCCACCCCATCTTCCAGGCGATCGCCCTAAGCATCGGGGCATCATCTGGCTGTAAGAGCACGCGATGCTTGGTCTTCTTGTCATGACAACCTTGATCAGTGCAAGGATACTACATCTACCACACCGAGGCCAAAGTTTGTAAGGTACGTAACAGGTGCACTGCATAACAAAAGACGCATGATGACGTTATGTTAGTGCATGCAAGCTACATATATAATATTAGGCATCCAACTTTTACCACGGCAATAGATATATAATATGCATCTCAATTTTTTTTGAAAGATATTTGCATCTAGCCCAAGCTGAATATTACCAGTGTTAAGCAAAGTACATTGTACCTTTAGTTGTGATTTATCCCCATCTAGTTCAAGTGTAGTGGCAAAGCCATTTAGTTAGGTGAGGTCAGCCCTTGATTCTTGGTAGAGTTGCCTAAAGCAGTGGAAAACTATTGAAAACATGCCCTAGTGGCAATAATAAAATGTTATTATGCTATTTCCATGTTCATATTAAGTGATTATTTCTACGCTATAATTGCATTGGTTCTTGAATATGACATTCAGAGGAAACCCAATTAGACCAAGATTAGAGACCATCTAATTAGGAGCCTAAACATATTCAAGAACTAGAATTAGACTCCGAATTAGACAGGAAGCGCGACCAGGCTTTCTCTCTGAAGCTTTCTCAGAGTTCTTCCTAAACGTCGAAGCTCTGTTGGACTACTACTTCGGAACACGTGGATACCTCAGAGGGGTCATCTACTTCGCCTCTCGCCTCAGAGAACTTTCTCATGGCTAGGAGGTGTAACGTAGTTGCAGGAAATCATCCCGTTGCACCGAATCTTCACTGCTTCCGCTACTTTGCTCGTTAGTGAGTTTGATCGTTACCGCCATCTTCATAGTGTTCCTGGATGTGATCGTGTAGGATAATTTTTTGTTGCATAGCATGTTCCCCTACAAAAACTTGTCATACATTCAGCTCAATATAAAAGTGAAGTTGTAGAAGTCTTCCATCTTATGGTGAAGCTAGCTACTATTGTTTCTATTTGTTTCTCAAGAGGCTCAAGGTCCATCTGTTGGTTTATATTGGTAATATGGTGGTGCCACAAAGAGGAAAATCTATTTTCGCAGTATTTGATTGGCATCTTACTGTCATCTAATTGCAATAGCTAATGTATTTTCTACAGGTAACTCAAAGCACCGATCAACATCATGGCATTGTTTGTTATATATGTGCACTATATTTAGAAATGGAGGGAGTATTTCTTTTGCTTGTGCTTGAACGTAATATGCATAATTCGTTAGCATAATTGTTCAGAGGAGTTGTATCCATTATTTGAAAAATAATACTCCGTGCAAACCCTCAAACTATCCTCTCATCAAGTTTAATAGTTAGGTCATGTGTTATAGCATATCAATTAGGCTTTGCTTATCACCGTAAAGATGTTGGTGTAAAACTGCATACACCAATCAATTCATTCAAAAGCTCAAACTGATGGGGAAAGATTGGCCATGCATTTATACATCAACAACCCCCCTCATGTGTGGCTACCTCTGTCCTAAACATGGGCCGAAAGTGGGCTATAATTTAATTGCGTCTGTCGGGTCTTCAACTCAAGACCTCTTGGCTCTGATACCATGTAGCACTGCAGCCAGTTCATCCAAAAGACCAAGCTGATGAGAAAAGGTGAGCAATGCATTTATACGTCAATAGTTTGATGTCATGATTGTCAAAAAAACGTGTTGAATGTCTTGCTTGATACTGGCCTTGTGATTTGTTCTAACCACTAGAGGAACTATGCATGTTCTTTACTATTTGCACAAGTTTTTTTTTTCAAATATTCGTCGAAGAAAGGAGTGTCCATAAATAATACTCCCTTCGTCCCGTAATGTAAGACAGTTTTGACATTGCGTGTTAAATTTTGGAACGGAGGGAGTAGATTATTAGGATCGTGTAGCAATGCACGGGTACATACCTAGTATAATAAAAGAAACGCTTATCTAACTTTCTAACAGAAGATCACATACACAGAAGACTTTGTTTTAGACACTCACGTACACCAGAAAACAACTATGTGAGCTACTTATGCTGCCAACATTAAAACACTGCAAAAAAAAGCATCAGACGCTCAGTTCCGTGGCCAACTTCATGCAGGAAGTGAGCATGTGCTTGTTACGTCGGCCGGCCCAAGGCGGGCGACCCAACGTTCCAGCTGACAATGACCTGATCTTTTCCCTCTCGTTAGGGTTTCTCATGGTTTCTCCTGGGGCGATCGGTCGCCGCCGTCGAGTTGTTTCTCTCCCCTACCGCCGATCTCCGTTCGATCCCTCCCCCTGGAGCGATCAGGGGGCGATCCGAATCGCTCTTGCTCTTGTCCTGGATCGTGACGCGACGGAATCTAGGGTTTCCCACCAAAAACCCGATAGTTCTCTCTTGGGTTAGTGATCTAGATGGTTGCTGATGGAGTCGCGGGCTCCTCCGGAGTCAACGATGTGGAGAAGATGATGATGGAATTGGGGCTACGTGAGGAGGATCTGGACGATGTAGTCTTTGATGAGAAGGAGGCGCCGCCGGAGTCGCCGAGATGGGTTGCGCTGATTAAGGTCAATACCAATAAAACCTACAGCCAGACATGGTTCTTTAGGGACATGAGATTAGCTTGGGATGTGGCACAAGAAGCAAAGTTCAAACCATTGGAGGAGAATCTGTACTTTGTCCAATTTACTTGCCTGGGGGATTGGGAGTGTGTCATGCAAGAGGGGACCTGGAATTTTAGAGGGGATGCGGTGCTCCTTGCACCTTATGATGGCATAACAAAACCCTCTACAATCAAACTGGATACAATTGATATATGGATTCAGATCCATGATGTGTCGTACTTATATGCTCAGCTAATCTAGCCCCTAGCTGCCAAGGTTGGTGAAGTCCTGTTTGCTGAGGCCCAGTCCCATGATTTCACCGGAAATTTTTACCGTGTGTGGTTGCGTATCAACGTCCACAAACCACTCAAGAACGTGGTGTCGATGACCAGAGATGGAACGAGACAGATATACAAAGTGAAGTATGAAAGGCTTCCCGATTGGTGCGCCGTTTGTGGGATGCTGGGCCATCTATTCAAAGAGCATGGCAATGGGGTTCACCCACCATCTGCTCTGGTTTTCAAGGAGCTTAGGGCCAAGTGGTTTATGCGTAGTAGGAGGTGTCCTGGTGAGGGACGTGGGCGCCGCGGTGGTCATCGTGGAGACCGGTTTGGAGGCCGCTTTGGTGGAGAGCGATCAGGAGGACGCTCGAGAAGCAAGTCCGATAGGAATTGGGGCGCCGACAAGCAGAAAACTATGGAAGAATATGGGGATGAGGAACAGGCAGCAGATGCCGACATGCATACTGATGATCCAAGCAGGAAGAGATCCAAAAGAACGGATGTGAGTACTTACCCAGCTACTACAAGTGACCATGCTCAGGCTGTGGCGGAAAACATGTCACTGGCGATCATTCCATCAGGTTCCATCGTCACCGCCACAGAGGGACCCAAAGAGAACAAGGAAAGAAGATGAGAATACTGCAAGCCAAGGTGCTATTGTGAAGAATTTGGCGGGCTCCTTTGAGGAGAGCCGCCAGGCCAAATGAGTACTTTTTGTTGGAACTGCCGCGGTGTGGGCAATGCCGCGACAGTCCAAGAGCTTCGCGAATTTGCGAATAAGTTTGCCCCTACCCTCTTGTGTATTGTAGAGACACAGATTGATGGTGAAAGGGTAGAAGCTCTAGCTGGTACTTTGGGTTACGATAGTTCTTTTGCAGTTGATAGTCAAGGTAGAAGTGGTGGACTTGGTATTTTTTGGAACAATGAATTAAAAGTAGAGATTTTGGGTTATTCGTGTTATCATATTGATGTGTCTGTGGAGGAAGACGGGCATGAGAAGCGGAGAATGACGTGTATATATGGCCAGGCTCGGACCCATTTGTGTCACCAGACTTGGACGGTTTTGAAAAACATTAGTACTTTGAGTGCACTCCCTTGGTTGTATTTGGGCGATTTCAACGAAGTTCTACGTCCAACTGAACACGAAGGTACCGGTACACGTAGCAATGCTCGGATTCAAGCTTTTCGGGATGCCACAGACGTTTGCATGTTGCTGGATATTGGGTATAAGGGGCCATTTTGGACTTTTGAGAAAAAAGTCGCAGGGGGTACGTACACCAGTGCAGGTTGGATCGGGCAGTAGCCAATGCAGACTAGGCTGCTCGCTTTCCTATGGCTTGTTTGGAGCATCACTCGGCGGCTACATCTGATTACAGCGTGATATTACTCAGCCTGGGAAGAAGTAACGAGGGCACGACAAGCTGGTATTTTTGGTATGAGGCGATGTGGGAAAAGCATGAGGGATTTGGCGGTGTGGTAACAGAGAAGTGGGCGGCCGGCGGCCCATGCGTTAGTGTTCAACAACTCCATGATAAACTAGTTTAGGTCTCCAAGGGATTGACCAGCTGGAACAAGCACACTTTCGGGTGCGTGCACAAGGAAATCAAGGAGCTTAAAAGTAAACTGGATGAGCTGAGGGGCAACTGTCGGTGTCAAAACCGGCGGATCTCGGGTAGGGGGTCCCGAACTGTGTGTCTAAGGCTGATGGTAATAGGAGGTGGGGGACACAATGTTTACCCAGGTTCGGGCCCTCTCGATGGAGGTAATACCCTACTTTCTGCTTGATTGATCTTGGTGATATGAGTATTACAAGAGTTGATCTACCACGAGATCGTAGAGGCTAAACCCTAGAAGCTAGCCTATGATTATGATTGTTCTCGTCCTACGGACTAAACCCTCCGGTTTATATAGACACCAGAGGGGGCTAGGGTTACACAGAGTCGGTTACAAGGGAGGAGATCTACATATCCGAATTGCCAAGCTTGTCTTCCACGCAAAGGAGAGTCCCACCCGGACACGGGATGAAGTCTTCAATCTTGTATCTTCATAGTCCAACAGTCCGGCCAAAGTATATAGTCCGGCTGTCCGAGGACCCCCTTACCCAGGACTCCCTCAGTAGCCCTTGAACCAGGCTTCAATGACGACGAGTCCGGGGCGCAAATTGTCTTCGGCATTGCAAGGCGGGTTCCTCCTCTGAATACTCCATAGAAGATTTTGAACACAAGGATCGTGTCCGGCTCTGCAAAACAAATTCCACATACCACCATAGAGAGCATATTATTCCACAAATCTAATCTGCTGACAACTTTTCATAACGTGACGCCCTGCCGTGGCCCGGTCATTACGAACCGTTTTTCCCAGCGTGCCACTGCACGTGTTGCGAGGCGGTTTTATAGGCACATCTTGTCGAAGCAGAGATCGTGTTCCCCTTATCACGGGATTCTCATCAATACAGATATGGGTAACCAAACCGCGCCATCAATCGCGGTGCTTGGGGAATAAGCGATTTTAGGGGGCAAGTAGGGAGGCGCACAGTTTCTACCGTCTTTATAAAGGGACAAGGACTCCTTTTTTTCACCCACGCCTTCTTCTTCCCCTACCCATCCATTCTCACGCACTCGAGCTCCAGCGCCCAAGTTCTCATTTTCTCCGCAAAGCCATTCCAAACATGTCTGGAGTGGGAGGCAAGTGGATGGTCTCCTCCGTTCCGGAGGAGAACATTACGAAGCTTTGGGAAGCCGGATACCTGGCCGCAAACATCGCGCACCGGCTCCTAGACGCGGGGCATATCATCCCTACTCCAGAGCCCCATGAGAGGGTTGTATTGAAGGAAATATGCCCTAGAGGCAATAATAAAGTTATTATTTACTTCCTTATATCATGATCAATGTTTATTATTCATGCTAGAATTGTATTAACCGGAAACATAATACTTGTGTGAATACATAGACAAACAAAGTGTCACTAGTATGCCTCTACTTGAATAGCTCGTTGATCAAAGATGGTTATGTTTCCTAGCCATTGACATGAGTTGTCATTTGATTAACGGGATCACATCATTAGGAGAATGATGTGATTGACTTGACCCATTCCGTTAGCTTAGCACTGGATCATTTAGTATGTTGCTATTGCTTTCTTCATGACTGATACGTGTTCCTATAACTATGAGATTATGCAACTCCCGTTTATCGGAGGAACACTTTGTGTGCCACCAAATGTCACAACGTAACTGGGTGATTATAAAGGTGCTCTACAGGTGTCTCTGAAGGTACTTGTTGGGTTGGTGTATTTCGAGATTAGGATTTGTCACTCCGATTGTCGGAGAGGTATCTTTGGGCCCACTCGGTAATGCACATCACTTAAGCCTTGCAAGCATTGCAATTAATGAGTTAGTTGCGGGATGATGTATTACGGAACAAGTAAAGAGACTTGCCGGTAACGAGATTGAACTAGGTATTGAGATACCGACGATCGAATCTCGGGCAAGTAACATACCGATGACAAAGGAAACAACCTGTTGGGGAACGTAGCAGAATTTTAAAATTTTCTACACATCACCAAGATCAATCTATGGAGTCATCTAGCAACGAGGGAGAGAGGAGTGCATCTACATACCCTTGTAGATCACGCGCGGAAGCATTCAAGAGAACGGGGTTGATGGAGTCGTACTCGACGTGATCCAAATCACCGATGACCTAGTGCCGAACGGACGGCACCTCCGCGTTCAACACACGTACGGTTGGGAAGACGTCTCCTCCTTCTTGATCCAGCAAGGGGGAAGGAGAGGTTGATGAAGATCCAGCAGCACGATGGCGTGGTGGTGGATGCAGCAGGATCCCGGCAGGGCTTCGCCAAGCGCAAGCGGGGAGGAGAGGTGTTACGGAGGGAGAGGGAGGTGCCAAGAGCAAGGGGTGCGGCTGCCCTCCCTCCCCCCCTCTTTATATAGGGGCCTTGGGGGGCGCCGGCCCTAGGAGATGGATCTCCAAGGGGGCAGCGGCCAAGGGGTCACTTCCCCCTCCAAGCCAACGCTACTAGGAAAAGGGCTATAGATGGAAATGACACTAATGGTGCACCAGACATGTGGTGCGCCATTACTATATACTAATGGCGCACCATCTGTTGGTGCGCCATTAGTGTGGAAGACACTAATGGCGCACCAGGCACACGGTGCGCTACTAGTAACAAAATGTTTTTTTCATTTTTTCAAACATACTAATGGCGCATCCGAGCAGAGTGCGCCATTAGTAGTTAGAACTACTAATGGCGCACCAGCCATAGAGTGCGCCAGTACTGTATTTTTTTTACTTTTTTGCAAAACTACTAATGGCGCACCGTTGCATAATGCGCCATTACTAGTTTAAACTAGTAATGGCGCACTGTGCCACGGTGCGCCATTAGCATAAAAATTATTTTTTTTACTTTTTTGCAAAACTACTAATGGCGCATGTCTGTGTGGTGCGCCATTAGTATGTTGGGTTACTAATGGCGCATGTGTCTGTGGTGCGCCATTAGCACCCCTGCCCCCTCCTTCCGCTCCGACAACCCCCGCGCCCCGCCTCGCCGTCTCGGTCCTCGCCGCCGACGGCCTGCCACCACGACTGCCAGCCCGACGCCGCGGCGCACCCAGCCGTCCGAAGCCTCCGCTGCCCCGCAGCCGGCACAGGAGCCCAGCAGCGCCTCCCTCCGTCGAGCAGCCGCTCCCACCAGCAGCGCCTCCCGCCTAGCAACGCCTCCTCCCGGAGCTACGCCGGCGACCAATCCATAGGTAGGTAGCCACCACTCCTACGTCCCCCCTTCTTCCTCCTCCCTCTTCCCTCACCCCCTCCCTCCTTCCTCTTGCATCCTCTGTCTGTTCATTTTTCCCCTGATTTGTGCATTGGATGAGTACGTGCGCTAGATTGGGTATTGTGAGAATATAACGATGGCCATTTCCTGATGAATACTTGCTGCACGATTTTTTCCGGTGCATGTTAAAGTTTACTTGTGAAAGGATTTTGCATGATAGGTGTTTGTGATAATGCTTTAGATAGGCACTTTTTGAATTCATGAGGACACTCGATCTTGATCCCCCTCCATCTCGATCTCGATTCCCCCTCCATCTCGATCTCGATCCCCCTCCATCTTGATTGCTATCCCCCTCCATCTCGATCTCGATCCTGCCCGCACCCTCCCCCGCTAGCTCCATCGCCGCCGCCGACCCACCGCACCCTTTCCCGCTCCACCGCCGCCGACGAGCACCCCCCGCATCCTCCCCCGCTCCACCGCCGCCGACGAGCACCCCCCGCACCCTCCCCCACTCCATCGCCGCCGCCGATGATATTTTCAAATAACAAATTTGATGATATTTTTTAAAAAATTATTACTGTTTCATATTCATATTCATTTTTTAAATAATAATAAAAAAGTGTAGACTACAATTGTTGTTAAACAACAATTATTACTGTTTTTATAAAAAAATATTACTGTTTCATATTCATATTCATTTTTTAAAAAGTAAAAAAAGGAATTCTTACTTATGGCGCACGGGTGGCTGGTGCGCCATTGCTATCTAAAAAAGAGTATACTTATGGCGCACTGTCCCGCTTGTGCGCCATTGCTATGAAAAAAACATTCTAATGGCGCACCGCCTGGGGGTGCGCCATTAGTAATCTTCCCCATCCATACACTTCGTCCCTCCCTCTCGCCAGACACTTCCCTCTCCCTCCACCGCGCCACTCCCTCCCTCGTCCCTCCCTCCACCGCACCACCGCCGCTGCCCCGACCCACTGCGCCGCAGCCGCCCACGCGCCCCCGCCGCCTCCCTCTCCCCTCCCTCTCCCCCCCGAGCGCCGCCTCCCTCGCCTCCCTCGAAACCCTAGAAGCCCGCGACCTCCCCGCCGTCTATCCCCGCCTCCCCCAAGCTCGCCGTCTCTGCCCTCCGTCGTCTCCGCTCCGGCCACCACCAAATCTCTCTCGTCGGAGCTGCCCCTCGACGGCGGCTAGCCTCATCGGACGCGCTCCTCGACAGCGGCGCGAGCCTCCCCGCGTGGCCTGGTTAGTCTCTCTCCCTCCCTCCCTCTCTCCCCCGCTCATGCACATGCCCCCACAGGGCGGCGACCTAGGGTTAGGTGCGGCCGCCGTTTCCGCGTGCTCGCGTGCTCCCGTGCTCCACTGAATTTGGGTTGTTCTGTTCGTCATGCAGTTCATATCTCCCCCGGATCGCTGCCGAAGGGCCTGCACTCGCTGGATCTGTCGCGGAACAAGATCGCCAACGTCGAGGGGCTTCGGGAACTGACGAAGCTTCGCGTGCTCAAGCTCAGCTAGAACCGAATTTCGTGCATCAGCCACGGTAAGTCGCAGACTTGGGGTTCTTGCATTGCACTGCACATCTTCTGTAAATTCCTTAGTACTAGATTTCTTTCTGGTCCATGTACACCTGCATCCTATCCAAGACAGACATGTAACATTCCATAGGATGTATGGATCATATCTTGAATGATATGGCAGTGGCCACATTTGTTGGTGGCTGGGACCGGCCACATTCAGTAATTATTTTTTTCCTACAAAAGTTCAATGTCTATGCATCACATGTTATAGTCCGAGGAAAAGTTCACTGAAATTGTTGTAGTTTAAAAAACAGTTAACTAAAACTGTTGTAGTCTGAAACTGTCAGGAGTTGGTAATTATCAGACTAAGTAAGTTACTTGTTACTACAAGTCTACAAGACTTTGTTTCCAGCGATGGTCATAAGCTTTCGTGTTGACGTCACTGCGGTCTTTGTGATTTGTCACAGGGTTCTATCTTATGTTAATTCACCTCTGTGATCTGGGGGTCTTGATATATAGCAATGAAGATGGCAATTTAGCATCCTGCTTGCTAATACTTGTTACTGCCCTTCTGCAGATCCATTATTAGTTAGTACTGTTATAGAGTATCCGAGGGTGCTAACCTTTAACTGTACTGATTTTTATGGTGAGAAGATAACTTTTTCAACTAGTTTGTTTACTCTATTTTTGGGACAAAGGCAGACAAGTGCTCTACTGATTTCATTAAGAGAAAGGGTAGCAGGCTCAATATTTGTAGAAAATTATTTCTCTTGCTGCTTTCTGGGTTTCAGAGTCTTGTGGACACATATCAATAGGATTCGTTTTAAGTTTGATTCAAGACATAAATGACATTAATGTTTAGCTCACAGTATCTAAAGTGTTAGGAATTCTGTGTTGTTTCTAAAAGCTCTAAAATATCCAGATTTTATGATATTTGTACATCCACAAGACTTAGCCTGAAATCTGTGTTGTTTCTGAATATTCATAGTGAACAGTTTCAGTATTGCTTTTTTTAAACATGCCAGTATTGCTTTGCATAATGCATAATGTTTTGTTCAAGCTTATGTACAGCAGTACAGTCCATATGAGGCTATTTATTTAGTTTGTTGTGCTCTGGTGATTGGTTGCAAAAAAATTCCCCTGTTCATTCAGTTTTGCTTGCATGATGGAAGGGGAAAAATGCTAAAAAAAGTGTCCTCCAATACCCCGGCCCATGCATCAAATCCTTTTGGATGTTCTGGATGTTTTGTCTCCGACCATTGTGTCGTGATGAATTTGCAGGTACCCCGAGAGGCCCTTGAGTTTGCCGGAATGTCGATTAACTTTCGTTCCGGCAAATTCGGGTACTCCATATGTCCTATTTTCAGCAAAGGTCATGCTGAAATTTTCCGTGAATTTTAGCATGAGTTTGCTAAAAATAGGACATATGGGGTACGTGCGACTAATGCATGGGTCGGGGTATCTTAGTACTTAGTTAAGTAGGATCAACTGCCCCGCCATTCTTGTTGCATTAAACCATAGGTGGCAATAGAGCCAAGTGATTAGGCCCAACTTAGAATTTTCCTTAGCATCGATAAACCCTAGATTGTAAACCCAACATAGGTGGCAATAGAGCCAAGTGATTAGTGCCAAGTGATTAGGCCCAACCTAGGGTGCCTCGGCATCGATAAACCCTAAATGATGAAAACTTAACTTGGCTTCTATAGGGTGCCTGGTGTCGATGAGAACCTAAATGATGTATGCTTAGGCTTTTAGGGTGCCTCGGCGTCGACAAACCCTAAATGATAAAAGCTTAGCTTTTAGGATGCCTCGGTGTCGACAAACCCTAAATGATGAGACCATGATCTTGTTCCTTGACAATAACCAACTTTTTGGCCAAACTTTTTTCCTATTTAGAGCGAAACATGGCCCACAACGATGAGGCCGGCGGTTCGGGTGGCAAGAAATTCTGGGAGCTGTCCCAGGAGTTGGAGGAAGAACCTCAACGCTATGAGGACACCGCGGAAGACACCGATCCTGATTACACAACCCCTAGTGGCGTCGGGGATGACACCACTGATGATGGCGCCGCGAATGCCACCACTGATGTTGGCGGCGCACGCACAGATGCCAGCCAACCGAAGAGGCAACGGAAGGACCGGCGCCTGAACGTGCTCGGCACCGTCAGGGAGGAATTTACTGAAGTGAACTCCGACAGGCATCCGACGGCGCCCAAACACGTAGTCAAGGGGTACTCGATTCAGCTCGGGTGCATTCTCCGGAGCACCGCCTCGATCAACACCGAGAACCTAAGGCATAAGGACCGAGGGAATTTGCGCAGCCTCCTCTTCACGAAGCTGCACGAACGATACAAGTTCCCCGCTGAGTTCGCAAACACACGCCTCTCGGGTAATAAAGTGAACGATGCCGCCCTCACGACGATGAGCACGGCCCTGTCTACTTGGAAAAGCACGGTGAAGGCAATGATTGACAAAGGTGATAGTTATGAGAAGATCAAGGCGAAATATCCTTTGATGAGCGAAGATGACTACAAGGAGTTCAAGATCAAGTGCGAGAGCCCCGCAACCTCCGAATCAAGTCAGTGGGGGAAAGAAATGCGGCAGTTGAACATAGGGGTCCACCAACTCGGTCCCGGCGGTTACAGAGTGGCGGAGCCTGTATGGGACAAGGAGGACGCGGAGCGTGCCAAGCAAGGCCTACCGCCCCGCTTCAAGAAATACAGTGACAAGCAGACCAGGAACTTTCTCAGGGCCCGGTACAAGGAGGACCCGGTAACAAAGGAGCTAACCACGGATCCAAAGACCAAGGAGCTTGAGCTTGTTCTGGTAAGGAATACACCCCCGCGTAATTAGCTCCATATGGTTGCATTCTAATTAATCCCCAATATTTCTAAATGGTTCACGTTCCTTCCGCAAGACAAAGAAAGCAGTAGCGCGGGGTCATCTCAGAGCTCCCCTTTCAACACCCCTTTGAATAGGGCGTTGAACGTAATGAAAAACAGGGGTAAGCTCAATAAGCCGATGTCAGCTGGTCGTGTGGCCGGCAAAAGGCTTGTCCACAAAATGGTCGTCATACTATGGCGCTGGTGGGCGAAAGGAGAAAAAGACCATCTCGGAAAGCCAGTCGCGCGAGGTTGAAGCACTCAAGGCGCAAGTGGCGCTGATTCCGGAGATGGTCCAAGAGCAAGTGCAACAACAACTGGGATCGACGCTCACCGGCATTATGCCTACCTTGATTCATGGGATAACGACGTGGATTGCGGGTGGCCAACAGGGGCCGCCCCCGATTCCCAGCTTCACGGCCAGCAACTCGCACAACGCGCAGGCGGCGCCATTGGTGTCTCTGGCGGCGGCGGTATTGGTGTCTACGGCGGCGGCGCCATTGGTGTCTCCGGCGGCGGCGGTATTGGTGTCTCCGACGCCGACATTGGAGCTTAATGCTCCCGGGTGTATGCCGGCCGACACCTCGCCAGCAAGCGGCCCCTCCGTCAGTTGCACACCCACCGTTGGCGGTGCCTCGACATTAGACGAGCTCGACGGCATCACGGTAACTAAGCCTCTCGGCCGAGGACTTCATCTCCTTGCCTTTGACTGGGCATCCCTGACGCCCTACATGTTTTTGCAGGGCACCGCCGACGTTCCTTGCACTCTCCTGTACTTCGTGGGCGGCGAGTTGGTCGATGTCGCCATGGGCAGAATCGTTCAACCGGGCAACCCCGTGTTCCACGGTAATCCGATGCCACCCACAATGTATAGGGTTGAAGTGGTTCAGGTGCTGCCAGGCTGCGACGAGCTGTTACCTCCGATTCGACCCGCTGGGGCCGACGAAGAAGATGAGATGACCCTCAGCGCCTGCGTAAGCTGGCCCTGCTTTGGCCAAAGAGCCAGATTCGTTTGGGGGCGGGGGACACCACCCCACAGACAAGACCGCCAGTCGTGCCGGCGCCAAGCCATGGCAAGAACGCCGCAACACTACCGGACATGCCGGACATCCCTATGGCACAGGATCCGGACATGCATATGGCACAGGATCCGAACGACGACGACAACGACGATGGTACATTTACCAACGTCGATAAGTACTTTGCCGAACATGGGTACGGTGACGAGTTTTGCGGGCCTCCTTCTCAAGAACCCAAACAAGACGACCGTGATCTAGCTGGTACGGAGGAGAAACCCAATTGCAACAGGCGTCGTCTGGCGTTCAGTTCTCGGGAGACGCCTCCAGCTGCCGCCTTCACCAAGCCTCAGATAGAGGAGGTGCCAAATATTATTAGCCCCAACACGCTCAAGAAGGCGGTCTGTGAGCAGAACTCGGTCCCATTACAGCAGATCAAGAAGAAGGGCCGGAAACGGCCGACTAAAAAGGCCGCCGGTGCGAGCCAGCCGGCACCGAGTACGATCCGTGCTCAGGACGGGCCACCTTCACCTAAGGATATCTCGAGGAGGGTGCATGTAGCGGGTAGGGCGATGCTACCGACAAATATGCTCAATGCTGCAACCGGTGCTATGCGGAGTCTACACGACAGTGTTCTTTCTTTGGAGAAGCGGCGTCTCAGAGAGAATGATGTGGCATACCCGGTTTTCGTGGCCAAGGTGCCAGAGGGCAAGGGCTTTGTGGATGGCGCCATCGGGGTACGATCGTCCTGCGGTTTGATGACATCTTTGCTATGTTCAACCTTCATCCACTGCACTACACCTTCGTTCGGCTGTTTTCACTGAGTATGGAGATGCGGATCATTAAAGACAAGACCCCGGACATCGTGATCGTCGACCCCTTCTACATGCGTACCAAGCTCTTGAGCAGCGCTGGGGACCGCCAAGTCACGAGTTCACACCTCGAAGACGTCATTCTGGCAAACCCAGATAAGGATAACTTCCTTGTGGCTTACTTTCCCGTGTAAGTCATCCCTTAACCGCCCCGTAACATATGATTTCTTAGATTTCGATCGTTCTTTTTTTTTCTAACATTCCGTGTTCTGTGCAGTGACACACATTGCACACTCATCCTCTTAAGCCCGAAATATTCCATGGCCACGTATTTCGACCCGAACCGTAACTCCAAGATAGACTACACAAATATCAAGAAAGTTCTTAATGATGTTCTCCCCGGCTACGCCAAATCTGGAGGCACCTTCATCAGGGCAGTTCGTAAGTACGGCAAGCACGTGTTCGCCCACAATACGACGTTCTGCTGCGTCAAGCAGCCGCCTGGCGGTCAAAAGGATGCCTACTACGCCCTCCATCACATGCGGGCGATCGTAAGGGACCATCATCACCTTCTGCTACCAAATAATCTCAAAGATTGGGCCGCGAGCTTGTCGGCAATCCAGGACGCAGACATCAGACAAGAATTCTTTCGCATCCAGTCGGAGTTTGCGGACATCATCCATCAAGATGTCCTTCATACCTCGGGGCAGTTCTTCCTCAGATATCAACCGTCCAACATTGAGATAGACAGAATGCTACAAATGCAGGCTGACAATGCCCGCGATTTCATGACCATCACGACAGACGGCGGCTTCATCCATGCTCCTGTCCATGAGTCGAGTCGAAAGTAGTGATGTGTAGTTCTGAAACATTGATTGGCTCATGTTGTAATTAAACTTTAATGAATTGTACGTCTCTTTGGTTTGGACAGTCGTTCAACTTAGATGTAATCGATGCTATTTATTAGTAGGACCATGAACCATGCTATTAATGTCTTGCTTTTCTCTTCCGATCCTTTTGTTGCATACTTATATATTGCTTATGTATGTATTGTCTGTTGTTTGGCTTGTGCATAGAGATGCCGTCGTATGTCGTGTACAAGGGTAAGGTTCCCGGAGTCTACGACGACTGGGAGGAGTGTCGGAGACAGGTTCACCGTTTCAGCGGTAACAGTTACAAAGGGAGAGAGGAGGGAGCGTTGGAGGAACCGGATGAAGACCAGTTTCATCGCGATGATGCTCATCGTGATGACCGCAGCTCTCTTCTATGTGATGGTAGTTTAGATGATTGATATCGACTTGTAATGTGAAGACAAACTCGATACTCGCGGTCTCGAGACTTGTAATGTTTTATCTTTGTTCGGTCTTTTGAATTCGGAGACTAATATGATGAATTGTATTCGGAGACTAATCTTCTATTATATTCGATGAATCTGCTGTTGCTGTGTGCTATTGTCTATATTCTATCAAATAATATATTTTGTAACCTGTGCAAAAATCAGAAAAGTAAAAAAAACTAATATTCATACTAATGGCGCATCACTACAGAGTGCGCCATTACTATGCCAAAGTATACTAATGGCGCATCACCAAAGAGTGCGCCATTAGTATGCCAAGTATACTAATGGCGCATCCATCTGCAGTGCGCCATTAGTGTGCCAAAGCACATGGTTAAATATGGCCCCTGGGAGGCATACTAATGGCGCATGGTGTTATATACTAATGGCGCACTTGGTGGTGCGCCATTAGTATACCAGATACTAATGGTGCACTAGTGGTGCGCCATTAGTAATAAATACTAGTGGCGTGATACTAATGGCGCACCAGTGATGCGCCATTAGTAGGCAAAACTGGTGCGCCATTAGTAGGCCTTTTCCTAGTAGTGCAAGTGGGGGGCGCCCCCACCCCTAGGGTTTCCCAACCCTAGGCGCAGGGGAGGCCCAAGGGGGGCGCACCAGCCCACTAGGGGCTGGTTCCCCTCCCAACTCAGCCCATGGGGCCCTCTGGGATAGGTGGCCCCACTCGGTGGACCCCCGGGACCCTTTCGGTGGTCCCGGTACAATACCAGCGACCCCCGAAACCTTCCCGATGGCTGAAACTGGACTTCCTATATATAAATTTTTACCTCTGGACCATTCAGGAACTCCTCATGACGTCCGGGATCTCATCCGGGACTCCGAACAACTTTCGGGTTACTGCATACTAATATCTCTACAACCCTAGCGTCACCGAACCTTAAGTGTGTAGACCCTACGGGTTCGGGAGACATGCAGACATGACCGAGATGCCTCTCCGGTCAATAACCAACAGCGGGATCTGGATACCCATGTTGGCTCCCACATGATCCACAATGATCTCATCGGATGAACCACGATGTCGAGGATTCAATCAATCCGTATACAATTCCCTTTGTCAATCGGTACGTTACTTGCCCGAGACTCGATCGTCGGTATCCCAATACCTCGTTCAATCTTGTTACCGGCAAGTCACTTTACTCGTACCGTAATGCATGATCCCGTGATCAACCACTTGGTCACATTGAGCTCATTATGATGATGCATTACCGAGTGGGCCCAGAGATACCTCTCCGTCATACGGAGTGACAAATCCCAGTCTCGATTCGTGCCAACCCAATAGACACTTTCGGAGATACCTGTAGTGTACCTTTATAGTCACCCAGTTACGTTGTAACGTTTGGCTCACCCAAGGCACTCATACGGTATCCGGGAGTTGCACAATCTCATGGTCTAAGGAAATGATACTTGACATTTGGAAAAGCTACAGCAGATGAACTACACGATCTTTGAGCTATGCTTAGGATTGGGTCTTGTCCATCACATCATTCTCCTAATGGTGTGATCCCGTTATCAATGACATCCAATGTCCATAGTCAGGAAACCATGACTATCTTTTGATCAATGAGCTAGTCAACTAGAGGCTCACTAGGGACGTGTTGTGGTCTATGTATTCACACATGTATTACGATTTCCGGATAACACAATTATAGCATGAACAATAGACAATTATCATGAACAAAGAAATATAATAATAACCATTTTATTATTGCCTCTAGGGCATATTTCCAACACAACGTATGTTGTTATGCGGTCTGACCGATAAAGATCTTCAAAGAATATGTGGGAGCCAATATGAGCATCCAGGTTCCGCTATTGGTTATTGACCAGAGACGTGTCTCGGTCATGTCTACATAGTTCTCGAACCCGTAGGGTCCGCAAGCTTAAAGTTTCGATGATGGTTATATTATGAGTTTATGAGTTTTGATGTACCGAAGGTTGTTCGGAGTCCCGGATGTGATCACGGACATGACAAGGAGTCTCGAAATGGTCGAGACATGAAGATTGATATATTGGAAGCCTATATTTGGATATCGCAAGTGTTCCGGGTGAAATCGGGATTTTACCGCAGTACCGAGGGGTTACCGGAACCCCCCGGGGGCTTAATGGGCCATAGTGGGCCTTTATGGAGAAGAGGAGAGGCGGACAGGGCAGGGCCGCGCGCCCCTCCCCCCTAGTCCGAATAGGACAAGGAGAGGATGGCAGCACCCCCCTTTCCTTCCTCTCTCCCTCCTCTTTCCCCCTCCACTCCTAATCCAACTAGGAAAAGGGAGGGAGTCCTACTCCCGGTGGGAGTAGGACTCCTCCAGGTGCGCCTCCTCCTGGCCGGCCGCACCTCCCCCCTCACTCCTTTATATACGGGGGCAGGGGGCACCCTAGAGACACAACAATTGATCGTTTGATCTTTTAGTCGTGTGCGGTGCCCCCCTCCACCATAGTCCACCTCGATAATACTGTAGCGGTGCTTAGGCAAAGCCCTGCATCGGTAGAACATCATTATCGTCACCACGCCGTCGTGCTGACGAAACTCTCCCTCAACAGTCAATTGGATCAGAGTTTAAGGGACGTCATCGGGCTGAACGTGTGTTGAACTCAGAGGTGCCATGCATTCGGTACTTGATCGGTCGGATCGTGAAGACATACGACTACATCAACCGTGTTGTGCTAACGCTTTCGCTTTCGGTATACGAGGGTACGTGGACAACACTCTCCCCTCTCGTTGCTATGCATCACCATGATCTTGCGTGTGCATAGGATTTTTTTTGAAATTACTACGTTCCCCAACAGTGGTATCCGAGCCAGGTTTTATGCGTAGATGTCATATGCACGAGTAGAACACAAGTGAGTTGTGGGCGATATAAGTCATACTGCTTACCAGCATGTCATACTTTGGTTCGGCGGTATTGTTGGATGAAGCGGCCCGGACTGACATTACGCGTATGCTTACGCGAGACTGGTTCTACCGACGTGCTTTGCACACAAGTGGCTGGCGGGTGTCAGTTTCTCCAACTTGAGTTGAACCGAGTGTGGCTACGCCCGGTCCTTGCGAAGGTTAAAACAGCACCAACTTGACAAACTATCGTTGTGGTTTTGATCCGTAGGTAAGAACGGTTCTTGCTAAGCCCAGTAGCAGCCACGTAAAACTTGCAACAACAAAGTAGAGGATGTCTAACTTGTTTTTGAGGGCATGTTGTGATGTGATATGGTCAAGACATGATGCTAAATTTTATTGTATGAGATGATCATGTTTGGTAACCGAGTTATCGGCAACTGGCAGGAGCCATATGGTTGTCACTTTATTGTATGCAATGGAATCGCCCTGTAACGCTTTACTTTATCACTAAGCGGTAGCGATAGTCGTAGAAGCATAAGATTGGCGAGACGACAACGACGCTATGATGGAGATCAAGGTGTCGCACCGGTGACGATGGCGATCATGACAGTGCTTCAGAGATGGAGATCACAAGCACAAGATGATGATGGCCATATCATATCACTTATATTGATTGCATGTGATGTTTATATTTTATGCATCTTATCTTGCTTTGATTGACGGTAGCATTATAATATGATCTCTCACTAAATTTCAAGATAAAAGTGTTCTCCCTGAGTATGCACCGTTGCCAAAGTTCGTCATGCCCAGACACCACATGATGATCGGGTGTGATAAGTTCTATGTCCATCTACAACGGGTGCAAGCCAGTTTTGCACACGCTGAATACTCAAGTTAAACTTGACGAGCCTAGCATATGAAGATATGGCCTCGGAACACTGAGGCCGAAAGGTCGAGCGTGAATCATATAGTAGATATGATCAACATAGTGATGTTCACCATTGAAAGCTACTCCATTTCACGTGATGATCGGTTATGGTTTAGTTGATTTGGATCATGTGATCACTTAGAGGATTAAAGGGATGTCTATCTAAGTGGGAGTTCTTAAGTAATACGATTAATTAAACTTAAATTTATCATGAACTTAGTACCTGATAGTATCTTGCTTGTCTATGTTGATTGTAGATAGATGGCCCGTGTTGTTGTTCCGTTGAATTTTAATGTGTTCCTTGAGAAAGCATAGTTGAAAGATGATGGTAGCAATTACACGGACTGGGTCTGTAACTTGAGGATTATCCTCATTGCTGCATAGAAGAGTTACATCCTGGAAGCACCGCTAGGTGTACCACCTGCGCCAGCAACTGCAGACATTGTGAATGCCTGGCAGTCACGTGTTGATGACTACTCAATAGTTCAGTGTGCCATGCTTTACGGCTTAGAACTGGGACTTCAACGACGTTTTGAACGTCATGGAGCATATGAGATGTTCCAGGAATTGAAGTTAATATTTCCAAAGAATGCCCGAATTGAGAGATATGAAGTCTCCAATAAGTTCTACAGCTGCAAGATGGAGGAGAATAGTTCTGTCAATGAGCACATACTCAAGATGTCTGGGTACTGCAATCACTTGATTCAACTGGGAGTTAATCTTCCGGATGATAGCGTCATTGACAAAATTCTTCAATCACTGCCACCAAGCTACAAGAGCTTCGTGATGAACTATAACATGCAAGGGATGGATAAGACGATTCCCGAGCTCTTCGCAATGCTAAAGGCTGCTGAGGTAGAAATCAAGAAGGAGCATCAAGTGTTGATGGTCAATAAGACCACCAGTTTCAAGAAAAAGGGCAAAGGGAAGAAGAAGGGGAACTTCAAGAAAAACAGCAAGCAAGTTGCTGCTCAAGAGAAGAAACCCAAGTCTGGACCTAAGCCTGAGACTGAGTGCTTCTACTGCAAGCAGACTGGTCACTGGAAAGTGAACTGCCCCAAGTATTTGGCGGATAAGAAGGATGGCAAGGTGAACAAAGGTATATGTGATATACATGTTATTGATGTGTATCTTACTAGAGCTCGCAGTAGCACCTGGGTATTTGATACTGGTTTTGTTGCTAATATTTGCAACTCGAAACAGGGACTACGGATTAAGCGAACACTGGCCAAGGACGAGGTGACGATGCGCGTGGGAAACAGTTCCAAAGTCGATGTGATCGCCGTCGGCACACTACCTCTACATCTACCTTCGGGATTAGTATTAGACCTAAATAATTGTAATTTGGTGCCAGTGTTGAGCATGAACATTCTATCTGGATCTCGTTTGATGCGAGACGGTTATTCATTTAAATCAGAGGATAATGGTTGTTCTATTTATATGAGTAATATCCTTTATGGTCATGCACCCTTGAAGAGTGGTCTATTTTTGATGAATCTCGATAGTAGTGATACACATATTCATAATGTTGAAGCCAAAAGATGCAGAGTTGATAATGATAGTGCAACTTATTTGTGGCACTGCCGTTTAGGTCATATCGGTGTAAAGCGCATGAAGAAACTCCATACTGATGGACTTTCGGAACCACTTGATTATGAATCACTTGGTACTTGCGAACCGTGCCTCATGGGCAAGATGACTAAAACGTCGTTCTCCGGAACTATGGAGAGAGCAACAGATTTGTTGGAAATCATACATACAGATATATGTGGTCCGATGAATATTGAAGCTCGTGGAGGATATCGTTATTTTCTCACCTTCACAGAAGATTTGAGCAGATATGGGTATATCTACTTAATGAAACATAAGTCTGAAACATTTGAAAAGTTCAAAGAATTTCAGAGTGAAGTTGAAAATCATCGTAACAAGAAAATAAAGTTTCTACGATCAGATCGTGGAGGAGAATATTTGAGTTACGAGTTTGGTCTACATTTGAAACAATGCGTAATAGTTTCGCAACTCACGCCACCCGGAACACCATAGCGCAATGGTGTGTCTAAACGTTGTAATCGTACTTTACTAGATATGGTGCGATCTATGATGTCTCTTACTGATTTACCGCTATCGTTTTGGGGTTATGCTTTAGAGACGGCTGCATTCACGTTAAATAGGGCACCATCGAAATCCGTTGAGACGACGCCTTATGAACTGTGGTTTGGCAAGAAACCAAGGTTGTCGTTTCTTAAAGTTTGGGGCTGCGATGCTTATGTGAAAAAGCTTCAACCTGATAAGCTCGAACCCAAATCGGAGAAATGTGTCTTCATAGGATACCCAAAGGAGACTGTTGGGTACACCTTCTATCACAGATCCGAAGGCAAGACTTTTGTTGCTATATTCGGAATCTTTCTGGAGAAGGAGTTTCTATCGAAAGAAGTGAGTGGGAGGAAAGTAGGACTTGATGAGGTAACTATACCTGCTCCCCTATTGGAAAGTAGTTCATCACAGAAACCGGTTCCTGTGATGCCTACACCAATTAGTGAGGAAGTTAATGATGATGATCATGGAACTTCAGATCAAGTTGTTACTGAACCTCATAGGTCAACCAGAGTAAGATCCGCACCAGAGTGGTACGGTAATCCTATTCTGGAGGTTATGTTACTAGACCATGACGAACCTACAAACTATGAAGTAGCAATTGTGAGCCCAAATTCCACAAAATGGCTTGAGGCCATGAAATCTGAGATGGGATCCATGTATGAGAACAAAGTGTGGACTTTGGTTGACTTGCCCAATGATCGGCAAGCCATTGATGATAAATGGATCTTCAAGAAGAAGACTTACGCTGACGGTAATGTTATTGTCTATAAAGCTCGACTTGTTGCAAAAGGTTTTCAACAAGTTCAAGGGATTGACTACGATGAGACTTTCTCACCCGTAGCGATGCTTAAGTCTATCCGAATCATGTTAGCAATTGCCGCATTTTATGATTATGAAATTTGGCAATTGGATGTCAAAATTGCATTCCTGAATGGATTTCTGGAAGAAGAGTTGTATATGATGCAACCAGAAGGTTTTGTCAATCCAAAGGGAGCTAACTAAGTGTGCAAGCTCGAGCGATCCATTTATGGACTGGTGCAGGCCTCTCGGAGTTGGAATAAACATTTTGATAGTGTGATCAAAGCATTTGGTTTTATACAAACTTTTGGAGAAGCCTGTATTTACAAGAAAGTGAGTGGGAGCTCTGTAGCATTTCTGATATTGTATGTGGATGACATATTGTTGATTGGAAATGATATAGAATTTCTAGATAGCATAAAGGGATACTTGAATAAGAGTTTTTCGATGAAAGACCTCGGTGAAGCTGCTTATATATTGGGCATCAAGATCTATAGAGATAGATCAAGACGCTTAATTGGACTTTCACAAAGCACATACCTTGACAAAGTTTTGAAGAAGTTCAAAATGGATCAAGCAAAGAAAGGGTTCTTGCCTGTGTTACAAGGTGTGAAGTTGAGTAAGACTCAATGCCCGACCACTGCAGAAGTTAGAGAGAAGATGACATATGTTCCCTATGCTTCAGCCATAGGCTCTATCATGTATGCAATGCTGTGTACCAGACCTGATGTGTGCCTTGCTATAAGTTTAGCAGGGAGGTACCAAAGTAATCCAGGAGTGGATCATTGTACAGCGGTCAAGACCATCCTGAAATACCTGAAAAGGACTAAGGATATGTTTCTCGTTTATGGAGTTGACAAAGAGCTAATCGTAAATGGTTACGTCAATGCAAGCTTTGACACTGATCCGGACGATTCTAAATCGCAAACCGGATACGTGTTTACATTGAATGGTGGAGTTGTCAGTTGGTGCAGTTCTAAACAAAGCATCGTGGCGGGATCTACGTGTGAAGCGGAGTACATAGCTGCTTCGGAACCAGCAAATGAAGGAGTCTGGATGAAGGAGTTCATATCCGATCTAGGTGTCATACCTAGTGCATCGGGTCCAATGAAAATCTTTTGTGACAATATTGGTGCAATTGCCTTGGCGAAGGAATCCAGATTTCACAAGAGAACCAAGCACATCAAGAGACGCTTCAATTCCATCCGGGATCTAGTCCAGGTGCGAGACATAGAAATTTGCAAGATACATACGGATCTGAATGTTGCAGACCCGTTGACTAAGCCTCTTCCACGAGCAAAACATGATCAGCACCAAGGCTCCATGGGTGTTAGAATCATTACTATGTAATCTAGATTATTGACTCTAGTGCAAGTGGGAGACTGAAGGAAATATGCCCTTGAGGCAATAATAAAGTTATTATTTATTTCTTTATATCATGATAAATGTTTATTATTCATGCTAGAATTGTATTAACCGGAAACATAATACTTGTGTGAATACATAGACAAACAGAGTGTCACTAGTATGCCTCTACTTGACTAGCTCGTTGATCAAAGATGGTTATGTTTCCTAGCCATTGACATGAGTTGCCATTTGATTAACGGGATCACATCATTAGGAGAATGATGTGATTGACTTGACCCATTCCGTTAGCTTAGCACTCGATCGTTTAGTATGTTGCTATAGCTTTCTTCATGACTTATACATGTTCCTATAACTATGAGATTATGCAACTCCCATTTACCGGACGAACACTTTGTGTGCTACCAAACGTCACAACATAACTGGGTGATTATAAAGGTGCTCTACAGGTGTCTCCGAAGGTACTTGTTGGGTTGGCGTATCTTGAGATTAGGATTTGTCACTTCGATTGTCGGAGAGTTATCTCTGGGCCCACTCGGTAATGCACATCACTTAAGCATTGCAACTAATGAGTTAGTTGCGAGATGATGTATTACGGAACGAGTAAAGAGACTTGCTGGTAACGAGATTGAACTAGGTATTGAGATACCGATGATCGGAACAACGTATGTTGTTATGCGGTCTGACAGATAAAGATCTTCGTAGAATATGTGGGAACCAATATGAGCATCCAGGTTCCGCTATTTGTTATTGACCGGAGATGTGTCTCGGTCATGTCTACATAGTTCTCGAACCCGTAGGGTCCGCACACTTAAAGTTTCGATGACGGTTATATTATGAGTTTATGAGTTTTGATGTACCGAAGGTTGTTCGGAGTCCCGGATGTGATCACGGACATGACGAGGAGTCTTGAAATGGTCGAGACATGAAGATTGATATATTGGAAGCCTATATTTGGATATCGGAAGTGTTCCGGGTGAAATCGGGATTTTACCGGAGTATCGAGGGGTTACCGAAACCCCCCAGGGGCTTAATGGGCCATAGTGGGCCTTTGTGGAAAAGAGGAGAGGCGGCCAGGGCAGGGCCGCGCGCCCCTCCCCCTAGTCCGAATAGGGCAAGGAGAGTGGGGCGGCGCCCCCTTTCCTTCTTCTCTCCCTCCTCTTTCCCCCTCCACTCCTAATCCAACAAGGAAAAGGGAGGGAGTCCTACTCCCGGTGGGAGTAGGACTCCTCCTGGCGCGCCTCCTCCTGGCCGGCCGCACCTCCCCCTTACTCCTTTATATACGGGGGCAGGGGCACCCTAGAGACACAACAATTGATCATTTGATCTTTTAGCCGTGTGCGGTGCCCCCCTCCACCATAGTCCACCTCGATAATACTGTAGCGGTGCTTAGGTGAAGCCTTCCGGTAGAACATCATCATCGTCACCGCACTGTCGTGCTGACGAAACTCTCCCTCAACACTCGGCTGGATCGGAGTTCGAGGGACGTCATCGGGCTGAACGTGTGCTGAACTCCGAGGTGCCGTGCGTTCGGTACTTGATCGGTCGGATCATGAAGACGTACGACTACATTAACCGCGTTGTGCGAACGCTTCCGCTTTCGGTCTACGAGGGTACGTGGACAACACTGTCCCCTCTCATTGCTATGCATCACCATTATCTTGCGGGTGCGTAGGAATTTTTTTGAAATTACTATGTTCCCCAACATGTATTCCTCACCCACTTCGTCCGCGGGCTGGGATTTCCCCTCCACCCATTTGTCCGCGGGCTCATGTTCTACTATGGGCTGGACTTCCATGATCTGGCTCCCAATTTCATCCTCAACATCTCGGCGTTTATGGTCGTGTGCGAGGCCTTCCTCCGCATCAGGCCCCACTTCGGCTTGTGGCTGAAGACCCTGAACGTGAAACCGAAGGTGGTGGTCAGCCAGCAAGCGGAGTGCGGATGCGCCATGGTGGGAAAAATGCCCAACGTCACCTGGCTTGAAGGCTCCTATGTGGAGACCGTGAAGGGGTGGCAATCGGGGTGGTTCTACATCACCGAGCCGCGCGACACCAACTGGGTGGCGGCCCCCGAATTTCGATCCGGCATCCCCATGCGGATCACCTCCTGGAAAGAGAAGGGTTTATCCTGGGGTTCATCAGTGGAGCTGACCGGACTCCAGAACTGTGTTAGAAATATGATTAGCAAGAAAATCAAGCTTGTCAACGTGGTCCAGGTCATGCTCTTCCGCCGGATCCTTACGTGTCAAAGGCGGGCATTCAATATGTGTGAGTTCGACCAGGCCAAGCACCAGACGCTGCGAGAGCTTTTCGACACGACGCACCAAGACGTCTAGAGGGTGTTGTTCAAGGCCGCCGAGGTACCTCCTCCCCTTACCGAGGATCGGACTCAGCGCAAAGCACCCTGCCAATCCGGTAAGCTCTTTATATCTCATAAGATGTTCCTTTCCCCAGTATAATCATGTGAGGGACCTGAGCCTCCACGCCATTTTAACAGGACTGGGTAGCGACAGCGGAGCAGATCGATTGTCCGGCCCTGTCGGGGATATACCCCGCGGCGTAAACCGGACGAAAGTATAACCCGGCCAGACTAGGCGTTTCATTGGTAAACCGCCACAGGATTGGTGGTTTACGTGTCTGGCGGTTTACGTGTCTGGCGGTTTACGTGTCTGGCGGTTCACTGGTATGATGATTCACGAGCCTGAAGATTCATTGGTGACCCGACGCGTATTCCAGATGCATGACAAGGCCCAAGGACCAGCAGGCCGGTTTAGGTTAATGGTGGGCCGGTTTAAGAGAAAAGGCATGAGGAACATTTATCTTACAAGGAGCTAAGACCTGGACTTGTATCCAGTTTGTATTAGAGATAGACTAGTCCTAATCCTAATAGGACTCTACATGTAACCCGCCCCTCCAACATATATAAGGAGGGGCAGGGCTCCCCAAAAGGGGACAAGATTCATAAGTTTCACGGGTTGGACAAGTTAGGTTTAGAGAATAGCTCTCGAGATAGAGCACTCTTGTAACCATGGTCATCATCATCAATATCAATGAAGCAGGATGTAGGCTTTTACCTTCACCGTGAGGGGCCGAACCTGGGTAAAACATCGCGTCTCTCGTCCCGCTCAACCCCTCTCAAGTTACCACATAGATGCGTTGGCCTCGCGACTAAGTCCTGACACTAAGGACATCTGCCGTGACAATTCCACGACAGTTGGCGCCCACCGTGGGGCCTGCGCACGATGATGATGAGTTCTTGAAGGGATCTCTCACAGGGATTGAGAAGGTCGTAATTGGCTGGATGAAGAAAATTCGACAGGAGATAATCTTCGGCAGAAGCCGACGAATTCCATGATTTGGAGTTTCTGTTGTGCGCCGCCGACACAACGTGATCTGTCGAAGTCCGAAGTTAAGATCAATTTTTCTATAGTCACTTATCACCGAGGTTGGCAGGAATTATGCTGCATCCGTTGTGCGTTATGTCAAATCAATCAACAAACGTGTGGGAAAGCAAGGATCCAACCCCAAGGTGGTCTCGTAAAGAGATCTATTGTTACGGTTCTGAGCAGTATTACTTTGATTATGCTACTGTTCTTACGAAAGCGACACTACTGCAATAATACTCCACGGCAGCTGTTCGTATAAGGTGCTTGAAAGGTTCAGATTCGTTTCTTAATCATTGATTTGGTCAAAGTCAGAAACTAGCACTAGTACGTGAAGCTACTAGCAGTATTGGTTTAGTTTTTTCAATCACCAAAAGGAAGACCACACCCCGATCTGTTCAACTGGGGTCGACCTGGAAACAACCACAACTCGGGAGCGAGTTATCCATGGACACGGACTCCTATGTTTGACATGCTACTTCCTTCCATAGCAAAACACCGCTGCCGTCGCAGTCCGTCCGGTTCAGAGTCGTCCTTGACTTTGCCGCTTCACTCCGAGCCGCCCTCAGCTCCTAACCTTCCTCGGCCGCAGCGGCATCTCGAGCTGACAAATCGTCTGCTACTGTGTCAGCTCTGCCTGGGCGCGAGTCGCCGTGTCAAGTCGCTTCTGCAACATGCCGCTACGGCTGTACCCCGGCCTCTCATGCTGAACCGCCGAGCTGGCCCTCCAGTCTGTTGCGTTGACGATCGGCCGTCTCCACACCCGCCGCGGGTTTCTGCAGCGCTGCCGCCTCGCTTTCTCAGCCGTGGCTGGCCTCGCCTCCCGCCTCTGCTGCGTTGACGACCCACTAAGGCTGACAGCGATCCATCAAACTATCAAGTCGCCGATGTCTTCATCGACGAACCGCCTGGGCCTCTGTGCCAGGACGCTTCATCTCCGCGTTAAGCTGCCCCGTTCACAGTTTCAAGTGGCCTCTGCCTTCATGGCCTTCTCTCCGGGTTACTTCCATTGCTACGGCCATATCAAGTCGCTGTCGTTGCCGGATTGAGCCAGGTTGAGTCAGCTTTGTCACTGCAAGCCGCCGCCGTGGCTCAAGCCACCGCCTGCGCCTCGGCGCTAAGTTGCCAAATCGCCATCGCCCCCACGGCCCCGCCGCTGTGGTTAAACCGGCCCCGCTTCTGCTTCCGCGGCCGACGCCATCGCGAATTCGCCTTGAACCAGCCCGGCCTCTGAACCTCCGAGCACGCCTCTGAGTCGTCACCGAGCACGCCTCCACTAGTCGATCCGCCGCGACCGTCCTGAGCCGTCATCCACCACTGCTGCATTTGTTAAACCGCCATCGGGTTATGCTTTGCTGCTACTTCACCCTCGGGCCAAGTCACCGCGCGGCCGCGCTGCCCTGACCCGTGCCTGCTGCTCCCAGCGCTCGCTTCACGCCTTGACCGACTATTTCCGGCTCATTCCTCCGTGGTTTCAACCGCGCTCGCACACCCGAGTCGCCCATTTGTCGTTTTGACTCCGCATCGCTGTGCCCCGGCAGTTAGCTGTTCATACCAGATTGGTCTTGCTTCTGTTTCTGCTACAGTGCTGCTCAAACCGCCCGGTGTTGACCTGCCGAGCTGTGGTCGCTGCTACTGCCACGGTTTGATGGATGGAAATTTTTGAATTCAAGAAGAATAAAATGGCGTCAGCATATTACGTGGTTGGGGAGCGGTCAAATCACAAACCACTGAGAACATCGTCTTCCTCTATTGCCTGTTGTCCAGGCGCATCAAAAAAAAAGGGGGTCAAACATAACCCGAAGGGTCCGTCTGAGTCTACCGGTACAGTGCTTTAAGCCGCCACCTCGGTTGCGGTGAACGGATCATTCATCATCCAAAGCCATCTGCAAACATCAGGTGCTATCCATCTCAAATTTGTTTTATTAACATATATTATTTTTATCAAAGGACAAATTACTTTGATTTGTATATTTTTATATACAGGACCATTATTCACTACAGATGTGGTTTATACCACGGATATGGAGCGTGGATTGATAATATCCCGTCTGGGGATACTTCGGGACATATCATATGATGAATGGAAGCGCACAAGCCGCCGCCTCTACGGACCCGGTTTACATCAACTTGCCGGGACCGCGCTCGCGATTTACTCGCCTGTTCGTGCCGGTTTACGATGTGGAGGACAACTAGCCCGTCTGCACCGGCCTATAATATCGCGGCTGACTCATCTGTCTGCTCCGACGGCGGATTCACCCATAATTTATTTCCACTTCACCATGGTGATCATCAACTCCGCGGTGGATAATTACTGGCCTGACGTATCAGGTGAAATTCATCCAGTATACTTTTTTGTTATGTATTGCTTTCTTTAGAAGAGCAATTATTCCGGCTTGCAAAGTTATCTCATGCAGGACCCTAAACCACCATATTGGTGCAAATTTAAAGGCCGTCAGAAAACTTCCGGCTTAAAAAGAAGGATCCGGTTCAAAATCCCGGTTCAAGAAGGATTTATCTCTTGCAAACAGTTAAAAGGTGCCAAAGAGGACCTGCTGCCATGATGTGCGGTTCAAACATGGGTATCCTGCCTTATTGGCTTATCATATTATTGATCACTTGGGGGCTTGGTCATATCTGAACCATAGCAACACCTTTTGATAGGCGTAAAGCCACAGCATCACTTGGGGACTTGTGGTCACGTCTGAACCATAGTCACGCCTCTTGATCAGCCTAGTGCCACAGCATCACTTGGGGGCTTTGGTCGAACCCGAACCATCGCTACACCTCTTGATCGGCGTAATGCCAATGCATCACTTGGGGACTTGTGGTCACGTCTGAACCATAGTCACGCCTCTTGATCGGCCTAAGGCCACAGAATCACTTGGGGGCTTGGTCGAACCCGAACCATTGCCACGCCTTTTGATCGGCATAATGCCACTGTTTCATTTGGGGACCTGGCTGACTTGAACCATAGCTACGCCTATCGGGGGCTTGGTCGTGTCCGACCATGGTAACGCCATTTGATCGGCTCAATAGCCTCTTTTTGCAAATGGTTTTATCATTGCCTTTGCTTGAAATTTTGTTTCATTTAGACATATATTTCTTTTGTTGCATTTTTAAACCAACAATTCTTCAACCGGTTCGACTATCAAATTACAAATTGACCGAACACGGTCAAATCTTAATTCGGAGGCTATCTGCCCGGTTTGATTTTCTGTTACCATCCTATTATGGAGCAAACCGGTGTTTATCAACCCGGCTCGGCTTTCAACTACAAGTTGTCAGTACACGATCAAGTTATAATCCGGAGACTATCAGCCCGGTCTGGTTTGACTATGAGTCGCCAGTATTATATGTGGTTAAACCGGTGTTTATCACAACCTGGTACGGTTTTATCATAAACCGACACAATATGGAAGGAGTTATCAGTACTCAAAATCTGGGTTATTACCCCTATTCCAAAAAGTTGGTAAACCAATGATGTGATTCAATGTCACAGGTATGATATATTTCAGATTTGATTATTCTTAAGTGCAGCCTTGGTTATAAACCTGGGTTATATGTTGGGCATTATGACCGTCCGACGGTAAACCGCCCGGACACTTTAAACTTGTTGTATGCAGAAACAGGTTGAATAAAGCATGATTATAAATCACCGGCGTTTACTAACCCGACCTGGCTTTCGACTATAAGTCGCCAGTATGATAATAAATTATCCGATGTTTATTAAACCGGCCTGGCTTTAAGATGATAAATCGCCAGTATATGATGAGAAATTATCCGGTGTTTATTAAACCGGCATGGCTTTGGACTATAAGTCGCCAGTATATATTTGGATTGTCATTGGAATCATGCGCTTATAAATGATTGGGTTATATTATTCAAATAGCCAAACTTGGCTGAATTTTCATTATGATATTGGATGAATAAGATTTTCATACCGGATTATATTATCTTGAATAGCCAACATGGCTGGATTTTTATTATGGTTATTAATATTATGATTGAGGTTTTTCAAAGTCGTTTTAGCGTAATGGCTATTATTTTATCAAAGGATATGATATTCCACAATGGAAGGAATAGTCCCGAGTCGCTGCAGGCTTACAACCTGGCACTTGGGGGCTACATTATTCAAATTGAGATTACGTGCAAGTCTCATGTTGCTGCAAGCATGCATCATGACACTTGGGGGCTAATGCAAAGTCATTTTTACTAGTCTTATTGAAGACCCGACTCATCATATTATAATGAGCCGGCCCTTGGGGGCTACCAATTGCTCCTATCAACTATTCAAGGTACACAGCTTTTTATCCATTATATTGAAGGGTCCACTGCTCAGTTGGTAAAGCACAAGGCTTTTGAACTTGTGGACGTGGATTCAAGCCCCATGATGGGGGTTACATCATATGATGTTATTTTCATTGAATTATATATCAAAGTCCCAGCTCAATATTATCTTACTGAGCCGGCCCTTGGGGGCTACACGTTGCTATTCAAAGTTTACAAGATTATATTTACAAAGTCCCTGCTCATTATTGCATAATGACCCGGCCCTTGGGGGCTACACTGGTTGAAGTTTTTATGAGCATCAAGCAATTACAAGTCCCAGGTTGTTGCAAGCATGACAACCCGGCACTAGTGACTGGGATGAACAACATGGATTTCTTCAAAATTGGTAATATTTATATTGAAGCAAGTCTTAAGCCATCACTTTGTTCTGCTCAAGACTTGGGGGCTACAGGTATTATATTATTATTGAAGAAATATTTTCAAATTCTCTGTTTGAGCAAACCAGATTGACCCGGCATCACCAATCATTATGACCCTGTGGCTGCAACCCGGCGTCATCAATAATCATGAACCGGCGTTGTGAACCGGCGTTGGCAACAATCATGACACGGAATTATCAGTTTTTATAACCCAACAATGGTGGTAATCATAAACCGGCAAGTTCTGCATTCTTAAACCGGCTGAATATCAGATAAGTATTTCAAGACCCATATTTCTTAAACCGGCGCTTTAGGAGCTGAGTCAAAGGAGTTATTCTTCACAATATTTCTCTGTGACAAACCAATGTCGGCAAATTGATTATGAAGCTGGTCTGTTGACCCGGACTTCCCAGAAGGAGGAAATAACAAGGACTTAAGGGTGATCAGGTACCGGTTTACAAGAATTCTTAACCCGGAGCACAACCTGTCAAATTTGTTCTTGTGTTTATTTTGCAGCATAAGTTTACCATGGATAAATCCAAGCTAAACTTGGGGGCTAATGTCGGGGATATACCCCGTGGCGTAAACCGGACGGAAGTATAACCCGGCCAAACTACGCGTTTCATTGGTAAACCGCCAGAGGATTGGCGGTTTACGTGTCTGGCGGTTTACGTGTCTGGCGGTTTACGTGTCTGGCGGTTCACTGGTATGACGATTCACGAGCCTGAAGATTCATTGGTGACCCGGCGCGTATTCTAGATGCATGACAAGGCCCAAGGACCAGCAGGCCGGTTTAGGTTAATGGTGGGCCAGTTTAAGAGAAAAGGCATGAGGAACATTTATCTTACAAGGAGCTAAGACCTGGACTTGTATCCGGTCTGTATTAGAGATAGACTAGTCCTAATCCTAATAGGACTCTACATGTAACCCGCCCCTCCAACATATATAAGGAGGGGTAGGGCTCCCCAAAAGGGGACAAGATTCACAAGTTCCACGGGTTGGACAAGTTAGGTTTAGAGAATAGCTCTCGAGATAGAGCACTCTTGTAACCGTGGTCATCATCATCAATATCAATGAAGCAGGATGTAGGCTTTTACCTCCACCGTGAGGGGCCGAACCTGGGTAAAACATCGTGTCTCTCGTCCCGCTCAACCCCTCCCAAGCTACCACATAGATGCGTTAGCCTCGCGACTAAGTCCTGACACTAAGGACATCTGTCATGACAATTCCACGACAGGCCCCACTGCCCGAAGATCCAGTAAGGGCTCTCTTAACGGAGATGCTGGTTCCGGCGCCCTATGAGGCGCCGGAGAAGAAGGCCAAGAAGAAGGCCGCGGGGACCATAAAAGGTCTCCGGCGCAAGGTCGTATCGGACTCATCGTCCAAAAACACCGAGGCGCACTCCTCCGACGAAAACGAGGAGGAGGAAGAGGAAAGTCCCCCCCCCCCAGCCGGGGGAGATAAGAAAAGGAAGGCCGCCCCATCTGGGGAGGCCGAAGGGTCCAAGAAGGGAAGGACCCTCCTTCCGGACTACTCCACAACAACCGCTTAGAGGGACAAGGAGTGGTTGCCCAGGGACAAGCCCCTGGCGAAGTCGTAAGTATCCGGATACTATAATAGTTCTGGTATGTTTTGTTTTATTACTTCTTATCATGTCAAACATGATCATGCAGTCCATTCAAAGCCCATATCGACGTATCCTCCTTGGATGAGTCTTTGGGCCAGTCGGCGATGAACAACGATTCACTCCCGACAACCACCTCCCCCTGGCCCACGAACGACGTCAAGGTGTTGTCGCAAAGGGCACCGACTGGGTGCATGGGGAGCAAGACTCCCGTGGGCTCTACTGACGGGGGCTGCAGCAAGTTTGGCCCCCAGCCGGATACTGCGGCGGAACCTCCAGTGGTTCTGGATTTTGTCAGGCGACCCCTCGCTAAGGGGGGCGAGCCGTCTGTGCCGATGGCCTTTGTCCATCCAGAGGCATCAGACAACTTGCTAGAAATGCTTCGCGGCGCTTCCATTGACGAAGATCACCACACTATCATGAGTGCGGTGATCGAGAAGGTTCGGTCCGCCAAAAGCGGACTAACCGAAGCTTGTGCCAGCCTCCTAACAGGCTTTGAGGTAAGTAATCAAATTATGAGAAAATATCACAGTATAAACAGTAGCCCCTGATGCTCTGTTTGGTGTTCGCAGAAAAGGCCGAACAGAGGATCAAATAATAATCACAGGAGTCTAATCAGAATATGTCTATGTGAATAAGCAGGCTTCGCTGCTGGCCGCTGCCGCTCGTACTGCGGAGGCCTCCGGACTGAAGCGGGACCTTGAGAGGTCCGAGGAAGAGCTCAGCCTTACCAAGAGGCAGCTCGAAGAGAACAAAGGTAAGTGATACCCCGTCTGTATATTGATAAAGAAAAGGGAAGTGGTTACTAGATCATGGGATCATCATGAATTTTGCTAGGGGCCACGACCGAAGTGGCGGCCCAGAAGAAGGCGTTGTCCGAGGCCGAAGACAGAGCGGCCCAGGAGCGCATCGAGCACGAGAAGTAAGAGGCTCGAGTCGGCGAGGTTCAACAAGAGATCCATGATTTCGTCAAAAAACACAAGTCCTTGGAGCGTGACTCTAAGACGCAGGGGTCCGAGCTTCCGAAGGCCCTCGAGAACGCACAGAATGCCAAGGCCAAAGCTCAAAATGCCCTCCAAGACATTCAGGCGGTCAAGAAGATAGCGGCGGGTAAGGCATTCATTATGCAAAGCAAGCATGTGAAGGAAACTTTCCTTTTACTTACCCGAATTCGGAGCTCTCCAGGAGCGTTCACAGATCTACCCAGCAGTGTATCAGATGCCGCGGAGTTCTACCGGGCCGAGGAAGGGAGCTCGACGGAAAAGTTGTTCTGGTCCCAATATACTGGGACCGAACATCCGATGCCCTTGAGAGACCAGCAAAAGCAACTGGTCGAGCTTCACAAGGCGGCTGAACTGGCCATGAAGGGTCTCATAGTCCGGATGTGGCCTGGTGAGCCTCTGCCTGGCAGCTACTTCGGCCTGGTAAAGCGGCTTGTGAATGCCTGCCCACGGCTTGAAGTCATAAAGCGGTCTGTCTGCATTGAAGGTGCGCGCAGGGCCTTTGCCCGTGCGAAAATCCACTGGGCGAAGATGGACGCCGAAAAGCTGGTGAAGGAGGGGCCACCAGAGGGCAAGGAGCATCGCCACCCCGAAAAGTATTATGACAGTGCCCTGAAGGGTGCCCGCCTTGTGGCGGAGGAATGTGCTAAGGATATAATATTTGAATGAATGTACTCATGTGATCCTGTAATATGAAAACGAGTTCATGTGCGCTATATAACGCTTGTCGATTTAAAATATTACCTTTTGTGCGGCCGTTTATAAAATCTGAGAGTTGGCCAGTCGTTGGCTTCTGCCCCCATGTAACTAGTACTGAGGTGTTCGGGGTAAATCTTAAACACTCTTTATCCAAAAAATGGTCCTTTAAGGAGGTGTTTAGTGCAGTGAACAAGGCAATCGGACTATACATCTTTACCACTCTCACTTAGCCATAGAAGTCTACAATTTTAAATTTTGGCGAAGCCGCTAGTATTTGGAAGGCCGAACTTGGGGCACTATATACGCCTAAATCGGACAAGGCCGATTCCTCGCCCGAAGCGGAAAAAATCTTTAAGGATTTGAGACCTCTCGAACAGCGACCAGCTCTCGCCGCATCATGACAGTCAGTTTTCGGCTTTCTCTACTGAGGTGTTCGTTCGGAAGAACCGGGACACAATCGCAGTAGTTCTCCCAGTGCTACCTTAGCCGATATAGCGGAACGTAAGGTACCAAAACATGGGAGCTGGGCAAACCCAACTATTGACCCAAGACATGATTCGGAGCTGATGCATATAATGCTATAAGTTCGGGGTGCCACACTGTCGAAAGTGTTCAGACTTTTCTTGCCGTGCTATGGGGTACACTGAAGCCCCTGGCGCACTGGATGTACCAGAATGTACAGTTGCAATTTGTCGTAAATGAGCAGACAGGGAAAAAAGCAATAATAAGCTAACGCTATGCATTGTTATTTAAATGATACGTCAAAGCATATGTATACAACTAGTGCAAATAAGCAAAAATAGGACTATTTGACATGTCCTATCCAAGGGCAGGCTGCGTGTGGGTATGTAAAACAGGTATGGCGATCATTATCAGAGACCGCCTGGGGATTCCCTTGTATGTCGAAGCTTCTTGCTTCCTTGGTGTTTCCTTCCCGTGATGGGTCCGATAATCATGGTATGGAGAGGGCCTTCAGAGAATAGGGTCCTGAAAGGAAGAAAATGGTAAAGATATGCGGGTCCTGAGGCGGTTGAGCTGCATTGTGGGCCGTGCCATAGCCGTGCCTCCGCCTATGCCCATGGTATCTTGAGTGCGTAATTATGGACGTGCGGTGCAAATTTCACCGCTTGACTGGGACTAGGACGGAGGCCGGATTGCTAGGTGAGCTCAGAACGTGCCGGGCGATTCTGTTGCAGGGTACTCCGGACTCGCTTGAAGGTGTCCGGGGGCTTTATCGCCGACTTGGCGGTTTGCCTCAGAAGGCTGCTCTGTACTTCTGCTGTGAGGGCCGCAGTGTGCTCCTCCGTACGGAGTGAGCGTTCTGTGTTTCCATTAACTGTTATAACCATGCGAGGTCCTAGCATTTTGAGCTTGAGGTATGCATAATGCGGTACCGCGTTGAATCTGGTCAATGCGGTTCGTCCGAGCAGTGCGTGACAGCCACTGCGGAAGGGGACGATATCGAAGATCAACTCCTCGCTTCGGAAGTTGTTCGGGGATCCGAAGACCACTTCCAGTGTGATTGAGCCCGTGCAACAGGCCTCTACACCTGGTATGACACCTTTAAAGGTGGTTTTTATGGGTTTGATCCTCGAGGGGTCGATACCCATTTTGCGCACTGTATCTTGATAGAGCAGGTTCAGGCTACCGCCACCGTCCATAAGGACTCGAGTGAGGTGAAATCCGTCGATTATGGGGTCAAGGACCAATGCGGCAGAACTGCCATGATAGATACTGGTAGGGTGGTCCCTGCGATCGAAAGTGATCGGACAAGAAGACCATGGGTTGAACTTTGGGGCGTCTCGCTCCATCGCATAGACGTCCCTTAGTGCACGCTTCTGTTCCCGCTTGGGAATATGGGTTGCGTATATCATGTTCACTGTTTTCACTTAGGGAGGAAATTTCTTCTGTCCTCCTGTGTTCGGCGGCCAGGGCTCCTCCTCGTCGTCGCTATGCAACCCCTTTTCCTTGTTTTCAGCATTCAACTTGTCGACCTATTTGAACACCCAGCATTCTCTATTGGTGTGGTTGGCTGGTTTATCGGGGGTGCCATGAATTTGGCATGAGCGATCGACTATGCGGTCCAAACTGGACGGGCCTGGATTGCTTCTTTTGAATGGTTTTTTCCACTGACCGGATTTAGAGCCACTGAATCCGGCATTGACTGTCGTGTCTTCGTCGTTGTCACAGTTGTTGCGACGTTTGTGTATATTGCGACGTGGCTTGCCATTGCTATCTCTGGCATCTGAATTGCCATGATTTCTTGATGTGTTGTTATTGCGAGCCAACCATCTGTCCTCGCCCGCACAAAAGCGGGTCATGAGTGTCGTGAGGGCTGCCATGGACTTCGGCTTCTCTTGGCCGAGGTGTCGGGCAAGCCACTCATCACGGATGTTATGCTTAAATGCCGCTAAGGCCTCGGCATCCGGACAGTTGACAATTTGGTTCTTTTTAGTTAGGAACCGAGTCCAGAATTTCATGGCTGACTCCCTGGGCTATTGGGTTATGTGACTCAAGTCATCAGCATTCGGTGGTCGCACATAAGTGCCCTGGAAGTTGTCAAGGAATGCGTCTTGCAAGTTCTCCCAATTGCCAATGGAGTTTGCCGGTAGGCTATTCAGCCAATGTCGATCCGGTCCTTTGAGTTTTAGTGGGAGGTACTTGATGGCATGTAGATCGTCACCGCGGGCCATGTGGATGTGGAGGAGGAAATCTTCAACCCATACTGCGGGGTCTGTTGTACCATCATATGATTCAATGTTTACGGGTTTAAACCCTTCTAGGAATTCGTGATCCATTACTTCGTCGGTGAAGCATAGGGGGTGTGCGGCGCCTCTGTGCCGGGCTATATCACGACGCAGTTCATACGAGTCTTGTTTGCTGTATTCGGCCCGGCCGGATTTGCTTTTAGTATATCCGGCGTGACGGTCGTCGTCACGCGTTGGGGCGCGCCCCCGTGATCCGTAGATCGATCTTGTATGTCCTGCTTTGTTTTCCAATACGTCTCGCAGGTCCTGCATGTAGCCCCGGGCCTTGGTGTTTTTTTTAACTGGCGACGGGGTGCGGGCTGGACTTCCGGCTGATATGCCGCTTTGTCTCGGCCACGAGGTGGCCGGTCAGTCGCATCATACGCTGGTGGTGTAGGTTTTAATGCTTCCTCCTCGAGTTGGGGTAGCAACCAGCGCTTTGGGTAACTTTTGGTTGGGCGCTCGGGTTCGTATTCCCTGGCTGCCAGGACCTGGGTCCATCTATCCGCTAGCAGATCTTCATCAGCTTGAAGCTGCTGGTGCTTTTTCTTCAGGCTTTTTGCTGTGGCTATAAGCCGGCACTTGAAGCACTCCTGCTCGATGGGATCCTCAGCCACGATGAATTCTTCGTCGTCGAGGCTCACCTCGTCTTCGGAGAGGGGCATGTAATTGTCATCCCCTAATTCTCCGTCTGTCGCATGTTCCTTAGGGCTCGCTTGCCCATCCTCCCGCTTGAAGCCTGGCTGGAGGGGATTGTCTTCGTCTTGGGCACTATTCGCAGCGTTATTGTCTATTGTGCCGGTATCGCTGCTTTTGCTATGGCGGGGCTTTGAGCGGCGTCGATGACGCCGGTGCTTAGATTGCTTCTCGAGGGGGTTATCCTCCGTTGCCTTGTTGCCATTGCTTTCTTTGGGGGTGTCCACCATGTATATATCATATGATGAGGTGGCTGTCCAGCACCCTGTGGGCGGTGGTTCCTGTTCTTCTCCTGCATCGTCGTCCATACTGTCGATGTCTTCGGAGCCGAAATCAAGCATGTCGGTTAAGTCGTCGACAATGGCTATTAAGTGGGTGGTGGGTGGGGAATGAATTTCGTCGTCCGCTTCCCACTTAAGCCGGACATAGTTCAGCCAAGGGTCTCCTGACAAGGACAGAGACCTCAATGAATTTAGCACGTCACCCAAGGGTGAGTGCTGAAAGATATCCGCGGAGGTAAACTCCATGATCGGTGCCCAGTCAGATTCGATAGGCACGGACGCAAGCGGTTCGGAGCCTGTCGCCGGGGGCGAATCTAAGGGTCCGGTAACACAGGTCTCATAGGAGGTGAAGTCAGTATTCGGCTCTATCGCCGCTGAGTGTGCGGTTTCCGTGGCGGGGTCCAACCACCCGTCCTTGGATGGCACGATCTGCTCCGGATTGAGGGCCGGAGTAGCCACAGGTGTGATCTCCCGAACACTGTCTGACGGTAGAACTAAGTCATGCTCGTCGTGACTGTGCGGCGCACCTGACATGGGCTCGAATCCGTCGAAGATCAAGTCTCTACGGATATCGGCAGTATAGTTCAAGCTTCCAAACCTGATGGCTGATACGTCTCCAACGTATCTACAATTTTTGATTGCTCCATGCTATATTATCTTCTGTTTTGGATGTTTATGGGCTTTATTATACACTTCCATATCATTTTTGGGATTAACCTATTAACCCAGAGCCCAGTGCCAGTTTCTGTTTTTACCTTGTTTTAGGGTTTCGCAGAAAAGGAAAACCAAATGGAGTCCAATTGACCTGAAACTTCACAGAACTCATTTTTGGAAGGAAAGAAGCCCAGAAGACTTGAAGTGCACGTAAGGGAAGCTTCGAGGAGGCCACGAGGTAGGAGGGCGCGCCCACCCCCCTAGGCTCGCCCTCCACCCTCGTGGGCCCATCGTGGCCCCCCTGACGTACTTCTTCCGCCTATATATCTCCATATACCCTAAAAACATCGAGGAGCACAATAGATCGCGAGTTCCGCCGCCAGAAGCCTCCGTAGCCACCGAAAGCCAAACTAGACCCGTTCCGGCACCCTGCCGGAGGGGGCAATCCCTCGCCGGTGGCCATCTTCATCATCCCGGTGCTCTCCATGACGAGGAGGGACTAGTTCTCCCTCGGGGCTGAGGGTATGTACCAGTAGCTATGTGTTTGATCTCTCTCTCTCTCGTGTTCTTGAGGTGGTACGATCTTGATGTATCGCGAGCTTTGCTATTATAGTTGGATCTTATGTTTCTCCTCCCCCTCTACTCTCTTGTAATGAATTGAGTTTCCCCTTTGAAGTTATCTTATCGGATTGAGTCTTTAAAGATTTGAGAACACTTGATGTATGTCTTGCCGTGCGTATATGTGGTGACAATGGGATACCACGTGATTCACTTGATATATGTTTTCGTGATCAACTTGCGGGTTCCGCCCATGAACCTATGCATAGGGGTTGGCACACGTTTTCGCCGTGATTCTCCGGTAGAAACTTTGGGGCGCTCTTTGAGGTCCTATGTGTTGGTTGAATAGATGAATCTGAGATTGTGTGATGCATATCGTATAATCATACCCGCGGATACTTGAGGTGACATTGGAGTATCTAGGCATTAGGGTTTTGGTTGATTTGTGTCTTAAGGTGTTATTCTAGTACGAACTCTAGGGTTGTTTGTGACACTTATAGGAATAGCCCAACGGATTGATTGGAAAGAATAACTTTGAGGTGGTTTCGTACCCTACCATAATCTCTTCGTTCGTTCTCCGCTATTAGTGACTTTGGAGTGACTCTTTGTTGCATGTTGAGGGATAGTTATGTGATCCAATTATGTTATTATTGTTGAGAGGACTTGCACTAGCGAAAGTATGAACCCTAGGCCTTGTTTCAACGCATTGCAATACCGTTTATGCTCACTTTTACCATTAGTTACCTTGCTGTTTTTATAATTTCAGATTACAAAAACCTTTATCTACCATCCATATACCACTTGTATCACCATCTCTTCGCCGAACTAGTGCACCTATACAATTTACCATTGTATTGGGTGTGTTGGGGACACAAGAGACTCTTTGTTATTTGGTTGCAGGGTTGCTTGAGAGAGACCATCTTCATCCTACGCCTCCTACGGATTGATAAACCTTAGGCCATCCACTTGAGGGAAATTTGCTACTGTCCTACAAACCTCTGCACTTGGAGGCCCAAAAACGTCTACAAGAAGAAGGTTGTGTAGTAGACATCAATGGCCAGGGGCGTAGCTCTCGATCTGCTCCAGATGGCCAAACGAGTTGGCCCGCAGTACGAAGCTGTCGAATACGAAGATCCGTCCGGGGAGAAAAACCTCACCCTGGATCGCATCGTTGCCGATGATCGAAGGAGCCATCAAGCCTTTATCGTGACGGCACAGTGGAACTCTCAATGAAAGCACCAATGTCGGTGTCAAAACCGGCAGATCTCGGGTAGGGGGTCCCGAACTATGCGTCTAAGGCTGATGGTAACAGGAGGCGGGGGACACAATGTTTACCCAGGTTCGGGCCCTCTCGCTGGAGGTAATACCCTACTTCCTGCTTGATTGATCTTGATGATATGAGTATTACAAGAGTTGATCTACCACGAGATCGTAGAGGCTAAACCCTAGAAGCTAGCCTATGATTATGACTGTTCTCGTCCTACGGACTAAACCCTCCGGTTTATATAGACACCGGACGGGGCTAGGGTTACACAGAGTCGGTTACAAGGGAGGAGATCTACATATCCAAATTGCCAAGCTTGCATTCCACGCAAAGGAGAGTCCCACCCGGACACGGGACGAAGTCTTCAATCTTGTATCTTCATAGTCCAACAGTCCGGCCAAAGTATATAGTCCGGCTGTCCGAGAACCCCCTAACCCAGGACTCCCTCAGCGACCCCTTGAGGACAGCGCCTAGCCATGTGGAACTGAAAATAAATGAGAGGCTCATTGAGCTTTACCACCGAGAGGAAATAATGTGGAGACAAAGAGCATGGATTGATTGGCTTTCTTCTGGTGACAAGAATACGAAATTCTTTCATCTACGGGAGAGTATGCGAAGGAAAAAAGAATATTATTCGGGCGCTGGAAAACGCTTTGGGAGTGTTGACAAAGGACCTAGATGAGATGAGGACTTTGGTGCACAATTTTTATAATGATATGTATACTTCTGAGGGGGGTCAAGGCATACAAGATGTTCTCGAACATGTTCCGAGGAAGGTAACAGCGGCTATGAACGCTAACTTATGTGCTCCATATACGAGGGACGAAGTTAATACAACACTTTTTCAGATGTCTCCCACCAAGGCTCCGGGTCCAGATGGTTTTCCAGCCCAATTTTACCAAAAACACTGGGATGTGTGTGGGGAAGATGTTACTGATATTGTTCTCAGGATTGTCAGAGGGGAAAAGAACCCGGAGTGCATTAACAATATGATTCTTGTGTTGATCCCCAAGGTGACGAACCCAACTCTTCTCTCACAATTCCGGCCTATAAGTCTATGTAACGTCTTGTACAAGATTGCCTCAAAAGTGGTAGCTCACAGGTTAAAGCTTGTGTTGCCAGAGATAATCTCACATGAGCAGTCCACTTTCGTGCCCGGCAGACTTATAACAGATAATATAATTTTTGCTTATGAATGCTTACATTTTATGAAGCGCAACAGGTCGAAGAGCAACAACTACTGTGCGCTTAAGTTGGATATGATGAAAGCCTATGATAGGCTAGAGTGGCTGTACTTAAGAGCTATCATGGGGAGATTGGGTTTTGCACAGTCTTGGATAGATATTGTGATGTCTATGGTGTCCTCAGTCTCTTTTTCAGTCATGTTTAATGGAGAGAAGCTCCAATATTTCAACCCATCAAGAGGGATTCGGCAGGGAGATCCTATCTCCCCTTACCTTTTCTTGATTGCCGCAGAGGGCCTTTCGTGCCTCCTAAAACCTAGTTCTCTGTCATCATCTTTGCAGGGTATTAAGGTGGCACCCACGGCTTCGTCCGTCAACCACCTTTTATTTGCAGACGACAGCCTGCTGCTATTCAAGGCTAGTGTGGAGGGTGCAGACAGGGTATCAAACTTGTTGGATACTTATTGCAGGGCATCAGGGCAGCGTATCAATAATGCAAAATCATCTATTTTCTTTAGCAAGGGTTGCCCCCCCCCCCCCCCCCCGAGTATAAGAGAAGAAATCAAAAATAAATTACAAGTGCAGAATGAGTCCCTAAGTGAGAGATATCTGGGGATGCCCACCGACGTTGGACACTCGAAGAATGACACCTTTAAATATTTGCGTGATAGGGTGTGGGAGAAGATTAAAGGATGGATGGAGAAACTATTGTCTGCAGCAGGCAAGGAGTTGTTGATCAAATCAATTGCCCAAGCAATCCCAGTGATTTCCATGTCATGTTTCAGACTTCCTAGAGGATTATGTGAGAGTATTACTTCAATAATCAGACAATTCTAGTGGGGCAGCAAACGAGGAAAACGAAAACCAGCCTGGGTCGCTTGGGATATATGGTCAGACCAAAATATATGGGAGGACTTGGTTTTCGAGATTTGGAGCTGTTTAATCTAGCTCTTCTTGCTAGGCAAGCATGGAGGATACAAAATGACACAGAGTCATTGAGCACAAGAATACTAAAGTCCATTTACCACCCAGATTGTTCTTTGCTTGATGCGGAGCTGGGAGCGCATCCTTCGCAAATCTGGAGGGCTATCCTAGACGGAAGGGATATCATGTCGCAGGGCATTATACGGAGAATTGGTCATGGCGAGTCCACTAACATCTGGCGCGACAACTGGATTCTGAAGCAAAGTTACAAAAGGTCGATTACATCTTTAGTCCCGTCGCCACCGCTGCATGTGTTGGGGCTCATTGAAACAACTACAACGTCGTGGCCGGTGGAGTTGATAAGATCGGTCTTCACACCCATAGATGCAGAAGCAATACTACAGATCCCACTATGCATGCGAAGGGTTGATGACTTCTGGGCCTGGGAAGAGGAGCCGAGGGGAAATTTCTCAGTTAGCTCTGCCTATCGGATGCTTGTCCGGACGAAGGCCGTCGGGAGGATTGGTTGGAAGGGAGAGAAGAAGCATCAACAGCTCAGGGGGGAAAGAAGAAAATGGAATTCAGTTTGGAAGCTGCGAGTCCCGTCAAAGATCAAAGTTTTCTTATGGCGTTTGGCCAAACACTCTATTCCATCGGGTGAGCTCTTGCTAAGGCGCAATATGGCAACCACGGCGGCATGTCACCTCTGCGGAGTTCGTGATACTTGGAGACATGCCTTACTGGATTGCCCAGTCTCACGGAGTACTTGGGCACTATCATCTGATGTGATTCTTGATCAGCTAAGTATGAACGAGCAGGAGTGTGCGAAGAAGTGGTTGTTCAAGTTACAGGAAGCGCTACCCACTGAAGAATTCGTCAGGGCGGCCGTGTCACTTTGGGCGATTTGGGGGGCGCGAAGAAAAGCTATCCATGAAGACATCCATAAAAGTCCACACGCCATCCATAGCTTTATCAATTTCTATTTGCAAGATATTCAGGTGCTTTCACCAAAGAAAGTTACAAGGTGACTTCCACTATATGCCCCGCTGGTTGGTTAGCACCCCAAGAATACCACTCCAAGATTAATGTAGATGCAGCTGTAGGCCGGGGAGGTCGCTATGGTTCAGTTGCTACAATTTGTCGGGACTCGGGAGGAGGATTCCTGGGAGCATCTGCTATGGTGTTCAACTTGGTCGACCCAGCCACATTGGAGGCATGTGCAATTCGAGAGGGTTTCTCCTTGGCGATGGATTTGAACCTAGACATGTTATATATGGCGTCCGACTCCAAAGGGGTGGTCCAGGAGATCAAGAAGGGAAGTGCAACCACGTACGGAGCAATTATTCGGGAGATCAATCAACAAATTTCTTCTTTTACTTCATGATTTTTAGATCATGAGTTTAGGAGATCAAATGTCGAAGTTCACAATTTAGCGAAACATACTTTAACTCTTGGACGTGGCCGTCATGTTTGGTTAGACCAGTCCAATGAAATTCCCTTCGTCCCTATAAATATTGTGACGGATGAATAAAGTTTCACAAGGTTGTCTTAAAAAAAGCTGACAATGATCTATAGCCGCGATCTGAATAGTATTCGCTAAAGAAAAAACCACGACCGAAAAGGGATTAGCAAAAAAGAAAGATTCTTCTAAAAAAGGCAAAAAAAGAAGATGAATTTATATGAGGAAAAAAGAAGTTCTTTATGGGCCGGAACGGATGCCGATATAAACGAACGAAGCAATTTCCATTTCTTCCAACACGTTACACTATGTACAACTTCTCAAGCGTACAGGGAAAGTCTGGCCGTGCCCGGATGGACGCATGGGACTAGACAAGCGTGTTGCAGGATGCCGTGGCGGGGTCGTACAACGCCGGGAGCAGGTACTTCCTCCCGTTGGCGCCGTTGGCATTGTAGCTGGCGCCGGTGGCGGGGTCGACGAGCAGGTTGCCGGCGTAGCCCGGGTACGCGCCGCTCCCGTAGACACCGGGGCACGCCGTGCAGGCCTCCAGGGACGCGCCCTTGGGGCCCTGGTAGTAGCCGTCCCCGTACGGGTTGCTCACGGTGCCGGCCACCATGGTGGCGAGGACCATCACCATGCCGTCCATCCCGACGTCGCCGTTGGGCGCCACCAGTGGCGCGCCCTGCGGCCCGTACTGCGGCTGCGCGAACGGCCACGCGCACTGCCCGGGGCACTGCTTCACGGAGTTGCCCACCCAGATGTACGTGGAGTCGCCGCCGGCGGACGACCCGTGCCTGCCGCACCGGCTGCTGCAGAAGCCCTCCACGGCCACGTCCTCGTCGGTGAACACCAGCGCGATGCCGCCCTTCTTGGCGCCGACGCTCGCGGCGAGCTGGTCGATCTGGGCCAGGGTTAGCGACGTGCCGAGGGAGCACTGCTCGTCGGTCACCTGCTCGGCGAGGAGCACATGCGTAGCACCGGCGTGGCCGTTAGCGGCAGCGGCTTTCGACAGGTAGAGCTGCTCGATGGTGCCCCACCACTGCCCGACCGAGGGCGTGGCGGCCCCGTTGGGCGCGGAGTTCAGCGAGACGACGAAGTCGGCGACGATGGACCTCTGCGCGGGCGTGAACTTGCCGTACCAGAGGATGGACACGGGGATGTCGCCGCCGAGCACGCCGCCCTGGTGGTACGTGAGCCGGTCGCTCTCCGGAGGCACGTACAGCTCCATCAGCCTCCTGCTCCCGGCGGAGAGCTGCGCCAGGCTGAGCACCATGGCCACTATCAGAGCAATCGTAGCCATTGCCGACTTGCTTAAACGAAACACTTGCGAACTGTGAGAGCTAACACTCGGTGATCGAGCTCCTACTCTTGCTTGTGACTTGGTGCTGTGGTGATGGGATGAGTGGAATTGCACCCGCTCATGGCTCTTATTTATAGGCGTGGTCGCGCCCCGGCTCGTGCGACTTCGGCGATGGTTCCTATCCTACTCCTCTCGTGTACCCCTACCGTCCTACGTGCGGCATAAGGTATGATCCGGGGAGGGAAGGGTGGTATGGGTATGGCGTGGCGGGCGGGGGGACAGAGCGGGGGCAGCGATGAGCTGTGCAGCGCACGCACGCCGGAGCGTGTCGCTCGCGCCGCGCGCCGCGCTGCCCAGTTGCTTCCGGGCACGGCTCCAGACGCAGCGGCGACGCACGCGAGTCAAATTTGGGGCGATACTCTATTCCCGCTCCAACGGATGACGACATGGCTGGGCAGATTCCGGTCGCCTATCGATGAGCGCCACAGCTGTCCGCGGAAGGTTCCCAAGAGCATAGGGTCAGCTTTGGACGGATGGATATGTTTCAGTGAACTCATCGATGAGAGAAAAATTGACCCAGTCACATCCTCAGGAGCCCGATTTTCATCGGTCTGGGCCGAATTTAGCGCCGGCGGACCCAAGCCGAACCCGGCACGCTGGGGGGCGCTCGGGGGCGCCGGGGCGAGCGGTTTTGGCGCGAAAGAGCCGCGGGCCCGCCGCGTCAGCGACACCGCGCGTCTCCTTCCCCAAACGCCATGGTTTCCCGCGAGAAATCAATGGCAAGGCTGCCGCCGGTCAGCCTTACCAGTGATTCCTCACGGGCGGCGCGTCACGGGGCGGCGCGCTATATAAGCCGGTGGCCTCCCTTGCCTCTGGCCACACCAGCCCTAGCCCGCCCTCTACCTCCCCCGAGCGCCGCCGCCGAGCCCTCCCTCTCCCTCCCTCCCTCTCCCGATGGCCGAGCGATTCCCCGGCGATGAGGCCGCGGCCAACGGCTTCGGCCACCGATCGCTCCGCGAACAGGAATCTTGACTCCTGTTCCAGGCGAACATCCCGGCGCCGCCGGACATGCGCGCCGGGCCAACGGGGTGGAGACTCAGCAACGGGGGAGTGCCCATTCCCCCGTTGCCCGACGCCGTGGCGAAACCGGGCTACTTCGCCGACGAGGTCGACGTCGTGCGCGCCTCCCTCACCAACGCCCAGCTCGCCCTCCCCGAGTACGCCGCCGACAACATAGCGGCGTGGACGACGTACTTCCAGCGCCGGCAGCAACAGAGGATGGCGTCCACCAACGGCGCGCCGGTGATGGGCGGACCGAAGAACAGTGAGGGACGCCACATGTGGTGGGGTGTCCCCGGCCGCACCCTCGAGGGCGTTCTGACGTACCTCGAGGGCGGAAACGACCCGCCGTTGTCATAACCCCAGCGAGGGCGGCCGCCACGGCCACGGCTCACCGCCGACGCGACGGGCAATGGTTGCCCAGGAGGTTCGGCGCCTCCTCATCTTCCTCCTCCTCCCGCTCTTCCTCACACTCGTCCGGCGCTCCGGCGCTGCTCGGCGTTAAGGCCGAGCCCGCGGCGGAGACGCCGCTCGGCCGGCGCACTTGCAGCTCCGGCATCGTCATCAATGAGGGCGGCCGGCGCGCCCCCTCGTCGGCTCCTCCGCGCTTCGTCAAGCCCAAGACGGAGCCGGGCCTGGCGCCGGCGAAGACAGAGCCGGGCCTCCCCGCGGTGAAGACGGAGCACGGCGGCGACGTCGAGCTCGACGACGCCGCTGCCCTAGAATGGGCGCGCGCGGACTCCCTGGAGATGGCGAGGGAGCGCCAGTGCGCCGCCCTGCGGCGATTCGCGCAGCGCCGCCGGGGCCGCGACGAGAGAGGAATCGTCGTCATCGAGGACAGCGACGACGACGACGCGCCGCCGCCACCAGCTCGCATAGGCGACGCCGGTCAGGGGTCCACCAGGGACGGCCGCGTCAAGGAGGAGAAGCCGGATGACGACGACGACGACGACGACGGCGACTACTCCGCTTTTAGTCAGTTCTTTTTTCAATTATATATATTATGTAATAAAACCCGCTTTTTAAATGTAATATATGCTGAACTTCGCCGAACTTTAAATTTTGCTATATTTTTTAATTTTTTTAAACGTGCCTGGGGACGGCCCTGGGACCGGCGGCTGAGGACCAACTCAGCCCCAGGCCGAGTTTTTGCGCCGGCTCATCTCTAGGAGGTGATTTTAGGCGCTCCCTGGGAGGCCAACGGCTGAAAATGCTCTGAGCTTCCATGTATGGTGGGCCAGTGGCGCCGGGGGGTGCAAACTTTAGGCCGGCCAAACCGCGGTCCGATGCTTCCCTAGTCATGGCCGGCGCCGGCAGATTATGTAGCTACTGTGCTCCTTTGCTTAGAAAACAGCCGTGATGGCCGCTCAGTAGAGTTAGACTGCTTGATTGTTTGCCGGGGATTAACGGCATGTAAATTCGGTAAGAGTCTTCCTAAGTCTCAGTCGACTAAGACATAACATAATCTCAGTCGGTGTTATATCCATTAGAGCAACTCCAACACACCAACCCATTTCGTCCACGCGTGCTCGTTTGGATCGTGGCGGAAGAAAAGTCGGCACAACGCGCCGGCCCAAACGGACGCGCGTCCGCTTTTCGTCCGCCTGCCGACACACCATTTTTAGCCTGATTTGTGTCGCCGTGGACACGAGACGGCCGCGCGTACCATGTGGCAAATATTCCCCCTGGCCCGCCAGTCGGTGGCAACGCATCCACCATTCCCTCCAATTTCCCAAAAATCCTCCCGCCCACGCACTCCCGGCTGCTCGCCATAGATGACGCCCTCGATGATGCCGCCGGCCTCGCCTCCCTCGCCTCGTCCGGCCTCTCCTCCGCCCCCCACCAGCAAAGGCAAGCCCCACGCGCTCACAAGACCGCTGCGCCGCCCAAGAAGAAGCTGACGCCGGAGGAGCGGGTCGTGCAGCCGGTCAAGAGGAAGGGCCGAAGGCACGTGGCAGACGCAAGGGACCAAGGGACGAAGCAGCAACCGCAACCGCAGCCGCCCTTGCTGCCGTCTGATACGTCTCCAACGTATCTATAATTTTTGATTGCTTCATGCTATATTATCTACTGTTTTGGACTATATTGGCTTTATTTTCCACTTTTATATTATTTTGGGATTAACCTATTAACCGGAGGCCCAGCCCAGAATTGCTATTTTTTGCCTATTTCAGTGTTTCGAAAAAATGGAATATCAAACGGAGTCCAAACGGAATAAAATCTTCGGGAACGTGATTTTCTCACCGAACGTGATCCAGGAGACTTGGACCCTACTCCAAGGAGTCAAAGAGGCGGTCACGAGGGTGGGGGGCGCCCCCCTAGGGCGTGCCCCCTGCCTCGTGGGCCCCTCGGTGCTCCTCCGACATACTCCTTCCTCCTATATATACCTACGTACCCCCAAACGATCAGAACAGGAGCCAAAAACCTAATTCCACCGCCGCAACTTTCTGTATCCACGAGATCCCATCTTGGGGCCTGTTCCGAAGCTCCGTCGGAAGAGGGCCGTCATCACGGAGGGCTTCTACATCATCATAGCCTCTCCGATGAAGTGTGAGTAGTTTACCTCAGACCTTCGGGTCCATAGTTAGTAGCTACGCTTCTTCTCTCTTTTTGGATCTCAATACAAAGTTCTCCCCCTCTCTTGTGGAGATCTATTTGATGTAATCTTCTTTTTGTGGTGTGTTTGTTGAGACCGATGAATTGTGGGTTTGTGATCAAGTCTATCTATGAATAATATTTGAATCTTCTCTGAATTCTTTTATGTATGATTGGTTATCTTTGCAAGTCTCTTCGAATTATCCGTTTGGTTTGGCCAACTAGATTGGTAGTCCTTGCCATGGGAGAAGTGCTTAGCTTTGGGTTCGATCTTGCGGTGTCCTTTCCCAGTGACAGAAGGGGCAGCAAGGCACGTATTGCATCGTTGCCATCAAGGATAACAAGATGGGGTTTATTTCATATTGCATGAATTTATCTCTCTACATCATTTCATCTTGCTTAAAGCGTTACTCTGTTTTTAACTTAATACTCTAGATGCATGCTGGATAGCGGTCGATGAGTGGAGTAATAGTAGTAGATGCAGAATCGTTTCGGTCTACTTGTCACGGACATGATGCCTATATACATGATCATGCCTAGATATTCGCATAACTATGCTCAATTCTGTCAATTGCTCAACAGTAATTTGTTCACCCACCGTAGAATACTTATGCTCTTGAGAGAAACCACTAGTGAAATCTATGGCCCCCGGGTCTATTCTCATCATATCAATCTCCATCACTTTAATCTTGCTTTGCTTTTTACTTTGCATCTTTATACCAAAAATATCAAAAATATTATATCTATCAGATCTCACTCTCGTAAGTGACCGTGAAGGGATTGACAACCCCTAATCGCGTTGGTTGCGAGTAGCTATCACTTTGTGCAGGTACGAGGGACTTGAGCGTGACCTCCTACTGGATTGATACCCTAGTTCTCAAAAACTGAGGGAAATACTTACGCTACTCTGTTGCATCATCCCTTCCTCTTCGAGGAAAACCAACGCAAGCTCAAGACGTAGCACCATCGCGCAGCAGGAGGACACCAACGTCTGCATCGCGGCGGCAACGAGGGAGGCACTGTTCTACCTAGAGTTAAACCCTGGCCAACACAGGCTCACCAACGCCGCCATCGCCGCGACCAGCACCAGCTAGTCCGCGTTTCCTCGGATGGTGCTGCCGAAGTCGCCGCGCGCGTCGGCGACGCACCTGATCCCCGGCTTCCACGTCTACCTGCATGCCTCCCAACTCTCCGGGGAATGCTCGCTGGAGGTGAGAGTGGTGGCTCCTTCCATGCCCGCGCCCATCGACCTCAATGCCACCCCGGTGGCTGATGCCTCGCCATCCGGTGGGACCAAGAAACACGCGCAGGAGATGACAGCCGACGTGCTCCCGACGCCCGCAACCTGTTCGATAGAATGCCGGCGGCCACCGCCAACGAGATGGCCACCCGTTTCATGAAGAGCATCATCTTCGAGGGTGGTGCGGCGGCCGCTGGCGGTGCAACCGCGGCTGGCTACGATCCCGATGAGACCCAAAGCCAGGACGGCCGAGGGACGTTCACGCCGGCGACCTATGAACAAGCTGGCATGTACGATGCCTTCATGCAAGATCAGGTCGGCCTGGACCTGGACGGCTTCCCGCTGGACCACGAGTTTCCGGAGGACTACCGGCGAGGAAGAGGATGAGTTGGAAATCGACGGGGAGCCTTTGTTCGAGGACGAGCTCGCCAACCAAGCGGCCGGGGCGAAGCCGAAGTGCAAGAGCAAGCGGACGAAGGCATACACGATGGTCGAGGACAAGCTCCTTTGTGAGTGTTGGAGGTACATTGGGCAAGACCTAATGGTCGGCCCCGAACAAAAGACATCAACCTTTTGGATTCGTGTCAACCGTGAGTACTGTTACGGCATATCTCTCTCAAGGTAGTTTTGGTGATTGATGACAACATGTTTGCGGACTAATCATGTGCTTTGAGTAGTTCACCGATTCATCCCTGGCACGAGACGTTTTCTTCCCTTCGGAGTGTCTTTCAAGACGGTGTAGCTCTTTCGTTTCTCTCTCGCTGGACTAGTTGCGTAGAGGGCACCGTACTATCAAGAGGGGGTCCGCTGGGGTATTGCATGGGTGGAATCAACACGTACACATCAGCTTCTCACCCTCCGAGATCTTCCATTCCATTGAAGAGATCTCTCCTCTTTTCTTTGTCCTGTCTGGGTCCCAGCGGTAGTACCGCGCAACCCAGCGGTAGTACCGCTGAGGAGCCACAAGTGGCAGTACCGCTCCGCAGCGGTAGTACCGCCCGTGACTCCACAGCAGTAGTACCGCTGGGGTGCCTGGCACCACCGCCTCATCCTCAGCCTCTTTGGAGAGATCCTCTCTCTCTTCTATGTCCCAGCGGTAGTACCGCACTACCAGTGGTAGTACGGCCGAAGGGTCACAAGCGGCAGTTCCGCTCCGCAGCGTTAGTACCGCCCGTGACCCCGCTGCCGTAGTACCGCTGGGTTGTCTGGCTCCTACCGCCTCAACTCGAGGGCTCTTTTTCTCGTGTCGGGTTTTGCGGCACTAGTTGCGGTTGTAGAGGCGGTAGTACCATTTCAGGAGTGGTAGTACCGCCCTTACCACCACGGTAGTACCGCGTTGGGTCCTATTCCCTACTAGTCTTCTTTGCACGGCAGTACCGCTGGCTGGAGCGGCAGTACCGCTGACCTAGCGGTAGTACCACCCCCTCTTAGCGGTAGTACCGCCCTGTGCGGGGCTGGTTGGTGGGGGCAACGGTTGGTTTGTTGCCCCCACTGTAAAAGGGGGTCCCCTTCTTCCCTTTGACCTACCTCTTCCCCCTCAAGCTCCATTAATGCTCAAGCTCCATTAAATGCTCCAAGCTCCATTTTCGCCCGATCTATCTCTCTAGCCAATCAAACTTGTTGATTTGCTCGAGAGTGGTTGAGAAGGCCCCGATCTACACTTCCATCAAGGGATTTTCGATTCCCCCACTCATCCCTAGCGGATCTTGTTACTCTTGGGTGTTTGAGCACCCTAGACGGTTGAGGTCACCACGGAGCCATAGTCCATTGTGGTGAAGCTTCATGGTTTTGTTGAGAGCCTTCGATTAAGTTGTGGAGATTGCCCCAACCTTGTTTGTAAAGGTTCGGTCGCCGCCTTCAAGGGCACCAATAGTGGAATCACGGCATCTCGCATTGTGTAAGGGCGTGAGGAGAATACGGTGGCCCTAGTGGCTTCTTGGCGAGCATTGTGCCTCCACACCGCTCTAACGGAGACGTACTTCCCCTCAAAAGGAAGGAACTTCGGTAACACATCCTCGTCTTCATCGGATCCACTCTTGGTTATCTCTTACATTTACTTGTGCAAGCTCTTTAGTGTTACTTCTGTTGCTTGCTTTTATGCTTGTTGTTATTGCATCATATAGGTTCCTCACCTAGTTGCACATCTAGACAACCTACTTTGATGCAAAGTTTAATTTGATAAAGAAAAGTTAAAAATTGGTAGTTGCCTATTCACCCCCCCTCTAGTCAACCATATTGATCCTTTCAATTGGTATCAGAGCCTCGTCTCTTTATTAAGGACTTTACCGTCCAAAGAGTATGGTTGATACCGTAGACGGTGTGGAGGAACACTCCGGTGTGAATCCGATCTCGTCTACGGGCGATGGGGGAACCTCGGTCTCTCGTTAGGAGTTCAATGTGGCCTTAGAGACATTGAAGACCTCCATGACGACCGAGGTTGAAAGCATGTTTACTAAATTTCTTGAGGGGATTAAACTATCCACCGCACCGTTGAAAGTGGGTGACCCCACCGACAAGGTGACGGATTCTATCCCCGACAAAGGGGAAGCTAGTAGTGAAAAGGCTCCTTCTTCTAGTGGTAAAAATGGCACCGGCATCTTTGCTCATGTGGAACCACCACTTATTTATGGTGGACCGGTTCCTTCTACTCATTTGAATCATGTCGGTCCTCCCTCTAAGATTGTGAAAAATGAGGACTTTGATTCCTGGGTTTACCGCTTTAAACGTCATTTAAATCATGTGAACACTAACCTTTGGAGAATCATTGAAGAAGGTTTCTATCCGCATGATCCAAGCAACTTCACTCCTCAAGAAGCCGCGTATAATCAATTCAATGAGAATGCTCTCTTCATCATTCAAGATGCAATTCCACCAGAAGACCTACCTCATCTTCGTCCCTTCGCCTTGTCCAAAGATGCATGGCATTGTGTTGTCTCTCTCTACCAGGGAAGCGCAAGCATTCAACGCTCCAACTATGAAGTGGTGCAAGATGAGGCTGATGAGTTTGCTATGAAAGAAGATGAAGAACCTCGTGAGCTTTATCGGAGAGTAACCAAACTCGCGGTCTCACTACGAGATCACGGGAGCAAGGACACGGATGATAATTGGATCAATAGCAAATTCCTCAAGGCAATGATGCCCTACCACAAGGCCATGTCCTCCGTCATTCGTCAAAGACCGGACTTCCACACTTTGACCTCAAGCGAAGTGTTGGATGAGTTTGTGGCCATGAACATTTTGGACAAGACCGCCGACAATGCGGTGCTCCGTTCTCAACGGGCAAAGAAGCCTAACCTTGCATTGAAGGCCAAGCTCACCGTTGAAGAAGAAGAAGAGGAAGAAGAGGAGAGCAACCCCGAAGATACGAAGTATGCGTATCATGAACACATGGCACTTGCTTCAAGGCAATTTTGGAGCAAGAAAAACTCAAGGCCAAACTTTAGCAAAAACAACTCAAGTGGCACGAAGAGCAAGCAACGTGTAAGGACTTGCTACAATTGCGGCAACGTGAGTCATTTTGTTGCGGAGTGCCCATATGAGAAGAGGGAAGACAATGGTGGCAAGCTCATCCGAAAGGACAAGGCCAAGTCGTTCCCCAACAAGAGCAACTTCACCAAGAAGACTCCTCCCAAGGCATTGGTGGTACAAGAAGAGTACAATGAGGATGATGACGATGATGAAGGTGATGAGTCGGTTGCCATGGCCTCCGTTGCCATTGCGACGACTTCACGGGTGTCTCTCTTCGACTCACCCAATGAGAGCATCACCGCCAAGTGCCTCATGGCTAAAGCCACCAACAAGGTAACCCCCAACATCAAAACTACCATCATTAATCATTCTTCTCCGATGGATAGCATTAATGAACTTGAGGGAGCTAATGTGGAGGCTAATGAGTTTGAGGCCTTTATGGGCAAACTCAAGGGAAAATCCAAGAAGCACTTTGTTTCTCTCTTGGAACAACTTGGTGAAGCCAATGACATGATCGAGGCTCACGAAGACACCATCACTTAGATGGAAGGGCATAGTCGTGACTATGCCGATGAGATTTCGGATCTTTCCAATGCTCTTGAGGAAGAGCGTGGTCTTCGTTTGGCTCTTGAGGAGTCACACAACGTTGATCATACTAAGTTAAAGAAAGATTATGATCATGTTCTCATAGTTTCTCATGTGCTAAACTCCGAGAAGGCCGAACTTGAGGTTGATCTTGCTAGACTCAAAGAGGAGTTTGATCTACTTGACAAGGCTCACAAGGTCTTGAAGGGTGCTCATGCTAGCCTCAAAGAGTCTCATGATCAACTTCAAGTAAAGCTAACCAAGGAAAAAGCCACTTTCCCTCGTATGATGTTAATTGATAATGCAAATGCTACTAACCCGTGTTGTGAGCATGTGTATTTCTTCAAGAGGAAGAGCGAGACCCAACAAACCGTCATTGACTTTGCAAATGAAGCACAACGTCAACACAATGCAAAGATCTTGACAATAAGAAGTGACAACGGCACTGAGTTCAAGAACTACACCTTGGATGAGTTTCTTAGTGATGAGGGAATCAAGCATCAATATTCCGCACCCTACACCCCTCAACAAAACGGTGTTGCGGAGAGGAAGAACCAGACGTTGATGGATGCGGCAAGGACCATGATGGCGGAGTTCAAGTCTCTGTACAACTTTTGGGCCGAAGTGATCAACACCGCGTGTCATGCATCCAATCGGCTCTACCTCTGCAAGGGCTTGAACAAGACTCCATATGAGATACTCACCGGTAACAAGCCCAACCTCAAGTACTTCCGGGTATTCGGGTGTAAGTGTTTCATTCTCAAGAAAGGTGTTCGGTTGTCTAAATTTGAGGCTAGAGCTTATGAGGGCATATTTGTTGGTTATGCTACAAACTCTCATGCTTACCGTGTCCTCAATAAATCCACATGACTTATTGAGGAGACGTGTAACGTGGAGTTTGATGAGAATAACGGCTCCCAAGTGGAGCAAAGTGGCACTTGTGATGTAGGTGATGAAATTCCTCCCCAAGCCATAAGAAGAATGGGAGTTGGCTTTATCCTACCCATTGAGGAACCCCTTGTGGCCGAAGGAGAAGGACAAAGCTCCACTCAAGTGGAGCCATCACCAACCCAAGGCCCACATGCTTCCGAAGAACAACATGAAGTCCCTCATCCTGAAGAACATGAACAAGGGCAAGATCACGCTCAAGACGGTGTTGACACATCAAGTGATGCCCAAGGTCAAGTTCTCTCCTCCGAGCAAGTTCAAGAACAAGAACAAGCCCAAGACGATGCTCAAGATGATCAAGTGACCACTCCTCGTCTCACCCCCGAGGAAGAATTAGTGTGTCGTGCCGTCAAGGTTGCTTCCAAGATCTCCACCAAGGATCATCTCATGACGAATGTGCTTGGAAGCTTAAGAAAGGGGGTAAGCACTCGTAGACAATTAGCAAATTATTGTGAGCATCACGCGTTTGTCTCTTGTGTGGAACCCCACAAGGTCTATGAGGCGCTAGAAGATCCGGATTGGCTCAATGCCATGCATGAAGAACTCAACAACTACGAGCGCAACAAAGTGTGGAGATTGGTGCCAAGACCGACCTGGAATCACAATGTCATAGGAACCAAGTGGATATTTAAGAACAAGCAAGATGCCCATGGGATTATCATTCGCAACAAGGCTCGTTTGGTAGCACAAGGCTACTCCCAAGTCGAGGGTATCGACTATGGTGAAACCTTTGCTCCCGTTGCTCGTCTTGAATTCATTCGCATGTTGATTGCATATGATTCTCATCATAACTTCAAGTTACAACAAATGGATGTGAAGAGTGCTTTTCTTAATGGTCCTATTAATGAATTGGTTTACGTCAAGCAACCCCCCGAGTTCGAGGATCCCTACTTTCCCGATCATGTGTATCAACTCGATAAGGCACTCTATGGCCTTAAACAAGCCCCACGTGCGTGGTATGACCACCTTACCGAGTTGTTACAAGACTGTGGTTTTGAAGTTGGGCTAATCGACCCGAGTTGTTTGTGTGTCAATTATATGTTGATGATATTATCTTTGGTTCTCCTAACAAAGCTTTCAATGAGGAATTTGCCGCTCTCATGACCTCAAAGTTCGAGATGTCCTCCATGGGAGAGTTGAAGTTCTTTCTAGGGTTCGAAGTGAAGCAAAGAAGAGAAGGAACCTTCGTCAATCAATCCAAATACACTCAAGACATGCTCAAGAGATTCAAGCTAAGTGACGTCAAGCCGGCTTCCACTCCAATGCCCACCAAGTGCCAACTTGACTTAGATCCCAATGGTAAAGTGGTGGATCAAAAGGTATATCGCTCCATGATTGGATCCTTACTTTACCTTTGTGCATCTAGACTGGACATCATGTTGAGTGTGGGAATTTGTGCACGGTTTCAAGCCGCACCTAAGGAAAGTCACTATGTGGCGGTCAAACGAATCTTCCGATATTTGGCTCATACCCCAAACTTTGGCTTATGGTACCCAAGAGGATCAAACTTCAAGCTTGTAGGGTACTCGGATTCCGATTGGACGGGAGACAAAGTGGATAGGAAGTCCACTTCCGGAGGGTGCCAATTCCTTGGTTGCTCTTTGGTAAGTTGGTCTACCAAAAAGCAAAGTTGTGTGTCTCTCTCGTCCACCGAGGCGGAGTATGTAGCAGCCGGTAGTTGTTGTGCACAACTCCTATGGATGAGGCAAACTTTAAAGGATTACGGTGTCACTTGTGACAAAGTGCCTCTTTGGTGTGACAATGAAAGTGCCATCAAGATCTCTCTCAACCCGGTGCAACACTTCAAGACGAAGCATATTGAGATTCGGTATCACTTCATGCGGGATCACATTAGGCGAGGAGAGATCGAGCTCAACTATGTCAACACTCATGACAACCTTGCAGATATTTTCACGAAGCCCTTGGATGAAGCAAGATTTCGCGAGTTAAGGCATGAGCTAAATATCATTGATTCGAGCAATGTGGCTTGAACCCTTGCACACCCCACCACGCTCAATTTGCTGTCTAGTTTAGGTGTAGGCATGGACATAGGGGGAGTGTTGTTCTCTCAATGAACTCTCCCTCCCCCCATTATGCATAAATTGATCAAGTCTTTCTCTTTAGCCATTGATTGATGGTAGTTGTGTTTCAAAGACGAGTTTTGGTCATGGGCTCAAGGTTAAAATCTTTGCGGCGCCATACCTCTTGACTCAAACATAGGTGGCCTCGGCCACCGCCCTCTCTTGAAGAGGTGTGTCTTGGCCGTTTGCTGGTGTGCTCTCTTTTCTTGCCGTTTTGTTTTTCCTCGAGCTAGGCCATGTTGTTTGGTTGCCATGGCGTACTGGGCGGTACTACTGCTGGTGGTGCGCGGTACTACCGCTTATAAGCGGTACTACCGCCCCCTAGCGTGGTACTACCGCTGAGGGACATGACCAGGGGGTTATATCGGGGCAGGGGGAGGTTTCTTCTCCCCCATACCCATTCGCTTTGCCCCCTCTTTCCTCTTCCTCTCTCCAGCCTCCTCTCGCCGCGGGAGGGCTCCGGCGGATCTCCGTCTCCGGGGCATCCCTCTCCATTTCCTTCGGTGGAGTCGATCCCCACCTCGTTCTCTTGCCATGGATGCCGGTATTGCCCCCGTTCCTTCTCTCCTTTTGTCTCATTTTTCAGATCTTGTTCTTAGGGGCAATGGTGGTTGCATCTCTAGATTTTTGGCTAAATCTAGGCTTGAGTAGGTTGGAGAAGGCAACTAGACTATCTTGATTAGAGTTTGGTAGGAATATTTTTGAATTTGGCAGGCCGGTAGTGCCGGATTTGACCATGGTAGCAAGAAACTGTTGTTTCCCCGTCTCGAGCGGTACTACCGCTCTCTTTGGAGCGGTACTACCGCTTGGGCGGTACTACCACGAGCATGTCACGGTACTACCGCTGCCTGCCAAGCTCCATCATATTCCTGCCTTTTCTTTGATCCTTTTGTTGTGTTTGTTGGCTTATGCTCGTTCTTTCTGGTTGTTTTGCGTGTTCTTGTGTTTGGCTCCAGGTGATGAACATCCTGAGCATCAAGCTCGCCATATCAACCCTGGGCGTGCAACATCAAAACGCTACCGCACCTCTGAGCCAGCCGGTGGTTCTTCTAGCACCCAACCGCCTCCAGCAAGTGTTCCTCCACCTCCTCAGTACTCGAAGAGATCCGCCACCAAGCCAAAGGGGAAGACTGTGACTGAGATGACCAACAAGGAGTTTTGGGAAAGGCGTCGCCGCAATCCCTATGAGGTGTACAAAGAACCCACTTTGGTCAACCGCCCGTTCTGGAACCGATTTCAGTTTGCCATCTATTTTGATGTGATCAAGGCCAAGAAGAATCTCTTTGTTGATGTTCGCTCCATTGACACTGATGCTATGGAGAAGGACCCGGAGTACTTTGGCGAAGCCCTTCAGATGTGCACTCAGCTGAACATTCTCAGGATCATGCAATTCAACAAGGATTTCGATGCATATTTGGTGGCTCAATTCTTTGCCACCGTTCATCTTAGGACGGATGTCGATAGAACTCTGACATGGATGACCAATGGCAAGCTGCTTTCCGTCAAGTGGAAGGCTTTCATGGAGTTACTTGATGTGGTGGATCACGGGCTTGAGACCAGTCGGTTTCCGCCCTCACCGCAATGCTACGTCCACCCACAAGCAAGCCCTTTGGCCCTACTGCACTGTGAAAGTTCACCCAGTGACTGAGAAGAAAACCTATGAGCTGTCTCCGTATCTGGACATTCTTCATCGCATCTTCCGTGAGACTCTCTTCCCTTGGATCGGGAATCTGGATATGGTCCACTCTTACCTCGTGGACATGCTCCTTTTCTGTCAGCATGAGAAGGAAGCAAAACTGGAGAGATCCTGGATATTTCTCATGTCATGTGGTCCGAAATTCTCTCTGCCGTGTCTTAGCGCAAGTGCTCGATATATGGTCCATTCATCATGAGGCTCATTGAGAGGGACTGGGCACAGATCTATCCCAGAGTGTTGCTGGAAACTAGAGACTTGGTTTTCCATGAGATCAAGCGTCTGAGGAAGAAGGACAATTGGGTCACCCCAGCACCTCAATCCGGGGGTCCGTCTGCTGCTGCTGCTGCCATGGAGACCGAGGGTGGGGCAGCCACTGATGATCACGAGGAGGATCTTGGGCCCTCTAGTGCTGAATCATCATGTGCGAAGAAGCTTAAACACAAGTTGAAGAAGCTTTTATGCATGGAGTCTCATGGTCAGTACATGACTCATGTGGCGGAGAAGCATGCCAGGGTGCGCCACAAGGATCTCATGCGTCATATGGGAGCGATAGTTGCCAGTGGATCTGAGGGTCAGATCACTGAAGAGGAGGAGTAGATTCATCAGCATTGCCCTTGGACCGACTCCGACGCCGAGCAGTTTTCGACCAACGACGGAGATGCAGACGATCACGCTGAGATATGATGTTCGAGATCCTCAACTTGCCATCACCTGGAGTCGTAGCATCGCTCTTTTCCCTTTTTGGTGTCTCCCTGCCAAAGGGGGAGAGAGTGTAGGGATTTGTGTTGCCGAGCTTTGAGTTTGTCATCTTGTCGTCTTGTGTTTTCTTGTGTGTTCTCTCGGTGTCTTTGTTTGGTTTGGTTTGGTGCCCGTGAGATCTAAGTTCTAGACATATGGTGTGAGACACATGCTCCCTATCGCTACCTTATTACTTATGTCTATTCAGTACTGTAGTATATTATGAGTTGCATGCTTGTCCTGTTATATACTCTTCTCTCATATATCCTGTGCTTAGGTTTGTTGGACTATAAAATATAGGGGGAGTGTTGATCCGGATGTGTGTGTCTTTCTTTCCTTTTGCTCCTCTTTCTAGGCGCACACATTCTGGGGGAGCCCGTCTATATTTTGTAGTTCTTAGTTTTCTTACGTTTATACCTTTTCCTTGTGCAAATCCCTAGTTGTCATCAATCCACCAAAAAGGGGGAGATTGTTATGGCATATCTCTCTCAAGGTAGTTTTGGTGATTGATGCAACATGTTTGCGGACTAATCATGTGCTTTGAGTAGTTCACAGATTCATCCCTGGCACAAGACGTTTTCTTCCCTTCGTAGTGTCTTTCAAGACGGTGTAGCTCTTTCGTTTCTCTCTCGGTGGACTAGTTGCGTAGAGGGCACCGTACTATTAAGAAGGGGTCCGCCGGGGTATTGCATGGGTGGAATCAACACGTACACATCAGCTTCTCACCCTCCGAGATCTTCCATTCCATTGAAGAGATCTCTCCTCTTTTCTTTGTCCTGTCTGGGTCCCAGCGGTAGTACCGCGCAACCCAGCGGTAGTACCACTGAGGAGCCACAAGCGGCAGTACCGCTCCGCAGCGGTAGTACCGCCCGTGACTCCAGATCAGTAGTACCGCTGGGGTGCCTGGCACCACCGCCTCGTCCTCAGCCTCTTTGGAGAGATCCTCTCTCTCTTCTGTGTCCCAGCGGTAGTACCGCACTACCAGCGGTAGTACGGCTGAAGGGTCACAAGCGGCAGTTCCGCTCCGCAGCGGTAGTACCGCCCGTGACCCCGCTGCCGTAGTACCGCTGGGCTGTCTGGCTCCTACCGCCTCGACTCGAGGGCTCTTTTTCTCGTGTCGGGTTTTGCGGCACTAGTTGTGGTTGTAGAGGCGCGCGGTAGTACCATTGCAGGAGCGGTAGTACCGCCCTTACCATCGCGGTAGTACCGCGTTGGGTCCTATTCCCTACTAGTCTTCTCTGCGCGGCAGTACCGCTGGCTGGAGCGGCAGTACCGCTGACCTAGCGGTAGTACCGCCCCCTCTTAGCGGTAGTACCGCCCTGTGCGGGGCTGGTTGGTGGGGGCAATGGTTGGTTTGTTGCCCCCACTATAAAAGGGGGTCCCCTTCTTCCCTTTGACCTACCTCTTCCCCCTCAAGCTCCATTAATGCTCAAGCTCCATTAAATGCTCCAAGCTCCATTTTCGCCCGATCTATCTCTCTAGCCAATCAAACTTGTTGATTTTGCTCGGGAGTGGTTGAGAAGGCCCCGATCTACACTTCCACCAAGGGATTTTCGATTCCCCCACTCATCCCTAGTGGATCTTGTTACTCTTGGGTGTTTGAGCACCCTAGACGGTTGAGGTCACCACGGAGCCATAGTCCATTGTGGTGAAGCTTCGTGGTTTTGTTGGGAGCCTCCGATTAAGTTGTGGAGATTGCCCCAACCTTGTTTGTAAAGGTTCGGTCGCCGCCTTCAAGGGCACCAATAGTGGAATCACGGCATCTCGCATTGTGTGAGGGCGTGAGGAGAATACGGTGGCCCTAGTGGCTTCTTGGGGAGCATTGTGCCTCCACACCGCTCTAACGGAGACGTACTTCCCCTCAAAAGGAAGGAACTTCGAAAACACATCCTCGTCTTCACCGGATCCACTCTTGGTTATCTCTTACCTTTACTTGTGCAAACTCTTTAGTGTTACTTCTCTTGCTTGCTTGTATGCTTGTTGTTATTGCATCATATAGGTTGCTCACCTAGTTGCACATCTAGACAACCTACTTTGATGCAAAGTTTAATTTGATAAAGAAAATTTAAAAATTGGTAGTTGCCTATTCAACCCCCCCCCTCTAGTCAACCATATCGATCCTTTCAAGTACCATGAGCGCAAGAAGTTTGTGCCGTACCAAATGCAAAGCACGCGCAGGTGGGTGTATATTTCTAAACGATGGAGGGTGATCCAATAAGAGTGCAACAAGTTTTGCACCACTCTTGGGAGCATCAAGGCACGCCCTGTGAGCGGCATCGGCATACAGGACATGGTATGCATGCGGCCCTCTTTGTTTCATTCCCTTTATGCTTGCATGTCCATTCGCATACCCATTTGCCCATATGCTTGCATGCTATCCATTTATAGGTGTTCCAAGCTTTGGAGGCTTTCAGGGTCCAACATGACGGCAAGTCCTTTAACCTCTCGTGTTGTTGGAGGGTCATCAGCGGGGAGAAGAAGTTCAAGGCGCAATATGCCACCCTCATGACGCGTGGGGGGAAGAAAGCCATGGAGGAGGTTGAGGAGGGCGAGAAACCACGGCCACGGGGGAAGACCAAGTCCAAGAAGGAGGACAAGCGGGATGCGGCGTCTATCGCCTTGATCGCAACCGTGGAGGGCATGATGACCAAGAAGGACTCAAGGGAGAAGAAGCGCCGACAAGACAAGGAAGAGCAAGCCAAGATGCACGCAGAGAAGCAAGTGAGGATGCTTGAGATGCAGGCGGAGAAGCAAGCCAAAATGCTAGATATCGAGGCTGCCAATGCCAAGACCAAGACGAAAAAAGTGACTCTCGCTAGCTGATGACGGGGTGGAGATCATGAAGGTGGACCTCAACACCGTGTCGTCGAGGAAGAGCCCATGCTTCAAGAAGATGCATGCCGACATATTCAAATTCGACGACCAGTGATCTATGGTGGCACGCGCCATCCTTTTTTGTATGCCGACAAATGTGCTGGCATGATCACGGCCAAGATGGCGTGGTTGAACTCCCGATCTTTTTTGGGTGTTGGCTGTTGGCAAGTGCCAGCAAGAACTGTGTGATGGTCTTTTTGTAGGCTGGTACTGTATGCCGGCCGCTGGCATGACGCCGGCATGAACTTTGGGCGGTGGCATGCCCGCTGGCATGATCTATGGTCGAAGGCTTTTTAAATTTGTTGGCGGACATGAAGTGGGTCTCTTGCGTTGGGCGCATGATCGACCTAAAAAGAAAAGTAGGGCGGACGCAGAGCGGCCGGCTGACCCAAACGGACCAAAAAGCGGACAAAGTAGTCGTTCGTTTGGGTCGGTGCGTGGAGTTGCTCTTAGATCTTACGTTAAGATTCATGCAAAAAATTCAATTTTTGTTATGTTACTTGACTGAAATTTGGTTAAAGCTAGTCGACCGATATCTAGTCACACCCATTCAGTAAAGAAAAACAGTGGCAACGAATGACTAGAGTACTCCGAGATGCAGAGTGAAGTCTATTTTAAACCTTGAATTTGTAGAGCCGGTCGGAATCAAACCCTGAACTCTAAATCCCTGAAGTCCACACCCTGTATTCAGTGATCCCGGTCAATTTTAACCCTAAGCCTGTTCGATGTTGTTTGGCACACAGGGAAAAAGGCAATCCCCGTCGGGATCACACACTACTCTAGCTGACTATGTTGGCCCAAATCTCTCTTCTCCTTCCTTTCTCTTCCTCGTATAATATCTCCATTGTTTTGAAAAGAAAAGCCAGGTCACGCCGATCCTAGGAGGTTGCGGCTGTAGCAGGTCTCCTCTCACGCGCAAGCTTGCATTAGCCATGATATAACCGCAGGTCCGCAGCGGTGAGACGGGGACCTGAACTGCAACACACCCGTTTCACGACAAATGGCGACAGTGTTGGCCGTGTCGCGTGTGCTCCGGCGAGGTCAACCTACCTGTGCCCAGGCGTGTATGCGCGTGTAGCTGGCTAGTGCAAAGCTAGCTACGTACGAGTGCGTGCGTTGCGTGCCTAGGAAATCAATCAAGCTGCTTAGGCACTACGGGTAGTTTGTATGTATATGTAGCGAGGAAATCGACCGAACAGCAAACACCGGCGCCAGCTCAAGCGCCCGCGTACTCCAGGACCTGACCTTGAAAGCTGATACGTACACCAACGACGACTTACTGGCGCCGACCGCCGTGCTCCAAGACCTGTTCCTCGCCGAGGCCGCGACATCGGCCTCCACGGTGCTCCAGTGCCAGCCTACTCGCCTCCCCAGGACCCACACGTCAACGTCGAGATCGACCTGCAGTCCACGCCCCCTGCGTTCCACTCCGGCTACAGGCGCAACCTGCTACCACGGTGCTCGTCATTGGCGCTCCTCCCCTTTCTTTGTCGACGCTCTTCTCTGGTCAGAGCCGCACAATGGCTCCTGCTTAGCCACCTTACTAGCTACCGCGGACGGTGCCGGACCAGAGCAAGCGTGCACACGTTGGCCGTGCTCATTTCGTTATGTAGTCAGGCTTTTTTAACAGATCTGTCGTGAGGTGAGAGAGACAGATAGAAAAGGGGAAGAAGATGGATATGACGTGTGGGTCTGAATAGTCAGTGAGAGAAGTAGGTTATCCCGGCCGGGATTGTCCTTTTCCTGGTGTGACAAATAGATTCAGGGTTTGAATTGATCGGGATCACTGAATATAGGATGTCGACTTCAGGGATTCAGAGTTCAGGGTCTGATTCAGACCGCCTCAATAAATTCAGGGTTTAAAATAGACTTTACTCCGAAGATGCATGATGCATGACACCCTGGCATGTGACCGCTTCATTGACCAGGTTTCGGTGGTGCGACATGGAGATCAGGCCGGGATCTTCGCAGCACGCGTGGCGAGAAGCGGAGCTCACACGGGTGCATGTACATGGCCACGCGACGCTGTGCGTCCATGGATAGGATCGATCTTCCTGTGGTGACCGCCCGCGCGGCGCCGTTGAACCCGCGCGAATATTTTCGTGCCGGGGCCTCGAGGGGACAGGCCACGCTGGCCGGAGGGAAACCAAAGTCAGCTCTGAAACTTGAGCTGGATACTGCTCGAACAAAATCTCAGATCAGATGGGCAGACGAGTAAAATTTCTCATCGGGCCATCATCATCTGTGGAGTCTTGCTTACTCAAACTGTTCATTTGCTTTCAGAAAAGAAGTAGTATTCATTCAGAACTCGAGCTCCGTGATTTAATTTACCTGGATACTCTATATTTACAAGCATCCCGCATCTACTGCCCCGCGCTGCTGCTCTCGAATCGAATCGAATGAATGCCCGGCCTGATCCTGAATGCGGGGCGGATACATCCATCCTTCCTTGGGGGACACCAAGCCGTGGATTCGCATATCTCATGCGTCCGGCTGCGTGCATGCATGAACCTAGGGGGAATTTTTATAACACGGAGTGAGCAGTACAGTGACAGTTTGATCATGAGCCAAGCGATCGCCCGCTCCAAGCGTGCTCTGCACCGTCCACCGGCAAGCGGCAAGACATTTGCCCTCGCCAGGCGAATGCCCTGGCTCCACCAGCCGCCGGTGTTTGGCACGCAAGCGAGGTTAATTATCTCTTCGGCCTCAAGTTACCACGGCGCCGCGTGACGGCGTCCCGAAGGCGGGCGACGGTGGCGCTGGCACAGGCTGTCCGCCGTGCAGCTCGAGGCGCCTCGCGCCCGCCCGCCGAGGAGACGCGTCCCAATTGTTTGACGGGCCGGGGCACCGGCCACGATGCGCCGCTAGTGGAAGGCATATGCGTGCGTGCGGCTGCAGCCGCTCGTGTGCGGATCGCGGCCCCGTGCTGCCGTGGCTGCGGCCTGGTGAGAAGGAGGAAACCGCGAGCTTGACCCTCTTGCCACACGTCCACACCCCGCTCCATCGCGTCGGTCGGTCGGTGTTGCTCGTTCATCCATTTGCAAGCTCGTCTGTAGTAATACTACGTCTACGTGGTACCCAGTGGTAAGTCTAAAGTAAAACATGTCAAATCAAGTCTAGACAAAACCACCACCCAACCCTTTATGCCTCCGGCGACATCGACGAGGTCACGGCGGCAATGAGTGTTGAAATAAGATCTTTCCGGACTCTCGCCGCCTCGACAACATCTTGATCAAGCTCGAAAAAAGAAGAAAACATCTTGATCCGACGTCGATGAAGGGCCTGCGAGAGTTTGTATCCCCGGATATGTTGGTTCTCTTCAGATCTTGCCAGTTCATTCGTATGCGCGAGATATTGGGTGGCTATTGGTGTGGTGACTTCAATATCTTCTTTCGTATTGTTATGTGGCTTGGCCAGTTTGTCCAGTCTTCTGAACTGGTGATGATAGATTGCAGACCTGTTCTGCATGGGCTGATGCTGCTTCAACGATTTGTAGATCTCGTCTCAAGGGACAAGTGGCTATTGCGATCTTTAAAGTCTGACACGGCGATGGTGTTTGCAAATATCGCTTTTATTTACTGTTTGTTCAGTGCAATTTTCAGTCACACTTGATGGAAGTGCTCTCTTCCATTGTCAGGTGATCATCAATTAAATTTGCAGGAATACCATATGTCATCATGCACAGTATTGCAATCGCTTTCTAAATAGTGTTGTGTCCAAGATCTCCAGTAAAATTCCTATCATGCTCTTTGATAGAGTTAGCAACAGGACGTTACCCGAAGCCATTTTGAACTGGGGTCGAAAGTACCGCTTCAGATACACCATATTTGAAACTAATTAATCAAGTATGAGCTTATTATGGCCGTCTAGCCTCCTCCAATGAATCATCTGATGCCCGACAACGAATTCGCCATGCTTTGGCTACTTGTTCTTCTCCATGTCAACCAACATGATCATGGCGATGTCCTCATCTTCATTCACACATATTCCTCTTGTGAGAATGAATCATCGTAAAAAGGAGGAAACACAATAACCCATCTACACAATATGACATATTTCATTATGAACATGCTCTAGCTCACAACAAATGAACAAAAATACCTAAGGGGAAGTTCATCGAACGCGAAGTGGGCACCGACCTCCAACTCGGCTGGAGTAGGTCATCATGGCTGAGATTGTCATCGGATGCCTAGCAAAGCCATCGAGAGGGGCCCAGGGGACGAAGGGGACCGGAGGATGGAGCATCGCCTAGAACGAGCATCAAGAGCCCGGCATGAACCTGCGGCTTAGCTGTGTTCATGGTGGTCGCGTGCAGGTCGCCAGACCACTAATCGAAATCGGTTGGCAACGACAGGGCGGAGGATGGCTGAAATCAGCGAAATCGGGCGGCGACGTCTCGAGCTATGGCAGTCACAGGGGTCGCAAAAATTTTCCCGGGCTATGAGGATGAATAGTGGCATGGCTTGGGCGGCTGAGGGAGTGGAGGCGGCGTCTCCTGGCCAAAACCAGGTGGGGCAAAGGTAGGGTGAGGCGGCGCGCCGATCGTGAAACTTCAAGGGTGGGGCGGTGCGCGATTTGCTTTTAGGGTTGCTTTGTATTCCGGGAATATGAAAATAGGAATGATAAGAAAATAAAAAACGCATGATTGAGATGTCACATATCGCGAAATCTTACAAAATTTCCAAACAAAGGAGTCCTGCAATGAGTGCCTTTAGATGGTGCATAAGAAAGAGGGATTTGTAGAGGATTGAAGATAGAGAATAGAGAAAGATAGAGTGAATCTGCATTGGACCTATCAAAGAAAAGAAAAAAGAGATTTGAGCTCAAGCTGGAATTCCTATCGAATGGGGCATAGGAATGAATTTGATATGCATAATCCTATGACCCAAAGGACTTCTCCATAGGAATAATTCCTTAGGATTCAAATCCTCTAGAATTCCAAGGAAAATCCTTCAATTCAAAGGTCCTTAGGGCCTCTTTGATTTGCAGGATTGTAGAGACGCAGGAATAGGAAAAACTCAATATTGGAATGGCATGCCCATTTGAACCATTCAGGAGTTGAGTTTGTTTGATTGCATTATAGGAAAAACAAAGGATCATTTTCAAGAAGTTTGAGTGGATGCTAGATTCCTATGCAATGTAGTACAAATGTTTACTTAGAAAAATTCATGTAGGATTTCAATCCTACAAATCAAAAGACCAATGTAGGAAAAAATTCTAAGGGTGCTACTCCTCTAAAATCTTGTGAAAATACTTTGAATCAAAGAGGCCCTTAGCCTTTGGGCTGATCGAAGGCTATATTTTACAATTGGGTCGCGAAATATATGTAGTAGCTTAGAAAATTTAGCAAGCCATGCAATTTTAACAGTTGGAGGGTTTTTTGGGCCAAAAGCTCTTTTTTTACGTATTTAACTCAATTTAAGCTAGGTGTTGCAGATGCTCTTACGCTTGTAAATACCCACCATTACCAAAACTATAAGACTTGTTTGTCTTTATTGTTGGGGAACGTAGTATTTCAAAAAAAAATCCTACGATCACGCAAGATCTATCTAGGAGATGCATAGCAACGAGAGGGGAGAGTGTGTCTACGTACCCTCGTAGACCGAAAGCGGAAGCGTTTAGTAACGCAGTTGATGTAGTCGAACGTCTTCACGATCCAACCGATCAAGTACCGAACGCATGGCACCTCCGCGATTTGCACACGTTCAGCTCGGTGACGTCCCTCAAACTCTAGATCCAGCTGAGTCCGAGGGAGAGTTTCGTCAGCACGATGGCGTGGTGACGGTGATGATGAAGTTACCGACGCAGAGCTTCGCCTAAGCACTACGACAATATGACTGAGGTGGAAATCTGTGGAGGGGGGCACCACACACGGCTAAGAAATCAACTTGTGTGTCTATGGGGTGCCCCCCTTCCCCGTATATAAAGGAGGGGAGGAGTGTTGGGTTTCGTAGTAATTTCAAAAAAATTCCTACGCTCACGCAAGATCATGGTGATGCATAGCAACGAGAGGGGAGAATATGATCTACGTACCCTTGTAGATCGACAACGGAAGCGTTTGGTTGATGTAGTCGTACGTCTCCACGGTCCGACCGATCAAGCACCGAAACTACGGCACCTCCGAGTTCTAGCACACGTTCATCTCGATGACGATCCCCGGACTCCGATCCAGCAAAGTGTCGGGGAAGAGTTCCGTCAGCACGACGGCGTGGTGACGATCTTGATGTACTACTGCAGCAGGGCTTCGCCTAAGCACCGCTACAATATTATCGAGGACTATGGTGGAAGGGGCACCGCACACGGCTAAGAATATGATCACGTGGATCAACTTGTGTTTCTCAGGGGTGCCCCTGCCTCCGTATATAAAGGCTCAAGGGGGGTGCGGCCGGCCTAGGAGAGGCGCGCCAGGAGGAGTCCTACTCCCTCTGGGAGTAGGATTCCCCCCCCCCCCAATCCTAGTTGGAATAGGATTCGCGGAGGGGGGAAAAGAGAGAGGGGGGCCGGCCCCCTCTCCTTGTCCTATTCGGACCAAGGGAGGGGAGGGGCGCGCGGCCCATCTTGGGCTGCTCCTTCTCTTTTCCACTAAGGCCCACTTAGGCCCATATAGCTCCCGGGGGGTTCCGGTAACCTCCCGGTACTCCGGTAAAATCCCGATTTCACCCGGAACACTTCCAACATCCAAACATAGGCTTCCAATATATCAATCTTTATGTCTCGACCATTTCGAGACTCCTCGTCATGTCCGTGATCACATCCGGGACTCCAAACAACCTTCGGTACATCAAAATGTATAAACTCATAATATAACTGTCATCGTAACCTTAAGCGTGCGGACCCTACGGGTTCGAGAACAATGTAGACATGACCGAGACACGTCTCCGGTCAATAACCAATAGCGGAACCTGGATGCTCATATTGGCTCCTACATATTCTACGAAGATCTTTTATCGGTCAGACCGCATAACAACATATGTTGTTCCCTTTGTCATCGGTATGTTACTTGCCCGAGATTCGATCGTCGGTATCCCATACCTAGTTCAATCTCGTTACCGGCAAGTCTCTTTACTCGTTCTGTAATACATCATCCCGCAACTAACTCATTAGTTGCAATGCTTGCAAGGCTTAAGTGATGTGCATTACCGAGAGGGCCCAGAGATACCTCTCCGACAATCGGAGTGACAAATCCTAATCTCGAAATACGCCAACCCAACATGTACCTTTGGAGGCACCTGTAGAGCTCCTTTATAATCACCCAGTTACGTTGTGACATTTGGTAGCACACAAAGTGTTCCTCTGGCAAACGGGAGTTGCATAATCTCATAGTCATAGGAACATGTATAAGTCATGAAGAAAGCAATAGCAACATACTAAACGATCGGGTGCTAAGCTAATGGAATGGGTCATGTCAATCAGATCATTCAACTAATGATGTGATCCTGTTAATCAAATAACAACTCTTTGTCCATGGTTAGGAAACATAACCATCTTTGATTAACGAGCTAGTCAAGTAGAGGCATACTAGTGACACTATGTTTGTCTATGTATTCACACATGTATTATGTTTCCGGTTAATACAATTCTAGCATGAATAATAAACATTTATCATGATATAAGGAAATAAATAATAACTTTATTATTGCCTCAAGGGCATATTTCCTTCAGTCTCCCACTTGCACTAGAGTCAATAATCTAGATCACATCGCCATGTGATTTAACATCAATAGTTCACATCTCTATGTGATTGGTTCACATCTCCATGTGACTAACACCCAAAGGGTTTACTAGATTCAATAATCTAGTTCACATCGCTATGTGATTAAGACCCAAAAAGTGATCATGTTTTGCTTGTGAGAGAAGTTTAGTCAACGGGTCTGCCACATTCAGATCCGCATGTATTTTGCAAATTTCTATGTCAATAATGCTCTGCATGGAGCTACTCTAGCTAATTGCTCACACTTTCAATATGTATCCAGATTGAGACTTAAAGTCATCTGGATCAGTGTCAAAACTTGCATCGACGTAACCCTTTACGACGAACCTTTTGTCACCTCCGTAATCGAGAAACATATCCTTATTCCAGTAAGGATAATTTTGACCGATGTCCATTGATCTACTCCTAGATCACTATTGTACTCCCTCTCTTAACACAGTGTATGGTATACAATAGATCTGGTACACAGCATGGCATACTTTATAGAACCTATGACTGAGGCATAGGGAATGACTTTCATTCTCTTTCTATCTTCTGCCGTGGTCGGGCTTTGAGTCTTACTCAACTTCACACCTTGTAACACAGGCAAGAAACTTTTTCTTTGACTGTTCCATTTTGAACTACTTCAAAATCTTGTCAAGGTATGTACTCATTGAAAAAACTTATCAAGCGTCTTGATCTATCTCTATAGATCTTGATACTCAATATGTAAGCAGCTTCACCGAGGTCTTTCTTTGAAAAACTCCTTTCAAACATTCCTTTATGCTTTGCAGAATAATTCTACATTATCTCCGATCAACAATATGTCTTTCACATATACTTTATCAGAAATGTTGTAGTGCTCCCACTCACTTTCTTGTAAATACAGGCTTCACCGCAAGTCTGTATAAAACTATATGCTTTGATCAACTTATCAAAGCGTATATTCCAACTCCGAGATGTTTGCACCAGTCCATAGATGGATCGCTGGAGCTTGCACACTTTGTTAGCACCTTTAAGATTGACAAAACCTTCTGGTTGTATCATATACAACTCTTCTTTAATAAATCCATTAAGGAATGCAGTTTTGTTTATCCATTTGCTGGATTTCATAAAATGCGGCAATTGCTAACATGATTCGGACAGACTTAAGCAAAGATACGAGTGAGAAACTCTCATCGTAGTCAACACCTTGAACTTGTCGAAAACCTTTTTGCGACAATTCTAGCTTTGTAGATAGTAACACTACTATCAGCATACGTCTTTCTCTTGAAGATCCATTTATTTTCTATGGCTTGCCGGTTTTCGGGAAATCCATCAAAGTCCATACTTTGTTCTCATACATGGATCATATCTCAGATTTCATGGCCTCAAACCATTTCGTGGAATCTGGGCTCATCATCGCTTCCTCATAGTTCGCAAGTTCTTCATGGTCAAGTAACATGACCTCCAGAATAGGATTACCGTACCACTCTGGTGCGGATCTCACTCTGGTTTACCTACGAGATTCGATAGTAACTTGATCTGAAGTTACATGATCATCATCATTAGCTTCCTCACTAATTGGTGTAGTAGTCACGGGAACAGATTTCTGTGATGAACTACTTTCCAATAAGGGAGCAGGTACAATTACCTCATCAAGTTCTCTACTTTCCTCCCACTCACGTCTTTCGAGAGAAACTCCTTCTCTAGAAAGGATCCATTCTTAGCAACGAATGTCTTGCCTTCGGATCTGTGATAGAAGGTGTACCCAACTGTCTCCTTTGGGTATCCTATGAAGACATATTTCTCCGATTTGAGTTTGAGCTTATCGAGATGAAACTTTTTCACATAAGCATCGCAACTCCAAACTTTAAGAAACGACAGCTTAGGTTTCTTGCCAAACCGTAGTTCACACAGTGTCGTCTCAACGGATTTAGATGGTGCCCTATTTAACGTGAATGCAGCTGTCTCTAATGCATAACCCCAAAACGATAGTGGTAGATCGGTAAGAGACATCATAGATCGCACTATATCTAATAAAGTACGGTTGTGACGTTCGGACACACCATTACACTATGGTGTTCCAGGTGGCTTGAGTACTGAAACTATTTCACATTGTTTTAATTGAAGGCCAAACTCGTAACTCAAATATTTTACCTCTGCGATCATATTGTAGAAACTTTTATTTTCTTGTCACGATGATTTTCCACTTCACTCTGAAATTCTTTGAACTTTTCAAATGTTTCAGACTTATGTTTCATCAAGTAGATATACCCATATCTGCTCAAATCATCTGTGAAGATTAGAAAATAATGATACCTGCCACGAGCCTATTCATCAGACCACATACATCAGTATGTATGATTTCCAACAAATCTGTCGCTCGCTCCATTGTTCCGGAGAACGGAGTCTTAGTCATCTTTGCCCATGAGGCATGGTTCGTAAGCATCAACTGATTCATAATCAAGTGATTCCAAAATCCCATCAGCATGGAGTTTCTTCATGCGCTTTACACCAATATGACCTAAACGGCAGTGCCACAAATAAGTTGCACTATCATTATTAACTTTGCTTCTTTTGGCTTCAATATCATGAATATGTGTATTACTACGATCGAGATCCAACTAACCATTTTCATTGGGTGTGTAACCATATAAGGTTTTATTCATGTAAACAGAACAACAATTTATTCTCTTACTTAAATGAATAACCATATTGCAATAAACATGATCAAATCATATTTATGCTCAACGCAAACACCAAATAACACTTATTTAGGTTCAACACTAATCCCGAAAGTATAGGGAGTGTGCGATGATGATCATGTCAATCTTGGAACCACTTCCAACACACATCGTCACTTCACCCTTAACTAGTCTCTGTTTATTCTGCAACTCCCGTTTCAAGTTACTAATCTTAGCAACTGAACTAGTATCAAATACTGAGGGGTTGCTATAAACACTAGTAAAGTACACATCAATAACATGTATATCAAATATACTTATGTTCACTTTGCCATCCTTCTTATCCGCCAATCACTTGGGGTAGTTCCGCTTCCAGTGACCAGTCCCTTTGCAGTAGAAGCACTTAGTCTCAGGCTTAGGATCAGACTTGGGCTTCTTCACTTGAGCAGCAACTTGCTTGTTGTTCTTTTTGAAGTTCCCCTTCTTCCCTCTGCCCTTTTCTTGAAACTAGTGGTCTTGTCTACCATCAACACTTGATGTTTTTTCTCGATTTCTACCTTCATCAATTTCCACATTGCGAAGAGCTTGGGAATCATTTCCGTTATCCCTTGCATATCATAGTTCATCACGAAGTTCTACTAACTTGGTGATGGTGACTAGAGAATTCTGTCAATCACTATCTTATCTGGAAGATTAACTCCCACTTGATTCAAGCGATTGTAGTACTCAGACAATCTGGGCACATGCTCACTAGTTGAGCAATTCTCCTCCATCTTTTAGCTATAGAACTTGTTGGAGACTTCATATCTCTCAACTCGGGTATTTGCTTGAAATATTAACTTCAACTCCTGGAACATCTCATATGGTCCATGACGTTCAAAACATCTTTGAAGTCCCGATTCTAAGCTGTTAAGCATGGTGCACTAAACTATCAAGTAGTCATCATATTGAGCTAGCCAAACGTTCATAACGTCTGCATCTGCTCCTGCAATAGGCCCGTCACCTAGCGGTGCATCAAGGACATAATTCTTCTGTGTAGCAATGAGGATAAACCTCAGATCACGGATCCAATCCGTATCATTGCTACTAACATCTTTCAACACAATTTTCTCTAGGAACATATCAAAATAAACACAGGGAAGCAACAATGCGAGCTATTGATCTACAACATGATTTTGCAAAATACTACCAGGACTAAGTTCATGATAAATTTAAGTTCAATTAATCATATTACTTAAGAACTCCCACTTAGATAGACATCCCTCTAATCCTCTAAGTGATTACGTGGTCCAAATCAACTAAACCATGTCCGATCATCACGTGAGATGGAGTAGTTTCATTGGTGAACATCACTATGTTGATCATATCTACTATATGATTCACGCTCGACCTTTCGGTCTCCGTGTTCCGAGGCCATATCTGTATATGCTTGGCTCGTCAAGTATAACCTGAGTATTCCGCGTGTGCAACTGTTTTGCACCCGTTGTATTTGAACGTAGAGCCTATCACACCCGATCATCACGTGGTGTCTCAGCACGAAGAACTTTCGCAATGGTGCATACTCAGGGAGAACACTTCTTGATAATTAGTGAGAGATCATCTTATAATGCTACCGTCAATCAAAGAAAGATAAGATGCATAAAAGATAAACATCACATGCAACCAATATAAGTGATATGATATGGCCATCATCATCTTGTGCTTGTGATCTCCATCTTCGAAGCCCCTTCGTGATCACCATCATCACCGGCGTGACACCTTGATCTCCATGGTAGCATCATTGTCGTCTCGCCAATCTTATGCTTCCACAACTATCGCTACCGCTTAGTGATAAAGTAAAGCATTACAGCGTGATTGCATTGCATACAATAAAGCGACAACCATATGGCTCCTGCCAGTTGCCGATAACTCGGTTACAAAACATGATCATCTCATACAATAAAATTTAGCATCATGTCTTGACCATATCACATCACAACATGCCCTGCAAAAACAAGTTAGACGTCCTCTACTTTGTTGTTGCAAGTTTTACGTGGCTGCTACGGGCTTAAGCAAGAACCAATCTTACCTACGCATCAAAACCACAATGATAGTTTGTCAAGTTGGTGCTGTTTTAACCTTCGCAAGGACCGGGCGTAGCCACACTCGGTTCAACTAAAGTTGGAGAAACTGCCACCCGCAAGCCACCTATGTGCAAAGCACGTCGGGAGAACCGGTCTCGCGTAAGCGTACGCGTAATGTCGGTCCGGGCCGCTTCGTCCAACAATACCGCCGAACCAAAGTATGACATGCTGGTAAGTAGTATGACTTATATCGCCCACAACTCACTTGTGTTCTACTCGTGCATATAACATCAACACATAAAACCTAGGCTCGGATGCCACTGTTGGGTTTCGTAGTAATTTCAAAAAAATTCCTACGCTCACGCAAGATCATGGTGATGCATAGAAATGAGAGGGGAGAATATGATCTACGTACCCTTGTAGATCGACAACGGAAGCGTTTGGTTGAGGTAGTCGTACGTCTCCACGGCCCGACCGATCAAGCACCGAAACTACGGCACCTCCGAGTTCTAGGACACGTTCAGCTCGATGACGATCCCCGGACTCCGATCCAGCAAAGTGTCGGGGAAGAGTTCCGTCAGCACGATGGCATGGTGACGATCTTGATGTACTACTGCAGCAGGGCTTCGCCTAAGCACCGCTACAATATTATCAAGGACTATGGTGGAAGGGGCACCGCACACGGCTAAGAATATGATCACGTGGATCAACTTGTGTTTCTCAGGGGTGCCCCTGCCTCCGTATATAAAGGCTCAAGGGGGGTGCGGCCGGCCTAGGAGAGGCACGCCAGGAGGAGTCCTACTCCCTCTGGGAGTAGGATCCCCCCCCCCCCAATCCTAGTTGGAATAGGATTCGCGGAGGGGGGAAAAGAGAGAGGGGGGCCGGCCCCCTCTCCTTGTCCTATTCGGACCAAGGGAGGGGAGGGGCGCGTGGCCCATCTTGGGCTGCTCCTTCTCTTTTCCACTAAGGCCCACTTAGGCCCATATAGCTCCTGGGGGGTTCCGGTAACCTCCCGATACTCCGGTAAAATCCCGATTTCACCCGGAACACTTCCGACATCCAAACATAGGCTTCCAATATATCAATCTTTATGTCTCGACCATTTCGAGACTCCTCATCATGTCTGTGATCACATCCGGGACTCCGAACAACCTTCGGTACATCAAAATGTATAAACTCATAATATAACTGTCATCGTAACCTTAAGCGTGCGGACCCTACGGGTTCGAGAACAATGTAGACATGACCGAGACACGTCTCTGGTCAATAACCAATAGCGGAACCTGGATACTCATATTGGCTCCTACATATTCTACGAAGATCTTTTATCGGTCAGACTGCATAACAACATACGTTGTTCCCTTTGTCATCGGTATGTTACTTGCCCGAGATTCGATCGTCGGTATCCCATACCTAGTTCAATCTCGTTACCGGCAAGTCTCTTTACTCGTTCTGTAATACATCATCCCGCAACTAACTCATTAGTTGCAATGCTTGCAAGGCTTAAGTGATGTGCATTACCGAGAGGGCCCAGAGATACCTCTCCGACAATCGGAGTGACAAATCCTAATCTCGAAATACGCCAACCCAACATGTACCTTTGGAGACACCTGTAGAGCTCCTTTATAATCACCCAGTTACGTTGTGACGTTTGGTAGCACACAAAGTGTTCCTCTGGCAAACGGGAGTTGCATAATCTCATAGTCATAGGAACATGTATAAGTCATGAAGAAAGCAATAGCAACATACTAAACGATCGGGTGCTAAGCTAATGGAATGGGTCATGTCAATCAGATCATTCAACTAATGATGTGATCCTCTTAATCAAATAACAACTCTTTGTCCATGGTTAGGAAACATAACCATCTTTGATTAACGAGCTAGTCAAGTAGAGGCATACTAGTGACACTCTGTTTGTCTATGTATTCACACATGTATTATGTTTCCGGTTAATACAATTCTAGCATGAATAATAAACATTTATCATGATATAAGGAAATAAATAATAACTTTATTATTGCCTCTAGGGCATATTTCCTTCAAGGAGGAGGAGGGTCGGCCTCAAGGGGCACGCCCAAGGGGGGGATTCCTACTCCTAGTAGGAGTAGGTTTCCCCCTTTCCTAGTCCAAGTAGGAGAAGAAGGAAGGAGAGGGAGAGGGAGAGGGAGAAGGAAAGAGGGGGGCGCCGCCCCCTCCTAGTCCAATTCAGACCAGCCCATGGGGGGCGCGCTGCCTCCCCTTGTGGCCCTTCTCTCCTTTCCAATAAAGCCCAATAAGGCCCAATACTTCTGCCGGTGAATTCCCGTAACTCCCCGGTTCTCCGAAAAATACCCGAATCACTCGGAACCTTTTCAATGTCCGAATATAGCCTTCCAATATATGAATCTTTACCTCTCAACCATTTCGAGACTACTCGTCATGTCCGTGATCTCATTCGGGACTCCGAACAAACTTCGGTCATCAAATCACATAACTCATAATACAAATCATCATTGAGCATTAAGCGTGCGGACCCTATGGGTTCGAGAACTATGTAGACATGACCGAGACACATCTTCGGTCAATAACCAATAGCGGAACCTGGATGATCATATTGGCTCCTACATATTCTACGAAGATCTTTATCGGTCAAACCGCATAACAACATATGTTGTTCCCTTTGTCATCAGTATGTTACTTGCCCGAGATTCGATCGTCGGTATCATCATACCTAGTTCAATCTCGTCGCCGGCAAGTCTTTTTATTCGTTCTGTAATGCATGATCCCGCAACAAACTCATTAGTCACATTTCTTGCAAGGCTTATAGTGATGTGCATTACCGAGAGGGCCAGAGATACCTCTCCGACAATCGGAGTGACAAATCCTAATCTCAATTTATGCCAACTCAACAAACACCATCGGAGACACTTGTAGAGCATCTTTATAATCATCCAGTTACGTTGTGACGTTTGATAGCACATTAAGTGTTCCTCCGGTATTCAGGAGTTGCATAATCTCATAGTCATCGGAACATGTATAAGCCATGAAGAAAGCAATAACAATAAACTAAACGATCATAGTGCTAAGATAGCGGAAGGGTCTAGTCCATCACATCATTCTCTAATGATGTGATCCCGTTCATAAAATGACAACACATGTCCATGCTTAGGAAACTTAACCATCTTTGATTAACGAGCTAGTCAAGTAGAGGCATACTAGGGACACTCTATTTGTCTATGTATTCACACATGTACTAAGTTTCCGGTTAATACAATTCTAGCATGAATAATAAACATTTATCATGATATAAGGAAATATAAATAACAACTTTATTATTGCCTCTAGGGCATATTTCCTTCAGTCTCCCACTTGCACTAGAGTCAATAATCTAGTTCACATCGTCATGTGATTTCACACCAATAGTTCACATATTTATGTGATTAGTTCACATCTTCATGTGACTAATACCCAAAGGGTTTACTAGAGCCAATAATCTAGTTCACATCGCTATGTGATTAATACCCAAAGAGTGATCATGTTTTGCTTGTGAGAGAAGTTTAGTCTATGGGTCTGCAACATTCAGATCCGTATGTATTTTGCAATTTTTTGTGTCTACAATACTCTGCACGGAGCTACTCTAACTAATTGCTCCCACTTTCAATATGTATCTAGATCGAGACTTAGAGTCATCTAGATCGGTGTAAAAAGCTTGCATCGACGTAACTCTTTATGATGAACTCTTTTATCACCTCGATAATCGAGAAATATTTTCTTAGTCCTCTAAGGATAATTTTGACCGTTGTCCAGTGATGTAACGCCCTCGATGCGGCTATAGCTCCCACGTGTCGAGGCACGACTTAGAGACATAACCGCATTGAAAGCAATGTCGCAAGTCAGGCAATCATTACAACAACCCATGCAATATATATTATAAGGGGAAGAACATAGTTGGCTTACACTCGCCACGTCACATCAGAGTACATAAATAACATCCATCATACAATCACTCATGGCCCGACTACGGCGCCAAAATAGGAGAAAAACCCAATATGCGACAAGGCCCTGAATCAAACCCCAACTAGGCACCACTACTGATCATCGGGAAAGGAAACATAATAACGCTGAGAGTCCTCGTCAAACTCCCACTTGAGCTCGTAATCGTCCCCTAGAGCGGAAACACCTGGACCTGCATCTGGAGTTATAGTAGCTGTGAGCCACAGGGACTCAGCAATCTCGCACCCTCACGGTCAAGACTATTTAAGCTTATAGGAAGGGTAAGGCAAGTATAAGTGGAGCTGCAGCAAGCGGCTAGCATATGTGGTGGCTATCTTATTCGCAAAAGAGAGCGAGAAGAGGAGGCAAAGCACGAGCGAGAATCTAGAAGGACAACCTGCGCAAGCATAACTCCAACACCATGTCCACTTCCTGGACTCCGCCGAGAAGAGGCCATCACGGCAACACACTCAGTTGATTCATTTTAATTAATTAAGGTTTAAGTTATCTACAACCGGACATTAACAAATTCCCATCTGCCCATAACCGCGGGCACGGCTTTTGAAAGTTCAATCCCTGCAGGGGAGTCCCAACTTAGCCCATGACAAGCTATCACGGTCAACGAAGGAATAGACCTCCACCCGAGACACACCGATCAGACTCGGCAACCCGGTACAACAAGACAATTCGACAGGTTAAAACAAGACCAGCAACACCGCCCGAATGTGCCGACAAATCCCGATAGGAGCTGCACATATCTCTTTCTCAGGGAACACTCAGATGAGCGCTCCATACAACTAAAACCAAACCTCGAGTTTCCCCGAGGGGGTGCTGCACAGGACTCTAGTTTGGACCAACACTCAGAGGAGCACTGGCCCGGGGGGTTAAAATAACATGACCCTTGAGTCTGCAGAACCCAAGGGAAAGAAAAGGCTAGGTGGCAAATGGTAAGACCAATGTTGGGCATTGCTGGAAAAGCTTTAATCAAGGCGAACTATCAAGGGGTTCCCATTATAACCCAACCGCGTAAGGAACGCAAAATCCGGGAACATAACACCGATATGACGGAAACTAGGGCGGCAAGAGTGGAACAAAACACTAGGCGAGAGGCCGAGCCTTCCACCCTTTACCAAGTATATAGATGCATTAAGATAACATAGCAATATAATGATATCCCCAACAAGTAAATAAAAGATGTTCCAACAAGGAACGGCCTCCAAACTTCACCTACAACTAGCAACGCTATAAGAGGGGCTGAGCAAAGCGGTAACATAGTCAATCAACGGTTTGCTAGGACGAGGTGGGTTAGAGGTTCAACATGGCAATCGGGAGGCTGACAAGCAAAAGGTAGGCATCGTAGCATTGGCATAGCAAGAGCGAGCAAACTAGCATAGCAAAGATAGTAGTGATTTCGAGGGTATGATCATCTTGCCTGCACAGTTGTCAGAGTTGACTGGATCCTCACAAGAAAACTCAACGGGCTCCTCGGTAGCGAACTCGTCTCCCGGCTCTACCCAACAAGTCAAACAAGCAACAAGGATACAATCAACCACGTGCAAGAACAAGCAATATGATGAAATGATGATATGCTATATGGAATGCGATGCGGGATGCAAAATGCAACATATGACAGGAAATGCATGAACCTGGCCTCAACTTGGAATTCCAAGGGTGCCACTGGATAGAGGGGATGAAATCACTTAAAAACGATGTAAAGATCATTGGAATCGGAGTTACGGTTTGGAAATGGCAAGCGTTTTAAGATATGACACCGGTCTGCAATTTACAGCAAGTAGGCATCTAAATGCAATGCAACGAACATGCTACAGCCACCAAACATGACAACAAAATGCATGGCAGAGATGCCCACAAGATGCTTAACAAAATACTAGCACTGAGCCATGGCCAATTCATCCATTATGAGGTTCAAACAAGCATGGCAAAAACGCAAATGCAAAACAGATTCCAGACTTAGTGAAATTAACACTTGTCTGGAATTTCAGATCACGAAGCCCTCTTCAGAGCAGCAAAACAATATGATACATGACCTGAACATGACAAGTAAGAACATGGCATGGAGCTACTCAACAAGCTTAACAAAAGACCCAAAGTGACCTGGGGCGAAAAGGGTTCACAAAATATATTAACGGGCACACAAACATAGCATAAAACACAATCAGTTTTCAGACTGTGAAAACTGAGACATGCTGAAATATAACTCACGAAGGCATGTAAACGAGCTCGATGCACTCACCACGGTGCAAGTCATAGCAAGGCAAGCATACATACATTAAGAAGGCACACAATACAAGCTAGACATGGCAAGAACAATGGCATAGCATGCACGGATCAACTACAATAACGCCGGCAAAATCGCAAACGAGTTGACGATCTGCCCAGATTCACCACGAAGCAAAAGTAGAGCTCGATTGACTCAAGTTAGAGTACTCCATAATTGCAAACAAAGACATGAATGGATAGAGCATAACATGAATAACAACACTCCTTTACTGATCATCCTCAAAAGAGGCACGGATCACTAGGAAACAAGCTGAACATATGGCATCATGAACTAAAATATCCCAGACTTAGTGAAAATCACTGTCCCTGAAAACAGATTTACCGGGTGCCTCACTTTGCAAGCTTGCACAAGTCACCCCACACATCCTAAAAATGCATGGGTTTCACCCCTGGAAAGAAGACAAAATGCTTAACAAAACATATGAAGGACTCACAGGCATAGCATGCACACAATAATCATGGCAAAAATGACAAAAGTCTAAGATGAACTAGCAGATCTGACAATTAACTCACGAAGCCTCCTTCTAACAGCATCTTGGGCATCAAGATGAGCTCAAAAGAAAATGATGCAATGGAATGAAATGATGTACTCGTCGAGGCGAACATTTTGATATATTATATGTCCAAATCGGAGCTACAGATGCAAAGTTACGGGCGGTCAAAGTATGCATAAAAAACTAGGGTTAGGGACGAAAAGTCAACCGAAATGGCCCAGATCCAGATCTGGCGCGTTCTTCGATGTTCGCCGGAAACACTGTAGTTCGAATCGCCGGAGAGGAGAGGGACGACCGGAGCTCGGGGAAGAGGCCGGGGCTCACCGGCTGGAGCAAGGCGGCGCCGGCGGTGGTGGACGGGGGCGGCGCCGGCTCGGGCGGCGACCCACGGCGAGACAGGCGGCGGCGGGGCGTGGCTCGCGCGCCGGCGAGGTGCGGCGGTCACCGGCCGGTGATGGAGGCCGCGGGCGGAGGTCGGGCGCGGGGGAGAAGACAGGCGGCGGCGGCGGCGGAGTGGCCCAGTCGGGCGCGGGAGCGGGCTGGAGATGGGCTTCGGGCCCGGCGGCGGTGGCGATGTGGACCGGGCGGCGGGGCGAATCGTGGCGCGCCACGTGGCGGCGGAAAGGCGGACCGGACGTGTCCGTCGGCGGGAATGTGTCCGGCGGCGCGCGGTGAGATTTTTTTAGGGTTCGGAGGTAGGGGAAGATCCGAAAAACGGGGGGGTGTATATATAGGCATAAGTGGAGCTAGGAGAGTCCAAATGAGGTGCGGTTTTCGGCCACGCGATCGTGATCGAACGCTCTAGGACATGGAGCAGAGTTTGGTGGGTTTTGGGCCAAATTGGAGGGGTGTTGGGCTGCAACACACACGAGGCCTTTTCGGTCACTCGGTTAACCGTTGGAGTATCAAACGAAGTCCAAATGATACGAAACTTGACAGGCGGTCTACCGGTAGTAAACCAAGGCCGCATGACAAGTCTCGGTCCAATCCGGAGATGTTTAATCCCCACACACGAAAGAAAGCTAGAAATGGCCACCGGAGGAGAACGAAGCGCCGGAATGCAAAACGGACAACGGGGAAAATGCTCGAATGCATGAGATGAACACGTATGCAAATGCAATGCACATGATGACATGATATGAGATGCATGAAAACGAAAACAACACACGGAGACAAAGACCCGAACCCGAGGAAATAAATATAACTTAACACCGGAAACGGCAAGAGTTGGAGTACAATTAGGGAAAGTTACATCCGTGGTGTTACAAGTGATCTACTCCTAGATCACTATTGTACTCCCTTTCCAAAATCATGCTAATGTATACAATAGGTCTGGTACACAACATAGCATACTTTATAGAACCTATGACTGAGGCATAGGGAATGACTTTTCATTCTCTTTCTATTTTCTACCATGGCCTGGTTTTGAGTCTTTACTCAATTTCACACCTTACAACTCAGGCAAGAACACCTTCTTTTGACTGGTCCATTTTGAACTCCTTCAAAATCTTACAAGGTATGTACTCATCGAAAGTCTTATCAAGTGTCTTGATCTATCTTTATAGATCTTAATGCCCAATATGTAAGTAGCTTTACAGGTAATTCTTTATTTGAAAAACTCCTTTCAAATTCTCCTTTATGCTTTCTAGAAAATTCTACATCATTTCCGATCAACAATATGTCATTCACATATACTTATCAGAAAGGCTGTAGTGCTCCCACTCACTTTCTTGTAAATGCATGCTTCACCGTAAGTCTGTATAAAACTATATGCTTTGATCAACTCATCAAAGCGTATATTCCAACTCCGGGATGCTTGCAACAGTCCATAGATGGATCGCTGGAGCTTGCACACTTTGTTAACACCTTTAGGATTGACAAAACCTTCTGGTTGCATCATATACAACTCTTCTCTAATAAATCTATTAAGGAATGTAGTTTTGATATCCATTTGCCAGATTTCATAAAATGCGGCAACTTCTAACATGATTCGGACAGACTTTTAAGCATCGATACGAGTAAGAAAATCTCATTGTAGTCAACACCTTGAACTTGTCGAAAACCTTTTCGCGACAATTCGAGCTTTGTAGATAGTAACACTACTATCAGTGTCCATCTTCCTCTTGAAGATCCATTTATTCTGAATGGCTCACCGATCATCGGGCAAGTCAATCAATGTCCATACTTTGTTCTCATACATGGATCTCATCTCAGATTTCATGGCCTTAAGCCATTTCATGGAATCTGGGCTCATCGTTGCTTCCTCGTAGTTCATAGGTTCGTCATGGTCTAGTAACACGACTTCCAGAATAGGATCACCGTACCACTCTGGTGCGGAACGTACTCTGGTTGACCTACGAGGTTCGGTAGTAACTTGATCTAAAGTTTCATGATCATCATCATTAACTTCCTCACTAATTGGTGTAGGCATCACTAGAACTGATTTTTGTGATGAACTACTTTCCAATTCGGGAGAAGGTACAATTAACTCATCAAGTTCTACTTTCCTCCCACTCACTTCTTTCGAGAGAAACTTCTTCTCTAGAAAGGATCCACTCTTAGCAACAAAGATCTTGCCTTCGGATATGTGATAAAAGGCGTACCCAACAGTTTCTTTTTGGTATCCTATGAAGACGCACTTCTCCGATTTGGGTTTGAGATTATTAGGCTGAAACTTTTTCACATAAGCATCGCAACCCCAAACTTTAAGAAACGACAACTTAGGTTTCTTGCTAAACCACAATTCATACGGTGTCATCTCAATGGATTTTTAGATGGTGCCCTATTTAACGTGAATGCAACTGTCTCTAATGCATAACCCCAAAACGATATTGGTAAATTGGTAGGACACATCATAGATCGCACCATATCTAATAAAGTACGGTTATGACGTTCGGACACACCATTACGCTATGGTGTTCCAGGTGGCCTGAGTTGCGAAACTATTCGACATTGTTTCAACTGAAGGCCAAACTCGTAACTCAAATATTTCGTCTCCGCGATCAGATCGTAGAAACTTTATTTTCTTGTTACGATGATTCTCCACTTCACTCTGAAATTCTTTGAACTTTTAAAACATTTCAGACTTGTGTTTCATTAAGTAGATATACTCATATCTGCTCAAATCATCTGTGAAGGCCAGAAAATAACGATACCCGCCGCGAGCCTCAACACTCATCAGACCGCATACATCGTTATGTATTATTTTCAATAAGTCAGTGGCTCGCTCCATTGTTCCGGAGAACGAAGTCTTAGTCATCTTTCCCATGAGGCATGGTTCGCAAGCATCAAGTGATTCATAATCAAGTGATTCCAAAAGCCCATCGGCATGGAGTTTCTTCATGCGCTTTACACCAATATGACCTAAACGGCAGTGCCACAAATAAGTTGCACTATCATTATTAACTTTGCATCTTTTGGCATCAATATTATGTGTATCACTGTGATCAAGATTCAGTAAACCATTTACATTGGATGTAAGACCATAGAAGGTTTTATTCATGTAAACAGAACAACAATTATTCTCTAACTTAAATGAATAACCGTATCACGATAAACATGATCCAATCATATTTATGCTCAACGCAAACACCAAATAACATTTATTTAGTTCCAATACTAATCCCGAAGATACAGGGAGTATGCGATGGTGATCTTATCAACCTTGGAATCACTTCCAACACACATCGTCACCTCGCCCTCAACTAGTCTCTGTTCATTTTGTAATTCCTGTTTCAAGTTACTAATCATAGCAACTAAACCAGTATCAAATACCCAGGGGCTACTATGAACACTAGTAAAGTACACATCAATAACATGTATATCATATATACTTTTTGTTCACTTTGTCATCCTTCTTATCCGCCAAGTATTTGGGGCAGTTCCGCTTCTAGTGACCATTTCCTTTGCAGTAGAAGCACTCATTTTCAGGCTTGGGTCTAGCTTTGGGCTTCTTCATGGGAGTGGCAACTTGCTTGCCATTCTTCTTGAAGTTCCATTTCTTTCTCTTGCCCTTTTACTTGAAGCTAGTGGTCTTGTCAACCATCAACACTTGATGTTTTTCTTGATTTCTACCTTCACCGATTTCAGCATCATGAAGAGCTTGGGAATCATTTTCATTATCCCTTGCATATTATAGTTCATCACAAAGTTCCAGTAACTTGGTGATAGTGACTAGAGAACTCTGTCAATCACTATCTTATCTGGAATATTAACTCCCACTTGATTCAAATGATTGTAGTACCCAGACATTCTGAGCACATACTCACTAGTTGAGCTATTCTCCTCCATCTTGTAGGCAAAGTACTTTCTCAGAGGTCTTATACCTCTTGACATGGGCATGAGTCTGAAATACCAATTTCAGCTCTTGGAACATCTTATATGCTCCGTGGTGTTCAAAACGTTTTTGAAGTCCCGATTCTAAGCCGTAAAGCATGGTGCACTAAACTATCAAGTAGTCATCATAGTGAGCTTGCCAAACGCTCATAACGTCTGCATCTGCTCCTACAATAGGTCTGTCACCTAGCAGTGCATCAAGGACACAGTACTTTTGTGCAGTAATGAGGATAATCCTCAGATCACGGACCCAGTCCGCATCATTGCTACTATCATCTTTCAACTTATTTTTCTCTAGAAACATATCAAAAATAAAACAGGGAGCTATAACGCGAGCTATTGATATACAACATAGATATGCAAAAACTATCAGGACTAAGTTCATGATAAATTAAGTTCAATTAATCATATTACTTAAGAACTCCGACTTAGATAGACATCCCTCGAGTCATATAAGTGATCACGTGATCCATATCAACTAAACCATGTCCGATCATCACGTGAGATGGAGTAGTCTTCAATGGTGAACATCTGCACTTGGTCATATCTGCTATATGATTCACGTTCGACCTTTCAGTCTCCAGTGTTCCGAAGCCATATCTGCATATGCTAGGCTCGTCAAGTTTAACCCGAGTATTCTGCATGTGCAAAACTGGCTTGCACCCGTTGTATGTGAACGTAGAGTATATCACACCCGATCATCGCGTGGTGTCTCGGCATGACGAACTGTCGCAACGGTGCATACTCAGGGAGAACACTTATACCTTGAAATTTTAGTATGGTATCATCTCATAATGCTACCATCGTACTAAGCAAAATAAGATGCATAAAAGATAAACATCACATGCAATCAAAATATGTGACATGATATGGCAATCATCATCTTGTGCCTTTGATCTCCATCTCCAAAGTACCGTCATGAGCTCCATCGTCACCGGCATGACACCATGATCTCCATCATCTTGATCTCTATCAATGTGTCGTCACTTGGTCGTCTCGCCAACTATTGCTTTTGCAACTATTGCTATCGCATAGTGATAAAGTAAAGTAATTATATGGCGCTTGCATCTTATGCAATAAAGAGACAATCATATGGCTCCTGCCAGTTGCCGATAACTTTAACAAAACATGATCATCTCATACAACAATTTATATCTCACCACGTCCTGACCATATCACATCATAACATGCCCTGCAAAAATAAGTTAGACGTCCTCTACTTTGTTGTTGCAAGTTTTTTACGTGGCTGCTACGGGATTCTACCAAGAACCGTTCTTACCTACGCATCAAAACCACAATGATTTTTCGTCAAGTGTGCTGATTTAACCTTCAACAATGACCGGGCGTAGTCAAATTCGATTCAACTAAAGTTGGAGAAACATACACCCGCTAGCCACCTGTGTGCAAAGCACGTCGGTAGAACCAGTCTCATGAATGCGGTCATGTAATGTCGGTCCGGGCCGCTTCATTCAACAATACCGCCAAATCAAAGTAAGACGTTGCTAGTAAGTAGTATGACTATTATCACCCACAACTCTTTGTGTTCTACTTATGCATATAACATCTACGCATAGACCTGGCTCGGATGCCACTGTTGGGAAACGCGGTATTTCAAAAAAATTCCTACGACCACGCAAGATCTATCTAGGAGATGCATAGCAACGAGAGGGGAGAGTGTGTTTACGTACCCTCGTAGACCGAAAGCGAAAGCATTTAGTAGCGTGGTTGATGTAGTCGAACGTCTTTACGATCCAACTGATCAAGTACCGAACACACGGCACCTCCGCGATCTGCACACGTTCAGCTCGGTGACGTCCCTCGAACTCTAGATCCAGCTGAGGCCGAGGGAGAGTTTCGTCAGCATGACGGCATGGTGACGGTGATGATGAAGTTACTGACGCACGGCTTCTCCTAAGCACTACGACAATATGACCGAGGTGGAAATCTGTGAAGAGGGGCACCGCACACGGCTAAGAAATCAACTTGTGTGTCTATGGGGTGCCCCCTCCCCCGTATATGAAGGAGGGGAGGAGGAGGAGGGCCGGCCTCAAGGGGCGCGCCCCAAGGGGGGGATTCCAACTCCTAGTAGGAGTAGGTTTCCCCCTTTTCTAGTCCAAGTAGGAGAAGAAGGAAGGAAAGGGGGAGGGAGAAGGGAAGAGGGGGCACCGCCCCCTCCTAGTCCAATTCGGACCAGCCCATGGGGGGCGCGCTGCCTCCCCTTGTGGCCCTTCTCTCCTTTCCACTAAAGTCCAATAAGGCCCAATACTTCCCCCAGTGAATTCCCGTAACTCCTCGGTTCTCCGAAAAATACCCGAATCACTCGGAACCTTTCGGATGTCTGAATATAGCCTTCCAATACATGAATCTTTACCTATCGACCATTTCGAGACTCCTCGTCATGTCCGTGATCTCATCCAGGACTCCGAACAAACTATGGTCATCAAATCACATAACTCATAATACAAATCGTCATCGAGCGTTAAGTGTGCGGACCCTACAGGTTCGAGAACTATGTAGACATGACCGAGACACATCTCCGGTCAATAACCAATAGTGGAACCTGGATGCTCATATTGGCTCCTACATATTCTTCGAAGATCTTTATCGGTCAAATCGCATAACAACATACGTTGTTCCCTTTGTCATCGGTATGTTACTTTCCTGAGATTCGATCATCGGTATCATCATACCTAGTTCAATCTTGTCACCGGCAAATCTCTTTACTCGTTCTGTAATGCATCATCCCACAACTAACTCATTAGTCACATTGCTTGCAAGGCTTATAGTGATGTGCATCACCGAGAGGGCCCAGAGATACCTCTCCGACAATCGGAGTGACAAATCATAATCTCGATCTATGCCACCTCAACAAACACCATCGGAGACACTTGTAGAGTATCTTTATAATCATCCAGTTACGTTGTGACGTTTGATAGCACACTATGTGTTCCTCCGGTATTCGAGAGTTGCATAATCTCATAGTCATAGGAACATGTATAAGTCATGAAAAAAGCAATAACAATAAACTAAACGATCATACTGCTAAGCTAACGGATGGCTAGAAAACTTAACCATCTTTGATTAATGAGCTAGTCAGGTAGAGGCATACTAGGGACACTCTGTTTGTCTATGTATTCACACATGTACTAAGTTTCTGGTTAATACAATTCTAGCATGAATAATAAACATTTATCATGATATAAGGAAATATAAATAACAACTTTATTATTGCTTCTAGGGCATATTCCCTTCATTTCTATGATCTAATGAACGAATTTAACCACGGTATATATTACCAAAACATATGAACGGTGCAGTTGTATTTATCTTGCTATATGTACATTTTTTCATATGGAGAGTGGATTTTTTTGCTCCCGGGCTTCATGGAGCCCGAAATTTTGTAACACTCAAAAATCAACCTTTTAAGTTTAAAAATATTTGAAAGAAATACATAAATACTTGTAGATGTATATTAGATGTGTGTGAAATTTCATCACGAAATACATTTTCATGCGAGCTCTAAAAAAATCAAGTACTTTTATAGTGATAGTACATGTGCTAGATATATGTGATTTTATCATTTTTTGTAGTTCGCAAAAAAAGTATTTTTCATAAAACTTTGCAGGCAAGTACTATACATCAGTATGTATGTGTGTATTTCTTTTCATAATTTTGTGAAACAATATATTTTGAATTTTAAACTCTTATAAAGGGCTCCATGGAGCCCGAGCTCTGTTTTGCATTCCCTTTCATATATACAGTACTACTTATACTAATTATGGTAACATATCATAAGTGAAAGTCTATAATGAAGTCGTGCATCGGAGACCTAAAAATATCAAATACGCCTCATGTTTTTTTGCGAAAAAATGAGCCTCATGTTACAAAAGCTCTTCCACAAAATTTAGAAACATCCTTGCAAAAAAATTCAAAATAGATTCAGAAATAAATGGACATTGCAACGATTGGGAATAACCTGATTTCATTTCGTTGATCAACATTATCGCCGACGCATGAGGACCTCATCGATGAAAGAATTACTACATAGCTTCAGTTCTGACATATATACACTACCTTCTGAACAGACGAACAACAAAAATAAAGCTGGAATGCAGTTTGTACTAGACCAAAGTGCCACAGGCGGACTTGGAAGGGTCGTAGAGCGCAGGAACCAAGTACTTCCTGCCATGCGCACCATTATAGTTGTAGCTCGCCCCGGTGGCCTGGTCCACTTTGATAAAAATTCTGTTTTTATCATTTACCTATTCGAGGTAAGCAGGAATTATGTTTGGGGATGTTGATACGTCTCAAATGTATCTATAATTTTTTATTGTTCCATCATGTTATATTATCATTCTTGGATGTTTTATATTCACTTTATAGCAACTTTACATCATTTTTTGGGACTAACCTATTGACATAGTGCCCAGTGTCGGTTGCTATTTTTTTGCTTGTTTTTTACTTCGTAGAATATCCATATCAAACGGAGTCCAAATGCCACAACATTTTTTGGAGATTTTTTCTGCCCAGAAGGCAACTTGGGAGCCATGGAAGTACCAGAGGGGAGGCCCGTGGTGCCCACAAGACACGAGGGCACGCCAGAGGCCCTGGCGCACCCAAGTGGGTAGTGGGGCCCACGGGAGTCCTTTCCACCGCCTCTTAGCTCTATAAATACCCAAATATTTCAAAAACCCTAGGGGAGTCGACGAAACATAATTCCAGCCGCCGCAAGTTTGAGAACCACGAGATCCAATCTAGAGCCCTATTCTGTCACCTTGCCAGAGGGGAACACGATCATGGAGGGGTTAATCATCCTCATTGGTGCTCCTCCGATGATGCGTGAGTAGTTCACCATAGACCTACGGGTTCGTAGGCAGTAGCAAGATGGCTTCTTCTCTCTTTTTGATTCTCAATACAATGTTCTCCTCGATGTTCTTGGAGATCTATTTGATGTAATGACTTTTTGCAGTGTCTTTGTTGGGATCCGATGAATTGCGAGTTTATGATCAGATCTAACTATGAATATTATTTGAGTCTTCTTTGATCTCTTATATGCATGATTATTATAGCCTCGTATTTCTTCTCCGGAACTTTGGTTTGGTTTGGCCAACTAGATTGATTTTTTTTTGCAATGGGAAGAGGTGCTTTGTTATGGGTTCGATCTTGCGGTGTCCTCACCTAGTGATAGGAGGGGTAGCCAGGCACGCATGTATTGTCGCTATTAAGGATAAAAAGATGGGATCTATTCCTACATGAATAGACCTTGTCTACACTATGCCATCGTTCTTATTGCATTACTCCGTTTCTCCATGAACTTAATACACTAGATGCATGCTGGATAGCGGTCGATGTGTGGAGTAATAGATGCAAGCAGGAGTCAGTCTACTAATCTTGGATGTGATGCATATATACATGATCATTGCCTTGGTTATTGCCATAATTATTTGCTCTTCTATCAATTGCCCAACAGTAATTTATTTACCCACCTTATGTTATTTTCTCGAGAGAAGCCACTAGTGAAATCTACGACCCCTGGTCTATTTTCTATCATATTGTTTTCAGATCAATTATTCCAAAACCCAAAATACTTTCCTGGACTTTTTCTTTATTTATTTTATTTTGTGTTTTTGCAAGATCTATTTATTCAATCTACTACAAATTTATCTATCTCAATACCGAGGAGGGATTGACAACCCCTCTTACGGGTTGGGTTGCAAGTATTTGTTCTTTGTGTGCAGGTACCGTTTACACAGTGTTTCTCGGTTCTCCTACTGGATTGATAACCTTCGTTTTATAGTTGTAGCAAATACTTACCATTGTTGTACTGCATCATCCTCTCCTCTTCGGGGAATTACCAACGCAGATACAAGCAATCAAGGCTGCGATCAAATCTGGGAGCATCGCCCAGAACGAGCATCAAGAGCCCGACATGAACTTGCAGCTTGGCAGTGTTCGTAGTTGTCGTGTGCTAGTCACCTGGTCACTAATCGAAAACGGTGGGCAGCGGCGGGGCGGAGGATGGCCGAAATCTGCGAAATCTGCCGATGACGTCTCGAGCTATGGCGGTCACAGGGGTCACGAAAAATGTCCCGATTTGTGGGGATTTACAGCGGTGTGGCTCGGGCGGCCGAGGAAGTGGCTGCGATGTCTCGCGGCCAAAATCGAGTGGGGCAAAGGTAGGATGAGGTGGCACGACGACTGTGAAACTTCAAGGGTGGGGCGGTGCACTATTTGGTTTTAGGGCTTGTTTGTATTGTAGGAATACGTAAATGTAGGAATAATAAGAAAATAAAAACACATGATTGAGGTGTCACGTATCATAAAATCTTCCAAAATTTCTAAACAAAGGAGTCCTGCAATGAGTGTCTTTGGATGGTGCATAAGAAAGAGGGAGTTTTAGAGGATTGAAGACAAAAAATAGAGAGAGATAGAGTGAAATGTGCATTGGACTTTTCAAAGAAAAATAAAAAGAGATTTGAGCTCATGTTGGAATTCCTATGGAATGGGGCCTAGGAATGAATTTGATAGGCATAATCCTATGATCCAAAGGGCTTCTCCATAGGAATAATTCCTTAGGATTGAAATCCTCTAGAATTCCTAGGAAAATCCTCCAATTCAAAGGTCCGTAGGGCCTTTTTGATTTGCAGGATTGTAAAAACGCTGGAATAAGGAAAACACATGATTGGAATGGCATGCCCATTTGAACCTTACAAGAGTTGAGTCTGTTTGATTTCATCACATGAAAAACAAAGGTATCTTTTCAAGAATTTGGAGTAGATGCTAGATTTCATATGCAATGCAGTACAAATGATTCTTAGAAAAAATTCTTGTAGGATTCAATCCTACAAATTAAAAGACCATTGTAGGTAAAATTTCAAAGGGTTCTACTCCTCTAAAAAAACTTGTGAAAATACTTTGAATCAAAGGGGCCCTTAGCCTTTGGGCCAATCGAAGGCTATATTTTACACTTGAGTAGAAAAATATATGCAGTACCCCGCAAAATAAATAAATGTAGTAGTCTAGAAAATTTAGCAACCCATGCAGCTTTAACAGTTGGAGTTGTTTTTGGACCAAAAACTCATATATATTTTGTCGGTATTTAACTCATTTTAAGCTAGGTGTTGCCGATGCTCTTACGCTTGTAAATACCCACCACAACCAAAACTATAAGACGTATTTGTCTTTCTGTGATCTAATGAATGAATTTAACCACTGTATATATACCGAAACATATGAACGGTGCAGTTGTATTTATCTTGCTATATATACTTTTTTTCATCTAGAGAGTGGATTTTTTGCTCTCGGTCTTCATGGAGCCTGAAATTTTGTAACACTCAAAAATCATCCTTTTAAGTTTAAAACTATCTGAAAGTATATTAGATGCGCGTGATAGTTCATCACGAAATACATTTTTCATGTGAGCTCTAAAAAAATCTAATACTTTTATAGTGATGGTACATGTGTGCTAGATATATGTGATTTTATCAATTTTTGTAGCTCGCATAAAAAGGTATTTCTTCATGAAACTTTGCACGCAAGTAGTATACTTCAGGAAATTTCGAACTCTATTATGCATTTCCCTTTCATATATAGTTATACTAAGTATGGTGAAATATTATAAGTGAAAGTCTATTGTGAAGTCCAGGTAAATATGAAATGAGCCTCATGTTACAAAAGCTCTTCCACAAAAATTAAAAGCATCCTTGCAACAAAATTCAAAATAGACTCGGAAATAAATGGACATTGCAACAATTGAGAATGACCAGATTTCATTTTGTTGATCAACATTATTTCGTTGATCAACATATATACTACTTATACTAATTATGGTGACATATCCTCTATAATACTGAGCTCCCTAGTTTTAAAAAGCTCACATTCAATTGAGGTCTGCAATTGAGATTGGGCCACCCAATCTTGATCGGGTACACAAATTCTCAATGCTTTCTGATTCAGTTTTGTTATACTACACAAAATGCTTCTTCATTTTTTAGGCCTCACAATTAATTGATGTCTTCAATTTAGAATTGGTTTAACTCGGTTTTGACCGGGTCAACAATACTAAGCTCCCTAATTTTTAAGGCCTCACAATCAGCTGAGGTCTCTAATTGGAATTGGTTCACCCAATTCTGATCGGGTTACTAATTTCTCAAAGCTCTCCCATTCATTTCTTTTATAGCATACACCATGCTTCCTAACTTTTAATACACCACAATTAGTTGACGTCCTCAATTTAGAATTGGGTCATTCAATTTTGACCAGGTCAACAATTTTCCGAGGAGCTCTCCTATTCAATTATTTTAATTCACTATGTTCCCTAATTTTGAAGCCTTTTCATTCAACTGAGGTATTCAATTTTAGATTTGGTGTACTGTTTTGATCGGGCCAATGATTTTTTAAATCAATCAGCAAAAACAGGCCTATAGAAACATATCAATCCCGCGCACGCTTCTACCACCTAGAAAAACGAAATGCCACCATCTGATACAGCAACACCAATAGAGTACATGCAGCTACAGACGCGAAAATTTCCCCAAATAAATATGGGTTTATTAGCTGATAACACAAAATCACACCGCGAAAGGCCCACCAAATCACTGTTTTATAGAAAAAACACTCCATCATCTCCCTGCCCCGCCGAACTAAATATTCCACCAATTCAAAAATATAAAGGGTATTAATTTTTTGAAAAGTTAAATTCCTTTAACTTTGACCAAGTTTAGAGCCAAAAAAATCAACATCCACAATATTAAACAAAATGTTATGGACATTCATTTCATGATGAATCTAATTATATCAATTTGTTATTGTGGATTTGGATGTATTTATCTACAAATTTGATCAAACTTAAAAGCTTCAATTTCCAAAAAAGTAATACACCTTGTATTTTGAAACAGAGTGGGTATTTTTATCCAACTACATCAACGACGCAGCAAAGAGCGCCCAACCGTTGTAGTTATAAGTGAAAGTCTATACTGAAGTCATGCATCGAAGACCTAAAAATATCAAATGAGCCTCATGTTACAAAAGCTCTTCCACATAATTTTAAAACATCTTTGCTAAAAAATTCATTAAAGATTCAGAAATAAATGGACGTTGCAACAATTGAGAATAGTCCGATTTCATTTCGTTGATCAACATTATTGCCGACACATGAGGATCTGATCGATGAAAGAATTACTACATAGCTTCAGTTCTGACATATATACACTACCTTCTGAACAGACGAACAACAAAAATAATGCTGGAACGCAGTTTGTACTAGACCAAAGTGCCACAGGCGGACTTGGAAGGGTCGTAGAGCGCAGGAAGCAAGTACTTCCTGCCATGCGCGCCATTGCAATTGTAGCTCGCCCCGGTGGCCTGGTCCACTTTGAGGTCGCCGGCGTATCCAGGGTACGCGCCGTTGCCGAAGACTCCTGGGCAGGCGGTGGCGGCCTCCAGCGGGGCGTCGCTGCTGCCCTGGTAATACCCGTCGCCGAACGGGTTGGTCGCCGCGCCGGCGAGCATGCTCGCAAGGTTCATGACCATGGCGTCCGCGCCGACGTCGCCGTTGGGCGCCATTAGGGGCGCGTCCTGGGGGCCGTAGGCGGGCTGGTGGAAGGGCCACGCGCACGCGCCGGGGCACTGCGTCTCCGGGTTGCCGACCCAGATGTGGGTCGTGCCGGAGCTGGCGTCGGAGCCGTGCAGGCTGCACCGGCCCATGCCGAAGCCCTCCACTGCCACGTCCTGCGCCGTGAAGACCACCGCGACGCCGCCTTTCTTGGGGCTAGCCGTCGCGGCCAGGGCGGTGATCTGCTCAAGGGTCAGTGACTTGCCCATGGAGCACGCGCCGTCGGAGAGCTGGTCCGCGAGCAGGACACGAGTCTTCTCGCCCGCGCCGTTGGACTTCGCGCTCGCGGGGGAGAGGTACTGCTGGTCGATGGTGCTCCACCACTGCGCGACCGACGGCGAGGCGGCCTGAGGCTCGGCGGTGAGCGAGAGGAGGAAGTCGAGGATCACCGCCTTCTGCGCCGGCTTGAAGCTGCCGTACCAAAGGACGGACACCGCGATGTCGCCGTGGAGCACGGCGCCATTGTGGTAGGAGAGCATGTCGGCCGGGTCCGGCCGGTACAGCTCCATGCGGCGCCTCGCGCCCATGCAAAGCTGTGCCGCGCTCGCAAGCATCACCGCTGCGAGCAGCACTGCCTTGGCACAAACGAATGCCATCTCAGAGGACTTGTGGCTGTGGTCGAAGAACAGAGTGTGGCTAGCTCAAGCTGACTATAGAGACTGACAGATGGGAAAGAGGTCGATGAATGTGTGATCGATGCTGAGATGTGAGCTAAGTGAACGGTAAACCGCTTATTTATAGAGAGGCTTGGCCATGGCACCACCGGCACCGGGCTGTGGTAACAAGTTCCGGGATGCTTCCGTCGGTCACAGGCATGCATGCAGATCTCGAGGGACACACAGCTGTCCGCCGCTCGTAGCAAAGGTTGCCGAGTCTTGAAAACTCTAGCCCCGCTGAGCTGTTGAGGGTGAGGCTAGAGCGTAAACAATAATCCGTAGGTCAATGGCTTGGCCACAAACAGCCGGAGACGGGCGAGACACAAGAGCTGGTTTTGCCTTCCCGGGCAGTTTGATCAGCAGACAAAACGGCTGCGCGCGCGGGCAGGGGACACAAGCGATCCGGTTTACAGTCGCTGGATCACGTTGCCGATCGGGTGCACAGGCTGCGTCTTTCGTGCTGTGACAGTCTGAAATGATACACTAATCTTTGCTTCAGATCAACGGACGGGGCTTCGACGTGGCAGCTCGTGTGCTGGTTGCATTGTATCACGGTCAGCTGGATGTTGGTGGTGCAGAGAAACGGGTCACTGCCATCCTTCCTCCCTCCCTCGGATGCAACCTTCACTGGTTCACCGGATGGCAGTATGTAGCATTTGAAGAGTGGTGTGGGTTGGGTCTAGTATCATCTTTGCATGGCCGGATGGCCCCGGTTTTGGGAAGTCAAAATGTTCGATCTCATCCGTATAACTGAGCGAGGAAGCTTCTCGTGAGGCGCTGCCCACTTGTGATGGCCTCTGCTGATAAGGATTCAGCAATCTGCAGTGGGAGAAGAATATAAAGGCATAGTGGAACTTCAGAGCTTTTTGGATTCAAAGGAATTTCAGAGGAAATTTAGAAGATTTATATCATTTCGAAAAGATATATTTAAATGTGTTGCTTGATTCGTTGGATTCGTTACGAGAAACACCTAAGCTTTGCTTTGCTTTGCGCTCAATTGGACGGAACATGTCGTCCACTCAAACCTCTTTGTGTTATTCATTTGTTTTCCTGTGGCATCAAATATCCACCGCTCCAAGTTCCTCTGGTTTACTAATTCTATAGGATTCAACATGACATGCCACTTCCATTCCATGTTTTTCCTGTGCTTTAAAACCCCTACACATCAAAGAGGCCCTGGATTTGAAACACTCGTATGGGTTTTAGGGGGTGTAACAGGCATACTCATTGTCAAGCATCACCACATCAGACAGGCAACAACCATTCGGAAACGGTAGTTACTTTTCTGGGTCAAATTTAGAAGCACAAATGAAGGTCGCTTCACAACAACACAAATGTGTGATTGAAGAACAAAGTAGTTGCGTCTCATGCACGGTAACCTGTTCCAGGGCTCTCTTCAAGTTTTCCCTTCTTTGTTTTTGCTACTTTATCGCTAGTTCGGAGGCTGCTTGTCCTGGTTTTGGCAAGACAAGTGGTTGCCTCCTAAAGGAGAAGGCAACCATGGACAAATGCAAGAAGGTGTGCACTTGCCCTCGACCTGACATCTGAAGTAGATGTCATCTGAAAGCAAAGACTAGAAAGGTGACCTCATAGGATACGGGTCCGAGGATTGTGTTGCTTGGTGTCATAGTTGTTGTGTTCTCTTTGGGGGTACCTCTGCGAGCAGGGAATCGGTCTGTTGGCGGTTATCGGGTGTAGCATGTTGGGAGCTTATGGAGGTCTGTTTATGGAGTGGTGAGTGTTCATGCTTTGGAAGTAGTTCGCATGTGATCATGTTTTGTCTCAGTTTGGACAACTTTTTTCGTCAATTAAATGATATTTTTTTCTACTTAATTAATGTACGAGGCAAACCTGTTTTCAGGGATCTCTTCATAGAAAAATAAATATAATTTTATCGTCAGCTCACATGCCGCTTGTCCTGGTTGTGATAGGTGATTTGTTGCCTTCTAAAGGAGAAGGTAACCAGGGGAAATGCAAGAAGGCGGGTGCTTGTCCTCGACCCGACATCATGAAAGAGAAATTATCTGGAAACAAAGATAAGAACATTGGCGCCATGGATAGCCGTCCGCGGCTGCTTGATAGATGCACCATCGATTTTGTATTTTGTGCTTTTTCATGTCATGATCGTTATATTTTTTTTGAGGGGGGGGGGGGGGGGGGGTACCTTTGCAAGCTCGCGATCCATGTGTCCGGGCTTTACGGGTGTAGCATGTTGAGATCTTACGAAAGTCTTCTTGCGCGGTTGTGAGTGTTCATGCTTTGGAAGTACTCCCCGTTCTGAAATGTAAGGTGTATTTTTTTTAAAGTCCAGCATGTGCATGTTTGACCATGTTTTTAGAAAAATAAATCAATATCTACGGTGCCAAATTTATATAATTAGATCCATCGTAAAAAGTATCTTCATATTTATTTATCTTGTGTTGTAGATGTTGATATTTTTTTCTATATTCTTGGTTAACATATTTCGGAACGGAGGGAGTAATTGGCAAGCTGTCATGATTGTATTGATTTTCGACGCTTTTTCTATCTTCTACTTCATTAATATATGCGAATCAAATATTTTCCCCCGGAAAAATATGGCAAACTAAACTAATCTTTGGTTACCGGGGTTTTGTTAGGTTTAGGATGAAAGTTCTTTGGAGAATATCACAGTTTTGTGTCCATGATGATAAATTGGCATATGCCTGCATTATTGCTCGAATACAAACATTTTCAGGTATCCTTTACATTATTGCGCAGAAAGCCAGTGCAGCAATTTCCTCTTTTCTTGTCTCTGAACAGGCGGTGTTGCAATTTCTGAACCGATAGGCCTGTACGCGGTGCGGCAACAGTTGCAGCAACGCCTCTGCGAAGATCACACGCAAGAAGCAGAGCATTTCAAAACAAAACAGAGCATCATATCTCATCGATCATCCTATACACAGTACTGCTACAACGTATCCTTACAAATTGCACCATAGTAAATTACACCAAGGTCGAACAGGTGGACGTGTCAGGGTCGAAGAGCGCGGGAAGGAGGTACTTCCTCCCGTTGGCCCCGTTGGCATTGTAGCTCGCCCCGGTGGTGGCGTCCACCGCCAGGTTCCCGGCGTAGCCGGGGTACGCGCCGCTGCCGTAGACCCCCGGGCACGCCGTGGCGGCCTCCAGCGGCGCCTCCCTGGGGCCCTGGTAGAACCCGTCGCCGAACGGGTTGGTGACGGCGCCGGCGACCATGCTGGCGACGTTCATCACCATGCCGTCCATCCCGACGTCGCCGCTCGGGGCCACCAGCGCCGGCGCCTGGGGCCCGTACGCCGGCTTGTGGAACGGCCACGCGCACTGCCCGGGGCACTGCGAGGCGGAGTTGCCGACCCACACGTACGCGGTGCGGGCCGCGGCGTCGGAGCCGTGCAGGCCGCACCGGCTCCGGCAGAAGCCCTCCACGGCCACGTCCTCCGCGGTGAGCACCAGCGCGATGCCGCCCTTCCGGGGCTTGGCCCTGGCGGCCAGCGCCGCGAGCTGGGGCAGCGCGAGGCTCTTCCCGAGCGAGCAGCGCTCGTCGGAGACCTGCCCGGCGAGCGCCACCTGCGTCGCGCGCTTGGCGTTGGCGCCCTTGGCCTTGGAGAGGTAGAGCTGGGCGATGGTGCCCCACCACTGCGAGACGGACGGGGTCGGCGCCGGGGAGGCGGCGGTGAGCGAGAGGAGGAAGTCGGAGACGACGGCCTTCTGGGCCGGCGTGAAGCGGCCGTACCAGAGCACGGTGACCGGGATGGCGCCCTGCAGCACGGCGCCGTTGTGGTACGTGAGGAGCTCGCTGGGGTCCGGCTTGTACAGCTCCATGAGCCTCCTGGCTCCATGAGCCCCCAGCGAGCCGTGCGCGAGGCTCAGCAGCAGCACCGAAACCAGTGCAACTGCAGCATGGCTCGTGCTCGTGCACGAGAAGCCGGCCATTTTTCTGTCGGTGGCTTGGAGCTAGTGTAGCTCTGCTGAATGCTGATGATCTTTTAGTGGAGGAGGTGCACTACGTGTTTGGGTGTGGTTTAGTGAGCGGCGACGGGGCCGGGTATTTATAGGTCCGTGCGATCGTTCTCCGCGTGGAAATGGAATGGCACGTCGGGGTTTCGTGCACCCTTCCTGGCCAATGGCCATACCGCCCATGATTTCTCCACTTTGTGTTGCCGCCTTTGTTTCCGGTTCCGGTTCGTGTGGCTTTGGGGTTTCGGGTTGACTCGGTGGGAGGCAGCTGGATGATTCGTATGGACCGAGGGCGACGCCCCCGCCGATTGTGTTGTCTTTTCCTCGCACGCCAGACACTGGCCATGCATGGAGGTTTGGCTGAGTGCTTCCTCGCCACACTCAGATCATGAGCTCAATTATGCAAGGCTTGCTAGTACGCCACGCGTAGTGCGCTGATCAAAGCTGAGCTGTGATAATGTCTGTACCGCAACTAGTCCTAGCTACCAAGTGCAGCACATGCCCATGTACGTGTGTCTGTCAACTAGAAGGCAAATGTCTCGAATTCCCGCATCTTTCACCATCACAATTGCGATATCGTTAGCAATTTGACACCACTTTCTAAAAATTACATAAAAGACCAATGACCAAGCGATGAGCGCATTTTGACCCGATTACAACAGCTGGGGGCCACCTATCGGCCCTACGTGGCAAACAAGTGGCGGCGCGGCATGACGGCTGTTAACGGCTCGCTTGGACGTGCCCGTTTGGCTGATCTGGGATTGATTCGAGATGCAGTCGTCCTCACCTCCTCGATGTCGTGCTCTGCTCCCCCCCCCCCTCCCACACACACACACACAAAAACTCACTGTCGCCGCTGACTTGGCGCCGTCGTTTCTTGGAATGACGGTGAGACCATGGATGACTCAAACGGAAAGCCATCCTTGCATTCTACATGCTTTGATAGGGTTGGGCGTTGGGGCTAGGGCTACGATTTTGGCGCTTTCAATCTGGAGCTTTGATTTGAACTCCTTTCTATTTGATTTTTTTTCCGTTATTTTAAGGCCCCTAACACCATTGAAGACTCAAACTTTGAAGGCATTGAGGAGGATGTCCCTATTTTGTGCTACCACAACCAGTGGCGGAGCTTGGAAGAAAAAGTTGGGCGGGCTAAGCTAAGGAAGAGCTCGAATTTTTGTAGGCATTAGCCATTAGTTGGCCCCTTTTGTTCTCGTTCAATTTCACCCTATATGTTAGCAAACAAGTTACAACTAAGAGACTCATCTTCTACCTTATTATGCCTTGTTTCAATGATGTTCCTACACTAAAATGCACTTATAAAAAAATATTATGTGTCACGCACAAAGGAAAAATATCTCTTTATCGTGTAATTCTACATATGAATTGATAATAAAATGCATTAATGTTGCTCAATTCATAACAAAAGCATGCTGCTCTAGAGATAATTAGAAACTACCCAGCAGCAGCGTCACCAGGAGGTGAACATAGAGTTGAGCTCTACTCGGCGTTGGCACTCGACGGCGGACAGGCGAACCTAGTTGGTTGGTAGCACAATGTACTGCAGTGGTTAGAGGAGGCAAGGGTCGGAGGCATTTGGGCGGCAGCATCCCGACGCCCGGGGCCAGAATTGGCCAGTGTGGAGGCCGGAGCCTAGAAGGAAGGGCCGAATGGAGGATGGCGCCATGGCGAGCTCGCGAGAAGGCGGGCGAAGCCCTGGGGCAGGCAACAGGAAGTGTGTATTTAGCGGCGAGGAGGCTGTGCAATCTGTGCGGCCGGGGACTTGGGATCTTGGAAGGGGGATGAGCGCTGGTTGTCCGACGCGAGATCCGAGCTGCGCAAGATGCAGGTGGCAGCGTAGCCAGCTGGCAGCTGCTGCTCCGATTGTGTGCGCTCGTGCCAAAACTTCGAGACTTGGATCCATCGTAACTAGGCTGAGTGGGCTACGAAGTAAAAGCATAGGTATAAAAAATAATCACGAGATTCCTGGGCGGGCCATGGCCTGGTTCGGCCCCAACGAAGATCCACCCCTGACCAAAACTCCAAGGTGAAGAGATTGGTCGCCTTCAAAGCAATTACGGATCTAGGGTGGGGTGGCGGGGGCAATGGGCCCCACAAACAATTTGCATAATTTTTTTACTAGTGCATTCGTATGTATATTCAGTACTTTATTAACTATTAGTAATGTGTTTTGACAAAAAACTGCTACCCTTTATAATGTTGCTCCCACATTGATCAAATTGTAGATCTGCACTGCTTCAAAGGCAGACCCATTGGCTGGAGGTTTCATGGATGTGCTAAGAATGTAAGAGAAATTTTGCTATTAACAGTGTTGTTAATTTATTCACATCCACTCTTAAGAATTATGTGTGGAGATGGTGGTGCAGGTGCTTACCATAGCTTCATGAAGTGTTCTTTGTTCATGTGTTTTGCACATAGACTGCTAACAAACTATTAAATTTTGCATGTAGATATTGAACATATGTTCAGTTTTTGTCATGTGAAACTACTAGTTGTTGTTGTTTTCAAACTATCCTCTATTAATATATCACAGTGTCATTGTGTTCATAGTTAAAATAGAATGTGTTGTCAGGCAATTCATCTATTAATGAAGCACATATGTTCAACAAGATATTTGATGAACAAGAGAAGCATGTGCATCAAATGAACTACAATAATATACTGAATGGTGACGGTAAAGGTGTGGAGAAGGAGATGAAGAAGAAGCAACTTAGCATCAATGGTCTGAAGAACATCAATTGGATCAAGTGGTGTGATCAGAAATCTAAATAAGGAGATGAATGGGTGGAGGAGGAGAGGGATGTGATGAAAAGGGAGATGGTAAAGGTGAAGAAGGAGAAGGATGAGCTCAGGAAGGACAGGGATGAGCTCAGCAAGGAGAGGAAGAAGTTGAAGTATGTAATTATTGACCTGCTCAATGTCGAGGAAGTTAACAAGGGTAAGGTGAAGAACATCAAGGGGATTTCTGATGGACATTATGTCATTAAGATGAATGGCTGAGACTTAGATGTCTGAGAACTACATATTTACATATGTTGCTATCTAGCTAATTGTTCATAGTATGTTTCTATGTACCTATGTTCCTAAGACTATGTTTCTATGGTATTGTTATCTACTCCCTCTGTAAATAAAGATAAGATTGTTTAGATCACTAAAGTAGTGATCTAAAGGATCTCATATTTCTTTACACAGGGATCTTTAGTGATCTAAACGATCATATATTTATTTACAAAGGGGGTACCTGTGTGGTTTGAAGACTGATGATGTCATGATCTTATGTCTATTGTTGTGAACTGATGAAGCTATCTATTGTGATACACTCTATATTGCGATATGATTTGATGAAGTTGTGATGCTATCTTGTGATCTACGTGATGAAAGTGTGATATACATGAAGAGTTGTGATGTAACTGAGGTACGTTGTCATCGAGGACTCGGTGAGCCTAGATTCATCATAACCCTAGGGTAAACATTGTTGACGACTCGATGACCCTAGCTTCATCATAACCTAGGTTCACTTTCGTCGAATCAATGGCCCTAGATTCATCATAACCCTGCATTGTCTACCACTATCAAGATAGAGTTGTCAAGATCACATTATTGACATCGTCATGATAGAATCATCTGAAGGAAATATGCCCTACAGGCAATAATAAAGTTATTATTTATTTCCTTATATCATGATAAATGTTTATTATTCATGCTAGAATTGTATTAACTGGAAACATAATACTTGTGTGAATACATAGACAAACAGAGTGTCACTAGTATGCCTCTACTTGACTAGCTCGTTGATCAAAGATGGTTATGTTTCCTAGCCATAGACATGAGTTGTCATTTGATTAATGGGATCACATCATTAGGAGAATGATGTGATTGACTTGACCCATTCCGTTAGCTTAGCACTCAATCGTTTAGTATGTTGCTATTGCTTTCTTCATGACTTATACATGTTCCTATGACTATGAGATTATGTGTCGGAGTAATGGGCCACGTGTAGGCCAACCCGAGTCCCATAACCTTTCAAGATATCAGGGCAGGCTGTGCCCCTCAAGACCCCAGGACGAAGAGCCGTCTCCTGAGGAGTCAACGGCAGGGCGGCCGACTGCCCGCTCACGGCCGAGTTCCAGGGACGACTTCCAGAGAAGCCGGCTTTGGGGAGTCGGCCGACGACTCCAGCAAACCCATGACCTCATCAAAGGGGACGGGGCAGAGGCGTGGCTATAGTGAAGCCCACTCCCGCCCCTTACCAAGGGCAAGCATGGCCACAGCACGCCGTACCCGGGAAGATCTCCATGCGGCGTGGCACTGTTGCCCGGCCGGCCCTGACATCAGCACCACAGTACCAAGTCCTGCACCCACGACGGCTTGTCTGTACGGCCTGGAGGCAGCGGGGCCCACCAGTCAGCGAGACCTCGGGAGAACCGCCAGTCGGACCCGTCGGGAGTCGGCCAAGGGGAGTCGGCCGAGCCCTCCCCTGGGGCCCACGCGCCATTAATCAAGATGAGATGGGGAGTGGCCACAGTGATCACCCGCCAGGCGGCGAGGCTGTTTCCACGACCCCATGACCAAGCCTGCGTCATCAGAAGCACGGCTACAGTAATCAGCGGCCGGCAAGACCCGCCCACGGCGGACGCGGCCTTTTGGGTCCGTACCAGACCAGTCGGCGGGCCCCAGCAGTCGGCGAAGAAGTCGGAGGTCGGAGGCACTGACGGCTGGGCCCGCGCCCAGTCGAATTACCATTGTACCCCTGGGGGGTAGGCCTATATAAACCCCCCAGGGCACCCATGCAAGGGGTTGGATCCCAGCAGTTCTAGACCATACCAGATAGAAGGAGAGAGCTAGCCTTGCCCTCTTCTACCACCAGAAACAGCTCAAGGAGCAACCGTGTAAACACTTGGCCATAGTGATCATGCAGAGACCCCGTAGAGCAGCAGTAGGGGTATTATCTCCCCGGAGAGCCCCGAAGCTGGGTAAGATTCGCCGGCGTGGATGTCTTCGCCTCATCCCGTTTCCAGGCACCGGCGACGTTCTACTCGCCCCCACCATGATAAGCCATCCGTTGGCATATGTCGCACCAAACCCCCGACATTTGGCGCCCACCGTGGGGCTTGGTGCACCGCCGTCCGGAGATCTGTTCTGGACGGGAACCCTTTTCCTCCCTGGCGAGCGCAGCCAGCCAGGCACGCCAGGTGAAGTCTGCATCGACGCGCTGCGCGGCGTTGAGATCGCCTGCGCAGCCAGCTCCTTGGCCGAACTTGTCGGCGAGGTCCGCCTCTCCGACAAACCTGCGTCCAACGCAGGCGTGGGCGGCCCAGAAAACCTCCTCGCGGGCCTCCTCGATCAACTCCACGTTTCCGGCGAGCCTGCCGTAGACTTGGAGTCCGTAGGCTCCACCGACCCAATGCTGGTCGACTTCGACACCGCGTCGATCGACGCGTTCCCCACCAATGTGGTGGTCTACGACGAACCTCTCCCCCACGCAGAGAGCGACGGAAGCACCGTCACTGAGGTGCTAGTCATCAGTCATGACGAGTTCCCTGGCGGAGGAGCGCCCGACTCACTCGGCGCAGCGCTGCAAGACTTGACTGCGCCCATTCCGGAAGATACTGACGCGGAGACGTTAGAAGCGCGCCGCCTTCAGCTCGTTGAAGGCGCGAAGAAGCTGGTCAGCATGAGACGCTTGTCAGAATCTTACCAGCGGGAGATGGATCACGCCGTTGGTGGTTCGCCAGCCCCGGCAGGGCCCAGCCGCCTTGGCGCGGTCCAGCAGCGCGGCGTAGCCATCGCCAGCCTGTTTGGGGCTAGCCGCCCCATGTACGCTACACCGGCGGAGAACATCCGAGCCGCCCAGGCAGCGGTGGATGAGCTGGACAATTTTGAGGGCGAAGAACGCCGCCTCATGATGGAGCGAGTCCAGCGGCTCCTCGACGCGGACGCCGCGCAGAACGAGGCCGGCTGCCGCACGGAGGCGCGGTAGCGGCCAAACGATGACCCGCACTGAGATCAAGGCGCGACGTCTCGGACGCCGACTGGCGGCGCCCGAGGAAGAAAGGACAAGGAGCCGGCTGTCAGCCATAGTCGGACTCGCATTACCATAGAGCGTGACCGAGATGGCCGCCCGAGAGCAGTGGAACGACGGGATGACTGTCCGCCTTCCCCTCCCCGCAAGGAGAGGCGAGTCTCCCTGCCGCCTGTTGACCATCCGACTCTCGGTGACCGCCTTGGCCACCGAGAGGGAGTTGGAGAGAATGATGCCCGCCACCGAATCGACCGACTTCACCGGTCCCTGGCGCTGGAAGAAGAAGACGAGCTGGGTCTGCCTTGTTTTGGGCCCCGCATTCGGGACGAGTCCTTTCCCAGAGGGTTCACGCTCCCAAGAGACACGCCCAAGTATACCGGCTCCGTGAAGCCGGAAGACTGGCTAGTCAACTATTCCACGGCTGTCAGCATAGCAAACGGCAACAAGCGTGTCGCCGTAAAATAGGTTCCGCTCATGCTCCAGGGCACGGCCCGGACATGGCTGAACAGCCTAAAGCCCCGCAGCATCAACAGCTGGGTCGACTTCACTGAAGTGTTCGTCCGCAACTTCACCAGCACGTACAAGCGTCCTCCCAAGCCTCGTCAGCTCTCCTTGTGCGTGCAAGGTCCTGACGAGTCGACTCGCGACTACCTCACGCGTTGGGCTGAGCTCCGAAACTCCTGCGAGGGCGTGCACGAGGTGCAGGCCATCGAGTACTTCACAGCCGGGTGCCGAGAAGGCACCCTCCTCAAGCACAAGCTCCTCTGTGACGAGCCAGAAACCCTCGACGAGCTGCTGATCATAGCGGACAAGTACGCCACGGCCGACTCCTCCATGAAGGCAGAAATTCAAATCAGCACGACTGGCAAAGTAGCTCCTCAGGCTCCAAGAACTCCGGCGGCAGACGCCGGCCGGCGACAACAGCAGGGTGACAACAAGCGCAAGGCCCCGCAACCGGCTTCCGGCAGCCGGCAGGTCGCGACCGTTGAAGCCCAGCAGCCAGAAGAGCAGCCTCCGCGCAAGCGACAGAAAGGCGGCAAGCCGAGCTGGTTGCCGGCCTTCTCCTATGAGCAGACCTTGGATGGACCTTACAAGTTCCACAGCGGCGCGAAGCCGTCAAATCATACCACCCGGAAGTGCCACTGGCTCACCAGGATCGCCAAGGCAGACGGCCTCCTGCCACCCCCGCCTGCTGGGCAGCCGCCTCCGCCCCAGCAGCCGGCAGTCAGGCCAGTCGGCGCAGTACAAGACGAATACCCTGAAGAGCATGGAGCCTATGTGGTGTTCACCAGTGTGGCTGATGATCGACGCAGCAGGCGGCTGCAGCGACAAGAGGTGAATGCAGTAGCCTCAGAGACGCCAGAGTTCATGCACTGGTCTGAGAAGCCCATCAGCTGGAGCAGGGCTGACCACCCAGAAGTGATGCCAAGTCCGGGCTCCTACGCCTTGGTCCTGGACGCCACCTTTGCCACGGACAAATGGGTCGCGCGTTTCTCGCGAGTTCTAATAGACGGGGGCGGCAACATCAATATCCTGTACAAGGACACCATGGAGAAGTTAGGAATCAAGCAAAGACAGTTTCAGAACAGCCGGACTGTGTTCCACGGCATTGTTCCTGGGCTTTCCTGCTCACCAATCGGCAAGATCCTGATTGACGTCCTCTTTGGGGACAAAGATCACTTTCGAAGAGAGTCTGTTTGGTTTGAGGTGGTGGACCTTGAGAGCCCATACCATGCGCTACTTGGCCGACCCACCTTGGCCAAGTTCATGGCGGTCCCCCACTACGCCTACCTCAAGATGAAGATGCCTAGTTCCACGGGAATTCTGACTGTGGCCGGCGACTACGGGAAGTCGTCCGCTTGCGCGGCCGAGAGCGGTCGGCTGGCCGAGTCCCTGGTGATCGTAGCCGAGAAGTGACTCCTTGAACGAGTTGTGGCGATGGCCGGAAAGCAGCCGGAGATATCGCCCGACCCAAAGGAGTCGGAAGCCGAAGGTTCGTTCAAGCCGGCCAAAGAGACAAAGAAGATACCCTTGGATCCGGAGCACCCAGAGAGGTAAGCTGTCGTAGGTGCAAACCTCGACAGCAAATAGGAAGGCGAGCTCATCGATTTCCTCCGTGAGAATCAGGACATCTTCGCATGGTCTCCCAAAGACATGCCGAGTGTACCGACGGATTTCGCCGAGCACAAGTTACATGTCTGATCTGATGCAAAGCCGGTCAGGCAGCCCCTGTGCCGCTTATCAGAAGAAAAGAGAAGAGTTGTCGGAGAAGAGATAGCCCGACTCCTAGCAGCCGGCTTCATTATGGAAGTTTTCTTCCCGGAGTGGCTGGCAAATCCGGTCCTGGTGCTAAAGAAGAACAAGCAATGGTGAATGTGTATTGACTACACGAGCCTCAACAAAGCCTGCCCCAAGGACCCATTTGCTCTACCAAGAATTGACCAGGTGCTAGACTCCATAGCCGGATGCGAGTTGTTGAGTTTCTTGGATGCATACTCAGGATATCACCAGATCATGCTGAACCCGGCTGACAAATTGAAGACTGCCTTCATCACGCCGTTTGGAGCATTCTGCTACCTCACCATGACGTTCGTCTTAAGGAATGCCAGCGCCACCTTTCAGCGTTGCATGCAGAAGTGCCTCCTCAAGCAGCTCGGCAGGAACGCCCACGTCTACGTAGATGACGTGGTGGTGAAGACGGAAAAGCGTGGAACACTGTTGGAAGACCTCAAGGAGACCTTTGAGAACCTACGCCGGTTCCAGATCAAGCTCAACCCCGAGAAGTGTGTCTTCGGAGTACCAGCCGGCCAGCTGCTAGGTTTCCTGGTCTCTGAACGCGGCATAGAATGCAACCCAGTAAAAATCAAGGCCATCGAGAGAATGGAGGTACCCAGCCGACTGCTGGATGTGCGGAAGTTCACCTGCTGCTTAGCATCCATCAGCCGATTCATCAGTCGGCTGGGCGAGAAAGCTCTCCCCTTATACCAACTCATGAAGACGACCACTTTTTTCGAGTGGAACCATAAGGCGGACGAAGCTTTTAACCAGTTGAAGAAGATGCTGACTACTCCACCCGTCCTAGCGGCTCCGACTCCTAAGGAACCTATGCTCCTGTACATCGCTGCCACCAGCCAGGTAGTCAGCACAGTCATGGTAGTGGAGCGCAAGGAGGAAGGCAAGGCGCTGCCTGTCCAGAGACCAGTATATTACCTGAGCGAGGTACTGTCGACCTCCAAGCAGAAATACCCCACTACCAGAAGATGTGCTATGGCATACACTTTGCTGCCAAGAAATTGAAGCCTTATTTTCAAGCATCCAATCACGGTGGTCTGCACGGCTCCACTTGCCGAGATCATCGGTAGCCGAGATGCTTCTGGTCGAGTGGCCAAGTGGGCCATAGAGCTGGCTCCTTACACCATCTACTACCAGCCCCACACCGCTATCAAATCACAAGCACTGACCGACTTTCTCGTCGACTGGGCTGAGACCCAGTACCTGCCTCCAGTGCCTGACTCCACCCATTGGCGGATGCACTTCGACGGCTCCAAGATGCGCACCGGCTTGGGAACCGGTGTCGTCCTCACCTCTCCCAAAGGCGACAAGCTCAAGTATGCACTGCAAATCCATTTTGCCGCCTCCAACAACGTTGCCGAGTACGAGGCGCTCATTCACGGGCTCCAGCTTGCCAAAGAACTTGGCATCCGCCGGATCTTGTGTTATGGCGACTCGGACTTAGTGGTCCAGCAGTCATCTGGCGACTGGGACGCGAAAGACGCAAACATGGCGAGCTACCATTTCCTCGTGCAGCAACTCAGCGGGTATTTCGAAGGGTGCGAGTTCCTTCATGTGCCAAGAAACGACAACGACCAAGCAGACGCCTTGGCACGAATCGGCTCTACCCGCCAAGCAATACCAACTGGCGTCGCCCTTCAACGCCTCCTCAAGCCGTCTGTCAAGCCTTCACCAGAATCAGACTCCATTTTTGTGCCGGCTCCTCCCGAAGATGGCGGATCCGACTCCAGAGCTCCGGCAGACGGAACGGAGACTTTGGCTGAAGACTCCAAAGCCGCCACAGTCGAGCCCGGCCCGGGGACTGCGGTGGCGGACTCGAAGATTCCAGAACTTGGCCCAAGGACCGCGCCAGTCGGCCTGGGGACTTCATCAACCCAGCAAGCGGCTGTTGACTCCAACCCGCCGCCTCCCAGCCCAGTCGCCCTCGTCCAAGTCGCAGTTCAGGTAGTCGAAGAAATAGCAGCACCCTCATGGGCCCAGCCCATCCTCAAATTCCTGGTGAACAAAGAGCTACCAACTGATGAGACCTCAGCTCGGCAAGTACAACGCCGGGCAGCAGCCTATACCATAGTCAACAGAGAGCTGGTCAGGCGCAGCGTCACTGGTGTCTACCAGCGCTGCGTAGAGCTAGAGGAAGGCCAGGCGATTCTCAAAGACATCCATCAAGGCGAATGCGGCCACCATGCGGCTTCAAGAGCACTCGTCACCAAAGCCTTTCGGCACGGTTTCTTCTGGCCGACTGCCTTGGAAGAGGCCAAGGAGTTGGTCCAAAAATGCAAAGGGTGCCAGAAGTTCAGCTCCAAGCCGCACCAGCCGGCTTCTGCGCTCAAGACCATCCCCATTGCCTAGCCTTTCGCAGTTTGGGGTCTAGACATGGTGGGACCATTCAAGACAGCACAAGGTGGTTTAACTCACCTACTTGTCGCAGTGGACAAGTTCACCAAGTGGGTGGAAGCGAAGCCAATTAAGAAACTGAACGGTCCGACTGCCGTGACCTTCATCACCGGTATCACAATTCAGTACGGCATACCACACAGCATCATCACCGACAACGGCACAAATTTTGCCAAAGGCGCCTTGGCCCGTTTCTGTGCAACACAGGGCATCCGACTGGACCTAGCGTCCGTCGCCCATCCGCAGTCAAACGGCCAAGTGGAGCGAGCAAACGGCCTCATCCTATCCGGCATCAAGCCTCGGTTGATCAAGCCTCTGGAGCGCTCGGCTGGCTGCTGGCTCGACGAGCTGTCAGCCGTCCTCTGGAGTCTGCGCACGACTCCAAACAAGTCAACCGGCTTCACGTCCTTCTTCCTCGTCTACGGTGCCGAAGCTGTCATCCCAACGGACATAGAGTTTGACTCCCCATGAGTCACCATGTACACCGAGGAGGAAGCAGAAGAAGCACGACAAGACGGCGTCAATCTGCTGGAAGAGGGACGGCTGTTGGCACTCAGCCGGTCCAGCATCTACCAGCAGAGCCGGCGCCGATACCACAACAGGAAGGCCAGGCCAAGATCTTTCCAAGAAGGCAACCTTGTGCTCCGGCTGATCCAGCGAACAGCCGGCCAGCACAAGCTGTCGGCACCTTGGGAAGGCTCTTTCATCATCAGCAAAGTATTGGGCAACGATTCCTACTACCTGATCGACGCTCAGAAGCCCCGAGCACGCAAGAGGGACGACTCCGGCAAGGAGTCAGAGCGGCCATGGAATGCAAATCTCCTCCGAAGATTTTACAGTTGATGCAGTATGTACCACGCTACCTTTCGTATTAAAGTACCAAGACTTCGGCCCCCCCGAGACGAGCTCGGGGACTGCCTCTTTTGTCTATATGATAAAAATTATGCCTACAAGTATGTTACTCTTTGTCATGCCGCTTGGCACCGGGCTCGACAAGTCGACCCGGGGACTTGCCGCCTTGCACTATGAAATGCTTCCTGCAGCCGGACAAGTAGTGTGTAAACACCTAAACCGTCTTCTGTCAGAAGCCGCAGCTCGCAGAGCGACTGTACGGTGGGCAGGGGTAAGGTAGAATGGGTGTTCGCATGAAAAAGGGTTAAGGGCTCAAAGCATAAAACATAGCTCAAGACGGCTTCCAGCCTTTCTCGCAAACCGACTCTCGGATAGTCGGATTGTCGTCTTCTATCCAACTTGCTCAAACAATCTTGAAATCGGCTAAGTACTTGCTTTCCCAAAGTAGCCTAGCACTTGATCCAGCAACAGTCCGCAAAGCAGCTGTCCGATTGGCAAGGCAGGAAACTAATAGAAAGCGGCAAAGGAAAAAAGCCAAAAGAACAATGAGCAAGAAAAGATAGATATATATATTCACATAATATAGGCCTTTGGCCGAATTGTCGAGTAGAGGTTCAAAATACACCCCGCGGGTGGAATTGTGCGAATTAACAAGTTCTTCAAAGACTACTGAAGCAGATAAAATAAAAGATACAGCGGCAGCTCAGGAGGCAGCAGACGGATTCGGAGGGTCGGAGGACGCGCCAGCGTCAGGCGTCGGGGCAGCCGGCTGGCTAGTCCCGGCTTGATCACCTCCGGCAGCAGTCGACTCGGTCACACGCGGCTCGTTGCTGGAGGCGCGGTCGGGCTGAGGCTGGCCGTCTGCTCCGCCTTCTGGTGCCTCCGCCTCGCCCCATCCTCCGCTTCGTCCTCCTCGACGCTGGAGCCAATCACCTCCGCCGAGTCTTCGCCGTAGTCTGGGTTCATCCCAAACCACTCCGGCGGTACCTCCTCGCCGTCTTCAGACCACTCGGGGACGAAGATGCTGGTGTCGGTGTACTCAGCGATCGCCGCAGCACATTTGACAAGGGCGTCTTCCGCAGCCGCCAGCTCCGGCTGGGCCTCCGACCGAAGCGTGGCCAACCGGTCTAGATCCAGCCCCGGGTACCACGCCTTGACGAACTCCAAGGCCCGGCGCGCTCCAGCCCGGGCCGAAGAGCCCTTCCAGGCCTCAAGACGACCAGCCGCGACCTCCAGCCAGTTGGCCGTCAGGCTGGGGGTGCGCGGAGCCTGCATATCCGGCCAAAGGGCGGCAATCACCTGGGCACCGACGCGCTGGAGCCGGCGCAGCATCCGGTGAGCCGGCCGGAGGCGAGCCTCGATGCTCAGGATGTGCTCGTCAAGAGTTCGGGGGGCATCGACTGCGATCTCTGCGCCCTCCGCCCTCCGACCTTCACGGTCAGCCTCAATGGCTTAGATGGCGGCCTGCGACTGCCAGGGAAGAAGTCTGCACAGACACGAAGAAACGAAGAAGCAAGTCAAAAACCAGGAGTCGGCACGATCTAAGTCGGCAGCTCAAAGAAAGAAAATAAAGAGGCTCACCATCAACGATGTCTTCAATCTCGTGGAAGTCGGAGGACAGCAGCGCCTCCTTGTCAGACCAGGAGGAGCGCTCGCTCGCGAACTCGGCCAAGAGGGCGGTTTCCGTCTCCTCCGCCTCCCTCTGTGACTTCACAAGCAGCTCCTTCTGCTCTGCCAACTGAGTGGCCAGCAGATCGCGCTCTGTGGCGAGCTTGCTGCACTCCTCCCCTTTGGCGCGTAGGGCGGAGTTGGCTTCGCTCAGCTGCTGTTGAAGAGCAGCGTCGACTCCTGAAGGAAAGGAAGAAAAACAACAGTCGTCAATAAAGTAGGTCGCCGGGGAGATCCGGCCCGGCTGCTCAGCAGCCGGCCGGAATCTCGGGGACTACAGCCCGCGGGTGCGCTAGCGCGCCCCCGCGGAGAAAAAAAGGGGGGACTTACTCCGGCTCTCCGCCAAGTCGGCGGTCCGCTTACCCAGCTCTTCAACGTTACGGTTGAAGGCAGTGACGCGGAGGTTGTGGTAATCCTGCGACAAGCATTTCAGACAAAGTTAGTACCCAGAAGTTCATCAATTGGAGTTCCGGGCCGCCTGCTCAGCAGCCGGCCCGAAACTCGGGGACTACACCCAGTGAGTGCGCTGGCGCGCCCCCACAGAGAGGAGTAAGAAAACAAAGACCAAAGGAAAAAACATACCCGGACGGTTGCCCACGACGCTAGGAACGCCTTGGTGCAACTCTGGAGAGCGTCGCCCTCAACACGGAGCTTCGCCTGGACGTCCAGGAGCGCCCGGTTCAGCGGCCCTGTGCCGCCTCCTCGCACCCACCCAACAGGTGCGGCGCTCATCGCTTCGGCATCTGGGGCCGCCGAGCTGGCGGTGCCGGCTTCCAGGGGGCAGGGTGCCGAAGTCGCCTTCTCCAGACGACGGCGCGTTGGCGAGCCTACTTGGAGGAGTAGCCTCGCCACGGCCTCGTCTTCGGTCGGCGGCACCGGAGGGTCCGCTGGCTGCTCACCTTGCGCGCCTTCAGACGGCGGCGGAGGCGGCGGCGGAACGTGCGCGTACGGAGTAGAGGGGTCGCCGCCTTCCCTGTCCTCGACGAGGTTCTCCCCGCCGGCTTCTCCAGTTGGCCCCGTGAACTCTGGAGGCGGCGGCGCAGAGTTCAGCGGGGTGACAAGCATGGCCGACTGACGGCGTGCGGCTTCCTCAGCCTGCTGCTTCACCGCGGCGGCGGCTTCGGCCTCCGCTAGTTTTTTCTTAGCGGAGGCCTCCGCCTTGTCGGCCCCCGCCTTCTCCAGGCGGAGGGCCTCTTCTTCGTTGCGCCTCTCCTGCGCATTCCACTCCGTCGCCTCCCGGAGGTCATCCGCGGGGTCAATCCGCCGAGTGGTGGCGGACGTCTCCGCTGACCCCATGACGGAGGCGGCGGCGACCCGCTCAAGAGAGAGGGGAGCCCTGAAGAAAGAGGGGCAAGCAGAGACTCAGACAAATCACGAAGAAAGAATAAAAGTTTGAAGACAGAATACTTACGCAGAGACCAACGACGGCTTCTTCACTTCCTTACGGAAGCGGTTGGCCTTCGCGTCTGCCTCGTCCCGCCGGGTCGCCACAGCCGAGCCCTTGGGCTTCTTCGGCCGGCTGCCGAACAAAGTCGGCGTGGCCCTGCGCTTCTTCCCGCCGCCAGGAGCGCCCGGCACGGCAGAAGAGCCCACGCCAGGCTGGCTGGCTCCTGGCCGATGGCGAGGGGCGACTTCTCCCTCGGCATTTTCTTCAGGCCAGTCGGCGAAGGTGGCCAAGGGCCTGAAGTCGCCTGCTGTCCCTCCTCCTCCCTCGGTGTCGTCTTCCAGAGCCACCGCCCCCAGATCAGGGTCGTCGACGTCGCTCTCCGCCCGGTCAGCGACGAACTCACGGACCGGCCCCGAGGTGCCGGCTGGTGGATAAAGAAGAGGATTCTAACCAAAACCGACTGGTCAAAACAAAACTCGGCAAGAAGAAGACAATCTAAAGAAATAAAAGAAAGGCGACTCACCACGGGCGGGGGGCTGGCGCGGGAGTATGGCTCCTTGCCGAATCGCCAGTCCTCCAGGAGCCTGCTGTCCGAGAGGTAGTTCCCCTTGAAGGCCACCTCTTCGTGAGGCATGTCCTTGGTGCACATCCGACTCGGGTCGCGGTGCCCGCTCATCTGGCATATCATGTGAGGGCAGCCTTGAAGTGGGAGAACTCGACGTGAGACGAAGGCGGCCAGCAGGTCCGGACCAGTCAGACCCTCCGACTGCGTCAGCACTCGGAGTCGCGTGATGGCGCCGGATCCCGCAGACGTGAGCGACCTGGCCCGGTACGACCAGTTGGGCAGTCTCCCAGCCGGCGGGCCGGCTTCGAAAGCCGGCAGATTAACCTAGTCGCCCCTCGTGGCGACGTTCCTGACGTAGAAGTAGGATCTCTGCCACATCTTCACCGACTTTATCAGCGAGATGGAGGGGAAGGGGTTGTCGGCTCCTGACCTTCGCACGGCGATGAAGGCGCCGCATTGAGCCGGCACGCCCGCGGCCTGGGTGCCGAGCTTGGAGATGAAGAACTCCCCCCAGAGATCGAGGGTGGGGAGGACTCCGAGGAAGCCTTCGCACAAGGCCACGAAGGCAGATAGCAGCACCACTGTGTTGGGGGTGAGGTGGTGCGGCTGGAGGCCGTAGAACTCCAAGAAAGACCGGAAAAAGCTGCTCGCCGGCAGCCCCAGCCCGCGCAGGCAGTGCGAGCGGAAGATGACCCGCTCGCCCTCCTGCGGGGCGGGGGAAATCTCCCCCTCCGGCGCAAGACACACCTGCACGCGATCCTCATCGGGAAGCCGACGGGTCCGACAGAGGAACTCAATGTGGTCTTCATGAACCTCGGAACCGTCCCAGGTGCCGGAACGCACTGGGGGAGGCACGGCAGCGGAGGAAGAACTCACCGCGAGCTGTCGCCGCAGCGTTCGCCGGAGCTTGGGCGTGCGGCAGAGCGAAGAAGAGGAAGGAGGAGAGCGAGGAGCAGCAAGGAGGAAGAGAGCGAGGGGTAGTGGGAAGGAGGGGCGCGCGTGCCCCCCTCTTCCCCCTACTTATGGCCCCGTGGGCTGCGAAGCCGAGGGGGCGGACATGGGGATTTACTGCGCCCACAACCCCACAACCCCACGACCCCCACGATCCACGTAAAGTTACTGCGCATAGTAACTCCACGGGAATCCCAACCGTCCACCGGGGCCGCAGCGGATGCGCTCGGGCGCCGAGGCGCGGTAGTGGCGGGCCCCGCCTATGGGCCTGTCCCATCGTGCGCGTGGGCTGGCAGGACGGCCTAGCCACATGCCCTTGCGTAACAGGCCAAGAACGGGCGGCGGCCTGGAGGCTTAGCTAGCACACTGCTTAAATCCCGCCGCGGCGTTCGAGATGCTGAGCGAGTCGGAATCAAGTGAATCCGAGTTGAGCAAGACTGATTCCTTCTAGTCAGCCCGGCAGAAGTCAATCAAGACCATGTGTTGAGCACCCGAAAAGAGAAACTGCTGAGGCTTCTCGGCCGATCGTCCGAGGCGCCTCACCAGCTTCGGGGACTACTGTCGGAGTAATGGGCCACGGGTAGGCCAACCCGAGTCCCATAACTTTTCAAGACATCGGGGCAGGCTGCGCCCCTCAAGACCCCAGGGCGAAGAGCCGTCTCCTGAGGAATCGACGGTAGGGCGGCCGACTGCCCGCTCACAGCCGAGTTCCAGGGACGACTTCCAGAGAAGCCGGCTTGGGGGAGTCGGCCGGCGACTCCAGCAAACCCATGACCTCATCAAAGGGGACGGGGCAAAGGCGTGGCTACAGTGAAGCCCACTCCCGCCCCTTACCAAGGGCAAGCATGGCCACAGCATGCCGTACCCGGGAAGATCTCCGTGCGGCGTGGCACTGTTGCCCGGCCGGCCCTGACATCAGCACCACAGTACCAAGTCCTGCGCCCACGACGGCTTGTCTGTATGGCCTGGAGGCAGCGGGGCCCACCAGTCAGCGAGACCTCGGAAGACGGCGGGAGAACCGCCAGTCGGACCTGTCGGGAGTCGGCCCGAGAGAGTCGGCCGAGCCCTCCCCCGGGGCCCACGCGCCATTAATCAAGATGACATGGGGAGTGGCCAAAGTGATCGCCCGCCAGGCGGCGGGGCTGTTGCCACGACCCCATGACCAAGCGTGCGTCATCAGAAGCACGGCTACAGTAATCAGCGGCTGGCAAGACCCGCCCGCGGCGGACGCGGCCTGTCGGCTCCGTACCAGACCAGTCGGCGGGCCCCAGCAGTCGGCGGAGAAGTCGAAGGTCGGAGGCACTGACGGCTGGACCCGCGCCCAGTCGAATTACCATTGTACCCCTGGGGGTAGGCCTATATAAACCCCCCAGGGCACCCATGCAAGGGGTTGGATCCCAGTAGTTCTAGACCATACCGGGCAGAAGGAGAGAGCTAGCCTTGCCCTCTTCTACCACCAGAAACAGCTCAAGGAGCAACCGTGTAAACACTTGGCCATAGTGATCATGCAGAGACCCCGCAGAGCAGCAGTAGGGGTATTATCTCCCCGGAGAGCCTCGAAGTCGGGTAAGATTCGCCGGCGTGCATGTCTTCGCCTCATCCCGTTTCCAGGCACCGACGACGTTCTACTCGCCCCCACCAGGATAAGCCATCCGTTGGCATATGTCGCACCAAACCCCCGACATTATGCAACTCCCGTTTACCGAAGGAACACTTTGTGTGCTACGAAACATCACAACGTAACTGGGTGATTATAAAGGTGCTCTACAGGTGTCTCCGAAGGTACTTGTTGGGTTGGCGTATTTCGAGATTAGGATTTGTCACTCCGATTGTCGGAGAGGTATCTTTGGGCCCACTCGGTAATGCACATCACTTAAAGCCTTGCAAGCATTGCAACTAATGAGTTAGTTGCGGGATGATGTATTACGGAACGAGTAAAGAGACTTGCCGGTAACGAGATTGAACTAGGTATTGAGATACCGACGATCGAATCTCGGGCAAGTAACATACCGATGATAAAGGGAACAACGTATGTTGTTATGCGGTCTGACCAATAAAGATCTTCATAGAATATGTGGGATCCAGTATGAGCATCCAGGTTCCGCTATTGGTTATTGACCGGAGACGTGTCTCGGTCATGTCTACATAGTTCTCGAACCCGTAGAGTCCGCACGCTTAAAGTTTCGATGATGGTTATATTATGAGTTTATGAGTTTTGATGTACCTAAGGTTGTTCGGAGTCCCGGATGTGATCACGGACATGACAAGGAGTCTCGAAATGGTCGAGACATGAGGATTGATATATTGGAAACCTATATTTGGATATCGGAAATGTTCCTGGTGAAATCGGGATTTTACCGGAGTACCGAGGGGTTACCAGAACCCCCCGGGGGCTTAATGGGCCTTAGTGGAGAAGGGGAGAGGCGGCTAGGGCAGGGCCGCGCGCCCCTCCCTCTAGTCCGAATAGGACAAGGAGAGGGGGGCGGCGCCCCCCTTTCCTTCCTCTCTCCCTCCTCTTTCCCCCCTTCTCCTAATCCAACAAGGAAGGAAGGGAGTCCTACTCCAGGTGGGAGTAGGACTCCTCCTGGCGCGCCTCCTCCTGGCCGGCTGCACCTCCCCCCTTGCTCCTTTATATACGGGGGCAGGGGGCACCCCATAGACACAACAATTGATTTGATCTTCTAGCCGTGTGCGGTGCCCCCTCCACCATAGTCCACCTCGATAATACTGTAGCGGTGCTTATGCGAAGCCCTACGTCGGTAGAACATCATCATCATCACCACGCGCGTCGTGCTGATGAAACTCTCCCTCAACACTCGGCTGGATCGGAGTTCGAGGGACGTCATCGGGCTGAACGTGTGCTGAACTCGGAGGTGCCGTACGTTTGGTACTTGATCGGTCGGATCATGAAGACATAGGACTACATCAACCACGTTGTGCTAACGCTTCCGCTTTCGGTCTACGAGGGTACGTGGACACACTCTCCCCTCTCGTTGCTATGCATCACCATGATCTTGCGTGTGCGTAGGAATTTTTTGGAAATTACTATGTTCCCCAACAGTGGCATCTGAGCCAGGTTTTATGCGTAGATGTCATATGCACGAGTAGAACACAAAGTGAGTTGTGAGCGATATAAGTCATACTACTTACCAACATGTCATACTTTGGTTCGGCGGTATTGTTGGATGAAGCGGCCCGGACCGACATTACGCATACGCTTACGCGAGACTGGTTCTAGCGATGTGCTTTGCACACAGGTGGCTGGCGGGTGTTAGTTTCTCCAACTTTAGTTGAACCGAGTGTGGCTACGACCGATCCTTGCGAAGGTTAAAACAGCACCAACTTGACATACTATCGTTGTGATTTTGATGCATAGGTAAGAATTGTTCTTGCTCAGCCCGTAGCATCTACGTAAAACTTGCAACAACAAAGTAGAGGACGTCTAACTTGTTTTTGCGGGGCATGTTGTGATGTGATATGGTCAAAGCATGATGCTAAATTTTATTGTATGAGATGATCATGTTTTGTAACCGAGTTATCGGCAACTAGCAGGAGCCATATGGTTGTCGCTTTATTGTATGCAATGCAATCGCCCTGTAATGATTTACTTTATCACTAAGCGGGAGCGATAGTCGTGGAAGCATAAGATTGGCGAGACGACAACGATGCTACGATGAAGATAAAGGTGTCACGCCGGTGACGATGGTGATCATAACGGTGGTTCAAAGATGGAGATCACAAGCACAAGATGATGATGGCCATATCATATCACTTATATTGATTGCATGTGATGTTTATCTTTTATGCATGTTATCTTGCTTTGATTGACGGTAGCATTATAAGATGATCTCTCACTAAATTTCAAGATAAAAGTGTTCTCCCTGAGTATGCACCATTGCCAAAGTTCATCGTGCCCAGACACCACGTGATGATCGGGTGTGATAAGCTCTACGTCCATCTACAACGGGTGCAAGCCAGTTTTGCACACGCAGAATACTCAGGTTAAACTTGACGAGCCTAGCATATGCAGATATGGCCTCGGAACACTGAGACCGAAAGGTCAAGCGTGAATCATATAGTAGATATGATCAATATAGTGATGTTCACCATTGTAATCTACTCCATTTCACGTGATGATCGGTTATGGTTTAGTTGATATGGATCACGTGATCACTTAGAGGACTAGAGAGATATCTATCTAAGTGGGAGTTCTTTAGTAATATGATTAAGTGAACCTAAATTTATCACGAACTTAGTACCTGATAGTATCTTGCTTGTCTATGTTGATTGTAGATAGATGACCCGTGCTGTTGTTCCCTTGAATTTTAATGCGTTCCTTGAGAAAGAAAAGTTGAAAGATGATGGTAGCAATTACATGGACTGGGTCCGTAACTTGAGGATTATCCCCATTGTTGCACAGGAGAATTACATCCTGGAAGCACCGCTAGATGCCAAACCTGCTGCAGGAGCAACACGAGATGTTATGAACATCTGGCAGAGCAAAGCGGATGACTACTCGATAGTTCAGTGTGCCATACTTTACGGCTTAGAACCGGGACTTCAACGACGTTTTCAACGTCATGGAGCATATGAGATGTTCCAGGAGTTGAAGTTAATATTTCAAAAGAATGCCCGGATTGAGAGATATGAAGTCTCCAATAAGTTCTACAACTGCAAGATGGAGGAGAATAGTTCTGTCAGTGAGCATATACTCAAGATGTCTGGGTACTGCAATCACTTGATTCAACTAGGAGTTAATCTTCCGGATGATAGCGTCATTGACAGAATTCTTCAATCGCTGCCACCAAGCTACAAAAGCTTCATGATGAACTATAACATGCAAGGGATGGATAAGACGATTCCCGAGCTCTTCGCAATGCTAAAGGCTGCGGAGGTAGAAATCAAGAAGGAGCATCAAGTGTTGATGGTCAATAAGACCACCAGATTCAAGAAAAAGGGCAAAGGGAAGAAGAAGGGGAACTTCAAGAAGAACAGCAAACAAACTGCTGCTCAAGAGAAGAAACCCAAGTCTGGACCTAAGCCTGAGACTGAGTGCTTCTACTGCAAGCAGACTGGTCACTGGAAGCGGAACTGCTCCAAGTATTTGGCGGATAAGAAGGATGGCAAGGTGAACAAAGGTATATGTGATATACACGTTATTGATGTGTACCTTACCAGAGCTCGCAGTAGCACCTGGGTATTTGATACTGGTTCTGTTGCTAATATTTGCAACTCAAAACAGGGACTACGGATTAAGCGAACACTAGCTAAGGACGAGGTGACGATGCGCATGGGAAACGGTTCCAAAGTCAATGTGATCGCCGTTGGCACGCTACCTCTACATCTACCTTCGGGATTAGTATTAGACCTAAATAATTGTTATTTGGTGCCAGCGTTGAGCATGAACATTATATCTGGATGTTGTTTGATGCGAGACGGTTATTCATTTAAATCAGAGAATAATGGTTGTTCTATTTATATGAGTAATATCTTTTATGGTCATGCACCCTTGAAGAGTGGTCTATTTTTGATGAATCTCGATAGTAGTGATACACATATTCATAATGTTGAAGCCAAAAGATGCAGAGTTGATAATGATAGTGCAACTTATTTGTGGCACTGCCGTTTAGGTCATATCGGTGTAAAGCGCATGAAGAAACTCCATACTGATGGACTTTTGGAACCACTTGATTATGAATCACTTGGTACTTGCGAACCGTGCCTTATGGGCAAGATGACTAAAACGCCGTTCTCCGGAACTATGGAGCGAGCAACTGATTTATTGGAGATCATACATACTGATGTATGTGGACCAATGAATATCGAGGCTCGCGGCGGGTATCGTTATTTTCTCACCTTCACAGTTGATTTAAGCACATATGGGTATATCTACTTAATGAAACATAAGTCTGAAACATTTGAAAAGTTCAAAGAATTTCAGAGTGAAGTTGAAAACCATCGTAACAAGAAAATAAAGTTTCTATGATCTGATCGTGGAGGAGAATATTTGAGTTACGAGTTTGGTCTACATTTGAAACAATGCAGAATAGTTTCACAACTCACGCCACCCAGAACACCACAGCGTAATGGTGTGTCCAAACATCGTAATCGTACTTTACTAGATATGGTGCGAACTATGATGTCTCTTACTGATTTACCGCTATCATTTTGGGGTTATGCTTTAGAGACGGCCACATTCACGTTAAATAGGGCACCATCAAAATCCGTTGAGACGACGCCTTATGAACTGTGGTTTGGCAAGAAACCAAAGTTGCCGTTTCTTAAAGTTTGGGGCTGCGAGGCTTATGTGAAAAAGCTTCAACCTGATAAGCTCGAACCCAAATCGGAGAAATGTGCCTTCATAGGATACCCAAAGGAGACTGTTGGGTACACCTTCTATCACAGATCTGAAGGCAAGACATTCGTTGCTAAGAATGGATCCTTTCTAGAGAAGGAGTTTCTCTCGAAAGAAGTGAGTGGGAGGAAAGTAGAACTTAATGAGGTAACCATACCTGCTCCCTTATTGGAAAGTAGTTCATCACAGAAACTGGTTCCTGTGACGTCTATACCAATTAGTGAGGAAGTTAATGATGATGATCATGGAACTTTAGATCAAGTTGTTACTGAACCTCGTAGGTCAACCAGAGTAAGCTCCGCACCAGAGTGGTACGGTAATCCTGTTCTGGAGGTTATGTTACTAGACCATGACGAACCTACGAACTATGAAGGAGCGATGGTGAGCCCAGATTTCGCAAAATGGCTTGAGGCCATGAAATCTGAGATAGGATCCATGTATGAGAACAAAGTGTGGACTTTGGTTGACTTGCACGTTGATCGGCAAGCCATTGAGAGTAAATGGATCTTCAAGAAGAAGACTGACGCTGACAGTAATATTACTGTCTATAAAGCTCGACTTGTTGCGAAAGGTGTTCGACAAGTTCAAGGGATTGACTACGACGAGACCTTCTCACCTGTAGCAATGCTTAAGTCTGTTCGAATCATGTTAGCATTGCCGCATTTTATGATTATGAAATTAGGCAAATGGATGTAAAAACTGCATTCCTGAATGGATTTCTGGAAGAAGAGTTGTATATGATGCAACCGGAAGGTTTTGTCGATCCAAAGGGAGCTAACAAAGTGTGCAAGCTCCAGCGATCCAAATATGGACTGGTGCAAGCCTCTCGGAGTTGGAATAAATGCTTTGATAGTGTGATCAAAGCATTTGGTTTTGTACAAACTTCTGGAGAAGCCTGTATTTACAAGAAATTGAGTGGGAGCTCTATAGCATTTCTGATATTATATGTGGATGACATATTGCTGATTGGAAATGATATAAAATTTCTGGATAGCATAAAGGGATACTTGAATAAGAGTTTTTCAATGAAAGACCTCGGTGAAGCTGCTTATATATTGGGCATCAAGATCTATAGAGATAGATCAAGACGTTTAATTGGACTTTCACAAAGCACATACCTTGACAAAGTTTTGAAAAAGTTCAAAATGGATCAAGCAAAGAAAGGGTTCTTGCCTGTGTTACAAGGTGTGAAGTTGAGTAAGACTCAATGCCCGACCACTGTAGAAGATAGAGAGAAGATGAAAGATGTTCCCTATGCTTCAGCCATAGGCTCTATCATGTATGCAATGATGTGTACCAGACCTGATGTGTGCCTTGCTATGAGTCTAGCAGGGAGGTACCAAAGTAATCCAGGAGTGGATCACTGGACAACGGTCAAGAACATTCTGAAATACCTGAAAAGGACTAAGGATATGTTTCTCGTTTATGGAGGTGACAAAGAGCTCATTGTAAATGGTTACGTTGATTCAAGCTTTGACACTGATCCGGACGATTCTAAATCGCAAAATGGATACGTGTTTACATTGAACGGTGGAGCTATTAGTTGGTGCAGTTCTAAACAAAGTGTCGTGGCGGGATTTACATGTGAAGCGGAGTACATAGCTGCTTCGGAAGCAGCAAATGAAGGAGTCTGGATGAAGGAGTTCATATCCGATCTAGGTGTCATACCTAGTGCATCGGGCCCAATGAATTTTTTTGTGACAATACTGGAGCAATTGCCTTGGCGAAGGAATCCAGATTTCACAAGAGAACCAAGCACATCAAGAGACGCTTCAATTTCATCCGGGATCTAGTCGAGGTGGGAGACATAGAAATTTGCAAGATACATACGGATCTGAATGTTGTAGATGTTGGGGAACGTAGTAATTTTAAAAAAATTCCTACGCACACACAAGATCATGGTGATGCATAGCAACGAGAGGGGAGAGTGTTGTCTACGTACCCTCGTAGACCGACAGCGGAAGCGTTATGACAACGCGGTTGATATAGTCGTACGTCTTCACGGCCCGACCGATCAAGAACCGAAACTATGGCACCTCCGAGTTCTAGCATGTTGGGGAACGTAGCAGAATTTTAAAATTTTCTACGCATCACCAAGATCAATCTATGGAGTCATCTAGCATCGAGGGAGAGAGGAGTGCATCTACATACCCTTGTAGATCGCGCGCGGAAGCGTTCAAGAGAACGGGGTTGATGGAGTCCTACTCGACGTGATTCAAATCACCGATGACCTAGTGCCGAACGGACGGCACCTCCGCGTTCAACACACGTACGTTTAGGAAGACGTCTCCTCCTTCTTGATCCAGCAAGGGGGAAGGAGAGGTTGATGAAGATCTAGCAGCACGACGGCGTGGTGGTGGATGCAGCAGGATCCCGGCAGGGCTTCGCCAAGCGCAAGCGGGGAGGAGAGGTGTTACAGAGGGAGAGGGAGGTGCCAAGAGCAAAGGGTGCGGCTGCCCTCCCTCCCCCCTCTTTATATAGGGGCCTTGGGGGGCGCAGGCCCTAGGGAGATGGATCTCCAAGGGGGCGGCGGCCAAGGGTGGCTTCCCCCCCAAGCCAAGTGGGGGGCGCCCCCACCCCTAGGGTTTCCCAACCCTAGGCGCAGGGCAGGCCTAGGGGGGTGCACCAGCCCACTAGGGGCTGGTTCCCCACCTAATTCAGCCCATGGGGCCCTCCGGGATAGGTGGCCCCACCCAGTGGACCACCGGGAGCCTTCCGGTGGTCCCGGTACAATACCGGTAACCCCCGAAACCTCCCCGATGGCCAAAACTGGACTTTCCATATATAAATCTTTACCTCCGGACCATTCCGGAACTCCTCGTGACGTCCAGGATCTCATCTGGGACCCCGAACAACTTTCGGGTTACTGCATACTAATATCTCTACAACCCTAGCGTCACCGAACCTTAAGTGTGTAGACCCTACGGGTTCGGGAGACATGCAGACATGACCGAGACGCCTCTCCGGTCAATAACCAACAACGGGATCTGGATACCCATGTTGGCTCCCACATGCTCCACGATGATCTCATCGGATGAACCACGATGTCGAGGATTCAATCAATCCGTATACAATTCCCTTTGTTAATCGGTACGTTACTTGCCCGAGACTCGATCGTCGGTATCCCAATACCTAGTTCAATCTCGTTACCGGCAAGTCACTTTACTCGTGCCGTAATGCATGATCCCGTGATCAACCACTTGGTCACATTAAGCTCATTATGATGATGCATTACCGAGTGGGCCCAGAGATACCTCTCCGTCATACGGAGTGACAAATCCCAGTCTCAATTCGTGCCAACCCAACAGACACTTTCGGAGATACCTGTAATGTACCTTTGTAGTCACCCAGTTACGTTTTGACATTTGGCACACCCAAGGCACTCCTATGGTATCCGGGAGTTGCACAATCTCATGGTCTAAGGAAATGATACTTGACATTCAGAAAAGCTACAGCAAACGAACTACACGATCTTTGAGCTAAGCTTAGAATTGGGTCTTGTCCATCACATCATTCTCCTAATGATGTGATCCCGTTATCAATGACATCCAATGTCCATAGTCAGGAAACCCTGACTATCTTTTGATCAACGAGCAGTCAACTAGAGGCTCACTAGGGACGTGTTGTGGTCTATGTATTCACACATGTATTACGATTTCCGGATAACACAATTATAGCATGAATAATAAGCAATTATCATGAACAAAGAAATATAATAATAACCATTTTATTATTGCCTCTAGGGCATATTTCCAACAGTCTCCCACTTGCACTAGAGTCAATAGTCTAGTTACATTGTGATGAATCGAACACCCATGCAGTTCTGGTGTTGATCATGTTTTGCTCTAGGGAGAGGTTTAGTCAACGGATCTGCCACATTCAGGTCCGTATGTACTTTACAAATCTCTATGTCTCCATTTTGAACACTTTCACGAATGGAGTTGAAGTGACGCTTGATATGCCTGGTCTTCCTGTGAAACCTGGGCTCCTTGGCAAGGGCAATAGCTCCAGTGTTGTCACAGAAGAGAGTCATCGGGCCCGACGCATTGGGTATGACTCCTAGGTCAGTAATGAACTCCTTCACCCAGACTGCTTCTTGTGCTGCCTCCGAGGCTGCCATGTACTCCGCTTCACATGTAGATCCCGCCACAACGCTTTGCTTGCAACTGCACCAGCTTACTACCCCACCATTCAAAACATACACGTATCCGGTTTGTGACTTAGAGTCATCCAGATCTGAGTCGAAGCTAGCATCGACGTAACCCTTTACGACGAGCTCTTCGTCACCTCCATAAACGAGAAACATATCCTTAGTCCTTTTCAGGTACTTTAGGATATTCTTGACCGCTGTCCAGTGTTCCATGCCGGGATTACTTCGGTACCTTCCTACCAAACTTACGGCAAGGTTTACATCAGGTCTGGTACACAACATAGCATACATGATAGACCCTATGGCCGAGGCATAGGGGACGACACTCATCTTTTCTCTATCTTCTGTCGTGGTCGGGCATTGAGCCGTGCTCAATCTCGTACCTTGCGATACAGGCAAGAACCCCTTCTTTGACTGATCCATTTTGAACTTCTTCAATATCTTGTCAAGGTACGTACTCTGTGAAAGACCAATGAGGCGTCTCGATCTATCTCTATAGATCTTGATGCCTAATATATAAGCAGCTTCTCCAAGGTCCTTCATTGAAAAACACTTGTTCAAGTAGGCCTTTATACTTTCCAAGAATTCTATATCATTTCCCATCAACAGTATGTCATCCACATACAATATGAGAAATGCTATAGAGCTCCCACTCACTTTCTTGTAAATGCAAGCTTCTCCATAAGTCTGCGTAAACCCAAACGCTTTGATCATCTCATCAAAATGAATGTTCCAAGTCCGAGATGCTTGCACCAGCCCATAAATCGAGCGTTGGAGCTTGCACACCTTGTCAGCATTCTTAGGATCGACAAAACCTTCCGGCTACATCATATACAATTCTTCCTTAAGGAAACCATTAAGGAAAGCCGTTTTGACGTCCATTTGCCATATCTCATAATCATAGAATGCGGCAACTGCTAACATGATTCGGACGGACTTCAGCTTCGCTACGGGTGAGAAAGTCTCGTCGTAGTCAACCCCTTGAACTTGTCGATAACCCTTAGCGACAAGCCGACCTTTATGGATGGTCACATTACCATCCGCGTCTGTCTTCTTCTTAAAGATCCATTTATTTTCTATGGCTCGCCGATCAATGGGCAAGTCAGTCAAAGTCCATAATTCGTTTTCATACATGGATGAATGGATCCTATCTCGGATTTCATGGCTTCCAGCCATTTGTCGGAATCCAGGCCCGCCATCGCTTCTTCATAGTTCAAAGGTTCACCGTTGTCTAACAACATGATTTCCAAGACAGGGTTGCCGCACCACTCTGGTGCGGAACGTGTCCTCGTGGACCTATGAAGTTCAGTAGCAACTTGATCTGAAGTTTCATGATCATCATCATTAACTTCCTCTCTAGTCGGTGCAGGCACCTCAGGAACATTTTCTTGAGCTGCGCCACTTACCGGTTCAAGATGTAATACTTCATCAAGTTCTAATTTCCCCCCACTTATTTCTTTCGAGAGAAACTCTTTCTCTAGAAAGGACCCATTCTTGGCAACAAAGATCTTGCCTTCGGATCTGAGGTAGAAGGTATACCCAACAGTTTCTTTAGGGTATCCTATGAAGACGCATTTTTCCGACTTGGGTTCGAGCTTTTCAGGTTGAAGTTTCTTGAAATAAGCATCGCATCCCCAAACTTTTAGAAACGACAGCTTAGGTTTCTTCCCAAACCATAATTCATACGGTGTCGTCTCAACGGATTTCGACGACGCCCTACTTAAAGTGAATGCGGCAGTCTCTAAAGCATAGCCCCAAAATGACAGTGGTAAATCGGTAAGAGACATCATAGATCGCACCATATCCAATAGAGTGCGATTACGACGTTCGGACACACCATTACGCTGAGGTGTTCCAGGCGACGTGAGTTGTGAAACTATTCCACATTTTCTGAAGTGTGTGCCAAATTCGTGACTCAAGTATTCTCCCCCACGATCTGATCGCAAGAACTTGATTTTCTTGTCACGTTGATTCTCAACCTCACTCTGAAATTCCTTGAACTTTTCAAAGGTCTCAGACTTGTGTTTCATTAAGTAGACATACACATATCTACTCAAGTCATCAGTGAGGGTGAGAACATAACGATAGCCACCGCGAGCCTCAACACTCATTGGACCGCACACGTCAGTATGTATGATTTCCAATAAGCTGGTTGCTCGCTCCATTGTTCCTAAGAACGGAGTCTTGGTCATTTTACCCATGAGGCATGGTTCGCACGTGTCAAATGATTCGTAATCAAGAGACTCTAAAAGTCCATCTGTATGGAGCTTCTTCATGCATTTGACACCTATGTGACCAAGGCAGCAGTGCCACAAGTATGTGGGACTATCATTATCTACCCTACATCTTTTGGTATTCACACTATGAATATGTGTAGCATTACGGTCGAGATTCATTAAGAATAAACCATTCACCATCGGAGCATGACCATAAAACATATCTCTCATATAAATAGAACAACCATTATTCTCGGATTTAAATGAGTAGCCATCTCGAATTAAACAAGATCCTGATACAATGTTCATGCTCAAAGCTGGCACTAAATAACAATTATTAAGGTTTAAAACTAATCCCGTAGGTAAATGTAGAGGCAGCGTGCCGACGGCGATCACATCGACCTTGGAACCATTCCCGACGCGCATCGTCACCTCGTCCTTCGCCAGTCTCCGCTTATTCCGCAGCTCCTGCTTTGAGTTACAAATGTGAGCAACCGCACCGGTATCAAATACCCAGGAGCTACTACGAGTACTGGTAAGGTATACATCAATTACATGTATATCACATATACCTTTAGTGTTGCCGGCCTTCTTGTCCGCTAAGTATTTGTGGCAGTTCCGCTTCCAGTGACGACTTCCCTTGCAATAAAAACACTCAGTCTCGGGCTTGGGTCCATTCTTTGGCTTCTTCCCGACAGCTTGCTTACCGGGCGCGGCAACTCCCTTTCCGTCCTTCTTGAAGTTCTTCTTACCCTTGCCTTTCTTGAACTTAGTGGTTTTATTCACCATCAACACTTGATGTTCCTTTTTGATTTCCACCTCTGCTGATTTCAGCATTGAATACACCTCAGGAATGGTCTTTTCCATCCCCTGCATATTGAAGTTCATCACAAAGCTCTTGTAGCTCGGTGGAAGCGACTGAAGGATTCTGTCAATGACCGCGTCATCCAGGAGATTAACTCCTAGCTGAGTCAAGCGGTTATGCAACCCAGACATTCTGAGTATGTGCTCACTGACAGAACTATTTTCCTCCATCTTACAGCTGAAGAACTTGTCGGAGACTTCATATCTCTCGACCCGGGCATGAGCTTGAAAAACCATTTTCAGCTCTTCGAACATCTCATATGCTCTGTGTCTCTCAAAACGCTTTTGGAGTCCCGGTTCTAAACTGTAAAGCATGCCGCACTGAACGAGGGAGTAATCATCAGCACGTGACTGCCAAGCGTTCATAACGTCTTGGTTCTGTGGGACAGGTGCGTCACCTAGCGGTGCTTCTAGGACATAATCTTTCTTGGCAGCTATGAGGATGATCCTCAGGTTCCGGACCCAGTCCGTATAGTTGCTGCCATCGTCTTTCAGCTTGGTTTTCTCTAGGAACGCGTTGAAGTTGAGGACAACGTGGGCCATTTGATCTACAAGACATATTGTAAAGATTTTAGACTAAGTTCATGATAATTAAGTTCATCTAATCAAATTACTCAATGAACTCCCACTCAGATAGACATCCCTCCAGTCATCTAAGTGAAACATGATCCGAGTTAACTAGGCCGTGTCCGATCATCACGTGAGACGGACTAGCCAACATCGGTGAACATCTTCATGTTGATCGTATCTTCTATACGACTCATGCTCGACCTTTCGGTCTTCCGTGTTCCGAGGCCATGTCTTTACATGCTAGGCTCGTCAAGTCAACCTAAGTGTATTGCGTGTGTAAATCTGGCTTACACCCGTTGTATTCGAACGTTAGAATCTATCACACCCGATCATCACGTGGTGCTTCGAAACAACGAACCTTCGCAACGGTGCACAGTTAGGGGGAACACTTTCTTGAAATTATTGTGAGGGATCATCTTATTTAAGCTACCGTCGTTCTAAGCAAATAAGATGTAAAACATGATAAACATCACATGCAATCAAATAGTGACATGATATGGCCAATATCATTTGCTCCTTTTGATCTCCATCTTCGGGGCTCCATGATCATCGTTGTCACCGGCATGACACCATGATCTCCATCATCGTGTCTTCTTGAAGTTGTCTCGTCATCTATTACTTCTACTACTATGGCTACGCTTTAGCAATAAAGTAAAGTAATTACATGACATTTATGTTGACACGCAGGTCATAAATAAATAAAGACAACTCCTATGGCTCCTGCCGGTTGTCATACTCATCGACATGCAAGTCGTGATTCCTATTACAAGAACATGATCATCTCATACATCACATATATCATTCATCACATCCTTTGGCCATATCACATCACAAAACACTTGCTGCAAAAACAAGTTAGACGTCCTCTAATTGTTGTTGCAAGTTTTTTACGTGGCTGCTATAGGTTTCTAGCAAGAACGTTTCTTACCTACGCCAAAACCACAACATGAATTGCCAATTTCTATTTACCCTTCATAAGGACCCTGCTCATCGAATCCGATCCGACTAAAGTGGGAGAGACAGACACCCGCCAGCCACCTTATCCAACTAGTGCATGTCAGTCGGTGGAACCAGTCTCACGTAAGCGTACGTGTAAGGTCAGTCCGGGCCGCTTCATCCCACGATGCTGCCGAATCAAGATAAGACTAGTAACGGCAAGCAAATTGACAATATCGACGCCCACAACTGCTTTGTGTTCTACTCATGCATAGTAACTACGCATAGACCTAGCTCTGATACCACTGTTGGGGAACGTAGCAGAATTTTAAAATTTTCTACGCATCACCAAGATCAATCTATGGAGTCATCTAGCAACGAGGGAGAGAGGAATGCATCTACATACCCTTGTAGATCGCGCGCGGAAGCGTTCAAGAGAACGGGGTTGATGGAGTCGTACTCGACGTGATTCAAATCACCGATGACCTAGTGTCGAACGGACGGCACCTCCGCATTCAACACACGTACGGTTAGGAAGACGTCTCCTCCTTCTTGATCCAGCAAGGGGGAAGGAGAGGTTGACGAAGATCCAGCAGCACGACGGCATGGTGGTCGATGCAGCAGGATCCCGGCAGGGCTTCGCCAAGCGCAAGTGGGGAGGAGAGGTGTTACGGAGGGAGAGGGAGGTGCCAAGAGCAAAGGGTGCGGCTGCCCTCCCTCCCCCCTCTTTATATAGGGGCCTTGGGGGGCGCCGGCCCTAGGGAGATGGATCTCCAAGGGGGCGGCGGCCAAGGGTGGCTTCCCCCCAAGCCAAGTGGGGGGCGCCCCCACCCCTAGGGTTTCCCAACCCTAGGCGCAGGGCAGGCCCAAGGGGGGGTGCACCAGCCGACTAGGGGCTGGTTCCCCACCTAATTCAGCCCATGGGGCCCTTCGAGATAGGTGGCCCCACCCGGTGGACCCCCGGGACCCTTTCGGTGGTCCCGGTACAATACCGGTAACCCCCGAAACCTTCCCGATGGCCAAAACTGGACTTCCCATATATAAATCTTTACCTCCGGACCATTCTGAAACTCCTCGTGACGTCCGGGATCTCATCCGGGACCCCGAACAACTTTCGGGTTACTGCATACTAATATCTCTACAACCCGAGCATCACCGAACCTTAAGTGTGTAGACCCTACGGGTTCGGGAGACATGCAGACATGACCGAGACGCCTCTCCGGTCAATAACCAACAGCGGGATCTGGATACCCATATTGGCTCCCACATGCTCCACGATGATCTCATCAGATGAACCACGATGTCGAGGATTCAATCAATCCGTATACAATTCCCTTTGTCAATCGGTATGTTACTTGCCCGAGACTCGATCGTTGGTATCCCATTACCTGGTTCAATATCGTTACCGGCAAGTCACTTTACTCGTGCCGTAATGCATGATCCCGTGATCAACCACTTGGTCACATTGAGCTCATTATGATGATGCATTACCGAGTGGGCCCAGAGATACCTCTCCGTCATACGGAGTGACAAATCCTAGTCTCGATTCATGCCAACCCAACAGACACTTTCGGAGATACCTGTAATGTACCTTTATAGTCACCCAGTTACGTTGTGACGTTTGGCACACCCAAGGCACTCCTACGGTATCCGGGAGTTGCACAATCTCATGGTCTAAGGAAATGATACTTGACATTCAGAAAAGCTACAGCAAACGAACTACACGATCTTTGAGCTAAGCTTAGAATTGGGTCTTGTCCATCACATCATTCTCCTAATGATGTGATCCCGTTATCAATGACATCCAATGTCCATAGTCAGGAAACCATGACTATCTTTTGATCAACGAGCTAGTCAACTAGAGGCTCACTAGGGACGTGTTGTGGTCTATGTATTCACGCATGTATTACGATTTCCGGGTAACACAATTATAGCATGAATAATAGACAATTATCATGAACAAAGAAATATAATAGTAACCATTTTATTATTGCCTCTAGGGCATATTTCCAACATAGCACACGTTCAGCTCAATGACGATCCCCGGACTCCGATCCAGCAAAGTGTCGGGGAAGAGTTCCGTCAGCACGACGGCGTGGTGACGATCTTGATGTTCTACCGTCGCAGGGCTTCGCCTAAGCACCGCTACAATATTATCGAGGAGTATGGTGGAGGGGGGCACCGCACACGGCTAAGAGAATGATCACGAAGATCAACTTGTGTGTCTATGGGGTGCCCCCTGCCCTCGTATATAAAGGAGTGGAGGAGGGGAGGGCCAGCCCTCTCTATGGCGCGCCCTAGGGGAGTCCTATTCCCACCGGGAGTAGGATTCCCCCTTTCCTAGTCCAACTAGGAGTCCTTCCATGTAGTAGGAGTAGGAGACAAGGAAGGGGAAGAGGGAAGAGAAGGAAGGAGGGGGCGCCGCCCCTCCCCCTAGTCCAATTCGTACTAGTCAATGGGGGGGCGTGCGGCCTGCCTCTCCCTCTCCCCTAAAGCCCAGTAAGGCCCATATACTTCTTCCCCGTATTCCCGTAACTCCACGGTACTCCGAAAAATACCCAAACCACTCGGAACCTTTCCGATGTCCGAATATAGTCGTCCAATATATCGACCTTTACGTCTCAACCATTTCGAGACTCCTCGTCATGTCCCCGATCTCATCCGGGACTCCGAACTCCTTCGGTACATCAAAACTCATAAACTCATAATATAACTGTCATCGAAACCTTAAGCGTGCGGACCCTACGGGTTCGAGAACAATGTAGACATGACCAAGACACGTCTCCGGTCAATAACCAATAGCGGAACATGGATGCTCATATTGGCTCCTACATATTCTGCGAAGATCTTTATCGGTTAGACCGCATAACAACATACGTTGTTCCCTTTGTCATCGGTATGTTACTTGTCCGAGATTCGATCGTCGGTATCTCAATACTTAGTTCAATCTCGTTACCGGCAAGTCTCTTTACTCGTTCCGTAATACATCATCTCACAACTAACTCATTAGTTGCAATGCTTGCAAGGCTTATATGACGTGCATTACCGAGAGGGCCCAGAGATACCTCTCCGACAATCGGAGTGACAAATCCTAATCTCGAAATACGCCAACCCAACATGTACCTTTGGAGACACCTGTAGAGCTCCTTTATAATCACCCAGTTACGTTGTGACGTTTGGTAGCACACAAAGTATTCCTCCGGTAAACGGGAGTTGCATAATCTCATAGTCATAGGAACATGTATAAGTCATGAAGAAAGCAATAGCAACATACTAAACGATCGAGTGCTAAGCTAACGGAATGGGTCAAGTCAATCACATCATTCTCCTAATGATGTGATCCCGTTAATCAAATAACAACTCTTTGTCTATGGTTAGGAAACATAACCATCTTTGATTAACGAGCTAGTCAAGTAGAGGCATACTAGTGACACTCTGTTTGTCTATGTATTCACACATGTATTATGTTTCCGGTTAATACAATTCTAGCATGAATAATAAACATTTATCATGAAATAAGGAAATAAATAATAACTTTATTATTGCCTCTAGGGCATATTTCCTTCAGTCTCCCACTTGCACTAGAGTCAATAATCTAGTTCACATTGCCATGTGATTTAACACCAATAGTTCACATCATTATGTGACCAACACTCAAAAGGTTTACTAGAGTCAATAATGTAGTTCACATCGCTATGTGATTAACACCCAAAGAGTACTAAGGTGTGATCATGTTTTGCCTGTGAGAGAAGTTTAGTCAACGGGTCTGCCATATTCAGATCCGTATGTATTTTGCAAATTTCTATGTCAACAATGCTTTGCACGGAGCTACTCTAGCTAATTGCTCCCACTTTCAATATGCATCCAGATTGAGACTTAGAATCATCTGGATCAGTGTCAAAGTTTGCATCGATGTAACCCTTTACGACGAACCTTTTCTCACCTCCATAATCGAGAAACATATCCTTATTCCACTAAGGATAATTTTGACCGCTGTCCAGTGATCTACTCCTAGATCACTATTGTACTACCTTGCCAACATCAGTGTAGGGTATACAATAGATCTGGTACATAGCATGGCATACTTTATAGAACCTATGGCTGAGGCATAGGGAATGATTTTCATTCTCTTTCTATCTTCTGCCGTGGTCGGGTTTTGAGTCTTACTCAATTTCACACCTTGTAACACAGGCAAGAACTCTTTCTTTGACTGTTCCATTTTGAACTACTTCAAAATCTTGTCAAGGTATGTACTCATTGAAAAAACTTATCAAGCGTCTTGATCTATCTCTATAGATCTTGATGCTCAATATGTAAGCAGCTTCACCGAGGTTTTCTTTGAAAAAATCCTTTCAAACACTCCTTTATGCTTTGTAGAATAATTCTACATTATTTCCGATCAACAATATGTCATTTACATATACTTATCAGGAATGTTGTAGTGCTCCCACTCACTTTCTTGTAAATACAGGCTTCACCGCAAGTCTGTATAAAACTATATGCTTTGATCAACTTATCAAAGCGTATATTCCAACTCCGAGATGCTTGCACCAGTCCATAGATGGATCGCTGGAGCTTGCATATTTAGTTAACACCTTTAGGATCGACAAAACCTTCTAGTTGCATCGTATACAACTCTTCTTTAATAAAGCCATTAAGGAATGCAGTTTTGTTTATCCATTTGCCAGATTTCATAAAATGCGGCAATTGCTAACATGATTCAGACAGACTTAAGCATAGATACGAGTGAGAAATTCTCATCGTAGTCAACACCTTGAACTTGTCGAAAACCTTTTGCGACAATTCTAACTTTGTAGATAGTAACACTACTATCAACGTCCGTCTTCCTCTTGAAGATCCATTTATTTTCTATGGCTTGCCAATCATCGGGCAAATCCATCAAAGTCCATACTTTGTTCTCATACATGGATCATATCTCAGATTTCATGGTCTCAAACCATTTCGCGGAATCTGGGCTCATCATCGCTTCCTCATAGTTCGCAAGTTCGTCATGGTCTAGTAACATGACTTCCAGAACAGGATTACCGTACCACTCTGGTGCGGATCTCACTCTGGTTTGCCGACGAGATTCGGTAGTAACTTGATCTAAAGTTACATGATCATCATCATTAGCTTCCTCACTAATTGGTGTACTAGTCACAAGAACAGATTTCTGTGATGAACTACTTTCCAATAAGTGAGAAGGTACAATTACCTTATCAAGTTTTCTACTTTCCTCCCACTCACTTCTTTCGAGAGAAACTCCTTCTCTGGAAAGGATCCATTCTCAGCAACGAATATCTTGCCTTCGGGTCTGTGATAGAAGGTGTACCCAACATTTTCTTTTGGGTATCCTATGAAGACGCACTTCTCCGATTTGGGTTTGAGCTTATTAGGATGAAACTTTTTCATATAGGCATCGCAACCCCAAACTTTAAGAAACGGCAACTTTGGTTTCTTGCCAAACCACAGTTCATAAGGTGCCGTCTCAAGGGATTTAGATGGTGCCCTTTTTAACGTGAATGCAGTTGTCTCTAATGCATAACCCCAAAACTATAGTGGTAAATCAGTAAGAAACATCATAGATTGCACTATATCCAATAAAATATGTTATGACGTTCGGACACACCATTATGTTGTGGTGTTCCAGGTGGCATGAATTTGTGAAACTATTCCACATTGTTTTAATTGAAGACCAAACTCGTAACTCAAATATTCGTCTCCGCGATCAGATCGTGGAAACCTTATCTTCTTGTCATGATGATTTTCCACTTCACTCTGAAATTCTTTGAACTGTTCAAATGTTTCAGACTTATGTTTCATCAAGTAGATATACCCATATCTATTTAAATCATCTGTGAAGGTCAGAAAATAAGGATACCCACCGCGAGCCTCAACACTCATCGGATCGCATACATCAGTATGTTTTATTTCCAATAAGTCAATTGCTCGCTCCATTGTTCCGGAGAACGGCGTTTTAGTCATCTTGCCTATGAGGCATGATTCGCAAGCATCAAGTGATTCATAATCAAGTGATTCCAAAAACCCATCAGCATGGAGTTTCTTTATGCGATTTACACCAATATGACCTAAACGGCAGTGCCACAAATAAGTTGCACTATCATTATTAACTTTGCATCTTTTGGTTTCAATATTATGAATATGTGTATCACTACGATTGAGATCCAACGAACCATTTTCATTGGGAGTGTAACCATATAAGGTTTTATTCATGTAAACAGAACAACAATTTATTCTCTTACTTAAATGAATAACCGTATTGCAATAAACATGATCAATTCATATTTATGCTCAACGCAAACACCAAATAACACTTATTTAGGTTCAACACTAATCCCGAAAGTATAGGGAGTGTGCGATGATGATCATGTCAATCTTGGAACCACTTCCAACACACATCGTCACTTCACCCTTAACTAGTCTCTGTTTATTCTGCAACTCCCGTTTCAAGTTACTAATCTTAGCAACTGAACTAGTATCAAATACTGAGGGGTTGCTATAAACACTAGTAAAGTACATATCAATAACATGTATATCAAATATACTTATGTTCACTTTGCCATCCTTCTTATCCGCCAATCACTTGGGGTAGTTCCGCTTCCAGTGACCAGTCCCTTTGCAGTAGAAGCACTTAGTCTCAGGCTTAGGACCAGACTTGGGCTTCTTCACTTGAGCAGCAACTTGCTTGCTGTTCTTCTTGAAGTTCCCCTTTTTTCCATTGCCCTTTTCTTGAAACTAGTGGTCTCGTCAACCATCAACACTTGATGTTTTTCTTGATTTCTACCTTCGTCAATTTCAGCATTACGAAGAGCTTGGGAATCGTTTCTGTTATCCATTGCATATCATAGTTCATCACGAAGTTCTACTAACTTGATGATGGTGAGTAGAGAATTCTGTCAATCACTATTTTATCTGGAAGATTAACTCCCACTTGATTCAAGCGATTGTAGTACCCAGACAATCTGAGCACATGCTCACTAGTTGAGCGATTCTCCTCCATCTTTTAGCTATAGAACTTGTTGGAGACTTCATATCTCTCAACTCGGGTATTTGCTTGAAATATTAAGTTCAACTCCTGGAACATCTCATATGGTCCATGACGTTCAAAACGTCTTTGAAGTCCCAATTCTAAGCCGTTAAGCATGGTGCACTAAACTATCAAGTAGTCATCATATTGAGCTAGCCAAACGTTCATAACGTCTGCATCTGCTCCTGCAATAGGTCTGTCACCTAGCGGTGCATCAAGGACATAATTCTTCTGTGCAACAATGAGGATAAACCTCAGATCACGGATCCAATCCGCATCATTGCTACTAATATCTTTCAACACAATTTTCTCTAGGAACATATCAAAATAAACATATGAAAGCAACAACACGAGCTATTGATCTACAACATAATTTGCAAAATACTACCAGGACTAAGTTCATAATAAATTTAAGTTCAATTAATCATATTACTTAAGAACTCCCACTTAGATAGACATCCCTCTAATCCTCTAAGTGATCACGTGATCCAAATCAACTAAACCATGATCCAAACCGCTTAGTGATAAAGTAAAGCATTACAGCGCAATTGCATTGCATACAATAAAGCGACAACCATATGGCTCCTGCCAGTTGCCGATAACTTGGTTACAAAACATAATCATCTCATACAAAAAAATTTAGCATCATGTCTTGACCATATCACATCACAACATGCCCTGCAAAAACAAGTTAGACGTCCTCTACTTTGTTGTTGCAAGTTTTACGTGGCTGCTACGGGCTTAAAGTAAGAACCAATCTTACCTATGCATCAAAACCACAACGATAGTTTGTCAAGTTGGTGCAGTTTTAACCTTCGCAAGGACCGGGCGTAGCCACACTTGGTTCAACTAAAGTTGGAGAAACTGACACCCGCCAGCCACCTGTGTGCAAAGCACATCGGTAGAACTAGTCTCGCATAAGCGTACGCGTAATTTCGGTCCGGGCCGCTTCATCCAACAATACCGCCGAACCAAAGTATGACATGCTGGTAAGCAGTATGACTTATATTTCCCACAATTCACTTGTGTTCTACTCGTGCATATAACATCAACACATAAAACCTAGGCTCTGATACCACTGTTGGTGAACGTAGTAATTTTAAAAAAATTCCTACGCACACACAAGATCATGGTGATGCATAGCAACGAGAGGGGAGAGTGTTGTCTACGTACCCTCGTACACCGACAGCGGAAGCGTTATGAAAACGCGGTTGATGTAGTCGTACGTCTTCACGGCCCGACCGATCAAGCACCGAAACTACGGCACCTCCGAGTTCAAGCACACGTTCAGCTCGACGACGATCCCCGGACTCCGATCCAGCAAAGTGTCGGGGAAGAGTTCCGTCAGCACGACGGCGTGGTGACGATCTTGATGTTCTACCGTCGCAGGGCTTCGCCTAAGCACCGCTACAATATTATCGAGGAGTATGGTGGAGGGGGGCACCGCACACGGCTAAGAGAACGATCACGAAGATCAACTTGTGTGTCTATGGGGTGCCCCCTGCCCCCGTATATAAAGGAGTGGAGGAGGGGAGGGCCAGCCCTCTCTATGGCGCGCCCTAGGGGAGTCCTATTCCCACCAGGAGTAGGATTCCCCCTTTCCTAGTCCAACTAGGAGTCCTTCCATGTAGTAGGAGTAGGAGACAAGGAAGGGGAAGAGGGAAGAGAAGGAAGGAGGGGGCGCCGCCCCTCCCCCTAGTCCAATTCGGACTAGTCAATGGGGGGGCATGCGGCCTGCCTCTCCCTCTCCCCTAAAGCCCAGTAAGGCCCATATACTTCTTCCCCGTATTCCCGTAACTCCCCGGTACTCCGAAAAATACCCGAACCACTCGGAACCTTTCCGATGTCCGAATATAGTCATCCAATATATCGATATTTACGTCTCGACCATTTCGAGACTCCTCGTCATGTCCCCGATCTCATCCGGGACTCCGAACTCCTTCGGTACATCAAAACTCATAAACTCATAATATAACTGTCATCGAAACCTTAAGCGTGCGGACCCTACGGGTTCGAGAACAATGTAGACATGACCGAGACACGTCTCCGGTCAATAACCAATAGCGGAACCTGGATGCTCATATTGGCTCCTACATATTCTACGAAGATCTTTATCGGTCAGACCGCATAACAACATACGTTGTTCCCTTTGTCATCGGTATGTTACTTGCCCAAGATTCGATCGTCGGTATCTCAATACCTAGTTCAATCTCGTTATCGGCAAGTCTCTTTACTCGTTCTGTAATACATCATCTCGCAACTAAATCATTACTTGCAATGCTTGCAAGGCTTATATGATGTGCATTACCGAGAGGGCCCAGAGATACCTCTCCGACAATCGGAGTGACAAATCCTAATCTTGAAATACGCCAACCCAACATGTACCTTTGGAGACACCTGTAGAGCTCCTTTATAATCACCCAGTTACATTGTGACGTTTGGTAGCACACAAAATGTTCCTCCGGTAAACGGGAGTTGCATAATCTCGTAGTCATAGGAACATGTATAAGTCATGAAGAAAGCAATAGCAACATACTAAACGATCGAGTGCTAAGCTAACGGAATGGGTCAAGTCAATCACATCATTCTCCTAATGATGTGATCCCGTAATCAAATAACAACTCTTTGTCTATGGTTAGGAAACATAACCATCTTTGATTAACGAGCTAGTCAAGTAGAGGCATACTAGTGACACTCTGTTTGTCTATGTATTCACACATGTATTATGTTCCCGGTTAATACAATTCTAGCATGAATAATAAACATTTATCATGAAATAAGGAAATAAATAATAACTTTATTATTGCCTCTAGGGCATATTTCCTTTAGAAGACCCGTTGACTAAGCCTCTTCCATGAGCAAAACATGATCAACACCAAGACTCCATGGGTGTTAGAATCATTATTGTGTAATCTAGATTATTGACTCGAGTGCAAGTGGGAGACTTAAGGAAATATGCCCTAGAGGCAATAATACAGTTATTATTTATTTCCTTATATCATGATAAATTTTTATTATTCATGCTAGAATTGTATTAACCGGAAACATAATACTTGTGTGAATACATAGATAAACAGAGTGTCACTAGTATGCCTCTACTTGACTAGCTCGTTGATCAAAGATGGTTATGTTTCCTAGCCATAGACATGAGTTGTCATTTGATTAACGGGATCACATCATTAGGAGAATGATGTGATTGACTTGACCCGTTCCGTTAGCTTAGCACTCGATCGTTTAGTATGTTGCTATTGCTTTCTTCATGACTTATACATGTTCCTATGACTATGAGATTATGCAACTCCCATTTACCAGAGGAACACTTTGTGTGCTACCGAACATCACAACGTAACTGGGTGATTATAAAGGTGCTCTATAGGTGTCTCCGAAGGTACTTGTTGGGTTGGCGTATTTTGAGATTAGGATTTTTCACTCCGATTGTCGGAGAGGTATCTCTGGGCACACTCGGTAATGCACATCACTTAAAGCCTTGCAAGCATTGCAACTAATGATTTAGTTGCGGGATGATGTATTACGGAACGAGTAAAGAGACTTGCCGGTAACAAGATTGAACTAGGTATTGAGATACCGACGATCGAATCTCGGGCAAGTAACATACCGATGACAAAGGGAACAACGTATGTTGTTATGCGGTCTGACCGATAAAGATCTTCGTAGAATATGTAGGAGCCAATATGGGCATCTAGGTTCCGCTATTGGTTATTGACCGGAGACATGTCTCGGTCATGTTTACATAGTTCTCGAACCCATAGGGTCCGCACGCTTAAAGTTTCGATGACGGTTATATTATGAGTTTTTGAGTTTTGATGTACCGAAGGTTGTTCGGAGTCCCGAATGTGATCACGGACATGACAAGGAGTCTCGAAATGGTCGAGACATGAAGATTGATATATTGGAAACCTATATTTGGATATCGGAAATGTTCCGGGTGAAATCGGGATTTTACCGGAGTACCGAGGGGTAACCAAAACCCCCCGGGGGCTTAATGGGCCATAGTGAGCCATAGTGGAGAAGAGGAGAGGCGGCTAGGGCAGGGCCGCGCGCCCCTCCCCCTCTAGTCCGAATAGGACAAGGAGAGGGGGGCGGCGCCCCCCTTCCTTCCTCTCTCCCTCCTCTTTCCCCCTTCTCATGATCCAACAAGGAACGGTGGGAGTAGGACTCCTCCTGGCGCGCCTCCTCCTGGCCGGCCGCACCTCCCCCATTGCTCCTTTATATACGGGGGTAGGGGGCACCCCATAGACACAACAATTGATTTGATCTTTTAGCCGTGTGCGGTGCCCCCCTCCATCATAGTCCACCTCGATAATACTGTAGAGGTGCTTAGGCGAAGCCCTGCGTCGGTAGAACATCATCATCGTCACCACGCCATCGTGTTGACGAAACTCTCCCTCAACACTCCGCTGGATCGGAGTTTGTGCTGAACTTGGAGGTGCCGTACGTTCGGTACTTGATCGGTCGGATCGTGAAGACGTACGACTACATCAACCATGTTGTGCTAACGCTTCCGCTTTCGGTCTACGAGGGTACGTGGACACACTCTCCCCTCTCGTTGCTATGCATCACTATGATCTTGCGTGTGCGTAGGATTTTTTTTTTTTGAAATTACTACGTTCCCCAACATCATCAATATCACATTATCGACATCATCAAGACATATCATCGAGATGATGTAACAAATAAACTAGTACTTCAACCAACCATTACCTAATTATCTTAATCTCATAGTTCACACGCACACACCAACATAATTCATCAAGCACATACCACACTGTTCACACTGTCAAATAGCACACAGTTCATCTCACGCAAACCACATAGTTCACACAGTTCAGAGGCACAAAAATACTCAATAGTTCAACTATTATTTTCAAGCATATAATTACCATAAAACTTATTGTCACGTGAACAACCATCTTTGATGTTGCCTTTCTCAACCTATTTGCAGGGCCCTAACCATCTGCAACATCAAAAGTTGCTATGGGAGCAAACAAATGACTTTCCCTTGGTGCTACGGGAGGCCTGAGTGTTGTAGAAGTGACAACAACTTTTTATCGTGGTGTACAGTCAAAGCATGAGACATGAGTCTTGGAGAATAGGCGGTTGCTTTGTATCTTGTTGTAGGGGACGAAGTAGGAGACCTTAGTGTTGCGTATGAGGCAACATGAACCCGTGTTGCTGCACATGTAGTACCTTTTTCCCTTTGTGGTGCATAGGAGGCGTCTAGAGCACTTGGTGATGCACATGCAGCATGTTTTTCCCTTGGAAGAAAAACTAGTTCCAGCTATCGGGAGAAATATATACGGATAGATGCGAGAAGGATAACTAAGTAGTCATAGATGAAAAAAATGTGAACGTACTCATTTGTAAAGAACTAATCATAGATAACAATCACGGAGAGCAAAAACTCAAACAAGACAAGTACCGAAAGGAATGCTAGCTAAGAAAGAACCAATGTTGATCAATGGCGACAAGTAATTTGTTCAGCCAGTTCACACATCTGCCAAAGTGCTATGCCTAGTTGGGGGGACAGGTGATTGAAGACATGAGAAAATCTCTCTCCATCATATTCTCTTCAACGTGCAGTTCCTCAAACTTCAGTTGATTTACTTTTGATAGAATACTCAAGGCAAACTCCAAACTTTCACAAAGAAAGTCCTCAGGAAACCACAATCACACTTGGTTACTCAGATCGACACCTATCCATCTAGCGGGTGTGCAGCTCACAAAGAGTAATAGGTCACCATTTCGTATCAACTTAGTTTTGTGTGATGCTCAATCACTTAACTAAACTGCATGGTATCTCACGCATTGCTGCAGGAATCGGTTGAAATACATTTGAATGGGATTTGATTGTGTGGAATATAAATATTTATACTGATAACGCGTGAAGCTAAATTAAAAATACATATGACTTATTATTATTATTATGTATAATTGTAAAATATTAATTGAACGCATGGTTGCATTTGGTATTGGGTCTTTTCCCATGCAAGGTTGCATGTTGAGGTGGGCCTTATCCCATCCATAATTGTATGATGATGTGGCATATGCTTGCACGTTGAGATAAATAAGTTACTTCTGATCACTCTCTTAGGTATATCTGATTCAAGTTATGGGTTTTCTCTCGGTGAAATCTCTCAAAAGAGGGACTGCTTTGACAAACTCTTGTCAATTCAGCGAGCAGCCAACCAGTGAAGGTTGGGGGTTGGGTGGCTATTTATAGCCAAAGCAATCCTGAGGTGTGAGATGACCAATCAAGGCATGTGCCTCGCAACGGTCAACCAACACGTGTCCAATGATCTGATTTCAAACTCACGTGGCAAATTTACTTGAGGTACAAGTAAAGCTGACTCAACTGCCCTTGATTTTCACTCGCGGTCTAGAAGAACCTCATCTTTGACTTTGAAGAAAAACGTGACGCACAAAGATATTTCTCTTGACTTTACTCGGAGATAGGTTTATGATTGTGTATTCAATAAAGACCTAAACGTGGACTAATTTGGACCCCCTAATAGTATGATTTGCCCTATGACTCAAATGAAATAATTGAAACAAAGAGAAAGAACTACGCCTTCTTGTTGTCTTCATTCTTCTTCCGCAGTCAATTGTTCCTCGGACAAGATACCGAACCAATCGCTCTCAACAACATTTTTTAGGGGCCATCTTTGATACCCAATCTGCTCAATAGCATACTTCTCAATAGCTTGACAATCTTCTGTAAAGATGTAGCAATCTTCTCTACAACGCTCGCAATATTCTCAAAAGTTTTAGCAAACTTATCAATAATTCAAAGTACCATTTTTACTCTTTGCACACTAGCATACACATTAGTCTCTCAATTGTTTTGTTCAACAATCTCCAAGACACTCAGTGGGTAGTAGATGTACCTACACTTATCTCCCACCTAGCCTCCTTTGTTATGCTCCTTGTCCCTTAGTATTTGGGCGTCAACTTGGATCTTACTCACTCTGTCATGGTTTGAATTGTCGTAGCCCTAAGATCTAATATGTATCTGTTGAAGATTTTACTAACGTTTTAACAACTAGATCAGTCTTGCAGTTAAAGTCCATTCCATTCCTAGCCCAAGGCTTCCGTGCTGATCCCCCCACTCTCGCGTAGATGGCACGAGCTTTGACATGCACTGTAAGGAGGAAGCTTCCAATATATAAAGGAACCAGAGCCAAAAGTTGGTTGAAAGCCTGAAACACGGAGCTTCCATATAAACTCTCGCAATCCAGTGGATGGAAAACAACCCTAGGCTTGACCAGTCCGACGTGGTCTCCTCTATCGGCTCCACCTCCATTGACATCACATGCTTTTGACCCGTCCCCACATTTGGTTGAATGTTGTCCCTGGCTCGGTCTAGATGTCTGTGCCTCTAAGGCCACTATGGATTGTGCCTACGAAAACACATAACTACATCTTTTGTTTCAAATTACTTGAAATTTTAATTTTGTCCAAGTCAAACCGGATATATAAGAGCTACAAGCACATACCTCTAATTCGACCCCTCAAACATCCGTGGACGCGTCCGATCAGTGAGGGGCGTGTCCGTTTTGAGCCCCTATTTGTCTGTCCGCGCAACCACAATCCTCATTTTCTTCCTCAAATGTCCGGTTACTTGCACATGATTGGTGAAGATAAAAAAGAGAGAATGAAAATAATGAATGAAGAAAGAAAAAAGGTTGTCCCAGGTAGGGTCGCGTCCTACGCGACGGACTGACTGGGCGCGTCCGCGAGCCCTCATATCCTCCCTAAATCTGGGATGGATATGAGGGTTCGCGGACAGCCCGGACATATAGAGATGATATGAGGAGTCCGGTTGGGTCTTTTTTTTCCTTCTCTCTCCTGTTCGGTCACCGATCGGGCACGTCTGCGGGTGTATGAGAGGTGGTTTGAATGATTCGACTGTAAATGTTCTAAGAAATATGCTAATGTCTATAATATCAAATGCAAATATTATCACAAAGCTGGAATAGCTCAGTTGGCTAGAGCGTGTGGCTGTTAACCACAAGGTCGGAGGTTCAAGCCCTCCTTCTAGCGGAATTTTTTTGGGGGAATAAAATGGGTTGTCCTTCTCTATATCTTTTCCCTTATTTTTATAAAACATGAAAATATATCATACAGTGAATCTAATAAAACTAAGTTCACTAAGTTGATGTTGTTGATGATAACATGTTTTTCCATAAACTTAGGCAACCTTAAAAGTTTAACAACTGAAGTAAATTGTAACAGGAGAGAGCATTATTTCAGCCAATGTGTTTGATCGTCGACTCACCCATGGCATGGGCACAATAAGGTGCGCAAAACAATTGTTACCAGCCAAGGTTGCGGATGACACACACAGTTTCGGAACAAAAACGTTCTTGCTAGAACGAAGTGCTCTCTCCAGGTGTCTAACCAAAACACCCATCAGATCTTCTTAAGGTCTGAGGATTGGCGTTGACAATCGGGCGGCCGTCTGTAAACCAAATTAACCCGGGTGGATTATCTTATACTACTAAAATATGCATTGCTATTGCTACAAAACTAAACTAAAACACTAGCCAAAGCCCGTGGAATGCGGCGTCCCCATGCCTAATAGCAATAACAAGTGCTCTCTCCAAGTGTCTAACCAAAACACCCATCAGATCTTCTTAAGGTCTGAGGATTGGCGTTGACAATCGGGCGGCCGTCTGTAAACCAAATTAACCCGGGTGGATTATCTTATACTACTAAAATATGCATTGCTATTGCTACAAAACTAAACTAAAACACTAGCCAAAGCCCGTGGAATGCGGCGTCCCCATGCCTAATAGCAATAACAAGTGCTCTCTCCAAGTGTCTAACCAAAACACCCATCAGATCTTCTTAAGGTCTGAGGATTGGCGTTGACAATCGGGCGGCCGTCTGTAAACCAAATTAACCCGGGTGGATTATCTTATACTACTAAAATATGCATTGCTATTGCTACAAAACTAAACTAAAACACTAGCCAAAGCCCGTGGAATGCGGCGTCCCCATGCCTAATAGCAATAACAAGTGCTCTCTCCAAGTGTCTAACCAAAACACCCATCAGATCTTCTTAAGGTCTGAGGATTGGCGTTGACAATCGGGCGGCCGTCTGTAAACCAAATTAACCCGGGTGGATTATCTTATACTACTAAAATATGCATTGCTATTGCTACAAAACTAAACTAAAACACTAGCCAAAGCCCGTGGAATGCGGCGTCCCCATGCCTATCCGGTCCCTAGCGAGTAAAAAACCTGCAAAACCACTCCAGCGTCTGTAGGACTACAAGCAGCAAAAGCTAGCGGCACCCACATTCAGCGGCAGACCATTTCACAAATCAACATGCTTTGTACTACTACTCGTTATTTTACTCTCTACGAGCATCCGATGCAGTCGTGCGCGACGCAAGTCCAAGTGCATCCCACGCAGATAAAGATCACGCGTGCGGGAGCTACAGGACAGGGGAGACACGCGAGAGACACGGCGCAGCGCGGGCAGCCGGTTTAATGTGGCCACAGAGACGTCCTACGAGGCGACAGCCTGGGCGCCCAATCCCTGTCCTTGCATTAAGGATGGATGGACGGACGTAGCAGCAGCGCCACTGCATACCTGTGCCGTATGCGCGGCCGGACGTGGTACGTACGCGTACATAACTATGGGCATCATCATACGCGTCGTTACTCCGTATTCACTGGCCTGTTTCCGACCGGCTGGTATAATTACATACCTACCATGGGTAATGATCAAGTAAGTACTCGTCAGGTACGATCAGCCACAGCCACATCACCCGTGTTTTTACTGGTGTAGTAAGTCAGTACTTTGCACAGTAAAACGGTGCAGTTTCCAGGGTGAGCTATGGATGTTCAGTAGTAGTACTACCCCCGGGAGTAGTGACCCGTACTGGGCGCGAGCTTAACGCGCTGCTAGACTGTTCCTGACTGTAAAACGGTAGCACGCCATCATTGTGCACGGTTAGGTGCTCCTAACACTAACGGAGCTGTAGGAGATTATATATCCAGATCATTGCCACTTGAATGCCGGAGAAAGTTGGGATACTAGATTGTACTACGAGTGTAACCGTTACGGGTGCCCACGCGATCTTTTCCTCCTCTTTTGGAACGGCGCGGCGCCGACCCGACTGAGATCGCGCCGAGGCGGGCGAAAACAAGGGAAACACCATGAGCGGCGATACGACGGTACTGTGGCGTTGTCAGCAGCCTGCCAAACCGCCGAATGCCATTGAGCTGGCTAGTGGCTGGCCGCCCGCCGTGCGAGGAAACGGGAAGACGCCGCGCGCGTTGCCGGTGGCCGGTGTGGCAACGAGGCCATGCGGAGCTACAATCGCCGAACCGTCCACAAGGTCGCTCATGATGATGGCTGGCCGAACGTTCCTGGAGCAGAAGATGCCAAGGCGTCGTCGGCGTCGCCCAGCTGGCCTGAATCATTCGCTCGAAAGGAACACGAGAGCTGCTGCCGCTCCTGCTGTGTTCGGCAGACACGTACGCCAAAATGCGAGTGAAAACAGGATTTTATCATCATTGTTGATGAGTGGGCACACGATATTTGTCTTTTTTTTAAGGGGAAGACAAAATATTTGTCGATCGAGAGGGCACGATCTGTCGACATGCACGCACGCACGCACGTACTCCCACACTCACTCACTAGGCCACAGATGGATCCAACGGCCCACGGGCGCCCACGAGGCCCTTCTGACAGGTAGGCCTGCGCGTCCACGTACGTGCGCACGCGTGTCCCTCCGGCTGCACGGCTGGCGCCTGGCGGGCGGCCGTCTGTCCGGCAGCGGCTGCTGGTGCTGGTGCTCGACGAGCAGTGAGCGGGCGGATTCACTCACGAGCGCGTCGTGAGGCGTAGTACGTGGGGCCAGTCCGGCCGGCGACGCGCCTAGCCGCTTCACCACCAGCTGGCGGCTAGCCGTACGCTACGCTACGCAGATCTCTAGGCGACGCCGGAAACAACACGTCGGATCGGATGAGGATGGGATGGCGCCCTATCGCGCGCATTAAAACGTGCGGATCGCGCCCTACGGAGATGGGCCGGCCAGTGGGTCCTGCACTTTCGCTCGCTTGGGCGGTGCCCTACCAAGATGGGCCTAGCAGGCTAATGATAATACGCGCAGCGAGGATCCGGGAGGACACGGGAGACTGGGGCGGCCTTAACTCGCCCATCAGCTTTACTGGGTCGTCATACCCTCTAACCCACTATTTGCTAGTAGGGCCTGAGAACTGAAAAGACCAACGCGGTAAATGCATTTCTGAAGTGCTGTGAGACCTTTTACTAAAAAAAAGAAGTGCATGAGACCTGCCAGATCTCGTCGCTGAAGCAGATCGACGGCCAGCTGCTCCGCCCGATCCACCATTTCCGTGCAGATGGCCATGGGTTAACATAAGGAGCACTGTTCGACGGTCTCGTCTCGCTTCTTTTGCCAACCACATTCCACCAAGCGCCAGCCCAACGCCAGTGGCAAAGGCAGCCGCGACGGACAAACCTGCTATACTGTGCTCCGACAGTACCGAAGTACCCCCTGTGCACTGTGCCTGCCTACACCGGATCCAGGAAGCAGCCCGCGAGTGACCCCGCAACGTACTTCAGAAAAGCTGGAGCGGCCCAGCCCGGCCCGGCCCGGCCCGCACCCAACGTTCGTATTCCTTCCCGTTCCCGTGCTGCCCAGCCGAGCGAGCGAAGCAGCTTTCAAACGCCTCGATAAGCCAACCCCTGCTTTTACCCACTCCCGCAGCCCCCACTTTACCCCGTCCGGCCGCGATCACCGAACTGCCCCCGCGGCGTCGCGCGCGGGCGCGCTCACGCAACTGTCCCCGAGGGACAAAGCGACGGGGCAAAAGGGTCATTCGGCCTCGCGGCCACAGCTGGGCGCGCGCAGGAGCACGCGAAAAGCCAGCTGTCAGTGACCGTTCGGGCCAAGGACGCCCCCGTCTTTACTTTGGCCGCAGAAAGAAAGAAGCCAGCGGCGCCCCTCATTCATACGTCACGCGGTGCCCCGTCCCTCGGTACCATGCCCACCACCTTTGCGGTGCTCCACTGTCTCTCCCTCTATAAAACCCGAGCTCACTCCCCACCAGTCCATCACCGGCTCACGAGCTGATACAGAGCATCCTAGGCAAGACGAGGAGAGACCCACCGCCTCAGAGCTGCGGCAATGGCGTCCTTCGGTTCCATGGCGGTGGCGCTCGTGGTGTGCGCAATGCTGCTGCAGTCCTGCGGGGCCACGAGGAGGCTGCAGGCGCTGGTGCAGGAGCAGCCCATCACCATGAAGTACCACAAGGGCGCGCTCCTCTCCGGCCGCATCGCCGTCAACCTCGTCTGGTACGGCAACTTCTCCGCGCCGCAGCGCGCCATCGTCACCGACTTCGTCTCGTCGCTCGCCTCCGCGTCCCCGGCGCCGGCCCCGCAGCCGGAGCCGTCCGTGGCCACCTGGTTCAAGACGGCGCAGAAGTACTACGCCAGCTCCAAGGCCCGCTTCCCGGCGCTGGCCCTCGGCTCCCACGTCTTCGACCGGTCCTACTCCCTCGGCAAGCACCTCCGGGAGCGGGACCTCGTCCGGCTCGCGGCGCGCGGCGGGCCCAGCCGCGCCATCAACGTGGTGCTCACGGCCGACGACGTGGCCGTCGACGGCTTCTGCATGAGCCGCTGCGGCTCCCACGGCGCGTCCCCGCGGTCCCGTGCGGGGCGGTTCGCGTACGTGTGGGTGGGCAACCCGGCGACGCAGTGCGCCGGGCAGTGCGCGTGGCCGTTCCACCAGCCGCAGTACGGCCCGCAGACGGCGCCCCTCGCGCCGCCCAACGGCGACGTCGGCGTCGACGGCATGGTGGTGTCCCTCGCGTCCATGATCGTCGGCACCGTAACCAACCCCTTCGGCAACGGCTTCTTCCAGGGCCCCGCCGAGGCGCCGCTGGAGGCCGCCACGGCGTGCGCCGGGGTGTACGGCAAGGGGGCGTACCCCGGCTACGCCGGCTCGCTGCTCGTGGACCCGGCCACCGGCGCCAGCTTCAACGCGAACGGAGCCCACGGCCGGAAGTACCTGGTCCCGGCGCTCGTCGACCCCGACACGTCCGCCTGCTCCACCTTGGGGTAGGCTCGTACGTGTAGGACCATGATGGTGTGTGTGTAGTTATAGTTGCGGTGGCGTTGTTGCTGTGTGGAGAGTGTTCCACCTTCCACGCGCGTGCTGATGTTAATCTGTGTGCCTGTAGAGGCGTTGAGATGAAATTCTTTCATTTGTTGAATGAAAAAAGTTTACTATTAATGTAAGAGAGCATTGTTCGGAAACTAACATTGTTACTAGTATCATTCTGGTGCTCACGGTGGGAATTTACAGCAGAAATTCGAGCAGCCATCTATAAATGGCATGCATAGTACTTCATTAAAATACCGAGGGAAGGGATATACTCGCAGGTCACGTGTGCAAAGCCCTGGTTCGCAGTTGATAACCATACAGATGACCTCCAGCTAACATCAATAACCAATTATATAGTTGTCAGCTTAATAAAGTAAAAGAGATGGCTCCGGGGACTGTGAGATGCGCGAGTATGTCCCCTGTGTCATGTGCGAGCAGAAACCTTTTGCTTTACTACTCTGGAAAAGATAGGGCCGGCAAGGTCAAAAAGATGACACCGAAAATGTAGATTCAGAACTAACAAAACTGCAGTGGTTAGCGTTGAAATAAAAGTCTAGCGTTGAACAAGAGGAAGCCCGGCGATGTCTGCGGTGTCACAGTGAAATGCAGAATAAGGGAAATGCATGGAACGATGGTGTGATATTGAAGCGCTTTCCAAGTTAATTAAAGTTTTACAGATGATCGGAACACAAACCGACCTTAGCTCAGTTGGTAGAGCGGAGGACTGTAGTAGTTGCAGATAAATCCTTAGGTTGCTGGTTCGAATCCGGCAGGTCGGATTTTTGGTGCTCTTTCTTCTGTTTTATATTGTTTTTCAGGAAAATTATTTGTACTAATAGAATGCCCGTGGCTTTTTACATTTTCCTGATTACATACTCCCTCCATTTCTAAATATAGGGTGTATAGTTTTTGGCACGAAAATTAAAGAACGCACGTGGAGGGAAAATTTCACAACTTTTGAGCGAGATTTCACCTGACTAATTGACATGAGAAAACAGAGGACCTTGCCTAATATAAGGAAATGTAATCAGATCTCTAAAAAAAATTATCCTAACAAGTGGTGCAATGTAATACACCTTATATTTCAGATTTTTTTCTCAAAAATCTATACACCCTATATCAAGGAACGGAGGGAGTATAACACAAAGCATGCCAAAAATGTTCTTCAACGATGTATTTGATGTGCTTCAGGAAAGTGTTCTTTAGCTTCATTCCCATGGTATTTGAGCAGGTATAATAAAAATTTCTTTTTCAACTCATAACCACCTTCTACAAAACAATATACACATAGTTACCATGAATTCACGTGGAAGATGCAAAGAATGTGCAACATAGAATTATCTCTGTTCAAACTGAACGAACCAATTCTTTACCTTTCTAGGGGAGCACAAAATCAAAAGAAAAATAATTGGACACATCCTTGCAAATTAATAAATTATTATCTTGAATATAGTGACAATAAAATAAATGCTTGTATCTTGAACGTTATGATGATAAAAATATATAAATTACTTGTTGTGCTTGTTGGAAAACCAGCGGGTAATATACGTTGCCAAATATATTATTAGAATTCCAGCCGGGTTGAGCTATTTCGAGTGCTTCACTGAAATCCCTAGAAAATCTCAATAATTTCAATGCAACTCTAAGAATTATAATCTCTAATGATTGCGATGTAGCAGGATGGCCCAAGCCATATAAGGTACACATGTTGTTGATAAAGTGGTTAAAGAATGTATATGGAGGCAAAATCTGCGAGAGGTGGATATTAGAAACCATAAAATAATGATAATGTTGCATGATGAAATGTTGTTTTCTACCCCAGTCCAACTATGAAACAATGTTGCCAATGTATGATCTCGTGTTGAATCTAACATGGCGGACAGAGCAGTACAAATGTTTAGAAACATGTTGATACTAATGACTATATAATATAATTCTGATAACCTACACAAAACTATAGATGCATGAAGTGTACAAGAGGGTCTATCAATAATAAGACATCATCGCATGTCAGTATATGTACGACCATGTTTAAACAATCGTTGTCCATAGACGGCTCCATTGAATGGGGTCTCGAGCTTTGCACCCATCCATTTGTTAAAAACATAACAACGTATATTAGCGCTTAATATTTTTTAATGTTTCTATGCACGCAGTGCCATGCCACTATGTGTGTTAGTCACTATTAAAAATGCTATGACCTATACTTAGTCAAATAAAGCATAATTTAAATTACATAAAAAAGACACTCCTATATCCATATTCAAACTCGGTTCCATACGTATATTATGATTTGTAACCATGGAGCGAATATTTTATGAGAGATTTATGAACAATCAAAAAATGCCTTATATTTTAGAATATATTTTGAAATGAGGAGAGTATGGTATATTCAAGAAAATGAAACTAAATAACTTCATGGTACATGTGTTGCACATTTCATGAGCACCACATAATGAGGGTCAAACAAATGGAACAACTCACCCTGACACCCCGTCCACCCAGGACCAGGAACAGATGGAATCATGTAGATTTGATCTCATCTCATTTCCTATCCATGTGTACTCGCAAACCACCGCTGGTAGAATCGCACTGATACTTCCAAATTTATTTTATTTTCAAACGAGGCAAAAGATTTGCTATTTTCATTGATTAAGAAGAAGAGAGTTGCCCAGTTAATTAACGAAAAACCAGGCGAAAACCATTACAAATCGCTCAACGAAAAGGGCAATCCGACGGACCTGGCACTCATAAGACTCCACACACCGCCGAGGAGAGGACACCGTCACGACAACCAACAATGTCATTGGCATCGCCTCTCCGCGAGCAGGCGTCTCCAATTTCCTCGCTGACGACCCATCAAGACCCCTCCGAACAAACGGGACCCGAGGACCAAGTTAGCCTAAGCCAAACAATCAGCCACAAACGTCGAGGACCGGCAGCTCCGATTTTGTTGATGAGCTTCATAGCAGAAAGTTGCAAGCCTCGCACCGACCTAGTCCAGCGCGACTGAGGGAGTCCTGGATTAGGGGGTGTCTGGATGGCCGAACTATACCTTCGGCCGGACTCCTGGACTATGAAGACACAAGATTGAAGACTTCGTCCCGTGTCCGGAAGGGACTTTCCTTGGCGTGGAAGGCAAGCCTGGCGATACGGATATGTAGATCTCCTACCATTGTAACCGACTCTGTGTAACCCTAGCCCTCTCCGGTGTCTATATAAACCGGAGAGTTTTAGTCCGTAGGACGAACAACAATCATACCATAGGCTAGCTTCTAGGGTTTAGCCTCTCTGATTTCGTGGTAGATCTACTCTTGTACTACCCATATCATCAATATTAGTCAAGCAGGACGTAGGGTTTTACCTCCATCAAGAGGGCCCGAACCTGGGTAAAACATCGTGTCCCCTGCCTCCTGTTACCATCCGGCCTAGACGCACAGTTCGGGACCCCCTACCCGAGATCCGCCGGTTTTGACACCGACATTGGTGCTTTCATTGAGAGTTCCTCTGTGTCGTCACTTTTAGGCCCGTTGGCTTCTCCGATCATCAACAGCGATGCGATCCAGGGTGAGACTTTTCTCCCCGGACAGATCTTCGTATTCGGCGGCTTTGCACTACGGGCCAATTCGCTTGGTCATCTGGAGCAGATAGAAATTCACATAAAATAGGGCACCATCTAAATACGTTGAGACGACACCGTATGAATTATGGTTTCGCAAGAAACCTAAGCTGTCGTTTCTTAAAGTTTGAGGTTGCAATGCTTATGTGAAAAAGTTTCAACCTGATAAGCTCAAACCCAAATCGGAGTAGTGCATCCTCATAGGATACCCAATAGAAAATGTTGGGTACATGTTCTATCACAGATCCGAAGGCAAGATATTCGTTGCTGAGAATAGATCCTTTCTAGAGAAGGAGTTTCTCTCAAAAGAAGTGAGTGGGAGGAAAGTAGAACTTGATGAGGTAACTATACCTGCTCCCTTATTGGAAAGTAGTTCATCACCGAAATTTGTTCCTGTGACTACTACACCAATTAGTGAGGAAGCTAATGATGATGATCATGTAAGTTCAGATCAAGTTACTACCAAACCTTGTAGGTAAACCAGAGTGAGGTCCACACGAGAGTGGTACGGTAATCCTATTCTGGAGGTCATGTTACTTGACCATGACGAGCCTATGAACTATAAGGAAGCGATGATGAGCCCAGATTCCGTGAAATGGCTTGAGGCCATAAAATCTGAGATGGGATCCACGTATGAGAACAAAGTGTGGACTTTGGTTGACTTGCCCGATGATCAGCAAGCCATAAAAAAATGGATCTTCAAGAGGAAGACGGACGGTGATAGTAGTGTTACTATTTACAAAGCTAGAATTGTCGCAAAAGGTTTTCGACAAGTTCAAGGTGTTGACTACGATGAGAGTTTCTCACTCGTTCTATGCTTAAGTCTGTCCGAATCATGTTAGCAATTGCCGCATATTATGAAATCTGGCAAATGGATAAAACAAAACCGCATTCCTTAATGGATTTATTAAAGAAGAGTTGTATATGATGCAACCAGAAGGTTTTGTCAATCCTAAAGGTGCTAACAAAATATGCAAGCTGCAGCGATCCATCTATGGACTGGTGCAAGCATCTCAGAGTTGGAATATACGCTTTGATAAGTTGATCAAAGCATATAGTTTTATATAGACTTGCGGTGAAGCATGTATTTACAAGAAAGTGAGTGGGAGCACTACAACATTTCTGATAAGTATATGTGAATGACATATTGTTGATCGGAGATAATGTAGAATTATTCTGCAAAGCATAAAGGAATGTTTGAAAGGAGTTTTTCAAAGAAAGACCTCGGTGAAGCTGCTTACATATTGAGCATCAAGATCTATAGAGATAGATCAAGACGCTTGATAAGTTTTTCAATGAGTACATACCTTGACAAGATTTTGAAGTAGTTCAAAATGGAACAGTCAAAGAAGGAGTTCTTGCCCGTGTTACAAGGTGTGAAGTTGAGTAAGACTCAAAACCCGACCACGGCAGAAGATAGAGAAAGAATGAAAGTCATTCCTTATGCCTCAGTCATAGGTTCTATATAGTATGCCATGCTGTGTACCAGACCTATTGTATACCCTGCCCTGAGTTTGGCAAGGGAGTACAATAGTGATCTAGGAGTAGATCACTGGACATTGGTCAAAATTATCCTTAGTGGAATAAGGATATGTTTCTCGATTATGGAGGTGACAAAAGGTTCGTCGTAAAGGTTTAAGTCGATGCAAGTTTTGACACTGATCCAGATGACTCAAAGTCTCAATCTGGATACATATTGAAAATGGGAGCGATTAGCTAGAGTAGCTTAGTGCAGAGCATTGTTGACATAAAAATTTGCAAAATACTTACGGATCTGAATGTGGCAGACCCGTTGACTAAACTTCTCTCACAAGCAAAACATGATCACACCCTAGTACTCTTTGGGCGTTAATCACATAGCGATGAGAACTAGCTAGATTATTGAATCTAGTAAACCCTTTGGGTGTTGGTCACATGACGATGTGAACTATGGGTGTTAATCACATGGTGATGTGAACTATTGATGTTAAATCACATGGCGATGTGAACTAGATTATTGACTCTAGTGCAAGTGGGAGACTAAAGGAAATATGCCCTAGAGGCAATAATAAAGTTATTATTTATTTCCTTATTTCATGATAAATGTTTATTATTCATGCTAGAATTGTATTAACCGGAAACATAATACATGTCTGAATACATAGACAAACAGAGTGTCACTAGTATGCCTCTACTTGACTAGCTCGTTGATCGAAGATGGTTATGTTTCCTAGCCATAGACATGAGTTGTCATTTGATTAACGGGATCACATCATTAGGAGAATGATGTGATTGACTTGACCCATTCCATTAGCTTAGCACTTGATCGTTTAGTTTGTTGCTATTGCTTTGTTCATAACTTATACATGTTCCTATGACTATGAGATTATGCAACTCCCGTTTACCGGAGGAACACTTTGTGTGCTACCAAACGTCACAACGTAACTGGGTGATTATAAAGGTGCTCTACAGGTGTCTCCGAAGGTACTTGTTGGGTTGGCGTATTTCGAGATTAGGATTTGTCACTCCGATTATCGGAGAGGTATCTCTGGGCCCTCTCGGTAATGCACATCACTTAAGCCTTGCAAGCATTGCAACTAATAAGTTAGTTGTGGGATGATGTATTACGGAACGAGTAAAGAGACTTGCCGGTAACGAGATTGAACTAGGTATTGAGATACTGACGATCGAATCTCGGGCAAGTAACATACCGATGACAAAGGGAACAACGTATGTTGTTATGCGGTCTGACCGATAAATATCTTCGTAGAATATGTGGGAGCCAATATGAGCATCCAGGTTTCGCTATTGGTTATTGACCGGAGACGTGTCTCGGTCATGTATACATAGTTTTCGAACCCGTAGGGTCCACACGCTTAAGGTTTCGATGACAGTTATATTATGAGTTTATGAGTTTTGATGTACCGAAGGAGTTCAGAGTCCCGGATGAGATCGGGTACATGACGAGGAGTCTCGAAATGGTCGAGACATAAAGATCGATATATTGGACGACTATATTCGGACATCGGAAAGGTTTCGAGTGATTCGGGTATTTTTCGGAGTACCGAAGAGTTACGGGAATTCGCCGGGGAGTATATGGGCCTTATTGGGCCATACGGGAATAGAGGAGAGAGGCCAAAAGGAAGGAGGCGCGCGCCCCCCTCTGGTCCGAATTGGACAAGGGGTGCAGCCCACTTTTCCTTGTTCCTCTCCCCCTCTTTCCTTCTCTCCTACTCCAACAAGGGAAGGAGGAGTCCTACTCCCGGTGGCAGTAGGACTCCCCCCTTGGCGCGCCCTCCTCCTAGGCCGGCCGCCTCCCTCTCTTGCTCCTTTATATACGGGGGCAGGGGTGCACCCCATAGACACAAAAGTTGATCATTGATCTCTTAGCCGTGTGCGGTGCCCCCCTCCACCATAGTCCTCGATAATATTGTAGTGGTGCTTAGGCGAAGCCCTGCGACAGTAGAACATCAAGATCGTCACCACGCCGTCGTGCTGACGGAACTCTTTCCCGACATTCTGCTGGATCGGAGTCCGGAGATCGTCATCGAGCTGAACGTGTGCTAGAACTCGGAGGTGCCGTAGTTTCGGTGCTTGATCGGTCGGGCCGTGAAGACGTACGACTACATTAACCGCGTTGTGCTAACGCTTCCGCTTTCGGTCTACGAGGGTACGTGGACAACACTCTCTCCTCTCGTTGCTATGCATCACCATGATCTTGCGTGAGCGTAGGATTTTTTTTGAAATTACTACGTTACCCAACAGTTTGCTCATCAATAACAATGTACTCTCTCTGTAAACTAATATAAGAGCGTTTAGATCACTGAAATAGTGATCTAAACGCTCTTATATTAGTTTACAGAGGGAGTACTTTTTTGAGACCAATGATAGACCAAAACAACTGGAAGTGCAGCAAAAAAATGTAACACACAGAAGGAAGGTAACACGCTGAGGGGATAGGAGTGACGCCGCTTGCGAGGATCATGGGTGTGGTAGGTCGACAGCGGCAGAGGCCGAGCTGAGGAGCGTCGGAGGCCGCTAACGCTGCCACACGCCTGAGTCCTCACGCAAAATTTAAAATATGTAGTACCTACACTACATTTCATCGAATATGTCACGTAAAAAAATTTGTATTCCTCCTCTTCCATGATGTTAATTCTTGCTCCACTGTGTATATCACTTGCTTAACGAGGCGGAGAAATTGCACCCCTGAAAAAACTGAAAGGCTAAGGCAGGAAAGTGCATCCAGTGGAGCGGCGATGAGAGGAGCTTGGGTCTTTACCAAGGAAGGGGCATGGCGATGGAATTGGCGTTGATTCCAGTACCATGCGCCACCATCAGGGGTGGCCAACGAGAGGGTCAGCAGCCGTTGACATTGCCTCTGCATTTTTGCAAGCGACTATCCATATGCTCCCTGATCCAAGTCGCCTCCTCTGTCCCACAATAATCTCTGGGATAATACTTTCGTGCCCGCTGCGGTTCAAGGAGGCGTACATACTGTCGATTAGCAACCGGCCGCACAAGCGATCGCTCCACGACAGTCACACTGTCCGCATCTCCGTTGGTCGCGCTTTGCCTTGACCGTGGAGGCGTGGACACACCGGCTGCGCATCCCTTAGTCGCAGACATCGTGGAAGAGGGCCAGCCACGTGAGTATCCGGTGTCCTCCTCTCCATGTCAGTTCGGGCTGGCGGGGCGACCGGCGGTTCCCCCATCTGGTTCGTCTGGGTGTTGTGTCCGATCCACCACGTTGTCGGTTTCATAGGCCTTGGGACGTCTCTGGGTGCCGTCGATGGGGACGCAGCATGCTGGACAGCTGGAGAAGGCCGCCGGCATGGGGATGCCTCACCAGCGGGAGAATGGGAGAACTGGAGGAGGCGCCATGAAATCGGGTAGGATCCGGGGTTTCTTTCATGCATTGCACGTCATGCAAACAAATTGCATACCCTGATTTTTAGGAGAAACTTGCCTATGGAACGAGAGATTGGATGATGTTTTGTTTCTCAAAGGAGACCTTGCCTATGGAAAGTTACGATGTGCAAGGAAAGATCTGGACGCAAATTGATGTCATGGTTTTCCTATGAAAAGTTACGATGTGCAAGGAAAGATTTGGACGCAAATTGATGTCATGATCGGTCGATTTTCATGCTGCTGGTGGAAAACTGGGTTTTGCTTTTGAAAAAACCAGAAGGAATATTGAAAAAATGTTGGCGCGTGGGATCGGGAGGTCGTCTATCGATCGATGAGGGAGGGGGAGCGAACGAACGAACGAACGACCTACAGACTCGTTCATTAGAAGTAGAGATATGAGGCAGCGGCCAAGGTGGACCGATGCCCATTCTTCCCATAAGATGAAATGTGTATGGCCCTTTTCTTGCGTCTTGTTGAATTTGTGAAAAATATTTGAAAACAGAAACATTCTATTTGAAGTTTTCAACAACATTTAAAAACTGGAACATTTTACTTTGGAGTTTTGAACAATTTATGAAAAATGGAAACACTATAAAAATGACAAGAATTGTGAAACACGACATTTCTCCAAAAGGAATGAAACAAAAACAGATAAATGGAAATGGAAAAAATGAGAGAAAAGAAGAAAAGAATCAGGGGAAAAAAATAAAAAAATCGGTTCAGGAACCATCTACCTTACAGAAGGTTTCTTAAACCAAAAGAAAAACCTGGATTGTTGAAACGCCTTAACGGGCAGGCAAGATCATCGTTCGCTCGCCAAGTCATGGTCAATCCTTAGGCCGCTGGTTCGAATCCGGCAAATCAGATTTTTTATGCTTTTTCGGCTGTCTTACTTTTTGGGAAATTATTTATATATATGAGGCAAGGGCCTGGACGGAGGCCCGTTCTTCGTATAAGATGAAATGTATGGCCTTTTTCTTGTGTCTTTCTGAATTTGTGAACAATCTTTCAAAGCGGAAACATTTTATTTGAAGCTTTGAAGAAAAATTAAAAACAGGAACATTTTTATAATGGAGTTTTGAACAATTTATGAAAAATGGAAAAAAAATGTGGACTTTATGACTTCTTGGAAAAACACAACATTTCTAGAAAAGGAATGAAACGGAAACAGAGAAGGGGAAAATGGAAAAGGGGGAGAAAAGAAAAAAGAATCAGGAAAAAAAACAAAAAAATCGGTTCAGGAAAATCTACCTTATAGAAGGTTTCTAAAACCAGAAAAAATGGAATCGTTGAAACGCCTTAACGGGCAGGCCAGATCATCGTTCGCTCGCCAAGCCATGTGTGACGTAGAATGCGTCATTTACATTTTTCCATATTCAGCTTGTTTAGCGCCGGTTAGCGAGCTGCCGCTTGCACACTCCTCGCGCATGGACTAGCACAACAAGCCATAACCCATACATTCTATTTACTCTCGGCTAACACGAGACTGTTGACCGGTTTTCTTTTTTGAAATGTTCACATGATTGAAAAAAGCTCCGACGATGGGATTCTCATATCGGTGGCTTTGAATCCGGCGTTGACCGTTGCTTCTTCGGGATGTTTGGTAGTGATGACTCTCCGTTCGCGTGAGACTACAAGGTTCACCGGAATCTGGCAGCGGGGCTATCGAAGCGGCTGCAGCTGCGCGCCATCGGCTCATCTTGGAAGAAAGGGTCTGGAGGCTTCTCAGGGATCTAGTTGTGTTTTTCTTCTTTTGTGGGTGTGCCTTGTAATGCTGGTCAGTTATCAGATCTGAGGGTCTGTTTCGCCAAAAAAAAGCTCAAAATATTTTTTTTACCAAAATACAAAATTATCGTGAATTAAAAAACTTCAGAAACTCTTGAAAATTCAAATTTTGAAAAAAGGTTGTGGATTCGAAAAAGTTCTAGAATAAAAAAGACTTCGTGAATTTGAAAAAATCATGAAGTTTGAAAATGTTCATGACTTTCAAACACTTATGAAATATGAAAATAAAAAGTAAAAGTTCTTAGAAACTAACATGAAAAAGTAGAATATAAATAAATAACAAATAATTAAATGGAGAAGGAAAATATAAAATAAACAGAAAAAGAAGAAACCGGGCCAGAAGCTTCCCAAAACTGACCTGCTGGAAGACTCCCAAAACCGAGGACAGCTCAATCATTCACGTACAACAACTTACATGGGCGGGCTTACTCACGTACAACGACAACTAACATGGGCGAGACCGCTCAAAAAAAAAAAACTTACATGGGCGAGTGTATCGGCCATTTGGGAGCAGGGAACTGGGCCGGTGCAGTAACAAGCTGCCGCGCCGAGCTGACTGACATACACGTTTTTTCGTTATTCTTCACAGAATTATTCTTTTTTTGTTCGTTAAATTTTTTATATTTTGTATTATTTTAAATATATATAATACGAAAGCACTTTAGGTAAATATTTATAAAATGTTAATCATGCATTGAAAATGTTAACCGCATAAAGAATAATGCTAATCAGGCGTACAAAGAACATTTGTTTCACTAAAAAAAATATTACCTATTTACAGAAGTGTACATACCACTTTAAAAAAATGTTTATACAATATAGAATAAATCTTCACATCAGTCAAAAATAGTGCTTCATACATTCAAAAAAATTGTAGGTACCATTGAATTTTTTTTCTGACATTGTAAAAAAAATCACACCATCTAATTTTTTGTGACATTTTAATGAAAGTTTTTTATAATTCAAAAAACGATTACTTGAATTTTAGAAAATGTTTATACAATGTAAATATTGGTCGTGTAGGTTAAAAAATGTTTATTTCCAATAAAAAATACAACCTGTATTTGAAAAAAAATTGTTTATACCTCCAATCTGGTACTTTGGTCCACATTAGCGACCTTATTAGGAGTACTGACCGGATTATGCACCGTGAGAAGACTGCCACGGAAATGGTCTGACTGACTTTCTTTGTCAAGCCATTGAGCAATACCTATCCTTTGTTTGTTGGATTTTCTTCATTCTCAAAGTGCTTTATCGATATGAACAAAGGTTGTGTCATTGAAGCTCCAAAGCATCGTGCGATGAGAGATAACCTGGAGTTGCACCTCACAAAGTCAACCAGCATATTAAAACGCTAGGTTACATAGGTTTTCTGATCACTCCTTCCATGTGTATGATATGGTTTTCTTAAAGTTAAAAGCCATATGCTCTGAAATCTCGGTGGCATAGCGGGGTAACCACAACCCTTTCTTTCAATACTTTGGACCTGGGGAAATATCTGGTGCACCGGAGCTTGTGGTGCTACCGGTGCACCGAGCTCACATTATACTTTTAAAATGTTCAAATTTTTTTTAAAAAAATTAGCACACTCACAAAACATCAATGTAGGTTGTCACAAAATTTCAAGTTAAAATTCAAAACCTTCCTCGAAAAATAAAAATGACAAATTCAACACTGAATACATAACATAACATGGGCTTTAGATTTGGCCCATTAGCATACTGAAGATTTGTCATTTTTGTATCTCAAAAAGTATTTCAAATTTTTACACGAATTTTTTTACATCATACATTGTTGTTGTGTCAACATGCTAGATTTTTTTTTCAGATTTTTTAAAACATTTTGTGGCATTCGGTGCACCGATAGCACCACAAGTGCAGGTGCACCAGATACATTCCCCTTTGGACCCTACCAGATTCTAGCATGTGTTGATGTTATTCCATATAAACACCAGGAGGTACCTTCCACTTCTCAAGTGTACCCTATATTTTCACGTCTCTAAGATTCGATGTGTTGTTACCCTGGCCACTTTCTCAGGTATCCTCTTCCTCTGAATTATAACCCCTATGTCCCTATGCAAGTTTTGGTGAGCCATTTGTATGAGTAATAAAGAGAGATCGTGAAACAAAAGTTGGCTAAATCCTATGCAAAACTAAATATTAAGAGAAATTCATCATGGTGATTATTAGTGGAACACCAAAGTGAAACAGAGAGAACGAAGAGTCGGTTACAATGACCGAATTGTTGAGGAATCAAGTTGAAAGAACAACATTATGTGTCATAACTATTGCATAAATATTTTCATATATGTCTGTACGTCATAAACAACGTACATAGTGGTTCTTCATGTATTGACTATTTTGATTCAATTATGAAACTAGGTTTCTACTGGGTTTGCGTCCCTAGTTACGCAGAAGTCCAAGCACAGAAGCGAATGATCGGATCTTACCAACATACTCGAAAAAAGTATTTTATAGTGGGGTACGCATTCTTGACAAGCAGTGTATTCACTCTAGCCATGTCAAATAAGACAACCCAAAGCCGTTGCACCGACAAATAACATATCGTGGATCTTATGTGACACTAAAACTTCACGATCAAATCTTGATTATGATAGAAGAGGGACGTTGATGTTCCAAACATTGGGTTCAAGAGCTCGGTTTGATAGATATAAACCTAAGTGACCGGCTTTACACATCAAAAAAGAAAGCTCGAAGTCCCTGCGAGCTGAAACCTCTTCTTGAAGAGTTCTGAGACATCGTTCCAGCTAATTCAAATATCTAACTGAGCGAATTATGAGGCTGGAATCTTCCTCAATGTTATGGTGAAGATTTTGTGGTCCAACGTCCTGCAATACTAAGTGTCCGTCTCTAGCCTGACTACCTGAGTACGCCCATCACTCACGGCTTCCCATTTTTTTTTGGATGGTCGACTCATGTGGCTTTTAGAAGCCTTTATCGGTAATCAAATTCATGCAGGTGAATGAGTGTGAGTGTCGCTGCTCTATGTGAGTACTAGTTGATTGTCCGTGCGTTGCCACGGGACATCATACCCTACGAACAAGACAAATGTCCATCCGTAGGTGTGTGTTTCTCTGATATGATATGTTAACATTTACGATATACAACACAGAGTGAAGTTTTCTGACCATGTATTGAACCAAAAGGTCTTTCCCTTCAAAATTTAAATTTGTCCACAAAGTACATGTCTTACTCCCACTCAACTCCCTTCCTATCAATCGCCATGTCCATTTCTCCAAACCTAGCTAAGTGCCACCTGAAATACGAGAAGATAAAGTATAAATATGAACAACAGAGTAACAAAAGGCATGGGATTACTCATTCTCTCATCTTTACATATCCTTTTTGTACAGCTGGAGTAGAAGTTGAGCCAATACCAGAAATTATGTCATAGATAACATCTTCTGTTGAAGATAAAACGGAAACCAAATCTGATAGGTTCATGCTCAATCTCCAATTCCAAAAGACCAAACCATAATCAAATCTGAACGCAGCACCAGACTCGACTGATTGGTTACTTCAGTCACCATATCCATTTTCCATGGTAAAATCTCAAACTTTGGAACTCTAAACTTTGGACCTGACTGGACTGAGATCGTCTCGATATTTTCCACTGTTGTTTGAATCCTTGGATATCTTTCTTTATATAAGCACAACAGAAAATTTTAGAATGGAAATGGGCATACTATTCTAGAAATCTCTGAATCATTCTAGATGGCTACATGTTCATTACATTCTTTTTCCAGTGCCAACACCTTGTACTTACAAGAATATATGATCTATCTAAAAGTATGTACAGTGAATAGAATGCTATGTGAATTATTCTATGCATTAAGTGCCCCTGATTGTGTAGGAATAAGGATAACAGCGAGTTGCTTACAGATAACCTTTGCTATGACATCATAGATGGCATTTGCGACAAAGCACTATCAGTAACAAGATCAAACAAAAATGAAACAACAACAACAAAAATGGCGCAAGAAACAACTATCGCTTCATACCAAGCGCACATTATTTTAGAAAGAGGTTTATTGCAGGAAGAAGATAGCACTTGCCTGCAAAACAGGCTAGCCTAGATAATGAGTAAACTTAGTCAATCAATGATTCATCATGGATAATAATCGCCTAGTTGCCAACACCTCAAATAACCAGTGGCATAATAAGCGACACTAAAAAGAGTTACTATTATATTTTTATAGTAAAAGAGAAGAATAAGTTTGTCAGAAACATCGTCACCAATAATTTTTTATTGAACTTGAAGTTGAAAGAAGCCTGTGCACGAAACATAAAATGTGGAATTCATGATTTTATTGGGTTGCCTTTGTCTGCAGAATACAAACTAAACCTCGATAATGATGTATGAGGCTTGATTTTCACTAATACTGCTAGGAATCATCCGTACCAAGCGCACATTATTTTAGAAAAAGGTTTATTGCAGGAAGAAGATAGCACTTGCCTGCAAAACAGGCTAGCCTAGATAATGAGTAAACTTAGTCAATCAATGATTTATCATGGATAATAATCGCCTAGTTGCCAACACCTCAAATAACCAGTGGCATAATAAGCGACACTAAAATGAGATACTATTATATTTTTACAGTAAAAGAGAAGAATAAGTTTGTCAGAAACATCGTCACCAATAATTTTTTATTAGACAGGAAGTTGAAAGAAGCCTGTGCACAAAACATAAAATGTGGAATTCATGATTTTATTGGATTGCCTTTGTCTGCAGAATACAAACTAAACCTCGATAATGATGTATGAGGCTTGATTTTTACTAATACTACTAGGAATCATCCGTGGAAGGCTACTACAAAAATATATGTTACTACACATGTCTGAACATATGACACGCCTAACCCTTCAAGGGGGCAATACAAAAACAAGGAAACAATAATTCATGAATATGCACATGAATCTAGAGGACAGTTCAGTATAAAAGATGTGTAACCAAATATGTATATGTACAAACATATGATAATCAAACTACTGCCCGGCAGTCTCTCACTCTCCTCTCTAATTCTCCACAAAATGTATATGGGCAAACCTATGACGACCAAACTATCGTGCATCCTCCTCTCCTCTCACAGAAGTCAAGTAGGAGCACAACACAGTAGACCGTTGATAACTGAAAATCGCTTAGTTTTCTAGATTCAGAGAACATTCACAAAACAGCAGGAGTTAACTCAACAAATCAAAGAATCACCTAATAAGTGAAGTTACAGTTACACACAAACAAGTAGTTGTATACAATGGACAGTGATGCTCAAACTAAAATTTTTGATATAGCTGTCGGTATCAGCGAAAATGCATAGGAGCACCTGCGGGCTACCTCCCTTGATATCTCACCATTCAATATGCATAGGGATTTGCACCACTATATTAGCATGCTTGTATTCTTTGTTTTAGTTCGTTCTGCGTTTTCTTGTATAAGTAGTATGTCTGCACGGACTGTCCCTCTCCTGGCCCACTCATCCCCATGCTCTCGTGCCAACCCCCAACAACCAACAACGACTCATTAACTTGTGAATCACATGCATGCAGATTTTGTTGATCTCAGAGTTTTGAGTCATGCAACACATCTAGTATTCAGTTTGTCCCAAGTTTTTTAAATACAATATTATTTGAACTCTAAAAATATCTTTCACAACTTTATGTTTTTGTACCAGTTTTAAAATTGTAATATCGTTTCAACTTTGAAAGTATTTAATGTTTAATCCATTTGAATAATTTTCAAGATTTAGTAAATGTGAAATCAAATATATTTCATTAAGTTCTTTGTCTTCTATAAACTCAGAATCTCGTAATGCGATAATTAAAGTAAATACTGGATTTCATGATTGTTAAAATTTCAAATAAAAAAGAATGATAATTCCAATATTGTAATTCTTGAAAAAATCATGATACAAATTCCACGAAATTACGACTTCCATTTTTTATTTCTAGTGAAACGCGAGAACTCAATGGTAATAATTCTAGAAAATTTACTAATGCAAATCTCAGGACTTTCTACCATAAAAAAGTTATGTTTTACTTACGTTGCCTGCTGATTATGAGTGCAGCTGTATGTAACCATTTATCTTCATGGTCCAGCAAAGATGAATTAACACTAATTACATTGCATACTGTCGTTTGGTTTCTCCAACACATTTATTACGTACTCCCTCCATTCCACAATGTAGTACTTCCTCTATCCACGTGCTTCAACTTTGACCGTAAATTTAACTATCAAGACCGATTGCGGCAGGAGCAAAAATTATATCAGTGAATTCGTATTCGAAAGAAGTTTTCAATTATATAATTTTTTCTCCCGCCGCAGTTGGTCTCGTTGGTTAAATTTATGGTTAAAATTGGACCTCGGAAAGCGCAGACGCACTATATTTTGAAATGGAGGGAGTAGTAACTATCTGACATCCATTCTCTGCCAACACGCATGAATTAACCATGTGTGGACACAAAGTCAATGCACATTTACTTCTGGCATACCATCAACAATTTGAGTATTAAAACTGTATTGCTTCAATAAAGAAACTAAAAGGATTTCAATCCGCATCCCAATGGACATTGATTGTGGTTCAGATTACAGGAAGGTGCGCCTCCGTGTGCTCTTCGTCCGCCTCCTCGGTATCAGAGGCTACTTGAGCACCCCTATAAGAGACTGAAGCCGGTAATCGTTGTCGTAAGACGGCAGGATAAACAAACTGTACTTCTCAGCAGGGTAAAAACGACAGGCAGGGAACCTACCACAGCCAACACAAACAAAAGGGCAAACACCTATCGTGCATGCCATGCCACAGCCAGATTAACTTGGACGACCAATCAATGGAGATATCAAAACGACTCACCAGTCAACGACATACATGGGCACACCTTGACAGTAAAGTGTGAATGGAGAAGACAGGGTTACACAGGAGTCTTACAAGTGCATGCATTCGATCTTGTGGATCTGCGCCGGCATTTCCGCGTACGCTGCAAGGCTCACTGGTGCCGCAGCCTACGCAGGTGCCGCATCGGCACCACTGTCGACGTGCTCGACGGATACAAGCTCACCGGTGCCACCCTCTCCTCTCGCTCCCGTGTGGGAGCCCCGGGAGGGCGTGCTGTTGGCGCCAGTCTCGTTGATGGCCGGGACGACGTCCAGTTGATAGGCGAGCTCGCACGCCGACGCGTGTGTCAGCGTCCGGGTCAGTGTCGCCATGCTCACCACCACCATGTTCTCCGTCAAGTATGGCATCTCGGGTGGCGGGTTCGCCGTCGCTTTCCCCAAGAGGGGCGGCTTAAGAAGACGCCGCCGTGGGTTGCGGCTCCTCCTACACCGGCGACCCCAAGCACGGCAGTAAGGCGAGGTGGTATGCAGGCGAAGGTGAAGGGCGGGCGTCCTGGCAGAGGAGTAGACATGTTAGGGCGCGGATCCACTGCTCCAAAGAGATGGTATGGCTACAGTGTGCTGCCGCTCGAAGTCATCGGCGGCGATAGGGCCACAGGATTGAGGGAGATGGATTTGGGGAAGGGGAGTGGGCGGTGGGACGTGCGTGTCGTGGGTTGTTTTATTTTTTTTCTTTCGTGCGGGATGGGTGGGATCGTGTGAGGAGATTCTTTTTTCACATACGAGCAGGGGTGGAGGGTTGGGATATCGAACGAGGTGGAGGCGGGAGGATCGAACGAGGTGGTCGAACCATAAAGGGAGGTCCAACCATCACGATGTTCGATCCCTCCTTACGCCTTTTTTGGTTCATAGGATATGAATTTTATAGAAATAAAAAAATCATAGGAAGTGAGATGACATGCATATCAATTCCTATAAAGAAAGAGATGTCATTTGATGCATAGGATATGATTTTTTCCATTGAGTCTAGGCTAATGTTTTTTTCCTCCAAAACGTGAAGGATTGATTCCTATCCTACATAGGAATAGAAATCCATTCCTACAAACCAAAAGGCTTCAAAGTAATTTTTCTTTGCAAATCCTATCATATAGAATTTCTACAAAAATCCTACAAACCAAAGAAGGCTTTTGTAGGATTTTCATATGATAGGATTTCTATAGAAAAAATTCCTTCAGAGTTCTTTGGTCTGTAAGAATGAAATCCTATTCCTATAGAGAAATTCTTCCTATCCTCCATATTTCATAGGAAAATAAACATTAGCCTAGACTCAATGAAAAAAATCCTACGGTGTGAATCAAAGGGCATCTCCTTTTCTATTTCTATGCATAGGATTTGAGATGCATGTCATCTCATTTCCTATGACTTTCCTATTTTTATGATTTTTCAATCCTATGAACTAAATGATGCCTTAATAGTAGAGATAAATAGCAAAACACTAGCACATTTGGGGAGACCGACGGCGAAAACTACCACCTTTTAAATTTTGACCAAAAACTATCACTTTGAGGTAATATGTAGCAAGAAAATACCATTCAGTTAAGCACCGGTTCGGCAGTTTGAAACGTGATTATGATATGGTTGGCCCACTCGTAAACGAGGTGGAGGCGGGAGGATCGAACGAGGTGGTCGAACCATAAAGGGAGGTCCAACCATCACGATGTTCGATCCCTCCTTACGCCTTTTTTGGTTCATAGGATATGAATTTTATAGAAATAAAAAAATCATAGGAAGTGAGATGACATGCATATCAATTCCTATAAAGAAAGAGATGTCATTTGATGCATAGGATATGATTTTTTCCATTGAGTCTAGGCTAATGTTTTTTTCCTCCAAAACGTGAAGGATTGATTCCTATCCTACATAGGAATAGGAATCCATTCCTACAAACCAAAAGGCTTCAAAGGAATTTTTCTTTGCAAATCCTATCATATAGAATTTCTACAAAAATCCTACAAACCAAAGAAGGCTTTTGTAGGATTTTCATATGATAGGATTTCTATAGAAAAAATTCCTTCAGAGTTCTTTGGTCTGTAAGAATGAAATCCTATTCCTATAGAGAAATTCTTCCTATCCTCCATATTTCATAGGAAAATAAACATTAGCCTAGACTCAATGAAAAAAATCCTACGGTGTGAATCAAAGGGCATCTCCTTTTCTATTTCTATGCATAGGATTTGAGATGCATGTCATCTCATTTCCTATGACTTTCCTATTCTTATGATTTTTCAATCCTATGAACTAAATGATGCCTTAATAGTAGAGATAAATAGCAAAACACTAGCACATTTGGGGAGACCGACGGCGAAAACTACCACCTTTTAAATTTTGACCAAAAACTATCACTTTGAGGTAATATGTAGCAAGAAAATACCATTCAGTTAAGCACCGGTTCGGCAGTTTGAAACGTGATTATGATATGGTTGGCCCACTCGTAAACGAGGTGGAGGCGGGAGGATCGAACGAGGTGGTCGAACCATAAAGGGAGGTCCAACCATCACGATGTTCGATCCCTCCTTACGCCTTTTTTGGTTCATAGGATATGAATTTTATAGAAATAAAAAAATCATAGGAAGTGAGATGACATGCATATCAATTCCTATAAAGAAAGAGATGTCATTTGATGCATAGGATATGATTTTTTCCATTGAGTCTAGGCTAATGTTTTTTTCCTCCAAAACGTGAAGGATTGATTCCTATCCTACATAGGAATAGGAATCCATTCCTACAAACCAAAAGGCTTCAAAGGAATTTTTCTTTGCAAATCCTATCATATAGAATTTCTACAAAAATCTTACAAACCAAAGAAGGCTTTTGTAGGATTTTCATATGATAGGATTTCTATAGAAAAAATTCCTTCAGAGTTCTTTGGTCTGTAAGAATGAAATCCTATTCCTATAGAGAAATTCTTCCTATCCTCCATATTTCATAGGAAAATAAACATTAGCCTAGACTCAATGGAAAAAATCCTACGGTGTGAATCAAAGGGCATCTCCTTTTCTATTTCTATGCATAGGATTTGAGATGCATGTCATCTCATTTCCTATGACTTTTCTATTCTTATAATTTTTCAATCCTATGAACTAAATGATGCCTTAATAGTAGAGATAAATAGCAAAACACTAGCACATTTGGGGAGACCGACGGCGAAAACTACCACCTTTTAAATTTTGACCAAAAACTATCACTTTGAGGTAATATGTAGCAAGAAAATACCATTCAGTTAAGCACCGGTTCGGCAGTTTGAAACGTGATTATGATATGGTTGGCCCACTCGTAAACGTTGATGGGCCACAATAGTCAACTTGGTTAGATTGACCCACCCTTTGGGTGTTATGACACGTGTCACAATAATCAACTTTGTTAGATTTAGCAGGTACGTACGAGTGGCAGCAAGGTTAGCAATCACAGACAATCATGAAGCTTCTCTTACGCATAGATTTAGCTGCGCTAGCCCTGATCATACTCGACGGCGCTGTTACCTGCTTCAGGGATTAATGCAGATTCAGATGCAGGGATTTGTATTTCTCTATGTAAGCTGTTTCCCAGATTAATCCAAGGCGCTGTTTGCCTGTTAAAAAAAATCTTTCCTTGCACGCACATCGTCAGGAAGCACCACCGACCTGACACGTATACGTCGTGTCTCCACACGTTGAGCTGTGCGCGTATCCACTGCGTGGCAAATGATGGCGCCTTCAAAGCGTTTTGCAGGCATTGGGGTTTGGCTGCCCCCGCTGCAGTTCTGATTTGCCCTGCCCCGTTTTTATCCGTCTCCAGAAACCAACCAATCTCCAGGCTCTGCAGCGAGTCATAATTTTCATTTGTGATGCAGGTAGTACTGCGGTCCGGTCCAGAGCGAGCAGAAATGCTCACTGCTCACTGTTTGGTGGTAAAACTAATGGTGTGAATTGCGGTTAGGAGAAAGATTGTTCTCCGTTTCACTGACCCCGAAAGAAAAAGGGATATCAGAGCCAGCCAGGCAGAATGATAGAATGGCTTCAGAAATTACACAAGGAAACATGTAAGCTGCTAACTGAGGACAGCACAGCCTGCTGGGCAGATCAGCTCTGTCAGCTCCCTTCATTTTTTTTACCGCTGCATGATTCTTCCACTTGACGATTTTTTCCCACCCAAGCCATGGCTCTGCACACAGAGCTCACTGCCGACTATCTTCGTGCGATATACAGTGCTAAATCGGCGTTACAGGCAGGAGCAGCAGCAACAGCGGCCCAGATTTGCCACCGAGAAAGCCCCGCGATGCTGCCCGTGAGCCCGCGATCGCCCCTCGTAACAGTCGCACCACCACACGTTTACTCACCCGGCCGGTGATTCCACCGCACCGCACTGCTGCTGCTCATGGCCTGATGGTGGCGGTCTGGTCGCACAGTGCAAAGCTCGGGCTTAACAGAGCGCCCGCTTGTCTCATTTGGAAAAACAAGGATGGGCGGATTCCCTTTGCATGTGAGCTGACACCCGCGCGATCGATTCGCTGCACTGCGCCGCACAGGGCTCGAGTCCCCATCAATGGCGTTGCGTTTGCTGTAGCGTGCACACCTCGCCTCCCCTGCCGCCGATCCGGCGCTCTCTCTCTCTCGATCTTTCCGTGGTAGGTGAAACCGTTGCTAGCTGCTCTAGCTAGCTTGCCGACGAGCGTGGATAATGGTATAGGACTAGTAATTACAGTGCTTGTTAGGCTGCCAACAGCACATGTTTCTCCCTTCTTGGGCACCTGCTGCTGCTTGGCTTGGCTCCACTGACGAACTGACTTGTTTTACTAGCACTTTTAAGCTACACATATGCAGCTACACACTACCCTTCATGTACCTAGGGATTCCGATTCATCACCGTAAGCTCACTAATAAAGAATGGAAATGTATCGAGTATCGATTTGAAAAGAGGCTGAGTTGCTGGAAGGGCAAACTCTTGTCTTATGGAGGAAGATTGGTGCTTATTAATTCTGTACTTACAAGTATGCCCATGTTTCTTCTTTCTTTCTTTGAAGTCCCGGTTGGGGTACGGAAAAGATTGGACTTTTATCGATCTAGATTTTTCTGGCAAATTGACGAGAACAAAAATAAGTATCGTTTGGCAAAGTGGGATGTAATTTGTAGACCAAAGAACCAGGGAGGCTTGGGAATTGAAAACTTGGAGGTGAAAAATAGGTGCTTACTCAGCAAATGGCTATACCGGTTATCCATAGAAAGAGATGGAGTTTGGGCTCAACTATTGCGTAACAAATATCTCTATGCCAAAACATTAGCCCAGGTTACGGCAAAAGCGACTGACTCGCCATTCTGGAAAGGAATTATGAGGACGAAAGTGGCTTTCTTCAACAGGATTAAATTTATCGTCGGGAATGGACGGGATACTCGATTTTGGGAGGATACTTGGTTAGGAGATTCGCCGCTGGCCTTACAGTATCCATCCCTATACAACATTGCGCAACGGAACGAGGTTTCCGTTGCTACAGTGTTGGGTACTATTCCGCTTAACATACAGTTTAGACGGTCTGTTATTGGTGACCGTTGGACTAGGTGGATACATCTTGTGCGTAGGTTAACGGAGGTTAACCTTTCGGATGTACCAGGCACTATGCAATGGAAGCTTTTCAGCTCAGGTGTCTTCTCGGTTAAATTCATGTACACGAATTTGATTAATACCGGGACTATCCCGAGGACGGTTCATATTTGGAAAGTTAAGGTGCCCTTGAAGATAAAAATTTTTATGTGGTTTGTGCATAAGGGTGTCATTCTTACTAAAGATAACTTAGTTAAGCGTAAGTGGGAAGGAAATAAAAGATGTTGCTTTTGTGATCAGGATGAAACAATAGAACATCTATTTATCAATTGTCCACTTGCTAAACTGCTTTGGAGAACTATTCATGCTACATTTAACATAACTACACCTCTCACGACATCACATTTGTTTGATAACTGGTTGGCTGGAGTGGAGCTAAAGTCCGCGGCACATATCCGAGTGGGAGCATGTGCATTACTTTGGTCTTTATGGAATTGTCGCAATGACGTTGCCTTTAACTGTAGCGACCCGACCTCAGATGGTCAAGTCTCTGTGCTTCAGTGTTATCCCTGGATCGGTAATGCTGACACACACAGTACTCGAAGGATTTATAACAGAGTAGCAATCACACACTATTACATCGAATGTCTCCAAAGAGAACTTATTACAATAATATGGCTTAAGGCCATCTAATGCGATAACAGCGGAAGGCTTGGAAGATAAGGTGAGTCCATCAACTCCAACGGCATAGCTGAGCTGCACGAAACGACCTAACGAACCTTACTCCTCGTCTGAAAAGTCTGCAACATAATACGTTGCAATCCGAAAACGGGTCAGCACATGGAATATGCTGACAATATAACACAGTAGAGCAGAAACAGAATAATGCTATCACTACATGCATATATGGCTGGTGGAAAGCTGTATGGTTGTAGTTTTGCAAAAAGCCAATTTTTCCCTACAACAACGAAATAGATTTTAATTTTACTATCATGGTGGTTGAAACATCATTGAGAAGGTATCCCCAACTCAATCCCAATTAAAGTCAACCCAACAGTATTAATTAAGCATGGTGAGATACATGTGATAACCCAAGTACAAGATACTCAAGAATTATCCATAACCGGGGACACGGCTAACCATGATTAGATTGTACACTCTGCAGAGGTTTGCGCACTTTTCCTCACAAGACTCGATCGCCTCCGTTGAATTTCTCGCACTACATGGTGTTTGAGAAACGGATGACCGAGACACAGTCCTTCAGAAACGTTAACTCTCTACTCTGGCTAGACCATACCAAACCTACAAAACCCACTACCTGTTGATCTACCTCTTCAAGAGCTTCACGTAACTTACTCAACTATGCTAGAGCCCATAATAGCTTGTGGCTGCACACGGAAGTTTCTAGCATGAATCATCTCAGTTCCCTTTGAGCCTGGGTGGCGGTCCATAGGAAGATCACACGGGTACCCGGGATTTCCAAAAAAAAACAGACAACACTGGGTTCCCCAGGTGCCTCAGTCCACCCAGTTGTTTGATTAAGTTGCCACCTTAAGTTGAACCATTAATTAACAATCTCACATTTGACATGAATTTCACTCAAACCCAAACCACATCTACTAGCATAGCATAGCAATAAGCAATACGTAGAAGTAACTCCTAAGGGTTTGAATGTAACAGGGCAATAGGTTCTACCTCAGCAACTACTTCTCAACCCACAAGTTAATGACATCCTAATCATGCAATATTTGAGGATTGGAACTAATGCATAAAAACTGGGTAATGATGGGATATGATCAAAGTGTTACTTGCCTTGCTGACGATCCGCGAATCCTAGAGACTCGTACTAACATGCTTCGCACTCCGGGAATTCTATCGCAAACAAACAATAACATACATAAGTAACAAGCAACGATGCACAAGCAAAACTCAAATAAGAGAGGTTGACCAGAAAGTTCAAATTAAGAACTCCGGTTCGCAAAAAGAATCAAATCAAACGGAGCAACGAAACTCAAACGACGAAAGAAAGAAGCTTCGTTTACTAACCTAAAACTAGGTCAAATTTTACAGTAGCAAAAACTTGTTTGAGTTGGTTAAACGGAAAGAGGGTTTCGAGACGACACTCCATGCGCTTGAATCGCCTGATTCCGTTAAACGAGCGAAAAGATAAACAGAAACTAAGATCGGATCATAAATCGCGACCAGAGAAATCGCAGAATAAATCCGATAAAAGAAAACTCACGAACAGACTAACGAACGAGCGTTCGTTAGTTGTTTCTAACGGACGAGGAACCATTCGTTAAAACGAACGAAGGAGCGAACGCTCGCTAAAATAATAAACAGGAGAAAAACCGATCTATTAATAAAAAAACGAAAACTAGGGTTTCGAAAAAAAATTAAACCGAACGGTTTTTTTTTTAAAAAACGACGGCTCGGATCCGGCGGATACCTCCGGCAAGAGGTCCGGCGAGGCGGGGTGCGGGGCGGCGGCTTGCGGGGCGGCGGGGCTTGGCGGCGGCGGCGGCGATGGTGGTGGTGTTGGGGCGGCGGTGGCGGCGTACATAAAGGGGGCGGGGTGGCGACTTGGAGGAGGGGGCAAGGCGCGGCGGAGGCGGAGTCCAACTCGGACTCCGGTCCGAGTGGCGGCGGCGGCGGCAGCGCGCGCGCAGGAGGCGGCGGCCTGACGCGGCTGGGCCTTAGGCCTAGTCGGTGCGGAACCTTTTTTTTTAAAAAAAACTTCGCCGACCGAAATAAAATCCTAAAAAAAAACCTAAAAAATGCCAAAACAATTTTTCACCGTCTAAATAAAATATTTAGAACAAGATGATCATTTTCTTGGCCCTAAAATGCAATTTTGAAAAACATGCAATTTTTCTAATGCAAATAAAATCCGAATAAAATCAAATAAAAATCAATTTAATGATTTTAATATTTTTCCTTCAATATATCATTTATTTTGGAGAAGTCATATTATCTCATCTCTTTAATTTTCAATGTGAAATATTTTTCGGAGAGAAATAATTAAAATCAAATCCTCTTTTCATTATTTGATAAAAGAATCAAATATGAAGACAGGGAAATCCCCAACTCTCTCCGAGGGTCCTTGAGCTGCTTAGGATTTCGAGGATTACGGAACGGAAAAGCAATAAAACATGATATGCATGGATGATCTATGTATAACATTCCAAATTGAAATTTTGGGATGTTACAAACCTACCCCCTTAAGATGAATCTCGCCCTCGAGATTCGGGTTGGCTAGAAAATAGGTATGGGTGGTCCTTGCGGAGATCATCCTCTCGTTCCCAGGTAGCTTCATCCTCGGTATGGTGGCTCCACTGAACTTTGCAAAACTTGATAACCTTACTGCGGGTGACTCTGCTGGCAAACTCAAGAATCTTAACTGGCTTCTCCTCGTAAGTCAAATCACTGTCCAACTGAATGCCTCCAAGGGTACTGTATCTCTTAATGGTATTTCCGCCATCTCAGCATGACACTTCTTCAGCTGTGAAACGTGGAACACATCGTGGACTCCTAACAATCCCTCAGGTAACTCCAACTTGTAGGCGACTTCTCCCATCCGTTCCAAAATGCGATACGGTCCTACAAATCTCGGGGCTAACTTTCCTTTAACTCTAAAACGTTTCACTCCTCGCAAGGGCGATACTCGCAGATATGCTCTGCCTCCAATTTTGTAGGTTACCTCCTTGCGTTTTGAGTCTGTGTAACTCTTCTGCCTGGACTAAGCAATCTTCAGTCGGTCTCGGATCAGTTTTACCTTCTCCTCAGATTCTTTAATCAAGTCTGGTCCAAACAACTGTCGGTCACCTACCTCATCCCACATCAACGGTGTTCTGCACCTGCGTCCATACAGGGCTTCAAACGGTGCCATCTTCAAACTGGCTTGGTAGCTATTGTTGTATGAGAACTCTGCATACGGTAAATTGTCATTCCAACTAGATCCATAATCTAGCGCACAGGCTCTCAACATGTCCTCCAAAATTTGATTGACTCTCTCAGTCTGTCCATCTGTCTGCGGGTGAAACGCTGTACTGAACTCCAATCTCGTTCCCAAAGTCTGGTGTAACTTATGCCAAAACTTTGAAGTAAACTGTGTTCCTCGATCCGATACGATGGTCCTCGGAACTCTATGCAGACATACGATCCTGGACATATAGATCTTGGCCAACTTTGCACTTGTATAGGTGGTTTTCACTGGGATGAAGTGAGCTACTTTGGTCAATCGGGTCCTTTCTCGAGGAAAAGTTTCTCTCGAAAGAATTGAGTGGGAGGATGGTGGAGACTTGATGAGGTTATTGAACCGTCTCTTCAACTAGTGTGTGGCAGGGTACAGGAAGTTGTTCCTGTGGCACCTACACCAATTGAAGTGGAAGCTTATGATAGTGATCATGAAACTTTAGATCAAGTCACTACCAAACCTCGTGGGATGACAAGGATGCGTACTACTTCAGAGTGGTACGTGATCCTGTCTTGGAAGTCATGTTGCTAGACAACAATGAGCCTACGAGCTATGGAGAAGCGATGGTGGGCCCAGATTCCGATAAATGGCTCGAGGCCATAAAATCCGAGAGAGGATCCATGTATGGAAACAAAGTGTAGACTTTGGCAGAACAGCTCGATGGTCGTAAGGCTGTTGAGTGCAGATGGATTTTAAAAGGAAGGCGGACAGTGATGGTAAATGTCACCATTAAGAAAGCTCGACTTGTCGTTAAGATGTTTTCCGATAAGTTCAAGGAGTTGACTATGATGAGACTTTCTCACTCGTAGCGATGCTAAGAGTCTGTTGGAATTATATTAGCGATTACTGCATTATTTATGAAATCTTGCAGATAGGATGTCAAACATTGTTTCCTCGACGATTTTCTTGAGGAAAGGTTGTATGTGATACAACCGAAAGGTTTTGTCAATCCTGAAAGATGCTAATAAGTATGCAAAGCTCCAGCAATCCTTCTAAGGACTGGAGTAAGCATCTCGGAGTTGGAATGTATGCTTTGATGATGATCAAAGATTTTGGGTGTATACAAAGTTTATGAGAAACTTGTATTTCCAAAAAGGTGAGTGGGAGCACTATAGAATTTCTGATGAATATATGTTGTTGACATATTGTTGATCAGAAATGACGTAGAATTTCTGTAAAGCATATAGGGTTATTTGGAAAGTGTTTTTCAATGGAAAGCCTGGATTAAGCTACTTGAACATTGAGCATCAAGATCTATAAGAATAGATCAAAACACTTAATGGTACTTTCAAATGAGCACATACCTTGACATGATCTTGAAGGTGTTCAAGATGGACCAGTCAAAGAAGGAGTTCTTGCCTGAGTTGTAAGGTATGAAGTTAAGACTTAAAGCTCGACCACGGCATAAGAAAGAGGAAGGACGAAGGTCGTCCCCTATGCTTAAGACATAGGCTCTATAGTATGCTATGCTGTGTACCGCACCTGAAATGTGCCTTGCCATGAGTCAGTCAAGGGGTACAAGAGTGATCCAAGAATGGATCACAGGACAGCGGTCAAAGTTATCCTTAGTAACTAGTGGACTAAGGAATTTTCTCGATTATGGAGGTGGTAAAAGAGTTCGTCGTAAAGGGTTACGTCGATGCAAGCTTAACACCTATCCGGATAGCTCTGAGTAGAGATACCAGATACGTATAATGGAGCAACAATTTAGAATAGCTCCAAGTAGAACAGTTATTTGGAATAGCTCCAAATAGAACGTGGTAGCTACATCTAGGAGATGACATAGAGATTTGTAAAGCACACACGGATCTGAAAGGTTCAGACCCGTTGACTAAAACCTCTCTCACAAGCAACATGATCAAACCCAGAACTCATTGAGTGTTAATCACATAGTGATGTGAACTAGATTATTGACTCTAGTAAACTCTTTGGATGTTGGTTACATGGCGATGTGACCTGTGAGTGTTAATCACATGGCGATGTGAACTAGATTATTGACTCTAGTGCAAGTGGGAGACTGTTGGAAATATGCCCTAGAGGCAATAATAAATTAGTTATTATTATATTTCCTTGTTCATGATAATCGTTTATTATCCATGCTATAATTGTATTGATAGGAAACTCAGATACATGTGTGGATACATAGACAACACCATGTCCCTAGTAAGCCTCTAGTTGACTAGCTCGTTGATCAATAGATGGTTACGGTTTCCTGACCATGGACATTGGATGTCATTGATAACGGGATCACATCATTAGGAGAATGATGTGATGGACAAGACCCAATCCTAAGCATAGCACAAGATCATGTAGTTCGTATGCTAAAGCTTTTCTAATGTCAAGTATCATTTCCTTAGACCATGAGATTGTGCAATTCCCGGATACCGTAGGAGTGCTTTGGGTGTGCCAAACGTCACAACGTAACTGGGTGGCTATAAAGGTACACTACAGGTATCTCCGAAAGTGTCTGTTGGGTTGGCACGAATCGTGACTGGGATTTGTCACTCCGTGTAAACGGAGAGGTATCTCTGGGCCCACTCGGTAGGACATCATCATAATGTGCACAATGTGATCAAGGAGTTGATCACGGGATGATGTGTTACGGAACGAGTAAAGAGACTTGCCGGTAACGAGATTGAACAAGGTATCGGGATACCGACGATCGAATCTCGGGCAAGTGTCGTACCGATAGACAAAGGGAATTGTATACGAGATTGATTAAGTCCTTGACATCGTGGTTCATCCGATGAGATCATCGTGGAACATGTGGGAGCCAACATGGGTATCCAGATCCCGCTGTTGGTTATTGACCGGAGAGTCATCTCGGTCATGTCTGCATGTCTCCCGAACCCGTAGGGTCTACACACTTAAGGTTCGGTGACGCTAGGGTTATAGAGATATTAGTATGCGGTAACCCGAAAGTTGTTCGGAGTCCCGGATGAGATCCCGGACGTCACGAGGAGTTTCGGAATGGTCCAGAGGTAAAGAATTATATATAGGAAGTGCTATTTCGGCCATCGGGACAAGTTTCGGGGTCATCGGTATTGTACCGGGACCACCGGAAGGGTCCCGGGGGTCCACCGGGTGGGGCCACCTGCCCCGGGGGGCCACATGGGCTGTAGGGGGTGCGCCTTGGCCTATATGGGCCAAGGGCACCAGCCCCAAGAGGCTCATGCGCCAAGAGTAGAGAAAAAAAAGGGAGAGTCCTAAAAGGGGAAGGCACCTCCGAGGTGCCTTGGGGAGGATGGACTCCTCCCCCCCTTGGCCGCACCCTTCCTTGGAGGAAGGGGCTAGGGCTGCGCCTCCCCCCTCTCCCTTGGCCCTATATATAGTGGGGAAAAGGAGGAGCAACCATACCTAAGCCCTGGCGCCTCCCTCTCCCTCCCACGACACATCTTCCTCCTCCCGCAGCGCTTGGCGAAGCCCTGTTGGAATCCCGCTACTTCCACCACCACGCCGTTGTGCTGCTGGATCTCCATTAACCTCTCCTCCCCCCTTGCTGGATCAAGAAGGAGGAGACGTCGCTGCTCCGTACGTGTGTTGAACGCGGAGGTGCCGTCCGTTCGGCGCTAGGATCATCGGTGATTTGGATCACGACGAGTACGATTCCATCAACCCCGTTCTCTTGAACGCTTCCGCGCGCGATCTACAAGGGTATGTAGATCCACTCCTCCCTCATAGCTAGATGACTCCATAGATAGATCTTGGTGACACGTAGGAAAATTTTGAATTTATGCTACGTTCCCCGACATTGGGGGTCAACGGTATTGTACCGGGACCACCGGAAGGGTCCCGGGGTTCCACCGGGTGGGGCCACCCATCCCAGAGGGCCCCATGGGCTGAAGTGGGGAGGGAACCAGCCCATAGTGGGCTGGTGCGCCCCCCTTGGGCCCCCCATGCGCCTAGGGTTGGGAACCCTAGGGTAGGGGGCGCCTCCACTTGCCTTGGGGGGCACTCCTCCCCCTTGGCCGCCGCCCCCCCAGGAGATCCCATCTCCTAGGGCCGGCGCACCCCTCTAGGGGGCCTATATAAAGGGGGGAGGGAGGGCAGCCACACCCCTGGAGTCTTGGCGCCTCCCTCTCCCCTGCTACACCTCTCCCTCTCGTAGAAGAACGGTGAAGCCCTGCTGCGGTGACTGCTGCATCCACCACCACACCGTCGTGCTGCTGGATCTTCATCAACCTCTCCTTCCCCCTTGCTGGATCAAGAAGGAGGAGACGTCACGCTGACCGTACGTGTGTTGAACGCGGAGGTGCCGTCCGTTCGGCGCTAGGATCTCCGGTGATTTGGATCACGACGAGTACGACTCCCTCATCCCCATTCTTTGAACGCTTCTGCTCGCAATCTACAAAGGTATGTAGATGCATCTGATCACTCATTGCTAGATGAACTCATAGATGGATCTTGGTGAAAACGTAGGAATTTTTTTGTTTTCTGCAACGTTCCCCAACAGTGGCATCATGAGCTAGGTCTATGCGTAGTTCTCTTTGCATGAGTAGAACACAATTTGTTGTGGGCGTAGATGTTGTCAACTTTCTTGGCGCTACTAGTCTAATTTTGCTTCAACGGTATTGTGGGATGAAGCGGCCCGGACCAACCTTACACGTACGCTTACGTGAGACCGGTTCCACCGACTGACATGCACTAGTTGCATAAGGTGGCTGGCGGGTGTCTGTCTCTCCCACTTTAGTTGGAGCAGATTTGATGAAAAGGGTCCTTATGAAGGGTAAATAGAAGTTGACAAATCACGTTGTGGCTTTAACGTAGGTAAGAAAACGTTCTTGCTAGAACCCTCTTGCGGCCACGTAAAACTTGCAACAACAATTAGAGGACGTCTAACTTGTTTTTGCAGCAAGTGTTCTGTGATGTGATATGGCCAAAGTTGTGATGAATGATGAATGATATATATGTGATGTATGAGATCATGTTCTTGTAATAGGAATCACGACTTGCATGTCGATGAGTATGACAACCGGCAGGAGCCATAGGAGTTGTCTTTATTTTTTGTATGACCTGCGTGTCATTGAGAAACGCCATGTAAATTACTTTACTTTATTGCTAAACGTGTTAGCCATAGTAGTAGAAGTAATAGTTGGCGAGCAACTTCATGGAGACACGATGATGGAGATCATGGTGTCATGCCGGTGACAAGATGATCATGGAGCCCCAAGATGGAGATCAAAGGAAGCTATATGATACTGGCCATATCATGTCACTATTATTTGATTGCATGTGATGTTTATCATGTTTTTGCATCTTGTTTACTTAGAACGACAGTAGTAAATAAGATGATCCCTCTAACTGTGCACCGTTGCGACAGTTCGTTGTTTCGAAGCACCACGTGATGATCGGGTGTGATAGATTCCAACGTTCACATACAACGGGTGTAAGACAGATTTACACATGCAAACACTTAGGTTGACTTGATGAGCCTAGCATGTACAGACATGGCCTCGGAACACAGAAGACCGAAAGGTCGAGCATGAGTCGTATAGAAGATACGATCAACATGAAGATGTTCACCGATGTTGACTAGTCCGTCTCACGTGATGATCGGACACGGCCTAGTTAACTCGGATCATGTTATACTTAGATGACTGGAGGGATGTTTATCTGAGTGGGAGTTCATTGAATAATTTGATTAGATGAACTTAATTATCATGAACTCAGTCTAAAATCTTTACAACATGTATTGTAGATCAAATGGCCAACGTTGTCCTCAACTTCAACACGTTCCTAGAGAAAACCAAGCTGAAAGACGATGGCAGCAACTATACGGACTGGGTCCGGAACTTGAGGATCATCCTCATAGCTGCCAAGAAAGATTATGTCCTACAAGCACCTGCTCTCCCTGCAGAACAAGACATTATGAACGCTTGGCAGACACGTATCGATGACTACTCCCTCGTTCAGTGCGGCATGCTTTACAGCTTAGAGCCGGGGCTCCAAAAGCGTTTTGAGAGACACGGAGCATATGAGATGTTCGAAGAGCTGAAAATGGTTTTTCAAGCTCATGCCCGGGTCGAGGGATATGAAGTCTCCGACAAATTCTTCAGCTGTAAGATGGAGGAAAACAGTTCTGTCAGTGAGCACATACTCACTATGTCTGGGTTACATAACCGCTTGACTCAGCTGGGAGTTAATCTCCCGGATGACGCGGTCATTGACAGAATCCTTCAGTCGCTTCCACCGAGCTACAAGAGCTTTGTGATGAACTTCAATATACAGGGGATGGAAAAGACCATTCCTGAAGTATTTGCAATGCTGAAATCAGCAGAGGTAGAAGTCAAAAAGGAACATCAAGTGTTGATGGTGAATAAAACCACTAAGTTCAAGAAAGGCAAGGGTAAGAAGAACTTCAAGAAGGACGGCAAGGGAGTTGCCGCGCCCGGTAAGCAAGCTGCCGGGAAGAAGCCAAAGAATGGACCCAAGTCCGAGACTAAGTGCTTTTATTGCAAGGGAAGTGGTCACTGGAAGTGGAACTGCCCCAAATACTTAGCAGACAAGAAGGCCAGCATCACGAAAGGTATATGTGATATACATGTAATTGATGTGTACCTTACTAGTACTCGTAGTAGCTCCTGGGTATTTGATACCGGTGCGGTTGCTCACATTTGTAACTCAAAGCAGGAGCTGCGGAATAAGCGGAGACTGGCGAAGGACGAGGTGACGATGCACGTCGGGAATGGTTCCAAGGTCGATGTGATCGCCGTCGGCACGCTACCTCTACATTTACCTACGGGGTTAGTTTTAAACCTCAATAATTGTTATTTAGTGCCAGCTTTGAGCATGAACATTGTATCAGGATCTCGTTTAATACGAGATGGCTACTCATTTAAATCCGAGAATAATGGTTGTTCTACTTATATGAGAGATATGTTTTATGGTCATGCTCCGATGGTGAATGGTTTATTCTTAATGAATCTCGAGCGTAATGCTACACATATTCATAGTGTGAATACCAAAAGATGTAAGGTTGATAATGATAGTCCCACATACTTGTGGCACTGCCGCCTTGGTCACATAGGTGTCAAACGCATGAAGAAGCTCCATGCAGATGGACTTTTAGAGTCTCTTGATTACGAATCATTTGACACGTGCGAACCATGCCTCATGGGTAAAATGACCAAGACTCTGTTATCAGGAACAATGGAGCGAGCAACCAACTTATTGGAAATCATACATACTGATGTGTGCGGTCCAATGAGTGTTGAGGCTCGCGGTGGCTATCGTTATGTTCTCACCCTCACTGATGACTTGAGTAGATATGGGTATGTCTATTTAATGAAACACAAGTCTGAGACCTTTGAAAAGTTCAAGGAATTTCAGAGTGAGGTTGAGAATCAACGTGACAGGAAAATCAAGTTCTTGCGATCAGATCGTGGGGGAGAATACTTGAGTCACGAATTTGGCAAACACACTTAAGAAAATGTGGAATAGTTTCACAACTCACGCCGCCTGGAACACCTCAGCGTAATGGTGTGTCCGAACGTCGTAATCGCACTCTATTAGATATGGTGCGATCTATGATGTCTCTTGCCGATTTACCGCTATCATTTTGGGGCTATGCTTTGGAGACTGCCGCATTCACTTTAAATAGGGCTCCGTCGAAATCCGTTGAGACGACACCGTATGAATTATGGTTTGGGAAGAAACCTAAGCTGTCGTTTCTAAAAGTTTGGGGATGCGATGCTTATGTCAAGAAACTTCAATCTGAAAAGCTCGAACCCAAGTCGGAAAAATGCGTCTTCATAGGATACCCTAAAGAAACTATTGGGTATACCTTCTACCTCAGATCCGAAGGCAAGATCTTTGTTGCCAAGAATGGATCCTTTCTAGAGAAAGAGTTTCTCTTGAAAGAAGTAAGTGGGAGGAAAGTAGAACTTGATGAAGTATTACCTCTTGAACCGGAAAGTGGCGCGACTCAAGAAAGTGTTCCTGAGGTGCCGGCACTGACTAGAGAGGAAGTTAATGATGATGATCATGAAACTTCAGATCAAGTTGCTACTGAACTTCGTAGGTCCACAAGGACACGTTCCGCACCAGAGTGGTACGGCAACCCTGTCTTGGAAATCATGTTGTTAGACAACGGTGAACCTTCGAACTATGAAGAAGCGATGGCGGGCCCGGATTCCGACAGATGGCTGGAAGCCATGAAATCCGAGATAGGATCCATGTATGAAAACGAAGTATGGACTTTGACTGACTTGCCCGATGATCGGCGAGCCATAGAAAATAAGACAGACGCGGATGGTAATGTGACCATCTATAAAGCTCGGCTTGTCGCTAAGGGTTATCGACAAGTTCAAGGGGTTGACTACGGTGAGACTGTCTCACCTGTAGCGAAGCTGAAGTCCGTCCGAATCGTGTTAGCAATTGCCGCATTCTATGATTATGAGATATGGCAAATGGACGTCAAAACGGCATTCCTTAATGGTTTCCTTAAGGAAGAATTGTATATGATGTAGCCGGAAGGTTTTGTCGATCCTAAGAATGCAGACAAGGTGTGCAAGCTCCAACGCTCGATTTATGGGCTGGTGCAAGCATCTCGGAGTTGGAACATTCGCTTTGATGAGATGATCAAAGCGTTTGGGTTTATGCAGACTTATGGAGAAGCCTGCGTTTACAAGAAAGTGAGTGGGAGCTCTGTAGCATTTCTCATACTATATGTAGATGACATACTTTTGATGGGAAATGATATAGAGCTTTTGGACAGCATTAAGGCCTACTTGAATAAGAGTTTTTCAATGAAGGACCTTGGAGAAGCTGCTTATATATTAGGCATCAAGATCTATAGAGATAGATCAAGACGCCTCATAGGTCTTTCACAAAGCACATACCTTGATAAGATATTGAAGAAGTTCAATATGGATCAGTCTAAGAAGGGGTTCTTGCCTGTGTTGCAAGGTGTGAAATTGAGCTTAGCTCAATGTCCGACCACGGCAGAAGATATAGAAGAGATGAGTGTCATCCCCTATGCCTCAGCCATAGGTTCTATTATGTATGCAATGCTGTGTACCAGACCTGATGTAAACCTTGCCGTAAGTTTGGTAGGTAGGTACCAAAGTAATCCCGGCAAGGAACACTGGACAGCGGTCAAGAATATCCTGAAGTACCTGAAAAGGACTAAGGAAATGTTTCTCGTTTATGGAGGTGACGAAGAGCTCGTCGTAAAGGGCTACGTCGACGCTAGCTTCGACACATATCTGGATGACTCTAAGTCACAAACCGGATACGTGTATATTTTGAATTGTGGGGCAGTAAGCTGGTGCAGTTACAAGCAGAGCGTCGTGGCGGGATCTACATGTGAAGCGGAGTACATGGCAGCCTCGGAGGCAGCGCATGAAGCAATTTGGGTGAAGGAGTTCATCACCAACCTAGGAGTCATACCCAATGCGTCGGGGCCGATCAAACTCTTCTGTGACAACACTGGAGCTATTGCACTTGCCAAGGAGCCCAGGTTTCACAAGAAGACCAGGCACATCAAGCGCCGCTTCAACTCCATTCGTGAAAATGTTCAAGATGGAGACATAGATATTTGTAAAGTACATATGGACCTGAATGTAGCAGATCCGTTGACTAAACCTCTCCCTAGAGCAAAACATGATCAACACCAGAATTCCATGGGTGTTCGATTCATCACAATGTAACTAGATTATTGACTCTAGTGCAAGTGGGAGACTGTTGGAAATATGCCCTATAGGCAATAATAAAAGGATTATATTATATTTCCTTGTTCATGATAATTGTCTTTTATTCATGCTATAATTGTGTTATCCGGAAATCGTAATACATGTGTGAATACATAGACACCAACATGTCCCTAGTAAGCCTCTAGTTGACTAGCTCGTTGATCAACAGATAGTCATGGTTTCCTCACTATGGACATTGGATGTCATTGATAAAGGGATCACATCATTAGGAGAATGATGTGATGGACAAGACCCAATCCTAAACATAGCACAAGATCGTATAGTTCGTTTGCTAGAGTTTTTCCAATGTCAAGTATCTTTTCCTTAGACCATGAGATCGTGTAACTCCCGGATACCGTAGGAGTGCTTTGGGTGTACCAAACGTCACAACGTAACTAGGTGACTATAAAGGTATACTACGGGTATCTCCGAAAGTGTCTGTTGGGTTGACACGGATCAAGACTGGGATTTGTCACTCCGTATGACGGAGAGGTATCTCTGGGCCCACTCGGTAATGCATCATCACAATGAGCTCAAAGTGACCAAGTGTCTGGTCACGGGATCATGCATTACGGTACGAGTAAAGTGACTTGCCGGTAACGAGATTGAACGAGGTATTGGGATACCGACGATCGAATCTCGGGCAAGTAAAATACCGATTGACAAAGGGAATTGTATACGGGGTTGCTTGAATCCTCGACATCGTGGTTCATCCGATGAGATCATCGAGGAGCATGTGGGAGCCAACATGGGTATCCAGATCCCGCTGTTGGTTATTGACCGGAGAGTCGTCTCGGTCATGTCTACATGTCTCCCGAACCCGTAGGATCTACACACTTAAGGTTCGGTGACGCTAGGGTTGTATGGATATGAGTATGCAGTAATCCGAAAGTTGTTCGGAGTCGCGGATGAGATCCCGGACGTCACGAAGAGTTCCGGAATGGTCCGGAGGTGAAGAATTATATATAGGAAGTGCAGTTTCGGCCATCAGGAGAGTTTCGGGGGTCAACGGTATTGTACCGGGACCACCGGAAGGGTCCCGGGGGTCCACCGGGTGGGGCCACCCATCCCGGAGGGCCCCATGGGCTGAAGTGGGGAGGGAACCAGCCCATAGTGGGCTGGTGCACCCCCCTTGGGCCCCCATGCGCCTAGGGTTGGGAACCCTAGGGTAGGGGGCGCCTCCACTTGCCTTGGGGGGCACTCCTCCCCCTTGGCCGCCGCCCCCCCTAGGACATACCATCTCCTAGGGCCGGCGCACCCCCCTAGGGGGCCTATATAAAGGGGGGGAGGGAGGGCAGCCGCACCCCTGGAGTCTTGGCGCCTCCCTCTCCCCTGCTACACCTCTCCCTCTCGTAGAAGAACGACGAAGCCCTGCTGCGGTGACTGCTGCATCCACCACCACGCCGTCGTGCTGCTGGATCTTCATCAACCTCTCCTTCCCCCTTGCTGGATCAAGAAGGAGGAGACGTCACGCTGACCGTACGTGTGTTGAATGCGGAGGTGCCGTCCGTTCGGCGCTAGGATCTCCGGTGATTTGGATCACGACGAGTACGACTCCCTCATCCCCGTTCTTTGAACGCTTCCGCTCGCGATCTACAAAGGTATGTAGATGCATCCGATCACTCGTTGCTAGATGAACTCATAGATGGATCTTGGTGAAAACGTAGGAATTTTTTTTGTTTTCTGCAACGTTCCCCAACATCAGCTCCTTCTGGGTGAAGATGTACTTCAAACTCTTGTGATCCGTGTACACATCACAACGGTTTCCAATAAGGTAATGTCTCCAAGTCTTCAACGCATGCACTACGGCTGCTAGCTCCAAATCATGCGTAGCATAATTCAACTCATGAGGTTTTAGTTGTCGTGAGGCATACGAAACAACTCTTCTGTCCTGCATAAGCACACATCCAAGTCCTAAGCGAGGGGCGTCGCAATACACTTGGAACTCCTTATGTATATCTGGCAGTACTAGCACTGGGGCTGTAGTCAAACGTTTCTTCAACTCCTGGAAACTTGTTTCACAATCTTCTGTCCATTTAAACTTGGTATCCTTCTTCAACAGTTCAGTCATTGGTTTTGCAATCTTGGAAAAATTCTCAATGAATCTCCGGTAGTATCCTGCGAGTCCAAGAAAACTACAGATCTCGCTAACTGAGGTGGGTGCCAACCATTCAGTGACTGACTAAACCTTGCTGGGGTCTACTGCTATACCTTCTCCTGATATAACATGGCCAAGGAATCCGACTTCCTTCAGCCAAAACTCGCATTTGCTAAACTTAGCATACAACTGGTGTTCCCTGAGCTTCTCGAGAACTAAACACAAATGCTCTTTGTGCTCCTCCTCGTTCTTCGAGTATACCATGATATCATCAATAAACACCACAACAAACTTGTCCAAATACTCCATGAACACCTTGTTCATCATGCTCATGAAATAGGCAGGGGCGTTAGTTAGTCCAAACGACATGACCGTGTACTCGTATAATCCATATCGCGTTGTGAACGCCATCTTTGGTATGTCCTTCTCTCGTATCTTCAACTGATGATACCCTGATCGTAAATCGATCTTTGAGAACACTTTAGCTCCTTACAACTGATCAAACAGATCATTGATCATCGGCAGTGGGTACTTGTTCTTTATCGTCACTTCATTCAAGGCTCGATAATCAACAACCATCCTTAGGGATTTATCCTTCTTCTCAACCAAAAGTACTGGGGCTCCCCAAGGTGATGAACTCCTTTGGATGTATCCTTTCTCCAATAACTCCTTGATCTATTTCTTAATTTCTTCCAGATCATTTGCGGGCATCCGATAGGGTCTCTTGGATATTGGTCCTGTTTCTGGTAACAGCTCTATCAAAAACTCAATATCTCTATCTGGTGGCATGCCTGGTAACTCCTCTGGGAAAACAACCGGGTAATCCTTCACTACAGGCACTTCCTCCTGAACAACTCCCGTAAGGGCATTCACTTGACTCCTCCTAGGCACATGCCTAGATACATACTTAATCCTTTTTCCTTCCGGGGTGGTGAGATAAATCGACTTACTAGCACAGTCAATGCTTCCTCCAAACTTTGACATCCAGTCCATACCCAATATCACATCCAATCCTTGTGACTCCCAAGATAATTAGGTCGGACGGAAAAACATGTGTACCAATGGTTAAGGGTATCTGGTCACACCATTGGCTAGCCATATACTCTGCTCCGGGTGAACTCACTAAAAGAGGGGTCCTAAGGGTTTGGGTTGGTAGTTTAAACTTATCCACGAATCCCCTTGATATATATGAATGCGATGCACCAGTATCGAAAAGAACAAGAGCGGTAAATGACTTAACCAAAAACTTACCTATTACCGCGTCCGGCTGCTCTTCAACCTCCTCCACGTTAACGTGGTTCACTTGTCCTTTGTTTTATGGATTGGGCTTCTTCCCAGTGCTTCCATTTCCGTTTCCATTCCTCCTTCGGGGAAATAATTGGCATAGTGCCCTGTCTTCCCGCACTTAAAACAGGTAACCTGACTTAAGTCTCTTTTGGCGGGAGTGGACGGGTTGGAGCGGTTCTGATTGTTGTTAGCTCCGTTCCCATTCCCATTCTTAGCACCACTGTGGTTATGTGATCCTCCTCCAGTGTGGTTGTGACCTCCATGGTTGTGAACAAGTCCTCCCGTGTTCGGGGTTAGGCGAGGCTTCTGCTGAGCTCCTGAGTTATACTTTCCTTGTCCATACTTTCTCTTGCGGCTCTCAATCTGCTGTTGTTTCCCTTCAATCATAAGAGCCTTATCTACCAACTCATGGTAGTTGTTGAAGGTTGCTACCATCAACTGCATGGTCATCTCATCATTCAGCCCTTCCATAAACTTCTCCTGCTTCGCGGCATCTGTGGCCACATCATCAGGGGCGTAGCGAGATAACTTGCTAAACTCATCCACGTACTGAGCCACAGTACGGTTCCCCTGGCGTAAGTTGCGGAACTCCCGCTTCTTCATTTGCATAGCTCCAGTGGAGACATGGGCTGTGCGGAAAGCTTGCTGAAACTGGTCCCAAGTGACATTGGCTATAGGAAAAGTGGCTGTGTAATTCTCCCACCATGAGGCTGCTGGTCCATCCAATTGATGTGTGGCAAAGCGCACTCTCTCAGCATCTGTGCAACCTGCGGTGGTCAACTCCCTTCCAATACGGCGTAGCCAATCATCAGCAACTATAGGCTCGGTGAAGGAAATATGCCCTAGAGGCAATAATAATGTTATTATTTTATTTCCTTATATCATGATAAATGTTTATTATTCATGCTAGAATTGTATTATACGGAAACATAATACTTGTGTGAATACATAGACAAACTAAACGTCAGAGTGGTACGATAATCCTGTTCTGGAAGTCATGCTACTAGATCATGATGAACCTATGAACTATGAATAAGTGATGGTGAGCCCAGATTCCGCAAAATGGCTTGAAGCCATGAAATCTGAGATGGGATCCATGTATGAGAACAAAGTATGGACTTTGGTTGACTTGCCCAATGATCGGCAAGCAATTGAGAATAAATGGATCTTCAAGGAGAAGATTGACACTGACGATAATATTACTGTCTACAAAGCTCGACTTGTCGCAAAAGGTTTTCGACAAGTTCAAGGGATTGACTACGATGAGACCTTCTCACCCGTAGCGATGCTTAAGTCTGTCCGAATCATGTTAGCAATTGCCGCATTTCATAATTATGAAATTTGGCAGATGGATGTCAAAACTGCATTCTTGAATGGATTTCTGGAAGAATAGTTGTATATGATGCAACCGGAAGGTTTTGTCGATCCAAAGGGAACTAACAAAGTGTGCAAGCTCCAGCGATCCATTTATGGACTGGTGCAAGCTTCTCGGAGTTGGAATAAACGCTTTGATAGTGTGATCAAAGCATTTGGTTTTGTACAGACTTTCGGAGAAGCCTGTATTTACAAGAAAGTGAGTGGGAGCTCTGTAGCATTTATGATATTATATGTAGATGACATATTACTAATCGGAAATGATATAGAATTTATGAATAGCATAAAGGGATACTTGAATAAGAGTTTTTCAATGAAAGACCTCGGTGAAGCTGCTTACATATTGGGCATTAAGATCTATAGAGATAGATCAAGACGCTTAATTGGACTTTCACAAAGCACATACCTTGACAAAATTTTGAAGAAGTTCAAAATGGATCAAGCAAAGAAAGGATTCTTGCCTGTGTTACAAGGTGTGAAATTGAGTAAGACTCAATGCCCGACCAATGCAGAAGATAGAGAGAAAATGAAAGATGTTCCCTATGCTTCAGCCATAGGCTCTATCATGTATGCAATGCTGTGTACAAGACCTGATGTGTGTCTTGCTATAAGTCTAGCAGGGAGGTACCAAAGTAATCCAGGAGTGGATCACTGGACAGCGGTCAAGAACATCCTGAAATACCTGAAAAGGACTAAGGATATGTTTCTCATATATGGAGGTGACAAAGAGCTCATCGTAAATGGTTACATTGATGCAAGCTTTGACACTAATCCGGACGATTCTAAATCGCAAACCGGATACGTGTTTACATTAAACGGTGGAGCTGTCAGTTGGTGCAGTTCTAAACAAAGTGTTGTGGCAGGATCTACATGTGAAGCGGAGTACATAGCTGCTTCGGAAGCAGCAAACGAAGGAGTCTGGATGAAGGAGTTCATATCCGATCTAGGTGTCATACCTAGTGCATCGGGTCCAATGAAAATCTTTTGTGACAATACTGGTGCAATTGCCTTGGCAAAGGAATCCATATTTCACAAGAGAACCAAGCACATCAAGAGACGCTTCAATTCCATCCGGGATCTAGTCCAGGTGGGAGACATAGAGATTTGCAAGATACATACGGATCTGAATGTTGCAGACCCGTTGACTAAGCCTCTTCCACGAGCAAAACATGATCAGCACCAAAGCTCCATGGGTGTTAGAATCATTACTGTGTAATCTAGATTATTGACTCTAGTGCAAGTGGGAGACTGAAGGAAATATGCCCTAGAGGCAATAATAATGTTATTATTTATTTCCTTATATCATGATAAATGTTTATTATTCATGCTAGAATTGTATTATCCGGAAACATAATACTTGTGTGAATACATAGACAAACTAAACGTCACTAGTATGCCTCTACTTAACTAGCTCGTTAATCAAAGATGGTTATGTTTCCTAACCATAGACATGTGTTGTCATTTGATTAACGGGATCACATTATTAGGAGAATGATGTGATTGACATGACCCATTCCATTAGCTTAGCACCCGATCGTTTAGTATGTTGCTATTGCTTTCTTCATGACTTATACATGTTCCTATGACTATGAGATTATGCAACTCCCATTTGTCGGAGGAACACTTTGTGTGCTACCAAACGTCACAACGTAACTGGGTGATTATAAAGGAGCTCTACAGGTGTCTCCAAAGGTAAATGTTGGGTTGGCGTATTTCGAGATTAGGATTTGTCACTCCGATTGTCGGAGAGGTATCTCTGGGCCCTCTCGGTAATACACATCACATAAGCCTTGCAAGCATTGCAACTAATGAGTTAGTTGCGAGATGATGTATTATGAACGAGTAAAGAGACTTGCCGGTAACGAGATTGAACTAGGTATTGAGATACCGACGATCGAATCTCGGGCAAGTAACATACCAATGACAAAGGGAACAACGTATGTTGTTATGCGGTCTGACCAATAAAGATCTTCGTAGAATATTTGGGAGCCAATATGAGCATCCAGGTTCTGCTATTGGTTATTGACCGGAGACATGTCTCGGTCATGTCTACATTGTTCTCGAACCCGTAGGGTCCGCACGCTTAAGGTTTCGATGATAGTTATATTATGAGTTTATGAGTTTTGATGTACCGAAGTTAGTTCGGAGTCCCGGATGTGATCACAGACATAACGAGGAGTCTCGAAATGGTCGAAACATAAAGATTGATATATTGGACGGCTATATTCGGACACCGGAAGTGTTTCGGGTGATTCGGAGAAAACCGGAGTACCAGAGGGTTACCGGAACCCCCCCGGGAGAAGCAATGGGCCATATGGGCCTTAGTGGAGAGAGAGAAGGGCAGCCAGGGTGGGCCGCGCGCCTCCTCCCCCCTGGTTCGAATTGGACTAGGAGAGGGGGGGGGGGCGGCGCCCCCTCTTTCCTTCTCCCTCCCCACTTCCTTCCCCCTCCTAGTAGGAGTCCTACTCCTACTAGGAGGAGGACTCCTCCTTGGCGCGCCTATAGGGCCGGCCGGCCTCCTCCCCTTGCTCCTTTATATATGGGGGTAGGGGGCACCCCTAGACACACAAGTTGATCCACGTGATCATTTTCTTAGCCGTGTGCGGTGCCCCCTTCCACCATAATCCTCGATAATATTGTAGCGGTGCTTAGGCGAAGCCCTGCGACGGTAGAACATCAAGATCGTCACCACGCCGTCGTGCTGACGGAACTCTTCCCCGACACTTTGCTGGATCGGAGTCCGGGGATCGTCATCGAGCTGAACGTGTGCTAAAACTCGGAGGTGCCGTAGTTTTGGTGCTTGATCGGTCGGGCCATGAAGACGTACGACTACATCAACCGCGTTGTCATAACGCTTCCGCTGTTGGTCTACAAGGGTACGTAGATTACACTCTCCCCTCTCGTTGCTATGCATCACCATGATCTTGCGTGTGCGTAGGAATTTTTTTGAAATTACTACGTTCCCCAACACTCGGTGCTATTGGAAAACACCGGCGGCTGTAACCTTAGAAAACGGGCTAGGTTGTCCACTGGCGGTGGGTTGTTGTTGTTGTTGTTGCCCTGGTTTTGAACTAGCAATTGCATCAAGGCATTGTGCTGCTGGATCAACTGGGTGAGCTCCGGTGGGAAAGCAAAACCGGTGTCACGTCTCGGAGGCATCTGAGGGGTTTAGATGGGAGAGATTTAGAATAGAAGAGGTCTAATGAGAGAACACTGCCCATATGCACATGAGACAAACACAATCATTTCACTCAATCAATAAAGCAAGGGCATACAAACGGTCTAGAACTATCGCAAAAGTGCTCACTACTACTATATACATGGGGGAAATACTACTAATATATGGTAGTCATCTAGAAATTTTGATCAGTGGAAGACTCCATGATGTTTGCTCCAGCTTCGTCTTCAAAGTCATCATCACTAGGGTCGGAGTCGGTGTCGTCGATGATGATGTAGTCCTCGGGGCGTATTTCCTTGGGTTCTTCTTCTTCTATTGGTGCTGGTCCTCCCATGAATACTCCGATCTTCTTGACTAAGTCGTCATTCTTCTCCAGTAGGGTCTTGATTTCCTCCTCATATCCATCGCGGGTAAACTTGAGTTCTTCCTCCAGCTCGATGATCCTAGTCTTCGCCTTCTTCAAGTCCATCATGTCCGCACACATCTGGTTCTCCTAACGTCGAATGTGCTGGTTTAACTCCTGGATGAAAGCTGCAATGGATCTATCCTTCCTGGTGTTGATTACTTCCCGTTGCTCATCTCGGCGCCCACATATTTGGTAAATAGTGTCCTTAAGCTCCCTGTTGTAAACTTCTCCAATGCGTCCCATGGTGATGTGAGCTGCCATACTCTTTCCTAAACTCCAGGGTGGTGCGTCGAAGGAAAATTCTATGGGTTTAGAAGTTGGCGAGAACGTCCTTCCTGGAACTTGTACTTGAATCATCCAGCGCTCCTCTTCAGGTAAAGTGGCGTTGTACGTCCCGGTGAAGCTTAGTATTCCAATGTTCAAGTACCTAGTGACTTCCTTCAAGTGGCGTCCAAAAGGTGTGTCTTCATCCGGTTGTGCAAACTTGTTCTTCATCTCCGTCATCCTAAAGAGTAGAAAATGAAGAGGAGTCAGAAATGAGAAGAGAAGTGTGACCTAAGGTTTATCTTAGTGGTCGTGTCCTACACTCAGCGTGTGCTCTGATACCATCTTGTAGCGACCCGACCTCATATGGTCAAGTCTATGTGCTTCAGTGTCATCCCTGGATCGGTAATGCTGACACACACAGTACTCGAAGGATTTATAACAGAGTAGAAATCACACACTATTACATCGAATGTCTCCAAAGAGAACTTATTACAACAATATGGCTGAAGGCCATCTAGTGCGATAACAGCGGAAGGCTTGGAAGATAAGGTGAGTCCATCAACTCCAACGGCATAGCTGAGCTGCACGGCAGTGACCTAACGAACCTTACTCCTCGTTTGAAAAGTCTGCAACATAATACGTTGCAGCCCGAAAACGGGTCAGCACATGGAATATGCTGGCAATATAATGTTGGGGAACATTGCAGAAAACAAAAAAATTTCCTACGTTTTCACCAAGATCCATCTATGAGTTCATCTAGCAACGAGTGATCGGATGCATCTACTTACCTTTGTAGATCACGAGCGGAAGCGTTCAAAGAACGGGGATGAGGGAGTCGTACTCGTCGTGATCCAAATCACCGGAGATCCTAGCGCCGAAAGGACGGCACCTCCGCGTTCAACACACGTACGGTCAGCGCGACGTCTCCTCCTTCTTGATCCAGCAAGGGGGGAAGGAGAGGTTGATGAAGATCCAGCAGCACGACGGCGTGGTGGTGGATGCAGCAGTCACCGCAGCAGGGCTTCGCCGTTCTTCTGCGAGAGGGAGAGGTGTAGCAGGGGAGAGGGAGGCACCAAGACTTCAGGGTGCGGCTGCCCTCCCTCCCCCCTTTATATAGGCCCCCTAGGGGGGTGCGCCGGCCCTAGGAGATGGGATCTCCTAGGGGGGGGGGCGGCCAAGGGGGAGGAGTGCCCCCCAAGGCAAGTGGAGGCGACCCCTCCCCTAGGGTTCCCAACCCTAGGCGCATGGGGGGCCCAAGGGGGGGGCGCACCAGCCCACTATGGGCTGGTTCCCTCCCCACTTCATCCCATGGGGCCCTCCGGGATGGGTGGCCCCACCCGGTGGACCCCCGGGACCCATCCGGTGGTCCCGGTACAATACCGTTGACCCCGAACTCTCCCGATGGCCGAAACTGCACCTCCTATATATAATTCTTCACCTCCGGACCATTCCGGAACTCTTCGTGATGTCCGGGATCTCATCCGGGACTCCGAAAAACTTTCGGATTACTGCATACTCATATCCATACAACCCTAGCGTCAGCGAACCTTAAGTGTGTAGACCCTACGGGTTCGGAAGACATGTAGACATGACCGAGACGACTCTCCGGTCAATGACCAACAGCGGGATCTGGATACCCATGTTGACTCCCACATGCTCCTCGATGATCTCATCGGATGAACCACGATGTCGAGGATTCAAGCAACCCCGTATACAATTCCCTTTGTCAATCGGTATGTTACTTGCCCGAGATTCGATCGTCGGTATCCCAATACCTCGTTCAATCTCGTTACCGGCAAGTCACTTTACTCGTACCGTAATGCATGATCCCGTGACCAGACACTTGGTCACTTTGAGCTCATTATGATGATGCATTACCGAGTGGGCCCAGAGATACCTCTCCGTCATAAGGAGTGACAAATCCCAGTCTTGATCCGTGTCAACACAACAAACACTTTCAGAGATACCCGTAGTATACCTTTGTAGTCACCCAGTTACGTTGTGACGTTTGGTACACCCAAAGCACTCCTACGGTATCCGGGAGTTACACGATCTCATGGTCTAAGGAAAAGATACTTGACATTGGAAAAACTCTAGCAAACGAACTATACGATCTTGTGCTATGTTTAGGATTGGGTCTTGTCCACCACATCATTCTCCTAATGATGTGATTTCGTTATCAATGACATCCAATGTCCATAGTCAGGAAACCATGACTATCTGTTGATCAACGAGCTAGTCAACTAGAGGCTTACTAGGGACATGTTGGTGTCTATGTATTCACACATGTATTACGATTTCCGGATAACACAATTATAGCATGAATAAAAGACAATTATCATGAACAAGGAAATATAATAATAATCCTTTTATTATTGCCTATAGGGCATATTTCCAACATATAACACAGTAGAGCAGAACACAGAATAATGCTATCACTACATGCATATATGGCTGGTGGAAAGCTGTATGGTTGTAGTTTTGCGAAAAGCCAATTTTTCCCTACAACAACGGAATAGATTTTAATTTTACTATCATGGTGGTTGAAACATCATTGAGAAGGTATCCCCAATTCAATCCCAATTAAAGTCAACCCAACAGTATTAATTAAGCATGGTGAGCTACATGTGATAACCCAAGTACTAGATACTCAAGAATTGTCCATAACCGGGGACACGGCTAACCATGATTAGATTGTACACTCTGTAGAGGTTTGCGCACTTTTCCTCACAAGACTCGATCGCCTCCGTTGAATTTCTCGCACTACATGGTGTTTGAGAAACGGATGACCGAGACACAGTCCTTCAGAAACGTTAACTCTCTACTCCGGGTAGACCATACCAAACCTACAAAACCCACTACCTGCTGATCTACCTCTTCAAGAGCTTCACGTAACTTACTCAACTATGCTAGAGCCCATAATAGCTTGTGGCTGCACACGGAAGTTTCTAGCATGAATCATCTCAGTTCCCTTTGAGCCTGGGTGGCGGTCCATAGGAAGATCACACGGGTACCCCAGGATTTCCAAAAAAACAGACAACACTGGGTTCCCCAGGTGCCTCAGTCCACCCAGTTGTTTGATTAAGTTGCCACGTTAAGTTGAACCATTAATTAACAATCTCACATTTGACATGAATTTTACTCAAACCCAAACCACGTCTACGAGCATAGCATAGCAATAAGCAATACGTAGAAGTAACTCCTAAGGGTTTGAATGTAACAGGGCAATAGGTTCTACCTCAGCAACTACTTCCCAACCCACAAGTTAATGACATCCTAATCATGCAATGTTTGAGGATTGGAACTAATGCATAAAAACTGGGTAATAATGGGATATGATCAAAGTGTTACTTGCCTTGCTGACGATCCGCGAATCCTAGAGACTCGTAGTAACACGCTTCGCACTCTGGGAATTCTATCGCAAGCAAACAATAACATACATAAGTAACAAGCAACGATGCACAAGCAAAACTCAAATAAGAGAGGTTGACCAGAAAGTTCAAATTAAGAACTCCGGTTCGCAAAAAGAATCAAATCAAACGGAGCAACGAAACTCAAACAGCGAAAGAAAGAAGCTTCGTTTACTAATCTGAAACTAGGTTAAATTTTACAGTAGCAAAAACTTGTTTGAGTTGGTTAAAAAGAAAGAGGGTTTCGAGACGAAACTCCAGGCGCTTGAATCGCCTGATTCCGTTAAACGAGCGAAAAGATAAACAGAAACTAAGATCGGATCAGAAATCACGACCAGAAAAATCACGGAATAAATCCGATAAAAGAAAACTCACGAACAGACTAACGAATGAGCGTTTGTTAGTTGTTTCTAACGGGCGAGGAACCGTTCATTAAAACGAACGAACGAGCGAATGCTCGCTAAAATGATAAACCGGAGAAAAACCGATCTATTAATAAAAAACGAAAACTAGGGTTTCGAAAAAAATAAACCGAACGGTTTTAAAAAAAAACCGACGGCTCGGATCCGGCGGATACCTCCGGCGAGAGGTCCGGTGAGGCGGGGTGCGGGGCGGCGGCGGGGCTTGGCGGCGGCACTAGGCGGCGGCGGCGGCGATGGTGGTGGTGTTGGGGCGGCGGTGGCGGCGTATATAAAGGGGGCGGGGGCGGCGACTTGGAGGAGGGGGCAAGGCGCGGCGGAGGCGGAGTCCAACTCGGACTCCGGTCCGAGTGGCGGCGGCGGCGGCAGCGTGCCCGCGCGCAGGAGGCGGCGGCAGCGGCCTGGCGCGGCTAGGCCTTAGGCCTAGTCGGCACGGAACCTTTTTAAAAATAAAAACTTCGCCGACCGAAATAAAATCCTAAAAAAATAAATAAGACCTTAAAAAAATGCCAAAACAATTTTTCACCGTCTAAATAAAATATTTAGAACAAGATGAACATTTTCTTGGCCCTAAAATGCAATTTTGAAAAACATGCAATTTTTCTAATCCGAATAAAATCAAATAAAAATCAATTTAATGATTTTAATATTTCCTCCAATATTTTATTTATTTTGAAGAAGTCATATTATCTCCCCTCTTTAATTTTCAATGTGAAATATTTTTCGGACAGAAATAATTAAAATCAAATCCTCTTTTCATTATTTGATAAAAGAATCAAATATGAAGACCGGGAAATCTCCAACTCTCTCCGAGGGTCCTTGAGCTGCTTAGGATTTCGAGGATTACGGAACGGAAAAGCAATAAAACATGATATGCATGGATGATCTATGTATAACATTCCAAATTAAAAATTTGGGATGTTACATTAACAGACAAACTATTACCAACTTTTTGCAGGTCATCTTCAGAGCGTCTACTTGGATCTGTACATGGTCATTACTCAGTTGTGCGGACCACAGGGAGCACATGGATATTGGGTCCAGCCGATGGGAGATGGATGCACGGGATACTTACAACCGGTTTGGATGGCGGTCCAATAATAGAATAGACGTTTAGTCTCCTAATCTTTCTGGCACCGGTTGTGATTTTTATTTTTGGCCGCTTATGGCTTTTCTTTGCTTAGCATGACCTTTGTTTATTTTTAGACCTCTATTTGAAATCTTTGCGATACTTTTTTTAATAAATGGCTGTGTGCATCAAAAGATGCAGAGGCCGGGGTATTTCTCCTTTTCGAAAAGAAAGAAAAAGCTGCAGAGACCAGAAGTTTGATTAGTACTAGCTTAAATCTGCCAGAGAACATGGATCGATCCAGGCTTGGAGCCCCGTTTTGGCCGCAGGCCTTGAGCTGTCGGAATGCACACTAGAAAGGAGCAGCGCGAGGGGGAAGCTCACACGCCACACCACTCCGCACAGGAAGCTGCGCTGCATCATGTGGAGAGGGTTTTTTAGGCCAACTTCACCGCACGACCTTAAACGGACGTCCGTTTTGTTCTGTTTTTGTCCCTTTGGGTAGGGATTTAGGGTCGTATTCGGGCCTGTCTTAGGATGCGTGGCCGTGCGCCCAGCGCGCTGCCACATCCTTTTGCCCTATCCTATCCGTCAGGGCCAAGAAATGCTCAAATTTGCATTAAAACTAGTTTCGAACCCAAATTTTTGTCTGAAAATTAAAATAGTTTTACAACCTAATTGAAATTGTCTTTAATAAAATAGTTTTACAACCAAATCGAAATTGTCTTGACTGAACATAAAATGGACAAATACATCTATTGGTTGCCAATGTGATCCCTCACGTGCTCAACCAAGTCATTTTGAAGATTCACATGAGTGTGCCAATCACGCATCTCACGGTGGAATTGGGCAAACTGTTCAAATGTGACCGGGTCTTGGTGCAGGGGCTCAATATTTTCACCTTGATAATCAAATCCTTGGTCGAAGATACTCTCATCATGCTCGTCCTCGACGATCATGTTGTGCATGATCACACAAGCAGTCATCACGTCCCAAAACTTCCCTTCATCCCATGACAGTGCAGGATTTCGAACGATACCCCACCGGGATTGAAGCACACCAAAAGCACGTTCCACATCCTTTCTAACACTCTCTTGCATTTGGGCAAATCTCTTTCTCTTCTCACCTTGGGGTTTCGAGATTGTCTTCACGAAAGTTGACCACTGAGGATATATACCATCTGCTAGATAGTATCCCTTGTTGTAATGGTGGCCGTTGATCTCAAAATTGACAGGTGGAGAGTGGCCTTCTGCAAGCCTCGCGAAGACTGGAGAATGCTGCAGCACGTTGATATCATTGTGAGAACCTGCCATGCCGAAGAAAGAATGCCATATCCAAAGATCTTGTGATGCCACCGCTTCTAATATGACAGTGCACCCGTTAACATGCCCCTTGTACTGGCCCTGCCAAGCAAATGGACAGTTCTTCCACTCCCAGTGCATACAATCTATGCTGCCAAGCATACCTGGAAAGCCTCTAGCTGCGTTGGTCGCCAACAATCTCTCTGTATCAGCGGCAGTTGGCTGCCTCAAGTACTCTGGGCCAAAGACCTCGATCACAGCCTGGCAAAACTTGTACATTGACATCAGACATGTTGTCTCACTCATACGCACATACTCATCCACCAAATCGCTTGGAATTCCATATGCAAGCATGCGGATGGCCGCGGTGCATTTCTGGTAGGAGGAGAATCCAAGCTTGCCAAGGGCATCCGTCTTGCACTCGAAGTATGGGTCATGAGCAACCACTCCCTCTCGGATACGATTGAACACATGCCGTGCCAGACGAAAACGGCGACGAAATTTATCCGGCCTGAAGAGCGGGGTGTTGGCAAAGTAATCTGCATAGAGCAGGGCGTGGCCTCTCTCCCTGTTGCGGTTCAGATTGGGAGCACGGCCAGGGAGTGACCCCCTGTACCGAGGAAGCTGCCGTTGAATATGGTCGTGAACGACCAGTGCAGCCACCACAAGATCGTCATCATCCGACGACGAATCGTCCGATGAACAAAGGAAGTGATGGAAGAAAAACTCGTCTCCACTGTCCATACCTTTGTTGGCAAAAGGTCGAACACCTTGCGGTCGTGGTGGCGAAGAGGCCGCGATGATCACCTTGACGCAGCAGGGTGGTTGCCGGCCGGCTACATGCCGCTCTGGAGCTCTTGTCGGAATCTGCCTCGGCTGCCGTGGTACGTCGCCGGCAGTCATGTCCCCTCTGCCACCGGCAAGGACGGCGACGGCCAAACCTCCTCCGATCGACGACCAAAACTACGGCGGAAGCGTGGGCGTGGTGGCGGCCATGTCGAGACGTGGTTTGGTATGGACGGCGGGGGGGCTGCGCGGTGAGGAGGCGGCCGGAGAATAGCAGCGGCGCCGGCGGCGGGGCGGGGCGGGGAGAGAGGGTGAAGCGTTGGGAGCGGAGGGACTGCTAGTGTCCCCGACAGGCGGGCCACGGGGGGGACAAGGGCGTGCGTCGAGGCCGTCCGCGCGCGTCCATTTCACCCCAAACCGAGCGCAAGTTTGGGCTGGGGATGGATCGAAAGCGGATGAAATCCGGATATTTGTCCGTTTACGCCTGCACGCTGGGCCATTCCATTTGTCCCTTTTACCTCAAACGAACGGGGGCGGACAGGATAGGGTCGCGTGATGAAGTTGGCTTTACCTGAAGGCTGAAGCCCTGGGTGGGTGGTGGCCCTGCTGCTTGGTTGGCCAGTAGTTGAATGCCCATTTATTCCCCTGGCCGCTGCAGGAGCATTTAGCAATCTTGGATGCAAGCTAGCCGCGTACATCCTTGCAGTGCAGTGCAGGGAGCGAGATGCACTTGACATAAATGACGGCATCTCCCTGTGCCCATGCAACGCACAGACGCGTACACGTAGTACGTCCAGGCCTCTCACAGCCACAGGTCGCAACTTGATTCATCCATCGATGGCGCCTGCCGGCAGTAGCGCTCGATCGGAAGGTGGTGGTAGAACAGTAACAACTCTCTGCTGCTTACGGCATGTATAACAATGACATATGGATACAGATGTCTCATAAAATAATAATTTGAGGCATCTATAGACATGTTTTCTTTCCAATGCAACCTATCACTAGTGGGTCTCATCAAAGAATAAAAAATAAACACTCAAATACACATGTATTTCTACTTTTCACTCTAATTTTTTCCAGTTATTTACGCCAGATCATAATTTTTCCTTCCAAACACCCGGCTCCAGTAGAGAGGATCTCGCTTCCTCATCCGAACCAATTCTTTCTGGCATCCGATCCTACATGACATACGGGACATCACCCGGAGGCTATGCATTGCACGTGCGCTACCTGCCACGGGATCATGTAATTCGGTAGATTTTTAAGCGAAAAATTGGAGCATTGTGGGCTCGTTCGATCCGAGCACAGTAAACGATCCCGACTTCCCGTACAAGGCAGGCAGCTGATGCAAGCCAGTTGCAGATTGCCCGGACAAGTTACACTGTTTTGGTGGTGGTACGAGTAGTACGTAGCATGCGTGTGCGTGCACGCTAAACCGGTAATTATTGTGTCCCTGTCTGTCGAGAGTCAAGGTCTTTTGGCTGGCTGGTGAGGGCCAGAAGGACGCATCAAAGAGGTCATTATGGGCAAGAAAGCAGCACCTTTCCATGATGCACGTCGCTGGAGCTGGAGGAGAGCGATGGGGCTGCGAAAGAGGACCCCATGCAAAGCCCATGGATGGCTCCAAACTTGCTTTGCCGTCTCGTCTCGGTCATGCATATGCAGTGCCACTTCCACCCGAGCAAAATTTATGTATATCAGGATTACATGATTGGAACGAGAAAAACCAAGTAGGGGCAAGAAGGACAACGACCATCCAGAAATGCCTTCTGGTGCTCAGGCTACATGAAGCTCGTTTCTTTTTAGATTAAAAAAACAGTTTCAGTGATTCAAAATTCTAGAAAAAAAATCCACAGTATCATACAGATGTATACTCCACGTGTGAAAAGTTTCACGACGAAATATTTTGACATGTGAGCTAGACAAAAAGGACAAATTGTTGGGGACTATATAAACGCATTGAACAACACAGAGGCGGATGACGGAATTTTTTTAAAGTGTGGCGAACTTTTAAGTAAAAAAATTCATGTGAATCCTCAGAAGAATAACCAAATATAGGAGAATAGTAAAATCATTAAGCCAGCCACCAGACATCTTGTTGCGTAACTCGGCCTTGATGATTTTCAAGAAGTTGGCTATGAAAAGGTGTTTGCACCTGTTGCTCGACTCAAGGGCGAGGTTGCTCTTAGCTATGGCTGCACAAGAGGGTTGAAAGGTTTTTATAGGAATGTTAAATCTGCTTTTCTCAACAATGATCCCATAAAAGAAGTGTACGGGGAACAACTTCTTGGCTACGAGGAAAAAAAAGGCAAAGACGTTAAAATTTGGAAGCTCAACGAGGCACTATATATAAGGGCTATCGACCAAGAGCTTGGAACAAAGTTAGATCAAAGTTTGACTTGTCTCGGTTTCAAGAGATATTCCTTCAAGCACGCAGTCTATACAAGAAAATCCAAAAGTTGAACCTGCTAGTTGAAGTGTGTGTTAACCAAGGTTTTGGTTTCCGAATGGGGCATTTTTACCGAGAGGGGACCGGTAAACATGGTTACCACAAAATTTTGAGAAATTTCAAACGAAATTTATAATTCAATTTTGAATCCAAATTCTTTCAAAAAGATATAGATAGCACTTGAACCTATATTTATCATAAAAGAGCTACTAGCTTAGTGGAATGTTGTCTACGCGAGTGTTGTGAGGTGCTGCCATACTTTACAGTACATTGAGGGCTTGAATTCAACAAATTCAAAAAAAAATTGCTTGAAATGACCATTTTACGAAGGGGGCCGAAATATGTGGTAACTATGGTAAATCTTAAAATTTCAAGCGGTAACCAAAACACTGATGTCCACGATCTGCTTATAACCGAAAATAGCATGTTGGTCTATCCCTAGTCGCATAGTCGGTAAAGCTTTCAGCACGGTAAGTCGGTTATGTACTATCAAAGAAAATATATCCAAAAAGGTGCAAAATGCATGCGTTATCAAAAAATATATTCTCCGTTCATTTTTCTGATGGCAAGTTACGAAAAGTTCTGTCGAGAGCAAACCACCGAGATAATTCGGTGGAAGACACAGTTAGACGTTCATGTGCTAGACAGCATATCAATCAAGTTACTCCCTCTGTTCGAGAAAACTTATCCCAAGCTTGTCCCTCAAACAGATGTATCTAGCACTAACTTGATGTTAGATACATCCATTTAAGGGACAAGTTTTTTCGGACGGAGAGAGTATCTGCTTGTGTGCTTCCTAGCTTTGCATATACGTGCGTTGTGCTTGGTAGCACATAAATCAAGCTGCGTGCTTGTGTACTTCCAATCTGGGTTTGCATATACGTGCCTTGCGCTTGGCTAAGGGTCTAGCAAAATATATGCATAGGTATAAAAAGTTTTTGGCACAGAATCAAGGTGTGGCGGCTGCCCTGTACCGTTCACTATATAAACCAGCGATTTTCACTTTTCTGTGTACCTCGCAAATCAATGTAATTTCTCATGAGATTACACGTGTAGTATACATCCATATGACGTTGTTGACTTTCCTCAGAACTTCTTAAAACTTTGAAACGTGATTTTTTGAATGTTTCCAAAAAATTCTTCATGTAGCCCCGAGCACCAAAACGCTGCCCTCGATGATCATCCTCCTACTCCTCGTCCTCTCTATCTACTACTATTGCTATTACGGAACCGGTCATGTGCTGCTAACCAAACGTATTAAAGTTATTTTATTTTATGATCTTAGCACAGGGAAGTTCCCTTCTACACCCGAGCTCAAATGAGCTCGGGGTAAACAGTAACTCGGAAACATCTAAAAAATATTCAAAAAATCTGAATTTTTATGAAAAACTTTGACAAATATTCTAAGAGCCTGCAAAATTTCATCATGAAATCACATTTGTGGAAGTTCTGGCAAAAAAAATCAGTTCTTGAAAATGCTTTCGAAAGTAGCATTTTCTGAGTATCAATTTTGTTTTTTCTCACGACTTCAACAAATGTGATTTCATTATGAAACTTTGCAAGCTTTTAGAACATTTGTCAAAGTTTGCCATAAAAAAATCAGATTTTTGTAAACAGTTTAAAATGTTTTTTGACTTTATTGTGCACCCGAGCTCATTTTAGCTTGGGTGCAAAAACTTCATGTCCTCTTCACACGGACCAATAGAAAATCGCATGATTAGAGAGTCATGCCCTCTTGACAACTATAGAATTGGAAAACTATTTTTAATTGAAAGTGTGTTTTATTACACAAGGAAAACAAAATAGTTCTACAAAGGGATTTGAGTGGACGAGAACTGCATGTAGTAGGAATCTGGTTCATCGATTTGGGTATCAATTCTATGGCTCTCAACCTATATGGTTTCAGTTTCGACCAATAAGCAGTTGATAGCAGGCTCGCATTATTAATACTCGAGGTGATACCATTAACCGTGCCAACCTTGGTATAGAAGTAATGCTCGCAACTTCCCTCTAGACTTGGTTGCTGCAATAGAGTGCAAATAAATTATAAGGATTTCAATAACACTAGTCAAACGACCAACATAGGAAAAAAGTTCCAAGGATTGAAATCCTCCAAGTTTCTTGTAAAATGACCACACACAGTTCTCCTGCATAGTGCAAAAAAAAATTCTATGAAATTGTTTTAAATCAAAGTAGGGTAGGGAAGGCTAATTGCAGTAATATTTTCTGTGTTTAAGTTTCGTGTGATACTTCTAATTGTTGCTGAAGTTGATTGGTTGTATCAAACTTGCAGTTAATCTTTAGGGCTTGAGTGAAACTCTGAATATTACTCCTCTAGTGAGAAAAGCTTTCAATGAAATACAATAGTAGTAAAATAGCACTCTTATTGCACAAGAAATGATAGATTTTGGTAAATAACAAGAGTAAGATTAAATCACACATGATATTTGCTAGATTCTATGATACCAAGAAAAAAAACACTCAACTGCTTCACCTCAGGGTTGCTTTTCAATTGATCTTGGCAATCCATGTTTCTTTCGAGGAGAAGTTGTGGCAATTCTCGACGCGAAGGTCTTTCAATGGTGTGGAGACCACCTTTGTTGGATATGAGACATGTTGGTTGGTTTTGGGTCTTGGCGCTATTGCTTCTGGTCAACGATGTATCTTGATGTTGTGGGTGTTTTAGTTTAGCCTTAACCCTATCTGCAATCTTTGGATTTTTTGTGTGTTTGGTGTTTGTAACCTAAATTTTGTACGGCCTTTCCAAATTAAACGGGCAATATCCAACTTATAGTGGCACAACTCCTCCTTTGCTTAAGCAAAAAAAAGTACAAGGCACAATACCTCTTTATAAGTGGTTAAAACTAGAGAGTTTCGACTCTAAAGAAAATGTGCAAAAGCTAACCATATGCATTTAGATATATAGCTCTACTAATGGGCTGTAACTTACTGTTGTATCTAAGGAGCTCCTATTATTTTTTATTTCATTTGTGTTTTTTTCGAAACGGAGGCAAAATTTTTGCCTCATCGATTAATTAAGAAGAAGAGTGTCGGTGTCAAAACCGGCAGATCTCGGGTAGGGGGTCCCGAACTGTGCGTCTAGGCCGGATGGTAACAGGAGACAAGGGACACGAAATTTTACCCCGGTTCGGGCCCTCTCGATGGAGGTAAAACCCTACGTCCTGCTTGATTAATATTGATGATATGTGTAGTACAAGAGTAGATGTACCACGAGATCGAGGAGGCTAAACCCTAGAAGATAGCCTATGGTATGATTGTTGATGTGTATGTTGTCCTATGGACTAAAACCCTCCGGTTTATATAGACACGGATAGGGTTAGGGTTACATAGAGTCGGTTACAATGGTAGGAGATCTTCATATCCGTATCGCCAAGCTTGCCTTCCACGCCAAGGAAAGTCCCTTCCGGACGTGGGACGGAGTCTTCAATCTTGTATCTTCATAGTCCAGGAGTCCGGCTGAAGGTATAGTCCGGCTATCCGAACACCCCCTAATCCAGGACTCCCTTAGTAGCCCCCGAACCAGGCTTCAATGACGATGAGTCCGGCGCGCAGATTGTCTTCGGCATTGCAAGGCGGGTTCTCCTCCAAATTCCGTGTACCTGTTTGAATAAAGTCCGGTTTCTTGTAGATGTTGCGCTCCTTGGCTTCTACGCCCAATAATGGCCGCTTCCCATGTGTCAAACGAATATGAAAAGTCTGAGTATTTTTACATTCACACCCCTAGCCGCGTAAATGAGCTGCCCTATTTAAGGGGACGAGGATTTAGATCCAATCCACACCTTCTCCCCTCCGCGAGTGTTCATCAGAGCGCATCCGACAAAGGTCCATTCCACCATGGCCAGCCGTCGCAACTCCTCCCCTCGCCCTTCCAGCCCTAAGCCTAGATATTGGGAGAGATGTTCCACCCCGCATAGCGAGCTAGTGACGCTCCAGACCAAGGGATTTCTCCCCCGGCCTATATGGTCCCGGTTCGAGCCGGTCTTGCCGTCTACAATGGCGGAGAGCAAGCAGAGAATGCCCCTAATCCCTCCAAAGGAGAGCGGGTGTGCCTTGTCCCTTACTTAATAAGGGGCTCGGATTTCCAATCCACCCATTTCTCCGAGGGCTGCTGGAGTTCTACGGCCTCCAGCTACATCATCTCACGCCTGCCTCAGTATTGCATATCGCGGGCTTTGTAGCCCTCTGCGAGCTGTTCTTGGGTGTTGAAGCTCATTTCGGACTATGGAAGGAGCTATTTTGCCTCGTGCCTCGTTCCAAGCAGGGGTCAATGTATCAAGTGGGCGGAGCCGAAGTGTGGCGCATCGCCGGGACCGGATATCTGTCCGGGACCGGATATCTGTCCGGGACCGGATATCTGTCCGGAACCCCAAAGAAGGCGTTCGAAGACTGGCCCTCGGAATGGTTCTATATAGAAGACGTCCCGCTGCCGGATCCTGTCCGGATCGGCCTCCCTGAATTCAACAATGCTCCCTTAAAGAAGCGCCTAAGCTGGCGCCCACGGAGCCCTCAGAGGGAAAGTGACAGGGACATCATTTACCTGATGGGCCGAATAAGATTGTTAGCCCATTCCGGACTAACCATGATCGGGGTTATGGCCGAATGCATTATGCGGGGGGTGCAGCTGCTTCAGTATAGAAGCCACCCCATGTGGGACTTCAACGGGGAGGACGACGCCACCCGCTACGGTCGTAAGGGGCCGGATTCAGCTGCCGCTCTACTAAAGATCTTGTCCACTTTGTATAAGGGAAAAGAGGAGGAATTTCTCTGCGTCAACCCTCAGGGTGGATTCTCCATGCACAATCCCCCAAGCTGGGTAAGCGGCCGTATTTACTTGTCCATCCGTTTTGTATTCCCATTGTTAAATATTCAGTCTAACGACTTTAACACAGGAACTGTGCCGGGCTGTTAAGGAAATAAGCAGCCCTCCTCCACAACCCGAGGACCCAGGACGGTCCCTCGACCTGGCCTCTCAAGAGGATCCGGACATATCTGTGGAGCTGATTGATGGAGTGTTCCATCAATTGAGCGAGGACAATGCCTTGGTGGCCATTACGGCCGATTACCCAGGGCTAATCCTGACGCCCCAGGTACCTGAGATCGAAGTCCCAGTACCCCGAATAGGTGTCCGCCCACTCGTGTCCAGTTTCCTGATTGCAACCGAACTTTGCAGGGGAGGTTTTTAAGGCGGAAGGCCGAACCTGCGGCGACAAGCCAACGAGGGGCCGTAGGGCCCCGTGGGCCAAAAAGAAGTGCAGTCCGGACCGAGGCGTCAGTGCAAAGGTATGGCGCGCCCCCTTATCCCAGGTGTTATACCTTCGAGGCACATTGACACTCGTGCTCTCTTCAGGACAAAGAGACCTCGCCGAACTATACCCAGAGAGGCTGCCAATCGCGCCTCCACCAGCCAGGCTCCAAAGCCTAGTCCGGAGGCGGAGGCGAACGCAAGGCGCGCGCCAGACGCTCCTCCGACGGAGGATGTGGACGGGTTGTCTGCCACCAACTCTGAGGTGGAGAGTGCCATGAACCACAGGCGTCGCCGGACAATTCTTTGCGACGCTTGTTTCTCCCAAGGGGCGTTAGATGCCTTCAACTCGGGAGATGCGCACCTCCGTGCCGCTCAAAATGGTCTAGCCAGAGCCACGGAGCAATATGTAAAAGACATACGGGTAAGAAAATTTTGGTAATTATATATATAGCAGTAGCCCTCGAGACTTGAAACAGTTAGAATAACTGATTTAAGGATCATTTGGTATGCAGGTTCTTACAAAAAAGAATTCCCTACTGTCCAAGGAGCTAGAAGAGTGCAAAGCCCAACTGGAGGCCGCACTAGCCGTGGCAGGGGAGCCTAAGGAGACCCCTCTGGTAATATACACTTCGAAAGATAAGTATTTTGCGAAGCACGGCTTTGGTGCGAATCTGACAAATGAAATTGCAGATGGCGCCGGATTGAATCCGGAAAGGCAACACCTCCAACGCCAGCTAAAGGCTGGTGAGAGGGTGCTGATAAAGGTGATGGGGGAGAAGAACGATCTCCAAGATGCCAACACCAAGCCGGACGTCAAGCTGAAAGATGTTCGTGCCCAGCTGTCAGACTCCGTGAAGGAGAATCAGCGGCTTCGGCGCGGCATATTTAGTAAGTGCTTGAACGAACCTTCTGAAAGAAAGTTCGGCGGGGAAGTCAATTAATAGAGCAATGTCTGTAGGTGTGCTAACAGGTCGTCCTGCAGAGGAGATGCCCGGTTCTACGGGTGACCTTCTTCCCGAGCTCTCGCAACTGCTCGATCGAGTTCAGCAGGCGATGCGAGGCGTCGCCCAGGCCCTGTGGCCATCCGTCTCCATGCCCGAAGGTCTTGGAAAGCTTGAGGAGAAGCTAAAGGGAGCACGGCGGTGCTTCCGATTGTGGAAGATATCAGCCTGCCGTCAAGGCGCTAGGGAGGCCTGGGCCATGGTGAAGACGCGGTACGCAAAGGCTGACCCCAACCACATGGCCGAGGTCGGTCCTGTAGGGCCCGATGGGAAGGAGATCCCTGTAAGCTTAGTATACAGCCAAGTAGAGTTGGACGCAAAGTATTCCCAGCAGGACTGTAAATTAGACAGCCTGTTAGATGGTATTGAAGAGGAATACAACCAGTCAAAATGACTATGTAATTTAATTGACATTTATAATGCCTTCTAGCCAGATTGTAGATCATTTGTCATGGCTGACCTTTTCGCTTCAGCCTCGGGACCTGACGGTCCGGTGTGTGTCCGAATTCCCATGCGGTTATATAGGAACCGGGGAATGCATGGAGACCAGGCATAGGGGTCATTAGGGCGTGAACAGACAAGTGCCCGACTAGGTATGTTATATTACATGGTTAGTAAGAAACATCTTCCAGGGAGAATAGTTCCGTTAGGGGTTCCTTTCCCTGGGAGGCATGCCCTAAGGTGCATGTCCATGCTGCGAAAAGAAACGCAGGAAAAACATCTGGGGGCGTATAGATAAAAATAAAAAAAGATCATCTTTAGTTCACCGACCAAATATTCCCTTAAGAACACTAGCTTTCGGCTTCACCCAGTCTGAGGTACACGTTCGGCTGACCCGGCAGTAACAATCGCAGAGGTGCTCCCTTTACCACCTAGCCGAACAATCGGGAACGTAGGGGTAAGCACATGAGCCAGGCAACCCAGCTTGGCCAAAACTTAAGTCATATCGATGCATATAATGGTGAATAAAAGGTACATGCGGAAGTGTGACACATGTGTTGGGCATGAAGCCCGCACGAATAAGCTTCTGTTTAAAGAAGCCCCCAGGTTTAATGAGCGCGGATAGCGTGTCACTTTATGAGCCTTTAGAGGCTATAAGAGAAGAGAGAGAAGAAGAGAAATGTAAGACAGAAAATATAAAAAATGGACAAAGGAAGGAGACGAACACAGAGTCCGGCGCTAGGCATAGAATCTTTGGAGACGAGCTGCGTTCCATGGGTTTGGCTCGAGTCGGTTATCCGATGCATCCCGTAGGCGGTACGCTCTACCAGTCAGGACTTGGTCAATTATGAAGGGACCTTCCCACTTGGGCTTGAGTTTGTCCTTTTTCTTGTCCGGTAGTCGTAGAACTAATTCGCCAATGTTGTAATTTTTGGCCCGTACTTCTCTGCTTTGGTATCTTCGAGCCTGCTGTTGATAGAATGCGGAATGGGCTTTTGCCACGTCACGCTCCTCCTCCAATGCGTCCAAGCTGTCCTGCCGATCGAGCTCGGCTTCTCTTTCTTCGTACATGCGCACTCGAGGTGAGTCATGAATTATGTCGCAAGGCAAAACTGCCTCTACGCCGTACACCATAAAGAATGGTGTGTATCCGGTGGTGCGATTTGGCGTGGTCCACAGCCCCCAGAGTACGGAGTCGAGCTCCTCTACCCAGTGCGTGTTAGATTCCTTGAGGGACCGCACTAATCTGGGTTTGAGGCCGCTCATGATATGACCATTTGCACGTTCGACCTGGCCGTAAGTTTGTGGGTGATAGACGGAAGCATAATCGAGCTTGATGCCCATGTTTTTGCACCAGAGTTTTACCTCGTCGGTCATGAAGTTCGTGCCGTTATCAGTGATGATGCTGTGGGGGATGCCGTAACGGTGTACAACCCCGGATATAAAGTCTATCACCGGTCCGGATTCGGCCGTCTTAACAGGCTTGGCTTCTATCCATTTGGTGAACTTATCCACCATGACCAGTAAGTATTTTTGCTTGTGGGTTCTACCTTTAAGGGGTCCAACCATGTCAAGCCCCCAGACCACGAAGGGCCAAGTAATGGGGATGGTTTGGAGGGTGGTGGGTGGCATATGGCTTTGGTTTGCAAAGAGCTGGCAACCGGTGCATCGTTGGACTAAATCCTGAGCGTCTGCCCGGGCCGTCGGCCAATAAAAGCCTGTACGGAAGGCCTTGCTTACAAGGGACCGGGCTGCAGCGTGATGACCGCCGAGTCGGCATGAATTTCAGCCAGGAGATTCCGCCCCTCCTCTTCGGAGATGCACCTTTGAAGGACTCCGGTAGTGCTTTTCTTATAAAGCTCTCCCTCGTGGACTCTGTAGGCTTTGGATCGCCGCACTATGTAGCGTGCCTCATTTTGGTCCTCGGGGAGTTCCTGCCTAGCAAGGTAGGCGAGGAATGGTTCTGTCCACGGGGCGATGACGGCCATTATTACGTGGGCTGAAGGTGTTATTTCATTGGCAGAGCCACTGATTGTGTCAGAATGTTCGGTGTCGGGCGGTGCAGTTGGGTCTGGGCTGTTATTGTTCGGCTCCCCTTCCCATGCTACGGATGGCTTGAACAGCCTTTCCAAGAAGATGTTGGGGGGGACTACATCGCGTTTTGCGCCGATGCGTGCCAGGACATCTGCCGCCTGATTATTTTCCCGGGCTATATGGTGAAATTCAAGCCCCTCGAACCGAGCTGACATTTTTAGGACGGCGTTGCGTCAAGCTGCCATTTTCGGATCCTTGGCATCGAATTCTCCATTTATTTGGGATATTGTGAGGTTCGAGTCCCCGCGCACCTCTAGGCGTTGGATTCCCATGGATACTGCCATCCGGAGACTATGTAAAAGGGCCTCATATTCGGCTGCATTGTTGGAGTCCGTATACATAATCTGTAGTACATATTGAACTGTGTCTCCTGTGGGGGACGTCAAAACGACGCCAGCCCCCAGTCCGGCCAACATCTTGGAGCCGTAGAAATGCATGATCCAATTTGAATATGTGTCATACTCTTTAGGGAGTTCGGCCTCCGTCCATTCTGCGATGAAGTCGGCCAAGACTTGTGACTTGATGGCTCGTCGTGGCTTATAAGTTATGTCGAACGGGCGGAGCTCGATGTCCCATTTCGCAATCCGGCCCGTTGCGTCACGGTTGTTTATAATATCGTTAATTGGTACTTCCGAGGCTACTGTTATTGAACACTCTTGAAAGTAGTGTCGTAGCTTCCGGGATGCCATGAATACCGCGTATGCAATCTTTTGATAATGCGGGTACCGTGATTTGCAGGGAGTGAGGACAGTGGACACATAATAGACCGGCTTTTGAAGGGGGAATTTGTGTCTGTCCGCTTCTCGTTTGACGACGAGCACTGCGCTTACAACCTGATGTGTTGCTGCAATGTATAATAGCATTGGTTCGCCAATGTTTGGCGCGGCCAGGACTGGGTTTGTTGCCAGTATGGCTTTTATTTCGTTGAGTCCGGCCGTGGCTGCGTCCGTCCATTTGAAGTGTTCGGTGCGCCGAAGGAGGCGGTAACGGGGTAGGGCCTTTTCTCCCAAGCGGGAGATAAAGCGGCTTAGAGCCGCCATGCATCCGGTTAACTTTTGTATTTGTTTGAGGTCCTTTGGGATATACAGTTGCGACAGAGTTCGGATCTTGGCTGGATTTGCTTCAATTCCTCTACCGGATACAATGAAGCCCAAGAGCTTTCCGGCTGGAACGCCGAAAACGCATTTTTCCGGGTTGAGCTTGATGTCGTATGTTCGGAGGTTATCAAATGTGAGCCTCAAGTCGTCTACTAGAGATTCAACATGTCTTGTTTTGACGACCACATCATCTACACATGCCTCCACTATTTTGCCGATCTGGCTTGCCAGACATGTCTGAATCATGCGCTGATATGTTGCGCCGGCGTTTTTGAGCCCAAAGGGCATCATGTTGAAGCAGAATGGCCCGTATGGTGTGATAAATGCCGTTGCGGCTTGGTCTGGTTCTGCCATCTTGATTTGATGGTAGCCATAATATGCGTCGAGGAAACACAATGAATCGTGTCCTGCGGTAGCGTCGATAATTTGATCGATGCGGGGGAGGGGGAAGGGATCCTTTGGGAAAGCCTTGTTAAGGTCTTTAAAATCAACACACAAGCGCCAAGATTTGTCCTTCTTTGGTACCATCACCAGGTTTGCTAGCCAGTCCGGATGTTTTATATCTCTGATGAATCCGGCCTCCAATAGCTTTGCTAGCTCCTCTCCCATGGCCTGTCTCTTAGGTTCGGAAAAACGCCGAAGAGCCTGTTTGACAGGTTTGAATCCTGTTTGGATATTTAAGCTGTGCTTGGCCAGCCTGCGTGGGATTCCTGGCATGTCTGAAGGGTGCCAGACAAAAATGTCCCAGTTCTCTCGTAGGAACTCTCGCAATGCGACGTCGACATCAGGGTTTAACTGTGCCTCGATGGAAGCTGTTTTATTGGGGTCCGTTGGATGGACTTGGAATTTGACTATTTCGTCCGCCGGTTTAAAGGAGGTGGACTTGGATCTTTTGTCGAGTACCACATCGTCCCTATTCACCGTAGAGCGCAGCGTAGTCAGCTCCTCAGCCGCTAGGGCTTCAGATAGTGCCTCGGGGGCCAGTGCGGCTGTCTTGTTTTCGGCGTGGAGTGCTATGTCCGGATGACTAGCGAGAGTGATGATCCTGTTAGGCCCGGGCATCCTGAGCTTCATGTACCCGTAATGGGGTATTGCTTGGAAGATTATAAACGCTTCCCGCCCTAGCAGAGCGTGATAACCGCTGCTGAATGGGGCCACCTGGAACGTGACCTCTTCGGACCTGTAATTATCCGGCATGCCGAACACCACATCTAGTGTGATTTTTCCTGTACAACGCGCTTCCCGACTGGGGATTATTCCTCTAAAGGTTGTGCTGCTTCGCTCAATGCGGTTCCAGTCTATTTCCATTTTTTGAAGAATCTCCTCGTAAATGAGGTTCAATCCGCTGCCGCCGTCCATGAGTACCTTGGTAAGACGAAAGCCATCCACTATTGGACTGAGGACCAATGCGGCTGGTGTTCGGGCTGTTCGGAATTTAGGTTCATCACTGGCGTTAAAGGTAATAGCCGTGTCACTCCATGGGTTTATTGTTGCTACTTGGTAGACTTCGGCAAGGCTGCAGGGTGTCCTTTTTCACATATTATTTGATGTGAAAGTCTCGAAGACTGTTAATACCGTATTGGTGTCTCTGGGGTGGCTTTCTGTGGCCTCCGGAATTAGGAGATTTTCGCCAATTTTGGCCACCTGCCGGAGTATCCAACATGCTCTGAGGCTGTGAGTTGGTGTGGCGTCCTCTGTACTGTGAATTTTACAGGGTCCATTAAGCCACCCTTCCAGTACGGTTCCATGCCCTGTAGAGGGTTTTTGCTTTTTAGTGCTTGACTCGGGTGACTGGTGATGATGCACCCTTTTATTTTGGACTGGGTTTGTATTCAGGGCCGGATTGTCCCAAAATTTTATTTCGGTTTTCCAGGCGCTTTCCATCGCACAGTATTTTCGTACAATGGACGCCAAGTCAGCGAAGCGTGTAATATCATGGTGACTTATGGCGTTGAGTATTCCCTTGTCTGTGCAATTATTGCAGAAGATTGAGATTGCGTCTTCCTCGCGGCAGTCCCTTAGCCTGTTCTTAACCAGGAGGAATCTGGCCCAGCAATGATGTACTGTTTCATCGGGTTCTTGCCTGATTTTGGATAGATCGCTTATGTTGGGGTGGGTGGGTGGAATTAAATCCGAAGCCTCACCCCATCTAAGGCTCAGAGGCCGAGGAATTTCTTAACTCGAAAATTTGGATTCCTGGATGTTGTCTAATGAATCCAGCCCGTCGCCTGACTCTAAGTTCAGGTCTTGAGTGATATCCTCCCCTCCGCGGGTATCCGGCTTGGAGGGATAGGGAATCCGGACGTAGTGAGTCCTTAAGATAGATGAAGGGTCGCCGCACTGTCCCTCTACCATGGCAACGTGATGGGTGACTTGGGGAGAGTTAATCTCTCTCAGATTGGTTTTAGGCCCAATCTGGTCGTAATCCGTAGCGACTCCCAGGGCGGCGAAGCGATCCAAGAGCTCGTTTATGAAGGAAAGCTCTATTGGATCTAACTGCTCGGCGAGTTCCGAGTTGACATGAAGATTGTTTTCGATGGCTCGAGAGGTCATCATCGGCGCAGAAGCCGAACAGGCGGTCATAAGAAAGCCACCTAACCGGAGGGTTTGGCCGACAGCCAAAGCTCCCTTAGCAATGGTGTCATCTTTAAAGACAGGGCGAGGCATCCTTCCTGATGGTGACGACACAGAGGAACTCTCAATGAAAGCACCAATGTCGGTGTCAAAACCGGCGGATCTCGGGTAGGGGGTCCCGAACTGTGCGTCTAGGCCGGATGGTAACAGGAGACAAGGGACACAAAGTTTTACCCAGGTTCGGGCCCTCTCGATGGAGGTAAAACCCTACGTCCTGCTTGACTAATATTGATGATATGGGTAGTACAAGAGTAGATCTACCACGAGATCGAGGAGGCTAAACCCTAGAAGCTAGCCTATGGTATGATTGTTGATGTGTATGTTGTCCTACGGACTAAAACCCTCCGCTTTATATAGACACCGGATAGGGTTAGGGTTACATAGAGTCAGTTACAATGGTAGGAGATCTTCATATCCGTATCGCCAAGCTTGCCTTCCAGGCCAAGGAAAGTCCCTTCCGGACGCGGGACGGAGTCTTCAATCTTGTATCTTCATAGTCCAGGAGTCCGGCTGAAGGTATAGTCCGGCTATCCGAACACCCCCTAATCTAGGACTCCCTCAAAGAGAATTTCCCAGTTAATTTATGGAAAATCAGGCGAAAACCAATACAGATGAAGCACGGACTAACAAATCACATGGTAATAAACCCCACAACCGCACATGCGACTCCCGCCAGACTCTTCGAATACACAACATCCACGAACCCCGACATTTCTACTATGCCAAGAGACCCCCGACAAGGACACCTCAACACAAGGCATCAGACACCTTTCAACCCACAATGAGAACCCAATCCAAGAGGACAGGCTGAGAGAGCGAAGTTCATCCATCAAGCACCCAGAGATGCCTTGCTTGTGGCGCCACTCTTTCCTTTGCCCGCCTTCTTTTGTTTACCCCTTATTGGCGTCCCCATCAAGAGGCAAGCAATCGACCTGCACAAACCAGGTCTAGCAACCTCCACACTAGCGAGCAAGTCACAAAGTTCCTTCGCAAAGATAGCATATGGCTTTGGAGTAGGCGCCAACACACTTGCCTCAATGGTCATGTCAACAGGCATCACCTGCTCGATGGTCGCAGATGAGGGAAGGGCAACAACATCCAAAACTCCACGCTCCATGACACCGAGAGGTAGATTGGCTGACTCCTGACACCCAATGAACTTAGGCGAGCAAGAGATTGCAAGGTCTAAATCACCACACTCCTCGGCATCAAGTTTCTGGCTAGACTCCCGGGGTGATGCTGGCAGTAAAGCCACATCGAGACCTCAGGGGTGTCTACCTTCAACTGTTCGAGGGACAGAGGTAGAATAGGAATCCCACACAGGTCTTGAAGCTCAAGCATGATCTACAGCACCGGAGTCACAACCACATCATTGCCTAGTCCCTCAGAGGTTGACGACGGCGAGTTTGTTCTAGCACGAGGGGAGGAACGACCATGAAGCTCGGCTCCCCTCTCGATCTCGAAGCTATCATCAGGCCCAACCAGAGGGCGCAACACATGAGCATTCTGCAACACAGGCGACGCTAGCGTGAGCGCGCCCTGTGCAGCCTCAGCTCGCTCAATGAAGCTCTCCATCCGCAACATCCAATCTTGCATGGAGTCAATGACATCACGCAGAGGCTGGACCGTCTCCTCAACCCGGAAGGAAGCCATACCAAGGAGCTCAGAGCGTAGCAACTCGGCCTGCCTCTCCAAGGCAGGCCACACCGGGATATCCGCCGAGGACACAAAGCCAACAGGAGAAGCAATGATTGATGCCCAAGAATCACGACCAAAAGTCTTCGAGTGGGGCGAGGCTTCTTTCTGGACCTTGCGAGGAGCTGGAGCTTGTTGGTGCCAGACTGGGAGACGAGGCAACGGTGATAGAGTAGGGCTTCCCAAAATGCTAAGGGGACGCCAGGCATTGCGGCACTCACGTGCCCGATGACCATTCTCAAGGCACTGAGAACACCTAAAAGGGTCTCGACACTCCGCTGCACGGTTGATGTCTACTACGCAACTTTATTCTTGTAGACACGTGTTGGGCCTCCAAGTGCAGAGTTTTGTAGGACAGTAGCAATTTTCCCTCAAGTGGATGACCTAATGTTTATCAATCCGTGAGAGGTGTAGGATGAAGATGTTCTCTCTCAAACGACCCTGCAACCAAATGCAAGCAATCTCTTGTGTCCCCAACACACCCAGTACAATGGCAAATTGTATAGGTGCACTAGTTCGGCGAAGAGATGGTGATAAAAGTGTAATATCGAGAGTAGATATTGGTTTTTGTAATATGAAATTATAAAACAGCTAGGTAATTATAGTAAACGGGCACAAAAACGGTGTTCCAATGCTTAAAAACAAGGCCTAGGGTCCGTACTTTCGCTAGTGCAATCTCTCAACAGTGCTACATAGTTGGATCATATGATGATCCCTCAAAGTGTAACGAAGAATCACTCCCGAGTTCCTATTAGCGGAGAACAAAAGATAGGAATTGTTTGTAGGGTACGAAGCCACCTCAAAGCTATTCTTTCCGTTTGATCTATTCAAGAGTTCGTACTAAAATAACACAACTCTACTGTTTCCGTTCAATCTACCCTAGAGTTCGTACTAGAATAACACCAAAGCATATTCATATTCATAATACACAATCCACACAAAGAACTATAAAGAGACCCCAAAGTTCCCGTCAGAGAAAAACGTGCATCAACCCCTATGGATATATTACCCCAATATCACCACGGGAATCCGCGAGTAGAATGCCATAACATATATCAAGTGGACCAATAAGATACCCCAATTGTCACCTCAAGTATTCATACCGCAAGACATATATCATGTGTTCTCATCTCTGAATATTCAATCCGACAAGACAAAACTTCAAAGGGTAAAGATTCAATTCATCACAACAAGAGTATAGAGGGAAGAAACATCATATGATCTGACTATATTAACAAAGCCCATGATATAGATCATGAGACAGAGAGATTAAACACATAGCTACTGGTACAAACCCTCAACCCCAAGGGTGGAGTACTCCCTCCTCATTGTGGTGGCCGCCGGGATGATGAAGATAGCCACCGGAGATGATTCCCCCCTCTGGCAGGGTGCCGAAACGGGTCTAGATTGGTTTTCGGTGGCTACGGAGCCCTACAACGACGAAACTTTTGATCTAGGTTAACCCCGAGGGGTTTCGGAATATTTGGGAATTTATAGTGAAATGAAGGGGTACGAGAGGCCACCGAGGTGGGCACAACCCACCTGGCCTCGCCCAATGGGTTCCTTCTGGTCCAAAAAAAATCCCTGTAAAGTTTCGTTGCGTTTGGACTCCGTTTGATATTGATTTCCTGCGATGTAAAAAACAAGAAAAAAATAGCAACTGGCACTGGGCACTGGGTCAATAGATTAGTCCCAAAAAATGATATAAAGTTGCTATAAAATGATTGTAAACCATCCAAGAATGATAAAATAACAGCATGAATACTTCATAAATTATAGATACGTTGGTGACGTATCAGCATCCCCAAGCTTAATTCCTACTCGTCCTCGAGTATGTAAATGATAAAAGAAATAACTTATGAAGTGTGAATACTAGCAAAGTACATAAGTTGATCAACGATAATTTCAGTCACTTTTTCTAGCATCATAACAACAATTCTTTCTTATAAAACTTCTCATGTTATAGTGGCAATCAATTCACATGTTAAGGTTCAAACAATGAATTCTCTTGAAACTCAACAACCTATGTTCTCAGTTACCAAGAAATTGTAATTCAACTTATTCAATAGAGTCTAAGTAAGAGCTCCACATACTCAACCATCATATAGTCTTCTCATTGGGGAACATAGTAATTTCAAAAAAAATCCTACGCACACACAGGATCATGGTGATGCATAGCGACGAGAAGGGAGAGTGTTGTCCATGTACCCTCATAGACCGAAAGCGGAAGCGTTAGCACAACGCGGTTGATGTAGTCGTACGTCTTCACGATCTGACCGATCAAGTACCGAACATACGACACCTCCGAGTTCAGCACACGTTCAGCTCGATGACGTCCCTCGAACTCCGATCCAGCCAAGCTTTGAGGGAGAGTTCCGTCAGTACGACGGCGTGGTGACGATGATGATGTTCTACCGATGCAGGGCTTTGCCTAAGCACTGCTACGATATTATCGAGGTGGACTATGGTGGAGGGGGGCACCGCACACGACTAAGAAATCCAAGAGATCAATTGTTGTGTCTAGAGGTGCCCCCTACCCCCGTATATAAAGGAGCAAGGGGGGAGAGGCGGCCGGCCAGGAGGAGGCGCGCCAGGGAGGAGTCCTACTCCTACCGGGAGTAGGACTCCCTCCTTTCCTAGTTGGAGTAGGAGAAGGGGGAAGGAGGAGGGAGAGAGGAAGGAAAGGGGGGCGCCGCCCCCCTCCTTGTCCAATTCGGACTAGGGGGAGAGGGGGCGCGCGACCTGCCCTGGCCGCCCCTCCTCTTCTCCACTAAGGCCCATCTTAGCCCATTAAACCACCCCGTAGGGGGGGTTCCGGTAACCCCCGGTACTCCGGTAAAATCCCGATTTCACCCGGAACACTTCCGATATCCAAATATAGGCTTCCAATATATCAATCTTTATGTCTCGACCATTTAGAGACTCCTAGTCATGTCCGTGTTCACATACGGGACTCCGAACTACCTTCGGTACATCAAAACACATAAACTCACGATATAACTGTCATCGAACTTTAAGCGTGCGGACCCTACGGGTTCGAGAACTATGTAGACATGACCGAGACATGTCTCCAGTCAATAACCAATAGCGGAACCTGGATGCTCATATTGGCTCCTACATATTCTACGAAGATCTTTATCGGTCAAACCGCATAACAACATACGTTGTTCCCTTTGTCATCGGTATGTTACTTGCCCGAGATTCGATCGTCGGTATCTTAATACCTAGTTCAATCTCGTTACCGGCAAGTCTCTTTACTCGTTCTGTAATACATCATCCCGCAACTAACTCATTAGTTGCAATGCTTGCAAGGCTTATAGTGATGTGCATTACCGAGTGGGCCCAGAGATACCTCTCCGACAATCGGAGTGACAAATCCTAATCTCGAAATACGCCAACCCAACAAGTACCTTCAGACACACCTGTAGAGCACCTTTATAATCACCCAGTTACGTTGTGACATTTGGTAGCACACAAAGTGTTCCTCCGGTAAACGGGAATTGCATAATCTCATAGTCATAGGAACATGTATAAGTCATGAAGAAAGCAATAGCAGAATACTAAACGATCGTGTGCTAAGCTAACGGGATGGGTCAAGTCAATCACATCATTATCCTAATGATGTGATCCTGTTAATCAAATGACAACTCATGTCAATGGCTAGGAAACATAACCATCTTTGATTAACGAGCGAGTCAAGTAGAGGCATACTAATGACACTCTGTTTGTTTATTTATTCACACAAGTATTATGTTTCCGGTTAATACAATTCTAGCATGAATAATAAACATTTATAATGATATAAGGAAATAAATAATAACTTTATTATTGCCTCTAGGGCATATTTCCTTCACTTCTATGATTGATAACACTCACCTTGTACACATGAGCAAAACATTTCAACCGGACACTCATTTCTACTACACAACCTTCTTCTTGTAGACGTTGTTGGGCCTCCAAGTGCAGAGGTTTGTAGGACAGTAGCAAATTTCCCTCAAGTGGATGACCTAAGGTTTATCAATCCGTAGAGGGCGTAGGATGAAGATGTTCTCTCTCAAGAAACCCTGCAACCAAATAACAAAGAGTCTCTTGTGTCCCCAACACACCCAATACAATGGTAAATTGTATAGGTGCACTAGTTCGGCGAAGAGATGGTGATACAAGTGCAATATGGATGGTAGATAAAGGTATTTGTAATCTAAAATTATAAAAACAACAAGGTAACTAATGGTATAAGTGAGCGTAAATGGTATTGCGATGCTAGGAAATAAGGCCTAGGGTTCATACTTTCGCTAGTGTAAGTCCCCTCAACAATGATAACATAGTTGGATCACATAACTATCCCTCAACATGCAACAAAGTGTCACTCCAAAGTCACTAATAGAGGAGAACGAACGAAGAGATTATGGTAGGGTACGAAACCACCTCAAAGTTATTCTTTCCAATCAATCCGTTGGGCTATTCCTATAAGTGTCACAAACAGCCCTAGAGTTCGTACTAGAATAACACCTTAAGACACAAATCAACCAAAACCCTAATGTCACCTAGATACTCCAATGTCACCTCAAGTATCCGTGGGTATGATTATACGATATGCGTCACACAATCTTAGATTCATCTATTCAACCAACACAAAGGACCTCAAAGAGTGCCCCAAAGTTTCTACCGGAGAATCATGACGAAAACATGTGCCAACCCCTATGCATAGGTTCATGGGCGGAACCCGCTAGTTGATCACCAAAACATACATCAAGTGAATTACGTGATATCCCATTGTCACCACAGATATCCACGGCAAGACATACGTCAAGTGTTCTCAAATCTTTAAAGACTCAATCCGATAATATAACTTCAAAGGGGAAACTCAATCCATTACAAGAGAGTAGAGGGGGAAAGAAACATCATGGGATTCAAATATAATAGCAAAGCTTGCGATACATCAAGATCGTATCATCTCAAGAACACGAGAGAGAGAGAGAGAGATCAAACACATAGCTACCGGTACATACCCTCAGCCCCGAGGGAGAGCTACTCCCTCCTCATCATGGAGAGCGCCGGGATGATGAAGATGGCCGCCGGAGAAGGATTGCCCCCTCCGGCAAGGTGCCGGAATGGGTCTAGATTGGTTTTCGGTGGCTACAGAGGCTTTTGGCGGTGGAACTCCCGATCTATTGTGCTCTGGAAGTTTTAGGGTACGTGAGTAAGTGCAGGAAGTACGTCGGTGGAGCTTCGGGGGCCCCACGAGGCAGGGGGCACGCCCTAGGGGGGGGCACCCCTACCCTCGTGAGCACCTCCCTTGGCTTCTGACGTGGGGTCCAAGTCCATCCGGTAGCTTTCCTTCCAAAAATAACTTCTCCAGTTGATTTCGTTCCGTTTCGACACCGTTTGATATTCCTTTTCTTCGAAACACCGAAATAGGCAAAAAAAACTGCAATTCTGGGCTGGGCCTCCGGTTAATAGGTTAGACCCAAAAATGATATAAAAGTGGATAATAAAGCCCAATATTGCCCAAAACAGTAGATAACATAGCATGGAGCAATCAAAAATTATAGATACGTTGGAGACGTATCAGACACATAGAAAGAAAGGGGCTTATTGTTTGCCTCCCAACGTATTCACCTCAAGGGTGATGTCAACAATAATAACTCATGCTACCCATATTCAACTGGACATATGTGCCTAGATCTTTCCTCGCCACATGATGCTTGCCAAAAGAGAAAATAAAAAGGAATAGAGAGAAGTACTTTGACTCTTTGCATAAAATTAAATAGTGAAAAGTAAAAGATAGGACCTTCGCAGAGGGAAACAGAGGTTGCCATGCGCTTATTTGTTTGTATGCTCAATCCCTTAATGCAAAAGAACATCATGTTATATTGCCCCTTGTGATAGCAACCTTTATTATCCAGTCCGTCGCTTTTATTACTTTGCCATCACAAGTTCGTATAACGCTCAATTTTCTCTTACACTAAATGATCTAACACTTTTAGAAGCAATTTTTATTGCCTTATTGTACCGATGACAACTTACTTGAAGGATCTTGCTCAATCCTTAGGTAGGTATGGTGGACTCTTGAAAAATAAGATTTGGGTTTAAGGGTTTTTGGATGCACAAGTAGTATCTCTACTTGGTGCAGAATTTTTTGCTAGAAAATATGGGGGGCAAGCACCACTTGTTGAAGGATCTATGACAATATAACTTCTATGTGAATATGAACAAACATAAACCATTACATTGTCTTCCTTGTCCAACGTCAAATTTTTTGGCATATAATATTTTGATGGGGGCTCAAAATCACAAAAGATTTCCATGATAGTATATTTATATGTGAAAGTTGTCTTCCTTATACTAATTATTCGTGAATTGCTTGTATGACCAATATTGTGATTGTCAAGCCTCAAAAGATTTCACTTTCTAAACCCAATTTGAAGCTACCACTAGGCATGATATTATTTCAACTTCATGATATTCAACTTATTCAACAATTTACTCGTAGGATATAAGTGAAGCACAAGAGTAAATGACATAGAAAAGAGCTTCGTTGACGGAATGTGAATGCCGCTTACTTAGTCTCATTGGCCACTATTTGAGGACTCTATTTTATTTAAAAACTTTCAGATCTAAGAATTTTATTAAAACAACAAGAAAAACAAAATAAAATGACAATCCAAGGATAGCACAACTCATGTGAAGAAGCAAAAACTTAGGCTCAACCGATACTAACCGATAATTATTGAAGAAGAAAGATGGGATGCCTACCGTGGCATCCCCAAGCTTAGATGCTTGAGACTTCTTGAAATATTATCTTGGGATGCCTTGCGCATCCCCAAGATTGAGCTTTTGTGTCGCCTTAATTCTTCTCATATCACAAAATAAAGTTAGAACTCGTGAGATAAGTTAGTATAAATCAATGCAAAAACCTTATCATTCTCTACTGTATAAAATCACTAAAATTATTATTAAACATTGCATACTAAATGCCTCTGCATATTTAATACTCCTATCCTCAAATAGAATCATTAAACAAGCAAACATATGCAAACATATGCAAACAATGCAAACATAACAGCAATCTACCAAAACTGTACAGTCTGTAAAGAATGCAAGAGTATCAATACTTCCCTAACTCCAAACATTATAAAAATTTACCACACTGAAGAAAATTTATCAGAGCTAATTTTTCAAAAAATTTAAACATTTTATCACATTCTGAATTTTCTAGGGAATTTTTTCAACAGTGGTAAACTTTCTGTTTTCAAATAGCAACATGTATACTTGCAAAATAAGCATGGCAAAGGCCATCCTTGCCAATTTTATTGAAATACAAGGTGCAAAATATTATTATAAATAACAGAAAGCAAATACAAATAAAATAAAATGATTCTCCAAGCAAAACTCATATCATGTGACGAACGAAAACATAGCTCCAAGTGAGGTTACCGATAATATTAAAGACGAAAGAGGGGATGCCTTCCGGGGCATCCCCAAGCTTAGTTGCTTGGATCTTCCTTGAATATTACCTTGAGGTGCCTTGGGAATCCCCAAGCTTAGGGTCTTGTTACTCCTTATTCTCCTCATATCGACATCTCACCCAAAACTTGAAAACTTCAATCACACAAAACTTAACGGAACTTTGTGAGATAGGGTAGTATGATAAAGAGCAAACCATTTCACTTTTGGTACTGTTAAAGACAAGATTCATAATTGTTTCCACACAATTCCTACTGTAGCATATCATTTCCACAATTTATATTGATCAATATAATCCATGGAAACTTGAAAACAAACAAACTATGCATTGAAAACAGAATCTGTCAAAAACAGAACAGTCTGTAGTAATATGTACTCCAACCATGCTCTGCTACTCCAAAAATTCTGAAAACTTACGACAACATGGATAATTTGTCTATTAATCTTATGCAAAAAGAATCATAATTTTATCACGCATCTGTTAAAAATGAGAATTGTTTTCCTGAGCACAAAAGTTTCAGTTTTTCAGCAAGATCAAATTAACTATCACCGTAAGCCATCCCAAAGGTCTTACTTGGCACTTTATTGAAACAAAAGCAATAAAACATGCTTACTAAAATAGCCTAATCATATGAACACACAAAAACAGTAGGTAAAGGTGTTGGGTTGTCTCCCAATAAGCGCTTTTCTTTAATGCCTTTTAAGCTAGGCATGATGATTCAATGATGCTCACATAAAAGATAAGAATTGAAACACAAAGAGAACATCACGCATCATAAGTTCCTCTCTCATAATAATTTTCAGTAGCACCATGAATATATTCATCAATATAACCATTACATAAGGCATTCCTTTCATGATCCGCAAGCATAGAAAAATTATTACTCTCTATGGCATACATGTCATCATAATAATCATCATAGAAAGCAACTTTATTGCCATAGTCAGTTGAAACCTCTTCCAAAATAGTGGACGTATCACTAAATAAAGTCACGACCTCTCCAAATCGACTTTCATCAATATTGTAATGAGATTCAACACCCTCCAAAATAGTGGGATCACTACTACCTAGAGTTGACACTCTTCCAAACCCACTTTTATCAATGTAATCATCATAAATAGGAGGCATGCTATCATCAAAGTAAGTTTGATCAATCAAACTAGGGGGACTAAAAAGATCATTTTCATTAAACATAGCATCCCCAAGCATGGGACAAGCATTACCTGCAGCAAATAAATTCTCAGACATGTCATTATCATCAAACATAGCATCCCCAATCTTGTGGCTTGGCATATCATAAGCATAATCACTCTCATCATTAATAATATGAATAGCACCAATGGTATAACAATTGATATCATCATAATTTCCCAAGTTGGTGCCAAAAAGATTTCCAATATTATAAGAAGTATCATTATCTTCCCAATCATAATCATTACAACAAGAAATATGCATAGCAAAACCATCATCAAGTGCATCATCTTCCACAATTATTTTTGATTCATATTCATGAGGCACAACAATAATATGAGCAACATTATTTGGGAGAGATACCTTTTTACCTCTCTTCTTTCTTCGTTTATTCTTCTTCACCACATCACGTGTGGGTTTAATTAATCTTTTCAAGCTTCTTATTGATGAGATTGGTTGGATCGGAAGCTCCTCCTCGTTACCTGATTCATCACAATAAACACTAGTAGGGTTTTGGGAAATATTTTCCCTTTCATTAGTAGTCTCCTCATATTCTATTTGTTCTCTTGACTTTAGATAGTTGCTAATATAAGGATTCTCAATGCAATTTACTGCACAAAACATATAAATTTCCTCAAGATCAAAATCAAGAAATCTCTCGAGATTAAATTTTGGAATGCCCTTAGTTATACGTTTCATTTCTTCCTACCCCAAAAGAAGACTAAGCTCTTTATGATGCTCAAGGGTAATCAACTTATCACAATGGTTGGACACTAATTGATCATGAAAGAATTTGCATTGGAGATTTAAATGATCACATTCATTGCAAAGTTCACAAGGATGGCGAAAATAAATAAATCTTTTAGCACTATCATCTAGCCTCTCTTGCAACTTTCTTGTTTCTAAATATTTATTCTTCTTATAAAATCTATCTTACCTTTTTGGTGTGCAAATGCATTCCCAATTTACTCCGCAAAAATTGACATGCTTATAAGAAACATTTTTCTCATGACTAGTGCAATCATCATTAGCATTTTGGATATTCAAAGAACTCATACTAACAATATTGCAATCATGCTCATCATTCAAATATTTTGTGTCAAACATTTTATTGACTTCTTCTTCTAACAATTGAGCACAATTTTCTGAACCATCGCTTTCAAGAAAGATATTATAAAGATGATCAATAATATCATGCAACCTAAATTCCATTTTTTCATAGTTTTCTTTTTATAAACCAAACTAGTGATAAAACAAGAAACTAAAAGATTCAATTGCAGGATATAAAGATATACCTTCAAGCACTCACCTCCCCGGCAACGGCGCCAGCAAAGAGCTTGATGTCTACTACGCAACTTTATTCTTGTAGACATGTGTTGGGCCTCCAAGCGCAGAGTTTTGTAGGACAATAGCAATTTTCCCTCAAGTGGATGACCTAAGGTTTATCAATCCGTGAGAGGTGTAGGATGAAGATGATCTCTCTTAAACGACCCTGCAACCAAATACAAGCAACCTCTTGTGTCCCCAACAGACCCAATATAATGGAAAATTGTATAGGTGCACTAGTTCGGCGAAGAGATGGTGCTAAAAGTGTAATATGGGGAGTAGATATTGGTTTTTGTAATCTGAAATTATAAAAACAGCAAGGTAAATAATAGTAAACGGGCACAAAACAGTGTTGCAATGCTTAAAAACAAGGCCCAGGGTCCGTACTTTCGCTAGTGCAATCTCTCAACAGTGCTAACATAGTTGGATCATATGATTATCCCTGAAAGTGTAACGAAGAATCACTCCCGAGTTCCTATTAGCGGAGAACAAAAGATAGGAATTGTTTGTAGGGTACGAAGCCACCTCAAAGCAATTCTTTCCGTTCGATCTATTAAAGAGTTCGTACTAAAATAACACAAAGCTATTGTTTCCGTTCGATCTATCCTAGAGTTCGTACTAGAATAACACCAAAGCATATTCATATTCATAATACTCAATCCACACAAAGAACTATAAAGAGACCCCCAAAGTTCCCGTCGGAGAAAAACGTGCATCAACCCCTATGCATAGATCACCCCAATATCACCGCGGGAATCTACGAGTTGAATGCCATAACATATATCAAGTGAATCAATAAGATACCCCAATTTTCACCTCAAGTATTCATACTGCAAGACATATATCATGTGTTCTCATCTCTGAATATTCAATCCGACAAGACAAAACTTCAAAGGGTAAAGATTCAATTCATCACAACAAGAGTATAGAGGGGAGAAACAACATATGATCCTACTATATTAACAAAGCCATGATATAGATCACGAGAGAGAGAGAGAGATTAAACACATAGGTACTCGTACAAACCCTTAGCCCCGAGGGAGGACTACTCCCTCCTCATTGTGGTGGCCGCCGGGATGATGAAGATGGCCACCGGAGATGATTCCGGCAGGGTGCCGCAACAGGTCTAGATTGGTTTTAGGTGGCTACGGAGCCCTGCGGTGGCAGAACTTCTGATCTAGGTTAACCCCGAGGGGTTTCAGAATATTTTGGAATTTATAGTTTATGGAAGGGGTACGGGAGGCCAGCGAGGTGGGCACAACCCACCTGGGCACGCCAGGTGGGCCTGACGCGCCCTGGTGGGTTGTGCCCCTCTCGGGGCACCCCCCAGGTGCAGCTCTCGCCCAATGGGTTCCTTCTGGTCCAAAAAAATCCCCGTAAAGTTTCATTGCGTTTGGACTCCGTTTGATATTGATTTCCTGCGATGTAAAAAACAAGCAAAAGACAACAACTGGCACTGGGCACTGGGTCAATAGGTTAGTCCCAAAAAATGATATAAAGTTGCTATAAAATGATTGTAAAACATCCAAGAAGGAGTGAGGGAGTCCTGGATTAGGGGGTCTCCGGACAGCCGGACTATATCCTTTGGCCGGACTGTTAGACTATGAAGATACAAGATTGAAGACTTCGTCTCGTGTCCGGATGGGACTCTACTTGGCGTGGTAGGCAAGCTAGGCAATACGGATATGTATATCTCCTCCTTTGTAACTGACCTTGTGTAACCCTAGCCCCCTCCGGTGTCTATATAAACCGGAGGGTTTTAGTCCGTAGGACAACATACAATCATACCATAGGCTAGCTTCTAGGGTTTAGCCTCTCTGATCTCGTGGTAGATCTACTCTTGTACTACCCATATCATCAATATTAATCAAGCAGGACGTAGGGTTTTACCTCCATCAAGAGGGCCCAAACCTGGGTAAAACATCGTGTTCCCTGCCTCCTGTTACCATCCGCCTTAGACGCACAGTTCGGGACCCCCTACCCGAGATCCGCCGGTTTTGACACCGACATTGGAGCTTTCATTGAGAGTTCCTATGTGTCGTCGACGTTAGGCTTGATGGCTCCTTCTATCATCGATAGCGATGCAGTCCAGGGTGAGACTTTTCTCCCCGGACAGATCTTTGTGTTCGGCGGCTTCGCACTGCGGGCCAACTCGCTTGGCCATCTGGAGCAGATCGAAAGTCACGCCCCTGGCCACCAGGTCAGGTTTGGAAGCTTAAACTACACGACCGATATCCGCGGAGACTTGATCTTCGACGGATTCGAGCCTCTGCCTTGTGCGTCACGCGGTCACGATGAGACGATTTAGCTCTACCATCAGACAGTGTTCAGGAGATTGCACCAGCGGCCGCTCCGACCCTCAATTCGGAGCCAATTGCGCCGTCCATGGACGGGTGGATGGACCCCGCTACGGAAGCCTTATCCTCATCGGCGATCGAGCCGAATATCAACCTTACCCTGCATGAGAGTCGTGTTGTCAAACTGCCGGATCCTTCTCCGGCCACGGACTCCGAACCGCCTGCGCCCGTTCCTAGCGAATCCGATTGGGCGCCGATCATGGAGTTTACCTCCGCGGATATTTTTCAGCACTCGCCCTTTTGCGACATACTGAACTCATTAAGGTCTCTCTCCTTGTCAGGAGGATCCTGGCCGAACTATGTCCAGCAGGATTGGGATGCGGACGACGTAGAAATTCGCGCCCCACCCACCACCCACTTAGTAGCCACTGTCGACAACTTAACCGACATGCTCGACTTCGACTCCGAAGACATCGACGGTATGGATGACGATGCGGGAGACGAAGAGGAACCACTGCCCACAGGGCACTGGACAGCCACCTCATCATACGATATATACATGGTGGACACACCCAAAGAAGGCAATGGCGACGAGACAGCGGAGGATGACCCCTCCAAGAAGCAACCCAAGCGCCGAGGTCATGACGCCGCTCTATGTCCTGCCAAAGCAAAAGTGGTGATACCGGCACAGGAGATAATAACACTCCGGATAGTGCCGAAGATGGCAACAATCCCCTCCAACACGATCTAGGACAGGTGGATGGAAAGGCCAACCCTCCAGAGAGAGCGGCAGATGGAGAGGCGGAGGATGATAATTACATGCCCCCCTCCGAAGACGAGGCAAGCCTCGACGATGCCGAATTCATCGTACCAGAGGATCCCGTCGAACAAGAGCGCTTCAAGCGCCGGCTTATAGCCACGGCAAATAGCCTTAAGAAGAAGCACCAGCAGCTTCAAGCTGATCAACATCTGCTAGCTGACAGATGGACTGAAGTCCTCGCGGCCGAGGAATATAAACTCGAACGCCCCTCCAAGAGTTACCCAAAATGCAGGTTGCTACCTCAACTGGAGGAATAAGCGTATGACGCGGCTGATCGGCCACCTCGTGGCCGCGATAGAGAGGCATTCCAGCCAAAAACTCAGCCTGCACCCCGACGCCATTCAAATAAAAAGGCATGGGGAAATAAGCCAGACCTGCGAGACGTATTGGAGGACAAAGCAAAACATGCAAGATCGATCTACGGATCATGAGGGCGCGCCACTATGCAAGACGATAAACGTCGCGCCGGATACAGTAAAAGTAAGTCCGGCCGGGCCGACCACAGCGGACACGACTCATTCGAGCTGCGTCACGACATAGCCCAATACAGAGGCGCCGCACACTCCCTATGCTTCACAGATGAAGTAATGGATCATCAAATCCCAGAGGGTTTCAAACCCGTAAATATTGAATCATACGACGGTACAACAGATCCTGCGGTATGGATCGAGGATTTCCTCCTCCACATCCACATGGCCCGCAGTGATGACTTACACGCCATCAAATACCTCCCACTAAAGCTCAAAGGACCAGTGCGACATTGTCTTAACAGCTTGCCAGCAGAGTCCATTAGCTGTTGGGAAGATCTGGAGGCCGCATTCCTCGACAACTTTCAGGGCACTTATGTGCGACCACCAGATGCCGATGACTTGAGCCACACAATTCGGTAGCCAGAAGAATCGGCTAGGCAATTCTGTACTCGGTTCCTAACAAAGAAAAATCAAATCGTCGATTGTCCGGATGCAGAGGCCCTGGCAGCTTTCAAACACAACATCTGCGACGAGTGGCTAGCCCGGCACCTTGGTCAGGAAAAGCCGAAATCTATGGCAGCCCTCATGACACTCATGACCCGCTTTTGTGCGGGAGAAGACAGCTGGCTGGCTCGCAGTAATAACATATCAAAGAACCATGGTACTTCGGATACCAAGGACGGCAATGGTAGGTCACATCGAAATAAACATAAGCGCCGCATTAACAGCGACAATACCGAGGATACGGCAGTCAATGCCAGATTCAAAGGCTCTAAACCCGGTCAGCGGAAAAAGCCATTTAAAAGAAGCACTCCGAGCCCGTCCAGTTTGGACCGCATACTCGATCGCTCGTGCCAAATACACGGCACCCCCGACAAGCCAGCCAACCACACCAAAAGGGATTGTTGGGTATTCAAGTAGGCCGATAAGTTAATTGCCAAAAACAAAGATAAGGGGCCACATAGTGATGACGAGGAAGAGCCCCACCAGCCGAACACCGAAGGACAGAAGAGGTTCCCCCCACAAGTGCGAACGGTGAACATGATATACTCAACCCACATCCCCAAGAGGGAGCGGAAGCGTGCGCTCATGGACGTATATGCGTTGGAGCCAGTCGCCCCAAAGTTCAACCCATGGTCCTCCTATCCGATCACCTTCGATCGCAGGGACCACCCCACTAGTATCCGTCATGGCGGATTTGCCGCACTAGTCCTAGACCCAATCATTGACGGATTTCACCTCACTCGAGTCCTTATGGATGGAGGCAGCAGCCTGAACCTGCTTTATCAGGACACAGTGCGCAAAATGGGTATAGGCCCCTCAAGGATCAAACCCACAAAAACGACCTTTAAAGGCGTCATTCCAGGTGTAGAGGCCCATTGCACAGGCTCAATTACACTAGAAGTGGTCTTCGGATCCCCGGATAACTTCCGAAGCGACGAATTAATCTTCGATATAGTCCCGTTCCGCAGTGGCTATCATGCACTGCTCGGGCAAACCGCATTTGCAAGATTCAATGCGGTACCGCATTATGCATACCTCAAGCCCAAGATGCCAGGACCTCGGGGAGTCATCACAGTTAATGGAAACACAGAGCGCTCTCTCCGCACGGAGGAGCACACTGCGGCCCCCACCAGTTCGGCGTTTCAAGACCCGGACACCTTCAAGCGCGCTCGGAGTAATCGGCAACTAGACCGCCCGGCACGATCTGAGCTCATGTAGCAATGCGGCCCCCACCCCGGCCCATGCCAAACGGCGAAATTCGTGCCACGCGTACATAATTACGCATTAAAAATACCATGGGCACAGGCGGAGAGGGGGGCACAACTACGACACGCCCCAATACGCGGCTTTAACCGCACTAGGGGCTTCCCACTTTGTTATTTTTCTCTTTCAGGACTTTAATCTCTGGAAACCCTGTCCGGCAGCATGATTGCCGAACACATGATGCAGCAACCAAGGAGGCAAAAAGCTACGTCACACCATGGAACTCCCAGGTGGATTAGGATAACGAGTGAAATATTTGCTTTAATACTATTCCTCAGCTTGACCTTGGAAGGGACATAGTCCTACTTTTTGCTTATCACACTATATGTATCATTCTGCTTTAACGCACCTTTTTGAATAAACAATGCATAACATTACGACTATTCTTGCATTCTTGTTATATATATATGTGTTCATTAATGACCCTTGCAACCGTACACTTTGGTACGGCCAATACACCAGGGGCTTAAGTACCCCACATTATGGTGTGAGAAGTCCGAACACTTTCACAAGTGCGGCACCCCGAACTTATAGCTTTATATGCATCAGCTCGAATCATGTCTTTGGTCAAATGTTGGGTTTGCCCGGCTCCTATGTTTTGGTACCTTACGTTCTGCTCTATCGGCTAAGGTAGCACTAGGAGAACTACTGCGATTGTGCCCCGGTTCTGCTGGGCTAAGCACCTCAGTAGAGAAAGCTAAAACTGACTGTCATGATAAGGCGAGAGACTGGTCGTTGTTCGGCGAGGTTTCGAGTCCCTAAAGACTTATGCCTCTTAGAGCGAGGAGCCGGTCCTGTCTGGCTTAAAGGCGTGTATCGCGCCCCGAATCCGGCCTTCCAACTACCAGGGGCTTCGCCAAAATTTAAAATTATAGAATTATATGGCTAAGTGAGAGTGATAAAGCATTATTAGTCCGGTTGCCTTGTTCGTTGTGCTGAGCACCTCCCTCGAAGGACCCAAAAATGGGAATAAGAGTGCTCAGGTTTATCCCGAACACCCCAGCACTCGTGGCATGGGGGCAGAAGCCGAGGACTAGCCATCTCTCATATTGGATAAACAGCCAAACAGAAGGTAATATTTTAAATTCAAACAAGCGTTGCATAGCGCATCTCAAACAAGTTTTCATCATACAGGATCACACGAGCAAGTTTACTCAAATATTACATCCTTTGGACATTCGTCCGCTACAAGACGGGCACCCTTCAGGACACCCTCATAATAAATTTCGGGGGTGCGATGCTCCTTGCCCTGCGGCGGTCCTTCCTTGATCAGCTTCACAGCGTCTAGCTTGGCCCATTGCACCGTCACACGGGCGAAAGCCCGGCGTGCACCTTCGATGCAGACGGACCGCTTGACGACTTCCAGCCGTGGGCAGGCATCCACAAGCCACCTCATCAGGACGAAGTAGCTGTTAGGAAGGGCGTCGCCAGGCCATAGCCGGACTATAAAGCCCTTCATGGCCTGTTCGGCCGCCTTGTGTAGCTCGACTAGCTGCTTCAGCTGGTCGCTCATAGGCACCGGGTGTTCGGTCCTAGTATACTGAGACCAGAATAGCTTCTCCGTTGAGCTTCCCTCCTCGGCCTGGTAAAACTGTGCGGCATCCGACACGCTGCGGGGCAAATCTGCGAATGCTCCTAGAGAGCTCCGGATTCGGGTAACTAATAGGTAATTTACTTTCACATGCTTGCTTTGCATATAGAATGCCTTAGCTGCCGCTATTTTCTTCATCGCGTCAATCTCCTGGAGGGCCTTTTGGGCTTCGGCCTTGGCACTCTTTGCGCTCTCGAGGGCCGCGGCGAGCTCAGACTCTCGCGTCTTCGAGGCAAGCTCCAACGCCTCATGCTTCGTCATGAGAGCCTGGAGCTCTTGCTGCACCTCGCCCACCCAAGCCTCTTGCCTTTCCCGCTCGGTGCGCTCCTTGGCCGCTTTATCTTCGGCCTCGGACAGTGCTTGCTTTAGGGTCACCACTTCGGTCGTGGCCCCTGGCAAATTCATGATGATCATGTCATTTTGCAATCGCATTCTTTTTATACATATCCATAGACTAGGTACTACTTACCTTTGTTCTCCTCGAGCTGCCTCTTGGCAAGGCTGAGCTCGTCCTTGGACCCTTTAAGGTCCTGCTTCAGTGCGGCGACCTCCGCAGTCAGTGCGGCAGATGCCAGCAGCGAAGCCTGCATACGCATATTGACATACTTATATTAGACTCCTGCGATATTGTTTGATCCTCTGTTCGGATTTTCTTTGTGAACACCGAACAGAGCATCAGGTGCTACTGTCTATGCGGTAATATTTTTCCTATATTTTAAACACTTACCTCAAATTCTGTTAGAAGGCTGGCACAGGCTTCAATCAATCCGCTCTTGGCGGACTGAACCTTCTGGACCACCGCACTCATAATAGTACGATGCTCCTCGTCGATGGAAGCGCTCCCAGCAGATTGTCCGGCGCCTCTGGATGGACAGAGGTCACCGGCACAGGCTTCTTGACCCTCTTGGAAGGAGGCCGCCTGCCCGAGTCCGGAACCACTGGAGGTTCCGACACGGTGTTCGGCTGAGGGCCGAACTCGGAGCCCTCAGGGGCCTTGTTCCCTCTACTCCTAGAGTCCGGAAGGTCGCCATGAGGCGCCTCCGGGACTGTCTCCCCTCGACCGAGTGCCTCTTGAGACAATACCTGGGCGTTGTCCGCAGGGCAAGGGGAGGTGGCGGTCAGAAGTGGATCGCTATCCATATCTGACGAGCCCAGGGAGCCGTCCAACGATACATCGATACGGGCTTGTGGCGGCCTGCATAATCATATTCAGAGTTAGGGGAAGCAGTGCGACAAAGGAATGCTATGAGTTACTCTGGTATCCAAATACTTACGACTTCGCCAGGGGCTTGGCCCTGAGCAGCCACTCGTCTTCGCCTTCGGCGGCGGTGGTGGAACTGTCCGGAAGGAGAGTCTTTCCCTTCTTGGACCCTTCGGCCTCCCTAGTTGGGGCGGCCTTCCTTTTCTTGTCTCCCCCAACTGAAGGGGGAGCATCTTCTTCTTCCTCCTCGTCTTCAGGGGAGGAGTGTGTCGCAGAGTTATCAGACGATGAGTCCGATGACGCTTGGCGTCGGGAACTCTTTCGGGTTCCCTTGGCCTTCTTGGTCTTCTCCAGCACCTTGTAAGGAGACGGAGTCAGCATCTTCGTTAGGAGAGCGTTTGCTGGGCCTTCGGGTAAAGGAGCCGGACAGTCGATCTGTCCGGCCGTCTCTTGCCAGTCCTGTCAATGGTACAGGAGCTTAGATCCCGGATAGAGTCAAACTATGAAAAACAAGTATCCTATGAGAGGTAAAACAGCTTACCGCACTGGCTTGGCGCTTCGCGCAGAATCCATGATCCTCAGTAGTGGGAGGGAGAACCTCGGCACCCTTGAATAGCACCTTCCAGGCATCCTCGTGAGTTGTGTCGAAGAGCCTGTTCAGAGTTCGATGCTGGGCCGGGTCGAACTCCCACAAGTTGAAAGCCTGTTGTTGGCACGGGAGGATCCGGCGGATGAGCATGACCTGGACTACGTTGACGAGTTTGAGCTTCTTGTTCACCATGTTTTCAATACATGTTTGGAGTTCAGTCAGCTCTCCCGAACTACCCCAGGACAGGCCCTTCTCTTGCCAGGAGGTGAGCCGCGTGGGGATGCCAGACCGGAACTCGGGGGCCGCTGCCCATTTAGGGTCACGCGGCTCGGTGATGTAGAACCACCCCGATTGCCACCCCTTTACGGTCTCGATGAAGGAGCCCTCGAGCCATGTGACGTTGGGCATTTTCCCCACCATGGCGCCTCCGCACTCCGCCTGGCGGCCGCTCACTACCTTCGGCTTGACATTGAACGTCTTCAGCCATAAGCCGAAGTGAGGCTTGATGCGGAGGAAGGCCTCGCACACGACGATAAACCCCGAGATGTTGAGGATGAAGTTCGGGGCCAGATCGTGGAAATCCAGGCCGTAGTAGAACATGAGCCCCCGGACGAATGGGTGGAGAGGGAATCCCAGTCCGCGGAGGAAGTGGGTAAGGAACACTACCCTCTCATGGGGCCTGGGGTGGGGATGAGCTGCCCCTCATCTGGGAGCCGGTGCACGATGTCGTTGGGCAGGTATCCGGCTCTCCTCAGCTTCTTGATGTGTCCCTCCGTGACGGAGGAGACCATCCACCTACCTCCCGCTCCGGACATGGTTGGAGAAGGTTGAGGTGAGAAGTGCGGACTTGGGCGCTGGAGCTCGAGTGCGCGAAAATGGATGAGCAAAGGAGGAAGAAGGCGTGGATGAAAAGGTGAATCCTTATCCGTTTATATGAGCGGACGAAACTATGCTTCCCCACTAGCCTAGTAACACTCGCTTATTCCCCAAGCGCTGTAATTGATGGCGCGGTTGGGTTACCCATGCCCGTATTGATGAGAATCCCGTAATAAGGGGGACACGATCTCTGCTTTGACAAGACATGTCAAAAAACTGCCTCGCATTATGTGCGGGGCTAGTTAAAGGTAACGGTTCGAATAATCAGCGGGGCATCGCATAATGTCGTGTTGCCAAAACAAGTCAACAAATTAGATTTGTGGAAATATTATTCTCTCTATGGTGGTATGTGGAACTTATTTTGCAGGGTCGGACACTATCCTTGTATTCAAATTCTTCCGTGGTGTATTCGGAGGAGGAACCCGCCTTGCAATGCCAAAGACAATACTATGCGCCGGACTCATCGTCGTTGAAGCCTGGTTCAGGGGCTACTGAGGGAGTCCTGGATTAGGGGGTCTCCGGACTGCCGGACTGTTAGACTATGAAGATACAAGATTGAAGACTTCATCTCGTGTCCGGATGGGACTCTACTTGGCATGGAAGGCAAGCTAGGCAATATGGATATGTATATCTCCTCCTTTGTAACCGACCTTGTGTAACCCTAGCCCCCTCCGATGTCTATATAAACCGGAGGGTTTTAGTCCGTAGGACAACATACAATCATACCATAGGCTAGCTTCTATGGTTTAGCCTCTCTGTTCTCGTGGTAGATCAACTCTTGTACTACCCGTATCATCAGTATTAATCAAGCAGGACGTAGGGTTTTACCTCCATCAAGAGGGCCCAAACCTGGGTAAAACATCGTGTTCCCTGCCTCCTGTTACCATCCGCCTTAGACGCACAGTTTGGGACCCCCTACCGGAGATCCGCCGGTTTTGACACCGACAAGGAGGCATCTGTAACATCTTCCATGAAGTAAATCAGGGACAGGATGGGGAGCCAATGTAGGGGCTAGTGACGTCGGGCGTTGCATATTACCCCGCGACAACACCTTCTGCCAACCTTCACATGAATCCGCATCACATGCCATGCCCGGCCGAGCAACCGGAATTGAGGATTTGGTAGTCGGCGGCAGTGGCCGGCGGGCCAGCGCCTCGTCCTCCTCATCTTCTTCATCGTCGGTAAGAGAGCTCCACAAAACAGGTTGTGCCTTGTCTAGACCTAACACAGTGCCAACAAGATTGAGGGTGGTGCCATTTCCACATGAGTTGAGGACGATGTAGCGGAGCCAGCAGGGTTCATGGACGATGTAGCGGGGCCAACAGTAGTCGTGGTTGGTGCTTTAGCAACAGCAGCCGGAGGTGGCGCCCAGACTTTTACAGGAGTCGAGGACAACGTGATACTTCTCCATCGTATCTACTTTTCCAAACTCTTTTTCCCTTGGTTTGGACCCTAACTTGCATGATTTCAATGCAACTAACCTGAACTGACGGTGTTTTCAGCAGAATTGCCATGGTGTTATTTTTGTGCTGAATAAAAAGTTCTCGAAATGACCTGAAACTTCACGGAGAAAACTTTTGGAATCAATAAAAAATATTGGCGAACGAATCAAGTGAAGGGGGCCCACACCCTGGTCACATGGTTGGGGGCGCGCCCTCCGACCTTGTGGGACCCCTGGACCTCCACCGACCTCAACTCCAGCTCCATATATTTACTTTCGAGGAGAAAAAATCAGAGAGGAGGATTCATCACATTTTACGATACGGAGCCACCGCCAAGCCCTGTTCTTCCTTGGGAGGGAAGATCTGGAGTCTGTTCGGGGCTCCAGAGAAGGGAATCCGTCTCCATCGTCATCATCAACCATCCTCCATCACCAATTTCATGATGCTCACTGCCATGCATGGTAATTCCATCATAGGCTTGCTGGACCGTGATGGGTTGGATGAGATTTACCATGTAATTGAGTTAGTTTTGTTAGGGTTTGATCCCTAGTATCCACTATTTTCTAAGATTGATGTTGCCATGACTTTGCTATGCTTAATGCTTGTCACTAGGGCCCGAGTGCCATGATTTCAGATCTGAACCTATTATGTTTTCACGAATATATTTGTGTTCCTGATCCTATCTTGCAAGTTATAGTCACCTACTACGTGTTATGACCCGGCAACCCTGGAGTGACAATAGTCGGGACCACTCCCGGTGATGTCCGTAGTTTGAGGAGTTCATGTATTCACTAAGTGTTAATGCTTTGGTCTGGTACTCTACTAAAAGGAGGCCTTAATATCCCTTACTTTCCAATAGGACCCCACTACCATGGGAGGGTAGGACAAAATATGCGATGCAAGTTCTTTTCCATAAGCACGTATGACTACATTCGGAATACATGCCTACATTATATTGATGAATTGGAGCTAGTTCTGTGTCACCTTATGTTATAACTGTTGCATGATGAATTCCATCCGACATAATTATCCATCATTGATCCGTTGCCTATGAGTTCGTCTCATATTGATCTTTGCTCCATTACTTTTCTGTTGCCAGTGTTACGATTGCTACAAAACTGCTACTATTACTTTTGCCACTGTTACCATTACTTCCATATTACTTTGCTACTAAATACTTTGCTGTAGATATTAAGTCTTTCAGGTGTGGTTGAATTGACAACTTAGCTGCTAATACTTGAGAATATTTTTTGGCTCCCCTTGTGTCGAATCAATAAATTTGGGTTGAATACTCTACCCTCGAAAACTGTTGCGATCCCCTATACTTGTGGGTTATCAAGACCTTTTTCTGGCGCCGTTGCCGGGGAGCATAGTTCTATTCTCTGAGTCACTTGGGATTTATTTCTGTTGATTACTATGACGAATCTGAAAGATCAAAGAACTAAGATTTTTCCCTCAACTACAATGGAAGGTGAGGAACTGCCATCTAGCTCTGCACTTGATTCTCCTTCTGTTTTAAGTAAACTTGCGACACCTACACCTGCTATTGATTCTGATATGTTGCATGTTATTGATGATGCCACTTCTGCTATGCATGATGCTTATGATGAAACTACTTATGTGCTTGATAATACTGTGCCACTAGGTGAATTTCTTGATGAACAACTTGCTAGGGTTAGAGAGAATGAAATTACTGAAACTGGGATATTATTGAAACTGAAGATTATGATTCCCCCCTAGATATGAATTGCATGTTGTACCTGAGGGTTATATTATGGATGAAGAAACTGCTAGAGACTTCCTTGCTTGTAATGATAGAGATGATCTTAAGAAACTATTAACTAAGCTGAAAGAAAAATCCTTGAATGCTAGAATGAAATATGATCCCAATTTCTCTACTTCACCTATCTTTGTTACTGATAAGGATTATGAATTCTCTGTCGATCCTGAGTTAATTACTTTGGTTGAATATGATCCTTTCTATGGTTATGAATCTAAAACTGTTGTGGCACATCTTACTAAATTAAATGATACAGCCACCCTATTTGCTCATGAGAAAAATTTGCTATTACTATATTCTTAAACTGTTTCCTTTCTCATTAAATGGTGATGCTAAGATATGGTTTAATTCTCTTGCTCCTGGTTGTGTGAGTAGTCCCTAGGATATGATTTATTACTTCTCTCAAAAATATTTCCCCGCTCATAAGAAACAAGCTGCTTTAAGGGATATATTTAATTTTGTGCAAATTGAAGAAGAGAGTCTCCCGCAAGCTTGGGGAGGCTTCTCCAATTACTTAATGCTTTGCGTGATCACCCTCTCAAGAAAAATGAAATACTTGATATCTTTTATAATGGACTAACCGATGCTTCCAGAGACCACCTGGATAGTTGTGATGGTTGTGTTTTCAAGGAAAGAACTGTTGAGCAAGCTGAATTGCTATTGATTAATATATTGAGTAATGAAAATGATTGGACACTTCCTGAACCAACTCCGAAACCAACTCCAAAGATAAGGGGTATTCCATTTCTTAGTCCTCAAGATATGCAAGAGGCAAAGAAATCTATGAAAGAAAAAGCTATTAAAGCTGAAGATGTTAAGAATCTACCGACTATTCAAGAAATACATGATCTTGATAACCCGACACAGGTAGTATAGGTAAACTCCCTCCGTAGATTTGATGAAGGTGATATTCCTCATAATAAGTCTGCTAGACAATGCCTGGATGAGTTTGATTATTTTATTGTTAAACAAGAGAACTTCAATGCTTATGTTAGTAGACAATTGAAATATAATGCTTACATGCTTGACCACTTGGGTGATTATATGAGTAGAACTATTAATGATCTTAAGATTATTAGTAAACATGCTTCCATGGTCACAACTCAAGTAGAACAAGTACTTAAGGCTCAAGATGATTTGCTTAATGAGTTGAATAGTAAGAATAATGATAATGTTGTTAGGGTTATGACTAGAGGTGGTAAAATGACCCAGGAATCTTTGTAACCTGAAGGCCATCCTACGAGAATTGGGCAAGATTCTCAGAGAGTTAATACTAATGCACCTAGTCCTAGTAATAAAAAGAAAAAGTAAACTGATAGGGTTTTGCATGCTAGTGAACCTGCTATAACCACACCTGAGAATCCCAATGATATTTCTATTTCTGATGCTGAGACACAATCTGGTGATGAACATGAACCTAGTGATAATGTTAATAATGATGTTCATGTTGATGCTCAACCTAGTAATGATAATGATGTAGAGATTGAACCTACAATTGATCTTGATAACCCACAATCAAAGAATCGATCACTACAAAAAATACACTTCCGTGATGATACGTGTTTGTCACAGTAGGTCACGTTTTCTGTCATGCATCTACATCCATGACAAATTTATGATAGAATCAAGATAGTCATACCTGTGCTGTTGTAGAAGTGTTCCATGACATTACCAAAATTATTATCACGGAAGTGTCCACTTCCATGAAGATAAATCACGCGTCACAGAAGTGCTTTCGTCAAGGGTGACCCACACGTGGCATCCTAAGTAACGGAACACCGTTAAGCTATCGGGTCCGGTTTTGGATCCGATAACCCGTTAAGAGCCCTGACCAATGGGGATTTTCCACGTGTAAAATCATCATTGGCTGGAGGAAACACGTGTCAGCTCCGTGTTGGCACAGGTGTCACTCATCCAATGGGCGAGATGCGCCTATGATATGTTAACACATGGACCGGCCCAAAAGTGGCCCATAAAGTTTAAATGGGCCGACCCAACTAAAGGCCCACAAGATTTTGCGGACCATAATGGGATGGCCCAACTAAAGGCCCACAAGATTTTGCGGGCCATAATGGGTCGGCCCAGGTAAAGGCCCCCAAGATTTTTGCGGGCCATAATGGGCCGGCCCAGGTGAAGGCCCACAAGATTTTTGTGGACCATAATGGGCCGGCCCAGCTAAAGGCCCACGAGATTTCGCCGACATTAATGGGCCGGCCCAGCTGTGGCCCACAAGATTTGGAGGACCCTAGTAGGCCGGCCCATTAACTGGCTGCCATGTTTTGGGCCAAATGCCGGCCCATATTTGATCCGGTCCATTAATGACCTGCCACGTTCCGGGCCTAATAATGGCCCATATGAGATCTGGCCCGTTAAAAGTCTGCCACGTTCTGGGCCAAATTACGGCCTAGATCAGGTCCGACCCTTTAAGAGGCTTTGGGCTAAATTATGGCCCATATCAGATTCGGCCAGTCAACTGGACACTACGCTTTTGGGCCCATTTGCTAAAGGCCCATTTAGTAATTCGACCTAATATTAGTTTCGGCCTATTAAGGTCCCGTTTAACATTTCGGCCCTATATTAATTTTGGCCTGTTAAAAGCCCGTCATATAGTTGGGCCTAACTATGGCCCGATTTGCATCCGGCCTGCTCGTAGCCGATAATCTGATTGGGCCAAACAAGGACCGAGACAATTTTGTACTGTTATAAGCCCATGATTTGAGCGGAACATTCATGGGTCGGGGTCTATTTTGACCTGCTGCCGGTCCGTGAGCTGTTCGGCACGTTTCAGGCCCAACCTACTTTTCAGCCTCCTAAAGGCCCATTGAGTTTTCTTGGGAAAATAGGGCCGGCGATTTACTCGGCCTGTTAAAGGCCCGAATCTACTAGTGGGCCAGTTTACATTTAGGCCTGTTGACGGACCAATATGACGGGGCCCATGATGCGGATCATACATGGTGATTTGCATGACGACCCGATTATGTACCGTAATTTTACGGTTTGGCCGGTTTACTGCGAAGACATGATATATATATATATACAGTAAAATAACTGTAGCATTGTGAATAAGAAAAAAACCTAGACTATACAATAAAGAAATTACGGCATATTACATCCACAGGCATCAAAGTTCGCCACTGTGATAATAAAGCACAAGCAGACAGCAGATTACATACACCGGGCATCAAAGATCGCCACCAGTGCAACTAAACACACTGACAAAATAGTATACAAAACCGACAGCACTTCAATAGAGTTCAAGAAAGGTTAGCCCTACTGGGGAGCTGCAGCGCAAGCTGATGAGACTGCGCTTGTTTAACACTTATATCCTCCTCACTCTGAAAGATAAACAAGCAGACAGATGACAGGTTCTGCACATAAAAGTATCAGTGCTGACAATTCATCACATTTCTTACTGACGAATAAAGTGACACAGTTTAAAATAGCATTAACACAATATGGAATTGTTTTGGTCAAGACATGGCAGGAAATGACATTGTGAAGGAGTTGGTAGCTTCACGACACCACTGGATTACAGATCAAGAACTCATAAGTATCAATGGTTAGTGTGCTGTCAATTTATCCCATTTCAGATTGGCAAAATAAGATCACTTGCTCTGTATAGTTTAATTTACATGGTATGAAGAAGGAACTTGGTTGTATAACTGAAAACTTAAATTGAGAAGGACAAACTTTTGTTTATGAACTGGAGTACATAATAAACTTTAAACATGCAATTTGATGCAAACAACAAAAATAAACAACTGTTGCAGTCATGCCTAACCAAATATACACAACAAAGTTTGAAGGCTTGAGAAGGACAAACTTATATTATTGGTGAAGGCAGGCTCTATAAAGCCCTTGTCCATGCTGATGGGGGGGGGGGGCAATTCAAGAAGTTTACCACATTATATTCTTCATAAGCATTGCCTTTATTCTACATTTTGTTAAGAGTAAATATAGATGTGACAATATAAGAAAAAATAGAGAATATTTAAGATAAGATGAAGAGTGATGCTACATAACCAAGTAGCTATAAATGTAAGTACATCGATACAGGCAAAAGGTACAACCAAGAGCAATGCAGAGCTAAACTTCTTCAGTACTATCGGTGTTATCCAACCTTATGGTAAGAGTAAATATAGATCTTATGTGTAGAAAATGGAGGACAAAGGAAAATAAGCTGCAGAGTGATGGTACATGAACAACTACCTGTCAATATAAGTACACTGATAAAGGACAACATGTACTTACAAGAACAATGCAGAGCTAAAAAAATTTCATTGGCATTGGATATATTCTACACTAATGTAACCATTCATATAGGTCAGATAATTTGGAGTGAACAATTGATAAGCAAGCTATCATGCATACTGCTGTCACACAATGAACCAGATATGTATACAAGTACAGTGATACAGGACAACAGGTACTAATAAGAGCAAAGCAGCGGGCAGCATATTTGCGATATCCTGCCGTTCGTTTCAAACCGGAATTCTTTTTCGAGTAGATTTCTTGCAAAAAAGATCCATAAGGCACATGCGGAAAAGTAGAAGTTCAAATTTTCATCCGATATCATAGACAGTACCTCATCCTTGGAACGAGACCAGTGCATAACAAGGTTTTTCCATTCAATGTCTTCTAAATTTAGCATAGGAGACTTCACCAGAAATTCGTTTATAGGCTTGCCATCAAAGTGTGATTTCCTCAGGTAACACCGATACTACTTCAATGCTTCGTTGAAAAGCGCAAGCAAGCTTTGCTCTTCATGACTATCCAGATTGACCCTCGCCTACTTACAAAAATGTAATGTAAATCATTGACGTGTTCAATCAGCAGAAAATAGGAAAATAATCACCATGAATAATAGCACTTACACGTAAGTGGGACAGGAAGATGTGAAAATGGTGTTTGTCTTCACTATAATCTTCCCATGATGGGAATATATATGCACGTAGTCCCTAACAACATTGAAAGCATTGTCTTTTAAACTGGGAATAATTGGAATAGGGTTCCAATCTGTAGGAATTGGCATACCTTTTGTTGGAGTGCAGGTCCTGTGTGGTGCGGCTAGTGGTGTGGCCAGTGAAGTATTGGTACAGTCTGCTGGAGTCGGTCCTACGTTTTGTGTCACTGGTTGTACAACCAATATAAGTGGGGTGCTGTCTGATTTCTCCGGCACAACCACGTTTTTTAATGACTTTGCTGGTGCTCCTTCAGGTTCGGCAATCACCCTATTCCTTTTTGATGTCTGATGCACAAGAACAACATTTGAGTGGAAATACATGGTATGATGACAGATGGAATATGTATTGATAATGGATGGGCATGGCATCTCGACATATATGATGAGTAAACTAAGCAGATGGCGGTGCAACAGAGTAGAAGAAATGCAAGACAACATATGAAAGATATGCGCAATCAATAAAACCTTGCCAAATTAGAACAAGCACCTTGATGCGTGAACAGGACAGGCCATCTGCCTTTGACCCCTCGAGGTTAGAATAGTCATTAGGATCATATTCTGAACAAGAATCAACAGGTGGTGAGCATATGAGTTTCATTGCATCCAGAATGGCACTCGATGCCTTGGTGCCAATTTCGTAAGTCATTGCGGTGTTTAGCTTCAAGAGTGGACTGCTGCTAGTGCGACACAAAGCAGCTACATAGATCATAGTGTAGATATAACAGGAAAACCGTAAGCATCAGAGTAAAATCAGCAAAGTGGAACTTGCTGGAATATATGTGCTAGTATTGCCGGTACGGCTAGAAAGCCTTCGGATACCAGCTCTCTTCAACTGAAGGTGCGGTACTGTTAATATCAGTGTAACTCTCAAAGGCGACACAGCTCCCCGCATTTCCTTGCTATTCTTATAGGATTCAAGTGGGCAGGCCACTACAAATCCTATTCCCATGTTTACAAAATCCTACGAATCAAAGAGGCCCGACGAGTTCAAAGTGTCCATACCAACCGGCTGTATAGACCTCGACAATGCAAATCTCCCTGCTCATATTCACTACAAGGAACATACTGTACTACTATCATACTCCCCCCGTTCCAAAATATAAGTCTTGGTAGAGATTTCCACTATGGATCACATACATATGTATCCAGATACATTTTAGAGTGTAGATTCACTCATTTTGCTCCATATGTAGTCCATGGTGGAATCTATACAAAGACTTGTATTTAGGAACGGAGAGAGTACTTATTAAAGAAGAACGGAAGAGGAACATGCTAAAGAAGAGCAAGCAGATTTTGGATAATAAAATGTTCGTTGCGCAGTGCCCACACATGATGAACCAGAGCGCATTAAGAAAGCAACTCCCTGCTGTCTCCCTATATGTGGTGCACGTGCTTTTTCGAAAGTAAAGTAGGAACATTAGCTGACCAATTAAATGTTATCTATTTTAGTAATATCAGCATCATATCAGATTCGTACTTGAGCAACAAATTTGGAATTATGAGTGGCACGTTGTTTAGCTTGATGGATTCAGGAGCAGTGCTAAGCAGGTACGATGATGGTACTGAATATAAAGGCATGTCTGCATTTCGGTCAGTCGACCATTTCAGGCGGTTGGATGAAGATCCTATGTCTCTTAACCATTCTTCTTCCTCGTCTCTGATTCTTCCCATACAGAACACCACACGGGCCACCGGCCGGACCATCGGCCCCACCGCCTATGTTCCTCCGCCACCCCCACCCCCACCCCCGCCCCCACCAGCGTCGAGTTTTCTTCGTTCTGCGAGGCCCCACCACCGCCCCCCAACAACCAAAGTCCCCACCCGAGCCCCTTCGTTCGCACCGGCGAACTCCGGCGAGCTCTGAAAAATCGACTGACCCAATTTTGAAAATTAGTCTATTGTGATTTAACTAGTGTGGAATATAAAAGGCGAAAACCATAAACATTGAGAGTATAGTGTTGAGCGTGCCATGGCGGATCGGAAGGTGCAAACCGGACAAAGGCAACTTCGCAACCAATGTTTGCTCTCAACTAGCAAGTAAGTGATGGACAAGAAATCAGAGTAAAGCAGTGGCGATCTATTTTCTTGCTGCGATAAATAAGTTGAGCACATACGAAAGAGTACCGCCTCTCGTGCGGCGCCGTGTAGGCATCTGCTGAGAATTTGACGGTGCTACGGTAGCGATGGCTGTCGGCGGTGTGGAAGAAGATCTAGGAGGGTAGACGGTGGCGGCGGGGCGCGGTGGACGAGACGGTCATAGGAGCGACGCCGACAAGGTGGACGACGGCGGGGATGAATCGAGAGGAAGGGATGCAAGGATCCCGGTCCGCAGCCGTGGATGAGAGAGGTCGATCTCTTGTAATGGACGGTGGCGGGGGGGTATCAGCTTCGGCATGGTGGAGGAGGACGACGCTGGATGGGGTGGCGGACGGAGGAAGCTGGGTGGAGAGGGTGTTTTGCCGCCCACAGAGTACGAATGGGGAAATGGAGGTGGAGAGGAAGGGGAGAACCAAGTCTTCAGGGCGCGCTTGTCTCAAATACGAGGAAATTTACAAACTTAGCCCCCGTTTCAAATTTCCTACATCACAGCAATATTAGTCGGTTGGGGATAGGACGGTAATCTCGCATACACCAAATATTTGCCGACGAGAGTTTGTTTTTGGCGCCCACCGTGTATGAATCGGGGAGGGAGTCGATTTCGGCCGAGGACACACTGTGTTTTGGTGCCCACCGTGTATGAATCCGGGTGAGAGGCGGTTATGTCACGTTCGAGTGAAATTACAAACCTACCCCTATCGAAACCTATAAAAATCGAGCAGATAGGCTTTGCGTGGCAGGGATAGGCAGTAGTAATTTCCATCTTGCAGATTTTGGTTTCGGGCGGTTACGGCGACTTTCCCCGCATCGTTCAAATTTTGTAGAGTGCACGTTTACCGTGCCAACTCAATTCGAATCCCGTTTGTATTCTATTTTTTTCGGGCGGGATCCATTTTCGATTGGAATAAAATTCTATATGCATCTTTTTTTAATATATATATACTTTTACAAGCACAACAAAGAATTCTGCTCCTTTATATGTATAATATGATTTACAAATACAATGATCTCAAAATTATAAGGTTGAATTCAAAAAATTAAACCAAATTATGTTCTACTAAAATGTATGGATCAGTAATATCTACATATTAAATAACATAGATGGGCGTGAATTCATATGAGTATGCATGTTTGATAGATCAATTTTGGTTCGAGTATGGATTACATGTATCATGATATAGAATTCAAATATTTGAATCCCTTTTATGTTCACTCCTTTCATGCCCATCTCTCTCGCATGCATGCTCCTTCATGTAGCTATCACTCTCTTTTCTCCAGCTCACCGGCACGCTCACTTCATGTTTCTCCTATCCTCTCAAACATGGTCTCTCGACGTCTCCCTTGAGAAGTGTCACACTCTCCCTATCATTATACATTACACGGTTTTCGTTATCACTCACGTCTCTACCGTTCTCTCGTATCACTAGGTACCTAAGCTTTCTTTTTCACCGCCACACACACAGTCTCCACTCGTCTTTCACTTTGTCTTTCTCTCTATGGGATTCTCTCACACACCCTATATGTCTCTATATATGAATCATACCACTAAAATTACTCTCTATCTCTCTCTCCTGTAGACACAACATTTGTTGCGGTCTCCTTTTCGTCTCCATCCCAGACTGACATTATTCATTTGTTTACCGATCAGACAAACTCCCCCCTCTCTCTCTCACACACACATATACACAACTCCTACTTCCACTCCCCTTCTCGACTACCGTCTCTCTCACACACACAAAACTCTCGCTTTCGCACCCCCGTCTCGTATTTCTCTCACAAACATTTATCGACTAGCCTCTAGATAGGTTTATACACCCGCACACTCGTGCTTCCACTATCGCATACATGTCTCTCTCCCGCTCCTTGTATCTATGTAGATTTTTCTTCCCTTCTTGAGACACGCCCTTTCGATCGTACACACACACACTATCGCCTCATTTTAAGCTGATACCTCTCGCACACACACTCTTTGTGTCTTTGTCACACATGCACTCCGTCCTCCTCCTCTCTCCCTCTCTCTCACACACATGGGCTTTTTGCAACAACTAGCAAGATGCCCATGCGTTGCACGGAACATGAAGATGCATTTGTATGAGTATTTTATCTTTTGGGAGAAAAGGATGAACAAGGGAAGGACTTATTTGCAAGTGTGGAGAGGGGTGTGGGTATCTTTTGCAAAATTGCCATAGTTTCCTTCCTATCCATCAGCTATAGAACGGACGGCCTATATTGCAGGATGGCAGGCACACGATCATCACCGACTATGCTTCTTATAAGAGTAGGGATAAAAACAGAGTTGGTGGTGATGGTGGGCCTGCCATCCTACAACATAGGCCGTCTGATTTATATCTGACGGATAGGAACGAAACTATGGCAATTTACCCGCACTCCTCTCCACATTTGCAGATAAGGCCTTCCCTCGTTCATCCTTTTCTCCCACAAGATCTTGATGTTCCGTGCAATGCACGTGCATCTTGCTAATAAGAGTAGAAATTAGAGATATACCACTTCTCGAATCTTGAAACCAACAACATTCCTCCCTTATCTCTTCAAAACCACCAAAGGAATATATCTTGAGTGAAACATAACATTTTTTAGTGATATACGTATTTCAAAACTAGACTTTTTTGTACCAAATCAGTGAATATGTATTAATCTACTCAGATCATGTGGCAACGCATTGGCACATTGCTAGTAGTTATTATAATTTTGTGGACACCAGACAAATGGTGGAGTACATATACGAAGAGAAGAGGCGCACGCACGCAGTCGGTCTCTCGCTGTCTCGCACACAAGAGTGTTACATAAAGGCAATGTTAACAAATAAACCATAAAACCCTAGGTGCACGATTGCTGCATCCGCGGGTACCGGGTACGTGGTGGAGCGCACCTTTGTAGGAATAGTCAGCTCGCGTGATAATTTGATCCCTAGGAGTTGATGGTCGGGACCACAGGTGAACGACTTGGAGGCGGTGGCTCGCCAGTTGCCACAGATCGAGTAGCCACATTTAAAATATCATTTTTAGAGGGGTTAAGAGTTCTGATTTTCAATGGCGCGTTATAAGTACTAAGTAGTTTTTAGAACGATTGGTATGGAGCGAAAATGGAATTCATAGTACTACCTACTACGTGCCTCGGCGTATGGTTGTATGGGTTTATGTTGCGAGATGTTGAACCTGGTAGTTCTAGGGCAAATACTATGTTTAGATTTAGATGTTGGTTTTCAGTAATGAAAATCGGAAGGGGGAGCCCTTCTTTGATAAAAAAAACTACTACATCAGCATGTTTGCTATTCCCGTGTGCATGATACCAGCTAAGATACCACCATTATGGCCAGCCTTAATCATCGCATGCAATAATTTAGTGCACCTTGAAATATGAACATGTGTGGGGCGTGTATGTTTTTAATGACTTGAGACTATACCTAGCCCGACATGCAAGATGAGACTTATTATGCACCGTTCCCCATACCTGCAGGAAGCCCGTTCGTTTCCAAATCTTTTCCTCTCCATGTGTGGAAACAATATGCCTGCCAGACTCTCCTTCTCCCTCCGGCGGTCCCACCAGTCCACCCCGTGTGGAAAAAATCAGCATGCATGACTCTCCTCCCCCAGCGCTCGTCCAATCCATTGTGACCAGCAATATTTCCACCCCTTCCCTCCCCCGTAATTTACTCCAACAAATATGCCCACATAGTTGTTACTTAACTGCAGGTGCATTGCATCACTGACATATGGGCCCAACAGGGGTCTGGCCCACATGTCAGTGACACAACTAGACCTGCAGTTAAGTCAGTGCAGCTCAGTCCATATCTTACGTAGGTGTGCCATTGCTCGCTATAAATACTACGCCTCCCACGACATCGCTATCTCCTCCCCCTCACGTTCACGTTCATCTCTATCTCCTCTCCCTCCCTCTAACGTCGACCACCATGGCATTGCCCCTCCCAAGCCCTAGGCGCCCCTCGCTGCACCGCGCGGACGGTCATGCGTCGCCATTCCGTTCCTCACCGCCACTAGTCGAGGAGGACGCGTCGGTGTTCCGCTCCTCGCCGCGACGCGACGCGTCGCCGTTTCGTTCCTCGCCGCCACTAGTCGAGGAGGACGCGTCGACGTTCCGCTCCTCACCGCGACGCGTCGAAGTGGACGCGTTGGCGTTCCCAATCTCGCCAGCACGCGTGTCGGAGGACGCGTCGGCTCCCCGCCACGAGGAGAATGTCGCGCCGCCCACTGAGCCCCCCAGCCTTGAGGAGCTTTGGAAAGAAATGGATGTCGCCTTGTGGGAGGCTTTGCCTCCAGCAGAGCATGCCAAAATAGAGGCGGAGAAGAAGGTCGAGAAAGAGAAGCACACCGCGGAACAAGCTGCCTGGGAGGCTGATACGTCCACTTTGCATCATGCTTTTATATCGATATTTATTGCATTATGGGTTGTTATTACACATTATGTCACAATACTTATGCCTATTCTCTCTTATTTTACAAGGTTTACATAAAGAGGGAAAATGCCGGCAGCTGGGATTCTGGGCTGGAAAAGGAGCAAATATTAGAGACCTATTCTGCACAGCTCCAAAAGTCCTGAAACTTCACGGAAGATGTTTTCAGAATATATATAAAAAATACTCAGCGAAAGAAGTTCACCAGGGGGGCACACCCTGCCCACGAGGGTGGGGGCGCGCCCTACCCCCCTGGGCGCGCCCCCTACCTCGTGGGCCCCCTGGTGGCCCTCCGGCGGCCATCTTCTGCTATATGAAGTCTTTCGATGAGAAAAAAATCATAAGCCATCTTCTCGGATGAAACTCCGCCGCCACGAGGCGGAACCTTGGCGGATCCAATCTAGGGCTTCGGCAGAGCTGTTCTGCCGGGGAAACTTCCCTCCGGGAGGGGGAAACCATCGCCATCGTCATCACCAACGCTACTCTCTTCGGGAGAGGGCAATCTCCATCAACATCTTCATCAGCACCATCTCCTCTCAAAACCCTAGTCCATCTCTTGTATCCAATTCTTGTCTCCAAGTCCGGGATTGGTACTCGTAGGTTGCTAGTAGTGTTAATTACTCTTTGTAGTTGATGCTAGTTGGTTTATTTGGTGGAAGATCATATGTTCAGATCCTATATGCATATTAATACCCCTCTGATTATGAACATGTTTATGCTTTTTGAGTAGTTACGTTTGTTCCTGAAGACATGGGAGAAGTCTTGCTATTAGTAGTCATGTGAATTTGGTATTCGTTCAATATTTTGATGAGATGTATGTTGTCTCTCCTCTAGTGGTGTTATGTGAACATCGACTACATAACACTTCACCATTATTTGGGCCTAGAGGAAGGCATTGGGAAGTAATAAGTAGATGATGGGTTGCTAGAGTGACTGAAGCTTAAACCCTAGTTTATGCGTTGCTTCGTAAGGGGCTGATTTGGATCCATATGTTTCATGGTATGGTTAGGTTTAACTTAATACTTTTTTTGTAGTTGCGGATGCTTGCAATTGAGGTTAATCATAAGTGGGATGCTTGTCTAAGTAAGGGAAGCACCCAAGCACCGGTCCACCCACATACCAAATTATCAAAGTACCGAACGGGAATCATATGAACATGATGAAAACTAGATTGACGATATTCCCATGTGTCCTCGGGAGCGCTTTTCTCTATATAAGAGTTTGTCCAGGCTTGTCCTTTGCTACAAAAAGGATTGGGCCACCTTGCTGCACGTTATTTACTTTTGCTACTTGTTGCTCGTTACAAATTATCCTATCACAAAAACTATCTGTTACCACTTATTTCAGTACTTGCAGAGAATACCTTGCTGGAAACCGCTTATCATTTCCTTCTGCTCCTCGTTGGGTTCGACACTCTTACTTATCGAAAGGACTACGATAGATCCCCTATACTTGTGGGTCATCAAGACTCTTCTTTGGCGCTGTTGCCGGGGAGTGAAGAGCCTTTGGTAGGTGAAACTTGGTCAGGAAAAATTTATATAGTGTGCTGAAATTTACTGTCACTTGTTACTATGGAAAGTAATCCTATGAGGGGCTTGTTCGGGGTATCTTCATCCCGACCAGTAGAGCAAAGAGTTGCTCCTCAACCTACTGAACCTACTGAAAATGAAAATGTCTTCTCTGAAATTCCTTCGGGTATGATAGAAAAACTGCTAGCTAATCCTTTTTAGGAGATGGAACAAAGCATGCTGATGAGCATCTAATATATGTGGATGAAGTTTGTGGATTATTTAAGCTTGCAGGTATACCCGGAGATGTTGTTAAGAAGAAGGTCTTCCCTTTATCTTTGAAGGGAGATGCATCGACATGGTATAGGCTATGTGATGATATGGGGTCATGGAACTACAAACAATTGAAATTGGAATTTCATCAGAAGTTTTATCGTATGCATCTTGTTCATCGTGATCGCAATTATATATATAATTTTTGGCCTCGCGAAGGAGAAAGCATCGCTCAATCTTGGGGGAGGCTTAAATCAATGTTATATTCATGCCCAACCATGAGCTCTCAAGAGAAATGATTATTCAAAATTTTTATACTCGGCTTTCTGATAGCAATCGCACCATGCTTGATACTTCTTGTGCTGGCTCTTTTATGATGAAGACTATTGAATTCAAATGAGATTTATTCGAAAGAATTAAACACAACTCTGAAGATTGGGACCTCGACAAAGGTAAGGAGTCAGGTATGACACCTAAGTTTGATTGTGTTAAATCTTTCATGGATACCGATGTTTTCCGTAAATTTAGCACTAAATATGGACTTGACTCTGAGATAGTATCTTCTTTCTGTGAATCTTTTGCTACTCATGTTGATCTCCCCAAGGAGAACTGGTTTAAATATCATCCTCCCATAGAAGTAAAAGTAGCTGCACCTATTAAAGTTGAAGAAAAGACTGTCACTTACAATGATCCTATTGTTCCTACTGCTTATGTTGAAAAACCACCTTTTCCTGTTAGGATGAAGGATCATGCTAAAGCTTCAACTGTGGTTCGTAAAAGCAATATTAAAACTTATACACCTCCTGAGCAAGTTAAAGTTGAACCTAATATTGATATTGTAAAAGATCTCTTGGCTGATAATATTGATGGGCATGTTATTTATTTCTGTGATGAAACTGCTAGAATTGCTAAACCTTGTGCTAAAGATAAACCTAGACCTATGGAAGACATGCCTGTTATTTCTGTTAAATTAGGAGGTCATTGTTATCATGGTTTATGTGATATAGGTGCCAGTGCAATACCTATTAGCCTATATAGAGAAATTATGAATGATATTGCACATGTTTAGTTAGAAGATATTGATGTCACAATTAAACTTGCCAATAGAGATACTATTTCATCAATGGGAATTGTTAGAGATGTTGAAGTATTGTGTGGGAAAACTAAATATCCTGCTGATTTTCTTGTTCTTGGTTTCCCACAAGATAGCTTTTGTCCCATTATATTTGGTAGACCCTTCTTAAACACTGTTAATGCTACCATAGATTGCAAAAGAGATGTTGTTACTATCGGTTTAGATGATATGTCTCATGAATTTAATTTCTCTAAATTTAGTAGACAACACCGTGAAGAAGAATTACCTAGTAAGGATGAAATTATTGGTCTTGCTTCTATTGCCGTACCTCCTAGTGATCCTTTAGAACAATATTTGCTAGACCATGAAAATGATATGTTTATGAATGAAAGAAGGGAAATAGATGAAGTATTCTTTAAACAGGAACCTATTCTGAAACACAATTTGCCTGTTGAAATCCTAGGGGATCCTCCTCCACCCAAGGGTGATCCCGTGTTTGAGCTTAAACCATTGCGTGATACTCTTAAATATGCTTATCTTGATGAGAAAAAGATATATCTTGTTATTATTAGTGCTAACCTTTCAGAGCACGAGGAAGAGAGATTATTGAAAACTCTGAAGTAGCATCGTGCCACTATTGGGTATACTCTTGATGATCTTAAGGGAATTTGTCCCACTCTATGTCAACATAAAATAAATTTGGAAGAAGATGCTAAACCAGTTCGTGATCATCAACGACGTCTGAATCCTAAAATGAAAGAAGTGGTAAGAAAGGAAATACTAAAGCTCCTTGAGGCAGGTATAATCTATCCCGTTGCTGATAGTCAGTGGGTAAGTCTTGTCCATTGTGTCCCTAAGAAGGGAGGTATTACTGTCGTTCCTAATGATAAAGATGAATTGATTCCTCAAAGAATTATTACAGGTTATAGGATGGTAACTGATTTCCGCAAATTAAATAAGGCCACTAAAAAGGACCATTACCCCTTACCTTTTATCGATCAAATGCTAGAAAGATTATCTAAACATACACATTTTTGCTTTCTAGATGGTTATTCTCGTTTCTCTCAAATACCCGTGTCAGCCAAAGATCAGCAAAGACTACTTTTACTTGCCCTTTTGGTACTTTTGCTTATAGACGTATGCCTTTTGGTTTATGTAATGCACCTGCTACCTTTCAAAGATGCATGATGGCTATATTCTCTGAATTTTGTGAAAAGATTTGTGAGGTTTTCATGGAAAATTTCTCCGTCTATGGATCTTCTTTTGATGATTGCTTAAGCAATCTTGATCGAGTTTTGCAGAGATGTGAAGAAACTAATCTTGTCTTGAATTGGGAAAAGTGCCACTTTATGGTTAATGAAGGTATTGTCTTGGGGCATAAAGTTTCTAAAAGAGGTATTGAAGTTGATAAAGCCAAGTTTGATGCTATTGAAAAGATGCCATGCCCCAAGGACATCAAAGGTATAAGAAGTTTCCTTGGTCACGCCGGATTTTATAGGAGATTCATTAAGGACTTCTCGAAAATTTCTCGGCCTCTGACTAATTTATTACAAAAAGATATACCATTTGTCTTTGATGATGATTGCGTAGAAGCATTTGAAATACTTAAGAAAGCATTGATCTCTGCACCTATTGTTCAGCCACCTGATTGGAATTTACCCTTTGAAATTATGTGTGATGCTAGTGATTATGTTGTAGGTGCTGTTCTAGGGCAAAGAGTTGATAAGAAATTAAATGTTATTCAATATGCTAGTAAAACTCTAGACAATGCTCAGAGAAATTATGCTACTACTGAAAAAGAATTCTTAGCAGTTGTATTTGCTTGTGATAAGTTTAGACCTTATATTGTTGATTCTAAAGTAACTATTCACACTGATCATGCTGCTATTAAATATCTTATGGAAAAGAAAGATGCTAAACCTAGACTTATTAGATGGGTTCTCTTGCTACAAGAATTTGACTTACATATTGTTGATAGAAAAGGAGCTGAGAACCCCGTTGCAGACAACTTGTCTAGGTTAGAAAATGTGCTTGATGACCCACTACCTATTGATGATAGCTTTCCTGATGAGCAATTAAATGTCATAAATGCTTCTCATACTGCTCCATGGTATGCTTATTATGCTAATTACATTGTTGCTAAGTTTATACCACCTAGTTTCACATACCAGCAAAAGAAAAAGTTCTTCTATGATTTGAGACATTACTTTTGGGATGATCCACATCTTTATAAAGAAGGAGTAGATGGTCTTATTAGACGTTGTGTACCGGAGCATGAATAGGAACAGATCCTACACAAGTGTCACTCCGAAGCTTATGGAGGGACACCATGCTGGAGATAGAACTGCACATAAGGTATTGCAATCTGGTTTTTATTGGCCTACTCTCTTCAAGGATGCCCGTAAGTTTGTCTTATCTTGTGATGAATGTCAAAGAATTGGTAATATTAGTAGACGTCAAGAAATGCCTATGAACTATTCTCTCGTTATTGAACCATTTGATGTTTGGGGCTTTGACTACATGGGACCTTTTCCTGCCTCTAATGGATATGCACATATTTTAGTTATTGTTGATTACGTTACTAAGTGGGTAGAAGCTATTCCAACTAGTAGTGCTGATCATAACACTTCTATTAAAATGCTTAAAGAAGTTATTTTCCAAGATTTGGAGTCCTTAGATATTTAATGACTGATGGTGGTTCACATTTTATTCATGGTGCTTTCCGTAAAATGCTTGCTAAGTATGATGTTAATCATAGAATTGCATCCCCTTATCACCCTCAGTCTACTGGTCAAGTAGAATTGAGTAATAGAGAGCTCAAATTAATTTTGCAAAAGACTGTCAATAGGTCTAGAAAGAATTGGTCCAAGAAACTTGATGATGCATTATGGGCCTATAGAACTACATATAAAAATCCTATGGGTATGTCTCCGTATAAAATGGTTTATGGAAAAGCATGTCACTTACCTCTCGAACTAGAACACAAGGCATATTGGGCTATTAAAGAGCTCAATTATGATTTTAAACTTGCCGGTGAGAAGAGGTTATTTGATATTAGCTCACTTGATGAATGGAGAACCCAAGCCTACGAAAATGCCAAGTTATTTAAAGAAAAAGTTAAAAGATGGCATGATAAAAGGATACAAAAGTGTGAGTTTAATGTAGGTGATTATGTATTGCTATACAACTCTCGTTTAAGATTTTTTACAGGAAAACTCCTCTCTAAATGGGAAGGTCCTTACGTTATCGAGGAGGTCTATCGTTCCGGTGCCATAAAAATCAACAAATTTGAAGGCACAAATCCGAAGGTGGTGAAAGGTCAAAGAATCAAACATTATATCTTAGGTAATCCCATAAATGTTGACACCAATGTTATTGAATCCGTAACCCCGGAGGAATACATAAGGGACACTTTCCGGAATGTTTCAGACCCCGAAAAGGAATAGGTATGTGGTACGGTAAGTAAACCGGCTCCAAAACAGTTTTCAAGGTAATATTTCTCCGTTTTGGAATATTTAGAAAAATAGAAAAATAAGAAGCAGTCCGGGAAGGACACGAGGGCTCCATGAGGGTGGAGGGCGCGCCCTACCCTACTGGGCGCGCCCCCTGCCTCACGGGCACCTCGTGTGCTCTCCGGACTCCGTTTTCTTACACGACACGTATTTTGGTCGGTAAAAATTCATTATATAATCTCCCGGAGGTTTTGACCACCGTATCACGCAAAAATCTCTTGTTCTTGTTTCGAGCTGTTTTCTGCCAGGGTTGTCGAAGCTAAGCATCATGTCGTCTCCCTCCTCCTCCAACAATGAGGGCAACGAGCTTGGCTAATGAAGATAGAGCTGAAGAGAGAAGAACCCATGGAGACCAACAAGGATGAAGGGATCAAGAAGGCCACAGAGGACCAAGCTACGGCAACAGAAGACATCCTTCAACTTGATCACAATCTTCTTACCCCAACTGAGATCGAAGCTTTCAAGATGATCGAGTTAGCTCGTATACAAAATAAGTATCTCACACGTGAAAATGTTTTGTTGAAGGAGCATATCATCGCACTCAAAGGCATTATCCGCAAGTTAGAAGACCTCCTACGCTCAATGTGCAACTATCCATCATCAACAACTCCACCTTCTTCACCAACAAAGGGGACATAATCACATGGGTATGGGCACTCCCATTGGCAATTGCCAAGCTCAGGGGAGTGCCCTGGTATCGTATCACCATCACTTTTATCTTTACCGTTTTTCTTAGTTCGATCCTTTTGATAATATCTTGATCTAGTAGAATAAAGTCTATGGCATGATCTAGTTGTGAGTTTTGCTTTATGATCCTTCTATGTAATCGAGTCCGTGAGCTATATATAATAAAGATTAGTGTTGAGTCAAGGGCTTGATTATTTTGCCATGATCTTAAGTGAATAAAATAAAAGAGAAAGAAACAAAAAGAAACAAAGAGATCATATGGATCTTATAGAGAGTAATGAGCTCACATAGAAAAAGTATGATGAATAAAAGTTGTTGAGAGTTGAAAAACATAGTTTTGGTCATTGTTGTAATTAATAGGAAGTAATAAAGAAAGAGAGGTCTTCACATATAAATATACTATCTTGGACATCTTTTATGATTGTGAGCACTCATTAAAATATGACATGCTAAAGAGTTGACGCTGGACAAGGAAGACAATGTAATGGGTTATGTTTTGTTAAATCTGAGATAAATTATATTGTCATGGATTATCCAACATGATTGAGTTTGCCTTTCCCCCTCATGCTAGCCAAATTCATCGCACCAAGTGGAGATACTGCTTGTGCTTCCAAATACCCTTAAAACTAGTTTTGCCATGAGAGTACACCATACCTACCTATGGATTGAGTAAGATCCTCCAAGTAAGTTGTCATCGGTGCAAGCAATAAAAATTGTTCTCTAAATATGTATGACTTATTAGTGTGGGAGAAAATAAGCTTTATAAGATCGTGTGATATGGAAGAAATAAAAGCGACAGACTGCATAATAAAGGTCCATATCACAAGTGGAAATATAAAGTGACGTTCTTTCGCATTAAAATTTTGTGAATCCAACCATAAAAGCGCATGACAACCTCTGCTTCCCTCTGTGAAGGGCCTATCTTTTACTTTTATCTCCTACCTTGCATAAGAGTCATGGTGATCTTCACCCTTCCTTTTTACATTTTATCCTTTGGCAAGGACAGTATGTTGGAAAGATCCTGGTATATATATGACTAATTGGATGTGAGTTTTCATGAAGTATTATTGTTGACATTACCCTTGAGGTAAAACGTTGGGAGGCAAAACTATAAGCCCCTATCTTTCTCTGTGTCCGATTAAAACTCCATATCCATAAGTATTGCATGAGTGTCAGCAATTGTGAAAGACTATATGATAGTTGAGTATGTGTACTTGCTGAAAAGCTCTTATATATTGCTCCAATGACTGAGATTATAGTTTGTTAGTTTTCAATGAAGTTTACGATTCATACTTGAAGTTCTGATTGAATTATTACTCTAGCATAAGAGATTATATGACAAGAATTATATAAGTTGCCGTTCTAAGAATGATCATGATGCCCTCATGTCCGTATTTTATTTTTATCGACACCTCTATCTCTAAACATGTGGACATATTTTTCGATTTCGGCTTTCGCTTGAGGACAAGCGAGGTCTAAGCTTGGGGGAGTTGATACGTCCATTTTGCATCATGCTTTCATATCAATATTTATTGCATTATGGGCTGTTATTACACATTATGTCACAATACTTATGCCTATTCTCTCTTATTTTACAAGGTTTACATAAAGAGGGAGAATGCCGACAGCTGGGATTCTGGGCTGGAGAAGGAGCAAATATTAGAGACCTATTCTGCACAGCTCCAAAAGTCCTGAAACTTCACGGAAGACGTTTTCTGAATATATAAAAAACACTCAGCGAAAGAAGTTCACCAGGGGGGCACACCCTGCCCACGAGGGTGGAGGGCGCACCCTACCCCCATGGGTGCGCCCCCTACCTTGTGGGCCCCCTGGTGGCCCTCCAGTGGCCATCTTCTGCTATATGAAGTCTTTCGATGAGAAAAAAAATCATAAGCCATCTTCTCGGACGAAACTCCGCCGCCACGAGGCGGAACCCTGACGGATCCAATCTAGGGCTCCGACAGAGCTGTTCTGCCGGGGAAACTTCCCTCCGGGAGGGGGAAATCATCGCCATCGTCATCACCAACACTCCTCTCTTCGGTAGAGGGCAATCTCCATCAACATCTTCATCAGCACCATCTCCTCTCGAAACCCTAGTTCATCTCTTGTATCCAATTCTTGTCTCCAAGTCCGGGATTGGTACTAGTAGGTTGCTAGTAGTGTTAATTACTCCTTGTAGTTGACGCTAGTTGGTTTATTTTGTGGAAGATCATATGTTCAGATCCTATATGCATATTAATACACCTCTGATTATGAACATGTTTATGCTCTGTGAGTAGTTACGTTTGTTCCTGAGGACATGGGAGAAGTCTTGCTATTAGTAGTCATGTGAATTTGGTATTCGTTCGATATTTTGATGAGATGTATGTTGTCTCTCCTCTAGTGGTGTTATGTGAACGTCGACTACGTAACACTTCACCATTATTTGGGCCTAGAGGAAGGCATTGGGAAGTAATAAGTAGATGATGGGTTGCTAGAGTGACAGAAGCTTAAACCCTAGTTTATGCGTTGCTTCGTAAGGGGCTGATTTGGATCCATATGTTTCATGCTATGGTTAGGTTTACCTTAATACTTTTGTTGTAGTTGCGGATGCTTGCAATAGAGGTTAATCATAAGTGGGATGCTTGTCCAAGTAAGGGCAGCACCCAAGCACCGGTCCACCCACATACCAAATTATCAAAGCACCGAACGCGAATCATATGAACGTGATGAAAACTAGCTTGATGATATTCCCATGTGTCCTCGGGAGCGCTTTTCTCTATATAAGAGTTTGTCCAGGCTTGTCCTTTGCTACAAAAAGGATTTGGCCACCTTGCTGCACTTTATTTACTTTTGCTACTTGTTGCTCGTTTCAAATTATCCTATCACAAAACTATCTGTTACCACTTATTTCAGTACTTGCAGAGAATACCTTGCTGGAAACCGCTTATCATTTCCTTCTGCTCCTCGTTGGGTTTGACACTCTTACTTATCGAAAGGGCTACGATAGATCCCCTATACTTGTGGGTCATCAAAGGCCTATGTCGCGTCCGAGAGAGTCAGGCAATTGGCTCTTTGGCAGAAGGCTCGTGCGAGGGCCGTGAGGGTGGCGGAGGACGCCCGTGCCGATGCCCTAAGTGCAGTCGGGCCCATGTGCCTCATCTACGCTTGGTGGTACGTGGACCGGGTGCACGCTTCCAACGAGGAGGAGTACCTGTTGGCGCCGGATCACCACACCGGTGAGATCGCGCTCGCCCGCCGGCAAGCCGCCAATCAACACCTCGCGAGTTGCGAGGCTGAGGAAAAGGCGTTGTGTCGGTGCGCTGGGAAAAGGCCGCGCACCAGGGCACTCGTGGCGCGCCGCAAGTGCTCCTGCGAGCGCCGTGGCTTTTAGGAGGAGTATAATTTTTGTTTCGTAAGGCGATCTTATTAGTTTTGGGACACAAATGATAAATCCCGAACGTTCAGGAATTATTAGCGTCCTTAATTAAGTATGTAAAAGGGAAAGTTTGGAAACCTTGTGTATTCATACGCATTTTACAAGTACGTGCATATAGCACAAACTTTACTATATACTATCACTGTACACGTCTCTCTCTATATATGCTTGCAGATGTGCTACTCCCTCCGTCCAGGTCAATAAGTCATCTTTGGTTGCGCACCATGACCAAGAAGGAGGGAAGACTTGTACACCTAGATGGAGGGAGTACTACTATTACTTATGTACATGCAAATGCACGTTTTAACATTACGATGCGGTTTTTGTAAAAGTAGAAAAACAGTACTAGCCAAGCTTGTGAAATGATTCAATGCAAAACAAATGCAAAAATGCTCGTTTGATTGTTTACTTTTAGCTTCCTTCTCTGTGGTTATTTCTCTGTCGTACTTCGTACGGAGTATCTCACTGGTTGGAAAGGCTTGCAAATTCCCAAACTGCTTCCTACACCCTGTATCGATTTTTTTTGCCTAACAAGTTGTGCCGTGCAATTGGAATTCCAACTTGAGTACTACTACTAGTAGGAGTACCATGGGCCAATTCTTTTAGGCTTCTAGATTAGTAATCCCATAACTACTACCTTTGTCCTGGTTTATTGGTCCCCATTGTAATCTGTGTCAACGTTTGATCATAAATTTAACTAATGAAATGTTAGTGCAAGTCACATGCACTAACATTTTATCAGTTAAATCTTTGGTCAAAATTTAGCACAAATTACAATGGTGAGGAATAAACCAGGACGAAGGTACTACTAGTAGTAGTTTAGAAGCCCAAATAAATGAGTGAGGCGCCTTAATGTTACTCTCCACTGTGACTAGTCGTATGGGAAAAGCTGGGGAAGCCGCCAAAAGAACTGGCCCTAGGAGTAGTAGCTAGGGATACTAGGAGTAGTAGCTAGGGATCGAGTGTGCGAGATGAACCGGAGAAAGTAAATGCAGAGAGATGAAATGCAAAAAAGACGGAGGGATGTGATGGTCGCTTGTCCATTTATTTTACCAGGCCACTTATTACTGGGAGTGGTTGGGTTTTGTGATATGATGACTTTACTGCCGCGCCACGAGCGGGGTGAGACTCCCGTGCAACGCCGCCCTCTACACTAGTACTACTACATCGGTCGTGGTTTATCCCCCATTGAATTTGTCTGAAGATTTAATTGACAAAATGTTAGTGCATGTCAAAAAAACAATATCGTTTGATTCATATTTGAACATAGTTTTCAATGATATAATTTTAGGTGACATGCATCTTCATTTATCGTACTATATATAATGTTAGTTCAATTTTTGGTCGTACTAATCTATAGTAAGGTGTCCGTGCGTTGCACGGAAGAGTGAAATGCATTGATCGGGGAGTTGTTTATTTTGACAAAGGATGTGGGGGTCATCTCATGTGTAACGGGTATCACTAGGTTTGTTCGGATATTATCTCATCTCTAGAGCTCACAAACATCCGAGTGAAATAGATAAAAAAGTATCTTTTGCAAACAAAAGCATTCAACTGTTCAACCTGCATGCAAAACTTGTGAAGAAATAACTCTTATTGTGCTTTGCAGGAAATGATCTTCAAGAATTAGTTTTTGAGTGTCCATTGTTATACATGTTGTCTACAGATGACATGACACTTTCTTATAGTCAACAGTTGGCAATACTATTTAAGTATTAACCGTGCCCTTATACACCTAGTCGGAGGGATTAAATCAGGATGACTTGGAAGGGGGCAGAGGATATGTAAGAAATGGTTCATCATAAGTCTTTCACCAATACTGTAGTAAAAATTCATACATGGAAGATTCTAGACTAAACCATAAATGGATACACTTTTATTCATGCGCGATACTCCAATAGAGCAAGATCATGCATGGAAGTCTCCACATGCTTAGACAGCGGATTACATTGAGTGAAGACTAATGATCAGCATTTAACTTAGTAATGCAGATGTCCAGGTGAACCTCCTTGGAGTCCCCATGCACATTGTTGGGGGTCAAATAATACCATGCGTCTTCCATGTCCACATCGGCGGGAAGGTCCCAGCTCGGCAGAGTCCAAGTCAGCTTGATGTAGCGAGTGTTGCCTCCCACGTACCTCCGAGGGGTAGTAATAGTCAGCATGCACCCGTACATCGGCCTCGTGTCAGTGTCAGCGTCAGCAGCGTCGCCCCTGACGCACACTACAGAGATGTGGCGGCGGCCTGCGCGGGCCTCGCCGGTGGCCACGCTCAAGAGGAAGACGCTGCCTTCCTCCTCCGAGACTAGCAGGCGGCGCTGATCCTCCAGCGACTCCGACACGGTGAATGGGTAGCATGTCTCGTACTTGATGTTCTTCGCCAAGGGCTAGTAGTGATCGATGCACGCCTGCGTCAGGTGATGCACGATGTCCGCCGGCGAGCCCCAAAACGGCACCGGGCACTCATAGCAGTAGACGAAGGGCTCCTTGGAGGCATCGACCAGGCCGTCCATGAAACAGGAGTGGCTGTAGGGGACGTTCCACCAGTTGAATATATGAGAAAGTTACTACGAGATTTACTACAAAATAAATCATGACGGCTATAACAGAGATTAAACTAATCATGCGGACTAGCATAGTAGATGAACAGATCGAATCTAGGACACAAACTATAAACATGAATTCTACCATGATTTCGAACAGGAAGGACCGAAACACATACAGTGCAACGGGAGCAGCACCATTGGCGTTGAGGTTGTCGCCCATGTCATTGAGGAAGAGGTTGCTGAGGTCGGGGAAGAGGTCGTCCTCGGTGAAGTCGTCGCTGCTAGCGGTCGCGAGAGTGCGCTCCCCAAATTTCAACAGCGCCCGCCGAATGAAGCGCAGGAGGGAGTGGCTGTAGGGGACGTTGCGGCCGCCGAATGGAACGCAGGAATAGCCCACGAAGCAGTAGATGGTGCTCCTCCCTAGTCTCTATTCTTATCTCTATCTCTACTACTCTTCTTTGTTTTTTATAATATACTAGCTGTAGTTGTCAATTCGAATAGTACTGCGCCGTTCACTGCACGCGCGGCTGAACAGGCCTCCTCCGTTAAACCCGCATGCAAACCGAGAAACCTACTCCGGCCCGTGGGAGGAAATTTGCCTGTTGCCGTTGGAGAATAATAGAGTCACGTCCAATCCATTTGAGTTAATTGTGTGTATGATTCTCCCTCTATAAAAAGTGAATTGCATCCTTAATCTTGTATTCTAAGTACTCTATGGGTTCTACTGTCAGTACAATGTACATGACTTGCAGGTTGGCTACAGATTCGTACAGAAAGTTAAAAAGAAACAAATCCATGACTTGCAGGATTGGAGTTAGCACCGATGGCGGTTCGTAGTCGTTCCACGCTCGGGCATTGAAGTTTGTAACTATTTTAGATTAGAACATACTACTCCTCCGGTGCTAGTAGTGGAGCAGAGTCCTACCCCACTACTACTCTACTCAAACAAGTTAGGGCATAGTAGCAGGTACTGTAGGGAGTACCAGTACTGTGATCACTCAAGCAAGTTGTCTGACTTTGATATGACCCTACATTGTAGGCCGCATGGTGTCCCTACCCTTCCTAATCCCAGAACCTTTCAAAGAAAAGCGGCATGGCAGTTGTAGGTGGTTCTTGGCTCGATAAGACGACGGCGAACAATTGATGATCGTTCGCACGTACCGGACGTGTTGTTTCGCGGAATACAATCACAGTCGCTACAAGGTCTTTGAGCAGGATCCCAGCTTCTCTGGGCCTTCAGAAATTTTTGACTGGAGGTTGGTAAGTAGCCTTGGTACACGCTCTTTGTTTGTCGGACTGAATTATCTGATTAACCAGGAGATAACCGACGGCAAGGAACATGATGGCAGCGCAGTTTTGTTCATCAGGCAAAACTGTGTGTACACAGCGTACCATGCGTCTCTGCATGCACCATGCCCTGATATGTGCCGCCACGCTCTGCAGCCCAAAGTAGGAGAGAGGGTCGCAAGTATCAGACTTCGACCTGCTGGCAGGAGTTTCCCCCGTCAGGCACCCATATGGTTCAAGCCGTCAGCCAATCTCCACAGCTTAATAAATAGTAATGTCTAACTGAGCCAGTTAGTTAGATGCGTACACTTGGTGTAGTAGGATCTTTATTTAGTTTGATGCATACACTTGTTCTTTTTTGGTAGCCCTTTTGTAATGATGGCTGATGTTTTGTTTGGAAGAGAGAGCTGTGTCTTCACTCTTCTGGCCTGCATACTGCTTCTTTTGCACCCCCAGCCCTGGTTGTTGCTGCTGCTGTTTTCAATGTACAATCAGTAGTACATTTCGTCTGTTGGTTGAATAAATGTGTTGTTAGAACGACAAACACAATGTTTTGGAAGTCGTTGCATGGTTCGATCCTTTACTGCCCCGTACCGTACGTAGCGCATACTATTTTTCGTACGGAACACATTTCCCACTTGTCGATAATATGCAGCCCACTGATGAAGGCCCAATAGAGAAGCCCATAATTAACTGGAAGGGAGGCTCTCACATGAATCCGGCCAGGTACATGGTCATGGTCCCCTAAACATAAATAAATAAAGCTAAATGCTCATGCACCAGTTCTTTAAATTCATGATTTAACAGGAGTATATTATTTCTTATGATAGTGTCGTTACATTGAGTCGATATTATTCTTCGGCAAAGATAGCGACCAGTCTTCTTCCTCCCAGCATTTTCTTCCTGCAACCAGCGGACCCATGCAAATCATAGTCAACGTCGTAAATAGATCCGGTCCATTTTTATTTTTCAATAAGAATGTCCAACCCAGCCCAGCACATTGGCGGCAGCACTTTATCCTCCGCCTTGTGCGCTCGCCGCGGCGCCGCCGTCCGACCCTGTCAACATAGTTTTTTTCGAAACGGTCCTGTCAACATAGTGAATCGAGAGAGAACTGTAATTCTGAGTATGACAGTACAGACCCACCAAGTCCACTCCCGAACACAAGCAAGCACCTCTTTTACTGCTCAGATGAACCCCTCGTTTTTTACTCTAATCCACCCTGCTGATATCTGGGACCCACATCATTTTCAACGTATAGTCAACTAACGACAGAATTGCACAACTTTTTTAGTAGTAATTCAGAGGAGAAGGCTATAAACGGGGTTGTGCGGTCTATGTGGCCTGTCTAACAACATGACCAACCCAGCAGTTTTTTCTTTGGGAAAATAGGTAGCCCAGTATTTCTTTTTGAAGAATACCCAAGCTAGGCCTATTTGTTTTCTCTGACTTACCGGGCTGCAAATCGTTCAAGACGAGGAGGGATGCATTCCGGCCTGGCCAAAGAGTATGGTCATTGTCTGTTAAAAGTAATATCAAAAGGGGTTGAAAATTCCAAAAAAAAATATAGCAAATGGGATATTAGTTTCTTTTTTTGTTTTTTGTTCTTCGCTGATATCTTATACGTATTTCATTGGATTTAACATGACATAGTACTAATTTATTTTTAAATTTGTTTTAGTATGGCTACTAATTTTTGGATTAAGAATATTTTGTTCCCCAGCAAAAATTTGCGAATTTTCAAAAATTCCCACATATTTAGTTAATTTTTTATCCCTGGTACAGACCAGAAAATGGGCAGCAATTCTAAAAATAGAAAACGGGCTGCAATAAATTCCATATGAATTAGAAAATGAGTAAAAATTATAAAAAAAATAATAGCAAATGGGCTGTACATGCCACAGATTTCGAGGCTGACTTGTTTACGCAAGGCTTTGTCAGTCAACACACGATTCTACCAGAAGTGACTGTTGGATGTCCATCCAACGGCCGACGTGCTTCTTCAATCTCTGATCTTCCTGCTCCAGCCACCTAAACTAGCGCCGGCGGGACTGCCTGCTCTCTTCTCTTGTGGCCCGCTGTGATGCCGCGCAGGCTTCCCCGGCCCACCCTACTCCCTCCACTGGCCTGGCCGCACGCAATCAACTGCCTCCTCATTACGCGAAAAAAATGATTCATGCCACTGACATCTGGGCTGCACCGGTTGGGAGGCTGACCTGTGGGCCTACTAAGTTGACGCGTACGCAGGGCTTGTCAACTTAGTAAACAAATGATTCTAGCAGCAGTAACCGTTGGATTTGAATCGAACGGTCCTACTGCTTCTTCAATCGCTGCTCTTCTTGCACCAGCCGCCCAAACCAGTGTTGGCGAGACCGCCTGCTCCTGCCTCCAGTGGCCGGTTGTGCTGCCGTTGAGGCCTCATCGCCCCTACTACTCCCACCGCTAGCCAGGCCCTCCGACGGCGGCAGCCTCACACCGCAGCCGAATCAGTGAAAACTCGTACTCCTATCCGCGTGGGCATCCACTGCCGCGTCTTCCCCGGCTCCGCGTCATCCCCTTCCTAGGCCTCGCCGTCGTCCACAGCCTTGGTGCTCTCGGTGCGGCGTGGTCAATGTGGTCAATGACCGACTTCCATCGGAAGAGTACTACACGTGGAGAGGCTGACAGTTGGCTTCACGGCCACAGCCCAGTTTTTTTGTGATTTGCCAAGTAAGTCGCTTTGACAGCTGGCCGAGAAAATGGCCTATCAGTAATGAAAAATGGGTTGTACATTTTTAAAACACATCAAACCGGCAATTAGTTTCAATTTTTTTCATTTTGAGATTTTAAATTGCATTGATTTTTATGCGTGGACAATTTGTTGGATTTTATACTAATATATATTTATTTTTAAAATCAGTTTGAACGTGACTCGAAATTTCGGGATTAAAAACAGTTCAGACCACATCGAAATATGCAAAATTTCGTATAATTATTAACCGTGGCCACGATATGGGTTGTAATGCTAACAAAAAGAATATGGGCTCAAAAAAACCTTAAGAATTAGCAAATGGGCTGTCAATTATTAGAAATAATGGCAGATGGGCTGTATGATGTTTTCCATAGATTTGAGGCTTTCCTAAAAAAAGGTTGACGCATAAGCAGTGACTGTTGGATGTCCAACCAACGGCCGTCCTGCTTCTTAAATATCTGCTCTTCCTGCTCCAGCCGCTCAAACAAGCGCCGGCGGGACTGCCTGCTCTCACCTCCCCGCGGCCGGCTGTGCTGTCGCGCAGGCCTCACCGCCCACCGTACTCCCACCGCTGGCCTAGCCATCCCTCTACTCACCCACACCTGCTGTTATTCTCCGGCGACGGCAGACGGACCAGTAAACCCTCGTATAGTCGTACTCCCCTCCGCGTGGGAAACAACTGCCGAGTCTTCCTTGGCTCCGTGTCGTTCCCTTCCTAGGCCTCGCCGTCGTCCACCGTCCTGGTGTTCTCGTCGCGGCCTGGTCAACGTGGTCAACGACCGACATGCATCTGAAGTGGAATCTACGTGGAGAGGCTGACAGCTGGGTCATGGCCGCACACAAGGAAATGCCTCCTTATTACGCGCAAAATAATGATTCCTCCACCTGACATCTGGGACCCACCGAAAGGACCTCTGTATTTCGTGAAAAAAACGTTACCGCCGCTGACAGCTCGGACCCACCAGCTATATCTTCGTACGCAAGGAAGTGCCTCCTTATTACGCACAAAAAAATGAATAGTCCCCCTACGAGCTGGGACCCAGTATAGTGGGAGGCTGACTTGTGGGCCTACTAAGTTGGCGGGGATGGAGGGCTTTGTCAACTTAGTCAATATGCACGGTTTTAGCTCCAGTGACCGTACGATGTCCATCCAACGGCCGTAGTGCTTCTTCAACCTCTGGTCTTCTTGCTCCAGCCGCCCAAAGCAGCGCCGGTCGTACCGCATGCTCTTGCCTTTCGTGGCCGGCTGTGCTACCGCGGAGGCCTCACCGCCCCCTACTATTCCCACCACTGGCCAGGCCCTGCGGCGACAGCAGCCTCACACCACAGCCGAACCAGTGAACCCTCGTACTCCTCTCTGCACGGGCTTCCACTGCCGTGTCTTCCCCGGCTCCGCATCGTCCCCTTCCTAGGCCTCACCGTCGTCCATCGCCCTGGTGCTCTCGGCGCGGCGTGGTCAACATGGTCAAGGAACGGCTTCCATCGGACATGGACTGTACGTGGAAAGGCTGACAGCTTGGTCCATGGCCGCAGCAAGGAAGTGCCTCCTTATTACGCGCAAAATAATTATTCCTCCACCTGATAGCGAGAAAATTGGGTATTTGCCACTTTCAATATGTGGCTTCTCTAAATTGCCACTTCCAAGATTGGCTTCGCAAAATTGCCACTTCGCTCGTTGGCTCCTTGATTACCATGCCACTTACCTCTTTTTAGTGATTTTCTTTTTTCTTTTCCATTTATAAGCACAGGAAAATACCAAACTACCCCCGAGTCTATGTATACAGTACCCGTGCTGAGATTTGATTATCTGCATCTGGTATTCTCGTTCGAGCAGAGGAGAACGAGCCACACAAATCTTGTCACCAGTAAGAGCACCTGCTGACGCCGCCCGCCCGGTCGCCGTCGTCGCTCGCTCCGCCCGACCGCCATCGCCGCTCGCCCTTGTGCCCGCGCGCCATAGCCGCTCAGACTGGCTGCCTGCTCGGCACTCGCGCCGCTCGTCGCGGTCTCGCCGCTCGGCTGGGATGAGGAGGCGGGAGGGCGCGTCCCAGGAGGATGAGGAGGCAGAGGGAGATGGGCGCGTGGCCATGGAAGGGTCGTTGTCGGCCTGCGGGAGTTTCTCTCGACGCTGGCGCACAGATGTTTGCGTACATGTGTAGGAAAAGGGATACCGAAGCAACTCAGGAGTGCGTACATGTGTTCTTGTAGCAGAGAAATATAATTGTTTGAGATTGTTGTGTTAGCAGTTTAGGGATCAGGATTGTAGTTTCCACAGATTCCATACTCACATAATGAAGAGCTTTGTTAATGAACCGTGCAAGGAGAGATCAATAGCTACAGATTTTTGAACAAAGTAGATAGGCTCAATACGATACCGTCCAGAATCCATGCACGCGACGGCGAGATCGGCGGCACGCTGCCTATAGGTGATCGGCGGGACGTCGAGAAGATCGGCGGCACGGGACGTTGAGAAGATCGGCGGCATGCGACGTCTAAGCCATCTGCGGCACTCTGTGTCGGGGTATTCTCGGTGGCCGGTGTGATCTCGTATCAATTAGTATTAGTTAGAACGTGGATAGTACGTGTATAGAATCAGGGGTAGTTTAGTCTTTTTGTGCTTATAAATGGAAAAGGAAAAAGGAAAATCACTAAAAGGAGGTAAGTGGCATGGTAATCAAGGAGCCAACGAGCAGAATGGCAATTTTGCGAAGCCAATCTTGAAAGTGGCAATTTAGAGAAGCCACATATTCAAAGTGGCAAATACCCAATTTTCTCCCTGATAGCGGGGACCCACCGGACGGACCACCGTATTTCACAAAAAAACGTTTCCCCCTAACTGCTGGGACCCACCAGCTACATATTCGCACGCAAGGAAGTGCCTGACAGTCGGGACCCACCTGGTCGAAGCGTACGTAGCGTTGTCATTCTAGTCGCGAGCGTGTACGTACATACTGGTCGATGTAGAGGCGTGCACGTATCGTAGTAGAGGTGCGCACGTAGCATGTACACGTACGTACATCGTCCAGGGTGCAAGAAAGTAAATACGGACACGTACGTACATACGGGCGGGGTCTCGAACATCTGCTCGCGCGTACGTACGGCCAGGGCTCGTGTACATGGCTGGGTCGGAACGGAGAAACAACGTTGTCGTCGTGTTCATGGGGAGCCAACCGGCTGGGTCGAAACGGAATGCGTCGTCGTGTTCATCAGGAGGGCTTGGATAGAAGAGCCGATGGAAACGAGGCATGGCGTACCGCAGAACGGAGGAAACGGCCTTGTGTTCGACCGGCCACATTCGAAACAGGATCCTGTTCATCGGGAGGGGTCTGGCGTACCGCAAAATGGAGGAAATGGACCTCCTACGATCGAAACGGGGGTCCTATTGATCGGGAGGGGTGTGGCGTACCGCAAAACAGAGGAAACGGACTTGTGTTGGAGCGCTACGGTCGAAATGGGGGTCATGTTCATCGGGAGGGGTGTGGTGTACCGCAAAACGAGACTCCACGGGATACTGTTCATATCCACCGTTGACCCCCTCCAGCCTCCATGCGCTACTGTTCATCCACCGTCGACCTCCTCCGGCCTCCACCCGCGACTGTTCATCCACGGGCTCATGTTCATCCAGCCTCCACCGCGCGCTACTCCACCGGCTACTGTTCCACCAGCCCTCTCCACGGGCTCCTATTAAACCACCCCTCCACGGGCTACTGTTCATCCAGCCCTCCACCGTCCACTGTTCATCCTTCCCTCCACGGGGTCCTGTTCATCCAGCCCCAACCGGCTCGATCGATCGGGGTCATGTTCATCCAGAGGCAACACCACGGGGTCCTGTTCATTCACCCCCATCGGGAACTGTTCATCCAACCCCCCTCACTATTCATCCAGAGGCAGCATCGACCGGCTTCAGTTAGCAGTAGTAGCGAAGGAATCGCCAGATCGGGTTCAGTTAATAGCCATCGATCGATCGCTCGGGTTCAGTAACGTGTAGCCTGCAGTGCAATCGCTCGGGTTCAGTTAGAGCCCAACGCCTCGCACCCACGTGCGTGCGTGTACGCGAGAAACGCGCATCGCTCGGCCCCGACCACCCACCGTAACCGGGAACACCCCAATATTTTCCTCGCCCTCGCTTCTACCACGGTTTTTTCCGTCATGGACGGCCCAAAGAATGTCATGCAGCTGCGTCTCCGGCGCGCCTAGGACGAAAAGCCCATTTTGTGTCATGATTTTTTGTCATAGAAGTAGGACCCCACCACGTCTACGATGATATCGTGTTTTGTCACAATTATTGCCATAGAAGTGTCATAAGTATGACACAAAAAAATTTCGTTCAGCCCAAAATGTCACGGATGTGTCTTTTTTTGGTAGTGGATGTTATGATAAGAGAGACTTTGTTGCTAGGAAACACAGTAAAGAAAGAGAACCATGGGTTCAGAAACCCATGCCCTTTTCTCTGAAGCCATCCAAGAAAAAGGATGATGAGGATTTTGAGCACTTTGGTGAAATGATTACACCTATCTTTTTGCATATGTGTTTGACTGATATGCTTAAAATGCCTCCTTATGCTAAGTACATGAAAGATATTGTTACTAATAAAAGAAAGATGCCAGAAGCTTAAATTTCCATTCTGCTTGCTAATTATACTTTTAAGGGTGGAATACCAAAGAAACTTGGAGATCCCGGAGTACCAACTATACTATGCTCCATTAAAAGAAACTATGTTAAAACTTCTTTATGTGATCTTGGAGCCGGTGTTAGTGTTATGCCTTTCTCTTTATATCGTAGAATTGAATTGAATAAGTTGACACCTACTGAAATTTCTTTGCAAATGGCTGATAAATCAACTGCTATAGGCATCGGTATTTGTGAGGATGTGCCTTTTGTGGTTGCAAACGTTACTACCTTAACGGACTTTGTTATTCTTGACATTCCCGAGGACGACAGTATGTCGATCATCCTTGGTAGACCCTTTTTGAATACTACAGGGGGTGTTATTGATTGCAACAAAGGTAATGTCACTTTTCATGTTAATGGTAATGAGCACACGGTACACTTTCCGAAGAAACAACCTCAAGTTCATATATCAATTCTATTGAAAAAATCAACTATCACTATTGGAGGTTTTGAATTTTCTCTTCCTACTTCCAAAAAGAAATATGATATTCTTGTTGTTGGGGACGTGCATATCCCGGTTGACGTAACCTAGTGTTATTCGAAAATTCTCTGGTTTCATGTGAAAGAACATGCGGTGCCCCCATGTTTGGTTTTGGTAATTGATGAAAATCTCGATGGACTAATGGTTGCCTTGAGTTATATTTGAAGGTTTTGTCCATAGGCTTTTCTTGGAGTACATGTGTTGGTTTCAAGGAGAGTTTGTGTCGACCAAGGTGTTATTCAAGGAATTATCCAAAGATTGGTCATGTGAGAGTCGAGCTTATTGCAAGCATGTCTTGAAGAAGAAGATTGTGTGATCATTCATGTCTACCTTCAAGACATCATCCAAATGAAGAGAATTGGAAAGGTTCAAGGTTGATCAAGACTAAGTCAAGAGTGAATCAAGTTGATCAACTCACAAAGCGCAGAAGATGTACCGAGAGGGATCAAGTGATCCCGTGGTATGGTAAGCATTGTCAATTACGCTTTGTGTACTAACCCATGGTCTTCGTGAGAGTTCTGTGTGGGGTTAGGTTGTCGTGTGTAAGTTCAAGTGATGCATCACGAAGAGATCAAGTGCTTGAAGCTTGCCGTCCATTGTGGTGACAATGGACTTGTGAAGATGTGCAGAAGAGTTTCTCACCCATAGTGGAGTATGGGGGAGCAATCTACTAGTCTTCACCAAGCCAACGCAATCAAGAAAGGTGGTCCAACTTGAGGAAGTCAAGATCGACATCATCTAGCTCAAGTGGACTATGTGCAAGACAAAGGTTTGCCCTTGATAGGTTTTCTATTTTACCGGTCTCATAGTGGTAGTTGGGAGACCGGGTTATAGGATCGATTGTCGTACTATCAAGGGGGCTCTCGATGAGTAGCCTGATCGTATCGTTCATAGAGAGCTCAAACCATTGGATCCTTGCATCATCTTTATTGGTTCTTGTTTGGTTCTTCTCTTTGTGAGTTTTGGAGCTTATGGTCATATTGTTGACAAGCTCGAGTTCATCGAAAACGGAGTTCACTTGCATCTTCTATGATGTTTTCGATGTTGGAGGTTTTGCCGGTTCTTCTCGGTTGGAGGTTTCACTCCTCCTTTTGTCGTTGTTTTGATGCTACTCATCGTCTTGTATCCAACAAGCTTGAGTTTGCTCAATTCGGAGCTCATATGCAGAAGTTATGGCAGTTCTGGTTTTCCGTGGAGTTTACTTGCTTTCGTGGAAGTGGCATAAGGATGGCGCCAGCGGTAGTGCCGCTGGGCCGGAGCGGCAGTACCACTTATCGCCACAAGCGGTAGTACCGCCCATGGCCATAAGCGGTAGTACGGCTCCGGTTCCGCGCTGGTACCGCCTCGACTCGAGACATGGTTTTCTCGTGTCGGGTTAGCGACAGTAGGAGCGGTAGTACCGCTCATGTGCGGTAGTACCGCGGCTACCACCACCCCTAGTGCCGCTCAATGGCCCTCCTCTCTGTTCCTTCTCCCTGTGCTCATGGTAGGCATTGTGCGCGGTCCCAGCGGTAGTACCGCCGGGCTGGAGCAGCAGTACCGCTTATCGCCACAAGCGGTAGTACCGCTGTCCCAAGCGGCAGTACCGCTGCGGCCAACGGTAGTACCACTGGCTCCAGCGGTAGTGCCGCTCATATGGCTCCGCCTCACACTCTGTTTCGCTCCGCTCTCCGTGTTCTACCTCCCGGGCGGTAGTACCGCTCCCCTGAGCGGTAGTACCGCTCATGCGCGGACTGAGCACATAACGGTTGGATTCGGGAGCTCCTATAAAAGGGGTCTTCTTCCCATTCAACCTTATCCTTTGAGCTCGTGTTCTTCCCCCATTGTTGACCTTCTTCGAGCTTGCTAACTCTCAATCCCTCCATGGATTCTTGCTAGTTTTTGAGGGAAAAGAGAGAGGAGATCTAGATCCACATTTCCACCAATCACTTTCTCCTCTATGTGAGGGGAACCCCTTGGATCTAGATCTTGGAGTTCTTGGTGTTCTCTTTCTTGTTCTTCCTCTCATTTTCCTCCCTAGCATTAGTTGCTTCAGTGGGATTTGAGAGAGAAGGACTTGGGCACTCCATGTGCCCTTGCCATTGCATTTGGTGCATCGGTTTGAGTTCTCCACGTGATACGAGGAAGTTACAAGTTGAGAAGCTTATTACTCTTGGGTGCTTGGTACCCTTGAGCTTGTTCCTCTTGGGTGCTTGGGCACCCTAGACGGTTGTTGGTGTTCGGAGCTCAATCATTGTGGTGCAAAGCTCCTGGCAAGCGTCGGGGTCTCCAATTAGGTTGTGGAGATCGCCCCGAGCAATTTGACAGGTACCGATGACCGCCCCCAAGGGTTGCCAAAGTGTACGGGTTCGGTGACCGCCCCCAAGGGTTTCCATTTGTACGGGTTCAGTGACCGCCCTCAAGGGTCCCTTAGTGGAATCACGGCATCTTGCATTGTGCGAGGGCGTGAGGAGATTACGGTGGCCCTAGTGGCTTCTTGGGGAGCATTGTGCCTCCACACCGCTCCAAACGGAGATTAGCATCCGCAAGGGTGTGAACTTCAGGATACATCGTCGTCTCCGCGTGCCTCGGTTATCTCTTACCCGAGCCCTTTACTTGAGCACTTTACTTTGTGATAGCCATATTTTTCTTCGTCATATATCTTGCTATCTCATAGTTGCTTATCTTGCTTAGCATTAGTTGTTGGTGCACATAGGTGAGTCTAGTTTATTTAGGTTTTGTGCTTGACAAATTAACCACTAGGTTTATTCCGCATTTGTTCAAGCCTAAACCGTAATTATTTTAAAATGCCTATTCACCCCCCTCTAGGTGACATCCACGATCTTCCATCATGTCATTCGGAAGAAGTTTGTTGATAAGACTTGATCAACCTTATTAATGAATTCTTTTTGATGAGCATGAGATGGATGAATTTAGAAAGCACAACTCATTGTACCCATTGATACGTCTCCAACGTATCTATAATTTTTGATTGTTCCATGCTGTTATATTATCATTCTTGGATGTTTTACAATCATTTTATAGTCATTTTATATCATTTTTTGGTACTAACCTACTGACATAGTGCCAAGTGCCAGTTACTGTTCTCTACATGTTTTTTACATCATAGGTAATCAATATCAAACGGAGTTCAAACGCAATGAAACTTTTTTGTGGATTTTTTTGGACCAGAAGACATCCAATGGGCCGGAGAAGCACCTGGGGGTGCTCTGAGGGGAGCACAACCCACCAAGGCGCGCCCTGGTGGGTTGTGCCCACCTCGGGTCCCCCCGGATCGCCTCTTTGCTCTATAAATACCCAATATTCCAAAAACCCTAGGTGAGTCGATGAAAATCAATTCCAGCCGCTGTAGAGTCCAGAACCACCAGATCCAATCTAGACACCATCACGAAGGGGTTCACCACTTCCATTGGTGCCTCTCCGATGATGCGTGAGTAGTTCTTTGTGAAGGAAATATGCCCTAGAGGCAATAATAAAGTTATTATTTATTTCCTTATTTCATGATAAATGTATATTATTCATGCTAGAATTGTATTAATCGGAAACTTAGTACATGTGTGAATACATAAACAAATAGAGTGTCACTAGTTTGCCTCTACTTGACTAGCTCGTTGAACCAATGATGGTTATGTTTCCTAACCATAGACATGAGTTGTCATTTGATTAACGGGGTCACATCATTAGATAATGATGTGATTGAGTTGACCCATCCGTTAGCTTATCACGATGATCGTTTAGTTTGTTGCTATTGCTTTCTTCATGACTTATACATGTTCCTATGACTATGAGATTATGCAACTCTCGAGTACTGGAGGAACACTTTGTGTGGTACCAAACGTCACAACATAACTGGGTGATTATAAAGGTGCTCTACAGGTGTCTCCGATGGTACTTGTTAGTTGGCATAGATCGAGATTAGGATTTGTCACTCCAATTGTCAGAGAGGTATCTATGGGCCCTCTTAGTAATCCACATCACTATAAGCCTTGCAAGCATTGTGACTAATGAGTTAGTTGCGGGATGATGCATTACAGAACGAGTAAAGAGACTTGCCGGTAACGAGATTGAACTAGGTATAAGGATACCGACGATCGAATCTCAGGCAAGTAACATACCGATGACAAAGGGAACAACGTATGTTGTTATGCGGTTTGACCGATAAAGATCTTCATAGAATATGTAGGAGCCAATATGAGCATCCAGGCTCCGCTATTAGTTATTGACCGGAGACGTGTCTTGGTCATGTCTACATAGTTCTCGAACCCGTAGGGTCCGCACGCTTAACGTTCGATGACGATTGGTATTATGAGTTTATGTGTTTTGATGTACCGAAGGTAGTTCGGAGTCCCAGATGAGATCGGGGACATGAAGAGGAGTCTCAAAATGGTCGAGACATAACGATCGATATATTGGACGACTATATTCGGACATCGGAAAGGTTCCGAGTGGTTCGAGTATTTTTCGGAGTACCGGGGAGTTACGGGAATACGGGGAAAGAAGTATTGGGCCCCATGGGCCAAGTGGTGGAAGAGAGGAGGTAGGACAAGGCAGGGCGTGCGCCCCCCTAGCCCAAACCGAATTGGACTAGGGGGCGTCCCCCCTTTCCTCCTTTCCTCCCTCTCCTTCCTTCTCCCTCCCTTCCTCTTGGTGGACTCCTACTAGGACTTGGAGTCCTAGTAGGACTCCACACTTGGGCGCGCCTCGAGGGCCGGCCGGCCTGCCCTCCTCTCCTCCTTTATATACTGAGGCAAGGGACACCCCATGGACACACAAGTTGATCAGTTGATCTTTTAGCCGTGTGCAGTGCCCCCCTCCACCATAATCCACCTCGGTCATATCGTAGCGGTGCTTAGGCGAAGCCCTGCGTTGGTAGCATCATCATCACCGTCATCATGTCGTCGTGCTGACAGAACTCTCCCTCGAAGCTCTACTGGATCGGAATTCGTGGGACGTCACTGAGCTGAACGTGTGCTGAACTCGGAGGTGCCGTACGTTCGGTACTTGGATCGATCAGATCGTGAAGATGTACGACTACATCAACCGCGTTCTCATAACGCTTCCGCTTACGGTCTATGAGGGTACGTGGACGACATTCTCCCCTCTCGTTGCTGCGTGTGCGTAGGATTTTTTTTGAAATTACTACGTTCCCCAACATTTTGTAGACCTTCGGGTCCATAGTTAGTAGCTAGATGGCTTCCTCTCTCTCGTTTGATTCTCAATACAATGGTCTTTTGGAGATCCATATGATGTAACTCTTTTTGTGGTGTGTTTGTTGGGATCGGATGAACTTTGAGTTTATGATCAGATCTATCTCTTTTTATCCATGAAAGTTATTTGAGTTTCTTTGATCTCTTGTGTGCATGATTGCTTATAGCCACGTATTTCTTCTCCGATATTTGGGATTTGTTTGGCCAACTTGATCTATTTATCTTGCAATGGGAAGAGGTGCTTTGTAGTGGGTTCAATCTTACGGTGCTTGATCCTAGTGACATAAGGGGAACCGACACGTATGTAACGTTCCTACTAAGGATAAAATGATGGGGGTCTATTTGTACATAAATAGATCTTGTCTACATCATGTCATTGTTCTTATCGCATTACTCCATTTCTCCATGAACTTAATACACTAGATGCATGCTGGATAGCGGTCGATGTGTGGAGTAATATTAGTAGATGCAGGTAGGAGTCGGTCTACTAATCTTGGACGTGATGCCTATATAATGATCATTATCTGGATATCGTCATGATTGTTTGAAGTTTTATCAATTGCCCAATAGTAATTTGTTTACCCACCGTTTGCTATTTTTCTCGAGAGAAGCCACTAGTGAAACCTACGGCCCCCGGGTCTCCTTCTCATATCATTTGCCTTTGCGATCTATGTTCCTTTGCTTTTATTTTCAGATCTCTTAAACCAAAAATACAAAAATACCTTTCTGCAATTTATTCTCATTTATTTTATCTCGCGTTCCCGTGATCCAATCTATCATATTTTTATCACGTCCGTTTGCCAATTTCTAGCGCCGTTACCCGAAAGGGATTGACAACCCCTTTAATACGCCGGGTTGTGAGTATTTATTATTTGTGTGAAGGTGCTATTTACGTAGTGTTGCTTGGTTCTCCTACTGATTCGATAACCTTGGTTTCATCACTGAGGGAAATACCTATCATCGTTGTGCTGCATCATCCCTTCCTCTTTGGGGAAATACCGACATAGCTTCAAGTCGCATCACCCATCTTTTACTTTCTGTTAATTAGTTTAAATAAAGCAAAAATAGTATTTTCTGAATTATCCGTGCAATAAAAAAATGTCCCAAAAATAAAAGTTCTCCAAATGCCCTGGAAATTCAGTATGATTTTTTATGTAATATTTTAGAATTTCTGGCACTTAGAACACACCAGGGGGCATCATCAGCTAGCCACAAGGGTGGAGGGTGCGTCCACCCCCTGGGGCGCACCTCCCGACCTTGTGGGCCCCACATGCCCCCCTCCACTTATTCCAGCACCCATTCACTCCTTCTTCCTTCAGAAAAAATCACTCCATAGCTCAAACTCGTATTCTTGCTCATCTTGCTGCCATTTTTTATCACCTTGCTCAAAGCCCCATTCACAAAACTACTTTGGGGGATTGTTCTTTGGTATGTGACTCCTCCAATGGTCCAATTAGTTTTTGTTCTAGTGTTTTATTTATTGCAAATTCTTGCTGCCTTGGTGACCCTGTTCTTGAGCTTGCATGTCAAATTTATATGGTCCAAAGTAGTTTTGATGCATGATATAGCCTCTAGGAACTTGTAGGAGTAGTTGCTATCAATCTTGTTGAGTTTGGTTCACTTTTATTTTGAGTCACTAAAAATTTCAGAAATTTTTTAGAGGAAGAAAAATGTCCAGGAAAATGTATCAAGGCGGTTCTTCGAGGAAACAAGGACCAAGGCATGCGATTCGTGAGCAGGACCTTGAACCACCAAGGGAAGCTCAAGTGAAGCCGTGTGAACGGCCGTCAGATGAATTTATGGTTGTGCAGGTTTCAAGGACGAATTCTATGCGTACATACTGAATGCTGGCCTCAAGGACTTCTTATCGGACAAGTGCCTACAATCTTATTATCTCACTGGTTCCTTCGTGCGGAGGTTTGGCTTTTTCTCCAAGCGTAATACTCATACTGTCCTGTTTGATCTTCATAATGAATCTTATACCATGGACCTAGAAAATTTTTGTGATGCATGCAAAATCCCACAATGGGGCAGTCTTAGTGAGCCTCATAAATCTGAATATGATGATTTCCTTGCTAGCATCACTGTTGGAGAAACTAGAAATATTACACAAGCAACCGTACATTATTTTGCTCTCTTTATCGGTAGGTGTATTAATGGTAAACATGAGCGTTGTCACATTTGTGTTCCAGATCTTAGTGTCCTCAAGTGTGCAGTGTTAGGTGATAAGCGATATAACTTGGGGGCCATTATTGCTAGAAGGCTACATCTTAATGCTAAAGATGGAGATTTATTTGGTGGGATTTATGCAACTCGTTTAGCTAACTATTTGGGTGTACCTATTAGGGGTTATGATATTGAGTTGCCACCTGCTTTTCTGGATTATGAGGCTATGATATGCTACCTATTTCTTAAGAGGAACGAACAGATCCTCCAGTACCGACCAATCTTTGATAGACGGCGCGCCGTCCTTGTTACTCTTCCTGCTCCTGCTCTTTTCAACTTTCAGGCAAATGGGCGATATTTTATAACTAGAGAGGAAGCAAACGAGTATGAGAGAACAACAGAGGCTGCTCATCTCCATGCTGCAGCATTTTAGGCAGTGGCTGACGCGTCTCAGTACAACCCCGACTACAACTTTGGATATCCGCCAGGCCAGTCGTGGGCTTAGACCAACTTAGGCCAAAAGTCTAAGCTTGGGGGAGTATGTATTTCTCACCGACATTACATTCATGTTCACACACTCATTCCAATTGTTGTTGCTCATACTCTTTCATTGTATTATCTATGCTAGTTTATTTCTCTTTCCCGCTTTCTTCTTGTGTGTTTGAAAAACCTTAAGAAAACCAAAAAAATTAGTTGTAGTTAGTATACTTTCTATGCATGCTTAGTAGTAAAAATTAAAAGAAAACCCAAAAAGATTTCCTGTTCTTGTTTTGCTTGTTGGGAGCTTTCCCGTGTAAATAGTTTTTCTTGTTCTTGTTTTGCTTTCTTCAAAAAAATAAAAACTCTAAAAATATTTCAGTGTGTTTCTTTGAATTTTTTTATTTTTCTTTTGGGGTCGAGAGGAGAAGACCACGATGGACATGTTGAGTGGCTCTCACATGCATTATTGTTGATCTAACAAAGAGCCCATATTATCTTGTCTTCTCCTTTGAATAAATGTTTGCAGATTCCAGCTTAGTATGATGCCCTTACACTATTATTATTATCCACACAGTTCGGTCGTGCAAGTGAAAGACAATAATGACGATATATGATGAAATGGTCGAGATGAGGAAAAGCTAGTATGAACTCGACCTATTTTGTTTTCGTAAATATGATTAGCTCATCGTTCCTGATTCAGCCTATTATGAATGAAACATGTTTGCAATAACAATTAGAGATTATAGTTACTCATTTCATGCTTAATTTGCTACGAGTTTATAATGGTTTACCTTGCGTGCCAACATGGAAATTAAAATGGTTGTGATGTAGTATGATAGGATGGTATCCTCCTTTGAATGATTCGAGTGGCTTGACTTGGCACATGTTCACGCATGTAGTTGAAACAAAATCAACATAGCCTCCATGATATTTAAGTTTATGGTGATTTATATCCTACTCATGCTTGCACTAAATATTGGTTAATCTCAATGCATGTTTATGACCATTGTCGCTCTCTAGTTGGTCGCTTCCCAGTCTCTTTCTAGCCTTCACTTGTACTAAGCGGGAATACTGCTTGTGCATCCACTTCCATAAACCCAAAAGTTGTTCCATATGAGTCCACCATACCTTCCTATATACGGTATTTACTTGCCGTTCCAAGTAATTTGCATGTGCCAAACTCTAAATTTTCAAATGATAATCTGTTTTGTATGCTCGAATCGCTCGTGTACCAACTAGGGTTGTTAATATCTTCCATGCTAGGTGGGTTATTCTCACGATGAGTGGACTCTGCTCATCATTCACGAGAAAATGGCTGGTAACCGGGATGCTCAGTCCCATGCTCAAAGCAAACCAACTCAAAATAATGGCAAACAAAACTCCCCCGGGACTATTGTTAGTTGGACGGTACCTGTTGTTTCGGACCAGCCGTGGAGTCTGCTTGTTGTTGGTGGGGGAGTATAAACTTTACCATTCTGTTTGGGAACCGCCTATAATGTATGTAGCATGGAAGATACCGAGATCTCTTAGTTGTTATGTTGACAATGATAGCATGCCGCTCAAAATATTATTTACCTCTATTTTAAAACTCGAGCTCTGGCACCTCTGTAAATCCATGCTTCCCTCTGAGAATGGCATATCTATTTACTTTTATGTTGAGTCATCATCCTCTTATAAAATGCACTAGTTAGAGAGCACCACTATCATTTGTATGCATTTTTATTAATTTATATTGAGTATGACTGTGACTGGATCTCTTTTATCATGAATTACAATGTCTAGTCATTGATCTTCAGGGGTGCTCTACACCTATGTTTTGCGGTCTCAAAAAGGGCTAGCGAGATACCATCTTGTTATATCATATCATGATTGTTTTGAGAAAGTGTTGTCATTTGAGATTTATTATTATTGCTTGCTAGTTGATTATGTCATTGATATGAGTAAATGTGAGACCTAAATGTTATTGTGAATATGGTTAGTTCATAATCTTTGCTGAAAACTTGAATGCTGGCTTTACATATTTGCAACAACAAGATCAAACAGAGTTCGTAAAAGTTTTTCTATATCACTTTTAGTTTGTCAACTGGATTGCTTGAGGACAAGCAATGGGTTAAGCTTGGGGGAGTTGATACGTCTCCATCATATCTACTTTTCCAAACTCTTTTGCCCTTGGTTTGGACTTTAACTTGCATGATTTGAATGGAACTAACCTGAACTGACGCTGTTTTCAGCAGAATTGCCATGGTGTTATTTTTGTGCTGAATAAAAAGTTCTCGGAATGACCTGAAACTTCACGGAGATAACTTTTGGAATTAATAAAAAATATTGGCGAACGAATCAAGTGAAGGGGTCCCACACCCTGGTCACAAGGGTGGGGCGCGCCCTCCGACCTTGTGGGACCCCTGGACCTCCACCGATCTCAACTCCAACTCCATATATTCACTTTCGAGAAGAAAAAATCAGAGAGGAGGATTCATCGCGTTTTATGATATGGAGCCACCGCCAAGCCCTGTTCTTCCTTGGGAGGGAAGATCTGGAGTCCGTTTGGGGCTCCAGAGAGGGGAATCCGTCGTCATCGTCATCATCAACCATCCTCCATCACCAATTTCATGATGCTCACTGCCATGCGTGAGTAATTCCATCGTAGGCTTGCTGGACCGTGATGGGTTGGATGAGATTTACCATGTAATCGAGTTAGTTTTGTTAGGGTTTGATCTCTCGTATCCACTATGTTCTAAGATTGATGTTGACATGACTTTGCTATGCTTAATGCTTGTCACTAGGGCCCGAGTGCCACAATTTCAGATCTGAACCTATTATATTTCATGAATATATTTGTGTCCTTGATCCTATCTTGCAAGTTATAGTCACCTACTACGTGTTATAATCCGGCAACCCTGGAGTGACTATAGTCGGGACCACTCCCGGTGATGTCCGTAGTTTGAGGAGTTCATGTATTCACTAAGTGTTAATGCTTTGGTCCGGTACTCTACTAAAAGGAGGCCTTAATATCCCTTATTTTCCAATATGACCCCACTACCATGGGAGGGTAGGACAAAAGATGTGATGCAAGTTCTTTTCCATAAGCACGTATAACTATATTCGGAATACATGCATACATTATATTGATGAATTGGGGCTAGTTCTGTCTCATCCTATGTTATAATTGTTGCATAATAAATACCATCTGACATAATTATCCATCATTGATCCATTGCCTATGAGTTCGTCTCATATCGATCTTTGTTCCGTTACTTTTCCGTTGCCATTGTTACGATTGCTGCAAAACTGCTATTGTTATTTTTGCCACTGTTACCATTACTTTCATATTAATTTGCTACTAAAAATTTGCTGCAGATATTAAGTCTTTTAGGTGTGGTTGAATTGACAACTTAGCAGCTAATACTTGAGAATATTCTTTGGCTCCCTTTGTGTCGAATCAATAAATTTGGGTTGAATACTCTACCCTCAAAAACTGTTGTGATCCTCTATACTTGTGGGTTATCACGATGTAGCAGCGCCGGCATGAGTCGAGGATGGCACGCCCACAACAACAAGCAGGGACGACATCGCAGCGTCAGCAGAGGCCGGGGACAAGAGACACCCAATCCGCGGCGGGGACCCAAGCCCTCCGTCCACCAGGCCAGGGGCATGACTTGAAGCAGCACGCGCTGCGTCCAGGGCGGACAATGTCACCACGCCGTGCGGGGGAGGCCGGGAGCTCGGCAGAGAGTGCATGCTCGATTGTGCCATCTTTGATGCTGCCGCATTCGATGTTGGCGGGAGTCCAGAGCGGGACAGGCGGCCACCAGCTACCGGGATCCATTGTGGGAACTTTTAAAAAATTGCATAATAATATATTACTAGTATAATCAGGGTTTTTTTTTTAAAAGAACCTTGATAAGTATCACACGTGTGACACGAACACATGACAACTCCGAACTTTTTTATGACAAATTTGTGACACGAGGTGGCAAGATTCAGTTTTTTTATTTGTTTTTTACTTCAGATGACAATGTTAATTTAAAAAACAGTAAGATTGGACTGCTTAGTGTTACACATGTGACACTTATTCTTTAGATTAGAAAATGTCACTTCGCCTTAGATTTAGAGAGACGACCGTGGAATAATATACTGGATAATATACTGACTGACGCGTCCACATCACAAGACAGAGACAAGCCGATCAGAGCCAGCGTTAGGCCAACTCCATCGTACGACCCCAAACGGACGTACGTTTTGTCCGGATTTCGTCCGCTTGGAATGGCAATGGGGATGAAAACGGACATGTGTGTCCGGTTTGGGTTCGAGGTACCCACCGCGGCAGAGGGACCCCAACTTGTCCGTCTCAAGTACGCTTACCATGCCCCGGGCCCTGGCCACGCGCCTGCCGCTCCAGAGCCTGCGCCGCCTCGCCTGTCGCCGCCGCTAACACCGTCTCACCGGCAGCAGCAGCACCCAACACTGCCCGCTCGCCGTGCCGCGTCCCGGCACCGGCCGCCGCGCGCTCGCCCCGTGCGCCCGCAACGCTCGCGAGCTCCCGCGCCCGCGCACTGCCCAGCCTGCCTCGTCGCCCCCTGTGTGCGCGCCCGCGACCTGGCCGCCCCGCCGCCCGTCGCCCCCTGCGCGCGTCGCTCGGCCGCACCCGCGCCCGTCGCCTTGCACCGCCGCGCCCCGGCCCCACCCGCAGCGCTCCGCCTCGCCCCGCCTGCAGCAGCTTGCACCGCGCCCTTCGCCTCGCACTGCCGCGCCCCGGCACCGGTGACTGCGAGCTTGGCCAACCGCGCGCCCGCGCCCTCCGCCCCGTGCCCCCGCACCCTCCGCTGCAGCTCGCCCGCTTGCCTGCGCACCCGCTCGCCTGCGCGCTCGCTCGTCGCCGCCCGTGTACGCGCGCCCGCTCGCCCTCTGCCCTGCGCGCTCGCCGCCCGCTGCCCGCGCCCGCTTGCCCTCTGCCCTGCGCGCTCGCCCTGCGCGCCGCCCGCGCCCGCTCGCCTGCGCGCTCACCCGCGCCCTGCACATGCTCGCCGGCCGCGGCGGCGGGGCCTCAACGACGGCGAGGCGGCCGGCCGATGGGGCGCCACCGCGCCGCGTGCTCCTCGGCGGCCACGGCTGTTTTGCCTCGTCGTGGTGTGCAGGGCGTGGTAGGCCAGGAAGAGAAAAAAGAGGAGAGAGAAAGGGATGGGTGGGTGGGTGTGTGGGCCAATGACAGCGGGCCAGGGTCACATGCAAAAGGACATGCCCCGGACGAGGACGACCCAGAGAGCGTCCGCTCGTGTCCGTTTCAGACCCAAAACCAGCCCAACTTTGGCCCCAGGATGGGGTGAAGCGGACAGAAAACGGGCGTCTTTTTAGAATGGGGTCGCGCGCTGGGTCGTCTGATATGTCCCTTTTACCTCAAACAGACAGGGCCGAACAAGATAGGGTCGCGCGGTGGAGTTGGCCTTACGTTTAAGCTGATTCGACCGTCCTCTGACGCCAGAATACATTTCCCCGAGAAAACAAACTCGATCAACTCTGCATGAAACATCCGGCATCTTTGATCTGACGCCTTATAAATCTTTAAATAGCCGTTAGAACACGCTGACGTGCTCGCCGCCGATCTTCAACTGCCGCACCCTACGCAGGCTCGAACGTTGTTAAAGAAAACGCCAGATGTTGAGTAGGGCATTTTGAAGACCGAGCTTCATGGAGCTTTTTATTTAAAAAAATCAAAATTCACAAATTTCAGTTTAAAAATTATGAAAAAAAATTAGACATGTATGCAAGGATGTAAAGTGTATGTGTGAATTTTTTTTAGAATGAAATACCTTGAATTGCGAGCTGCACAAAAAAACAAAATCATGGACTTTAAAGATGAACAGTACGTATGCTAAAAAGCCTCAGATTTGTTTTTTTTGTGTAGCTCACATTTTATTGTATTTCAAACTAAAAATTTGCACACATGTACATTATGTATCTAGGTATATGTGTATTTATTTTCAGAATTTTTTAAAACTGAAAAGTTTGAATTTTGAAGTTCTCAAATAAAGACATCCATGGAGCTCGGTCTCCGTTTGGCATTTTCGCCGGATGTTCTCATGTTCGGTATACACACGACGTGCTAGTACTGCTTTTTTTGCTCCCTGCACTGCATACGATCGGTTTCGGTACGTTCTTGGTTTTATTATATGCAAACCACGTATGTACTACTCCTTCCGTTCTGATTTAATTGTCGTGATTTTAGTTCAAATTACATACGTGCATGGGAATCGCTGCACGCTAGTCTAGGAAGAGGACATTGTGGCGCAAATGCATCCTCGTGCTCATGCAAAAATGTGTCTTGAAATAAGAGACACCCACATGCCTCGCGAGTCACGAGCACCGGTTGCCGGCTACAACGAAGTGTAGGGCAGTCCGATGATGGACGATGTGCGTGCGGCCGACAGGAGCACGGTGCACGGCCCCGTAATTCAACCCCGGCGCAGGAGAGGGAGCCCGCCACCGCCAGGGTTGTCCCACGTAAAGCGTACGTGCTGGCATGCATTGACATCGGCATGCATGCATGCATGCGTCTCGCCGCCCGTACGTGCGAAATCAACAGCCCGCGGATGCATTCACATCATCACGTCCTCCCTTCTACTCAAGATAGCTACCGTCGTGAGCACACGTACCGAAGAAGTTTAAGGATACAAATTTCAGAAATTTATAATCCGCAGAAACAGGCATGGTAGAAAGTAGGATGTATCTTACATTACAGGAATGTGAAAAAAAATGCAATAAGACTTCGCAAAGCCAACGAAATTTAATTTTCAGCACGGGCCAAAGTCGCGCCGCCGTTGATTGTCAAAGCAGAGCCATTTGACATTGTATTCTATGGTCGAAAAGCCGGCACGCTAAGGTCTAACTGAGCCGAGTCAATGTCCCCAAGGATAATCCATCATCATAGAAGCCTTGTGTAGATCAGAGATTTCGGAGCCGAATCATCTCCCTGAACAAAAAATGTGCTACATTTGCAACGACGGCGAAGAGAACGCCTTAGCGATGGGGGAGAAGCACGAACCACAAAAGAATGGTATGTTGCGTCAAGGAGAAACCCAGGGAGAGAAAAGAAGGCCATAACTTGTGCCACAAAAAAAATACTTGGGAACATTATCTCAACCCGCCAAAGCTGGTGTTCTGTTGGCTGCCCGCAACACCACCACCACAAAAAGCAGGAAGAAGAAGATCATTACCTTGGCACCAACATGAAGACACATGAAGCACCTGCACAGATCTCGAAGGATCTGAGACGAGTAGACAACGCCGCCCAGATCCAACACTGATCGCGGAGAGCCGCCGTTTCGATGGAGATAGTTCAGATCTTTTTTTGAATTAACTTGACTTTCTTTTGCACTAGTATATAAATTTTCACAAATAAAAAAAACAGTGTTGGCTTCAGGGCAATTTTTTTTTGCTATTGTAAGTCACTATTGACACTATTTTGAGCGATTTTTTATAAAAGGGAAAGGTTTTCTTATTTTTGTTGATTTTTTTACAAGAACGATAGAAGGTCAAGTTTATTTTAAAAAAATAATTTAGAATTATTTGAATTTTTAATGTTCAATCTGTTTCCACATATAAGGTGTACATACACCCAGGAACCAAGCATAATTTAGAATTATTTGAATTATTCTCTTATGCTCTCGGTAAGAAAGTCTAACATATATGTAGGTCGACAGCGTAGAGTGATATGTGACAAAAGTGGTCATATCTTTCGTCCAAAATTTGCACCTCGACATTTACTCCCACAATTTAGATAGTATATTGAATTTCAGGATGCACCCTAATCAGACCATTTGCATCGCACACCATGACACCAAGGACATTTTTTTTATGTGACCACCAACTTCTCTGAAACACTGCTTCAAGACATGCGCAACTTACATTATTCTCCGCGAGCCAAATTAGACTTTTTCACAGATCAAACAAGCACTGCATCAAAGACCTATCATGCTGCCTTAATAATATTAATAACTCGAACAAGTTACAAAGAATGAAGCATTGCTCCTCCTTCTTCTTTTTTACTGGGAATTTTTTATACGTTTATATATGTCCCTCAACTGTTAAAGGGGAAAGGAGAGCATTGATATTCCTAGACCTACTGCAATTGCTGGTTTGCTAGTACCGGAAGAAGCGCTGCTGCATTTGCATTGGTAATGATGGGAGCAACAGGAGCAGTACGATGCACACATCTCCTGCATTTATTCATGAAACGAATCCACCTGCACGATTAGTTGCACGTTGCATCGCCGGCACTGTATCGTGGAAGCGCCAATACTGCGATAGACTGCTACTGTTCCAACTTGTTGCAATACATGGATCATCAGTCTCCACGGAGCCATGGTTTTAATTTTTACTAACTGGCCATGTATTCGCCTAATATCAGGGATCACGTTCAACAACCTCTATAGTGGTTTTACTATGAACAATTTTTACACCAGCAGAGCATTCTCCCCGGGCGGATCCCAATTGGAATCCGGGCCATCTTCTCCCCCATCGTCAATCCGGTAAATGTGCAGGCCAGCAGCACGCTCCGGCCACTGTTCCTCGCAGATTCACGAAGGTAAAAACGAACACACATCTACCCTACCCTACCCTACCCTACCCTACCCTCATCAGAAGGCTGAGGCTCAAGTGTTTTCTTCATTTCCCACACGTACCCAGGCTTCTCCTTGACCCTGATGTGCACACGGACGGATGACGGGCAGGACCAACTGTCAAGCGTACACACCGGCCCCGACGGCCCTTTTCCGCCCCTGCAAGAGGCCCTCTTTTCAGATCCGTGCCGTGCCGTGCCGTTCCTGGTACCCCCTACTCGCTATTAGTACCAGTAGTAGTAATTAGCAGCGCCTAATCAAGCTTGCCATCCTTTCTGGTGCGCTTCTTATATCTTGCTCCCCTCTCGCTTCTCCCACATTTGGGTTTCGCTCACCGTGGCCGTCCGCTCCGCTCTGCTCCGAGGAGAGTCTACCGCTCCCAGCTGCTTCACTGACCCTCCAGTGATCGATCTCCTACTCCAAGGTAGGTAGGCGGCCAACCTCAGCCGGAGGAGCGGAAATGGCCGGAGGCTTCTGGTTCTTGGCTGGTCGGAGCGGGGAATTGCGTTGATTTTGCACCTCTTTGGCCGCAGGGGAGAGGAGGAGGAGCAATGGGGGAGAGCGAGTACCGGTGCTGGGAGGAGCTTCTGCCGGACGCGCTGGGGCTCGTCTTCCGCAACCTGCCGCTGCAGGAGGTGCTGACGGTGGTGCCGCGGGTGTGCAAGTCCTGGGGGCGCGTCGTGGCCGGGCCCTACTGCTGGCAGGAGATCGACATCGAGGAGTGGAGCCAGCAGCGGCACAGCCGCCCGGACCACCTCGTCCGCATGCTCGACCTGCTCCTCCGCCGTAGCTCCGGCGCCTGCCGCCGCATCTGCGTCTCCGGCCTCCCCTGCGACCCGCTCTTCTCCTTCATCGGCGACCAGTAAGCATCAAGCATCTCACTCGCTCGCCCACCATCGCGGGCGCTCTGAGGGCTCACGAATTTTGTTTGCTTGGCTAGCGCGCGCGCTCTGAGGACGCTGGAGATCCCGCGGAGCGAGATCAGCGACGCCGTGGTGGAGGCGGTGGCGCCGGGGCTGCCCAACCTCACGTTCCTGGACGTCAGCAGCTGCACCAAGATCGGCGCGCGCGCGCTCGAGGCGTTCGGCCGCCACTGCCGGTCCCTGGCGGCGCTCCGGCGCGTGATGCACCCGATCGACGTGGCCGGGCGCAACGCGTGCGGGCAGCACGACGAGGCCCGCGCCATCGCGCGCACCATGCCGGCGCTCCGCCACCTGGAGGTTGGCTACATGCTGGTCACCACGGAGGCCATCCTGGAGGTGCTCTCCCGGTGCCGGGGCCTGGAGTTCGTCGACCTGCGCGGCTGCTGGGCCGTCGACGAGGCGCTGCTGCGGGAGCGCCACCCGCGGCTCAGCGTCCTCGGCCCGGGCGTCGACGACTGCTTCGAGAACAGCTACTGGGAGGAGTGCTCCGACGACGACGACGACGTCTACTCGTGGGAGCTCATGGACGACGACGAGTACTACGGCGTGGTCGGCAGCGACGACGACGACGAGGCGGTGTGGGGCGACGGGCCGGGCCTCGTGGAGAACCTCGAGGTGCGGTTCTACGGCGGCGGCTTCAGCGAGAGCTACGCTGGCTTCGACTGGCCAGCGTCGCCGTGACAGTCACACTCCCGGCCGTTCGTGCTCACCTTGACCGCAAAAGAAGTCAAGCATCTTTCTCGTTCTCGACGTTCCTACGGTCGTTGGCGTTCAGATATGCGTTTGTGTGCGTGCCAGTAGTAATCCGTGTGTGTGTGTGATGTAAACTTAATCTGGTGTCATGTTCAAAAAAACTTAATCTGATGTTTACTACGTACATGAAGCAAATCAAGATGGTGTTTACATGTACCAGCGTCAGTGTCAGTGTCAATGTCATTCTACCCTGGTGTACATTATTTGGCACGGGGAGCCAGTCTGCGACGTTGGTTGGAGCTTTGTGGTGTACCTTTTATTTATTCATTCATGTGGCGCGGTACAGACATGGACGGACGTACCGGCTTCTCCATGCACGCTCCTCGTCATGCATCCATCCATCTATCGGACGGGACGTGCAGCGACGTGCCGCAGCGGCGCCGAGACGGGCACCACGTCGCTCTGGTTTACAGTTTCACTTCATAGAAATTTCAGAAGATAGGATTCTTATAAAATTTTTTCCTTTAAAACCCTTTGGTTTATAGAAATGAATTCCTATTCCTACATAGGATTGATTCCTATCCTTCACATTTCATAGGAAAATAAAAAAAAGACTAAACTTAATGAAAAAAAAATTTAGTGTCAATCAAATGACATCTTGTTTCCTATTCCTACTCATAAGATTTGAGATACATGTCATCTCATTTCCTACAAAATTTCTATTCCTATAATAATCCTATCCTATGAACCAAAAGAGGTCTACATGTCAACGCAACGTATGGTCAGTATGGTTAAAAGAGGCTCAGCTTTAAGGCCGGCCGGACCACGGTGACCACCGGAGCCAGATTTCGTCGAGATTTCGGGGTCCAAAATCACGGTGCCATCTTTTCAGAAAAGGGCGCAAGATCAATCAGCTTGGCGCTTGCAGCGCTCCCCCAATCAGTCAATCCTCACGCAGCAGACAGAGCATCAAACTTGGAGCTGCACGGCAAGGTTAGATTCTGCTTGGGCGGTAGCGACGGTGTCTGCAGCGAGCTTATTTACTGTAGCATCTGCGACGAGGCATGGTCGCTGGTCAGGTCTAGATGGATGGCGATACAACACCTCCGGCTCTGCCCACAAATATTCGATGCTCTGAGCTGCGATCCTCTGCTAACTTTGAGACGGTTTTTCTGAACCTGTACGATTCATTAGAAACAGCAGCCGAGATATGGCGCCGTGCCATGGCTACGAGACGATCTTTCTTGATCAGGGTGGCCTCGACAGACAGAAGGGATGAAGGAAGGGATAAACACTACTCTTTTGGCTGGCACTAATCGACAGCGAGCACCGGCATTAGGGATTGTTAATGCGATCCTCTGAACGGGATGTCTGTCCGCGGGCGCTCTCAGGCCACGTTCCCTATCACTTTCGGCTCTTTTCCATGCGCCCTCGCGCTCAGCTCAGCTGACCTCGTTTTGTCCCCTTGCTTTCTACCGCCAACTTTGCGAGATTCTTTCGTCGGAACTTGCGCTTGACAAATTCCGCTGGTCGCCCGAGCCTATCCGTCGCCCTGCCGGCCGCCGCTTCGGTAACACAAGCTAGCAGAGAGAGACCAGCGTAGCCAACCGGGACGGCCATGCCCATGCCCGTCACTGTAACCGACGAGGAACTTGGCGAGGCCGGCAATGGAGAAGACACCACCGGCGATAGATGGGTGATGCATGCATGCACACGGCGGCGACAACGGCGCCGTGTGTTGCGGATCCGGGGGAGCACGTAGCAGCGATGCAAACGGCGGCGGCACCGCCGCTGTTGCCTTTGCTTCGCTCTGCCAGTCAGTCGGGACCGTTGCGCAATCTGCAGGCCAGATTGGATCTAACCTACTACTACTGTGCTCATGGACCGCTGGCGATGGCGGGGACAAAGGCCTCGCCTGAAACAGAAGCGGCGGCACAGGAAGATTCCGGGCGGAGTCATGTGCTCCGACTGACCGCCGCAGCGGGCCGGCGTGACGCGGGCAGAGCCAGCCAGAAGATATGCTGTCTCTAGAGTCTTCAAGAATCGTAGTGTTTTCGTGCTGAATTTTGTGACCATCAGGAGCATTTAGGGGCGTGTTTGCCCAACCAGACCCACGTAGAAGGAAAACTGTCTGTTTAGCTGGCTGCATACACTGTTGGGTGGGCCTGCATGGCACGATGTTTAAAGTACTTCTTGACCTAACTTCCTGAAAACGATTGAATCGGCAATTTCTCTAGAGTCAGGCCCGAGCGGTGCACGTGGTTGGCGGCTGCACATGCGCAGCCACGCTCGAGAAGCTGCGTCTCTTCCCGAAGCGTCGGCAGTTATTAGCCTCACCGCCCCTCACCGCTCCCTCTTCCCACTCTCCCTCAGTCTCCCAACTCTCACCGGCGGCGGTGGATCGAAGGAGAGCAAGAAGACCACCGGACTCCATCACCGGCGAGCGGATCTTCACCTGGCCCGCGGCAATGGCGGTAAGCACTTTTCTGTTCGTCATGTACTACTTTCCCGTGTTCGATCCGGCGGTAGATTCGATCCACGATGGAGAGGGGAATGGGGAATAGAGGTAGATAAGCATGACAGTTCATAATAGTTCATACGAGTTCATACTAGTTCATGCAAGATCAGAACAGAGGTAGATTTGGATGGAGCTGAAGGGCGATTGAGGGATTGGGGGCACACAACAGACACTGGCTAACAGCGTCGGCAGTCACCGGCGTGCGGAGTGGCGGGTCGAGTGTCTGGCCTTTATCTTCTTGTCCATCGCCGCTGTGCGGCGGGTGGTCGTCGCTCTCGGAGGAGTCGAGGTCCATCTGCCAAGTACGACGGCCTCGCTCTGGCGCTCTCACTGGCATCTGCATCGGTTCTTCCTCCTCCTTAGGCTCCCCATCGATGACCACCGGCGGCACGATTGCCGTCTCCCAGTACACTGCGGCCCTGCAGTGATCAGGAGCCCAGTAGTTCTTGTACTTGGACCACCTCTTCCTCTATTTAGCATCGTCGGAGACGGCCTTATTCATGGCCCAGCGAATGATGTCGACTGCCATCACGTCCTTCGTTGGATTAGGAATCAGCATCTTCAACTCTTGTGCAGTGGCCCTAATGAGCACTGCATCAGATTCCTTCTGCATGTCAGGCATGGAGCCGAAGTTCGAGCACACCTCCATGATGCTCTTGAAGGAAATATGCCCTAGAGGCAATAATAAAGTAGTTATTTATATTTCATTGTATTATAATAAATGTTTATTATTCATGCTAGAATTGTATTAACCGGAAACTCAGTACATATGTGAATACATAGACAAACAGAATGTCACTAGTATGCCTCTATTTGACTAGCTCGTTGAATCAATGATGGTTATGTTTCCTAACCATAGACATAATTGGCCTCTGCGGTTATGTTTCCAAACCGCAGAGGCCACAATTGGCCCAACCACGTCGCTCTAGCCGATCGGCGGTCCAAATCCTATCTTGCAACGCCAGCCAAGTGAAAATTTTGAATTTCAGGGGCCCTCACACCTTCCAGACCACGAAGTCCATTGGTGTGACGCCCGGATATTTAAGCTACAGTAAACCTCTACTAATGATGCCATGTCACCTCGATTACTGTTACTAATCTCGTGTTAGTTCAAAAAAACGATTCAAATTCAAATTCAAAATATGGCAAACAAAAGTTTTCAAACATTAAAACTAAAATGTTCGGAGTAAGCCAAATAATGCATAGTTAATTATGGTGGAGAAACCACACTTTTATAAAATGCTTAAATACTCTAAAATGAATAAAACAACGGCAAAACTATAATTTAAATGCTCTTAGAATAATAAGCAAATGCAAACTATTTAATGAATGTACCAACTTAATTATGGTAGTAGCCTAATTATAAATACTAATTTATGTACTAACATTATATTTTATAAAACTAAAAATAAAACAGAAAGCAAAGAAAAGGTAAAAGAAAAATAGAAATGGAGAAAACCCCCTAGGCCTTAGCCACCGGCCGGCCCAGGTGGTCTAGCCTAGCCCACTTTCCCGCAGTCGTCCCCTTCCCCCTGTTCACCCGACCGAGGCGCGCGGTCGCCGCTCGACCACCTCGCCACACCGCGTCTCGTCGTCGCGGCGATAAGGCCGAGCCCCCTAGCCTCGTCAGCTTCCCCTCACCCCGAGTAGATATTTCCTTCCACTCCCCTGCTCACTCTTCCCCCTCCATCGAGCTCCCTCTCAATTTGGAGCTCGCCCGCCCGAGCCCGACGCCAACGCGTCGTCGATGCCGTGCTCCGGGGCCTCACCGAGCTGCGATGCGGCATCCAGGAGGACCGCCACACTCGTCTCCGTCCTTCTCGAGTGCCAAGATGAGCCGGACCGGCTCCGAAGCTCCGCCCCGACCTCGTCTTCGACCTCGGTGCCCCGAGCTAGCCGATGTCGATCCACTCCGCCCCGACTCCCTCCGGCTTCCCCGAGACCTCCTCGCGCTCCGCTGTGAGCTTCCCGTCATTTTCCTCTCCCCCCCCCCTTGAATTTCCCCTGTAGTAGGCCGATCCACCCCCGCGCCCGGTGTCCCGACGAGCTCGCGGCCGCGGCCCCGTCGCTGTGCGCCCGCCGCGCTATGGCCCTCCTGCTCGCGCTCGCTGCACCCATGGACGCGGTCCCACTCGATCCGTACGCGCCTAGCCGCGTAGTCCCAGCCGTCGCGCGCACGCTCCTGCTCGCTGCTCGCGCCTGCTCCTACTGCCGCCTCCCGCTGCTTCTTCTACGGCCGCCACTGGCTGCGGTTTGCCTCGCACCGCGTGGCCCGCGCCTCTGCCGACCGCCGCCGTCCGCCCGCTGACCCGCCGCTCCTTGTCGAGGCCACCACAGCCGGACCTCCACCCGTAGTCGTCGCTGCCGCTGCTTGTTCTGCTGCTGCTGCAACTGCTTGCCTCGCCGGCGCCAGCTTCCGCGAGCTCCTGCTCGTCGCTCCCTGTGGCCGTGCACTCACGCAACGGTCTACCCCGTCTGCCGCTCACCGCGCCGGCCGTGCCGCGCTCCTGACCCACTCCCGCATGCCCCCGCCGTCCCGTTGCGCCCGTCGCCGCCTGCGCGTGTCGCCGCCGCGCCTCTCCCGTCGACGCCTGTGCGTGCCGCCGACGTGCCTCGCCCGTCCGCCGCTCCCTCTGGCCGCTGCTGCCGCGCAGCCCAAGCCCCGCTTCTGCAGTTGCCGGCGCCCACCGCTACCTCCAGCAGCGGTTGCCCGGCATGGTCGCCGGCGCCTCGTCGGGTGCGCCCCGACTCTACGGCCTCGCCCATAGCCCGTTTGTCGCGCCCGTTTGGCCCTATGGGCCAATGACTAGTGGGGCCCGCCCCCTATTAAAACAAAAGAAAATTTATTTTAAATAAAGTTAACAATTAGTAAAAATAATTAATTAATAATTTAATTAATTAATTCTTAGTTAACTATCTTAATCACACTGCCATGCGGGTCCCACCAGACCAGTTGACTGGTCAACCGTGGACCAGTCAACTGCTGAGTCAGTGGTTGACTGGACCCACTAGTTAGCCTCACTGGTGCACTACACCGGGTGCACCTAGCATTTCACTCTTATTTTTGAATTATAATTAAAATCCAGAAAATTGTTTAAAACTTTGAAAAATCATATAAAATAAACCGTAACTCGGATGAAAAAACTTTGTACATGAAAGTTGCTTAGAACGACGTGACTAATCCGGATACGCAACCCGTTCGTCCGCCACACACCCCTAGCATAGCGAACACGCAACTTTCCCCTCCAATTCATTTGTCCGAAAACGCAAAACTCCGGGGATACTTTCCCGGATGTTTCCCCCCTTCGTCGGTATCACCTCATACCGCGTTAGGGCATACCTACCACCGTGTATTGCCTCATTATGTTTTGAGATTCTTTGTTTGCATTATATTTATTGTTTCTTTCCCATCTTCTCTCGCTAGACACCGAGACCAACACCGCTGTTACCCAGTATGACTACGGTGTTGACGACCCCTCTCTTGCCGGAGCAACCACGGAAGCCCCCCCTTGATCACCAGATATCGCCTATTCCTCTCTACTGCTTGCATTAGAGTAGTGTAGCATGTTACTGCTTTCGATTTATCCTATTCTACCGCATAGCCTGTCATTGTTGCTACAATTGTTACCCTTACCTGCTATCCTACTCTTAGTATAGGATGCTAGTGCTCCATCAGTGGTCCTACACTCTTGTCCGTCTGCCATGCTATACTACTGGGTCGTGATCACTCGGGAGGTGATCACGGGCATACACTATATACTTTATACTGTTACATTATTTATGATACTGTTCGGAGATGGGGGCTGAAGGGGCAGGTGGCTCCATCCCGGTAGAGGTGGGCCTGGGTTCCCGACGGCCCCCGACTGTTACTTTGAGGCGGAGCGACAGGGCAGGTTGAGACCTGTTGGGGAACGTTGCAGAAAACAAAAATTTTCCTACGGTTTCACCAAGATCCATCTATGAGTTCATCTAGCAACGAGTGATCGGATTGCATCTACATACCTTTGTAGATCACGCACGGAAGCGTTCAAAGAACGGGGATGAGGAAGTCGTACTCGACGTGATCCAAATCACTGGAGATCCTAGCGCCGAACGGACGGCACCTCCGTGTTCAACACACGTACGGTCAGTGTGATGTCTCCTCCTTCTTGATCCAGCAAGGGGGGAGGAGAGGTTGATGAAGATCCAGCAGCACGACGGCATGGTGGTGGATGCAGGGCATCACCGCAGCAGGGCTTCGCCGTTAGACTGCGAGAGGGAGAGGTGTAGCAGGGGAGAGGGAGGCGCCAAGACACAAGGGTGCGACTGCCCCTCCCTCCCCCCCCCTTTATATAGGCCCCCTATGGGGGGCGCCGGCCCTAGAAGATGGGAACTCCTAGGGGGGCGGCGGCCAAGGGGTGGAGTGCCCCCCAAGCCAGGTGGGGCGCCCCCCTCCCTATGGTTCCCAACCCTAGGCGCATGGGATGGGCCTAGGGGGGCGCACCAGCCCACTATGGGCTGGTTCCCCTCCCCACTTTGGCCCATGGGGCCCTACGGGATGGGTGGCCCCACCCGGTGGACCCCCGGGACCCTTCCGGTGGTCCCGGTACAATACCGGTGACCCCCGAAACTATCCCGATGGCCGAAACTGCACTTCCTATATATAATTCTTCACCTCCGGACCATTCCGGAACTCCTCGTGACGTCCAGGATCTCATCCGGGACTCCAAACAACTTTTGGGTTACTGCATATTCATATCTCTACAACCCTAGTTTAGGATTGGGTCTTGTCCATCACATCATTCTCCTAATGATGTGATCCCGTTATCAATGACATCCTTATGTCCATAGCCAGGAAACCATGACTATCTGTTGATCAACGAGCTAGTCAACTAGAGGCTCACTAGGGACTCATTGTGGTCTATGTATTCACACATGTATTACGATTTCCGAATAATACTATTAGAGCATGAACAATAGACAATTATCATGAACAAGGAAATATAATAATCATTTTTTTATTGCCTCTAGGGCATATTTCCAACAGTCTCCCACTTGCACTAGAGTCAATCATCTAGTTACATTGTGATGAATCGAACACCCATGGAATTCTGGTGTTGATCATGTTTTGCTCTAGGGAGAGGTTTAGTCAGTGGATCTGCTACATTCAGGTCCGTATGTACTTTACAAATCTCTATGTCTCCATTTTGAACACTTTCACGAATGGAGTTGAAGCGACGCTTGATATGCCTGGTCTTCCTGTGAAACCTGGGCTCTTTGGCAAGGGCAATAGCTCCAGTGTTGTCACAGAAGAGAGTCATCGGGCCGACGCATTGGGTATGACTCCTAGGTCGGTAATGAACTCCTTCACCCAGACTGCTTCGTGTGCTGCCTCCGAGGCTGCCATGTACTCTGCTTCACATGTAGATCCCGGCACAATGCTTTGCTTGCAACTACACCAGCTTACTGCCCCACCATTCAAAATATACACGTATCCGGTTTGTGACTTAGAGTCATCCAGATCTGTGTCGAAGCTAGCGTCGACGTAACCCTTTACGACGAGCTCTTCGTCACCTCCATAAACGAGAAACATTTCCTTAGTCCTTTTCAGGTACTTCAGGATATTCTTGACCGCTGTCCAGTGTTCCTTGCCGGGATTACTTTGGTACCTACCTACCAAACTTACGGCAAGGTTTACATCAGGTCTGGTACACAACATGGCATACATAATAGAACCTATGGCTGAGGCATAGGGGATGACACTCATCTCTTCTATATCTTCTGCCGTGGTCGGACATTGAGCTGAGCTCAATTTCACACCCTGCAACACAGGCAAGAACCCCTTCTTTGACTGATCCATATTGAACTTCTTCAATATCTTATCAAGGTATGTGCTTTGTGAAAGACCTATGAGGCGTCTTGATCTATCTCTATAGATCTTGATGCCTAATATATAAGCAGCTTCTCCAAGGTCCTTCATTGAAAAACTCTTATTCAAGTAGGCCTTAATGCTGTCCAAAAGCTCTATATCATTTCCCATCATAAGTATGTCATCCACATATAATATGAGAAATGCTACAGAGCTCCCACTCACTTTCTTGTAAACGCAGGCTTCTCCATAAGTCAGCATAAACCCAAACGCTTTGATCATCTCATCAAAGCGAATGTTCCAACTCCGAGATGCTTGCACCAGCCCATAAATCGAGTGTTGGAGCTTGCACACCTTGTCAGCATTCTTAGGATCGACAAAACCTTCCGGCTGCATCATATACAGTTCTTCCTTAAGATGACCGTTAAGGAATGCTGTTTTGACGTCCATTTGCCATATCTCATAATCATAGTATGCGGCAATAGCTAACATGATTCGGACGGACTTCAGCTTTGCTACGAGAGAGAATGTCTCATCGTAGTCAACCCCTTGAACTTGTCGATAACCCTTAGCGACAAGCCTAGCTTTATAGATGGTCACATTACCATCCGCTCTGTCTTCTTCTTAAAGATCCATTTATTTTCTATGGCTCGCCGATCATCGGGCAAGTCAGTCAAAGTCCATACTTCATTTTCATACATGGATCCTATCTCGGATTTCATGGCTTCCAGCCATTTGTCGGAATCCGGGCCCGCCATCGCTTCTTCATAGTTCGAAGGTTCACTGTTGTCTAACAACATGATTTCCAAGACAGGGTTGCCGTACCACTCTGGTGCGGAACGTGTCCTTGTGTACCTTCAAAGTTCAGTAGGAGCTTGATCAGAAGTATCTTGATCATCATCATTAACTTCCTCTCTAATTGGTGCAGGCACCACAGGAACATTTTCCTGAGTTGCGCCACTTTCCGGTTCAAGAGGTAATACTTCATCAAGTTCTACTTTCCTCCCACTTACTTCTTTCGAGAGAAACTCCTTCTCTAGAAAGGATCCATTCTTGGCAACAAAGATCTTGCCTTCGGATCTGAGGTAGAAGGTATACCCAATAGTTTCTTTAGGGTATCCTATGAAGATGCATTTTTCTGACTTGGGTTCGAGCTTTTCAGGTTGAAGTTTCTTGACATAAGCATCGCATCCCCAAACTTTTAGAAACGACAGCTTAGGCTTCTTCCCAAACCATAATTCATACGGTGTCGTCTCAACGGATTTCGACGGAGCCCTATTTAAAGTGAATGCGGCAGTCTCTAAAGCATAGCCCCAAAATGACAGCGGTAAATCGCTAAGAGACATCATAGATCACACCATATCCAATAGAGTGCGATTACGATGTTCGGACACACCATTACGCTGAGGTGTTCCAGGCGGCGTGAGTTGTGAAACTATTCCACATTTTCTTAAGTGTGTACCAAATTCGTGACTCAAGTATTCTCCTCCATGATCTGATCGCAAAAACTTGATTTTTCTGTCACGTTGATTCTCAACCTCACTCTGAAATTCCTTGAACTTTTCAAAGGTTTCAGACTTGTGTTTCATTAAGTAGATATACCCATATCTACTCAAGTCATCAGTGAGGGTGAGAACATAACGATAGCCACCACGAGCCTCAACACTCATTGGATCGCACACATCAGTATGTATGATTTCCAATAGGTTGGTTGCTCGCTCCATTGTTCCTGAGAGCGGAGTCTTGGTCATCTTACCCATGAGGCATGGTTCGCACGTGTCAAATGATTCGTAATCAAGAGACTCTAAAAGTCCATCAGCATGGAGCTTCTTCATGCGTTTGACACCTATGTGACCAAGACGACAGTGCCACAAGTATGTGGGACTATCATTATCAACCTTGCATCTTTTGGTATTCACACTATGAATATGTGTAGCATTACGCTCGAGATTCATTATGAATAAACCATTCACCATAGGAGCATGACCATAAAACATATCTCTCATATAAATAGAACAACCATTATTCTCGGATTTAAATGAGTAGCCATCTCGTATTAAACGAGATCCTGATACAATGTTCATGCTCAAACTTGGCACCAAATAACAATTATTGAGGTTCAAAACTAATCCCGTAGGTAAATGTAGAGGTAGTGTGCCGACGGCGATCACATCGACCTTGGAACCATTCCCGACGCACATCGTCACCTCGTCCTTCGCCAGTCTCCGTTTATTCCGCAGCTCCTGCTTTGAGTTACAAATGTGAGCAACTGCACCGGTATCAAATACCCAGGAGCTACTACGAGTGCTGGTAAGGTACACATCAATTACATGTATATCACATATACCTTTCGTTTTGTCGGCCTTCTTGTCCGCTAAGTATTTGGGGCAGTTCCGCTTCCAGTGACCACTTCCCTTGCAATAAAAACACTCAGTCTTGGGCTTGGGTCCATTCTTTGGCTTCTTCCCGGCAGCTTGCTTACCGGGCGCGGCAACTCCCTTGCCATCCTTCTTGAAGTTCTTCTTACCCTTGCCTTTCTTGAACTTAGTGGTTTTATTCACCATCAACACTTGATGGTCCTTTTTGACTTCTACCTCTGCTGATTTCAGCATTGCAAATACTTCAGGAATGGTCTTTTCCATCCCCTGCATATTGAAGTTCATCACAAAGCTCTTGTAGCTTGGTGGAAGCGACTGGAGGATTCTGTCAATGACCACGTCATCCGGGAGATTAACTCCCAGCTGAGTCAAGCGGTTATGTAACCCAGACATAGTGAGTATGTGCTCACTGACAGAACTATTTTCCTCCATCTTACAGCTGAAGAACTTGTCGGAGACTTCACATCTCTCGACCCGGGCATGAGCTTGGAAAACCATTTCAGCTCTTCGAACATCGCATATGCTCCGTGTCGCTCAAAACACTTTTGGAGCCCCGGTTCTAAGCTGTAAAGCATGCCGCACTGAACGAGGGAGTAATCATCAGCACGTGTCTGCCAAGTGTTCATAACGTCTTGGTTCTGTGGGACGGGTGCGTCACCTAGCGGTGCTAGTAGGACATAATCTTTCTTGGCAGCTATGAGGATGATCCTCAGGTTCCGGACCCAGTCCGTATAGTTGCTGCCATCGTCTTTCAGCTTGGTTTTCTCTAGGAACACGTTGAAGTTGAGGACAATGTTGGCCATTTGACCTACAAGACATATTGTAAAGATTTTAGACTAAGTTCATGATAATTAAGTTCATCTAATCCAATTATATAATGAACTCCCACTTAGATAGACATCCCTCCAGTCATCTAAGTATAACATGATCCGAGTTAACTAGGCCGTGTCCGATCATCACGTGAGATGGACTAGTCAACATCGGTGAACATCTTCATGTTGATCATATCTTCTATACGACTCATGCTCGACCTTTCGGTCTTCTGTATTCTGAGGCCATGTCTGTACATGCTAGGCTCGTCAAGTCAACCTAAGTGTTTGCATGTGTAAAACTGTCTTACACCCGTTGTATGTGAACGTTGGAATCTATCACACCCGATCATCACGTGGTGCTTCGAAACAACGAACTGTCGCAACGGTGCACAGTTAGGGGGAACACTTTCTTGAAATTATTATGAGGGATCATCTTATTTACTACCGCCGTTCTAAGTAAACAAGATGCAAAAACATGATAAACATCACATGCAATCAAATAATAATAGTGACATGATATGGCCAATATCACATAGCTCCTTTGATCTCCATCTTGGGGCTCCATGATCATCTTGTCACCGGCATGACACCATGATCTCCATCATCGTGTCTCCATGAAGTTGCTCGCCAACTATTACTTCTACTACTATGGCTAACGCGTTTAGCAATAAAGTAAAGTAATTTATATGGCGTTTCTCAATGACACGCAGGTCATACAAAAAATAAAGACAACTCCTATGGCTCTTGCCGGTTGTCATACTCATCGACATGCAAGTCGTGATTCCTATTACAAGAACATGATCTCATACATCACATATATATCATTCATCATTCATCACAATTTTGGCCATATCACATCACAAATCACTTGCTGCAAAAACAAGTTAGACGTCCTCTAATTGTTGTTGCAAGTTTTACGTGGCTGCAAAAGGGTTCTAGCAAGAACGTTTTCTTACCTACGTAATAGCCACAACGTGATTTGTCAACTTCTATTTACCCTTCATAAGGACCCTTTTCATCGAATCCGCTCCAACTAAAGTGGGAGAGACAGACACCCGCTAGCCACCTTATGCAACTAGTGCATGTCAGTCGGTGGAACCAGTCTCATGTAAGCATACGTGTAAGGTCGGTCCGGGACGCTTCATCCCACAATACCGCTGAAGCAAGATAAGACTAGTAGCGGCAAGAAAGTTTACAACATCTACGCCCACAACAAATTGTGTTCTACTCGTGCAAGGAGAACTACGCATAGACCTAGCTCAGGATGCTTTCCCGGATGTTTCCCCCCTTCGTCGGTATCACCTCATACCGCGTTAGGGCATACCTAGCATCGTGTATTGCCTCATTATGTTTTGAGATTCTTTGTTTGCATTATATTTATTGTTTCTTTCCCATCTTCTCTCGCTAGACACCGAGACCAACACCGCTGTTACCCAGTATGACTACGGTGTTGACGACCCCTCTCTTGCCGGAGCAACCACGGAAGCCCCCCCTTGATCACCAGATATCGCCTATTCCTCTCTACTGCTTGCATTAGAGTAGTGTAGCATGTTACTGCTTTCGATTTATCCTATTCTACCGCATAGCCTGTCATTGTTGCTACAATTGTTACCCTTACCTGCTATCCTACTCTTAGTATAGGACGCTAGTGCTCCATCAGTGGTCCTACACTCTTGTCCGTCTGCCATGCTATACTACTGGGTCGTGATCACTCGGGAGGTGATCACGGGCATACACTATATACTTTATACTGTTACATTACTTATGATACTTTTCGGAGATGGGGGCTGAAGGGGCAGGTGGCTCCATCCCGGTAGAGGTGGGCCTGGGTTCCCGACGGCCCCCGACTGTTACTTTGAGGCGGAGCGACAGGGCAGGTTGAGACCTGTTGGGGAACGTTGCAGAAAAAAAAATTCCTACGGTTTCACCAAGATCCATCTATGAGTTCATCTAGCAACGAGTGATCGGATTGCATCTACATACCTTTGTAGATCACGCGCGGAAGCGTTCAAAGAACGGGGATGAGGAAGTCGTACTCGACGTGATCCAAATCACCGGAGATCCTAGCGCCGAACGGACGGCACCTCCGTGTTCAACACACGTACGGTCAGTGTGACGTCTCCTCCTTCTTGATCCAGCAAGGGGGGAGGAGAGGTTGATGAAGATCCAGCAGCACGACGGCGTGGTGGTGGATGCAGGGCGTCACCGCAGCAGGGCTTCGCCGTTAGACTGCGAGAGGGAGAGGTGTAGCAGGGGAGAGGGAGGCGCCAAGACACAAGGGTGCGGCTGCCCCTCCCTCCCCCCCTTTATATAGGCCCCCTATGGGGGCGCCGGCCCTAGAAGATGGGAACTCCTAGGGGGGCGGCGGCCAAGGGGTGGAGTGCCCCCCAAGCCAGCTGGGGCGCCCCCCTCCCTAGGGTTCCCAACCCTGGGCGCATGGGATGGGCCTAGGGGGGCGCACCAGCCCACTATGGGCTGGTTCCCCTCCCCACTTTGGCCCATGGGGCCCTCCGGGATGGGTGGCCCACCCGGTGGACCCCCGGGACCCTTCCGGTGGTCCCGATACAATACCGGTGACCCCCGAAACTATCCCGATGGCCGAAACTGCACTTCCTATATATAATTCTTCACCTCCGGACCATTCCGGAACTCCTCGTGACGTCCAGGATCTCATCCGGGACTCCGAACAACTTTCGGGTTACTGCATATTCATATCTCTACAACCCTAGCATCACCGAACCTTAAGTGTGTAGACCCTGCGGGTTCGGGAGACATGTAGACATGACCGAGACGGCTCTCCAGTCAATAACCAACAGCGGGATCTGGATACCCATGTTGGCTCCCACATGCTCCTCGATAATCTCATCGGATGAACCACGATGTCGAGGATTCAAGCAACCCCGTATACAATTCCCTTTGTCAATCGGTATGTTACTTGCCCGAGATTCAATCGTCGGTATCCCAATACCTCGTTCAATCTCGTTACCGGCAAGTCACTTTACTCGTACCGTAATGCATGATCCCATGACCAGACACTTGGTCACTTTGAGCTCATTATGATGATGCATTACCGAGTGGGCCCAGAGATACCTCTCCGTCATACGGAGTGACAAATCCCAGTCTTGATCCGTGTCAACCCAACAGACACTTTCGGAGATACCCGTGGTACACCTTTATAGTCACCTAGTTACATTGTGACGTTTGGTATACCCAGAGCACTCCTACGGTATCCGAGAGTTACATGATCTCATGGTCTAAGGAAAAGATACTTGACATTAGAAAAACTTTGGCAAATGAACTATACGATCTTGTGCTATGTTTAGGATTGGGTCTTGTCCATCACATCATTCTCCTAATGATGTGATCCCGTTATCAATGACATCCTTATGTCCATAGCCAGGAAACCATGACTATCTGTTGATCAACGAGCTAGTCAACTAGAGGCTCACTAGGGACTCATTGTGGTCTATGTATTCACACATGTATTACGATTTCCGGATAATACAATTAGAGCATGAATAATAGACAATTATCATGAACAAGGAAATATAATAATCATTTTATTATTGCCTCTAGGGCATATTTCCAACAAGACCACCTAGGAGAGAGGTGGGCCTGGCCCTAGTCGGCGTTCGCGGATACTTAACACGTTTAACGAGATCTTGGTATTTGATCTGAGTCTGGCCACTGGCCTATACGCACTAACCATCTACGCGGGGACAGTTATGGGCACTCGACGTCGTGGTATCAGCCGAAGCGTTCGTGACGTCAGCGACTGAGCGGCGCGCGCCGGGTTGGACTGGAATGCCTGCTCTTGTATAAGGGAGGCTAGGTTTGCTCACCGGCCGCGTACGCAACGTGCAGGTGTGCAATGGGCCCAGACCCCTGCGCCATAGGATTTAGACCGGCATGCTGACCTCTCTGTTGTGCCTAGGTAGGGCTACAACGTGTTGATCTTCCGAGGCCGGGCATGACCTAGGAAAGTGTGTCCGGCCAAATGGGATCGAGCGTGTTGGGTTATGTGGTGCACCCCTGCAGGGAAGTTAATCTATTCGAATAGCCGTGATCTTCGGTAACAGGACGACTTGGAGTTGTACCTTGACCCTATGACAACTAGAACCGGATACTTAATAAAAACACACCCTTCCAAGTGCCAGATACACCCGGTGGTCGCTCTCTAACAGGGCGACGAGGAGAGGACCGCCGGGTAGGATTATGCTACACGTTGCTACTTGGTGAACTTACCATCTACTCTCTTCTCCTGCTGCAAGATGGAGGTTACCAGAAGTGTAGTATTTGATAGGACTAGCTATCCCCCTCTTATTCCGGCATTCTGCAGTTCAGTCCACATATGATATCCTTATTCCATTTGGTACCAATGCATACATATGTAGTGTAGCTCCTTGCTTGCGAGTACTTTGGATGAGTACTCATGGTTGCTTTGCTCCCTCTTTTCCCCCTTTCTGTACCCGATTGTTGTGACCAGACGTTGGAGCCCAGGAGCCAGGCGCCACCGTCGACGACTACTACTACTCGGGAGGTGCCTACTACTACGTGCAGCCCGCTGACGACGACCAGGAGTAGTTTAGGAGGATCCCAGGCAGGAGGCATGCGCCTCTTTTGATCTGTATCCCAGTTTGTGCTAGCCTTCTTAAGGCAAACTTGTTTAACTTATGTCTGTACTCAGATATTATTGCTTCCGCTGACTCGTCTATGATCGAGCTCTTGTATTCGAGCCCTCGAGGCCCCTGGCTTGTAATATGATGCTTGTATGACTTATTTTATTTGTAGAGTTGTGTTGTGATATCTTCCCATGAGTCCCTAATCTTGATCGCACACATTTGCGTGTATGATTAGTGTACGATTGAATCGGGGGCATCACAATTGGGGAGAGCGTCAAACCAAGGAATTGGGCCTTGTACGCGGTCGACGCCAAGTAAAGACCATCCGTAGAGTGTTTCCATATGATGTCATCTTCGGTGTGCTCATGGAACTGGAAGTCATGAATGAGCATCCAAAGAGTAAAAAATTCACGGACGTGGTGGCCAGTGATAACGGTGTCTCGACTGATCTTCAACATCCAAGCGTTCCCCTTGAGAGCGTCCCGCACCTTTCAGTTCTTTCTCCTTGAGGCGTCAAAAATGAGAGGCACAATTTCCTTGGGCTTGCGACCAAGTAACCAAGGTGAGTCTCAAAAAGGCGTTTTGGCTTCATTGCCGATGATGATAGTAGTGGAGGCGTAGAAGAAGTCGCGGTCCTCCTCGGTGCAAGGGTTTCCTAGACCCACCCATAGTTTGCTCGGCTCCTTCCATTCATACCAAAGCCATCTCAGCCGCAAGGCACGGGCAAAGTTATTGGTGTTGAGGACACCCAGGCCTCCATAGCTTGTAGGTCGACATACCACATCCCAGTTGACTTTGCATTTTGCATCGGTAGTTTTGTCTGAGCCAGACCAGAGAAAAGCCCGCTCAATCTTGTTGAGGTTGTTGAGGGAGCCTTGCGGGACAATGAGTGGGGTGATGGAGTACACGACCTGGGAGGTGATGACCGACCGAACTAGGGCCGTGCGCCCAATGGTGGTGATATTTTCCCGTCCCAGGTGACCAATTTTCCGGTCGCCTTGTCCTCAAGGTATTGGAAGTCAACTTTCCTCAGCTACCACACTCAAAGCGGAAGATCCAAATATTTGATTGGGAAGGACACCCTTGATGCCGGAATACTATGGAGGATGCACGTTAAGTCAAGGTTTGCACACCGAATGGGCACCACTGAGCTTTTATGGAAATTAGTGCAGAGACCCGTCACATCACCAAATCCCTTTAAGATGGCCGCTAGGTTGTCAACATCTCTCTTTATTGGTGCCAAAAAATGGCGGCATCATCGGCGTATAGGGAGGTTCTAACCATGGCACCTCGCCCTCGGATCTTATGAAGGATACCCTTACGTGTTGCCGGTTCAAGGATCTTGTGCAGTGGGTCAATTGCAAGGACAAACAGAAGCGGCGAAATAGGGTCTCCTTGGCGAAACCCACGTCCATGCCTGATGGGGGAACCAGGCAGGCCGTTGAGGAGGAACCGCGAGGATGAAGAGTAGAGCAACGCAGCAATCCAATTCCGAAATTTATCTGGAAACCCCATGCGCTGCATTAGGTCCAACACATATTCCCATCTGACGGAGTCGAAGGCCTTTTCGGTGTCAAGCTTGAACAAGAGGGCCAGAGTCTTGCACTTGTGTAGACGGCGAGCGAAGTTCCGAACATACATGAAATTATCATGAATGCTCCTTGTGTTGGAGATCAGGGTGTCCATGTGTGGCGCAAGACGCAGAGATAAAATCTTGGCGATGGCATGAATGAGGCTAATGGACCTATAATCGGAGATGCCCTCGGCACCCTCCTTCTATAATCGGAGATGCTATCATGACGCCTAATGGGCCTATAATCGGAGATGCTATCATGACGCCTATTTTCTGCAACAATAATAATTTTGACTATGCATGGCGAGAGCAACTAGTTAACGAGCGCTCCTTCGGGAGCCTCGCAACGATCAGCGCCACTTGGCACACTCTCAGCCATTCGCCATGTGTCATGCTCTGGGCGCTTCCTTCAGATTTGTTTTTTTTCGCACGCGTTTTCGGCTTTTTAAATGGTTTTTTTCTAGGTTTTTTTACGTATTGGTTTTCCACCGGTCTTCCTAAACTTTTCAACAAAAAAATTGAAAAAAAAAATTCACGCGAAAAAACGCGTTTTTTTCCTTTCGTGAGAGGCACGGTTTTGCTTCCACGAGAGGCACGATTTTGCTTTTGCGAGAATCATGACCGTGCCTCTCGAAAACGAAAAATACACGTTTTCTGTTTTTTTTTCTTTCGCGAGAGTCACGGTTTTGCTTCTACAAGAGGCACGATGTGCTTTCGCGAGAGTCACGGTCGTGCCTCTCGGAAACGAAAAAAACGCATTTTTTCTTTCGCGAGAGTCACGGTTTTGCTTCCGCGAGAGGCATCGTTGTGCTTTCGCGAGAGCCACGGCCATGCCTCTCGGAAAGGAAAAAAACGCATTTTCTATTATTTTGTTCTTTCGTGAGAGTCACGGTTTTGCTTTCGCAAGAGTCACAGTTATGTTTTCACGAGAGTCACGGCCGTGCCTCCTCGGAAACGAAAAAAATGCACGTTTTCTTTTTCTTTTTTCCTTCCGCGAGAGTCACGGTTTTTGTTTCCGCGAAAGGCACGGTTGTGATTTCGTGAGAGGCACGGGCATGCCTCTTTCGAAAAGGGAAAAAACCTGTGCTCTCGGTTTGGTTTTTTCATGAAAAAAAAGTTCGTCAAAACCTATCAACATGGGATCTAGGTTTGAAGATCTCGACATGAGGAATCCAATGGTGAAAGCGGTTCGAAATTTGGACGCACGGTTTGAGAGATAAAACGTTTTGAATAAACAGATCTATGAAAAAAAGAAAAACTCCCAGGTTGCGACAAGTGGCGCGCTGCATGGGCGTCACTTGTCGCAACCATTGGAATTGGAGTGATCTTTGCAACGGGTACTCCTCAATTAGTGATTTCGATGCATGGCGATGCTTCTATGCTTTGAGCGACAGAGTCCTTCGAAAGTACTCACTCTGTAAATGCTTTTATATTTCTTTACGAAGAGAGTATGTCTGCATGTAGTGATATTTGCCCGAACTGTGATAAAGCGACTTTATTTTACCAGTCCACTGAAAGAAATTTAGTCACGTGCCGCCAGTTCAATACAATTATACTTTGTGTATTCAAGAAGAAGAAGAACAGTTTATCTGATGCCACAGAAAGATCTTTGGCCACTATCAACGTCTTTCTCGCATCGGTTCTCCATCGGAGATGGTCATCACATTGAAGTGGAGCAAACTTACAAGCTCAAGGAAGAAAATAGGCATTATTGCAGGCAGCTAAAACACCCTACCAGTGCCAGATATCGACTAACAAATCTAAAAGTTGTTCCTGTGACAATGGAAGCCGGGCCTTAAGATACTTGTGCATATACCTCCATTCGTCTACATGTTCTATAGCAGACATAGGCCAACCAAACCTGGTTAGCGCCTCTGGCAGTCCTCCACAGGCTTGAGCCATCTGCGCATGATACGAAACTCAGTTAAGTCAAGTTGGTTCACAAAGCAAGCAACACTACCAGAATAACCTTATATGCCTACGGCCTTATCTATGCCGACGGCTGCCGTAGGCATATATGGAGCTATGCCGACGGCCTGGCGAACACCGTCGGCATAGAAAAGCCGTCGGCATAGCTCCAGCTATGCCTACGGCAGCCGTAGGCATAGTAAGGTCGTCGGCATACATCGATCTATGCCTATGGCAGCCGTAGGCATAGATAGGCCGTCGGCAAAGAGGTGGCCCGGGGACAGACGGCGGGCTGACACCGTCAAGTCTATGCCGACGGCCCTAACGGCGGTCGTCGGCATAAATATCATCTGTTTTTTTACTAGGAGCTACCACGTGGCAGAGCTATGCCGACGGCAAAGCCGTAGGCATAGTTTTCCATCTATGCCTACGGCAAGGCCATAGGCATAGCCCTGCCACGTGGCGCCTCCTGGTAGCCCCGAAAACTATGCCTACGGCATGGCCGTAGGCATAGATATCATCTGTTTTTTATTTTAAATTATTATTATTTTTTAAAAGTTAAAATTTGAATAATTTAAATCTAACTTTTCTAAAAAGTTAAACATACACAAATTTTACGTCGACTTGGGGTAGAATTTTCCATAGATTATGAATATACATTTTGTTTTTGTTTTTGAGTATGTTAGAAATGTGACCTCGTGTACTTTTGCATATAGGTCCTTATACTTTTGGGGGTACATTGGACCAGTTGACCAGGGTTATTGATACTTGGATCGATTTTGACAAATTTTATATGGTTTTTTTATCCAGTGGCGTAGATCTCCGAGTCAACTGGTCCAGGGTTACGCCGGTCGGGGCCTTTTGGGGGGTAGCAATGCCACGAGAGCATTGCCCCGGGTCCTCATACACGTCTTAAGGTGTGGTGGCATGTATGAAGAGGCAATACGCGGCTCCAGTGTGTGCCCCCCCCCCTAACGGATGGCAATGAAATCGAAGTAATCCCTCTGCGGTTTTGGCGTTGCATGAAATATTTCTAAACACTCGGAGTGTGATCAATTCATGAAATTTTTACACAGTGTAGACACATGTGATATAATAGGTGTGGCAATTTCTTAAATTTTTTAAAGATGCAAGAGTATGTGAAAAAAAACCCACTATGGATTGTTCTTCGCGTGTCTATGAGTGTGGTCAGGGGCCTTCGGGGGCTAGCTATGCCACCAAATATTGCGCTGGGTCCTCTTACATGTCTAGAAGTGTGGTGTCAGGTGCAAACACCCGTCATGCAGCTCTGGAGTGTGACCCCCTTCACAAAACCGGACACGTTCTCTCTCGATAACTAGATACTACCTTGGAGATGGTGTAGTTTACAAGCGGCCTCTAGTCAGGCTTCTGTGAAACATGCTCAAACTTTTACCACACCCTACAAGGGCCATATGACTACACCATGCCATGCCTCGAGGATTTCCGGCATCATATGATTTCCCGTGGATTTTAACGACTAGATTCGGCATGCCGCTGAGGTACATTCACCCTACAGTGGTGGGGCCTGCCCCTCCTTTGGTTGCACTAGGCCTACACATACCGCAAAGACATCATATATGATTTGACAAACCACTTCTGGACATCATTTTAGGTGGCTGCCGTGCAGATGTGCAATTTCCCGCATTTAAACCCTACGGATGCAGTAAATGTGTCAAATATTGCAGGTGGGCTCGAAAAATGCCATGTACTGGCACGTGTCATGCAATGGCCCCCTTTGAGAGCACGAGAAGTTTCAAGGTCAACGGAGCAACGGACAACACACTTTCTTCACAAACCAGACACATTCTCTCTCGATAGCTAGATACTACCTCCGAGATGGTGCAGTTTCAAGCGACTTCCGGTCAGGCTTCTACGAAACGTGTTAAAACTTTCACCGTACCCTACAAGGGCCATATGATGACACTGTGCCAGGTCCCAAGGATTTCCGGCATCGTATGATTTTTGGTCGATTTTAACAGCTGGATCCGGCATGGCGCGGAGGTACATTCGCCTCCCGGTGGTGGGGCATGCCTCTCCTTGGGTTGTACTAGGCCTACACATACCGCAAAGACATCATATATGATTTGACAAACCATTTCTGGACATCATTTCAGGTGGCCGCCGTGTAGATATGCAATTCCCGCATTGAAACCCTACGGATGCAGTAAATGTCTCAAATATTGCAGACAGGCCCGAAAAATGCCATGTACTGACACGTGTCATGCAGTTGCCCCCTTTGAGAGCACGAGCAGTTTCGAGGTCAACGGAGCAATGGGCAACGCACTTCCTTCATAAACTGGACACGTTCTCTCTCGATAGCCAGATACTACCTCGGAGATGGTGCAGTTTACAAGCGACCTCTGGTCAGACTTCTACGAAACGCGCTAAAATTTTCATCACAGCCTACAAGGTCCATATGACGACACCGTGCCAGGTCCCGAGGATTTCCGGCATTGTATGACTTTTGGTCGATTTTAACGGCTGGATCCGGCATGCCGCCGAGGTACATTCGCCCCCCGGTGGTGGGGCATGTCCCTCCTTTGGTGTTGTCGTTCGATGGTGAGGGACGTCGCACGTGTCATCGTCGACGGTGACGGGGAAAGCCGAAGAGATGTTCCGTGCGACTGTGCGTAGGTCCCCGTCCGGACTCATAGTCGTCATACCGAACGCACCATTCCCCGATCCATTCCCTCCCCACCTCACCAGACCATCTCCTCCTCGCCGCCCTTCTCTCCCCTCATGGATCGTCGACGGTCGGTGCAAGATGGTAGAAAAAATTAGAAGAAAAACAAAGGGAAAACACAATTGTATGAGCTTCTTTCTATTGGTGGAAACTTTGTGCCACGGACCGATGACGTGGCGCATATCCATCCATCTATCCATCTGGCTGTCCACCCCACGACCATCCATCCATCCATCTAGAGAAAAGGAGAAAAAAGAAAAAGAAAAAAGAGCCCACCCAACCCCTACCTCGCTCTCTCCCCACGAACCTCTCTGTCTCTCGCGACTCCTCTCTCCCCCACGAGCCTCTCTCCCTCGCCGCCGCCACCACCCACGCCGGCCAGTTCCGGCGAGCTCCGGCGGCGCACAGCACGCCCCCGAGCTCCCCTAGGTCCGCTCCACCTCCCCCTCCGTCCAGAATCGGCGCTCCCGCCCTCCACCGTCCCCGTGGCTAGCTAGGGTTTCGGCCGCCACCCCTAACATCGCCAGGATCAGCCAGATCCGGTGACGGCGAGGCCAGAGCTCGACGGATCCATTACCGGCGTGTCACAGGTATGTCCTTCCCCTCTTTCCTCGCCCGGATCCACCCTCCCCACCTCACCTTCTCCTTTCCTTCCCTTGTTGCAGGTCACCTTGGCGCGGTCTGGACGACGACGATGGCAGGAGGGCGCCGTCCTTCCTACTGGCGCACCTAGCTGGCGGCCCTGTCCTGCTCGAGGAGGCGGGCTGCCTAGCTCAAGCACGGCCACGACGGCCCACCTCGGCAGGTAGCACCTCCATCTCCTCCGCCTCCTTCCTCTGCTCACTACTGCTGCTGCTAAGTAGAGGAATATGTGATGCAAATCCTCTTGTGTGAAGGAATTCTAGAGGGATTTGTATGAAGAAGTCCTTTATTTATTTATTTGTCTAGTTAGTACCAAACAGAGAGAGAAGATGAGTTTAGAATCCTGGTTCTTTAGTTAGATAGTACCAATAGGGATTGGTTAATTTTGCTGCTACAACTCGAACGGAGATGATGAGCGAGGTGGAGTACAAGGTGATGAAAGTTGACGCAACGCTGAGCCAAACCCACTCCTTGCCGAAGCAACCTAGCTGTGGTTCTCTTAAGTCACGAAGCTGGATATATCCTTCACCGGTAGCTAGTTTGATCTATCCTGATGGACAAGCTAACATACATAGCAGTAGTTGCTTTTTTTATCATTCCCCCACCGGCCAGAGCACAACGTACACACACAGAGAGAGGAAATCTCTAGTTAGCTTTTTTTAGTTTGTCCTCTAATTAGCAGAAACTACTCATTCTTACTCCCCGCAGGTGGCTGGCAGTATCATCCTTGATCTATATTTTTTGGATGGTTAGTCAAAGAGCATGTGATTAATAAATTAGTGGAAGTGCAGGTTACTTTGTTGTTTCCCCTAGATCTGTTCTGACGAACATGCATATGCATCACACTAATCTGCTTCATCATAATTATTAAATCCAAGCATGTAAGTCGCTATAGCATTTGCACATCAATCCAGATATGTTTCATTACTCCAGTTTCTACCTTTAGTTTTATATATGGGCTATCTACTACACAATTTAATTACTCTGCATATTTTGTATTACCTGAACATGGATAAATTGCATGTAAAATTTTGGTTCCCATAGATCTCTCGGTTGAGTCAAGGACTCTAGGTAGCAATTTTTTCTATCTCAATTTCATTTGCTATAGTCAGTTACTATTTCGCATTAATATGTTCAGATTCCCAGTTATGATTAATTGATCATATGTACCTTTGGATCTTCCAAAACAATCAACATTTTATCTGCGCTATTTTCTTTCACATTTGCCCTTTTGTTCATATCTATAGATCTATTTATATATATTCTTTTTTTGTTTCTGCCAAGCCACATATGCATCAATTTGAATGAACTTAAATTTGATCCTTTGTTCTATTTATATATATTATTTTTTTGTTTCTGCCAACCCACATATGCATCAATTTGAATGAACTTAAATCTGATCCTTTGTTTGGTATTACCTACATATAAATTGATTATCCATCTCTTCTTTGATGCACAGGTAGGTACCGCTTATGTACTGGAGCCTTGATCTTAATTTTTCTTCATTGGTAATAATATCATCTCTCAAGAAGTCCTTTACAGATATATGTAGTACAGCGGGTCATTATTTATTTGTTGCTGTGATGTCAAGCTCTGTTTTCTTTATTATGACAAGTTGCAAAATTAGTAGTGGGAAGTAAACTTTTGTTAACTTGTTGGCTGAACCAATGGAACTACTGTTATATTTGATTTGTTGCTCAACTAGTGCTGCAATGATGGAACCGATGATTGTGCATGGTGCATCCATCCATTCTATCGGAGTGGCTGTGTTTTTTTCTTCTTGTGCTAAGATTGATAGCATCACATATCCTATTATTTTGTTTCTCCAGTAGAGCCTTGTGAGTTGATGTGTCTGCCACCGTCCTCGAATGGTTGTGCAATAATAATGGTCCTAGCTAATTACTAGTATGTGCTGTTGCTAAAACAACTTGCTCCTCGTTTAGCAACAACAACAACCACGCTTTGGTTCCCCAAAATTCAGATGGCACTTGCATCTCTACATACACACACATATGAATATGCACCTCGGTTTGGTTCAGTTTGCATGTTTACATTTGCTTATCTTGGTGGCACTTGCATTAATGGTGTGTTCTGCCCTTGTAGATGTCCTTGGAGAAGATGGCCATTGGAGTGTAGGGGAGGAACAACCTTGTCTTGCTCAAGGAGGAGGACCACCCGATCTCGACGACGGCACGGCAACAGGTAGCACTCGCCTCCCTCCCAAGGTGAAGGTCTGATCCGCCTGTTTACATGGTCTGCTCTTGTCTTATGCATGTGAGGGGAGAAGAAAGCCATTGGACTGAATTATATTTGCATGTGAGGGGAGAGGTCTTTTTGGTAGATGCAGAGTATAGATTCACAAAATTCACCACATGAGCGTACTACCTATATCCAAATTCTGGATAGCACTTGCATCTTTTGTATGTACACATGAAAAAGCATGACGTTTTGCTTCAGTTTGTATGTGTCCAATTGTTTTTTTACTTTGACTGAAACTATCTATCTTGGTGGCACTTGCATCTCCTGTACATACATACATATGAATCAGCACCACACTTCTCTTCAGTTTGTATGTGTCATTTTTTTTGGTTGAACTTTGACTGAAACCAACTGGATGGCACCTCAATTTGTACATGCACATGAATCAAACACCACCTTGGTTTAGTTTTGTATGTGTCCTTTTGTTTTTACTTTGACTAAAACCAACTCGATGAAACTTGCATCTTCTGTATATACATATGAGTCAGCACCACACTTCTCTTCAGTTTGTATGTGTCAATTTTTTGGTTGAACTTTGACTGAAACCAACTGGATGGCACCTCAATCTGTACATGCACATGAATCAACACCACTTTCATTTAGTTTTGTATGTGTCAATTTGTTTTTACTTTGACTAAAACCAACTCAATGGCACTTGCATCTTCTGTATATACATATGAATCAGCAGCACCACACTCTGGTTCAGTTTATATGCATCAATTTTTTGGTTTTACTTTGACTGAAAATTTATATGAGTAAGTATCATCAGTCACAATCAGAGACCAATTTCTTTCTCTTTGGAGCTCAATTTCTTTCTCTTTGGAGCTTGCCTTGAACAACTCATGCTTGATAGATACACCCAAAACTGGAGCATCTTCATTAAAGGCAATAATTTTCTGCCTTTTTAGTTGGATGCCCCTGTTCTAGGCGGGTTTCTTTTGGTAAATTCAGTGTATAGATTACATATTCATCCTCATATGTAGGATCTTCGGTTTGTTATACTGACTGTATGCCACCTCCATCGTTGCAGCCTTGTCTCCCCCACCAATGCCCCTCGGCCTCCTCTAATGCTGCTGTGGAGTCTTAGAATGGGAATGTTATGTACATAAAAAATATTCTATGGTCTGTGTTTGCAAATCCATGGTTGTTGAATCATGTCTGTATAAGCATTTGTAAATAGCTAGCCTTTTTGGCTAATCTTTTTTTTCGTTCTGGTGAGCAAGTATGCCGACGGCAATGCCGTAGGCATAGATGGCCCTCGTGATACCAGAAGCTGCCATGTGGTGTGTATGCCTACGGCAAAGCCTACGGCAAAGCCGTCGGCATAGTTTTGCATCTATGCCTACGGCTAAGCCGTCGGCATAGCCTGCACCAGGAGCTACCAGAATGCGCCATGTGGCAGGGCTATGCCTACGGCTTAGCTGTAGGCATAGGTTTGAAGCTATGCCTACGGCTAAGCCGTCGGCATAGCCCTGCCACGTGGCGTCTCTTGTATGGGCAGCACTTGACGGCGGCAACAGCAATCACCGTTAGGCACGAAGCATTGCCGGCATAGATGTACGGACGCCGTCGGCATAGGCATCTATGCCGACGGCCATTCTATGCCGACAGGGACCTGGGGTACGCCGACGCATATGTTGCCGACGGCCTTATGCCGACGGGAGCCGTCGGCATAGGCCTATGCCGACGGGTATCAGGGCTATGCCGACGGCCTGGACCGTCGGCATAGGGGCTCAGTGTGGTAGTGCAAGAAGCAACTTCTATGAAAGTTGAAAGGAGCAGCTGAAGCGCTGCAACGATAAAGGAAGGATTTGCATGCATGATGAATCTACGTTACGTATTGTACATCTTTGGCAAGCGACCGAATCCGAGAATCTTGGAGGATTTTATCCCCAACGCAGTCTCTGAAGAGGCCCCACGCGTCGTCTTCCCCCATGCACCCGACCTCGACGACGTTGTCCGCGGCGCACCCCATGAGGGCGCACACGTCCGGGCTCCTCGTGGCCCCGACCACCTTCTGGCGCCGCCCGCCCTTCCCGAGCGGCGTCGGCAGTCGGCAGGCCGACCGCCGCCAGGTCGACGGGCGCCTCCAGCGGCCCGTCGATCAGCAGCAGGAAGCTTTTGCGCGAGAGTTCCGCGCGGATGAGGCAGGCCCGGCTCCGGTCGTCCGCCGACGACATCACGCCGGTCACCGACCACCCGCTGCCCACGTCCAAATAGAACACGCGGTCGAAGAGGGCGTGGTACGGGCTGGGCTGCCGGAGCGGCGTGAGGAGCGATGTCTTGCCGGCGCCCCGCCGGCCCCAGATCCCCAGCCGGTCGTCGCCGGGGAGGTCGCTCTCGAGGAAGTCGTGCATTCTGGTGAGGTGGCTGTACACGCCTCGCAGGTGGCGGCAGGCCGAGCGCAGCCGGTCGAGCCTCGCCGGACGGCCGTGGGCGCGCGCCGCCGCCTCCTCGAGCTTCGCGATGGCACCCTTGAACTTGATCATGTGGATGTGGTAGATGATCTTGATTAGGAGCCACATGGTGATGCGTACGTACGGGGTTCGACGATCGCGCACGAGAGAACCCCACGCAGCGAGAATCGACTCGACTAGCTATTGCGTACTACAACCTCAGAATATGTAGAATTCGTATCAGGAGGGGATCGTGTCCAACACGAACATGGCTTCAACTTCAACTTGTATCGCACATGACTTGAATTGCTCCTGAAGCCATGGTGAGTCGAACGCGTGGACGATCTGCCATATTAGGCGCTACTAGCCTGAAGAACTGAAGAGGGGAGAAATTCAGTCAAAATCACTCAGAGTAGCACACTTTGTGGGATGATTGCGAGGAATTTACGACGAATTAGGATATGCACTTAGGCCAACCAAAACATGTCGGCTAGGGTTTATAGGCTTTATAGGCTTGCATTTTTTAGAAAGTAAAAAGTAAAAAGTGCCCCAGTGCTGTTCTCGGATTTCAAACAGAGATAGGAAGACTAACATTAGCTGCGATGGAGGGCTGCAGTGCTTCGAGGCAGCTCAACGAAGCAGTAAGTTGCCGTTAGATGCAGATCCAACAGCCGGGAATGTTTGGTTTCTTCAGCTAAGCACAACGGAGTGTCGATTTCTTCAGAGATCAAAGCGGTTGGGGCCTGACATATGCTATACTTCAGATTCAGAGGGTTATAGGCTCATCGCATACAGGTAAAGAATCACATTTTCTTTTAAATTTTGACATCAGAACATGGCATCATAACTTCATTCGGGCCAACATAATAACCACGACAGACAACACGACTACCAAGTACAGCAAACCAACTTCACCACATGACTGAATGCATACTGCAAGCCCACAGTACAACAGAGCTTAAGATGACACGATAGGGGCATTCGACCGTCGTCAGATTATGCCTACCAGTCAAACAATGTAACTGAAACAGCGGCAGCTAGATTATTCCGCAGTATGGCTACTGGCATTGCGTTGAGCTTCATGGAAGCCTCGTCCCCTCAGAAGTACGGCCTGTAGCGTGTCGGCCGGCGGAATCTGGGAACTCTCCTGAAAATAGCACAAAAAGATAAGATATCTGTTAGAACAGGCCATACAATTGAACATCCACGTTTTGCAAAAGCTGCGGAACTCACCCATATCCGTACGGTGGGAAATACGGTGCCCCGTATGATCTATAAGGGTAGGCATGGTAGGGATTGAATCCGCGTGGAGGACGCTGCTTCATCCCAGGGACGTTAGTCCTCTTTGGTGACACCTGTTGGGCACAACAGAATGAAGGTTGATTTTAAATTCAAAGACATTATTAAAGAGAGGTGGTACTGGAAACTCAATGTCTGAATGAAAAGCTGTTAATATGTCTGCACCTTGATCTGGCGACCATGCAACTCAGATTCATTCAGATTAAGAGCCTCCTGAACGGCTTCTTGTTCTAGAAATTCCACATAAGCAAAGCCTTTTGGCTGTCCAAACTTGTCGGTCAAGATTGTCACTCTGTTGACGGTTCCACAAGCTTGGAAATGCTGCTGTACTTCCTCTGGTGTACATGCATAATCAACCTGCAGTACATGATAATATCAGAAAAACAAATCTCAACTGGATGGAGATGAAAGATTAAAAAAATAGATTATTCAGCTAAGAATTTACTGACACAACAAGATTCTACTAGATACTGTGTCTACTTTGCACTTGAAGGGTAATCATATAGTTATAAACAGCTGCTTACAGCTGTATACTCCCTCCGTCCGGAAATACCTGCTGGAGAAATGGACGTAGATATTTCCGGACGGAGGAAGTATTAGTTAATGACGAATATAGATGGTCTTTGGCTTACTACACAAGCTCAAGATTAAAACAAATGCAAATGACATTGTAACCGAGGGAAGGTTAAATTAATATACAGCCAGAGAAAACTATCGCTGATATAGAGATTAGTCGATAATATTCAAGATCTAAATGGTTATTCCTCAAAAGTCAAAATTGAAGGTACAACAGAAACCTCGCTACCGTAAGTAGCGGTATCCAATAGGAACAATGAATGAGATTACATAATCCATAGGGAAGTAGATGAGAAGTCATTCAGTATGATTCGCAAGGAACATTTGTGGGACTATGCTTTTGTTGGGGGGTGGGGGGTGGGGTGGATGATAGTTAACAATCTGAGAACGGTAAAAGTAAAAGTCATGCATTGCATGACACATGGAGAAGTTGTAATTTACGGAACACATGTGAAGAAAAGCTTGAAAGCCTGCTAACAGCATAAACTTGCGTGTGGAAGATGCAACTTCTATATTCTTTTGCTCCCTACAGTCTATAATGCAAGCATTTCAAGAAAAGCAGTTCAAGAAAAGTTCTGTTAGTATCAACGTTTGGTTAATCTTCTATATAACTATACTCCCTTCAAGAATCTTAAGGTAGGAAGTACCTCAACAGCATTTAGTTAAAGTAAAGTTTTGTCTTCTGCAATTCCATATATAAACCCAGCTCTGTGGGAAGTACAGAATGTTGGGCAACTTTACTTGCATTTAGAGTTACATGTAATCCTCGTAAACCGTTAGAAACACTTTTATGCTAACGCAGAAGCAGACATCACGTTTAGAGAAAGATCAACGATAGACCATAAAGAGAGCGAAAAGGAGCAGCATGAATATGGGTTTTGGTAGCACATGGACAGTTCTGAAGTGAAAAGAGGGAGAGGAGCGATAAGCAAGCGCACATTCAGAGTGAGCAAAAGAACGGTCAACATAAGGCTCCATTCTGATGATACACTTACATGTCATACCTATCCACCGTTCAGGTGATTCTCACTGTACGAGTTGTTTAGAATCACACCACATCACACGCAGGTCCAAGTCTCAAGCGCCAAGAGCAGCAGATTTCTAGACTTCCTTTCTGTCTTCAGGGAGGTAACTTATCCTATACTATGTAAACTCGTTTTTCTTTTTTCTGCTTTTTTCTATCCATTTTTCCAGGATATATTTCTTCTTTTTTCCAGGGATTTTTCTCTTAATCTACTAATATATACTAAAACACGAGATGGTACTGAACCATCGGAAAGTTCTTGATATCAAAAGCCTACCCCTGCGACCATCACATTGTGCAATTAATGCACCAGAGCATTAGAACAGGGGGACATTCCAATATAAAAACAATAGTATACATTTTCTGAGATTTTAGCATACTAGCAAATGATGGTGACAAAGGTTAACACTAATCTAAACAACACTGCAAAACTGCAAATGGAAATTATCCTTTGCTATGAGGAACGGCATTAAGCATGAACTACAATTAAGAGCAATAGCATATCAAAGAGTTATGAATTAGCTATATATTGCCTGCTGACAGCAACGGTAGGCAGGAACAGAGCAATTTCAGGATCCACTCCATATTATGCATTGAACATTTGAACATAAGAGAAGTGGAGAATAAATCAGACCTTTTGGCGTAAGTATCCCTTATCTAAGTTAAGTGCACCAAAGACATTTTCGACTAACTAGCAGTCAGTACCCAATATCTAATGAAGTCCATATATCCACACTTTTTATGCTACATAGCCAACAACTATACGAATACCTTGGCAACACAAGTGTACATCTATCATAATACAGACCCAACATTTGGCATGTGTGCGGCCACCAGCCATGCATGTGTGAGAGAGAGATTAGGAAATCTTACATTTCCAACATAAACAGAGCGGGCATCAACCTGTTCTTTTGCCTCAGCCGTAGACGCATTGGCATCTCCTCCTACAGAAGAAAATAGGTAAGTGCATAAGACAACTGGTAGCACGTAAAAGATGAGGCACCAAAACACTGATAAAAATAAATCACATTGTGTTAGAAAACTTTGCTGTAAGCACCAACGGATCCATCACAAATAAAAAGGCAGTAAACACTAAATCAAATGTCTAAAGCTCATCCAGATATATATTTAATGAGAAAATGTCCAAAATTAGCCCAAAAAGCAAGCATATGCATAACCATGGAAAATCATTTTGAAAGACAGCCATAACATTTATCCCACACTCGCTTGTTTTTACCACAAGACACGAATAAGTATTCATGCCAAAACAAAGATTAATACAAGGCATGCAACACAATCATGCCACTACTTCAACTACATAAGCAAGAAACCACGAGGCATATCTTCATTGCACAGACCTAAATTTACTGTTGGTGATATTATGAAAATATGAAGTAATCAGTACAAGGAGCAGAAAGATTGGAGAAGAGTGAGTATTATAGAGAGAGAAAAGAACAAGGGTCCCAATATGATATAAAATACTGAAAAATAAGGAACTCTGAAATATGGCGGCAGTTTAAAATTGAAACATTAGCACAAAATTATTCTTGAAGTGCATATCCTGGACATAGTCATATAGAAGAACCAGATCTCTAGGGCCTATGCCGGGATTACAAACAGCAAACCAGTCAACAAAAGTTCAGATTCATGTAACTCAATAGTGGTGCAGAAGGAACTTAAAACATACTGCTCGCGTGTGGTTACAAACTACACAACTCGGCACTATGTGCAGAAGGCACAATTCATCCGATTTATTTTACCACTCAACACTATAAAATGGGCCATAAAGTTACAAACAACACCTACAATAGCTGCAATTTCAGTGTAAACAAAAACAGTAATCTGGTCAGATTTATGAGTACCAATCTCATATTCATCAAATTGCCTGACAGCCTACTGCGCGTGGGATTACAAGACCATCACGAGGCATCCCCAAATAGATCAAAAGCGGCTAGAAGCAACCTAAGCAAATCGCAACAAGTACAAGGAGGCGCATCTAGAAAGACAACCTTGCATCTCCTTGGCGACCTTGGCCTGCATGTCGCGCAGGGCGGCGGCCTCCTCCTCCATCTCCTTGAGCCTACGCTTCATCTCGTCGAGCTCCTGCAGCGGGCGAGAAAGCGCGCGGTCAGAACTAAACTAGGTTTAGGGTTTAGCGCGCAGACAGGGAGCCGAGGGATGGGGATGGGGGTGGGGGCAGGGGTGGACCTTCGCTGCGTCGTCTCCGGCGGCGGCCATGTCGACGTCGGCGCCTTCCATGTCGCCGTCCACGGGGATCTCCTGGCCGTACACCTCGTGCTCCTCCTCGTCCATGGCCGTCTCTCCCCGATCTAAACCCAATTCGGTGGATTTTTTTTTTTTTTGGAGTTGATCCGGTTCGGTGGATTTGGGGTCGGAAGCGAAGATGGAGCGGGTGGGCTCGGTCGGTACTCCGCGTATGCTTCAGTTGGGCTTATGGGCCTCGTACTATCATCGCTGCTCTTGGGTTTTGGGCTTATAATGGACTATACGCCCGTTGGGCCTGGGCCTGGGCCTTGTAGGTGGGTCCAGACATCGCGGGGAAAGGTGCCGGACGCATTCCCGTGCCTTCTGGACTGTTCGGAGCGCAGCTGCGCGGCGGGGCATTCGCGAAGCTTCTAAATCCTTCCCCAAGCCACATCGCGGATATAAATCTCCACAGTCCCCGGCGATCCGCGTCGTGCTCATCGCAGTAAAATCCAGAAACATCCGACGAACACAGGCAGGGAGAGAAGGGAGAGCGTGGACAATGGCATCACGGGTGGTGTTCTCCAACAGGATCCCGCTGGTGCGCGCCATGGAGAACCTCCTGGCCGCGTCCTCCGGGTCGGCTCTCAGGCCGGCTGCCGTCGCCGGCGGCGTCCGCGGGTACAACGCCGGCGCGCCCCTCCGGAGCTACGACCGGGACGAGGCGGTCGAGCGCAGCCCCCGCAGCGGCGCGCGCGAGCGCGACGTCGGCGTGCCCAGCTTCTTCTCAGGTAGTCGTCATTCCGCACCATGCTTGTCACTCCAACGCGTTGGATTCATCTCTCCGCTGCGCGATCTGAACCAGATTCCAACTCCGGCAGCGTGCGTGACAGAGTTTTGTGCTGACTGTTCTTGTGCAGATGTGTTCCGTGACCCGTTCAGCGCGCCGCAGAGCCTGGGCCGGCTGCTGAGCATGCTGGACGACGTGGCGGCGGCGTCCCCCGACGGCGCGGCGCGGGCGGCGCCGCTCCGGCGCGGGTGGAACGCGAGGGAGGACGCGGACGCGCTGCGGCTGAGGGTGGACATGCCGGGGCTGGGCAAGGAGCACGTGAAGGTGTGGGCGGAGCAGAACAGCCTGGTGATCAAGGGCGAGGGCGAGAAGGAATCGGACCGGGAGGGCGCCGACGCGCCGAGGTACAGCGGCCGGCTCGAGCTCGCCGGGGACGTGTACCGGATGGACCAGATCAAGGCCGAGATGAAGAACGGCGTGCTCCGGGTGGTCGTGCCCAAGGTCAAGGAGGAGGAGCGCAAGGACGTCTTCGAGGTCAAAGTGGACTAGGCACTAGGCAGGATCACGCGAAGTTTCGCGTCACGGAATAGCCGAGTCGTCTCGTGTGAGCCGAGTAATAATAACTAAAAATAACTCAAGCTTTTTTGTTTGTCGTGTTGGGTCTGGATGTTTTGGTCTCGTGTTAAGTGCCTGTACGAGTATGAATCGATCAAACAATAGATCCGTTTTTCTTGGTCTTTCTTCTGAAGCAAATTTTACATATCGTATAAGAGGGCCACGGCCCGAGAATATAGAGCACGACGCAAATGATTTCAAATCCCTGAAATACTTTCTCTCAACCGTGATGCGGACGGCTGGCGTTTGTTGCCGTTATCCACCATTGTGCAAAAACCTTCCTTCCCATTCCCTCACGTCAGCCGGCCGCCTCCGGCCCAACCTGCGCCGGCGGCGGCGCCAATTTCGGTGGCCACCGCGACATACCCATCGGAGCAGCGACATGAGAAGGAGAAGGACTAGGCATGTGAGGTCAAGGTGCTCGCCGGCAGTGACCGACATGGTCGCCGCTCTTGACCTGCATCCTCGCGAAACTGTGGCGCGAGCAATAACTACCGTCCTCCGCGGTGTGACCGCAAAAGGAGCAACAATAACAGCGAATGAACGATAAGGATGCCCTCCGTCTCAACCGCGCACGAGCAAAGCAGTGTTGTTAGAAGTAGCAGCAAACGAATCGATTGATTCGTAGCCATAAACGATGATAACCTTATTTCTTTGGTTCTTCTGCATTTCTGTCCTCCGTTTGTATTGAATGTACATGTCTCTCTATATTCTGTAAATTACCATCTCGTAATTTTTGGAAATTATAAGACTTACACAACCATATTTATAGAATTGCACATTGACCATCAGGTAGTTGGTCAGGTGGCAGCAGAACTTACACATCATACTGGAAGGGCTAGTTCAGGGATGCCATCGGTGAAAACTGCACGTCAATGGGTAGGGAAAAGGTTGTACACTCTCGTCAGCGTGGTAGTTCACGCACGGCCGCGGAGTTCCATACTCTTGTCGACATAGTTGCACACGTGCGTCCTTGGAGTTGCACACTCTTATCGACATGTCCCATAGTCTCATCGGTATTATTGCACACCCGTAGTTACGGAGTTGCATACTTTCGTCTCCATTGTTGCACACGCAAGACCGCGGAGTTGCACGCTCTCGTAAACATAGTGGCATATGTGTGTCCGCGAAGTTGCACACTCTTGTCTGCACAGTGGCACACGTCCGGCTGCGAGAGATGCTCATGTACATCGGTGGGGTTGCACACTCTCGTCGGTATAGTCGCACATGCGTGGCCGGAGTTTCACACTCTTATCCGCATAATTGCACACACACGGCTGCCAAAGGTGCTTACGGACAGTTGCGGGGTTACACAATCTCGTTCGCATAGTTGCACATGGCAGCGGCAGAGTTGCACATTCTTGTCGGCATAGTCGCACATGCGTGGCTGCGAAGTTGCATACTCTCGTCTGCATGGTCGCACACGCACGGCTACGGGAGGGGCTCAAGGACGGTTGCGGAGTTGCACAGTCACGCCACAGAGTTGCATGCTCATGCCGTGGAATTGCACGCGTTCATCTACATATTCGCACATGCACGACCACGAAGTTGCACACTCTCGTCGCCATAGTTGCACATAGGTGGCCACGGAGGTGCACACTCTCATCTGCATAGTCGCACACGCATGGGGTGCAGGAGATGCTCACGCACAGGTGCGGGAGATACTCACGCACGACTGTCAAGTTGAAGATTCTCCTTGTGTAGTCCCACATGCGTGGTCACGAGGGGTGCACACTCTGTCCTGCATAGTCGCACGCGCATGGCTACGTGAGGTGCTCATGCACGACCGTGGAGTTGCACACTCTCATCTGTATAGTCACATAGTTGCACACGCACAACCGCGAAGTTGCACACTCTCATCGGCGTAATCGCACGCCGCGGAGTTGAAGACCCTAGTCCGCAGTCGCACACATACTGTTGTGGCAGGTGCTCACACACGGATGTGGAGTTGCACACTCTCGCCTGCAGAATCGTACATGTGTGACCACGGAGTTGCACAATCTCGTCCGCATAGCCGCACATGAATTCATGTGGGAGGTGCTCACGCCCAGCCTTAGAGTTGCACACTCCAGTTCAACATAGTCGCACATGCATGGTCACAGAGTTAGCCGGGGCACCAGGTAAAATTGCATATTTCATTGTTAGAGAGTAGTATGGGGTGATGTTTTTAGTGAAAATTGCATGTCCACAGTTAGAGGAAAAAGTTGCATATCGACTGACAACTAGTTGCACATCGACAACTAAACAGTTGCACCAAACGGAGACTAAATTGCACACATAAAAGTTCGTCAAAACATACCAATACGGGATATAGTTTGAAGAGCACGCCGCGAGAGTTCCAACAATGAAAACGAATCTTAATTCCAGCGCGTGGTTTAAAAGTTATGACTTTTACACGAATGCTTTTGTAATACTTTTCTGTTACATGATACTTTTTCTAATATATGGATCAAAATTGTTTTTTATATCAATTAGAGGTGACGATAAATTACCCTTTATAGATTAGGGGATCAAAAATTTCTATTTTAGGCCGGCCGCTCGCGAAAGGCCAGCGAGCAGCCGGCCGCTACCTAGACTCGTCCTTTGACCTTTAGATTGATCCAAACATGGGGATTTCTACCTGGCGGCGCCTGGCTTGCTCTGCAGGCTCCCGCACCCTGCGCATGCCCTATATGTATGTCACTGTCGTCTATCGTTTGAACCTGCCGCCGGCGACCTCGAGCACGCATGTGGGAGCAACTTCAACAGGCGATAATGCGCCACCGCCATAGTGCAAGGCCAGCCATCAAGCTGGTGCCAAAGCCTCCGGCCGCCGCCACTCGAGAAGAGGAGGCTCGGGCACCGCTTGGCGTCCGATGGTGCGTCCATGACGGTGCAGCTCCCTACGGAGGCTCGTCACAGTCTACGGGTGCCCCAGCGTAGCACTGTTGGCTCGCGCGCCGGCGATGACCATGGCCGTCTAAACCCGACTTGAAGACAGTGTGCATGCGCACCTTAGGCTCCAGCCGTTCGGCCCCCCAGGGCGCCTAAATAGAGTGGCCTGGGGGCGTGCCGGCGCTAGTTCGGCCCCTGGGGGCGACCTAGCTCCCAGTCACGCCCCCAAGCGCCGGCCCCAGGATGCGGGAAATTTGAACTAGGTCGTTCCCGCTCATAAAAGACGCCACAAATCCGGCGATCGGACGTAGTCTGACGTTACAAAAAACAGAGCGCCGCACGCCGCAAGTTCGCGTGCGTAACGAATCACTCGGTGGGGTCGGCTCCAGGCGTTGGCGGAGTCGGCATGCGCGGGCTCGGCGGTGTCGGAGCTGCTTCGATGCTGGGTTGTGTCGGCGCGGCTTCGGTACTACTGGGCGGCGATGTAGAGGCGTCGTTCGGGCTTGGCGTCTGTGTGGCCGTGGGCGCGGGAGCTGGCGTTGTCGGCGTCGTCAGTGTCGCCGAGGTGCGAGAAGGGCAACGGTCCACGGCGGAGATGGGGCGTCGGTGTGGACGCGTAGGCGGGCGGCGAGTAGTTGTATGGAGGGTACTGCACGCCGACGAAGGCGGGCGAGGGTGTGCGCGTCGCGGGGTGGCCATGGGGGAAGGTCACGTTTGGGTTGAACCCACCGTGCGCGTCGCCGTCGGCGTAGCCGGGCGACGACGATCCCCATGGAGATCCGACGCCTTGCTGTCCTCAGGGCGCGTACTGGGCGTGGCTGACGACGGGTGGATTCATCATCCCCGCCTGGTCGATCGATGAGGAGGACGCCGCCGCGCGCGCCGCGTTGTCGCGGGCCTTCTTGGCGATGGCCCTGTTCCGCCGGTCGGCGGTGACTGCGTCGCGTCGCTGAACTTCCACCCTCCACTCGACGTTCGACATGCCCGGTGGTTTCAATGGCGGCGCCCTCGGCTTCCTCTGCTTCGGCTGGGCCACGGTGCCAGTCGTGGTTGCCGCCGCGCGCGGCATGGCGTACTTCTTCGGCGGCATGGCGGCGACTGGAAAGCCAGCGAGAGGGGGTTTGGCGGAAGAAAGGGAGGGAATGGCGGGAGGAAGGCAAGCGAGCAGGAGGGATGCGAGGGAAAAGCGTCAAGAAACGGCGGGAAAAGGCCCTCGGGTCGCCGCCAGGGCGGACCCACGCGCCTTTTTCGCTTGTGCCGGCTCCCCAAGCGCCCCCCAGGGCGCCGGGTTCGGCCTGGGTCCGCCGGCACCAGTTTTAGTCCGAGCCGGCGAAAAACAGGCTTCTGGGAACGCGACTGGGCCGTTTTTTTGGCGCCGGCGCGGCAAAAACGCCTGGGAAGGGCCTGTTGGGGGTGCAGCTGGAGCTGCCCTTAGCGGGGACAGGGCTGCAGAAGCGGCAGTAGCGACCCCGACCATCTCGTCAACGTCGTTGTTCCATCATGGCACGACAATGTCTGCAGATGGAAGCCGGCAGCGTCCATCTCCACGGGGTTGCAGTTTGCTTCTGGTCCAGGGCACACAACCACCATGTTCGGTCCAGCACATCGCAGCACGCGCATAGCCAAACGTTGGCGCGCTCGCGACCGAGGTAGGCAGCATGCATGCCTTCTCGAACTCCGCCACCGCGGCCAAGCTGTTCGACGAAATGCCTAGTCGCTGTTGTGTTAGACAAGATGCACGTAGAAGATAGCTTCAAACCTAAGGAGCTGATTGATTCCGGTCGGATACGTACTCAACACACTCAAACATGTAGGTCCGATCTTATTGCAACAAGAGCTAGTTTCACGTGGAGCAATTGCTCCTTCGACATGCCGCTCTCCAGCTCACCTTCTGTCGCCACCCGGTGTGAGTAGCGGCACACTCCAAGCCGAACGACGACGGCCAGCGGGGCCAACGGTGAACAAGCGGCGCACCCGTAGTCCGCGCCTCCATGGAGAACCTGCGCGTGGTGTCGGTCGAGAGGAGCGCAGGGAGGCGGCGGCGGGGAGAGTAGCTGGATCAGCGGTGTCGGCAGGCTTCGAAGGCATGCACAGCCCCATCCTACGTGTCTGTCTTTAATTTGCAATCCCGCCATCCCAGGGTGCCACGTCAGCAATTCTAGTTCTAAATGGGTGTAAGGGTGATTACAACCGGGATCGAAAACTTTAGGGTATGGACTTCAGGGATTTAGACGTCGGGATTCATTTGCGTCGTGCTCTACGTCCTCAGAGTTTAAAACAGACTTCACTCTCACAAATACCGCGTCAATCCCCAACAAACGACCCCTCACAAATACCGCACTGACGGACAACATTTTGGGAAGCAATGCCCATGATGCCCTGGCCCTCCTGCAACACGTCAGAGCTCGATTCGCTTCCAATCCGGTCGTCCACGTGGAGTTCTTCGGCCTCCTCACGCGCTTCAGCAAGGGAAAGGGGCCATGCCGACCTCGTCCAGCACTTCGATGCCTACAACCCATTTTTAGTGGCCCAGGCCAGCATGAAGTCGAGTCAGCCCGTGAAGATGTGACGACACGGCCCAAGAGGGAGCGCCGTCGGCCGGTCGTTCTCAATGCCGACGGTATTGAGCCCATGCAGTTCATCGAGCGAGTGAGGCTGGCGGGCGACAGGCTCTACGACAGGGTCCTCGTGTTGCTCTTTCACGTGCAGATGGAGGAGGCACTCGACGCGAACGAGATCTACAAGATGGCATGGGAGGTTTTCGGCTCCACGTACAACAATCTCCTCCGCGGTTTCACCGAGTATCTTCTGACTGGGCACGACTTTCTGAGGCGTCGCATGATGAAGGAGACGTTGGAAGAGCATCGTGCTCCCGCAGCAAAGCGCAAGGCCCCTGCCGTCGCAGCGGCCATGAACCCAGTCGGCGACGGGCACAAGAAGAAACCTCGCATCGACGAACGGAAGATGACGGACCGACACGCCTCCCCTCTTGTCATCGACACCTCAAAGAGCGACAAGTTCTCTGGGTGTAGGAAGGCATGGGAGTTTGAGACCACATACTCGAAGCTGGTGGTCGACTAAGACGCACAAAGAAAGCACTAGAAGAAGAACCGCTGGGACACCACGGACGGCCACACAAATTTGAGGAACTCTACCCTCGTCGTGAGTGCCAGGGGGTTCTCCAGAAGATGTACGGCGACATGTTTGGAGCGATGCAAGAGGCACTCAAGGACGACGTGCGCACGGAGCTGGCGCTAAAGACGATACTACGCAGGATGAGGAAGCTAGAGCATGTGGCATTGAAGATGGCGATGGAGCGGTGGGATCCCGCCCGAGTGAAGGACCGGGTGTACAGGTGTTGGGTTTCGTAGTAATTTCAAAAAAATTCCTACGCACACGCAAGATCATGGTGATGCATAGCAACGAGAGGGAAGAGTGTGATCTACGTACCCTTGTAGACCGACAGCGGAAGCGTTGTGACAACGCGGTTGATGTAGTCGTACGTCTTCACGATCCGACCGATCCAAACACCGTTACTCCGGCACCTCCGAGTTCTTGGCACACGTTCAGCTCGATGACGATCCCCGGGCTCCGATCCAGCAAAGCGTCGGGGAGGAGTTCCGTCAGCACGACGGCATGGTGACGATCTTGATGTACTACTGTCGCGGGGCTTTGCCTAAGCACCACTACAATATTATCAAGGACTATGGTGGCTGGGGGCGCCGCACACGGCTAAGAATAAGATCACGTGGATCAACTTGTATGTCTCTGGGGTGCCCCTGCCTCCGTATATAAAGGACTAAAGGGGGGGTGCGGCCGGCCTAGGAGAGGCGCGCCAGGAGAGTCCTACTCCCTCTGGGAGTAGGATTCCCCCCCCCCCAATCCTAGTTGGAATAGGATTCGCGGAGGGGGGGAAAAGAGAGAGAGGGGCCGGCCCCCTCTCCTTGTCCTATACGGACCAAGGGAGGGGAGGGGCACGCGGCTCATGTTGGGCTGCCTCTTCTCTTTTCCACTAGGGCCCACTATGGCCCATATAGCTCCCGGGGGGTTCCGGTAACCTCCCGGTACTCCGGTAAAATTCCGATTTCACCCGGAACACTTCCGATATCCAAACATAGGCTTCCAATATATCAATCTTTATGTCTCGACCATTTCGAGACTCCTCGTCATGTCCGTGATCACATCCTGGACTCCGAACAAACTTCGATACATCAAAATGCATTAACTCACAATATAACTGTCATCGTAACCTTAAGCGTGCGGACCCTACGGTTCGAGAACAATGTAGACATGACCGAGACATGTCTCCGGTCAATAACCAATAGCGGAACCTGGATGCTCATATTGGCTCCTACATATTCTACAAAGATCTTTATCGGTCAGACCGCATAACAACATACGTTGTTCCCTTTGTCATCGGTATGTTACTTGCCCGAGATTCGATCGTCGGTATTCCAATACCTAGTTCAATCTCGTTACCAGCAAGTCTCTTTACTCGTTCTGTAATACATCATCTCACAACTAACTCATTAGTTGCAATGCTTGCAAGGCTTATGTGATGTGCATTACCGAGAGGGCCCAGAGATACCTCTCCGACAATCGGAGTGACAAATCCTAATCTTGAAACACGCCAACCCAACATGTACCTTTGGAGACACCTGTAGAGCTCCTTTATAATCACCCAGTTACATTGTGACGTTTGGTAGCACACAAAGTGTTCCTCTGGCAAACGGGAGTTGCATAATCTCATAGTCATAGGAACATGTATAAGTCATGAAGAAAGCAATAGCAACATACTAAACGATCGGGTGCTAAGCTAATGGAATGGGTCATGTCAATCAGATCATTCAACTAATGATGTGATCCCGTTAATCAAATAACAACTCTTTGTCCATGGTTAGGAAACATAACCATCTTTGATTAATGAGCTAGTCAAGTAGAGGCATACTAGTGACACTCTGTTTGTCTATGTATTCACACATGTATTATGTTTCCGGTTAATACAATTCTAGCATGAATAATAAACTTTTATCATGAAATAAGGAAATAAATAATAACTTTATTATTGCCTCTAGGGCATATTTCCTTCAGTCTCCCACTTGCACTAGAGTCAATAATCTAGTTCACATCGCCATGTGATTTAATAGCAATAGTTCACATCACCATGTGATTAACACCCATAGTCCACATCGATATGTGACCAACACCCAAAGGGTTTACTAGAGTCAGTAATCTAGTTCACATCGCTATGTGATTAACACCCTAAGAGTACTAAGGTGTGATCATGTTTTGCTTGTGAGATAATTTTAGTCACCGGGTCTGTTATATTCAGATCCATAAGTATTTTGCAAATATTTTATGTCAACAATGCTCTGCACGGAGCTACTCTAGCTAATTGCTCCCACTTTCAATATGTATCTAGATTGAGACTTAGATTCATCTAGATTAGTGTCAAAACTTGCATCGGTGTAACCCTTTACGACGAACCTTTTTTCACTTCCATAACCGAGAAACATATCCTTATCCCACTAAGGATAATTTTGACCGCTGTCTAGTGATCTACTCCTAGATCACTATTGTACTCCCTTGCCAAACTCAGTGGTAGGGTATACAATAGATCTGGTACACAGCATGGCATACTTTATAGAACCTATGACCAAGGCATAGGGAATGACATTCATTCTCTTTCTATCTTCTGCCGTGGTCGGGCTTTGAGTCTTACTCAATTTCACACCTTGTAACATAGGCAAGAAACTCTTTCTTTGACTGTTCCATTTTGAACTACTTCAAAATCTTGTCAAGGTATGTATTTATTGAAAAACCTTATCAAGCGTCTTGATCTATCTCTATAGATCTTGATGCTCAATATGTAAGCAACTTCACCGAGGTCTTTCTTTGAAAAACTCCTTTCAAACACTCCTTTATGCTTTGCAGAATAATTCTACATTATTTCCGATCAACAATATGTCATTCACATATACTTATCAGAAATGCTGTAGTGCTCCCACTCACTTTCTTGTAAATACAGGCTTCACCGCAAGTCTATATAAAACTATATGCTTTGATCAACTTATCAAAGCGTATATTCCAACTCTGAGATGCTTACACCAGTCCATAGATGGATCGCTGGAGTTTGCATATTTTGTTAACACCTTTAGGATTGACAAAAACTTCTGGTTGCATCATATACAACTCTTCTTTAATAAATCCATTAAGGAATGCAGTTTTGTTTATCCATTTGCCAGATTTCATAAAATGCGGCAATTGCTAACATGATTCGGACAGACTTAAGCATAGATACGAGTGAGAAACTCTCATCGTAGTCAACACCTTGAACTTGTCGAAAACCTTTTGCGACAATTCTAGCTTTGTAGATAGTAACACTACTATCAGTGTCCGTCTTCCTCTTGAAGATCCATTTATTATCAATGGCTTGCCGATCATCGGGCAAGTCCACCAAAGTCCACACTTTGTTCTCATACATGGATCCTATCTCAGATTTCATGGCATCAAGCCATTTATCGGAATCTGGGCTCATCATCGCTTCCTCATAGTTCGTAGGTTCGTCATGGTCAAGTAACATGTGAAGGAAATATGCCCTAGAGGCAATAATAAAGTTATTATTTATTTCCTTATAATCATGATAAATGTTTATTATTCATGCTAGAATTGTATTAACCGGAAACATAATACATGTGTGAATACATAGACAAACAAAGTGTCACTAGTATGCCTCTACTTGACTAGCTCGTTAATCAAAGATGGTTATGTTTCCTAACCATGAACAATGAGTTGTTATTTGATTAACGAGGTCACATCATTAGTTGAATGATCTGATTGACATGACCCATTCCATTAGCTTAGCACACGATCGTTTAGTATGTTGCTATTGCTTTCTTCATGACTTATACATGTTCCTATGACTATGAGATTATGCAACTCCCGTTTGCCGGAGGAACACTTTGGGTGCTACCAAACGTCACAACGTTACTAGGTGATTATAAAGGAGCATTACAGGTGTCTCCGAAGGTAGATGTTGGGTTGGCGTATATCGAGATTAGGATTTGTCACTCCGATTGTCGGAGAGGTATCTCTGGGCCCTCTCGGTAATACACATCACATAAGCCTTGCAAGCATTACAACTAAAATGTTAGTTGTGAGATGATGTATTACGGAACGAGTAAAGAGACTTGCTGGTAACGAGATTGAACTAGGTATTGGATACCGACGATCGAATCTCGGGCAAGTAACATACCGATGACAAAGGGAACAACGTATGTTGTTATGCGGTCTGACCGATAAAGATCTTCATAGAATATGTAGGAGCCAATATGGGCATCCAGGTCCCGCTATTGGTTATTGACCGGAGACGTGTCTCGGTCATGTCTACATTGTTCTCGAACCCGTAGGGTCCGCACGCTTAAGGTTACGATGACAATTATATTATGAGTTTATGCATTTTGATGTACCGAAGGTTGTTCGGAGTCCCGGATGTGATCATGGACATGACGAGGAGTCTCGAAATGGTCGAGACGTAAAGATTGATATATTGGAAGCCTATGTTTGGATATCGGATGTGTTCCGGGTGAAATCGGGATTTTACCGGAATACCGGGAGGGTTACCGGAACCCCCCGGGAGCTATATGGGCCATAGTGGGCCTTGGTGGAAAAGAGAAGAGGCTGCCCTAGATGGGCTGTGCGCCTCCCCCTTCTCCTATTAGGACTAGGAGAGGTGGTCGGCCCCCTCCTCCTCTTTTCCCCCTCCGCGAATCCTATTCCGACTAGGATTGGGGGGGGGAATCCTACTCCTAGAGGGAGTAGGACTCTCCTGCGCCCTCCTCCTTGGCCGGCCAGCCTCCCCCCCTCTACTCCTTTATATACGGAGGCAGGGGGCACCTCTAGACACACAAGTTGATCCACGTGATCTATTCCTTAGCCGTGTGCGGTGCCCCCTGCCACCATATACCCCGATAATACTGTAGCGGAGTTTAGGCGAAGCCCTGCTGCTGTAGTACATCAAGATCGTCACCACGCCGTCGTGCTGACGGAACTCTTCCCCGACACTTTGCTGGATCGGAGTCCGGGGATCGTCATCGAGCTGAACGTGTGCTCGAACTCGGAGGTGCCGTAGTTTCGGTGCTTGATCGGTTGGATCGTGAAGACGTACGACTACTTCCTCTACGTCGTGTCATCGCTTCCGCAGTCGGTCTGCGTTGGGTACGTAGACAACACTCTACCCCTCCTTGCTATGCATCACATGATCTTGCGTGTGCGTAGGAATTTTTTTGAAATTACTACGAAACCCAACAGTGGCATCCGAGCCTAGGTTATTTATGTTGATGTTATATGCATGAGTAGAACACAAGTGAGTTGTGGACGATACAAGTCATACTGCCTACCAACATGTCATACTTTGGTTCGGCGGTATTGTTGGACGAGACGACCCGGACCAACCTTACGCGTACGCTTACGCGAGACCGGTTCCCTCGACGTGCTTTGCACAGAGATGGCTTGCGGGCGACTGTCTCTCCAACTTTAGTTGAACCAAGTATGGCTACGCCCGGTCCTTGCGAAGGTTAAAACGGAGTCTATTTGACAAACTATCGTTGTGGTTTTGATGCGTAGGTGAGATTGGTTCTTACTTAAGCCCGTAGCAGCCACGTAAAACATGCAACAACAAAGTAGAGGACGTCTAACTTGTTTTTGCAGGGCATGTTGTGATGTGATATGGTCAAGGCATGATGCTGAATTTTATTGTATGAGATGATCATGTTTTGTAACCGAGTTATCGGCAACTGGCAGGAGCCATATGGTTGTCGCTTTATTGTATGCAATGCAATCGCGATGTAATGCTTTACTTTATTACTAAACGGCAGTGATAGTCGTGGAAGCATAAGATTGGCGAGACGACAACGATGCTACGATGGAGATCAAGGTGTCGCGCCGGTGACGATGGTGATCATGACGGTGCTTCGGAGATGGAGATCCCATGCACAAGATGATGATGGCCATATCATATCACTTATATTAATTGCATGTGATGTTTATCTTTTATGCATCTTATCTTGCTTTGATTGACGGTAGCATTATAAGATGATCTCTCACTAAATTATCAAGAAGTGTTCTCCCTGAGTATGCACCGTTGCGAAAGTTCTTCGTGCTGAGACACCACGTGATGATCGGGTGTGATAGGCTCTACGTTCAAATACAACGGGTGCAAAACAATTGTGGACGCAGAATACTCAGGTTATACTTGACGAGCCAAGCATATACAGATATGGCCTCGGAACACGGAGACCGAAAGGTCGAGCGTGAATCATATAGTAGATATGATCAACATAATGATGTTCACCGATGAAACTACTCCATCTCACGTGATGATCGGACATGGTTTAGTTAATTTGGATCACGTGATCACTTAGAGGATTAGAGGGATGTCTATCTAAGTGGGAGTTCTTAAGTAATATGATTAATTGAACTTAAATTTATCATGAACTTAGTACCTGATAGTATCTTGCTTGTTTATGTTGATTGTAGATAGATGGCTCGTGCTGTTGTTCCGTTGAATTTTAATGTGTTCCTTGAGAAAGCAAAGTTGAAAGATGATGGTAGCAATTACACGGACTGGGTCCGTAACTTGAGGATTATCCTCATTGCTGCACAGAAGAATTACGTCCTGGAAGCACCGCTGGGTGCCAGGCCTGCTGCTGGAGCAACGCCAGATGTTATGAACGTCTGGCAGAGCAAAGCTGATGACTACTCGATAGTTCAGTGTGCCATGCTTTACGGCTTAGAATCGGGACTTCAACGACGTTTTGAACGTCATGGAGCATATGAGATGTTCCAGGAGTTGAAGTTGATATTTCAAGCAAATGCCCGGATTGAGAGATATGAAGTCTCCAATAAGTTCTATAGCTGCAAGATGGAGGAGAACAGTTCTGTCAGTGAGCATATACTCAAAATGTCTGGGTATAATAATCACTTGATTCAATTGGGAGTTAATCTTCCAGATGATTGCGTCATTGACAGAATTCTCCAATCACTGCCACCAAGCTATAAGAGCTTCGTGATGAACTATAATATGCAAGGGATGAACAAGACTATTCCCGAGCTCTTCGCGATGCTGAAAGCTGCGGAGGTAGAAATCAAGAAAGAGCATCAAGTGTTGATGGTCAACAAGACCACTAGTTTCAAGAAAAAGGGCAAAGGAAAGAAGAAGGGAACTTCAAGAAGAACAGCAAGCCAGTTGCTGCTCAAGAGAAGAAACCCAAGTCTGGACCTAAGCCTGAAACTGAGTGCTTCTACTGCAAGCAGACTGGTCACTGGAAGCGGAACTGCCCCAAGTATTTGGCGGATAAGAAGGATGGCAAAGTGAACAAAGGCATATGTGATATACATGTTATTGATGTGTACCTTACTAATGCTCGCAGTAGCACCTGGGTATTTGATACTGGTTCTGTTGCTAATATTTGCAACTCGAAACAATGACTACGGATTAAGCAAAGATTGGCTAAGGACGAGGTGACGATGCGCGTGGGAAACGGTTCCAAAGTCGATGTGATCGCGGTTGGCACGCTACCTCTATATCTACCTTCGGGATTAATATTAGATCTAAATAATTGTTATTTGGTGCCAGCGTTGAGCATGAACATTATATCTGGATCTTGTTTAATGCGAGACGGTTATTCATTTAAATCAGAGAATAATGGTTGTTCTATTTATATGAGTAATATCTTTTATGGTCATGCACCCTTGAAGAGTGGTCTATTCTTATTGAATCTAGATAGTAGTAATACACATATTCATAATGTTGAAGCCAAAAGATGCAGAGTTGATAATGAAAGTGCAACTTATTTGTGGCACTGTCGTTTAGGTCATATCGGTATAAAGCGCATGAAGAAACTCCATACTGATGGACTTTTGGAACCACTTGATTATGAATCACTTGGTACTTGCGAACCGTGCCTCATGGGCAAGATGACTAAAACACCGTTCTCCGGTACTATGGAGAGAGCAACAGATTTGTTGGAAATCATACATACCGATGTATGTGGTCCGATGAATATTGAGGCTCGTGGCGGATATCGTTATTTTCTCACCTTCACAGATGATTTAAGCAGATATGGGTATATCTACTTAATGAAACATAAGTCTGAAACATTTGAAAAGTTCAAAGAATTTCAGACTGAAGTTGAAAATCATCGTAACAAGAAAATAAAGTTTCTACGATCTGATCGTGGAGGAGAATATTTGAGTTACGAGTTTGGTGTACATTTGAAAAACTATGGAATAGTTTCGCAACTCACGCCACCCGGAACACCACAGCGTAATGGTGTCTCCGAACGTCGTAATCGTACTTTACTGGATATGGTGCGATCTATGATGTCTCTTACTGATTTACCGCTATCGTTTTGGGGTTATGCTCTAGAGACGGCCGCATTCACGTTAAATAGGGCACCATCAAAATCCGTTGAGACGACGCCTTATGAACTGTGGTTTGGCAAGAAACCAAAGTTATCATTTCTTAAAGTTTGGGGCTGCGATGCTTATGTGAAAAAGCTTCAACCTGATAAGCTCGAACCCAAATCGGAGAAATGTGTCTTCATAGGATATCCAAAGGAAACTATTGGATACACCTTCTATCACAGATCCGAAGGCAAGACTTTTGTTGCTAAATTCGGAAACTTTCTTGAGAAGGAGTTTCTCTCGAAAGAAGTGAGTGGGAGGAAAGTAGAACTTGATGAGGTAACTGTACCTACTCCCTTGTTGGAAAGTAGTACATCACAGAAAATTGTTTCTGCGACACCTACACCAATAAGTGAGGAAGTTAATGATAATGATCATGAAACTTCAGAACAAGATACTACTGAACCTCGTAGATCAACCAGAGTAAGATCCGCACCAGAGTGGTACGGTAATCCAGTTCTGGAAGTCATGCTACTAGTTCATGATGAACCTACGAACTATGAAGAAGCGATGGTGAGCCCAGATTCCGCAAAGTGGCTTGAAGCCATGAAATCTGAGATGGGATCCATGTATGAGAACAAAGTATGGACTTTGGTTGACTTGCCCGATGATCGGCAAGCAATTGAGAATAAATGGATCTTCAAGAAGAAGACTGACGCTGATGGTAATGTTACTGTCTACAAAGCTCGACTTGCCGCGAAAGGTTTTCGACAAGTTCAAGGGATTGACTACGATGAGACCTTCTCACCCGTAGCGATGCTTAAGTCCGTCCGAATCATGTTAGCGATTGCCGCATTTTATGATTATAAAATTTGGCAGATGGATGTCAAAACTGCATTCCTGAATGGATTTCTGGAAGAAGAGTTGTATATGATGCAACCGTAAGGTTTTGTCGATCCAAAGGGAGCTAACAAAGTGTGCAAGCTCCAGCGATCCATTTATGGACTGGTGCAAGCCTCTCGGAGTTGGAATAAACGTTTTGATAGTGTGATCAAAGCATTTGGTTTTATACAGACTTTCGGAGAAGCCTGTATTTACAAGAAAGTTAGTGGGAGCTCTGTAGCATTTCTGATATTATATGTGGATGACATATTGCTAATTGGAAATGATATAGAATTTCTGGATAGCATAAAGGGATACTTGAATAAAAGTTTTTCAATGAAAGACCTCGGTGAAGCTGCTTACATATTAGGCATTAAGATCTATAGAGATAGATCAAGACGCTTAATTGGACTTTCACAAAGCACATACCTTGACAAAATTTTTGAAGAAGTTCAAAATGGATCAAGCAAAGAAAGGGTTCTTGCCTGTGTTACAAGGTGTGAAATTGAGTAAGACTCAATGCCCGACCACTGCAGAAGGTAGAGAGAATATGAAAGATGTTCCCTATGCATCAGCCATAGGATCTATCATGTATGCAATGTTGTGTACCAGACCTGATGCGTGCCTTGCTATAAGTTTAGCAGGGGGGTACCAAAGTAATCCAGGAATGGATCACTGGACAGCGGTCAAGAACATCCTGAAATACCTGAAAAGGACTAAGGATATGTTTCTCGTATATGGAGGTAACAAAGAGCTCACCGTAAAAGGTTACGTTGATGCAAGCTTTGACACTGATCCGGACGATTCTAAATCGCAAACCGGATACGTGTTTACATTAAACGGTGGAGCTGTCAGTTGGTGCAGTTCTAAACAAAGCGTCGTAGCGGGATCTACATGTGAAGCGGAGTACATAGCTGCTTCGGAAGCAGCGAACGAAGGAGTCTGGATGAAGGAGTTCATATCCGATCTAGGTGTCATACCTAATGCATCGGGTCCAATGAAAATCTTTTGTGACAATACTGGTGCAATTGCCTTGGCAAAGGAATCCAGATTTCACAAAAGGACCAAACACATCAAGAGACGCTTCAACTCCATCCGGGATCTAGTCCAGGTGGGAGACATAGAAATTTGCAAGATACATACGAATCTGAATGTTGCAGACCCGTTGACTAAGCCTCTTCCACGAGCAAAACATGATCAGCACCAAAGCTCCATGGGTGTTAGAATCATTACAGTGTAATCTAGATTATTGACTCTAGTGCAAGTGGGAGACTGAAGGAAATATGCCCTAGAGGCAATAATAAAGTTATTATTTATTTCCTTATAATCATGATAAATGTTTATTATTCATGCTAGAATTGTATTAACCGGAAACATAATACATGTGTGAATACATAGACAAACAAAGTGTCACTAGTATGCCTCTACTTGACTAGCTCGTTAATCAAAGATGGTTATGTTTCCTAACCATGAACAATGAGTTGTTATTTGATTAACGAGGTCACATCATTAGTTGAATGATCTGATTGACATGACCCATTCCATTAGCTTAGCACACGATCGTTTAGTATGTTGCTATTGCTTTCTTCATGACTTATACATGTTCCTATGACTATGAGATTATGCAACTCCCGTTTGCCGGAGGAACACTTTGGGTGCTACCAAACGTCACAACGTTACTAGGTGATTATAAAGGAGCATTACAGGTGTCTCCGAAGGTAGATGTTGGGTTGGCGTATATCGAGATTAGGATTTGTCACTCCGATTGTCGGAGAGGTATCTCTGGGCCCTCTCGGTAATACACATCACATAAGCCTTGCAAGCATTACAACTAAAATGTTAGTTGTGAGATGATGTATTACGGAACGAGTAAAGAGACTTGCTGGTAACGAGATTGAACTAGGTATTGGATACCGACGATCGAATCTCGGGCAAGTAACATACCGATGACAAAGGGAACAACGTATGTTGTTATGCGGTCTGACCGATAAAGATCTTCGTAGAATATGTAGGAGCCAATATGGGCATCCAGGTCCCGCTATTAGTTATTGACCGGAGACGTGTCTCGGTCATGTCTACATTGTTCTCGAACCCGTAGGGTCCGCACGCTTAAGGTTACGATGACAGTTATATTATGAGTTTATGCATTTTGATGTACCAAAGGTTGTTCGGAGTCCCGGATGTGATCCTGGACATGACGAGGAGTCTCGAAATGGTCGAGACGTAAAGATTGATATATTGGAAGCCTATGTTTGGATATCGGATGTGTTCCGGGTGAAATCGGGATTTTACCGGAATACCGGGAGGGTTACCGGAACCCCCCGGGAGCTATATGGGCCATAGTGGGCCTTGGTGGAAAAGAGAAGAGGCTGCCCTAGATGGGCTGTGCGCCTCCCCCTTCTCCTAGTCCTATTAGGACTAGGAGAGGTGGCCGGCCCCCTCCTCCTCTTTTCCCCCTCCGCGAATCCTATTCCGACTAGGATTGGGGGGGTGGGGAATCCTACTCCTAGAGGGAGTAGGACTCTCCTGCGCCCTCCTCCTTGGCCGGCCAGCCTCCCCCCTCTACTCCTTTATATACGGAGGCAGGGGGCACCTCTAGACACACAAGTTGATCCACGTGATCTATTCCTTAGCCGTGTGCGGTGCCCCCTGCCACCATATACCCCGATAATACTGTAGCGGAGTTTAGGCGAAGCCCTGCTGCTGTAGTACATCAAGATCGTCACCACGCCATCGTGCTGACGGAACTCTTCCCCGACACTTTGCTGGATCGGAGTCCGGGGATCGTCATCGAGCTGAACGTGTGCTCGAACTCGGAGGTGCCGTAGTTTCGGTGCTTGATCGGTTGGATCGTGAAGACGTACGACTACTTCCTCTACGTCGTGTCATCGCTTCCGCAGTCGGTCTGCGTTGGGTACGTAGACAACACTCTACCCCTCGTTGCTATGCATCACATGATCTTGCGTGTGCGTAGGAAAATTTTTGAAATTACTACGAAACCCAACAACATGACCTCTAGAATAGGATTACCGTACCACTCTCGTGCGGATCTCACTCTGGTTTACCTACGAGATTCGATAGTAACTTGATCTGAAGTTACATGATCATCATCATTAGCTTCCTCACTAATTGGTGTAGTAGTCACAGGAACAGGTTTCTGTGATGAACTACTTTCCAATAAGGGCGCAGGTACAGTTACCTCATCAAGTTCTACTTTCCTCCCACTCACTTCTTTCGAGAGAAACTCCTTCTCCAGAAAGTTTCCGAATTTAGCAACAAAAGTCTTGCCTTCGGATCTGTGATAGAAGGTGTACCCAACAGTAACTTTTTTTTGGGTATCCTATGAAGACACACTTTTCCGATTTGGGTTTGAGCTTATCAGGATGAAACTTTTTCACATAAGCATTGCAACCCCAAACTTTGAGAAACGACAACTTTGGTTTCTTGCCAAACCACAGTTCATACGATGTCGTCTCAACAGATTTAGATGGTGCCCTTTTAACGTGAATGCAGCTGTCTCTAATGCATAACCTCAAAACGATAGTGGTAGATCGGTAAGAGACATCATAGATTGCACTATATCCAATAAAGTACGGTTATGACGTTCGGACACACCATTATGCTGTGGTGTTTCAGGTGGCATGAGTTTGTGAAACTATTCCACATTGTTTTAATTGAAGACCAAACTCGTAACTCAAATGTTTGTCTCCGCGATCAGATCGTAGAAACTTTATTTTCTTGTCACGATGATTTTCCACTTCACTCTGAAATTCTTTGAACTTTTCAAATGTTTCAGACTTATGTTTCATCAAGTAGATATACCCATATCTGCTCAAATCATCTGTGAAGTTCAGAAAATAACGATACTTGCCGTGAGCCTTAACACTCATCGGACCGCATACATCAGTATGTATTATTTCCAATAAGTCAGTTGCTCGCTCCGGAGAATGGAATCTTAGTCATCTTGCCCATGAGGCATGGTTCGCAAGCATCAAGTGATTCATGATCAAGTGATTTCAAAATCCCATCAGCATGGAGTTTCTTCATGCGCTTTACACCAATATGACCTAAACGGCAGTGCCACAAATAAGTTGCACTATCATTATTAACTTTGCATCTTTTGGTTTCAATATTATGATTATGTGTATCACTACGTCGAGATCCAACGAACTATTTTCATTGGGTGTGTAACCATATAAGGTTTTATTCATGTAAACAGAACGACAATTTATTCTCTTACTCAAATGAATAACCGTATTACAATAAACATGATCAAATCATATTCATGCTCAACGCAAACACCAAATAACACTTATTCAGGTTCAACACTAATCCCGAAAGTATAGGGAGTGTGCGATGATGATCATATCAATCTTGGAACCACTTCCAACACACATCGTCACTTCACCCTCAACTAGTCTTTATTCTACACCTTCCGTTTTGAGTTACTAATCTTAGCAACTGAACTAGTATCAAATACTGAGGGGTTGCTATAAACACTAGTAAAGTACACATCAATAACATGTATATTAAAATATACTTATGTTCACTTTGCCATCCTTCTTATCTGCCAATCACTTGGGGTAGTTCCGCTTCCAGTGACCAGTCCCTTTGCAGTAGAAGCACTTAGTCTCAGGCTTAGGATCAGACTTGGGCTTCTTCACTTGAGCAGCAACTTGCTTGTTGTTCTTTTTGAAGTTCCCCTTCTTCCCTCTGCCCTTTTCTTGAAACTAGTGGTCTTGTCTACCATCAACACTTGATATTTTTCTCGATTTCTACCTTCATCAATTTCCGCATTACGAAGAGCTTGGGAATCGTTTCCGTTATCCCTTGCATATCATAGTTCATTACGAAGTTCTACTAACTTGGTGATGGTGACTAGAGAATTCTGTCAATCACTATCTTATCTGGAAGATTAACTCCCACTTGATTCAAGTGATTGTAGTACTCAGACAATCTAGGCACATGCTCACTAGTTGAGCGATTCTCCTCCATCTTTTAGCTATAGAACTTGTTGGAGACTTCATATCTCTCAACTCGGGTATTTGCTTGAAATATTAACTTCAACTCCTGGAACATCTCATATTTTCCATGACGTTCAAAACGTCTTTGAAGTCCCGATTCTAAGCCATTAAGCATGGTGCACTAAACTATCAAGTAGTCATCATATTGAGCTAGCCCAACGTTCATAACGCCTGCATCTGCTCCTGCAATAGGTCTGTCACCTATCGGTGCATCAAGGACATAATTCTTCTATGCAGCAATGAGGATAAACCTCAGATCACGGATCCAATCCGCATCATTGCTACTAACATTTTTCAACACAATTTTCTCTAGGAACATATCAAAATAAACACAGGGAAGCAACAACGTGAGCTATTGATCTACAACATAATTTGCAAAATACTACCAGGACTAAGTTCATGATAAATTTAAGTTCAATTAATCATATTACTTAAGAACTCCCACTTAGATAGACATCCCTCTAATCCTCTAAGTGATCACGTGATCCAAATCAACTAAACCATGTCCGATCATCACGTGAGATGGAGCAGTTTCATTGGTGAACATCACTATGTTGATCATATCTACTATATGATTCACGCTCGACCTTTAGGTCTCCGTGTTCCGAGGCCATATCTGTATATGCTTGACTCGTCAAGTATAACCTGAGTATTCCGCGTGTGCAACTGTTTTGCACCCGTTGTATTTGAACGTAGAGCCTATCACACCCGATCATCACGTGGTGTCTCAGCATGAAGAACTTTCGCAACGGTGCATACTCAGGGAGAACACTTCTTGATAATTAGTGAGAGATCATCTTAAAATGCTACCGTCAAACTAAGCAAAATAAGATGTATAAAAGATAAACATCATATGCAATCAAAATATGTGACATGATATGGCCATCATCATCTTGCGCCTTTGATCTCCATCTCCAAAGTACTGTCATGATCTCTATCGTCACCGGCATGACACCATGATCTCCATTATCTTGATCTATATCAATGTGTCGTCACACGGTCGTCTCGCCAACTATTGCTCTTGCAACTATTGCTATCGCATAGCGATAAAGTAAAGCACTTATTTGGCGCTTGCATCTTATGCAATAAAGAGACAACCATAAGGCTTTTGCCAGTTGCCGATAACTTCAACAAAACATGATCATCTCATACAACAACTTATATCTCATCACGTTTTGACCATATCACATCATAACATGCCCTGCAAAAACAAGTTAGACGTCCTCTACTTTGTTGTTGCAAGTTTTACGTGGCTGCTACGAGCTTAAGCAAGAACCAATCTTACCTACGCATCAAAACCACAACGATAGTTTGTCAAGTTGGTGTTGTTTTAACCTTCGCAAGGACCGGGCGTAGCCACACTTGGTTCAACTAAAGTTGGAGAAACTGACACCCGCCAGCCACCTGTGTGCAAAGCACGGCGGTAGAACCAGTCTCGCGTAAGCGTACGCGTAATGTCGGTCCGGGCCGCTTCATCCAACAATACCGCCGAACCAAAGTATGACATGCTGGTAAGCAGTATGACTTATATCGCCCACAACTCACTTGTGTTCTACTCGTGCATATAACATCAAACCATAAAAACCTAGGCTCTGATACCACTGTTGGGTTTCGTAGTAATTTCAAAAAATTTCCTACGCACACGCAAGATCATGGTGATGCATAGCAACGAGAGGGAAGAGTGTGATCTACGTACCCTTGTAGATCGACAGCGGAAGCGTTGTGACAACGCGGTTGATGTAGTCGTACGTCTTCACGATCCGACCGATCCAAGCACCGTTACTCCGGCACCTCCGAGTTCTTGGCACACGTTCAGCTCGATGACGATCCCCGGGCTCCGATCCAGCAAAGCGTCGGGGAGGAGTTCCGTCAGCACAACGGCATGGTGACGATCTTGATGTACTACTGTCGCAGGGCATCGCCTAAACACCACTTCAATATTATCGAGGACTATGGTGGCTGGGGGCGCCGCACACGGCTAAGAATAGGATCACGTGGATCAACTTGTATGTCTCTGGGGTGCCCCTGCCTCCGTATATAAAGGACTAAAGGAGGGGGTGCGGCCGGCCTAGGAGAGGCGCGCCAGGAGAGTCCTACTCCCTCTGGGAGTAGGATTCCCCCCAAATCCTAGTTGGAATAGGATTCGCGGAGGGGGGAAAAGAGAGAGAGGGGCCGGCCCCCTCTCCTTGTCCTATTCGGACCAAGGGAGGGGAGGGGCGCGCGGCCCATGTTGGGCTGCCTCTTCTCTTTTCCACTAGGGCCCACTATGGCCCATATAGCTCCCGGGGGGTTCCGGTAACCTCCCGGTACTCCGGTAAAATTCCGATTTCACCCGGAACACTTCCGATATCCAAACATAGGCTTCCAATATATCAATCTTTATGTCTCGACCATTTCGAGACTCCTCGTCATGTCCGTGATCACATCCGGGACTCCGAACAAACTTCGGTACATCAAAATGCATTAACTCACAATATAACTGTCATCGTAACCTTAAGCGTGCGGACCCTACGGTTCGAGAACAATGTAGACATGACCGAGACATGTCTCCGGTCAATAACCAATAGCGGAACCTGGATGCTCATATTGGCTCCTACATATTCTACAAAGATCTTTATCGGTCAGACCGCATAACAACATACGTTGTTCCCTTTGTCATCGGTATGTTACTTGCCCGAGATTCGATCGTCGGTATTCCAATACCTAGTTCAATCTCGTTACCAGCAAGTCTCTTTACTCGTTCTGTAATACATCATCTCACAACTAACTCATTAGTTGCAATGCTTGCAAGGCTTATGTGATGTGCATTACCGAGAGGGCCCAGAGATACCTCTCCGACAATCGGAGTGACAAATCCTAATCTCGAAATACGCCAACCCAACGTGTACCTTTGGAGACACCTGTAGAGCTCCTTTATAATCACCCAGTTACGTTGTGACGTTTGGTAGCACACAAAGTGTTCCTCTGGCAAACGGGAGTTGCATAATCTCATAGTCATAGGAACATGTATAAGTCATGAAGAAAGCAATAGCAACATACTAAACGATCGGGTGCTAAGCTAATGGAATGGGTCATGTCAATCAGATCATTCAACTAATGATGTGATCCCGTTAATCAAATAACAACTCTTTGTCCATGGTTAGGAAACATAACCATCTTTGATTAATGAGCTAGTCAAGTAGAGGCATACTAGTGATACTCTGTTTGTCTATGTATTCACACATGTATTATGTTTCCGGTTAATACAATTCTAGCATGAATAATAAACTTTTATCATGAAATAAGGAAATAAATAATAACTTTATTATTGCCTCTAGGGCATATTTCCTTCAACAAGTGTGTCGTAGATCGGGTGGTGGACCTAAAGAAAGAGCAAACGGATGGGGGCACGCGATCAATTGTGGTGGCGCGTGAGCATCTCCGGCCGACATGTGGCATGATGGAGCATGAGAAGATCGGTGCACTTGTCTTGTCTGTCGAAGTGGTCTACGGTGTTGAAGTATACGAGAGGAAAAGTATACCATAGGGGATGGCGCGCTCCGCCGCGCCGGGCCATAGGCGTGTACTTTTTAGGCGAATTTAGGGGAGCCTGGAGTAGTGTCGTTGATGGGGTATAAGGGCCATGTATCTACACAGGCTAACTTTTTTTTTCCTATCACATGCTAAGGGTTCCTTTAATTCAAAGGAATTCTATCGGATTGTTTCGAGGATTGAAATCCTTACTAAATTTTCCTTGGTTGGTCATTTGATTCATTGGATTGGATCATATGGGAATTTTTTCGTATGAAATCTTTTGTACTACATTTCATAGAAAAATCTAACATCCACTCCAACCTTTTTTTACAATTTTTTTGTTTTTCTATGCCCTTAAACGCTCCTTACGGATCCTATAAGATTCAAGTGAACGTGCTCCAATCCTATACTTTTTCTATTCTGGCATTTTCAAAAATCCTATGAATCAAAGAGGCCCTAAGTTATGCGCAAATGCTAGGTATCACCCCCTGCGGTCGTTTCTTCCCTTTTATGTGTTTCACTGTCATCTTTTGGGTTTTTTAAATATGAAATATGTGGGCATTTTTTCAAGTTAATGAATATTTTCAAATTTTTGTGCACATTTTTAATAATAAAGGAACCGACAAAACAAAAATAAAGTAAAAAAAGGAAAAAAAAACTCCACAAGCTTGGGCTAGCTCGTGGGGACTGCGCCTGCGGTCTCTCACCACAGGCTAGACTCATGTAGGTAAGACGTGTGAGCTACTGCGATCCTTAAGGATCGCAAGTGGCACTGCATACCATCAATGCAGAGTATGTGGTTTGAGGTGTTAACGCGTGGGGAGGGGGCGCGTATTGGTTTTGTGTTGTTCGGGGTGTTGGTGTGCCCATATGTCGTTGTTGCATGAAGTTTTGTTTTGTGTTGTGGGACGGTGTGATACCTTAGTGCTGGCAAGTTGTACAATGGTGGCCTCAGTATGTCCGGTGTTCCCTATGTTCCTCTATTGTGTGAGTTAGTGATGGACCTAGAATCTCAATACCGAGGTGTTACGGCTCATACTTCTGAAAAAGTACATAACTATGCTCAATTCTATCAACTGCCCAAAGTAATTTGTTTACCCACTGTTGCTTTGATTTCAAGAGAGAAACCACTAGTGAACATATGGCCCTCGGGTCCATTGTCCATCAATACTATACTAAGAATCCTATAATTTCTTTATTTGCTCTCTTCTATTTACTTTTTACTTTTTATTTGCTTTGCCTATCGCTGTCAGTTTTAGTCTTACAACTGGCAAGAACAAGGGGAGTGACGACCCCCTTGCCTTTGTTGGATGCAAGCAATTGCTTTGTGTGTGTGCAAGTATTGTCTATGTTGCTGGTGTGGTGCGTTCTACTGCTTCGATAAATCTTGGTTCTTAACTAAGAGAAATACTATCTGCTAGTATATTGCTTCACCTTCCTCTTCGGGGAAATCCAACAACTCCATCATGAGTAGCAAATGCCCTGCCGCCTCCCATGCCCTATTCGTCCTTCGAGGACTCCGCGACCTGTCCGTCGTAGGTGGATGTGAGGTCCATGATGGAAATGGAGGGGTTGTCACTCTCGTCGTCCCACATGTGCTTCCAAACAGTGTTCGTCAGCACCTAGGACGCGCAACTAACGGTGTTCTGGTCCGCGATCACCTGCACAACCTGCACCGCCTCCGCGTCTGCGCCCAGCTGCGTCGCCTATGCGGCGCAAGCGGCCTCATAGAGCCATTCGCCAGCCGGTGCCGCTCGAGGAGAATCAGGTTGTACCGCTGCTCCTCCTGCGCGTGTCAAAACAACGACATAGGTGTCGGCGCAGGCTGCTCCTCCGCCATGGCGTCATCGAAGTGCGCCTGCGCCTGCTCCATGGTCAAGCCGACATGCATCGGCATGGGCTCCGGCGCTAAGTCGTTGTCAGAGCCTGTCTCCATCGTGGGATCGTCGTCGAAGACCTCGGAGGAGCCGGTCGGCATGCCAGCCTCGATCTGCCTGGCACGACAGCTCTACCAGGCGGCCACAAGGGACGGCGACCTCATGCTTCATCTTCGTCGATAGGCTCTCCCACAGAGCGTTCCTGCTGGCGGTCATGGCGGATGTGATGCACGGGAGGAAGATGTGGAGCGGGTAGGGTTGTGTGTGATGTTCACGGGGTGTGTCCGCCTTTAAATAGTGGATGCCGGTGAGGCCAAGCGTCCGGGTGTGTAAATTCACAGGCACTGGAGTTGGTTTCTCGGTCGGTAGTATGTTGAATGGGGGCAGACGAAGGGACCGACATTGGATGGACATGGTAGATATCCATCCGCCCCGTCCACTAAACATCTCTCCAACATTGAGCAGGCGTGTAGACCAGGAATGCGGCGCGGGTGGCGCCCTCGGCCGGCAAGTCACTTCAATATTGGCGCCAACGAGCGGTCATGTCCGTTTTGGACGGGCGTCAATGCGGAGCGGACGCTCTAGAGCGGTGTGAATGCGGGCAGCTGGCTTCGGGTTGGAAAGCGCGCGAGGGCGCGAGAGGGGTTTTTGGTCGGCCAGATTAGTCAGACACGGGCGTGGCAGAGATCCGGATGCTACGAGTTGTTCCCACGATTTAATCCATGATGATCTCACGGTGGGAGATGGCGCTAAAACGCCTTTTGGGGACTTCCCGTGGCTTCTTGGACGCAAACCCAAGGATATTGCACCTCTCATCTTTGCAGCCTTGGCAAAAAAAAACTGGAAGGTTCGTGAGGCCCTCAAGGGGAACGCTTGGATCCTCAAGATCAGCCACGTCGCGATTGTCTCCGCCGCCCACATTCAGGAATTTTTCACTCTATGGATGCTCCTAAATGATTTTCACCTTCATGAGCAAACCGAAGATACCATCGTCTGGAAGCACGCGAACGACGGGGTATACACGACGGCCAGCGTACCAGGCTCAATTCCTAGGCTTGACTTTTCCCCCTTGGATCGCATGGTTTGGAAGGCATGGGCACTTTCAAAGGTCAATTTTTTTGCATGATTGGCATTGCAAGATAGGATTTAGATCGCCGATCGTTTAGAGAGGCGATTGGCTAAATTGTGGCCTCTGCAAGCTTTGCAATAGGGAACAAGAAACGGGTGCCCACCTTTTCTTCAAGTGCCGCTATACGATTCGGCTATGGAAGTCTCTCATTGAGTTGCTTGGTCTCGCGCACATGGATACGTCCGACTGGCACATGGACGAATCCGTCTTCGAATGGCGGGACAAGAAAACCGACAACCGTAACCCCAACCGGTAAGTTTTGGTCTCTCTCACCATGCTTGTCTCGTGGACCATTTGGAATAAAAGGAACACTCAGGTGTTCCGTCATAAGAGTGCGCCACCGACCATCCTACTCGCCGCCATCGTCGACGAGGCCAAGCTTTGGGTGACCGTCGGTGCAAAAAAATTAGGGAATATTTTCGCGGGCGAGTAATTGTCATGCCGTACCTGTGGGTGTGTTGTAAAACTCTAAACTCTATTCTTTCCTTATTTAATAGATGCGGCAAATCTTATACCGCCGTTTCGAAAAAAATAATTACAGACCGTATCCACTCCTGTCACGGATTCAGGGCTGAACACGATCACGACACGAAACGGCCACGGCGTGTAACGAAGCGCCCCTGATCCATCCGTGAAGTCCGAAACCCTTTCTTTTTCTTCTCTTTTCTTTCTATAAGTGACGAGAACGTCAAATCTGAAACCCCACCCGTCCGGTCCGCACTACAGAGAAATAACCCGCGCCGCCGGCCGAGACGATCGAGGCCGAGGGAGCCGCCGCCATGGAGCAGCTGCTGGAGAGCTTTCCGCAGCCCGCGGTGTACGACGCCCTATCCCTCCTGGAGCAGGTCAAAGCATGCTTCGCGCCCGATCCGGACGTCACCGCGGAGTTCCTCGACCTCTTCGCGCGCTTCAGCAGGCGCGAGATCGTCGACATCCCCGCCGTCGTGGCCAGGGCGTACGCGCTCCTCCAGGGCCATCCCGATCTCATCCAGCGTTTCGACACCTACAACCCCTTTCTCCGCCGTCCTGCTCAGCACGAAGCCGAGCCCGTCCGCGATGATCCGCCCAAGCGGCCTAAGAGGGAGCGCCGCCACCCGGCGGCCGCCTCCGTCGACGCCGACTGTGCCGGGGCCATGCGGTTCCTCGAGCGGGTGAAGCTGGCGGACGCCGGGCTCTACGACAGGGTCCTCGCGCTGCTCTTCCACGTGAGGGCGGAGGTCAAGCTCGACGCGAATCAAATCTACGACCAGGCCCGGAAGATTTTCGGGTCGGCGCACGGCCATCTCCTCCGCGGTTTCACGGAGTACCTTCCGACGGGGCGTGACTTTCTGAGGCGTCGCGCGCCCAAGAAGGAGCCGCCGGAAGAGCACCGTGCTCCTGCACCCAAGCGCAAGGCCCCCGCTGCCGGAACGGCCACGATCCGAGTCGACGCCGCGTGCAAGAAGAAACCCCGCGTCGACGAACGGAAGACGACCAACCAGCGCGCCTCCTCGGCCGTCGATGCCCCCAAGAGCGGCGACAAATTCTCCAAGTTTAGGGAGGCGTGGGAGTTCGAGACCACGTACACCAAGCTGGTTGTCACCATAAGACGCACCAAGAAAGCACTAGAAGAACTCAGGCCAAAGCCAAAGAAGAAATCACGGGAAGAAGCCGAGCCGGCGAAGGAACCGCCGGAGGAAGTCAAGCCGTCGCCGGGCCACCACGTGCGGCCGCGTACGTTCGAGGAACTCTACCCCAGCCGCGAGTGCCGGGAGGTTCTCCAGGAGATGTACGGCGACATGTTGGCGCCGATGCGGGAGGCGCTCGAGGACGGCGCGCGCACAGAGCTGGCTCTGAAGACGATCAAGCGCAGGCTGAAGAAGCTGGAGGAGGTGGCCGTGAAGATCGCGAGGGAGCGGCGGGATCCCGCCCGCGTTGAGCGCCGAATGGCAGAGCTTGCCATAGATCAAGTGGTGCTTCTTCGGGGTCAGGCGGAAAGAGCAGCGGCACGCAATCCTGATGGCCCGTGCGAGACCAAGATTGACATGGACCAAGATTGACGGTGAGCAGTGTGGCGTGATGTAGCTTCGGGAAATCGATGCTCTTGTGTGTTGAAGAGGATCATTGAGTGGATAGAGGTGTGTGCCAAGAAAACAAAAAATGAGTGCTCCAAAATTCGTTCTTTTAAGTTCAGAATTTTGTTTTTTTGTACATACCTCTACGGATGTCTTTTCAAGGTGAAATTTTGCACCATGTTAGAACATTTGTTGAAGTTCATTAAAAAACAGTTTTTTACTATTTTTTTCTTTCTAAATTTACTGTTTATGTGGATGTATTTGAGCTCGGGAGAAGATAATCCATGTCCTTTTCCAAGTCTTAATGTAAGAAAACAACTTTTCAAGCATTTCTTTTGTCAAACACATAAATCTCTTTAGACTACTCTTGGTTCTTGTGAATCATCCCAAAATTCATGCTCACAAAAAAATTACACAAAAAACAAGTCCTAGGATTATTCTGATATTTTTTACGCAATTATATTCATTGAGTCAGATCCCCGCAAACCGTTTATGTATTAATAAATTCCATTTTTACTATTTTCCAGTCTATTGAAAATTGATTTCGCTCCCGTTCGATTTGTTACCCCCGAATCTTGGCGCTCGTCTCGTGGGTTTTTATTTTCTTTGATAGCAACAATCAGGGGGAATTTCCTCTGAATCTGCATAGTGCTTTTATGTATCAGGTTATACAGATTTGGTTATTTCAGACTTAGGTCATAGTGCTCTTTTTGGTTTCCTTGAATTTTTCAAATTCATGGTTTTGCAGGGTGAATTTTTTGTTGCAGATTCATAATTTTTTCAGTCGTTCATTCTTTGATTTCTTTCTTCAGTGTTTAAGATGCTCAGTTCAATTAGTTTTTCTCTCTTCGGTTTTATTCTTCTCGTAATTATTTAAATTTTCCCAGTCAGTTTCATTATGTGGGTTCCAGTTTCAGTCCTATTTGTTCCTCATCATCTCGGTTTTAGTTTCAGTCTTTTCCTCTCTTTTTTCCTCATTGTCTCATTTTCAGTGCAGATGTATATTCATTATTTCATTTTGAGGTTTTTCTCTTTCTAGCAGTCAGGCATTCAACGGCACTTTACCGTTTTCTTTTGTTTCAGATTTTTTATATTTAACTCTCTCTTTCAGTATTCAGTGTTCATCCAATCCTTTTTCCATTCATAGTTTCTCAGTATTAATTGTCTTCAGTGTTCACACTCTCTTTCTTCAGTATCAAAACAAGGTGATGTTTGCCCTAGGAAATTCTTCCATCACTGCACATGATTTGATTTCATTGTCCTACGTGAGCATTTTACCTAAATAAAATGGAAACGACGTGAGCATTTGTTTTTGCGTTGCAGAATATCCACAAGGAGATCAGGATCAACATCCCCACGAGACAACTGGTTGCACTAATGGCCAAAGCCCATTATCCCATTTCATTCCAACAACCAAAGGAACCACACCTCGTTGTTTTCTGTGGTCTCTAGGTCGTTTTTATGTGTGTTGCCTGCGGACCAACCCTAGTGGATGTTGTTTGTCAAAGTCTATATCCGAGCCCGCATCTCTAGTTATATTGTTGGAACATTCAGTTATTTTATGAATTTTTTCACTTGTGCTTTTTTTTGGAAGTATGCCAATTTCATCAATACTATCAGTGTGATTGCTTCATCTATGTGTGGAAGTGGTATCTGAAATACCTGTACTTCATCCGAGTGCTTCATGGCGGCCACAACTCACAAGATGAAGCTTTTCTAATTATGCAGCCCCTTTTCTTGTGCCAGGGATATCAGACAGTGTATGTGTTTTGATGCAGCAGATACTGGAGTAGATTGCTTGCACCTTGCACCAGCTAGCAACCGGTAATCCGCTAGTTGGGACAATAATGGAGAATGAAACCATTTTTTTATTTGGGTGGTTAAACATTAAGGCCTCTTTTGGTTCATAGGATAGAATTATAATAAGAATAGAAACTTTGTAGAAAATGAGATGGCATGGATATCAAATCCTCTGAGTAGGAATAGGAAACGAGATGTCATTTGGTTGACATCAAAGGAATTTTTCCATTGAGTCTAGGCTCATTTTTATTTTCCTATGAAATGTGGAGGATAGGAACCATTCCTATGTAGGAATAGAAATCCATTCCTATGAACCAAAGGGCTCTAAAGAAAAAAAATCCTATAAGAATTCTATCCTCTAAAATTTCTATGAAATTCCTTCAAACCAAAGGAGGCCTAAACATTGACTGTTCCACGGAAGGAAAACAGACAGATGAAAACATGTACAGGGACGGAGTCGACGTGTCACGCTAGTGTTGGACAAAAATTTAACCGAGGCTTTTTTTATTTTTTGCAAAAGAAAATTTTAACCGATGCTGAATTCGAAATTCAGTCAATTGTTCATTAGACAGTCCAATAAACACATCATCAAGGCGTGAAAGAGCTGCATCACACTTCGCCAAACGAATAAATCTCCCAAAGTTCATGCCCGCAAATAAAAATTACCCAAGAAACAAGCCTAAAGTTTAATCCGATGACCGATAAAAAGAACTTCGGCGGAGACTTTTTATCGCACAATTACATTCAATTGATTCGAATCAAAACTAAAAAACGTCCATATGTCTCCTTTCACAAAAAAAACATAGCAAGGTCTGAAATATAGCTGCATTGCACCACACATAATACTATATCCCGGCTTTATTCGGCGGACCAGAATATTGCGTGCGTGCGTGCTACTCCCCTCGTACCCAAAATTTTCCTATTCCGAAGAAAGCGGCTTCTGCTCGGCGTGCCGAGCCCACCAGCAACCATCTTTCTTCCTCGCCTTCCTTCTTTCTCCCCCGCCACTTCTCCGGGGAGACAAAAGAGACCTCGCTCGATCTCCCGAGCCGTGCCCCCCACCCCGCCTCCACGCGACGCCGAGAAGCTTCCGGAGCCAGCCGGACTCGTCCGCCCCCACCGCCCCCGCCCCCGACCCGCCCCGAACCCTCACCCGCCGCACCCCCCTCCTCCCGGCCGGCGCGGCGCCGCGGCTAGGCCGAGGCGGAGGGCGGCGAGATGTGGGTCTTCTACCTGATATCGCTGCCCCTGACGCTGGGCATGGTCGTCGTCACGCTGCGCTACTTCGCCGGCCCCGGCGTGCCGCGCTACGTCCAGGCCACCGTCGGCTACGCCTGGTTCTGCTCCCTCTCCGTCATCATCCTCGTCCCCGCCGACATCTGGACGGTCAGATCTCTCATCCCTCTACATCACCCGCCCCCTAGATTTCGATCCTCGTAGTTGCCTGTGATCCCCTCCGGTTCCGGTGTCGGTGCCTCGGCGCGCTGAGATCCGCCCCGGGCTGAGCTAATTGCGTGCTCTGGTTTTGCGCCAATTGGGGTGAATTGGGGTATTAGGACATGAATTTTGATTGGGAAGCTGTTAGTGCGTGGAGTTTCGGGTGCTTGAGGGGAGAACGCGTGGTGAATCGTACATTTGAGTTGCTGCTTCTGGTCCCGGAATGAGGTCTAGGTGACAGGGTATTAGGTTCACCCCTGCGTCAATCAGAGATGCCATCTGTCCAGGAGTACTAATTGGTTAGTTCATAGTTCTAAGAAATGCAGCATAAACAACATGGCCGAGCTAAATTGGCACCATATGTTTAGTGTATAGGGCCTGCTTGACTCTAATTAGCTTCTGAGAAGTCTCTACACTATTTTACTCTTTGTGGCTAATTGCCGTAGCAATGTTCCATTGTCTTGCCTTGGTCCCCTTCGATAAACTTTTTCTGCTGTTTGTGCTGGTACTTGCCGATTAAGTCATCAGTCCACACATGACATTCACGGATTCACCATTATGTTAGATTCATAGGAATGTAGGACACAAGGTGGAAAAAAAATTGTCCTCTCTAGTTGACGGCTTACATGACTTTAGCAAGGGAGCATTCAGCTGCAACAAGCAGTAACTGTTAGCTCAAGGGAACTGAGAACGAAACGATAAGATGGAATGTTAACCAGGCATCAAAATCACACATTTATTCAGATTACATAGTCCAGCTTCACATGTGTCTTCAGTCTGAATGAATGCTATAGAAGAAGTATAGCTGCAAATAGTCCGAGCGTGGACTTGGTTACCTCCACAAAGCATAGAGATCAGGTGCAGGCGAAGTGTCTATAAATAAGGTTTAATATTTTGCTAGAAAGAATCCTAGGTCAGATACATTAGCATGCCTTGAATATTTTGTAGATACATGCTCCACTGATGCCATGCTTATTAGGGTATGGGCCACTCCCTCCCTCTACTGCTTCACATACATGTTGTTGGTGTATTCATCTGTATGAGCAAAGCCGTGCCCAAATGGAACAATCCTGCCCTCTTTATTTAAATGGGTTTTAAGCACAAGCGAACAAATGTTAAAAAGTTAAAAATAGAATATGTCAACATATACATAAGCCAATAAATAGTGCAGGCCATTTATGGCAAACTTTATCCTTGCACTGTGCTGTCAAATGATCTTCACTTATTCGGTCTAAACTCTTACATCACCTCACTTGCAGACATTAACTGGCTTTGATAAAGGTGGAATTGGCTTCTTTTGGGGCTGGTCTTATTGGAGCACATTTATCCTAACATGGTATGAAACTATCATCATCAACATGTCTTCCATTGCTTTCTGCCATGGTTAATGTTCCTGATTGTCAGTGGCATCTAGGACTGACTACTGTTGGTGCACATGCCCTAGCATAATAGATGTTTCTTACAGTAAAATGTCAGCTTTACTTTCCAAATTCAATTTTTTTTTGGATCCTGCTTCATCAGTCCCCAGATCAGTGATTTAGCAACGTATTATTTGCATACCAATGCAACTGTTTCAGCTTCAGCTGAACTTACTAGGTCTGTAGGGGCAGCCCGGTGCACGTAGCTCCCGCTTGCGCAGGTTCCGGGAAGGGTCCAACCACTTTGGGTCTTCATGCCCTCTCTTATGTGCCTGACACTTTCTTACTGTTTGGTTTCAAGGCATTTAAGGTTTTGATGTTACTATAAGGTTGCTTACTTGCTCACTCTATTTCTAGTAGAACAGATAATAACCTAGTTCTTTTCAGCTTTTCAGGGTACTACTTTAGTTATCAATTCATATATTAATTTCTCATGGGATGCAGTAAATTTTATCCTTGTCATTTTCATTGGCACTTTTATCGCTAACACAAGGCTTGTGTCTATGTCCCTAAACAGGGCTGTAGTTCCTACTATTCAAGGCTATGAAGATGCTGGAGATTTCACTGTTAGAGAAAGGCTAAAAACTAGTATTCACATGAACCTGCTCTTTTATTCAATTGTGGGAGCTATTGGCCTCTTTGGACTCATACTGCTTTTAGTCATGCATAGAGCTTGGTATGTTTTAATCTCCACTTGAGCTTCCATGCTCCACGAGTCACCTGATATGTGAATAACCTTGTGTAATATCTTGATATTTTTTTACATTTTAGTTAAGTCATTTCAGCTCTTTCTTTATGGTTGTCGTTCAATAACTTATGGAATATTTTACGGAAACATTTTTGATATTTCAATATTGAACAAGCTACATGTTTAGGATGGTCAGCTTTGATTGGTAAAGAAACATGATGTAATCATTACTACTGCAAAATACTACTCCTTCCGTCCCATAATATAAGATCGTTTTTGACACTACACTAGTGTAGTGTCAAAAACGATCTTATATTATGGGACGAAGGGACTACATCCATTGGCCATTGCACTATTCGTTTGTGTTGCCTTGAGTTCTGCCGAACTAGTTTTCTCAAAATGGCTGCCACTTAAACTTCTGTGATGTGCAGTCTTGACTCTTGACCTGAAGTAAATATTTTTGACAGGGATGGAGGTCTTGTGGGCTTTTTAATGGCTTGCTCAAATACCTTTGGACTGGTGACTGGTGCTTTTCTTCTTGGTTTTGGATTGAGTGAAATTCCAAGAAACATTTGGAAAAACGCAGACTGGACTCACCGCCAAAAAGTACTTTCTCATAGAGTTGCCAAGATGGCCGTGAAGCTTGATAATGCTCATCAAGAGTATTCAAATTCAATTGTTGTAAGTACATTTCTAAATCGTTAATAATACCCATACTCGTTGCCAACTTGCCGTTTGCTGAAGTATTGTTCCTTTTCCAGGTTGCTCAAGCCACTTCAAATCAAATGTCAAAGCGTGATCTCTTAAGACCTTATATGGATATTATTGACCGAATGGTTGCTCAAATGGTACCAAAGCAATTATTAGTACTATTTGCAGTTGAATTTAAAACACTGCGATAAAGATGGTAACTTGTGATTGTATGCATGTTTCAGCTACGGGATGACCCATCTTTTAAGCCTTCTGGTGGCAGATTAGGCGAAAATGATATGGACTATGATACAGATGATAAAACAATGGCCACTCTCCGACGTCAGCTTAGGATGGCCCATGAGGAGTATTATCGGTGTAAAAGGTATTGTGGAATAAACCAACGGGGAACAGTATTACTCTTTGTGTATCTCTTAGTAATATCTGGTACTCCCTCTAAAGAAATATAAGAGCGTTTAGATCACCAAAACGCTCTTATATTTCTTTACGGAGGGAGTACATAACTAATGCAGTTTGTTTGTATGGAAACTGGAAGGGTAATAAGGGGTTGGTTCGCAGCCTAAGATTTCCTAAGTTGGCAAAATTCTTGAGTTAGTTAAGTATGCTGAGTTAGGCGGGTGTTTAGCCCACGTTACATCTTAAGCTGAATTCTATATGAATCAAGATTGTATGGTCGATGATTGTGGGTACTGGGTAGAATGCTAGATGCCTGGGACCATGTTACTATTGTTCCTTTCTCTTTTCCCTCAGCTGGGCCCGAAGCGTCATAAATTCCAGATGTGTGGCAAGATTTCTGTAGGCATGCCAAAGTGTTGTACTTGGAATTCTAGTTTGTAGAGAAACAACGTTCCTGGTGTTCTGCTGTCCCTTTTTAACTGATAATATTAACTTTAGTTTTTGTTATTGTACAGTGAATATATGACTTATGTCATGGAAGCTCTCGATCTAGAGGACACTATTAAAAATTATGAACATCGTGATGCAAATGGATGGTGAGTTTGTTAATTCTTTGGTTAAATGTTATCTCCAGAGTATTTTAATCTTGACAAAATAGCCCTTGCAACTTCACTAAACTTTTCTGTAGGTACTGTAATGCATCTTTTTTGCCTCATTCAATTATATTTCATGATATTGTATTTTGGCGAACCTTCTCTTGTTGTAATGCTGCACAAAGCTACGATAACTTGACAGTTCTGTTCAATAAATGATGTCAAGTGATATGCCATATCATTATGATGGAGGTTTTATTAACCTGGTTAAACAGAAAACAGATAAACTGTGTACAAACAGGATTGTTGATAGTTCCACAAATGGCTTGATTAGTATGTTAGCATATATTCCCTCCGTTCCTAAATATAAGTCTTTGTAGAGATTCCACTATGAACCACATGCGGATGCATATAGATGTATTTTAGAGTGTAGATTCACTCATTTTGCTCCGTATGTAGTCCATAGTGAAATCTCTACAAAGATTTATACTCCCTCCGTCCGGAAATACTTGTCACCAAAATGGATAAAAGGGGATGTATCTAGATGTATTTTAGTTCTAGATACATCTCTTTTTATCCATTTAGATGACAAGTATTTTCGGACAGAGGGAGTATTTAGGAACGGAGGGAGTATATGCGTGATGTGTGGTACTGGCGAAGAATAGTTGATTGGTGGGCTGAATAATCTCAATTGCCATTATGGATGTGTGTGCATGTCTACACGAGCTATAAAATATGCCTCAGTAATTTGTTTGCAAAACCTCGATTAATATGTACTGCAAACTTGTTATACTCGTCTGAAACCTTGTGATGTATCCAACCACAACCATTATTGATTTAGTTTCTTTTTGTCTAAACAGGAAATATGTATCGAGTTTTAGGGAGAGTCGGTCAGGCACACTGGGATCCCTTTTGGACACTATGGGTAATCCTTCTGACCTTTACCAACTATTTTAATTAGTTTTTGTCTTTATCTATTACTCAGTGAGAATGGCTTAACATCAGTTTCTAGACGAAAGTCTAAATTCCAGGCCCACATATTATTCTTAGTACGTTTGAGTTACTGCCTTATGGCTTGCTCAATAATTGATGGAACTGACTCAGTGATACTTTCTTGCATTATCAGAGTTCATTTGGCGTTGTATACTGAGAAAGCAGCTTCAAAAAGCACTGGCTGTTATTCTCGGCTGCATGTCAGCTGCTATACTGTTGGCTGAAGCTACTTTGCTGCCAGGTGGTGTTGATTTATCACTTTTTTCCATTCTTGTAAAATCCGTCGGAAAGCAGGAGGTTCTAGTCCAGGTAAGAAATTGCGTGCTTCATTAAAAACTAAAATAAATGTATCACATGTTCAGTTTACAGGGAAGTTGTTACTTATGGGCTCTTGCTTTCTGCAATGTGTACTATATTGTGTTATTGGTGATAGCTTTGTAGTTTGTTTGCACACCAATCATGTGCATCCGTCATCCATTTGTTATTTAAACACATGCAGACGTACAAGTCACTATAGTTGTGACTCAGTATATCAGGCCTTGCTATTCTTTTGCTCGGTTGACATTAGTTATATTTTATGCAGTATAAAATTTATATCTTAGTCAATGGAATGCCCTTGTCTGGGTCACCTAGCTGTACATTCATTGTGTAGCGTCAGCCTTATTCTGCATGATCTTACATACTTCCTATTTGTTTACAGGTTGCTGCATTTGTCCCTTTGATGTATATGTGTATATGCACATACTATTCGCTATTTCAGATTGGGATGTTAATGTTTTATTCTCTGACTCCACGGCAAACAAGTTCTGTCAGTTTGCTTATGATCTGTTCGTAAGTTCATACTGTTCTGCTTTTTTATGTTTTGTGTGCTTCCTGTCCAATTCGTTCAACTCATTCTGGGCTGTGCACCGAATGCTATTTTGCAGGATGGTTGCAAGATATGCACCTCCCATTTCTTATAATTTCCTGAATCTCATTCGCCTTGGTGGTAATGTTAAAACTACTTTTGAGAAGGTAATAGTTGGACAGTTTCTTCGTGTTATTTATGCTATGTGCTTCTGTTTCGTGAGGATGATATAGTTGACATTTGAAGATGGAATGCTTCCCAGTTTTTCAGTTTTGTTACACTGCTTATTGTTCACCAGATAAATAACACCTAGTTTATCTCTGAACGGACCATATGTTGGCATGTTGCAGAGAATGGGGAACATAGATGATGCAGTTCCTTTCTTTGGAAGACGCTTCAACAGGATCTACCCACTAATTATGGTTGTTTATACACTACTTGTTGCTAGTAACTTCTTTGGACGTGTGATTGACTATTTTGGAAGCTGGAAAATGTTTAAGTTCCAGCGTGAAGAAGAACATATGGATGGTTTTGATCCGTCTGGAATTATTATTCTGCAAAAAGGTTAGGACCGATTTGTGTGTGGGCATATCCTTCATTCTCTTTAGTATATCAGCATAGATTTTTCTATGGTGTATCTTTCATTTCTCAGTAGTGCATTGTTGTGTTCTTTTGTTTGCTTCTTTAGCTGCTTGTCCCTTCAGCTTTCACAGTTCCGCATGGATTTCAGTTTTCTTGTTTCCGCAGATGAAAGCATGTGTGATGCTGTTGCGAATGAACATATTGGGCTATCCGGCTTACAATAGAAATCTGATGATTTATCTGATCATTATTATAGAATCTTTTGTATATTCATTGCAAATTGTTGTGGAATGCTGTCTTTGTTATTTTCAAAAACATGTTCCGCCTAAGCGAAGTTTACTTTCTTTGCAGAGAGATCTTGGATTGAGCAAGGATATAAAGTTGGCGAGCAGGTTATTCCATTGGCAAGATTCAATGGCGCGATTACAGATGTTGAATCTGGAAAGGTACCATTGATGTTGTAGCATAATTACCATATTTTCCCAATCTTATTAGTTATATGTCTATGTTCTGTTTGAAAGGTTTAGTCTTTTTATCTCCTTGTTATGTCATACACAGATTGAAGATACAGTGGAGATGAAAGCCGGGACAACTTCTTCGAGAGTTGATGGAAGAGCCGGTCAATCAAAATATATTCACAACAGGGAAATGATTTCCACCAAGTATTCATCTGTTAGAGATCAGAGTCGGCAGGCAACAAAGCCAGTGAAAAAGGAAACAGTGTCAGCATCTGTATCTCTGCTTGGAGAAGGGAATTCTGAAAATCGCTCGGCTGCTGGAATCTCCCAAACATGGGCTTCAATGAAGAATGGTTTTCAGAACTTCAAAGCGAATATGGGTGCCAAGAAGTTCACTCCTTTGCGCCAGGATCCAGGATTTGCTCCTCATTCGAACGCCTCCTCGCCCGAATCTCTCGATGACATCTTCCAAAGGATAAAACAGCGCCCTGCAGAATCACCCGTAGATTACCTTGACGATGACGACGACGATGACAATACCGGAGACATGGATCCTCCGTTTGCAGGATCGAGAAGATAGGCCGTGTTTTCCCCCTTAGAAGTTAGAACATTGAACTCTGGGAATCAAAAGGATTTGGTAGCATTAGATGCAGAATAGAAGATACAGGATGTATAGATCAGATGATGGTTTTGGTGTGCTTCGAGGAAGCTCAGAGACGCCCTTGCCCATCTGGAAAGGTGCAGACGTGAATGAAAGCACGTGACATGATGACACAGGCCCTGCAGAAAGGACAGCGGATTCTCCCCAACAAGAGATCATGGGAGCGTGACCGTATCACACTTTTCTGCTTTACACACATTGCGGGAGTAGGCACTGCTGACGTGTTATTTTACTTGTTATTAAATGTTGAAATCTGTATTGAACATAAACGAATTCATACTCGAAGCTGACGAGTGTAGGCTGTAAAGTTGGTATGCATTATGTGATGTGCGTTGAAAACATGCGGCCGATACTAAATGGAAAAAAAATTGAAGGTCACAAGTCTCTTGTGTGGGCGAACATCTGACTTTATATTACAGTATTTTGCCGTATATCTTCACCATCTGAACATCTGAGTTTAGTTTACCACTAGGTGCTTGCAATGGGCTACGGAGGTAACTAACACCAGTTAAACGTCCGCAAATATTCAGTGAAAGTCAAGTTATGGAAGTAACGGATGAGAACCAAGTAAAATTGTTGTCTGGAAGTTTTTTTTGAGAGGGGGGGGGGGGGGGGGTGTTATATTATGGAGCCGAGGGAGTACAATACAATATGATGGGGAAGGTGTTCGACAAATAGTAAAAAATTCAAGGTCAAAATTAATTTCAGTTGCAGGGTATTAACAAAAGTAAATTATTATTATTTTTTGCGAAAAAACTTCTGATATGTTCATCTTTAAATATGGCAGTACAACGAACACTAGAAATAATAAAAATTACATCCAGATTCATAAACCAGCTAGCGACGACTACAAGCACTGAAGTCGACGACTACAAGCACTGAAGGCACGCCACTGCCATCGCCCTCCATTGCCGGAGTCGGGCATAACTTGTTGTAGTAGACAATCGCGAAGTCGTCGTGCTAAGGCCCCATAGGACCAACGCACCAGAACAACAACCGCCGCCGATAAAGAATAGCGTAGATAGAAAGGATCCAATCCAAAGACACACGAATAAAGACGAACAACGACGAGATCCGAGCAAATCCACCGAAGATAGATCTGCCAGAGACACACCTCCACACGCCCACCAATGATGCTAGACGCACCGCCGAAACAGGGGCTAGGCGGGGAGACTTTTATTCCATCTTCAGAGAGCCGCCGCTGTCTCGCCTTTCTAAGCAGGATACAAACCCTAACAAAACTGAAACGAACGACTAAAATCAGAGCCTTCCCGCCGGCCCTTGCCAGGATCCACCGTGCCCTTATGACCCTAGGGCCACCAGAGACGAGGCGGACCCGCGGTGGCGCTGGCGAGAGGCAGGAACATTAGCTTTTTTTGGAGGAGGAGGCGACAGCTGTTTATCATCACGTACGAAAAAGTAAATTAAATCAACAATATATATTTGGCTTCCTATTACCTTATAAGATGAATATAGTCCAAACTTCAAGTTCAATATGTGTATAGCACATAACCTTTCTAACGTAAATTAAAATTTGAGAGTTTTGGCGAACTTCCAAACGAAATTTCCATGCACCTTGATTTCTGTTAAGAATAATTAACCCATCATTAATTATGGGATAATCCCCACTCTTCCCGCACGGGCAGTTTCAACTGATGGAGCGGTTTTCTCCCTAGAGCGTTGCAACCTTTGGAGCCAACCTTTCAGTCGGCCCCTCTGGAGATGCCTGTTGAGATTGTATATAAACCCATATCATCTATCAATAAAGGGTCACTTGATTCTCTATCGCTTGTCTCTTGATTACATTTAACACGTTATCAGCACGCTCTTCGGCGAGAGCAATTCTGACGAGAAGACAAGGAGAACAGGGAAAAGGTGAGAAACGGAACCATGCCTCGAGTTCCGATGTCCCTGTTTCTTCGCCTTCTTCGCGCCGATGGCCGTGGCCGCTGCTTCCAGCATCATGTGCGCGACCTCCGCCGTTTCCGGCGTGGAGGTTGGAACCAGCGCCGCCAGGACCTCCGTCACAACCACCGGAACGGCGTGGAGCCGTCGAACCAGCCCGTGCAGCCATCTGCGCCTCTGCAGCCCGATGTGCCCGCCTGACTTCTGGCCGGTCCGGTTGCACCAAGGCTCGAGGCCGATGGGGGCATCGACCAGGCGCTGGCGGCGGGTGCTCGGTGCATGGCTGGGTACTATGCCCCCTGCATCAGTACGACTTCCCCGTCATGGATCCGCCGCTGCAGCCTCCGACCCCAGCGGTTGTTGAAGCAGAAGCCGGCGCGCCGCTCCAGAGGTTGCCGACGGTCGCGCGTGTCCCGGGCGACGCTGCCGCGCTGCCGCGCCTGCCGTCCCCGACTCCGTCGAACGGCCACTCCGGCCGCTCCGGCTCACGGAGCCCCGCGGCACTCGGGCTCGCGAACGGCATCGCGTCCGGCCCCCTCGCCCTCGTGCTGCGCCCGCCCGCGCCCGTCCGCGCCGAGGCCTCGCCCTCGCGCGCTGCGCCCGCCTGCGCCTCGCCGTGGCCGCGCCGCTTTAAGGCCTGCATCTCACCAGTGAGGATTCTCCAATGGTGACGCCCGCGAGAGCGACCACACGGCGCTGCTCCCCACCCCGCGGATTCGTCGGCGCGGTCCGCGGTGGCCAACATTGTGGTGTCCCTCCGGCATGGCTCGAACCATCCAGGCGGTGGTTCTGTGAAGCAAATGGGAAGCAAATCGATTGATGTGTGCCCACGTAGGTAATCACGATGGAGAACCTTATCTCTTCGTCTCTTTACACTAAGGTCCCTGCAGTTACTAGAATTAGCAAAACAGGCTGATTCAGTGGTCCAGGCTAATTTTTGCATATCATCCTTCAATTTCGGGGGTTTCGCAAATTGGTCCTGTTAACAGTGCTATTTACTAGCGTTGATCTGTTTTGACCCTGTTATTTCCAGTATTTGTCTTAAATACGGTGTTTCTGTAGAGTACCTTGTATTCCAGAACGTGATGTAATATATTTCCATGTTTCTTACACGTTGACATTCATTACATCTATTATTTGCAATTGAGATTTGTTTTTATCTCTTGCAAAGATAAATTTAGTACCTCTGGAGTACTGATTTGCAATTGAGATTTTTCTTCTCTCGCAAAACAATCTCATTGCGATTGAGATTAATTTTCTCTCGCAAAATATTAATTCACTTTGTTGAATTATCTTGCAACTTGATACAACATCATCTCATTTAATTTGAGGTCTATACAATTCAAGTTTTTCACTTGAGGATCAAGTTTGCAACATCATTATTATCCACTACATTAGTAGTGTATATCTGTAGTGTACCTTGTACTTTAGAATAAACTATGATGTAATATATTTCCATGTTATTCTACATGTTGAAATTACTTACATCTACTATTTGCAATTGAGATTTTCAATTTCTTGCAAAATAAAAATCAATTCATCTTATTGAGCCTTTTTGGCTTAATACGAGCAAGAATTGATAGGCAAAATTCTTAGTGATCTCTTCAAATTGATGTATTGGGATCACAAGGTAGTGTGTAGATCTACTGCTCTGTAGATTATCACCACTACTTTTTAAGCCAACATTTCGTCATATTTGACATTATGATTGCTCAACATTATGATCTCCCTTGCATTTTATTAGGTTATGACATGAGGTACTAGAAGTATGTACTGATTTCATCAGGTTATACTCTCTAGTGCTGAGAGATGGACCCCAAAATTTATTTTGGGAAGTATCTACAAGGTGTCATGCTTAACGATTTGAAGTTCACACTAAATGTTTCAAGCTAACTCCTTGAAATATCCATTAATTTTGCAAATTCATTACAACACTAACCATGATGGTCTTTAATTTACTGATAGTAAATTAATTATCTCTGGTAACCGATGGCTAGAGAATTTGAGGCATTCGTCCTCAATGGCCACCACTGCCCTGTCCGGGCCATGGATATCATGATCGCTCTTGTGTCCCGTGGGATATTGTGTGGAATCCTGGATTTACCTCTGGTCAGGATCACACCGCTAACAGAGAAATGGTGTCTTATATATCATAAGGCATTAGATTCAGATCTCGGCATCTGATTATTTTGTATCAGCAATTCCTGGGATACAATGAACCTCAAGGGCAAAGGTTTGAATCTTACTTCAACCTTCAATCCGACATCACCAGCTGTGACGGGACCCTATGGGCACAGAGAATGTGATGGTTGAATATGCCTCAACCGACATGTTTGGACTATGAATAGTCTTTCAATCTCCTGAGTGGTCAATATAATTAATGTCCAATTACGATGTTGTAACAACAACATAAGTATTGTTGTCATCATATATTGTATATCACAATATGTTATATCAGCACTTTGATACAAATTCATTTGTATGTATTCTATATATCCGACAGTGATTTTCTTGAGAATCTTCATGTATATATATAGATTTCTACGGGAGTCAATCCAATTAAAAATGATATGTGCCTTGTGGACATATGCACCACAAACTCTATACTCAGGGAAGTCCAATGTTTCCACTCTCATTGAGAGAAAGGAGATATTTTAAAATCGCTAGATGCGATGAGGTATTTGTTGGATCAACTCGAGTCATATTTACTATCCCTGTGGGTACTCGAGTAACGTCGAGATGCTTCATTGCTTCCCAAGTTTAACTCGTACCCTACTAAGCTATAGATATATTCATCAAAATGGTTTCCATAGCGAAACTTATGCTGACAAGAAAGAGAAATAACTTTTTTTTACCATATGCAACGGATATGGCAAGCACATTCTCTATGTATCATCTGGATTGTACTACACATACGACACAACCCATAGCACATGTTGCGTACAAGATAGTTTTCCAAAGTGTCTTGTACATGAAAAACTTGGCATACTCAACTTGGTCATCGAGACATCGGGTTGAAACCGAAACTATCAGCAATTCCAATAGTTTATGATTATTATGATGCTAAATTCTAATAGCATTTGGATTTTATGTGCACTACAAGTGACACAGGGAAGCTAATTTTAAGGCCCACACACCTTATAGTCTACGCTGAACCACTCAGACTCCTTGGATGCATCAAGTCAAGGTAAGTGGCTCTTCCCATCCATTGACTAGACTATTCAGGTATTCTATGGTTCTAAAAGACATATCTACATGATGGTCTTAAGTGTGTGCTTTATTCACACAAAACCATTGGCTCATTATCCTGACATCGATTTCAAGCAAATCGAATGGATAACATTGCAAAATTCTCCTTGAGTGCCTTCTCTATGGCCCTTGGATTGAAGTTTAGCAATTTGTCCTAATGTCTAGACTCAAAATGGTTTGGTAGAATCCTATCCAAAGAGTTAAGCTCATTGCATTATCTTTACTTTGGAATTGCAACTTACCAACTTTACGTTGGAGTCATGCAGTTTTACACACTCATGATAGAACTGTATAATATTATTCCCCTCTATTTTTGATATGTGGATATCTACCAAGTATTTCCTATCTGCGGTAATTCGGTTGCATACCGATATCACCACCCGACATACATCATTGGCCCCTCAACATATAGTTGGGATCTATGTGAGGAATATTTCCACGCATTAGGGGGAGATTTCAAGTACCATAAAGAATGCCAGGAAATTAGTGGAATGTTCAACACATTTCTGCCTCAAATCCACATAGTCAAAAATCTGAACCATGCGTTCAAAAGATTTGCAACTCATTGCAAATAACCTGCCACATTCATCTACAATCCTGAAAAATATGTCGGAAAGAGTGGAGGTACCAACCCACTCAACTCCCCGTTCAAAGCAACATGGGGAGAAGTACGACAATAGTACATCAGGATTCAGCTTCTCGCAAGTAAGGATATCAAGGCCTGTAAATCAGTAAATGCAAGTCAACTTCACGTTGACAGACATCTAATGGGTAGTATACACCCAGTGGACGGAAAACCTCCACCAACCTAGGTCATAGTGCACACAATGACTGGGACATCGGAATACCCGACTCAATCGCATTGGGAAATTGCGAGCAGTCACTATGGGTAACGATATTTCCATCAACTATATATTGATATATAGATTCTGGAGAATCATATTACCGGAAGTCTACAATTGTCGACATACATTTCTCAACTAGATTGAAAAACTTTTCAAGTGATTCAGATCCAATGACCATGGCCATGGCAAAGTGTGAGCAACACTCGGACTGAACTCAAGTAAAGGGTATAATCTAGGTAGAAATGATCTTGCTCAACAATCGTAAGGTATTCATAAGCAATATCTACACTAGTTTTCTTCTGGAAACAGAATTGAGAACAACGAGGTGGTGAAACAAAGAGCAAGTATTGTAGCACAAGGGTTCACGCAGATACCCAACTATTCTCTAGAGGTGGAATGTCTTTCCGATAACTTTATCATTGGCAGTACAAAATCATCTATCTCTGCAGTTGATAGATGCAGTGATTACATATCCATGTGGATCACTAGATTCAGACATATATGATTGATTCCCGATGGAATCTCAATTCTGAATCAAAATACAAAATGCAACATATATTGTGTAAAATCAGTAAGTCACCATACGACTTATTGTTGTCGGTACATTTGGTACGACCGACGTAGTGAGTTCCTTATTCACAAGGATTACTCCTACAATGATGATTATCCATGTTTGTGGGTCTACAATGATGACACATGTAATCATCTAAATGACGAAGTTTAAAATGAAGGATTTGGGTAAACCAAAATACCGCTCGTTACTACGCTTGAGCACCTTCATTCATACATTATGGTATACTATGTTGTCTATATCCAAATATATTGGAGAAATTCATTGTGGACAAATCTTATCCATCCATAACTCTCATGGTAGTTCATTCTCTAGACATAGAGAAAGATCTATATAGACCAAGAGATGATGGAAATGAGATATTGGGACTGAATGTTCCATAATGCAATTGGATCCACCAAACACAACTGGTTGGTACTCAAGAATATCTTTCGATATCTCCAAGGCATTAAACATCTTGTCCTGGTTTTTCAGTTTCATAAAAATGTGAACACCGATATCATTGGATACATCGATCAGATCCCCACTATGTCAGATCGTAGACAAGTTTAGTCTTCCTACTACGTGTGGTAGCCCTCTCATGAAGAGTCTTCAAAACAAACCTCGTGGCTACATCCACCAACCATTATCTCAAAGATAATGTTGCTTGTGTTGCCCGGATGCAAACAGATTACATAATAAGCAATATCCCTATATTGCATATCTTGCAAGTCCAATCATGTGACTGAGTTGTTTACCAAGTCTCTACCAACTTCTACATGCCATAAATACGTTCATGAAATTGGTATGTGATGTCTTTGGAATTTGCAAGAATCGGGGGAGTATCTTCCTGAATTGTTCATGTTAAATGCATCATATTATACTCTTTTTCCTTTCATGAGTTTACTATACAGGTTCTCATAAAGGTTTTTAATGAGGTAATATCAACATGAGATCATATGTCATACTTTTCGTTTTCCCCACCGGGTTTTTTAGAAAAGTATACACGACATATTTATTGTCCTCTAAACTCTATGGGTTTTCTCGTATTGAGTTAAAAGAGACAATAACCATTATATGTTGCATCATTTTCTCCTTATTTTTTCCATTGGGTTTAAAGGAGTTTTAGCAACATATCAAACACTATACTCCTCACAATTTTTCCCACAGGGTTTTTGGAGAACTTAATCAAGGTGATGGATCCTTATGCAGTCAAGCGGTGATTAGGGGGAGTGTTAAGAATAATTAACCCATCATTAATTATGGGATAATCCCCACTCTTCCCGCACGGGCAGTTCCAACCGATGGAGCAGTTTTCTCCCTAGAGCGTTGCAACCTTTGGAGCCAACCTTTCAGGAATAGTCGCCCCCTTTGGAGACGCCTGTTGAGATTGTATATAAACTCATATCATCTATCAATAAAGGGTCACTTGATTCTCTATCGCTTGTCTCTTGATTACATTTAACAATTTCTACCTGATACTTTCTCCTCAACCCTCTTGTTTGTGGAGTTGTGAGGAGTGCATGATTTCTCGTTCAACACATTTTACATATGACATAGCTCCCGCTCCTATACGTCCGACAACGCCCGCTCACCCCTCATTTTTTTCACGTCCACAACCGTCTCCTTCATTCAAACCTCCAAATCCATAAAATCACATGCATCGTGAATCAACATAACATAGCTAAATTGAACACATATCATAGGGTCCGATAGCATGAGACGTAGCAAGTTCATCTACAACCGGACGTAAACAAGTTCACAATATAAAGATAGTTGGACCAACTAGCTATGATCTACGACAAACATGACTAATAAGCATAGATAGTAGGCATCAAAGTTCACCACTTCCTCATCGGGCCCTCCCTGTTGGCGTCTCTCGAGCGAAGGAAGTAGGCACCAAAGTCCTTGCAGTACGCATTAGTGGCCGGAGGGGTGTCATCGTCATTGGAGGTGCTCGAGGATGAGGAGAGCAAGCCGTTTGGACTCCTCGATGCCTAGCCGCAATGCCTTGGCATTTTTGCTGCTGCGGAGGCGGGTGCCCATCTCGGTCGTGGTCAACGATCGGCGAATGGCATTACGGACGAGCTCCTCCACCAAGTCGGAGGGCAGGGCAACGATGCGGAACTGCACGACCTGCAGTCCGACAGGCAAGATCCGACCCGGACCGCTTGTCTCTCCCGACAATTTTTCCGTACCTCCGACTCCATGAGCCGCGACCGTGGGCTCAATGATACCGGCATGAGCAACCAACGTTGCCCAAGAGGAGTAGGGGCCGGAGGTGACGGGTGCCACTGCTCGCACCGCTGCCTCACCAGGGAGGGCACGAACCGTGACAGGCCGGTGCGGTCGGGTGCGGAGCTTGAGCTGCCACCCCTGTCCATCTATGCCTGGTGGAGGGAAACAAGGATGGCAAGCTCCTCGTCCGACTCTGTCACGAGGGCGTCCCAATCGATGTGGTCAGCTTTAGACGAGGAGCCGCTGCCGGATCCTTCCATGGTTATGACGGACGACGCGAGGGAAGGGGAGCGGACGGGGAAAGGAATAGACGAGGAGAGGAAAGTAAAAGCTGAATGGGCGGGAAGAGTGTTTAGGATTTGGTCCAAGAAGATGTTACACTGGTCGATATAACGTGGCAGCTGTGTCCGACCGCCTCACATTAGCGGTGCCAGATAATTTGGATATTTAAGTTGTGTTTTAGGTATTCGGCTTGGTGGCTAATTTTGGTTCGAAAGTGTTTGGGCAGACGACATTAGGGGAGGGGGCGGCTACAAATGTTCCTATTGGGATCTTTTTTGCTTACCATGTGATTTTTTTTAGAACACAATGACGCATACACTCATATATACATGCATACACTCACCCTTATAAACATGACACACACATACTATCTCTGTGAGCATCTCCGAGAGACTGAGCCGACATGTTATTTTAAGATTGACGAAGTCACCACAAACACCTTGTAGTCGACGAGAACGTCTCCTTCCACTGAACGCGCATCGCCGGAAATCTTAAAATAAATTCAGAATAATACAAGCACCATGACTTAAACTCTTGCGTACTGAGGTCTATTTGTGTGAATACGGTGCATGAGGTGGGTCTAGAATTTGTGTAATCGTATAGCTAGAATATCGAAAAATAACTTCGTCATACACCAAATCAAACCTTAACACAAGTCATGTTAATTTTTTGAAATTATGTACAGATCATGGATCTAATCAACTGTAAAGGTTCGCTGTCCAGAGTCAAAGGACCGAAACCAAAACCAAGAAATGGTCACGCACAAGAGACAGAACTAGCTAGATTTGACGAAACAACTTAGAATATGATCCACTTCGTGGCATCGGCGCTGCTCGCGTCGGCGGCCTTCGTCGTCCTGGAATGCACGAGCGAGCACCCATCGACGGCCTTCTTGCCCCCGGTCGCCGCGCGCAGCAGCTTCGCCCAGAAGCCTGTCGCCGGCCTCTCCCTCCTCCTTCTCATCACCAGCACCACCTCGTCGCCGTCCACGGCCACCACCCGCTCGTGGCGCATCAGCAGCGACGGCCTCGCGGCGCGCTTGATCTCCCGGTGGAACCCGGGGCTCGCGGACCCCGACGACGCGCCGGTGGACGCCTCCGTGGACGACGCCTCCGAGTCCGAGTCCGAGTCCGAGCAGCAGGAGGAGGCCGCCTCCCGCGCGAGGACGGACGGCAGCGTCGCCGAGGGCGAGAGGCGGGACAGGCGCTCCCGCAGGCAGAGCGGGCACACCCCCGGCTCCCCCTGCCGCCGGTGCCGCCTGCACCGCGCGCCGTCGGCCTTGCCCAGCTTCTTGCCCATCACCCTCTGTGCCGCGCCAATAGGATGCTCAGGTGGAGAAGTAGTTGTCGTCGTTGCTTGTGCGTCTGGGCGTGTGGCGGTCTGAGCAGGGGTATATACGTGGGTCGCGCGGGGAGTTTCGTGGATGCTGCGCGGGAACCGTGGTGGAGTTGCGATGCGATCGGGACGGGAATGGGCTGGCTGGCTGGCCATGGCGTACGGACGGACGGAGCTTAGCTGGGTCCGGGCTGGCGGCGCGTGCGCGAGGGAGGGCCGGGCTGTTCCTCGCACCGGCAGCGGCAGCCATGCACGGCTTTGTTTTCTGTTCCTTTTTACTTTTGATTTTGAGCATTGTGCCTTTATCTTCGTTGTAAAAAATGAGTCTTTTTGGAAGCTTCCGGCCCGGGATGTGGGACTGCACGAGGGGGATATTCATTCGTATCCTTGGGTTTCACCGCGGGGAATTTTCGCTCCATTCTTCTCCCCTGTTGCTGGGCTGCTTTCGTTGAAATTATTTGGGTGTTTCGTCAGTGGCGGAACTAAGAATATTTGTGCACCGCAAAACCATGATGTCGATGGTTGAGTGTGTTCGTGCGCTGTTGCACTTGCACTGCACCTGCCAGCAGCAACCCGAAGAAACCGCCGGCGATAGAGACGCACAGTTCGCCCGGTTCAAAAAAAAGATAGAGACGCACAGTAGCTAGGAACATATGGAACGGACTCGATGTCGATGGATTGAGCTGTGTTGTTTATTACTCCATCTGTAAACTAATATAAAAGCATTTAGATCATGAAAGTAGTGATCTAAACATTTTTATATTAATTTACACAGGGAGTAATTTATAGTTTCAAACCTTGAAAAATACTAGCACTACAGTTTTTTCTTTGCGGAAACGCGTAAGACCATGTATTATACATCACATGTCCTTATAAACATACCCTTACATAAGAAAAAAAAAGAAAGAATAAAAATACATTTAAAATCTTGAGGGTGCCGAACTCTTCTTACGTTTGCATCCATTGACAGTATGTCATCAGCATAGCTCGATGCTGCATCTGGGCCTTCGCCTCGGGGGAGCAAATATTTTTAAACCGAAGAGCTTGTAGAAGCAACAGCCGATAGGTTGTCAAATGCAGACTAGTAGACGCCGGTGGCAACAATCTGCCAAGTAAACCGTCTCCTCAAAGAAGAAGAAAAGCCTCGATAAGAGCATGTAGAAACCCCAAAGATCGCGAATACCACAAAAGCCGCCCGAGTCCAGGCAGATCCACCAGAAACCTAATCCGACCGAATCCTGAAAGACCCGCCAAAGACACATCTTCCCATGCCTTCTGCCAGCGAAAAACACATCAGCGGAACGGGGATATGGCGGGGAGAACATTATTCCTACCCTGTTCGCTACCAAGATTCCGCATTTCTATGCAGACCCGGATTCGCAACATGCCAGTTATCCGGTATTTAAAAGGTTGCATTGTGGCAACATTGTCGCTTCATCGCCTCGCACCAAAGACGAAGAGTTCCTTAAGAAAATCTGAAAAAAGTCACGCATGTCGCTGTAGGGATATGATCTCAAGCTTGCCGTCATCTAGAACCGTGCATAGGCCAGACCAAATGAACCTCTCCGCGCTGGATCCTCTGGCCAGCGCGGGCTTCACCAATGCCACTGTCGTGCACCCGCCGACTAAGGCCACCACTCGAGCACACACCTCCTTCGCCGTCCCACAACAACCTTCTAGCACCTCCATAGCGGGCCCCCTCGATCTAGACCTCCTTGCCACCGCCGCCTCGCCTATCATTGTAGTAGTACATTACATTTTACCTTGCTTTTGCTTTTTTTTAAACATCAGTACAGACACAAGCGCTCGTATACACGCGCATACACTTACCCTTATGAATGCACACACGCACACCCTATCCTTATGAGCATCTCTGAAAGACTGAGCCGGCATATTATCTTGAGATTTACGAAGTCATAGTAGGCGTCTCGTCGTTGACGGGAACGTCTCCTCCCACTGAATGCGTATCGCCGGAAATCTTGAAATAAATCCAGGAATAAATGCGAGCATCAGGATTTGAATCTTGATGGGTTGGGGATATCACAATTCCTCTAACCATTCAATTATAGGTTGGTTCGCTTTTATATTACAGGGCGTCGGAGACAGCGAGCGGCGGCAAATGTTCAAATTCGACCTGATCAAGTCATATGATGTTTCCTGTGGAATTGGTCTCTGTCAGCAGAGTACGTGCCACGGACCGCACACACGATTTGACAGCTTCCCTGGTTCATTGGAGGAGATCCTTTTCGGTTTCCTTTGTTTTGCCTTAGCTAGGCTGGACCGAGCGCCCAAAGAGAACCACCAAAGCTGCGCCGTCGGTCCAGGTTACATGCATGGACATGCCACATGCGAGCGCGCGAGACCAAAGTTCGTTTGCGCCTCCAACTAGTCTCTTTCCCCCCTCGTTCGCTTGCAAGGACAACAAATTTCACACCTCCTGGTTATAAATTTGGTCCCCCGTCCATCCACGGCACAGAGGAACCAGTCCGCGAACACGAATACGGGAGCCGGCCATCCAACACTACCTGTGTATAAATTAAAATCGCATTTGAACAGATTAGATGAAAATTCATGCAAACCCGACGGGATTCATCAAAGTTCGGTTATAAAAAAACACAAATCGTCCTTACATAGCACACAAATAACTGTAGTACAACAATAGTTTAAATTCAATGAGATTAACCGGATATGCACCAAGTTTTTTCATGATCAGATCATGTCATACCACACATACTGCCCCTTCAACCTAATCCCACAATGTATGTACCTAAATGGTCGCCTCCCTATCCCATGGTACATCGCGGCAACGTGTATAGCCTACATAATGTGTAGAGCAACATTGAGTGATGAATGATTCAACTGACAAGTTGAGCAAGAAAAAGCAAAACTTATGATCTCCTGCGCTGCCGCGCGCAATGGCCACTTTGCCTCTAGCCTAGCAACCGCGTCATAAAACTTGGTGATGGTGGTGTGGATCGGTACTATCGATACGATATTGACCTCACATTGCGTTGTTGCATGATGTGCATGTCGTAGGGCGCAATGTGCTTTCGCGCGTGAAACGAATCATGCACGCGCTGCAAGAAGATCCCCTTTTTGTGCGTGTCCACGAAATCCGCGGATACGGCCAACCACGCATCGCGCAACAACTCATCCTCTATGGTCGAGTACCCCGCCATCCTTCTTATACTCCAAAAAAAGACACGGCGTTCGAAAATTAGCTCAATGGCATTTGACCGAATATCTATCGGGCATGGTGTCTGTCATGGACGTCGTCGATAGGGGAGGATGATTGTACTTGGCTATGGACGGCTCCTGGGTGCATGACGTCGTCGTAAAAGTTGAGCAGATGCGTTGGTGCTGGTTGCAGGGGTCCGATAATGTGTGTGTAGAGGCCGGAGAGGTACAACAACATCGTCGAAGGAGGGTGAGGATGCAAAGTAGGGGGGGGGGGGGGAGGGAGGGAGGATTGTAAGAAAATGGGACTGGAAGGGGGAATTTAGTGGGCCGTGGGTGTCGGAGTCCTACGTGGGCTGGACTCCCGCAAAGCCTCATGCTTTCAATTTGCGGGAAAACGTGCGTCCGGACCGCTCGGCGAACTGATACAGGCCTGCATTGGATGACAGAACACGTTCGGACTAGGTGGTCTAGAGGTATGTGGGCAGTTTGAAGATCGGCGTTGGAGATGCCCTGATAGGTTAAAAATGAGGGTGCAATATTTCTACTGAAGTTGGTGGGGTAAAAAGGAGAGTGCAATATTTGTACTGAAGTTGTTGGGGGTAAAAAAGAGAGTGCAATATTTCTACTGAAGTTGGTGGTCAGCGGTGGTTTGGCCTCACAGTTGCAGGCTTGCAGCTCGCACCGCCACGCACGCATCACTATCTAGCCTTGGATCGAATCGACTGGCATAGCAGTCAGCGCGTACGGACGGCGCGGTGCCTTGCCCGCAAGCTGGCGGTGGGTCGAACGGCCGTACGGCGTCGACGACCGCGGAGCCACTCCCGTGTTTAAATACTGTTTGCTACTCGGTGACGCTGCCGCGTCGGTGCCGCCGTGGTGGCGCATTCGTCTACGAGTTCGGCAACGCGTCTACAACTTGCTTACATCGAGTCACACTCACGCCAATGTGATCGGTCTCGCCATGTCAGTGTCCAACTGTCAAAGCCTCCTGGAACGCCGTGTCGCCGACGAGCAGGTTTTCTATGTGCTGCCCATGTTCACATAGCCTTGCCCATTGACGCTCGTTTGAGATTTTCTCTAGATTTATTTAAAAGAAAAACTCCAATGCCTAGTTTTGCCCCCCCCCCCCCTCTTCCCTTTTTGAACTATACAAAAATCTATATTGATCAAGCACTATCATTTAACCTCTCAAAGTACTATCCATAATCGCCAGATGGTTTGTTGATGTTACCATCGTTATTACTATTAGTCGCCCACCCGTGTCGATGAGGAACACGAGTATAACAAATTTAGGATCGCACAAAACGTAACATCACCAACCGTTGCTGGTGCAGAGCACCCCCATGAACATCACCATGGACTCTACACCAACACCCCAAGTGCCAAGAGGCCGGATGACTAGAGCACGCGCACACATCATCAAAATCGAGGTGAATTCACTCCTCTTCGAACTCCATATGCATTTGAGTGAGACATGGCTACTACCTCAAGCCAGAATGCTATGCATGGTTAGGTGTGAAAAGCATGAAGGACGTGAGGCACAATGGAGACCGGGACGGAGGCACGGAGCGCAAGGACAAAGGCTGGAAGACAAGAGCAACCAAAGAAAATCTTCCAAACCGGACTATTGCAGTTGCTCTCTTCTCTCTATTCCTTGTATCTCCTCTTTAAGGAACAAAAACCCTAGTGGAAAAAGGATTCCACTTGGATCTTCAAGGCCTCCTTCAGGAGAAGGATTCCCCAAGTGAATCACCAAGACCTTCATCAACCCTAGTGGATTTGGAGAAGACTACCCTCAAGACCTCATCCTCCTTTGTGGGAGTGGAAAGAACTACCCTAGCTACTTATCTTGCTCTAGATATTTATGGATCTTGTGTATCTTGTGTGGATTTATGGACAAAGAGCATGTGTTATCGAATCTTGTCTTTGAGTGTTTGTCCCCTTTGATTCTTGAGTGTTCCTCTTGGTCAACCTATAAGTTGTGAAAGATTGGGCAACCTAGGGCATGGCCCCTACATCAACTGCCCAAGTGTCAGGATACAAATTTAATTGATATCACAAGTAAATATAAAAGCACCTCCAAAATATAATACAATACATAGCGAAATAAAATAAAACTGACTAAGATATTTACATCACCATGTATGACAAATTTCCTTAAACCCACCATTAACTTCAAGATGAAACAAATGTATTGTTGTCACCTTTCACATGCATACATATGCTAGTGTACTATCGTATTTCTTCATAATACTCGCATTCTATTCACACCGAGGAAGAGAACATCAAGTATCACATGCACCTCTATACCCATGTACTATTGTGAAAGGTTGTTGGGATCAGGTTCTCCATCATGCTTGTAGTGATCATTACTTCGAAGAATTTCTGCACGCCGCAATTGATTGACACGATGAAGCCGCCTTCAAGTAGGACACATAACATGGACTGGAAGTAGCTTTTGCCGCCCAAATAGTTGCACGTGACGCCTAAGCTGGCATGGCCGATGGAGCGTAATCATCCATGCCCTCCTAAGACAGTTGGAAGCAATAGTAGTTTGGCCCCGACAGTGAAGGCATGGGCGAACGTGGCCACTTCTAGCACATGTAGCTTCTTCCCTCTATCTTTATGCACGTAGACGACCAACATTCTATGATGGCAATAGTGTAGACTCCGGCAACAAGAGCTGAAACGCTACATAGGAACATCGCTTGGAAATTGAGCGGAGAGCTTAGTCTGACCATGATGGAGGAGACCGTCATATGGGGTAGAGCTAGTCTTAACATTTTGGCGGCCCTACTGCAAATTTACAATTTACATGTGATTATATGATACAAATGATGATTATAAGGTACATGTATGGAACGTCAAATAACTATTGAAAAAACTAGTATGGTGTTGTGCATGGGAGGGGGGCAAGTGTCCCCCTAATATAAGGTATTAGTTATCCATTAGAAAATCATCTTTTATTTAGTGTTAATGTCATGTTCTGCAAAAGACATTTTCAATAATGTATTTGTTGGCATGGTCTAGGATCATCTCTGTCACGCGATCGTGGATGGCGCTCTGCCTAGCCACTGTGCACGCACCTCACCCACAAATTGCTCCTTAGATGTTGGAAAAATTTATGATGGTTGGCCTGTATGAATGTGAGTTACTTAGGGCATCTCCAAGGCCAAGACGCAAATATCTCCGACATATGTCCGGACGTGGTCCATGGACATGATGCGGGCGGAAGCCATCCAATGCTAATCACAAAGTATCTGGTTGGGAGGGGAAAACATAAGTGGGGACTATGCATTTGATAGGATATTTATGGTTTAGTGTCCCATTGGAAGGAGAGAGGAGAGGGGGCCCATGCATGTGAGGTTAGGGACCATGCATGTGATTGGTCAACTGCATGTCCGGCCTTTGACAAACCCCATCCCCCACTTTGTTTCTTGCATACCGAAATCCGTAATCCAAACTGCTAAGAGGACATACAGAGGTCCCTGTTGGATGACAAAAATGATCCAGACACTTATGATTCAGACATATAGTGAAGGTTTGAGGTATGTCCTGAAGATGCCCTCATTACATGCATGTGCTTTGATCGCGTGAAACAGTGGATGCCTCACGCATGCGCGGACATGGTTTTATAGGATTTTTTGTCCAAAAGGACCCCCTGCCGAACTCTATTGCCAAAAAGGACTACCTGCAGATAAAATTGTCAAAAGGACCCCATCACTAGTGGCGGCAGGCGCGGCAGGCGACACGTGGCACCTGCCGCCACTCCAGGAGGCGGCTGGCCCTGCCGCCATGGCAGGAGGCGGCCGCGCGGGTCACATCGGTTTTCCGCACAGTGGCGTAGCTGGGACGGAACGGGCCAGGAGTGGTGGGCCGTGCCGCCATCGGGCGAGGCGGCGATCGCTACGACTGCCGCTCCCTGGCTGACAGCCCCTGCCGCGCGCGGCCCGAGACGTGGGCCACACCGCCACCGCAGGAGGCGGCATCTCTATTGCTTTGCACGTGCGACACCTTTCCTGTTGCAGACGGCGCCCATTCCCATGCGCGTGGACAATGATGAATTTGACGGGAGGGAATCACTCCGGCTTTCTTCAGCGGATGCGACGGCACTGCAGGAATCACTCACTCACTGCGGGAATCCGAGGCTGCAGGAACCTGTTGTGCCGACACTACAGGGATCCTCTTCCTTTTATATAGTATACATCTGCTCCGTGCGCAAGCACACTGTCTCTGGCCTCCTCTTCTACGTTCTGAGTGTGTAAGAACAGAGAGAAAGATAAACTCAGTAGGCACTTTCACTCATGATCTAGGGCGATTTAGAGTTGGATTTTGAATATGGTGAAGTTGAAGAAAAGATAGAAGAAGGTAAGGTCTACCCATTTTTGTTGGTTTCGTTTGCATGCATGATGTTTTTACTTTTTTTATTTAGTTCATAACTATGTGTTCTCTGTTGTGTTAGGCATTATTTCATCACTTTTTGGAGTCATCTAGAGCTTCAGGAGTAGGATTTGCCTGGCAAAGTGAAGTACGAAGTTAAAGATCAAGGTATGAGCTTTGCAATACATTGATTTTTTTGTGCATGCAGGGTGGTAATTAGTTAGTATTTTAGCTTGTCATTAGCTATGCGATGTTAGTGCTTAGAGGTTAGAAACAATTTCAAACGACAGATGTTGCATTTATACTATTTTCTTTAGAAGAGTAGGTTCAAGATGTTGTATCAATGTTAGTTGCGTCCATTAGTATTGACATGCGAGAAGATCTTTTTTTTTGAAATAAACCATTAGCTTTATTAATTGCAAATAACAGTTACATCGTCCATAAGAAAAGGTACAATTTCATCCATGGGCTCCTCAAAATAGTCATTTGTCACGGAAATTTTTGCTAATCTGGCTAGTTCATGAGCCACCTTATTTGCCTCCCTATTACAATGTTCAAACCTAGTAAGAGGAAAATCACATGCCAAAAAATAGCAATCATCGAAAACCGCCGCCGCTGCTCCCGCTGATTGTCCTCCATTCTTCATTGTGTTGATGACTTCAATATTGTCTGAGTTGACATGAAGGCGATTACATCCCGCCCTCTGTGCAAGTAATAAACCAAACCTTAGGGCCAAAATTTCCGTTGTCAGAACATACACACACCAGTCAAACTTCCAGTTTCTGCCAGCAATAAATCTTCCTTTATCATCTCTGAGAACAGCCCCAGCTGTACCACTAAGCCGATCATGATCAAACGAAGCATCAACATTCAGCTTAACAAGTCCCACATGAGGTTTGCTCCATCCTCCTTTTTTAATAGATGCATTAGGGGAATGGGCATTTACATAGTTTGTTGTTATTGCCCTAATCCCCATGGAGGATTGTTGTGCGTTTTGAGCCTTACCTTCATGAACCAGCCTACGTCTATCCCACCATAAATACCAAGCGGTTATATCTATTAGTTCACGTACATTCTGGATTCCTAGAGTAGCTATTTCATTATCTGGCTTCAGAAGTAAAAATTCTAGGATTGCTTCTCCTGCCCTATCAATAACACATGCTTCTTTAATCACCCTGCCCATCCCCAGTTTGTTCCAAACCTCTTTTGCCTTCTGACAGAGGAACAATACGTGTTTCGTGTCTTCCGGTTCATTCGTGCATGAGGGGCATATAGGCGAGACCTTCATGTGTCTATTGGCCAGTGTAACACGACATGGGAGGGTACCATGCAATGTACGCCAAATAAAGATTTTTACCTTTGCCGGACAAGACAATTTCCAAATCTTCTCCCAAATAGGGTTGACATTGATTCTACCCATGCCGTTTATATACTGCAATTTCTTTCCATGTTGTTGGTTCCATTCCTCCAAATAGGCAGATCGAACAGTGAACAAACCATTTCTCGTAAAACTCCACGCAATGAAGTCTTCCATGGTATGCATAGGAAGGGGAATTGCGAGGACTCTTTGAGCATCAATCGGCCACAAAGTTTGTCTCACCAAGTCTTCATCCCAACAATTCATAACTGGATCAATGAGATCAGCTACCTTTGACAAAAGTTGCCCTCTTCTAGGGGTGATAATTTTCCTATCCGTACTGTGAGGAATCCATGCATCTCTCCAAATATCAATTTTTTGACCATTTCCAACTCGCCAAATATAACCATTTTTCAGTGAGTTAACTCCCGCCATAATGCTTTGCCAAGTAAAGGACGAACCCTTCTTTAAACTTGCACTCATCAAGTCGCCATCAGGGAAATACTTAGTTCTCAAAATAGTGGCACATAAAGACTCCGGTTTATCAATAAGACGCCATGCTTGTTTGGCTAACAAAGCCAAATTGAAACAATGTATATCTCGAAAGCCCATGCCTCCTTGGTTTTTTGGTACACACATCTTCCACCATGCCATCCAGTGCATTCTCTTCTGATTGTCCTCGTCACCCCACCAAAAATGCGACATCGCGTCAATGATTCCTTTACAATTTTTTTTAGGAATTTTAAAGACGGACATAGCATAGGCAGGTATAGCTTGAACAACAGATTTGAGCAAAACTTCTTTCCCTCCAGATGATAGCAGTTTTTCCTTCCATCCATTAATTCCCATAATAACTCGGTCAATCAGGAATTGAAAACAATCACTTTTATCCATGCCCACATTGGCAGGAAAACCCAAATATTTATCATTTAAGGCTTCAGTCATAATGTTCAGAATTGTACAAATTTGTGCCTTATCTTCTACTTTTGTGTTTGGACTAAAAAATATGCTAGATTTTTCAACACTAACCATCTGTCCTGAGGCGGAACAGTAAGAATCCAAAACTGATTTCAACGCCTCTGCATTCATAGCATTTGCTCGCATAAGTATCAAAGAGTCATCCGCAAAGAGAAGATTGGAAATGGGTGGAGCATCTCTGCATACCTTTATGCCTGAAATACTTCCATTCTCCTCTGCTTTCGCTAAAAGGGCAGTAAGACCCTCTATGCATAATAAGAATAAGTAGGGAGAGAGGGGGTCTCCCTACCTCAATCCTCTAGTGGGTTTAAAACTCTCAGTTTCCTCGGCATTAAAACGAACTCGATACTCCACAGAAGAAACACATTGCATAATTAAATTCACCCGTTTCTTATCAAATCCCAATTTTAACATAATTTCCTTTAAAAAGATCCATTCCACTCTATCGTATGCCTTGTGCATGTCCAATTTGATGGCACATAGACCCTCTTTACCGGCCCTCTTTTTCTTTATTGTATGAAAACACTCGTAAGCCACTAATATATTATCCATGATCATTCTTCCAGGCACAAAGGCGCTCTGAGTTGGGCTGATAATATCTGTTAGGATTATCTTCAAACGGGAAGCAATCATCTTTGAAATTACCTTATATACCACGTTGCACAAGCTAATTGGTCTAAATTGAGTTACCTTTTCTGGGGCATTAACCTTTGGGATCATTACAATCGCAGTGTCATTCCATCCCTCTGGAATGGAGCAAGTATTCACCGCCTTGAGAACCTCTTCAATCAAATCATCTCCCAACATAGGCCAGAATCTTTTATAAAAAATAGCATGAAGGCCATCAGGACCTGGCGCTTTTAAATCCCCAATATCAAATAGGGCTTTTTGAACTTCCTCGGCCGTATAAGGGGCCAGATGAGCAATATTCATTTCTTCAGTTATTTTCCTTGGGATAAGCGAAAGAACGTCCTGGTTCGGTTGGGTTACTTTCGAGGTAAACGGATTCGAAAAGTACCTCTTAATATGATCTTTCATCTCCGTCCCTTGCACCCACACACCATTTTCATCAAGTAATCTTTTAATCTGATTTCTTCTCTTTCTGGCCGTTGCCGCATTGTGGAAAAATGTGGTGTTACGATCACCATGCAGCAACCAATTTGCACGTCCACGTTGTAGCCAATAAATCTCCTCTTGTTCCAAAATGTTTTCAATAAGGACAAGGATTTCCTTTTGTCGCGCTTGGGTATCCACATTAATAGGACCCCTTCGCAATTTTTCCAACTCTTTTTTAAGTTTATTAATTCTTCTTCTTGGTCCTTTAAGAGTGTCACGATCCCAAATATGCAAGTCCGCCTTCACCGCCCTTGTACGTTGCGCAAGATTTGGTCCAATACCCAAACTATTCGCTTTTTCCCAAGCTGTACGTACAATTTCTCCCACTGTCTCTTCTTTTAGCCATCTGGCTTCGAATTGTTTCGTTCGCCCCCGTGATTGATTGAATATATTCCCATCATAATATTCCGTGTCCAAAACTAGAGGGCGATGGTCAGAGTGCACGTGCTCTTCATTTATGACTGCAGCACGAGGAAATTTATTTGCCCAGTCCACATTACAAACTGCCCGGTCAAGTCTCTCCCTAACTTCGCCTCTCCTCCAGGTGAAGAGATCACCAAAATAACCCATATCGCCCAGCCCACATCCTCCTAGACAGTTACGAAAATCTCGCATCATTGCATTTGGTCTCGCGTTACCACCCTCTTTCTCAGAGGAAAATAAAATCTCATTAAAATCCCCCAAAATAACCCAAGGGTGATTGCCCTTATTATGTAAATTGCAAATATCATCCCAAGACAAATTACGGTCACTCCAATTCGGATGACCATAAAAACCCGTAAACCGCCATTGTACATTTTCCTCATTCATAAACAAAACATCAATGAAATTAGCGGACACATAGTTCAAAACAACTTTATTCATCTCATTATAAAATAAAACAAGGCCACCGGCCCGACCATTGCTCTCAACTACAAACATCGACTCAAAACTTAGAAAACTACGCAGCTCATCAGCTTTACATTTATTCAAATGAGACTCTGAAATAAAAATCAAATCCGCCTTGATGCGCCCTTGCAAATCCAAGAGCTCGCGAACTGCCGTGGGGGAGAGCATGCCACAGCAGTTCCAGCCTAGGATTTTCATTTGGCTCGGCGGACCTCCTCTCCGGAGGCCGCCGATGTGACATCATCTCCAACTGACTCCCTCCTCTACTCTGCAGAAGCTTCGTCTTTTCCCTCTGTTTCCTTAGTCACATGTGTAATGACCCCATACCCATCTAGCACTGTTTCCACTCTACCCATACATACTCGCTTGGAAGAAACATCACCATACAACATTCTCTCATAGCTATCCATGTCTCTCTCAAACGAAAACTCAACTTCACTTCCTGTAGGTGGAGCGCCAAAAGGGTTTGTTCTTTTTTTACCTATACTTTTCTTACGCGCATCTTCTAAGCACACGTTACCTTCCTTCTTCTTACCTTGCCTACCCTTCCTGTTTACCCTGGGCTGCATGGGATTCTTTTCTGCGCTAAACACAAAAGCACTAGCATCTTTGGCCTTTGCTGCAGCAAGCCTGGCTGCCACTGCCCCGGATAGGGCCTCCAGTACACCCGGCTTGAAAAGCATGTGATTTGCCTCCACAGCAGTTGGAGATATGTTGATCTGGCTCGTCTCTCCCAGCCTTCGTAACCCCTGGCTCTCATGCCCAGCCGGGTGCTGCTCGTGACCAGCAGCCAGCGTCCTGGAGGGAGATGAATCCTCCAACAGCCTCATATCCTGGCCCTCCTGGCCAGACAGCGCACCTGACAGGGTAGAACACCTTGCCGCAAATGAAGGAAATATGCCCTAGAGGCAATAATAAAGTTATTATTTATTTCCTTATATCATGATAAATGTTTATTATTCATGCTAGAATTGTATTAACTGGAAACATAATACATGTGTGAATACATAGACAAACAAAGTGTCACTAGTATGCCTCTACTTGACTAGCTCGTTAATCAAAGATGGTTACGTTTCCTAACCATGAACAAGGAGTTGTTATTTGATTAACGGGATCACATCATTAGGTGAATGATCTGATTGACATGACCCATTCCATTAGCTTAGCACCCGATCATTTAGTATGTTGCTATTGCTTTCTTCATGACTTATACATGTTCCTATGACTATGAGATTATGCAACTCCCGTTTGCCGGAGGAACACTTTGTGTGCTACCAAACGTCACAACGTAAATGAGTGATTATAAAGGTGCTCTATAGGTGTCTCCAAAGGTACATGTTGGGTTGGCGTATTTCGAGATTAGGATTTGTCACTCCGATTGTCGGAGAGGTATCTCTGGGCCCTCTCGGTAATACACATCACATAAGCCTTGCAAGCATTGCAACTAATGAGTTAGTTGCGAGATGATGTATTACGGAATGAGTAAAGAGACTTGCCGTTAACGAGATTGAACTAGGTATGGGATACCGATGATCGAATCTCGGGCAAGTAACATACCGATGACAAAGGGAACAACGTATGTTGTTATGCGGTCTGACCGATAAAGATCTTCGTAGAATATGTAGGAGCCAATATGAGCATCCAGGTTCCGCTATTGGTTATTGACCGGAGACGTGTCTCGGTCATGTCTACATTGTTCTCGAACCCGTAGGGTCCGCACGCTTAAGGTTTCGATGACAGTTATATTATGAGTTTATGAGTTTTGATGTACTGAAGTTAGTTTGGAGTCCCGGATGTGATCAGGGACATGACGAGGAGTCTCGAAATGGTCGAGACATAAAGATTGATATATTGGACGGCTATATTCGGACACCGGAAGTGTTCCGGATGATTTCGGAGAAAACCGGAGAGCCGGAGGGTTACCGGAACCCCCCGGGAGAAGTAATGGGCCATATGGGCCTTAGTGGAGAGAGAGAGGGGCAGCCAAAGGTGGGCCGCGCGCCTCCTCCCCCTGGTCCGAATTGGACTAGGAGAGGGGGGCGGCGCCCCCCTTTCCCTCTCCCTCCCCACTTCTTTCCCCCTCCTAGTAGGAGTCCTACTCCTACTAGGAGGACTCCTCCTTGGCGCGCCTATAGGGCCGGCCGGCCTCCTCCCCTTGCTCCTTTATATACGGGGGCAGGGGGCACCCCTAGAGACACAAGTTGATCCATGTGATCATATTCTTAGCCGTGTGCGGTGCCCCCTTCCACCATAGTCCTCGATAATATTGTAGCGGTGCTTAGGCGGAGCCCTGCGACAGTAGTGCATCAAGATCGTCACCACGCCGTGGTGCTGACGGAACTCTTCCCCGACACTTTGCTGGATCGGAGTCCGGGGATCGTCATCGAGCTGAACGTGTGCTAGAACTCGGAGGTGCCATAGTTTCGGTGCTTGATTGGTTGGGCCGTGGAGACGTACGACTACATCAACCAAACGCTTCCGTTGTCGATCTACAAGGGTACGTAGATCACACTCTCCCCCTCTCATTGCTATGCATCACCATGATCTTGCGTGTGCGTAGGAATTTTTTTGAAATTACTACGTTTCCCAACAGTGGCATCAGAGCCTAGGTTTTATATGTTGATGTTATATGCACGAGTAGAACACAAGTGAGTTGTGGGTGATATAAGTCATACTGCTTACCAGCATGTCATACTTTGGTTCGGCGGTATTGTTGGACGAAGCGGCCCGGACCGACATTACGCGTACGTTTACGCGAGACCGGTTCTCCCGACGTGCTTTGCACATAGGTGGCTTGCGGGTGACAGTTTCTCCAACTTTAGTTGAACCGAGTGTGGCTACGCCCGGTCCTTGCGAAGGTTAAAACAACACCAACTTGACAAACTATCGTTGTGGTTTTGATGCGTAGGTAAGATTGGTTCTTGCTTAAGCCCGTAGCAGCCACGTAAAACTTGCAACAACAAAGTAGAGGACGTCTAACTTGTTTTTGCAGGGCATGTTGTGATGTGATATGGTCAAGACATGATGCTAAATTTTATTGTATGAGATGATCATGTTTTGTAACCGAGTTATCGGCAACTGGCAGGAGCCATATGGTTGTCGCTTTATTGTATGCAATGCAATCGCGCTGTAATGCTTTACTTTATCACTAAGCGGTAGCGATAGTCGTGGAAGCATAAGATTGGCGAGACGACAACGATGCTACGATGGAGATCAAAGTGTCGCACCGGTGGCGATGGTGATCACGACGGTACTTCGAAGATGGAGATCACAAGCACAAGATGATGATGGCCATATCATATCACTTATATTGATTGCATGTGATGTTTATCTTTTATGCATCTTATCTTGCTTTGATTGACGGTAGCATTATAAGATTATCTCTCACTAATTATCAAGAAGTGTTCTCCCTGAGTATGCACCGTTGCGAAAGTTCTTCGTGCTGAGACACCACGTGATGATCGGGTGTGATAGGCTCTATGTTCAAATACAATGGGTGCAAAACAGTTGCACACGCGGAATACTCAGGTTATACTTGACGAGCCAAGCATATACAGATATGGCCTCGGAACACGGAGACCGAAAGGTCGAGCGTGAACCATATAGTAGATATGATCAACATAGTGATGTTCACCAATGAAACTACTCCATCTCACGTGATGATCGGACATGGTTTAGTTGATTTGGATCACGTAATCACTTAGAGGATTAGAGGGATGTCTATCTAAGTGGGAGTTCTTTAAGTAAATTAATTGAACCTAAATTTATCATGAAACTTAGTACCTGATAGTATCTTGCTTGTTTATGCTTGATTGTAGATAGATGGCTCGTGCTGTTGTTCCGTTGAATTTTAATGCGTTCCTTGAGAAAGCAAAGTTGAAAGATGATGGTAGCAATTACACGGACTGGGTCCGTAACTTGAGGATTATCCTCATTGCTGCACAGAAGAATTACGTCCTGGAAGCACCGCTGGGTGCCAGGCCTGCTGCTGGAGCAACACCAGATGTTATGAACGTCTGGCAGAGCAAAGCTGATGACTACTCGATAGTTCAGTGTGCCATGCTTTACGGCTTAGAATCGGGACTTCAGTGACGTTTTGAACGTCATGGAGCATATGAGATGTTCCAGGAGTTGAAGTTAATATTTCAAGCAAATGCCCGAATTGAGAGATATGAAGTCTCCAATAAGTTCTATAGCTGCAAGATGGAGGAGAACAGTTCTGTCAGTGAGCATATACTCAAAATGTCTGGGTATAATAATCACTTAATTCAATTGGGAGTTAATCTTCCAGATGATTGCGTCATTGACAAAATTCTCCAATCACTGCCACCAAGCTACAAGAGCTTCGTGATGAACTATAATATGAAAGGGATGAATAAGACTATTCCCGAGCTCTTCACAATGCTGAAAGCTGCGGAGGTAGAAATCAAGAAGGAGCATCAAGTGTTGATGGTCAACAAGACCACTAGTTTCAATAAAAAGGGCAAAGGGAAGAAGAAGGGGAACTTCAAAAAGAATGGCAAGCAATTTGCTACTCAAGAGAAGAAACCCAAACCTGGACCTAAGCCTGAAACTGAGTGCTTCTACTGCAAGCAGACTGGTCACTAGAAGCGGAACTGCCCCAAGTATTTGGCGGATAAGAAGGATGGTAAGGTGAACAAAGGTATATGTGATATACATGTTATTGATGTGTACCTTACTAATGCTCGCAGTAGCACCTGGGTATTTGATACTGGTTCTGTTGCTAATATTTGCAACTCGAAACAATGACTACGGATTAAGCGAAGATTGGCTAAGGACGAGGTGACGATGCGCGTGGGAAACAGTTCCAAAGTCGATGTGATCGCAGTCGGCACGCTACCTCTACATCTACCTTCGGGATTAATATTAGACCTAAATAATTGTTATTTGGTGCCAGCGTTAAGCATGAACATTATATCTGGATCTTGTTTGATGCGAGACGGTTATTCATTTAAATCTGAGAATAATGGTTGTTCTATTTATATGAGTAATATCTTTTATGGTCATGCACCCTTAAAGAGTGGTCTATTTTTGTTGAATCTCGATAGTAGTGACACACATATTCATAGTGTTGAAGCCAAAAGATGCAGAGTTGATAATGATAGTGCAACTTATTTGTGGCACTGCCGTTTAGGTCATATCGGTGTAAAGCGCATGAAGAAACTCCATACTGATGGACTTTTGGAACCACTTGATTATGAATCACTCGGTACTTGCGAACCGTGCCTCATGGGCAAGATGACTAAAACACCGTTCTCCGGTACTATGGAGGGAGCAACAGATTTGTTGGAAATCATACATACAGATGTATGTGGTCCGATGAATATTGAGGCTCGTGGCGGATATCGTTATTTTCTCACCTTCACAGATGACTTAAGCAGATATGGGTATATCTACTTAATGAAACATAAGTCTGAAACGTTTGAAAAGTTCAAAGAATTTCAGAGTGAAGTTGAAAATCATCGTAACAAGAAAATAAAGTTTCTACGATCTGATCGTGGAGGAGAATATTTGAGTTACGAGTTTGGTGTACATTTGAAAAATTGTGGAATAAGTTTTGCAACTCACGCCACCCGGAACACCACAACGTAATGGTGTGTCCGAACGTCGTAATCGTACTTTACTAGATATGGTGCGATCTATGATGTCTCTTACTGATTTACCGCTATCGTTTTGGGGTTATGCTTTGGAGACGGCCGCATTCACGTTAAATAGGGCACCATCAAAATCCGTTGAGACGACGCCTTATGAACTATGGTTTAGCAAGAAACCAAAGTTGTCGTTTCTGAAATTTTGGGGCTGCGATGCTTATGTGAAAAAGCTTCAACCTGATAAGCTCGAACCCAAATCAGAGAAATGTGTCTTCATAGGATATCCAAAGGAGACTATTGGATACACCTTCTATCACAGATCCGAAGGCAAGACTTTTGTTGCTAAGTTCAGAAACTTTCTGGAGAAGGAGTTTCTCTCGAAAGAAGTGAGTGGGAGGAAAGTAGAACTTGATGAGGTAACTGTACCTACTCCCTTATTGGAAAGTAGTACATCACAAAAACCTGTTTCTGTGACACCTACACCAGTTAGTGAGGAAGCTAATGATGATGATCATGAAACTTCAGAACAAGATACTACTGAACCTCGTAGATCAACCAGAGTGAGATCCGCGCCAGAGTGGTACGGTAATCCTGTTCTGGAAGTCATGCTACTAGATCATGATGAACCTACGAACTATGAAGAAGCGATGGTGAGCCCAGATTCCGCAAAATGGCTTGAAGCCATGAAATCTGAGATGGGATCCATGTATGAGAACAAAGTATGGACTTTGGTTGACTTGCCCGATGATCGGCAAGCAATTGAGAATAAATGGATCTTCAAGAAGAAGACTGACACCGACGGTAATATTACTGTCTACAAAGCTCGACTTGTCGCAAAAGGTTTTCGGCAAGTTCAAGGGATTGACTACGATGAGACCTTCTCACCCGTAGCGATGCTTAAGTCTGTCCGAATCATGTTAGCAATTGCCGCATTTTATGATTATGAAATTTGGCAGATGGATGTCAAAACTGCATTCCTGAATGGATTTCTGGAAGAAGAGTTGTATATGATGCAACCAGAAGGTTTTGTCGATCCAAAGGGAGCTAACAAAGTGTGCAAGCTCCAGCGATCCATTTATGGACTGGTGCAAGCCTCTCGGAGTTGGAATAAACGCTTTGATAGTGTGATCAAAGCATTTGGTTTTATACAGACTTTTGGAGAAGCCTGTATTTACAAGAAAGTGAGTGGGAGCTCTGTAGCATTTCTGATATTATATGTGGATGACATATTACTAATTGGAAATGATATAGAATTTCTGGATAGCATAAAGGGATACTTGAATAAGAGTTTTTCAATGAAAGACCTCGGTGAAGCTGCTTACATATTAGGCATTAAGATCTATAGAGATAGATCAAGACGCTTAATTGGACTTTCACAAAGCACATACCTTGACAAAGTTTTGAAGAAGTTCAAAATGGATCAAGCAAAGAAAGGGTTCTTGCCTGTGTTACAAGGTGTGAAATTGAGTAAGACTCAATGCCCGACCACTGCAGAAGATAGAGAGAAAATGAAAGATGTTCCCTATGCTTCAGCCATAGGCTCTATCATGTATGCAATGCTGTGTACCAGACCTGATGTGTGCCTTGCCAGAAGTCTAGCAGGGAGGTACCAAAGTGATCCTGGAGTGGATCACTGGACAGCGGTCAAGAACATCCTGAAATACCTGAAAAGGACTAAGCATATGTTTCTCATATATGGAGGTGACAAAGAGCTCATCATAAAAGGTTACAGTGATGCAAGCTTTGACACTGATCCGGACGATTCTAAATCGCAAACCGGATACGTGTTTACATTAAATGGTGGAGCTGTCAGTTGGTGCAGTTCTAAACAAAGCGTTGTAGCGGGATCTACATGTGAAGCGGAGTACATAGCTGCTTCGGAAGCAGCAAATGAAGGAGTCTGGATGAAGGAGTTCATATCCGATCTAGGTGTCATACCTAGTGCATCGGGTCCAATGAAAATCTTTTGTGACAATACTGGTGCAATTGCCTTGGCAAAGGAATCCAGATTTCACAAGAGAACCAAGCACATCAAGAGACGCTTCAATTCCATCCGGGATCTAGTCCAGGTGGGAGACATAGAGATTTGCAAGATACATACGGATCTGAATGTTGCAGACCCGTTGACTAAGCCTCTTCCACGAGCAAAACATGATCAGCACCAAGGCTCCATGGGTGTTAGAATCATTACTGTGTAATCTAGATTATTGACTCTAGTGCAAGTGGGAGACTGAAGGAAATATGCCCTAGAGGCAATAATAAATTTATTATTTATTTCCTTATATCATGATAAATGTTTATTATTCATGCTAGAATTGTATTAACCGGAAACATAATACATGTGTGAATACATAGACAAACAAAGTGTCACTAGTATGCCTCTACTTGACTAGCTCGTTAATCAAAGATGGTTATGTTTCCTAACCATGATCAAGGAGTTGTTATTTGATTAACGGGATCACATCATTAGGTGAATGATATGATTGACATGACCCATTCCATTAGCTTAGCACCCGATCGTTTAGTATGTTGCTATTGCTTTCTTCATGACTTATACATGTTCCTATGACTATGAGATTATGCAACTCCCGTTTGTCGGAGGAACACTTTGTGTGCTACCAAACGTCACAACGTAAATGGGTGATTATAAAGGTGCTCTACAGGTGTCTCCAAAGGTACATGTTGGGTTGGCGTATTTCGAGATTAGGATTTGTCACTCCGATTGTCGGAGAGGTATCTCTGGGCCCTCTCGGTAATACACATCACATAAGCCTTGCAAGCCTTGCAACTAATGAGTTAGTTGCGAGATGATGTATTACGGAACGAGTAAAGAGACTTGCCGGTAACGAGATTGAACTAGGTATGGGATACCGACGATCGAATCTCGGGCAAGTAACATACCGATGACAAAGGGAACAACGTATGTTGTTATGCGGTCTGACCGATAAAGATCTTCATAGAATATGTAGGAGCCAATATGAGCATCCAGGTTCCGCTATTGGTTATTGACCGGAGACGTGTCTCGGTCATGTCTACATTGTTCTCGAACCCGTAGGGTTCGCACGCTTAAGGTTTCGATGACAGTTATATTATGAGTTTATGAGTTTTGATGTACCGAAGTTAGTTCGGAGTCCCGGATGTGATCACGGACATGACGAGGAGTCTCGAAATGGTCGAGACATAAAGATTGATATATTGGACGGCTATATTCGGACACCGGATGTGTTCCGGGTGATTTCGGAGAAAACCGAAGAGCCGGAGGGTTACCGGAACCCCCCCGGGAGAAGTAATGGGCCATATGGGCCTTAGTGGAGAGAGAGAGGGGTAGCCAAAGGTGGGCCGCGCACCTCCTCCCCCTGGTCCGAATTGGACTAGGAGAGGGGGGCGGCGCCCCCCTTTCCCTCTCCCTCCCCACTTCTTTCCCCCTCCTAGTAGGAGTCCTACTCCTACTAGGAGGAGGACTCCTCCTTGGTGCGCCTATAGGGCCGGCCGGCCCCCTCCCCTTGCTCCTTTATATACGGGGGCAGGGGGCACCCCTAGAGACACAAGTTGATCCACATGATCATATTCTTAGCCGTGTGCGGTGCCCCCTTCCACCATAGTCCTCGATAATATTGTAGCGGTGCTTAGGCGAAGCCCTGCGACAGTAGTGCATCAAGATCGTCACCACGCCGTCGTGCTGACGGAACTCTTCCCCGACACTTTGCTGGATCGGAGTCCGGGGATCGTCATCGAGCTGAACATGTGCTAGAACTCGGAGGTGCCGTAGTTTCGGTGCTTGATCAGTCGGGCCGTGGAGACGTACGACTACATCAACCAAACGCTTCCGTTGTCGATCTACAAGGGTACGTAGATCACACTCTCCCCCTCTCGTTGCTATGCATCACCATGATCTTGCGTGTGCGTAGGAATTTTTTTGAAATTACTACGTTCCCCAACAGCAAACCCCTGGCCCTCCTGTCCAGCGGGGTAAACAGCAGCCTCCAGCGCCTAAGGTGTGCTAGCGCCCCCCATCTGCAGGAGGGCCGGCCCTCCTGGCCTTTCTGCACACCTGGACGGGTGTACTCGTTTGCCACCAGCCCAAGACCCTCCTGGCCTAGGCTAGTAGGGGTAGTCGAGGCCGCCATCCGATCCTCCTGATCGGAAGCAGCGCCATGAGGAACCATCAGAGGAGCCCTCGGAGCACGGTCCTCCTGACCAAGCATGGGCCCCCCTGGGTTGGTCCCCCGATCAGCATGGTTGTCGTCGTCGTGGACGCCGCAGCATCCTTGTCCACCACCGTGAGGTCCCTCACAGCTTTAGTCACCTTTACCACCATGCTCTCTGAAGACTTGGAGGTGTTGCTGCTTCTGGAGCTAGCGAACATGAGAGCTTTTTTACCTGACACTTGATCTTTCCAGTATGCTTCTACACTAAGGTTTTTTGGAAACCTAGCTACTCTTTTCTCTTTTGGAATACCACAGTAACGCTCAGACGTATGACCTACAAGCCCACAACATTCACAATACAAATGTAATTTCTCATATCTAACATCATATGTCTCTATCTCTTTACTACCCAACGGAGTGAACTCTACTGATTTCTTGAGAGGTTCATGAAGTGGAATTTTCACACGAGCCCTCAAGTACTTTTCTACGATCATGTGGTTCCGGTGGGAGACCTTGATCACCTCACCAATTTGATCCCCTAGTTTCCAGCCCATATCTTCAATTTTTAGCTCAAAAGGAAGATCACGAACCTGGTCCCAGATGGCCATCACACCCAGGTCAACATCCGTCGGGTTACCCTTGCCATTGAACTCAGCAAGGATGATTCCATCCCGCTTATAGTGCCATGGCTGGGCCTTCAAAACGAAGCAGCGATCCGATTCGGTGGTGAAGTTGAGGATGAACCTCCCATCATCGCTGTCCACCTCTTGAATTGTGATCCCTCCTTGCCGCTTCCATGCCGTAGCACGGAGTTCATCGACGATGATCTGAGGGTGCACTTGGAAGGGCGACAACAATCACCCCACCACCAGTGACCCACTGACCGCCTTCCTCGCTGCCTCCAAATGAATGATCAGAGGGGAGCCATCACCCCTAGGGCGTCTCGCCTCCGCCTTCCCCTTGGAAACAGGGGTCCGAGGCAGAGCACGATCAGCACCCTCAGAAGGGATCTTTGGTGTGCTAAGCCCCCCAGCCGTAGCCATCCCTCCTCCCGAGCCTTGTCCCAACTCCCCCTCCCTCTCCCCACCCCTCTCTCGATCAACCTCCATCATACCAGAGGGCAGGCACAAGTGGACAGGAAAACTCTCTATCTCTCTGGTACGAACTGAACAGCAAGGGCAATCCCTCCCTTCGCTGAAATAGCTCTCCCTTTCTCCCAAAAACGCAACAAACCGGACAAAAATGATGCACTTAACTAACACTAATTGATCTTGAATGAGCAGTTTCCAAAATAAAGGCCCTCTAATTTCGCCCTTTCCCTTAACTGAGCACGAATCATCACTCCCCTGATTTCCTACTCTCTCCTTGGTAATGATCAAAGATATCCTGCCCCAAATCCCCGGGTCAATTGAAAAACTTTCCAAAGAACTCATAATCCCACTTGAGTTCCTTTTCAACATATGGAACTCGTACACCCAATTGAAATCCTCCAGTACATAATTAATACCATTAATGAAAAATAAAAGTTTTTGATGAGATTGTTTCCTAAAAACACTGACTGGAATTCCTCTCATGCTAACAACAGTAACAAAATTAATACCACAACTGGGCAAATCCGCTCCCTGAATCACTATCCCCTGATCCCTCTCACTGTCTCCTAAAACACATGATGGGCGTACCCAACTTACAGGAGGAGCATACAGCTCCGCTATAGCAGGTTCAGCTAATTCCAATTTTTCAATCCCTGTCAAATCCGCGGCGGCCTTAATCTCGCCAGACCAGATCGAGCCTTCCCCATATGACTTGGAACGAATCTCACCTGCCAAAACTAAGGAGATCTCCATAGCTCTTCTCCTCGACAGTGCCACGCACCGCTCCTGATTCTTCGCCCGATTGATGATTCGCCTTGATTTCTCTCGCAAAACTTCCCAGTCGCGCACACTGAAGAGGCTTCCCTCTAGGCCCTCTCTAGGAGGGGATCCCCCTTTCTTCGGCTTGGTCGCCGGTGTCAGGTCCGCCATCTCACCCGCCCGCTTCCTCCGTCGCCGCCATATCGCCTCTGTGATCGCGGGAGCCCCCAGGGGTGTTTTTGCAAAAACTTATTTTGAGGGCCAAATGTATTGGGGCACGCGCACATGCGAGAAGATCTTAATACGGTAATTAAGAAAAAAATTGATATGTTATGTCATGTGGTATGTTTATTAATAAGTATATAGTTAGGAAACCGTAGGTCTACTTTGTTATGTCGCAATAATCTAAATGTTCTATGTTAAGATTACGTGCTAATGTACTTAATGATGTATGTAATTAGGTAAAATAATTCATCTTAGTAGCAAACAAGGAGGAGATGATGTGATTGAAGAAATTGTGTTTCCATCTTCGCCGTCCCTTTTGAGGTGATGACGACATACATGCAAGTGCTATTTTCATACTTTTGATAGCAGAAAGAAAAACCCGTGTGTAATATTGATGTTCATGTGATAATAGGTTGACTCCGTTCATATAATACTGGTGACGGATATTTATTCGAACTATTTTGATGCTTAATTGCATTCACAAGCACATCCATATTGGAGATGAGATATAAATGACGCCGTAATTTTGTAGAAAACCAGTTTTTACTAATAGTCGTTTTTCCAAAAGCTCAGTTTTTGCATGTTACGAGAACCAGTTTAGGATATTTTTGGGGTAGTTAGAGAAAAGCAAACAGAGTCTAAGCAAACAACCCCGGAAAGTCTAAGCAAATGATTATAAAAACAAACCGAATATTTGTAATGAAAACACGGTTATTATTTTAGTCATATGATATGTAAATGTTGTCATCGTACTACTACTAAATGTTTAGTTACTAATTGTTTGAAATGTAAACATGTATGTTGGTTAGGTACTATGGAAAATTTAGTAGTGTACTATGGAAACGTCTTAAGCGACGATCCTTTCGGGATGGATGTGTCCTTGTGCGAGTCGACTACAGTTGTAGTGAGAGACATGGTCAACGTGGGTTACGCAGCAGTCAGAAGGTGCATCCGAGCGGTGTTTGGCCCAGGGATGCAGGGATGCAGGGGGAAAATGACAATGAAGGCCTTCGTCGTTGATGGAGGAAATGATGGGAAAGTTGCCCGTTGGGGTTTGCGGCCTGTCACAGGTGATCAGTCATGGGGGCCGTACATGAGGTTTGCAAGCAAACCCAATAACTCAATGTATGGTCAGCCGATGGTGTATGTGGAGTTCATTTCAGTCACTGATGTTGCCGGATGCAGTAGCAGGGGTGGTGAGGTCGAGTTGGCCATCACATCAGCCCCTAGCGTCGGCCCATCGGAACTGACGGGCGGCCAGCCTGTGTATGACACATGATATTGGTCTGCGGCCGTTGACATGAGCGAACACGGGGAAGGATTACTGGAGGCGCTAGATGATGATGATCATTCTTCTACGTCTTTGGACTCAAGCGAAGAAGAAGATGTTCCTCCTCAGAGGGGGGTCGCGACGGCACTGCAACCTGGGTTTTTACAGGATATGAGCATCTCCAATGAATTTCACTCTATTTCTGGCCTAGGAGCGGGGATCCTGGAGGTTGGGTAGGTTTTCCCAGACAAGAAGTCTGCTTACGAAGCAATAGATAGCTATGCAATCGCCCTCCACCGCCAGCATAGAGTGAAGCAATCTGGTAAAAGAGATTTGAAGGTCATATGCATCCACTCCGCGAATGGTTTTCGCGGAAGAGTTCTCGCTAGACTGAAGCCTGGATATGTCAGTCATGGCATATCACAAAAATAGTGGAGCATAGCTGTGAGCAAACTGGGACTCTTTCAAATCACTGCAATGTGACAACAAGATATGTGGCACAGACGATGAAAACGATTGTGCAGGGAATTCTCAACATTAGTGTTAGGGCTTTGCAAAAAGATGCAGAAGATCAAATTGCCTTCCCTGTCAGCTAACAAGGCTAGGTGTGCGAAGAAAAATATATTCAAGAACTTGTATGGAACCTATGAGGAGGCCTATTCTTATGCCCCCAGAATGCTTCATCAGATAGCAAGTGCTAATAGGAGGACTCAAGTTTGGCGGAGAGAGCGTCCAAACCCAATGAACCCGGGTGAGCTAATCCTGGACCGCTTATCCTGGGCATTCGCCTAGACTATACAAGCCTTCAGGCACTATCGCCCTGTATTATCAGCTGATGATACCTTTCTCACTGGAAAGTACAAGGGCACACTATTGGTAGTGATTGCAGTGGATGCAAATAATCAGCTTCTTCCTATTGCATATGCACTGGTCGAGAGCGAGAACGAAGATAGATGGTTGTGGTTCCTGAGCTGCGTGAAGATGGGTGTCGTGAAAGAGCGTGAAGGTGTTTGCATCATCTCTGATCGCAACACTGGATTATTAAGCGCTCTTGACATAATTAAGGCGTCGGAAGAAGAGTGGGGCTGGCCCGATCTAGAGGGAAGGTGGTGCATGAGGCATTTGGCAGCAAACTTTTACTCCAAATTCAAAAACAAGGATTGGTTCAAGTTATTCAAGAGGATGTGAATGCAAAAAAACTGAAGCCAAAATGAATGCGATCTGGGCAGGTATCAATGGTGAGATCGACCGCGCGGCCTTGCCGCAGAGAGAAAACTGGAGGGGTCATAGGATGCCCATAAATTTGAGCCAGTGGATCAGCGAGAATTGCCCTCATTTGTACAAGTGGGCGCAGGCTCACGACACCGGGGCTCGGTATGGAATAATGACCAGCAACATGTCAAAGGTGTACAATGGTGTTCTTAAAGGGGTGCGAGCACTGCCTATCACAACCCAAATTGAAGAAACTTGGAACCGGACCCTGTCATACTTTGCATACAGGGTCACCGTCGCCAATGCACAAGTTGAATTGAACAAGCCATGGTCCGAGAAGATGCAAAGACATCTGGACGAGAAAGCAAAGAAGTCCCAAAGTCATGGCTGTAGGAAAGTGGACGCACTTAGGAATAAGTGGGAGGTCAATGTTCGAGCCAAGTACGTTAAGGGTCACCACAGAGGATCAAAAAAGCAAGCTATCACCCTCGGCCCAACGTCCTGTGAGTGCACTTGTAACAAGCCCAAGCTTGAGGGCTACCCTTGCAGTCATGTGCTCTGGGCGGCTGCTGATCAAAAAAATAGTGTCGAGCCATACATATCGCCCTACTTCAACATGTACAATCTGTACAACACTTGGAATGGTGAGTTCTGGGCCTGGGGCATTGATATGAACTACAAAATCCTGTGGCCAGATGGGCCAAAATGGGTTCCTGAAAGTGCTAGCTATCGACTAGATGGGGGTGAATAGGCAATTTTTATGAAAGTCTTCAAAACATGGAAGTTTCGAAGACAAACGATAGAAATGAACCTATTAACATGCAGCGGAAGGTAGACTACACTAGGCAAGCCATAGTCAAGTATTCAATGAAGTGAAAGCACGAAGACTATTAGCAGCTAGGCAGTATGGATCAGGATGGAAGATAGTATGAAGACAATCAGAACAAGTAGTCACACAGTGAAGTCAAACAGATAATGCAAGCAGGCAATGACTTCACGAAGACAAACTGTAAGTAAAGAGAAGGAAGAGATAGAACTAGTTGCTTGGTGAAGACAAAGGATTTGTTGGACCAGTTCGAGTTGCTGTGACAACTGTACGTCTGGTTAGGGAGGCTGAGATTCAACTCAGAAGACCACGTCTTCACCTTATTCCCCTTGAGCTAAGGACACTTAGTCCCTGCCCAATCACTTTGGTAAGTCTTCAAGGTATACTTCCAAACCTTCACAGACTTCGTTCACCAGCAATCCACAATGACCCTTGGATGCTCAGAACGCGACACTTAACCGGCTGGAGGATTCACAGTCCTCAAGTGTAACAAGTCTTCATATCACACGGACAAAAAGACTTCAGTGATGCCAAACACTCTTTGGGCTCTGGGTGTTTTGGGCTTTGTCCTCGCAAGGATATCTCTCTCAAATGCTTCGGAGGTGGGTTGCTCTCAAACAACAAAAGCCGTGCACTAACTCTGAGCAGCCACCAATTTATGGTGTAGGGGGTGAGCTATTTATAGCCACTAGGCAACCCGACCTAATTTGTCCGAAATGACCCTGGGTCACTAAGGAACTGACACGTGTTCCAATGGTCAGATTTCAAACACACGTGGCAGCTTGACTTGGGCTACAAGTAAAGCTGACTCATCCAGCTCTGGATAAGATTTGCTCTCATTGTCTTCGCTTGAAGACATAGGATTTGGTTGAGCATCACTTTAGTCACTCTGACTTTGTTCACTTGGACCCCACTTAACAGTACGGTGGTTCCTAAGACTCAACAAAGAAGGAAATGAAACTACGAAACAACTATGTCTTCGCGCTCCAAAGACTTCATGCGATGTCTTCTCATGTCATAGTCTTCAATGTGAATATCTTCACATACCACCATTATCTTCAATGTCTTCACACATTTTTAGGGGTCATCTCCGGTAGGTAAACCAAATCAATGAGGGACTACTACCTGTGTTATCCTGCAATTCTCACAAACACATTAGTCCCTCAACCAGGTTTGTCGTCAATACTCCAAAACCAACTAGGGGTGGCACTAGATGCACTTACAATCTCCCCCTTTTGGTGATTGATGACAAACTGGTTGAAGTTTTCAATGGGGATATTGTAAAGGATTAAGATATTATCATCATATGTAGCAAAATGCTCCCCCTGAAGATGTGCATATATGTATTTTGCTTTTGGAATGCAAATGCACATGGCAGGTTGTACTTGTGGAGGCAATTCATCATGCATGATAAGAAATAACGAAGATAATGACATGCATAATGAAAAATGGACGTTTTCAATATGACTTCGTGCGGGATTTATCGTTGCACATGCGGAATTTATTATCGCATCACATAGATGACAGAAAAAGTAGCTGACGACCATCAAGTTTAAGTGTTACAACTCAAAGAACCCAAATGTATCAAAAGCGAGAGTTGTAAACACTTGGCAAAAAGTATAGCAACCACCCATAGGGACCCGCTTGAAGACTATCAACTCATATGCTTCTGCTCCTTTTGTCAGAAAGGACCAAAAAGGTTTGAAGACATAGAGCTTCTAGTCGTTCCCATGAGGAGTAGGTGGTGAAGTAGTAGGGTCGTCGTTGAGGTTTGGTGGTGCAGAAGAACTTGGTGCAGTGTCGATACGCGCCGAAGTTGGAGGTGGTGAAGTAGCATCATCTTGGTTATCAATGACTCTGGCATTAACAGTTGCAGCTGAGGAGGAATAGTTAGAGTCTTCAAGTGAGGGAGTCCGACGCAAGACAACATTCCTTGGAGGAGCTGAGTCAAACTTGAATCTTTCGGTGAAGTCATCATCTTGAAGATCAGATCAGCACTGAGCAATGTCAAACTCTTCCACGACCTCCGACAGGTTTCATGATTGACAAAGGCATTCTTGATGGCAAGGTTGCGAATGTGATTTACATCCACCAAGAGGTTTTGCATTTGACACTTGAGCCAGTCGTGATGCTTATCCTGTTTTTGATGCAAGGCGACGAGACGAGAAAAAGCAAATTTGATTAATGCTACTTCTATTAGTTTGGAACAATTGGAAAAGTCTAAAAACGAAACCCTTTATTTTGAAAAACAAAGGGCAATGAATCAGGTCCGACAGCGGGTTTTCCAACAGGCCGTACAAGGAGCTCTAGGAACTCTGAATAGTTAGCTCTCGGTCATTGAGAACACGAGATCGCTTCCGAGACCTTTGAGCAATAGTGCTTTTAGTGGCTTCAGTATGGGCATGGTGAGGTGCACGTGTATTGCCAGCCAAAGGATAAACCCCGAGTGATGGCTTGAACTCCTTCAATGGGCTGGGTGAAGCTTTGGTGATCAGCATTGTGAAGATAAATTGGCTCCTTGGCAGGCTCTGGGTATATGGCTTCAACTGACATATCAACCTCTGGCAAAAATATCAGATGGTTGCATGTAGAAGGCTGATAGGTGACAGCTGAATGAAGCTTGATAAGGCGCATTACCCATGGAGCGTAGAATTTCAGACCAAAGAGGTCAGAGCCAGATGCAGCCAATTGCCTGATAAAGAAGTCTTGAGCATTGAAGCTGATGCCATTGAAGATATAAAAGACCAATGTCTTCATAGCTCCTTCAAGCTTCGCTGCAGAAGAATGTCCCTTGATGGGCCATAGAGTTCGCCTTATGATATGATAGATCGTACGGGGCAGATACTCTAGGTCTTCAACAAAGAATTCTCTTGGGTATTCAGTGTCGCATGGTAGAGGCTTCATCATGCTCAGCATTTGGCTCATGTTGGGCTATGGCTTGTGAAAAATGCTCTCCAAGGCATTGCGATGAAGTTGACAACCAGGTTCGAAGAGTTCACGTGGAGTGGGCAGGCCTGTGAGCTCAATGATATCCAGAGCTTTGGCTTCGTGGTGTGTATTGCCTGTCATCCACTCAAGGATCCAAGTCTTCGGATCCCTGTTGTAGCCGCGAATGTGGAGGGTAGCATAGAATTGTAGCAAAAGCTCTTCATTCCAATGCTCTTTATCAGTCACAAAGTTCAGGAGACCAGCATCACGGAAATAGTCAAGAGCTTCTTCTAAGCAGGGCAGTCCAGCAATAGCTTCACTGTCTAGACGCATATGGGGAAAGATGCACCCTTGATCATAGAGAACACAGGAATAGTAACTGCGCTGCTGATAGCTCCAGAACCGATCAGATGAAATTCTTGGCTTGGAGTAGGGGTTCTTGGCACTATCAAAGAAAGTGTTGTGTGCAATGAAGCCATTTGCATTGAAAGATCCTGGTGAAGTTGCAGTACCTGAAAACCTTGGCAGCCTTGGCTTCGGCTTTTGGACCTGAGGCATGTGCTCTACATGATAGTCAAATTGCGGACTGGCAGCAGGTGGAGGAACCAGAATGGGCCATCTAACAGTAACCAACTGACCACGATCAAATGCTTGCTCGATGGTGTGTGGCCTTGGAGGCGGTACAGGAGCAGTGGCAGTGGCTTTAACTTCAGGCTGCAGATTTGCATCAGGTGCAGCATTGGCTTCAGGTGCATTCACTTCTGGCACCACATTAGCTTCAGGCGCCACATTAGCTTCGGCCATGACAATGTTATTGGCTTCAGTTGAGTTGTTTGTGTCCGCCTCAGTATTGTCAGCCTCCACTTGAGTAGTTGGAGGGTCGGACACGTTCTCCTCGAGAAAAACTTCAGGGTTGGACGGGGGTGTAGCAACACGTTCTTCTTCTTCTCTTGGTTCTTCTTGTTCATCAGCTGATACAGTCGGAATGTGTTCAGCAGCATTGGCTTCAGACTCTGAGATGTTCGCAGTTGGAGATGCTTCAGGAAACACTTGTCGTGAGACTGAGTGGTGGTGCTCTTCTCCTTCTGGAACACTCAAAAGAGTGACTTGTGGCCTCGGTCCTTTGCGAAGCCTGCGAAATGCTGGCGACGCTTGTGGAGATGGAGTTTTCTGGGCCACAAAGTCTTCATCATCAAGCACCGGAGTGGTGACTTGAGTTGGGGGAGTACGTGGTGTCGGTGTCAAAACCGACGGATCTCGGGTAGGGGGTCCCGAACTGTGCGTCTAGGCGGATGGTAATAGGAGACGGGGACACGATGTTTTTACCTAGGTTTGGGCCCTCTCGATGGAGGTAAAACCCTACTCCTGCTTGATTGATCTTGATGATATGAGTATTACAAGAGTTGATCTACCACGAGATCGAAGAGGCTAAACCCTAGAAGCTAGCCTATGGTATGATTGTTGTTGTTGTTCCTACGGACTAAACCCTCCGGTTTATATAGACACCGGAGGGGGCTAGGGTTACACAGAGTCAGTTACAAGGAAGGAGATCTACATATCCGTAATGCCAAGCTTGCCTTCCATGCCAAGGAGAGTCCCATCCGGACACGGGACGAAGTCTTCAATCTTGTATCTTCATAGTCCAATAGTCCGGCCAAAGGATATAGTCCGGCTGTCCGGATACCACCTAATCCAGGACTCCCTTAGTAGCCCCTAAACCAGGCTTCAATGACGATGAGTCCGGTGCGCAGATTGTCTTCGGCATTGCAAGGCGGGTTCCTCCTCCGAATACTTCATAGAAGATTTTGAACACGAGGATCGTGTCCGACTCTGCAAAACAAGTTCCACATACAACCATAGAGAGAATAATATTTTCACAAATCTAATCCACCGATGCATTCCGTAGTGTGACATCACACCACAGCCAGGTCACCATTCGAATCGTTTTTCACAACCAACCTCAGCGTGTTTCGCGAGGCGGTTTCCTTGGCACGTCTTGTCGAAGCAGATATCGTGTCCCCTTATTACGGGATTCCCATAAATACGGATGTGGGTAACCCAACCGCGCCATCAATTACGGTGCTTGGGGGATAAGCGAGTTTTACCAGGCTGGTGGGGGCGCATAGTTTCGTCCGCCCTTATAAAGGGATAAGGGTTCACCTTTTTCTGCCCACGCCTTCTTCCTCCTTGCTCATCCATTCTCGCACACTTGAGCTCCAGCGCCCAAGTCCACATCCTTCTCCTCAACCCTCTCCAAACATGTCCGGAGCGGGAGGCAAGTGGATGATCTCCTCCGTTACGGAGGGAGACATCAAAAAGCTGCACGGGGCCGGATACTTAGCCGCGGATATTGCGCACCGGCTGCCAGCCGCGGGGCAGATCGTCCCTACCCCGGAACCTTACGAAAGGGTGGTTTTCCTCACCCACTTCGTCCACTGACTGGGGTTTCCCCTCCATCCATTCGTCCGCGGCCTTATGTTCTATTATGGGCTGGACTTCCATGATCTAGCTCCGAATTTCATCCTCAACATCTCGGCGTTCATCGTCGTGTGCGAGGCTTTCCTCCGCGTGCGGCCCCACTTCGGCCTGTGGCTGAAGACCTTCAATGTCAAACCGAAGGTAGTGGGCGGCCAACAAGCGGAATGCGGCGGAACCATGCTGGGCAAAATGCCCAACATTACATGGCTCGAAGGCTCCTTCGTGGAGACCATAAAGGGGTGTCAATCGGGGTGGTTCTACATCACCAAGCCACGCGACACCAACTGGGTGGCGACCCCCGAGTTTCGATCCGAAATCCCCATGCGACTCACTTCCTGGAAAGAGAAGGGCCTGTCCTGGGATTCATCGGTGGAGCTGGACGGACTCCAGAAGTGTATCCGGAACATGATAAGCAAGAAACTCAAGCTTGTCAACATAGTCCAGGTCATGCTCTTCCGTCAGATCCTCCCGTGTCAACGACGGGCTTTCAACTTATGGGAGTTCGACCCGGCCCAACACCAGACTCTATGCGAGCTTTTCGACACGACACATAAGGATGCCTGGAAGGTGCTGTTCAAGGGCGCTGAGGTCCCCCTCCCCTTACCGAAGACCACGGGCTAAGCGCAACGCGCCCTGTGAATCTGGTAAGTTCTGCACACCTCGTAAGGTATTTATTTTCCATAGTTTAACCATGTGCGGGGTCTGAGCTCCCATGCCTTTGACAGGACTGGGTGGAGACATCGGAGCAGATTGACTGTCCGGCCCCTCTGCCCGTAGACCCTGCAGACGCTCTCCTGACGGAGATGCGGACTCCGGCTCCTTATGAGGTGCCGGAGAAGAAGATCAAGAAGAAGGCCACAGGATTCTTCTTGACGGGGGAGACTTGAGGGTGATCAGCCCAAGAATCATCCTGAGCGATTGGCATCAAAGGACGACCAATGCTGATGAGCTCGATGTTCGTGAGAACAGGCGATGATACCATGTTGTGCTCGATCTGAGGAAGGACTTCATCATCTTCTACATTGTCTTGGGGACCAATGTCTTCACCTGCGGTGGGGTCGACAGCTGGATCTTCTTCAGCTTCAGGAGCCTCTGTGGTAGCAGGCTCGTGAACAATTAACTGACGCTCTTGGTGTTCGGATGCAGGACGAGCAACAGAGATTGGCTCGACGATAAGGGGCTCCGTGGTAGCAGCCCGATCTTTCTTCTTTGTTTTCCTCTTCTTGGCCCGAGGAGCGTCATCAGTGGCATTCTTGCTCTTGCGTTTTCTGGCTTCAGCCTCAGCTGCCCTTGTCTTCTTCAGTTCTGAAGCAGCTATGGGGACCTTAGGCTTCGAGCCTGTCATGCTGGCAGGGAAGACAATGCTTGGCGCTTCCTATATTGATGCTTCAGCTTGGGCCACAACAGGCTTCTTCTTCTTCTTGGCAGCCATTCCGGGGTCGATGCCAGGGCGCCCCAGTGCCTTACGCTTCTCAGCCTCATTGTGTGCTTGCACACTTTTCTCAGCAAAATATTTCATTCTCTCTCTTGTACCTTTAGCTTCATGGCGTTTCTGGTGAAACCGCTCCTTGAGCTCATGCAACATCTGCTTGAAGCTTTGAACATTTGCCACGCTGAGATTTGCCATGTTTCTCTTGAACTTAGTTTTCTCATGATCAATCTTGTTCTTCAGTTCAACTATCTTCTGAGCCAAGGCCAACTCAGTAGCAATGGCACTATGGAAAGAGACACCGATGACAATTGGAAGCTCAAGGTCATCGAGGTTGATGCTGGGGTTCTCAAACCATTCATCAATGAAATTATTCAAGATATCCACGTCAAAAAGGGGTAGATCATTGAAGATCTCCGCCTCTTCCTTGCTCTTTATGAGCATCTCAAGAGCATCATCACCAAGATCGTCGTCGCTGGACAGATCAATGGTGGCTTCTTCATTTCGCAAGATATCAGCTGGGGTCAGTTCTTGTCCGGAGCGCTGGATGGGCTTCATCTGCTTTGAAGACTTTTCATCTTCTTGGAGATGCGAGAAAGATCTTCAGACTGCACACTTGATTCAGGTGGTGCAGTGGCCAGTGGCTTCGGATGCGAAGCTTTGGGTGCAGCCGAGGGCTTTGAAGCCTTTGGTTTCTTCTGCTTCTGTGGCTTGGGAGGAGTAGACGCTTCATCAGAATCAGCGTCATCTGTAGAGTGCTCCACGGCTGCCCCCTGAACAGCAATGTGTGTGATGAGACCTTTGAGCTTGTAGAAGGGCCCGATAATATTGGGTTCAACATCACGGGTGCCATCATCCCGAGGAGCAAATGGACCTGGGTTGAAGTCTAATCCAAGCGATTTCTTGTTCTCTTGATCTTCACCCTTCCTTTTTACATTTTATCCTTTGGCAAGCACAATATGTTGGAAAGATCCTGGTATATATGGCTAATTGGATGTGAGTTTTCATGAACTATTACTGTTGACATTACCCTTGAGGTAAAACATTGGGAGGCAAAACTATAAGCCCCTATCTTTCTCTGTGTCCGATTGAAACTCCATACCCATAAGTATTGCGTGAGTGTCAGTAATTGTGAAAGATTGTATGATAGTTGAGTATGTGGACTTGCTGATAAGCTCTTATACATTGACTCTTTCCTATGTTATGATAAATTGCAATTGCTTCAATGACTGAGGTTGTAGTTTGTTAGTTTTCAATGAAGTTTACGATTCATACTTGATATTGTGATTGAATTATTAGTCTAGCATAAGAGATTATATGACAAGAATTATATAAGTTGCTGTTCTAAGAATGATCATGATGACCTCATGTCCGTATTTTATTTTTATCGACACCTCTATCTCTAAACATGTGGACATATTTTTCGATTTCGGCTTTTCGCTTGAGGACAAGCGAGGTCAAGCTTGGGGGAGTTGATACGTCCATTTTGCATCATGCTTTTATATCGATATTTATTGCATTATGGGCTGTTATTACACATTATGCCACAATACTTATGCCTATTCTCTCTTATTTTACAAGGTTTACATAAAGAGGGAGAATGCCGACAGCTGGGATTCTGTGCTGGAAAAGGAGCAAATATTAGAGACCTATTCTGCACAGCTCCAAAAGTCCTGAAACTTCACGGAAGATGTTTTCCAAATATATAAAAAATACTCAGCGGAAGAAACTCACCGGGGGGCCACACCCTGCCCACGAGGGTGGGGGCACGCCCTACCCCCCAGGGCGCGTCCCCTACCCTCGTGGGCCCCCTGGTGGCCCTCCGGTGACCATCTTCTGCTATATGGAGTCTTTCGATGGGAAAAAAATCATAAGCCATCTTGTTGGACGAAACTCTGCCGCCACGAGGCGGAACCTTGGCGGAACCAATCTAGGGCTCTGGCGGAGCTGTTCTGCCGGGGAAACTTCCCTCCCGGAGGGGGAAATCATCGCCATCATCATCACCAATGCTCCTCTCATCGGGAGATGGCATCTCCATCAACATCTTCATCAGCACCATCTCATCTCAAAACCCATCTCTTGTATCCAATTCTTGTCTCCAAGTCCGGGGTTGGTGCTAGTAGGTTGCTAGTAGTGTTAATTACTCCTTGTAGTTGATGCTAGTTGGTTTAATTGGTGGAAGATCATATGTTCAGATCCTATATGCATATTAATACCCCTCTGATTATGAACATGTTTATGCTTTGTGAGTAGTTACTTTTGTTCCTGAGGACATGGGAGAAGTCTTGCTATTAGTAGTCATGTGAATTTGGTATTTGTTCGATATTTTGATGAGATGTATGTTGTCTCTCCTCTAGTGGTGTTATGTGAACGTCGACTACATGACACTTCACCATTTTTGGGCCTAGAGGAAGGCATTGGGGAGTAATAAGTAGATGATGGGTTGCTAGAGTGACAGAAGCTTAAACCCTAGTTTATGCGTTGCTTCGTAAGGGGCTGATTTGGATCCATATGTTTCATGCTATGGTTAGGTTTACATTAATACTTTTGTTGTAGTTGCGGATGCTTGCAATAGAGGTTAATCATAAGTGGGATGCTTGTCCAAGTAAGGGCAGCACCCAAGCACCGGTCCACCCACGTACCAAATTATCAATGTACCGAACGCGAATCATATGAACGTGATGAAAACTAGCTTAGTGATTTTCTTGATGAACAAATTGCTATAGCTAGAGAAATTGAAAATATTGAATCTGATGATACTGATGAAAGTGATGATGAAGAATCACTTGTTATTCCTAAGGGTTATGTTTTTGATAAAGAAGCTTCTTTCGCTATTTTAGCTTGCAAAAATAGAAATGAACTCAAAAGGTTATTAGCTAAATGGAGTAAGCAATCTCTAAATGCTAGAATGAAACCTAACCCTGCCTTTGCTACTTCACCTATCTGTGTTACTGATAAGGATTATGAATTCTCTGTTGATCCTGATATAATTACTTTGGTTCAATCTGATCCTTTTCATGGTTATTAATCTGAAACTGTTGTGGCACATCTTACTAAGTTGAATGATATAGCCACCCTGTTCACTAAAGATGAGAGAACTCGTTACTTTGACATCCTCAAAATATTTCCGTTCTCATTAAAGGGTGATGCTAAGATATGGTTTAATTCTCTTGATCTTGGTTGTGTGCGTAGTCCCCAGGATATGATTTATTACTTCTCTGCTAAATATTTCCCTGCTCATAAGAAACAAGCTGCCTTAAGGATATATAATTTTGTGCAAATTGAAGAAGAGAGTCTCCCACAAGCTTGGGGGAGGCTTCTCCAATTACTTAATTCTTTGCCTGATCATCCTCTTAAGAAAAATGAAATACTTGATATCTTTTATAATGGACTAACCGATGCCTCCAGAGATTACCTGGATAGTTGTGCTGGTTCCGTTTTCAGGGAAAGAACATCGGATGAAGCTAAAATTTTATTGAACAATGTGTTGACAAATGAAAATACTTGGACACCTCCGGAGCCAATTCCTGAGCCTATTCCTAAACCAACTCCGAAGAAGAGGGGTATTCTATTTCTCAGTCCTGAAGATATGCAAGAGGCAAAGAAATCTATGAAAGAAAAATGTATTAAAGCTGAAGATGTTAAGAATTTACCTCCTATTGAAGAAATACATGGTCTTAATTTACTGCCTGTTGAAGAAACATATAATCCAAATCCTTCTCCTATTGAAGAAACTCATGGTCTCGATAACCCGACACAGGTAGTAAAGGTAAATTCTCTCTATATATATGATAAAGCTGAAATCCCATTAACTAAGTTTGCTAGCCCATACTTAGATGAGTTTGATAAATTTATGTCTAAGCAAGAAGATTTTAATGCTTATTTTGGTAGACAATTGAAATACAATTCAAATATGCTTGAACACTTGGGTGATTATATGGCTAATGTTAAAAGTGAACTTAAACTTATTAGTAAACATGCTTCTATGGTTACCACTCAAGTAGAACAAGTACTTAAAGATCAAAATGACTTGCTCAATGAATTGAATAATAATAATAATGATAATGATGTTAGAGTGGCTACTAGAACTGGTAGAATGACTCAGGAACCTTTGTATCCTGATGGCCACACTAAGAGAATTGAGCAAGATTCCTAGAGAAATAAAATAGATGCACCTAGTCCTTCTAAAAAGAAGAAAAAGAAAAATGATAGGACTTTGCATGCTTCTAGTGATCCTATTGTTGAAACACCTGAGAATCCAAATGATATTTCTATTTCTGATGCTGAAACACAATCTGGTAACGAACCTGAAACTAGTGGTAATGTTAATGATAATGTTCATAATGATGCTCAACCTAGTAATGATAATGATGTAGAAATTGAACCTGTTGTTGATCTTGATAACCCACAATCAAAGAATCAACGTTATGATAAGAAAGACTTTGTTGCTAGGAAACATGGTAAATAAAGAGAGCCTTGGGTTTAGAAACCCATGCCTTTTCCTCCCAAACCATCCAATAAAAAGGATGATGAGGATTTTGAGCGCTTTGCTGAAATGATTAGACCTATCTTTTTGCGTATGCGATTAACTGATATGCTCAAAACCAATCCTTATGGTAAGTACATGAAAGATATCATTACAAATAAAATAAAGATACCGGAAGCTAAAATTTACGCCATGCTTGCTAATTATACTTTTAAGGGTGGAATACCAAAGAAACTTGGAGATCCCGGTGTACCAACTATACCATGCTCCATTAAAAGAAATTATGTTAAAACTGCTTTATGTGATCTTGGAGCCGGTGTTAGTGTTATGCCTCTCTGTTTATGTCGTAGAATTGATTTGAATAAGTTGACACTTACTGAAATATCTTTGCAAATGGCTGATAAATCAACTGCTATACCTGTCGGTATTTGTGAGGATGTGCCTGTTGTAGTTGCAAACGTTACTATTTTAACGGACTTTGTTATTCTTGATATTCCTGAGGACGATAGTATGTCTATTATTCTTGGAAGACCCTTTTTGAATACTATAGGGGCTGTTATTGATTGCACTAAAGGCAATGTCACTTTTCATGTTAATGGTAATGAGCATATGGTACACTTTCCGAGGAAACAACCTCAATTTCATAGTATCAACTCTATTGGAAAAATGCCATCGATTATATTTGGAGGTTTTGAATTTCCTCTTCCTACTGTCAAGAAGAAATATGATATTCTTATTATTGGGGATGTGCATATCCCCGTTGAGGTAACATAGTGTTATTCGAAATTTCTCCGGTTCCATGTTATTTGGAATGAGTTCGTTAACAAGACTTGATCAACCTTGTTAGTGGATTCCTTTTGATGACCATGAGATGGATGAAACTAGAAGGCACAACCCTCTATACCCCACTTTTACTTTCTGTTATTTATATTAAATAAAATAAAATAAATATTTTTCTGTCTGTTATCTGATTATCCGTGCAATATAAAAATACCTCGAAAATAAAAGTTATCCAAATGCCCTGAAATTTAAATATGATTTTTTCTAGAATATTTGAGAATATTTGGCACTGAGAACATAGCAGGGGGGCCAACCACCTTCCCACGAGGGTGGAGGGAGCGCCCTACCCGTTGGCGCGCCCCCTGCCTCGTGGGCCCATGGTGGTCCTCCTCCACTTATTCCTGCACCCATACACTTCTTCTTCCTCCCACAAACACGAATATCCAGCTCAAGCACGAGTTCCAGCTCATCTTGCTGCCATTTTTGATCTCCTTGCTCAAAGCACCTCTCACAAAACTGCTTGGGGAGATTGTTCCTTGGTATGTGACTCCTCCATTGGCCCAATTAGTTTTTGTTCTAGTGCTTTATTCATTGCAAATTTTGGCTGCTTAGGTGACCTTGTTCTTGAGCTTGCATGTCAAATTTATATGGTCAAAAATAGTTTTGATGCATGATATAGGCCCTAGGCACTTGTAGGAGTAGTTGCTATCAATATTATTGAGTTTGGTTTACTTTTATTTTGAAGTTACTAAAAATTTCAGAAATTTTTCAGAGGAAGAAATGTGCTTAGGAAAATGTTCCAAGGTGGTTCTTCAAGGAAGCAAGGAACCAGGCTTGCAATGCGTGATGCTGATGACGAGCCACCAAGAGACGCTCCAGTGCGTCCTTGTGAATGGCCTTCTGAGAACTTTATGGATCGAGCGGGAATTAAGGAAGAATTCAACGCATATTTGCGTAACGCTGATCTTGTGAGCTTCGAGGAACAGAAGTGCAGCCAGTATCACAACCTCACAACTACCTTTGTGAGGAGGTTTGAATTTTCATCTTCACGTAATTCTCCAACTGTCATGTTTGATCTTTATGATAATTCTTACACTATGGATTTAGAGGATTTTACCACTGCATGCAAACTTCCACAATGGGGTAGTATAAGGGACTCTCGCAAATCTGAATTTAGAGATTTTCTTGCTAGCATAACTGTGGGAGAATCTAGAGATATTACACAAGCTACCATAGGGAGCATTCACTTTCCTGCTATACATTACTTTGTTCTCTTCATAGGTAGATGCATCAATGGTAAAGATGAGGCATGTCACATGTGTGTCCCCGATCTCAGTATTCTTAGGAGTGCTGTGTTAGGAGACCAATCTTATAATTTGGGAGCCATCGTTGCACGTAGTTTGCACCTTAATAGATTTAATGGAGATTTCTTTGGAGAATTTATGCAACCCGCATAGCTAATTTTCTTGGTATAGCCATACGCGAAGATGATATTGAATTACCACCTGCTTACCTAGACTTTAATGCTATGGTCCACCACCAGTTTGTTGAGAGGAATGAATCACCTCTCCAGTATCGACTAATCTTTGACAGACGTCGTGCTGTCCATATTACTCTCCCTGCTCATGCCTTCTTTGATCATCAGGCAAAAGGAAGATATACTATTACCAGAGAGGAGGCAGATGAGTACGAGAGGAGAGCGGAGGCCGCTCGTCACCACGCTGCAGCTCAGCAGGCGATAGCCGCTACATCGCAGTACGACCCCAGCTATTATTATGGATATCTGCCAGGCCACCGTGGCCATAGACTAACTTAAGCCAAAAGCCTAAGCTTGGGGGAGTACGTATTTCCCACCGACATTACATTTATGTTCACACACTCATTGCTAGATGTCAGTGCTCATACTTTTTCATTGTATCATCCACGCTAGTTTAATTTCCTTTTTATGCTTTCTTCTTGTGTGTTTAATAAACCTTAAGAAAAACCAAAAAAATTAGTTGCAGCTTTTAATCAGTTTAATTTCCATGCTTGTAGTAGTAATTAAAAAGAAAACCCAAAAATATTTCCTGTTCTTCTTTTACTTGTTGGGAGCTTTCCAGTGTAAATAGTTTTATTTCTTTTCTTTTCTTTGGGGGTCGATAGGAGAAGACCATGATTAAATTGTTGAAGTGGCTCTTATATGCATTATTGTTTATCTGACAAAAGAGCCCATATTGCCTTGTCTTCTCCTGTTTATTGAATGCTTGCAGATTCCAGCTTAGTCCAATGCACGTGCACTATTATTATTATTCACACTATTCGGTCGTGCAAGTGAAAGGAAATTATGATGATATATGATGGACTGACTGAGATGAGAAAAGCTGGTATGAACTCGACCTCTTTTGTTTTTGTAAATATGATTAGTTCATCGTTCCTTATTCAGCATATTATGAATAAAAATGTTTGCAATGACATCTAGAGATCATAGTTTCTTGTGCCATGCTTGATTAGCTATGAGTTATAATGGTTTACCTTGCGTGCCAACATGCTATTGAGATAGTTATGATCTGGTATGATAGGGTGGTATCCTCCTCTGAATGATTTAAGTGACTTGACTTGGCGCATGTTCACGCATGTAGTTGAAACAAAATCAACATAGCCTTCACGATATTTATGTTCATGGTGGATTATATCCTACTCATGCTTGCATTCGGTGTTGATTAATTTTAATGCATGTTCATGACTGTTGTCGCTCTCTAGCTGGTCGCTTCCCAGTCTTTTGCTAGCCTCCACCTGTACTAAGCAGGAATACTGCTTGTGCATCCAATCCCTTAAACCCCAAAGTTATTCCATATGAGTCCATTATACCTACCTATATACGGTATCTACCTGCCGTTCCAAGTAAATTTGTATATGCCAAACTCTAAACCTTCAAATAATTATCCTGTTTTGTATGCTTGAATAGCTCATGTATCAACTAGGGCCGTCTGTATCTTCCATGTTAGGCGGGTTATTCTCAAGAGGAGTGGACTCCGCTCCTCACTCACGAGATAAATGGCTGGTCACCGGGATGCCCAGTCCCATGCTTTATGCAAACTAAATCAAAATAATTGCAAACAAAACTCCCCCTGGGACTCTTGTTAGTTGGAGGCACTCGTTGTTTCGAGCAAGCCATGGATTGATGCTTGTTGGTGGAAGGGGGAGTATAAACTTTACCATTCTGTTTAGGAACCGCCTATAATGTGTGTAGCATGGAAGATGTCGCCATATCTTGGTTGTTATGTTGACAATGAAAGTATACCGCTCAAAATATTATTCACCTCTATTTCAAAACCGAGCTCTGGCACCTCTACAAATCCCTGCTTCCCTCTGCGAAGGGCCTATCTATTTACTTTTATGCTGAGTCATCATCCTCTTATTAAAAAGCACCAGTTGGAGAGCACCGCTGTCATTTGCATTCATTACTGTTAGTTTACATTGAGTATGACTTGACTGGATCTCTTTTACCATGAATTACAATGTCTAGTCAGTCCTTGATCTTTAAAGGTGCTCTGCATTTATGTTTTGTGGTCTCAGAAAGGGCTAGCGAGATACCATCTTGTTATATCATATTATGATTGTTTTGAGAAAGTGTTGTCATTTGAGATTTATTATTATTGCTCGTTAGTTGATTATGCTATTGATATGAGTAAACTTGAGACCTATGCGTTATTGTGAATGTGGTTAGTTACAATCTTTGCTGAAAACTTGAATGCTGGCTTTACATATTTACAACAATAAGAGAAAACAGAGTTTGTAAAAGTTTTTCTGTATCACTTTCAGTTTGTCAACTGAATTGCTTGAGGACAAGCAAAGGTTTAAGCTTGGGGAGTTGATACGTCTCCAACGTATCTACTTTTCCAAACACTTTTGCCCTTGTTTTGGACTCTAACTTGCATGATTTGAATGGAACTAACCCGGACTGACGCTGTTTTCAGCAGAATTACCATGGTGTTATTTATGTGCAGAAACAAATGTTCTCGGAATGACCTGAACCTTCATGGAGCCACTTTTCAGAAAATATGAAAAATACCTGCAAAAGATGAAGGACAGGGGGCCCACCACCTCTCCACGAGGGTGGGGGGCGCGCCCCCTACCTCGTGGGCCCCCTGTTGCCTCTCCGACTCCAACTCCAACTCCATATATTGAGTTTTGGGGAGAGAAAAATCAAGGAGAAGAAATCATCGCGTTTTACGATACGGAGCCGCCGCCAAGCCCTAAAACCTCCCGGGATGGCTGATCTGGAGTCCGTTCGGGGCTTCGGAGAGGGGAATCCGTAGCCATCGTCATCATCAACCATCCTCCATCACCAATTTCATGATGCTCACCGCCGTGCGTGAGTAATTCCATCATAGGCTTGCTGGACGGTGATGGGTTGGATGGGATCTATCATGTAATCGAGTTAGTTTTGTTAGGTTTGATCCCTAGTGTCCACTATGTTCTGAGATTGATGTTGCTATGACTTTGCTATGCTTAATGCTTGTCACTAGGGCCCGAGTGCCATGATTTCAGATCTGAACCTATTATGTTTTCATCAATATATGAGTGTTCTTGATCCTATCTTGCATGTCTATAGTCACCTATTATGTGTTATGATCCGTTAACCCCGAAGTAACAATAATCGGGATACTTACCAGTGATGACCGTAGTTTGAGGAGTTCATGTATTCACTATGTGTTAATGCTTTGTTCCGGTTCTCTATTAAAAGGAGGCCTTAATATCCCTTAGTTTCCGTAAGGACCTCGCTGCCACGGGAGGGTAGGACAAAAGATGTCATGCAAGTTCTTTTCCATAAGCACGTATGACTATATTCGGAATACATGCCTACATTATATCAATGAACTGGAGCTAGTTCTGTGTCACCCTAGGTTATGACTATTACATGATGAACCACATCTGACATAATTCTCCATCACTGATCCATTGCCTATGAGCTTTCCATATATTGTTCTTCGCTTATTTACTTTTCCGTTGCTATTGCTATCATCACTACAAAATACCAAAAACATTACTTTTACTGCTGTTACCTTTTGTTACCGTTACCACTACTATCATATTACTTTGGTACTAAACAATTTGTTCCAGATATTAAGTTTCCAGGTGTGGTTGAATTGACAACTCAACTGCTAATACTTGAGAGTATTCTTTGGCTCCCCTTGTGTCGAATCAATAAATTTGGGTTGAATACTTTACCCTCAAAAACTGTTGCGATCCCCTATACTTGTGGGTTATCACTCATAGAGATCTTCGGGAAAATCCTTTGATGTATCCCCACGACGCTTCCTGTCTCCCTTCCTTGTTGACTTATCTGCGGCCATGTAGTTCAGACTGAATGGCTTCAAAACTGTCAGAGGCTTCCGTCTGCTGGTCAGACAGGAACTAGCTTCGGGAGAATTGATGTGATGGTGTAAGAATTCTGCAAATGAATGCAGACTATGAGAACCAAGGGATTCTCCCATGGAAATGTACCTGCGATAGCATTAGAGATGCGAGGGAAGGGGAAGAGGTCATTTGCATTCTCAGAAGATTTTGAAGACAAATCAGTTTAGAAGACATTGACCTCATAGCGCGAAGACACTCACTTATATGTTGAGAGTTGGTTCCAGATTTGTACGAATCCAAGAATTGGTACAAGTGAGGAATCTAACTACGTGTGAAGCATAAGTGAATATACTAGGCATATTATGAAATGCAGAACAGGATAGATCCAAATTTGCGGAGGCGGGAACAACTTTTGGTAAGGAAAGGTGAATCCATCGGATCAAAAAGACAGTAAAAAGAGAGTTTTAATTTACCACACCATGAACTGCTAGACAGAGTAGAAGATGAGGTCGAGCAGTTCTATCTTCCGTGCCCTAACTTGGTGATGGAGGACACCTATGGTGGTGGCGGAGAAGACGATGTCCGCGGCCGGCGTGAGGACGGCGTCGGTGAGGTCGCGGCAGCTAAGCGCTTCGTCGACGGCGTCATCGAGAGCTAGCGGTGGCGCTAGGGTTTGTCTGAGGTGGAGAGGTGGAAGAAAGATTTTGACCGCGATATGATGTGCATTTATAGGAAGAGGGACAACACAACGCAATTATGCAGGTGCCCCTGGCGGTTCACATCTGAGGGACACGTGGAAAACATGCAACACATTGGAAGTTGTTCCATGTTCCCACGCACGCCTGGATTGTCGGGTGGTCGTTCCGGCTTCTCCGGGTTTCAGGTAATAAGGATTGAGCATTTAAAACAGATTTAATGTTTGTCTCTGTATCTTCTACTGACAAGGACGCAGAGAAGACATTCGGCGATTTCAATAGAATGCATATGATTTGGATAGATAGATTTGAGAAGGAAGCATAGCGAGGTTAGGGTCCGATCACATTCACTTAGTTCAACAGATTCAAACGAGAAGACATAGCTATAAGTGAATGCTGTAGAGGACAGAATACTAACATATGTATATATCAGAATAAGACCAAATCAACATTGTGAAGATAAACATGAAGTCATGTCAATATTGAAGACAAACAAAATGCGAAGACTTTGCAAATGTAACGCCAACTGAAAACACTCCAAACAAAAGTTTGGTGGTGGCGTTACCCACCGTATAGGAAGTATTAGACCCAGACACGATGCACAATTATCGTGGCGCTCCGGAGTCAAATTCCGCGTTAATGTATTCACACTTACAGTGTAAGTCTTCATTAATTGAAGATATACGTTACTTCATGTGTTGCACATCTAAGTCATCAACATGCATAAGTGTTAGGATGTGTGCCTAATCACAGGACATTTGAGGATTCCAAGATATTTAGCTCACACCACAACTTGCAAAACCTTTTCTCATCCAAGGGCTTTGTGAAGATATCTGCCAGTTGCTCTTCAGTGTTGACGTGAATGATATCAATATCTTCCTTCATGACATGATCTCTGAGAAAGTGATGACGAATTTCAATGTGCTTTGTCTTCGAGTGCTGAACTGGGTTGTTGGCAATCTTGATGGCGCTTTCATTGTCGTAGTAGAGTGGTACTTACTCCAGATGGATGCCATGGTCTTTGAGCGTTTGCTTCATCCATAGAAGCTGAGCACAGCAAGATCCAGCAGCAATGTATTCAGATTCAGTAGTGGAGAGAGATACACAGTTCTGCTTATTTGAAGACCAACAAACAAGTGATCATCCCAGAAAGTGACATGTGCCTGATGTAGACTTGCGATCCACCTTGTCACCAGCATAATCAGCATCCGAGAATCCAAATAGATCAAACTCTGAGCCCTTTGGATACTATAATCCTAATGTTGGGGTGTAGGCCAAATATCAAAGAATTCGCTTCACAGCTAAGTGATGCGATTCCTTTGGTGCCGTTTGGAATCGGGCACACATGCAAACACTAAGCATTATATCTGGCCTAGATGCACATAAATAAAGTAAAGAACCAATCATGGAGTGGTATTGTCGTGGAATTGTTACGGCAGATGTCCTAGTGGAAGGACTTAGTCATAGGGCCATCGCAACTAGGAAGCTTAAAGGGGTTAATCGGGACAAAGGACACGAGAGGTTTTATACTAGTTCGGCCCCTTACGATGAAGGTAAAAGACTACGTCTAGTTGTGTTTGGTATTGCTGGGGTTTCGATCACCAAGAGGCTAACTCACCGGCTTGGTTATCGACCTCTTGTTTCTTGCCCTAAGCCGCCATCGGGTCGTCCCCTTATATACACGGGTTGACGCCTGGTGGCCTACAGAGTCCTGGCCAGCTCATAAATCGCATCCGGCTCGGTAACTTCTTTTACATGCCTTTCTTTACAAGTCTTTCCTTACATACGGCGGTTTACAATATTGGGCCTTAAGCCGCCTCTAGGCCTTTTAGGTCTTCTGTAAGATTTGATAAACTATTGTATTAATGTTTACTGGGCTCCCTCTGTAACCCACCATTGGGGCTGACCCGACCCCTCCTGGGCGGGTCTTAACTGATAGTTATATCCCCAACATTAGGCCCCAGGTTGACTTCGAACTTTGTTCTTTGTCAATCTTCAATACTTAGACGAAATCCATCCTCTTATCCTCACAGAGGTTTTTGTAACCCGCCATGACGTTATCTTTGGAAAATATAAAAAACTTTGATGACGTCATCTCCCAACGGATCTTCATCTTTAATGCCTTCCGAGAATCGAGGCGTCCATCTAGTTATATAACCATTATTCGGCTCTTCCTCGATTTTCGCGCCCGTCTGTTCACCTTTTCCCTTATAAATAGGCACGCCCCTATCTTCCTCATTCTTCTCTCTGTATCCGTCTTCTTCCTCTCGCAACCCTCCTGCTGCTCGAGCTTCGCCGCCGTCGCGCTTCACCTCTGTCTCCATCGACCTTGGCCGCTGCATCAACCTGAATCGGTCGAGAGAACGGTGGCGACCTCCGCAGAAGATCTACGGCTGTAAGTGCTCACCTTCCTGCTCCTCAGATCCGCATTAGGGTTTCTGCGTGTTCTTCGCAGTTCATCACGGTTTCCTTGTAGTTCTTCTACTACAGCTTCTTCTTGATCCAAAGAGAATATATGTTCATGCGGTAGTTGTTTTTCCTCCATTTTAGATGTTGGTAGATCTCTTTCCTTTGCACAGATATATTTTAGAGCTGATGAACTCATCTGGGCTGTATTTTTAGGTCTAGGATTTTTTTTTTCATTTTGGACAGCCATTTGATCCATATCAATATCCAGAAGTTAAGAAACCTGTTTGTCTCCATACTTAACCAATTTCTGCTGCCGGTATTTCTCAAATGCCTGTGGTCATGGCGGCTTACCGTGCCGGCTTACTTTTCCATATATGCCATTAGCCCTTAATTAAGCCGTCATTACTTCCGCTATATCATCTTGTAATTTCATCATTTGTATTGAACTGAGCCGGCATGTTACCTTCTTTTCAGCGCGTTTTTGAACACTATGCCATCCAAAACGCCGACTGTCTGCAACTAGGTTCCCTCAACCGTGACTGGGGAACGTTTGAAGGAGTTCTTCCCCATAGGATTTTTGCCAGGAAAAAATGTCATTTCTTACCGTGCACCTGACCCAGATGAGGAATGACCCAATCCACAAAATGGGGAAGTCATTGTTTTTACTGAACACATGAACCGTGGCTTTTCACCACCCGACTCAAAGTTCTTTAGAGATGTCCTCCATTTCTTCAAACTTCACCCTCAAGATATTGGGCCCAATTCCATATCTAACGTCTGTAATTTCCAAGTACCCTGCGAAGTGTACCTTCAGGAAGAGCCGACCGTGGAACTGTTTAGAGAATATTTTTATCTGAACCGGTAGAATGAGTGCACCAATGGCCTCAGTTTGGAGCTTGGAGGCATCTCCATTCAGCATCGACAGGGCGCTGTCTTCCCCCTCATAGTCTTGCCGAGTCATCCAAAAGACTGGAACCAGACTTGGTTCTATTGTCAAGACACTTCACCGGCAAACGAGAAGCCACTGTCGGGTTATCGCGCCGAGCGTCTTGACTCCAAATTCGCGCTCCCTGACAAGCTTACGGCCACCGAACGCAGAAAACTGATCCCATCAATAAAAAGGATTAATGCCTTATTAGGGAACGGCCTGACCGGAGTTGACTTGATCCGCTACTGGATTTCATGGCGGGTTATTCCTCTAAGCTGTCGATCAAAATTGATGTACGAGTATGGTGGAGGACCAGATGACTCTCTTCGTCACAGCCCCATTCAATTAACGGAAGAAGATATTGTTTCAATGTCAACCCTTCTGGTGAATAGAAAATACGAAGACTGCAGTATCGACGGGTTAAACCCTTTCTGTAAGCTTAACCCGGTGCCAGAAGTAAGGAGACTCTGATCTCTCTCCTTTGTATTTTTCTCAGCCGTATTATTTAACACTTGCCTGACCGTTCATCTTGTTTTTACCTGTTTGCAGGCCAAATCTGATTTCTAGAAGGTTAAATATGACCACGAAGCTGCCAAGAAAGCAAGAGTCGCCACCATAACCGCCAAGAAAATGACCCGGAGGTCCAAAAAGAAGAAGAAGAGCACTGCTGAAGACATGATGAAACTTGACGATACTTCTAAGTCGGAGGTAGCCCTTGACTCCCTTGGCCAACTCTTTAATAATCTTATTAACACTGATCATTACCAGGACGAAACTGGGGCCAGTAAGGCCGTGGAAGAAGAGGTAACTATTTCCTCCGACTCAGCACATTTGCCAAGACAGAAACTTTGAGTCGTAATCCGGAAAGTAAGGTTTTCCCACCCTTTGGCTTATCTCGACCCTCACTTTCTTTTGAAAAAGCAGCAACATGAGAGCCGCCGTCAAGCCCGGACCGAAGACGAACCGCCTGTCATTCTTCAACAAACTCCTCAAAAGCGCCGGAATGAGGTTTACTTCTTTGTCTTTGACTCCGTTTTAATGGATCCTTTCCCTTGCATTAGTTGAACTTTATTTTATCTTTTCAGGAGGTGTCTCACTCTTCTGGCGACTCATCGCAGACCCAATTTCCGGCCTTCAAGACTGCCCCTGGGTAATGAAAAATCCTCCTTTTTTCTGGGTTTTTCAAATTGTATCTTTGCACTGACAGTCCCGCAACATTTCTCTTAGTGGCCAAGCTAAGTCCAAGAAGGCAAAGGCAGCTAAACCAGTGGAAGACCCGCCAATCCTTGCATCTGAACTAGCCAGGCCACCTTCTCCTCCATTAACTGACGCTCTAGAAGACCCGCCCGTCAATGATGACGTAAATCCTCCTGAGCCGTCAGTTGATGAAACCACCATGAATCCTTCTGCAACCGGACCAGCCAGCTCGGCCAACCCGCCCTCATCGTCTACGCAAGACATTCTAATCATCGGGAGCCGCTTTATTGAGCCGGGAAATCCCACCATGTTAGCTCGTCACACGGCGAAACAAGAGGCATTGGAGAAACAGAAAGTACGCTTTGATAATTCTCACTATGAACATCTGAATGCCAATGACATATTATCCGGTTATCTCAGCCATGTGCACTCCAGCCGTGACTCAGAGATAGAAATGGTCAAGCAGTTGCAGCTAAAATACGAGGTATGTTGTTCCGGCTTACGTATATATTCCGCCAGCCCCCAAGTCTTCAGATTATGAGATAGCCGGAATGATCTGTAGACTTTATGATATAGGCTAAGACTTTATCTTTTTAGATTTTCCTGGAGTTCAATAAAATAGAACAAAGCTTCATCCATAGTCCCCAAGGGCCGGCTCATTTGACCATAAATGAGTCGGTACTTTGAATTGCCTTGTACCGTATCCAAAAATAACATTGTAATCCGGCTTATCCTTGAGAAACCTTGCTGAATAGCATGCATTAGCCCCCAAGTGCCAAGTGCTGTTACTTTGTAAAGTACTTGGGACTTAAAGTATATTTTAGTCATGAAAAATTGTTTTGACATACATTAGCCCCCAAGTGTCAAGTAGTTTTGCAACGCAAAGTATTTGATACTTGAATCTTGACTTACGAACTTTAACTGAAATCTTGACTTATCTGGGTATGTTTTTGCAAAATGCTTTATCTGAATTGAGCTCGCAATTAATTGACACCAAGACCCGACTGGCGGGTCAGGAGGCAGAGATCAAGTCTGTGGACTCCAAACCGCAAGTAAGTCTCTCTGAGACATAAAAATTAAAAGCCGGCTTTACTGCCGAGAAGAAAACCTGGGCTGAAGAAAAAACGCTTCTGACACAACGTGCCGAGAAGGCTGAAGCAGCCCTTGAAGAGGTTACGATAGGGCTGACCGATTTAAAGAACCAGGTGTCACAAATGGTGTCCGCCATCTTTGGTAAGCCATCTGTATTGACTTTTTACCTTCTGTTGATCCGGACTGCAAGCCGCTAGCTGACCCTTTGTGTTCAAAACATATGCAGGCCCTCGAAGCAAGAATCTGAGTCAGGGCCACGTGGTTAAGCTGAAGGCGGTCTACACCTTGGTAGAACAGTTGTACATTGGCGCACAACGAGCACTTGCCGCTATCTCTCTTGCTAATCAAGGACCCAACCGGCTCAGCGATGTTTTAAAGAAGCTGTCAATTTTGCCCGCCAGGTTCCAAGAAGTCAAGCGCTCCCGTGCCAGAGCCGGAGCTTTGACTGCCCTGAGCCGCTCCAAGGCTTGGGTGTCAGATCTAGACCCGGCTGATGTAGCTAGAGGGTACCCCATGGTAAAGGAAGACGGGTCACTGTTCGAACAAGACGACTTCGTCTCTTGCGTGAGGGAGGTGCGACCTCAGGCCACCATTCTTGGGGATGAAATGAATATCGATAAATATCAGCCGGGTTTTGACTTTGATAATAAGAAGATGGCGACTCCCTCCTATAAAGTAACCGACTTAATCCCGCCTGTTCGTGAAAATACATTTGCTCCGGAAGTTGATCCGGCCGGGCTGATTGATGAAGAAGCAGAATTTGTTGCCGTGAACGCTTTTGATTGGTCAAAACCCAACTTCCAATCAGCAGAGGTCAGTGAACTGGCGAGGGAGGAGTGATGACCATCTTCATGGGCTTATAAAAGCCTTGTAATAGATTAGTTGTTGAAAACACTGCATATTCTGCCTATGCCATCGTGCATAAGACACCGTGTGTTACTTTGTGCTCTCTGATATTAATATATGCATCATATTTATGGTTGTCCCTGCAATACTTGAACTCTGGTCCTGTAGATAAAAAATGGAAGAAGCTTGCTTGGCGGCTTAGTACCGAACGGGTCAGAACACCCAGTTTAGAGCCAATATGTTTATCATAGTAGAAAACAGAACCAGACGTAAAAAGAAAAGAACGGTTGAAATCACCTCTGATGAATACAGAAGGAAACTGTTCATAAACAACAATCATACCTGTATCTTTTGACCTCCGGATCACCGGTTTATATGACCCGGGCGATGAAGGTTGATAATCAAGTCTTTGCGAGAAGTCAATGCTTCTGAATACCTGATGATTATCATGTCCTGGCGGCTTATTGTCGTATAGTCAAGCTGGTGAAAATACCATGATTGATTTATTTTGAAATTGAGATATCAAAAAACCAATAAGACAAATAACCGGTGATAAACAACATTAGGCTTGTGAAAAAAAATTGGGGGTTTCTGATTCGAATACGATTAGTAAACCGGACCAAAGGGGTTAAGCTAAGGTTCGAATACGACCATATAGCCCCCAGTGGCATTGGCGTTGCGCCGATCAAGAGGGTACTGACAGCTATGTTCTCTTTGGTTCGAATACGACCTATGTTTGAACAGGAAGCCCCCAAGTGACCTTAAGAGGTTTTTAACGACCCTGATTCGAATACGATCCAAGTCGGACCCAAAAGGGGTTAAGCTATGATTCGGATACGATCAAGAAGCCCCCTAGTGAGTTTGGCTTTGAGCCGATCAGAAGGATTACGAAAGCTATGTTCTCTTTGGTTCGAATATGACCTATGTTTGAACAGGAAGCCCCCAAGTGACCATGAGAGTTGCAGCTTGATTCGAATATGATCATAAGCCGGACCAAAAAAGGTTAAATCTGATTCAAATATGATCAGCTCCTTAATAGTCATTTGAAAATAATAGTAAAAAATAATGAAGATGTGTAATCTTTCCGAAAAGAAAAAGAGACCGATGGTCCTGCTTTATTACTTATCATAACATCAACGTATGTACATGATGAGAGCCGGTGGCTCAGGTGTAGTATGGCCGAAGTTGAGCAATATTCCACGGCCGGCGGGTCTCCTCTTCCGACTTACGTGAGTCTTTGTGCTCTCGAATATCAATGAGGTAATATGACCCGTTGTTTAAGTTCTTGCTGACCACAAAGGGTCCTTCCCAAGGTGGGGATAACTTGTGTGCATCTGACAGATCCTGGATGAGCCGGAGCACTAGGTCGCCTTCTTGAGAAGTCCTGGACTTAACCCGGCGGCTGTGATAACGGCGCAGGTCCTGTTGATAAATTGTTGATCGAGCCGCTGCTAAGTCTCTTTCCTCATCTAACAGGTCCAGTGCATCCTGTCTGGCTTGTTCATTAGTAGCTTCAACATAAGCCGCCACACGGGGCGAGTCATGACGGATGTCACTAGGCAACACTGCTTCTGCTCCATACACCATGAAGAAAGGTGTGTACCCTGTAGACCGGTTAGGTGTGGTGTTAATACTCTAGAGCACCGAGGGTAATTACTCTATCCAACAACCCGGTGTTCGCTGCAAGGGAACCATGAGCCGGGGCTTGAGACCTTTTAAGATTTCCTGATTGACGATTGGATTGAGGATGAGCTACAGAAGAAACGTCAAGCCGAATATGCTCACGTTGACAAAACTTCTCCATAGCCCCTTGGGATAGATTAGTGCCATTGTCAGTGATAATGCTGTGTGGAAAACCAAAACGGAAGATCACCTTTTTCATGAACTGAACCGCCGTGGCCGCATCACACTTACTCACCGGCTCTGCCTCAACCCACTTTGTGAATTTATCAACTGCCACTAAAAGATGCGTCTTTTTATCCTAGACCTTTTGAAAGGTCCAACCATGTCAAGCCCCCAAACCAAAAACGGCCAAGTGATTGGAATCATCCGGAGCTCTTGAGCCGGCACATGTGCTCGTCATGCGAATTTTTAACATCCATCAGATCTACTGACCAAATCCTCTACATCAGCGTGAGCCGTCAACCAGTAAAAACCGTGACGAAAAGCTTTGGCCACCAGAGATTTTGACCCGGCATGATGACCACAATCGCCTTCATGGATCTCACGAAGTATTTCTTGGCCTTCTTCAGGGGAAACACACCGCTGAAACGCTCCAGAGACGCTGTGATGGTATAGTTCTCCATCAGAAATCGTCATTGACTTAGACCGCCGGGTTATCTGTCGAGCCAGGGTCTCATCCGCTGGCAACTCTCCCCGGGTCATGTAAGCCAAGAACGACACTGTCCAATCTGGGATGACATGAAGAGCCGCCACCAACTGTGCCCCTGGGTCAGGAACGTCTACATCTTGTTCTGTGGGTAACTTAACAGACGGGTTATGCAAAACATCCAAAAAGGTGTTAGGTGGCACCGACTTACGCTGAGATCCCAACCGGCTTAAAGCATCAGCCGCTTCGTTCTTCCTACGGTCAATGTGCTCCACCTGATAACCTTTAAAATTCCCTGCAACGGCATCAACTTCATGGTGATAAGCCGCCATGAGAGGATCTTTGGAATCCCACTTGCCTGATACCTGTTGAGCCACTAAATCTAAATCCCAAGACACCGGACCCGGCTCAGGCTCATCTCTTTTGCCATTCAAAGACCATGGAGCAAGGCTTCGTATTCTGCTGCGTTGTTAGTGCAAGGAAATATCAGTCGCAACACATAGCAAAAAATTTCACCGCGAGGGGAGGTTAAAACAACTCCAGCCCCAGATCCTTCCAATTTTTCGCCGCGAGGGGAGGTTAAAACATCAGTCGCAACACATAGCAAAATTTTTCACCGTGAGGGGAGGTCAAAGTGAATAGTCCAATATGTGTTGTCTGGTTTCTCTTCCGGCGTCTGCATCTTTGTCCAGTCATTAATAAAATCAACCAGTGCTTGAGACTTGATCGCAGTACGTGGCACATACTTCAAGCCATGAGACCCAAGCTCAATGGCCCACTTGGCGACTCGTCCAGTGGCTTCTCTGTTTTGAATGATGTCTCCCAAAGGAGCAGAGCTAACCACAGTGATTGGGTGACCCTGAAAATAATGTTTAAGCTTCCGGCTCGCCATGAACACCCCATACACGAGCTTCTGCCAATGTGGATATCATTGTTTGGATTCTATTAACACCTCACTAACGTAGTAAACCGGCCGTTGAACTGGATGTTCCTTGCCAACCTCCTTGCGCTCCACCACAATTGCCACACTAACAGCTCGTGAGTTGGCGGCTACATATAACAACAGCGGCTCTTTCTCAACTGGAGCAGCAAGGACCGCCGGCTCAGCAAGCTATGTCTTTAGATCCTCAAAATCAGAGTTTGCAGCATCGCTCCAAACAAAATCATCCGTTTTCTTCATCATTTGATACAAATGCATCGCCTTCTCCCCTAACCGGCTTATGAACCAGCTCAAAGCAGCAACATGACCCGCCAGCCGTTGAACATCATTGATGCATGTTGGTTTGGCCAGGGATGTGATTGCCTTAATCTTCTCCGGGTTAGCTTCAATACCTCGGTTGGACACCAAAAAACACAAAAGCTTGCCGGCTGGGACTCCAAAAACACACTTAGCCGGGTTAAGCATCATTTTGTAGACCCGGAGGTTATCGAAGGACTCTTTCAGATCTGCGACCAAGGTTTCCTCCTTCCTGGATTTTACCACTATATCATCCACATAAGAATGAAAATTACGCCCAATCTGATTGTGAAGACAATTCTGCACACACCGTTGGTAAGTCGCCTGGGCACTCTTAAGTCCAAAAGGCATAGACACATGGCAGAAAGCTCTGAACGGAGTGCTAAAAGCTCTCTTCTCCTGATCTTTGACTGCCATCTTGATCTGATGATAATGTATCACCCTCGATGCGGCTATATCTCCCATGTGTCGGAGCACGACTTAGAGGCATAACCGCATTGAAGGCAATGTCGCAAGAGGGGTAATCTTCACACAACCCATGTAATACATAAGGGAAAGAGATACATAGTTGGCTTACAATCGCCACTTCACACAATACATGAATAAAGCATTACATCATCCAGATACAATCAAGGTCTGACTACGGAACCAAAATAAAAGAGGACTACCCCTAATGCTACAGATCCCCGATCGCCCCAACTGGGCTCCACTACTGATCAACTGGAAACGAAACAACTCAATGCACACGATCTTCATCGAGCTCCTCCTTGAGCTTGGTTGCGTTACCTGCTCGGTATCATCGGCGCCTGCAAACTGGGTTTGGAAGTAATGTGTGAGTCACGGGGACTCAACAATCTCACACCCGCGAGATCAAGTCTATTTAAGCTTATGGGTAGGTAAAAGGTATGTGAGGTGGAGTTGCAGCAAGCAACTAGCATATATGGTGGCTAGCATACGCAAATGAGAGCGAGAAGAGAAGGCAAAGGCACGGTCGAGAAACTATGATCAAGAAGTGATCCTAGAACAACCTACGTTCAAGCATAACTCCAACACCGTGTTCACTTCCCGGACCAGGCCGAGAAGAGACCATCACGGTTACACACGCGGTTGATGCATTTTAGTTAAGTTAAGTGTCAACTTCTCTACAACCGGACATTAACAAATTCCCATCTGCCCATAACCGCGGGCATGGCTTTTGAAAGTTCAAAACCCTGCAGGGGTGTCCCAACTTAGCCCATCACAAGCTCTCACGGTCAACGAAGGATATTCCTTCTCCCAGGAAGACCCGATCAAGCTCGGAATCCCGGTTACAAGACATCTCGACAATGGTAAAACAAGACCAACAAAGCCACCCGAATGTGCTGACAAATCCTGATAGGAGCTACACATATCTCGTTCTTAGGGCACATCGGTTTTTCCAAGGTTCCGGTAGGCTAGCCCAGAGTTGCCCCTGGTGGCCACCGGCAGCTGACAGGTTGGACCAACACTCAGAGCAGCACTGTCCCGGGGGTTTAAATAAAGATGACCCTTGGTCAGGCCTACCCAAGGGAAAGAAAAGGCTAGGTGGCAAATGGTAAAACCAATGTTGGGCCTTGCTGGAGGAGTTTTATTCAAGGCGAATTGTCAAGGGGTTCCCATTATAACCCAACTGTGTAAGGAATGCAAAATCAAGGAACATAACACCGGTATGACGGAAACTAGGGCGGCAAGAGTGGAACAAAACACCAGGCATAAGGCCGAGCCTCCCACCCTTTACCAAGTATATAGATGCATTAATTAAATAAGAGATAATGTGATATCCCAACAAATATCCATGTTCCAACAAGGAACAAACTCCAATCTTCACCTGCAACTAGCAACGCTATAAGATGGGCTGAGCAAAGCGGTTACATAGCCAAACAACGGTTTGCTAGGACAAGGTGGGTTAGAGGCTCACGGCAATATGGGAGGCATGATAAGCAAGTGGTAGGTATCGTAGCATAGGCATAGGAAAAGAGCGAGCATCTAGCAAGCAAAGATAGAAGTGATTTCGAGGGTATGGTCATCTTGCCTGAGATCCCACAAGGAAGAAGAACGAGTCCATGAAGGAGACAAATGAACGTAGATGAATGGATCCTCACAACTCCGAAACAAAAACCGAAGATAACGCGAGAAGTAACCCGGAAAGAAGCAAACAACATAGTAAACAACCATCACATAAACATGGCATGATGCACAATCAAGTATGATGCATGTCCGGTTTAATGAAGCATGGCATGGCAAAGTGCACAAGCAACCCTACAAATTAAGTGGTTAGCATGGCACCACATGACTTATTTAGGTCTCTCTCGTTAGGTACTCAACAATATTAAATGTTGGATAGCATGGCAAGGGGTGAAGCAAAAGATAACTACCTATCTAGGCAAGTTTAAATGAGGTCGGAAACAACAATCAACAATTCCGGTAAATCCCCATATGCATATAATAAGTTTTGGTACTATTCTGCCCTAAACCATATTTTATAGTTGTTAAACATGCAAAGTAAGTCACCATGTTAATCTAGGCATTTTTCCACCCCATTTACATATAAAGTTTATTAAATTCCGAGTAACGGTTATTTAGTTAGGAAATAAATCATTTTAGCATTGCATATGGACAAAATTACACAAACAGCATTTTAAACATTTTAAACATAGATGAAAGTGACATATCATGAAACTAGGCACAATTTTAAGCATTTTTCATATATAAATTGTTTTAATCCGATGCACGGTTGAAAAGTTATTATATGCATGATGTTGGAGGGTTTTTCTGTAAAACCGCAGTCTCTGGAAAAAAGATAAATTCGCAAAACTAAAAAAACAAAACGGGCGGAGACAGGGACAAGCCCAACAGCGCATAGAAGGCTGGAGGGGTCTGCTCACATCTCTCCAGGGAGCTGGGCCTTGGCGCCTGTGCTGGGCCGGCCTTGGTGGATCGAACAAGGAGACGGTGGGGGCGCGGTCAACGCACGCGCTGATGAGGCATCGTCCTGCATCGAGCCCGAGCAAGGCAATGGTGGCGGCGTCTTGGCAAGGCGGGTCGCCGGGTGGTCGAGGAGGCAAGGAGAAGGCCGAGGACAAGCTCCAGAGGCCGGATCTGGTGGTTGTCTCTCCGTTCTCGGCGTCGGCGGTGAACTCCGGTGACAAATTGGCGTCCTGCAGAACGGGAGGGAGAGAGAGGTGAGCTCGGGAGAGAGAGCAGGAAAAGGAGAGGAGGAGGAGGAGGAGGAGATGGGGAGCGGTGGCATGACCTGGTTGCCGGAGCGGTGAGGCGACGGGAGGAAGGAGGAGGAGCTCGAGCGGCTCGGCGGCGGCCATGGGAGCTCGTGCTCCTTGTTGCTGCTCGGGATGGTCTGCTGGTTGCTGCTGCTCGCCGGCAGCGGCTGGGTCGACAACGGGGTCGAGGTGCACCTCGGCGCCATGGGTGCTACGGGAGAGGTAGGCGCACGGGCAGAGGAGCTCTGGCTCCTGTAGGATTTGGGCAACGGTGGTGGTTGGATGGGAGGGGAAAACGAGGAGAAGGTGGAGGCTGCGATTCGTCTCGGGTGGAACTGGATCATGATGATCCCGAGGGGGATTGTGTGTGGGTGGCGGCGGCGCGATGGGACAAGGGGGAGGATTTTTAGGGTTGGTCTAGATTTAGACTAGGGAGTATATATATAAGGAAAGAGGGAGAGTTTAGGGGCTAATCCGTCCCTCCAAATAAAATCGAGCGGTCGAGAAAATAGACTAGGGAGTCCAAATGAGAAAACGGTGATGTTTTCTAGATGTTTGGGGATGATCCAGATCCAACGGTGACGACTGTCCGGGTCGGGTCCGGGACAACTTTTCGGACGCGTGCGCGAGGAGGGCCGCGGGCTGACGAGAGAGGTTAGGTTGGTCCTGGTGATGGGTAGAAGACTGTGCAGAAGGCCTCAGGCTGAGAGAATAGAAGAGAAGAGAGGCCGGGCGACTGTTTCCGGAGACCGAAAATGTCCGACGTGTGCCTGGCTATAATGCTGCTATAGTTTAACGGTTGGGCTATCAAACCAACTCCGAATGCGATGAAACTTGGCAGGCGGTCTATCTACACTATAATAAGACCACACGCCAACTTTCAACCCAATCCGAGAACAATTTTTTGACCACTTATAAAATAATATTTCGGACGTGCCGCGGGCGCGTGCAAGTGTGTTTGGGCTCAAAACGGGCAACGGACGGGACTGGGGAACCCGGACGGATGCAAGTTTGAAAACATGATGATGCAATGCACATGATGTCATGACAAGATGCAACATGCAAGAGAATGACAAGGCAACAACAGTGAATAACTGGAAGACACCTGGCGCAACGGTCTCAGGGCGTTACAACACTCCACCACTATGAGAGGATCTCGTTCCGAGATCTAGAATGGCACCGGAGGTAAAAAACGGAAGAGAAAGAGAAGAGGTAAAAACTAAGTTGCTTCTTTGACAAACGAGTGAAACCAAAGAACCTTGAGAGGTTGAACAACTTGAAAGAAAGAAAACAACGAAGATGAATAAAGTTGAAAGCACTCCGGTTGAAAAGTGATAAGAAACTAGATAAGATTAAAAGAACTAGAAGAGATGACACAACACTCCGGTTGAGAAGGGAGGTAAAACCAGTCAAAATGGGAAGAACTTGATAAGAGGGCACGACACTCCGGTTAAACGGATAAGGAAGGAAAGGAACATGATCTTGACAAAACAAGATGATGGGTTTAAGAGAGCAACATCACAATGCCTCCGGAAGAAATGAAAGGATGGAATGGAATGAACGGAGGAGAAAACAAGATCTTGGTAGAGCAATCTTACAACAAATGCTAGAACAGAGTTGTTGGATTATCAACAATGAAAAGAGTAAGCTTATAGTGGGCTTATGGAGAACATCTCACAACTATGAGGTGAAATTCTGCCACTAACGAAAAAGATTTGATTGATAAGAACAAGGAGAGGAGAAACTATTTCACCGGGAGGATAAAAGAAGAACTTGGGTCATTTATAAGCACCATAAATAGCAACAATCCTTAGGGAAGGCTTTAGGTGAAATATAACCTAAGATAATTCCAAAGGAGAGATTGATGGATTTAAAATACCTCATTCTTGAAAACATGTGAATCATGAAACATGAACTCAAATTACCAAGAATGACATAATACCACCTCCCATGATACGGAAAAGAATTGCACTCCGGATTACAAGATGAAGAATGCTTGAGCTCCTATGAAAAGAATCTCGATGAAAAACTTCGAGAAGGAATTAAATCCTTGATGAACCATCATGTAGAGTCTCCATGAATAACTCCGGTAATCAAAAGTATGACAAAAGGAAGAGAAGTTGAGAATATAAGGTGAAGCCTTGCAATGATTTAGATGGAGCTTCGTGACGAGATAAAGTGGAAACTTGGAATACCGGGAGAAAAGATAAAGCATCTCGAACCGAGAATGTGATATGATGAACCACTCCGGAAAGCAGGGATTGAATTCACTCGATGAAACAAGAATAAGAATTACATTATGCTTATCCTTCACCAATTAAATTGATGACAATCAATAGATTTGGCATACTACTTATTCTCGTAGAAAGGGTTAAGATAGATATAGCGTCAACTTGAGAAAGGTCTTCAACGAACCATCGGAAGGGATGAAACAACGAATAAATTGATATGATAACCCAAGAATAAAACTCTTGAACGAACCACCATATGAATTGAAAATGAACGAAGAAAAGGGGTGAATCACTGGTAAGAATTAGCAAAAGAACCAAGATACATGAGAGAGTTTATATACAAGAGAACGAAGAGATCATGAACTGAATAGATAATAAATGAGCGATGCACCGGTAAGATTTAGAGAAAGAGGGATGAAAGATGAGAATGAATAATCCCGAAATGATGGCCTTCAGAGAATCAAACTGGCAAAGGTTACTGAAATGATTCGGATGATTGAAAAATAATTCTCACACTCAAAACAATTATGAGAGGATGTCAACAAGCTAGAACCACGAATCTATGAGAGAACGGACAAGATTTGGAGGTAAAACTCTTCTTCGGTCTTCAAATGTTGAGAATGACGATGAGAAACACCTCCAAGAATTATTGAGGCACTCCGGAATGAAGAATGGAAAAGGTTGAGCCAACGATGAAAATAATTTGGAAGATCTTGGAGAAATACATATGACTGATGATGAATCATTCTTACGTCAAACTTTGAAAAGAATTTAGGATAGCTCCGGGAAAATTAGAAGAGTCAGGTAAGATCCTAGAAAAAGACCTGTGGGTTAGGGCCCATTAAAAAGATACACCGTAGAACGATTCAAAAGAGAGAAAGCACCGGTTGATTTAAATGGATTGAATGAGATAACATCCTCGAACTAGGTTGAACGGATCTTGAATGACAAGACGAGCCTTTTGCGATATCTTGAGCACTCCGGAACAAATGAATAGCGAGAAGTGAATTATTATGAGGTGCACCAGTATGAGAAGGCATTGGAAACAAGGAAAGTATATGATCAACAAAGCTTGAATTGGTTCCACCGGAGAAGAAAGAGAATGAATAATGATGAACTTGGGGTTCCGTTAGGATCTTCTTGAGAATCACCGGATAAGAATATTGACGGAAAAGAATGGAGAGACTTCATAATCATAAGATAGATACTTGATAAAGAAATCTTAGTCCTTGAAGAAAAAGGGTGGGTGGGTGGGAAAACAAAGGCAACTTGGGAAGGATGAAACAAACACCGTTGAGAGAGCTTAGAGTAGATCTTGCTGATGTTGAAATGATCGGATCCACTTGAAGAGAAAACACGCCGGTTGAAAAGGTTTGACATGACAATCTCAATTATTAGGAAGGATTAGTATTCACATAGGAGTATGAGAACACCACTTAGGAAAAGGCATGGAATCAACACTTGACATTGAAGCAACTCGAATACCACAACTGAAAACAAAACAAAGAATTGGCTTGCAGAATAAGCCAGAACAAACATATGATAGAGATTTTGTCCGAAATTTTCATGGTGGGGCCTACACGGGCTCGATCGTACATCACCATCATGTACAAGGCAGTGCACATGACATACGAAGCGTCCCCGAGTCGGCATAGCCAAGGATTCTTTAAGACACAATAAGACCACTGTAAAATCAACCGTGGATAGACGGACCACTAGACATCGAACCCCAATTTCATATCATACATCTGTTGGAAAGATATCCTAAGAGCTAGTTGAATTCCCACTTATAAACACCCGAAATATTCCGGTTATGCAATCAGGTGTTGGGGATACAGGGGAAGCATAATATCTCACCCAAAACTAGCAAATCCTACATCCAGCTGTATCCATCCTTCAACACATAACCAAGAAACCTTCGGAAATCGTTTACCTCAACCTTCGAAAAGCATCCGTTATACGAGTTATGGCAATACTCCTGAACTCCCGCCCCAGTACTGGGTGGCGTCGAGGTTATCTCACCAACAACTCCATAAAAGAGATTTTCGATGTTGGCGAAACTCAGGTATTCCAGAACTGCAACGATAAAATTGTGACGACAACACCTCGGAGCTCAACTCCCCGGGACACTGCCACAACCCCTAAATGTCAGGAGGCACCAAGAACAATGCTCTCATCACAAAACCATCGGAATGATCCCAAGATACCCGCGTGATCCTAAATTTTTTTAGTGAAATTTGAGAAGAGAAGAGTCAAAACTCTACGTCAGGATGTCTCACCAGACAACTGAGGAGTAAAAAGAATCCTAATCTCCGATATATATATATATAATCCTAAATAACTCAAAACATTTTTCTAGACTCAACAACGCCAATGATTCGATCAAGCAGGAGGCTCCTAAGTCGGGGAAGGCTCTGATACCAACTTGTATCACCCTCGATGCGGATATATCTCCCACGTTTCGGAGCATGACTTGGAGGCATAACCGCATTGAAGCCAATGTCGCAAGAGGGGTAATCTTCACACAACCCATGTAATACATAAGGGAAAGAGATACATAGTTGGCTTACAATCGCCACGTCACACAATACATGAATAAAGCATTACATCATCCAGATACAATCAAGGTCCGACTACGGAACCAAAATAAAAGAGGACTACCCCTAATGCTACAGATCCCCGATCGCCCCAACTGGGCTCCACTACTGATCAACTGGAAACGAAAAAACTCAATGCACACGATCTTCATCGAGCTCCTCCTTGAGCTCGGTTGCGTCACCTGCTCGGTATCATCAGCGCCTGCAAACTGGGTTTGGAAGTAATCTGTGAGTCACGGGGACTCAGCAATCTCACACCCGCGAGATCAGGTCTATTTAAGCTTATGGGTAGGTAAAAGGTATGTGAGGTGGAGTTGCAACAAGCAACTAGCATATATGGTGGCTAGCATACGCAAATGAGAGCGAGAAGAGAAGGCAAAGGCACGGTCGAGAAACTATGATCAAGAAGTGATCCTAGAACAACCTACGTTCAAGCATAACTCCAACACCGTGTTCACTTCCCGGACCATGCCGAGAAGAGACCATCACGGTTACACACGCGGTTGATGCATTTTAGTTAAGTTAAGTGTCAACTTCTCTACAACCGGACATTAACAAATTCCCATCTACCCATAATCGCGGGCACGGCTTTTGAAAGTTCAAAACCCTGCAGGGGTGTCCCAACTTAGCCCATCACAAGCTCTCATAGTCAACGAAGGATATTCCTTCTCCCAGGAAGACCCGATCAGGCTCGGAATCCCGGTTACAAGACATCTCGACAATGGTAAAACAAGACCAGCAAAGCCTCCCGAATGTGCCGACAAATCCTGATTGGATCTGCGCATATCTCGTTCTCAGGGCACACCGGATTGTCCAAGGTTCCGGTAGGCCAGCCCAGAGTTGCCCCTGGTGGCCACCGGCAGCTGACAGGTTGGACCAACACTCAGAGGAGCACTGGCCTGGGGGTTTAAATAAAGATGACCTTTGGGCAGGCCTACCCAAGGGAAAGAAAATGCTAGGTGGCAAATGGTAAAACCAATGTTGGGCCTTGCAGGAGGAGTTTTATTCAAGGCGAACTATCAAGGGGTTCCCATTATAACCCAACCGTGTAAGGAACGCAAAATCAAGGAACATAACACCGGTATGACGGAAACTAGGGCGGCAAGAGTGGAACAAAACACCAGGCATAAGGCCGAGCCTTCCACCCTTTACCAAGTGAAAGTGCGTTATATCGACTAGAGGGGGAGGGTGAATAGGCGATTTGTATGAAAGTCTTCAAAACGTGGAAGTTTCGAAGACAAACGATAGAAATAAACCTATTACCATGCAGCGGAAGGTAGACTACACTAGGCAAACCATAGTCAAGTATTCAACGAAGTGAAAGAACAATGACTAATAGCAGCAATGTAGTGCGGATCAGGTAGGAAGATATTATGAAGCCAAACAGAACACACAGTCACTCAGTGAAGACAAAAGATAGTGCAATCATACACTGACTTCACAAGGACCTACAGTAAGTAAAGGGAAGGGAAGGATGAAACCAGTGACTCGTTGAAGACAATGATTTGTTGGACCAGTTCCAGTTGTTGTGACTGTTGGAAATATGCCCTAGAGGCAATAATAAATTGATTATTATTATATTTCCTTGTTCATGATAATCGTTTATTATCCATGCTATAATTGTATTGACAGGAAACTCAGATACATGTGTGGATACATAGACAACACCATGTCCCTAGTGAGCCTCTAGTTGACTAGCTCGTTGATCAATAGATGGTTATGGTTTCCTAACCATGGACATTGGATTTCGTTGATAACGGGATCACATCATTTGGAGAATGATGTGATGGACAAGACCCAATCCTAAGCATAGCACTAGATCATGTAGTTCGTATGCTAAAGCTTTTCTAATGTCAAGTATCATTTCCTTAGACCATGAGATTGTGCAACTCCCGGATACCGTAGGAGTGCTTTGGGTGTATCAAACGTCACAACGTAACTGGGTGGCTATAAAGGTACACTACGGGTATCTCCGAAAGTGTCTGTTGGGTTGGCACGAATCGAGACTGGGATTTGTCACTCCTTGTAAACGGAGAGGTATCTCTGGGCCCACTCGGTAGGACATCATCATAATGTGCACAGTGTGATCAAGGAGTTGATCACGGGATGATGTGTTACGGAACGAGTAAAGAGACTTGCCGGTAACGAGATTGAACAAGGTATCGGGATACCGACGATCGAATCTCGGGCAAGTATCGTACCAATGGACAAAGGGAATTGTATACGGGATTGATTAAGTCCTTGACATCGTGGTTCATCCGATGAGATCATCGTGGAACATGTGGGAGCCAACATGGGTATCCAGATCCCGCTGTTGGTTATTGACCGGAGAGTCATCTCGGTCATGTCTGCATGTCTCCCGAACCCGTAGGGTCTACACACTTAAGGTTCGATGACTCTAGGGTTGTATAGGAAGTTTGTATGTGGTTACCGAATGTTGTTCGGAGTCCCGGATGAGATCCCTGACGTCACGAGGAGTTCCGGAATGGTCCGGAGGTAAAGATTTATATATGGGAAGTCCTGTTTTGGTCACCGGAAGAGTTTCAGGGTTTATCGGTAATGTACCGGGACCACCGGGAGGGTCCCGGGGGTCCACCAAGTGGGGCCACCTGCCCCGGAGGCTTGCATGGGCTAAGAGTGGTGAGGAACCAGCCCCTTAGTGGGCTGGTGCGCCTCCCACAAGGGCCCATGGCGCCTAAGAGGTGGGAAGGGGGCAAACCCTAAAGAGGATGGGCCTTAGGGCCCATCTAGTGGCGCCTCCCTCCCCTCTCCCCTCTTGGCCGCCACCTCCTTGGCGATCTAGGGCTGCCGCCCCCCTAGGGGTGGGAACCCTAGAGGAGGCGCAGCCCCTCCCCTTCCCTATATAAATAGAGGTATTGGGCTGCCCATAAGACGGGTGATTCTATCTCTAGTTGGTGCAGCCCTGCATATCTCTCTCCCTCCTCTTCTGTGGTGCTTGGCGAAGCCCTGCAGGATTGCCACGCTCCTCCATCACCACCACGCCGTTGTGCTGCTGCTGGATGGAGTCTTCCTCAACCTCTCCCTATCTCCTTGCTGGATCAAGGCGTGGGAGACGTCACCGGGCTGCACGTGTGTTGAACGCGGAGGTGCCGTGCGTTCGGCACTTGGCCATCGGTGATTTGAATCACGACGAGTACGACTCCATCAACCCCGTTCACTTGAACGCTTCCGCTTAGCGATCTACAAGGGTATGTAGATGCACTCTCCTTCCCCTCGTTGCTGGTCTCTCCATAGATAGATCTTGGTGACACGTAGGAAAATTTTGAATTTCTGCTACGTTCCCCAACAGTGACAACTGTACGTCTGGTTAGGGCGGCTAGGTATTTAAACCTGAGGACACACAGTCCCGGACACCCAGTCCTGAACACGCAGCTCAGGACACCCAGTCCTCACCATATTCCCCTTGAGCTAATGTCACACAGACCTCGCCCAATTACTCTGGTAAGTCTTCAAGGTAGACTCCCAAACCTTCACAGACTTCGTTCACCGGCGATCCACAATGTCTCTTGGATGCTCAGAACGCGACGCCTAACCGGCTGGAGGATTCACAGTCCTCAAGTGTAATAAGTCTTCAGATCACACAGACAAGAAGACTTAAGTGATGCCTAACACTCTTTGGCTCTGGGTGGTTATGGCTTTATCCTCGCAAGGAATTCTCTCTCAAAGGCTTCGAGGTGGGTTCCTCTCAAACGACAAAAGCCATACTCTAACTCTAAGCAGCCAACCGTTTATGGTTGTAGGGGGTGGGCTATTTATAGCCACTAGGCAACTCGACCTGATTTGTCTGAAATGACCCTGGGTCACTAAGGAACTGACACGTGTTCCAACGGTCAGATTTCAAACTCACACGGCAACTTTACTTGGGCTACAAGAAAAGCTGACTTGTCCGACTCTGAACAAGATTCGCTCTCATAGTCTTCACTCGAAGACATAGGTTTTGGTTAAGCATCACTTAAGTCATTCTGACTGGTTCTCTTGGACCCCACTTAAGAGTACGGTAGTTCCTATGACTCAATCAGAGAAGAAAAAGAACTACGAAAGATCTAAGTCTTCGAGCTCCATAGGCTTCATGCGATGTCTTCTCTTGTCATAGTCTTCAATGAGAATATCTTCATATGCCACCTTTGACATCAATGTCTTCATACATTTTTAGGGGTCATCTCTGGTAGGAAAACCGAATCAATGAGGGACTTCTACTTGTTTTTGCAGGGTATGCTATGTGATGTGATATGGCCAAAGGATGTGATGAATGATATATGTGATGTATGAGATTGATCATGTTCTTGTGATAGGAATCACGACTTGCATGTCGATGAGTATGACAACCGGCAGGAGCCATAGGAGTTGTCTTTATTTATTCATGACCTGCGTGTCAACATAAACATCATGTAATTACTTTACTTTATTGCTAACCGTTAGCTGTAGTAGTAGAAGTAATAGATGACGTGGCAACTTCAAGAAGACACGATGATGGAGATCATGGTGTCATGCCGGTGATGATGATGATCATGGAGCCCCGAAGATGGAGATCAAAAGGAGCAATATGATATTGGCCATATCATGTCACTATTTGATTGCATGTGATGTTTATCATGATTATACATCTTATTTTCTTAGAACGACGGTAGTAAATAAGATGATCCCTCATAACAATTTCAAGAAGTGTTCTCCCCTAACTGTGCACCGTTCCTAAAGTTCGTCGTTTCTAAGCACGCCGTGATGATCGGGTGTGATGGATCCTTACGTTCACATACAATGGGTGTTGACGAGCCTAGCATGTACAGACATGGCCTCGGGACACATGCAAAACACTTAGGGTTAACTTGACGAGCCTAGCATGTACAGACATGGCCTCGGAACATAGAAGACCGAAAGGTCGAGCATGAGTCGTATAGAAGATACGATCAACATGAAGATGTTCACCGACGTTGACTAGTCCGTCTCACGTGATGATCGGACACGGCCTAGTTGACTCGGATCATGTAATCACTTAGATGACTAGAGGGATGTCTATCTGAGTGGGAGTTCATAAGATGAACTTAATTATCCTGAACATAGTCAAAAGGTCTTCGCAAATTATGTCGTAGCTCGCGCTTCAGTTCTACTGTTTAGTTATGTTCCTAGAGAAAATTTAGTTGAAAGTTGATAGTAGCAATTATGCGGACTAGGTCCGTAGACTGAGGATTGTCCTCATTGCTTCTTAGAAGGCTTATGTCCTTAATGTACCGCTCAGTGTGCTGAACCTCGAACGTTGTCTGTGGATGTTGAGAACATCTGACATACACATTTTGATAACTACGTGATAGTTCGGTTAAACGGTTTAGAGTTGAGGCACCGAAGACGGTTTTGAAACGTCGAAAAACATATGAGATGTTTTGAGGACTGAAATTGGGATTTCAGGCTCGTGCCCACCTCAAGAGGTATAAGACCTCCGACGATTTTCTTAGCCTGCAAACTAAGGGAGAAAAGCTCAATTGTTGAGCTTGTGCTCAGATTGTCTGAGTACAACAATCATTTGAATCGAGTGGGAGTTGATCTTCCAGATGAGATAGTGATATTTCTCCGAAGTCATTACCACCAAGCTGCTAGAGCTTCGTGTTGAAGTATAATATATCAGGGATATATATGATGATCCTTGAGATATTCGCGATGTTTGACACCGCGAAAGTAGAAATCAAGAAGGAGCATCAATTGTTGATGGTTGGTGAAACCACTAGTTTCAAGAAGGGCAAGGGCAAGAAGGGATACTTCATGAAACGGCAATTCAGCTGCTGCTCTAGTGAAGAAACCCAAGGTTGAACCCAAACCCGAGACTAAGTGCTTCTGTGATAAGGGGAACAGCCACTGGAGCAGAATTACCCTAGATACTTGGTAGATGAGAAGGCTGGCAAGGTCGATAGAAGTATATTGGATATACATTGTGTTGATGTGTACTTTACTAGTACTCCTAGTAGCACCAGGGTATTAGATACCGGTTCGGTTGCTAAGTGTTAGTAACTCGAAATAAAAGCTACGGAATAAACGGAGACTAGCTAAAGGTGAGCTGATGATATGTGTTGGAAGTGTTTCCAATGTCGATATAATCAAATATCGTACGCTCCCTCTACCATCGAGATTGGTGTTTGCGTTGAGCATAGACATGATTGGATTATGTCTATCGCAATACGGTTATTCATTTAAGGAGAATAATGGTTACTCTGTTTATTTGAATAATACCTTCAATGGTCTTACGCCTGAAATGAATGGTTTATTGAATCTCGATCGTAGTGATACACATGTTCATGCCAAAAGATAGTAATGATAGTACCACCTACTTGTGGCACAGCCACGTAAGTCATATCGGTATAAAACGCATGAAGAAGCTCCATGTTGATGGATCTTTGGACTCACTCATTTTGAAAAGTTTGAGACATGCGAACCATGTCTATTGGTGTGTATGCATGAAGAAACTCCATGCAAATGGACCGTTTGGACTCACTTGATTTTGAATCACTTGAGGCATGCAAATCATACCACATGGGCAAGATGACTGAAAGCCTCGGTTTCAGTAAAATGGAACTAGAAAGCAAATTGTTGGAAGTAATACATTTTGATGTGTGCAGTACAATGAGTGCTGAGGCATGTAGTGGATATCGTTATGTTCTTTCTTCACAGATGATTTGAGTAGATGTACTTGATGAATCACGAGTCTGAATTATTGAAAGGTTCAAGTAATTTCAGTGTGAAGTTGAAAGATCGTCGTGACAAGAGGATAAAAGATCTATGATATGATCATAGAAATGAATATCTGAATTACGAGTTTGGCCCAAAATTAAGACATTGTGGAAATCGTTTCACAACTAATACAGCCTGGAACACCATAGTGTGATGGTGTGTCCGAACATCATAACTGCACCCTATTGGATATGATGCATACCATGATGTCTCTTATCGAATTACCACAATAGTTTATGGGTTAAGCATTAGAGACAACCACATTCACTTTGAATAGGGCACCACGTAATTCCGATGAGATGACACCGTATGAACTATGGTTTAGAGAAACCTAAGCTGTCATTTCTTAAAAGTTTGGGGCTGCAACGCTTATGTGAAAAAGTTTCAGGCTGATAAGCTCGAACCCAAAGCGGATAAATGCATCTTCATAGGACACCCAAAACAGTTGGGTATACCTCCTGTCTCAGATCCTAAAGCAATAAGGGATTGTTTCTAGAATCGGGTCCTTTCTCGAGGAAAAGTTTCTCTCGAAAGAATTGAGTGGGAAGATGGTGGAGGCTTGATGAGGTTATTGAACCGTCTCTTCAACTAGTGTGTGGCAGGGCACAGGAAGTTGTTCCTGTGGCACCTACACCAATTGAAGTGGAAGCTTATGATAGTGATCATGAAACTTCAGATCAAGTTACTACCAAACCTCGTGGGATGACAAGGATGCGTACTACTTCAGAGTGGTACGTAATCCTGTCTTGGAAGTCATGTTGCTAGACAACAATGAACCTACGAGCTATGGAGAAGCGATGGTGGGCCTGGATTCCGATAAATGGCTCGAGGCCATAAAATCCGAGAGAGGATCCATGTATGAAAACAAAGTGTAGACTTTGGCAGAACGGCTAGATGGTCGTAAGGCTATTGAGTGCAGATGGATTTTAAAAGGAAGACGGACAATGATGGTAAATGTCACCATTAAGAGAGCTCGACTTGTCGTTAAGATGTTTTCTGACAAGTTCAAGGAGTTGACTACGGTGAGATTTTCTCACTCGTAGCGATGCTAAGAGTCTGTTGGAATTATATTAGCAGTCACTACATTATTTATGAAATCTTGCAGATAGGATGTCAAAAACATTGTTTCCTCGACGATTTTCTTGAGGCAAGGTTGTATGTGATACAACCGAAAGGTTTTGTCAATCCTGAAAAGATGCTAATAAGGATGCAAAGCTCCAGCAATCCTTCTGAGGACAGGAGTAAGCATCTCGGATTTGGAATGTATGCTTTGATGAGATGATCAAAGATTTTGGGTTTATACAAAGTTTATGAGAAACTTGTATTTCCAAAGAAGTGAGTGGGAGCACTATAGAATTTCTGATGAGTATATGTTGTTGACATATTGTTGATCAGAAATGACGTAGAATTTCTGGAAAGCATATAGGGTTATTTGGAAAATGTTTTTCAATGGAAAGCCTGGATTAAGCTGCTTGAGCATTGAGCATCAAGATCTATAAGGATAGATCAAAACGCTTAATGGAACTTTCAAATGAGCACATACCTTGACGTGATCTTGAAGTTGTTCAAGATGGATCAGTCAAAGAAGGAGTTCTTGCCTGAGTTGTAAGGTATGAAGTTAAGACTTAAAGCTCGACCACGGCAGAATAGAGAGAAAGGACGAAGGTCGTCCCCTATGCTTAAGACATAGGATCTACAGTATGCTATGCTGTGTACCGCACCTGAAATGTGCCTTGCCATGAGTCAGTCAAGGGGTACAAGAGTGATCCAAGAATGGATCACAGGACAGCGGTCAAAATTATCCTTAGTAACTAGTGGACTAAGGAATTTTCTCGATTATGGAGGTGGTAAAAGAGTTCGTCGTAAAGGGTTACGCCGATGCAAACTTTGACACTAATCCAGGTTATTCTGAGTAGTAAACTGGATTCGTATAGTAGTACAGTTATTTGGAATAGCTCCAAATAGAACGTGGTAGCTGCATCTAGGAGATGACATAGAGATTTGTGAAGCACACACGGATCTGAAAGGTTCAGACCCGTTGACTAAAACCTCTCTCACAAGCAACATGATCAAACCCAGAACTCTTTGGGTGTTAGTCACATGGCGATGTGACCTGTGAGTGTTAATCACATGGCGATGTGAACTAGATTATTGACTCTAGTGCAAGTGGGAGACTGTTGGAAATATGCCCTAGAGGCAATAATAAATTGATTATTATTATATTTCCTTGTTCATGATAATCGTTTATTATCCATGCTATAATTGTATTGATAGGAAACTCAGATACATGTGTGGATACATAGACAACACCATGTCCCTAGTGAGCCTCTAGTTGACTAGCTCGTTGATCAATAGATGGTTATGGTTTCCTAACCATGGACATTGGATGTCGTTGATAACGGGATAACATCATTAGGAGAATGATGTGATGGACAAGACCCAATCCTAAGCATAGCACTAGATCGTGTAGTTCGTATGCTAAAGCTTTTCTAATGTCAAGTATCATTTCCTTAGACCATGAGATTGTGCAACTCCCGGATACCGTAGGAGTGCTTTGGGTGTATCAAACGTCACAACGTAACTGGGTGGCTATAAAGGTACACTACGGGTATCTCCGAAAGTGTCTGTTGGGTTGGCACGAATCGAGACTGGGATTTGTCACTCTTTGTAAACGGAGAGGTATCTCTGGGCCCACTCGGTAGGACATCATCATAATGTGCACAGTGTGATCAAGGAGTTGATCACGGGATGATGTGTTACGGAACGAGTAAAGAGACTTGCCGGTAACGAGATTGAACAAGGCATCGGGATACCGACGATCGAATCTCGGGCAAGTATCGTACCAATGGACAAAGGGAATTGTATACGGGATTGATTAAGTCCTTGACATCGTGGTTCATCCGATGAGATCATCGTGGAACATGTGGGAGCCAACATGGGTATCCAGATCCCGCTGTTGGTTATTGACCGGAGAGTCATCTCGGTCATGTCTGCATGTCTCCCGAACCCGTAGGGTCTACACACTTAAGGTTCGATGACGCTAGGGTTGTATAGGAAGTTTGTATGTGGTTACCGAATGTTGTTCGGAATCCCGGATGAGATCCCGGACGTCACGAGGAGTTCCGGAATGGTCCGGAGGTAAAGATTTATATATGGGAAGTCCTGTTTTGGTCACCGGAAGAGTTTCGGGGTTTATCGGTAATGTACCGGGACCACCGGGAGGGTCCCGGGGGTCCACCAAGTGGGGCCACCTGCCCCGGAGGCTTGCATGGGCTAAGAGTGGTGAGGAACCAGCCCCTTAGTGGGCTGGTGCGCCTCCCACAAGGGCCCATGGCGCCTAAGAGGTGGGAAGGGGGCAAACCCTAAAGAGGATGGGCCTTAGGGCCCATCTAGTGGCGCCTCCCTCCCCTCTCCCCTCTTGGCCGCCACCTCCTTGGCCATCTAGGGCTGCCGCCCCCCCTAGGGGTGGGAACCCTAGAGGGGGTGCAGCCCCTCCCCTTCCCTATATAAATAGAGGCATTGGGCTGCCCATAAGACGGGTGATTCTATCTCTAGTTGGTGCAGCCCTGCATATCTCTCTCCCTCCTCTTCTGTGGTGCTTGGCGAAGCCCTGCAGGATTGCCACGCTCCTCCATCACCACCACGCCGTTGTGCTGCTGCTATATGGAGTCTTCCTCAACCTCTCCCTCTCTCCTTGCTGGATCAAGGCGTGGGAGACGTCACCGGGCTGCACGTGTGTTGAACGCGGAGGTGCCGTGCGTTCAGCACTTGGTCATCGGTGATTTGAATCACGACGAGTACGACTCCATCAACCCCGTTCACTTGAACGCTTCCGCTTAGCGATCTACAAGGGTATGTAGATGCACTCTCCTTCCCCTCGTTGCTGGTCTCTCCATAGATAGATCTTGGTGACACGTAGGAAAATTTTGAATTTCTGCTACGTTCCCCAACAGTGACAACTGTACGTCTGGTTAGGGCGGCTAGGTATTTAAACCTGAGGACACACAGTCCCGGACACCCAGTCCTGAACACGCAGCTCAGGACACCCAGTCCTCACCATATTCCCCTTGAGCTAATGTCACACAGACCTCGCCCAATCACTCTGGTAAGTCTTCAAGGTAGACTCCCAAACCTTCACAGACTTCGTTCACCGGCGATCCACAATGTCTCTTGGATGCTCAGAACGCGACGCCTAACCGGCTGGAGGATTCACAGTCCTCAAGTGTAATAAGTCTTCAGATCACACAGACAAGAAGACTTAAGTGATGCCTAACACTCTTTGGCTCTGGGTGGTTATGGCTTTATCCTCGCAAGGAATTCTCTCTCAAAGGCTTCGAGGTGGGTTCCTCTCAAACGACAAAAGCCGTACTCTAACTCTAAGCAGCCAACGGTTTATGGTTGTAGGGGGTGGGCTATTTATAGCCACTAGGCAACTCGACCTGATTTGTCTGAAATGACCTTGGGTCACTAAGGAACTGACACGTGTTCCAACGGTCAGATTTCAAACTCACACGGCAACTTTACTTGGGCTACAAGAAAAGCTGACTTGTCCGACTCTGAACAAGATTCGCTCTCATAGTCTTCACTCGAAGACATAGGTTTTGGTTAAGCATCACTTAAGTCATTCTGACTGGTTCTCTTGGACCCCACTTAACAGTACGGTGGTTCCTATGACTCAATCAGAGAAGAAAAAGAACTACGAAAGATCTAAGTCTTCGAGCTCCATAGGCTTCATGCGATGTCTTCTCTTGTCATAGTCTTCAATGAGAATATCTTCATATGCCACCTTTGACATCAATGTCTTCATACATTTTTAGGGGTCATCTCTGGTAGGAAAACCGAATCAATGAGGGACTTCTACTTGTGTTATCCTGCAATTCTCACAAACACATTAGTCCCTCAACTAGGTTTGTCGTCAATACTCCAAAACCAACTAGGGGTGGCACTAGATGCACTTACAATCTCCCCCTTTTTGGTGATTGATGACAAACTAGTTGAAGTTTTCAACGGGGAATATAATATGTGAAATTGTAAGAGGATGGGGAATTGTCTTCATAAGCTGTGAGGGCTCCCGCTGAAGATGTGCATATAAGTAATTTGCTTTTGGAATGCAAATGCACATGGCAGGTTGTGCCTGTGGAGATCCTCTTCAACTTATGATGACAATCCACTATGCATGTGAAGGTATGTGAAGATAATGACATGCATAATGGAAAATGGACGTCTGCAAAATGATCTAAGTGCGGAATTTATCGTCGCACATGCGGAATTTATCATCGCATCACAAAGTGGCAAATAAGTAGCAGACGACCATCGAGTTTAAGTGTTGTAAACACGAAGCAAAATATAAAGCAACCGCCCATATGGACCCGCTTGAAGACTATCAAACTCATATGCTTCTCCCCCTTTTGTCAGTAAGGACCAAAAAGGTTTGAAGACATAGAGGATCTACTCGTTCCCATGAAGAGTAGGTGAAGCAGCAGGGTCGTCGGTGGTGTTCGGCGGTGCAGAAGAACTTGGAGCAGTGTCGAAGCATGCTGAAGGAGGTGGCGGTGAAGTAGCATCGTCTTCATCCTCGATCACTATGGCATTCACAGTTACAGCAGAGGAAGAGAACTCAGAGTCTTCAAGAGATGGAGTTCGTCGCAGCACTGCCCTTCGAGGAGGTGTGGAGTCAAACTTGAAGCGTTCAGAGAAGCCATCTTCTTGAAGATCATCTTCAGAGAACATTAGCGTCAGCCCTTTCCAGGTGCGTCGAGAGGTTTCATGTGCAACAAAGGCATTCTTGGTGGCAAGATCGCGAATGCGGTTAACATCCACCAAGAGGCTTTGCATTTGGCGCTTCAGCCAGTCATGATGCCTATCCTGTTTCTGATGAAGAGCCACCAGAAGCTCTCGGTCGTTGAGAACACGAGTGCGCTTCTTGGGTCGTTGGGCAATTGTGCTATCGGTGGCTTCAGTAAGAGCAGGATGTGGTGCACGTGTAGTTCCGGCCAAAGGATACACACGAGTGACTGCTTCAACTCCTTCAATGTTCTGAGAAAAACTTTGATGCTCCGCATTCTGAAGACTTAGAGGTTCCTTGGCAGGCTCAGGATAAATGGCTTCAACGGACATATCCACATCAGGTAGAAAGATCCAATGATTGCGAGCAGATGGCTGATATGAGATAGCGGAGTGGAGTTTGATTAGCCGCATTATCCATGGAGCGTAGAACTTCAAGCCAAAAAGATCAGAGCCGGATGCAGCAAGTTGGCGGATGAAGAAGTCCTGTGCATTGAAGCATTTGCCATGAAGAATATAGAAGACCAAAGTCTTCATTGCACCTTCCAGCTTGGCATGTGGAGAATGTCCTTTGATAGGCCAGAGAGTTCGCCTTATGATGTGATAAATAGTCCTTGGCAGATACTCCAGGTCTTCAACGAGGAACTCCTTAGGATAGGCAGCATCTTGTGGCAATGGCTTCATCATACTGAGCATCTGACTCATGTTTGGTTCAGGCTTCTGAAAGATGCTCTCCATAGCTTCACTATGAAGCTGACAGCCAGGTTCGTAGAGATCGCCAGGAGTGGGCAGACCAGTAAGCTCAATGATATCAAAGGCTTTGCCTTCGTGATGAACATTTCCTGTCATCCACTCCAGGACCCAAGTCTTCAGATCTCTGTTGTATCCACGAATGTGAAGTGTGGCATAGAATTAGAGCAGCAACTCTTCATTCCAGTGCTCTTGGTCGGTGACAAACTGCAGCAATCCAACCTCTTTGAAGCAATCCAGAGCTTCTTCCAGACAGGGCAGACCAGCTATTGCTTCAATGTCAAGACGCTTATGTGGGAAGATACGACCTTGATTGTATAGAATGCAGGAGTAATAGCTTCGCTGCGGATAGCTCCAGAACCGATCAGATGATATTCTTTCCCTTGAGTAGGGGTTCCTGGAGCTATTGAAGAAGGTGTTGTCTGCTTTGAAGCCATTGACATTGAAGGATCCAGGTGCTGATGCAGGACCTGGAAACCTGGGCAATCTTGGGATTGGCTTCTATACCTGAGGCCTGTGCTCAACATGATAGTCAAACTGAGGACCAGCAGCAGGCGTAGGAGCAGAAGCAGTAGCAGCAGTGGCTTCACTAACTTCTGGTGCTTGGGTTGGTGAAGGCTCCACATTAGCTTCAGCCATGACAGTGTCAGTGGCGTCGGTGGCAGCCTCAAGATTCTCAACCTCCACTTGACGAGCTGGAGGGTCAGTCACAGTCACGTTCTCCTCGATAACAACTTCTTGGTGGGACGGGGGAGTAGCAGCTTTTGGGGTTTCTTCTTCGTCGGCTGATGCAGCCGGAATGTCTTCATGTTGGGGAACGTTGCAGAAAACAAAAAAATTTCTACGGTTTCACCAAGATCCATCTAGGAGTTCATCTAGCAACGAGTGATCGGATTGCATCTACATACCTTTGTAGATCACGTGCGGAAGCATTCAAAGAACGGGGATGAGGAAGGCGTACTTGACGTGATCCAAATCACCGGAGATCCTACCGCCGAACGGACGGCACCTCCGCGTTCAACACATGTACGGTCAGTGTAACATCTCCTTCTTCTTGATCCAGCAAGGGGGAAGGAGAGGTTGAGGAAGATGGCTCCAGCAGCAGCACGACGGCGTGGTGGTGATGGAGCTGCAGTACTCCGGCAGGGCTTCGCCAAGCACTATGGAGGAGGAGGAGGTGTTGGAGAGGGAGAGGGAGGCACCAAAGGCAAAAGGTAAGAAGTCCTCCATCTCCCACGCTATATATAGGAGGGAGAAGGGGGGGGCGCCGGCCCTAGGAGATCTAATCTCCTAGGGGGGTGCGGCCAAGGGGAGGAATCCCTCCTCCCCAAGGCACCTAGGAGGTGCCTTCCCCTCCTAGGACTCTTCCCTCCTTGAAACCCTAGGCGCATGGGCCTCTTGGGGCTGGTGCCCTTGGCCCATGTAGGCCAAGGCGCACCCCCTACAGCCCATGTGCCCCCCCGGGACAGGTGGCCCCACCCGGTGGACCCCCGGGACCCTTCCGGTGGTCCCGGTACAATACCGGTGACCCCGAAACTTGTCCCGATGCCCGAAATAGCACTTCCTATATATAATTCTTTACCTCCGGACCATTACAGAACTCCTCGTGACGTCCGGGATCTCATCCGGGACTCCTAACAACATTCGGGTTACTGCATATACATATCCCTACAACCCTAGCGTCACTGAACCTTAAGTGTGTAGACCCTACGGGTTCGGGAGACATGTAGACATGACCGAGACGAATCTCCGGTCAATAACCAACAGAGGGATCTGGATACCCATGTTGGCTCCCACATGTTCCTCGATGATCTCATCGGATGAACCACGATGTCGAGGATTCAAGCAACCCCGTATACAATTCCCTTTGTCAATCGGTATGTTACTTGCCCGAGATTCGATCGTCGGTATCCCAATACCTCGTTCAATCTCGTTACCGGCAAGTCACTTTACTCGTACCATAATGCATGATCCCGTGACCAGACACTTGGTCACTTTGAGCTCATTATGATGATGCATTACCGAGTGGGCCCAGTGATACCTCTCCGTCATACGGAGTGACAAATCCCAGTCTTGATCCATGTCAACCCAACACACACTTTCGGAGATACCCGTAGTATACCTTTATAGTCACCCAGTTACGTTGTGACGTTTGGTATACCCAAAGCACTCCTACGGTATCCGGGAGTTACACGATCTCATGGTCTAAGGAAAAGATACTTGACATTGGAAAACTCTAGCAAACGAACTATACGATCTTATGCTATGTTTAGGATTGGGTCTTGTCCATTACATCATTCTCCTAATGATGTGATCTCGTTATCAATGACATCCAATGTCCATAGGCAGGAAACCATGACTATCTGTTGATCAACGAGCTAGTCAACTAGAGGCTTACTAGGGACATGTTGGTGTCTATTATTCACACATGTATAATGATTTCCGGATAACACAATTATAGCATGAATAAAGACAATTATCATGAACAAGGAAATATAATAATAATGCTTTTATTATTGCCTCTAGGGCATATTTCCAACAGTCTCCCACTTGCACTAGAGTCAATAATCTAGTTACATTGTGATGAATCGAACACCCATGGAATTCTGGTGTTGATCATGTTTTGCTCTAGGGAGAGGTTTAGTCAATGGATCTGCTACATTCAGGTCCGTGTGCACTTTACAAATATCTATGTCTCCATCTTGAACATTTTCACGAATGGAGTTGAAGCGACGCTTGATGTGCCTTGTCTTCTTGTGAAACCTGGGCTCCTTGGCAAGAGCAATAGCTCCAGTGTTGTCACGGAAGAGCTTGATCGGCCCCGACGCATTGGGTATGACTCCTAGGTCGGTGATGAACTCCTTCACCCAAATTGCTTCATGTGCTGCCTCCGAGGCTGCCATGTACTCCGCTTCACATGTAGATCCCGCCACGACGCTCTGCTTGCAACTGCACCAGCTTACTGCCCCACCATTCAAAATATACACGTATCCGGTTTGTGACTTAGAGTCATCCAGATCTATGTCGAAGCTAGCGTCGACGTAACCCTTTACGACGAGCTCTTCGTCACCTCCATAAACGAGAAACATTTCCTTAGTCCTTTTCAGGTACTTCAGGATATTCTTGACCGCTGTCCAGTGTTCCTTGCCGGGATTACTTTGGTACCTTCCTACCAAACTTACGGCAAGGTTTACATCAGGTCTGGTACACAGCATGGTATACATAATAGACCCTATGGCCGAGGCATAGGGGATGACACTCATCTCTTCTATATCTTCTGCCGTGGTCGGACATTGAGCTGAGCTCAATTTCACACCTTGTAATACAGGCAAGAACCCCTTCTTAGACTGATCCATATTGAACTTCTTCAATATCTTATCAAGGTATGTGCTTTGTGAAAGACCTATGAGGCGTCTTGATCTATCTCTGTAGATCTTGATGCCTAATATATAAGCAGCTTCTCCAAGGTCCTTCATTGAAAAACTCTTATTCAAGTAGGCCTTAATGCTGTCCAAGAGTTCTATATCATTTCCCATCAAAAGTATGTCATCTACATATAATATGAGAAATGCTACAGAGCTCCCACTCACTTTCTTGTAAACACAGGCTTCTCCATAAGTCTGTGTAAACCCAAACGCTTTGATCATCTCATCAAAGCGAATGTTCCAACTCCGAGATGCTTGCACCAGCCCATAAATCGAGCGTTGGAGCTTGCACACCTTGTCAGCATTCTTAGGATCGACAAAACCTTCCGGCTGCATCATATACAATTCTTCCTTAAGGAAACCATTAAGGAATGCCGTTTTGACGTCCATTTGCCATATTTCATAATCATAGAATGCGGCAATCGCTAACATGATTCGGACGGACTTCAGCTTCGCTACCGGTGAGAAAGTCTCATCGTAGTCAACCCCTTGAACTTGTCGATAACCCTTAGCGACAAGCCGAGCTTTATAGATGGTCACATTACCATCCGCGTCTGTCTTCTTCTTAAAGATCCATTGATTTTCTATGGCTCGCCGCTCTACGGGCAAGTCAGTGAAAGTCCATACTTCGTTTTCATACATGGATACTATCTCGGATTTCATGGCTTCCAGCCATTTGTCGGAATCCGGGCCCGCCATCGCTTCTTCATAGTTCGAAGGTTCACCATTGTCTAACAACATGATTTCTAAGACAGGGTTGCCGTACCACTCTGGTGCGGAACGTGTCCTTGTGGACCTTCGAATTTCAGTAGGAGCTTGATTAGAAGTATCTTGATCATCATCATTATCTTCCTCTCTTGTCGGTGCAGGCACCTCAGGAACATTTTCTTGAGTTGCGCCATTTTCCGGTTCAAGAGGTAATACTTCATCAAGTTCTACTTTCCTCCCACTTACTTCTTTCGAGAGAAACTCTTTCTCTAGAAAGGACCCATTCTTGGCAACAAAGATCTTGCCTTCGGATCTGAGGTAGAAGGTATACCCAATAGTTTCTTTAGGGTATCCTATGAAGACGCATTTTTCCGACTTGGGTTCGAGCTTTTCAGGTTGAAGTTTCCTGACATAAGCATCGCATCCCCAAACCTTTAGAAACGACAGCTTAGGTTTCTTCCCAAACCATAATTCAAACGGTGTCGTCTCAACGGATTTCGACGGAGCCCTATTTAAAGTGAATGCGGCAGTCTCTAAAGCATACCCCCAAAAGGATAGCGGTAAATCGGCAAGAGACATCATAGATCGCACCATATCTAATAGAGTGCGATTACGACATTCGGACACACCATTACGCTGAGGTGTTCCAGGTGGCGTGAGCTGTGAAACTATTCCACATTTTCTTAAGTGTGTGCCAAACTCATGAATCAAGTATTCTCCTCCACGATCTAATCGCAGGAACTTGATTTTCCTGTCACGTTGATTCTCAACCTCACTCTGAAATTCCTTGAACTTTTCAAAGGTTTCAGACTTGTGTTTCATTAAGTAGACATACCCATATCTACTCAAGTCATCAGTGAGGGTGAGAACATAACGATAGCCACCGCGAGCCTCAACACTCATTGGACCACACACATCAGTATGTACGATTTCCAATAAGTTGGTTGCTCGCTCCATTGTTCCTGAGAACGGAGTCTTGATCATTTTACCCATGAGGCATGGTTCGCACGTGTCAAATGATTCGTAATCAAGAGACTCTAAAAGTCCATCAGCATGGAGCTTCTTCATGCATTTGACACCTATGTGACCAAGGCGGCAGTGCCACAAGTACGTGGGACTATCATTATCAACCTTACATCTTTTGGTACTCACACTATGAATATGTGTAGCATTACGCCCGAGATTCATTAAGAATAAACCATTTACCATCGGAGCATGACCATAAAACATATCTCTCATATAAATAGAACAACCATTATTCTCGGATTTAAATGAGTAGCCATCTCGAATTAAACGAGATCCTGATACAATGTTCATGCTCAAACTTGGCACTAAATAACAATTATTGAGGTTTAAAACTAATCCCGTAGGTAAATGAAGAGGTAGCGTGCCGACGGCGATCACATCGACCTTGGAACCATTCCCGACGTGCATCGTCACCTCGTCCTTCGCCAGTCTCCGCTTATTCCGCAGCTCTTGCTTTGAGTTACAAATGTGAGCAACTGCGCCGGTATCAAATACCCAGGAGCTACTACGAGTACTGGTAAGGTACACATCAATTACATGTATATCACATATACCTTTCGTTTTGCCGGCCTTCTTGTCCGCTAAGTATTTGGGGCAGTTCCGCTTCCAGTGACCACTTTCCTTGCAATAAAAGCACTCAGTCTCGGGCTTGGGTCCATTCTTTGGCTTCTTCCCGGCAGCTTGCTTGCCGGGCGCGGCAACTCCCTTGCCGTCCTTCTTGAAGGCTTTCTTACCCTTGCCCTTCTTGAACTTAGTGGTTTTATTCACCATCAACACTTGATGTTCCTTTTTGACTTCTACCTCTGCTGATTTCAGCATTGCAAATACTTCAGGAATGGTCTTTTCCATCCCCTGCGTATTGAAGTTCATCACAAAGCTCTTGTAGCTCGGTGGAAGCGACTGAAGGATTCTGTCAATGACCGCGTCATCCGGGAGATTAACTCCCAGCTGAGTCAAGCGGTTATGCAACCCAGACATAGTGAGTATGTGCTCACTGACAGAACTGTTTTCCTCCATCTTACAGCTGAAGAATTTGTCGGAGACTTCATATCTCTCAACCCAGGCATGAGCTTGGAAAACCATTTTCAGCTCTTCGAACATCTCATATGCTCCGTGTCTCTCAAAACGCTTTTGGAGCCCCGGCTCTAAGCTGTAAAGCATGCCGCACTGAACAAGGGAGTAGTCATCGGTACGTGCCTGCCAAGCGTTCATAACGTCTTGTTCTGCAGGGAGAACAGGCGCATCACCTAGCGGTGCTTGTAGGACATAATCTTTCTTGGCAGCTATGAGGATGATCCTCAGGTTCCGGACCCAGTCCGTGTAGTTGCTGCCATCGTCTTTCAGCTTGGTTTTCTCTAGGAACGCGTTGAAGTTGAGGACTACGTTGGCCATTTGATCTACAAGACATATTGTAAAGATTTTAGACTAAGTTCATGATAATTAAGTTCATCTAATCAAATTATAATGAACTCCCACTTAGATAGACATCCCTCCAGTCATCTAAGTATAACATGATCCGAGTTAACTAGGCCGTGTCCGATCATCACGTGAGACGGACTAGTCAACGTCGGTGAACATCTTCATGTTGATCGTATCTTCTATACGACTCATGCTCGACCTTTCGGTCTTCTGTGTTCCGAGGCCATGTCTGTACATGCTAGGCTCGTCAAGACAACCTAAGTGTTTTGCATGTGTAAATCTGTCTTACACCCGTTGTATGTGAACGTTAGAATCTATCACACCCGATCATCACGTGGTGCTTCGAAACAACGAACTGTCGCAACGGTGCACAGTTAGGGGGAACACTTTCTTGAAATTATTATGAGGGATCATCTTATTTACTACCGTCGTTCTAAGCAAACAAGATGAAAAACATGATAAACATCACATGCAATCAAATAATAACAGTGACATGATATGGCCAATATCACATAGCTCCTTTGATCTCCATCTTGGGGCTCCATGATCATCTTGTCACCGGCATGACACCATGATCTCCATCATCATGATCTCCATCATTGTGTCTCCATGAAGTTGCTCGCCAACTATTACTTCTACTACTATGGCTAACGCGTTTAGCAATAAAGTAAAGTAATTTACATGGCGTTTCTCAATGACACGCAGGTCATACAAAATAAAGACAACTCCTATGGCTCCTGCCGGTTGTCATACTCATCGACATGCAAGTCGTGATTCCTATTACAATAGCATGAACATCTCATACATCACATATATATCATTCATCATTCATCACAACTTTGGCCATATCATATCATAAAGCACTTGCTGCAAAAACAAGTTAGACGTCCTCTAATTGTTGTTGCTAGTTTTACGTGGCTGAAGTAGGGTTCTAGCAAGAACGTTTTCTTACCTACGTGAAAGCCACAACGTGATTTGTCAACTTCTATTTACCCTTCATAAGGACCCTTTTCATCGAATCCGCTCCAACTAAAGTGGGAGAGACAGACACCCGCCAGCCACCTTTATGCAACTTGTGCATGTTAGTCGGTGGAACCGGTCTCACGTAAGCGTACGTGTAAGGTTGGTCTGGGCCGCTTCATCCCATAATACCGTTGAAGCAAGATAAGACTAGTAGTGGCAAGAAAGTTGACAACATCAACGCCCACAACAAATTGTGTTTTACTCGTGCAAGAGAACTACGCATAGACCTAGCTCTTATACCACTGTTGGGGAACGTTGCAGAAAACAAAAAAAATTCTACGGTTTCACCAAGATCCATCTAGGAGTTCATCTAGCAATGAGTGATCGGATTGCATCTACATACCTTTGTAGATCACGCGCAGAAGCGTCCAAAGAACGGGGATGAGGAAGGCGTACTCGACGTGATCCAAATCACCGGAGATCCTAGCGCCGAACGGACGGCACCTCCGCGTTCAACACACGTACGGTCAGCGTAACGTCTCCTTCTTCTTGATCCAGCAAGGGGGAAGGAGAGGTTGAGGAAGATGGCTCCAGCAGCAGCACGACGGCGTGGTGGTGATGGAGCTGCAGTACTCCGGCAGGGCTTCGCCAAGCACTATGAAGGAGGAGGAGGTGTTGGAGAGGGAGAGGGAGGCACCAAAGGCAAAAGGTAAGAAGTCCTCCATCTCCCCCGCTATATATAGGAGGGAGAAGGGGGGGCGCCGGCCCTAGGAGATCTAATCTCCTAGGGGGGTGCGGCCAAGGGGAGGAATCCCTCCTCCCCAAGGCACCTAGGAGGTGCCTTCCCCTCCTAGGACTCTTCCCTCCTTGAAACCCTAGGCGCATGGGCCTCTTGGGGCTGGTGCCCTTGGCCCATGTAGGCCAAGGCGCACCCCCTACAGCCCATGTGCCCCCCCGGGACAGGTGGCCCCACCCGGTGGACCCCCGGGACCCTTCCGGTGGTCCCGGTACAATACCGGTGACCCCGAAACTTGTCCCGATGCCCGAAATAGCACTTCCTATATATAATTCTTTACCTCCGGACCATTCCGGAACTCCTCGTGATGTCCAGGATCTCATCCGGGACTCCTAACAACATTCGGGTCACTGCATATACATATCCCTACAACCCTAGCGTCACTGAACCTTAAGTGTGTAGACCCTACGGGTTCGGGAGACATGTAGACATGACCGAGACGAATCTCCGGTCAATAACCAACAGCGGGATCTGGATACCCATGTTGGCTCCCACATGTTCCTCGATGATCTCATCAGATGAACCACGATGTCGAGGATTCAAGCAACCCCGTATACAATTCCCTTTGTCAATCGGTATGTTACTTGCCCGAGATTCGATCGTCGGTATCCCAATACCTCGTTCAATCTCGTTACCGGCAAGTCACTTTACTCGTACCATAATGCATGATCCCGTGACCAGACACTAGGTCACTTTGAGCTCATTATGATGATGCATTACCGAGTGGGCCCAGTGATACCTCTCCGTCATACGGAGTGACAAATCCCAGTCTTGATCCATGTCAACCCAACAGACACTTTCGGAGATACCCGTAGTATACCTTTATAGTCACCCAGTTACATTGTGACGTTTGGTATACCCAAAGCACTCCTACGGTATCCGGGAGTTACACGATCTCATGGTCTAAGGAAAAGATACTTGACATTGGAAAAATCTAGTAAACGAACTATACGATCTTATGCTATGTTTAGGATTGGGTCTTGTCCATCACATCATTCTCCTAATGATGTGATCTCGTTATCAATGACATCCAATGTCCATAGTCAGGAAACCATGACTATCTGTTGATCAACGAGCTAGTCAACTAGAGGCTTACTAGGGACATGTTGGTGTCTATTATTCACACATGTATAACGATTTCCGGATAACACAATTATAGCATGAATAAAGACAATTATCATGAACAAGGAAATATAATAATAATGCTTTTATTATTGCCTCTAGGGCATATTTCCAACAGTCTCCCACTTGCACTAGAGTCAATAATCTAGTTACATTGTGATGAATCGAACACCCATGGAATTCTGGTGTTGATCATGTTTTGCTCTAGGGAGAGGTTTAGTCAATGGATCTGCTACATTCAGGTCCGTGTGCACTTTACAAATATCTATGTCTCCATCTTGAACATTTTCACGAATGGAGTTGAAGCGACGCTTGATGTGCCTTGTCTTCTTGTGAAACCTGGCCTCCTTGGCAAGAGCAATAGCTCTAGTGTTGTCACAGAAGAGCTTGATCGGCCCCGACGCATTGGGTATGACTCCTAGGTCGGTGATGAACTCCTTCACCCAAATTGCTTCATGTGCTGCCTCCGAGGCTGCCATGTACTCCGCTTCACATGTAGATCCCGCCATGACGCTCTGCTTGCGACTGCACCAGCTTACTGCCCCACCATTCAAAATATACACGTATCCGGTTTGTGACTTAGAGTCATCCAGATCTGTGTCGAAGCTAGCGTCGACGTAACCCATTACGACGAGCTCTTCGTCACCTCCATAAACGAGAAACATTTCCTTAGTCCTTTTCAGGTACTTCAGGATATTCTTGACCGCTGTCCAGTGTTCCTTGCCGGGATTACTTTGGTACCTTCCTACCAAACTTACGGCAAGGTTTACATCAGGTCTGGTACACAGCATGGTATACATAATAGACCCTATGGCCGAGGCATAGGGGATGACACTCATCTCTTCTATATCTTCTGCCGTGGTCGGACATTGAGCTGAGCTCAATTTCACACCTTGTAATACAGGCAAGAACCCCTTCTTAGACTGATCCATATTGAACTTCTTCAATATCTTATCAAGGTATGTGCTTTGTGAAAGACCTATGAGGCGTCTTGATCTATCTCTGTAGATCTTGATGCCTAATATATAAGCAGCTTCTCCAAGGTCCTTCATTGAAAAACTCTTATTCAAGTAGGCCTTAATGCTGTCCAAGAGTTCTATATCATTTCCCATCAAAAGTATGTCATCTACATATAATATGAGAAATGCTACAGAGCTCCCACTCACTTTCTTGTAAACACAGGCTTCTCCATAAGTCTGTGTAAACCCAAACGCTTTGATCATCTCATCAAAGCGAATGTTCCAATTCCGAGATGCTTGCACCAGCCCATAAATCGAGCGTTGGAGCTTGCACACCTTGTCAGCATTCTTAGGATCGACAAAACCTTCCGGCTGCATCATATACAATTCTTCCTTAAGGAAACCATTAAGGAATGCCGTTTTGACGTCCATTTGCCATATTTCATAATCATAGAATGCGGCAATCGCTAACATGATTCGGACGGACTTCAGCTTCGCTACCGGTGAGAAAGTCTCATTGTAGTCAACCCCTTGAACTTGTCGATAACCCTTAGCGACAAGCCGAGCTTTATAGATGGTCACATTACCATCCACGTCTGTCTTCTTCTTAAAGATCCATTTATTTTCTATGGCTCGCCGCTCTACGGGCAAGTCAGTCAAAGTCCATACTTCGTTTTCATACATGGATCCTATCTCGGATTTCATGGCTTCCAGCCATTTGTCGGAATCCGGGCCTGCCATCGCTTCTTCATAGTTCGAAGGTTCACCGTTGTCTAACAACATGATTTCTAAGACAGGGTTGCCGTACCACTCTGGTGCGGAACGTGTCCTTGTGGACCTTCGAATTTCAGTAGGAGCTTGATTAGAAGTATCTTGATCATCATCATTATCTTCCTCTCTTGTCGGTGCAGGCACCTCAGGAACATTTTCTTGAGTTGCGCCATTTTCCGGTTCAAGAGGTAATACTTCATCAAGTTCTACTTTCCTCCCACTTACTTCTTTCGAGAGAAACTCTTTCTCTAGAAAGGACCCATTCTTGGCAACAAAGATCTTGCCTTCGGATCTGAGGTAGAAGGTATACCCAATAGTTTCTTTAGGGTATCCTATGAAGACGCATTTTTCCGACTTGGGTTCGAGCTTTTCCGGTTGAAGTTTCCTGACATAAGCATCGCATCCCCAAACCTTTAAAAACGACAGCTTAGGTTTCTTCCCAAACCATAATTCCAACAGTGTCGTCTCAACGGATTTCGACGGAGCCCTATTTAAAGTGAATGCGGCAGTCTCTAAAGCATACCCCCAAAAGGATAGCGGTAAATCGGCAAGAGACATCATAGATCGCACCATATCTAATAGAGTGCGATTACGACATTCAGACACACCATTACGCTGAGGTGTTCCAGGCGGCGTGAGGTGTGAAACTATTCCACATTTTCTTAAGTGTGTGCCAAACTCATGACTCAAGTATTCTCCTCCACGATCTGATCGCAGGAACTTGATTTTCCTGTCACGTTGATTCTCAACCTCACTCTGAAATTCCTTGAACTTTTCAAAGGTTTCAGACTTGTGTTTCATTAAGTAGACATACCCATATCTACTCAAGTCATCAGTGAGGGTGAGAACATAACGATAGCCACCGCGAGCCTCAACACTCATTGGACCGCACACATCAGTATGTACGATTTCCAATAAGTTGGTTGCTCGCTCCATTGTTCCTGAGAACGGAGTCTTGATCATTTTACCCATGAGGCATGGTTCGCACGTGTCAAATGATTCGTAATCAAGAGACTCTAAAAGTCCATCAGCATGGAGCTTCTTCATGCGTTTGACACCTATGTGACCAAGGCGGCAGTGCCACAAGTACGTGGGACTATCATTATCAACCTTACATCTTTTGGTACTCACACTATGAATATGTGTAGCATTACGCTCGAGATTCATTAAGAATAAACCATTCACCATCGGAGCATGACCATAAAACATATCTCTCATATAAATAGAACAACCATTATTCTCGGATTTAAATGAGTAGCCATCTCGAATTAAACGAGATCCTGATACAATGTTCATGCTCAAACTTGGCACTAAATAACAATTATTGAGGTTTAAAACTAATCCCGTAGGTAAATGAAGAGGTAGCGTGCCGACGGCGATCACATCGACCTTGGAACCATTCCCGACGCGCATCGTCACCTCGTCCTTCGCCAGTCTCCGCTTATTCCGCAGCTCCTGCTTTGAGTTACAAATGTGAGCAACTGCGCCGGTATCAAATACCCAGGAGCTACTACGAGTACTGGTAAGGTACACATCAATTACATGTATATCACATATACGTTTCGTTTTGCCGGCCTTCTTGTCCGCTAAGTATTTGGGGCAGTTCCGCTTCCAGTGACCACTTTCCTTGCAATAAAAGCACTCAGTCTCGGGCTTGGGTCCATTCTTTGGCTTCTTCCCGGCAGCTTGCTTGCCGGGCGCGGCAACTCCCTTGCCGTCCTTCTTGAAGGCTTTCTTACCCTTGCCCTTCTTGAACTTAGTGGTTTTATTCACCATCAACACTTGATGTTCCTTTTTGACTTCTACCTCTGCTGATTTCAGCATTGCAAATACTTCAGGAATGGTCTTTTCCATCCCCTGCGTATTGAAGTTCATCACAAAGCTCTTGTAGCTCGGTGGAAGCGACTGAAGGATTCTGTCAATGACCGCGTCATCCGGGAGATTAACTCCCAGCTGAGTCAAGCGGTTATGCAACCCAGACATAGTGAGTATGTGCTCACTGACAGAACTGTTTTCCTCCATCTTACAGCTGAAGAATTTGTCGGAGACTTCATATCTCTCAACCCGGGCATGAGCTTGGAAAACCATTTTCAGCTCTTCGAACATCTCATATGCTCCGTGTCTCTCAAAACGCTTTTGGAGCCCCGGCTCTAAGCTGTAAAGCATGCCGCACTGAACAAGGGAGTAGTCATCGGTACGTGCCTGCCAAGCGTTCATAACGTCTTGTTCTGCAGGGAGAACAGGTGCATCACCTAGCGGTGCTTGTAGGACATAATCTTTCTTGGCAGCTATGAGGATGATCCTCAGGTTCCGGACCCAGTCCGTGTAGTTGCTGCCATCGTCTTTCAGCTTGGTTTTCTCTAGGAACGCGTTGAAGTTGAGGACTACGTTGGCCATTTGATCTACAAGACATATTGTAAAGATTTTAGACTAAGTTCATGATAATTAAGTTCATCTAATCAAATTATAATGAACTCCCACTTAGATAGACATCCCTCCAGTCATCTAAGTATAACATGATCCGAGTTAACTAGGCCGTGTCCGATCATCACGTGAGACGGACTAGTCAACGTCGGTGAACATCTTCATGTTGATCGTATCTTCTATACGACTCATGCTCGACCTTTCGGTCTTCTGTGTTCCGAGGCCATGTCTGTACATGCTAGGCTCGTCAAGACAACCTAAGTGTTTTGCATGTGTAAATCTGTCTTACACCCGTTGTATGTGAACGTTAGAATCTATCACACCCGATCATCACGTGGTGCTTCGAAACAACGAACTGTCGCAACGGTGCACAGTTAGGGGGAACACTTTCTTGAAATTATTATGAGGGATCATCTTATTTACTACCGTCGTTCTAAGCAAACAAGATGAAAAACATGATAAACATCACATGCAATCAAATAATAACAGTGACATGATATGGCCAATATCACATAGCTCCTTTGATCTCCATCTTGGGGCTCCATGATCATCTTGTCACCGGCATGACACCATGATCTCCATCATCATGATCTCCATCATTGTGTCTCCATGAAGTTGCTCGCCAACTATTACTTCTACTACTATGGCTAACGCGTTTAGCAATAAAGTAAAGTAATTTACATGGCGTTTCTCAATGACACGCAGGTCATACAAAATAAAGACAACTCCTATGGCTCCTGCCGGTTGTCATACTCATCGACATGCAAGTCGTGATTCCTATTACAATAGCATGAACATCTCATACATCACATATATATCATTCATCATTCATCACAACTTTGGCCATATCATATCATAAAGCACTTGCTGCAAAAACAAGTTAGACGTCCTCTAATTGTTGTTGCAAGTTTTACGTGGCTGAAGTAGGGTTCTAGCAAGAACGTTTTCTTACCTACGTGAAAGCCACAACGTGATTTGTCAACTTCTATTCACCCTTCATAAGGACCCTTTTCATCGAATCCGCTCCAACTAAAGTGGGAGAGACAGACACCCGCCAGCCACCTTTATGCAACTTGTGCATGTTAGTCGGTGGAACCGGTCTCACGTAAGCGTACGTGTAAGGTTGGTCTGGGCCGCTTCATCCCATAATACCGTTGAAGCAAGATAAGACTAGTAGCGGCAAGAAAGTTGACAACATCAACGCCCACAAAAAATTGTGTTCTACTCGTGCAAGAGAACTACGCATAGACCTAGCTCTGATACCACTGTTGGGGAACGTTGCAGAAAACAAAAAAATTTCTACGGTTTCACCAAGATCCATCTAGGAGTTCATCTAGCAATGAGTGATCGGATTGCATCTACATACCTTTGTAGATCACGCGCAGAAGCGTCCAAAGAACGAGGATGAGGAAGGCGTACTCGACGTGATCCAAATCACCGGAGATCCTAGCACCGAATGGACGGCACCTCCGCGTTCAACACACGTACGGTCAGCGTAACGTCTCCTTCTTCTTGATCCAGCAAGGGGGAAGGAGAGGTTGAGGAAGATGGCTCCAGCAGCAGCACGACGGCGTGGTGGTGATGGAGCTGCAGTACTCCGGCAGGGCTTCGCCAAGCACTATGGAGGAGGAGGAGGTGTTGGGGAGGGAGAGGGAGGCACCAAAGGCAAAAGGTAAGAAGTCCTCCATCTCCCCCGCTATATATAGGAGGGCGAAGGGGGGGGCGCCGGCCCTAGGAGATCTAATCTCCTAGGGGGGTGCGGCCAAAGGGAGGAATCCCTCCTCCCCAAGGCACCTAGGAGGTGCCTTCCCCTCCTAGGACTCTTCCCTCCTTGAAACCCTAGGCGCATGGGCCTCTTGGGGCTGGTGCCCTTGGCCCATGTAGGCCAAGGCGCACCCCCTACAGCCCATGTGGCCCCCCGGGACAGGTGGCCCCACCCGGTGGACCCCCGGGACCCTTCCGGTGGTCCCGGTACAATACCGGTGACCCCGAAACTTGTCCCGATGCCCGAAATAGCACTTCCTATATATAATTCTTTACCTCCGGACCATTCCGGAACTCCTTGTGACGACCCGGATCTCATCCGGGACTCCGAACAACATTCGGGTTACTGCATATACATATCCCTACAACCCTAGCGTCACTGAACCTTAAGTGTGTAGACCCTACGGGTTCGGGAGACATGTAGACATGACCGAGACGAATCTCTGGTCAATAACCAACAGAGGGATCTGGATACCCATGTTGGCTCCCACATGTTCCTCAATGATCTCATCGGATGAACCACGATGTCGAGGATTCAAGCAACCCCGTATACAATTCCCTTTGTCAATCGGTATGTTACTTGCCCGAGATTCGATCGTCGGTATCCCAATACCTCGTTCAATCTCGTTACCGGCAAGTCACTTTACTCGTACCATAATGCATGATCCCGTGACCAGACACTTGGTCACTTTGAGCTCATTATGATGATGCATTACCGAGTGGGCCCAGTGATACCTCTCCGTCATACGGAGTGACAAATCCCAGTCTTGATCCATGTCAACCCAACAGACACTTTCGGAGATACCCGTGGTATACCTTTATAGTCACCCAGTTACGTTGTGACGTTTGGTATACCCAAAGCACTCCTATGGTATCCGGGAGTTACACGGTCTCATGGTCTAAGGAAAAGATACTTGACATTGGAAAACTCTAGCAAACGAACTATACGATCTTATGCTATGTTTAGGATTGGGTCTTGTCCATCACATCATTCTCCTAATGATGTGATCTCGTTATCAATGACATCCAATGTCCATAGTCAGGAAACCATGACTATCTGTTGATCAACGAGCTAGTCAACTAGAGGCTTACTAGGGACATGTTGGTGTCTATTATTCACACATGTATAACGATTTCCGGATAACACAATTATAGCATGAATAAAGACAATTATCATGAACAAGGAAATATAATAATAATGCTTTTATTATTGCCTCTAGGGCATATTTCCAACACTTCAGCAGTATTAGCTTCAGACACAGAGACTGGAGGCCTTGGTCCTTTGCGAAGCCTGCATAACGCTGGCGACGCCTGTGGAGTTGGAGTTGGCTGGGCCTCAAAGTCTTCTTCCTCTTGTGCTTGTGGGTGATTAGCCCATGATGCATCTTGAGCAATTGGCGTTAGAGGACGACCAATGCTGATGAGCTCGCTGTGTGTTAGCACAGGCGATGATACCTATTGGTGCTCGAGCTGAGGAAGAACTGCATCATCTTCAACATGGTCATGGTGAGCAATGTCTTCAGCAGCGATGGGATTAGCTGCTGGAAAGTCTTCAGCTTCATGAGCCTCTGTGAAAGCAGGCTCATGGACAGTCAGTTGACGTTCTTGCGGTTCAGCGTCAGGGTGAACCATGGAGATGGGTTCAACAATCAAGGGCTCTGTGGGAGCAGCCCGTTCCTTCTTGGTCTTCCTCTTCTTCTTGGAGGGGGCAGTAGCAGAGGCTTCAGGATGTTTCCTCTTCTTGGCTTCAGCCTCAGCAGTCCTTGTCTTCTTCAGCTCTGAAGCGGTGGACCGGGCCTTTGGCTTCGAGCCAGTCATGCTAGTTGGGAAGACAATGGGATCTGCTTCCTGCCTTGGTGCGTCGGGTTCGGCCATAGCGGGCTTCTTCTTCTTCTTTGCAGCCATCCTGGGGTCGATGCCAGGACGCCCAAGGGCCTTGCGCTTCTCGGCCTCATTGTAGGCTTGCGCACACTTGTCAGCCAGGCTCTTCATGCGCTCACGAGAACCTTGAGCTTCTTCTCGCTTCTTGAGAAAGGCTTCTTTAAGCTCGTGCAACATGATCTTGAAGTTCTTGACCTCTTGTACGCTGGGCTTAGCCATATGCTTCTTGAACTGAGCTTTTTCATAGTCAATCTTTTGCTTCAGTTTGATGATGCACTGAGCTAGAGCTAGCTCTGAAGCAATGGCGCCATGGAAGGCGACACTGAGACCAATGGGAAGTTGCAGGTCTTCGAAGCTGAGGTTGGGCGTTTCAAACCACTCATCAATGAAGTTATGGATGATTGCCACGTCAAAGAGAGGCAAATTGTTGAAGATTTTTGCTTCTTCTTTGCTCTTGATCAGCTGCTCAAGAGCGTCATCTGCAAGATCTTCATCACTGGACAGATCAATGGCATCGTTGCGCAGAATAGCAGCAGCTGTCAGTTCTTGGCCGATGTGTGGCAGAGGCATCTTGACCTTCTGGGGCTTGGAAACGCGTGACTTCAGACTGCACACTGTCTTCAGGAGGTGCAGTGGCCAGTAGCTTTGCCCGTGAGATTTTTGGTGCAGAGGCAGGCTTTGAAGCTTTTGGCTGATTCAGTTTCTTTGGCTTCGGCGCTGCAGGCGCTTCATCTGATTCAGCGTCATCTGCAGGCTCATTCACGCCTGTCCCTTGAACCACTATATGAGTGATGAGACCTTCTAAGTTGTAGAAGGGCCCAAGAAGATTGGGTTCAGCTTCACGAGTTCCATCGGCACGGGGAGCAGAGGGACCAGGGTTGAAGTCTAATCCCAAAGACTTCTTGTTCTGCTTCGCTAGGTTCTTGGCAAACTGGAAGTTGCGCTTGAACAGATTGTCATCACAGCACCATAGTAGTGACGATGGGTGTGCATCTGCAGGCTGTGGCCCACGGACCATGCAAGGATAGAAGCCTTGTTCAATGGCTTCTCCTCTGGACCTGGGTTGAAGATTCTTGTATAGGATGTCTCCCCACGGTCGCTTGATGGCATTTTTCTCAGCATATTCTTGGGTCACAAACCGGTATTTGAACCATTGTTCTGCCCAATATCTTCGAATCCACTGGATTCGGGTCTTGCGCTACTTATAATCCTCTTCAGGATCTGTCTTGTAAAGTTCTGAGAGGTCATCAGGCAGATCTCTTGATGTTCCCCCACGACGCTGTCTGCTTCCCTTCCTTGCAGATTTCTCTGAAGCCATGAACTTTAAACTGAAAGGCTTCAATACGTTCAAAGGCTTCAAGGGCTTTCGCTTGCTGGACCAACAGGAACTGGCTTCGGGAGAATTTATGTGATGTTGTAAGAATTCTGCAAATGAATGCAGACTATGAGAACCAAGGGATTCTCCCATGGACATGTACCTGTGACAGCATTAAGGTGCGAGGGAAGGGGAAGAGGTCATATGCATTCTCAGAAGATTTTGAAGATAAATCAGTTTAGAAGACATTGACCTCATCGTGCGAAGACATTCACTCATAGATAAGGAGTTGGTTCCAGATTTGTACAAATCCATGGATCAGTACAAGTGAGGAATCTAACTACTTTGTGAAGCATAAGTGAATATACTAGGCATATTATGAGATGCAGTATGAAAGAGATCCAACTTGTGTGAATAGAAACTGCTTGTGGTAGAAAGTGACAAAGCTATCGGATCAAAGGGGCCATAAAAAGGAAGTTTTATTTACCACACGAAGAACTGCTAGACGGAGTGGAAGAGGAGGCCGATCAGTTCGATCGTCCGTGCCCTAACTTGGCGACGGAGGACACCTACAGCGACGGCGGAGAAGACGATGTCCACGGTCGGCATGAAGACGGCGTCGGAGAGGTTGCGGCAGCGAAGCGCTTCGTCGCCGGCGTCGTCGAGGGCTAGCGGTGGCGCTAGGGTTCGTGCGAGAGTGGAAGAAGAGATAATTACTGCGGTGAGGCGTGTATTTATAGGGACAGGGGCGGCTCAGTGTTATTACACAGGTGCCCCTGATGATTCACATCTGAGGAACACGTGGCCATCATGCAGCATGCCGGAGGTTGTTCCACGTCCCACGCACGCCTGGATTGTCGGGTGGTCGTTTCCACTTCTCCGGGTTTTAGGTGAAGGAATGAGCATTGAAAATGGACTTAATGTTTGTCTCTGTATCTTCTGCTGACAAGGACGCAGAGAAGACATTCGACAGTTTCAATAGAATGCATAGGACTTGGAGAGATAGAGTTTGAGATAGAAAGCATAGAGAGGTTAGGGTCCGATCACATTCACTTAGTTCAAAAGATTCAACAAGAAGACATAGCTATAAGTGAATGCTGTAGAGGACAGAACACTAGTATATATATATAATCAACATAGTGAAGATAATCATGAAGACATGTTGAGATTGAAGTCAAACCAAATGTGAAGACATAGCAAATGTAACGCCATGAGTGAAACACTTCAAACAGAATCTTTGGTGGTGGCGTTACCCACCGTATAGGAAGTATTAGACCCAGACACGACGCACAATTATCGTGGCGCTCCAAAGTCAAATTCCACATTAATGTATTCACACTTAGAATGTATGTCTTCATTGATTGAAGATATACTTTACTTCGTGTGTTGCACATCTAAGTCATCAATATGCATAAGTGTTAGGATGTGTGCCTGATCACAGGACATTTAAGGATTCCAAGATATTTAGCTCACACCGTAACTTGCAAAACCTCTTCTCATCCAAGGGCTTGGTGAAGATATCTGCCAATTGCTCTTCAGTGTTGACGTGTATGATATCAATATCTTCCTTCACAACATGATCTCTGAGAAAGTGATGACAAATTTCAATGTGCTTTGTCTTCGAGTGCTGAACTGGGTTGTTGGCAATCTTGATGGCTCTTTCATTGTCGCAGTACAGTGGCACTTGCTTCAGATGAATGCCATAGTCCTTGAGTGTTTGCTTGATCCACAGAAGCTAAGTGCAGCAAGATCCAGCAGCAATGTATTCAGATTCAGCAGTGGAGAGAGATACACAGTTCTGCTTCTTTGAAGACCAACATACAAGTGATTGTCCCATAAAATGACATGTGCCTGATGTAGACTTGCGATCCACCTTGTCACCAGCATAATCAGCATCCGAGAATCCAACTAGATCAAACTCTGAGCCCTTTGGATACCATAATCCTAGAGTTGGGGTGTGAGCCAAATATCGAAGAATTCGCTTCACAGCTAAGTGATGCGACTCATTTGGTGCCGCTTGGAATCGAGCACACATGCAAAAACTAAGCATAATATCTGGCCTAGATGCACATAGATAAAGTAAACAACCAATCATGGAGCGGTATACCTTTTGATCGAACTCTTTACCATTGTCGTCGGGACCCAGATGATGCTTGGCTAGCATTGGCGTCGTGAAGCCTTTGCAGTCTTGCATACCGAACTTCTTCAGGCAATCTTTGAGATACTTCTCTTGAGATATGAAGATGCCGTTGAGTTGCTGTCGTATTTGAAGACCGAGGAAGAACTTCAGCTCTCCCATCATGGACATCTGATATTGCTCTTGCATCATATATCCAAACTCTTCACTTTACTTCTGATTGGTGCAGCCGAAGATGATGTCATCCACATATATTTGGCACACAAACAGTTCACCATCATATGTCTTCGTGAAGAGAGTGGGGTCGAGGGAACCAGGTATGAAGCCTTTGCTTTTTAGGAAGTATTTGAGTGTGTCATACCAAGCCCGAAGGGCTTGTTTGAGGCCATATAGTGCCTTGTTGAGCTTGTATACCATGTCAGGATGTTTTGGATCTTCAAAGCCAGGCGGTTGTCCAACATACACTTCTTCTTCAATCTTGCCATTGAGAAAAGTGCTCTTCACATCCATTTGATATAGAAGTATGTTATGATGATTTGCATAGGCCAGCAGTATGCGTATGGCTTCAAGTCGAGCCACAGGAGCAAATGTTTCATCAAAGTCAATTCCTTCCACTTGAGTATATCCTTGAGCAACGAGACGAGCTTTGTTTCTGACAACTTGACCATGCTCATCTTGCTCGTTGCGGTATATCCATTTGGTGCCTATTATATTGTGCTTCCGAGGATCATGACGCTTAACCAGTTCCCATACATTATTCAGCTCAAACTGTTGAAGCTCTTCTTGCATAGCTTGAATCCATTCAGGTTCCATGAAGGCTTCTTCAACTTTCTTAGGTTCTGTTATTGAGACGAATGCGAAGTGCCCATAGAAATTTGCTAGCTGTGTTGCCCTTGAACGAGTGAGCGGACCGGGTGCATTGATGCGATCAATTATTCTCTCAATCTGCACTTCATTGGCAACACGAGGATGTACAGGGCGAAGATTTTGCTCTTGTCGATCATTGTCATTGTTAGTGGGATTGTCTTCAGGCTGAGCATTGTCTTCAGGTTGATCAGGTGCGGAGATGATAAGTTCCTCTTCAGGTTGAGCTTCAGAGGGTATGATTTCTCCAGTTCCCATTAGTTTGATTGATTCGCTGGATGGAACTTCATCTAGCACATTTGGCAGGTGCTCTCTTTGTGAACCGTTAGTCTCATCGAACCGCACATCCACTGTTTCAACCACTTTATAATGAAAGAGATTGAAGACTCTGTAGGAGTGCGAATCCTTTCCATATCCAAGCATAAAACCCTCATGTGCTTTTGGTGCAAATTTTGAAGTGTGATGTGGATCCTTGATCCAGCACCTGGCTCCAAATACTCTGAAGTAACTGACATTTGGCTTCTTGCCAGTAAGGAGCTCATAAGATGTCTTGTTCAGAATCTTGTGAAGATAAACACGATTGATTGTATGGCATGCAATATCAATAGCTTCAGGCCAGAATTTTCTTGGAGTCTTGTATTCATCTAGCATTGTTCGGGCCATCTCAATGAGTGTTCTGTTCTTGCGTTCGACGACGCCATTCTGCTATGGCGTGTACGGAGCTGAGAATTCATGTGTGATGCCCAAAGTATCAAGATATGTATCAAGGCCAGTGTTCTTGAATTCAGTGCCATTGTCACTTCGGATGTGCTTTATCTTGGCGCCATAGTTGTTCATTGCTCGATTGGCGAAGCGTCTGAAGACATCCTGCACTTCAGTCTTGTAGAGGATTATGTGCACCCAAGTATATCTAGAATAATCATCAACAATGACAACGCCATAGAGACAAGCAGTAGTAGTAAGGGTTGAGTAATGAGTGGGACCGAAAAGATCCATGTGGAGCAGTTCAAAGGGTCGAGTTGTTGTCATGATTGTCTTCGAGGGATGTTTGGCCCTCGTCATCTTTCCTGCTTCACAGGCACCGCATAAGTGATATTTCTTGAACTTGACGCCCTCGATGCCTATGACATGCTTCTTCTTTGCAAGGGTGTGGAGGTTCCTCATGCCAGCATGCCCTAGCCTCCGATGCCAGAGCCAGCATTCTGAAGCTTTTGCTAGAAGACATACGGTAAGTTGTGGTCCTGCTGAGAAATCTACCATGTACAAATCATCGTTACGATACCCTTCAAACACTAGAGACTTGTCAGATTCCATTAGAACAAGGCAATGATATTTTCCAAACATTATGATCATGTTCAAATCGCAAAGCATTGAGACAGACATTAAGTTGAAGCCAAGGGATTCAACAAGCATGACTTTATCCATGTGTTGATCCTTTGAGATTGCAACTCTACCTAGACCCAATACCTTACTTTTACCAGTGTCAGCAAATGTGATGTCACTCTTGTCGGATGGACGTAAGGTTGAGTCCATAAGAAGGCTTCTTTTGCCAGTCATGTGATTGGTACACCCACTATCAATAATCCATTCTGAAGACGCTGGTGTCGTACCCTTGGCACCGCGTGCCATGAAGCAGTAGGTAGGAGCGGAGTAGTCCTTGTCATTTGCATCGGTGTCGGTGATGAAGTCATTGTCTTCAGTGTTGAAGATGGACTTGGCAACGTATGCTGTAGCCAGACTTGCAACGCCAGAATCGGACTCCTCCTCAAACTCCACCTCCGCCTCCTCAGAAGCGGACTCCTCCTCTGAATCCATTTCCTTGCCAACAAACGCACGTGCCTTGCCAGATGAGCTCTTCTTGTGTGATGAAGACTTTGAGGAAGACTTGGAAGAAGACTTTGAGTATTTCTTCTTCTTCTTGTCGTCAGAGTCATATTCCTTGCTCTTCTTCTTATTTTTGTTCTCATTGTCCCACTTCAGACACTCAGAGATGAAGTGGCCAGGTTTCTTGCACTTGTGACATGTTTTCTTCTTGTAGTCATGAGCAGAAGCTTCATCATTCCTTGAGCTTGATCGTGAAGACTTTCTGAAACCTTTCTTCTTGGTGAATTTTTGGAACTTCTTCACAAGCATAGCAAGTTCCCTTCCAATGTCTTCAGGATCATCAGAACTGCTGTCAGATTCTTCTTCAGATGAGGAGACAGCTTTTGCCTTCAAGGCACGAGTCCGCCCATAGTTTGGACCGTAGATATCTCTTTTCTTAGAAAGCTGAAACTCATGTGTGTTGAGCCTCTCAAGTATGTCAGACGGATAGAGTGTCTTGAAATCAGGACGTTCTTGAATCATCAGGGCTAGGGTGTCAAACGAACTGTCAAGTGATCTCAGTAGTGTCTTGACGACTTCATGCTTGGTGATCTCAGTAGTGCCAAGGGCTTGAAGCTCATTTGTGATGTCAGTGAGTCGATCAAATGTGAGCTGGACATTCTCATTGTCATTTCTCTTGAAGCGGTTGAAGAGGTTGCGAAGAACACTGATTCTCTGATCTCTCTGGGTTGAGATGCCTTCGTTGACCTTGGAGAGCTAGTCCCAGACTAGCTTAGATGTTTCCAAAGCACTCACACAGCCATACTGTCCTTTGGTCAGATGACCACAGATGATTTTCTTGGCAGTAGAGTCCAGTTGAATGAACTTCTTGACATCAGCAGCAGTGACACCTTCTCCAGCCTTGGGAACGCCGTTCTTGACGACATACCATAGGTCGACGTCAATGGCTTCAAGATGCATGCGCATCTTATTCTTCCAGTAGGGACATTCAGTTCCATCGAAGACGGGGCATGCAGCGGAGACTTTGATTATCCCTGCAGTCGACATAGCTAAAACTCCAGGTGGTTAAACCGAATCACACAGAACAAGGGAGTACCTTGCTCTGATACCAATTGAAAGTGCGTTATATCGACTAGAGGGGGGTGAATAGGCAATTTTTATGAAAGTCTTCAAAATGTGGAAGTTTCGAAGACAAACGATAGAAATAAACCTATTACCATGCAGCGGAAGGTAGACTACACTAGGCAAACCATAGTCAAGTATTCAACAAATTGAAAGCATAATGACTAATAGCAGCAATGTAGTGCGGATCAGGTAGGAAGATATTATGAAGCCAAACAGAACACGCAGTCACTCAGTGAAGAAAAAAGATAGTGCAACCATACACTGACTTCACAAGGACCTACAGTAAGTAAAGGGAAGGGAAGGATGAAACCAGTGACTCGTTGAAGACAATGATTTGTTGGACCAGTTCCAGTTGCTGTGACAATTGTACGTCTGGTTAGGGCGGCTAGGTATTTAAACCTGAGGACACACAGTCCCGGACACCCAGTCCTGAACACGCAGCTCAGGACACCCAGTCCTCACCGTATTCCCCTTGAGCTAAGGTCACACAGACCTCGCCCAATCACTCTGGTAAGTCTTCAAGGTAGACTCCCAAACCTTCACAGACTTCGTTCATCGGCGATCCACAATGTCTCTTGGATGCTCAGAACGCGACGCCTAACTGGCTGGAGGATTCACAGTCCTCAAGTGTAATAAGTCTTCAGGTCACACAGACAAGAAGACTTAAGTGATGCCTAACACTCTTTGGCTCTGGGTGGTTAGGGCTTTATCCTCGTAAGGAATTCTCTCTCAAAGGCTTCGAGGTGGGTTGCTCTCAAACGACAAAAGCCGTACTCTAACTCTGAGCAGCCAACCGTTTATGGTTGTAGGGGGTGGGCTATTTATAGCCACTAGGCAACCCGACCTGATTTGTCCGAAATGACCCTAGGTCACTAAGGAACTGACACGTGTTCCAACGGTCAGATTTCAAACTCACACGGCAACTTTACTTGGGCTACAAGCAAAGCTGACTTGTCCGACTCTGGATAAGATTCGCTCTCATAGTCTTCACTCGAAGACATAGGTTTTGGTTAAGCATCACTTCAGTCATTCTGACTGGTTCTCTTGGACCCCACTTAACAGTATGGTGGTTCCTATGACTCAATCAGAGAAGAAAACGAACTACGAAAGATCTAAGTCTTCGAGCTCCATAGGCTTCATGCGATGTCTTCTCTTGTCATAGTCTTCAATGAGAATATCTTCATATACCACCTTTGACATCAATGTCTTCATACATTTTTAGGGGTCATCTCTGGTAGGAAAACCGAATCAATGAGGGACTTCTACCTGTGTTATCCTGCAATTCTCACAAACACATTAGTCCCTCAACTAGGTTTGTCGTCAATACTCCAAAATCAACTAGGGGTGGCACTAGATGCACTTACACCAAGTATATAGATGCATTAATTAAATAAGAGATAATGTGATATCCCAACAAATATCCATGTTCCAACATGGAACAAACTCCAATCTTCACCTGCAACTAGCAACGCTATAAGAGGGGCTGAGCAAAGCGGTAACATAGCCAAACAATGGTTTGCTAGGACAAGGTGGGTTAGAGGCTCATGGCAATATGGGAGGCATGATAAGCAAGTGGTAGGTATCATAGCATAGGCGTAGCAAAAGAGCGAGCATCTAGCAAGCAAAGATAGAAGTGATTTTGAGGGTATGGTCATATTGCCCGAGATCCTGCAAGGAAGAAGAACGAGTCCATGAAGGAGACAAACGAACATAGATGAATCGATCCTCACAACTCCGGAACGAAAACCGAAGATAACGCGAGAAGTAACCCGGAAAGAAGCAAACAACATAGTAAACAACCATCACATAAACATGGCATGATGCACAATCAAGTATGATGCATGTCCGGTTTAATGAAGCATGGCATGGCAAAGTGCACAAGCAACCCTACAAATTAAGTGGTTAGCATGGCACCACATGACTTATTTAGGTCTCTCTCGTTAGGTACTCAACAATATTAAATGTTGGATAGCATGGCAAGGGGTGAAGCAAAAGATAATTACCTATCTAGGCAAGTTTAAATGAGGTCGGAAACAACAATCAACAATTCCGGTAAATCCCCATATGCATATAATAAGGTTTGGTACTGTTCTGCCCTAAACCATATTTTATAGTTGTTAAACATGCAAAGTAAGTCACCATGTTAATCTAGGCATTTTTCCACCCCATTTACATATAAAGTTTATTAAATTCTGAATAACGGTTATTTAGTTAGGAAATAAATCATTTTAGCATTGCATATGGACAAAATTACACAAACAGCATTTTAAACATTTTAAACATAGATGAAAGTGACATATCATGAAACTAGGCACAATTTTAAGCATTTTTCATATATAAATTGTTTTAATCCGATGCACGGTTGAAAAGTTATTATATGCTTGATGTTGGAGGGTTTTTCTATAAAACCGCAGTCTCTGGAAAAAACATAAATTCGCAAAACTAAAAAAACAAAACGGGCCGAAACATGGACAAGCCCAACAGCGCATAGAAGGCCGGAGGGATCTGCTCACATCTCTCCAGGGAGCTGGGCCTTGGCGCCTGTGCTGGGCCAGCCTTGGTGGATCGAACGAGGAGATGGTGGGGGCGCGGTCAACGCACGCGCTGACGAGGCATCGTCCTACATCGAGCCTGAGCAAGGCAATGGTGGCGAGGGCGGCTTGGCAAGGCGGGTCGCCGGGTGGTCGAGGAGGCAAGGAGAAGGCCAAGGACAAGCTCCAGAGGCCGGATCTGGTGGTTGTCTCTCTGTTCCCGGCGTCAGCGGCGAACTCCGGTGACAAATTGGCGTCCTGCAGAACGAGGGGGAGAGAGAGGTGAGCTCGGGAGAGAGAGCAGGAAAAGGAGAGGAGGAGGAGGAGGAGGAGGAGACGGGGAGCGGTGGCATGACCTGGTTGCCGGAGCGGCGAGGCGACAGGAGGAAGGAGGAGGAGCTCGAGCGGCTCGGCGGCGGCCATGGGAGCTCGTTCTCCTTGTTGCTGCTCGGGATGGTCTGCTAGTTGCTGCTGCTCGCCGGCAGCGGCTGGGTCGACGACGGGGTCGAGGTGCACCTCGGCGCCATGGGTGCTACGGGAGAGGTAGGCGCACGGGCATAGGAGCTCTGGCTCCTGTAGGATTCGGGCAACGGTGGTGGTTGGACGGCAGGGGAAAACGAGGAGAAGGTGGAGGTTGCGATTCGTCTCGGGTGGAACTGGATCGGGATGATCCCGAGGGGGATTGTGAGTGGGTGGCGGCGGCGCGATGGGACAAGGGGGGGATTTTTAGGGTTGGTCTAGATTTAGACTAGGGAGTATATATATATAAGGAAAGAGGGAGAGTTTAGGGGCTAATCCGTCCCTCCAAATAAAATCGAGCGGTCGAGAAAAATAGACTAGGGAGTCCAAATGAGAAAACGGTGATGTTTTGTAAATGTTTGGGGATGATCCGGATCCAACGGTGACGACTGTCCGGGTCGGGTCCGGGACAGCTTTTCGGACGCGCGCGCGAGGAGGGCCGCGGGCTGACGAGAGAGGTTAGGTTGGTCCTAGTGGTGGGTAGAAGACTGTGTAGAAGGCCTCGGGCTGAGAGAAGAGAAGAGAAGAGAGGCCCGGCGACTGTTTTCGGAGACCGAAAACGTCCGACGTGTGCCCGGCTATAATGCCGCTATAGTTTAACGGTTGAGCTATCAAACCAACTCCGAATGTGATGAAACTTGACAGACGGTCTATCTACACTATAATAAGACCACACGCCAACTTTCAACCCAATCCGAGAACATTTTCCGACCACTTATAAAATAATATTTCGGATGTGCCGCGGGCGCGTGCAAGTGTGTTTGCGCTCAGAACAGGCAACAGACGGAACTGGGGAACCCGGACGGATGCAAGTTTGAAAACATGATGATGCAATGCACATGATGACATGACAAGATGCAACACGCAAGCGAATGGCAAGGCAACAACAGCGAATAACTGGAAGACACCTGGCGCAACGGTCTTGGGGCATTACAGATAACCTGAATAAGCATCCAAGAAACTCCAACGTGCGCAACCCGCCGTAGCATCGATGATCTGATCAATGCGGGGGAGGGCAAAAGGGTCAGCCGGACAAGCCTTGTTTAAATCGGTGTAATCCACACACATACGCCAGGTGCCGTTCTTTTTTAGCACAAGCACCGGGTTGGCTAACCACTCTGGGTGAAAGACTTTCACAATGAACCCGGCCGCCAAGAGCCGGGCCACCTCCTCTCCAATGGCCTTACGCCTTTCTTCATTGAACCGTCGGAGAAACTGTCTAACAAGTTTAAACTTTGGGTCAATATTGAGAGTGTGCTCAGCGAGTTCCCTCGGGACACCCGGCATGTCGGAAGGTTTCCATGCTCTGGAGTCATACTCATCCCCAAAGGCTACTTCCAGTTCAATCTTACCAACTGCGTATGTTGACTTACCAGGTACCACACCGAGAAAAACAGTGTTGGATTGCTTAAGACTCTTATCAGTCAACCCCATCCGATGGAACGTCTCATAGTAGAGGATGTTGATGCTGCTGCCTCCATCTATGAGTACCTTAGTGAGTTTATATCCACCAACCTGAGGCGCCACTACCAGGGCCAAGTGACCCGGATTATCGACCCGGGGTGGGTGATCCTCTTTGCTCCACACAATAGGCTGCTCTGACCAACATAAGTAACGTGGAATCGCCGTCTCAACGGCATTGATGGTCCTCTTGTGAAGCTTCTGGTCCCTCTTACATAAACTAGTGGTGAACACATGGTATTGCCCACTATTCAGCTGTTTTGGGTTGCTCTGATATCCGGACTGTTGCTGCTGATTACTTTGGCGAGGTTGTGGATTATATCCTCCTTGGTTACCAGGATGGCCCTGACCGTGGAATCCTCCTCCACATGATCCGGCGCCCGGGCCATGAAAACTGCCCCCACCTGAACCGCCGCCTGGGTCGTGACCTCCATCGAATGCATTTGAATTTTTAAACGCCTTCATGATTGTACAATCCTTCCACAGGTGGGTGGCTGGCTTCTCCCGGGTGCCGTGTCTTGGACAAGGTTCATTCAATAGTTGCTCAAGGGTAGGACCTGACCCGCCCGACCGAGGGGGTTGCCTGCCCTTGCGCCGTTGATTGCCGCCTTGCGCATTGGTGTTAGCGACAAATTCATCAACCTTACGTTTATTACCTCCTTGATTTGTCGGGTTATGCTGGTGACCCTTGCCGTTGCCGTTCTTCTTTCCCTTCGTTGTCTTTTCTTCGTCAGACACCGGGTCCTTGGTACTGTCCGAGTCAGCATACTTGACGAGAGCCGCCATCAACTGGCCCATGTCATTGCAGTCATGCTTGAGCCGCCCCAACTTCTGTTTCAGAGGTTCAAAACGGCAATTTTTCTCCAACATCAAGACTGCTGAGCCAGCATCCATCTTATCAGACGAATGTATTATTTCCTTGACCCGGCACACCCAATGGGTTGTAGATTCGCCGTCCTCTTGCTTATAATTAGTCAGGTCTACAATCGACATGGGTTGTTTACATGTGTCTTTGAAGTTCTGAATGAACCGGGCCTTCAACTCCGCCCATGTGCCAATTGAATTGGGTGGCAACCCCTTCAACCAAGTACGAGCTGTTCCATCCAACATCATAGTGAAATACTTGGCCATTGCCGCGTCGCTGACCTCCAACAACTCCATAGCCATCTCATAACTCTCAATCCAGGCCGCAGGCTGCAAGTCGGCCGTGTAATTAGGCACCTTACGAGGCCCCTTGAAGTCCTTTGGCAAACGCTCATTATGTATGGCAGGCACCACGCAAGGGACACCTCGGTTCTCGTGGCCACTCCTGCCTCAACCGAGGTTGCTGGATAAACCGGAAAGGTCTGGTGAGCCGCCTGCTCTGCTGCCAATTGAACCGCTCGCTCGGCCTCTTGTCGGATCCTTTCCTGGTCCGCCAAATTCAGGGCTCCTGCCTGTCCCAGCCCATGCCTGTGCGGCCGGTTGCGGCGTTGAACATTGCTTGACATGTCAGCTGAATCCATATGCCTATTGTAGCTCGGGCTCTGGCTTGGGCGAGGGGTTGAATGAATCCTATCTCGACTGTAAGAGTATGCATCCTGCTGCGCCAAAGCCGTTTGAAGAAGTTCTCTCACTCTGCGTGTTTCGATCGCCGCCGGAGAGTTGCCCTCCATTGAAGAGCCGCCAAACGGGCCAATGCTGCAAGGAGGTTTTCCAAGGGATCGGAGAAGTGACCCGGGCGAGTTGGCACATAATAAGGCGGAGCGGTATGTACGCGAGGTGGCTCCATGGCACGCGGTTGAACCGGTGCCCCGGGCGTCGTGATCCGATTTGCCTCCGGTGGGTTGCTTGCTCCACCCCGGTTGTATGAAAAAGGTTCCTAGGATCGAGCGTTAGAGGTAGACGTGACTGAGTTTTCTGATGCCTTCTTCTCATGATCTCATTTGACACGTTCAGATCCACCGAGAGCCAGAAAGTCTCCGCTTGAAGCTGTTGCGCACGAACGTCTAACGCCGCCCGCTCTGCTGCCATCCCGACCTCCTCTGCTGCTAAATTCTCCATAGCTTGTACCATCTCTTCCCGCACGCGTGCCACCACCGCGTCATGATGGGCTCTATCCACCAGTTCTACCATGTCGGTTAACAGAGTCGTTAGTTTATCCGTAAGGTCCATTAGAATCTGAGCCGAGGGCGCGTGGGGTCTCCTGACCCGGCTGCGGCCGACCCAGTAGCTGTTGCTGCTGCTGCTGTGGAGTTCTGCCCGGACTGTGTCCCTGCCATGAAGACTTCATCCCAATTCGGCGGCTTAAGGGGATCCGGAATACTGCTGCCATTGGAACAGCCTCCGAGCATGCCATCCTGCAACTGATACAAAGAGTCTGTCTCACCTGTTGATGATGTAGCGTCAGAACAGATGGCCGTCTCAGCGCCTTCCACCGATCCTTCAGAGTATTCACCGCCGTGGACGCATCCTACGAAAGCATGCTTCACGACATATTGAACACGGGTGGTCCTCGCGCGCTGAGCCGTCTCGATGAGGTTGGTGTGGACGTCCGGCTCAGGGCCTGACTCACTGATTCGGCTGATGAAGACATGAATTCCGCCGAAAGGGACCCGGTACCTGTACTCAATTGAGCCGGCCTCAGGGCCCCAGCCTTCGTCGTTGGTGTAGAGCTTGCCGCGACGACTCTTGGTCATCCGGCCCACAGTGTATCCCAGGAGCCCTTCGAAGTTGCCCTTCAAGAACTCAAATCCACCGTGTGCTGGCCCCACGGTGGGCGCCAACTGTCATGGAATTGTCACGGCAGATGTCCTAGTGGAAGGACTTAGTCGTAGGGCCATCGCAACTAGGAAGCTTAAAGGGGTTAATCGGGACAAAGGACACGAGAGGTTTTATACTAGTTCGTCCCCTTACGATGAAGGTAAAATCCTACGTCTAGTTGTGTTTGGTATTGCTGGGGTTTCGATCACCAAGAGGCTAACTCGCCGGCTTGGTTATCGATCTCTTGTTTCTTGCCCTAAGCCGCCACCGGGTCGTCCCCTTATATACATGGGTTGACGCCTGGTGGCCTACAGAGTCCCGGCCGGCTCATAAATCGCGCCCGGCTCGGTGACTTTTACATGCCTTTCTTTACAAGTCTTTCCTTACATACGGTGTTTTACAATATTGGGCCTTAAGCCACCTCTAGGCCTTTTAGGTCTTTTGTAAGATTTGATAAACTATCGTCTTAATGTTTACTGGGCTCCCTTTGTAACCCGCCATTGGGGCTGACCCGGCCCCTCCTGGGCGGGTCTTAACTGATAGTTATATCCCCAATAGGTATACCTTTTGATCAAACTCTTTACTATTGGCATCAGGACCCAGATGACTTTTGGTTGGCATGGGTGTCGTGTATCCTTTGCAATCTTGCATTCCAAACTTCCTCAGGCATTCTTTGAGATATTTTTCTTGAGATATGAAGATGCCGTTGCTTTGCTGACGTATTTGAATACCAAGGAAGAACTTCAGCTCACCCGTCATAGACATCTGATATTGCTCTTGCATCATGTGTCCAAACTCATCACTGTATTTTTGATTAGTGCAGCCGAAGATAATGTCATCCACATATATTTGGCACACAAACAGTTCACCATCATATGTCTTCGTGAAGAGTGTGGGATCCAGGAAACCAGGTTTGAAGCCTTTGCTCTTTAGAAAATCTTTGAGTGTGTCATACCAAGCGTGAGGGGCTTGTTTGAGTCCATACAGTGCCTTATTGAGCTTGTATACCATATCAAGATGTTTTGGATCTTCAAAGTCAGGCGGTTGTGCAACATACACTTCTTCTTCAATCTTGCCATTGAGAAAGGCACTCTTCACATTGATACGTCTCCGTCGTATCTACTTTTCCAAACACTTTTGCCCTTGTTTTGGACTCTAACTTGCATGGTTTGAATGAAACTAACCCGAACTGACGCTATTTTCAGCAGAATTGCCATGGTGTTATTTATGTGCAGAAACAAAATTTCTCGAAATGACCTGAAACTCCACGGAGATTATTTTTGGAAATAATAAAAAATACTAGCAAAGAATCAAGTCCAGGGGGCCCACACCCTAGCCACGAGGGTGGGGGCGCGCCCCCTGCCTCGTGGGCCCCTGGAGCTCCACCGACCTCAACTCCAACTCCATATATTCGTGTTCGGGGAGAAAAAAATGAGGGAGAAGGATTCATCGCATTTTACGATATGGAGCCGCCGCCAAGGCCTAAACTCTCTTGGGAGGGCTGATCTGGAGTCCGTTCGGGGCTCCGGAGAGGGGAATCCGTCGCCATCATCAACATCAACCATCCTCCATCACCAACTTCATGATGCTCACCGTCGTGCGTGAGTAATTCCATCGTAGGCTTGCTGGACGGTGATGGGTTGGATGAGATTTATCATGTAATCGAGTTAGTTTTGTTATGGTTTGATCCCTAGTATCCACTATGTTCTGAGATTGATATTGCTATGACTTTGCTATGCTTAATGCTTGTCACTAGGGCCCGAGTGCCATGATTTCAGATCTGAACCTATTATGTTTTCATGAATATATGTGAGTTCTTGATCCTATCTTGCAAGTCTATAGTCACCTACTATGTGTTATGATCCGGCAACCCCGAAGTGACAATAGTCGGGACCACTCCCGATGATGACCGTAGTTTGAGGAGTTCATGTATTTACTATGTGCTAATGCTTTCGTCCGGTACTCTATTAAAAGGAGGCCTTAATATCCCTTAATTTCCGCTAGGACCCCGCTGCCACGGGAGGGTAGGACAAAAGATGTCATGCAAGTTCTTTTCCATAAGCACGTATGACTATATTCGAAATACATGCCTACATTACATTGATGAATTGGAGCCAGTTCTGTGTCACCCTATGTTATGACTGTTTCATGATGAACCACATCCGGCATAATTCTCCATCACCGATCCAATGCCTACGAGCTTTTCACATATTGCTCTTCGCTTATTTACTTTTCCGTTGCTATTGTTATCATCACTACAAAATACCAAAAATATTACTTTTGCTACCGTTACCTTTTGCTACCGTTACCACTACTATCATATTACTTTGCTACTAAACACTTGTTGCAGATATTAAGTTTGCAGGTGTGGTTGAATTGACAACTCAGCTGCTAATACTTGAGAATATTCTTTGGCTCCCCTTGTATTGAATCAATAAATTTGGGTTGAATACTCTACCCTCGAAAACTGTTGCGATCCCCTATACTTGTGTGTTATCAAGACTATTTTCTGGTGCCGTTGCCGGGGAGCATAGCTCTATTCTTTGAGTCACTTGGGATTTATATCTGCTGGTCACTATGAAGAACTTGAAAGACGCGAAAACAAAAATTTATCCCTCAACTATGAGGGGAGGTAAGGAACTGCCATCTAGCTCTGCACTTGATTCACCTTCTGTTTTGAGTAAGCTTGCGACACCTAAACCTGCTTCTGCTATTAATTCTTATATGTCGCATATTATTGATGACGCCACTTCTGCTATGCATGATACTTATGATGAAACTACTTCTATGCTTGATACTACTGTGCCACTTGGTGAATTTCTTGATGAACAACTTGCGAGGGCTAGAGAGAATGAAATTATTGAAAATGATAATATTGATGAAAGTGATGATGAAGGTTCTCCTAATAAATATGAATTGCATGTTGTGCCTGAGGGCTATGTTATGGATGAAGAAACTAAAAGAGACTTTCTTGCATGCAATGATAGAAGTGATATTAAGAAATTATTAGCTAAGCTTAAACAAAAAAACTCTGAATGCTAGAATGAAATATGATCCTGCTTATGCTACTTCACCTATCTTTGTTACTGATAAGGATTATGAATTCTCTATTGATCCTGGTATAATTACTTTGGTTGAATCTGATCCTTTTTATGGCTACAAATCTGAAACTGTTGTGGCACATCTTACTAAATTAAATGATATAGCCACCCTGTTCACTAATGATGAGAGAACTCGCTACTTTTATATTCTTAAAATATTTCCATTCTCATTAAAGGGTGATGCTAAGATATGGTTTAATTCTCTTGATCTTGGTTGTGTGCGTAGTCCCCAGGATATGATTTATTACTTCTCTGCTAAATATTTCCCTGCTCATAAGAAATAAGCTGCCTTAAGGGATATATATAATTTTGTGCAAATTGAAGAAGAGAGTCTCCCACAAGCTTGGGGGAGGATTCTCCAATTACTTAATGCTTTGCGTGATCATCCTCTTAAGAAAAATGAAATACTTGATATCTTTTATAATGGACTAACCGATGCTTCCAGAGACCGCCTGGATAGTTGTGTTGGTTCTGTTTTCAGGGAAAGAACACCAAATGAAGCTGAAATTCTATTGAATAATATTTTGAAAAATGAAAATAATTGGACACTTCCTGAGCCAGCTCCTGAGCCTATTCCTAAACCAACTCCGAAGAAAAGGGGTGTTCTATTTCTTAGTCCTGAAGATATGCAAGAGGCAAAGAAATCCATGAAAGAAAAGGGTATTAAAGCTGAAGATGTTAAAAATTTACCTCCTATTGAAGAAATACATGGTCCTAATTTACCGCCTGTTGAAGAAATATATGTTTTTAATCCATCACATATTGAATAAACACATGGTCTTGATAGCCTGACACAGGTAGTAAAGGTAAATTCTCTCTATAGATATGATAAAGCTGAAATCCCTCCTACTAAGTTTCCTAGCCAATGTTTGGATGAGTTTGATAACTTTATGGTTAGGCAAGAAGACTCCAATGCTTATTTTGGTAGACAATTGAAACAAAATGCTTATATGATTGAACACTTGGGTGATTATATGTCTAGAGTTAAAGGTGAACTTAAACTCATTAGTAAACATGCTTCTATGGTTACCACTCAAGTAGAACAAGTACTTAAAGCTCAGAATGATTTGCTCAGTGAATTAAATAGTAAGAAAAATGATAATGTTGTTATAGTTATGACTAGAGGTGGTAAAGTGACTTAGGAACCTTTGTATCCTGAAGGCCACCCTAAGAGAATTGAGCAAGATTCTCAGAGAAATAATATAGATGCACCTAGTCCTTCTAAAAGGAAGAAAAAGAAAAATGATAGGACTTTGCATGCTTCTAGTGAACCTATTGCTGACACACCTGAGAATCCCAATGATATCTCTATTTCTGATGCTGAAACACAATCTTCTAACGAACATGTGATACGTCTCCATCGTATCTATAAATTTTTATTGTTCCATGCCAACATTATTCAACTTTCATATACTTTTTGGCAACTTTTGATATTATTGGGACTAACATATTGATCCAGTGCCCAGTGCCAGTTCCTGTCTGTTGCATGTCTTTTTGTTTCGCAGAAACCCAATATCAAACGGAGTCCAAACGCGATAAAAATGGATGGAGATTTATTTTGGAATATTTATGATTTTTGGGAAGTAAAATCAACGCGAGACGGTGTCCTAGGGGGGCACGAGGTAGGAGGGGCCCTGACCCTCGTGACCACCACGTAAGGCAGTTAGAGCCCTTCTTTCGCCACAAGAAAGCTAATTTCCGGATAGAGATCATGTTAAAATTTCAGCCCAATCGGAGTTACGGATCTCCGGGAATATAAGAAACGGTGAAAGGGAAGAATCTGAGAACGCAAAACCATAGAGAGACAGAGAGATAGATCCAATCTCGGAGGGGCTCTCGCCCCTCCCACGCCATGGAGGCCATGGACCAGAGGGGAAACCGTTCTCCCATCTAGGGAGGAGGTCAAGGAAGAAAAAGAAGGAGGGGGGCTCTCTCCCCCTCGCTTCCGGTGGCACCGGAGTGCCACCGGGGGCCATCATCATCACCGCGATCTTCACCAACAACTTCACCGCCATCATCACCAACTCTTCACCCCTCTATGCAGCGGTGTAACATCTCTCTTACCCGCTGTAATCTCTACTTAAACATGGTGCTCAACGCTATATATTATTTCCCAATGATGTATGGCTATCCTATGATGTTTGAGTAGATCTGCTTTGTCCTAATGGCTATTTGATGATCGTGATTGGTTTGAGTTGTATGTTTTATTATTGGTGCTGTCCTATGGTGCTCTCCGTGTCGCGCAAGCGTGAGGGATTCCCGCTGTAGGGTTTGCAATATGTTTATGATTTGCTTATGGTGGGTGGCGTGAGTGACAGAAGCACAGACCCGAGTAAGTAGGTTGTTTGCGTATGGGATAAAGGGGACTTGATGCTTTAATGCTATGGTTGGGTTTTACCTTAATGAATATTTAGTAGTTGCGGATGCTTGCTAGAGTTCCAATCATAAGTGCATATGATCCAAGTAGAGAAAGTATGTTAGCTTATGCCTCTCCCTCAAATAAAATTGCAATAATGATTACCAGTCTAGTTATTGATTGCCTAGGGACAAATAACCTTCTTGTTGACAAAAGCTCTTTACTAAAACTAGTTTAGTTGTGTCTTCATCTAAACAGCCCCTACTTTAGATTTACTTGCTCTTTATTATCTTGCATACCTATCCAACAACACCTACAAAGTACTTCTAGTTTCATACTTGTTTCCGGTAAAGCGAACGTCAAGTGTGCGTAGAGTTGTATCGGTGGTCGATAGAACTTGAGGGAATATTTGTTCTACCTTTAGCTCCTCGTTGGGTTAGACACTCTTACTTATCGAAAGAGGCTACAATTGATCCCTGTTATCAAGACCTTTTTCTGGCGCCATTACCGGGGAGCAATAGCATGGGGTGAATATTCTCGTATGTGCTTGTTTGCTTTATCACTAAGTAATTTTTATTTGCTGTTCTTAGTTGTTTCCTATCTTTAGTTATGGGTAGGAAACGCAAAATACCAAAAATATAGTTGTACCTACTGAACCAATGGTTGAAGAACCAATCAAAATCTATCACACTGCTGAAGCTTATTACTTAGATCATCTTCGATCCCTATGTGCTCGTGCTGAAACCCCAACTAGTTTAGTTGAGGGCAAATCCTTAGATGAGCATGCTTGTTATGTGCGACACCGTATATCTGAAAAAGGGAAACTATTATGGGGTCAAATTCAACGTTTGCAATGCTATGCTTGGAATTTATGTGAAATATATGATTTTACTTGTTGTTCTGAAAACCCTAAGAAACACCTTCCCTATCAATGTGAGTTCAGTAATAATGGAATCGTATCTTCGTATGCTAAGGGTGTTTATAATTACTATGATGTTCAACAAATTGAAGAATTTGTTGCTTTTAAGGGTGCTTTTGAAATTGCTTCTTTGATTGAAAAGTATGATGCTACTCTTTACAAATCTGAAAATTTTGCTATACTTGAATATTGTTATGAGAATTTTTCTTCTAATACCTATGTTAAACAATATATTGAGGAATACTCCGCTGTCCAGGAAGAGATTAATATTTTGCAGGAGTCTATGGAAGAAGAAATTGATGAAACTGTGAGCTCATTGGATGAAAAAGATGAGGAGGAAAGCGAAGAACAAAAGGAGGAAGAGCGGATTGATCACCCGTGCCCACCTTCTAATGAGAGTAACTCTTCAACTCATACATTGTTTAATTCCCCTTCGTGCTTACCAAAGGATGATTGCTATGATGACTGTTATGATCCCATTGATTCTCTTGAAATATCCCTTTTTGATGATGCTTGCTATGCTTGTGGCCAAGATGCCAATATGAATGATGCTTATGGAGATGAACTTGCTACAGTTCCTTATGTTAAACATGAAATTGTTGCTATTGCACCCACGCATGATAGTCCTATTATCTTTTTGAATTCTCCCGATTACACTATATCAGAGAAGTTTGCACTTATTAAGGATTACATTGATGGGTGCCTTTTACCGTTGCACATGATGATTTTGATGAATATAATATGCATGTGATTGCTGCTCCTACTTGCAATTATTATGAGAGAGGAACTATATCTCCACCTCTCTATGTTTCCAATACGATAAAATTGCAAGAAACTGTTTATACTATGCATTGGCCTTTACTATGTGTGCATGAATTGTTCTTTTATGACATGCCGATGCATAGGAAGAGAGTTAGACTTCGTCATTGCTTGATATATGTTACTTTGTGCTCACTACTAAATTACAAATCATTGCTCATTAAAATTGGCTTTGATATACCTTGGGATCCGGGTGGATCCATTACTTGAGCACTATATGCCTAGCTTAATGGATTTAAAGAATGCGCTGCCAGGGAGACAATCCGGAAGTTTTAGAGAGTCATTTATTTCTGTTGAGTGCTTGCATATAGTTTAAAAACAACAAAAATAAAGTGGGGAACCCAAAGCTTTTTCAAAAAGAATAGTGAAAGTGAGAGAGACGAGCATTGTGAAAGTGGGGGACGTCCTTGAACTTTGTTCATGCCCATGGGAACTTTGTGAATCTTAATTACAGAAACCTTTCGACAAAAATAATTATCCCCTTGTACAATTTCATTGTATTATAAAAATAATGTGCCAAGGTTTGCCTTTAGGATGTTTACATTTGCTTGATGGTTTGTACGGTGCAGGACAGAAACTTTGTCTGTAGTGCGCGATTTTACGTTTTTAGCTGGAACGTCAAATGGTTATGATTCTTTTTGCACTGTCTTCCTATACAAATTGTTTATTTTTACTAATTTTGGTAGAATTTTTCAAGTATCAGAAGTATGGTGAATGTTCAGATTGCTACAGACTGTTCTGTTTTAGACAGATTCTGTTTTTGATGCATAGTTTGCTTGTTTTGATGAACCTATCAATTTATATCAGTGGGTTAAGCCATGAAAAAGTTATATTAAAGTAGACACAATGCAAAAACAAAATATGAATTGGTTTGAAACAGTATTTAGAGTAGTGATTTGCTTTATTATACTAACAGATCTTACCGAGTTTTCTGTTGAAGTTTTGTGTGGATGAAGTGTTCGATGATCGAGAAGGTTTCGATGTGAGAAGAAGGAAGAGAGGCAAGAGCTCAAGCTTGGGGATGCCCAAGGCACCCCAAGTAAATATTCAAGGAGACTCAAGCGTCTAATCTTTGGGATGCGGGGGAGGCATCCCCTCTTTCTTCAACAAATATCGGTATGTTTTCGGATTCGTTTCCTTCATGCGACATGTGCAAGTCTTGGAGCGTCTTTTGCATTTAGGTTTTTTTTATGCACCATGCTGGTATGATATGGTCCTTGGTTGATTTATAGAATGCTCTTTACACTTCACTCATATCATTTGAAGTTTACATTGCCTGTTTCTCTTCACTTAGACAACCGCCATTTGTAGAATGCTATTTTTCTTCACTTATACTTGTTAGAGCGAGGGCATATCTTTTGTAGAAAGAATTAAACTCTCGTGCTTCACTTATATCTATTTAGAGAGATGACAGGAACTGGTCATTCACATGGTTAGTCATAAAATCCTACATAAACTTGTAGATCGCTGAATATGATATGTTTGACTCCTTGCAATAGTTTTGCGATATAAAGATGGTGATATTAGAGTCATGCTAGTCGAGTAATTGTGAAATTGAGAAATACTTGTGTTGAGGTTTGCAAGCCCCGTAGCATGCACGTATGGTGAACCGTTATGTAACGAAGTCGGAGCATGAGGTGTTTATTGATTGTCTTCCTTATGAGTGGCGGTCGGGGACGAGCAATGGTCTTTTCCTACCAATCTATCCCCCTAGGAGCATGCGCGTAGTACTTTGTTTCGATGACTAATAGATTTTTGCAATAAGTATGTGAGTTCTTTATGACTAATGTTGAGTCCATGGATTATACGCACTCTCACCCTTCCATCATTGCTAGCCTCTCTAGTACCGCGCACCTTTCGCCGGTACCATAAACCCACCATATACCTTCCTCAAAACAGCCACCATACCTACCTATCATGGCATTTCCATAGCCATTCCGAGATACTTGCCATGCAACTTCCATCATCATCATATACATGACTTGAGCATTTATTTTCATATTGCTTTGCATGATCGTAAGATAGCTAGCATGATGTTTTCATGGCTTGTCCATTTTTTGATGTCATTGCTACCCTAGATCATTGCACATCCCGGTACACCGCCGGAGGCATTCATATAGAGTCATATCTTTGTTCTAGATATCCAGTTGAATATTGAGTTGTAAGTAAATAAAAGTGTGATGACCATCATTATTAGAGCATTGCCCAAAAAAAAGAAAAAAAAAGAGGCCAAATAAGCCTAAATAAAAAAGGGGGCAAATAAGCCCGCAAAAAAAGGGGCAATGTTACTATCCTTTTACCACACTTGTGCTTCAAAGTAGCACCATGTTCTTCATATAGAGAGTCTCTTGAGTTGTCACTTTCATATACTAGTGGGAATTTTCATTATAGAACTTGGCTTGTATATTCCAACGATGGGCCTCCTCAAATTCCCTAGGTCTTCATGAGCAAGCAAGTTGGATGCACACCCACTTAGTTTCAGTTTGAGCTTTCATATACTTATAGCTCTAGTGCATCCGTTGCATGGCAATCCCTACTCACTCACATTGATATCTATTGATGGGCATCTCCATAGCCCGTTGATACGCCTAGTTGATGTGAGACTATCTTCTCCTTTTTGTCTTCTCCACATAACCCCCATCATCATATTCTATTCCACCTATAGTGCTATGTCCATGGCTCACGCTCATGTATTGCGTGAAAGTTGAAAAGGTTTGAGAACGTCAAAAGTAAGAAACAATTGCTTGGCTTGTCATCGGGGTTGTGCATGATGTGAATATTTTGTGTGGTGAAGATGGAGCATAGCCAGACTATATGATTTTGTAGGGATGAGATTTCTTTGGCTACGTTATTTCAATAAGACATAATTGCTTGGTTGGTATGCTTGAAGTATTATTATTTTTATGTCAAAGGATAGACTATTGCTTTGAATCACTCGTGTCTTAATATTCATGCCATGATTAGACATATGATCAAGATTATGCTAGGTAGCATTCCACATCAAAAACTATCTTTTTTATCATTTACCTACTCGAGGACGAGCAGGAATTAAGCTTGGGGATGCTGATACATCTCCATCGTATCTATAATTTTTGATTGTTCCATGCCAATATTATTCAACTTTCATATACTTTTTAACAACTTTTTATATTATTGGGACTAACATATTGATCCAGTGCCCAGTGCCAGTTCCTGTCTGTTGCATGTTTTTTTGTTTCGCAGAAACCCAATATCAAACGGGATAAAAACGGACGGAGAATTATTTTGGAATATTTATGATTTTTGGGAAGTAAAATCAATGCGAGACAGTGTCCTAGTGGGGCACGAGGTAGGGGGCGCGCCCCAGGGTGTCAGACGCGCCCCTGACCCTCGTGACCACCCCGTAAGGCGGTTGGAGCCCTTCTTCCGCCGCAAGAAAGCTAATTTCCGGATAGAGATCGTGTTAAAATTTGAGCCCAATCGGAGTTACGGATCTCCGGGAATATAAGAAATGGTGAAAGGGAAGAATCTGAGAACGCAGAACCAGAGAGAGACAGAGAGATAGATCCAATCTCGGAGGGGCTCTCGCCCCTCCCACGCCATGGAGGCCATGGACCAGAGGGGAAACCCTTCTCCCATCTAGGGAGGAGGTCAAGGAAGAAGAAGAAGGAGGGGGGCTCTCTCCCCTCGCTTCCGGTGGCACCGGAGTGCCACCGGGGGCCATCATCATCACCGCGATCTTCACCAACAACTTCACCGCCATCATCACCAACTCTTCCCCCCTCTATGCAGCGGTGTAACCTCTCTCTTACCTGCTGTAATCTCTAGTTAAACATGGTGCTCAACGCTATATATTATTTCCCAATGATGTATGGCTATCCTATGATGTTTGAGTAGATATGTTTTGTCCTAATGGCTATTTGATGATCATGATTGGTTTGAGTTGTATGTTTTATTATTGGTGCTGTCCTATGGTGCTCTCCGTGTCGCGCAAGCGTGAGGGATTCCCGCTGTAGGGTTTGCAATATGTTTATGATTTGCCTATGGTGCATGGCGTGAGTGATAGAAGCACAGACCCGAGTAAGTAGGTTGTTTGCGTATGGGATAAAGGGGACTTGATGCTTTAATGCTATGGTTGGGTTTTACCTTAATGAATCTTTAGTAGTTGCGGATGCTTGCTAGAGTTCCAATCATAAGTGCATATGATCCAAGTAGAGAAAGTATGTTAGCTTATGCCTCTCCCTCAAATAAAATTGCAATAATGATTACCGGTCTAGTTATCGATTGCCTAGGGACAAATAACCTTCTTGTTGACAAAAGCTCTTTACTAAAACTAGTTTAGTTGTGTCTTCATCTAAACAGCCCCTACTTTATATTTACTTGCTCTTTATTATCTTGCATACCTATCCAACAACACCTACAAAGTACTTCTAGTTTCATACTTGTTTCCGGTAAAGCGAACGTCAAGTGTGCGTAGAGTTGTATCGGTGGTCGATAGAACTTGGGGGAATATTTGTTCTACCTTTAGCTCCTCGTTGGGTTCGACACTCTTACTTATCGAAAGAGGCTACAATTGATCCCCTATACTTGTGGGTTATCAACATGAAACTAGTGATAATGTTAATAATGATGTTCATGTTGATGCTCAACCTAGTAATGACAATGATGTAGAGATGGAACCTGTTGTTGATCTTGATAACCCACAATCAAAGAATCAATGTTATGATGAAAGAGACTTTGTTGCTAGGAAACACGGTAAGGAAAGAGAGCCTTGGGTTCATAAACCCATGCCTTTTCCTCCTAAGCCATCCAAGAAAAAAGATGATGAGGATTTTGAGCGCTTTGCTGAAATGATTAGACCTATCTTTTTGCGCATGCGTTTAACTTATATGCTTAAAATGGATCCTTATGCTAAGTACATGAAAGATATTGTTACTAATAGAAGGAAGATACTGGAAGCTGAAATTTCCACCATGCTTGCTAATTATACTTTTAAGGATGGAATACCTAAGATGCTAGGAGATCCAGGAGTACCAACTATACCATGCTCCATTAAAAGAAACTATGTTAAAACTGCTTTATGTGATCTTGGAGCTGGTGTTAGTGTTATGCCTCTCTCTTTATATCGTAGACTTGATTCGAATAAGTTGACACCTACTGAAATATCTTTGCAAATGGTTGATAAATCAACTGCTATACCTGTCGGTATTTGTGAGGATGTGCCTGTTGTTGTTGCAAACATTACTATTTTAATGGACTTTGTTATTCTTGATATACTCGAGGACGATAGTATGTCTATTATTCTTGGAAGACCCTTTCTGAATACTGCAGGGGCTATTATTGATTGTAACAAAGGCAATGTCACTTTTCATGTTAATGGTAATGAGCATACCGTACACTTTTCGAGGAAACAACCTGAAGTCCACACTATCAATTCTATTGGAAAAATTCCATCGATTATTTTTGGAGGTTTTGAATTTCCTCTTCCTACTATCAAGAAGAAATATGATATTCTTATTGTTGGGGATATGCATATCCCTGTTGAGGTAACCTAGTGTTATTCGAAAATTCTCCGGTTCCATGTTACTCGGAATGAGTTTGTTAACAAGACCTAATCAACCTTGTTTGTGGATTCCTTTTGACGAGCATGAGATGGATGAATTTAGAAAACACAACTCTCTGTACCCTCTTTTTACTTTCTGTTATTTGTATTAAATAGAGCAAAAATAGTAATTTCTGCCTATTTTCTGAATTATCCATGCAATAAAAAATACCCCGAAAATAAAAGTTCTCCAAATGCCCTGCCAATTTAATATGATTTTTTCTAGAATATTTTAGAATATTTGGCACTGAGAACACAACAGGGGGAGCAAGCACCTGGCCACGAGGGTCCAGGGCGCCCCCACCCCCCTGGGCGCGCCCCCTGCCTCGTGGGCCCATGGTGGCTCCCCTCCACTTATTCTTGCACCCACATACTTCTTCTTCCTCCCAAAAAAATCACCATCCAGCTCAAGCACGAGTCCTAGCTCATTTTGCTGCGATTTTCGATCTCCTTGCTCAAAGCACCTCTCACAAAACTGCTTTGGGGGATTGTTCCTTGGTATGTGACTCCTCCATTGGTCTAATTAGTTTTTGTTCTAGTGCTTTATTCATTACAAATTTGTGCTGCCTAGGTGACCATGTTCTTGAGCTTGCATGTCAAATTTATATGGTTCCAAGTAGTTCTAATGCATGATATAGACTCTAGGCACTTGTAGGAGTAGTTGCTATCAATTTTGTTGAGTTTGGTTTACTTTTATTTTGAAGTTACTAAAAATTTCAGAATTTTTCAGAAAATAATGAAGAGATTTTTGAGGGGCTCATCGAGCCGAAGCTCGAAGGAAAAGCAAAATGAAGAAGCAGAGAGGCCCAAATATAATCTGCCTCGCACAGCAGAGGTTCAGCCATGTGAATGGCCTTCCGATGATTTCTTAAGAGCAGCCGGCATTTATGATGATTTTTATGAATTGGCTAAGAATACAGGCCTCACCGACTTCCTCTGCGACTAATGCGAACAGTATCTCTTACTCACCAATACTTTTGTGCAAAACTTCTACTATTATCCTAAGGAATCACCTCCTTCAGTAGAGTTTCATTTATATGATGTGGTTAAGAAGATGTCACTATATGAATTTTGCAGGGTTTGCAAAATACCTTTCGAGGGTAGCTTAGAGGAACCACATCGTAGAGATGTGGACGGGTTTATTGACACTATTACTGTAGGTGAAACTAGGAAAGTTTCCGATGCAAGAATCACTAGTATACATTTTCCTGTTTTACGCTACTTTGCAATATTTGCTAGTCGTTGCTTAATTGGTCGCGGAAACTTTGGAAACCTTAGTGTTCCTGATATTATTATTTTGTTCCATGGTTTATTCCGTGACGACTCTGTTAGTATGGGCGGTATTATTGCCAAACGGTTGAGTCTGAACCGTACAAAGGGCCCCATCTTTGGAGGTGTCTATGCTTCATGCCTTGCTGCATACTATAACATGCCTATTAGGCACTACAAAAAGGAAGAAAAATTGTTGCCTACTGTTTATTTAGATTATAAGAGTATGGTAGCACATGATTTTATTGTTAAGAATGGGGAAAATGAGCTTAAATACAAATTGTTCTTTGATAAACATAATCCTAAGACTATTACCCTGCCTGCTCCTTCCTTGTTTGATTTATCTGCAGGCAAGTACCTTGTTCCGTTGGAGGCCATTCACACCTACCGAAACCCTACATCAGCTGCAGAGTCAGAGCCAGAACCACAATTTGATCCTCAACGACAGTCTTATTACCAGTGGGATCCGGAGGTGATTGTCTGCCAGTGGCAATCTGAGTATCCATCACAGTACGACCCCAACTACAACTTTGGATATCCGCTAGGCCATCCGTGGCAATAGACCAACTTAGGCCAAAAGCCTAAGCTTGGGGGAGTACGTATTTCCCACCGACATTACATTTATGTTCACACACTCATTGCTAGAAGTCGGTGCTCATACTTTTTCATTGTAATATCCATGCTAGTTTTATTTCCTTTTTATGCTTTCTTCTTGTGTTTTTGATAAACCTTAAGAAAAAAACCAAAAAAATTAGTTGTAGCTTTTAGCTAGTTTAATTTCTATGCTTGTAGTAGTAATTAAAAAGAAAACCCAAAAAGATTTCATGTTCTTCTTTTACTTGTTGGGAGATTTCCCGTGTAAATAGTTTTATTTCTTTTCTTTTCTTTGGGGGTCGATAGGAGAAGACCATGGTTAAATTGTTGAAGTGATTCCTATATGCATTATTGTTGATTTAACCAAGAGTCCATATTGCCTTGTCTTCTCCTGTTTATTGAATGCTTGCATATTCCAGCTTAGTCCAATGCACGTGCACTCTTATTATTATTCACATCATTCGGTCGTGCAAGAGAAAGGCAATTATGACGATATATGATGGGCTGATTGAGATGGGAGAAGCTGGTATGAACTCGACCTCTCTTGTTTTTGTAAATATGATTAGTTCATCGTTCCTGATTCAGCCTATTATGAATAAAGGTGTTTGCAATGACAATTAGAGATTATAGTTGCTTATGCCATGCTTAATTAGCTAGGAGCTTATAATGGTTTACCTTGCATGCCAACATGCTATTAAAATGGTTGTGATGTGGTATGATAGTGTGGTATCCTCTTTTGAACGATTCGAGTGGCTTGACTTGGCACATGTTCACGCATGTAGTCGAAACAAAATCAGCATAGCCTCTACGATATTTATGTTCATGGTGCATTATATCCTACTCATGCTTGCATTCGGTGTTGATTAATTTTAATGCATGTTCATGATTGGTGTCGTCTCTAGCTGGTCGCTTCCCAATCTTTTTCTAACCTTCACTTGTACTAAGCGGGAATACTGCTTGTGCATCCAATCCCATAAACCCCAAAGTTTTTCCATATGAGTCCACCATACCTACCTATGTACGGTATCTACCTGCCGTTCCAAGTAAATTTGTATGTGTCAAACTCTAAACCTTCAAATAAACATTCTGTTTTGTATGCTCGAATAGCTCATGTATCAACTAGGGTTGTCTGTATCTTCCATGTTAGGCGGGTTATTCTCAAGAGGAGTGGACTCCGCTCCTCACTCACGAGAAAATGGCTGGTCACCGGGATGCCCAATCCCATGCTCTATGCAAATCAAATCAAAATAATTGCAAACAAAACTCCCCGGGACTGTTGTTAGTTGGAGGCACTCGTTGTTTCGAGCAAGCCATGGATTGATGCTTGTTGGTGGAGGGGGAGTATAAACTTTACCATTCTGTTTGGGAACCTCCTATAATTGGTGTAGCATGGAAGATATCTCCATCTCTTGGTTGTTATGTTGACAATGAAAGTATACTGCTCAAAATATTATTCACCTCTATTTCAAAATCGAGCTCTGGCACCTCTATAAATCCCTGCTTCCCTCTGCGAAGGGCCTATCTATTTACTTTTATGTTGAGTCATCATCCTCTTATTAAAAAGCACCAGTTGGAGAGCACCGCTGTCATTTGCATTCATTACTGTTAGTTTACATTGAGTATGACTTGACTGGATCTCTTTTACCATGAATTACAATGTCTAGTCAGTCCTTGATCTTTAAAGGTGCTCTGCATTTATGTTTTGCGGTCTCAGAAAGGGCTAGCGAGATACCATCTTGTTATATCATATTATGATTGTTTTGAGAAAGTGTTGTCATCCGAGATTTATTATTATTGCTCGCTAGTTGATTATGCCATTGATATGAGTAACATGAGACCTAAGAGTTATTGTGAATATGGTTAGTTTATAATCTTTGCTGAAAACTTGAATGTTGGCTTTACATATTTACAACAACAAGAGCAAACAGAGTTTGTAAAAGTTTTTCTTTATCACTTTCAGTTTTTCAACTGAATTGCTTGAGGACAAGCAAAGGTTTAAGCTTGGGGGAGTTGATACATCTCCGTCGTATCTACTTTTCCAAACACTTTTGCCCTTGTTTTGGACTCTAACTTGCATGATTTGAATGGAACTAACCCCGACTGATTCTGTTTTCAGCAGAATTGCCATGGTGTTATTTATGTGCAGAAACAAAAGTTCTCGGAATGACCTGAAACTCCATGGAGATTATTTTTGGAAATAATAAAAATTACTGGCAAAGAATCAAGGCCGGGGGGCCCACACCCTAGCCACGATGATGGGGGGCGCGCCCCCTGCATCGTGGCCCCCCTGGAGCTCCACCGACCTCAACTCCAACTCCATATATTCGTGTTCGGGGAGAAAAAAATGAGGGAGAAGGATTCATCGTGTTTTACGATACGGAGCCACCACCAAGCCCTAAACTCTCTCGGGAGGGCTGATCTGGAGTCCGTTCGGGGCTCCAGAGAGGGGAATCCGTCGCTGCTACCTCTTGAGCACTGCGTTGGATTTTCCTGAAGAGGAAGGGATAATGCAGCAAAGTAGCGTAAGTATTTCCCTCAGTTTTTGAGAACCAAGGTATCAATCCAGTAGGAGGCTACGCTCGAGTCCCTCGTACCTACACAAAAACAATAGCTCAACGCAACCAACGTGCTTAGGGGTTGTCAATCCCTTCACGGTCACTTACGAAAGTGAGATCTGATAGAGATGATAAAGAATATTTTTGGTATTTTTGGTATAGAGATGCAAAGTAAAAAAGTAAAAGCAAAGCAATAATAAAGTGATGGAGATTAATATGATGAGAAAGAGACCCGGGGGCCATAGGTTTCACTAGTGGCTTCTCTCAAGAGCATAAGTATTCTACGGTGGGTGAACAAATTACTGTTGAGCAATTGACATAATTGAGCATAGTTATGAGAATATCTAGGTATGATCATGTATATAGGCATCACGTCCGAGAAAAGTAGACCGAAACAATTCTGCATCTACTACTATTACTCCACTTATCGACCGCTATCCAGCATGCATCTAGAGTATTAAGTTAAAAACAGAGTAACGCCTTAAGCAAGATGACATGATGTAGAGGGATAGTTTCATGCAATATGATAAAAAAAACCATCTTGTTATCCTCGATGGCAACGATACAATACGTGCCTTGCTGCCCCTTCTGTCACTGGGAAAGGACACCGCAAGATCGAACCCAAAGCTAAGCACTTCTCCCATGGCAAGAAAAACCAATCTAGTAGGCCAAACCAAACTGATAATTCGAAGAGACTTGCAAAGATAACCAATCATACATAAAAGAATTCAGAGAAGATTCAAATATTATTTATAGATAGACTTGATCATAAACCCACAATTCATCGGTCTCAACAAACACACCGCAAAAACAAGATTACATCGGATAGATCTCCACGAGAGAGGGGGAGAACATTGTATTGAGATCCAAAAAGAGAGAAGAAGCCATCTAGCTACTAGCTATGGACCCGTAGGTCTAAAGTAAACTACTCACACTTCATCGGAGAGGCTTGGATGATGATGTAGAAGCCCTCCGTGATCGATGCCCCCTCCGGCGGAGCTCTGGAACAGGCCCCAAGATGGGATCTCATGGATACAGAAAGTTGCGGTGGTGGAATTAGGTTTTTGGCTCCGTATCTGATCGTTTGGGGGTACGTGCATATATAGGAGGAAGAAGTACGTTGGTTGAGCCTCGAGGGGCCCACGAGGCAGGGGGCGCGCCCTAGGCGGGCGCCCTCCACCCTCGTGACCGCCTCGTGGCTTTCTTGACGGAGGGTCCAAGTCTCCTGGATCTTATCTGATGAGAAAATCACGTTTCCGAAGATTTCATTCCGTTTGGACTCCGTTTGATATTCCTTTTCTTCGAAACCCTAAAATAGGCAAAAAAACAACAATTCTGGGCTGGGCCTCCAGTTAATAGGTTAGTCCCAAAAATAATGTAAAAGTGGATAATAAAGCCCAGTAATGTCCAAAATAGTAGATAATATAGCATGGAGCAATCAAAAATTATAGATACGTTGGAGACGTATGAAGCATTCCCAAGCTTAATTCCTGCTCGTCCTCGAGTAGGTAAATGATAAAAACAAAAATTTTGATGCGGAGTGCTACTTGGCATAATTTCAATGTAAATCTTCTTAATTGTGGTATGAATATGCAGATTCAAAAGGTTCAAGACAAAATTTCATGTTGACATAAAATTAATAATACTTCAAGCATACTAACAAAGCAATTATGTCTTCTCAAAATAACATGGCCAAAGAAAGCTATCCCTACAAAATCATATAGTCTGGCTATGCTCTATCTTCACCACACAAAGTATTTAAATCATGCACAACCCCGATGACAAGCCAAGCAATTGTTTCATACTTCTGACATTTTCAAAACTTTTTCGATCTTGACGCAATACATGAGCGTGAGCCATGGATATAGCACTATATGTGGAATAGAATGGTGGTTGTGGAGAAGACAAAAAGGGAGAAGATAGTCTCACATCAACTAGGCGTATCAATGGGCTATGGAGATGCCCATCAATAGATATCAATGTGAGTGAGTAGGGATTGCCATGCAACGGATGCACTAGAGCTATAAGTATATGAAAGCTCAAAAGAAACTAAGTGGGTGTGCATCCAACTCGCTTGCTCATGAAGACCTAGGGAATTTTGAGGAAGCCCATCATTGGAATATACAAGCCAAGTTCTATAATGAAAAATTCCCACTAGTATATGAAAGTGACATAATGAGAGACTCTCTATCATGAAGATCATGGTGCTACTTTGAAGCACAAGTGTGGTAAAAGAATAGTAACATTGTCCCTTCTCTCTTTTCTCTCATTTTTTTATTTGGGCCTTTCTCTCTTTTTTATGGCCTCTTTTTTTTCGTCCGGAGTCTCATCCTGACTTGTGGGGGAATCATAGTCTCCATCATCCTTTCCTCACTTGGTACAATTCTCTAAAAATGATGATCATCACACTTTTATTTTTCTTACAACTCAACAATTACAACTCGATACTTAGAACAAAATATGACTCTATATGAATGCCTCCGGCGGTGTACCGGGATATGCAACGAATCAAGAGTGACATGTATGAAAGAATTATGAACGGTGGCTTCGCCACAAATACAATGTCAACTACATGATCATGCTAGCAATATGACAATGATGGAGCGTGTCATAATGAACGGAACAGTGGAAAGTTGCATGGCAATATATCTCGGAATGGCTATGGAAATGCCAAGATAGGTAGGTATGGTGGCTGTTTTGAGGAAGGTATTTGGTGGGTGTATGATACCGGCGAAAAGTGTGCGGTATTAGAGAGGCTAGCAATGGTGGAAGGAAGGAAAGTGTGTATAATCCATGGACTCAACATTAGTCATAAAGAACTCATATACTTATTGCAAAAATCTAGAAGTTATCAAAGCAAAGTATTACGCGCTTTCTCCTAGGGGGATAGATTGGTAGGAAAAGATCATCGCTCGTCCCCGACCGCCACTCATAAGGAAGACAATCAATAAATAAATCATGCTCCGACTTCATCACATAACGGTTCACCATACGTGCATGCTACGGGAATCACAAACTTTAACACAAGCATTTCTCAAATTCACAACTACTCAACTAGCATGACTCTAATATCACCATCCTCATATCTCAAAACAATTATCAAGCATCAATTTTTTTCTTAGTATTCAACGCACTCAAAAGAAAGTTTTACAAATCTTGAATACCAAAGATATTATTATTAAGCAAATTACCATGCTATTAAGACTCTCAAAATAATCTAAGTGAAGCATGAGAGATCAATAGTTTCTATAAAACAAATCCACCACCGTGCTCTAAAAGATATAAGTGAAGTACTAGAGCAAAACTATAAATCTCAAAAGATATAAGTGAAGCACATAGAGTATTCTATCAAATTTCAAATCATGTATGGCTCTCTCAAAAGGTGTGTACAGCAAGTATGATTTTGGTAAACTAACAAGCAAAGATTCAAATCATAAAAGACGCTCCAATAAAAACACATGTCATGTGGTGAATAAAAATATAGCTCCAAGTAAAGTTACCGATAGAAGTAGACGAAAGAGGGGATGCCTTCTGGGGAATCCCCAAGCTTTGGCTTTTAGGTGTCCTTAGATTATCTTGGGGGTTCCATAAGAATCCCCAATCTTAGGCTCTTGCCACTCCTTGTACCATAATCCATCAAATCTTTACCCAAAACTTGAAAACTTCACAACACAAAACTTAAAGTAGAAAATCTCGTGAGCTCCGTTAGCGAAAGAAAACAAAAGACAACTTCAAGGTACTGTAACGAACTCATTCTTTATTTATATTGGTGTTAAACCTACTATATTCCAACTTCTCTATGGATTATAAACTATTTTACTAGCCATAGATTCATCAAAATAAGCAAACAACACACGAAAAACAGAATCTGTCAAAAACAGAATAGTATGTAGTAATATGTAGCTAGCACAAGATCTGGAACCCCAAAAATTCTAAAATAAATTTCTGGACGTGAGGAATTTATCTATTAATCATCTGCAAAAATAATTAACTAAATAGCACTCTCCAAATAAAAATTACAGCAGTTCTCGTGAGCGCTAAAGTTTCTGTTTTTTACAGCAAGTTCAACAAGACTTTCCCCAAGTCTTCCCAACGGTTCTACTTGGCACAAACACTAATTAAACACAAAAAATACAACCAAAACAGAGTCTAAATAAATTATTTATTACTAAACAGGAGCAAAAATCAAGGAATAAAAATAAAATGGGGTTGCCTCCCAACACGCGCTATCGTTTAACGCCCCTAGCTAGGCATAACAAGCAAGAATAGAACTAGGTATTGCCATCTTTGGTAGGCAATCCATAAGTGGCTCTCATGATAGATTCATATGGTAATTTTATTTTCTTCCTAGGGAAGTGTTACATGCCCTTTTTTAATGGAAATTAGAATCTAATATTCCCTTCCTTCATATCAATAATTGCACCAACCGTTCTAAGGAAAGGTCTACCAAGAATAATAGGGCAAGAAGGATTTCAATCTATATCAAGAACAATAAAATCTACGGGCACATAATTCCTATTTGCAACAATAAGAACATCATTAATTCTTCCCATAGGTTTCTTAATAGTGGAATCCACGAGATGCAAGTTTAGAGAGCAATCATCAAAATCACGGAAATCTAGCAAATCACACAAAGTTTTGGGAATAGTAGAGACACTAGCACCCAAATCACACAAAGCATAAAACTCATAATTTTTAATTTTAATTTTAGTAGTAGGTTCCCACTCACCATAAAGTTTTCTAGGGATTGAAACTTCCAATTCAAGTTTTTCTTCATAAGATTGCATCAAGGCATCAACGATATGTTTAGTAAACTCTTTATTTTGACTATAAGCGTGAGGAGATTTTAGCACGGATTGCAACAAGGAAATACAATCAATCAAGGAGAAATTTTCATAGTTAAATTCCTTGAAATCCATAATCATGGTTTTAGCAACATCTAGGGTTTTAATTTCTTCAATCCCACTTTTATCAAATTTAGCATCAAGATCAACAAATTCCGAATTCTTAGAACGCCTTCTAGGTAAAGGTGGATCATATTCAGTCCCATCATTATCAAGATTCATATTGCAAAACAAAGACTTAATAGGGGACACATCAATAACTTTTAGATCTTCATCATTATTTTCATAGGAACTAGAAGAACACGCTTTTATAAAGGCATCTTTCTTAGCACGCATCCTAGCGGTTCTTTCTTTGCACTCGTTAATGAAAATTCTCATGGCTTTGAGAGACTCATTGATATCATGCTTAGGTGGGATAGATCTAAGTTTCAAAGAATCAACATCAAGAGCAATTCTATCAACGTTCCTAGCCAAATCATCAATCTTAAGCAATTTTTCTTCAATCATAGCATTAAAATTCTTTTGCGAAGAAATAAATTCTTCAATATTAGATTCAAAATCAGAGGGCATCTTATTATAATTTCCATAAGAATTGTTGTAGGAATTACCATAATTAATTATTAGAGGGATTACTAGGATAAGGCCTAGGATTGAAATTTCCTCTATATGCGTTGTTACCAAAATTGTTCCTACCAACAAAATTCACATCCATAGATTCATTATTATTCTCAATCAAAGTAGACAAGGGCACATCATTAGGATCAGAAGAAACACTCTTATTATCAAATAATTTCATAAGTTCATCCATCTTTCCACTCAAAACATTAATTTCTTCTATCGCATGCACCTTTTTAGTAGATCTTTCAGTATGCCATTGAGAATAATTAACCATAATATTGTCTAGGAGTTTAGTAGCTTCTCCTAAAGTGATTTCCATAAAAGTGCCTCCCGCGGCCGAATCTAAAAGATTTCTAGAAGCAAAATTCAATCCGGCATAAAATTTTTGTATAATCATCCACAAATTCAAACCATGAGTAGGGAAATTACGTATCATTAGTTTCATTCTCTCCCAAGCTTGTGCAACATGTTCATGATCAAGTTGTTTAAAATTCATAACATCATTTCTAAGAGAGATGATCTTAGCGGGAGGAAAATACTTAGAGATAAAAGCATCTTTGCACTTGTTCCAAGAACCAATACTATTTTTAGGCAAAGATGAAAACCAAGCTTTAGCACGATCTCTAAGCGAAAAAGGAAATAGCTTTAATTTAACAATATCATTATCGACATCTTTCTTCTTTTGCATGTCACACAAATCAACGAAGCTATTAAGATGGGTAGCGGCATCTTCACTGGGAAGGCTGGAGAACGGATCTTTCATGACAAGATTCAGCAAAGCAGTATTAATTTCACAAGATTCAGCATCGGTAAGAGGAGCAATTGGAGTGCTAAGGAAATCATTGTTGTTGGTATTGGTGAAGTCACACAATTTAGTATTATCTTGAGCCATCGCGACAAACAAGCAAACTAACACACGAGCAAACAAAAAGCAAACAGGCAAAAGAGACAAATAGAGAAAGAGAGGGAGGATAGAGGAGAGAGAGAGGGCGAATAAAATGGCAAGGGTGAATTGGGGGGAGAGGAAAACGAGAGGCAAATGGCAAATAATGTAATGCGGGAGATAGGGATTGTGATGGGTACTTGGTATGTTGACTTTTGCGCAGACTCCCCGGCAACGGCGCCAGAAATTCTTCTTGCTACCTCTTGAGCACTGCGTTGGATTTCCCCGAAAAGGAAGGGATGATGTAGCAAAGTAGCATAAGTATTTCCCTTAGTTTTTGAGAACCAAGGTATAAATCCAGTAGGAGGCTACGCTCGAGTCCCTCGTACCTACACAAAAACAATAGCTCAACGCAACCAACGCGCTTAGGGGTTGTCAATCCCTTCACGGTCAGTTACGAAAGTGAGATCTGATAGAGATGGTAAATAATATTTTTGGTATTTTTGGTATAGAGATGCAAAGTAAAAAAGTAAAAGCAAAGCAATAATAAAGTGATGGAGATTAATATGATGAGAAAGAGACCCGGGGGCCATAGGTTTCACCAGTGGCTTCTCTCAAGAGCATAAGTATTCTACGGTGGGTGAACAAATTACTGTTGAGCAATTGACAGAATTAAGCATAGTTATGAGAATATCTAGGTATGATCATGTATATAGGCATCACATCCGAGACAAGTAGACCGAAATGATTCTGCATCTACTACTATTACTCCACTCATCGACCGCTATCCAGCATGCATCTAGAGTATTAAGTTAAAAACAGAGTAACGCCTTAAGCAAGATGACATGATGTAGAGGGATAGTTTCATGCAATATGATAAAAACCCCATCTTGTTATCCTCGATGGCAACGATACAATACGTGCCTTGCTGCCCCTTCTGTCACTGGGAAAGGACACCGCAAGATCGAACCCAAAGCTAAGCACTTCTCCCATGGCAAGAAAAACCAATCTAGTAGGCCAAACCAAACTGATAATTTGAAGAGACTTGCAAAGATAACCAATCATACATAAAAGAATTCAGAGAAGATTCAAATATTATTCATAGATAGACTTGATCATAAACCCACAATTCATCGGTCTCAACAAACACACCGCAAAAAGAAGATTACATCGAATAGATCTCCAGGAGAGAGGGGGAGAACATTGTATTGAGATCCAAAAAGAGAGAAGAAGCCATCTAGCTACTAGCTATGGACCCGTAGGTCTGAAGTAAATTACTCACACTTCATCAGAGAGGCTTGGATGATGATGTAGAAGCCCTCCGTGATCGATGCCCCCTCCGGCGGAGCTCCGAAACAGGCCCCAAGATGGGATCTCGTGGATACAGAAAGTTGCGGCGGTGGAATTAGGTTTTTGGCTCCGTATCTGATCGTTTGGGGGTACGTGGATATATATAGGAGGAAGAAGTACGTCGGTGGAGCTTCGAGGGGCCCACGAGGCAGTGGGCACGCCCTAGGGGGGCACCCTCCACCCTCGTGACCGCCTCATGGCTTTCTTGACGGAGGGTCCAAGTCTCCTGGATCTTATCTGATGAGAAAATCACGTTTCCGAAGGTTTCATTCCGTTTGGACTCCGTTTGATATTCCTTTTCTTCGAAACCCTAAAACAGGCAAAAAACAACAATTCTGGGCACGGAGGGCTCAGAATTAGTAGAAGCTTGTAGCATGTTCTCTTCAAAAAACAACAACAGGCGGACACTCAGAGATGTAGTGACCAGGTTTCTTGCACTTCTGGCATGTTCTCTTCTTGTGGTCATGAGTAGAAGCTTCATCATTTCCTGAGCTGGATCGTGAAGACTTTCTGAAGCCTTTCTTTTTGGTGAATTTCTGGAACTTCTTCACAAGCATAGCAAGTTCCTTTCCAATGTCTTCAAGATCACCAGAACTGCAGTCAGATTCTTCTTCAGATGAGGAAACAGCCTTTGCCTTCAAAGCGCGAGTTCGGCCATAGTTGGGACCATAGATATCTCTTTTCTCAGATAGCTGAAACTCATGTGTGTTGAGCCTCTCCAGTATGTCATACGGATCGAGTGTCTTGAAGTCAGAGCATTCTTGAATCATCAGGGCTAGGGTGTCAAACGAGCTGTCAAGTGATCTCAGGAGTGTCTTGACGATTTCATACTTGGTGATCTCAGTGGCGCCGAGAGCATGAAGCTCATTTGTGATGTCAGTGAGGCGATCAAACGTGATCTGAACATTCTCATTGTCGTTTCTCTTGAAGCGGCTGAATAGGTTGCGAAGGACACTGATCCTTTGATCTCTCTGAGTTGAGACGCCTTCGTTGACCTTGGAGAGCCAGTCCCAAACTAGCTCCGACGTTTCCAGAGAACTCACACGGCCATACTGTCCTTTGGTCAAATGACCACAGATGATGTTCTTGGCAGTAGAATCCAGTTGAAGGAACTTCTTTACATCAACAGGGGTGACATCTTCACCAGTCTTGGGAATCCAGTTCTTGACGACATACCATAGATCGACATCAATGGCTTCAAGATGCATGCGCATCTTATTCTTCCAGTAGGGGTAATCAGTGCCATCGAAGACAGGGCACGCATCGGAGACTTTGATTATCCCTGTAGTCGACATAGCTAAAACTCCAAGTGGTTAAACCGAATCACACAGAACAAGGGAGTACCTTGCTCTGATACCAATTGAAAGTGCTAGTTATTGACTAGAGGGGGGTGAATAGGCGATTTTTATGAAAGTCTTCAAAACATGGAAGTTTTGAAGACAAACGATAGAAATGAACCTATTAACATGCAGCGGAAGGTAGACTACACTAGGCAAGCCATAGTCAAGTATTCAATGAAGTGAAAGCATGAAGACTATTAGCAGCTAGGCAGTATGGATTAGGATGGAAGATAGTATGAAGCCAATCAAAACAAGTAGTCACACAGTGAACTCAAACAGATAATGCAAGCAGGCAATGACTTCAGAAGACAAACTGTAAGTAAAGAGAAGGAAGAGATAGAACCAGTTGCTTGGTGAAGACAAAGGATTTGTTGGACCAGTTCCAGTTGCTGTGACAACTGTACGTCTGGTTAGGGAGGTTGAGATTCAACTCAGAAGACCGCGTCTTCACCTTGTTCCCCTTGAGCTAAGGACACTTTGTCCCCGCCCAATCACTCTGGTAAGTCTTCAAGGTAGACTTCCAAACCTTCACAGACTTCGTTCACCAGCAATCCACAATGACTCTTGGATGCTCATAACGCGACGCCTAACCCACTGGAGGATTCACAATCCTCAAGTGTAACAAGTCTTCAGATCGCGCGGACAGAAAGACATCAGTGATGCCAAACACTCTTTGGGCTCTGGGTGTTTTGGGCTTTGTCCTCGCAAGGATCTCTCTCTCAAATGCTTTGGAGGTGGGTTGCTCTCAAACGACAAAAGTCATGCACTAACTCTGAGCAGCCACCAATTTATGGTGTAGGGGGTGGGCTATTTATAGCCACTAGGCAACCCGATCTGATTTGTCCGAAATGACCCTGGGTCACTAAGGAACTAACACGTGTTCCAACAGTCAGATTTCAAACACACGCGGCAGCTTGACTTGGGCTACAAGTAAAACTGACTCATCCAGCTCTGGATAAGATTTGCTCTCATTGTCTTCGCTTGAAGACATAGGATTTGGTTGAGCATCACTTTAGTCACTCTGACTTTGTTCACTTGGACCCCACTTCTAAGACTCAACAAAGAAGAAAATGAAACTACGAAACAACTATGTCTTCGCGCTCCAAAGACTTCATGCGATGTCTTCTCATGGCATAGTCTTCAATGTGAATATCTTCACATACCACCATTATCTTCAATGTCTTCACACATTTTTAGGGGTCATCTCCGGTAGGTAAACTGAATCAATGAGGGACTACTACCTGTGTTATCCTGCAATTCTCACAAACACATTAGTCCCTCAACCAGGTTTGTCGTCAATACTCCAAAACCAACTAGGGGTGGCACTAGATGCATGTACAGTTCCGAACGCCGACTTGATGAGAAACGCAAAGGGAAGACGTCAGTCTAGGCGTCATGGCAATGACATGGACCATAGCCAGATGAGAGAACCAAGGCGATGACGTGTTTGCAGGTGTCCTGGACATTCACGTAGGGAATGCCCATATCGAGCCAACAACACCGCATGATATTGATATATCTGTACTCGCTATGTCTATTTATATTTGTACTCGTCATGTGTACTTATATTTAATTTAAATTGAATCTCTTTGTATTATTGTACTCATGATGTTAACTTCAGATAATTAATGTAAATTGTATCTTTTTGTATTTTTAAATTAATTTTTATTTGCATTTGTATTTGTGTCTTCCTCATAATTTATATTTGTATGTTTGTGTGCAGGTTATGGCTAAAGTGCCAGTGCTTTTGCAGGGGCCCCATGACACGGGCCACCGTTGCCACCTATTTTTGAACCCAAATACTAAGCATGATTATCGAACTTTCAGACTTTGAACAATAAAGAAAACATGGTCAATACACAATTCTTTTCTTGCTCACCATGACGCTTATGTACTACTTGGTTTTTCTACGCTCACATCATGCGAAGACCAATTATGTTCGGAACCATCCTTTTTGACATCCCTCGTTAACCGGTGGAGACCTGAAACCCACACCTTTCACTTTCGTTTTGGGGAGCTTACACCTACACTAAAAGATGTTTCTATGATCACTGCTCTACAAATTAGAGGTGAGCCGTTAGTCTCTCCACGAGTATCTCCATCTTGGATATTAGATATTGCGAACCATCTTGGAATGGCAATGACAGAATCACAACGTTCTGGTGGCCCTTGGGGCATCCCACTCGCCTGGCTTCGTGATAACTTTCATACTTTATTTAGCTACGCCGATCCTGAGACGAGAAAAAGACATCTGTTCGCGTATTTGTTGTGGCTCCTTGGGACTCTGCTTCCAAATTCACATGGGGACGTAGTTCTCCCTGGTCCCATCTACATTGCAGAGAATATGGTAGATGAATCTTTTCCCAAGTAGCCAAAATACAACTTTGGTTCTGCCATGCTATGTCATACATATAGAGGCTTGTGTGATGCTACACAAAAAACTTCTTTCGCACAAAAAGCTCCGTTACTTTGTGTTGCCTACGAGTTTCTACAGTTGTGGTCCTAGGAATACCTCCCTGTAGGACGAACTCGTATACTAAATCTCGTACACCCATATGACTGTAGCGAGGGTAACAGTGCAACTATGGCCACCAGGTGCACAATTTGTTTACAATGTTTCTATGTGCACGACATACTTGATGTTAATTGGGACAATGAGGACACCCAACGTGGACTCAACACAAGCATCCGGGGAGCATCGCATGATCATGACGACACAGTTACATCATTAGTTACAGAGTTCTTCGGAGGGGACGTTATTGGCCCATCTTTTATCCCCGAGGAGTCACAACCATACGCCTACAATTACGCTTCAGGTTCGCAACAAGGATTTCAGACTCCACCACCTACGCAGGAGTCGCAGGCACATGAAGCCGAAGTGGAGTACGGCCGCGGTCTTCCTGTAACTCGACCACCTAATCACTTGTCGCTTTCCGGTCCTATGGAAAGGCCAGGTGGTCATCGTCGACTATGGTGATTCATCTATCCACGTGTGCAACCCATTGTATCTACATATGTCAGTATCAGACTTTCCGATTTAAACATCTATGTATGCGGAAATAAGAATGTAGCAGTCAAAAACAATGTTTCCCGCCTATATCTCCCGCCATACTATCCCGCTTCACTCTTTGGCTTATGTTAGGCCGAAATGATTTTTTTTTATTTTGGCTGATGAATACTATGCAACCATTGCCCATCTTAGACATTGAAAAAATATATTTTTGCGCAACCCTTTCGCCTCAATATTTTCCCGCCAACTCTTTCCCTTCATATGTTCACGCCACCCATTTCCCGCCAACCCCTTCCCGCCATATCTTCCCGCCACCCATTTCCTGCCATATGTTCCCGCCATATCGCAGTCGTTATTTCCCGCCATTTTCTCCTCTCTACCTATAAAACCCCCTTCAGACGGAGGTGCATAAGCATTCCAGTGTAGTGTAGTCGAGATGTCCCACTATCCTTTCGATCATAGTTTTCATCCTGCGATGAGCAAGACTCTTCTGAGGCTAGCTACCGATTTCAGGATGGACAATAGGGTAGTTCCATGGGACGAACTCACCGGTAGTGACACCATAATGAATGAGTTGTTTCATGAATTACATAGGTCTAGGTGGCCTGAAAGGACGTATGAGGAGGTACGTAAAGAACTTCTTAGGTTGCATGTAAGGTGGAAGAAGGTAGTGGAGCTGAAGAGTGAAACTTTCAGAAGGACTGCAGGAAAGCATCCATTTTTATGGACCGACAACAGCGAGGACGAAAATGATATCTTCATGCTGCCGCTTCCGGGTTCTGCATCGTCAAAGGACAAGAGTTCTGCATCGTCCAAGGGCAAGAGTACTGCATCCCTGAAGGGCAAGAGTTCAGCATCGTCCAAGGATAAGAGTTCTGCATCCTCGAAGGGCAAGAGTTCTGCATCGACAGAGGATGACGATGATGCCTTCATGTAGTTTTTAAGCTGTATTCCAGTTCTACCGTTTAATTCAGATGTACTTGCATTATTAATTAGTTTGTACTCTCTTATTGTACGCCATTATGTTCTATCTTAATTTTATTTTGTAGTTATTGCACGCGATGTTCGATAATTAGTGGAGGGAAATAAAATGCCACTAATTTATTCTAAAACTATATTTTTTTCATTATGACATGGTACAACTGAAAATAAGATACATCGTATTATTGAAATAAAGCTACATTTAACTACTGAAATAAAGCTACATTAAACTGCAGAAATTAAGATACAAACGATTGCGAAATTTAAAATACTACCACATGAATCTACTGAGTCCAGCATGGATATTTTCCTTTTCCATCGCCAGTTTCTTTTGCTGTCTTGGCCTCACGAGCCCTTTCTTTCTTTCTCTGTCTCTCCGCCTCACGAGGCTCCTTTCGCTGTCGTTCCTGCTCCTCCATGCGACGAGTCTCTTCCCTGTTTTTCTTTTCTAAATCCTGGAAAAAAACGGTGTTGCTCCGCATAGTATTCTTTTAACTCTCTCTCTTGCTCTGCTTTCTCCTCAGCTTCCGCCTTCTCGCGTCGCTCTTCCACATAGAAACTATTCCATGCTTGGCGACTTCTTTCACGAATCTCAGTCACTGCCCAAGCCGTCATCTCCGTGTCAATCCAACGATAGTACATGCATAGAGGCGGAGGAGACAACAACAAGAAACAAGAATGTTAATAAAGAATCAATCAAAATACCAACAATATCTATTCGTGATGGTTAAAGCATACCGGAGGCTTGTCGTACTCTGAAATAGCTACGGGTGGATCTTCCTCATAATTGGCGCACATGAAAAACTTCATGTCCAACCAATCTGAAAAATCCGTCACCTCCTTCACCTTGTAAAGATCGCCACACCAACACCGCAGGACTGCCACTCCCGGAGGCAAACTTGCATTCTTCATTTTCCTCGGCCTAATACTTTGATCCGAGCAAGGCAAACTCATACCCACTGAAAAAAAAGCGGACACACTTTGCACAGTGGCGATTTTGAGGATGGCTGGACGACGGAAGACGAGAGCCTCAGTGCCTTGTTTTATAGGCTCGGACGACAAATGATGCCGAGAAAATAGGCGCGAACAGACAAAATGTTAGACAAGAAATATACGTCATTCAAACAGTGTAGAGGAGCACCGCGGAGTGTCGGCACAAGGCGTCAAAAATGCACCTAGCGCACAGCATCGGATTCCCGCCCGTGCAAATGAGCGTCGTCGCGTGGGAATCCTTGCCGTCTGCCACAACACAGGTTGTCGGGCCGCATGCGTGGGAATCGTTGTGTGAGAATAAATCACCGCAGTCTGCAACAGGGACGCTGTCGCGCGTGCAGCGGCAACAGAGGTGCCACCTACAGGTTCCCGCGGCGTGTGAGTAATTCCCGCAGTGGCGTCACATCCACTGAGGCAAAAGAAGCAAAAGCCGGAGTGATTCCCGGGCAGCAGCAGGGCATCAGCATGGCAAAAGTAACCAGTGTCGGCACAAGGGGTCAAAATCCAGAGATTCCCGCCCATGATAATCAGCATTGCACGGGAATCAGCGTCGTCTAAGTCCTTGTCGTGCGTGCAGCATGAACAGCAGGGCCGCCACCTGCGGTGGCGTCATGGCCCATGCCTCGGCGCGCGCGCAGCAGGGGCTGTCGGCCAGGGAGCGGCAGTGGCAGCGCTCGCCGCCTCGCCCGATGGCGGCATGGCCCACCACTCATGGCCCGTTTCGTCCCAGCTACGCCACTGTGCAGAAAACCGTTGTGCCCCGCGCGGCCGCCTCCTGCCGTGGCGGCAGGGCCCGCCGCCTCCTGGTGTGGCGGTAGGTGCCATGTGTCGCCTGCCGCGCCTGCCGTCACTAGTGAGGGGGTTCTTTTTGACAATTTTATCCGCAAGTGGTCTTTTTTGACAATAGCGTTCGGTAGGAGGTCATTTTGAACAAAAAATCGTTTTATAAAGCCTCCTTTGTGAAACTGCCTGTTATCGATCAATAATGAATCATTGGGACGGTGGATGTGCGTGCGCTGACATGGTTTTATAGAGCCCTCGTGCCTTTGGGAAATACTGTGCTATCGGGCGATCATGAATCATTGTCAGCGATCAGTAATGGTTTTTTTCCTGATCTTGTTCTTTTTTGTAGACGTCAAGATTCTTTTTTTTATATGCAGTACAAACGCATATACTTACATACACACACATACACTTATTTGTATAAATGCATACGCGCATATCCTATGTCCATGGGCATCTTTGAAATATTGAATCGGCACAACATTCGGAGATTCATGAAGTCGCCACATGCGCCTCTTGATCGATGAAAACGTCTCATCACACTAGACAAGCATCACCGAAAAACATGAAATAAATCCAAGAACATATGAACACTAGTGCCAAGTCTACGACTTGAACCCTGGTACGTCACTTCCACCACAAAAAACCTGACCATCCGAGCAACACTCAGTTCGTCTATATACGTCAAGATTAACATGTTGGCAAATGATAGGGCAGTCGCTGTTGCAGCCAGCTGTGTCTGCATTTTTTAAAGTTCATGATTACTTTTTACATTTTGAGAATATTTTTGAATCCACAAAGATTTTTCAAATTCATGAACTTCTTTTAAATCATGATTTATTTTTTCAAATGCGTGAACATTTTTTTGATTCCGCAACCTTAAAAAAATCGTGAACACATCAAATTCATGAATATTTTTTCCAAATCATGAACTTCTTCAAATCTATAAAAGAAACCAAGCCTTTTTTTTCTGTGCTGGTGGAGTCTTTCTTTCCACAAGATAGAGCGAGAAAAAAGCCACAAGCAAAGGACCGGGCGTCTCTGGAATTTGTGTAGTCGTATAGCCGGATCTTGCAAAACTTTGGCAAATAGTAGTACCAAGCAAGAACTAACACAAGTCTCCTTGAAATATGTACAGACCATGGATCTAATTAACTGTGGATCTCTCCGGCTCTGACGTCCGGAGTGAAAGACACACCGACCAGCGGATTGAACCGGAAAAATGGTCGCAGACAAAGTGCAGAACTAGCTAGAATACGATCCACTTCGTGGCAGCTGCGCTGCTCCCGTCGGCGGCGTCGATCGTCCTGGAATGCGCCAGCGAGCATCCGTCGACGGCCTTCTTGCCCCCGGTCGCCGCGCGCAGCAGCTTCGTCCAGAAGCTCGTCGCCGGCTTCTCCCTCCTCCTTCTCATCACCAGCACCGCCTCGTCGCCGTCCACGGCCACCACCCGCTCGTGCCGCATCAGCAGCGACGGCCTCGCGGCGCGCCTGATCTCCCGGTGGAACCCGGGGCTCGCGGACCCCGACGACGCGCCGGTGGACGCCTCCGTGGACGACGCCTCCGAGTCCGAGTCCGAGCAGCAGGAGGAGCGAGAAGCCGCCTCCCCGCGCGCGACGACGGACGGCAGCGTCGCCGAGGGCGAGAGGCGGGACAGGCGCTCCCGCAGGCAGAGCGGGCACACCCCGGGCGCCCCCTGCCGCCAGTGCCGCCGGCACGCCGCGCCGTCAACCTTGCTCAGCTTCTTGCCCATCGCCATCCGCGCCAGTAGGATCGACCACAGGATGTCACGGCCGGTCAGCGAGTTCTTCAGGTAGAGTAGTAGTAGTTGTCGTTGTTGTTTGTGCGTCAGGGCGCGGGTGTACGTGTGGGCATATATACTACTCCCGTTGGGTCAGGTGCCGTTGGGCTGCGCGGGTGAGCTTCGTGGATGTTGCGTGGCGATCGGGATGGCTGGCTGGCTGGCTGGCCATGGCGTGCGTACGGAGCCTGGCTGGGTCCTGGCTGGCGGCGCGTGCGCGCGGGAGGGCCGGGCTGTTCCTCCCACCGGCAGCGGCACGGTGGCAGTGGCAGCCATGCACGGCTTTGTCTTTGTTCCTTTTCACTTTTGAGAATCTTTTTACTTCTCTTTGTAAAAAAGGGGTCTTTTTGGAAGCTTCCCGCCGGGGATCTTCATTCATGTCCTTGGGTTCCACGGCGGCCGGCGGGGAATTTCGCTCCGTTATCGCCGCCTCTTGTTGGGTTGCTTTCCGCTTGACTTGTTTTTGCGACTCTCGGCAGTGCCGGAGCAAGGAGATGTGCCAATAGCAATCGGGATATGGGTCACCGCAGAGCCGTGACGTTGATGGATGAGTGTGTGCGTGCGCTGTTGCACTTGCACTGGCATTGCACCTGCCGGCAAAGAGCCGGAGAAACTGCTGTCCGTGTTGGTTAAATGACGGGGACGTGACAGTGCCCATCGAGGAATATATGGAACGGACTCGATGTCGATGATTGATTTTGCGGATGCTATTTGGCGAACATTAGTCGGGAGCCGGATGCTGGCGAACCTCCTCCCTTACCCCCTGCCATCTGATCTGGCTGCACAGATATTGACGCAAATACTTCTTTTTGCGGGTAGACATTGACGCAAATACGACGCCAAGTCTTCGTAATGGCTCCGTTCCATGCCTCATTTCATAGGGAAGCCCAAAGTTGCTCTATTTCATTTTATTTCACTTCCTAGCACTTTCTATCATTTAATATCCATCCATTTGGTCTTATTGACATAAGAGATGTCAGCTCTTTGAAAGAGTTCATCGTAAGTAGTTTTCTGATGAGCGTCCTTTTTTATTATTTCTTTTAAAAAAGTGCGAACTCGTGCCCTGCTACAGTTTATCCATGCACTCACTAGTTGGGTTACAGAGGTCCTAGTGAACACTTTGCACTCAAACACATTTATGTATTCGAGTTAACTTGTTTTTAAATATGTTTTTCATTTGAGAAAAATCCTAAAAAATTCTGAAATTTCCCATTGTTTGAAAGAACAAAAATCCCTATTTTCAGAGGGGATTTCCCCCCTAAATTGCCATGTGCATTTTTATTATATGTAGCATGTCATTTTTAATGTCTTTTTAATGGCCCTGGAAATTTATTTATTAAGAGCATGACATTTTAATAATTATTAAATGCCATTTTTATTAAGAGAATGTCATTTTTATTATTAAGACCATTGCATTTTTATTATTGTTAAGATGGCATTATTAATTTGTCAATAGGATGGCATTTTAATAATTAAGAGCATGGAGTTTTATTATTAATAACATGGCATTTCTATTATTAGGATGATGATGATTTTATTATTAACAGGTGCTAGTTTTATTATTGAGGGCATGGCATTTTTATTAGTGTTGACATGGCATTTTTTATTATAAATATGATGGCATTTTTTATTTTAGACGATGGCATTTTTTTGCTTTAAATTGCATGGAAGTTTTTTTGGCTTATCCAAATAAATATTATATCTACAGGATGTCAATTTTGTAAAGGAGCACAAGAATTATATATTTTTTGGATCATGGCATTTTCATAATTTTCTGTGTATTTCTTTGTTCATGGCATTCTTTTTATCTAGAGGATGGCCATTTTTAAGTTTAACATGTCAAAAAATTCTAGATCAATCAACCTTTTTTAATTTTAAAGCTGTAACGTGGCAATTTTACTTAAGTGGGCATTTTGGGTCTCCGGGGCTGGCCCTGGCCTGCCTGCTGGTGAACGAGCAAAAACGGTCGGCGGAGCTGCTCCCTCGGCGAACGAATCGTTTGATGGGAGCAGCTCCTTGGCGATCGAACACCATATTAGGTTCCTTGATTTGTGCTAGTATTCAATAATTTGTGGTTTGAAGACTCAAACATAGTACTACTGCTGAAACTGCTACACTTTAGAACTCTCTATTTTGTAAATTCTTATAGAAATTCTATTCGATAGGATTTTCGGCCTCCTTTGATTTACATGAACTTTGTACTCCCTTCGTCCGGAAATACTTGTTATCAAAATGGATAAAAGATGATGTATCTACAACTAAAGAAATTATGGAGGGAGGGGGGGGGGGATTCACTATTACTAGTTGGGGGAACTAAAGCGTGAAACCAAGCAGTGGTGGAGCTACGTTGTAGCTTACAGGGGCCATGCCCCCCCCCCCCCCCCCCAGCCTTGACAAAGAATAGGAAGGAAATGTCTTAAGGGATGCTTGGATTAGAAAAAGTATACACTTTGTCCCCCCCCCCCCCAAACAATTAGTATTTCTGTTTGGCCCCCCTGAAGATCCTGCCTAGCTCCGCCAGTGAAACCAAGAAAACCGAAAAGGGTCGGTCATTTCGGTTTTCTTGGTTTCGCGCTGGGCTGGACCGAGCGCCCAAAAAGAAGCGCCAAGGTTGCGTCAGCGGCCCGGTTCCATGCATGCACATGCGCCCGGTCGAGACCAAAATTTGCAAATTGTTTTCATTTTACTAATGGGACGCACGAGTGTCCATATTTGGTCCACTCGCACACACAAAATATTCATTACGTTTTAAAATAAATGACTCAACTTTGTATTAAAAGACTATGTTTGCTACGGCCTCTTCCCATTCTTCCCCATAGCTCGCCAGGACAAGTTTTGCACCTGCGCTGGGTTAATTAAAAATTGCACGCGATAATTTTACTGCGTCTGTCGGCATGGCCGCGCAGTCGCAGCTCTATCCCCGGATCGACTGGGACAGTAGTCACCGCGTGCGTACGGACGGCGCGGTGCCTTGCTAGCTGCACGGCCGTACGGCGTCGACGACAGCGGAACCACTCCCGTGTTTTAATACTGTTTGCCACGCGGTGACGCTGCCGCGTCGGTGCCGCCGTGGCGGTGCGCTCGTCTACGAGTTTGGCACCGCGCGGAAAGAAACCTCATGTCCTGCGTACCGTCTACAGACTCGCATCGAGTCGCTTGCGGAAGCACGCGGCGACGTGGTCGATCCCGCCATTGCCGACGGGCAGCCGGGCTATTAATGTGTCCACATACCACATTGCTCTCGCCCATTGGCGCTGGCCACTTTTCTGTATCCGACCCTAGCTCGCCTTTTTCTTATTCTCGAATGAGCCAAAGTTCAATCGCTTTAGCTACCTGTCAGACGACTGGTCTAACATGCACACTGTTTACATCAACTTTGTGTCACATCATCAATCAGTTTGTAAAATCAGCCAATCAGCCTTATTCCTCCTACGGTCAGCGGTCGACTGTGTGCAAAGCAATCACGTTAGCGTTCAGTTACCACCAGGAGAAGGAACCACCATAGGCTGACCACGGGCTCCCTCATAGGCTGACCCTTGCAAATTCTCGGTGGCTCAGATCTACAGTCGCAGAGTTCACCTCTACCGTGCTCCACACCTCTCCCGGTGGGTCTTCCTTCCTTGTCTTCTCACCTCCCAATAACTCCATCGATCGATTTTTCAACGTTTCTGCCGTCCTATCGTCTCTCCAATTAACTTCCCCACCATTGGTTTCCCATTACCCTCGACAGATGATCTTCATGTTCGCTAAGGTAAGGGAACCGGCACCTTGTGAGCGAGGTCATCGGCGCCATTGTGCACGCCCGTGGGATTAGCGGCTACGATGGCGCCGGGCGGGCGATGGGGGCCGTTGTTGCTGCCGCCGTCGTGCTCACACTATTTTGATGAAGCCCGTCAATGTTGCTAGCTTCTGGCCAGACCGATGGATTGGCGGCGACGGTGCTCCGGAACACTTCGCTATACCTGCGGATGAATATGGCGCTAGGCATCCTGTGCAGGTTCTAGCTCGTGAAGGGCCACGCCGTCAAGTACCACATGATGACCAATTGACCATCTGCTCCATTGTGCACAACCTCAAGCTCAAGTTGCAGATTGGCTACTGACTATTCCATTTTTCTCTAGCATATTCTCTCAATCGTGTAACTTAAGGTAACTCCAGTCCCTCAGTTTTGTTACCAGGATTACACTGATTTTCCTGAAGACATGTGGAATTAGCTTGCAATCTCCTTTGATGGTATGGCGCCCATAATCTTCTTTGTCGTTCATCATATCATCTATTGTGATTACTAATGTATTCTGCATGTATCTCTACATAATTAAAATAGTGTTTGCAGGTTACTTTTGTTGTTAATTTCTTCTTAATGATGGGCAATTCTAACCTGCTAGCCACGTTATGGTGATACAAATCTCCTTTAATGCATGGTATGGCTTCCACACACCTCCTTTGCCGTTCAACACGTAATCTGCTAACGTGTGAAGAAATTAGCTTGCACAAATCTCCTTTGATGGTATGGCTTCCATAATCTTATTTGTCGTTCAACAAATCATCTATTTGTGATTACTGATGTATGCTGGATGTATCTCTAGATAATCAAAATATCATATGTTCGCAGGTTACTTTTTATGGGGTCAAAATTCCTCTCAATGACGGGCAATTCTAACCTGCTAGACACGGAATACATTTTTATTTTTTAAGCGGGTTGTGCATGAAATGGTTTTACTTTAGCTGGGAGACAACATGCTTAACAGGTGTTTCAAATTATTTATATTTTCTTTGTTTAATATATTCAATTTTTTGGCTACAATTTCCGCAGCAACGCGCGGAGTATCATTTAGTTTTAAAAATCCGGTCGGTCAGTTTTATGACTGTTGATTCAAATGCTTTGTGATACGTGTGGGAGGTCACCATGGATTTGACTGACCCTATTATTTCTTTGATTGATTTTCCCTTTCCTTGTTGAGTGCATGACGCAGCATCCATGCATGCATGTCTCCCATTCGTGACTCTTGCACGCATATGCATGGATGAAATGCATGCCAATCTTAGTTTTGCACGCTTCCCCCCTTAGTTTTGCGGGTGAAAAAAGGGAGGAATGTTTTTGCTTCTGTTTTAACTAGATGATATCCCGTGTTTTGCTACAATAAGCTTGTTAAAGAAAATGTATAAATAGTTGATAAAGATAACTAAACCTAATGAAAACGAATTATAATCTTGAAAATCAATTAAAAAAAGCGTCTAAAAAAACCTTTTGAATTATAGTTAGAAATGTCATTCGAACAAATATATGAAGGATGACTAACATACATGCATGACGTGGCAGCGTTACATGCATAGACTAATGCAAAAATAATTATAATTTATAAGTTAATCCATGGCTTGCTTATGTGGTATACTTAATGCATGGCTTAGTGGGTGAGAAGTCTTACCGTCAAAAATGTCATTTCGAACAAAAATATTAAGGATGACTAACATGCATGTACGATATGACAATGTTACATGCATAGACTAATGCAAAAATAATTGTAATTTATAAGTTAAATGCATGACTTGCTTATGTGGCAGACATAATGCATGGTTTAGTGGGAAAGAGGACTTCAATGCATGGCTTAGTGGAGATGTTGAGGTGGACACTTTGCATGTTGAGAGAATTGTTTTTTTTTTGAAGAATATAGGACGACCATGTTAGCTTTTTTTTCATCTTTTTTCAGAATTCCTTGTTTACTTTATGTGTTTTCGGATGTTGAATGTGTGTAAATGTATACACGTAAGTACTATGCGTGCAAATTATACCAGAGTGTGAAAATTTCACTATTACTAGTAAGGTGCCCATGCTACGCTAAGCACATGAAAGTAGAGTCAAAAGTAGTTTAGCCACATTCAATTATTCATGCTACCATATAGAGCGTTGTTTACTTTGCAAGGTAGGTGAAAACGCTAACAATATGTTCTCTTGTTGCATATCACATCATCATTTTATCTTGTCCTATATTTCTAATGCCAAAGTTTAGAACTGTAGCTTGTTTGAATAAACATTTGAGATATCTCCACATTTATTATATCCCATTTAAAATGATATGCCCCATTAACACATTCTTTAAAAAGCCACACTTACAGATTTGAGCGGATTTGAAATCAACATAACCCAAATGTTTGAATGTAGTTGAAAGTACCTGAGGATGTGCAGATGAGATAATAAGCGGAGTTTTGTAAAAATATCAAAGATTCAGTGTCCAATATAATATTTCACATCATTTGCTACCATAGGTTGCACAGAAAGATTGATAAAATATGCAACGAGAAAAAAGAAAGACATGGACCAGGTTAATGCAAGGCGTCAGGCGTCAGCTGATAAGTGCAGATTATTAGTCCATACATGGAAATTTGCGTCAAGAGTTCATGACATATGTTCGACATATGCAACCGGGAAGACTCAAAGGAACCATTCAACGATTGTAAACATTATTTGTTTTGGAGGAGCCCATTTTCATCTACTGTACCTAACATCCAGTACGTCTAGTGTGGTCATGCTACTCCATGGCGACAAAATCATTAACATTTTGTATTTAAAAACATTTTCTCAACAGTTTTTTAATTCGTGAATATTTTTCACAGATATTACTTAAAATTTGGAATATTTTCCACAGATATTACTTAAAATTTGGAATATTTTCTGAAATTGGGAACATTTTCTTATTTCACAAACAATTTTAAAATTCACGGACATTTTTCCTAATTTGTGAACTTCTATTAAATCCATGAATTGATTTTCAAATTCACGGACAGTTTTGAAAATCCGCGAACGTTTATGAATTCGTTAACATGTTTCTATCCTGTACGAACGTTTTCATAATTCAGAATATTTATAAAAAATTATGTATGTTTTAAGTTTTCCATTGTTTATGTTGTTTCCCTATTTTCTTTGTATATGATCTGAGTCTCTGAGGCCCAACTCAGCCGACCGGCCAGCCCAGAAGCGAGCGTCGCGTGTTTGTTCGGGGCACCCTTATTTCTCGCTTTAAGCGAGCAGGGGGCAGCCAACGCGTTGGACGGGCCACGCGCGAGCAAGGCCACAGCCTGTTTTTCTGGGTTTCTTTTACGTTTTCTGGTTTCGTTTTTTGTTTTTTGTTTTACTTTTTTTATATTTTAAAATATTTTAAATATATATATTACATAAAAAATCTAAAAAAACATTTCAAAAATGTTGAACAAGTACTTAAAAAATATTATCAAGCATTCAAAAAAATATTGAACAAGTATTTGATGGATGGAGGGAGTACGAAGCTTAGCCTAGCAACAGTGTACGCGTGCATCCATCCACCGCGCCGTCATTATCTTCTTCCTGACCGATAGTGTCGTGGACTAGAGCATTGACAACCGCATATGACAAATATGACCCCTCAAACGCCCGCAGACGTGCCCGGGTAGTGACCGGTCATGCCTCAAATCGTCACAACTGTATCTGGACACCTCATACTAGATTCTTAAATCCACACACAAGCATGCAAAGAAAAACCTACGTACTACATAGATCAACTAGTTACTTGCCGGAAATTCGACTATCTCCGTGCCCGGCTCCGGGTACATGGGCGGCAGCTGCAGGTCCGGCTGCTCCGCTCCGGCCTCCTCCTCTCTTTCTGCGCCGAGTTCGATGAAGAGCGCGTCGGTCACCGCCCACTACTGCCGGAGGATATGCCGGTTGGCCTCCACATAGGCCTCATCCTGGATGGACTCTAGGATGGCCTACTGCCCGACATCTCCGCGGCTTGGGTGATGGCGAACTCCGCCTCCGCCTCCTCCATGTTGAACTCCATAGCAGGTTGCTCTGCCACGTCCTCCTCAGGATCCGCCGCCTTCGTCCGCTCCGGCAGCTGCTCTACCTCCTCCTCCTCCGGTTGCTCCTCCTCCTTCCCCTTTGACCCCGGCGAGTCCGGAGGTAGCCCGACAACGATGCGGGCAGCGTGCCTAGCCTGGATCTCCTCTGCGATCTGGCTCCGGCGCTCTATCATGAGCATAACATTGAGCATTTGTAATAAATTAAACTTTGAATCTCATGATGTAATAAAATGACGTATGTTGCACGATATTCATTTTCTATTGAGTGTCCTAGCTAATGATCGAGTGATAGCACGATGAACTCATAGATTCGGATCCTACCAGGTCTGCTCGCTACAAGATGTCTGGTCTTAAGGGTGTCAACATTGTTGCTGGAGACCTAAAGCGCGCAGAGGATACTAAAAACATAATCGATGCAAATTTGGCTAATGAAAAACTTGATGAATACACGTTGTGGATTGATCTGACTGAGATGCCCAAGGGCAAGAAGTCAAATCTGACTGAAACCTCCTTTTAGTTGGTGAAGGAGGTGAAGGAAGTCCTCTTCAGCCTGATGACTAATCCAAGACTGCCCAGATCACCCTCGATCTTGGTTGATTTTTTTTAGTAAAATGCGTGTAACACCTCGGGTGTAACTTGCCATATTTGTATTTCAACTCTTGCCATTTTCGGCTCTAAGTTATGATATTCCCTCGTGGTTGGGTTTTGTCTTCGTTTTGCATTTTGTTCATGTCATGCATTTCATATCATGTCATCATACGCATCTCATTTGCATATGTGTTCGTCTCATGCATCCAAGCTTTTTCCCCATTGTCTGTTTTGCGATCCGGCACTCCTACGTCCTCCGGCGCCCCCCTTTTGTCTCTTTTTGTGAGCAGGTGCTAAATGTTCTCGGAATGGACCGAGATTTGCCAAGCGGCCTTGGTACACCACCGGTAGACCGCCTGTCAAGTTTCATGCCATTTGGAGTCCGTTTGATACTCCAACGGTTAACCGAGGAACCGTAAAGGCCTCGTGTGTGTTGCAGCCCAACATCCCTTCAAAGTGGCCCAATAACACATCCAAACCCCCTCCATCCTCTCGTCCGTTCGATCACGATCGCGTGGCCGAAAACCGCACTCCATTTGGACTCTCCTAGCTACCTCTACCTATAAATAGACCTCCCCCTCTGAAATTCGCGGTAAAAAACCCTAGATCTTCCCCTCTCGCCCGCCGGACACGTCCGGGCGGAGCCGGACACGTCCGCCGCCGCGCCCGTCCAACCACAGGCCGCCATGTGGCATCACGCCACCCGCCGCCGCCGCGGCCCGCGCAGCCCGCCGCCGGCCCACTCCCCGTCGACCGGGCCCGCGCCTCGCCCCGCCGCCGAGCACCCGCGCCGCGCCGCCTCCTCCTCACCGCCGTTTGCCCCGCCGTCCGCCGCCTTGGCCGGCGACCGCCGTCGCAGTGCCTCGCCGGCGCCGCTCTTCCCCGGTGCTGCTCCGTGCCGCCCTCGATGCTCCTCCTCGCCGGCGCTGCAGCGCGTCACGGCGCGCCCTTGCCGGATCCCTCCACTCCGGCAAGCTCCGATCGCCGTCGTCTCCTCCTCTCCAGCGAGCCCGCCCCGTTCAACCTCGATCCACGCGCCGAACCCTAGATCTGGGCATCTCAAAGGTCGAAATTCCCTATGTCATTTTTTTGCATTCTGAAGCACTATTCTTCATGCCATAACTCTGTTATCGTAGCTCCGCTTTGGGCGTGTGATATATCAAATTGTTCATCTGGATGTGATCTTCATTTTGTTCCATTGCACCATGCTTGTTTGAGTCCATCTTGATGTCCAAATTGTTGATGCAAGAGTGCTATAAAATGTTAGTTCATGTTTCTTAACAGATCTTTAGCATTTGTCATTGTTGCCAAGATTATTGTGTGCTGCATATGGGCATGAGCTCTACATGTGTTTTGGGCTATGCCATGCCATCTTTACAGGGGTGTATGCCATGTATTTTTGTGATCAAGGTGGTGACTAGCACATCCATGCAAAGTAGCTCTCGTGATATTGCTGATTTCAGGGACTTGGAATTTCACTAAGTCTTTGCTCGGTTGTTATTTTTATGCCATGTATTCATGTTGCTATAGAGAGATCCATGCTTCTTTTGAGTATGTTCAGTAAGGATGATTTGGGCATATGGTTATGCTCTATCCATCCATGCCCCTGTTTGCATTTATGGAGTACCCTAGCATGACTCAATCTTGCTCTACTTTTGCTATAAAATGTTCCTGGCAGATTGGTTACGTGTTAATCAATTTTGCCAAGGTTGTTGTAGTTGATCCATGCATGCTATGAACTTGTTCTTGCTTTGCTTGGCTTCATGATCATGTCTTCTTGCTGGTAGTATGCTTAGCCTGTCATGCAATGCCTTGTGTTGAGTGCATCGACCTCGCAAAGAGGCCTTCATAATTCTGTTTATGCCATGTCCAGTTTTCTGCTAAGTCTGTGATGTTGTTATCTTTTGCATTTTTGACATGCTTGTTTGAACCTAATCTTGTGTGATTTAGCCGTAGCTCAGTGTTCATCTTTTGTCAAGCATCTTGAGTAGATCACTGCCATGTGCTTTGTTGCTATGTTGGAATGCAGTAGCTTAGTTTCTTGTTGCATTCTAGATGACATCGTGCTGTTAATCGCAGAATTGTGCCATTATCGTTTTGCTTGCCTTTTGCAAACCGTGCATCCGATTCCGGTGATCTTTATATCGATTTCGACCGAAATCAACTCATCTTCCCAGCGGCACACTTGGTTTGCCAAGTTGAGGCCTGGTTCAATCTTTTCCTTCCGGAGCATGCATATGCATTGCATATCACATCCCGCATATCATGTCATGTTTTGCATCATCTTGCTTGCGCATTGCACCGTGGTTGATTATTGTTTTCCTTTGCTTGTGTTCTTGCTTTGGGTAGAGCCGAGAGACGAGTACGTGATCGAGGAACCCGTTGAGTACGCTTACGAGGATCAAGCTTACGTCAACTCGAAGAACTTTGCAGGCAAGATGACCATACCCTCGAAATCACTTCTATCTTCGCTTGCTAGTTGCTCGCTCTATTGATATGCCGCGATTCCTACCACATGCTTTATCATGCCTCCCTTATTTCCATGTCAAACCTCTAACCCACCTTGTCCCAGCAAACCGTTGTTTGGCTATGTTACCGCTTTGCTCAGCCCCTCTTATAGCGTTGCTAGTTGTAGGTGAAGATGGAGTTTGTTCCTTGTTGGAACATGTTTATTGTTGGGATATTATTATTATATCTTGTTTACTTTAATGCACCTATATACTTGGTAAAGGGTGGAAGGCTCGGCCTTATGCCTGGTGTTTTGTTCCACCCTTGCCGCCCTAGTTTCCGTCATACCGGTGTTATGTTCCTTGATTTTGCGTTCCTTACGCGGTTGGGTTATAATGGGAACCCCTTGACAGTTCGCCTTGAATAAAACTCCTCCAGCAAGGCCCAACCTTGGTTTTACCATTTGCCACCTAAGCCTTTTTCCCTTGGGTTTCGCGGACTCAAGGGTCATCTTTATTTTAAACCCCGGGCCAGTGCTTCTCTAAGTGTTGGTCCAACCTGAGCGATGTCCGGCGCCCCCTGGGCAACCAGGGTCTATGCCAACCCGACGTCTGGCTCATCCGGTGTGCCCTGAGAACGAGATACGTGCGACTCCTATCGGGATTTGTCGGCACATCGGGCGGCTTTGCTGGTCTTGTTTTACCATTGTCGAGATGTCTTGTAACCGGGATTCCGAGTCTGATCGGGTCTTCCTGGCAGAAGGAATATCCTTCGTTGACCGTGAGAGCTTGTGATGGGCTAAGTTGGGACACCGCTTCAGGGTTTGAACTTTTGAAAGCCATGCCCGCGATTATGGGAAGATGGGAATTTGTTAATATCCGGTTGTAGAAAACTTGACACTTAACTTAAATAAAAATGAATCAACAGCGTGTCTAACCGTGATGGTCTCTTTTTGGCGGAGTCCGGGAAGAGAACATGGTCTCGTGTTATGCTTGAACGTAAGTAGTTTCAGGATCACTTCTTGATCTTTGTAGCTTCTCGACCATGCTTTGCTTCTCTTCTCGCTCTCATTTGCGTAAGTTAGCCACCATATATGCTAGTGCTTGCTGCAGCTCCACTTACTACCTTTTCCTACCCATAAGCTTAAATAGTCTTGATCGCGAGGGTGTGAGATTGCTGAGTCCCCATGACTCACAGATTACTTCCAAAAACCAGATGCAGGTGCCGATGATGCCATTACAGGGGATGCGACCGAACTCAAGTGGGAGTTCGACGAGGATTCTGGACGTTACTATGTTTCCTTTCCAGACGATCAGTAGTGGAGCCCAGTTGGGGTGATCGGGGATCTTTCGCATTTGGGGTTGTCTTTATTTTGGTTCCGTAGTCGGACCTTGATTGTATTCTAGATGATGTAATGCTATATTTATGTATTGTGTGAAGTGGCGATTGTAAGCCAACTCTGTATCTCTTTCTTATTCAGTACATGGTATGTGTAAAGATTACCCCTCTTGCGACATGCCTACTATGCGGCTATGCCTCTAAGTCGTGCTCCGACACGTGGGAGATATAGCCGCATCGTGGGTGTTACAAGTTGGTAATCAGAGCCTTCCCCGACTTAGGAGCCCCCTGCTTGATCAAATCGCTAGCGTTGTTGAGTCTAGAAAAATGTTTTGAGTCTTATAGGATTATATATATTGGAGAGTAGGATTCTTTTTACTCCTCAGTCCCTTTGTCGCTCTTGTGAGGCTTCCTGACGTAGAGTTTTGACTCTTTGATACGTCTCCAACGTATCTATAATTTTTGATTGTTCCATGCTATTATATTATAAACTTTGGATGTTTATGGGCTTTATTATGCACTTTTATATTATTTTTGGGACTAACTTATTAACCCAGATCCTAGTGCCAGTTTCTGTTTTTACCTTGTTTTAGAATATCGCAGAAAAGGAAAACCAAACGGAGTCCAATTGACCTGAAACTTCACAAAACTTATTTTTGGACCAGAAGCAACCCAGGAGACTTGGAGTCCATGTAAGGGAAGCTTCAAGGAGGCCACGAGGTAGGGGGCGCGCCCTCCACCCTCGTGGGCCCCTCGTGGCTCCCCTGACGTATCTCTTCCTCCTATATATCTCAATATACCCTAAAACGATCGGGGAGCACAATAGATCGGGAGTTCCGCCGCCAGAAGCCTCCGTAGCCGCCGAAAGCCAATCTAGACTCGTTCCGGCACCTTGCCGGAGGGGGCAATCCCTCTCCGGTGGCCATCTTCATCATCCCGGTGCTCTCCATGACGAGGAGGGAGTAGTTCTCCCTCGGGGCTGAGGGTATGTACCAGTAGCTATGTGTTTGATCCCTCTCTCTCGTGTTCTTGAGGTGATACGAACTTGATGTATCGCGAGCTTTGCTATTATAGTTGGATCTTATGTTTCTCTTTCCCCTCTACTCTCTTGTAATGAATTGAGTTTCCCCTTTGAAGTTATCTTATCGGATTGAGTCTTTAAAGATTTGAGAACACTTGATGTATGTCTTGCCGTGCGTATCTGTGGTGACAATGGGATACCACATGATTCACTTGATGTATGTTTTGGTGATCAACTTGCGGGTTCCGCCCATGAACCTATGCATAGGGGTTGGCACACGTTTTCATCATGATTCTCCGGTAGAACTTTGGGGCACTCTTTGAGGTTCTATGTGTTGGTTGAATAGATGAATCTGAGATTGTGTGATGCATATCGTATAATCATACCCACGGATACTTGAGGTGACATTGGAGTATCTAGGTGACATTAGGGTTTTGGTTGATTTGTGTCTTTAAGGTGTTATTCTAGTACGAACTCTAGGGATGTTTGTGATACTTATAGGAATAGCCCAACGGATTGATTGGAAAGAATAACTTTGAGGTGGTTTCGTACCCTACCATAATCTCTTCGTTTGTTCTCCGCTATTAGTGACTTGGGGGTGACTCTTTGTTGCATGTTGAGGGATAGTTATATGATCCAATTATGTTATTATTGTTGAGGAACTTGCACTAGCAAAAGTATGAACCCTAGGCCTTGTTTCAACGCATTGCAATACCGTTTATGCTCACTTTTATCACTTGCTACCTTGTTGTTTTTATATTTTCAGATTACAAAAACCTTTATCTGCTATCCATATACCACTTGTATCACCATCTCTTCGCCGAACAAGTGCACCTATAAAATTTACCATTGTATTAGGTGTGTTGGGGACACAAGAGACTCTTTGTTATTTGGTTGCAAGGTTGCTTGAGAGAGACCATCTTCATCCTACGCCTCCTACGGATTGATAAACCTTAGGTCATCCACTTGAGGGAAATTTGCTACTGTCCTACAAACCTCTGCACTTGGAGGCCCAACAACGTCTACAAGAAGAAGGTTGTGTAGTAGACATCAAGCTCTTTTCTGGCACCGTTGCCGGGGAGTTTAGCGCTTGAAGGTATATCTTTAGATCTTGCAATCGAGTCTTTTAGTTTCTTATTTTATCACTAGTTTAGTTTATAAAAGAAAACTATAAAAATGGAATTGAGTTTGTCTCATATGCTTCACCTTTTTAATATCTTTCGTGAGTATGATGGAAAGGATAATTGTGCTCAAGTGCTAGAAGAAGAAATCTATAAAATGTTTGGCACTAAATATTTGAATGATGAGAATGATTGCTATGTTGTTAGTATGAATTCCTTGAATATCCATGATGCTAATGATATGCAAAGCCACAAGCTTGGGGAAGCTATGTTTGATGAAGATGATATTTTTTTGTCCCCCAAGTTTTGATGAGCAAATTTATTATGATGAAAGCATGCCTCCTATCTATGATGATTATTGTGATGACACGTATGCTTTAAAGAATAATGGTAACCATGAAACTTGTCATCTTGATCTTAATTTTCAATCACATGATAGTTATTTTGTTGAGTTTGCTCCCACTATTATTCATGAGAAGAATTTTGCTTGTGTGGAGAGTAGTAAATTTTCTATGCTTGTAGATCATGAAAAGAATGCTTTAGGTGCTGGTTATATTGTTTAATTCATTCATTATGCTACTGAAAATTATTATGAGGGAGGAATATATGCTTGTAGGAATTGCAATAATATCAAGTTTCCTCTCTGTGTGCTTAAAGTTTTGAAGTTATGCTTGTTTTACCTTCCTATGCAAGTTGATTCTTGTTCCCACAAGTTGTTTGCTCACAAAATCCATATGCATAGGAAGTGGGTTAGACTTAAATGTGCTAGTCATATTCTTCATGATGCTCTCTTTATGTTTCAATTCTTATCCATTATGTGAGCATCATTGAAATCATCATGCCTAGCTAGGGGCGTTAAACGATAGCGCTTGTTGGGAGGCAACCCAATTTTATTTTTGTTCCTTGCTTTTTGTTCCTGTTTAGTAATAAATAATTCATCTAGCCGCTGTTTATATGTGGTTTTATGCTTTTAATTAGTGTTTGTGCCAAGTAGAACCTTTGGGAAGACTTGGGGAAAGTCTTGTTGATCATGCTGTAAAAAAACAGAAACTTTAGCGTTCACGATAATTGCTACCATTTTTATCTGGACAGTGCTATTTAGTTAATTCTTTTTTCAGATGATTAATAGATAAATTCCTCAGGTCCAGAAATTTATTTGAGAATTTTATGAGTTCCATAAGTATATGTTTGATCCAGATTACTACAGACTGTTCTGTTTTTGACAGATTCTGTTTTTCATGTGTTGTTTACTTATTTTGATGAATCTATGGCTAGTAAAATAGTTTATAAACCATATATAAGTTGTAATACATTAGTTTTAACACCAATATAAATAAATAATGAGTTCATTACAGTACCTTGAAGTGGTGTTTTGTTTTCTTTCGCTAACGGAGCTTACGAGTTTTCTGTTAAGTTTTGTGTTGTGAAGTTTTCAAGTTTTGGGTGAAGATTCGATGGACTATGGAATAAGGAGTGGCAAGAGCCTAAGCTTGGGGTATGCCCAAGGCACCCCAAGGTAATATTCAAGGACAACCAAAAGCCTAAGCTTGGGGATGCCCCGGAAGGCATCCCCTCTTTCGTCTTCGTTCATCGGTAACTTTACTTGGAGTTATATTTTTATTCACCACATGATATGTGTTTTGCTTGGAGCGTCAATTTATTTTTTTAAGATTTGCTTGATTTTATTTAGAACAATGTTTTGCATCTTTTATTTCAATAAAAGTGGCATTGATAGTCTTTACTATGCCTATTTTAGAAGTCCACATGTTGCTGTTTGAAAACAGAAAGTTTACCGCTGTTGCAATAATTCGCTAGAAAAGTCAGAATGTGATAAAATGTTGAAACCTTTTTCATATTAATATATGATAAATTTACTACAGTGGGAATTTTTTTCATAATTTTTGGAGCTAGGGAAGTATGGATCTTGCTGCACCCTTTACAGACTGTCCTGTTTAGGCAGATTGCTGTTATGTTTGCATTGTTTGCATATGTTTGCTTCTTTAATGATTCTATTTGAGGATAGGAATATTAAATATGCAGTGGCATTTAGTATGAAATGTTGAATAATAATTTTAGTGATTTGATACAGTAGAGTATGGTAAGGTTTTTTGCAATGGTTTATACTAACTTATCTTACGAGTCCTTGTTGAGTTTTGTGTGGATGAAGCTTTTGAGATTTAGGGAGACCGTGATATGAGAGGAATCAAGGAGACACAAAAGCTCAAGCTTGGGGATTCCCAAGGCATCCCAAGATGAGGTCTCAAGCGTCTAAGCTTGGGGATGCCCCGGTTGGCATCCCACCTTTCTTCTTCAACAACTATCGGTTAGTTTCGGTTGATCCTAAGTTTTTGCTTCTTCACATGATGTTTGCCATTATTAGAATGTCATTTTATTTTGCTTTGCTTGATGTTTGAATAAAATACCAAGATCTGAAATTCTTAAATGTTAAGAGAGTCTTCACATAGTTGCATAATTATTCGACTACTCATTGGTCTTCACTTATATCTTTCAGAGTAGTTTATCATTTGCTCTAGTGCTTCACTTATATCTTTTTAGAGCACGGTGGTGGTTTTATTTTGAAGAAATAGATGAACTCTCATGCTTCACTTAGATTATTTTGAGAGTCTTAAATAGCATGGTAATTTTCTTAAATAATCCTAATATGCTAGGTATACAAGAAGAATAATAAAATTCTCTTACGAGTGTGTTGAATACTATGAGAAGTTTGATACTTGATAATTGTTTTGAGATATGGAGATGGTGATATTAGAGTCATGCTAGTTGAGTAGTTGTGAATTTGAGAAATACTTGTGTTGAAGCTTGTGATTCCCGTAGCATGCACGTATGGTGAACCGTTATGTGATGAAGTGGGAGCATGATTTATTTATTGATTGTCTTTCTTATGAGTGGCGGTCGGGGACGAGCGATGGTCTTTTCCTACCAATCTATCCCCCTAGGAGCATGCACGTAATACTTTTCTTTGATAAATTGTTGATTTTCGCAATAAGTATATGAGTTCTTTATGACTAATGTTGAGTCCATGGATCATACGCACTCTCACCCTTCCACCATTGCTAGCCTCTCTAGTACCGCGCAACTTTCGCTGGTACCTTTAACCCACCATATACCATCCTCAAAACAGCCACCATATCTACTTATTATGGCATTTCCATAGCCATTCCGAGATATATTGCCATGCAACTTTCCACCGTTCCGTTTATTATGACACGCTCCATCATTGTCATACTGCTTTGCATGATCATGTAGTTGACATCGTATTTGTGGCAAAGCCACCATTCATAATTCTTTCACACATGTCACTCATGCGTTATTGCACATCCCGATACACCGCCAGAGGCATTCATATAGAGTCATATCTTGTTCTAAGTATCGAGTTGTAATTCTTGAGTTGTAAGTAAATAAAAGTGTGATGATCATCATTATTAGAGCATTGTCCCAGTGAGGAAAGGATGATGGAGACTATGATTCTCCCACAAGTCAGGATGAGACTCCGGACCGAAAATAAAAAGAAGAGAGAAAAAGAAAAGAGGCCATAAAAAAGAGAAAAGGCCCAAATAAAAAAAGAAAAAAATGAGAGAAAAAGAGAGAAGGGACAATGTTACTATCCTTTTATCACACTTGTGCTTCAAAGTAGCACCATGATCTTCATAGTAGAGAGTCTCTCATGTTATCACTTTCATATACTAGTGGGAATCTTTCATTATAGAACTTGGCTTGTATATTCCAATGATGGGCTTCCTCAAAATGCCCTAGGTCTTCATGAGCAAGCAAGTTGGATGCACACCCACTTAGTTTCCTTTTTGAGCTTTCATATACTTATAGCTCTAGTGCACACGTTGCATGGCAATCCCTACTCACTCACATTGATATCTATTGATGGGCATCTCCATAGCCCATTGATACGCCTAGTTGATGTGAGACTATCTTCTCCTTTTTGTCTTCTCCACAACCACCATTCTATTCCACCTATAGTGCTATATCCATGGCTCACGCTCATGTATTGCGTGAAGATTGAAAAAGTTTGAGAACATTAAAAGTATGAAACAATTGCTTGGCTTGTCATCGGGGTTGTACATGATTTAAATATTTTGTGTGGTGAAGATAGAGCATAGCCAGACTATATGATTTTGTAGGGATAGCTTTCTTTGGCCATGTTATTTTGAGAAGACATGCTTGAAGTATTATTATTTTTATGTCAATATGAACTTTTATCTTGAATCTTTCGGATCTGAATATTCATGCCACAATTAAGAGAATTACATTGAAATTATGCCAAGTAGCACTCCTCATCAAAAATTCTGTTTTTTTATCATTTACCTACTCGAGGACGAGCAAGAATTAAGCTTGGGGATGCTGATACGTCTCCAACGTATCTATAATTTTTGATTGTTCCATGCTATTATATTATCAACTTTGGATGTTTATGGGCTTTATTATGCACTTTTATATTATTTTTGGGACTAACTTATTAACCCAGAGCCCAGTGCCAGTTTCTGTTTTTACCTTGTTTTAGAATATCGCAGAAAAGGAAAACCAAACAGAGTCCAATTGACCTGAAACTTCACGGAACTTATTTTTGGACCAGAAGCAACCCGGGAGACTTGGAGTCCACTTAAGGGAAGCTTCGAGGAGGCCACGAGGTAGGGGGGCGCGCCCACCCCCCTAGGCGCGCCCTCCACCCTCGTGGGCCCCTCGTGGCTCCCCTGACGTATCTCTTCCTCCTATATATCTCCATATACTCTAAAATGATCGGGGAGCACAATAGATCGGGAATTCCGCCGCCAGAAGCCTCCATAGCCACCGAAAGCCAATCTAGACCCGTTCCGACACCCTGCCGGAGGGGGCAATCCCTCTCTGGTGGCCATCTTCATCATCCCGATGCTCTCCATGACGAGGAGGGAGTAGTTCTCCCTCGAGGCTGAGGGTATGTACCAGTAGCTATGTGTTTGATCTCTCTCTCTCTCTCGTGTTCTTGAGGTGATACGATCTTGATGTATCGCGAGCTTTGCTATTATAGTTGGATCTTATGTTTCTCTTCCCCCTCTACTCTCTTGTAATGAATTGAGTTTCCCCTTTGAAGTTATCTTATCGGATTGAGTCTTTAAAGATTTTAGAACACTTGATGTATGTCTTGCCGTGCGTATCTGTGGTGACAATGGGATACCACGTGATTCACTTGATGTATGTTTTGGTGATCAACTTGCGGGTTACGCCCATGAACCTATGCATAGGGGTTGGCACACGTTTTCGTCGTGATTCTTCAGTAGAAACTTTGGGGCACTCTTTGAGGTTCTATGTGTTGGTTGAATAGATGAATTTGAGATTGTGTGATGCTTATCGTATAATCATACCCATGGATACTTGAGGTGACATTGGAGTATCTAGGTGACATTAGGGTTTTGGTTGATTTGTGTCTTTAAGGTGTTATTCTAGTACGAACTCTAGGGATGTTTGTGACACTTATAGGAATAGCCCAACGGATTGATTGGAAAGAATAACTTTGAGGTGGTTTCGTACCCTACCATAATCTCTTCGTTTGTTCTCCGCTATTAGTGACTTGGGGGTGACTCTTTGTTGCATGTTGAGGGATAGTTATATGATCCAATTATGTTATTATTGTTGAGGAACTTGCACTAGCAAAAGTATGAACCCTAGGCCTTGTTTCAACGCATTGCAATACCGTTTATGCTCACTTTTATCACTTGCTACCTTGTTGTTTTTATATTTTCAGATTACAAAAACCTTTATCTACTATCCATATACCACTTGTATCACCATCTCTTCGCCGAACAAGTGCACCTATACAATTTACCATTGTATTGGGTGTGTTGGGGACACAAGAGACTCTTTGTTATTTGGTTGCAAGGTTGCTTGAGAGAGACCATCTTCATCCTACGCCTCCTACGGAGTGATAAACCTTAGGTCATCCACTTGAGGGAAATTTTCTACTGTCCTACAAACCTCTGCACTTGGAGGCCCAACAACGTCTACAAGAAGAAGGTTGTGTAGTAGACATCACTCTTCTCTTCTCAAATTTCACGAATTTTTTTTAGGATCACGCGGGTATCTTGGAATCGTTTCGATGGTTTTGTGACGAGAACATTGTTCTTGGTGCCTCCTGGCATTTAGGGGTTGTGGCAGTGTCCCGGGGAGTTGAGCTCCGAGGTGTTGTCGTCACAATTTTATCATTGCAGTTCTGGAATACCTGAGTTCGCCGACATCGAAAATCTCCTTTATGCAGTTGTTGGTGAGATAACCTCGACGCCACCCAGTACTGGGGTGGGAGTTCGGGAGTATTGCCATAACTCATATAATGGATGCTTTTCGAAGGTTGAGGTAAAAGATTTCCGAAGGTTTCTTGGTTATGTGTTGAAGGATGGATACAGCTGGATGTAGGATTTGCTAGTTTTGGGTGAGATATTATGCTTCCCCTGTATCCCCAACACCTGATTGCATAACCAGAAAGTTTCGGGAGTTTCATAGGTGGGAATTCATGTAGCTCTAGTATTTCTTCCCGTAGATATTTGGTTTGTGATTGGGTAATCCTTACCAAGTATTTTTTCATATCCATACCTTGTTGTTTTATTCATCTATCTTTATCTAAGTGGCTTCTCAACTTATGGAAGTGTGATGATTTACTTTGGAATTCGTTTGCTCATTCTTGTTCAATTTTAAGGCTATATGTTGCAATTTTGATCCATTGATTCAGCTTGAATATATGTCTTTCAAGATGCTAACGGATGTCAACCTCTTCAGGATGGCTCCTCCAACGCGTCAGAATCCGGAACCTCCACCACCACCTCCACCTCCGGAGGCATGGCAAGCTGTCATGGCCGCTACCAACGCCAACACGCAGATGCTTATGCAACTCGTGCAAGAGAGCAACCAAGGAAATCAAGGCCATGACAACAATCAAGCTCAGTTTGCTACCCTCAACCAGTTCCTCGCAAACCAGCCGAAGTCTTTCAGTAATTGTGTCGAGGCCACGGATGCTGACGATTGGCTCGTGGATATCTGCAAACATTTTGAGTGCAGCAACGTCAGGCCTGAGGACTTTGTCAAGTTTGCTTCGTTCCAACTCAAAGACCAAGCTGTTGAGTGGTATCAATAATACAAAGATTCCAGAGGAGGTCATGTGATTACCTGGGATGATTTCCGCCGAGACTTCAAAGCTCACCACATTCCTCAAAGTGTTGCTGAGAGTAAGTGCGAGGAGTTCCACAATCTGAAGCACGACAGCTTGTCTGTTTACCAATACAACATCCTGTTCCAGAGGCTCGCTTGCTTTGCCAAACAAGACGTCCCTGACGAGAATAGCATGATTTATCAATTCAGAGGTGGCCTCAGAGAAGATCTACAACTAGCTCTTGTGCTTTTTGAGCCGACCAAGTATGATGAATTCTACAACATGGCACTAAAGCAAGAAGCTGCTCAGCTCAAGTGCGATGCATCTAAGAAGAGAGTCAGGGATGCAACTCCTTCTTCTACTTCAACTCAAGTGGCAGCTAAGTAGCAAAAGTTCTGGTTGCCTCCTCCTCCTCCTCCGTTCCATTAGCCTTATCAGCAGAAGAGGAAAGGTGGCAATGGATCTCCCCACCCACCCAACCCAAGCTATCAGAACAAAGCTTCGTCATATGCTCCAAGGTCAAGTGTTCCGTATCACCGGCCACTCTCAGAGGTTACGTGCAACAAGTGTCAGCAGAAAGGGCACTATGCGAACAAATGTTTCAACCAGAGGCGCCTTCCACCTCCTCCTCCTATGAGATCTTCCTGCAATGCAGTGGTCAAGCACAATCCCAAGTCTGCAAAGGTCAACATGATGAACGCAACTCAGGCAGAGGACTATTCAGAAGTGATCATGGGTAATCTTCCTGTTAATGGTATTCCTGCAAAAGCCCTTTTCGATACTGGTGCATCGCATTGTTTCATTTCAAGACCATTTGCATCTAAGCATGAGTTGCTCTTCCAAGATTTTCCTAGACAGTTATCAGTTGTCTCTCCGGTTAAATTCATGAACGCAAGCTCTATGGTTCCGGATGTTTCTATCAAGATGGGCGACTATAAGTTTCTGTCCTCTCCAATTGTTCTCGGTAACTCGGATATTGATCTAATTCTCCAAATGGACTGGCTTTCTAAGCACAAGGCTCAGCATGATTATGCTGCCAGGGAGATTCAATTGACACACTCGTCTGAGGATGTGATCATCTATGCAGCTCGTGATGACACCATTCGACTATTTTCTCTCAACGAGAAGGGCGAGTTGAATGCCATCTCTCAGATTCCAGTCGTTTGTGAATATCAAGATGTCTTTCCAGAAGAGCTTCCAGGAATGCCTCCTCTCCCCCAGTTGAATTGGTCATTGATCTTGAGCCTGGCAAGGAACCTGCTTGCAAACGTCCTTACAAGCTTGGACCAGAAGAGTTGAAGGAGCTGAAGAAACAACTCGATGTACAAGAGCGTATGGGTCTGATCCGACCAAGTTCTTCTCCATGGGGTTGTGGTATTCTTTTTGTCAAGAAGAAGGATGGCACAGACCGACTTTGTGTCGACTACCGCCCATTGAACAAGAAGACCATAAAGAACAAGTACCCACTTCCCAACATCAATGAGCTTTTCGAAAAACTCAAAGATGCTCAAGTATTCTCCAAGCTTGACCTTCGTATAGGTTATCATCAGATTCACATTCGTGAACAAGATATCCCCAAGACAGCATTCAGAACAAGCTATGGTTCCTATGAATACACTGTCATGTCTTTTGGCCTTGTCAATGCTCCTCCAACGTTCTCTCGCATGATGAACTTCATCTTCAACCCCTACACAAATGATTTCGTCTTGGTGTATCCCGATGATATTTTGGTCTTTTGCAAGAACAAGGAGGATCATGCCAAGAATTTGAGATTGGTGCTGGACAAACTTAGAGAACATCAATTCTATGCGAAGTTTTCGAAGTGTGAGTTTTGGCTCGATGAGGTTCTCTACCTTGGCCATATCATATTCGCCAAGGGCATAGCTGTTAATCCTGAGAAAGTGTCTGCAATTGTGAATTGGGAATCACCTCAGAATGTGAAGCAGCTCCGCAGTTTCCTTGGGCTTGCAAGCTATTGTCGAAGATTCGTTGAGAATTTCTCTAAGATTGCGAAGCCTCTTTCCAACCTCCTCCAGAAGCATGTGAAGTATGTCTGGACGCCTGATTGTGACATTGCTTTCAACACCCTCATAGAGAAGCTAGTCACAACTCCAGTTCTGACTCCTCCTAATGAATCCAAACCATTCGAGGTCTTCTGTGATGCTTTCCTTCAAGGTCTCGGTGCTGTGTTAATGCAAGAGAAGAAAGTTGTGGACTATACCTCTCGCCAGTTGAAGCCCAACGAAAAGAACTACCCCACTCATGACCTCGAGTTGGCGGCAGTTGTCCATGCTCTTTTAACATGGAGACATCTCTTGTTGGGAAGGAAAGTGGACATTTTCACTGATCACAAAAGCCTCAAGTACATCTTCACTCAACCCAACCTCAACCTCAGGCAGACTCGTTGGGTCGAGATGATTCAAGAGTATAATCCGAGTATTGAATATACTCCAGGCAAGGCCAATGTCATTGTAGACGCTTTGAGCAGGAAGGCTTACTGCAACAGTTTGATTCTCAAGCCCTTCCAAACGGATCTTTGTGAAGCTTTCCGCAAACTTAATCTCCAAGTTGTTCCTCAAGGATTTATTGCCAACCTCCAAGTCTCTCCTACTTTGGAAGATCAAATTCGTGAGGCACAACTTCTTGATGCCATGGTGAAGAAGGTGAAGATTGGGATTGCCAAGAGTCAACCCAAGTACAAGTGCTATCGCCTTGATGACAAAGATACTCTTTTCTTCGAGGATCGAATTGTTGTTCCTGAGGGTGATCTACGTAAAGTCATTATGAACGAGGCTCACAATTCACTCCTTTCTATTCATCCTAGAAGTACAAAGATGTACCATGACCTCAAGCAGTCGTATTGGTGAACTCAAATGAAGCGAGAAATTGCTCAGTTCGTGAATGAATGTGATGTCTGTAGAAGAGTGAAAGCAGAACACCAACGACCAACTGGTCTCCTCCAACCTCTTGCCATTCCAGAATGGAAGTTTGACCATATTGAGATGGACTTCGTGACTGGATTTCCCAAGTCCAAACATGGAAATGATGCTATCTTCGTCATCATCGACAAGCTTACTAAAGTGGCTCATTTTCTTCCTATCAAAGAATCTATCACAGCAGCTGAGTTGGCAGAGCTATATACCTTCAGGATTGCCTCTTTTCACGACATTCCGTAGTTGATATCTTCAGATTGTGGAAGCATCTTTACTTCTAAGTTCTGGAATTCCTTCCAGAAGGCTATGGGCACCAACATTCGCTTCAGCACAACCTTTCATCCTCAAACTAGTGGACAAGTCGAGCGAGTAAATCAAATTGTTGAAGATATGCTCAGGGCTTGTGTCATTTCCTTCGGTACGAAATGGGAAGATTGTCTTCCATATGCCGAGTTCTCCTACAAAAACAACTTCCAAGCGAGCTCGGGCAAGGACCCATTTGAGATTCTCTATGGCAGAAAGTGCCGTACTCCTCTTAACTGGCCAGAGACTGGTGAACGCCAACTTCTTGGCAACGACTTGATCACAGAGGCTGAAGAAATGTGCAAATTCATTCGTGAAAATCTCAAAGCCGCGCAATTGCGCCAGAAGAGTTACTATGATAGGAAGCATCGTGACTTGGCTCTCGAGATCGGAGACCATGTCTACCTCCGCGTCTCTCCAATGAAAGGTACTCGTCGCTTCGGTATCAAAGGGAAGCTTGCCCCTAGATACGTGGGTCCTTTCAAGATCATTGGCAAAAGAGGCGACCTTGCCTATCAACTTGAGCTTCCATCCAACTTTGCAAATGTGCACGACGTGTTTCACGTGTCTCAGCTTCGCAAGTGTTTCAAGACTCTTGACCGCACCGTCAACTTCGAAGAGATTGATCTCCAAGAAGACCTGTCTTATCATGAGCATACCGTTGCTATTCTTGAAGAAACTGAGCGCAAGACTCGCAACAAGTCTATCAAATTCATGAAAGTGAAGTGGTCACATCATTCCGACCGAGAAGCCACCTGGGAATGCGAGGACCACCTCCGTTCCGAATATCCGGAGTTCTTTCAGTCCTAGATCTCGGGATGATATCCTTTCGTAGTGGTGGAGTGTTGTAACACCCCGGATGTAACTTGCCATATTTGTATTTCAACTCTTGCCATTTTCGGCTCTAAGTTATGATATTCCCTCGTGGTTGGGTTTTGTCTTTGTTTTGCATTTTATTCATGTCATGCATTTCATATCATGTCATCATGTGCATCTCATTTGCATACGTGTTTGTCTCATGCATCCGAGTTTTTTCCTCGTTGTCCGTTTTGCGATCCGGCACTCCTACGTCCTCCGGCGCCCCCTTTTGTCTCTTTTCGTGAGCGGGTGCTAAACGTTCTTGGAATGGACCGAGATTTGCCAAGCGGCCTTGGAACACCACCGGTAGACCGCCTGTCAAGTTTCGTGCCATTTGGAGTCCGTTTGATACTCCAATAGTTAATCGAGGAACCGTAAAGGCCCCGTGTGTGTTGAAGCCCAACACCCCTTCAAAGTGGCCCAATAACCCATCCAAACCCCCTCCATCCTCTCGGCCATTCGATCACACTCGCGTGGACGAAAACCGCACTCCATTTGGACTCTCTGTGGGGACCCCGACTCATAAGTCGTGATCACCGAATGCACGTGTAGAGTGATCCCAGAGATCAATGCTCACTGAACACACAGAAGCTGAATAACAAGAGTCTTACATCCATACATACCGCATTACACAAGTAGGACCATTATGGTCAAGTCTTGAGTATAACATCGCAGCGGAAATCTTCGTCGATAACTTGGACCCATGCCATCTGCCTTAACCCTACAGGCATTCTAACTGGGAAGCGTCCTAGCTCGCATGTTCGTCACCGAGGTACTCTTCTTCATATTATGTTCTTTCATGCCTGGCCAATAAAATAACCAGTGGCAAGCCAATGAGTACTTTGAATGTACTCGCAAGCAACCCAAGGGTGATAACAGAATAATTATGCAAGGCACTACAGCTAATTTGGCATTTTTGCGGAAAGCTAGTTTTTCTCATGCAAGTATGATCAACATTTATCAAGGATATGAATGCGTCTGCAACAAGTATCAGGAGGTTACAGACATCAACATCGGTATAGAGTTGTGAACAACTCATACTCAAGCTCATCGTGACTTCCTCATGAATCACGTCAACAGATTTACCAAACCGTGTTGTTTGTCAGAAACATATGGACGTAGTCTAAGCAGCACGACCCAACTGTCCTTGACCATGGACATGGCTATTCGAATAGTTTTACACTCTGAAGAGGTTGCACACTTTACCCACAAGATCCGGGGAACTTCCGTGTCATCCACGACCCGCGGTACCTCAAGTACCCGGGGTAAGCACCCGATCACTATCTTTCCTTAGACGACACTAACACGGAGTCCACTCGATTGGTAGTAACCCCCATGCCCAACATTTCACAACTTAAAATTGCAGAGCCTCGCTCCTATATTCATCACATACCACTGGCACGGGGTACCAACGGTGTGTCCGGTGCCCCATAAAAATGTTCTTGGCCGCCCTACCTGGCACGACCCCGTCCCGAGAGAGAGCACCAACTCTCCCCCGTCACTAGTAATGCGGGCTCCAAGCTAGTATCGTCCTAGGTAATCAATAATGCCCTTTCCCATATAAGGGTAGAGTGGTTGCGCATGTAAGGTTGGGACAGTCGACAAATCTTAAATCTAATCCGTCTCTGTAAACAACACTTTTATCGAGCCTCGATACACTATCTCTCCACCAAGTAGTGACCTAGTTCATCATCATCTCCCAGGGGCATTAGTGGCACCCACTGGGCTGTTTGCAAGTATGTCAACCCATACTTGTTTCTTTCCATGCATAACCCTGACCCACTTTGTGTAGCCATCTACTATAGCATATTTCTACAACCCACCAACACAACTCTAAGCAAGGGTAGAGTCATGAACAATGCAAGTATCAATGGAGTATGCAACGGAGGCAAGCCTAGCAAGGTTGCCATTCAAGATATATATCATGCACTCGATGAAACAACGAAAATGCTTTTATGATGAAAAAATGGTTCATCATGGTCAAAGGGCTGCTTGCCTGGTTCATCAGAGTCTTGAGATCTTCTGGTCCTTCTCCAAGTACTCCGTCTACTTCGTCAACTAACGTCGAAACAATCATAATAAGCAACACAACAAGGCAGAAAATAAAAGTGCTCTAAAAATATGGATTTGACTTTTTTAGGACTTCCCTGTTCATAAGAAAAATAACCAGGGTGGTTTCACTGGAATTGGATTAGTGAATATTTCTGAACATTTTGATATGATGGGATCAAGGGGTTTATGGATTTGCAAGAAGTGTAGAGAAACATATTTTTGAAAAATGAGCAAAGGCACCCATTTAACAAAACATGATTTTAGAAGCATCTAGGAGTTGGTTTCACTGGATTTGGAGTTCAAATGATTTTCCTATGAATTTACAAAGTTGACAAATATGAAGAAATGTCTCACTATTTGGTGTGGTACAGAAATTATTAATAAAAATGTTCAGAAACTAATTTATGAACTTAGAAGCATCTAGGAGTTTGAATCATGGAATTTGGATCAATTTTAGGCTCTCTGTGATTTTGTAAAGTTCAGCACAGAAATAAGAAAATAGGATTTATTTAATATGTGTGAAGGGAAATGTGCTAGAAACATGTGCAAAAAGCACCATGTGATAGGGCATGATTTTAGGAACTACTAGAAATTTGAATCATCCAATTTGGAGTTAATTTGAATAATTTGTGGATTTTACAAGATATCTGGAAAAAGAAAAAGAAAGAAACAGACAAGGGCTTTACCCTTAAGAGGCGCACATGGCGAGGTTTAGCAGCAGGACGCCACTGGGCCGGCCCAGTGGCTCGCCCGCACGCGCGCAGGGGCCACGTCAGAGGCGGCTTCCTGGAAACACGCCTTCACGCGGGAGAGGCGGTTAGGGCGGAAGCCGTCTCCACTTAAATAGGCGGGCCTGCCCACTGGGTCGCTGATGCGCAGGCCCTAGCGGCAGGTCGCCTTCAACCTCCCGCGCAGCGCGACGGGAAACAGAGGAGGCGAGGCCGAGCGGCGCCGGCGCTCTCCTTGGTGGCACCGGCCACCTCCGTCGACGCCCAGCACACCGGCGTGCTCAGGAGAGCGTGCCACATCCGTCGAGGTGCGCTACGATCTCTGGGGTAGACGGATGTGAGCACACTATCGGCCATGGCGGGCAAAGCCAGCGGTGGTGTTTGAGCTTGATGGTACGGCCATGGGGAGGAGAGGAAATGGCGCGAGAAAGCTCCACGGCGGTGGTGGCGATGCTCGGGAGTGGTTGGGGAGAGAAGGGAGGCTCGGGATAGCCCGAATTAAAGCGGGGGTCCAGGGCGGCAATGGCGGCAGAGGAGGAGGAAGAAGGCACGGGAGGAGGCGTGGGTCGGTCTGGGAGGTGTATGGGAGAGAGAGAGCGAGGGGCGTCCAAAGAGGGGCTCGACGAGGCTCTATATGGCAAGGCCATGGTGCACCGCGAGCCGCACTCGCGGGTGCCAGCGGAATCGGTCCTGGGGACCGTTGGGAGGGGCCAGGCTGGGTCAGTGGCGCTCGTGGAGTCCGTCCAGGAGAGAGGGAGTTAGAGAGGGAGCGGGGCGAGGTCAGAGGCGGGCCAGCCGCGTGGCCAGGGAGTGGCCGAGTCGGGCGGTGCTCCGGCACGCGACGACGGGCTCAAAGGAGAGAGAAGGAGGAGGGGGCTGACCGCGTAGCGTGTCACGCACGCCGAGGCGGCATTGAGGGACACGTTCCTGGCGCCCAAGGTCGACGGGAGCATCGGGCAGAGGGCAGCTACAGTGCCCTGGTGCACTGTAGCGCGCTCCAGAGTGCGGCCATTGCATGCCATGGCATGCAAATGGCTTCCTGCGTGTGGCCAAGCCTGTCCACTAGCTCCTGGGAGTTTCTGATATGCTCCATAAAGCTTAATAGTTAAGGAAAGTCCATAAGAAAGAAGGGGGAGGGAAAAGAGGTGCTGCCATGGTGAAAAGGGAGGGGTAAACCAGGGTTTTTCCCTCCTCAATTATTGAACCAGGGTTGGAGCTTTTTACTGGAGGTAGAAGGGAACTAGGAGGGGCTGTGGTAAAAAGATAGGGTCATGGAGATTAGTGGAAGTGGTCAAAAAGGTGGTTTTGGAAAATTTTGCAGAAGGTGTTTGTTGCTTGTTTGGGCAAGGAAAAGGATTCCATTTGGCATGAGACTCCACAGGGTGAAATGACACATATAATTAGGGCCTTCCACCAATTTGGAGCTTATTTGGGCAAAGTTGCCAATGCAACTTTTGTAAACCCTAGAAATTAGCAGAAATGAACTTGTGTAGATCTAGTTGAGAAAATCACTTCCCCTTGATGAACCACTTGGCTTAGTGTCCTCATTTGGTCATTTGAACATGCTCACAAAAGTTGGAGTCAAGGAGAGAAAGTTTCCAATGTAAAGTTGTTCAAACTTGGTTCTGGACAGGAAGGGTTTTGGGGCACTTTGATCAAGTTAACTTGTTCTCCAACTTGTGCCACTTGGTATAGATGATTTATTAGACCATTATAGCACGTGGACCAAGGTATAGAGCATTTGGACAAGTTTGATAATGTAAAGTTCTTCAAACTTGAAAAAGGACAGAAGTGGTTTTGAGAGGGTTTCATGGGGTTATACTATTCTCCATGACATGGTACTTGGCAAGATCATCAAAAATGTCATATGTGACATGTTAGAATTTTCTTGGATTTTTATGAAAATATTTCCTGTAGAAATATTTCAAATCCTTGAAATGAGCAGAAATGGTTTTGGGAGGTTTTGTCCAATATTTTGATCATGACCATGTGTTGAAACTCATATATATGGAAAATATATGTCCATTGAGTCTCCCTAATTTTTCTCAAATTTTTTTAAAGCTTTAAAATAATTTTAACCTATTAAAGACCATTTCTGGCCTTAAGAAAAAGCCTTTAAATCAAATAGGAAAATAACTTTTAAAATTATATTTTTGTGGTTTCTGGGTATACTATATCTAATAGGAGTCAAACATATTTTTGGAAAGATTTTTACTGCCCTGAATTAAGTACTTGCAGTACAAATCTTAATTCAGGGGTTTTTGGAAAACTAATTTTTGAAAATACTTTTTGGCCAAATTATTTTTGTAAGAAAATACTATATTGCTTATACACATGGCATGATCATTGGTTCAAGAGTTTGGAGCAAGGAGATGAAGTATATGAGTTTGGAGGATTTATTTGATTTTTAGAGCACTTGCAAACAACAGACAAAATCCAAACAAGGCAAGGTCCAAAACACTCAAAAGTTTTTGTCAAACCACATTTTATCATGATTTATTAGCTTAAGTGTTGTGGCATGAAAATCAGGTGTGACAGACCTACCCCCCTTACAAGAATCTCGTCCCCGAGATTCCCAGACTAGGTGCGGAAAGGAATACGGAAACTTGGATTTGGGGTAGTCTTCACGTCCTCATACTGCTTGTGCTTCCGTTTGGTGCTCCATTGAACCTTGAAGTACTCGATGGCATGGCTTCATGTTTGTCGTCCTGCTTGATCCAGATTGCAATTGGGATCTCTCGCGTAGGTCATATTGGGCTGGAGGTCGATGGCTCGTGGTCGATGTCCTTGTAGAGACCGGGCTAGTTAGGAAGTTGGAAACGTTTCCGGAGTTGTGTCATGTGGAAATATTATGCACAGTGGGTAACTCAAGTGGTAACTCTAGCTGGTAGCCGTCTACTTTTCGTCTCGCAGTGATCTCGAAGAGGGCCGATGAATCTTGTTGTGGGTTTCCTTGTCATGGAAATGCTTGGTTCCTTTGAAAGAAGTGGCTTGCAGATACACCTGGTCTTCAAAGTGGACGTTTATTTCTTGGCGACGGTGGTTGGTATAGTTCTTCCTCCTTGGCATGGCGGTCTTCAAATGTTTCTTCACCAGCTCAGTGATTCTTCTTCCGTCTTCGGGTAGACAAGTATGTTACCAAAATAAGGATGACAACTATCTTGTCTAAGCACTCCATGAAAACTTTGTTCACGGGGTACATAAAGTAGGCTGGGGGTATTGGTGGTGGTCACGGTTGAGTATGGTCCGAGGTGTTCTCGATTTAGAGTCAAGACCTATGGTAATGACCCGACCATGTTGTGGCTTAGTAGGGCTTAAGGGTTTCAAGGATTCTATTGTGCGAGTGAACATTTTATTATCTTATCCTTAAGCACGGTTTCTGAGATGCCAATAGTCTGTCTAGTCCTTCCAACAAATAACCTTATACCATCGAAAGTATCATCTCGTATAGGCCAAATCCAATCATCACTCATGATTTACCAAAGTCTCAGATAATTCCTCAGGGTCACTGATACAAACTCATGAAGTCATTTGTCCTCTATTCCTATATCCTCAAATTGGTCTTCCTTATGGCATCGTCAGTTCTTGTGCTATATTAGGGTGACAATGTGCTTGCTCACTACGTCCACTAGTTCCATAATGAGCCCAGTGATAAGCAAGGTTACGGAGGCTTAACTGGTTCTCTTGAAATTCTATGGGTTAAGCACATGGTTAAGGACTCGAGCTGGGGTATCTCGTGAAGTCTCGAAGGGTCTAAGAATGGGTTTCTAGTCTGGGGGGTTAAACATGACTCCACGGGGTTTTACTTGGTCGAGGAGGCTGTAGAAAAGTTCTTCAGTGCTAGTTGGTCGCCGAAGTAGACTCCTTGGTGCATCTTGTCTTGCTGGTCTTCAGTTGAGGAGAGAGATGAGAGGGATAAGTAGCATAAAGGGGGATGCCTAAAGGGGGGGGGGTTCTATAGTGCAGGTGCAAACAATGGGTGGCAAAAGGGCCAAACAAAAGAAACAAGGTAAGGAAGGTGATATAGTCGCATACTTGTTGCCTATGGAAAAAGTGCAACCTATATCAAAACACAAACAAATAAAAACAAGCAACACACAATCATGGTTCTATTCGAACCATCATACGGACTCGACTGCGCATAGGGGGTACACGACTCATCCTACCCTAGGGGTTCTCGGACTCAGTAATCGTGCCTTGAGCCTCATGCAGTCTTCTGAGTTTTCCTCAGGTGTTGCTACGTCTCTTGTAGTTGTTCGATGAAACGATCCAGGTTGAGCCTGAAGATTCTTCAACAACTTCTTGCCTGTTGAAGTGATGGGGTGAAGGTGGCTCCTCGTAGCAGGCATTGACTCGGTCTTCTGTTGTCTTCTTATTCATGACGATCCCGTTTTGTCTTCTAGGGCGTCGATGGTACCAGGTAGGTAATCCTTTATGCAATGACATTAACAAGGCATAGTAGAGATCCAACATGTCGGTTACGTTGATGACAACATCGACACCAAGAGCGGGGGATGAAGAGAACCGTTTTCCTGCTCACTATAGTGAGGTGGGCCAAATGGCGAGGTTCTCATCCACCGGTGGTTGCCGGTACAACAACAGTAGTGACAGGGTTACTCTATTAGCGATGTATATCATGATCTTGCATATCCTATGCCATGATCATTATAGGCTAACGTTGCATCATCCTGGGCAAATTCAAAGGTGTCACCGTCCTCTGGGTCTTCATGTCCTCATTCTTCAAAGGCGTATCTTCTGTTGGCATCGTCTTGCTATGGTGTTGCCAATCTTGTGTTCAGAAGAGGTGGGTGAGTGTTTGGCAAGATGTAATCCTTCTAGGCTACCCACGAGGATTACAAGGAATCCTGTGGTCAGGGGCTTGAGGGTGCTAGCGACCGTTTGCAATAGTTTTGAAGGGAAGAGATCGATACGGAAAGTATACCTTGGTTTTCAAAAAAAAACTGAGAAGGGAAGAGAAGTATAAATAGTTTTGAAAACTAGTAATAGTTTTGGAAATAGTTTTACCCTAACTAATGACCATGCTAACTAAGGCTTCCTACAGTCAGGATGGCTCTGATACCAGCTCTGTGGGGACCCCGACTCATAAGTCGTGATCACCGAATGCACGTGTACAGTGATCCCAGAGATCAATGCTCACTGAACACACAGAAGCTGAATAACAAGAGTCTTACATCCATACATACCGCATTACACAAGTAGGACCATTATGATCAAGTCTTGAGTATAACATCGCAGCGGAAATCTTCGTCGATAACTTGGACCCATGCCATCTGCCTTAACCCTACAGGCATTCTGACTGGGAAGCGTCCTAGCTCGCATGTTCGTCACCGAGGTACTCTTCTTCATATTATGTTCTTTCATGCCTGGCCAATAAAATAACCAGTGGCAAGCCAATGAGTACTTTGAATGTGTTGGGGAACGTAGTAATTTCAAAAAATTTCCTACGCACACGCGAGATCATGGTGATGCATAGCAACGAGAGGGGAGAGTGTGATCTACGTACCCTTGTAGATCGACAACGGAAGCGTTTGGTTGATGTAGTCGTACGTCTCCACGGCCCGACCGATCAAGCGCCGAAACTACGGCACCTCCGAGTTCTAGCACACGTTCAGCTCGATGACGATCCCCGGACTCCGATCCAGCAAAGTGTCGGGGAAGAGTTCCGTCAGCACGACGGCGTGGTGACGATCTTGATGTACTACCGTCGCAGGGCTTCGCCTAAGCACCGCTACAATATTATCGAGGACTATGGTGGAAGGGGGTACCGCCCACGGCTAAGAATATGATCACGTGGATCAACTTGTGTCTAGAGGTGCCCCCTTGCCCCCGTATATAAAGGAGCAAGGGAGGAGGAGGCCGGCCCTAGGAGGGGCCGCGCCAAGTGTGGAGTCCTACTAGGACTCCCTAGTCCTAGTAGGATTCCACCTCCCATATGGAATAGGAAAAGAGGAAGGGAAAAGGAGAAGGAAGGAAGGGGGCGCCCCCTTTCCCTAGTCCAATTCGGACCAGACCAAGGGGAGGGGTGCGGCCACCCTTGATGCCCTTTTTCTTCTTTCCCGTATGGCCCAATAAGGCCCAATACGTATTCCCGTAACTCTCCGGTACTCCGAAAAATACCCGAATCATTCGGAACCTTTCCGATGTCCGAATATAGTCGTCCAATATATCGATCTTTACGTCTCGAGCATTTCAAGACTCCTCGTCATGTCCCTGATCTCATCCGGGACTCCAAACTCCTTCGGTACATCAAAACTCATAAACTCATAATATAACTGTCATTGAAACCTTAAGCGTGCGGACCCTACGAGTTCGAGAACAATGTAGACATGACCGAGACACGTCTCCAGTCAATAACCAATAGCGGAACCTGGATGCTCATATTGGCTCCCACATATTCTACGAAGATCTTTATCGGTCAGACCGCATAATAACATACGTTGTTCCCTTTGTCATCCGTATGTTACTTGCCCGAGATTCGATCGTCGGTATCTTAATACCTAGTTCAATCTCGTTACCGGCAAGTCTCTTTACTCATTCCGTAATACATCATCTCACAACTAACTCATTAGTTGCAATGCTTGCAAGGCTTATGTGATGTGCATTACCGAGAGGGCCCAGAGATACCTCTCCGACAATCGGAGTGACAAATCCTAATCTCGAAATACGCCAACCCAACATGTACCTTTGGGGACACCTGTAGAGCTCCTTTATAATCACCCAGTTACGTTGTGACGTTTGGTAGCACACAAAGTGTTCCTCCGGCAAACAGGAGTTGCATAATCTCATAGTCATAGGAACATGTATAAGTCATGAAGAAAGCAATAGCAACATACTAAACGATCGGGTGCTAAGCTAATGGAATGGGTCATGTCAATCACATCATTCTCCTAATGATGTGATCCCGTTAATCAAATAACAACTCTTTTGTTTATGGTTAGGAAACATAACCATCTTCGCTTAACGAGCTAGTCAAGTAGAGGCATACTAGTGACACTCTATTTGTCTATGTATTCACACATGTATTATGTTTTCGGTTAATACAATTCTAGCATGAATAATAAACATTTATCATGATATAAGGAAATAAATAATAACTTTATTATTGCCTCTAGGGCATATTTCCTTCAGAATGTACTCGCAAGCAACCCAAGGGTGATAACAAAATAATTATGCAAGGCACTACTGCTAATTTGGCATTTTTGCGGAAAGCTAGTTTTTCTCATGCAAGTATGATCAACATTTATCAAGGATATGAATGCGTCTGCAACAAGTATCAGGAGGTTACAGACATCAACATCGGGATAGAGTTGTGAACAACTCATACTCAAGCTCATCGTGACTTCCTCACGAATCACGTCAACAGATTTACCAAACCGCGTTGTTTGTCAGAAACATATGGACATAGTCTAAGCAGCACCACCCAACTGTCCTTGACCATGGACACGGCTATTCAAATAGTTTTACACTCTGCAGAGGTTGCACACTTTACCCACAAGATCCGGGGAACTTCCGTGTCATCCACGACCCGCGGTACCTCAAGTACCCGGGGTAAGCACCCGATCACTATCTTTCCTTAGACGACACTAACATGGAGTCCACTCGATTGGTAGTAACCCCCGTGCCCAACATTTCATAACTTAAAATTGTGGAGCCTCGCTCCTATATTCATCACATACCACTGGCACGGGGTACCAACGGTGTGTCCGGTGCCCCATAAAAATGTTCTTGGCCGCCCTACCTGGCACGACCCCGTCTCGAGAGAGAGCGCCAACTCTCCCCCGTCACTAGTAATGCGGGCTCCAAGCTAGTATCGTCCTAGGTAATCAATAATGCTCTTTCCCATATAAGGGTAGAGTGGTTGTGCATGTAAGGTTGGGACAGTCGACAAATCTTAAATCTAATCCGTCTCTGTAAACAACACTTTTATCGAGCCTCGGTACACTACCTCTCCACCAAGTAGTGACCTAGTTCATCATCATCTCCCAGGGGCATTAGTGGCACCCACTGGGCTGTTTGCAAGTATGTCAACCCATACTTGTTTCTTTCCATGCATAACCCTGACCCACTTTGCGTAGCCATCTGCTATAGCATATTTCTACAACCCACCAACACAACTCTAAGCAAGGGTAGAGTCATGAACAATGCAAGTATCAATGGATTATGCAACAGAGGCAAGCCTAGCAAGGTTGCCATTCAAGATATATATCATGCACTCGATGAAACAACGAAAATGCTATTATGATGAAAAAATGGTTCATCATGGTCAAAGGGCTGCTTGCCTGGTTCATCAGAGTCTTGAGATCTTCTGGTCCTTCTCCAAGTACTCCGTCTACTTCGTCAACTAACGTCGAAACAATCATAATAAGCAACACAACAAGGCAGAAAATAAAAGTGCTCTAAAAATATGGATTTGACTTTTTTAGGACTTCCCTGGTCATAAGAAAAATAACCAGGGTGGTTTCACTGGAATTGGATTAGTGAATATTTCTGAACATTTTGATATGATGGGATCAAGGGGTTTATGGATTTGCAAGAAGTGTAGAGAAACATATTTTCGAAAAATGAGCAAAGGCACCCATTTAACAAAACATGATTTTAGAAGCATCTAGGAGTTGGTTTCACTGGATTTGGAGTTCAAATGATTTTCCTATGAATTTACAAAGTTGACAAATATGAAGAAATGTCTCACTATTTTGTGTGGTACAGAAAGTATTAATAAAAATGTTCATAAACTAAGTTATGAACTTAGAAGCATCTAGGAGTTTGAATCATGGAACTTGGATCAATTTTAGGCTCTCTGTGATTTTCTAAAGTTCAGCACAGAAATAAGAAAATAGGATTTATTTAATATGTGTGAAAGGAAATGTGCTAGAAAAATGTGCAAAAAGCACCATGTGATAGGGCATGATTTTAGGAACTACTAGAAATTTGAATCATCCAATTTGGAGTTAATTTGAATAATTTGTGGATTTTACAAGATATCTGGAAAAAGAAAAAGAAAGAAACAGACAAGGGCTTTACCCTTAAGAGGCGCACATGGCGAGGTTTAGCAGCAGGACGCCATTGGGCCGGCCCAGCGGCTCGCCCGCACGCGCGCAGGGGCCACGTCAGAGGCGGCTTCCTGGAAACACGCCTTCGCACGAGAGAGGCGGTTAGGGCAGAAGCCGTCTCCACTTAAACAGGCGGGCCTGCCCACTGGGTCGCTGACGCGCGGGCCCTAGCGGCAGGTCTCCTTCAACCTCCCGCGCAGCGCGATGGGAAACAGAGGAGGCGAGGCCGAGCGGCGCCGGCGCTCTCCTCGGTGGCACCGGCCACCTCCGTCGACGCCCAGCACACCGGCGTGCTCAGGAGAGCGTGCCACATCCGTCGAGGTGCGCTACGATCTCTGGGGTAGACGGATGTGAGCACACTATCGGCCATGGCGGGCAAAGCCAGCGGTGGTGTTTGAGCTCGATGGTACGGCCATGGGAAGGAGAGGAAATGGCGCGAGAAAGCTCCACGGCGGTGGTGGCGATGCTCGGGAGTGGTTGGGGAGAGAAGGGAGGCTCGGGATAGCCTGAATTTAAGCGGGGGTCTGGGGCGGCAATGGCGGCAGAGGAGGAGGAAGAAGGCACGGGAGGAGGTGTGGGTCGGTCTGGGAGGTGTATGGGAGAGAGAGAGAGAGCGAGGGGCGTCCAAAGAGGGGCTTGACGAGGCTCTATATGGCAAGGCCATGGTGCACCGCGAGCCGTACTTGCGGGTGCCAGCGGAATCGGTCCTGGGGATCGTTGGGAGGGGCCAGGCTGGGTCAGTGGCGCTCGTGGAGTCCGTCTAGGAGCGAGGGAGGTTAGAGGGGGAGCGGGGCGAGGTCAGAGGCGGGCTAGCCACATGGCCAGGGAGTGGCCGAGTCGGGCGGTGCTCCGGCACGCGATGACGGGCTCAAAGGAGAGAGAAGGAGGAGGGGCCCGACCGCGTAGCGTGTCACGCATGCTGAGGCGGCATCGGGGGACACGTTCCTGGCGCCCAAGGTCGACGGGAGCATCGGGCAGAGGGCGGCTACAGTGCCCTGGTGCACTGTAGCGCGCTCCAGAGCACGGCCATTGCATGCCATGGCATGCAAATGGCTTCCTGCGCGTGGCCAAGCCTGTCCACTAGCTCCTGGGAGTTTCTGATATGCTCCATAAAGCATAATAGTTAAGGCAAGTCCATAAGAAAGAAGGGGGAGGGAAAAGAGGTGCTGCCATGGTGAAAAGGGAGGGGTAAACCAGGGTTTTTCCCTCCTCAATTATTGAACCAGGGTTGGAGCTTTTTACTGGAGGTAGAAGGGAACTAGGAGGGGCTGTGGTAAAAAGATAGGGTCATGGAGATTAGTGGAAGTGGTCAAAAAGGTGGTTTTAGAAATTTTGCAGTAGGGGTTTGTTGCTTGTTTGGGCAAGGAAAAGGATTCCATTTGGCATGAGAATCCACAGGGTGAAATGACACATATAATTAGGGCCTTCCACCGATTTGGAGCTTATTTGGGCAAAGTTGCCAATGCAACTTTTGTAAACCCTAGAAATTAGCAGAAATGAACTTGTGTAGATCTAGTTGAGAAAATCACTTCCCCTTGATGAACCACTTGGTGTAGTGTCCTCATTTGGTCATTTGAACATGCTCACAAAAGTTGGGGTCAAGGAGAGAAAGTTTCCAATGTAAAGTTGTTCAAACTTGGTTCTGGACAGGAAGTGTTTTGGGGCACTTTGATCAAGTTAGCTTGTTCTCCAACTTGTTCCACTTGGTCTAGATGATTTATTAGACCATTATAGCACGTGGACCAAGGTATATAGCATTTGGACAAGTTTGATATTGTAAAGTTCTTCAAACTTGAAAAAGGACAGAAGTGGTTTTGAGAGGGTTTCATGGGGTTATACTATTCTCCATGACATGGTACTTGGAAAGATCATAAAAAATGTCATATGTGACATGTTAGAATTTTCTTGGATTTTTATGAAAATATTTCATGTAGAAATATTTCAAATCCTTGAAATGAGCAGAAATGGTTTTGGGAGGTTTCGTCCAATATTTTGATCATGACCATGTGTTGAAACTCATATATATGGAAAATATATGTCCATTGAGTCTCCCTAATTTTTCTCAAATTTTTTTAAAGCTTTAAAATAATTTTAACCTATTAAAGACCATTTCTGGACTTAAGAAAAAGCCTTTAAATCAAATAGGAAAATAACTTTTAAAATTATATTTTTGTGGTTTCTGGGTATCCTATATCTAATAGGAGTCAAACATATTTTTGGAAAGATTTTTACTGCCCTGAATTAAGTACTTGCAGTACAAATCTTAATTCAGGGGTTTTTGGAAAACTAATTTTTGAAAATACTTTTTGGCCAAATTATTTTTGTAAGAAAATACTATATTGCTCTATACACATGGCATGATCATTGGTTCAAGAGTTTGGAGCAAGGAGATGAAGTATAGGAGTTTGGATGATTTATTTGATTTTTAGAGCACTTGCAAACAACACACAAAATCCAAACAAGGCAAGGTCCAAAACACTCAAAAGTTTTTGTCAAACCACATTTTATCATGATTTATTAGCTTAAGTGTTGTGGCATGAAAATTAGGGTGTGACACTCTCCTAGCTCCCTCTACCTATAAAATAGACCTCCCCCCTGCGAAATTCGCGGTCAAAAACCCTAGATCTTCCCCTCTCGCCCGCCGGACACGTCCGGGCAGAGCCGGACGCATCCGCCGCCGTGCCCGTCCAACCGCAGGCCGGCAAATGGCATCGTGCCACCACCGTCGCCGCGGCCCGCGCAGCCCGCGGCCGGCCCGCTCCCCGTCGATCGGGCCCGCGCCTCCCCGCGCCTCACCCAGCCGCCGAGCACCCGCGCCGCGCCGCCTCCTCCTCGTCGCCGTTTGCCCCGCCGTCCGCCGCCTTGGACGGCGACCGCCTCCGTAGTGCCTCGCCGGCGCCGCTTGCTACCTCTTGAGCACTGCGTTGGTTTTCACCGAAGAGGAAGGGATGATGCAGCAAAGTAGCGTAAGTATTTCCCTCAGTTTTTGAGAACCAATGTATCAATCTAGTAGGAGGCTACGCGCGAGTCCCTCACACATGCACAAAACAAATAAATCCTCACAACCAACGCAAATAGGGGTTGTCAATCCCTGTAGGGCCACTTACGAGAGTGAGATCTGATAGATATGATAAGATAATATTTTTGGTATTTTTATGATAATGATGCAAAGTAAAATAAAGGCAAAGTAAATAGCAAAGGAAATAACTAAGTAGTAGGAGATCAATATGATAAAGATAGACCCGGGGGCCATAGGTTTCATTAGTGGCTTCTCTCGAGGGCATAAGTATTCTATGGTGGGTGAACAAATTACTGTTGAGCAATTGACAGAATTGAGCATAGTTATGAGAATATCTAGGTATGATCATGTATATAGGCATCACGTCCGAGACAAGTAGACCGACTCCTGCCTGCATCTACTACTATTACTCCACTCATCGACCGCTATCCAGCATGCATCTAGAGTATTAAGTTAAAAACAGAGTAACACCTTAAGCAAGATGACATGATGTAGAGGGATAGACTCATGCAATATGAAGAAAACCCCATCTTGTTATCCTCGATGGCAACAATACAATACATGCCTTGTTGCCCTTACTGTCGCCGGGAAAGGACACCGCAAGATTGAACCCAAAGCTAAGAACTTCTCCATTGCAAGAAAGATCAATCTAGTAGGCCAAACCAAACTGATAATTCGAAGAGACTTGCAAAGATAACCAATCATACATAAAAGAATTAAGAGAAGATTTAAATATTATTCATAGTAGACTTGATCATAAACCCACAATTCATCGGTCTCAACAAACACACCGCAAAAAGAAGATTACATCGAATAGATCTCCACAAGAGAGGGGGAGAACATTGTATTGAGATCCAAAAAGAGAGAAGAAGCCATCTAGCTACTAACTATGGACCCGTAGGTCTGAGGTAAACTACTCACACTTCATCGGAGGGGCTATGGTGTTGATGTAGAAGCCCTCCGTGATCGATGCCCCCTCCGGCGGAGCTCCGGAACAGGCCCCAAGATGGGATCTCGTGGATATAGAAAGTTACGGCGGTGGAATTAGGGTTTTGGCTCCTATTCTGATCGTTTGGGGGTACGTGGATATATATAGGAGGAAGAAGTACGTCGGTGGAGCAACAGGGGGCCCACGAGGGTGGGGGGCGCGCCTGGTAGGGTAGGGCGCGCCTCCTACCTCGATGCCTCCTGTTACGTGCCTTGACGTAGGCTCCAAATCTCCCGGGTCTTATCTGTTGAGAAAATCACGTTCCCGAAGGTTTCATTCCGTTTGAACTGCGTCTGATATTCCTTTTCTTTGAAACCCTAAAACATGCAAAAAACAACAATTCTGGGCTGGGCCTCCGGTTAATAGGTTAGTCCCAAAAATAATATAAAAATGGATAATAAAGCCCAATAATGTCCAAAACATTAGATAATATAGCATGGAGCAATCAAAAATTATAGATACGTTGGAGACGTATCAAGCATCCCCAAGCTTAATCCCTGCCCGTCCTCGAGTAGGTAAATGATAAAAACAGAATTTTTGACGCGGAGTGCTACTTGGCATAATTTTAATGTAATTCTTCTTAATCGTGGTATGAATATTCAGATCCGAAAGATTCAAGACAAAAGTTCATATTGACATAAAAATAATAATACTTCAAGCATACTAACAAAGCAATTATGTCTTTTCAAAATAACATGGCCAAAGAAAGTTCATCCCTACAAAATCATATGGTTTAGTCATGTTTCATTTTCGTCACACAAGAATGATCTCATCATGCACAACCTCGATGACAAGCCAAGCAATTGTTTCATACTTTAGTAATCTCAAACCTATAAACTTTCACGCAATATATGAGCGTGAGCCATGGACATAGCACTATAGGTGGAATAGAATATAATGAGGGGGGTTATGTGGAGAAGACAAAAGAGGAGAAAGTCTCACATCAATGAGGCTAATCAATGGGCTATGGAGATGCCCACCGATTGATGTTAATGCAAGGAGTAGGGATTGCCATGCAACGGATGCACTAGAGCTATAAATGTATGAAAGCTCAACAAAAGAAACTAGTGGGTGTGCATCCAACTTGCTTGCTCACGAAGACCTAGGGAACTTGAGGACGCCCATTGTTGGAATATACAAGCCAAGTTCTATAATGAAAATTCCCACTAGTATATGAAAGTGACAAAACAAGAAACTCTCTATCATGAAGATTATGGTGCTACTTTGAAGCACAAGTGTGGCAAAGGATAGTAACTTTGTCCCTTCTCTCTTTTTCTCTCATTTTTATGGCCTTTCTCCTTTTATTTATGGCCTTTCCCTTTTTTGGGACTTCTCCTTTTTTATGGCCTTTCCCTTTTTTTATATATTCCTCACTTGGGACAATGCTCTAGAAAATGATGATCATCACACTTCTATTTATTTACAACTCAATGATTACAACTCGATACTAGAACAAAGTATGACTCTATATGAATGCCTCCGGCGGTGTACCGGGATATGCAATGGATCAAGAGTGACATGTATGAAAGAATTATGAATGGTGGCTTTGCCACAAATACTATGTCAACTACATGATCATGCAAGCAATATGACAATGATGAATGTGTCATGATGAATGGAATGATGGAAAGTTGCATGGCAATATATCTCGGAATGGCTATGGAAATCCCATAATAGGTAGGTATGGTGGCTGTTTTGAGGAAGATATAAGGAGGTTTATGTGTGAAAGAGCGTATCATATCACAGGGTTTGGATGCACCAGCGAAGTTTGCACCAACTCTCAATGTGAGAAAGGGCAATGCACGGTACCGAAGAGGCTAGCAAGGATGGAAGGGTGAGAGTGCGTATAATCCATGGACTCAACATTAGTCATAAAGAACTCACATACTTATTGCAAAAATCTACAAGTCATCAAAAACCTCGGTACTACACGCATGCTCCTAGGGGGATAGATTGGTAGGAAAAGACCATCGCTCGTCCCCGACGCCACTCATAAGGAAGACAATCAAATAACACCTCATGTTTCAAATTTGTTGCATAACGTTTACCATACGTGCATGCTACGGGACTTGCAAACTTCAACACAAGCATTTCTCAATTTCACAACTACTCAACTAGCACGACTTTGATATGATTACCTCCATATCTCAAAACAATTATCAAGCATCAAACTTCTCTTAGTATTCAAAACACTCTTAAGAAAATTTTACTAATCTTGAATACCTAGCATATTAGGATTTTAAGCAGATTACCATGCTATTAAGACTCTCAAAATAATCTAAGTGAAGCATGAGAGATCAATAGTGTCGGTGGGAACGACACCTATGGGATCACAAGAATCCCTACTGTGGTTAGCGGAGCGCGGGGTCGTGAGAAGAGCGGATCAAACAGATAGCACACGGTTCGTTTATCCAGGTTCGGGCCGCGAGGATGCGTAAAACCCTACTCCTGCTTTGGTGGATTGTATATCTGTGTTCTTGAGCTAGCTATGGGGCGTGATGAGCTCCAAAAAGCCGAATCCTTCCTCTGGTCGCCTCAGGCCTCCTTTTATAGAAAAAGGGGTTGCCACAGTGGCACACAAGAGGTGGAAAGGGTACAGTGCTGCGAGGTTATCCCTCGCATCACATGACAAGGCGCATTTAATGCGTCTTGCTTAGGTGTCCTTGCTTTATCGGGGACGGGGGAGAAACATGTCTCGTCCGTCTCCGCTCCTTCTTGTGTCGACACGCGCCCTGGCCAGCGACACCTGCGATGCCATGTAGGTAGGCAGGCAGCTGAGGTGGCGCAATGGTGGGTCTTCACGAAGATCTGCATGCCGCCACGCGGGTGCCTGCCCAGCTGGTTGGGTCGGTAGCTGCATGCATGCGGTGGTGGAGGTTTAGTCAGCGTGGGCCTGATGGTGGCCCTGCGGGTGTCCTCGGCAAGGGCCTTGCCGGGGCCCCGGCAAGGGTCTTGCCGAGGCGCCTGCTGTCATCCCTGGCAAGGCGCTTGCTAGGGGCCTTGTGGTCTTCCTCGGCTGGGATCCCGCCAAGGGTTGTCGTCTCCTTAGTGCGTATCTGATCTTGAATGTCTTCACAAAGATCTGCATGCCGCCATGGGGATGTCTCCTGAATCCTTGCCCTTTGGGGGCAGTGGACTCAAGGGTGATTTGCTCCGTAGGCGCGGGACGAGTCGCCGCGGCAAGGGTCTTGCCGGGGCTGCTAGAACTGTCTCCCGGCAAGGATCTTGCCGGGGGAGTCCGCTTCGTCCCCTTTGCTCTTCGTGGTCTTGGCCTTGGCGTTGTTCTAGTTCTCTTGAGCTTCGGTCTTACCCTGGCTCACCCCCTTGCCTTGCTTGGTGTGGTGGTATCCGCGGCTCAGACTGCCCGTGCACAGTTATAGGGGTACAAAAAGTGTACCCCTCTTTTTGTACACCGACAGGAGCCCCCGGGCCTGGGCCACACATAAGCGCAACGCGTTGTTGGGCTAGGCCCAAAAACGGTGCGCGGGCAGGTGGGGCAGTTTTTACCGCGGTAAGATTGTTCGCGCGCTGCGCTTCCCACGATTCATGCGCGTGGCGCGGCGTGGGGAGGCGCGTGTGACGTGGGCGGCATGCGTGGGGTTGGTTCCCGCAGGCATGCGTCACATCATAGTAAAGGGGCGGTTCGCGCCTTCCCCATAAACGGAGGGAGGCGTGGAGGCGCGGCCCATTTACTGAATGGGGCTGAGGCACGGTCTTCAAGGCATCCACTCCCCACGATCACGGGGTGGGGAGTGGTCTTCTCACCCGTCCCCTCGGTTCTGCACGTTCGCCACGTGTCTACCATGCGCCTGGGGTGGCAAACGGTGGAGGCGGGAAACCGGGCCGTTGCTGGTTGGGGCGGCGGGTCGGTCCTGGCTCCCTGCGCCTTCCGTATCTTGATTGGCCGAGCGGGGTGGCCGAGCCCCAACCCCGATCCTTTATAAAGAGCGGGAGGGGGGGATGGCGTCCCGCATTCTTTCATCTTCTTCTTCCTTCAGCATCTGCTCCTCCCTTCCATCCGTCATGGAGAGAGGGAATCCCGGTCCTTCAACAGTGGCGGCGAGGGTCGCTGCTCGACAACGCGTCCCTCCTTCTCCTGCGCCTGCGGTGGCAGAGCCAGCCGCGAGGGGAAGGGGGGGGGGCAAGGCCGTGGGCGAGGCCAGGGCGCTCGGGGAAGGGGAGGACGGGGCGGCGCGCCGGCCTCGCCTCCGCCAGCAGCTCCTCCTCCAATGGAGGGCCATGTTTGGGATGACCCTTGTGAGTTCTTCGTCAGGCTGCGCCGGCCGCCGCGCCATCGCCTTCGTCTCCTGACTCCATTTGCGCGGGAGATGGAGTTGGATCTGCCGGAGTCATTGCGGCTGCACTTGAGGGGCTGCGGGATCAGTGGCACGCGGGTCCGCGTCGACTTCCCCGCCCCTCACGTGATGTATCTTCGTCGGGGATGGAAGACGTTTGCTCATATCCACCGCTTGACGGAGGGGCTCACTCTCCATTTTAAGCTGATGGAGGGTGGCCTTCTCTCCGTCAAGGTCTTCGGGCTCTTTGGGACCCGTGCAAGGTGCTGTGTGGAGAGCTTTTCTGATAGTGAAGACTCCTCCTCGGGCGGGAGTGACGAGGAGGACAGCGGCAGCGACGACGAGGGTAGTAGGCGGCAGGATGACGGGTCCGACTAGGTGTCGGGTGCCGCTCCGTGCGGCACCGGCGACCCCATCATCCGTGTCGCCGGCTCCCTGAACTTCTCGGGGTCGTCTCCTTGGGCGGCTGGCGTTGGGAGGCTGCGGAAGAGGAAGAGGGCGGGCGGCAAGGCCGTTAAGTCGGAGTACGCAGGCACCGATGCCTTCGACGCGTGCTGACGTCCTGCCGCCTCGTCTTCGAGCTCTGTTTCCGGCGCCGCCATCACCATCGAGCCTTTGGACGGCCACCAAGATGTTCTCTTGGTGTCTTCTGCCACCCGTTGCTCGCCTAGGCGCTCCTTTTGTCCTTTTCACCTCCTTGACCTGCCTCCTAAGGAGAGGGACAAGAAAGGGATTACAGGCACCTTATCTCTTTTTAGTTTGTAAGCCTTCGGGCCTTTGTTGAATTTAAAACTTGTAATCCCATGATTCATGTTTTTCATTCCCTATGGACTGTACCTGAGTGGAATGTTTTTTTAATGAAAAAGGGATGCTTGCCGGGTCATTTGTCTGCGGGTGGAACCCACGACAAGGAGTAAATCCTTGATATCTTTAAGATAAACATTTCCTTGCCCGGCAACAGGCCTTACCGTCTCCCCACTTTGCTCGACCTTCCTCATGCCTTTGGCGGAGGCAGGGATGAGGCGGGTTCAGGCTCCTTGTTTCATCCTTTCGCTGCCGCGACTACGACCAAACTTGGCCCCAGGAACGAGCCCTAGGGCCTAGAGTTAGGGGAGCATGGTAGCTTAGGGGAAAATGAGGTTTCACATACCTCAGTCCATAATGGAATGCATGATAAGGGATGAAGAACTTATCTGAAGCTGCAGTCCCCGGCAACCCTGGTTCACCGTGGGTGAATCTTTGCTCTTGCAGCCCTCGGCAATACTGGCTTGCCGGGGGCTAGATGTTGGTCTGTTCCTCTTTTTTTCTCCCCAAGTGGTTCAGTACGGATATCTGTGTGTCCTGTGAACCAAAGAAGACAAAAGAAAGACAAAGAGACGCACACTCGACCTCTAAGCTAGGGGTTAGTCGCCGCTAAGCACTATCAACCCTAACCAAGGACGAGACTCGACCTAGCATGCATGCTATAACTTAGGGCGCCAGCGCTTCATTTATTTATGCTCAGGGTCTACGCCTGGCTTTGTACAAAGGGTTACATGCGTCATCGGAAGGCTCGTACAAAAGGTGGCTTGCCAGGGGGCCCGGCAAGCCGCGCCTCATGGGTAAAACTTGCGAAGATGCTCAATGTTCCAGGAGTTACTCACCGGAACGGCATCTTCGGTTTCCAGGCGGACTGCGCCGGGCCTGGTGACTCGTATTACCCGATAAGGGCCTTCCCACTTTGGCGTCAACTTGTTGGAATTCTTGGCCGATTGAACGCGCCGAAGAACAAGGTCGCCTTCCTCAAAGCTTCGGGCATGAACCTTGCGGCTATGGTAGCAGCGCAAGGCTTGCTGGTAACGCGCTGCTCTCACAGCCGCCCGAAGACGATCTTCCTCAAGGAGTGTTGCGTCATCTTGCCGCAATTGCTCTTGCTCAAGCTCGTCATAAGCGAGTACTCGAGGTGACCCGTATATGAGTTCCGTGGGGATAACTGCTTATGCCCCGTATACCAGGGAAAAGGGTGTCTGGCCGGTGGCTCGATTTGGTGTCGTTCTGATTGACCAAAGAACCACCGGCAATTCATCAATCCACCGCCTTCCACTCTTGTGCAGTCTGTCAAAGGTCTTTGTCCTCAGGCCTTGCAGTACTTCAGCATTTGCCCTCTCAGCTTGACCATTGCTTCGTGGGTGAGCAACGGAAGCGAAACAAACCTTGCTGCCGAGGTCTTGAATATATTGCATGAAGGTGTGGCTTGTGAACTGCGTGCCGTTGTCGGTGATAACCCTATTGGGTACACCAAAACGACACACCAGTCCTTTGAAGAACTTGACGGCGGACTGTGATGTGACCTTCCTCACTGCTTCCACTTCTGGCCACTTTGTGAACTTGTTGATTGCAACGTACAAGTACTCAAAGCCCCCGACAGCGTGGGGGAAAGGGCCCAGTATGTCGAGCCCCCAGACCGAGAAAGGCCAGGAGGGAGGAATGATTTGAAGGGCTTGAGCTGGCTGATGAAACTTCTTTGAATGGCACTGACACGCTTCACACCTGGTGACTAGTGTCGTCGCATCCTGGAGGGCGGTGGGCCAGAAGAAGCCTTGCTGAAACGCTTTGCCAGCAAGGGCCCTTGACCCGATGTGGGATCCACATATGCCTCCATGTATCTCTGCCAACAACCCCAGTCCTTCCTCTCGAGGGATACACTTCAATTTCACGCCGTTCGACCTCTTTCTGTACAGGATGTCATCGACGAACTGGTACATAGTAGAGCGACGGGCTACTTTTTCCACTTCTTCCTGCTCCTCAGGAAGTTCCCCTGTTTGGAGGAATCAGACGGTATGTTGCGCCCACGCTGGAGCCTGGGGCTCGACGGCGAGGACTAAAGGCATTTCCTCCGCTATCGAAGCGGCTGTCTCCATGGCAAGAGCTTGATGCTCTGTCGGAGCTAGCCGTCTCGTGGCGGGCTCAGTGTCTTCGACAACATCCTTGCCGGCGGCTTCGGGGAGCTCGGCGGGAAAGTACTTGCCGGGCCCTGATTTTCTCCTCTTGTTCTGCTCTGTTGATGGATCAACGGATGGCTGAGTTAGCTGAAGCACAAATGTACCTGGTTCCACAGGTAGCTTGAGGGCAGCGTGTTTTGACAGGTAATCAGCGATATCATTCTCCGCTCGGGGAACGTATTCTGCATGTATACTGTCAAAACACTCTTTCAGCTTTCTCACTTCATCGACGTAGGCCTTCATCAACGGGCTCTGGTAATCCTTTTTGACTTGCTTGACGACAAGTTGCGAGTCGCCTCTGACGACAAGTTTCTTGATTCCGAGGTCCGCCGCGATCCTAAGACCGGCAAGCAGCCCTTCGTACTCAGCCGTATTGTTTGTTGACACCTCCCTGGGGAAGTGCATCTGGATCACGTACTTGAGGTGCTCTCCGGTGGGCGCGACAAGCAGTACGCCAGCCCCGGCGCCCTATAAGGAGAAAGCTCCATCAAAGTTCATGATCCAGTCGCAACTTGCCTCCTTGCCGGGGAGAGCAGTCTCTTGGGTTTCTTCGTCAGGCATCGCGGTCCATTCTGCAATGAACTCCACCAGGACTCAGCTTTGAATCATCGAGGTACTCTCAAACTTGAGGCCAAAGCTGGACAGTTCCGGTGCCCACTCTACGATCCTTCCCGTTGCGTCTGGATTGTGCAATATCCATTGTAGAGGGAGGCGAGTGATGACAGTGATTTCGTGCGCCTGGAAGTAGTGACGCAGCTTCCTCGAGGCCATAAGAAGGCCGAAGAGCAGTTTCTGCACACCGGAGTACCTCGATCTAGCCCCCTGCAGGAGGGAACTAACAAAGTAGACCGGATGCTGCATCATTTTCTTCTTCGGCGGCACTTCAATTGGCTGCGCCGTCTTGGCATCGGTGGCATCGGGCTCCGTCGCTGCTATTACCTCATCATCAATTTCTCTCTGCGCCACTAGTGCGGCGCTGACCACCTGGTTTGTTGCCGCCAGGTACAACAGCAACGGTTCTTGTGGCCTAGGCGCAACTAGTATTGGCGCGGAGGAGAGGTACCTCTTCAAATCTTGCAATGCTGCTTCGGCTTCTGGCGTCCACTCCATCGGGCCCGCCTTTTTCAAAATTTTGAAAAAGGGAAGGGCGCGCTCGGCGGGCTTGGAAATGAACCTGCTCATGGCGGCAACGCAACCAGCAAGCCGACGCACATCCTTGACTTGCTTGGGCGCTTCAATCTGCTCTATAGCTTTGATATTATCCGGATTGGCCTCTATCCCACGTTGTGACACAAAGAACCCGAGAAGCTTGCTAGACGGGATGCCGAAGACGCACTTCTCAGGGTTCAGCTTGAGATTGATCTTGCGTAGGTTTGCAAATGTTTCTTGTAAATCTGATATGAGGGTTGCCCTGTTCTTGGTTTTGACCACTATATCATCCATATAAGCTTCCATATTTCTATGGAGCTGGGGTTCAAAACCAATCTGGACCGCCCTTGCAAACGTTGAACCAACACTCTTCAACCCGAAAGGCATCCGTATAAAGCAATACGTACCACATGGGGTGATGAATGCCGTTTTCTCTTCATCTTCCCTTGTCATGAAGATCTGGTGGTAGACGGAGTAGGCATCGAGGAATGACAACAGATCACACCCAGCTGTGGAGTCAACAATCTGTTCGATGCGCGGCAACGGGAAGGGGTCTTTGGAACAAGCCTTATTAATATCTGTGTAATCAATACACAGCCTCCACTTCCCATTTGCCTTGTGCACTACCACCGGATTGGCCAACCACGTTGGATGGAGCACTCCTCTTACCAAACCCGCTGCTTCCAGTTTCCGGATCTCCTCTGTGATGAACTCTTGTTGTTCCAAAGCTTGCTTTCTGACCTTCTGCTTGACGGGCCGCGCATGAGGACAGACAACAAGGTGGTGCTAAATCACCTCCCTGGGAACGCCGGGGATGTCGGATGCTTGCCATGCAAACACATCGACATTCGCCCGCAGGAAGGTGACGAGCGCGTCTTCCTATTTGTCTTCAAGGGTGGAGCTTATGGTAAAAGCTCCTCACATGCCGTCCTCCTTGACAGAAACCTTCTTGGTTCCCGGTGGTGTGGCCCTAGACTTCTTGTTTCTGTCGGTGGAGCTCTCTGGCACGTCCTCGACGGGAGCGCTACACTCCGAAGAGGTGCGCTTGCCGGAGTGGGTGCCTGAGGTCTCACCGGTCTTCTTCTTTTTCCTTCCCGGGGCTCCAGCGGCAGGAGCAAGCGCCTTAGCAATGGCGGCTGCTGCAACTACTTGTTGGTAGAGTTGGTCAGCGCAAATTAGCGCATCCTTCTTGTCTGATGGTACGGTGATGATCGTCACAGGCCCCGGCATCTTCAGGGTGTTGTAGGCGTGATGTGACGCCGCCATGAACTTGGCCAGCGCTGGGCGGCCAAGGATCCCGTTGTAAGGCAAGGGGATCTTGGCAACGTCGAACACAATCCTTTCTGTCCTGTAGTTCAGATCACTCCCAAAAGTCACAGGCAACGTGACCTTTCCCTTTGGTTGACTTCTTCCCGGGTTGACCCCCTGAAACGTGCCCGTCTCTTCGAGGTCTTCATCAGGAATCTGCAATTTCTTGATCATGGCAGGCGAGATTAAGTTCAGACCGGCCCCGCCATCGACTAGCATCTTTGTCACCTTGAGGTTGCGTATTGTTGGTGAAACCAACAATGGCAAGCACCCGACTGCAGTAGTGCGATCAGGGTGATCCTCAGTGTCAAAAATGATAGGTGTGTTGGACCACTTCAGCGGCCTTTGGGCATCAAACGACGGTTCCGCCGTTGTAATCTCACGCGCCCACTGTTTAAGCTGGCGGTGAGAGGTATGCAGCGAGGCGCCGCCATCGACGCACATGGCCTTTGTAGCTTTCTGAAATTCTTGGTCACCATACTCATCGTCCTCTTCGTGATCATCGTCTTCTGGCTTTTTGTCACGGCCCCGGGCGGGCCTCTCCTGCTATTTATCTTTGCCGCGACGGCCCGCCTGGCCGTCACACTTCTTGCCGGACCCCTCAGCACCGTCCTGGCCTTTCTCCTTGTCCCGCCTCTCAGTTTCAGCCCTCTACTTCTCATCAAGGAGCTCAACCTGTCGGCAGTTCTGGAGATCATGGCCTTTGGTGCGATGGATCTTGCAGTCTTGCTTGCCAGAGTTTCCTGGCTTCTCGGCAGCCGCCAAGGCCCGGCAGGCGACACATCCGGCAATTTCCTTGCCGGGGTCATCTGCCTTGGTTTTCTTGGCGGAGCCGGCGTCGTCAGATTCCTCGCCGGCAAGCACAGCTTTACCTTTGCGCTTCCTGTTGCGGCGCCGACCTTTCTTCACCGGGGCGGCAGTATCCTCATCTAAGGAGTCGGTTTCCATGCCGACATCTTCGCCGGGGTACTCCCTTCCCTCTTCAGCTCGGGCACATCTGTCAGCAAGAACATAGAGTTGTGCCACATCTTTCACCTTGTTCATTGCCAGTTCTTCGCGCATCTTGCGGTTACACACGTTCTGATGGAACACGTTGATGATGGCGCCAGGGTGAACATCAGGGATATTGTACTGTACCCGGCTGAACCTCTGTATATACTTGCGCAGACTCTCGCCTCCCTTCTGGGGAATGACATGCAGGTCACTTGCTTGGACATGGGCTTGGTGACCTCCAGTAAAGGCGCCCACAAACTCATGGCACAAATCCGACCAGGAGGAAATAGAGTCTACTAGCAAGTGCATCAACCACGACATGGCATTGGGTTTAAGAGCCAATGGAAAGTAATTCGCAAGCACCTTATCGTCGCGGGCCCCGGCGGCTTGCATCGTGATGGTGTAGATGCTGAGGAACTCAGACGGGTGAGTCTTGCCGTTGTACTTTTCGCCAACGTCAGGTTTGAAGGTGCGGTGAGTGGGCCACTGGAACTGCCGCAGCTCACGGGTAAAAGCCGGACAACCTACCTCGTAAGGTAGGCCTCCAGGGCTCTCCGGGGCCGGGTGGTTCACAACAGGCCCTGCTCGCCTGTCTGACTGGTGGCGCGCTCCGCGCCGACGCTCGATAGTGGTTCGAGCGTCTTCATGGGCTCGTTCCCAAAGAACTTGGCGCTGGTCACAGTGGGTCCGCGGGTCAGACGATGCTATGGAGATGTTGTCGCCCGCGACGTCACGATGAGCCGGCGTTCGCGGTACCGGATGGGGTAGAGCTGAATGCACCGTGGTCGCGGCGCCGCCGGCTTTTCCGCCACTGGTCCGCGGGACTCCATCGAAGCGTCGACCCGGGGGCCCCACCGGACTTGGTTCGTCTTTGTTGGCCACGACAACAAGGCTTTGGATAGTGGCTCTCCATTCGTCGAGTTTCCCCGTAGTGGGAGGAAAGTCGAGGAGCAACTGCGCGCGCGCCAGGGCCTCTGCTGGCGTCGCTGGCAGCAAAACCTGCACGGATCGCGACGTGCTTTGACTTCTGACCATGTCATAAGGAGCTCTATCACGACCCCGCGGCCGCATGCCGTTTTCACTAGCGCCTCGACGAGTGGGCAGGTCTTCTACGTCCCGAGAGTGGCACTCGGGGCTCTTCCCGCGGCGACGCCCGGGATCTTCGGCGTGATTACGCCGTTCGTCGCGCGCTGCCTGGGAGGAGCGCGCTGTTGGCACCGGCGTGGGAGTCTTGGAGGCCCTTGCGTCGCCTTCGGGCGGGGCGGCGATGACCTTGGAAGGCCCTGCTCCACCCGCGAAGGGCTTGGCTCCGCCTTTGGATTTTGCGACGTGTGGCCCGTTACCAGGCGCACAAACATCGCCGCCTCCCAAACTCCGGCTGATGGGATGGTGTTGGAGTTCGCGAGCAGCGCCCCGGGTCCTTTCTGCAACCGGTCCGCTGCTCGCCCGCATCGGGACGGGCTGTCCGGCTTCCGACTGGCCAACCGCCACCGTCGTCTTCTTCTTGGGCGCCATGATGATGAAGAAGCACCGAACTAACTGCTAAAGCCGATTCTCACAACCGCGCCCCCTACCTGGCACGCCAAAGATGTCGGTGGGAACAACACCTATGGGATCACAAGAATCCCTACTGTGGTTAGCGGGGCGCGGGGTCGTGAGAATAGCGGATCAAACAGATAGCACACGGTTTGTTTATCCAGGTTCGGGCCGCGAGGATGCGTAAAACCCTACTCCTGCTTTGGTGGATTGTATATCTGTGTTCTTGAGCTAGCTATGGGGCGTGAGGAGCTCCAAAAAGCCGAATCCTTCCTCTGGTCGCCTCGGGCCTCCTTTTATAGAAAAAGGGGTTGCCACAGTGGCACACAGGAGGTGGAAAGGGTATAGTGCTGCGAGGTTATCCCTCGCATCACATGACAAGGCGCATTTAATGCGTCTTGCTTAGGTGTCCTTGCTTTATCGGGGACGGGGGAGAAACCTGTCTCGTCCGTCGCCGCTCCTTCTTGTGTCGACACGCGCCCTGGCCAGCGACGCCTGCAATGCCATGTAGGTAGGCAAGCAGCTAAGGTGGCGCAGTGGTGGGTCTTCACGAAGATCTGCATGCCGCCACGCGGGTGCCTGCCCAGCTGGTTGGGTCGGCAGCTGCAGGCATGCGGTGGTGGAGGTTTAGTCGGCGTGGGCCTGATGGTGGCCCTGCGGGTGTCCTCGGCAAGGGCCTTGCCGGGGCCCCGGCAAGGGTCTTGCCGAGGCGCCTGCTATCATCCCCGGCAAGGCGCTTGCCGGGGGCCTTGTGCTCTTCCTCGGCTGGGATCCCGCCAAGGGTTGTCGTCTCCTTAGTGCGTATCTGATCTTGAATGTCTTCACAAAGATCTGCATGCCGCCACGGGGATGTCTCCCGAATCCTTGCCCTTTGGGGGCAGTGGACTCAAGGGTGATTTGCTCCGTAGGCGCGGGACGAGTCGCCGCGGCAAGGGTCTTGCCGGGGCTGCTAGAACTGTCTCCCGGCAAGGATCTTGCCAGGGGAGTCCGCTTCGTCCCCTTTGCTCTTAAGGGTCTTGGCCTTGGCGTTGTTCTAGTTCTCTTGAGCTTCGGTCTTACCCTGGCTCACCTCCCTTGCCTTGCTTGGTGTGGTGGTATCCGCGGCTCAGACTGCCAGTGCACAGTTATAGGGGTACAAAAAGTGTACCCCTCTTTTTGTAGACCGACAAATAGTTTCTATAAAACAAATCCACCACCGTGTTGTAAAAAATATAAGTGAAGTACTAGAGCAAAATTATATAACTCAAAAGATATAAGCGAAGCACATAGAGTATTCTAACAAATTCCAAATCATGTATGGCTCTCTCAAAAGGTGTGTACAGCAAGGATGATTGTGGTAAACTAACAAGCAAAGACTCAAATAATACAAGACGCTCCAAGCAAAACACATATCATGTGGCAAATAAAAATATAGCTCCAAGTAAAGTTACCGATAGAAGTAGACGAAAGAGGGGATGCCTTCCGGGGCATCCCCAAGCTTTGGCTTTTAGGTGTCCTTAGATTATCTTGGGGGTGCCATGGGCATCCCCAAGCTTAGTCTCTTGCCACTCCTTGTTCCGTAATCCATCAAATCTTTACCCAAAACTTGAAAACTTCACAACACAAAACTTAAAGTAGAAAATCTCGTGAGCTCCATTAGCGAAAGAAAATAAAAGATCACTTCAAGGTACTGTAATGAACTCATTCTTTATTTATATTGGTGTCATACCTACTGTATTACAACTTCTCTATGGTTTATAAACTATTTTACTAGCCATAGATTCATCAAAATAAGCAAACAACACAGGAAAAACAGAATCTGTCAAAAACAGAACAGTCTGTAGTAATCTGTAGCTTGCACAAGATCTGGAACCGAAAAAATTCTAAAATAAATTGCTGGACGTGAGGAATTTATCTATTAATCACCTGCAAAAATAATTAACTAAATATCACTCTCCAAATAAAAATGGCAGCAGTTCTTGTGAGCGCTAAAGTTTCTGTTTTTTACAGCAAGTTCAACAAGACTTTCCCCAAGTCTTCCCAACGGTTCTACTTGCACAAACACTAATTAAACACAAAAAACACAACCAAAACAGAGGCTAGATAAATTATTTATTACTAAACAGGATAAAAAAGTAAGGAATAAAAATAAAATTGGGTTGCCTCCCAACAAGCGCTATCGTTTAACGCCCCTAGCTAGGCATAACAAGCAAGAATAGATCTAGGTATTGCCATCTTTGATAGGCAATCCATAAGTGGCTCTCATAATAGATTCATAAGGTAATTTAATCTTATTTCTAGGAAAGTGTTCCATGCCTTTACTTAATGGAAATTGGAATCTAATATTTCCTTCCTTCATATCAATAATTGCACCAATCGTTCTAAGGAAAGGTCTACCAAGAATAATAGGACATGAAGGATTGCAATCTATGTCAAGAACAATAAAATTCTACGGGCACATAATTCCTATTTGCAACAATAAGAACATAATTAATTCTTCCCATAGGTTTCTTAATAGTGGAGTTCGCAAGGTGCAAGTTTAGAGAGCAATCATCAAGATCACGGAAACCTAACAAATCACACAAAGTCTTTGGAATCGTGGAAATACTAGCACCCAGATCACATAAAGCATAGCATTCATGGTCTTTAATTTTAATTTTAATAGTTGGTTCCCACTCATCATAAAGTTTTCTAGGGATAGAAACTTCCAATTCAAGTTTTTCTTCATAAGATTGCATCAAGGCATCAATGATATGTTTAGTAAACGCTTTATTTTGACTATAAGCATGAGGAGAACATAGCACGGATTGCAACAAGGAAATACAATCAATCAAAGAGCAATTTTCATAGTTAAATTCCTTCAAATCCATAATAGTGGGTTTAGCAACATCTAGGGTTTTAATTTCTTCAATCCCACTTTTATCAAATTTAGCATCAAGATCAATAAATTCTGAATTCTTGGAACGTCTTCTAGGTAAAGGTGGATCATATTCAGTCCCATCATCATCAAGATTCATATTGCAAAACAAAGATTTAATAGGGGACACATCAATAACTTTTAGATCTTCATCTTTATTTTCATAGCAACTAGAAGAACACGCTCTTAGGCATCTTTCTTAGCACGCATCCTAGCGGTTCTTTCTTTGCACTCATCAATGGAAATTCTCATGGCTTTGAGAGACTCATTGATATCATGCTTAGGTGGAATAGATCTAAGTTTCAAAGAATCAACATCAAGAGCAATTCTATCAACGTTCCTAGCCAAATCATCAATCTTAAGCAATTTTTCTTCAATCATAGCATTAAAATTATTTTGCGAAGTAATAAATTCTTTAATATTAGATTCAAAATCAGAGGGCATCTTATTATAATTTCCATAAGAATTGTTGTAGGAATTACCATAATTATTAGAGGGATTACTAGGGTAAGGCCTAGGATTGAAATTTCCTCTATACGCGTTGTTACCAAAAAAATTCCTACCAACAAAATTCACATCCATAGATTCATTATTATTCTCAATCAAAGTAGACAAGGGCATATCATTAGGATCAAAAGAAACACTCTTATTAGCAAATAATTTCATAAGTTCATCCATCTTTCCACTCAAAACATTAATTTCTTCTATCGCATGCACCTTTTTATTAGTAGATCTTTCAGTATGCCATTGAGAATAATTAACCATAATATTATCTAGAAGTTTAGTAGCTTCTGCTAAAGTGATTTCCATAAAAGTGCCTCCCGCGGCCGAATCTAAAAGATTTCTAGAAGCAAAATTCAATCCGGCATAATTTTTTTGTATAATCATCCACAAATTTAAACCATGAGTAGGGCAATTACATATCATTAATTTCATTCTCTCCCAAGCTTGTGCAACATGTTCATGATCAAGTTGCTTAAAATTCATAATATCGTTTCTAAGAGAGATGATCTTAGCGGGAGGAAAATACTTAGAGATAAAAGCATCTTTGCACCTGTTCCATGAATCAATACTATTTTTAGGCAAAGACGAAAACCAAGCTTTAGCACAATCTCTAAGCGAAAAAGGAAATAGCTTCAATTTAACAATATCATTATCCACATCTTTCTTCTTTTGCATGTCACACAAATCAACGAAGCTATTAAGATGGGTAGCGGCATCTTCACTAGGAAGGCCGGAAAACGGATCTTTCATGACAAGATTCAGCAAAGCAATATTAATTGCACAAGATTCAGCATCGGTAAGAGGAGCAATCAGAGTGCTAATAAAATCATTGTTGTTGGTATTGGTGAAGTCACACAATTTAGTATTATCTTGAGCCATCGTGACAAGCAAGCAAACTAACACACAAGCAAACAAAAAACAAGCGGGCAAAAAGAGGCAAATAGAGAGGGAGGATAGAGAGAGAGAGAGGGCGAATAAAATGACAAGGGTGAAGTGGGGGAGAGGAAAACGAGAGGCAAATGGCAAATAATGTAATGCGGGAGATAAGGGTATGTGATGGGTACTTGGTATGTTGACTTTTGCGTAGACCTCCCCGACAACGGCGCCAGAAATCCTTCTTGCTACCTCTTAAGCACTGCGTTGGTTTTCCCCGAAGAGGAAGGGATGATGCAGCAAAGTAGCATAAGTATTTCCCTCAGTTTTTGAGAACCAAGGTATCAATCCAGTAGGAGGCTACGCGCGAGTCCCTGGCACCTGCACAAAACAAATAAATCCTCGCAACCAACGCAAATAGGGGTTGTCAATCCCTATAGGGCCACTTGCGAGAGTGAGATCTGATAGATATGATAAGATAATATTTTTGGTATTTTTATGATAAAGATGCAAAGTAAAATAAAGGCAAAGTAAATAGCAAAGGAAATAACTAAGTAGTAGGAGATCAATATGATAAAGATAGACCCGGGGGCCATAGGTTTCACTAGTGGCTTCTCTCAAGAGCATAAGTATTCTACGGTGGGTGAACAAATTACTGTTGAGCAATTGACAGAATTGAGCATAGTTATGAGAATATCTAGGTATGATCATGTATATAGGCATCACGTCCGAGACAAGTAGACCGACTCCTGCCTGCATCTACTACTATTACTCCACTCATCGACCGCTATCTAGCATGCATCTAGAGTATTAAGTTAAAAACAGAGTAACGCCTTAAGCAAGATGACATGATGTAGAGGGATAGACTCATGCAATATGAAGAAAACCCCATCTTGTTATCCTCGATGGCAACAATACGATACGTGCCTTGCTGCCCTTACTGTCACTGCGAAAGGACACCGCAAGATTGAACCCAAAGCTAAGCACTTATCCCATTGCAAGAAAGATCAATCTAGTAGGCCAAACCAAACTGATAATTCGAAGAGACTTGCAAAGATAACCAATCATACATAATAGAATTCAGAGAAGATTCAAATATTATTCATAGATAGACTTGATCATAAACCCACAATTCATTGATCTCAACAAACACATCGCAAAAAGAAGATTACATCGAATAGATCTCCACAAGAGAGGGGGAGAACATTGTATTGAGATCCAAAAAGAGAGAAGAAGCCATCTAGCTACTAACTATGGACCCGTAGGTCTGAGGTAAACTACTCACACTTCATCGGAGGGGCTATGGTGTTGATGTAGAAGCCCTCCGTGATCGATGCCCCCTCCGGCGGAGCTCCGGAACAGGCCCCAAGATGGGATCTCGTGGATACAGAAAGTTACGGCGGTGGAATTAGGGGTTTGGCTCCTATTCTGATCGTTTGGGGGTACGTGGATACATATAGGAGGAAGAAGTACGTCGGTGGAGCAACAGGGGGCCCACGAGGGTGGGGGGCGTGCCTGGTAGGGTAGGGCATGCCCCCTACCTCGTGGCCTCCTGTTACGTGCCTTGACATAGGGTCCAAGTCTCCCGGGTCTTATCTGTTGAGAAAATCACGTTCCCGAAGGTTTTTTTTCCGTTTGGACTCCGTTTGATATTCCTTTTCTTCGAAACCCTAAAATAGGCAAAAAAACAACAATTCTGGGTTGGGCCTCCGATTAATAGGTTAGTCCCAAAAATAATATAAAAGTGGATAATAAAGCTCAATAATGTCCAAAACAGTAGATAATATAGCATGGAGCAATCAAAAATTATAGATACATTGGAGACGTATCATCGCTCTTCGCCGGTGCTGCTCCGCGCCGCCCCTGATGCTCCTCCTCGCCGGCGCCGCAGCGCGTCATGACGCGCCCTCGGCGGATCCCTCCACTCCGGCAAGCTCCGGTCGCTGTCGTCTCCCTCCTCTCCGGCGAGCCCGCTCCGGTCAACCTCGATCCACGCGCCGAACCCTAGATCTGGGCATCTCGGAGGACGAAATTCCCTAAGTCATTTTATTTTTTGCATTCTAAAGCACTATTCTTCGTGCCATAACTCTGTCATCGTAGCTCCGTTTAGGGCGTGTGATATATCAAATTGTTCATCTAGATGTGATCTTCATTTTGTTCCATTGCACCATGCTTGTTTGAGTCCATCTTGATGTCCAAATTGTTGGTGCAAGAGTGCTATAAAATGTTAGTTCCTGTTTCTTAACAGATCTTGAGCATTTGTCATTTTTTGCCATGATTATTGTGTGCTGCATATGGGCATGAGCTCTACATGTGTTTTGTGATATGCCATACCATCTTTACAGGGGTGTATGCCATGTATTTTTGTGATCAAGGTGGTGACTAGCACATGCATGCAAAGTAGCTTTTGTGATATTGCTGATTTCAGGGACTTTGCTCTGTTGTTATTTTTATGCCATGTATTCATGTTGCTACAGAGAGATCCATGCTTCTTTTGAGTATATTCAGTAAGGATAATTTGGGCATATGGTTATGCTCTGTCCATCCATTCCCCTGTTTGTATTTATGGAGTGCCCTAGCATGACTCAATCTTGCTCTACTTTTGCTATAAAATGTTCCTGGCAGATTGGTTACATGTTAATCAATTTTGCCAAGGTTGTTGTAGTTGATCCATGCATGCTATGAACTTATTATTGCCTTGCTTGGCTTCATGATCATGTCTTCTTGCTGGTAGTATGCTTAGCTTGTCATGCAATGCCTTGTGTTGAGTGCATCGAGCTCGCAAAGAGGCCTTCATAATTCTGTTTATGCCATGTCCAGTTTTCTGCTAAGTCTGTGATGCTGTTATCTTTTGCATTTTTGACATGCTTGTTTGAACCTGATCTTGTGTGATTTAGCCGTAGCTCAGTGTTCATCTTTCGTCAAGCATCTTGAGTAGATCACTGCCATGTGCTTTGTTGCTATGTTGGAGTGCATTAGCTTAGTTTCTTGTTGCATTCTAGATGGCATCATGCTGTTAATCGCAGAATTGTGCCATTATCGTTTCGCTTGCCATTTGCAAACCGTGCATCCGATTGCGGTGATCTTTATATCAATTTCAAACGAAATCAACTCATCTTTCCAGCAGCACACTTGGTTTGCCAAGTTGAGGCCTGGTTCAATCTTTTCCTTCCAGAGCATGCATATGCATTGCATATCACATCCTGCATATCATGTCATGTTTTGCATCATGTTGCTTGCGCATTGCACCGTGGTTGGTTGTTGTTTTCCTTTGCTTGTGTTCTTGTTTTGGGTAGAGCCGGGAGACGAGTACGTGATCGAGGAACCCGTTGAGTACGCTTACGAGGATCAAGCTTACGTCAACTCGAAGAACTTTGCAGGCAAGATGACCATACCCTCGAAATCACTTCTATCTTTGCTTGCTAGTTGCTCACTCTATTGCAATGCCGCGATTCCTACCACATGCTTTATCATGCCTCCCTTATTGCCATGTCAAACCTCTAACCCACCTTGTGCTAGCAAACCGTTGTTTGGCTATGTTACCGCTTTGCTCAGCCCCTCTTATAGCGTTGCTAGTTGTAGGTGAAGATGGAGTTTGTTCCTTGTTGGAACATGTTTATTGTTGGGATATCATTATTATATCTTGTTTACTTTAATGCACCTATATACTTGGTAAAGGGTGCAAGGCTCGGCCTTATGCCTGGTGTTTTGTTCCACTCTTGCCGCCCTAGTTTCCGTCATACCGGTGTTATGTTCCTTGATTTTGCGTTCCTTACGCGGTTGGGTTATAATGGGAACCCCTTGACAGTTCGCCTTGAATAAAAATCCTCCAGCAAGGCCCAACCTTGGTTTTACCATTTGCCACCTAAGCCTTTTTCCCTTTGGTTTCGTGGACTCAAGGGTCATCTTTATTTTAAACCCCCGGGCTAGTGCTTCTCTAAGTGTTGGTCCAACCTGAGCGATGTCCGGCGCCCCCTGGGCAACCAGGGTCTATGCCAACCCGATGTCTGGCTCATCCGGTGTGCCCTGAGAACGAGATACGCGCGACTCCTATCGGGATTTGTCGGCACATCGGGCGGCTTTGCTGGTCTTGTTTTACCATTGTCGAGATGTCTTGTAACCGGGATTCCGAGTCTGATCGGGTATTCCTGGGAGAAGGAATATCCTTTGTTGACTGTGAGAGCTTGTGATGGGCTAAGTTGGGACACCCCCGCAGGGTTTGAACTTTCGAAAGACGTGCCCGCGGTTATGAGCAGATGGGAATTTGTTAATATCCGGTTGTAGAAAACTTGACACTTAACTTAACTAAAAATGAATCAACAACGTGTGTAACCGTGATGGTCTCTTTTCGGTGGAGTCCGGGAAGAGAACACGGCCTCGTGTTATGCTTGAACGTAAGTAGTTTCAGGATCACTTCTTGATCTTTGTAGCTTCTCGACCGTGCTTTGCTTCTCTACTCGTTCTCATTTGCGTAAGTTAGCCACCATATATGCTAGTGCTTACTGCAGCTCCACCTTACTACCTTTTCCTACCCATAAGCTTAAATAGTCTTGATCGCGAGGATGTGAGATTGCTGAGTCCCCATGACTCACAGATTACTTCCAAAAACCAGATGCAGGTGCCGATGATGCCATTACAGGAGATGCGACCAAACTCAAGTGGGAGTTCGACGAGGATTCTGGACGTTACTATGTTTCCTTTCCAGACGATCAGTAGTGGAGCCCAGTTGGGGCGATCGGGGATCTTTCGCATTTGGGGTTGTCTTTATTTTGGTTCCGTACTCGGACCTTGATTGTATTCTGGATGATGTAATGCTATATTTATGTACTGTGTGAACTGGCGATTGTAAGCCAACTCTGTATCTCTTTCTTATTCAGTACATGGGATGTGTAAAGATTACCCCTCTTGTGACATGCCTACTATGCGGCTATGCCTCTAAGTCGTGCTCCGACACGTGGGAGATATAGCCGCATCGTTGGTGTTACAGTGCGCTCATCAGCTTCCTCCATAAGAATTGAAACATATTCGCATGGCAGCTGTCAGACATGCCTGAAGTTCCAAGGGAGCTAGCTGAGGACAAATTTAACATCATCAAGGGAGTGAGGCCTCTCAATCATACACTTCATCACTTCTCTGAACCAAGCAAAATGCAATCGGAGAAGAAGTCGCGACTCTTGTCAACCAGATTCATCAAGGATGTACTCCACTCAAAATGGGTATCCAATCCAGTCATTGCCCGAAGAAGAACAAGATTTGGCGTCTCTATGCATCGACTAAAAATCTCATCTATAGCGTATTCGAGGCTGCGCGGAAATTGGTCCTCTACTTTCAGGATCATTCGATTACTGTGGTTAGTTCAGCCCCGTTGTCAGAAATAATCGACAATCGGGATGCCACAGGACGAGTGTCCAAGTGGAATATCTAGTTGTTGCCTCATCATATCAAGTTTGAACCAAGAAGAGCGATGAAGCTTTAGGCCATAGATGATTTTGTTGCAGAGTGGACAGAATCTCAAAACCCACCCACCCCGCAACAGTAGGATCACTGGGTCATGTACTTTGATGGTTCCAAAATGCCGGTTAGCCTAGAGGCCGGAGTAGTCCTTATCTCATCAAAAGGTGACAACTATTTATGTCTCACATATCCTTTTCACGACATCCACTAATGCTGCATAGTACGAGACCTTGTTGTATGGGCTCTGAATGACAATCCCACTTGGAATTACCCGCTTGCTGGTCCGTGCGATTTAGATCTCGTCGTCAAGCTGGTGATGAAAGAGGGTACATCAGGAGCAAATCAATGACTAACTATTACGCGGTGGTCAGAAAGCTGGAAGGAAGATTTGAAGGACTGGAGTTGACTCACGTCCCGAGAGTTGAGAATGAGGCAGATGATGCTTCTGTGAAGCTTGGTTCCACTCGAAAGCCTATTTCACTCAGTATTTTCCTTGAGCACCTCCATGAACCAACTATTCATGAGAGCCCATGTGGCAATCCAGATAATGCTCAACAACCAAAGTCGCTTCAGATCCAAAGGCAGTACAAATCCCAATAGTCATTGATCTGATTCGAGAGATCTAGTCGTGTCTTTCTACTCGAAGTTACCATATATTACATACCATCTCACGAAGGAACTCCCTAAAGATGAAGTAGAAGCCAAACAAGTCGTACAACAATCGTAGTCATACACGGTGTTGTATTGTCATGAAGTGTATCCGAGTGCCCTGAGACTAACATGATTCTTTGAATTCTTGCAAAGCAAAGTTTGTTCCATTATCCATGGTAATGTCATGAGGAAAGTGAAATCAAAAGATAATTCCCCTCATAAAATTGACCGTCGTTGCTCCGTCCAACTTTTTGACTAGCTTAGCCTCAATCCATTTAACGAATATGTTGACTGTGACCAACAGATAGGTGAAACCCCTTAGCCGGTTCTGAATGGACCAAGCATGTCAAAACCCAAACAACAATGGGCTTAAAAAGGGGGATTGTCTTCAACTCAGAAGATAGCATGTGGGACTGCTTGGTGTACATCTGACAACCAACACAGGTGCGGATGATCTCAGCCACATCGGCATGCGCAGTGAGCCAGAAAAATCCGGCTCAAAATGCTTTAGCGACGAATGCCCGAGAGGACGCATGATGTCTCCGGGTTCTCGAGTGGATCTCGTTCAGGATTTGCCTGCCCTTATTAGGAGAAATGTATCTTTAGGAGACGCCAGTCGCAATGAGCTTGTACAATTCTCTATTCAACACTGTGTAGGACTTTCATCGCCATATGATCTATTTGGCTTCTACTTCATCTTCAGGGAGTTCCTTCCTTGGAAGGTATGCAATATATGGCAACGTTCAGTCGGGAGTCACGACTAGAACCTTTTGGATTATTTGGATTTGCAATGCTACTAGGATTTGCAATGCCTCTAGATCTGAAGTCACTTATGGCTGTTGAGGATTATTTGGATTGCCATATGGTTTCTCATGAACAGTCGATTCGTGGAGCTGCTGAAGATAATACCAGGTCGAATTGGCAACACAGTGAAACCAAGCTTCGCCAAGGAAGCAACTACCTCATTCTCAACTCTCGAAACGTGAGTCAACTCCAGTCCTTCGAATATTTCTTCTAGCTTTCGGAAGGCTGCGCAATAGGTAGTCATTGATTCGCCCCTAACGTCCCACTCTTTCACCACCTGCTGGATGACGAGATTCGAATCGCCATGGACCAGCGAGCTGGTAATTCCGAGTGAGATTGTCATTCAGAGCCATACATCAAGGCTTCATGCTCTACAGTGTTATTGGATGCCATCGAATGTATTTGCAAGACATATAGCTTGCCACCTTTTGGCGAGTTAAGGACCACTCCAGCCCCGCGTCAGCTAGCATTTTGGAACCATCAAAGTACATGATCTAGTGACAAGGGGCGGCGGCCAAGATGACAGAGAGGTTCGAGGACATCTTGGTGAAGAATGAGGAGGCATGTGTCAAGCGCTCTGACGTCAAGGAGGCATGTAAGAACGATAAGTTTAACATCTTGATCGCGGCGACCGATTGAAGAGAAAAAGACCAACCTCGAAGAGAAGAAGGTTGAGGTCGCAGCCCCTTCGGAGGATTCAAAGATGTGGACCTTGACGATGGAGTTGGATGAGGATGCAAGGATGATCATGCAAGCCGTTCATCTTAGGATGTTAAAGCGCTTGAAGGATCAGCTGAAGACGACGGGGAAGGAGGCGGCAGAGAAGTTAACGGATGGCGAGAAGGAGGCGGTGGCGGCAGAGTGAGCATGGAGGCTCGGATAGCCGGTCCGCAAAAAATGCATATGCCTGACTGAGATTCTTTTGTGATTTGGCATGCAAAAACTATGCATACTTGGCTTTTTTTGGTTGTGATTTAGATACAATGTCCGATTTAGGAGCGAGGAGATGCCCTATAGGTGTGTGCAAGCATTGCTGAGACACAGTAGAGCAGCACTGTTTCTTTTTCATGGGCATATTGTAGTTATGTCAGATTTGGGTACTAGCAGGCGGCAATTAATGGAACCTCGTCTCCAGGACCACAACAAGAGAACAAATTAACACATTAATTGCACACACTCACAAGGTGACCTATATATAACAGCACGGCCTTCGTCCTGGGCCAGCCTCGCTAGTTCATAACAGTCCGAGCTGCACAACCGCGGCACAAACCAGAGAAAAGCTAGCCCACGCCGCCGGCGGGAACTCGGCGGCGCCATTGTAATAATAGAACGGCATGGTGCCTGGGGACACCGGTGTCAGCGGCGTCGCGCCAGGCGTGGTGCCAGTGCACGCTGGAGACGTCGGCGTCGTGTATGGCGTTGTAGGGGTCGTGTACGGCGTGGTCGGCGTCGTCGTCGTCGGGGTCGGACTCGTGTACGGCGTGGTCGGGGTGGGCATCGGGGTTGACGGTGAGGAGCCAGAGCCGGAGCCGGAGACGGTCACCTCGAGCTTCATCCCGCCAGCGCAGTGGCCTGTGATGGTGCAGATAAAGTAGTGCTTTCCGGCGGTCTTGAGGGGCACGGTGGTCGCGCCGCTGGCGTCGGAGCCGACCGCGTTGGCCGCCGCGCACGCCAGGTAGTCGGCCGCGCTCACCTCCGCCACCGTGTGGAGACCCTTGGCGTAGTTGAACACTAGAACAGGGCAGACACATGTCGTTAACCAACCAGTCCCATGTTTAATTAACGGCATGTATGTAAGCACCAATGAAGTAACAAAAAGTCTTACCGAGACTGTCGCCGACTTTGAAAGTGTTGCCGCTGGCCCAGGTGGTGTAGTCGACGCCGATCGTCCAGCCGGACTTGCCGCCGACGGTGAAGCTGGTGGCGGCCGCCGGGAAGGCGCGGGCGGCGAGGAGCAGCACCACCAGGGCCAAGCATGAACCGGCGCCGGAAGCCATCGTGACTGATAGACCAAACCAAGATGAACCGTAAGTCCTCTCTCAGGCGCTAGCCTTTACTAGTTCACAGAGGAAATATGATGCTGCGTTGCACTAGGATGAGAAGAAGAGACGCGGGAAACGTGGCGCTTATATAACAGCATCGACCGCAACGTGCAGTTGGTGGGCAATGGGCTTTCTTTTCACCGGGTGTGCGGGAACGAATATACATGTCGATTGTCGAGCAACTTTACCTATGAGGAAATGCAATGGAAATGCTTTTGCTTATATACTAATTATTGAACGGCTGGCGCTCTTCATGCCAACAACCGATCAGATTTTCATGATGGTGTTTCAAAAGGCTTTGTTCCCATCATGATGAAAGGACTACATCAAATCGGCATCGACCCTTGTATATGTTCATAAACATTTGGTGATCCGCTCGTCTAATTTGAACCACCTAGCTCGATCTTTTTACTAGCAATTCTTTCTAACAGAAAATACTTTTCAGATAAAAATATTATCTGAGTCCACTAGAGGACTAGACTACACGACTTTTTATACTAGTAGTTAGAATTTGCGGGTGGTCAAAGTATTCTCCAACCATGAATCAGAACGGGTGGCCCTGATTGCACTTCACCTGTTTCTTTTGTATTTCAACAAGGATGCCCTGCTAGGAGATACGCATATATCAATTAGTGACACCTTTGTAGCTTTGAGCCCGGCTATTCTGTCCTTTTTAGGTGCGGCTTCTTTTCACATGATATATACGTACTAGCAATCGGCCAAAGTGAAGTGAATCTAGTTGTGTGCGCGGCCGGGCCAGCCGGCCGGCCGACCCGACGGCGTTGTGGAATCTGATTTACCCCTTCACATGGAGATCGGGTCATATCGGCTAGCCAGACCACCTAACCTTCGGACAACGACTTCACACTGGCAGATTGCGTACGTTTGAAGAAGGTGGCAACACACATTTTGTCTCCTGTGCGTGAAATGGGATCATGTATACTTGCTTAGACGTGGGAGCTCTGTGATTTTGAGGTGACATTGATCGGGCGAATGAGTGGTTAGGCAACAACGACGGAATGGTCGAACGCGCGCATTATTCAGGATGGCGTGAGCCGGAAAACTGCTGCTGTTGGATGAGTGCATGAGTGCATGACGACGAGATTAGACCGTGATCGGACCATTGACGGCCAGCAAACTACTGTGCTGATGATGGAGGAGAACCTGCCGCCCGCCTACCGAGCATGGCCGTGCAGGTCTTGCGCGACGGGGAATCTACGCGAGCAGCGGGTTGGAGTTGGACCGATCATATCATATGTACAGGGTGCCTACCGACATCGTGCTATACTACTGCTCCGGAGATTGTGGCCCGGGCGCGGAACCGCGTCTGCTTTCTGAACCGCGCTGGTCCTAGGTTCCTTTTGAGGTTCACACACTCCGGATCGCGGGGCTTTGGGTTCGCACGCGGCCTCGAGCCCGGCGAGGCGGCCGGTCGGCGCCGTGGCCGTGCTCGCTTTCCTGTCCGCTTCCGGTGCCGCAGGTTCCGCGCGCGGCCGGATCAAAGGTCGGCGGCAGGGCAGACATGTGAACACGCCGTCGTGATTTCACTGCAGACGATTAGACAAACACGCCTGCGCACTGCTGCGGATTAAAATTGATTCATGGAGGTGGGCACCAAAGTCCTATGGCTACTCATATGTTCATCAAGAGATTCCTAGTAGATCTTGAGCTATCCAATCCAGTTAAGTCTGAGCTGACCCTACGCGTGGTGCAAAGAACCCCGGCTCGATCTTGGTTACCACCTCCCAGCGGCACATCTGATGATCCAACCTTAAAGACGCGCTTTTCCAAGAGCTTGTGAGCCTGAAGCCCCAGCGTGGTATGAGATGGCTTGTGACAGATAATTTCAACCAAATTTATCGTGCTTATGACAAAGGTCACACAAATGTTGACTGTGGCCGCCTTATATGTTTCCAAAATGCCCTCAACTCTTGTGAGCTAAAAGAGATTCACCTGCAAAAACAGAAAATTTATGTGAAGCAATGAGGGGCCACCCCGACCTTGGACAAGTTAGCTAGTTTTCTGCAATGTAGACTGGGATGTTCACTTTGGCTCACACACCCTTCATGCACCATCGTCCTCGCTCTCTGATCACTGTCCACTCCTCCTGGCCTCCCGGCATGACAAGGGACCTAAGCGACAAAGAACTTTCTGTTTTAATTTTTTTTGGATCAAGATGCCTAACTTCAAGAACTCCAAAATGCCTCGCATGAAGAGATGACCCATACTGAGCCATACCAAGTGCTTTTTCAAAAGCTTAAAAGAACGAGCCATCACAAGTCTATCTTCTCTAACTACACAGTCCAACTCCACATGGCCCTCGAGATCATCCTCTAGCTTGACGCCGCGCAAGAGCTAAGGCCACTCAGCCCGACCGAACATTAGAAAGGAACCTAAAAGAAAAGTGACGGCCTTGGTGGGCCTCGAGCAAGCAAGGAAGAGATAAAGCTCACGAATTACATTGCTCAAAGAGGGAGGAAGAACTTCATTCACTGACTTGAACACGATAATGGTTGGGTCACGAATCATGATCACAAGAAAGAGATTATCCACACGCCAAGGACTTCAATTGGGCTTGCATCCCGTAGTCGACAATAGCACTACTAGGAAAAGGCCTATTAATGGCGCACCAGTTTTGCCTACTAATGGCGCATCACTGATGCGCCATTAGTAGCACGCCACTAGTATTTTTTTACTAATGGCGCATCACGGGTGCGCCATTAGTATCTGGTATACTAATGGCGCACCACCCAGTGCGCCATTAGTATATAACACCATGCATCATTAGTGTGCCTCCCAGGGGCCATATTTAACCATGTGCTTTGGCACACTAATGGCGCACTGCGGATGGATGCGCCATTAGTATACTTGGCATACTAATGGCGCACTCTGTAGTGATGCGCCATTAGTATGAATATTAGGTTTTTTTTACTTTTCTGATTTTTGCACATGTTACAAAATATATTATTTGACACAATATAGACAGTAGCACACAACAACAGCAGATTCATCGAATACAATAGAAGATTAGTCTCCGAATACAATTCATCATATTAGTCTCCGAATTCAAAAGACCGAACAAAGATAAAACATTACAAGTCTTGAGACCGCGAGTATCGAGTTTATTGGAAGTAATACTAATCCTAACAAGTCCTACTAATCATCATCATACAACTTCTACTCGTTATTCATAACAAGTCATATGATCATCATCTTGATAGTCATCGAACCAACCCTACTTAATTGTTCTTAGCACATGATCATCAGTATTAGGCAGGACCTAAATACCCTATTTAAGCTAAAATAGCATAAAACAATATAGACCCTGACTCTCCATTATGGAGAATGGAGAACATCCTGTCTCCAATTCTTGCGCTTCGCTTTCTTTTGCTTCCAAGAAGCTCCTTACGACTGTCCATACATTTTTTCCATCCTTTGATTTTCATGTCTCCACTTCTTTTAGAAATCTCGTATGGACAGTTGAGATTCGTAGGACGACCTGGCTGTATGTTCAAAACATTAACACTACCTTTCAGATACATCATATGAGGCACACAATTCTCTGGGATTATCTGTTGAAAAACATAGTAATAACTTCATAGTTAGCAATGATGTACTAGTTTTTGAAGTATGCAAAAGATGCACGGATGTCGTAATAGTAAAAATCTTACCAGGGTATCTCCATGGTAGTTACCGTAGTTGAACACATGCACTAGTGGCACGTATTTATCATAATGTTGATGAGTTTGATTGTGGATAGTGTAATTCTCAATGTCAGTACAAAATCCGACCAGATGATTTTTCTCCTTGTAAGTTGTTAATTCGGAGCCATCGGTGGAGTGGGTTTTGTCTACCATCTCCCGCACATTCTTTGAACAATAAAAATAAGCTGTCAATGGAAATAAGCTGTCAACTATTTTGAAATAAACAATATAAATTAGCTAATAACTATGTCTGAGAAACTCACATAGCGGTAGAACTGGAGGCGTATCAACAAGGACCCAAATGTCCATATTGTCTTGGTTGATGTCAGGATTACCATGATCCATGGTGATAAGCATACCCTCATCAAAACCACACATCTTGCAAAATGCTTCCCAATTTTTGCAACCAAAATGGGTTACGCTCTCAGAATTATATAGATTTACTTCAAAGTCCACATCGTGATGAGTCCTTAGGTGAATTTTCTTTGTTTCAGAAATTTCATGGTCTTCAAAATCCATCCTCTCCAAGACATAGCGTCTTGCATGGCATGGGATAAGCTATACTCGAATTGTAAAAGATGAAAATTACACATTGAAATAGTTGAAGTCATGCTTAATTATGAAAATAACACTTGTCGTCGTTGTGTACTGTTTCAACTTCGAAGGTCTCCTCGAGCTTAATGCTGAAGCGACGATCATCGTCCAGGTGAGGCATGTCGCACAGACCTCGATCGTCGTGGCACCAGTCGCACTCCGCCGGGAGAATTTCGTTGTCCGATGATGATGACGACGTATCCTACGTTCATAATTCAAAACTATATCATTTAGGGTTTGTCGACACCGAGGCATCCTAAAAGCTAAGCTTTTATCATTTAGGGTTTGTCGACACTGAGGCACCCTAAAAGTCTAAGCTTTCATCATTTAGGTTCTTATCGACACCGAGGCACCCTAAAAGCCAAGGTTTTATCATTTAGGGTTTGTCGACGTCGAGGCACCCTAAAAGCCTAAGCTTTCATCATTTAGGTTTTGTCGACGCCGAGGCACCCTAAAAGCCTAAGCGTACATCATTTAGGTTCTCATCGACACCGAGGCACCCTATAGAAGCCAAGTTAAACTTTCATCATTTAGGGTTTATCGATGACGAGGCACCCTAGGTTGGGCCTAATCACTTGGCACTAATCACTTGGCTCTATTGCCACCTATGTTGGGTTTATCATCTAGGGTTTATCGATGCTAACGAGAATTCTAAGTTGGGCCTAATCAATTGGCTCTATTGCCACCTATGGTTTAATGCAGCAAGAATGGCGGGGCAGTTGATCCTACTTAACTAAGTACTAAGATACCCCAGCCCATGCATTAGTCGCAAGTACCCCATATGTCCTATTTTTAGCAAAGTCATGCTAAAATTCACGGAAAATTTCGGCATGACCTTTGCTGAAAATAGGACATGTGGAGTACCCGAATTTGCTGGAATGGAAGTTAATCGACATTCCGGCAAACTCAAGGGCCTCTCGGGGTACAGCAGCAGCATCACAAGTTGACAAAATTCCCAAGTAGTACATGAGCAGCATCACAAGTAGTACCAATGAACATATAGTCCAGCAACTTGAAAAAGCTGAAGTTCTCAGCATGAAGTAAACAAAAGTATCCAGAATAGTTATTTGCTTGATCTCAAGTTTGACATATACGATAGTGATAGATGTAAGGAGCAGAACAATGCTAAAGCTACAACCTCAAATCAAGAACAAATAAAAACACAAACTACAAATTGATGCGATCTAAATATACTTTTCCCTTACAACAAAATAGCACTATGATTTACAATGTAATACTCCAAGCTGAGCTGAATATTTTCAAAGGTAGGACTATTTAGTTCATGAAACATAACATAAAATTTTGTTTCCTCTTGTTCAGTAATAATTAGTTTTTTTAATGAATAACAATGGCATTTGATTTCTGCTGGTTTATTTAGAAACAACAGATCCCCAAGTCAAAAAACCAAAATCCTGGAACACTTCAGGAGCACTTAAATTTCAAATTCTATTGGTTTCTGTTGTTTATATTTAAATAAACAGCGCAACTTCAGTAACATGGAACTAAGAGCAGAATAGTTATTTGGGGCACTAGCTAGCCAGACACCACCAATTATCAAACTTAGTTGTTAGCTGAATATTTCAAAGCAGACTTAGGTACATATGTCACCCATACTACCTTGGTTGGAACAATCAACGCAATCTACTAGGACAGTAATAAGGCATGCATTTACAAGTTTAAGAAAAGTCTATAGATCTTGCTTCAGTTAATTTGCAAGGAAGCCTATAGATCTTGCTCGAATGCAGTAGCAAACTGAAGAGGAAAAACTGAAGATTACTGTGAATAACAATGTACAGTAGCAAACTCAAACTGAATCCAGTAACCATCTGAATTTACAGTAGATTTTCTACTCCAAGTTCAAGCCCAAACATCTGAATTACTTTAGCTAAGACTGTACATTTCTGAACTTGTTTCAATTGTTGAACATGTTTCAATTGGAAACCTCGACGGTGCACCAGGTGGAAGAGGAGAGCAGCAGGGGGAGAGGGGAAGCTCACCGGGTGGCACAAGGAGGCCGGCGAGAGCTTAGTAGCAGCAGAGGGTGGCGGTGCCCGAGGGGGAAGACGAGGGCGATGCAGCGGAGACGAGCTCGAGGCCGGGGTCGGGGAGGATGAAGCGGAGCTCGTGGACTTGCCGCCGAGGTGCGGGGACGGCGATGGCCGCGGCTAACACGGCGACGAGGCTCGGGATCTGGCGGAGAAGGCGAGCGGGGCAGAGGGTGAGAGGGCGAGCACGGTGGCGCGGCTATGGCGTCGGCCGGGCGGCGGAAGGAGGGGGCGCGCATGAGGGTGTGGCGAGGGGGATCAAAGTGGATCTGGCAAGGGAGGGACGAAGGGATCGGTCGAATTAGCAATGGTGCACCCCAGAGCGGTGCGCCATAAGTAATCTTTTTTTGATAGCAATGGCGCACCACCCAGAGGTGCGCCATAAGTAACTTTTTTTGCATAAGTAATTTTTTTGTTGCATCTAATAATTTTTTAGAAAATGCATATGAATATGAAACAGTAATAATTTTTTTATAAAAACAGTAATATTTTTTAAAAATATCATCAAATTTGTTATTTGAAAATATTTATGAATCGAAAAAATATCATCAAATTTATTATTTGAAAATATCATCAAATTTGTTATTTGAAAATATAAACAAATTTGTTTTTTTTGGATTTTTAGTTGCATTCATTTGTGACGGTGGAGCGGGGGAGGGTGCGGGGGGTCGGCGGCGGCGGTGGAGCGGGGGAAGGTGCGGTGGGTCGTCGGCGGCGGTGGAGCGGGGGAGGGTGCGGGGGGTCGGCGGCGGCGGCGTGGGTCGGGGCAGCGGGGGGAATTAGCTAGGGGGGCGAGGGAGAGGGATGAAGGGGATCTGGCGAGAGGGAGGGAATTAGCTAGGGGGAATCTTACTAATGGCGCACCTGCGGTCGGTGCGCCATTAGTAATCTTTTTTTACATAGCAATGGCGCACCAGGCAGAGGTGCGCCATTAGTGATCTTTTTTTTACATAGCAATGGCGCATCAGGCAGAGGTGCGCCATTAGTAATCTTTTTTTATATATAGCAATGGTGCACCAGCCAGAGGTGCGCCATAAGTAATTTTTTTTGTTGCATGTAATAATTTTTTAGAAAATGAATATGAATATGAAACAGTAATATTTTTTATAAAAACAGTAATAATTGTTGTTTAACAACAATTGTAGTCTACACTTTATTATTATTATTTTTTAAAAAAATGAAGAGGGGAGAGGAGGCGCGGGTGGGATCGAGATCGAGATGGAGGGGCAATCGAGATCGAGATGGAGGGGGGTCGAGATCGAGTGTCCTCATGAATATTCAAAAAGTGCCCATGAAATTTAAAAATATTCATGATATCAAAAAGTGCCCATGAAATTTAAAAATATTCATGATATCAAAATATATACTAATGGCGCACTTCTACAGGGTGCGCTATTAGTAGTTTAAAGTAGCAATGGCGCACTGTGAGGCGGTGCGCCATTAGTAGTTTTGCGAAAAAAAGAATAAAAAAATTTAGTACTAGTGCACTCCTTGTCTGGTGCGCCATTACTAGTTAGAACTAGTAATGGCGCACTTCGGTAGGATGCGCCATTAGTATGTATGTAAAAATGAAAAAAGAATTATCACTAGGGGCGCACCTGTTTTCTGGTGCGTCATTAGTGTCTTCCACACTAATGGCGCATCACCAACTGATGTGTCATTAGTATATAGTAGTGGCGCACTGCTTCCCTGGTGCGCCATTAGTGTCAATCCTATCTATAGCCCTTTTCCTAGTAGTGTAGATATCTCTGACTCTGAGTTAGGTGCTTTGATCATCGAGGAGGAGGTCTGGGCAGCCATCAATGATCTTCCCGGTGATAAACCATCGGGCATCGATGGCTTCACTAGAGCTTTTTTCAAATAATGTTGGGACATCATCAAGCCAGAAATTATGAAAGTGATCAACAACTTCTCAACCCTCCACATTTCCAACCTTCACTGGCTCAACTTGACCAATATTGCCCTCATCTCAAAAAAAGATGGGGCGAAGGACATATCCGGCTTGAGATCCATAAGTCTCATCCATGCGGTTGTGAAGATCATTGCCAAGATGATGGTCCCTTGTCTAACCCCTCACATGCCAAATATTGTTTCCAATACGCAAAGTGCATTCATCAAGAAAAGAAGCATCCATGATAACTTTATGTATGTCCGTGACTTGGCTCGTCGATTTCACTGCAACAAATCTCCAATATTGCTCTTCAAGTTAGACATCAGAAAAGCTTTCTACTCGGTTAGGTAGGACCACTTGATGTATTTATTGAGACACCACCACTTACCAAGCCGATTTCGCGACTAGATCTCCATTCTCCTATCCACAACCTCCTCCAGAGTTCCTCTCAATGGTATTGCAGGTGACCCCATTATGCATGTTCATGATCTATGAAGGGGGGGGGGGGTCCTCTATTCCTTCTTTTTTGTCCTCGCCATTGACTCGCTTCATCACATCCTCGCCAAGGCAACTGATCAAGGCAAGCTCCACCCTCTCCAAGGCAACCTAATTCGGGCATCTATGTATGTGGATGATGAGGCCATCTTTGTTGCACCAATCAAGGAGGGTATCCATTTCGCGCATTGACACTCTGCTCCTTTGGTGATATTACTGGGGCCACCAACTAGAAAAATAAGTCTTGTGGTGCCCATTAGTAGTGCCAACATCGATCTTGGTGACATCCTGCAGGCCTTCCTAGCAGTCCAGACCACCTTCTCATGGGATATATGTTGGGGAACGTAGTATTTCAAAAAAATTCCCTATGATCATGCAAGATCTATCTAGGAGAAGCATAGCAGCGAGCGGGGAGAGTGTGTCCACGTACCCTCGTAGACCGAAAGCGGAAGCGTTTAAGCAACGCGGTTGATGTAGTCGAACGTCTTTGCGATCAAACCGATCAAGTACCGAACGCACGGCACCTCCGCGATCTGCACACGTTCTGCTCGGTGACGTCCCTTGAACTCTAGATCTAGTTGAGGCCAAGGGAGAGTTTTGTCAGCACGACGACGTGTTGATGATACGTCTCCAACGTATCTATAATTTTTGATTGTTCCATGCTATTATATTATCCATCTAGGATGTTTTATATGAATTTATATGCTATTTTATATGATTTTTGGGACTAACCTATTAACCTAGAGCCCAGTGCCAGTTTCTGTTTTTTCCTTGTTTTGAGTATCGCAGAAAAGGCAAACCAAACGGAGTCCAATTGACCTGAAATTTCACGGAGATTTATTTTGGGCCAGAAGAAGCCCACGGAGTATCGGAGATGGGCCAGAAGAGTCCCGAGGCACCCACGAGGGTGGGGGGCGCGCCCTACCCCCTGGACGCGCCCCCTACCTCGTGGCCGCCTCGGGGACCCCCCTGACTTGTTCCCGATGCCAACACCTCTTATATATACCCAAACTTCCAGAACATAACCTAGATCGGGAGTTCCTCCGCCGCAAGCCTTTGTAGCCACCGAAAACCAATCTAGACCCGTTCTGGCACCCTGCCGGAGGGGGGAATCCCTCTCCGATGGCCATCTTCATCATCCCGGCGCTCTCCATGACGAGGAGGGAGTAGTTCACCCTCGGGGCTGAGGGTATGTACCAGTAGCTATGTGTCTGATCTCTCTCTCTCTCTCTCTCTCGTGTTCTTGATTTGGCACGATCTTGATGTATCGCGAGCTTTGCTATTATAGTTGGATCTTATGATGTTTCTCCCCCTCTACTCTCTTGTGATGAATTGAGTTTTCCCTTTGAAGTTATCTTATTGGATTGAGTCTTTAAGGATTTGAGAACACTTGATGTATGTCTTGCTTGGGCTACCCGTGGTGACAATGGGGTATTCTATTGATTCACTTGATGTATGTTTTGGTGATCAACTTGCGGGTTGCGTGACCATAGGGGTTGGCACACGTTTTCGTCTTGACTCTCCGGTAGAAACTTTGGGGCACTCTTTGAAGTTCTTTGTGTTGGTTGAATAGATAAATCTGAGATTGTGTGATGCATATCGTATAATCATACCCATGGATACTTGAGGTGACATTGGAGTATCTAGGTGACATTAGGGTTTAGGTTGATTTGCGTCTTAAGGTGTTATTCTAGTATGAACTCTAGGATAGATCGAACGGAAAGAATAGCTTCCTATTATTTTACTGCGGACTCTTGAATAGATCGATCAGAAAGAATAACTCTGAGGTGGTTTCATACCCTACTATAATCTCTTCGTTTGTTCTCCGCTATTAGTGACTTTGCAGTGACTCTTTGTTGCATGTTGAGGGATAGTGATATGATCCAATTATGTTATCCTTGTTGAGAGAACTTGCACTAGTGAAAGTATGAACCCTAGGCCTTGTTTCCTAGCATTGCAATACCGTTTACGCTCACTTTTACCACTAGCTACCTTGCTGTTTTTATATTTTTCATATTACAAAAACCTATATCTATCATCCATATTAAACTTGTATCGCCATCTCTTCTCCGAACTAGTGAACCTATACAATTTACCATTGTATTGGGTGTGTTGGGGACACAAGAGACTCTTTGTTATTTGGTTGCAGGGTTGTTTGAGAGAGACCATCTTCATCCTATGACTCCCGCGGATTGATAAACCTTAGGTCATCCACTTAAGGAAAATTTGCTACTGTCCTACAAACCTCTGCACTTGGAGGCCCAACAACGTCTACAAGAAGTTTGTGTAGTAGACATCAAGCTCTTTTCTGGCGCCGTTGCTTGGGAGGTTAGCGCTTGAAGGTATATCTTTAGATCTTGCAATCGAATCTTTTTGTTTCTTGTTTTATCACTAGTTTAGTCTATTAAAGAAAACTACAAAAAATGGAATTAAGGTTGCCTCATATGCTTCATATTTTTAATGTCTTTCGTGAAAATAAGAATTCCGATAATTGTGCCAAAGTATTAGAAGAAGAATGCATTAGAATGTTTGGCACTAAATTTTTGTATGATGAGCATGACTACAATGTTGTTAGTATGAATTCTTTGAATACCCATGATGCTAATGATATGCAAAGCTACAAGCTTGGGGATGCTATTTTTGATGAATATGATATTTTTAGTCCCCCTAGTTTTGATGAGAATATTTATTATGATGAAAGCATGCCTCCTATTTATGATGATTATATGGATGAAAGTGGGTTTGGAAGAGTGTTAGCTTTAGGAAGTAATGATCCCACTATTTTGGAGGGTGTTGAATCTTATTGTGATAATTATGAAAGTGGATTTGTAGAGATCATGACTTTATTTAGTAATGAATCCACTATTTTGGAAGAGGTTCCAATTGATTATGAGAACAAAGTTGCTATCTATGATGATTATAGTGATGACATGTATGCTATAAAGAATAATGATATCCATGAAACTTGTCATCGCTATTTTAATTTTCAATTGGATTATGCCTCACATGATAGTTATTTTGTTGAGTTTGCTCCCACTACTATTCATGAGAAGAAGTTTGCTTATGTGGAGAGTAATAAAAATTCTATGCTTGTAGATCATGAAAAGAATGCTTTTATGTGATGGTTATATTGTTGAATTCATTCGTGATGCTACTAAAAATTATTATGAGGGAGGAATATATACTTGTATGAATTGCAATAATATCAAGTTTCCTCTCTATGTGTTGAAAATCTTGAAGATTTGCTTGTTTTACCTTCCTATGCAAGTTGATTCTTGTTCCCACAAGTTGTTTGCTCACAAAATCCCAATGCATAGGAAGTGGGTTAGACTTAAAGGTGCTAGTCATATTCTTCATGATGCTCTCTTTATGTTTTGATTCTTATCCTTTATGTGAGCATCATTGAAATCATCATGCCTAGCTAGGGGCGTTAAACGATAGCGCTTGTTGGGAGACAACCCAATTTTATTTTTGTTCTTTGCCTTTTGCTCCTGTTTAGTAATAAATAATTCATCTAGCCTCTATTGTGATTGTGTTTTTTATGTTTTAATTAGTGTTTGTGTCAAGTAAAGCCTTTAGGATCTTCTTGGATGATTGTTATCTGATCTTGCTGAAAAAAACAGAAAGTATGCGCTCACGAGAATAATTTTCATTATTAACCAGAGAGCGATAAAATACTGATTCCAACTGAATTAGATCAATATAAAAATTATTTAGGATGTCCAAATTTCGTAGGATTTTTGGAGTTACATAAGTATTCGAAACCTACAGATTACTACAGACTGTTCTTTTTTTGGCAGATTCTGTTTTCGACGCATAGTTTGCTTGTTTTGTAGTTTCTGTGGCTTATATTGCTTAATATAAATTGTAGAAATGATATGGTACAGTAGGCATCATGTGAGAAAAAATATGAATCTTGTCTTGGCAGTACCTAAGTGGTGGTTTATTTTCTTATACTAACGGAGCTTATGAGTTTTCTGTTAAGTTTTGTGTTGTGAAGTTTTCAAGTTTTGGGTAAAGATTCGATGGACTATGGAATAAGGAGTTGCAAGAGCCTAAGCTTGGGGATGCTCCAGAAGGCATCCCCTCTTTCGTCTTCGTTCATCGGTAACTTTATTTGAGGCTATATTTTTATTCACCACATGATATGTGTTTTGCTTGGAGCGTCATTTTATTTTATTTTGTTTTCCTTGCTGTTTGAATAATATCCCAAGATCCAAAATTCTTAAATGTTAGAGAGTCTTCACATAGTTACATAATTATTCAACTACTGATTGATCTTCACTTATATCTTTTGGAGTAGTTTGTCATTTGCTCTAGTGCTTCACTTATATCCTTTTAGAGCACGATGGTGGTTTTATTTTGAAGAAATCTCATGCTTCACTTATATTATTTTGAGAGCCTTAAACAACATGGTAATTTGCTTTGGTTATGAAACTATTCCTAATATGATGGGAATCCAAGATGGGTATACTAAAAACTTTCATATAGAGTGCATTGAATACTATGAGAAGTTTGATACTTGATAATTGTTTTGATATATAAAGATGGTGATATTAGAGTCGTGCTAGTTTAGTAATTGTAAAATTGAGAAATACTTGTGTTGAGGTTTGCAAGTCCCGTAGCATGCACGTATGGTAACCGTTGTGTGACAAATTTGAAGCATGAGGTGTTCTTTGAGTGCCTTCCTTATGAGTGGCGGGCGGGGACGAGCGATGGTCTTTTCTTACGAATCTATCCCCCTAGGAGCATGCGCGTAGTGCTTGGTTTTGATGACTTGTAGATTTTTGCAATAAGTATGTGAGTTATTTATGACTAATGTTGAGTCCATGGATTATACGCACTCTCACCCTTCCATCATTGCTAGCCTCTTCGGTACCGTGCATTGCCCTTTCTCACTTTGAGAGTTGGTGCAAACTTCGCCGGTGCATCCAAACCCCGTGATATGATACGCTCTATCACACATAAGCCTCCTTATAGCTTCCTCAAAACAGTCACCATACCTACCTATTATGGCATTTCCATAGCCATTCCGAGATATATTGCCATGCAAATTTCCACCGTTCCGTTTATTATAACACGCTTCATCATTGTCATATTGCCTTGCATGATCATGTAGTTGACATCGTATTTGTGGCAAGGCCACCATGCATAATTTTTCATACATGTCACTCTTGATTCATTGCCCATCCCGGTACACCGTCGGAGGCACTCATATAGAGTCATATTTTGTTCTAGTATCGAGTTGTAATCATTGAGTTGTAAAAAAATGAAAGGCCAAACAAAAAAAGAAAAAAGAAAAAAAGAAGGGGCAATGCTACTATCCTTTTTGCACACTTGTGCTTCAAAGTAGCACCATGATCTTCATGACAGAGAGTTTATTATATTGTCACTTTCATATACTAGTGGGAATTTTTCATTATAGCACATGGCTTGTATATTCCATCAATGGGCTTCCTCAAATGCCCTTGGTCTTCGTGAGCAAGCAATTGGATGCACACCCACTTAGTTTCTTTTGTTGAGATTTCATACATTTATAGCTCTAGTGCATCCGTTGCATGGCAATCCCTACTCCTTGCATTGACATCAATTGATGGGCATCTCCATAGCCTGTTGATTAGCCGCGTCAATGTGAGACTTTCTCCCTTTTTTTGTCTTCTCCACACAATCCCCATCATCATATTCTATTCCACCAATAGTGATATGTCCATGGCTCATGCTCATGTATTGCGTGAAAGTTGAAAAAGTTTGAGAATACTAAAGTATGAGACAATTGCTTGGCTTGTCATCTGGGTTGTGCATGATGAGAGCATTTTGTGTGACGAAAATGAAGCATGGCCAAACTATATGATTTTGTAGGGATGAGATTTCTTTGGCTATGTTATTTTGAGATGACATAATTGCTTGGTTAGTATGCTTGAAGTATTATTATGTTTATGTCAATATTAAACTTTTGTCTTGAATCTTATGGATCTGAACATTCATGCCACAATAAAGAAAATTACATAGAAAATTATGCTAGCTAGCATTCCACATCAAAAATTCTGTTTTTATCATTTACCTACTCGAGGACGAGCATGAATTAAGCATGGGGATGCTTGATACGTCTCCAACGTATCTATAAATTTTGATTGTTCCATGCTATTATATTATCCATCTAGGATGTTTTATATGCATTTATATGCTATTTTACATGATTTTTGGGGCTAACCTATTAACCTAGAGCCTAGTGCCAGTTTTTGTTTTTTCCTTGTTTTTGAGTATCACAGAAAAGGAAAACCAAACGGAGTCCAATTGACCTGAAATTTCACGAAGATTATTTTTGGACCAGAAGAAGCCCACGGATTATCGGAGATGCGCCAGAAGAGTCCCGAGGCACCCACGAGGGTGGGGGCGCCCCCTACCTCGTGGCCGCCTCGGGAACCCCCCTGACTTGTTACCGACGCCAACACCTCTTATATATACCGAACTTTGAGAACATACCCTAGATCGGGAGTTCCACTGCCGGAAGCCTCTGTAGCCACCGAAAACCAATCTAGACCCGTTCCGGCACCCTGCTGGAGGAGGGAATCCCTCTCTGGTGGCCATCTTCATCATCCCGGCACTCTCCATGACGAGGAGGGAGTAGTTCACCCTCGGGGCTGAGGGTATGTACCTGTAGCTATGTGTCTGATCTCTCTCTCTCTCTCTCTCTCTCGCTCTCTCGTGTTCTTGATTTGGCACGATCTTGATGTATCATGAGTTTTGCTATTATAGTTGGATCTTATGATGTTTCTTCCCCTCTACTCTCTTGTGATGAATTGATTTTTCCCTTTGAAGTTATCTTATCGGATCGAGTCTTTAAGGATTTGAGAACACTTGATGTATGTCTTGCGTGGGATACTCGTGGTGACAATGGGGTATTCTATTGATTCATTTGATGTATGTTTTGGTGATCAACTTGCGGGTTCCGTGACCATAGGGGTTGGCACACATTTTCGTCTTGACTCTCCGATAGAAACTTTGGGGCACTCTTTGAAGTTCTTTGTGTTGGTTGAATAGATGAATCTGAGATTGTGTGATGCATATCATATAATCATACCCACGGATACTTGAGGTGACATTGGAGTATCTAGGTAACATTAGGGTTTTGGTTGATTTGCGTCTTAAGGTGTTATTCTAGGACGAACTCTAGGATAGATCTAACGGAAAGAATAGCTTCGTGTTATTTTACTAAGGACTCTTGAATAGATCAATCAGAAAGAATAACTGTGAGGTGGTTTCGTACCCTACAATTCGTTTGTTCTCCGCTATTAGTGACTTTGGAGTGACTCTTTGTTGCATGTTGAGGGATATTTATATGATCCAATTATGTTATCCTTGTTGAGAGAACTTGCACTAGTGAAAGTATGAACCCTAGGCCTTGTTTCCTAGCATTGCAATACCGTTTACACTCACTTTTACCACTTGCTACCTTGCTGTTTTTATATTTTCAGATTACAAAAACCTATATCTACCATCCATATTGCACTTGTATCACCATCTCTTCGCCGAACTAGTGCACCTATACAATTTACCATTGTATTGGGTGTGTTGGGGACACAAGAGACTCTTTGTTATTTGGTTGCAGGGTTGTTTGAGAGAGACCATCTTCATCCTACGCCTCCCACGGATTGATAAACCTTAGGTCATCCACTTGAGGGAAATTTGCTACTGTCCTACAAACCTCTGCACTTGGAGGCCCAACAGCGTCTACAACAAGAAGGTTGTGCAGTAGACATCAGTTGACGGTGATGATGAAGTTACCGACGCAGGGCTTCGCCTAAGCACTACGACAATATGACCGAGGTGGAAAACTATGGAGGGGGGCACCGCACACGTCTAAGAAATCAACTTGTGTGTCTATGGGGTGCCCCTCCCCCGTATATAAAGGAGGGGAGGAGGGGGCCGTCCGGCCTCATGGGGCACGCCCCAAGGGGGGAATTCTACTCCTACTAGGAGTAGGTTCCCCCCTTTCCTGGTCCAACTAGGAGGGAAAGGAAAGAGGAAGAGGGAGAGAAGGAAAGGGGGACCCCCCCAATTCATATTGGGCTCGGGGGGCGCGCGCCACCACCTGGCCGCCTCCTCATCTCTTCCGCTAAGGCCCATGAAGGCCCATTAACCCTCCGAGGGGTTCTGGTAACCCCCGGGTACTTTGGAAAATGCCCGAACCTATCTGAAACCTTTCCGGTGTCCAAACATAACCTTCCAATATATCAATCTTTATGTCTCGACCATTTCGAGACTCCTCGTCATGTCCATGATCACATCCGGGACTCCGAACAACCTTTGGTACATCAAATCACATAACTCACAATACATATCATCATCGAGCGTTAAGCGTGCGGACCCTGCGGGTTCGAGAACTATGTAGACATGACCGAGACTCATCTCCGGTCAATAACCAATAAAGGAACCTGGATGCTCATATTGGTTCCTACATATTCTACGAAGATCTTTATCGGTCAAACCGCATAACAACATACGTTGTTCCCTTTATCATAGGTATGTTACTTGCCCGAGATTCGATCGTCGGTATCATCATACCTAGTTCAATCTCGTCACCGGCAAGTCTCTTTACTCAATCCGTAATGCATCATCCCGTAACTAACACTTTTGTCACTTTGCTGGCAAGGCTCATAGTAATGTGCATTATCGAGAGGGCCCGGAGATACCTCTCCGACAATCGGAGTGACAAATCCTAATCTCGATCTGTGCCAACTCAACAAACACCATCGGTGACACCTGTAGAGCATATTTATAATCACCCAGTTATGTTTTGACGTTTGATAACACACTAAGTGTTCCTCCGGTATTCGGGAGTTGCATAATCTCATAGTCATAGGAACATGTATAAGTTATGGAGAAAGCAATAGCAATAAACTAAACGATCATGCTAAGCTAACGGATGGGTCTAGTCCATCACATCATTCTCTAATGATGTGATCCCATTCATCAAATCATAACACATGTCTATGGCTAGGAAACTTAACCATCTTTGATTAACGAGCTAGTCTAGTAGAGGCATACTAGGGACACTCTGTTTGTCTATGTATTCACACATGTACTAAGTTCCCGGTTAATGCAATTCTAGCATGAATAATAAATATTTATCATGATATAAGGAAATATAAATAACAACTTTATTATTGCCTCTAGGGCACATTTCCTTCAATATCTTGGTCTTCCCCTATCGGTTATGAGAATAAAGCGCATTCACTTTCAGTACTGAGAGGACAAGGTGGCTAGCAAACGCCCCTTGGTCACCATGCATGTGGCCACCCCAGGACTCATTATCTTGAGATGGGATCCATGTATGAGAACAAAGTGTGGACTTTGGTTGACTTTCCCGATGATCGGCAACCATCGAGAATAAATGGATCTTCAAGAAGAAGACAGACGCTGATGGTAATGTTACTGTCTACAAAGCTCGACTTGTTGCGAAAGGTTTTTGACAAGTTCAAGGAGTTGACTACGATGAGACCTTCTCACCCGTAGCGATGCTTAAGTCCGTCTGAATCATGTTAGCTATTGCCGCATTTTATGATTATGAAATTTGGCAAATGGATGTAAAGATTGCATTCCTGAATGGATTTCTGGAAGAAGAGTTGTATATGATGCAACCTGAAGGTTTTATCGATCCAAAGGGTGCTAACAAAGTGTGCAAGCTCCAACAATCCATTTATGGACTGGTGCAAGCCTCTCGGAGTTGGAATAAAAATTTTGATAGTGTGATCAAAGCATATGGTTTTATACAGACTTTTGGAGAAGCCTGTATTTACAAGAAAGGGAGTGGGAGCTCTGTAGCATTTCTAATATTATATGTGGATGACATATTGTTGACTGGAAATGATATAGAATTTCTAGATAGCATAAAAGGATACTTGAATAAGAGTTTTTCAATTAGAGACCTCGGTGAAGCTGCTTACATATTGGGCATCAAGATCTATAGAGACAGATCAGGACGCTTAATTGGACATTCACAAAGCACATACCTTGACAAAGTTTTGAAGAAGTTCAAAATGGATCAGGCAAAGAAAGGATTTTGGCCCGTGTTACAAGATGTGAAGTTGAGTAAGACTCAATGCCCGACCACTACAGAAGATAGAGAGAAAATGAAAGATGTTCCCTATGCTTCAGCCATAGGCTCTATCATGTATGCAATGCTGTGTACCAGACCTGATGTGTGCCTTGCTATTAGTTTAACAGGGAGGTACCAAAGTAATCCAGGAGTGGATCATTGGACAGCGGTCATGAACATCCTGAAATACCTGAAAAGGACTAAGGATATGTTTCTCGTTTATGGAGGTGACAAAGAGCTCATCGTAAATGGTTACGTTGATGCAAGCTTTGACACTGATCCGGACGATTCTAAATCGCAAACCGGATACGTGTTTATATTGAACGGTGGAGCTGTCAGTTGGAGCAGTTCTAAACAAAGCGTCGTGGCGGGATCTACATGTGGAGCGCAGTACATTGATGCTTCAGAAGCAGAAAATGAAGGAGTTTGGATGAAGGAGTTCTTATCCGATCTAGGTGTCATACCTAGTGCACTGGGTCCAATGAAAATCTTTTGTGACAATACTGGTGCAATTTCCTTGGCAAAGGAATCCATATTTCACAAGAGAACCAAGCACATCAAGAGATGCTTCAATTCCACCCATGATCAAGTCCAGGTGGGAGACATAGAGATTTGCAAGATACACACGGATCTAAATGTTGCAAACCCATTGACTAAGCCTCTCTCACGAGCAAAACATGATCAACACCAAGACTCCATGGGTGTTAGAATCATTACTATGTAATCTAGATTATTGACTCTAGTGAAAGTGGGAGACTGAAGGAAATATGCCCTAGAGGCAATAATAAAGTTATTATTTATTTCCTTATATCATGATAAATGTTTATTATTCATGCTAGAATTGTATTAACCGAAAACATAATACATGTGTGAATACATAGACAAACAGAGTGTCACTAGTATGCCTCTACTTGACTAGCTCGTTGATCAAAGATGGTTATGTTTCCTAACCATAGACATGAGTTGTCATTTGATAAAATAGGATCACATCATTAGGAGAATGATGTGATTGACTTGACCCATTTCGTCAGCTTAGCACTTGATCATTTTAGTTTACTGCTATTGCTTTCTTCATGACTTATACATGTTCCTGTGACTATGAGATTATGTAACTCCCGATTACCGGAGGAACACTTTGTGTGGTACCAAACATCACAAGTAACTGGGTGATTATAAAGGTGCTCTACAGGTGTCTCCGATGGTACTTGTTGAGTTGACATAGATCAAGATTAGGATTTGTCACTCCGATTGTCGGAGAGGTATCTCCGAGCCCACTCAGTAATGCACATCACTATAAGCCTTGCAAGCATTGTAACTAATGAGTTAGTTGAGGTATGATGCATTACGGAATGAGTAAAGAGACTTGCCGGTAACGAGATTGAACTAGGTATTGAGATACCGACGATCGAATCTCGGGCAAGTAACATACCGATGATAAAGGGAACAACGTATGTTGTTATGTGGTTTGACCGATAAAGATCTCCATAGAATATGTGGGAGCCAATATGAAAATCCAGGTTCCGCTATTGGTTATTGACCGGAGACGTGTCTCAGTCATGTCTACATAGTTCTCGAACCCGTAGGGTCCGCACGCTTAAAGTTCGGTGACGATCGGTATTATGAGTTTTTGTGTTTTGATGTACCGAAGGTAGTTCGGAGTCCCGGATATGACCATGGACATGACAAGGAGTCCCTAAATGGTCGAGACGTAAAGATCGATATATTGGACGACTATATTCGGACACCGGAAGTGTTCACGGTGATTTCGGAGAAAACCGGAGTCCCGGAGGGTTACCAACCCCCCCCCCCCCCCCAGAGAAATAATGGGCCTTAGTGGAGAGAGAGAGGGCTGGCCTAGGTAAGGCCGCGCGCCCCTCCCCCTCTGGTCCGAATTGGACTAGGAGAGGGGGGGGGCGCCCCCCTTTCCTTCTCCCTCTCCCCCTTCCTTTCCCCCTCCTAGTAGGAGTAGGAAAGAGGGGAGTCCTACTCTTACTAGGAGGAGGACTCCTCCTCCTGGCGCGCCATAGAGGGCCGGCCGGCCTCCCCCCTTGCTCCTTTATATACAGGGGCAGGGGGCACCTCTAGACACACAAGTTGATCATTGATCCCTTAGCCGTGTGCGGTGCCCCCTCCACCATAATCCACCTCGATCATATCGTAGCGGTGCTTAGGTGAAGCCCTGCGTCGGTAGCAACATCATCGCCATCGTGCTGACGGAACTCTCCCGTGAAGCTCTGCTAGATCGGAGTTCATGGGACGTCATCGAGCTGAATGTGTGCTGAACTCGGAGGTGTCGTGCGTTCGTTACTTGGATCGGTCGGATCATGAAGACGTTCGACTACATCAACCGCGTTCTCATAACGCTTCCGCTTACGGTCTACGAGGGTACGTGGACGATACTATTCCCTCTCGTTGCTATGCATCACCATGATCTTGCGTGTTCGTATGAATTTTTTTGAAATTACTACGTTCCCCAACAGTTTTCTACCGCTCCATGTCTCCATTGGTTGTGGTTCGAGTGGGCTGACCCACCAAGAATAGGGTTTCAGATAGGAACGCCTTGCACAGATGGTAACAAGGATCTTTTTACGACGGCCACTAGGGTGACCATGGTGATGGTGAAAAGGCTAAATTCTGAGAATCCTCTTGGCTGAATGGTATTCGGCCCAAAGACATTACACCTAAGATTTTCGAGATTTCAAAAAGGAAAGCGGCATGGTTAGCAAGGCTCTTGACAACAATTGTTGGATCCACCAAATTGACACCTAACAGGGCATCACCTTGACACATACCCATGAGTTTGCTAACCTTTGGGAGATGATCACGGGTGTTACTCTAAACCAAGACAGGAAAGACACCATTTCTTGGAAATTAACATCTAATGGAGAGTACTCGACATCCTCAGCGTACTTGGCACAGTTTGTGGGGATCACCTTCAGTCCCAATAGTACATGATCTAGAAGATGTAGGCTCCTCTGAAATGCAAATTATTTCCCTGGTTAATACTCTAGAACCTCATTTGGACGACGGATCGCCTGACTCAGTGGGGATGACCTAATTGCGACCTTTGCCCCCCTCTACAAGCAAGTGCAAGAGTCTTCTTGTAACACCCCAGATGTAACTTTCCATATTTGTATCTCAAACTCTTGCCATTTCCGACTATGTGATATGATATTCCCTTCGTGGTTGGGTTTTGTTTTTCGTTTTGCATTTTTCTCATGTCATGCACTTCTTCTCATGTCATCATGTGCATCTCATTTGCATTCATTTTCGCCTCATGCATCCGATCTTTTTCCCCGTTCTCTGTGTCGCAATCCGACACTCCCACATGTACCCGTTGCATCCCTCTAATCTCGTTTCATGAGCGGGAGAAAAAAGTTATCGGAATAGGTAGAGATTTGTCGAGTGGCCTGGTACATCACCGGTAGGCCGCCTGTCAAATTTCGTTCCATTTGGAGGTCGTTTGATGCCCCAACGGTTAACCGGGTAACCGTAAAATCCTCTCTCTTGTTGCAGCCCAACAACCCTCCAAAACAGCCCACTAGCCCATCTAAACCCCCTCCATGCTCTCTGTCGTTGGATCACGATCGTGTGGGCGAAAATCGCACCTCATTTGGACTCTCCTTGCTCCCCGTACCTATATATATGGCCTCTCCCCCGAAATTTTCACAGATGAAACCCTAGCCCCGCTCCCCTCCGTCACCGGACACATCCGGCCTTCACCGGAAAAAATCCGCCGCTGCGCCCGCGCCAATTGGAGGGCTCCACGTGGCCTCCGCCCCGCCCCGCGCCACCGGCCCGCGTCCGGCCCCCATGGGCCCAGCGCCTCCGCCGCCGCACGCGTCCCTCGCACCGCCCGAGCCTCGCCGTGCCGCCGCTGCTCCTCCCGGCGCCGCCCGCCTCCGCCGCGACACGCCACGCACCGTACGCCGCCGACCCCGCCGCGAGCGCCGCTCCTCCCGATGACGCCGCCTCGCCTCCCCTCGTCGCTGGTCGCCGCCCCGGATCCGGCTCCGCCGCATCTCTGCGAGCCTGCAAGCTCTGGCCACTGGTGTCCTATTCTTCTCCGACGCGTCTCCGGCCATGCTTCGTCGAACCTCGTGGAACGTTCCAAACCCTAGATCCAGATCGGGAGAGGTTGACCCTGAAATTCTTCTAAGTCCTTTTTTCTTACATCATGATGCCCCCTTTGACATGCTATATATCTCTGTGCTCGGTACTCCGTTTTGTGCATATGATAGATCAAAATGTTCGTCTCGTGATGCTCTTAATGTTAGTGGCATTTGCATGCATGCTACTGTCCATATTGATGCCATTATCATTGTTGCAAAAGTGCTATATGATGTTGTCTGCTGGAAGTTAACAGAACTGGATGATTTTTCATTTTCGTTGCATTTTGTGTGTGCATCCTATGAGCATGATGTCTACATGTTTTATGAGATCCATCATGCCATCTTTACATGGGTGAAAGTATTGTATTTTTGTGATCTATGTGGTGACTAGCACAAGCATGCAAATAGGCTATGTAATGTTGCTGTTTTCATACACGGTGATTTTGCTAAGTCATTTTCCTGTTACATTTTGATGCCATATAAACTTGTTGCTACCATGAGATCCATGCACATTTTGAAATAGTTCAGTAAGCATGTGTTGAAGCTATGATATTTCTCTATGCATTCATGTCTCTGGTTGTAATTATGGAGTAATCTAGCTTGTCATTTTCTTGCTCTACTTTTACTAAATATTGTTCCTGGCAGATTGTTAACATGATATTCAATATTGCCATGTGTTTTGCTAGTAATGCATATACCCTATGAACTTAATCTTGCCATGCTTGTCTTCTTGAACATATGTACTTACTGTTGGTTACCTTTATATGCCATGAAATACTTTGTGGTGAGTGAATTGAGCTTGCAAAGTTGCTATCATGAATCTGTTTATGACATGCTCTGTTTTTCTTCCAAGTCTGAAACTGTTCATATAACTTGCCATGTTTGCATGGGTGCCACATCATTTTCTATGCATCACTGGGTAAAGTTCATTAAGCTAGTTTTGTTCTATGTATTTAGTACTAGCATGCCATGCCTTTGTTTGGCATGATATGTTCCTGTAGCATGTTGTTTGCTAGCTCTAAACATTTCTATATGATGTTGTTTTGCCATGCTTAGTATTTTCTCTAAGTCTATGAATCTGTTATCATTTGCATTTTTGCCATGTTATTTTGAGCTTGTTCTAGTGAGAACTAGCAGGAGCTCAGTGTTCATGATTTGTAGAGCTTCATTTCTACTTTACGGTCATGTGCTTTGTTGCTATGTTGGATTGATGTAGCTTAGTTTCTTGTTGCATTCTAAGTGCTATGATGCTGTTAATCGCAGATTTGCATCATTCTTGTTTTGCTTGTCATTTGCATACTGTTCACCCGTTTCTGGTGATCCTTATATCGATTTCGACCGAAATCACCCCATCTTTCCAGCGGCATACTTGGTTTGCCAAGTTGATGCCTTGATCATCTTTCCCTTCCGGAGTATCCATATGCATTGCACATCATATCTTGCATTCCATGCCATGTCTTGCATCATGTTGCTTGTGCATTGCACCATGATTGATTGTTGTTCCGTTGCTTGTGTCCTTGCTTTGGGTAGAGCCGGGAGACGAGTACGTTTACGAGGAACCTGTTGAGTACGCTAAGGAGGAGCAAGCTTTCGACAACTCTGAGAACATTGCAGGCAAGATGACCATTACCCTCGATATCACTTCTATCTTTGCTTGCTAGTTGTTCATTCTATCGCTATGTCGCGCTACCTACCACTTGTTATATCATGCCTCCCATATTGCCATGTCAAGCCTCTAACCCACCTTCCTAGCAAACCGTTGTTTGGCTAAGTTACCGCTTTTGCTCAGCCCTCTTATAGCGTTGCTAGTTGCAGGTGCCTTGCAGGTTGATCCATGTTGGAACATGGATATGTTGGGATATCACTTCATCTCTTATTTAATTAATGCATCTATATACTTGGTAAAGGGCGGAAGGCTCGGCCTTATGCCTGGTGTTTCTTCCACTCTTTCCGCCTTAGTTTCCGTCATACCGGTGTTATGTTCCTTGATTTTGCGTTCCTTACGCGGTTGGGGTTATGGGACCCCCTTGACAGTTCGCTTTGAATAAAACTCCTCCAGCACGGCCCAACCTTGGTTTTACATTTGACTCAACCTAAGCCTTTTCCCTTGGGTTCTACAGACCCGAGGGTCATCTTTATTTTAACCCCCCCAGGCCAATGCTCCTCTGAGTGTTGGTCCGAACTGGGCGATGTCCGGCGCCCCCTGGGCAACCAGGAGCTATGCCAACCCGACGTCTTGCCCATCTAGTGTGCCCTGAGAATGAGATATGTGCAACTCCTGTCGGGATTTGTCGACACAGTCGGGTGGTCTTGCTGGTCTTGTTTTACCATTGTAGAAATGTCTTGTAACCGGGATTCTGAGACAGATCAGGTCTTTCCGGGAGAAGGAATATCCTTCGTTGATCGTGAGAGCTTGTGATGGGCTAAGTTGGGACACCCCTGCAGGGTATAAACTTTCGAGAGATGTGCCCGCGGTTATGTGGCAGATGGGAATTTGTTAATATCCGGTTGTAGAGAACTTGACACTTGACTTAATTAAAATGAATCAACCGCGTGTGTAGCCGTGATGGTCTCTTTTCGGCGAAGTCCGGGAAATGAACACGGTTTGGGTTATGGTTTAACATAAGTAGATTCAGGATCACTTCTTGATCACTTCTAGCTTCATGACCGTTGCGTAGCTTCTCATCTTACTCTTGTTGGGGAACGCAGTATTTCAAAAAAATTCCTACGATCACGCAAGATCTATCTAGGAGATGCATAGCAACGAGAGGGGAGAGTGTGTCTACGTACCCTCGTAGACCGAAAGCGGAAGTGTTTAGTAACGCGGTTGATGTAGTCGAACGTCTTCGCGATCCAACCGATCCAAATACCGAACGCATGGCACCTCCGCGATCTGCACATGTTTAGCTCGGTGACGTCCCTCGGACTCTTGATCCAGTTGAGTTTTTTCAGCACGATGGCGTGGTGACGGTGATGATGAAGTTACCGACGCAGGGCTTCGCCTAAGCACTACAACAATATGATTGAGGTGTAAAAATGTGGAGGGGGTGCACTGCACATGACTAAGACAAATCTTGGAGTGCCTTTGGGGTGCCTCCTGCCCACGTATATAAAGGAGGGGGGAAGAGGAGGCCGGCCTAGGAGGGGCGCGCCTATAGGGGGAGTCCAACTAGGATTCCCAATCCTAGTTGGAGTCCCCTTCCTTTTCCAAGAGGGGAGAGAGGGAAAGAGTAGGAGAGGAAGAAGGAAAGAGAGGGGGCGCCGCCGCCTCCCTAGTCCATTTCGGACTTGCCATGGGGGGCGGCCACCCCTTGAGGCCCTTGTCTCCTTTCTCGTATGCCCCATTAAGGCTCACTACTTCTCCGACGAATTCCCGTAACTCTCCTGTACTCCAAAAAATACCTGAATCACTCGAAACCTTTCCGATGTCCAAATATAGCGTTCCTATATATCAATCTTTACGTCTCGACCATTTCGAGACTCCTCTTCATGTCCGTGATCTCATCCAAGACTCTGAACAACCTTTGGTACATCAAATCACATAACTCATAATGCAAATCGTCATCGAACATTAAGCGTGCGGACCCTACGGGTTCGAGAACTATGTAGATATGATCGAGACACATCTTCGGTCAATAACCAATAGCGGAACCTGGATGCTCATATTGGCTCCTACATATTCTACGAAGATCTTTATCGGTCAAACCGCATAACAACATACGTTGTTCCCTTTGTCATCGGTATGTTACTTACCCGAGATTCGATCGTTGGTATCCTCATACCTAGTTCAATCTCATTACAGGCAAGTCTCTTTACTCGTTCTGTAATTGTCATGGAATTGTCACGGCAGATGTCCTAGAAAAAGGACTTAGTCATAGGGCCATCGCAGCTAGGAAGCTTAAAGGGGTTAATCTGGACAAAGGACACGAGAGGTTTATACTAGTTCGGCCCCTTACGATGAAGGTAAAAGCCTACGTCTAGTTGTGTTGGAATTGCTGGGATTTCGATGACCAGGGAGCGAATCCGCTTTGCCTGGCTCCGAGTTGTTGTTTCTTGCTCTAAGCCGCTGCCGGGTCGTCCCCTTATATACATGGGTTGTCGCCTGGCGGCCTACAGAGTCCCGGCCGGCTCATAAAACGTGTCCGGCTCGGTGACTTCTTTTATACGCCTTTCTTTACAAGTCTTTCTTTACATACGTCGGTTTACAATATTGGGCCTTAAGCCGCCTCTGGGCTTAGGCCTTCTACAAGCCTTAATAAACTATCACCTTGAATATTACTGGGCTTCTTTTGTAACCCGCCATTGGGGCTGACCCGGCCCCTCCTGGGCGGGTCTTACCTGGTAGCTATATTCCCAACATTAGGCCCTAGGTTGACTTGGACCTTGTTCTTTGTCAATCTTCAATACTTAAACGAAATCCATCTTCCTCTCTCTGTAAAAACTCTGTAACCTGCCATGACGTTGTCTTTTGAAAACATGAAAGCCTGCTATGACGTCATCTTCAACGGATCTTTATCCTTAAATGTCTTCCGAGAATCGAGGCGTTCGTTTAGTTGGATAATCATTATTTGGGTATTCCTCGATTTTCGCGCCTGCCTGTTCACTTATCCCCTTATAAATAGGCACGACCTGGTCTTTTCTCATTCTTCCCTCTCTTCGTCTTCTTCCTCTCGCAACCCTGCTGCTGCCCGAGCTCCGCCGCCGTCGTAGAGCACCTCGTCTTCGTCGACCTTGGCCGCTGCATCAACCTGAATCGGTCCAGAGAACGGCGGAGACCCTCCGCAGAAGATCTGTGGCTGTAAGTGTTTTACCTTCCTGCTCCTCAGATCCGCATTAGGGTTTCTAGGTTTCTGCGTGTTCTTCATAGTTCATCATAGTTTCTTCGTAGTTCTTCCACTGCAGCTTCTTCTTGATCCGAAAAGAACATATACTTGTGCGGTAGTTTCTTTGTACCCATTCTTGATACCAGTAGATCCCTTTTTCTGGTACAAAGTCCTCATTAGAACTCACGAACTCATCTGTGCTAGATTTTTAGGTCTAGAATATTTTCCATTTTGAACGACCATTTGATCCAGAATAATATCAAGAAATTAGAAAACTTGTTTGCCTCAACACTTGGCCAATTCTGTTTCTGGCATTTCTCAAATATCTGTAGTCATGGCGGCTTATTACGCCGGCTCACTTTTCCCTTATATGACATTAGCCCTTACTTAAGCCGCCATTACTCATTTGCACCATCATCATTTAACTTCACCATTGAATTGAACCGGCACGTTACTTTCTTTATAGTTTGTACTTTGATCATCATGCCGTCAAAAGCACCGACTGTCTGCAACTGGGTCCCTTCCACAGTCACTGAAGATACCTTGAAGGAATTCTTCACCATAGGATTTTTGCCAGGGAAAATGTTATGTCTTATCATGCACCTGACCCGGACGAGGAACGGCCTAATCCCAAAGACGGTGAAGTTGTTGTCTTCTCTGACCACATGAATCGGGGTTTTACACCACCCGGCTCAAAGTTCTTCAAAGACGTTCTTCATTTTTTCAAACTTCACCCTCAAGATCTTGGACCCAATTCCAAGTCCTCTGTGAGGTGTATCTTCAAGAAGAGCCGACTGTGGAACTCTTCAAAGAATATTTTTATCTGAACCGCCAGAATGAGTGTACCAATGGCCCTAGCTTGGAACTTGGTGGAATCTCAATTCAGCGCCGACAGGGCGCCGTCTTTCCCTTAATAGTCTTACCAAGTCATCCCAAAGATTGGAATCAGACCTGGGTTATCGCGTGGAGCGTCTGGATTCCAAGTTTGTGGTCCCTGATCAGCTTACTGCCGCTGAACGCAAGAAGCTCATTCCATCTATCAAAAGGATCAATGCCTTACTGGGAAATGGCTTAGTCGGAGTTGATTTGATCCGTTGGTGGATCTCGTGGCGGGTCATTCCTCTAAGGCGCCGATCCAAATTGATGTATGAATATGGTGGAGGCCCAAATGACTCTCTGCGTTACAACTCTGTACAACTTACTGAAGAAGACATTGTTTCAATGTCAACCATCCTTGTGAACGGCAAGTATGAAGACTGCAGTAAGGTTGGGTTAAACCCATTCTATAAACTAAACCCGGCACCAGAGGTGAGAAACCCCTGACCTCTTTCTCTTTTTGTGTTTTCCTCAGCAGTTTTAAATACTTGCATGACCTTTTATCCTATTTATTTGTTTACAGGCCAAATGCGACTTCTGAAAAGCCAAGTATGACCATGAAGCTGCCAAGAAGGCTAGAGCTGCCGCCATAGCCGCCAGGAAGATGACCCGGAGGTCCAAGAAGTAAAGGAGCACTGCTTCAGACCTGTTGAAGCTTGATGATGATACTGAGTCGGAGGTAGCCCTTGACTCCCTTGGCCAGTTTTTTAATAACCTTATTGACACTGATTATTGCCAGGACGACACGGGGGCCAGCTAGGCCGTAGAAGAAGAGGTAACTATTTCCTGCGACTCAGCCCATTTGCCAAGACCGAAACTTTGATTGGTAACCTGGAAAGTAAGGTTTTCGCACCCTTTGGCTTATTTGGACCCTCATTTTCTTTTGAAAAAACAGCAACATGAGAGCCGCCGTCAGGCCCGGAACAATGACGACGATGAACCGCCTTCCGCTTTACAGCAAACTCCTCGAAAACGCCAAAATGAGGTTTCTTTCATATTCATCTTTTGCTTTCATTAATCAATCTATTTACTTGCGTCACTAACTTTATTTTACCTTTTGCAGGAGGTTTCTTGCTCTTCTGGTGACTCATCTCAGACTCAGTTTCTGGCTTTCAAAACTGCTCCTGGGTAAGGAACAATCGGCTTTTCCTCTATATCTTGTCGTGGATTTGTCATGGCAGATGTCCTTAGTGTCAGGACTTAGTCGCAAGGCCAACGCATCTATGTTGTAGCTTGAGAGGGGTTGAGCGGGACGAGAGACGCGATGTTTTACCCAGGTTCGGCCCCTCACGGTGGAGGTAAAAGCCTACATCCTGCTTCATTGATATTGATGATGATGATCCCGGTTACAAGAGTGCTCTATCTCGAGAGCTATTGTCTAAACCTGACTTGTCCAACTTGTGGAACCTTTCCCTCTTGGGGTGCCCTGCCCCTCCTTATATATGTTGGAGGGGCGGCTTACATGACTAGTCCTATTAGGATTAGGATTACGCTATTACAAGTGGAGTCCTAGTCTTGCTTCCTTTGTAAGAGAATATTCCTTATGCTTTCCTCTTAAGCCAGCCTACCATAACGTAAGCCGGCCTTCCTTGAACCGCCTACTGGGCCTCCAGGTCTTGTCGCTCCTCTAACCCACTGGTCGGGTCATCAATGAGACACCTGGCTCGGCCGGGTCATCAGTGAGTGGAGAGATCCCGGTGGGTCACTTAGTGAGTTGCCAAGTCAGGGCGGGTCACCAGTGAGTCACCCAGTCCGGCCGGGTCATACATCCGGCCGGGTCATGCCGCGGGGTATATCCCCGACATATCTTTAAAAACTGCATTCTTATACTAACTATCTCATAAAACCTTTCTCAGTGGCCAATCCAAATCCAAGAAGGCCAAGGTGATTAAGCCGTCAGAAGACTCGAAGGTTCCTGCACCTGAGCCGGCCATGCCAACTCCTCCCTCTGAAGCTGAAGCACCTGAAGACCCGACTGTTCATACTCAATTGGATCCTCCTGAGTTGTCAGCCGATGAGATCAGCCTTAATCCGGCTATCACTGAACCATCTAGTTCAGCTAACCCGCCAACAACTTCTGATACTGACGTGTTGATTACTGGTAGCCGATTTGTTGAACCGGGGACCCCTACCGTGTTAGCCCGGCACACTGCTAAACAAGAAGCCTTGGAGAAGCAGAAAGTGCGTTTTGATATCTCTCACTACACTCATCTGAATGCTAGTGATATACTGTCTGGCTATCTCAGTCATGTTCATTCCAGCCGTGAGTCAGAAATTGAGATGGTCCAGCAATTGCAGCTAAAATATGAGGTATGTTCTCCAGTTCACTTATACTCTGCCAGCCCCCAAGTCTTCAGATGATGAACCTGGATGATCTGTAGTCCCCAAGGGCCAGCTCAATTTATCATAAATGAACCGGTACTTAACTTCATAACTGTCTTTTACTAGTCCCAATAAGTATTGTAATCCGACTTAATCTTGAGAAACTTTATGAATATCATGCATTAGCCCCCAAGTGCCAAATGCTGTTACTTTGTAAAGCACTTGGGACTTGAAACATATAAGAGTCATAAAAAATTGCTTTGGCAGACATTAGCCCCCAAGTGTCAAGTGGTATTGCGGTGCAAAGTACTTGAGACTTGAACCCTTATAACTTTCAAGCTAAGCCTTGACACACATGTGCATGTTTTGTAGAACACCCTATCTGAATCGGGCTCCCAATTGACTGAGGCAAAGACCCGGCTGGTGGATCAGGAGGCAGAAATCAAGACTGCTGACTCTAAACTCCAATTGAGTCTTTCTGAGACGGAAAAATTGAAAACCAGCTTGACTGCAAAAAAGAAATCCTGGGCCGAAGAAAAGACGCTGCTGATACAACGTGCTGAAACAGCTGAAGCGGCCCTTGAAGAGGTTACCACGGAGCTCACCGGCCTAAAGAACCGGGTGTCTCAAATGATCTCCGCCATCTTTGGTAAGTCATCTGTATTAATCATTTAGACCTTCCTTTGACCCGGAATATGAGCCGCCTACTGAGCTTTTGTTAAAAAAACACTCACAGGTCCATGAAGCAAAAATCTGAGCCAAGACAGCGTGACCAAACTGAAGGCGGTTTATACCTTGGTGGAGCAATTGTATACTGGCGCTCAACGAGCACTTGCCACCATCTCCTCTGCCAACTAACGACCCAATCGGTTGAGCGATGTCTTGAAGAAATTATCAATCTTACCCGCCAGGTTCCAAGAGGTCAAACGATCCTGTGCCAGAGCCGGAGCCCTGACTGCCCTGAGCCGTTCCAAAGCCTGGGTGCCAGATCTAGACCCGGCGGATGTAGCTAAGGGGTACCCTACCATGAAGGAAGACGGGACTCTATTTGAGCAAGATGACTTCATTGCCTGTGTGAGGGGAGTTCGACCTCAAGCTCCCATCCTTGGAGATGAGACCAACATTGATAAATATCAGCCGGGTTTTGATATGGAGAATAATAAGATGGAGGCTCCCTCTTATAAAGTGATGGATCTTATCCCATCGGTTCTCCCACATACATTTGCTCCAGAGATTGACCTGGCCGGCTTAATTGATGATGAGGCTGAATTCATTGCTCTGAACGGCTTTGATTGGTCCAATCCCGGCTTTCAGCCAGCAGAGGGAGGTGAACCGGCTAGGGGGGAGTCATAACCATCTGAACAATCCAGCTTTTAGCTTAGGACCTGTTTTAAGAGAGAGAAAACAGTAACCTTTTGGGCTCTTAATGCCTTGTAATAGGTTAGTTTAAAAAACTGCATATTTTGCCTATGCCATCGTGCATAAGATGCCGTGTGTGACTCTTTGCTCCTGATGTCAATATATGCGTCACATCTATGGTTACATCTGTAATATTTCAACTCTGTTCCTGTAGAAAAAGGAAAAACTGGCTTGGCGGTTTAGCACCGGACGGGTCAGAACACCCGGTACAGGACCAATGATTTTATCATAGTAGAAAAAACAGAACCAGACGTGAAATAAACAAGGTTGAAACAACCTTTGATTAATGAAAAAACACAGAAAAATCTGTTCATGAATAACACAGTCATACCTATGTTTTTTTTGCATCTGGACTACCAGTCTATATGACCCGGGTGATGAGGTTGATGACCCAATCTTTTTGAGAAGTCAATGCTTCCATACACCTGTTGACTATCATGCCTTTGGTGGCTTATTGTCAAGTAATCGAGCCGGCTTAAATAAAAATCATACTGATAATTTAAATTTAAGACAATAAAAAACTAGTAAGACAAAATAGCAGATTTCTGACAACATAAATATGGGGGTTTCTCATTCAAATACGATCAGTAAATCGGACCAAAGGGGTTAAGCTAAGATTCGAATACGATCATATAGCCCCCAGTGGCTTTGGCGTTGCACCGATCAAGAGGGTACCAATAGCTATGTTCTCTTTGGTTCGAGTACGACCTATGTTTGAACAGGAAGCCCCCAGATGACCTTGAGAGGTTTTTAATGACCCTGATTCGAATACGATCCAAGTCGGACCCAAAAAGGGGTTAAGCTATGATTCGGATACGATCAAGAAGCCCCTAGTGAGTTTGGCTTTGAGCCGATCAAGAGGGTTACGACAACTATGTTCTCTTTGGTTCGAATATGACCTATGTTTGAACAGGAAGCCCCCAAGTGACCATGAGGTTTACAGCTAGATTCGAATACGATCATAAGCTAGACCAAAAAGGTTAAACTAGATTCAGATATGATCAGCTCCTTAATAGTCATGTAAATAGTGAAAATAAGAAAGATATATGATCTTTGAAGAGGAAAAAGGCAGAGGTCCTGCTTTATTACTTATCGTAATATATACAACGTCAAAGTATGTACATGACAAGAGCCGGTAGCTCAGGTGTAGTATGGCCGAAGCTGAGCAATGTTCCACAGCCGGCGGGTCTCCTCCTCCGACTTACGTGAGTCTTTGTGCTCTCGAACGTCAGTGAGGTAATATGACCTGTTGTTTAAATTCTTACTGACCACAAAAGGTCCTTCCCAAGGCGGGGATAGTTTGTGTGCATCCGACAGACCTTGAATGAGCCGGAGCACCAGGTCACCTTCTTGAAAGGTCCTGGACTTAACCCGGCGGTTGTGATAACGGCGCATGTCCTGTTGATAAATTGCTGATCGAGCCGCCGCCAAGTCTCTCTCCTCATCTAACAAGTCAAGTGCATCCTGCTGGGCTTGTTCATTATTAGCTTCAACGTAAGCCGCCACGCGAGGCGAGTCATGACGGATGTCACTGGGCAGCACCGCTTCCGCTCCATAAACCATAAAGAAAGGTGTATAACCTGTAGACCTGTTAGGAGTGGTTTTGATACTCCATAGCACCAAGGGTAATTCCTCTACCCAACAACTCGTCGTCCATTGTAAGGGAACCATAAGCCGGGGCTTGAGACCTTTTAAGATTCCTGATTTGCTCTCTCAGCCTGACCATTAGATTGAGGGTGAGCTACGAAAGAAACATCAAGCCGGATATGCTCACGTTGACAAAACTCCTCCATAGCACCTTGGGACAAATTAGTGCCATTGTCAGTGATAATGTTGTGTGGAAAACCAAAGCGAAAAATCACCTTTTTCATGAACTGAACCGCTGTGGCTGCATCACACTTACTCACCAGCTCCGCCTCAACCCATTGTGTGAATTTGTCAACTGCCACTAAAAGATGTGTCTTTTTATCCTTAGACCTTTTGAAAGGTCCAACCATGTCAAGCCCCCAAACTGCAAACGGCCAAGTGATTGGAATCATCCGCAACTCTTGAGCCGGTACATGTGCTCGTCGTGCAAATTTTTGACATCCATCACACCTACTGACCAGATCTTCTGCATCAGCATGAGCCGTTAACCAGTAAAAACCATGAAAAAAAGCTTTGGCCACAATATACTTTGACCCGACGTGATGACCACAATCCCCTTCATGGATCTCACGGAGTATATCTTGACCTTCTTCAGGAGAAACACAACGCTGGAACGCTCCAGTGACGTTGCGATGATACAACTCTCCGCCAAAAATCGTCATTGACTTAGACCGCCGGGTTATCTGTCATGCCAGGGTCTCGTCCTCTGGCAACTCGCCCCGGGTCATGTAAGCCAGGAACGGTACTGTCCAATCTGGAATAACATGAGTAGCCGCCACTAACTGTGCCTCCAGGTCAGGAATGGCCAAATCTTCCTCTGTAGGCAATTTAACAGACGGGTTGTAAAACATCCAAAAAGGTGTTAGGGGGTACCGGCTTATGCTGAGATCCCAACCGGCTTAAGGCATCGGCTGCTTCGTTCTTTCTGCGGTCAATGTGTTCCACTTGATAACCCTTAAAATGCCCTGCAACATCGTCGACCTCGCGGCGATATGCCGCCATGAGAGGATCCTTGGAATCCCACTTGCCTAACACCTGTTGAGCCACCAAATCTGAATCGCCAAGGCATCGGACCCGGCTCAGACTCATCTCTTTAGCCATTCGAAGACCATGGAGCAAGGCTTCATATTCTGCTGCGTTGTTAGTACAAGGAAACATTAATCGCAACACATTACAAAACTTGTCCCCTCGAGGAGAAGTTAAAACAACTCCAGCCCCCGAGCCTTCCAACTGTCTGGACCCATCAAAATGGATCGTCCAATATGTGTTGTCTGGTTTCTCCTCTGGCATCTGCAACTCTGTCCAGTCGTTAATGAAGTCAACTAGCGCTTGAGCTTTGATCGCAGTACGTGGCATATACTTCAAACCATGAGACCCAAGTTCAATAGCCCACTTGGCGAATCGTCCTGTGGCTTCTATATTTTGAATGATGTCTCCTAGAGGAGCAGAGCTAACCATAGTGATTGGGTGACCCTGGAGGTAATGTTCGAGCTTCCGGCTTGCCATGAACACCCCATGAGGGAGTCCTGGATTAGGGGGTCTCCGGACAGCCGGACTATATCCTTTGGCCGGACTGTTGGACTATGAAGATACAAGATTGAAGACTTCGTCCCGTGTCCGGATGGGACTCTACTTGGCGTGGAAGGCAAGCTAGGCAATACGGATATGTATATATCCTCCTTTGTAACCGACCTTGTGTAACCCTAGCCCCCTTCGGTGTCTATATAAACCGGAGGGTTTTAGTCCGTAGGACAACATACAATCATACCATAGGCTAGCTTCTAGCGTTTAGCCTCTCTGATCTCGTGGTAGATCAACTCTTGTAATACTCATATCATCAAGAACAATCAAGCAGGACATAGGGTATTACCTCCATCAAGAGGGGCCGGACCTGGGTAAATATCGTGTCCCCTGCCTCCTGTTACCATCCGCCTTAGACGCATAGTTCGGGACCCCCTACCCGAGATCCACCGGTTTTGACACCGACATTGGTGCTTTCATTGAGAGTTCCACTGTGTCGTCACCATAAGGCTTGATGGCTCCTCCGATCATCGCTAGCGATGCGGTCCAGGGTGAGGCTTTCCTCCCCGGACAGATCTTCGTATTCAGCGGTTTCGCACTGCGGGCCAATTCGCTTGGCCATCTAGAGCAGATCGAAAGCTATGCCCCTCGACATCAAGTCAGATTTGGAAACCTGAACTACACAGTTGATATCCACGGAGACTTGATCTTCGATGGATTCGAGCCCATACCGGATGTGCCGTACAGTTGTGACGAGCATGATGTAACTCTGCCGTCGGACAATGTTCAGGAGATCGCATCCGCAACTACTCCATCCATCAATCTGGAGCAAGTCGTGCCATCCAAGAGCGGAGGGATGGACCCCGCCATGGAGGCCGCGCTTTCAGTGGCAAGAGAGCCGGATACTGACTTCACCCCTTACGGGAGCTGTGTCGCCAAACCACTGGATTCATCTCCGGCCACGGACTCCGAGCCACTCGTATCTGTGCCCGTCGAGTCCGACTGGGCGCCGATCATGGAGTTCACCTTCGCGGATATCTTTCAGCACTCACCTTTTGGATATGTGCTAAATTAATTAAGGTCTCTCTCCCTGTCAGGAGAACCTTGGCCGAACTATGTCCGGCTATAATGGGATGCGGACGACGAAGAAATTCACTACGCACCCACCACCCACTTAGTATCCACTGTCGACGACTTAACCAACATGCTCGACTTCGGCTCCGAAGACTTCGACGGTATGGACGACGAAGCCGGAGACGAACAGGATCCACCGCGCTCGGGGCACTGGACCGCCACCTCATCATATGATATATACATGGTGGACACCCCCAAAGAAGCCAATGGCGACGAGACAGCGGAGGATGACCCCTCCAAGAAGCAACCCAAGAGCTGACGTCAGTGGCGCCGCTCTAAGTCCCGCCACAACAAGAGCAGTGATACCGACACAGGAGATAATAACACTCTGGATAGCGCCGAAGACAACAACAACAATCCCCTCCAGCACGGTGTAGAGCTAGAGGACGAACAAGCTAGCCCTCCAGAGCAGGCAGCATATGGAGAACCGGAGGAGGACAATTACATGCCTCTCTCGGAAGACGAGGCAAGCCTCGGCGACGACGAGTTTATCGTGCCTGAGGACCCCCGTCGAGCAAGAGTGCTTCAAGCGCCGGCTTATGGCCACGAAAAATAGCCTAAAGAAGAAACAGCAACAGCTTCAAGCTGATCAAGACTTGCTAGCAGACAGGTGGACCGAAGTCCTTGCGGCCAAGGAGCATGAACTCGAGTGCCCGTCCAAGAGTTACCCAAAACGCAGGTTGCTACCTCAGCTCGAGGAGGAAGCATTGAAACCTCATTCACCAGTGTACGACATGGCTGACTGGCCACTACGCGGCCAAGCCAGAGAGGCGTTTCAGCCTAAAGTTTAGACCGCACTCCGTCGCCACTCAGTCAAAAATACTAAGGCCCGGGGCAACACAGAGGACCTGCAAGACATCTTGGACAGTAAGGCAAAAATCGCAAGGTCAATATACGGGATATGGGCACGTGCGCCCATACGGGACGATGATTGTCGCGTTGGATACACCAAGAGCAAATCCGGCCAGGCCGAGTAGAGCAGACAAGACTCATACGAACTACGTCGGGATATAGCCCGGCACAGAGGCGCCACACACCCCCTATGCTTCACTGATGAAGTTATGAATCATGAATTCCCGGAGGGTTTCAAACCCGTTGAGGGAGTCCTGGATTAGGGGGTCTCCGGACAGCCGGACTATATCCTTTGGCCGGACTGTTAGACTATGAAGATACAAGATTGAAGACTTCGTCTCGTGTCCGGATGGGACTCTACATGGCGTGGAAGGCAAGCTAGGAAATACGGATATGTATATCTCCTCCTTTGTAACCGACCTTGTGTATCCCTAGCCCTTTCCTGTGTCTATATAAACCGGAGGCTTTTAGTCCGTAGGACAACATACAATCATACCATAGGCTAGCTTCTAGGGTTTAGCCTCTCCGATCTCATGGTAGATCAACTCTTGTAATACTCATATAATCAAGAATAAATCAAGCAGGACGTAGGGTTTTACCTCCATCAAGAGGGCCCGAACCTGGGTAAAACATCGTGTCCCCTGCCTCCTGTTACCATCGGCCTTAGACGCACAGTTCGGGACCCCCTACCCGAGATCCACCGGTTTTGACACCGACACCCGTAAATATCGAATCATACTATGGCACAACAGATCCCACTGTATGGATTGAGTATTTCCTCCTTCATATCCACATGGCTTGCGGTGATGATCTACATGCCATCAAGTACCTCCCACTAAAACACAAAGGACCAGCTCGGCACTGGCTGAATAGCTTGCCAGCAGATTCCGTTGGCAGTTGGGAGGATTTGGAAGATGCATTTCTTGACAACTTCCAGGGCACTTATGTGCGGCCACCAGATGCTGATGACTTGAGCCACATAACCCAGCAGCCAGGGGAATCGGCCAGACAATTCTGGACACGGTTCCTGACTAAGAAAAATCAAAATGTAGACTGTCCGGATGCAAAGGCCCTAGCGGCATTCAAGCATAACACCCGCGACAAGTGTGTCGCCCGCCACCTCGGCCAGGAGAAGCCAAAATCTATGGCAGCCCTCACAACACTCATGACCCGCTTTTGCGCGGGCGAGGACAGCTGGCTAGCTCGCAGCAACAACACATCAAGAAATCCGGATACCTCGGATAGCAAAGATGTCAATGGTAGGCAGCGTCGTAATAGACCAAAGCGCCGCAATAACGGTGATAACACCGAAGATATGACAGTCAATGCCAGATTCAGAGGCTCTAGATCCGGTCAGCGGAAAAAGCTATTCAAAAGAAATACTTCGGCTCCGTCCAGTCTGGATCGCATATTGGATCACTCATGTCAAATTCACGGCACCCCCGACAAGCCAGCCAATCACGCCAACAGAGAATGTTGGGTGTTCAAGCAGGCCGGCAAGTTAAATGCCGAGAATAAGGACAAGGGGTTGCATAGCGACGAGGAGGAAGAGCCCCGACCGCCGAACACAGGAGGACAGAAGGGGTTTCCCCCTCAAGTGAAGACGGTAAACATGATATACGCAACCCACATTCCCAAGAGGGAGCGGAAGCGTGCACTAAGGGACGTCTATGCGATGGAGCCCGTCGCCCCAAAGTTCAACCCATGGTCTATTTGTCCGATCACCTTCGATCGTAGGGACCACCCCACTAGCATCCATCATGGCGGATCCGCCGCACTGGTCCTAGACCCCATCATTGACGGATTTCACCTCACTCGAGTCCTTATGGACGGCGACAGCAGCCTGAACCTGCTTTATCAGGATATAGTGCGAAAAATGGGTATCGATCCCTCGAGGATAAAACCCAGCAAAACCACCTTTAAAGGCGTCACCCCAGGTGTAGAGGCCCATTGTACAGGCTCAATCACACTGGAAGTGGCCTTCGGATCACCGGATAACTTCCGAAGTGAAGAGTTAATCTTCAACATCGTCCCGTTTCACAGTGGCTATCATGCACTGCTCGGACGGACAACATTTGCAAAATTCAATGTAGTGCCGCATTAAGCATACCTCAAGCTCAAGATGCCAGCACCTCGCGGGGTCACAACAGTAAATGGAAACACAGAACGCTCGCTCCGTACGGAAGAGCACACTGTGGCCCTTGCAGCAGAGGCACAAAGTAGCATGTTCAGCAGACCACTCATTCGGCGTTACAGCCCCTGGACACCTTCAAGCGAGTCCGGAACAATCTGAAACAGGATCACCTAGCACAATCAGCGCTCGCCTAGCAATCCGGCCCCCGTCCCAGTCCCAGTACAGCGACGAAATTCATGCCGCGCGTACATAACTACGATTGAAAATACCATGGACATAGGCGGGGGCACAATCAGGACACGCCCCGCATTGTGGCTTAACCACACCAGGGGCTATATACCATTGGCTTTCCTTTTCTCTTTCAGGGCCTAACTCTTCGGAAGCCCTTTCTGGCAGTCCGATTGCCGGACACTTCCGAAATCAACAACCAAGGCGGCAAGAAGCTAAGATGAATATGGGAACCGCCAGGTGGTCTCTAGTAATACTTGATATACCCGCTTTTCACTATTTATGCGTAGCTTGCCTTGGGATAGGACATTTCGAATTGTCCAACTTTATGCTTATTGCACTACTTGTACCAGTACGCTTTGACGTATTATTCCAATAACAATGCATATTATTAATCTGTCATTGCATTATTTAAGTTTTTCTCTTTCTCTTATATGTCCATTTACGACATTCCGCACCTGCACGCTCGGGTACGGTCAGTACACCAGGGGCTCTCGTTTACCCCGTAATACGGGGCAAGAAGTCCGAACACTTTCGACAGTGCGACACCCCGAACTTATAGCATTATATGCATCAGCTCCGAATCATGTCTTGGGTCAAATGTTGGGTTTCCAGCCGCCTCACTAGACCGAAGTAGCTGCCGGCAGGGGCTCGCCAGGCCACATCCAGACTATAAGGCCCCTCATGGCCTGTTCGGCCGTCTTGTGAAGTTCGACCAACTGCTTCAGCTGGTCACTCAAGGACACGGGGTGTTCGGTCCCAGTATACTGAGACCAGAACAACTTCTCGGTTGAGCTCCCCTCCTCAGCCTAGTAAAACTCCGCGGCATCTAGTACACTGCGGGGAAGATCTACAAACGCTCCTGGAGAGCTCCGAACTCGGGTAAGGAAAAGGAAAGTCTCCTTCACATGCTTGCTTTGCATATTGAATACCTTACCCACTGCTATCTTCTTCGCCGCGTCAGTCTCCTGGAGGGCCTTGTGGGCTTCGGCCTTGGCACTCCGGACGCTTTCAAGCGCCTACGCGAGCTTGGACTCTCGCGTCTTAGAGTCAAGCTCCAAGGACTCGTGCTTTTTGGCGAGAGCCTCGAGCTCTTGCTACACCTCGCCTACTCGGGCTTCTTGTTTCTCCCGTTCAATGCGTTCTTTGGCCGCCTTGTCTTCGGCCTTGGACAATGCCTTCCTCAGGGTCTCCACCTCGGTCGTGGCCCCTGACAAATTCATGATGATCCTCTTACTTTACACTCAAACTTCTTTTTTAACTATAAAGACAAGGGTATATCTTACCTTTGCTCTCTTCGAGCTGCCTCTTGGTAAGGATGAGCTCGTCCTTGGACTGCTTCAGGTCCTGCTTTAGTGTAGAGACCTCCACAGTACGTGCGGCAGCGGCCAGCAGTGAAGCCTGCACATACACATAGACATACTCTAATTAGACTCTTGAGTTATCATTTGATACTCTTCGGCTTTTCTTCGTGAATGCCGAACAAAGCATCAGGGGCTACTATCTATGCGGTAATATTCTTATATTTAGAATTCTTACCTCAAAGCCTGTTAGGAGGCTGGCGCAAGCTTCGGTCAGTCCATTTTTGGCGGACTGAACCTTCTTGACCACCGCACTCATAATAGTGCGGTGCTCTTCATCGATGGAAGCGCTTCACAGTGCTTCCAGCAAGTTGTCCGGTGCCTCTGGATGGACAGAAGACACCGACACGGATGGTTGGCCCCCCTTAATGGGGGACCACCTGCCGGAGTCCGGAACCATCGAAGGTTCCGACGCAGTGTCCGGCTGGGGCCCGAACTCGAAGCCAGTAGGAGCCTCGCTCCTTTGGTACCCAGGGTCTGGGAGGTCGCCGTGAGGCGCCCCCAGGATCACCTCCCCTTGGCTCGGTGCCTTTTGAGACAACACCTCGGTGTTTTCCGTAGGGCGAGGGGTGGAAGCCATCGAAGGAGAACCGCTGTTCATATCCGACGAGCCCAAAGAGCCGCTCGACGAGGGTACGTCGAGATGAGCTCGGGCTGGACTGCATAATCATGTTCGGCATGAGCAAAGGCAGTACAATTAAACATACCATGAAGTACTATGGTGTCCGGACACTTACGACTTCACCAGGGGCTTGTCCCTGGGTAGCCACTCGTCGCCGCTATCGGCGGCCGTCGTGGCACAGTCCGGAGGGAGGGTCTTTCCCTTCTTGGACCCTTCGGCCTCCCCGGATGGGTCGGCCTTCCTTTTCTTGTCTCCCCCGGCTGGGGGGTGGGAGAACTTTTCTCCTCCTCCTCGTTTCCGTGGGAAGAGTGCGCGTCGGACTCATCGGACGATGGGTCCGATAGAACCTTGCGCCGGAGACCCTTTCGGTTCCCCGCGGCCTTCTTCTTGGCCTTCTTTTCCGGCACCTCGTAAGGTGCCGGAGTCAGCATCTTCGTTAGAAGAGCGTCTGTAGGATCTTAGGGCAGGGGGCTGGGCAATCAAGCTGCTCCGCTGTCTTTATCCAGTCCTGTTAATGACATGAAAGCTTAGATCCAGCATATAACTAAACTAGGGAAAATAAATACCTTGAGAGATATAAAAGCCTACCGGATGGGCGCGACACTTTGCGCTAAGTCCGCGGTCCTCGGTGAGGGAGGGAGGCATCTCGGCGCCCTTGAACAGCACCCTCCAGACGTCCTCGTGCGTCATGTCGTAGAGCTCTCGCAGCGTCTGGTGCTGGGCTGAGTCGAACTCCCACAAAACAAATGCCTGTTGTTGGCACGGAAGGATCCGGCGGAAGAGCGTAACCTGGACCACATTGACAAGCTTGATTTTCTTGTTCGTCATGTTCTGGATGCAGGTCTGGAGTCCGGTCAGCTCTACCAAAGAACCCCGGGACATGCCCTTCTTTTTCCAGGAGGTGAGCCGCGTGGGGATTCCGGATCGAAATTTGGAGGCCGCCACCCAGTTGCAGTCGCGTGGCTCGGTGATGTAGAACCACCCCGATTGCCACCCCTTTATGGTGTCCACGTAGGTTGTCGGGTGGTGGGTGCGACAAATGCCAACGGGTGGCTTATCATTGTGGGAGCCAGTAAGACATCGCCGGTGCCTGGAAACGGGATAAGGCGAAGACATGCACGCCGGCGGATCTTACCCAGCTTCGGGGCTCTCCGTGGAGATAACACCCCTACTGCTGCTCTGTGGGGTCTCCGCATGATCACTAGATGAACAAGTAGCTACACAATGCTCCTTGAGCTGTTTGGTGGGAGGAGGAAGAAGGGCAAGGCCAGCCTGCTTCTTCTCCTTGTGTGGTGTCTAGGACTAGCAGGGGGTCGAACCCTTTGCTTGGGTGCCCCGGGGGGTTTATATAGGCCTACTCCCCGGGGGTACAATGGTAATCCGACTGGGCACGGGGCCCAGCCGTCTGTGACTGCGCTCGCCGGCTTCTGCGCCGGCTGGTGGGTCCCGCCGGCTGCCGGCCCCTTGGTCGACAGGCAGGCAACACTGTCCAGGGCCTGGTCGGCGGCTGGTTACTGTGGCTCCATCTTGGTGACGTGGGCTTCGTCGTGGTAGGCGCGGCTATAGTGCCGCCGCTCGCCGGGCGATCGCTGTAGCCTCATTGCGTCTTGTCTCCTTAATGGGGCGTCTCCTTCGAGGGAGGCGGCAAGCCGGCTGCGGGGAGCCAGCTCTGTCTTGGGCCGACTGGTTGGAGGCATGGCCGCCTTCGGGCGTCTCTCTGCCCGAAGGGGCCCACCATCTGTGGGCCACGCTGGCGGCCCGTCGTGGGTGACACCAAGGTCAACATGGCAACAATGCCGCGCCGGACGGGTCATGCCTACTCCATACGGCGCACTGTGCCGGGCGTGCTCCGGTATTCGGGGGTGGCAGGCTTCACTATAGCCACGCCCCGTCGCACCGCCGTTAGGTGGGTGCAAACTTTGAGGGTACGGTCTCGACCGCCTTATGGGAGCCAGCTTCTTGGAGTCGGCCTTCTCATGGCCGGCTTCCCGAAGTCAGCCCTCCCGTGGCGTTCTTCATGAGGGCTAAAGTCGGGCCGCCTTCCGAAAGCCGGCCTGGATGGCAGCCAGCAAGGGGAAGGCGGCTCCATGTCTTGGATTCTTGAGAGCCGGACGGGCTCGTAATTTTTTCAGAAGGGCCAGGGGAAGCCGGCTAGGCTACCCATGGCTATTTACTCCGACAGTAGTCCCCGAAGCTGATCGAGCTTCGAGGCGGCCAAAAGGACGAGAAGCTTGGTCAGCTTCCTATCCTGAAGAGCCGGCTCTGCTGATGTTTGCCGACTTCGGGGAGCCCTGCGTCTTGCAGGCGGGAAGTGGTAGACCCACGTGCTGGCCGCGGGTCCTCCCGTGGCCACGTGGCAGCGAGACCCTATCAGCGCACGCGCGCGACAGGACGCCACCGCAGGCCCGGGCCCGCCACTCGCAGGCCTTGGTCCGAGCGCGGATCTTCCGTGGCCCACATGGGCCGCTCGCCTTCCCGCGGCGGTTTTATTTCATCGTTTAAGGCACAATAAACGCGGGACGTGGGGGAGTGGGCACGATCGATCCCCACGTTTCCCCATGCCATGCCTCCTCGGCTCCGCCACACGAGCCTATAAGTAGGGGGAGGAGGGGGAGCGGCAGAGGTTCGCATGCTCTCTCTCGCTCCGCCCCTTCTCGCCCTCGTTTCTTCCTCTTGCTGCCGCCGCAGCCTCCCGTCTCAGAGCCGCCGCACCTCCACATCATCTTGCTCCCATGGCGCTGTCGAGCTCGTGGGACGGTTCCAACGTTCATGAGGACCACGTTGAGTTCCTTCGGCAGACTCGGCGCCTGCCCGACGCCGACCTTGTGCGGGTCCGCCTGGCGCTGAAGACGGAGATTTCGCCTGCGCCGGAGGAGGGCGAGCGGGTCGTCTTCCGCTCGCACTTCCTGCGCGGCTTCGGCCTTCCGGTGAGCGGATTTCTGCGCTCCTTCCTCGAGTTCTACAACCTTCAGCCGCATCACCTCACGCCCAATGCGGTGATGCTGCTGTCGGCCTTCGTCTCCCTCTGCGAAGGTTTCTTGGGGCTGCTCCCCACGCTGGAGCTCTGGGGGGAGTTCTTCCAGAGCAAACTCGGCACCGTCGTCGCAGGCGTGCCCGCCCCCTGCGGGGCCTTCATCGCCATGAGGAGGGCGAGCGAGAACAACCCGTTCCCGCCTATTCCCCTGATCCAGTCGGTGAAGATCTGGCAGAAATCATACTTCTACGTGAAGAACGTTGCCGAGCAAGGAGACTACGTCAACCTGCCGGCTTACGTAGCCGGCGCACCGGCTGGGAGGCAGCCTTCATGGAGTTTCCGGTCCCGGTCACTGTCTCAGGACGAGAACGCCGCCGTCTCCCGGCTTCAGGTGATGATCCAGTCGGAAGGCCTGAACGGGGCCGACTTGGTGGCCGCCTTCATGGAGCGCCGGATATCTCCTCTCCAAAGACGGCCCCACATGATGTGCCAGATGAGCGGCCGCTTCGACCCAAGCCGGCTGAGCACCAGGGAGATGCCTCATGCGGAGGTGTCTTACATGGTAAACTATATCTCCAACTGCAAGCTCGCCGAGGACTGGCGATACGGGAAGGCGCCGTATTCTCGCGCCAACCCTCCGCCCGTGGTAAGTTTCGTTTCTTTCTTCTTTTCATTGGTAGCCGGCTTCATGATGGCCGACTTCTAATCAGTCGATCCTTCTTAGCAGAACCCCCTTCTCCCGCCGACGACCGGGACAGTGGGGATAGAATGCCAGTATGCCCCCGACCGCACGGCGGACAGTCGACGATCCGGACTTGGGGGCGGCCGCCATGGAAGACGCCGTCGTGGGGGACGACGCCGAGCCCGGGGGCTCAAGGCTCACCGCGAGCTTCGAGGACTGGCCGCTTTGCTCTCTTGATTTCTTCCGTGGGGGCGCGTCAGCGCACCCACTGGGTGTAGTCCCCGAGATTCGGGCCGACTGCTGTGCAGTCGGGTCGGATCTTTCTTGACGGCTACCTTATTTTTGCCTCTTGTCTGAACTTCCAGAAATATCACAACCTCCGTGCTGCCGCCTTCAACTCCCAGGCTCGGGAGTTGAGCCGGAGGACCGACGACCTGGCCGATAGCCGAAGTAAGTACTCGATCTTGTCTGTCTCCTATGGGGGCGCGTCAGTGCACCCACTGGGTGTAGTCCCCGAGATTCGGGCCGACTGCTGAGCAGTCGGGTCTGATCTTTCTTGACGACTCTTTCCTTATTGATTTTTCTTTTTCTTTGTCTTCAGGGGCCAATGCCGACTTGAGGAACGAGCTCGGCGAAGTGAAAGCCGCCCTTCATACGAAGGATGCCGAGTACGCTGCCTTGGTCCAGGAGCGTGATCGCCTGGCCAAGAAGCTGGCCGACCAAGAGCAGAGCCACAAGGCGGCCCTGCAGAAGGCGCAGGATAGCGAAGCCGCCCTGAAGGCGGAGTATGAGACCGAGGCGGCGAGCTGGGCTGAGACCCGGCGAGCTCTGGATGAAGGCTTCGGCCGGATCGAGGATTTGATCGACGGTAAGCCGCCTTCCTCGCTCCTCTCCTACCCATTGCCGCCTGGTCTTTGGCTTAACTTGTGCTGCTGCTTATCTTTTTGTGCAGACTACTTCCCCGGCTACTCTGCCTTCGCCACCCAAAGCATCGAAGCCCATCGCGAGGCGCTCCGTCAGACGGGGGCCAACATCGCGCCGGATGCGAACCGGACGCTTGAGGAGCAGCTCTTGGCTGTCCCGGCGCGGTTGCAGCCGGCTCATCGGATGCTTCGCCGGCTCCAACGCGCTGGGGCGCAAGTGTTGGCCGCCCTCTGGCCCGGCGAGACGATCCCCCGCACCCCAAGCCGGACTGCCGACTGGCTGGAGGTCGCATTTGGTCGTTTCGAGGCTTGGAAGGCGTCGGCGGCCCGCCTCGGAGCCGGGCGGGCGTTGGAGTTCGTTCGGGCTTGGTACCCAGGACTGAGCCTGGACCAGCTGCGCACTTGGCGGATGGAGGCCGACGCGGAGCTGGAGGAGGTGAGGTTGGCTATCGCCCAGCGAGCTTCGACGATCGCCGAGTGCACCGACATCAGCGTTTTCGCACCCGAAATCGATGATGACGGTGTTGCTCAGCCGGAGGAGTGGTTCTGGCTGAACCTGACGGTGGGCGAGGACTCGGCGGAGTAGATCTCCTCCAGCGACGAGGGTGAGGATGACGAGGTGGAGGACGGCGAAGATGTCGAGCCGGCTAGTGGAACAACCAGCCGACTTCAGGCTGACCGTGCCTCCAGCAACGAAGCGCGTGGAAGCGCGCCCTCTGCGGGTGGCGGTGACCAAGCTGAAGTTCGCCAGCCGGCCGCTCCTTCAGCCTGCCCGACCGTCTCTGCCAACTAGCCTGGCTCGTCGGTTGCTCCGCCAGCTTGACCTGCCGTCTTTACTTTTCCTGCTTGTTGTCTTTTGAACAATCTTCATTAAGTTTTCGCAGTTCCACCCACTGGGGGTGTATCCAAACTATGTTGAATGCTGGCCTCTCGGAGGTTTTTTATGTAAATATTGTTATGTGCATGTTTGGTTTCCATTCACGTATACTTTTTATCCATAGGCCTTTTCCTTTGCCACCTTCCCTCTTTGGGGAGGCAAGTACTTGAGCTTTCTTGGATTGAAGTGAAGTGAATGGAAACCGGCCGGCCGGCTACTCTGGTGGCCAGTCGGCGGTGGGAGAAAAAACCGGCTTTTGTTATATTAGTCCGTTAGTCCCTAGCCATTTTTTGTGTGGGCGCCCGTTCCCGCCTTTAACTCTTGCCAGCCGGACAGCCGGTTCTTCGAACTGCGACTTTTGGCAAGAGAAGGCTTGGGAGCCGGCACACTACTTGTCTGACTTCGGGTAGGACTTCTAATATAACTCCAGTCGGCCAGTCCCCGAGCCGACTAGTCGAACCCGGTGCCGGACGGAACAAGTAAATGAAATGACAAGGTCATAAGCATGATACTTTTCATTCATAGATAAGGGATGGCAGTCCCCGAGCCCTCCTCGGGGAGCCTTTTGTCTTGTACTTAATACAAAAGTTAGCGTGGTACATACTGCATTTCAACTGTAAAATCTTCGAAGGAGGTTGGCGTTCCATGGTCGTTCCGACTCCTTGCCGGAGTCGTCTCTCTTGCGTGCCTTCGACTTCTGTGCGTCGATCATGTAGTAGGAGTCGTTGCCTAGAGCTCTGCTGATGACGAAGGGGCCTTCCCAAGGGGCCGAGAGTTTGTGCTGGCCGGCTGTTCGCTGGATCAGCCGGAGCACAAGATCGCCCTCTTGGAAAGATCTTGGCCTGACCTTCCGGCTGTGGTAGCGGTGCAAACCCTGCTGGTAGATGGCAGACCGGCTGAGGGCTAACAACCGGCTTTCTTCCAGCAGGTCGACGCCGTCTTCTCGTGCTTCCTTGGCCTCCGCTTCCGTGTACATGGTTACTCGAGGCGAGTCGAACTCGATGTCAGTTGGGATGACCGCCTCGGCACCATACACAAGGAAGAAAGGGGTGAAGCCGGTTGACTTGTTTGGTGTAGTGTGCAGACTCCAGAGGACAGTCGGCAGCTCATCGAGCCAACAGCCGGCTGAGCGCTCCAGAGGTACAACCAGTCTGGGCTTGATGCCGGAGAGGATGAGGCCGTTGGCTCGCTCGACCTGGCCGTTTGACTGCGGGTGGGCGACGGATGCTAAGTCCAGTCGGATACCTTGGGCTGCGCAGAAACGTGCCAAGGCTCCTTTGGCAAAATTCGTGCCATTGTCGGTGATGATGCTGTGTGGCACGCCGTACCGAGTTGTTATGTCTGCGATGAATGTCACAGCAGTCGGCCCATTCAGCTTCTTGATCGGCTTTGCCTCAATCCACTTGGTGAATTTGTCCACGGCGACGAGCAAATGCGTCATGCCGCCGCGCGCCGTCTTGAATGGGCCCACCATGTCCAGTCCCCAAACGGCGAAGGGCCAAGTGAGGGGAATGGTCTTGAGTGCCGAAGCCGGCATGTGTGGCTTGGAGCTGAAGAGTTGGCACCCCTTGCAATGTTTTACTAATTCTTTGGCGTCATCCAAAGCAGTCGGCCAGAAGAAACCATGGCGGAAGGCTTTGGCGACAAGTGATCTTGAGGCCGCATGGTGGCCGCATTCTCCTTGGTGAATGTCTCTGAGGATTGCAATGCGCTTCTCTTGCTCGACGCACCGTTGGAGGATTCCAGTGACACTGCGCTTGACTAGTTCTCTATTGACGATTGTGTAGGCTCCTGCTCGACGTTGGACTTGTCTTGCTTCTGTTTCGTCAGCCGGCAGGTCTTGGTTTACTAGGATGTTGAGGATGGACTGAGCCCATGACGGAGCCGCGACTTCTTCTACTGCCAATGTGGCTACTGCCACCAGGGTGGGCGGGCTGGGTGGTGAAATGCTGGAGTCGGCCGCCGGCTGTTGTGCTAGTGCAGTCCCCGGGCCGGCTACCGCAGTCCCCGAGCCGGGTGTGGCAGTCTCCGAGCCGGTTGCCGAAGTCCCCGGGCCGGCTGCGGGAGTCTCGGGTTCGCCTGCTTGGTTCTTCGAGCCGGACCCGGCCGCATCGGGGTTAGGCGACACAAAGATGGAGTCGGATTCTGGAGACGGCTTGATAGATGCCTTGATGAGGCGTTGTAGAGCGATGCCGGTTGGTATTGCTTGCCGAGTAGAGCCTATTCGAGCCAGGGCATCGGCTGGCTCGTTGTCGGCTCGCGGTACGTGGAGGAACTCGCATCCTTCAAAGTATCCGCTGAGTTGTTGGACCAGGAAGCGGTAGCTCGCCATATTTGCGTCCTTGGCGTCCCAGTCGCCGGATGATTGCTGGACCACTAGGTCCGAGTCGCCATAACATAGGATCCGGCGAATGCCAAGTTCTTTGGCAAGCCGGAGCCCGTGTATGAGCGCCTCGTACTCGGCCACGTTGTTGGAGGCGGCAAAGTGGATCTGCAGCGTGTATCTGAGCTTGTCGCCTTTGGCAGAGGTAAGGACGACGCCGGCTCCCAAGCCGGTGTGCATTTTGGACCCGTCGAAGTGCATGCGCCAATGGGTGGAGTCGGGAGCCGGCGGCAGGTACTTGGTCTCGGCCCAGTCGACGAGGAAGTCGGCCAGTGCTTGGGACTTGATGGCGGTGCGGGGCTGGTAGAAGATCGTGTAAGGGGCCAGCTCGATGGCCCATTTCGCCACCTGGCCGGATGCGTCCCGGCTGCCTATGATCTCGGCCAGCGGGGCGGTGCATACGACTGTGATGGGATGCTCTTGAAAGTAGGGCTCCAGCTTCTTGGCGGTGAAGTACACACCATAACACATCTTCTGGTAGTGCGGGTAGTTCTGCTTTGAGGCGGACAGCACCTCGCTCAAATAATACACCGGCCTCTGGACCGGCTGGGCTCGGCCTTCTTCTGGGCATTGGACAACGATGACGGTGCTGACCACCCGACTGGTTGCGGCGATGTAGAGGAGCATGGGCTCTTTCTTAATCGGCGTCGCCAGAACGGGCGGCGTGGCCAGCATCTTCTTTAGCTCGTGGAAACCTTGGTCGGCCTGGTCGTTCCACTCGAAGTGAGTGCTCTTCTTCATGAGGCGGTAGAGGGGGAGAGCTTTCTCTCTGAGCCGGCTGATGAAGCGGTTCAAGGAGGCCAAGCACCCGGTGAACTTTTGAATATCTCAAAGCTTGGTGGGGATCGCCATTCTCTCGATGGCCTTGATCTTCACCGGGTTGCATTCGATGCCGCGTTCGGAGACCAGGAAGCCTAGGAGCTGGCCGGCTGGCACTCCGAACACGCATTTCTCGGGGTTGAGCTTGATTTGAAATCGGCGCAGGTTCTCAAACGTTTCCTTGAGGTCTCCCAGCAAGGTGTCGCGCTTCTCCGTCTTCACCATGATGTCGTCCACGTAAACGTGAGCGTTTCTGCCGAGCTGCTTGAGGAGGCACTTCTGCATGCAACGCTGAAAGGTGGCACCGGCATTTCTCAATCCGAATGTCATAGTCAGGTAACAGAAGGCTCCAACTGGCGTGATGAAGGCGGTCTTCAGGCGGTCGTCCAGATCCAGCTTTATCTGGTGATATCCTGAGTAAGCATCCAAGAAGCTCAACAGCTCGCATCCGGCTGTGGAGTCTATCACTTGGTCTATCCTTGGCAGGGCAAAGGGATCTTTGGGGCAGGCCTTGTTGAGGCTTGTGTAGTCTATGCACATGCGCCACTTGTTGTTCTTTTTTAGCACGAGGACCGGGTTGGCGAGCCACTCTGGAAAGAAAACTTCCATAATAAAGCCGGCTGCCAGAAGCCGGGCTATCTCCTCCCCTACAATCCTGCGTTTCTCCTCCGACAGTCGGCGAAGGGGTTGTTTGACTGGCTTCGCGTCTTCTCGAACGTGTAGTTTGTGCTCGGCGAATTTCCTCGGAACACCCGGCATGTCCTTGGGGGACCATGCAAAGATGTCCCGATTCTCACGGAGGAAATCGGCGAGCTCGCCTTCCTATTTGCTGTTCAGGTTTGCCCCGATGACGGCGAACCTCTCTGGATGCTCGGGGTCAAGAGGTATCTTCTTCGTCTCCTTGGCCGGCTGGAAAGATCCTTGAGCATCATGCTCCTTGGGGTCGGGGGACACGGCCGACTGCTTGCCGGCTATGGCCATGACTCGGTCCATCATCTTCTTTTCTTCGGCAATCACAAGGGACTCGGCCAGCCGGCTGCTGGCTGCTGCGCACTCAGAGGACTTCTTGTAATCGCCGGCTATGGTGATGATGCCTTTGGTGCTTGGTATCTTCATCTTGAGGTATGCATAGTGAGGAACTGCCATGAATTTGGCCAAGGCAGGTCGGCCAAGCAATGCATGGTAAGGGCTCTCCAGGTCCACTACTTCAAACCAGATCGCTTCCCAGCGGAAATGCTCCTTGTCCCCAAAAAGTACATCAATCTTGATCTTGCCAATGGGGGCGCAGGACAGGCCGGGTACGATGCCATGAAACACTGTCCGAGTAGGCATGAGCTGCTTCGTCTTGACGTTTAGCTTCTCCAGGGTGTCACGGTACAGGATGTTGATGCTGCTCCCGCCGTCTATCAACACACGGGAGAAGCGGGCGGGCGTCTGTCTATTGCAAGGGTGGCTTCCAGGACCAAGGCATAAGAGCCTAGAGACGGCATCACCTCTGGATGGTCGGCCCGGCTCCAGCTGATGGGCTTTTCTGACCAATGCATGTGTCCGGCGGGGTTGGCAGCGACCACGCTGACTTCCTGGTGCTCTCGGCGTTTGCTGCGCCGGTCTTCGGGCTGGCTTGTAAAGACGACGTAGGTTGCTTGCTCGTCGGGGAATTCGTCACGCACGGCTCCGACTACGGGCCGAGTGGCCGGAGGCGGCGGGGCCAGAGGCGGCGGGCCGGCAGGCGGAGGCGGCACGAGCCCCTCGCCTTTAGAGATTCAGGTGAGCCAATGGCACTTCCGGGTTGTGTGGTTGGATGGCTTCGCGCCGCTGTGGAACTTGCACGGGGCGTCGAGAGTTTGCTCGTAGGAGAAGGCGGGCTGCCAAGCCGGCCTGCCGCCCTTGGGCTTCTTGGGCGCCGGTCGCCCTTCAGGCGGCGCGTCTTCAACTGTGGCCACCTGCCGACTGGCGGGAGGCGGCGCGGGGCCCTTGCGCTTGTGGTCGTTCAAGTGTGGGCGTCGGCCGGGATCCCCAGCCGGCGTCTTGGGCGCCGGGTTAAGTACTTTCCCGGACGCGTCTACCTGAAGCTCGGTCTTCATCGAGGAGTCGGCGGTGGCGTACTTGTCCGCTATGTCCAGAAGCTCGTCGAGGGTAGTCGGCTCATCGCAGAGGAGCTTGTGCTTGAGGAGGGTGCCTTCTCGGCATCCGGCTGTGAAGTATTCTATGGCTTGCACCTCGTGCACCCCTTCGCAAGAGTTGCGGAGCTCGGCCCAACGCGTGAGGTAATCGCGAGTGGACTCGGCGGGGCCTTGTACGCACAAGGAGAGCTGTCTGGGCTTGGGAGCCCGCTTGTAGGTGCTGGTGAAGTTGCGGATGAAGGCTTCTGTGAAGTCCTGCCAGCTGTTGATGCTGCGCGGCTTGAGGCTGTTGAGCCAGGTCCGCGCTATGCCTTGCAACATGAGGGGCACGTACTTCACGGCAACGCGCCAGTTGCCGTTGGCTATGCTAACCGCCGTGGAGTAGTCGATCAACCAGTCTTCCGGCTTCACGGAGCCATTGTACTTGGGCGTGTCTCTTGGGAGCGAGAACCCTTTGGGGAAGGGCTCATCGCGGATGCGGGGGCCGAAACAAGGCGGGCCGACATCGTCTTCTTCTTCCAACGCCAGGGATCGCGCCAGTCGGTCGATCCGATGGCGGGCGTCGTTCTCGCCGACTCCCTCGTGGCGGCCTAGCCGGCCGTTGAGAGTCGGGTGCGCTACTGGCGGCGGGGCAGGATATCTCTCTCCGTGGGGCGGAGGCGGAGGCGGGTTGCCCCGCCATTCCATGGCTCGGGGATGGCCATCCGCGTCTCGCTCGATGGAGATTCGGGTCCGGCTGCGGCTGGCAGCCGGCTCTTTCTTGCGCCGCGCGCGGGTGTTGCTCATAGTCGGTGTCCGGGACGTCGCACCGTGATCTCGGCGCGGGGGAGGGCTTTCCACGCGGGCGTCGGCTTCGTGCCGCTGCGCGGCTGCATCGATCAGCTTTTGGATGCGCCGGGTCATGTGGGGGAGGTCTTCGGCCTCCAAGCCGTCCAACTCGTCTACGGCCGCCTGGGCGGCACGCAAGTTCTCGAGCGGAGTGGCATAGACCGGGCGGTCGACTCCCAGCGTGTCGGCGATGACGGCGCCACGTTGCTTGACAAGGCCGGCCCGGCTTGGCCCGCCCAGGGCTGGCGTGCCGAAGGCGGCGCGGTCGGCTTCGCGCTGGTAGGCCTCAGTGAGGCGTCTTACGGAAGCCAGCCTCCGACCCTCTGCGAGGAGGGCGAGGCGGCGTGCCTCCAGTGCTTCGTCGTCGGCATTAGCCGGGAGGGGGGTGAACAAGTCGTGGGCCACCGCGTGCGGGGCGTCGTGGGCGCTCTCATCGGTCGGGCCGCCGTGCCCGACAACCATCACTTCGGCGGTGACAGCGTCGCAGCCACCGGCTCGGGGAAGCGGGTCGTTGTAGATCGTGACGTTGGTTGGGAAGATGTCGAACGAGGCCGTGTCGGAGTCGACAGGCATCAGGTCGGTGGAGCCAACCGACTCCAGGTCCTCAGCGGGCTCGCTGGAGACATGGAGCTGGCCGAGAAGGTTGGCGAGGTGGTCGGTGCCCGCATCAGAGGCGAGCTCGTCGGAGATGAGGGTTTCGTCGAGGAGATCGGCGAGGCTGCTCGCCGCGCAGACGCTGGTGACGCCTTGCAGCGCGTCGTGGCAAGCGCCATCGGGCGTGCTGGGCTGGCTACGCTTGCGGGGGAGGAATAGGGTTCCCGTCCAGAACAGGTCTCCGGACGACGGTGCACCTGGCCCCACGGTGGGCGCCAAATGTCGGGTGGTGGGTGCGACACATGCCAACAGGTGGCTTATCATTGTGGGAGCCAGTAAGACATCGCCAGTGCCTGGAAACGGGATAAGGCGAAGACATGCACGCCAGCGGATCTTACCCAGCTTCGGGGCTCTCCATGGAGATAACACCCCTACTGCTGCTCTGCGGGGTCTCCGCATGATCACTAGATGAACAAGTAGCTACACAATGCTCCTTCAGCTGTTTGGTGGGAGGAGGAAGAAGGGAACGGCCAGCCTGCTTCTTCTCCTTGTGTGGTGTCTAGGACTAGCAGGGGGTCGAACCCTTTGCTTGGGTGCCCCGGGGGGTTTATATAGGCCTACTCCCCGAGGGTACAATGGTAATCTGACTGGGCGCGGGGCCCAGCCATCTGTGACTGCGCTCGCCGGCTTCTGCGTTGTCCGTAGGGCGAGGGGTGGAAGCCATCGAAGGAGAACCGCTGTTCATATCCGACGAGCCCAAAGAGCCGCTCGACGAGGGTACGTCGAGATGAGCTTGGGCTGGACTGCATAATCATGTTCGGCATGAGCAAAGGCAGTACAATTAAACATACCATGAAGTACTATGGTGTCCGGACACTTACGACTTCGCCAGGGGCTTGTCCCTGGGTAGCCACTCGTCGCCGCTATCGGCGGCCGTCGTGGCACAGTCCGGAGGGAGGGTCTTTCCCTTCTTGGACCCTTCGGCCTCCCCGGATGGGTCGGCCTTCCTTTTCTTGTCTCCCCTGGCTGGGGGGTGGGAGAACTTTTCTCCTCCTCCTCGTTTCTGTGGGAAGAGTGCGCGTCGGACTCATCGGACAATGGGTCCGATAGAACCTTGCGCCGGAGACCCTTTCAGTTCCCCGCGGCCTTCTTCTTGGCCTTCTTTTCCGGCACCTCGTAAGGTGCCGGAGTCAGCATCTTCGTTAAAAGAGCGTCTGTAGGATCTTAGGGCAGGGGGCTGGGCAATCAAGCTGCTCCGCTGTCTTTATCCAGTCCTGTTAATGACATGAAAGCTTAGATCCAGCATATAACTAAACTAGGGCAAATAAATACCCTGAGAGATATAAAAGCCTACCGGATGGGCGCGACACTTTGCGCTGAGTCTGCGGTCCTCGGTGAGGGAGGGAGGCATCTTGGCGCCCTTGAACAGCACCCTCCAGACGTCCTCGTGCGTCGTGTCGTAGAGCTCTCGCAGCGTCTGGTGCTAGGCCGAGTCGAACTCCCACAAAACAAATGCCTGTTGTTGGCACGGAAGGATCCGACGGAAGAGCGTAACCTGGACCACATTGACGAGCTTGATTTTCTTGTTCGTCATGTTCTGGATGCAGGTCTGGAGTCCGGTCAGCTCTACCAAAGAACCCCGGGACATGCCCTTCTTTTTCCAGGAGGTGAGCCGCGTGGGGATTCCGGATCGAAATTTGGAGGCCGCCACCCAGTTGGAGTCGCGTGGCTCGGTGATGTAGAACCACCCCGATTGCCACCCTTTTATGGTGTCCACGTAGGTTGTCGGGTGGTGGGTGCGACAAATGCCAACGGGTGGCTTATCATTGTGGGAGCCAGTAAGACATCGCCGGTGCCTGGAAACGGGATAAGGCGAAGACATGCACGCCGGCGGATCTTACCCAGCTTCGGGGCTCTCCGTGGAGATAACACCCCTACTGCTGCTCTGCGGGGTCTCCGCATGATCACTAGATGAACAAGTAGCTACACAATGCTCCTTCAGCTGTTTGGTGGGAGGAGAAAGAAGGGCATGGCCAGCCTTCTTCTTCTTCTTGTGTGGTGTCTAGGACTAGCTGGGGGTCGAACCCTTTGCTTGGGTGCCCCGGGGGGTTTATATAGGCCTACTCCCCGGGGGTACAATGGTAATCTGACTGGGCGCGGGGCCCAGCCGTCTGTGACTGCGCTCGCCGGCTTCTGCGCCGGCTGCTGGGGCCCGCCGACTGGTGGGTCCCGCCGGCTGCCGGCCCCTTGGTCGACTGGCAGGCCCCACTGTCCAGGGCCTGGTCGGCGGCTGGTTACTGTGGCTCCATCTTGGTGACGTGGGCTTCGTCGTGGTAGGCACGGCTACAGTGCCGCCGCTCGCCGGGCGATCGCTGTAGCCTCATTGCGTCTTGTCTCCTTAATGGGGCGTCCCCTTCGAGGGAGGCGGCAAGCCGGCTGCGGGGAGCCGGCTCTGTCTTGGGCCGACTGGTTGGAGGCGTGGCCGCCTTCGGGCGTCTCTCTGCCCGAAAGGGCCCACCATCTATGGGCCACGCTGGCGGCCCGTCGTGGGTGACACCAAGGTCAACATGGCAACAGTGCCGCGCCGGACGGGTCATGCCTACTCCGTACGGCGCACTGTGCCGGGCGTGCTCCGGGATTCGGGGGTGGCAGGCTTCACTGTAGCCACGCCCCGTCGCGCCGCCGTTAGGTGGGTGCAAACTTTGAGGGTACGGTCTCGACCGCCTTATGGGAGCCGGCTTCTTGGAGTCGGCCTTCTCATGGCCGGCTTCCCGAAGTTGGCCCTCCCATGGCGTTCTTCATGAGGGCTAAAGTCGGGCCGCCTTCCGAAAGCCGGCCTGGATGGCAGCCAGCAAGGGGAAGGCGGCTCCATGTCTTGGATTCTTGAGAGCCGGACGGGCTCGTAATTTTTTCAGAAGGGCCAGGGGAAGCCGGCTAGGCTACCCATGGCTATTTACTCCGACATAGGTACCCTCGAGCCAGGTGACATTAGGCATCTTGCCCACCATGGCGCCTCCGCACTCTGCTTGCTGGCCACCCACCACCTTCGGTTTGACATTGAAGGTTTTCAGCCATAGGTCGAAGTGGGGCCTGATGCGGAGGAAGGCCTCAAACACGACGATAAACGCCGAGACGTTGAGGATGAAGTTGGGGGCCAGATCATGAAAATCCAGCCCATAGTAGAACATGAGCCCGTGGACAAACGGGTGGAGAGGAAATCCCAGTCCGTGGACGAAATGGGTAAGAAAAACTGCCCTCTCATGGGGTTCGGGCGTTGGGACGATCTGCCCCGCATTCGGCAGCCGGTGCGCGATATTCGCAGCTAGGTATCCGGCTTCCCGTAACTTTTTGATGTTCTCCTCCATGACGGAGGAGACCATCCACTTGCCTCCTGCTCTGAACATGATTGGAGTGGTTTGAGAAGAAGAACGCGAGCTTGGGCGCTAGAGCTCGGGTGTGCGGGAATGGGTAAGCGAGAAGGAAGAAGGCGTGGGTGAAAAAAGTAAATATTTGTCCCTTTATAAGGGCGGAGGAGGTGATGAGTCTCCCCACTTGCCTGGCAAAACCGCTTATTCCCTAGGCGCCGTAATTGATGGCGCGGTTGGGTTACCCACGTCCGTATTGATGAGAATCATGTGATAAAGGGAACACGATCTCTGCTTTGACATGACGTGTCAAGAAAACCGCCTCACGATATGTGCGGAGCTGGTTAAGGAAAGCGGTTCGAATAATAACCGGGCCATGAAGTGATGTCATACTGTCAAAACGTGTCAGCAGATTAGATTTGTGGAAGTATTATTCTCTCTACGGTGGTATGTGGAACTTATTTTTGTAGGGTCGGACACTATCCTTGCATTCAGACTCTTCCATGGTGTATTCGGAGGAGGAACCCGCCTTGCAATGCCGAAGACAACACTGCACGCCGGACTCATCGTCATTGAAGCCTGGTTCAGGGGATACTGAGGGAGTCCTGTATTAGGGGGTCTCCGGACAGCTGGACTATATCCTTTGGCCGGACTGTTGGACTATGAAGATACAAGATTGAAGACTTCGTCCCGTGTCCGGATGGGACTCTACTTGGCGTGGAAGGCAAGCTAGGCAATACGGATATATATATATATCTCCTCCTTTGTAACCGACCTTGTGTAACCCTAGCCCCCTCCGGTGTCTATATAAACCGGAGGGTTTTAGTCCGTAGGACAACATACAATCATACCATAGGCTAGCTTCTGGGGTTTAGCCTCTCTGATCTCGTGGTAGATTAACTCTTGTAATACTCATATTATCAAGAATAATCAAGCAAGACGTAGGGTTTTACCTCCATCAAGAGGGCCCGAACCTGGGTAAACATTATGTCTCCTATCACCTGTTACCATTCGCCTTAGACGCACAGTTCGGGACCCCCTACCCGAGATCCGCCGGTTTTGACACCGACACCCCATAAACGAGCTTCTGCCAATGTGGATATCTTTGTTTAGATTCAATCAGCACCTCACTGACGTAGTAAACCGGCCGTTGGACCGGTGTTCTTTGCCAGCCTCCTTGCGCTCCACAACAATGGCCACACTGACAGCACGTGAGTTAGCAGCTACATATAATAACAACGACTCTTTCTCAACCGGAGCAGCAAGAACCGGCGGCTCAGCGAGCTATTTCTTCAGATCCTCAAATGCAAAGTTAGCAGCATCACTCCAGACAAAGTCATCCGCCTTTTTCATCATTTGATACAAAGGCATCGCCTTCTCCCCTAACCGGCTTATGAACCGGCTTAAGGCAGCGACGCGACCCGCCAGCTGCTGAACGTCATTGATGCACACCGGTTTGGCCAGAGGCGTGATTGCCTTAATTTTCTCCGGGTTAGCCACAATGCCTCTGTTAGACACCAAAAAACCCAAGAGTTTGCCAGCTGGGACTCCAAAATCACACTTGGTCGGGTTAAGCATCATCTTGTAGACCCGGAGGTTATCAAAGGTTTCCTTCAGATCTGTTACCAAGGTTTCCTTCTCTCTGCACTTCACCACTATATCATCCACATAAGCATGAACATTACGCCCAATCTGATTGTGAAGGCAATTTTGCACACACCGTTGATAAGTCGCCTGGGCACTCTTAAGCCCAAAAGGCATAGACACATAGCAGAAGGCTCCGAACGGAGTGATGAAAGCTGTCTTCTCCTGGTCCTTGACTGCCATCTTGATCTGATGATAACCTGAATAGGCATCCAGAAAACTCAAACGCTCACAACCCGCCATAGCATCAATGATCTGATCAATACGAGGGAGAGCAAAAGGTTCAGCCGGACAGGCTTTGTTCAAATTGGTGTAATCCACACACATACGCCAGGTGCCGTTTTTCTTGAGTACAAGCACCGGGTTAGCCAACCACTTTGGGTGAAAAACTCCCACAATGAACCCCGCCGCCAAGAGCCGGGCCACCTCTTCTCTGATGGCCTTGCGCCTTTCCTTGTTAAACTGCCGAAGGAACTGCCTGACCGGCTTAAACTTCAGATCAATGTTAAGAGTGTGCTCAGCGAGTTCTCTCGAGACACCCGGCATGTCAGAAGGCTTGCATTCAAAGATGTCCCGGTTCTCACGGATGAACTCGATGAGCATGCTTTCCTATTTTGGATCCAAGTTGGTACTGATGATGAACTGTTTGGATGAGTCGCCAGGCACAAAATCAACCATCTTGGTGTCATCAGCTGACTTGAATTTCAACACCGGTTCATGCTTCATAGTTGGCTTCTTCAAAGACGTCATGTCTGTCGGGTCAACATTATCTTTATAAAACTTTAACTCCTCTGTCGCACAAACAGACTCAGCATAAGCGGCATCTCCTTCTTCACATTCCAGGGCTATTATCCAGCTTCCATGTACTGTGATGGTGCCTTTATAACCCAGCATCTTGAGCTGTAGATACACATACACGGCCGAGCCATGAACTTGGCATAAGCTGGCCGTCCAAACAGAGCATGATATGGGCTTTTGATCTTAACCACCTCAAAAGTTAACTTCTCAGCCCTGGAATCATATTCATCCCCAAAGGCTACTTCCAGTTCAATCTTAACAACTGGGTATGCCGACTTACCAGGCACAACACCATGAAAAATAGTGTTGGATTGTTTAAGACTCTTATCAGTCAACCCCATCCGAAGAAACGTCTCATAATAGAGGATGTTGATGCTACTGCCTCCATCCATGAGCACCTTAGTGAATTTATATCCACCAACCTGAGGTGCCACCACCAAGGCCAAGTGACCCGGATTATCAACCCGGGGAGGGTGATCTTCCCTGCTCCACACAATAGGCTGTTCTGACCACCTCAAATAACATGGAATCGCCGGCTCAACAGCATTGACAGCCCTCTTATGAAGCTTCTGGTCCCTCTTGCATAAACTGGTGGTAAATACATGGTACTGCCCACTATTCAATTGTTTTAGGTTGCTCTGATACCTGGACTATTGCTGCTAATTACTTTGGCCGGGTTGCTAATTATAACCACCCTGGTTACCCGGATGGCCCTGACCGTGAAAACCGCCTCCGCCTAAACCGGCGCTTGGGCCATGAAAGCCGCCTCCGCCTGAACCGCCGCCAGGTCTGTGGCTACCATCAAACATGTTGGAATTTTTAAATGCCTTCATGATTGTACAGTCCCTCCATAGATGGGTAGCTGGCTTCTCTCGGGTGCCGTGTCTCGGACAAGGTTCATTCAGTAGTTGCTCGAGGGTGGGACCTGACCCACCTGACCGAGGAGGTGGCCTACCCTTGCGCCGTTGGTTGTTGCCCTGCGTATTGGTGTTAGCCACAAACTCGTCAGCCTTACGTTTATTACCTCCTTGATTTGTCGAGTTATGCTGGTGACCCTTGCCGTTGCCGTTCTCCTTTCCCTTCCCTGTTTTTTCTTCATCAGACACGGGATCCTTGGTACTGTCAGAATCAGCATATTTGACCAGGGCCGCTATCAACTGGCCCATGTCATTACAGTCATGCTTGAGCTGCCCCAGCTTCTGTTTCAGAGGTTGAAAATGGCATTTTTTCTCTAACATTAAGACCGCCGAGCCAGCATCCATCTTATCAGATGAATGTATTATCTCCTTAACCCGGCGCACCCAATGGATCATGGACACACCTTCCTCTTGCTTACAATTAGTCAGGTCCACGATTGACATAGGTTGTTTACATGTGTCCTTGAAGTTCTGAATGAACCGGGCCTTTAACTCCGCCCATGAGCCGATGGAATTGGGTGGCAACCCTTTCAACCAAGTGCGAGCTGTTCCATCCAACATCATAGTGAAATACTTAGCCATTGCTGCATCACTGACCTCCAACAGCTCCATCGCCATCTCATAACTTTCAATCCATGCCCCAGGCTGCAAGTCGGCCGTGTAATTAGGCACCTTACGAGGCCCCTTAAATTCTTTTGGCAAGCGCTCATCACGTATAGCTGGAACCAGGCAAGGGACACCTCCTGTTCTTGTGGCTACTCCTGCCTCAACAGAGGTTGTCGGATAAACCGGAAAAGCCTGATGAGCCGCCTGCTTAGCTGCCAGTTGAGCCGCCCGCTCAGCCTCTTGACGGATTCTCTCCTGATCCGCCAAGTTAAGGGCTCCACCCTGCGCCGGCTCATGCCTACGCGGTTGGTTACACGTTGAGCGTTGCTTGACATAGCGGTCGAGTCCATATGCCTGCTATAGCTCGGGCTCCGGCTCGGGCGAGGGGTTGAATGGATTCTGTCTCGACGGTAAGAGTATGCATCCTGTTGCGCCAGAGCCGTCTGAAGAAGTTCTCTCACCCTTCGTGTTTCGATTGCTATTGGAGAGTCACCTTCCATTGGGAGAGCCACCAAATGAGCCAACGCAACGATGAGATTCTCCAAAGGGTTAGAAAAGTGACCCGGTGGTATTGGTGTGTAATGAGGCGGAGTAGTATTCATACGGGGTGGCTCCATGGCCCGCGGTTGAACCGGCGCCCCGGCCCTAGGTGTCGTGATCCGGTTTGCCTCCCGCGGGTTACTTGGACCGGCCCCGGGTGTGTGGAAGAGATTCCTAGGGTCGTAAGTCAGAGGCAGACATGACTGAGTTTTCTGGTGCCTTCTCCTCATGACCTCGTTTGACGCGTTCAGATCCACCGAGAGCCGGAAAATCTCCGCTTGAAGCTACTAAGCACGAGCATCCAAAGCTGCCCGCTCTGCGGTCATCCTAACTTCTTCTGCTGCTAAATTTTCCTTGGCCCGTGCCATCTCTTCGCGTAGTCTTGCCACCTCCGCGTCATGCTGAGCCTTATCCGCTGGCTCCACAACAACAGTCAACAGAGTCGTCACTTATCCATGAGTTCCATTAGCATCTGAGCCGGGCGGGCGCAGGATCTCCTGACCTGGCCGCTGCCAACCCGGTGGTTATTGCTGCTGCAGCCGTGGAGTTCTGGCCGAGTTGAGTGCCAGCCATGAAGACTCCGGTTCGGTTCGACGGATCAGAGGGGTACGGAATACTGCTGCCATCGGAACAGCCCCCAAGCATGCCATCTTGCAGCTGATACAAAGAATTTGTCTCGCCTATTGATGACGTAGCGTCAGAACAGATGGCCATCTCACCGCTGTCCACTGATCCTTCAGAGAATTCACCTCCATGGATGCAACCCACGAAGGCATGCCACACAGCAGGTTGAGCCCAGGCGGATCTCGCACGCTGAGCCGTCTCGATGAGGTTGGTGCAGACGTCCGGCTCAGGGCCTGACTCGCCGATCCAGCCGATGAAGACATGGATTCCGCCGAAGGGGACCCGGTACCCGTACACAATTGAGCCGGCCTCGGGGCCCCAGCCTTTGTCGTAGATGTAGAGCTTGCCGCGATGACTCTTGGTCATCCGGCCCACAGCATATCCCTTGAGCCCTTCGAAGTTGCCCTTCAAGAACTCAAATCCATCGTGCGCTGGCCCCATGGTGGGTGCCAACTTTCGTGGAATTGTCACGACAGATGTCCTAGCAAAAGGACTTAGTCGTAGCGCCATCGCAACTAGGAAGCTTAAAGGGGTTAATCGGGACAAAGGACATGAGAGGTTTATACTAGTTCGGCCCCTTATGATGAAGGTAAAAGCCTACGTCTAGTTGTGTTGGAATTGCTGGGATTTTGATGACCAAGGAGCGAATCCGCTTTGCCTGGCTTCGAGTTGTTGTTTCTTGCCCTAAGCCGCCGCCGGGTCGTCCTCTTATATACATGGGTTGATGCCTGGCGGCTGATACATCTCCAACGTATCTACAATTTTGGATTGTTCCATGCTATTATATTATCAACCTTGGATGTTTTATATGCATTTATATGCTATTTTATATGATTTTTGGGACTAACCTATTAACCCAGAGCCTAGTGCCAGTTTCTGGTTTTTTCCTTGTTTTAGAGTATCGCAGAAAAGGAAAATCAACCGGAGTCCAATTGACCTGAAACTTCACGGAACTTATTTTTGGACCAGAAGAAGCCCACGAAGTATCGAAGATGCACCAGGAGAGTCCGGGGCTGCCTACGAGGGTGGGGGGCATGCCCACCCCCCCTTGGCGCGCCCCCTGCCTCGTGGACAGCCCGGAGGTCCACAGATGTACTTCTTCCTCCCATATATAGACATATACCCTAAAAACCTCAGGGAGCAGAATAGATTGGGAGTTCCGCCGCCAGAAGCCTCCGTAGCCACCGAAAACCAATCTAGACCCGTTCCGGCACCCTGCCGGAGGGGGAATCCCTCTCCGGTTGCCATCTTCATCATCCCGGCGCTCTCCATGACGAGGAGGGAGTAGTTCACCCTTGGGGCTGAGGGTATGTACCAGTAGCTATGTGTTTGATCTCTCTCTCTCTCGTGTTCTTGAGGTGGTACGATCTTGATGTATCGCGAGCTTTGCTATTATAGTTGGATCTTATGATGTTTCTCCCCCTCTACTATCTTGTAATGGATTGAGTTTTCCCTTTGAAGTTATCTTATCGGATTGAGTCTTTAAGGATTTGAGAACACTTGATGTATGTCTTGCGTGGGATACCCGTGGTGACAATGGGGTATTCTATGATCCACTTGATGTATGTTTTGGTGATCAACTTGCAGGTTCCGTGACCTTGGGAATCTATGCATAGGGGTTGGCACACGTTTTCGACCTGACTCTCCGGTAGAAACTTTGGGGCACTCTTTGAGGTTCTATTTGTTGGTTGAATAGATGAATCTGAGATTGTGTGATGCTTATCATATAATCATACCCACGGATACTTGAGGTGACATTGGAGTATGTAGGTGACATTAGGGTTTTGGTTGATTTGTGTCTTAAGGTGTTATTCTAGTACGAACTCTAGGGATGTTTGTGACACTTATAGGAATAGCCCAATGGATTGATTAGAAAGAATAACTTTGAGGTGGTTTCGTACCCTACCATAATCTCTTCGTTTGTTCTCCGCTATTAGTGACTTTGGAGTGACTCTTTGTTGCATGTTGAGGGATAGTTATGTGATCCAATTATGTTATTATTGTTGAGAGAACTTGCACTAGTGAAAGTATGAACCCTAGGCCTTGTTTCCTAGCATTGCAATACTGTTTGTGCTCACTTTTATCATTATTTACCTTGCTGTTTTTATATTTTCAGATTACAAAAACCATTATCTGCTATCCATATACCACTTGTATTACCATCTCTACGCCGAACTATTGCACCTATACAATTTAGCATTGTATTGGGTGTGTTGGGGACACAAGAGACTCTTTGTTATTTGGTTGCAGGGTTGCTTGAGAGAGACCATCTTCATCCTACGCCTCCTACGGATTGATAAACCTTAGGTCATCCACTTGAGGGAAATTTGCTACTGTCCTACAAAACTCTGCACTTGGAGGCCCAACAACGTCTACAAGAAAAAGGTCGTGTACTAGACATCAAGCTCTTTTCTAGCGCCATTGCCGGGGAGGTTAGCGCTTGAAGGTATATCTTTAGATCTTGCAATGGAATCTTTTTGTTTCTTGTTTTATCACTAGTTTAGTTTATAAAAGAAAACTACAAAAAAATATGGAATTGAGTTTGCCTCATACGCTTCATCTTTTTAATATCTTTAGTGATTATGATGGAAAGGAAAATTGTGCCAAAGTGTTAGAAGAAGAATGCATTAAAATGTTTGGCACTATTTGAATGATGAGCATGATTGCAATTTTGTTAGTATGAATTCCTTGAATATCCATGATGCTAATGATATGCAAAGCCACAAGCTTGGGGAAGCTATGTTTAATGAAGATGATATTTTTAGTCTCCCAAGTTTTGATATGCAAATTTATAATGATTATAGCATGCCTCCTACTTATGATGATTATATTTATGGAAGTGGATTTGGAGAGGTCATGACTTTATTTAGTAATGATTCCACTATCTTGGAAGAGGTTTCAATTGATTATGATGAGAACAAAGTTGCTACTTATGATGATTATTGTGATGAAACTTATGCTATAAAAAGTACTAATGATTATATTTATAAAACTTGTCATGATTATTATTACCCTTTTTCTGAACATTACTCTTTTAATGTGGAAACAATTTATAGTATTCGAGTCTCTTATGATACTCCCACTATTCCGATTGAGAAGAATTTTGCTTGTGTGGAGAGTAATAAAATTTCTATGCTTGTAGATCATGAAAAGGATGCTTTATGTGCTGGTTATACTGTTGAATTCATTCATGATGCTACTGAAAATTATTATGAGGGAGGAATATATACTTGTAGGAATTGCAATAATATCAAGTTTCCTCTCTATGTGCTTAAAATCTTGAAGTTTTGCTTGTTTTACCTTCCTATGCAAGTTGATTCTTATTCCCACAAGTTGTTTGATCACAAAATCCCTATGCATAGGAAGTGGGTTAGACTTAAATGTGCTAGTCATATTCTTCAAGATGCTCTCTTTATGTTTTAATTCTTATCCTTTGTGTGAGCATCATTGAAATCATCATGCCTAGCTAGGGGCGTTAAACGAGAGCGCTTGTTGGGAGGCAACCCAATTTTATTTTAGCTACTTGCTTTTTGCTCCTGTTTAGAAATAAATAATTTATCTATACTCTGTTATGATTGAGTTTTTATGTTTTAATTAGTGTTTGTGCCAAGTAGAACCGTTGGGAAGACTTGGGGGAAGTCTTGTTGATCTGTAAAAAAACAGAAACTTTAGCGCTCACGAGAATTGCTGCCATTTTTTATTAGAGAGTGATATTTAGTTAATTATTTTTTAATATGATTAATAGATAAATTCCTCACGTCCAGAAATTTATTGTAGAATTTTTGGGGTTCCAGATCTTGCTTTAGTTACAGATTACTACTGACTGTTCTGTTTTTGACAGATTCTGTTTTTTCATGTGTTGTTTACTTATTTTGATGAATCTATGGCTAGTAAAAGAGTTTATAAACCATAGATAAGTTGGAATACAGTAGGTTTAACACCAATATAAATAAATAATGAGTTCATTACAGTACCTTGAAGTGGTGTTTTGTTTTCTTTCGCTAACGTTGCTTACGAGTTTTCTGTTAACTTTTGTGTTGTGAAGTTTTCAAGTTTTGGGTAAAGATTCGATGGAATATGGAATAAGGAGTGGCAAGTGCCTAATCTTGGGGATGCCCAAGGCACCCCAAGGTAATATTCAAGGACAACCAAAATCCTAAGCTTGGGGATGCCCCGGAAGGCGTCTTCGTTCATCGGTAACTTTACTTGGAGCTATATTTTTATTTACCACATGATATGTGTTTGGCTTGGAGCGTCAATTTATTTTATTTTGTTTTGCTTTATGTTTGAATAAAGTATCAAGATCTGAAATTCTTAAATGTTAGAGTGTGTTCATATAGTTGCATAATTATTCGACTACTCATTGATCTTCACTTACATCTTTCGGAGTAGTTTGTCATTTGCCCTAGGGTTTCACTTATATCTTTTAGAGCACGGTGGTGGTTTTATTCTATAGAAATAGGTGAACTCTCATGCTTCACTTATATTATTTTGAGAGTCCTAAACAGCATGGTAGTTTGCTTCGGTTATGAATTTGGTCCTAATATGATGGGCATCCAAGAGGGATATAATAAACACTTTCATATAAAGTGCATTGAATACTATGAGAAGTTTGATACTTGATAATTGTTTTAAGATATGGAGATGGTGATATTAGAGTCATGCTAGTTGAGTAGTTGTGAATTTGAGAAATACTTGTGTTGAAGTTTGTGATTCCCGTAGCATGCATGTATGGTGAACCGTTATGTGATGAAGTCGGAGCATGATTTATTTATTGATTGTCTTCCTTATGAGTGGCGGCCGGGGACGAGCGATGGTCTTTTCCTACCAATCTATCCCCCTAGGAGCATGCGTGTAATACTTTGTTTCGATAACTAATAGATTTTTTGCAATAAGTATGTGAGTTCTTTATGACTAATGTTGAGTCCATGGATTATACGCACTCTCGCCCTTCCACCATTGCTAGCCTCTCTAGTACGGTGCAACTTTTGCCGGTACCATAAACCCAGCATTTACCTTCCTCAAAACAGCCACCATACCTACCTATTATGGCATTTCCATAGCCATTCCGAGATATATTTCCATGCAACTTTCCACCATTCCGTTATTATGACACGCTTCATCATTGTCATATTGCTATGCATGATCATGTAGTTGACATCGTATTTGTGGCAAAGCCATCGTTCATAATTCTTTCATACATGTCACCCATGAGTCATTGCACATCCCGGTACACCGTCGGAGGCATTCATATAGAGTCATATTTTGTTCTAAGAATCGAGATGTAATTCATGAGTTGTAAGTAAACAAAAGTGCGATGATCATCATTATTAGAGCATTGTCCCAGTGAGGAAAGGATGATGGAGACTATGATTCCCCCACAAGTCGGGATGAGACCCCGGACGAAAATAAATAAATAAATAAATAAAAGAGGCCAAAGAAGCCCAAATAAAAAAAGAGAAAACAGGCCATAAAAAAAGAGAAGGCCCAAGTAAAAAAATAAAAAAATAAAAAATGAGAGAAAAAGAGAGAAGGGACAATGCTACTATCCTTTTACCACACTTGTGCCTCAAAGTAGCACCATGATCTTCATTATAGAGAGTCTCCTATGTTGTCACTTTCATATACTAGTGGGAATTTTACATTATAGAACTTGGCTTGTATATTCCAATGATGGGCTTCCTCAAAATGCCCTAGGTCTTCGCGAGCAAGCAAGTTGGATGCACACCCACTTAGTTTCTTTTTAAGCTTTCATACACTTATAGATCTAGTGCATCCGTTGCATGGCAATCCCTACTCACTCACATTGATATCTATTGATGGGCATCTCCATAGCCCGTTGATATGCCTAGTTGATGTGAGACTATCTTCTCCTTTTTGTCTTCTCCACAACCACCATTTTATTCCAACTATAGTGCTATGTCCATGGCTCATGCTCATATATTGCGTGAAGATTGAAAAAGTTTGAGAACATCAAAAGTATGAAACAATTGCTTGGCTTGTCATCGGGGTTGTGCATGATTTGAATACGTTGTGTGGTGAAGATGGAGCATAGCCAGACTATATGATTTTGTAGGGATAAATTTCTTTGGCCATGTTATTTTGAAGAGACATAATTGCTTAGTTAGTATGCTTGAAGTATTATTATTTTTATGTCAATATTAAACTTTTGTCTTGAATCTTATGGATCTGAATATTCTTGCAACAATAAAGAAGAATTACTTAGAGAAATATGTTAGGTAGCATTCCACATCAAAAATTCTATTTTTATCATTTACCTACTCGAGGACGAGCAGGAATTAAGCTTGGGGATGCTGATACGTCTCCAACATATCTATAATTTTTGATTGTTCCATGCTATTATATTATCAACCTTGGATGTTTTATATGCATTTATATGCTATTTTATATGATTTTTGGGACTAACCTATTAACCCAGAGCCCAGTGCCAGTTTCTGTTTTTTCCTCGTTTTAGAGTATCGCAGAAAAGGAAAATCAAACGGAGTCCAATTGACCTGAAACTTCACGGAACTTATTTTTGGACCAGAAGAAGCCCATGGAGTATCGGAGATGCACCAAGAGAGTCCCGGGCTGCCCACGAGGGTGGGGGAACGCCCAACCCCCCTGGGCGTGCCCCCCTACCTCGTGGACAGCCCGGAGGTCCACCGACGTACTTCTTCCTCCCATATATACCCATATACCTAAAAACTTCGGGGAGCAGAATAGATCGGGAGTTCCACCACCAGAAGCCTCCGCAGCCACCGAAAACCAATCTAGACCCGTTCCGGCACCCTGCCGGAGGGGGAATCCCTCTCCGGTGGCCATATTCATCATCCCGGTGCTCTCCATGACGAGGAGGGAGTAGTTCACCCTCGGGGCTGAGGGTATGTACCAGTAGCTATGTGTTTGATCTCTCTCTCTCTCTCGTGTTCTTGAGGTGGTACGATCTTGATGTATCGCGAGCTTTGCTATTATAGTTGGATCTTATGATGTTTCTCCCCCTCTACTCTCTTATAATGGATTGAGTTTTCCCTTTGAAGTTATCTTATCGGATTGAGTCTTTAAGGATTTGAGAACACTTGATGTATGTCTTGCGTGGGATACCCGTGGTGACAATGGGGTATTCTATGATCCACTTGATGTATGTTTTGGTGATCAACTTGCAGGTTCCGTGACCTTGGGAATCTATGCATAGGGGTTGGCACACGTTTTCGACCTGACTCTCCGGTAGAAACTTTGGGGCACTCTTTGAGGTTCTATTTGTTGGTTGAATAGATGAATCTGAGATTGTGTGATGCTTATCGTATAATCATACCCACGGATACTTGAGGTGACATTGGAGTATTTAGGTGACATTAGGGTTTTGGTTGATTTGTGTCTTATGGTGTTATTCTAGTACGAACTCTAGGGCTGTTTGTGACACTTATGGGAATAGCCCAACAGATTGATTGGAAAGAATAACTTTGAGGTGGTTTCGTACCCTACCATAATCTCTTCGTTTGGTCTCCGCTATTAGTGACTTTGGAGTGACTCTTTGTTGCATGCTGAGTGATGAAGTCCTGGATTAGGGGGTATCCGGACAGCCGGATTATATCCTTTGGCCGGACTGTTGGACTATGAAGATACAAGATTGAAGACTTCGTCCCATGTCCGGATGGGACTCTCCTTGGTGTGGAAGGCAAGCTTGGCAATACGGATATGTAGATCTCCTTCCTTGTAACCGACTCTGTGTAACCTAGCCCCCTCCGGTGTCTATATAAACCGGAGGGTTTTAGTCCGTTGGACAACATACAATCATACCATAGGCTAGCTTCTAGGGTTTAGCCTCTCTGATCTCGTGGTAGATCAACTCTTGTACTACTCATATTATCAAGAATAATCAAGCAGGACGTAGGGTTTTACCTCCATCAAGAGGGCCCGAACCTGGGTAAAACATCGTGTCCCCTGCCTCCTGTTACCATCCTCCTTAGACGCACAGTTTGGGACCCCCTACCCGAGATCCGCCAGTTTTGACACCGACATTGGTGCTTTCATTGAGAGTTCCTCTGTGTCGTCATCATTAGGCTTGATGGCTCCTTCGATCATCGATAGCGATACAGTCCAGGGCGAGACTTTTCTCCCCGGACAGATCTTAGTATTCAGCGGCTCCGCACTGCGGGCCAACTCGCTTGGCCATCTGGAGCAGATCGCGAGCTACGCCCCTGGCTATCAGGCCAGATTTGGAAACTTGAACTACACAGCCAACATCCACAGAGACTTTATCTTCGACGGATTCGAGCCCTTGCCGAGTGCGCCACACGGTCACGATGAGCATGACTTAGCTCCACCATCGGACAGTGTTCGGGAGATCGCACCGGCGACCGCTCCGACGCTCAAATCGGAGCCAATTGCGCCATCCAGTGACGGGTGGATAGACCCCGCCGCGGAGGCTGCACTCTCATCGACGATCGAGCCGAGTATCGACCTTACCCTCCACAAGATTCGTGACGCCAAACTGCAGGATTCTTCCCCGGCCACAGACTCCGAACCGCCTACGCCCATGCCCATCGAATTCGACTGGGCGCCGATCATGGAGTTCACCTCCGCAGATATCTTTCAGCACTCGCCTTTAGGCGACATACTGAACTCATTAAGGTCTCTCTCTCTCTGTCAGGAGAGCCCTGGCCGAACTATGTCCGGCATAATTGGGATGCGGATGACGAAGAAATTCGCCGCCCACCCACCACCCACTTAGTAGGCACTGTCGGTGATTTGACCGACATGCTCGACTTTGACTCCGAAGGCATCGACGGTATGGACGACGATGCAGGAGACGAACAGGAACCACTGCCCATAGGGCACTGGACGCCCACTTCATCATATGATGTATACATGGAGGACACACCCAAAGAAAACGACGACGAAGAACGGAAGGACGCAGCGAAGGGTTGTTCCCTCGAGAAGTAGTCAAAGCGGCGGCATAAGCGCCGCTCCAAATCGTGCCTCGGCAGAAGCAGCGATCATATAAACCCAGCGATAGAGCAAGGCGAGCCAGCAGACGACAAACACGGCATTGAACCATCGTCCGACCGCGGCAAAACGGAGAATCAAACCGAACAACCCGACTCCGTCGAAGATAACAGTCCGGATGACATCACACCGGACCGGCACCAGGAGCAACAGAATACCCATCAAAGGCTTGTGGCCACTGCGAGGAGGCTGAAAAAGCAGAAGCAAAGGCTCAGGGCTGCACAAGACACACTCAGAATCAAATGGAGTGAAGTACTCAAGACTGCAGCGAAGTACGGCGGTAATCACCACACCAAGAGCTACTCGAAGCGAAAGTTGCTACCTGAATTCGATGAGGAGGCCTTAGATCCCCCGCAGTCAAAAAACAAAACGGCTATCCGGTCGGATAGACGACCTCGTGGCCAACATAGAGCGGCAAACGACGCCGCACATAAGCCAGTACGCGATCCACGTGAGGGCTCACATCAAAAGGACGGCGCAACTAGATCCATCTACGGGCCACGCAAGCATGCTCCAGCATGCAATGCAACACAACAAACATCCCAACACCACGGTACACCCAAATATAGGGGTGCCGCACACCCCCTATGTTTCACCGATGAGGTGCTGGACCATGAATTTCTAGAGGGATTCAAACCCGTAAACATAGAGGCGTACGACAGAACAACAGACCCTGGGGTCTGGATTGAGGACTACATCCTCCATATCCATATGGCTCGAGGAGACGATCTCCACGCCATCAAGTACTTACCCCTCAAGCTCAAAGGGCCAGCTCGGCACTGGCTTAAAAGCCTCCCCAAAAACTCCATTGGAAGCTGGGAAGAGCTCAAAGACGCTTTTCGGGCAAATTTTCAAGGGACCTATGTCCGACCACCGGATGCATACGATTTGAGTCATATAACTCAACAGCCCGGAGAGTCAGCCTGAAAGCTTTGGAACATGTTTCTCACTAAAAAGAACCAAATAGTCGACTGCCCGGACGCCGAAGCCTTAGCAGCTTTTAAGCACAGCGTTCGAGACGAATGGCTTGCCAGACACCTCGGCTAAGAAAAGCCGAGAACAATGGCAGCGTTAACAAGCCTCATGACCTGCTTTTGCACGGGCGAGGACAGCTGGTTAGCCCGGTGCAGCACTAGCAACCCAAGTACATCCGAAGTCAGGGACAGAAACGGGAAACCACGACGCAGCAAAAACAAGCGCCGGAATAAAGAAGACAGCCCGAAGAGCACGGCGGTAAACGCCGGATTTAGAAGCTCTCGGCCAGGTCAACAAAATCTGCCCTCCAAAGGCAACAGAGACGAACTGTCCAGCCTAAACAAGATGTTGGATAAAATATGTCAGATCCACAGCACCCCCGATAAACCTGCAAATCATACCCATAGAGAATGTTGGGTCTTCAAGCAGTCCGGCAAGCTCAACGCCGAACATAAGGGGCAGGATACACCAAGCGAAGACGAGGACGAGCCTCGCAAGCAAAGCACTGAGGAACAGAAGAAATTCCCACCAGAAGTCAAAACAGTAAACGTGTTACACGTGACAAAGGGGAGAAACAAAGCGGCACTCCTAGAGACACATGCCCCAGGGCCTATCACCGCGGAGTTCTGACACTGGTCGTCCCAACCGATCACCTTTAACCATCAAGATTACTCGGCAAGTATCCGGCATGCAGGATGGGCTGCGTTGGTATTAGACCCAATAATTGACGGATACCACTTCGCACGAGTCCTGATGAACGACGGCAGCAGTTTAAACCTGATATATCAGGACACAGTCCGCAAAATGGGGATAGACCCAACAAAAATTAGCCGCAGCAATACTACCTTTAAAGAAGTAACACCAGGCCCAGAGGCCCATTGCACGGGCTCCCTACTACTAGAGGTTATATTCGGCTTTCCCGATAACTTCCGCAACAAAAATTTAACGTTCCACATTGCTCCGTTCCAAAGTGGTTATCAAGCACTACTCGGACGTGAAGCTTTCGCTCGCTTTAATGCAATACCTTGCGCGGTCCACGTGGCATCATTACAGCAAATGGAAATATTGAGCGCTCCTTGCGCGCGGAAGACCGTGCGGCTGGCAGCCGCACACTAAACGGCCTCACCAACTAAAGCATCTGACAGGTCGTTAAGACCACAGACGCGGTTGGACGAGTCCGGTGCATCTATATGTAATTGATACTGGTTTGATGGCTATACCCCTATTACAATACAAGGGGCTCAATGCGCGCAAACAAGTGGCAATTAGGCTCAACTTTACTCATTTTGAACTGTACATGGTTTATTTAGTATAACCTACCTTTTGCACAACAACTTTTCAATTAAGTTCCTTTATTTTTCAGATGACCATCGTGCTACACCTGTCCAGAATATGGCACAACGGAGACACAGGCGCAGACGTGCAGCAGGGACCCGTTCCAAGGATTCTTTTTAGATTAAGTCCCTGCGTAAACCTTTTTTTACTGTCTCTTGTTGATACACATCCCTCGGATTCTCAGTACAATTGAGAAGGATGGTGACGTATTGGCATGTGGCCACGTCAGAATACTGCACGTACCTGGACACCAGGGGCTTATTACAAAGGGCACCGTTTTGAATCAGTTTACATCATAAAGACCGAATACCCTAGGGAGTGTTCGGCGTCGCGAGTTTGGCCTTATATGCATCAGCTCCGAATCATGTCTTTGGTCAAATGTTGGGTTTGCCCGGCACCTGTGTTTTGCTGCCTTACGTTCCGCTCTATTGGCTAAGGCGGCACCAGGAGAACTACTGCGATTGTGCCCTGGTTCATCCGGACGAGCACCTCAGTAGAGAAAGCCGAAAACTAACTGTCATGATATAGCGTGAGACTGGTCAACCACTCGATGACCTAGCGGAATCTTAGGGATTCCTCCGCCTTAACGAAGGGCCGTTTCCCAGCCAGGCATGTGCGCGCCCTGAATCCGGATGAGTGCGGAGCCACCAGGGGCTATATAGTAGCCCCACTGTCAAACTCCTCTGGCTAAGTGAAAGTGTTAAAGCACTATAGTCCGATTGCGTAGTTCGCTGCGCTATCACCTCCTTAAAGGACCAAGACGTTGGATCAAGTGTGAACATGCGTCTTCTGCGAACACCCCCGCATTATATGCGTGGGGGTTGAAGCCGACGACTGCCATCTTTCAGGTTATATACATATATACATAAACGGCCGCACAGGAGCCATCATAGCACTTTCGGGCAAAAGTATAAATACATCCTTGATAAATTCAATAAAACATTGTTCTTACAACGGGAATAAATGTCACTTAAACATAACATTCTTCGAGCACTGAGCCTCTATCAAACGAGCGCCTTCAAGAACTTCTTCAAAGTAGTGCTCGGCAGCCACTCGGCCTATGGCCAAACCCTGTGCCGCAACAGTGTTGACATCCATCTCCGCCCAGTATGTTTTGACACGGGCAAGGGCCACCTGCGAGCCCTCTATGCACGCCGACCTCTTTACAGCATCGATGCGTGGCACAGCACCAAGGAATTGTTGCACCAAGCTAAAGTAGCTATTCGGCCTTGGCCCTCCTGGCCACAGACGATCCACTACGGACCTCATGGCAAGTCCGGATAATCTATGGAGCTCGGCCCAACCGGTCAATCGCTCATTCAGCAACATCGGACGGACTGGAGCGTGAAATTGTGACCAGAACAGCTTCTCCACTTCAGGACCCTTCTGATCCTTGAAGTACTCGGCCTCATCAGCAGCACTTGCAGCCAAATCCATGTACTCGTCCGCAGAACTCCATAGCCGGTCTAGAGGACCATATTTTGGATCTCCGAACTTAGTCCGTAACAAGAAGGGCTTCCCAGAAACGATATCCGCAGCTTGATTCAGCTCCTCCTTCGTCGCTCTAATTTTGGAGCGGGCTTCCTTGGCAGCCACCCGGGCCTTCTCCAGGTCCGTCGCCTTCGCCCGGTTTTCCTCTTCAAGAAGCCAATAACAGTCAGCAGCATCTTTTAACTCTACGGCCATCTTGGCAATTTTTTCTTTGCTCTCGCAATGTGCGGCCTGTTCGGCCTTTAAACCCTCGGCCGCCTTTAAAGCAGCCGCACTGCTGCTCCTTGTGTGCTCCTTGGCTTGGGCAAGTTCCGCCCGAAGGGTCTCCACGACGGCAACTCCATCTGTAGTCACAACATATTAAAGATACTGGCATCATGCTGCTCTTACTATGTGACGATCACCAGAAAAAATCACTGACCCTGTGCCTCGTCAAGACGCTTGTTGACAAGCATGATGTCGACATCTTCCGCATCCAGCCGGCGCCTTAGTTCGGCAAACCCATCAGTCCGGCTAGCCACCGGAGCTTCAACCACCTGCACATAAAGGCGGTCTAGTTATTACCTGGGACTATGATCCTCTGTTTGCCGCCGTTTTCGACATCAACCTGTCTCAGGGGCTACTATCTACACAGGGCACATCAAAAAATGTGCGGTACTGTCAAAAATGTACATCATTTCACGTACCTCAAAACCCGTCAGTACACTCATAAAGGCTTCATGCAACCCGCTTTCGGCCGACGAAATCCTTTCAATCACCGTACCCATCAACGTGCGGTGCTCTTCTGAGATAGCCGCTTGCTCTAGCAGATCCCTCAGTACGTCCGACCGCACACCACACGGTGCCGGACTCTTTTGATTGCTCTCTTCAAGAGCCGGATACTGAGGACTTCGGGTGGCCATAGGATTACCTTCTGGCCTTGCCGGATCAGGAGAAACCCTCCGCGACGACACCTCGGGGTCGCCCGCCTCGTGAGGCGGTGTGGCAGGGGGAGGCGTTTCGCTCTCCATCATCTCTGGAAGAAGATCCTTCGAAGACGAGCTCTGCTGAGAAGGGCTAAGATCCGAACTGCGAGACAAATTCTTCGGTTATTTTCCTCAGAAGTAAAGCGAGATATTTTCATTATTAAGTACCCTTTTACTTACAGCTCGGTGGAGGGATGATCCCCTTGAGGGCATAGTGCAGCCAGGGTAGCCCCCGAGGCAGGACCCTCCGGCGAAGATTTCTTCCCCGGTTTGGAGACCATTGTCTCCGGGTCCTCGGAGGCGGTCCTCTTCCTTCCCTGGGGAGAGGATGTTTCAGTCCCTCCTCCCCGGCTAACCTCCTTCGCGGAGGCGCTAACCTCCTTGTTCCCCCCTTTATCTTCTCCCAAGGGCGCTTGATAAGGCGCGATCTCCAGCATCCTGGTTAGCACGGGATTTGGTGAGGTCTCAGGGAGGGGGGCCAGACACCTGATCAACTTTGCCTTCGCTATCCAATCCTGGACCAAGAGCGGTTTTTCTTTTTTAGGGCAACGTTGCTATAAATAAAATGGATAGTGTGTTCGGATGCGGGGCTACTTACTTGGGTATCCGGGGGATTGCAGCTCAGACCTGCATCCTCAGTGATGTCCGGACACATTATTTGCGGTCCGAAGAACAATTTGTACATCTCTTCGTGTGTCATGCCGAGGAAATGTTGGATAGCTCGCGGTCCTTCCGGGTTGAATTCCCACATGTGAAGGGGTCGGCGTTTGCAAGGCTGGACTTGACGGACTAGCATAACTTGCACTACCATAACCAGACTGATATCTCTCTCGAGGAGATCTCGGATATGGCTTTGCAGTATTGGCACGTCCTTGGCTGGACCCCAGCTCAGCCCCCTGCTGATCCATGACATCAGTTGTGATGGGGGGCCTGAGCGAAAGGCGGGGGCAGCTACCCACTTGGCACTTCGGGGAGCTGTGATGTAGAACCACTCCCACTGCCACAATCCGGACATCTCTGGGAAGTAACCCTCAGGCCAGGGAGCGTCAGCAATTTTCTTATTGAAGCGCCTCCGCACGCTGTGTGCTACCCCTCGATCATCTTCGGCTTCACATCGAAGGTCTTGAGCCACAGGCCGAAGTGAGGGGTAATGCGGAGGAAGGCCTCACATACGACAATAAATGTCAAGATGTGAAGAAGGGAACCTGGGGCCAGATCATGAAAATCTAGCCCGTAATAGAACATAAGACCCCTAACAAAGGGATCCAGAGCGAGGCCTAGTCCTCGAAGGAAGTGGGAGAGGAACACGATGCTCTCGTTGGGTTCGGGAGTAGAGACGACCTGCTCTCGGGAAGGCAGCCGATGCCGAATTTCGCCGGTCAGATATTTGGCCTCTCTCAACTTCTTGATGTCCTCCTCTGTGACGGAGGAAGGCATCCACCGACCTTGAAGGTTGGATCCGGACATAGTTGAAGGTCTGAAGTGCCTAAACCTGAGCTTCGGGTGTTGGAACTCTATGCGAGAGGCGGATTCGATTAAGATCGAGAGGAAACGGCCTTGTCCCCTTTATAAAGAGGGTGAATATCAAGCGCCCTCCTCATGTCCGTTTGGGACTTGCCTAAGATTTAGGAGTCCTACTAATAGGCGCGGTTGGGTTACCCACGTCCATATTAATGGGGATCCCGTAATAAGGGGACACGACCTCTGTTTCGACAAGACGTGCCAAGGAAACCGCCTCGCGAAACACGCTAAGATAGGTTATGAAAAATGATTCGAATAAAGACCTGGCTGTGGTGTGATGTCACACTATCGGGTACGTCAGCAGATTAGATTTGTGTAAATACATTCCCTCTATGGTGGTATGTGGAACTTATTTTGCAGAGCCGGACACGATCCTCGTGTTTAAGATCTTCTATGGAGTATTCGGAGGAGGAACCCGCCTTGCAATGCCGAAGACAATCTGCGCGCCGGACATATCGTCATTGAAGCCTGGTTCAGGGGCTACTGAGGGAGTCCTGGATTAGGGGGTATCCGGACAGCCGGATTATATCCTTTGGCCGGACTATTGGACTATGAAGATAGAAGATTGAAGACTTCGTCCCGTGTCCGGATGGGACTCTCCTTGGCGTGGAAGGCAAGCTTGGCAATACGGATATGTAGATCTCCTTCCTTGTAACCGACTCTGTGTAACCCTAGCCCCCTCCGATGTCTATATAAACCGGAGGGTTTTAGTCCGTAGGACAACATACAATCATACCAGTAGAAACTTTGATCTCGTGGGTTTAGCCTCTCTGATCTCGTGGTAGATCAACTCTTGTACTACTCATATTATCAAGAATAATCAAGCAGGATGTAGGGTTTTACCTCCATCAAGAGGGCCCGAACCTGGGTAAAACATTGTGTCCCCTGCCTCCTGTTACCATCCGCCTTAGACGCACAGTTCAGGACCCCCTACTCTCCAGTAGAAACTTTGGGGCACTCTTTGAGGTTCTATTTGTTGGTTGAATAGATGAATCTGAGATTGTGTGATGCTTATCATATAATCATACCCACGGATACTTGAGGTGACATTGGAGTATGTAGGTGACATTAGGGTTTTGGTTGATTTGTGTCTTAAGGTGTTATTCTAGTACGAACTCTAGGGATGTTTGTGACACTTATAGGAATAGCCCAATGGATTGATTAGAAAGAATAACTTTGAGGTGGTTTCGTACCCTACCATAATCTCTTCGTTTGTTCTCCGCTATTAGTGACTTTGGAGTGACTCTTTGTTGCATGTTGAGGGATAGTTATGTGATCCAATTATGTTATTATTGTTGAGAGAACTTGCACTAGTGAAAGTATGAACCCTAGGCCTTGTTTCCTAGCATTGCAATACGTTTGTGCTCACTTTTATCATTAGTTACCTTGCTGTTTTTATATTTTCAGATTACAAAAACCATTATCTACTATCCATATACCACTTGTATCACCATCTCTTCGTCGAACTAGTGCACCTATACAATTTAGCGTTGTATTGGGTGTGTTGGGGACACAAGAGACTCTTTGTTATTTGGTTGCAGGTTTGCTTGAGAGAGACCATCTTCATCCTACGCCTCCTACGGATTGATAAACCGTAGGTCATCCACTTGAGGGAAATTTGCTACTGTCCTACAAACCTCTGCACTTGGAGGCCCAACAACGTCTAATGGAAGAAGGTTGTGTAGTAGACATCAGCGACCTACAGAGTCCCGGCCCGCTCATAAAACGTGTCTGGCTCAGTGACTTCTTTTATACGCTTTTCTTTACAAGTCTTTCTTTAAATACGGCGGTTTACAATATTGGGCCTTAAGCCGCCTCTGGGCGTAGGCCTTGTACAAGCCTTAATAAACTATCACCTTGAATATTACTGGGCTTCTTTTGTAACCCGCCATTGGGGTTGACCCGGCCCCTCCTGGGCGGGTCTTACCTGGTAGCTATATTCCCAACAGTAATGGACCATCCCATAACTAACACTTTAGTCACTTTGCTTGGAAGGCTTATAGTGATGAGCATTACCGAGAGGACCCAGAGATACCTCTCTGACAATCGGAGTGACAAATCCTAATCTCGATCTATGCCAACTCAACAAAAACCAACAGAGACACCTGTAGAGCATCTTTATAATCACCCAGTTACGTTGTGACGTTTGATAGCACACTAAGTGTTCCCCCAGTATTCGGGAGTTGCATAATCTCATAGTTATAGGAACATGTATAAGTCATGAAGAAAGCAGTAGCAACAAACTAAACGATCATAGTGCTAAGCTAACAGATGGGTCTTGTCCATCACATCATTCTCTAATGATGTGACCCCGTTCATGAAATGATAACACATGTCTATGGATAGGAAACTTAACCATCTTTGATTAACGAGCTAGTCAAGTAGAGGCATACTAGGGACACTCTGTTTGTCTATGTATTCACACATGTATCAAGTTTCCGGTTAATATAATTCTAGCATGAATAATAAACATTTATCATGATATAAGGAAATATAAATAACAACTTTATTATTGCCTCTAGGGCATATTTCCTCCAGTCTCCCACTTGCACTAGAGTCAATAATCTAGTTCACATCGTCATGTGATTTAACACCAATAGTTCACATCTTTATGTGATTAGTTCACATCTCCATGTGACTAATACCCAAAGGGTTTAATAGAGTCAATAATCTAGTTCACATCGCTATGTCATTAACACCCATAGAGTGATCATGTTTTGCTTGTGAGAGAAATTTAGTCAACGGGCCTGCCACATTCAGAGCCGTATGTATTTTGCAAATTTTTCTATGTCTACAATGCTCTGCATGGAGCTACTCTAGCTAATTGCTCCCACTTTCAATATGTTCCAGATTGAGACTCAGAGTCATCCAGATCGGTGTCAAAACTTGCATCGACGTAACTCTTTATGACGAACATTTTGTCACCTCCATAACCTAGAAACATATCCTTATTTCACTAAGGATAATGTTGATCGATGTCCAGTGAACCACTCCTGGATCACTATTGTACCATCTTGCCAAACTCTTGGTGAGGTACACAATAGGTCTGGTACACAACATAGCATACTTTATAGAACCTATGGCTGAGGCATAGAGAATGACTTTTCATTCTCTTTCTGTTTTCTGCCATGGTCGGGTGTTGAGTCTTTACTTAACTTCACACCTTGCAACACAGGGAAGAACTTCTTCTTTGACTGTTCCATTTTGAACTACTTCAAAATCTTGTCAAGGTATGTACTTGTTGAAAAATATATCAAGCATCTTGATCTATATCTATAGATCTTGATGCTCAATATGTAAGTAGCTTCACCAAGGTCTTTGTTTGAAAACCTCCTTTCAAACACTCCTTTATGCTTTCCAGAAAATTCTACATCATTTTCGATCAACAATATATCATTCACATATACTTATCAAAAAGGCTGTAGTGCTCCCACTCACTTTCTTGTAAATACAGGCTTCACCGCAAGTCTGTATAAAACCATATGCTTTGATCACTTTATCAAAGCATATATTCCAACTCCGAGATGCTTGCACCAGTCCATAGATGGATCGCTGGAGCTTGCACACTTTGTTAGCACCTTTAGGATCGACAAAACATTCTTGTTGCATCAAATACAACTCTTCTTTAGGAAATCCATTACGGAATGCAGTTTTGACATCCATTTTCCAGATTTCATAAAATGTGGCAATTGCTAACATGATTCGGACAAACTTCAGCATCGCTACGAGTGAGAAAATCTCATCGTAGTCAACATCTTGAACTTGTCGAAAACCTTTTGCGACCATTCGAGCTTTGTATATAGTAATATGATACGTCTCCAACGTAGCTATAATTTTTGATTGTTCCATGCTATTATATTACCTGTTTTGGATGTTAATGGGCTTATTTATACACTTTTATATTATTTTTGGGACTAACCTACTAACCCAAGGCCCAGTGCAAATTGCTGTTTTTTTGCCTATTTCAGTGTTTTGCAGAAAAGGAATATCAAACGGAATCCAAACGGAATGAAACCTTCGGGAGAGTTATTTTTTTGGAACAAACGTGATCCAGGGGACTTGGAGTAGACGTCAAGAAATAAATGAGGATGCCACGAGGAAGGGAGGCGCACCAGCCCCCCTGGGCACTGATAACCCATAAGTATAGGGGATCGCAACAGTTTTCGAGGGTAAAGTATTCAACCCAAATTTATTGATTCGACACAAGGGGAGCCAAAGAATACTCTCAAGTATTAGCAGCTGAGTTGTCAATTCAACCACACCTGGAAACTTAATATCTGTAGCAAAGTATTTAGTAGCAAAGTAATATGATAGTAGTGGTAACGGTGACAAAAGGTAATAGTAGTGAAAGTACTGTTTTTGGTATTTTGTAGTGATGATAGCAATAGCAACGGGAAAGTAAATAAGCGAAGAACAATATATGGAAAGCTCGTAGGCAATGGATCAGTGATGGAGAATTATGTCGGATGCGGTTCATCATGTAACAGTCATAACCTAGGGTGACACAGAACTAGCTCCAATTCATTGATATAATGTAGGCATGTATTCCGAATATAGTCATAGGTGCTTATGGAAAAGAACTTGCATGACATCTTTTTTCCTACCCTCCCATGGCAGCGGGGTCCTTATGGAAACTAAGGGATATTAAGGCCTCCTTTTAATAGAGTACCGGAACAAAGCATTAACACATAGTGAATACATGAACTCCTCAAACTATGGTCATCACCGGTAAGTATCCCGATTATTGTCACTTCAGGGTTAACGGATCATAACACATAATAGGTGACTATAGACTTGCAAGATAGGATCAAGAACACACATATATTGATGAAAACATAATAGGTTCAGATCTGAAATCATGGCACCCGGGCCCTAGTGACAAGCATTAAGCATAGCAAAGTCATAGCAACATCAATCTCAGAACATAGTGGATACTAGGGATCAAACCCTAACAAAACTAACTCGATTACATGATAGATCCCATCCAACCCATCACCGTCCAGCAAGCCTACGATGGAATTACTCACGCACGGCGGTGAGCATCATGAAATTGGTGATGGAGGATGGTTGATGATGACGATGGCGACGAATTCCCCTCTCTGAAGCCCCGAACGGACTCCAGATTAGCCCTCCCGAGAGGTTTTAGGGCTTGGCGGCGGCTCCGTGTCGTAAAACGCGATGAATTCTTCTCTCTGATTTTTTTCTTCCCGAAACACAATATATAGAGTTGGGAGTTGGAGTCGGAGAGGCACCAGGGGGCCCACGAGGTAGGGGCGTGCCCCCCACCCTCGTGGAGAGGTGGTGGCCCCCTGGCCTTCATCTTTTGCAGGTATTTTTTATATTTTCCAAAAAGTTGCTCCGTGAAGTTTCAGGTCATTCCGAGAACGTTTGTTCCTGCACATAAATAACACCATGGTAATTCTGCTGAAAACAACGTCAGTCTGGGTTAGTTCCATTCAAATCATGCAAGTTAGAGTCCAAAACAAGGGAAAAAGTGTTTGGAAAATTAGATACGTTGGAGACGTATCAACTCCCCCAATCTTAAACCTTTGCTTGTCCTCAAGCAATTCAGTTGACAAACTGAAAGTGATAAAGAAAAACTTTTACAAACTCTGTTTGCTCTTGTTGTTGTAAATATGTAAAGCCAGCATTCAAGTTTTCAGCAAAGATTATAACTAACCACATTCGCAATAATGCTTAGGTCTCAAGTTTACTCATATCAATAGCATAATCAACTAGCGAGCAATAATAATAAATCTCGGATGACAACACTTTCTCAAAACAATCATAATATGATATAACAAGATGGTATCTCGCTAGCCCTTTCTGAGACTGCAAAACATAAATGCAGAGCACCCTTAAAGACCAAGGACTGACTAGACATTGTAATTCATGGTAAATGAGATCTAGTCAAGTCATACTCAATGTAAACTAACAGTAATGAATGCAAATGACAGTGGTGTTCTCTAACTGGTGCTTTTTAATAAGACGATGTTGACTCAGCATAAAAGTAAATAGATAGGCCCTTCGCAGAGGGAAGCAGGGATTTATAGAGGTGCCAGAGCTTGGTTTTGAAACAGAGGTGAATAATATTTTGAGCGGTATACTTTCATTGTCAACATAACAACCAAGAGATGGCGATATCTTACATGCTACACACATTATAGGTGGTTCCCAAACAGAATGGTAAAGTTTATACTCCCCCTTCCACCAACAAGCATCAATCCATGGCTTGCTCAAAACAACGAGTGCCTCCAACTAACAAGAGTCCCCGAGGGAGTTTTGTTTGCAATTATTTTGATTTAGTTTGCATAAAGCATGGGACTGGGCATCCCGGTGACCAGCCATTTATCTCGTGAGTGAGGAGTGGAGTCCACTCCTCTTGAGAATAACCCGCCTAACATGGAAGATACATGCAGCCCTAGTTGATACATGAGCTATTCGAGCATACAAAACAGGATATTTATTTGAAGGTTTAGAGTTTGGCACATACAAATTTACTTGGAACGGCAGGTAGATACCGTATATAGGTAGGTATGGTGGACTCATATGGAATAACATTGGGGTCTAAGGGATTGGATGCACAAGCAGTATTCCTGCTTAGTACAGGTGAAGGCTAGCAAAAGACTGGGAAGCGACCAGCTAGAGAGCGACAACAGTCATGAACATGCATTAAAATTAATCAACACCGAATGCAAGCATGAGTAGGATACAATCCACCATGAACATAAATATCGTGAAGGCTATGTTGATTTTGTTTCAACTACATGCGTGAACATGCACCAAGTCAAGTCACTTAAATCATTCAGAGGAGGATACCACCCTATCATACCACATCACAACCATTTTAATAGCATGTTGGCATGCAAGGTAAACCATTATAACTCGTAGCTAATCAAGCATGGCACAATAAACTATGATCTCTGGTTGTCATTGCAAACATGTTTATTCATAAAAGGCTGAATCAGGAACGATGAACTAATCATATTTACAAAAAAAAAGAGGTCGAGTTCATACCAGCTTTTCTCATCTCAGTCGGTCCATCATATATCGTCATAATTGCCTTTCACTTGCACGACCGAATAGTGTGAATAATAATAATAGTGCATGTGCATTGGACTAAGCTGGAATCTGCAAGCAAGCAATAAACAGGAGAAGACATGGCAATATGGGCTGTTTTGTCAGATCAACAAGTATGCATATAAGAGCCACTTCAACAATTTAATTATGGTCTTCTCCTATCGACCCCCAAAGGAAAGAAAAGAAATAAAACTATTTACACGGGAAAGCTCCCAACAAGCAAAAGAAGAACAAGAAATATTTTTGGGTTTTTCTTTTTAATTACTACTACAAGCATGGAAATTAAACTAACTAAAAGCTACAACTATTTTTTTTGGTTTTTCTTAAGGTTTATTAAACACAAAGAAGAAGCATAAAAAGGAAAATAAACTAGCATGGATGATACAATGAAAAAGTATGAGCACCGACATCTAGCAATGAGTGTGTGAACATAAATATAATGTCGGTGGGAAATACATACTCCCCCAAGCTTAGGCTTTTGGCCTAAGTTGGTCTATGGCCACGGCTGGCCTGGCGGATATCCGTAATAGTAGTTGGGGTCGTACTGAGATGAAGAAGAGGAAGACTCCGATTGCCACTGGCTGACAATCATCTACGGATCCCACTGATAATTAGACTGTCGTGGAGGATACTCTTGTGGTTCCGACTCTGGCTCCATGGCTGGTGCAGGGTTCCGATAGGCGTGAATAGCCTTTAACGGCACAAGGTACTGGCCTGCAGATAAATCAAACAAAGAAGGAGCAGGTAGGGTAATAGTCTCAGGATGATGTTTATTAAAGAACAATTGGTATTTAAGCTCTTCTTCCCTATTCTTAACAATAAAATCATGTGCCACCATACTTTTATAATCTAGATAAACACGAGGCAGCACCTTTTCTTCCTTCTCATAATGCCTAATAGGTATGTTAAAATGTGCAGCTAGGCGTGAAGCATAGATGCCTCCAAAGATGGGGCCCTTGGTACGGTTCAGACTTAACCGTTTGGCAATAATACCGCCCATACTAACAGAGTTATCACCGTATAAACCGTGGAGCAGAATAATAATACCAGGGATACTAAGCTTTCCACAGTTTCCGCGACCAATTAAACAACGACTAGCAAATAATGCAAAATAGCGTAAAACATGAAAATGTATGCTAGTGATTCATGCATCGGAAACCTTCCTTGTTTCCCCTACAGTGATAGTATCAATAAACCCCTCCACATCATCGCGATGTGGTTCTTCTGTCTTGCCCTCAAAAGGGACTAAACAAACCCGACAAAAATCATAAAGTGACATCTCCTTATGCTCATCATATAGATAAAACTCCACCGTAGGTGGTGAGCTCCTAGAATGGAAATGAAAGTTTTGCACAAAGATATTTGTGAGTAAGAGATACTGATCGCATTGGTCGTGGAGGAAAGCGGTGAGGCCTGCATTCTTAGCCAATTCATGAAAATCTTCAAAAATGCCGGCTGCTCTCAAGAAATCATCGGAAGGCCATTCACACGTCCGAACCTCTGTGGTGCGAGGCAGATTATACTTAGGCTTTGGTGCCTTTTCCTTCGAGCTTTGGCTCGATGAGCCCCTCAAAAGTCTCCTCATCATTTTCTGAAAAATTCTGAATTTTTTAGTAACTTCAAAATAAAAGTAAACCAAACTCAATAATATTGATAGTAACTACTCCTACAAGTGCCTAGGGCCTATATCATGCATCAAAACTACTTTTGATCATATAAATTTGACATGCAAGCTCAAGAACAAGGTCACGTAAGCAGCAAAAATTTGCAATGAATAAAGCACTAGAACAAAAACTAATTGGACTAATGGAGGAGTCACATACCAAGGAACAATCTCCCCAAGCAGTTTTGTGAGAGGTGCTTTGAGCAAGGAGATCGAAAATGGCAGCAAAACGAGCTTGGACTCGGGTTTGAGCTAGATATTCGTGTTTGGGGGAGGAAGAAGGAGTGTGTGGGTGAAAGGATAAGTGGAGGAGGGCCACCGTGGGCCCACGAGGCAGGGGGCGCGCCCGGGGGTAGGGTGCACCCTACGCCCTTGTGGGAAGGTGGTTGACCCCCCCTGCTGTGTTCTCAGTGCCAAATATTTTCAAATATTCTAGAAAAAATCATATTTAAATTTCAGGGGATTTGGAGAACTTTTATTTTCAGGGTATTCTTATATTGCTCGGATAATCAGATAACAAACAGAAAAATATTTAGTTTTATTTTATTTAATATAAATAACAGAAAGTAAAAGTGGGGTACAGAAGTTTGTGCCTTCTAGTTTCATCCTTCTCATAATCATCAAAAGGAATCCACTAACAAGGTTGATCAAGTCGTTAACGAACTCATTCCGAATAACATGGAACCGGAGAAATTTCGAATAACACTATGTTACCTCAACGGGGATATGCACATCCCCAATAATAAGAATATCATATTTCTTCTTGACAGTAGGAAGAGGAAATTCAAAACCTCCGAATATAATCGATGGAATTTTTCCAATAGAGTTGATACTATGAACTTGAGGTTGTTTCCTCGAAAAGTGTACCGTATGCTCATTACCATTAACATGAAAAGTGGCATGCCTTTAGTGCAATCAATAACAGCCCCTGCAGTATTCAAAAAGGGTCTTCCAAGAATAATAGACATACTATCGTCCTCGGGAATATCAAGAATAACAAAGTCCGTTAAAATAGTAACGTTTGCAACTACAACAGGCACATCCTCACAAATACCGACATGTATAGCAGTTGATTTATCAGCCATTTGCAAAGATATTTCAGTAGGTGTCAACTTATTCAAATCAAGTCTACGATATAAAGAGAGAGGCATAACACTAACACCGGCTCCAAGATCACATAAAGCAGTTTTAACATAGTTTCTTTTAATGGAGCATGGTATAGTTGGTACACCGGGATCTCCAAGTTTCTTTGGTATTCCACCCTTAAAAGTATAATTAGCAAGCATGGTGGAAATTTCAGCTTCCGATATCTTTCTTTTATCTGTAACAATTTATTTCATGTACTTATCATAATGATTCATTTTAAGCATATCAGTTAATCGCATACGCAAAAAGATAGGTCTAATCATTTCAGCAAAGCGCTCAAAATCCTCATCATCCTTTTTCTTGGATGGTTTGGGAGGAAAAGGCATGGATTTCTGAACCCAAGGCTCTCTTTCTTTACCATGTTTCCTAGCAACATAGTCTTTCTTATCATAACGTTGATTCTTTGATTGTGGGTTATCAAGATCAACAGCAGGTTCAATTTCTACATCATTATCATTACTAGGTTGAGCATCATCATGAACATTATCATTAATATTATCACTAGTTTCAGGTTCATTACCAGATTGTGTTTCAGCATCAGAAATAGAAACATCATTTGGATTCTCAGGTGTTTCAATAACAGGTTCACTAGAAGCATGCAAAGTCCTATCATTTTTCTTTTTCTTCCTTTTATAAGGACTAGGTGCGTATATATTATTTCTCTGAGAATCTTACTCAATTCCCTTAGGGTGGCCTTCAGGATACAAAGGTTCCTGAGTCATTCTACCAGTTCTAGTAGCCACTCTAACAGCATTATCATTATTCTTACTATTCAATTCATTGAGAAAATCATTTTGAGCTTTAAGTACTTGTTCTACTTGAGTGGTAACCATAGAAGCATGTTTACTAATAAGTTTAAGTTCACCTTTGACATTAGCCATATAATCACCCAAGTGTTCAAGCATATTTGAATTGTATTTCAATTGTCTACCAAAATAAGCATTAAAATCTTCTTGCTTAGCCATAAATTTATCAAACTCATCTAAGCATGGGCTAGCAAACTTAGTAAATGAGATTTCAGCTTTATCATATCTATAGAGAGAATTTACCTTTACTACCTGTGTCGGGTTATCAAGACCATGATTTTCTTCAATAGGTAATGGGTTAAGATCATATGTTTCTTCAATAGGAGGTAAATTCTTCAATAGGAGGTAAATTCTTAACATCTTCAGCTTTAATACCTTTTTCTTTCATAGATTTCTTTGCCTCTTGCATATCTTCAGGACTGAGAAATAGAATACCCCTCTTCTTCGGAGTTGGTTTAGGAATAGGCTCAGGAATTGGTTCCGAAGGTGTCCAATTATTTTCATTTGTCAACATATTATTCAATAGAATTTCAGCTTCATCCGGTGTTCTTTCCCTGAAAACAGAACTAGCACAACTATCCAGGTAATCTCTGGAAACATTGGTTAGTCCATTATAAAAGATATCAAGTATTTCATTTTTCTTAAGAGGATGATCAGGCAAAGCATTAAGTAATTGGAGAAGCCTCGCCCAAGCTTGTGGGAGACTCTCTTCTTCAATTTGCACAAAATTATAAATATCCCTTAAAGCAGCTTGTTTCTTATGAGCAGGGAAATATTTAGCAGAGAAGTAATAAATCATATCCTAGAGACTACGCACACAACCGGGATCAAGAGAATTAAACCATGTCTTAGCATCACCCTTTAATGAGAACAGAAATATTTTAAGGATATAAAAGTAGTGAGTTCTCTCATCTTTAGTGAACAGGGTGGCTATATCATTTAATTTAGTAAGATGTGCCACAACAGTTTCAGATTCATAGCCATGAAAAGGATCAGACTCAACCAAAGTAATTATATCAGGATCAACAGAGAATTCATAATCCTTATCAGTAACACAGATAGGTGAAGTAGCAAAAGCAGGGTCTGGTTTCATTCTAGCATTTAGAGATTGCTTATTCCATTTAGCTAATAACCTCTTAAGTTCGTTTCTATCTTTGCAAGCTAAAATAGCTAAAGAAGCTTCTTGATCAAAAACATAACCCTCAGGAATAACAAGTGATTCTTCATCATCACTTTCATCGGTATTATCAGATTCAATATTTTCAATCTCTCTAGCCCTAGCAATTTGTTCATCAAGAAAATCACTAAGTGGCACAGTAGTATCAGGCATAGAAGTAGTTTCATCATAAGTATCATGCATAGCAGAAGTGGCATCATCAATAACATGCGACATATCAGAACGAATAGCAGAAGCAGTTTTAGGTGAAGCAAGCTTACTCAAAACAGAAGGTGAATCAAGTGCAGAGGTAGATGGCAGTTCCTTACCTCCCCTCGTAGTTGAGGGATAAATCTTAGTTCTCGGATCTTTCAAGTTCTTCATAATGATAAGCAAATATAAATCCCAAGTGACTCAAAGAATAGAGCTATGCTCCCCGGCAACAGCGCCAGAAAATAGTCTTGATAACCCACAAGTATAGGGGATCGCAACAGTTTTCGAGGGTAAAGTATTCAACCCAAATTTATTGATTCAACACAAGGGGAGCCAAAGAATACTCTCAAGTATTAGCAGCTGAGTTGTCAATTCAACCACACCTGGAAACTTAATATCTGCAGCAAAGTATTTAGTAGCAAACTAATATGATAGTAGTGGTAACGGTGACAAAAGGTAACAGTAGTGAAAGTAATGTTTTTGGTATTTTGTAGTGATTATAGCAATAGCAACGGGAAAGTAAATAAGCGAAGAACAATATATGGAAAGCTCGTAGGCAATGGATCAGTGATGGAGAATTATGTCGGATGCGGTTCATCATGTAAAAGTCATAACCTAGGGTGACACAGAACTAGCTCCAGTTCATTGATATAATGTAGGCATGTATTCCGAATATAGTCATACGTGCTTATGGAAAAGAACTTGCATGGCATCTTTTGTCCTACCCTCCCTTGGTAGCGGGGTCCTTACGGAAACTAAGGGATATTAAGGCCTCCTTTTAATAGAGTACCGGAACAAAGCATTAACACATAGTAAATACATGAACTCCTCAAACTATGGTCATCACCGGTAAGTATCCCGATTATTGTCACTTCAGGGTTAACGGATCATAACACATAATAGGTGACTATAGACTTGCAAGATAGGATCAAGAACACTCATATATTGATGAAAACATAATAGGTTCAGATCTGAAATCATGGCACTCGGGCCCTAGTGACAAGCATTAAGCATAGCAAAGTCATAGCAACATCAATCTCAGAACATAGTGGATACTAGGGATCAAACCCTAACAAAACTAACTCGATTACATGATAGATCCCATCCAACCCATCACCGTCCAGCAAGCCTACGATGGAATTACTCACGCACGGCGGTGAGCATCATGAAATTGGTGATGGAGGATGGTTGATGATGACGATGGTGACGGATTCCCCTCTCCGGAGCCCCGAACGGACTCCATATCAGCCCTCCCGAGAGGTTTTAGGGCTTGGCGGCGGCTTCGTGTCGTAAAACGCGATGAGTTCTTTTCTCTGATTTCTCTCCCCGAAACACAATATATAGAGTTGGAGTTGGAGTCGGAGAGGCACCAGGGGGACCATGAGGTAGGGGGCGCGCCCTAGGGGGGCAGGCGCCCCCCCACCCTCATGGAGAAGTGGTGGGCCCCCTAGCCTTCATCTTTTGCAGGTATTTTTTATATTTTCCAAAAAGTTGCTCCGTGAAGTTTCAGGTCATTCTGAGAACGCTTGTTTCTGCACATAAATAACACCATGGTAATTCTGCTGAAAACAACGTCAGTCCGGGTTTGTTCCATTCAAATCATGCAAGTTAGAGTCCAAAACAAGGGCAAAAGTGTTTGGAAAAGTAGATACGTTGGAGACGTATCAGGCACGCCCCCACCCTCGTGGGCCCCTCGTAGCTCCACCGACCTACTTCTTCCTCCTATATTTATCCATATACCCCGAAAACATCTAGGAGCACAACAAAACCCTATTTCCACCGCCGCAAGCTTCTGTACCCAAGAGATCCCATCTTGGGGCCTTTTCTGGAGCTCCACCGGAGGGGGAATCCATCACGGAGGGCTTCTACATCAACACCATAGCCTCTCCAATGATGTGAGTAGTTTACCACAAACCTTCGGGTCCATAGTTATTAGTTATATGGCTTCTTCTCTCTCTTTGGATCTCAATACAATGTTTTCCTCGATCTTCTTGGAGATCTATTTGATGTAACTCTTTTTGCGGTGTGTTTGTCGAGATCCGATGAATTGTGGGTGTATGATCAAGTTTATCTATGAACAATATTTGATTCTTCTCTGAAATCTTTTATGTATGATTGGTTATCTTTGCAAGTCTCTTTGAATTATCAGTTTGGTTTGGCCTACTAGATTGATCTTTCTTGCAATGGGAGAGTGCTTAGCTTTGGGTTCAATCTTGCGGCGTCCTTTCCCAGTGACAGCAGGGGCAGCAAGGCTAGTATTGTATTGTTGCCATCGAGGATAAAAAGATGGGGTTTATATCATATTGCTCGACAGTAATTTGTTCACCCACCGTAATACTTATGCTATCTTGAGAGAAGCCACTAGTGGAACCTATGCCCCCCGGGTCTATCTTTTATCATATAAGTTTCCAATCTATTTTATTTTGCAATCTTTACTTCCAATCTATATCATAAAAATACCAAAAATATTTATCTTATTATTATTATCTCTATCAGATCTAACTCTCGTAAGTGACCGTGAAGGGATTGACAACCCCTTTATCGCGTTGGTTGCGAGGTTCTTATTTGATTGTGTAGGTACGAGGGACTTGCGTGTAGTCTCCTACTGGATTGATACCTTGGTTCTCAAAAACTGAGGGAAATACTTACGCTACTTTGCTGCATCACCCTTTCCTCTTCAAGGGAAAACCAACGCAGTGCTCAAGAGGTAGCAAGAAGGATTTCTAGCGCCGTTGCCGGGGAGATCTACGCACAAGTCAAGACATACCAAGTACCCATCACAAACTCTTATCCCTCGTGTTACATTATTTGCCATTTTCCTCTCCCCCACATCACCTTTGCCTTTGCCTTTTCTTCGCCTTCTTCCCGTATGTCTTTTTGTTTGTGTTTCCACAAAAATCTATTGATATGGATCCACTTAAAGTGTTCTACTTCGATCATCTTCGGTCCTTATGCGCTCGTGCTGAAACCCCAACTTGTCTAGTTGATGGGAAATCTTTAGATGAGCATGCTCATTTTGTGCTCACCGTTTGTCTGAAAAAGGGAAACTCTTATGGGATCAAATAAACAGATTGTTGTGTTATGCTTGGAATCTTTGTGAAATTTGTGATTTTACTTGTTGCTCTAAGAACCCTAAAAAACACCTTCCCTACCTATGTGAGTTTAATGAAAATGAAATCTTATCTTATTATGAAAGGGTGTTTATAGTTACTATGATATCGAACAAATTGAAGAATTTGTTGCTTTTAAGGGTGCTTATGAAGTTGCTTCTTTGATTGAAAAGTATGATATTACTCTCTACGAATTTGAAAAATTTGACATACTTAAATATTGCCATGAAAACCATGCTCATACTGTCTATGTCAAAGAATTTATTGAAAAAATGACCATTGCTTCGAAAGAAAATAATGATATGCATGAATCTATAGATAATTATGATTCCGATGATTTGATTGAAATATCCCTTGATGAACATGATGCTTCCTTTTCTTGTGGCCATGATGCCAATATTTATAGAGATGAATTTGCTATAGTTCCTTATGTTAAACACGAGATTATTGCTATTGCACCCATACTTGATAGTTCCTTGAATCAAAAGCAAGATTGCAATGATTTTACTATAAATTCTATTGGTGTCAATTGTGCTAATAATATGCAAAACCCTAAGCTTGGGGATGCTAGTTTTGCTATGTCTACTACTTGTTGCAATGATCATGATTGGGGTGGTTCTTCTTTTGATCTGGAAAATTTATTTAAGTCCCATGATGAATATGAGATTGGTAATAGTGTTTGCAATATTATTGAAAGTGGGTTTGGAAGAGTGTCAACTTTAGATCCCACATATTTGGAGAATGTTCAATCATATGAAATTTTTGATAAAAGTGGGTTTGGAGAGGTCATGACTTTAGTTAATGTTAATCCCACTATTTTGGAAGAGTGTCAACTTTGCACGCATGTGGATCGTGTTGAAAATATTTTATGTGATAGCTATTTTGTTGAATTTTCTTATGATCCCACATGAAATTATTATGAGAGAGGAAAATATGATTGTAGAAATTTTCATGTTATAAAATTACCTCTCGCTATGTTGAGATTGCTATTGTTTCTTTCTTCTTCCATGCATATGGTAGTTTTTGCTTGTCTTGATAATTTGTTTGCCTATAAGATGCGTATGCATAGGAAGTATGTTAGACTAAGATGTGTTTGTCACGTGTTTTACGATGCTCTATTTTGTGCTTCAATTCTTGTCTTTCATGTGAGCATCATTGAAATTATCTATGCCTGGCTAGGGGCGTTAAACGATAGCCCTTGTTGGGAGGCAACCCAATTTTATTTTTGTTTTTGCTTTTTGGTTCTGTTTAGTAATAAATAATTCATCTAGCCTCTGTTTAGATGTGGTTTTATGCTTTTAATTAGTGTTTGTGCCAAGTAGAACGTTTGGGAAGACTTGGGGGAAGTTTTTGCGATCTTGCTGTAAAAAACAGAAACTTTAGAGCTCACGAGATTTGCTACCATTTTTTGCTGGAGAGTGCGATTAGGTTGATTCTTTTTGAAGACGATTAATAGAAAAATTCCTCACGTCCACCAATTTATTTAAGAATTTTTGTGTTTACATAAGTATTCTAAACCTACAGATTACTACAGACTGTTCTGTTTTTGACAGATTCTGTTTTTCGTGTGTTGTTTGCTTATTTTGATGAATCTATGGCTAGTATTGGAGGGTATGAACCATAGAGAAGTTGGAAAACAGTAGGTTTAACACCAATATAAATAAATAATGAGTTCATTGCAGTACCTTAAGTGGTGGTTTGTTTTCTTATACTAACGGAGCTCATGAGATTTTCTGTTGAGTTTTGTGTTGTGAAGTTTTCAAGTTTTGGGTAAAGATTTGATGGATTATGGAATAAGGAGTGTCAAGAGCCTAAGCATGGGGATTCCCAAGGCACCCCAAGGTAAAATTCAAGGACAACCAAAAGCCTAAGCTTGGGGGTGCCCCGGAAGGCATCCCCTCTTTTGTTTTCTTCCATCGGTAACTTTACTTGAGGCTATATTTTTATTCACCACATGATATGTGTTTTTCTTGGAGCGTCTTGTATGATTTGAGTCTTTGCTTTGTAGTTTACCACAATCATCATTGCTGTACACACATTTGGGGAGAGATACACATGAATTGGAATTTATTGAGAATACTCTATGTGCTTCACTTATATCTTTTGAGCTAGATAATTTTGCTCTAGTGCTTCACTTATATGTTTTAAAGCACGGTGGTGGTTTTTATTTTATAGAAATTATTGATATATCATGCTTCACTTATATTATTTTGAGAGTCCTTTAGAACAGCATGGTAATTTGCTTTGGTTATAAAAGTAGTCCTAATATGATAGGCATCCAAGATTGGTATAATAAAAACTTACATAAAAAGTGCGTTGAATACTATGAGAAGTTGGATGCTTGATAATTGTTTTGAGATATGAGGATGGTGATATTAACGTTGTGCTAGTTGAGTAGTTGTGAATTTGAGAAATACTTGTGTTGAAGTCTGCAAGTCCCGTAGCATGCACGTATGGTAACCGTTGTGTAACAAATTTGAAACATGAGGTGTTCTTTGATTGTCTTCCTTATGAGTGGCGGTCGGGGATGAGCGATGGTCTTTTCCTACCAATCTATCCCCCTAGGAGCATGCACGTAGTGCTTGGTTTTTGATGAATTGTATATTTTTTCAATAAGTATATGAGTTCTTTATGACTAATGATGAGTCCATGGATTATACACACTCTCACCCATCCATCATTGCTAGCCTCTTCGGTACTTCGCCAATGCATCCAAACCCCGTGATATGATATGCTCTGTCACACATAAACCTCCTTATATCTTCCTCAAAACAGCCACCATACCTACCTATTATGGCATTTCCATAGCCATTTCAGGATATATTGCCATGCAACTTTCCACCGTTTCATTTATGACACTCTTCATCATTGTCATATTGCTTTGCATGATCATGTAGTTGACATCGTATTTGTGGCAAAGCCACCATGCATAATTTATCATACATGTCACTCTTGATTCATTGCCCTTCCCGGTACACCGCCGGAGGCATTCATATAGAGTCATATTTTGTTCTAGTATCGAGTTGTAATCATTGAGTTGTGAATAAATAGAAGTGTGATGATCATCATTAATAGAGCATTGTCCCAAATAAAAAAAGAAGAAAGGGCAAATAAAAAAAGAAAGGCCCAAAAAAGAAAAAAAAGAAGAAATAAAAAGTGATAATGCTACTATCCTCTTTTTCCACACTTGTGCTTCAAAGTAGCACCATGATCTATATGATAGAGAGTCTCTTGTTTTGTCACTTTCATATAATAGTGGGAATTTTTCATTATAGAACTTGGCTTGTATATTCCAACAATGGGCTTCCTCAAATGCCGTACGTCTTCATGAGCAAGCAAGTTGGATGCACACTCACTTAGTTTCTTTTGTTGAGATTTCATACATTTATAGCTCTAGTGCATCCATTGCATGGCAATCCCTACTCCTTGCATTGACATCAATCGATGGGCATCTCCCTAGCCCGTTGATTAGCCGCGTCGATGTGAGACTTTCTCCTTTTTTGTCTTCTCCACATAACCCCCATCATATTATTCTATTCCACCCATAGTGCTATATCCATGGCTCACGTTCATGTATTGCGTGAAAGTTGAATTTTTTTTGAGATTACTAAAGTATGAAACAATTGCTTGTCTTGTCATCAGGGTTGTGCAAGATGAGAGCATTCTTATGTGACGAAAATGGAGCATGACCAAACTATATGACTTTGTAGGGATGAACTTTCTTTTGCCATGTTATTTTGAGAAGACATAATTGCTTAGTTAGTATGCTTCAAGTATTATTATTTTTATGTCAATATTAAACTTTTGTCTTGAATCTTTCGGATCTGAATATCCATGCTACAATAAAGAAAATTACATTGAGAATTATGCTAGGTAGCATTCCACATCAAAAATTCTGTTTTTATCATTTACCTACTCGAGGACGAGCAAGAATTAAGCTTGGGGATGCTTGATATGTCTCCAATGTATCTATAATTTTTGATTGTTCCATGCTATTATATTATCTGTTTTGGATGTTAATGGGCTTATTTATACACTTTTATATTATTTTTGGGACTAACCTACTAACCCAAGGCCCAGTGCAAATTGCTGTTTTTTTGCCTATTTCATTGTTTCGCAGAAAAGGAATATCAAACGGAATCCAAACGGAATGAAACCTTCGGAGAGTTATTTTTGGAACAAACATGATCCAGGGGACTTGGAGTAGACGTCAAGAAATCAACGAGGAGGCCATGAGGCAGGGAGGCGCGCCCCCCACCCTCATGGGCCCCTCGTAGCTCCACCGACCTACTTCTTCCTCCTATATATATCCATATACCCCGAAAACATCCAGGAGCACCACGAAATCCTATTTCCACCGCCGCAAACTTCTGTACCCAAGAGATCCCATCTTGGGGCCTTTCCTGGAGCTCTACCGGAGGGGGAATCGATCACGGAGGGCTTCTACATCAAAACCATAGCCTCTCCGATGATGTGTGAGTAGTTTACCATAGACCTTCGGGTCCATAGTTATTAGCTAGATGGCTTCTTCTCTCTCTTTGGATCTCAATACAATGTTCTCCTCGATCTTCTTGGAGATCTATTTGATGTAACTCTTTTTGCGGTGTGTTTCTCGGGATCCGATGAATTGTGGGTTTATGATCAAGTTTATTTATGAACAATATTTGATTCTTCTCTGAAATCTTTTATGTATGATTGGTTATCTTTGCAAGTCTCTTTGAATTATCAGTTTGGTTTGGCCTACTAGATTGATCTTTCTTGCAATGGGACAAGTGCATTGCTTTGGGTTCAATCTTGCGGTGTCCTTTCCCGGTGATAGCGGGGGCAGGAAGGCACGTGTTGTATTGTTGCCATCGAGGATAAAAAGATGGGGTTTATATCATATTGCTTGAGTTTATCCCTCTACATTATGTCATCTTGCCTAATGCATTACTCTGTTCTTATGAACTTAATACTCTAGATGCATGCTGGATAGCGGTCGATGTGTGGAGTAATAGTAGTAGATGCAGAATTGTTTCGGTCTACTTGTCGCGAACGTGATGCCTATATACATGATCATGCCTACATATTCTCATAATTATTCACTTTTCTATCAATTGATCGATGGTAATTTGTTCACCCACCGTAATACTTATGCTATCTTGAGAGAAGCCACTAGTGAAACCTATGGCCCCTGGGTCTATCTTTTATCATATAAGTTTCCAATATTTTTTTTGCAATCTTTACTTTCAATCTATATCATAAAAATACCAAAAATATTTATCTTATTATTATCTCTATCAGATCTCACTCTTGTAAGTGACCGTGAAGGTATTGACAACCCCTTTATCGCGTTGGTTGCGAGGTTCTTATTTGTTTGTGTAGTTACGAGGGACTTGCATGTAGTCTCCTACTGGATTGATACCTTGGTTCTCAAAAACTGAGGGAAATACTTACGCTACTTTGCTGCATCACCCTTTCCTCTTCAAGTGAAAACCAACGCAGTGCTCAAGAGGTAGTATAATACTACTATTAGCATTTGTCTTCCTCTTGAAGATCCATTTATTCTCAATGGCTTGACGATCATTGGGCAAGTCCACCAAAGTCCGCACTTTGTTCTCATACATGGATCCCATCTCAGATTTCATGGCCTCAAGCCATTTTGCGGAATCTGGGCTCATCATCACTTCCTCATAGTTTGTAGGTTCGTCATGGTCTAGTAATATGACTTCCATAAAGGATTATCGTACCACTCTGGTGCGGACCATACTCTGGTTGACTTACGAGGTTTGGTAGTAACTTGATCTGAAGTTTCATGATCATCATCATTAGCTTCCTCACTAATTGGCGTAGGAATCACTAGAGCTGATTTTTGTGATGAACTACTTTCCAATTCTGGAGAAGGTACAGTTACCTCATTAAGTTCTACATTCGTCCCACTCACTTCTTTCGAGAGAAACTTCTTCTCTATAAAGGATCCATTCTTAGCAACGAATATCTTGTCTTTGCATCTGTGATAGAAGGTGTACCCAATAGTTTCCTTTGGGTATCCTATGAAGATGCATTTCTCCCATTTGGGTTGGAGCTTATCAGGTTGGAACTTTTTCACATAAGCATCATAGCCCCAAACTTTAAGAAACGATAGCTTATGTTTCTTGCTAAACCACAGTTCATATGGTGTCATCTCAACAGATTTAGATTGTGCCCTATCCAATGTGAATGCAGCTGTCTCTAATGCATAACCCCAAAATGATAGTGATAAATCGGGTAAGAGACATCATAGATCGCACCATATCTAATAAAGTACGGTTATGACGTTCAGACACACCACTACGCTACGACTTTCCAAGTGGCGTGAGTTGCGAAACTATTACACATCGTTTCAAATGAAGACCAAACTCGTAACTCAAATATTAGTCTCCGCGATTAGATCGTAGAAACTTTATTTTCTTTTTACGATGATTTTCCACTTCACTCTGAAATTCTATAAACTTTCCAAATGTTTCAGACTTATGTTTCATCAAGTAGATATACCCATATCTTCTCAAATCATTTGTGAAGGTCAGAAAATAAAAATACCCGCCGCGAGCCTCAACACTAATCGTCGTTCGATCACGATCGTGTGGGCGAAAACCGCACCTCATTTGGAATCTCCTAGCTCCCCCTACCTATATATATGGCCTCTTCCCAGAAATTTTCGCAGATGAAACCCTAGCCCCGCTCCCCTCCGCCGCTGAACAAGTTCGGCCTTCACCGGTCAAAATGCGCCACCACGCCTGGGCCAATTGGAGGGCGCCACGTGGCCACCGCCCCGCCCCCGCGCCGCTGGCCCGCCAGGCCCGTGTCCGGCCCCTGCGGGCCCAGCGCCTCCGCCACCGCCGCCGCCCGCGTCCCTCGCGCCTCCCGAGCCTCGCCGCGCCGCCACCGCTCCTCCCGGCGCTGGCTGCGACACGCCACGCACTGGACGCTGCCGACCCCGCCGCGAGCGCCACTCCTCCCGACGCCGCCGCCTCGCCTCCCCTCGTCGTCGGTCGCCTCCCCGGATCCGGCTCCGCCCCACCTCCGGCGAGCCCGCAAGCTCTGGTCACTGGCGTCCTATTCTTCTCCGTCGCGTCTCCGGCCGTGCTCCATCGAACCTCGTGGAACATGCCAAACCCTAGATCCAGATCGGGAGAGGTTGACCTCGAAATTCTTCTAAGTCCTTTTTTCTTACATCATGATGCCCCCTTTGACATGCTATATCTCCGTGCTCGGTACTCCGTTTTGTGCATATGATATATCAAAATGTTCGTCTCGTGATGCTCTTCATGTTAGTGGCATTTGCATGCATGTTACTGTCCATATTGATGCCATTATCATCGTTGCAAAAGTGCTATATGATGTTGCCTACTGGAAGTTAACAGAACTTGATGATTTTTCATTTTCGTTGCATTTTGTGTGTGCATCCTATGAGCATGATGTCTACATGTTTTATGATCTCTATCATGCCATATTTACAGGGGTGAAAGTCTTGTATTTTTGTGATCTATGTGGTGACTAGCACAAGTATGTAAAGTAGGCTATGTAATGTTGCTGTTTTCAGACACGGTGATTTTGCTGTCATTTTCCTGTTACATTTTGATGCCATGTAAACTTGTTGCTACCATGAGATCCATGCAAATTTTGAAATAGTTCAGTAAGCATGTATTGAAGATGTGATATTTCTCTATCCATTCATGCCTCGGGTGCCAATTATGGAGTACTCTAGCATGTCATTTCCTTGCTCTACTTTTGCTCAATATTGTTCCTGGCAGATTGTTAACATGATATTCAATATTTCCAAGTGTTTTGCTAGTGATGCATGTACCCTATGAACTTACTCTTGCCATTCTTAGCTTCTTGAACATGACTAATTACTGTTGGTTACCTTTCTATACCATGAAATGCCTTGTGGTGAGTGAATTGAGCTTGCAAAGTGGCTATCATGAAACTGTTTATGCCATGCTCTGTTTTTCTTCTAAGTCTGAAAATGTTCATATAACTTGCCTTGTTTCCATGGGTGCCACATCATTTTCCATGCATCTTTAGGTAAAGTTCAGTAAGGGGGTTGTTTTCTATATCTTTAGTACTAGCATGCCATGCCTTTGTTTGGCATGATATGTTCCTATAGCATGTTGTTTGCTAGCTCTAAACATTGCTATATGATGCTGTTTTGCCATGCTTAGTATTTTCTCTTAAGTCTGTGAATCTGTTATCATTTGCATTTTTTCCATGCTCTTTTGAGCTTGTTCTAGTGAGAACTAGCAGGAGCTCGGTGTTCATGATTTGTAGAGCTTCATGTCTACTTTATGGTCATGTGATTTGTTGCTATGTTGGAGTGATGTAGCTTAGTTTATTGTTGCATTCTAAGTGCTATGATGTTGTTAATCGCATATTTGCATCACTCTTGTTTTGCTTGTCATTTGCATACCGTTCGTCCGTTTCCGGTGATCCTTATATCGATTTCGACCGAAATCATCCCATCTTTCCAATGGCATACTTGGTTTGCCAAGTTGATGCCTTGATCATCTTTTCCCTTCCGGAGTATCCATATGCATTGCACATCATATCTTGCATTCCATGCCATGTCTTGCATCATGTTGCTTGTGCATTACACCGTGATTGATTATTGTTCCGTTGCTTGTGTTCTTGCTTTGGGTAGAGCCGGGATACGAGTACATTTACGAGTAACCTGTTGAGTAAGCTAACGAGGAGCAAGCTTTCGACAACTCTGAGAACATTGCAGGAAAGATGACCATTACCCTCGATATCACTTCTATCTTTGCTTGGTAGTTGTTCTTTCTATCGCTATGTCGCGCTACCTATCACTTGTTATATCATGCCTCACATATTGCCATGTCAAGCCTCTAAACCACCTTCCTAGCAAACCGTTGTTTGGCTAAGTTACCGCTTTTGCTCAGCCCCTCTTATAGCATTGCTAGTTGCAGGTGCCTTGTAGGTTGTTCCATGTTGGAACATGGATATGTTGGGATATCACTTTATCTCTTATTTAATTAATGCATATATATACTTGGTAAAGATCGGAAGGCTCGGCCTTATGCCTGGTGTTTTGTTCCACTCTTGCCACCTTAGTTTTCATCATACCGGTGTTATGTTCCTTGATTTTGTGTTCCTTACACGGTTGGGGTTATGGGACCCCCTTGACAGTTCGCTTTGAATAAAACTCCTCCAGCAAGGCCCAACCTTGGTTTTACATTTGACTCAACCTAAGCCTTTTCCCTTGGGTTCTGCAGACCCGAGGGTCATCTTTATTTTAACCCCCAGTGCTCCTCTGAGTGTTGGTCCGAACTAGGCGATCTCCGGCGCCCCCTGGGCAACCAGGGTCTATGCCAACCCAACGTCTTGCCCATCTAGTGTGCCTTGAGAACGAGATATGTGCAGCTCCTATCGGGATTTGTCGGCACAGTCGGCCGGTCTTGCTGGTCTTATTTTACCATTGTTGATATGTCTTGTAACCGAGATTCAAAGACTGGTCGGGTCTTTTCGGGAGAAGGAATATACTTCATTGATCGTGAGAGCTTGTGATGGGCTAAGTTGGGACACCCCTGCAGGGTATAAACTTTCGTGAGCCGTGCCCGCGGTTATGTGGCAGATGGGATTTTGTTAATATCCGGTTGTTGAGAACATGACACTTGACTTAATTAAAATGAATCAACCGCGTGTGTAGCCGTGATGGTCTCTTTTCGGTGGAGTCCGGGAAGTGAACACGGTTTGGGTTATGGTTGAACGTCAGTAGTTTCAGGATCACTTCTTGATCACTTATAGCTTCACGACCGTTGCGTAGCTTCTCATCTTACTCTATTTGCGTATGTTAGGCACCATATTTGCTTAGTGATTGCTGCAAGTCCACCTCATTACCTTATCCTACCCAGAAGCTTAAATAGTCTTGATCTCGTGGGTATGAGATTGCTGAGTCCTCGTGACTCACGGATACTTCCAAACAGTTGCAGGTGCCGATGATACCAGTGCAGGTGATGCTACCGAACTCAAGTTGGAGTTCGACGAGGAACTTGGTCGTTACTATGTGTCGTTTCCTGATGATCAGTAGTGGAGCCCAGTTGGGACGATCAGGGATCTAGCATTTGGGGTTTATCTTACTTTTATTCGGATTTGACCGTAGTCGGTCTATGAGTGTATTTTGGACGATGTATGAATTATTTATGTATTGTGTGACGTGGTGAGTGTAAGCCATCTCTATTTATCTCTGTCTTGTTCATTACATGGGATGTTTGTGAAGATGACCCTTCTTGCGACAAAACCACTATGCGGCTATGCCTCTAAGTCGTGCCTCGACACGTGGGAGCTATAGCCACATCGTGGGCGTTACACTGCTGCCCACCTCGTTTTTTGTTGTAGATTCTCTATCCGGGTTTCGAATGAGATCACCACTTGTCTTGGAATTCACAACTACTCGCCAATGTCTTGGCGGCATGAAGATTCGGTTCATCTTGGTGACAAAAGGTGGTTAGTGCTGCTAGTCATAACAGAATGGCCATTGCTTCTATTATGACGCTTGTCTCATGGGAAATCTGGAAGGAGCAAAATGCAAGATTTTTTTCGCAACATGGCTGCATCGACCACCATCATCGTCACGAAAATCAAAGTGGAAGCCCATCTTTGGGCAGTGGCAGGAGCCAAGCATTTGGGCATTATTATTTCGTGAGAGTGGACCTTTCTTTTTTGCCACTTCGCGCCGTATGTCTAAACCTTTTCTTAATTGATAAAAATGGCAAGTCTTTTGCCTTACTAAAAAAACGCCTGACAGATATTGAGTTAGGCACACTTGGTCGAGCTAGCACTGTCATTAAGGAGATCAATGAAACAAGAGGAGATTTTATTCATGAAGGGTGTTCCTCTAATATGGAGGCGCACAACATAGCGAAACTTGCATAATATCTATAAACTTGATTATTGACCAATAAAGTGAACCATGTCTCCCCTAAAAAGCCACGTCCGAACACTGATGGGCAACGAGTTTGTTGACGGTGTGCAACTTCCATGCGTTAGTTATTTTAGTGATCCACACCTACCTCTGTTAAATATTTTTAGCAATCCCATAAAGCTTTATTATTCATCAACAAAATTTAAAGGAACTGAGATGGGATCATAGGTTAGTCGAGCATTCGGCTTACTCAAAAATTTGGGTTGGCTAACTCGGGTTAAAAATATTTTGGGTTTCAAAATTGACACCCAAAATTTTTCCAAACTACTCGACAATTTGGGTACCTGGAATTTTAGGTTCAGGTTTGGGTAAACTAGAAATACACAACAGTGAACAAAAATGATAGCAAAAGGTCACACTTGCACATCATTTTTGCAACATTATGGCACACTTCGGCATAATTTAGACAACATAACTAGAAATGACAACAAAATATACAACATTTATGCAGCAAATGAGTAAATAACAACATAGGGATTTTTTTACTGGGTTGAAATAATTATTTAGAGGTATTTGGGCAACTCGGGTATTGTGCCTTCTAACGTGAATTTCCCAAATAAAATTCAGATTTCCAAAAGTGCTATCGATGTGATGTTCGGGTTTTGGGGGTTTGATCGTGAGGTATCTGTTTTTATGCCTGGCATGAATCATAGGGAAGGTGTGTAGACATGATTTCTTGCACGCATTGGTCTGCACACGTACTTTGTGCGCCATACATCTGCACGTCTGCACCAAGAAAGTTGGTTTGTCTCCTGAATGGCTTAGCCCTTGATTACTTTATGGTACCATTCATGCATGCTTTTGTCACATATTGCATGCTCCATCGACCACATTCTTCCATGCTTTTTCATTTGACTTTCAATTTTAAATCTCTTGTATCTTTTGAACTGGAAGTTTAATTTATGTTTCATTTGCATGTTTGTGTACCTTGCGAGGAGGGCATTTAAACATGATCGCTCTGGATTACATTTTGAACACGTTTTAAGGTTTCATTGAGTTTCAAATATAAAAAAAATTATCATTCATTTCCATATCTCATGATATAACTTGGGTAAGCTTGTCTTACTTGTGTTTGCTTGAATCATTCATTTCAAATCTTGCGATATAACATGTGTAAGCTTGTATTGCTTACATGTGGATCTTAATTTCCTTGAGTGCTTATATTGTTTCAAACAAGTTTTTTGTGCACTTAGTTGATCCTAATATATTAGGATTTATGCTTGAAAAGTATCTAACTAGTTTATTTCCGCATTAGGATAAAGCTAAATATATAAAGTTTTTTTAAACTCCTATTCACCCCTTCCTCTAGGCAACGTATTGGTCATTTCAGACGGGTTAACCTTGTGGATGACAGTCCAGAAGTCTTCGTGCACGTACCCCTAAGGAGCAGCGTCCTAGAACCACAGTTATGGCCATTGACCCGTTGAATCAAATTGAAGAGCTTCACACCAAACCTCTTCGTTATTCACACAACAAGAAACCCTAACCTCGCCTACCCAAGGAGATGACTAGAATCTACGTTGGAGCTCTGTCCCGACGGTTAAACCCGAGGAGGATCAGAGTCCGGAAGACCAGCTTGAAGATGAAGCATCGTCATCCGCCAAAATGCTTCCCCTACGAGAGAAAAAACTAACCTAAAACCACTAGCCAGTGTACTAACGAATGATGTCGGAAAGTGAGTCACTAGAACATATCGACTTGGATCCAGTTGAAGGCCTTGTTCCAACAGTTCTTCCAGTGGAATTAGACCATGTTAAGCAAACCTTTGAGAGATCAAATATGTAAAAATTTGGAATGAGCACATCACTACTGGAATCAGGATCTTTGCCATCAGCCAGTTCTTTGCCGTCAGCTAGCTGACAGCAAAGGAGGTCTTTGCCATCAGCATACAGAAAGCTGACGGCAAAGAAAGACCGGATGGCAAACACGGTGATTGATGTCAGCCAGTTCTTTGTCGTCCGCTAGCGGATGGCATAGAAGCGGACGACAAAGAGGTAGGGTGGCGTACCAGCGGGGGCCTTCTAACGACCACTTCCTTTGCCGTTAGCTAGCGGACGGCAAAGAATCTTTGCCGTCGGCTAGCTGACGGCAAAGAAACTGGCCAACTAACATCCGTTAGCTAGGCCCTTTGCCGTCCGCTAGCAGACGGCAAAGAGCTGTGACCTAAACTAAATAGCCGCCAGCCCCACGTCCCTCTCTCTCCCCTCTCTCCCTCCCTCATCACACCCGCGCCCCTGCCGCTCCGCCCCCCCGCCCCCCGCCCCGGCCGCCCCACCATGCTGCCACGAGGCACCCCTACTGACCCGGCGCCCTGGCGCCCCGGCCCCCCTCCTCCATACGGCACCCCCTGCCGCGCATGAAGGTGAGACATCCATCTTTTTCTTTTTTTTCTTTTTTTAGATTTAGTTTAATTAGGTTTAGTTTAATTTAGGCTTGGTTTAGTTTCTGTTTTTTAGGTTTAGATTTAGTTTAGTTTAGGTTGAGTTTATTAGGTTTAGTTTAGGTTAAGAAGAAAGATGAAAAAATAAGAAGAAGAAGAAGAAGAAGAAGAAGAAGAAGAAGAAGAAGAAGAAGAAGAAGAAGGAAGAAGAGGAAGAAGAAGAAGAAGAAGAAGAAGAGGAGGAGGAGGAGGAGGAGGAGGAGGAAGATTAGAGGTGCATCACCGATGAAACCGGGTCGAGCGGGTTAGGGGGTTCCTCGTTGCCGATGGAACCCTAGATAGCAATTATCGTCGGTGCGAGATACATGTGGCTGTCGGTGTTGAACACTACATCCACGTCCCACAAGTGACGCCGGTGTCCGGCGTCCCACAACAACAGTTCTCAGCGTCGATGGCAGTCAAACACCATTGCGAATTTGTCTAGAAGCCTCTGCGATGACAATTAAAAGGCAAGTGTTGAAACTTGAAACACCCAAACTGACTCAAGTCGGTTTGGTTGTTTAAAATTTCAAAACTTGGCTTTTATCCTCATCGCAAAGGCTGCCAGACAAATTCGCCAAGGTGCTCGATCGTAATCGGCCACCAGAACTATTGTTTCGGGACGCCGGGCGCCGACTTCACTTGTGGTATGTGGATCTAGTGTTCACGCCGAGCGCCACATGTATCTCGCACCGATGATACTTGCTATTTAGGGTTCCATCGACGCCAAGGAACCCCCTAACCTGCTCGTCCTGTTGTAAATATTTAGTTAGGTCGACAGAAAAAACAAAATTGTTATGTTACTCATCTTTCGATTTAAATGTGCAGTTTTTTCGTCGCTGCGAGGGTCTAGTGTTCGACGAGCTCTGCCCCTGCGTTCGTGGGTGAGCACAAATGACATCTCCTCCTCCCCCCTTCATTTGCTCTGTTCTGGTCTTAGTGGCGATGAAACTTGCTAGCTATAGGTGTCTTCAATCATCAGTATACGTGACCACTGTGCGTCTCCCGTTCAAAAGGGTTGCATCTATAAATATGCATGCATTTGCATATTTATTACCGTGATTCTTTCGAATTGTCCAACGTTATCCATGGACAGCCTGAGTATGTGTAGATTGGGTTCGTTTTCCCATATGCTCTGCTCATGATCCAATGTAGAATTTCGTCAGTGCCTCCCTGTTGTTCTCCGGGTACACATCCTCTCTGCTTATTCCCGAGACGTGTATCAGGAGAATAGCAGGGAGGTGTTGCCGAAATTTTGCATCGGATCCGGAGTAGAGCATGGGAAAACAAACCCGATCTACACATACTCGGGTGGGGTTAGGACCTATCTTTACCTATTAGCGTCTAGGTTGCATGGACGTAAGAAAAGTGACAAACTCCATCAATTGATGAATATATACATGCTAATATATTTATATATTTCTTATGTGTCTTGTAGCTAGGAAAGATGACTGATCGTGCGTGGATGTACACCAGTCACACTAGTCAGAAAGACATGACCAGTGAATGGTTAACAAAAACCAAGGGGTTTCTGAGAGCCGCATTTGCAAATGGCCAGAGGACAACATGGTGCCCCTGTGCCGGGTGCAACAATTGGCACAAGAGGACAGAGGATGAAATGGGCAAACACCTGCAAAAGTGGGGTTTTACGCCATATTATACGGTGTGGACGTTTCATGGCGAGTCTCCCCAACATGCCAAAGTTTAGGTGCTTCATCGTTGCACCGACGAGCATGGTACCGGGATGCAAGACATGGTGCAAGACTTTGATGATGCTCAGGACTCGGACGATGAGATGGAGGAATCTACAAAGGCCTTCAATGAAATGTTGGAGTCTTCAAAACGTCCTCTCCGCGAGCACACTAAGCTTTGTCAGTTGGATGCCATCTCACAAATAATGGCTCTAAAGGCTCAATTCAACTTGGGCACAGAATGGTACAACACAATGATGACAGTATTTGGACATTTTCTACCCAAAGGCCATGTAGTACCTGCAAACCTGTACTAGTTAGACAAAATCCTCCGTGCCCTTAAGATGCCCTATGAGAAGATACATGCATGTGAGAAAGGATGTGCCTTATTTAGGCTTCAGTATGCGGACTTGAACTATTGTCCCATTTGCAAGTCACCCGGGTATGTTGTGGTAGACAACGGTATGGGTGAGAAGACGCAGACCAAAATCCCTGTAAATGTTCTTTGGTATATGCCAATTGTACCAAGACTTCAATGCCTTTTCATGGTCGAAGAGACGGCCAGACAGATGACATGGCACAAAACGGGCAAAAGAACCCAACTAGATGCAGATGGGAAGCTGATGATGGTGCACACATCGGACGGTGAAGCATGGAAGAGCTTCGATGCATTACATGATGACAAAGTGGTAGATCCGAGGCATCCTCGAGACGGCATCAGCACGGATGGGTTCAGTGTGTTTGGTCTGACGGCATCCCAGTACAGTTGTTGTCCCATATTTGTCTTTCAACTTAATCTCCCCTCGGACAGATTATGCAAAGAAAGAACATTTTCCTGACGTTGATAATTGCAGGGCCCAACTATCCGGGGAAGAATATGAATGTGTACATGCAGCCGCTGAAGGATGAACTGCAAGAAGCCTGGGATAATGGGTTCAAGACATACGTCGCCTTTAGCAAATGGAACTTCATAATGTGTGTCTGGTACATGTACTCGACGCATGACTTGCCGGCGTATGTGCTATTCATTGACTGGTGTGTGCATGGAAGGTTCTCGTGCCCCACATGCAAGGGAGCTCTTGAGTTTCGTCGGCTTCAGGCCGGTCGCAAGTTTTCTTGCTTCGACATGAATAGACAGTTCCTGGATCCTCGCCATAAGTTCAGGAAAGACAAGAAGAACTTCATCAGAGGTAGAGTTGTCAAAAACTCTACACCACCTGCGTTGACAGGCCAAGAGACCCTGGATCAGTTAAACGCTCTCGAGCCAGATCCAGAGCATCCAGGGTATTTCAAGGGGTATAATTCGAAACATGCCTGGACTCACAAGACATGCTTGTGGGATCTGCCTTAATTCAAAGACCTCCTTTGCCCACACAACATCGATGTGAAGCACACTGATAAGAATATCACCGAGGCACTTTTTGGTAATTGTTCAGCATAGATGGGAAGTCAAAGGATAATACTAAGGCTAGAGTCGATCTGGAGGCGCTATGTGATAGGCCATTACAAAACATGAAAGAACCAAAAGGAAAGCAGAACTGGACGAAGCCAAAGGCATGGTTCAATCTTGGAAGGCCAGCTATGAGGGAAATTATCTTGTGGGTGCAACAACAGTTGATGTTCCCCGATGGGTATGCAACGAATCTAAAGAGGGGAGCGAGTCTTGATAAATTGAAGATATTTGGTCTCAAGAGTCATGATTGGCACATATGGATTGAGGGGGTAATGTCGGTGATGTTGCGTGGCTTCATCCTTGAGGATGAATGGCTAGTACAGGCAGAGCTGAGCTATTTCTTCCGTGTTCTTTGTGCGAAAGAACTATCGCCTGGCCTGCTAGAAGAAATGGAAGAGTTGGTGTCGTAGTTGATATGCAAGTTAGAGAAGATCTTTCCGCCAAGCTTCTTTAATCCAATGCAGCACTTGATTTTGCATCTCCCAACCAAGGCAAGATTGGGGGGCCCGTGCAAAATCGTTGGTGCTACGCCACTGAGAGGATGCAGCAGACGCTACGAGGAAAATGTAAAAATAAACGTAGAATTGAAGCATCGATGGCTGAGGCATTCATTGCTGAGGAGGCGGCAAACTTCGTGACAACACACTATGAAGACAAAAATCGTCATTTGCATAATCCGAAGCCTCGGTACAATGCTGACGACCCTAAAAAGGGTGGATCCAACCTCAGCCTGTTCAAAGGGGATCTCGCACCAGCCGGTGCATCTAATTCCTTAACGTTGGATTTCGAAGAATGGCAGATCATTTCATTGTGTATCTTCACCAACCTAACAGAAGGGCGGCCGTACATCGAGTAAGTTCTCGGTACATTGTTTCGCCACTTCTAATTCCTTTGAACTACTCTTATTCCCGGATAAATTTGATACAGTCGATACGTTGCCAAATTCTCATGGAGCAGTGATCCAAAAGGATTCCGTCGAAGAGGATGAGCTTCTGGCAAAGCATGGAGGCGGCTATCCCGGTTTCATCTCTTGGTTCAAACAAACAGTAATTTCCATTAGACCATTTCATTTCTTCATCTAATTTGTGGCTAATGCAACAATCCCTTTCGTATTAAACTTGTAGGCTAATTCAGAGTTAATGGACGCTGAATTGGGACAAGTCGCTAATTATTTTGACTTTAAGGTCCGTTCATTTGACAAATACGACATCAACGGGTATCGCTTTCGTACCTATGGCAAAGAGCTATCTATGGCCGACCGAAAGTATACAAATTGTTGTGTCTCTACTATCGGCGAAGGAGATACCGACTATTATGGAAGAGTTGAAGCAATTTATGAACTTCAATTCTATGATGCAAACCCACCAAACGTCGTAGTCTTTAAATGTTATTGGTTCCAACCGAAGGAGACTAGAAGGACTCATGAAAACTTAGGGCTAGTGGAAATCAAACAAAGCACCCATTTGGATGTTCCCGATGTCTATATTATGGCTCAACAGGCAACCCAAGTTTTCTATCTACCATGGGCATGTCAAAGTGATCCAAATCTCACTGGTTGGGATGTCGTTTATGAAGTGCCGCCATGTGTTAGACCACCTCCCCCCAATGAAGAGGATTATGAACCTCACATTAACCCAGACACATATGAAGGAGAATTCTTCCAACAAACACGTCTTTCCAAAAAATGTTTCAAGAACCTCTCTACTTCACCCCAGAACATTGAAGTAGACAGCGACAATGAACCCGACATCACCCTTGAGCCGGAACAAGAAGAGACTGAACAAGAAGAGGTTACTGCTGCGGATGACCTGTCAATGCTTGATCGATTACGTAAAGGTGGCCTTCCACATGATGATGCGTTTATTGATGATGATGATGATGATGATGATGATCACGTCATTACCGATAGTGATGATGATGATGCATTTATTGATCCCGGAGCATTTAGTGAACCCGACGATCCAGATTATTATTAGGTATTCAATTTTTTATGTTGTGCTTGATTTATATAGTTACTTGTATGATTGTATGATTTATATAGTTGGTATGTATAATTTTCTTACTTTGCATGATTGTTTCTTATACATAGTGCCATGGTCTTGATGTCTGTCCCTATCGGCCCTCGCCCGCTTTATGATTCAGATGTGGTAAATTCTCTTTCATAACTATTTGTTGCATTTCGCATTTATGACAATTATGGCCATAAAGTTGACATATAGATCATTTAATCTAGGAGGTATGTGAACCAAAATTTGAAACCGACCCTCTTGTGGAGAAGTTAAATTTAGTTGAAAAAGAAAATGAGTATTTGAAAGAACAAATTAAAAGAATTGAAGAAGAGAAGATGACATTGGAGTTGTATGTTGCCGATGTCGTCGATGATCACAAGATGAAGATGAATGCAATGCACTTGAAGATGGATGCAATGCGCCTGAAGCTTAAGAAGATTAGAAAATATTCCATTGATAATGAGGCTTGGTATCATTATGCCGTTGGATCAATTGTTACCTTAGTTGCGATCTTCATCACATTTGTTGTGATGAGGGTAAGTTTTCTCTAGTGTTTTGCTTTACAAATGGACACTTCGCTTATTTTCCTCCTAAATGGCATAATTACATAAGTTAGATAAAAAATGATCTATACTTAGCTTCTTCAGTTCATTTATGACATACTTAGCATACTTAGGTAAAAAATGGCATGATAATCTTTGTCACCTCCAAAATGATATAGACTTAGCTTATTTTCCTCGAAAATGACATAATAAACTTACCAAGCTCCAAAATGACCTATTTACCTAGCTTAGCTCTAAAACGACCTACACTTGGCATTTTTACCTAGCTTAGCAATAAAATGGCATTTTTACATACCTTAGTTAGAAGAAGAAGAAGAAGATAAAGAAGAGGAGAGGAGAAAAAGAAAGAGAAGAAAAAAATCTTCTTCTTCTTTTTATTTTTCTTCTTCTTCTTCTTCTTCTTCTTCTTCTTCTTATTATTATTATTATTATTTTCTTCTTCTTCTAACTAGTCTTCTTCTTCTTCTAACTTTCTTCTTTCAATATTTGCAGATTTGCTTTAGATGCGGAAGCTTGTGTTGATGGAGTCTACTCTTCTCTTTATGCTTCCTTCTTGTTTTTATTTTGTAGGATGAACAATGTGAAACTTGCTACCTATATATGTATGTATGGGTGAAACCATTGTATGCTTGTTGTTGGATATGTTGGCTAGCTATATATATTGCATATGGACTTTTGATTTGCTATGTATATGTGTTGGATGATCCTATCCATATGGCATGGATATGATTTGGTATGTATATGTGTTGGTATGCTTGTCGAAAGTATTTTCATGTGTGTGTGTGTCTGTGAAATTGAATGAATTTAAGAAAAAACAGGGGCTATACAGGCTCTTTCCATCGGCTGGCAGATGGCAAAGAGCTTTGCCATCAGCCAGCAGACGGAAAATATGCCACGTGTCAGCTACCTGTGCAACCTGGGGCAATAGGTTGGCTATTTGGATGCTTTGTCATCTGCTGGCACATGATAACCCACAAGTATAGGGGATCGCAACAGTTTTCGAGGGTAGAGTATTCAACCCAAATTTATTGATTCGACACAAGGGGAGCCAAAGAATATTCTCAAGTATTAGCAGTTGAAATGTCAATTCAACCACACCTGACAGACTTAATATCTGTAGCAAAGTATTTAGTAGCAAAGTAGTATGGAAGTAACGGTAACGGTGGCAAAAGTAACAATAGTTGTTTTTGTAGCAATCATAACAGTGGCAACGGAAAAGTAACTAAGCAAATATCAATATGTGAAAAGCTCATGGGAAATGGATTAATGATGGATAATTATGTCGGATGCGATTCCTCATGCAACAGTTATAACATAGGGTGACACAGAACTAGCTCCAATTCATCGATGTAATGTAGGCATGTATTCCGAATATAGTCATACGTGCTTATGGAAAAGAACTTGCATGACATCTTTTGTCCTACCCTCCCGTGGCAGCGGGGTCCTATTGGAAACTAAGGGATATTAAGGCCTCCTTTTAATATAGTACCATACCAAAGCGTTAACACTTAGTGAATACATGAACTCCTCAAACTACGGTCATCACCAGGAGTGGTCCTGATTTTTGTCACTTCGGAGTTGCCGATCATAACACATAGTAGGTGACTATTGACTTGCAATATGGGATCAATAACTCACATATATTCATGAAAACATAATAGGTTCAGATCTGAAATCATGGCACTCGGGCCCTAGTGACAAGCATTAAGCATAGCAAAGTCATAGCAACATCAATCTTAGAACATAATGGATACTAGGGATCAAACCCTAACAAAACTAACTCGATTACATGGTAAATCTCATCCAACCCATCACCGTCCAGCAAGCCTACGATGAGATTACTTACGCACGGCGGTGAGCATCATGAAATTGGTGATGGAGGATGGTTGATGATGATGATGGCGATGGATTCCCCTCTCCGGAGCCCCAAACGGACTCCAGATCAGCCCTCCCGAGGAAGATTAGGGCTTGGCGGCGGCTCCGTATTGTAAAACGCGATGAATCCTTCTCCCTGATTTTTTTCTCCCCGAAAGTGAATATATGAAGTTGGGGTTGAGGTCGGTGGAGTCCTAGGGGCCCCATGAGGCAGGGGGCGCGCCTTGCACCCTCATGGACAGGATGTGGGCCCCCTAATGCTGCTTCTTTCGCCAGTATTTTTCATTAATTCCAAAACGTGTCTCAATGGATTTTCATGTCATTTCGAGAACTTTTATTTCTGCCCAAAAATAACACCATGGCAGTTCTGCTGAAAACAGCGTCAGTCCGGGTTTGTTCCATTCAAATCATGCAAGTTAGAGTCCAAAACAAGGGCAAAAGTGTTTGGAAAAGTAGACACGTTGGAGACATATCAACTCCCCCAAGCTTAAACCTTTGATTGTCCTCAAGCAATTCAATTGACAAACTGTAAGTGATAAAGGAAAACTTTTACAAACTCTGTTTGATCTTGTTGTTGCAAATATGTAAAGCCAGCATTCAAGTTTTCAGCAAAGATTATAACTTAACCATATTCACAATAACATTTAGGTTTCATTTTTACTCATATCAATGGCATAATCAACTAGCGAACAATAATAATAAATCTCGGATGACAACACTTTCTCAAAACAATCATAACATGATATAACAAGATGGTATCTCGCTAGCCCTTTCTGAGACCGCAAAACATAAATACAGAGCACCCCTGAAGATCAAGGACTGACTAGACAATGTGATTCATGGTAAAAGAGATCCAGTCATACTCAATGTAAATTAATAGCAATGCATGCGAATGACAGCGGTGCTCTCCAAGTGGTGGTTTTTAATAAGAGGATGATGACTCAACATAAAAGTAAATAGATAGGCCCTTCGCAGAGGGAAGTAGGGATTTGCAGAGGTGCCAGAGCTCGAGTTTTGAAACAGAGATAAATAATATTTAGAGTGGCATACTTTCATTGTCAACATAACAACCAAGAGATCTCGGTATCTTCCATGCTACACACATTATAGGCGGTTCCCAAACAGAATGGTAAAGTGTATACTCCCCCACCACCAACAAATATCAATACATGGCTTGTCCGAAACAACGGGTGCCGTCCAACTAACAACAATCTTGGGGGAGTTTTGTTTGCAATTATTTTGATTTGATTTGAGCATGGGACTGGGCATCCCGGCTATCGGCCATTTTCTCGTGAGTGATGAGCGGAGTCCCCTCATCGTGAGAATAACCCACCTAGCATGGAAGATATAGACAGCCCTAGTTGATACATGAGCTATTCGAGCATACAAAACAAAATTTCATTTGAAGGTTTAGAGTTTGGCACATACAAATTTACTTGGAACGGAAGGTAAATACCGCATATAGGAAGGTATGGTGGACTCATATGGAATAACTTTGGGGTTTATGGAAGTGGATGCACAAGCAGTATTCCCGCTTAGTACAAGTGATGGCTAGAAAGAGACTGAGAAGCGACCAACTAGAGAGCGACAACAGTCATGAACATGCATTAAGATTAATCAACAATGAGTGCAAGCATGAGTAGGATATAAATCACCATGAACATAAATATCGTGGAGGCTATGTTGATTTTGTTTCAACTACTTGCGTGAACATGTGCCAAGTCAGGCCACTCGAATCGTTCAAAGGAGGATACCACCCTATCATACCACATCACAAACATTTTAATAGCATGTTGGCACACAAGGTAAACCATTATAAACTCGTAGTTAATTAAGCATGGCATGGGAAACTATAATCTCTAATTGTCATTGCAAACATGTTTCATTCATAATAGGCTGAATCAGGAACAATGAACTATCATATTTACAAAAACAAGATAGGTCGAGTTCATACCAACTTCTCTCATCTCATTCAGTCCATCATATATCGTCATTATTGCCTTTCACTCGCACAACTGAACGGTGTGGATAATAATAATAGTGCACGTGAATTGGGCTAAGCTAGAATCTGCAAGCATTTTATACAAGGGAGAAGACAAGGTAATATGGGCTCTTGGTTAAATCAACAATAATGCATATGAGAGCCACTCAAAATTTTCATCATGATCTTCTCCTCTCGACCCCCAAAGAATAAGAAAGGAAATAAAACTATTTACACGGGAAAGCTCCCAACAAGCAAAAGAAGAACGAGAAATATTTTTGGATTTTCTTTTAATTACTACTACTACAGGCATGGAAAGTAAACTAGCTAAAAGCTACAACTAATTTTTTGTTTTTCTTAAGGTTTTTCAAACACATAAGAAGAAGGCTTAGAAAATAAAATAAACTAGCATGGATAGTACAATGAAAAAGTATGAGCACTGACAACTAGAATGAGTGTGTGAACATGAATGTAATGTCGGTGAGAAATACGTACTCCCCCAAGCTTAGGATTTTGGCCAACCCACGGATCGAAGCTACTCTCTCCGGTGTACTGAGGAGGGTCCTTAGGGTGCCACTGGTTGGCGATCTCCTCCGGATCCCACTGATAAACAGACTGCCGATAAGGGTCAAGTGGTGGCTCAGGCTCAGGCTTTGGCACTTGTGTCAGCCTCCAGTATGCATAAATGGCCTCGGGTAAGATGAGGTATGTGCCTGAAAGTATGTTAAACAAAGAGGGTGCGGGCAAGGTAATAGTCTCACAGTGAGTTTTATCAAATATCAAATTATACTTAAGCATCTTCTTCTTATTTTTAACAATAAATTCATGTGCTACCATACTCTTATAATCTAGAAAAATAGGGGGCATCAACTTTTCCTCTTTCTCATAATGCCTAATAGGTATCTCAAAGTGTTTAGCAAGGCATGAAGCAAAGATGCCTCTAAAGATGGGGCCCTTTGTACGGTTCAGACTTAATCGATTAGCAACAATAGCGCCTAAGCTGAAAGTTGTATCACGAAACAAAGCATGGCGCAAAATGACAAGATCAGGCACTAAGATTTCCACAGTTCCCGCAACCAATTAAGCATCTACTAGCAAATATCGCGAAGTAATGTAGAACAGGATAATGTATACTAGTAATTCTTGCATCGAAAATTTTCCTCGTTTCCCCTACAACAATTCTATCAATAAATCCATCCACATCACTACGATGTGGTTCCTCGATGCTGCCCACAAAGGGTATCTTGCACACCCGACAAAAATCATGGAGTGACATCTCCTTAACCTCATCATATAAGTGAAACTCCACTGAAGATGGTGATTTCTTAGCATGGAAATAAAAATTTTGCATGAAAATATTAGTGAGTAGGAGATACTGTTCGCGCTGGTCATGGACGAAGTCGGTGAGGCCTGCATTCTCAGCCAAGTAAAAAAAGTCATCGTAAAGTCTGGCGGCTCTCAAGAACACATCATAAGGCCATTCGCACGGCTGAACCTCCGCAGTGCGAGGAATATTGTATTTGGGCTTTTTATTCTCCTCATTCTGCTTATCCTTCGAGCTTCGACTTGAAGAGCTCCTCAACAATCTCTTCATCATTTTCTTTCTCTAAAAAAATTCTGAAATTTTTTAGTGACTCAAAATAAAAGTGAACCAAACTCAACAAGATTGATAGCAACTACTCCCACAAGTGCCTAGAGGCTATACCATGCATTAAAACTACTTTGGAACATATAAATTTGACATGCAAGCTCAAGAACAAGGTCACCTTGGCAGCAAAAATTTGCAATAAATAAATCACTAGAGCAAAAACTAATTGGACCATTGAAGGAGTCACATACCGAAGAACAATCCCCCAAAACAGTTTGTGAATGGAGCTTTGAGCAAAGAGATTGAAAATGGCAGCAAGATGAGCTAGAACACGGGTTTGAGCTATGGGAGGATTTTTCTAGAGGAAGACGATGTGAGTGGGTGCTGGAATAAGTGGATGGGTCCACGTAGGGCCCATGAGGCAGGGGCGCGCCCTGTCCCTCGTGGCCAAATGGTGCCCCCCTGGTGTGTTCTCAGTGCCAGAAATTCTTAAATATTCTACAAAAAAATCATATTTCATTTTCAGGACATTTGGAGAACTTTTATTTTCGGGGTATTTTTATTGCAAGGATAATTCAGAAAACAGATAGAAAATACTGTTTTTGCTTTATTTAATCTAAATAACAGAAAGTAAAAGGAGGGTACAGAGAGTTGTGCTTTCTAATTTCATCCATCTCGCGCTCATTAAAAGGAATCCACTAACAAGGTTGATCAAGTCTTGTTAACAAACTCTTTCCGAATAATATGAAACCGGAGAATTTTCGAATAACACCAGGTTACCTCAACGGGGATATGCATGTCCCCAACAATAAGAATATCATATTTCTTCTTGACAGTAGGAAGAGGGAATTCAAAACCTCCAATAGTAATCGTTGAAATTTTTCCAATAGAATTGATACTGTGGACTTGAGGTTGTTTCCTCGGAAAGTGTACCGTATGCTCATTGCCATTGACATGAAAAGTGACATTGCCTTTGTTGCAATCAATAACAGCCCCTGTGGTATTCAAAAAGGGTCTACCAAGGATAATCGACATACTATCGTCCTTGGGAATATCAAGAATAACAAAGTCCGTTAAAATAGTAACGTTTGCAACCACATCCTCACAGATATCGACATGTATAGCAGTTGATTTATCGGCCATTTGCAAAGATATTTCAGTAGGTGTCAACTTATTCAAATCAAGTCCATGATATAAAGAGAGAGGCATAACACTAACAATGGCTCCAAGATCACATAAAGCTGTTTTAACATAGTTTCTTTTAATGGAGCATGGTATAGTTGGTACTCCGGGATCTCCTAGTTTCTTTGGTATTCCACCTTTAAAAGTATAATTGGCAAGCATGGTGGAAAATTCAGCTTCCGGTATCTTTCTTTTATTTGTAACAATATCTTTCATATACTTAGCATAAGGATTCATTTTAAGCATATCAGTCAAACGCATACGCAAAAAGATAGGTCTAATCATTTCAGCAAAGCGCTCAAAATCCTCATCATCCTTTTTCTTGGATGGTTTAGGAGGAAAAGGCATGGGTTTTTGAACCAATGGTTCTCTTTCTTTACCATGCTTCCTAGCAACGAAGTCTCTCTTATCATAATGTTGGTTCTTTGTCGGTTATCAAGATCAACAGCAGGTTCAATCTCTACATCATTGTTACTTCTAGGTTGAGCATCAACATGAACATCATCATTATCAATAGCTTCGTGTTCATTATCAGATTGTGTTTCAGCATCAGAAATAGAAATATCATTGGGATTCTCAGGTGTGTCAAGAACAGGTTCACTAGGAGCATGCAAAGTCCTATCATTTTTCTTTTTCTTCTTCTTAGAAGGACTAGGTGCATCAACATTAGTTCTCCGAGAATCTTGCTCAAATCTCTTAGGGTGGCCTTCAGGATAGAAAGGTTCCTTAGTCATTTTACCCCTTCTAGTTATAACTCTAACAACATTATCATTTTTCTTATTATTTAATTCATTAAGCAAATCATCTTGTGCTTTAAGCACTTGTTCTACCTGAGTGGTAACCATAGAAGCATGTTTACTAATAAGTTTAAGGTCACCTTTAACTCTAGCCATATAATCACTCAAGTGTTCAACCATATAAGCATTACGTTTTAATTGTCTACCAACATCAGCATTGAAGTTTTCTTGTTTAACAATAAAATTATCAAACTCATCCAAGCATTGGCTAGCAGACTTATTACGAGGAATATCACCTTCATCAAATCTATAGAGAGAATTTACCTTTACTACCTTTGTCGGGTTATTAAGACCATGCATTTCTTCAATAGGTGGTAAATTCTTAACATCTTCAGCTTTAATAGCCTTTTCTTTCATGGATTTCTTTGCCTCTTGCATATCTTTAGGACTGAGAAATAGAGTACCCCTTTTCTTCGGAGTTGGCTCAGGAGTTGGTTCAGGAAGTGTCCAATCATTATCATTACTCAACATATTATTCAATAGCAACTCAGCTTGCTCAATAGTTCTTTCCCTGAAAACACAACCAGCACAACTATCCAAGTGGTCTATGGAAGCATCGGTTAGTCCATTATAAAAGATATCAAGTATTTCATTTTTCTTGAGAGGATGATCAGGCAAAGCATTAAGTAATTGGAGAAGCCTCCCCCAAGCTTGTGGGAGACTCTCTTCTTCAATTTACACAAAATTATATATTTCCCTTAAGGCAACTTGTTTCTCATGAGCGGGGAAATACTTAGCAGAGAAGTAATAAATCATATCCTGGGGACTACGCACACAACCAAGAGCAAGAGAATTAAACCATGTTTTAGCATCACCCTTTAAGGAGAACGGAAATAACTTAAGGATATTGTAGTAATGAATTTTTTCCTCATGAGTGAATAGGGTGGCTATATCATTCAATTTAGTAAGATGTGCCACAACAGTTTCAGATTCATAGCCATAAAAAGGAACAGATTCAACCAAAGTAATTAACTCAGGATCGACAGAGAAATCATAATCCTTATCAGAAAAATAGATAGGTGAATTAGCAAAAGCAGGGTCATGCATTCGAAGACTTTTCTTTCAGCTTAGCTAACAGTTTCTTAAGATCATATCTATCTTTGCAAGCAAAAAGGTCTATAGCAGTTTCTTCATCCATACCATAACCCTCCGGCACATCAGGCAATTCATATCTAGGGGAGAATCTTCATCATCACTTTCATCAATATTATCTGTTTCAACAATTTCATTTTCTCTAACCCTAGCAAGTTGTTCATCAAGAAATTCACCCAATGGCACGGTATTATCAAGCATAGAGGTAGTTCCATCAAAAGTATCATGCATAGCAGAAGTGGCATCATCAATAACATGTGACATATCAGAATCAATAACGGGTGTAGGTGTATCAAATTTACTCATAACAGAAGGTGAATCAAGTGCAGAGCTAGATGGCAGTTCCTTACCTCCCCTCGTAGTTGAGGGAAAAACCTTGGTTCTTTCATCTTTCAAGTTCCTCATAGTGATCAACAGATATAAATCCCAAGTGACTCAAAGAATAGAGCTATGCTCCCCAGCAACGGCGCCAGAAAATAGTCTTGATAACCCATAAGTATAGGGGATCGCAACAGTTTTCGAGGGTAGAGTATTCAACCCAAATTTATTGATTTGACACAAGGGGAGCCAAAGAATATTCTCAAGTATTAGCAGTTGAGTTGTCAATTCAACCACACCTGAAATACTTAATATCCACGGCAAAGTATTTAGTAGCAAAGTAGTATGGAAGTAACGGTAACTGTCGTGGAATTGTCACGGCAGATGTCCTTTTGCAAGGACTTAGTCGTGGAGCCATCGCAGCTAGGAAGCTTAAAGGGGTTAATCGGGACAAGGATACGAGAGGTTTATACTAGTTCAGCCCCTTACGGTGAAGGAAGGCCTACGTCTAGTTGGGTTGGAATTGCTTGATGTTTCGATGACCAGGGAGCGAGATACGCTATGCCTGGCTCTCGATCAGTTGTTTCTCGCCCTAAGCCGCTGGCAGGTCGTCCCCTTATATACACGGGTTGACGACCTGCGGCCTACAGAGTCCCGGCCGGCTCATAAAAAGTGTCCGGCTCGGCGACTAGTTACTTCTACCTTACAATACAAGTTATACCATGATGGCGGTTTATCTTTACGGGCCTCAGAGTCGCCTGTGGGCCTTTAAGCCTTTTAGTGAACCGCCATCTTCATGCCTTGGTCTTGGGCTTCTGATGAACCTCTATTTGCGTAACCCGGCCTCTCTTGGATGGCTTACACAAATAGTCATATCCCCAACATTAGGCCCCAGATTGATTTGAACCGGTTCATGTCAATCTTTGAAAACCTTATGAACTGGCCTTTAGTCTTCTGTCTTGCGTGAAAATTGTAACCCACCGTGACGTCATCCTCTGGCTTCGGGTTAAATCATCATGACGTCATCTTCAATAAAACTTATATTTTAATTCATCATATCTTCAACGGATCTTTGCCTTTACTGACCCTCCCAAAAATCGAGGCGTCGGGGCCGCTGGATAGTGATGTCTTGGTCTCCTTGTTTCTCGCGCCGTCTCAGTCGGTCCCCCTTATAAATAAGCGCGACCTAGGTCTTATTCATTTCCTTCGGTCGTCTTCTTCCTCGCACTCCCTCTTCTGCCGCTCGAGCTCCGCCGCCGCCACCGTCGGAAACCTCGTCTTCACCGACTCAGGCCGCTGCATCACCCTGTTTTTTGACCAGAGAACAACGGCAACCCTCCGCAGTTCTTCCACATCGGTGAGTTCTCTTTCCCCCCTTTCTCAGATCTGCATTAGTACTGTCTTGAGTTCGTCGATGTTCAGCACCGCCCGACGCAACCTCCATTAGTTCTTACCACTAATACCTTGTTCAGATCGTAAAAACCAATTAGAACTGCCGCGGAGGATGTTGTGTGCTTATTCTGTATGAAAACAGATCTCATTTCCTTGTTTTGGAAGCCCTTCTTGAGTATATGAACTTCCCTGTACTGTTTTAGGTCTAGAAAATTTTCCTTTCCAGAGCATCGTTTGATCCAAAATAATAACTGCAACTTGTGAAACCTGTTTGCTCCACACTTAGCCAAAAACTGTGTCTGTTGACTCTGTTTCAGCCATAGTAGTCCGTGTAGCCGGTTTAAGATAATACCGGCTGTCAGCACCGCTTGCCTCTGGCGACTTAAGAAAACCTTAATCATCTTTAATACCTGCAGCTGTTAAACATTATCACATAGTTACCTGTATGTCATTAGGCCCCTTCTTAAGCCGCCATCTTAAATAACCCAATAATGTTTATTCTCCAGGTTATAATAAACCGGAAAATTTTCCTTTATCTTGTTGTAGGATTCAATTTACCCAATGGCACCCAAAGCTGTTAAACCTTCGGTTACCTGCAATTGGGTCCCATCCATTGTTACAGAGAGCAAACTGTCCGAGTTTGTAAAGTCTGGCCATCTGCCCAAGAAGGATGTCATGTCTTATCGTGCTCCTGAACCGTCTGAAGAGAAACCTCAACCCAAGGAAGGGGAGGTGATCATTTTTACCGATCACATGAGCCGGGGATTTGCTCCTCCCGGTTCAAAATTCTTTAGAGACGTTCTGCACTTCTTTGACTTAAGACCTCAAGACATCGGGCCCAATTCCGTGTCAAATATCTGCAACTTCCATGTTTTCTGTGAGGTCTACCTTGGAGAAGAACCCAGCCTACTTTTGTTCAGGGAATTGTTCTATTTGAACCGGCAGAATGAGCGGGCCAACGGGCCCAGTCTGGAGGTTGGTGGCATATCGATTCAAAGGCGGAGAGACTGCCTGTTCCCTTATGCTGAATTGCCGAGTCATCCAAAGGATTGGAACCAGACATGGTTCTACTGCCAAGATACTTCTCCGGCTGGTGAAAACCCGCTGCCCGGCTTCCGTGCATTGCGCCTTGAACCTACTCACCCGCTGCCGGATAAGTTGACTGCTATTGAACGTCTGCCACTCACCCCCAAGATCAAGAAGATTAAAGCTCTTTTAGGGAACGGCTTAGATGGCATTGACATGGTCCGAGTCTGGGTTGCTTGGAGAATAATTCCGTTAAGCCGCCGCCCCGGCTTAATGTGTAATTATTCAGGCGAGAAAGATGACCCTCAGCGTCATAGTCCTGACGACTTACCAGATGACGTAGTGGAAGCTACAACTCAGTCTTTGTTGAAAGAGGGCACAGTGAATAGTAACGCTTTTGGCTTACTACATTTTTGCCAGAAGAACCCGGCCCCTGCAGTAAGTTTCCAGCTGTCGGGTTATTTTTTACCATGTTATACTGTATTCTTACGCATAACCCTTTATAACCTTTTACAGGCAAATTATAACTTCTGGAAAATCCAATATGATCATGAGGCGGCCAAGACAGCCAGGGCGGCCAAGAGGGCCGAAAGGAAAACCGCCAAGCCCACCACTTCAAGGAAAAGGAAGCCAAGCGCTTCTGAGTTGTTTCAGTTTGATGATACTGATGATAATGAGGAAGAGGTAACTTTTTAATTTCCCTTTCTCCTTTATCACTACTTTACTGATATTAACCTTCTTTCAGGGAGACACGGGCAACAGCCAACCCGTCGAGGAAGAGGTAATTATAATCTCCTCCGACTCCGAACTTCCGCCGCGTCAGAAAATTCGAAGAGTAACCCGGAAAGTAAGATTTTCACACCCTTTGGCTTACCAAGATCCTGGCTTTCTTTTGAAGCAACAGCAATTTGAAAACCGGAGGCAGACCCGGACCAGCAAGGATGCAGAGCTATCCTCTGGCTTGCCTGACACAACCCGGAAGCGTCGGACTTAGGTTATCTCCAATTTATACCCTTTTTACCTTTGGCGGGTCTAATCCGTCAACCTCTCAATTCCTCTTACTCCAATTACCAGGATACCTCTCCTTCATCCGGCGAGTCCATGCAATCAAACATGCCAGCTTTTAAGACTGCCCCTGGGTAATATCAATTTATTCACCTTATGTTTTTCTTTCTTCATGTTTCTTTACTTATTTCTCTGCTTTACCCACAGCGTGCAGGTTAAGCCCAGGAAGAAAACCAAGAAAGATAAACCGGCCCAAACCCCTGTGGTGACTGAACCGGAACAGGGTATAGCTGCTCCCGACTCTTCCACACATCAACCGCCGCCTGAGCTGGCTCAAGACATTGCAGCACCAACTTCTGACCCGCCTGCTGAAGATATTCTTGATGGTTCTGTTAACCCGGAGGCACCTAGCCCAGTCAAAACGGCTGACCCAAAAGTGGAATTTCTGAAGGCTCAATTCGTTGAGCCGGCCAGGCCCACCGTCCTTGCCAAATGCTCGGCTAAAGAGGAGTTGCTAGAACGCCGTAAGGCCATGATGGATATCACTGACTATACTCATTTGAGTATTGGAGAGATCGTCTCGGGCTATATCAACCAGGTGCAAAGCAGCCGTGACCTGGAAATTGACATGGTGAAGCAAATACAGCAAAAATCTGAGGTATGACTTATGCTTCCTTACTTTCAATCATACTTACTGTACCAGCCCCCAAGTCTATTGCTTATGAATAAATATGCTGTAGACTTAGAAAAATTGTTAGAGCTGCTTGCCCGGCTTAAAGAAAAATATTTAAACCGGATGTAACACAATACCTTTAACTTGCGATACACATTATCCCCCAAGTTCCAAGTATCTTTGCTTGCAAAGTATTTGAGACTTAATATCCAGGACCAGCTTAATAATTTAGAAAGCTTTGGTATACATTAGCCCCCAAGTGTCAAGTATCTTTGCTTGCAAAGTGCTTGGGACTTAATATTATTTACCGTAATCTTGACTACTATCCGGTGCAATGCAGGCCATCATAAGTCAATTTGAATCGGAGATTGTTGACCTGAAGAACCGCGTGGCAGCCCAGGAGATTGAAACTCAAAAGGCTAACTCCAAATTTGAATTCAGCATCTCTGAACAAGAGAAGCTGAAGAAAAAATTTGAGTCGGAGAAGAAAATTTGGACTGACGAAAAGGCCGGACTAGTGACCCGGGCCGAGACAGCAGAGGCGTCGCTGGCAAATGCAACAGCCGAACTGACCGGCTTACAACGCTAGATATCTCGGATGGTCTCAGCGATCTTTGGTAAGTCATCTTAAGCAAGCATTAAATATTGTAAATATTCCTTCAATTGTTACCTGAGGTTTACCTTATACTTACCAATACAGGCCCCAGGAGCACAAACCTCAAGCAGAATATGCTGATCAAATTGAAGGCGGTGTATACTCTAGTAGAGCAACTGTACATCGGGTCACAACGTGCCTTGGCCGTTGTAGCCTCATCAAATGATGTGCCCTACCTCTTGCAAGATGTGTTACAATGGCTTGATGTACTTCCTTAGTGGATTCAAGAGTTGAGACGGGCCCAAGCAAGAGCCGGAGCAATAGCCGCTTTGAGTCGGGCCAAAGCCTGGTTACCAGAGCTAGACCCGGCCGACATCGCTCTTGGGTATCCAAGTTTAAAGGAGGACGGCACTCCATTTGATGAAAAGGATTTCACCACCGGCGTGAGGGATATACGCCCTGTGGCCACTCAAATTGGAAACGACACTGACCTCACCAAGTGTCAGCCGGGATATGACAAGGAGAATCGGAGAATCCCCACGCCGCATTATGACGATGTCAGCTTGATCCCTCCAATCCGTAAGCACACCTTTGCCCCTGAAGTCGACCCAGCCGGTTTAATAGATGATGAAGCTGAGTTTGAGGCCTTGAGTGGCATTGACTGGGCCTCATCATCCTTCCAGGACAAAGTAGTCGGCGGAGAGCCGGAGAAGGATAACCCGGAAGCTTCAAGTCAACCCCAAGAGTAGATTGTCAGGCGCCACCTGCTTATGTCGTTGTAGAAAAACAATGCCGCATCATTCAGACTCGGGGAGTCTTGTAACAGAGTAGAAAATACTTTGAGTTTTGCTATGCCTTTGCGCACGCTTATGGCCCTTAATACTTGCATAAGCCGCCGTCACTATGCACTTTGTAGTTTATATGAATCTGTTATGTCCTTTGCAGAAATGTCTTGCATTGCCCTGTCATGCTTACAGCTGCTTTTCCGGCTTATATAAGCCAACCCCTGAGGGTAAGTTTAACTCCTGAAAATTGGCACATAAAAGTTCACCTGGTACTTAACAACCTGATGTAACCAGTATTAATCCTGGAGGATTGCAATGTATTCCATTGTATTTTCAAGAGGGTCACAAGATATCCAATGTTGATACTTGTAAAATATGATGAACAAAATTCAAGGGTTTCTGATTTGAATACGATCAGTGAACCGTTCCAAAGGGGTTGAGCTAAGATTCGGATACGATATGTTAGCCCCCGGTGGCTGTGGCGATGCCGATCAAGTGGGTATCGACAGCTATGTTCTCTTTGGTTCGAATACGACCTATGTTTGAACAGGAAGCCCCCAAGTGACCATAAGAGTTGTTTAATGACGCTGATTCGAATATGATCCATGTCAGACCCAAAGGGGTTAAGCTATGATTCAAATATGATCAAGAAGCCCCCAAGTGGGTTTGGCAGTATGCCAATCAAGTGGGTATCGACAGCTATGTTCTCTTTGGTTCGAATACGACCTATGTTTGAACAGGAAGCCCCCAAGTGATCACAGCTAGATTCAGATATGATCATAAGCCGGACGAAAGGAAAGCCGGATTCAGATATGATCCGCTTTTCCTTGGTTATCTCCACCACCTGACAAAGAAAACACATGAACCTTTTTGGGAGTGGAAAAAAGGACAGAGGTCCTGCTTTATTGCTTTATGTAATATACATAGTATAAGTATATACACATTAGAGCCGATGGCTCAAGTATAATAAGGCTGAAGATGAGCGATATTCCACGGCCAACGGGTCTCCTCCTCCGACTTACGTGAGTCTTTGTGCTCCCGAATGTCGATAAGGTAGTATGATCCGTTGTTCAGATTCTTGCTAACCACAAAGGGTCCTTCCCAAGGAGGGGATAGCTTGTGCATGTCAGATTGATCCTGGATGAGTTGGAGCACTAAGTCACCTTCCTGAAAGGTTCTGGACCTAACCTGGCGGCTGTGGTAGCGGCGCAGGTCTTGCTGGTAAATTGCCGAGCGGGCTATTGCCAAGTCTCGCTCTTCATCCAACAGGTCAAGTGCGTCTTGCCGAGCTTTTTCATTGTCTTCCTCAACATAAGCCGCCACACGGGATGAGTCATGATGGATGTCACTTGGCAGGACTGCCTCTGCTCCATACACCATAAAGAAAGGCGTGTAACCCGTAGATCTGTTAGGTGTAGTATTGATGCTCCAAAGTACAGAAGGTAACTCCTCCACCCAACAACCCGGCATCCGCTGCAAGGGGACCAAGAGCCGGGGCTTGATACCCCTCAAGATTTCTTGATTAGCTCCTTCTGCTTGACCATTGGATTGAGGGTGAGCCACAGCTGAAACGTCAAGACGGATATGCTCTCGTTGACAAAACTCTTCCATAGCTCCTTTGGAGAGGTTAGTGCCATTATCAGTTATAATGTTGTGTGGAAAACCAAAGCGAAAAATCACCTTTTTCATAAACTAGACCGCCGTGGCTGCATCACACTTACTGACTGGCTCCACCTCCACCCACTTTGTGAACTTGTCAACCGCCACCAAGAGGTGCGTATTTTTATCCTTAGACCTTTTGAAAGGCCCGACCATATCAAGCCCCCAGACTGCAAATGGCCAAGTAATTGGAATCATCCTCAATTCTTGAGCCGGCACATGGGCTCGTCGTGAGAATTTCTGACATCCGTCACATTTACTGACCAGATCTTCTGCATCAGCATGAGCTGTCAGCCAATAAAACCCATGACGGAAAGCTTTGGCCACAAGAGATTTTGAGCCGGCGTGATGACCACAATTGCCTTCATGAATCTCACGAAGGATCTCCTCACCCTCTGTAGGTGACACGCAACGTTGAAATGCTCTAGTGACGTTGCAGTGATGTAACTCGCCATTGACAATTGTCATGGACTTGGACCGCCGGGCGATTTGTCTTGCCAAGGTCTCATCTTCAGGCAACTCTCCCCGGGTCATGTAAGCCAAATAAGGCACTGTCCAATCCGGGATAATGTGGAGAGCCGCCACCAGCTGTGCCTCCGGGTCTGGTACTGCCAGATCTTCCTCTATAGGTAACTTAACAGAAGGATTATGCAAAACATCAAGAAAGGTGTTAGGCGGCACCAGCTTACGCTGAGACCCCAGCCGGCTTAAGGCATCAGCCGCCTCATTCTTCCTTCGATCAATGTGTTCCACCACATAACCCTTGAAATGTCCAGCCACAGCATCGACTTCACGATGGTAAGCCGCCATAAGGGGATCTTTAGAGTCCCACTTGCCTGACACCTGTTGAGCCACAAGGTCTGAGTCTCCCAAGCATCTTACCCGGCTCAAGTTCATCTCCTTGGCCATCCGGAGACCATGGAGTAGGGCCTCGTACTCAGCTACATTGTTAGTACAAGGAAACATCAGCCGGAGCACATAACAAAATTTGTCACCTCGAGGGGAAGTTAACACGACTCCAGCCCCCGAGCCTTCCAACTGTCTGGACCCATCAAAGTGAATAGTCCAATAAGTGTTATCGGGCTTCTCCTCAGGTGCCTGTAGCTCTGTCCAGTCATTGATGAAATCCACCAAAGCTTGAGACTTAATGGCAGTGCGCGGTACGTACTTCAGACCATGAGGCCCAAGCTCGATGGCCCACTTGGCGACTCGTCCTGTAGCTTCTCTGTTCTGAATAATGTCTCCCAAGGGGGCAGAACTTACCATAGTGATAAAGTGACCTTGGAAGTATTGCTTCAGCATCCGGCTTGCCATGAACACCCCGTAAACAAGTTTCTTCCAATGAGGATATCTTTGTTTTGACTCGATGAGTACTTCACTGACATAATAAACCGGCCGTTGAACCGGATGTTCCTTACCAGCCTCCTTGCGCTCTACCACAATTGCCACACTGACGGCTCGTGAATTAGCAGCCACATATAACAGCAAAGGCTCCTTGTCAATGGGAGCTGGAAGAACTGGCGGCTCAGATAACTGCCTCTTCAAATCCTCAAAAGCAGCATTAGCAGCATTACTCCAGACAAAGGTGTCTGCCTTCTTCATCAGTTGGTACAGCAGTAGGGCCTTCTCACCTAACCGGCTTATGAACCGGCTTAAAGCGGCAACACGACCCGCCAGTCGTTGAACATCATTGATACATGCCGGTTTAGCCAAAGAAGTGATTGCCTTAATCTTCTCCGGATTAGCCTCGATGCCCCTGTTTGAGACCAAGAATCCCAAAAGCTTGCCTGCAGGCACACCAAATACACACTTCTCCGGGTTAAGCATCATTTTGTAAACTCGGAGATTGTCAAAGGTTTCTCTGAGATCAGATATCAAGGTTTCCGCCTCTCTGGATTTCACCACTATGTCATCCACATAAGCATGAACATTGCGCCCAATCTGATTGTGGAGACAATTCTGTACACACCGTTGATAAGTCGCCTGGGCACTCTTGAGCCCAAAAGGCATAGACACATAGCAGAAGGCTCCAAACGGAGTGATGAAAGCTGTCTTCTCCTGGTCCTTAACTGCCATCTTGATCTGATGATAACCAGAGTAAGCATCCAAAAAGCTCAAATGCGCACAACCCGCCATAGCATCAATGATTTGATCAATACGGGGGAGAGCGAAAGGATCAGCCGGACAAGCCATATTTAAGTCCGTGTAATCCACAAACATCCGCTAGGTGCCGTTTTTCTTGAGCACGAGCACCGGGTTAGCCAACCACTCTGGGTGAAAAACTTCGACAATGAACCCAGCCGCCAAGAGCCGGGCGACCTCTTCTCCTATAGCTTTTCATTGTTCCTCATTGAATCGCCGCAGAAACTGCCTGACCGGCTTGTTCTTCGGATCAATATTAAGAGTGCGCTCAGCGAGTCCTCTCGGTACACCCGGCATGTCAGAAGGCTTCCATGCAAAGATGTTTCGGTTCTCACGGATGAACTCGATGAGCGCGCTTTCCTATTTAGGATCCAAGTTGGCACTGATGCTGAATTGCTTAGACGAATCGCCCGGAGTAAAATCAACAAGCTTAGTCTCTGCAGCCGATTTAAACTTCATGGCCGGGTCATGCTCCATAGTCGGCTTCTTGAGAGAGGTCATATCCGCCGGGTCAACGTTATCTTGATAAAATTTGAGCTCCTCTGCTGCACAGACAGACTCGGCATAAGCCGCATCGCATTCTTCGCATTCCAGGGCCACCTTTCGGCTTCCATGCACGGTGATGGTACCCTTGTAACCCGGCATCTTGAGCTCTAAATAAACATAACACGGCCGCGCCATGAACTTGGCATAAGCCGGCCGCCCGAACAAAGCATGATATGGACTCTTGATTTTTACCACTTCAAAAGTTAACTTTTCCGGCCTAGAATCATGCTCGTCTCCAAAGGCCACCTCTAGCTCAATCTTACTGTAACGCCCTCGATGCGGCTATATCCCCTATGTGTCGAGGCACGACTTAGAGGCATAACCGCGTTGAAAGCAATGCCGCAAGTTAGGCAATCTTCACAACATCTCATGTAATATAGATAATAAAAGGGGAGATACATAGTTAGCTTACACTCGCCACGTCAATCAAAGTACTTAAATAGCATTACGTCAACCAATCACTCATGGCCCGACTACGGCGCCAAAATAAAAGATAAACCCAACATGCGACACGGTCCCGATCGCCCCAACTGGGCACCACTACTGATCATCAGGGAAAGACACATAGTAACGACGTGAGTCCTCGTCGAACTCCCACTTGAGCTCAAGCGCGTCATCTGGAACGGAGTCATCAGGCCCAGCATCTGGTTTGGAAGTAATCTGTGAGCCACAGGGACTCAGCAATCTCGCACCCTCGCGATCAAGACTATTTAAGCTTATAGGTAAGGCAAGGTAAATATGTGGAGCTGCAGCAAGCAACTAGCATATAAGGTGGCTAACCTGTTCGCAAATGAGAGCGAGAAGAGGAGGCGAAGCGCGAACGAATAACTAGAGAACACCTTGCGCAAGCATTACTCCAACACCGTGTTCACTTCCCGGACTCCACCGAGAAGAGACCCTCACGGTAACTCACACAGTTGATTCATTTTAATTAAGTTAAGGTTCAAGTTATCTACAACTGGACATTAACAAATTCCCATCTGCCCATAACCGCGGGCACAGCTTTCGAAAGTTCAAATCCCTGTAGGGGAGTCCCAATTTAGCCCATGACAAGCTCTCACGGTCAACGAAGGAATAGACCTTCTCCCGAGATATTCCGATCAGACTCGGTATCCCGGTTCTACAAGACACTTCGACAAGTTAGAACAAATCCAGCAACACCGCCCGAATATGCCGACAAATCCCGATAGGAGCTGCACATATCTCGTTCTCGGGGCACACTCAGATGAGCCAGACGTCGGGTAGGCCAGCCCAGAGTTGCCCCTGGTAGCCCCGGACATCGCTCGGTTGGACCAACACTCAGAGGAGCACTGGCCCGGGGGGGTTTAAAATAAGATGACCCTCGGGCTCCGGAAACCCAAGGGAAAAGAGGCTAGGTGGCAAATGGTAAAGCCAAGGTTGGGCATTGCTGGAAAATCTTTAATCAAGGGCTTCCCATTATAACCCAGCCGCGTAAGGAACGCAAAATCCGGGAACATAACACCGATATGACGGAAACTAGGGCGGCAAGAGTGTAACAAAACACTAGGCGAGAGGCCGAGCCTTCCACCCTTTACCAAGTATATAGATGCATTAAGATAACAAGGCAATATAATGATATCCCAACAAGTAAATAATGTTCCAACAAGGAAAGGTCTCCAATCTTCACCTGCAACTAGCAACGCTATAAGAGGGGTTGAGCAAAGCGGTAACATAGCCAATCAACGGTTTGCTAGGGCATGGTGGGTTAGAGGTTTGACATGGCAATTTGGGAGGCATGATAAGCAAGTGGTAGGCATCGTAGCATAGGCATAGCAAAAGAGCGAGCATCTAGCAAAGCAACGATAGTAGTGATTTCGAGGGTATGATCATCTTGCCTACAAAGTTGTCAGAGTTCACTGGATCCTCGAAAGCAAACTCAATGGACTCCTCGTTAGGGAACTCGTCTCCCGGCTCTACCCAAACAAGACAAAACAAGCAAATGGAACACAATCAACCACGTGCAAACTCAAACAACATGATGCAAACATGGTATGCTATGCGGGATGCGATATGCGATGCATATGCAAGATTTGACAAGGAATGCATGAACCTGGCCTCAACATGGAAATCCAAGTGTTCCACTGCAAAGGTGAGATGAAATCGCTTGAAAACAATATAAAGAACGCCGGAATCGGAGTTACGGTTTGGAAATGGCAAGCAATTCAAATATGGCACCAGTCTGCGATATACAGCAAGTAGCCATCTAAATGCAACAAGATGAACATTCTACAGCACTCCAACATGACAACAAAATACATGGCAGGGATCCATTCATGATGCTTAACAAAAGAGGAACACTGAGCTACGGCCAATTCATCCATTAACAGGTTCAAACAAGCATGGCAAAAGTGCATTTGGTAAACAGATTTCAGACTTAGTGAAATTAACACTTGTCTGGAATTTCAGATCAGATAGCACACTTTGGAGCATGAAAACTATATGCTACAGGACCTGAGCATGGCAAAGTAAAGCATGGCATGGGGCTACTCAAAGAGCTTAACAAAAGTCCATTGGTGACCTTGAGCCAAAAGGGAGCCGAAAATACATTTGCAAGCATGTGAACATGGCAAAAACATAATCAGTTCACAGACTTAGTGAAAAACTGGAGCATGCAAACAGATATCAAGTAGGCATGTTTACGAGCTCGATGCACTCACTACAGAGCATGTCATGACAATCTAAGAATACACCCATCAAGAATACACATAATACAAGCTAGACATGGCAAGAACAAAAACATAGCATGCACGGATCAACTAGAACATCCTTGGCAAAATCGCTAACAAGTAGACAATCTGCCCAGATTCACGAAATAGCAAAAGTAGAGCTCGATTGACTCAAGCTAGGGTGCTCCGTAAATGCAAACAAAGACATGGATGGATAGAGCACTACAAGATTAACAAAACATCCTTACTGATCATCCTCAAAAGAGGCACGGATCACTAGGAAACAACATGAACATATGGCACATTGAAATAAACAGATCAAGGACTTAGTGGAATTGCTAAGTCCCTGAAATCAGCATTAACGAATGCTCCACTTTGCAAGCTTGTGCTAGTCACCACACACATCACAAAAATACATGGGTTGCACCTACCGATAAATGGCAAAACATCTAACAAAACACATGTAGAGCTCAGGGGCATATCATGCACACAATAATCATGGCAAAAATGACAAATATCTAATTGGAGCAGTAGATCTGACAATTATCTCAAATAGCATTCTTCCAACAGCACTTCGGGCACCAAGATGAACTCAAATGAAAATGATGCAATGAGATGAAATGATGTACTCTCTGAGGCGAACATTTTGATATGCTATATGCCCAAAATGGATCTACGGATGCAAAGTTACGGCACGATGAACATAGCTAAATAAACTGAAGACTTAGGAGAAAAACAAGGGTCAACCCCTAGGGTTTCCAGATCCAGATCGGATCTCACCGGAGCACGCAAAACGAGGATCGCCGGGATCACTGTTCACCGAAGGGAGGAAGCTCGCCGGAGGGGTCGGAGTCACCGGATCCGGCGCGGACGTTGAGGAGGGCGGACGCGGCGGCGCTCGCCGGCGCGCTTAGCGGCGCGGGACGCCGGACTTGGGGCTCCGATCGTGGGACTTGGGGCTCCGGCGGCGGACGGCAATGGCGAGCGGCGGCGCCGGCCGGCGAGGCGACTCGGCCGCGGAGAAGACGAGGCGCGGGGCGCGCGCGGTGCTGTCGGGCCGGGAGGGCCCCGCCTGGGCCCGGGCGGGCCGGCGCGGCGGCGCGCAGTGGTGATGTGGGCGCGAGGCGCAGCGTATTGGCGGCTGCCACGTGGTGGCGGACACGGTGGGCAGACACGTCCGTCGGTGGGAAGAGGTCCAGCAGGTGAGGGAAGAGAGGGGGCTAGGGTTTGCGCGAGGATTTCGGGGGAGGGCCTATTTATAGGCATAGGAGGAGCTAGGGGAGTCCAAATGAGGTGGGGTTTTCGGCCACGCGATCGTGATCGAACGCTCTAGATGATGGAGAGGGTTTTGGTGGGATTTGGGCCAAAATGGAGGGGTGTTGGGCTGCAACACACATGAGGCCTTCTCGGTCCCTCGGTTAACCGTTGGAGCATCAAACGAAGTCCAAATGGTACGTAACTTGACAGGCGGTCTACCGGTAGTAAACCAAGGCCGCTTGGCAAGTCTCGGTCCAATCTGAAAATGTTTAATCCCCACACACGAAAGAAAGGTAGAAATGACCACCGGAGGAGAACGGAGCGCCGGAATGCAAAACGGACAACGGAGAAAATGCTCGGATGCATGAGACGAACACGAATGCAAATGCAATGCACATGATGACATGATAAGAGATGCATGACAATGAAAACAACACATGGAGACGAAAACCCGAAGCCGAGAAAATAAAATAACTTAACGCTGGAAATGGCAAGAGCTGGATTACATATTGGGAAAATCGTATCCGGGGTGTTACAACACTCCACCACTACGAAAGGATCTCGTCCTGAGATCTTGGACTGAAAGAACGCCGGGTATTCAGAACGGAGGTGATCCTCGCGTTCCCAGGTGGCTTCATGGTCGGAATGGTGTGACCACTTGACTTTGAGGAATTTGATCGACTTGTTGCGAGTCTTGCGTTCAGTCTCTTCAAGAATAGCAACGGGGTTCTCACGATAAGAGAGATCTTATTGGAGCTCAATGTCCTCGAAGTTGACGGTGCGGTCAGGAGTCTTGAAGCACTTTCGGAGCTGAGACACATGGAACACGTCATGCACATTTGCAAAGTTTGAAGGAAGCTCGAGTTGATAGGCGAGATCGCCTCTCTTGCTGACGATCTTTAAAGGTCCCACGTATCTAGGAGCAAGCTTCCCTTTAATACCGAAGCGACGAGTACCTTTCATTGGAGAGACGCGGAGGTAAACATGATCTCTGATCTCGAAAGCCAAATCACGGTGCTTACTATCATAGTAGCTCTTCTGGCGTGATTGGGCTGCTTTGAGGTTATCTCGAATGACTTTGCACATCTCCTCTGCCTCTGTGATTAAGTCATTTCCTAGAAGCTGACGTTCACCGGTTTCAGACCAGTTGAGAGGGGTACGGCACTTCCTGCCATACAGAATTTCAAATGGGGCCTTGCTCGAACTTGCTTGAAAACTATTGTTGTAGGAGAATTCAGCATATGGAAGACAATCCTCCCACTTCATGCCAAAGGAGATCACACAAGCCCTGAGCATATCTTCAAGAATCTGGTTGACACGCTCGACTTGACCGCTAGTTTGAGGATGGAAAGCTGTGCTGAAGCGGATGTTGGTGCCCATGGCCTTCTGAAAAGAATCCCAAAACTTGGAGGTAAAGATGCTTCCACGGTCTGAAGAGATCACTTGTGGAATACCGTGCAGAGAGACAATTCGAGAGGTATAGAGTTCCGCCAATTGAGCTGCCGTGATAGACTCTTTGATAGGCAGAAAATGAGCCACTTTTGTGAGTTTGTCGATGACAACGAATATAGCATCATTGCCACGTTTGGACTTTGGAAACCCAGTCACGAAGTCCATCTCAATGTGGTCAAACTTCCATTCTGTAATGGCAAGAGGTTGCAGGAGACCCGCTGGTCTTTGGTGTTCTGCCTTCACTCTTCTGCAGACATCGCATTCATTCACGAACTGAGCAATCTCGCGCTTCATCCGAGTCCACCAATAAGCTTGCTTGAGGTCCTGATACATCTTCGTGATCCCAGGGTGGATGGAGAGGAGAGAATTGTGAGCCTCGTTCATGATCACTTTATGAAGGTCACCTTTGGGCACAACAATACGATCCTCGAAGAAGAGAGTGTCCTTGTCATCAAGGCGGTAGCACTTGTACTTGGGTTGACTCTTGGCAATCCCAATCTTCACCTTTTTCACCATAGCATCAAGAAGCTGAGCTTGGCGAATCTGGTCTTCCAAGGTAGGAGAGACTTGAAGGTTGGCGAGGAAACCTTGAGGGACAACTTGCAGATTAAGTTTGCGGAAAGCTTCACAAAGCTCGGGTTGATAAGGCTTGAGAATCAGACTGTTGCAATAAGCCTTTCTGCTCAATGCGTCAGCAATCACATTGGCCTTGCCTGGAGTATACTCGATACTCGGATTATACTCTTGAATCATTTCGACCCATCGAGTCTGCCTGAGGTTGAGATTAGGCTGAGTGAAGATGTACTTGAGACTCTTGTGGTCAGTGAAAATGTCCACTTTTCTTCCCAATAAGAGATGTCTCCACGTCAAAAGAGCATGCACAACTGCCGCCAACTCGAGGTCATGAGTGGGGTAGTTCTTCTCGTTGGGCTTCAACTGGCGAGTGGTATAAGCCACAACTTTCTTTTCTTGCATCAACACTGCACCAAGACCTTGGAGAGAGGCATCACAAAAGACCTCGTACGGTTTGGATTCATCAGGAGGAGTCAGAACTGGAGCAGTGACCAATTTCTCTTTCAAGGTGTTGAAAGCGATGTCACATTCCGGAGACCAAACGTACTTGACGTGCTTCTGGAGAAGATTTGAGAGAGGCTTCGCGATCTTAGAAAAGTTTTCAACGAATCTTCGACAGTAGCTTGCGAGACCGAGGAAGCTACGGAGTTGCTTCACGTTCTGAGGTGGTTCCCAATTCACAATTGCAGACACCTTCTCAGGATTCACCGCAATGCCCTTGGCAGAGATGATATGACCAAGATAAAGAACCTCATCGAGCCAAAATTCGCACTTGGAGAACTTGGCGTAGAACTGGTGTTCCCTCAGCTTATCGAGTACCAAACGCAAGTGCTTGGCATGATCTTCCTTGTTCTTCGAAAAGACCAGAATGTCGTCGAGATAGACCAAAACAAAGTCATTGGTGTAGGCGTTGAAGATGAAGTTCATCGTGCGAGAGAAAGTCGGAGGAGCGTTGACGAGGCCAAAAGACATGACAGTGTATTCGTATGAACCAAAGCTTGTCCTGAAAGCCGTCTTGGGAATATCTTGCTCACGGATTCGAATCTAATGATAACCCATACGGAGATCAAGCTTGGAGAATACTTGGGCACCTTTGAGTTGTTCGAACAGCTCGTTGATGTTGGGAAGTGGGTATTTGTTCTTGATGGTCTTCTTATTCAATGGACGGTAATCAACACAAAGTCGGTCCGTTCCATCCTTCTTCTTCACAAAAAGAACCCCACAACCCCACGGAGAAGAACTAGGTCGGATGAGACCCGTTCTCTCTTGAATATCGAGTTGCTTCTTCAGCTCCTTCAACTCTTCAGGTCCGAGCTTGTAAGGATGCTTGCACACTGGTTCCGTGCCAGGCTCAAGATCGATGACGAATTCAACTGGCCGGTGCGGAGGCATTCCTGGAAGCTCTTCTGGAAAGACGTCTTGATATTCGCAAACGACTGGAATTTGCGAGATAGAATCCAGTTCACCCTTCTCATTGAGAGAAAACAGATGGATGGTATCATCACGAGCGGCAAAGACAATTACATCCTCAGACGAATGAGTCAATTGAATATGCCTGGATGCACAATCAAGATGTGCCTTGTGCTTAGAAAGCCAATCCATTCCAAGAATAAAATCAATATCCGAGTTGCCAAGAACCACCGGAGAAGAAAGAAACTTGTAGTCGCCCAACGTGATAGTAACATCCGGGGCCATAGCGCTTGCATTCATGAATTTACCCGGAGAAACAATAGATAACTGACTAGGCAAATCTTGTAAAGGCAACTCATGCTTAGAAACAAATGGTCTCGAGATGAAACAATGCGATGCACCAGTGTCAAAAAGAACTTTTGCAGGAATATCGTTAACAGGAAGGTTACCCATGATGACATCTGACGAGTCCTCTGCCTGAGCTGCATTCAGCAAGTTGACCTTGGAGGACTTGGGGTTATGCTTGACCATAGCTGTACTTGCCGATCTCACAGGAGGAGGAGGAGGAGGGAGACGCCTCTGATTGAAGCACTTGTTGGCATAGTGACCCTTCTGTTGGCACTTGTTGCACGTGACCTCTGAAAGTGGACGGTGATACGGAGCACTCGATCTTGGAGCTTGAGACGAAGTCTTGTTCTAAAACCCAGGGTTGGGTGGGTGGGAAGATCCACTGCCACCTTTGCTCTTCTGATACGGCTGACGGAACGGAGGAGGAGGAAGCCAATACTTCTGCTGCTTGGCCACTTGAGTAGAGGAAGAAAGAGTAGCATCTCTGACTCGCTTCTTGGAAGCATCACACCTCAGTTGAGCAGCCTCTTGCTTCAATGCCATGTTGTAGAACTCATCGTATCTCAAGGGCTCAAAGAGAACAAGAGCTAGCTGGATTTCTTCTCTGAGACCACCCCTGAACTGGTATATCATGCTCTTCTCGTCAGGGACGTCCTGCTTAGCAAAGCGGGCGAGCTTCTAAAACAACTTGTTGTAGTCATAGACAGACAAAGAGCCTTGCTTCAGGTTGCGGAATTCCTCACGCTTGCTTTCAACCACGCTCTGGGGAATATGATGAGCTTTGAAGTCTTGACGGAATTCATCCCAGGTAATCACACGGCCTCCTCTGGAATCCTTGTACTGTTGGAACCATTCTGCAGCTTGGTCTATGAGTTGGAAGGAAGCGAACTTGACAAAGTCCTCAGGCCTGACGTTACTGCACTCGAAATGCTTGCATAGATCCACGAGCCAATCTTTATCATCAGTTGCCTCAACACAATTGCTGAAAGTCTTTGGCCCGTTAGCAAGGAACTGGTTGAGTGTAGCAAAGTGATTCTGATTGTTGCCTTGGTTGCCTTGGTTCGCTTGATTGCGCTCTTGAATAATTTGCATGACCAACTGTGTGTTTGCATTGGTTGCGGCCATCACAGCTTGCCATGCCTCCGGAGGAGGAGGAGGTGGTGGCGGATCCTGATTCTGATTCTGATTGTTGCTCTTAGCGGGAGCCATCCTGAAGAGGGTGACAACCGTTAGCACATTGACAGATAAAATGAAGCTGAATCCAACGGGTTGAAATAGCAACATATAGTCTTCACATCCGAACAAAATGAACGAATGCATTCCACTTGAAATGGTCACATATCCATAAATTGAGAAGCCACTTAGAATTTAGGTAGATGAATAAATCAACAAGGTACGGATCAAGAACGAATACTCGGTAAGAAATCCCAATCTCAAACCAAATATCCATGGAAGAAGAACTAGAGCTACAAGAATTCCCACCTATGAAACTCCCCAACCTTTCCGTTTATGCAATCAGGTGTTGGGGATACAGGGGAAGCATAATATCTCACCCAAATCTAGCAATTCCTACATCCAGTTGTATCCATCCTTCAACACATAATCAAGAAAACATCGGAAACCATCTACCTCAACCTTCGAAAAGCATCCGTTATACAAGTTATGGCAATACTCCCGAACTCCCGCCCCAGTACTGAGTGGCTTTGAGGTTATCTCACCAACGAACTGCATAAAAGAGATTTTCGATGTCGGCGTACTAAACTCAGGTATTCCAGAACTGCAACGATAAAATTGTGACGACAACACCTCGGAGCTCAACTCCCCGGAACACTGCCACAACCCCTAAAGACAGGAGGCACCAAGAACAACGTTCTCGTCACAAAACCATCGGAACGATTCCAAGATACCCGCGTGATCCTAAAATTTTTTTTAGTGAAATTTAGGAAGAGAAGAGTCAAAACTCTACGTCAGGATGCCTTACCAGCGCGATGAGGAGACTGGGGAGTAAAAAGAATTCCTAAACTCTCCGATATATAATCCCTAAATGACTCAAACATTTTTCTCGACACAACTCGGCCGCTAAAAACGATCAAGCAATGGGGGCTCCTAAGGTCGGGGAAGGCTCTGATTACCAACTTGTAACGCCCTCGATGCGGCTATATCTCCTACGTGTCGAGGCACGACTTAGAGGCATAACCGCATTGAAAGCAATGCCGCAAGTTAGGAAATCTTCACAACATCCCATGTAATATAGATAATAAAAGGGGAGATACATAGTTGGCTTACACTCTCCACATCAATCAAAGTACTTAAATAGCATTACATCAACCAATCACTCATGGCCCAACTACGGCGCCAAAATAAAAGATAAACCCAACATGCGACACGGTCCCGATCGCCCCAACTGGGCACCACTACTGATCATCAGGGAAAGACACATAGTAACGACGTGAGTCCTCGTCAAACTCCCACTTGAGCTCAAGCGCGTCATCTAGAACGGAGTCATCAGGCCCTGCATCTGGTTTGGAAGTAATCTGTGAGCCACAGGGACTCAGCAATCTCGCACCCTATCAAGACTATTTAAGCTTATAGGTAAGGCAAGGTAAATATGTGGAGCTGCAGCAAGCGACTAGCATATAAGGTTGCTAACCTGTTCGCAAAAGAGAGCGAGAAGAGGAGGCGAAGCGCGAACGAATAACTAGAGAACACCCTGCGCAAGCATTACTCCAACACCGTGTTCACTTCCCGGACTCCGCCGAGAAGAGACCCTCACGGTAACTCACACAGTTGATTCATTTTAATTAAGTTAAGGTTCAAGTTATCTACAACCGGACATTAACAAATTCCCATCTGCCCATAACCGCGGGCACGGCTTTCGGAAGTTCAAATCCCTGCAGGGGAGTCCCAACTTAGCCCATGACAAGCTCTCACGGTCAACGAAGGAATAGACCTTCTCCCGAGATATTCCAATCAGACTCGGTATCTCGGTTCTACAAGACACTTCGACAAGTTAGAACAAATCCAGCAACACCGCCCGAATGTGCCGACAAATCCCGATAGGAGCTGCACATATCTCGTTCTCGGGGCACACTCAGATGAGCCAGACGTCGGGTAGGCCAGCCCAGAGTTGCCCCTGGTAGCCCCGGACATCGCTCGGTTGGACCAACACTCAGAGGAGCACTGGCCCGGGGGGGTTTAAAATAAGATGACCCTCGGGCTCCGGAAACCCAAGGGAAAAGAGGCTAGGTGGAAAATGGTAAAACCAAGGTTGGGCATTGCTGGAAAAGCTTTAATCAAGGCAAACTATCAAGGGGTTCCCATTATAACCCAACCGTGTAAGGAACGCAAAATCCGGGAACATAACACCGATATGACGGAAACTAGGGCGGCAAGAGTGGAACAAAACACTAGGCGAGAGGCCGAGCCTTCCATCCTTTACCAAGTATATAGATGCATTAAGATAACAAGGCAATATAATGATATCCCTACAAGTAAATAATGTTCCAACAAGGAACGGTCTCCAATCTTCACCTACAACTAGCAACGCCATAAGAGGGGCTGAGCAAAGCGGTAACATAGCCAATCAACGGTTTGCTAGGACATGGTGGGTTAGAGGTTTGACATGGCAATTTGGGAGGCATGATAAGCAAGTGGTAGGCATCGTAGCATAGGCATAGCAAAAGAGCGAGCATCTAGCAAAGCAACGATAGTAGTGATTTCGAGGGTATGATCATCTTGCCTACAAAGTTGTCAGAGTTGACTGGATCCTCGAAAGCAAACTCAACGGGCTCCTCGTTAGCGAACTCGTCTCCCGGCTCTACCCAAACAAGACAAAACAAGCAAATGGAACACAATCAACCACGTGCAAACTCAAACAACATGATGCAAACATGGTATGCTATGTGGGATGCGATATGCGATGCATATGCAAGATTTGACAAGGAATGCATGAACCTGGCCTCAACATGGAAATCCAAGTGTGCCACTGCAAAGGTGAGATGAAATCGCTTGAAAACAATATAAAGAACGCCGGAATCGGAGTTACGGTTTGGAAATGGCAAGCAATTCAAATATGGCACCAGTCTGCGATATACAGCAAGTAGCCATCTAAATGCAACAAGATGAACATTCTACAGCACTCCAACATGACAACAAAATACATGGCAGGGATCCATTCATGATGCTTAACAAAAGAGGAACACTGAGCTATGGCCAATTCATCCATTAACAGGTTCAAACAAGCATGGCAAAAGTGCATTTGGTAAACAGATTTCAGACTTAGTGAAATTAACACTTGTCTGGAATTTCAGATCAGATAGCACACTTTGGAGCATGAAAACTATATGCTACAGGACCTGAGCTTGGCAAAGTAAAGCATGGCATGGGGCTACTCAAAGAGCTTAACAAAAGTCCCTTAGTGACCTTGAGCCAAAAGGGAGCCGAAAATACATTTGCAAGCATGTGAACATGGCAAAAACATAATCAGTTCACAGACTTGGTGAAAAACTGGAGCATGCAAACAGATATCAAGTAGGCATGTTTACGAGCTCGATGCACTCACTACAGAGCATGTCATGACAATATAAGCATACACCATCAAGAATACACATAATACAAGCTAGACATGGCAAGAACAAAAACATAGCATGCACGGATCAACTAGAACATCCTCGGCAAAATCGCTAACAAGTAGACAATCTGCCCAGATTCACGAAATAGCAAAAGTAGAGCTCGATTGACTCAAGCTAGGGTGCTCCATAAATGCAAACAAAGACATGTATGGATAGAGCACTACAAAATTAACAAAACATCCTTACTTATCATCCTCAAAAGAGGCAGGGATCACTAGGAAACAACATGAACATATGGCATATTGAAATAAACAGATCAAGGACTTAGTGGAATTGCTAAGTCCCTGAAATCAGCATTAACGAATGCTCCACTTTGCAAGCTTGTGCTAGTCACCACACACATCACAAAAATACATGGGTTGCACCTACCGATAGATGGCAAAACATCTAACAAAACACATGTAGAGCTCAGGGGCATATCATGCACACAATAATCATGGCAAAAATGACAAATATCTAATTGGAGCAGTAGATCTGACAATTATCTCAAATAGCATTCTTCCAACAGCACTTCGGGCACCAAGATGAACTCAAATGAAAATGATGCACTCTCTGAGGCGAACATTTTGATATGCTATATGCCCAAAATGGATCTACGGATGCAAAGTTACGGCACGATGAACATAGCTAAATAAACTGAAGACTTAGGAGAAAAACAAGGGTCAACCCCTAGGGTTTCCAGATCCAGATCAGATCTCGCCGGAGCACGCAAAATGAGGATTGCCGGGATCACTGTTCACCAGAGGGAGGAAGCTCGCCGGAGGGGTCGGAGTCGCCGGATCCGGCGCGGACGTTGAGGAGGGCGGACGCGGCGGCGCTCGCTGGCGCGCTTAGCGGCGCGGGACGCCGGACTAGGGGCTCCGGTCGTGGGACTTGGGGCTCCGGCGGCGGACGGCAATGGCGGGCGGCGGCGCCGGTGGGCGAGGTGACTCGGCCACGGAGAAGACGAGGCGCGGGGCGCGCGCGGTGCTGCCGGGCCGGGAAGGCCCCGCCTGGGCCCGGGCGGGCCGGCGCGGTGGCGCACAGTGGTGATGTGGGCGCGAGGCGCGGCGTATGGGCGGCTGCCACGTGGCGGCGGACACGGCGGGCGGACACGTCCGCCGGTGGGAAGAGGTTCGGCGGGTGAGAGGAGAGAGGGGGCTAGGGTTTGCGCGAGGATTTCGGGGGAGGGCCTATTTATAGGCGTAGGAGGAGCTAGGAGAGTCCAAATGAGGTGCGGTTTTCGACCACGCGATCGTGATCGAACGCTCTAGATGATGGAGAGGGTTTTGGTGGGTTTTGGGCCAAAATGGAGGGGTGTTGGGCTGCAACACACACGAGGCCTTCTCGGTCCCTCGGTTAACCGTTGGAGCATCAAACGAAGTCCAAATGGTACGAAACTTGACAGGCGGTCTACCGGTAGTAAACCAAGGCCGCTTGGCAAGTCTCGGTCCAATCTGGAAATGTTTAATCCCCACACACGAAAGAAAGGTAGAAATGGCCACCGGAGGAGAACGGAGCGCCGGAATGCAAAACGGACAACGGGGAAAATGCTCGGATGCATGAGACAAACACGAATGCAAATGCAATGCACATGATGACATGATAAGAGATGCATGACAACGACAACAACACACGGAGACGAAAACCCGAAGCCGAGAAAATAAAATAACTTAACGCCGGAAATGGCAAGAGTTGGATTACATATTGGGAAAATCGTATCCGGGGTGTTACAACACTCCACCACTACGAAAGAATCTCGTCCCAAGATCTAGGACTGAAAGAACGCCGGGTATTCAGAACGGAGGTGATCCTCGCGTTCCCAGGTGGCTTCACGGTGGGAATGGTGTGACCACTTGACTTTGAGGAATTTGATCGACTTGTTGCGAGTCTTGCGTTCAGTCTCTTCAAGAATAGCAACGGGGTGCTCACGATAAGAGAGATCTTCTCGGAGCTCAATGTCCTCGAAGTTGACGGTGCAGTCAGGAGTCTTGAAGCACTTTCGGAGATGAGACACATGGAACACGTCATGCACATTTGCAAAGTTTGAAGGAAGCTCGAGTTGATAGGCGAGATCGCCTCTCTTGCTGACGATCTTGAAAGGTCCCACGTATCTAGGGGCAAGCTTCCCTTTGATACCGAAGCGACGAGTACCTTTCATTGGAGAGACGCGGAGGTAAACATGATCTCTGATCTCGAAAGCCAAATCACGGTGTTTACTATCATAGTAGCTCTTCTGGTGTGATTGGGCTGCTTTGAGGTTATCTCGAATGACTTTGCACATCTCCTCTGCCTCTGTGATTAAGTCATTTCCCAAAAGCTGACGTTCACCAGTTTCAGACCAGTTGAGAGGGGTATGGCACTTCCTGCCATATAGAATTTCAAATGGGGCCTTGCCCGAACTTTCTTGAGAACTGTTGTTGTAGGAGAATTCAGCATATGGAAGACAATCCTCCCGCTTCATGCCGAAGGAGATCACACAAGCCCTGAGCATATCTTCAAGAATCTGGTTGACACGCTCGACTTGACCGCTAGTTTGAGGATGGAAAGCTACGCTGAAGCGGATGTTGGTGCCCATGGCCTTCTGAAAAGAATCCCAAAACTTGGAGGTAAAGATGCTGCCACGGTGTGAAGAGATCACTTGTGGAATACCGTGCAGAGAGACAATTCGAGAGGTATAGAGTTCCGCCAATTGAGCTGCCGTGATAGACTCTTTGATAGGCAAAAAATGAGCCACTTTAGTGAGTTTGTCAATGACAACGAATATAGCATCATTGCCACGTTTGGACTTTGGAAACCCAGTCACGAAGTCCATCTCAATGTGGTCAAACTTCCATTCTAGAATGGCAAGAGGTTGGAGGAGACCCGCTGGTCTTTGGTGTTCTGCCTTCACTCTTCTGCAGACATCGCATTCATTCATGAACTGAGCAATCTCGCGCTTCATTCGAGTCCACCAATAAGCCTGCTTGAGGTCCTGATACATCTTCGTGCTCCCAAGGTGGATGGAGAGGAGAGAATTGTGAGCCTCGTTCATGATCACTTTATGAAGGTGACCCTTTGGGCACAACAATACGGTCCTCGAAGAAGAGAGTGTCCTTGTCATCAAGGCGGTAGCACTTGTACTTGGGTTGACTCTTGGCAATCCCAATCTTCACCTTTTTCACCATAGCATCAAGAAGCTGAGCTTGGCGAATCTGGTCTTCCAAGGTAGGAGAGACTTGAAGGTTGGCGAGGAAACCTTGAGGAACAACTTGCAGATTAAGTTTGCGGAAAGCTTCATAAAGCTCGGGTTGATAAGGCTTGAGAATCAGACTGTTGCAATAAGCCTTTCTGCTCAATGCGTCAGCAACCACATTGGCCTTGCCTGGAGTATACTCGATACTCGGATTATACTCTTGAATCATTTCGACCCATTGAGTCTGCCTGAGGTTGAGATTAGGCTGAGTGAAGATGTACTTGAGACTCTTGTGGTCAGTGAAAATGTCCACTTTTCTTCCCAATAAGAGATGTCTCCACGTCAAAAGAGCATGCACAACTGCCGCCAACTCGAGGTCATGAGTGGGGTAGTTCTTCTCGTTGGGCTTCAACTGGCGAGAGGTATAAGCCACAACTTTCTTTTCTTGCATCAACACTGCACCGAGACCTTGGAGAGAGGCATCACAAAAGACCTCGTACGGTTTGGATTCATCAGGAGGAGTCAGAACTGGAGCAGTGACCAATTTCTCTTTCAAGGTGTTGAAAGCGATGTCACATTCCGGAGACCAAACGTACTTGACGTGCTTCTGGAGAAGATTTGAGAGAGGCTTCGCGATCTTAGAAAAGTTTTCAACGAATCTTCGACAGTAGTTTGCGAGACCGAGGAAGCTACGGAGTTGCTTCACGTTCTGAGGTGGTTCCCAATTCACAATTGCAGACACCTTCTCAGGATTCACCGCAATGCCCTTGGCAGAGATGATATGACCAAGATAAAGAACCTCATTGAGCCAAAATTCGCACATGGAGAACTTGGCGTAGAACTGGTGTTCCCTCAGCTTATCGAGTACCAAACGCAAGTGCTTGGCATGATCTTCCTTGTTCTTCGAAAAGACCAGAATGTCGTCGAGATAGACCAAAACAAATTCATTGGTGTAGGCATTGAAGATGAAGTTCATCATGCGAGAGAAAGTCGGAGGAGCGTTGACGAGGCCAAAAGACATGACAGTGTATTCGTATGAACCAAAGCTTGTCCTGAAAGCCGTCTTGGGAATATCTTGCTCACGGATTCGAATCTAATGATAACCCATACGGAGATCAAGCTTGGAGAATACTTGGGCACCTTTGAGTTGTTCGAACAGCTCGTTGATGTTGGGAAGTGGGTATTTGTTCTTGATGGTCTTCTTATTCAATGGACGGTAATCAACACAAAGTCGGTCCGTTCCATCCTTCTTCTTCACAAAAAGAACCCCACAACCCCACGGAGAAGAACTAGGTCGGATGAGACCCGTTCTCTCTTGAATATCGAGTTGCTTCTTCAGCTCCTTCAACTCTTCAGGTCCGAGCTTGTAAGGACGCTTGCACACTGGTTCCGTGCCAGGCTCAAGATCGATGACGAATTCAACTGGCCGGTGCGGAGGCATTCCTGGAAGCTCTTCCGGAAAGACGTCTTGATATTCGCAAACGACTGGAATTTGCGAGATAGCATCCAGTTCACCCTTCTCATTGAGAGAAAACAGACGGATGGTATCATCATGAGCGGCAAAGACAATTACATCCTCAGACGAATGAGTCAATTGAATATGCCTGGCTGCACAATCAAGATGTGCCTTGTGCTTAGAAAGCCAATCCATTCCGAGAATAAGATCAATATCCGAGTTGCCAAGAACCACCAAAGAAGAAAGAAACTTGTAGTCGCCCAACGTGATAGTAACATCCGGGGCCATAGCGCTTGCATTCATGAATTTACCCAGAGAAACAACAGATAACTGACTAGGCAAATCTTGTAAAGGCAACTCATGCTTAGAAACAAATGGTCTCGAGATGAAACAATGCGATGCACCAGTGTCAAAAAGAACTTTTGCAGGAATATCGTTAACAGGAAGGTTACCCATGATGACATCTGACGAGTCCTCTGCCTGAGCTGCATTCAGCAAGTTGACCTTGGCAGACTTGGGGTTATGCTTGACCATAGCTGTACTTGCCGATCTCACAGGAGGAGGAGGAGGAGGGAGATGCCTCTGATTGAAGCACTTGTTGGCATAGTGACCCTTCTGTTGGCACTTGTTGCACGTGACCTCTGAAAGCGGACGGTGATACGGAGCACTCGATCTTGGAGCTTGAGACGAAGTCTTGTTCTGAAACCCAGGGTTGGGTGGGTGGGAAGATCCACTGCCACCTTTGCTCTTCTGATACGGCTGACGGAACGGAGGAGGAGGAAGCCAATACTTCTGCTGCTTGGCCACTTGAGTAGAGGAAGAAGGAGTAGCATCTCTGACTCGCTTTTTGGAAGCATCACACCTCAGTTGAGCAGCCTCTTGCTTTAATGCCATGTTGTAGAACTCATCGTATCTCAAGGGCTCAAAGAGAACAAGAGCTAGCTGGATTTCTTCTCTGAGACCACCCCTGAACAGGTATATCATGCTCTTCTTATCAGGGACGTCCTTCTTAGCAAAGCGGGCGAGCTTCTGAAACAACTTGTTGTAGTCATAGACAGACAAAGAGCCTTGCTTCAGGTTGCGGAATTCCTCACGCTTGCTTTCAACCATGCTATAGGGAATATGATGAGCTTTGAAGTCTTGACGGAATTCATCCCAGGTAATCACACGGCCTCCTCTGGAATCCTTGTACTACTGGAACCATTCTGCGGCTTGGTCTTTGAGTTGGAAGGAAGTGAACTTGACAAAGTCCTCAGGCCTGGCGTTACTGCACTCGAAATGCTTGCACAGATCCACGAGCCAATCGTTAGCATCAGTTGCCTCAACACAATTGCTTAAAGTCTTTGGCCCGTTAGCAAGGAACTGGTTGAGTGTAGCAAAGTGATTCTGATTGTTGCCTTGGTTGCCTTGGTTCGCTTGATTGCGCTCTTGAATAATTTGCATGATCAACTGTGTGTTTGCATTGGTTGCGGCCATCACAGCTTACCATGCCTCCGGAGGAGGAGGAGGTGGTGGCGGATCCTGATTCTGATTCTGATTGTTGCTCTTAGCGGGAGCCATCCTGAAGAGGGTGACAACCGTTAGCACATTGACAGATAAAATGAAGCTGAATCCAACGGGTTGAAATAGCAACATATAGTCTTCACATCCGAACAAAATGAACGAATGCATTCCACTTGAAATGGTCACATATCCGAAAATTGAGAAGCCACTTAGAATTTAGGTAGATGAATAAATCAACAAGGTACGGATCAAGAACGAATACTCGGTAAGAAATCCCAATCTCAAACCAAATATCTGTGGAAGAAGAACTAGAGCTACAAGAATTCCTACCTATGAAACTCCCGAACCTTTCCAGTTATGCAATCAGGTGTTGGGGATACAGGGGAAGCATAATATCTCACCCAAATCTAGCAATTCCTACATCCAGTTGTATCCATCCTTCAACACATAACCAAGAAAACTTCGGAAACCATCTACCTCAACCTTCGGAAAGCATCCGTTATACAAGTTATGGCAATACTCCCGAACTCCCGCCCCAGTACTGGGTGGCGTCGAGGTTATCTCACCAACAAACTACATAAAAGAGATTTTCAATGTCGGCGTACTAAACTCAGGTATTCCAAAACTGCAACGATAAAATTGCGACGACAACACCTCGGAGCTCAACTCCCCGGAACACTGCCACAACCCCTAAAGACAGGAGGCACCAAGAACAACGTTCTCGTCACAAAACCATCGGAACGATTCCAAGATACCCGCGTGATCCTAAAAAAATTTTTAGTGAAATTTGAGAAGAGAAGAGTCAAAACTCTACGTCAGGATGCCTTACCAGAGCGATGAGGAGACTGGGGAGTAAAAAGAATTCCTAAACTCTCCGATATATAATCCCTAAATGACTCAAACATTTTTCTAGACACAACTCGGCCGCTAAAAACGATCAAGCAATGGGGGCTCCTAAGGTCGGGGAAGGCTCTGATTACCAACTTGTAACGCTCTCGATGCGGCTATATCTCCTACGTGTTGAGGCACAACTTAGAGGCATAACCGCATTGAAAGCAATGCCGCAAGTTAGGAAATCTTCACAACATCCCATGTAATATAGAGAATATAAGGGGAGATACATAGTTGGCTTACACTCGCCACGTCAATCAAAGTACTTAAATAGCATTATATCAACCAATCACTCATGGCCCGACTACGGCGCCAAAATAAAAGATAAACCCAACATGCGACACGGTCCCGATCGCCCCAACTGGGCACCACTACTGATCATCAGGGAAAGACACATAGTAACGACGTGAGTCCTCGTCAAACTCCCACTTGAGCTCAAAGGCGTCATCTGGAACGGAGTCATCAGGCCCTGCATCTGGTTTGGAAGTAATCTGTGAGCCACAGGGACTCAGCAATCTCGCACCCTCGCGATCAAGACTATTTAAGCTTATAGGTAAGGCAAGGTAAATATGTGGAGCTGCAGCAAGCGACTAGCATATAAGGTGGCTAACCTGTTCGCAAAAGAGAGCAAGAAGAGGAGGCGAAGCGCGAACGAGTAACTAGAGAACACCCTACGCAAGCATTACTCCAACACCGTGTTCACTTCCCGGACTCCGCCGAGAAGAGACCCTCACGGTAACTCACATAGTTGATTCATTTTAATTAAGTTAAGGTTCAAGTTATCTACAACCGGACATTAACAAATTCCCATCTGCCCATAACCGCGGGCACGGCTTTCGAAAGTTCAAATCCCTGCAGGGGAGTCCCAACTTAGCCCATGACAAGCTCTCACGGTCAACAAAGGAATAGACCTTCTCCCGAGATATTCCGGTTAGACTCGGTATCCCGGTTCTATAAGACACTTCGACAAGTTAGAACAAATCCAGCAACACCGTCCGAATGTGCCGACAAATCCCGATAGGAGCTGCACATATCTCGTTCTCAGGGCACACTCGGATGAGCCAGACGTCGGGTAGGCCAGCCCAGAGTTGCCCCTGGTAGCCCCGGACATCGCTCGGTTGGACCAACACTCAGAGGAGCACTGACCCGGGGGGGTTTAAAATAAGATGACCCTCGGGCTCCGGAAACCCAAGGGAAAAGAGGCTAGGTGGCAAATGGTAAAACCAAGGTTGGGCATTGCTGGAAAAGTTGTAATCACAGAGAACTATCAAGGGGTTCCCATTATAACCCAACCGCGTAAGGAACGCAAAATCTGGGAACATAACACCGATATGACGGAAACTAGGGCGTCAAGAGTGGAAGAAAACACTAGGCGAGAGGCCGAGCCTTCCACCCTTTACCAAGTATATAGATGCATTAAGATAACATGGCAATATAATGATATCCCTACAAGTAAATAATGTTCCAACAAGGAACGGTCTCCAATCTTCACCTGCAACTAGCAACTCTATAAGAGGGGCTGAGCAAAGCGGTAACATAGCCAATCAACGGTTTGCTAGGACATGGTGGGTTAGAGGTTTGACATGGCGATTTGGGAGGCATGATAAGCAAGTGGTAGGCATCATAGCATAAGCATAACAAAAGAGCGAGCATCTAGCAAAGCAACGATAGTAGTGATTTTGAGGGTATGATCATCTTGCCTACAAAGTTGTCAGAGTTGACTGGATCCTCGAAAGCAAACTCAACGGGCTCCTCGTTAGAGAACTCGTCTCCCAGATCTACCCAAAAAAGACAAAACAAGCAAACGGAACACAATCAACCACGTGCAAACTCAAACAACATGATGCAAACATGGTTTGCTATGCGGGATGCGATATGCGATGCATATGCAAGATTTGACAAGGAATACATGAACCTGGCTTCAACTTGGAAATCCAAGTGTGCCACTGGAAAGGTGAGATGAAATCGCTTGAAAACGATATAAAGAACGCCGGAATCGGAGTTACGGTTTGGAAATGGCAAGCAATTCAAATATGGCACCGGTCTGCGATATACAGCAAGTAGCCATCTAAATGCAACAAGATGAACATGCTACAGTACTCAAACATGACAACAAAATACATGGCAGGGATCCATTCATGATGCTTAACAAAAGAGGAACACTGAGATACGGCCAATTCATCCATTAACAGGTTCAAACAAGCATGGCAAAAGTGCATTTGGTAAACAGATTTCAGACTTAGTGAAATTAACACTTGTCTGGAATTTCAGATCAGGTAGCACACTTTGGAGCATGAAAACTATATGCTACAGGACCTGATCTTGGCAAATTAAAGCATGGCATGGAGATACTCAAAGAGCTTAACAAAAGTCCCTTAGTGACCTTGAGCCAAAAGGGAGCCGAAAATACATTTGCAAGCATGTGAACGTGGCAAAAATATAATCAGTTCACAGACTTAGTGAAAAACTGGAGCATGCAAATAGATATCAAGTAGGCATGTTTACGAGCTCGATGCACTCACTACAGAGCATGTCATGACAATCTAAGCATACACCCATCAAGAATACACATAATACAAGCTATACATGGCAAGAACAAAAACATAGCATGCACGGATCAACTAGAACATCCTCGGCAAAATCGCTAACAAGTAGACAATCTGCCCAGATTCACGAAATAGCAAAAGTAGAGCTCGATTGACTCAAGCTAGGGTGCTCCATAAATGCAAACAAAGACATGTATGGATAGAGCACTACAAGATTAACAAAACATCCTTACTTATCATCCTCAAAAGAGGCAGGGATCACTAGGAAACAACATGAACATATGGCATATTGAAATAAACAGATCAAGGACTTAGTGGAATTGCTAAGTCCCTGAAATCAGCATTAACGAATGCTCCACTTTGCAAGCTTGTGCTAGTCACCACACACATCACAAAAATACATGGGTTGCACCTCTGGATAGATGGCAAAACATATAAGAAAACACATGTAGAGCTCAGGGGCATATCATGCACACAATAATCATGGCAAAAATTACAAATATCTAATTGGAGCAGGAGATCTGACAATTATCTCAAATAGGATTCTTCCAACAGCATTTCGGGCACCAAGACGAACTCAAATGAAAATGATGCAATGAGATGAAATGATTTACTCTCTGAGACGAAAATTTTGATATGCTATATGCCCAAAATGGATCTACGGATGCAAAGTTACGGCACGATGAACATAGCTAAATAAACTGAAGACTTAGGAGAAAAACAAGGGTCAACCCCTAGGGTTTCCAAATCCAGATCGGATCTCGCCGGAGCACGAAAAACGAGGATCGCCGGGATCACTGTTCACCGGAGGGAGGAAGCTCGCCGGAGGGGTCGGAGTCGCCGGATCCGGCGCGGACATCGAGGAGGGCGGACGCGGCGGCGCTCGCCGGCGCGCTTAGCGGCATGGGACGCCGGACTTGGGGCTCCGGTCGTGGGACTTGGGGCTCCGGCGACGGACGGCAATGGCGGGCGGCGGCGTCGGCCGGCGAGGCGACTCGGCCGCGGAGAAGACGAGGCGCGGGGCAAGCGCGGTGCTGCCGGGCCGGGAGGGCCCCGCCTGGGCCCGAGCGGGCCAGCGCGGCGGCGCGCAGTGGCGATGTGGGCGCGAGGCGCGGCATATGGGCGGCTGCCACGTGGCGGCGGACACGGCGGGCGGACACGTCCGTCGGTGGGAAGAGGTCCGGCGGGTGAGGGGAGAGAGGGGGCTAGGCTTTGCGCGAGGATTTCGGGGGAGGACCTATTTATAGGCACAGGAGGAGCTAGGAGAGTCCAAATGAGGTGCGGTTTTTGGCCACGCGGTCATGATCGAACGCTCTAGATGATGGAGAGGGTTTTGGTGGGTTTTGGGCCAAAATGGAGGGGTGTTGGGCTGCAACACACACGAGGCCTTCTCGGTCCCTCGGTTAACCGTTGGAGCATCAAACGAAGTCCATATGGTATAAAACTTGACAGGCGGTCTACCGGTAGTAAACCAAGGCCGCTTGGAAAGTCTCGGTCCAATCTGTAAATGTTTAATCCCCACACACAAAAGAAAGGTAGAAATGACCACCGGAGGAGAACGGAGCGCCGGAATGCAAAACGGACAACGGGGAAAATGCTCGGATGCATGAGACGAACACGAATGCAAATGCAATGCACAAGATGACATGATAAGAGATGCATGACAACGACAAAAACACATGGAGACGAAAACCCGAACCCGAGAAAATAAAATAACTTAACGCCGGAAATGGCAAGAGTTGGATTACATATTGGGAAAATCGTATCCGGGGTGTTACACTTACCCACAGGAGACGCCGATTTACCAGGCACCACTCCATGGAAGACGGTGTTGGAAGTCTTTAAATTCTTGTCAGTTAAGCCCATGCACCGAAAGGTCTCGTAATAGAGGATGTTGATGCTGCTACCTCCATCCATGAGCACCTTAGTAAATTTATAATCACCAACCTGCGGTGCCACTACCAAGGCCAGTTGACCCGGATTATCAACCCGGGGAGGGTGATCCTCCCTGCTCCAGACAATAGGCTGTTCTGACCACCTCAAGTAACGAGGGACTGCCGGCTCAACAGAATTCACCGCCCTCCTATGAACTTTCTGATCACGTTTACACAAACTTGTGGTAAACATGTGATACTGCCCACTGTTTAGTTATTTTGGATGGCTCTGATAACCCGACTGCTGCTGCTGACCTCCTTGACCAGACTGTTGTTGATTATAACCACCCTGAAAACCGGATCCTGGACCGCCGCCCGGGCCCTAAAAGCCGCCAGCTCCTGAGCCGCCGTCTGGGCCTTGATTGCCATCAAACATATTAGAATTCTTGAAAGCCTTCATGATTGTGCAATCCTTCCATAAATGAGTCGCTGGTCATTCCCGGGTGCCGTGTTTCGGGCAGGGCTCATTGACTAGTTGCTCAAGAGACGGACCTAACCCGCCAAACCGAGGGGGTGGCTTTCCTTTGCGCTTCTGATTGTTACCCTGTGCATTGGCCACAAATTCCGGGTTACCGTCTGCCTTACGCTTATTGCCTCCTTGATTCGCCGGGTTATGCTGCTGACCCTTTCCATTACCGTTCTTCTTTCCCTTCCCTGTCTTTTCCTCATCAGACGCGGGATCCTTGGTACTATCAGAATCGGCATACTTGACTAAAGCCACCATCAGCGTCCCCATATCGTTGCAATCACGCTTAAGGTGCCCCAGTTTCTGTCTCAAAGGCTCAAAGAGGCAATTCTTCTCCAGCATGAGAACTGCTGAGCCGGCATCCATCTTGTCAGACGAATGTATTATATCTTTGACCCGGCGCACCCAATGAGTCGTAGATTCACCTTCCTCCTGCTTACAATTTGTCAGGTCCACAATCGACATAGACTGCTTGCAAGTGTCCTTGAAGTTCTGGATGAAACGGGCCTTTAGCTCCGCCCATGAACTAATGGAATTGGGTGGCAAACCCTTTAACCAAGAACGGGCCGTTCCGTCCAACATCATGGTGAAGTATTTAGCCATCGCTTCATCACTAACCTCCAGCAGCTCCATGGCCATCTCGTAACTTTCAATCCACGCCCCAGGCTGTAAATCGGCCGTATAATTTGGCACCTTTCGAGGTCCCTTGAAATCCTTGGGCAGACGTACATTACGTAGAGTCGGTACCAGACAAGGAACTCCTCCGGTTCTAGTAGCAACACTCGCCTCAACGAAAGTCGTCGGGTAAGCCGGTGAGTCCTGTTGGGCTGCTAGCTGAGCCACTAGTTGAGCCGCCCGCTCGTCCTCCTGACGTATCCGATCCTGAACCGGGTTATACCCGCCGGGTTGGTTCCGGCGCTGAGTGCTACTTGACAAGGCCTCTGACTCCATGTGTCTACTGTAACTTGGGCTCCGGTTTTAACGAGGCGGAGCTAACCAGGGCAGAGGAGTTGAGTGAATCCTGTCCTGGCTATAGAAGTAGGTCTCTTGCTGAGCCAGGGCTGTTTGGACAAGTTCCCTGATCCTCCGGGTTTCCACCGTTGTCGGATCATCACCATCTACTGGGAGAGCCGCCAAACATGTTGATGTTGCGATTAAGTTCTCCATGGGGTTGGAGAAGTGACCCTGTGGTATTGGTACGTAATGCGGCGGTGCCATATTGCCATGAAGAGGCGCCGTCACCGGAGGCTGGACTGGGCCTCCCGCTCCGGATGTCATAAACTGATTTGCACCTGACGGGTTACTTGGGCCGGCCCCGGGTGTAGCAAAGAGATTACGAGGATCATAAATCTGAGGTAAACGGGACTGAGTTTTCTGATGTCTCCTACTCATTACCTCATTAGATGCGTTCAAGCTCAACGTGAGCTGAAAAGCCTCTGCCTGAAGTTGCTGCGCCCGTACATCCAAAGCCGCCCGCTCTGTGGCTAATCTAGTATCTTCAGCTGCTAAGGTTTCCCTGGCTCGGGCGATCTCGTCGCGAACCTGTGCCACCTCTGCCTCATGCTCAAATTGGTTTGCAGGGACAACTGTAGCAGTTAACAAGGCCGTAAGTTTATCCATGAGATCCATCAGCACCTGAGCCGGTGAGCGCACAAGGCCTCCTGCTCCGGCTGCTCCTAACCCGGACGTTATCGCCGCTGAGGCCGTAGAATTTTGGCCGGGTTGAGTACCAGCCATGAAGACTCCTGCCCAGTTTGGCGACTCTGAGGGGTCCGGAATAGTGCTGCCATCGCAACAGCCCCCAAGCACGCCATCTTGAACTTGATATAGCGAATCTGTTGAGCCGGCGGACGAATCACCGTCAGGGAGGACGGCCGGCTCACCATCACCTTCAGATCCTTCAGAAAGTTCACCTCCGTGGATGCAACCCACAAAGGCACGCTTCACGACAGGTTGAGCTCGGGCGGGTTTCGCACGCTGAGCCGTCTCGACGAGGTCGGTGCAGCTGTCCGGCTCAGGGCCCGGCTCACCAATCCGGCCGATGAAGACGTGAATTCCGCCAAAGGGGACCCGGTACCCATACTCAATTGAGCCGGCGTCGGGGCCCCAGCCTTCGTTGTCGATGTAGATCTTGCCGCGACGACTCTTGGTCATCCGGCCAACCGCGTATCCCTTGAGCCCTTCGAAGCTGCCCTTCAAGAACTCAAATCCACCGTGCGCTGGCCCCACGGTGGGCGCCAACTGTCACGGAATTGTCACGGCAGATGTCCTTTTGCAAGGACTTAGTCGTGGAGCCATCGCAGCTAGGAATCTTAAAGGGGTTAATCGGGACAAGGATACGAGAGGTTTATACTAGTTCAGCCCCTTACGGTGAAGGAAGGTCTGCGTCTAGTTGGGTTGGAATTGCTTGATGTTTCGATGACCAGGGAGCGAGATACGCTATGCCTGGCTCTCGATCAGTTGTTTCTTGCCCTAAGCCGCTGGCGGGTCGTCCCCTTATATACACGGGTTGACGCCCTGCGGCCTACAGAGTCCCGGCCGGCTCATAAACAGTGTCCGGCTCGGCGACTAGTTACTTCTACCTTACAATACAAGTTATACCATGATGGCGGTTTATCTTTACGGGCCTCAGAGTCGCCTGTGGGCCTTTAAGCCTTTTAGTGAACCGCCATCTTCATGCCTTGGTCTTGGGCTTCTGATGAACCTCTATTTGCGTAACCCGGCCTCTCCTGGATGGCTTACACAAATAGTCATATCCCCAACAGTAACGGTGGCAAAAGTAACAATAGTAGTTTTTGTAGCAATCGTAACAGTGGCAATGGAAAAGTAACTAAGCAAAGATCAATATGTGAAAAACTCATAGGCAATGGATCAATGATGGATAATTATGTCGGATGTGATTCCTCATGCAACAGTTATAACATAGGGTGACACAAAACTAGCTCCAGTTCATTGATGTAATATAGGCTTGTATTCCGAATATAGTCATACGTGCTTAAGGAAAAGAACTTGCATGACATCTTTTGTCCTACCCTCCCGTAGCAGTGGGGTCCTATTGGAAACTAAGGGATATTAAGGCCTCCTTTTAATAGAGTATCGGACCAAAGCATTAACACTTAGTGAATACATGAACTCCTCAAACTACGGTCATCACCGGGAGTGGTCCCGATTTTTGTCACTTCAGGGTTGCCTGATCATAACACATAGTAGGTGACTATTGACTTGAAAGATAGGATCAAGAACTCACATATATTCATGAAAACATAATAGGTTCAGATCTGAAATCATGGCACTCGGGCCCTAGTGACAAGCATTAAGCATAGCAAAGTCATAGCAACATCAATCTCAGAACATAGTGGATACTAGGGATCAAACCCTAACAAAACTAACTCGATTACATGATAGATCCCATCCAACCCATCACCGTCCAGCAAGTCTATGATGGAATTACTCACGCACGGTGGTGAGCATCATGAAATTGGTGATGGAGGATGGTTGATGATGACGATGGCGACGGATTCCCCTCTCCGGAGCCCCGAACGGACTCCAGATCATCCCTCCCGAGGAAGATTAGGGCTTGGCAGTGGCTCCGTATCATAAAACGCGATGAATCCTTCTCCCTGATTTTTTTCTCCCCGAAAGTGAATATATGGAGTTGGGGTTGAGGTCGGTGGAGTCCCAGGGGGGCACAAGGCAGGGGGCACCCTGCACCCTCGTGCACAGGGTGTGGGCCCCCCTGATGCTGATTCTTTCGCCAGTATTTTTCATTAATTCCAAAACGTGTCTTTGGATTTTTAGATCATTCCGAGAACTTTTCTTTCTGTCCAAAAATAACACCTGTAAGTGCATCTAGTGCCCCTTAGTGATTTTGGTGTATTGAATACTTATAGGTTAAGGGACTAATGCGTTTGTGAGTGTACACAGGTCTATAAGTCTATGAGGAGTTTGATATTTACAGGAAAAGTCGACCCCTAAAAATGAATATCTTCGACTGAAGATTTTGGTATTTCTGAAGACTTTCATGAAGAGTTTGAAAGTGAAGAAATTGGTGTGTCCGTGAAGACTTGATATTCATGCGAGGAATTTGAAGCTTGAAGACTTTCATTTTCATAGTTTTGTTTTTCTCTTTCTTGAGTCATAGGAAACACCGTACTGTTAAAGGGGGTCGAGGAAATACTAAGGAAAATTTCCATGTGATGCTCAACTCAAAATCCTACACCTACCAATCCCTTCGAGTGAAGCCATTGGAAATATCATACAGTTCAGTCAATTTCTTCAGTGACAGAGATGAAGTTCTTCTGGTCTCTGAGGAATTTGTCCTGACTAAGGAGTTAGGAATTCGCCAGTGCGGATTGCCTACATAGTGAGGAACATGATAGCCCTGAGGATTTTACTACTCAAAATTTCGACTGTTGTTGTGCTATGCGCCAGCTGTCCCAAAATATCTATCCACCTAACGGTCATATCATTGAAGGGCATTTATGTCTTATCATGTCGGGCTTCTCCCTAGGCTATAAATAGCCGCCCCCTACAACCACTAGCTGGTTGGCTGCTCCGAGAGAAATTGACACTTGTCATTTGAGAGCAACCCATCCTCTCAGGACTTTGAGCGAAAATCATCAAGTGAGGAAAAACCAAAAACCCAAAACCCAAACACCTACAAACCCCAAGTGATTGAGCATCACTGAAGAGATTGATCCTGCGTGGATCCGACGCTTGTTACCTTTGAAGACTGTGCTTCTTCCAGACGGTTAGGCGTCATGGTCTAGAGCATCCAAGAGGAATTCTGGATCGCCGAGTGACCAAGTTTGTGAAGGTTTGGAAGTCGCCTGAAGACTTACCACGAGTGATTGGACGAGGTCTGTGTGACCTTAGTTCAAGGAGAATACGGTGAGGACTGGGTGTCTTGAGCTGCGTGTTCAGGACTGGGTGTCCGGGACTGTGTGTCCTCGAGTTTAAATACTCACCCGCTCCAACCAGACGTACAACTGAGACAGCAGTTGGAACTGGTCTACCAAATCATTGTCTTCACCAAGCTTACTGGTTCTATTTCCTCAACTCTTTTCATTCCCTCATAACTGTGTTGTGTGTTTGTTCATATCTGTGTTTGGAGACTTTAACTGAAGACTTTCTCAATTTCCTCAGTTCAATTTCTTCAGTCTATTTGTCTTCATCCTGTGTTATCCTGTGATTACGCTTCCTGTACTCTGTGCCTGTCTTCATTTCATCATGATGACTATGCTTGTATTCTGTTATGTTTACTTCTGAGTACTTATTCCGCTGCTAGTAGTTCTTCGCTAAGGAATTTCCTCACTGGCAAATTCCTTAGTGAAGAATTTCATAAAAATCGCCTATTCACCCCCCCCCTCTAGTCGATATAACGCACTTTCAATTGGTATCAGAGCAAGGTACTCCCTTGTTCTGTGTGATTTTGGTTTAACCACCTGGAGTTTTAGTTATGTCGACCGCAGGTATGACGAAAGTGACATGCCCCATCTTTGACGGTCACGAGTATCCCAAGTGGAAGGCCATGATCAAGAAATGCCTCATGGCGATGAACAGCAAGCTGTGGACCGTCACTGAGATTGGTCTGACCGATCTGTACAAGATGGCAGAAGCTGATGACATTCACAAGTACACTCTTCTAAACCTCACGGCGAAGGATGTCATCTGCTCCAGTCTGTCACAAAATCAGTTCAGGAATATCATGCATCTTGATCATGCGAAGCTCATCTGGGACCGTCTCTCTAAGGTCTATGAAGGTCATCGAACCTGTCATGATCCTTGGTTTGAGGACTTCAAGGAATCTCTCAAAACGATGACATTTGAACCAGAATCATCATCTTCTGCATCATGCCTTATGGCAAAAGATGCTGAGGTAACTGAATGCTACCTATCCGAGTCTAGTGATGATGAATCTGGTGATGAATTTGGACTCAGCTATGTCAAACTTGCTTCCCTTGCCACTAAACAACAAAGAGCTTTGGAAAAAGTTCACTATATGCTAAACAAGAGCGATGATATGTTGGGTGAAGAAATGGATCAGTCAAAAGCTTTGGCTGAAAGTCTTCAAAGACTTCATACTAAGTATGACACCCTTCAAGATCAACATAAAACTCTCTTATCTGACCATGAGAAGCTTTCTTATGAATTTCTTCAAAGAAAGCAAGACATTGAGAAGCTAAGAGTGAGTTATGAAGATCTTCAGAAGGAGCGCGATTCATTACTTGCTCAACAAATCAGTGCATCTCAGGAAGAATTTGTTCCTCCATGCTTGAAGTGCATTGAACGTGAATCTGCTAATTCTTCACCTGAATGTTCAAATGCTACTAATTTTTCAAATTCTTCACATGCCTCTACTATCACTAATTCCTCATCTAAGGACCTTGCTAGTATCACTGACGATGCAGGGCTGAAGGAATTGTACACGACAGGCATGTACAAAAGCCTCAAAGGGCATCAGGCTCTTTGTGATGTGCTTAAAAAGCAGATCCTCAACAGGAACCCTAGGAAAGAGGGTATCGCCTTTGAGAGGAAACTCAATGCTGATGGTACATATTGGAAGCCTGAGCAGTACCCCAAAACTACATGGGTTGCTGCAAAGGGACCTCCAGTTGATCCATCTAACTTATCTAGATTTGCATGTGAATCTCCTCATTCTGATGATGAGTCAATTGACTCTAACTATAAACTGTTCAAAAATCAGAATGGTGAAGTATTTGCTAGATATGTTGGCACTAACTGCAGGAACGGCTCCCCTATGAAGAAAATCTGGGTTCCCAAAAGATGCCTTGAAAATCTTCAGGTGAATGTCATCATGACGCCACCTGTGAAGAATAGGAACCCCAGATCAAATTCTTCATATGGACCAAATTCTTCATATGGATCCAAGTCCTCATACGGACCAAACTCCTCACATGGATCAAATTCCTCAAAAGGATCAAAGTCCTCATATGAACATCATCGTGCTAACCCGTCTGTTTCGCAGGGAAGATCTAAGGATTATGGATATGTGCATTATTCTTCAAATTATTATGTCCATAAGTCCTCGAAGAATTTCTCTGCTTACTCTTATGCTTATTCTAACCCCTCTTATGTGAAACGAAATGGACTGGCTTCTATGCCATCCTTCTCATATGGAGCTCGCAGAATGATGAACTCTTTGCCACCCCTTCAGATGTGGGTGGTGAAGAAAAAGAACTAATCTCTTCTGTAGGGTCAGGTCTCTAGACATACGTAATCGTCTGAAGAATTTGCTGGAGACCTGAGTATGCCTGATAGGACTTAGGCTAATCATGAAGAAATGAACTTTCATTTCTCATGTCCTCATATTGCTTTCTCAGTTCTTTTACTTGATGAAATTGATCTGATGAATTGATGTCATATTCTTCACTGATGAAGTATATGAGTTTGTAAGCTGCACTAATTCGTCTGCAGGATGATCAATCCAAAGCCACTGAGTGGGTCCTCGATAGTGGATGTACAAACCACATGACTGGTGACAATAATCTATTCATGGATGCTCCATTATCTCCGTCTCATCTGAAGCATATCATCTTTGCTGACAAAGGCAAAAGTCAGGTATTGGGTCTAGGTAAGGTTGCGATTACAAAGGATCGACACATGGACAAAGTCATGCTTGTTGAGTCCTTAGGATACAACCTTATGTCTGTCTCAATGCTTTGTGATCTTGATATGGTTGTTGTCTTTGGCAAGTACCGTTGTGTTGTGGTTATGGAAGCTGACAATTCCAAAGTCTTCGAAGGCTTTAGGAGAGGAGACCTGTATATTGTTGATTTCTCTACAGGACCACAACCAGCCGTGTGCTTACTTGCAAAAGCTTCAGAAGGCTGGCTCTGGCATCGACGACTTGGTCATGCAGGCATGAGGAATTTGCACATGCTTGCAAAGAAGAAGCATGTCATTGGCATCGAGAATGTCATATTCCTCAAGGATCACCTATGCGGAGCCTGTGAAGCTGGGAAGATGACGAAGGCCAAGCATCCAGCAAAGACTATCATGACCACCACTCGCCCGTTTGAATTGCTTCACATGGATCTCTTTGGTCCTAATCATTATTCTGCTATTTCAAATGAAGCATCTCGATATGGCTTTGTTATTGTTGATGATTATTCTCGCTATACATGGGTACACCTTGTTACTTACAAACATGAAGTGCAGGAAGTCTTCAAACGATTTTCCTCGAGGGCTTCAACCAACTTTGGTGTGAAGATCAAGCACATCAGAAGTGACAATGGCACTGAGTTCAAGAATTCTGGTCTCGATGACTATCTTGATGAACTTGGTATTACTCATGAGTTATCTGCTCCCTACACTCCTCAGCAGAATGGCATCGTGGAGCGCAAGAACGGGACTCTTGCTGAGATGGCTCGCACTATGTTTTATGAATACAAAATGCCTCGTCGTTTCTGGACTGAGGCAATTGATACTGCGTGCCACATCATCAACAGAGTATATCTTCACAAATTCTTCAAAAAGACTGCCTATGAACTCCTCACTGATAAGAAACCTAATGTAAGTTATTTCAAAGTCTTCGGTGCTAAATGTTGGATTAGAGATCCTCATCACAACTCAAAATTTGCACCGAAAGCACATGAAGGTTTTATGCTTGGTTACGGAAAGGACTCGCACACCTACAGAGTCTTCAACAATGTTCTTCACAAAGTTGTTGAAACTGTATATGTGTGGTTCGATGAAACTAATGGCTCGCAAAGAGAGCACCTACCTACTGTGATAGATGAACCAGCACCTGAGGAAACTATCAAGTTCAAGGCTACTGAGGATGTCATTCCTACTGAAGAATCTGCTGAAGAATTCATTCCAGAACATGAAGAACATCGAGCTAATGCACCTGAAGAAAATAGTGCTGAAGAAAATGCTGATCAAATTCTTCAATGGCAACCAGCTCATCCTCGCATTGCAAAAGAAGTGCAAGTTGAAAAGATCATCAATGACATCAAAGCGCCAGGTCCTCTCACATGCTCAAAAGCTTCACATGTTTCTAACTTTGTGGGCACTATGCTTTTGTATCTATTACAGAGCCCACTAAGGTAGATGAAGCATTTCTGGAGCCTAAGTGGATTCAGGCCATGCAAGAAGAATTACATCACTTCGAGCTCAACAATGTCTGGGAACTGGTCAAACTTCCAGATCCTCGCAAGCACAATATCATCGGCACAAAGTGGATCTACCGCAACAAGCAAGATGAAAATGGCCTTATGGTGAGGAATAAGGCACGGCTTGTAGCTCAAGGCTACACACAGGTTGAAGGAATTGATTTCGATGAAACTTTTGCACCTGTTGCTAGACTTGAGGCTATTCGCATATTACTTACTTATGCTAACCATCATGATATCACTTTATATCAAATGGATGTGAAAAGTGCATTCCTCAATGGTAAGCTTGAGGAAGAAGTATATGTTGCTCAACCCCCAGGTTTTGAAAATCCAAAGAATCCTGACAAAGTCTTCAGACTCAACAAGGCCCTCTATGGCCTCAAGCAGGCCCCACGAGCTTGGTATGATACCTTGAAGGAACTCCTCATGAATAAAGGCTTCAAACCCGGATCACTCGACCCTACTCTTTTCACTAAATCTTATGATGGTGAATTGTTTGTGTGCCAAATATATGTTGATGATATTATCTTTGGCTATACTGACCAACGTTATAGTGATGAATTTGCCTATATGATGAGTGAAGAATATCAAATGTCTAGGATGGGAGAGTTTAAATTCTTCTTAGGTCTTCAAATTCGTCAACAACGCAATGGCATATTCATATCTCAGGAGAAATACCTCAAGGATGTACTGAGGAAATTCGGCATGCAAGATTGCAAAGGCGTCAAAATTCCTATGCCCACAAATGGCCATCTGTGCACTGATGAAAATGGTATTGACTTCGATCATAAGGTATACCGCTCCATGATAGGTTCCTTATTGTACTTATGTGCATCTAGGCCAGATATAATGCTTAGTGTTTGCATGTGTGCCCGATTTCAAGCTGCACCGAAGGAATCACACCATAAGGCTGTGAAGCATATTCTTTGATATCTAGCTCACACACCAACACTTGGATTATGGTACCCCAAGGGCTCGGCTTTTGATCTTGTTGGATGTTCTGACTCTGACTATGCTGGTGATCGTGTGGATCGCAAGTCAACATCTGGTACATGTCATTTCCTCGGACGATCTTTGGTCTGTTGGTCCTCGAAGAAACAGAACTGTGTATCACTATCTACTGCTGAAGCTGAGTACATTGCCGCTGGTTCTTGCTGTGCCCAATTGCTATGGATGAAGCAAACTCTCAAGGACTACGGCGTCAACATGAAGAATCTGCCTCTCTTCTGTGACAATGAGAGTGCCATCAAGATTGCTCACAATCTAGTTCAGCACTCGAAGACAAAGCACATTCAGATTCGTCATCATTTTCTTCATGATCATGTGTTGAAGGGAGACATTTCTATTGAGCATGTGAAGACTGAAGAACAGTTAGCTGATATCTTCACAAAGCCCTTGGATGAGAAGAGATTTAGCAAGTTGCGGTGTGAGCTAAATATCCTAGAATCTTCGAATGTTCTTTGAAAAGGACACTCATCCTAACACTTATGCAAAATTGATGACTTAGATGTGCAACACATGAAGAAATGTTTTTCTTCAATTAATTAAGAATAACACTCTACTATGAAGAAATTAATGAAGAATTTGATTCTCAGAACCCTACGATAATTGTACGCGGTGTCTAAAATCATCATTCTTATACGGTGGGTCACGCCACCACCGAAATTTGAAATTCCTCAAATTATTCATATTCTTCAACTTTGCATAGTCTTCACTAGTTCTGACGTTTTTCTTCATTGGTTATATATATGAGTTTATGTGATCGGACCCTTCATTGGTTATATATATGAGTTTATGTCCTCTACAGCATTCAGTTATTGCTATTTCTTCAAGTTGGTTTTCTACTAAGTGAATGTGATCGGACCCTTCCCCCTCTATGCTATACTCAACCCAATCTGTTCACAAATTCTTCATGTGCGTTCTATTTGAAACTCGTTCAAAATCTTCACTGTGTCCTTGTCAGCTGAAGAAATTATGAACGGAACTTTAAAATCTATCTTATCAAAATTTTCGGCTTTGCCGCTCAAACCGTTCCGCATCCCACGATACACTTATCCACTCACCCACGATCTAACACGATCTCCACCTCTCACTACGTGGGTGACACATGTCATGCGAATGAGAAGGGTCAGGGGCACGTTCGTCCAATTTCTTCGAGCGAGCAGTTTTTCACCGTGGCTATAAATACCCCTCCTTCCCTTCCTCACTTCTTTTACTCCGCTCGACCTCTCTCTCCAGGTCGAGCTTCTCAAACCCTAGCACCGCCGCTACTTCATCGCCGCCGGTGAGGAAGAGCTTCACTGCCTCGACCTCGTCACCGACGTACTCGCGCCGACCGCGGAAATCTTCACTCCACCGTCGCCGTAGTTGTCTTCCTCCGCCGAGTTAGGGCGTGGAAGATCTACACAGACGAACTTCACCTCTCCACTTCACAGTTCGTCGTGTTCTTCATCCAGGGTAATTAAAAGTTACTTTTACTGCCCTCGTTGATTCGAATGATTATCTACAAAATCTTCAAAAGTGTTTTTTTCATATCTTCACACACTGAACACCTCACAAGTCATCTGTTCTTGATTCATTTCTCTAAGCATTATTTTTCTTCAAGATTCATCAATTGTGTGGATCTTCGATCTATACAACTCTGGAACCTAAGACAAAGAACGCTTAGTGAAAATCTTCAAGACTCATCTGGTCAAATTCCTCAAACTTGTTCTTTTTGAAAAACCTTCTGAGAACGCATATGACCTCTCCAAATTCCTCGCAACTATACTCTGTTCACAGGTACACATGTTAGCTGCTGAATCACTAGGTTCTCATCAACTTAACTCATTTGCAGCGTTCCTCGAAGAAAAGTTGCATACTTCTTCAGAGAATTCAATTGTTCAAATTCCTCAACTCAACAAAATGGCTGATGGTAAAAGGCCACAGAAAGGAGGAAAGAAGCCTGAGGTAAATACAGCGTTTGAGATCCCTGATGACATATATGCTGGGTACTGCACACCTATTGAGGAAACCAAGAATGAGCGCAAAGTGCGCAAACAGAGGATAGAGAGGAGATGGGCAAGAGAATGGAGGGAGTACAGATATGTCACTCCTAAGTACATGAAGAAATTCGCACTCAATCCTCCATGCCCAAGAGCTCCATTGGCACCTGGCCAAATAGCAGATCCCACCAGCCTCAAGCGCGGTGAGGACTATCCTGATGAATGGGCCAAGCGCCAAGCCAAGTTGGCTAAGCAAGCCAGAGAAGCAGTGAGGAAATTCAATGAAGACTCTGTTGCTGCTGCTGCTGCCTCTGCTGAGGCCTCTGCTGTCAAGCCAAAGAAGGCTATGTCTAAGAAGCCTGCGCGCAGGCCAAGTTCCACAGCAATGCCCTCACGGCCAGAATCGGCAATGCCCTCACGGCTAGAATCATCAAAGCCCTCACGGCCAATTCCTCATACTGCTCCTGTTCCTTCCAAGTCCTCAGCTCCTTCGCCAAAGCCTTCAGCTGTTCCGACTAAATCCTCAGCACCTGTGCATCTCGCCTCGTGCCAAAGGACTGTCGGCATCTCCATTGCCTTAGGTGTCTCAGCTAGTTCCTCAGCTGCACCAAGTTCCTCAGCAGGCCCCTCACTGCTGAAGACAAAGGCCACTGCTGGACGAGGTCCTCGCCCAAGTCCTCAAAAGAAGCAAGTCGCTTTCCAAGTGCCGTCTGATGAAGACGAAGCTGATGATGATGAACTTGCAGAAATCATCAGAGACAGGAAATTCAGGGCCGCTAGAGCCAAGGGATCAGAGGTGCCACTGCTTTTGGATCCCAAGCTGATCCTCGACTACATTGATGATTGGCACAAGGACACCAACACTCCCTTGCCTGACTTCAAGCTGACTCCTGGCCAGAGTCACATGCTGACCCACTTCATTCAAGAAGAAAAGTGGAAATGTGAGAAGGCCAGGCAAATCAAGAAAGCGCAGTACAAGAAAGAGCGCTATCTGAAGAAAAATGTTGTCTCTATGACAACTGAAGAACTTGTCACTATTCAGACTGAGATTAAGAAACTCAGTGATGACTTTGACGCATATCGCGCTGATTGGCTTGGAGCCAAGGTTCGTTTTGTGAAACTTGCGGATAACTTCACTTCTAATGTTGCAGCCCCAACACAACAGGAAATTCCTCAGGCTGAAGCATCTGCTCAGCCTACTGAAGAAAATGCGAGCACAGTTGATGACAATCAGGCTGCTGAAGATAATGTGAGTTCCAGGGCTGATGACTACATTCCAGCCGCTGAAGAAATTGCCAGGGCACCCACTAGTGGTGTGCCTGAAGAAAATCAACCAGATTCCTCAGCTGCTCCTGCACCAACTTCAACTCCAATCCTTCCATCTGCATCAGATGTGAAGAAGACCAAGACTGCAGAGCATGCTGCAGTGAAGAAAAGGAAAGCATCAACTGCTTCAGATTCTTCAGCTCCGAAGAAAATGAAGCCTATGACAAGTTCATTTGCAAATCCGATTGATGTTGTTCCCATCTCAACCAGGCCATCAAAGGACCTTGTTCCTTTTGATGGAGAATATGTGATCCCCAGCAGATCTGATGAAGAAAATCCTTCTGCTGCTTCGTCTGAACCGTTGGATGAAGAAATTGAAGTGGATGCGATCCCTTCAACACCTATCATCTCCTCGCATATGCCTCAGTTCACAGCTGAAGAGGCTGGCGTTGAAGAAATGGAAGATGAAGATGTGGACATTGGCTGCTCCACACCCGTAATCAATGATGAATTCTGGGAAAGTCAGCATCCAAACTCTCCAATGTTCACCCCTCTACAGCAAATTCCTCAGTCCCCCACACAAACTGTTCACACGGGCTCTGAAGAAACTCATCCCACTACATCTGTCCATGAGGAAATTCCAGCCACTAGCGCTGAAGAAACTGCTGCTGCTGAACAACCGACGACGCAGACTACCACTGAGGAGGAACCAGAAATTCCTCAGCCTGAAGAACCTGCGATTGAGATTCCTGAGGTCATGATGCAACTCACTGACACTTCTCTGCCAAAGCCAAAGGATCCATTCTCACGCAAGAAAAAGTTCAAGGCTGATGATTTCTTCAGCGAGCACGTATTCTTCGAATATTACAACCCATATGACTCTGCTCGCATTAGGAAGAGGCGTTTCTGGACTGCCAGTCAAGAAAATTTCTATTCCTCGATGATGTTCAACAAGGAGAAAATCTTCTACCATGAGCATATTCCTCACGTGGATATGGAATCTCTGTCGTGCTTCGCACCAGTCCTCAGTGTTCTTCACGACACTGGACTGCTAAACTTTTGCTCTGACATCTGTGATTGGAATGAAGAACTGATTCTTCAATTATATGCAACGCTGCACATCACCGGAGATGCTGAAGATGTGAATTCATGGGTGCTGGACTGGATGTCTGGAAACACTCACTACACTGCACCAGCCTTTGAATTGCTTCGTGCTCTACCACTCAGTCCTCCCCTTAAAGAAGCTCGCTGCATCTACAGTGAACCTGAGCTCACACATCATTACATGCAGGTGCTGATGAAACCTTTGAAGCCAGGTCAAGCACCAAGAACCAAATTCCTCGTGAAGGAATTGATGTACGTGCCCAGAACTGTCTATCATATTCTTACGAGGACAATCAGTCCCATCAAAGGCCACGACTCATCTGATGAGGAAATTGTTGGCATCATGAAGAATCTGGTATTCAACATCGTTCATGGCATTCCTGTCAATTATCATGATTTCTTCATGAGGACTATGGCAAATGTTGCACTGTCACCGTTTGAGCTGAAGCCTTATGCACCTTGGATTATGAGATTCCTCAGAACAAGGTCTTCACTCAACTACAAAGCTGATTTCCAGAATCACCTCAGCTACTTGCCCCCAATTGAAGTCCTCAAGCAGACATATTCCTCAGTTGATGGAAAGGGCAAAGCACCAGCTGTAATAGATGAAGGCATTCATCCATTGGATGGTCAGTTTCGCAAAGCTGCATCTTATTCCACCAATGATGACTCTGCCACACATGACTCTGCGAATGCACCTAAGTCCACTCCTCAAGCCACTGCTCCGCGCGTGATGACTGACCGTGAACTTCTGCTTAGTCTTCACCAGAAGGTGGATCGAAATCACAAATGGGTTAAGCGTCAGTTTGGTTCACTTCTTCACAACATGACTGCCACACACAATGCAGTGAAGCAAAACCACTACTACCTCCATCAAGTCTTCGGTCGCACCTGGGCAATCCTGTCACATCTGTATGGTGAAGAAGATCTGAAGAACATGGGTCTCAAAGAAGATTTTGATTGGTCTGCACCTCCACCGAAGAAATTCAAGAAGGTCAAGGTTCCTTCTCTGGTGGCCATCTCATATTCTTCATCGCGCGACACTGATGAACATGAAGATTTGGACGACACTGCGGCAGGCCCTACATCAACAAACGACCCCAACAACGCGGGCGCTCCTTCTTCAACATGATTATCTTCAGGGGCGTTAGTCCTCATTTTCGATCCTTTTGGTCATTCGATGACAAAGGGGGAGAAATATGAGTTAGTCTTCAAGCGGGTCTACTATATGGGCGTTTTTTTTGCTAAGTTAAAACTCTCGTTCTTCTGAAACTTTATTGGATCGAGTTGTAATCTTAAACCCGATGGTGCTCTGATACTTTTGATGCACTGTGCTCTGATACTTTTGATGCACTATTCTGCATGCTTATTCCTCGTTAATATTATTGCACGCATGCTGAATTTCATCAGGCACCATATTTCATCATGCATTTCAAATTCTTCATATTATATGTTAAATGCGTGTATGAATTACAAGATATAGGGGGAGATCTCCATGATTCAACTCTTCAAGTGTGCATTGCTTCAAAGGCAAATTCCTCACTATGCACATCTTCAGGGGGAGTTCTTCTATATCTTGCAATCAAATTCCTCAATATCAGTAGTTACACTTCATATGTTTATCCCCGTTGAGAACTTAACCTATATTGTCATCAATCACCAAAAAGGGGGAGATTGTAAGTGCATCTAGTGCCCCTTAGTGATTTTGGTGTATTGAAGACTTATAGGTTAAGGGACTAATGCGTTTATGAGTGTACACAGGTCTATAAGTCTATGAGGAGTTTGATACAGGAAAAGTCGACCCCTAAAAATGAGTATCTTCGACTGAAGATTTTGGTATTTCTGAAGACTTTCATGAAGACTTTGAAAGTGAAGAAATTGGTGTGTCCGTCAAGACTTGATATTCATGCGAGGAATATGAAGCTTGAAGACTTTCGTTTTCATAGTTTTGTTTTTCTCTTTCTTGAGTCATAGGAAACACCGTACTGTTAAAGGGGGTCGAGTAAATACTAAGGAAAAATTTCCATGTGATGCTCAACTCAAAATCCTACACCTACCAATCCCTTCGAGTGAAGCCATTGGAAATCTCATACAGTTCAGTCAATTTCTTCAGTGACAGAGACGAAGTTCTTCTGATCTCTGAGGAATTTGTCCTGACTGAGGAGTTAGGAATTCCCTAGTGCGGATTCCCTACACAGTGAGGAACATGATAGCCCTGAGGATTTTACTACTCAAAATTCCGACCGTTGCTGTGTTATGCGCCAGCTGTCCCAAAATATCTATCCACCTAACGATCATATCATTGAAGGGCATTTATGTCTTATCATGCCGGGCTGCTCCCTAGGCTATAAATAGCCGCCCCCTACAACCACTAGCTGGTTGGCTGCTCCGAGAGAAATTGACACTTGTCATTTGAGAGCAACTCATCCTCTGAGGACTTTGAGCGAAAATCATCAAGTGAGGAAAAACCAAAAACCCAAAACCCAAACACCTACAAACCCCAAGTGATTGAGCATCACTGAAGAGATTGATCCTGCGTGGATCCGACGCTTGTTACCTTTGAAGACTGTGCTTCTTCCAGACGGTTAGGCGTCATGGTCTAGAGCATCCAAGAGGAATTCTGGATCGCCGAGTGACCAAGTTTGTGAAGGTTTGGAAGTCGCCTGAAGACTTACCACGAGTGATTGGACGAGGTCTGTGTGACCTTAGTTCAAGGAGAATACGGTGAGGACTGGGTGTCCTGAGCTGCGTGTTCAGGACTGGGTGTCCGGGACTGTGTGTCCTCGAGTTTAAATATTCAGCCGCTCCAACCAGACGTACAACTGAGACAGCAGTTGGAACTGGTCTACCAAATCATTGTCTTCACCAAGCTTACTGGTTCTATTTCCTCAACTCTTTCATTCCCTCATAATTTTGTTGTGTGTTTGTTCACATCTGTGTTTGAAGACTTTGACTGAAAACTTTCTCAATTTCCTCAGTTTTCAATTTCTTCAGTCTGTTTGTCTTCATCCTGTGTTATCCTGTGAATACGCTTCCTATACTCTGTGCCTGTCTTCATTTCATCATGATGACTATGCTTGTATTCTGTTATGTTTACTTCTAAGTACTTATTCCGCTGCTAGTAGTTCTTCGCTAAGGAATTTCCTCACCGTCAAATTCCTCAGAGAAGAATTTCATAAAAATCGCCTATTCACCCCCCCTCTAGTCGATATAACACACTTTCAACACCATGGCAGTTCTGCTGAAAACAGCGTCAGTCCGGGTTAGTTCCATTCAAATCATGCAAATTAGAGTCCAAAACAAGGGCAAAAGTGTTTGGAAAAGTAGATACATTGGAGACGTATCAGCAAACGACAAAGACCATTGCATCTTTGCCGTCAGCCAGCGGACGGCAAGAAATCAAATAGGCCAGCCCCCCAGGTGCTGCCACATGGACCGCTATGCCGTCCGCTGGCACACGACAAATATGCAATGGTCTTTGCCATCTGCCAGCCGACAGAAAATATGCAAAGGTCTTTTCCGTCTGCCAGCAGACGGCAAAGCACGCCGTTAACCCACTAATGGCATGTAGCTGACACATCTGCCGTCCAGGGCCTTTGTCGTCTGCTGGTGGACAGCAAAGACCATTTCATCTTTGTCGTCCGCCAGCAGACGGCAAAGATGCCTTTGCCGTAGGTTGTTCAGCCGGACCTGTTGCCGTCTACTGGCGGACGACAAAGGCCTTTGCGGTCCGCTAGGCATGCCTTTGCCGCCCGCCATGGCAGACGGCAAAGTTCCTGATTCCTGGAGTGCATGTCCAATAGCATTGCCTATTTTAAAGATTAGTGCATATCATGCAAGAAAACTAGACATGAACTTGTGGGTAATTGTAGCATTTCATCGGCAGGGTAAATGATAGAAATACAAGCTCGAAAATTTTGACTAAGTAATACCTTGTATGTTGTATATAATAGCACGTGTGTATCTATATCACCTGTTAATTATGAAACTTGATGGAATAGAAGATTCATGTCTGACAAAGAAGAGAACAAAGAAATGAGCGATGAAGAGCATGAACGTGGGAGCGAATTCGAGAGAAGAACACTTGTCAATACCTTACGAGCTCAGACGCTCTAAGATAACCTATTTAGTTATTACTCCCTCTATAAAGAATATAAGACCTCTTAGATTACTAAAGTAGTGTTTTTAGATGAACCTGTTTAGTTATTACTATGCTTGACATCCGTACCCTATAAACTCAGGATATTTATTGGACCAGTATGTTGTAGAACCTTCTAGTAGCATATATCTAAAACTAGAAAAATGGACATAACATGTATGGACATGGTACGATACATATAAGTGGCAAGAAATAATAAGTAGAGGAAGTTGGTTTGTCTTTTTATTTTCCTATTTTACATAGATTTAGAAGGAACTCAACATCGTGAGATTGCTTTAAATGTATGGTTCCATTTTGTAAATACTAACATAATTTCTACGATAACGTCTAGTTAAACTTCAATACTCTTGTATTGACATCCAAAATTTATTGGTGAATGTTGTATCAATAAATAATTTAAAATTTAGGGACAAAAATTCTATAAAAAGTAAAAATGTTCAATATAAATAGATAAGAACGAGTTGGCTTGCCCAATATGGCCTAAAACAATGTTAGTTCATAGACATGTAAAAATAATTATAAATTACATATTTACTGCAAGGATATAATTTATTCATACTAGTAAGTTTCACGCTTTGCACCTAAAATATAAAAATGACACCCTAATAATGAATTATATGCTCAGAACAGAATAATGATTGACATGTTATATATTTAGTTGAGTTTAAAAACTTATTTTTACTTTTAAATTGAAACAAATTATTGAGTTTGTCCATAAAATATTTATGTGACATAATCGTGCATACTTGTTTGAACTGTTTTAGGAAAAAAAGTGGAAATAAATCAATAATAATAATAAACAAGTAGAATACCTTTAAGCTTAAAAAAATGTCCCGAGACCAGTGACAAAAATATATGGATGAAAGAAATCTTGGATCTTAATTGCAGAATCGTGTGCTATGAAGTCAGCAAAAACGTGCTCTGGTCAGCAAAATTGAATTAGATAACACACAACTTATTTGTCTTAATAGACATCTTATTTTGAATGCATTGCCAAAATTGGTTTTGCACGTAGAGACTATTATTAAATATTTTACTGAATAAATTATTTTCCAGTGCATTCAAATAGAACACGCAGAGTTCTAGTCAAATATTTTGCAATACAAATAAACAAATAAAATAACTATTTAATTTAGTAAATGTGTTGTTCATTTGACACCACAATTTTCAAAAATTCTCTCAAGCTTTGAAGTGTTTTAGTCATTGCACGTTGCCTAAAGAAACCTTTATCATTCCTCTAAAATTTGAGATGATGAGCATTAGAGCGTGAAGCATCTCTCTAGCTAGTTTTGCCTAGCTTACTGGTATTGGTAGAATTTATGCCTTCGCGTACAGAAATGTTAGTGGTACTACTGCCTAGATCAATTGGACAGTAGCGCTGTCATATCGCTTACAAAAATATTACTGGTAGTGCACTTAGGGACGGGCCCGGTCAAGCTAAAAAAGAATCAATTCCTTGGGTTCGTCTAGAACCTCTTGGGCAAACGTACAAGTGTCTAGCAAAATCGCCTAGCTTCTTCCACGTAACTGGATCGGCGTTGGTGTCAGACCAGCTGCTCGTGGCAGCAGAGGCGAATCCAGCACACGCTAGCCGTAGGATTCTTAGAGTTGGTGGCTGATGAACGGTAGATGTCAGCATGTTTTGGAAAATCAACGGCTGCAATTACTCCAACGACATCTTGGCGGGAAAATTGAGGGGGAGGTGGTAAATCCAAATTTGAAACTGCTACACTATAATAGTAGAGATTGTGAACATTAAAGTACAAACCGGTGTTTCCTTTGTTCAATCTTAATAATGATTATGTTTATATCCACTTACTACAACATTAGAAATAAATATAACTCGATATACTTTTATTGCATGATAGTTTAATGATATTCATCAATTCACATATTTCAAATAAATATACTTCACTCCGAATTAGCTATTGTGTTTTCGTTGTCAGTAACCTTTCGTCATAATTTCACTATTGAAAGTGTAAGCTCAAAACAACGACACTAACAATTACAGTAATAATAATAATAATAATAATAATAATAATAATAATAATAATAATAATAATAATAACGGCGAGTAGAAGCTAAATGAGTCGCTTACTAGCGCAACCCATTAGGACACAGTCATTAAAATTGCATTAAAGCGAAAACATTTTAATTAATATCTTTAGTAAACAATATATTAGGAACCAATTTAATAATTCAAGCAAAAAATTGACCCAATTTTTATTTTTGGTCATACAACTGGCGAGATTTTTTCATGTATAAAAATGAAATGTTCACGCCACTAGTGCAAAATGTTCCATACAATAACAACAAGTTGTGTAATGGTTTTTTTATGTTCCATTCAACAATGATATATGTATAGTTTTTTCATTATGATTTGAAACATTGATGCATTTAAAAACAAAAGTTTGAGACTTTAAAAATATGTTCCCATATCTCATAAGAGGTGTTGAGGGGTGTGGTGTTGTGGTAGCCCACGGGCTATTGTTGATAGGGGGTGCTGTTAGACAGGGCAACCTTTTTGTCATGTTGGGTCGTTACTACCACGGTGCAAGTTTGGGGCTGGATTGCGCTGACCAGGAGGGTGCGGTCCGACTAGATGTGAACACGAGAGTTTGACCAGATAGTCACCAATGGCGTTGTTATGATGTTATATCTTCAGTCTTCAGATAAATTTGAAGCAACTTTCGCAAGAAGTAACATTCAAATAAGGCTTTTGTAGGCAACATGTTTGTCTTCCTGGGCTCAATACCATACTGTAAGTTTGGGGCTGGACCGACAGCCTTGCGCTGACCAGTGGGGCGCGGCCCGGCCGTGAGAGCTATCTATCACTCGTTGCAAGTCGTATCTCTCACCTAAAGTGTGCCGATCTAGGCCGATCCAATACTTTAATTGCCGGTGATTATTTTCACCGCTTTGTATCGATATTCCTCGGGTTTTCTTTGATTTTCTCTGGGGTGTTTTTGGTATTATTTGGTTTTATTAATTTCTTCAGTTTTCTTTATTACTTTGTTTTTTTAATTTCTTCTTCTTTATTTTCTTTTTCTCAACACATGTGTATTTTTTCACACACATTATGCATTTTTTCTATACATCAGGAATATTTGTTTATAAATGTTACACAGTTTCAAATACATGTTTCAGTTTTTTCAAATGTATGCTTTGGTATCTAATTTGTTTTCTTGCACATCATACATCTTTTATACAACTAAAACATTTTTTATATGCTTTTAATATTTTTATGATACATAATTAATATTTTGTAAATACTTTTTTGAACATTGTTAATACGTGTTAAACATTTTTCATATAGGCGTTGAAACTTTTTAAAACTATGCAAACACTTTTTATAAATGTCAAAAACATATTTTTGGAACATGTGACATTTTATGAAATGTAACATACATTTTGTTAATGCTAATAAGAATATTTTGGAATTCAACAAACATTTTTCTAAATTGTATGATTTTTTTTCAAAAATATCACATACATTTTTTGAAACACATGAACATCTTCTGAAATGGCACATACATTTGTTTGAATGGTACAAAGATTTTTTAAATGTTGGGCGAACATTTTCTTACACTACACGAACATTTTTCAGATGTACATTGAACAATTTCGAAAAAATAACTAAAATATTTTTATAATATATGTATTTGGTATTATCTTAAAAATATATGAGTAAAATAAAAAAAAAGAAAGGAAAACACGTATGTAACATTAGTGTGACGTAACACCTTGCCACTGGGCCTTCCCAGAACCAATTCCCTGTAGGTGAGCTCCGTTTCCGTCTCGCTAAAGGCGAGGCATAGACTTGCCTGGCGCGACAAGACGTGAATACCAGGGTTTGGTCTGACGGTCGCCGACGGCATTTGTTTTTATTTTTACTAGCAAACGTGCCCGTACGTCGCAATGGGAGAAAAAATATGACGACATCCTACCCTAGTAAGCATGGCTTAAAATCATTCGCATCCCCCCCCCCCCTCCACACACACACACACACACATTTTTCCACAACTCTATTTGGACACGGCGACCCATTGGTTTCGCTGTTTATCCTCCTTCTCTTCCTCCATTTTCAATCTCTTTTCTCTGCAACACAATTGTTTCTTGTTCAATCATTTGCATAATAGTTGGACCATAAGTGACAAAAAGTATGCAGAGTTTTCTAAATGGGTAGAGGCACCAGTTGTATTGAACTTTATATACCTAAACATTAAGCTACACACATAATTGGTGACGATATGAATGCTTATTTATGATCTTTTACGAAAATATGAAGCAGCTCAACTATGATGCAACTATAGAAAAAATAAGCTTTTTTGCAACACAACTGTCTACGCCCAACAGTGACATACCTAGATTATTTAAAAATTTGGAAATTGTTTTCCTTGGCAAAGTGAAATCTAGAATTTTAATTTGTGCACAAAGAGACAACTATTCTCTTTGTCTCCCAGATATATGCCAACTATTTTTATTACCTCCCTAAATCCGAACACTCTGCCAACTGAATAATATAATTAATCTACTCTATGTATGTATGACAAATGGTAAAATAATTCCATTCATGGAATAATCACATGATTTTAGCCATCAACAAATGTGTGTACAGACCAAATGAAAAAACATTAATCTACTATTTGTATGTACTCTATGTATAATTAATATATTTGTTTGTACATAAAGACTATAATATAATATAATTAATTTAACTCCAGGTATGTTGGCCACTATTTGTATTCATGATTTTAGGCATTAACAAATCTTGAGTGATTGTGTGTCTTTTCTTATCAGCTAACATGGCTAGCCTTCCTCACGCAATCAACATGCCTTTTTTTCTACTTTGTTTTGGCCTGCCCTTGTACCATATAGTCACACAACCCCATTCCCACCTCCATCCGGCACGTATGATTGCCATCTACTCACGTAAGCTGGCTGTCGTCTTGCGTTGTTCAAGGTGTGGCCATGTCCAGCTTTGCTATGTTGGCTCTAACTCATGCCTTCATTATTTATCTTTAGGCTCTCTCACAATCTCATACCTCACCCTAAGGGGTTTGTTAAATGTTTACTTGGTGGTGTATATAAATTGGTGGATTTTGAAGTACTACAACGAGGTGGGACTATTGATACAAAGGAGATTCTTCTTTTTAAAAGAAGTGAAAGCTAGCTCGGTGGTTGCAGCCTTAGGCTGGTCGTAATGGCAGTATCATAGCTAGTATCATGCATGCCAACTAGACAATTTTGATGAGGTGTCATAATATTAAATGAAGAAAGAGATGGTGGAGTATCATATCATGATACTGTATCATAATAAATGCTATGCTACTATGTGTCATGCATGGCAATAAATAGAGTACTACATGATACTAATATATGATATTATGCATTAGGGAGGTAGTATCACACACTAGTATCATATGCATGACACTACTATATGATACTCCGCGTTACAACTAGCCTTAGAAAGGGAGGAGAGGTTCAAAATCACTAATTAAGGAGTATTCGTTGCAAAGAACACTCCACTTTTTCAGGTCACGACACGTGGCGCACATGCAGCACGTCACTTGTCGCAACCTGGTAGTTTTCCCTTTTCTCGCAGATCCGTTTATTCAAAACGTTTTATCTCTTAAACCGTGCGTCCAAATTTTGAACCGTTTTCAACATTGGATTCCTCGCGTCGAGATCTTCAAAATTAGATCCCATGTTGATAGGTTTTGACAAATTTTTTTCATGAAAAAACCGGACGAAAAAAACCGGGCGAAAAAACCGAACCGGGAGCACGGTTTTTTTTCCTTTCCGAAAGAGGCACGCCCGTGCCTCTCGCGAAATCACAACCTTGCCTCTCGTGGAATCAAAACCGTGACTCTCGTGGAAGGAGAAAAACAAAAAATACGTTTTTTTCGTTTCCGAGAGGCACGGCCGTGACTCTTGCGAAGGCACAACCATGTCTCTCACGAAAGCAAAACCATGACTCTCGCGAAAGAAAAAAAAACAGAAAACACGCATTTTTTCCCTCTCCTAGAGGCACGGTCGTGACTTTCGCGAAAGCACAACCATGCCTCTCGCGGAAGCAAAACCGTGACTCTCACGAAAAAAAACAGAAAACGCGTTTTGTTTTTCCCTTTCCTAGAGGTACGGCCGTGACTTTCGCGGAAGCACAACCGTGCCTCTCGCGGAAGCAAAACCGTGACTCTCATGAAAAAAAAACAGAAAACGTGTTTTGTTTTTCCCTTTTCCGAGAGGCACGGCCGTGACTCTCGCAAAAGCACAACCGTTCCTCTCGCGAAAGCAAAACCGTGACTCTTGTGAAAAAAAACAGAAAACGCGTTTTTTTGTTTCCGAGAGGCACGGCCGTGACTCTCACTAGTGCACAACCGTATCTTTCACGGAAGAAAAACCGTGACTTTTGCGAAAGAAAAATAAAAGAAAAAGCGTTTTTTTTCGCGCAAAATTTTTTTTGATCGAAAAACTAAGAAAGATCGGGGGAAACCAAAATGTCGAAAAAACCCCAAAAAACTGTTTAAAAAGCCGAAAACACGTGCGGAAAAATAAAAAAACAAAATCTGAAGGGAGCATCCAGAACGCGACACGTAGCGAATAGCTGAGAGCGCGCCAAGTGGCGCTGATCGTTACGAGGCTCCTGAAGGAGCGCTCGTTAACTAGTTGCTCCCTGTTTGATTTCCTCCGGGAACAATATTTTTTTGTGATTTTCACATCCCAATGACATCGCGCCTGGAGCAGGCCCATATAACTTAGCCCGATGCAGCAGTAAGGATATAGCGATACAAATAATTCGGACGGAGCCACGTATTTTTTAGCGGAATATAAAATTTTAGTACCACCTTTCATAGGGAGAAAATCTGAAAGACTGAAACTGGTTTTTCGTTTCGAGATGGACAGGCACCTAAGCGGGACAAAATCAAGAATATCAGCTTGCTTTATTAGTAGGTATAGATATAAATATAGATATAGATATAGTAGTGTTACTATTTATCATCCAGGATGTAGAATAAGTTATTCTTCACCCGAGCTAATTTTACTATCGTTTTATAAATAAATTACGTTTGAAATGAAAATAGTTACATTCATCTTGATTCACTACGTAAAATTTGGCATAAGAAAACAAAAATATAGGTCATAAGATCAGAAAAAATGCATTTTAGGTATATTTTACACTATGTTTTTGCATTTGTAATTTTATGTAACATAAAATATTTTTTACGGCGACTATATATTTTCTTACGATCTGTTTTTGCGTATAAAATGAGACAAAATTTATGGAATATAAAATTACGGTGCATTGCTATTAAAATAGAGGGGGTGAAGAATAACTATTCCTCACCCAGGGTGACGAATAGTCAATCTCATAGATATAGATATAGATTTGAGAGATGGTATAATGCACCAACGTTTTATTTTTATTTTCTGACATAATGCAGCAACCGAACCAAAGACCGATACCAAACACATTTTATTTGATAACAATTTGTTTTTTGATCAGTTGCGTACCAACGGTAATAATATGTTGAGGTCACGGAGAGCTCTCTGCTTCAAGGACACTGTCTAGGGTTTGGACCGAACACCGAGCGGCACGCACATGATAACTGCAGTGGCATCTTGCACCGCGACTTGAATAATGGCGAACAGTTGCCCGCGTCGCATGCGTCGCCAGCTGAATCCGCTCTCACTTTTCCCTTCGTAGGCCACAGTGTTAAGCGAGCCCGACCGGCCGAATGCACGGCACGGCACTCTGCAGAACGTGGCTATATTCCCCTCCTGAGCCAGGATGGTCCGCGGCACGTACCGCTCATGCGCATGGGCATGCAATGGTTGCTGGCAGGTCTTGGCGCCGCACAGAGAGCGGATGATGATGGCCTCTTTGTTTGGTCCAGGTGAACAGTAGAGGCAGGATCAGGTGGACGCCATGCTAACGCTGGAGCCCCTAGAGAATAGAGTCGGCACGAGATGGGTCGCCTGGTAGCCGTAAGACGGACGTATATGATGATATTACTGATGAGCGGCGGCGAGCCATTCCTCTTGAGGGTATCTTCAGCCGTTGGCCCGTCAGGGAGCACCTAAAATTGCCGTCTGGGGGTGAGTCGGCGTAAAAATTGGGCCTGGGGTGAGTTGGTCCCAGCCGCCGGCCCCAGGGCTGCCCCAGGCACGTTTTAAAATAAAAGAAGTTCGGCAAAGTTTGGCTTAAACACGATAAATTTCGGCACATTTCGGCGAAGTTTGCGGATTTTCATTACATAGCACATATACATAAACTAATCTAAAGGAAAAACTGGCTGAAGTCGCCGCCGTCGCCGCCATCGTCGTCGGCGGCCTTCTCCTCCTTGACGCGGGCGCCCCTGCTGGACCCTTACCCGGCGTCGCCATGGCGGACTGGTGGCGGTGCATCGTCGTCGTCGTCGTCGTCGCTGTCGCAGATGACGACGACTCCGCCTTCGTCGCGGCCGCGTCGACGTTCCACGAAGCGAAGCAGGGCGGCGCGCTGGCGCTCCTTCGCCTTCTCTAGGCGCTCCTTCTCTATCACTATGGAGTCCCTGCGCGCCCATTTCAGGGCCACTTCGTTGTCGTCGAGCTCCGTCGTCACCGGCGCGGCCGGCTCCTTCTTCACCAGCGCGAGCCCCGGCTCCGTCTTCACCGGCGCGAGCCCCGACTCCGTCTTTGGCTTAACGAAGCGCGGAGGAGGAGCCGACGAGGAGGCGCGCCGGCCGCCCTCGTTGATGACGATACCGGCGCTGCGGGTGCGCCGACCGAGCGGCGTCTCCGCCGCAGGCTCGGCCTTGACGCCGAGCAGGGCCGGAGTGTCGGAGGAGTGCGATGAAGATCGGGAGGAGGAAGAAGAGGAGGAGGACCCGAACCTCCTTGGCGCCCATGGCCCGGCGCGTCGGTGCTGCGCCGGGGCGGCTGCCCTCGCTGGGTACGCCAACGGCGGGTCGTTGCCGCCCTCGAGGTACGTCAGCACGCCCTCGAGTGTGCGGCCGGGGACGCCCCACCACAGATGGCGCCCCTCGCTATTCTGCCGGCCGCCAACCACCGGCGCGCCGTTGATGGACGCCAAGCGCTGCTAGTGGCGGCGCTCGAAATACGCCGCCCAAGCCGCGTGGTTGTCGGCGGCGTACTGGAGGAGGGAGAGTTGGGCATCGGTGAGGGAGGCGCGCACGACCTCGACTTCCTCGGCGAAGTACGTCGGCTTCGCCACGGCGTCGGGCAATGGGGGAATGGGCACTCCCCCGGCGCTGAGCCTCCACCCCGTCGGCCCGGCGCGCATGTCCGGCGGCGCCGGGATGTTCGCCTGGAACAGGAGTCAGGACTCCTGTTCGCGGAGCGAACGGCGGCCGAAGCCGTTGCCCGCCGCCTCGTCTTCGGGGTAGCGTTCCGCCATGGCGACGGGCTCGGAAGAGGTAGAGAGATAGATGGAGGGGCTGGGCGGCGGCGCTCGGGAGAGGTAGGGAGAGGGAGGAGCTGGGCGGCAGCGAGGGGCGAGGCTGGGTGTGGGCACAGGCGAGTGCAGGCCACCGGCTATATAGCCGCGCCGCACCCGTGTGTACGCGTGCAAGGGAGGGGAGGCGTCGGCGCGCAGTCCCGTGACGCGCCGTCCGTGAGGAATCAATGGAAAGGCTGACCGGCGGCAGCCTTGGCATTGATTCCCCGCGGGAACCGAGGTCGTTGGGGGAAGACGAGGCGCCGTGTCGCTGACGCGGCAGGCCCGCGGCTGTTTCGCGCCAAAACAGTTCGCCCCGGGCGCCCCCAGCGCGTCGGGTTCGGCCTGAGTTCGTCGGCGCTGTTTTCGGCTCAGCCGGTGAAAATCGGCCTCCTGGGACGCGACTGGGTCGTTTTTTTTTGCGCCGGCTCAAAAAAATCGCCTGAAGAGGCCTTTCTGGAACGCGGCTGGAGATGTCGTGAGACGCAAGGGTTTCGCGGTCTGCACGTGTGCATAGGACTGGGTATTTTCTGAATACAGACGATCTGTTAGACCCTTGAGAATACGCTCCATTCCCAATTCGAAGTGTAACCACTGAGATCCATGTACGTATCTATCTATGAACTAGCTTATGTTCCTCGTTGGGAGCAGGAGAATCGTTCCTGAAACCCTCTCGGAACTGAACTTACTCCGTATTTCTTTTGGGACTTCGGCCTGCAAACAGGCACTTGCAGTGCAAAATGATATCAGGAGCATTTAAAATCCAAAAAAAGACATAAAGAAAAATAAGTGAAATAGAATGTGAATATGAGAAATCTGATAGGCCAGCTATGTCCACTCTGTCACTTCACTGTTTTTTTTTCCGACAAAGGGCCTAATTTATTGACTCAAAAATCAAAATGAAGTGGATACAAAAACTATAAGCACACACCCAACCCCTGCATAATTAGGATGCACACAATTCACACCAACATATACATAAAAACACGTTGGCAAAGAGCAAAGTCATACAAGACCAAAGTTATGCCTAAGCAAGAAAAAAAGAAGAACCAAAGCGATCAAAATAATGACCGACAGACAACGACGACGACCGTATCTGCACCAACCATCTCTTGACACCACAAGAATAACGAGGTTCTTTAAAAGCAACGCCTTTACAAAGGGACGCCGCTCAAGTGCCATCATCACCGGATCCGATCACCAGTGATCGTATTCTAAGTTTTCACCTCGAAAAACAAGTCCGAGCATATCTAAGCAAAACCTTCAACAATGTAGGATGTAAAAACATCGTCATTGTTGTGTATAACCCACTCCGATCAAACCTAGGATTTTTACTCGAAAGCTCAAGACCCAGTACTCAAGAAGCACCACAAAAATTAGAGTCAATCATGTGTTGTCCCCACAACTTTTGTGTGATCCCAACAACTACATGTGCTGGATTGGAAATACCATCACGTTGTTGCGCAACCGTACGCTCTGCACCAAACCGTCGTCCATAGATAACATCTCATCGCCGAAGGCAAACTGGCCAGAAGGAGAGCCGCCAAAGCTCGCAAAGGAGCTTTCCGGCTACATCCTGCAACCTCGCCAGAACGAGCTACCAGCAACAGGCATCGGATCTGGATAGATGAACCCTCATGAAGATCCATCTGCGGCCACCGCAATCCGCAGCTCGAGTGAAATAGCACCAACAAACGCAGCAACTTCCCCCATGTTATCAGAAACTTATCTGAGGCCAGACCACCGCACAATCCGAGGCGAGCGGTGTATCCTTGACTACTCCGTGTAAGGGAAGCCCACCGGGAAAGCTGTTGCGCACTTGCCGCTCTACTTGGGAATCGTCGTGTCACCGTGATATGCCGCCTTGCTGCTTAAAGAAGTCGTCGCACCGCTCACCTCGTCGGGCAACTGCGTTGCACTAGCAGGGAAATACCTCGCCGCCGCCTTCCTCGGGCCGACCCTAGCTTCGTCAGAGGCGCTCTCTAGCGGCGGCAAGACGAGGACGAGCAGGGAGGAGGTAGTATGGCGGCTAGGGTTTCTCCCCGAGCCGCCAAGTGAGGCGACACAGGTGTCGCGTGTTGTTTCAGGGTCGGCTCACGACGAGATATACTACACTATGCAATAAGCATATCAGTGATGCCACCTCATATCGAACCATAAATTATTTTGCTAGATCTTTCTGATGGAAGAGTCACGACTTCTTCCTCCATTATAAACCTTGTGGGCCACTTAAGAACCCCTAATTCCTTTCAGACAAATGTTTCCGTCCTTTGGACATAACCTCGTGTTACAGGATTGTTATGTGTCTCAGTTTGCCCGTGTTTTTTTAGAAAGAAGGCTCAAGAAGAGCACGAGTTTGAATTAATGAAGCCATCAACCGGCCAGGGACACAAGGCCAAGATTGCAACAAACATCAGCTAACCACAATGGTTGAAGGATACAAGGGAGCACCTTGGACAGCTTACAACTCAACGCAAAATACAAGCACCATAGAAAAAACGCACAAAGATCACTACTTCTAATTGCCAAAGATCGCAACACTCTAGCACCAAAGGTACGACGAGGCACTGCCTTGAAACAGATTGGAGGTCTTGATCGAGGATGACATCCTGGACTCGATACAGAGCATCGCCCTACTCGCACGCCGAAGAGGGGCCCTACGTATAACCCACGAGTTTAGGGGTTGTCGTGGGCTTTTTGATAAATAATAGTCAAACCCAATAAGGAGACGAATAAATTGTTTGATGCAAACTAGTAAGAAATCGTTGTAATTAAAGCTGGAAAGGTTGTTTGATGCTTTGTTTGATCGCAAGAGAAATTGCAAGAAAATAAATAGAAACAAACGTGCAACGATGCAGCAAGTGGTCCAATCCTTAATTGTGGCAAGGATAGGTCAATTGTTTTACTTATAGGGATCAAATCGCTCTTGATGACACATGGGAGTTTCATCAAGTTTCATTGACTTAATGTTCCTCGCTTTGATGATTTGTTATGCATTGGAACCTATGATAATGTGTTGTTCTTACTTAAATAATAACATACTTATGAATATACCCTCTATGCAAGCATCGGCAAATACTTTTACCATTTCAATAGAATATGTTGGTGGGCTAAATGGTAGAAATGCAAAAGCAATATCTTTTGAAGTTCGTGGACTAGCACACATGTGTATGCGTGACCTATAAAAAATTTAGCTCGAAAGAATAGGAGTCATATTTGACCAAGAAAGAAGATAGAAACGAGCACAAAAGAAAGTGTTGGTCAGATGGTATTCGAGAGAAAAACACTTCTCGACACCTCATGGGTTCATACACTCTAAGATTACCTATTTAGTTATTAATATGCTTGATGTTTGTACCCTACAAACTCCAACATGATATTTATTAGACTTAATATGTTATAGAACCTTTATGCGCGGTCAAGTGGGAGGCGCGAGGGAAGAAACAGAGCGCAAGATGGTCAACCATACAATTGCAAGCGCTTGTATGCACGGTCGTATGGCTTGCTAGCGGTGCCCTCTCATCCAACCCAACACCTTTTATAAAAGGGCCAAAGCCAGAAGGGCAACAAACCATCGCCGAGACTTCCATCTTCGTCATCCACAGCAACCCTAACCGCCACCATTTTTCATCTCCATAGCCATCTACGCCACCATCATCGCAACATTCATCCTAGTTAGACACACCTTGTAATCATGTATCGCACCCGACAACTACTGTAAGATATATTATCAGTCATTCTTCTTGATGTGTTCTTCAATGGTTTCTTCTTGCGATCCAATCACTATCCGTGAGTAATTCGGAAAGCTCATGGGTTGAGGCATAGCGCTACAACCCTATGCATTGTTGGATGGATTGATTGAAGTACTTTGATGTCTTGTATGTGTGAAATAAAATTCCTTCGTTGTTGTCTCTAGTCTCGTTCACGATCTTTGTCCCTGCAGGTACCCAGGATCACAAAGATCGAGTCATGGGGAGCTAAGGGCAGAGAGACCGTGAAACTTCATTCTGAACACCACTGATAGAAAGGTTTAGTACGGTAGCATGAATCCTATCTGTGGGGATACAAGAGGTGTAGTCATTAAATGCCCAATGCTTTTGTCTGATTTTATCTTAATTACTAAGGCAACCCTGCGCGACGGATAAGTCCTTTGGTTGAACAACTGACTCTTGATGCAGGACGCGTGCTGGTCAAGATGTAATGTGGACACACACCCCACTTCGATACGTTGCAAGCACATCTTGATGATGACTTTCAGGGCAGGGATGAATATAATGATGATCTCGTTCGCAATTTTTTTGAGGATCCGTTCAAAAATATATGGTTCTAAGAAAAGTCATATACCCATGCCTACTTTTATTTATAAGAATTCAGCTATGCAACTTGATTTTGATCCGGTCCAAAAACTGGAATTTACTTGCAAGGCTTGCTAGAAAGCTTTGTCTTAAAGATGCACTTCCTCTGGTGGGTTTGATAACTCAAGGTCACCTCTGGGGAAAAGGCGAGAATTCGTTTTGCTCCTTTACTAGACCACTAAATGGACTCATCAAGTTGCCGGTTTGCCCTCTAGGTTTCAAAGCATGCCCCACACCGCCACTGATCTCTAGCGCCTCCTTCCGGCGCACACCTGAGCTTGTATCCACTGTCATTGAGATGTCTTCACCATCACTAGAGCCTCTGTTCAGCGCGGCCAGCCTGCGTTGCTCACCACACCTCTTCCAGCGGCCCATCTTGCGCAGGAATCCACCAGGTACCGCAAGAGTATGGGCAACTTGTCCATTGCCCACACACTTGTGGGCTTTGTGAAGGAAATATTCCCTAGAGGCAATAATAAAGTTATTATTTATTTCCTTATATCATGATAAAAGTTTATTATTCATGCTAGAATTGTATTAACCGGAAACATAATACATGTGTGAATACATAGACAAACAGAGTGTCACTAGTATGCCTCTACTTGACTAGCTCGTTAATCAAAGATGGTTATGTTTCCTAACCATGGACAAAGAGTTGTTATTTGATTAACGGGATCACATCATTAGTTGAATGATCTGATTGACATGACCCATTCCATTAGCTTAGCACCCAATCGTTTAGTATGTTGCTATTGCTTTCTTCATGACTTATACATGTTCCTATGACTATGAGATTATGCAACTCCCGTTTGCCAGAGGAACACTTTATGTGCTACCAAACATCACAACGTAACTGGGTGATTATAAAGGAGCTCTACAGGTGTCTCCAAAGGTACATGTTGGGTTGGCGTATTTCGAGATTAGGATTTGTCACTCCGATTGTCGGAGAGGTATCTTTGGGCCCTCTCGGTAATGCACATCACTTAAGCCTTGCAAGCATTGCAACTAATGAGTTAGTTGCGGGATGATGTATTATAGAACGAGTAAAGAGACTTGCCGGTAACGAGATTGAACTAGGTATAGGATACCGACGATCGAATCTCAGGCAAGTAACATACCGATGACAAAGGGAACGACGTATGTTGTTATGCGGTCTGACCGATAAAAGATCTTCGTAGAATATGTAGGAGCCAATATGAGCATCCAGGTTCCACTATTGGTTATTGACCGGAGACGTGTCCCGGTCATGTCTACATTGTTCTCGAACCCGTAGGGTCTGCACGCTTAAGGTTACGATGACAGTTATATTATGAGTTTATGCATTTTGATGTACCGAAGGTTGTTCGAAGTCCCGGATGTGATCACGGACATGACGAGGAGTCTCGAAATGGTCGAGACATAAATATTGATATATTGGAAGCCTATGTTTGGATATCGGAAGTGTTCCGGGTGAAATCGGGATTTTACTGGAGTACCGGGAGGTTACCGGAACCCCCCGGGAGGTATATGGGCCTTGGTGGGCCTTAGTGGAAGAGAGGAGAGGTGGCCAGAGATGGGCCGCGCGCCCCTCCCCCCCTTGGTCCGAATAGGACAAGGAGAGGGGGCCGACCCCCCTTCCTCCTCTCTCTCCTCTTTCCCCCCCTCCGCGAATCCTATTACAACTAGGAAAGGGGGGGTCCTACTCCCGGAGGGAGTAGGACTCCTCCTAGCGCACCCTATGATGGTCGGCCGACCCCCCTCCCTTGAGCCTTTATATACGGAGGCAGGGGCACCCCCTAGAGACACAAGTTGATCCACGTGATCATATTCTTAGCCGTGTGCGGTGCCCCCTTCCACCATAGTCCTCGATAATATTGTAGCGGTGCTTAGGCGAAGCCCTGCGACAGTAGTACATCAAGATCTTCACCACGCCGTCGTGCTGACAGAACTCTTCCCCGACACTTTGCTGGATCGGAGTCCGGGGATCGTCATCGAGCTGTACGTGTGCTAGAACTCGGAGGTGCCGTAGTTTCGGTGCTTGATCGGTCGGGCCGTGAAGACGTACGACTACATCAACCAAGTTAACGCTTTCGTTGTCGATCTACAAGGGTACGTAGATCACACTCTCCCCTCTCGTTGCTATGCATCACCATGATCTTGCGTGTGCGTAGGAATTTTTTTGAAATTACTACGTTCCCCAACAGTGGCATCCGAGCCTAGGTTTTATATGTTGATGTTATATGCACGAGTAGAACACAAGTGAGTTGTGGGCGATATAAGTCATACTGCTTACCAGCATGTCATACTTTGGTTTGGCGGTATTGTTGGACGAAGCGGCCCGGACCGACATTACGCGTACGCTTACGCGAGACCGGTTCTCCCGACGTGCTTTGCACATAGGTGGCTTGCGGGTGACAGTTTATCCAACTTTAGTTGAACCGAGTGTGGCTACGCCCGGTCCTTGTGAAGGTTAAAACAGCACCAACTTGACAAACTATCGTTGTGGTTTTGATGCGTAGGTAAGATTGGTTCTTGCTTAAGCCCGTAGCAGCCACGTAAAACATGCAACAACAAAGTAGAGGATGTCTAACTTGTTTTTGCAGGGCATGTTGTGATGTGATATGGTCAAGACATGATGCTAAATTTTATTGTATGAGATGATCATGTTTCGTAACCGAGTTATCGGCAACTGGCAGGAGCCATATGGTTGTCGCTTTATTGTATGCAATGCAATCGCGCTGTAATGCTTTACTTTATCACTAAGCGGTAGCGATAGTCGTGGAAGCATAAGATTGGCGAGACGACAACGATGCTACGATGGAGATCAAGGTGTCGCGCCGGTGACGATGGTGATCATGACGGTGCTTCGGAGATGGAGATCACAAGCACAAGATGATGATGGCCATATCATATCACTTATATTGATTGCATGTGATGTTTATCTTTTATGCATCTTATCTTGCTTTGATTGACGGTAGCATTATAAGATGATCTCTCACTAAATTATCAAGAAGTGTTCTCCCTGAGTATGCACCGTTGCGAAAGTTCTTCGTGCTGAGACACCACGTGATGATCAGGTGTGATAGGCTCTACGTTCAAATACAACGGGTGCAAAACAGTTGCACACGCGGAATACTCAGGTTATACTTGACAAGCCAAGCATATACAGATATGGCCTCGGAACACGGAGACCGAAAGGTCGAGCGTGAATCATATGGTAGATATGATCAACATAGTGATGTTCACCAATGAAACTACTCCATCTCACGTGATGATCGGACATGGTTTAGTTGATTTGGATCACGTAATCACTTAGAGGATTAGAGGGATGTCTATCTAAGTGGGAGTTCTATAAGTAATATGATTAATTGAACCTAAATTTATCATGAACTTAGTACCTGATAGTATCTTGCTTGTTTATGTATGATTGTAGATAAATGGCCCGTGATGTTGTTCCGTTGAATTTTAATGCATTCCTTGAGAAAGCAAAGTTGAAAGATGATGGTAGCAATTACACGGACTGGGTCCGTAACTTGAGGATTATCCTCATTGCTGCACAGAAGAATTACGTCCTGGAAGCACCGTTGGGTGCCAGGCCTGCTGCTGGAGCAACACCAGATGTTGTGAATGTCTGGCAGAGCAAAGCTGATGACTACTCGATAGTTCAGTGTGCCATGCTTTACGGCTTAGAACCGGGACTTCAACGACGTTTTGAACGTCATGGAGCATATGAGATGTTCCAGGAGTTGAAGTTAATATTTCAAGAAAATGCCCGGATTGAGAGATATGAAGTTTCCAATAAGTTCTATAGCTGCAAGATGGAGGAGAACAATTCTGTCAGTGAGCATATACTCAAAATGTCTGGGTATAATAATCACTTGATTCAAATGGGAGTTAATCTTCCAGATGATTGCGTCATTGACAGAATTCTCCAATCACTGCCACCAAGCTACAAGAGCTTCGTGATGAACTATAATATGCAAGGGATGAATAAGACTATTCCCGAGCTCTTCGCAATGCTGAAAGCTGCGGAGGTAGAAATCAAAAAGGAGCATCAAGTGTTGATGGTCAACAAGACCACTAGTTTCAAGAAAAAGGGCAAAGGGAAGAAGAAGAGGAACTTCAAGAAGAACAGCAAGCAAGTTGCTGCTCAAGAGAAGAAACCCAAGTCTGGACCTAAGCCTGAAACTGAGTGCTTCTACTGCAAGCAGACTGGTCACTGGAAGCGGAACTGCCCCAAGTATTTGGCGGATAAGAAGGATGGCAAGGTGAACAAAGGTATATGTGATATACATGTTATTGATGTGTACCTTACTAATGCTCGCAGTAGCACCTAGGTATTTGATACTGGTTCTGTTGCTAATATTTGCAACTCGAAACAGGGACTACGAATTAAGGGAAGATTGGCTAAGGACGAGGTGACGATGCGCGTGGGAAACGGTTCCAAAGTCGATGTGATCACGGTCGGCACGCTACCTCTACATCTACCTTCGGGATTAATATTAGACCTAAATAATTGTTATTTGGTGCCAGCGTTAAGCATGAACATTATATCTGGATCTTGTTTGATGCAAGACGGTTATTCATTTAAATCAGAGAATAATGGTTGTTCTATTTATATGAGTAATATCTTTTATGGTCATGCACCCTTGAAGAGTGGTCTATTCTTATTGAATCTCGATAGTAGTAACACACATATTCATAATGTTGCAGCCAAAAGATGCAGAGTTTATAATGATAGTGCAACTTATTTGTGGCACTGCCGTTTAGGTCATATCGGTGTAAAGCGCATGAAGAAACTCCATACTGATGGACTTTTGGAACCACTTGATTATGAATCACTTGGTACTTCCGAACCGTGCCTCATGGGCAAGATGACTAAAACGCCGTTCTCCGGTACTATGGAGAGAGCAACAGATTTGTTAGAAATCATACATACAGATGTATGTGGTCCGATGAATATTGAGGCTCGTGGCGGATATCGTTATTTTCTCACCTTCACAGATGACTTAAGCAGATATGGGTATATCTACTTAATGAAACATAAGTCTGAAACGTTTGAAAAGTTCAAAGAATTTCAGAGTGAAGTTGAAAATCATCGTAACAAGAAAATAAAGTTTCTATGATCTGATCGTGGAGGAGAATATTTGAGTTACGAGTTTGGTGTACATTTAAAACAATGCGGAATAGTTTCGCAACTCACGCCACCCGGAACACCACAGCGTAATGGTGTGTCCGAACATCGTAATCGTACTTTACTAGATATGGTGCGATCTATGATGTCTCTTACTGATTTACCGCTATCGTTTTGGGGTTATGCTTTGGAGATGGCCGCATTCACGTTAAATAGGGCACCATCAAAATCCGTTGAGACGACGCCTTATGAACTATGGTTTTGCAAGAAACCAAAGTTGTCATTTCTGAAAGTTTGGGGCTGCGATGCTTATGTGAAAAAGCTTCAACCTAATAAGCTCGAACCCAAATTGGAGAAATGTGTCTTCATAGGATATCCAAAGGAGACTATTGGATACACCTTCTATCACAGATCCAAAGGCAAGACTTTTGTTTCTAAGTTCGGAAACTTTCTAGAGAAGGAGTTTCTCTCGAAAGAAGTGAGTGGGAGGAAAGTAGAACTTGACGAGGTAACTGTACCTGCTCCCTTATTGGAAAGTAGTGCATCACAGAAAACTGTTTCTGTGACACCTACACCAATTAGTGAGGAAGCTAATGATAATGATCATGAAACTTCAGAACAAGATACTACTGAACCTCGTAGATCAACCAGAGTGAGATCCGCGCCAGAGTGGTACGGTAATCCAGTTCTGGAAGTCATGCTACTAGATCATGATGAACCTACGAACTATGAAGAAGCGATGGTGAGCCCAGATTCCGCAAAATGGTTTGAAGCCATGAAATCTGAGATGGGATCCATGTATGAGAACAAAGTGTGGACTTTGGTTGACTTGCCCAATGATCGGCAAGCAATTGAGAATAAATGGATCTTCAAGAAGAAGACTGACGCCGACGGTAATATTACTGTCTACAAAGCTCGACTTGTCGCAAAAGGGTTTCGGTAAGTTCAAGGGGTTGACTACGATGAGACCTTCTCACCCGTAGCGATGCTTAAGTCTATCCGAATCATGTTAGCAATTGCCGCATTTTATGATTATGAAATTTGGCAGATGGATGTCAAAACTGCATTCCTGAATGGATTTCTGAAAGAAGAGTTGTATATGATGCAACCGGAAGGTTTTGTCGATCCAAAGGGAGCTAACAAAGTGTGCAAGCTCCAGCGATCCATTTATGGACTGGTGCAAGCCTCTCGGAGTTGGAATAAACGCTTTGATAGTGTGATCAAAGCATTTGGTTTTATACAGACTTTTGGAGAAGTCTGTATTTACAAGAAAGTGAGTGGGAGCTCTGTAGCATTTCTGATATTATATGTGGATGACATATTACTGATTGGAAATGATATAGAATTTCTGGATAGCATAAAGGGATACATGAATAAGAGTTTTTCAATGAAAGACCTCGGTGAAGCTGCTTACATATTAGGCATAAAGATCTATAGAGATAGATCAAGACGTTTAATTGGACTTTCACAAAGCACATACCTTGACAAGATTTTGAAGAAGTTCAAAATGGATCAAGCAAAGAAAGGGTTCTTGCCTGTGTTACAAGGTGTGAAGTTGAGTCAGACTCAATGCCCGACCACTTTAGAAGATAGAGAGAAAATGAAAGATGTTCCCTATGCTTCAGCCATAGGCTCTATCATGTATGCAATGCTGTGTACCAGACCTGATGTGTGCCTTGCTATAAGTCTAGCAGGGAGGTACCAAAGTAATCCAGGAGTGGATCACTGGACAGCGGTCAAGAACATCCTGAAGTACCTAAAAAGGACTAAGGATATGTTTCTCGTATATGGAGGTGACAAAGAGCTCATCGTAAACGGTTACGTTGATGCAAGCTTTGACACTGATCCGGATGATTCTAAATCGCAAACCGGATACGTGTTTACATTAAACGGTGGAGCTGTCAGTTGGTGCAGTTCTAAACAGAGCGTCGTGGCGGGATCTACGTGTGAAGCGGAATACATAGCTGCTTCGGAAGCAGCGAATGAAGGAGTCTAGATGAAGGAGTTCATATCCGATCTAGGTGTCATACCTAGTGCATCGGGTCCAATGAAAATCTTTTGTGACAATACTGGTGCAATTGCCTTGGCGAAGGAATCCAGATTTCACAAGAGAACCAAGCACATCAAGAGACGCTTCAATTCCATCTGGGATCTAGTCCAGGTGGGAGACATAGAGATTTGCAGGATACATAGGATCTGAATGTTGCAGACCCGTTGACTAAGCCTCTTCCACGAGCAAAACATGATCAGCACCAAGGCTCCATGGGTGTTAGAATCATTACTGTGTAATCTAGATTACTGACTCTAGTGCAAGTGGGAGACTGAAGGAAATATGCCCTAGAGGCAATAATAAAGTTATTATTTATTTCCTTATATCATGATAAAAGTTTATTATTCATGCTAGAATTGTATTAACCGGAAACATAATACATGTGTGAATACATAGACAAACAGAGTGTCACTAGTATGCCTCTACTTGACTAGCTCGTCAATCAAAGATGGTTATGTTTCCTAACCATGGACAAAGAGTTGTTATTTGATTAACGGGATCACATCATTAGTTGAATGATCTGATTGACATGACCCATTCCATTAGCTTAGCACCCGATCGTTTAGTATGTTGCTATTGCTTTCTTCATGACTTATACATGTTCCTATGACTATGAGATTATGCAACTCCCGTTTGCCAGAGGAACACTTTGTGTGCTACCAAACGTCACAACGTAACTGGGTGATTATAAAGGAGCTCTACAGGTGTCTCCAAAGGTACATGTTGGGTTGGCGTATTTTGAGATTAGGATTTGTCACTCCGATTGTCGGAGAGGTATCTCTGGGCCCTCTCGGTAATGCACATCACTTAAGCCTTGCAAGCATTTCAACTAATGAGTTAGTTGCGGGTTGATGTATTACAGAACGAGTAAAGAGACTTGCCAGTAACGAGATTGAACTAGGTATAGGATACCGACGATCGAATCTCGGGCAAGTAACATACCGATGACAAAGGGAACAGCGTATGTTGTTATGCGGTCTGACCGATAAAAGATCTTCGTAGAATATGTAGGAGCCAATATGAGCATCCAGGTTCCGCTATTGGTTATTGACCGGAGACGTGTCCCGGTCATGTCTACATTGTTCTCGAACCCGTAGGGTCCGCACGCTTAAGGTTACGATGACAGTTATATTATGAGTTTATGCATTTTGATGTACCGAAGGTTGTTCGGAGTCCCGGATGTGATCACGGACATGACGAGGAGTCTCGAAATGGTCGAGACATAAAGATTGATATATTGGAAGCCTATGTTTCGATATAGGAAGTGTTCCGGGTGAAATCAGGATTTTACCGGAGTACCGGGAGGTTACCGGAACCCCTCGAGAGGTATATGGGCCTTAGTGGGCCTTAGTGGAAGAGAGGAGAGGTGGCCAGAGATGGGCCGCGCGCCCCTCCCCCCTTGGTCCGAATAGGACAAGGAGAGGGGGCCGGCCCCCCTTCCTCCTCTCTCTCCTCTTTCCCCCCTCCACGAATCCTATTCCAACTAGGAAAGGGGGGGAGTCCTACTCCCGGAGGGAGTAGGACTCCTCCTGGCGCGCCCTATGATGGCCGGCCGGCCCCCCTCCCTTGAGCCTTTATATACGGAGGCAGGGGCACCCCCTAGAGACACAAGTTGATCCACGTGATCATATTCTTAGCCGTGTGCGGTGCCCCCTTCCACCATAGTCCTCGATAATATTGTAGCGGTGCTTAGGCGAAGCCCTGCGACAGTAGTACATCAAGATCGTCACCACGCCGTCGTGCTGACGGAACTCTTCCCCGACACTTTGCTGGATCGGAGTCCAGGGATCGTCATCGAGCTGTACGTGTGCTAGAACTCGGAGGTGCCGTAGTTTCGGTGCTTGATCGGTCGGGCCGTGAAGACGTACGACTACATCAACCAAGTTAACGCTTCCGTTGTCGATATACAAGGGTACGTAGATCACACTCTCCCCTCTCGTTGCTATGCATCACCATGATCTTGCGTGTGCGTAGGAAATTTTTTGAAATTACTATGTTCCCCAACACTTTGCACTACACCATTCGAGTGCTCGGCTCAAGGTGCGTGGTGCAGCTCACGTCAGGCTGTTGGCCATGGCCGATAGGGCATCATCTGTCGCTTTGTCGTCATAGCGAGGAACGAAAAAGCATGATAGATGCTGCTCTGCAGACCTTCGAGTGCCATTTCAAGGACCAATTGACGGATGCAATCATCACGGCATTGCGCAACCTCTTCAAGCTCGACTCGATGAATTTCAAGCCACGACGGTTGAGGAGGCTGATGACCCACAAGTATAGGGGATCTATCGTAGTCCTTTCTATAAGTAAGAGTGTCGAACCCAACGAGGAGCAGAAGGAAATGATAAGCGGTTTTCAGCAAGGTATTCTCTGCAAGTACTGAAATAAGTGGTAACAGATAGTTTTGTGATAAGATAGATTGTAACGAGCAACAAGTAACAAAGGTAAATAAAGTGCAGCAAGGTGGCCCAATCCTTTTGTAGCAAAGGACAAGCCGAGGACACATGGGAATATCGTCAAGCTAGTTTTCATCATGTTCATATGATTCGCGTTCGATACTTTGATAATTTGATATGTGGGTGGACCGGTGCTTGGGTGCTGTTCTTACTTGAACAAGCATCCCACTTATGATTAACCTCTATTGCAAGCATCCGCAACTACAACAAAAGTATTAAGGTAAACCTAACCATAGCATGAAACATATGGATCCAAATCAGCCCCTTACGAAGCAACGCATAAACTAGGGTTTAAGCTTCTGTCACTCTAGCAACCCATCATCTACTTATTACTTCCCAATGCCTTCCTCTAGGCCCAAATAATGGTGAAGTGTTATGTAGTCGACGTTCACATAACACCACTAGAGGCTAGACAACATACAACTTATCAAAATATCAAATGAATACCAAATTCACATGACTACTAATAGCAAGACTTCTCCCTTGTCCTCAGAAACAAACGTAATTACTCACAAAGCATATTCATATTCATAATCAGAGGGGTAATAATATGCATATAGGATCTGAACATATGATCTTCCACCAAATAAACCAACTAGCATCAACTACAAGGAGTAATCAACACTGCTAGCAACCTACTAGCACCAATCCCGGACTTTGAGACAAGAATTGGATACAAGACATGAACTAGGGTTTGGAGATGAGATGGTGTTGGTGAAGATGTTGATGGAGATTGCCCTCTCCCGATGAGAGGAGCGTTGGTGATGACGATGGTGATGATTTACCCCTCCCGGAGGGAAGTATCCCCGGCAGAACAGCTCTGCCGGAGCTCTAGATTGGTTCCGCCAAGGTTCCGCCTCGTGGCGGCGGAGTCTCGTCCCGAAAAGTTCCTTCTGATTTTTTTCTCATCGAAAGACTTCATATAGGAGAAGATGGACGTCGGAGAGCCACCAGGGGGCCCACGAGGTAGGGGGGCGCGCCCCCACCCTCGTGAGCAGGGTGTGGGCCCCCTGGCCTTCATCTTTGGCGAGGATTTTTCTTTATTTATTTTAAGATGTTCCGTGGAGTTTCAGGACTTTTGGAGTTGCGCAGAATAGGTCTCTAATATTTGCTCCTTTTCCAGCCCAGAATTCCAGCTGCAGGCATTCTCCCTCCTTATGTAAACCTTGCAAAATAAGAGAGAATAGCCATAAGTATTGTGAAATAAAGTGAAATAACAATCCATAATGCAATAAATATTGATATAAAAGCATGATGCAAAATGGATGTATCAACTCCCCCAAGCTTAGACCTCGCTTGTCCTCAAGCGAAAAGACGATAACAATAAATATGTCCTCATGTTTAGAGGTAGAGGCGTCGATAAAAATAAAATACGGACATGAAGGCATCATGATTATTCTCATAACAGCAACATATATAGATTTTGTCATATGATTACTTATGTTCAAGTGATGATCTATTCACAATGCAAATGTATAAATCATAACCTTATTGGGCTCCGACAAACTATAATCTCAGTCATTGAAGCAATTGCAATTTATCATAACATCGGAAAGAGTCTATGTCAGAGCTAAAAAGCAAGTCCACATACTCAACTATCAGTTAGTCCCCCATAATTGCTAACACTCATGCAATACTTGTGGTTACGGAGTTTTAGTCGGGCACAGAGAAAGATAGGGGCTTATAGTTTTTCCCCACAACCTTTTACCTCAAGGGTAATGTCAACAATAATGGTTCATGCTCCCCTACATCCAACTAGATATATATATCATGTTCTTTCCAACATGCTGAGCTTGCCAAAGGATAAAATGAAAAAGAAAAGGTGAAGATCACCATGACTCTTGCATAAGGTAGAAGATAATAATAAAGGATAGGCCCTTCGCAGAGGGAAGCAGAGGTTGCCATGCGCTTTTATGGTTGGATGCATAAAATCTCAATGCGAAAGAACGTCACTTTATATTGCCCCTTGTGATATGAACCTTTATTATGCAGCCCGTCGCTTTTATTACTTCCACATCACAAGATCGTATAAAGCTTATTTCTCCCACACCAATCAATCATACATATTTAGAGCAATTTTTATTGCTTTGCACCGATGACAACTTACTTGAAGGATCTTACTCAATCCATAGGTAGATATGGTGGACTCTCATGGCAAAACTGGTTTAAGGGTATTTGGAAGCACAAGTAGTATTTCTACTTGGTGCTGAGAATTTGGCTAGCATGAGGGGGAAAGGCAAGCTCAACAAGTTAGAGGATCCATGACAACATACTTTATCTCAGATATAAGAAAGACATAACTCACTACGTTGTCTTCCTTGTCCAACATCAACTCTTTAGCATGTCATATTTTAATGAGTGCTCCCAATCATAAAAGATGTCAATGATAATATATCTATATGTGAAAACCTCTCTTTCCTTATTACTTCCTATTAATTGCAACAATGACCAAAGCTATGTCTGCCAACTCCCAACAACTTTTAATCATCATACTCTTTCTATGTGAAGTCATTACTCTCAATAAGATCAATATGAACTCTTTGTTTCTTTTTATTCTTTTTCTCTTTTCTTTTATTCACCCAAGATCATGGAAAAATAATCAAGCCCTTGAATCAACACTAATCTTTATTATATATAGCTCACAGACTCGATTACAAAGAGAGATCATAAAGCAAAACTCAAAACTAGATCATGCCATAAACTTTGTTCTACCAGATCAAGATACTACTAATAGGATCGAACTAAGAAAAACGGTAAAGATAGGAGTTATGATTGTGATACGATACCGGGGCACCTCCCCCAAGCTTGGCAGTTGCCAAGGGGAGTGACCATACCCATGTGATTATATCTCCTTCTTTGTTGTCGGTGTAATATTCTTGGCGATGATCCCCCTCAGGATGCGGTTCTCCTCCTCGAGCTTGTTGACTTGCTGTTTGAGGTCCATTATTTCCTTACGAAGCTTTCCTGTGACAGCTAAAGCTCCTTGCACCCAATGGTGTTGCATAGCTGCGGGAGAACAAGTGACACTCCTCTTCATATTTTCATAAGAAAGAAATCTAACATTAGAAGGGATAACTGAATTTGGAATAGCTGAGCTATGTAGTTCCCCCGTCGTGGACCCAGCTCGGAGGCGAGAGGTGACTTCTTCATCCTCCATGGCATCTACTCTCATCAAGTCAGCCTCCATCTCTTCCTCCGTTGCTGGCCCAAAGTGGTCAGCGTCGCTGTTTGCCCTTGGTTCTGGTGCCGGATTAGATACCCGGCTCTCCCCGATTGACTCTTGAGAAGACATCTTGTTCTAATCTGCAGCAGCAATAGCTCAAAAACAAAAACATAGGAAATTTGTGTGATACAGGAGTCAAAACCTTCGGGAGAATATATAATGAATTTTTACCGAGCAAAATACGTATCGTGCAATAAAACGGAGTCCGGAAGGCACATGAGGTGCTCACGAGGTAGGGGGCGCGCCCACCACCCTCGTGGGGCCCTCGTGTCTTTCCTGGACTGCTACTTATTTTTCTATTTTTCTAAATATTCCAAAACGGAGAAATATTGCCTTAAAATTTGTTTTGGAGTCGGTTTACTTACCGTACCACATACCTATTCCTTTTTGGAGTCTGAAACATTCTGGAAAGTGTCCCTTATGTATTCCTCCGGGGTTACGGTTTTGATAATATTGGTTTCAACATTTATGGGATTACCTGAGATATAATGTTTAATTCTTTGACCGTTTACCACCTTCGGATTTGTGCCTTCAAAGTTGTTGATCTTTATGGCACCGAAACGATAGACCTCTTCAATAACATATGGGCCTTCCCATTAAGAGAGAAGTTTGCCTGCAAAAAATCTTAAACGAGAGTTGTATAGCAATACATAATCACCTACATTAAACTCACGCTTTTGTATCCTTTTGTCATGCCATCTTTTAACTTTTTCTTTAAACAACTTGGCATTTTCATAAGCTTGGGTTCTCCATTCATCAAGTGAGCTAATATCAAATAACCTCTTCTCACTAGCAAGTTTAAAATCATAGTTGAGCTCTTTAATAGCCCAATACACCTTATGTTCTAGTTCGAGAGGTAAGTGACATGCTTTTCCATAAACCATTTTATACGGAGACATACCCATAGGATTTTTGTATGCACTTCTATAAGCCCATAATGCATCATCAAGTTTCTTGGACCAATTCTTTCTAGACCTATTAACAGTCTTTTGCAAAATTAATTTGAGCTCTCTATTGCTCAACTCTACTTGACCACTAGACTGAGGGTGATAAGGAGATGCAATTCTATGATTAACATCATATTTAGCAAGCATTTTACGGAAAGCACCATGAATAAAGTGTGAACCACCATCAGTCATTAAATATCTAGGGACTCCAAACCTCTGGAAAATAACTTCCTTAAGCATTTTAATAGAAGTGTTATGATCAGCACTACTAGTTGGAATAGCTTCTACCCACTTAGTAATGTAATCAACAGCAACTAAAATATGTGTGTATCCATTAGAGGCAGGAAAAGGTCCCATATAATCAAAGCCCCAAACATCAAACGGTTCAATAACAAGTGAATAATTCATAGGCATTTCTTGACGTCTACTAATATTACCAATTCTTTGACATTCATCACAAGACAAGACAAACTTACGGGCATCCTTGAAGAGAGTAGGCCAATAAAAACCAGATTGCAATACCTTATGTGCAGTTCTATCTCCAACGTGGTGTCCTCCATAAGACTCGGAGTGACACTTGCGTAGGATCTGTTCCTGTTCATGCTCAGGTACACAACTTCTAATAACACCATCTACTCCTTCTTTATAAAGATGTGGGTCATCCGAAAAGTAATGTCTCAAATCATAGAAAAACTTTTTCTTTTGTTGGTATGTGAAGCTATGTGGTATAAACTTAGCAACAATATAATTAGCATAATCAGCATACCATAGAGTACTACGAGAAGTACTTATAACATTTAATTGTTCATCAGGAAAGCTATCATTAATAGGTAGTGGGTCATCAAGAATATTTTCTAACCTAGACAACTTGTCTGCAACGGGGTTCTCAGCTCCCTTTCTATCAACAATATGCAAATCAAATTCTTGTAGCAAGAGAACCATCTAATAAGTCTAGGTTTAGCATCTTTCTTTTCCATAAGGTATTTAATAGCAGCATGATCAGTTTGAATAGTTACTTTAGAATCAACAATATAAGATCTGAACTTATCACCAGCAAATACAACTGCTAAAAACTCTTTTTCAGTAGTAGCATAATTTCTTTGAGCATTGTCTAGAGTCTTACTAGCATAGTGAATAACATTTAATTTCTTATCAACTCTTTGCCCTAGAACAGCACCTACAGCGTAATCACTAGCATCACACATAATTTAAAAGGGTAAATTCCAATCAGGTGGCTGAACAACAGGTGCAGAGACTAATGCTTTCTTAAGTATTTCAAATGCTTCTACACAATCATCATCAAAGACAAATGGTACATCTTTTTGCAATAAATTAGTCAGAGGCCGAGAAATTTTTGAGAAGTCCTTAATGAACCTCCTGTAAAATCCGGCGTGACCGAGGAAACTTCTTATACCTTTGATGTCCTTGGGACATGGCATCTTTTCAATAGCATCAACCTTGGCTTTATCAACTTCAATACCTCTTTCAGAAACTTTATGCCCCAAGACAATACCTTCATTAACCATAAAGTGGCACTTTTCCCAATTCAAGACAAGATTAGTTTCTTCACATCTCTGCAAAACTCGATCAAGATTGCTCAAGCAATCATCAAAAGAGGAACCATAGACGGAAAAATCGTCCATGAAGACCTCACAAATCTTTTCACAAAAGTCAGAGAATATAGCCATCATGCATCTTTGAAAGGTAGCAGGTGCATTACATAAACCAAAAGGCATACGTCTATAAGCAAAAGTACCAAAAGGGCATGTAAAAGTAGTCTTTGATTGATCTCTAGCCAACACAGGTATTTGAGAGAAACCAGAATAACCATCTAGAAAGCAATAGTGTGTATGTTTGCATAATCTTTCTAGCATTTGATCAATAAAAGGTAAGGGGTAATGATCTTTCTGAGTAGCTTTATTTAATTTGCGAAAATCAATTACCATCCTATAACATGTGATAATTCTTTGTGGAATCAATTCATCTTTATCATTAGGAACAACAGTAATACCTCCCTTCTTAGGGACACAATGGACAGGACTTACCCACTCACTATCAGCAACGGGATAGATTATACCTGCCTCCAGAAGCTTGAGTATTTCTTTTCTTACCACTTCTTTCATTTTAGGATTCAGATATCGTTGAGGATCATGAACTGGTTTGGCATCTGCTTCCAAATTTATTTTATATTGACATAGAGTGGGACTAATGCCCTTAAGATCATCAAGAGTATATCCAATAGCAGCACGATGCTTCTTTAGAGTTTTCAATAATCTTTCTTCTTCATGCTCTGAAAGGTTAGCACTAATAATAACAGGATATATCTTCTTTTCATCAAGATAAGCATATTTAAGATTATCAGGCAAAGGTTTAAGCTCAAATACGGGATCACCCTTGGGTGGAGGTGGATCCCCTAAATTTTCAACAGGCAAATTGTGTTGCAGAATAGGTTCCTGTTTAAAGAATACTTCATCTATTTCCCTTCTTTCATTCATGAACATATCATTTTCATGGTCTAGCAGATAATGTTCTAAAGGATCACTAGGAGGTACGACAATAGAAGCAAGACCAATAATTTCATCCTTACTAGGTAATTCTTCCTCACGATGTTGTTTACTAAATTTAGAGAAATTAAACTCATGAACCATATCATCCAAGCCAATAGTAACAACATTCTTTGTGCAGTCTATGGTAGCATTGACAGTATTTAAGAAGGGTCTACCAAATATAATGGGACAAAAGCTATCTTGTGGGGAACCAAGAACAACAAAATCAGCAGGATATTTAGTTTTCCCACACAAGACTTCAACATCTCTAACAATTCCAATTGGTGAAATAGTATCTCTACTGGCAAGTTTAATTGTGACATCAATACCTTCTAACTCAGCAGTTGCAATTTCATTCTTAATTTCTTCGTATAAGTCAATAGGTATTACACTAGCACTGGCACCCATATCACATAAGCCATGATAACAATGATCTCCTATTTTAAAAGAAATAACAGGCACGCCTACCACAGGTCTATGTTTATCTTTATCACAAGGTTTAGCAATTCTAGCAGTTTCACCTTCGAACTGAATAACATGCCCATCAATATTATCAGACAAGAGATCTTTAACAATAGCAATATTAGGTTCTACTTTAACTTGCTCAGGAGGTGTATAAGTTCTAATATTTCTTTTACGAACAATAGTTGAAGCTTTAGCATGATCCTTTATTCTAACAGGGAAAGGTGGTTTCTCAACATAAGAAGTAGGAACAATAGGATTATTATAAGTGACAGTATTTTCTTCAACTTTAATAGGTGCAGCTACTTTTACTTCTATGGGAGGATGATATTTAAACCACTTCTCCTTAGGGAGATCAACATAAGTAGCAAAAGATTCACAGAAAGAAGCTACTATATCAGAGTCAAGTCCATATTTAGTGCTAAACTTACGGAAAATATCGGTGTCCATAAAAGATTTAACACAATCAAACTTAGGTGTCATACCTGACTCCTTACCTTCGTCGAGGTCCCAATCTTCAGAGTTGCGTTTAATTCTATCCAATAAATTCCATCCGAATTCAATAGTCTTCATCATAAAAGAGCCAACACAAGAAGTATCGAGCATGGTGCGATTGTTTTCAGAAAGCCGAGCATAAAAATTTTGAATGATCATTTCTCTTGAGAGCTCATGATTGGGGCATGAATATAACATTGATTTAAGCCTCCCCCAAGCTTGAGCGATGCTTTCTCCTTCGCGAGGCCAGAAATTATATATATAATTGCGATCACGATGAACAAGATGCATAGGGTAATACTTTTGATGAAATTCCAACTTCAATCTTTTATAGTCCCAGGATCTCATATCATCACATAGCCTATACCATATCAATGCGTCTCCCTTCAAAGATAAAGGGAAGACCTTCTTATTAGCAACATCATCGGGTATACCTGCAAGCTTAAATAATCCACAAACTTCATCCACATATATTAAGTCCTCATCAGGATGCTTTGTTCCATCTCCTGTAAAAGAGTTAGCTAACAATTTTTCCATCATACCCGAAGGAAATTCAAAAGGAGTTTCATTTTCAATAGGTTCAGTAGGTTGAGGAGCAACTCTTTTCTCTACTGGACGGGGTGAAGATACCCCGAACAAGCCCTTCAGAGAATTACTTTCCATAGTAGCAAGTGACAGTAAATTTCAGCAGACTATATAAATTTTTCCTTACCAAATTCCACCTACCAAAGGCGTTACACTCCCCGACAACGGCGCCAGAAAAGAGTCTTGATGACCCACAAGTATAGGGGATCTATCGTAGTCCTTTCGATAAGTAAGAGTGTCGAACCCAACGAGGAGCAGAAGGAAATGATAAGCGGTTTTCAGCAAGGTATTCTCCGCAAGTACTGAAATAAGTGGTAACAGATAGTTTTGTGATAAGATAGATTGTAACGAGCAACAAGTAACAAAAGTAAATAAAGTGCAGCAAGGTGGCCCGGTCCTTTTGTAGCAAAGGACAAGCCGGAACAAACTCTTATAATAGGAAAAGCGCTCCCGAGGACACATGGGAATATCGTCAAGCTAGTTTTCATCACGTTCATATGATTCGCGTTCGATACTTTGATAATTTGATATGTGGGTGGACCGGTGCTTGGGTGCTATTCTTACTTGAACAAGCATCTCACTTATGATTAACCTCTATTGCAAGCATCCGCAACTACAACAAAAGTATTAAGGTAAACCTAACCATAGCATGAAACATATGGATCCAAATCAGCCCCTTACGAAGCAACACCTAAACTAGGGTTTAAACTTCTGTCACTCTAGCAACCCATCATCTACTTATTACTTCCCAATGCCTTCCTCTAGGCCCAAATAATGGTGAAGTGTTATGTAGTCGACGTTCACATAACACCACTAGAGGCTAGACAACATACAACTTATCAAAATATCAAACGAATACCAAATTCACATGACTACTAATAGCAAGACTTCTTCCTTGTCCTCAGGAACAAACGTAATTACTCACAAAGCATATTCATGTTCATAATCAGAGGGGTAATAATATGCATATAGGATCTGAACATATGATCTTCCACCAAATAAACCAACTAGCATCAACTACAAGGAGTAATCAACACTGCTAGCAACCTACTAGCACCAATCCCGGACTTTGAGACAAGAATTGGATACAAGAGATGAACTAGGGTTTGGAGATGAGATGGTGCTGGTGAAGATGTTGATGGAGATTGCCCTCTCCCGATGAGAGTAGCGTTGATGATGACGATGGTGATGATTTCCCCCTCCCGGAGGGAAGTATCCACGGCAGAACAGCTCTGCCGGAGCTCTAGATTGGTTCCGCCAAGGTTCCGCCTCGTGGCGGCGGAGTATCGTCCCGAAAAGTTCCTTCTGATTTTTTTTCTCATCGAAAGACTTCATATAGGAGAAGATGGACGTCGGAGAGCCACCAGGGGGCCCATGAGGTAGGGGGCGCGCCCTGGGGGGGCGCCCCCCACCCTCGTGAGCAGGGTGTGGGCCCCTGGCCTTCATCTTTGGCGTGGATTTTTCTTTATTTATTTTAAGATGTTCTGTGGAGTTTCAGGACTTTTGGAGTTGCGCGGAATAGGTCTCTAATATTTGCTCCTTTTCCAGCCCAGAATTCCAGCTGCCGGCATTCTCCCTCCTTATGTAAACCTTACAAAATAAGAGAGAATAGCCATAAGTATTGTGACATAAAGTGAAATAACAGTCCATAATGCAATAAATATTGATATAAAAGCATGATGCAAAATGGACGTGTCAGAGGCCCTGGTGAACCATGGAGGTACAGGGGCACTCGATCACAATGGAGCCAACCCTGACGTTGTGGTGCAATCTGCACCTGTTTAGTAGTTTGGTGATATGTTGTTCTTAGGGTTCCGCTTGTTTCCAATGTTAGCACGCAATGTTCTGTCTGTGTTTTTTGCTTGGGGTTGTACCTTTCGGTTGTATCATTGTTGGTTATTTGGCAGGATTGCTTCATTTTGCATTCAAGAGAGAGTTGCTTTAGTTTTCTTATCTATACTATTAAAGGAGAGTTCATACGTTGATGTTTTGCTTGTAGTCATTAATGCAAAAACAATGTGAAAACATATCATCAAATCAATTTGAAACTCAAACCATTAATGCACTGTTTAAATAAGTACTCTCCTTATATTAAATAAGTACTCTTGTGGAGTATTTTTTATGTCAAATCAATTCTAGAACTGAGTCATTGATGCAATTAATTAATTAGATAGGCATATAATGTGGCCTGCATATAATTAATAGTAGGGCATTTTTAACCATATTTCCCCTAATATTCCCTCTTTTTCGGGTTGAAGGTCTCAACTCAGAAAAAATAGATTCCCATTATATTAGGCTTACTTTGAGTCTAATTGAGTTAAAGTGCTTTGACTCTCATGCCACATTTAATTCATAGTGATGAGAGAGAGGGATTTAGTGGTCATACATGCATCTTATGTTGCATGCATCATGCAAGTCTGATTAGAGGGAGAGAGCTGCATTTATTGCTTTTGAAGAAAAATATTTTATTAGATAGTTCTATATCCACAAATTAGGGAGAGAACTGCGGTCGACCTCGCGCATGCCGCGACGCCTCGCCTCCTCGTGCTTGAAGGCGGACCATCTCTTCTAGTTCGGCGAGTCAAAGGCGAGGTGGCGTCGCGGCGCTGCTCCGGCGTCAGCAGTGCCCGCCGGCGCGACACCTCCTTCACGTGCGCCCTAGCCGACCGCGGCGCCGCCGGCACTGGGATCCTCTCTGGATCCAGATGCTAGTCGTGCGGCAGGGTGACGTCGGGGTACGGCACAGGCACGCGGTGTTGTCAATGCCACTCCGCCTGGTGCACTGGCACGTTCACGCGCTGCCTCTGCCGGCGAGCCGGTGCTGGCGGAGGCGGGAGGAACTCCGAGGGGAAAGGGACGGCGGGGGCCTTGCCCTTGGCCTTGCTGCTGCCGGCGCCGGAGAAGAGCCCCATCTCGCTGTGGTGGTGGTGGCTAGGGTTTGCCGGCGATGGGGGAGCAGAGCTGGCTAGATGTGGATGGCGAGTTTGGATAAGGACGGCCCCGCCGCACGATCGGCTTAAAAAAAGACGACCGCCGTCGCTGACGCGTGGGTCTGTGGTCATAAATTAAGCTGACCGCGTGAGTAACGATAGTTGGACGGCCACCATGTAAAGACGCGGCGGACGCTAAGAAGGCGCGCGTGGCGTCCGTTCCGCGTCCGTGCCGACGCATTTGAGGCGCAAATTTGGGCCACAAATGCGTCGGCGCGGACACAAAGCTGACGTGATTTAGGTTTGTTCGGCACGTTGAATGGTCATTTTTGTCTGTGCCGACTTAAACAGACGCAGACAGACGAAATGGGTCGTCCCATTGAAGTTGTTGTTAGTTCATTAGTGGTGAGCTCTGCGATCAGTTGCCTACCCAGCACCCACGGTAATAACATCTCCAGTCCACCGCAGAGCTCTCCGCTCCAACGACACTCGGCAGAATGCACGGCGTTCGGCGGAATGCCGGGCACATGACATGATAGCATATCTCGTCGCGCCGCGGTTTGAATGGCGAACAGCTGCCCGCGTCTCCCTCGCCGGCTGAAACCGCTCTCACTTTTCCTCTCCGTAGGCCACCTGTTGCTTGCGCCCGACCGGCAGAATGCACGGCGCTCGGCGGAATGCCGGAATGTGACTACATTTCCTGTACCTCGCGCGCTTTGCAGTTGCAGACGAGTGCACAGCATGCATCCATCCATGGCCTCCTGAACCTGAATGGTCCGCGGCTCCTCTAATACTGTTCGCCGGCCGCTGTACAGCGCAGGCAAGTACACGCCTGATGGAGTGTGTTCAGGCCTGATCTTATGGGTCATGATGATGCTTTTGGTTACGCGTAGATAGATAGTACTACAGTATGTGGAGGGACGGACATGCGCTGGTCTGTCCGACGCAGCCCCTGGCGGGTCTTGGCGCCGCACAGAGAGGAGACGATGATGGCCTGTTCGTTTTTGGTCCAGGTGAACAGTAGAGGCAGGTGGATGCGACGCCCGCGCCAAGACTTGCAGAGCTTGCCCTGGCTCTGGATGGAGCCCCTAGAGAGTAGAGTCCGGTGCTCTGTCTGTCTGTCGGTACGAGATGGATCGTCTCTGGTAGCCGTAAGACGGTAAGACGGGCGCGTATGTAGAGACATAGCTGCGTTTCTCGGCCTGCGCGTGTACACAGGACTGGCTACTTTCTGTATACAAACGATCGGCTTAGGGCCAAGCCTACCCGCGACGGGCCTCGCTTTGTCGCTTGCTCCAGAAATTAGCCTTTCTTTTTATATTTGAATTTAGAGCATAACGTAACACTGAATCCTACCTGAACTGCAACATTTCTTGTGAAATTTCGCCGTGCAAACAGGCACCTGCCGTGCAGAATGATTCCTCGAGCATTTCATTTCCGAGAAGACATGTCAGCTTTGTTCCACTGTGTGCTTCACTGTACGAGGCTCAACTTGCTAGAGCTGAATTATTAAGACATGCTGCACTACAGTACACTCCCTCATCCTGAACCCTATTGTTTTGCTCATTGTTTTGTTCGATCTGATGCGCTGCCGGAGATCTTTCTGATGGAAGAGCCATGGCTTCTCCCTCCATAGTAAACCCAGTGGAGCGGACCCCTTAAGGCTAAATTTCATGTTTTGATCTTTTCTGAAACCTATTCGAGATGTGACTCTGGTTTGAAAAAAAATTCAAGATCCGACCCTTTTGCTACTGCCAGGGTCCATGGCGGTAGGGTATAACAGCCTACCGTCAAAGTCCCTGACGGTAGGGTTGCATGTCCTACTGCAAATTTTTTTTAAGTATTGAACACAGTGCGTGCTCGTGTCTACCGCCGAGCACCTTGATGGTAGGGTTGTACAGGCTACTACCAGTCAAATGACGGTAGGGATGTTTCCTACCGCCAAGGTCTCTGGCGGTAGGCTGTTACACCCTATCGCCATGAACCCTGGAGGTAGCAAAAGAGTCAGATTTCGAAAAAAAATCAAACTAAGATTAGATCTCAAATAGGTTTCAGAAAATGGTTAAAACACGAAAATTTGCCACCGCTTGAGACCGAACCCCTGATTCCTTTCAGACATCGCAAGTGTCCATCCTTCAGACCTAACCTGATGTTACGTACAGTACATGGTTGTTATGCGTCTCAGTTAGTCCCAGACGCCAAATTCTGCGCGGCCGCATCCGCATGTGGTCACTGCGTAGGAGGTCCTATATTCTCCAAGAATACAGCGCCAAATTGTCTACTCCTCTAGCTAATGATACGTATAACGCCATGGCCCGCTCAGGACAAGATCCAGAAGTACAGCGGCTTTGTCTCTCTCCGCAGCTTTCTGCAGGCCAGTACCGGCGGCTAGAGAGTTATGCGAGCGAGTGATTAATTCCTTTCCTTGTGCCACTGAGAATTGCAAGGTTTTAAGCGGCAGTTGGAGAGCATTTTCCACTTGTTAGGCGGCTATGTGGAGTCACTTTCATTCTGAATATTCGGAGATTTTTGTTTCAACATGGTGGATCTTGCCTTTTTATTCGTCAATTGAAAATGCATCTGTTAGGTCGTGGTCTTGGAAAATACTACGTACTAGTGTAGCAAATACTTTGTCGTGGGGCTTCTTATAAAGACCATCTGACGGCCTATCGAATGATTCTTCTGCCATGGTATACAGTACCGTTGCATAAATATACACTTGCAGATGGCAACACCGGAGTTATGTGAAACTGCTTCTTAATTCTGCGGTTCTAAAACTGTGCATTATATATTTTTCTTAAATGGGAAGTTCAGAGACATAAGAACCAACTCTTTTACTACTAATGATTCCTTTTTAGCAGTCCCTTCGGGGACATCCGATTCCTTTTTAGCACTGTAACTTTTACCAATGACTTGCATGCGGAAAATACTGAAGCTGGGAATAGACATCTCGCTCGGACACACAAAAAGCATGTGTCTTGAACGAAGTGTTATGTTATCTGCACGTCGTCGAGAATCAAAGTGTCAGACTACAGAATGAATGTAGGCGCAGAGTAGGACGTGCAGGAACACAGCCACACAGGGCTATCTGTAGCTGCAAGGTGGCAAAAAACGAACTGCCAGGGAATATGGAGGCACAAAAGAGTAGGCCGTCAGATTTTACCAGCAGCACAGTACAGTGCATGACTGCAAATTTTCTTGTTTCCATCTCGATCCGTTCTCTTGCGATTTGCTTTGACGGCCCTCCGTCCACAAGGACACGATAGAGTATGTAAAGCCCATTTCATTCCCTCATAGATTCCGACCTTACAGCGAGCATCAGAGTCAGTTGATTAATTGTTCTCTCTGTGATAGTCAAATTCCGATATTATTTGGGACAGTCGACCATTTCAGACCATTAGATGCAGATTTTACGTCTCCTAACTCTTCTTCTTCTCCAGCAGGCCATCGCACGGGCCGTCGGCCAAACTGCTGGCCCCCGGCCCCCACGGCCGGCGGCGCTCACACGAGCGCCTCGCCGCCCCGCGCTCCCCCCTCCCCTGTTGGTCTTCCACCACCCCCGGCCATCCCTCTACCCCTCCCCCCCCTCCACGTCGAGTTTTTTCTTCGGCGAGGCCCCACCACCGCTCCCACCCTAAACCCTAAGGTAGATAATGGGGTAGCACTCCGGCGAGCCTCTTCCTTCTCCTTTCTTCCCTCCGGTAAACTCTAAAAAATTGACTGGGCTTAATTTGAAATTCAGTCAATTGTCATTTAACTAATGTGAACGGACACCAAGAACACAGCACTATTCTACATACATGATCGTTGAGGTGATCGCATCGGGAGATGATTGAGGCGGCCGGGCCAATCCGATTATCAAACGGTTAAGCCAGCCAGGGAGCCACATCTCCATGGTTCTTCTTATCCGGTGATGAACGGCGACGGGTGACCCGCCGGGGAAGACCCGCAGGCCGGCCCCGTATGGACACGCGGCCATGCATGTTGGGACAGACAAATAATTGGCGCCAGAAAGGCAGAAAACATCGCTACATATTGCTTGCTACTAGCTTACACGCAAACAATGACAATGGCGCGTGCCGCCGGCCGGAGTTACCCATGCACGCAACTACTACCAGGATAGGATCGGACTAATGTTACAGACACGCTTCCGTTTCCAGCTCAACCAGCTACCTAGCACGGTCCTCCGGCGTGCACCTCGGCGACCATCTGGTGCACCGCCGCCGCGATCTCGTCCACCGTTGACAGCCGGCACTCGTCCTCCATCTGCGCGCGGCACAGAACGGCGTCATTTAATCACGGCATCAGACCTGCACGGCATGGAACAGAGTGCGGATGTGCATGGCAGAGTAATGTGTCTGAGGCTCACCCTGAGGCTGAAGGAGTAGAAGACCAGGTGGTCGGCGGTGGCGGTGGCGTTGAGGTGGAGCACGGTGAGCCCGAGGCACTGCATCGCCACCACCATCCTCACCAGCTGCCTCGGCCGCCGCGGCGCCAGCACCTTCACACTCGCGTGGCTCTCCGCCACGGCCACCTCCACGTCGGCCACGCCCCGCCGCGCCCCGGAGCCGTCGGCAGCGCCCGCGCCCGCGCCCACGGAGTACTGAGGGAACGTGAAGAACCCGGCGAACGGCGGCGTCGACGCCAGCTGCGCGCGCCGCCGCTTCTGGGCCTCAAGCGACTGCAGTAGCTGCTCCAGCTCCTTGACGAAGTTGATCGCCCCGGCCACGATCGACGCCTGGTCACCCTGCATCACACGGCACAAACAGAACATGCCATTGATTGATTAGCCAGGTCGCGAGCAGAGCAGGCAGCGCGAATCATTCGGCGCACGGCCGGTCGAGAATGTACCACGCGCGCGCGCGCGCGACACGCCGTGCCACGTTTCCGCCACCCACCACGGACGGAAGTACAGATTCGATCCGTGACGAGTGGAACCAAAGCCGAAAGGCAGAGCGGAGCTGGCCGTGTGCATGCATGGGGAGCAATGGCATCGCTGCGACGACGGGATTGGACACCCGTCACAGTGAAAGAAAGGCCGGGGGACAGCCAGCGATGTGGTGAGCGCCGGGCCGTTCGTGCATGCATGCATGCCATCGGCTGTGAGTTGTGACACGACCGGTAGAGCCTAGCTTGGTTGGGATAATGGTACGGGTCGAGGCCGGGAGCGTACGCTCGCGCCTGCAGCGCACAGTGAAAGGTGTACTACCCGATGATGCGTCGTGTGCGCACGTACGTACCCGCTGCGCGTAGGAGGGCGGCATGGAGGACCGGAGCACGGCCAGGTAGTCGTTCATCTGGCGCCGCCGGTTGCGCTCCACGGCGATGTGGTTGCGCCGCTGGCTCTCCGTCTCCTCCCTGTTCTTCACCGCCTTGGGGCGCCGCCGCCGCCTCCGCGCGGCCGCGGACGACGAGGCCTTGCCGCGGCCGGACGCCGCGGGCGTAGTCGGGGCGACGGCAGCCGGCGGCGACACGGGCCGGCAGTGATTCTCGTCCCAGTTCCCCTCGACGGCCGCGGCCCAGGCGTAGTTGGCCGCCTCTTCTTGGAGCACCACGCCGCCCTTCTCCTCGAACTCGTCAACAATGCTGATGCCGCGGCCCAGCGACGGCGCGTACATGGACATCGCCGCGGCCACCTTGTCCGTGCTGCACGCGAGGTGCTCATGCGGGAACACCACGGCTTCCAGCGCCATAGGATCGAGCTTCCGCTTAGCCACCAGCTAGAGACCCAGCCTCACACCATACCACTACCCGGTGAAGCCAAGAACAAGAAGAGACCAGCCTATGGACACGAGATTGGGGGAAGCTAGGTCGCGCTCAGCGCCGTGGGCAGCTGGGCATGCATGCCATGGAACTATGGAGGAGAGGGGGAGGGAGGAAGGACGGATGCAAGTGAGACGCGTGGTCGCTTTAAGAGCGTTGCGGCGCGGAACGAATAATACGGAGGGCCTGATCGGGACAAAGACCCGATCTGCCACTGGCATGTGGGATGTGGCGATTAGCCGATCGATGGGGCAGGAGATATTCTTTAGTTGGCCATAATTGCACTCGACTTTCACGAATCTGTCATATGGGTTCATTTTGGTCCATGAGCCATGAAATCGTAAAATGCAATTCATTTCTGATCCAAATGAGGCTATCTCTGCATGTTGTGCCACGTTCGTCAAATCGGCTCTGAACCATGTATGGAAGTTTGCCGATGACCCCTGCCATTCCTTGAAATCGCATAAAAATGCCACACACACACACACACATAGGGATGAAAACAGAGCGGAAGCGGACGGAACTAGGTGCTACCATATTTGTTTTCATATTTTTTGCAGAAGCGGAAATGAATATGGAAACCCCGGAAATGAATACGGAAACAAATACTACCGGAAACAGATACGGAGCGAATACAGAGTGGACACGAAAACAGAACGGTGTGTTGACCGGAACTTAAAACCCCCTTGAATCATAGAGAAAGACACACAAAAAACAAAGAAATTTAAGAAATTTTTAACGTGGCTACATGATAATATGGTTGTGTTGTTAACATAGGGTAGTATTGTAATAGTACATGACAATTCCGTATTGTGTCTAGTTGAGAATGTGTGTGGAAGTAAAAGTTGGTCCTCAAATGATCCAGTCTGCTCATTGTGTCATTGTGTGTTGTTTGGTAATTGGGCTACAAAGCAGCCATGGGCCTATAGTAGAAACGGAAATTCCATATTCACGGAAACGGAAAATTCCGTTTCCGCGCCTGTTCCACCGGAAAACACCGTTCCGTTTTTGTTTCTGTTTCCGCATAAAAAATTCCACTTCCATTTCCATTTTGCAAATTTCCGTTTCTGTTTTCATATTTCCTCTCCATTTTCATTTTTCCTCCGTAAAAGCGGAAACTTTCCACTCCATTTTCATCCCTACACACACACACACACACGCACGCGCGCACACACACACACACACCTACACCTGTACGTTCATCTATTCATGCTAACCCTAGCACGCCGATTTGCGGGCACTGCGTCTTGGGAGTGATGACAATATCGACTTGGTGAGACAAGTGGGCGCACAAGGGGAGGCTCGTGTGCTCTCTTTGCTCTACCGCTACCAACGCCGCTCCCATCAACGAGGGAGCGGCACATGCCAAGTCACACCAAAGGCAGGCCAACATGAAGGAATAGTTGCTCTTGTGTCCATCCTATTCCGGAAGGAGGAAGCCTCGCGAGTGGAGCCATAGGATTAGTTTGCTCTTCGCCCCACTCAGTCATTGTGCAGATAGCTCAAGTGAGAACAAACGGCTAGTTTTTTTAGCCGAGACCGTAGAACAATCGTTCTACGGTAATTATATTATAAATAAAGTAAGAACAAAGTCATAAGTACAAATCAACCTATGCCTACTCTAGGAAACATAAATAACATATTAATCTGGTCCTAACATGTGATTAATCCAGGTCCTGATCTTGACAGCCTTACTAGCTTTAGCTCGAAGTTCAGATGCCCATAAACCCTTCTTAAGATAGAACTTCCAAGTATTGCGATGAGGAGGTGCAGATCGAAAGATTTTATCATTCATGACCGACCAGATACCCCAGCATCCCATGATGATGATGTCAAATGCAATCTCAGCAGGAAGAGTGCTCATTGCCAATGTGATTTCATCATGAGCAGAAACTCCTCTCTGTTTTCCTGGTATAATAAGATCCCAACATGCCATGGCAAATGGGCAGTCCCAGAAAAGATGCATGGCAGTCTCCTCAGTGTGGTGCGAGCAAAGAGCACAATTGTAATCTGGCAGATACATGTTTTTGCGATGAAGCAAATTCCTAGTGTTTACTCTATCCTGATATAGCATCCAAAAGAAAATCTTGTGTCGAAGTCTGCATGAGGAGTTCCAGAGATGCTTGAAGGTGTGATGGTGTATCGTTGTTTGTTTGAGAGCAAAATACATCTTCATGGAGGAATACTGACTACAGTTCCAGGTATAGATCCAGCTATCTTGGGCAGCGAGAGCCCCTCTTGTAGTGAGAGTTTGGGACAAAGTGTTGAGTTGCTGGTATGCTTGGAGAGATAGAGGTCGATGAAAGAGTTGACTGATGTCTTGATGTTCCATTACTTGGTGTAAAGAAATACTGCTTCCATAGCAAATGAGAAGAGCTCAGGGTAGGTGTGTGAAAGAGGCTCTCCCGACCAATTATCCGTCCAAAAAAGTGCAGTATCCCCCAATCCTGCCTTACAGATGGCATGCATCTTATAAGTGGGCAGAAGTTTGCAAATCTCTTTCCACCAAAATGACCCAACTACACGCTCTCCAGGCAATGAGGATTGGTAGTAGGTCTCCCAACTAATCTGCACCCATGGGGTGTCTGCTTTGTTGAGGAACTTGTGGCTGAATTTCATCAACAGTGCTTGATTATGTGTGGCTATGTCAAGAACACCTAGTCCTCCAATTTTTTTGGGGGTTTACACACCTTCTCCCAAGAAATCATAGGAGGGCCTGAGTCTAGTGTACCAAATTTCCTCCAGAAACACTGCTTGAGGTAGATGTTGATTTGCTTGATCACAGCTTTTGGCAGTGGGAGTGTGCACATGGAGAATGTGGGCATGCTTGTGAAGACTGACTTGAGCAGAGTGAGTTTATCCCCAGAAGAAAGCAGAGTGGAGCAGCTCAACAGTGTGGTTTCAATCTTCTTCAACATTGGCAAATAATCAATAACTCTGGGTTTGGTGATGCCGAGAGGAAGTCCAAGATATGTGTGAGGCAAGGTGCCTATGTTACATCCCATAAGTTGTGACAGTTGGATCATCTTATCCTCAGGAGTATTAATGGAGATCATGGTAGATTTGAAGTAATTTACTTTGAGCCCAGTATAAGCAGCAAAATGAAGCAGGAAGCTTTTAATGTGAGTGAGTTTCTAGGCCTCAGCATTGAACACAAAAATGGTATCATCAGCATACTGAATGATGGGGTAGTCAGGGCATGAGGTATGCTGAAGTGGTGAGCTAATGAGGGAATTTTGCATAGCTTCATTCATCATTATTTGCAATAAATCTGCGGCTAGGAAAAATATCAAAGGGGAGAGAGGATCTCCTTGTCTGACCCCTTTTTTACAGAGGAATTGTTTGCCAGGAATACCATTGAGAAGGACTGATGAGTATCCAGTGCCATAAATCATCTTAATCCAATTGATCCACCTATCTCCAAACCCTTTAGATTTGAGTAAATCAATGAGAGTGGAATGGTTGAGCATGTCAAATGCTTTCTCAAAATCTAATTTCTGTAAAATAATTTCCTTTTTTGAGTGATGGCATTGGTGGATGTACTCATATCCCCATGCAAGACAGTCTTGAATGCACCTATTATTCGGGAAACCATACTGATTACTATGGATCAATTTGAGGATGATCTTTTGCAGCCTGTTAGCCAGAAGCTTAGTGATAATCTTCAAGGTGCAGTTCAAGAGAGAAATAGGTATAAATGCAGCTGGGGTGCATGCATCATCTGATTTGGGAATCAAAGTGACAAATGAATAGTTGATGCTCTAAAGGTTAACAGTGCCATTATAGAACTCCTGAATGAGTGAATAGAAATCCTTAGCAATAATATCCCTGCAGTGTTTGATGAAGGCATCATTAAAACCATCTGGGCCAGGAGACCTGTCATTGGGCATTTCCTGGACCACTTTATCTATCTCCTCTTTTGTGAAAGGGTTTTCAAGGGTGTGAAGATCTTCATGATGCTGCAAAAGATGACGAAGGAGAAGTGGATTCTGTGCAGTAACTGAGGTGCCCAATCTATCCTTGAAAGCTCTAAAAAGAATTACTGCTTTTGCATTATGGTCATGATGCTCATTACCAGCTTCATCTTTAAGCATAACAATACTATTGTGTCTGAATTTAACTGTTGCTTTTGCTTGAAAGTATTTCGTGTTGGCTTCACCCACTTGAATTTGCCTAATAGTGGCTCTTTGTTTCTAATAAATTCTCTGATGTTCAAGGATCTTGGCAAGATGTGCTTTGACAATATCTCTTCCATTGGCTTCAATAGTACTCAGGGGTCTGAACTCTTCAATGGCATCATAGCAAAGTGTAAGTGCATCTAGTGCCACCCGTAGTTGGTTTTGGAGTATTGACGACAAACTTAGTTGAGGGACTAATGTGTTTGTGAGAATTGCAGAATAACACAGGTAGAAGGCCCTCATTGATTCGGTTTTCCTACCAGAGATGACCCCTAAAAATGTATGAAGACATTGATGTCAAAGGTGGTATATGAAGATATTCACATTGAAGACTGACAAGAGAAGACATCGCATGAAGCCTATGGAGCTCGAAGACTTAGATCTTTCGTAGTTCTTTTTCTTCTTTGTTGAGTCATAGGAACCACCGTACTGTTAAGTGGGGTCCAAGTGAACCAGTCAGAATGACTGAAGTGATGCTTAACCAAAACCTATGTCTTCGAGTGAAGACTATGAGAGCGAAACTTGTCCAGAGTCGGACAAGTTAGCTTTGCTTGTAGCCCAAGTAAAGCTGCCGCGTGAGTTTGAAATCTGACTGTTGGAACACGTGTCAGTTCCTTAGTGACCCAGGGTCATTTCGGACAAATCAGGTCGGGTTGCCTAGTGGCTATAAATAGCCCACCCCCTATAACCATAAACGGTTGGCTGCTCAGAGTTAGTGTACGGCTTTTGTCATTTGAGAGCAACCCACCTCGAAGCCTTTGAGAGAGAATTCCTTGCGAGGATAAAGCCCTAACCACCCAGAGCCTAAGAGTGTTAGGCATCACTTAAGGCTTCTTGTCCGTGTGATCTGAAGACTTATTACACTTGAGGATTGTGAATCCTCCAGCCGGTTAGGCGTCGTGTTCTGAGCATCTAAGAGACATTGTGGATTGCCGGTGAACGAAGTCTGTGAAGGTTTGGGAGTCTACCTTGAGGACTTACCAGAGTGATTGAGCGAGGTCTGTGTGACCTTAGCTCAAGGGGAATACGGTGAGGACTGGGTGTCCTGAGCTGCGTGTTCAGGACTGGGTGTCCGAGACTGTGTGTCCTCAGGTTTAAATACCTAGCCGCCCTAACCAGACGTACAGTTGTCACAGCAACTGGAACTGGTCCAACAAATCATTGTCTTCAACGAGTCACTGGTTTCATCCTTCCCTTCTTTTTTACTTACTGTTGGTCCTTGTGAAGTCATTGTATGATTGCACTATCTTTTGTCTTCACTGAGTGACTGCGTGTTTTTTTTGGATTCATAATATCTTCCTACCTGATCCTTACTACATTGCTCCTATTAGTCATTGTGCTTTCACTCCATTGAATACTTGACTATGGTTTGCCTAGTGTAGTCTACCTTCCGCTGCATGGTAATAGGTTTATTTCTATCGTTTGTCTTCATAACTTCCACGTTTTGAAGACTTTCATAAAAATCGCCTATTCACCCCCCTCTAGTCGATATAACGCACTTTCAATTGGTATCAGAGCAAGGTACTCCCTTGTTCTGTGTGATTCGGTTTAACCACCTGGAGTTTTAGCTATGTCGACTGCAGGGATAATCAAAGTCTCCGTTGCGTGCCCCGTCTTCGATGGAACTGAATATCCCTACTGGAAGAATAAGATGCGCATGCATCTTGAAGCCATTGACGTCGATCTATGGTATGTCGTCAAGAACAGCGTTCCCAAGGCTGGAGAAGGTGTCACTGCTGCTGACGTCAAGAAGTTTGTTCAACTGGACTCTACTGCCAAGAATATCATCTGTGGTCATCTGACCAAAGGACAGTATGGCCGCGTGAGTGCTTTGGAAACATCTAAGCTAGTCTGGGACTGGCTCTCCAAGGTCAACGAAGGCGTCTCAACCCAGAGAGATCAGAGAATCAGTGTCCTTCGCAACCTCTTCAACCGCTTCAAGAGAAATGACAATGAGAATGTCCAGCTCACATTTGATCGACTCACTGACATCACGAATGAGCTTCAAGCCCTTGGCGCTACTGAGATCACCAAGCATGAAGTCGTCAAGACACTACTGAGATCACTTGACAGTTCGTTTGACACCCTAGCCCTGATGATTCAAGAACGTCCTGATTTCAAGACACTCGATCCGTCTGACATACTTAAGAGGCTCAACACACATGAGTTTCAGCTTTCTGAGAAAAGAGATATCTACGGTCCAAACTATGGGCGAACTCGTGCCTTGAATGCAAAAGCTGTCTCCTCATCTGAAGAAGAATCTGACAGCAGTTCTGATGATCCTGAAGACATTGGAAGGGAACTTGCTATGCTTGTGAAGAAGTTCCAAAAATTCACCAAGAAGAAAGGTTTCAGAAAGTCTTCACGATCAAGCTCAAGGAATGATGAAGTTTCTGCTCATGACTATAAGAAGAAAACATGTCACAAGTGCAAGAAACCTGGCCACTTCATCTCTGAGTGTCCGCAGTGGGACAATGAGAACAAAAAGAAGAAGAAGAGCAAGAAATATGACTCTGACGACAAGAAGAAGAAGAAATACTCAAAGTCTTCTTCCAAGTCTTCCTCAAAGTCTTCATCACACAAGAAGATCTCATCTGGCAAGGCACGTGCGTTTGTTGGCAAGGAAATGGATTCAGAGGAGGAGTCCGCTTCTGAGGAGGCGGAGGTGGAGTCTGAGGAGGAGTCCGATTCTGGCGTCGCAAGTCTGGCTACAGCATACGTTGCCAAGTCCATCTTCAACACTGAAGACAATGACTTCATCACCGACACCGATGCAAATGACAAGGACTACTCCGCTCCTACCTACCGCTTCATGGCACGCGGTGCCAAGGTAAACACCCGCACTACTCACTATCAAACATCTAGTGACGATGACTCTGATTGTGGTTCAAAACCCAGCTACAAAACACTTGCTAAAATTGCAACTGAACAACAGAAAGCCATGGAACATATTCAAAAATTGTTAGACAAAAGAGATGATCTGTTAGGCGCTGAAATGACTCGATCTGAGTCCTTAATTGAAGACATAAAAAATCTTCACGTTAAGTATGAGGAACTTGAAAGTCGTCATGAAACGCTCTCAACAACTCATGAAAAGCTTTCCTATGGTTATCTTCAAAGGAAGCAAGATCTTGAGAAATTGAGAGCGGCTCATGAAGATCTTCAAAAGGAAAATGAGTCACTTTGCGCCAAACAGATCAGTTCCGCTCAGGAAGGATTTGAACCACCATGTCTTAAATGCATTGAGCGTGATAATACTACTTCTGTTGCTGAATGTTCTACTGCTGCTACTGTTGCAATATCTTCAACTGTTGATGTGGAAACTAACCCCTCTGCTGAGGATACCACTGCTATTGCTGATGAGAATGCTAGGTTTAAGACATTGCTTGAAACAGGGATGTACAAAAGTCTTAAAGGGCATCAGACACTATGTGATGTCCTCAAAAAGCAAATCTTGAACTGAAACCCGAGGAAAGAGGGTGTTGGGTTCGTAAGGAAAATGAATGTTGATGGCTCTTACTGGAAACCTGAGCAGTACCCCAAAACCACATGGGTTGCTGCAAAGGAATGTTCAGCAGATCCATCCACTCTATCTGGCTTCACTTGTGCAAACCCCATTGTCATTGATGAATCCTTTGATGCAAACTATAAACTGTTTAAGAATCAGAATGGTGAAGTGTTTGCCAGGTACATTGGTACTAACTGCAGGAATGGACCGCCTATGAAGAAGATCTGGGTTCCAAAAAAGTGTCTGAAGAATCTTCCTGTGAATGTCATCATGACACCACACGTGAAGAAGACAAACCCCAGACCACAGGCTTCATACGGTCCAAAGGCTTCATACAGACAGAGGACTCACCTGAGTCGCACTAACGCAAATGTTTTGCAGGGAAACCATGCTCAGGCCTATGAATATGAGCGCGGTTCATCAAACCGCCATGTTCATAAGACCAAGAACTATTCTACTTATTCTTATGAGTACTATTGTCCGCCTGCAAGACTGTTTGCTAGGGCTCCAAAGCCAAAGTTCTCAGATGCTGCACTTAGACTTATTGCTTCTAAGCCACCCTTGAAGATGTGGGTGGCTAAGAAAGCTTAACTCTCTTTTGCAGGGAAAGGTCTCCAGCAGAAAACCAAAATCGTCTGACACTATTGCTGGGGACCTTAAACATCTTGTAGGGCGCAAGATCAAATGCCCGAATGGTCTTACTATGTACTTCGTTCCTGAATCGCTTGCTACTCTCCCTATTAGTCCTAATCTGGATCTAAGCTTTCATAACCCACTGGTTCGTTAAATGTTTTTGCTTCACAATTCTCTTCGTGAAGCCTATCCCCCTAACTGCACTGTAGGGTACGACACCAGCGTCTTCAGAATGGATTATTGATAGTGGGTGTACCAATCACATGACTGGCAAAAGAAGCCTTCTTATGGACTCAACCTTACGTCCATCCGACAAGAGTCACATCACATTTGTTGACACTGGTAAAAGTAAGGTACTGGGTCTAGGTAGAGTTGCAATCTCAAAGGATCAACACATGGATAAAGTCATGCTTGTTGAATCCCTTGGCTTCAAGTTAATGTCTGTCTCAGTGCTTTGCGATTTGAACATGATCGTAATGTTTGGAAAATATTGCTGCCTTGTTCTAATGGAATCTGACAAGTCTCTAGTGTTTGAAGGGTATCGGAAAGATGATTTGTATGTGGTAGATTTCTAAGCAGGACCACAGCTTGCCGTATGTCTTCTAGCAAAAGCTTCAGAATGCTGGCTCTGGCATCGGAGGCTAGGGCATGCTGGCATGAGGAACCTCCACACCCTTGCAAAGAAGAAGCATGTCATAGGCATCGAGGGCGTCAAGTTCAAGAAAGATCACTTATGCGGTGCCTGTGAAGCAGGAAAGATGACGAGGGCCAAACATCCCTCGAAGACAATCATGACAACCACTTGACCCTTCGAACTGCTTCACATGGATCTTTTCGGTCCCACTCATTACTCAACTCTTACTACTACTGCTTGTCTCTATGGCTTTGTCATTGTTGATGATTATTCTAGATATACTTGGGTGCACATAATCCTCTACAAGACTAAAGTGCAGGATGTCTTCAGACGCTTCGCCAATCGAGCAATGAACAACTATGGCGCCAAGATAAAGCACATCAGAAGTGACAACGGCACTGAATTCAAGAACACTGGCCTTGATACATATCTTGATACTTTGGGCATCACACATGAATTCTCAGCTCCGTACACGCCACAGCAGAATGGCGTCGTCGAACGCAAGAACAGAACACTCATTGAGATGGCCCGAATGATGCTAGATGAATACAAGACTCCAAGAAAATTCTGGCCTGAAGCCATTGATACTGCATGCCATACAATCAATCGTGTTTATCTTCACAAGCTTCTAAACAAGACATCTTATGAGCTCCTTACTGGCAAGAAGCCAAATGTCAGTTACTTCACAGTATTTGGCGCCAGGTGCTAGATCAAGGATCCACATCACACTTTAAAATTTGCACCAAAAGCACATGAGGGTTTTATGCTTGGATATGGAAAGGATTCACACTCCTACAGAGTCTTCAATCTCTTCCATTATAAAGTGGTTGAAACAGTGGATGTGCGGTTTGATGAGACTAACGGTTCACAAAGAGAACACCTGCCAAATGTGCTAGATGAAGTTCCTTCCAGCGAATCAATCAAGCTAATGGGAACTGGAGAAATCATACCCTCTGAAGCTCAACCTGAAGAGGAACTTATCATCTCCGCACCTGATCAACTTGAAGACAATGCTCAGCCTGAAGACAATCCCACTAACAATGATAATGAACAGCAAGAGCAAAACCTTCGCCCTGTACATCCTCGTGTTGCCAATGAAGTGCAGATTGAGAGAATAATTGATAGCATTAATGCACCTGGTCCGCTCACTCGTTCAAGGGCAACTCAGCTAGCAAATTTTTGTGGGCACTTCGCATTCGTCTCAATAACAGAACCCAAGAAAGTTGAAGAAGCCTTCATGGAACCTGAATGGATTCAAGCTATGCAAGAAGAGCTTCAACAGTTTGAGCTGAACAATGTATGGGAACTGGTTAAGCGTCCTAATCCTCGGAAGCACAACATAATAGGCACCAAATGGATATACCGCAACAAGCAAGATGAGCATGGTCAAGTTGTCAGAAACAAAGCTCATCTCGTTGCTCAAGGATATACTCAAGTGGAAGGCATTGACTTCGATGAAACATTTGCTCCTGTGGCTAGACTTGAAGCCATACACATACTGCTGGCCTATGTAAATCATCATAACATACTTCTATATCAAATGGAAGTGAAGAGCGCCTTTCTCAATGGCAAGATTGAAGAAGAAGTGTATGTTGCACAACCGCCTGTCTTTGAAGATCCAAAACATCCTGACATGGTATACAAGCTCAACAAGGCACTGTATGGCCTCAAACAAGCCCCTCGGGCTTGGTATGACACACTCAAATACTTCCTGAAGAGCAAAGGCTTCATACCTGGTTCCCTCGACCCCACTCTCTTCACGAAGACATATGACGGTGAACTGTTTGTGTGCCAAATATATGTGGATGACATCATCTTTGGCTGCACCAATCAGAAGTACAGTGAAGAGTTTGGATATATGATGCAAGAACAATATCAGATGTCCATGATGGGAGAGCTGAAGTTCTTCCTCGGTCTTCAAATACGACAGCAACGCAATGGCATCTTCATATCTCAAGAGAAGTATCTCAAAGATTGCCTGAAGAAGTTCGGTATGCAAGACTGCAAAGGCTTCACGACGCCAATGCCAGCCAAATATCATCTGGGTCCCGACGACAATGGTAAAGAGTTCGATCAAAAGGTATACCACTCCATGATTGGTTCTTTACTTTATCTATGTGCATCTAGGCCAGATATTATGCTTAGTGTTTGCATTGTGCTCGATTCCAAGCGGCACCAAAGGAGTCGCATCACTTAGCTGTGAAGCGAATTCTTCGATATTTGGCTCACACCCCAACTCTAGGATTATGGTATCCAAAGGGCTCAGAGTTTGATCTGGTTGGATTCTCGGATGCTGATTATGCTGGTGACAAGGTGGATCGCAAGTCTACATCAGGCACATGTCATTTTCTGGGACGATTACTTGTATGTTGGTCTTCAAAGAAGCAGAACTGTGTATCTCTCTCCACTGCTGAATCTGAATACATTGCTGCTGGATCTTGCTGCGCTCAGCTTCTGTGGATGAAGAAAACACTCAAGGACTATGGCATTCATCTAAAGCAAGTGCCACTCTACTGCGACAACGAAAGCGCCATCAAGATTGTCAACAACCCAGTTCAGCACTCGAAGACAAAGCACATTGAAATTCGTCATCACTTTCTCAGAGATCATGTTGTGAAGGAAGATATTGATATCATACACGTCAACACTGAAGAGCAATTGGCAGATATCTTCACCAAGCCCTTGGATGAGAAGAGATTTTGCAAATTACGGTGTGAGCTAAATATCTTGGAATCCTCAAATGTCCTGTGATCAGGCACACATCCTAACACTTATGCAGATTGATGACTTAGATGTGCAACACATGAAGTAAACTATATCTTCAATCAATGAAGACATACATTCTAAGTGTGAATACATTAATGTGGAATTTGACTTCGGAGCGCCACGATAATTGTGCGCCGTGTCTGGGTCTAATACTTCCTATACGGTGGGTAACGCCACCACCAAAGGTTCTGTTCGAAGTGTTTCATTCATGGCGTTACATTTGCTATGTCTTCACATTTGATTTGGCTTAAGTCTCAACATGTCTTCATGTTTATCTTCACTATGTTGAATATATATATACTAGTGTTCTGTCCTCTACAACATTCACTTATAGCTATGTCTTCTTGTTGAATCTTTTGAACTAAGTGAATGTGATCGGACCCTAACCTCTCTATGCTTTCTATCTCAAACTCCATCTCTCCAAGTCATATGCATTCTATTGAAACTGTCGAATGTCTTCTCTGCGTCCTTGTCAGCAGAAGATACAGAGACAAACATTAAGTCCGTTTTCAATGCTCATTCCTTCACCTGAAACCCGGAGAAGTGGGAACGACCACCCGACAATCCAGGCGTGCGTGGGACGTGGAACAACCCCTGATATGCTGCATGATGGCCACGTGTTCCTCAGATGTGAATCGCCAGGGGCACCTGTGTAATAACGCAGTGCCGCCCCTGTACCTATAAATACACACCTCACAGCAGTCATTATCTCTTCTTCCACTCTTGCACGAACCCTAGCGCCACCGCTAGCCCTCGACGACGCCGGCGACGAAGCGCTTCGCTGCCGCAACCTCTCCGTCGCCGTCTTCACGCCGACCGCGGACATCGTCTTCTCCGCCGTTGCCGTAGGTGTCCTCCGTCGCCAAGTTAGGGCATGGACGATCGAACTGCTCGGCCTCCTCTTCCACTCCGTCTAGCAGTTCTTCGTGTGGTAAATAAAACTTCCTTTTTACAGCCCCCTTGATCCTATAGCTTCGTCACTTTCTACCACAAGCAGTTTCTGTTCACACAAGTTGGATCTCTTACATACTGCATCTCATAATATGCCTAGTATATTCACTTGTATTTCACAAAGTAGTTAGATTCCTCACTTGTACTGATCCATGGATTCGTACAAATCTGGAACCAACTCCTTATCTATGAGTGAATGTCTTCGCACGATGAGGTCAATGTCTTCTAAACTGATTTATCTTCAAAATCTTCTGAGAATGCATATGACCTCTTCCCCTTCCCTCGCACCTTAATGTTGTCACAGGTACATGTCCGTGGGAGAATCCCTTGGTTCTCATAGTCTGCATTCATTTGCAGAATACTTACAGCATCACATAAATTCTCTCGAAGCCAGTTCCTGTTTGTCCAACAAGCAAAAACCTTTGAAGCCTTTAAACGTATTGAAGCCTTTCAGTTTAAAGTTCATGGCTTCAGAGAAATCAGCAAGGAAGGGTGGCAGAAAGCGTCAAGGAGAAACATCAAGAGATCTGCCCGATGACCTCTCAGAGCTGTACAAGACAGATCCTGAAGAGGATTACAATCAGTGCAAGACACGAATCCAATGGATTCGACGCTATTGGGCAGAACAGTGGTTCAAGTACAGATTTGTGACAAAGGAATATGCTGAAAAGAATGCCATCAAGCGACCATGGGGAGACATCCTCTACAAAAATCTTCAACCCAGGACCAGAGATGAAGCCATTGAACAAGGCTTCTATCCCTGCATGGTCCATGGACCACAGCCTGCGGATGCTGACCCATCGTCACTGCTATGGTGTCATGACGACAATCTGTTTAAGCGCAACTTCCAGTTTGCCCAGAACTCAGCGGAGCAGAACAAGAAGTCTTTGGGATTAGACTTCAACCCTGGTCCCTCTGCTCCCCGTGCCGATGAAACTCGCGAAGCTGAACCCAATTTTCTTAGGCCCTTCTACAACCTTGAAGGTCTCATCACCCATATAGTGGTTCAAGGGACTGCCGTAAATGAGCCTGCAGATGACGCTGACTCAGATGAAGCGCCTGCAGTGCCGACGCCAAAGAAACTGAAGCAGCCAAAAGCTTCCAAGCCTGCCTCTGCACCAAAAATCTTAGAGCGAAGCCATTGGCAACTACACCTCCTGAAGACAGTATACAGTCTGAAGATTTGTCACGCATCTCCAAGCCCCAGAAGGTCAAGATGCCTCTGCCACACACCGGCCAAGAGCTGACAGCTGCTACCATTCTGCACAACGATGCCATTGATCTGTCCAGTGATGAAGATCTTGCGAATGACGCTCTTGAGCAACTCATCAAGAGCAAAGAAGAAGCAGAAATCTTCAATGATCTGCCTCTCTTTGACGTGACAATCATCCACAACTTCATTGATGAGTGGTGACGGTGTCCTGGACTAGGGGGTACTCATCACATCGTCTCCCGATCAGTTGGACTGGGTCGAGGACCCCATGGCCGCGTACTCATGGGCCAGTTCGGACAGCTGCCACATACAAGGAAGATTCCACAAGACTTGGCGATCAAGACAAGGACTCCACCCCACCGGCGTATTCGGCTAGGACTCTTGTTATCCTAGGCCTCTGGTGCATTATATAAACCGAGGCCAGGCTAGTCGATAGAAGAGATATAACAACAATCATACCATAGGCTAGCTTCTAGGGTTTAGCCTCTCCGATCTCATGGTAGATCTACTCTTGTACTACCCATATCATCAATATTAATCAAGCAGGACGTAGGGTTTTACCTCCATCAAGAGGGCCCGAACCTGGGTAAAACATCGTGTCCCCTGCCTCCTGTTACCATCGATCCTAGACGCACAGTTCGGGACCCCCTATCCGAGATCCGCCGGTTTTGACACCAACATTGGTGCTTTCATTGAGAGTTCCGCTGTGTGATCGACAAAAGGATCGATGGCTCGCCTGCAGATCAACTGCGACTTCGGCATCTTCATCACCAGCTCGACTGGTCACCTTGGATCGACCAAGAATTCCACCCCGTGTTCGGATCACCATATTCGGACGAGGGCCTTCATCAAACATCAACTCCGATCTCTAGCAAGATCACGGAGGAATCATCTATGGAGCTCGGGGGCTCAACGTCAACATTGCCCTCAAGCGACCGTGCTGTTTTTTTTGGACAGCGAACTCGTATCTGCCGCCACCACCTCCTCGAGTATCGCTTTGACGATCTCTTTAGTGGAATTGTGCGGAATTGAGTCTATAACAACCCTGGAAAATTTTGTCGAGTTCCGATGGAGGAATCTCTGGCAATCCACGATATACCGGAGCCCTGTCAAATCTGGACGGGAATTTGGATGAGTTTAGGGCGTGGTGCCCAGCTTCTAGCTCGGACGTTCTTTGGAAGATCCAACCGTTTATCGGCTGCGGAATTCCTATATCTACCACCTCTCAAAATTTCAACTCGATCCGACCGTCCAAACTCCGGGAACCTTCCGATTAGTGCATCACTTTTTGGATCTGTTTTCTGCGGGAAAACGAATCCGACCCGAGTTCATCTTTTTTATGAACGGAATTTCGGACATCCCTTTTGAAGGAAGTTTTGTATGGGGTATTCTGTTTTGTTTCCGAACACATCCCATTAACTTTAAGATCTTTTGAACATGATCTTCAACATCATGCTGGTGTCAAACCAGTCCGGCAATATTACTCCACGGCTGTCGACCTGCGCTAGACACGGCGTCACTTTGTTGAGCCGAGCTCAACTTCTTCGGATCATCATCTCGGCAAGCCGAACAAGAGTCCGGCATCGCGAAGGATAAATCATCACCAACATCGCCGCCCCACGGATTACACGGAGCGGGCTTATCGGCATCGCCGCACGGTCGCTTCATCAAGTCGGCATCGACCACGTCACGACCTGCATCGACAGGGCCGCACTATTGCTTCTTCAAGCTGGTGTCCATCATGCCGACCTACTTTGACATCTCGGCTGGACCGGGGGCTTCGCCATCTCTTCATCAACCTACTCCGGACGCTTCGGCATCACCAGCCGACCAGCTCCGTCACGTTAGCTGGGCCGAGGACTTTTCCTCGGCGAGTCAACCTTTACCAGCATTGCCATGCCGTCATTTTATCGCCCATCAGGCAATGGGTGTGCGGAGCGAGTCCCAATTTTGGGAATCATCTTCCTTCGGATTGCTACAACAAATAAACCAGGTGCTATTAATCCCAGTATTTTTTGCTTGTTTGGGTTCATTTTTTCCAAGGAATTATTACTCTGGTTTGTCCATGATATGTACACAGGTCTATCAAATGGTAACCGCATTAACGACGATCGCGTGGTGGTTCGATCAGTTTCCGTACATAGTCCGGCGAACGCCGCATACGGAGCTCGGACCGACCTATCAATTCAGGCTTTGCCACGCCTTTACTACATCACGCCGACGCCCTGCATCGACATTGACTTCGGTGCCAGGCCATATTTCTTCTATTCCTCACCTTGCATAAATTATTTATTATGCAACATTTTTTTAATTATCATTATTACTATTATCTCCGGTTTGCACTGTTTTTTGTGCACAGGAAAATGATCCGGGGACTTCGGCGTCACTCTGCCGGTCTGCATTGACCGTGCTATGTCACCACTTCGGCGTGTCGAGCTCTCCGCTCCGCCACCTCGGGACCGGCTTGGGGGATGGAACCTTGCCCCGCATCAAGCTCGGACCGCGTCATCAATACCAAACACATTAACCAGCTAAGTCGCTTTCATGTTCAAAGCTTTAATTTCTAACTTGTATTCGTTCGACCAAGAATTATACTTTTTTGGAAAAAAGTTGCTTCTAAAAAATTTCCTTATCCAAACTTTGTTTGTGACGCATAAATTCAAATACCCCGCTTACTTGGGGGCTTCCTTTATGAAGCTTTTCCTCTTGCATATGATTATACTTGTACGGCTTCGTTGCTTGTTCGTGTATTACGCCACAATATGCACCATATTGACTTAAGCGATTTGCAAGCTGGGTTGCCTTGCTCCTGTGTTTACCCCTACGTTCCCGATTGTTCGGCTAGGGAGTAAAGGGAGCACCTCTGCGATTGTCACGATCGGGTCACCCGAGCCGGACCTCAGACTGGGTGAAGCCGAAAGCTAGCGCTCTTATTGTTTTCAATGATGGTCGGCACACAACGGAACTCATGAGTACAAAAAATCTATTGCACAAGTCTCATAATAACAATGAGCGCCGAAAAAAGGTATCGGTGGGGGTACTATTTTCTTCGAAGATGCTTCTTACACTTTGCAGTAATATAGCATAAGTTCCTTGAGCGCGCTTTGTCTGTTATAGCCTTATGGCCTGATTGCCTGGTTATTGGAAACACCGTCGATATTCTCGACAGATGGAATACATAACACTTTTTGGTCCTTGACCGAAGAGGGAGAAGCTGACGGTCGGTTAAGACGTGTTTAAAGTTCGGTTGAACATAGATATGATATAAGTACTTCCGTACATGGAATCATTCTTTTACTCAAGTCACTTGGGGGCTCTTAAGTTTATTTGAGCCGTTTTATAATAAGTGTTCTTTTTCTTAGTCATTGCAAAGTTTTATTATTATTATTTATCACTCCTTTTTTCGACACGAGTATGCGGTCACTAGCCGGGGAGCCTAATTTCTCTCTCAAAGCCGCTAGAGTTTAGTTTGCTAAACTGGCCTAATGAGAAATACTCCGCCCTCGGGATAGGAGGTTGAAGCCGTAGGCTGACCCGCTCGAAGTCTTGAGATAGGATGTATCATGTTAAAGCACGACAGAAGCACTTCTTTTTTCTAAGACCAATTTTTGGATTGGCACCGAACACTTGATCTTGTTCGAACGTCATGTTTTTACTGAGGTTTCTTGGTTTTCCAAGCTTTTTGGCACTTTTAAACTATTTGTGCTTTTCCAGCATTAGTCTCGCAGTGCAACGCCGGACACTTTTAGGGATTCGGCAAAAACATTCTCAGATATTGCTATATATGCATCGGTTTCGAATTGTGTCTTCGGTCAATAGTTGGGTTGCCCGACTCCTGCACTTGCTTCCTACGTTCCATTTTGTTCGGCTAGGCGTGCAAAGGGAGAACCACTGCGATTGTGCTTCCAGTTCACATGGTTAAGCACCTCAGCAGAGAAAGACGAAAACTGACTGTCACAATAAGCGTAAACTGGTCAGCGATCCGATGACTATGTTAAATGACGGGCCATTAATAACATTGGCCGAAGTGTTTACGGCTTGACCTCGACTGTCGCCAAACACTACCGGGGGCTATTAACTGGCCTCCCAAACTAAATCCTCGATATTTTGCTCTTACATTAGAGCTGAGGTTTAATGATCATGCTTAGCATGACAACCCAAAGAAAGGAACCGATAGCGGGACTATTTTCTTTGGAAAGACATTTCTTCTATTAAACAGTAATATAACTCTCTGCGTACCTTTGTTCATAAAACCGTATGGCCAGATTTCCTTGTTTGTCGTAAATCTTTGCCCTCATAAAGGCTTTATAAAGTAGGACAAACACTCCTCGACTACTAGCCGAGGAGGTGGAAGCCGATGGTCGGTCAACAAAGTTTTGTACAATGCGGATCCAAGCATTAATGACGTAAAGTACTTGGATACATAGAGTCATTACACATAATTTGTGATTTTACTATGGATATTGATCCTTAATTCAGCCACCCGTGCCCGCATTAAGGCTCGGGGGCTACTGGGCTTCGGGCTTATTATTTACAAATATTAAAGGGGCACATCAATCCCCTGATCTGGTGTTGCCACCCGACCAGTGTCTCGGGGGCTACTGCATTGCCTATTCAATGCAGAAAATTTTAAGTGCAATACAGTTGCCGAGGAGATTTTGATCCTCAGGTTGGTTGTCCGCACCCAACCTGAGTCTCGAGGACTAAGCACGCCGCGTTTTGTGTCCCGAAGTATTCTGCTGAGCTAGGACTTGATCCTCAGGCCGATTTTGCAAATCAACCTGAGTCTCAGCGGCTACTGGGATCAGCGGTCTTACGTCATCCTTCAGGTGCATCTCGGGTTTTAGACCGATACACACCTTGAGGGCTACTGGCCATATATCTCGACAGAGAATAAATTGCAATAATAAAAAATATTGACAAAAAATCGCCCACAGTCGGGGTGGTGCACCACCTCGGAAGCAGTCCGACATAAAGCTCGGGCGCTAGTGGCTGGCTCCATAGAGGGCATTCCCGGCATTAAGCTCGGCTAAACTCCTTCAACTTTTTTGAACCAAGGTGATATGACACCTCGGATATAGTCCGGCGTTGGAGCTGGGACACTGTCCGGCGTTGGATCTCGGATATAGTCCGACGTTGGAGCTCGGATACAGTCCGGCGTTGGAGCTTGGACATAGTCCGGCGTTGGAGCTCGGATACATTCCGGCGTTGGAGCTCGGAAGCGGTCCGGCATTGGTGCTCGGCCGCAAAAGATACCTCGAATGCAGTCCGGCGTTAGAGCTCGGACGCAAGAGGACACTGCCTCCCGAGAACAACTTCAAACCCGAGGTGTGGCATAAAAATAACAAGGCATTGATAAAGGCAGGAAACTTAATGGGGCTCCTCGGATACCCGACGTGTAAACTCGCTGAATGCATTTCGGCGATCCTCAAGATCGAAGATGAGAAGATTTGTTGAACCAGTTTTCAAGACCGTCAACCGAAGATGAAGAACAGTTCGGAAGAATCGAGGAGCGTCCCTAACTTGAAGACCGATTCAGGGGGCTACTGACGGTGTCCTGGACTAGGGGGTACTCATCACATCGTCTCCCGATCAGTTGGATTGGGCCGAGGACCCCCATGGCCGCATACTCATGGGCCAGTTCGGACAGCTGCCGCATACAAGGAAGATTCCACAAGACTTGGCGATCAAGACAAGGACTCCACCCCACCGGCGTATTCGATTAGGACTCTTGTTATCCTAGGCCTCTGGTGCATTATATAAACCGAGGCCAGGCTAGTCGATAGAAGAGATATAACAACAATCATACCATAGGCTAGCTTCTAGGGTTTAGCCTCTCCGATCTCGTGGTAGATCTACTCTTGTACTACCCATATCATCAATATTAATCAAGTCGGACGTAGGGTTTTACCTCCATCAAGAGGGCCCAAACCTGGGTAAAACATCGTGTCCCCTGCCTCCTGTTACCATCGATCCTAGACGCACAGTTCGGGATCCCCTACCCGAGATCCACCGGTTTTGACACCGACAAGTGGTTTGACACGCCCAACATCAGCTTCGAAGATCTGCAACTACCCATTGGCCTCAGTGTCGCCTTCCATGGCGCCATTGCTTCAGAGCTAGCTCTCGCTCAGCGCATCGTCGAACTGAAGCAAAAGATTGACTATGAAAAGGCTTAGTTCAAGAAGCATATGGCCAAGCTCAGCGTGCAAGAGGTGAAAAACTTCAAGATTATGCTGCACGAGCTCAAAGAAGCCTTTCTCAAGAAACGCGCAGAAGCTCAGGGTTCTCGAGAGCGCATGAAGAGCCTGGCTGACAAGTATGTGCAAGGCTACAACGAGGCTGAGAAGCGCAAGGCCCTAGGGCGTCCGGGCATTGATCCCAGGATGGCTGCTAAGCAGAAGAAGAAGCCAATTGTGGCCGAACCCAACGCACCAAGGCAGGAAGCAGATCCCATTGTCTTCCCAACTAGCATGACTGGCTCGAAGCCAAAGGCCCGGTCAACCGCTTCAGAGCTGAAGAAGACGAGGACTGCTGAGGCTAAAGCCAGGAAGAGGAAACATCCTGAAGCCTCTGCTACTGCCCCCTCCAAGAAGAAGAGGAAGACCAAGAAGGAACGGGCTGCTCCCACAGAGCCCTTGATTGTTGAACCCATCTCCATGGTTCACCCTGACGCTGAACCGCAAGAACGTCAACTGACTGTCCATGAGCCTGCTTTCACAGAGGCTCATGAAGCTGAAGACTTTCCAGTAGCTGATCCCATCACTGCTGAAGACATTGGTCACCATGACCATGTTGAAGATGATGCAGTCCTTCCTCAGCTCGAGCACCAATAGGTATCATCGCCTGTGCTAACGCACAGCGAACTCATCAGCATTGGTCGTCCTCTGATGCCAATTGCTCAGGATGCTTCATGGGCTAATCGCCCACAAGAGGACGAAGACTTTGAGGCCCAGCCAACTCCAACTCCACAGGTGTCGCCAGCGTTGCGCAGGCTTCGCAAAGGACCAAGGCCTCCAGTCTCTGAGTCTGAAGCTAAAGCTGCTGAAGACATTCCGGCTGCATCAGCCGATGAAGAAGAAGCCCCAAAAGCTACTACACCCCCGTCCCAACAAGAAGCTGTTCTCGAGGAGAACATGACTGTGACCGACCCTCCAGCTCATCAAGTGGAGGATGAAAATCTTGAGGCTGCCACCACCAACACCAATGAAGCCACTGACGCTGTCATGGCTGAAGCTAATGTGGAGCCTTCACCAACCCAAGCACCAGAAGTCAGCGACGCCACTGATCCCACTGCTTCTATTCCTGCGCCTGCTGCCGGTCCTCAGTTCGACTATCATGTTGAGCACGGGCCTCAGGTACAGAAGCCAATCCCAAGATTGCCCAGGTTTCCAGGTCCTGCATCAGCACCTGGATCCTTCAATGTCAATGGCTTCAGAGCAGACAACACATTCTTCAATAGCTCCAGGAACCCCTACTCAAGGGAAAGAATATCATCTGATCGGTTCTGGAGCTATCCGCAGCGAAGCTATTACTCCTGCATTCTATACAATCAAGGTCGCATCTTCCCACACAAGCGTCTTGACATTGAAGCAATAGCTGGTCTGCCATGTCTGGAAGAAGCTCTGGATTGCTTCAAGGAGGTTGGATTGCTGCCGTTCGTCACCAATCAAGAGCATTGGAATAAAGAGTTGCTGCTCCAATTCTATGCCACACTTCACATCCGCGGGTACAACAGAGATCCGAAGACTTGGGTCCTGGAGTGGATGACAGGAAACGTTCATCATGAAGCCAAAACCTTTGACATCATTGAGCTCACTGGTCTACCCACTCCTGGCGATCTCTATGAATCTGGCTGTCAACTTCATAGTGAAGCTGTGGAGAGCATCTTTCAGAAGCCTGAACCTAACATGAGTCAGATGCTCAGTATGATGAAGCCATTGCCCCAAGATGCTGCATATCCCAAAGAATTCTGTGTTGAAGACCTAGAGTATCTGCCAAGGACTATTTATCACATCATACGGCGAACTCTCTAGCCCATCAAAGGACACTCTCCACATGCCAAGCTGGAAGGTGCAATGAAGACTTTGGTCTTCTATATTCTTCATGGCAAATGCTTCAATGCACATGACTTCTTCATTCGCCAACTTGCTGCATCAGGCTCTAATCTTTTTGGCTTGAAGTTCTACGCCCCATGGGTAATGCGGCTGATCAAAATTCACTCCGCTATCTCATATCAGCCATCTGCTCGCAATCATCGGATCTTTCTGCCTGATGTGGATATGTATATTGAAGCCATCTATCCTGAGCCTGCCAAGGAACCTCTAAGTCTTCAGAATGCGGAGCATCAAAGTTTTTCTTAGAACATTGAAGGAGTTGAAGCAGTCACTCGTGTGTATCCTTTGGCTGGAACTACACGTGCACCACATCCTGCCCTTACTGAAGCCACTGACAGCACAACTGCCCAACGACCCAAGAAGCGCACTCGTGTTCTTAATGACCGAGAGCTTCTGGTGACTCTTCATCAGAAATAGGATAGGCATCATGACTGGCTGAAGCGTCAAATGCAAAGCCTCTTGGTGGATGTCAACCGCATTCGCAATCTTTCCACAAAGAATGCTTTTGTTGCCCATGAAACCTCTCGACGCACATGGAAAGGGCTGACGTTGATGTGCTCTGAAGATGATCTTCAAGAGGATGACTTCTCTGAACGCTTCAAGTTTGACTCCACACCTCCTCGAAGGCAGTGCTGCGACGCACTCCATCTCTTGAAGACTCTGCGTTCTCTTCCTCTTCTGCAACTGTGAATGCCAGAGTGATCGAGGATGAAGACGATGCCACTTCACCGCCACCTCCTTCAGCATGCTTTGACACTGCTCCAAGTTCTTCTGCACCACCGAACATCACCGACGACCCTGCTGCTTCACCTACTCTTCATGGGAACGAGTAGATGCTCTATGTCTTCAAACCTTTTTGGTCCTTACTGACAAAAGGGGGAGAAGCATATGAGTTTGATAGTCTTCAAGCGGGTCCATATGGGCGGGTACTTTATATTTTGCTTCGTGTTTACAACCCTCGTTTTGATACATTTGGTTCTTTGAGTTGTAACACTTAAACTCAATGGTCGTCTGCTACTTATTTGCCACTTTGTGATGCGATGATAAATTCCGCATGTGCGACGATAAATTCCGCACTTAGATCATTTTGCAGACGTCCATTTTCCATTATGCATGTCATTATCTTCACATACCTTCACATGCATAATGAATTGTCATCATAAGTTGAAGAGGATCTCCACAAGTACAACCTGCCATGTGCATTTGCATTCCAAAAGCAAATTACTTATATGCACATCTTCAGGGGGAGCCCTTGCAACTTATGAAGACAATTCCTTATCCTTTACAATTTCACATATTATATTCCCCGTCGAAAACTTCAACTAGTTTGTCATCAATCACCAAAAAGGGGGAGATTGTAAGTGCATCTAGTGCCACCCCTAGTTGGTTTTGGAGTATTGACGACAAACCTAGTTGAGGGACTAATGTGTTTGTGAGAATTGCAGGATAACACAGGTAGAAGTCCCTCATTGATTCGGTTTTCCTACCAGAGATGACCCCTAAAAATGTATGAAGACATTGATGTCAAAGGTGGTATATGAAGATATTCACATTGAAGACTATGACAAGAGAAGACATCGCATGAAGCCTATGGAGCTCGAAGACTTAGATCTTTCGTAGTTCTTTTTCTTCTTTGTTGAGTCATAGGAACCACCGTACTATTAAGTGGGGTCCAAGTGAACCAGTCAGAATGACTGAAGTGATGCTTAACCAAAACCTATGTCTTCGAGTGAAGACTATGAGAGCGAAACTTGTCCAGAGTCGGACAAGTCAGCTTTGTTTGTAGCCCAAGTAAAGCTGCCGCGTGAGTTTGAAATCTGACCGTTGGAACACGTGTCAGTTCCTTAGTGACCCAGGGTCATTTCGGACAAATCAGGTCGGGTTGCCTAGTGGCTATAAATAGCCCACCCCCTACAACCATAAACGGTTGGCTACTCAGAGTTAGTGTACGGCTTTTGTCGTTTGAGAGAAACCCACCTCGAAGCCTTTGAGAGAGAATTCCTTGCGAGGATAAAGCCCTAACCACCCAGAGCCTAAGAGTGTTAGGCATCACTTAAGGCTTCTTGTCTGTGTGATCTGAAGACTTATTACACTTGAGGACTGTGAATCCTCCAGCCGGTTAGGCGTCGCGTTCTGAGCATCCAAGAGACACTGTGGATTGCCGGTGAACGAAGTCTGTGAAGGTTTGGGAGTCTACCTTGAAGACTTACCAGAGTGATTGGGAGAGGTCTGTGTGACCTTAGCTCAAGGGGAATACGGTGAGGACTGGGTGTCCTGAGCTGCATGTTTAGGACTGGGTGTCCGGGACTGTGTGTCCTCAGGTTTAAATACCTAGCCGCCCTAACCAGACGTACAGTTGTCACAGCAACTGGAACTGGTCCAACAAATCATTGTCTTCAATGAGTCACTGGTTTCATCCTTCCCTTCTCTTTACTTACTGTTGGTCCTTGTGAAGTCATTGTATGATTGCACTATCTTTTGTCTTCACTGAGTGACTGCGTGTTCTGTTTGGCTTCATAATATCTTCCTACCTGATCCTTACTACATTGCTGCTATTAGTCATTGTGCTTTCACTCCATTGAATACTTGACTATGGTTTGTCTAGTGTACTCTACCTTCCGCTGCATGGTAATAGGTTTATTTCTATCGTTTGTCTTCATAACTTCCACGTTTTGAAGACTTTCATAAAAATCGCCTATTCACCCCCCCTCTAGTCGATATAACGCACTTTCACAAAGGATCATGAAGTTTGAGTTCTCAACGATATTCTTGAGGTTAGATTTGTTCTTAGCCCAAATTTTGATCCATTTTCTTAATCTTTTGAGTTTAACTGCAATCCTTTTGGCACTATCTTTCTCGGTTACTTCTTGTGTCAAAATCCTAGAGACTAGGTCTTTGAAATCATGGTGGAGCAGCCAGTGATTTTCAAACCTGAAGACCTTTGTTTTAGGGATAGCTGTGCCAATCTTAATCAAAATAGGGATATGGTCAGAGGCTGTTCTGGCAAGTGGATGGGCAAATGTTGAAGGGTAAGCTAAAGTCCATGCTTCAGATGTGAAACACGAGTCCAGTTTCTCAAGAAGGGGGGCCTCTTGCATATTACTCCATGTGAACTTTCTGCCTTTAAGTGGGATTTCGACCAGTGCCTGATTATTAATAGCCTCATTAAAGGCAAGCATATCAGAAATACTGCCCCCATCTCTGTTTCTATCCTGTGGGTATCTGATATAGTTAAAATCCCCAGTTATCAGCCAATTAGGGCAGTTTGTAACATGATAATCTCTAAACCATTCTAAAATTCTGATCTTTCCTGTAACTGGCATGGCCCATAGATGTTAGATAAGGCCCATATTTCCCCTGAATGAGCAGAGGTAAACTGCACAGTGAGAGCAAATGCATTACTGTGAAAAAGTTGTCCCTTAAGAACATGGTCATTCCAAACCACAATAATACCACCAGCAGCTCCCACAGATGGGAGGAATTCAAATTTGTTCAATCTTCTTGGGCAGAAATTTCTGATGTAAGAACTATCGAAGTGTTCTCTTTTAGTTTCTTGTAAATATAGGATGGTGCACTCGGATTCTTCAATCTTATTATGAATTGCTGACCATTTCTTGGGATCATTAATACCCCTAATGTTCCAGTTCAAAATAGACCATTCTTTTGACATAACAAATGAAGATGGATAAATTGCTATTCCTGTGGATTCATGCATCCCATAGGGAAGAGACTAAAGGAGGTGGAGATGCTCCATAGGTAAGATATCCATATCTTAAAGCAAATATAGAACATGTGCCCAGCAGTCCAGTACAACATATAAGTCATAAAGCTTACACCCATAATAACAAGTTCTGGTTTCAGAATGAAGCTAATAACAGCTGAGCAAAACATAGGGAAACAATCTGTTGCAGCTATCACTAGGTAGTGATGGAGATATCCCTGGCAGACTCTGGCTTCTTGGTCTTCTCCTTAGCTTGAGTGGAGCTCTTGCTCTTCTTGATTTTGGACTGCAGCTGTTCCTCCATGGTATCCATCTCATTGACCTTGCAAAAGGTAGTATTAAGATTTTTTACTACTTCTGCAGGAATAAGAGGGGGTAATGGGTGACATGTGATACAGCTTCTGTTTGTACAGGTACTTTTCTTAAAACTCTTAGCTAATTGCTGGAGTCTGCAGCTTCTTCTTACCTCAGTCTCAACCAGTGGAGCTTTGTCCTTCCTCTTTTTATTTCTCTGGAGAGCATAAGTAGATGAGGCAGTAGCTGAATGAGAGGCGGCAGCAGGGAGTGGAGAGATGACCTCCAGATCTCCCTTGACAGGCACCTGCTGAGTGAGAGAATCAAAAGCATTCTCAGTAGGGCATGAATAAGGAATAGCAAATTGTAATGAATGAGTGCAAGTAGAGCCTTGAGTGATAATTTCCCAGACTTGTGAATGAATGAAACGTTTAGCCCATGCAAATTTATCTGGAGTGAGTAAAACCACATAAAGGAAGTTGGCCCAGTTAATAGGAACAAGAATCACCTCTTTGCTATATGGCTTTGGTGCAAAGTGCTCATTCCAAATAGTGGCACCCTCAATGCCAAAAAACTGCTCTTCCTGTGTTAGCAGAGAATGGTGCTGAAGTTGAATCTGCTGTTGTTCTGATAGTTGAGCTGGAAGTTGTTCTGCCACATGAATAGTGTGAGGTTCATTGAGATATGCAGGGTGTGGGAATCCAGGAGGTGCTGACAAATCAGAGACTTGTTCCTCTACAGCAGCAGTAGTATCATTAACAACTGGCTGAATTGCGTCTACAGGCGATGCCTCATGCTGAGTAAGCAGTGCAGGTTGTACAGCAGGTCCATCAGTGATCATGTCTGTCTGAAGAATATTATTATGAACTATAGGAGGAGACTTGTAATCTGATGCATTAGCAATAGCCTCAAGCTGCATAGGATCCAATGAGATGTTAGGATAAGGATGAAAAATCTGTTGGGGAAGAAGCCCCGGGCTGTGATCCACAATAAGCAGGTTGTCATGTGGCATGACAACATCCGGGCCTTCCTGCATAGCAGGCTGAGCAGGTACATGCATCAGAGGAGGTCCATGGGCCTCCTGAGCTAGGCCGTCCAGAATGGGCCCAATAACCACATTCAAATCAGGAATATCACCTACCATTGGCGCTAGAGGACCAGTAGCAGAGGAAACAGAGTTATCACTGTCAGGGTATCCCAGTGAAATAGTGATGTTACTATCCTCTTCACCATTAACAGCAGGAATTTCTCCCTCTTCCATTGGTGCCATAAGATCATCCAATTGCATGAATTCACCCTGATGGAGCTCTTGGTCAATGAGATTGTTCTGTGGCAAAGCCCAATGACCCCAACCTAGCAGATCCTGATCATGTTCCTCCTCCATATCCTCTGGGTCATTTTCCATACCATTGTTGAGTGCCAGATTTAGATTAATAGGATTTGCCTGATGTTGATTGATCTGAGCAGGATCTTCATGCTGAAGGAGAGGTCCCAAGAAGTGATTGTGCTGATTTGGGTGGAAATTAGCCTGTTGTGGTGCAGGGTGAGGGTTTGTTGGGGATCGTAGCAGAAATTTAAAATTTTCTACGCATCACCAAGATCAATCTATGGAGTAATCTAGCAACGAGGGGAAGGAGAGTGCATCTACATACCCTTGTAGATTGCTAAGCGGAAGCGTTCAAGTGAATGGGGTTGATGGAGTCGTACTCGTCGTGATCCAAATCACCGATGATCCTAGCGCCGAACGGACGGCACCTCCGCGTTCAACACATGTACGGTTGGGAGACGTCTCCTCCTTCTTGATCCAGCAAGGTGAGAGGAGAAGTTGAGGGAAAACTCCGACAACACGACGGCGTGGTGGTGATGGAGCTCGGGGTTCTCCGGCAGGGCTTCGCCAAGCACTACGGAGGAGGATGAGGTGTTGGAGGAGGAAGAGGGCTGCGCCAGGGGAAGGGTGCGGCTGCCCTCTCTCTTCCTCACTATATATAGGGGGAAGGGAGGAGGGGGAGGCGCCCTAGGGTTCCCTAGGGGAGGGGCGGCGGCCACAGGGGAAACCCTAGATGGGTTTGGGCGCCCCCACCCCCTAGGAAACTTGCCCCCCAAGCCGGGAGGGGCGGCTGCCCTAGGGGTGGCGCCCCCACCTCTCCTGGTTACGTGAGATGGGGTGGGAGGGGCGCTCAGCCCCTTAGTGGGCTGACGTGCCCTCTCCCCTTGGCCCATAAGGCCCCCCAACGCTTGCCGGGGCCTCCGAAACCCCTTTCGGACATGCTGGTCATCACCTGGTACCCCTGGAACAATTCCGGACTCCAATACCCTTCGTCCAATATACCGATCTTCACCTCCGGACCATTCCGGAGCTCCTTGTCATGTCCGGGATCTCATCCGGGACTCCGAACAACCTTCGGTAACCACATACTATTTCCCATAACAACTCTAGCATCACCGAACCTTAAGTGTGTAGACCCTACGGGTTCGGGAACCATGCAGACATGACCGAGACAACTCTCCGGCCAATAACCAACAGCGGGATCTGGATACCCATGTTGGCTCCCACATGTTCCACGATGATCTCATCAGATGAACCACGATGTCGAGGATTCAATCAATCCCGTATACAATTCCCTTTGTCCAGCGGTATTGTACTTGCCCGAGATTCGATCGTCGGTATCCGATACCTTGTTCAATCTCGTTACTGGCAAGTCTCTTTACTCGTTCCGTAACACATCATCCCGTTATCAACTCCTTGGTCACATTGTGCACATTATGATGATGTCCTACCGAGTGGGCCCAGAGATACCTCTCCGTTTACACGGAGTGACAAATCCTAGTCTCGATTCGTGCCAACCCAACAGACACTTTCGGAGATACCTGTAGTGTACCTTTATAGCCACCCAGTTACGTTGTGACATTTGGCACACCCAAAGCACTCCTACGGTATCCGGGAGTTGCACAATCTCATGGTCTAAGGAAATGATACTTGACATTAGAAAAGCTTTAGCAAACGAACTACACGATCTTGTGCTAGGCTTAGGATCGGGTCTTGTCCATCACATCATTCTCCTAATGATGTGATCCTGTTATCAACGACATCCAATGTCCATGGTCAGGAAACCGTAACCATCTATTGATCAACGAGCTAGTCAACTAGAGGCTTACTAGGGACATGGTGTTGTCTATTTATCCACACATGTATCTGAGTTTCCTATCAATACAATTCTAGCATGGATAATAAACGATTATCATGAACAATGAAATATAATAATAATAATAATAATAACTAATTTATTATTGCCTCTAGGGCATATTTCCAACAGTCTCCCACTTGCACTAGAGTCAATAATCTAGTTCACATCGCCATGTGATTAACACTCACAGGTCACATCGCCACGTGACCAACATCCAAAGAGTTTACTAGACTCAATAATCTAGTTCACATCACTATGTGGTTAACACTCAATGAGTTCTTGGTTTGATCATGTTATGCTTGTGAGAGAGGTTGTAGTCAACGGATCTTGCCATATTCAGATCCCTATGTATTTCGCGAAACTTTATGTCATATCGTAGATGCTACTACCACGTTCCACTTGGAGCTATTCCAAATTGTTGCTCCATTATACGTATCCGGTATCTCTACTCAGAGCTATCCAGATAGGTGTTAAGCTTGCATCGACGTAACTATTTACGTCGAACTCTTTATCACCTCCATAACCAAGAAATATTTCCTTATTCCTCTAAGGACAATTTTGACCGCTATCTGGTGATCCAGTCCTAGATCACCTTTGTACCCTCTTGCCAGACATGTGGCAAGGCACACATCAGGTGCGGTACTTAGCATGGCATACCGTATAGAGCCTATGACAAGAGCATAGGGGACGACCTTCGTCCTTCCTCTTTCTTCTGCCGTGGTCAAGCTTTGAGTCTTACTCAACTTCACACCTTACAACTCAGGTAAGAACCCCTTCTTTGACTGATCTATTTTGAACTCCTTCAAAAACATGTCAAGGTGTGCGTTCTTTGAAAGTATCATCAGGCGTCTTGATCTATTTCTATAGATCTTGATGCCCAATATGTAAACAGCTTTATCCAGGTCTTCCTTTGAAAAACACTCTTCAAACAACCGTTTATGTTGTCCAGAAATTCTACATTATTTCGGATGTACAATATGTCATCCACATATACTTATCAGAAATGTTGTAGTGCTCCCACTCACTTTCTTGTAAATACAAGTTTCTAACAAACATTGTATAAACCTAAAAGCTTTGATCACTCCATCAAAACATATATTCCGATTCCGAGATGCTTGCTCTAGTCCATAGAAGGATTGCTGGAGCCAGCATACTTTTTAGCATCCTTAGGATCGTCAAAACCTTTTATTGTATCACATACAACTTTTCTTACGAAAACTGGTAAGAAAACTTGTTTTGACATCCATCTGTAAGATTTCATAATCGAAAAATACAGCTAATGCTAACATGATTCCGACGGACTTTAAGCATCGCTACGGGCGAGAAATTCTCATCGTAGTCAACCCCTTGAACTTGTGAAAAGACTCTTTCCCACAAGTCAAGCTTCATAGACGGTAACATTACCGCCCACGTCCGTCTTCTTCTTAAAGATCCATTTATCTCAATGGCTTTGCCGATCAACGGGCAAGTCCACCAAAGTCCATACTTTGTTCTGATATATGGATCCTATCTCGGATTTCATGGCTTCTAACCATTTGTCGGAATACGGGCCCACCATCGCTTCTCCATAACTCGTAGGTTCATTGTTGTCTAACAACATGATATCTAAGACAGGATTACCGTACCACTCAGGAGCAGTACATATCCTTGTCGACCTACGAGGTTTGATAGCAACTTGATCCGAAGCTTCATGATCACTATCATTAACTTCCTATTCAACAGAAGTAGGCGCCACAGAAAACATCTTTCTGTGTTGCATCACTCTCTGGTTGAAGTAAAGGTTCGACAACCTCATCAAGTTTTATCTTCCTCCCACTCAATTCTTTCGAGAGAAACTCCTTCTCGAGAAAGGACCCGTTCTTAGCGAAAAACAATTTTCCCTCGGATCTGAGATAGAAGGTATGCCCAACTGTCACCTTTGGGTATTCTATGAAGATGTGTTTGTCCGCTTTTGGGTTCGACCTTATCCGGCTGAAGCCTTAAGCATCGCAGCCCCAAACATTAAGAAACGACAACTTTGGTTTCTTGCCAAACCAATGTTCACACGACGTCGTTTCAACGGACTTAGATGGTGTCCTATCTAAAGTGAATGCATCTGTCTCTAATGCATAACCTCAAAATGAAAACGGTAGATTGGTAAGAGACATCATAGATCGCACCATATCTCATAGGGTTCGATTACGATGTCCGGACACATCATTACCTTGTGGTGTTCCAGGTGGCTTCAACTGTGAAACAATTCCACAATGTCTTAAGTGATTGCCAAACTCATAACTCAGAAAATCCCCTTTTGATCAGATCGTAGGAACATGATCTTATTGTTATGATGATTCTTAACTTCACTCTGAAAACGCTTGAACTTTTCAAACGTTTCAGACTTGTGCTTCATTAAGTAGATATACCTATATCTACCCAAATCGTCAGTGAAGATGAGAAAATAGCGATATCCACCGCACGCTTCAATTCTCATTGGATCACACGCATCAGCATGCATGATTTCCAGCAAGTCACTTGCCCGTTTCATTGTACCTGAAAATGGGGTCTTAGTCATCCTGCCCATGAGGCATGGCTTGCATGTGTCAAGCGATTCAAAATCAAGTGACTCCAAACATCCATCGACATGGAGTTTCTTCATGCATCTTACGCCAATATGACCTAAGCGGCAGTGCCACAAGAAAGTGGTACTATCATTATTAACTCTACATCCTTTGGTGTGAACATGTGTATCACCACGATCGAGATTCAATGAACCATTCACATAGGGTGCATGACCATGAAAGGTATCATTCATGTAAACAGAATAACCATTATTCTCTAACTTAAATGAATGACCGTATTGCAATGAACATGATCAAATCATATTCATGCTCAACGTAGACACCTGATAACATTTATCTAGGTTCAATACTAATCCCGAAGGCAGATGGAGCGTGTGATGGTGATCTCATCAACTTTGGAAACACTTCCAACACACATCGTCACCTCGCCCTCAGCCAGTCTCCGTTTAGTCGTAGCTTTTGCTTCAAGTCACCAATAATAGTAACTGAACCGGTATCCAATACCCAGGTGCTACCAGGAGTACTAGTGAGGTACACATTAATAACACGTATAAATTTTGTTGAAGTTGCCAGCCTTCTTATCTACCATGCATTTGGGGTAATTCCGCTACCAGTGACCGTTCCCTTTACAATAGAAGCACTTAGTCTCGGGTTTAGGTTCAACCTTGGGTTCCTTCACTAGAGCGGCAACTGGTTTGCCATCCATAAAGTTTCCCTTCTAGCCCTTGCCCTTCTTGAAACCAGTGGTCTAGTTAAACCATCAACACTTGATGCTCCTTCTTGATTTCTACCTTTTGCGGTCTTAAGCACCGCGAACAGCTCCGGGATCAACTCCATCCCTTGCATGTCATAGTTCATCACGAAGATCTAGTAGCTTAGTGATAGTGGCTAGAGAACTCTATCAATCACTATCTTATCTGGAAGTTTAACTCCCACTTGATTTAAGTGATTGTAGCATCCACACATTCTAAGCACATGCTCACTAGCTGAGCTATTCTCCTCCATCTTGTTGGCAAAAGAACTTGTCAGAGGTCTCACACCTCTCAACACGGGCATGAGCCTGAAATCCCAATTTCAGCTCTTGGAACATCTCATATGTTCTATGGCGTTCAAAACGTCATTGGAATCCCGATTCTAAGCCGTAAAGTATGGTGCACTAAACTATCAAGTAGTCATCAGGATGTGTCTGTCAGGTGTTCACAACATCCACAGACGACGTTGTAGGGGTTTGCACATCGAGCGGTGCATCAAAGACGTAAGCCTTCTGTGTAGCAGTGAGGACACTCCTCGGACTACGGACCTAGTCCACATCATTGCTTACAATATCTTTCAACTTAATCTTTCTCTAGGAACATATTGAAACAGGGAGCTACAACGTGAGCTATTTATCTACAACATATTTGCAAAGACAATTTAGACTATGTTCATGATAATTGAGTTCATCTAATCAAATTATTTAATGAACTCCCACTCAAATAGACATCCCTCTAGTCATCTAAGTGAAACATGATTCGAGTTAACTAGGCCGTGTCCGATCATCACGTGAGACGGACTAGCCAACATCGGTGAACATCTTCATGTTCATCGTATCTTCTATACGACTCATGCTTGACCTTTCGGTCTTCCGTGTTCCGAGGCCATGTCTGTACATGCTAGGCTCGTCAAGTCAACCTAAGTGTATTGCGTGTGTAAATCTGGCTTACACCCGTTGTATTCGAACGTTAGAATCTATCACACCCGATCATCACGTGGTGCTTTGAAACAACGAACCTTCGCAACGGTGCACAGTTAGGGGGAACACTTTTCTTGAAATTTTAGTGAGGGATCATCTTATTTAACCTACCGTCGTTCTAAGCAAATAAGATGTAAAACATGATAAACATCACATGCAATCAAATAGTGACATGATATGGCCAATATTATTTTGCTCCTTTTGATCTCCATCTTCGGGGCTCCATGATCATCGTTGTCACCGACATGACACCATGATCTCCATCATCATGATCTCCATCATCATGTCTTCTTGAAGTTGTCTCGTCATCTGTTACTTCTACTACTATGGCTAATGCTTTAGCATTAAAGTAAAGTAATTACATGACGTTTATGTTGACACGCAGGTCATAAAAATTAAGACAACTCCTATGGCTCCTGCCGGTTGTCATACTCATCGACATGCAGGTCGTGATTCCTATTACAAGAACATGATCAATCTCATACATCACATATATCATTCATCACGTCCTTTTGGCCATATCACATCACAAGGCATATGCTGCAAAAACAAGTTAGACGTCCTCTAATTGTTGTTGCAAGTTTTTACGTGGCTGCTATAGGTTTCTAGCAAGAACGTTTCTTACCTACGCGAAAACCACAACGTGATATGACAATTTCTATTTACCCTTCATAAGGACCCTTTTCATCGAATCCGATCCGACTAAAGTGGGAGAGACAGACACCCGCTAGCCACCTTATGCAACTAGTGCATGTCAGTCGGTGGAACCAGTCTCACGTAAGAGTACGTGTAAGGTCAGTCCGGGCCGCTTCATCCCACGATGCCGCCGAATCAAGATAAGACTAGTAACGGCAAGTAAATTGACAATATCGACGCCCACAACTGCTTTGTGTTCTACTCGTGCATAGAAACTACGCATAGACCTAGCTCATGATGCCACCGTTGGGGATCGTAGCAGAAATTTAAAATTTTCTACGCATCACCAAGATCAATCTATGGAGTAATCTAGGAACTAGGGGAAGGAGAGTGCATCTACATACCCTTGTAGATTGCTAAGCGGAAGCGTTCAAGTGAATGGGGTTGATGGAGTCGTACTCGTCGTGATCCAAATCACCGATGATCCTAGCGTCGAACGGACGGCACCTCCGCGTTCAACACACGTACGGTTGGGAGACCTCTCCTCCTTCTTAATCCAGCAAGGTGAGAGGAGAAGTTGAGGGAAAACTCCGACAGCACGATGGCGTGGTGGTGATGGAGCTCGTGGTTCTCCGGCAGGGCTTCGCCAAGCACTACGGAGGAGGATAAGGTGTTGGAGGAGGAAGAGGGCTGCGCCAGGGGAAGGGTGCGGCTGCCCTCTCTCTCCCTCACTATATATAGGGGTAAGGGAGGAGGGGGAGGCACCCTAGGGTTCCCTAGGGGAGGGGCGGCGGCCACAGGGGAAACCCTAGATGGGTTTGGGCGCCCCCACCCCCTAGGAAACTTGCCCCCAAGCCGGGAGGGGCGGCTGCCCTAGGGGTGGCGCCCCCACCTCTCCTGGTTATGTGAGATGGGGTGGGAGGGGCGCTCAGCCCCTTAGTGGGCTGACGTGCCCTCTCCCCTTGGCCCATAAGGCCCCCCAACGCTTGCCGGGGCCTCCGAAACCCCTTTCGGACACGCTGGTCATCACCTGGTACCCCTGGAACAATTCCGGACTCCAATACCCTTCGTCCAATATACCGATCTTCACCTCCGGACCATTCCGGAGCTCCTCATCATGTCCGGGATCTCATCCGGGACTCCGAACAACCTTCGGTAACCACATACTATTTCCCATAACAACTCTAGCGTCACCGAACCTTAAGTGTGTAGACCCTACGGGTTCGGGAACCATGCAGACATGACCGAGACAACTCTCCGGCCAATAACCAACAGCGGGATCTGGATACCCATGTTGGCTCCCACATGTTCCACGATGATCTCATCGGATGAACCACGATGTCGAGGATTCAATCAATCCCGTATACAATTCCCTTTGTCCAGCGGTATTGTACTTGCCCGAGATTCGATCGTCGGTATCCGATACCTTGTTCAATCTCGTTACTGGCAAGTCTCTTTACTCGTTCCGTAACACATCATCCCGTGATCAACTCCTTGGTCACATTGTGCACATTATGATGATGTCCTACCGAGTGGGCCCAGAGATACCTCTCCGTTTACACGGAGTGACAAATCCTAGTCTCGATTCGTGCCAACCCAACAGACACTTTCGGAGATACCTGTAGTGTACCTTTATAGCCACCCAGTTACGTTGTGACGTTTGGCACACCCAAAGCACTCCTACGGTATCCGGGAGTTGCACAATCTCATGGTCTAAGGAAATGATACTTGACATTAGAAAAGCTTTAGCAAACGAACTACACGATCTTGTGCTAGGCTTAGGATTGGGTCTTGTCCATCATATCATTCTCCTAATGATGTGATCCCGTTATCAACGACATCCAATGTCCATGGTCAGGAAACCATAACCATCTATTGATCAATGAGCTAGTCAACTAGAGGCTTACTAGGGACATGGTGTTGTCTATTTATCCACACATGTATCTGAGTTTCCTATCAATACAATTCTAGCATGGATAATAAACGATTATCATGAACAATGAAATATAATAATAATAATAACTAATTTATTATTGCCTCTAGGGCATATTTCCAACAGGGTTACCATTGGGATTAATTGGATCCTCATCAGGAGGTTCAGCACCGAGAACTTGATGTTGAAGAATGACCACTAGGACAGTAAGAGAATCTGTATGGTCAACATCCCCAAAAACAATGCTAGCAGGAATATCCCTAAGTTCTTCCACCTTAACTTTCACCATCTGATTAGCTCTCGAACTTCGAACACGATCCCACATGACAAACTTGCCAAATTTACTAACAGCATTATTGATTTCCTGAATATTATTTCTATAAAATGGAAAACCACACAGTAAAATCCAAGCTTCTCTAGTAAGCTCTAATCTTCACTAGTTCAGACCTCTATTATGCTTCTCCACTATGACATGCACATCAGTAAACTGGTGTGGACTGCTAGCAACCAGATCATCCCGATCAAAACACTATGCATCTTGACATAGGCTTGGCCGAATGGGCATGGAACGATTTCAGAAAACCCCAATTGACGATCAATAAAGAAATCAGAGAGTACCTCTCGGATGGTATTGAACTCCACAGGCAGATCTGGCATGGGAACAATCAAGATGATCGCCCAGTCACAACGCGAACCCTCGCCGGCCTGCCTGCAACTGCCACTCCGACATGGTTGGGAGGGAGAAAAGGAGCATGGGTCAAATGGGAAGGTGGCCATTGTCGCTGCACCATGAGTGGAGAGAGAGCTGTTGTGGGAGACAATGGGAGGCGGATTGGATTGTGGGACGGGAGAGCGAGAGGCTATAGCGAGTAGGCGTTGAGCAATGGAAGGCGAGGCGTCGGCGTAATGGGGGCTGCCAACTCTGGTAAGTAGCCGGGGGGGGGGGGAAGTGGTGGAATTATTACCGGTCAGTTGATTGACAGCCATTGCCATCTCAGTCGCGGGAACAGTGGAAGTATATCTCGGAATAGGTGAAGCCGGGGGTGGGCCTGGCGTGGGCTCACATGAGTAGTCGGGCTCGGCTTCAGAATAGCAGCCCCGTGTAATGTGCCCCCACTTTTTGCATGATCTGCATTTGATCCGATTAGAGCAGCTGGGCCTAAGATGGCCATGCGTGAGGCATCAGACACAGAATTGGGCCCGTGAAGGATTTTGAAATTGCTGTGATCCTGCCTTGGACCTAATAATGGCCATATTTGACGTACCATCAATACCACCATTATGACCCGATGATGGAGCCTGCTTCGAATTTCGAGTATGAACATCTGATGCTCGATCATGTGAGGGAGATTCAATGAAAATACCAGGTGATCTGAGAGCTTCAAGATAAGAACTCCTTGGATGTATTGTAACGCCCTCGATGCGGCTATATCTCCTACGTGTCGAGGCACGACTTAGAGGCATAACCGCATTGAAAGCAATGTCGCAAGTTAGGCAATCTTCACAACATCCCATGTAATATATAGATAATAAAAGGGGAGATACATAGTTGGCTTACACTCGCCACGTCAATCAAAGTACATAAATAGCATTACATCAACCAAACACTCATGGCCCGACTACGGCGCCAAAATAAAAGATAAACCCAACATGCGACACGGTCCCGATCGCCCCAACTGGGCACCACTACTGATCATCAGGGAAATACACATAGTAACGGCGTGAGTCCTCGTCGAACTCCCACTTGAGCTCAAGCGCGTCATCTGGAACGGAGTCATCAGGCCCTGCATCTGGTTTGGAAGTAATCTGTGAGCCACAGGGACTTAGCAATCTCGCACCCTCGCGATCAAGACTATTTAAGCTTATAGGTAAGGCAAGGTAAATATGTGGAGCTGCAGCAAGCGACTAGCATATATGGTGGCTAACCTGTTCGTAAAAGAGAGCGAGAAGAGGAGGCGAAGCGCGAACGAATAACTAGAGAACAACCTGCGCAAGCATTACTCCAACACCGTGTTCACTTCCCGGACTCCACCGAGAAGAGACCATCACGGTAACTCACACAGTTGATTCATTTTAATTAAGTTAAGGTTCAAGTTATCTACAACCGGACATTAACAAATTCCCATCTGCCCATAACCGCGGGCACGGCTTTCGAAAGTTCAATCCCTGCAAGGGAGTCCCAACTTAGCCTATGACAAGCTCTCACGGTCAACGAAGGAATAGACCTTCTCCCGAGACATTCCGATCAGACTCGGTATCCTGGTTCTACAAGACACTTCGACAAGTTAAAACAAATCCAGCAACACCGCCCGAATGTGCCGACAAATCCCGAGAGGACCTGCACATATCTCGTTCTCAGGGCACACTCAGATAGGTCAAGCTACGAGTAAAACCAACCCTCGAGTTTCCCCGAGGTGGCCCCGCAAGCTGCCTGGTTCGGACCAACACTCAGAGGAGCACTGGCCCCGGGGGGGGGGGGGGTTAAATAAGATGACCCTCGGGCTCCGGAAACCCAAGGGAAAAAGAGGCTAGGTGGCAAATGGTAAAACCAAGGTTGGGCATTGCTGGAAAAGCTTTAATCAAGGCAAACTATCAAGGGGTTCCCATTATCACCCAACCGCGTAAGGAACGCAAAATTCGGGAACATAACACCGATATGACGGAAACTAGGGCGGCAAGAGTGGAACAAAACACTAGGCGAGAGGCCGAGCCTTCTACCCTTTACCAAGTATATAGATGCATTAAGATAACAAGGCAATATAATGATATCCCAACAAGTAAATAATGTTCCAACAAGGAACGGTCTCCAATCTTCACCTGTAGCTAGCAACGCTATAAGAGGGGCTGAGCAAAGTGGTAACATAGCCAATCAATGGTTTGCTAGGACATGGTGGGTTAGAGGTTTGACATGGCAATTTGGGAGGCATGATAAGCAAGTGGTAGGCATCGTAGCATAGGCATAGCAAAAGAGCGAGCATCTAGCAAAGCAAAGATAGTAGTGATTTCGAGGGTATGATCATCTTGCCCGCACAGTTGTCAGAGTTGACTGGATCCTCGAAAGCAAACTCAACGGGCTCCTCGTTAGCGAACTCGTCTCCTGGCTCTACCCAAACAAGACAAACAAGCAACAAGGACACAATCAACCACGTGCAAGGCTCAAACAATATGATGCAAAGATGGTATGCTATGCGGGATGCGATATGAGATGCATATGCAAGATTTGACAAGGAAAGAATGAACCTGGCCTCAACATGGAAATCCAAGTGTGCCACTGGAAAGGTGAGATGAAATCGCTTGAAAACGATATAAAGAACGCCGGAATCGGAGTCACGGTTTGGAAATGGCAAGCAAATCAAATATGGCACCGGTCTGCGATATACAACACATAGCCATCTAAATGCAACAAGATGAACATGCTAAAGCACTCAAACATGGCAACAAAATACATGGCAGGGATCCATTCATGATGCTTAACAAAAGAGGAACACTGAGCTACGGCCAATTCATCCATTTACAGGTTCAAACAAGCATGGCAAAAATGCATTTGGTAAACAGATTTCAGACTTAGTGAAATTAACACTTGTCTGGAATTTCAGATCAGATAGCACACTTTGGAGCATGAAAACTATATGCTACAGGACCTGAGCATGGCAAAGTAAAGCATGGCATGGGGCTACTCAAAGAGCTTAACAAAAGTCCATTGGTGACCTTGAGCCAAAAGGGAGCCGAAAATACATTTGCAAGCATGTGAACATGGCAAAAACATAATCAGTTCACAGACTTAGTGAAAAACTGGAGCATGCAAACAGATATCAAGTAGGCATGTTTACGAGCTCGATGCACTCACTACAGAGCATGTCATGACAATCTAAGAATACACCCATCAAGAATACACATAATACAAGCTAGACATGGCAAGAACAAAAACATAGCATGCACGGATCAACTAGAACATCCTTGGCAAAATCGCTAACAAGTAGACAATCTGCCCAGATTCACGAAATAGCAAAAGTAGAGCTCGATTGACTCAAGCTAGGGTGCTCCGTAAATGCAAACAAAGACATGGATGGATAGAGCACTACAAGATTAACAAAACATCCTTACTGATCATCCTCAAAAGAGGCACGGATCACTAGGAAACAACATGAACATATGGCACATTGAAATAAACAGATCAAGGACTTAGTGGAATTGCTAAGTCCCTGAAATCAGCATTAACGAATGCTCCACTTTGCAAGCTTGTGCTAGTCACCACACACATCACAAAAATACATGGGTTGCACCTACCGATAAATGGCAAAACATCTAACAAAACACATGTAGAGCTCAGGGGCATATCATGCACACAATAATCATGGCAAAAATGACAAATATCTAATTGGAGCAGTAGATCTGACAATTATCTCAAATAGCATTCTTCCAACAGCACTTCGGGCACCAAGATGAACTCAAATGAAAATGATGCAATGAGATGAAATGATGTACTCTCTGAGGCGAACATTTTGATATGCTATATGCCCAAAACGGAGCTATGAATGCGGAGTTACGACATGACGAACATAGCAATTTAGTTAGGGTTTCGGGGCAAAAAGTCAACCGAGATGTTTTGGATCTGAGATCTGCACGCTTCCCGAGGTTCGCCTCGAGCTCGCCGGAGATGGAGTTGGCCGCCGGAGTGGACGGAGTTGGACTTGCCGGAGACGGAGAGGAAGCCGGGGCGGAGGGCGACCGGAGCTCGGCGGTGGTGGCCGGCGCCGGAGGAGAACGGCGTTGCGCGGCGGCGACCGGAGAAGCCGAGGCGGCGGCGGTGCGGCTCCGGCCGGCGAGGAGCTCCGCGAGGGCGGCGGTCGGCGACTGACGGGGCCGGCGAGGCGGCGCTGGGACGCCGGCAGGCGGCGGGGCGAAGGCGCGGGCGGCGCGCGCAACCGGGCGGCGGGGCGCGGCGATGTGGGCCTCGGGGGCCCGTTGCGGGCCGCAGCGGGCCGGCGGCGAAAGTGGCGATGTGGGCGCACACCCGTCAGGTGGCAGCGCGGGATTGGCCCGGGTGGGGCGGCGGACGTGTCCAACCAGACCGGACGTGTCCGGCGCGGCGCGAGGTGGTGGATCTAGGGTTAGGGATGGAGGGGATCCGGAATTTTCGAGGAGGGGTCTATTTATAAGCATAGGGGGAGCTAGGAGAGTCCAAATGAGGTGCGGTTTTCGGCCACGCGATCGTGATCGAACGCTCTAGATGATGGAGAGGGTTTTGGTGGGTTTTGGGCCAAATTGGAGGGGTGTTGGGCTGCAACACACACGAGGCCTTTTCGGTCCCTCGGTTAACCGTTGGAGCATCAAACGAAGTCCAAATGATACGAAACTTGACAGGCGGTCTACCGGTAGTAAACCAAGGCCGCTTGGCAAGTCTCGGTCCAATTCGGAAATGTTTAATCCCCACACACGAAAGAAAGGTAGAAATGACCACCGGAGGAGAACGGAGCGCCGGAATGCAAAACGGACAACGGGGAAAATGCTCGGATGCATGAGATGAACACGTATGCAAATGCAATGCACATGATGACATGATATGAGATGCATGACAACGACAACAACACCCGGAGAAAAAGACCCGAACCCGAGGAAATAAAATAACTTAAGGCCGGAAACGGCAAGAGTTGGATTACATATTGGGTAAATCATATCCGGGGTGTTACAACACTCCACCACTACGAAAGGATCTCGTCCCAAGATCTAGGACTGAAAGAACGCCGGGTACTCAGAACGGAGGTGATCCTCGCGTTCCCAGGTGGCTTCACGGTCGGAATGGTGTGACCACTTGACTTTGAGGAATTTGATTGACTTGTTGCGAGTCTTGCGTTCAGTCTCTTCAAGAATAGCAACGGGGTGCTCACGATAAGAGAGATCTTCTTGGAGCTCAATGTCCTCGAAGTTGATGGTGTGGTCTGGAGTCTTGAAGCACTTTCGGAGCTGAGAGACATGGAACACGTCATGCACATTTGCAAAATTTGAAGGAAGCTCGAGTTGATAGGCGAGATCGCCTCTCTTGCTGACGATCTTGAAAGGTCCCATGTATCTAGGGGCAAGCTTCCCTTTGATACCGAATCGACGAGTACCTTTCATTGGAGAGACGCGGAGGTAAACATGATCTCCGATCTCGAAAGCCAAATCACGGTGCTTACTATCATAGTAGCTCTTCTGGCGGGATTGGGCTGCTTTGAGGTTATCTCGAATGACTTTGCACATTTCCTCTGCCTCTGTGATTAAGTCATTACCCAAAAGCTGACGTTCACCGGTTTCAGACCAGTTGAGAGGGGTACGACACTTCCTGCCATACAGAATTTCAAATGGGGCCTTGCCCGAACTTGCTTGAAAACTGTTGTTGTAGGAGAATTCAGCATATGGAAGACAATCCTCCCACTTCATGCCGAAGGAGATCACACAAGCCCTGAGCATATCTTCAAGAATCTGATTGACACGCTCGACTTGACCGCTAGTTTGAGGATGGAAAGCTGTGCTGAAGCGGATGTTGGTGCCCATGGCCTTCTGAAAAGAATCCCAAAACTTGGAGGTAAAGATGCTGCCACGGTCTGAAGAGATCACTTGTGGAATACCGTGCAGAGAGACAATCCGAGAGGTATAGAGTTCCGCCAATTGAGCTGCAGTGATAGACTCTTTGATAGGCATAAAGTGAGCCACTTTAGTGAGTTTGTCGATGGCAACGAATATAGCATCATTGCCAGGCTTGGACTTTGGAAACCCAGTCACGAAGTCCATCTCAATGTGGTCAAACTTCCATTCTGGAATGGCAAGAGGTTGGAGGAGACCAGCTGGCCTTTGGTGTTCTGCCTTCACTCTTCTGCAGACATCACATTCATTCACGAACTGAGCAATCTCGCGCTTCATTCGAGTCCACCAATAAGCCTGCTTGAGGTCCTGATACATCTTCGTGCTCCCAGGGTGGATGGAGAGGAGAGAATTGTGAGCCTTGTTCATGATCACTTTACGAAGGTCACCTTTGGGCACAACAATACGATCCTCGAAGAAGAGAGTATCCTTGTCATCAAGGTGGTAGCACTTGTACTTGGGTTGACTCTTGGCAATCCCGATCTTCACCTTCTTCACCATAGCATCAAGAAGCTGGGCTTGGTGAATCTGGTCTTCCAAGGTAGGAGAGACTTGAAAGTTTGCGAGGAAACCTTGAGGAACAACTTGCAGATTGAGTTTGCGGAAAGCTTCACAAAGCTCGGGTTGATAAGGCTTGAGAATCAGGCTGTTGCAATAAGCCTTCCTGCTCAATGCGTCAGCAATCACATTGGCCTTGCCTGGAGTATACTCGATACTCGGATTATATTCTTGAATCATTTCGACCCATCGAGTTTTCCTGAGGTTGAGATTAGGCTGAGTGAAGATGTACTTGAGACTCTTGTGGTCAGTGAAAATGTCCACTTTTCTTCCCAATAAGAGATGTCTCCAAGTCAAAAGAGCATGCACAACTGCCGCCAACTCAAGGTCATGAGTGGGGTAGTTTTTCTCGTTGGGCTTCAACTGGCGAGAGGTATAAGCCACAACTTTCTTCTCTTGCATCAACACTGCGCCAAGACCTTGGAGAGAGGCATCGCAAAAGACCTCGTACGGCTTGGATTCATCAGGAGGAGTCAGAACTGGAGCAGTGACCAATTTCTCTTTCAAAGTGTTGAAAGCAATGTCACACTCCAGAGACCAAACGTACTTGACGTGCTTCTGGAGAAGATTTGAGAGAGGCTTCGCGATCTTAGAAAAGTTTTCAACGAATCTTTGACAGTAGCTTGCGAGACCGAGGAAGCTACGGAGTTGCTTCACGTTCTGAGGTGGTTCCCAATTCACAATTGCAGACACCTTCTCAGGATTCACCGCAATGCCCTTGGCAGAGATGATATGACCAAGATAAAGAACCTCATCGAGCCAAAATTCGCATTTGGAGAACTTGGCGTAGAACTGGTGTTCCCTGAGCTTATCGAGTACCAAACGCAAGTGCTTGGCATGATCTTCCTTGTTCTTCGAAAAGACCAGGATGTCGTCGAGATAGACCAAAATGAAGTCATTGGTGTAGGCGTTGAAGATGAAGTTCATCATGCGAGAGAAAGTCGGAGGAGCGTTGACGAGGCCAAAAGACATGACAGTGTATTCATATGAACCAAAGCTTGTCCTGAAAGCCGTCTTGGGAATATCTTGCTCATGGATTCGAATCTGATGATAACCCATACGGAGGTCAAGCTTGGAGAATACTTGGGCACCTTTGAGTTGTTCGAACAGCTCGTTGATGTTGGGAAGTGGGTATTTGTTCTTGATGGTCTTCTTGTTCAATGGACGGCAATCAACACAAAGTCGGTCCGCTCCATCCTTCTTCTTCACAAAAAGAACACCACAACCCCACGGAGAAGAACTAGGTCGGATGAGACCCATTCTCTCTTGAATATCGAGTTGCTTCTTCAGCTCCTTCAACTCTTCAGGTCCGAGCTTGTAAGGACGCTTGCACACAGGTTCCGTGCCAGGCTCAAGATCGATGATGAATTCAACTGGCCGGTGCGGAGGCATTCCTGGAAGCTCTTCTGGAAAGACGTCTTGATATTCGCAAACAACTGGGATTTGCGAGATAGCATCCAGTTCACCCTTCTCATTGAGAAAACAGACGGATGGTATCATCACGAGCGGCAAACACAATTACATCCTCAGACGAATGAATCAATTGAACCTGCCTGGCTGCACAATCAAGATGCGCCTTGTGCTTAGAAAGCCAATCCATTCCAAGAATAAGATCAATGTCCGAGTCACCAAGAACCATTGGGGAAGAAAGGAACTTGTAGTCGCCCAAGGTGATAGTAACATCTGGCACCTCCAGACTTGCACTCAAACGTTTGCCAGGAGAAATGATATCCATTTGTTTACCCAAATGAGAAGAAACGAATTCATGCTTGGTAAAAAATGGCTTTGACATGAAACAATGCGATGCACCAGTGTCAAAAAGAACTCTTGGAGGAATATCATTAACAGGAAGGTTACCCATGATGACATCTGACGAGTCCTCTGCCTGAGCTGCATTCATCAAGTTGACCTTGGCAGACTTGGGGTTATGCTTGACCACAGCTGTACTTGCCGATCTCACAGGAGGAGGAGGAGGAAGACGCCTCTGATTGAAGCATTTGTTGGCATAGTGACCCTTCTGTTGGCACTTGTTGCCTGTGACCTCTGAAAGCGGACGGTGATACGGAGCACTCGATCTTGCAGCTTGAGACGAAGTCTTGTTCTGAAAGCCAGGGTTGAGTGGGTGGGAAGATCCACTGCCACCTTTGCTCTTCTGCTGATATGGCTGACGGAACGGAGGAGGAGGAAGCCAATACTTCTGCTGCTTGGCCACTTGAGTAGAGGAAGAAGGAGTAGCATCTCTGACTCGCTTCTTGGAAGCATCACACCTCAGTTGAGCAGCCTCTTGCTTCAATGCCATGTTGTAGAACTCATCGTACCTCAAGGGCTCAAAGAGAACAAGAGCTAGCTGGATTTCTTCTCTGAGACCACCCCTGAACTGGTATATCATGCTCTTCTCATCCGGGACGTCCTGCTTAGCAAAGCGGGCGAGCTTCTGAAACAACTTGTTGTAGTCATAGACAGACAAAGAGCCTTGCTTCAGGTTGCGGAATTCCTCACGCTTGCTTTCAACCACGCTCTGAGGAATATGATGAGCTTTGAAGTCTTGACAAAATTCATCCCAGGTAATCACACGGCCTCCTCTGGAATCCTTGTACTGCTAGAACCATTCTGCAGCTTGGTCTTTGAGTTGGAAGGAAGCGAACTTGACAAAGTCCTCAGGCCTGACGTTACTGCACTCGAAATGCTTGCACAGATCCACGAGCCAATCGTCAGCATCAGTTGCCTCAACACAATTGCTGAAAGTCTTTGGCCCGTTAGCAAGGAATTGGTTGAGTGTAGCAAAGTGATTCTGATTGTTGCCTTGGTTGCCTTGGTTCGCTTGATTGCGCTCTTGAAGAATTTGCATGATCAACTGCGTGTTTGCATTGGTTGCGGCCATCACAGCTTGCCATGCCTCCGGAGGAGGTGGAGGTGGTGGCGGATCCTGATTCTGATTGGTGCTCTTAGCGAGAGCCATCCTGAAGAGGGTGACAACCGTTAGCACATTGACAGATAAAATGAAGCTGAATCAAACGGGATGAAATTGCAACATATAGTCTTCACATCCGAACAGAATGAACGAATGCATTCCACTTGAAATGGTCACATATCCATAAATTGAGAAGCCACTTAGAATTTAGGTAGAGGAATAAATCAACAAGGTACGGATCAAGAACGAATACTCGGTAAGAAATCCCAATCTCAAACCAAATATTCGTGGAAGAAGAACTAGAGCTACAATAATTCCCACCTATGAAACTCCCGAACCTTTCCGGTTATGCAATCAGGTGTTGGGGATACAGGGGAAGCATAATATCTCACCCAAATCTAGCAAATCCTACATCCAGCTGTATCCATCCTTCAACACATAACCGAGAAAAACTTTGGAAACCATCTACCTCAACCTTCTAAAAGCATCCGTTATACAAGTTATGGCAATACTCCCGAACTCCCGCCCCAGTACTGGGTGGCGTCGAGGTTATCTCACCAACGAACTGCATAAAAGAGATTTTCGATGTCGGCGTACTAAACTCAGGTATTCCAGAACTGCAACGATAAAATTGTGACGACAACACCTCGGAGCTCAACTCCCCGGGACACTGCCACAACCCCTAAAGACAGGAGGCACCAAGAACAATGTTCTCGTCACAAAACCATCAGAACGATTCCAAGATACCCGCGTGATCCTAAATTTTTTTTAGTGAAATTTGAGAAGAGAAGAGTCAAAACTCTACATCAGGATGCCTTACCAGAGCGATGAGGAGACTGGGGAGTAAAAAGAATTCCTAAACACTCCGATATATAATTCCTAAATGACTCAAAACATTTTTCTAGACTCAACTCGGCCGCTAAAGACGATCAAGCAATGGGGGCTCCTAAGGTCGGGGAAGGCTCTGATTACCAACTTGTAACGCCCTCGATGCGGCTATATCTCCTACGTGTCGAGGCACGACTTAGAGGCATAACCGCATTGAAAGCAATGTCGCAAGTTAGGCAATCTTCACAACATCCCATGTAATATATAGATAATAAAAGGGGAGATACATAGTTGGCTTACACTCGCCACGTCAATCAAAGTACATAAATAGCATTACATCAACCAAACACTCATGGCCCGACTACGGCGCCAGAATAAAAGATAAACCCAACATGCGACACGGTCCCGATCGCCCCAACTGGGCACCACTACTGATCATCAGGGAAAGACACATAGTAACGGCGTGAGTCCTCGTCGAACTCCCACTTGAGCTCAAGCGCGTCATCTGGAACGGAGTCATCAGGCCCTGCATCTGGTTTGGAAGTAATCTGTGAGCCACAGGGACTCAGCAATCTCGCACCCTCGTGATCAAGACTATTTAAGCTTATAGGTAAGGCAAGGTAAATATGTGGAGCTGCAGCAAGCGACTAGCATATATGGTGGCTAACCTGTTCGCAAAAGAGAGCGAGAAGAGGAGGCGAAGCGCGAACGAATAACTAGAGAACAACCTGCACAAGCATTACTCCAACACCGTGTTCACTTCCCGGACTCCACCGAGAAGGGACCATCACGGTAACTCACACAGTTGATTCATTTTAATTAAGTTAAGGTTCAAGTTATCTACAACCGGACATTAACAAATTCCCATCTGCCCATAACCGCGGGCACGGCTTTTGAAAGTTCAAATCCCTGCAGGGGAGTCCCAACTTAGCCCATGACAAGCTCTCGCGGTCAACGAAGGAATAGACCTTCTCCCGAGATATTCGGATCAGACTCGGTATCCCGGTTCTACAAGACACTTCGACAAGTTAAAACAAATCCAGCAACACCGCCCGAATGTGCCGACAAATCCCGATAGGAGCTGCACATATCTCGTTCTCAGGGCACACTCAGACAGGTCAAGCTATGAGTAAAACCAGCCCTCGAGTTTCCCTGAGGTGGCCCCGCAGGCTGCCTGGTTTGGACCAACACTCAAAGGAGCACTGGCCCGGGGGAGGAGGGGGGGGGGTTAAATAAGATGACCCTCGGGCTCCGGAAACCCAAGGGAAAAAGAGGCTAGGTGGCAAATGGTAAAACCAAGGTTGGTCATTGCTGGAAAAGCTTTAATCAAGGCGAACTATCAAGGGGTTCCCATTATCACCCAACCGCATAAGGAACGCAAAATCCGGGAACATAACACCGATATGACGAAAACTAGGGCGGCAAGAGTGGAACAAAACACTAGGCGAGAGGCCGAGCCTTCCACCCTTTACCAAGTAACGGTCTCAACAAGTAAATAATGTTCCAATAAGGAACGGTCTCCAATCTTCACCTGTAGCTAGCAACGCTATAAGAGGGGCTGAGCAAAGTGGTAACATAGCCAATCAATGGTTTGCTAGGACATGGTGGGTTAGAGGTTTGACATGGCAATTTGGGAGGCATGATAAGCAAGTGGTAGGCATCGTAGCATAGGCATAGCAAAAGAGCGAGCATCTAGCAAAGCAAAGATAGTAGTGATTTCGAGGGTATGATCATCTTGCCTGCACAGTTGTCAGAGTTGACTGGATCCTCACAAGCAAACTCAGAGGTAAAGATGCTGCCATGGTCTGAAGAGAGCACTTGTGGAATACCGTGCAGAGAAACAATCCGAGAGGTATAGAGTTCCGCCAATTGAGCTGCAGTGATAGACTCTTTGATAGGCAGAAAGTGAGCCACTTTAGTGAGTTTGTCGATGACAACGAATATAGCATCATTGCCACGCTTGGACTTTGGAAACCCAGTCACGAAGTCCATCTCAATGTGGTCAAACTTCCATTCTGGAATGGCAAGAGGTTGGAGGAGACCAGCTGGCCTTACAACTTCAAGTGAGTGTTACTGTCTTGTGCATATTCGGTTTCCCTTATATATTAGTCAAGGTTATAGTAATGTAATTGATGAGTTATGCATGCGTGTGCAGTTTTCACTATATTCTCCTAGAGATTAAGCTTGAGCAGGGACTAGTAACCGTCTTAGACTCAAGACAAAAAGATCCCCAGGACTATGCGGACATGACTCAAATGCTCGAGAAGTAAGTTAAATCGATCATTATCCACCATATCAGCAACTTTGTTCATTTCCTGATATATCAAGTAATTGTTTTCTTTGTCTGGCAGGGTTTGGAAAAAATTCACCAAAAAAGCTCTAGGACTCCCGAAGAAGTTGCAATTTAGACACCCGAAAGTAAGTACTATAGTAGCATGTTCCGCGCATCTTCTATTGATTCAAGCGCTAGTTTCATCAATACCATTTGGCATTCTTGCTTATCAGTTTGATTGACCTCTATTTCTTGTAAAGTGGTTGTGGCAGGAACAAGGGAATGATTTCTGTGGATACTACATTTGCGAGTCCATCCGCCACACGACCTGTGAGCGGGGCTACTCTGACGAACAATATGAAGTGCGTAAATAACAACATTCACAATTTTATTTTATTACCATCATTTGTGTTGAGTTTCATTCATTCATATATATATGTATTGACCCCCTTCTTCAAATTAGATGTTTTGGAAGCGGGATGAACTCCTAGCACCAGCTCACATGCGAGCAATTCAAGAGGAATTGGCGGCATTCTTTCTTGACCACGTGATCGCTGAAGACGGAGAATACTATGTGGACCATGAGTCCGTATGTTAGGAGATTATATTTGTAAGAGATAATTATTGTATATATGTAGCCGGTAGTGTCAGATAGATATACGAGAACTTGTTGTTCGACCAATCTCTCGGAGAAGGAGAGGTGGTCGATATCACTTCTCTCTGTATGCATATATGTTCATGACGATCTTCTGTTTCCTTCGTTTGCTTACTAGCTAGCTAGCGTGTCTAGTCCTCTCTATACGTATGTATAGTATATAGCATCGACCAAGCACGGACATAAGAGAGGACACTTCTCTCTATTAAATATAGCTAGCTAACACAATATATGAAACACCTAAATTAACCCCCCAAAACCCCCCAACCCCCCCCCCCCCCTTTCAAAAAAAATAAAAACCCCAGCCATAGAAATGCTGACGCGTGGATGCCTATTGGTCCCGGTTGGTGCCACCAACCGGGACCAAAGGCCCTCCTACCTGGGCTCCGCGCACAGGCCACGTGAAGACCCATCTGTCCCAGTTCTGGATTAAACCGGGACTAAAGGGACAGGGCATTAGTACCGACCCTTTAGTCCCGGTTCAGGAACCGGGACAAAAGGCCCTTACGAACCGGGACAATAGGCTCTTTTTCTACTAGTGCACTACCCCAGAGCAGAAAATTGATAGTGAACAGAGGCAGTGCAATGTTACCTTGTTGAATGATAGAGAAACCCACTTCCTTAGATGAAACCGAGAACTTGAAAGACTTGTTTTGCAAATGTTTCGCCTTGAACATGGAGGCATGACCTCCAAAACAAGAGAGGAGTATCGTACCCACTGATGACTCCGTCAATCTGAGCTGAGACCTAGTGAATTCCACAACCATGGGAAATTCCTCCATGTCCTTACCTTCTTCATAATTGATTGGAACTCCCCATTTGCGCCAGATGGTAGCCGCAAAATACTGACCTTTATCGAAATCCAGATCCGCAAGAGACATCTTGAGATGTGGAGAAAGGAGAACAAAGGAAGAATGGCGTAGTCATGATGATCGGCGGAAGGCTGATGGCCAATCCGGCCGGCTTGTGGCCGCCGCGGCCGGAGTGGCCGGCGGCGGGTGGGGAGGGTGGGGAGGCTAGGAGGCTAGGTCTAGTGTTGTCGAATTACATTGTCCCAGGCGCTAGTGCATGTTTTTGTCGACCCAAACGGCTAGTGAGATCGGGAATGACGATTAAGAGAAAGCACAAAGACCTAAATGCAAGAGGTACAGAGTGCTCAACTCGCGTGTGGCACAACACGTAGATAGAATTAGTTCGAGTTGGCTTGACTTGGACCAAAAAGAAAATGTGAGGCCAAGTTTCTGGACTATTTTGTGACATTTTTACAATTTATAGGTTAAAGTGAACCCACACGCCAAGTTTGTGTACCTCTGTGGAAGACATAGGACATATGGTTAAGCAGAGAATTCATAATGTGCCTCATTTTACCACAACATCTCATTGCCTCATATTAGTTTTATCTTTGCTTATTTTTCTTACTTTTATTTATGCATTGATCACGTGTCTTCCTAAGTAGTGCACATATATCCTATTAAAAAAGGTAGTAAGTGATGCAATTGATATCGATATTTCTCAATCAGCTTTTTCAACTATGTTTTTTCTTCTCAACTTTCTTTCAACCATGTCCTTTCAGTTGTGTACTTCCTTGTCAATTGTGTTGCTTCTTAACCTGTAAAAAAAAGTGTTTCTTCTTCTCAAATGCATCCTGGCAAGTGCATCTTTGTTCTCTACATTTATCCTTCTCAACGAACTTAATTCTTCTTCACAGTCATGTATTTTTAATTATGTCTCCCCTTCTCAATTGTGTTTCTCCTCGATTTTGTCCTTTCAACCGTGTTTCTCTTTCTCAAATGTATCATATCAGTCATGTCACCCCTCTCAGCTGTTGCTTCACTTTCTGAACTGCACCCTTTGAATTGCGGTTATCCTCTCAATTGTGTCCTCCTTCCCAAATGCACCATTCGAACTATATTTTCTTCTCAACCGTGTCCCTTCAACTGTGTTTCTCCTTCTCAAGTGCGTCCTCTCAATTGTGTCCTCCTTCCCAAATACATCCTTCGAACTATATTTTCTTCTCAATTGTGTCCATTCAAGTGTGTTTCTCCTTCTCAATTATCTCGTCTCTACTACGTCCTATCAACTGTGTTTCTCCTTCTCAAATGTGCCCTTCCAAGTGTGTTTCTCCTTCTTTATTGTGTCCTATCAATTGGGTTTCCCCTTCTAAACGGAGTTTCACTTTTTCGGTTGTGCTCTTCCAACTAAACAAACAAAATTTGAGATTTTTTTCCACTCTGAAAGATTATATTCCATTGCATTACATCTCCCCTGGTTGATGTGGGAGTAAGGAAAGGCAAAAAAGAAAAGAAAAAAAGAGACCTAGTCATTCCTTATTAGAAAGCCCAAGTAGCTGGTGGAAGGCTTATGTCAGGAGTAAACATTTCTTATCTTAACTGGTATAAATAAACAAGTTCCCATCCTTGATTCTTTTCTCTATGTTGCCTTGGTGGTATACGTGACGTATAGATGAGTACAAAGACTCACTGGAGTGTTGCTGGCAAGTACTTCAGACAATGGTCACTGTGGTATCTAGATCTCTTTCTTCGTAACCAGTATCTTAACAGCTTCCTGGACAACGACTAGTCTTTAGCTAGTCGAAATTTTAAAAATGTCCGATTGCCGCACAAGATGACAATTACGTGGCCACAATAACCCAAACCTAAACAGGAGCGGCCCCGGCCAGCGGCCAGCTAGCTTCATGCCCCACCGTCGAAAGCTGCGTTTGCACGTCCCCGGCAGCACCGGCGTCGCGGCTGAGAAGAGAACCACCGGAATTCACCCGCCATGCGCCGCCGGAATCCCGGCGGTTTTGCCTGCACTGACGGGGCGAACCATCGCCTTCGGGCTTCAATGCTGCTACCCATTTCTGGAGTAGCACTAATCATGCTGACTAACTAACTGCCCATTGCCATCACTGTCCTAGCAGAACAGATGCAAACAGTCGCCGTGCCCTGCATGCGATGATGGGTTCGTATCAAGGGCCTGATCTGCCACCAGCGCCATGTGTTGGTTAAACCCTGTCTCCCTCGGCTTTCTCTGAATTTAGTTTGTTTTCTTCAGATAAGTGTCGCTAGACACATTCAGTTTCGACAGTAGCTAGTCGTTTTTCTGTTAGCGTTTTTTCTCGCCAATTGGTTGCGTCTTGTGCGCCTTGGCTCAGTCGTAGTAGGCCCAGCACGAAGCTCGGATCATGGGGATGGACGTGGTCAGTAGTGGAGCATGTTGCTCGGGCACGTTGGTGTACTCTTGATGAATAAGAAGAGCAAAACAGAAAAGCTGCAGGTGTTGGGCGCAGCACAAAAACTTCAGTGTCTCTGTGTGTTCTTCCTCTCAGAATCCCCTCTCTCTCTTTCGAGCTAGAGTTTAGGGAGACAATTGGCATCAGAGCGATTAGATCCTGTGGCCATGTCGCAGAGCGGCGCGCCGCGCCAGTCGCGCACTCCTCCACCCGCGAAACAGTGACGGCGCTCGCCCACCCGCGGCAGGAGTAGAGTTCGACGTGGTGGCGGCGAGGTGGTCGTGCAGCAGGTCGTGCGCGAGTCCAGCAGTGGCTCCGGCGCAAACCTGCAGTTCCCGATGCTGACGCGTGGCGGGTACACGCACTGGGCGATGGTCATGGAGGTAAACCTTCAGGCCGCGTCGCTCTGGGACGCGATCGAGGACGACACCGTCCCTCGCGTCGACGACAAGAAGACCCTGGCGGCGCTGCTCCGATCGACGCCGGCCGACATGCACTGCATGTTGATCGGGAAGGGATCGGCCAAAGCAGCGTGGGAGGCGATCCGGGTCCAGTACCAAGGACCTGATCGCGTGCGCGACGGACGACTGCGGCGTCTGCGAACTGAGTTCGAATCCGTGGCGTTCACGGACGGCGAGAAGATCCAGGATTTCGCCATCCGCATCTCCAACCTCGCCGCTGCACTGCGTTCACTGGGGGACGCCGTCGACGAAGAGAAAATAGTGAGAAAATTCCTTTCAGTTGTTCCTTCGCGTTTTGCACAGATCGCCTTCTCGATGGAAACCCTCCTCGACCCTGCATCGTTGACTGTCGAGGAGGTCACGGGCCATCTGCGCGCGATCGAGGAGCGCATGGATGGAGACCAGGGCAGCGGCTCCGCAGGCGGGCAGCTGCTCCTCACTGAGGAACAGTGGGAGGCACGCAAGCGCCAGCCCCGTGGCGGTGGTTCTGGCGTCAAGAACGACGACCGCGGCAAGAGGAGTGGCCAGCCGCGTCCTACCTCGACTCTGCCTGGCTTGGCTCAAGGCGTGGACAAGGACCAGTGCCGTTACTGCCACAAGAAAGGCCACTGGGCCAAAGACTGCCGCAAGAAGAAACGCGACGAGGCTGCCAAGGCAGGTGCAGCACCGGCGCCGGCGGCCGCAAACCTCGCCGAGGTAGAGGAGGACGGCGGTCCTGGCCTCATGATGGCTTGTGTCGAGGAAGTGCGCGAGGGCATAGATCACGCAGCCACCCCTGCATCAACACTGGTGACCGCGTCGTGCAACTCTGCGGTGCACAACGGCGTCCAAGTCTTTCTGAACGAAGAGAAGGCCGTCATCACGCCCTCCCTCGACGGCGATCAGGGGCGGCAGTCGTGGTTCCTCGACACTGGAGCCACGAATCACATGACAGGCTCCCTGGAGTCCTTCGCGGAGCTGGACAGGTCAGTGTCTGGCACGGTGCGCTTCGCTGACGGATCAATGGTGAAGATCTGCGGCCGTGGGACGGTGGTGTTCGCCGCTGAGACGGGTGATCACAACGCGTTCACTCAGGTGTACTACATACCTGCACTGAAGAACAGTGTGGTTAGCCTGGGACAGCTGGATGAGAGCTGGTTCGATGTGCACATCCGGCGTGGCATACTCACCATCCGCAATGATCGCGGGCAGCTCCTCGTCGAGGTATCGCGCTCCACCAATCGCCTGTACAAACTCGTCTTCACGCCTGTACATCCAGTGTGCCTTGCTGTGGGGGCGGTCTCTGATGCCTGGCGCTGGCACGCACGGCTCGGCCACCTGCACTTCGACAGCCTAGAGAAGATGGCCAAGAAAGAGCTGGTGCACGGGCTACCTCACATTGCTCACGCCGAGGAGCTGTGCGAGGCCTATCTCGCAGGGAAACAGCGTCGCATTCCATTCCCACAGAAGGCCAAGTACAGGGCGACGGCACCACTGGAGCTTGTGCACGGTGACCTGTGCGGCCCCGTCTCTCCACCAACACCTGGGGGCGGCGTTACGTGCTCGTACTGATCGATGATCGCAGTCGCTTCATGTGGGTGGAGCTGCTCAAGACGAAGGATGAAGCCGCGCGCGCCATCGTCAAGTTCCAGGCCGCAGCCGAGCTAGAGTGTGGGCACAAGCTTCGTGTGCTTCACACCGATCGTGGCGGAGAGTTCACCTCGGCCACGTTCTAAAAACACTGCGAGGAGAGCGGTGTGCAGCGGCACCTGACTGCGCCGTACACGCCGCAGCAGAATGGCGTCGTCGAGCGGCGTAACCAGACGCTCCTGGGCATGGCAAGGAGCATGCTCAAGGCGAAGCAGGTGCCCAACCTGTTTTGGGGGGAGGCCGTGCTCACCGCTGCTTTCATCCTCAACCGCAGCTTCACGCGCTCCGTCGATGGCATGACACCGTACGAGGCGTGGTATGGCCGGAAGCCTGATGTGAGGTTCCTGCGCATCTTTGGGTGCGTTGGCCATGTCAAGGCAGCAGGACCACATCTGCGCAAGTTGGATGACAGGAGCACGCCGATGGTCTTCATCGGCTATGAGATCGGGTCCAAGGCGTACCGCATGTATGATCCAGTGACGAAGCGCCTGCACGTGTCCAGAGACATGGTTTTTGACGAGGAGGCGTGCTGGAACTGGGAGGCGCCAGGGGGGTCGCCGGTGAGCAGCTCCTTTACCGTCGAGTACCCTGCGTACGCCACAAGAACCGGCATCACCAAGGCCGCTGCAGCAGAAAAAGCAGCATCGTCACCTACCTCTGCAAGTTCGTCTCGTGCCTCGTCTGCTGCAGGCAGCATCGTCCCCGACACGCCCGCGGCCACATCGCTGCCCACGCATGGGGGAGGAGCGGATGTGGTCACGTCAGAGACCACGCCGGTGCCCCTCGTGTCACCACCGGCGGTACAGCCGGATTTGTTCGACAACACGGACAAGGTCTCTGCACCACATCGATATTGCCTGGTCAAGGAGCTGCTTGGCTCAACCTCTGAAGTACCAGGAGGTGTTGAGAGCCCCCCGCCATCGGAGGGTAGTGGTGATGATGAGGAGCTGCACCTAGTGACGGGGGAGGAACCGGCGTCCTTCGCCGAAGCCGAGCACGAGGATTGTTGGCGTCGGGCGATGCTCGATGAGCTGCAGTCCATCGACGACAACAACACCTGGACGCTCACCACGCTCCCTGCAGGTCATCAAGCGATCGGCCTCAAATGGGTGTTCAAGCTGAAGAAGGATGAGGAAGGGAACGTCGTCAAGCACAAAGCCCGCCTCGTTGCTAAAGGCTATGTGCAGCGTCCTGGCGTGGACTTCGAGGAGGTGTTCGCACCGGTGACCAGACTGGAGTCCGTGCGGCTCATCCTGGCGCTGGCGGCGCACCGTGGCTGGCAAGTGCATCACATGGACGTCAAATCGGCGTTCTTGAACGGCGACCTCAAGGAAGTGGTCTATGTGTCCCAGCCACCTGGGTTCGTCACAGAGGGGCGTGAGCAGGCTGTGTACGGGCTGCACAAAGCCCTGTATGGTCTGTGTCTAGCTCCAAGAGCATGGAACGACAAGCTGGATGCCAGTCTGACATCTCTCGGGTTCACGCGCAGCGTTGCAGAGCATGGCATGTACGCGCGTGGAACCGGGGAGAGCCTGCTCATCGTTGGGGTGTACGTGGACGATCTGGTGATCACCGGCGCAAAGGAACAGGAGGTCCTCGGGTTCAAGGAGGAGATGAAGCAGCTCTTCTCCATGAGCGACCTGGGCCTGCTTCGCTACTACCTCGGCTTGGAAGTGAAGCAGGAGCGTGGACGCACCACCATCACACAGGCAGCGTACGCCTCCAAGCTGCTCGACAAAACTGGGCTGATGGGGTGCTATCCAACTCGCACTCCTATGGAGCCACGGTGCCCGTTGAGGAAGGAGAGCAAGGAAGCCGCGGTGGACGCAACGCTCTACCGCAGCGTGATCGGCAGCCTGAGGTACCTCGTACACACACGCCCGGACATTTCGTTCGCCGTGGGTTTCCTGAGCAGGTTCATGGAGGCGCCGGCAGCAGACCACTATGCAGCAGTGAAGCACCTCCTTCAATACATAGCGGGCACGCTGAGCTACGGCTGCGTGTACCGCTACGGCGACGGCGAGTCCCTGACAGGCTTCAGTGACTCCGATCACGCCAGCGACGTGGATACCAGAAAGAGCACTTCTGGCGTGCTGTTCTTTCTTGGTGAAAGCCCCGTCAGCTGGCAATCTCAGAAGCAAAAGGTCGTCGCAATCTCATCTTGCGAGGCGGAGTACATCGCGGCGGCGACGGCGGCTTGCCAAGGAATTTGGCTTGCGCGTCTCTTCGGCGAGCTGATGAATCAACCAGCGGCGCCGTTCTCACTGTTCATTGACAACAAGTCTGCGATCTCCCTCTGCAAGAACCAAGTTCTCCATGATCGCAGTAAGCACATCGACCTTCGATATCATTTCATTCGTGATTATGTTGAAAAGAGATGGGTGGCCGTGGAGTTCATCGGTACTAAGGGAGCAGAAAGCAGACATACTGACGAAGCCGTTGAGCCGTGTTCGCTTCCAGGAGCTGCTTGGCAAGATTGGGATCGTCGACGTCAAGCTCGTTCGCCAGGGTTGAGGAGGAGATTGTTGGTTAAACCCTGTCTCCCTCGGCCTTCTCTGAATTTAGTTTGTTTTCTTTAGATAAGTGTCGCTCGACACATTCAGTTTCGACAGTAGCTAGTCGTTTTTCTGTTAGCGTTTTTTCTCGCCAATTGGTTGCGTCTTGTGCGCCTTGGCTCAGTCGTAGTAGGCCCAGCACGAAGCTCGGATCATGGGGATGGACGTGGTCAGTAGTGGAGCACGTTGCTCGGGCACGTTGGTGTACTCTTGATGAATAAGAAGAGCAAAACAGAAAAGCTGCAGATGTTGAGCGCAGCACAAAAACTTCAGTGTCTTTGTGTGTTCTTCCTCTCAGAATTCCCTCTCTCTCTCGTTCGAGCTAGAGTTTAGGGAGACACCATGTTCCGTGCTGGTGGCTCACAAACCACCAGCGCGGCTGTGCAAGTGCCTTCTCTTCACGGAAACAGGAGCCGGCGAGAGATGGCCGGGCGCGGGTGCCCGCCCTCGCGGGTGCTACGCTGGTAACAAGCCCGGCCGGTGCCCGATCGGCCGGGATCGCGGGGAAAAGCAGCGGCGACGTACGCGTACGCCGCGTGCCGACACGGGCAAGAATTCCTGATGCGATCGATGCCTGTCGAGATGGCCGCTGTTGGATGGCACTGTTCGCTGCTATGATGGTGGCATCTCCGCCCGGGCCGTTGTGGAAGGCGTTGGTGGCGGTGCCAATGCCATTGGCCCGTCGCGATGAAACTCTTTCGCTGTGCGTGTATATGGGGGCGGTGAATGGTGATTGGGCAATCCGGTTGTCGCTCTGATAGTAGTAGTTCTGAACTTCTGGTTTTGTGGACGGTAGCGGCAGCCAGATGGCGCGCGGTCATCTTCTGTTTGAAAGAATGCTCTGGAGCAATGAGATATTTATATTCCGCTCCTGAGTGAACAGTAATACCATAGCAATAGTTTATTTAATTTAATTTTGCGGGGAGTTTAATTTAGTTGTAGTTTGCCCCCTTTTTCCTGAGGGCATGCATGCATTAATCTGCAAATCAGAGAGAGAGAGAGATGGTGCCTTTTTTTGCAGGAAATTTACATGTATTAGGCCTCTTTTGGTTCATAGGATAAGATTATCATAGGAATAGGAATCTTGTAGGAAATGAGATGACATGTATCTCAAATCCTATGAGTAGGAATAGGAAACAAGATGTCATTTGGTTGACACCAAAGGAATTTTTTCATTGAGTCTAGGCTTTTTTTTATTTTCCTATGAAATATAAAGGATAGGAACCAATGCTATGTAGGAATAGGAATCCATTCCTATAAACCAAAGGGCTCTAAAGGAAAAAATCCTATAAGAATCCTATCCTCTAAAATTTCTATGAAATTCCTCTAAACCAAAGGAGGCCTTATTCATGTAGCAATGCAACAATCGGCATTATAAAGTTTGACGGCCTCATCAGGGCCATGGCCATCCTAGCCACACTGCCGTGCGACCGGTACTTGTACCCAAATTCGTCATAAAATAACTTACAAAATTCTGAGTAATACAAGAATTTCGTTGATCATTGAATGGCTTGATCTCACGAACAGTAAAGCAAAATCTCGATCTGCACATGTCCGCTTTCTTTATTAAGTTAACAGCTTGCAAGCAAACTGATTCGGTAGTTGGCTCCCATAAATTGCAAGCAAAAAAAAGCTTATTTAATCGCTAGCAGTTCAGCTTCGAGGGTGTCATGGCAATTAAGTAAATGACGGCATGTTGAAGAAACAATTATTCCTTACTGATCACACAGTATCATCCCTCAGCCCGCAGTACCATTAGATTCCACGAAGGACCCATCAACATTGGGCATCACCCATCCATCATCAGAAGCTAACCAGCGATGTGGGGTAGCAGATTGTGTCACGGATGCATTCGAATTAGCTAGACGGGAAATTCAACAACAACATGTTTGCCTTTAAGGTGATCCTTCTCAGGAGCTTGGATCGATACCAAGATGGGTTGCACATAGCTAGAGAAGAGTATCCTTGAGACCTCAATAGGAGGTTCAAGATTATAGTGCACACTTTAATTCCTGATATACCAGATCCTCCATAACAGCATCGAGAAATGAAGATGCAAGCCTTCTGCCGTATCCCATGCGGCATGCAATAACCATTCAGGGCCAGTGTTGATCATGTCACTAACTTTTAGTAAAGGAACACCACAGTCAGATGACATCTTTGTTGATTGGGGGTGATCACGACAGTCTGCTGCATCCCTAGTTCCATTCACAAGGGTACCTCGACGATCATCTAATTGATGGCTTGGTCGCTCTCGAATAGAGGTGCAAATTAGTGACCCTTACGGTACCTTATAGCTATGGATTACTCTTCAATTTTCTTTGGTAAAAGAAAGAACTACTTTTCTAAAAATATGGGTTTACATTTTTATTTTACTTGATTGAACAAGTGTAGCTCATTTGATTGAACTAAAAAGAGTTAGAGAGTACCCTAAGGGACACAGATTTGCACCCCTACTATAGAAGCACTGCAATGCCATTGTCTATGATGGCGCTCGACAATATTTGTGACAGTTTGGGGCTCACGGGGTGGAGGGTAGTTCTGCCAACTGTAGCGATCCAAACTTACGCATTTTCTTTTGGGGGCTAGGTCTGGGACTCAGCTATACCGTGATTTTTTTTGCATCGAGATGTGTAGCTTTTGTGTTTTCTAGAAGAAGAAAAAGAACGAGGACAAAAGAAGTTCATCTTCATAATGCTTTCTCAGTGCTATATACTACTGCAATATTCATAGCTGTGTCTGCACAGTCACATAGGGTAGTAGATCCCTTTTTTTTTCTCACGTCACGAGGCCATCAACTTAATGAATTCTGACCCATCCTATTGGCGAGGAAATGGAGACGTGGACCTAGGTTGGTTCAACACTCATTTTGCCACAACTAAATTTAAGCATAGCATGGTCAAGGATATTGGTGCCACAGTTGCGAGTTGCGACATACTTTGGCAAAAAGTTGAGTCTATGACATGTGAGGCACACGAAACCAAAATGTAATGGCAACCACGTAGTGCATACGAGTTTTTTTTTTACAAAGAGAACTCTTTATTAATCTATACTACTATATAGTACACCAATCTTGAATTGGACATGTAGCATCAATTGTAACCGTTGGTTTGCTAAATCCGATGGCTGGGAGCAGCAGGATTCGCGGTGAACAGTGACCTTATCTGTCTCCCCGGTGTTATGGAACCATCACCTCACCCTTTCCAGATAAGAAGGCCCATACATGATACCTCTTGGGCCATGTTGCAGACTAAGTAAATATGTGATGAGCCCAAGCAGATTGCAAGGAGAACGGGAATAACAGAAAACAAAGTACACATTTCAAATTCTTCTATGTCTCATAATTGTGGTCTTGCGTACTAATCTACCTCTACTATACTTATATTCAGCATTCTTATACCAAAACAAAAAATACCATGAATCCATTAGCATGTATATGAACTTTTTCGTTTTGCCAAAATTACTCCATTAATTTTAAGACGTGCATTCCACGTGCATAAATACTAGTAGTAAGAAATAATGTGCAATGGTTTCATATAGTTCGACAATAGGCACGGACTAAATTTGCAGTGTTTTTTAGGCGTGCCAAATTTGCAGTTTAGAAGTGGACTTTCCAGCCCGTCATCTAGCCCACCTAGCGCCCGTGAGGCAGCATGGGCTTTGCGGCTGCGCATACAGCCCCATCACGGCCTGGTGTGGTCGATAAAGATCCCGGCCCAAATGGGAAGCAAATAAACGGAAATACACCGCCCGCCCGCCAACAACGACGGAAGCCTAACCGAGCGCGGCGGCCGTGACGTGACTGAAGTTGGTATACGACTAGAGTCAAGACGAACAAAACAAGTTCCAGCGAGAAACAGCTCCCTTCTCCGGTGATCTTGGCGTCCGTATCCCTTCGCTGCACTGGCGTCTCGAGAACACAAACAAACTAGCATGCCGAACGATTCGAGACTTCCACGTTTCGGCAGATCATCCCCGTCTCAATTAGCATCATCGACCGCCTCTGCTGGCGTGTAGTTTTTGTTGCTCTGAAGCGCCGTCTCATCATCCGAGAACCTTTCTCTGTAACCAACCTAACGCCGCCGCTGCACGTCCGTTCCAAGCTAGCTAGAGTCTAGCTAAGGTTCATGTCGCCATCAGTTTCAAGCTGAGGACCAACGGAAGCAACAAAGAACTTAATTGAACTTGGGGAAAAGATTCTGCCATGCACGTAGGTACGGCCAGACAGAAAAGACCCCAACGGGACTCACCAGCTGCTGGATCGAGGATGCTTCCGAGAAACCTCCCGATCGAGACATGGCTTGCATGCGCACGCGTCGACCAAGCTCCGCCCCTCGGGTCCTCGTCGGCGCTCTTAGCCGCGGACTGTTTGCCGGTTTGGCGCCTACCCTCGCGCCGGCGCGGTGGCGCTGCCTTGCACCCTTCAAACACCACACCTGGCGCCGTCGGGGATACACGGCGGAGCCAAACGGACGGCCGTGGCTGCTCGCGCGCACCGGCCGGACCCCACCAGGAATGGACCCGGCCGGTGTGTTGCCGTGGCATACGGTGGCAGAGGAGTCCTTGTCCTCCCGTGGCCCGGACGGCTACGTATAGGGGGGCCATGGAAACTGTGGCTGCCGTTTCGTGCGGTCTCGGCTCGGCTGGCCACGCGGCCGCGGCCGCGGCCGTTGCCACTAGCACGCATGCGCGTAGACCGGAGCCGGACACAGCCAAGCCGACCGGACCGCTGTAGGTGCGTACGCACGGGCATGGGCATGGCATGGCAGGGTCACCTCGCTCCCCGTCTGAGCTGAACCCCGCGTCAAAGTGGCGTTGAGGGAAACGTCCTTGTTATTCAGTAACAGGTTGACACCCTTGAACTTCATACCACATGTTCAACCGCTACTGGGTTGGGTTGTACTCCGACTTGTAGCGGTGTTTTTTGCGCCGGAATGTCGACCTTTCGGCTTGCTTCTAGTTATGTCAATCATGGGTATCCGTCATGTTCCGGTGATGGCTGGGCTGTGCTCCACATCGGCGCATGTGTTGGCGTGCTCAACACAATGGTGTCTGTGGTGGTAGATCTCGCGTCTTGGCAAATCCGCAATGTGTGGATTTCATCATGTTCCGAGGTTTTCGTGTGGTGGTTGCCGGGTGCCTTCGTCGTCGTTGGAGGCAGGAGAATTTCTAGATCACTAGGTCTGTGCATGTCCCTTCTAGCAATCGAGGGATTGCAGCAAGATCTCTTCATGGCAAGTTAGTGACACAACGGACTTTGTTTTCTCTGCTGCTCTTCGGATACGAAGTCTTGAGTTTTGAGGTGAAAAGCTTAGATGAAACTCTGACATTCATTGGTTGTACCTATAGTAGTGGTCTACGCTCCCTTGCTGAATACATTGTTTGGAGATTGCTCGAACTTTCTCTCTTCGATGAAGACCTTTGTATGGGTATGTGGCCGGAGCCGGTGACGAGGGGCGCTTGTGCGTCGATCCCTTGCCAGATGCATCGTTGTTGGGGAACCTTACTCAGTTACTCTAGTCCGGATGTTGCCAACGACATTGTAGTTATAGACATTTTTCCGTAGTCAGTCATTCGTCTCGTCTTGGCTTCTGCCGGTTTTCGTCTTCTTATTTCATATAGTAATTTGGTTGTGTGCATCCTTGATGTCTCGAGTAGTTTTTATATTATGTTGTTGTAGAAGTTGGGTGTATTTGATATCAGTTTGATACTAGAATGAGGCCGGCTCCCAACCACTGCTCATCTTCTTGACGAACAACGTCGATGATGGCATGCGAGGAAGGTCGGGCTCCATTGAGGATGACGTTGTTGCGATGAGTCCACGTGCACCAGAACATAGAATCACCCCTGTCTAGAGATCCCTCTTTTCATGTTGTACCGTAGCAAGGTTGGTCCACCAGTTTATGATCTCCGACGTCGCATCCGGAACACATGGAGCGAGGCCACCATCCAAGTATCTCGAACCAAGCCGATCGAGTCACCACACAGTTTAGGAGCATTGTCGGGCTCTTGATCGCAAAGCGGACACCGAGGAGGGTGCTGCAGGCCCCTGCTTTGCGAACAATCAACAGTCCGGTACCGGCTATTAGGAACCAACGACTTGAAGAATTTGGAATATATGGAGGAGCCCATGATCGCTAAGATACTTCTATGGCAACTTTTTTTTTTCTGATTATAGATGGCAATTTTTTTATGGGTATTATAGATGGCAACTTAATTGGTAATAATAACCTCATGGAGGGAAAGAAAGAGGAGGGTCAAAAACTCTCAGGCACGTATTTAGAAAAATGAGATTGCTAAATCTCGGTCAACTAAGACTTCTTAGTCGATACTATATTCATTAGATATTATGTGAAGATCTGTGTAAGAAAAATAAAAAAAAATTATTTCTTCCTTTTTATATGTTTTGTCAGTTGAGATCTACCCACACCCTTCTAGAAAAAATCTCTCACGCACGTACCGGGCATGCTACTACGTAGGGAACAGCTGTTAACCGTTGATGTGATACGATACAAGCACTCTGCCGCTGGTCGACCACTTGATCTGCCACGTACGTGGCGCTCAGAGGAGTCCAAAAGTCCACACCGAACTGCCAGCCTGCTGCTCTTAAGAACACCTGGATGGTCGACAGTCCAAGTGCCAGATAACTCATATCTGGCCCGCGGCTCTCCTCTTCCTCCCGCCTGACCCGGCGCGACCCACGCGACGGCGACGTCCTCGGCCGCAAGCTCAACTCGCATGCACAGACGCGCCTACCTGGCTCTCCACACGCAGACGAGCTCAACACGGTGCAATTTTCTTCAACACGCGCGCTGGCTCCTCTGCTTCTGCCTCTATATAGCCCGAACTCCACAGTCGACGGACACTGCATGCGCGCCGAGAACATCCGCAGCCAGTCAGCTAGCTAGGTTCCCAGTTAGGCGCGGCGAGCTAGCGACGACGAGCCCCGGAGCCCGCCCACATGTCCCCCGGCGCGCGCTCCCGAAAGATGGAACACGCGCTGCTCGCCGCACTCCTGGCGTGCGCGCTCGCGTCGGCCGGTAGCGCGCAGCCGGCGGAGCCGGGGCAGGGGGGCTATGACAACGACGTGGCCGACCAGGAGATGCGCGTCAGCACGACCATGGTCGCGCTGCTGGCCGCCGTCGTCGCCGTGTTCTTCTTCATCCTCGCCTCCATCATCTACCTCCGCCACTGCACCGGCTACTCGTACCCCCACGCCCCGCGGCCGGACGACTCCCGCGGCTCCGGCCCCGGCGCCGGCTTCTCGAGCTTCATCGCCAGGCGGCAGCAGCGGCGGGCGGCGACGCGCGGGCTCGCCGCCGAGGTGGTCGAGGCGTTCCCCACCATGCGCTACGCGGAGGCCAAGGCGCTGCGCGTGGGGAGGAAGGCGGCGCCCCCGCTGGAGTGCGCGGTGTGCCTCAGCGAGTTCGAGGACGAGGACAGGCTCCGGCTGCTGCCCAAGTGCAGCCACGCCTTCCACCCGGACTGCATCGGCGAGTGGCTCGCCAGCCACGTCACCTGCCCGGTCTGCCGCCGCAACCTCGACCCTAGCAAGGACGGCGGCAGCGACGACGAGGCGAGTAAGCCCCCGGTGCCGGAAGCCAACAGCAGCTCCAGCGAAATCACCGTGGTACGCCACCACCAAGCAGACAGCGGCGCGCGACCAGCGGCCGTGGTCATCGACGTGGTGACGGAGGAGGAGGCCGAGCAGCGCAGGAAGGAGGCGATGGAGCTGCAGCGGATAGGGACCCAGCGGCGCGCGATGCGGTCGGGGTCGCGGCCGGCCGGGACGAAGGCCGCGAAGCTTGTCCGGTCGTACTCCGCCGGCCACTCCCTCGCCGTAGTCCGGCTCGACCGCGACCTGGAGCGGTTCACGCTGCGGCTGCCGGAGCACGTGCGCAGGGAGATGGTCGCCGCTGCCGGGGAGCAGAGCTCGCATCGTCGCGCGCAGAGAGCCGGCAGATGGCCATCGTTCCTAAGGTACACCAGGACGTTGTCGGGAAGGTTCTTCTCGACGCCGAGGAGAACGGAAAGCTCCGAGGGAGGGGAGGCGTCCTCGTCGTCGTCGACGAGGATTAGAGGGAAGCGCGTGGCCGCCGTCGATTTCCTCGAAGGTTCTCCTCTGGGCGGCGGCGTGTCTAATGCCAAGGTCGGCTCTGTGGCCGGCGATGTCGACAAGGCAGCTAGCCGGCAGGTTCGAACGTAGAAAAGAAACGGGACTTTTGAATCTACTAGAAGCGGTGTTCTTCCACGCATGCGGGGAATCTGTCTGTGCTATTAATCCAAGAAAGAGACTGTAATCACCGCATGCAGAATGCTCAAGAAGCCCTGTGGAGGCACCTGAATTATTTTTTTCTGCGTCAGTCTTATTTAATTTCCATATCTAGTCATCTTTTTTGTTTGAAAATTCCATAGTCATCTGATATATGACACTGAAGCTTGTGTTTTACTAACGAATTGGGACTGGATACAACCTGGTTCTTAAAAAAAGGAACCGGATACACCCTCAATCCACTTGGAAATTGAAGTGCATACTAGGGTTTTGACCTTTTTTTGGGGGGGGGGGGGGGGGGGGGGGGAGATGGGGTTTTATTTCATAATGATAGAGTTACAATCAAATGACAGTAGTTGATCTATACAAGGGGGTCCTTGACCAAGCCGCACAACCATGACCCATTCATTACGACTATATACAGCCAAACGACCTGCTACCCTATTTTGTTCTCTCAAAAGTTTCTGAGGAATAAACTCCCAAACAAGCATGTGTTCCTTGATCTTTGCAACTAAGTGACTATATGCCGACCTGGATAGCCAAATATCATGAAGACATGATGGGGTTTTATTTCATAATGATAGAGTTACAATCAAATGACAGTAGTTGATCTATACAAGGGGGTCCTTGACCAAGCCGCACAACCATGACCCATTCATTACGACTATATACAGCCAAACGACCTGCTACCCTATTTTGTTCTCTCAAAAGTTTCTGAGGAATAAACTCCTGAACAAGCATGTGTTCCTTGATCTTTGCAACTAAGTGACTATATGCCGACCTGGATAGCCAAATATCATGAAGACATGATGGGGTTTTATTTCATAATGATAGAGTTACAATCAAATGACAGTAGTTGATCTATACAAGGGGGTCCTTAACCAAGCCGCACAACCATGACCCATTCATTACGACTATATACAGCCAAACGACCTGCTACCCTATTTTGTTCTCTCAAAAGTTTCTGAGGAATAAACTCCCGGACAAGCATGTGTTCCTTGATCTTTGCAACTAAGTGACTATATGCCGACCTGGATAGCCAAATATCATGAAGACATGACAGGTCCGAACGTAGACAAGAAACGGGACTTTTGAATCTACTAGAAAGTGGTGTTCTTCCATGCATGCAGGAATCTATCTGTACAATTAATTCAAGAAAAAGACTGTAATCTAATTACCGCATGGACTAAGAGCATCTTCAGCCGTTGAGCCCCTCAGGAGGCATTTTTCGCCGCTTGGGGGGGCTGCCGGCGGAAATTTTGGCCTGAGGGTGAAAAAGTTTTCAGCCGTGTCCACCCCCAAGCCGTGTCCAGGCCGTGCCCACCCCCGGCTACGGCCGGCCCGACCTCACCGCCGAGCTCGAGCAGAGCAGCATGAGCCCTGAGCTCCACCGGCGCCTTCCTTGACCGGGGCTTCCACCGCCTGCTGGTGCAACACGCCACTGCCACCTTCGGCTATGACCCGTCCCTGCTCCGCGGCGTCTCAGTGCGGGGCGCGTCATCCAGCCCATGCTCCCCGACGAGCCCTCCGTGCTCCGCTTCAACGAGAGCCTCGCCTTCGAGCCCGTCGCCTCCCGCGACGGCCTCGTCGTGCTCCGCAGGCGCCCCCGCGTGCTCTTCAGGCAGTCCATCGAGAAGGGGCGAGTCCAGGGCAGCCGGTCTTCAACGTGCCTAGGGGGGTGAGGGAGTCCTGGATTAGGGGGTGTCCGGATGGCTGGACTATACCTTCAGCCGGACTCTTGGACTATGAAGATACAAGATTGAAGACTTCGTCCCATGTCCGGAAGGGACTTTCCTTGGCATGGAAGGCAAGCTTGGCGATACGGATATGTAGATCTCCTACCATTGTAACCGACTCTATGTAACCCTAACCCTCTCCGGTGTCTATATAAACCGGAGGGTTTTAGTCCGTAGGACAACATACAGAACAACGATCATACCATAGGCTAGCTTCTAGGGTTTAGCCTCTCCGATCTCGTGGTAGATCTACTCTTGTACTACCCATATCATCAATATTAATCAAGCAGGACGTAGGGTTTTACCTCCATCAAGAGGGCCCGAACCTGGGTAAAACTTCGTGTCCCTTGCCTCTTGTTACCATCCGGCCTAGACGCACAGTTCGGGACCCCCTACCCGAGATCCGCCGGTTTTGACACCGGCATTGGTGCTTTCATTGAGAGTTCCTCTGTGTCGTCGCCACCAGGAAGGATGCCTCGCCCCGTCTTTAAAGACGGCACCGTTGCTAAGGGAGCTTTGGCTGTCGGCCAAACCCTCCGGCTAGGTGGTTTTCTTATGACCGCCTGTTCGGCTTCTGCGCCGACGATGACCTCTCGAGCCATCGAAAACAATCTTCATGTCAGCTCGGAACTCGCCGAGCAGTTAGATCCAATGGAGCTCTCCTCCATAAACGAGCTCTTGGATCGCATCGCCGCCCTGGGAGTCGCTACGGATTACGACCAGATTGGGCCTAAACCCGATCTGAGAGAGATTAACTCTCCCCAAGTCACCCATCACGTTGCCGTGGTAGAGGTACAGTGCGGCGACCCTTCATCTATCTTAAGGACTAGCTACGTCCGGATTCCCGATCCCTCCAAGCCGGATACCCGCGGAGGGGAGGATATCACTCAAGACCTGAACTTAGAGTCAGGCGACGGGCTGGATTCATTGGACAACATCCAGGAATCCAAATTTTCGAGTTCGGAAATCCCTCGGCCTCTGAGCCTCAGATTGGGTGAGGCTTCGGATTTAATTCCACCCACCCACCTGAACATAAGCGATCTATCCCAAATCAGGCAAGAGCCCGAAGAAACAGTACATCATTACTGGGCCAGATTCCTCCTGGTTAGGAACAGGATAAGGGACTGCCCCGAGGAAGACGCAATCTCAATCTTCTGCAATAATTGCACGGACAAGGGAATCCTCAACGCCATAAGTCGCCGTGATATCACACGCTTCGCTGACTTGGCATCCATTGTACGAAAGTACTGTGCGATGGAAAGCGCCTGGAAAACCGAAATAAAATTTTGGGACGATCCGGCCCTGAATACAAACCCAGTCCGAAATAAAAGGGTGCATCATCGCCAGATACCCGGGTCAAACACCAAAAAGCAAAAACCCTCTACAGGGCATGGAACCGTACTGGAAGGATGGCTTAATGGACCCTGTAAAATTCACAGTACAAAGGACGCCACACCAACTCACAGCCTTAGAGCATGTTGGATACTCCGGCAGGTGGCCAAAATTGGTGAAGATCTCCTAATTCCGGAGGCCACAGAAAGCCACCCCAGAGACACCAATACGGTATTAACAGTCTTCGAGACTTTCGCATCAAATAATATGCGAAAAAGGACACTCCGCAGCCTTGCCGAAGTCTACCAAGTAGCAACAATAAACCCATGGAGTGACACGGCTATTACCTTTAACGGCAGTGATGAACCTAAATTCCGAACAGCCCGAGCACCAGCCGCATTGGTCCTCAGTCCAATAGTGGACGACTTTCGTCTTACCAAGGTACTCATGGACGGCGGCAGCGGATTGAACCTCATTTATGAGGAAACCCTTCAAAAAATGGAAATAGACTGGAACCGCATTGAGCGAAGCAGCACAACCTTTAGAGGAATAATCCCTAGTCGGGAAGCGCGCTGTACAGGAAAAATCACACTAGATGTGGTGTTCGGCACGCCGAATAATTACAGGTCCGAAGAGGTCACGTTGCATGTGGCTCCGTTCAGCAGTGGTTATCACGCTCTGCTAGGGCGGGAAGCGTTTACAATCTTCCAAGCAATACCCCATTACGGGTACATGAAGCTTAAGATGCCTGGGCCTAACGGGATCATCACTCTCGCTAGTGATCCGGACATAGCACTCCGCGCCGAAAACAAGACAGCCGCACTGGCCCTCGAGGCACTATCCGAAGCCCTAGCGGCTGAGGAACTGACTGCGCTGCGCTCCATGGTGAATAGGGACGATGTGGTACTCGACAAAAGATCCAAGTCCACCTCCTTTAAACCGGCGGACGAAATAGTCAAATTCCAGGTCCATCCAACGGACCCCAACAAAACAGCTTCCATCGGGGCACAGTTAAACCCTGATGTAGATGCCGCACTGCGAGAGTTCCTACAAGAGAACTGGGACATTTTTGCCTGGCACCCTTCAGACATGCCAGGAATCCCACGCAGGCTGGCCGAGCACAGCTTAAATATCCTAAAAGGATTCAAACCTGTCAAACAAGCTCTTCGGCGTTTTTCCGAACCCAAGAGACAGGCCATGGGAGAGGAGCTAGCAAAGCTATTGGAGGCCGGATTCATCAGAGATATAAAACATCCGGACTGGCTAGCAAACCTGGTGATGGTACCAAAGAAGGACAAATCCTGGTGCCTGTGCGTTGATTTTAAAGACCTTAACAAGGCTTGCCCAAAGGATCCCTTCCCCCTCCCCCGCATCGATCAAATTATCGACGCTACCGCAGGACACGATTCGTTGTGTTTCCTCGATGCATATTCCGGCTACCATCAAATCAAGATGGCAGAATCGGACCAAGCCGCAACGGCATTTATCACACGATACGGCCCATTCTGCTTCAACACAATGCCCTTCGGGCTCAAAAATGCCGGCGCAACATATCAGCGCATGATTCAGACATGTGTGGCAAACCAGATCGGCAAAACAGTGGAGGCATATGTAGATGATGTGGTCATCAAAACAAGACATGTTGAATCTCTAGTAGACGACTTAAGACTCACATTTGATAACCTCCGAACATACGACATCAAGCTCAACCCGGAAAAATGCGTTTTCGGCGTTCCAACCGGAAAGCTCTTGGGCTTCATTGTATCCGGTAGAGGAATTGAAGCAAATCCAGCCAAGATCCGAGCTCTGTCACAATTGGATATCCCAAAGGACCTCAAACAAATACAAAAGTTAACCGGATGTGTGGCGGCTCTAAGCCGCTTTATCTCCCGCTTGGCAGAAAAGGCCCTACCCCTTTACCGCCTCCTTCGGCGCACCGAACACTTCGAATGGACGGATGCAACCACGGCCGGACTCGATGAAATAAAAGCCATATTGGCAACAAACCCAGTCCTGGCCGCGCCAAACATTGGCGAACCAATGCTATTGTACATTGCAGCAACACATCAGGTTGTAAGCGCAGTGCTCGTCGTCGAACGAGAAACGGACGGACACAAATTCCCCCTTCAAAAGTCAGTCTATTATGTGTCCACTGTCCTCATTCCGTGCAAATCACGGTACCCGCATTATCAAAAGATTGCTTATGCGGTATTCATGGCATCCCGGAAGCTACGACACTACTTTCAAGAGTGTTCAATAACAGTAGCCTCGGAAGTACCACTTAACGATATTATAAACAACCGTGACGCAACAGGCCGGATTGCAAAATGGGCCATTGAGCTCCTCCCGTTCGACATAACTTATAAGCCACGGCGAGCCATCAAGTCACAAGTTTTGGCCGACTTTGTCGCAGAATGGACGAAGGCCGAACTCCCTAAAGAGTACGACACATATTCAAATTGGATCATGCATTTTGACGGCTCCAAGATGCTGGCCGGACAAGGGGCTGGCGTCGTTTTTGTTGGGGAACGTAGCAGAATTTTAAAATTTTCTACGCATCACCAAGATCAATCTATGGAGTCATCTAGCAACGAGGGAGAGAGGAGTGCATCTACATACCCTTGTAGATCACGAGCGGAAGCGTTCAAGTGAACGGGGATGATGGAGTCGTACTCGCCGTGATCCAAATCACCGATGACCAAGTGCCGAACGGACAGCACCTCCGCGTTCAACACACGTACGGTTGGGAAGACGTCTCCTCCTTCTTGATCCAGCAAGGGGGAAGGAGTGGTTGATGAAGATCCAGCAGCACAACGGCGTGGTGGTGGATGCAGCAGGATCCCGGCAGGGCTTCGCCAAGCACAAGCGGGGAGGAGAGGTGTTACGGAGGGAGAGGGAGGCGCCAAGAGCAAGGTGCGGCTGCCCTCCCTCCCTTCCACTATATATAGGGGCTAGGGGGGGCGCATGCCCCTTGGAGATCACATCTAAAAGGGGGGTGGCGGCCCCTGGGGGCAACGGCCCCCTTAGGGTTTCCAACCAGGGGGCGCATGCCCCTCGGGGGGCAACGGCCCCCTAGGGTTTCCAACCCTAGGCGCCTTGGGCCCTTGGGTGGGGCGCACCAGCCCATCAGGGGCTGGTTCCCACGCCACTTCAGCCCATGGGGCCCTCCGGGATAGGTGGCCCCATCCGGTGGACCCCCGGGACCCTTCCGGTGGTCCCGGTACAATACTAGTAACCCCCGAAACCTTCCCGCTGGCCGAAACTGGACTTCCTATATATAAATCTTTACCTCCGGACCATTCCGGAACTCCTCGTGACGTCTGGGATCTCATCCGGGACTCCGAAAAACTTTCAGGTTACTGCATACTAATATCTCTACAACCCTAGCGTCACCGAACCTTAAGTGTGTAGACCCTACGAGTTCGAGAGACACGCAGACATGACCGAGACGCCTCTCCGGTCAATAACCAACAACGGGATCTGGATACCCATGTTGGCTCCCACATGCTCCTCGATGATCTCATTGGATGAACCACGATGTCGAGGACTTAATCAATCCCGTATTCAATTCCCTTTGTCAATCGGTACGTTACTTGCCCGAGACTTGATCGTCGGTATCACAATATCTTGTTCAATCTCATTACCGGCAAGCCACTTTACTCATACCGTAATGCATGATCCCGTGATCAACCACTTGATCACATTGAGCTCATTATGATGATGCATTACCGAGTGGCCCCAGAGATACCTCTCCGTCATACGAAGCGACAAATCCCAGTCTCGATCGTGCCAACCCAACAGACACTTTCGGAGATACCTGTAGTGTACCTTTATAGCCACCCAGTTACGTTGTGACGTTTGGCACACCCAAGGCATTCCTACGGTATCCGGGAGTTGCACAATCTCATGGTCTAAGGAAATGATACTTGACATTCAGAAAAGCTACAACAAACGAACTACACGATCTTTGAGCTAAGCTTAGGATTGGGTCTTGTCCATCACATCATTCTCCTAATGATGTGATCACATTATCAATGACATCCAATGTCCATAGTCAGGAAACCATGACTATCTTTTGATCAACGAGCTAGTCAACTAGAGGCTCACTAGGGACGTGTTGTGGTCTATGTATTCACACATGTATTATGATTTCCGGATAACACAATTATAGCATGAACAATAGAAAATTATCATGAACAAAGAAATATAATAATAACCATTTTATTATTGCCTCTAGGGCATATTTCCAACAGTCTCGCACTTGAACTAGAGTCAATATTCTAGTTACATTGTGATGAATCGAACACCCATGCAGTTCTGGTGTTGATCATGTTTTGCTCTAGGGAGAGGTTTAGTCAACGGATCTGCTACATTCAGGTCCGTATGTACTTTACAAATCTCTATGTCTCCACTTTGAACACTTTCACGAATGGAGTTGAAGCGACGCTTGATATGCCTGGTCTTCCTGTGAAACCTGGGCTCCTTGGCAAGGGCAATAGCTCCAGTGTTGTCACAGAAGAGAGTCATCGACCCCGACGCATTGGGTATGACTCCTAGGTCGGTGATGAACTCCTTCACCCAGATTGCTTCTTGTGCTGCCTCCGAGGCTGCCTTGTATTCCGCTTCACATGTAGATCCCGCCACGACGCTTTGTTTGCAACTGCACCAGCTTACTGCCCCACCATTCAAAATATACACGTATCCGGTTTGTGACTTAGAGTCATCCAGATCTGTGTCGAAGCTAGCGTCGACGTAACCCTTTACGACGAGCTCTTCGCCACCTCCATAAACGAGAAACATATCCTTGGTCCTTTTCAGGTACTTCAGGATGTTTTTGACCGCTGTCCAGTGTTCCTTGCCGGGATTACTTTGGTACCTACCTACCAAACTTACGGCAAGGTTTACATCAGGTCTGGTACACAGCATGGCATACATAATAGACCCTATGGCTGAGGCATAGGGGATGACACTCATCTCTTCTATATCTTTTGCCGTGGTCGGGCATTAAGCCGTGCTCAATCGCACACCTTGCAATACAGGCAAGAACCCCTTCTTGGACTGATCCATATTGAACTTCTTCAATATCTTGTCAAGGTACGTACTTTGTGAAAGACCGATGAGGCATCTCGATCTATCTCTATAGATCTTGATGCCTAATATATAAGCAGCTTCTCCAAGGTCCTTCATTGAAAAACACTTGTTCAAATAGGCCTTTATGCTTTCCAAGAATTCTATATCATTTCCCATCAACAGTATGTCATCCACATATAATATGAGAAATGCTACAGAGCTCCCACTCACTTTCTTGTAAACGCAGGCTTCTCCATAAGTCTGCATAAACCCAAACGCTTTGATCATCTCATCAAAGCGAATGTTCCAACTCCGAGATGCTTGCACCAGCCCATAGATTGAGCGTTGGAGCTTGCACACCTTGTTAGCATTCTTAGGATCGACAAAACCTTCTGGCTGCATCATATACAATTCTTCCTTAAGAAAGCCGTTAAGGAATGCCGTTTTAACGTCCATTTGCCATATCTCATAATCATAGAATGCGGCAAATGCTAACATGATTCTGACGGACTTCAGCTTCGCTACGGGTGAGAAAGTCTCATCGTAGTCAACCCCTTGAACTTGTCGATAACCCTTAGCGACAAGTCGAGCCTTATAGATGGTCACATTACCATCCGCGTCTGTCTTCTTCTTAAAGATCCATTTATTTTCTATGGCTCGCCGATCTTCGAGCAAGTCAGTCAAAGTCCATACTTTGTTTTCATACATGGATTCTATCTCGGATTTCATGGCTTCTAGCCATTTGTCAGAATCTGGGCCCGCCATCGCTTCTTCATAGTTCGAAGGTTCTCCGTTGTCTAACAACATGATTTCCAAGACAGGGTTGCCGTACCACTCTGGTGCGGAACGTGTCCTTGTGGACCTACGAAGTTCAGTAGGAGCTTGATCCGAAGTATCTTGATCATCATCATTAACTTCCTCTCTAATCGGTGCAGGCACCACAGGAACATTTTCCTGAGCTGCGCTACTCTCTGCTTCAAGAGGCAATACTTCATCAAGCTCTACTTTCCTCCCACTTATTTCTTTCGAGAGAAACTCCTTCTCTAGAAAGGATCCATTCTTGGCAACGAAGATCTTGCCTTCGGATCTGAGGTAGAAGGTATACCCAATGGTTTCCTTAGGGTATCCTATGAAGACGCATTTTTCTGACTTGGGTTCGAGCTTTTCAGGTTGAAGTTTCTTGACATAAGCATCGCATTCCCAAACTTTTAGAAACGACAGCTTAGCCCAAACCATAATTCATACGGTGTCGTCTCAACGGATTTCGACGGAGCCTTATTTAAAGTGAATGCGGCAGTCTCTAAAGCATAGCCCCAAAATGATACCGGTAAATCGGTAAGAGACATCATAGATCGCACCATATCTAATAGAGTGCGATTACGACGTTCGGACACACCATTACGCTGAGGTGTTCTAGGCGGCGTGAGTAGTGAAACTATTCCACATTTTCTTAAGTGTGTGCCAAATTCGTGACTCAAGTATTCTCCCCCACGATCTGATCGCAAGAACTTGATTTTCCTGTCACGTTGATTCTCAACCTCACTCTGAAATTCCTTGAACTTTTCAAAGGTCTCAGACTTGTGTTTCATTAAGTAGACATATCCATATCTACTCAAGTCATCAGTGAGGGTGAGAACATAACGATAGCCACCGCAAGCCTCAACACTCATTGGACCGCACACATCAGTATGTATGATTTCCAATAAGTTGGTTGCTCGCTCCATTGTTCCTGAGAACGGAGTCTTGGTCATTTTACCCATGAGGCATGGTTCGCACGTGTCAAATGATTCGTAATCAAGAGACTCTAAAAGTCCATCTGCACGGAGCTTCTTCATGCGTTTGACACCTATGTGACCAAGGCGGCAGTGCCACAAGTATGTGGGACTATCATTATCAACCTTACATCTTTTGGTATTCACACTATGAATATGTGTAGCATCACGCTCGAGATTCATTAAGAATAAACCATTCACCATCGGAGCATGACCATAAAACATATCTCTCATATAAATAGAACAACCATCATTCTCGGATTTAAATGAGTAGCCATCTCGAATTAAACAAGACCCTGATACAATGTTCATGCTCAGAGCTGGCACTAAATAACAATTATTGAGGTTTAAAACTAATCTCGTAGGTAAATGTAGAGGTAGCATGCCGACGGCGATCACATCGACCTTGGAACCATTCCCGACACGCATCGTCACCTCGTCCTTCGCCAGTCTCCGCTTATTCCGCAGCTCCTGCTTTGAGTTACAAATGTGAGCAACCGCACCAGTATCAAATACCCAGGAGCTACTACGAGTACTGCTAAGGTTCACATCAATTACATGTATATCACATATACCTTTCGTGATGCCGGCCTTCTTGTCCGCTAAGTATTTGGGGCAGTTCCGCTTCCAGTGACCACTTCCCTTGCAATAAAAACACTCAGTCTCGGGCTTGGGTCCATTCTTTGGCTTCTTCCCGGCAGCTTGCTTACCGGGCGCGGCAACTCCCTTGCCGTCCTTCTTGAAGTTCTTCTTACCCTTTCCTTTCTTGAACTTAGTGGTTTTATTCACCATCAACACTTGATGTTCCTTTTTGACTTCTACCTCTGCTGATTTCAGCATTGCAAATACTTCAGGAATGGTCTTTTCCATCCCCTGCATATTGAAGTTCATCACAAAGCTCTTGTAGCTCGGTGGAAGCGACTGAAGGATTCTGTCAATGACCGCGTCATCCGGGGGATTAACTCCCAGCTGAGTCAAGCGGTTATGCAACCCAGACATTTTGAGTATGTGCTCGCTGACAGAACTATTTTCCTCCATCTTACAGCTGAAGAACTTGTCGGAGACTTCATATCTCTCGACCCGGGCATGAGCTTGAAAAACCATTTTCAGCTCTTCGAACATCTCATATGCTCCGTGTCTCTCAAAACGCTTTTGGAGCCCCGGTTCTAAGATGTAAAGCATGCCGCATTGAACGAGGGAGTAATCATCAGCACGTGTCTGCCAAGCGTTCATAACGTCTTGGTTCTATGGGACGGGTGCGTCACCTAGCGGTGCTTCTAGGACATAATCTTCAGGTTCCGGACCCAGTCCGTATAGTTGCTGCCATCGTCTTTCAGCTTGGTTTTCTCTAGGAACGCGTTGAAGTTGAGGACAACGTGGGCCATTTTATCTACAAGACATATTGTAAAGATTTTAGACTAAGTTCATGATAATTAAGTTCATCTAATCAAATTATTAAATGAACTCCCACTTAGATAGACATCCCTCCAGTCATCTAAGTATACCATGATCCGAGTTAACTAGGCCGTGTCCGATCATCACGTGAGACGGACTAGTCAACATCGGTGAACATCTTCATGTTGATCGTATCTTCTATACGACTCATGCTCGACCTTTCGGTCTTCTATGTTCCGAGGCCATGTTTGTACATGCGAGGCTCATCAAGTCAACCTAAGTGTATTGCGTGTGTAAATCTGTCTTACACCCGTTGTATTCGAACGTTAGAATCTATCACACCCGATCATCACGTGGTGCTTCGAAACAACGAACCTTCGCAAGGGTGCACAGTTAGGGGGAACACTTTCTTGAAATTATTACGAGGGATCATCTTATTTAAGCTACCGTCGTTCCAAGCAAATAAGATGTAAAACATGATAAACATCACATGCAATCAAATAGTGACATGATATGGCCAATATCATTTGCTCCTTTGATCTCCATCTTCGGGGCTCCATGATCATCGTTGTCACCGGCATGACACCATGATCTCCATCATCATGATCTCCATCATTGTGTCTTCTTGAAGTTGTCTCGTCATCTATTACTTCTACTACTATGGCTAACGCTTTAGCAATAAAGTAAAGTAATTACATGGCATTTATGTTGACATGCAGGTCATAAATAAATAAAGACAACTCCTATGGCTCCTGCCGGTTGTCATACTCATCGACATGCAAGTCGTGATTCCTATTACAAGAACATGATCAATCTCATACATCACATATATCATTCATCATTCATCACAACCTTTGGCCATATCACATCACAAAACACTTGCTGCAAAAACAAGTTAGACGTCCTCTAATTGTTGTTGCAAGTTTTTATGTGGCTGCTATAGGTTTCTAGCAAGAACGTTTCTTACCTACGCCAAAACCACAACGTGAATTGCCAATTTCTATTTACCCTTCATAAGGACCCTGTTCATCGAATCCGATCCGACTAAAGTGGGAGAGACAGCCACCCGCCAGCCACCTTAAGCAACTAGTGCATGTCAGTTGGTGGAACCGGTCTCACGTAAGCGTATGTGTAAGGTTGGTCCGGGCCGCTTCATCCCACGATGTCGCCGAATCAAGATAAGACTAGTAACGGCAAGAAAATTGACAATATCGACGCCCACAACTACTTTGTGTTCTACTCGTGCATAGTAACTACACATAGACCTAGCTCATGATGCCACTGTTGGGGAACGTAGCAGAATTTTAAAATTTTCTACGCATCACCAAGATCAATCTATGGAGTCATCTAGCAACGAGGGAGAGAGGAGTGCATCTACATACCCTTGTAGATCGCGAGCGGAAGCGTTCAAGTGAACGGGGATGATGGAGTCGTACTCGCCGTGATCCAAATCACCGATGACCAAGTGCCGAACGGACAGCACCTCCGTGTTCAACACATGTACGGTTAGGAAGACGTCTCCTCCTTCTTGATCCAGCAAGGGGGAAGGAGAGGTTGATGAAGATCCAGCAGCACGACGGCGTGGTGGTGGATGCAGCAGGATCCCGGTAGGGCTTCGCCAAGCACAAGCGGGGAGGAGAGGTGTTACGAAGGGAGAGGGAGGCTCCAAGAGCAAGGTGCGGCTGCCCTCCCTCCCTTCCACTATATATAGGGGCTAGGAGGGTGCATGCCCCCTTGGAGATCCCATCTAAAAGGGGGGCGGCCCCTGGGGGCAACGGCCCCCTTAGGGTTTCCAACCAGGGGGGGCGCATGCCCCCTCGTGGGGCAACGGCCCCCTAGGGTTTCCAACCCTAGGCGCCTTGGGCCCTTGGGTGGGGCGCACCAGCCCATCAGGGGCTGGTTCCCACGCCACTTCAGCCCATGGCGCCCTCCGGGATAGGTGGCCCCATCCGGTGGACCCTCGGGACCCTTCCGATGGTCCCGGTACAATACCGGTAACCCCCGAAACCTTCCCGCTGGCCGAAACTGGACTTCCTATATATAAATCTTTACCTCCGGACCATTCCGAAACTCCTCGTGACGTCCGGGATATCATCCGGGACTCCGAACAACTTTCAGGTTACTGCATACTAATATCTCTACAACCCTAGCGTCACCGAACCTTAAGTGTGTAGACCCTACGGGTTCGGGAGACACGCAGACATGACCGAGACGCCTCTCCGGTCAATAACCAACAACGGGATCTGGATACCCATGTTGGCTCCCACATGCTCCTCGATGATCTCATCGGATGAACCACGATGTCGAGGACTTAATCAATCCCGTATTCAATTCCCTTTGTCAATCGGTACGTTACTTGTCCGAGACTCGATCATCGGTATCCCAATACCTTGTTCAATCTCGTTACTGGCAAGTCACTTTACTCGCACAGTAATGCATGATCCCGTGATCAACCACTTGATCACATTGAGCTCATTATGATGATGCATTACCGAGTGGGCCCAGAGATACCTCTCCGTCATACGGAGCGACAAATCCCAGTCTCGATTCGTGCCAACCCAACAGACATTTTGGAGATACCTGTAATGTACCTTTATAGCCACCCAGTTACGTTGTGACGTTTGGCACACCCAAGGCATTCCTACGGTATCCGGGAGTTGCACAATCTCATGGTCTAAGGAAATGATACTTGACATTCAGAAAAGCTACAGCAAACGAACTACACGATATTTGAGCTAAGCTTAGGATTGGGTCTTGTCCATCACATCATTCTCCTAATGATGTGATCCCGTTATCAATGACATCCAATGTCCATAGTCAGGAAACCATGACTATCTTTTGATCAACGAGCTAGTCAACTAGAGGCTCACTAGGGACGTGTTGTGGTCTATGTATTCACACATGTATTACGATTTCCGGATAACACAATTATAGCATGAACAATAGACAATTATCATGAACAAAGAAATATAATAATAACCATTTTATTATTGCCTCTAGGGCCTATTTCCAACAGTTTTGACGTCCCCCACAGGAGGCACAGTTCAATACGTACTCCAAATTATGTACACAGACTCCAACAATGCAGCCGAATATGAGGCCCTTTTACATGGTCTCCGGATGGCAGTATCCATGGGCATTCAATGCCTAGAGGTGCGCGGGGACTCGAACCTTGCAATATCCCAAATAAATGGAGACTTCGCTGCCAAGGATCCAAAAATGGCAGCTTACCGCAACGCCGTCCTAAAAATGTCTGCTCGGTTCGAAGGGCTTGAATTTCACCATATAGCCCGGGAAAATAATCAGGCGGTAGATGTCCTGGCACGCATCGGCGCAAAACGCGATGTAGTCCCTCCAACATCTTCTTGGAAAGGCTGTTCAAGCCATCCGTAGTATGGGAAGGGGAGCCGAACAATAAGAGCCCGGACCCAACCGCACTGCCCGACACCGAACATTCTGACACAATCGGAGGCTCTGCCAATGAAATAACACCTTCAGCCCACGTAATAATGGTCGTCATCGCCCCATGGACAGAACCATTCCTCACCTACCTTACTAGGAAGGAACTCCCTGAGGACCAAAATGAGGCACGCTGCATAGTGCGGCGATCCAAAGCCTACAAAGTCCACGAGGGAGAGCTTTATAAGAAAAGCACTGTCGGAGTCCTTCAAAGGTGCATCTCCGAAGAGGAAGGGCGGAACCTCCTGGCTGAAATTCATGCCAGACTCGGCGGTCATCACGCTGTAGCTCGGTCCCTTGTAAGCAAGGCCTTCCGTACAGGCTTTTATTGGCCGACGGCCCGGGCAGACGCCCAGGACTCAGTCCAACGATGCGCCGGTTGCCAGCTCTTTGCAAACCAAAGCCATATGCCACCCACCGCCCTCCAAGCTATCCCCATCACTTGGCCCTTCGCGATCTGGGGGCTTGACATGGTTGGACCCCTTAAAGGCGGAACCCACAAGCAAAAATACTTATTGGTCATGGTGGATAAGTTCATCAAATGGATAGAAGCCAAGCCTGTTAAGACGGCCGAATCCGGACCGATGATAGACTTTATATCCGGGGTTGTACACCGTTACGGCGTCCCCCACAACATCATCACTGATAATGGCACGAACTTTACGGCCGATGAGGTAAAACTCTGGTGCAAAAACATGGGCATCAAGCTCGATTATGCTTCCGTCTATCACCCACAAACTAACGGCCAGGTCGAACGTGCAAATGGTCTTATCATGAGCGGCATCAAACCCAGATTAGTGCGGTCCCTCAAGGAATCTAACACACACTGGGTAGAGGAGCTCGACTCCGTACTCTGGGGGCTGCGGACCACGCCGAATCACACCACCGGATACACACCATTCTTTATGGTGTACGGCGCAGAGGCAGTTTTGCCTTGCGACATAATTCATGACTCACCTCGAGTGCGCATGTACAAAGAAAGAGAAGCTGAGCTCGATCGGCAGGACAGTTTGGACGCATTGGAGGAGGAGCGTGACGTGGCAAAAGCCCGTTCCGCATTCTATCAACAGCAGGCTCGAAGATACCAAAGCAGAGAAGTACGGGCCAAAAATTACAACGTTGGCGAATTAGTTCTACGCCTGCCGGACAAGAAAAAGGACAAACTCAAGCCCAAGTGGGAAGGTCCTTTCATAATTGACCAAGTCCTGAATGGTGGAGCATACCGCCTGCGAGATGCATCGGATAACCGACTCGAGCCGAACCCATGAAACATAGCCCGTCTCCGAAGATTCTATGCCTAGCGCCGGACTCTGTGTTCGTCTCCTTCCTCTGTCCATTTTTTATATACTGTCTGTCTTACATTTCTCTCCTTCTCCCCTTCATTTCTCTTATAGCCTTTAAAGGCTCATCAAATGACGTGCTATTTGCACTCATTAAACCTGGGGGCTTCTTTTAACAGAAGCTTATTTATACGGGTTTCATGCCCAACACATGTGTTACACTTTTGCATGTACCTTTTATTTCACCATTATATGCATCGATATGACTTAAGTTTTGGCCAAGCTGGGTTGCCTGGCTCCTGTGCTTACCCCTACGTTCCCGATTATTCGGCTAAGCGGTAAAGGGAACACCTCTGCGATTGTTACTGCCGAATCAGCCGGATGTGTATCTCAGACTGGGTGAAGCCAAAAGCTAACGTTCTTAAGGGAATATTCGGTCGGTGACCTAAAAGATGATCTTTTCACTTATTTATTTATGCGCCCCCAGATGCTTTTTCCCGCGTCTTTTTCGCAGAATGGGCATGCACTTTAGGGCATGCCTCCCAGGGAAAGGAACCCCTAATGGAACTATTCTCCCTGGAAGATGTTTCTTACTAACCATGTAATATAACATAACTAGTCGGGCACTTGTCTGTTCATGCACTAATGACCCCTACGCCTAGTCTCCATGCATTCCCCGGTTCTTATATAACCGCATGGGAATTCGGACACACTCCGGACCGTCAGGTCCCGAGGCTGAAGCGAAAAGGTCGGCCATGACAAATGATCTACAATCCGGCTAGAAGGCATTATAAATGTCAATTAAATTACATAGTCATTCTGACTGATTGTATTCCTCTTCAATACCATCTAACAGGCTGTCTAATTTACAGTCCTGCTGGGAATACTTTGCGGCCAATTCTACTTGGCCGTATACTAAGCTTACAGGGATCTCCTTCCCATCGGGCCCCACAGGACCGACCTCGGCCATGTGGTTGGGGTCAGCCTTTGTGTACCGCATGGCCCAGGCCTCCCTAGCGCCTTGACGGCAGGCCGATATCTTCCACAATCGGAAGCGCCGCCGTGCTCCCTTTAGCTTCTCCGCAAGCTCTCCAAGACCTTCGGGCATGGAGATGGATGGCCACAAAGCCTGGGCGACGCCTTGCATCGCCTGCCGAACTCGCTCGAGCAGTTGCGAGAGCTCGGGAAGAAGGTCACCCGTAGAACCGGGCATCTCCTCTGCAGGACGACCTGTTAGCACACCTACAGACATTACTCTGTTAGTCGACTTCCCCGCTGAACTTTTTTTCAAAGGTTCGTTCAAGCACTTACTAAATATGCCGCGCCGAAGCCGCTGATTCTCCTTAATGGAGTCTGACAGCTGGGCACGAACATATTTCAGGTCGACGCCCAGCTTGGTGTTGGCATCTTGGAGATCGTTCTTCTCCCGCCTCACCTTTGTCAGCACCTTCTCACCAGCCTTCAGCTGGCGTAGAAGGTGTTGCCTTTTCGGATTCAATCCGGCGCCATCTGCAATTTCATTTGTCAGATTCGCATCCATGCCGTGCTTCGCAAAATACTTATCTTTCGAAGTGTATATTACAAGAGGGGGTCTCCTTGGGCTCCCCTGCCGCGGCTAGTGCGGCCTCAAGTTGGGCTTTGCACTCTTCCAGCTCCTTGGACAGTAGGGAATTCTTTTCTGTAAGAACCTGCATAACAAATGATCCTTAAATCAGTTATCCTAACTGTTTCAAGTCTCGGGAGCTACTGGTATATATATATATAATTACCAAAATTGCTCCGTGGCTCTGGCTAGACCATTTTGAGCGGCATGGAGGTACGCATCTCCCGAATTGAAGGCATCTAATGCCTCTTGGGAGAGAAACAAGCGTCGCGAAGAATTGTCCGGCGACGCCTGTGGTTCATGGCACTCTCCACCTCAGAATGGGTGGCAGACAACCTGTCCACATCCTCCGTCGGAGGGACGTCCGGTGCGCGCCTTGTGTTCGCCTCCGCCTCCGGACCAGGCTTTGGAGCCTGGCTGGTGGAGGCGCGATTGGTAGCCTCTCCGGATATAGTCTGGCGAGGTCTCTTTGTCCTGAAGAGAGCACGCGTGTTAATATGCCTTGCAGGTATAACACCTGGGATAAGGGGGCGCGCCATACCTTCGCGCTGACGCCTCGGTCCGGACTGCACCTCTTTTCTGCCCACGGGGCCCTGCGGCCCCTCGTTGGCTTGTCACCGCAGGTTCGGCCTCCCGTCTAAAAAACCTCCCCTGCAAAGCTCGGTTGTAATCAGGAAACTGAAAACACGAGAGGGCGGACCCCTATTCGGGGTACTGGGACTTCGATCTCAGTTACCTGGGAGGCCGGGATTAGCCCTGGGTAATCAGCTGTAATGGCCACCAAGGCGTTGTCCTTGCTCAATTGATGGAACACTCCATCAATCAGCTCCACAGATAAGTCCGGATCCTCTTGAGAGGCCGGGTCGAGGGACCGTCCTGGGTCCTCGGGTTGTGGAGGAGGGCTGTTTATTTCTTTAACAGCCTGGCGCAGTTCCTGCATTGAAGTCGTTAGACTGAATATTTAACAATGGGAATATAAAACGGATGGGCAAGTAAATGTGACCACTTACCCAGCTTGGGGGATTGTACATAGAAAATCCACCCTATGGGTCGACGCAGAGAAATTCCTCCTCTTCTCCCTTGTACAAAGCGGACAAGGTCTTTGTTAGAGCCGCAGTCGAATCCGGCCCCTTACGGCCGTAGCGGGTGGCGTCGTCCTCCCCGTTGAAGTCCCACATGGGGTGGCCTCTATACTGTAGCGGCTGCACCCCTCGCATGATGCATGCGGCCATGACCCCATTCATGGTCAGTCCGGAATGAGCTAACAATCTTATCCGGCCCATCAGGTAACGAACGTCCTCGTCACTTTCCCTCTGAGGGCTTCGTGGACGCCAACTTAGGCGCTTCTTTAGTGGAGCACTGTCGAACTCAGGGAGGCCGATCCGGACAGGATCCGGCAGCTGGACGTCCTCTATGTAAAACCATTCCGAAGGCCAGTCCTCGGACGCCTTCTTCGGGGTTCCGGATAGATATCCGGTCCCAGCGATGCGCCACACTTCGGCTCCGCCCACTTGATATATTGACCCCTTCTGAGAATGGGGCACAAGGCAGAATAGCTCTTTCCACAGCCCGAAATGAGCCTCAACACCCAAGAACAGCTCGCAGAGGGCTACGAAGCCCGCGATATGCAATACGGAGGCAGGCGTAAGATTGTGTAGCTGGAGGCCATAGAACTCCAGGAGCCCCCGGAGAAACAGATGGATTGGAAATTTGAGCCCTCTTATTAAATAAGGGACAAGGCATACCCGCTCTCCTTTGGAGGGATTAGGGGCACTCTCCGCTTGCTCTCCGCCATTATAGATGGCAAGACTGGCTCAAACCGGGACCATATAGGCCGAGGGGAGAAATCCATTGGTCTGGAGCATCACTAGCTCGCTATGCGGGATAGAGCATCTCTCCCAATATCCAGGCTGAGGGCTGGAAGGGCGAAAGGAGGAGTTGCGACGGCTGGCCATGGTGGAATGAACCTTTGTCAGATGTGCTCCGATGAACACTCGTGAAGGGAAGAAGGTGTGGTTTGGATCTAAATCCTCGTCCCCTTAAATGGGCGGCTCATTTACGCGGCTAGGGGTGTGGATGTAGAAACACTCAGACTTCTCATATTCGTTTGACACGTGGGAGACGACCATTATTGGGCGTAGAAGCCAAGGAGCGCAACATTCATAAGAAACCGGACTTTATTCACCAGGTACACGAAATTTGGAGGAGAACCCGCCTTGCAATGCCGAAGACAATCTGCGCGTCGGACTCATCGTCATTGAAGCCTGGTTCGGGGGCTACTGAGGGAGTCCTGGATTAGGGGGTGTCCGGATGGCCGGACTATACCTTCAGCCGGACTCCTGGACTATGAAGGTACAAGATTGAAGACTTCGTCCCGTGTCCGGAAGAGACTTTTCTTGGCGTGGAAGGCAAGCTTGGCGATACGGATATGTAGATCTCCTACTATTATAACCGACTCTATGTAACCCTAACTATTGGGGAACATAGCAGAATTTTAAAATTTTCTACGCATCACCAAGATCAATCTATGGAGTCATCTAGAAACGAGGGAGAGAGGAGTGCATCTACATACCCTTGTAGATCGCGCGCGGAAGCGTACAAGAGAACGGGGTTGACGGAGTCGTACTCGACATGATTCAAATCACCGATGACCTAGTGCCGAATGGACGACACCTCCGCGTTCAACACATGTACGGTTAGGAAGACGTCTCCTCCTTCTTGATCCAGCAAGGGGGCAGGAGAGGTTGATGAAGATCCAGCAGCACGACGGCGTGGTGGTGGATGCAGCAGGATCCCGGCAGGGCTTCGCCAAGCGCAAGCGGGGAGGAGAGGTGTTACGGAGGGAGAGGGAGGCGCCAAGAGCAAGGGGTGCGGCTGCCCTCCCTCCCCCCTCTTTATATAGGGGCCTTGGGTGGGCGCCGGCCCTAGGGAGATGGATCTCCAAGGGGGCGGCGGCGAAGGGAGGCTTCCCCCCCAAGCCAAGTGGGGGGCGCCCCCACCCCTAGGGTTTCCCAACCCTAGGCGCAGGGCAGGCCCAAGGGGGGCGCACCAGCCCACTAGGGGCTGGTTCCCCACCCAATTCAGCCCATGGGGCCCTCCGGGATAGGTGGCCCCACCTGGTGGACCCCCGGGACCCTTCCGATGGTCCCGGTACAATACCGGTAACCCCCGAAACCTTCCCGATGGCCAAAACTTGACTTACCATATATAAATCTTTACCTCCGGACCATACCGGAACTCCTCGTGACGTCCTGGATCTCATCCGGGACTCCGAACAACTTTTGGGTTACTGCATACTAATATCTCTACAACCCTAGCATCACCGAACCTTAAGTGTGTAGACCCTACGGGTTCGGGAGACATACAGACATGACCGAGACGAATCTTCGGTCAATAACCAACAGCGGGATCTAGATACCCATGTTGGCTCCCACATGCTCCACGATGATCTCATCGGATGAACCACGATGTCGAGGATTCAATCAATCCATATACAATTCCCTTTGTCAATCGGTACGTTACTTGCCCGAGACTCGATCGTCGGTATCCCAATACCTCGTTCAATCTTGTTACCGGCAAGTCACTTTACTCGTGCCGTAATGCATGATCCCGTGATCAACCACTTGGTCATATTGAGCTCATTATGATGATGCATTACCGAGTGGGCCCAGAGATACCTCTCCGTCATACGAAGTGACAAATCCCAGTCTCGATTCGTGCCAACCCAACAGATACTTTCGGAGATACCTGTAATGTACCTTTATAATCACCCAATTACGTTGTGACGTTTGGCACACCCAAGGCACTCCTACGGTATCCGGGAGTTGCACAATCTCATGGTCTAAGGAAATGATACTTGACATTCGGAAAAGCTACAGCAAACGAACTACACGATCTTTGAGCTATGCTTAGGATTGGGTCTTGTCCATCACATCCAATATCCATAGTCAGGAAACCATGACTATCTTTTGATCAACGAGCTAGTCAACTAGAGGCTCACTAGGGACATGTTGTGGTCTATGTATTCACACATGTATTACGATTTCCGGATAACACAATTATAGCATGAACAATAGACAATTATCATGAACAAAGAAATATAATAATAAACATTTTATTATTGCCTCTAGGGCATATTTCCAATAGTCTCCCACTTGCACTAGAGTCAATATTCTAGTTACATTGTGATGAATCGAACACCCATGCAGTTCTGGTGTTGATCATGTTTTGCTCTAAGGAGAGGTTTAGTCGACGGATCTGCCACATTCACGTCCGTATGTACTTTACAAATCTCTATGTCTCCATTTTGAACACTTTCACGAATGGAGTTGAAGCGACGCTTGATATGCCCGGTCCTCCTGTGAAACCTGGGCTCCTTGGAAAGGGCAATAGCTGTAGTGTTGTCACAGAAGAGTCATCGGGCCTGACGCATTGGGTATGACTCCTAGGTCGGTAATGAACTCCTTCACCCAAACTGCTTCTTGTGCTGCCTCCGAGGCTGCCATGTACTCCGCTTCGCATGTAGATCCCGCAACAACGCTTTGCTTGCAACTGCACCAGCTTACTGCCCCACCATTTAAAATATACACGTATCCGGTTTGTGACTTAGAGTCATCCAGATCTATGTTTAAGCTAGCATCGACATAACGCTTTACGACGAGCTCTTCGTCACCTCCATACATGAGAAACATGTCCTTAGTCCTTTTCAGGTACTTCAGGATATTCTTGGCCGCTGTCCAGTGTTCCATGCCGGGATTACTTTGGTACCTTCCTACCAAACTTATGACAATGTTTACATCAGGTCTGGTACACAGCATAGCATACATGATAGACCCTATGGCCGAGGCATAGGGGACGACACTCATCTTTTCTCTATCTTCTGCCGTGGTCGGGCATTGAGCCGTGCTCAATCTCGTACCTTGCAATACAGGCAAGAACCCCTTCTTTGACTGATCCATTTTGAACTTCTTCAATATCTTGTCAAGGTACGTACTCTGTGAAAGACCAATGAGGCGTCTCGATCTATCTCTATAGATCTTGATGCCTAATATATAAGCAGCTTCTCCAAGGTCCTTCATTGAAAAACGCTTGTTCAAGTAGGCCTTTATGCTTTCCAAGAATTCTATATCATTTCCCATCAACAGTATGTCATCCACATACAATATGAGAAATGCTACAGAGCTCCCACTCACTTTCTTGTAAATGCAAGCTTCTCCATAAGTCTGCATAAACCCAAACGCTTTGATCATCTCATCAAAATGAATGTTCCAACATCGAGATGCTTGCACCAGCCCATAAATCGAGCGTTGGAGCTTGCACACCTTGTCAGCATTCTTAGGATCGACAAAACCTTCCGGCTGCATCATATACAATTCTTCCTTAAGGAAACCATTAAGGAATGCCGTTTTGACGTCCATTTGCCATATCTCATAATCATGGAATGCGTCAATTGCTAACATGATTCGGACAGACTTCAGCTTCGCTACGGGTGAGAAAGTCTCATCATAGTCAACCCCTTGAACTTGTCGATAGCCCTTAGCGACAAGCCGAGCTTTATAGATGGTCACATTACCATCCGCGTCTGTCTTCTTCTTAAAGATCCATTTATTTTCTATGGCTCGCCGATCATCGGGCAAGTCAGTCAAAGTCCATACTTCGTTTTCATACATGGATCCTATCTCGGATTTCATGGCTTCCAGCCATTTGTCGGAATCCAGGCCCGCCATCGCTTCTTCATAGTTCGAAGGTTCACCGTTGTCTAACAACATGATTTCCAAGACAAGGTTGCCGTACCACTCTGGTGCGGAACGTGTCCTCGTGGACCTACTAAGTTCAGTAGTAACTTGATCTGAAGTTTCATGATCATCATCATTAACTTCCTCTCTAGTCGGTGCAGGCACCTCAGGAATATTTTCTTGAGCTGCGCCACTTACCGGTTCAAGAGGTAATACTTCATCAAGTTCTACTTTCCTCCCACTTATTTCTTTCGAGAGAAACTCTTTCTCTAGAAAGGACTCATTCTTGGCAACAAAAATCTTGCCTTCGGATCTGAGGTAGAAGGTATACCCAACAGTTTCTTTAGGGTATCCTATGAAGACGCATTTTTCCGACTTGGGTTCGAGCTTTTCAGGTCGAAGTTTCTTGACATAAGCATCGCATCCCCAAACTTTTAGAAATGACAGCTTAGGTTTCTTCCCAAACCATAATTAATACGGTGTCGTCTCAACGGATTTAGACAGAGCCCTATTTAAAGTGAATGCGGCAGTCTCTAAAACATAGCCCCAAAATGACAACGGTAAATCGGTAAGAGACATCATAGATCACACCATATCCAATAGAGTGCGATTACGATGTTCGGACACACCATTACGCTGAGGTGTTCCATGCGGCGTGAGTTGTGAAACTATTCCACATTTTCTTAAGTGTGTACCAAATTCGTGACTCAAGTATTCTCCCCCACGATCTGATCGCAAGAACTTGATTTTCTTGTCACGTTGATTCTCAACCTCACTCTAAAATTCCTTGAACTTTTCAAAGGTCTCAGACTTGTGTTTCATTATGTAGACATACCCATATGTACTCAAGTCATCAGTGAGGGTGAGAACATAACGATAGCCACCGCGAGCCTCAACACTCATTGGACCGCACACATCAGTATGTATGATTTCCAATAAGTTGGTTGCTCGCTCCATTGTTCCTGAAAACGGAGTCTTGGTCATTTTACCCATGAGGCATGGTTCACACGTGTCAAATGATTCGTAATCAAGAGACTCTAAAAATCCATCTGCATGGAGCTTCTTCATGCGTTTGACACCTATGTGACCAAGGCGGCAGTGCCACAAGTATGTGGGACTATCATTATCAACCTTACATCTTTTGGTATTCACACTATGAATATGTGTAGCATTACGCTCGAGATTCATTAAGAACTAGATGACCCGTTGCGCCAATGGCGCAAAGAGCGAATTCAAACCAAGCACTGATAGAGTGAGTATAAAAATACGTAGATACCGATTAGAGCATATGGAAATGATTAGCTACAATACAAAGTGTTCTAAGAAGCTTATGAACAAATACATTTTTTGTAGGGTGAACAATATTTTTGTACACCAAATGGTAAAACTAATATGCAGAGGAACAGAATTTGCACATGCGCAATGAGTGAGAAAACTTGTGCAGATAAAGTTCCGCCAACCTGCGAGGTTACATATTTCCTTGCTCTTGTCATATTCGATAATGGGCTAAATCGTTGTTCTTTTTTGTTTCCTTGCCTGTCCAGGTGGTTTGCTCGACCACTCACCGTCAGTTACACCAATGTCCATGTTCTCCATAAGCACCACCTTGGATCTCAGTTTGAAGAGTGAAATTGCCGTGAGGCGGAAGGAGACAATGAAGGAGACAACAAGCCAGGCTTTGAATCACCTTTTTTGCGGCAGTTGTTGGTGAACGCTTGTCAGAGTCGACGGCGGAACTGGCGCTGGGCAGAGAGAGGACTGGGGAATGGGGAATCTGTTTTGATTGGGGATTTAGGTCAAAGCTCAGTACCCCAGACTAATTTGAGAGTGGCATTCCATGAAAATAGACAAACCAGAGGTGCTCGAATTCCATGACCAAATCAGCATACAGACGCAGGAAACCGGAGAGAAACCTTCAACGGAAAAATAGATGATTGCTATGGGTGGTGAACTGATACAAAACCAGACCACGGTGAGCGGGACAGTACCTCTGAAGGTTTGATGGCGTTGCTGGAAATAAATAGTCCACATGAGCACGACGAAGTTGATGAGGAGTAATCATGGCCACCGGTACGACTACAACCCTGCAGCAGCAATCATGCAAGGAAACACCTAGACCATTAACCAAAAGGGCACCCAAGAGTGGCGGACCCTAAGAAAAGAACACAAGCAAGCCTGCAGTAGCATGTGGTTCATATGACAAACAAGCCTGCTTCCCAGGCTCATAATCAAAGCATGTAATCAAGCTTATAATCAAAGCATGTAAACTGTCAAAAGTTCTGTAATACTTTGATTGGCGGAAACAATTAGTGATGTCTGTGTTACCTAATGATAGTTGAAGGAAACAACATCAGATTTGTCAGCAAAATAATATCCAAGAACCTATTTTTGGGGTGATTACTAACATAACCAGCGTACAGACCCGCAGGAATTAAAGTGGTAACTATTGCTTCAGCTTTTGGATTCATGTGCCTATTTTCAGTATGAGAACTCTAGAGTAATTAATATTTGATAATTAACATTCCCAGTCAAGTTTATAGAAATTATGAAAGGCAATTTAGTTTCAGTAGTATCATACGGAAATCTTATTGTAGCGATGATATCCAGCTTTTGGAATCCCCAGCCTTGTTAGCATTATACTATTCTATAAGGAACCCTCACTACTGTTGGAACAATCTGCATCTTCTAATAACATACATGGTATATTAGCTAAAGGTCAAAAAATGGTGAGAGATATAATAGCAGGGTAAATAACAAATATTCCACATGCTCACCTGTGAGAATTGTACTCCAATAATCATGGAAAGGTTATGAAGAATTTAGTACAGAATCATGAATGTGGCCTCCTATAAAACCGTTACTAAATAGGGATGTTATAGAAGACATTAAAGCAGGAAGAAAACAACTTTTTCCATTGAAGAAACATCTTCATGATTTGATTTTTATAGGACATACATACTACACATACATAAAAATCCAAACCCAGTATTTTCAGGGATGGTATAAACATATCCAGGGCTTCTGTATTTTAACTTGAGACTGATTTAGTTCAAACAGAATAAACAGCTTCTACCCCATATTGTTGTAAATTCATCATCAATCAACGAAGCCAAACTAAAAGGGGGGGGGGGGGCAAGAGAACCAAGGATAATTTATAAACAATTTGCAACAGTAAACCATACATGCAATGTGCTATTTACAAAGTAATCTGATTATGTTGTCTTTAGCTAGAGAACGCAGAGGAATTGTAAAACTGGGCATAGGGTAGCTACCTAGGCATGTCTCTGAAGCGGGTTGTATCTGAAGACACATGACGAGGTGAATATGGGTCATATACTCTCTTCAGTGGTCGTGATTCCCATAGGCGAACAGTCTATGGACCTTCTTCTAGATCTCCGCCATACTATCTGGAACAGAAGAGGATAATAGCTTTGGATTTAGCACAATTGCTACGGGTTACAGCCATATCAGAAAGGTAAAATCTTGCATACCTTACAGAATAGTAGCTGTAGATTTAGCACAGATCCTATAGATTCAACATAAATTATATTTTTCTATACTGAACCACATCTAAAGGGAAAACATGACAAATTTTTTACCCCAAGACATAAGAAACGAAATCCCTATTGTTTTACAGTAGAAGGACAAGCTTTCATGGACTAAAACACAAAAGCACTGAAATTTGACAGGTCTCATCAATGGAATAAATAGATGTGTATTCTCATCAGTAGCTGCCATAGACAAGCTACGTGACACCTCTGAAATAGTTCGAGGACCTAGGGTGCACTTCATCATAGCAAGAAAACTTCTAAAGAAAAACAACATATAACCACTGACCTGTGGAAGAGTTCAAATAGTTTCCTAAAAAAACAGACATGAAAGGAGCAACGCAAAAGAAAAATTTACAACAGTACCATGAAAAATTTACAACATATAACCACTGACCTGATGATAGCCTCAAAAATATGCACTATAACAACTAATCAGTACATCAGGAGCATGCATAAAAAGAGAGTGAGGCACAATCCGCAAAATAAAATTATGTCTAACATTATTAACTGATTTCAGTACCATGGAAGCATAAAAAGCAGATGAAAATAGGTTCCAGGGAATCCAAGCTGGCATCAGTCATACTAACAACATTTCTGATCCCTTGTCCACTGTATCTTAACTCAATTTCCCATTGTAGTTGCATGTCCATGTATCACAAACACAAATAATTTCCAATGGAATTTTCAGTTCTAAAGAGACTCTCAAGCATAGAACCAACATATTAAGCAATAACTGGACCCATACTCTAAGATGGCTATTAATGCAATATGATACCTAGGCATAAGTCAATTGTATGTTGTAACAGCAAATAAAAGAAGAGAGCTGTTGCTCCTAGTCTTGCATGGAAAAACAGGGCTCCGGAGGTGAATGATCTAAAATGAGGAAAGCCTCAAACAAGGCTGCACAAAGAGGAAAATCATCAAGTGTTTGAATGCTGTGCTACAAGAACTGAATTGATCTAAGAGCTAATATTATTTTCATATTACAGGAGATGATCAGACAGGTTTGAACCTAACTGTGTCAACGACAATGCAGGAACGGACTGGCATCTAGCTTGGCTGGTTTTACCTTGAGCAAAATTGCAATTTCGGAAAGCGGCATGGATTTTCTGAAGAAGCTCTTGCACCCTGTCAACAGTCCCATTGCCTAAGTTCTCTTATAACATCTTATATTGTGGGACGGAGGGAGTACTATTTATTCATTACTTGAATGGAATCAACATCCACTTTCATGCATTGCATATACAGCGACTGGCTCTCTCTGTTGTCCGCTGCCTCATCTCATAACTACTTGTACTAATTGTTGACTGGGCTTGGCTGCTCTCTAAACCAAGACATTGCATTCAAGCACAACGCAGTACCTCCTAATGCAGAAGCTTTAATTAACAGAAGCAAGCATCTGCCAATTTATTCAAGAAAGAACACCACGCCTGAAACACAGTAGGCGTATATCAACTAAATCCAGACACATATATCAGTGGTCAAGACACCAACCGTCACACCTAAAAACATAGGGAAAGTCTGTAGTCCATGTCACAATTATAAATACTTTTTTTTCACCTTAAACTATCACAAAAGAGGCAAATAAAAACACGGTATTAACATATGTGCTCACCCGCAAAAAAACAATAACATAAATGCAGATGAATGCATATTTTTTCTAGGTTCAATACATGTAAGGACATAGTACAAGCTGAAAGCTACCGAAAAGAGGCACATACTTTGTGAAGGAAAGCCTTCCTTGCAATATCTGAAAGCATGGATTTTTTGAAGAAGCTCTTGCATCCGGTCAACAGTCCCATTGTCTGGTTGGAGTGAGGGAGAAATGCAGGTAAGAAGAATGAACAATAAACATCCTGAAGTGAGGGAGAAATAACCAAAAAAAGAGAGTTGCTGCTGAGGAAAAACACATCCATATGCTTACCAGTCGACCCCCTAGCCCCTGTAGTATAATAAAAATTTGCTTCCTTTCCCTTGTGTATGCAGCCCTGTTCTTTGCATCTTCTGTTGCTGACATATCCTGCAAATCAATGACAGGAAAAATTATAATTGACAATAGCAACCATAGTAACAACAGCCGGGTCGAATTCTCTCAACTATACATTGCAAAAAAAGGGTTGTAGCAGTCTCCGGCTTGGCTAGTTTTACCTTGAACAAAATTGCGATTCCAGAAATCAGCATGGATTTTTTGAAGAAGCTCTTGCATCCGGTCAACAGTCCCATTGTCTGGTTGGAGTGGGGGAGAAATGCAGGTAAGAAGAATGAACAACAAACATCCTGAAGTGAGGGAGAAATAACCAAAAAAAGAGAGTTGTTGCTCCTAGTCTTGCATGGAAAAAACAGGGCTCCAGAGGTGAAGTGAATGATCTCTCAACTATAATTGCAAAAAATGAACCAATAAAAAAACACAAAGAACAACCACTATCCCAAATTATTTTTTCTTTCCGAGTTGAATGACTCCTTCCAGAACAAATGGCCAAGCTGGCCATAAAAAGGGACATACAAAAAAAATGTCGATAGAAGTGAATTAGTAAAAACAAAAACAAAAAACTGCATGCGAATAATCAGGACGGGATGAGTGCTTTTAAGCACCATGTCACGAACCAGAGCCATGATGGGGAACATGAAACCAGACTACCAGAGCACAATGTCACCACCCCCATAATAATAACCAGAGGGGGAAGATGGTGGCGAATATATATGGCACAAGTTCTGCAACGAAACCACAGAGCCGGAGAGAGAAGAGAAGTACCTTGTAGATGGGGAACATGAGGAGGCCGAGGGCGCCAGCGAGGCTGCAGTTGGTCCCCTGTAGGAGGAAGAGGAAGAGGCACGCAGCGGGGCTGTTGGAGACAGACGGATTCAGTCGAAAACATCACACCCTAGACTGAAGAAATTGAGGAAGGGGATTATTTCGGTGGGAGGGAGGGGGAGGGGAGGGCACTCACAGGTTGTTGGCATGCTGGATGTCGGGCTCGAGCACCTTGAGCGAGTCCCTGAACAAGCGTCGGCGCCACCATCTCCCCCTCCTCCTCCTCTTCCTCCGCCGCCAGAGGGCGCCGCCGCCACCATCTTCCCCCTCCTGCTCCGCCACAAGAGGCCACCGCCGCCGCCGCCAGAGCAGAGCGCTCGCTGCGAGCTCAAGGTGGCGAGGGCGACGAGGCGGAGGAGGAGGGCTGGGAGGTGGCCGGTGGCGGCTGGGGAGAGGAGAGGAGCGGCTAGGGTTCTGCGGGTGAGGGAGGAGGAAGCGAGCGAGGGGAAAGGGAGAGGAGAGCGTTCGGGACTTATCATCGTGACGCACTACATAGAGGAATAAAAGGAGACGTGGCCGGTGCCGCTAGATAGCCGGACTCGCTCATCTTTTAACTTGTCAATGTCAATAAACCATTCATCATCGAAGCATGATCATAGAACATATCTTTTATATAAATAAAACAACCATTATTCTTGGATTTAAATAAATAGCCATCTCGAATTAAACGTGATTCTGATACAATGTTCATGCTCAAAGCTGGCACTAAATAACAATTATTGAGGTTTAAAACTAATCCCGTAGGTAAATGTAGAGGCAGCGTGCCGACGACGATCACATCGACCTTGGAACCATTCCCGACGCGCATCGTCACCTCGTCCTTCGCCAGTCTCCGCTTATTCCGCAGCTCCTGCTTTGAGTTACAAATGTGAGCAACCGCACCGGTATCAAATACCCAGGAGTTACTACGAGTACTGGTAAGGTACACATCAATTACATGTATATCACATATACCTTTAGTGTTGCCGGCCTTCTTGTCCGCTAAGTATTTGGGGTAGTTCCGCTTCCAGTGACCACTTTCCTTGCAATAAAAACACTCAGTCTCGGGCTTGGGTCCATTCTTTGGCTTCTTCCCGGCAGCTTGCTTACCGGGCGCGGTAACTCCCTTGCCGTCCTTCTTGAAGTTCTTCTTACCCTTGTCTTTCTTGAACTTAGTGGTTTAATTCACCATTAACACTTGATGTTCCTTTTTGATTTCCACCTCTACTGATTTCAGCATTGAATACACCTCAGGAATGGTCTTTTCCATCCCCTGCATATTGAAGTTCATCACAAAGCTCTTGTAGCTCGATGGAAGCGATTGAAGGATTCTGTCAATGACCGCGTCATCCGGGAGATTAACTCCCAGCTGAGTCAAGCGGTTATGCAACCCAAACATTCTGAGTATGTGCTCACTGATAGAACTATTTTCCTCCATCTTACAGCTAAAGAACTTGTCGGAGATTTCATATCTCTCGACCCGGGTGATGGTGTCCTGGACTAGGGGTACTCATCACATCGTCTCCCGATCAGTTGGATTGGGACGAGGACCCCCATGGCCGCATACTCATGGGCTAGTTCGGACAGCTGCCGCATACAAGAAAGATTCCGCAAGACTTGGCGATCAAGACAGGGACTCCACCCCACCGGCTTATTCGGCTAGGACTCTTGTTATCTTAGGCCTCTGGTGTATTATATAAACCGAGGCTAGGCTAGTCGATAGAGATATAGACAACAATCATACCATAGGCTAGCTTCTAGGGTTTTAGCCTCTACGATCTCGTGGTAGATCAACTCTTGTAACACTCATATCATCAATATCAATCAAGCAGGACGTAGGGTATTACCTCCATCAAGAGGGCCCGAACCTGGGTAAACATCGTGTCCCCTGCCTCCTGTTACCATCGATCCTAGACGCACAGTTCGGGACCCCCTACCTGAGATCCGCCGGTTTTGACACTGACATTGGTGCTTTCATTGAGAGTTCCGCGGTGTGATCGACAAAAGGATTGATGGCTCGTCTGCAGGTCAACTGCGATGCCGGCATCTTCGTCGCCGGCTCGACTGGTCACCTTGGCTCGACCGAGGACCATGCTCCATCTCTGATCGTCATGTTCGGACGAGGGCCTTCATCAACATCAACTCCGATCTCTATCAAGATCATGGAGGAATCATCCATGGAGCTCGGGGGCTCAACGTCAACATTGCCCTCGGGCGACCGTGCTGTTTTTCCGAACAACAAACTTGTATCCGCTGCCACCACCTCTTAGAGCATCGCTTTGACGATCCCTTTGGTGGAATTGTGCGGAATTGAGTCTACAACAACCCTGGAAGATTTCGTCGAGTTCCGATGGAGAAATCTCCGACAATCTACGATATACCGGAGCCCTGTCAAATCTGAACGGGAATCTGAACGAGTATAGGGCGTGGTCTCCAGAGCCCAGATCGGAGGTCCTTTGGAAGATCCAACCGTTATATACTGCGGAAATCCCATATCTACCACCCCTCCAAATTTCAGCTAGATCCAACGGTTCAAACTCCGGAAAACTTCCGATGAGTGGACCAATTTTCGGATTTGTTTTCTGCGCGAGTACGGATCCGACCAGAATTCATGTTTCTTTATGAACGTGATATTGGACAACCTTTTTAAGGAATTCTCTTCTATGGTATTGTGCGTTGTTTTTAAACACATACCCATAAAATTTTAAGCCTCCTTCGAGGTAATCTTCACCATCACGCTAGTGTCAAACCAGTCCGGCGGTATTGCTCCACGGCTGCCGACCTGCACTACACACATCATCACTTTGTTGAGCCGAGCTCAACTTCTTCGGATCATCATCTCGGCAAGCCGAACAAGAGTCCGGCATCGCAAAGGATAAATCATCACCAACATCGCCGCCCCACGGATTACACGGAGCGGGCATACTGGCATCGCCGCACGGTCGCTTCATCAAGCCGGCATCGACCACGTCACGACCTGCATCGGCAGGGCCGCGCTATTACTTCTTCAAGCTGGTATCCATCACGCCGACCTACTTCGATTCATCGGCTGACATCGAGGCTTCGACATCTCGACTGGACCGGGGCTTCGCCATCTCTTCATCAACCTACTCCGGACACTTCGGCATCACTAGCCGACCAGTTCCGTCGCGTTAGCTGGACCGAGGGCTTTGCCTCGGCGAGCCAACCTTTGCCAGCATTGTCATGCCGTCGTTTTATCGCCCATCAGGCAATGGGTGTGCGGATCGAGTCCCAATTTTGGGAATCACCTTCTTTCGAATTGCTACAACAAATAAACCAGGTGCTATTAATCCCAGTTTTTTTTGCTTATTTGGGTTCATTTTTCCCAAGGAATTATTACTCTGGTTTGTTCATCATATGTACACAGGTCTATCAAATGGTGGCCGCATTAACGACAGTCGCATGGTGGTTCGGTCAGTTTCCGTACATAGTCCGGCGAACGCCGCATCCGGAGCTCGGACCGACCTATGAATTCAGGCTTTGCCACGCCTTTACCGCATCACGCCGACGCCCTGCATCGACATTGAATTCGGCGCCAGGCCATATATTTCTTTTATTACTCACTTTGCATAAATTATCTATCATGCAACGATTTTTTTTAATTATCATTATTACTATTATCTCCGGTTTGCACTATTTTTTGTGCACAGGAAAATGATCCGGGGACTTCGGCGTCACTCTGCCGGTCTGCATTGACCGTGCTATGTCACCACTTCAGCGTGTCGAGCTCTCCGCTCCGCCACCTCGGGACCGGCTTGGGGGATGGAACCTTGTCCCGCGTCAAGCTCGGACCGCGTCATCAATATCGAACACATTAACCAGCTAAGTCGCTTTCATGCTCAAAGCTTTAATTTCTAACTTTCGGTTCGACCAAGCATTATACTTTTTTGGAAAAAAGTTGCTTGTAAAAAATTTCCTTGTCCAAACTTTCTTTGTGACGCGTAAATTCAAATACCCAATTCATTTGGGGGCTTCCTTCATGAAGCTTTTCCTCTTGCATATGATTATACTTGTACGGCTTCGTTCCTTGTTCGTGTATTACGCCACAATATGCACCATATTGACTTAAGCGATTTGCAAGCTGGGTTGCCTTGCTCCTGTGTTTACCCCTACGTTCCCGATTGTTTGGCTAGGGAGTAAAGGAAGCACCTCTACGATTGTCACGATCACCCGAGCCGGACCTCAGACTGGGTGAAGCCGAAAGCTAGCACTATTATAGTTTTCAATATTGGTCGGCACACAACGGAACTCATGAATACAAAAAATCTATTGCACAAGTCTCATAATAACAATGAGCACCGAAGAAAGGTATCGGTGGGGGTACTATTTTCTTCGAAGATGCTTCTTACACTTTGCAGTAATATAGCATAAGTTCCCTGAGCGCGCTTTGTCTGTTACAGCCTTATGGCCTGATTGCCTGGTTATTGGAAACACCGTCGATATTCTCGACAAATGGAGTACATAACACTTTTTGGTCCTTGACCGAAGAGGGAGAAGCCGACGGTCGGTTAAGACGCGTTTAAAGTTCGGTTGAACATAGATATGATATAAGTACTTCGGTACATGCAATCATTCTTTTACCCAAGTCACTTGGGGGCTCTTAAATTTATATGAGCCGTTTTATGATAAGTGTTCTTCTTCTTAGTCGTTGCAAAGTTTTATTATTATTATTATCTATCACTTCTTTTTTCGACACGAGCATGTGGTCGCTAGTAGGGGAGCCTAATTTCTCTCTCAAAGCCGCTAGAGTTTAGTTTTCTAAACTGGCCTAATGATAAGTACTCCACCCTCAGGATAGGAGGTTGAAGCCATAGGCTGACCCGCTTGAAGTCTTGAGATAGGATGTATCATGTTAAAGCACGACAGAAGCACTTCTTTTGCTAAGGCTAATTTTTGGATTGGCACCGAACACTTGATCTTGTTCGGACGTCAAGTTTTTACTGACGTTTTTTGGTTTTCCAAGCTTATGGCACTTTTAAACTATTTGTGTGTTTTCAGCACAAGTCTCGCAGTGCAACTCCGGACACCTTTAGAGGTTCGGCAAAAACATTCTCGGATCTCACTATATATGCATTGGTTTCGAATTATGTCTTCAGTCAATAGTTGGGTTGCCCGGCTCCTGCGCTTGCCTCCTATGTTCCGCTTTGTTCGGCTAGTTGTGCAAAGGGAGAACCACTGCGATTGTGCTTCCATCTCAGATGGTTAAGCACCTCAGTGGAGAAAGCCGAAAACTGACTGTCACAATAAGCGTAAACTGGTCAGCAATCCAATGACAGTGTTAAATGACGGGCCATTCATAACAATGGCCGAAGTGTTTACGGCTTGACCTCGACTATCGTCGAACACTACCGGGGGCTATTAACTGGCCTCCCAAACTAAATCCTCGATATTATGCTCTTACATTAGAGCTGAGGCTGCATGATCATGCTTAGCATGACAACCCAAAGAAAGGAACCGATAGCGGGACTATTTTCTTTGGAAGACATTTCTTATGTTAAACAGTAATATAACATATCTCTCTGTGTACCTTTGTTCATAAAACCGTATGGCCAGATTGCCTTGTTTGTCGTAAATCTTTGGCCTCATAAAGGCTTTATAAAGTAGGAAAAACACTCCTCGGCTACTAGCCGAGGAGGTGGAAGCCGATGGTCGGTCAACAAAGTTTTGTACAATGCGGATCCAAGCATTAATGACGTAAAGTACTTGGATACATAGAGTCATTACACATAATTTGTGATTTTACTATGGATATCGATCCTTAATTCGGCCACCCGTGCCCGCATTAAGGCTCGGGGGCTACTGGGCTTCGGCCTTATTATTTACAAATATTAAAGGGGCACATCGATCCCCTGATCTGGTGTTGCCACCTGACCAGTGTCTCGGGGGCTACTGCATTGCCTGTTCAATGCAGAAAATTTTAAGTGCAATACAGTTGCCGAGGAGATTTTGATCCTCAGGTTGGTTGGCCGCACCCAACCTGAGTCTCGAGGACTAAGCACGCCGCTTTTTGTGTCCCGAAGTATTCTGCCGAGCTAGGACTTGATCCTCAGGCCGATTTTGCAAATCAACCCGAGTCTCAGCGGCTACTGGGATCAACGGTCTTACGTCATCCTTCAGGTGCATCTCGGGTTTTAGACCGATACACACCTTGAGGGCTACTGGACATATATCTCGACAGAGAATAAATTGCAATAATAAAAAATATTGACAAAAAATTGGCCCACAGTCGGGGTGGTGCACCACCTCGGAAGCAGTCCGGCATAAAGCTCGGGCGCTAGTGGCTGGCTCCATAGAGGGCATTTCTGGCATTAGGCTCGGCTAAACTCCTTCAACTTTTTTGAACCAAGGTGATATGACACCTCGGATATAGTCCGGCGTTGGAGCTCGGACATAGTCCAGCGTTGGAGCTCGGATACATTCCGACGTTGGAGCTCGGAAGCGGTCTGGCATTGGTGCTCGCCCGCAAAAGATACCTCGAATGCAGTCCGGCGTTAGATCTCGGACGCAAGAGGACACTGCCTCCCAGGAACAACTTCAAACCCGAGGTGTGGCATAAAAATAACAAGGCATTGATAAAGGCCGGAAACTTAAAGGGGCTCCTCGGATACCCGACGTGTAAACTCGCCAAATGCATTTCGGCGATCCTCAAGATCGAAGATGAGAAGATTTGTTGAACCAGTTTTCAAGACCGTCAACCGAAGATGAAGAACAGTTTGGAAGAATCGAGGAGCGTCCCTAACTTGAAGACCGGTTCAGGAGGCTACTGACGGTGTCCTGGACTAGGGGGTACTCATCACATCGTCTCCCGATCAGTTGGATTGGGACGAGGACCCCCATGGCCGCATACTCATGGGCTAGTTCGGACAGCTGCCGCATACAAGGAAGATTCCACAAGACTTGGCGATCAAGACAAGGACTCCAGCCCACCAGCGTATTCGGCTAGGACTCTTGTTATCCTAGGCCTCTGGTGTATTATATAAACCGAGGCCAGGCTAGTCGATAGAGATATAGACAACAATCATACCATAGGCTAGCTTCTAGGGTTTTAGCCTCTACGATCTCATGGTAGGTCAACTCTTGTAACACTCATATCATCAATATCAATCAAGCAGGACGTAGGGTATTACCTCCATCAAGAGGGCCCGAACCTGGGTAAACATCGTGTCCCCTGCCTCCTGTTACCATCGATCCTAGACGCACAGTTCGGGACCCCCTACCCGAGATCCGCCGGTTTTGACACCGACACCGGGCATGAGCTTGAAAAACCATTTTCAGCTCTTCGAACATCTCGTATGCTCCGTGTCTCTCAAAACGCTTTTGGATCCCCGGTTCTAAGCTGTAAAGCATGCCGCACTGAAAGAGGGAGTAATCATCAACACGTGACTGCAAAGCGTTCATAACGTCTTGGTTCTGTGGGACAGGTGCGTCACCTAGCGGTGCTTCTAGGACATAATCTTTCTTGGCAGCTATGAGGATGATCCTCAGGTTCCGGACCCAGTCCGTATAGTTGCTACCATCGTCTTTCAGCTTGGTTTTCTCTAGGAACGCGTTGAAGTTGAGGACAACGTGGGCCATTTGATCTACAAGACATATTGTAAAGATTTTAGACTAAGTTCATGATAATTAAGTTCATCTAATCAAATTACTCAATGAACTCCCACTCAGATAGACATCCCTCCAGTCATCTAAGTGAAACATGATCCGAGTTAACTAGGCCGTGTCTGATCATCACGTGAGACGGACTAGCCAACATCGGTGAACATCTTCATGTTGATCGTATCTTCTATACGACTCATGCTCGACCTTTCGGTCTTCTGTGTTCCGAGGCCATGTCTGTACATGCTAGGCTCATCAAGTCAACCTAAGTGTATTGCGTGTGTAAATCTGGCTTACACCCGTTGTATTCGAACGTTAGAATCTATCACACCCGATCATCACGTGGTGCTTCGAAACAACGAACCTTCGCAACGGTGCAAGTTAGGGGGAACACTTTCTTGAAATTATTGCGAGGGATCTTCTTATTTAAGCTACCGTCATTCTAAGCAAATAAGATGTAAAACATGATAAACATCACATGCAATCAAATAGTGACATGATATGGCCAATATCATTTGCTCCTTTCGATCTCCATCTTCGGGGCTCCATGATCATCGTTGTCACCGGCATGACACCATGATCTCCATCATCGTGTCTTCTTGAAGTTGTCTCGTCATCTATTACTTCTACTACTATGGCTAACGCTTTAGCAATAAAGTAAAGTAATTACATGACGTTTATGTTGACACGCAGGTCATAATTAAATAAATACAACTCCTATGGCTCCTGCCGGTTGTCATACTCATCGACATGCAAGTCGTGATTCCTATTACAAGAACATGATCATCTCATACATCACATATATCATTCATCACATCCTTTGGCCATATCACATCACAAAACACTTGCTGCAAAAACAAGTTAGACGTCCTCTAATTGTTGTTGCAAGTTTTTACGTGGCTGCTATAGGTTTCTAGCAAGAACGTTTCTTACCTACGCCAAAACCACAATGTGAATTGCCAATTTCTATTTAACCTTCATAAGGACCCTATTCATCGAATCCGACCCGACTAAAGTGGGAGAGACAGACACCCGCCAGCCACCTTATGCAACTAGTGCATGTCAGGCGGTGGAACCAGTCTCACGGAAGCATACGTGTAAGGTCGGTCCGGGCCGCTTCATCCCATGATGCTGCCGAATCAAGATAAGACTAGTAACGGCAAGCAAATTGACAATATCGACGCCCACAACTGCTTTGTGTTCTACTCGTGCATAGTAACTACGCATAGACCTAGCTCATGGTGCCACTGTTGGGGAACATAGAAGAATTTTAAAATTTTCTACGCATCACCAAGATCAATCTATGGATTCATCTAGCAACGAGGGAGAGAGGAGTGCATCTACATACCATTGTAGATCGCGCGCGGAAGCGTTCAAGAGAACGGGGTTGATGGAGTCGTACTCGACGTGATTCAAATCACCGATGACCTAGTGCCGAACGGACGGCACCTCCGCATTCAACACATGTACGGTTAGGAAGACGTCTCCTCCTTCTTGATCCAGCAAGGGGGGAAGGAGAGGTTGATGAAGATCCAGCAGCACGACGGCGTGGTGGTGGAAGCAACGGTGATCTCGGCAGGGCTTCGCCAAGCTCAGGGAGACGGAGGAGTGTCACGGGAGGGAGAGGGAGGCGCCAAGAGCAAGGGGTGTGGCTGCCCTCCCTCCCCCCTCTTTATATAGGGGCCTGGGGGGGGGCTAGGGAGATGGATCTCCAAGGGGGCGGCGGCCAAGGGTGGCTTCCCCCCAAGCCAAGTGGGGGGCGCCCCCACCCCTAGGGTTTCCCAACCCTAGGCGCAGGGCAGGCCCAAGGGGGCGCACCAGCCCACTAGGGGCTGGTTCCCCACCCAATTCAGCCCATGGGGCCCTCCGGGATAGGTGGCCCCACCCGGTGGACCCCCGGGACCCTTCCGGTGGTCCCGGTACAATACCGGTAACCCCCGAAACCTTCCCGATGGCCAAAACTTGACTTCCCATATATAAATCTTTACCTCCGGATCATTCCGGAACTCCTCGTGATGTCCGTGATCTCATCCGGGACTCCGAACAACTTTCGGGTTACTGCATACTAATATCTCTACAACCCTAGCGTCACCGAACCTTAAGTGTGTAGACCCTACGGGTTCGGGAGACATGTAGACATGACCGAGACGCCTCTCTGGTCAATAACCAATAGCGGGATCTGGATACCCATGTTGGCTCCCACATGCTCCACGATGATCTCATCGGATGAACCATGATGTCGAGGATCCAATCAATCTGTATACAATTCCCTTTGTCAATCGGTACGTTACTTGCCCGAGACTCGATCGTCAGTATCGCAATACCTCGTTCAATCTCGTTACCGGCAAGTCACTTTACTCGTGCCGTAATGCATGATCCCGTGATCAACCACTTGGTCATATTGAGCTCATTATGATGATGCATTACCGAGTGGGCCCAGAGATACCTCTCCGTCATACGGAGTGACAAATGCCAGTCTCGATTCGTGCCAACCCAACAGATACTTTCGGAGATACCTGTAATGTACCTTTATAGTCACCCAGTTACGTTGTGATGTTTGGCACACCCAAGGCACTCCTACGGTATCCGGGAGTTGCACAATCTCATGGTCTAAGGAAATGATACTTGACATTTGGAAAAGCTACAGCAAACGAACTACACGATCTTTGAGCTATGCTTAGGATTGGGTCTTGTCCATCACATCATTCTCCTAATGATGTGATCCCGTTATCAATGACATCAAAGGGTATCCTACAAACTCGGCAAAAATCATAAAGTGACATCTCCTTATGCTCATCATATAAATAAAATTCCACCAAAGGTGGTGATCTCCTAGCATGGAAATGAAAATTTTACCCAAAAATATTGGTGAGTAAGAGATACTGTTCACGCTGGTCGTGGAGGAAGTCAGTGAGGCCTGCATTCTCAGCCAAATAATAAAAATCTTCATAAATCACGGCTTCTCTCAACATATTATTCAATAGCAATTCAGCTTGATCAACAGTTCTTTCCCTGAAAACACAACCAACACAATTATCCAGGTGGTCTCTGGAAGCATCCGTTAGTCCATTATAAAAGATATCAAGCATTTCATTTTTCTTGAGAGGATGATCAGGAAAAGCATTAAGTAATTGGAGAAGCCTCCCCCAAGCTTGTGGGAGATTCTCGTCTTCAATTTGCACAAAATTATATATTTCCCTTAAGGCAGCTTGTTTCTTATGAGCGGGGAAATATTTAGCAGAGAAGTAATAAATCATATCCTGGGGACTACGCACACAACCAGGATCAAGAGAATTAAACCATGTTTTAGCATCACCCTTTAATGAGAACGGGAACAACTTAAGGATAAAGTAATAGCGATTTTTCTCATCATTAGTGAACAGGGTGGCTATATCATTTAATTTAGTAAGATGTGCCACAACAGTTTCAGATTCATAGTCATAAAAAGGATCAGATTCAACCAAAGTAATTAACTCAGGATCGACAAAGAAATCATAATCCTTATCAGTAATAAAGATAGGTGAAGTAGCAAAAGCAGGGTCATATTTCATTCTAACATTCAAAGACTTTTCTTTAAGCTTAGCTAATAATTTCTTAAGATGAGATCTATCATTGCAAGCTAAGAAGTCTCTAGCAGTTTCTTCATCCGTAACATAACCCTCAGGCACAACAGGCAATTCATATCTAAGGGGAGAATCTTCATCATCACTTTCATCAATATTATCAGTTTCAATAATTCCATTCTCTCTAACCCTAGCAAGTTGTTCGTCAAGAAATTCACCTAGTGGCACAGTATTATCAAGCATAGAAGTAGTTTCATCATAAGTATCATGCAAAGCAGAAGTGGCATCATCAATAACATGCAACATATCAGAATGAATAGCAGGTGCAGGTGTCACAAGTTTACTCAAAACAGAAGGTGAATCAAGTGCAGAGCTAGATGGCAGTTCCTTACCTCCCCTCGTAGTTGCGGGGAAAATCTTGGTTCTTTTATCTTTCAAGTTCTTCATAGTGATCAGCAGATATAAATCCCAAGTGACTCAAAGAGTAGAGCTATGCTCCCTGGCAACGGTGCCAGAAAATAGTCTTGATAACCCAAAAGTATAGGGGATCGCAACAGTTTTCGAGGGTAGAGTATTCAACCCAAATTTATTGATTCGACGCAAGGGGAGCCAAAGAATATTCTCAAGTATTAGTGGCTAAGTTGTCAATTCAACCACACCTGGAAACTTAATATCTGCAGCAAAGTATTTTGTAGCAAAGTAATATGATAGTAGCGGTAACGGTAGCAAAAGTAATAGTTTTGGTTTTATAGTGATTGTAACAGTAACAACGAAAAAGTAAATAAGCGAAGAACAATATGTGAAAAGCTCGTAGGCATTGGATTGGTGATGGATAATTATGTCGGATGCGATTCCTCATGCAATAGTTATGACATAGGGTGACACAGAACTAGCTCCAGTTCATCAATGAAATGTAGGCATGTATTCCGAATATAGTCATACGTGCTTATGGAAAAGAACTTGCATGACATCTTTTATCCTACCCTCCCGTGGCAGCGGGGTCCTATTGGAAACTAAGGGATATTAAGGCCTCCTTTTAATAGATTACCGGACCAAAGCATTAACACTTAGTGAATACATGAACTCCTCAAACTATGGTCATCACCGGTAAGTATCCCGATTATTGTCACTTCGGGGTTAACGGATCATAACACATAATAGGTGACTATATACTTGCAAGATAGGATCAAGAACTCTCATATATTCATGAAAACATAATAGGTTCAGATCTGAAATCATGGTATTCGGGGCCTAGTGACAAGCATTAAGCATAGCAAAGTCATAGCAACATCAATCTCAGAACATAATGGATACTAGGGATCAAACCCTAACAAAACTAACTCGATTACATGATAAATCTAATCCAACCCATCACCGTCCAGCAAGCCTACGATGGAATTACTCACGCACCGCGGTGAGCACCATGAAATTGGTGATGGAAGAAGGTTGATGATGACGATGGCGATGAATTTCCCTCTCCGGAGCCCCGAGCGGACTCCAGATCAGCCCTCCCGAGAGAGATTAGGGCTTGGCGGCGGCTCCGTATCGTAAAACACGATGAATCCTTCTCTCTGGTTTTTTCTCCCCGAACGTGAATATATGGAGTTGGAGTTGAGATCGGTGGAGCATCTGGGGGCCCACGAGGCAGGGGAGGCGCGCCCCCACCCTCGTGGACATGGTGTAGGCCCCTGACGGTGATTATTTCGCCAGTATTTTTATATATTCCAAAAATATTCTCCATTGATTTTCAGGTCATTCCAAGAACTTTTATTTCTGCACAAAAATAACACCATGGCAATTCTACTGAAAAAGCGTCAGTCCGGGTTAGTTCCATTCAAATCATGCAAGTTAGAGTCCAAAACAAGGGCAAAAGTGTTTGGAAAAGTAGATACGTGTTGGGGAACATAGTAATTTCAAAATTTTCCTACGCACACGCAAGATCATGGTGATGCATAGCAACAAGAGGGGAGAGTGTTGTCTACGTACCCTCGTAGACCGGCAACGGAAGCGTTGACACAACGTAGAGGAAGTAGTTGTACCCTCGTAGATCATGTACCGAACGCACGACACCTCCGAGTTCAGCACACGTTCAACTCGATGACGTTCCACCAACTCCGATCCAGCAGAGCTTCACGGGAGAGTTCCGTCAGCACAACGGCGTGATGACGGTGATGATGTTGCTACCGACGCAGGGCTTCGCCTAAGCACCGCTACGATATGACCGAGGTGGAATATGGTGGAGGGGGGCACCGCACACGGCTGGGAGAGATCAACAGATCAACTTGTGTGTCTATGGGGTGCCCCCTGGCCACGTATATAAAGGAGTGGAGGAGGGGGAGGGCCGGCCCTCTCTATGGCGCGCCCTAGGGGAGTCCTACTCCCACTGGGAGTAGGATTCCCCCTTTCCTAGTAGAACTAGGAGCCCTTCCAAGTAGTAGGAGTAGGAGGGAAGGAAAGGGAAGGGAAAAGGAGAAGGAAGGAAGGGGGCGCCGCCCTCCCTAGTCCAATTCGGACCAGCCCATGGGGAGGGGTGCGGCCACCCTTTGAGGCCTTTCTCTCCTTTCCCGTATGGCCCATTAAGGCCCAATACGAATTCCCGTAACTCCCCGGTACTCCCAAAAATACCCAAATCACTCGGAACCTTTCCGATATCCGAATATAGTCATCCAATATATCGATCTTTACGTCTCGACCATTTCGAGACTCCTCTTCATGTCCCCGATCTCATCCGGGACTCCGAACTACCTTCGGTACATCAAATCACATAAACTCATAATACAATCGTCACCGAAACTTTAAGCGTGCGGACCCTACGGGTTCGAGAACTATGTAGACATGACCGAGACACGTCTCTAGCCAATAACCAATAGCGGAACCTGGATGCTCATATTGGCTCCCACATATTCTATGAAGATCTTTATCGGTCAAACCACATAAGAATATACGTTGTTCCCTTTGTCATCGGTATGTTACTTGCCCGAGATTCGATCGTCGGTATCTCAATACCTAGTTCAATCTCGTTACTGGCAAGTCTCTTTACTCATTCTGTAATACATCATTCCGCAACTAACTTATTAGTTGCAATGCTTGCAAGGCTTTAAGTGATGTGCATTACCGAGAGGGCCCAGAGATACCTCTCCGACAATCGGAGTGACAAATCCTAATCTCGAAATACGCCAACCCAACAAGTACCTTTGGAGACACCTGTAGAGCACCTTTATAATCACTCAGTTAGGTTGTGACATTTGGTAGCACACAAAGTGTTCCTCCGGTAAACGGGAGTTGCATAATCTCATAGTCATAGGAACATGTATAAGTCATGAAGAAAGCAATAGCAACAAACTAAACGATCAAGTGCTATGCTAACGGAATGGGTCAAGTCAATCACATCATTCTCCTAATGATGTGATCCCGTTAATCAAATGACAACTCTTTGTCTATGGCTAGGAAACATAACCATCTTTGATCAACGAGCTAGTCAAGTAGAGGCATACTAGTGACACTCTGTTTGTCTATGTATTCACACATGTATCATGTTTCCGGTTAATACAATTCTAGCATGAATAATAAACATTTATCATGATATAAGGAAGTAAATAATAACTTTATTATTGCCTCTAGGGCATATTTCCTTCAGTCTCCCACTTGCACTAGAGTTAATAATCCATGTGATTTAACACCAATAGTTCACATCACCATGTGATTAACACCCATAGTTCACATCGTCATGTGACCAACACCCAAAGGCTTTACTAGAGTCAATAATCTAGTTCACATCGCCATGTGATTAACAACCAAAGAGTACTAAGGTGTGATCATGTTTTGCTTGTGAGATAAGTTTAGTCAACGGGTCTGCCACATTCAGATCCGTAAGTATTTTGCAAATTTCTATGTCAACAATGCTTTGCACGGAGCTATTCTAGCTAATTGCTCCCACTTTCAATATGTATCCAGATTGAGATTTAGAGTCATCTAGACCAGTGTCAAAATTTGCATCAACGTAACCCTTTACGATGAACCTTTTTGTCACCTCCATAATCGAGAAACATATCCTTATTCCACTAAGGATAATTTGACCGCTGTCCAGTGATCTACTCCTAGATCACTATTGTACTCCCTTGCCAAAAACAGTGTAGGGTATACAATAGATCTGGTACACAGCATGGCATATTTTATAGAACCTATGGCCAAGGCATAGGGAATGACTCTCATTCTCTCTCTATCTTCTACCGTGGTCGGGTTTTGAGTCTTACTCAACTTCACACCTTGTAACACAGGCAAGAACTCTTTCTTTGACTGTTCCATTTTGAACTACTTCAAAATGTTGTCAAGGTATGTACTCATTGAAAAACTTATCAAGCATCTTGATCTATCTCTATAGATCTTGTTGCTCAATATGTAAGCAGCTTCACCGAGGTATTTCTTTGAAAAACTCCTTTCAAACACTCCTTTATGCTTTGCAGAATAATTCTACATTATCTCCGATCAACAATATGTCATTCACATATACTTATCAGAAATGTTGTAGTGCTCCCACTCACTTTCTTGTAAATACAGGCTTCACTGCAAGTCTGTATAAAACTATATGCTTTGATCAACTTATCAAAGCGTATATTCCAACTCCGAGATGCTTGCACCAGTCCATAGATGGATCGCTGGAGCTTGCATATTTTGTTAGCACCTTTAGGACTGACAAAACTTTCTTGTTGCATCATATACAACTCTTCTTTAATAAATCCATTAAGTAATGTAGTTTTGTTTATCCATTTGCCAGATTTCATAAAATGTGGCAATTGCTAACATGATTCAGTCAAACTTAAGCATAGATACGAGTGAGAAACTCTCATCGTAGTCAACACCTTGAACTTGTCGAAAACCTTTTGCGACAATTCTAGCTTTGTAGATAGTAAAACTTGTTGGAAATATTCCCTATAGGCAATAATAAATTAGTTATTATTATATTTCCTTGTTCATGATAATCGTTTATTATCCATGCTAGAATTGTATTGATAGGAAACTCAGATACACGTGTGGATACATAGACAACACCATGTCCCTAGTAAGCCTCTAGTTGACTAGCTCGTTGATCAATAGATGGTTACAGTTTCCTGACCATGGACATTGGATGTCGTTGATAACAGGATCACATCATTAGGAGAATGATGTGATGGACAAGACCCAATCCTAAGCCTAGCACAAGATCGTGTAGTTCGTATGCTAAAAGCTTTTCTAATGTCAAGTATCATTTCCTTAGACCATGAGATTGTGCAACTCCCGGGTACCATAGGAATGCTTTGGGTGTACCAAACGTCACAACGTAACCGGGTGGCTATAAAGGTGCGCTACGGGTATCTCCGAAAGTGTCTGTTGGGTTGGCACGAATCGAGACTGGGATTTGTCACTCCGTGTAAACGGAGAGGTATCTCTGGGCCCACTCGGTAGGACATCATCATAATGTGCACAATGTGACCAAGGAGTTGATCACGGGATGATGTGTTATGGAACGAGTAAAGAGACTTGCTGGTAACGAGATTGAACAAGGTATCGGGATACCGACGATCGAATCTCGGGCAAGTATCGTACCGATAGACAAAGGGAATTGAATACGGGATTGATTGAATCCTCGACATCGTGGTTCATCTAATGAGATCATCGTGGAGCATGTGGGAGCCAACATGGGTATCCAGATCCCGCTGTTGGTTATTGACCGGAGAGTTGTCTCGGTCATGTCTACATGTCTCCCGAACCCGTAGGGTCTACACACTTAAGGTTTGGTGACGCTTGGGTTGTAGAGATATTAGTATGCGGTAACCCGAAAGTTGTTCGGAGTCCCAGATGAGATCTCGAACGTCATGAGGAGTTCCGGAATGGTCCGGAGGTGAAGATTTATATATAGGAAGTCCAGTTTTGGCCATCGGGAAAGGTTCGGGGGTAATCGGTATTGTACCGGGACCACCGGAAGGGTCCCGGTGGTCCACCGGGTGGGGCCACCTATCCCGAAGGGCCCCATGGGCTGAAGTGGGAGGGGAACCAGCCCCTGGTGGGCTGGTGCGCCCGCCATGGGCCTCCCCCTGCGCCTAGGGTTGGAAACCCTAGGGGTGGGGGGCGCCCCACCTGACTTGGGGGGCAAGTCCCCCCCTTGGCCGCCGCCCCCCTTGGAGATTGGATCTCCTAGGGCCGGCGCCCCCTAGGGGTCCTATATATAGTGGGGGGGAGGGAGGGCAGCCACACCCAAGTCCCTGGCGCCTCCCTCTCCCTCTGTGACACCTCTCCCTCTCGTTGGTGCTTGGCGAAGCCCTGCCGAGATCCCGCTGCTTCCACCGCCACGCCATCGTGTTGCTAGATCTCCATCAACCTCTCCTCTCCCCTTGCTGGATCAAGAAGGAGGAGACGTCTCTCCGTTCCGTACGTGTGTTGAACGTGGAGGTGCCGTCCGTTCGGCGCTAGGATCATCGGTGATTTGGATCACGACGAGTACGACTCCATCAACCCCGTTCTCTTGAACGCTTCCGCTTAGCGATCTTCAAGGGTATGAAGATGCACTCCCTCTCCCTCGTTGCTAGATGACTCCATAGATTGATCTTGGTGATGCGTAGAAAATTTTAAAATTCTGCTACGTTCCCCAATAGTGGTATCAGAGCTAGGTCTATGCGTAGTTTCTATGCACGAGTAGAACACAAGTTGTTGTGGGCGTTGATTTTGTCAATTTACTTGCCGTTGCTAGTCTTTTCTTGATTCAGCGGCATCGTGGGATGAAGCGGCCCGGACCGACCTTACACGTACGCTTACGTGAGACTGGTTCCACCGACTGACATGCACTAGTTGCATAAGGTGGCTAGCGGGTGTCTGTCTCTCCCACTTTAGTCGGATCGGATTTGATGAAAAGGGTCCTTATGAAGGGTAAATAGAAATTGGCATATCACGTTGTGGTTTTGGCGTATGTAAGAAACGTTCTTGCTAGAAACCTATAGCAGCCACGTAAAAAACTTGCAACAACAATTAGAGGACGTCTAACTTGTTTTTGCAGCATATGCCGTGTGATGTGATATGGCCAAAAGGATGTGATGAATGATATATGTGATGTATGAGATTGATCATGTTCTTGTAATAGGAATCACGACTTGCATGTCGATGAGTATGACAACCGGCAGGAGCCATAGGAGTTGTCTTAATTTATTTATGACCTGCGTGTCAATGAAACACCATGTAATTACTTTACTTTATTGCTAACCATTAGTCGTAGTAGTAGAAGTAATAGTTGGCGAGGCAAATTCATGAAGACACGATGATGGAGATCATGGTGTCATGCCGGTGACGATGGTGTTCATGCCGCGCCTCGAAGATGGAGATCAAAGGCGCAAGATGATATTGGCCATATCATGTCACTTTATGATTTGCATGTGATGTTTGTCATGTTTACATCTTATTTGCTTAGAACGACGGTAGCATAAATAAGATGATGTAAGGCCCCGAGACCGATGTGCTAGGTGTCTTCCAGTTATTCGCTGTTGTTGCGTTGTCATTGCTTGTGTGTCATGCATTGCATATCATGTCATCATGTGCATTTCATTTGCATACATGTTCGTCTCATGCATCCGAGCATTTTCCCCGTTGTCCGTTTTGCATCCGGCGTTCTTATGTCACCCGGTGCCCCTTTCTACCTCTTTTCGTGTGCGGGTGTTAAACGTTTTCGGATTGGACCGAGACTTGTCATGCGGCCTTGGTTTACTACCGGTAGACCGCCTGTCAAGTTTCGTGCCATTTGGACTTCGTTTGATACTCCAACGGTTAACCGAGGGACCGAAAGGGCCTCGTGTGTGTTGCAGCCCAACACCTCTCCAAAGTGCCCAAAACCCACCTAAACCTCCTCCATCATCTCGGTCGTTCGATCACGATCGCGTGGCCGGAAACCGCACCTCATTTGGACTCTCCTAGCTCCCTCTACCTCTATAAATAGATCCCTCCATTTAATTTTCGGGTCTTTTCCCTCGAAACCCTAGCCTCCCTCTTCCTCGCGCCCGGACGAAACCTCCACCGCGCCCGGACGTGTCCGACCTGACGCGCTGCCGCCCAAATCCAATGACGCGCTGCCACGTGTCCTGCCGGGACCTCTCCTCGCCGCCGGCCCGGGAGGCCCGAACCGGGCCCCCGAGGCCCATCGCGCGCCCCGCCGCCTCGGAACCTACCACGCCCGCGCCGCCCATCCCGCGCGCCGGCCGCCTCCGAGCGCCGCCGCCTTGCCGAGCGCTCCGACGCCGCGCCGCCAGCTCGCTCCTTGCCGCCTGCCTCGCCCGCCGGCCGCCGACACCGACCTCGCCGTGGTGCGCCGCCCCGCGCCTGATCCGTGCTCCGACGACCTCCCCGCGACGCCGAGACCCTCCTCCGGCGAATCCCGACGAGCTACTCCGGCCGGATCCATCAACCACGACGAGCTGCTATAGTAACTCCGGCGATCTCCTCGGTCCGCGTGCTGGATCTGGATCTGGAATTCGGAGGTTGACTTTTGCCTCCCTAACCCTAATTTTTATGCCATCTTCATCATGCTATAACTCCGCATCCGTAGCTCCGATTTGTGCGTGTGGCATATCAAAATGTTCGCCTCGACGAGTACATCATTTCGTCTCATTGCATCATTTTCATTTGAGCTCATCTTGATGCCCGAAATGCTGTTGGAAGAGGGCTATGTGGTGAATTTGTCAGATCTGTTTCAGCAAATGGCATTTTGTCATTTTTGCCATGATTATTGTGTGCATGATATGATGTTGAGCTCTACATGTGTTTTGTTATATGCCATGCCATCTTTACAGGGGTGCTTGCCATGTATTTTTGTGGTGTTTGTGGTGACTAGCACAAGCTTGCCAATTGGCGTAATCAGTAATGCTGATTTCAGGGACTTAGAATTTCACCAAGTCCTTGTCCTGATTTTGTTGTTATGCCATATGTTCATGTTGTTTCCTAGTGATCCGTGCCTCTTTTGAGGATGATCAGTAAGGATGTTTTGTTAACATTGTGGTGCTCAATCCATCCATGTATTTGTTTGCATTTATGGAGCACCCTAGCTTGAGTCAATCGAGCTCTACTTTTGCTATATCGTGAATCCTGGCAGATTGTTGACTTGTTAGCGATTTTGCCGAGGATGTTGCTATTGATCCGTGCATGCTATGTTGTTGTTCTTGCCATGTCTAGCTTCTATGCCATGTATTCTTGATGGGTGTATGCTTAGTTTGTCATGCCATGCTCCGTAGTGAGTGCATCTAGCTCGTAAACATGCCTACTCGTTAACTGATTTGCATGCTCCAGTTTTTCACTAAGTCTGAGATCTGTTTTTTTGCTATGTTCACATGCTTGCAATTGTATTTTCTGATCCCTTTTGGCTCAAGGTCACTAAGGGACTTTTGTTAAGTGCTTTGAGTAGCTTCCTGCCATGCCTTGCTTTGCCATGTTAAGTTCCTGTAGCTTATAGTTTTCATGTTCCAAAGTATGCTTCCTGATGATATATTCCAGACTTGTGTTAATTTCACTAAGTCTGAAACCTGTTATTGGATGAATTAGCCATAGCTCAGTGTTTATATTTTGTCAAGCATCTTGAGTGGATCCCTGCCATGTATTTTGTTGTCATGTTTGAGTTCTGTAGCATATTTATCTTGATGCATTTAGATGGCTACTTGCTGTTTATCACAGACCGGTGCCATATTTGTTTTGCTTGCCATTTCCAAACCGTGCATCCGATTCCGGTGATCTTTATATCGTTTTCAACCGAAATCATCTCACATTTCCTGTGGCACTCTTGGATTTCCAAGTTGAGGGGAGGTGCAACCATTCCTTTGCAAATCATGCATATGCATCGCATACCACATCCCGCATATCATACCATGTTCGTGTGTGGTTTGATTAATATGTTGTGTGCTTCTTTCCGGTGTTGCTTCTTCGGGTTGGTTCCGGTAACGTCGTGTTTGTGAGGACACGTTCGTCTACGTCCGTTTGTCTTCTTCATGTACTCGTTCTTCTTCCTTGCGGGATTTCAGGCAAGATGACCATACCCTCGAAATCACTTCTATCTTTGCTTGCTAGTTGCTCGCTCTTTTGCTATGCCTATGCTGCGATACCTACCACTTGCTTATCATGCCTCCCATATTGTTAAGCCAAGCCTATAACCCACCTTGTCCTAGCAAACCGTTGTTTGGCTATGTTACCGCTTTGCGCAGCCCCTCTTATAGTGTTGTTAGTTGCAGGTGAAGATTGGAGTATGTTCCTTGTTGGAACATGGATATTTGGTTGGGATATCACAATATCTCTTATTTAATTAATGCATCTATATACTTGGTAAAGGGTGGAAGGCTCGGCCTTATGCCTAGTGTCGGTGTCAAAACCGGCGGATCTCGGGTAGGGGTCCCGAACTGTGCGTCTAGGCCGGATGGTAACAGGAGGCAAGGGACACGAAGTTTTACCCAGGTTCGGGCCCTCTCGATGGAGGTAAAACCCTACGTCCTGCTTGATTAATATTGATGATATGGGTAGTACAAGAGTAGATCTACCACGAGATCGGAGAGGCTAAACCCTAGAAGCTAGCCTATGGTATGATTGTTGTAGTGTATGTTGTCCTACGGACTAAAACCCTCCGGTTTATATAGACACCGGAGAGTGTTAGGGTTACACAAAGTCGGTTACAATGGTAGGAGATCTGCATATCCGTATCGCCAAGCTTGCCTTCCACGCCAAGGAAAGTCCCTTCCGGACGCGGGACGAAGTCTTCAATCTTGTATCTTCATAGTCCAGGAGTCCGGCTGAAGGTATAGTCCAGCCATCCGGACACCCCCTAATCCAGGACTCCCTCAGTAGCCCCTAAACCAGGCTTCAATGACGACGAGTCCGGCGCGCAGATTGTCTTCGGCATTGCAAGGCGGGTTCCTCCTCCAAGTACTTCATAGAAGATTTTGAACACAAAGATAGTGTCCGGCTCTGCAAAACAAGTTTCCACATATTGCCATAGAGAGAATAACATTTACAACAAATCTAATCTGCTGACATATTCCGTGGTGTGGCCAAGCCTTTATTCGAGTCGTTTCATTATCCCACCTCAGTGCGTCATGCGAGGCGGTTTCCTTGGCACGCCTTGTTAAAGCAGAGATCGTGTCCCCTTACTTCGGGATTCTCATCAATATGGGCGTGGGTAACCCAACCGCGCCATTGATTACGACGCTTGGAGATAAGCGAGTTTTACCAGGCTGGTGGGGACATGTAGTTGCGTCCACCCATATAAGGGGATAAGGATCCACCTTTTCACCTACGCCTTCTTCCTCCCTTGCTTATCCATTCTCATGCACTCGAGCTCCAGCGCCCAAGTCCGCACTCCCCACCTCAACCTTCTCCAGCCATGTCCGGAGCGGGAGGCAAGTGGATGGTCTCCTCCGTCACGGAGGGACACATCAAAAAACTGAGGAAGGCCGGATACTTGTCTAACGACATTGCGTACCGGCTTCCCGAAAAGGGGCAGCTCATCCCCACCCCTAGGCCCCATGAGAGGGTGGTGTTCCTCCCCCATTTCCTCCGCAGACTGGGCTTCCCTCTTCAACCATTTGTCCGGGGGCTCATGTTCTACTATGGCCTGGATTTCCATGATCTGGCCCCGAACTTCGTCCTCAACATCTCGGCGTTTATCATCGTGTGCGAGGCTTTCCTCCGCATCCGCCCCCATTTCGGCCTATGGCTCAAGACTTTCAATGTCAAGCCTAACGTGGTGCTTGGCAACCAGGCGGAGTGCAGAGGCACCATGGTGGGCAAGATGGCCAACGTCTTATGGTTCAAGGGCTCCTTTGTGAAGACCCTGAAGGGGTGGCAATCGGGGTGGTTTTACATCACCGAGCCGCGCGACCCCGAATGGGTCGCACCCCCCGAGTTTCGATCCGGACCCCCTACGCGGATCACCTCCTGGAAGGAGACGGGCTTGTCGTGGGGTAAAAAACGAGAGTTGACCGGACTCCAAACATGCATCCAAACCCTGGTGGACAAGAAGCTCAAACTTGTCAACGTAGTCCAGGTTATGCTCATCCGCCTGATCCTCCCGTGTCAACAACGGGTTTTCAACCTGTGGGAGTTCGACCCGGCGTGGCACCAAACTTTGAGCAGGCTCTTCGACATGACGTACGAAGATGCCTGGAAGGTGCTTTTCAAGGGCGCCGAGGCCCCCGCATCCGCTACCGAGGATCGCGGATTCAGTACGCAGCGTCACGCTCATGCGGTAAGCTATTTTTTTTCCTTTTATAGGGTATTAGTTTTTCATAGTTTGACTCCATGCGGGATCTAAGCTCCCTTACCTTTGACAGGATTGGCAGGTGACGTCCGGACAGATCAACTGTCCGGCTCCTTTGCCCAAAGGCCCAACGGACGCTCGCTTGGCGAAGCTGCTGGTTCCGGCACCCTATGTGGTGCCGGAGAAGAAGGCCGCAAAAAAGGCCACGGGGACTCGAAAGAGTGCCCGGCGCTAGGAGGTGTCGGGTCCATCATCCGACGGTTCCGAGGCGCATTCCTCCCGTGAAGACGAGGAGGAAAAAGAAGAGACCTCTCCCCCTCCAGCGGGAGGAGAGAAGAAAAGGAAGGCCGCCCTCTCTGGGCAGGCCGGAGGGTCCAAGAAGGGGAAAACCCTTCCTCCGGACTACTCCACCGACACCGACGACGGCAAAGAGGAGTGGCCGCCCAGGGCCAAGCCCCTGGAAAAATCGTAAGTATCTGGATACCAGAGTGATTCATAGTATTCATTTATTGCACAGCATTCCCTTATGTCGAATATGTTTATGCAGCCCATCCAAAGACCGGCTCGACGCGTCGTCGAGCGGCTCATTGGACTCATCGGATGTGAACTCGCTTCCGACGACTTCCTCCCCCCGCCCTACGGACGACACCGAAGTGTTGTCCCAACAGGTTCCAAGCCGGGAGGAGGTGGTCCTGGAGGCGCCGCAAGGTGACCTCCCAGACTCCAGGAGTAAAGGGGATGAAACCCCCCAGGGCTCCAAGTCCAGCTCAAGGCCGGACACCGCTCCGGAACCTTCAAAGGTTCCAGAGTCCGGCGGGGGACCTCCTTCCAAGAGGAGCAAGCCCACCGTGCCGGTGACCCCCGTCCAACCGGAGGCGCCAGACAATCTGTTGGAGACGCTCCAAGGCGCCTCCACATGGTGTTTTGTTCCACTCTTGCCGCCCTAGTTTCCGTCATATCAGTGTTATGTTCCCGGATTTTGCGTTCCTTATGCGGTTGGGTTATAATGGGAACCCCTTGATAGTTCGCCTTGAATAAAACTCGTCCAGCAATGCCCAACATTGGTTTTACCATTCGCCACCTAGCCTTTTCTTTTCCCTTGGGAGTCGCGCTCCTGAGGGTCATCATTATTTTACCCCCCGGGCCAGTGCTCCTCTGAGTGTTGGTCCAAACTAGGGTCCTGTGCAGCGCCCCCTCGGGGAAACTCGAGGTTTGGTTTTAGTTGTATGGAGCGCTCATCTAAGTGTGCCCTGAGAACGAGATATGTGCAGCTCCTATCGGGATTTGTCGGCACATTCGGGCGGTGTTGCTGGTCTTGTTTTACCATTGTCGAAATGTCTTGTAACCGGGATTTCGAGTCTGATCGGGTCTTCCCGCTAGAAGGAATATCCTTCGTTGACCGTGAGAGCTTGTGATGGGCTAAGTTGGGACACCCCTGCAGGAATTTGAACTTTCGAAAGCCGTGCCCGCGGTTATGGGCAGATGGGAATTTGTTAATGTCCGGTTGTAGAAAACCTAAAGTTGACCTTAATTAAAATACATCAACCGCATGTGTTACCGTGATGGTCTCTTTCCGGCGGAGTCCGGGAAGTGAACACAGTGTTGGAGTAATGTTTGACGTAGGTTGTTCTAGGATCACTTCTTGATCATAGTTGCTCGACCATGCTTTTGTTTTCTCTTCTCGCTCTCCTTTGAGAATATGTTAGCCACCATATATGCTAGTCGCTTGCTGCAGCTCCACCATCATACCTTTACCCTACCTATAATCTTAAATAGTCTTGATCGTGAGGGTGTGAGATTGCTGAGTCCCCGTGACTCACAGATACTTCCAAAACCAGCTTGCAGGTGCCGATGACTTCGTGCAGATGACACAACCAAGCTCAGGAGGAGCTCGATGAAGATCTTGTCCTTTGTGTTATTTCGTTCTAGTTGATCAGTAGTGGAGCCCAGTTGGGGTCGATCGGGGATCTGTGTAGCATTTGGGGTAGTCTTCTTTTATTTTGGTTCCGTAGTCGAACCTTGATTGTATCTGGTTGATGTAATGCTTTACTCATATATTTGTGTGAAGTGGCGATTGTAAGCCAACTATGTATCTTTTCCCTTATGTATTACATGGGTTGTGTGAAGATTACCTCACTTGCGACATTTCTTTCAATGCGGTTATGCCTCTAAGTCGTGCTTCGACACGTGGGAGATATAGCTGCATCGAGGGCGTTGCAAGTTGGTAATCAGAGCCTTTCCTGACCTTAGGAGCCCCCTGCTTGATCGAACCGCTGGCGTTAGTGAGTCTAGAAATGTTTTGAGTCATTTCGGATTATATATATCGGAGAGTTAGGATTTCTTTTTACTCCTCAGTCCCTTCGTCGCTTTGGTGAGGCATCCTGACGTAGAGTTTTGACTCTTCTCTTCTCAAATTTCACTAAAGTTTTTAGGATCACGCGGGTAACTTGGAATCGCTCCGATCGATTTGTGACGAGAACATTGTTCTTGCTGCGTCCTGTCATTTAGGGGTTGTGGCAGTGTCCCGGGGAGTTGAGCTCCGAGGTGTTGTCGTCACAATTTTATCGTTGCAGTTCTGGAATACCTGAGTTTAGTTTCGCCGACATCGAAAATCTCTTTTATGTAGTTGTTGGTGAGATAACCTCGATGCCACCCAGTACTGGGGCGGGAGTTCGGGAGTATTGCCATAACTCATATAACGGATGCTTTTCGAAGGTTGAGGTAGACGATTTCTGAAGGTTTCTTGGTTATGTGTTGAAGGATGGATACAGCTGGATGTAGGATTTGCTAGTTTTGGGTGAGATATTATGCTTCCCCTGTATCCCCAACACCTGATTGCATAACCGGAAAATTTCGGGAGTTCATAAGTGGGAATTCAAGTAGCTCTTAGGATATCTTTCCGACAGATGTATGATTTGATATTGGGATTCGACGTCTAGTGGTCCGCCTATCCACGGTTGGTTTTACAGTGGTCTCGTTGGGTCTTAAAGAGTCCTTGGCTATGCCTACTCGGGGAAGCTTCGTATGTCATGTGCACTGCCTTGTACATGATGGTGCTGTACGATCGAGCCCGTGTAGGCCCCACCACGAAAACTTTGGATGAAATCTCTATCATATGTTTGTTCTGGCTTATTCTGCAAGCCAATCCTTTGTTTTGTTTTGAGTTGTGGTATTCGAGTTTCTTCGAAGTCAAATGTTGATTCCATACCTTCTCTAATGATGTTCTCATACTCCGATGCGAATACTAATCCTTCAGGATAATCGAGATTGTCATGACAACCTTTCTCAACTGGTGTGCTTCTCTTCAAGTGGATCCGATCATTTCAACATCCGCAAGATCAATTCTAAGTTTCTCAACGGTGTTCGTTTCATCCATTCCAAATTGTCTTTGTTTTTCCCACCCTCCCTCCCTTTGTTTTTCTCCAAGGATTCAGATTTCTTAATCGAGTATCCATCTTATTGATGCGAGGCCTCTTCATTCCTTTTCCGTCAATGTTCTTATCCGGCGATTCTCATGAAGATTCTAATGGAGCTTCAAGCTCATCATTCTCGGTTTTCTTTCTTCTCCGGTGGATTCAATTCAAGCTTTTGGTGTTGATCATATTCCTTTTCCTCGTTTCAAATGTTTTCTCATGCCGTTCCACCTCATAATCATCCACCTCTCGCTATTCATTTGTTCCGGAGTGCTGAAGATATTTCAAAGATTTGTGTTTTCACTTTGCATCCGTTCAAGCTATTTCGAGGTCCTATCTTATTCAAGCCATTTAATTCAACCGGTGCAATCTCTCCTTCAAATCATTCTATGGTGTATCTTTTGAGTGGGCCCTAACCCACAGGTCTTTTCCTAGGATCTTACCTGACTCTTCTTATTTTCTTGGAGCTATCCTAAATTCTTATCAAAGTTTGACGTAAGTATGAATTTTCATCAGTCAAATGCCTTTCTCCAAGATCTTTCAAATTCTTTTCATCGTTGGATCAACCTTTCTATTCTTCATTCCGGAGTGCCTCTACAATTTTTGTTGGTTTTTCTCGTCGTCATTCTCAGGTTTTGAAGACCGAAGAAGACTTTTCCTCCATATCTATCTGTTCTCTCAGAGATTCGTGATTCTAGTTCGAGCCTATCCTCTCAAAATTGTTTTCAATTGTGACAAATCTTTTCACCTATCCGGAGCAATTCAAGAGTCTTCTCAGTTTGATTATCCGGAGTCCATCATTTCAGGTTTATTCATTCTCAGCTTTCAGCTATCATTCTCCAAATCTTACTGGTGCATCATTAAAGTATTCCTCTTATCAGTTTGTGATCTATTCATTCTCATATATCAAATTCCCTGAAGTATCTTCATTCATTCTCTAACTCTTCCGGTGTTTCTTTATTTTTCCTTCATTCATTTTCAATTATTATGGTGGTTCATTCAAGTTTCTCTTCTTTCGTTTATCATATCAATTTATTTGTTATTTCTATCCTACCGGTAGTTCGTTGAAGACCTTCTCAAGTTGGCGCCATATCTATCCTAATCCTTTCTTTGAGAATAAGTTGTATGCAATCCATTTGCTCATCATCAATTTAATTGGTGAAGGAGGAGCATAACATAAATCTTATTCTTGATTCACCCAAATGATTAATTCTTTATTCCGGAGGCTCATCAAATTCTCGGTTCGAGATGCTTTATCTATTCTTTTCCCGGAGTTCCAAGTTCTCTCAATTATTTCATCACGAAGATCCATCTAATCATTGCAAGGATTCACCTTGTGTTTTCAACTTCTCCTTCCTTTCGTTTGATCATTCTTTTATTACCGGAGTTCTTCATGAAGATTCCACATGTTGGTTCATAAAGGATTTAATTCCGTCTAGAAGTTTTTCATTGAGATTCATTTTTGAGGAGCTCATGCTTTCTTCATCTTGTAATCCGGAGTGCAATTGTTTCTCCCTTATCTTTTGAGGTGGTAATATATCATTCTTCATTCACAAGATTGAGATATTTAAATCCATCAATCTCTTCATTGGAATTACCTTGGGTTATATTTCACCTAAAGCCTTCCATGAGGATGTCACTATTTGTGGTGTTTATCAATGATCCAAGTTCTTCATTTATCCTCCCGGTGAAATAGCTTTCTCGTCTCCTTGTTCTTATCAATCCAATTCTTCTTCCCGTGAGTGGCAGGTTGTCACCTCATAATTTGAGATGTATTCCATTAGACCATATCAAGATTATCCTTTTCGTTGTTGGTTTTCCAACAACTCTGTCCAACCCTTCTCCCGAGGATGCCTTCTCAAGCTCAATTGTGGCACAAGTTGGCATTTTCTTCCCCATTCTTTTATTTCAATTATCTATCTTCTATTCTTTTGTTCCGGAGCCATTGTGATGTTGCTCTTTTCTCTCATCATCTGGGATCATGTTTCTTTTCCTTGCTTATCCCGTTTAACCGGAGTGTGTGCCCGCTGCTCAAATTCTTTTCGCCTTATCAAGCCTTGCATATCTTTCCAACCGGAGTGCTGTTCGAATTTGTTCTTCCTTGTCCCTCTTTTGTAACGGAGTGTTTTCAACTTCGTTCATCTCCGTTGTATTTTTTCTCGAAATGGTTTAACCTCTCAAGATTCTGTGGTTTCACTCGTTTGTCAAAGAAGCAACTTAGTTTTACCTCTTCTTTACCTCTTCCGTTGTCCCTCCGGTACCATTCTAGATCTCGGGACGAGATCCTCTTGTAGTGGTGGAGTGTTGTAACGCCCCGAGACCGATGTGCCAGGTGTCTTCTAGTTATTCGCTGTTGTTGCATTGTCATTGCTTGCGTGTCATGCATTGCATATCATGTCATCATGTGCATTTCATTTGCATACATGTTCGTCTCATGCATCCGAGCATTTTCCCCATTGTCCGTTTTGCATCCGGCGTTCCTATGTCACCCGGTGCCCCTTTCTACCTCTTTTCGTGTGTGGGTGTTAAACGTTTTTGGATTGGACCGAGACTTGTCATGCGGCCTTGGTTTACTACCGGTAGACCGCCTGTCAAGTTTCGTGCCATTTGGACTTCGTTTGATACTCCAACGGTTAACCGAGGGACTGAAAGGGCCTCGTGTGTGTTGCAGCCAAACACCTCTCCGAAGTGGCCAAAACCCACCTAAACCTAGACCGTCTGTCAAGTTTTGTGCCATTTGGACTTCGTTTGATACTCCAACGGTTAACCGAGGGACCAAAAGAGCCTCGTGTGTGTTGCAGCGCAACACCTCTCCGAAGTGGCCAAAGCCCACCTAAACCTCCTCCATCCTCTCGGTCGTTCGATCACGATCGCGTGGCCGAAAACCGCACCTCATTTGGACTCTCCTAGCTCCCTCTACCTCTATAAATAGATCCCTCCATTTCATTTTCGGGTCTTTTCCCTCAAAACCCTAGCCTCCCTCTTCCTCGCACCCTAGCCTCGGTGCTTGCCATGTATTTTTGTGGTGTTTGTGGTGACTAGCACAAGCTTGCAAATTGGCGTAATCAGTAATGCTGATTTCAGGGACTTAGAATTTCACCAAGTCCTTGTCCTGATTTTGTTGTTATGCCATATGTTCATGTTGTTTCCTAGTGATCCGTGCCTCTTTTGAGGATGATCAGTAAGGATGTTTTGTTAACATTGTGGTGCTCGATCCATCCATGTCTTTGTTTGCATTTATGGAGCACCCTAGCTTGAGTCAATCGAGCTCTACTTTTGCTATATCGTGAATCCTGGCAGATTGTTGACTTGTTAGCGATTTTGCTGAGGATGTTGCTATTGATCCGTGCATGCTATATTGTTGTTCTTACCATGTCTAGCTTCTATGCCATGTATTCTTGATGGGTGTATGCTTAGTTTGTCATGCCATGCTCCGTAGTGAGTGCATCAAGCTCGTAAACATGCCTACTCGTTAACTGATTTGCATCCTCCAGTTTTTCACTAAGTTTGAGATCTGTTTATGTTTTTGCTATGTTCACATGCTTGCAATTGTATTTTCTGATCCCTTTTGGCTGAAGGTCACTAAGGGACTTTTGTTAAGTGCTTTGAGTAGCTTCCTGCCATGCCTTGCTTTGCCATGTTAAGTTCCTGTAGCTTATAGTTTTCATGTTCCAAAGTATGCTTCCTGATGATATATTCCAGACTTGTGTTAATTTCACTAAGTCTGAAACCTGTTATCGTTTGCACTTTTGCCATGCTTGTTTGAACCTGTTATTGGATGAATTAGCCGTAGCTCAGTGTTTATCTTTTGTCAAGCATCTTGAGTGGATCCCTGCCATGTATTTTTTTGTCATTTTTGAGTTTTGTAGCATATTTATCTTGATGCATTTAGATGGCTACTTGCTGTTTATCACAGACCGGTGCCATATTTGTTTTGCTTGCCATTTCCAAACTGTGCATCCGATTCCGGTGATCTTTATATCGATTTCAACCAAAATCATCTCACATTTCCAGTGGCACTCTTGGATTTCCATGTTGAGGCCAGGTGCAACCATTCCTTTGCAAATCATGCAGATGCATCGCATCCCGCATCCCGCATATCATACCATGTTCATGTGTGGTTTGATTACTATGTTGTGTGCTTCTTTCCGGTGTTGCTTCTTCGGGTTGGTTCCGGTAACGTCGCGTTTGTGAGGACCCGTTCATCTACGTCCGTTTGTCTTCTTCATGGACTCGTTCTTCTTCCTTGCGGGATTTCAGGCAAGATGACCATACCCTCGAAATCACTTCTATCTTTGCTTGCTAGTTGCTCGCTCTTTTGCTATGCCTATGCTGCGATACCTACCACTTGCTTATCATGCCTCCCATATTGTTAAGCCAAGCCGATAACCCACCTTGTCCTAGCAAACCGTTGTATGGCCATGTTACCGCTTTGCTCAACCCCTCTTATAGCGTTGTTAGTTGCAGGTGAAGATTGGAGTATGTTCCTTGTTGGAACATGGATATTTGGTTGGGATATCACAATATCTCTTATTTAATTAATGCATCTATATACTTGGTAAAGGGTGGAAGGCTCGGCATTATGCCTGGTGTTTTGTTCCACTCTTGCCGCCCTAGTTTCCGTCATATCGGTGTTATGTTCCCGGATTTTGCGTTCCTTACGCGGTTGGATTATAATGGGAACCCCTTGACAGTTCGCCTTGAATAAAACTCCTCCAGCAATGCCCAACATTGGTTTTACCATTTGCCACCTAGCCTTTTCTTTTCCCTTGGGAGTCACGCTCCTGAGGGTCATCATTATTTTACCCCCCGGGCCAGTGCTCCTTTGAGTGTTGGTCCAAACTAGAGTCCTGTGCAGCGCCCCCTCGGGGAAACTTGGTTTTAGTTGTATGGAGCGCTCATCTAAGTGTGCCCTGAGAACGAGATATGTGCAGCTCCTATCGGAATTTGTCGGCACATTTGGGCGGTGTTGCTGGTCTTGTTTTACCATTGTCGAAATGTCTTGTAACCGGGATTCCGAGTCTGATCGGGTCTTCCCGCTAGAAGGAATATCCTTCGTTGACCGTGAGAGCTTGTGATGGTCTAAGTTGGGACACCCCTGCAGGGATTTGAACTTTCGAAAGCCGTGCCCACGGTTATGGGCAGATGGGAATTTGTTAATGTCCAGTTGCAGAAAACCTGAAGTTGACCTTAATTAAAATACATCAACCGCGTGTGTTACCGTGATGGTCTCTTTCCGGCGGAGTCCGGGAAGTGAACACAGTGTTGGAGTAATGTTTCACGTAGGTTGTTCTAGGATCACTTCTTGATCATAGTTGCTCGACCGTGCTTTTGTTTTCTCTTCTCGCTCTCCTTTGCGAATATGTTAGCCACCATATATGCTAGTCGCTTGCTGCAGCTCCACCATCATACCTTTACCCTACCTATAAGCTTAAATAGTCTTGATCGCGAGGGTGTGGGATTGCTGAGTCCCCGTGACTCACAGATACTTCCAAAACCAGCTTGCAGGTGCCGATGAGTTCGTGCAGATGACTCAACCAAGCTCAGGAGGAGCTCGATGAAGATCTTGTCCTTTGTGTTGTTTCGTTCTAGTTGATCAGTAGTGGAGCCCAGTTGGGGTCGATCGGGGATCTGTGTAGCATTTGGGGTAGTCTTCTTTTATTTTGGTTCCGTAGTCGGACCTTGATTGTATCTGGTTAATGTAATGCTTTATTCATGTATTTGTGTGAAGTGGCGATTGTAAGCCAACTATGTATCTTTTCCCTTATGTATTACATGGGCTGTGTGAAGATTACCTCACTTGCGACATTGCTTTCAATGTGGTTATGCCTCTAAGTTGTGCTTCGACACTTGGGAGATATAGCCGCATCGGGGGCGTTACAGATGATCCCTTTTTAAAATTTCAAGAAAGTGTCCCCCCTAACTGGGCACCATTGCGAAGGTTCGTTGTTTCGAAGCACCATGTGATGATCGGGTGTGATAGATTCTAACGTTCGCATACAACGGGTGTAAGCCAGATTTACACATGTGAAACACTTAGGTTGACTTGATGAGCCTAGCATGTAGAGACATGGCCTCGGAACACGGAAGACCGAAAGGTCGAACATGAGTCGTATAGTGGATACGATCAACATGAAGATGTTCACCAATGATGACTAGTCCGTCTCACGTGATGATCGGACACGGCCTAGTTGACTCGGATCATGTATCACTTAGATGACTAGAGGGATGTCTATCTAAGTGGGAGTTCATTGAATAATTTGATTAGATGAACTTAATTATCATGAACATAGTCAAAAGGTCTTTGCAAATTATGTCGTAGCTCACGCTTTGGTTCTATTGTTTTAGATATGTTCCTAGAGAAAATTTAGTTAAGAGTTGAGAGTAGCAATTATGCGGACTGGGTCCGTGAACTGAGGATTGTCCTCATTGCTGCACAGAAGGGCTATGTCCTTAATGCACCGTTCAGTGTGTTGAACCTCGAGCATCGTTTGTAGATGTTGGGAAACATCTGACATACACGTTTTGATGACTACGTGATAGTTCAGTACGTAATACTAACGGTTTAGAATTGTGGCACCAAAGACGTTTTTGAAACATCGCAAAACATATGAGATGTTCCAAACACTGAAATTGGAATTTCAGACTAGTGCCCACGTCAAGAGGTATGAGACCTCTGACAAGTTTCTTAAGCCTGCAAACTAAGGGAGAAAAGCTCAATCGTTGAGCATGTGCTCAGATTGTCTGAGTACTACAATCGCTTGAATCGAGTGGGAGTTAATCTTCCAGATGAAATAGTGATGATTCTCCATAGTCACTGCCACTAAGCTATTGGAGCTTCGTGATGAGCTATAACATATCAGGGATAGACATGATGATCCTTGAGCAACTCGCGATGTTTGACACCGCGAAAGTAGAAATCAAGTAGGAGCATCAATTGTTGATGGTTAAACCACTAGTTTCAAGAAGGGCAAGGGAAAGAATGGATACTTCATGAGATGGCAAATTAGTTGCTGCTCTAGAGAAGAAACCCAAGGTTGAACCAAACCCGAGACTAAGTGCTTCTGTAATAAGGGGAACGGTCACTGAAGCAGAACCACCCTAGATACTTGGTAGATGAGAAGGCTGGCAAGGTTGACAGAAGTATGTATTGAACATACATTATATTAAATGTGTACTTTACTAGTACTCCTAGTAGCAGCAGGGTATTAGATACCGGTTCGGTTGCTAAGTGTTAGTAACTCGAAATAAAAGGCTACGGAATAAACGGAGACTAGCTAAAGGTGATATGACGATATGTGTTGGAAGTGTTTCCAAGGTTGATGTGATCAAACATCGCACGCTCCCTCTACCATCGAGATTGGTGTTAAACCAAAATAATTGTTATTTGGTGTTTGCGTTGAGCATAGACATGATTGGATTATGTTTATCGCCACACAGTTATTCATTTAAGGAGAATAATGGTTACTCTGTTTATTTGAATAATACCTTCAATGGTCTTGCACCTAAAATGAATGGTTTATTGAATCTCGATCGTAGTGATACACATGTTCATGCCAAAAGATATAAGATAGTAATGATAGTACCACGTACTTGTGGCACTGCCATTTGAGTCATGTTGGTATAAAACGCATGAAGAAGCTCCATGTTGATGGATCTTTGGTCTCACTCGTTTTGAAAAGATTGAGACATGCGGACCGTGTCTATTGGTAGATATGCATGAAGAAACTCCATGCAGATGGATCGTTTGGACTCACTTGATTTTGAATCACTTGAGACATGCAAATCATACCACATGGGCAAGATGACTGAAAGGCCTCATTTTTAGTAAGATGGAACAAGAAAGCAACTTGTTGGAAGTAATACATTTGGATGTGTGCAGTCCAATGAGTGCTGAGGCATGCAGTGAATATCGTTATGTCCTTACTTCACAGATGATTCGAGTAGATGCTGAGTATATTTACTTGATGAAACACAAGTCTGAATTATTGAAAGGTTCAAGTAATTTTAGAGTGAAGTTGAAGATCGTCGTGACAAGAGGATAAAATGTTATGATATGATCATAGAGATGAATATCTGAGTTACGAGTTTGGCACACAATTAAGACATTATGGAAATTGTTTCACGACTAATATCGCCTGGACCACCATAGTGTGATGGTGTGTCCGAACATCACAACTGCACCCTATTGGATATGGTGCATACCATGATGTCTCTTATCGAATTACCACTATTGTTTATGGGTTAGGTATTAGAGACAACTGCACTCACTATAAATAGGGCACCACACAATTCCGTTGAGACGACACCGTATGAACTATGGTTTAGAGAAACCTAAGCTGTCGTTTCTTAAAAGTTTGGGGCTGCGATGCTTATGTGAAAAAGTTTCAGGCTGATAAGCTCGAACCCAAAGCGGATAAATGCATCTTCATAGAATACCCAAAAATAGTTGGGTATACCTCCGATTTCAGATCCGGAAGCAAAAGTGATTGTTTCTAGAAACGGGTCCTTTCTCGAGGAAAAGTTTCTCTCGAAAGAATTGAGTGGGAGGATGGTGGAGACTTGATGAGGTTATTGAACCGTCACTTCAACTAGTGTGTAGCAGGGCACAGGAAGTTGTTCCTGTGGCACCTACACCAGTTGAAGTGAAAGCTTATGATAGTGATCATGAAACTTCGGATCAAGTAACTACCAAACCTCATAGGTCGACAAGGATGTGTACTACTTCAGAGTGGTACGTAATCCTGTCTCAGAAATCATGTTGCTAGACAACAATGAACCTACGAGCTATGGAGAAGCGATGGTGGGCCCGGATTCCGACGAATGGCTCGAGGCCATAAAATCCGAGAGAGGAACCATGTATAAAACAAAGTATAGACTTTGAAAGAACTACTTGATGGTCGTAAGGCTGTTGGGTGCAGATGGATTTTAAAAGGAAGATAGACAATAATGGTAAGTGTCACCATTAAGAAAGCTCGACTTGTCGTTAAGATGTTTCCCGACAAGTTCAAGGAGTTGACCACGATGAGACTTTCTCACTCGTTGCGATGCTAAGAGTCTGTTGGAATTATGTTAGTAGTTACTGCATTATTTATGAAATCTTGCAGATAGGATGTCAAAACATTGTTTCCTCGATGTTTTTCTTGAGGAAAGGTTGTATGTGATACAACCAGAAGGTTTTGTCAATCCTGAAAGATTCTAACAAGTATTCAAAGCTCCAGCAATCCTTCTAAGGACTGGAGTAAGCATCTCGGAGTTGGAATGTACGCTTTGATGAGATGATCAAAGATTTTGGGTTTATACAAAGTTTATGAGAAACTTGTATTTCCAAAGAAGTGAGTGGGAGCACTATAGAATTTTTGATGAGTATATGTTGTTAACATATTGTTGATAAAAATGATGTAGAATTTCTGGAAAGCATGCAGGGTTATTTGAAAAGTGTTTTTCAATGGAAAACCTGAATTAAACTACTTGAATATTGAGCATCAAGATCTATAAGGATAGATCAAAAATGCTTAATAGTACTTTCAAATGAATACATACCGTGACAAGATTTTGAAGGAGTTCAAAATAGATCGGCAAAGAAGGAGTTCTTGGTTGTGTTATAAGGTATGAGTATTGAGTAAGACTCAAGACCTGACCACGGCAGAATAGAGAGAAAGGACGAAGGTCGTCCCCTATGCTTTAGGCATAGGCTCTACAATATGCTATGTTGTGTACCGCACCTGAAGTGTGCCAAGCCATGAGTCAGTCAAGGGGTACAAGTGTGATCTAGGAATGGATCACAGGACAACGGTCAAGGTTATTCTTAGTAACTAGTGGACTAAGGAATTTTCTCGATTATGGAGGTGGTAAAGGAGTTTGTCATAAAGGGTTACGCCGATGCAATCTTTGACACTAATCTGGATAATTCTGAGTAGTAAACCGGATTCATATAGTAAAACAGTTATTTGGAATAGCTCCAAATGGAGCATGGTAGCTGCATCTACAAGATGACATAGAGATTTGTAAAGCACACACGGATCTGAAAGGTTCAGACCCATTGACTATAACATCTCTCACAAGCATAACATGATCAAACCCATAACTCACTGAGTGTTAATCACATGGTAATGTGAACTAGATTATTGACTCTAGTAAACTCTTTGGGTGTTAGTCACATGGGGATGTGACCTTGAGTGTTAATCACATAGCGATGTGAACTGGATTATTGACTCTAGTGCAAGTGGGAGACTATTGGAAATATGCCCTAGAGGCAATAATAAATTAGTTATTATTATATTTCCTTGTTCATGATAATCGTTTATTATCCATGCTAGAATTGTATTGATAGGAAACTCAGATACATGTGTGGATACATAGACAACACCATGTCCCTAGTAAGCCTCTAGTTGACTAGCTCGTTGATCAATAGATGGTTATGGTTTCCTGACCATGGACATTGGATGTCGTTGATAATAGGATCACATCATTAGGAGAATGATGTGATGGACAAGACCCAATCCTAAGCCTAGCACAAGATCGTGTAGTTCGTATGCTAAAAGCTTTTCTAGTGTCAAGTATCATTTCCTTAGACCATGAGATTGTGCAACTCCCGGATACCGTAGAAATGCTTTGGGTGTACCAAACGTCACAACGTAACTGGGTGGCTATAAAGGTGCGCTACGGGTATCTCTGAAAGTGTCTGTTGGGTTGGCACGAATCGAGACTGGGATTTGTCACTCCGTGTAAACGGAGAGGTATCTTTAGGCCCACTCGGTAGGACATCATCATAATGTGCACAATGTGACCAAGGAGTTGATCACGGGATGATGTGTTACGGAACGAGTAAAGAGACTTGCCGGTAACGAGATTGAACGAGGTATCGGGATACCGATGATCGAATCTCGGGCAAGTATCGTACCGATAGACAAAGGGAATTGAATACGAGATTGATTGAATCCTCGACATCGTGGTTCATCCGATGAGATCATCGTGGAGCATGTGGGAGCCAACATGGGTATCTAGATCCCGCTGTTGGTTATTGACCGAAGAGTTGTCTCGGTCATGTCTACATGTCTCCCGAACCCGTAGGGTCTACACACTTAAGGTTCGGTGACGCTAGGGTTGTAGAGATATTAGTATGCGGTAACCCGAAAGTTGTTCGGAGTCCCGGATGAGATCCCGGACGTCACAAGGAGTTGCGGAATGGTCCGGAGGTGAAGATTTATATATAGGAAGTCCAGTTTCGGCCATCAGGAAAGTTTCGGTGGTAATCGGTATTGTACCGGGACCACCGGAAGGGTCCCAGGGGTCCACCGGGTGGGGCTACCTATCCTGGAGGGCCCCATAGGCTGAAGTGGGAGGGGAACCAGCCCCTGGTGGGCTGGTGCGCCCCCCATGGGCCTCCCCCTGCGCCTAGGGTTGGAAACCCTAGGGGTGGGGGCGCCCCACCTGACTTGGGGGGCAAGTCCCCCCCTTGGCCACTGCCCCCCCTTGGAAATTGGATCTCCTAGGGCCGGCGCCCCCCTAGGGGTCCTATATATAGTGGGGGGAGGGCAGCCACACCCAAGTCCTTGGCGCCTCCCTCTCCCTCCGTGACACCTCTCCCTCTCGTTGGTGCTTGGCGAAGCCCTGCCGAGATCCCGCTGCTTCCACCACCACGCCGTCGTGTTGCTGGATCTCCATCAACCTCTCCTCTCCCCTTGCTGGATCAAGAAGGAGGAGACGTCTCTCCGTTCCGTACGTGTGTTGAACGCGGAGGTTCCGTCCGTTCGGCGCTAGGATCATCGGTGATTTGGATCACGATGAGTACGACTCCATCAACCCCGTTCTCTTGAACGCTTCCGCTTAGCGATCTTCAAGGGTATGAAGATGCACTCCCTCTCCCTCGTTGCTAGATGACTCCATAGATTGATCTTGGTTATGCGTAGAAAATTTTAAAATTCTGCTACGTTCCCCAACAACACTACTATCAGCGTCTGTCTTCCTCTTGAAGATCCATTTAATTTCATTGGCTTGCCGATCTTTGGGCAAGTCTATCAAAGTCCATACTTTGTTCTTATACATGGATATCATCTCAGATTTCATGGCCTCAAGCCATTTCGCAGAATCTGGGCTCATCATCGCTTCCTCATAGTTCGTAGGTTCGTCATGGTCAAGTAACATGACCTCCAGAATAGGATTATCGTACCACTCTGGTGTGGATCTCACTCTGGTTTACCTACAAGGTTCGGTAGTAACTTGATCTGAAGTTACATGATCATCATCATTAGCTTCCTCACTATTTGGTGTAGTAGTCACAGGAATAGATTTCTGTGATGAACTACTTTGCAATAAGGGAGCAGGTACAGTTACCTCATCAAGTTCTACTTTCCTCCCACTCACTTCTTTCGAGAGAAACTCCTTCTCTAGAAAGGATCCATTCTCAGCAACGAATATCTTGCCTTCGGATCTGTGATAGAAGTTGTACCCAACAGTTTCTTTTGGGTATCCTATGAAGATTTACTTCTCCGATTTGGGTTCGAGCTTATCATGTTGAAACTTGTTCACATAAGCATCGCAGTCCCAAACTTTAAGAAACGACAGCTTAGGTTTCTCCCCAAACGACAGTTCATACATTGTCATCTCCACGGATTCAGATGGTGCCTTATTTAACATGAATGTAGCTGTCTCTAATGCATAACCCCAAAACGATAGTGGTAGATCGGCAAGAGACATCATAGATCGCACTATATCTAATAAAGTACGGTTATGACGTTCGGACACACCATTACACTATGGTGTTCCAAGTGGCGTGAGTAGTGAAACTATTTCACATTGTTTTAACTGAAGGCCAAACTCGTAACTCAAATATTTTACTTCTGCGATCATATCGTAGAAACTTTTATTTTTGTTACGATGATTCTCCACTTCACTCTGAAATTCTTTGAACTTTTCAAATATTTCAGACTTGTGTTTCATCAAGTAGATATACTCATATCTGCTCAAATCATCTGTGAAGATCAGAAAATAATGATACCTGCCGCGAGCCTCAATATTCATCGGAACACATACATCAGTATCTATGATTTCCAACAAATCTGTTGCTCGCTCCATTGTTCCGGAGAATGGAGTCTTAGTCATCTTGCCCATGAGGCATGGTTCGCAAGCATCAACTGATTCATAATCGAGTGATTCCAAAAGCCCATCAGCATGGAGTTACTTCATGCACTTTACACCAATATGACCTAAACGGCAGTGCCACAAATAAGTTGCACTATCATTATTAACTTTGCATCTTTTGGCTTCAATATTATGAATATGTGTATCACTACGATCAAGATCCAATGAACCATTTTCATTGGGTGTATAACCATAGAAGGTTTTATTCATGTAAATAGAACAACAATTATTCTCTAACTTAAATGAATAACTATATTGCAAAAAATGATCAAATCATATTAATGCTCAACGCAAACACCAAATAACATTTATTTAGGTTCAACACTAATCCCGAGAGTATAGGGAGTGTGCGATGATGATCATATCAATCTTGGAACCACTTCCAACACACATCGTCACTTCACCCTTGACTAGTCTCTGTTCATTCTGCATCTCCCGTTTCGAGTTACTACTCTTAGCAACTAAACCAGTATCAAATACCGAGGGGTTGCTACGAACACTAGTTAAATACACATCAATAATCTGTATATCAAATATACCTTTGTTCACTTTGCCATCCTTCTTATCCGCCAAATACTTGGGGCAGTTCCGCTTGCAGTGACCAGTCCCTTTGCAGTAGAAGCACTTAGTCTCAGGCTTAGGTACAGACTTGGGTTTCTTCTCCCGAGCAGCAACTTGCTTGCTTTTCTTCTTGAAGTTCCCCTTCTTCCCTTTGCCCTTTTCTTGAAACTAGTGGTCTTGTCAACCATCAACACTTGATGCTTTTCTTGATTTCTACCTTTGTTGATTTCAGCATCACGAAGAGCTTGGGAATTGTTTTCGTCATCCCTTGCATACTATAGTTCATCACGAAGTTCTACTAACTTGGTGATGGTGACTAGAGAATTCTGTCAATCACTATTTTATCTGGAAGATTAACTTCCACTTGATTCAAGCGATTGTAGTACCCAGACAATCTGAGCACATGCTCACTGCTTGAGCTATTCTCCTCCATCTTTTAGCTATAGAACTTGTTGGAGACTTCATATCTCTCAACTCGGGTATTTGCTTGAAATGTTAACTTCAACTCCTAGAACATCTCATATGGTCCATGACGTTCAAAACGTCTTTGAAGTCCCGATTCTAAGCCGTTTAAGCATGGTGCACTAAACTATCAAGTAGTCATCATATTGAGCTAGCCAAATGTTCATAACGTCTGTATCTGCTCTTGCAATAGGTCTGTCACCTAGCGGTGCATCAAGGACATAATTCTTCTGTGCAGCAATGAGGATAAACCTCAGATCACGGATCCAATCCGCATCATTGCTACTAACATCTTTCAACTTAGTTTTCTCTAGGAACATATAAAAATTAAACGGGGAGCAACATCGCGAGCTATTGATCTACAACATAGATATGCTAATACTACCAGTACTAAGTTCATGAAAAATTAAAGTTCAATTAATCATATTACTTAAGAACTCCCACTTAGATAGACATCCCTTTAATCATCTAAGTGATCACGTGATCCAAATCAACTAAACCATAACCGATCATCACGTGAAATGGAGTAGCTTTCAATGGTGAACATCACTATGTTGATCATATTTACTATATGATTCACGCTCGACCTTTCGGTCTCAATGTTCCGAGGCCATATCTGCATATGCTAGGCTCGTCAAGTTTAACCTGAGTATTCTGCGTGTGCAAAACTGGCTTGCACCCATTGTAGATGGACGTAGAGCTTATCACACCCGATCATCACGTGGTGTCTGGGCATGACGAACTTTGGCAACAATGCATACTCAGGGAGAACACTTTTTATCTTGAAATTTAGTGAGAGATCATCTTATAATGCTACCGTCAATCAAAGCAAAATAAGATGCATAAAAGATAAACATCACATGCAATCAAAATATGTGACATGATATGGCCATCATCATCTTGTGCCTTTGATCTCCATCTCCAAAGCATCGTCATGATTTCCATCATCACCGGCATGACACCATGATCTCCATCATCTTGATCTATATGAATGTGTCATCACATGGTCATCTCGCCAACTATTGCTCTTGCAACTATTGCTATCGCATAGCGATAAATTAAAGCAATTATTTGGCGCTTGCATCTTATGCAATCTTATGAAATAAAGAGACAACCATAAGGCTTCTGCCAGTTGCCGATAACTTCAACAAAACATGATCATCTTATACAACAACTTATATCTCATCACGTCTTGACCATATCACATCACAACATGCCTTGCAAAAAAAAGTTAGACGTCCTCCACTTTGTTGTTGCAAGTTTTACGTGGCTGCTACGGGCTTAGCAAGAACCGTTCTTACCTATGCATCAAAACCACAACGATAGTTTGTCAAGTTGGTGCTGTTTTAACCTTCTCAAGGACCGGGCGTAGCCACACTCGGTTCAACTAAAGTTGGAGAAACTAACACCCGCTAGTCACTTGTGTGCATAGCACGGCGGTAAAACGAGTCTCGCGTAAGCGTACGCGTAATGTCGGTCCGGGCCGCTTCATCCAACAATACCGCCGAACCAAAGTGTGACACGCTGGTAAGCAGTATGACTTATATCGCCCACAACTCACTTGTGTTCTAGTCGTGCATATTACATCAATGCATAAAACCTGGCTCGGATGCCACTGTTGGGGAACGTAGTAATTTCAAAATTTTCCTACGCACACGCAAGATCATGGTGATGCATAGAAACGAGAGGGGAGAGTTTTGTCTATGTACCCTCGTAGACCGGCAATGGAAGCGTTGACACAACATAGAGGAAGTAGTCGTACGTCTTCCTGATCCGACCGATCCAAGTACCGAACGCACGGCACCTCCGAGTTTAGCACACGTTCAGCTCGATGACGTTTCGCGAACTCCAATCCAGCAGAGCCTCACGGGAGAGTTCCGTCAGCACAACGGCGTGATGACGGTGATGATGTTGCCACCGATGCAGGGCTTCGCCTAAGCACCGCTACGATATGACCGAGGTGGAATATGGTGGAGGGGGGCACCGCACACGGCTGGGAGAGATCAACAGATCAACTTGTGTGTCTATGGGGTGCCCCCTGGCCACGTATATAAAGGAGTGGAGGAGGGGGAGGGCCGGCCCTCTCTATGGCACTCCCTAGGGGAGTCCTACTCCCACCGGGAGTAGGATTCCCCCTTTCCTAGTAGAACTAGGAGCCCTTCCAAGTAGTAGGAGTAGGAGGGAAGGAAAGGGAAGGGAAAAGGAGAAGGAAGGAAGGGGGCGCCCCCCCTCCCTAGTCCAATTCGGACCAGCCCATGGGGAGGGGTGCGGCCACCCTTTGAAGCCTTTCTCTCCTTTCCCGTATGGCCCATTAAGGCCCAATACGAATTCCTGTAACTCCCCGGTACTCCTGAAAATACCCGAATCACTCGGAACCTTTCCGATGTCCGAATATAGTCGTCCAACATATCAATCTTTGCGTCTCGACCATTTCGAGACTCCTCGTCATGTCCCCGATCTCATCCGGGACTCCAAACTACCTTCGGTACATCAAATCACATAAACTCATAATACAATCGTCACCGAAACTTTAAGCGTGCGGACCCTACGGGTTCGAGAACTATGTAGACATGACCGAGACACGTCTCCGGACAATAACCAATAGCGGAACCTGGATGCTTATATTGGATCCCACATATTCTACGAAGATCTTTATCGGTCAAACCGCATAACAACATACGTTGTTCCCTTTGTCATCGGTATGTTACTTGCCCGAGATTCGATCGTCGGTATCTCAATACCTAGTTCAATCCCGTTACCGGCAAGTCTCTTTACTCGTTCTGTAATACATCATCCCGCAACTAACTTATTAGTTGCAATGCTTGCAAGGCTTTAAGTGATGTGCATTACCGAGAGGGCCCAGAGATACCTCTCCGACAATCGGAGTGATAAATCCCAATCTCGAAATACGCCAACCCAACAAGTACCTTTGGAGACACCTGTAGAGCACCTTTATAATCACCCAGTTACGTTGTGACGTTTGGTAGCACACAAAGTGTTCCTCCGGTAAACGGGAGTTGCATAATCTCATAGTCATAGGAACATGTATAAGTCATGAAGAAAGCAATAGCAACAAACTAAACGATCAAGTGCTATGCTAACGGAATGGGTCAAGTCAATCACATCATTCTCCTAATGATGTGATCCCGTTAATCAAATGACAACTCTTTGTCTATGGCTAGGAAACATAACCATTTTTGATCAACGAGCTAGTCAAGTAGAGACATACTAGTGACACTCTGTTTGTCTATGTATTCACACATGTATCATGTTTCCGGTTAATACAATTCTAGCATGAATAATAAACATTTATCATGATATAAGGAAATAAATAATAACTTTATTATTGCCTCTAGGGCATATTTCCTTCAATACATTGGAGACGTATCACATGTCTTGAATGACTCAAAGTCAGACGAAGTTAGGAGCCAATCATCATGGATCTTCTTCATGCGTTTCGGACTAATGTGTCCAAGCTGGCAATGCTAGAAGTATGTCGGATTTATCTCATTAGGCTTATGCCTCTTGACATTCACGGTATAGACATGTTCCTGTTCTAGATTTAATATAAATAGCCCATCAACAATGGGTGCATAGCCGTGGAACATACCATTCAAATACAATGAACAACCATTGTCCTTTAAATTGAATTCATAACCCTGACTCATCAAGCATGAGGCAGAAATAATGTTCCGACTAAGTGCAGGAATGTAATAACAATTATTCAATTCCAAAATAAATCCAGAAGGAAGCTGGAGCTGCATCGTGCCGACCTCCAACACGGCAACTCTTGCTTTGTTGCCGACCCTGATGTCAATCTCCCCTTGTGCCACACGCCTAGTTCTTACCAGCCCCTGCATCGAGTTGCAAACATGAACAACCGATCCGGTATCAAATACCCAAGAGCTGCTAGGTATGTCAACAAGGTAAATGTCTATAACATATGCAACAAGTGTACCTTTGCCCGAAGAAGCATTTCCGTCCTTATTGCCATGCTCTGCAAGCCACTTGCTACAGTTCCTGTTCCAGTGACCGGTCTCCTTGCAATGATAGCAAATGGTCTTCGAGTTCGGTGCAGACTTCGGCGTAGCGGTGGAGGTTACCGTCTCCGTGCCCTTTGCCTTAGCCTTTTTCTTGGACCAACTCTTCTTGAACTTAGCCAATTTCTGCACCATCAACACTTTATGTGTGCCTTTCTTAACATCTTGCTCTGCCACTTTGAGCATCCCATGCAATTTAGTGAGCTTCTTATCCATGCCATGCATATGATAGTTCGAGATGAACGTCCCATAGCTGGGTGGAAGAGAACCCAGAATTGCATCAGTAGCCAGCTCATCCAAGAGCAGGAAGCCAAAACGATCCAAAGCTTGCACATATCTGATCATCTTGATCACATATGGGATCAGTGGATCACCTTCCTTCAGCTTGCAATCCATCAAGGATCGCCAGACATTGAACCTTTTGGTCCTAGCCTATGTCTGGAACATGCTCTTAAGACTCTCGATCATATCGTAAGTCTCAACATTTTCGAAATGCTGTTGCAAATCGGGCTCCATACAAGCCAGCATCAGAAAGTTGATCTCCATTGATTCATCAACGAGTTTATGATAGGCATTCTTAGCTGTGGCACTAGCATTATCGGCAGTTTCCTCTGGAAGTGGGTCCTCTAGAACTTGTTCCTTTTTATCATGCTTGAGAACAATTCTCAGATTTCTATACCAGGTGGTAAAGTTTGTTCCATTCAGCTCATCCTTTTCTAAAATTGATTTCAATGCAAAATTGAGTTGAGCAGGTGGTGCCATTGATCTATAATAGAAAATATGCAGTCACTAAGCAATACGCTTATGTAGAGTAATTCAAGTCTAAACAAAAATACTCCCACTGAAGTCGGCATCCCTCCGCAAACTCTCAGTGATTCAGGATCCGACTAGCACATGCGACTAAAGGAAATATGCCCTAGAGGCAATAATAAAGTTGTTATTTATATTTCCTTACATCATGATAAATGTTTATAATTCATGCTAGAATTGTATTAACCGGAAACTTAGTACATGTGTGAATACATAGACAAACAGAATGTTACTGGTATGCCTCTACTAGACTAGCTTGTTGAATCAATGATGGTTATGTTTCCTAACCATAGACATGAGTTGTCATTTGATTAACAGGATCACATCATTAGAGAATGATGTGATTGACTTGACCCATCCGTTAGCTTAGCACGATGATCGTTTAGTTTATTGCTATTGCTTTCTCCATAACTTATACATGTTCCTATGACTACGAGATCATGCAACTCATGAATACCGGCGGAACACTAAGTGTGCTATCAAATGTCACAACGTAACTGGGTGACTATAAAGATGCTCTACAGGTGTCTTCGATGGTGTTTGTTGAGTTGGCATAGATCGAGATTAGGATTTGTCACTCCGAGTATCGGAGAGGTATCTCTGGGCCCTCTCGGTAATGCACGTCACTATAAGCCTTGCAAGCAATGTGACTAATGAGTTAGCTACGGGATGATGCATTACGGAATGAGTAAAGAGACTTGCCGGTAACGAGATTGAACTAGGTATTAAGATACCGACGATCGAATCTCGGGCAAGTAACATACCGATGACAAAGGGAACAATATATGTTGTTGTTCGGTTTGACCGATGAAGATGTTCGTAGAATATGTAGGAACCAATATGAGCATTCTGGTTCCACTATTGGTTATTGACCGGAGATGAGTCTCGGTCATGTCTACATAGTTCTCGAACCCATAGGGTCCATACGCTTAACTTTTGGTATTATACATTTATGTGTTTTGATGTACCGAAGGTAGTTCAGAGTCCCGAATATGATCACGGACATGATGAGGAGTCTCGAAATGTTCAAGTCATAAAGATTGATATATTGGACGGCTATATTCGGACACCGGAAGTGTTCCGGGTGATTTCGGAGAAAACCGGAGTGCCGGAGGGTTACCGGAACCCCCCCCCCACTGGGGGAACTAATGGGCCACATGGGCCTTAGTGGAGAAAGAGGGCCGGCCAAGGCAGGGCCGCATGCCCCCTCCCCCTCTAGTCCGAATTGGACTAGGGAAGGGGGGGCGGCGCCCCCTTTCCTTCTCCCTTCTCCTCCTTCCTTTCCCCTTCCTCCTCCTAGTTGGACTAGGAAAGGGGGAGTCCTACTCCTACTAGGAGGAGGACTCCTCCCCTCCTTGGCGCGTGATAACCCACAAGTATAGGGGATCGCAACAGTTTTCGAGGGTAGAGTATTCAACCCAAATTTATTGATTCAACACAAGGGAGCCAAAGAATATTCTCAAGTATTAGCAGCTCAGTTGTCAATTCAACCACACCTGGAAACTTAATATCTGCAACAAAGTGTTTAGTAGCAAAGTAAGATGATAGTAGTGGTAACGGTAGCAAAAGTGATATTTTTTGTTTTATAGTGATTGTAACAGTAGCAATGGAAAAGTAAATAAGCCAAGAACAATATAAGAAAAGCTCGTAGGCATTGGATCGGTGATGGAGAATTATGTCGGATGCGATCAATCATGCAACAGTTATAACATAGGGTGACACAGAACTAGCTCCAGTTCATCAATGTAATGCAGGCATGTATTCCGAATATAGTCATACGTGCTTATGGAAAAGAACTTGCATGACATCTTTTATCCTACCCTCCCGTGGCAGCGGGGTCCTATTGGAAACTAGGGGATATTAAGGCCTCCTTTTAATAGAGTACCGGACCAAAGCATTAACACTTAGTGAATACATGAACTCCTGAATCTATGGTCATCACCGGTAAGTATCCCGATTATTGTCACTTCGGGGTTAACGGATCATAACACATAATAGGTGACTATAGACTTGCAAGATAGGATCAAGAACTCTCATATTCATGAAAACATAATAGGTTCAGATCTGAAATCATGGCACTCGGGCCCTTGTGACAAGCATTAAGCATAGCAAAGTCATAGCAACATCAATCTCAGAACATAATGGATACTAGGGATCCAACCCTAACAAAACTAACTCGATTACATGATAAATCTCATCCAACCCATCACCGTCCAGCAAGCCTACGATGGAATTACTCACGCACGGCGGTGAGTATCATGAAATTGGTGATGGAGGAAGGTTGATGATGACGATGGCGACGGATTCCCCTCTCTGGAGCCCCGAGCGGACTCTAGATCAGCCCACCCGAGAGAGATTAGGGCTTGGCGGCGGCTCCGTATCGTAAAACACGATGAATCCTTCTCTCCATTTTTTTCTCCCTGAACGTGAATATATGGAGTTGGAGTTGAGGTCGGTGGAGCTTCAGGGGGCCCACGAGGCAGGGGGCGCGCCCCCACCCTCGTGGACAGGGTGTGGGCCCCCCCTGACATGTATCTTTTCGCCAGTATTTTTTATATATTCCAAAAATAATCTCCGTTGATTTTCAGGTCATTCCGAGAACTTTTATTTCTTTACAAAAATGACACCATGGCAATTCTGCTGAAAACAGCGTCATTCCGGGTTAGTTCCATTCAAATCATGCAAGTTAGAGTCCAAAACAAGGGCAAAAGTGTTTGGAAAAGTAGATACGACAGAGACGTATCAGCGCGCCCCAAGGGCATGCCGGCCTCCCCCTTGCTCCTTTATATACGGGGGCAGGGGGCACCCTAGAACACACAAGTTGATCATTGATCCCTTAGCCGTGTGCGGTGCTCTCCCCACCATAATCCACCTCGGTCATATCGTCGTAGTGCTTAGGCGAAACCCTGCGCCGATAGCTTCATCATCACTGTCATCACGCCGTTGTGCTGACGAAGCTCTCCCTCGACACTCAGCTGGATCGAGAGTTCGTGGGATGTCACCGAGCTGAACGTGTGCAGATCCTGGAGGTGTCGTACTTTCGGTACTAGGATCGGTCGGATCGTGAAGACGTATGACTACATCAACCGCGTTGTCATAACGCTTCCGCTTACGGTCTACGAGGGTACGTGGACAACACTCTTCCCTATCGTTGCTATGCATCACCATGATAGATCTTGCGTGTGCGTAGGATTTTTTGAAATTACTGCGTTTCCCAATAGTGGCATCCGAGCCAAGTCTATGCGTAGATGTTATATGCATGAGTAGAACACAAAGGAGTTGTGGGCGTGGGTATATACATATTGCTTGTTGTCACTAGTTGATTCTTGATTCGGTGATATTGTTGGATGAAGCAACCCAGACCAACATTACGCGTACGCTTACGCGAGACTGGTTCTACCAACGTGCTTCGCACACAGGTGGTTGGTGGGTGTCAGTTTCTCCAACTTTAGTTGAATCAGATTCAATGAACATGGTTCTTTCTGAAGATCAAAAAGCAATAACTATACCGCATTGTGGTTTTTGATGCGTAGTTAAGAACGGTTCTTGCTCAGCCCATAGCAGCCACGTAAAACTTGCAACAACAAAGTAGAGGACGTCTAACTTGTTTTTGCAGGGCATGTTGTGATGTGATATGGTCAAGACATGATGCTAAATTTTTATTGTATGAGATGATCATGTTTTGTAACACAGTTATCGGCAATTCGCAGGAGCCATATGGTTGTCGCTTTATTGTATGAAATGCAATCGCCATGTAATTGCTTTACTTTATCACTAAGCGGTAGCGATAGTCGTAGAAGTAATAGTTAGCGAGACGACAATGATGCTTCGATGGAGATCAAGGTGTCAAGCTGGTGACGATGGTGATCATGACGGTGCTTTGGAGATGGAGATCAAAGGCACAAGATGATGATGGCCATATCATATCACTTATATTGATTGCATCTGATGCATCTTATTTTGCTTAGTTCGGCGGTAGCATTATAAGATGATCTCTCACTAAATTTCAAGGTACAAGTGTTCTCCCTAAGTATGCACCGTTGCTACAGTTCGTCATGCCGAGACACCACGTGATGATCGGGTGTGATAAGCTCTACATTCACATACAACGGGTGCAAGCCAGTTTTGCACATGCAGAATACTCGGGTTAAACTTGACGAGCCTGGCATATGCAGATATGGCCTTGGAACACTGAGACTGAAAGGTCGAGCATGAATCATATAGTAGATATGATTAGCATAGTGATGCTCACCATTGAAAACTACTCCATCTCACGTGATGATTGGACATGGTTTAGTTGATATGGGTCACGTGATCACTTAGATGATTAGAGGGATGTCTATCTAAGTGGGAGTTCTTAAGTAATTTGATTAATTGAAATTTAATTTATCATGAACTTTCTACCTGATAGTATTTTGCATGTCTATGTTGTTGTAGATAGATGGCCCATGCTGTTGTTCCGTTGAATTTTAATGCGTTCCTAGAGAAAGCTAAGTTGAAAGATGATGGTAGCAATTACATGGACTGGGTCCGTAACTTGAGGATTATCCTCATTGCTGCACAGAAGAATTACATCCTGGAAGCACCACTAGGTGCCAAACCCGTTGCAAGAGCAACGCCAGATGTTGTGAACACCTGGCGGGGCAAACCGGGACTTCAACGATGTTGTCATGGTGCATATGAGATGTTTCAGGAGTTGAAGTTAATATTTCAAGCAAATGTCCGGATTGAGAGATATGAAGTCTGTAATAAGTTCTACAACTGCAAAATGGAGGAGAATAGTTCTGTTAGTGAACATATACTCAGAATGTTTGGGTACCACAACCACTTGACTCAGCTGGTAGTTAATATTCCTGATGATAGTGTCATTGACAGAGTTCTTCAATCACTGCCACCAAGCTACAAGAGCTTTGTGATGAACTATAATATGCAAGGGATGGATAAGACAATTCCCGAGCTCTTCGCAATGCTAAAAGCTGCTGAGGTAGAAATCAAGAAGGAGCATCAAGTGTAGATGGTCAACAAGACCACCAGTTTCAAGAAAAATGGTAAAGGGAAGAAGGGGAACTTCAAGAAGAACAACAAGCCAGTTGCTACTCAAGTGAAGAAACCCAAGTCTAGACCTAAGCCTGAGACTGAGTGCTTCTACTGCAAAGGAACTGGTCACTGGAAGCGGAACTGCCCCAAGTATCTGGCGGAGAAGAAGGATGGCAAAGTGAAAGGTATATTTGATATACATGTTATTGATGTTTACCTTACTAATGCTCGTAGTAGCGCCTGGGTATTTGATACTGGTTCTGTTGGTAATATTTGTAACTCGAAACAGGGGCTACGGATTAAGCGGAGATTGGCTAAGGACGAGGTGACGGTGCGCGTGGGAAATGGTTCCAAAGTCGATGTGATCGCCGTCGGCACGCTACCTCTACATCTACCTTCGAGATTAGTTTTAGACCTAAATAATTGTTATTTGGTTCCAGTGTTGAGCATGAACATTATATCTGGATCTTGTTTGATGCGAGACGGTTATTCATTTAAATCAGAGAATAATAGTTGTTCTATTTATATGAGTAATATCTTTTATGGTCATGCACCATTGATGAGTGGTCTATTTTTACTAAATCTTGATAGTAGTGATACACATGTTCATAGTATTGAAGCCAAAAGATGAAGAGTTGATAATGATAGTGCAACTTATTTGTGGCACTGCCGTTTGGGTCATATTGGTGTAAAGTGCATGAAGAAACTCCATTCTGATGGACTTCTGGAATCACTTGATTATGAATCACTTGGTACTTGCGAACCATGCCTCATGGGCAAGATGACTAAAACTCTGTTCTCTGGAACAATGGAGCGAGCAACAGAGTTATTGGAAATCATACATACTGATGTATGTGGTCCAATGAACATTGAGGCTCGTGGCGGATATCGTTATTTTCTCACCTTCACAAATGATTTGAGCAGATATGGGTATATCTACTTAATGAAACGTATGTCTGAAACATTTGAAAAGTTCAAAGAATTTCAGAGTGAAGTGGAAAATCATCGTAACAAGAAAATAAAGTTTCTACGATCTGCTCGTGGAGGAGAATATTTGAGTTACAAGTTTGGTCTTCATTTGAAACAATGCAGAATAGTTTCACAACTCACGCCACCCGGAACACCACAGCGTAATGGTGTGTCCGAACATCGTAATCGTACTTTACTAGATATGGTGCGATCTATGATGTCTCTTACTGATTTACCGCTATCGATTTGGGGTTATTCTTTAGAGACAGCTGCATTCACGTTAAATAGGGCACCATCTAAATCCGTTGAGACGACACCTTATGAACTGTGGTTTGGCAAGAAACCCAAGTTGTTGTTTCTTAAAGTTTGGGGCTCCGATGCTTATGTGAAAAAGCTTCAACCTGATAAGCTCGAACCCAAATCAGAGAAATTGTCTTCATAGGATACGCAAAGGAGACTATTGGGTACACCTTCTATCACAGATTTGAAGGCAAGATATTCGTTGCTAAGAATGGATCCTTTCTAGAGAAGGAGTTTCTCTCGAAAGAAGTGAGTGGGAAGAAAGTAGAACTTGATGAGGTAATTGTACCTGCTCCCTTATTGGAAAGTAGTTCATCACTCAAATCAGTTCCGGTGATTCCTACACCAGTAAGTGAGGAAGCTAATGATGACAATCATGAAACTTCTGATCAAGTTACTACCAAACCTCGTAGGTCAACCAGAGTAAGATCCGCACCAGAGTGGTACGGTAATCCTATTCTGGAGGTCATGTTACTCGACCATGACGAACCTACGAACTATGAGGAAGCAATGATGAGCCCAGATTCCGCAAAATGGCTTGAGGCCATGAAATCTGAGATGGGATCCATGTATGAGAATAAAGTATGGACTTTGGTTGACTTGCCCGATGATAGGCAGGCCATAGAGAATAAATGGATCTTCAAGAAGAAGACTGACGTTGACGGTAATGTTACTCTCTACAAAGCTCGACTTGTTGCAAAAGGTTTTCGACAAGTTCAAGGAGTTGACTACGATGAGACCTTCTCACCCGTAGTGATGCTTAAGTCCGTCCGAATCATGTTAGCAATTGCCGCATTTTATGATTATGAAATTTGGCAAATGGATGTAAAAAATGCATTCCTTAATGGATATCTTAAAGAAGAGTTGTATATGATGCAACCAGAAGGTTTTGTCGATCCGAAAGGTGCTAACAAAGTGTGTAAGCTCCAGCGATCCATTTATGGCTGGTGCAAGTATCTCGGAGTTGGAATATATGCTTTGATAGTGTGATCAAAGCATATGGTTATATACAGACTTTTGGAGAAGCTTGTATCATGTATGCAATGCTGTGTACCAGACCTGATGTGTGACTTGCTATTAGTTTAGCAGGGAGGTACCAGAGTAATCCAGGAGTGGATCACTGGACTGTTGGGGATCATTGGAGAAATTAAAAAAAATTCTACGCATCACCAAGAGAGGGGAGTGCATCCTCATACCCTTGAAGATAGCAACGAGAGAGAGGGGAGTGCATCCTCATACCCTTGAAGATAGCAACACAGAAGCGTTACAAGAACGCGGATGAGGGAGTCGTACTCATGGCGATTCAGATCGTGGTTGACACCGATCCAAGCGCCGAACAATGGCGCCTCCACGTTCAACACACGTGCAACCCGATGACGTCTCCCACGCCTTGATCCAGCAAGGAGAGAGGGATAGGGTGGGGAAGACAACTCCAGCAGCAGCACGACGGCGTGGTGGTGTTGGAGCAGTGTGGTACTCCGGCAGGGCTTCGCCAAGCGTCGCGGAAGGAGGAGGAGGTGTTGGGGAGGGGGAGGGTTGCGCCTTGGATGTGGTACGGCTGACCTCCCACCTCCCCTCTATTTATAGGGGCAAGGGAGAGGTGGGCGGGCCCCCTCCAGATGGATCTAGAGGGGAGGCGGCGGCCAAGGGGGGAATGCTTGCCCCCCAAGCCAAGGGGGCGCCCCCTTTAGAGTTCCCCCAAACCCTAGGCGCATGGGCCCTAGGGGGTTTGGAGCCCAGCCCACCTAGGGGCTGGTTCCCCCTCCATATTCAGCCCATATGGCCCTCCGGGGTAGGTGGACCCTCCCGGTGGACCCCCGGAACCCTTTCGGTGGTCCCAATACAATACCATAAACCCCCGAACACTTCCAGCGACCGAATAAGGACTTTCCATATATAAATCTTTGTCTCCGGACCATTCCGGAACTCCTCGTTACGTCCGGGATCTCATCCGGGACTTTGAACAACATTCGGTAACCACGTACAAACTTTCCCTATAACCCTAGCATCATCGAACCTTAAGTGTGTAGACCCTACGGGTTCGGGAATCATGCAGACATGACCGAGACATCTCTCCAGCCAATAACCAACAGCGGGATCTGGATACCCATGTTGGCTCCCACATGTTCCACGATGATCTCATCGGATGAACCAACATGTCGAGGATTCAATCAATCCTGTATACAATTCCCTTTGTCAATCGGTATGTTACTTGCCCGAGATTCGATCATTGGTATCCCAATACCTCGTTCAATCTCGTTACCGGCAAGTCACTTTACTCATTCCGTAACACATCATCCCGTGACCAACCCCTTAGTCACATTGAGCTCATTACGATGATGTCTTACCGAGTGGGCCCAGAGATACCTCTCCGTCATACGGATTGACAAATCCCAGTCTCGATTCATGCCAACCCAACAGATACTTTTGGAGATACCCGTAGTGCACCTTTATAGCCACCCAGTTACGTTGTGACGTTTGGCACACCCAAAGCATTCCTACGATATCTGGGAGTTACACAATCTCATGGTCTAAGGAAAAGATACTTGACATTAGAAAAGCTTTAGAAGACGAACTACACGATCTTGCGCTATGCTTAGGATTTGGTCTTGTCCATCACATCATTCTCCTAATGATGTGATCTCGTTATCAATGACATCCAATGCCCATGGTCAGGAAACCGTAACCATCTATTGATCAACGAGCTAGTCAACTAGAGGCTTACTAGGGACATGTTGTGGTCTATGTATTCACGCATGTATTACGATTTCCGGATAACATAATTATAGCATGAACAATAGACAATTATCATGAACAAGGAAATATAATAATAACCATTTTATTATTTCCTCTAGGGCATATTTCTAACAGTCTCCCACTTGCACTAGAGTCAATAATCTAGTTACATTGTGATGAATCGAACACCCATAGAGTTCTGGTGTTGATCATGTTTTGCTCGTGGAAGAGGTTTAGTCAACGGATCTGCGACATTCAGGTCCGTATGCACTTTACAAATATATGTGTCTCCATTTTGAACATTTTCATGAATGGAGTTGAAGCGACGCTTGATATGCCTGGTCTTCTTGTGAAACCTGGGCTCCTTGGCAAGGGCAATGGATCCAGTGTTGTCACAGAAGAGAGTCATCGGGCCCGACGCATTGGGGATAACTCCTAGGTCGGTAATGAACTCCTTCATCCATATTGCTTCATGTGCTGCCTCCGAGGCTGCCATGTACTTCGCTTCACATGTAGATCCCGCCATGACGCTTTGCTTGCAACTGCACCAGCTGACTGCCCCACCATTCAAAATATACACGTATCCGGTTTGTGACTTGGAGCCATCTAGATCTATGTTGAAGCTAGCATCGACGTAACCCTTTACGACGAGCTCTTCGTCACCTCCATAAACAAGAAACATATCCTTAGTCCTTTTCAGGTACTTCAAGATATTCTTGACCGATGTCCAGTGTTCCATGCCGGGATTACTTTGGTACCTTCCTACCAAACTTACGGGAAGGTTTACATCAGGTCTGGTACACAGCATGGCATACATAATAGACCCTATGGCCGAGGCATAGGGGATGACACTCATCTTTTCTCTATTTTCTGCCGTGGTTGGGCATTGAGCCGTGCTCAATATCACACCTTGCAATACAGGCAAGAACCCCTTCTTGGCCTAATCCATATTGAACTTCTTCAATATCTTGTCAAGGTACGTGCTTTGTGAAAGACCAATAAGGCGCCTCGATCTATCTCTGTAGATCTTGATGCCTAATATATAAGCAGCTTCTCCAAGGTCCATCATTGAAAAACACTTATTCAAGTAGGCCTTTATGCTTTCCAAGAATTCTATATCATTTCCCATCAATAGTATGTCATCCACATGTAATACGAGAAATGCTACAGAGCTCCCACTCACTTTCTTGTAAACACAGGCTTCTCCATAAGTCAGTGTAAACCCAAACGCTTTGATCATCTCATCAAATCGAATGTTCCAACTCCGAGATGCTTGCACCAGCCCATAGATTGAGCGTTGGAGCTTGCACACCTTGTCAGCATTCTTAGGATCGACAAAACCTTCCGGCTGCATCATATACAATTCTTCCTTAAGGAAACCATTAAGGAATGCCGTTTTGACGTCCATTTGCCATATCTCATAATCATAGAATGCGGCAATTGCTAACATGACTCGGACGGACTTCAGCTTCGCTACGGGTGAGGAAGTCTCATCGTAGTCAACCCCTTGAACTTGTCGATAACCCTTAGCGAGAAGCCGAGCCTTATAGATGGTCACATTACCATCCACGCCTGTCTTCTTCTTAAAGATCCATTTATTTTCTATGGCTCGCCGATCATCTGGCAAGTCAGTCAAAGTCCATACTTCATTTTCAGACATGGATCCTATCTTAGATTTCATGGCTTCCAGCCATTTGTCGGAATCCGGGCCCGCCATCGCTTCTTCATAGTTCGAAGGTTCAACGTTGTCTAACAACATGATTTCTAGGAAAGGGTTGCCGTACCACTCTGGTGCGGAACGTGTCCTTGTGGACCTACGAAGTTCGGTAGCAACTTGATCCGAAGTTTCATGATCATCATCATTAACTTCCTCACTAGTCGGTGCATGCACCACAGAAACATTTTCTTGAGCTACGCCACTTTCCGGTTCAAGAGGCAGTACCTCATCAAGTTCTACTTTCCTCCAACTTACTTCTTTCGAGAGAAACTCTTTCTCTAGAAAGGATCCATTCTTGGCAACAAAGATCTTGCCTTCGGATCTAAGGTAGAAGGTATACCCAATAGTTTCCTTAGGGTATCCTATGAAGAGACGCATTTTTCCGACTTGGGTTCGAGATTTTTAGGTTGAAGTTTCTTGACATAAGCATCGCATCCCCAAACTTTTAGAAACGACAGCTTAGGTTTCTTCCCAAACCATAATTCATACGGTGTCGTCTCAACGGATTTCGATGGAGCCCTATTTAAAGTGAATGCAACAGTCTCTAAAGCATAACCCCAAAATGATAGCGGTAGGTCGGTAAGAGACACCATAGATCGCACCATATCCAATAGAGTGCGATTGCGACATTCGGACACACCATTACGCTGAGGTGTTCCAGGCGGCGTGAGTTGTGAAACAATTCCACATTTCCTGAAGTGCGTGGCAAATTGTGACTCAAATATTCTCCCCCATGATCTGATCGTAAGAACTTTATTTTTCTGTCATGTTGATTCTCAACCTCACTCTGAAATTCCTTGAATTTTTCAAAGGTCTCAGACTTGTGTTTCATTAAATAGACATACCCATATCTACTTAAGTCATCAGTGAGGGTGAGAACATAACGATAACCACCGCGATCCTCAATGCTAATTGGACTGCACACATCAGTATGTATGATTTCCAATAAGTTGGTTGCTCGCTCCATTGTTCCGGAGAACGGAGTCTTGGTCATTTTGCCCATGAGGCATGGTTCGCACGTGATTCATAATCAAGAGGCTCCAAAAGTCCATCTGCATGGAGTTTCTTCATGTGTTTGACACCAATGTGACCAAGGCGGCAGTGCCACAAGTATGTGGGACTATCATTATCAACCTTACATTTTTTAGCATTCACACTATGAATATGTGTACCATCACGTTCGAGATTAAATAAGAATAAACCATTGACCAGCGGGCATGACCATAAAACATATCTCTCATATTTAAATGAGTAGCCATCTCGCATTAACCGAGATCCAGATACAATGTTCATGCTTAAATATGGCACTAAATAACAATTATTGAGGTTTAAAACTAATCCCGTAGGTAAATGTAGAGGTAGCGTGCCGACGGCGATCACATCGACCTTGGAACCATTCCTGACGCGCATCGTCACCTCATCCTTCGCCAGTCTCCGCTTATTCTGCAGCTCTTGTTTTGAGTTACAAATATGAGCAACCGCACCGATATCAAATACCCAGGAGCTACTACGAACGCTGGTTAGGTACACATCAATAACATGTATATCACATATACCTTTGGTATTGCCGGCCTTCTTATCCGCTAAGTACTTGGGGCAGTTCCGCTTCCAGTGACCGTTTCCCTTGCAATAAAAGCACTCAGTCTCAGGCTTGGGTCCATTTTCTGGCTTCTTCCCGGCAGCTTGCTTACCGGGCGCGGCAACTCCCTTGCCGTCCTTCTTGAAGTCCTTTTTACCCTTGCCTTTATTGAACTTAGTGATTTTATTCACCATCAACACTTGATGTTCCTTTTTGATCTCCACCTCGCTGATTTCAGCATTGAATATACCTCAGGAATGGTATTTTCCATCCCTTGCATATTGAAGTTCATCACAAAGCTCTTGTAGCTAGGTGGAAGCGACTGAAGGGTTCTGTCAACGACCGCGTCATCCGGGAGATTGACTCTGAGCTGAGACAAGCGGTTGTGCAACCCAGACATTTTGAGTATGTGCTCGCTGACAGAACTGTTTCTCCTCCATCTTACAACTATAGAACTTGTCGGAGACTTCATATCTCTCGACTCGGGCATGAGCTTGGAAAACCATTTTCAGCTCTTGGAAAATCTCATATGCTCCGTGTTGCTCAAAACACTTTTGGAGCCCCGGTTCTAAGCTGTAAAGCATGCCGCACTGAACCAGGGAGTAATCATCACTACGCGACTGCCAGGGGTTTATAACGTCTTGAGTTGCTGGGAAAACAGGTGCGTCACCTAGCGGTGCTTCAAGGACATATGCTTTCTTGGCAGCTATGAGGATAATCCTCAGGTTACGGACCCAGTCCGTGTAGTTGCTGCCATCGTCTTTCAGCTTGGTTTTCTTTAGGAATGCGTTGAAGTTGAGGGCAACATTAGCGTGGGCCATTTGATCTACAAGACATATTGCAAAGTTTTAGACTATGTTCATGATAATTAAGTTCATCTAATCAAATTATTTAATGAACTCCCACTCAGATTGACATCCTTCTAGTCATCTAAGTGATACACGATCCGAGTCAACTAGGCCGTGTCCGATCATCACGTGAGACAGACTAGTCATCATCGGTGAACATCTTCATGTTGATCGTATCTTCTATACGACTCATGTTCGACCTTTCGGTCTTCCGTGTTCCGAGGCCATGTATGTACATGCTAGGCTCATCAAGTCAACCTAAGTGTATTGCGTGTGTAAATCTGGCTTACACCCGTTGTATGCGAACGTTAGAACCTATCACACCCGATCATCACGTGGTGCTTCGGAACAACGGACCTTTGCAACGGTGCACAGTTAGGGGGAACACTTTCTTGAAATTGTTGCGAGGGATCATCTTATTTATGCTACCGTCGTTCTAAGCAAATAAGATGTAAAACATGATAAACATCACATGCAATCAAATAGTGACATGATATGGCCAATATCATTTTGCTCCTGTTGATCTCCATCTTCGGGGCACCATGATCATCACCGTCACCGGCATGACACCATGATCTCCATCATCGTGTCTTCATGAAGTTGTCTCACCAACTATTACTCCTACTACTATGGCTAACGGTTAGCAATAAAGTAAAGTAATTACAAGGCGGTTTCAGTGACACGCAGGTCATAAATAATTTAGACAACTCCTATGGCTCCTGCCGGTTGTCCTACAGGCAGTCAGGCTCTGATACCAACGCTGTCAGGACCCCGATTCCATATCACATCGATCTAGCCGGTAACACCTCATATCACTTTGCGGCCTCACGCACGGTATTCCCACGGGTGTCGCCTTACCATGGCCCGGGACGGTTTGCGCCTTTCGGCTCACATATATGATAGTGTCGCTAGCATCCATATGGCAGAGAACCCGGGCCGACATGGCTAGTCATGAACCCAAAGCGGCACCAACCTATGGGGGCAGGCATACATGAATCACATCGAGCATGTCGGTCAGCAGCGTGTGAATCCGGGCTGTAGCGCTGGGCTAACAGGACTCCGGATGTCACCGCGTGACATTTCCCCGAAGGGACAGACATAGGAACAAAGTGAAACACATGCCGGCCAGTCAAGTGTCCTGAGCAGTAGTGCTGGGCTAGCAGGACTCTGGTGAACCGGGCTGTAGCGGACTACTATGGCTCATGGAAGCACTAGACTACATTTCCCCATAAGAGAGGCTGCCAAGGATAAACAACTAGATTGTTGGATCCCACACATACCAAGCATTTCAATCATACACACAATATGCTCGATATGTGTAAATACAACATGGCATCACAACATAACTCTACGACTCAAATATTTAATCATTAGGCTCCGAGGAGCGAGATATTTCAAACATGGGTCTCATGACCCAACAATCATAGCATACAAATCAAAGCACATGCGGAAGCTTAACATGTCTGAGTACAGACATCTACAAATGAAAAGGCTAAGAAGCCTGACTATCTACCAGATCCTGCCGAGGGCACAAGATCGTAGCTGAGGTATCAAGCTAAACGTCGAAGTCCATGCGAAACTACTAGCGAGACTAAAGTCTCTCTGCAAAACATAAATTAAGCAAACGTGAGTACAAAAGTACTCAGCAAGACTTACATCAGAACTATCTACATATGCATCGGTATCAATAAAGGGGGGAGTGGAGTTTAACTGCAGCAAGCCAGCTTTGGCTAACCTGAACTACGACTGCAAGCAACTCTTTTGAGGTGGCGCACATGAGTCCACATATTCACCATTCAATACACCACTATGGATCCGCTCCCGTCTCCCTACGAGAAGGCCATCCATAGCACTCACACTTATCTTGCGCATTTTAGAGTATCCTCTTTCACTTGTCTATGAACTATTATAGGCAACCCAGAAGTCCTTTACCGTGGACACGGCTATTCGAATAGATCATTTATAACCCTGCAGGGGTGTACTTCTTCACACACGCTCTCGCCACTTACCACCATGTACACGTCGTGTATCTCGGCAACCTTCAAGCGGAAGCCTGGCGAGGGAGTCGACCACGACCTGACTAACCACACAAGTCTCTAGTCCAGGTTTATTGCCTATTCGGGTTCCATCCGCGAGGAGATCCGGCCGGAGTTTCACTCACAGCCCCAAACGATGTGTGCAGGGTTCCCGAGACACCAAACGGGCGCCCGGTACACCGTGCCACGATGTATCTACCGCATCATAGCCCACCCCTAGGGTCAGCGCTACGCACGGCCGCCAACACATATCCTACAAACACCAGAAACTAGTTGCAACTCCTGGACAGAGGACAAGGGTAGTTAATAAGTCGAGAGGGTCCATTGGTTTCGGGCCCAATGCGTGGTAGTAGCTGTTCATGGATCACAAACACAGAACTCAGTTCCTAAGAACGGTTTCAATGAGACAACCCACCATGTACTCCTACATGGCCTCTCACCGCTACCTTTACCAAATCGTGTTCACACACTTAGCTCACACGCAGTAGGACATGTTCAACACTGTTCCAATTCATCCCCGATGAATCAGACCTGACTCAACTCTAAGCAGTAGCAGGCATGACAAAAAAGCATGAATGAGTAGGCACATCAGGGCTCAAACAACTCCTACTCATGCTAGTGGGTTTCATCTATTTACTGTGGCAATGACAGGTCATGCAGAGGATAAGGGGTTCAACTACCGCAGCAAGTAACAGATGAATCGTTGTTGTCCTATGCAGTAAAAGAGAGCAGGAGTAGGAGAGTGGGATTGTATCAGAATGAACAAGGGGGTTTTGCTTGCCTGGCACTTCTGAAGATAATATAGCTCTTCATCGGTGTCATCGAACTCATCATCGAAACCAAGTCTATCGAGAGGGGACAACTTCCGGCAATAAAGAAGGAAACACAATCAGCTGTTGGTTGAACTAATGGAACTAGCAACCATATTAAATGAAGTTGGTTTGAACCCTAGGTTCAAATTCAAACCCCATATGTGCTTTCTTAAATGCCATTTAATTGAATTCTCCTAAACAGAGGATATAAGTTGCGCTAACATGCATGCAAATGTCATAAACAGATTCTTCATATTTTTCTGATAAGTTTACATATATAAATTATTTCATTTGGAGTTACGGTTGAATTTCTATGATTTTTAGAAGTTTAGGCATTTTTTTGGAATTCCTGGATTATTTTAAAATCCAGAAAATCACTTACTGCGTCAGCATGACGACAGCACGACGTCAGCAAGGTCAACAGGGTCAAAACTGACCCGTGGGGTCCATTGGCCAGTGAGTCAGACACTAATCCCGCGTTGACTTGGGCTTTGACCCGCTGCGGGGCCCGTTGTCAGCGTCTAAAAGTGGTTTAGCTGGCGGTGATTAGCACTAATTATGCGGCCACGTCAGCACGCTGGATTTTGGCCGGCGGCGACCTCAAGCCGCGGTGGAGTCCGCTCGGTATTGAGCTACGGGCGACGGTTTGCGGCTATGGGTTGCTGGCACACGCGCGCATCCAGTGGTGGCCATGGGAGGGAGCGGAGTGGACTATAGCGGTGGTGGCGACGACGAGTGCGGTGGCCGGAGTTTGGCTAACAATGGTTTGGGCGATGCGGGTCATGAAAGGAGCCGTGGATGGTCGTGTTCGACTCGAGGGAGTGCGGTGAGTGCAGCCTGAGCTCGGGCGCGAGCTTGCACGGCTGTAGCCACGGTGGTGACATGGCCGGCGGCGGGGAGATCTTGACCTCAACGGTGGCCTAGTTAGGGCATGCTATCGAAGAAGGGGACATGGGGAAGCGATCATGGGCTCACTGGGGGCGGAGGAGAAGGCCAGCGGGCTTGGGGACGCGTCATAGCGGAAGCACGGTCGCCGGCGATCTCGGTGACCCGAGGAGGAAGAAGACGTCGGGGTGGCGCTCCGAGGCCCTTCTCGTCACGTGGCTCGGTGGAGACGGTGTATGGGTCAACGGCGGAGCTCGAGGTCATGTCGGACAGGCACGGGGAAGGCTGTGGTCGCGGTGGTGCTCGTTGGCGGTCTCGGTGCCCACGAACAGAGAGAAGGGAGGAAGCAGAAGAGGGGATGAGGGCGAGGGAGAGTGAGAGGAGGTCGGGGGAGCTGCATGGCGTCGTCCAGAAGCATCTGGGCGAGCAGGCAGAGAGGAGGTGACGCTCGGAGGGCGCGCGTGCGGCGAGCACACGCTCTGCGTCCTACTGGCGCAAGGTTGAAGACAACCTTGCCCCTGGTGGGCTGGGCTAGCTTTGCCCAGCTGGGCTGCTACAGAGGTGGGCCAGGTATGTGGGCCACCAGGTGGGCTGCGCAAGTAACCTCGGGTGGGTTTTCTCTCTCTCTTTTTCTAATTCTGTTTCTGTTTTTCTATTCTTTCCTCTGTTTTGATTTAGTAATAAAATACCAAACCATTTTGTAAAATGCTGAAAATATTTGTGGGCACTTTTGAAATTATTTCCAACAGCCCTCAACTAGTTTCACCATTATTAGAACATTTAAACTATTTATAGAATTTAAATGCCCCAATTCAAATACAATAAAGATTAATTCAAAAATCCAGAATGTCCTAGAAATATGTGCACCATTTTTGGAAGAGGTTTTTTGCCAATTCAAAAATGATGAACTTTTCTGCAGGGCATTTTGGGTTCATTGAAAATATTTTTATTTGAACCTAGTTGAATTTATTTGGTGCTAGGGTTTGTCATCCCCATTTTCAAATTTCAAACAAATATAGACATGATGCATGGATGCTTATGAAACTAATTGCGATCAAATTCTAGGGCTGTGACAACTCACCCCCACTAAACAAGAATCTCGTCCCGAGATTCAAGACGTGAGGTAAGAAGACAAAGGGGACGCAAATCTAATGCAATCTTCACGATCCAGGTTGCACTTCATAAGAACGTTGATTCGATCACGATGTTTGTCTTGATGTCATGCTCTGAGAAGTCCAACTATCAGGACAATGAGAGGAAAGGGAAAACTCTAGAAGGATCGATCTTCTCAAAGATCGAACAATCGACGATCAACTCACGGGATGAGACATTGAACATTTCTCGAGCTGAGACATGAAACATACATCTAGAGGGATGGAGTGTAACAGATGATGAAGGTTCACTACGTAGACACAATTCCACACTTAAGAAGGTGGTGAACGGTTGTCAACGTAGCGAGGAGTTGAGTTGCTATGATTGTTGGGGAACGTAGTAATTTCAAAAAAAATCCTACGTACACGCAAGATCATGGTGATGCATAGCAACGAGAGGGGAGAGTGTGATCTATGTACCCTCGTAGACCGACAGCGGAAGCATTATGACAACGCGGTTGATGTAGTCGTACGTCTTCACGCCCCGATCGATCAAGCACCGAAACTATGGCACCTCCGAGTTCTGGCACACGTTCAGCTCGATGATGATCCCCGGACTCCGATCTAGCAAAGTGTCGGGGAAGAGTTCCGTCAGCACGACGGCGTGGTGACGATCTTGATGTTGTACTGTCGCAGGGCTTCGCCTAAGCACCACTACAATATTATCGAGGTCTATGGTGGAAGGGGGCACCGCACACGGCTAAGAGAATGATCTTGAAGATCAACTTGTGTGTCTAGGGGTGCCCCCTGCCCCCGTATATAAAGGAGCCAAGGGGGGTGCGGCCGGCCCTAGGAGGAGGCGCGCCGGAGGAGTCCTACTCCCACCGGGAGTAGGACTCCCACCCTTTCCCTAGTTGGATTAGGACTTGGGGGAAGGAGGAGAGGGAAGAAAGGAAAGGGGGGCGCCGCCCCCCCTCCTTGTCCAATTCGGACTTGGGGGGAGGGGCGTGCGGCAGCCCCTAGGCCTCCTCTCCTCTTCCTCCACTAGGCCCATTAAGGCCCATTAGGTTACCGGGGGGTTCCGATAACCTCCCGGTACTCCGGTAAAATGCCGATTTCACCCGGAACACTTCCGATGTCCAAACATAGGCTTCCAATATATCAATCTTTATGTATCGACCATTTCGAGACTCCTCGTCATGTCTGTGATCACATCCGGGACTCCGAACTAACTTCGGTACATCAAAATATATAAACTCATAATGAAACTGTCATCATAACGTTAAGCGTGCAGACCCTACGGGTTCGAGAACAATGTAGACATGACCGAGACATGTCTCCGGTCAATAACCAATAGCGGAACCTGGATGCTCATATTGGCTCCCACATATTCTACGAAGATCTTTTATCGATCAGACCACATAACAACATACTTTGTTCCCTTTGTCATCGGTATGTTACTTGCCCGAGATTCTATCGTCGGTATGTCAATACCTAGTTCAATCTCGTTACCGGCAAGTCTCTTTACTCGTTTCGTAATACATCATCTCACAACTAACTCATTAGTTGCAATGCTTGCAAGGCTTATGTGATGTGCATTACTGAGATGGCCCAGAGATACCTCTCCGACAATCGGAGTGACAAATCCTAATCTCGAAATACGCCAACCCAACATGTACCTTTGGAGACACCTGTAGAGCTCCTTTATAATCACCCAGTTACGTTGTGACGTTTGGTAGCACACAAAGTGTTCCTCCGGCAAACGGGAGTTGCATAATCTCATAATCATAGGAACATGTATAAGTCATGAAGAAAGCAATAGCAACATACTAAACGATCAGGTGCTAAGCTAATGGAATGGGTCATGTCAATCACATCATTCTCCTAATGATGTGATCCCGTTAATCAAATGACAACACATGTCTATAGTTAGGAAACATAACCATCTTTGATTAACGAGCTAGTCAAGTAGAGGCACACTAGTGACGTTTTAGTTTGTCTATGTATTCACACAAGTATTATGTTTCCGGATAATACAATTCTAGCATGAATAATAAACATTTATCATGATATAAGGAAATAAAATAATAACATTATTATTGCCTCTAGGGCATATTTCCTTCAATGATACCATAATGAGACATCTTAAGGAAAGCGACTCGTAGAAATATTCCCTTAAGTGGCAAAAAGAATTACTTTTGATTCGGAGATCATTGAAATTCTTTATACTAGCCTAAGGCAATCACAAACGATCATGTGAACGAATTCGAAAGAATGGCATACTCATACCAGAATGGATGATGTGGACTACCTTGTTGAAGACAACATAATAGATGATTTGCTTGTCACCGGAGATGGATGGGACCCATGGTAAGTCCACTTTTGAAGATGATCCTAGACAACAACTACTGAGGTGCAAGCTGGGAACAAAATGCAAATGCTGGGAATGATTCTGGTGACTGGGGAAAAACTCAACAGTCGAGAGTGTTTCCGACGTTTCAATGGTTATAGAATCATTGAAGAAACTGAGGGCACAAGGATCTCTAAGGAACAACTTCTATAATAAGTCGCATGAAATCCTCATGGAAAGATGGTCAAAGATACTACAATGACAGATCTTCCGGCTAGGTGCGTTGGCCAGAACATCAACCTTGTCGGGACCTACATCATAGATCCTGGAAAAGTTCCAACCATCATATCTGCCTGAGATTCAGATCTGGTTGGTAACAGAATATTTCAGACAACCTGTCTGGAAAAAGAAAGTTTGTAACACAAATCGACGATATGACGTTGCGAGATTCTCGGGAAATGAACTACGATGGCAAGCTCCAAAACATGAGCTGGTTCTGCTACACACATGGGAACACATTGTCCAAGACAAGCATGACCATGTAGAAGTCTTACAAGAAAACACTACTGAGTTCTGGTTGGGGACCATCAACGAGGGTATCAAAATCCTTGCATAAGGCATGCTCTTAAGAAGGAACTTCTTCTCCTTGAACAAGTCAATCAGTGGCTTGGTGTGCTAGGAACACATATGGAGTGGAGGTAATTAATCTACCAAACCATAGAATACTTCGCACGAATGCATGACTGACTTGGGATGATTCCAGAGGAAACAAAACAAACTTTCTCGGATTCACGGCGGCAACTTTCACCAAATGCACGTGAATCAGAGGTAGTCGCTTCTCTCATCCAAACATATGCTTCATGAACGAAACACAAAGAAATGCTTACACAAGTTTCCAACACTGGCTTGATGTCCAACAGAATCATGGAGAAGATAAAGATGTTGTCGATGGGCTCAACAACAATTTATCGAGATTTCCATAAAATGGAATTCCACAACTATGTGAACAAGGTGTTAGCATTGGCCACACCCAAAGATATAATGGTGTATGCTCGAGGAAACAACCACGAGTAAGACAACATTACGAGCATTATTGGTTCTGATTTGATTTGATGATAGCCCATACTCAAATCAAGGTTTGGACAAGATGATAGATTCAACAACCGATCACGAGGAACAATTGATGAAGATATCATCTCTCTTCAACACACACACACACAATACAAAGATATCCCTTCAGAAAGAACCAAATTCGGCAAAGCCTTTTATCTTCCAACTCTCCAAGTTGTTGTCTACCTCAACCAACTAGCTCAGGGATATCCAACACATATTTTTGGAGAAAGAGTGGTTTATTAGAAAACCAACTTGATCACGAACTCAACATATCGGTTAGGTGACAACCTGGTAACACTTTCGAGAAGATTTTCAGAAAATCACGAACCACCGATATGTCTCTAAGCTCGAGAACAATCTTGCTTTTCAAGGCAATAAGACATGATCAGAAGAGTAAGGGATTCAATCCTAACTCAAAGATCGAAGAGTGCACCAGAAATAAGGACAAGATAGCATGATCAATCCTAGAATAGTGATTCGATAACCAACACGCAAAGAATGATATTAATGTCCACTAACTACCAAGCAACTAGTTGCTAGGAGTATTGACTTCACACATCATGGTTCACTTGTCGGTACTCTGGTTGCAACAACACGGAACCGAGGAGAGAATGATGATGGCGAAAAGTATCACTGCGTCAAGAGTGCATAAGAGATGGTGCAATTCTCATGACAATCCTGACATAAAGGGGGTAATACTCCAGGATAGAACAGAGCAAAAGCTGGATTGGCATTTGATCTGCAGAACAGAACACAACTACTTTGACCCAATCCTGGATATGGATGAGGTACTGGAGTTTGTTTCTCCTAGTCATTCCGGAATAGAATGGCTTGACGGACCACAAGAATAAAAGGGCATTGATGAACACAAATGCACACATACTCCTGGCTATCAACTGATAGAGGATGGTCGAAATACAACTGAAGAGGAACAACTCAAGGAACATATAATTTTCTGAGTTGTGGATGCATAGATTAGTATGTCGAGCAAAGCTCAACATTTCTTCCGGACAAACCATGCAGAACGGTAGGACTGGCAGAATCACAATATAGAATGGGGAACTCATCGAGAGCACTCTTGTTGTGATCTTTTGATCCAACAAACTTCTGCCATAAGTGGTTCATAGTATTTGGAAGAAGGAAATACCATGGACCTCGAGGACTAATGCAAAGGTTACTAACATCCTAAAGGTACGAGCAACACTATCAACAGGATGTAAGTAGAATGAATCTTGGGTTTAAGGACCCAGAAATAAAATACCTACTAACTAAATGGCATCACGGGATGCTTTCGAGAATGGTGGCCAGATTCATCACACTGGGAACACAAAACATGGCTAGATTACTAGATGGTTTCCTAAGACACCTAGGGTCATAATAGTAGCTCCAACATATACGCCGAGGCAATGGAGTACCTCACAGACCGTGTAGTGTGCTTAATCTGGCCCAAAAGGACATCGGGAACGGAAAGAAAGGATTTGCAATTGCATCAGACTATGTAGAGACCTGGGATGACTCGGATAGCATAACGGTTGTAAATGCTCAAAAAGATTTGAGACATCATGCGAAATGGTGGCATAACCACTTATCAACACAATATCAAGGTTCCGAGACCAACTATGAACACACGGAAGTAGTAGAAACTTAACTAGGGCTTAAATCCATCAATCCTATAAGTCTCTATCATAGTAACTCGTTGTCCTGATAGATAGATGAGAAGGCCTAGTTCTTAATCCCCGTAGAAGAGAAGAGGTTGACTCAGATCAGAAGGCCATGAGGTATGAGGAGTAAAAAGAGCCTTACGTTCCCTTCCACAATCAATTCCCTTATAAAACTAAAGCATTTCTAGACTCAACTTCGACCAGTTTGGCTTGGTAATCCTACAGGCAGTCAGGCTCTGATACCAACGCTGTCAGGACCCCGATTCCATATCACATCGATCTAGCCGGTAACACCTCATATCACTTTGCGGCCTCACGCACGGTATTCCCACGGGTGTCGCCTTACCATGGCCCGGGACCGTTTGCGCCTTTTGGCTCACGTATATGATAGTGTCGCTAGCATCCATATGGCAGAGAACCCGGGCCGACATGGCTAGTCGTGAACCCAAAGCGGCACCAACCTATGGGGACAGGCATACATGAATCACATCGAGCATGTCGGTCAGCAGCGTGTGAATCCGGGCTGTAGCGCTGGGCTAACAGGACTCCGGATGTCACCACGTGACATTTCCCCGAAGGGACAGACATAGGAACGAAGTGAAACACATGCCGGCCAGTCAAGTGTCCTGAGCAGTAGTGCTGGGCTAGCAGGACTCCGGTGAAACGGGTTGTAGCGGACTACTATGGCTCATGGAAGCACTAGACTACATTTCCCCATAAGAGAGGCTGCCAAGGATAAACAACTAGATTGTCGGATCCTACACACAAGCATTTCAATCATACACACAATATGCTCGATATGTGTAAATACAACATGGCATCACAACATAACTCTACGACTCAAATATTTAATCATTAGGCTCCGAGGAGCGAGATATTTCAAACATGGGTCTCATGACCCAACAATCATAGCATACAAATCAAAGCACATGCGGAAGCTTAACATGTCTGAGTACAGACATCTACAGGTGAAAAGGCTAAGAAGCCTGACTATCTACCAGATCCTGCCGAGGGCACAAGATCGTAGCTGAGGTATCAAGCTAAACGTCGAAGTCCATGCGAAACTACTAGCGAGACTAAAGTCTCTCTGCAAAACATAAATTAAGCAAACGTGAGTACAAAAGTACTCAGCAAGACTTACATCATAACTATCTACATATGCATCGGTATCAATAAAGGGGGGAGTGGAGTTTAACTGCAGCAAGCCAGCTTTGACTCAGTGGCTAACCTGAACTACGACTGCAAGCAACTCTTTTGAGGTGGCGCACACGAGTCCACATATTCACCATTCAATACACCACTATGGATCCGCTCCCGTCTCCCTACGAGAAGGCCATCCATAGCACTCACACTTATCTTGCGCATTTTAGAGTATCCTCTTTCACTTGTCTATGAACTGTTATAGGCAACCCAGAAGTCCTTTACCACGGACATGGCTATTCGAATAGATCATTTATAACCCTGCAGGGGTGTACTTCTTCACACACGCTCTCGCCACTTACCACCATGTACACGTCGTGTATCTTGGCAACCTTCAAGCGGAAGCCTGGCGAGGGAGTCGGCCACGACCTGACTAACCACACAAGTCTCTAGTCTAGGTTTATCGCCTATTCGGGTTCCATCCGCGAGGAGATTCGGCCGGAGTTTCGCTCACAGCCCCAAACGATGTGTGCAGGGTTCCCGAGACACCAAACGGGCGCCCGGTACACCGTGCCACGGTGTATCTAACGCATCATAGCCCACCCCTAGGGTCAGTGCTACGCACGGCCGCCAACACATATCCTACAAACACCAGAAACTAGTTGCAACTCCTGGACAGAGGACAAGGGCAGTTAATAAGTCGAGAGGGTCCATTGGTTTCGGGCCCAATGCGTGGTAGTAGCTGTTCATGGATCACAAACACAGAACTCAGTTCCTAAGAACGTTTTCAATGAGACAACCCACCATGTACTCCTACATGGCCTCTCACCGCTACCTTTACCAAATCGTGTTCACATACTTAGCTCACACGCAGTAGGACATGTTCAACACTGTTCCAATTCATCCCCGATGAATCAGACCTGACTCAACTCTAAGCAGTAGCAGGCATGACAAAAAAGCATGAATGAGTAGGCACATCAGGGCTCAAACAACTCCTACTCATGCTAGTGGGTTTCATCTATTTACTGTGGCAATGACAGGTCATGCAGAGGATAAGGGGTTCAACTACTGCAGCAACTAACAGATGATTCGTTGTTGTCCTAATGCAGTAAAAGAGAGCAGGAGCGAGAGAGTGGGATTGTATCCGAATGAACAAGGGGGTTTTGCTTGCCTGGCACTTCTGAAGATAATATAGCTCTTCATCGGTGTCATCGAACTCATCGTCGAAACCAAGTCTATCGAGAGGGGACAACTTCCGGCAATAAAGAAGGAAACACAATCAATGCAATGCAACAATATGATGCATGCTCATGACATGGCAATATGATGTTGGTTGAACTAATGCAACTAGCAACCATATTAAATGAAGTTGGTTCGAACCCTAGGATCAAATTCAAACCCCATATGTGCTTTCTTAAATGCCATTTAATTGAATTGTCCTAAACAGAGGATATAAGTTGCTCTAACATGCATGCAAATGCCATAAACAGATTCTTCATATTTTTCTGATAATTTTACATATATAAATTATTTCATTTGGAGTTACGGTTGAATTTCTATGATTTTTAGAAGTTTAGGCAATTTTTTGGAATTCCTGGATTATTTTAAAATCCAGAAAATCACTTACTGCTTCAGCATGACGACAGCATGACGTCAGCAAGGTCAAAACTGACCCGTGGGGTCCATTGGCCAGTGAGTCAGACACTAATCCCGCGTTGACTTGGGCTTTGACCCGCTGCGGGGCCCGTTGTCAGCGTCTAAAAGTGGTTTAGCTGGTGGTGATTAGCACTAATTACGCGGCCACGTCAGCACGCCGGAGTTTGGCCGGCGGTGACCTCAAGCCGCGGCGGAGTCCGCTCGGGATTGAGCTATGGGCGACGGTTTTGGGTGAGGTTTGCGGCTATGGGTTGCTGGCACACGCGCGCATCCAGTGGTGGCCACGGGAGGGAGCGGAGTGGACTGTAGCGGTGGTGGCGACGACGAGTGCGGTGGTAGGAGTTCGGCTAACAATGGTTTGGGCGATGCGGGGCACGAAAGGAGCCGTGGATGGTCGTGTTCGACTCGAGGGAGTGCGGTGAGTGCAGCCGTGAGCTCGGACGCGAGCTTGCGCGACCATAGCCACGGTGGTGACATGGCCACCGGCGGGGAGATCTCGACCTCAACGGTGGCCTAGTTAGGGCGTGCTATCGAAGAAGGGGACATGGGGGAAGGGATCATGGGCTCACTAGGGGCGGAGGAGAAGGCCAGCGGGCTCGGGGACGCGTTAGAGCGGAAACACGGTCGCCGGCGATCTCGGTGACCTGAGGAGGAAGAAGACGTCGGGGCGGCGCTCCGAGGCTCTTCTCGTCACGTGGCTCGGTGGAGACGGCGTATGGGTCAACGGCGGAGCTTGAGGTCACGTCGGAGAGGCACGGGGAAGGCTGTGGTCGCGGTGGTGCTCGTCGGCAGTCTCGGCGCCCACGAACAGAGAGAAGGGTGGAAGAAGAGAGGGGATGAGGGCGAGGGAGAGTGAGTGGAGGTCGGGGGAGCTGCGTGGTGTCGTCCGGAAGCATCCGGGCGAGCAGGCAGAGAGGAGGTGGCGCTCGGAGGGCGCGTGTGCGGCGAGCACATGCTCTGTGTCCTATTGGCGCATGGTTGAAGACAACCTTGCCCCTGGTGGGCTGGGCTGGCTTTGCCCAGCTGGGCTGCTACAGAGGTGGGCCAGGTAAGTGGGCCACCACATGGGCTGCGCAGGTAACCTCAGGTGGGTTTTCTCTCTCTCTCTCTTTTTCTAATCCTGTTTCTGTTTTTCTATTCTTTCCTCTGTTTTGATTTAGTAATAAAATACCAAACCATTTTGTAAAATGCTGAAAATATTTGTGGGCACTTTTGAAATTATTTCCAATAGCCCTCAACTAGTTTCACCATTATTAGAATATTTAAACCATTTATAGAATTTAAATGCCCCAATTCAAATACAATAAAGATTAATTCAAAAATCCAGAATGTCCTAGAAATATGTGCACCATTTTTGGAAGAGGTTTTTAGCCAATTCAAAAATGATGAAATTTTCTGCAGGGCATTTTGGGTTCATTGAAAATATTTTTATTTGAACCTAGTTGAATTTATTTGGTGCTAGGGTTTGTCATCCCCATTTTCAAATTTCAAACAAATATAGACATGATGCATGGATGCTTATGAAACTAATTGCGATCAAATTCTAGGGCTGTGACATTGTCATGCTCATCGACATGCAAGTCGTGATTCCTATTACAAGAACATGATCAATCTCATACATCACATATATCATTCATCACATTCTTTTGGCCATATCACATCACATAGCATACCCTGCAAAAACAAGTTAGATGTCCTCTAATTGTTGTTTCATGTTTTTACGTGGCTGCTATGGGTTTCTAGCAAGAACGTTTCTTACCTACGCAAAAACCACAACGTGATATGCCAATTTCTATTTACCTTTCATAAGGACCCTTTTCATCGAATCTGATCCGTCTAAAGTGGGAGAGACAGACACCCGCTAGCCACCTTATGCAACTAGTGCATGTCAGTCGGTGGAACCTGTCTCACGTAAGTGTACGTGTAAGGTCGGTCCGGGCCGCTTCATCCCACGATGCCGCCGAATCAAGATAAGACTAGTAACAACAAGTAAATTGACAAAATCGACGCCCACAACAACTTGTGTTCTACTCGTGCATAGAAACTACGCATAGACCTAGCTCATCATGCCAGTGGTGGGGATCGTTGCAGAAATTAAAAAAATTCTACGCATCACCCAGATCAATCTATGGAAAAACTAGCAACGAGAGAGAGAGAGAGGGGAGTGCATATTCATACCCTTGAAGATCGCGACACGGAAGCATTACAAGAACGCGGATGAGGGAGTCGTACTCGTGGCGATTCAGATCGCGGTTGATACCGATCCAAGAGTCGAACAACAGCGCCTCCACATTCAACACACGTGCAGCCCAATGATGTCTCCCATGCCTTGATCCAGGAAGGAGAGAGGGAGAGGTTGGGGAAGACAACTCCAGCAGCAACACGACGGTGTGGTGGTGTTGGAGCAACGTGGTACTTCGGCAGGGCTTCGCCAAGCATCGCGGGAGGAGGAGGAGGTGTTGGGGAGGGGGAGGGCTGCGCCTTGGATGTGGTACGACTGCCCTACCACCTCCCCTCTATTTATAGGGGCAAGGGAGAGGGGGGTCGGCCCCCTCCAGATGGATCTAGAGGGGGGCGGTGGCCAAGGGGGGAATGCTTGCCCCCCAAGCCAAGGGGGGTGCCCCCTTTAGGGTTCCCCCAAACCCTAGGCGCATGGGCCCTAGGGGGTTTGGCGCCCAGCCCACCTAGGGGCTGGTTCCCCCTCCATATTCAGCCCATATGGCCCTCCGGGGCAGGTGGACCCTCCCGGTGGACCCCCGGAACCCTTTTGGTGGTCCCGGTACAATACCGATAAACCCCCGAATACTTCTGGCGACCTAATAAGGACTTCCCATATATAAATCTTTGTCTCCGGACCATTCCGGAACTCCTCGTTACGTCCAGAATCTCATCCGGGACTCCGAACAACATTCGGTAACCACGTACAAACTTTCCCTATAACCCTAGCGTCATCGAACCTTAAGTGTGTAGACCCTATGGGTTCGGGAATCACGCAGACATGACCGAGACATCTCTCCAGCCAATAACCAACAACGGAATCTGGATACCCATGTTGGCTCCCACATGTTCCACGATGATCTCATTGGATGAACCACGATGTCGAGGATTCAATCAATCCCGTATACAATTCCCTTTGTCAATCGGTATGTTACTTGCCCGAGATTCAATCGTCGGTATCCCAATACCTCGTTCAATCTCGTTACCGGCAAGTCACTTTACTCGTTCCGTAACACATCATCCCGTGACCAACCCCTTAGTCACATTGAGCTCATTACGATGATGTCTTACCGAGTGGGCCCAGAGATACCTCTCCATCATACGGACTGACAAATCCCAGTATCGATTTGTGCCAAGCCAACAGATACTTTCGGAGATACCCATAGTGCACCTTTATAGCCACCCAGTTACGTTGTGACATTTGGCACACCCAAAGCATTCCTACGGTATCCAGGAGTTGCACAATCTCATGGTCTAAGGAAAAGATACTTGACATTAGAAAAGCTTTAGCAGACGAACTACACGATCTTGCGCTATGGTTAGGATTGGGTCTTGTCCATCACATCATTCTCCTAATGATGTAATCCCGTTATCAATGACATCCAATGCCCATGGTCAGGAAACCGTAACCATCTATTGATCAACGAGCTAGTCAACTAGAGGCTTACTAGGGACATGGTGTGGTCTATGTATTCACACATGTATTACGATTTTCGGATAACACAATTATAGCATGAACAATAGACAATTATCATGAACAAGGAAATATAATAATAACCATTTTATTATTGCCTCTAGGGCATATTTCCAACATGGACAGCGGTCAAGAACATCCTGAAATACCTAAAAAGGACTAAGGATATGTTTCTCGTATATGGAGGTGACAAAGAGCTCGTCGTAAACGGTAACATCGATGCAAGCTTTGACACTGATCCGGATGACTCTAAGTCACAAACCGGATACGTGTTTTTATTAAATGGTGGAGCTATCAATTGGTGCGGTTCCAAGCAGAGCATCATGGCGGGATCTACATGTGAAGCAGAGTACATAGCTGCTTCGAAAGCATTAAATGAAGGAGTTCTGATGAAGGAGTTCATATCCGATCTAGGTGTCATACCTAGTGCATTGGGTCCAATGAAAATCTTTTGTGACAACACTGGTGCAATTGCCTTGGCAAAGGAATCCAGATTTCACAAGAGAACCAAGCACATTAAGAGATGCTTTAATTCCATCTACGATCAAGTCGAGGAGGGAGACATAGAAATTTGCAAGATACATGCGGATCTGAATGTTGCAGACCCGTTGACTAAGCCTCTCTCACGAGCAAAACATGATCAACACCAAGACTACATGGGTGTTAGAATCATAACAATGTAATCTAGATTATTGACACTAGTGCAAGTGGGAGACTGAAGGAAATATGCCCTAGAGGCAATAATAAAGTTGTTATTTATATTTTCTTATATCTTGATAAATGTTTATTATTCATGCTAGAATCGTATTAACCGAAAACTTAGTACATGTGTGAATACATAGACAAACAGAATATCACTAGTATGCCTCTACTAGACTAGCTCATTGAATCAATGATGGTTATGTTTCCTAACCATAGACATGAGTTGTCATTTGATTAACAAGATCACATCATTAGAGAATGATGTGCTTGACTTGACCCATCCATTAGCTTAGCACGATGATTGTTTAGTTTGTTGCTAATGCTTTCTCCATAACTTATACATGTTCCTCTGACTATGAGATCATGCAACTCCCGAATACCGAAGGAACACTTAGTGTTCTATCAAATGTCACATCGTAACTGGGTGACTATAAAGATGCTCTACAGGTGTCTCTGATGGTGTTTGTTGAGTTGGCATAGATCGAGATTAGGTCTTGTCACTCCGATTATCGGAGAGGTATCTCTGGGCCCTCTCGGTAATGCACATCACTATAAGCCTTGCAAGCAATGTGACTAATGAGTTAATTATGGGATGATGCATGACGAAACGAGTAAAGAGACTTGCCGGTAATGAGATTGAACTAGGTATTAAGATACCGACGATCGAATCTCGGGCAAGTAACATACCGATGACAAACGGAACAACATATGTTGTTGTGCGGTTTGACCGATGAAGATCTTCGTAGAATATGTAGGAACCAATATGAGCATCCAGGTTCTGCTATTGGTTATTGACCAGAGATGAGTCTCGGTCATGTCTACATAGTTCTCGAACCCGTAGGGTCCACGCGCTTAACGTTCTGTGACGATCGGTATTATGAGTTTATGTGTTTTGATGTACCGAAGGTAGTTCGGAGTCCTGGATTTGATCACAGACATGACGAGGAGTCTCGAAACGTTTGAGACATAAATATTGATACATTGGACGACTATATTCGGACACCGGAAGTGTTCCGGGTGATTTCGGAGAAAACCGGAGTGTCGGAGGGTTACTGGAACCCCCCCCCCCCCGGGGAACTAATGGGCCACATGGGCCTTAGTGGAGAGAGAGAGGGCCGGCCAAGATAGGGCCACGCGCCCCTCCCCCTCTAGTCCGAATTGGACTAGGGAAGGGGGGGGGGGCGCCCCCCTCCTTCTCCCTTCTCCTCCTTCCTTTCCCCTTCCTCCTAGTTGGACTAGGAAAGAGGGGGTCCTACTCCTACTAGGAGGAGGACTCCTCCCCTCCTTGACGCGCCCCAAGGTCCGGCCGGCCTCCCCCTTGCTCCTTTATATATGGGGGCAGGGGCACCCTAGAACACACAAGTTGATCATTGATCCCTTAGCCGTGTGCGGTGCCCCCCTCCACCATAATCCACCTCGGTCATATCGTCGTAGTGCTTAGGCGAAGCCCTGTGCCGGCAACTTCATCATCATCGTCATCACTCTGTTGTGCTGACGAAGCTCTCCCTCGACACTCAGCTGGATCAGAGTTCGTGGGACGTCACCGAGCTGAATGTGTGCAGATCGTGGAGGTGTCGTACTTTTGGTACTAGGATCGGTCTGATCGTGAAGACGTACAACTACATCAACCGCGTTGTCATAACGCTTCCGCTTACGGTCTACGAGGGTACATGGACAACACTCTTCCCTCTCGTTGCTATGCATCACCATGATAGATCTTGCGTGTGCGTAGGAATTTTTTTGAAATTATCGCGTTACCCAACATCGACTAGTGAGCTTTAGCATCACTGCTAGACAACATGCCTATCCTGTAAGCAACTCCTTGCTAATCGTATCTCTATACGACTCCTGTCGGTCGGGAAGGTATCTCATACCCCGCCCCCCAACCTTCTTTGCCACAAGGCCCAAAACTGTTTTGATAGCCTTGTCAAGTTAACCTGATGCAGTGCATGTCCGTGTCCAACACGAACCCTTTAGTTCAAGGACCCCTAGTAGCACCCCAATTTTGTGAGCCCACTACTAGACGTACTTGACATGCGAAGGTGCAACATCGGGGATGGAAATTCGCATGATATTAACAATGGATCTTTTTACCATTCTAACATGCATAGAAACAAACAAGTATAACAATCACAAATAAACACATATTGTGAAATAGTATGGCTCCTTCATGGATGTTCTTCCAGGTCGGCTCCAACTCCGATGACCATCTAGAAACTCCATCTTGTTTGTCACGTCGGGACGCCAAGCCGCCAACCTGATCTCTATTATCCAACTACTACAACTAGTAATGAATTTTACATAGAGTCATAAGTCGACACGCATGTCATTATATAATATAATGACAGCACTTTAGCTCCTGCCGGCTGACATACATGACACGCAGGCCATGTATAATTTACACATACACATGAGCCATACTATTCACATCAAAACTGCAAAACAAAGTTACGCATAGAATCGCATTCTACCTGTTTGAGTGATCGTGTACGAAATCACAGATCGCATCTGAACTCTGATCACGTCAAATTTTCCGATCTGACCGATCTTATCGATCATCGCGAGTCCGATTCGGATTTACGTTTCACTGTTAACCCCGATGGTGGATACCGACCGGTAGGGGTAGGTTGTGTCACGACCTCATCGACTCCGATCATCAGAAAACATAGCCACATTGATCCCCATGTGCAGTTGATCTCATCAACCGTGCACACAACCGATCTCATCAATGACAATAGATCTCATCTATCGCCTCCACATATCTAATATGCATACGATCCAAATTCAAATCCTATAGCAGAGGCTCTGATACCACTGTTGGGTTCTACGGTAGGGTGCATTGACGGCAAATTAAAATTTTCCTACACGCAGAACAACCAGGAACATGCTACGGGAATGGATCACAGATCGTTACCACTAGACGCGCAGTGCCGTGCAGCGGAAGAAGAGTTGGGGAAGCGCGTCCACATGGATCGTCTCCTCCTCATCCAATCTTCCTCGAACAGCCGGTCATCGGTTCCCACGTACAGGTTCGCCGAAGCGGCGCAAGTGCACCGCCCGTAATGGTATATGCGTGCAGGAGGAACATCATGCGAAGGACCGCTAGGTCCGATCACACAACTGGCGGTGAGTGGAGGTGTCTATTTGCAACACATGCAAACCCTAGTGACAGCGCCGAAGCCTCAATCACATGAGTGTGCGGCACCTCCACTTTATATATGTGTCCGTCGTGGGCTCAACACTTGGGCCTCGCACGGACCCTAAAGCCCATAAGTCTACTCGGCGACAATCCGAATATAGCTCGGATCACATCCGACCAGTGTCCTCGGATCCGACCTTGTTGGTTTCTCCCCTTAAGCGTGCGACCCCTTAGGTTCAAGCTGGCTTGGTCGCAGTTCGAATCACCTCCAAACTGCACGGTTGGTAGTGGCCCTAGCAAGGCATGTCAAACACCAAGCAGACTATGAAGCTGGTTAGGCGAACCTGTACATCATGCTTATGTTCCCTTTGCCACACGATATAGTTGTCGGGCTCAAGGCGAGTCTGTCATCCTTGTGCTAGCCCGACCTCTTTCTCGTTCCAATGATGTCGACCACAAACATGATTATATCATAATCCTAACCGCATGGCCATGCTTATCTTGCTCGGATCACACGAGGGGCCCAGAGTATATCTCTCCTGATCGAAGGGGCAAATCTCATATTGCTCGACCATGTCTCACGGCATGGGTCTGTGTCGGTGTCAAAACCGGTGGATCTCGGGTAGGGGGTCCCGAACTGTGTGTCTAAGGCAGATGGTAACAAGAGGCAGGGAACATGATGTTTTACCCAGGTTCGGGCCCTCTTGATGGAGGTAAAACCCTACGTCCTGCTTGATTAATATTGATGATATGGGTAGTACAAGAGTAGATCTACCACGAGATCAGAGAGGCTAAACCCTAGAAGCTAGCCTATGGTATGATTGTATGTTATTGTTGTGTCCTGCGGACTAAAACCCTCCGGTTTATATAGACACCGGAGAGGGTTAGGGTTACACAAGGTCGGTTACAAAGGAGGAGATATCCATATCCGTACTGCCTAGCTTGCCTTCCACGCCAAGGAGAGTCCCATCCGGACATGAGACGAAGTCTTCAATCTTGTATCTTCATAGTCTAACAGTCCGGCCAAAGGATATAGTTCGGCTTTCCGGAGACCCCCTAATCCAGGACTCCCTCAGTAGCCCCTGAACCAAGCTTCAATGACGATGAGTCCGGCGCGCAGTATTGTCTTCGACATTGCAAGGCGGGTTCCTTCTCCGAATACACCACGAGAGAATTTGAATACAAGGATAATGTCTGACCCTGCAAAATAAGTTCCACATACCACCGTAGAGAGAATAATATTTCCACAAATCCAATTTGCTGACTTGTTTTGGCAACATGACATTATGTCATGGCCCGGTGATTATTCGAACCGTTTCCTTTAACTAGCCTCGCACATAACGCGAGGCAGTTTTTTGACACGTCTTGTCAAAGCAGAGATCGTGTCCCCTTATCACGGGATTCTCATCAATACGAGTGTGGGTAACCCAATCGCGCCATCGATTACGGCACTTGGGGGATAAGTGAGTTTTACCAGGCTAGTGGGGACGCTTAGTTTCGTCCGCCCATATAAAGGGATAAGGATTCACCTTTTCATCCACGCCGTCTTCCTCCTTTGCTCATCCATTTTTGCACACTCGAACTCCAGCACCCAAGTCCACACTTCCCACCTCAACCTTCTGCAACCATGTCCGGAGCGGGAGGCAGGTGGATGGTCTCCTCCGTCACGGAGGGAGACATCAAGAAGCTGAGGAGAGCCGGATACCTGCCCGACGACATCGTGCACCAGCTCTCAGATGAGGGGCAGCTCATCCCCACCCCCAGGCCCCATGAGAGGGTAGTGTTCCTTACCCATTTCCTTCGCGGACTGGGATTCCCTCTCCACCCATTCCTCCGAGGTCTCATGTTCTACTACGGCCTGCATTTCCATGATCTGTCCCCGAACTTCATCCTCAACATCTCGGCGTTTATCGTCGTCTGCGAGGCCTTCCTCCGCATCAAGCCCCACTTCACTTATGGCTGAAGACCCTCAATGTCAAGCCGAAGGTAGTGGGAGGCCGCCAGGCGGAGTGCGGAGGCGCCATGGTGGGCAAGATGCCCAACGTTACATGGCTCGAGGGCTCCTTCATGGAGACCATAAAGGGGTGGCAATCGGGGTGGTTCTACATCACCGAGCTGCGTGACCCTACATGGGAAGCGGCCCCCGAGTTCCGATCTAGCATCCCCACGCGGCTCACCTCCTGGAAAGAGAAGGGCCTGTCCTGGGGTAGTTCGGGAGAGCTGACCGGACTCCAAACATGTATTCAAAACATGGTGAACAAGAAGCTCAAACTCGTCAACGTAGTCCAGGTCATGCTCATCCACCGGATCCTCCCGTGTCAACAATGGGCCTTCAACTTGTGGGAGTTTACCTCTTACAGGATACTTGTTTTTCATAGTTTGACTCTATGCGGGATCTAAGCTCCCATTCCTTTGACAGGACTGGCAGGAAACGGCCGGACAGATCGACTGTCCAGCTCCCTTGCCCGAAGGCCCAGCAAACGCTCTCCTAACGGAGATGCTGACTCCGGCTCTTTACAAGGTGCCAGAGAAGACCAAGAAGGCCAAGGGAACCCGAAAGAGTTCCCGACGCCAGGTGTTATCGGACTCATCGTCCGATGACTCTACGGCACACTCCTCCCCGAAGACTAGGAGGAAGAAGAAGATGCTCCCCCTTCAGTTGGGGAAGACAAGAAAAGGAAGGCCACCCCAACCGGGGGGCCCAAGGGTCCAAGAAGGGAAGGACTCTCCTTCCGGACAGTTCCACCACTGTCGCCGAAGGCGAAGACGAGTGGCTGCTCAGGGCCAATCCCTTGGCGAAGTAGTAAGTATTCGGATACCAGAGTAACTCATAGCATTCCTTTGTCGCACTGCTTCCCCTAACGCCGAATATGATTATGCAGGCCGCCACGAGCCCGTATCGATGTATCGTCGGACGGCTCCCTGGGCTCGTCGGATATGGATAGCGATCCACTTCCGACCGCCACCTCCCCTTGCCCTATGGATGACGCTGAGGTATTGTCTCAAGAGGCACCGGGTTGAGGGGAGACAATCCCGGAGGCGCCTCAAGGCAACCTTCCGGACTCCGGGAGCAGAGGGAACAAGTCCCCTGAGGACTCCGAGTTCGGCCCTCAGCCGAACACCGCGTCGGAACCTCCAGTGGTTCGGACTCGGGCAAGCGGCCTCCTTCCAAGTGGGGCAAGACGCCTGTGCCGGTGACCTCTGTCCATCCAGAGGCACCGGACAATCTACTGGGAGCGCTTCGCAGCGCTTCCATCAACGAGGAGCACCATACTATTATTAGTGCGGTGGTCCAGAAGGTTCAGTCCGCCAAGAGCGGATTGACTGAAGCTTGTGCCAGCCTTCTAACAGGCTTTGAGGTAAGTGTTTTGAAATATAGGAAAAATATTACCGCATAGACAGTAGCCCCTGATGCTCTGTTCGGTGTTGGAAAAGAAAAGCCGAATAGAGGATCAAATAATACCGCAAGAGTCTAACATAAGTATGTCTATATGCGTATGCAGGCTTCGCTGCTGGCCTCGGCCGCACTGACTGCGGAGGTCACCACACTAAAGCAGGACCTCGAGGGGTCCAAGAAAGAGCTCGGCCTTTCCAAGAGGCAGCTCGAGGAGAACAAGGGTAAGTAATACCCTGTCTATAGATATGTATATATAAAAGAAGACATGATTGCAAAATGACAGGATCATCTTATATTTGCCAGGGGCCACGACTGAGGTGGCGTCCCTGAAGCAAGCACTGTCCGTGGCCGAAGATAAAGCGGCCAAGGAGCGCACCAAGCGGGAAAGGCAAGAGGCCCGGGTGGGCGAGGTGCAGCAAGAGCTCCAGGCTCTCGTGATGAAGGACGAGGCGTTGGAGCTTGACTCGAAGACGCGAGAGTCTGAGCTTGCCGCGGCCCTCGAGAGCGCAAAGAGTGCCGAGGTCGAAGCCCAAAAGGCCCTCCAGGAGATTGATGCGATGAAGAAAATAGTGGCGGGTAAGGCATTCTATATGCAGAGCAAGCATGTGAAAGTAAATTACCTATTACTTACCCGAATCCGGAGCTCTCCAGGAGCATTCGCAGATTTGCCCCGCAGCGTGTCGGATGCCGCGCAGTTTTACTAGGCCGAGGAGGGAAGCTCTACGGAGAAGTTGTTATGGTCTCAGTATACTGGGACCGAACACCTGGTGCCTATGAGCGACCAGCTAAAGCAGCTTGTCGAGCTACACAACGCGGCCGAACAGGCCATGAAGGGCTTTATAGTCTGGTTGTGGCCTGGCGACGCCCTTTCGAACAGCTACTTCGGCCTAGTGAGGCGGATGGTGGATGCCTGCCCACGGCTAGAAGTCGTCAAGCGGTCCCTCTGCATCGAAGGTGCACGCCGGGCTTTCGCCCGTGTGAAGGTGCAATGGGCCAAGCTAGACGCCGTGAAGCTGATCAAGGAAGGACCGCCGCAGGGCAACGAGCATCGCACCCCCGAAATTTATTATGAGGGTGTCCTAAAGGGTGCCCGTCCTGTAGCGGACGAATGTTCAAAGGATGTAATATTTGAGTAAACTTGCTCGTGTGATCCTGTATGATGAAAACTTGTTTCATATGCGCTATGCAACGCTTGTTTGAATTTAAAATATTACTTTATGTTGGGCTGTTTATCCAATCTGAGAGATGGCTAGTCCTCGGCTTCTACCCCCATGCCGCGAGTGCTGGGGTGTTCGGGATAAACCTGAGCACTCTTGTTCCCATTTTTGGGTCCTTCGAGGGAGGTGCTCAGCACAGCGAACAAGGCAACCGGACTAATAATGCTTTATCACTCTCACTTAGCCATAGAATTCTATAATTTGAAATTTCAGCGAAGCCCCTGGTATTCAAAAGGCCGAATTCGGGGCGCGATAGACGCCTTTAAGCCAGACAGGACTGGCTCCTCGCTCTAAGCGGCATAAGTCTTTAGGGACTCGAAACCTCACCGAACAGCGACCAGTCTCTCGCCTTATCATGACAATAAGTTTTAGCTTTCTCTACTGAGGTGCTTAGCCCAGCAGAACTGGGGCACAATCGCAGTAGTTCTCCTAGCGCTACCTTAGCCGATAGAGCGGAACGTAAGGTACCAAAACATAGGAGCCGGGCAAACCCAACATTTGACCAAAGACATGATTCGGAGCTGATGCATATAATGCTATAGGTTCGGGGTGCCACACTTGTGAAAGTGTTCGTACTTCTCACACCGTATTGTGGGGTACTTAAGCCCCTGGTGTATTGGCCGTACCAAAGTGTTAATGAACATATATATATATATATATAAAAAGGAAGAATGCAATAATAGTCTTAATGCTATGCATTGTTTATTCAAAGAGGTGCGTTAAAGCAGAATGATACAGATAGTGCGATAAGCAAAAAGTAGGACTATGTCCCTTCCAAGGGGAAGCTGAGGAATAGTATTAAAGCAAATATTTCACTCGTTATCGTAATCCACCTGGGAGTTCCGTGGTGTGACGTAGCTTTCTGCCTCCTTGGTTGCTGCATCATGTGTTCGGCAATCGTGTTGCCGGACAGGGTTTCCAGAGATTAAAGTCCCGAAAGAGAAAAATAACAAAGCGGGAAGCCCCTAGTGCGGTTTAAGCCGCGTATTGGGGCGTGCCGTAGTTGTGCCCCCCTCCCCGCCTGTGCCATGGTATTTTTAATGCTTAATTATGTACGCGTGGCATGAATTTCGCCGCTTGGCTGGGACTGGGGTGGGGGCCGTATTGCTACATGAGCTCAGATCGTGCTGGGCGGTCTAGTTGCCGATTAGTCCGAGCGCGCTTGAAGGTGTCCGGGTCTTGAAACACCGAATTGGTGGATTGCCTTGAGAGGCTGCTTTGCGCTTCTCCTGCGAGGGCCGCAGTGTGCTCCTCCGTACGGAGAGAGCGCTCTGTGTTTCCATTAACTGTGATGACCCCCCGAGGTCCTGGCATCTTGAGCTTGAGGTATGCATAATGCGGTACCGCATTGAATCTTGCAAATGTGGTTCGCCCGAGCAGTGCATGATAGCCACTGCGGAACGGGACTATATCGAAGATTAATTCTTCGCTTCGGAAGTTATCCGGGGATCCGAAGACCACTTCCAGTGTAATTGAGCATGTGCAATGGGCCTCTACACCTGGAATGACGCCTTTAAAGGTCGTTTTTGTGGGTTTGATCCTTGAGGGGTCTATACCCATTTTGCGCATTGTGTCCTGGTAAAGCAGGTTCAGGCTGCTGCCGCCATCCATAAGGACTTGAGTGAGGTGAAATTCGTCGATGATTGGGTCTAGGACCAGTGCGGCGAATCCGCCATGATGGATACTAGTGGGGTGATCCCTGCGATCGAAGGTAATCAGACAGGAGGACCATGGGTTGAACTTTGGGGCGACTGGCTCCAACGCGTATACGTCCCTGAGGGCACGCTTCGCTCCCTCTTGGGGATGTGGGTTGCGTATATCATGTTCACTGTCCGCACTTGTGGGGGGAACCTCTTCTGTCCTCCGGTGTTCGGCTGCCGGGGCTCTTCCTCGTCATCGCTATCTGGCCCCTTATCTTTGTTTTCGGCAATTAACTTGCCGACCTGCTTGAATACCCAACAATCCCTATTGGTGTGGTTGGCTGGCTTGTCGGGGGTGCCGTGTATTTGACACGAGCGATCGAGTATGCGGTCCAAACTGGATAGGCCCCGAGTGCTTCTTTTAAATGGCTTTTTCCGCTGACTGGGTTTAGAGCCTTTGAATCCGGCATTGACTGCCGTATCTTCAGTATTATCGCTGTTAATGCGGCGCTTATGTTTGTTGCGACATGACCTGCTATTGCCGTCCTTGGTATTCGAAGTACCATGGTTCTTTGATATGTTATTACTGCGAGCCAGCCAGCTGTCTTCTCCCGCACAAAAGCGGGTCATGAGTGTCATGAGGGCTGCCATAAATTTCGGCTTTTCCTGACCAAGGTGCCGGGCTAGCCACTCGTCGCAGATGTTGTGTTTGAAAGCTGCTAGGGCCTCTGCATCCTGACAGTCGACGATTTGATTTTTCTTTGTTAGGAACCGAGTCCAGAATTGCCTGGCCGATTCTTCTAGCTGCTGAATTATGTGGATCAAGTCATCGGCATCTGGTGGTCGCACATAAGTGCCCTGAAAGTTGTCGAGGAATGCGGCCTCCAGATCTTCCCAATAGCTAATGGACTCTGCTGGCAAGCTGTTAAGCCAATGCCGCGTTGGTCCTTTGAGCTTTAGTGGGAGGTATTTGATGGCGTGTAAGTCATCACCGTAGGCCATGTGGATGTGGAGGAGGAAATCCTTGATCCATACCGCAGGATCTGTTGTGCTGTCGTATGATTCAATATTTACGGGTTTGAAACCCTCTGGGATTTGATGATCCATTACTTCGTCTGTGAAGCATAGGGGGTGTGCGGCGCCTATGTACTGGGCTATGCCGTGACGCAGCTCGAATGAGTCGTGTCCGCTGTGGTCGGCCCGGCCGGACTTACTTTTAATGTGTCTGGCGTGACGTTTATCGTCTTGCATAGTGGCGCGCCCTCGTGATCCGTAGATCAATCTTGCATGTTTTGCTTTGTCCTCCAATACGTCTCGCAGGTCTAGCGTATTTCCCCATGCCTTTTTATTTGAATGGCGTCGGGGTGCAGGCTGAGTTTTTGGCTGGAATGCCTCTCTATCGCGGCCACGAGGTGGCCGATCAGCCGCGTCATATGCTTCTTCCTCCAGTCGGGGTAGCAACCTGCATTTTGGGTAACTCTTGGAGGGGCGCTTGAGTTTATATTCCTTGGCTGCGAGGACTTCAGTCCATCTGTCAGCTAGCAGATCTTGATCAGCTTGAAGCTGTTGCTGCTTTTTCTTAAGGTTATTTGCCGTGGCTATAAGCCGGCGCTTGAAGCGCTCTTGTTCGACGGGATCCTCTGGCACGACGAATTCGGCATCGTCGAGGCTTGCCTCGTCTTCAAAGGGGGGCATGTAATTATCATCCTCCGCCTCTCCATCTACCGCTCTCTCTGGAGGGCTGGCCTTTCCATCCTCCTGTCCTAGATCGTGTTGGAGGGGATTGTTGCCATCTTCGGAACTATCCGGAGTGTTATTATCTCCTGTGCCGGTATCACCACTTTTGCTTTGGCGGGACTTAGAGCGGTGCCGCTAACGTCGGCGCTTGGGTTGCTTCTTGGAGGGGTCATCCTCCGCTATCTCGCCGCCATTGCCTTCTTTGGTTGTGTCCACCATGTATATATCGTATGATGAGGTGGCTGTCCAGTGCCCTGTGGGCAGTGGTTCCTCTTCATCTCCCGCATCGTCGTCCATACTGTCGATGTCTTCAGAGTCGAAGTCGAGCATGTCGGTTAAGTCATCGATAGTGGCTACTAAGTGGGTGGTGGGTGGGCCGTGAATTTCTTCGCCATCCGCATCCCAATCCTGCCGGACATAGTTCGGCCAGGATCCTTCTCACAAGGAGAGAGACCTTAATGAGTTCAGTATGTCGCCAAAGGGCGAGTGCTGAAAAATATCCGCGGAGGTAAATTCCATGATCGGCGCCCAATCGGATTCACTAGGAACGGGCGCAGGCGGTTCGGAGTCCATGGCCGGAGAAGGATCCGGCAGTCTGACAACACGGCTCTCGTGCAGGGTAAGGTCGATGTTTGGCTCGATCGCCGATGAGGGTAAGGCCTCCGTGGCGGGGTCCATCCACCCGTCCATGGAAGGCGCAACTGGCTCCGAATTGAGGGTCGGAGCGGCTGTCGGTGCGATCTCCTGAACATTGTCTGATGGTAGAGATAAATCGTACTCATCGTGACCGCGTGACGCACAAGGCAGAGGCTCGAATCCGTCGAAGATCAAGTCTCCATGGATATCGGCCATGTAGTTTAATCTTCCAAGCCTGACCTGGTGGCCAGGGGCGTAACTTTCGATCCGCTCTAGATGGCCAAGCGAGTTGGCCCGCAGTGCGAAGCCGCCGAACACAAAGATCTATCCGAGGAGAAAAGTCTCACCCTGGACTGCATCGCTATCGATGATTGTAGGAGCCAGCAAGCCTAATGGCGTCGGCACAGAGGAACTCTCAACGAAAGCAGCAATGTCGGTGTCAAAACCGGCGGATCTCGGGTAGGGGGTCTCGAACTGTGCGTCTAAGGCGGATGGTAACAAGAGGCAGGGAACACGATGTTTTACCCAGGTTCGGGCCCTCTTGATGGAGGTAAAACCCTACGTCCTGCTTGATTAATATTGATGATATGGGTAGTACAAGAGTAGATCTACCACGAGATCAGAGAGGCTAAACCCTAGAAGCTAGCCTATGGTATGATTGTATGTTATTGTTGTGTCCTACGGACTAAAACCCTCTGGTTTATATAGACACCGGAGAGGGTTAGGGTTACACAAGGTCGGTTACAAAGGAGGAGATATCCATATCCGTACTGCCTAGCTTGCCTTCCACGCCAAGGAGAGTCCCATCCGGACATGAGACAAAGTCTTCAATCTTGTATCTTCATAGTCTAACAGTCTGGCCAAAGGATATAGTCCGGCTGTCCAGAGACCCCCTAATCCAGGACTCCCTCTGTCTGGACAAGCCCGAAGCCTACCTTTGTAACTACCCAGTCACGGAGTAGCGTTTGGTTGGCCCAAAGAAAGTCTGTCACCATCCCGAGTACATGCGCGAGCTCAGGTCATAGGACATAGAACATATGTTGTACTAGAGACTTACAGATGACATATCGTTGCGTCTCATAGTCGGGTCTGTCCGACTCGGACCTTATCTCAATTTGGATCCGACTATGTCAAATCCGACCAGATCCTTCCGAGTCCATATTATCCGGTTAGCATCGAATGCTCCATGGCTAGTGAGACCAAGCCATCGACCGTGTCATATGCTAGTCTAGTCGGCTGCGCGTCCACACAGCCCTTTCGACTAGGGACCTTTTAGGACAGTCATCATACAATGTATAGTCCCACAAACAAGCCACGTACTTGCTGATACACATCATTGATAATGTCCAAGGACTATCTTCATTCATAAACACATAGGAAATATCATCATACATGATTGCCTCTAGGGCATATCTCCAACAAATACACCCTCAATCCACTAGAAATTGAAGTGCGTACTAGGTTTCTCATGACCTCACCGACACATAAAATTTCCTTCAGTAGATAACAAGCGTGTGTTGGGTTAGAATTTCTGTTGGTTGATAGCGGGTGCCAAATCTAGGGTTTTGTTTCATGGTGGGTCAGAACTGGCGGTGGACTGGAAATACTACCATAACGTAAACCACACAACCATTGCATAACTAAAAGACATGACCACATTTTAACTAGCTCATCTCGACACCATCTCACATTTATCCGGTTTGGAAAGGCAACCAATCCCGTAACTTCTCAAAATGGAACCCCATGCCGCCCCTTGCTCCCGGCCGAATCAGGTGCATGCAGTAGGCGCCCACAGGCCATCCTTCTCGTGCAACTTGTCCTTCTCATGGTAGCAAACTAGAAAGACATCCCAACCATTGCTACAAAATCCCATCCATACCCCTGTTAAGAGCAAGCATTGCCGAATTCCTCCCTTGACCCCCAACTTGATCATTATTGTATCTTATACATGTAAGATTCATATGTGGCTCCTTATGGTATCACTAGAAATAAATGAAAAAATGACCCCCTTGGCCCTAAACTCCCGAAAACAATAACGTGTATATCATGTGAATGCGTAAAATTTAACGATCGTTGTTGTTTTTTAAACCATTTCTTAGTTTCCCTTTTGAATTACTTACATGAATGGGAAAAAATAGCCGAGTGTATAATCGATCATGTTTGTGTTCAGATTAACATCCTCCGAACATACATGCGGCATTGCGAACCAAATTCTAGGAAACACATAGAAATTGTTTTCCGACAAAGACCTATACCCGCCACAAAAAGATCCAACGAGAAATTGCAGTTGCTGCCTTCAGTGATGACTTGTTGTAACTCTGATGATACAGTTTCTTCACTTATCACCCCTGGAAATAGTTTACCACATGAAGATGGTTTGATGTTTTTGGATTTCACGGCTACCTTTTTATGTAAATAAATGAAAACCAAGAACATCACAGAGCCATGCAAATTTAATGTGTTAGTGACTAAATTTTGCGTGATTAATATATCTTTGTTTGTGTTGTCGTTGCTTTGTATGTTATGGAATTCAATATAGCATATGGTGGATTGATCTTAACAGTCCACTAAAAGGTGATATCGTTGGTTTTGAAATGATGATAGAAGAAGTTGTATTTCCTACAATACATACACTAGATCAAATGTTTGAAATTGGTGCGGCACCACATAACACGTTGCTCCTTCTTCCTGTGAAAACAACATGAAATGGTGAATAGCAATAATGCGGTGACCTCTAGGTCTCGGCTAAGCACGTAACTGAACGGGATGTGTACCATACTCCTAAAGTAGTATGGTGTGGTATAAAATACCATCTGTACTGAAAAAATATACACCTGGACCATGCACACATAATTGATAAGCTCGGGGTTTATGCCCATGTGTACAACGATGAGCCATGGCATGCCAAGTTCTATTATGCCATCCATGAAAACATGGACGGAAATACTTGAAAAAAATAGTAAACTAGTATGGAACCCTATTCCAGACCTTATGCAATCTAACTAAACTACACATGTGAGCACAAAACTACACATGGGCAAACCGCTAAAATTACATGTGGGCAAACTACATCTATGCTGAAACTATCTCCACGCTAACTTTAAAACTACATATGGGCTACCACTGAACTGCACTTGAGTTTGGACTAATGAAACATATGTACTGCCACTAAACTACATCCAACACATGACATTGTATGTTTTTCACACATGTGACATCACTAAAACTACACTTCAACTAACATTGGAATGCATGCAACATGAAGACACGTCAATCGCATCATCCCACATACATGAATGGCCTAGTAGAAGAAATCATATCACTAGCTAGCCAACAAACAAATAGGAAGCACATCTATATGCTAATCTAAGGAGGAAGCAAATACGAGCACCGCAACAAAAGTTAACACCAGTGACTTTTGAGTATAACATTTCAGCCCCTCCTTGTGATGTAAAAAAGAATTAGGCACAAGATACTGACCCCGTACAGATTAAGCAACAATATCATGGGTGTGTAAGACATTAACTGTAGTCACTAACCTCATTTTCTATGATGAACATCATTCTGGAAAGTGGTGGAGCTTGATGGAGAATGCTGAGAGGGCCAAAACATAGTTGAGAGGCCAAGAGTGATATTTTATATTTAAGCTTGAAAATTAAGAAGATCCTTAATCATTTCTTGTGTAGGGGGGCCATGGCCCCCTTTGGCCCTAGGAAGCTTTGCCACTGATTTGGCAAACCCACCTTTTATTTTCTAAACTCAGTGAAGCAAGGACGTCTCCAGAAATTCGGGGCCCCGGTGCAAAATGCAAATTGTGGACCTAAAATTTCTAGAATATACGGTTTTTCTAATAAAGAATTTTGGATAAATTCAAACACTGCATAAATGTTAGGCTTGTCAAGATAATACAACAAAAAAGACTAAACCTAATTTTAAACAAGCAACTATCTTGAAAATGTTGGTGTGTATAAGTTGATTAACTAACCAACTATGTATCTTCCCTAAAAATTTGATTGATGAATTGATGCATATGCACATAATATATATACTCACCAATATAATTACTCAACCGCACAAAATAGTCTAAATTAAATAGGGATTCAATTTAAGTGCTCCTGACAAACAGATCGGTGATGCCCTTACCTTGGTCTCAGCTGCTGCTTCTACTTGTGCATTGGGATTTGCTGCAACTTGCCGAGCGTCCGGCGGCCAGTAGAATTGTGGGAGTCCTGGATTAGGGGGTCTCCGGACAGCCGGACTATCTCCATTGGCCGACTGTTAGACTATGAAGATACAAGATTGAAGACTTCGTCTCGTGTGCGGATGGGACTCTACTTGGCGTGGAAGGCAAGCTAGGCAATACGGATATGGATATCTCCTCCTTTGTAACCGACCTTGTGTAACCCTAACCCTCTCCGGTGTCTATATAAACCGGAGGGTTTTAGTCCGTAGGACACAACAACTACAACATACAATCATACCATAGGCTAGCTTCTAGGGTTTAGCCTCTCTGATCTTGTGGTAGATCTACTCTTGTACTACCCATATCATCAATATTAATCAAGTAGGAAGTAGGGTTTTACCTCCATCAAGAGGGACCGAACCTGGGTAAAACATCGTTTCCCCTGCCTCCTGTTACCATCCGCCTTAGACGCACAGTTTGGGACCCCCTACCCGAGATCCGCCGGTTTTGACACCGACATTGGTTCTTTCATTGAGAGTTCCTCTGTGTCGTCGCCGTTAGGCTTGATGGCTCCTACTATCATCGATAGTGATGCAGTCCAGGGTGAGACTTTTCTCCCCGGACAGATCTTCGTCTTCGACGGCTTTGCACTGCGGGCCAATTTGCTTGGCCATCTGGAGCAGATTGAAAGTTACGCCCCTGGCCACCAGGTCAGGTTTGGAAGCTTAAACTACACGGCCGATATCCGCGGAGACTTGATCTACGGATTCGAGCCTCTGCCTTGTGCATCACGCGGTCATGATGAGTACGATTTAGCTCTGCCATCGTACAGTGTCCAGGAGATCGCACAGGCAGCCGCTCTGACCCTCAATTCGGAGCCAGTTGTGCCATCCATGGATGGGTGGATGGACCCCGCCACGAAGGCCTTACCCTCAGCGGCAATCGAGCCAAACATCGACCTTACCTTGCACAAGAGCCGTGTTGTTAAACTGCCGGATCCTTCTCCGGCCACGGACTCCGAACCGCCCGCGCCCGTTCCCATCGAATCCGATTGGGTGCCGATCATGGAGTTTACCTCCGCGGATATTTTTCAGCACTCGCCCTTTGGCAACATACTGAACTCATTAAGGTCTCTCTCCTTGTCAGGAGGATCCTGGCCGAACTATGTCCGGCGGGATGGGGATGCGGACGACAAAGAAATTCACGGCCTACCCACCACCCACTTAGTAGCCACTGTCGATGACCTAACCGACATGCTCGACTTTGACTCCGAAGACATTGACGGTATGGACGACGATGCAGGAGACGAAGAGGATCCACTGCCCACAGGGCAATGGACAGCCACCTCATCATACGATATATACATGGTGGATACACCCAAAGAAGGCAATGGCGACGAGATAGCGGAGGATGACCCCTCCAAGAAGCAACCCAAGCGCCGGCGTCAGCGGCGCCGCTCTAAGTCCCGCCAAAGCAAAAGTGGTGATACCGGCACAGGAGATAATAACACTCCGGATAGTGCCGAAGACAACAACAATCCCCTCCCGCAAGATTTAGAGCAGGAGGATGGAGGAGCCAGCCCTCCTAAGAGAGCGGCAGATGGAGAGGAGGATGATAATTACATGCCCCCCTCCGAAGACGAAGCAAGCCTCGGCGACGACGAATTCGCTGTGCCAGAGGATCCCGTCGAACAAGAGCGCTTCAAACGCCGGCTTATAGCCACGACAAATAGCCTTAAGAAAAAGCAGCAGCAACTTCAAGCTAATCAGGATCTGCTAGCCGATAGATGGACTGAAGTCCTCGTGGCCGAGGAATATAAACTCGAGCGCCCCTCCAAGAGTTACCCAAAGTACATGTTGCTACCCCGACTGGAGGAAGAAGCGTATGATGCGGCTGATCGGCCACCTCGTGGCCGCGATAGAGAGGCATTCCAGCCAAAAACTCAGCCTGCACCCCGATGCCATTCAAATAAAAAGGCATGGGGAGATACGCCAGACCTGCGAGACATATTGGAGGACAAAGCAAAGCATGCAAGATCGATCTACGAATCACGAGGGCGCGCCACTATGCGAGACGATAAACGTCATGTCGGATACAGTAAAAGTAAATCTGGTCGGGCCGAACACAGCGGGCAAGACCCATTCGAGCTGCATCGTGATATAGCTCAATACAGAGGCGCCGCACACCCCTTATGCTTCATAGACGAAGTAATGGATCATCAAATCCCAGAAGGTTTCAAACCTGTAAATATTGAATCATACGACGGCACAACAGATCCCGCAGTATGGATCGAGAATTTCCTCCTCCACATCCACATGGCCCGTGGTGATGACTTACACACCATCAAATACCTCCCACTAAAGCTCAAGGGACCAGCGCAGCATTAGCTTAACAACTTGCCAGCAGAGTCCATCAATTGTTGGGAAGATCTGGAGGCCGCATTCCTCGACAACTTTTAGAGCACTTATGTGCGGCCACCAGATGCCGATGACTTGAGCCACATAATTCAGCAGCTAGAAGAATCGGCCAGGCAATTCTGGACTCAGTTCCTAACAAAGAAAAATCAAATCGTTGACTATCCGGATGCAGAGGCCCTAGCAGTTTTCAAACACAACATCCGCGACGAGTGGCTAGCCCGGCACCTTGGTCAGGAAAAGCCGAAATCTATGGCAGCCCTCACGACACTCATGATCCGCTTTTGTGCGGGGGAAGACAGTTGGCTGGCTCGCAGTAATAACATATCAAAGAACCATGGTACTTCGGATACCAAGGACGGAAATAGCAGGTCACGTCGCAACAAACATAAGCGCTGCATTAACAATGATAATACTGAATATACGGCAGTCAATGCCGGATTCAAAGGCTCTAAACCCGGTCAGCGGAAAAAGCCATTTAAAAGAAGCACTTCGGGTCCGTCCAGTTTGGACCGCATACTCGATCGCTCGTGTCAAATACACGGCACCCCCGACAAGCCAGCCAACCACACCAATAGGGATTGTTGGGTATTCAAGCAGGTCGGCAAGTTAATTACCGAAAACAAAGATAAGGGGCCAGATAGCGATGACGAGGAAGAGCCCCGGTAGCTGAACACCGGAGGACAGAAGAGGTTCTCCCCACAAGTGCGGGCAGTGAACATGATATACGCAACCCACATCCCCAAGAGGGAGCGGAAGCGTGCGCTCAGGGACGTATACGCGTTGGAGCTCGTCGCCCCAAAGTTCAACCCATGCTCCTCCTGTCCGATCACCTTCGATCGCAGGGATCACCCCACTAGTATCCGTCATGGCGGATTCGCCGCACTGGTCCTAGACCCAATCATTGACGGATTTCACCTCACTCAAGTCCTTATGCATGGCGGCAGCAGCCTGAACCTGCTTTAACAGGACACAGTGCGCAAAATGGGTATAGACCCCTCAAGGATCAAACCCACAAAAACGACCTTCAAAGGCGTCATTCCAGGCGTAGAGGCCCATTGCACAGGCTCAATTACACCGGAAGTGGTCTTCGGATCCCCGGATAACTTCCGAAGCGAGGAGTTAATCTTCGATATAGTCCCGTTCTGCAGTGGTTATCATGCACTGCTCGAGCGAACCGCATTTGCGAGATTCAATGCGGTACCGCATTATGCATACCTCAAGATCAAGATGCCAGGACCTCGCTGGGGTTATTATAGTCAATGGAAACACAGAGCGTTATCTCCGAACAGAGGAGCACACTGCGGCCCTCGCAGCAGAAGCGCAAAACAACCTCTCAAGGCAATCCACCAGTTCGGCGTTTCAAGACCCGGACACCTTCAAGCGCGCTCGGAGCAATCGGCAAACAGACCACCTGGCGCGATCTGAGCTCGTGTAGCAATGCGGCCCCCACCCCAGTCCCAGCCAAACGGCGAAACTCGTGCCACGCATACATAATTACACATTAAAAATACCATGGGCACAGGTGGGGAGGGGGGCACAACTGTGGCACGCCCCAAGACACGGCTTAAACCGCACTAGGGGCTTCCCGTTTGGTTATTTTTCTCTTTTTTAGGACCTTAATCTCTGGAAACCCTGTCCGGCAGCACTATTGCCGAACACATGATGCAGCAACTAAGGAGGCAGAAAGCTACGTGACACCACGGAATTCCCAGGTGGATAACAATAACGAGTGAAATATTTGATTTAATACTATTCCTCAGCTTGCCCTTGGATGGGACATAGTCCCACTCTTTGCTTATCGCACTATCTGTATCATTCTGCTTTAACGCACCTTTTTGAATAACAATGCACAACATCACGACTATTATTGCATTCTTGTTATATATATATGTGTGTTCATTAACGACGCCTTGCAACCGTACACTTTGGTACGGCCAATACACCAGGGGCTTACGTACCCCACAATATGGTGTGAAAAGTCCGAACACTTTCACAAGTGCGGCACCCCGAACTTATAGCATTATATGCATCAGCTCTGAATCATGTCTTTGGTCAAATTTTGGGTTTGCCCGGCTCCTATGTTTTGGTACCTTACGTTCCGCTCTATCGGCTAAAGTAGCGCTAGGAGAACTACTGTGATTGAGCCCCGGTTCTGCCGGGCTTAGCACCTCAGTAGAGAAAGCTAAAACTGACTGTCATGATAAGGCGAGAGACTGGTCGCTGTTCAGCGAGGTTTTTGAGTCCGTAAAGACTTATGCCGCTTAGGGTGAGGGGCCGGCCCTGTCCGGCTTAAAGGCGTGTATCGCGCCCCGAATTCGGCCTTCCGAATACCAGGGGCTTTGCCAAAATTTAAAATTATAGAATTCTATGGCTAAGTGAGAGTGATAAAGCATTATTAGTCCGGTTGCCTTGTTCGTTGTGCTGAGCACCTCCCTCGAAGGACCCAAACATGGGAACAAGAGTGCTCAGGTTTATCCCGAACACCCCAGCACTCGTGGCGTGGGGGCAGAAACCAAGGACTAGCCATCTCTCAGATTGGATAAACGGCCAAACAGAAGGTAATATTTTAAATTCACACTAGCATTGCATAGTGCATATGAAACAAGTTTTCATCATACAGGATCACACGAGCAAGTTTACTCAAATATTACATCCTTTGAACATTCGTCCGCTACAAGACGGGCACCCTTCAGGACACCCTCATAATAAATCTCGGGGGTGCGATGCTCCTTGCCCTGCGGCGGCCCTTCCTTGATCAGCTTCACGGCGTCTAGCTTGGCCCACTGCACCTTCACACGGGCGAAAGCCCGGCGTGCACCTTCGATGCAGACGGACCGCTTGACGACCTCCAGCCATGGGCAGGCATCCACAAGCCGCCTCACCAGGCTGAAGTAGTTATTCGGAAGGGCGTCGCCAGGCCACAGCCGGACCATAAGGCCCTTCATGGCCTGTTTGGCCGCCTTGTGCAGCTCGACCAGCTGCTTTAGCTGGTCTCTCAGAGGCATCGGGTGTTCGGTCTCGGTATACGGAGACCGGAATAGCTTCTCCGTTGAGCTTCCCTCCTCGGCCTGGTAAAATTGTGCGGCATCCGACACGCTGCGGGGCATATCTGCGAATGCTCCTGGAGAGCTCCGAATTCGGGTAAGTAATCGGTAATTTACTTTCACATGCTTGCTTTGCATATAGACTGCCTTACCCGCCGCTATTTTGTTCATCGCGTCAATCTCCTGGAGGGCCTTTTGGGCCTCGGCCTTGGCACTCTTTGCGCTCTCAAGGGCCACGGCAAGCTCAGACTCTAGCGTCTTCGAGTCAAGCTCCAACGCCTCGTGCTTCGTCACGAGAGCCTCGAGCTCTTGCTGCACCTCGCCCACACGAGCCTCTTGTTTTTCCCGCTCGGTGCGCTCCTTGGCCGCTTTATCTTCGGCCTTGGTTAGCGCTTGCTTCAGGGTCGCCACCTCGGTCGTGGCCCCTGGCAAATATACGATGATCCTGTCATTTTGCAATCGCGTCTTCTTTTATTTATACATATCTACAGACAGGGTATTACTTACCCTTGTTCTCCTCGAGCTGCCTCTTGGCAAGGCCGAGCTCTTTCTTGGACCCCTCGAGGTCCTGCTTCAGTATGGCGACCTTCGCAGTCAGTGCGGCGGACGCCAGCAGCGAGGCCTGCATACGCATATTGACATACTTATATTAGACTCCTGTAATATTATTTGATGCTCTATTCGGCTTTTCTTTGTGAACACCAAACAAAGCATCATGGGCTACTGTCTATGCAGTAATATTTTTCCTATATTTTAAAACACTTACCTCAAAGCCTATTAGAAGGCTGGCACACGCTTCAGTCAATCCGCTCTTGGCGGACTGAACCTTCTAGACCACCGCACTCATAATAGTACGGTGCTCCTCGTCGATGGAAGCACTGCGAAGCGCTTCCAGCAGATTGTCCGGCGCCTCTGGATGGACAGAGGTCACCGGCACAGGCGTCTTGCCCCTCTTAGAAGGAGGCCGCCTGCCCGAGCCCGGAACCACTGGAGGTTCCGGCACAGTGTTTGGCCGAGGGCCGAACTCGGAGCTTTCAGGGGCCTTGTCCCCTCGGCTCCCAGAGTCTGGAAGGCCGCCTTGAGGCGCCTTCGGGACTGTCTCCCCTCGACTCGGTGCCTCGTGAGACAGCACCTCGGCGTCGTCCGCAGGATAGGGGGAGGTGGCGGTCGGAACTGGATCGCTATCCATGTCCGACGATCCCAGGGAGCCGTCCGATGATACATCGATACGGGCTCGAGGCGGCCTGCATAATCATATTTCGGCGTTAGGTGAAGTAGTGCGGCAAAGGAATATTATGACTTACTCTGGTATCCGAATACTTACGACTTCTCCAGGGGCTTGGCCCTGGGCAGCCACTCGTCTGAGCCGTCGGCGGCGGTGGTGGAGTAGTCCGGAAGGAGAGATCTCCCCTTCTTGGACCCTTCGGCCTCCCCAGTTGGGGCGACCTTCCTTTTCTTGTCTCCCTCGTCTAGAGGGGGAGCATCCTCTTCTGCCTCCTCGTCTTCGGGGGAGGATTGCGCCTTAGAGTCCTCGGATGGTGAGTCCGACGACGCCTGGCGTCGGGAACTCTTTCGGGTTCCCTGGGCCTTCTTGGTCTTCTCCGGCACCGTATAAGGAGCCGAAGTCAGCATCGTCGCCAGAAGAGCGTCTGCTGGGCCTTCGGGCAAAGGAGCCGGACAGTCGATCTGTCCGGCCGTCTCCTGCCAGTCCTGTCAAAGGTACAGGAGTTTAGATCCCGCATGGAGTCAATCTATAAAAAATAAGTATCCTGTGAAAGGTAAAGCGGCTTACCGCACTGGCTTGGCGCTTCGCGCTGAATCCACGATCCTCAGTAATGGGAGGGGGACCTCGGCGCTCTTGAACAGCACCCTTCAGGCATCTGCATGAGTTGTGTCGAAGAGCCTGTTCAGAGTTCGGTGCTGCGCCGGGTCGAACTCCCACAAGTTGAAGTCCCGTTGTTGGCACGGGAGGATCCGGCAGTGGAGCATGACCTGGACTACGTTGACGAGTTTGAGCTTCTTGTTCACCATGTTCTGAATACATGTTTGGAGTCCGGTCAGCTCTCTCGAACTACCCCAGGATAGGCCCTTCTCTTTCCAGGAGGTGAGCCGTGTGGGGATGCCAGATCGGAACTCGGGGGTCGCTGCCCATGCAGGGTCACGCGGCTCAATGATGTAGAACCACCCCGATTGCCACCCCTTTATGGTTTCCACAAAGGAGCCCTCGAGCCATGTAACGTTGGGCATCTTGCCCACCATGGCACCTCGGCACTCCGCCTGGCGGCCGCCCACAACCTTCGGCTTGACATTAAAGGTCTTTAGCCATAAGCCGAAGTGGGGCTTGATGCGGAGAAAGGCCTCGCACACGACGATAAACAACGAGATGTTGAGGATGAAGTTCGGGGCCAGATCGTGGAAATCCAGGCCGTAGTAGAACATGAGCCCCCGGACGAATGGGTGGAGAGGGAATCCCAGTCCGCGGAGGAAATGGGTAAGGAACACTACCCTCTCATGGGGCCCAGGGGTGGGGATGAGCTGCCCCTCATCTGGGAGCCGGTGCGCGATGTCGTCGGGCAGGTATCCGGCTCTCCTCAGCTTCTTGATGTCTCCCTCCGTGACGGGGGAGACCATCCACCTGCCTCCCGCTCCGGACATGGTTGGAGAAGGTTGAGGTGGGAAGTGCGGACTTGGGAGCTAGAGCTCGAGTGTGCGAAAACGGATGAGCAAAGGAGGAAGAAGGCGTGGATGAAAAGGTGAATCCTTATCCCTTTATATGGACGGACGAAACTAAGCGTCCCCACTAGCCTAGTAAAACTCGCTTATCCCCCAAGCGCCATAATCGATGGCGCGGTTGGGTTACCCACGCCCGTATTGATGAGAATCCCGTGATAAGGGACACGATCTTTGCTTTGACAAGGCGTGTCAAAAAACTGCCTCGCGTTATGTGCGGGGCTAGTTAAAGGAAACGATTCGAATAATCACCGGGCCGTGACATAATGTCGTGTTGCCAAAACAAGTCAACAAATTGGATTTGTGGAAATATTATTCTCTCTACAGTGGTACGTGGAACTTGCAGTGTCGGACACTATTCTTATATTCAAATTCTTCCGTGGTATATTCAGAGGAGGAACCCGCCTTGCAATGCCGAAGACAATACTGCGCACCGGACTCATCGTCATTGAAGCCTGGTTCAGGGGCTACTGTGGGAGTCCTGGATTAGGGGGTCTCCGGACAGCCGGACTATCTCCATTTGCCGGACTGTTAGACTATGAAGATACAAGATTGAAGACTTCGTCTCGTGTCCGGATGGGACTCTACTTGGCGTGGAAGGCAAGCTAGGCAATACGGATATGGATATCTCCTCCTTTGTAACCGACCTTGTGTAACCCTAACCCTCTCCGGTGTCTATATAAACCGGAGGGTTTAGTCCATAGGACACAACAACTACAACATACAATCATACCATAGGCTAGCTTCTAGGGTTTAGCCTCTCTGATCTCGTGGTAGATCTACTCTTGTACTACCCATATCATCAATATTAATCAAGCAGGACGTGGGTTTTACCTCCATCAAGAGGGCCCGAACCTGGGTAAAACATCGTGTCCCCTGCCTCCTGTTACCATCCGCCTTAGACGCACAGTTCGGGACCCCCTACCCGAGATCCGCCGATTTTGACACCGACAAGAATCATGAAATTAGTTCTTCATACGAGCAGGGCTATGAATTGTGTCTTTGGGCAGGAAATGAAGCAATCAAAAGCGAGACAAACACCATTTTCCTACCCACGTATCTGTTGGGGAACGTAGTAATAATTCAAAATTTTCCTACGTGTCACCAAGATCAATCTAGGAGATGCTAGCAAAGAGAGAGAGAGAGAGGGAGTGCATCTTCATACCCTTGAAGATTGCTAAGCGTAAGCGTTATAAGAACATGGTTGATGGAGTCGTACTTGCGGCGATTCAAATCACGGAAGATCCGATCAAGCACCGAACGGACGGCACCTCCGCACTCAACACACGTATAGCCCGGGGATGTCTCCTCCTTCTTGATCCAGCAAGGGAGAAGAGAAGTCACTACACCACGGTACATTATTCCCTACCGATGTGTGTTGGGAAAGTTGTCAATTACCGACCGATCGTTGGTTGAGAAACCCCTCGTCGGACTGTTGGTTGGGAAACCTTTCATACGCCGACCAACAGACGGTCGGGAATGCATGCACAAATGCCATCGAGCGGTCGGTCGGCAATTCTTGTATACCCTTCGAACTATGGGTCGGTAAATAACGCCGACCGACCGCCTGTGGCTAAATGGGCCAAGCGCGCAGACGAAAAACTTTAGCACCAAGTTTTGGCCTAGCCCGCGAACCTCGCTGCTCTTTCCTTCCCAGTACCGTGAAATCCCTAATTCCCCACCACTAGCCGCCGCTCACGCCGCCCCCAACATCGCGACGCTCACTGCTCTCTCCGGTCGGCCGCTGCACCGCGCCGTCGTCCTCAAACCCTCCTGCCGCCCCCACAGCACCCATCCCCCCCGAGATCGAACCCTCTGCACCACCAAGGTGCTCCATCCCCACCCCGTCACTAAGAACTCCGGCCTCTTCGTCATCCTGGGTGCCAGGCAGATCCCGGGGAAGACTATGTCGGCCGTGGAGAATCACTTCCCACGCTATCTTGCTTACGTCGGCCCCACGTCGTCCTGCCTACCAGTGCCCCCCACGCGGCCCTGCTCCCCTCCGTTGCCCCCTCCAGGTTGCCGGCGGCGGAGATTTATGTCCGTGCGAACATCCCGGTGAGGCATCTCTCTCTCTCTCCTGACAACCAAATTCATCTCACAGATCGGAAACATCAGTGCCAGTGGGTTCTTCTTCAGAGACCATCCATTTGACGTTCTGCCCCGAGTCCCGAGGACCTTCTTATGTGCGGATGTTAAAAGACATGCCTTCTTTGTACCATTCGCGATCTGAAGAGACCAAAGTGAGTTCAGAGTGTACGTATTTCTCAAATTAGTTCTTGAGTGGACTATTTGCGTCTATGCTCTTCAATCATTGCAAACCTATTTCTGATATTCCCGTTGTGCTTCTGTTGGACAACTTCAGATTTGTGGGCAAAACTTTTTTCATAATCAGACATTTATATGTATAAATCTTATTCAATACAAATATCCTTTGTCCTTGCCAACGGGCACCCAGAAAACATTATTTGTTTGAAGTAAAGTACACACATGTAGCATTTGAGAGGGGATACAAAATAGTTTTGTAAAATAAGTTGGCCATAATCTGAAATCTGATTCTGAACTCTGTCGTGTTTTCTACAGCACTTACGTGTTAATGTAGATGGAATTGGATTATGAAACCAGCCTTACCATGATAAAAGTACTGAACCTGACATCTACAAAAATATATTCCTTGCATACTCTCTTGCTTTTCCTTGATGAGAAGCCTTATGTTCAACATGTATATTTCAGATTTTGTTTTTTCAGGTTATTTTTGTGTGGACAATGTATGATACAACCTGTATAATATTGTTGGTGAACATTTATGGTAGTGCCTGACAAAAGAAGGCAGCCAAACCTACTAACCAGCGGGATCCGAATGATGTGTGGATTTCCAAAAGGTATTTTCTTATACTGTTAGACCATGTTTGATATTGATTTCATGAATTCCTGCTAAAACATCATTGTTTCCTGTGAATTTCAATTCCTGTAGCACCTATTTTGTTTCCTGTGATCCACATGTTAGGCAAGAAATGGTTCGAGTCTGTAAAGTGTAGTCCTTGAAAACTAAATTAAATAGCTAGATAAGCACTGCCCATTAGTTTTCTCCCTCCTCCCCTCTCTACCTGCAGTGTACAGATTTCAACCCCGGTGACGGAATCATGCACCACATCGGCCCAGCATGCAATTTTATGTAAAAAAACTAGCACTACTTTGATTCATGGATTGATTTTTCTATGAGCGAGCAGTAGCGTTTCCTGCTTTCAGCATGTTGTCTATTCTACATATATCTATTTAACTTGTGTGAATCCTTTGTTTCAGACCTAAAATGTTTCCTCAAAATTAATAACTTGTGCCCTGTGAATCATTGCTGCTATTCTCTGTAGAAATGCCCAATTTGAAGCGGGATCACTAAGCATATTGATCACCATCTAAACATATTGGTGTCACATTTCAAGATTGATCTGTCATTGAATGCCATTTAGTGGACGTGTGTCAGCTTAAGAGTACAAATATATGAAGCATTTCTCCTCTTGTTATTGTACTTAGTTTTCCATCGATGACAGGAAGAAGAAGGCCATTCACAAGACCACGACCACTGATGGCAAGATCACGACCTTGAAAATGGTAGTAGTGAACACCATTCTTGGTATCGAAGAGGTCAACATTGTCAAGGATGACTTAGTTATCCAATTTCAGAATTCGAAATGTGAAATGTTGACATGTTATACCATTACTTCTATAGAATTGAGGATCCACTTACACATTTCTTCTAACATTGGTGATTCTTGATTTCTCCCAGTGCAAACATCCATCACAACACATGGGTAGTCACTGGAACACCACCGATGAAAAGTAACTCTTGCTTTAGAATCTTCATGGCTTAATTGTTTCGTCGAGTAGCCTTATTTTTCTGGAGCAACATAAATATCTTTAAGATATGTCAAACTGCTTTCGCAGGCAGTGATCTGAATTTTATTTGTACATCTACTTTTAAGTTTGATGGGTATGTAAATATTATTAATGTACATGGCATAATATGATATCCACTTGAACTCCTTGTCAATATTCAATATCAAAGTTGAATATGTCCGCCTTGCCCCAAACTCCACAGGCTTAGTCACTACAATTTAACTTTATTTATATATGCAATAAAAGTAGTTGAAAACCAAATTGGTAAATTCTAGTTGTACCATATTTGTTCTTTGAGAGCTGTACTACATTCTTTGACTTGACATAACTGCAATTTCACCTTTGGCCCTTTATTTTTGATAGAGCTGCAAGATATTCTGGCAACACTTATCAACCAACTGGTAAGTCCCTTTACATTCTCACATTAGTCCAATGGTTGCCTATGTTTCCGTCAAAATATCGCCATACTTGAATTGGAAGACAGTAAAACATTTGAACCAAACTAGTGCCTCTATACCATGCCTCAATAGGAAATTCCTTTTCGACAGGGCCTGATAACATGGATAGCTTGTGAAGCTATATAGCGATGTACCTCTTCTGGTTGTTGATTATTAAAATTTTATTGTTTGACACTCATCTCCACCCAATTAACTTTCAATGACCAGGAGCTAGTCATCCAAGGTGGCAACGGCATCGGTAAGATCTCACCTTGCTTTTTTACTTGGATTTATAGCCTGGGTTTGTTGGTGAAGTAATGATCGAAGGAGATATTAAATTGTTGTCTGTGATAGCAAATGGCTTGCCTACAACAGAGGACTTTGAGCATGTCACTGATTTGGAAATATTGAAGGTTCCACCTGTCCCCATGGATAAATTCATTTATCTTTTTATTGGGTTAATCTCTACAGCAAATAATTTTAAACATAGAATAGTGGTTCGTAGAACTGGGGTATCATGCGTGGGTAGTGACTACCTTATTGAAGATCCTTCTTCCTGTTTTGATTGCATTTTCGTTCACTATGTACTTGGTTACACCTTGTCATAAGACAGCACTCTTCAAAATTTTGTCAAAACTCTTCTTGTGTTCTGTTTATTCTAGAATTACAGCTCCTCACTTTGTGGTCAATACTTATGTGCCTCTTTTGCTGCCTTTGATAAAAGCATAAAAATGAGGTGGTGAACGAGGAGCTCTCGAATGAAGCACAGACATATGGAGACATCGAGTTGCTGCTGTTTGTTGATTATTATAACAAGTGGTACATAAATTCATATGTATCTTTTTATGGCACAGGGAAACTCTTTGCGTGACGGAAACTTAAAAAAAACTAATGATGGAAACTTACTACTACTGGCGTTTTGGATGGCCATGTGTACTATTATCATTTATCATGTTGCTGTTGGGGAACGTAGCAGAATTTTAAAATTTTCTATGCATCACCAAGATCAATCTATGGAGTCATCTAGCAACGAGGGAGAGGGGAGTGCATCTACATACCCTTGTAGATCATGCGCGGAAGCGTTCAAGAGAACGGGGTTGATGGAGTCGTACTCGTCGTGATCCAAATCACTGATGACCTAGCGCCGAACGGACGGCACCTCCGCGTTCAACATACGTACGGTTGGGAAAACGTCTCCTCCAACTTGATCCAGCAAGGGGGAAGGAGAGGTTGATGAAGATCCAGCAGCATGACGGCGTGGTGGTGGAAGCAACGGTGATCTCGGCAGGGTTCGCCAAGCTCAGGGAGAGGGAGGAGTGTCACGAGAGGGAGAGGGAGACGCCAGGGGCTAGGGTGCGGCTGCCCTCCCTCCCCCCACTATTTATAGGACCCCTAGGGGGGCGCCGGCCAAGGGGGTGGAGTGCCCCCCAAGCCAAGTGGGGCGCCCCCACCCCTAGGGTTTCCAACCCTAGGCGCAGGGAAGGCCCATGGGGGGTGCACCAGCCCATCTGGGGCTGGTTCCCCTCCTACTTCAGACCATGGGCCCCTTCGGGATAGGTGGCCCCACCCGGTGGACCCTCGGGACCCTTCCGGTGGTCCCGGTACAATACCGATTACCCCGAAAACCTTCCCGATGGCCGAAACTTGACTTCCTATATATAAATCTTCACCTCCGGACCATTCCGGAACTCCTCGTGACGTCCGGGGTCTCATCCGGGACTCCGAACAACTTTTGGGTTACCGTATACTAATATCTCAACAACCCTAGCGTCACCGAACCTTAAGTGTGTAGACCCTACGGGTTTGGGAGACACGCAGACATGACCGAGACGACTCTCCGGTCAATAACCAACAGCGGGATCTGGATACCCATGTTGGCTCCCACATGCTCCTCGATGATCTCGTTGGATGAAACACGATGTCGAGGATTCAATCAATCCCGTATACAATTCCCTTTGTCAATCGGTACGTTACTTGCCCAAGACTCGATCATCGGTATCCCAATACCTTGTTCAATCTCGTTACCGGCAAGTCACTTTACTCGTATCGTAATGCATGATCCCGTGATCAACCACTTGGTCACATTGAGCTCATTATGATGATGCATTAACGAGTGGGCCCAGATATACCTCTCCGTCATACGGAGTGACAAATCCTAGTCTCGATTCGTGCCAACCCAACAGACACTTTCGGAGATACCTGTAGTGTACTTTTATAGTCACCCAGTTACGTTGTGACGTTTGGCACACCCAAAGCACTCCCACGGTATCCGGGAGTTTCACAATCTCATGGCCTAAGGAAATGATACTTGACATTCGGAAAAGCCATAGCAAACGAACTACACGATCTTTGAGCTATGCTTAGGATTGGGTCTTGTCCATCACATCATTCTCCTAATGATGTGATCCCGTTATCAATGACATCCAATGTCCATAGTCAGGAAACCATGACTATCTTTTGATCAACGAGCTAGTCAACTAGAGGCTCACTAGGGACGTGTTGTGGTCTATGTATTCACACATGTATTACGATTTCCGGATAACACAGTTATAGCATGAACAATAGATAATTATCATGAACAAAGAAATATAATAATAACCATTTTATTATTGCCTCTAGGGCATATTTCCAACAGTCTCCCACTTGCACTAGAGTTAATAGTATAGTTACATTGTGATGAATCGAACACCCATGCAGTTCTAGTGTTGATCATATTTTGCTCTAGGGAGAGGTTTAGTCAACGGATCTGCCACATTCAGGTCCGTATGTACTATACAAATATCTATGTCTCCATTTTCAACACTTTCACGAATGGAGTTGAAGCGACGCTTGATATGTCTGGTCTTCCTGTGAAACCTGGGCTCCTTGGCAAGGGCAATAGCTCCAGTGTTGTCACAGAAGAGAGTCATCGGGCCCGACGCATTGGGTATGACTCCTAGGTCGGTAATGAACTCCTTCACCCAGATTGCCTCTTGTGCTGCCTCCGAGGCTGCCATGTACTCCGCTTCACATGTAGATCCCGCCACAACGCTTTGCTTGCAACTGCACCAGCTTACTGCCCCACCATTCAAAATATACACATATCCGGTTTGTGACTTAGAGTCATCCAGATCTGTGTATAAGCTAGCATCGACGTAACCCTTTACGACGAGCTCTTCGTCACCTCCATAAACAAGAAACATATCCTTAGTCGTCTTCAGGTACTTCAAGATATTCTTGACCGCTGTCCAGTGTTCCATGCCGGGATTACTTTGGTCCCTTCCTACCAAACTTACGGCAAGGTTTACATCAGGTCTGGTACACAGCATAGCATACATGATAGACCCTATGGCCGAGGCATAGGGGACGACACTCATCTTTTCTCTATCTTCTGCGGTGGTCGGGCATTGAGCCGTGCTCAATCTCGTACCTTGCAATACAGGCAAGAACCCCTTCTTTGACTGATCCATTTTGAACTTCTTCAATATCTTGTCAAGGTACGTACTCTGTGAAAGACCAATGAGGCGTCTCGATCTATCTCTATAGATCTTGATGCCTAATATATAAGCAGCTTCTCCAAGATCCTTCATTGAAAAACACTTGTTCAAGTAGGCCTTTATGCTTTCCAAGAATTCTATATCATTTCCCATCAACAGTATGTCATCCACATACAATATGAGAAATGCTACAGAGCTCCCACTCACTTTCTTGTAAATGCAGCCTTCTCCATAAGTCTGCGTAAACCCAAACGCTTTGATCATCTCATCAAAATGAATGTTCCAACTCCGAGATGCTTGCACCAGCCCATAAATCGAGCGTTGGAGCTTGCACACCTTGTCAGCATTCTTAGGATCGACAAAACCTTCTGGCTGCATCATATACAATTCTTCCTTAAGGAAACCATTAAGAAATGTCATTTTGACGTCCATTTGCCATATCTCATAATCATAGAATGCGGCAATTGCTAACATGATTCAGACGGACTTCAGCTTCGCTACGGGTGAGAAAGTCTCATCGTAGTCAACCCCTTGAACTTGTCGATAACCCTTAGCGACAAACCGAGCTTTATAGATGGTTACATTACCATCTGCGTCTATCTTCTTCTTAAAGATCCATTTATTTTCTATGGCTCACCGATCATCGGGCAAGTCAGTCAAAGTCCATACTTCGTTTTCATACATGGATCCTATCTCGGATTTCATGGCTTCCAGCCATTTGTCAGAATGTGGGCCCGCTGTCGTGGTTCTAACTCTGACAGTGAGGTAGGGGGTATGTATGGAGAGGCTAGATCTCAGCTATGGAGAAGTCGTAAATACACCAGGATGTACGAGTTCAGGCCCTTCGCGGAGGAAGTAACAGCCCTACATCTCGGTGCCCGGAGGCGGTCGACTGGATTATGTGTGTATGAATTACAGGGGTGCCAGCCCCTGCTACTGAGGAGGGGGGTGGCTTATATAGAGTTTGCCAGACCCCTCCGGTCCTCAGTAATGCAGGGTTAAAATACATTAAGACTGGGCGTTACTAGTAATGTCCCTAATAAAGTTCTATGATGACCATAAGGACTACTTAATGGCCGACCGTTTGCTTGCGGAGTGACTTTAGATCTCCTGTCAGTCGAGTGGTTGGCTTCGTAGTCGAGTGGTAGCTTCCTGGTCGAGTGTCTTGAATCCGTCGAGTGGGATACCTTCAAGTCGATTGAAAGGTGACTTCTTCCAGGGATGTCCTTGGGTAGGGCTCTTAGGACAGGTCCATGCCCCTACCCTAGGTACATAGCTTCATCATTAGCCCCCGAATGGATCGAGGTTCGAGTGGGGAAGGAGTTGGGGGTCCTTCCGACTGGTTCTTAGCGTTACACGAATGTCTTGTACTGGATCAATCGTCACGGATGACGTTGTCAACTTCTTTCGGTCACCTTGATCCATTCTTGGTCTCTCGTCGAGTGAATTTCCTTACTTGTGGAATACCGAGTGCCGGCACGAGCGGGCTCTTCAGTTTGACGAGTTGTTCTGCAGCCCGCGGATTTTGCGGCATTTGAATTTCGGGAAGCGAGCGGGACGGGGGCGGCTGAAGTAGTCGGATGGGATAGGATGGAAGCTCCTCGATCTCCGCGCCACCTTTTTCGCCACGTACCGCGCGCGCCTGTTGCGGGATTTGACGGGATCGCCCGGGCCTACCGGTCAGCCACTCGGAAGCGGCTCCTTATAAGTTGCCGGCTCGGGGCTCCCCAACAGTGTGCTCTCGCCTTTCCTTCTCCCCCCGCAAGGTCCTCCACCACCTCCGCTCTCACCCTAGCATCGTAGGTCCGTTCGAGCCTCGCCGGCGACGATGGTGAAGGACAAGACGCCGGCTTTGGAGCGCGCGAAGAAGGCGGCGGTGCAGGGGAAGGGGAAGAAGTCCGCTCGGGGCGGATCTTCCTCGAGGACTGCTCTGCCCAGGGATTGGATCCAGGGCGACTGGATGCCCTCGGTGATCCGGCAGGAAGATCTTGACGACATGGTCGAGGGGGGAGCCATTCCCCATGAAGCTGCGCGTCTCCTGGGGAGAGAAGTCAAACCCCAACCTCGTGACGGTGAGTGCGTCCTCCTCGCCACCCATATCGATCGCGGATTTTCTCTACCTCCTCATCCTTTTTTCCGGAGCTTTTTGAACTTCTTCGGAGCGCAGCTCCACCATTTCACTCCCAATTCCATCGTGTATCTTGCGGCTTTCGTTTCCTTGTGTGAAAGTTTCTTGGGTTGCCGCCCTCATTGGGGACTCTTTAAACACATCTTCACTTGCCATTCCCAATTGGTAAAGAAAGCCAAGTCGAGTGACGAACGAACGCAAGTGATCCAGCTATGCGAGGGCCTGGCGATCCAGATGAGGGGTAAAAGTTCTTTTCCGTCTATCACTTTCCCCGAGTCGGTCCGTGGTTGGCAGTTGACCTGGTTTTATTGCCAAGACCAGGTGACCCCAGGGCAGTCGACTGGTCTTCCCCCTTTCTCTCTGGACCGAGCTCAAAAGCCTGCCTCTCTGAAAGTGCTGCCGGAGGAAAAGGAGCAAGTCAAGGTGCTGGTTGGTCGAGTGGTTCAGCTTTTCCGAGAGGGCGTGACCAGCATGGACTTGTTGGAGGTCTTCCTTCGGAGGCGCATCCAACCGCTTCAGGCTCGTGACCACCCTATGTGGCTGTACTCGGGTCTCGACGACACCACTCGGGTTCACCCAGAGGAGGTCACCGACGAGATGCTGGAAGGGTGGCTGTCGAGCATCACAGGGAACAAAGACAACCCCCGAGGAGCCAGGAGGGTTCCCCCGCTTGACAGTATATACGACGTGGACCAGGTCTGACCTTGTGTTCCCGACTGAGATCTTGCTTTCTTCATTTGCTCTCTTTGAATCGGTCGACTGACTTTCGACTTGTCTGCTATTCTCCAGGCAACTACAGAGATGTATTCGACACCCAACGGAGCACAGGGGCAGGCCGAGGAAGGGGAGGCGAGTGGAGGCGAAAGTGGAGACGAACAGGGGGAGTGGGAGTCTGACAGCGAAGGAGAGGGAGACGACGACGTCGACTCCAGCAAAGAGGAGGAGGAGGAGGAGGAAGCTGAACCTCCCCGCTCGGAAAGGTGATCCAAGCTTACACACGACCCTGCGCGGGAACGTCGTAAGGCGACTGCTCCCGTTGGGCAGTCGTCGAAGCGCCCTCGGACCTCTTCTCCAGCGCCGACTGAAAAAGCTCCCAAGCACCCCCGTGCGGCGCCGTCCAAGCCACCCAAGGCTCTGCCCAAGATGAGGATGGCTGTCCCCACCATTTCTGGGTAATGATAAAACTTGTTCTCCTTTGTCGACCGTGGACGGATCCTTGGTCGATCCACTGAGCCGACTGACTGTCTTTCAAATTTTGCAGTGCTGCTACTTCCGAGATCTCCGCCAAGGACGATGATCAAGAGATGGAAGATGCTGTTACTTCCAACCCTAGTATGATTACTGATGTTCTGCCTTGAATCGACTGACGATTTCTTATAACTCTGGTCGATTGAATTTTTCTCGTAGCTCCTCCTCATGTTATTAACCTTCCTGACGACGAAGACAAAGCGCCGCTGAGAGTGAGGCGGAACAGGAAAGCGTCGGCTGGCGAGACTCCACAATCCACTCTGGCGCCTGAGGTCGTAGCTCGAGACGGTGGCGATACCACCCAGGCTTCTGTGACTTTCGCCAATCCTCTGATGAGTGTGCGGCCCTCGACGTCGACCGTAAATCCGCCTTCGCTCTTCGCCACACACCACGTCCCTGAGGACCAAGTGGGTGCAGCTAAGGAAGCTATACGCCAGGCAGGCATCATGATGGAGCAGGTCAAGGTGGTTCGAGAAGCCAGCCAAACGGCTTATGACGCGAGTTCAGCTCTTCAGAGTAACGTCCAGGTCAGTCGATTCACTGCTTGTTCCGTTAGGGTATGCTGTCTGAAGAATCTCTTTTCCGAAGATCTTTTAAATCTGTACACCCACTGGGTGTTTCTGTTAAGTTTTTTGGTCGAGTGGGGGCACGCTGAGTGCACCCACTGGGTGTAGTCCCCGAGACTACGGTGGACTGCTGGCAGTCGACTGTAGTCTTTATATTGTGTTGCTGTAGTTTTACTCATTCACTCGGTCTGGCCAGGCCATGTCGAATGAAACTGTATCCGGTCGACTGCGGGCAGTCAATTTTTTTTTCAAAACCAGTGGGGGCACGCTGAGTGCACCCACTGGGTGTAGTCCCCGAGACTACTGTTGAATGTTTTTGATTCAGCTGTAGTCTTAGAAACGTCATCATTGTCTCTTGGTTACTTGGAAGCAACTTATCTTGGACCTCCGTCGACTGACTTTTGCAGAAATCCTGTGAACTTGTGGCTCTCTACACTGAGTTGGAGAACAAACAGATCCAGCTCGACCTTGACTTGAAGCTCGCTCAACAGAACCTGCAGAAGGCGCGAGACGAAGCAAAAGGTATGGCTGGCGAGGTTTCTCATTCTTGACGTGTGACTTCCCTTTCTTACCCATTCTTGATGTTGAGTTCACTCGACGTTCTGTAGATAAACTGGAGGAAGCTCTGAAGAAGAAGGATCAAGATCTTGCCGAAGCACAGAAGGAGGCCTCGAGCAAAACGAAGCTTGCAGAAGAGAAACTGGCTTCGGTCGGAACTCTTGAACAGGAGAACTCCAGACTGAAAACTGCTCTCGAGACAGCTAATCGAGAGGTCAGCCGACTGAAGAACGACAAGATGGTTCTGCACGACCAGGCGGGTGAGCTGGCGGGGAAGGTAAACGATCTGGAGGCTTATCTCGGTGGACTCGCCAAGAAGCTGTTCGTCATGCTTGAAGGTAATTATTCCGACCCGGCTGTCTTGCAGTTACCAAGCCCGCGTAAGGCCACTGTCTGAAAGTGCAACTATCCCTAGGTGGTTTTGGTAATTCATAACAACATATAGCTCATTGAGCTAATACTATTCCAAGATGATTATTTCAGGAAAGCTCAATGATTGGCATGGCATGGATGTGAAAGTGGAACCCTCAAAATGCTAAGGACAAAGGATTGGCTCAAGCTCAAAAGCTCAAGACTCTTCATTTTATATTTTAGTGATCCAAGATCACATTGAGTCTTTAGGAAAAGCCAATACTATCAAGGAGGGATGAGGTGTTGCTTAATGAGCCTCTTGCTTCATGTGCTTAGTGATATGCTCCAAAACCCTCAACTACTTTCCCATATCCACATTTGACCTAAACCCTAAGCCAAACTCGGTCATACCGATTCTTCCTATCCGGCGCCACCGAGTTTCATTTGTCAAAAGCCACTGCCAAACCCTAGCATTTCGGTTCTACCGATAGGGATCTCGGTCTCACCGAGATGGGATTGCAAACTCTCTGTTTCCCTTTCGTAACTTTTCGGTCTCACCGAAAGAGCGAATCAGTCCCACCGAGATTGCAATGTAAATTCAGTGTTTCCTTTTTGTAACTTTTCGGTCTCACCGAAAGAGCAAATCGGTCCCACCGAGTTTGCCTGACCAACTCTCTGGTTAGCTAATTACCAAATTCGGTCTCACCGAGTTTGTGTAATCGGTCTCACCGAGATTACGTTATGCCCAAACCCTAACCATATCGGTCCTACCGAGTTGCATGTCAGTCCCACCGAAAATCTCTAACGGCCACTAGGTTTACATTTTCGGTCCGACCGAGTTTGTTGATTTGGTCCCACCGAGATTGGAAAACTGTGTGTAACGGTTGGATTTTGTGTGGAGGCTATATATACCCCTCCACCTCCTCTTCATTCGAGGAGTGAGCCATCAGAACACACACACAATTCCAACTCATATGTTCTGAGAGAGAACCACCTACTCATGTGTTGAGACCAAGATATTCCATTCCTACCATATGAATCTTGATCTATAGCCTTCCCCAAGTTGCTTTCCACTCAAATCTTCTTTCCACAAAATCCAAATCCTATGAGAGAGAGTTGAGTGTTGGGGAGACTATCATTTGAAGCACAAGAGTAAGGAGTTCATTACCTACACACCATTTGTTACTTCTTGGAGAGTGGTGTCTCCTAGATTGGCTAGATGTCACTTGGGAGCCTCCGACAAGATTGTGGAGTTGAACCAAGGAGTTTGTAAGGGCAAGGAGATCGCCTACTTTGTGAAGATCTACCGCTGGTGAGGCAAGTCCTGTGTGGGCGATGGCCATGGTGGGATAGACAAGGTTGCTTCTTCGTGGACCCTTTATGGGTGGTTGCTTCTTCGTGGACCCTTCGTGGGTGGAGCCCTGTGTGGACTCGCGCTACCGTTACCCTTTGTGGGTGGAGCCCTGTGTGGACTCGCGCAACCGTTACCCTTTGTGGGTTGAAGTCTCCATCAACGTGGATGTAGGATAGCACCACCTATCCGAACCACGGGAAAACATCCGTGTCTCCAATTGCGTTTGAATTCTCCAAACCCTTCCCTTTACATTCTTGCAAGTTGCATGCTTTACTTTCCGTTGCCAATATACTCTTTGCATGCTTGCTTGAATCGTGTGATGATTGCTTGACTTGTCCTACAATAGCTAAAATCTGCCAAGAACTAAAATTGGGAAAAGGTTAAGTTTTTATTTGGTCAAGTAGTCTAATCACCCCCCCTCTAGACATACTTTCGATCCTACAAGTGGTATCAGAGCTTTGGTCTCCATTTGCTTTGATCTCCATAGCTTTTGGTGGTCATAGCCTTGGCTTCACAACCTAGGAGAGTATGGCATCTAGCGAGGGAAATTATCACCGTAGAGGTCCTTACTTTGATGGTACTAATTTTGCTAGTTGGAAGCATAAAATGAAAATGCATATTCTTGGACATAACCCCGCCGTTTGGGCTATTGTGTGTGTTGGTTTGCAAGGTGACTTCTTTGATGGGAAAGAACCAAACCGTGAAGCTACCGCGGATGAGTTGAAGATGTTGCAATACAATGCTCAAGCTTGTGATATTCTCTTCAACGGATTGTGCCCTGGAGAATTCAACAAAATCAGCCGTCTTCAGAATGCAAAGGAAATTTGGGACACTTTGATTGATATGCACGAAGGTACCGACCCGTTAAGGAATCCAAGTTGGATGTGCTTCAAAGTCAACTTGACAAGTTCAAGATGAAGGATGGTGAAGGTGTCGCTGAAATGTACTCTAGGCTTGCTCTCATCACAAATGAGATTGCCGGCTTAGGAAGTGAAGAGATGACCGATAGTTTCATCATCAAGAAGATTCTAAGATCCTTGGATGGAAAATATGATACCGTGTGCACATTGATCCAAATGATGCCCAATTACAAAGATCTCAAGCCAACGGAAGTGATTGGAAGAATTGTTGCTCATGAGATGTCACTTAAGGATAAAGAGGAACTTCACAACAAGTCAAGTGGTGCCTATAAAGCCTCATGTGAAGCCCCCGCATCATCAAGTGAGAAACAAGACTTCAATGAAGAATTGAGCTTAATGGTGAAGAACTTCAAAAAGTTCTACAAGAGTAGAAGCAAAGATAGAAGCTTCAAGTCAAGGTCCTACAATGACAGAAGATCTTCTAGTCGAGAGCGAAACTGCTACAGTTGTGGAAGACCTGGACACTATTCCAATGAGTGTACGGCTCCCTACAAGAGAAGAGAAGATTCTCCAAAAAGAAGAAGCAAAGAATCACCACCAAGAGAGAGAAGGAGTAGAGATGATCGTTATGAACGAAGATACTCACGGAGAAGCAAGGATTCGGAAAGGAAGGAAAAATCATCAAGGAGCTACACAAGACGAAGACATCAAGCTCATGTTGGTGAACGGGTATCCGGCTCCGACTCCGACAGCCACTCCGAGAGAAGTTATCACTCCGACTCCGAAGATACTCAAGATGAAGGTGTTGCCGGTCTAGCACTTGTGTCAACCAACTCCTACGACATATTTGACTCACCAAATGAAGAAATTGGAAGATGCTTCATGGCCAAAGGTCCTAATGTAACGCACCCCGAGTATGTTGATTTCAATAGTGATGAAGATGACTTGTTAGGTGATGATTTGCTTGTTGACAACTCTAGTGATGAATACTATGATGAAACGTTAATTAATCATGCTAATCAAGATAAAACGAATGACAATGATAAGGAGAAGATTGAGGCTCTAACTAAAGAACTAAACACTCTTAAGTTAGCTCATGAAACTATCTTCGAAGATCATCGAGAACTTTTAAGAGCTCATGAGAAATTACGCTTTGAAAAGCTCAATCTTGAGCAAGAGCATGAGTTCTTAAAAGCAATCAATGATGATCTCCGCAAGAAAAGTTCTCCTTACATTGCCAAGCGTTTACTCTTATCCACTTACATGCCTCAAGTCAAGTCTAGTAACAAGAACAAGAAAGATTCTTCCTCTAGTAGTAACAATGATCATGCTAAATCCAATATTGTTGATTCTAGTAGTTCTCTTGATTCCACTAATGATTCTCTTAGCCAAGTTACACTTGAGCAAGAAAATAGCTTATTGAAGGGAATTATAGAGAAAGGAGTGTACAAAAGCCTTGCCGGGAGTAAGCAATTCGAGGAAATTATGCGCAAGCAAGGAATGCACCGGAAGAATCAAGGTGTTGGTTTTGAACGAAAGTTCAATGCCAATGGAGTTGAGTGGGAAGAAGATCAATACCCCAAGACAAAGTTTGTTCCTCAACAAGAGAAGTATGATACTTCTTTCAAGGGGACACAAACTCAAGATGATCTTCCACCACAAGACTACAAGCAAAAAGGCAAGGACAAGCTTCAAGAGGAAAATGATGCATTTGAAGAAGCTCCTAAGACCTTAGTTAAGTGGATTCCCAAGACTACTTCAAGTTCCACTTCATAAAGTACAACTACAACTCAAAGGATTCCCATCAAGATGGTGTGGATCCAAAAGAAGAAGAACTAGAGAGTTCTTGAGGGTGACTCCGCCAACATACTTCACTCTTATCATTTTGGCAAGAACAAGTGCAATCAACTTCCACATCTTGCACTAGTTCAAGGAGTCACAAACCCTCTTGTTGGTAAGACAAGGGACAAGGTAACCTAAAAGTTTTCATGGACATCATCTTGTGTGTGCATCACTCTATGTCTATGGATATCCTTGTTTGTTCCTTGTAGGACTAACCCATGTAGGTATTGAAAGTGCAATTCACTCAAATGGATAGCTCCAAGTGATCTACATCAACATTGAGCATCCACATCTTCAACATCTACATGAAGTCATCATCGACAAAACCCGAGGTTAGTTCATCCCTCTAAGGGGGGATATCACATCTAGGGGGAGCTTTACTCTAAGACTTGAGCTAAAGCAACTCTAAAGATGTGAACACAACAATGCTTTATGTAAAAGTGGTAACCCCACTTGAGCTTAAACGATGAGTATGACCTATGATCAAGTGTTCTCACTTGACTCCTAAGTCAATATACTCATATATAGATGACCTAGTCATCACAAATTGCTTGATAGATGCTAGAATTGGTTGTGCATGCCTTGTCACATATTTCATTTGCCATCTTATTGTGTGAGCATGCTGGTTGCATATTTTACTCATTCGAGGACATCCACTTGTTGTTTTGATTGTCTAGTTTTATTTCCTTTTGCCAAGTGGATGGACAAGAGTGCCTAAGAACCTCCTCTAGCTATCTATGCTTTTCTCGTCTCAAACTCTATTCATGCTGCATCACAAAATTTGATCAAGTCAGATTTGAACCACTCTGTGTGAGGAGCGCTCGGAGTCCCCGATTCGTCATAGACTTAAACTTCCAAAACCTCTTTATGATTCTCGGTCTGACCGATACCCCACTTTCGGTCTTACCGAGATCATTAAGTTGATCTAGGTTTTCGATCTCGGTGCAACCGATTTGAACCTTTCGGTCACACCGAGTTTCAGTAACTGCCTGCAGTTATGAATCTCGGTGCCACCGAGTTGTTCCACTCGGTCACACCGACAGGGTCGGGCTATATATAGTCACTGGCAAAATTTTGGAAATTTCTCCGAACCCCTTCGCCCGCGTGATAGCCTGCTCTGCCAACGTGGTCTCCGGATCGTCTCCTCGCCGCCAGCCGCCTCCAGTCGCTGGTCTCCATCACCGTCAACGGGAATTCTACCCCGCCGTTGTCGCCGTAGCGAGTCTCCGCCGAACTAGGGTATGGACTCGATCTTTGTGCTATTCTCCAATCCGATTCTTAGCACATTGTGATCATCATGATTCTTGCCACGATTGAAACACTCATATCCAGTCAATGCGCTCGTAGAATAGGTTTGATTCGAAAATTTTAGGGTTAGGTTTCCGCCGAAACCATCTCGGACCCACCGAGTTGAAAAACTCGGTCCCACCGATTTGGCCGATGCCATTGCACAAGTGAGACTCGGTCTGACCGAGAATTACTTATCGGTGTGACCGATTTTGGAACTTTGTGAAACCCTAGCAGTCTCGGTGCCACCGAACTGTGACTCGGTCTGACCGAGTTCACTAGTTTAGGTGCCAAAACTGCTTCGGTATCACCGAGTTTAAAAATCGGTAGATCCGAGATGATTTCAGTGGGAAACTAAAACTAAGTTTTTGGATCATTCTTTTGCAAAAATCTCTGCATTTTGTGATGCTCATCCACTCTACCTCATCTATAAACTATTCACAGGGTCAGCAGTCAGCTTGTTCATCATGTCAGACCAGAGTGACAGCCAGAATGTGTCAGAACAGCAAGTGGTGATGAGTGAGGGCACTAGTCCCTCCAGCTCTTCAGATGATGGCAGCAGAAGTACCCCAAGCAATTTGCCAAAAGCTGCCACTAGACAGAGGAAGAAGAGAACTTCAGATTCTGAAGATGAAGATTATGTGGCAGAGGAAGAGGCCACATCAAAGAGAATTGAGCCAGCTCAAGGCACAAAGCCAGGACTGAAGATCAAAAGGCCAGCAGGCAGGCAGCCTATGTCAAAGGCTAGAGCTTCAACTGAACAGCCTGCACTCAAAGAGCCAGTTGCTGCTGAAGGCAAGAAGAGGAAGGAAAGGGTCAAGAAGACCATAGCCAGAGTGCTTGGAAAGGCTTCCATCATGGAAGAGGAAGAGGAAGAAGAGGTTGCTGCACCAGCACCTAAGGCACCCAAGCTAATGGGTGATGCTATCAAATCAGGGGCTACTGCATCTAAGCCCAAGGCTGCATCAAAGGTCAAGACAGCACCAAAGAGAAATACAAGGAGCATACCTGCTGCTGAAAAGAACAAGGCCCCAGTGCCTGAAGCTGCTGAAGAAGTGGATGAAGAGCAAGTTCTCAGAAAACTCAAGCCCAAGATCCCAGACCACAACGATGCTCATCCTGTGGCTGAGGACATGAAGCTCAGGAGAGACTCAGGGTTGAGGAAGTGGAGAGAAGCAGACCCATATGCTTCAAGGAGAAGGACTGCTGTGGACTACAGATTTCACACCAAGGAACAACAGGACTTCTATGAGACAGTGCTGCTAGATAAGAAGCCCATAGTTTGTGACATGAGATGGGTCGACTGGACCTACATGAAGGAAAATGAGGAACACTACCCTGGAGTGTATGACAGCTTTAGTGCGTGTGGAGTTGCAGACTTTGTTGGGCAGAAGCTCACAAAGTGGAACGAGGAGCTAATCATGCAGTTCTACTCCACAGCACACTTCTACCCAGATGGAAGGATCACATGGATGTCTGAAGGTACGAGGTACCAATCAACTGTTGAGGAATGGGCAAAGTTGATCAATGCCCCAGAGGAGCAAGCAGATGCATTTATGCCAAGAAGAAGATGGACCACAACTCTATGTCCAACATGTACAAGGAAATTCCAAACGAAGCACTTGAGTCTTTCAAATTTGGCTCAGTGCACTATCTTCTGTCAGGGCTGCCAACAATCAATTGGATATTGAGGCACACTCTCTTGCCCAAGTCAGGTGATCACAAGATGATCAGAGGCCATGCAATCAATTTGCTTCATGTATTTGATGTGCCTCAGAAGTTCAAGGTGATGAGCCTCATAGTGGAAACTATCAAAAGGACTGCAGCAGATCAGAAGAGGAGTTGCGGATATGCCCCTCAGATTCAGGAGCTCATCAACTCAAAGATGGGCACGGGCATATACTTATTGGACAAGGAACACCTGCCCATCCGTCCAGATTTTGAGGACAATCAAGTAGTCATGACTGAGAATGAGCCATCATCTGCCCAAGCACAAGCCAAGAAGGAGAAGGCAAGGAAGGAGAAAGCTGCCAAGATGCCAACTCAAGAGGAGGCATCTGAATATTTCTTGAAGACCAAACAAGAGCAGCTTGGTTACCTGATTGCATCCACCCTGCGGATTGAGAAAGGACTAGCCACCCTAACTCATAACCAGGCAAGCTTAGAAAGGATCATGGAACAAAAGTTCTATGACTTGGATGTCAAGGTGACAGAGATTCAGACTGCAGTGGAGCAGCTCCAGGATGACATGCAGGAGAGGAGAGGCAGGACTACCACTGATGCCTTTGCCAGAGTGCCACGAGGTCCGAGGTCGTCTGCCGTGCCAGTTGCTGACACCAGAGCCACCACTTCAGCACCAGCTACAGCCTCAGTTCCACCAGCTCCAGCATCTACTTCAGCTCCAACTCCAGCATCTACTTCAGCGTCTACGGAAGCCTTCATCCTTGGAGTGATCCGGACTCCACCACCACCTGAAGATCAAGCCTGAGCGTCGATCTAGCACTATGCATTTTCTAGGAACTTTTTGGTAACTTGTTGCCAAAGGGGGAGAAAAATGTATAGATCATAGGCTTCGAGAGAGAGAGAGAGAGTGTTGCTTTTTTTCTCTCTTGCTTTATTTGGTTTTTTTTCGAACTTTGTTTGCTTTTGAGTGCTTGAGATACTACGTCATTATCTGTGAGACATTGATGATCATGTGTTTGATCATAAGCTACACTTAATGTTTGCTTAATGCTATTATCTTATCTATCTTATGTGATCATTCACTATTCTTGGTGATGAGTGCATGTATTTCATTCTTATCATTTTAAGCGCTCCACCAAGATGTATGTGACATGGAAGAGTAACCCATGACTCTAACTCCTTGTGCATTTGCAGTCCAAAGCAAATTTTAAATATGCACAAATTTAGGGGGAGCTCTTACTTATCACATACTTCTCAAAGCGACGATATATTTCATGCTTATTATCATTTGTCGAAGCTTTGATCTATATGTTGTCATCAATTACCAAAAACGGGGAGATTGAAAGTGCAACTATCCCTAGGTGGTTTTGGTAATTCATAACAACATATAGCTCATTGAGCTAATACTATTCCAAGATGATTATTTCAGGAAAGCTCAATGATTGGCATGGCATGGATGTGAAAGTGGAACCCTCAAAATGCTAAGGACAAAGGATTGGCTCAAGCTCAAAAGCTCAAGACTCTTCATTTTATATTTTAGTGATCCAAGATCACATTGAGTCTTTAGGAAAAGCCAATACTATCAAGGAGGGATGAGGTGTTGCTTAATGAGCCTCTTGCTTCATGTGCTTAGTGATATGCTCCAAAACCCTCAACTACTTTCCCATATCCACATTTAACCTAAAACCTAAGCCAAACTCGGTCATACCGATTCTTCCTATCCGGCGCCACCGAGTTTCATTTGTCAAAAGCCACTTCCAAACCCTAGCATTTCGGTTCTACCGATAGGGATCTCGGTCTCACCGAGATGGGATTGCAAACTCTCTGTTTCCCTTTCGTAACTTTTCGGTCTCACCGAAAGAGCGAATCGGTCCCACCGAGATTGCAATGTAAATTCAGTGTTTCCTTTTTGTAACTTTTCAATCTCACCAAAAGAGCAAATCGGTCCCACCGAGTTTGCCTGACCAACTCTCTGGTTAGCTAATTACCAAATTCGGTCTCACCGAGTTTGTGTAATCGGTCTCACCGAGATTACGTTATGCCCAAACCCTAACCATATCGGTCCTACCGAGTTGCATGTCAGTCCCACCGAAAATCTCTAACGGTCACTAGGTTTACATTTTTGGTCCGACCGAGTTTGTTGATTCGGTCCCACCAAGATTGGAAAACTGTGTGTAACAGTTGGATTTTGTGTGGAGGCTATATATACCCCTCCACCTCCTCTTCATTCGAGGAGTGAGCCATCAGAACACACACACAATTCCAACTCATATGTTCTGAGAGAGAACCACCTACTCATGTGTTGAGACCAAGATATTCCATTCCTACCATATGAATCTTGATCTCTAGCCTTCCCCAAGTTTCTTTCCACTCAAATCTTCTTTCCACAAAATCCAAATCCTATGAGAGAGAGTTGAGTGTTGGGGAGACTATCATTTGAAGCACAAGAGCAAGGAGTTCATTACCTACACACCATTTGTTACTTCTTGGAGAGTGGTGTCTCCTAGATTGGCTAGGTGTCACTTGGGAGCCTCCGACAAGATTGTGGAGTTGAACCAAGGAGTTTGTAAGGGCAAGGAGATCGCCTACTTCGTGAAGATCTACCGCTAGTGAGGCAAGTCCTTCGTGGGCGATGGCCATGGTGGGATAGACAAGGTTGCTTCTTTGTGGACCCTTTGTGGGTGGTTGCTTCTTCGTGGACCCTTCGTGGGTGGAGCCCTTCGTGGACTCGCGCAACCGTTGCCCTTGGGTGGAGCCCTATGTGGACTCTCGCAACCGTTACCCTTTGTGGGTTGAAGTCTCCATCAACGTGGATGTAGGATAGCACCACCTATCTGAACCACGGGAAAACATCCGTGTCTCCAATTGCGTTTGAATTCTCCAAACCCTTCCCTTTACATTCTTGCAAGTTGCATGCTTTACTTTCCGTTGCCAATATACTCTTTGCATGCTTGCTTGAATCGTGTGATGATTGCTTGACTTGTCCTACAATAGCTAAAATCTGCCAAGAACTAAAATTGGGAAAAGGTTAAGTTTTTATTTGGTCAAGTAGTCTAATCACCCCCCCTCTAGACATACTTTCGATCCTACACTGTCTTATTCTTGAATCGGTTTTGCAGAATTCTGCCAGAGCTTCGAAGAGGAAACCAGTCGAGTGGAGCCAGGCTTGGATCCCGCCAATTCTCTCGTGAAGGATGAGGCTGCTATGAACGTGCTCCGACTGGAGTCTCATGTTACCAGCGTTGTTGACTATCTTGCTCGGCTGAAGGTTGCGATGTCGCGGATCGACACATCACTCTGGCCTGGAACGATGCTTCAAAACGACCTCGAGTCCCTGATGGTTCGACTGGATGAAGTCCCGGGTCAAGTGGTGGAATGGAAGAAATCTTCTGCTAGATGTGGTGCTGATGTCGCTCTGTCTCTGGTCCGCGTCCATTGCAAGGAGGCGCGAGAAGAAAAGCTGGCCGCCATCCAAGTTGCCAATACCAGGAAGCACAGCTTTCAAGACTTCATGGAGACTTTCATTGCTGCTGCTACTCGTATTGCAGACGGGATCGACTTGGACGAGTTCGTCGCCCCTTCCAGTCCTCCGCTTGAGGAATGAAAAACTTTTATGCTTCACTTTAAATTTGCCTCGGAATGCCGAGTGGATTCTGTAACCGTTAAACTCTGTCGAGCCAAGGGCTCGAGTACTTTGATCTGAGGTCTTGGACCTTTGGGTTTTATCCAAACTTGATTTATCATTGAATATCTTCGGGAATTATCTGCCGAGTGGAACTTGGCCTTCACTCGAAATAACTTCGTATTTGTGGTGCAGCTCCGAAGGAAAAGGTAACAGTCGATTCGCATCTTACCGTCCTTGTGGATTGGGACGTGTTCCGAACTTAGGTGAGCACTGGGCTGCAGCTAAGCCCTCGAGTGGGAGGTTTGCTTTCCACTCGGTGGGGTTTTTGAACACTTAGGCGAGCACTGGGCTGCAGCTAAGCCTCCGAGTGGGAGGTTTGCTTTCCACTCGGTGGGGTTTTTGAATACTTAGGCGAGCACTGAGCTGCAGCTAAGCCTCGAGTGGGAGGTTTGCTCCCCACTCGGTAGGATTTTTATATACTTAGGCGAGTACTTGGACTGCAGCTAAGCCCCCGAGTGGGAGGTTTGCTCTCCACTCGGTAGGATTTTCAAACACTTAGGCGAGCACTGGGCTGCAGCTAAGCCTCCGAGCGGGAGTCTGGCTCACCACTCGGTAGGATTTTCAAATACTTAGGCAAGTACTTGGACTGCAGCTAAGCCTCCGAGCGGGAGTCTGGCTCACCACTCGGTAGGATTTTCAAATACTTAGGCGAGTACTTGGACTGCAGCTAAGCCCCCGAGTGGGAGGTTTGCTCTCCACTCGGTAGGATTTTCAAACACTTAGGCGAGCACTGGGCTGCAGCTAAGCCTCCGAGTGGGAATCTGGCTCACCACTCGGTAGGATTTTCAAACACTTAGGCGAGCACTGGGCTGCAGCTAAGCCTCCGAGTGGGAGTCTGGCTCACCACTCGGTAGGATTTTCAAATACTTAGGCGAGTACTTGGGCTGCAGCTAAGCCCCCGAGTGGGAGGTTTGCTCTCCACTCGGTAGGATTTTTATATACTTAGGCGAGCACTGGGCTGCAGCTAAGCCTTCGAGTGGGAGGTTTGCTCTCCACTCGGTAGGATTTTTATATACTTAGGCGAGCACTGGGCTGCAGCTAAGCCTCCGAGTGGGAGGTTTGCTCTCCACTCGGTAGGATTTTTATATACTTAGGCGAGCACTGGGCTGCAGCTAAGCCCCCGAGTGGGAGGTTTGCTCTCCACTCGGTAGGATTTTTATATACTTAGGCGAGCACTGGGCTGCAGCTAAGCCCCCGAGTGGGAGTCTGGCTCACCACTCGGTAGGATTTTCAAACACTTAGGCGAGCACTGGGCTGCAGCTAAGCCCCCGAGTGGGAGTCTGGCTCACCACTCGGTAGGATTTTCAAATACTTAGGCGAGCACTGGGCTGCAGCTAAGCCCCCGAGTGGGAGTCTGGCTCACCACTCGGTAGGATTTTTTTGCAAACTTAGGCGAAAAGGATTCGTAGCTAAGCTACCCACTGGGGGATTTCGTACGCAAACAAAAGTGACAGCAATTACAGGAAGAACTGGGACGCTCTTGTCTTTGATAAAAATAAACTACAGAAGTTTTTCTTATTACACCTCATCCGAGTGAGAATTCAAGTGTAAAATGGGCGGAGTAGTTCCGCATTCCAAGCTCGTGGCTCGTCGATCCGGTGATCAACGTTGTAGAGATGATATGCTCCATTGTGGAGGACTCTGGTGACGATGAAGGGGCCTTCCCAAGTAGGAGCAATTTTGTGTGGTTTCTGTTGATCCAATCGGAGGACCAAATCTCCTTCTTGGAAGGCTCGGCTCTTCACATTTCTGGCATGGAATCGACGCAAGTCTTGCTGATAGATGGTCGATCTGATCATAGCCATTTCCCTCTCCTCCTCTAGGAGGTCGACTGCGTCTTGCCGGGCTTGCTCTGCTTCGTCTTCATTATAAAGCTCGACTCTGGGGGCGTTGTGAAGTAGATCGATCGGCAGGACGGCTTCGGCTCCGTAAACCAGAAAGAATGGCGTTCTTCAAGTCGACCGGTTCGGGGTGGTCCTCAGTCCCCACAAAACTGACGGAAGCTCGTCGACCCAAGCGCCTGCTGCGTGCTTGAGATCACGCATCAGTCGAGGCTTCAGTCCTTTGAGAATCAGACCATTTGATCTTTCAGCTTGTCCATTCGACTGGGGGTGTGCGACCGACGCGTAGTCGACTCGTGTGTCTTGAGAGGCACAAAAAGCTCTGAACTTGTCTGAATTGAAGTTTGACCCATTGTCAGTGATGATGCTATGCGGGACCCCATATCTGAATATCAACTCTCTGATGAAACTGATAGCGGTGCTAGCATCAAGATTTTTGATAGGCTTGGCTTCAATCCATTTGGTGAACTTGTCGACTGCCACAAGCACATGTGTGAATCCGCTCCTGCCTGCTCTCAGTGGACCAACCATGTCCAGTCCCCAAACAGCGAAGGGCCAGACGAGTGGAATGGTCCTCAGAGCTGATGCTGGCTTGTGCGACATGTTGGAGTAGAACTGGCAGCCTTCACACTTGTCGACTATCTCTTTCGCCATTTTGTTTGCCCTGGGCTAGTAAAAACCCGCTCGGTATGCTTTGGCCGCGATGGCCCGAGAGGACGCATGGTGACCACAGGTCCCCGAGTGGATATCATCAAGGATTATCTGACCTTCTTCTGGCGTTATGCACTTCTGACCGATTCCAGTTGCGCTTTCTCTATATAACTGTCCTTTTATGACTGTGAAAGCTTTAGATCGACGGACGATCTGTCGAGCCTTTTCTTCGTCCTCTGGAAGTTCTTTCCTCAAGATATACGCAATGTATGGTATCGTCCAGTCGGGAGTGATTGCCAAGACCTCCATGACTAGGTCGACCACAACAGGAATTTCGACTTCAGTCGGATCTGTGGCACTTTTCGGTTGCGGGGCTTCTTCTGTAAAAGGATCCTCCTGGACTGACGGCAAGCGGATGTGCTCCAAAAACACATTGCTGCGAATGGCTTCTCTCTTGGAGCCTATCTTTGCCAGATCATCAGCTGCTTGATTTTTCAGTCAGGGGATGTGATGAAGCTCTAACCCCTCGAATTTCTTTTCTAGCTTTCTTACTGCGTTGCAGTAGCCAGTCATAGCTGGGCTTCTGACGTCCCACTCCTTCATCACCTGATTAACCACCAAATCTGAGTCGCCATAGACCATGAGGCGCCGGACGCCGAGTGAAATGGCCATGCGCAACCCATACAAGAGTGCTTCATATTCTGCTTCATTATTGGAGGAATCGAAGTGAATCTGGAGAACATATCTGAGCTTATCTCCTCGGGGGGAGACCAATACTACCCCAGCACCGGAACCATTCAGCATCTTAGATCCATCGAAGAACATGGTCCAGTGCTCCGAGTGAACTTGAGTCAGAAGCTGCTGTTCAATCCACTCGGCGACGAAATTTGCAATTGCTTGGGACTTGATAGCCTTCTTTGCTTCAAACTTGATATCTAGGGGAAGGAGTTCAATCGCCCACTTCGCCACTCGACCAGTTGCATCTCTGTTGTGCAAAATCTCTGACAGTGGAGCGTCGCTGACGACTGTAATGGAATGGTCAGAGAAGTAGTGTGCAACCTTCTTCGTGGTCATGTAAATCCCATATACAAGCTTCTGGTAATGGGGATATCTTTGCTTCGAAGGAGTCAAAACTTCAGACACATAATATACTGGGCACTGAACTCTGAAGGCCTTTCCTTCTTCTTCCCGCTCGACCGTAAGTACTGTACTGACAACTTGTCCCGTGGCCGCAATGTAAAGCAGCAGAGGCTCTTTACTGATTGGGGCAGCAAGCACCGGCTGGGTGGAGAGCAGAGCTTTGAGCTCTGCAAATGCTGCATCAGCTTCTGGAGTCCACTCGAACTTGTCAGACTTCTTCATCAGTCGGTAAAGAGGCAACGCCTTTTCACCGAGACGAGAAATGAATCGACTTAGAGCGGCCAAGCAACCTGTAAGCTTCTGGACATCGTGCACACGCACAGGGCGCTTCATCCGGAATATGGTGCCAACTTTCTCGGGATTGGCGTCGATTCCTCGTTCGGAAACGAGAAAACCGAGTAACTTTCCACCTGGAACTCTGAATGTGCACTTTGATGGATTGAGCTTGATATCATATCCCCTGAGGTTAGTAAATGTTTCGGCAAGGTCAGTCAGCAGGTCGGAACCTTTCCGTGACTTAACCACAATATCATCCATGTATGCTTCTACGTTCCGACTGATCTGAGTGAGCAAACACTTCTGAATCATCCTCATGAACGTGGCTCCAGCATTCTTGAGGCCGAAGGGCATGGTGACATAACAGAAGCACCCGAATGGGGTGATGAAAGCCGTTTTGATCTCGTTGGGTCCATACAGACGGATTTGATGGTACCCTGAATAAGCATCTAGAAAAGACAAACGCTCACACCCCGCGGTCGAGTCGACTACCTGGTCGATGCGGGGGAGAGGGAAATGATCTTTCGGGCAGGCCCGATTGATATGTTTAAAGTCAATGCACATGCGAAGTGACTTGTCCTTCTTGGGGACCATGACAACATTGGCGAGACACTCGGAGTGGTAAATCTCTCGGATGAACTCTGCTGCTAAGAGCCGAGCCACCTCCTCGCCAATAGCTTTCCTCTTCTGGACGGCGGACCGTCGAAGATGTTCTTTCACAGGCTTGAACTTCGGGTCGACTCGTAGACGGTGCTCAGCCAGCCCCCTGGGAACTCCAGGCATGTCAGAAGGCTTCCATGCGAAGATGTCCCAGTTCTCACGGAGGAACTGGATGAGCGCTTCTTCCTATTTGGAGTCGAGCGTCATTGAGATGTGAGTCGGAGCAGCATTGGGGTCGGTCGGGTGAATGTGAACTGGCTTAGTTTCACTGGACGACTGAAAAGCTGATTCTGAAGCTGGCTTCTTGGCTCGCAGCAATTCACTCGGATCAGCAGTCTTCCGGTACTCTTGCAGCTCGACTACTGACATCTGAGCATCAGCGATATTTGATCCTTTCTGAAAACACTCCTCTGCTTTCTTCCGATTGCCTGTAACGGTGATCACACCTCTGGGGCCGGGCATCTTCAACTTGAGATACACATAGCACGGTCGAGCCATGAAGCGTGCATAAGCTGGCCGTCCCAGAATAGCATGATAAGCACTTTGGAAGTCCACAACCTCAAATGTCAACTTTTCCTTGCGGTAATTCTTTGAATCACCGAAAACCACATCGAGAGCAATCTGGCCGAGTGACTCGGCTTTCTTTCCAGGAATGACTCCATGGAAACTCATGTTGCTGGCACTGAGCCTGGACATCGGAATGCCCATCCCTTTCAACGTTTCTGCATAAAGTATGTTCAGGCCGCTGCCACCATCCATCAGGACTTTGGTCAGTCGAGTGCCTTCGACAACTGGATCGACCACCAGAGCTTGCCTCCCAGGGGTGGCAATGTGCGCAGGGTGATCGGACTGGTCGAACGTGATGGCAGTCTGAGACCACTTCAGGTAGCTGGGTGTTGCTGGGGCGACCATATTCACTTCACGGTTAATGACTTTCAGTCGACTTTTGCTTTCGACATCAGCAAAAATCGTCAAGGTGGAATTGACTTGGGGGTATCCGTCGTCACTATCTTCTTTGTCCTCAACTCTGTCTGACTCTTTTTCCTTGTCTTTGGACTGCTTGCCCTGAAACTGCTGGATCAGGAGCCGGCACTGTCGAGTGGTATGCTTTGGGTAAATAAGATTACCCTCTTCATCTTTCTTGGTGTGGATGTGACATGGCAGATCCAAAACATCATTTCCATCTTGATCCTTGACTTTCTTGGGGTTCCAGGGCCCCTTGGGTTTTCCCTTGAATTTTCCCTGGGTTACGGCCAGGGCCTCCCCAGGAGCGGCTGGCTCGGCCTTCCGCTTCTGCTTCCGACTGGAATTGCCTCCGATTTCCTGGGCGACTGCTTTCTGCTTGCCACTCCGGAGTCGATCTTCCTCTTCTCCGTTAGTGTATTTGGTGGCAATTTCCATCATCCGATTCAGAGACATTTCTCCGGTCCGACCGAACTTCAGGTTCAACTCTCTGTTCTTGACGCCTTCTTTAAAGGCACAAACTGCTTGGTGATCTGGTACATTCTCGACTGTGTGATGCAAAGTGATCCACCTCTGGATGTAATCCCTCAGAGTTTCACTCGGTTTCTGCATGCAAGACCGCAATTCTGTAAGGCCTGCCGGTCGCTTGCATGTTCCTTCAAAGGTCGTGACAAACAATCGAGAGAGATCCTCCCAAGTGTAGATGCTGCTGGGTGCTAACTGATTCAGCCACGCTCTGGCTGAGCCCTCTAACAGGAGAGGCAAATGCTTCATAGCCACCTCATCATTGCCGCCACCAATCTGGACAGCCACTCGGTAGTCTTCAAGCCAAGTGTCAGGCTTAGACTCGCCGGTGAACTTGATGACTCCAGTCGCCAACCGGAAGTTGGGAGGAATCACTGCGGCCCTGATGGCTCGACTGAAACACTCTGGCCCCGAAACACGTACTCTGCTGCCGGCAGGCGCATCTCTGTCGTGGTCTTCTCGGTGAGCTCTGTTCCTGTCAACCAGACCCTGAACGAGGATGGATCTCGCATCAAAGCCTGGGTCCCTGGGGTCGACTGGAACTCTCCGCCCAACATTATGAGGGTGTCTGTCACCCTGCTGTCGAGGCGCATATGACCCACTCCTCGAGGGAGGGGTTGGCACTCGACGTTGATCGAACTGGTGATCATACTGCTCATTTCTTCTGTACTGATCGTGCCGGTCTCTGCGTCCCTCACGCCTCGGGGGCGATCTTGGGCTGTGAGCCGACTGGACTGTATCCATTGCAACGGATCGACGGTGGATCCTATTCCGCGACTGAGAAACAGCGGAATTCTGGTTTCCCGCTGCCCGGAGCAACGCTCTGATTTGCAACAAGCCCCTGCCAGTCTCCGACTGGGAGGGCTGAATCGATGCTGCTATACGGGCCGCGGCTGCCAAATTCTGAACTGGGGTTCGATATACCTGCGTAGGCGGGAAGAGCTGACGTCGACTGGACTCGAGAGCTCGCTGACGCGCTTGCTCGTCGAGTATTCGCTGGAGATTCTCCAGTCGAGTGCGCTCGGCCAAGTTAGCCAAGCGCGCGTCCTCCAAGGCCCAGGCCTCGGGGGTTTCTCCGACGATAGGAGTGTGGAGTGCATCCATGTTCCAGCGGCGAAGCTCCTCTCGCTGCAATGACGTGAGAGGTTCGGGGAGATACTCATCGTGGGGATGCGACGGGTCGCCTCCACCCGCGCCTCCATCGGTGCGAGGGAAACCGGGAGGACTGTGTGTTCCATCGACCGCCAGAACCTCAGCCACCGGGTTGCTGCTGTCGCACTCGGATGCGGTCTTCGCGGAGCCAGTCGAACAGGCCGTAGAGGGATTCGTCAGGCTCGATTGCCGCGACTTGTGGGGCTGCCGACTGGCAGGCCACGGCATGCCTCACCCACCTCTGAAGTCTCGACCGGCCGGAGCGCTTGCGCCAGTGGGAGACAGGGCGGGAAGATGACACGGGAGCCGACCGATACTGGGTCGACGGCTGCCGCAGGAGGACGCCACGAACACATGCGCGGAAGTGCGTCGCACCGCGGACGGGGAGGGCATCGATGTCGAGTGGAGCCTCCTGAAGCCAAGAGGAGTTGTCGGCGATGAACGTGAGTGCGCCGAGACGGATCTCGCGGCCCTCCACCGAACCTCCGCACGAAAACATGATCAAAGGGATCGGAAAAATCGCAACTTCTCCAACTAGGCGCTAAGACTCCTGCCCCATGGTGGGTGCCAACTGTCGTGGTTCTAACTCTGACAGTGAGGTAGGGGGTATGTATGGAGAGGCTAGATCTCAGCTATGGAGAAGTCGTAAATACACTAGGATGTACGAGTTCAGGCCCTTCGCGGAGGAAGTAACAGCCCTATGTCTCGGTGCCCGGAGGCGGTCGACTGGATTATGTGTGTATGAATTACAGGGGTGCCAACCCCTGCTACTGAGGAGGGGGGTGGCTTATATAGAGTTCGCCAGACCCCTCCGGTCCTCAGTAATGCAGGGTTAAAATACATTAAGACTGGGCGTTACTGGTAATGTCCCTAATAAAGTGCTATGATGACCATAAAGACTACTTAATGGCCGACCGTTTGCTTTCGGAGTGACTTTAGATCTCCTGTCAGTCGAGTGGTTGGCTTCGTAGTCGAGTGGTAGCTTCCTGGTCGAGTGTCTTGAATCCGTCGAGTGGGATACCTTCAAGTCAATTGAAAGGTGACTTCTTCCAGGGATGTCCTTGGGTAGGGCTCTTAGGACAGGTCCATGCCCCTACCCTAGGTACATAACTTCATCACCCGCCATCGCTTCTTCATAGTTCGAAGGTTCACCGTTGTCTAACAACATGATTTCCAAGACAGGGTTGCCGTACCAATCTGGTGCGGAACGTGTCCTTGTGGACCTACGAAGTTCAGTAGCAACTTGATATGAAGTTTCATGATCATCATCATTAACTTCCTCTCTAGTCGGTGGAGGCACCTCAGGAACAATTTCCTGAGCTGCACCACTCTCTGGTTCAAGAGGTAATACTTCATCAAGTTCTACTTTCGTCCCACTTATTTCTTTCGAGAGAAACTCTTTCTCTAGAAAGGATCCATTCTTGGCAACAAAGATCTTGCCTTCGGATCTAAGGTAGAAGGTATACCCAATAGTTTCTTTAGGGTATCCTATGAAGACGCATTTTTCCGACTTGGGTTCGAGCTTTTCAGGTTGGAAGTTTCTTGACATAAGCATCGCATCCCCAAACTATTAGAAACGACAGCTTAAGTTTCTTCCCAAACCATAATTCATACGGTGTCGTCTCAACGGATTTCGACGGAGCCCTATTTAAGGTGAATGCGGCAGTCTCTAAAGCATAGCCCCAAAATGACAACGGTAAATCGGTAAGAGACAGCATAGATCGCATCATATCCAATAGAGTGCGATTACGACGTTCGGACACACCATTACGCTGAGGTGTTCCAGGCGGCGTGAGTTGTGAAACTAATCCACATTTCCTTAAGTGTGTGCCAAATTCGTGACTCAAGTATTCTCCCCCATGATCTGATCGCAAGAACTTGATTTTCCTGTCACGTTGATTCTCAACCTCACTCTGAAATTCCTCGAACTTTTCAAAGGTCTCAGACTTGTGTTTCATTAAGTAGACATACCCATATCTACTCAAGTCATCAGTGAGGGTGAGAACATAACGATAGCCACCGCGAGCCTCAACACTCATTGGACCGCACACATCAGTATGTATGATTTCCAATAAGTTGGTTGCTCGCTCCACTGTTCCTGAGAACGGAGTCTTGGTCATTTTACCCATGAGGCATGGTTCGCATGTGTCAAATGATTCGTAATCAAGAGACTCCAAAAGTCCATCTACATGGAGCTTCTTCATGCGTTTGACACCTATGTGACCAAGGCGGCAGTGCCACAAGTATGTGGGACTATCATTATCAACCTTACATCTTTTGGTATTCACACTATGAATATGTGTAACATTACGCTCGAGATTCATTAAGAATAAACCATTCACCAGCGGAGCATGACCATAAAACATATCTCTCATATAAATAGAACAACCATTATTCTCGGATTTAAATGAGTAGCCATCTCGAATTAAATGAGATCCTGATACAATGTTCATGCTCAAAGCTGGCACTAAATAACAATTATTGAGGTTTAAAACTAATCCCGTAGGTAAATGTAGAGGTAGCGTGCCAACGGCGATCACATCGACCTTGGAACCATTCCCGACGCGCATCGTCACCTCATCCTTCGCCAGTCTCCGCTTATTCCGCAGCTCCTGCTTTGAGTTACAAATGTGAGCAACTGCACCGGTATCAAATACCCAGGAGCTACTACGAGTACTGGTAAGGTACACATCAATTACATGTATATCACATATACCTTTAGTGTTGCCGGCCTTCTTGTCCGCAAAGTATTTGGGGCAGTTCCGCTTCCAGTGACCACTTTCCTTGCAATAAAAACACTCAGTCTCAGGCTTGGGTCCATTCTTTGGCTTCTTCCCGGCAGCTTGCTTACCGGGCGCGGCAACTCCCTTGCCGTCCTTCTTGAAGTTCTTCTTACCCTTGTCTTTCTTGAACTTAGTGGTTTAATTCACCATCAACACTTGATGTTCCTTTTTGATTTCCACCTCTGCTGATTTCAGCATTGAATGCACCTCAGGAATGGTCTTTTCCATCCCCTGCATATTGAAGTTCATCACAAAGCTCTTGTAGCTCGGTGGAAGCGACTGAAGGATTCTGTCAATGACCGCGTCATCTGGGAGATTAACTCCCAGCTGAGTCAAGCGGTTATGTGCTCACTTACAGAACTATTTTCCTCCATCTTACAACTGAAGAACTTGTCAGAGACTTCATATCTCTCGACCCGGGCATGAGCTTGGAAAACCATTTTCAGCTCTTCGAACATCTCATATGCTCCGTGTCTCTCAAAACGCTTTTGGGGCCCCGATTCTAAGCTGTAAAGCATGCCGCACTGAATGAGGGAGTAATCATCAGCACGTGACTGCCAAGCATTCATAACGTCTTGGTTCTCTGGGATGGGTGCGTCACCTAGCGGTGCTTCTAGGACATAATCTTTCTTGGCAGCTATGAGGATGATCCTCAGGTTCCGGACCCAGTCCGTATAGTTGCTGCCATCATCTTTCAGCTTGGTTTTTCTCTAGGAACGCGTTGAAGTTGAGGGCAACATTAGCGTGGGCCATTTGATCTACAAGAGATAGTGTAAAGATTTTAGACTAAGTTCATGATAATTAAGTTCATCTAATCAAATTATTCAATGAACTCCCACTCAGATAGACATCCCTCTAGTCATCTAAGTGAAACTTGATCCGAGTTAACTAGGTCGTGTCCGATCATCACGTGAGACGGACTAGTCAACATCGGTGAACATCTTCATGTTGATCGTATCTTCTATACAACTCATGCTCGACCTTTCGGTCTTCCGTGTTCTGAGGCCATGTCTGTACATGCTAGGCTCGTCAAGTCAACCTAAGTGTATTGCTTGTGTAAATCTGGCTTACACCCGTTGTATTCTAACGTTAGAATCTATCACACCCGATCATCACATGGTGCTTCGAAACAACGAACCTTCGCAACGGTGCACAGTTAGGGGGAACACTTTCTTGAAATTATTACGAGGGATCATCTTATTTAAGCTACCGTCGTTCTAAGCAAATAAGATGCAAAACATGATAAACATCACATGCAATCAAATAGTGACATAATATGGCTGATATCATTTGCTCCTTTTGATCTCCATCTTCGGGGCTTCATGATCATCGTTGTCACCGGCATGACACCATGATCTCCATCATCATGATCTCCATCATCATGTCTTCTTGAAGTTGTCTCGTCATCTATTACTTCTACTATTATGGCTAACGCTTTAGCAATAAAGTAAAGTAATTACATGACGTTTATGTTGACACGCAGGTCATAAATATATTAAGACAACTCCTATGGCTCCTGCCGGTTGTTATACTCATCGACATGCAAGTCGTGATTCCTATTACAAAAACATGATCAATCTCATACATCATATATATCATTCATCACATCCTTTTGGCCATATCACATCACACGGCACATGCTGCAAAAACAAGTTAGACGTCCTCTAATTGTTGTTGCAAGTTTTTACGTGGCTGCTATAGGTTTCTAGCAAGAACGTTTCTTACCTACGCCAAAACCACAACGTGATATGCCAATTTCTATTTACCCTTCATAAGGACCCTTTTCATCGAATCCGATCCGACTAAAGTGGGAGAGACAGACACCCGTCAGCCACCTTATGCAACTAGTGCATGTCAATCGGTGGAACCAGTCTCACGTAAGCGTACGTGTAAGGTCGGTCCGGGCCGCTTCATCCCACGATGCCGCCGAATCAAGATAAGACTAGTAACGACAAGCAAATTGACAATATCCATGCCCACAACTGCTTTGTGTTCTACTCGTGCATAGAAACTACGCATAGACCTAGCTCATGATGCCACTGTTGGGGAATGTATCAGAATTTTAAAATTTTCTAAGCATCACCAAGATCAATCTATGGAGTCATCTAGCAACGAGGGAGAGGGGAGTGCATCTACATACCCTTGTAGATCGCGCGCGGAAGCATTCAAGAGAACGGGGTTGATGGAGTCGTACTCATCATGATCCAAATCACCGATGACCTAGCGCCGAACGGACGGCACCTCCGCGTTCAACACACGTACGGTTGGGAAAACGTCTCCTCCAACTTGATCCAACAAGGGGGAAGGAGAGGTTGATGAAGATCCAGCAGCACGACGGCGTGGTGGTGGAAGCAACGGTGATCTCGGCAGGGCTTCGCCAAGCTCAGGGAGACGGAGGAGTGTCACGGGAGGGAGAGGGAGGCGCCAGGGGCTAGGGTGCGGCTGCCCTCCCTCCCCCTCACTATTTATAGGACCCCTAGGGGGCGCCGGCCCTAGGAGATGCCATCTCCAAGGGGGGTGGCGGCCAAGGGGGTGGAGTGCCCCCCAGGCCAAGTGGGGCGCCCCCACCCCTAGGGTTTCCAACCCTAGGCGCAGGGGAGGCCCATGGGGGGGGCGCACCAGCCCATCTGGGGATGGTTCCCATCCCACTTCAGCCCATGGGGCCCTCCGGGATAGGTGGCCCCACCCGGTGGACCCCCTGGACCCTTCCTTGGTCCCGGTACAATACCGATTACCCCGAAAACCTTCCCGATGGCCGAAACTTGACTTCCTATATATAAATCTTCACCTCCGGACCATTCCGGAACTCCTCGTGACGTCCGGGATCTCATCCGGGACTCCGAACAACTTTCGGGTTACCGTATACTAATATCTCAACAACCCTAGCATCACCGAACCTTAAGTGTGTAGACCCTACGGGTTCGGGAGACACGCAGACATGACCGAGACGACTCTCCGGTTAATAACCAACAGCGGGATCTGGATACCCATGTTGGCTCCCACATGCTCCTCAATGATCTCATCAGATGAACCACGATGTCGAGGATTCAATCAATCCCGTATACAATTCCCTTTGTCAATCGGTACGTTACTTGCCCGAGACTCGATCGTCGGTATCCCAATACCTTGTTCAATCTCGTTACCGGCAAGTCACTTTACTCGTACCGTAATGCATGATCCCGTGATCAACCACTTGGTCACATTGAGCTGATTATGATGATGCATTAACGAGTGGGCCCAGAGATACCTCTCTGTCATACGGAGTGACAAATCCTAGTCTCGATTCGTGCCAACCCAACAGACACTTTCGGAGATACCTATAGTGTACCTTTATAGTCACCCAGTTACGTTGTGACGTTTGGCACACCCAAAGCACTCCTATGGTATCCGGGAGTTGCACAATCTCATGGTCTAAGGAAATGATACTTGACATTCGGAAAAGCTATAGCAAACGAACTACACGATCTTTGAGGTATGCTTAGGATTGGGTCTTGTCCATCACATCATTCTCCTAATGATGTGATCCCGTTATCAATGACATCCAATGTCCATAGTCAGGAAACCATGACTATCTTTTGATCAACGAGCTAGTCAACTAGAGGCTCACTAGGGACGTGTTGTGGTCTATGTATTCACACATGTATTACGATTTCCGGATAACACAATTATAGCATGAACAATAGACAATTATCATGAACAAAGAAATATAATAATAACCATTTTATTATTGCCTCTAGGGCATATTTCAACAGTTGCAGATGCTTAGCAAATGCCTTCGTAGCTATCTGTTCTTAATCGTCTGATTTCTTGCTCCTTTCACTTATGTAGGAATGGCAAGTTATCTCCCATGGGCAATAGACCAGGATAAATTGTATGTGAGGATATAGCAAAAGAAGTTTACAGGAAACACAAAAGAGGGGAGCAAAAGGTACATGCTCTTCTAAAATTTGTAGAAGGGCTTCCCCTTTTCTCGTTAGTGATAATGAATTCTCTTCAGTTGCTTTCATATGAAATGATATTGAAGGAAACTTATAGAAAATACAATGTTCTCCATTTGTGGTGCAGAATATTAACTGTGGATTTTGACTTGCAGATTTTCAAGCTGGAGGATGTCCTCCAAGATGAAGAATGAAAGCTTTGATGTCAAGTATGAGAACGATGCAAGGATCCTTTTTGAAGGCTATGAGGATGGGCATGTAGTTGCTTCCCCACTAGTAGGAGCCAAGGCAGACAATGTGCCTCTTAGACAAATTCTAGAAAACAAAACAAGGAATTTTTGCTCTCAGACAATGAACCATAACATTTCCTTTATTTAATTACTTACATTAGTTTGTAGGAAACTTTTATGGTCATCAGTTCATAACAGATTAACTATATATATGTGAAAAAATAATGAATGTGTGTTATTATTGTTTGATTCTAGTTTAATATTGTTGGATGACATGCACCTTATACTATTATGAATTATGTAACTTGATTGACATTCTATTGGTAATGTGAAATCTAACAATGGGAGGGCTAACGGTTGTTGGTTGCTAAAACAACAAACCCCGTCAGACAGTTGGTCGGGAAAGGTTAATGCCAGGCCCAACGTTTAGTTGGTTGGGAAATAATTCGCAATCTGATAGTCGGTAGGGAAAGGCCCATGGCAGCCCCAATAGATTGTTGGTTGGGAAATATTACCCTGTCCAACGGTCGGTCGGGAAAGGCCCATGGCAGCCCCAACGGACTATTGGTCGGGAAAGTCCCATGGCAGGCCCAACAGATTGTTGGTCGGGAAAGATATGCCATAGCCGACAAGCAGTCGGTCGAGAAAGGGTTTCCCGTCTGGACTTTCCCCAACAGACAGTGTCGGTCGGCAATACTCTTTCCCATCCGACTGTTTGTTAGGGGAACCTGTATTCCCGACCAATTTGTCTGTTGGGGATGTAGTGTTATGGTGTAGTGAGTTGAGGGAGCTCCAGCAGCACGACGGTGAGGTGGTGGAGGAGCTCGTGGTTCTCCGACAAGGCTTCGCCAAGAACTACGGAAGAGGAGGAGGAGTTGGAGAGGGGGAGGGCTGCGCCAGGGGAAGGGTATGGCTGACCTCCCACCCCCTTGCTATATATAGGGGTAAGGGGAGAGGGGGAGGCGCTCTAGGGTTTCCCCTAGGGGGCGGCGGCTAGGGCATATTGGATCTCCCTAGGGAAACTTGCCCCCCAAGCCAAGCAGGTGGGGGCTTGCCTCCCAAGCCAGGTGGAGGCGCCCCATCTCCCCAAGTAACATGGGAAAAGGGTGTGGGAGCGCACAACCCCTTAGTGGGATGGTTTGCCCCCTCCCCTTGGCCCATGAGGCCCTGCAACACTTGCCAGGGCTCCCGAAACACCTTTCGGTCATGCTGGCCATAGCCCGGTACCCCCCGGAACACTTTCGGACTCCAATACCCTTCGTCCAATATATCGATCTTCACCTCCGGACCATTCAGGAACTCCTCATGACGTCTGGGATCTCATCCGGGACTCCGAACTACCTTCGGTAACCACATACTATTCCCGTTACAACTCTAGTGTCACCGAACCTTAAGTGTGTAGACCCTACGGGTTGGGAACCATGCTGACATGACCGAGACACCTCTCCGGCCAATAACCAATAGCGGGATCTGGATACCCATATTGGCTCCCACATGTTCCACAATGATCTCATCGGATGAACCATGATGTCGGGGATTCAATCAATCCCGTATACAATTCCCTTTGTCTATTGGTATGTTACTTGCCCGAGATTCGATCGTCGGTATCCCTATACCTTGTTTAATCTCGTTACCGGCAAGTCTCTTTACTCGTTCCGTAATGCATGATCCCGTGACTAACTCTTTAGTCAAACTGAGCTCATTATGATGATGCATTACCGAGTGGGCCTAGAGATACCTCTCCCTCATACAGAGTGACAAATCCCAGTCTCGATTCGTGCCAACCCAACAGACACTTTCAGAGATACCTGTAGTGCACCTTTATAGTCACCCAGTTACGTTGTGACGTTTGATACACCCAAAGCATTCCTACGGTATCGTGGTCTAAGGAAACAATACTTGACTTTAGTAAAGCTCTAGCGAACGAACTACACGATCTTGTGCTATGCTTAGGATTGGGTCTTGTCCATCACATCATTCTCCTAATGATGTGATCCCGTTATCAACAACATCCAATGTCCATGGTCAGGAAACCATAACCATCTATGGATCAACGAACTAGTCAACTAGAGGCTCACTAGGGACATGTTGTCATCTATGTATTCACACATGTATTACGGTTTCCGGTTAATACAATTAAAGCATGAACAACAGACAATTATCATGAACAAGGAAATATAATAATAACCATTTTATTATTGCCTCTAGTGCATATTTCCAATAGTCTCCCACTTGCACTAGAGTCAATAATCTTGTTACATTGTGATAAATCGAACACCCATAGAGTTCTGGTGTTGATCATGTGTTGCTCGTGGAAGAGGTTTAGTCAACGGATCTGCGATATTCAGAGTCGTCTGCACTTTACAAATATCGATGTCTCCATCTTGAATATATTCACGAATGGAGTTGAAGCGATGCTTGATATGCCTGGTCTTCTTGTGAAACCTGGGCTCCTTGGCAAGGGCAATAGCTCCAGTGTTGTGACAAAAGAGAGTCATCGGGCCCGACGCATTGGGGATAACTCCTAGGTCGGGGATGAACTCCTTCATCCAGACTGCTTCATGTGCTGCCTTCGAGGCTGCTATGTACTCCACTTCACATATAGATCCCGCCATGACACTTTGCTTGCAACTGCACCAGCTGACTGCCCCACCATTCAAAATGTACATGTATCCAGTTTGCGACTTGGAGTCATCCAGATCTGTGTCGAAGCTAGCATCGATGTAACCCTTTTTACGATGAGCTCTTCGTCACCTCCATAAATGAGAAACATATCCTTAGTCCTTTTCAGGTACTTCAGGATATTCTTGACCGCTGTCGAGTGTTCCATGCCAGGATTACTTTGGTACCTCCCTACCAAACTTATGGCAAGGTTCACATCAGGTCTGGTACACGGCATGGCATACATAATAGACCCTATGGCTGAGGCATAGGGGATGACACTCATCTTTTCTCTATCTTCTGCCGAGGTCGGGCATTGAGCCGTGCTCAATCTCACACCTTGCAATACAGGCAAGAACCCCTTCTTGGACTGATTCATATTGAACTTCTTCAATATCTTGTCAAGGTATGTGCTCTGCGAAAGACCAATGAGGCGTCTCGATCTATCTCTATAAATCTTAATGCCTAATATGTAAGCAGCTTCTCCTAGGCCCTTCATTGAAAAACACTTATTCAAGTAGGCCTTTATGCTTTCCAAAAGTTCTATATCATTTCCCATCAATAGTATATCATCCACATATAATATGAGAAATGCTACAGAGCTCCCACTCACTTTCTTGTAAACACAGGCTTCTCCATAAGTCTGCATAAAACCAAACGCTTTGATCATTTCATCAAAGTGAATGTTCCAACTCCGAGATGCTTGCACCAGCCCATAGATGGAGCGCTAGAGCTTGCATACCTTGTCAGCATTCTTAGGATCGACAAAACCTTTCAGCTGCATCATATACAATTCTTCCTTAAGGAAACCATTAAGGAATGCCGTTTTGATGTCCATTTTCCATATCTCATAATCGTAGAATGCGTCAATTGCTAACATGATTCAGACGGACTTCAGCTTCTCTACGGGTGAGAAGGTCTCATCGTACTCAACCCCTTGAACTTGTCGATAACCCTTAGCGACAAGCCGAGCCTTATAGATGGTCACATTACAATCCGCATCAGTCTTCTTCTTAAAGATCCATTTATTCTCTATGGCTTGCCGATCATCGGGCAAGTCTGTCAAAGTCCATGCTTCGTTTTCATACATGGATCCTATCTCGGATTTCATGGCTTCAAGCCATTTGTTGGAATCCGGGCCCGCCATCGCTTCTTCATAGTTCGAAGGTTCACTGTTGTCTAACAACATGATTTCCAAGACAGGGTTGCCGTACCACTCCGGTGCGGAATGTGTCCTTGTGGACCTACAAAGTTCAGCAGCACCTTGATCCAAAGTTTCATGATCATCATCATTAACTTCCTCTCTAGTCGGTGCAGGCACCACAGAAACATCTTCCTGAGCTGCGCTACTTTCCGGTTCAAGAGGTAGTACCTCATCAAGTTCTACTTTCCTCCCACTTACTTCTTTTGAGAGAAACTCTTTCTCTAGAAAGGATCCATTCTTGGCAACAAAGATCTAGCCTTCGGATCTAAGGTAGAAGGTATACCCAATAGTTTCCTTAGGGTATCCTATGAGGATGCATTTTTCCGACTTGGGTTCGAGCTTTTCAGGTTGAAGTTTCTTGGCATAAGCATCGCATCCCCAAACTTCCAGAAATGACAGCTTAGGTTTCTTTCCAAACCATAATTCATACGGTGTCATCTCAACGGATTCCGATGGAGCCCTATTTAAAGTGAATGTGGCAGTCTCTAAAGCATAACCCCAAAATGATAGCGGTAGATCGGTAAGAGACATCATAGATAGCACCATATCCAATAGAGTGTGATTACGACATTCGGACACACCATTACGCTGAGGTGTTCCAGGCGGCGTGAGTTGTGAAACAATTCCACATTTCCTTAAGTGCATGCCAAACTCATGACTCAAATATTCCCCTCCACGATCTGATCATAAGAACTTTACTTTCCTGTCACGTTGATTCTCAACCTCACTCTGAAATTCCTTGAACTTTTCAAAGGTCTCAGACTTGTGTTTCATTAAGTAGACATGCCCATATCTACTTAAGTCATCAGTGAGGGTGAGAACATAACGATAACCACCGCGATCCTCAACGCTGATTGGACCGCACACATCAGTATGTGTGATTTCCAATAAGTTGGTTGCTCGCTCCATTGTTCCGGAGAACGGAGTCTTGGTCATTTTTCCCATGAGGCATGGTTCGCACATGTCAAATGATTCATAATCAAGAGACTCCAAAAGTCCATCTGCATGGAGTTTCTTCATGCGTTTGACACCAATGTGACCAAGGCGGCAGTGCCATAAGCATGTGGGACTATCATTATCAACCTTACATATTTTGGCATTCACACTATGAATATGTGTAACATCACGTTTGAGATTTAATAAAAATAAACCATTGACCGGCGGGGCATGACAATAAAACATATCTCTCATGAAAATAGAACAACCATTATTCTCGAATTTAAATGAGTAGCCATCTCGCATTAAACGGGATCCTGATACAGTGTTCATGCTCAAAACTGGTACTAAATAACAATTATTGAGGTTTAAAACTAATCCTGAAGATAGATGTAGAGGCAGCGTGCCGATGGCGATCACATCGACCTTGGATCCATTCCCGACGCGCATCATCACCTTGTCCTTCGCTAGTCTCCGCTTATTCCGCAGCTCCTGTTTTGAGTTACAAATATGAGCAACCGCACCGGTATCAAATACCTAGGAGCTACTACGAGTGCTGGTAAGGTACACATAAATAACATGTATATCATATATACCTTTGGTGTTGTCGGCCTTCTTACTCGCTAAGTACTTGGGGCAGTTCCGCTTCCAGTGACCATTTCCCTTGCAATAAAAGCACATAGTCTCAAGCTTGGGTCCATTCTTTGGCTTCTTCCCGGCAACTGGCTTACCGGGTGCGGCAACTACCTTGCTGTCCTTTTTGAAGTTCTTATTACCCTTGCCTTTCTTGAAACTAGTGGTCTTATTCATCATCAACACCTGATGTTCCTTTTTGATTTCCACCTCCACTGATTTCAGCATTGAATATAACTCAGGAATGGACTTCTCCATCCCTTGCATATTGTAGTTCATCACAAAGCTCTTGTAGCTAGGTGGAAGCGACTGGAGGATCCTGTCAATGGCCGAGTCATCTGGAAGATTACCTCCCAGCTAAGACAAGCGGTTGTGCAACCCAGACATTTTGAGTATATGCTCGCTGACAGAACTGTTTTCCTCCATCTTACAACTATAGAACATGTCAGAGACTTCATATCTCTTGACTTGGGCATGAGCTTGGAAAACCATTTTCAGCTCTTGGAACATCTCATATGCTCTGTGCTGCTCAAGACGCTTTTGGAGCCCCGATTCTAAGCTGTAAAGCATGCTGCACTAAACCAAGGAGTAATCATCACTATGCGACTGCCAGGCGTTCATAACGTCTTGAGTTGCTGGGAAAATGGGTGCTTCACCTAGCGGTGCTTCAAGGACATATGCTTTCTTGGTAGCTATGAGGATGATCCTCAAGTTACGGACCCAATCCGTATAGTTGCCACCATCGTCTTTCAGCTTGGTTTTCTCTAGGAACGCGTTGAAGTTGAGGGCAACATTGGCGTGGGCCATTGGATCTACATGATAGATTGTAAAGACAACTTTAGACTAAGTTCATGATAATTAAGTTCATCTAATCAAATTATTAATGAACTCCCACTTAGATAGACATCCCTCTATTCATCTAAGTGATACATGATCCGAATTGACTAGGCCATGTCCGATCATCACGTGAGATGGACTAGTCATCAACGGTGAACATCTCCATGTTGATCGCATCTACTATATGACTCATGTTCGACCTTTCGGTCTCTTGTGTTCCGAGGCCATGTCTGTACATGCTAGGCTCATCAAGTCAACCTAAGTGGTTCACATGTGTAAATCTGACTTACACCCGTTGTATGCGAACGTTAGAATCTATCACATCTGATCATCACATGGTGCTTCGAAACAACGATCCTTTGCAACGGTGCACAGTTAGGGGAAACACTTCCTTGAAATTTTGTGAGGGATCGTCTTATTTATGCTACCGTCGTTCTAAGCAAATAAGATGCAAACATGATAAACATCACATGCAAATCATAAAGTGACATGATATGGCCAATATCATCTTGCGTCTTTTGATCTCCATCTTCGAGGCGCGGCATGATCACCTTCGTCACTGGCATGACACCATGATCTCCATCATCGTGATCTCCATCATCGTGTCTTCATGAAGTTGTCTCGCCAACTATTACTTCTACTACTATGGCTAACGGTTAGCAATAAAGTAAAGTAATTACATGGCGTTTTTCATTGACACGCAGGTCATACAATAAATTAAGACAACTCCTATGGCTCCTGTCGGTTGTCATACTCATCGACATGCAAGTCGTGAATCCTACTACAAGAACATGATCAATCTCATACATCACATATATATAATTCATCACATCCTTTTGGCCATATCACATCACATAGCATACCTTGCAAAAACAAGTTAGACGTCCTCTAATTGTTGTTGCATGTTTTACGTGGCTGCTATGGGTTTCTAGCAAGAACGTTTCTTACCTACGCAAAAGCCACAACGGTGATATGCTAATTGCTATTTACCCTTCATAAGTACCCTCTTCATCGAATCCGATCCAACTAAAGTGGGAGAGACAGACATCCACTGGCCACCTTATGCATCAAGTGCATGTTTGTCAGTGGAACCAGTCTCACGTAAGCGTACATGTAAGGTCGGTCTGGGCTGCTTCATCCCACAATGCTGCCGAATCAAGATAAGACTAGTAATGGTAAGCAAATTGACCAAATCATCGCCCACAACTACTTTGTGTTCTACTCGTGCATAGAATCTACGCATAGACCTAGCTCTGATGCCATTGTTGGGGAACGTAGTAATAATTCAAAATTTTCCTATGTGTCACCAAGATCAATCTAGGAGATGCTAGCAACAAGAGAGAGAGAGAGAGAGAGAGGGAGGGAGTGCATCTTCATACCCTTGAAGATCGCTAAGCGGAAACGTTACAAGAACGCGATTGATGGAGTCGTACTCGCGGTGATTCAAATCACGGAAGATCCGATCAAGCACCGAACGGACGGCGCCTCCGCGTTCAACACATGTACAGCCCGGGGACGTCTCCTCCTTCTTGATCCAGCAAGGGGAGAGGAGAAGTTGAGGGAGAACTCCAGCAGCACGATGACGTGGTGGTGGAGCTCGTGGTTCTCCGGCAGGGCTTCGCCAAGCACTACAGAAGAGGATGAGGAGTTGAGAGGGGGAGGGCTGCGCCAGGGGAAGGGTATGGCTGCCCTCCCACCCCCTCACTATATATAGGGGGGAAGGGGAGAGGGGAGGTGCCCTAGGGTTTCCCCTAGGGGGTGGCTAGGGCAAATTGGATCTCCCTAGGGAAACCCTAGGGAGACTTGCCCCCCAAGCCAAGCAGGTGGAGGCTTGCCTCCCAAGCCAGGTGGAGGCGCCCCACCTTCCCAAGTAACATGGGAAAGGGTGTGGGGGCGCACAGCCCCTTAGTGGGCTGGTTTGCCCCTCCCCTTGGCCCATGAGGCCCTGCAACACTTGTCGGGGCTCCTAAAACACCTTTCGGTCATGATGGCCATAGCCTGGTACCCCCGGAACACTTCCGGACTCCAATACCCTTCGTCCAATATATCGATCTTCACCTCCAGACCATTCTGGAACTCCTCGTGACATCCGGGATCTCATTCGGGACTCCGAACTACCTTCGGCAACCACATACTATTCCCGTTACAACTCTATCGTCACCGAACCTTAAGTGTGTAGACCCTACGGGTTCGGGAACCATGCAGACATGACCAAGACACCTCTCCGGCCAATAACCAATAGCGGGATCTGGATACCCATATTGGCTCCCACATGTTCCACGATAATCTCATCGGATGAACCATGATGTCAGGAATTCAATCAATCCCGTATACAATTCCCTTTGTCTATCGGTATGTTACTTGCCTGAGATTTGATCGTTGGTATCCCTATACCTTGTTCAATCTCGTTACGGGCAAGCACTACAAAAAAAAGACACATCCGTGACATTTTTGGCCGAACGAATTTTTTTTATGTCATACATATGACACTTCTATGACGATAATTGTGACAAAACCTGGTATCATCATAGATGTGGTGGGCTCCTACTTCTATGACAAAAAATCATGACAGAAAATGGGCTTTTCGTCCTGGGCGGGCCGGAGACGCAGTTGCATGACATTCTTTGGGCTGTCCATGATGGAAAAAATCGTGGTAGAAGCGAGGGGGAGGAAAATTTCGGGGAGTTCCCGGTTACGGTGGGAGGTCGGGGGCCGAGCGATGCGCGTTTCTCTCGTACACGTACGCGCGTGTGTGCGAGGCGTTGGCTCTAACTGAACCCGAGCGAGGCGTTGGGCTCTAACTGAACCCGAGCGATTGCACTGCAGGCTACGCGTTACTGAACCCGATCGAGCGATTCCTTCGCTACTGCTGCTAACTGAAGCCGAATGATGCTGCCTCTGGGATGAACAGTGAGCATTGCGGGGGGGGGGGTGGATGAACAGTGAGCGGTGGCGTTGCCTCTGGATGAACAGGACCCCATGGTGTGGTGGAGGGCTGGATGAACAGTAGACGGTGGAGGGGTGCCCGTGGAGGGGTGGTTGAACAGGACCCCGTGGTGTGGAGGGCTGGATGAACAGTAGATGGTGGAGGGGTGGTTGAACAGTAGCCGGTGGAGTAGCGCGCGGTGGAGGCTGGATGAACAGGAGCCCGTGGAGGCTGGAGGAGGTCGACGGTAGCCTGTGGAGGCTGGAGGAGGTCGACGGTGGAGATGAACAGTATCCCATGGAGTCCCGTTTTGCGGTACGCCACACCCCTCCCGATGAACAGGACCCCCGTTTTGACTGTAGTGCTCCACACAAGTCCATTTTGTCCGTTTTGCGGCACGCCACACCCCTCCCGATCAATAGGACCCCTGTTTTGACCGTAGGAGGTCCGTTTCCTCCGTTGTGCGGTACGCCAGGCCTCGTTTCCATCGCCTGTTCTGTCCAAGCCCTCCCGATGAACACGACCACGCATTCCGTTCCGACCCAGCCGGTTGGCTCCCACGCATTTCATTGCCTCCCGATGAACACGACGCATTTCGTTGCTTCCCCATGAACACGACGCATTCCGTTGCCTCCCCATGAACACGACGACAACGTTGTTTCTCCGTTCCGACCCAGCCATGTACACGAGCCCTGGCCGTACGTATGCGCGAGTAGGCGTTCGAGATCCCGCCCGTATGTACACATACGTGGCCGTATTTTCTCTCTTGCACCTTGGCCGTTGTACGTACGTGTACATGCTATGTGCGCGCCTCTACTATGACACGTACGCGCCTCTGCTACGACACGTGCGCGCCTCTACATCCACTAGTATATATGTACATACACGTTCGCGACCAGAATGACAACGCTACGTACGCTTCGACCAGGTGGGTCCCGACTGTCAGGCACTTCCTTGCCTGCGAAGATGTAGCTGGTGGGTCCCAGCAGTCAGGGGGGCGAATCGTTGTTTTTTTTCCCAGACGCACTTCCTTGCGTGCGAAGATGTAGCTGGTGGGTCCCAGCAGTCAGGGGGAAACACTTTTTTCGCGAAATATAGTGGCCTGTCTGGTGGGTCCTAGCTGTCAGGTGGAGGAATCATTATTTTCCGCGTAATAAGGAGGCACTTCCTTGCTGCGGCCGTGGACCCAGCTGTCAACCTCTCCACGTACAGTCCACGTCTGATGGAAGTCGTTCCTTGACCACGTTGACCACGCCGCGCCGAGAGCAGTAGGGCGGTGGACGACGACGAGGCCTAGGAAGGGGACGACGGGGACCGGGGAAGACGCTGCAGTGGAAGCCCGCGCGGAGAGGAGTACGAGGGTTCACTGGTTCGGCTGCGGTGTGAGGCTGCCATCGCCGCAAGGCCTAGCCAGCGGTGGGAATAGTAGGGGGCGGTGAGGCCTCCGAGGCAGCACATCCGGTCACGGGAGGCAAGAGCATGCGGCACGATCGGCGGTGCTTTGGGCGGCTGGAGCAAGAAGACCAGAGGTTGAAGAAGCACTACGGCCATTGGATGGACATCGTACGGTCACTGGAGCTAGAATCGTTTATATTGACTAAGTTGACAAAACCCTCCGTCCCGTCAACTTAGTAGGCCCACAAGTCAGCCTCCCACCAAGGTGGGTCCCAGCTAGAAGGGAGGTATTCATTTTTTTGTGCGTAATAAGGAGGCACTTCCGGTGGGTCCGAGCTGACAGCAGGGGGAATGTTTTATTAGCGAAATACGGTGGCCCTCGGGTGGGTCCCAGCAGTCAGGGGCAAACGTTTTTTCGCGAAATACTGGTGGGCATCCGGTGGGTCCCTGCTGTCAGGTGGAGGAATAATTATTTTCCGCGTAATAAGGAGGCACTTCCTTGCGGCTGCCATGGACCCAGCTGTCAACCTCTCCACGTACAGTATTCTTCCGATGGAATTCGGTCATTGACCACATTGACCACGCCGCGCCGACAGCACCACGGCGGTGGACGACGGCGAGGCCTAGGAAGGGGATGACGCGGAGCCGGGGAAGACGCGGCAGTGGATGCCCACGCGGAGAGGAGTACGAGGGTTCACTGGTTCGGCTGCGCTGCCGTCGCTGCAGAATAACAGGGGGTGTGGGTGAGTGGAGTGGAGGGATGGCCTGGCCAGCGGTGGGAGTAGTATGTGGGCGGTGAGGCCTCCGCGGCAGCACAGCCGGCCATGGGAGGCAGGAGCAGGCGACACGACCGACGCTGCTTTGGGCGGCTGGACCAAGAAGACCAGAGGTTGAAGAAGCACTACGACCGTTGGATGGACATCGTACGGTCAGTCGAGCTAGAATCGTGCATATTGACTAAGTTGACAAAGCCCTTCGTCCCCGTCAACTTAGTAGGCCCACAGCTCGGATTTGGCAGAGAACATATAGCCCATTTGCGATTTGTAAGAATGTACAACCCATTTTTTAATTCTAATGGAATTTACTACAGCCCATTTACGGTTTGTTAAAAGTACAGCCCAACTTCTAGCTAGGACAATGATTAATAATTTCAAACAACCGCTCAAAACAGAATTCAAAAAAAATTCCCACATTTTGATGGGATCCGAAATATTTTTATCCGAAATTTCTAGTCAGGTCAAATATAATTTCAAAATAAAGTTGTATTATGTTAAAATCCAACAAAATATTGTGCGCGCAACAAGTAATGAAATTAAAATTTTCACATTCCAAAAATAATATATTTTCAAACTAATTACGTGTTTGGTGCATAGTAACTGTCCAGTTATTATAATTACATCTCATTTATTATTTCTTAAAGTCCATTTTCTTGTTAAGCCTAATGCATACCTCCTAGGAAAGTTTGCAGCCCAGCGGGGCGGAGAATAACAAGTTGACCCGAATATTGTGTACAACTGTCGGCCCAGTTGCATTGCTGATGTTGAAAAAAAGGCTTGTGTAGTATAGTACAACATAACATGGTTACTTAGCCCACATTCAGCGACGTCGAAAAGGCCCAAACAAGGCTTCTCTACAACTTTTTGAAGTCACTGAGCTCAATTAATAACTTAAGAAAAAAAGTTAGATTATAGTGGAACCTAATTAAAAGCTGTCACGAGCAAATAAATAATTCAACGGGGCCCACTTGTGCGTCTACGTGTGTGTGTGCGTGCGTGTGTGTGTGTGTGTGAGAGAGAGATATATATATAGAGAGAGAGACACATCGGTCGATGCTCGTAAATACATCTTTCAGCCATATGCATTGCTGATGCTTAGTAAAAACTTATATAGTTGACACAATCATATAGAACATCATAGCACACTGAACTTGCATACAAAAATTTCACGCAGGCGGCACAATCAGGATGGAAGCAGTGGATCGCTACGGGAAGGGCTATGTTGAAACCAACGAAGTCGTACATAACGGTTCATTGTCTTTATCAATGACGGAGAAATATCTTGAATGTTGTGTAAAGAAAACAGACAGACAACACAATAAGTTCTGCTAGCACATTAAGTTGACATACAGCCCTTTCTAAAAAAAGTTCAGGTACAAAATTAGAACAGGTCACAATCAAATGTATTGGCATATCAGTGCTTCACACCCATAGCTCGGATTTAACTAGTACTCCCTCCATTCGGGAAAAGTTTTCCACATGGCAGTGTATTTGTTTTTTGCAAAAAAAAAACCCACAGAGTTTTAAACACGTCACAAAGAAGTCCATCTCCTTCCTTCCTCCTCCCCCGTCGCCCGCGCCTTGCAGCCATCGCCGGCTACCCACCTGCGCCGCCGCCCGCCTGGATCTGCGCCGCGACCAACACCAAAACCATGGCCTAGCCTGCGACCAACAACAGTGCCGCCGCCCACTTGCACCTGTGCCGTGGCTTACCACCTGCACCGCCCGTCGTGAAGGTGACCTGCCGGCGCCCTCCTCGAGCTACGCCGCCAGCCCCGTTGAAGGTCGCCGCCCACATTCGCCCACCTTCGCTGCCCACCTACGCCTCCGATTTCGTCCGCTTCGGCCGCCGGCGCCGTGGACAATTCCGGCCACTCCAGCCTCTCATGCTGCTACTGGTGGACAACGCCGGCGTCGTGGACCTCTGATGCTGCTTTTGCCTTTTCCCCTGCCTCGCCTCTGCTACCACTCCCGCCTGTGCTGGTGAGTCTGCCCCGCCCGCCTCTGCGACTGCTGCTGTTCAATTTGTTGCTGTGAGTCTGAATTTGTTGTTCTCAGTGCAGGCAGAGAAAATTCAGTCAGGGGATACAAAGCTAGAGAAATAATCTAGGACAAAGGCTGTATACTGCTGCTAAATGATGAATAGATTATAGTGAAAATTTAGTTTGATGCCATCAAATTCATTGAGTAATACTCTTGGCATTCTTGGAGATCTGCTAGTTTTTGGAAGTTTTTCTTGCTACAGTTAACTAAAAATGTTCAGTGTTCCAATATTGTAGAGAAACTACAGTGCCTGTAATTCAGTTATGACTCCTTTACTGAAACTGTAGTGTTTGCTAAAACTGAGATGTAAACTAAAGGAGTTTGTGATTTGCAGAAGCTGTATCATACTCCAATAAGTGATAAATGCACTCAAAAGTTCACTGAGAAAATGCAGAGGCTGCTCACTTATTACTGAAAGTTTTCTGGAGTGATAAATGCACGCAAAAGAAGTTCAATTAACTGTTACTGTTGCTGTATGAATTCCAACCAGGTCAATTTGTTGTCAATTACTCTGTAATACTCAACCAGGTTTATGCAAAATGAAGATCAACCATGTTTATTTCAATTTATTTGGATTTACTTGAATCATTTGAATTTATTTGCTTTATTTGGATTTATACACCATTTGTCCAATTGCAAACATACCTAAAGTTTCCAATTGTCCAATTTCAGTCATTCATTTTACAGAGAGCTAAGCATAGCCATGACTCTTCCCTAAATATCCTGTAGAATCAATTCAAGCAGCACAAAACTGAAAACTGAAAACTGCCACAACCCCTTAACTAAGAGTTGATAAAAACATGTCCCTAAAATTGGAATTATTTGAATTAGCTAGGTTTATTCTTCTTCATATACAGAAAAAGATGAATATTGTTCGTCTACTAGTTACTTCAAATTTAGAACTGAATAAACACTTGTCATCTTCAGTAAACACTTGTAAATCTAGAGTGGTTTTAAACTTAGAATGCACCAAGTACTAATATCCTTTGCCAGGCTACACACCATCTACTTGGAGTAGACAGCAAGATTCACAGAGAAATGCACGCTTCAATAGACTTGTGAATGCTAGCAAAGTGATAAGTAAAAACTTGGATGTTCTCAGAAATATAGCACCAGAGGACATTGAGTGAATTGGCCTGTATGCTAAAGGCAAGGAAATGCCACCTTCTTTTCTTCTTCGAGCAGTTGATGAACTGACCTGTATGCTGCAGCTACACGTAGGTTCTGCAGAAAATGCACCAAAAGAGTTACACACAGGTGAAGTAAGTGGAAAGCAACATTTAATCTCCACTTCTTTTCTTTTGGTAGTGAAATTCAATCTGAATTTTGTGCACAGAAAATGCACCAATACTAAACATTTATTTATGTATGGTTAGTTTTATGTAAAAAATCAGAAATGGAGTTACTCACTTGAAGTTACTATAGTTACTCACTTGAACTTACTGTAGTAGTGGCCAAAATTCAGAAAAGTTACTAAACAACAGAAGTAGTGGCCAAAATTCAAAGTACTAAAAAGATTCCACACTAAATATACAGTGTTATCCATGTTTTGTATCCAGGACATTTTTTTATCTGTTTGCATGCATAGGTCCCACCTATCAGGAAGGATGGGCACGTACGCAAACAGGTACGACTCATCAGTCTACCCGCATAGCCTTTTCATTTAGTCTACCTAGTCGTCTAATCAACTGCCTGCACGCCACTTCTCCCATTTACTTCTCCATCGAGAACCGATTCTCCTCAGCTTCTTCACCTCTCCTTTGTCTTCATTTGCATCCAAACCCCACTGCGTTCACATTGTTTTAACCTCTTTAAATAATCATCTACTACTTCAGTTAGACTAGCCATCTAATCCTAATTCTCCAAACCATAGCCCTCCGTTCCAGCGGTTCCAAATGCCGGAAGAGATCGAGATGCAGGTTTTTAGCGTCCAACATGTCGTCACCGAAGGCTCGATGTGCATAATTGCCACTGTCACCATCCACCCAAGGGTTGCTCGGCAGTGGATCAACAATGTATACAACTCCCTCGAAAAGGTAGAGATGAGGGTCATCGGTCTCGACGCAGAGTACACGGAGCGTGCCCCTGGGAAGATACAGTGCGCCGCCGTCCTTCAGCTATGCCACGAAGATGATGTTTTGGTGTACCACATCATACACTCGCCCTCCATACCACGTGAGCTTCACGATTTCTTGTCTCGGGAGGACGTATACTTCTGTGGGGCAGCCATCGAAGGGGACAGACAGAAGCTGAAGCCGTACAACCTTGATTTGAAAAGCATCGCTGACCTACAAACCAGAATCAAAATTCCTGTAGAGGTTTGTGATAAACAGACATCATCCCTATTCAACGTAGCAAATTTTGTGCTCGGTACAAATCTTCAGAAGGGTGACGAGACGGTGGCATTAAGGTCGTCTGGATGGGAGAATTATCCCTTGACGTACGAGCGGATAAAATATGCTGCCCTCGATTCCCGTGTGAGTTTCGAGATAGCTGCAAGGTCCAAAGAGCTTGTTGCGAAGCCGTCTCCCACAGAGAATGAGAACAAGAAGAAGAAGAAGAAGAAGAAGAAGAATAAGAAGAAGAAGAAGAAAAGGCTACACCAGCAAGAGGGCATTATGGATGGATGAACTATTTCCTCTCTTGTAAAAAAATTATTCCCTCTCGGTGTATATTGATATAGATGGACTATTTCGATGGTGTGCATGTCTTTGGAACAAAGTAGTAGCGTGGGTCTGCTTGACTATAAGGAACTATGTATCCGCATATATAGCTTTCTCTGCTACTCCTTCCAGTGGTCGGTATGCAGTGCATGTGTCCGTAGACATGACAGCTTGTGTGCATGACATGTGGGCCACCTAAAATGCGGCGAGCATCAAGTTTCTACCGCAGCCACCCGCGATTCCCATGACGTCGCTCGAACCCATGAAACCACACGTCCCCCGACCTGCGGCTCACCCCTCTTGGCCCCACTGCCCCTCTGCCTAAGGGAGCATTACATGTGGACCAGTCACCTATCAAGTCCACATGTTATTGACTCAAAGGTAGGTGTAATGGATCCAAAATAGTAGAATAATACTTGTTCACGTGCTTGAAATATAAACACTCTAGTTTTGATATACATGTGTCAGCAGACATGACAGCTTGTCCATGGAAGTTGAACCACGGCGGCCATCACGTTTCTTGTTTCTACCACTGCCACACCCACACGCGATTCCCACGACGCCGCTCCAACCCACGGCACGACGTCCCCCGACGTGGACATGGATCCTCTGACGTGGCTATCACTGCCTTGCCCTGCCTTTCCTTCGCTGACAGGTGGGACCCATGCTTATGGGTCCCACATGTCAGTGACAGAATGGTAGGATTGTTCGCGTCAGGGGATCCTCATCCCCCCGATGTGCCCCTCATCCCTCTCGGCCCCACCGCTCCTCTGCCTTTGTATGCATGACATGCGGGCCAGCTGAACTGCGGCGACCATCAACATTCTACCACAGACACACCCGATTGGACCCGGTTTGCCTGCTCCATTGCTGTGCTCCGATCCGTACTCCCGCACCATCGAATTTTCATCCAGCGGCTGTGACACATTTAGTACCCGTCAGTGTGGCCATCTGCGCCTCGTAACGCCCCGATGCCCAGCTGTGGCACCCTCGCCACGGGCACGCCACCACCGGCCAGTTCATCTCGAACGAGTGAGTCACAAACCACGCCACCACCATGAGAATGACATGTGGGCCAGCCGCATTTAAGGTCCGCGTGTCATTGACTCATAGGTCGGGCACTAAAGCCACCGAAGTTCAGTCCCGCGGGCCTCGAGAGGGAAATGTAACTCCTGCGGCAGGCCTTGTGGTGCTCCGGCGGTACGAGCTCGTGCCAAAACTAGAGTTTGTTTCTTACTACTACCAACTAGTACTAGTAAGGTACACGTGCATTGCACGCATGAGATTCTGGTGGTTTGTGCATTATGCTTCTACATGTGGAGCTTTCTGGATTCTAACATGTGGCAAAATCTGGTGGACTGTAAGGTTAGGCAAGTTTGATTAACTTAGGTGAGTGTTTGGTTCAAGCCACACCTTAGGCAAGCCACACTAAGGCCCCACATGACATACACACAAAAATGTGGCAAGATACCCTTAGGCTTGCCAACTTGTTTCTCTCGTTTTGAAGAACTAATAACTTTGCCTAAGCTTAGTTGTGTCGTGCACGTACCTACTAGTAGTTGTATAGTGGTAGTACTAGTAATATAGTATTAGGAGTACAAACTTGGTAGTAGTAGGAGTAGTACTAGTACGGAATGCTCCTACTCTATCAACGAGCCCCGTCTGACACCAAATTTCTTGGCTTCCGTGCTACAGCTAGATCTTCCCCTCGTTTCTGTTTTCCAACCTGGCGGCGGGCGGGGTGTCGTTTTGCTCAACGGTGGTCCCACATGAAAGTGAAAATGCTAGGCAACACGCCTTCCCTAAGCTATGTGTCGTGCCGGACGGGCCGTGTTGTACTCCCGATTCCCGGGCGTGTGGGGGTGCGACGCGAACGCGGCATGCCTTTTCCTTTTACCAGCAATGTGCCAGTGTGTTGCGACGGATCCAAAGTAGTAGAATAGTAGTATTTGTTCACAAACTTGAAAGAAATCACTATTATTTTGATATACTCCTAATATATACTCCCTCCGTACCTAAATATTTGTCTTTTTCAAGTGGACTATCACATAAGGATTATATAGACATATTCTAGTGTTTCTAGCAAGATGCCCGCGCGTTGCACGAAGTTGATGGAAAAGGTAAGCACAACTTATAAATTGACGGATGGAGTACTAGTTACAGTGATGCATATAATTAAGCAAAGGGATCGCACATGTCGGTATTGACTAGAACGAGAATGCAACAGCACAATAAGAATTAAGGCCACGATGATGCGATCGCAGTGGTGGTTACAGAAGGCAAGAAGAAAGATGGATCCACGAACGTACAACCTCCTCCTCCTCAACTTAGTGCTCCGGGCCACTGACCGGCGGCTAAGGAGCGGTGGCTTTTGTGGCGACGTCGAGGTGCTTCTCAGCAAAGGCATCTAAGGCTTCCAGACGGTTGAGGAAGGCCAATGTCGTAGCGTCCTCACTGGCCTTGTAGATACCTATGTACACGATTTCCTCGTACATGTGGATGTGTAGGTCGACGAATTCTTGCAGGACGAGGCGCCTCGCGGCGAGCGCGACCTCTAGGTGGACATTCTTCGTGGCGTCAGTGGGCAGTCGCAGGGCCACCAGTGCTTGAAAGAGGTTCTGGCCATGGAGGCCGATTAGGGTGGCAGGCAATGAGAAGCCCGGGCACGCGGGCTGGAGGAGTACGGGGATGTCATCCGCGAGCTTCTTGAGGACGGTGAACTTGTTGCTGGTGGCAACGATCATCTGGTCCAACTGAGAGTCGTAGTTGGCGTCAAAGGCGGCCATCCACCAGCCGGTCTCCAACACTGTCTGGAGACGATCCTCGGCGCCATGCCGCAGGCCGGCGTCGTGGACCATCTGGCGTAGCCGCTGGCCGCTCACGAGCATCGCCGCCATGGGTCTAGAGTGAGCTCTTTTGCGCTTAGTGTAGGTGCTTAGGCAAATGCTTAGGTGTGTACGATGTGGTAGATGCATTGGAATGGAGGGGCACCTTTATATGAGGGCAATGAGGGAAAACTGCGTTGCATTCACATCGTGCAGCCTCTTTTCCTGGACCTCCTCCCATTACTTCCCTCATGCATTAATTGAAGGAGGATGCATTGACCGTTCAACATATCGGGAACCGCTACTCCCTCCCTCGTCTGCATTAAAGCCGTATCAGGAACTGCGCCACCTGCTGTCAAATTGAATACTCCCTCCGTCTAGGTGAGTATTAAGTCATCTTACCAAAACCAAATACTAGTAAACACATAGGCGTGGTGCATTAACTCTCACGTTGTTTCTTATTTTTTGACATAAATAGAGGAATCAACCAAGCAGAGATGTGGGGCTTGTATGCTTTTAATGACTTGAGATTATCAAACATGACATGCAGTGGTCAGTTCGTTGCACAAGAATAAATACAACCCACGTCAGCACACACGCATCTTATATAGCATCACATCCAATGGCTATAAAAGATGAATGAGACCAAATTATATCTCATCTAGATGAGTTCTAGCAAAACTGTATCAATAATATTTAGTACTCCTGCACCATGTATCATATATTAGTATCATGTAGTACTTTATTTATTTATGAGGTATCCAGATGGCACTGCACCGCCAAGAAAAGAGGGTAACATCAAAATTATGGACTAGTTTTTTGAGTATGTTGGTAAGGTCCGGTCATAGTCACTTGTTGAAATCTCTAAAAAGACAAATACTCCCTCCGTCCGGAAATACTTATCATCAAAATGGATAAAAGTAAATGTATCTAGACGTATTTTAGTTTTAGATACATCTCTTTTTATCCATTTTGATCACAAGTATTTTCGGATGGAGGGAGTAGAAAACAGAGTTGGTGATGATGGTGTGCGTGCCATCCTGCAATATAGACCGTTGGATTTATATCTAACGGATAGGAAAGAAACTATGGCAATTTTGCAAAAATATACCCACACGTCTCTCCACGTTCGCAAATAAGGCCTTCCCTTGTTCAACCTTTTCTCTCACAAGATAAACTACTCATACAAATGCATCTTGAGGTGTCCATAGAATTGAAGAGAGGGATGATGTGTGTGTGTGCGCGCGCGCGATCGATAAAGAGTGCCATCGAATTTGTGTGTGCCCACGTCAAAGATATAGAGTGGCTGGCCTACTGGAATGTGAGATGGGACATGTGCAGTTTGTCGCTGTGGCATGGATACCTACCTGCAGCGCTCGACTATCAGTGTGTGGTGGGGGAAGAGGGAGGCCCAATTAACTATAGAGGTACAATGGCTGGTATATGTGTGGAGGAGGAGAGAGGCCTACCTCATGTATTAAGGAGATCGATCTGCCTTATGTATTAAGGGAGATCGATCGGCATCCATGCATATGTGCAGGAGAGGAATAAGGTTGGGAGAGAGACAGAGCTAGAGTGTTGGAGGGGGTGGTAGTGGAGTTGCTTCTAACAAATGGTGGGATAGGCTTGCTAGACAAACGGAGGGCACGCCCGCAATATCAATAAGAGAGGAGATTGCTGTTTGTTGTCTGTACACGTGCGTGTGAGAGACGGGTCAGGAGGCATGCACGAATGATGAGGAGGGACAATGTGGCTGTGGTAAGCAGACGTAACTACATAGGAAGATCAATCGCCCTTCGTTAGAGAAAGGAGAGACATAACTTGTGAGGTACGTCGATTGATAGGGGGGTAGTTAAAGTCGATCTAGGTATATGTTGGGAGATCGATTGGTATACATGCATGTGTGTGTTAGAAGAAAATGAGGCACGAGGAGAAGGATAGAGAGAGAGGGATGCATGTAGGAGGTCGTACGAGAGGCATACTATATCGAGGGGGAGGAGTGTGCGAGTACGAGAATGATGAAAAGAGTGGTGGGAGTGAGGCATGGACGGTGACAAGAGAAGAGGGGAAGCTTGTGTTTGTGCTAGGCACACCTGGCTAGAGAGGCATATCGATCGATGTGTGCCATAAAGAAGGAGTTGGGGGGCCTACACACACCGTGGTGAACGACCTAAAGTGAAAAGACGAATTTGCGCGATGGAGCTAGACAATGCTTAGGGAGGGTGAGAGGGATGCGGGCGTGTGCATGCACAAGAGAAAGTTAGCACTAGCTACAAAGATAAGAGGGTTGTGTGGGTGTAAAAGACGAATAGAGATCATATAGACTTCATTATAAAAAGCGAATTTGGATATTTGAAGAATTTATCATAGTGTTTCAAACCGACGCATGTGTGAATATATATAACGGTGATACACATGGTGTGGTTATGAACATGTTATACTACTTTTAATATATTTTATCTCCACTCTTATAAAAAAACGGAGTTGCTGATGATGGTGTGCGTGCCATCCTGCATTATAGGCCGTCCGATTTATATCTGGCGGATAGCAAGGAAACTATGATGGTTGAAGTTGGCAACAATCATGATTGTAGATTCTTATTGAAATAGAGAAATGAATTCAAATTTAGTTCGAATTGCAGCGGTAGTATAGACATTTGGAATGCACTAAAATGTTGGTATGAGTAGGTTACATGCATTATACAGCAAGCGAAAAAAATTAATCGGACATAACATGGATTCATACTCCCTCCGTCCATCTATATAGGGCGTAATGAGATTTTTAAGACCGTCTTTGACTATTGACAAGATTAATAGTACATGATATGCATAATGTGAAAACTATATCATTGAAAGAACCTTTCACAGACGAATTTAACGGTGTGCTTTGTGTAAGTTACATGTCATATATCATTGCTCTAATATTTGGTCAAAGTTAGCACCGAAAAACGCATTAGGCCCTATATAAATGGAAGGAGGGAGTAGCTTTGAATAGCATTTGTATAGTAAAACGGTGCAAGACTCTCTCTTTGTGTGGTGTGAATAGTTTTATTTTTTTCGTTTTCTTTTTGGTTGAGGGAAGTGCGAATTGATTTGGTACGTATACAAGTACAATATTACTACACGTTAGGCTTGTCTCTAAAATTCAACCCGCGTCTTGTTATATCCCGAAAATTCAGATATCGTGCTCCCAAAACTGTCGCCTTCACAACCCGCGCCTTGCTATCCCGAAATTACAACGCGCGCGAAAACTCCCTCCAGCTGCCAAATCCCGACACGCGAAACCCCCCTACTAACCCTGAGCCGAAAGGGCCGCTAGTTCAAATCGGTGGGGGATACTTTTGTAACACACCCTACATTTGGGACAAGCGCGTCCCTAAGTCATGCTTCACCCCCTCCCATCGCCCCCTTTTCGCCATTCGAAATCCCAGGCCGCCATAACCTCTCCGCTCCAGCCGCGAAACCCCACCCTCCTTCGTCCGCCACGTCACCGCTGCCTAGCCGGAGCCTCTTCCCCGATGACATCGTCCACCGCAACAACTCGACGTCCCTCGTCCACCTCCCCGAATGAGGATCCGTCGTCCATCTCGCCGTCTCGCCGGTTCAGCCGCCCCGTCCTCCACCTCCAAGGAGTTGCTCCGACGATCGCCTCGTCTATCGCGGCTGCTCCATCCCCACAGCGCCGCCTTAACCTGCTCCACCGGCACTGACTCCTCGGACGAAGCCGAGGCCTACTAGGCCACCAAAGAGGTTATACACTCATCGCATCGCACCTTCTCCTTAACTCGACCTCCCGGCGCCGACGGTGCTCCATCCCGCACCCCCATGGAGCGGCTACCTTGAAGCCGGCGCCGCGGGCGACATCTCCATGGCGGCTCTCCCCCAGTGTGAGGCCCCTTCGGCGGCGGCGTCCATACCTGCCGGATCTGCTGTTGCTGCTCCGGCTCTCGCTCGATCGCTCGCTCACCCAGCTGCTGCTGCTGCTCTCCCCCTTGCTCATGTTGCTGCTCTGCTTCGATTAAGCCACACTTCAGTCGACTTAATCGACTTTTGGGTCAGTCGATTTTCAGGGGTTGGGGGGCTCGTCGGAGTTAAGGAAGAACCACCCGCAGCGGGGACGGGGGCTCGCCGGAGAGGTACCCCACTATCTATCTCAGGGTTCAGGATGGGGCGGGGAGCCTAGAGGGCTGGCCGGGGCGGCGGTGGCGAGTTGTTTCGGGGCGGCGAGGCGGCGCTGGGGCCGACGGTTTGGCCGGTGGTGGCTGGCGGCTCAGGGGGGGTGCAGGTTGAAGATGAACTGCAGGCCCTCCCTAAACTACATGTCAAGTGCCTCTCTGCTACCATTGCATTCAGTTTCGATAGTAGCATTCAGATTCCACAGTAAATTTCAGTTTCGACAGTTAAGTTCAGAGTCAACAGTTTTTACCTCATCTGTTGTAGTCAGGTGGTTTTTGGTGATGTTAATTTTACATCCATTTTACATCATCTATTGGAGATGCTATTAGAATCCCACTTGAGATTGACGATGTCTATCTTGTACTGCTTCAGCCTTGATGTCTTACGCTCACCGGAGCTGCTGCAACGACAGAACGATCCATCACAACAGAGCAGTGCCTTGGACACCGTCTATAGATTCCTCATATCTTCCTCCACACCTCCGACAGCCACCTTTGCCTCAACTGCTTCAGCGACCAACCCAATGATGCTGAGGTCGACACGGCTACAGCAAAGAGGTTGTACACTTGTTGCATCACTTATTACTATACATTCACGTCGATCCATTAGGGCTATTTTGGTTCAATGGAAAAACGTCGATCCACTGGTTGTTACCATCACTCTAAATTTCTGCATGCTCTCATTACATAATCTCACAATATTTTTTTCGTATGTATGTCAGATATTGTACACAGTCATGCTGAACATGTAGAGAAAAAGAGAAAAGTTTTGCGCGGCAATACAATGTTATGCAGACTCTATGGTGGGTTCAATGGCAAACCCTCCCCACCCCTCTCCAGATTGTAATCCAGAGGAAGATATCTGTTCTGAGGCAGATTCAGACGCCGCTGACCACTCCTATTTACTCCCCAAGGTGTTTGCTCTACCTTGGCATGATGATGTTAGTCATATCATGCATATGTTGCCTTGCAGTGCCTACTTTTGACATCATATATGTCATCTGCTTAGTTTAACATGTTCTGTAATGCCACCTGTTTAGTTTCTATATCATATATGGGAATTATGCGGTCTCATGTCTTTTAACCAGCCATAATATATGTGAAATGTGCAATGCCATCCTGTTTAACTAGGCATCATATATTTGAATGATATCTTGCCCATCCTTTTCTTCATTACATTTCCATTTGTCGATAATGTTTGTACATTAAACTACTTTTCCTGTGAATCAGCCATTTGGGTGGGAGATGGAAAAAATCTGGAGTGAAAACAAGGCCTTCAGAGCAAACAGTGCTACCTGTCGAAGCAGATCTCTTGTTGGGTCCCGATAGCTCCTCAGAGATGGATTCAGAGACAGATGACCAGTCATATTCCCCCACTGAGGTGTATGCTCTAACTTGGCACGGTTATACTGCTCATATCATGCATACGGTGTCTTGCATTGCATAGTTTAGACATCATATACACAATATTCAACACCATGTTCTTAGTTCAAACATCATATCGAATGCCCTCTGTTTAGCATATAAATCACATATGTGAATTAAATAATGCGATCCTGATTACTTAGATAACATGTAGGTGAATTATGTCATGCGATCCTGTTTAGTTATTCATCATATATTTGAATTATGCTATGCTATGCTATCCAGTTTAGATAGACATCATATATGTGAAATTATGTCATGCTATCCGTTTTAGTTAAACAATATACATGTCAACTATTTCATGCCCTCTTTTTTCCACACTATCTATTGCATCTGTCTCTCATACAATGTCTGTACATTCAACTATGTTTCCTGTTTATCAGCCATTTGAATTGGAGCGGGTGATGCCAGTATCTAGCGGACTAAAAACATGGTCTTCAAATAAAACAGTGCTACCTCTTGGTGGAGATAGCACCCCGGTTGTACATGCACAAAAACCAGCCCTACCACACATAACCCAAACTCTCACAGATTGTACCCCTACTACGATGGACAGAGAACCAGCTTCACCCAATCTAACCCCAACCCCAGCCGATAGTAACCCAGTTCCTGTTGACACAACACCATCTCCACCACAGAGCTCCCAAACAAGAGCAGTTAGTAAGGCAACTCCAGTGCACAAAGGGTCAGTACTACCACGGCGAACCCCAACTCCACCAGTTAGTACGCCTATTCCTGTGGAGGAAGCACAACCAGCTAGTCGTAGTTTAGCATCTATCGCATTTGATGTTGTTAAATCGTATGTGCGTATCTTCCCATCTTGGAAATATTATACTAAAGATGAAGGAAAATGCCAGTTGCAGGTGTTTGTCCAGGAGTTATGTATAAGTAATGTTATTCATGGCAACTACTTTGCTTCGTCCCATACATCCTACCTCCATGATGGTTATAATACATCAAATTTTCCCATTTTCTCTATAGAGAAGGACCGATTTGGAAACTCAGGATGAGGTAACCTGTGCTAATACCTCTACTATCTTCAAGAATGCTTGGTGGCAGTATCGGAATTACCTGAAGAAAATGTACTTCACCGGCAAAGAAACTCATCAAATTCCCTTACGTTCTCCTGAGACACATTTACTGGATGATGACTGGGAACGCCTTGTTCTGTACTGGTCCCGAACCAAGAATATGGTAAGGTCTATGAGCTCATTTTCTATTTTTAAGTATTATATTATTGCGTCTTACTGTACTCTGTTCATGTAGAACAAGTGCCTAAACCTGAAGAACAACTGTTCTAATTTAAGATTCCATTGCTATCATAGTTCAAAAAAGCGCTAGGCGTTAATTGTGCGTTTTGCCACCACCTTGCGCTTTACTGACCAAAGCGCATGCTTATGCGCAGTTATGCACAGATTATGCGTAGTTATGCGCAATGCGTTTTCCCAACGCCTAGAGCCTAGGCGCGCTTAAGCGCTCGCTTTGGCGCGCCTTTTTAACTATGATTGCTTTGCTCTTGTATCACTGTATTTACTCATACAAACTTATTTTTAAATTGAAGGATCCAATCGATACTCCAATGGCACAGCAGGTATGTTCACGCATGTTTCTTTAACAGGTTTGCTCTTATCAATAGCTCTGTTGATTTCAATTTCAATTGTGTATACAGTTGACTTTCATATCATGTACATTACTAGCACCACAACAGAGCCAATAGTGTTGTTGTACATGTAGACCCGTGGTACCCATCTGAAAATCTTGTTGTGCCATGTAGTTTCCCACGCTTTGTATTCTTTCACTGCTGCTTTGTCTTGAACTGATATGATTTGAACCGTGTCTCTATTTTGATTTGGCAAGACAATGCAGTGACCATAGGACATAGATATATGTTTGTTTGATGCTTTTATTATGTACTAGTACTTGGCAATAGAAGACTTGGTAGTTTAATCCTGTCCACCTTACTAATGAACTGGTTCACCGAAATGAGTTTCATATACTAGTACATGCTAAACTTGTTATGTGTCTACTTATTTCTTCTTTTAGAATGCTAACAGAATATTGGGGAAGAGTGCCTTATTAAGCAATGGTAAAGGAAGTAATGCAGATAAGGTTCAGGATAGTGACACATCCTTGTTGGTCTCCAACAAAGCTGATAAAATAGCTAAGGAAGACTATCTTGAAGACAGCGAGACAACCCCAAAGTCATGTCTTGGTTTAGTGTTCGAGTTACTGGCCACTACCGCTTGCACAAGCTATTCGAACTCACTGTCTGAATTAGTTCGGTTTCTTGAGTCTCAACTACAAGCTAAAAGACATCGATCAGCTGTGCTGCGACAAGAAGCGGAAGGACTGCGGAAGTCCCTGGAGCATTCAGATGCATACTTTCTGGTGCAACAGCAAGCGTTGGAGGATTTTAGCGCCAAACAGGACAAAGCTAATCAGCTTGCTAAGCTTATTGCCAGCATGGTGGATACCCAAGATAACGTTTCTTGAGCTCTTCTGAAGTTGTTTCAGTTATGCTCTTGTTTTGCTGCTGCGTTTATTTGCACTGGTGGCCAATTTTGACGGCCAGTGTATGTAATGTGCTGCTTTGTTCCCTATATTTGCACTGGTGGCGAACTTTGATGCCCAGTGGATGTAATATGTGTAATAGCGGTAATAGGCTAGCGTTAATTGCTTGCTTATTTATTTCCTTATTGTCTTGTTTAGTTGTTTGCTTGTAGTCACTGCAGTTCTTTTTCTGTTTTTTTCTAGTGGCCACAGTAGCCTATTTTTGGTAACTAGGCCAAAATAATCATGGGCCTTCTACGGGCCGTATGATCCATGGGCCTTCGTCCGGCCGTAGGACCCATCGGCCGTCTATACGGGCCTTAGGGTCCATGGGCCTTCTACGGCCCGTAGGGTCCATGGGCCTTCTATGGGTCGTACGATCCATGGGCCTTCTACGGGCCGTACTATCCATGGGCCTCATACGGGCCGTAGGATCCATGAGCCTTCTACGGGGCATATCATCATTTCGCCAATCATGAGCCATACTATTCGTGGACCATAACGGGCCGTTAATAGGCCGTATTTGATAACTCTATGAAAACAGCCCAACGGTTTTTTTACATGAAAACGGCCCAACGTATTAACGGTCCGCAAACGGGCCGACTGTAACGACGGGATGAATTTGGCCCACAAGCAGAAAATGACAATAACGGGCCGTATGTAACCGAATACTGCAAATGAGCCCAAGAATCAATGGGCCCTGAGAAGGCCGAAAGATAACTTGGGCTGGAAACGGCCCAATGGAATAACGGACCCTTAATGGGTATAAAGTGATACACTGTTTATTACGGGCCAGTTTCACCACGGGCCGTTAATGGGCCAAGAGTTACAAAGGTCCTCATATGGGCCGAAAGAAGTCATGGGCCACACATGGGCCAGAAGTTAAAACGGGCTGAATCATATTGGACGGCCCAGATGACGCTACTGGGCCTAATTCGGAAAGGGCGTAACGGGCCCTGGGTTAGCGGGCTGTAAATGGCCTATATGCGAACAAGCCGTTAATAGGCTTTCCGTGGGCCGGCCCGCGACCTTTTGACCAAGTCAAATGGGCCGGCCTTTTCACATGAATGGGCCTCTGTTGGGCCGTGCCACGTGTCGCCGTATCATAGGCGCCTTCGGTCCAATGAGCGGATGACATCTGTCCCAACAGTGAGCCGACACATGTTTCCTCCAGCCAATGATGATTTTACATGTGGAAAATCCTCATTGGTCGGGGTTGTTAACGGGTTATTGGATCCAAAACCCGACCCGATAGCTTAACGACGTTCCGTTACGGTGGATGCCACGTGTCGGTCACCCTTGACGAAAGCACTTCTGTGACGCGCGATTTATCGTCATGGAAGTGGACACTTTCGTGATGATAATTTTGGTAATGTCATGGAACACTTCTACAAAAGCACATGTATGACTATCTTAATTCTGTCATAAATTTGTCATAGATGTACATGCATGACAAAAAACGTGACCTACTGTGACAAACACGTATCATCACAGAAGTGTATTTTTTTAGTGAAGTCTCTTTACTCGTTCTGTAATGCATGATCCCGTGACTAACTCTTTAGTCAAACTGAGCTCATTATGATGATGCATTATCGAGTGGGCCCAGAGATACCTCTCCCTTATACAGAGTGACAAATCCCAGTCTCGATTCATGCCAACCCAACAGACACTTTTGGAGATACCTGTAGTGCACCTTTATAGTCACCCAGTTATGTTGTGACGTTTGATACATCCAAACATTCCTACGGTATCCGGGAGTTGTACAATCTCATGGTCTAAGGAAACGATACTTGACATTAGAAAAGCTCTAGCGAATGAACTACACGATCTTGTGCTATGCTTAGGATTGGGTCTTGTCCATCACATTATTCTCCTAATGATGTATGATGTGATCCCGTTATCAACAACATCCAATGCCCATGGTCAGGAAACCATAACCATCTATTGATCAACGAGCTAGTCAACTAGAGGCTCACTAGAAACATGTTGTCATCTATGTATTCACACATGTATTATGGTTTCCGGTTAATATAATTAAAGCATGAACAACAGACAATTATCATGAACAAGGAAATATAATAATAACCATTTTATTATTGTCTCTAGGGCATATTTTCAATTGTATCTGTGCGGTGGCGCCGCACTTTAGTCAGTTCGTCTTCGCCACACTTCCGTCAATTCGTCTCGGGAAAGATTGATGGATTGGCAAATTATGTAGATCGGGACTTGGGAAAGGCTCGTTTTTGGAGATTTAGGAGCAGATCTAGTTTGGGGGAGCAAGCAACTAGGTGTGAAAAAAGGGCCAAAAACAACAATGCACTAAACATTGGACACATAACTGGGGGGCCCTGTGCGGTCGCACAGGCCCATGGACACCCCTGCGGAGAAGGATGGGGACAAGAACAGGAATGAGGATGTCTTGACGACAGCCAGATGATGCAACTCGTGTAGTTGTGCGTGTGAGCACATTATAATACATGGTTGACCCTACACATAAATTATATAAATTAGGAGAACTAAACGGGCGCATAGGACTCTAAGTCAGTTGTTTTTCTTTGTTGCTTTGCTAATATAGTCCACGTATGCACCTCCTTAATTAAAAAGAAAAGAAGATACATGATTTACTAAGAATCATTTTTGGCCTGATATGCAGCTCAGTTGTTTGCGTCGGTTCTATCATTTCTCTTCTAGATAAGTACTCATAAAAAATGCAACGTTTCTATACTTGTTTTGAGGAACTATACAATTGCACGTGTGTTGCAACGAGGCATAAATATCTACTCCCTCCGTTCTGAATTACTTGTCCTGAATTTGTCTAGATACGGATGTATCTAGACAAATCTAATACAAGTAATTCGGAACGGAGGGAGTAATAGGTTAGCCCCCAATTTACCTGCTCATATTAATGTGATTGTATAAAAATATATTCTATTTGATAAACACTTATATTTAGTAATTAAGGGCTTATTGACTTACCAAAGGAAATACAATTTATCCTTAAAAAATATAATTTATCTGATAAGGTAATAAAATGTCAAGTAATCAAGGCGGTTTTTAGGGAAATTTGATTTAAAAAATGGAGAGAAAAATCAAAATGCGAGAGGGAGGGGAAACGTATGAAGGAGAAGCGGACGACAGAACCTTACATCATGTTTTAATGTTTACTAGCAAACATGTCCGTGCGTTGCAACGGTAGATACAAAAATTACACTCTGGTCAAATAAGTATGACTCAATCAACATCCTTTATTTTAACACGGTGGCTTATCATTTTGCCATTTACCTTTCTTCCAACTCTCGCTGATGATGGACGTGATGTCCACATGATCACAATGCATTCGATATGATAAATCTCAAGACAATGAGCTTGCCACGGCATGACACGCTTGTCATTGTGTAGCGCAAGAAAATGTTTAAAACTTTTAAAATAAATCTCATCTACCACGAACTACTCCCAACGCCTAGACATATAAAGACTTTCCAAAAACTGATCAAAACGTAGACATAAAAGACTTTTGAAACGTCAAAAAGTTTTTGGAATTGACAAACATTTTTTCTAAATAATTGGGCATTTTAAAAATTCGTAAACATTTGTTTTGTTTAGACGAACATTTATTGAACACATGAATATTTTTTAAATTCCTGAACATTTTTTGAATCAATGGTTTTTTAAAATTAGTGAAAAATTCGCAGAAAAGTTGATTTTTTTGAGAATTTTCTAAAATTTCATGGATATTTTTTTAGATTCGTGATCGTGAATATGTTTTGTATACATGATCATTTTTTCAAAATCAAGAACATGGTTTTATTTCCCGACAATTGTTTTCCAAATTGTAATTTTTTTTATAATTTTCCAAAATCTTTGTAAAATTACCAACATTTTTTGAAACCACGAAAATTTTATGATTTTTCAAACATTTTTAAGATTCGTAGACATTTTATGATTTCTCGACCATTTTTTTTCCAAAATCTGCAACTTTTTAAAAAATTTCAATCTTGAATTAACTCAAAAAAGAGAGTAAAAAACAGAAATAAGAAAAGAAAAGAAAAAAAAAATGAAGAAAAATAGAGATGCCGCGTCCCGCGGGCCGGCCCATGAAGACATTAGGGGGGATGAGATGGGTGAGAAAAAGGAGTTGGAAAAAATGATGAAGGCAGGGTTCGACAGGATGTTGCCACTACGCCACCAGCTCACATGTGCTAAATGATGGGTATCGTACCTATAAAACACTTATAGCGACGGTGTCTTAACAGAAAACGAATCGTTTTTCGTTTAGATGGCATAGCGGGTAATATATGGCAACTTCGAGGATAATGTTTAGACGGACGATCAGAAGCAATACTTGTTTTATTAGTAGGTAGAGATAGAGATTATTATTTTTTTATTAATTTTAATATATTTTAGGGGAATTCATTTTAATAAAGGATTTAAGGAAAAATGTGTGTAATGAGTCCATTTCCATTACGTTCGGCCCGCTTAGCCTAGATAGTCTGTCTGGGCCACAGTGTTAGGCCTACAATCCCCTTCCCTCTTCTCAGAACCCACCATAGAAAGGAGCACCCTCCGCGCCGCCGTGTCCGTTTTCAGCCTCCGAATCCCCCACCCCCCGTTGCCTCGCGTTCCCAAGCCACATGATATCCCCCAACCTCCCCCTCCGGCTCCGCCACCTCCGCCGCCTTCTCGCCGCCGCGCCCTGTTCCTCCCCCGCCGCCGCATACTACTCGCGCGCATCCTCCCCGCCGTTAAGCCGCGCTCAGGCCCCGCCCCCGCCCCCGCGGCGCCATCTCCCGGACCTCCCGGCGCGACGGTTCTCCTCCGGGCACGTCCTCCTCCCCACCAACCTCCAGGAGGAGCACGTCGCGTCTCTGTCCGACAGGATCTACGACGCGGTGACGGAGACAGAGGAGGGCTCCAACGAGGGCACGGAGGCCGCCCTCGACGCGCTGGGCGCCGAGCTGACCACCCCGCTCGTGGCCGACGTGATGCACCGCCTGCGCTACGAGGAGAAGCTGGCCTTCCGCTTCTTCGCCTGGGCCTCCCAGCAGGACAACTACGAGCACGAGCACCGGACGTACAACGACATGATCGACATCCTCTCTGGCACGCGGTACAAGTCCCGCCAGTTCGGCGTCCTCTGCGACGTGCTCGACCACATGAAGCGGCACGGCACGAGGTCGGTGCCGGTCGAGGACCTGCTGGGCATCCTGCGCGCCTACACCGAGAAGCACCTCACCAATCTCAGGAAGCTGGCCAAGAAGCGGCGGGTGCGGATGCGCACGCCGCCGGAGACCGACGCGCTCAACATCCTCCTGGACGCCTTCTGCAAGTGCGGGATGGTCAGGGAGGCGGAGACGGTGTTTGGTCGCGTGAAGAAGAAGCTGCAGGGAAATGCCGAGACCTACAGCATCCTCTTCTTTGGTTGGTGCCGCGCCAGGGACCCCAAGAAGGCCATGAAGGTGCTCGAGGAAATGATTGAGATGAAGCACACCCCGGAGAACTTCACGTACATTGCTGCTATTGACTCGTTCTGCAGCGCTGGTTTGATCTCGGAGGCAAGAGAGTTGTTTGAGTTCATGAGGACCGAGGGGTCGAAGATATCCTCTCCCACAGCTAAGGTATATGCTATTATGATTGTTGCGCTAGCCAAAGCTGATCGGATGGATGAGTGCTTTGAGCTGATTTCAGATATGATTAAACGTGGCTGCATGCCTGATGTATCAACCTTTAAAGATTTGATTGAAGGCATGTGCTTGGTGGATAGACTTGATGCTGCCTACTGCATTTTGGAAGAGATGGGGAAGGCTGGGTTTCCTCCTGACATTGTCACTTACAATTGCTTTCTTGAGGTGCTTTGTAGTCTTCAGAAGGCTGATGATGCGCTCAAACTCGCCGAGAGGATGATAGAAGCACACTGTGAACCCAGTGTTCATACTTACAACATGCTGATGGTGATGTTTTTTGCGATGAGAGAGCCACACAGGGCACTCGATATTTGGACTGAAATGGACAAGAGGGGATGTCGGCGTGCTGTTGATACCTACGAAATAATGATTGATGGACTGTTTGATTGTGGAAGGACAGAAGACGCGACCACTCTTCTGGATGAAGTAATAAACCATGACATGAAATTGTCGTACAAGAAGTTTGATTCTATCATGCTGCAGTTGTCAGCTGTTGGCAACCTTGGCGCAATACATCGGCTTTCAGAGCATATGAGAAAATTTTACAATGTTGCAATGTCAAGACGTTTTTCGATCACACAGAAGAAGAAGAGCATTGGTATTAGAAGGAGATGAGTTCTGGAAGATTTATTGTTAGCACGAATAGTCAAAAGCGTACATGAGGTAACCACTTCCCTGGTTTTACTGGCAAGTGCTAACTATTAGTAGCGGTATTAGACGTGTGCTGCATTCTGTACAGTTTTGTTCATCAGTACTTATTTTGCCTACTTTTCCCTGAGCAAGGAGGGCCTAAGTTACATATGGATGCTAATCACATGGATATCGTTTTACCAAAGCGCAGCTAACAGCGACACAATGTACTCTAATGTGTAGTTGTATTGTAATATTTCAAACTTAAACTTTTGAATCAAAATGGTTGCTACAATACTGTGGTAGGCAATCACGTTTTGGTGGCTAACACTTGCGTTTTGTATATTGTTTCAATGGAATTCCCCTCATATCTTACTCCCTCCGGTCCATATTACTTGTGTGTTAGATACATCCGTATCTAGACAAATCTGAGGCAAGTAATATGGATTGGAGGGAGTACCACTTGTCGGCTGCCGACCCCTTCTCTAAAAATCTGTTTGCTGCCTGAGATAAATTCAATTTAACCTATGCTACAGTACATTGTAGATGGATCAGTATAAGCGACAAACCAGCGTGTTTCAATCGACTTTAGTTTTATCCTTATAACATACCTGCATTTGCTGGTATAGCTTGGTTTGCAGTCCTACCTTACCCCACTCCAAAAACCAGTTCACTGCCTTGAAAGAAATGCAGAGAAACCTATGTGGCAATAAAGATATACTAATACTAATAGCTGGGTTTCTCTCGCTATTTTAATTTAAACAAGCTATGATGTAAATACTCTGGAACCTGGACCGATTTTTTATTTTACCTACTGAAATATGAAAATCCCTTACTTGATTACTTTTATTTTAAACGCTTTCTGTTGTAAAGCTCTGAGTTTTCCTTTTACTTGACCAAGATGAATTAGCTTAATGGAAACTTAGTGTAAAACTTAATGTTTGTGTTATGCAAGTAGCCAGCTAAACCAATCTACTGCCTAAACCAATTTGCCCTTTGTTGGTTTTCCCGTTCCACACATATCTTTGGTCTCTTCAGGCAAATAAATGATGTTCTTTTCTTCTATTGCAGAAATCACAAGATTATATATTGATTAATGATAATACGCTAACTCTCACCGAGTAAAGTTAAAAATACCAATTCTTGAAAACTTGCATACTTGAGGGCAGAGAAAATGCAGGACAAGATGGTTAGTTGTAGCAGGTTTGAGCAGATATAACTAACTGTAGCCAATCATCGCCATCCTGGCTGTAAGCAGTAGGGAGATGAGAACTTGAATCGTAGCAGTGGTGATCTAGTTCAAAAAAGTACTTAAGGCAGTAACTAGTTTCAGTAATGGTGTCTGGTGTTTTTCGTTCCGAAGCGTAATTATTGGTGGTATATGTGCTTCTGTGAGATATTTATGTTCATTCTGGTGATGACACGACAAGTTCATCGATTAGACTAACCAAGGACGTAACTTGCAGTTCTTTGGCATTTACTTTCTGATTGGATTTATGGTAAGCCGAGTTATCTATATTATAAAACATACATATTTTTCCTTTTTACAGGGTGGTTGATACAAGTCTGCACATTTTGTCGGAGCAATTTGCAGTGGAAGCAGCAGTGTATGAACCGAAGTAGTTTGCCAAGGAAACAGGCAATGTGAGTATGTTTTCATTTGCTTTATACTGTACATCATAGGCACACCCCATGAAGCTTTTTCCTTAGTTCTCTTGTGGAACCTTTTTTCTTTTTCTTTTTTTGCCTCTCTCTCAAATGAACCACAAAGGCCCAAGGCTGAATTTCCTGTCATCAAGCATGCAATTCAACACAACTTTTCTTGTCTCCACGTGATGACCAAAATCAGTTTCAGATACTCTGGAGTCTCGAGAGCACAGCTTGTCTGGGAACATGTTACTTTTTTCAGGGATACGTCAAAGATTGATGTATCAGAATCATAGATAGAAGGGTGTCGAGAAGGCAGAAAGTAGAATACAATTTTCCACGGCTATGAAAGCCAACACACCCACACAGCAAACTAACTACTCTCCACTAGCCGGAAGGGACCCTGTTCCTCTCAACAGCCCTGCTGCTCTCCAGCTCTGTCCCTCCAGGTGAATCTCCTGGAGCACTTCCTCGGCGGATGGCAGCAGGGCTGTTGAGAGGAACATGTTACTAGCAGACTTAATTCAAGCAGAATCTTACTCATCCAGTTATTAGAACAGAAATGAGGGGGTTCCGGTTTTAAAAAGAGGTGAATGCCAGATGCACTTATTTTCCACAGAAGATCTGCATTTCTTCCTGTGTTATTGGTACACTACAAAAAACAAGAAACACCAATGAGCAAATATGCTTGTATACACTATGGCGATACTGAACAAATGTGGTTGCTTCGCTGGTATTCAAAGCTGTCCACCTCTGAAGAAACTGTCCTGCTAACCATAGCTAGTTTGCTGATCAGCTGATATTAAACTAGGAACACCGGGAAATGGATTAACTATCACGTGCTAGAGTAAACAAATTGACTGACAACGAAAATGCGTCACACATAGCACTTCAGTGTAGCTGAAATTTACTAACTGGATATGCCCTTTTCTCTAAAGTCTTTATTACCAAGCTTTGATGACTGGAGCCAGCTGAAGGATAGATCAGGTTTTATCTTGCTGTTTGTCAGTGTGCTGCACTTTCTTTGCTATACTGATCAATATATTATATTGACTGTCTCTAATTCTGTACTGGAGCGGGCTATACCATCTCTTCAGCTGCCTTGCTTTTGGTAAAGAGCAGCAGCGCTGCTGAATACCCCAGTTGATCCATGTGTACATTGAGCTCATATCATCTATGAATAAGGTTCTCGGTCAAGCTTTTACTAACGGCCATGTGGTGTTTGCCTGTTACAGGTGGCGGCCAGTGTTGTTAAGAACAGAGTGGGCAAAATTTCGTGGCCGGGCTTGGCTTCCTAGCCCCATATCAGCAGTGCTGTGTGACCTGTGAGCAACTAGTCAGCTAGGCGCAGGACAGCATAGCATAGAATAGCTGCATGTTGAGAACCTGGAATGTAATGACGCAGAAGAAATTTTGGGACTGAGAGCCCGGGATACCATCGTACTGCAGCGCAAGCAAATTATCTGAACTCGTGGTTGCCATGCCATGCCGTGCCGTGCCATGGCCCGTCCTCCGACGAGGTGGGTATGCCAAGTTTTCATGAGTTCCGAGGTAGAAATACGTCTGGTTCTGACGGAAAAGAAACCTCTGCCAAGTGATTTCAGTTTCCATCTCATCAATTTTTTTTTTAAATTAGATCAAGTTTCCATCTCATCGGAGCCGGCCCTTGGGCAGGGGGAGAAGGGTTTGGCCCACGCCTAAATTGAGGCCAGTTATTTCAACATAGGCCCATTCTGTAACATATATTGATATGCAATAATATCTTTGTCCTTACATACAACTAACAGAAAAACAAAACATCCAAGAAACCCTGGTCTATTATTGAGACATGGAACCACAAGCTGAGATGGGTACCCTAATTTCCTGAAATTGGATCAACGGTACCAGCCGTTACTTAGGAATTCACCTTTTTAGGGACCTTTTCTCTGTCCTTGTTGGACCCAAGCACAATACATGTAATTGTAGCATTTTTAAGAAACTTCTTTCAGTTAAAATTAGCAGAAGGCTACTTGAGCCAGGCAGAACACAGATTGGATCTGTTGAGCCTGTTTATACTCAGCAAAATATGTCACATGCGAGTTTCTTGGTCGGTTTTAATGGTTTACAACCACATCTTCACATCTTGCCGTATAGACTTCTTTTTCTTTGGATTTATTTTTATCTTCTAACGACCTAAAGCATCATAGCTAAATTTCAAATATGAAGTTGCTTACCACACATACCGTGTGGTTATCGTATAAACTTTTGCTGTATATACTTATGCAAGTGAAACATAGTCGTTTACTGTTTCTAGTTCTGCACCGGCCATGGAAAGATGTTAGCACATTTTTAGTGTATATGTTATTTAAAGTGAATAGCTGAATTTTGATCAAATGGGTCGAAAAGAAAATCTTCTACAATTTTAAATAAATATTGCCTCCTAAGCAGTATAAATATTGCCTCCTGAGCAGCTCTATATTTTCAAACAATACAAAAAAACTTCTAAGTAGAAAAAAAAAGTGCACAAATGTCGAAATGCACTATTGGTGAGTTGAAGAAATTAGTTCTATTTGCAAATTGTGTAGAGAAACAAAACAGGGTGATCTGTAATTGTGAATAGCGCTACTAGTGTGAGAGCGGCGATTTGGTGCCCGGGCTCATTCTCCTGTGCGTGAACTTCATGTAAAATTTGTGAAGTTTGGACATTTGAGGAGCTTGTGGCCAAAAAGACAGATTTTGGATATCTGAGAAACTTTTGAAAATCACATTGTTCACGTTTGATTTTGTCTTTTTGCCACGAGCTTCTCGAATGTCCAAACTTTACAAAATTTTACACGGAGTTCACGAACAAAATCATCTTGCACCACAAAAAAGAACGTTCTTTCTATTTTAAATGGAGGTATTGTTCACCCTGCTCATCTGAGCCCGGGCTCAGGGTTGAATTATCATACTGGTGTTTACTATTTTAGATTACCATATTGTCTTTTTTGTGTCATTCTAACATGTAGTACAAGCTAGAATCACCTTTTGTTTTTTGGGATGTACAATTTTTTCTAAAGATATTCATGGTGCTTGAGAGTAATCACTCATTCCCTTACACATGCAACACATTTATCTTCACCCACCATCATGTTAACATATGCGGTCACATGTTTGCCATGTTGGACATAAGTTATAGTGATACATAACTATTGTCTCGACACTGAAAAAGGAGAAGAGTGTGTCTTATAGGTCCGGACCCCCATTGGCCGGTGGGCCAAAAACTATAATACCTCCCATTCAAAAAGTTATACTAAGAGAGCGTCAATTAATTTGGATCGAAGGGAACATCATATTTGTAATTCTACCGGGATGCCAAAACTGATCTCGACGGAAAGCAGTAAAAACTTGGGGTCCAAAAGAGACATGTTGACTAGTCACAACACAAGAGACCTCCTGGGTATGGAGTTGTTCCCCTGATGTGGAACCGTTCTCTCTCTCCTGCGCATGGCGACGCTCTCGCGACGGCAGTTCCCAGGCACTGGCGGAGCTAGGGAGGAAGTTCAGGGGGGGGGGGGGGCAAATAATAAAACATGCAGACTTGAGGGGGGCGAGTACTAAATTTATCCTTATCTAAATCCTCTAAAAAAATTCCTTCACACTTTTTACCAAGGTTGGGGGGGCCACAACCACCCCAGGAGTACACATAGCTCCGCCACTGTTCCCAGGGGTTTGAGCGTCGTATGAGACCGTGATTTGATCGCATTTTTCTCGCTGTGATTTCTCTCTTCCCCTATTCTTGCCCTGTGCTTCTTGTGGAATCGATAGTTTCTCGTTTCGCTGCCTCATTCGGGGTGATTCAGGGGCAATCCTTGCATTGTTGCCCACCCTTGGCGATGGCGGGACGAGGTCTTGTCGAGGCTACTAATGTGGTGACGACGGGGGATGGTGGATGTACTGGCGCGCAAGTGAATCATCTTCTTTTGGCTGAGAGTGGTGGTGCTTTTGCATCGCCGCCGACCGTCCTGGAAGTCCCTGCCGCGGCCCTTGATTCTACGCGGGAGGCGGGTGCTTCTGGCTCCGCTTCTGGCGTTGAAGACATGATGGAGCGTCTTCGTCTTACAGCAGTCGAGGCGTATCTGGTGATGGTGGATGATGACGACGACGCTGATCTGGTCGACCCGGATTGCGCACTGGTGGGCAAGGTTCTCTCTACCACTATTCTTCACACCAATACTATTTCTTCGGCAATGAGACCGGTCTGGGGTAATCCAAAGGGCCTGTTGATTCACCCGACGGGAGACAACCTGTTTGTGGCAGAATTCAGCAATAAGATGGATAGAGATCGTGTTCTGGAAGGCTCACCATGGATGGTGGGCAAACATGCTATTTTACTCAAGTTTTTTATCCAAATATACAGCCGCTACAAGTGGAGTACAAAACTCTCTGTATTTGGGCATGCATCATGGCCCTCCCGCCCAGATTGATGAAGGCCAAGCTGGGGATGGAATTTGCTAAGACAATTGGTAGGATTGAGCGTGTGGAATCAGATGGGGAGGGATATGTTGGGGTGCTTTCATGTGTGTTTGTGCAGAAATCCTGGTACAGGAACCTTTGGTTCGGTATGTCACTGTCAACTCTGCAAAGACGAAGACGATTGAGCCCTATGATGTTATGTATGAGTGTTTACCTTTCTATTGCTTCTCATGTGGTTTGCTGGGACACTCTTCTTATGCTATGTCCAAACCCGGGGACACGTGATGTGAATGGAGACTTACCTTACGCTGCCAAGAGGTTGTGTGCTCCGGAGGAAATGTCCAGGAGATCCAGTGGGGTCAAGTAGAGCAGCAAGTCTTTTAATTCATCTTTTGATCCCAAGAACCAGAGTAGTAGATCACCTTCTGGTGACGTTGGGCATGTTGATTGTCGTGGCAAGTCTTCCCCTCAATGTAGGGTGTATGACGGGGAAGCTGAGGGGTCCTCTCGTCTCAAGAATAACCAGTCAGGTAGAGGACGTGGTCGATCTTCTCGTGGGCGAGGCCGTGGCCAGACTAATGACACTGGTAAGGAAAGTAAAACGATTCAAAGATTGGTGGACAACGTGTCTGGACAGAAAAGGAAGCCCATCAAGAATCCAGCTGCTCCGAATTTGTCCGATGAGTGTACTTCAAATCTTGTGAGTGATCTGGCAATTGTGGTCTGACAAATCTAGCAAAGATGCTGGCACTTCCACAGAGGTGGGGGATTATGTCTCAAACAAAAAACAACGTACTTCACCTTCTCGATTGGTGGATCCGGCGGAGGCTGCAGAGCAGCCCCGCCAAACGCAATGAGCATTATATGTTGGAACTGTCAAGGATTGGGGTCGTCCTCGATAATTAGCAAGCTTCGCTGTCTTGTGAAGCTTCACCAACCCACCCTCCTCTTTTTGTCTGAAACGAAGATGAGGGATTCCCGTGTCCGTAATTTTATGTGGTCTTTAGGTTTTTCTGGTTGCTTTGCTATCAGTTCAGAGGGTCAAAGTGGTGGACTAGTTCTTTTTTGGAAGGATTCGGTGACTGTACCTCTGAAGGCATGCAATTCGAGATGTATTTATGTTCATGTATCTTCTGACTTGGCTCCTACATGGAGAGCTATTTTTTTATGGGGAACCAAGGAGAGAAGATAGAGTTCATTTGGAGCCTTATTCTGCGTCTGAAGCCGATGTGGAATGGTCCATGGATTATTTGTGGGGATTTCAACGAGGTTCTTTCTCAAGATGAGCACATTGGTCCTCGCGACTGCTCGGAGCAACAGATTGATGTATTTCGTGAGTGCTTGCGGTACTACGAGTTAAGGGACTTGGGCTTCTCCGATCCTAAATTTACTTGGTGCAATTGTCAGGACCCAAACAACCTTGTTAAAGTCCGTCTTGATAGGGCTGTGGTGAACAGTGTGTTTACAGATTGTTTTGATGGTTTATGTGGAGAATATTGTTGCCACTTCTTCTGACCATTATGCCATCCGAATTGGGCTCTCTCATTCTATACAGGAAGATGTGCATTACCCAGTGCAACAAGGTTTCAAGTTTGAGGCTATGTGGCTTCGTGCCACCGATTATAGAAATACGTGATACGTCTCCAACGTATCTATAATTTTGGATTATTCCATGCTATTATATTATCAACCTTGGATGTTTTATATGCATTTATATGCTATTTTATATGATTTTTGGGACTAACCTATTAAACCAGAGCCCAGTGCCAGTTTCTATTTTTTCCTTGTTTTAGAATATCGCAGAAAAGGAAAATCAAACGGAGTCCAATTGACCTGAAACTTCACGGAACTTATTTTTGGATCAGAAGAAGCCCAGAAGACTTGGAGTGCACGTCAAGGGATCAACGAGGAAGCCACGAGGCAGGGGGGCGCGCCCTCCACCCTCATGGGCCCCTCGTGGCCCCCCCGACGCACTTCTTCCTCCTATATATCTCCATATACCCTAAAACGATCGGGGAGCACAATAGATCGGGAGTTCCGCCGCCAGAAGCCTCCGTAGACACCAAAAGCCAATCTGGACCATGAACCTATGCATAGTGGTTGGCACACGTTTTCGTCGTGATTCTCCGGTAGAAACTTTGGGGCACTCTTTGAGGTTCTATGTGTTGGTTGAATAGATGAATCTGAGATTGTGTGATGCATATCGTATAATCATACCCATGGATACTTGAGGTGACATTGGAGTATCTAGGTGACATTAGGGTTTTGGTTGATTTGTGTCTTAAGGTGTTATTCTAGTACGAACTCTAGGGCTGTTTGTGACACTTATAGGAATAGCCCAATGGATTGATTGGAAAGAATAACTTTGAGGTGGTTTCATACCCTACCATAATCTCTTCATTCGTTCTCCGCTATTAGTGACTTTGGAGTGACTCTTTGTTGCATGTTGAGGGATAGTTATGTGATCCAATTATGTTATTATTGTTGAGAGGACTTGCACTAGTGAAAGTATGAACCCTAGGCCTTGTTCCCTAGCATTGCAATACCATTTGTGCTCACTTTTATCATTAGTTACCTTGCTGTTTTTATATTTTCAGATTACAAAAACTATTATCTACTATCCATATACCACTTGTATCACCATCTCTTCGCCGAACTAGTGCACCTATACAATTTATCATTGTATTGGGTGTGTTGGGGACACAAGAGACTCTTTGTTATTTGGTTGCAGGGTTGCTTGAGAGAAGCCATCTTCATCCTACGCCTCCTACGGATTGACAAACCTTAGGTCATCCACTTGAGGGAAATTTTCTACTGTCCTACAAACCTCTGCACTTGGAGGCCCAACAACGTCTACAAGAAGAAGGTTGTGTAGTAGACATCAATACGTTAGAGCAAGCTTGGGTTGATGGTAGAAATGGCGAGGTCTCCCTCAAGTCCATATGGGATAACTTACAGAAAGTTGCTTCTTCTTTGAAGACTTGGAGCCGTGAGTGTTTTGGTTCGGTCCGAAAGCAGATTTACAAACTGGAACGATGACTTTTGTATGTGAGGTCTGCCCCGGTCTCGGCTGCAACTGTAGCCGAGAAATGTGATCTTGATAAATGGTTATGTGAGCTATCTGAGAGAGAAGAGATCATGGAACTGTTGGGGAACGCAATAATTTCAAAAAAAATCCTACGCACACGCAAGACTATCTAGGTGATGCATAGCACCGAGAGGGGAGAGTGTTGTCTACGTACCCTCGTAGACTGTAAGCGGAAGCGTTATGACAACGCGGTTGATGTAGTCATACGTCTTCATGATCTGACCAATCCTAGCATCGAAGGTATGGCACCTCCACGATCTACACACGTTCAGCTCGGTGACATCCCACGAACTCTAAATCCAGCTGAGTGTCGGGGGAGAGCTTTGTCAGCACGACGGCGTGATGACGGTGATGATGTAGTTACCGACGTAGGGCTTCGCCTAAGCACTACAACGATATGACCGAGGTGGAAATCTGTGGAGGGGGCACCGCACACGGCTAAGAGATCAACTTGTGTGTCTATGGGGTGCCCCTTCCCCCCGTATATAAAGGAGTGGAGGAGGGGAGGGTCGGCCCTCTCTATGGCGCGCCCTAGGGGGAGTCCTACTCCCATCGGGAGTAGGATTACCCCCCTTTCCCTAGTAGGAGTAGGAGAGAAGGAAGGGGGAGAGAGAAGGAAGGAAGGGGGCTGCCCCCCCACCCAATTCAGATTGGGCTAGGGGGGGGGGGCGCCCTCCACCTTGGCCTTCCTCTCCTCTATTCCACTAAGGCCCAATAAGGCCCATATATTCCCCGGGGGGTTCCGGTAACCTCCCGGTACTCCGGTAAATGCCCGAACTCATCCGGAACCATTCTGATGTCCAAACATAGGCTTCCAATATATCGATCTTTATGTCTCGACCATTCCGAGACTCCTTGTCATGTACGTGATCATATCCGGGACTCTGAACTACCTTCGGTACATCAAAACACATAAACTCATAATACCGATCGTCACTGAACGTTAAGCGTGCAGACCCTACGGGTTCGAGAACTATGTAGACATGACCGAGACTCATCTCCGGTCAATAACCAATAGCGGAACCTAGATGCTCATATTGATTCCTACATATTCTACGAAGATATTTATCGGTCAAACCGCATAACAACATACGTTGTTCCCTTTGTCATCGGTATGTTACTTGCCTGAGATTCGATCGTCGGTATCTCAATACCTAGTTCAATCTCGTTACCGGCAAGTCTCTTTACTCATTTCATAATGCAATATCCCATAACTAACTCATTAGTCACATTGCTTGCAAGGCTTATAGTGATGTGCATTACCGAGAGGGCCTAGAGATACATGTTCGATACACGGAGTGAAAAAACCTAATCCCGATCTATGCCAACTCAACAAACAGCATCGGAGACACTTGTAGAGCAACTTTATAGTTACCCAGTTACATTGTGACGTTCAATAGCACACTAAGTGTTCCTCTGGTATTCGGGAGTTGCATAATCTCATAGTCATAGGAACATGTAGAAGTTATGGAGAAAGCAATAGCAGTAAACTAAACAATCAAAGTGCTAAGCTAACGGATGGGTCAAGTCAATCACATCATTCTCTAATGACGTGATCCTGTTCATCAAATGACAACTCTTTGTCCATGGCTAGGAAAGTTAACCATCTTTGATCAACGAGCTAGTCAGGTGCTACCTCTTGAGCATTGCGTTGGTTTTTCCTCGAAGAGGAAGGGATGATGCAGTAGAGTAGCATAAGTATTTCCCTCAGTTTTTGAGAACCAAGGTATCAATCCAGTAGGAGGCTACGCGTGAGTCCCTCGTACCTGCACAAAACAAATAAATCCTTGCAACCAACGCGATAAGGGGTTGTCAACCCCTACACGGCCACTTACGAGAGTGAGATCTGATAGATATGATAAGATAATATTTTTGGTATTTTATGATAAAGATGCAAAGTAAAAAGCAAAGGAAATAACTAAGTATTGGAAGATTAATATGATGAAGATAGACCCGGGGGCCATAGGTTTCACTAGTGGATTCTCTCAAGAGCATAAGTATTCTACGGTGGGTGAACGAATTACTGTTGAGCAATTGACAGAATTGAGCATAGTTATGAGAATATCTAGGTATGATCATGTATATAGGCATCACGTCCGAGACAAGTAGACCGACTCCTGCCTGCATCTACTACTATTACTCCACTCATCGACCGCTATCCAGCATGCATCTAGAGTATTAAGTTCATGAAAACAGAGTAACGCCTTAAGCAAGATGACATGATGTAGAGGGGTAAACTCATGCAATATGATGAAAACCCCATCTTGTTATCCTCGATGGCAAGAATACAATACGTGCCTTGCTGCCCCTACTGTCACTGGGTAAGGACACCGCAAGATTGAACCCAAATCTAAGCACTTCTCCCATTGCAAGAAAGATCAATCTAGTAGGCCAAACCAAACTGATAATTCGAAGAGACTTGCAAAGATAACCAATCATACATAAAAGAATTCAGAGAAGATTCAAATATTGTTCATAGATAGACTTGATCATAAACCCACAATTCATCGGTCTCAACAAACACACCACGAAAAGAAGATTACATCGAATAGATCTCCACAAGACAGGGGGAGAACATTGTATTGAGATCCAAAAAGAGAGAAGAAGCCATCTAGCTAATAACTATGGATCCGTAGGTCTGAGGTGAACTACTCACACTTCATCGGAGAGGCTATGGTGATGATGTAGAAGCCCTCCGTGATGGATACCCCCTCCGGCGGAGCTCCGGAACAGGCCCGAAGATGGGATCTCGTGGATACAGAAAGTTGCGGCAGTGGAATTAGGGTTTTGGCTCCGTATCTGATCGTTTGGGGGTACGTAGGTATATATAGGAGGAAGGAGTACGTCGGTGGAGTAACAGGGGCCCACGAGGGTGGAGGGCGTTCCTGGGGGGTAGGCGCGCCCCCTACCTCGTGGCCTCCTCCTTTGTTTCTTGACGTAGGGTCCAAGTCCCCTGGATCATGTTCGGTGAGAAAATCACGTTCCCGAAGGTTTCATTCCGTTTGGACTCCGTTTGATATTCCTTTTCTTCGAAATCCTAAAATAGGCAAAAAAAACAGCAATTCTGGGCTGGGCCTCTGGTTAATAGGTTAGTCCCAAAAATAATATAAAAGTGGATAATAAAGCCCAATAATGTCCAAAACAGTAGATAATATAGCATGGAGCAATCAAAAATTATAGATACGTTGGAGACGTATCAAGCATCCCCAAGCTTAATTCTTGCTCGTCCTCGAGTAGGTAAATGATAAAAACAGAATATTTGATTTGGAGTGCTACTTGGCATAATTTTAATGTAATTCTTCTTAATTGTGGTATGAATATTCAGATCCAAAAGATTCAAGATAAACATTCATATTGACATAAAAATAATAATACTTCAAGCATACTAACTAAGCAATTATGTCCTCTCAAAATAACATGGCCAAAGAAAGTTCATCCCTACAAAATCATATAGTTTAGTCATGCTCCATTTTCGTCACACAAGAATGCTCTCATCATGCACAACCCCGATGAGAAACCAAGCAATTGTTTCATACTTTAGTAATCTCAAACCTATAAACTTGCACGCAATATATGAGTGCGAGCCATGGATATAGCACTATGGGTGGAATAGAATATGATGATGGGGGTTATGTGGAGAAGACAAAAAAGGAGAAAGTCTCACATCAACGAGGCTAATCAATGGGCTATGGATATGCCCATCGATTGATGTTAATGCAAGGAGTAGGGATTGCCATGCAACGGATGCACTACAGCTATAAATGTATGAAAGCTCAACAAAAGAAACTAAGTGGGTGTGCATCCAACTTGCTTGCTCACGAAGACCTAGGGAACTTGAGGAGGCCCATTGTTAGAATATACAAGCCAAGTTCTATAATGAAAAATTCCCACTAGTATATGAAAGTGACAAAACAAAAGACTCTCTATCATGAAGATTATGGTGCTACTTTGAAGCACAAGTGTGGAAAAAGGATAGTAGCATTGTCCCTTCTTTATTTTATTTTTTATTTTTTTATTTGGCCTTTCTCTTTTTTGGCCTTTATTTTTTGTTTTAGGACAATGCTCTATGAATGATGATCATCACACTTCTATTTACTTACAACTCAATGATTACAACTCGATACTAGAACAAAAGATGACTCTATATGAATGCCTCCAGCGGTGTACCGGGATATGCAATGAACCAAGAGACATGTATGAAAGAATTATGAATGGTGGCTTTGCCACAAATACTATGTCAACTACATGATCATGCTAAGCAATATGACAATGATGAATGTGTCAAGATAAACGGAATGCTGGAAAGTTGCATGGCAATATATCTCGGAATGGCTATGGAAATGCCATAATAGGTAGGTATGGTGGCTGTTTTGAGGAAAATATAAGGAGGTTTATATGTGAAAGAGTGTATCATATCACGGGGTTTGGATGCACCGGCGAAGTTTGCACCAACTCTCAATGTGAGAAAGGGGAATGCACGGTACCGAAGAGGCTAGCAATGATGGAAGGGTGAGAGTGCGTATAATCCATGGACTCAACATTAGTCATAAAGAACTCACATACTTATTGAAAAAATCTACAAGTCATCAAAAACCAAAGCACTACGCGCATGCTCCTAGGGGGATAGATTGGTAGGAAAAGACCATGGCTCGTCGCCGACCGCCACTCATAAGGAAGACAATCAAATAACACCTCATGTTTCAAATTTGTTACATAACGTTTACCATACGTGCATGCTACGGGACTTGCAAACTTCAACACAAGCATTTCTCAAATTCACAACTACTCAACTAGCACGACTTTGATATTATTACCTCCATATCTCAAAACAATCATCAAGCATCAAACTTCTCTTAGTATTCAAAGCACTCATAAGAATTTTTTTACTAATCTTGAACACCTAGCATATTAGGATTATTTAAGAAAATTACCATGATATTTAAGACTCTCAAAATAATCTAAGTGAAGCATGAGAGATCAATAGTTTCTATAAAACAAATCCACCACCGTGCTCTAAAAGATATAAGTGAAGTACTAGAGCAAAACTATATAACTCAAATGATATAAGCGAAGCACATAGAGTATTCTAACAAATTCCAAATCATGTATGGCTTTCTCAAAAGGTGTGTACAGAAAGGATGATTGTATTAAACTAAAAAGCAAAGACTCAAATCATACAAGATGCTCCAAGCAAAACACATACCATGTGGTGAATAAAAATATAGCTCCAAGTAAAGTTACCGATGAACGGAGACGAAAGAGGGGATGCCTTCCGGGGCATCCCCAAGCTTTGGCTTTTAGGTGTCCTTAGATTATCTTGGGGGTGCCATGGGCATCCCCAAGCTTAGGCTCTTGCCACTCCTTGTTCCATAATCCATCAAATCTTTACCCAAAACTTGAAAACTTCACAACACAAAACTCAAAGTAGAAAATCTCGTGAGCTCCGTTAGCGAAAGAAAACAAAAGACCACTTCAAGGTACTGTAATGAACTCATTCTTTATTTATATTGGTGTTAAACCTACTGTATTCCAACTTCTATATGGTTTATAAACTATTTTACTAGCCATAGATTCATTAAAATAAGCAAACAACACACAAAAAACAGAATCTGTCAAAAACAGAACAGTCTGTAGTAATCTGTATCTAGCGCAAGATCTGGAACTCCAAAAATTCTAAAATAAATTGCTGGACGTGAGGAATTTATATATTAATCATATGAAAAAATAATTAACTAAATAGCACTTTCCAAATACAAATGGCAGCAGTTCTCGTGAGCGCTAAAGTTTCTGTTTTTTACAGCAAGATATCAAGACTTTCCCCAAGTCTTCCCAACGGTTCTACTTGGCACAAACACTAATTAAACACAAAAAACACAACCTAAAGAGAGGCTAGATAAATTATTTATTACTAAACAGGAGCAAAGATCAAGGAATAAAAATAAAATTGGTTTGCCTCCCAACAAGCGCTATCGTTTAACGCCCCTAGCTAGGCATAAAAAGCAAGGATAGATCTAGGTATTGCCATATTTGGTTTTCAACTTTTTAGCGGAATCAAGCTTGAATTCGGGAGGTTCTTTACGTTTCCCTTCATATTATGAAATTTTTATATCTAATGAATCCAACCGCTTATTGCAAATGGTAATCAACATATTCATGCTATGGAGATTCCCGCTAACGCTTTTAAGAGGTTCAAGCGACTTTTGTAAAATCTTGGTTACTTCGCAAATTTTCTCAAAAACTTGCGTTTCCTCTTGGGTATGATGAGGCCCCTTTTGTTGAGGTAGAGTTCCTACTATACCTTCTATAATTTCATGCGCAATACTGGGATCAATTTCAATAAAATTGCCTTTGGCAACGCAATCCAAAAGTTGTCTATGAGACATATTTAGTCCAACGTAGAAGTTGCAAAGCAAAATTCTAAAATTCACCTCTAGGGTACAATTACGATAAGATTCCATCATTCTAAACCAAGCATCTTTTAAATTTTCTCCTTGTCTTTGTTTGATGTGAAGAACCTCAAACTCGGGAGACAAAGGAGCAGATAAGGGACTAGCCATAATGACAAGCAAATGGAAAAGAGGCGAACGGAAAAAAAAGAGGAAGGATAGGGAGAGAGGGCGAATAAAACGGCAAGAGTGAAGTGGGGGAGAGGAAAATGAGAGGCAAATGGCAAATAATGTAATGCGGGAGATAGGGATTGTGATGGGTACTTGGTATATTGACTTTTGCGTAGACTCCCCGGCAACGGCACCAGAAATCCTTCTTGCTACCTCTTGAGCACTGCGTTGGTTTTTCCCCGAAGAGGAAGGGATGATGCAGCAGAGTAGCGTAAGTATTTCCCTTAGTTTTTGAGAACCAAGGTATCAATCCAGTAGGAGCCCACGCTCAAGTCCCTCGTACCTGCACAAAGCGATAGCTACTTGCAACCAACGCGATAAAGGGTTGTCAATCCCTACACGGCCACTTACGAGAGTGAGATCTGATAGATATGATAAGATAATATTTTTGGTATTTTACGATAAAGATGCAAAGTAAAATAAAAGCAAAGGAAATAACTAAGTATTGGAAGATTAATATGATGAAGATAGACCCGGGGGCCATAGGTTTTACTAGTGGCTTCTCTCAAGAGCATAAGTATTCTACGGTGGGTGAACAAATTACTGTTGAGCAATTGACAGAATTGAGCATAGTTATGAGAATATCTAGGTATGATCATGTATATAGGCATCACGTCCGAGACAAGTAGACCGACTCCTGCCTGCATCTACTACTATTACTCCACTCATCGACCGCTATCCAGCATGCATCTAGAGTATTAAGTTCATGAAAACAGAGCAACGCCTTAAGCAAGATGACATGATGTAGAGGGGTAAACTCATGCAATATGATGAAAACCCCATCTTGTTATCCTTGATGGCAACAATACAATGCGTGCCTTGCTGCCCCTACTGTCACTGGGAAAGGACACCGCAAGATTGAACCCAAAGCTAAGCACTTCTCCCATTGCAAGAAAGATCAATCTAGTAGGCCAAACCAAACTGATAATTCAAAGAGACTTGCAAAGATAACCAATCATACATAAAATAATTCAGAGAAGATTCAAATATTGTTCATAGATAGACTTGATCATAAACCCACAATTCATCGATCTCAACAAACACACCGCGAAAAGAAGATTACATCGAATAGATCTCCACAAGAGAGGGGGAGAACATTGTATTGAGATCCAAAAAGAGAGAAGAAGCCATCTAGCTAATAAATATGGACCCGTAGGTCTGAGGTGAACTACTCACACTTCATCGGAGAGGCTATGGTGATGATGTAGAAGCCCTCCGTGATGGATACCCCCTCCGGCGGAGCTCCGGAACAGGCCCCAAGATGGGATCCCGTGGATACAGAAAGTTGTGGCGGTGGAATTAGGGTTTTGGCTCCTTATCTAATCGTTTGGGGGTACGTAGGTATATATAGGAGGAACGAGTACGTCGGTGGAGCAACAGGGGCCCACGAGGGTGGAGGGCGTGCCTGGGGGGTAGGCGTGCCCCCTACCTCGTGGCCTCCTGCTTTGTTTCTTGACGTAGGGTCCAAGTCCCCTGGATCATGTTCGGTGAGAAAATCACGTTCCCGAAGGTTTCATTCCGTTTGGACTCCTTTTGATATTCCTTTTCTTCGAAACCCTAAAATAGGCAAAAAAAAAACAACAATTCTGGGCTGGGCCTCCGGTTAATAGGTTAGTCCCAAAAATAATATAAAAGTGGATAATAAAGCCCATTAATGTCCAAAACAGTAGATAATATAGCATGGAGCAATCAAAAATTATAGATATGTTGGAGACATATCATCAGGTAGAGGCATACTAGTGACACTCTGTTTGTCTATGTATTCACACATGTACTAAATTTCCGGTTAATACAATTCTAGCATGAATGATAAACATTTATCGTGATATAAGGAAATATAAATAACAACTTTATTATTGCCTCTAGGGCATATTTCCTTCAGTCTCCCACTTGCACTAGAGTCAATAATCTAGATTACATTGTAATGATTCTAACACCCATGGAGTCTTGGTGCTGGTCATGTTTTGCTCGTGAGAGAGGCTTAGTCAACGGGTCTGCAACATTCAGATCCGTATGTATCTTGCAAATTTCTATGTCTGCCTCCTTGACTTGATCGCGGATGGAATTGAAGCGTCTCTTGATGTGCTTGGTTCTCCTGTGAAATCTGGATTCCTTTGCCAAGGCAATTGCACCAGTATTGTCACAAAAGATTTTCATTGGGCCGATGCACTAGGTATGACACCTAGATCGGATATGAACTCCTTCATACAGACTCCTTCATTTGCTGCTTCTGAGGCAGATATGTACTCCACTTCACACATAGATCCCGCCACGACGCTCTGCTTGGAACTGCACCAACTGACAGCTCCACCATTTAATAAAAATACATATTCGGTTTGTGACTTAGAGTCATCAGGATCAGTGTCAAAGCTTGCATCGACGTAACCGTTTACGATGAGCTCTTTGTCACCTCTATAAACGAGAAACATATCCTTAGTCCTTTTCAGGTATTTCAGGATGTTCTTGACCGTTGTCAAGTGATCCACTCCTGGATTACTTTAGTACCTCCCTGCTAAACTAATAGTAAGGCACACATCAGGTCTGGTACACAGCATTGCATACATGATAGAACCTATGGCTGAAGCATAGGGAATGACTTTCATTTTCTCTCTATCTTCTGTGGTGGTCGGGCATTGAGTCTGACTCAACTTCACACCTTGTAACACATGCAAGAACCCTTTCTTTGCTTGATCCATTTTGAACTTCTTCAAAACTTTATCAAGGTATGTGTTTTGTGAAAGTCCAATTAAGCATCTCGATCTATCTCTATAGATCTTGATGCCCAATATATAAGCAGCTTCACCGAGGTCTTTCATTGAAAAATTCTTATTCAAGTATCCTTTTATGCTATTCAGAAATTCAGTATCATTTTTGATCAGCAATATGTCATCCACATATAATATCAGAAATGCTACATAGCTCCCACTCACTTTCTTGTAAATACATGCTTCTCCAAAAGTCTGTATAAAACCATATGCTTTGATCACACTATCAAAGCGTATATTCCAACTCCGAGAGGCTTGCACCAGTCCATAAATGGATCGTTGGAGCTCACACTTTGTTAGCACCTTTTGGATCGACAAAACCTTCTGGTTGCATCATATACAACTCTTCTTTAAGATATCCATTAAGGAATGCAGTTTTGACATCCATTTGCCAAATTTCATAATCATAAAATGCGGCAATTGCTAACATGATTCAGACGGACTTAATCATCGCTACGGGTGAGAAGGTCTCAACGTAGTCAACTCCTTGAACATGTCGAAAACCTTTTGCAACAAGTTGAGCTTTGTAGACAATAACATTACCAGCGTCAGTCTTCTTCTTGAAGATCCATTTATTCTCTATGGCTTGCCGATCATCGAGAAAGTCAACCAAAGTCCACACTTTGTTCTCATACATGGATCCCATCTCAGATTTCATGGCCAAGCCATTTTGCGGAATCTGGGCTCATCACCGCTTCCTCATAGTTTGTAGGTTCGTCATGGTCAAGTAACATGACTTCCAGAACAGGATTACTGTACCACTCTGGTGCGGATCTTACTCTGGTTAACCTACGAGGTTCGGTAGTAACTTGATCAGAAGTTTCATGATCATCATCATTAGCTTCCTCACTTACTGGTGTAGGAATCACCGAAACTGATTTCTGTGATGAACTACTTTCCAATAAGGGATTAAGTACAATTACCTCGTCAAGTTCTACTTTCCTCCCACTCACTTCTTTCGAGAAAAAATCCTTCTCTAGAAAGGATCCATTCTTAGCAACGAATATCTTGCCTTCGGATCTGTGATAGAAAGTGTACCCAACAGTCTCCTTTGGGTATCCTATGAAGACACATTTCTCCGATATGGCTTCGAGCTTATCAGGTTGAAGCTTTTTCACACAAGCACCTCAGCCCCAAACTTTAAGAAACGACAACTTGGGTTTCTTGCCAAATCACAGTTCATAATGTGTCGTCTCAACGGATTTCAATGCTGCCCTATTTAACGTGAATGCAGCCGTCTCTAAAGCATAACCCCAAAACGATAGCGGTAAATCTGTAAGAGACATCATAGATCGCGCTATATCTAATAAAGTGTGGTTACAACGTTCGGACACACCATTACGTTGTGGTGTTCCAGGTGGTGTGAATTGCGAAACTATTCCGCATTGTTCCAAATGAAGACCGAACTCATAACTCAAATATTCACATCCACGATCAGATCATAGAAACTTAATTTTCTTGTTACGATGATTTTCCACTTCACTTTGAAATTCTTTGAACTTTTCAAATGTTTCAGACTTGTGTTTCATTAAGTAGATATACCCATATTTGCTCAAATCATCTGTGAAGGTAAGAAAATAACGATACCCGCTGCGAGCATCAACACTCATCGGACCGCATACATCAGTATGTATTATTTCCAACAAGTCTGTTGCTCGTTCCATTGTTCCGGAGAATGGAGTCTTAGTCATGTTGCCCATGAGGCATGGTTCGCAAGCATCAAGTGATTCATAATCAAGTGATTCCAAAAGCCCATCGGCATGGAGTTTCTTCATGCGCTTTACACCAATATGACCTAAAGGGCAGTGCCACAAATAAATTGCACTATCATTATTAAACTTATATCTTTTGGCTTCAATACTATGAAACATGTGTATAACTACTATCAAGATTTAGTAAAAATAGACCACTCAACAAGGGTGCATGACCATAAAAGATATTACTCATATAAATAGAACAACCATTATTCTCTGATTTAAATGAATAACCATCTCGCATCAAACAAGATCCAGATATAATGTTCATGCTCAACGCTGGCACAAAATAACAATTATTTAGGTCTAAAACTAATCCCGGAGGTAGATATAGAGGTAGCGTGCCGACGGCGATCACATCGACTTTGGAACCATTTCCCATGTGCATCATCACCTCGTCCTTAGCCAATCTTCACTTAATCCGTAGCCCCTGTTTCGAGTTGCAAATATTAGCAACCGAACCAGTATCAAATACCCACGCGCTACTGCGAGCATTAGTAAGGTACACATCAATAACATGTATATCAAATATACCTTTCACTTTGCCATCCTTCTTCTCCGCAAAATACTTGGGGCATTTCCGCTCCCAGTGACCAGTCTCATTGCAGTAGAAGCACTCAGTCTCAGGCTTAGGTCCAGACTTGGGCTTATTCACTTGAGGAGCAAATTTCTTGCCGTTCTTCTTGAAATTCCCCTTCTCCCCTTTACCCTTTTTCTTGAAACGGGTGGTCTTGTTGACCATCAACACTTAATGATCCTTCTTGATTTCTACCTCCGCAGCCTTTAGCATTGCGAAGAGCTCGGGAATCATCTTATCCATCCCTTGCATATTATAGTTCATCACAAAGCTCTTGTAGCTTGGTGGCAGTGATTGAAGAACTCTGTCAATGACACTATCATCAGGAAGATTAACTCCCAACCGAGTCAAGTGGTTGTGGTACCTAGACATTCTGAGCATATGTTCACTGACAGAACTATTCTCCTCCATTTTGCAGATGTAGAACTTATTGGAGACTTCATATCTTTCAATCCGGGCATTTGCTTGAAATATTAACTTGAACTCCTGGAACATCTCATATGCTCCATGACGTTCAAAACATCGTCGAAGTCCCGGTTCTAAGCCGTAAAGCATGGCACACTGAACTATCGAGTAGTCATCAGCTTTGCTCTGCCAGATGTTCATAACATCTGGTGTTGCTCCTGCAGTAGGTTTGTCACCTAGCAGTGCTTCCAGGATGTAATTCTTTTGTGCAGCAATGAGGATAATCCTCAAGTTACGAACCCAGTCCGTGTAGTTGCTACCATCATCTTTCAACTTAGCTTTCTCTAGGAATGCATTAAAATTCAACGGAACAACAACATGGGCCATCTATCTACAACAACATAGACATGCAAAATACTATCAGGTACTAAGTTCATGATAAATTAAAGTTCAATTAATCATATTACTCAAGAACTCCCACTTAGATAGACATCCATCTAATCATCTAACTGATCACATGATCCATATCAACTAAACCATGTCCGATCATCACGTGAGATGGAGTAGTTTTCAATGGTGAACATCACTATGTTGATCATATCTACTATATGATTCACGCTTGACCTTTCGGTCTCAGTGTTCCGAGGCCATATATGCATATGCTAGGCTGGTCAAGTTTAACCCGAGTATTCCGCGTGTGCAAAACTGGCTTGCACCCGTTGTATGTGAATGTAGAGCTTATCACACCCGATCATCACGTGGTGTCTCGGCACGACGAACTGTAGCAACGGTGCATACTCAGGGAGAACACTTATACCTTGAAATTTAGTGAGAGATCATCTTATAATTATACCGTCGAACTAAGCAAAATAAGATGCATAAATGATAAACATCACATGCAATCAATATAAGTGATATGATATGGCCATCATCATCTTGTGCCTTTGATCTCCATCTCCAAAGCATTGCCATGATCACCATCGTCACCGGCTTGAGACCTTGATCTCCATCGAAGCATCGTTGTCGTCTCACCAACTATTGCTTCTACGACTATCGCTACCGCTTAGTGATAAAGTAAAGTAATTACATGCCAATTGCATTTCATATAATAAAGCGACAACCATATGGCTCCTGCCAGTTGCCGATAACTCCGTTACAAAACATGATCATCTCATACAATAAAATTTAGCATCATGTCTTGACCATATCACATCACAACATGCCCTGTAAAAACAAGTTAGACGTCCTATACTTTGTTGTTGCAAGTTTTACGTGGCTGCAACGGGCTTCTAGCAAGAACCGTTCTTACTTACGCATCAAAAACCACAACGCGGTATAGTGATTGCTTTTTGACCTTCAGAAAGAACCCTGTTCATTGAGTCCGATTCAACTAAAGTTGGAGAAACTGACACTCACCAGCCACCTGTGTGCGAAGCACGTCGGTAGAACCAGTCTCGCGTAAGCATACGCGTAATGTCAGTCTGAGCCGCTTCATCCAACAATACAGTTGAATCAAGAATCAACTAGTGACGGCAAGCAATATGTATATACCCACGCCCACAACTCCATTGTGTTCTACTCGTGCATATAACATCTATGCATAGACCTGGCTCGGATGCCACTGTTGGGCAACGCAGCAATTTCAAAAAACAAATCCTACACACATGCAAGATCTATCTAGGTGATGCATAGCAATGAGAGGGGAGAGTGTTGTCTACGTACCCTCATAGACCGTAAGCGGAATCATTATGACAACGCGGTTGATGTAGTCGTACGTCTTCATGATCCGACTGATCCTAGCACCGAAGGTACGGCACCTCTGTGATCTGCACACATTCATCTCGGTGACGTCCCATGAACTCTAGATCCAGCTGAGTGTCGGGGGAGAGCTTTGTCAGCACGACAGCATGATGACGGTGATGATGTAGTTACCGACGCAGGGCTTTGCCTAAGCACTACAACAATATGACCGAGGTGGAAATCTGTGGAGGGGGCACCGCACACGGTTAAGAGATCAACTTGTGTGTCTATGGGGTGCCCCCTTCCCCCGTATATAAAGGAGTGGAGGAGGGAGGGCGGCCCTCTCTATGGCGCGCCCTAGGGGGAGTCCTACTCCCACCGGGAGTAGGATTACCCCCCTTTCCCTAGTAGGAGTAGGAGAGAAGGAAGGGGGAGAGAGAAGGAAGGAAGGAGGGGCCGGCCCCCACCCAATTCGGATTGGGCAATGGGGGGCGTGCCCTCCACCTTGGCCTTCCTCTCCTCTATTCCACTAAGGCCCGATAAGGCCCATATACTCCTCGGGGGGTTTCGGTAACCTCCCGATACTCCGATAAATACCCGAACTCATCCGGAACCATTCCGATGTCCAAACATAGGCTTCCAATATATCGATCTTTATGTATTAACCATTCCAAGACTCCTCGTCATGTCCGTGATCATATCCGGGACTCCGAACTACCTTAGGTACATCAAAACACATAAACTCGTAATATCGATCGTCACTGAACATTAAGCGTGTGGATCCTATGGGTTCGAGAACTATGTAGACATGACCGAGACTCATCTCCGGTCAATAACCAATAGCGGAACCTAGATGCTCATATTGGTTCCTACATATTCTACGAAGATCTTTATCGGTCAAACCGCATAACAACATACGTTGTTCCCTTTGTCATCGATATGTTACTAGCCCGAGATTCGATTGTCGGTATCTCAATACCTAGTTCAATCTCGTTACCGGCAAGTCTCTGTACTCGTTACATAATGCAACATCCCATAACTAACTCATTAGTCACATTGCTTGCAAGGCTTATAGTGATGTGCATTACTGAGAGGGCCCAGAGATACCTCTCCGATACACGGAGTGACAAATCCTAATCTCGATCTATGCCAACTCAACAAACACCATCAGAGACACCTGTAGAGCATCTTTATAGTCACCCAGTTACGTTGTGACGTTTGATAGAACACTAAGTGTTCCTCCGGTATTCGGGAGTTGCATAATCTCACAGTCATAGGAACATGTATAAGTTATGGAGAAAGCAATAGCAGTAAACTAAACGATCAAAGTGCTAAGCTAACAGATGGGTCAAGTCAATCACATCATTCTCTAATGATGTGACCCCCTTCATCAAATGACAACTCTTTGTCCATGGCTAGGAAACTTAACCATCTTTGATCAACGAGCTAGTCAGGTAGAGGCATACTATTGATACTCTGTTTGTCTATGTATTCACACATGTACTAAGTTTCCACTTAATACAATTCTAGCATGAATAATAAAAATTTATCATGATATAAGGAAATATAAATAACAACTTTATTGTTGCCTCTAGGGAATATTTCCTTCAGGAACGCCAACACTCCAGAATTGACTGGCTCAAGGAAGGGGATCGGAACACTGGTTTTTTCCAAGCCCATGCCAAGGCTCGAAGACGCACCAACACAATACACTCTCTTCAACGAAATGATGGTTCCTTGTGTGAATCACAAGAAGAGATGAAAATATGGTACATATTTTCTATGAAGAGCTTTTTTCTTCTCAACCATGTGATTCTGTAGTGGTTCTTGACGTTATTCCCCAGAAATTACTTCGGAGATGAATGATGATTTGTGTAAGCCATACTCTAATGAGGAGATTAAGACTGCTTTATTCCAAATGGGGCCAACAAAGGCACCACGCCCGGATGGTTTTCTGCCATTATTTTACCAAACCCATTGGGACTTTCTTGAGGAAATTTGTCACGCTGTCAGAAGCTTTCTTGGAGGTAATCCTATCCATGAATGGTTTTTGTGATTCTGTGATTGTGCTTATTCCTAAGGTGGCTAGGCCGAAGCAACTAAAAAAATTTCAGACTCATCAGTCTTTGTAATGTGTATGATACGTCTCCAACGTATCTATAATTTTTGATTGCTCCATGCTATATTATCTACTTTTTTGGACTATATTGGGCTTTATTTTCCACTTTTATATTATTTTTGGGACTAACCTATTAACCGGAGGCCCAGCCCAAAATTGCTGTTTTTTTGCCTATTTCAGTGTTTCGGATAAACGGAATATCAAACGGAGTCCAAACGGAATAAAATCTTCAGGAACGTGATTTTCTCACCGAACGTGATCTAGGAGACTTGGACCCTGCTCCAAGGAACAAAATAGGCGGTCACAAGGGTGGGGGGCGCGCCCCCCTAGGGCGCACCCCCTGCCTCATGGGCCCCTCGTTGCTCCTCCGACGTACTTCTTCCTCCTATATATACACACGTACCCCCGAACGATCAGAACAGGAGCCAAAAACCTAATTCCACCGCCGCAACTTTCTGTATCCACGAGATCCCATCTTGGGGCCTGTTCCGGAGCTCCGCCGGAAGAGGGCCGTCATCACGGAGGGCTTCTACATCATCATAGCCTCTCCGATGAAGTGTGAGTAGTTTACCTCAGACCTTCGGGTCCATAGTTAGTAGCTAGATGGCTTCTTCTCTCTCTCTCTCTCTTTGAATCTCAATACAAAGTTCTCCCCCTCTCTTGTGGAGATCTATTTGATGTAATCTTGTTTTTGCGGTGTGTTTGTTGAGACCGATGAATTGTGGGTTTATGATCAAGTCTATCTATGAATAATATTTGAATCTTCTCTGAATTCTTTTATGTATGATTGGTTATCTTTGCAAGTCTCTTCTAATTATCCGTTTGGTTTGGCCAACTAGATTGGTAGTTCTTGCCATGGGAGAAGTGCTTAGCTTTGGGTTCGATCTTGCGGTGTCCTTACCCAGTGACAGAAGGGGCAGCAAGGCACGTATTGTATCGTTGCCATCGAGGATAACAAGATGGGGTTTATTTCATATTGCATGAATTTATCTCTCTACATCATGTCATCTTGCTTAAGGCGTTACTCTGTTTTTAACTTAATACTCTAGATGCATGCTGGATAGCGGTCAATGAGTGGAGTAATAGTATTAGATGCAAAATCGTTTCGATCTACTTATCACGGACGTGATGCCTATATACATGATCATGCCTAGATATTCTCATAACTATGCTCAATTCTGTCAATTGCTCAACAGTAATTTGTTCACCCACCGTAGAATACTTATGCTCTTGAGAGAAGCCACTAGTGAAACCTATGCCCCCCGGGTCTATTCTCATCATATCAATCTCCATTACTTTAATCTTGCTTTGCTTTTTTACTTTGCTTTTACTTTTTACTTTGCATCTTTATACCAAAAATACCAAAAAAATTATATCTATCAGATCTCACTCTCGTAAGTGACCGTGAAGGTCTTGACAACCCCTAATCGCGTTGGTTGCGAGTAGCTATCGCTTTGTGCAGGTACGAGGGACTTGAGCGTGGGCTCCTACTGGATTGATACCTTGGTTCTCAAAAACTGAGGAAAATACTTACGCTACTCTGCTGCATCATCCCTTCCTCTTCGGGGAAAACCAACGCAAGCTCAAGACGTAGCATTGTATAAGATTGCTTCCAAGGTTATTGCTAATCGTTTGAAGTTGTTGCTGCCAATTGTCATTTCTAATTTCCCGAGTGCATTTGTTCTTGGGCGTTCGATTACTGATAATACCCTTATTGCATATGAGTGTCTGCACACTATTCGTCGGCAACGGGCTAAGTAACCTTTCTTTGCCATGAAAATTGACATGATGAAGGCATATGATCGTGTAGAATGGGACTATCTTCATGGCTGCCTCTCCAAACTTGGTTTTGACCCAGTATGGATTTCTTCTGTTATGAGATGTGTTACAAATGCTCGCTATGCTGTTAGGGTCGATGGAGAGCTTACTGAACCAGCTGTGCCCTCTAAAGGCATTCGGTAGGGTGACCCAATCAGCCCTTATTTGTCCCTTTTGTGTACTGAAGGATTGGCAAGCTTGTTACTTCATAAGGAGAATCTTGGCGAGCTAATTAAGAATGCCGTCTTGGTCCACCTATCTCACATCTCCTTTTTGCCTATGACAGCATCTTCTTTGCACGGAGCGATACACGTAGTGTGGTGGCATTGGAGTCCACTTTGAATCTTTATTGTCAAGGTTCTGGCCAAGCAGACAATAAGGAAAAATCTGCATTGTTTTTTGGAAGGAGTTGTCCAGAACAAGTCAAACAAAGAGTTAAAAACAGTTGGGGATTTCATATGAAGCCTTTAAGGATTCATATCTTGGTATGCCAACTGAGGTTGGAAATTCACCAACTAACACTTTCAAGTTTCTACTTGATCGAGCGTGGGCTAGCATCTTTGGGTGGTCAGAACGTCCAATATCTAGTGCCGAAAAAGAAGCTTTGCTAAAGTCAATCATACAGGCTATCCCTACATATATTATGAGCTACTTCCAATTTCCCGTTGATACTTGTGAGAAATTTCGTCAGATTGTTGCCGACAAGTGGTGGGGCCGTGAAGATGGGAGATGAAAAATGCACTGGCGTTCTTGGGAGTGGCTGACTACTCCTAAAGCACTCGGTGGCATGGGTTTCCGCGATATGGCACTATTTAATTTGGCTATGCTCGCCAAGCAGGGATGGCGGTTACTAACGGATCCAGAGTCTCTTTCTGCTCGTGTCTTGGAGGGACGATATTTTCCTACTTCAGATTTCTGGAATGCTTTGGCACCAAGGTCAGCGTCTGCTACTTGGCGTGCAATTTTGGCTGGTTAGGATCTGCTTCAGAATGGTGTCAGGTGGGGCATTGGCAATGGTGAAAATGTGTGTATACTCTCGGATCATTGGATCCCCTCGACTCCACCACAACGCCTTCATCCTCTATTGCCTATACCTGCAAATGCCAAGGTAAAATGCTTGATTGATGAGGAAACTGGTTCATGGAATGTGGATTCGGTCAATGCTTTCTTCCATGATGATATTGCTGCAGAGATACTACGCATTCCTATTAGCAAGTACGTGGAATAGATTTTGCTTGTTGGCCTTTCACAGAATCTGGGCAATATACAGTGCGCTTAGCGTACAACATGCAAGGTCGGCTCGATTTTTTGAAACTCACAGCAAGATGGGTTTGGCCAAACCTTCAATGTAGTTGTTGAGGAGAAGTGTTGGAAAGCAATCTGGTCTGTCAAAGCTCCCAATAAGATGAAGGTCATTCTTTGGCGATTTGCTCATGATTGTCTTCCATCAGGGGCCCAGTTGCAGCGGCGCCATATTCCTGATTATGTGAGTTGCTGCTTCTGTGGTCGTCTTGAGAGTGTTGTACATGCTACACTTTTTGTCCTCGTGTTCGGGCGGTCTGGGACACGATCAAATTGTGGTCTGGCATCCAACTATGTAGATCCTCCTTTAGAAACACAAAACAATGGCTCTTTGATTTCTTCTCAAGATCTTCAGACAAAGATGCCACGATTATGGTTATGTGTTTGTGGCATATGTGCGAAGCTCGTAATGAGGTGTGTCACTCGCCTAATATTCCTCAACTTCATCATATGGTGGAGAAAATTCGTGCATACATGATTTTATCATGCAACACCTTTTCACCTCTGAATCTGTCATCAGGCGTGAGTCCTTTTCTTCCAACACAATGTGGACTCCGCCACCGTCAAGGTTTTATTGTCATCAATTCGGATGCTGCTGTATTTCCGGATATCAACATGCCTGGGGCTGGTGCGGTGGCCCTAAACCATGAGGGAATTTGTGTTGCCGCATTCACAGAGCCTCTTCAAGGTGCATTAGAACCTGAACTTGCGGAAGCTATGGCTCTTCGTGAAGGAAATATGCCCTAGAGGCAATAATAAAGTTATTATTTATTTCCTTATATCATGATAAATGTTTATTATTCATGCTAGAATTGTATTAACCGGAAACATAATACATGTGTGAATACATAGACAAACAGAGTGTCACTAGTATGCCTCTACTTGACTAGCTCGTTAATCAAAGATGGTTATGTTTCCTAACCATGAACAAAGAGTTGTTATTTGATTAACGGGATCACATCATTAGATGAATGATCTGATTGACATGACCCATTCCATTAGCTTAGCACCCGATCGTTTAGTATGTTGCTATTGCTTTCTTCATGACTTATACATGTTCCTATGACTATGAGATTATGCAACTCCCGTTTGCCGGAGGAACACTTTGTGTGCTACCAAACGTCACAACATAAATGGGTGATTATAAAGGTGCTCTACAAGTGTCTCCAAAGGTACATGTTGGGTTGGCGTATTTCGAGATTAGGATTTGTCACTCCGATTGTCGGAGAGGTATCTCTGGGCCCTCTCGGTAATGCACATCACATAAGCCTTGCAAGCATTGCAACTAATGAGTTAGTTGCGAGATGATGTATTACGGAACGAGTAAAGAGACTTGCCGGTAACGAGATTGAACTAGGTATTGAGATACCAACGATCGAATCTCGGGCAAGTAACATACCGATGACAAAGGGAACAACGTATGTTGTTATGCGGTCTGACCGATAAAGATCTTCGTAGAATATGTAGGAGCCAATATGAGCATCCAGGTTCCGCTATTGGTTATTGACCGGAGACGTGTCTCGGTCATGTCTACATTGTTCTCGAACCCGTAGGGTCCGCACGCTTAAGGTTTCGATGACAGTTATATTATGAGTTTATGAGTTTTGATGTACCGAAGTTAGTTCGGAGTCCCGGATGTGACCACGGACATGACGAGGAGTCTTGAAATGCTCGAGACATAAAGATTGATATATTGGATGGCTATATTCGGACACCGGAAGTGTTCCGGGTGATTTCGGAGAAAACCGGAGAGCCGGAGGGTTACCGGAACCCTACCGGGAGAAGTAATGGGCCTTATGGGCCTTAGTGGAGAGAGAGGGGCAGCCAGGGTGGGCCGCACGCCTCCTCCCCCCTGGTCCGAATTGGACTAGGAGAGGGGGGCGGCGCCCCCCTTTCCCTCTCCCTCCCCACCTCCTTCCCCCTCCTAGTAGGAGTCCTACTCCTACTAGGAGGAGGACTCCTCCTGGCGCGCCTATAGGGGCCGGCCGGCCTCCTCCCCTTGCTCCTTTATATACGGGGGCAGGGGGGCACCCCTAGACACACAAGTTGATCCGTGTGATCATATTCTTAGCCATGTGCGGTGCCCCCCTCCACCATAGTCCTCGATAATATTGTAGCGGTGCTTAGGTGAAGCCCTGCGACGGTAGTGCATCAAGATCGTCACCACGCCGTCGTGCTGACGGAACTCTTCCCTGACACTTTGCTGGATCGGAGTCCGGGGATCGTCATCGAGCTGAACGTGTGCTAAAACTCGGAGGTGCCGTAGTTTCGGTGCTTGATCGGTCGGGCCGTGGAGACGTACGACTACATCAACCAAACGCTTCCGTTGTCGATCTACAAGGGTACGTAGATCACACTCTCCCCTCTCGTTGCTATGCATCACCATGATCTTGCGTGTGCGTAGGAATTTTTTTTGAAATTACTACGTTCCCTAACAGTGGCATCCGAGCTTAGGTTTTATATGTTGATGTTATATGCACGAGTAGAACACAAGTGAGTTGTGGGCGATATAAGTCATACTGCTTACCAGCATGTCATACTTTGGTTCGGCGGTATTGTTGGACGAAGCGGCCCGGACCGACATTACGCGTACGCTTACGCGAGACCAGTTCTCCCGACGTGCTTTGCACATAGGTGGCTTGCGGGTGACAGTTTCTCCAACTTTAGTTGAACCGAGTGTGGCTACGCCCGGTCCTTGCGAAGGTTAAAACAACACCAACTTGACAAACTATCGTTGTGGTTTTGATGCGTAGGTAAGATTGGTTTGTTGCTTAAGCCCGTAGCAGCCACATAAAACTTGCAACAACAAAGTAGAGGACGTCTAACTTGTTTTTGCAGGGCATGTTGTGATGTGATATGGTCAAGACATGATGCTAAATTTTATAGTATGAGATGATCATGTTTTGTAACCGAGTTATCGGCAACTGGCAGGAGCCATATGGTTGTCGCTTTATTGTATGCAATGCAATCGCGCTGTAATGCTTTAATTTATCACTAAGCGGTAGCGATAGTCGTGGAAGCATAAGATTGGCGTGACGACAACGACGCTACGATGGAGATCAAGGTGTCGCGCCGGTGACGATGGTGATCACGACGGTGCTTCGATGGAGATCACAAGCACAAGATGATGATGGCCATATCATATCACTTATATTGATTGCATGTGATGTTTATCTTTTATGCATCTTATCTTGCTTTGATTGACGGTAGAATTATAAGATGATCTCTCACTAATTATCAAGAAGTGTTCTCCCTGAGTATGCACCGTTGCGAAAGTTCTTCGTGCTGAGACACCACGTGATGATCGGGTGTGATAGGCTCTACGTTCAAATACAACGGGTGCAAAACAGTTGCACACGCGGAATACTCAGGTTATACTTGACGAGCCAAGCATATACAGATATGGCCTCAGAACACGGAGACCGAAAGGTCGAGCGTGAATCATATAGTAGATATGATCAACATAATGATGTTCACCAATGAAACTACTCCATCTCACATGATGATCGGACATGGTCTAGTTGATTTGGATCACGTAATCACTTAGAGGATTAGAGGGATGTCTATCTAAGTGGGAGTTCTTTAAGTAAATTAATTGAACCTAAATTTATCATGAAACTTAGTACCTGATAGTATCTTGCTTGTTTATGCTTGATTGTAGATAGATGGCTCATGCTGTTGTTCCGTTGAATTTTAATGCGTTCCTTGAGAAAGCAAAGTTGAAAGATGATGGTAGCAATTACACGGACTGGGTTCGTAACTTGAGGATTATCCTCATTGCTGCACAGAAGAATTACGTCCTGGAAGCACCGCTGGGTGCCAGGCCTGTTGCTGGAGCAACACCAGATGTTATGAACGTCTGTCAGAGCAAAGCTGATGACTACTCGATAGTTCAGTGTGCCATGCTTTACGGCTTAGAATCGGGACTTCAACGACGTTTTGAACGTCATGGAGCATATGAGATGTTCCAGGAGTTGAAGTTAATATTTCAAGCAAATGCCCGGATTGAGAGATATGAAGTCTCCAATAAGTTCTATAGCTGCAAGATGGAGGAGAACAGTTTTGTCAGTCAGCATATACTCAAAATGTCTGGGTATAATAATCACTTGATTCAATTGGGAGTTAATCTTCCAGATGATTGCGTCATTGACAGAATTCTCCAATCACTGTCACCAAGCTACAAGAGCTTCATGATGAACTATAATATGCAAGGGATGAATAAGACTATTCCCGAGCTCTTCGCAATGCTAAAAGCTGCGGAGGTAGAAATCAAGAAGGAGCATCAAGTGTTGATGGTCAACAAGACCACTAGTTTCAAGAAAAAGGGCAAAGGGAAGAAGAAGGGGAACTTCAAAAAGAACGGCAAGCAAGTTGCTACTCAAGAGAAGAAACCCAAACCTGGACCTAAGCCTGAAACTGCGTGCTTCTACTGCAAGCAGACTGGTCACTGGAAGCGGAACTGCCCCAAGTATTTGGCGGATAAGAAGGATGGCAAGGTGAACAAAGGTATATGTGATATACATGTTATTGATGTGTACCTTACTAATGCTCGCAGTAGCACCTGGGTATTTGATACTGGTTCTGTTGCTAATATTTGCAACTCGAAACAGAAACTACGGATTAAGCGAAGATTGGCTAAGGACGAGGTGACGATGCGCGTGGGAAACGGTTCCAAAGTCGATGTGATCGCAGTCGGCACGCTACCTCTACATCTACCTTCGGGATTAATATTAGATCTAAATAATTGTTATTTGGTGCCAGCGTTAAGCATGAACATTATATCTGGATCTTGTTTGATGCGAGACGGTTATTCATTTAAATCTGAGAATAATGGTTGTTCTATTTATATGAGTAATATCTTTTATGGTCATGCACCCTTAAAGAGTGGTCTATTTTTATTGAATCTCGATAGTAGTGACACACATATTCATAGTGTTGAAGCCAAAAGATGCAGAGTTGATAATGATAGTGCAACTTATTTGTGGCACTGCCGTTTAGGTCATATCGGTGTAAAGCGCATGAAGAAACTCCATACTGATGGACTTTTGGAACCACTTGATTATGAATCACTTGGTACTTGCGAACCATGCCTCATGGGCAAGATGACTAAAACACCGTTCTCCGGTACTACGGAGAGAGCAACAGATTTATTGGAAATCATACATACAGATGTATGTGGTCCGATGAATATTGAGGCTCGTGGCGGACATCGTTATTTTCTCACCTTCACAGATGACTTAAGCAGATATGGGTATATCTACTTAATGAAACATAAGTCTGAAACGTTTGAAAAGTTCAATGAATTTCAGAGTGAAGTTGAAAATCATCGTAACAAGAAAATAAAGTTTCTACGATCTGATCGTGGATGAGAATATTTGAGTTACGAGTTTGGTGTACATTTGAAAAATTGTGGAATAGTTTCGCAACTCATGCCACCCGGAACACCACAGCGTAATGGTGTGTCCGAACATCGTAATCGTACTTTACTAGATATGGTGCGATCTATGATGTCTCTTACTGATTTATCGCTATTGTTTTGGGGACACGCTCTAGAGACGGCCGCATTCACGTTAAATAGGGCACCATCAAAATCCATTGAGACGACGCCTTATGAACTATGGTTTGGCAAGAAACCAAAGTTGTCGTTTCTGAAAGTTTGGGGCTGTGATGCTTATGTGAAAAAACTTCAACCTGATAAGCTCGAACCCAAATCGGAGAATTGTGTCTTCATAGGATATCCAAAGGAGATTATTGGATACACCTTCTATCACAGATCCGAAGGCAAGACTTTTGTTGCTAAGTTCGGAAACTTTCTGGAAAAGGAGTTTCTCTCGAAAGAAGTGAGTGGGAGGAAAGTAGAACTTGACGAGGTAACTGTACCTGCTCCCTTATTGGAAAGTAGTGCATCACAGAAAACTGTTTCAGTGACACCTACACCAGTTAGTGAGGAAGCTAATGATGATGATCATGAAACTTCAGAACAAGATACTACTGAACCTCGTAGATCAACCAGAGTGAGATCCGCGCCATAGTGGTACGGTAATCCTGTTCTGGAAGTCATGCTACTAGATCATGATGAACCTACGAACTATGAAGAAGCGATGGTGAGCCCAGATTCCGCAAAATGGCTTGAAGACATGAAATCTGAGATGGGATCCATGTATGAGAACAAAGTATGGACTTTGGTTGACTTGCCCGATGATCGGCAAGCAATTGAGAATAAATGGATCTTCAAGAAGAAGACTGACGCTGACGGTAATATTACTGTCTACAAAGCTCGACTTGTCGCAAAAACACATGAGACCTCCTTGTATTCGGGAGACTCTTTGTAACTTTGTTCTAAGTAATCAATAAAGCCGACATTTCTCTCAAAAAAACACATGAGACCTCCTTTTTCTGAGATAATCAACGAAGCTTTATTAAACCATCACAATGTTCAAAGGGATGAGATCACCGTGGTGGCCTAATCAAACATGATGGCCAACCCCTAGTTGTAAAGCATGCTTTCGTTAAATTGCAAGTCTCAAAATTCGAGCTCCTAAACTCATGAACGAAATTACATGGAGTAAAACTTCTAGAGTAATATATGATTTCATGTATAATGGCACCGTAGACTGCCCTACTCTTCTGCTTGATGTCATCGATCACCATCTTGCAATCTGAAGCAACATGTATAGATTGTGGATGTAGGTCTTCCTATAATGCCATCGCCTCCCTGACCGCCAACGCTTCCAATGTGGCAGGATATGTGATGTACTTGAATACAATGGTTGATGCACCCAAGAACAAGCCTTCCCTATCTTTGGAAATGGCTGCAACTAAGCCAACCCCAGAACTCTTGGCGAAAACAGCGTCTACATTTACCTTGCAATGTTTTTTGGTGGTTTGAGCCAATGAGAAGGCCTCGGGGCTTTGATCTGTCCCATCGATGTCGCCGGCTTGTTCAGCACCTGAAGATCACTTATGTATGATTGTATGAACAAGTGTGGGGACAATGGGCTCTGATAGATATCCTCATATATGACATTACTCTTCACACCCAAAACGCCCAGAGGGTGATAGCCATACGCACAAAAAGATCAGGCGATATCATCTCAATCATGTTGAACAACCAATCCAGCGGGTTCTCATTGACCTGTTGGCACATCTCTTCGACTAATGACTCATCAGAGAGTGTACATATACATTGTTGGAGATATTACTACCAGTATGACCCGCCCAGGAGGGGCCGGGTCAGCCCTAATGGTGGGTTACATAAGAAGCCCAGTAAACATTCAAGATGATAGTTCATTAAACATATAGAAGGCCCAAGGGCCTAGGACCGGCTTAAGGCCCGATATTGTAAACCGTCGTATGTAAGGAAAGACTTGTAAAAAAAAGGCATGTAAAGGAAGTCACCGAGCTGGACACGATTATGAGCCGGCCGGGACTCTGTAGTCCACCAGGCGTCAATCCATGTATATAAAGGGACGACCCGGTGGCGGCTTAGGGTAAGAAACAACCAGATCGATAACCAAGCTGGCGAGTTGAGCCCCTTGGAGATCAAAACCTCAGCAATACCAATCCCAACTAGACGTAGGCTTTTACCTTCATCGTAAGGGGCCGAACTAGTATAAAAACTCTCTCGTGTCCTTTGTCCCGATTAATCCCTTTAAGCATCCTAGTGCGATGGCCCTACGACTAAGTCCTTGCTCTAGGACATCTACCGTGTCAACTCCACGACAGTTGGCACCCACCGTGGGGCCAGCGCACGGTGGATTTGAGTTCTTGAAGGGCAACTTCGAAGGGCTCAAGGGATACGTTGTGGGCCGAATGACCAAGAATCGTCGCGGCAAGCTCTACATCGACGACGAAGGCTGGGGCCCCGAGGCCGGCTCAATCGAGTACGGGTGCCGGGTCCCCTTCGGCGGAATTCACGTCTTCATCGGCCGGATCAGCGAGTCGGGCCCTGAGCCGGACGTCCACACCAACCTCATCGAAACGGCTCAGCGCGCCAGGACCACCCGTGTTCAATCTATCGTGAAGCATGCCTTCGTAGGCTGCATCCACGGCGGTGAATACTCCGAAGGATTGGTGGAAGGCGGGGAGACGGCCATCTGCTCTGATACTCCATCATCAACAGGTGAGACGGACTCGTTGTACCAGCTGCAAGACGGCATGCTCGGGGGCTGTTCTGATGGCAGTAGTATTCCGGACCCCCTTGAGCCGCCGAATTGGGCCGGAGTCTTCATGGAGGGGACGCAGCCCAGGCAGAACTCTACCACAGCGGCAGCAGCAGCTACCGGGTCGGCAGCAGCCAGGTCAGGAGACCCTGCGCGCCCCCCGGCTCAGATTCTAATGGACCTCATGGATAGGCTGACGACTCTGTTAACCGTCGTGGTAGAGCCGGCGGATAAAGCCCAGCGCGGCGCAGAAGTGGCACGCGTGCGGGAGGAGATGGTGCAAGCTAAGGAAAATCTAGCCGCAGAGGAAACCCGGATGGCAGCAGAACGAGCAGCTCTGGATTCTCGTGCTCAGCAACTTCAAGCAGAAACTTTCCGGCTCTCGGTGGATCTTAACGCATTAAACGAGGTCATGAGGAGGAGGCATCAGAAAATTCAGTCACGTCTACCTCTAACGCTCGATCCGAGGAACCTATTCCATACACTTGGGGCTGGGGGGAGCAACCTGCCGGAGGCAAACTGGGTCACGACACCCGGTGCACCAGTTCAGCCACGCGCCATGGAGCCACCTCGTATAAATACAGCTCCTCCTCGTTATGTGTCAACACCTTCGGGTCACTTCTCCAACCCTCTGGAAAACCTCATCACAGCGTCAGCTCGTTTGACGGCTCTCCCAATGGAAGGCGACTCGCCCGCACCCAGAGGGTAAGAGAACTACTTCGGACAGCTCTGGCCCAGCAGGATGCATACTCCTACAGTCGAGACATGATCCATTCAACTCCTCGCCCGAGCTGGAGCCCGAGTTACAGTAGGCACATGGAGTCTGCAGAGATGTCAAGTAATGCTCAACGCCACAACCGGCCATATAGGCATGAGCCGGTGCGGGCTGGAGCCCTTAACTTGGCAGATCAAGAGAGGATTCATCAAGAGGCGGAACGAGCGGCTCAAATGGCGGCAGAGCAGGCGATTCATCAAACCTTTCCGGCTTATCCAGCAACCTCGGTTGAGGCAGGAGTGGCCACAAGAACCGGAGGCGTGCCTTGCTTGGTACCGGCCACACGCAATGAGCGGTTGCCAAAGGATTTCAAGGGGCCTCGTAAGGTGCCTAACTACACGGCTGACCTACAGCCGGGGGCTTGGATTGAGAGTTATGAGATGGCTATGGAACTATTGGAGGTTAGCGACTCTGCAATGGCCAAGTATTTTACCATGATATTTTTTTTGACCATGAAGACAGCAGGGCTTACACCCCACAACATTTTATTAAAAATAAAGCAAACACATACAGGGTTTCCTCAAGGTGAGGAAAGAAAAAATAACAAAGAAAAAAGAAAGAAAGAGGAAGAAAAAACTATACAGGGTAGGGGAGCACTATACCTATAAATTACAAATAAACAAAGGAGACAAACAGGAAGTCTCCTCAAGGAGGAAGAAAATCAATCCACTTAAGAAGGGCGTCTCTAAATTTCCGTTTTATTCGGTGGGAGAGCAGAGTGATATCATGAATGAAGCTATTCCTCCATGCCCTAAAAGAGGGTTGAATGTTCCTGAAAGTTCTATCATTCCTGATCTTCCAAATATTCCACCAGGCCAAGAAAACCACCTCCCCAAAAAAAGGTTTGTTGAAATCCTTCCTTGCATGATGAGCAATTTCCACCATATCGTCACCATTTTTCCATTCAATTTGTAGGTAGTTCCAGACTCGAGCACTAAAATTGCACTGGAAGAACAGGTGATTTCTGTCCTCCAGAGCTCCAGTCAGACAAAGAACACATTCAGGCCCTTCATTAATTCTCCAATGTCTCCTCTGGATCATGTCCTTGGTGTTAATCCTGTCCATGATGACAAGCCAAGCAAACATCTTGATCGACATAGTGCAGCAACTTTTCCATATCCATCCCAGGATGGGGTTTGAGACCATTGGCTGATAGACAAAATCATAAAACTTTTTTGCTGTATACTCTGATTTCTTGCCATGCCTCCATCCCCAGTGGTCATTAGATTGATTATCCAAATGGAAAGACCCCATTAATGAGGAGAGCTGTTGCATTTCTTGGAAGGCTTGTTCAGTCATAGGCAAGTAGAAAAGCTCCTGAAAAGAACTAGCCTGAAAAACTTCCTTGACTGATAGGTTTTTGTGGAGACAAAAAGAAAATAGCCTAGGAAATCGCTTTTGCAGAGGAACCGAACTGTTCCCAAATTGCCAGTAGTCTGACCAGAACTACACTGTATCTCCACTATGAACATCAACCGACGTAACGGCTCTGAAATTATCCATCAACTTGCATACATCTTTCCACCAAAAGGAGCCACAGAGAACAGTATCATGTGGAATCCTTTCAAAGTAGTAAGAATCCCAAACTAATTGCACCCAGGGCACATCCATCTTATTATAAAATTTGCTGAGGTGTTTCAATAAGAGAGCATCATTCTGCAGTCCAAGGTTTAAAATCCCAAGCCCCCCCCTTTGACTTAGGTCTACAAACAAGTTGCCAAGCCGCCAGTGAGTGACCCTTTTCCTGACCATATTTCCTCCATAAACACTTGTTGGGGAACGTAGCAATAATTCAAAATTTTCCTACGTGTCACCAAGATCTATCTATGGAGAAACCAGCAACGAGGGGAAGGAGAGTGCATCTACATACCCTTGTAGATCGCTAAGCGGAAGCGTTCAAGAGAACGGGGTTGAAGGAGTCGTACTCGTCGTGATCCAAATCACCGGAGATCCTAGTGCCGAACGGACGGCACCTCCGCGTTCAACACACGTACAGCCCGACGATGTCTCCCACGCCTTGATCCAGCAAGGAGAGAGGGAGAGGTTGAGGAAGACTCCATCCAACAGCAGCACAACGGCCTGGTGGTGGTGGAGGAGCGTGGCAATCCTGCAGGGCTTCGCCAAGCACCACGGGAGAGGAGAAGTACTTGGGAGAAGGGGAGGGCTGCACCAGAACATTGGTATGACTGCCCTCCCACCCCCCACATATATATAGGGGCAAGGGAGAAGGGGGGAGGCGCAGCCTTGGCCCTTCCTCCAAGGAAGGGTGCGGCTAGGAGGAGTCCCTCCTCCCCAAGGCACCTCGGAGGTGCCTTCCCCCTTTAGGACTCTTCCTTTCCTTATCCTTTGGCGCATGGGCCTCTTGGGGCTGGTGCCCTTGGCCCATGTAGGCCAAGGCGCACCCCCTACAGCCCATGTGCCCCCCCCGGGGCAGGTGGCCCCACCCGGTGGACCCCCGGGACCCTTCCGGTGGTCCCGGTACAATACCGATGACCCCGAAACTTGTCCCGATGGCCGAAACAGGATTTCCTATATATAAATCCTTACCCCCAGACCATTCCGGAACTCCTCGTGACGTCCGGGATCTCATCCGGGACTCCGAACAACATTCGGTAACCACATACAAACTTCCTTTATAACCCTAGCGTCATCGAACCTTAAGTGTGTAGACCCTACGGGTTCGGGAGACATGCAGACATGACCGAGATGACTCTCCGGTCAATAACCAACAGCGGGATCTGGATACCCATGTTGGCTCCCACATGTTCCACGATGATCTCATCGGATGAACCACGATGTCAAGGACTTAATCAATCCCGTATACAATTCCCTTTGTCCATCGGTACGATACTTGCCCGAGATTCGATCGTCGGTATCCCGATACCTTGTTCAATCTCGTTACCGGCAAGTCTCTTTACTCGTTCCGTAACACATCATCCCGTGATCAACTCCTTGATCACATTGTGCACATTATGATGATGTCCTACCGAGTGGGCCCAGAGATACCTCTCCGTCACACGGAGTGACAAATCCCAGTCTCGATTCATGCCAACCCAACAGACACTTTCGGAGATACCCGTAGTGCACCTTTATAGCCACCCAGTTACGTTGTGACGTTTGGTACACCCAAAGCACTCCTACGGTATCCGGGAGTTGCACAATCTCATGGTCTAAGGAAATGATACTTGACATTAGAAAAGCTTTAGCATACGAACTACACGATTTAGTGCTATGCTTAGGATTGGGTCTTGTCCATCACATCATTCTCCTAATGATGTGATCCCGTTATCAACGACATCCAATGTCCATGGTCAGGAAACCGTTACCATCTATTGATCAATGAGCTAGTCAACTAGAGGCTTACTAGGGACATGGTGTTGTCTATGTATCCACACATGTATCTGAGTTTCCTATCAATACAATTCTAGCATGGATAATAAACGATTACCATGAACAAGGAAATATAATAATAACTATTTATTATTGCCTCTAGGGCATATTTCCAACAGTCTCCCACTTGCACTAGAGTCAATAATCCAGTTCACATCGCTATGTGATTAACACTCAAGGTCACATCCCCATGTGACTAACACCCAAAGAGTTTACTAGAGTCAATAATCTAGTTCACATTTACCATGTGATTAACACTCGATGAGTTCTGGGTTTGATCATGTTATGCTTTACAAATCTCTATGTCATCTCCTAGATGCAACTACTACGCTACATTTGGAGCCATTCCAAATAACTGTTCTACTTGGAGCTATTCTAAATTGTTGCTCCATTATACGTATCTGGTATCTCTACTCAGAGCTATCCGGATAGGTGTTAAGCTTGCATCGACGTAACCCTTTACGACGAACTCTTTTACCACCTCCATAATCAAGAAAATTCCTTAGTCCACTAGTTACTAAGGATAACTTTGACCACTGTCTTGTGATCCATTCTTGGATCACTCTTGTACCCCTTGACTGACTCATGGCAAGGCACATTTCAGGTGCGGTACACAGCATAGCATACTGTAGGGCCTATGTCTTAAGCATAGGGGACGACCTTCGTCCTTTCTTTCTATTCTGCCGTGGTCGAGCTTTAAGTCTTAACTTCATACCTTACCACTCAGGCAAGAACTCCTTCTTTGACTGATCCATCTTGAACACCTTCAAGATCATGTCAAGGTATGTGCTCATTTGAAAGTACCATTAAGCGTTTTGATCTATCCTTATAGATCTTGATGCTCAATGTTCAAGTAGCTTAATCCAGGCTTTCCATTGAAAAACACTTTCCAAATAACCCTATATGCTTTCCAGAAATTCTACGTCATTTCTGATCAACAATATGTCAACAACATATATTTATCAGAAATTCTATAGTGCTCCCACTCACTTCTTTGGAAATACAAGTTTCTCATAAACTTTGTATAAACCCAAAATCTTTGATCATCATCAAAGCATACATTCCAACTCCGAGATGCTTACTCTAGTCCTTAGAAGGATTGCTGGAGCTTTGCATACTTATTAGCATCTTTCAGGATTGACAAAACCTTCCGGGTGTATCACATACAACCTTTCCTCAAGAAAATCATCGAGGAAACAATGTTTTGACATCCTATCTGCAAGATTTCATAAATAATGCAGTAATCGCTAATATAATTCCAACAGACTCTTAGCATCGCTACGAGTGAGAAAGTCTCACCGTAGTCAACTCCTTGAACTTGTCGGAAACTTCTTAACGACAAGTCGATCTTTCTTAATGATGACATTTACCATCATTGTCCGTCTTCCTTTTAAAATCCATCTGTACTCAACAGCCTTACGACCATCGAGCTGTACTGCCAAAGTCTACACTTTGTTTTCATACATGGATCCTCTCTCGGATTTTATGGCCTCGAGCCATTTATCGGAATCCGGGCCCACCATCGCTTCTCCATGACTCGTAGGTTCATTGTTGTCTAGCAACATGACTTCCAAGACAGGATTACGTACCACTCTGATGTAGTACGCATCCTTGTCATCCCACGAGGTTTGGTAGTGACTTGATCTGAAGTTTCATGATCACTATCATAAGCTTCCACTTCAATTGGTGTAGGTGTCACAGGAACAACTTCCTGTGCCCTGCCACACACTAGTTGAAGAGACGGTTCAATAACCTCATCAAGTCTCCACCATCCTCCCACTCAATTCTTTCGAGAGAAACTTTTCCTCGAGAAAGGACCCGATTCTAGAAACAATCCCTTATTGCTTTCGGATCTGAGACAGGAGGTATACCCAACTGTTTTGGGTGTCCTATGAAGATGCATTCATCCGCTTTGGGTTCGAGCTTGTCAGCCTGAAACTTTTTTTTTCACATAAGCGTCGCAGCCCCAAACTTTTAGGAAATGACAGCTTAGGTTTTCTCTAAACCATAGTTCATACGGTGTCATCTCATCAGAATTACGTGGTGCCCCTTTTTAAAGTGAATGTGGTTGTCTCTAATGCCTAACCCATAAACTATCATGGTAATTCGATAAGAGACATCATGGTATGCATCATATCCAATAGGGTGCAGTTATGATGTTCGGACATACCATCACACTATGGTGTTCCAGGCTGTATCAGTTGTGAAATAATTTCCACAATGTCTTAATTCTGTGCCAAACTCGTAATTCAGATATTCATCTCTATGATCATATCGTAGATCTTCTATCCTCTTGTCACGACGATCTTTCAACTTCACACTGAAATTACTTGAACCTTTCAATAATTCAGACTCGTGATTCATCAAGTAAATATACTCAACATCTACTCAAATCATCTGTGAAGTAAGAACATAACGATATCCACTACATGCCTCAGCACTCATTGGACTGCACACATCAAAATGTATTACTTCCAACAAGTTGCTTCCTAGGTCCACTTTACTGAAAACGAGGCTTTCAGTCATCTTGCCCATGTGGTATGATTTGCATGTCTCAAGTGATTCAAAATCAAGTGAGTCCAAACGGTCCATTTGCATGGAGTTTCTTCATGCATATACACCAATAGACATGGTTCACATGTCTCAAACCTTTCAAAAACGAGTGAGCCCAAATATCCATCAACATGGAGCTTCTTCATGCGTCTTATACCAATATGACTTATGTGGCAGTGCCACAAGTAGGTGGTACTATCATTACTATCTTTTGGCATGTGTATCACTACGATCGAGATTCAATAAACCATTCATTTTAGGAGTAAGACTATTGAAGGTATTATTCAAATAAACAAAGTAACCGTTATTCTCCTTAAATGAATAACCGTATTGCGATAGACATAATCCAATCATGTCTACGCTCAACGCAAACACCAATCTCGATGGTAGAGGGAGCGTGCGATGCTTGATCATATCAACATTGGAAACACTTCCAACACATATCGTCAGCTCACCTTTAGCTAGTCTCCGTTTATTCCGTAGCTTTTATTTCGAGTTACTAACACTTAGCAACCGAACCGGTATCTAATACCCTGGTGCTACTAGGAGTACTAGTAAAGTACACATTAACACAATGTATATCCAATATACTTCTATCGACCTTGCCAGCCTTCTCATCTACCAAGTATCTAGGGTAATTCTGCTCCAGTGGCTGTTCCCTTTTTTACAGAAGCACTTAGTCTCGGGTTTGGGCTCAACCTTGGGTTTCTTCACTAGAGCAGCAGCTGATTTGCCGTTTCATGAAGTTTCAATTCTTGCCCTTGCCCTTCTTGAAACTAGTGGTTTCACCAACCATCAACAATTGATGCTCCTTCTTGATTTCTACTTTTGTGGTGTCAAACATCGCGAATATCTCAAGGATCATCATATATGTCCCTGATATATTATAGTTCATCACGAAGCTCTAGCATCTTGGTGGTAATGACTTCGGAGAAATATCACTATTTCATCTGGAAGATCAACTCCCACTTGATTCAAGCGATTGTTGTATTCAGACAGTCTGAGCACAAGCTCAACAATTGAGCTTTCCTCCCTTAGTTTGCAGGCTAAGAAAATCGTTGGAGGTCTTATACCTCTTGACGTGGGCACGAGCCTGAAATCCCAATTTCAGCCCTCAAAACATCTCATATGTTTTGCGACGTTTCAAAACCGTCTTCGGTGCCTCAACTCTAAACCGTTTAACTGAACTATCACGTAGTTATCAAAACGTGTATGTCAGATGTTCGCAACATCCACAGACGAAGTTCGAGGTTTAGCACACTGAGCGGTGAATTAAGGACATAAGCCTTCTATGAAGCAATGAGGACAATCCTCGGTTTACGGACCTAGTCCGCATAATTGCTACTATCAACTTTCAACTAAATTTTCTCTAGGAACATATCTAAATAGTAGAACTGAAGCGCGAGCTACGACATAATTTGCAAAGATCTTTTGACTATGTTCAGGATAATTAAGTTCATCTTATGAACTCCCACTCAGATAGACATCCCTCTAGTCATCTAAGTGATTACATGATCCGAGTCAACTAGGCCGTGTCCGATCATCACGTGAGACGGACTAGTCAACATCAGTGAACATCTTCATGTTGATCGTATCTACCATACGACGCATGCTCGACCTTTCGGTCTTCTGTGTTCCGAGGCCATGTCTGTACACATGCTAGGCTCGTCAAGTCAACCTAAGTGTTTGCATGTGTAAATCTGTCTTACACCCGTTGTATGTGAACGTCTGAATCAAACACCCGATCATCACGTGGTGCTTTGAAACAACGAACTGTCGCAACGGTGCACAGTTAGGGGGAACACCTTCTTGAAATTTTAGTGAGGGATCATCTTATTTACTACCGTCGTTCTAAGCAAATAAGATGTATAAACATGATAAACATCACATGCAATCAAATAGTGACATGATATGGCCATCATCACTTTGCTCCTTTTGATCTCCATCTTCGGGGCTCCATGATCCTCATCGTCACCGGCATGACACCATGATCTCCATCATCATGATCTCCATCATCGTGTCTCCATGAAGTTGTCACGTCATCTATTACTTCTACTACTACAGCTAACGGTTAGCAATAAATTAAAGTAATTACATGACGTTTATGTTGACACGCAGGTCATAAATAAATTAAGACAACTCCTATGGCTCCTGCCGGTTGTCATACTCATCGACATGCAAGTCGTGATTCCTATTACAAGAACATGATCAATCTCATACATCACATATATCATTCATCACATCCTTTTGGCCATATCACATCACATAGCATACCTTGCAAAAACAAGTTAGACGTCCTCTAATTGTTGTTTGCATGTTTTACGTGGCTGCTATGGGTTTCTAGCAAGAACGTTTCTTACCTACGCAAAAACCACAACGTGATATGCAAATTGCTATTTACCCTTCATAAGGACCCTTTTCATCAAATCTGATCCGACTAAAGTGGGAGAGACAGACACCCGCCAGCCACCTAATGCAACTAGTGCATGTCAGTCGGTGGAACCGGTCTCACGTAAGCATACGTGTAAGGTTGGTCCGGGCCGCTTCATCCCACGATGCCGCCGAATCAAGATAAGACTAGTAACGGCAAGCATATTGAACAAAATCAACGCCCACAACTACTTTGTGTTCTACTCGTGCATAGAAACTACGCATAGACCTAGCTCTGATACCACTGTTGGGGAACGTAGCAATAATTCAAAATTTTCCTACGTGTCACCAAGATCTATCTATGGAGAAACCAGCAACGAGGGGAAGGAGAGTGCATCTACATACCCTTGTAGATCGCTAAGTGGAAGCGTTCAAGAGAACGGGGTTGAAGGAGTCGTACTCGTCGTGATCCAAATCACCGGAGATCCTAGTGCCGAACGGACGGCACCTCCGTGTTCAACACACGTACAGCCCGACGATGTCTCCCATGCCTTGATCCAGCAAGGAGAGAGGAAGAGGTTGAGGAAGACTCCATCCAACAGCAGCACAACGGCGTGGTGGTGGTGGAGGAGCGTGGCAATCCTGCAGGGCTTCGCCAAGCACCACGGGAGAGGAGAAGTACTTGGGAGAAGGGGAGGGCTGCACCAGAACATTAGTATGACTGCCCTCCCACCCCCCACATATATATAGGGGCAAGGGAGAAGGGGGGAGGTGCAGCCTTGGCCCTTCCTCCAAGGAAGGGTGCGGCTAGGAGGGGTCCCTCCTCCCCAAGGCACCTCGGAGGTGCCTTCCCCCTTTAGGACTCTTCCTTTCCTTATCCTTTGGCGCATGGGCCTCTTGGGGCTGGTGCCCTTGGCCCATGTAGGCCAAGGAGCACCCCCTACAGCCCATGTGGCCCCCCGGGGCAGGTGGCCCCACCCGGTGGACCCCCGGGACCCTTCCGGTGGTCCCGGTACAATACCGATGACCCCGAAACTTGTCCCGATGGCCGAAACAGGATTTCCTATATATAAATCCTTACCCCCAGACCATTCCGGAACTCCTCGTGACGTCCGGGATCTCATCCGGGACTCCGAACAACATTCGGTAACCACATACAAACTTCCTTTATAACCCTAGCGTCATCGAACCTTAAGTGTGTAGACCCTACGGGTTCGGGAGACATGCAGACATGACCGAGATGACTCTCCGGTCAATAACCAACAGCGGGATCTGGATACCCATGTTGGCTCCCACATGTTCCACGACGATCTCATCGGATGAACCACGATGTCAAGGACTTAATCAATCCCGTATACAATTCCCTTTGTCCATCGGTACGATACTTGCCCGAGATTCGATCGTCGGTATCCCGATACCTTGTTCAATCTCGTTACCAACAAGTATCTTTACTCGTTCCGTAACACATCATCCCGTGATCAACTCCTTCATCACATTGTGCACATTATGATGATGTCCTACCGAGTGGGCCCAGAGATACCTCTCCGTCACACGGAGTGACAAATCCCAGTCTCGATTCGTGCCAACCCAACAGACACTTTTGGAGATACCCGTAGTGCACCTTTATAGCCACCCAGTTACGTTGTGACGTTTGGTACACCCAAAGCACTCCTACGGTATCCGGGAGTTGCACAATCTCATGGTCTAAGGAAATGATACTTGACATTAGAAAAGCTTTAGCATACGAACTACACGATCTAGTGCTATGCTTAGGATTGGGTCTTGTCCATCACATCATTCTCCTAATGATGTGATCCCGTTATCAACGACATCCAATGTCCATGGTCAGGAAACCGTTACCATCTATTGATCAACGAGCTAGTCAACTAGAGGCTTACTAGGGACATGGTGCTGTCTATGTATCCACACATGTATCTGAGTTTCCTATCAATACAATTCTAGCATGGATAATAAACGATTATCATGAACAAGGAAATATAATAATAACTATTTATTATTGCCTCTAGGGCATATTTCCAACAACACTACCTTTGGATTCTTTCCAATTGTTTTAAAATACCTTGAGGAATGGACAAGCTACAAAGGAAAAAGATAGGCAAGGAAGAGATCACAGAATTGACTAATTGCAGTCTGCTCCCTTGTGGCAAGAACCATGAACTTGCTGTCAATCTTCTCTCCATACAATCCACAAGAGGAAGGAGGTCAACTATTTTAGGCCTGGTGGTCCCCACTGGCTCCACAAGAACCATGATATTGGATGGAACAGCTCGGACTTGGTTGAAGGGATTGCCACCCAATTCTATCGGCTCATGGGCAGAGTTGAAAGCGCGGTTCATCCAGAACTTTAAGGACACGTGTAAGCAGCCAATGTCGATTGTGGACCTGACCAATTGCAAGCAAGATGATGGTGAATCTACAACCCATTGGGTGCGCCGGGTCAAGGATATAATACATTCATCTGATAAGATGGATGCCGGCTCAGCAGTTTTAATGTTGGAGAAAAATTTCCGTTTTGAACCTCTGAAGCAGAAGCTGGGGCGGCTCAAACGTGACTATAATGACATGGGAACGTTGATGGCGGCTCTTGTCAAGTATGCTGATTCTGATACCACCAAGGACCCGGTGTCTGACGAAGAAAAGGCAACGAAGGGAAAGAAGAACGGCAATGGCAAGGGTCACCAGCATAACCCAGCAAATCAGGGAGGTAATAAATGTAAGGCTAATGAGTTTGTTGCTAATACTAATGCGCAGGGTGGTAATCAACGGTGCAAGGGCAGACAACCCCCTCGATCGGGCGGGTCAGGCCCCACCCTTGAGCAGTTGTGGAATGAACCTTGTTCAAAGCACGGCACCTGGGAGAAACCAGCCACCCACTTGTGGAAGGATTGCACGATCATGAAGGCATTTAAAAATTCAAATGCATTTGATGGGGGTCACGGCCCGGGTGGCGGTTTAGGTGGAGGCGGCTTCCAGGGCCGGGGCGCCGGTTCAGGCGGAGGAGGTTTTCACGGCCAGGGTCATCCTGGTCACCAAGGAGGATATAATCAGCAACCCGGCCAGGGTAATCAGTAGCAGCAGTCCGGTTATTAGAGCAACCCGAAGCAGCTGAGTAGTGGGCAATATCATGTATTTACAACCAGTTTATGTAAGAGGGACCAAAAGCTTCACAAGAGAGCCGCCAATGCTGTTGAGCCAGCGGTTCCACGTTATCTACGTTGGTCAGAGCAGCCTATTGTGTGGAGCAGAGAGGATCACCCGCCCCGGGTTGATAATCCGGGTCACTTGGCTTTGGTAGTGGCACCTCAGGTTAGTGGATACAAGTTTACTAAGGTACTCATGGATGGAGGCAGCAACATCAACATCCTCTACTATGAGACGTTCCACCGGATGGGATTGACTGATAAAAATCTTAAACAATCCAACACTATTTTTCATGGTGTGGTACCTGGTAAGTCAGCATACCCAGTTGGTAAGATTGAGCTGGAAGTAGCCTTTGGGGATTAGTATGACTCCAGAGCGGAAAAATTAACCTTTGAGGTGGTTAAGATCAAGAGCCCATATCATGCTCTGTTTGGGCGGCCGGCTTATGCCAAGTTCATGGCTCGGCCGTGTTACGTGTATTTGCACCTCAAGATGTCGGGTCATAAAGGCACCATTACAGTACATGGTAGCCGGAAGATAGCCTTGGAGTGTGAAGAAAGTGATGCTGCCTATGCTGAATCTGTTTGTACAACAGAGGAGTTAAAATTTTACAAGGATCATGTTGACCCGGCAGACATGACGTCATTAAAGAAACCAACAATAGAGCATGAGCCGGTGTTGAAATTCCAATCAGCTGATGGCACTAAGATGGTTGACTTTGTGCCTGTCGACTCATCCAAACAGTTCATCATCAGCGCAAACTTGGATCCAAAATAGGAAAGCACGCTCATCGAGTTCATCCGTGCATGGAAACCTTCAGACATGCCGGGTGTCCCGAGAGAACTCGCTGAGCACACTCTTAATATTGATCCAAAGTTCAGACCTGTCAGACAGTTTCTCCGATGGTTCAATGAGGAAAGGTGCAAGGCCATTGGAGAAGAGGTGGCCCAGCTCTTAGCAGCCGGGTTCATTGTGGAGGTCTTTCACCCGGAGTGGTTAGCTAACCCAGTGCTTGTACTAAAAAAGAATGGCACCTGGCGTATGTGTGTGGATTACACCGACCTGAATAAAGCTTGTCCGGCTGATCTTTTTGCTCTCCCTCGTATTGATCAGATCATTGATGTTACTGCGGGTTGCGCACGTTTGAGTTTCTTGGATGCTTATTCCGGTTATCATCAGATTAAGATGGCAATTAAAGATTAGGAGAAGACAACTTTTATTACTCCCTTTGGAGCTTTCTGCTATGTGTCTATGCCTTTCGGGCTTAAGAGTGCCCAGGCGACTTACCAGCAGTGTGTGCAGAATTGTCTTCACGATCAGATTGGGCGTAATGTTCATGCTTATGTGGATGACATAGTGGTGAAATCCAGGAAAGAGGAAACCTTGATCACAGATTTGAAAGAGACTTTTGATAATCTCCGGGTCTACAAGATGATGCTTAACCCGACCAAGTGTGTTTTTGGAGTCCCAGCCGGCAAGCTTTTGGGTTTTTTAGTGTCCAACAGAGGCATTGAAGCTAACCCGGAGAAAATCAAGGCAATTACATCCCTAGCCAAACCAACATGCATCAATGATGTCCAGCGGCTGGCGGGTCGAATTGCTGCTTTGAGCCGGTTCATAAGCCGGTTAGGGGAAAAGGCAATGCCTCTATATCAGATGATGAAGAAAATAGATGCTTTTGTTTGGAGCGATGCTGCGAATGCCGCTTTTGAGGATCTGAAGACACAGCTTGCTGAGCTGCCAGTCCTGGCTGCTCCAATTGAGAAAGAGCCGCTATTGTTATACGTGGCTGCCAACTCACGAGCTGTTAGTGTGGCTATTGTGGTAGAGTGCAAGGAGGCTGGCAAAGAGCATCCGGTTCAACGGCCGGTTTATTACATCAGTGAAGTGCTAATTGAATCTAAATAATGATATCCACATTGGCAGAAACTTGTATATGGGGTGTTCATGGCAAGCCGGAAGCTTAAGCATTACTTTTAGGGACATCCAATCACTGTGGTTAGCTCTGCTCCTTTGGGAGACATTATTCAAAATAGACAAGCCACTGGGCGAGTCGCCAAATGGGCAATTGAGCTTGGGTCTCATGGGTTGAAGTATGTTCCACGTGCTGCAATTAAGTATCAAGCCCTGGTTGATTTCATCAATGACTGGACAGAGATGCAGATGCCAGAAGAGAAGCCAGACAACACGTATTGGACTATTCATTTTGATGGGTCCAGGCAGTTGGAAGGCTCGGGGGCTGGAGTCGTGCTAACTTCCCCACGAGATGACAAATTTTGTTATGTGTTGCGGTTGATGTTTCCTTGCACTAACAACGCAGCAGAGTATGAAGCCTTGCTCCATGGTCTTCGAGTGGCAAAAGAGATGAGCTTGAGCCGGGTCAGATGTCTTGGCGACTCGGATCTAGTGGCTCAACAGGTATCTGGCAAGTGGGATTCCAAGGACCCTCTCATGGCGGCTTATCGCCGAGAGGTTGATGCCGTTGCAGGACATTTTAAAGGTTATCAGGTGAGCACATTGACCGTCGAAAGAACGAAGCAGCTGATGCTTTAAGCCGGCTAGGGTCTCAGCGTAAGCCAGTGCCACCTAACACCTTTTTGGATGTTTTGCATAACCCCTCTATCAAGTTGCCCACAGAAGAAGATTTAGCTATTCCTGACCCGGAGGCGCAGTTGGTAGCGGCTCTTCATGTCATCCCAGATTGGACGGTGCCGTTCTTGGCTTACATGACCCGGGGAGAGTTGCCAGCGGATGAGACCCTGGCTCGACGGATAACCCGGCGATCTAAGTCCATGACAATTTCAGATGGAGAGTTATATCATCGAAGTGTTTCTGGAGCGTTTTAGCGGTGTGTTTCCCTCGAAGAAGGTCAAGAAATCCTTCGTGAGATCCATGAAGGTGATTTTGGTCATCACGCCGGGTCAAAATCTTTAGTGGCCAAGGCGTTTCGTCACGGTTTTTACTGGTTGACGGCTCACGTTGATGCAGAAGATCTGGTCAGTAGATGTGATGGATGTCAAAAATTTGCACGACGAGTGCATGTGCCGGCTCATGAGCTCCGAATGATTCCAATCACTTGGCCGTTTGCGGTCTGGGAGCTTGACATGGTGGGACCTTTCAAAAGGTCTAAGGATAAAAAGACACATCTCCTGGTGGCAGTTGATAAATTCACCAAGTGGGTTGAGGCGGAGCCTGTGAGTAAATGTGACGCAGCCACGGCGGTTCAGTTCATGAAAAAATTGATTTTCTGTTTCGGTTTTCCACACAGTATTATCACTGACAATGGCACTAATCTGTCCCAAGGGGCTATGGAAGAGTTTTGTCAATGAGAAAACATCCGGCTTGATGTTTCTTCTGTAGCTCATCCTCAATCCAACGGTCAAGCTGAGAGAGCCAATCAGGAAATTTTGAAAGGGCTCAAACCCCGGCTTATGGTTCCTTTACAGCGAACGTCGGGTTGTTGGGTCGAGGAATTACCCTCGGTGTTATGGAGTATCAACACTACGCCCAATAGGTCTACGAGTTACACACCCTTCTTCATGGTTTATGGAGCAGAAGCAGTATTGCCTAGTGACATCCGTCATGACTCGCCCCGTGTGGCGGCTTATGTTGAAGCTAATAATGAACAAGCCAGACAGGATGCACTTGACTTGTTAGATGAAGAAAGAGACTTAGCAGGAGCCCGGTCAGCAATTTATCAACAGGACCTGCGTTGTTATCACAGCCGCCAGGTTAAGTCTAGGACTTTTCAGGAAGGCGACTTGGTGCTTCGGCTCATCCAGGATCTGTGAGATACACACAAGTTATCCCTGCCTTGGGAAGGACCTTTTGTGGTCAGTAAGAACTTAAACAACGGGTCATATTACCTCATTGACGTTCGAGAGCACAAAGACTCACGTAAGTCGGAGGAAGAGACCCGCCGGCCGTGGAACATTGCTCAACTTCGGCCATACTACACCTGAGCCACCGGCTCTCATCATGTACATACGTTCACATTGTATATACCATGATAAGCAATAAAGTAAGACCATCGGTCTCTTTTCTTTTCAAAGATTATGTTTTTTCTCATTTGCAAAAGACTATTAAGGAGCTGATCATATTTGAATCAAGTCTACCCCTTTTTGCTCCGGCTTATGATCGTATCCGAATCTAGCTGCAAATCTCATAATCTGAAAACTCACTTGGGGGCTTCTTGATCGTATCCGAATCATAGCTTAACCCCTTTTGAGTCCGACTTGGATAGTATTCGAATCAGGGTCGTTAAAAACCTCTCAAGGTCATTTGGGGGCTTCCTGTTCAAACATAGGTCATATTCGAACCAAAGAGAACATAGCTGTCAGTACCCTCTTGATCGGCGCAACGCCAAAGCCACTGGGGGCTATATGGTCGTATTCGAACCTTAGCTTAACCCCTTTGGTCCGGTTTACTGATTGTATTCAAATCAGAAACCCCCACCTTTTTTAGTACATGATTAAATTATGTTTATTATCTATTGTTTGCTTTTTTGTTGTTTTAATATTACAAACAATTAGCCTGGTCCTCTTCACCGGCTCGACTATTTGACAGCACAGCCGCCCTGGTCATTCACAACGGCGGTTTATGGATCAAAAGGTACAACCTATTAAGGTATATTAATCATTGAGTATTCAAAACAGCATTGGCTTCTCATAAAGTTTGAATTATCAAATTCATCACCCGGGTCATTTAACCCGACAATTTAAGGATCAAAAGGGACAAGGTATGGTTATTACTTATACACACTTACCTGCTGCGTTAACTAAAGAGTTAGTTTTAAACCCTTATCCCCTTTATTTATATTTGTCTCTGATTTTTATTGAGGTAAATATATTGGCTATAAATTAGGTATTTAAACCCGTTTGGTTTTAAACCGCCAAGCCAGTCTTTTCTTTGTATTTACAGGAACAGAGTTCAAGCATTGCAGAGACAAATATTAAACGATACATACATTGGCATCTGGAAACACAGGTTCACATAGAAGTATTTTGTGCGCGATGGCATAAGTAAACATGCGGTGTTTTAAACAACTAAGTTATTACAAGGCTTTATAAGCCCATGAAGATGCTCATTGTCCCTCCCTCGCCGGTTCACCACCTTCTGTTTGCTGGAAATTGGGTTTTGACCAATAAAAGCCATTCACGGCGACAAATTCGGATTTGTTGTCGATCAGGCCGACCGGGTCAATCTCCGGGGCAAATGTATCTTCTCTTACTGGTGGGATCAAATCTGTTACTTTGTATGAGGGAGTGGCCATCTTATTCTCACTATCAAAACCCGGCTGGTACTTGTCAACATTGGTGTCATCTCCAAGGCTAGTCGCCTGAGGCCGGACTTCGCGTACACAAGCCATAAAGTCATCCTGATCAAAAGGAGACCCATCCTCCTTCACGGTGGGATAGCCTCTTGCTACGTCCGCCGGGTCTAGGTCTGGCACCCAAGCCTTGGAGCGGCTTAGGGCAGTTAAAGCTCCGGCTCACGCGCAGGAGCGTTTTACTTCTTGGAACCTGGCAGGAAGGATAGACAGCTTCTTCAGGACATCACTGAGCCGGTTGGGTCCTTGATTAGCAGGAGAGATGGTAGCCAGAGCCCGCTGTGCGCCGATATACAATTGTTCAACCAAAGTATATACCGCCTTTAGTTTAATCAATGGGTCTTGGCTCAGATTCTTGCTTCGAGGACCTGCATAAATGTTTTCACACAAAATCAATTGGCGGATTATACTCCAGTTTGGCAAGAAACGCACAAAAAGGTCAAGTCAGGAAATGTACCAAAGATAGCAGCTACCATCTGAGACACTCGCCCCTTTAAACCGTTCAGCTCTGTTGAAATCTCTTTCAAAGCTGTTTCAGCTGTCTCAGCTTGTTGGATCAGAAGTGTTTTTTCCTTTTCCCAAGTTTTTTCCTTGGTAGCAAAGCTGGTCTTCAAATTTTCCGTTGCAGAGAGGCTTATTTGCAGTTTGGAGTTAGACGGTTTGATTTCTGACTCCTGACTTGCTAGCCGGGTCTTTGCATCAGTCAATTGAGAGTTTAACTCAGACAAGGCATTCTGTAAAACATTCAGATGAGCCAAGACTTGTTTTCAAATTCAAATTCAAGATTCAAGTCTCAAACACTTTACAAACAAACCACTTGTAAAGTACTTGACACTTGGGGGCTAATGTATGCCAAATCAGATTTCTACGACTCTACAAAAATATTTAAAGTCCCAAGTACCTTACAAAGTAATAGCACTTGGGGGCTAATGTATGCAGTTCAGCAAGTCTATCAAGGTTAAACCGCAGCATTAAGTACTTTGAAGACGGTCTTGACAACAATTTTTAAGTACCGATTCACTTATGATCAAAGTGAACCGGTACTTGGGGACTACAGGTGAAGCTTTGTTGTTATCATTGATTCAGAGGTAAAAGCTTCGGCCTATATTTTACAGTCTACAGGTTATTCTGTTTCTCTCATAATCTGAAGACTTGGGGGCTGAAGGAATACTAGTAAACCAGAAAAAGCGTACCTCATACTTCAACTGAAGCTGCTTGACCATCTCGATCTCAGACTCGCGACTGGAGTGTACATGACTGAGATAGCCGGATAAAATGTCACTGGCATTGAGACGGTCATAGTTGGCAACGTCAAAGCGAACCTTCTGCCTCTCCAATGCCTCTTGCTTTGTTGTGCACCGAGCTAGCACCGTTGGGTTCCCCGGCTCAACAACACGGCTCCCAGTAATTTGAACATCTTGAGCAGGTGGAGACGGCGGGTCGGTTGAGCTTGACGGTCCAGCTGTAGAAGGATTCACAGTGGCTTCGTCGAAAGACGACTCCGGAGGATTTGCTTCATTAACAATAGGCGGGTCTTCTGGAGCGTCAGTTAATGGAGAAGGCGGCCTAGCCGGGTCAGATGCCAGCACTGGCGGGTCTTCCGCCGGTTTTGCTGCCTTTGCCTTTTTTGATTTAGCTTGGCCGCTAAGAAAAATGTTGCAGGAATGTCAGTATAAAGATAAATTTGAACAACCCAAAAGAAAGGAGGATTACTGATTACCCGGGAGCAGTCTTGAAAGCCGGGAATTGGGTTTGTGAAGAGTTGCCAGAGGAACAAGACACCTCCTGAAAGAATAAAAAAAAGGTTCACAGAAATACAAGGAGAAGGATCCATTAAGAAGAGTTAAAGACAGAGATAAGTAAACCTCATTTGGACATTTCTGAGGAGTTTGTTGAAGGACGATAGCCGGCTCATCTTCAAACCCAGCTTCATGGCGGCTTTCGTGTTGCTGCTTTTTCAAATGAAAGTTGGGATCCAAGTGAGATAAAGGGTTAGAAAACCTTACTTTACGTATCACTCGTCGAACTTTGTGTCTTGGTAAGGGCTCTGAGTCGGAGGAAATAATAGTTACCTCAGCTTCCCCGGCCTGACTGGCCCCAGTGTCATCCTGGTAAGGATCAGTGTCAATAAGATTGTTAAAAAATTGGCCAAGGGAATCAAGGGCTACCTCCGAGTCAGATGTGTCATCAAGTTTCATGAAATCTTCAGCAGTGGTCTTGAGGGAGTCCTGGATTAGCGGGTCTCCGGACAGCCGGACTATATCCTTTTGCCGGACTGTTAGACTATGAAGATACAAGATTGAAGACTTCGTCTCATGTCCGGATGGGACTCTACTTGGCGTGGAAGGCAAGCTAGGCAGTACGGATATGGATATCTCCTCCTTTGTAACCGACCTTGTGTAACCCTAGCCCCCTCCGGTGTCTATATAAACCGGAGGGTTTTAGTCCGTAGGACAACAAACAATCATACCATAGGCTAGCTTCTAGGGTTTAGCCTCTCCGATCTCGTGGTAGATCAACTCTTGTAATACCCATATCATCAAGAATAAATCAAGCAACACGTAGGGTTTTACCTCCATCAAGAGGGCCCGAACCTGGGTAAAACATCGCGTCCCCTGCCTCCTATTACCATCCGCCTAGACGCACAGTTCGGGACCCCCTACCCGAGATCCGCCGGTTTTGACACCGACATTGGTGCTCTCGTTGAGAGTTCCTCTGTGTCGTCGCCGTTAGGCTTGATGGCTCCTACGATCAGGGATAGCGATGCGGTCCGGGGTGAGACTTTTCTCCCCGGACAGATCTTTGTGTTTGGCGGCTTCGCACTGCGGGCCAACTCGCTTGGCCATCTGGAGCAGATCGAAAGTTATGCCCCTGGCCACCAGGTCAGGTTTGGAAGCTTAAACTACACGGCCGATATCCGCGGAGACTTGATCTTTGACGGATTCGAGCCCCTGCCTTGTGCGCCGCGCGGTCACGATGAGCACGATTTAGCTCTGCCATCAGACCGTATTCAGGAGATCGCACCGGCAGCCACCCCAAGCCTTAATTTGGAGCCAGTTGCGCCATCCGTGGATGGGTGGATGGACCCCGTCACGGAGGCCGTATCCTCAGCGGCGATCGAGCCAAATATCAACCTTACCCTTCATGAGAGCCATGTTGTCAAACTGCCGGATCCTTCTCCGGCCACGGACTTCGAACCGCCTGCGCCCGTTCCTGTCGAATCCGATTGGGCGCTGTCGGTGTCAAAACCGGCGGATCTCGGGTAGGGGGTCCCGAACTATGTGTCTAGGCCGGATGGTAACAGGAGGCAAGGGACACGAAGTTTTACCCAGGTTCGGGCCCTCTCGATGGAGGTAAAACCCTACATCCTGCTTGATTAATATTTGATGATATGGGTAGTACAAGAGTAGATCTACCACAAGATTGGAGAGGCTAAACCCTAGAAGCTAGCCTATGGTATGATTGTTGTTGTCTATGTTGGCTTGCGGACTAAAACCCTCCGGTTTATATAGACACCGAAGAGGGTTAGGGTTACACAAAGTCGGTTACAATGGTAGGAGATCTGAATATCCGTATCGCCAAGCTTGCCTTCCACGCCAAGGAAAGTCCCTTCCGGACACGGGACGAAGTCTTCAATCTTGTATCTTCATAGTCCAGGAGTCCGGCTGAAGGTATAGTCCGGCTATCCGAACACCCCCTAATCCAGGACTCCCTCAGTAGCCCCTGAACCAGGCTCCAATGACGACGAGTCCGGCGCGCAGATTGTCTTCGGCATTGCAAGGCGGGTTCCTCCTCCAAGTACTTCATAGAAGATTTTGAACACAAAGATAGTGTCCGGCTCTGCAAAATAAGTTTCCACATATTGCCATAGAGAGAATAATATTTGCACAAATCTAATCTGCTGACGTATTCCGCAGTGTGATATCGCACCACGGCCAAGCCTTTCTCCGAATCGTTTTATTACCCCACCTTAGCGTGTTATGTGAAGCGGTTTCCTTGGCACGTCTTGTTAAAGCAGAGATCATGTCCTCTTATTCTGGGATTCTCATCAATACGGGCATGGGTAACCCAACCACTTCTGGGAGTCCTAGATTACAGGCAAGTCCAAACGGACACGGAGAGGACGCTTGATATTCACCCTCTTTATAAAGGGACAAGGCTTTTATTTTTCCCTCCCGTGCTCAATCGAATCCTTCCCCCGCCTCAAGCTCAAATGCCCAAAGTCCAGGTCAGGTGCTCCGAACCTTCAGTCATGTCTGAATCTAGCCTTCAAGGCCAATGGGTGCCTTCCTCCGTCACGGAAGAAGACATCAAAAAGTTGAGGGAGGCCAGATATCTGACCGCCGAGATTTTGCATCGGCTGCCTCCCCGGGGGCAGGCCGTCCCTTCCCCCGAAGCCAACGAGAGCGTCGTGTTCGTCTCCCACTTCCTCCGAGGTCTAGGCCCTGCTTTGGATCCTTTCGTCTGGGGCTTGATGTTTTACTACGGGCTAGATTTCCATGATCTGGCTCCGGACTCCTTTCTTCATATCACGACATTTATTGTCATGTGCGAGGCCTTCCTCCGGGTTACCCCTCACTTTGGCCTATGGCTCAAGACCTTTGAAGTAAAGCCGAAGATGATCGAGGGGCAACATGTGGTGTGTGGAGGTACCTCAATACGCAAGATGAAGGGAGCTTCATGGCCCAAAGGTTCCATCCCAGAGGTATCTGAATTGTGGCAACATGAGTGGTTCTACATCACGGCTCCTAGAAGTGCCAAGTGGGCGGCCGCCCCCGTTTTTCGCTCGGGCCCTCCACCACAACTGATGTCATGGATTCGCAGAGGACTGAGATGGGGTCCAGCCAAGGACGTGCCTATACTGCAAAGCCACATTCGAGATCTCTTTAATGGAGATCTCAGTTTGATTGCGGTGATACAAGTCATGCTGGTCCGTCAAGTCCAGCCTTGCAAACGCCGGCCCTTTCGCTTGTGGGAGTTCAATCCTGAGGGACCGCGTGTCATTCAAAATTTCCTCGGCCTGACGCACGAGGAGATGTACAAGTCGTTCTTTGGACCTCAAGTGGAGTGTCCGGAAATCACTAAGGACGTGGGCCAGAGTTGTAACCGCGCCACCGAACAGGTAAGGCATCTTCCGGCCGAACATACTATCTCTCCTTTGCTACGAAGTTATTTCTGAGAGTTTGCTTTTTGACCAGGACTGGCTAACAAAGGCGAAGTTGATTCGGTGTTCGGCCCCCCTCCCTGAGGGTTTGGAAAATCCGGTATTGGAGAAGATGCTCCAGACCGCACCTTTCCCGGAGCCCTTGAAGGAACATACTGCGGAGGGTAATACGGGCTGACGCAGGCCCCCAACGCTGCCCATTGTAACTGAGGGAGCAAGCATCTTCATGAAGGAAGACGACCAGAAGAGGAAAAGGACTGTGCCCGGGGATCCGGAAGCCGAGGCTCCCAAACGGGAGAAGAAATCTCCCACAGGGGGTCCTACCTTGGGGGGTGCTGTTGCCGCACAAAGTCCGCGGGGGGATCAATTCTCCCGCGAGTCGTAAGTGACCCGAAATACTTTACCAGTACAGATATGCCATATTTTTCTTCTGAGAAAATAACCACCGCATATACTTTTGCAGTTCGGGCCTTAGCCCCTCTCAAATGAGCTCGTCTTCGGGGGATCTTCTTCCAGAGATGATGGGGAGCGAAACGCCTCCTCTGGACTCCTCCGCTCCAGAAGCGGGCGACCCTGAAATATCGTCGCGGAGGGCCTCTCCAAACCCGGTGAGGCCAGAAGATAATCCCATTGACCCCCGAAGCTCCCAGTGTCCGGCTCCCGAAGAGAGCAGACAAAAGAGTCCGACACCATCTAGTGTGCGATCGGATGTTCTAAGGGAGTTGGTGGGGCGAGCGGCCATCTCAGATGAACACCGTATGCTGATGGATACGGTGGTGGAGAGAATCGCGTCCGCCGAAAGCGGATTGCATGAAGCTTTTATGAGTCTACTGACAGGCTTTGAGGTATGTAAAATAATGTATGATAGTCCTGCACATGCTAGGTGTGCCCTGTGTAGATAGTAGCCCCTGAGACTCTGGTTGTCGTCGGAAATGATGATGAACAGAGGATCGTATTCCCAGGTAATAACCATACTGCCTTTATGTGCAGGTGATGGAAACTCCGGTGGGTGGCCGGACTGGCGAGTTTGCCCATTTAAAACGGCAGTTGGATGCGGCAGATGCCGACATCGAGCTTGTTAACAAAAGGCTTGATGAGGCACAGGGTAAGTGTCATTATCTGGTAAACGCCACATAGTAAGAGCAGCATGAAGCCAGTATCTTTATTATGTTATGACTGCAGATGGAGCTGCCACTGTTGAAGCCTTGCGGGCGGAACTTGCCCGAGCCAAGGAACAAGCGAGGTTGGGTAATGCGGCTGCTTTGAAGGCGGACGAAGAGTTGCGAGCCGAGAAGGCCACGCATGGCGAGAGCCGAGACAAGATGGCCATAGAATTGAAAGCCGCCGCCGACCGTTGCTGGGTCCTTGAAAAGGAAAACTAAGCGAAGGCATCGGACCTTGAGAAGGCTGCTGCGACGAAAAAAGACCTCCGCTCTGCTATGAGGGCAAAGAAGGAGGAGCTGCGGGAAGCCGGGGATATTGTGGCTAGGAAATCCTTTATGTTGCAGAGGAAGTTCGGAGATCCACGGTATGCCCCCCTGGATCGGCTGTGGAGTTCGGAGGATGTGTATATGGATTTGGCAGCGAGCGCTGCCGATGCGGCCAAGTACTTCCAGAGTCAGACGAACCGTGAAGTAGACCAGCTGTTTTGGAAACAATTCCATTCTCCCGAGCGTCTGCTTTCATTGACTGATCAATTAGCCGAATGGGCCGAACTAAATAGGTTGTCCAGACTCTCCATGAGGTCTGTTGTGGATCAGCTATGGCCGGAAAGGTCAAAACCGAACAGCTATTTCAGCTTGGTGCAGCAGTTCCTTGACGTGGTGCCGCGCATTAATGCGATGAAGAGGTCGGCGTGCATAGAGGGCGCACGAATGGCCTTTTCCCGTGTTAAAGCATACTGGGCGGAGATGGATGCTACCACTGTTGCAGCGCGGGATTCGGCCATAGGTCGAAGGGCTGCTGAGCATTACTTTGAGGAAGTTCTTGAGGGTGCTCGTTTGATAGAGACCCAGTGCTCAAAAAATATTACGTTTGAGTGATATGTAATCTCATTGTAAGCGAAATGCTTTTATAAATTTTCATAAGGCTATTTTTATACTTTTGCCTGAAAGTAATATGATGCCTCCTGGGCGGCCGTTTATGTATACATGTGTATAACCTGAAAGATTGCAGTCGTCGGCTTCAACCCCCACGCATATAATGCGGAGGTGCTTGCAAAAACACGCGTTCACACTTGACCCAACGTCTTGGTCCTATAAAGGAGGTGATAGCGGAGTGAGCGAGGCAACCGGACTATAACGCTTTAACACTTTCACTTAGCCATAGGAGTTTGACAGTGGGGCTACTAGATAGCCCCTGGTGGCTCCGCACTCTCCCGATCCCGGGGTGCGTACATGCCTGGCCGGAAAACGGCCCTTCGTTAAGGCGGAGGAATTTTAACATTCCCATAGGTCATCCAGTGGTTGAACAGTCTCATGCTATATCATGACAGTCAGTTTTCGGCTTTCTCTACTGAGGTGCTCGTCCGGATGAACCAGGGCACAATCAAAGTAGTTCTCCTGGTGCTACCTTAGCCGGTAAAGCGGAACGTAAGGCACCAAAACACAGGAGCCGGGCAAACCCAACATTTGACCAAAGACAATGATTCGGAGCTGATGCATATAGGGCCAAACTCGCGACGCCGAACACTCCCTAAGGTATTCGGTCTTTGTGGTATAAATCGGGCCTAAAGAATGGCCTTTGTAAGAAGCCCCTTGTGTCCAGGTACGTGCATTGTTCTGGCGTGGCCACATGCCAAGATGTCAGCATCCTTCTCAACGGTGGCTATGTATCAACAAGAGACAGTAAAAAGGTTTACGCAGGGTCTTAATCTAAAAAGAATCCTTGGGGCGGGTCCCTGCTGCACGTCTGCGCCTGTGTCTCCGTTGTGCCGTATCCTGGACGGGTGTAGCACGATGATCATCTGTAAAAGAGAGGAATTTAGGTGAAAAGGTTGTCGTGCAAAAAGATAGTTTTCTAAAGAAACCATGTGTAATTCAAGATGAGAAGAAATTGCCACTTGTCTGCGCGCGTTGATCCCCTTGTATTGAAAAATAGGGGTGTGACCGTTTATTCGGTATAAGTAGTGGCGCCAGACTTGATTAGTTGTGTCTGAGGTCTTGACGACCTATTGGATGCTTTCACTGGTCCGGGCGCCTTTAGTGCGTGGCTGCCAAGGCAGCCTCACTCTCTTCGGCACGCAGAGATCACTTGATATTTCCGTGCACTGAAATGATGCCACGTGGACCAGGCATCTTGAGTGTGAGGGAGGCGTAGTGTGGTATTGCATTAAAGCGAGCGAAAGCTTCGCGTCCGAGCAGTGCTTGATAGCCACTTTGAAACGGAGCGATGTGGAAAGTTAAATGCTCGCGACGGAAGTTATCGGGGGAGCCGAATATAACTTGTAGTAGGAGGGAGCCCGTGCAACGAGCCCCTGGGCCTGGCGTTACTCCTTTAAAGGTAGTATTGCTATGGTGAATTTGTGTTGGGTCTAACCCCATCCCACGGATTGTATCCTGATATATTAGGTTTAGGCTGCTGCCGCCGTCCATCAAGACTCGTGTGAAGTGATGTCCGCCAATTACTGGGTCTAATACCAGGGCAGCCCACCCTGCGTGTCAGATACTTGCTGAGTAATCGCGATGGTCGAAAGTGATCGGTTGAAATGACCAGTGGCAGGACTTCGTGGCGATAGGCGCTTGGGTATATTTTTCTGGGAGTGCCGCATTGTTTTTTCCCTTGATCACGTGTGTCGGTGTCAAAACCGGCAGATCTCGGGTAGTGGGTCCTGAACTGTGCGTCTAGGCCGGATGGTAACAGGAGGCAGGGAACACAATGTTTTACCCAGGTTCGGGCCCTCTTGATGGAGGTAAAACCCTACGTCCTACTTGATTAATATTGATGATATGGGTAGTACAAGAGTAGATCTACCACGAGATCAAGGAGGCTAAACCCTAGAAGCTAGCCTATGGTATGATTGTTGTATATGGAGTTGATTGCCTACGGACTACAACCCTCCGGTTTATATAGACACCGGATAGGGTTAGGGTTACATAGAGTCGGTTACAATGGTAGGAGATCTTGAATATCCGCATCGCCAAGCTTGCCTTCCACGCCAAGGAAAGTCCCATCCGGACACGGGACGAAGTCTTCAATCTTGTGTCTTCATAGTCCTGGAGTCCGGCTGAAGGTATAGTCCGGCTACCCGAACACCCCCTAATCCAGGACTCCCTCAGTAGCCCCCGAACCAGGATTGAATGACGACGAGCCCGGTGCGCAGATTGTTCGGCATTACAAGGCGGGTTCTTCTCCAAATCTTGTGTACCTGTAGGAATAATGTCCAATTTTTGTAATGTAGCGCTCCTCGGCTCCCACGCCCAATAATGGCCGTCTTCCATGTGTCAAACGAATGCGAAAAGCCAGGGCGTTTTTACATCCACACCCCTAGCCATATAAACAAGCCGCCTATTTAACGGGATGGGGATTTAGGTCCAAACCACATATTCTCCTCTCCGCGAGTTATCATTAGAGCGCTTCCAGAAAAGGTCCATTCCAACATGACCAGCCGTCGCAGCTCCTCCCCTTGCCCCTCCGGTCCCAAACCCGGGGACTGGGACAGTTGCACCATCCTGCATAGCGAGTTAGTGTCGCTTCAGGCCAAGGGATTTCTCCCTCAGGCATACATGGTCCCGGTCCGAGCCGGTCTCGCCACCTACAATGGCGGAAAACAAGCGGAGAGCACCCCCAATCCTTCTAAAGGAGAGCGGGTGTGCCTCGTCCCCTATCTAATAAGGGGACTGGGATTTCCAATTCATCCATTTCTCCGCAGGCTTCTGGAGTTCTACGGCCTCCAGCTGCATAATCTCACGCCTGCCTCCGTATTGCATATTGCGGGTTTCGTCGCCCTTTTGAGCTATTTTTAGGCGTTGAGGCTCATTTCGCGCTGTGGAAGAGGTTATTCTGCCTGGTGCCCCGTTCTCAAGAGGGGTCTATATACCAAGTGGGCGGAGCCGAAGTATGGCGCATCGCCGGGACCGGATACATATCCGGAACCCCAAAGAAGGCGTCCGAGGACTGGCCTTCGGAATGGTTTTACATAGATGACGTCCCGCTACCGGACCCTATCCGGGTCGGTCTCCCTGAGTTTAACAGTGCTCCATTGAAGAAACGCTTGAGCTGGCGTCCGCGGAGCTCTCAGAGAGAAAGCGACAGAGACGTCCTTTACCTGATGGGCCGGATAAGACTGTTGGCTCATTCCGGACTAACCATGATTGGAGTCATGGCCGCATGCATTATGCGGGGGGTGCAGCCGCTTCAATATAGAGGCCACCCCATGTGGGATTTCAACGGGGAGGATGACGCCACCCGTTACGGTCGTAAGGGGCCGGCCTCAGCTGCCGCTCTAGTAAAGATCTTATCCTCTTTGTACAAGGGAGAAAAGGAGGAATTCCTCCGCGTCAACCCGCAGGCCGGATTTACTATGTACGATCCTCCAAGTTGGGTAAGTGAACAATTGCGCTTGCCCGTTTGTTTTATACTCCCATGGTTAGATATTTAGTCTAACGACTTCAGTGCAGGAACTGCGACAGGAGGTAAAGGATAGAAACAGCCGCCCTCCATAGCCCGAGGACCCAGAACGGTCCCTCGATCCGGACTCCGAAGAGGATCCGGACATATCGGTGGAGCTTATCGACGGGGTGTTCCATCAGCTAAGCAAGGACAATACCTTGGTAGCCATCACGGCTGATTACCCAGGATTAATCCCGGCCTCCCAGGTGATAGAAACCGGAGTCTCATTCCCTTGAGAGAGATTCCACTCTCACGTATTCCGGTGTTTCTGACAACAACCGTGTTTTGCAGGGGAGATTTCCGAGGCAGGAGGCTGAACCTGCGGCGGCTAGCCAACGAGGGGCTGCAGGGCCCCATGGGACAAAAAGGAATGCAGTCCGGACTGAGAGGCCGACGCAAAGGTATAGCGCACCCTCTGTTTCCCTGGTGTTATTCTATCACGGCATATTAACGTTCGTGCTATCTTCAGAACGAAGAGACCTCGCCGGACTACATCCGGAGAGGTTGCCAATCGCGCCTCCACCAGCCAGGCTCCAACGTCTGGCCAGGAAGTGGAGGCGAGCACAAGGCGCGCACCGGACGCTCCTACGACAGAGGATGCGGACAGGCTGTCTGCCACAAATTCTGAAGTGGAGAGTGCCATGAACCACAGGCTTCGCCGGACAGTTCTACGCGACGCTTGTTTCTCCCAAGAGGCTTTAGATGCCTTTAATTCAGGAGATGCGTACCTCCGTGCCGCTCAAAATGGTTTAGCCAGAGCCATGGAGCAGTATGTAAAAGACATACGGGTAAGAAAATTTTGGTTAAACATATATATGCCAGTAGCCCCCGAGACTTGAAGCAGTTAGAGCAACTAATTTAAGGATCATTTAATATGCAGGTTCTTATAGAGAAGAATACCGTACTGTCCCAGGAGCTGGAAAAGTGCAAGGCCCAACTAGAGGCCGCACTAGCCGCAGCAGGGGAGCCCAAAGAGACCCCCTCAGGTAAGATACACTTCGAAAGATTAGTATTGTGCGGTGTGGGTGCAAATCTGACAAATCATATTGCAGATGGCGCCGGACTCGATCCGGACAAGCAACAACTCTTACGCCGGCTAAAGGCCGGTGAGAGTACGTTGACAAAGGTGAGGCGAGAGAAGAATGATCTTCAGGATGCCAACACCAAGCTGGACGTCGAACTTAAAGATGTTCGTGGCCAGCTGTCGGACTCCACGAAGGAGAATCAGCGGCTTCGACGCGGCATTTTTAGTAAGTGCTTGAACGAACTTCGAAAAAAAAGTTCGGCGAGGAAGTCGACCAACAGAGTAATGTCTGTAGGTATGCTCACTTGTCGTCCTGCAGAGGAGATGCCCGGTTCTACGGGTGACCTTCTTCCCGAACTCTTGCAACTGCACGAGCGAATTCGGCAGGCGATGCGGGGTATTGCCCAAGCCTTATGGCCTGCCCACTCCGTGCCCGAGGGCCTTGGAGAGCTTGTGGAGAAGCTGAAGGGAGCTCGGCGGCGCTTCCGGTTGTGGAAGATATCGGCCTGCCGACAAGGCGCTAGGGAGGCCTGGGCCATGGTGAAGACCTGTTTTACGAAGTCTGACCCAAACCACATGGCCGAGGTCGGACCAGTGGGGCCTGACGGGAAGGAGATCCCTGTGAGCTTAGTATACGGCCAAGTAGAGTTGGCCGCGAAGTATTCCCAGCAGGACTGTAAATTAGACAGCCGGTTAGATGGTATGGAAGAGGAATACAATCAGTCAGAATGACTATGTAATTTTGAATTGACATGTGTAATGCCTTCTAGCCGGATTGTAGATCGTTTGTCGTTGCCGACCTTTTCGCTTCAACCCCGGGACCTGACGGTCTGGAGTGTGTCCAAATACCATAGCGGTTATATAAGAACCGGGGTATGCGTGGAGACCAGGCGTAGGGGTCATTAGTGCTTTATCAGACAAGTGCCCAACTAGTTATGTTATATTACATGGTTAGTAAGAAACATCTTCCAGAGAGAATAGTTCTGTTAGGGGTTCCTTTCGCTGGGGGGCATGCCCTAAAGTGCATGTCCAGACTGGGTGAAAAGACGCAGAAAAAAGCATCTGGGGGCGCATAAAGTGAGTAAAAAGATCATCTTTTATTTCACCGACCGAATATTCCCTTAAGAACGCTAGCTTTTGGCTTCACCCAGTCTGAGGTACACATCCGGCTGACCCAGCAGTAACAATCGCAGAGGTGCTCCCTTTACCGCCTAGCCGAACAATCGTGAATGTAGGGGTAAGCATAGGAGCCAGGCAACCCAGCTTGGCCAAAACTTAAGTCATATCGATGCATATAATGGTGAAAAAAAGGTACATGCGGAAGTTTGACGCATGTGTTGGGCGTGAAGCCCGTATAAATAAGCTTCTGTTAAAGAAGTCCCCAGGTTTAATGAGCACGAGTGGCGCGTCACTAGATGAGCCTTTAAGGGCTATAAAAAGAAAAGAGGGGAAGGAGAGAAATGTAAGACAGAAAAATGCAAAAAATGGACAGAGGAAGGAGACGAGCACAGAGTCCAGCGCTAGGCATAGAATCTTCAGAGACGGGCTGCGTTCCATGGGTTTGGCTCGAGTCGGTTATCCGATGCATCTCGCAGGCGGTACGCCCCACCAGTCAGGACTTGGTCAATTATGAATGGACCTTCCCACTTGGGCTTGAGTTTGTCCTTTTTCTTATCCGGCAGGCGTAGAACTAGTTCGCCAACATTGTAATTTTTGGCCCGTACTTCTCTGCTTTGATATCTTCGGGCCTGCTATTGATGAAATGCGGAACGGGCTTTTGCCACGTCATGCTCCTCCTCCATGGCGTCCAAGTTGTCCAGCCGATCGAGCTCGGCTTCTCTTCCTTCGTACATGCGCACTCTAGGTGAGTCATGAATTATGTCGCAGGGCAAAACTGCCTCTGCGTCGTACACAATAAAAAATGGTGTGTATCTGGTGGTGCGATTTGGCGTGGTCCACAGCCCCCATAGCACGGAGTCGAGCTCCTCTACCCAGTGCGTGTTAGATTCCTTGAGGGACCGCACCAGTCTGGGTTTAATGCCGCTCATGATAAGACCATTTGAACGTTCGACCTGGCCGTTGGTTTGTGGGTGATAGACGGAAACATAATCGAGCTTGATGCCCATGTTTTTGCACCAGAGTTTTACCTCGTCGGCGGTAAAGTTTTTACCGTTATCGGTTATGATGCTGTGGGGGGCGCCATAACGGTGTACAACCCCGGATATGAAGTCTATCACAGGTCCGGATTCGGCCGTTTTAACAGGCTTGGCTTCTATCCATTTGGTGAATTTATCCACCATGACCAGTAAGTATTTTTTCCTATCAGTCCCACCTTTAAGGGGTCCGACCATGTCAAGCCCCCAGACCGCAAAAGGCCAGGTGATGGGTATAGTTTGGAGTGCGGTGGGTGGCATATGGCTTGGGTTGGCAAAAAGTTGGCAACCAGCGCATCGTTGGACTAGGTCCTGAGCGTCTGCCCGAGCCGTCGGCCAATAAAAGCCTGTACGGAAAGCCTTGCTAACAAGGGACCGAGAAGCGGCGTGGTGACCACCGAGTCCGGCATGAATTTCAGCCAGAAGGTTCCGCCCTTCCTCTTCGGAGATGCACCTTTGAAGGACTCCGGCAGTGCTTTTCTTATAAAGCTCTCCCTCATGGACTCTATAGGCTTTAGATCGCCGCACTATGCAGCGGGCCTCGTTTTGGTCCTCTGGGAGTTCCTGCCTAGTAAGGTGGGCTAGGAATGGTTCTGTCCACGGGGCGATAACCGCCATTATTACGTGGGCTGAAGGTGTAATTTCATTGGCAGAGCCTCCAATTGTGTCAGATTGTTTGGCGTCGAGTGGTGCGGCTGGGTCCGGGCTGTTATTTGCGGGTTCCCCCTCCCATGCTACGGATGGCTTGAACAATCTTTCCAAAAAGATGTTGGGGGACTGCATCGCGTTTTGCTCCGATGCGTGCCAGGACGTCCGCTGCTTGATTGTTTTCTCGGGCTATATGGTGAAACTCCAGCCCTTCGAACCGAGCTGACATTTTTAGGACGGCATTGCGGTAAGCTGCCATTTTTGGGTCCTTGGCGTCGAAGTCTCCATTTATTTGGGATATCGCGAGGTTTGAATCCCCGCGTACCTCTAGGCGCTGGATACCCATGGATACTGCTATCCGGAGACCATGTAGGAGGGCCTCATATTCGGCTGGATTGTTGGAATCCGTGTACATGATCTGGAGCACATATTGGACTGTGTCTCCTGTGGGGGACGTCAGGACAACGCCAGCCCCCAGTCCGGCCAACATTTTGGAGCCGTCAAAATGCATAATCCAGTTTGAATATGTGCCGTACTCTTTAGGGAGCTTGGCCTCCGTCCATTCTGCGACGAAGTCGGCCAAAACTTGCGATTTAATAGCTCGCCGTGGCTTATAGGTTATATCGAACGGGAGAAGCTCGATGGCCCATTTTGCAATCCGGCCCGTTGCATCGCGGTTGTTGATAATATCGTTGAGTGGTACTTCCGAGGCTACTGTTATGGAACACTCTTGAAAGTAGTGTCATAGCTTCCGGGATGCCATGAATACCGCGTATGCAATCTTTTGATAATGCGGGTACCGTGATTTGCATGGAGTGAGGACAGTGGATACGTAGTAGACCGGCCTTTGAAGGGGGAATTTGTGTCCATCCGTTTCCCGCTCGACAACGAGCACTGCGCTGACAACTTGATGTGTTGCTGCAATGTACAATAACATTGGTTCGCCGGTGTTCGGCGTGGCCAGGACTGGGTTTGTTGCCAATATGGCTTTTATTTCATCAAGTCCGGCCGTGGCGGCATCCGTCCACTTGAAGTATTCGGTGCGCCGAAGGAGGCGATAGAGGGGTAGTGCCTTTTCTCCCAAGCGGGAGATGAAGCAGCATAAAGCCGCCACGCATCTGGTTAATTTTTGTATTTGTTTGAGGTCCTTTGGGATATCCAATTGTGACAAAGCTCAGATCTTGGCTGGATTTGCTTCAATTCCTCTACCGGATACAATGAAGCCCAAGAGCTTTCCGGCTGGAACGCCGAAGACGCATTTTTCCGGGTTGAGCTTGATGTCATATTTTCGGAGGTTATCGAATACAAGCCTCAAGTCGTCTACTAGAGATTCGACATGTCTTGATTTGACGACCACATCATCCACATACGCCTCCACTGTTTTGCCGATCTGGTTTGCCAGACATGTCTGGATCATGCGCTGATATGTTGCGCCGGCGTTTTTTAGCCCGAAGGGCATTGTGTTGAAGCAGAATGGGTCGTATGGTGTGATGAATGCTGTTGCAGCTTGGTCTGATTCTGCCATCTTGATTTGATGGTAACCGGAGTATGCGTCGAGGAAACACAACGAGTCGTGTCCTGCGGTGGCATCGATAATTTGATCGATACAGGGGAGGGGAAGGGATCCTTTGGGCAAGCCTTGTTAAGGTCTTTAAAATTGACACACAGGCGCCAGGATTTGTCCTTCTTTGGTACCATCACCAGGTTTGCTAGCCAGTCCGGATGTTTTATGTCTCTAATGAATCCGGCCTCCAATAGCTTGGCTAGCTCCTCTCCCATAGCCTGTCTCTTGGGTTCGGAAAAATGCCGAAGGGCTTGTTTGACAGGTTTGAATCCTTTTAGGATATTTAAGCTGTGTTCGGCCAGCCTGCGTGGGATCCCTGGCATGTCTGAAGGGTGCCAGGCGAAAATGTCCCAGTTCTCTCGTAGGAACTCTCGCAGTGCGGCGTCTACATCAGGGTTCAGTCGTGCCCCGATGGAAGCTGTTTTATTGGGGTCTGTTGGATGGACCTAGAATTTGACTATTTCGTCAGCTGGCTTGAAGGATGTGGATTTGGATCTCTTGTCGAGTATCACATCATCCCTGTTAAACGTGGAGCGCAGCGCAGTCAGTTCCTTGGCCGCTAGGGCTTCGGATAGTGCCTCAAGGGCTAATGCGGCCGTCTTGTTTTCGGCGCAGAGTGCTACGTCCGGATCACTAGCTAGAGTGATAATTCCGTTCGGCCCGGGCATCTTAAGCTTCATGTACCCGTAATGGGGTATTGCTTGGAAGATTGTGAATGCTTCCCGCCCTAGTAAAGCATGATATCCGCTTTTGAACGGGGCCACCTGAAACGTGACTTCTTCGGACCTGTAATTATCCGGCGTGTCGAACACCACATCTAGTGTGATTTTTCCTGTGCAGCGCGCTTCTCGACTGGGGATTATTCCTCTAAAGGTTGTGCTGCTTCGCTCGACACGGTTCCAGTCTATTTCCATTTTTTGAAGGGTTTCCTCATAAATGAGGTTCAGTCCGCTGCCTCCATCCATGAGCACCTTGGTGAGGAGAAAGCCGTCCACTATGGGACTGAGGACCAATGCGGCTGGTGCTCAGGCTGTTCGGAATCTAGGTTCATCACTTGCGTTGAAGGTAATGGCAGTGTCGCTCCATGGATTTATTGTTGCAACTTGATAGACTTCGGCAAGGCTGCGGAGTGTTCTTTTTCGCACATTGTTTGATGTGAAAGTCTCGAAGACTGTGAGAACGGTACTGGTGTCCTTGGGCTGGCTTTCTGCGGCCTCCGGAATTAAGAGGTCCTCGCCGATTTTGGCCACCTGCCGGAGTACCCAACATGCTCTAAGGCTGTGAGTTGGTGTGGCATCCTCTGTACTGTGAATTCTACAGGGTCCATCAAGCCATCTTTCCAGTACGGTTCCATGCCCTGTAGAGGGTTTTGGCTTTTTGGTGTTTATCCCGGGTGTCCTGTGATAATGCACCCTCTTAGTTCGGACGGGATTACTATTAAAGGCAGGATTATCCCAAAAATTTATTTCGGTTTTCCAGGCGCTTTCCATCGCACAGTATTTTTGTACTATGGACGCCAAGTCAGCGAAGCGTGTGATATCACGACGACTTACGGCGTTGAGGATTCCCTTGTCCGTGCAATTACTGCAGAAAATTGAGATTGCATCTTCCTCGCGGCAATCCTTTATCCTGTTCATAACCAGGAGGAATCTGGCCCAGTAATGATGTACTGTTTCCTCGGGCCTCTGCCTGATTTGGGAGAGATCGCTTATGATCAGGTGGGCGGGTGTCGTTGAATCTGAAACCTCACCCAATCCAAGATTCGGAGGCCGAAGAGTTTCCGAACTCTGAAGTTCGGATTGTTGGATGTTGTCTAGTGAATCTGGCCCGTTGCTTGATCCTAAGCTCAGGTCTTGAGTTACATCTCCCCCTCCGCAGGTATCCGGCTTGGAGGGGTCGGGAATTCGGACGTAGCTAGTCCTTAAAATAGATGAAGGGTCGCCGCACTGCGTCTCTACCACGGCAACATGGTGGGTGACTTGGGGAGAGTTAACTTCTCTTAGATCGGGTTTAAGCCCAACCTGGTCGTAATCCGTAGCGATCCCCAGGGCGGCGATGCAATCCAAGAGCTTGTTTACGGAAGAGAGCTCCATTGGATCTAGCTGCTCGACGAGCTCCGAGCTGACGTGTAGGTTGCTTTTGATGACCCGAGAGGTCACCGTCGGCGCAACAGCCGAACAGGCGGTCATGAGGAAACCACCTAGCCAGAGGGTTTGGCCGACAGCCAAGGCTCCCTTAGCAACGGCGCCGTCTTTAAAGACAGGAGGAGGCATCCTTCCTGATTGTGACGGCACAGAGGAACTCTCAATGAAAGCACCAATGTCGGTGTCAAAACCAGCGGATCTCGGGTAGTGGGTCCCGAACTGTGCGTCTAGGCCGGATGGTAACAGGAGGCAGGGAACACGATGTTTTACCCAGGTTCGGGCCCTCTTGATGGAGGTAAAACCCTACGTCCTGCTTGATTAATATTGATGATATGGGTAGTACAAGAGTAGATCTACCACGAGATCAAGGAGGCTAAACCCTAGAAGCTAGCCTATGGTATGATTGTTGTATATGGAGTTGATTGCCTACGGACTACAACCCTCTGGTTTATATAGACACCGGATAGGGTTAGGGTTACATAGAGTCGGTTACAATGGTAGGAGATCTTGAATATCCGCATCGCCAAGCTTGCCTTCCACGCCAAGGAAAGTCCCATCCGGACACGGGACGAAGTCTTCAATCTTGTATCTTCATCGTCCTGGAGTCCGGCTGAAGGTATAGTCCGGCTACCCGAACACCCCCTAATCCAGGACTCCCTCAACGTGTAACACGTTTACTGTTTTGACTTCGGGTGGAAATTTCTTTTGTTCCCCCTTGTCTTGCTTGGGAGGTTCGTCCTCGTCTTCACTTGGTGTATCCTCCCCCTTGTGTACGGCGTTGAGCTTGCCGGACTGCTTGAAGACCCAACATTCTCTGTGGGTATGATTAGCAGGTTTGCCAGGGGTACTATGGATCTGACATACTTGGTCCAGAATTTTGTTGAGGCTGGATAGTTCATTCCTGGTGCCTTTGGGGGCGGCTTTTGACCTGGCCGAGAGACTTTGAATCCGGCATTTGCTGTCGGGCCCTTCGTGCTGTCTTCTTTATTCTGGCGTTTGTTATTGCTGTTGCGCCGTGATTTCCCGTTTCCATCTCTAACTTCAGATGTACTTGGGTCGCTGGTGCTGCATTTGGCTAGCCAGCTGTCCTCACCCGCGCAAAAACGGGTCATGAGGTTTGTTAATGCGGCCATCGTTCTCGGTTTATTTTGGCCGAGGTGTCTGGCGAGCCATTCGTCACAGACGCTATGCTTGAAATCCGCTAAGGCTTCGGTGTCCAGACAGTTGACAATCTGGTTCTTTTTAGTAAGAAACCTATTCCAAAGCTTTCGGGCTGACTCTCCGGGCTGTTGAGTTATATGACTCGGATCGTCGGCATCCGGAGGTCGGACATAAGTCCCTTGAAAATTTGCCCGAAAGGCGTCTTCGAGCTCTTCCCAACTTCCAATGGAGCTTTCGGGGAGGCCTTTGAGCCAGTGACGAGCTGGCCCTTTGAGCTTGAGGGGTAAGTACTTGATGGCGTGGAGATCATCTCCTCGAGCCATATGGATATGAAGGATGTAGTCCACAATCCAGACCCCAGGGTCTGTTGTTCCATCGTATGCCTCTATGTTTACGGGCTTGAATCCCTCTGGAAATTCATGGTCCAGCACCTCATCGATGAAACATAGGGAGTGTGCGGTGTTGGAAATATGCCCTAGAGGCAATAATAAATTAGTTATTATTATATATTTCATTGTTCATGATAATCGTTTATTATCCATGCTAGAATTGTATTGATAGGAAACTCAGATACATGTGTGGATACATAGACAACAACATGTCCCTAGTAAGCCTCTAGTTGACTAGCTCGTTGATCAATAGATGGTTACGGTTTCCTGACCATGGACATTGGATGTCGTTGATAACGGGATCACATCATTAGGAGAATGATGTGATGGACAAGACCCAATCCTAATCCTAGCACAAAGATCGTGTAGTTCGTATGCTAAAGCATTTCTAATGTCAAGTATCGTTTCCTTAGACCATGAGATTGTGCAACTCCCGGATACCGTAGGAGTGCTTTGGGTGTGCCAAACGTCACAACATAACTGGGTGGCTATAAAGGTACACTACAGGTATCTCCGAAAGTATCTGTTGGGTTGGCACGAATCGAGACTGGGGTTTGTCGCTCCGTGTAATGGAGAGGTATCTCTGGGCCCACTCGGTAGGACATCATCATAATGTGCACAATGTAACCAAGGAGTTGATCACGGGATGATGTGTTACGGAACGAGTAAAGAGACTTGCCGGTAACGAGATTGAACAAGGTATCGGGATACCGACGACCGAATCTCGGGCAAGTATCGTACCGATAGACAAAGGGAATTGTATACGGGATTGATTGAATCCTTGACATCGTGGTTCATCCGATGAGATCATCGTGGAGCATGTGGGAGCCAACATGGGTATCCAGATCCCGCTGTTGGTTATTGGCCGGAGAGTTGTCTCGGTCATGTCTGCATGGTTCCCGAACCCGTAGGGTCTACACACTTAAGGTTCGATGACGCTAGGGTTATAGGGAAAGTATGTATGCAGTTACTGAATGTTGTTCGGAGTCCCGGATGAGATCCCGGACGTCACGAGGAGTTCCGGAATGGTCCGGAGGTAAATATTAATATATAGGAAGTATGGTTTTGGCCACCGGAAGTGTTCCGGGCATCACCGGTAGTGTACCGGGACCACCGGAGGGGTCCAGGGGTCCACCAGGTGGGGCCACCAGCCCCGGAGGCCTACATGGGCCAATAGTGGGAAGGGACCAGCCCCTGGGTGGGCTGGGGCGCCTCCCACCAAGGCCCAAGGCGTCCTCAAGAGGAGAGGGGCAAACCCTAGGCGCAGATGGGCCCTAAGGCCCACCCTAGGTGCGCCCCCTCTCTCTCCCCCTTGGCCGCCTCCCAGATGGGATCTGGGGGCTGCCGCCACCCCTAGGGAGGGAACCCTAGGTGGGGGCGCAGCCCCTCCCCTCCCCCTATATATACTTGAGGTTTGGGGCTGCCCAACAAATGTGATTTGCTCTCCCTGTTGGCGCAGCCCTACCCCTCTTCCTCCTCGTCTCTCGTAGTGCTTGACGAAGCCCTACTGGAGTCCCGCGCTCCTCCACCACCACCACGCCGTCGTGCTGCTGCTGGATGGAGTCTTCCCCAACCTCTCCTTCTCCCCTTGCTGGATCAAGGCGTAGGAGACGTCACTGGGCTGTACGTGTGTTGAACATGGAGGTGTCGTCCGTTCGGCACTAGGATCATCGGTGATTTGGATCACGACGAGTACGACTCCATCAACCCCGTTCACTTGAACGCTTCCTCTTAGCGATCTACAAGGGTATGTAGATGCCCTCTCCTTCCCCTCGTTGCTAGATTACTCCATAGATTGATCTTGGTGATGCGTAGAAAATTTTGAACTTCTGCTACGTTCCCCAACAGTGGCATCATGAGCTAGGTCTATGCGTAGTTTCTATGCACGAGTAGAACACAAGTTGTTGTGGACGTCGATTTTGTCAATTTTCTTGCCGTTACTAGTCTTATCCATCGTGGGATGAAGCGGCCCGGACCAACCTTACACGTACGCTTACGTGAGACTGGTTCCACCGACTGACATGCACTAGTTGCATAAGGTGGCTGGCGGGTGTCTGTCTCTCCCACTTTAGTCGGATCGGATTCGATGAAAAGGGTCCTTATGAAGGGTAAATTTAAATTGGCAATTCACGTTGTGGTTTTGGCGTAGGTAAGAAACGTTCTTGCTAGAAACCTATAGCAGCCACGTAAAAACTAGCAACAACAATTAGAGGACGTCTAACTTGTTTTTGCAGCTTATGCCTTGTGATGTGATATGGCCAAAAGGATGTGATGAATGATATATGTGATGTATGAGATTGATCATGTTCTTGTAATAGGAATCACGACTTGCATGTCGATTGTAACATTCCAAAATTCTAAATTTTGGAATGTTATAATAAATAGATAGATTTGAATTATTGTCTGAAAGTGAGTGAATTCGAAACTTTTGAAAGTTAAATGAGAGGGAATAAAAGGACTTTCCCAAACTTTCACATTTGCTTTTATGATCTCCATGAATTCAAATTCTTTTCAACACAAAACCCTAGAGAGAAGATGACATGACTTCTTCCATTTAAAATGAAAAGGGTGTTTGAAAAATATTTGAATTCCATTGGGAAATATTTTCCAATTCAGAAACTTTAAGCAACTCAATGATTTTCACGAGAAGATAAAATGACTTCTTCAATTTATGAAATATGAGTTGGGAGTTTCAAAGGATCAATTTCAAGTCCTTTTGTATTTATTTTCAATTTGGAATGTTATACAATAGATCATCATGCATATCTTATTTTCTTGCATTTTGGTCGATCCTAGAAATTTCACGCAACTCAAGGACCTTCGGAGAGAGTTGGAGATTTCGTTATTTTCATATTTGAGAGTTTTCTCGAATTTGAAAAGAGGATCAATTGATTTATTTATTTCATCTTCAATTATTTTTTCGATATCAAAATATGAGAGGGGGAATAATATGACTTTCCCAAAATATAGGAAAAATGAATATTTAATAAATAGATCAAATTTCCTTTTCCGGTGTTTGTTTGTTTTTCTTTGGATAGGGAAAAATGTGCATTTTCGAAAATTGCATTTTAGGTCCGGAGTAAAGTTCATTTTGTTTGGCTCATTTTTAGGAGTCGGGGAAAATTTACTTTAGAATTTTTGGAGTTCGTTTAGTTTTCTTTTTCTTTGTTTTTCTGCGCGCGGAACTATTTAAAAAAAACTCTCCCGCAGGCCAGCCGGGCCAAGGCCCAGCCAGCCGCCGCTGCGCCCCAGCCCCTAGCCGCGCGTGCGCCAGCGCTAGCGCCAGGCGAGGCAGCCGCCGCCTCTTGCCTCTTAGCCGAGTCCTAGAAGGACTCTAGGCTAGCCCCCTTTCCTTTGTTTCGTGTTCCTTTTCCTACTCTATTTCTTGTCCCCTACCCCAAGTAATCTCTCCCCTCTCCTATATAAATACCCCCATGGACCCCCCCCCCTCTCCTCACACCAAAAACCCAAACCCCCTCTCCTCCCCAAGCCGCGCCCCACCCCGCGCCCCTCACCCGCCGCCGCCGCCCCTATAGCGTCGCCGCCGCCGCCCTAGCACGCCGCCGTCGCCACCGTTCGCCCCGCCTCGCCGGAGGTAGCCCCGCGCCTCTCTTTTTCTTCCCCGCGGTTTGGTTCTTTTAAAAGAAACCGTTCCGGTTTTCTTTTCCGGTTTTTCTCTCCGATTCTTCGTTTCGGTTTCTTTTCCGAAAACCCTAGATCGGTTTTCGTTCTTCTTTCGGACCGTTCGTCTCAACGAACGTGATCACCGATTATTCCCGGTTAACGACGCCCGTTCGTTTAACCGTTCGTCTCTTTCTTTTCGTCGGATTTATTCCACGATCGCGATCTCAGATCCGATCTTCGTTCTAGTTTATCTTCTCGCCCGTTTATCGGAATCAGGTGATTCAAGCGCCTGGAGTTTCGTCTCGAAACCGCCGTTCCGTCTAATCAACTTGAACAAGTTTTTGCTATGGTAAAATTTGACCTAGTTTCAACTTGCTAGAACCGAGTTGTTTTATTCCGCCGTTTGTTTTTCGTCGTTTGTTCGGTTCGTTCTTTCTTTGCAACCGGAGTTCTTAAGTTGAACTTTCTGGTTCGTTCTCTCGTTCAAGTTTTACTTGTGCATTAGATGAGTACTTATTGTGTGGTTACTATTGTTTGCTTACGATAGATTGACCGGAGTGTGACGAGTAGATCTATCAAGAGTTTTAAGTGCGAATCATCTTCATCTACATTGCAGGCAAGTTCACACTTTGATCATACCTTTTCTACAACCCATGTTTTATTGCATTATATCAATCCTCTCACATTGCATGATTAGGATCTAATTAAATTGTGGGATGGGAAGTAGATGAGGTAGTACCTATTACCTGTATTATTATGAAACCTTTGGGAGTTACTTCTACGTTTGCTTATTATGCCATGCTATGCTAGTAGACGTGGATTGGGTGAGTGATATCCATGACAGATGTGAGTTTGTTAATTTTAATGGTTTACTTAAGGTGGCAACTTAAACACACATCTGGGTGGATTGAGGCACCTGATGTCTATCAGGACTTGCCTGTTTTATTTTGGACCGCCACCCAGGCCCAAAGGGATCATGAGATTATTCATACTAGAAACTTCTGTGTGCAGCCACATGCTACTATGGGCTCTGGCATAGTTGACTAAGTTGTGCGAACTCTTACGGGGTGGACTAGCAGATGTAGGGGTTGTAGGTGGTACGGTCTACCCCACATGTAAGGTGCTAGCGCTTCTGAAAGACTATGTCTCGATCATCCGTCTTCTCAAACACCATGTAGTGCGAGAAACCAAACGGAGGCGATCGAGTCATGTGGGGAAAAGTGTGCAAACCTCTGCAGAGTGTACAAACTAATCATGATTAGCCGTGTCCCCGGTTATGGACATCTTGAGTATCTAGTTCTTGGATTATCCTGTTGATCTCATCACGTTACTTTAAATGAATATTGTTGGGTTTAATGATGTTACTTAATTGGGATTGAGAATGCTGTCAACCATTCTCAATGTTCAACAACCACCATGATAGTTAAATAAAATTTATTCCTTTGCAGTAGGGAAAATTTGGCTTTACGCAAAAACCTTATAACCATAGAGCTTTTCCACCAGCCATATATGCATATAGTGATAGCCATTGTTCATCATTTTCTCTATGGTGTGAATTTGCCAGTACATTCAATGTACTGACCCGTCTCGGGCTGCAACGTCTCATGTTGCAGGATTATCTTACGACGAGTAAGTGATACGTTAGGGTTACGATTTCTACACTCAACTTTGCCGTTGGTGTTGATGGGAATCCACAACCTTGTTGCTTCCGCTATATGGATTGGGGTAATAGTATTTACGTTACTTTATACATGTGATTTACCTCTGTTATAAATCCTTCGAGTACTGTGTGTGTCAGCATACCGATCCAGGGATGACACTTAAGAATAGAGACTTGATCCATTTGGGTCAGGTCGCTACAAGATGGTATCAGAGCACATGTTGACTATAGGACGTGACCCTAGAATGGCAAGCCCATAGCAAAGATTTTCTCTACAACTTTCCCTTTCAAAAAGATCTTTTACCTCTCTTCTCTTCTGAGTTTATTCAAAAATTCCTTTTAGTGAGACCATACCCCTTTCCCTTTTGACCACTCGAAGATTCGACTGATGAGACCACTTCAAGAAGTACAGGATATCAGACAAGTAAGACCATTCGGAATGAAGAGGATTTTACCATACATTATGATAATGGAAACTACAACTGTGAAGACTCTGAAGGCTAGGAGAATTGGAGGCTCTGAAGAATTCCCAGATTTGTATGACCTAGGAAGGCTACCCTTATGGAACTTGGCAGACTATGGAAGTTGTCAATACCCGAGATCAAGGTGTATCGGAGAAAGACTGAAACAAGGAGTATGAGAACTCGAAGTTTTGTCAAAGAAACCCTAAGGCAGGAGATATCAACTGTGGAGAGATAGCTCATGGAAATGACAAGAGCAGAAACATGGTTATCCGTGATGTCATCCCCCGCTAATGCTATTGTCACCGTGCTGAGCTAAGGATGCATGTCATCAGAATGGATTTGATGGAAGAAGGCTGATGGAGCACCTATCATAAGATGAAGTTTTAGCCCTAGCCGGTGTATCACCAGGATCTGGAGTAGTACATCAAGAAGTTTAAAATGGAGCTCCAGGAAGTCGTATTAGACAAGGAAGTATTTCATGAGGAACTCAGGATCCTGAAGATGAGAGTAGCAAAGCTGGAGGAGCTACAACCTCGAGATACCGGAGAATTGTCAAGAACTGAAGGACAGTATGACCATGGTTCATGTGAAGGATGTTGAAACCAGAAGTTTGAAATGCAACTCCGGAATATTAAAGGATGTCACGAGAGATTTCACGTCAACAGAGATTGATCTGGCAAAAGAACTTGAGAAAGACAAGCATGATCGGAAGAAGCCATTGGAGGCATGAACAAGACTTGAAGAGTTTGGCGACGTTGACCTTAGAAGACCAAACCCCTGTTTTATACCTACGTTAGATGCGACGTTTGTGAGCTGTCATTTGTTTGATGTTTTTCCGACAGCCACAATAAAATCTGTCTTTTCAAAACTTTTGTTTGTATTGTGTGCATCCCTCTCTATCTCTCTTATCTCACCTCAAACCCATGGACCCAATAGAGGATGAATGGAGATGAGCTTGTATTTTGGGGACCAATGAGTCAATTGGAGACAGACCGATGGATTCAGAATATGGAGGATCACATGGAGAATAACCCTATAGCCGGAAAGGATATGGCCCAGCATGCTCTTCAATGCTTTGAAAGAGGTGCTGCTACTTGGTGGAGGATGTACCAAACCATCAATGGATGGCAAGGAGTAACCACTTGGAAAGAATTTAAGTTGACTTTGCTAAAGTCTCAGTTTATATCCCAGAAATTGAAGCCTTATGGAAAGGATATGAAGAAACCTTGTGCATGCAAGATTTGTGGAGAAATCGGACACACCCATAAAGAACACAAGGATGAATGCCCTAATTGTGAAGGAAGTCACCCAGTTGAAGAATGCCTAATTAGGCAGATTACTTGTTTCTTGTGTGAAGGAACTACCCACTACCCTGCTCAGTGTCACATTTACCCCATGGTACAAAGAACCATCCAGCAGAAGAAAGAAGCAACGAGAGGAGCCCTTATGGAAAGTTTAGAAGAACCTGTGATGAAGGAAGAGATGGAGGACATGCTTAAAGAAGACCCGAGTAAACCCTGCACTAAGTCTTGTTATTCATATGGAGAAGAAGGGCACATCTCCCAAAATTGTTTGAATGGGGATCTAGTAGAATTCCCGACAGAGGAAGTAGAATATGACCCATAGGAGATAGAAGCCCTGATTGGAATGGAAAAGTCCAGGAAGAGAAACCGATTGGATTCCAGGAGGGACCTGAGTCATATCACCTGTTATAGGTGCAAGGAGTCAGGGCACTACCTCGACAGTTGCCCAAAAAGAAAACCTCGAGACTTGTCGGAAGTAATATGTTTTAGTTGTAAAGGAGCAGGGCACTTTGCCAGAGAATGCCCCAAGGAGAAGGAAACTTGTGCTAGATAGTTAAGTTTGCAACAAAAGAAATGGAGTAGTAGAAGTGAGAACATTTTTCTTTTATATTGAGGTGTTGAGTTGAGACTTGTAATGGAAAAGCAAGAGATTGTAATCATTTGAGAATGAATAAAGTAGCATCGTTGGTACTGATATGGATTTTATGAGTTGTTACTCTATGAAGAAAGATTTTGACCATTTTTGAGGATAAGAGAAATATGGTCTATGGAAGATTTGTGCATTTTAAGGGTGGTAGTACCCTGTAAGAACCATTGACCCCTGGAAAAGATAAGGATACTCCACTGAGTAGATTTCGGACAAAATGAATACGAGTTTTGTCTCGATATGTGTGATGCCCCAAGAGTATGTGGGATGAAGTTGGAGACCGACAGTTGTTTGGACCAAAGGTGATCAAAGGAGTCAGAAGAGAATGTTAAGTTGATTCGAGATAGACTGAAGGTAGTTCAGTCCAGGCAGAAGAGTTATGTAGACTCAAAAACTCAAGGACGTAGTCTATGAAATTGGAGACAGAGCATGTCTTCATGTGTTCCTTCTGCGAGGAGTTAAACAATTTGGAGTTAAGGGACAGTTAGCCCCGAGATTTGTAGGACCATACCGAGTTTTGGAGCGTATGGGAGAAGTGGCCAACAAGTTGGAGTCACCCGAAGGACTGTCGGGAGTTCATGATGTGTTTCACGTTTCCTAGTTGAAGAAGTGCCATGCAGAGATGGCCAATATTCCCCTGTAAGGACGCTTGACCGCGGAAAGGATAATAACGTTCCACGAAGTGGAATATGGACTTCATAAGTATAAGTTTTTACCTCGGTATGTGGGAAATCCCACAAGGATGAAGAGATGAAGTACTATTGGATATAAAGGAGGTATGATGTTGGTAATATGGAGCAATGGCAACCCCATGACAAGTCTGAGTACTCACGTCTAGTTTTGGTGCCAATAGAAGGAAGGAAGACAGTACAATTGGATGGATTTAAGAATACTAGGAAGTTGGATGTTGGAATAACGATCAGTTGCCCCGATGATGAGTTCAAGGTTTGCAAGTGATGAGATGGGCCATAACCCATAGGCCCCAGGACCTGCCAAGAAGCAAGCACATTCTTGCTGAAGGAAAAACCCTGGAAGTGGATATACCTTTGTCGATAGACGATCTTATAGGAGTTACGCAAAACCTGAGAGTTGTGAAGGAATGATAGATGGTAGTTTGGCTTGCAGAATCTATGGATTTATCCGAACTTGGTTCGTCGACAAGAGAAGTTCTGCAATGCTTGTGAGGATGACCGAGTGTTAGAATGCGAGATTCGCTAAACTGTATACAAGGTAATGATTTGGGTGCGGGATGGATTGATCACCATACCGACTTACTCTTATTATTCACCTTGCTATATGGGATAGTAAATCTGAGTGACTTACCTATAGTAGAGAGACGACGATGAAAACCTTGTTTAAACCTTAGAATGGTATAGGTATTTTTCCTTTGTACAAGGCAGCTTTGCCAACCGTAGGTTATACGGTGAGGATCAACCCAGACCCATTTCCTGCAGGAGAAACCACAAATTGTTGACCACCATGAGATATCGATAGTTGTTTAGTTTTGGCGCCAGACTGTCAGCTAAGAAGACCCAATCTCGGAATAACCTTACCAAGAGGAAAGGACAGAAGAATTGAGGAAAAGGTTATGCCACTACCGGAAGAGCCAGAGAAGGAATTTTCCGAGGATTTGAGAAGACCGATACTGTTAACAATATGGATTAAGTATATGAGTTTCGATGGAACAGTAACCATGCTTCTAAGGGTGGTAGCACCCCAGACCCCTATGATGATCAATGGATTTTGAGGAGACCCCCAAACCCTAACCTTTTCTTGCTAGCCTCTCCGAATCTCGAGGACGAGATTCATTTTAAGGGTGGTAGGTTTGTAACATTCCAAAATTCTAAATTTTGGAATGTTATAATAAATAGATAGATTTTATTGATTGTTTGATTGATTGTCTGAAAGTGAGTGAATTCGAAACTTTTGAAAGTTAAATGAGAGGGAATAAAAGGACTTTCCCAAACTTTCACATTTGCTTTTATGATCTCCATGAATTCAAATTCTTTTCAACACAAAACCCTAGAGAGAAGATGACATGACTTCTTCCATTTAAAATGAAAAGGGTGTTTGAAAAATATTTGAATTCCATTGGGAAATATTTTCCAATTCAGAAACTTTAAGCAACTCAATGATTTTCACGAGAAGATAAAATGACTTCTTCAATTTATGAAATATGAGTTGGGAGTTTCAAAGGATCAATTTCAAGTCCTTTTGTATTTATTTTCAATTTGGAATGTTATACATTAGATCATCATGCATATCTTATTTTCTTGCATTTTGGTCGATCCTAGAAATTTCACGCAACTCAAGGACCTTCGGAGAGAGTTGGAGATTTCGTTATTTTCATATTTGAGAGTTTTCTCGAATTTGAAAAGAGGATCATTTATTTATTTATTTCATCTTCAATTATTTTTTCGATATCAAAATATGAGAGGGGGAATAATATGACTTTCCCAAAATATAGGAAAAATGAAGATTTAATAAATAGATCAAATTTCGTTTTCCGGTGTTTGTTTGTTTTTCTTTGGATAGGGAAAAATGTGCGTTTTCGAAAATTGCATTTTAGGTCCGGAGTAAAGTTCATTTTGTTCGGCTCATTTTTAGGAGTCGGGGAAAATTTACTTTAGAATTTTTGGAGTTCGTTTAGTTTTCTTTTTCTTTGTTTTTCTGCGCGCGGAACTATTTAAAAAAACTCTCCCGCAGGCCAGCCGGGCCAAGGCCCAGCCAGCCGCCGCTGCGCCCCAGCCCCCAGCCGCACGTGCGCCAGCGCTAGCGCCAGGCGAGGCAGCCGCCGCCTCTTGACTCATAGCCGAGTCCTAGAAGGACTCTAGGCTAGCCCCCTTTCCTTTGTTTCGTGTTCCTTTTCCTACTCTATTTCTTGTCCCCTACCCCAAGTAATCTCTCCCCTCCCCTATATAAATACCCCCATAGACCCCCCCCTCTCCTCACACCAAAACCCCAAACCCCCTATCCTCCCCAAGCCGCGCCCCACCCCACGCCCCTCACCCGCCGCCGCCGCCCCTATAGCGCCGCCGCCGCCGCCCTAGCACGCCGCCGTCGCCACCGTTCGCCCCGCCTCGCCGGAGGTAGCCCCGCGCCTCTCTTTTTCTTCCCCGCGGTTTGGTTCTTTTAAAAGAAACCATTCCGGTTTTCTTTTCCGGTTTTTCTCTCCGATTCTTCGTTTCAGTTTCTTTTCCGAAAACCCTAGATCGGTTTTCGTTCTTCTTTCGGACCGTTCGTCTCAACGAACGTGATCACCGATTATTCCCGGTTAACGACGCCCGTTCGTTTAACCGTTCGTCTCTTTCTTTTCGTCGGATTTATTCCACGATCGCGATCTCAGATCCGATCTTCGTTCTAGTTTATCTTCTCGCCCGTTTATCGGAATCAGGTGATTCAAGCGCCTGGAGTTTCGTCTCGAAACCGCCGTTCCGTCTAATCAACTTGAACAAGTTTTTGCTATGGTAAAATTTGACCTAGTTTCAACTTGCTAGAACCGAGTTGTTTTCTTCCGCCGTTTGTTTTCCGTCGTTTGTTCGGTTCGTTCTTTCTTTGCAACCGGAGTTCTTAAGTTGAACTTTCTGGTTCGTTCTCTCGTTCAAGTTTTACTTGTGCATTAGATGAGTACTTATTGTGTGGTTACTATTGTTTGCTTACGATAGATTGACCGGAGTGTGACGAGTAGATCTATTAAGAGTTTTAAGTGCGAATCATCTTCATCTACATTGCAGGCAAGTTCATACTTTGATCATACCTTTTCTACAACCCATGTTTTATTGCATTAGATCAATCCTCTCACATTGCATGATTAGGATCTAATTAAATTGTGGGATGGGAAGTAGATGAGGTAGTACCTATTACCTGTATTATTATGAAACCTTTGGGAGTTACTTCTACGTTTGCTTATTATGCCATGCTATGCTAGTAGACGTGGATTGGGTGAGTGATATCCATGACAGATGTGAGTTTGTTAATTTTAATGGTTTACTTAAGGTGGCAACTTAAACACACATCTGGGTGGATTGAGGCACCTGATGTCTATCAGGACTTGCCTGTTTTATTTTGGACCGCCACCCAGGCCCAAAGGGATCATGAGATTATTCATACTAGAAACTTCCGTGTGCAGCCACATGCTACTATGGGCTCTGGCATAGTTGACTAAGTTGTGCGAACTCTTACGGGGTGGACTAGCAGATGTAGGGGTTGTAGGTGGTACGGTCTACCCCACATGTAAGGTGCTAGCGCTTCTGAAAGACTATGTCTCGATCATCCGTCTTCTCAAACACCATGTAGTGCGAGAAACCAAACGGAGGCGATCGAGTCATGTGGGGAAAAGTGTGCAAACCTCTGCAGAGTGTACAAACTAATCATGATTAGCCGTGTCCCCGGTTATGGACATCTTGAGTATCTAGTTCTTGGATTATCCTGTTGATCTCATCACGTTACTTTAAATGAATATTGTTGGGTTTAATGATGTTACTTAATTGGGATTGAGAATGCTGTCAACCATTCTCAATGTTCAACAACCACCATGATAGCTAAATAAAATTTATTCCTTTGCAGTAGGGAAAATTTGGCTTTACGCAAAAACCTTATAACCATAGAGCTTTTCCACCAGCCATATATGCATATAGTGATAGCCATTGTTCATCATTTTCTCTATGGTGTGAATTTGCCAGTACATTCAATGTACTGACCCGTCTCGGGCTGCAACGTCTCATGTTGCAGGATTATCTTACAACGAGTAAGTGATACGTTAGGGTTACGATTTCTACACTCAACTTTGCCGTTGGTGTTGATGGGAATCCACAACCTTGTTGCTTCCGCTATATGGATTGGGGTAATAGTATTTACGTTACTTTATACATGTGATTTACCTCTTTTATAAATCCTTCGAGTATTGTGTGTGTCAGCATACCGATCCAGGGATGACACTTAAGCACAAAGACTTGATCCATCCGGGTCAGGTCGCTACATCGATGAGTATGACAACCGGCAGGAGCCATAAGAGTTGTCTTTATTTATTTATGACCTGCGTGTCAACATAAACGTCATGTAATTACTTTACTTTATTGCTAAAGCGTTAGACATAGTAGTAGAAGTAATAGATGACGACACAACTTCAAGAAGACACGATGATGGAGATCATGGTGTCATGCCGGTGACAACGATGATCATGGAGCCCCGAAGATGGAGATCAAAAGGAGCAAAATGATATTGGCCATATCATGTCACTATTTGATTGCATGTGATGTTTATCATGTTTTACATCTTATTTGCTTAGAACGACGGTAGCTTAAATAAGATGATCCCTCACTAAAATTTCAAGAAAAGTGTTCCCCCTAACTGTGCACCGTTGAGAAGGTTTGTTGTTTCGAAGCACCACGTGATGATCGGGTGTGATAAATTCTAACGTTCGAATACAACGGGTGTAAGCCAGATTTACACAGCAAAAACACTTAGGTTGACTTGACGAGCCTAGCATGTACAGACATGGCCTCGGAACACGGAAGACCGAAAGGTCGAGCATGAGTCGTATAGAAGATACGATCAACATGAAGATGTTCACCGATGTTGACTAGTCCGTCTCACGTGATGATCGGACACGGCCTAGTTGACTCGGATCATGTTTCACTTAGATGACTAGAGGGATGTCTATCTGAGTGGGAGTTCATTAGATGAACTCAATTATCATGAACATAGTCTAAATTTTCTTTGCAAATATGTTGTAGATAAATAGCTCACGTTGTAGCTCCCTGTTTCAATACGTTCCTAGAGAAAGATTAAGTTGAAAGATATTGCAAGCGATGATGCGGACTAAGTCCATAGTCCGAGGAGTGTCCTCACTGCTACACAGAAGGCTTATGTCTTTGATGCACCGCTCGATGTGCAAACCCCTACAACATCGTCTGTGGATGTTGTGAACACCTGACAGACACATCCTGATGACTACTTGATAGTTTAGTGCACCATACTTTACGGCTTAGAATCGGGATTCCAATGACGTTTTGAACGCCATAGAACATATGAGATGTTCCAAGAGCTGAAATTGGGATTTCAGGCTTGAGAGGTGTGAGACCTCTGACAAGTTCTTTTGCCAACAAGATGGAGGAGAATAGCTCAGCTAGTGAGCATGTGCTCAGAATGTCTGGGTGCTACAATCACTTAAATCAAGTGGGAGTTAAACTTCCATATAAGATAGTGATTGATAGAGTTCTCTAGACACTATCACTAAGCTACTAGATCTTCGTGATGAACTATGACATGCAAGGGATGGAGTTGATCCCGGAGCTGTTCGCGGTGCTTAAGACCGCAAATGGTAGAAATCAAGAAGGAGCATCAAGTGTTGATGGTTTAACAAGACCACTGGTTTCAAGAAGGGCAAGGGCTAGAAGGGAAACTTCATGGATGGCAAACCAGTTGCCGCTCCAGTAAAGGAACCCAAGGTTGAACCCAAACCCGAGACTAAGTGCTTCTATTGTAAAGGGGAACGGTCACTGGTAGCGGAATTACCCCAAATGCATGGTAGATAAGAAGGCTGGCAACTTCAAAGTATATACGTGTTATTAATGTGTACCTCACTAGTACTCCTGGTAGCACCTGGGTATTGGATACCGGTTCAATTACTATTATTGGTAACTTGAAGCAAAAGCTATGGAATAAACGGAGACTAGCTAAGGGCGAGGTGACGGTGTGTGTTGGAAGTGTTTCCAAAGTTGATGAGATCACCATCGCACACTCCATCTGCCTTCGGGATTAGTATTGAACCCCTAGATAAATGTTATCAGGTGTCTACGTTGAGCATGAATATGATTAGATCATGTTCATTGCAATACGGTCATTCATTTAAGTTAGAGAATAATGGTTATTCTGTTTACATGAATGATACCTTTCATGGTCATGCACCCTATGTGAATGGTTCATTGAATCTCGGTCGTGGTAATACACATGTTCACGCCAAAAGATGTAGAGTTAATAATGATAGTACCACTTTCTCGTGGCACTGCCACTTAGGTCATATTGGCGTAAGATGCATGAAGAAACTCCATGTCGATGGATGTTTGGAGTCACTTGATTTTGAATCGCTTGACACATGCGAGCCATGCCTCATGGGCAGGATGACTAAGACCCCGCTTTCAGGTACAATGAAACGGGCAAGTGACTTGTTGGAAATCATACATGCTGATGCGTGTGATCCAATGAGAATTGAAGCGTGCGGTGGATATCGCTATTTTCTCATCTTCACTGACGATTTGAGTAGATATAGGTATATTTGCTTGATGAAGCACAAGTCTGAAAACTTTGAAAAGTTCAAGCGATTTCAGAGTGAAGTTAAGAATCATCATAACAAGAAGATCAAATTCCTACGATCTGATCAATGAGAATATCTGAGTTATGAGTTTGGCAATCACTTAAGACATTGTGGAATTGTTTCACAGTTGAAGCCACCTGGAACACCACAAGGTAATGGTGTGTCCGGACGTCGTAATCGAACCCTATGAGATATGGTGCGATCTATGATGTCTCTTACCAATCTACCGTTTTCATTTTGAGGTTATGCGTTAGAGACAGATGCATTCACTTTAGATAGGACACCATATAAGTCCGTCGAGACGACGCCGTGTGAACATTGGTTTGGCAAGAAACCAAAGTTGTCGTTTCCTAATGTTTGGGGCTGCGATGCTTAAGGCTTCAGCCGGAGAAGCTCGAACCCAAAGCGGACAAACACATCTTCATAGGATACCCAAAGGTGACAGTTGGGTATACCTTCTATCTCAGATCCGAGGGCAAATTGTTTGTCGCTAAGAACGGGTCCTTTCTCGAGAAGGAGTTTCTCTCGAAAGAAATGAGTGGGAGGAAGATAGAACTTGATGAGGTTGTCGAACCTTTACTTCAACCAGAGAGTGATACAACATAGAAAGATGTTTTCTGTGGAGCCTACGTCTCTTGAATAGGAAGTTAATGATAGTGATCATGAAGCTTTGGATCAAGTTGCTATCGAACCCGTAGGTCGACAAGGATATGTACTACTCCTGAGTGGTATGGTAATCCTGTCTTGGATATCATGTTGTTAGACAACAATGAACCTACGAGCTGTGGAGAAGCGATGGTGGGCCCGTATTCTGACAAATGGTTAGAAACCATGAAATCCGAGATAGGATCCATGTATCAGAACAAAGTATGGACTTTGGTGGACTTGGCCGATGATCGGCAAGCCATTGAGAATAAATGGATCTTTAAGAAGAATACGGACGTGGGCGGTAATGTTGCCGTCTATGAAGCTCGACTTGTGGAAAAGAGTCTTTTCACAAGTTCAAGGAGTTGACTATGATGAGAATTTCTCATCCGTAGCGATGCTTAAGTCTGTCGGAATCATGATAGCATTAGCTGTATTTTTCGATTATGAAATCTTACAGATGGATGTCAAAACAAGTTTTCTTACCAGTTTTCATAAGAAAAGTTGTATGTGATACAATAAAAGGTTTTGTCGATCCTAAGGATGCTAAAAGGTATGCTGGCTCCAGCAATCCTTCTATGGACTAGAGCAAGCATCTCGGAATCGGAATATATGTTTTGATGGAGTGATCAAAGCTTTTAGGTTTATACAATGTTTGCTAGAAACTTGTATTTATAAGAAAGTGAGTGGGAGCACTACAATATTTCTGATAAGTATATGTGGATGACATATTGTTGATCTGAAATAATGTAGAATTTCTGGAAAGCATAAACGGTTGTTTGAAGAGTGATTTCAAAGGAAGACCTGGATAAAGCTGCTTACATATTAGGCATCAAGATCTATAGAAATAGATCAAGACGCCTGATGATACTTTCAAAGAACGCACACCTTGACATGTTTTTGAAAGAGTTCAAAATAGATCAGTCAAAGAAGGGGTTCTCACCTGAGTTGTAAGGTGTGAAGTTGAGTAAGACTCAAAGATTGACCACGGCAGAAGAAAGAGGAAGGACGAAGGTCGTCCCCTATGCTTTTGTCATAGGCTCTATACGGTATGCCATGCTGAAGTACCGCACCTGATGTGTGCCTTGCCACATGTCTGGCAAGAGGGTACAAAGGTGATCTAGGAATAGATCACCAGATAGCGGTCAAAATTATCCTTAGAGGAATAAGCAAATGTTTCTCGGTTATGGAGGTGATAAAGAGTTCGACGTAAAGAGTTACGTCGATGCAAGCTTAACACCTATCCGGATAGCTCTGAGTAGAGATACCGGATACGTATAATGGAGCAACAATTTGGAATAGCTCCAAGTGGAACGTGGTAGCAGCATCTACGATATAAAGTTTTGCGAAATACATAGGGATCTGAATATGGCAAGACCCGTTGACTACAACCTCTCTCACAAGCATAACATGATCAAAACCAGAACTCTTTGAGTGTTTATCACATAGTGATGTGAACTAGATCATTGAGTCTAATAGACTCTTGGATGTTGGTCACATGGCGATGTGACCTGTGAGTGTTAATCACATGGCGATGTGAACTAGATTATTGACTCTAGTGCAAGTGGGAGACTCTTGGAAATATGCCCTAGAGGCAATAATAAATTAGTTATTATTATATGTTTCATTGTTCATGATAATCGTTTATTATCCATGCTAGAATTGTATTGATAGGAAACTCAGATACATGTGTGGATACATAGACAACAACATGTCCTAGTAAGCCTCTAGTTGACTAGCTCGTTGATCAATAGATGGTTACAGTTTCCTGACCATGGACATTGGATGTCGTTGATAACGGGATCACATCATTAGGAGAATGATGTGATGGACAAGACCCAATCCTAAGCCTAGCACAAAGATCATGTAGTTCGTATGCTAAAGCTTTTCTAATGTCAAGTATCGTTTCCTTAGACCATGAGATTGTGCAACTCCCGGATACCATAGGAGTGCTTTGGGTGTGCCAAACGTCACAATGCAACTGAGTGGCTATAAAGGTACACTACAGGTATCTCCAAAAGTATCTGTTGGGTTGGCACGAATCGAGACTGGGATTTGTCGCTCCGTGTAACGGAGAGGTATCTCTGGGCCCACTTGGTAGGACATCATCATAATGTGCACAATGTGACCAAGGAGTTGATCACGGGATGATGTGTTATGGAACGAGTAAAGAGACTTGTCGGTAACGAGATTGAACAAGGTATCGGGATACCGACGATCGAATCTCGGGCAAGTATCATACCGATAGACAAAGGGAATTGTATACGGGATTGATTGAATCCTTGACATCGTGGTTCATCCGATGAGATCATCATGGAGCATGTGGGAGCCAACATGGGTATCCAGATCCTGCTGTTGGTTATTGGCCGAAGAGTTGTCACGGTCATTTCTGCATGGTTCCCGAACCCATAGGGTCTACACACTTAAGTTTCGATGACTCTAGGGTTATAGGGAAAGTATGTACGCGGTTACTGAATGTTATTCGGAGTCCCAGATGAGATCCCGGACGTCACGAGGAGTTCCGGAATGGTCCGGAGGTAAAGATTAATATATAGGAAGTATGGTTTTGGCCACCGGAAGTGTTCCGGGCATCACCGGTAGTGTACCGAGACCACCGGAGGGGTCCGGGGGTCCACCAGGTGGGGCCACCAGCCCCGGAGGCCTACATGGGCCAATAGTGGGAAGGGACCAGCCCCTGGGTGGGCTGGGGCGCCTCCCACCAAGGCCCAAGGCGTCCTCAAGAGGAGAGGGGGCAAACCCTAGGCGCAGATGGGCCCTAAGGCCCACCCTAGGTGCGCTCCCCTCTCTCTCCCCCTTGGCCGCCTCCCAGATGGGATCTGGGGGCTTCCGCCACCCCTAGGGAGGGAACCCTAGGTGGGGGCGCAGCCCCTCCCCTCCCCCTATATATACTTGAGGTTTGGGGCTGCCCAACAGATGTGATTTGCTCTCCCTGTTGGCGCAGCCCTACCCCTCTTCCTCCTCGTCTCTCGTAGTGCTTGGCGAAGCCCTGCTGGAGTCCCGCGCTCCTCCACCAACACCACGCCATCGTGCTGCTACTGGATGGAGTCTTCCCCAACCTCTCCTTCTCCCCTTGCTAGATCAAGGCGTAGGAGACGTCACCGGGCTGTACGTGTGTTGAACACGGAGGTGCCGTCCGTTCGGCACTAGGATCATCGGTGATTTGGATCACGACGAGTACGACTCCATCAACCCCGTTCACTTGAACGCTTCCGCTTAGCGACCTACAAGGGTATGTAGATTCACTCTCCTTCCCCTCGTTGCTAGATTACTCCATAGATTGATCTTGGTGATGCGTAGAAAATTTTGAATTTCTGCTACGTTCCCCAACATGCGGCACCCCTGTAGCTGGATGTGCCGCGTTGTTCCGATGTTTGTTGTGTTGCATTGTATGCTGGGGCGCGCTTGCGTGGTCCATAGATGGATCTTGTTGCACCGTCCTTTGGGTGCGAGTCCTCGCATGGGTCGCGTGTTGTATAGTGAGCGACGTTGAATGCCGTTCTGTGTTGGTAGAGGGGTCGTCTATCCGACCAGGTGGCTGCTTTGATATTTGGTTGTGGGGGGTCCGAGGCCTCCTCGTCGAATTCGGGTAGCAGCTTCCGCTTTGGGTAGCTCTTGGAGGGGCGATTGTCGCTGTACCTTGCTGCAGTGTTGAGTATTTTGCTCCATCTGAATTGGAGTGTGTTTTGCACGGCCTTGAGCCTTCACTTCTACTTTTTAAGGCTCCTCGCGGTGGCAACGAGCCTTTTACGGGCATTCTGCTGCTCCGGGTGCCTGTCCGCGTTATGTCGTCCAGACCATTATCCTTGATAAGATTTGTTTGTTCAGTTTGATTATCCGGATTGCCGTTGTCCGGCAGCGGTTCGCCCTGCTCCAGCGCTGGGTCTGCGTGATCGCTATTTCTGTCGAGGCGGGTTTTGGGGCGGCGCTTGCGTCGCCGCTTTGACTGCTTTTCGAGGGAACAATCCTTCGGAGCGTCCCTCCGCTCCTCATCGTCATCTTTTGGTGCGTCCACCATGTATACTCGTATGACGAGGTGGCGCTCCAGGGCTCAATAGGCGTTGGTTCTTTATCGTCTCCTTCATCGGCGTCCATACCGTCAATGTCGTCGGAGTCGAATTCGAGCATGTCGGTTAAATTGTCGACAATGGCTACTAAGTGGGTGGTGGTGAAAGCACAAGTGCTCCCTAGGTGGTTTTGATAATTGATGACAACATATCTCTTGTTGGACTAACACTTCTATCTAGCATGTTTCAGATAAGTTCAACAATGGAGTGGCATGGATGTGAAAGTGGAACCCTCAAAATGCTAAGGATAATGGATTGGCTCAAGCTCAAAAGCTCAAGACTCTTCACTTTTACATTTTAGTGATCCAAGATCACATTGAGTCCATAGGAAAAGCCAATACTATTAAGGAGGGATGAGGTGTTGCTTAATGAGCCTCTTGCTTCATGTGCTTAATGATATGCTCCAAAATCCTCAACCACTTTCCCATATCCACATTTGACCTAAACCCTAAGCCAAACTCGGTCCTACCGATTCTTCCTATCCGGCGCCACCGAGTTTCACTTGTCATTAGCCACTGCCAAACCCTAGCAATTCGGTTCTACCGATAAGGATCTCGGTCTCACCGAGATGGGATTGCAAACTCTCTGTTACCTATTGTAATATTCTCGGTCCCACCGAGATATGCAATCGGTCCCACCGAGATTGCAATGTAAACTCAGTGTTTCCCCTTTGTAACTTTTCGGTCTCACCGAGTTCCACTCGGTCCCACCGAAAGAGCAAATCGGTCCCACCGAGTTTGCCTGACAGACTCTCTGGTTAGCTAATTACCAAACTCGGTCTCACCGAGTTTGTGTAATCGGTCTCACCGAGATTACGTTATGCCCAAACCCTAACCGAATCGGTCCTACCAAGTTGCATGTCAGTCCCACCGAAATTCCTAACGGTCACTAGGTTTACTATTTTGGTCAGACCGAGTTTATTGATTCGGTCCCACCGAGATTGGAAAACTGTGTAACGGTTGGATTTTGTGTGGAGGCTATATATACCCCTCCACCTCTTTCTCATTCAGTGAGAGAGCCATCAGAACACACACATCATTCCAACTCATTTGTTCTGAGAGAGAACCACCTACTCATGTGTTGAGACCAAGACATTCCATTCCTACCATATGAATCTTGATCTCTAGCCTTCCCAAGTTGCTTTCCACTCAAATATTCTTTCCACCAAATCCAAATCCTATGAGAGAGAGTTGAGTGTTGGGGAGACTATCATTTGAAGCACAAGAGCAAGGAGTTTATTACCTACACACCATTTGTTACTTCTTGGAGAGTGGTGTCTCCAAGATTGGCTAGGTGTCACTTGGGAGCCTCCGACAAGATTGTGGAGTTGAACCAAGGAGTTTGTAAGGGCAAGGAGATCGCCTACTTCGTGAAGATCTACCGCTAGTGAGGCAAGTCCTTCGTGGGCGATGGCCATGGTGGGATAGACAAGGTTGCTTCTTCGTGGACCCTTTGTGGGTGGTTGCTTCTTCGTGGACCCTTCGTGGGTGGAGCCCTTCGTGGACTCGCACAACCGTTGCCCTTGGGTGGAGCCCTATGTGGACTCTCGCAACCGTTACCCTTCGTGGGTTGAAGTCTCCATCAACGTGGATGTAGGATAGCACCACCTATCCGAACCACGGGAAAAACATTCGTGTCTCCAATTGCGTTTGAAATCTCCAAACCCTTCCCTTTACATTCTTGCAAGTTGCATGCTTTACATTCCGCTGCTCATATACTCTTTGAATGCTTGCTTGATATGTATTGTGTGTCTTGAATTTGTGCCTAAGCTTCACTTAAACCGAAAAAGCTTAAAAATTGCAACTTTAGCACAAAGTGTCTAATCACCCCCCTCTAGACACATCTACTTCTAGTTCCTACAAGTGGTATCAGAGCTTTGGTCTCCACTGCCTTGGTTTAATCACCATCGGAGGAAGATGGATGTGTCTACTATAGGGAGTCTTAGACATAGAGTGCCTATTCTTGATGGAAAGTATTTTCATGAGTGGAAAAATGAGATGCTTGTAATCTTCAATCAATATCATTTGAACAAGTATATTGCTAGCCCTTGTGCACCCCATATTGATCCCTTGCATCCTACCCTAGACGAAGATATTGACAGATTCGCAATCTTAGAACTATTGAGCTCATCATTAGAGGATTGCCCAAAGATTTGATTGATAGTTTGCCTACTCAAAATTGCGCCTATACTATATGGAAATTTCTTGAGGAACGGTTTCCCAATCACTCCTTGAAAACTTTGGATGAAATTCTCCATAAATCTATTGCCTTGAGTAAGATGAACTCTAGTGATCCTAGTTTTGGTAAATGTCTTCTTGAACTTGCCAATCTTAAGCATGCTAAAGGAGATGTTGGAATCATTAATGATATCATACTCAAAGCTATAAGAATTCATAAAAGTAACCACTTTGATCATTTATCTAATGAATTACCCTCTCTAGGAAATGATGAGTCACAAGATCATGATGAACATGAATATTATGATGATGATGATAGTGACTTCGATCTTGATGATGCAATGAGACATTTTGGTCTTATGGCAAATCTTCGGGGATATGAATCAGGAGGAAAGGAATGGGTTCTTGATAGTGGATGTACTGATCATATGACCGGAGATGAAGAGATGTTTCGTGAGCTTGCTGAAAACAACGGCCCTCGAAAATATGTCACCTTTGGTGATAATTCAAAGGGTAAAGTGGTTGGCCTTGGTAAGGTGGCCATCTCACATGATAGTTCCATTCAAAATGTCATGCTCGTTGAATCTCTTGGCTACAACTTACTTTCAGTATCTAGACTTGCTGATTTCAGTTTGAATGTCCTATTTACTGAGGTAGATTGCCAAGTATTTCGTTGAGACAATCATAAAATGGTCTTTACGGGTATGCGTAGAGGTGATCTTTACATTGTCGATTTCTCTAAAAAGGCACAACCTAAAACTTGCTTTGTTGCTAAATCCTCAAAAGGCTGGCTGTGGCATAGACGACTAGGTCACGTTGGCATGAGAAACCTTGACAAGCTTATTAAAGGAAATCATATCCTTAGAGTTAACGATGTCATATTTGATAAGGATAGACTTTGCAGTGCTTGTCAAGCAGGTAAACAGGTTGGAGGAAGACATCCCGTGAAGAACATCATGACCACAAGGAGGCCACTTGAGCTGCTTCACATGGATCTTTTTGGTCCCAATGCCTACAAGACGGTGGAAATTCTTTTGGTCTAGTTATAGTTGATGATTTTTCAAGATTTACGTGGGTGTTCTTTCTTAATGACAAATCGCAAGTCCAGAAGATCTTCAGAAACTTCGCTAGGAAAGCCCAAAATTAGTTTGATGTGAAGATCAAGAAGGTTCGGAGTGACAACGGAACGGAGTTCAAGAACGCAAATGTGGACACCTTTCTTGAAGAAGAAGGGATTTCACACGAGTTCTCGGCTACATACACACCTCAACAAAATGGAGTTGTTGAGAGGAAGAACCGGACGCTCATCGAAATGGCAAGAACAATGCTTGATGAATACAAGACGCCAAAGCACTTTTGGGCAGAAGCAATTGAGACAGCTTGTCACGCAACAAATCGCTTATATCTTCACAAGCTACTCGGCAAGACGGCATACGAGCTCCTCACCGGTAACAAGCCTCAAGTTGGATACTTTCGAGTATTTGGCTCAAAGTGCTACATTCTTGATAAGCATCGTCGTTCAAAGTTTGCTCCTAAATCTCATGAAGGTTTTCTACTTGGTTATGGCTCAAACTCTCACACTTACCGTGTCTACAACAATTTCACCCGAAAGGTTGAAGAGACGGTAGATGTGAAGTTTGATGAATCTAATGGCTCGCAAGTAGAGCAACTGCCAATTGATGTAGGAGACAAAGACCCTTCAGAAGCAATTCAAGATTTATCCATTGGCAAAATTCGTCCAACGGAGGTGAAGGAGAGTACTTCATCCGTCCAAGTGGAAGCTTCTACTTCACGACAAGGTGAACCAAGAATCGACACGGAAGCATCCACAAGTGGGCCACACCAAGATGAAGAAAACGAGGAAGTACGTCAAGATGAACATCAACAACCTCCTTCTCCACCACAACAAGAGAACGACGACGTCAACAATGAAGAAGGCCAAGAAGAAGAACAAGATGAAGAAGATGCTCAACAAAGACCCAAGCAAAAGCTCTCACGAGTTCGAGCAAGAATTGCCAAAGATCATCCCGTCGAGCAAATCCTCAATGATATACAAACCGGGAGAATCACTCGCTCAAAAACTCGTTTAGCTAACTTTTGTGAAAACTATTCATTCATCTCTAGCATTGAACCAATGAAGGTTGAAGAAGCATTGGAAGATCCGGATTGGATAAACGCTATGCATGAAGAGCTACATAACTTTGAGAGAAACCAAGTTTGGACATTGGTTGAGAAGCCCGACAACAACCACAACATCATTGGTACCAAATGGGTGTTTCGCAACAAGCAAGATGAAGATGGACAAGTGGTCCGCAACAAAGCACGTCTCGTCGCCCAAGGATACACACAAGTCGAAGGTATGGACTATGGTGAGACGTATGCTCCCGTTGCTAGACTTGAGTCCATTCGCATCTTACTTGCCTATGCTAATCACCATAATATCACCTTGTACCAAATGGACATTAAAAGTGCTTTTCTAAATGGAGAAATAGAGGAGGAAGTTTATGTCAAACAACCTCCCGGCTTTGTCAATCCTAAGAAACCAAATCATGTTTACAAACTTCACAAAGCTCTTTATGGTCTTAAACAAGCTCCTAGAGCATGGTATAAATGCTTGACCAAGTTCCTTACTACAAGTGGTTTTGAAATTGGTAAAATTGATTCTACTCTTTTTACTAAAAGGGTTAATGGAGAACTATTTGTATGCCAAATTTATGTTGATGACATCATATTTGGTTCAACTAACCCTCTCTTTAGTGAAAAGTTTGGAAAGCTAATGTCAGAGAAGTTTGAGATGTCTATGATGAGTGAACTCAAATTCTTTCTCGGGTTGCAAATCAAGCAAACTAAGGAAGGTACATTTGTCTCTCAAACAAAGTACACCAAGGACTTATTCAAGAAGTTCAATATGCAAGAATGCAAAGGTATGTCTACACCCATGCCTACTAGTGGACATAATGATTTGACCAAAGATGGTGAACCTGTTGATCAAAAGGTTTATCACTCTATGATTGGTTCATTGTTATACCTATGTGCTTCACGTCCCGATATTATGCTAAGTGTGTGCATGTGTGCTCGATATCAAGCTGCTCCTAAAGATTGTCATCTTAAGGCTGTGAAAAGGATAGTGAGATATTTAATCCATACACCAAATTTTGGCATTTGGTATCCTAAGAGGTCTTCTTTTGATCTTGTTGGCTATTCCGACTCAGATTATGCCGGAGACAAGGTTGGTAGAAAGTCCACTTCGGGTACTTGTCAATTTCTTGGTAGATCTCTTGTGTCTTGGTCTTCCAAGAAACAAAACTCGGTATCCTTATCCACCGCCGAAGCAGAATACATTGCCGCTGGTTCATGTTGTGCTCAATTACTTTGGATGACCCAAACTCTTAAAGATTATGGGATTTATGTGAAACATGTTCCACTGCTTTGTGACAATGAAAGTGCTATCAAAATTGGTCATAATCCTGTACAACATTCTCGAACTAAGCATATTGAAGTTCGTCATCATTTCATTCGAGATCATGTCGCTAAGGGTGACATCAATCTTAAGCATGTTCGCACCGATAAGCAATTAGCGGATATATTCACTAAACCGCTTGATGAGAAAGTGTTTTGCAGGTTGAGAGGAGAATTGAACATCATTGATGCCTCGAACTTGGAGTAGAAACTCCATTGGATACATGCAAGACATGAGCTTATGACTAATCCATGATATATCTCTTATGATAACTATCTTATGTCTTGGATATATTTGCACCTTGCATGTTGTCTAACCCATGTAGGTGCTTGGTTGAATCTAATTCCATGAGATTGCGACTCACTCATATCTTGAGCAATCTCTACATCACCAAGACTCTACACAATAGTGGTTGAAGACAAGGAAGCACAAAACCATTCAAACATATCCTTTGACAAATTTTTGGATACACAAGTGCTCTTCCTTGCAAGAACTAACCCATGTAGGTAGATGAACTCAAACTCCAAGTGGTTCTCCCAACTCTTGATGAACTACATCAACCCTGAGCACCCACACAAGTTCAACTACATGAGCAAGAACCACATCACCACCCAAGGTATGTCATTCCATCTTAGAGAAGCTTTACTCCAAGACATGAGTCAAAGCAACTCAACAAGATGTGAATACATCAAGATGCTTAAACGAAAAATGGTAACCCCATTTTGAGCTTAAACGATGAGTATGACCTATGATCAAGTGTCCTCACTTGACTCCTAAGTCAATATACTCTAACATAGGTGACTGTGTCACCGCCCAATTCTAGATGAAGTTCTCTTATGTCCTTTTCTGAGTAATTGCATTTGTTCCTTGCATATTTGTTTCCTTCTCTCTCACACAAAAAAAACTTCATCTGGAAACTTTCACCTTTTTCCTGTTTGTTTAATTCTGCATATTTCTGCATCAAATTTCTTGCAAATCCATCAGCTAATTCATTGCAAATCTTTGTGAGATCTTACTTGACTAGTGAGCTGAGGTGATAAGTGTTTCTCTCTGTGTAAACTCGGTCTCACCGACTTGCAAATTTCGGTCCAACCGAATATTTTCGGTACCACCAAAATGTGCCACTCGGTGCCACCGACTTTGCAATCAGAAAAACAGTTTGCCACTTGTTCTACATTTCTTATGATCGAGCTCCACTCAATGAATCTTGTCCTCCACAAGCATCACAATTTTATCCTCTGCTTTGTGCTGAATCTCAAGGACCAAACCTATTCGACGGATTCCAGGAAAAACCTTCTTGGAAATTGATGTCAAAGGGGGAGAGAGAGATCACATCAAAGCTTGTAGGAAAGAGAGATCACACCAAGAGAGAAAAAGTATTAAGGGGAAGAGAAAGTCTCAAGGATCCCAGATGTTGTTAAGGGGGAGAGACATTTCCAGGGAGATCCCAGATGCTTGATGTTCAAGAGGAGAGATGCCACATGTCTTTTTGGGGGAAAGACATGTTCATATGAACTCATTTGAATTAAGTTCTATTCAGCTCTGATTTTCTGTTTCCTATCTTCTCCCAATATCCCATGTAATATTCAGGGGGAGCAAGACACCTAAGGGAAAAGAAATCAGCCAAATTCATTGCATATCTTTATTATTGGGGACATGTTGAATCCAATGATATCACTCTCTACATGTTATCCCAGTCTTGGCATTCTTGTGGTTTCTTTTGTTTGCTCTGGCTAGTGGACGTACCTGTGTTATCTAACCTTGTTTGCAGGTTCATTCCATCCTAAGCCAACTCGAGACCACAAGGTAAGTATATGCATCAAAATCATGAGTATGAGGAGTTCTTGCTTATGTACATACTGTTTGCAAGAAGGACTCCTGAGCATGAAGGTATTTTCCTTAATAATCTTTTGCTCTGATGCATATGGCCAAGATACATGTAACACATTGCCTACTCTGTCATGATTATGCTCTCACATGCCTCTATATTTCATATCTACATGAGTGCATACATGTAGGGGGAGCCTATGCTTGCTACATGTTCTTCCAAAGCTTTACTTGCTGTTCTGTATATCTTTATCTAAAGCTTTGATGTATATTGCCATCAATTACCAAAAAGGGGGAGATTGAAAGCACAAGTGCTCCCTAGGTGGTTTTGATAATTGATGACAACATATCTCTTGTTGGACTAACACTTCTATCTAGCATGTTTCAGATAAGTTCAACAATGGAGTGGCATGGATGTGAAAGTGGAACCCTCAAAATGCTAAGGATAATGGATTGGCTCAAGCTCAAAAGCTCAAGACTCTTCACTTTTACATTTTAGTGATCCAAGATCACATTGAGTCCATAGGAAAAGCCAATACTATTAAGGAGGGATGAGGTGTTGCTTAATGAGCCTCTTGCTTCATGTGCTTAATGATATGCTCCAAAATCCTCAGCCACTTTCCCATATCCACATTTGACCTAAACCCTAAGCCAAACTCGGTCCTACCGATTCTTCCTATCCGGCGCCACCGAGTTTCACTTGTCATTAGCCACTGCCAAACCCTAGCAATTCGGTTCTACCGATAAGGATCTCGGTCTCACCGAGATGGGATTGCAAACTCTCTGTTACCTATTGTAATATTCTCGGTCCCACCGAGATATGCAATCGGTCCCACCAAGATTGCAATGTAAACTCAGTGTTTCCCCTTTGTAACTTTTCGGTCTCACCGAGTTCCACTCGGTCCCACCGAAAGAGCAAATCGGTCCCACCGAGTTTGCCTGACAGACTCTCTGGTTAGCTAATTACCAAACTCGGTCTCACCGAGTTTGTGTAATCGGTCTCACCGAGATTACGTTATGCCCAAACCCTAACCGAATCGGTCCTACCGAGTTGCATGTCAGTCCCACCGAAATTCCTAACGGTCACTAGGTTTACTATTTCGGTCAGACCGAGTTTATTGATTCGGTCCCACCGAGATTGGAAAACTGTGTAACGGTTGGATTTTGTGTGGAGGCTATATATACCCCTCCACCTCTTTCTCATTAAGTGAGAGAGCCATCAGAACACACACATCATTCCAACTCATTTGTTCTGAGAGAGAACCACCTACTCATGTGTTGAGACCAAGACATTCCATTCCTACCATATGAATCTTGATCTCTAGCCTTCCCAAGTTGCTTTCCACTCAAATCTTCTTTCCACCAAATCCAAATCCTATGAGAGAGAGTTGAGTGTTGGGGAGACTATCATTTGAAGCACAAGAGCAAGGAGTTTATTACCTACACACCATTTGTTACTTCTTGGAGAGTGGTGTCTCCTAGATTGGCTAGGTGTCACTTGGGAGCCTCCGACAAGATTGTGGAGTTGAACCAAGGAGTTTGTAAGGGCAAGGAGATCGCCTACTTCGTGAAGATCTACCGCTAGTGAGGCAAGTCCTTCGTGGGCGATGGCCATGGTGGGATAGACAAGGTTGCTTCTTCGTGGACCCTTTGTGGGTGGTTGCTTCTTTGTGGACCCTTCGTGGGTGGAGCCCTTCGTGGACTCGCGCAACCATTACCCTTGGGTGGAGCCCTGTGTGGACTCTCGCAACCGTTACCCTTCGTGGGTTGAAGTCTCCATCAACGTGGATGTAGGATAGCACCACCTATCCGAACCACAGGAAAAACATTCGTGTCTCCAATTGCGTTTGAAATCTCCAAACCCTTCCCTTTACATTCTTGCAAGTTGCATGCTTTACATTCCGCTGCTCATATACTCTTTGCATGCTTGCTTGATATGTATTGTGTGTATCGAATTTGTGCCTAAGCTTCACTTAAACCGAAAAAGCTTAAAAATTGCAACTTTAGCACAAAGTGTCTAATCACCCCCTCTAGACACATCTACTTCTAGTTCCTACAGGTGGGTGGGCTTTGAATTTCTCCATCATCCGAATCCCAACCTTGCTGACCGTAGTCCGGCCAGGGCTCTCCTGATAAAGAGAGAGACTCCAATGTCTTTAGAATATCGCCGAAAGGCGAGTGCTGAAAGATGTCCGCGGAAGTGAACTCCATGATCGATGCCCAACCGGATTCGATCGGCAGGGGCGCGGAGGGTTCGGAGTCCGGAGAGGAGTCCGGCACCTTGGAGTCACGAGTCTCGCGGAGTTCGGGGCTGGTGTTCGGCTCGATCGCCGTTGGGATTACAGCCCCCGAGGTGGCGTCCAACCGCCCATCCTCGATCGGTGCAGTTGGCTCCGACTTAAGGGTCGAAGCTGATGCGGGTGCGGCCTCCAAGGCACTGTTCGGCGGCAGAGCTAGATCATGCTCGTCAGGACAGTGCGGTGCGCGCGGCAGTGGCTCAAATCCGTTGAAGATCAAGTCCTCACGGATGTCGGCCGTCTAGTTTAAACTTCCAAATCTGACCTGATGGCCAGGGGCGTAGCTTTCGATCTGCTCCAGACGGCCAAGTGAATTGGCCCGCAGTGCGAAGCCGCCGAAGACGAAGATCTGTCTGGGGAGGAAGGTCTCACCCTGGACTGCATCGCTATTGATGATCGTAGGAGCCATCGAGCCTGACGGCGACGACACAGAGGAACTCTCAATGAAAGCACCAATGTCGGTGTCAAAACCGGCGGATCTCGGGTAGGGGGTCTCGAACTGTGCGTCTAGGCCGGATGGTAACAGGAAGCAAGGGACACGAAGTTTTACCCAGGTTCGGGCCCTCTCGATGGAGGTAAAACCCTACGTCCTGCTTGATTAATATTGATGATATGGGTAGTACAAGAGTAGATCTACCACGAGATCGGAGAGGCTAAACCCTAGAAGCTAGCCTATGGTATGATTGTTGTTGTCTATGTTGGCCTGCGGACTAAAACCCTCTGGTTTATATAGACACCGGAGAGGGTTAGGGTTACACAAAGTCGGTTACAATGGTAGGAGATCTGAATATCCGTATCGCCAAGCTTGCCTTCCACGCCAAGGAAAGTCCCTTCCGGACATGGGACGAAGTCTTCAATCTTGTATCTTCATAGTCCAGGAGTCCGGCTGAAGGTATAGTCCGGCTATCCGAACACCCCCTAATCCAGCACTCCCTCAGGTGCCAATCATGGAGTTTACCTCCGCGGATATTTTTCAGCACTCGCCCTTTGGCAACATAATGAACTCATTAAGGTCTCTCTCCTTGTCAGGAGGATCCTGACCGAACTATGTCCGACGGGATTGGGATGTGGATGACGAAGAAATTCGCTGCCCACCCACCACCCACTTAGTAGCCACTGTCCACGACTTAACCGACATGCTCGACTTCGACTCCGAAGACATCGATGGTATGGACGACGATGTGGGAGACGAAGAGGAACCACTGCCCGCAGGGCACTAGACAGCCACCTCATCATACGATATATACATGGTGGACACACCCAAAGAAGGCAATGGCGACAAGACTACGGAGGATGACCCCTCCAAGAAGCAACCCAAGCGCCGACGTCAGCGGCGCCGCTCTAAGTCCCGCCAAAGCAAAAGTGGTGATACCGGCACATGAGATAATAGAACTCCGGACAGTGCCGAAGATGGCAACAATCCCCCCCCCCCAGCATGATTTAGGGCAGGAGGAGGGAGAAGCCAGCCCTCCTGAGAGAGCGGCAGATGAAAAGGAGGAGGATGATAATTACATGCCTCCCACCAAAGACGAGGCAAGCCTCGACGATGACGAATTCGTCGTGCCAGAGGATCCCGTCGAACAAGAGCGCTTCAAGCGCCGGCTTATAGCCACGGCAAATAGCCTTAAGAAAAAGCAGCAGCAGCTTCAAGCTGATCAAGATCTGCTAGCTGACAGATGGACTGAAGTCCTGGTGGCTGAGGAACATAAACTCGAATGCCCCTCCAAGAGTTACCCAAAATGTAGGTTGCTACCCCGACTGGAGGAAGAAGCATATAATGCGGCTGATCGGCCACCCCGTGGCCGCGACAGAGAGGCATTCCAGCCAAAAGCTCAGCCTGCACCCCGACACCATTCAAATAAAAAGGCATGGGGAAATACGCCAGATCTGCGAGACGTATTGGAGGACAAAGCAAAACATGCAAGATCGATCTACGGATCACGAGGGCGCGCCACTACGAGAGGCGATAATCATCACGCGGGATACAGCAAAAGTAAATCCGGCCAGGCCGAGCACAGCGGGCAAGACTCATTGGAGCTATGTCGCGATATAGCCCAGTACAGAGGCGCCGCACACCCCTTATGCTTCACAGACGAAGTAATGGATCATCAAATCCCAGAGGGTTTCAAACCCATAAATATAGAATCATACGACGACACAACAGATCCTACGGTATGGATCGAGGATTTCCTCCTGCATATCCACATGGCACGCGGTGATGATATACACGCCATTAAATACCTCCCACTCAAACTCAAAGGACCAGCTCGACATTGGCTCAATAGCTTGCCAGCAGAGTCCATTGGCTATTGGGAGGATCTGGAAGCCGCATTCCTCGACAACTTTTAGGGCACTTATGTGCGACCACCAGATGCCGATGACTTGAGCCACATAATTCAGCAGCCAGAGGAATCGGCCAGGCAATTCTGGACACAGTTCCTAACAAAGAAAAATCAAATCGTCGACTGTCTGGATGCAGAGGCTCTAGCAGCTTTCAAGCACAACATGCGTGACGAGTGGCTAGCCCGGCACCTTGGTCAGGAAAAGCCGAAATCTATGGCAGCCCTCACAACACTCATGACCCGCTTTTGCGTGGGAGAAGACAGCTGGCTGGCTCGCAGTAACAACATATCAAAGAACCATGGTACTTCGGATACCAAGGATGGAAGTAGCAGGTCACGTCGCAACAAACAGAAGCACCGCATTAACAACGACAATACCGAGGATACGACAGTCAATGCCAGATTCAAAGGCTCTAAACCTGGTCAGCAGAAAAAGCCATTCAAAAGAAGCACTCTGGGCCCGTCCAGTTTGGAACGTATACTCGATCGCTCGTGTCAAATACACGGCACCCCCGACAAGCCAACTAACCACACCAATAGGGATTGTTGGGTGTTCAAGCAGGTCGGCAAGTTAATTGCTGAAAACAAAGATAAGGGGCCACATAGCGATGACGAGGAGGAGCCCCGGCAGCCGAATACCGGCGGACAGAAGAGGTTCCCCCCACAAGTGCGGACGGTGAACATGATATACGCAACCCACATCCCCAAGAGGGAGCGGAAGCATGCACTCCGGGACATATATGCGTTGGAGCCAGTCGCCCCAAAGTTTAACCCATGGTCCTCCTGTCCGACCACCTTCGATCACAGGGACCACCCCACTAGTATCCGTCATGGCGGATTCGCCGCACTGGTCTTAGACCCAATTATTGACGGATTTCACCTCACTCGAGTCCTTATGGATGGCGGCAGCAGCCTGAACCTGCTTTACCAGGACACGGTGCGCAAAATGGGTATAGACCCCTCAAGGATCAAACCCACAAAAACGACCTTTAAAGGCGTCATACCAAGTGTAGAGCCCATTGCACAGGCTCAGTCACACTGGAAGTGGTCTTCGGATCCCCGGATAACTTCCGAAGCGAAGAGTTAATCTTCGTTATAGTCCCGTTCCGCAGTGGTTATCATGCACTGCTCGGGCGAACGGCATTCGCGAGATTCAATGCGGTACCGCATTATGCATACCTCAAGCTCAAGATGCCAGGACCTCATGAAAGCACAAGTGCTCCCTAGGTGGTTTTGATAATTGATGACAACATATCTCTTGTTGGACTAACATTTCGATCTAGCATGTTTCAGATAAGTTCAACAATGGAGTGGCATGGACTAAAGGTTGTGGGAACTCCTTCAAGATGCTAAGGACAAAGGATTGGCTAAAGCTTCAAGCTCAAGACTCTTCATTTTATATTTTAGTGATCCAAGATCACATTGAGTCTTTAGGAAAAGCCAATACTATTAAGGAGGGATGAGGTGTTGCTTAATGAGCCTCTTGCTTCATGTGCTTAACGATATGCTCCAAAATCCTCAGCTACTTTCCCACTTCCACATATGACCTAAACCCTAAGCCAATCTCGGTCCTACCGATTCTTCCTATCCGGCGCCACTGAGTTTCACTTGTCATAAGCCACTGCCAAACCCTAATCAGTTCGGTCTCACCGATGGGATCTCGGTCTCACCGAGATGGGCTTGCAAACTCTCTGTTACCCATTGCAATATTCTCGGTCCCACCGAGATATGCAATCGGTCCCACCGAGTTTGCTTGATCAAATCTCAGTTTCACTTATTACCCAAATCGGTCCCACCGAGTTTGAGTAATCGGTCAAACCAAGTTTTGGATTTACTTTAACCCTAGCACATCGGTCCCACCGAGTTGATCCAGTCGGTCCCACCGAAATCTCTAACGGTCACTAGGTTTACATTTTCGGTCTGACCGAGTTTATGATTCGGTCCCACCGAGATTGGAAAACTGTGTGTAACGGTTGGATTTTGTGTGGAGGCTATATATACCCCTCCACCTCCTCCTCATTCGATGAGAGAGCCATCAGAACACATACACCATTCCAACTCACATGTTCTGAGAGAGAACCACCTACTCATGTGTTGAGACCAAGACATTCCATTCCTACCATATGAATCTTGATCTCTAGCCTTCCCAAGTTGCTTTCCACTCAAATCTTCTTTCCACCAAATCCAAATCCTATGAGAGAGAGTTGAGTGTTGGGGAGACTATCATTTGAATCACAAGAGCAAGGAGTTCATTACATACACACCATTTGTTACTTCTTGGAGAGTGGTGTCTCCTAGATTGGCTAGGTGTCACTTGGGAGCCTCCGACAAGATTGTGGAGTTGAACCAAGGAGTTTGTAAGGGCAAGGAGATCGCCTACTTCGTGAAGATCTACCGCTAGTGAGGCAAGTCCTGTGTGGGCGATGGCCATGGTGGGATAGACAAGGTTGCTTCTTCGTGGACCCTTTGTGGGTGGTTGCTTCTTCATGGACCCTTCGTGGGTGGAGCCCTGTGTGGACTCGTGCAACCGTTACCCTTGGGTGGAGCCCTGTGTGGACTCACGCAACCGTTACCCTTCGTGGGTTGAAGTCTCCATCAACGTGGATGTAGGATAGCACCACCTATCCGAACCACGGGAAAAACATCCGTGTCTCCACTTACGTTTGAATTCTCCAAACCCTTCTCTTTACATTCTTGCAAGTTGCATGCTTTACATTCCGCTGCTCATATACTCTTTGCATGCTTGCTTGATATGTATTGTGTGTGTTGAAATTGTGCCTAAACCCCACTTAAACCGAAAAAGCTTAAAAATTGCAACTTGAGCATTATGTGTCTAATCACCCCCCTCTAGACACATCTACTTCTAGATCCTACAAGTGGTATCAGAGCAAGGTCTCCATTGCCCTGGTTTAATCACCATTGGAGGAAGATGGATGTGTCTACATTAGGGAGTCTTAGGCATAGAGTGCCTATTCTTGATGGAGAGTACTTTCATGAGTGGAAAAATGAGATGCTTGTAATCTTCAATCAATATCATTTGAACAAGTATATTGCTAGCCCTTGTGCACCTCATATTAATCCTTTGCATCCCACCCTAGATGAAGACATTGACATGATTCACAATCTTAGAACTATTGAGCTCATCATTAGAGGATTGCCCAAAAATTTGATTACTAGCTTGCCTACTCAAAATTGTGCCTATACTATATGGAAATTTCTTGAGGAACGATTTCCCAATCATTCCTTGAAAACTTTGGATGAAATTCTCCATAAATCTATTGCCTTGAGTAAGATGAACTCTAGTGATCCCAGTTTTGGTAAATGTCTTTTTGAACTTGCCAATCTTAAGCATGCTAAAGGAGATGTTGGAATCATTAATGATATCATATTCAAAGCTATAAGAATTCACAAAAGTAACCACTTTGATCATTTATCTAATGAATTACCCTCTCTAGGAAATGATGAGTCACAAGATCATGATGAACATGAATATTATGATGATGATGATAGTGACTTCGATCTTGATGATGCAATGAGACATTTTGGTCTTATGGCAAATCTTCGGGGATATGAATCAGGAGGAAAGGAATGGGTTCTTGATAGTGGATGTACTGATCATATGACCGGAGATGAAGAGATGTTTCGTGAGCTTGCTGAAAACAACGGCCCTCGAAAATATGTCACCTTTGGTGATAATTCAAAGGGTAAAGTGGTTGGCCTTGGTAAGGTGGCCATCTCACATGATAGTTCCATTCAAAATGTCATGCTCGTTGAATCTCTTGGCTACAACTTACTTTCAGTATCTAGACTTGCTGATTTCAGTTTGAATGTCCTATTTACTGAGGTAGATTGCCAAGTATTTCGTTGAGACAATCATAAAATGGTCTTTACGGGTATGCGTAGAGGTGATCTTTACATTGTCGATTTCTCTAAAAAGGCACAACCTAAAACTTGCTTTGTTGCTAAATCCTCAAAAGGTTGGTTGTGGCATAGACGACTAGGTCACGTTGGCATGAGAAACCTTGACAAGCTTATTAAAGGAAATCATATCCTTGGAGTTAACGATGTCATATTTGATAAGGATAGACTTTGCAGTGCTTGTCAAGCAGGTAAACAGGTTGGAGGAAGACATCCCGTGAAGAACATCATGACCACAAGGAGGCCACTCGAGCTACTTCACGTGGATCTTTTTGGTCCCAACGCCTACAAGAGTCTTGGTGGAAATTCTTTTGGTCTAGTTATAGTTGATGATTTTTCAAGATTTACGTGGGTGTTCTTTCTTAATGACAAATCGCAGGTCCAGAAGATCTTCAGAAACTTCGCTAGGAAGGCCCAAAATCAGTTTGATGTGAAGATCAAAAAGGTTAGGAGTGACAACGGAACGGAGTTCAAGAATGCAAATGTGGACACCTTTCTTGACGAAGAAGGGATTTCACACGAGTTCTCGGCTACATACACACCTCAACAAAATGGAGTTGTTGAGAGGAAGAACCGGACGCTCATCAAAATGGCAAGAACAATGCTTGATGAATACAAGACGCCAAAGCACTTTTGGGCAGAAGCAGTTGAGACAGCTTGTCACGCAACAAATCGCTTATATCTTCACAAGCTACTCGGCAAGACGGCATACGAGCTCCTCACCGGTAACAAGCCTCAAGTTGGATACTTTCGAGTATTTGGCTCAAAGTGCTACATTCTTGATAAGCATCATCGTTCAAAGTTTGCTCCTAAATGTCATGAAGGTTTTCTACTTGGTTATGGCTCAAACTCTCACACTTACCGTGTCTACAACAATTTCACCCGAAAGGTTGAAGAGACGGTAGATGTGAAGTTTGATGAATCTAATGGCTCGCAAGTAGAGCAATTGCCAATTGATGTAGGAGACAAAGACTCTTCAGAAGCAATTCAAGACTTGTCCATCGGCAAAATTCGTCCAACGGAGGTGAAGGAGAGTACTTCATTCGTCCAAGTGGAAGCTTCTACTTCACGACAAGGTGAACCAAGAATCGACACAGAAGCATCCACAAGTGGGACACACCAAGATGAAGAAAACGAGGAAGTACGTCAAGATGAACATCAACAACCTCCTTCTCCACCACGACAAGAGAACGACGACGTCAACAATGAAGAAGGCCAAGAAGAAGAACAAGATGAAGAAGATGTTCAACGAAGACCCAAGCAAAAGCTCTCACGAGTTCGAGAAAGAATTGCCAAAGATCATCCCGTCGGGCAAATCCTCAATGATATACAAACCGGGAGAATCACTCACTCAAAAACTCGTTTAGCTAACTTTTGTGAAAACTATTCATTCATCTCTAGCATTGAACCTATGAAGGTTGAAGAAGCATTGGAAGATCCGGATTGGATAAATGCTATGCATGAAGAGCTACATAATTTTGAGAGAAACCAAGTTTGGACATTGGTTGAGAAGCCCGACAACAACCACAACATCATTGGTACCAAATGGGTGTTTCGGAACAAGCAAGATGAAGATGGACAAGTGGTTCGCAACAAAGCATGTCTCGTCGCCCAAGGGTACACACAAGTCGAAGGTATGGACTATGGTGAGACGTATGCTCCCGTTGCTAGACTTGAGTCCATTCGCATCTTGCTTGCCTATGCTAATCACCATAATATCACCTTGTACCAAATGGACATTAAAAGTGCCTTTCTAAATGGTGAAATAGAGGAGGAAGTTTATGTCAAACAACCTCCCGGCTTTGTCAATCCTAAGAAACCAAATCATGTTTACAAACTTCACAAAGCTCTTTATGGTCTTAAACAAGCTCCTAGAGCATGGTATAAATGCTTGACCAAGTTCCTTACTACAAGTGGTTTTGAAATTGGTAAAATTGATTCTACTCTTTTTACTAAAAGGGTTAATGGAGAACTATTTGTATGCCAAATTTATGTTGATGATATCATATTTGGTTCAACTAACCCTCTCTTTAGTGAAAAGTTTGGAAAGCTAATGTCAGAGAAGTTTGAGATGTCTATGATGAGTGAACTCAAATTGTTTCTCGGGTTGCAAATCAAGCAAACTAAGGAAGGTACATTTGTCTCTCAAACAAAGTACACCAAGGACTTATTCAACAAGTTCAATATGCAAGAATGCAAAGGTATGTCTACACCCATGCCTACTAGTGGACATAATGCTTTGACCAAAGATGGTGAACCTGTTGATCAAAAGGTTTATCGCTCTATGATTGGTTCATTGTTATACCTATGTGCTTCACGTCCCGATATTATGCTAAGTGTGTGCATGTGTGCACGATATCAAGCTGCTCCTAAAGATTGTCATCTTAAGGCTGTGAAAAGGATAGTGAGATTTTAATCCATACACCAAATTTTGGCATTTGGTATCCTAAGAGGTCTTCTTTTGATCTTGTTGGCTATTCCGACTCGGATTATGCCGGAGACAAGGTTGATAGAAAGTCCACTTCGGGTACTTGTCAATTTCTTGGCAGATCTCTTGTGTCTTGATCTTCCAAGAAACAAAACTCGGTATCCTTATCCACCGCCGAAGCGGAATACATTGCCGCTGGTTCATGTTGCGCTCAATTACTTTGGATGACCCAAACTCTTAAAGATTATGGGATTTATGTGAAACATGTTCCACTGCTTTGTGACAATGAAAGTGCTATCAAAATTGGTCATAATCCTGTACAACATTCTCGAACTAAGTATATTGAAGTTCGTCATCATTTCATTCGAGATCATATTGCTAAGGGTGACATCAATCTTAAGCATGTTCGCGCCGACAAGCAATTAGCGGATATATTTACTAAACCACTTTATGAGAAAGTGTTTTGCAGGTTGAGAGGAGAATTGAACATCATTGATGCTTCGAACTTGGAGTAGAAACTCCATTGGATACATGCAAGACATGAACTTATGACTAATCCATGATATATCTCTTATGATAACTATCTTATGTCTTGGATATATTTGCACCTTGCATGTTGTCTAACCCATGTAGGTGCTTGGTTGAATCTAATTCCATGAGATTGCGACTCACTCATATCTTGAGCAATCTCTACATCACCAAGACTCTACACAATAGTGGTTGAAGACAGGGAAGCACAAAACCACTCAAACATATCCTTTGACAAATTCTATGATAAGATTCATGATTGTCATTCTTGGATACACAAGTGCTCTTCCTTGCAAGAACTAACCCATGTAGGTAGATGAACTCAAACTCCAAGTGGTGCTCCCAACTCTTGATGAACTACATCAACCTTGAGCACCCACACAAGTTCAACTACATGAGCAAGAACCACACCACCACCCAAGGTATGTTATTCCATCTTAGAGAAGCTTTACTCCAAGATATGAGTCAAAGCAGCTCAACAAGATGTGAATACATCAATATGCTTAAACGAAAGATGGTAACCCCATTTTGAGCTTAAACGATGAGTATGACCTATGATCAAGTGTTCTCACTTGACTCCTAAGTCAATATACTCTAATATAGGTGACTATGTCACCGCCCAATTCTGGATGAAGATCTCTTGTGTTCCTTTCTGAGTTATTGCATTTGTCCCTTGCATATTTGTTTCTTTCTTTTTCAATCAAAAAAAAACTTCATCTAGAAACTTTCACTCTTTTCTTTTTGGTTTTTGTTCTGCATCAAATTCCTTGCAAATCTTTCAGCTAATTCATTGCAAATCTTTGTGAGATCTTACTTGACTAGTGAGCTGAGGTGACAAGTGTTTTTCTTTGTGATGAACTCGGTTTCACCGAATTGTCATTTTCGGTCCAACCGAATCCCTTCGGTACTACCGAAACATGCCACTCGGTGCCACCGATTTCGCAACAGGAAAAACAGTTTGCCACATATTCTATATTTCTTCTGATCCGGCTCCACTCAATGAATCTTGTCCTCTACAAGCATCACAGTTTTATTCACTGCCTTGTGCTTAATCTCAAGGACCAAACCTATTCGACGGATTCCAGTACAAACCTTCTTGGAAATTGATGTCAAAGGGGGAGAGAGAGATCACATCAAAGGTTATCATCAGGGAGAGAGAGATATACAAAGGAGAAAGTACTAAGGGGGAGAGAATACTCAAGGATCCCATATATTAAGGGGGAGAAAGGAATACTCAAGGATCCCAGATGCTTGATGTTCAAGAGGAGAGATGCCACATGTCTTTTTGGGGGAAAGACATGTTCATATGAACTCATTTGAATTAAGTTCTATTCAGCTCTGATTTTCTGTTTCCTATCTTCTCCCAATATCCCATGTAATATTCAGGGGGAGCAAGACACCTAAGGGAAAGAAATCAGTCAAATTCATTGCATATCTTTATTCTTGGGGACATGTTGAATTCAATGTGGTACCTTGTACTCACTCTCTACATGTCATCCCAGTCTTGGTATTCTTGTGGTTTCTTTTGTTTGCTCTGGCTAGTGGACGTACCTGTGTTATCTAACCTTGTTTGTGCAGGTTCATTCCATCCTAAGCCAACTCAAGACCACAAGGTAAGTATATGCATCAAAATCATGAGTATGAGGAGTTCTTGCTTATGTACATACTGTTTGCAAGAAGGACTCATGACCATGAAGGTATTTTCCTTGATAATCTATTGCTCTGATGCATATGGCCAAGATGCATGTAACACATTGCCTACTCTGTCATGGTTATGCTCTCTCACATGTCTCTATATTTCATATTTACATGAGTGCATACATGTAGGGGGAGTCTATGCTTATTACATGTTCTTCCAAAGCTTTACTTGTTGTTCCTTATATCTTTATCTAAAGCTTTGATGTATGTTGCCATCAATTACCAAAAAGGGGGAGATTGAAAGCACAAGTGCTCCCTAGGTGGTTTTGATAATTGATGACAACATATCTCTTGTTGGACTAACATTTCGATCTAGCATGTTTCAGATAAGTTCAACAATGGAGTGGCATGGACTAAAGGTTGTGGGAACTCCTTCAAGATGCTAAGGACAAAGGATTGGCTAAAGCTTCAAGCTCAAGACTCTTCATTTTATATTTTAGTGATCCAAGATCACATTGAGTCTTTAGGAAAAGCCAATACTATTAAGGAGGGATGAGGTGTTGCTTAATGAGCCTCTTGCTTCATGTGCTTAATGATATGCTCCAAAATCCTCAGCTACTTTCCCACTTCCACATATGACCTAAACCCTAAGCCAAACTCGGTCCTACCGATTCTTCCTATCCGGCGCCACCGATTTTCACTTGTCATAAGCCACTGCCAAACCCTAATCAGTTCGGTCTCACCGATGGGATCTCGATCTCACTGAGATGGGCTTGCAAACTCTCTGTTACCCATTGCAATATTCTCGGTCCCACCGAGATATGCAATCGGTCCCACCGAGTTTGCTTGATCAAATCTCAGTTTCACTTATTACCCAAATCGGTCCCACCGAGTTTGAGTAATCGGTCAAACCGAGTTTTGGATTTACCCTAACCCTAGCACATCGGTCCCACCGAGTTGATCCAGTCGGTCCCACCGAAATCTCTAACGGTCACTAGGTTTACATTTTCGGTCCAACCGAGTTTATGATTCGGTCCCACCGAGATTGGAAAACTATGTGTAACGGTTGGATTTTGTGTGGAGGCTATATATACCCCTCCACCTCCTCCTCATTCGATGAGAGAGCCATCAGAACACATACACCATTCCAACTCACATGTTCTGAGAGAGAACCACCTACTCATGTGTTGAGACCAATACATTCCATTCCTACCATATGAATCTTGATCTCTAGCCTTCCCAAGTTGCTTTCCACTCAAATCTTCTTTCCACCGAATCCAAATCCTATGAGAGAGAGTTGAGTGTTGGGGAGACTATCATTTGAAGCACAAGAGCAAGGAGTTCATTACCTACACACCATTTGTTACTTCTTGGAGAGTGGTGTCTCCTAGATTGGCTAGGTGTCACTTGGGAGCCTCCGACAAGATTGTGGAGTTGAACCAAGGAGTTTGTAAGGGCAAGGAGATCGCCTACTTCGTGAAGATCTACCGCTAGTGAGGCAAGTCCTGTGTGGGCGATGGCCATGGTGGGATAGACAAGGTTGCTTCTTCGTGGACCCTTTGTGGGTGGTTGCTTCTTCGTGGACCCTTCGTGGGTGGAGCCCTGTGTGGACTCGCGCAACCGTTACCCTTGGGTGGAGCCCTGTGTGGACTCATGCAACCGTTACCCTTCGTGGGTTGAAGTCTCCATCAACGTGGATGTAGGATAGCACCACCTATCCGAACCACGGGAAAAACATCCGTGTCTCCACTTGCGTTTGAATTCTCCAAACCCTTCTCTTTACATTCTTGCAAGTTGCATGCTTTACATTCCGCTGCTCATATACTCTTTTCATGCTTGCTTGATATGTATTGTGTGTGTTGAAATTGTGCCTAAACCCCACTTAAACCGAAAAAGCTTAAAAATTGCAACTTGAGCATTATGTGTCTAATCACCCCCCCTCTAGACACATCTACTTCTAGATCCTACACCTCAGGGGGTCATTACAGTTAATGGAAACATAGAGCGCTCTCTCCAAACGGAGGAGTACACTGCGGCCCTCGCAGCGGAAGCGCAAAGCAGCCTCTTAAGGCAATCCACTAGTTTGGTGTTTAAGGATCCGAACACCTTCAAGCGCGCCCAGAGTAATCGGCAACAGGACCGCCTGGCACGTTCCGAGCTCGCATAGCAATGCGGCCCCCACCCCGGCCCAAGCCAAACGGGAAACTCATGCCACGCGTACATAATTACGCATTAAAAATACCATGGGCACAGTTAGGGAGGGGCACGATTACGGCACGCTCCAAGACATGGCTTAAACCGCACTAGGGGCTTCCTTCTTTGTTATTTTTCTCTTTCAGGACCTTAATCTCTGGAAACCCTGTCCGGCCGCATGACTGCCGAACACATGATGCAGCATCCAAGGAGGCAGAAAGCTACATCACACCACGGAATTCCCAGGTGGATTACGATAACGAGTGACATATTTACTTTAATACTATTCCTCAGCTTGCCCTTGGAGGGGACATAGTCCTACTTTTTGCTTATCGCACTACATGTATCAGTCTGCTTTAACGCACCCCCTTTTGAATAAACAATGCATAGCATTAAGACTATTATTGCATTCTTCTTATATATATATATATGTGTTCATTCATGACATCCAGCACCCGTACACTCTGGTACGGCCAATACGCTAGGGGCTTAAGCATACCCCAAAATACGGCGTGAGAAGTCCGAACACTTTCGACAGTGCGGCACCCCGAACTTATAGCATTATATGCATCAGCTTCGAATCATGTCTTGGGTCAATAGTTGGGTTTGCCCGGCTCCCATGTTTTGGTACCTTACGTTCCGCTATATCGGCTAAGGTAGCACTGGGAGAACTACTGCAATTGTACCCCAGTTCTACTGGGCTAAGCACCTCAGTGGAGAAAGCTAAAACTAACTGTCATGATAAGGCGAGAGACTGGTCGCTGTTCAAGAGGTTTCGAGTCCCTAAAGACTTATGCCGCTTAGAGCGAGGAGCCGGCCCTGTCCGGCTTAAGGCATGTATCGCGCCCTGAATTCGGCCTTCCAAACACTAGGGGCTTCACCAAAATTTAAAATTATAGAATTCTATGACTAAGTGAGAGTGATAACGCATTATAGTCCGATTGCCTTGTTCGTTGTGCTGAGCACCTCCCTCGAAGGACCCAAAAATGGGAACAAGAGTGCTCAGGTCTATCCCGAACACCCCAGCACTTGTGGCATGGAGGCAGAAGACGACGACTAGCCATCTCTCAGATTTGATAAATAGCCGAACAGAAGGTAATATTTTAAATTCAAACAAGCGTTGCATAGCGCATATGAACAAGTTTTCATGAATACAGGATTACACGAGCAAGTTTACTCAAATATTATATCTTTCATACACTCGTCCGCTACGAGACGGGCACCCTTCAGGACACCCTCATAGTACATCTCGGGGTGGCGATGTTCCTTGCCCTCCAGCGGCCCTTCCTTGATCAGCTTCACGGAATCCAGCTTGGCCCATTGCACCTTCACACGGGAGAAAGCCCGGCGTGCACCTTCGATGCAGACGGACCGCTTGATAACTTCCAGCCGTGGGAAGGCATCCACAAGCTGCCTCACCAGGCCGAAGTAGCTGTTGGGAAGGGCGTCGCCAGGCCACATCCGGACTATCAAGCCCTTCATGGCCTGTTCGGCTGCCTTGTGTAGCTCAACCAGCTGCTTTAGCTGGTCGCTCATAGGCACTGGGTGTTCAGTCCCAGTATATTGGGCCCAGAACAACTTCTCTGTTGAGCTTCCCTCCTTGGCCCAGTAAAATTTCGCGGCATCCGACACGCTGCGGGGCAAATCTGCGAATGCTCCTGGAGAGCTCCGGATTCGGGTAAGTATCAAGTAATTTACTTTCACATGCTTGCTTTGCATATAGAATGCCTTACCCGCCGCTATCTTCTTCATCGCATCAATCTCCTGGAGGGCCTTTTGGGCTTCGGCCTTGGCACTCTTTGCACTCTCAAGGGCCGTAGCAAGCTCGGACTCTCGCGTCTTCAAGTCAAGCTCCAGCGCCTCGTGCTTCGTCACGAGAGCGTGGAGCTCTTGCTGGACCTCGCCCACCCGTGCCTCACGCCTTTCCCGCTCGGTGCGCTCCTTGGCCGCTTTGTTTTCAGCCTCGGATAGCGCTTGCTTCAGGGTCGCCACCTCGGTCGTGGCCCCTGGCAAATTTACGATAATCCTGTCATTTTGCAATCGCATTCTTTTTATATCCATAGACCAGGTACTACTTACCTTTGTTCTCCTCGAGCTGCCTCTTGGCAAGGCTGAGCTCTTCCTTGGACCCTTTGAGGTCCTGCTTCAGTGCGGTGACCTCCACAGTCAGTGCGGCAGAGGCCAGCAGCGAAGCCTGCATACGCATATAGACATACTTATATTAGACTCATGCGATATTGTTTGATCCTCTGTTCGTCTTTTCTTTGTGAACACCGAACAGAGCATCAGGGGCTACTATCTATGCGGTAATATTTTTCCTATATTTCAAAAACTTACCTCAAAGCCTGTTAGAAGGCTGGCACAGGCTTCAGTCAGTCCGCTCTTGGCGGACTGAACCTTCTGGACCACCACACTCATAATAGTGCGGTGCTCTTCGTCGATGGAAGTGCTGCGAAGCGCTCCCAGCAGATTGTCCGGTGCCTCTGGATGGACAGAGGTCACCGGCACAGGCGTCTTGCCCCTCTTGGAAGGAGGCCGCCCTCCCGAGTCCGGTACCACTGGAGGTTCCGGCACGGAGTTCGGCTGAGGGCCGAACTCGGAGCCCTCAGGAGCCTTGCTCCCTCTGCTCCCGGAGTCCGGAAGGTCGCATTGAGGCGCCTCCGGGACTGTCTCCCCTCGACCCGGTGCCTCTTGAGACAACACCTCGGCGTTGTCCGTAGGGAAAGGGGAGGTGGCGGTCGGAAGTGGATCGCTATCCATATCCGACGAGCCCAGGGAGCCGTCCGACGAGGATACATTGATACGGGTTCGGGGCAGTCTGCATAATCATAATTCGGTGTTAGGAGAAGCAGTGCGACAAAGGTATGCTATGAGTTACTCTGGTATCCGAATACTTACGACTTCGCCAGGGGCTTGGCCCTGAGCAGCCACTCGTCTTCGCCTTCGGCGGCGGTGGTGGAGTAGTCCGGAAGGAGAGTCCTTCCCTTCTTGGACCCTCCGCCCCCCCCCCCAGTGGGGGCGGCCTTCCTTTTCTTGTCTCCCCCGACTAAAGGGGGAGCATCTTCATCTTCCTCCTCGTCTTCGGGGGAGGAGTGCGTCGCAGAGTTATCGGACGATGAGTCCGATAACACCTGGCGTCGGGAACTCTTTCGGGTTCCCTTGGCCTTCTTGGTCTTGTCCGGCACCTTGTAAGGAGCCGGAGTCAGCATCTCCGTCAGGAGAGCGTCCGCAGTGTCTTCGGGCAAAGGGGTCGGACAGTTAATCTGCCCCGATGTCTCCACCCAGTCCTATCAAAGGCATGGAGCTCAGACCTCGCACATGGTTAAGCTAGGGGAAATAGATATCCTACCAGATGTATGGAACTCACCGAATGCGCTCGGTGCTTCGCGCTTAACCCGCGGTCCTCGGTGAGAGAGGGAGGGACCTCTGCACCCTTGAACAACACCTTCCAGACGTCCTTGTGCGTCGTGTCGAAGAGCTCGCTCAGAGTCTGGTGTTGGGCTGGGTCGAACTCCCACAAGTTGAAGTCCCGTTGTTGGCACGGGAGGATCCGGTGGACGAGCATGACCTGGACTATGTTGACAAGCTTGAGCTTCTTGCTTGCCATGTTCAGGATACATTTCTGGAGTTCGTCCAGCTCCACCGATGAACCCCACGACAAGCCCTTCTCTTTCCAGGAAGTGAGCCATGTGGGGAATCCGGATCAAAACTTAGGGGCAGCCACCCATTTGGTGTCGCGCGGCTCGATGATGTAGAACCACACCGATTGCCACCCCTTTATGGTCTCCATGAAGGAGCCTTCAAGCCATATAACGTTGGGCATCTTGCCCACCATGGCTCCGCCGCATTCTGCTTGTTGGCCGCCCACCACATTCGGCTTGATATTGAAGGTCTTTAACCACAGGCCGAAGTGGGCCGGATGCGGAGGAAAGCCTCACACATGACGATGAACGCCGAAATGTTGAGGACGAAGTTCGGGGCCAGATCATGAAAGTCCAGCCCATAGTAGAACATGAGACCACGGATGAATGGATGGAGGGGAAACCCCAGTCCGCGGAGGAAGTGGTGGAGGAAAACTACCCTCTCATGAGGTTCAGGGGTAGGAACGATCTGCCCCGCAGCAGGCAGCCGATGCGCTATATTCGCGGCCAAGTATCCGGCTCCGCGCAGCTTCTTGATGTGTCCCTCTGTAACGGAGGAAGCCATCCATTTGCCTCCCGCTTCGGACATGATTGGAGAAGGTTGAGGGGAAGGATGTGGGCTTGGGCGTTGGAGCTCGAGTGCACAAGAGTGGATGAGCAAGGAGGAAGAAGGCATGGGTAGAAAAAGGTTAGACCTTGTCCCTTTATAAGGGCGGCCGGAACTATGCGCCCCCACTAGTCTGGTAAAACTCGCTTATCCCCCAAGCGCCGTAATCGATGGCGCGGTTGGGTTACCCATGCCCGTATTGATGAGAATCACGTAATAAGGGGAACACGATCTCTACTTTGACAAGACGTGTCAAGAAACTGCCTCACATTATGTGCGGGGCTAGTTAAAGGAAACGGTTCGAATAATTACCGGGCCATGGCATAATGTCATGTTGCCAAAACGTGTCAGCAGATTAGATTTGTGGAAATATTATTCTCTCTACGGTGGTATATGGAACTTATTTTGCAGGGTCGGACACTATCCTTGTATTCAAATTCTTCCGTGATGTATTTGGAGGAGGAACCCGCCTTGCAATGTCGAAGACAATACTGCGCGTCGGACTCATCGTCATTGAAGCCTGGTTCAGGGGCTACTGAGGGCGTCCTGGATTAGGGGGTCTCCGGACAGCCGGACTATATCCTTTTGCCGGACTGTTATACTATGAAGATACAAGATTGAAGACTTCGTCTCGTGTCCGGATGGGACTCAACTTGGCGTGGAAGGCAAGCTAGGCAGTACGGATATGGATATCTCCTCCTTTGTAACCGACCTTGTGTAACCCTAGCCCCCTCCGGTGTCTATATAAACTGGAGGGTTTTAGTCTGTAGGACAACAAACAATCATACCATAGGCTAGCTTCTAGGGTTTAGCCTCTCCGATCTCGTGGTAGATCAACTCTTGTAATACCCATATCATCAAGAATAAATCAAGCAGGACGTAGGGTTTTACCTCCATCAAGAGGGCCCGAACCTGGGTAAAACATCGTGTCCCCTGCCTCCTGTTACCATCCGCCTAGACGCATAGTTCGGGACCCCCTAGCCGAGATCCGCCGGTTTTGACACCGACATGTCTTCTTTTTCTTCTTCGATCTCCGGGTCGTTTTCTTGGCATTCATGGCGGCGATTTTCGCTTTCTTGGCAGCTTCGTGATCATATTTCACTTTCCAAAAATCAAAATTGGCCTACAAAGACAAGAGGAAGGATCAATGATAAACAATACGGCTGGGCAAAATACAAAGGAAAAAAGATTAGAATATCCTTACTTCTGGTACCGGGTTAAGTTTACAGAAGGGATTTAACCCAACAATGTTGCAGTCTTCATATTTCCCATTTACCAAAAGGTTTGACATTGACACAATGTCTTCTTCGGTTAATTGAACCGGACTATGACGAAGAGCATCGTCCGGGCCTCCACCATATTTATACATCAATTTTGACCGGGGGCTTAATGGAATAACCCGCCATGAGATCCAACAGCGGGTCAAATCAACTCCGGTTAAACCGTTCCCCAACAAAGCATTGATTCTTCTGATGGATGGAAGCAGCTTCTTGCATTCAGCAACAGTAAGTTTATCTGGAAGTGCGAACTTGGAGTCAAGACGATCGGGGCGGTAACCCAGCAGTGGCTTCTCGTTGGCTGGTGAGATGTCCTGACAGTAAAACCAAGTTTGGTTCCAGTCCTTTGGTGACTTGGTAAAACTATGAGAGGGAAGACAGCACCCTGCCGGCGCTAAATTGAGATGCCTCAAAGCTCTAAGCTAAGGCCGTTGGTGCACTCGTTCTGCCGGTTCAGACAGAAGTATTCTCTAAACAGTTCTACAGTCGGCTCTTGCTGAAGATATACCTCACAGAGCACTTGGAAGTTACAAATATTAGATATGGAATTGGGCCCAATGTCCTGAGGATGGAGTTTGAAAAAGTGAAGGACCTCTCTGAAGAACTTTGAACCGGGCGGTGAGAAGCCACGGTTCATGTGGTCAGTAAAGACAATCACCTCGCCATCTTTTGGATTGGGTCGTTCTTTTTCCGGGTTAGGAGCACGATAAGACATGACGATTTTTTAGGGCAGAAACCCAATGAGGAAGAATTCTTTTAAACGATCCTTAGTTATGGTTGAGGGGACCCAGTTACGGATGGTGGGTGTCTTTGACGGCATGATGTGCAAGGAACTGAAAAAGAAAAAACAACATGCCGGTTTAGTTTACGGCAAGATTAACAGTTAAAGGATGAAGATGTAAAACAAGTAACGGCGGCTTAACTAAGGGCAAGATGCGAACAGACGGGCGCGAAAATCAAGGGAGAACCAAATAATGGTTATCCAGCTATAAGACGCCTCAATTCTCGGGAAACATTAAAGATAAAAGGTCCGTTGGAAGATGATGTCATGAAATTTTTTTGTGTTTTCAAAAGATGACGTCATGGCGGGTTACAGAGTTCTTCAGACAGAAGAAGATGGATTTCATCTAAGTATTGAAGATTGACAAAGAACAAAGTTCAAAGTTAACCTGGGCCTAATGTTGGGGATATTACTACCAGTATCCGCCCAGGAGGGGTCGGGTCAGCCCTAATGGCGGGTTACATAAGAAGCCCAGTAAACATTCAATATGATAGTTCATTAAACATATAGAAGGCCCAAGGGCCTGGGGCCGGCTTAAGGCCCGATATTGTAAACCGCCATATGTAAGGAAAGACTTGTAAAGAAAGGCATGTAAAGGAAGTCACCGAGCCGGACACGATTATGAGCCGGCCGGGACTCTGTAGGCCACCAGGCATCAACCCATGTATATAAAGGGACGACCCGGTGGCGGCTTAGGGTAAGAAACAACCAGATCAATAACCAAGCCAGTGAGTTGAGCCCCTTGGAGATCAAAACCTCAGCAATACCAATCCCAACTAGACGTAGGCTTTTACCTTCATCGTAAGGGACCGAACTAGTATAAAAACTCTCTCGTGTCCTTTGTCCTGATTAACCCCTTTAAGCTTCCTAGTGCGATGGCCCTACGACTTAAGTCCTTGCTCTAGGAAATCTCCCGTGTCAACTCCACGACATACATCATACCGTTGAGCAATTGATCACCATATGTCGCCCCGAGTCCCTTGCACCGCATGACATTGTGGGAAATGGAGGACGGTGCGGGAGGAGGGCGATCGATTTGGTGGACTATACCAATTTGAAGGGATTTGGGGTCGGTCTGGTTCGTTGTATCTGGCGTGCCGGACGCATCTGAACCTTATGATATCCGTCCCAGATATGGGCTGGGTTTGAGGGGCGACGGACAACCCAAACGTATGAGGCCGGTTTGAGAGGTGCCGCTGGGTCATCATTTTCAGGACTGGTTACTGACTGGGTCGGCCGCTTGGGTGTAGGGAAAGGAAGGAGTGTTTGACAGGTCCTGCTGTGGGAGCTTTTATAGCATATTTTTTTACTCCCTCTGTCCCATAATATAAGAACGTTTTTGACACTAGTAGAGGTTGAAACTGACTGCTTAACACCTGTTCCAACAACCTACTGCGTCGTGTCCACTTGAGGCGGGAGCGTCGCCTCGCCATCACCGAGATGGACGTGGAAGCCATGATGGTGTGACGCGAACGCTTCGCTCAGGACATCATCGACGAGCGCCAGTTCTACAAGCAAAGGAGGACGAAGAGGGACGCGGGGAGGACGAAGCGAGCCGCCTGTCGGGAGGACAAGCGTTCACGGAAGCAGGCCGCTCAATTGAAATTAAAGCTACGAGAAACATGGGGCTTGGGACTTCGAAGACGAGCAGCATGCTGACGCCTACATTCAGACATCGGAGGAGGACATTACCGAGTCGGAGTCGGAAAGCGACGAGTAGTTGGTCTTTTTTTTATCCGTGTATGCTAGAACTATCCATGTGTCCATTTTTATCAGAAAAAATGGCCGTCAGCGTTGGTGACGAAGCAGGCGGGCGAGGGTGTGTTGTTTGATATGGGAGGTAATAGCACCCCAAGTCCACAAACTTGCACAGAATGTGATGTTTTAGTCCAAAACTTGCAAAATGTTACTGAGGACTCCACAAACTTGACACCCTATGTGATGTTTTGGTCCACAGCCATTCACAGCACGACATGTGGCAGTCCAAGGGGTGGACCGGTCAGCTGTGGCAATTTTGCACAAAGTCCCCTGGCGTTCACTTGATTCAACCCGCAGTACACCCCACCAGAATTAAATGCAATAGGAGTTCACATATCCGTTCGATCTCTCCTGCTGTCCTGTCGGGGGAGACAGTGTGTGTGGCGATTTCTTGATGATGGTTGTCATGGTGCCATCGTCGCCGGAGTTCGCCGGCAGGATTGAGCCACCTCTTTCCTCTCATCTCATCCGGCCGTTCGCCGTCATCCCACCGGACTATGGTGAGCTCCTGTCCCCTCTTCCGCCTCTTCCTTGTTCCTCCCATGCTCTATTTCCTCGTCGTCGGTTTGTCGTCGCCGTCCACATCAGCCCCACCGTGTTTGTGTGTCGCACAGTGGTGTGCTTGTTGGATGCTATTTGTTTTTTCTTATGGCACTAAAGCTAGGGTTTTTGTGTAGTGGGTTTTGGCCGAGTAGATTAGGTTAGGTTTTAGCCTCACAAAGTCTTGGGTTTGGCCTGACAAGTGGTTCCTTCTTTCTCGTTCACATGTTAGCTTGTTAGACATGAGTTGTTCGGTCCTCCATTCATGTGCACCGGAAGCAAATCTGGCAATAGTGGATTGTGTTCATTGCCACCAAATTTAGTTGTCCAATGCTAATGCTTACTTGTGCAATGGTGTTAGTGATGCCACCAGTTGGTTGTGTTCAATGGCAGCAACTTCAGTTAGCCCAAGTCTTGCTTTTTGGACATTTGACTGAATTTTTTCAGTTAACTGTAGTTATCTGAATTTTTTCAGTTAACTGTAGTTATCTGAATTTTTTCAGTTAACTGTAGTTATCTGAATTTTTTCACTGCACTGTAGTTATTCACAATGTTTTTAGTGCACTATAGTTAACTGAACATCTTATTTAACTGAACTTCTGAGCTAACTGAATTTTACTATTAATTTTATACATCATTGTGCAATGCTTACAAATTACACATCTTTGATGCAGTGTGTGATTCAGCAAATGGACAAAGGGTGGACACTTCTTTCTTTACACTTGAACTTGAGCATGGTGGACTTTTCTATGGCCCAATCAGTAATTTGGAGTACTGGAACCCTTCAGTGGAAGTTCTTGATTATGTTGATGCTACCACATTCTCATATTCTTTCCTTGAAGACCACCTAACTTGGTTGGGATATCCAGTGGGTGAGCACATACTTTACTGGTGCTTGCCTAACAAATCAATTGCAGATGGTTTGGTCAGAATTAAATCTGATGATGATGTGCAACACATCATCAGAGCTAGTGTCAATCATAAAGTGCTTGCTATTATGGTTGACCATGCAGATTTCATCAGCAATTTCAGGGTTGAATCCATATGCACATTGCCATCAATTCAGTGCCATGTTGCAATGCACACTGCAAGTGAAGCATCTTTCCACCAGAGTGTAATTTTTGTCAATGAAGATGAGCCATTTTTAGAGTTTCCTGCAACTGGAACAGAACCTGAAAGCTTGGTTATACAAGGTGTAGATCACAATCTGCTTACTGAAGATGGAGCAACAGTAATTGAAGATATAGTTGTTTCTGAATCAGATTTCAGTGACAATGATTATGACATAGATAAGGGGGATGATGATCTTTATGATGACAACATTGACTTTGATGTTGATGAAGAAGCTGAGGAAGAAGAGGATGATGTGGAGGTAGATGACTATTTGCTTGATGATGAAGATCTTAATCTGCCCATTGAGGAAGTAGAGCAGTTGAGGTACAAGTTTACTGCCTTCAATTCAAAGGTGGACATGGTTTCCCCTGCCTTCAAAGTTGGGATGGTCTTTGCTGATGTGAAGGAGCTTAGACTTGCTATTACTGCATATTCTGTTAAGAACAGAGTTCAGATCAAGAAGTTAAAGAATGACAAAGTCACAAAACTAGAATAGAGGCTGTTTGTGAAAGAGGTTGCCCATGGTGGCTAAAAGCTGCGAAGGACAACAGGACAGGTGGATTTGTAATCGAGGCTTACTATGGAGAGCACATTTGTCAGAAGAAATGGAAGATAAGGCAGATGACAGCTAAGTTTCTGTGCCAGTATTTCATAGATGAGTTCAGGGATGACCAGAAAATGTCACTTGGTACATTTTCAAGAAAAATCACCAAGGCATTCAATGTGACCCCTAACAGATGGAAGCTAGCAAGGGCTAGAACTGCAGCCCTGAAAGAGATCCATGGTGATGAAGAACATCAGTTCAGTAGGCTATGGGACTATGGTCATGAGTTAAGGACTACAAACCCTGGCTCTACATTTCTGTTATCAACTGAGCTTAAGAAAGACCCAAAATTTCCAATGGGCAGGAAGTGTCTGAAGACATTGTACTGGTCTTATGATGCATGTAAAAGAGGGTGGTTAAAGGGGTGCAGGCCTATATTTTCATTGATGGATGTCACATGAAAACAAGGTTCAAAGGAGTTTTGCTTAGTGCTGTTGGAATTGATCCAAAATGACTGCATTTTCCCCATTGCAATGTGTTGGGTTGAAGTAGAATGCACAGGATCCTGGGAATGATTTCTGACAACTTTGAGAGATGATTTAAACATCACTAACAGTGCTCCTTTCACAATTATGAGTGACAAGAAAAAGGGATTGATAAATGCTGTGCAGAAAGTGTGGCCAGATGCAGAGCATAGGTTTTGTGTGAGGCATATCTATTAGAATTTCAATGAGAAGCACAAGGGAGAGTTGCTGAAGCAAGACATGTGGGCCATTGCAAGATCACCAAACAAAGTGAAGTGGAGGCAGAACTGTGAGAAAATGGATGTAGATAGTTCAGCTGCATTTCATTGGACTGAAAGACTTGATCCAAAGACTTGGTGTAAAGCATTTTTCAGTGAATTTTCCAAATGTGACATTCTACTGAACAATAATTTTGAAGTGTTTAACAACTATATCCTTGAAGGCAGAGAGATGGCAGTATTGTCAATGCTTGAATATATATTCTACAAAATCATGCAAAGGCTTGTAGCAAACAAAGAGAGGCAATAGAAAAGTGGGCAGGGCAGAGAATATGCCCAAAGATCAAGAAGAATTTAGACAAGAACACTGAATTTGCTGCTAATTGTCATGTTTCAGAAGCTAGCCAACAAAAATTTAGAGTTCAGTCTGGAAATTCTAGCTACTCAGTGGACTTGTGTTTGCATACCTGTGATTGCAGGAGATGGCAGTTATCTGGTGTGCCTTGTGGCCATTCCATAGCATGTTGTAGGGAAGAAAGAATTGACCAAGAGTTAATGGTTCATGACTGCTACACTGTGGAGAACTATATGAAAGCATATGGCTACACACTGGTCCCTCTAAGAGACCCTAAATACTGGGAGGTGCAGCCAGGATACAAGGTTTTTCCACCTGTGTTCACTAAACAGCTGGGCAGGCCAAAGAAAAACAGGAAAAAAACACCTAAAGAGAAAATCAAACATGGTGTGAGATATTTGAACAAGAAAGGTGTTACAATGCATTGCTCCATATGTGGCAAAGCTGACACAACATAAAGGGCCACTACAAATGGTAGGAAGCACTTGTTGAAGAAGGGGTAGAGCTGGTGGATGAAAATTATGATGATCCAACTTTTCTGCAGGTATGTTTCACTTGTAACTAATAAAGTTTGACTTGTAACTAAAGAATGTTTCAGTTTTAACTAAATAATATGAGCTTCTTCTTTGCAGAACGTATACCCTACCAGGCCAGATCCTAGGTTAGATCCTAGTGAGTCACCCACCAGCATGGTCTTCAATATGGCTACCAAAGATAGAGCTAGAAGAGCTCAACAAAGAGTTCATGGCCCATTGCCACAGCAGTCTTTGTTTGTTGCTGCTGCTGGTGCTGCAATACCACAGCCAAGGGTCACTACAAAGATGAACATTGCTAGACAGACAAGGGCAAGAACCATAGCTAACAGAGGAGAACGATCTGAAGCTACTGGCAGAGGAAGAGGAAGGAAAAGGAGACAAAGAGGAGAAGGAAATCCAGCAGCAAGGAGAGGAACAGGAGCAAATGCAAATCCAGTGCTTGGCAGAGGAGCAAATGCAGTGCTTGGAAGAGGAGCAAATCTAGTGCTTGGCAAAGGAGCAAATGCAGTGCTGGGCAGAGGAGCAAATCCAGTGCTTGGCAGAGGAGCAAATCCAGTGCTTGGAAGAGGAGCAAATCCAGTGCTTGGAAGAGGAGCAAATGCAGATGCAGTTCTAGCAAGAGGAGGCAGAAATGTGCATGCTTGGAGAGGCAGTGGAGGGAATTCAGATGCATGTAGAGGCAGGGGAGGAAGAAATGCAGGTGCAGGTACAGAAAGAGGAGCAATCCCAGGTGAGAAGGCATGGTGGCTGATGTTTGGAGAAGATATTAGCAACAGCCTAATTCCTGGTGGCAGTTCAGACTGTCACTTTTTTTGTTAAGGCCTGAAGCAATGTAAAACATTGAGTGGCCTTTTTGGATGCAGAAAGGAGCATCCAGTGCCTCATTATTTGATGGCTAACAGTGGCATTAAGTGCCCTTTTTGTAACTAAAAACTGTGATGGTAAACATGTGGCATTAGCTGGGTTTTAATGCTTTCCAAAATTCAGTTAACTTCTGTCATTTAGCAAAGTTCAGTTTAATTCAGTTAAGGCTGTCCAAAATTCAGTTAAGTTCTGTCAATTTTCAAAGTTCAGTTTAATTCAGTTCATTATGTCCAAAATTCAGTTAAGTATGTCAGTTTGCAAAGTATTTGCTGCCACTGTTACAGCAAACTGAATGTACTTAGCTGCAATTATTTGGCCTGCAGATAACTGAATTTTGTTTAAGGTAAAAAAACAAAAAATGTTCGGCCTGGGTCTCGAACCCAGGACCGTGGTTTGGTAAGCTAGGAGCAATGCCAGTGGAGTAGTAGTCGTGGTCTAGTGTATTTGCTGCCACTGTTATACTAATACTGATTTTTATGACGGGCCGACAATTTAGTTTTCACACCTGTCTTAAAGACGGCAACCCACCGCTCTCATCGCCCACTACCACTCCCCACTTCCCTCGTCTCCTCGTTTCTTGCGCTACCCACTTCCATCTCATCGCCACACCCGAAAACCCTCGCCGAGGTCGAAGCCACCGCCGACGCCATGGACGGCAGCCTCGGATGGTAGAGGGCCGTCGAAGATCTGGCCGGTGACGACCAGGCGGCGCGGGCGGAGCTGCAGGAGATCGTGCGCTGGTTCCCGAGCATCCAGATGATGAGGAACCACGCGCGCGGCCTCATCAAGGCAATGACGGATGACGAGAAGCGTCGCTCCATGCCCAGCGGCAATTTTGGCGTCGTCAGCGTCCATCCGGCGAAGATCCTGCAGTTCGCCATGGGGGGGACGTGGTCGGATGATCCGGACCAGCGCGCACGCTGGTGGATGTACCGGTCCGCCAGGGCGCCGCCGCAGCAGCCGGATCCAAACCATGTCGCCTCCAGGGTGGAGCGCGTGCGGGAGGTCGTCCTTGTCGTCCCCGCGCCAATCAACAGGGCATATTGGGACAGGTTCTAGCCTAAGCTCCTCCTTCCCGACGACGTCTCCGACGCGGATTCGTCGTGGAACTCTGAGCACAAGCACCTCACCTCCGACGCGGACTCTGGCTACGACCCGGAGACCGAGTCGTCTGAAGAGTGGGAGGTGGACGTCATAGTCCTCTCTGACGACGAGCCGGATTCGCCGTCCGACTCTGAGCACGAGCACCTCACCTCCGACGCGGACTCTGGCAACGACCCAGAGACCGGGTCGTCTGAAGAGTGGGAGGTGGACGTCATCGTCCTCTTTGACGACGAGCCGGATGAGGTGCAGATGGCACCACGGGCTGTGCACCTCCCCATCGACGTGGATGCGCTGCCGGATGTTCCTGACCTCGTCGTCGTCAAGCAAGAGGAGGCGGACGAGGCGGACAAGGTGCCTGTGCGGGAAGACGAGGCAGACGGCAGGAAGGGGGAGAAGAATGCAAGCAACAAGAGTCCTGCAGATGGGGTGGTGCGGCGCTCGGAGAGGCTGAAGATGTTGAAGAAGAATTGAAGCAGAAGCCTTGAAGAAGATGTGATGCAGCTAAAGAAGAAGACTTTAGGTATGCTGATATAGTAGTGCAGCATATAAGTTAAGTATTTCGGCAATGTTGTTTAGGTGTGCTCATATATGCAGAGCATATAAGTTATTTTATGATGCTATGGTGTTGTTAAGTATGATGGTGAACTAATGTGTTAAACTAAGATGTTTAACTATGATGGTATGGTCAGTTATGCTAAACTAAGGTATGAATGTTGCTGTTTAGGTGTTGAAGTATCCAATGTTGTAGTTAGTTAGTTATGAATATTGTTGTCAGTTAACAATTTGAATGTCTGCATGTGGTGTACTGATGCATGACATCCCATGACTAGGGTCCATATGCAACAATTTGTTGCAACCAACTCTTTCCCAAAATAGAAGGGACCCCAAATGCATGTAGTAGGTACATATGCACATATTCAGTTAAACATTCAGAACTCTAAAAAATTCAGTTAACTGAAATTTTGTGCACTCAGATAACAAATTTAGTTTTCTTCTGGCTTTTATAACAGATTTGAGTTAGCTTAGTGCACTCAGATGACAAAACTCAGTACTGTTAACTATGACCAAATTCAGTTAACTCCCAAAATTCAGTTAACTGTCAAAGTATAGGTAACTGTCAATAATAAGACACTTCAATTAAATAAAAGTACTTAAATTGAAGTACATACTTCAGTACACAAATTAGACAAATTACTGAATACAAATAAGTCTGGAACTTCAAGTGCAAGGTCATACTGGACCTGCTACTAATGATTACAATAACCAGTGCATCACTCAAATTCTTCAAGCATCTCTTTCAGCTTCCTTATCTTGCCCTTGGTGTCTTCCTTATGTTTGAAAAGATCACCGATCATGTACTCTAACTTCTGAAGGAAATATGCCCTAGAGGCAATAATAAAGTTATTATTTATTTCCTTATATCATGATAAATGTTTATTATTCATGCTAGAATTGTATTAACCGGAAACATAATACATGCGTGAATACATAGACAAACAGAGTGTCACTAGTATGCCTCTACTTGACTAGCTCGTTGATCAAAGATGGTTAAGTTTCCTAACCATTGGCATGGGTTGTCATTTGATTAACGGGATCACACCATTAGGAGAATGATGTGATTGACTTGACCCATTCCGTTAGCTTAGCACCCGATCGTTTAGTATGTTGCTATTGCTTTCTTCATGACTTATACATGTTCCTATGACTATGAGATTATGCAACTCCCGTTTACCAGAGGAACACTTTGTGTGCTACCAAACGTCACAACGTAACTGGGTGATTATAAAGGTGCTCTACAGGTGTCTCCGAAGGTACTTGTTGGGTTGGCGTATTTCGAAATTAGGATTTGTCACTTCGATTGTCAGAGAGGTATCTCTGGGCCCTCTCGGTAATGCACATCACTTAAGCCTTGCAAGCATTGCAACTAATGAGTTAGTTGAGGGATGATGTATTACGGAATGAGTAAAGAGACTTGCCGGTAACGAGATCGAACTAGGTATTGAGATACCAACGATCGAATCTCGGGCAAGTAACATACCGATGACAAAGGGAACAATGTATGTTGTTATGCGGTCTAACCGATAAAGATCTTTGTAGAATATGTGGGAGACAATATGAACATCCAGGTTCCACTATTGGTTATTGATCGGAGACGTGTCTCGGTCATGTCTACATAGTTCTCGAACCCGTAGGGTCCGCACGCTTAACGTTTCGATGACAGTTATATTATGAGTTTATATGTTTTGATGTACCGAAGGTTGTTCGGAGTCCCGGATGTGATCACGGACATGACGAGGAGTCTCGAAATGGTCGAGACATGAAGATTGATATATTGGAAGCCTATGTTTGGATATCGAAAGTGTTCCGGGTGAAATCGGGATTTTACCGGAGTACCGGGAGGTTACCGGAACCCCCCGGGGACTTAATGGGCCTTAGTGGGCCTTGGTGGAAAGAGAGGAGAGGCGGCCAGGGCATGGGCCGCGCCCCTCCCCCTAGTCCGAATAGGACAAGGAGAGGGGGGCGGCGCCCCCCCTTTCTTCTTCTCATCCACCACTTTCCCCTCTCTCTCCTAGTCCAACAAGGAAAAGGGGGGAGTCCTACTCCCGGTAGGAGTAGGACTCCTCCTGGCGCGCCCCTTCTCTAGGCTGGCCGAACCCCCCTTGCTCCTTTATATACAGGGGCAGGGGGCACCCCATAGACACAACAATTGATCGTTTGATCTTTTAGCCGTGTGCGGTGCCCCCCTCCACCATAGTCCACCTCGATAATACTGTAGCAGTGCTTAGGCAAAGCCCTACATCGGTAGAACATCATCATCGTCACCACACCATCGTGCTGACGAACCTCTCCCTCAACACTCGGCTGGATGTGAGTTCGAGGGACGTCATCGGGCTGAACGTGTGCTGAACTCGGAGGTGTCGTACGTTCGGTACTTGATCGGTCGGATCGTGAAGACGTACGACTACATCAACCGCGTTGTGCTAACGCTTCCGCTTTCGGTCTACGAGGGTACGTGGACAACACTCTCCCCTCTCGTTGCTATGCATCACCATGATCTTGCATGTGCGTAGGAATTTTTTTGAAATTACTACGTTCCCCAACAGTGGTATCAGAGCCAGGTTTTATGCGTAGATGTCATATGCACAAGTAGAACACAAGTGAGTTGTGGGCGATATAAGTCATACTGCTTACCAGCATGTCATACTTTGGTTCAGCGGTATTGTTGGATGAAGCGGCCTGGACCGACATTACGTGTACGCTTACGCGAGACTGGTTCTACCGATGTGCTTTGCACACAGGTGGCTGGCGGGTGTTAGTTTCTCCAACTTTAGTTGAACCGAGTGTGGCTACACCCGGTCCTTGAGAAGGTTAAAACGTCACCAACTTGACAAACTATCGTTGTGGTTTTGATGCGTAGGTAAGAACGGTTCTTGCTAAGCCCGTAGCAGCCACGTAAAATTTGCAACAACAAAGTAGAGGACGTCTAACTTGTTTTTGCAGGGCATGTTGTGATGTGATATGGTCAAGACATGATGCTAAATTTTATTGTATGAGATGATCATGTTTTGTAACCGAGTTATCGACAACTGGCAGGAGCCATATGGTTGTCGCTTTATTGTATGCAATGCAATAGCCCTGTAATGCCTTACTTTATCACTAAGCGGTAGCGATAGTCGTGGAAGCATAAGATTGGCAAGACGACAATGATGCTACGATGGAGATCAAGGTGTCACGCCGGTGACGATGGTGATCATGACGGTGCTTCGGAGATGGAGTCACAAGCACAAGATGATGATGGCCATATCATATCACTTATATTGATTGCATGTGATGTTTATCTTTTATGCATCTTATCTTGCTTTTATTGACAGTGGCATTATAAGATGACCCCTCACTAAATTATCAAAGTATAAGTGTTCTCCCTGAGTATGCACCATTGCGAAAGTTCTTCGTGCTGAGACACCACGTGATGATCGGGTGTGATAGGCTCTACGAACAAATACAACGGGTGCAAAACAGTTGCACACGCGGAATACTCAGGTTAAACTTGACGAGCCTAGCATATAAAAGATATGGCCTCAGAACACGGAGACCGAAAGGTCGAGCGTGAATCATATAGTAGATATGATCAACATAGTGATGTTCACCATTGAAACTACTCCATCTCACGTGATGATCGGACATGGTTTAGTTGATATGGATCACGTGATCACTTAGAGGATTAGAGGGATGTCTATCTAAGTGGGAGTTCTTAAATAATATGATTAATTGAACTTAAATTTATCATGAACATAGTACCTGATAGTATCTTGCTTGTCTATGTTGATTGTAGATAGATGGCCCGTGCTGTTGTTCCGTTGAATTTTAATGCGTTCCTTGAGAAAGCAAAGTTGAAAGATGATGGTAGCAATTACACGGACTGGGTCCATAACTTGAGGATTATCCTCATTGCTGCTCAGAAGAATTACGTCCTAGAAGCACCGCTAGGTGTACCACCTGCACCAGCAACTGCAGACATTGTGAATGCCTGGCAAACACGTGTTGATGACTACTCGATAGTTCAATGCGCCATGCTTTATGGCTTAGAACCGGGACTTCAACGACGTTTTGAACGTCATGGAGCATATGAGATGTTCCAGGAGTTGAAGTTAATATTTCAAAAGAATGCCCGGATTGAGAGATATGAAGTCTCCAATAAGTTCTACAGTTGCAAGATGGAGGAGAATAGTTCTATCAGTGAGCATATACTCAAGATGTCTGGGTACTGCAATCACTTGATTCAACTGGGAGTTAATCTTCCGGATGATAGCGTCATTGACAGAATTCTCCAATCACTGCCACCAAGCTACAAGAGCTTCGTGATGAACTATAATATGCAAGGGATGTATAAGACAATTCCCAAGCTCTTCACAATGCTAAAGGCAGCGGAGGTAGAAATCAAGAAGGAGCATCAAGTGTTGATGGTCAATAAGACCACCAGTTTCAAGAAAAAGGGCAAAGGGAAGAAGAAGGGGAACTTCAAGAAGAACAACAAGCAAGTTGCTGAACAACAAGCAAGTTGCTACTCAGGAGAAGAAACCCAAGTCTGGACCTAAGCCTGAGACTGAGTGCTTCTATTGCAAGCAGACCGGTCACTGGAAGCGGAACTGCCCCAGGTATTTGGCGGATAAGAAGGATGGCAAGGTGAACAAAGGTATATGTGATATACATGTTATTGATGTGTACCTTACTAATGCTCGCAGTAGCACCTGGGTATTTGATACTGGTTCTGTTGCTAATATTTGCAACTCGAAATAGGGGCTACGGATTAAGCGAAGATTGGCTAAAGACGAGGTGATGATGCGTGTGGGAAATGGTTCCAAAGTCGACGTGATCGCGGTCGGCACGCTACCTCTACATCTACCTTCGGGATTAGTATTAGACCTAAATAATTGTTATTTGGTGCCAGCGTTGAGCATGAACATTATATCTGGATCTTGTTTGATGCGAGACGGTTATTCATTTAAATCAGAGAATAATGGTTGTTCTATTTATATGAGTAATATCTTTTATGGCCATGCACCCTTGAAGAGTGGTCTATTTTTGCTAAATCTCGTTAGTGGTGATACACATATTCATAATATTGAAGCCAAAATATGGAGAGTTGATATTGATAGTGCAACTTATTTGTGGCGCTGCCGTTTAGGTCATATCGGAGTAAAGCGCATGAAGAAACTCCATACTGATGGACTTTTGGAACCACTTGATTGTGAATCACTTGTACTTGCGAACCGTGCCTCATGGGCAAGATGACTAAACGTCGTTCTCCGGAACTATGGAGGGAGCAACAGATTTGTTAGAGATCATACATACATATGTATGTGGTCCGATGAATGTTGAGGCTCGTGGCGTATATCGTTATTTTCTCACCTTCACAGATGATTTAAACAGATATGGGTATATCTACTTAATGAAACATAAGTCTGAAATATTTGAAAAGTTCAAAGAATTTCAGAGTGAAGTTGAAAATCATCGTAACAAGAAAATAAAGTTTCTACGATCTCATCGTGGAGGAGAATATTTGAGTTATGAGTTTGGTCTTCATTTGAAACAATGCGGAATAGTTTCGCAACTCACGCCACCCGGAACACCACAACGTAATGGTGCGTCCGAACGTCATAATCGTACTTTACTAGATATGGTGCGACCTATGATATCTGTTACTGATTTACCGCTATCGTTTTGGGGTTATGCTTTAGAGACGACCACATTCACCTTAAATAGGGCACCATCGAAATCCGTTGAGACAACGCCTTATGAACTATGGTTTGGTAAGAAACCAAAGTTGTCGTTTCTGGAAGTTTGGGGTTGCGATGCTTATGTGAAAAAGCTTCAACCTGATAAGCTCGAACCCAAATCGGAGAAATGTGTCTTCATTGGATACCCAAAGGAGACTGTTGGGTACACCTTCTATCATAGATCTGAAGGCAAGACTTTTGTTGCTAAATTCAGAGTTTTTTTAGAGAAGGAATTTCTCTCGAAAGAAGTGAGTGGGAGGAAAGTAGAACTTGATGATGTAACTGTACCTGCTCCCTTATTGGAAAGTAGTTCATCACAGAAACTAGTTTCTGCGACACCTACACCAATTAGTGAGGAAGTTAATGATGATGATCATGAAACTTTGGATCAAGTTGTTACTGAACCTCGTAGGTCAACCAGAGTAAGATCTGCGCCAGAGTGGTACGGTAATCCTGTTCTGGAAGTTATGTTACTAGACCATGACGAACCTACGAACTATGAAGAAGCGATGGTGAGCCCAGATTCCGCAAAATGGCTTGAAGCCATGAAATCTGAGATGGGATCCATGTATGAGAACAAAGTGTGGACTTTGGTTGACTTGCCCGTTGATCGGCAAGCAATTGAGAATAAATGGATCTTCAAGAAGAAGACTGACGCTGACGGTAATGTTACTGTCTATAAAGCTCGACTTGTTGCAAAAGGTTTTCGACAAGTTCAAGGGATTGACTACGATGAGACCTTCTCACCCTTAGCGATGCTTAAGTCTGTCTGAATCCTGTTAGCAATTGCCGCATTTTATGATTATGAAATTTGGCAAATGGATGTCAAAACTGCATTCCTGAATGGATTTCTGGAAGAAGAGTTGTATATGATGCAACCAGAAGGTTTTGTCGATCCAAAGGGATCTAACAAAGTGTGCAAGCTCCGGCGATCCATTTATGGACTGGTGCAAGCCTCTCGGAGTTGGAATAAACGCTTTGATAGGGTGATCAAAGCATTTGGTTTTATACAAACTTTTGGAGAAGCCTGTATTTACAAGAAAGTGAGTGGGAGCTCTGTAGCATTTATAATATTATATGTGGATGACATATTGTTGATTGGAAATGATATAGAATTTCTGGATAGCATAAAAGGATACTTGAATAAGAGTTTTTCAATGAAAGACCTCAGTGAAGCTGCTTATATATTGGGCATTCAGATCTATAGAGATAGATCAAGACGCTTAATTGGACTTTCAGAAAGCACATACCTTGACAAAGTTTTGAAGAAGTTCAAAATGGATCCAGCAAAGAAAGGGTTCTTGCATGTGTGACAAGGTGTGAAATTGAGTAAGACTCAATGCCCGACCACTGCAGAAGATAGAGAAAAAATGAAAGACGTTCCCTATGCTTCAGCCATAGGCTCTATCATGTATGCAATGTTGTGTACCAGACCTGATGTGTGCCTTGCTATAAGTCTAGCAGGGAGGTACCAAAGTAATCCAGGAGTGGATCACTGGACAGTGGTCAAGAACATCCTGAAATACCTGAAAAGGACTAAGGATATGTTTCTCGTTTATGGAGGTGACAAAGAGCTCATCGTAAACGGTTACGTTGATGCAAGCTTTGACACTGATCCAGACGATTCTAAATCGCAAACTGGATACGTGTTTACATTGAACGGTGGAGCTGTCAGTTGGTGCAGTTCTAAACAAAGCTTTGTGCCGGGATCTACATGTGAAGAGGAGTACATAGATGCTTCGGAAGCAGCAAATGAAGGAGTCTGGATGAAGGAGTTCATATCTGATCTAGGTGTAATACCTAGTGCATCGGGTCCAATGAAAATCTTTTGTGACAATACTGGTGCAATTGCCTTGGCGAAGGAATCCAGATTTCACAAGAGAACCAAGCACATCAAGAGACGCTTCAATTCCATCCGGGATTTAGTCCAGGTGGGAGACATAGAAATTTGCAAGATACATACGGATCTGAATGTTGCAGACCCATTGACTAAGCCTCTTCCACGAGCAAAACATGATCAACACCAAGGCTCCATCGGTCTTAGAATCATTACTGTGTAATCTAGATTATTGACTCTAGTGCAATTGGGAGACTGAAGGAAATATGCCCTAGAGGCAATAATAAACTTATTATTTATTTCCTTATATCATGATAAATGTTTATTATTCATGCTAGAATTGTATTAACCGGAAACATAATACATGTGTGAATACATAGACAAACAGAGTGTCACTAGTATGCCTCTACTTGACTAGCTCGTTGATCAAAGATGGTTAAGTTTCCTAACCATTGACATGGGTTGTCATTTGATTAACGGGATCACACCATTAGGAGAATGATGTGATTGACTTGACCCATTCCTTTACCTTAGCACCCGATCGTTTAGTATGTTGCTATTGCTTTCTTCATGACTTATACATGTTCCTATGACTATGCGATTATGCAACTCCCGTTTACCGGAGGAACACTTTGTGTGATACCAAACGTCACAACGTAACTGGGCGATTATAAAGGTGCTCTACAGGTGTCTCCGAAGGTACTTGTTGGGTTGGCGTATTTCGAGATTAGGATTTGTCACTCTGATTGTCGGAGAGGTATCTCTGGGCCCTCTCGGTAATGCACATCACTTAAGCCTTGCAAGCATTGCAACTAATGAGTTAGTTGCGGGATGATGTATTACAGAACGAGTAAAGAGACTTGCCGGTAACGAGATTGAACTAGGTATTGAGATACCAACGATTGAATCTCGGGAAAGTAACATACCGATTACAAAGGGAACAACGTATGTTGTTATGTGGTCTGACCGATAAAGATCTTCATAGAAAATGTGGGAGACAATATGAACATCCAGGTTCCGCTATTGGTTATTGACCGGAGACGTGTCTCGGTCATGTCTACATAGTTCTCGAACCCGTAGGGTCCGCACGCTTAACGTTTCGATGACAGTCGTATCATGAGTTTATATGTTTTGATGTACCGAAGGTTGTTCGGAGTCCCGGATGTGATCACAGACATGACGAGGAGTCTCGAAATGGTCGAGACATGAAGATTGATATATTGGAAGCCTATGTTTGGATATCGGAAGTGTTCCGGGTGAAATCAGGATTTTACCGGAGTACCAGGAGGTAACCGGAACCCCCCGGGGACTTAATGGGCCTTAGTGGGCCTTTGTGGAAAGAGAGGAGAGGCGGCCAGGACATGGGCCGCGCCCCCTCCCCCTAGTCCGAATAGGACAAGGAGAGGGGGGCGACGCCCTCCCTTCCTTCTTCTCCTCCACCTCTTTCCCCTCCTAGTCCAACAAGGAAAAGGGGGGAGTCCCAGGAGTAGGACTCCTCCTGGCGCGCCCCTTCTCTAGGCCGGTCACACCCTCCCTTGTTCCTTTATATACAGGGGCAGGGGGCACCCCATAGACGCAACAATTGATCGTTTGATCTCTTTAGCCGTGTGCGGTGCCCCCTCCACCATAGCCCACCTCGATAATACCGTAGCAGTGCTTAGGCGAAGCCCTGCATCGGTAGAACATCATCATTGTCACCACGCCGTCGTGCTGACGAAACTCTCCCTCAACACTCGGCTGGATCGGAGTTCGAGGGACGTCATCGGGCTGAACGTGTGCTGAACTCGGAGGTGTCGTACGTTCCGTACTTGATCGGTCGGATCGTGAAGACGTACGACTACATCAATCGTGTTGTGCTAACGCTTCCGCTTTCAGTCTACGAGGGTACGTGGACAACACTCCCCTCTCGTTGCTATGCATCACCATGATCTTGCGTGTGCGTAGGATTTTTTTTTTGAAATTACTACGTTCCCCAACAACTTCTTCTTCTCTTGTTTCAGCACATTCCTCTCCAGCACCAGGTTGTCCCTCTCTTGCACCAGACTGTCCCTCTCTTCCATGATATTGTCCCTCTCCTGCTTCATGAGGTCCCTCTCTTTCTCTGCCTTGGCCCTCACAACTTGATGAATGTTTGTGAATGATTTGTCAGACATCTTCTTATCCAAATCTTCCTTCATGTCAGCCAGAGCTAGTTGTGTGTTGCCTAGTTGGGCCAGAACTTGCTCCTTCTCATCCACCATTTGAGCAAAATCAACCTTAAAAAACCCCAAGTCTTTTTCCATCTTTTCCTTCTCTCTCACAACCCTAAGATTTTCTGCAGCATTAACTACATTGTCCTGGAGCCTAAGCTTGTTCTCATCTTCATACATGCCCCAAATCCTAGCTAGGCTCATCTTCAAAGGGGCAGGCCACTTAGGGTCAACCCACTCCAGATAGCTGCATTTAGGTATCTTCTACAAATTTGCAACAAAGAAAAATATTCAGTACAATGAAAAAAAATAGTTATATACTGGCTCAACTACACTACAAATGTTCAGTTTACATGAAGAACAAACAGTTTACTTGAGCAAAATTTGTCAGCTTCCACACATTCAGAGTTACAAACAACAAGATTCAGTTAACTGACAGATCTAACTGAATGTATTCACTTAATTTAAAGAACTACAAACAAACAACAAATTCAGAGTTACAAACAACAATCCACAATATTCACTTAATTTAAAGAACTACAAACAAAACAAAAACATTCAGTTAACTGACAGAAGCAAAAACAACAACATAAACACTGAATCTAGCTGTCAACACAACTGAATCAAACTGACCAATGAATCAAACACTGAATCAAACTGCCAGAACTAAACTGTTGAATCAAACTGACCAAATGAGCTACTAACCTTCTGTGCACAAGCTAGGAATCTCCTCCCACCATCCACTGATTCAAATGCCACCAGCTTCTCACACACACACACACTACAAGAAATCTGTTAATACATGACGGATCTAGTCTGTCACAGATTAGTGAGAAACTGTCATGGGTGCCCATCCTTGACGGATTTAAAATCCGTCATGTATATCGCGTCATAATTTAATATCGTACCAGTCATGACGGTTCTTGGCCGTCATGGATCTGCCCCAGGCCCGCCCAGGCCCAAGCCTTTGTGACGGAATAATCTGTCATGGACTAACGCCACGTAGGATTTTCAATTGACTATTTCGAATGATGTGGCTGCCTACGTGGATACTATTTTTCGTCATGAAATCCGTCATGGATTTAGGCAAAATTTAAAAGGCAGTTTAAATTTGCTTGAGCCCATTAGCCCATTTCTTTTGGCCAAAGTTTGACCCAGTATGTTTTTAACATAATGCGATACACAAATCCTAATGCCAATTTTGGCCCAACAAAAATTATTTGCATGGTGTGAAACATTACAAAGTTTATCACATACATCTGTACGTATCTACAGCATAGCAGTTTAAAAAAATCCTCTACAAAATGATAACATACAACATAGGTTGAGAAAATATACCACACAACAGAGTTATATATGAACCAATACAATCCATTTTACATCAACAGAACACATAAACTATCGAGTCTGTTGTTATTCAGGCTCTTGCCGTCGACGCTCTTGATGGCAACCATCATGCCGTGGATGATTGTGATGGGCAGCACCAAGTAGCACTCTATCCAATATTACCTAGCATATTTACAAAAATATTAGATATTTGGAGATATGAATGGATGGTAGAAATAAGAGAATTGCAACAAAAATAAAAAATGAATTACATGATGTCCAGAATTCCTAAATCTTATAGTGCCTATAGATGGAGTATAAAACAAGAGTAAACATGTGGTTTCTTAAAATTAAGACAAAGAAAAGTGTGTCAAATGAAATTCAAATGACAAAGTGAAAAAATACACATCACAGAGCTCCAAGTACTATAGCAGCAGTAGTTGAGGCCATATAAACCCGCCAACGAAATGGCATATCACTAACAAACAATATCCCCCCATGATGTGTAAACTTGTTGACACATGAACATTTGAAGTTTATGTCATCCGGGTCGACGAGCAGCAGCAATGTTTATGTTGCAACTACACCTCAAAGGGCTAAGAAATAGTAAACAATACTTGTCTGCCAAGTGAACTTCAAATGGCATGGAAAATTTCACCAAAGAATATGATACAGTTTCCTTGAGAGATCTCCCACACTTAGTTTTATTCATGGAACATTAAGCTATGTATTTGTTATTAGATGAAAACTCAAAATTTGTAATGTAATGGACTATGAAACTTGAAAATACTTGATAAACAATGAAATAATAGATAGGGAAGTGCAGCTTGAAATGATCATGCATCGTTTATATTCATTCAGGATATACAGAAAAGCTTTTCTATCATAAACCCATTGATTTTATTATCCTGTTACTTCTGTGCATAACAATTTTATATGCTGCCCACTTGACCAACATAGTACTACTATTTATAAGGAAAAACAATAATGAAACGAAATGAACCAGTATATATTTATACAAGGTGGCAGCAGTAGGACGCATTGCTCCCACTTCACGAATCAGACTACAAATTTAGTCTGATGCACGGATATATAGGTACGTTCAGACTACAAATTTGAAGTAGGAGCAAGGCTTGCACAAACCAGTATATATTTATACAAAGTGGCAGCGGTAGGAATAAGGCTTGCACGAATCATACTACAAATTTAGTCTATATATATATATCTTAAAAATTACTTCACGTTAATGAAGGTACAAGCTGAATCAGAACACATGTAAAAGTAATCACTGATATAGGTACAGATGCTGAAACCTTCCAGGACACAAGCAAGAAGATAAATTGGATTTTTTTTATGTAACTTCAAGGTCTAGAAATGCACAAAGATATTCATTGGTGGACATTGTGAAGGCAATACTATTTTTTGTCTAAATTTATGAAATCAATAATCTGATCGTGTTAGGTAGTTGTCAAGCATGTCTTACCATCAACGTTGTGTGCATTTAGGCATTCTAGGTGTCCTATATTTATGCCAGATACTGGACTGTAACTTCGACCAATTTTTCCAACATAACCGGTGTGCTCTCTGCTCTCTGCGCTATCCTTACTCCCTTTCACTTCCAAAAATATCAGAATAAGTGAGGATGGATATACAGTTGTTTGCCAACATTCAGTTCGTTCACAACCATGTTTGTAAGGCAACAAAAACAAAGATATATTTTGTATGCCCATAGTTCTACCCAAGTTTCAGCCATGAGATGAAGTTCCTTCCTGAAAACCAGCTAAGGCCTTGTACAACTTACTACAACTGGATCAAAGAAGCACACGATCTCACTTTAAGGAAGAGACAGAATAACTTATCTCAGATGACCCAGACATGCAGAGCCGAGTAATGGGCGCCTGTCCAACGCTTCAGTCCATGCATGTTAGGCCGTGGTCGGGGTTAGCGGAACCCACTGTTGTTCCACGCCGCCATCAGGGAGGAAGAAGCAAAGGCCAGAGGTTGGCCGCACCGCTGCGATCCAGTATGTGTGCGTGAGATGTATGCCAATCAATCAAAGAAACTTGTTAGATACACACAGGAAAAAATCTGATCATGTTTCAGTGGTTTGTCATGTCATGTTCAGATTCAGAATAAGCTAATAGAACCCAGCACAGCAAGAAACTAAACTTGCTTATGGAAATATCTCCTTAAGTTAAAGTGTTAACCATCAAGATTTTTTAACATTTGTGAATCACATCTATACATTGAGAAAGTAAGATTAATAGCAAATCGAATGGCAAGAAATGAAAACAAGTACAGCTCTAGCAGTCTACCGATATGGCGCTCTCGTTGCATTGAAATTTTATTCAGATGTTTCAAAATACCATTTTGTTTTTTGTCCTGTGTGCAGATATTTCTTTTGGGGGCGTTCAATTTTGCTCCAAAGACACCGACTAACCTAGACTGAAATGTTTGCCTACTCAGTTTCAGATCGATCCTCTCAACCTGTTCTATTCTATTCTAGCTGTAGAATTAGGTAGCCACAGACCAAAATCAATGAAGATACTGATTCGTGGAAATTATCTTGGGGTAAAAGACGAACTGACCAAGAAGCTATGAGATTAGTACAAAGAAAAAAGAAAAAGAACAAGAACAAGTGGATCTTGAGTTTCGGTGTATGGGGCGGGCGGGAGATCAGACCTCATGGACGAGGAAGGAAACGGCGATGCCGTTGCGCTGCTCCCTCTACTGAGCCATGCCATAGGCCACCGCACGGCCACTCCGCTCCGACAAGCCGTCGTCGGGTTTGACCTCCATGCTGGATCAGCACAAAAGTTCGCAAAGGTAAGAGGTCCGCCTGAACTGAATTGGATTTAGTTCGATTCTTTGCTGCAAAAGATAGTAGATGTGCTAGTGCGTCCTTACCAGCAGAGGGAGGAAGAATCATGGGAGCCGATCCAGATCCAATACAGAGAGGGACGGGAATTTCCTCCACTTCCAGGCGTGCTCTGGTTGGTTCCGGTGGAGGAGCAGGAGCTGGATGACGGGCAGGAGCAGCACGGCGGTCGTGCAAAGGAGGAGGATACGGTGACGCGGTGTGGGCAGGGCAGGAAGTCGCTAACTAGAGAGGGCCAAGATGGGGGCGACGGCGGAGGAGGAGAAAGATTGGGAGTGTCTCTAGGGTTAGGTTTTATATACGGGGAATGGTTTAGGGCTTCAGGCGGGCTTAGGTGGGCTTGCGGGCTGTACCAGTCTGTCCATGACGGTTTCCGAATCTGTCACCGCAAATCCGTCATGTATTAACACATTTCTTGTAGTGACACACACATTCATGCTCACATCTAGAACTCAGATCTATGGCCAGGCCGCTCCATTCCACACACAAGATGGTGGCAGGTAGCTAAAACAAAAGTAAATCAGCTTCATTTACTAACTAACAATGCACACCCAAAGAAACCCTAACTAACCCTACCACAGAAAGAGAGAGATCTAACCTGCACTTCACTGCAGACTGACTCAGCGTCGGACGAGCTGCCAGAATCGCTCCAGGAAACCATGGCCACGAGCTGTGCAAATGTTCAAGGTAGGGGATGGGGGAAGGGACCTTGCTGCCGGCGACAGAGGTAGAGGGAGAGAGAGAGCGAGAGGGAGATCGAGAGGATGGAGAATGGGGAACAGAAAGGAGAAAGGGGGACAACAACGATAGGTGGTGGGGTGGGGGAACATGAGGAACGGGACCAGCGACGGGGTGCAGTGCAGGTTGAATTGAGTAGACGGCAAGGGCCTTTGTGCAAAATTGCCAAAGCTGACCGGTCCACCCTCTGGACTGCCACATGTCACGCTGTGAGTGGCTGTGGACCAAATCATCACATAGGGTGTTAAGTTTGTGGAGTCCTGAGTCACATTTTGCAAGTTTTGGACTAAAACATCACATTTGGTGCAAGTTTATGGACTTGGGGTGCTATTACCTCTTGATATGAAGAGACCAATGTGCCACCGACCAGCGGGCCCAGTGAGAAAACGGGGCGAGCGCGCGAGCGTCCGTTTTGTGTCCACGCCGACGCAAATCCGGTTAAAAATGAGTCGAAAATGGGTCGGCAGTCGAACGAAAGCGGACGCGCGTCCGTTTGGGTCGGCGCGTTGGGCCGACTTTTCTGTCCGCCAGGGCCGTCTCCAGAAATTCGGGGCCCCGGTGCGAAGAGCAAAATGGGGCCCTGAGATTTAAAAAAAATATCATAACTCAAGCATAATCACTTAACTGTATAATTAAATTTATATTATTTCGTATAATGTTTAGAAAATTCTCGAATATCAATGCAAAATATCAAAACCAATAAACTGACCTCATGCTCTATTGAAAAATGGCATCCGTCTTGTGTTTATTGAAATGTAATCTTTAATTATATCTTCACCTCTAATTTCTATTTCTTCTTACGATTTAAGGAACAAGAATCATACTTTCTTCTAGAACTAGAATCCATGACTGTTTCTGTTTATGAACCACCAAACAAAAATAATATCAATGCATTTGAACTGACAAGCTCACATGAAATATAGGCTTGTATAGATAGTTAGTTAGAATCAGAAAGAACCTTGATTTTCGACTTGGACGACAGGACGAGCAACTACTGAAATTCTTGAATATGTGACAACTTCTGAACTTCAACAACTAGACAAAAAATCGTTTCAAAACATATCAGTACAATCCTAATACAACTTATGCAGTTTGTATCAAGACTAAGAAAAGGGGAGGATCGTACAGCGCAGGGCACCGGGCACCGGATGGTCTTCGTCTTCTGTTCCTGTTAGGCGGCACGGCAGTGTCGGCCGGCCGCCGGCGTAGTGGCGTCTCGCGCTCGCAAGTTCCCGTGCAGTTCTGCTTCCGCCTGTTTCGCCCGTCGCCTGGCTGCAAAACGATCGCCACCGATTCAGTCGAAGCGAAGATGAGATGGAAAGCGAAGCGATTAGGGAATAAGAAACGGAAGTTACGGGGTACGTGCACTTGCTACGCTGGGGTTGCCGTTTCGTCTACGATGACTAGGATCGATCCACGCGACGAGGGGGCAGCTCGTATGGCTCGTGGCCTTGAGCGGATCAGGCCCACGAAGGCTCAAACGAGTTTCAGGCGACACACAGAGGAAACGTTCGGCTAAAACTGATTTTTTTAGACTTCGGACATACATATATGGACCCTAATTGGGGCCCCAGGGATTTGGGGGCCCTGTGCGAGCGCACAGCTCGCACAGTCCCCTCAACGGCCCTGCTGTCCGTGCCGATCCAAACGGATGACGGCGGACGAAATGGGTCGCATAATTGGAGTTGCTCTTATAGCATATTTTTCTACTTGAAACTGACTGGTTAACACCTGTTCCAACAACCTACCGCATCAGGAAAGTTACTGGAAAAGACTAAACTTGTGGAACTATACTTGTATTTCAAGAACAAACACCCTGATGCATCATATAATTGGCCGCACCCGGAGCAGGCCATGTCTCTTCAATCTCTCTGTGGCGCAACGTAAATTCGTACGTACATCCCCGTCCTCTTCCGTGCTTTCCCGGTCGTCTCCGGGCACTGCTGTCCGGTGTAGTACGCCCGATCGCATCACCGCTCCCCATCCATCCGTCCGTCCGTCTCCAAAAATCCAAACTTTCACCGGCGAGGGAGGGAGGGCGAGGGAGGGAGGGCGAGAGCGAGAGGAATAAAAAGGACGGGCATTGCTTCCCTCAGTCCACCTCGCTCGCTCCTCAGATCTAATCATTATTTAATCCTTTTCACCTCCAGCGCCTCGCCACATGAGCGCTCCTCCCTCCTCCTCCCCCTCCCCCGCTCCGATCCCCCAGCCCGCCGCAACCCTAGCCCCCGCCGGCATGGGCGGCGCGGCGGCGGACGACGACTCCTCCGGCTCGCCGCCGTCGCGGATGTCGGACGACGACGACGACGACGGCGGCGGCGGGGCGGGAGGCGGCGACAGGTGGGCGCCGGATCTGAGGGGCTGCGGCAACGGCGGGAGGTGGGCGCCGCCGGACCAGGTGCTGGAGAACGTGCTGGAGAGCGTGCTCGAGTTCCTCACGGCGGCGCGCGACCGCAACGCGGCCTCGCTCGTCTGCCGCTCCTGGTACCGCGCCGAGGCGCAGACGCGCCGCGAGCTCTTCATCGGCAACTGCTACGCCGTCTCGCCGCGCCGCGCCGTCGAGCGCTTCGGGGGCGTGCGGGCCGTCGTGCTCAAGGGGAAGCCCCGCTTCGCGGACTTCAGCCTCGTGCCCCACGGCTGGGGCGCCTACGTCTCCCCCTGGGTCGCCGCGCTCGGCCCCGCCTACCCGCGCCTCGAGCGCATCTGCCTCAAGCGGATGACCGTCTCCGACGACGAGCTCGCGCTCATCCCCAAGTCCTTCCCGCTCTTCAAGGAGCTCTCGCTCGTCTGCTGCGACGGCTTCACCACCCGCGGCCTCGCCGTCATCGCCGAGGGCTGCCGGTGCGGTTCTCTTCCCTTTCTCGTCTTTGGGTATCAACGAACGTATCAACTTTACGGGCTGGGACGGTATCGTACTGCCATTGGCGCATTTGTTCATTTCTCAGCTGCATCATGCCATTCCCCGCTTTATTTAATGTGCACGCCTACTCCTTTATGCTTTTTTCGGTTTTATTGGTCCGACTTTGCCCTGGATCAGAATCTGATCTAGGCTACAGTAGCTTTTATTGCCGCGCCGGGTTCTCATCCCTACACGTTCTCTCAAAGCTAGATCTTTATTGTTCTTGAGCTCTACTCAGTTCGTGACACTTGGTAGTGCCACACTCGAATCTTTGCCGTTAGTAGCACTCAACTTTTGATCGTTTTCTTGTCATGGTTATGGCAAATAGTTCTAGCAAACAAATGTCTCAAACTATGATATACTAGTACTCAAGAGTGGTATCATCTTATGGATCGTTGCATTTATTTTTTAGGCATCTTCGGGTACTGGACCTGACTGAAGATTATTTCCATGAGGAGGAGAGCGAGGTGGTGGATTGGATCTCCAAGTTTCCAGAGAGCAACACGTCGCTGGAATCGCTTGTATTTGATTGTGTTAGTGTCCCATTCAACTTTGAGGCCCTGGAGGCACTTGTTGCACGCTCACCAGCTCTGCGTCGTCTGCGCGTCAATGATCATGTGTCGATAGAGCAGTTGCGTCGTCTCATGGCAAGGGCACCCCATCTAACTCACCTTGGCACTGGATCATTCCGATCTGAGCCAGGCCCTGGGGGTGCTTTGTCTGTGTCTGAGCTCGCTACCTCTTTCGCAGCGTCCAGATCACTTGTTTGTTTGTCAGGTTTCTTGGATGCCAATGCAGCATACCTCCCAGCAATCTACCAAGTTTGTGCCAATCTCACTTCCCTCAATTTTAGCTTTGCGGGTCTAACTGATGAAGAGTTCATACCAGTTATTCGCCACTGCGTCAATCTTCGCACTTTATGGGTAACTATTTTGTGAATTTTTTTTGCCGTCACATTGATAGATATATTGGTTTATGTACTTTGACATCAGGTGTTGGTGTTCCAATTTCTTATTGTAGGTTCTTGATACTGTGGGTGATGAAGGCCTTAGGGCTGTGGCTGAAACATGCTCAAATCTCCGTGAGCTACGTGTTTTTCCTCTGGATGCCACTGAGGATTCTGAGGGCTCAGTCTCAGATATTGGTCTCCAGGCAATCTCAGAAGGCTGCCGAAAGCTCGAATCAATTCTCTACTTTTGCCAGCGCATGACAAATGCAGCAGTAATTGCTATGTCCGAGAACTGCCCTGACCTTTTGGTGTTCCGCCTCTGTATTATGGGCCGCCACCGCCCTGATCGGATTACCGGGGCGCCCATGGATGAGGGTTTTGGGGCGATTGTGATGAACTGCAAGAAGCTCACCAGACTCTCAGTCTCTGGCCTGCTCACTGATAAGGCGTTTGCATACATTGGGAGACACGGAAAACTCATAAAGACTCTGTCTGTTGCCTTTGCTGGGAATAGTGACATGTCTCTTCAGCATGTGTTTGAGGGGTGCACTAGGTTGCAGAAGCTCGAGGTCAGAGATAGCCCTTTTGGCGACAAAGGATTGCTCTCTGGCCTGAACTATTTTTACAACATGAGGTTCTTTTGGATGAACTCATGCAGGCTAACTGTGAAGGGTTGTGGGGATGTAGCTCAGCAAATGCCTAATCTGGTGGTTGAAGTAATGAAGGAAAATGAAGGGGAAATGGATACCGTTGATAAGCTGTACCTGTATCGATCGTTGGCAGGACCAAGGGAAGATGCTCCATCATTTGTCAACATCTTGTAGTACTGCCATTGAAGAAGTTTGTTGTACGGTCATGTTTGTTCTACTATTCCCGATCATTGCTGTTGTATTCCTGTTCAAGTATTCCAGAGCCAGAGAGGAAGCTCCCCGCGGATGATTTTGAATTGTGGGGAATTGAATGCATCATTTAATTAAGCAAACCATCAATTATTCTTCTCTGGGCTGATTGTGTCGAGACTTGAACCTGTACGAGGTTTCTTTGATGTATGTACCTTGGTGAGGCATCTCATCTTGTGAGTCACTGTATTCCCAATGGAATCTGAGTTATTTTCCTGGCCAGCACCAGACTGATGCCTTTGTTGTACCGTAGTTGAGTTGTCGGAACCGATTAGTGATTGCACAGAGATTGGCTGCAGGTCGACTCCAATTCGGCAGCAGAGATTTTACATGGTTCCTTTTGCCCTCAAGTCTCCAGCCATTGATGTTTTGCCATGTACTGTTCAGTCTATCTGCTCAGACGAAGGAACGGCATTATCTATGTTGCAATGTTCCATCAACTTTTTTGCCTTGTATTTTAGATTATCCCAGCTACGATAAATTTTCTCTTCCCATTTTTTATAGTTTCCTCAACTTATTTTTGTAGATCAATGTAGACCACTATCACTTTTCCTGGTCACAACCTTCTGCTGTTATTAATCAAGAAGATATTGGATGATGAAATTCAGTCAGCATCAATTTGTTACCACGTTCTCCTTGCTTTGTTGCCTGTTCATTTGCCATGATCATGCTAGTACTTTGATTATGACTGCTCTGTTGCTACCACCACAGCAATAAATGCCCTCTGCCTGTGTATTGGCACATGATAAGGACATGACCTACTAATGATTTGATCTCAAGAGTGGTCCTTGGTCCTTGTTTCATGTAGATCTGCATGACATCCACTGTCAGATGGTGATCTGCCTTTCCACCCTTCTCCTCTGTAGATCCCTGGAGGGTTCAAAAGCTCAAAGCTCCCAATGGGCAGAGCCTGCACCTTCCACAAGGCAAGAGGAAAAAGGTAATGGTTTTACTCCCTGACACATTAACATGTACTCTTATGTTCTAAAATACTCCCTACGTCGCAAAATAAGTGTCCCAAAGTTGTACTAAAGTTGAGACACTTATTTTAGGACGGAGAGAGTAATTGGCTAGACAAAGGTGTGTGCTGATGATTTGTAGATCTCTGCCTTCCCTGAGGGGGCTGGCTGTCACTGGATTCTAGCTTGTTATGACTAATCCAACTCTTATCCTGGTTCCAAAAATACCCACAACTTGAATCAAAACCAGATATTTGTGTCCAAAAAAGTTTCTTCAGCTTTTGTTGAAGCATTGCCCAGTTGGTGCTAATTCAACAGTCACTACTCCCTCACTTTACTGGCAGTACTAAATATTCATCACATATCCTTATAAGCATCTTATGAAGTCAGACCTGATGTAACCCAAGTCTAGATAAACACAAGCCACAGTTCTTGTCCATGTGCAGTGGACTCTTATCCAGAGTTCTCTGCTTTTCCCCCCTCAACTCCGAGCCAATCAATCGGTCGCGGAGTAGGAGCCGCAATGATTCTGTTTCAAAACCCTTTTAGGTTTACTTGGTAGTTTGGCAGTGTCAACCATTAATCTATCCTCAGCATCTTATAAGTCAGCCTTAACACTACGCAAACACAAGCCACCTTTTCTTGTCGATGCGACACGAGGCCCTTATCCACTAATTGTTTCTCCCTGCCTTTTGCTCGACTGAAAGCTGGAAAATCAACTGGGGAGTAGGAAAACAGTGGAGCCATGATCATTGTGCTCCTAAGCCTTTTTAGGTTTGCTTGGTAGTGTCAACTGTTAAATCTATGCTCGGCATGCTACTAGTCAGCCTTGGTCCTTGGATGTAACCCCAGCACTATGTAAACACAAGGCACCTTTTCTTGTCGAATGTGAAATCAAATGAGATCCTTATCCATTAATTTTCTAGAATTTCCTCAACTTGAAGCCAGGAGATCAGTCGGGAAGTAGAAAAACAGAGTCGCCATGCTCGTTTTTTTTCCTTCCAAAAATCCATGTAGATTTACTTACCAAACGAACAAATGTTGTTGCCATAATATTTGCTCCTAGATCTTCCTCAAAGTTGAGTCACTTTTTGGGACAAAGTAATCCCTTGGCTAAAGCTGTGGATGAAAACCAAAACAGTTTTGCTAAGTCTCGGTCGACTTAGACTTCGTTATGTCTCAGTCGTGCTATATTCCTTTGATCTTCCATGAAGATTCGTACAATAAATTTCTTTTCATTTTTTCCTTTTCCTTCCTAAATACTATATCACTTGACCGAGGCATGGTTAAGTCTCAGTCGGCTGAGACATAAACACACCTAAACCAAAATCCCTGTTCTTCCATGATATTTCTACTATATTGATTCCAAAAGGAAGAAATGCTACGTCGTCGAAAGATTATTTTTGCGAGAATACGTCGTCGGGAAGGTCACATCAACTTCTCCAATGTTCTGCTACGGCACGTCGCATATCCAACCCGCTTTTCACTTTGTAGTATGGCAGGGAAAGGAAAAAATCTCGCAAGTAGCCATCCGAAAATCAAGAGCACAAATCTTTTGGACAAGTCTCTACCAACGAGGTCATGTGGTGCGCGGGCAAAGAACGTGAAACCTCCAGGCGCGAGTCGCTGTCTTCCTTGCCAGCCACCATCCGCCCGCCCAGAGGAAATCAATTATTGGGACGAGACAGAGCAGCTTACCGCCCCATGATCGATAGCAAAGGCCCGCGCGACGCCACGAGACGGCGACACATATGCCGCCTACGCCGTGCAGCACATGAGCTAGGAGTAGATTTTCATGGCCAAAGTCTACCGAGGGCCGCCGAATCGATCGCCGTCGACGGTCAGTCGTCGTCCCACGCAAACCCCTCCCTCTCCGTCCGCTCTTTTATCGTGGCGGCGAACCTGTCGTGATCACCGTCACCACCGCAGCTGATGTTCTGAAACATGTGCTGGTTTGCGAAGACGGGACGAGCTATCGGCCGGCGTTGGCGCGAAGTCATTCAGAAAGCTCGGCCGATCGAGGCTGAGCTAGGCTCGTGTCATGCATGTGCCTACCTACATACCTGCCTGCCAAAGCGGCCCAGATCAGATCTCCCGGCGATACGAGTGGAGAGCAGGTGAGTCGACCACGTGGGGGCGGGCAAAACTATCGATCTCTGCGTGATAATAATATATAAACAGTACCCGTGCGCGGCTCCGGGCACGATCGAGCCAGGACACGGCGAGCGACACGCGTGCGTGGTCGTCGTCCGGCGCAGCAGAGAACCAACGAGGCCGGCCGGCGCGCGTCGTTGCCGATCGACGCCGGATGCCATGGCATGTCATGGCCGCGCGCTGCGGAGAGCGAGCGATGCCGGTGGGCGATCGACGTGCGCCGGGACGAAAGATCGGAACGTGATCTCGGGCGACGCGACGTGCTCCGGGGCGGGGGCGGTGCCGACGGCGGCCGGCGCGTGGCAACCTTTTGGGCCGCGTTGCGATCCGTCCACCACCCCTCCGCTCTTTCGCCTTTCACCCAACAGTGCCACGATATATGCTCGAATGGACAACTGACAAGGGAGGGGAGAGGGGAGGATCGCCGGCGCTACAAGCACGAGACGCTCCTTTCGCCTTTACATATACGGTAAGGAAGAAAAGCCACCCGCGACGTTTCTTTCGCACGTGGAAATGCGCCCGGGGAGGCCTTATCCCGGAGCCTGAATGATCTCGTGGTATCTCTCTGTGAGAGGAACGGGTGCTTGAGCAGCTCGGTGAGAAGGCCGGCGGTGGCATCGGTCCTGCGAGGGCGAGGTCCTCTTTGGTCACTACCGGGGAGGACAATGGGGTCGGAATCTGGTCTTGTGTTGGGCGGGGAAGAAAAGAAAAGAGAGAATTCCTTATTTGACCCTTTTTTAAAGTTTGGTTTCTTACTTGGCCCAAAATAAATTTTTTTCTCTATTTGACACCTAAAGTAATTTGTGTTCCTTATATGACACTTCCGTCCATTTTAGACACTAGCGGTGTTAAGTGTGAGGTGAAAAGACCGTTTTGCCCCTAATGTATTGTGTAACCATTCCGGATGTAGTAAAAAAGCAATCAGCTCATCCATGTTTTAGGGATGTTCAACTAATACTGTGCATATTGTATATGTATGCTTCAATATTTTGATTAGTTAATCACGTGCGAGTGCGGCTGCATAGTGGATGGCCAGCAACGTTGAGGCCGCGATGACGTGTGTATGCTCATGGTCACCATGGTGCGTGTGGATGTGCGCGTGCATGTCCCGTGGCCTTAGTGGTCTGTTGAGATTCCGGCGAAATGTGTAAATACACAAGCCGTGCTTGATCGATTCTTCTAGGAGACAACACGCACACACGTAGCAAGCTAGCTACCGAAGCTAGCAGCCTGCTGGATCGATCTTGAGGCTAGGCTAGTTATGCTATGTATGTGCGTATACTATAAACTACCAGCCGCTGATTGATCGGTATTGCCGACTAAGGGCATCTCCAGCCGCTGGCCTCCCAGGGGACGCCTAAAATCGCCGTTTGGGGGTAAGCCGGTGCAAATATTGGGCCTGGGGCGAGTTGGTCCCCAGCCGCCGGCCCCAGGGCCGTCCCCAGGCACGTTTTAAAATAAAAGAAGTTCGGCGAAGTTCGGCTTAAACACGGTAAAATTCGGCCAAGCACGATAAATTTCGGCCAAACACGATAAATTTCGGCACATTTCAGCGAAGTTCGCGGATTTTCATTACATGGCACATATACATAATAAACTAATCTAAAGGAAAAACTGGCTGAAGTCGCCGCCATCGTCGTCGTCGGCCTTCTCCTCCTTGACGCGGGCGCCCCCTGCTGGACCCCTGCCCGGCGGCGCCATGGCGGACTGGTGGCGGCGCATCGTCGTCGTCATCGTCGTCGCTGTCGCAGATGACGACGACTCCGCCTTCGTCGCGGCCGCGTCGACGCTCCGCGAAGCGAAGCAGGGCGGCACACTGGCGCTCCTTCGCCTTCTCCAGGCGCTCCTTCTCCATCGCTATGGAGTCCCTGCGCGCCCATTCCAGGGCCGCGTCGTCGTCGTCGAGCTTCGTCGTCACCGACGCGGCCGGCTCCTTCTTCACCGGCGGGAGCCCCGGCTCCATCTTCACCGGCGCGAGCCCCGGCTCCGTCTTTGGCTTGACGAAACGCGCAGGAGGAGCCGACGAGTAGGCACGCCGGCCGCCCTCGTTGATGACGATGCCGGCGCTGCGAGTGCGCCGGCCGAGCAGCGTCTCCGCCGCGGGCTCGGCCTTGAGCCGAGCAGTGCCGGAGGAGTGCGATGAAAATCGGGAGGAGGAAGAAGAGGAGGAGGACCCGAACCTCCTTGGCGCCCATGGCCCGGCGCGTCGGTGCTGCACCGGGGCGGCCGCCCTCGCCGGGTACGCCAACGGCGGGTCGTTGCCGCCCTCGAGGTACGTCAACACGTCCTCGAGTGTGCGGCCGGGAACGCCCCACCACAGGTGGCGCCCCTCGCTGTTCTGCCGGCCACCAACCACCGGCGCGCCGTTGATGGACGCCAAGCGCTGCTGCTGGCGGCGCTCGAAATACGCCGCCCAAGCCGCGTGGTTGTCAGCGGCGTACTGGGGGAGGGAGAGTTGGGCGTCGGTGAGGGAGGCGCGCATGCCCTCGACTTCTTCGGCGAAGTACTTCGGCTTTGCCACGGCGTCGGACAATGGGGAATGGGCACTCCCCTGGCGCTGAGCCTCCACCCCGTCGGCCCGGCGCGCATGTCCGGCGGCACCGGGATGTTCGCCTGGAACAGGAGCCAGGACTCCTGTTCGCGGAGCGAACGGCGGCCGAAGCCGTTGGCCGCCACCTCGTCTCCGGGGAAGCGTTCCGCCATGGCGACGGGCTCGGGAGAGGTAGAAAGATAGAGGGAGGGGCTGGGCGGCGGCGCTCGAGAGAGGTAGGGAGAGGGAGGAGCTGGGCGGCGGCGGGGGGCGGGGCTGGTGTGGGCACAGGCGAGTGCAGGCCACCGGCTATATAGCCGCGCCGCACCCGTGTGTACGCGTGCGAGGGAGGGGAGGCGTCGGCGCGCCGTCCCGTGACGCGCCGCCCGTGAGGAATCAATGGTAAGGCTGACCGGCGGCAGCCTTGGCATTGATTCCACGCGGGAACCGAGGCCGTTGGGGGAAGACGAGGCGCCGTGTCGCTGACGCGGCGGGCCCACGGCTGTTTCGCGCCAAAACAGTTCGCCCCGGTGCCCCCCAGCGTGCCGGGTTCGGCCTGGGTCCGCCGGCGCTGTTTTCGGCCCAGGCCGGCGAAAATCGGGCTCCTGAGGACGCGACTGGGCCGTTTTTTTGGCGCCGGCGTGAAAAATCCGCTTGGGGAGACCTTCCTGGGGACGCGGCTGAAGATGCCTAACTAGCTATGCAAGTTTACCCGCAAAAAAAAACTAGCTATGCATATACATGCACAACATCCGTTGAACATCCATAAAACATGAGTGGATTTTTTTCTTTTTATTATTACATTCACGATAGTTATATAATGCACCAGGGACAATATGGTCTTTTCACCTCAGACTTAACACCGTTAGTGTCTAAAATAGACGGAAGTGCCATATAAGAAACATAAATTACTTTAAGTGACAAATAGGGTAGAAAATTTTATTTTAAGCCAAATAAGAATCAAACTTTATGAAAGGTTCAAATAAGGAATTCTCTCAAAAAAACGAGGCGTTGACTGTACTCTCAAGAATGAACGAAGGGTGGTCGCCGATGAGACGCGTCGTCGGCCTCCTGCTCCCGGCGCAGTAGGGTCACGAGACTTTTTGATCGGATCCAATTCTATTTCCGTCTTTTTGAATCCAATTCTATTTTCCGTCTTTTTGAGTGGCCATGCGTGAAATGTCACGTTCGGATCACAGGAAAACTGGGGAGTGTCCCACAGAAATACAAAGAGGGATGCCAAGCATGTGTTGAAAATATTAGCACCTTTCCAATCTCTACTCCTAATAAAGCAGTTGGTAGTCTCCGCCAGTCAATTTTCGTCCCACTATTTTTGTCTGGATTTTTTTCGTAGGTTAACCTTCGTAGATTTTTTTTCGTCTGGTTTATTTTTGTCTCACCTTCCATTATTATATCCTCACGGTGATTTTTTCACTCTCCCATTAAAAACTTTTTTAACATTTGCAAACTTTCCTAACCATGCATGTCACAAACGGGCAGGTATTGATATCACGTTACAAACAATAAAACCCATTTTCATGGAAATCAATTCAAATCCTAATTTCCTAACACATTGATTCTTACCTTTTCTAATCTCTACTCAGTTGGTAGGCATGTCACAAACGGACAGGTATTGATATCACGTTACAAAGAATAAAACCCATTTTCATGGAAATCAATTCAAATCCTAACTTTCCTAACACGTTGATTCTTACCTTTTCTGATCTCTACTCAGTTGGTAGGTGGTATCTTCGCTTCCTACTCCCAAACCTCGATCGCACAATCCCCGAGGATTCCCCACGATTCTGCACGCACAAAAGAAACAAGCAAGAAAAACCAGCGTGACTGAAACCTACGAACCTATGTCCCTCTTCCTCCCCAGCTGCGAAGCGAAGCCGGCCGACCGCCACCCATCGCGTGCGCCTAGGGTTCTCGATGGAGCCTGCGGCCTCCATGTCGTCGGCGAATAGGCGAAGGGCGGCCTCAGAGGCCCTGGAGCTGCAGCTACGGCGGAGGACGCTCGAGACCATGCTGGAGCAGTGCGGTTATCGAGACGATGTTCAGGAGTGCGAGGACGGAAATCCGGGCTAGGGGCGGACGGCTGGGCGGCGACATCAGCGACGGGGAGGGGCCACCCCCGGCGCCGGGGTTGGCGTATCCGAGGGCAGTCCACGGTGGCTGCGGCGAGGGTGGGCTCATATCCCGTTCATGGAGCTCTCCCGGCACCGCCGCCCCGTTTCCCATCTCTTCCCGATCCGGCGCCGCACCATCGTCTCCTATCTTTCCCTGAAGTCACGATACTAGTGGTTGCCAGGGGCTCGATCCAATGAAACGCAGGATGGTCGGACACTCCAGTGCGGATGCTTGCAGGCGTGCTGGCCCTCGCTTGGAAGGGGATGAGACTGTCAGGAAGTTAACTTGGTTGGCGAGAGACCAGGCACAAGATGTGGTGGAGTGGAGACGACGGAGGTTATGGTTGGTGTGGAGATCACGTGCCAGCTGCTGGGAGGATCACGACGATGGCATGTGTGCATTCCAGGCATTGGGCTGGGTAGCAATGCAGGATGGCTATGCGACTTCCATGGCGATGCAGACGGAACAATCAACGTCAGCATGGCCTTGGTTGGCTTGGGAAGGCTTCAAAAACTGTATATTGGTTTCATCTTGCGTTTTTTCTCTTTCACAAGTACATGTTCACTGATTCTATTTTTTAGCTGATGTTCTTTTGGTTTTAATGATGCATGAAGGTGTGATAAAAATGATTAGAAGTAATATACACTGACATTAGGTTTAGCATTGGGGGTAACTTGGTAAGTAGTAACATCTCTACTCCTAATGGAGCAGTTGGTAGTCTCCGCTGGTCAATTTTCGTCCCAGCACTTTCGTCCGGGTTTTTTCGTAGGTTAACCTTCGTAGATTTTTTTTCGTCGTTTTTTTTCGTCTGGTTTATTTTTGTCTCACCTTCCATTATTATATCCTCACGGTGATTTTTTTCACTCTCCCATTAAAAACTTTCTTAACATTTGCAAACTTTCCTAACCATGCATGTCACAAACGGGCAGGTATTGATATCACGTTACAAACAATAAAACCCATTTTCATGGAAATCAATTCAAATCCTAATTTCCTAACACATTGATTCTTACCTTTTCTAATCTCTACTCAGTTGGTAGGCATGTCACAAACAGGCATGTATTGATATCACGTTACAAAGAATAAAACCCATTTTCATGGAAATCAATTCAAATCCTAACTTTCCTAACACGTTGATTCTTACCTTTTCTGATCTCTACTCAGTTGGTAGGTGGTATCTTCGCTTCCTACTCCCAAACCTCGATCGCACAATCCCCGAGGATTCCCCACGATTCTGCACGCACAAAAGAAACAAGCAAGAAAAACCAGCGTGACTGAAACCTACGAACCTATGTCCCTCTTCCTCCCCAGCTGCGAAGCGAGCCGGCCGGCCGCCACCCATCGCGTGCGCCTAGGGTTCTCGATGGAGCCTGCGGCCTCCATGTCGTCGGCGAATAGGCAAAGGGCGGCCTCAGAGGCCCTGGAGCTGCAGCTACGGCGGAGGACGCTCGAGACCATGCTGGAGTAGTGCGGTTATCGAGACGATGTTCAGGAGTGCGAGGACGGGAATCCGGGCTAGGGGCGGACGGCTGGGCGGCGACATCAGCGACGGGGAGGGGCCACCCCCGGCGCCGGGGTTGGCGTATCCGAGGGCAGTCCACGGTGGCTACGGCGAGGGTGGGCTCATATCCCGTTCATGGAGCTCTCCCGGCACCGCCGCCCCGTTTCCCATCTCTTCCCGATCCGGCGCCGCACCATCGTCTCCTATCTTTCCCTGAAGTCACGATACTAGTGGTTGCCAGGGGCTCGATCCAATGAAACGCAGGATGGTCGGACACTCCAGTGCGGATGCTTGCAGGCGTGCTGGCCCTCGCTTGGAAGGGGATGAGACTGTCAGGAAGTTAACTTGGTTGGCGAGAGACCAGGCACAAGATGTGGTGGAGTGGAGACGACGGAGGTTATGGTTGGTGTGGAGATCACGTGCCAGCTGCTGGGAGGATCACGACGACGGCCTGTGTGCGTTCCAGGCATTGGGCTGGGTAGCAATGCAGGATGGCTATGCGACTTCCATGGCGATGCAGACGGAACAATCAACGTCAGCATGGCCTTGGTTGGCTTGGGAAGGCTTCAAAAACTGTATATCGGTTTCATCTTGCATTTTTTCTCTTTCACAAGTACATGTTCACTGATTCTATTTTTTAGCTGATGTTCTTTTGGTTTTAATGATGCATGAAGGTGTGACAAAAATGATTAGAAGTAATATACACTGACATTAGGTTTAGCATTGGGGGTAACTTGGTAAGTAGTAACATCTCTACTCCTAATGGAGCAGTTGATAGTCTCCGCTGGTCAATTTTCGTCCCACCACTTTCGTCCGGGTTTTTTCGTAGGTTAACCTTCGTAGATTTTTTTTCGTCGTTTTTTTTGTCTGGTTTATTTTTGTCTCACCTTCCATTATTATATCCTCACGGTGATTTTTTTCACTCTCCCATTAAAAACTTTCTTAACATTTGCAAACTTTCCTAACCATGCATGTCACAAACGGGTAGGTATTGATATCACGTTACAAACAATAAAACCCATTTTCATGGAAATCAATTCAAATCCTAATTTCCTAACACATTGATTCTTACCTTTTCTAATCTCTACTCAGTTGGTAGGCATGTCACAAACGGGCATGTATTGATATCACGTTACAAAGAATAAAACCCATTTTCATGGAAATCAATTCAAATCCTAACTTTCCTAACACGTTGATTCTTACCTTTTCTGATCTCTACTCAGTTGGTAGGTGGTATCTTCGCTTCCTACTCCCAAACCTCGATCGCACAATCCCCGAGGATTCCCCACGATTCTACACGCACAAAAGAAACAAGAAAGAAAAACCAGCGTGACTGAAACCTCGAACCTATGTCCCTCTTCCTCCCCAGCTGCGAAGCAAAGCCGGCCGGCCGCCACCCATCGCGTGCGCCTAGGGTTCTCGATGGAGCCTGCGGCCTCCATGTCGTCGGCGAATAGGCGAAGGGCGGCCTCAGAGGCCCTGGAGCTGCAGCTACGGCGGAGGACGCTCGAGACCATGCTGGAGCAGTGCAGTTATCGAGACGATGTTCAGGAGTGCGAGGACGGGAATCCGGACCAGGGGCGGACGGTTGGCCGGTGACATCAGCGACGGGGAGGGGCCACCCCCGGCGACGGGGTTGACGTATCCGAGGGCAGTCCACGGTGGCTGCGGCGAGGGTGGGCTCATATCCCGTTCATGGAGCTCTCCCGGCACCGCCGCCCCGTTTCCCATCTCTTCCCGATCCGGCGCCGCACCATCGTCTCCTATCTCTCCCTGAAGTCACGATACTGGTGGTTGCCAGGGGCTCGATCCAATGAAACACAGGATGGTCAGACACCCCAGTGCGGATGCTTGCAAGTCGCTTGGAAGGGGATGAGACTGTCAGGAAGTTAACTTGGTTGGCGAGAGACCAAGCGCAAGATGTGGTGGAGTGGAGACGACGGAGGTTATGGTTGGTGTGGAGATCACGTGCCAGCTGCTGGGAGGATCACGACGATGGCCTGTGTGCGTTCCAGGCATTGGGCTAGGTAGCAATGCAGGATGGCTATGCGACTTCCATGGCGATGCATACGGAACAATCAACGTCAGCATGACCTTGGTTGGCTTGGGAAGGCTTCAAAAACTGTATATTGGTTTCATCTTGCTTTTTTTCTCTTTCACAAGTACATGTTCACTGATTCTATTTTTAGCTGATGTTCTTTTGGTTTTAATGATGCATGAGGGTGTGATAAAAATGATTAGAAGTAATATACACTAACGTTAGGTTTAGCATTGGGGGTAACTTGGTAAGTAGTAACAATTTGTGGGTTCAAGCCACGCACCAGCACAAGGATGCCATGCCGAGGAGTGTCGGATGTGGCCGGACCTCCAGTTTTCAAGGAAGATGGCGGGCGAGCCTCCACATCAGGGAAGAGATGAGGGGCTCCGGGGCACTTGCCAAGGAAGCTTCTCTTTGTAGTTTCTGTGTGCCAAGTTTCATTGGTCGGTCTGTATATTTTTTCTGAAAGCAGTTTGTGAATTCTGAACCTATTTGACTAATACTGAAGCCATCTCTTGTTTTCACTCCTTCTGAACCTAGCAAAATGACCTGCTTGGGCCGAACGAGGACATGGGCATGGTGGTGGATATAAGAAGCATGGCAAACATTCAGCTACAGAGGAACATTATGAAAGGTATGTACGGTAACTCTAGCCATGCATGGCCACACACTAACATATGTTTTGCATGGTTGCATATGTTCTAACCTAAACAAAATTGTTTACTGTGAACTGAACAATGATGCATCGTGATACAGAGGTTGGAGAGGCTGGAGGAGACCATATGCCAGCACAAAGCGCATCTTGATGGCCATCAATATGAGGAGCTGGACCCACCCACCAGTTTTAATAAAATCAGACCCGTAAATCCGGCTAATTGCAAGCATCGGGTACTTGTTAGCTATCAATTAAATCTCTTGTCCTGCAAGAACATGTACTTATTTGGATGAGAGGACTGTAGCACGACTCAATGAAGAGCCAGATCGACCGTCCGCTCCCAGCGCACTCCCCGGTTCTGTCGTGCTCCCCGTGCACCAACCATCCAGTAAAGGTTCTGAGTTTAACATCTTTTCAGGAAGAAATTATCTATTGATCCACATGTTTGTATTTTGGCAGACATGAGTTAATTTATCATCTTTTAAGGAAGAAATTACTAGAGAGAAGAAAGCCCAGTTTTGCAAGTAGTGACAGTCCAACATCATATTGACAAATCTGGTTTCTCTTTCCATATACATAAGTGTATAATTTGTTTTGATTAAGAAAGAAATGTATACATGTTTTTTATATATGTATCTCCCCTGATCTGTTTGTAGTAAAACCGACTTTGGTGTTGTAGTTTTCCTCATATTTTAGTGCTATAAGTACTAACTCGCTTTAGTAGCAATATTTTCTACTCAGGTAGATGCTTGTTTCTGTCCAACCATGGACCTATTATATTGCTTTGTTGTAAATTATTAAGCCTAAAACAATCAATGCATTTCCTGCAGCCTATCTCACGCAGGTAGATAGGTGTTGCATTCACAAGCAAGCCACTACGCGCGATTAGGCTGTTCAGATTCTCCTGTGGTGTCGAATTGTTTTGGTTTATACTTTGTTCTCTTCGTTTTAACTGCTATCTTCTCTTACCTCTTGCAGACTAATGTTTCCTTATGGGAGAGCTGCTAATGGTGAGCGATATTCCTTGGGTCATAACAAGATATGAGTTGAACAAGTACAAATAAAGGTAAATGGCATATTTTCACCGCAAAAAATGGACACTCTTATCATTTGCTTGTCTTACCACAATAATTGGTGCGCTTGAAATTTCAGAAAACGAAATATGTATGGCAGTTTGATTGATGCATTGATGATGTAATTATATGGCTAATATATGAGATAAAAATAGCTACATGGAGGGACTTAATTTGGAGTTTGTTATGGTTTGTCCCATGTGATGGATAATGGATCAGTAGACATACTCGATTGGTTACTTCCAAGTAGTTTGGTTAGTACGGGAGGACCTTGGAGGGAGGTTTGGTGTTGATTAATATGTGTTAGTGACCAAGAGTTAGGATGACACTGTCTGATATTGCCGGATCCTTCTATATTAGAGCGAGGTTCATGTGTCCAGTTCATGTGTTGTTTCCTCAGCCCTTACCGCCATGGTTTTCTCAAGTGCAACCGCAAGCTTAGTAATAGCAAGATAGTAACAATATTTTTTTTCGAGGGTTGACATGATTATGAATGTTTGGGGAATTCTATTTTTGTTTCTACCTGATGATTAACTGTTCGCAAGATGTGTGTTTATTTTTTATTTTTTTTGTTGGTAGCTTACCAAGCGGATCGGACCACTTGGTAAGATGTATGTTTATTGACTATGTGGCGGTGAAAACTTGAGAATAGGAAGGGATTTAGTGTTGGGGAACGTAGCAGAAATTCAAAATTTTCCTACGTGTCACCAAGATCTATCTATGGAGAGACCAGCAACGAGGGGAAGGAGAGTGCATCTACATACCCTTGTAGATCGCTAAGCGGAAGCGTTCAAGTGAACGGGGTTGATGGAGTCGTACTCGTCGTGATTCAAATCACCGATGACCAAGTGCCGAACGCACGGCACCTCCGCGTTCAACACACGTGCAGCCCGGTGACGTCTCCCACGCCTTGATCCAGCAAGGAGAGAGGGAGAGGTTGAGGAAGACTCCATCCAGCAGCAGCACAACGGCGTGGTGGTGATGGAGGAGTGTGGCAATCCTGCAGGGCTTCGCCAAGCACCACATAAGAGAAGGGAGAGAGAGATGCAGGGCTGCACCAACGAGAGATCGAATCGCGTCTTTTATGGGCAGCCCTAGGCCTCATATATATAGGGAAGGGGAGGGGCTGCGCCCCCTCTAGGGTTCCCACCCCCTAGGGGGGCGGCAGCCCTAGATGGGGATCAAGGATGGCGGCCAAGAGGGGAAGATGAGAGGGAGGCGCACCAATATGGGCCTTAAGGCCCATATCCCTTAGGGTTTGCCCCCTTTCCACCTCTTAGGCGCCATGGGCCCTTGTGGGAGGCGCACCAGCCCACTAAGGGGCTGGTCCCTCACCACTCTTAGCCCACGCAATCCTCCGGGGTTGGTGGACCCCCGGGACCCTCCCGGTGGTCCCGGTACATTACCGATAAACCCCGAAACTCTTCCGGTGACCAAAACAGGACTTCCCATATATAAATATTTACCTCCGGACCATTCCGCAACTCCTCGTGACGTCTGGGATCTCATCCGGGACTCCGAAAAATATTCGGTTACCACATACAAACTTCCTTTATAACCCTAGCGTCATCGAACCTTAAGTGTGTAGACCCTACGGGTTCGGGAGACATGCAGACATGACCGAGACGTTCTCCGGTCAATAACCAACAGCGGGATCTGGATACCCATGTTGGCTCCCACATGTTCCACGATGATCTCATCGGATGAACCACGATGTCAAGGACTTAATCAATCCTGTATTCAATTCCCTTTGTCTAGCGGTATTGTACTTGCCCGAGATTCGATCGTCGGTATCCCTATACCTTGTTCAATCTCGTTATCGGCAAGTCTCTTTACTCGTTCCGTAACACATCATCCCGTGATGAACTCCTTGATCACATTGTGCACATTATGATGATGTCCTACCGAGTGGGCCCAGAGATACCTCTCCGCTTACACGGAGTGACAAATCCCAGTCTCGATTCGTGCCAACCCAACAGACACTTTCATAGATACCTGTAATGTACCTTTATAGCCACCCAGTTACGTTGTGACGTTTGGTACACCCAAAGCACTCCTACGGTATCCGGGAGTTGCACAATCTCATGGTCTAAGGAAATGATACTTGACATTAGAAAAGCTTTAGCATACGAACTACTCGATCTAGTGCTATGCTTAGGATTGGGTCTTGTCCATCACATCATTCTCCTAATGATGTGATCCCGTTATCAACGACATCCAATGTCCATGGTCAGGAAACCGTAACCATCTATTGATCAACGAGCTAGTCAACTAGAGGCTTACTAGGGACATGGTGTTGTCTATGTATCCACACATGTATCTGAGTTTCCTATCAATACAATTATAGCATGGATAATAAACGATTATCATGAACAAGGAAATATAATAATAATCAATTTATTATTGCCTCTAGGGCATATTTCCAACATTTAGCATGGTGAAAGGAATATATTGAACTATTATTGTTTTTCATAATATAAGGTATGCCAACCGTATATATTTTCTCAACAAGGAGTTAAACACATATTGAGGATGGTAAAAAGCTTTGCTTGGACCTATATTATGAAATTAAATTATTGGAAATTTCCCTTGGGTTGAAAGAGTAGTGGACTTCAATTTCTAGGTCTGTAATTACAGAAAATTTATGCACTTGTGTTGTTCACTTTTCCATGTTTTCTTCAGGCATTGGGCAAGGCTCCTCCTGTGTGGACCGCGAGAGATTTAGAAGGCCGAAATGGTTCAGGCAATTGTCGACCATCCAACTTATCGAGAGATTTAGAAGGCCGAAATGGTTCAGGCAACTTATTGGGCAAGGCTCCTCCTGTGTGGACCGCGAGAGATTTAGAAGGCCGAAATGATTCAGGCAATTGCCGACCATCCAACTTATTGAGACCATCATGGATTCCAATCGAGTTATTTGTGATATCCAGAATATAACCCGACACAAAGAGTTATTTGTGATAGAAGTACATGCATTTGCAAAAAATAGATAATGCATTACTCTTATATTCTACTCCCTTTGTAAACTAATATAAGACTTTTTAGATCACTAAAGTAGTGATCTAAAAAGTCTTCTATTAGTTTACAGAGGGAGTAGTATGCTATCTCCATATTTTTGAGATTCTTAAATTATCAAAAATCCACCTTTAGTGAAGGCATTGCTATGCATGATTATTTTATGAAAGTTAAACCTACACCATAAATCGACGACTTGATAATTTGTTATATTTGTTGGAAACTGACCGTGCGGAGCATAAAGTCACTTAGGTGAATCGGGTATCTGAGACGAGGAGCACAAGATACCTTATTCCACAAATTTTGAAGTTAGAATAAGTTCATGGTGTGAAACAGGATGATGCGACACACACACACACACACACACACAAAGGTGTGGTTCGTATGTGGTCTCACCCATCTCGCACCACAAGCACACATCTGTAGGCCCATACATGGTCCACATTTGTTGGCCCGTGGCAAAGCACAACATGCATCCATGAGCAATTGGTGGCTATATTTTATTGCATCGGGAGCAAGAATGCGTTTTACTGTTCTTACCAACGGATTATATGCACCAGTGTATATCTGCAGAGTCACCTCTCTTCAGATTGTGTAGAGGAGCTCAGACCAATTATTAGAATTTAAATTGCATGTCTACTCCAATACACATCAAATTATTAGTTTTTATGTGTGCACATTGTATATTCTGCAGTCTGCAACATCAAATTATTAGCTTTTATGTGTGCACACTGTATATTCTATAGTCTGCACACATCTCAGAAACGTTCGGGTGCCTGTTTACTACTCCTTCCGTAAAAAAAAATATAAGAGTGTTTATCTAAAAGCTTCCTTCCATGTACTTTTGGCATAGTTTAGATTTTTGTGTCACCTCTCCTTGGGAATTAGGGGATGTCCTACATGTCAAAGCATTTCTGGTCTAATCCTAATCTGCCGTGTTTTGGAGCTTATGAATTTCTTAAAATTCATTTACTTAAGAATGCAATCTTCCGGTGTTCACTGATATAACGTGTTGTCTTTTGCATACTTTTTGTAGTTTCAGTAAGATTGATCACATAGATGGTTCTACATAGATAGAGATATCCACTTAGTGCACATCTGTTGAGATTCAAAAGGTAATTGACATTAGTTGAGATTCAAAAGGTACTTGATTTTTGTGAAAATTATCGGTTCATCTTGTGCCCATTTGTAGACTTTTTCTCAGTTTTTTTAAAAATATATGTATGTACAAGCTGAATTCAGGTGCGGTACAAGCCATGGTGCACTATATACTTACCAAGGGTGATGTGTTGTTGGTTGAAAAATTGCCGCAGTTAATAGCTTCGGCTTAATATTTGACACGGACTTGAACCATTTGCAGTGTCATTGTCAAGCTGATTATTGCTATGGAGAATGAAACATCCATGCTATTGATGAAGAACAATCTCACAAAATTGGATATATCTTCTTGTGCTATTATTGCTGAAATTAAGAGGCGCACTATAAGTCTAAGGAATTGTCAAGCTTTGTGTACCTTATAATAGTGGCACCCATGGATGCGTGAAGTTGAGTAATATTAATACTACTTAATCGTTGACGACATATATCCAGTTAGCGAACGATTTGGTTGGTTAAGGAGACACAATGACTACCGAGAAGAAAACAAGTGAAAGAGAGTCTTTATTTGTCGATGTATGATGGAAATCAGATGCCCACCTTGCTTAACACATATTTTCGAATTAAAAGAATAATTTGATCAATGTTTCTATGTTTTTTTTTATTATGTGGCAACACATGGACATTTGGCTTTTGCCTGTTGCAACGCACGGGCATTCCACTAGTTAATCTAATCCATGAGTAAATATAAAGCACGACAAATAGGTATTTATCTTATGCGATATCTAAGCATGTGAACACGTATAGTATATAAAATCGCTACAAAGAACATATACATGGCCAACATATGAACAAGCAAATAAGGAATGAACGAGTCATACCTTTCCAGTTTGCCAAGCCAACACGACATCGGCAGCGGCAGCCTCGGCATCAGTCGAGGTTTTCTTCTTGGCGGCTTCGTCATCAGCCATGGAGTCGATGCAAGCAGCACAAAGAGATGAACAATAAATGATGGCTAGGATTGTGCGAGAGGAAGTGAGTGAACTGATTTAGGGTTCACTCCACTAGCCGGCGCCTCTTTATATAGGCTCAGCTCAGCTCATTCCGGCAATCGGCGACGCACGTAGCGTACGTTTCGTGACGAGGCGAGACGGTCGGTGAAGGGGCACGCGTGTACAACTATTATTCTCAAGCTTTCAATGGCATGTGATAGAGTAGCCCTTATAAAAGGGTCTTATTCTTCTTACTCCTAGTTCTTACTGTAGGAGTATGACACTAAATTTCCCACCACTTGCCGATACCAACCTGTTTTGGATATATTTGTGCCTTAAGTCGTTTACATAAAACTAAACCTGTTTTAAACTTGGTCGCAGCGGCCTCCTTTGTGGAGTTTGTGGACACGTAAGGATGATTTTTGTTTTCGGGTTTGGAGAACTGCATCCTTGCGAAAAAGAAAGTGGTTATCTTCTTCAATGGAAAGTACTCTGCGACGCCTTCAGCGATGTATCCTTCTGCTGGACGGGCGCAGGGGGCAACTTCTCAGGATTGCTTGGAAGTGACCTTCACCTACGCCGGGCTACCAGTAGTCAGTAGACGCAGCGCTTAACCCTGAACTTGTAAGCGCTTTTCATCAGACATCCGTTTGGTTACCTGATTCACTTCTGGTATGGCTCGAGAACTATGTTGGTGATATGGCTTCATTAAATAAAAATGTAGCCGGGGAAAAACTCTTTCTTTTTTTTAAAAAAAAGAGAATGATGAGTTTCACATGTTTTCGACCTGAAGTGGTTCACAGGAATATTTTTATTTTCCTATTGAAACTGTATTCTCTACTTCCCACCCAAAATTGTACTCCTCGAACGAACCCTAATTCTTTTGTACTCTTATAGAGACAAATCATCTACTCCCTCTATCCCATAATGTAAAAGCTAGGGTAAAAACCACTCTTATATTATGGGACGGAGGGAGTAATTTGTTTTGAATTTTGATGTTGGTCTGCCTGACCCTTAACTTTTAAAGGGCCCATCCCTCTAAAGATCCAAAACACAGCAATCAGTTTTTGGCCGAGGACTCTTGCTAACACATGGTCTGCATGGCTTTTGCAAGATCAAAAACAAATCAAATCAACAAACCCAGCTAAAAGAACTGAAACCGGTCAGTACAGAGTTCCATGAACTTGTGATCACACACAATCCTTCAGGCCAACCTGTCGACACTGCCAAACAAGAACAGTTGAGGATTTCGGCATCAACTCCTCCACCAGAGAAGGTTTGACAACAAACCGCCGATGATCTAACAAACAGAATTTCAGAGCAAGTTTTAAGCCACCTGTACAAATGAATAAAACAAGCACAAGCAAGGTAGAAGGGCATTCTTCTTCAAACATCTCCCTGCTTATTTTGGAAAACGACCACAAACTCATCCAACCAGTAAGCATGATAAACAAGAGATGACACATATGCCCAGTTCAGCCAGATATATTACGACTTCGATACAGCTTTGAAATTAACAGGGCATGGATGAGCCTATGTAACATGTGCAACGACAAAGTTCATGGATCCCGTCACAAAGATACACAGCATACAAGCATCGTAGGATCTAATAAGTACACCGTTTAACACTCCGGTTGAAATAGAACAAGCAGCCATATCACAGCAACTAAAGCATCAGGTTCTTCCTTCTGCAAGAAAGATCATATTCTCCAAAGAAATCCTTCAGGATGATATTTGCGTTCTTCCTTGTGTAAGAAGGATCATATTCTCCAAAGAAATCCTTCGGGATGATATTTGAAAATGCACTGAGGACATGAAAATTGCAGAAGATAAATGTGCACTGCAAATACCTCAACGCCCTCCTCTTTCGAAGTTAATGCGAGACCTCCCAGACCCCCCACCCTCGTAATCATCCCTTGAAGATCCACCACTTGCCTTCATAGTTCCTCCGCCACCAATCTTGTCCACAGCTTTCTTTCCCTTCTTCACCTCAGTCAAGAACTGATCAAGACCAAATGGATCAGCCTCCTCTTGCTTATCAAACTCCACGGGTCTATCTCTCTTGCCAGCCCTCTCTGGAGCACCGGTAAATGCCTTGTCAGGCTTGAACCTCTCTGTCTTCATAACCTTCTCCAACTGTTCGTCGGCATCACCACCATACACTTCAGAATCACCATCCTTCTTGGGCCTGTAAAGTGAGGACATACTGGACTGTGCTGTGAAGAGGCCCTTCGAATACAGGTTGTACTGATCATCAGCACCAAAACCAGAGTCCATTCCCTTGTCCTGGTTAAAGAGCCTCTGGTCATACATGACTTCCCCGGTCTTCGCACCAGTGTGTGCCATACCCAGGGCCACCTTCTCACCAACGTCACGGTCCCTGTCTCTAGTGAGCTTACTCTTTTTATGCGTTCCAGCAGCCTCCTTTGCCTCCAGCCTCCTCTCCCTCTCCCTCTCACGCCTCCGCTCCTCACGGATCCTGTCACGCTCAATCCTCGCCTCCCTCTCTTCTCTAGTTTCCCTGCGCTGCTCACGTGGCTGCTCCAAATCCATATCTGCATCCCCATCATCAACAACCCTCTCCCGCTCTCTCTCCCTCCCACCTCCGACAGGCATACCTGTAGATGGAGGTGGAGCACCAGACCTTTCCATGCGGGCCTTCTGTGCAAGTGCCCTCAGCTCTTGCTCCTTCCTCTCCTTCTCCTTTAGCATTAGCTCCCTCTGCACCTTGGAGCGCATCTGCACTGCTTCCCTCGCCTTCTGCTCTGCAACATACAATGCTTCTGAAAGCTTTGCAAAGTTATCATTAATCTGAACCTCCTGCAGCCCCCTCCCATCAGCTGCCAACCTCTTGTCGAGTGGGATTGTGTAACCCTTTGGATTCTTCCAATTTGAAATGCAAGGTGGGATCTTCCAATCCTGCTGGTCCTTCACTGTGACGGGCCGTGGTGGCGAGTGCATCACCGGCACAGGCGGCGACCCAGACGCACGGGGCACCCGCTTATGCTTGAACTTTGGTGGGTCAAGAGGATCCGAAGCCATCTCCGACATCCTAATAATCCTCTCCTTGGCACCTGAATTGAACGCTGCCGACTGCTGCGACGGCTTATACTTGATGAACTTTGATTCCGAATCATGCGTCGGAACGTTCTTGGGCTGGGCAGCAGAGAGGCGGACGTTGACAATCTTCTGCAGGGCAGCTACGGTCCGCTCTTTGGTCTCCTCGACCTCCTTGTCGTACTCCTCGTCCTCGACGGCTTCCGAGTCGGCCGTGGCGATCTTGGGCACGATGTCGCTGTGCTTGGAGTAGACGATCTTCTTGGCGTTCTCGCCCTGCTTGACGACGGCGTCGAAGGCGACGCTGCCCTGCGCGTCGACGGTGAGCGCGAGGATCTTGGACCCGCCCTTGTCGTCGCGGCGGCCCATGCCGAGCGGGTACTGCGCGAGGAGGATCTCGGGGAAGGCGCCGCCATCGCCGAAGTCCTCCGGCCGCCGGGGCACGAAGCCGGTGCGCTTGCCGTAGGGAGGCACGGGCTTGGCGGGGCCCGCAAGCTTCCCCGCCGCCGCCTCCGCGGGCTCCCCGCCGTACCGCTCCTTGAACCACGGGTCGCTGCTGTGGTCGTAGAAGGTGGACGACGACGTCTTGGGCGACGGCAGGATCTCCCTGAGGGTCCCCATGGCTGGTGCGGCGGAGTTGCCGCGGATCTGGGCTAGGGTTCCGGCGAGTCGCCGGATGGGGATCGGGGATCGATGAGGAGAAGCTAGGGTTTGGTTCGACTTGTGGTACCGTATTATTTTGGGGAAAAGGGATAGGGAGGTTGCCAGGAGCCTGGGTTAAGTAAGTCGGCAGCTGGGTGGGCTGGCCCTTGTTACGCGGACCGACTCTTCCTGTGACTCGGAGAAGGCCTCCCAAGTGCAATTCGGATATCAGGCTTCAGGACTGGGTGGGCTGGCCCATCTCTTCTTTGTTGGATGTTATTAGGTTTCAAGACAACATATCAATCTTATCTAGAAGTTCTAAAAAAAAATCAATCTTATCTAGACTCAAAAGAGGCTTGTTTCTCAAAAAAAAGTAGACTAAAAAAATAACCAAATCTTATATCTAAAAAAAGGTATCAATCTACACTACTTACAAAAGAACAAACAAAATCTTCTTTAAACACACCCAACAGAATATACACAGACTAATTACCACCGCATGATTAGGCCCACTAAACTCACCTAACGGCTAGCCATATCCTAAGGAAAACGTTTAAATTAAGTCGGATGATAACTCTCTCCCGTAAGCCGCTCTTCCCGTGCTACACGTGGCGTTGTGGGGCCCACCCACCACTCCAATCGCCTACACCTTATCTTCTTCCACTAAACATATCCTCCACCGATTCTTTTCCTTTCCCTTCTCTTGTTCTAAGCAGTTTCACCGCAGCGGAGGAGGTGACGGTCGTTGGCCCATGGCTGATTCATCCTCACGCTGTCGGGGCTGCAATGGAGCTTCAACGGAGTTGCATCGCAGCATCCCCGCACTCCACCGCAGATTTTGCCGTCGTCGCAGCTTCCGCCATGGCTGCCGCATGCTGCGTCGCAGCATCCGCTGTCATCACCGGCGATGCAATGAGTGCGCCCGTGGCTGCAATGAAGGGTCGTCGTAGCTCCGCCGTCAGCCGTGGCTGCAATGGAGCAGCGTTGGGGTCGTTCGAGCTTCATCGTGGATGCAATGGAACTCCACTAGAGCTACAATGGAGCGCCGCCGGGATGTAATGGAGGGTCGCCGGGGGTCGTCGGAGCTTCTTTGCTGCTGCAGTGGCGCTTCGCCGCGGCTGCAATGGAGCGTCGCCGGGGTTGTTTGAGCTTTGTCACGGCTGCAATGGAGCTCCATCAGAGCTGCAATGGAGAGTCGCCGGGGTTGCAATGCAGCTTCGCCGGCGTCGACGGTGCTTCCATGGAGCTGCATTGGAGCTTCGTCGGGGTGTCGTCACTGCTGCGTTGAAGCTTTTTTTGCAGCCGTCGGTGCTACCATGGTGCAACCCCTCGGTGAGTCTCGGCGCTACGATGCAGCGGGACGCCGACGACTCTTTTGGAGCTATGAAGCAGCATCTCCGCCGGCTCCGGTGCTGAGAGGTCACCGGCGCCGTTGCCAATCCGTTGTTTTTGCTGCACCAACCGTGTGTTCAAGGAGGCGCGGTGTGGATTTGACAAGGGGCTGTTGCACCTTCATCACTACAGAGGAGGACGTGGTATGGATCGGGGACAGGCTGCTGCCATCGAACAAAACAGGCGCCAGATCGGACGGCTGGCTAGCCGGATGATTTCCTGGGGAAATCATCCGACTTATTTGTAGCAGCCGCCATATCCTAATCTATTTTCTGCGTGCATTGACTGACTATACTCCAGCGCGGAGGAAAACACCCCCACGCCCTGCGTCGCCAACTCCCACAATCACGCAAGGCACACTCCGATCTTAATCGCCACTAATTAACCTCTCTCTCTTAATTAGCGTTTGCCTCTCAACGTAATCCATCTCCCCAAACACGGGCTCTATCAAAATTCACAAATCACAAAAGAAAGAATCCCAACACTACTAGGGAAAAGCCTAGCAGTAGCGCAGGTCTAAGGGCTATAAGTAGCGCGGGGTCCCGCGCTACTGATACGGTGCTACAACTAACATTTAGCGGTAACACATTTTGACCAGCGCTACTGCTATACCTACTTAGCAGTAGCGTTGTCCATACCAGCGCTACTGCTAAGTGGCTTAGCAGTAGCGTTTTCCTGTCCAGCGCTACTACTATATTTTCACATTTTTTGTTACATATTTGTGATGTTTTTGTATAGGTTTTATACAATATTCTAATCATATCATAAACATGCAATATGCTCATCATATCATACACATAATAGTCTCATCATATCATCCAGCACAAATCATGTCATCATATCATAATCACGATATGGCGATACAAGTTAACTGATATGTCTTATCATACATAATGTAATACTTTTGAGGCGCCGGTTCAGATCCCTCTCTCGCATTAGCGTGAACCTAAACTAACTATTTTCTGCTTCGGCTCTGCTATCGAACCCTCTCTGGTTGTCGCTCGGAAACCGGTACGCCTGGGCCTGACACTCAGGCCACTCATCGTATACTCCTGGCATAGCACTTCTTCACTATCGATGATCTATGTATCTGCATCGTCACATGAGTCGATACTATGCAACATATATATTTGAGCAACAGAAAGAGGCAAAGTTGGCAAAATTAGAAGCAACATATCATAAGCATAAATAACAAAGTTCATCGTACCCAAAATGCCCTAACTAGAGTGATCTTCGCTAGTTGAGGAGAACAGTTTAATTAAATCACAAAGTTTTGTCGTGCATAACTCAAAGTTTCGTCATAGAAAAAGTATGGACTAAACAGACACATTGTCATATATCGTCAATCACTCCAACATGTCGTGCCATCCATCCAAATCAGAGAGATAGTCCCCGAGCGCAGTGAAAGGCTTCAGGTCAAGACGCTAAGCGGCTACGCGTGTTCGGACGTCTTCCCGCGACATTTTCCCTTCTTCGTAGAACAACCCTATTTTTTAGGACCTCCTTCATGATGATTTGGGCAAGTTCACGCTGGATGTGATAGAACTCAACTCGGAGTCGATGATCCGGGACATCTCCTAATTTTAGGTGACACGCGAAGTTCTACTGATCCGGTCTGTACTCCAGCATGTGGTGGAGGACATAGAATCCATCACCGAGAGTACCACTCGGTTGCTGGATGCAGCAGAAGTCGGTCTTATGGCCGAAGGCGCGCGTGGTTCCTTGTCTTCTTGAGCGTGATATCTCCACCCGGTAGGTTGTAGCTTAAGAGAGCACTGTCGAGAACAGACTTGATGTGGGTGTAATCCTTTTTCTTCATGTTCTTCGACGAGTCCAAGTAAAGCGCGTGGGAGAATCGGGGATAAAGGATGCTGAGAATGGCGCGCCCATCACTGTGCAAAATAAGTACACCTCAAATTAGCCTCCACATGTGCAAATAAATGAGTGAAATCGAAGGAAGGGTATCCGCGGATGACTTACATGGGATGATAACGCACGAGAATCGTCTCCTTGTCCTTATTGCTAACCATGAAATTGGCGATGTAGTTACTCGCGTATTCATGGTGCTTTGGGCAGACTGCCAAGAAGCCCTCGTGCATGAAGTACGGGTCAGCGACATAGATATAAGGTATTTGCTCAATCCTGATAATGTAGTTCATGTACAAGGCAAAAAGGCGAACAAACGTAAAATCCAGCTTTTTCAAGTGAAACATGTGGAAGATGTAATCAAATCGAAGGAAGAACTTTTCTATGGGGAATGTGTTGACGTACAACCTTTGCCGCGGTACATTAACCACATAGAGCGTCGGAGTCTCGGATGTGCTAGGTTGGCACTGCAACAACTGTTGCTCCTCGAGATAGTTCAAATAGGCGTCTGCTGCCTTGTAGACGTTGCAATCACCAGAACCATGTCCTTCATCGTTGCTAGCCATGTTTCCTACGATTAAATCTAGTCAATTAATTCTAGACCTAATAAAATAAATAATGACATAAAAGACCTATGTTTTGCAGGAATGTTGATTCATTCCCGTTGCGGCAAATCTTGGGCACTCGATATGTCCTAGTTTGTAGCACAAGTCATGCCAAAATTCATGGAAAATTTTGGCATGACCTTTGCTACAAGGTGGACAAATCAAGCGCCAGAAATTTGCCGGAACATAAATGAATCAACATTTCGCAAAACACAGGCCACTCGGAATCATTCCATGCAAACAACAAAAGGCCACTTGGGAACAATCGAACCACTTCAATGTTGCATATAACAGGACCACCTAAGAACTTGTACATGAGCAACTACAACAGTAGATATACATGAGAAAACACTATTGAGGAATTTGCATATAACATGACCACTTCAAATTTGCATCTCCTAGTGTTTAACACTTCAAGAAAATCTACACAAATCTCATGCTCTCACAAACTCAATTCAAAAACCAAATATAGATGGATGAACCCTAAAAACCTAGAACCTTTACATATTTCTGTCCAAAATTGTCGTCCTAATATAAATTATGAACCCTAGAACTCAATTTTTGTCCTAAATTTCAAATTATGAACCCTAGAACTCAATTCAAATTATGTCCTAAATTTCTGTCATAATAAAAAATCAGTAAAAATCAAGAACCTACTAGACTTGCAGCACTAGTAGAAATTTATATTTTTTATTGAATTTTCTCTCTAAATTAAATCCTACTGCCCTAGTACTTAAGCATCTACAAGTACTAACTAATTAGTGTTGGGGAACGTAGTAATTTCAAAAAAATTCCTACGCACACGCAAGATCATGGTGATGTATAGCAATGAGAGGGGAGAGTGTTGTCTACGTACCCTCGTAGACCGGCAACGGAAGCGTTGACACAACGTAGAGGAAGTAGTCGTACGTCTTCCCAATTTGACCGATTCAAGTACCGAACGTACGGCACCTCCGAGTTCTGCACACGTTCAACTCGGTGACGTCCCTCGAGCTCCGATCCAGCCGAGTGTTGAGGAAGAGTTTCGTTAGCATGACGGCGTGATGACGGTGATGATGTTCTACTGACGCAGGGCTTCACCTAAGCACCACTACGATATGACCGAGGTGGAATATGGTGGAAGGGGGCACCGCACACGGCTAAGGAACGATCACGAAGATCAACTTGTGTGTCATGGGGTGCCCCCTTGCCCCCGTATATAAAGGAGGGAGGGGGGAGGTGCGGCCGGCCCCTAGGGGTGCACCTGGAGGAGTCCTACTCCCACCGGGAGTAGGACTCCCCCCTCTTGCCTTGTTGGAGAAGGAAAGGGGAAGGGGGGAAGAGGAAAGGGGGGCGCCGCCCCCCCTTCCTTGTCCTATTCAGACTAGGGGGGAGGGGGAGCGCGGCCTGCCCTGGCCGGCCCTCCTCTTCTCCCTTAGGGCCCGTGTAGGCCCATTAACCCCCGGGGGTTCCGGTAACCCCCCGGTACTCCGGTAAAATCCCGATTTCACCCGGAACGATTCCGATATCCAAATATAGGCTTCAAATATATTAATCTTTATGTCTCGACCATTTTGAGACTCCTCGTCATGTCCGTGATCACATCTGGGACTCCGAACAACCTTCGGTACATCAAAACACAAAAACCCTAATTACGATCGTCACCGAACTTTAAGCGTGCGGACCCTACGGGTTCGAGAATTATGTAGACATGACCGAGACACGTCTCCAGTCAATAACCAATAGCGGAACCTGGATGCTCATATTGGTTCCTACATATTCTATGAAGATCTTTATCGGTCAGACCGCATAACAACATACGTTGTTCCCTTTGTCATCGGTATGTTACTTGCCCGAGATTCGATCGTCGGTATCTCAATACCTAGTTCAATCTCGTTACCGGCAAGTCTCTTTACTCGTTCCATAATACATCATCCCACAACTAACTTATTAGTTGCAATGCTTGCAAGGCTTGAGTGATGTGTATTACCAAGAGGGCCCAGAGATACCTCTCCGACAATCGGAGTGACAAATCCTAATCTCGAAATACGCCAACCCAACAAGTACCTTCGGAGACACCTGTAGAGCACCTTTATAATCACCCAGTTACGTTGAGACGCTCAGTAGCACACAAAGTGTTCCTTCGGTAAACGGGAGTTGCATAATCTCATAGTCATAGGAACATGTATAGGTTATGAAGAAAGCAATAGCAACAAACTAAACGATCAAGTGCTAAGCTAACGGAATGGGTCAAGTCAATCACATCATTCTTCTAGTGATGTGATACCGTTAATCAAATGACAACTCATGTCTATGGTTAGGAAACATAACCATCTTTGATCAACGAGCTAGTCAAGTAGAGGCATACTAGTGACACTCTGTTTGTCTATGTATTCACACATGTATTATGTTTCCGGTTAATACAATTCTAGCATGAATAATAAACATTTATCATGATATAAGGAAATAAATAATAACTTTATTATTGCCTCTAGGGCATATTTCCTTCAGTCTCCCACTTGCACTAGAGTCAATAATCTAGATTACACAGTAATGATTCTAACACCCATGGAGCCTTGGTGTTGATCATGTTTTGCTCGTGGAAGAGGCTTAGTCAGCGGGTCTGCAACATTCAGATCCGTATGTATCTTGCAAATTTCTATGTCTCCCACTTGGACTAAATCCCGAATGGAATTGAAGCGTCTCTTGATGTGCTTGGTTCTCTTGTTAAATCTGGATTCCTTCGCCAAGGCAATTGCACCAGTATTGTCACAAAAGATTTTCATTGGACCCGATGCACTAGGTATGACACCTAGATCGGATATGAACTCCTTCATCCAGACTCCTTCATTTGCTGCTTCCGAAGCAGCTATGTACTCCGCTTCACATGTAGATCCCGCCACGACGCTTTGTTTAGAACTGCACCAACTGACAGCTCCACCGTTCAATGTAAACACGTATCCGGTTTGCAATTTAGAATCATCCAGATCAGTGTCAAAGCTTGCATCTACGTAACCATTTACGATGAGCTCTTTGTCACCTCCATATACGAGAAACATATCCTTAGTCCTTTTCAGGTACTTCAGGATGTTCTTGACCGCTGTCCAGTGATCCCCTCCTGGATTACTTTGGTACCTCCCTACTAGACTTATAGCAAGACACACATCAGGTCTGGTACACAGCATTGCATACATGATAGAGCCTATGGCTGAAGCATAGGGAACATCTTTCATTTTCTCTCTATCTTGTGCGATGGTCGGACATTGAGTCTTACTCAACTTCACACCTTGTAACACAGGCAAGAACCCTTTCTTTGCTTGATCCATTTTGAACTTCTTCAAAACTTTGTCAAGGTATGTGCTTTGTGAAAGTCCAATTAAGCGTCTTGATCTATCTCTATAGATCTTAATGCCCAATATGTAAGCAGCTTCACCGAGGTCTTTGATTGAAAAATTCTTATTCAAGTATCCCTTTATGCTATCCAGAAATTCTATATCATTTCCAATCAGTAATATGTCATCCACATATAATATCAGAAATGCTAGAGAGCTCCCACTCACTTTCTTGTAAATACAGGCTTCTCCAAAAGTCTGTACAAAACCAAATGCTTTGATCACACTATCAAAGCGTTTATTCCAACTCCGAGAGGCTTGCACCAGTCCATAAATGGATCGCTGGAGCTTGCACACTTTGTTAGCTCCCTTTGGATCGACAAAACCTTCTGGTTGCATCATATACAACTCTTCTTCCAGAAATCCATTCAGGAATGCAGTTTTGACATCCATCTGCCAAATTTCATAATCATAAAATGCGGCAATCGCTAACATGATTCGGACAGACTTAAGCATCGCTACGGGTGAGAAGGTCTCATTGTAGTCAATCCCTTGAACTTGTCGAAAACCTTTCGCAACAAGTCGAGCTTTATAGACAGTAACATTACCGTCAGCGTCAATCTTCTTCTTGAAGATCCATTTATTCTCAATTGCTTGCCGATCAACGGGCAAGTCAACCAAAGTCCATACTTTGTTCTCATACATGGATCCCATCTTAGATTTCATGGTTTCTAGCCATTTTGCGGAATCTGGGCTCACCATCGCTTCTTCATAGTTCGTAGGTTCATCATGATCTAGTAGCATGACTTCCAGAACAGGATTACTGTACCACTCTGGTGCGGATCTTACTTTGGTTGATCTACGAGGTTCGGTAGTAACTTGATCTGAAGTTTCATGATCATTATCATTAGCTTCCTCACTAATTGGTGTAGGTGTCACAGAAACCGGTTTATGTGATGTACTACTTTCCAATAAGGGAGCATGTACAATTACCTCATCAAGTTCTACTTTCCTCCCACTCACTTCTTTCGAGAGAAACTCCTTCTCTAGAAAGGATCCATTCTTAGCAACGAATGTCTTGCCTTCGGATCTGTGATAGAAGGTGTACCCAACAGTCTCCTTTGGGTATCCTATGAAGACACATTTCTCCGAGTTGGGTTCGAGCTTATCAGGTTGAAGCTTTTTCACATAAGCATCGCAGCCCCAAACTTTCAGAAACGACAACTTTGGTTTCTTGCCAAACCACAGTTCATAAGGCGTCGTCTCAACGGATTTCGATGGTGCCCTATTTAACGTGAATGCAGCCGTCTCTAAAGCATAACCCCAAAACGATAGCGGTAAATCAGTAAGAGACATCATAGATCGCACCATATCCAATAAAGTACGATTACGATGTTTGGACACACCATTACGCTGTGGTGTTCCAGGTGGCGTGAGTTGCGAAACTATTCCGCATTGTTTCAAATGTAGACCAAACTCGTAACTCAAATATTCTCCTCCATGATAAGATCGTAGAAACTTTATTTTCTTGTTACAATGATTTTCAACTTCACTCTGAAATTCTTTGAACTTTTCAAATGTTTCAGACTTATGCTTCATTAAGTAGATATACCCATATCTGCTTAAATCATCTATGAAGGTGAGAAATAACGATATCCGCCACGAGCCTCAACATTCATCGGACCACATACATCTGTATGTATGATTTCCAACAAATCTGTTGCTCTCTCCATAGTACCGGAGAACAACGTCTTAGTCATCTTGCCCATGAGGCATGGTTCGCAAGTACCAAGTGATTCATAATCAAGTGATTCCAAAAGTCCATCATTATGGAGTTTCTTCATGCGCTTTACACCGATATGACCTAAACGGCAGTGCCACAAATAAGTTGCACTATCATTATCAACTCTGCATCTTTTGGTTTCGACATTATGAATATGTGTATTACTACTATCGAGATTCATCAAAAATAGACCACTCTTCAAGGGTGCATGACCATAAAAGATATTACTCATATAAATAGAACAACCATTATTCTCTGATTTAAATGAATAACCGTCTCGCATCAAACAAGATCCAGATATAATGTTCATGCTCAACACTGGCACCAAATAACAATTATTTAGGTCTAATACTAATCCCGAAGGTAGATGTAGAGGTAGCGTGCCGACTGCGATCACATCGACTTTGGAACCATTTCCCACGCGCATCGTCACCTCGTCCTTCGCCAGTGTTCGCTTAATCCGTAGTCCCTGTTTCGAGTTGCAAATATTAGCAACAAAACCAGTATCAAATACCCAGGTGCTACTGCGAGCTCTAGTAAGGTACACTTCAATAACATGTATATCACATATACCTTTGTTCACCTTGCCATCCTTCTTATCCGCCAAATACTTGGGGCAGTTCCGCTTCCAGTGTCCAGTCTGCTTGTAGTAGAAGCACTCAGTTTCAGGCTTAGGTCTAGATTTGGGTTTCTTCTCCTGAGCAGCAACTTGCTTGCTGTTCTTCTTGAAGTTCCCCTTCTTCTTCCCTTTGCCCTTTTTCTTGAAACTGGCGGTCTTGTTGACCATCAACACTTGATGCTCCTTCTTGATTTCTACCTCCACAACCTTTAGCATTGCGAAGAGCTTGGGAATCGTCTTATCCATCCCTTGCATGTTATAGTTCATCACGAAGCTCTTGTAGCTTGGTGACAGTGATTGAAGAACTCTGTCAATGACACTATCAACAGGAAGATTAACTCCTAGTTGAGTCAAGTGATTATGATACCCAGACATTTTGAGTATATGTTCACTGACAGAACTATTCTCCTCCATCTTGCAGCTATAGAACTTATTGGAGACTTCATATCTCTCAATCTGGGCATTTGCTTGAAATATTAACTTCAACTCCCGGAACATCTCATATGCTCCATGACGTTCAAAACGTCATTGAAGTCCCAATTCTAAGTCGTAAAGCATGGCACACTGAACTATCGAGTAGTCATCAGCTTTGCTCTGCCAGACGTTCATAACATTTGGTGTTGCTCTAGCAGCAGGCCTGGCACCCAGCGGTGCTTCCAGGACATAATTCTTCTGTGCAGCAATGAGGATAATCCTCAAGTTACGGGCCCAGTCCGTGTAATTGCTACCATCATCTTTCAACTTTGCTTTCTCAAGGAACACATTAAAATTCAACGGAACGACAACACAGGCCATCTATCTACAATCAAACATAGACAAGCAAGATACTATCAGGTACTAAGTTCATCATAAATTTAAGTTCAATTAATCATATTACTTAAGAACTCCCACTTAGAAAGACATCCCTCTAATCTTCTAAGTGATCACGTGATCCAAATCAACTAAACCATAACCGATCATCACGTGAAATGGAGTAGCTTTGAATGGTGAACATCAATATGTTGATCATATCTACTATATGATTCACGCTCGACCTTTCGGTCTCAGTGTTCTGAGGCCATATCTGCATATGCTAGGCTCGTCAAGTTTAACCTGAGTATTCTGCGTGTGCAAAACTGGCTTGCACCCGTTGTAGATGGACGTAGAGCTTATCACACCCGATCATCACGTGGTGTCTGGGCACGACGAACTTTGGCAATGGTGCATACTCAGGGAGAACACTTTTATCTTGAAATTTAGTGAGAGATCATCTTATAATGCTACCGTCAATCAAAGCAAGATAAGATGCATAAAAGATAAACATCACATGCAATCAATATAAGTGATATGATATGGCCATCATCATCTTGTACTTGTGATCTCCATCTCCGAAGTACCGTCATGATCACCATCGTCACCGGCGTGACACCTTGATCTCCATCGTAGCATCGTTATCGTCTCGCCAATCTTATGCTTCAACGACTATCGCTACCGCTTAGTGATAAAGTAAAGCATTACAGCGTGATTGCATTGCATACAATAAAGCGACAACCATATGGCTCCTGCTAGTTGCCGATAACTCGGTTACAAAACACGATCATCTCATACAATAAAATTTAGCATCATGTCTTGACCATATCACATCACAACATGCCCTGCAAAAACAAGTTAGATGTCCTCTACTTTGTTGTTGCAAGTTTTACGTGGCTGCTACGGGCTTAGCAAGAACCGTTCTTACCTACGCATCAAAACCACAACGATAGTTTGTCAAGTTGGTGCTGTTTTAACCTTCGCAAGGACCGGGCGTAGCCACACTCGATTCAACTAAAGTTGGAAAACTGACACCCGCCAGCCACCTGTGTGCAAAGCACGTCGGTAGAACCAGTCTCGCGTAAGCGTACGCGTAATGTCAGTCCGGGCCGCTTCATCCAACAATACCGCCGAACCAAAGTATGACATGCTGGTAAGCAGCATGACTTATATCGCCCACAACTCACTTGTGTTCTACTCGTGCATAACAACAACGCATAAAACCTGGCTCTGATGCCACTGTTGGGGAACGTAGTAATTTCAAAAAAATTCCTTAGCACACGCAAGATCATGGTGATGTATAGCAACGAGAGGGGAGAGTGTTGTCTACGTACCTTCGTAGACTGGCAACGGAAGCGTTGACACAACGTAGAGGAAGTAGTCGTACGTCTTCTCGATGCGACTGATCCAAGTACCGAACGTACGGCACCTCCGAGTTCTGCACACGTTCAACTCGGTGACGTCCCTCGAGCTCCGATCCAGCCGAGTGTTGAGGGAGAGTTTTGTTAGCACGACGGTGTGATGACGGTGATGATGTTCTACCGACGCAGGGCTTCGCCTAAGCACCGCTACAATATGACTGAGGTGGAATATGGTGGAAGGGGGCACCGCACACGGCTAAGGAACGATCACGAAGATCAACTTGTGTGTCATGGGGTGCCCCCTTGCCCCCGTATATAAAGGAGGGAGGGGGAGGTGCGGCCGACCCCTAGGGGTGCGCCTGGAGGAGTCCTACTCCCACCGGGAGTAGGACTCCCCCTCTTGCCTTGTTGGAGAAGGAAAGGGGAAGGGGGGAAGAGGAAAGGGGGGCGGCGCCCCCTTCCTTGTCCTATTCGGACTAGGGGGGAGGGGGTGCGCAGCCTGCCCTGGCCGGCCCTTGTCTTCTCCCTTAGGGCTCATGTAGGCCCATTAACCCTCGGGGGGGTTCCAGTAACCCCCCGGTACTCCAGTAAAATCCCGATTTCACCCGGAACGATTCCGATATCCAAATATAGGCTTCAAATATATCAATCTTTATGTCTTGACCATTTTGAGACTCCTTCTCATGTCCGTGATCACATCCGGGACTCTGAACAACCTTCGGTACATCAAAACACAAAAACCCTAATTACGATCGTCACCGAACTTTAAGCATGCGGACCCTACGGGTTCGAGAACTATGTAGACATGACCGAGACACGTCTCCGGTCAATAACCAATAGCGGAACCTGGATGCTCATATTGGTTCCTACATATTCTACGAAGATCTTTATCGGTCAGACCGCATAACAACATACGTTGTTCCCTTTGTCATCGGTATGTTACTTGCCCGAGATTCGATCGTCGGTATCTCAATACCTAGTTCAATCTCGTTACCGACAAGTCTCTTTACTCGTTCCGTAATACATCATCCCGCAACTAACTTATTAGTTGCAATGCTTGCAAGGCTTGAGTGATGTGTATTACTGAGAGGGCCCAGAGAAACCTCTCCGACAATCGGAGTGACAAATCCTAATCTCGAAATACGCCAACCCAACAAGTACCTTCGGAGACACCTGTAGAGCACCTTTATAATCACCCAGTTACGTTGTGACGCTCAGTAGCACACAAAGTGTTCCTTCGGTAAACGGGAGTTGCATAATCTCATAGTCATAGGAACATGTATAGGTTATGAAGAAAGCAATAGCAACAAACTAAACGATCAAGTGCTGAGCTAACGGAATGGGTCAAGTCAATCACATCATTCTTCTAGTGATGTGATATCGTTAATCAAATGACAACTCATGTCTATGGTTAGGAAACATAACCATCTTTGATCAACGAGCTAGTCAAGTAGAGGCATACTAGTGACACTCTGTTTGTCTATGTATTCACACATGTATTATGTTTCCGGTTAATACAATTCTAGCATGAATAATAAACATTTATCATGATATAAGGAAATAAATAATAACTTTATTATTGCCTCTAGGGCATATTTCCTTCAATTAGATGAACCCTAGCTAGCTACTTAAGCATCTACAACTATTTAAGCACCCATTGATGAACCCCAGGAATTATACAACTACTTAAGCATACATTGGGTGCAGAACAACTATACAAGTGCTTAAGCAACTATACAAACCTAAAATATATTTAGTTAACTACTTAAGCATATACAAATTTGTCCTAAAAATATTTAGTTAACTACTAAGCATTTACAAATTTGTCCTAGAAATTATATTTAGTTAACTACATTGGGTGCACAACAACTATAGAACTACTTAAGCATGTACAAGTACTAGCTAATTTGATGAACCCTAACTAATTAGATGAACCCTAGCTAATTTGATGAACCTTAAAATTTAATGAACCCTAGCTGGGCAGATGTAGGGGAGGAGGGGCAAGTGTAGGCGTGCTCACCTCGGGCGGCGGCGGAGTTAGGTAGCAGGAGGAGGCAGAGCGGCCGAGGGAGGGGGCGCGCGGCATCGAGGTCGGGGTCAGGGCTCAGGCGCGCGGTGGAGGGCGAGCACCAGACGGCCATCGAGGGCAGCAGACGACGTGCGGAGGGCGACGGGAGGGCGCACGGCGGCCGACGCGCGACGGCATTGTAGGGCGACGACGGCGGCGACAACAGAGGGGGATTTGGGGGAAGTGGCCGCGGGGGAGAAAAACCGCGCGGGGGTTAAGTCAAAAGTAATGGTAGCGATGGCGCAGAAAAGCGCTATAGCTAACTTAGCTATAGCGCTGGCTGCCAAAACGCTCTACTGCTATAGGCAGTAGCTATTTATTTTTATTTTTATTTTCGTTTTTCCTTTTCCTTTTTTATTTACCTTCTTTTTTCCTTTCTCCTTTATTTAAGGAAATTATCTATAGCGGGGGTACAAGGAACACGCTACTGCTACATTAGCTATAGCGCTTGTTGTCAAAGCCCACTACTACTATGCCTTTCTCATTTATTTTTCTTTTTCTTTTATTTTCCTTTACATTTTCTTTTTTCCTTTCTCCTTTTTTATTTCTTTTATTTTCATTTACTTTTGTATTTTTTCATTTTATTCTATTTTCATTAGCAGTAGCGCTTCTCCCAGAAAAAGCGTTGCTACAACCAACTTAGCAACAACGCGTTTCACCTAAGCTCGCTACTACTATTCCTAGCATGCCGAGAACAGTGTGGGAATTGTATTAGTAGTGCTTTTTCATGCAGAGGCACTACTGCTATAACCTTAGCCGTAGCGCGTTTTGTGACCAGGCGCTACGGGTAAATAACAGCAGCGATTTTTTTACCGGCGCTACTGGTAAGCTTGTGTGTATAAGGTTTTCCCTAGTAGTGCAAGGGCCCGCCGTCGGGAGCCCGAGGCGCATGTCATTGCCAGGCACGCGAGCCACCATCGGGGACGCACGAGCCAGCTTCTTCTAGGTGCCCACGCATCGTCGCCCACTACGTTAACCGACGCGCCGCATGTTTGGCCCCTAGTTTGCCGCCACCTCACCATCTACGCACGACGCCTGATCTTGTTGCACCTCACCCACCAGACATTACCCCACCGCGTCAGACGGACCTGCTTCCTCTCCATATCTGAGTGATTCCTTATATTCTAACCTCTGCAACTTCTGGTTTGTCGTTATCAATAAAAGAAATCTGCACATTCTCTTGTATCTCTGCCTCCTTTGGTAAGAGGTGTCTCAAATCCTAACCTCATTGGCATCATCCTATTTTGCATTACAGCACGAACAAGAGATTCAATCGCCTAGGTTCATGTTGCATCTATGGGTGAGTTGAAATTTTGTTCAATATTGAGAGAATATTGGTTTTCTCCTTCTGTTCTTAATTTGCACCTTCCATCATCCTTATCAGGATTTGATCCACAACATGGTGGTTGTGCATGCTCGCAATGGCACGGTGATAGTGAGGAATCCGAGTGGCACCTCTCTACCTCTATTCAGGTGTTCTTGCTACTTCTTGAGCTTGCATTGATTTTTTCCTTGAAGAGGAAATGGTGATGCAACAAAGTAGAGATAAGTATTTCTCTCAATTAAGAACCAAGGTATCAATCGAGTAGGAGGTACAAGCAAGTCCCCAATATATGCATATGCACAAACTAACAAACACTTGCACACAACGCAAAAAAGGGGTTGTCAATCCCTTCACGGCCACTTGCAAGAGTGAGATCTAATAGAGATAAATATAAAAGATAATTAAAAGGCAAAATAAAGTAAATATAAATAAATTATAGTAAGGTATTTTTGGGGTTTTGGTTTTATAGATATGAAAATATATGATGAAAAATAGACCCGGGGGCCATAGGTTTCACTAGAGGCTTCTCTCTTGAAGAAAGCATACGGTGGGTAAACAAACTACTAAGGCAATGGTCATGAATACAAGCATCACGTCCGTGACAAGTAAACCGACTCCTGCCCAGGAGTCGGTCTACTTGTCACTGACGTGATGCCTATATTCACGATTATTCATGACCATTGCCTTAGATATATCATAACTTTACGCTTTTCTATCAATTTTCCAACAATAATTTGTTTACCCACCATATGCTTTTTGTTCGAGAGAGAAGTCTCTAGTGACAAGAGAGGCCCTAGAAGCTCCGGGAAGAGACCAGAAGGCAAACGAGTAGACAGCAAGGCACTAGGGCACGCCCTAGTACCTTTGGGTCCCTCGAGGCTTAGTTTGACCTAATTCTAGCTCTATAAATTCTCTAAAATCTAGAAACCAATAGAGAGCCATCCAAAATACTTTTTCCGTCGCCGCAAGTTTCTTTTCTTCCGTGATCCCATCTGGAGGCCTTTTCTGGTACTCCGCGGGAGGGGGGATCGATCACGGAGGGCTTCGACATCAACATTGCCTCCCTTCCGATGATGTGTGAGTACTTTACCATAAACCCACGGGTCCATAGCTAGTAGCTAGATGACTTCTTCTCTCTCTTTGATCTTCAATACAATGTTCTCCTTGATGTTCTTGGAGTTCTATTCGATGTAATCTTCTTTTGCAGTGTGTTTGCTGGGATCCGATGAATTGTGGGTTTATGATCATATTGTTCATGAATATTAATTGAGTCTTCTCTGAATTCTTTTATGCATGATTATTATAGCTTTGTATTTCTCTCTGATCTATCTGTTAGGTTTGGCCAACTAGATTGACTTATCTTGCAATGGGAGAGGTGCTTTGTAATGCATCAATCTTGTCGTGCTCTGTATCCCAATGACAAGGTAGGGGACAAGACATGTATTTGTATTGTTGCCATTAAGGGGAAAACGACAGGGTTTATTCATATTGATTGGGTTTACTTTGTCTACATCATGTCATCTTGCTTAAGGTGTTACCCCGTTTCTTATGAACTTAATTGAAGGAAATATGCCCTAGAGGCAATAATAAAGTTATTATTTATTTTGTTATATCATGATAAATGCTTATTATCCATGCTAGAATTGTATTAACCGGAAACATAATACATGTGTGAATACACAGACAAACAGAGTGTCACTAGTATGCCTCTACTTGACTAGCTCGTTGATCAAAGATGGTTATGTTTCCTAACCATAGACATGAGTTGTCATTTGATTAACGGGATCACATCATTAGGAGAATGATGTGATTGACTTGACCCATTCCGTTATCTTAGCACTTGATCGTTTAGTTTGTTGCTATTGCTTTCTTCATGACTTATACATGTTCCTATGACTATGAGATTATGCAACTCCCGTTTACCGGAGGAACACTTTGTGTGCCACCAAATGTCACAACGTAACTGGGTGATTATAAAGGTGCTCTAAAGGTGTCTCCGAAGGTACTTGTTGGGTTGGCGTATTTCGAAATTAGGATTTGTCACTCCGGTTGTTGGAGAGGTATCTCTGGGCCCACTCGGTAATGCACATCACTATAAGCCTTGCAAGCATTGCATCTAATGAGTTAGTTGCGGGATGATGTATTACGGAACAAGTAAAGAGACTTGTCGGTAGCGAGATTGAACTAGGTATTGAGATACTGACGATCGAATCTCGGGCAAGTAACATACCGATGACAAAGGGAACAACGTATGTGGTTATGCGGTCTGACCGATAAAGATCTTCGTAGAATATGTAGGAGCCAATATGGGCATCTAGGTCCCGCTATTGGTTATTGACCAGAGAGGTGTCTCGGTCATGTCTACATAGTTCTCGAACCCGTAGGGTCCGCACACTTAACGTTCATTGATGATATAATACTATATGCGTTATGTATGTTGGTGACCGAATGTTGTTCGGAGTCCGGGATGAGATCAAGGACATGACGAGGAACTCCGGAATGGTCCGGAGATAAAGTTTGATATATGGGATAATAGTGTTTGGTCACCGGAAGGGTTCCGGAATTCACCGGAAGGGGTTCCGGGTGTTTCCCGAAATGTTTGAGTACGAGAACACTTTATTTGGGCCAAAGGGGAAAGCCCACAAGGTTTTTGGAAAGTGCACAAGGAAGTTTTGCGGAGTCCAGGGGCCAGACGCCAGGGTCCCTGGCGTCTGGGTCCAGACGCCGGGAACCCTGGCGTCTGGCCCTGGAGTCCAAGAAGGACTCTTGCCTTTCGGGTGAAACTGACTTTGTGGAGGCTTTTACTCCAAGTTTCGACCCCAAGGCTCAACATATAAATAGAGGGGTAGGGCTAGCACCCAAGACACATCAAGAAACACCAAGCCGTGTGTCGGCAACCCCGTCCCCTCTAGTTTATCCTCCGTCATAGTTTTCGTAGTGCTTAGGCGAAGCCCTGCGGAGATTGTTCTTCACCAACACCGTCACCACGCCGTCGTGCTGCCGGAACTCATCTACTACTTCGCCCCTCTTGCTAGATCGAGAAGGCGAGGACGTCACCGAGCAGAACGTGTGCATAACTCGGAGGTGCCGTGCTTTCGGTACTTGGATCGGTCGGATCGTGAAGACGTACGACTACATCAACCGCGTTGATATAACGCTTCCACGAACGGTCTACGAGGGTACGTAGACAACACTCTCCCCTCTCATTGCTATGCATCACCATGATCCTGCATGTGCGTAGGAAATTTTTGAAATTACTACGTTCCCCAACATTAATACTCTAGATGCATGTCAGATAGTGGTCGATGGGTGGAGTAATAGTAGTAGATGTAGGCAGGACTCGGTCTACTTGTCTCGAATGTGATGCCTATATACATGATCATTGCCTTGAATATCGTCATAATTATGCGCTTTTCTATCAATTGCCCAACAATAATTTGTTTACCCACTATATGCTTCTCGTTCGAGAGAGAAGCCTCTAGTTAGAACTATGGCCCCCAGGTCTACTTTTATCATATATTAAAATCCAAAAATACCTTGTTGTAATTTGTTTACCATTATTTTATTTTGTGTTTTATATTATCTATCTATCACTATTAGATTTGATCCTTGCAAATAGCTGACAAGGGGATTGACAACCCCCTTATTTGCATTGGGTGCAAGTATTTGCTCTTTTGTGTGTAGGTGTTATTAATGAGGTTTTGCGTGGTTCTCCTACTGGATTGATAACCTTGGTTCTTAACTGAGGGAAATACTTATCTCTACTATACTGCATCATCCTCTCCTCTTCGAGGAAATCCCAATGCAGCTCACAAGTAGCAGGCCACCTAGGTGCCATAATAAGCCCAGGGGGCACGCCACCCCAGGGTGCGCCTGGCAGGCTTGTGGGCCCCTGGAGCCTCCGGCAACCCTAACTCTGACTCCATATATACCTATTCAGGGAGAAAAATCAGGGAGAAGGAATCATCGTTTCACGAAATAGAGCTGCCGCCACCTCCTGTTCTTCTTCGTGAGGGATGATCTGGAGTCCGCTTGGGCCTCCAGAGAGGGGGACTCGTCGCCATCATCATCACCAACCCTTCTTCATCACCAATTTCATGATGCTCACCACCAGGAGTGAGTAATTCCTTCATAGGCTTGCTGGACGGTGATGGAGTTGGATGAGATTTGTCATGTAATCGAGTCAATTTGTTAGGGCTTGATCCCTAGTATCCACTATGTTCTGAGATTGATGTTGCTATCAATTTGCTATGCTTAATGCTCATCACTAGGGCTCGAGTGCCATGATTTCCGATCTTAACCCTTTATGTTTTCATGCATATATTTGAGTTCTTAATCCTATCTTGCAAGTTATATGCACCTATTACATGTTATGATTTGCATACCCCAAAGCGACAATTTTGGGTTTCTTTCCGGTGATTACCGTAGTTTGAGGAGTTCATGTATTCACTCTGTGTTAATGCTTTGCTCCGATTCTCTATTAAAAGGAGGTCTTAATATCCCTTAGTTTCCTTATATGGACCCCACTGCCATGGGAGGGTAGGACAAAAGATGTCATGCAAGTGCTTATTATAAGCACGTATGACTATATACGGAATACATGCCTACATTACATTGATGAATTGGAGCTATTGTGTATCACTCTAGGTTGTGTCTGTTACATGATGAACGTCATCCAACTCAAATATCCATCACTGATCCAATGCCTATGCTTTTCATACATTGATCTTTGCTAAGTAACTTTCGTTGATGCTGCTGTTACAATCACTACAAAGCTGCTACTGTTACTGTTACCATTACTATTGCTATTGTTACCACTGCTACCAAACTATCATACTATTGTGCTACCGATCACTTTGCTGCAGATATTTAGTTCTCCAAATGTGGTTGAATTGACAACTCAACTGCTAATACTTGCAAATATTCTTTGGCCAACGTATCTATGATTTTTTATTGTTCCATGTTGTTATATTATCATTCTTGGATGTTTTATAATCACTTTATAGTCATTTTATATCATTTTTGGTAATAACCTATTGACATAGTGCCAAGTGCCAGTTGTTGTTTTCTCCATGTTTTTTACATTGCAGGAAATCAATACCAAATGGAGTCCAAACTCAACGAAACTTTTTGTGGATTTTTTTGGACCAGAAGACATCCAGTGGGCCAAAGAAGTACCGAAGAGGGAGCCCGAGGTGAGCACAAGACACTAGGGCGCGCCTGGAGGCCCAGGCACGCCCTGGTGGGTTGTGCCCACCTCAGTGGCCCCCCGAACTGCCTCTTTGCTCTATAAATACCCCAATATTCCAGAAACCCTAGGGGAGTCTACGAAAATCAATTCGAGGTGCCGCAAGTTCCAGAACCACCAGATCCAATCTAGACACCATCACGGAGGGGTTCATCATGTCCATTGGTGCCTCTCCGATGATGCGTGAGTAGTCTTTTGTAGACATACGGGTCCGTAGTTAGTAGCTAGATGGCTTCCTCTCTCTCTTTTGATTCTCAATACAATGGTCTCTTGGAGATCCATATGATGTAACACTTTTTGTGGTGTGTTTGTTGGGATCTGATGAACTTTGAGTTTATGATCAGATCTATCTTTTTATCCATGAAAGTTATTTGAGTCTTCTTTGATCTCTTATATGCATGATTGCTTATAGCCTCATATTTCTTCTCCGATATTTGGGTTTTGTTTGGCCAACTTGATCTATTTATCTTGCAATGGGAAGAAGTGCTTTGTGATGGGTTCGATTTTACGGTGCTTGATCCCAATGACAGAAGGGGAACCAACACGTATGTATCGTTTCTATTAAGGAGAACATGATGGGGTCTATTTCTACATAAATAGATCTTTTCTACATCATGTCATCGTTCTTATTGCATTACTCCGTTTTTCCATTAACTTAATACACTAGATGCATGCTGGATAGTGGTCGATGTGTGGAGTAATAGTAGTAGATGCAGGCAGGAGTCGGTTTACTAGTCTTGGACATGATGCATATATAATGATCATTGCCTGGATATGTCATGATTATTTGAAGTTTTATCAATTGCACAACAGTAATTCGTTTACCCACCATTTGCCATTTTTCTCGAGAGAAGCCACTAGTGAAATCTACGGCCCCTGGGTCTCTTCCTTATTAAATTTGCCTTTGCGGTCTATTTTTATTTGCGTCTTTCAGATCTATATTTCCCAAAACCCAAAATACCTTGTTGCAATTTATTTTATTTGGTGATCTATCTATCAATTTATTACAACTTTCTCATGTCTACTTGCCAACTTCTGGCGCCGTTACCCGAAAGGGATTGACAACCCCTTTAATACCTCGGGTTGCGAGTATTTGTTATTTGTGTGCAGGTGTCGTACACGTAGTGTTGCGTGGTTCTCCTACTAGTTTGATAACCTTGGTCTCATCATTGAGGGAAATACCTAGAGTTGTTGTGCCGCATCATCCCTTCCTCTTTGGGGAAATACCGATGTAGTTCTAGTAGACATCACTCCCCTTGTGTCTAATCAATAAATTTGGGTGGATACTCTACCCTCAAAAACTATTGTGATCCCTATACTTGTGGGTTATCAATTCCCTGTGTGGCGCTGAGGATTTGTGGAAACATTCTCTCATTGAGTGTTCGACGAGCCGATGCATCTGGGGCTTTGGCCGTTGGTAGATGGGGATCCGCTAGAGCATATGGTGGCCATGAATGAACCTAACCCCAAGTCATGGTTGTTCTCCATGTTCAAGTATATATATATATATCACATGAACACCAGTCTGTTTGATGGGCACTATGTGGGTGATCTGGATGGCGAGGAGAAAGGAAATCCATGAGAGTATTTTCCAAACTCTGCTCACTACGAATGAATTTGTAAATCGGCATATCTCTAAGCTCGATGATCTGAAAAAGTTGAAGGTGATAAAACCATCAATACACGTGTCCTCGGGGCAGAATACCTCAGTTTGGAAGTTTCCTCTGGCGGGTCTGTAGAGACCAATGCCAATGGTGAATTTCTAGGTCTAGGACAACTGGAGTTATTGCCGCGGTATGCAGGGATGGCCAAGGCCTTTACTTGGGTGCTCCAGCTCTTGTTTTACCAGGTTGTAGACCCTTCCACTCTGGAACCGATAGCATGTTGAAAGGGCATTTCCGACCTTTAAGTGTTTTGGTGTTGATGTCAATGCAAATTGCAGAGTAATCGTGTGCCTAATCTACACATGTATACTTTATTTGGCACAAGACAGTTGGGCACCCTTCGGATGGAAAAGAGTGAAGATGACATTTTTGACGTGTTTTATTTCTTTGGTTGTAGGAAATCTATACTATTAAGAGGGGGTCCGTATTGGAAGGTACGGGTGGAATCAAACATGTACAAAAATACATATTGCACCCATGATATAGCCTTCCATTTCAAGGAGAGAGTCTCTTATCTAACATATGCAGAGAGACTTACCCAGGGCGGTTGTACCGCTGGTAGCAGCGGTTGTACCGCTCCCTCTATGGAGTGGCCACACTGATACTGCCCTAGCAGTTGTACTGCATGCTGACGCAATTGTATCAGCTTGCTTGCGGGCAGTTCAACCGGGCCTTGCACGGGCCCAACCACCACCCGAAGGGTGATGCCCTCAGGTAGGGCATGTGGTAGCCAGCGGTTGCTATCCGGTTCTTCCGGTAGGTATTTAATTACAGGTACAACTGGGGTCCAGGTTGGTTGTACCGCCAGGGACTTAGCAACCTCTAGAGGTCGCTTCTCGGTGGTTGTATAAGCCCAAGTATTGCTCGATCAACAGACCCAAGGGTGATTCCTTTCGCGAGATGAGCGGTACAAGGACGGTGGCCACACAGTTGTTCCTGTTTATATTTATTAAGTGGTACAATTGCATGGCATCCCGGTTGTACCACTCTCTTTCTCTCAGGAAGTGCACACTTATGCCCAGGGTGGCTATACCAGCGCTCCCAGCGGTTGTACCACCCTATGCATTTCTGTGCATAATGGTTGGATTTGTGGCACCACACTAAAAGGAGGTGGTTCTTCCACATCTCCCACCCACCTCTTGCCTCTCTCTTCCCTCCATTAATGACCGAAGCTCATTCTTTCCTGATCTCGTTCTCTAGCCAACCAAACTTGTTGATTTGCTAGGGATTGAGGGAGGAGACCTAGATCTACACTTCTATAGGATCAAAGAAGATAGGTCTAGAGGGGGCGTGAATAGACTCTTAACCAACAAAAGGTACAGTTTTTAGTTTTCTTGAAACTTAGGCAGATTTTGGCACTAGTTAAGATAACACCAAGACTTTCTACACATGCATATCTAGAGATAGAGCAGTGGAAACAGTAAAGCATGCAATTGTGTAGAAACTAAAGGGTAGAGTTTGATACGTCTCCAACGTATCTATAATTTTTGATTGTTCCATGCTATTATATTATCAACCTTGGATGTTTTATATGCATTTATATGCTATTTTATATGATTTTTGGGACTAACCTATTAACCCAGAGCCCAGTGCCAGTTTCTATTTTTTCCTTGTTTAAGAGTATCGCAGAAAAGGAAAATCAAATGGAGTCCAATTGACCTGAAACTTCACGGAACTTATTTTTGGAAGGAAAGCAACCCGGGAGACTTGGAGTCCATGTCAAGGAAGCTTCGAGGAAGCCACAAGGTAGGGGGCGCGCCCACCCCCCTGGGCGCGCCCTCCACCCTCGTGGGCCCCTCGTGGCTCCCCTGACGTATTTCTTCCGCCTATATATCTCCATATACCCTAAAACTATCGGGGAGCACAATAGATCGGGAGTTCCGCCACCAGAAGCCTCCGTAGCCACCGAAAACCAATCTAGACCCGTTCCGGCACCCTGCCGGAGGGGGCAATCCCTCTCCGGTGGCCATCTTCATCATCCCGGTGCTCTCCATGACGAGGAGGGAGTAGTCCACTGTCGGGGCTGAGGGTATGTACCAGTAGCTATGTGTTTGATCTCTCTCTCTCATGTTCTTGAGGTGATACGATCTTGATGTATCGCGAGCTTTGCTATTATATTTGGATCCTATGATGTTTTCTCCCCCCTCTACTCTCTTGTAATGGATTGAGTTTTCCCTTTGAAGTTATCTTATCGGATTGAGTCTTTAAAGATTTGAGAACACTTGATGTATGTCTTGCCGTGCGTATCTGTGGTGACAATGGGATATCATGTGATTCACTTGATGTATATTTTGGTGATCAACTTGCGGGTTCCGCCCATGAACCTATGCATAGGGGTTGGCACACGTTTTCGTCGTGATTCTCCGGTAGAAACTTTGGGGCACTCTTTGAGGTTCTATGTGTTGGTTTGAATAGATGAATCTGAGATTGTGTGATGCATATCGTATAATCATACCCACGGATACTTGAGGTGACATTGGAGTATCTAGGTGACATTAGGGTTTTGGTTGATTTGTGTCTTAAGGTGTTATTCTAGTACGAACTCTAGGGCTGTTTGTGACACTTGTAGGAATAGCCCAACGGATTGATTGGAAAGAATAACTTTGAGGTGGTTTCGTACCCTACCATAATCTATTCGTTTGTTCTCTGCTATTAGTGACTTTGGAGTGCCTATTTGTTGCATGTTGAGGGATAGTTATATGATCCAATTATGTTATTATTGTTGAGAGGACTTGCACTAGTGAAAGCATGAACCCTAGGCCTTGTTTCCTAGCATTGCAATACCGTTTACGCTCACTTTTATCATTAGTTACCTTGCTGTTTTTATAATTTCAGATTACAAAAACCTTTATCTACCATCCATATACCACTTGTATCACCATCTCTTCGCTGAACTAGTGCACCTATACAATTTACCATTGTATTGGGTGTGTTGGGGACACAAGAGACTCTTTGTTATTTGGTTGCAGGGTTGCTTGAGAGAGACCATCTTCATCCTACGCCTCCTACGGATTGATAAACCTTAGGTCATCCACTTGAGGGAAATTTGCTACTGTCCTACAAACCTATGCACTTGGAGGCCCAACAACGTCTACAAGAAGATGGTTGTGTAGTAGACATCAGAGTTGGAAGACCAAACACAATGAGGACACGAAGATTTTTGGCGTGGTTATGATAGGTTGTGTTATCGTCATCCACATTGATGGAGACTTCAACCTATGGAGGGTAAGGGTTGCGCGAGTCCACGGAGGGCACCACCCATGAAGGGTCTACAAAGAAGCAATCTTGTCTATTCCATCATGGCCAACCCCCATGGAGACTTGCCTCACTCGGGTAGATCTTCATGAAGTAGGCGATCTCCTTGCCGTTACATACTCCTTGGTTCAACTCCACATGATCTTGGAGGCTCCCAAGTGACACCTAAACAATCTAGGAGACACTATTCTCCAAAAGGTAATCACTACAAAAAAAGACACATCCGTGACATTTTGGGCCGAACGAAATTTTTTCCTGTCATACATATGACACTTCTATGACGATAATTGTTCGGGGAGTTCCCCGTTACGATGGGAGGTCGGGGGCTGAGCGATGCGCGTTTCTCTCGTACACGTACGCGCGTGTGTGCAAAGCGTTGGCTCTAACTGAACCCGAGAGAGGCGTTGGGCTCTAACTGAACCCGAGCGATTGCACTGCAGGCTATGCGTTACTGAACCCGAGCGATCGATCGATGGCTCTTAACTGAACCCGATCGAGCGATTCCTTCGCTACTGCTGCTAACTTAAGCCAATCGATGCTGCCTCTGGGATGAACAGTGAGCGTTGCGGGGGGTTTGGATGAACAGTGAGCGGTGGCGTTGCCTCTGGATGAACATGCCCCCATGGTGTGGTGGAGGGCTGGATGAACAGTAGACGGTGGAGGGGTGCCCGTGGAGGGGTGGTTGAACAGGACCCCGTGGTGTGGAGGGCTGGATGAACAGTAGATGGTGGAGGGGTGGTTGAACAGTAGCCGATGGAGTAGCGCGCGGTGGAGGCTGGATGAACAGGAGCCCGTGGAGGCTGGAGGAGGTCGACGGTGGAGATGAACAGTATCCCGTGGAGTCCCGTTTTGCGGTATGCCACACCCATCCTGATGAACAGGACCCCCGTTTCGACCGTAGCGCTCCAACACAAGTCTGTTTCGTCCGTTTTGCGGTACGCCACACCCCTCCCTATCAACAAGACCCCCCCTTTGACCGTAGGAGGTCCGTTTCCTTTGTTTTGCGGTACGCCAGACCCCTCCCGATCAACAGGACCCCGTTCCGAACATAGGAGGTCAGTTTCCTCCGTTCGCGATACGCCAGGCCTCGTTTCCATCGCCTGTTCCGTCCAAGCCCTCCCGATGAACAGGACCACGCATTCCGTTCCGACCCAGCCGGTTGGCTCCCACGCGTTCCATTGCCTCCCGATGAACACGACGCATTCTGTTGCCTCCCCATGAACACGACGGATTCAGTTGCCTCCCCATGAACACGACGACGACGTTGTTTCTCCGTTCCGAGCCAGCCATGTACACGAGCCCTGGCCGTACGTATGCGCGAGTAGGCGTTCGAGACCCCGCCCGTATGTACACATATGTGGCCGTATTTTATTTCTTGTACCCTGGCCGCTGTACGTACGTGTACATGCTACGTGCGCGCCTCTACTATGACACGTACGCGCCTCTACTATGACACGTGCGCGCCTCTACATCCACCAGTATATATGTACGTACACGTTCGCGACCAGAATGACAACGCTACGTACGCTTCGACCAGGTGGGTCCCGACTGTCAGACACTTCCTTGCCTGCGAAGATGTAGTTGGTGGGTCTCAGCAGTCAGGGGGGCGAATCGTTTTTTTACCCGGACGCACTTCCTTGCGTGCGAAGATGTAGCTGGTGGGTCCCAGCAGTCAGGGGGAAATGTTTTTTCGCGAAATACAGTGGCCTGTCTGGTGGGTCCCAGCTGTCAGGTGGAGGAATCATTATTTTCCGCGTAATAAGGAGGCACTTCCTTGCTGCGGTCGTGGACCCAGCTGTCAGCCTCTCCACGTACAGTCCACGCCCGATGGAAGTCGTTCCTTGACCACGTTGACCACGCCGCGCTGAGAGCACCAGGGCGGTGGACGACGGCGAGGCCTAGGAAGGGGAAGACGCAGCAGTGGAAGCTCACGCGGAGAGGAGTACGAGGGTTCACTGGTTCGGTTGCGATGTGAGGCCGCCGTCGCCGCAGGGCCTGGCCATCGGTGGGAATAGTAGGGGCGGTGAGGCCTCCGCAGTAGCACAATCGGCCACGGGAGGCAGGAGCATGCGGCACGGCCGGCGCTGCTTTGGGCGGCTGGAGCAAGAAGACCAGAGGTTGAAGAAGCACTACGGCCGTTGGATGGACATCGTACGGTCACTGGAGCTAGAATCGTTCATATTGACTAAAGTTGACAAAGGCCCCCTTCCCAGTCAAATTAGTAGGCCCACAAGTCAGCCTACCACCATGGTGGGTCCCAGCTAGCAGGGGGAGTATTCATTTTTTTGTGCGTAATAAGGAGGCACTTCCGGTGGGTCTCAGCTGACAGCGGGGGGAACGTTTTTTTCCTGAAATATGCTGGCCCGTCCGATGGGTCCCAGCAGTCAGGGGGAAATGTTTTTTTCACGAAATAAGGTGGCCCGTCCGGTGGGTCCTTGCTGTCAGGTGGAGGAATAATTATTTTGCGCGTAATAAGGAGGCACTTCCTTGTGGCCGCCTGGACCCAGCTGTCAGCCTCTCCACATACAGTACTCTTCGGATGGAAGTCGGTCGTTGACCATGTTGACCACGCCGCGCCGAGAGCACCAGGGCAGTGGTCTGGACGACGGCGAGGCCTAGGAAGGGGACGACGTGGAGCCGGGGAAGACGCAGCAGTGGAAGCCCACGCGGATAGGAGTACGAGGGTTCACTGGTTCGGCTGCGGTGTGAGGCTACCATCGCCGCAGAATAACAGGGGGTGTGGGTGAGTAGAGGGATGGCCTGGCGAGCGGTGGGAGTAGTACGGGGCGGTGAGGCCTCCGCGGCATCAGAGCCAGCCACGGGAGGCAGGAGCACGCGACACGACCGGCGCTGCTTTGGGCGGCTGGAGCAAGAAGACCAGAGGTTGAAGAAGCACTACGGCCGTTGGATGGACATCGTACGATCACTGCATCTAGAATCGTTTATATTGACTAAGTTGACAAAGCCCTTGGTACGCGTCAACTTAGTAGGCCCACATCTCGGATTTGGCAGAGAACATATAGCCCATTTGCGATTTGTAAGAATGTACAACTCATTTTTTAATTCTAATGGAATTTACTACAGCCCATTTACAGTTTGTTAAAAGTATAGCCCAACTTCTAGCTAGGACAACGATTAATAATTTCAAACGACCGCTCAAAACAGAATTCAAAAAAAATCCCCACATTTTGATGGGATCCGAAATATTTTTATCTGAAATTTCTAGTCAGGTCAAATATAATTTCAAAATAAAGTTGTATTACGTTAAAATCCAACGAAATATTGCGCGCGCAACAAGTAATGAAATTAAAATTTTCAAATTCCAAAATAATATATTTTTCAAACTAATTACGTGTTTGGTGCATAGTAACTGTCCAGTTATTATAATTACATCCCATTTATTATTTCTTAAAGTCCATTTTCTTGTTAAGCCTAATGCATACCTCCTAGGAAAGTTTGCAGCCCAGCGGGGCGGAGAATAACAAGTTGACCCGGATATTGTGTACAACTGTCGGCCCAGTTGTATTGCTGATGTTGAAAAAAATGCCTGTGTAGTATAGTACAACCTAACATGGTTACTCAGCCCACATTCAGCGATGCCGGAAAGGCCCAAACAAGGCTTCTGTACAACTTTTTGAAGTCACTGAGCTCAATTAATAACTTAAGAAAAAAGTTAGATTACAGTGGAACCTAATTAAAAGCTGTCACGAGCAAATAAATAATTCAACGGGTCCCACTTGTGCATCTGCGCGCGTGTGTGTGTGTGTGCGTGTGAGAGAGAGAGAGAGAGATAGAGAGAGAGAGACCCATCGGTCGATGCTCGTAAATACATCTTTCAGCCATATGCATTGCTGATGCTCAGTAAAAACTTATATAGTTGAAACAATCATATAGAACATCATAGCACACTGAACTTGCATACAAAAATTTCACGCAAGCGGCACAATCAAGATGGAAGCAGTGGATCGCTACGGGAAGGGCTATGTTGAAACCAACGAAGTCGTACATAACGGTTCATCGTCTTTATCAATTACGAGGAAATATCTTGAATGTTGTGCAAAGAAAACAGATAGACAACACAATAAGTTCTGCTAGCACATTAAGTTGACATACAGCCCTTTCTAAAAAAAGTTCAGGTACAAAATTAGAACAGGTCACAATCAAATGTACTGGCATATCAGTGCTTCACACCCATAGCTCGGATTTAACTAGTACTCCCTCCGTCCGGGAAAAGTTGTCCATAGGGCAGTGTATTTGTGTTTTTTCAAAAAAACCCACAGAGTTTTAAACACGTCACAAAGAAGTCCATCTCCTTCCTTCCTCCTCCCCCGTTGCCCGCGCCTTGCAGCCATCGCCGGCTACCCACCTGCGCCGCCGCCCGCCTGGATCTGCGCCGCGACCAACACCAGAACTGTGGCCCAGCCCGCGACCAACAACAACGCCGCCGCCCGCTTGCACCTGTGCCGCGGCTTACCACCTACACCGCCCGCCGGGAAGGCGACCTGCGCTGGCACCCTCCTCGAGCTACGCTGTCGGCCCCGTTGAAGGTCGCCGCCCATGTTCGCCCACCTTCGCCACCCACCTGCGCCTCCGATTTTGTCCGCTTCGGCCACCGGCGCCGTGGACAATTCCGGCCACTCCCACCTCTCATGCTGCTACCGGTGGACGACGCTGGCGCCATGGACCTCTGATGCTGTTTTTGCCTTTTCCCCTGCCTCGCCTCTGCTGCCACTCCCGCCTGTGCTGGTGAGTCTGCCCCGCCCGCCTCTGCTACTGTTGCTGTTCAATTTGTTGCTGTGAGTATGAATTTGCTGTTCTCAGTACAGGCGGAGAAAATTCAGTCAGGGGATACAAAGCTAGAGAAATAATCTAGGACAAAGGTTGTACACTGCTGCTAAATGATGAATAGATTATAGTGAAAATTTAGTTTGATGCCATCAAATTCATTGAGTAATACTCTTGGCATTCTTGGAGATCTGCTAGTTTTTGGAAGTTTTTCTTGCTATAGTTAACTGAAAATGTTCAGTGTTCCAATACTGTAGAGAAACTATAGTGCCTGTAATTCAGTTATGACTCCTTTACTGAAACTGTAGTGTTTGCTAAAACTGAGATGTAAACTAAAGGAGTTTGTGATTTACAGAAGCTGTAGCATACTCCAACAAGTGATAAATGCACTCAAAAGTTCACTGAGAAAATGCAGAGGCTACTCACTTGTTACTGAAAGTTTTCTGGAGTGATAAATGCACGCAAAAAAAGTTCAGTTAATTGTTACTGTTGCTGTATGAATTCCAACCAGGTCAATTTGTTGTCAATTACTCTGTAATACTCAACCAGGTTTATGCAAAATGAAGATCAACCATGTTTATTTGGATTTATTTGAATCATTTGAATTTATTTGCTTTATTTGGATTTATACACCATTTTTCCAATTGCAAACATACCTAAAGTTTCCAATTTCAGTCATTCATTTTACAGAGAGCTAAGCATAGCCATGACTCTTCCCTAAATATTCCTGTAGAATCAATTCAAGCAGCACAAAACTGAAAACTGCCACAACCCCTTAACTAAGAGTTGATAAAAACATGTCCCTAAAATTGGAATTATTTGAATTAGCTAGGTTTATTCTTCTTCATATACAGAAAAAGATGAATATTGTTCGTCTACTAGTTACTTCAAATTTAGAACTGAATAAACACTTGTCATCTTCAGTGAACACTTGTAAATCTAGAGTGGCTTTAAACTTAGAATGCACCAAATACTAATATCCTTTGCCAGGCTACACACCATCTACTTGGGGTAGACAGCAAGATTCACAGAGACATGCACGCTTCAATAGACTTGTGAATCCTAGCAAAGTGATAAGTAAAAACTTGGATGTTCTTAGAAATATAGCACCAGAGGACATTAAGTGAACTGGCCTGTATGCTAAAGGCAAGGAAATGCCACCTTCTTTTCTTCTTCGAGCTGTTGATGAATTGGCCTGTATGCTGTAGCTACACATAGGTTTAAATGCACCAAAAGAGTTACACACAGGTGAAGTAAGTGGAAAGCAACATTTAATCTCCGCTTCTTTTCTTTTGGTAGTGAAATTCAATCTGAATTTTGTAAGCACAGAAAATGCACCAATACTGAACATTTATTCCCACCTCCACCACCATCATGTCAGTTTTGACAGTGTGTGTATGGAGTAGTTTTGACGGCAGTATAATTGTGCATCATGTAAACATTATGAGAATGATTAAGGGTTCAGCAATCAGATTATAATTATGACCAGAACAGAGGAACAAATATCATGGTTAGTTTTATGTAAAAAAATCAGAAATGGAGTTACTCACTTGAAGTTACTATAGTTACTCACTTTAACTTACTGTAGTAGTGGCCAAAATTCAGAAAAGTTACTAAACAACAGAAGTAGTGGCCAAAATTCAAAGTACTAAAAATATTCTACACTAAATATACAGTGTTATCCATGTTCTGTATCCAGGACATTTTTTTATCTGTTTGCATGCATATGTCCCAACTATCAGGAAGGATGGGCACGTACACGAACAGGTACGACTCATCAGTCTACCCGCATAGCCTTTTCGTTTAGTCTACCTAGCCGTCTGATCAACTGCCTGCACGCCACTTCTCCCATTTACTTCTCCATCGGGAACCGATTCTCCTCGGCTTCTTCACCTCCCCTTCGTCTTCATTTGCATCCAAACCCCACTGCGTTCACATTGTTTTAACCTCTTTAAATAACCATCTACTACTTCAGTTAGACTAGCCATCTAATCCTAATTCTCCAAACCATAGCCCTTCGTTCCAGCGGTTCCAAATGGCGGAAGAGATCGAGATGCAGGTTTTTAGCGTCCAACATGTCCTTGTCGAAGGCTCGATGCGCATAGTTGCCACCGTCACTGTCCACCTAAGGGTTGTTCGGTAGTGGATCAACAATGTATCCAACTCCCTCGAAAAGGTAGAGACGAGGGTCATCGGTCTCGACGTAGAGTACACGGAGTGTGCCCCTGGGAAGATCCAGTGCGCCACCGTCCTTCAGCTGTGCCACGAAGATGATGTTTTGGTGTACCACATCATACACTCGCCCTCCATACCACGTGAGCTTCATGATTTCTTATCTCGGGAGGACGTATACTTCTGTGGGGCAGCCATCGAAGGGGACAAACAGAAGCTGAAGCCTTACAACCTTGATTTGAAAAGCATCGCTGACCTGCAAACCAGAATCAAAATTCTTGTAGAACATTGTGATAAACAGACACCATCCCTATTCGACGTAGCAAATTTTGTGCTCGGTACAAATCTTCAGAAGGGTGACGAGACGGTGGCATTAAGGTCGTCTGGATGGGAGAATTATCCCTTGACGTACGAGCGGATAAAATATGCTGCCCTCGATGCCCGTGTGAGTTTAGAGATAGCTGCAAGGTCCAAAGAGCTTGTTGCAAAGCCGTCTCCCACAGAGAATGAGAACAACAACAACAACAACAACAACAACAACAACAACAACAACAACAACAAGAAGAAGAAGAAGAAGAAGAAAAGGCTGGACCAGCAGGAGGGCATTACGGATGGATGAACTATTTCCTCTCTTGTAAAAAAATTATTCCCTCTCAGTGTATATTGATATAGATGGACTATTTCGATGGTGTGCATGTCTTTGGAACAGAGTAGTAGCGTGGGTCCGCTTGACTATAAGGAACTATTTATCTGCATATATAGCTTTCTCTGCTACTCCTTCCAGTGATCGGTATGCAGTGCATGTGTCCGTAGACATGACAGCTTGTGTGCATGACATGTGGGCCACCTAAAATGCAGCGAGCATCAAGTTTCTACCACAGCCACCCGCGATTCCCACGACGCCGCTCGAACCCATGAAACCACACGTCCCCCGACCTGCGGCTCACCCCTCTTGGCCCCACTGCCCCTCTGCCTACGGGAGCATTACATGTGGACCAGTCACCTATCAGGTCCACATGTTATTGACTCAAAGGTAGGTGTAGTAAGGCACTGAAGCTCAGTCCCGTGGGCCCCGAGAGGGAAATGTAACTCCTGCGGCAGGCCTTGTGGTGCTCCCGTAGTACGAGCTCATGCCAAAACTGGAATTTGTTTCTTACTACTACCAACTAGTACTAGTAAGGTACACGTGCATTGCACGCATGAGATTCTGGTGGTTTGTGCATTATGCTTCTACATGTGGAGCTTTCTGGATTCTAACATGTGTCAAAATCTGGTGGAATGTAAGGTTAGGCAAGTTTGATTAACTTAGGTGAGTGTTTGGTTCAAGCCACACCTTAGGCAAGCCACACTAAGGCCCCACATGACATACACACAAAAAATGTGGCAAGATTCCCTTAGGCTTGCCAACTTGTTTCTCTCGTTTTGAAGAACTAATAACTTTGCCTAAGCTTAGTTGTGGCAAAGTTAGTCATGAATTAAGTTCAACCATGGAGTCTTCTGGATTATACATGTGGCAGAATCTGGTGGATGATATCCAACGGCCAGTAGTGCTCGGATTTGCCATCTTTGTACCGTCGGATTGGCTTCATCCAACGACCAACTTTCAAAGTTTTTCACACACTATATAGGGGGTATAGATATAGATGTGCCGGTCCGTTGTAATGGATCCAAAGTATATATATCTATTTAGTGGAGTGCACTCTAAACACATTATCTATTTATTTTTCTCTAACCTTCCGTAGCCATGCAACCAAGCCACATAAGCTTCATGGGTGCCCCCCACATCATATTATTCATACTACGTTGATTGAAAAAAAGATAAATCACCCAAAACAAGATCTTCCCATTTTTGTTCCTACGATGTTGTGCTGTGCACGTACCTACTAGTTGTATAGTGGTAGTACTAGTAATATAGTATTAGGAGTACAAACTTGGTACTACTAGGAGTAGTACTAGTACTGAATGCTCCTACTCTATCGACGAGCCCCGTTTGACACCAAATTTCTTGGCTTCCGTGCTACAGCTAGATCTTCCCCTCGTTTATGTTTTCCAACCCGACGGCGGGCAGGGTGTCGGTTTGCTCAACGGCGGTCCCACATGAAAGTGAAAATGCTAGGCAACACGCCTTCCCTAAGCTATGTGTCGTGCCGGACGGGCCGTGTTGTACTCCCGATTCCCGGGCGTGTGGGGGTGTGACGCGAATGCGTCAGGCCTTTTCCTTTTACCAGCAATGTGCCCGTGCGTTGTGACGGATCCAAAGTAGTAGAATAGTAGTATTTGTTCACAAACTTGAAAGAAATCATTATTGTTTTGATATACTCCTAATATATTACTCCCTCCATACCTAAATATTTGTCTTTTTTGAGATTTCAAATGGACTATCACATACGGATTATATAGACATATTCTAGTGTTTCTAGCAAGATGCCCGCGCGTTGCACGAAGTTGATGGAAAAGGTAAGCACAACTTATAAATTGACGGATGGAGTACTAGTTACAATGATGCATATAATTAAGCAAAGGGATCGCACATGTCGGTATTGACTGGAACGAGAATGCAACAGCACAATAAGAATTAAGGCCACGATGATGCGATCGCAGTGGTGGTTACAGAAGGCAAGAAGAAAGATGGATCCATGAACGTACGACCTCCTCCTCGTCAACTTAGTGCGCCGGGCCGCCGACCGGCGGCTAAGGAGCGGTGGCTTTTGTGGCGAGGTCGAGGTGCTTCTCAGCAAAGGCATCCAAGGCTTCCAGCCGGTTGAGGAAGGCCTACGTCGTAGCGTCCTCACTGGCCTTATAGATACCTATGTACACGATTTCCTCGTACATGTGGATGTGTAAGTCGACGAATTCTTGCAGGGCGAGGCGCCTCTCGGCGAGCGCGACCTCTAGGTGGACATTCTTCGTGGCGTCGGCGGGCAGTCGCAGGGCCACCAGTACTTGAAAGAGGTTCCGGCCATGGAGGCCGATTAGGGTGGCAGGCAATGAGGAGCCCGGGCGCACGGGCTGGAGGAGTACGGCGATGTCGTCCGCGAGCTTCTTGAGGACGGTGAACTTGTTGCTGGTGGCAACGATCATCTGGTCCAACTGAGAGTCGTAGTTGGCGTCGAAGGCGGCCATCCACCAGTCGGTCTCCAACACCGTCTGGAGACGATCCTCGGCGCCATGCCGCAGCCCGGCGTCGTGGACCATCTGGCGCAGCCGCTGGCCGCTCACGAGCATCGCCGCCATGGCTCTGGAGTGAGCTCTTTTGCGCTTAGTGTAGGTGCTTAGGCAAATGCTTAGGTGCGTACGATGTGGTAGATGCATTGAAATGGAGCGGCACCTTTATATGAGGGCAATGAGGGCTAACTGCGTTGCATTCACATCGTACAGCCTCTTTTCCCAGACCTCCTCCCATTACTTCCCTCATGCATTAATTGAAGGAGGATGCATTGGACGTTCAACATATCGGGAACCACTACTCCCTCCCTCCTCTGCATTAAAGCCGTATCGGGAACTGCGCCGCCCGCTGTCAAATCGAATACTCCCTCCGTCTAGGTGAGTATTAAGTAATCTTACGAAAACCAAATAGTAAACACATAGGCGTGGTGCATTAACTCTCACGTTGTTTCTTATTTTTTGACATAAATAGAGGAATCAACCAAGAAGATATGTGGGGCTTGTATGCTTTTAATGACTTGAGACTATCAAACATGACATGCAGTGGTCAGTTCATTGCACAAGAACAAATACAACCCACGTCAGCACACACGCATCTTATATAGCATCACATCCAGTGGCTATAAAAGATGAATGAGACCAAATTATATCTCATCTAGATGAGTTCTAGCAAAACTATATTAATAATACTTAGTACTCCTGCGCCATGTATCATATATTAGTATCATGTAGTACTTTATTTATTTATGAGGTATCCAGATGGCACTGCACCGCCAAGAAAAGAGGGTAACATCAAAATTATGGACTACTTTTTTGAGTATGTTGGTAAGGTCCGGTCATAGTCACTTGTTGAAATCTCTAAAAATACAAATACTCCCTCCGTCCAGAAATACTTGTCATCAAAATGGATAAAAGGAAATGTATCTAGATGTATTTTAGTTTTAGATACATCTCTTTTTATCCATTTTGATGACAAGTATTTTCGGACGGAGGGAGTAGAAAACCGAGTTGGTGATGATGGTGTGCGTGCCATCCTGCAATATAGGCCGTCGGATTTATATCTAACGGATAGGAAAGAAACTATGGCAATTTTGCAAAAATATACCCACACGTCTCTCCACGTTCGCAAATAAGGCCTTCCCTCGTTCAACCTTTTCTCTCACAAGATAAACTACTCATACAAATGCATCTTGAGGTGTCCATAGAATCGAAGAGAGAGATGATGTGTGTGTGTGTGTGCGCTCGCGATCGATAAAGAGTGCCATCGAATTTGTGTGTGCCCATGTCAAAGATATAGAGTGGCTGGCCTACTGGAACGTGAGATGGGACATGTGCAGTTTGTGTCTATGGCATGGATACCTACCTGCAGCGCTCGACAATCGGTGTGTGGTGGGGGAAGAGGGAGGCCCAATTAACTATAGAGGTACAATGGCTGGTATATGTGTGGAGGATGAGAGAGGCCTACCTCATGTATTAAGGAGATCAATCTGCCTCATGTATTAAGGGAGATCGATCGGCATCCATGCATATGTGCAGGAGAGGAATAAGGTTGGGAGAGAGACAGAGCTAGAGTGTTGGAGGGGGTGGTAGTGGAGTTGCTTCTAACAAATGGTGGGATAGGCTTGCTAGACAAACGGAGGGCACGCCCGCAATATCAATAAGAGAGGAGATGGCTGCTTGTTGTCTGTGCATGTGCGTGTGAGAGACGGGTCAGGAGGCATGCACGAATGATGAGGGGGGACGATGTGGCTGTGGTAAGCAGACATAACTACATAGGAAGATCAATCGCCCTTTGTTAGAGAAAGGAGATACATAACTTGTGAGGTACGTCGATCGATGGGGGGTAGTTAAAGTCGATCTAGGTATATGTTGGGAGATCGATTGGTATACATGCATGTGTGTGTTAGAAGCAAATGAGGCACGCGGAGAAGGATAGAGAGAGAGGGATGCATGTAGGAGGTGGTACGAGAGGCATACTATATCGAGGGGGGAGGAGTGTGCGAGTACGAGAACGATGAAAAGAGTGGTGGGAGTGAGGGATGGACGGTGACAAGAGAAGAGGGGAAGCTTGTATTTGTGCTAGGCACACCTGGCTAGAGAGTCATATCGATCGATGTGAGCCGTAAAGAAGGAGCTGGGGGGCCTACACACACCGTGGGTGAACGACCTAAAGTGAAAAGACGAATTTGCGCGATGGAGCTAGAGAATGCTGAGGGAGGGTGAGAGGGATGCGGGCGTGTGCATGCACAAGAGAAAGTTAGCGCTAGCTACAAAGATAAGAGGGTTGTGTGGGTGTAAAAGACGAATAGAGATCATATATACTTCATTATAAAAAGAAAATTCAGATATTTGAAGAATTTATCATAGTGTTTCAAACCGACGCATGTGTGAATATATATAACGGTGATACACATGGTGTGGTTATGAACATGTTATACTACATTTAATATATTTTATCTCTACTCTTATAAAAAACAGAGTTGTTGATGATGGTGTGCCTGCCATCCTGCATTATAGGCCGTCCGATTTATATCTGGCGGATAGCAAGGAAACTATGATGGTTGAAGTTGGCAACAATCATGATTGTAGATTCTTATTGAAATAGAGAAACGAATTCAAATTTAGTTCGAATTGCAGCGGTAGTATAGACATTTGGAATGCACAAATGTTGGTATGAGTAGGTTACATGCATTATACAACAAGCGAAAAAATTTAATCGGACATAACATGGATTCATACTCCCTCCTTCCATCTATATAGGGCGTAATGAGATTTTTAAGACCGCCTTTGACTATTGACAAAATTAATAGTACATGACATGCACAATGTGAAAATTATATCATTGGAAGAACCTTTCACAGACGAATTTAACGGTGTGCTTTGTGTAAGTTGCATGTCATATATCATTGCTCTAATATTTGGTCAAAGTTAGCATCGAAAAACGCATTAGGCCCTATATAGATGGAAGGATGGAGTAGCTTTGAATAGCATTTGTATAGTAAAACGGGGCAAGACTCTCTCTTTGTGTGGTGTGAATAGTTTTATTTTTTTCGTTTTTTTGGTTGAGGGAAGTGCGAATTGATTTGGTACGTACAAGTACAATATTACTACACGTTAGGCTTGTCCCTAAAATTCAACCCGCGTCTTGTTATATCCCGAAAATTCAGATATCGTGCTCCCAAAACTGGCGCCTTCACAACCCGCGCCTTGCTATCCCAAAATTAGAACGTGCGCGAAAACTCCCTCCAGCTGCCAAATCCCAACACACGAAATCCACCTTCTAACCCTGAGCCAAAAGGGCCGCTAGTTCAAATCGGTGGGGGGGGGGGTACTTTTGTAACACACCCTACATTTTGGACAAGCACGTCCCTAAGTCATGCTTCACCCCCTCCCGTCGCCCCCTTTTCACCATTTGAAATCCCAGGCCGCCATAACCTCTCCGCTCCAGCCGCGAAACCCCACCCTCCTCCGTCGGTCACGTCACCGCTGCCCAGCCGGAGCCTCTTCCCCGATGATGTCGTCCACCGCAACAGCTCGACGTCCCTCGTCCACCTCCCTGGATGAGGATCCGTCGTCCATCTCGCCGTCCCGCCGGTTCAGTCGCCCCGTCCTCCACCTCCAAGGAGCTGCTCTGACGATTGCCTCGTCTATCGCGGCTGCTCCATCCCCACAGCGCCGCCTTAACCTGCTCCACCGGAACCACAGCATCCTCACCGACTCCTCGGACGAAGCCGAGGCCTACTCGGCGCCACAAAAGAGGTTGTACACTCATCGCATCGCACCTTATCCTTAACTCGACCTCCTGGCGCCGATGGTGCTCCATCCCGCACCCCCATGGAGCGGCTACCTTGAAGCCGGCGCCACGGGAGACATCTCCATGGCGGCTCTCCCCCAGTGCGAGGCCCCTTCGGCGGCGACGTCCATACCAGCCGGATCTGCTGCTGCTCCGCCTCTCGCTCGCTCGCTCGCGCTGCTGCTGCTGCTGCTCCGGCTCTCGCTCGATCGCTCACTCGCCCAGCTGCTGCTGCTACTCTTCCCCTCGCTCGTGCTGCTGCTCTGCTCCGATTAAGCCACACTTCAGTCGACTGAATCAACTTTTGGGTCAGTCAATTTTCAGGGGTTGGGGGGCTCGCCGCAGTTAAGGAAGAACCACCCGCAGCAGGGACGGGGGCTCGCCGGAGAGGTACCCCACTATCTATCTTAGGGTTCAGGGTGGGGGGGGGCTAGAGGGCTGGCCGGGGCGGCAGTGGCGAGTTGTTTCGGGGCGGCGAGGCGGTGCTGGGGCCGGCGGTTCGGCCGGTGGTGGCTGGCGGCTCAGGGGGGTGCAGGTTGAAGATGAACTGCAGGACCTCCCTAAACTACATGTCAAGTGCCTCTCTGCTACCATTGCGTTCAGTTTCAACAGTAGCATTCAGATTCCACAGTAAATTTCAGTTTCGACAGTTAAGTTCAGAGTCAACAATTTTTACGTCATCTGTTGTAGTCAGGTGGTTTTTGGTGATGTTAATTTTACATCCATTTTACATCATCTATTGGAGATGCTATTAGAATCCCACTTGAGATTGACGATGTCTGTCTTGTGCTGCTTCAGCCTTGACGTGTTACGGCTCACCGGAGCTGCTCCAACGACAAAACGATCCATCACAATAGAGGAGTGCCCTGGACGCCGTCTACAGATTCCTCAGATCTTCCTCCACACCTCCGACAGCCACCTCTGCCTCAACTGCTTCATCAACCAACCCAATGATGCCGAGGTCGACACGGCTACGGCAAAGAGGCTATACACTCGTTGCATCACTTATTACTATACATTCACGTCGATCCATTAGGGCTATTTTGGTTCAACGGAAAAACGTCGATCCACTGGTTGTTACCATCACTCTAAATTTCTGCATGCTCTCCTTACATAATCTCACCATATTTTTTTCGTATGCATGTCAGATATTGTACACAGTCATGCTGACCACGTAGAGAAAAAGAGAAGAGTTTTGCGCGGCAATACAATGTCATGCAGACATCGCTCCATGGTGGGTTCAATGGCAAACCCTCCCCACCCCTTTCCATATTGTAATCCAGAGGAAGATATCTGTTCTGAGGCGGATTCAGATGCCACTGACCACTCCTATTTACCCCCCAAGGTGTTTGCTCTACCTTGGCATGATGATGTTAGTCATATCATGCATATGTTGCCTTGCAGTGCCTACTTTTGACATCATATATGTCATCTGCTTAGTTTAGACATGTTCTGTAATGCCACCTGTTTAGTTTCTATATCATATATGGGAATTATGCAGTCTCATGTCTTTTAGCCAGCCATAATATATGTGAAATGTGCAATGCCATCCTGTTTAACCAGGCATCATATATTTGAATGATATCTTGCCCATCCTTTTCTTTCATTACATTTCCATTTGTTGACAATGTTTGTACATTAAATTACTCTTCCTGTAAATCAGCCATTTGGGTGGGAGATGGAAAAATCTGGAGTGAAAATAAGGCCTTCAGAGCAGACAGTGCTACCTGTCGAAGCAGATCTCTTGTTGGGTCCCGATAGCTCCTCGGAGATGGATTCAGAGACAGATGACCAGTCCTATTCCCTCACCGAGGTGCATGCTCTAACTTGGCACGGTTATACTGCTCATATCATGCATACGGTGTCTTGCATTGCATAGTTTAGACATCATATACACAATATTCAACACCATGTTCTTAGTTCAGACATCATATCGAATGCCCTCTATTTAGCATATAAATCACATATGTGAATTAAATGATGCGATCCTGATTACTTAGATAACATGTAGGTGAATTATGTCACGCGATCCTGTTTAGTTATTCATCATATCTTTGAATTATGTTATGCTATGCTATCCAGTTTAGATAGACATCATATATGTGAAATTATGTCATGCTATCCATTTTAGTTAAACAATATACATGTCAACTATTTCATGCCCTCTTTTTTCCACACTATCTATTGCATCTGTCTCTCATACAATGTCTGTACATTCAACTATGTTTCCTGTTTATCAGCCATTTGAATTGGAGCTGGTGATGCCAGTATCTAGCGGACTAAAAACACGGCCTTCAAATAAAACAGTGCTACCTCTTGGTGGAGATAGCACCCCGGTTGTACATGCACAAGAACCAGCCCTACCACACATAACCCAAACTCTCACAGATTGTACCCCTACCGCGATGGACATAGAACCAGCTTCACCCAATCTAACCCCAACCCCAGCCGATAGTAACCCAGTTCCTGTTGAGACAGCACCATGTCCACCATAGAGCTCCCAAACAAGAGCAGTTAGTAAGGCAGCTCCAGTGCCCAAAGGGCCAGTACTATCCCGGCGAACCCCAACTCCACTAGTTAGTACGCCTATTCCTGTGGAGGAAGCACAACCAGCTAGTCGTAGTTTAGCATCTATCGCATTTGATGTTGTTAAATCGTATGTGCGTATCTTCCCATCTTGGAAATATTATATTGAAGATGAAGAAAAATGCCAGTTGCAGGTGTTTGTCCAGGAGTTATGTGTAAGTAATGTTATTCATGGCAATTACTTTGCTTCGTCCCATACATCCTACCTCCATGATGGTTATAATACAACAAATTTTCCCATTTTTCTCTATAGAGAAGGACCGATTTGGAAACTCAGGATGAGGTAACCTGTGCTAATACCTCTGCTATCTTCAAGAATGCTTGGTGGTAGTATCGGAATTACCTGAAGAAAACATACTTCACCGGCAAACAAACTCATCAAATTCCCTTACGTTCTCCTGAGACACATTTACTGGACGATGACTGGGAACGCCTTGTTCTGTACTGGTCCCGAACCAAGAATGTGGTAAGGCCTATGAGCTCATTTTCTATTTTTAAGTATTATATTCTTGTGTCTTACTGTACTCTGTTCATGTAGAACAAGTGCCTAAACCTGAAGAACAACTATTCTAATTTAAGATTCCATTGCTATCGTAGTTCAAAAAAGCGCTAGGCGTTAATTGTGCGTTTTGCCATCGCCTTGCGCTTTACTGACCAAAGCGCATGCTTATGCGCAGTTATGCACAGATTATGCGTAGTTATGCGCAATGCGTTTTGCCAATGCCTAGAGCCTAGGCGCGCTTAAGCGCTCGCTTAGGCGCGCCTTTTTTAACTATGATTGCTTTGCTCTTGTATCATTGTATTTACTCATACAAACTTATTTTTAAATTGAAGGATCCAATCGAAACTCCAATGGCACAGCAGGTATGTTCACGCATGTTTCTTTAACAGGTTTGCTCTTATCGATAGCTCTGTTGATTTCAATCTCAATTGTGTATACAGTTGACTTTCATATCATGCACATTACTAGCATCACAACAGAGCCAATAGTGTTGTTGTACATGTAGACCAGTGGTACCCATCTGAAATTTTGTTGTGCCGTGTAGTTTCCCACGCTTTGTATTCTTTCACTGCTGCTTTGTCTTGAACTGATATGATTTGAACCGTGTCTCTATTTTGATTTGGCAAGACAATGCAGTGACCATAGGACATAGATATATGTTTGTTTGATGCTTTTATTATGTACTAGTACTTGGCAATAGAAGACTTGGTAGTTTAATCCTGTCCACCTTACTAATGAACCGGTTCACCGAAATGAGTTTCATATACTAGTACATGCTAAACTTGTTATGTGTCTACTTGTTTCTTCTTTTAGAATGCTGACAGAATATTGGGGAAGAGTGCCTTATTAAGCAATGGTAAAGGAAGTAATGCAGATAAGGTTCAGGATAGTGACACATCCTTGTTGGTCTCCAACAAAGCTGATAAGAAAGCTAAGGAAGACTATCTTGAAGACAGCGAGACAACCCCAAAGTCCTGTCTTGGTTTAGTGTTCGAGTTACTGGCCACTACCGCTTGCACAAGCTATTCAAACTCACTGTCTGAATCAGTTCGGTTTCTTGAGTCTCAACTACAAGCTGAAAGACATCGATCAGCTGTGCTGCGACAAGAAGCGGAAGGACTGCGGAAGTCCCTGGAGCATTCAGATGCATACTTTCTCGTGCAACAGCAAGCGTTGGAGGATTTTAGCGCCAAACAGGATAAAGCTAATCAGCTTGCTAAGCTTATTGCCAGCATGGTGGATACCCAGGATAATGTTTCTTTGAGCTCTTCTGAAGTTGTTTTAGTTATGCTCTTGTTTTGCTGCCGCGTTTATTTGCACTGGTGGCCAATTTTAACGGCGAGTATATGTAATGTGCTGCTTTGTTCCCTATATTTGCACTGGTGGCGAACTTTGATGCCCAGTGGATGTAATATGTGTAATAGCGGTAATAGGCTAGCGTTAATTGCTTGCTTATTTATTTCCTTATTGTCTTGTTTAGTTGTTTTCTTGTAGTCACTGCAGTTCTTTTTCTGTTTTTTTCTAGTGGCCACAATAGCCTATTTTTGGTAACTAGGCCAAAATAATCATGGGCCTTCTATGGGCCGTATGATCCATGGGCCTTCGTCCGGCCGTAGGATCCATCGGCCTTCTATACGGACCTTAGGGTCCATGGGCCTTCTACGGGCCATAGGGTCCATGGGTCTTCTACGGGCCGTACGATCCATGGGCCTTCTACGGGCCGTACTATCCATGGGCCTCATACGGGCCGTAGGATCCATGGGCCTTCCACAGGGCGTATCATCATTTCACCAATCATGGGCCATACTATTCGTGGACCATAACGAGCCGTTAATAGGCCATATTTGATAACTCTATGAAAACAGCCCAACGGTTTTTTTACATGAAAACGGCCCAACGTATTAACGGTCCGCAAACGGGCCGACTGTAACGACGGGCTGAATTTGGCCCACAAGCAGAAAATGACAGTAACGGGTCGTATGTAACCGAATGCTGCAAATGAGCCCAAGAATCAATGGTCCCTGAGAAGGCCGAAAGATAACTTGGGCTGGAAACGGCCCAATGGAATAACGGGCCGTTAATGGGTATAAAGTGATACACTGTTCATTACGGGCCAGTTTCACCACGGGCCGTTAATGGGCCAAGAGTTACAAAGGTCCTCATATGGGCCGAAAGAAGTCATGGGCCACACATGGGCCGGAAGTTAAAACGGGCTGAATCATATTGGATGGCCCAGATGACACTACTGGGCCTAATTCGGAAAGGGCGTAACGGGCCCTGGGTTAGCGGGCTGTAAATGGGCTATATGCGAACAAGCCGTTAACAGGCTTTCCGTGGGCCGGCCCGCCACCTTTTGACCAAGTCAAACAGGCCGGCCTTTTCACAAGAATGGGCCTCTGTTGGGCCATGCCACGTGTTGCCGTATCGTAGGCGCCTTCGGTCCAATGAGCGGATGACATCTGTTCCAACGGTGAGCCGATACGTGTTTCCTCCAGCCAATGATGATTTTACACGTGGAAAATCCCCATTGGTCGGGGTTGTTAATGGGTTATCGGAACCAAAACCCGACCCGATAGCTTAACGGTGTTCCGTTACGGTGGATGCCATGTGTCGGTCACCCTTGACGAAAGCACTTCTGTGACGCGCGATTTATCGTCATGGAAGTGGACACTTCCGTGATGATAATTTTGGTAATGTCATGGAACACTTCTACGACAGCACAAGTATGACTATCTTGATTCTGTCATAAATTTGTCATGGATGTACATGCATGACAAAAAACGCGACCTACTGTGACAAACGCGTATCATCACGGAAGTGTATTTTTTTGTAGTGAATAGATGTTGTGTTGGTGATGAACTCCTTGCTCTTGTGCTTCAAATGATAGTCTCCTCAACACTCAATCTCTCTCACACAAATTTGGCTTGGGTAGGAGAAGGATTGGAGTGGAAAGCAACTTGAAGAAGCTAGAAATCAAGGTTCGAATCATAGGAATGGAATCTCTTGATCTCAACGCAAGAGTAGATGGTTCTTTCTCAGAAAACGAATGGTGGAAGTTGCGTTCCGTTCTGATGGATCTCTTAGAGAGTAGGTGGGGGTGGAAGGGTACAAATAGCCTTGACCCAAAATCCAACTGTTACATTTTGGTGCCCAGATATTTAAGCTACAATGAACCTCTGCTAATGATACCACATCACCCTGATTACTGTTGCTAATCTCGCGTTAGTTCGAAACCTGTTCGGATTCAAATTCAAAATCAAGCAAACAATAAAGGTTTTCAAATATTAAAACTAAAATGTTCTCAAGGTGTCAAATAATTCATAAGTAATATTGATGAAGAAAACAAGTTTTTATAAAATAGTTAAATGCGCTAAGATAAATAAAGTAGTGGCTTAATCAATTAATTGTTGCCTTTTATAATTAGTAAAACGTTAGGCTATTTTATTTGGGGTGCCATAATTAAAGGTGGCAGTAGTATTTTTAGCTATACCGATCTAGGAGCTATTTTTGTATTTTTAAAAGTTAAAGATAAATTGAAATTATAGAGAAAAGTAAATAAACAGAAAATAAAATGTAAAAGAAATAAACACCCTCCCAACTGGGCCTCGACCTAGTGGGCCACCAGGTCGGCCCATCTCCCGTTCTATAACCCCTACCCCCACCGAAACCTAACCCTAACCCGCACACGATCCCCACTCCCCCCCTCTCTCTCGATCCCGTCTGGATTGGGGGACCAGCGCCCGATCCCGCCCACATCGTCGCCCCCGTTGCCCCTCGCAGGATCGCCCACCACCTCGTCGGACCGCCTCCCTGCCGGACCGCTTCGTCCTCGACCTCCTCCTCGCCGGATTTGTGTCGCCGACCCATCGCCCGACCCCGACTCCTCCCCGAGCCCGCCTCGCTCAACTACAAGGCTTTGTGAGCCCCCTCCCCTTCTCCTCTCTGCCTCCCTCACCCGCTCGCTAGTTCGCCGTGGCCGCGTCGTGCTCGTGGGCACTGTCGCCCCACTTGTGCCCCACCATGCCGCCGCGCCTCGGTGCCCGCTCACGCGCCGTGCTGCTGCCGGCCGCGCCCCTCGGCCAGTCCGGCCCCGCGCGCGCCTCCCTGCCCTCCACCGCCGCCAGACGTTGCTCCTCGCCCGCCTCCGGGACCGACACCCCTTATGTATGCATTATATTTATTGTTTCTTCCCCCCTCTTATCTCGTTAGACACCGAGAGCGATGCCACTGCTACCCAGTTCGACTACGGTGTTGACGACCCCTCCTTACCAGAGCAACCAGGCAAGCCCCCCCCTTGATCACCAGATATCGCCTATTCTTCTCTCTACTGCTTGCATTAGAGTAGTGTAGCATGTTACTAGTTTCCGTTAATCCTATCCTTATGCATAGCATGTCCTTGTTACTTCTGTTGTTACCTTTACCTGCAATCCTAAATGCTCAGTATAGGATGCTAGTTTATCATCAGTGGCCTTACACTCTTGTCCCGTCTTCCATGTTATATTACTGGGCCGTGGTCACTTCAGGAGGTGATCACAAGTACATATAATATATACTTTTACATACTTATGTTACTGTTTGGAGATGGGGGCTGAAGGGGCAGGTGGTTCCATCCAGGTAGTGATGGGCCTGGGTTCCTATCGGGGATATACCCCGCGATATGACCCGGCTGGAATGTTAAACCGGCTGGGACTTGGTAAACCGGCGGAGAGTTAAGACAGAGAGTCAAGACAGATGGCTAAGACAGACGGTAAAACCGGCAGACAATGTTAAACCGGTAGAACAATGTTAAACCGGCAGACGTTAAGAAGCCCAGGAAGGGAAGTCAAAATAGTTTAAGCTAAAGTCCGAGTTGGACTCCACATGTAACCCGCCCCTTCAACATATATAAGGAGGGGCAGGGCTCCCCAAAGAGGGACAAGCAAACAACAATATCTAGGGCTAGACACAATTAAAGGAGAGCCGGTTTATGGCGACTTCCTCATGATGATAATGAGATCTAGCCTCAAACAGCATGTAGGGTTGTTACCGGATGATGTTTCTCGGGGCCCGAAGCTGTCTAAACCCTTGTCTTGTGTTGCGTCTCTCGATTCCGCTCAACCCCTCTCAAACTACCACATAGATGCGTTGGCCTCGCGACTAAGTCCTCACACTAAGGACATCTGACATGTTAATTCCACGACAGTTGGCGCCCACCGTGGGGCCCGGCACACGGTGGTGTTGAGTTCTTGGAGGGTGCTCTTCAAGGATCAAGAAGCTCGCAATTTGTTGAACAAAGAAGAACCGGTTTGGAAGGATCTATATCGTCTCCTTAGCAAGCAGCCGGAACGGGATATGAGATTTGAAGTGAAAGAGATTTAGGATTATGTTTTTTACAAACCGCCGAAAAAATCATGGCGATCTACTGGGACCAAGACAAAGTATTGTTTGAGTTGTTGTGGCTTCGGATGGAGTATGATGATTAGTCCATGATGCAAATAACAGAGCTGTCGGATCATGAGTCATCCACCCAGTTGAAATATCCGAATGAAGGAAAAATCACCTGAGATCAAAATCAATTCTAACATGCTCGAAGTCCGGACACGACCCGGCATTACGGCGAGTCATGAGGAGATTTAATCATTGCTACTATTCATATGAGGGAATCCCACAGCCGGCCATAACCCGGACTCAACTATCGAGACGGGCACACGGGAGGGGAGCAGGCAAGTCTCGTCCCCTCAATAATCGCTGCTGTCCTCACTAAACCGGCCTTCATGTAAAACCGCCGTCTGTTTCTGGAACTTATTCGGTGGATTTTTGAGTCGCCGGGATAAAGGGATCAAGCCAAGGCCCGTAGGTAGATTGGTAAAAAATTCTACGGCTTGGAAAAGAAATCAGCCACAGTTTGCAAGTGCCTCCGAGCGGCCCTCGGATCGTCCCGGCATCATCATAGCTCACTGCGTTACCGGCCCTTCGTCGTGGAGGAGTTACCTGGCGTGGCCCTTGTGTTGAACCACCGCCGTTTCAAGAAGTTTCAGGCAACGAGAGAGCCGATGTAGCCTCTCTGTCAAGTCACCACTGGGCCCTGCTGTCAACCTGAATCGCCGCCGCATCACCGTTGGGCCCTGTTTGGACTCTCACGCCTGAGTCGCCTCTGTTTCCGTGGAGCCGCAGTCCTGGTGTTGAACCGCCGCTGGATCAATTCGACCCGGCCTCGCAGCTTTAAGCCGACACCCCGGGGCTGCCACCTCCAAGTCGCCATGGCCGCGCGCCGATCCGCCCGGCGCCTTTCTGCTTCCAGTCGCCTGTCGCGCTGTCCGCCTCCGCGTGTCTCCGCTCGCCTCTGAGCCGATTCCCTTCTGAGAAGTCGCCTCTGCCGCCCGGTGTGGCCTCGCCTTCACTCTGAACCGGTGTATAACAGGGCATGCTTTGTAAACCGCCTCCGTCGGAGCCTCAGTCGTTTCTTCAGTCACATCCACCACAACTGTGCCTGTAAACCGCCGTTTCCAGAGCTGTTGTTCGCTGAGCCGGCCGTCGTGCAACATCGTTTCTCCTCTGCCATAAACTTTAAGCCGGATCACCCAGGTCACCGCGTCCGTGCCCGATTGCCGGGTCACCGCGTCCAGGCTACAAACGACGAACCGGCCCAGCCGTGCCGCTGCTCTTACCGCCTCCGCTCCGACCAGAGTCTGTTCGCCGCAAACCGGCCCTGAAGCGCCCTTGCCGACTCCGTCTCCCCCTACGACCCGACCTGCCTTCGGCCGTCAACGACCCGGTCCAGTTCATCGCTGCACGAAGCTACGCCCGTGTGTCTCCGCTCCGGTTTACGTGCTGCCGCCCCGGTCTGCATCATCCGCCCGCGGCCCGGCTCCTGCGTCGCCCCGGCCGTCCTGCCGATCAGTCCAGTCCGCGAGCCGACCTGGAACGGGCTCCTACGGTTTCACCAGCGCCGCTCCGTCACTCCCGCCGTGGTTCAGCATGCTGAACTGAACCAGCATCGCCACACCTCTGCTTCAAACCACAACCCGGATTCGCCTTAACGTCGCCCGCATCAACTCCAAGGCGCTGCCTCGGGTCGTTGAGGCCTGCCTACCTCGCGCCATGCGCGCTGGTCCGGCTCAAAGCCTCTGTCGCCGCAGTCTCGGGCCGACCATGCATCTTCCGCCGCGGTCCTCCTCCTCCTCCGAGCTCAACCCAGACTACCATGAGCCGCCCTGTATCTACTCCGGTTCTGCTATATCTCTCTACAAACCGGCCGGCTGCCGGGGATGGATCTGCCATGTCACTTCTCCCGCGTGTGAATCGCCACTGTTGGTCATGGCTCGTGTTAAATCACCGTACCCACCTGCAGACGCCCACACCTCTGCTGCCTCCCTGAAGCACCTGCGGCCACGGGTGAATCTGCATCGTGCTGTTCAAAATTCGCTTTGGCAAGCTGCCAACGCCGCTGGAGCTCCGCCCACACCTCTGCTCCACCTCTGCTGCACTCCAACCCGCCGCGTCGCTAACTCTGATTGTGCTGGGACCCCGCCTTATCTTCGCACGTAGTCGCGTTGAGCTGCGGCTATCGTAAACCGCCGCCATTGTACGCTGCACCACAAGCCGGCCCCCTATGTCGCCGTACTTCGAGCCGAGCGGCCCGTTGCTTCCTGTCGGATCACCTCCCTCGCCGCCGCTAACTGCAGTTCAGCAGCGCTACGCGTTGTGCTTCTGAGCCACCCCCGTTCGGCTGGATTACCGCATTACTTCGTCAAGCTGGGGTCCTGCCTCCGTTGTTTTGTCTCTGATATTCACGGGTCAAGGTCAGGCAAGGAATTTTTGCAGGCGGTTCTCACTGATCAGTCAAGACCAAGGTCAAAGTCATGTTTTAGTGAGGCTTAACACGGCGCATACTGCAGAAATCAATTGAGTAGCAAAGGGCACCTGTGTATGTGCAAGGAAAAATTCAGTAAGTACACATGCATGCATGCGTGTGTGATACGGAACTATAAATGCCAGTTACATCGTCAAGTGCCGGGTCAAATTATCAGTTTAGTTGTAGCCGACTTACCGATACAGCCGGCTCATGACAACAACTAAACCTGCCACTGTTGCCGGCTCATCCAATGCATTTTTTATGATCGCCTCTCTACCTCTGTTAAGCCGGCCCGGTCTCTGCGCTAAGCTGCCGTCTCCCTAGGCCTCTGACCAGGCCGGGCTCATTTTTCGTCTTGAGCTGCCTCTCCCTGTTGCGATCCACCTCTGAGCTAAGTCGCTAGCACTTCTCAGCCGGTGCTAAGGAATTCTCTCTGCACTCAAGCCAAACAGCCATCACCATATCTGAAGGCAGCGGTTAAGCGTGTGGGCATCAGATCGAGTCAAAGACTACAGGTGTGCCACAGGCGGGTCAACTTCCAAGGCAGGACCCATGAACTTGTTGGAGGATTCAACCTGACACAACAAGTCCATACAAAGGAATACTACTAATATCTATATCACGTGGACCAAGTATTAAATCAAATCTGGAAAGACCACATGATTACGTGCTAGTTTTGAATATTAAGGATAGCACAGACTTCAAAATCTGATACTCCGGTCTGGATACTGAGACATATACAAAGCAATACTATATCAGATCACAACGTACACCTGCGTTGGACTATGTCCAACATTATCCACTATCAGCGTTTGCGTTCATCTGATAAAAATACCAGGTGCTATTCATTCTGTTTATTTTTAAGTACATATTAAATCATTCGAGCAATACTGCTTCGCTATGCTGTATTTTTTGTACGCGGGACAATTGTTCACGGCAAGGATGATGATTGTGTCATGGATATATACCGTGTCTGGGATGGACTCGCCCATACACATGGCTTACCGCACCTGCGATTGATTTGTCCGTCCGTACCGGCTTACAACGCCGCGGCTGACTCATCTGCCTGTTGCCACGGCCGACTCGGTCATGATTGATTTCAGCTTCACCATGGCGATCATCAACCCCACGGTGGATATTTACTGGCCTGACATATCAGGACCCTAAACCATCATATTGGTGCAAATTTAAAGGCCGCCAGAAAATTTCCGGCTTAAAAAGAAGGATTCCGGTTTAATATCTGGCTTAAGGGAAAGTTATCTCCCACAAAGCTTTGAAGCTCTAGATAGCCGGTTCAAAATACCGGTTCAAGAAGAATTTATCTCTTGCAAAAAGTTAAAGGTTGCCCAAGAGGACATGCTGCCCTGACGCGTGGTTCAAACATGGGTATCCTGCCTTATGGGTTCATCTTCATATGATTACTTGGGGCTTTCTGTTCAAACATAGGTGTATTCACCAAAGAGAACATGGTGTTACTACCCTCTTGATGCAGCTATCAAGACAATATTATCATCAGGGGCCAAAGAGAGTTTGTTGCACACCACAACTCAAACATAGGCACCCGGCGAGCACAGCTCAGAAATATATCACATGGGAGTTTCTGCTTGCAAAGCGGAGTCATGTCCATTAATCCGGCTATCACGCCACAACAAAGCTTGGGAGCTTCACACCCAAAGGTCCAAAGAGAGTCTTGTTGCTACGCACAACTCAAACATAGGCACCCATTGAGCACAGCTCACAGAGTTACTTGGGGGCTCTTTGTGTCAAATACCAAAGAGTTTGAAAGGACCCTTGTAACCGGGTATCGACCCACGGCTTGGAAGCCTGGTGTATTCACCTAAAACCCCGGGTTAACCTGCCTTCATCAAGTAAGCCACTCCTATCCAGGTAATCCTGGCATGACCCGCCGAACGTTTGACAGTTACTCTCACTGAGACCCTGAACTTGTCAAAGTTAAAACGACGATTAGTTAGTTGGAGGCCCATCTTAAAAGGCTTTGTCAAATGGTTTAACTCAGCGGCCTGGCAGTCCCATGAAAAGCCTCGAATTTGGGCCTGGCAGCCCTTGAAAAGCCTCGACTACACGATTTTATTTGCCTTTGTCAAGATTTTTCTCTTTTGATAAATTTTATGTTGAACCGGCGTCTATTGACCCGGCATGACTATCAGCCATCAAATTAACCCGGTGTTCATTAACCCGGCTCGACTTTCAACTACAAGTTGTCAGTACATAATCACTTATAATCCGGTGTTTATTGACCCGGCCTGGCTTTGGACTATAAGTCGCCAGTATATATTTGGATTGCGCCATTGGAATTATGCGCTTATAAATCATTGGGTATATTATTCAAATAACCAACATGGCTGGATTTTTATGGTTATCAATAACCAGTATTATGATTAAGGTTTTCAAAGTCGCTTTAGCGCAATGGCTATCATATTATCAATGTATATGATTTATTCTACAATTGAAGGAATAGTCCCGAGTTGCTGCAGGCTTACGACCCGGCACTTGGGGGCTACATTATTTAAGTTGAGATTACATCAAATCTGCAAGTCTCATGTCGCTGCAAGCATGCACCATGACACTTGGGGGCTAATGCAAAATCATTTTTTTGATCACCTTATTGAAGACCCGACTCATCACATCATAATGAGCCGGCCCTTGGGGGCTACCAATTGCTCCTGTCAACAATTCAAGGTTCACAAATTTTCATCTATTATTGAAGGATCCACTGCTCAGTTGGTAAAGCACAAAGCTCTCAACCTTGTGGATGTGAGTTCAAGCCCCATGATGGGGGTTACATCATATAATGTTATGGAAGAATATATCAAGTCCCATCTCAATATTATCTTATTGAGCCGGCCCTTGGGGGCTACATATTGCTGCTCAAGTTTACATGATCATATTTACAAAGTCTCTGCTCATTATTGCATAATAACCCGGCCCTTGGAGGTTAGCAATTTCAAGTCCCAGGTTGCTGCAAGCATGACAACCCGGCACTTGGGGGCCACATATGTGGAATACTTAGTTCTGACTGGTGATTGAAATGAACAACCTGGATTTCTTCAAGATTGTGACATTCATATTGAAGCAAGTCTTAAGCTGTTGCTATGTTACCTTCTTAAGACTTGGGGGCTACAAGTGATAGGCATATAAGAGGTATATTTTCAAGCTTGATGTTAACTACAATTATGACCTGGTGCCATCAATATTTATAAACCGGTAATGATAAACCGACAAGTTCAAGTCTTAAACCGGCACAGTTTTACGTTCTCAAACCGGCAAGTTCAAGTCTTAAACCAGCACAGTTTTACATTCTCAAACCGGCAAGTTCTACATTCTTAAACCGGCTGCAGATCAAATGAGTATTTCAAAGGCCAATATTTTTGTTAAGCATTGGGAGCTGAAGTCAAAGGAGTTATTCTTCACAATATTTCTCCGTGACAAACCAATATCAGCAAATTGATTATGAAGCTGGTCTATTGACTCGGATTTTATAGAAGAAGGAAGTGACAAGGACTTAAGGATAATCAAGATCAGTTTAACATGGATAAATCCAAATTAAACTGGGGGCTAATGTCGGGGATATACCCCGCGATATGACCCGGCTGGAATGTTAAACCGGCTGGGACTTGGTAAACCGGCGGAGAGTTAAGACAGAGAGTCAAGACAGATGGCTAAGACAGACGGTAAACCGGCAGACAATGTTAAACCGGCAGAACAATGTTAAACCGGCAGACGTTAAGAAGCCCAGGAAGGGAAGTCAAAATAGTTTAAGCTAAAGTCCGAGTTGGACTCCACATGTAACCCGCCCCTTCAACATATATAAGGAGGGGCAGGGCTCCCCAAAGAGGGAGAAGCAAACAACAATCTCTAGGGCTAGACACAATTAGAGGAGAGCCGGTTTACGGCGACTTCCTCGTGATGATAATGAGATCTAGCCTCAAACATCATGTAGGGTTGTTACCGGATGATGTTTCCCGGGGCCCGAAGCTGTCTAAACCCTTGCCTTGTGTTGCATCTCTCGATTCCGCTCAACCCCTCTCAAGCTACCACATAGATGCGTTGGCCTCGCGACTAAGTCCTCACATTAAGGATATCTGACGTGTTAATCCCATGACAGTTCCCGATAGCCCCCTGATGGTTACTTCGTGGAAGAGTGACATGGCAGGTTGAGACCACCTAGGAGAGAGGTGGGCCTGGCCCTGGTCGGTGTCTGCGGTTAATTCAATTAACACGCTTAACATGATCTGGGTATTTGATCTGAGTCTGGCCACTGGCCTATATGCACTAACCAACTACGTGGGAATAGTTATGGGCACTCGACGTCGTGGTATCAGCCGAAGCCTTCTTGACGTCAGCGACTGAGCGGTGCGCGCCGGATTGGACTGGAATGCCTGCTCTTGTATTAGGGAGGCTAGGTCTGCTTCCGGCCGCCCACACAACGTGCAGGTGTGCAATGGGTGATGGGCCCAGACCCCTGCGCCATAGGATTTAGACCGGCGTGCTGAGCTCTCTGTTGTGCCTAGGTGGGGCTGCGACGTGTTGATCTTCTGAGGCCGGGCATGACCTAGGAAAGTGTGTTCGGACAAAGGGGATCGAGCATGTTGGGAAATGTGGTGCACCCCTGCAGGGAAGTTTATCTATTCGAATAGCCGTGTCCCTCGGTAAAAGGACGACCCGGAGTTGTACCTTGACCTTATGACAACTAGAACCAGATACTTAATAAAACACACCCTTTCAAGTGCTAGATACAACCCAGTGATCGCTCTCTCACAGGGCGACGAGGGGAGGATCGCCGGGTAGGATTATGCTATACGGTGATACTTGGTTAACTTACCATCTATTCTCTTCTACTACTTCAAGATGGAGGCTGCCAAAAGCGTAGTCTTCGATAGGACTAGCTGTCCCCCTCTTATTCTGGCATTCTGCAGTTCAGTCCACATATACTACCCCTTTCATCGATACCAATGCATATGTAGTGTAGTTCCTTGCTTGCGAGTAATTTGGATGTGTACTCACGGTTGCTTTGCTCCCCCATTTCCCCCTTTCTATATCCGTTTGTTGTGACCAGACGTTGGAGCCCAGGAGCCAGACTCCACCATCGACGACGACTCCTACTACACTGGAGGTGTCTACTACTATGTGCAGGCCGCTGACGACGATCAGGAGTAGTTTAGGAGGATCCCAGGCAGGAGGCCTGCGCCTCTTTCGATCTGTATATCAGTTTGTGCTAGCCTTCTTAAGGCAAATTTGTTTAACTTATGTCTGTACTCAGATATTGTTGCTTCCACTGACTCTTGTGTTTTCGAGCATTTGTATTCGAGCCTTCGAGGCCCCTAGCTTGTAATATAAAGCTTGTATTATTTTAATTTGTGTCTAGAGTTGTGTTGTGATATCTTTCCGTGAGTCCTTGATCTTGATCGTACACATTTGTGTGTATGGTTAGTGTACGGTCAAATCGAGGGCGTCACAAGTTGGTATCAGAGCCGACTGTCTGTAGGAATCCCTCTTTCCAACTCCTTGGCCGAAGTTGAGTCTAGTCACTAAACGAAACTTTTACTAACATGGCTATGTGGCTTACGGGCCCACGTCGCCATTGGGTGGTATTAGGATCTTTTATTCCTTGTCTTTACTCTGGGACTCTGATCTCTCTTCTAATCGGGTTAAAAGATTTTGCTAACTCTAACTCCAGGTTCTCGTAATTACTTCCTTTCGGAGAGCCCCTTATTACAGATGATCGCCTGCTGCACCAGAAGATTCAGGAGATACTCTCCGATGTTATCCCAAGAGCTTGTGCTCATTGCGTTTGCAATTCCCTTCCACCGTCAAACCATGTAGATAACTACATGCACTTGCCATTCTTACCTTAGTCCCCAGTTGCTCTTGTTATTACAAGATACCCTAAAATACTCATTGTTGTTCCGAGAATCCTTGTGCCTACTGCCTTGTAGTTCCTTGTCACCTAAATACACCTATAAATTAATCCTCACACACACCAAGGATTTGTTTCGCCCCAGTTGTTCATGTGTTTCACCAAAGTCTTCGAAATACTATTTGATCTTCTGAAAATCCTCAGCAGCTTATTGCTCTTGAAATTCTTGCTGGCTTGCATTATGATTAATCCCATAAGTATAGTAATCTTATTGGCATCCTTTGCCACTATCATTTTGAGCCCATTGATTCAATAAGTGCGAATGCTCGCAATCCTCAACCAGATCCTAGAATTCATCCTTCCGTCTCAGACACCATTTTAAACATGAGCTGGATCTCGACCAACCAAATTGACATCGATTGTACCCCTAAGGCTATTCAACTTGTCCATCCCTAATCAGAGCATTGCTTCTGATCCCTTGTCTTGGAATTCATAATTCCTTTGCATCTGAGCTTTGAGTTAGTTAGTTGTTTCTATAATATGATCTCCTTGCATTCTTTCTTCCTCTGGTTGAGTACCGATACTCACATCAGGTCCCTTATGGACCACCAGATCCTTTGTTGGATTTTGTCTGACACTGTCCTTCATATTCATGAAACTTGTGAGCCTTTCATCGGATACATAATGCCTTTGGTAAATCGTATCCCCTGCTTTTGTCAACCATGCTCTGCTCGCGAGCTTGAGTTATTCGCTCCTGAAGATTGTGGTATATGCTCTAAGAAGCCCGGATGGGTTGAACCTATGCCTTCCTTAATCTGTGTGAACTCGAAAGTTTTCATGGGTCATACTCCTCTGGTAATTCACCAGGTAGGTTTTGACGCTGAAATCATTTTTATCGAGAGCAGTGAATGAAAGGTTATGCATTGAAGAAGTGGGAGTCGACCTTGAACTTTGTGTTCATGCCCATGGACACGATGTGGATCTTATCATTAAAGCTTCTCTTAAATTAATTATTCCCTTGGTACAAGTTCTTATATCTGGGATCCGGCCTTTTTGCGATCGTGGTTCCGACCATGTTCTCCCTTAAATTCCATTTCTTAGACAAGTTATAGTACTTGCCTTCTGCAGATCAATACATCTCTGCAACCTCTATATTGACCTTCCTTGAGTATTACCCTCCGTTATCTCGAGAATATCAAAGAACTGTGTTGCTTCCTATGAGTCTTCATCTAGTATTGCTTCTCATCGATTTCTGATTTCCCTCGGGTTCTAAGTTATTATTCACTCGAGAACACCGATAACTGAATCGAGTTCGTACCACGATTAAACAACTCTTGATAACCTTCATTACTTACGAATTTGAACTTGATCACGTAAGTCCTAGCCCGCTCGGCAATATCATTATCATGCTAAACTTTAAATGTGCTATTTGTTCCTTAATCCCGGAGCACAATTTTTGATGATGAGCTAAGCTTATGTCGATCTTCCTCGTCATACCATTTCGCCTTGAACAACAAGCTTGATTCCGAGTTGGAGAAGTATCTGTGGTTCCGATAATGTTTCGCTACAACACTCCTTTTGCTTGATGCAGTCGTTGTTCGATTGCTTCTTCGTGGATCCTCTAGAGAAATTTTGTCGTGATCATCATCAACATTTTGACTCCTTCTAGAATATCAACCAAATTCATGATGACAAGTACCATCCTTGCCCTCGATGATTTGTGTTATCATCGGCAACATTAATGCCCTCCCTCCAACACACACTTGCTCATGTTTTGTGTATTGCCTTTAGTTCATTTCTATCCAGCTTGTGTTATGTTCTACCTTGGATTATTACCATCTTTTATGTCAAGGATGTCGTGGGGATTTCACCACCTCTTGAGAATTCTTGATATAGGTGATACTTATCACCATCACCATTCTTGTATTGGTCCCCGTGTTGTTCCTAACCGGAATACCGACAAATGGACTAGTAATTTTAAAACTTCTAGCAACCTTATTGCTTTGAAGTTAATGGTCGACATTTCATTCTTAGGCCATTTGTTATCGAATCACCATTCTAACATTGATTATGCTACCTAAGACCGTATTTCGGGTGCACCTTCTACTAATTTTTAATTGTGTATGTTTTCCTCGAGCATACCTCATTATATCATTTGATCTGACAAATGTTATCTCCTTGTTCACATAATATTGGAAATCCATATTTTAGTAAAACTCAAGGAATTGTCGCTGAGCCCATTAGCCACCCCCTCGTCATTTCCTTGGTTTAATGATGAACTCTTGTTTCAGAACTCGCTTCCATAGTTCAATTCCCGATGATCTTACAATGTCATCTCGTCAATTTGTGTTGCACCTTTTCTTCTCAGGCATCCTAACTCTGAATTATGCTGCCACCAATCGGATCTGAACCTCAGTCATATATGATGGTTGGAACATATTTCCAAGAGTTATAACATTGGTCTTTATATGACTTGGTAAGGTGATGTCATGCCTAGCACACCTCACCAGAGGACCTATTGTTATAGTTTCCTTTTTTAGCAAGGACATCCATTCTTTCATGAGGAAATTGTAAGACATATTCTATGAGTTGTCCCTGATGTATCCTTTCTGTATACAAAGTCTGAGCTTTGTTTGAAGACCATGCCAATGCTATCTCGCAGCATGTCTGTGGTACTCCAATTTTCAATAAAAACATTTGAAGCACAATGCTAAATTTTCCTTATCAATTATCCAAACACCTTTGTATGGGTAATGTCATGAAATTTCTCTTCTCTTACCTAAAGAGTTTTCTACATTATATCCTGTCATGGATATCATGCCCCGCTTGTACTTGGGAAGTATATACCCTTGAAATATGTGCTTAAACATATTCTCCTTTCCATTGTTCTGTTTAATCTGATAATCATATTTTCCTTTCCATTGTTTGGTCTAACCTTTCTTGTGATCTATATGATCTAAGCAGTAATATTCTTCTGCTTATGTAAACACCTTGGTGAACAACCGTGTCGGTAAGACCCTGTTGCTTTTGTTGATGGCATTCTGGTAACCACCGATGGACAAGAACTTTGCCTATTGGTCTACCTCGTTCAACGAGCAGGAAAATGGTTCTCATCGTCCCTCGCCCTTGGCACCAGCATTGTTGCCATCATAACTGACAGGCTATCCTCTGACCTACTTTACTATCATAACCTTGCAAGATGTCACCGCTCTTTCTACTTTTAACCCACATGGTGGGCCCATAACCCCCAGTTCCACATGATCGAAACCTGACTCTCCTGTACACCCTATTGTCAAAGTTATTCCTTGTGCGTGGCCTCGTATGTAATTCATGAGAGACCTTCAAGTCTGATATCAGACACAATACTTATTCCCGTTGCTTTGAACCCCTTTCACGCCCTGTAACAGGCATCGAACAATCGCCTTCCCGCTCGAAACTTCCTAGAATACCTCCTTACTTTGCTCTCGATATTTCCTTAAGTTTCAATTTGAGAGTTACTTTCCGCCACCTTCCTCGATGTTGTCCACCAGATAGTCAACCTTCCATAGGTCCGTTCTCCCGGAATATGCACCCTTTTTCTCTCATAAGTAGGATGGAGTTCTTGAAGAAAGGATGCCGACTTCATCATGATGACCCGAGGCATAGAAATAAAGACATCAACGTAACAGATTGACCTCTTCGAGAAGAGCAACTAAGACCGAGAACACTCGCCAAAATTTCGTAACTAGAACCTCCCCACCTTACGCCTCTTAAATCTCGGGACGAGATTTCTTGTAGTGGAGGAGAATTGTGAAGCCTGGATATTTAAGCTACAGTGAACCTCTGCTAATGATACCACGTCACCCCGATTACTGTTGCTAATCTCGCGTTAGTTCGAAACCGGTTTGGATTCAAATTCAAAATCAAGCAAACAATAAAAGTTTTCAAATATTAAAACTAAAATGTTCTCGAGGTGTCAAATAATTCATAAGTAATATTGATGAAGAAACCATGTTTTTATAAAATAGTTAAATGCACTATGATAAATAAAGTAGTGGCTTAATCAATTAATTGTTGCCTTTTATAATTAGTAAAATGTTAGGCTATTTTATTTGGGTGCCATAATTAAATGTGGTAGTAGTATTTTTAGCTATACTGATCTAGGAGCTATTTTTGTATTTTTAAAAGTTAAAGATAAATTGAAACTATAGAGAAAAGTAAATAAATAGAAAAGAAAATGTAAAAGAAATAAACACCCTCCCAACTAGGCCTCAACCCAGCGGGCCACCAGGCCGGCCCATCTCCCGTTCTATAACCCCTACCCCCACCGAAACGTAACCCTAACCCTAACCCACACACGATCCCCACTCCCCCCCTCTCTCGATCCCGTCTGGATCGGGGGACCATCGCCCGATTCCGCCCACATCGTCGCCCCCGTCGCCCCTCGCCGCCGTTCGCCGGATCGCCCACCACCTCGTCGGACCGCCTCCTTGCCGGACCGCTCCGTCCTCGACCTCCTTGTCGGATTTGCATCGCCGACCCGTCGCCTGACCCCGACTCCTCCCCGAGCCCGCCTCGCTCAACTACAGGGCTTTGTGAGCCCCCTCCCCTTCTCCTCTCTGCCTCCCTCACCCGCTCGCTAGTTCGCCATGGCCGTGCCGTGCTCGCGGGCACTGCTGCCCCGCTTGTGCCCCGCCATGCCGCTGCACCTCGGTGCCCGCTCGCACGCCGTGCTACTACCGGCCGCGCCCCTAAGCCAATCCGGCCCCGTGCGTGCCTCCTTGCCCTCCACCGTCGCCGGACATTGCTCCCCACCCTCCACCGCCGCTGGACGTCGCTCCTCGCCCGCCTCCGACGTCCGCTGCCGTGGCGCCCGCTCTCCCTCCTCACTCGCATGCCCCCGCCGTTCCGCTACCCCCATTGCCGCCTGTGCGTGCCGCCGCCGCGCCTCGCCCATCCGCCTGGCCATGCTCGCCCGCGCCGCTCGAGCTTCCTGCGCGCGCGCTCGCTGTAGTGTTGGGGAACGTAGTAATTTCAAAAATTTCCTACGCACACGCAAGATCATGGTGATGCACAACAACGAGAGGGAAGAGTATCGTCCACGTACCCTCGTAGACCGTAAGCGGAAGCATTATGAGAACGCGGTTGATGTAGTCGAATGTCTTCACGGTCCGACCGATCCAACTACCGAATGCATGTCAGCTCCGAGTTCAGCACACGTTCAGATCGATGACGTCTCACGAACTCCGATCCAGCAGAGCTTCACAGGAGAGTTCCGTCAGCACGACGGCGTGATGATGGTGCTGATGTTGCTACTGATGCAGGGCTTCACCTAAGCACCGCTATGATATGATCGAGGTGGATTATGGTGGAGGGGGCACCGCACACGGCTAAGGGATCACCGATCAACTTGTGTGTCCTAGGGTGCCCCCTGCCCCCGTATATAAAGGAGCAAGGGGGAGACTGGCCGACCCCTGTAGGGCGCGCCAGGAGGATTCCTCCTCCTAGTAGGAGTAGGACTCCCCTTTCCTATTCCTACTAGGAGGAGGAAAGGAAGGGGGAAGGGGAGAAGGAAGGAGAGGGAGGAAAGGAGGAAAGGGGGGCTGGCCCCCTAGTCTAATTCGGTTTGGGCTAGGGGGGCCACGCGCCCTGCCTCCTCTCTTCCACCACTTGGCCCATGAGGCCCAAAACTTCTTCCCCGTATTCCCGTAACTCCCCGTACTCCAAAAAAAATACCCGAATCACTCGGAACCTTTCCGATGTCCGAATATAGTCGTCCAATATATCGATCTTTACGTCTCGACCATTTTGAGACTCCTCGTCATGTCCCAGATCTCATCCGGGACTCCGAACTACCTTTGGTACATCAAATCACATAAACTCATAATACCGATCGTCAGCGAACGTTAAGCGTGCGGACCCTACGGGTTCAAGAACTATGTAGACATGATCGAGACACGTCTCCGGTTAATAACCAATAGCGGAACCTGGATGTTCATACTGGCTCCTACATATTCTACGAAGATCTTTATCGGTCAAATGGCATAACAACATACGTTGTTCCCTTTGTCATCGATATGTTACTTGCCCGAGATTCGATCGTCGGTATCTCAATACCTAGCTCAATCTCGTTACCGGCAAGTCTCTTTACTTGTTCTGTAATGCATCATCCCGTAACTAACTCATTAGTCACATTGTTTGCAAGGCTTATAGTGATGTGCATTACCGAGAGGGCCCAGAGATACCTCTCCGGCAATCGGAGTGACAAATCCTAATCTTGATCTATGCCAACTCAACAAGTACCATTGGAGACACCTGTAGAGCACCTTTATAATCCCCTAGTTACGTTGTGATGTTTGGTAGCACACAAAGTGTTCCTCTGGTATTCGGGAGTTGCATAATCTCATAGTCATAGGAACATGTATAAGTCATGAAGAAAGCAATAGTAATATACTAAACGATCAAATGCTAAGCTAACAGAATGGGTCAAGTCAATCACATCATTCTCTAATGATGTGATCCCGTTAATCAAATGACAACTCATGTCTATGGCTAGGAAACTTAACCATCTTTGATTCAACGAGCTAGTCAAGTAGAGGCATACTAGTGACACTTTGTTTGTCTATGTATTCACACATGTACTAAGTTTACGGTTAATACAATTCTAGCATGAATAATAAACATTTATCATGATATAAGGAAAAAATAATAACTTTATTATTGCCTCTAGGGCATATTTCCTTCAGTCTCCCACTTGCACTAGAGTCAATAATCTAGTTCACATATTTATGTGAGTAGTTCACATCTCCATGTGACTAATACTCAAAGGGTTTACTAGAGTCAATAATCTAGTTCACATCGCTATGTGATTAACATCCAAAGAGTGATCATGTTTTCTTGTGAGAGAAGTTTAGTCTATGGGGCTGCAACATTCAGATCCGTATGTATTTTGCAAATTTCTATGTCTACAATGCTCTGCATGGAGCTACTCTAGCTAATTGCTCCCACTTTCAATATGTATCCAGATCGAGACTTAGAGTCATCTAGATCAATCTAAAAAGCTTGCATTGACATAACTCTTTACGACGAACTCTTTTATCACCTCCATAACCGAGAAATATTTCCTTAGTCCTCTAAGGATAATTTTGACCGCTGTCCAGTGATCTACTCCTAGATCACTATTGTACTCCCTTGCCAGAATGATGCTAAGGTATACAATATGACTGGTAAACAACATATCATACTTTCTAGAACCTATGACTGAGGCATGGGGAATGACTTTTCATTCTCTTTCTATTTTATTTTGTGGTCGGGTTTTGAGTCTTTACTCAACTTCACACCTTGCAACACAGGCAAGAACTCCTTCTTTGACTGTTCTATTTTGAACTACTTCAAAATCTTGTCAAGGTATGTACTCATTGAAAAAACTTATCAAGTGTCTTGATCTATCTCTATAGATCTTGATGCTCAATGAGTAAGTAGCTTCATCGAGGTCTTTCTTTGAAAAACTCTTTTCAAACATTCCTTTATGCTTTCCAGAAAATTCTACATTATTTTCGATCAAGAATATGTCATTCACATATACTTATCAGAAATGTTGTAGTGCTACCATTCACTTTCTTGTAAATACAGGCTTCACCGCAAGTCTGTATAAAACCATATGCTTTGATCACACTATCAAAATGTTTATTCCAACTCCGAGAGGCTTGCACCAATCCATAAATGGATCGTTGCAGCTTGCACACTTTGTTAGCTCCCTTTGGATCGACAAAACCTTTTGGTTGCATCATATACAACTCTTCTTCCAGAAATCCATTCAGGAATGTTGTTTTGACACCCATTTTCCAAATTTCATAATCATAAAATGCGGTAATTGCTAACATGATTCGGACAGACTTAAGCATCGCTACGGGTGAGAAAGTCTCATCGTAGTCAACTCCTTGAACTTGTCGAAAACCTTTCGCAACAAGTCGAGCTTTTTAGACAGTAACATTACCTTCAGCGTCAGTCTTCTTCTTGAAGATCCATTTATTCTCGATGGCTTGCTGATCATCGGGCAAGTCAACCAAAGTCCATACTTTGTTCTCATACATGGATCCCATCTCAGATTTCATGGCCTCAAGCTATTTTACAGAATCTGGGCTCATCATCACTTCCTCATAGTTCGTAGGTTCGTCATGATCAAGTAACATGACATCCAGAACAGGATTATCGTACCACTCTGGTGCGGATCTCACTCTGGTTGACCTACGAGGTTCGGTAGTAACTTGATCTGAAGTTTCATGATCATCATCATTAGCTTCCTCACTAATTGGTGTAGGTGTCATAGGAACCGGTTTCTGTGATGAACTACTCTCCAATAAGGGAGCAAGTATAGTTACCTCATCAAGTTCTACTTTCCTCCCACTCACTTCTTTCGAGAGAAACTCCTTCTCTAGAAAGGATCCATTCTTAGCAACGAATGTCTTGCCTTCGGATCTGTGATAGAAGGTGTACCCAACTGTCTCCTTTGGGTATCCTATGAAGACACATTTCTCCGATTTGGGTTTGAGCTTATCAGGATGAATTTTTTTGACATAAGCATCGCAACCCCAAACTTTAAGAAACGACAACTTTGGTTTCTTGCCAAACCATAGTTCATATGGCGTCGTCTCAACGGATTTAGATGGTGCCCTATTTAACATGAATGCAGCTGTCTCTAATGCATAACCCCAAAATGATAGTGGTAAATCGGTAAGAGACATCATAGATTGCACCATGTCTAATAAAATATGGTTACGATGTTCGGACACACCATTACGCTGTGGTGTTCCAGGTGGCGTGAGTTGCAAAACTATTCCGCATTGTTTCAAATGAAGACCAAACTCGTAACTCAAATATTCTCCTCGATGATCAGATCGTAGAAACTTTATTTTCTTGTTACGATGATTTTCCACTACACTCTGAAATTATTTGAACTTTTCAAATGTTTTAGATTTATGTTTCATCAAGAAGATATACCCATATCGTCCTCAAATCATCTGTGAAGGTCAGAAAATAATGATACCTGCCGCGAGCCTCAACACTCATCGGACTGCATACATCAGTATGTATTATTTCCAACAAGTCTGTTGCTCGCTCCATTGTTCCGGAGAACGGAGTCTTAGTCATCTTGCCCATGAGGCATGGTTCGCAAGCATCAACTAATTCATAATCAAGTGGTTCCAAAATCCCATCAGCATGGATTTTCTTCATGCGCTTTACACCAATATGACCTAAACGGCAGTGCCACAAATAAGTTGCACTATCATTATTAACTTTGCATCTTTTGGCTTCAATATTATGAATACTAGATGATAGCCCACGCGTTGCTGCGGGAATTGCTTGCAATATATTTCGATGAGATTTGGTTATATGGGCATGAATAGAAAATGAGCACTTGTAAAGAACATAGGTAAGTGGAAGGTATTTTGGAACATGTACATTAAATCATCCACATTCAGATCACCATGAATTAAGAATTATATATGTATGCTCAAAATGAATTGCTGGTAGCATCATAAAGTTTCCCAACTTGTCCTTCATACCGATAAAGTTTAGGTCACCATTTCTTAAGCTATGATACGTTCTAAGACAATAATACCAAGAACATGTTGGTAAGCATAACTGTAATAAAAAAACATGAATTGGAAGTGGGCCTAATTGAGCAACTATCAAAAATTTAGTGGGAGACACATGTAGCTACAACTAAGTTGGAGAAGTATTATTCGGCTCAATTTCCAAAGTGCAGCCAGGTAAAAAGCATTTGGCACCGGCACCGTGCAAATATTTCAAATGAGAAAGGACATAGAGCTATCAAATAGGGACGCTTCTATGCCATTCTCTGTTTCATACAAACAATGGAAAGTAACTTCAGGAACTTACCCACTTTAAAACAACACTATTGTGCTTTGTTTGTTTTGATTGCTTGTATTTTGATTTTTTTATAAACACAGACAAAAGTTTGCATCCAGTTCCACCATCCTACATAAATACAAAAAGTGTATGTTTTAGAAATTTACTTTAGTTTAACATAGCAAATTAAAGAGCTAAAGATGTGGACTCTTGTAAACAAAAACATAGACAATCCTTTATTATGATCAGTGAACTAACCATGACCCATTCTCCGAAGGGTACTGATATTAGAATTATTAATTCATAAATTCACGCAAAAACAAAAAGCTAACGTATGTAGATTGGTGGCCCAGTAGCGTACTGCAAACAGGGTTTAGATTGCACTCAAACAATCTTGCTAAAAGTACTATTTTTCGGCTATAATTAGTACTATGGAGCATGTATAATAGAAGAAGATGCACACTACTTTGAGGTCTAGAATATCATGAAGTTGTGATTTTAATGGTAGTTGAATATCTGAAGTTAAGAAGCAACAGAACTGGGTTACTTTGTCACCCTCCCAGAGCCAAACATAATTATGATATCCGTATTTAGGAGATGAACTATTCATGGAAACAAAACTGTATCATAAAAAAGTAAGAGCCAAAAAGAGACAATGATAGGGATGCCTTACCACTGAAAGGAGGATCTGGAGAGCCATCGCTTCTCACAGCCGCATTCGTCGTTATCTTAGTGACTTAAGGATTATAGAATAAGGAAAAAGGAAATGATAATCCAAACTCCCGTTTCTGAAATTGCAAGAAGAAATAGGTGAGTGGAAGCTTAGTTCCTCATATGACTTGATTCTAGTGAACCTTCCATGTCCGTGATTTTTTTCGAAAAGGTCCATGTCCGTGATTGCCTACAATAGCGCAGAGGTGTCATATGCTGCCCTAGCTGCTGCTGCTGCTGCTTCACGACTGCCTGACGGTCGGTCGTCACCTTCCAAAGGGGTTCCTTGGCAAGGCTTAATGCGTGTATACTCTTGAAAGTTGTATAACATTCAGAGTTTCGAGACTGCATGTAAATGAAAGGTACAGAGGGGATCCCCCAAAATTAAGGCTGAATTATCCTACAATATTGGCGAAATCCAATGAATCAATGGAGTAGTTTGTGTCATGCATCTACTCTCTATTCCATCTTAGACTGTAAAGAAGAATCAAATTGCTAAGGATGAGTGAAGCGAGAAACTTGCCTACTCACCTTGCACCCATACCCATGTACTGGAGCCACAGAACAACCTGACTTCATGATGGGAAGGAGGATGCGGCTTGAAACTTCAGCGGGCAGGTCTTGGACAGGCGGATTGTGCCAGATGAGTGCCACAGGAGGAGATGCATCCCCGCTAATCCCCCCCCGCCGTGCGCTACTGTAGATAGGTAGGGGGAATTTTCTAAACGACGGAATGGGAGGAGAGCTTGATGTGTTGACTTTGTGAGAGCGGTTGAATCAGGGAGGGAGATGACGCTCGTGAGGCCTCAATCCCTGTCGACCGGAGGCGGTGGCAATCCTGCGCCGAATCTGCTACTTGTTGAAGCCTTGAAGGGCACCGCCCGGTGGTGATTGCGCCGCCCTGTCTTCTGGTACGGGAAAGAGTAGAGATGCAGAGAGATGAAGCGTTGGGCTTCTTTTATCAGTTAGTATACTGACTCTTCGGACCAAAGAGGCCTCTTTGGTTTCTAGAGAGTCGCACATTTTTTTAAAGAATGATGACATTGTGAGCTGCATGATCAAAATAAATTAAAGTAATTGATGATGTGGCAAGGCTGCTGAGGTGGATAGGCTGCATGTTAAGAGAAATAGTATAGTGAGGATCAACTATTTAGGTATAATAGATGTGTATTACTACGATCGAGATTCAATAAACCATTCACCTTGGGTGTAAGACCATTGAAGGTTTTATTCATGTAAACAGAACAACAATTATTCTCTGACTTTAAATGAATAACCGTATTGCAATAAACATGATCAAATCATATTCATGCTTAACGCAAACACCAAATAACATTTATTTAGGTTCAACACTAATACTGAAAGTATAGGGAGTGTGCGATGATGATCATATCAATCTTGGAACCACTTCCAACACACATCATCACTTCACCCTTAACTAGTCTTAGTTCATTCTGCAACTCCCGTTTCGAGTTACTAATCTCAGCAACTGAACTAGTATCAAATACTGAGGGGTTGCTATAAACACTAGTAAAGTACACATCAATAACATGTATATCAAATATACCTTTGTTCACTTTGCCATCCTTCTTATTCGCCAAATACTTGGGGCAGTTCTGCTTCCAGTGACCAGTCCCTTTGCAGTAGAAGCACTTAGTCTCAGGCTTAGGTCTAGACTTGGGCTTCTTCACTTGAGCAACAACTTGCTTGCTGTTCTTCTTGAAGTTCCCCTTTTTCCCTTTGCCCTTTTCTTGAAACTAGTGGTCTTGTCAACCATCAACACTTGATGTTTTTCTTGATTTCTACCTTCGTTAATTTCAGCATCACGAATCGTTTCTCTTATCCCTTGCATATTTTAGTTCATCACAAAGTTCTAGTAACTTGGTGATAGTGACTAGAGAACTCTGTCAATCACTATCTTATCTGGAAGATTAATGCCCACTTGATTCAAGTGATTGTAGTACTCAGACATTCTGAGCACATGCTCACTAGGTGAGCTATTCTCCTCCATCTTGTAGGCAAAGTGCTTGTCAAAGGTCTCATACCTTTCGACATGGGCATGAGTCTGAAATACTAATTTCAACTCTTGGAACATCTCATATGCTCCATGGCGTTCAAAACATCTTTGAAGCCCCGATTCTAAGCCATAAAGCATGGTGCACTAAACTATCAAGTAGTCATCATATCGAGCTCGCCAAACGTTCATAACGTCTGCATCTGCTCCTGCAATGGGTCTGTCACCAAGTGGTGCATCAAGGACATAATTCTGCTGTGCAACAATGAGCATAATCCTCAGGTCATGGATCCAATCCGCATCATTGCTACTAACATCTTTCAACTTAGTTTTTCTCTAGGAACATATCAAAAAATAAACGGGGAGCTACATCGCGAGCTATTGATCTACAACATAGTTATGCAAATACTATCAGGACTAAGTTCATGATAAATTAAAGTTCAATTAATCATATTACTTAAGAACTCCCACTTAGATAGACATCCCTCTAGTCATCTAAATGATCACGTGATCCAAATCAACTAAACCATGTCCGATCATCACGTGAGATGGAGTAGTTTTCAATGGTGAACATCACTATGTTGATCATATCTACTATATGATTCACGCTCGACCTTTCGGTCTTCAGTGTTCCGAGGTCATATCTGCATATGCTAGGCTCATCAAGTTTAACCCGAGTATTTCTGCGTTTGCAAAACTGGCTTGCACCCGTTGTATATGAACGTAGAGCTTATCACACCCGATCATCACGTGGTTTCTCGGCACGACGAACTTTGGCAATGCTGCATACTCAGGGAGAACACTTGTACCTTGAAATCTAGTGAGAGATCATCTTATAATGCTACCGTCAATCAAAACATAATAAGATGCATAAAAGATAAACATCAGATGCAATCAATATATGTGACATGATATGGTAATGATCATCTTGCGCCTTTGATCTCCATCTCCAAAGTACTGTCATGATCTCTATCGTCACTGGCATGACAGACACCATGATCTCCATCATCTTGATCTCTATCAACGTGTCGTCATATGGTCGTCTCGCCAACTATTGCTATCGCATAGCGATAAAGTAAAGCAATTGTATGACGCTTGCATCTTATGCAATAAAGAGACAACCATAAGGCTTCAGGCAGTTGCCGATAACTTTAACAAAACATGATCATCTCATACAACAATTTATATCTCATCACGTCTTGACCATATCACATCACAACATGCCCTGCAAAAACAAGTTAGACGTCCTCTACTTTGTTGTTGCAAGTTTTACGTGGCTGCAACGGGCTGAGCAAGAACCGTTCTTACCTACGCATCAAAAACCACAACACGGTATAGTGATTGCTTTTTGATCTTCAGAAAGAACCATGCTCATTGAATCCGATTCAACTAAAGTTGGAGAAACAGACACCCACTAGCCACCTGTGTGCGAAGCACGTCGGTAGAACCAGTCTCGCGTAAGTGTACGTGTAATGTCGGTCTAGGCCGCTTCATCCAACAATGCCGCTGAATCAAGAATAAACTAGTGACGGCAAGCAATATGTATATACCCACGCCCACAAATCCTTTGTGTTCTACTCGTGCATATAACATCTACACATAAACCTGGCTCAGATGCCACTGTTGGGGAACGTAGTAATTTCAAAAATTTCCTGCGCACACGCAAGATCATGGTGATGCACAACAACGAGAGGGAAGAGTATCATCCACGTACCCTCGTAGACCATAAGAGGAAGCGTTATGAGAATGCGGTTGATGTAGTCGAACGTCTTCATGATCCGACTGATCCAAGTATCGAACGTGCGGCACCTCCGAGTTCAGCACACATTCAGCTCGATGACGTACCACGAACTTCGATCCAGCAGAGCTTCACATGAGAGTTCCATCAGCACGACGGCGTGATGACGGTGATGATGTTGCTACCGACGCAGGGCTTCACCTAAGCACCGCTATGATATGATCGAGGTGGATTATGGTGAAGGGGGGCACCGCACACGGCTAAGGGATCAATTATCAACTTGTGTGTCCTAGAGTGCCCCCCTGCCCCCATATATAAAGGAGCAAGGGGGAGGCCGGCCGACCCCTATAGGGTGCGCCAGGAGGAGGAGTCCTCCTCCTAGTAGGAGTAGGACTCCCCTTTCCTATTCCTACTAGGAGGAGGAAAGGAAGGGGGAAGGGGAGAAGGAAGGAGAGGGAGGAAAGGAGGAAAGGGGGCAAGACCCCTAGTCCAATTCGGTTTGGGCTAGGGGGCCGCGCTCCATGCCTCCTCTCTTCCACCACTTGGCCCATGAGGCCCAAAACTTCTTCCCCATATTCCTGTAACTCCCCGGTACTCCAAGAAATACCCGAATCACTCGGAACCTTTATGATGTCCGAATATAGTCGTCCAATATATCGATATTTACGTCTTGACCATTTCGAGGCTCCTCGTCATGTCCCCGATCTCATCTGGGACTCCGAACTATCTTTGGTACATCAAATCACATAAACTCATAATACCGATCGTCACCGAACGTTAAGCGTGCGGACCCTATGGGTTGGAGAACTATGTAGACATGACCGAGACACGTCTCCGGTCAATAACCAATAGCGGAACCTGGATGTTCATATTGGCTCCTACATATTCCACGAAGATCTTTATCGGTCAAATGGCATAACAACATAGGTTGTTCCCTTTGTCATCGGTGTGTTACTTGCCCGAGATTAGATCATCGGTATCTCAATACCTAGCTCAATCTCGTTACCGGCACGTCTCTTTACTCGTTCTGTAATGCATCATCCCGTAACTAACTCATTAGTCACATTGCTTGCAAGGATTATAGTGATGTGCATTACCGAGAAGGCCCAGAGATACCTCTCCGACAATCGGAGTGACAAATCCTAATCTTGATCTGTGCCAACTCAACAAGTACCATTGGAGACACCTGTAGAGCACCTTTATAATCACCCAGTTACGTTGTGACGTTTGGTAGCACACAAAGTGTTCCTCCGGTATTCGGGAGTTGCATAATCTCATAGTCATAGGAACATGTATAAGTCATGAAGAAAGCAATAGCAATATACTAAACGATCAAATGCTAAGCTAACGGAATGGGTCAAGTCAATCACATCATTCTCTAATGATGTGATCCCGTTAATCAAATGACAACTCATGTCTATGGCTAGGAAACTTAACCATCTTTGATTCAACGAGCTAGTCAAGTAGAGGCATACTAGTGACACTTTGTTTGTCTATGTATTCACACATGTGCTAAGTTTCCGGTTAATACAATTCTAGCATGAATAATAAAAATTTATCATGATATAAGGAAATAAATAATAACTTAATTATTGCCTCTTGGGCATATTTCCTTCACGCAGCTGTTGCCGCCGCCGCCGCCCTGCTAGTACTGCGCGCTCCCGCCGGAACCCCCGCCGCGCCTCAACCACCGCTCCGCTCGCTCGCCGCCACTCCCCCGCCTCCCCGTGCGGCCTTGCCGCCCGCTGCCCGGCGTCGTGGTGCCCGTGACCGGCTGGCCGAGCGAAGGCTCGCGCTGGCCCCTAGCCGCCGACGCTCGTGCCCGCGTGCCCCCGGGTCCAGGCGCCCATGCACCCACACCCGGTAGCCCACCCGTTTACCCCATGTGTCGTTGACAACGCCCCCCAAAAGAAGAATTAAAAAAATTGAATTTAAAATAAATAAATAAATTGTTAATTAATTAAATAAGTTAATTAATTCTGTTAACTAAACTAATTGAATCTAATTAACCTAATCTTTTAGTTAAGCTAATTAACTCTGATTAATTAAACTCTGTCAATGACAGCGGGACCTAGCTATTAGTTTGACTGGTCAAAGGTCAGAATTGACCGCTGATGTCATAAATGCTTTTCAATTAAATTCATTCCATTAATTCTAGAAAATTGATTAAATCTTTTAAAATTAATATAAAATAAACGGTAGCTCGGATGGAAAAACTTTGTACATGAAAGTTGCTCAGAACGGCGAGACGAATCCGAAAATGCAGCCCATTCGTCCACCACAAGTCCCTAGCATAGAGAACATGCAACTTTCCCCCTCCGGCCCGTCTGTCCAAAAATGCGAAACACCGGGATACTTTCCTGGATGTTTCCCCCCTTCGTCGGTATCACCTCCTACTACGTTAGGGAAGACCTAGCACCGTTACTTGTCATGTCATGCATCGTCATGCTTATGTATGCATTATATTTATTGTTTCTTCCCCCTCTTCTCTCTTTATACACCGAGACCGACGCTGCTGCTACCCAGTACGACTACGGTGTTGACGACCCCTCCTTACCAGAGCAACCAGGAAAGCCCCCCCCCCTTGATCACCAGATATCGCCTATTCTTCTCTCTACTGCTTGCATTAGATTAGTGTAGCATGTTACTGCTTTCCGTTAATCCTATCCTTATGCATAGCTTGTCCTTGTTACTTCTGTTGTTACCTTTACCTGCAATCCTAAATGCTTAGTATAGGATGCTAGTTTATCATCAGTGGCCTTACACTCTTGTCCCGTCTGCAATGCTATACTACTGGGCCGTGATCACTTCGGGAGGTGATCACGGGTACATATACTATATACTTTTACATACTTATGTTACTGTTCGGAGATGGGGGCTGAAGGGGCAGGTGGTTCCATTCAGGTAGTGATGAATGTTGAGAGCAAGCTTTATGAAGTAGTACATATCCAAGTACTCCCTCCATTCCTTTATATAAGGTGTATTTGTTTTTGACAAAATTTCACAATGTAAGGTGCATTTCTTCTAAATCCTCATAATTCCCTTTTTATCCCTCAAAAATAGGAAAGTATCTCTCCCCTGATTTCCTATATCTCTCCTTGCATCAAAAGAAGGAAACTATCTCTCTCTCGATTGCATGTATCTCTTATTTTTCTCGACTCACTGATTTACTTGCCACTAACCAACAAATTTGCCAAGGGTAATGTTGTCCTAATGTGTCTATAATTATGTGTCTTGGTCATCGTGCCGAAAATAATACACCTTACATAAAGGAACAGAGGGAGTACTTACAAGGGTTAGATGCAATACAAGGGAGCAAAGTGTCCAAGATATGAAATGATCATCATAAGAGTGATATCAAGGATTAGTCATAATAGCTTATGCATCCAAGTGAGTGTATAGTTCATGTTGGAAGCATCAATGACATTCAACTCACTTCTCAAGTGACAAAATATCTTTTCATGAAGAGGCTTAGTGAAGATATCCGCCAATTGTTTGTTGGTACGAACATGCTTGAGGTCAATGTCACCTTTAGCAACATGGCCCTGAATGAAATGGTGACGAACCTCAATATGCTTGGTTCGAGAATGTTGGACGTGATTATGTGCAATCTTAATAGCATTCTCATTGTCACATAGTAATGTTACATGTTCCATATGTATCCCATAATCTTTGAGAGTTTGTGTCATCCATAGTAACTGAGCAGAACATGATCCTGCGGCAATGTATTCCGCTTCGTGAGTGGAGAGAGATATCGAGTTTTGTTTCTTGGGAGACCAAGACACGAGAAATCTACCAAGGAATTGACATGTACCCGAAGTATATTTTCTGTCAACCTTGTCTCCGGCATAGTCCAAATCGAAATAGCCAACAAGTTTGAAAGAAGATCCTTTGGGATACCAAATGCCAAAGTTTGGTGTATTTATAAGGTATCTCACAATCCTCTTCACGGCCTTAAGATGACATTCTTTTGGTGCCGCTTGATATCATGCACACATGCACACACTTAGCATAATGTCGGGACATGAGGCACATAGATATATCAATGAGCCAATCATGGATTGATAAACCTTTTGATCAAAGGGTTTTCCATCCTTTGACAAGTCAAGATGTCCGGTGGTAGGAATCAGAGTTTTCATACCTTTGCTTTCTTGCATGTTGTACTTTTTGAAAAGATCCTTGGTATACTTTATTTGAGAAACAAAGGTACCATCCCGAGTTTGCTTGATTTGCAAACCAATGAAGAATTTGAGTTCACACATCATAGACATCTCATACTTTTCTGACATTAACTTTCCAAACTTTTCACTAAAGAGAGGGTCGGTAAGTCCAAAGATAATATCATTAGCATAAATTTGGCACACAAATAGTTCACCATTTACTCTCCTAGTGAATAAGGTTGGATCAATTTTACCAATCTCAAAACTTTTTTCAAGAAGAAACTTTGTTAAGCATTAATACCAAGCTCTAGGAGCTTGTCTGAGACCATAGAGAGCTTTGTGAAGTTTGTAAACATGGTTTGGTTTCTTGGGATTAACAAAATTGGGAGGTTATTTTACATAAACTTCCTCCTAAATTTCACCATTTAGAAAAGCACTTTTAATATCATTTGATAGAGGGTGATATCATGGTGATTGGCATAAGCAAGTAAGATGCAAATAGACTCAAGTCTAGCAATGGGGGTGTAGGTCTCACCATAGTCCATACCTTCAACTTGAGTGTAGCCTTGAGCAACGAGACGATCCTTGTTGTGTATGACTTGTTCATCCTCATCTTGCTTGTTCCGAAACACCCATTTGGTTTTGATGATGTTTTGTTCATCTTTGGGCTTCTCAACCAATGTCCACACTTGGTTTGTCTTGAAGTTGTGTAGCTCTTCGTGCATAGAATTTACCCAATTGGGGTCTTCGAGAGCTTCATCAACCTTCATAGGCTCAATGCTAGATATGAATGAGTAATGCTTAGAAAAGTTAGCTAAGCGAGATTTAGAGCGAGTAATTCTCCCGGAATTGATGTCGCCAAGAATTTGTTCGATGGATGATGCTTGTCGATTCTTGCTCAAACTCGGGGTAGCTTTTGCTTGGGTTGTGGTGATGCATCCTCATCATCATCATCTTCTTCTTCATTGTTGTTGGTGTCGTTGTTCGCTTGTGGGGGTGGAGAAGGAGGTTGTGGTGGATCATCTTGTTGTACTTCCTCATTCCCTTTGTCTTGACGTGTTCCACTTGTGGATGCCTCCATGTGAACTTGTGGTTCACCTTGATGTGAAGTTGGGGCTTCCACTTGAATGGACAAAGTGCTCTCCTTCACCTCCTTTGGACGGATCTTGCCAATAGACAAGCCTTGAATTGCTTCGGAAGGATCTTTATCTCCTACATCAATTGGCAATTGCTCTACTTGTGATCCGTTAGATTCATCAAACATCACATCTATCGTCTCTTCAACTTTTCGAGTGAAGTTGTCGTAGACATGGTAAGTGTGAGAGTTTGATCCGTAACGAAGTAGGAAACCTGCATGAGATTTGGGAGCAAATTTTGAACAACAATGCTTGTCAAGAATGTAATACTTGGAGCCAAATACTCTAAAGTAATCAACTTGTGGCTTGTTACCGATGAGTAGCTCATATGCTGCTTTACCAAGAGGCTTGTGTAGGTAAAGTCGATTTGCAGCATGACAAGCCGTCTCAACCGCTTCCGCCCAAAAGTGTTGTGGTGTCTTATATTCATCTAGCATCATTCTTGCCATCTCAATAAGGGCACAGTTCTTCCTCTCAACAACTCCATTTTGTTGAGGTGTGTACGTAGAGAACTCATGTGAGATGCCTTCTTCGTCAAGAAAGGTATCTACATTGGTGTTCTTGAACGCTGTTCCATTGTCACTTCAAACCTTCTTTATCTTCACTCCAAATTGATTTAGGGCCTTCCTAGCGAAGTTCTTCAAGATCTTTTGTATCCGTGACTCGTCATCAAGAAAGAACACCCATGTAAATCTTGAAACATCATCAACAATGACCAAACCGAAAGACTTACCACCAAGGATCTTGTAAGCGTTGGGACCAAAGAGATCCATATGGAGTAGCTCAAGTAGTATCCTTGTGGTCATGATGTTCTTCTTTGGATGACTTCCTCCAACTTGTTTTCTTGCTTGGCAAGCACTACAAAGTCTATCATTGTGAAATATAACATCTTTAACACCAAGGATGTGATCTCCTTTAGCAAGCTTATCAAGATTTCGCATGCCAACATGTTCTAGTCTTCTATGCCATAGCCAACGTTTAGAAGATTTTGCAATAAGACATGTACAAGGCCATGCTCTTTTAGTGAAATGAACAATGTATAGATCACTTCTACGGATAACGGTAAAGACCATATTATGATTGTCTCGATGAAACACTTGGCAATCTACTTCAGTAAATAGAACATTGAAACCAAAGTTGGCTAGTCTAGATACGGAAAGAAGATTGTAACCAAGAGATTCAACATGCATAACATTTTGAATGGAGCTATCATTGGATATGGCCACCTTACCAAGGCCAAGTACCTTACCCTTGGAGTTGCCTCCAAAAGTCACATACTTGCGTGGACCATCATTTAGGGCAAGCTCATGAAACATGTCTCTATCTCCGGTCATGTGATCGGTGCAACCACTATCAAGAATCCACTCTCTTCCTCCAGCCATGTAATCCCAAAGATTTGCCATGAGACTAAGATTTCTCATAGTCTTCTCATATTCGATGTCGGATTATTCATCTTCGTCATAATAACCATGCTCAACATCACCACCATCATCATGTATGTGATCATCACCTAGGGCAAATAATTCATTAGATTTATGATCATGACAATGTGCAAGTTTTTCAATTCTAATGGTTTCCGAGATAATGATGCTAATAGCTCCAACGTCACCTTTAGCACGCATGAGATCACAAAGCTCAAATAGGCATTCATCGAACTTAGGATCACTAGGCTTCATCTTATGAAAAACGATGGACTTATGAACAATTTCATTGAGGTTCTTTAATGAGTAATTCAGAAAGCGTATCTTGATGTCCTTCCATAGGGTATATGTGCATTCAAAGTTTTGTATGCAAATAAGGACATTTCTAGGTAAGCATGTCATGATAAGATCAATGGTTCTAAGATTATGAAGCATCTCAATATTCTCTTCATGAGTGGGATGAAAGGGATCAATGGGAGGCACATAAGGATTTTGAACATACTTACTCAAGTCAAATTCATCAAAGATAGCAAGCATTTCGATTTTCAAGAGTTATAGTACTCTCCATCAAGAATGGGCACTCTACGTGTAAGACTCTCCAAAGTAGACTCATCCATCTTCCTCCAATGGTTATAAAACCAAAGCAATGGAGACCAAAACACTGATACCATTTATAGGATCGGAGAAGATAGGTCTAGAGGGGGGTGAATAGACTCTTAACCAACCAAAGGTGTAGTTTTTAGTTTTCTTGAAACTTAGGCAGCTTTTGGCACTAGTTAAGATAACACCAAGACTTTCTACACATGCATATCTAGAGATAGAGCAAAGAAAATAGTAAAGCATGCAATTGTACGGAAAGTAAAGGGTAGACTTGGAAGATCAAATGCAACGAGGACACGAAGATTTTTGTCGTGGTTCCGATAGGTGGTGCTATCATACATCCACATTGATGGAGACTTCAACCCATGGAGGGTAACGGCTGCGCGACTCCACGGAGGGCTCCACCCACGAAGGGTCCACAAAGAAGCAACCTTGTCTATTCCATCATGGCTAAAGCCCACGAAGGACTTGCCTCACTCGGGTAGATCTTCACGAAGTAGGTGATCTCCTTGCCCTTACACTCCTTGGTTCAACTCCACATGATCTTGGAGGCTCCCAAACACCTACACAATCTAGGAGACACCATTCTCCAAAAGGTAATATATGTTGTGTTGGTGTTGAGATCCTTGCTCTTGTGCTTCAACTAATAGTCTCCTCAACACTCAATCTCTCTCTCACAGGTTTAGTGTAACATCCCAAATTTTCAATTTGGAATGTTATACATTAGATCATCATTGCATATCATATTTATTTGCATTTTGGTTGATCCTAGAAATTCTACGCAACTCAAGGACCCTCGGAGAGAGTTGGGGATTTCGTTATTTTCATATTCGAGTTTTCTCAAATTTTGAAAATAGGATCATTTGATTTTATTTATTTTATCGTCAATTATTTCTATTATAAAAATGTGAGAGAGGGAATAAAATGACTTTCCCAAAATAAAGAAATATTGAGGATTTAATAATAAAATCAAATAAGATTTTATTTTGGATTAATTTTCTATTTTATATGAATTTAGGAAAAATGCGCGTTTTTCAAAATTGCATTTAGGCTCCAAATAAATGTTCATCCTGTGCGGCTTGATTTTAGAAGCCGGGGAAAATTTATTTCGGGATTTTTGGAGTCTGTTTAGTATTCCTTTTGTTTGTTTTTCTACGTGCAATAATTTTAAAAAAAAAGAGCGAACCGACTACGGGCCGTGTTTGGCCCGGACTCCTAGGGGCGGGGCTTTATATAGCGCGCCCCGAGGCCCGAATCGGCCCAAGCCGCCGCCGCCCTAACCCTAAGCCGCACCCGAGCCCAGCCGCCGCCGCCGCTGCCGCGCCGCCGTCGCCGCGCCACCGCGCCACCGCCGGAGCCCCGCCGCCGCTGACGAGGTCGATCCCGCTGCCGCCGCCGACGTTTTTTTTAGAAAAATCGTTCGATTTTTCGTCGGTTTTTTTAGATCCGTTTTTTAGATAGATCGGTTTTTCCGGTTTAGTTCATTAGCGAGCGTTCGCTCGTTCGTTCATTTTAACGAACGCGTTCATCGTTTAGATCCAGATAACGAACGTTCGTTCGTTAATCTGTTCGTCGTTTTTCTTTTTCTCGGATTTATTCCGTGATTTTTCTGATCGCGATTTCTGATCCGATTTTCGTTTTAGTATAACTTTTCGCTCGTTTATCGGAATCAGGCGATTCAAGCGCCTGGAGTTTTGTCTTGAAACCCTCTTCCGTTTAACCAGCTCAAACAAGTTTTTGCCTCTGTAAAAATTGACCTAGATCCAGAATAGTAAACGAAGCTTGTTTCTTTGGCCGTTTGTCTTTTGTTGCTTCGTTCGATTTGGTTCTTTTTGCCAACCGGAGTTCTTAAGTTGAACTTTCTCGTTAGATCTCTTATTTGTGTTTTACATGTGCATTAGTTGAGTACTTATTGTATGCTTGTTTGTTTGCGATAGAGTACATGGAGTGCGCCGCTTGCTACTTCGAATAGCTAGGTTTTGCGGATCATCAGCAAGGCAAGTAACACTTTGATCATACCTCCTACTACCTAGTTTTATTGCATTAGACCAATCCTCACACATTGCATGATTAGGATCTAATTAAATTGTGGGTTTTGGGAAGTAGATGAGGAAGTACCTATTACCTGTTTTATTATCAAACCTTTGGGAGTTATTTCTATGTTTGCTTATATTGCCATGCTATGCTAGTAGACGTGGATGGGTGAGTGTATCCATGACAGATGTGAGATTGTTAAATTAATGGTTTATCTAAGGTGGCAACTTAAACACACATCTGGGTGGATTGAGGTACCTGGGTATTCCAGCGATTGCGTGTTTTTCTTTTGGACCGCCACCCAGGCTCAAAGGGGATCATGAGATTATTCATACTAGAAACTTCCGTGTGCAGCCACAAGCAACTATGGGCTCTAGAATAGTTGATCAAGTTGTGCGAAGTCTTATAGTGGTAGACTAGAAGATGTAGGGGAAAGTAGGTGTAACGGTCTACCCGATCGTAAGGTGCTAGCGCTTCTGAAAGACTATGTCTCGGTCATCCGTTTCTCAAACACCATGAAGTGCGAGAATCCCAACGGAGGAGATCAAGTCTTGTGGGGAAAAGTGCGCAAACCTCTGCAGAGTGTATAAACTAATCATGGTTAGCCGTGTCCCCGGTTATGGACATCTTGAGTATCTAGTACTTGGATTATCATGTGAATCTCATCATGTTACTCTAATTAATTTGTTGGGTTTTTAATGATGATGTTTAATTGGGATTGAGAGGGTGTCTACACTCTCAATGTTTAACAACCACCATGATAGTTAAATAAAATTTATTCCTTTGCAGTAGGGAAAAATTGGCTTTACGCAAAACTGTAACCATAGAGCTTTCCACCAGCCAAATATGCATGTAGTATAGCCTTATTCTTCATTGCTCTCTATGTGTTACATTGCTAGCATATTCCATGTGCTGACCCGTTTCGGGCTGCAACGTTCATGTTGCAGACTTTTCAGACGACGAGTAAGGTGCTTTTAGGTCGTGGTTCTATACTCAGTGATGCCGTTGGAGTTGATGGACTCACTTATCTTCCAAGCCTTGCGATGTTATCGATATTAGATGGCCTTATGCCATATTTATTGTAATAAGTTCTCTTGTGAGACACTCGATGTAATAAGTGCGTGATTGCTACTCTGTTATAAATCCTTCAAGTACTGTGTGGTGTCAGCATTACTGATCCAGGGATGACACCGGAGCACAGAGATTGGACCGTTTGAGGTCTGGTCGCTACATTTAGCTTGGTTAGGAGAAGCATTGGAGTGGAAAGCAACTTGAAGAGGCTAGAAATCAAGGTTCAAATGGTAGGAATGGAATCTCTTGATCTCAACACATGAGTTGGTGGTTCTTTCTCAGAAAACGAATGGTGCAAGTTGTTGGGGAACGCAGTAATTTCAATTTTTTCCCTACGCACACGCAAGATCATGGTGATGCATAACAACGAGAGGGGAGAGTATCGTCTACGTACCCTCGTAGACCGTAAGCAGAAGCGTTATGACAACGCGGTTGATGTAGTCATACGTCTTCACGATCGACCGATCTAGCACCGAAGGCACGACACCTCCGCGATCTGCACACGTTCGTCTCGGTGATTTCCCGTGAACTCACGATCCAGTAGAGCTTCGAAGGAGAGCTTCGTCAGCACGACGGCGTGATGACGGTGATGATGTTGCTACTGGAATAGGGCTTCGCCTAAGCACCGCTACGATATTACCGAGGTGGATTATGCTGGAGGGGGGCACCGCACACGGCTAAAGATCCATGATCAACTTGTGTGTGCATGGGGTGCCCCTCCCTCGTATATAAAGGAGTGGAGGAGGGGGAGGGGGTGGCCTCTCTAGATGCGCCCCAAGGAGTCCTACTCCCACCGGGAGTAGGATTCCCCCCTTCCCTTTGTTGGTTATAGGAGAGAAGGAAGGAGAGGGAAGAAGGAAGGAAAGGGGGGCTGTCCCCCCTCCCAATTCGGATTGGGCTTGGGGGGGAGCGCCACCTAATGAAGCTATGTACCTAGGGTAGGGTCATGGGCCTGTCCTAACTGCTCTACCCAAGGACATCTCTAGAAGAAACCACCTTTCAATCGACTTGGAGGTGTTCCACTCGACAGACTCGAAGACGCTCGACCAAGAAACAATCAGTCGACCAAGATCCAACCACTCGACGGCCAGGAGACCTGAAGTCACTCCGCACGCTAACGGCCGGTCATTAAGTAGCTTTTATGGTCATCATAGCACTTTATTACTAGCGTTACCAGTAACGCTCTGCCTTAATGTACATTGAACCCTTTGTAAGATGGGCTGGCCGGGGTCCTGGCGCGCTCTATATAAGCCACCCCCATCCTCCGAGACAAGGGTTCTCACCTCTGTAACCCATATTCATATAATCCAGTCGACCGCCTCCGGGCTCCGAGACATAGGGCTATTACTTCCTCCGAGAAGGGCCTGAACTCGTAAACCTTGCGTGCTTACAACTTCCCCACAGCTAAGATCTTGCCTCTCCATACTTACCCCCTACACTACTGTCAGACTTAGAACCACGACAGTTGGCGCCCACCGTGGGGCAGGTGTTTTAGCGTTTGTTGGAGAAGTTGCGAATTTTTCCGACCCGAATCATCATGGTTTTCGGCGGAGTTTCGGTGGAGGGCCGCGAGATCCGTCTCGGCGCACTCATGTTCATCGTCGACGACTCTGCTTGGCTCCAGGAGGCTCCGCTGGACGTGGATGCACTCCCTGCTCACGGGGCAACGCACTTTAGCGCGTGCATCCGCGGTGTTCTCCTGCGACAACCGTCGACCCCCTATCGATCGGCTCCTGTGTTGTCCTCACTCCCCGTTTCCCGCCGGCGCAAGCGTTCCGGTCAGTCAAGACTTCAGCGGTGGGTGAGGCACGCGGTGGCGCGTCAGTCGGCCACCCCCCAGGTCGCGGCGATCGAGCCCGACGAATCCCTCTACGGCCTGTTCGACCTGTCGACTGGCTCCGCAGAGACCGCATCCGAGTGCGACAGCAGTGATCCGGCGGCGGAGGTTCTGATGGTCGATGGACCGTCCAGTCCTCCCGGTTTTCCCCGTACCGACGGAGGCGCGGGTGGAGGCGACCCATCACGTCTCCATGAGGAGTATCTTCCCGAGCCTCTCACATCGCTGCAGAGAGAAGAACTTCGCCGCCGGAACATGGATGCACTGCACACTCCTATCGTTGGAGAGACCCCCGAGGCTCGCGCCTTGGAGGACGCACGCCTGGAAAACTTAGCCGAGCGCACTCGACTAGAGAACCTCCAGCGAGCACTCGACGAGCGTGCGCGACAACGGATTCCCGAATCCAGTCGACGTCAGCTCTTCCCGCCCCCGCAGGTATATCGAACTCCGATTCAGAATTTAGCAGCTGCAGCTCGCATAGTAGATTTGATTCAGCCTTCCTAGTCGGAGGCTGGCAGAGGCTTGCTGCAGATCAGAGCATTACTCCGGGCAGTAGGAGATCAGAATTCCACTGTTTCTCAGTCGCGGAACAGGATTCACAGCAGATCCGTTGCCGTGGACACAGTCCAGTCGGCTCACAGCCCGAGATCGCCCCCGAGGCGTGAGGGACGTGGAGACCGGCGTGACCAATATGGGAACCATGAGCAGTATGATCACCGAGTCGATCGTGACGATCGACGTCGAGTGCCCACGCCTCCCCCGAGGAGCGGGTCGTATGTGCCTCGCCAGCAGGATGACAGGCGCCCTCATAGTGGTGGGCGAAGGATTCCAGTCGACCCCAGAGGGCCAGGCTTTGACGCAAGATCCATTCTCGTCTAGGGTTTGGTCAACAGGAACAGGGCTCACCGAGAAGGTCACGCCAGAGATGCACCTGCCAGCAGCAGAGTGCATGTTTCGAGGCCAGAATGCTTTAGTAGGGCCATCAGGGCCGCTGTGATTCCTCCCAACTTCAGGTTGGCGACTGGAGTCAGTAAGTTCACTGGCGAGTCCAAGCCCGATACTTGGCTTGAAGATTACCGAGTGGCCGTCCAGATCGGCGGCGGCAATGATGAAGTGGCCATGAAGCACCTCCCTCTCATGTTGGAGGGCTCGGCCAGAGCGTGGCTGAACCAGTTAGCACCTAGCAGCATTTACACTTGGGAGGATCTCTCCCGAGTGTTCGTCACCACATTTGAAGGTACGTGCAAGCGGCCGGCAGGACTGACGGAACTGTGGTCTTGTGTACAGAAGCCAAATGAAACTTTGAGGGATTACATCCAGAGGTGGATCACGTTACATCACTCGGTGGAGAATGTGCCTGACCACCAAGCAGTTTGTGCCTTCAAGGAAGGCGTCAAGTACAGAGAACTGAATTTGAAATTCGGTTGAACTGGGGATATGTCCCTGAATCGGATGATGGAGATTGCCACCAAGTACGCTAATGGCGAAGATGAAGATTAGCTCAGGAGTGGCAAACTCAAGTCAGTCGCCCAAGAACCCGGGGGCAATTCCAATCGGAAACAGAAGCGGAAAGCCGAGCCAGCGACTCCCTGGGAAGCCTTGGCTTTAACCCAAGGGAAGTTTAAAGGGAAACCTAAAGGGCCTTGGAACCCTAAAAAGGTTAAAGACCAGGACGGAAATGATGTGTTGGACTTGCCATGCCTCGTCCACACAAAGAAAGATGAAGAGGGTAATTTCATTTACCCGAAACATACCACTCGACAGTGTCGACTCTTGATCCAGCAGTTCCAGGGCAAGCATCCCAAAGATAAAGAAAAGGAGTCAAACAAAATTGAAGACAAAGAGATAGCGACGATGGATACCCCCAAGTCAATTCCACCCTGATGATTTTTGCTGATGTTGAGAGCAAAAGTCGTCTGAAAGTCATCAACCGAGAGGTGCATATGGTTGCTCCGGCAACACCAAGTTATTTGAAATGGTCTCAGACTGCCATCACGTTCGACCAGTCCGATCACCCAACGCATATTGCCACCCCTGGGAGGCAAGCTCTGGTGGTCGACCCAGTGGTTGAAGGCACTCGACTGACCAAAGTCTTGATGGATGGTGGCAGTGGTTTGAACATATTATATGCTGAGACGTTGAAAGGGATGGGCATTCCGATGTCCAGACTCAGTGCCAGCAACATGAGTTTCCATGGAGTCATTCCTGGGAAGAAGGCTGAATCACTCGGCCAGATTGCTCTTGATGTGGTTTTCGGTGATTCCAAGAATTACCGCAAGGAAAGGTTGAGATTTGAAGTTGTAGACTTCCAGAGTGCCTACCACGCTATTTTGGGCAGGCCAGCTTATGCATGCTTCATGGCCCGACCATGTTATGTGTATCTCAAATTGAAGATGCCTGGCCCCAAAGGTGTGATCACTATTATGGGCAATCGGAAAAAAGTGGAAGAATGTTTTCAGAAAGGTTCGAAGATCGCTGATGCTCAGATGGCAGTGGTGGATTTGCAGGAATACCAGAAGACTGCAGACCCGAGTGATTTGTTGCGAGCCAAGAAGCCCGCCACAGAATCGGTTTTCCAGTCGACTGGCGATACGAAGACAGCTCACATCCACCCGACCGATCCTGGCGCTGCTTCGACTCATATCTCAACAACACTCAACTCCAAATAGGAAGAAGCGCTCATCCAGTTCCTCCGTGAGAACTGGGACATTTTCGCATGGAAGCCTTCTGACATGCCAGGTGTTCCCAGGGAGCTGGCTAAGCATCGCCTGAGAGTCGACTCAAAAATAAAACCTGTCAAGGAACATCTCCGACGGTCCGCCGTCCAGAAGAGAAAGGCCATTGGCGAAGAGGTAGCTCGGCTCTTAGCGGCAGAGTTCATCCGAGAAATCTACCACTCCGAGTGGCTCGCCAATGTTGTCATGGTCCCCAAGAAGGACAAGTCACTTCGCATGTGCATTGACTTTAAACATATCAATCGGGCCTGCCCGAAAGACCATTTTCCTCTCCCCCGCATCGACCAGATAGTCGACTCGACTACGGGATGTGAGCGACTATATTTTTAGACGCCTATTCCGGGTACCATCAGATCCATGTGTATGGACCTGACGAGATCAAAACAGCTTTCATCACTCCATTTGGGTGCTTCTGTTATGTTACCATGCCATTCGGCCTCAAGAATGCCGGAGCCACATTCATGAGGATGATTCAGAAGTGTTTGCTCACCCAAATCAGTCAAAATGTGGAGGCGTACATGGATGATATTGTGGTCAAGTCACGGAAGGGTTCTGACCTGCTGACTGACCTTGCTGAAACCTTTGCCAACCTCAGAAGGTTTGATATCAAGCTTAATCCATCAAAATGCACATTCGGGGTTCCTGGCGGAAAGTTACTCGGTTTTCTCGTTTCCGAACAGGGAATCGACGCCAATCCAGAAAAAGTTGGTACTATACTCCGAATGAAAAGTCCTGTGCGAGTGCACGATGTTCAGAAGCTTACTGGTTGCTTGGCCGCCCTAAGTCGATTCATATCTCGTCTCGGTGAAAAGGCATTACCTCTTTACCGATTGATGAAGAAATCTGACAAGTTCGAGTGGACTCCTGAAGCTGACGCAGCGTTCGCAGAACTCAAAGCTCTGCTCTCCACCCAGTCGGTGCTTGCTGCCCCAATCAGCAAGGAGCCTTTGCTGCTTTACATTGCAGCCACAGGACAAGCCGTCAGTATGGTACTCACGGTCGAGTGGGAAGAATAAGGGAAAACCTTCAAAGTTCAGCGCCCAGTGTATTATATTTCTGAAGTCTTGACCCCATCGAAGCAAAGATATCCTCATTATCAGAAGCTCGTATATGGGATTTATATGACCACAAAGAAAGTTGCCCACTACTTCTCTGATCATTCCATTACAGTCGTCAGCGACGCTCCATTGTCAGAGATCTTGCATAACAGGGACGCAACTGGTCGAGTGGCAAAATGGGCGATTGAACTCCTTCCTCTAGATATCAAGTTTGAGGCAAAGAAAACTATCAAGTCCTAGGCAATCGCGGATTTCGTCGCCGAGTGGATTGAACAGCAACTGCCGACTCAGGTCCACTCGGAGCATTGGACCATGTTCTTTGATGGTTCCAAGATGATAAATGGTTCCGTAGCCGGAGTGGTGTTGGTCTCTCCCAGAGGAGATAAACTCAGATATGTTCTTCAAATCCACTTTGATTCCTCTAACAACAAGGCAGAATACGAAGCACTTTTATATGGGTTGCGCATGGCCATTTCACTCGGCGTCCGTCGCCTCATGGTCTATGGCGACTCAGATTTGGTGATCAATTAAGTGATGAAGGAATGGGATGTCAGAAGTCCAGCCATGACTGGTTATTGCAATGCAGTGAGAAAACTGGAGAAGAAATTCGAGGGGTTAGAGCTTCATCACATACCCCGACTGAAAAATCAAGCAGCTAATGATCTGGCAAAAATAGGTTCCAAAAGAGAAGCCATTCCCAGCAATGTGTTTCTGGAACACATCCACATACCATCAGTCCAGGAGGATCCCTTCACTGAAGAGGCCCCGCAGCCAAAAAGTGCCATGGATCCGACTAAAGTCGAAGTGCCAGCTGTGGTCGACTTGATCATGGAAGTCCTGGTTATCACTCCCGTCTGGACAGAACCATACATTGCGTACATCCTAAGGAAAGAACTCCCAGAAGATGAAGAAGAAGCTCGACAGATCGTCCGTCGATCCAAAGCCTTTACTGTCATAAAGGGACAGTTATATAGAGAAAGCGCGACTGGGTCGGCCAGAAGTGTATTACACTAGAAGAAGGTCAGATGATCCTTAACAATATCCACTCGGGGACCTGTGGCCATCATGCGTCCTCTCGGACCATAGTGGCTAAAGCATACCGAGCGGGGTTCTACTGGCCAAGAGCCAATGAGATGGCCAAAGAGATAGTCGACAAATGTGAAGGATGTCAGTATTACTCCAACATGCCACACAAGCCCGCGTCGGCCCTGAAAACCATTCCACTCGTCTGGCCCTTCACTGTTTGGGGGTTGGACATGGTTGGACCACTGAGAACAGGCAGGAGCGGCTTCACTCATGTGCTGGTAGCAGTCGACAAGTTCACCAAATGGATTGAGGCCAAGCCTATCAAGAATCTTGATGCTTGCACTGCTATCAGTTTCGTCAGAGAGTTGATATTCAGATATGGAGTTCCACACGGCATCATCACCGACAACGGGTCGAACTTCGATTCCGACAAATTCAGGGCCTTTTGTGCCTCTCAGGGCACTCGGGTCGACTATGCTTCGGTCGCTCACCCCCAGTTGAATGGGCAAGCAGAAAGGGCAAACGGCCTAATTCTCAAAGGACTGAAACCCCGATTGATGCACGATCTCAAGCACGCAGCAGGTGCATGGGTCGATGAGCTTCCATCAGTCCTTTGGGGATTGAGGACAACCCCGAATCGATCGACCGGAAGAACCCCATTCTTTTTGGTCTATGGAGCCGAGGCAGTTGAAAGTGCGTTATATCGACTAGAGGGGGGGTGAATAGGCGATTTTTATGAAAGTCTTCAAAACATGGAAGTTATGAAGACAAACGATAGAAATAAACCTATTACCATGCAGCGGAAGGTAGACTACACTAGGCAAGCCATAGTCAAGTATTCAATAGAGTGAAAGCACAATGACTAATAGCAGCAATGTAGTAAGGATCAGGTAGGAAGATATTATGAAGCCAAACAGAGCACGCAATCACTCAGTGAAGATAAAAGATAGTGCAATCATACAATGACTTCACAAGGAGTAACAGTACGTAAAGAGAAGGGAAGGATGAAACCAGTGACTCGTTGAAGATAATGATGTGTTGGACCAGTTCCAGTTGCTGTGACAACTGTACGTCTGGTTAGGGCGGCTAGGTATTTAAACCTGAGGACACACAGTCCCGGACACCCAGTCCTGAACACGCAGCTCAGGACACCCAGTCCTCACCGTATTCCCCTTGAGCTAAGGTCGCACAGACCTCGCCCAATCACTCTGGTAAGTCTTCAAGGTAGACTCCCAAACCTTCACAAACTTCGTTCACCGGCAATCCATAATGTCTCTTGGATGCTCAGAACGCGACGCTTAACCGGCTGGAGGATTCACAGTCCTCAAGTGTAATAAGTCTTCAGATCACACAGACAAGAAGACTTAAGTGATGCCTAATTCTCTTTGGCTCTGGGTGGTTAGGGCTTTATCCTCGCAAGGAATTCTCTCTCAAAGGCTTCGAGGTGGGTTGCTCTCAAACGACAAAAGCCGTATACTAACTCTGAGCAGCCAACCGTTTTTGGTTGTAGGGGGTGGGCTATTTATAGCCACTAGGCAACCCGACCTGATTTGTCCGAAATGACCCTGGGTCACTAAGGAACTGACACGTGTTCCAATGGTCAGATTTCAAACTCACACGGCAACTTTACTTGGGCTACAAGCAAAGCTGACTTGTCCGACTCTGGACAAGATTCGCTCTCATAGTCTTCACTCGAAGACATAGGTTTTGGTTAAGCATCACTTCAGTCATTCTGACTGGTTCTCTTGGACCCCACTTAACAGTACGGTGGTTCCTATGACTCAATAAAGAAGAAGAAAAAGAACTACGAAAGATCTAAGTCTTCGAGCTCCATAGGCTTCATGCGATGTCTTCTCTTGTCATAGTCTTCAATGTGAATATCTTCATATACCACCTTTGACATCAATGTCTTCATACATTTTTAGGGGTCATCTCTGGTAGGAAAACCGAATCAATGAGGGACTTCTACCTGTGTTATCCTGCAATTCTCACAAACACATTAGTCCCTCAACTAGGTTTGTCGTCAATACTCCAAAACCAACTAGGGGTGGCACTAGATGCACTTACAATCTCCCCCTTTTTGGTGATTGATGACAAACTAGTTGAAGTTTTCAACGGGGAATATAATATGTGAAATTGTAAAGGATAAGGAATTGTCTTCATAAGTTGCAAGGGCTCCCCCTGAAGATGTGCATATAAGTAGTTTGCTTTTGGAATGCAAATGCACATGGCAGGTTGTGCTTGTGGAGATCCTCTTCAACTTATGATGACAATCCACTATGCATGTGAAGGTATGTGAAGATAATGACATGCATAATGGAAAATGGACGTCTGCAAAATGATCTAAGTGCGGAATTAATCGTCGCACATGCAGAATTTATCATCACATCACAAAATGGCAAATAGGTAGCAAACGACCATCGAGTTTAAGTGTTACAACTCAAAGAACCAAATGTATCAAAACGAGAGTTGTAAACACGAGGCAAAATATGAAGCACCCGCCCATATGGACCCGCTTGAAGACTATTAAATTCATATGCTTCTCCCCCTTTTGTCAGTAAGGACCAAAAAGGTTTGAAGACATAGAGCCTCTACTCGTTCCCATGAAGAGTAGGTGAAGCAGCAGGGTCGTTGGTGGTGTTCGGCGGTGCAGAAGAGCTTGGAGCAGTGTCGAAGCGTGCCGAAGGAGGCAGCGGTGAAGTAGCATCGTCGTCATCCTCGATCACTCTGGCATTTACAGTTGCAGCAGAGGAAGAGAACTCAGAGTCTTCAAGAGATGGAGTTCGTCGCAGCACTGCCCTTCGAGGAGGTGTGGAGTCAAACTTGAAGCGCTCAGAGAAGCCATCCTCTTGAAGATCATCTTCAGAACACATCAGCGTCAGCCCTTTCCATGTGCGTCGAGAGGTTTCATGAGCAACAAAGGCATTCTTGGTGGCAAGATTGCGAATGCGATTAACATCCACCAAGAGGCTTTGCATTTGACGCTTCAGCCAGTCATGATGCCTATCCTGTTTCTGATGAAGAGCCACAAGAAGCTCTTGGTCATTGAGAACACGAGTGCACTTCTTGGGTCGTGGGGCAGTTGTACTGTCAGTGGCTTCAGTGAGAGCAGGATGTGGTGCATGTGTAGTGCCAGCCAAAGGATACCCATGAGTGACTGCTTCAACTCCTTCAATGTTCTGAGAAAAACTTTGATGCTCTGCATTCTGAAGACTTAGAGGTTCCTTGGCAGGCTCAGGATAGATGGCTTCAATAGACATATCCACATCAGGCAGAAAAATCCGATGATTGCGAGCAGATGGCTGATATGAGATAGCGGAGTGAAGTTTGATCAGCCGCATTACCCATGGGGCGTAGAACTTCAAGCCAAACAGATCAGAGCCTGATGCAGCAAGTTGGCGAATGAAGAAGTCCTGTGCATTGAAGCATTTTCCATGAAGAACATAGAAGACCAAAGTCTTCATTGCACCTTCCAGCTTGGCATGTGGAGAGTGTCCTTTGATGGGCCAGAGAGTTCACCTTATGATGTGATAAATAGTTCTTGGCAGATACTCAAGGTCTTCAACAAGGAACTCTTTGGGATATTCAGCATCTTGGGGCAATGGCTTCATCATACTGAGCATCTGACTCATGTTAGGTTCAGGCTTCTGAAAGATGCTCTCCATAGCTTCACTGTGAAGTTGACAGCCGGATTCGTAGAGATTGCCAGGAGTGGGTAGACCAGTGAGCTCAATGATGTCAAAGGCTTTGGCTTCGTGATGAACGTTTCCTGTCATCCACTCCAGGACCCAAGTCTTCAGATCTCTGTTATACCCGCGGATGTGAAGTGTGGCATAGAATTGGAGCAGCAACTCTTCATTCCAATGCTCTTGGTCAGTGACGAACGGCAGCAATCCAACCTCCTTGAAGCAATGCAGAGCTTCTTCCAGACAGGGCAGACCAGCTATTGCTTCAATGTCAAGACGCTTGTGTGGGAAGATGCGACCTTGATTGTAAAGAATGCAGGAGTAATAGCTTCGCTGTGGATAGCTCCAGAACCGATCAGATGATATTCTTTCCCTTGAGTAGGGGTTCCTAGAGCTATTGAATAATGTGTTGTCTGCTCTGAAGCCATTGATATTGAAGGATCCAGGTGCTGATGCAGGACCTGGGAACCTGGGCAATCTTGGGATTGGCTTCTGTACCTGAGGCCTGTGCTCAACATGATAGTCGAACTGAGGACCGGCAGCAGGCGCAGGAACAGAAGCAGTGGGATCAGTGGCTTCGCTGGCTTCTGGTGATTTTGTTGGTGAGGGCTCCACATTAGCTTCAGCCATGACAACGTCAGTGGCTTCATTGGTGTTGGTGGTGGCAGCCTCAAGATTTTCAACCTCCACTTGATGAGCTGGAGGGTCGGTCACAACCACGTTCTCCTCGAGAACCGCTTCTTGGTGGGACAGGGGAGTAGCAGCTTGTGGGACTTCTTCTTCATCGGCTGATGCAGCCGGAATGTCTTCAGCAGCTTCAGCTTCAGATGCAGAGACTAGAGGCCTTGGTCCTTTGCGTCTCCTGCGCAACGCAGGCGACGCCTGTGTAGTTGGAGTTGGCTGGGCCTCAAAGTCTTCTTCCTCTTGTGGGCGATCAGCCCATGAAGCATCCTGAGCAATTGGCGTCAGAGGACGACCAATGCTGATGAGTTCGCTGTGCTCGGGCTGAGGAAGGACTGCACCATCTTCTACATGGTCATGGTGACCAATGTCGTCAGCAGCGATGGGATCAGCTGCTGGAAAGTCTTTAGCTTCATGAGCCTCTGTGAAAGCAGGCTCATGGATTGTCAGTTGGCGTTCAGCGTCAGGACGAACCATGGAAATGGGTTCAACAATCAAAGGCTCTGTGGGAGCAGCCCGTTCTTTCTTGGTCTTCCTCTTCTTCTTAGAGGGGGCAGTAGGAGAGGCTTCAGGATGTTTCCTCTTCCTGGCTTCAGCCTTAGCAGTCCTCGTCTTCTTCAGCTCTGAAGCGGTTGACCAGCTTTTTGGCTTCAAGCCAGTCATTCTAGTTGGGAAGACAATGGGATCTGCTTCCGGCCTTGGTGCGAGAGGTTCGGTCACAATGGGCTTCTTCTTCTGCTTAGCAGCCATCCTGGGATCAATGCCCGGACGCCCAAGGGCCTTGCGCTTCTCAGCTTCATTGTAGCCTTGCACACACTTGTCAGCCAGGTTCTTCATACGCTCCCGAGAACCCTGAGCTTCTGCGTGTTTCTTGAGAAAGGCTTCTTTGAGCTCGTGCAGCATAATCTTGAAGTTTTTCACCTCTTGCACACTAAGCTTGGCCATATGCTTCTTGAACTGAGCCTTTTCATAGTCAATCTTTTGCTTCAGTTCGACGATGCGCTGAGCGAGGGCTAGCTCTGAAGCAATGGCGCCATGGAAGGCGACACTGAGGCCAATGGGTAGTTGCAGATCTTCGAAGCTGATGTTTGGCGTGTCAAACCATTCATCAATGAAGTTGTGGATGATTGTTACATCAAAGAGAGGCAGATCATTGAAGATTTCTGCTTCTTCTTTGCTCTTGATGAGTTGCTCAAGAGCGTCATCTGCAAGATCTTCATCACTTGACAGATCAATGGCATCATCGCGCAGAATGGCAGCAGCTGTTAGCTCTTGGCCGGTGTGTGGCAGAGGCATCTTGACCTTCTAGGGCTTGGAGATGCATGACAAATCTTCAGACTGCACACTATCTTCAGGAGGTGCAGCTGCCAGTGGCTTCACCCGTGAGATTTTTGGTGCAGAGGCCGGCTTTGAAGCTTTTGGCTGCTTCAGCTTCTTTGGCTTCGGCGCTGCAGGCGCTTCATCTGATTCAGCGTCATCTGCAGGCTCATTCACGGCTGTCCCTTGAACCACATGTGAGTGATGAGGCCTTCAAGATTGTAGAAGGGCCCAAGAACGTTGGGTTCAGCTTCGCAAGTTCCATCGGCACGGGGAGCAGAGGGACCAGGGTTGAAATCTAAACCCAAAGTCTTCTTGTTCTGCTTCGCTGAGTTCTGGGCAAACTAGAAGTTGCGCTTAAATAGATTGTCGTCACGACACCATAGCAGGGACGATGGGTCAGCATCCGCAGGCTGTGGTCCACGGACCATACAGGGATAGAAGCCTTGTTCAATGGCTTCATCTCTGGTCCTGAGTTGAAGATTTTTGTAGAGGATGTCTCCCCATGGTCGCTTGATGGCATTCTTTTCAGCATATTCCTTGGTCACAAATCTGTACTTGAACCACTGTTCTGCCCAATAGCGTCGAATCCATTGGATTCGCGTCTTGCGCTGATTGTAATCCTCTTCAGGATCTGTCTTGTACAGCTCTGAGAGGTCATCGGGCAGATCTCTTGATGTTTCTCCTCGACGCTTTCTGCCACCCTTCCTTGCTGATTTTTCTGAAGCCATGAACCTTAATCTGAAAGGCTTCAATACGTTCAGAGGCTTCAAAGGTTTTTGCTTGCTGGACAAACAGGAACTGGCTTCGGGAGAATTTATGTGATGCTGTAAGAATTCTGCAAATGAATGCAGACTATGAGAACCAAGGGATTCTCCCACGGACATGTACCTGTGACAGCATTAAGGTGCGAGGGAAGGGGAAGAGGTCATATGCATTCTCAGAAGATTTTGAAGATAAATCAGTTTAGAAGACATTGACCTCATCATGCGAAGACATTCACTCATAGATAAGGAGTTGGTTCCAGATTTGTACGAATCCACGGATCAGTACAAGTGAGGAATCTAACTACTTTGTGAAGCATAAGTGAATATGCTAGGCATGTTATGAGATGCAGTATGAAAGAGATCTAACTTGTGTGAATAAAAACTGCTTGTGGTAGAAAGTGATAAAGCTATAGGATCAAAGAGGCCGTAAAAAGGAGGTTTTATTTACCACATGAAGAACTTCTAGACGGAGTGGAAGAGGAGGCCGAGCAGTTCGATCGTCCGTGCCCTAACTTGGCGACGGAGGACACCTACGGAGACGGCGGAGAAGACGATGTCCGCGGTCGGCGTGAAGACGGCGTCGGAGAGGTTGCGGTAGCGAAGCGCTTCGTCGCCGGCGTCGTCGAGGGCTAGCGGTGGCGCTAGGGTTCGTGCGAGAGTGGAAGAAGAGATAATGACTGTTGTGAGGTGTGTATTTATAGGTACAGGGGCGGCACTGCGTTATTACACAGATGCCGCTGGCGATTCGCATATGAGGAACACGTGGCCATCATGCAGCATATTGGGGTTTGTTCCACATCCCACGCACGCCTGGATTGTCGGGTGGTCGTTCCCACTTCTCCGGGTTTCAGGTGGAGGAATGAGCATTGAAAACGGACTTAATGGTTGTCTCTGTATCTTCTGCTGACAAGGACGCAGAGAAGACATTCGACAGTTTCAATAGAGTGCATATGATTTGGAGAGATAGAGTTTGAGATAGAAAGCATAGAGAGGTTAGGGTCCGGTCACATTCACTTAGTTCAAAAGATTCAACAAGAAGACATAGCTATAAGTGAATGCTGTAGAGGACAGAACACTAGTATATATATATATATATCTATATAATCAACATAGTGAAGATAATCATGAAGATATGTCGAGATTGAAGGCAATACCAAATGTGAAGACATAGCAAATGTAACGCCATGAGTGAAACACTTCAAACAGAACATTTTGTGGTGGCGTTACCCACCGTATAGGAAGTATTAGACCCAGACACGGCGCACAATTATCGTGGGGCTCCGAAGTCAAATTCCACATTAATGTATTCACACTTAGAATGTATGTCTTCATTAATTGAAGATATACTTTACTTCGTGTGTTGCACATCTAAGTCATCAATATGCATAAGTGTTAGGATGTGTGCCTGATCACAGGACATTTGAGGATTCCAGGATATTTAGCTCACACCGTAACTTGCAAAATCTCTTCTCATCCAAGGGCTTGGTGAAGATATCTGCCAATTGCTCTTCAGTGTTGACGTGTATGATATCAATATCTTTCTTCACAACATGATCTCTGAGAAAGTGATGACGAATTTCAATGTGCTTTGTCTTCGAGTGCTGAACTGGGTTGTTGGCAATCTTGATGGCGCTTTCATTGTCGCAGTAGAGTGGCACTTGCTTCAGATGAATGCCATAGTCCTTGAGTGTTTGTTTCATCCACAGAAGCTGAGCGCAGCAAGATCCAGCAGCAATGTATTCAGATTCAGTAGTGGAGAGAGATACACAGTTCTGCTTCTTTGAAGACCAACATACAAGTGATCGTCCCAGAAAGTGACATGTGCCTGATGTAGACTTGCGATCCACTTTGTCACCAGCATAATCAGCATCCGAGAATCCAACCAGATCAAACTCTGAGCCCTTTGGATACCATAATCCTAGAGTTGGGGTGTGAGCCAAATATCAAAGAATTCGTTTCACAGCTAAGTGATGCGACTCCTTTGGTGTCGCTTGGAATCAAGCACACGTGCAAACACTAAGCATAATATCTGGCCTAGATGCACATAGATAAAGCAAAGAACCAATCATGGAGCGGTATACCTTTTGATCGAACTCTTTACCATTGTCGTCGGGACCCAGATGATGCTTGGCTGGCATTGGCATCGTGAAGCCTTTGAAGTCTTGCATACCGAACTTCTTCAGACAATCTTTGAGATACTTCTCTTGAGATATGAAGATGCCGTTGCGTTGTTGTCGTATTTGGAGACCGAGGAAGAACTTCAGCTCTCCCATCATGGACATCTGATATTGCTCTTGCATCATATATCCAAACTCTTCACTGTACTTCTGATTGGTGCAGCCGAAGATAATGTCATCCACATATATTTGGCACACAAACAGTTCACCATCATATGTCTTCGTGAAGAGAGTGGGGTCTAGGGAACCAGGTATGCAGCCTTTGCTCTTTAGGAAGTATTTGAGTGTGTCATACCAGGCCCGAGGGGCTTGTTTGAGGCCATACAGTGCCTTGTTGAGCTTGTATACCATGTCAGGATGTTTTGGATCTTCAAAGCCAGGCGGTTGTGCAACATACACTTCTTCTTCAATCTTGCCATTGAGAAAGGCGCTCTTCACATCCATTTGATATAGAAGTATGTTGTGATGATTGGCATAGGCCAGAAGTATGCGTATGGCTTCAAGTCTAGCCACAGGAGCAAATGTTTCATCGAAGTCAATGCCTTCCACTTGAGTATATCCTTGAGCAACGAGACGAGCTTTGTTTCTGACAACATGACCATGCTCATCTTGCTTGTTGCGGTATATCCATTTGGTGCCTATTATGTTGAGCTTCCATGGATCAGGACGCTTAACCAGTTCCCATACATTATTCAGCTCAAACTGTTGAAGCTCTTCTTTCATAGCTTGAATCCATTTAGGTTCCATGAAGGCTTCTTCAACTTTCTTGGGTTCTGTTATTGAGACGAATGCGAAGTGCCCGCAGAAATTTGCCAGCTGAGTTGCCCTTGATCGAGTGAGCGGACCGGGTGCATTGATGTTGTCAATTATTCTCTCAATCTGCACTTCATTGGCAACACGAGGATGTACAGGGCGAATGTTTTGCTCTTGCTTAGTGGGATTGTCTTCAGGCTGAGCATTATCTTCAGGTTGATCAGGTGCGGAGATGATAAGTTCCTCTTCAGGTTGAGCTTCAGAGGGTATGATTTCTCCGGTTCCCATAAGCTTGATTGATTCGCTGGATGGAACTTCATCTAGCATATTCGGGAGGTGCTCTCTTTGTGAACCGTTAGTCTCATCAAACCGCACATCCACTGTTTCAACCACTTTATAATGAAAGAGATTGAAGACTCTGTAGGAGTGCGAATCCTTTCCATATCCAAGCATAAAACCCTCATGTGCTTTTGGTGCAAATTTTGAAGTGTGATGTGGATCCTTGATACAGCACCTGGCACCAAATACTCTGAAGTAACTGACATTTGGATTCTTGCCTGTAAGGAGCTCATAAGATGTCTTGTTCAGAAGCTTGTGAAGATAAACACGATTGATTGTATGGCATACAGTATCAATGGCTTCAGGCCAGAATTTTCTTGCAGTCTTGTATTCATCAAGCATCGTTCGGGCCATCTCAATGAGTGTTCTGTTCTTGCGTTCGACGACGCCATTCTGCTGTGGCGTGTATGGGGCTGAGAATTCATGTGTGACGCCCAAGGTACCAAGATATGTATCAAGGCCAATGTTCTTGAATTTAGTGCCATTGTCACTTCTGATGTGCTTTATCTTGGCACCATAGTTGTTCATTGCTCGATTGGCGAAGTGTCTGAAGACATCCTGCACTTCAGTCTTGTAGAGGATTATGTGCACCCAAGTATATCTAGAATAATCATCAACAATAACAAAGCCATAGAGGCAAGCAGTAGTAGTAAGAGTTGAGTAATGAGTGGGACCGAAAAGATCCATGTGGAGCAGTTTGAAGGGTCGAGTGGTTGTCATGATTGTCTTCGAGGGATGTTTGGCCCTCGTCATCTTCCCTGCTTCACAGGCACCGCATAAGTGATCTTTCTTGAACTTGATGCCCTCGATGCCTATGACATGCTTCTTCTTTGCAAGGGTGTGGAGGTTCCTCATGCCAGCATGCCCTAGCCTCCGATGCCAGAGCCAGCATTCTGAAGCCTTTGCTAGAAGACATATGGCAAGCTGTGGTCCTACCGAAAAATCTACCACGTACAAATCATCTTTCCGATACCCTTCAAACACTAGAGACTTGTCAGATTCCATTAGTACAAGGCAGGATATTTTCCAAATATTACGATCATATTCAAATCGCAAAGCATTGAGACAGACATTAAGTTGAAGCCAAGGGATTCAACAAGCATGGCTTTATCCATGTGTTGATCCTTTGAGATTGCAACTCTACCTAGACCCAATACCTTACTTTTACCAGTGTCAGCAAATGTGATGTGACTCTTGTCGGATGGATGTAAGGTTGAGTCCATAAGAAGGCTTCTTTTGCCAGTCATGTGGTTGGTACACCCACTATCAATAATCCATTCTGAAGACGCTGGTGTCGTACCCTACAGTGCAGTTAGGGGGATAGGCTTCACGAAGAGAATTGTGAAGCAAAAACATTTGATGAACCAGTGGGTTATGAAAGCTTAGATCCAAATTAGGACTGATAGGGAGAGTAGCAAGCGATTCAGGAACGAAGTACATAGTAAGACCATTCGGGCATTTGATCTTGCGCCCTACAAGATGTTTAAGGTCCCCAGCAATAGCGTCAGACGATTTTGGTTTTCTGCTGGAGACCTTTCCCTGCAAAAGAGAGTTAAGCTTTCTTAGCCACCCACATCTTCAAGGGTGGCTTAGAAGCAATAAGTCTAAGTGCAGCATCTGAGAACTTTGGCTTTGGAGCCCTAGCAAAAAGTCTTGTAGACGGACAATAGTACTCATAAGAATAAGCAGAATAGTTCTTGGTCTTATGAACATGGCGGTTTGATGAACCGTGCTCATATTCATAGGCCTGAGTATGGTTTCCCTGCAAAACATTTGCGTTAGTGCGACTCAGGTGAGTCCTCTGTCTGTATGAAGCCTTTGGACCGTATGAAGCCTGTGGTCTGAGGTTTGTCTTCTTCACGTGTGGTGTCATGATGACATTCACAGGAAGATTCTCCAGACACTTTTTCGGAACCCAGATCTTCTTCATAGGCGGTCCATTCCTGCAGTTAGTACCAATGTACCTGGCAAACACTTCACCATTCTGATTCTTAAACAGTTTATAGTTTGCATCAAAGGATTCATCAATGACAATGGGATTTGCACAAGAGGAGCCAGATAGATTGGATAGATCTGCTGAAGATTCCTTTGCAGCAACCCATGTGGTTTTGGGGTACTTCTCAGGTTTCCAGTAAGAGCCATCAACATTCATTTTCCTTACGAACCCAACACCCTCTTTCCTCGGGTTTCGGTTCAAGATCTGCTTTTTGAGGACATCACATAGTGTTTGATGCCCTTTAAGACTTTTGTACATCCCTGTTTCAAGCAATGTCTTCAACCTAGCATTCTCATCAGCAATAGTAGTGGAATCCTCAACAGAGGGGTTAGTTCCCACATCAATAGTTGAAGATATTGCAACAGTGGCAGCAGTAGAACATTCAGCAATAGTAGTAGCATTATCACGCTCAATGCAAAGACATGGTGGTTCAAATCCTTCCTGAGCGGAACTGATCTGTTTGGCGTGAAGTGACTCATTTTCCTTTTGAAGATCTTCATGAGCCGCTCTCAATTTCTCAAGATCTTGCTTCCTTTAAAGATAATCATAGGAAAACTTTTCATGAGTTGTTGAGAGTGTTTCATGACGACTTTCAAGTTCCTCATACTTAACGTGAAGATTTTTTATGTCTTCAATTAAGGACTCAGATCGAGTCATTTCAGTGCCTAACAGATCATCGCTTTTGTCTAACAGTTTTTGAATATGTTCCATGGCTTTCTGTTGTTCAGTTGCAATATTAGCAAGTGTTTTGTAGCTGGGTTTTGAACCACAATCAGAGTCATCGTCACTAGATGTTTGATAGTGAGTAGTGCGTGTGTTTACCTTGGCACCGCGTGCCATGAAGCAGTAGGTAGGAGCGGAGTAGTCCTTGTCATTTGCATCGGTGTCGGTGATGAGGTCATTGTCTTCAGTGTTGAAGATGGACTTGGCAACGTATGCTGTAGCCAGACTTGCGACGCCAGAATCGGACTCCTCCTCAGACTCCACCTCTGCCTCCTCAGAAGCGGACTCCTCCTCTGAATCCATTTCCTTGCCAACAAACGAACGTGCCTTGCCAGATGAGCTCTTCTTGTGTGATGAAGACTTTGAAGAAGAATTTGAGTATTTCTTCTTCTTCTTGTCATCAGAGTCATATTCCTTGCTCTTCTTCTTCTTTTTGTTCTCATTGTCCCACTGCGGACACTCAGAGATGAAGTGGCCAGGTTTCTTGCACTTGTGACATGTTTTCTTCTTGTAGTTATGAGCAGAAGCTTCATCATTCCTTGAGCTTGATCGGGAAGACTTTCTGAAGGCTTTCTTCTTGGTGAATTTTTGGAACTTCTTCACAAGCATAGCAAGTTCCCTTCCAATGTCTTCAGGATCATCAGAACTGCTATCAGATTCTTCTTCAGATGAGGAGACATCTTTTGCCTTCAAGGCACGAGTTCGCCCATAGTTTGGACCGTAGATATCTCTTTTCTCAGAAAGCTGAAACTCATGTGTGTTGAGCCTCTCAAGTATGTCAGACGGATCGAGTGTCTTGAAATCAGGACGTTCTTGAATCATCAGGGCTAGGGTGTCAAACGAACTGTCTAGTGATCTCAGTAGTGTCTTGACGACTTCATGCTTGGTGATCTCAGTAGCGCCAAGGGCTTGAAGCTCATTCGTGATGTCAGTGAGTCGATCAAATGTGAGATGGGCATTCTCATTGTCATTTCTCTTGAAGCGGTTGAAGAGGTTGCGAAGGACACTGATTCTCTGATCTCTCTGGGTTGAGACGCCTTCGTTGACCTTGGAGAGCCAGTCCCAGACTAGCTTAGATGTTTCCAAAGCACTCACGCGGCCATACTGTCCTTTGGTCAGATGACCACAGATGATATTCTTGGCAGTAGAGTCCAGTTGAATGAACTTCTTGATGTCAGCAGCAGTGACACCTTCTCCAGCCTTGGGAACGCCGTTCTTGATGACATACCATAGGTCGACGTCAATGGCTTCAAGATGCATGCGCATCTTATTCTTCCAGTAGGGATATTCAGTTCCATCGAAGACGGGGCACATAGCGGAGACTTTGATTATCCCTGCAGTCGACATAGCTAAAACTCCAGGTGGTTAAACTGAATCACATAGAACAAGGGAGTACCTTGCTCTGATACCAATTGAAAGTGCGTTATATCGACTAGAGGGGGGGTGAATAGGCGATTTTTATGAAAGTCTTCAAAACATGGAAGTTATGAAGACAAACGATAGAAATAAACCTATTACCATGCAGCGGAAGGTAGACTACACTAGGCAAGCCATAGTCAAGTATTCAATAGAGTGAAAGCACAATGACTAATAGCAGCAATGTAGTAAGGATCAGGTAGGAAGATATTATGAAGCCAAACAGAGCACGCAGTCACTCAGTGAAGATAAAAGATAGTGCAATCATACAATGACTTCACAAGGACCAACAGTACGTAAAGGGAAGGAAAGGATGAAACCAGTGACACGTTGAAGACAATGATTTGTTGGACCAGTTCCAGTTGCTATGACAACTGTATGTCTGGTTAGGGCGGCTAGGTATTTAAACCTGAGGACACACAGTCCCGGACACCCAGTCCTGAACACGCAGCTCAGGACACCCAGTCCTCACCGTATTCCTCTTGAGCTAAGGTCACACAGACCTCGCCCAATCACTCTGGTAAGTCTTCAAGGTAGACTCCCAAACCTTCACAGACTTCGTTCACCGGCAATCCACAATGTCTCTTGGATGCTCAGAACGCGACGCTTAACCGGCTGGAGGATTCACAGTCCTCAAGTGTAATAAGTCTTCAGATCACACAGACAAGAAGACTTAAGTGATGCCTAATTCTCTTTGGCTCTGGGTGGTTAGGGCTTTATCCTCGCAAGGAATTCTCTCTCAAAGGCTTCGAGGTGGGTTGCTCTCAAACGACAAAAGCCGTATACTAACTCTGAGCAGCCAACCGTTTTTGGTTGTAGGGGGTGGGCTATTTATAGCCACTAGGCAACCCGACCTAATTTGTCCGAAATGACCCTGGGTCACTAAGGAACTGACACGTGTTCCAACGGTCAGATTTCAAACTCAGACGGCAACTTTACTTGGGCTACAAGCAAAGCTGACTTGTCCGACTCTGGACAAGATTCGCTCTCATAGTCTTCACTCGAAGACATAGGTTTTGGTTAAGCATCACTTCAGTCATTCTGACTGGTTCTCTTGGACCCCACTTAACAGTACGGTGGTTCCTATGACTCAACAAAGAAGAAGAAAAAGAACTACGAAAGATCTAAGTCTTCGAGCTCCATAGGCTTCATGCGATGTCTTCTCTTGTCATAGTCTTCAATGTGAATATCTTCATATACCACCTTTGACATCAATGTCTTCATACATTTTTAGGGGTCATCTCTGGTAGGAAAACCGAATCAATGAGGGACTTCTACCTGTGTTATCCTGCAATTCTCACAAACACATTAGTCCCTCAACTAGGTTTGTCGTCAATACTCCAAAACCAACTAGGGGTGGCACTAGATGGACTTACAGCAGTCTTACCGAGTGAACTGCTTCATAACGCTCCCAGAGTCGAGCTCTACTCAGAAGATGAAGCAGAACAAGCCTGGCAGGACGCAGTCGACCTCCTAGAAGAAGAAAGAGAAATGGCCTTGATTCGATCGACCATCTATCAACAAGACTTGCGTCAATTCCATGCCAGAAACGTGAAGAGCCCAGCCTTCCAAGAAGGAGACTTAGTCCTCCGAGTGGATCAGCAGAAACCACACAAGCTCGCTCCTACTTGGGAAGGCCCCTTCATAGTCACCAGAGTCCTCCACAATGGAGCATACCACCTCTACAATGTCGATCGCCAGATTGATGAGCCACGAGCCTGGAATGCGGAGCTACTCCGCCCATTTTATACTTAAATTCTCACTCGGATGAGATGTAATAAGAAAAACTCCTGTAGTTTATTTATCAAAGACAAGAGCGTTATAATTTTCCCAGTGATTATTATTGTTTTTTGTTTGCGTAAGAAATCCCCCAGTGGGTGGCTTAGCTGCGAATCCGCTTCACCTAAGTTTGTAAAAACAGTTTCCTACCGAGTGGCGAGCCAGCCTCCCACTCGGGGGCTTAGCTGCGAATCCGTTTCGCCTTTTGAAAAAATCCTACCGAGTGGAGAGCAATCCTCCCACTCGGGGGCTTAGCTGCAGTCCAGTACTCGCCTAAGTTCTCTCACTTAGAGACTTAGCTGTAGTCCGACACTCGCCTAAGTTTGAAAAAAAAATCCTACCGAGTGGAGAGCAATCCTCCCACTCGGGGGCTTAGCTGTAGTCCAGTACTCGCCTAAGTTCTCTCACTTAGAGACTTAGCTGCAGTCCGGCACTTGCCTAAGTTTGAAAAATCCTACCGAGTAGAGAGCAATCCTCCCACTCGGGGGCTTAGCTGCAGTCCAGTACTCGCCTAAGTTCTCTCACTTAGAGACTTAGCTGCAGTCCGGCACTCGCCTAAGTTTGAAAAAATCCTACCGAGTGGAGAGCAATCCTCCCACTCGGGGGCTTAGCTGCAGTCCAGTACTCGCCTAAGTTCTCTCACTTAGAGACTTAGCTGCAGTCCGGCACTCGTCTAAGTTTGAAAAAAATCCTACCGAGTGGAGAGCAATCCTCCCACTCGGGGGCTTAGCTGCAGTCCAGCACTCGCCTAAGTTCTCTCACTTAAAGACTTAGCTGCAGTCCGGCACTCGCCTAAGTTTGAAAAAATCCAACCGAGTAGAGAGAAATCCTCCCACTCAGGGGCTTAGCTGCAGTCCAGCACTCGCCTAAGTTCTCTCACTTAGAGACTTAGCTGCAGTCCGGCACTCGCCTAAGTTTGAAAAAATCCTACCGAGTGGAGAGCAATCCTCCCACTCGGGGGCTTAGCTGCAGTCCAGCACTCGCCTAAGTTCTCTCACTTAGAGACTTAGCTGCAGTTCGGCACTCGCCTAAGTTTAAAAAAATCCTACCGAGTGGAGAGCAATCCTCCCACTCGGAGGCTTAGTTGCGGTCCAATACTCGCCTAAGTACGAAACACATCTCATTCCTCAAGGACGACGAGGGGCAGGTCGACTACCACCTTCTCCTGGGGAGCTTCGCCACGAATACAATGTGCGCTCCGTCCCACTCTGCGGTAACAGGGTGTGGGTCGACCGCCGCCTTCTCCAAGGGAGCTTCGCCACAAATACAAGACATAGGTCGACTGCTTCCCTCTCCTTCGGAGCTGCGCTGCGAATGCAAAAGTTGTCTCGAATGAAGAATGGGTTCACTCAGCAGGAGATTCATAAAGATATTCAACGGTAAACCAAGTTCGGGTAAATTCCAAAGGTTCCAAATCACAGATCGAAGTACTCGGACATGCAGCCCGAAAAAGTTTAACGGTTACAAAAACCACTCGGCATTCCGAGGCAAATTTAAGGTGGGACATAAGAGTTTGTTCACTCCGCAGGAGGAGGGCTGGCAGGCTCGACGAACTCATCCAGGTCGACGTCGTCGGCTATCCAAGTGGCTGCAGCGATGAAAGTCTCCATAAAGGTTCGGAAGTCATGCTTCTGGGTGTTGGCGACCTTGATTGCTGCCAGTTTGTCCTGTCGCACCTCCTTGCAGTGGACACGAACCAAAGACAGAGCCACGTCAGCGCCACACCAAGCAGCAGACTTCTTCCACTCCTGCACTAGGTCGGGGATTTCATTTAGTCGAGTCATCAGGGACTCAATATCATTTTGGAGCTCAGCCTCTGGCCAAAGTGCCGGGTCAATCCGCGACATGGCGACCTTCAGTCGAGCCAAGTAGTCCACGGCACTGTCGATGTGAGATTCCAGACGGAGCAGATTCATGGCAGTTTCATCTTTCACGGGAGAGTTGATTGGATCAAAACCAGGCTCGATCCACCCAGTCTCCTCTTCAAAGTTCTCGCAAAACTCTGCATTCACGATCCAAGGATAAGTCAATTTTCGTACACTGAGTCGACTCAAAAAAAAGCCAGTCGGAACAGAATGTGCACCTTCAAGCTTGATGAACAGCTTCTTGGCAAGACTTCTCAGATAACTCTCCAGATCATCCCTCCTGCGAGCAATGCCTTCCATTTTCTCGCCCTGGACGAGATTCGCCTTCTTCCAGCACGAGAACTCCTTGTTGGAGTCATTCAGAGCGGTCTTCAGCCTGGTATTCTCTTCTTCCAACTGACCGACCGAAGCCAGCTTCTGTTCGGCCAGAGCGGTCTTGTCGTCAGCCTTCTTACGAGCAGCGGCCAAATCCTGATCCTTCTTCGCCAGAGCTTCTCTTAGTTTTTCTGCAAAGAAAGGATGATTGATTCAGAAAATAGCGGAAGGGTACTCAAGCCTAAAACTGACCAGTCGACAAACTTGTCTTACCTGCGGCACCGTCTCTGACCTTTTGCAGCTCTGTCCTGGCCAGCTCCAAGTCAAGGTTCAGTTGAATCTGCTGCTTCTCCAAGTCAGCAAAGCGAGCTCCAAGATCACAAGATTTCTGAAATCAAAGGGGAGAAGTTATTTTTACAGCAAAAAAAACAACAAAGGCAATAAATACTAAGACTACGGTCGACTGCCCGCAGTCCACCATAGTCTCAGGGACTACACCCAGTGGGTGCACTTAGCGTGCCCCCACCGGTTCTGATCCCACTCGACCGGTCCGCCGGAGTCGAGTGAGGGGAATAAAAAAAGAGAGAAAGTGGAACTCTGACCACAATCGACTACCAGCAGTCGATCGCGGTCCCAGGGACTACACCCAGTGGGTGCACTTGGCGTGCCCCCACCGGTTCTGATCCCACTCGACCAGATCGAGTGGAAGAGATAAACTACCAGTTCGGTTTATACATTCAGCAAAATACAAAGACTACAGTCGACTGCCAGCAGTCCACCATAGTCTCGGGGACTACACCCAGTGGGTGCACTCAGCGTGCCCCCAGTAGACCAAAAATTCAATCGACACACCCAGTGGGTGTACAGATGCAAAGGTTTTCGGAAAGAATCTTCAGGTAGCATATCCTAACAGAACAAGCGGTGACCAACTAACCTGAACGTTGCTCTGGAGAGCCGAGCTGGCATCATAGGCGGCTTGGCTGGCGTCCCGCACCGTCTTCATCTTCTCCATCATAATGCCCGCCTGGCGTATGGCTTCCTTAGCAGCATTCACCTCGTCCTCTGGGACATGATGGGTCGCAAAAACTGAAGGCGGGTCGACAGGGGCCTGAGCAGTCGATGAAGAAGGCAGGGCACTCGACAGTGGCTCAGCGAAGGTAACAGAACCCCGATTGACGTCGCCAGTGTCCTGAACAACTGGTTCCGCCCTCGGCGTCGTCTGTAGCGCCCCGCTTGTAGGAGCTCGCCTATTTTTCCTCGTCGAAGGCCTCTCAGACTCTTTATCATCATCAGGGAGGTCAATAACATTGGGAGCTATGCAAAGTTCAATCGTTAAAGTCACATCACCCAATGGTACGTGTTGCAGTTGAATCGACCAAAATAAAGACAGTATGGCAGGGATCATACCTGGATTAGAAGTGACCGCGTCCTCCATCACCTCATCTTCGTCCCTGTAAGCTGAGGTCCCGGAGGTAGCAGCGCTGACAGTTCCAAAGTTCGTCCAGTTAAAACAAGAAAAACAAACATCGCGGAGCGTCGAGTGAATGCAAAGAGAGGCACTCACGAGGAAGTGACGGGGATATCAATCTTGATTTTCGGCAACGCCTTCCGAGTCTTTGGCTCTACAACTCTGGGGTGCTTTGGCGCCTTCTTAGTCGGGGTTGGCGAAGAGATCCGAGGGCGCTTCAAAGACTGACCAGCTGGAGCAGTTGCCTTGTCACGGGCACTCGGCCGTTCTTGGTCAAGCTTGGATCGCCTCTCCCTGCGAGGAGGCGATTCGACTTCTTCTCCACCGCTTGAGCCGTCGCTCCCTCCATCCCCTTCACTATCGGAAGTCCACTCGCCGCTTTCGCTGCCACTCGCCTCGCCTTCCAGAGCTTGCTCCTGCTCCCCGTTGGGCATTGAATACATTTCAATAATGGCCTGAAAGAAAGCAGGTAGATCAAAGTCAGTCGACACAATATAGGCAGCTACACGAGTGAATTCAGATTACAAGCAAAAACTCAGAATCAGACCTGCTCGGGTGCGTGGGACTGGTCGAATGGAGGGACTCTCCTGGCTCCCCTGGGATTGTCCTTATTCCCGGTAATGCCAGACAGCCACTTCTCCAGTGTGTCGTCGTTGACCTCCTCCGGGTGGATCCGAGTGGAGTCTTCAAGACCCGAATACATCCACATCGGATGGTCTCGGGCTTGGAGAGGCTGGATGCGCCGCTGAAGGAAGACTTCCAAGAGATCCATACCAGTGACCCCGTCGCAAATAAGCTGGACCACTCGGTCGACCAGCACCTTCACGTGCGCCTTCTCCTCCGGGAGAACCTTCAAAGGGGAGGGTTTTTCCACTCGGTCCATGGTAAAGGGAGGGAGGCCAGTCGATTGCCCTGGCGTCGACTGGTCTTTACAGTAAAACCAGGTCAACTGCCATCCGCGAACTGAGTCGGGAAGAATCATGGCCGGGAAGGAGCTTTTTCCTCTCGTCTGGATGCCAAGACCCCCACACATCTGGATCACTTGGGTCCTCTCGTCACTCGGATTAGCCTTTTTCACTGTCTGGGAGCGACAAGTGAAAATATGCTTGAAGAGACCCCAGTGAGGCCGACAACCCAGGAAGTTCTCACACAAAGAAATGAAAGCGGCAAGATAAACGATTGAGTTGGGGGTAAAATGATGGAGTTGTGCCCCAAAGAAGTTCAGAAACCCTCGGAAGAAGGGGTGAGGGGGCAAGGAAAATCCATGGTCGACGTGGGTGGCAAGAAGGACACGCTCACCCTCCCGAGGCTGCGGCTCAGATTCCTTCCCCGGAAGCCGCGCTGAGTCGTAGGGGATCAGCCCCCCTTCGGCCAAGTCGTCGAGGTCTTCTTGGGAGATCCTCGAGTGGGTCCAGTCGCCCTGGATCCAGCCCCTCGGTAGGCCGGACCGCGAGGAAGATCTGCCCCGGCTGGTCGCCTTCCCCTTCGACCTCGTTGTCGCCTTCTTTGCCTGCTCCAGAGCCGCCGTCATCTCCTTCCCCGTTGTCGCCGGTGAGATGCGTACTGTGAGGTGGCGCTGGGGCGAGAGCGAGCGCAGTGGAGGGGCGTGAGGAAGAAAAGAGGAAATGAGATGCACTGTTCGGGAGACTCCGGTTCGGCGCCTTATATCAGGCCGCTTCCGAGTGGCTGACGGGTAGGCCCAGGCGGCTCTGTCAAATCCCATAACGACCGCGCGTGCGATACGTGGTGAAAAAGGTGGCGCGGGGATCGAGGCGGCTCCGCTCTATCCCATCCGATTACTGCGGCCTCCCCCGTCCCGCGCGCTTCCCAAAATTCGGATCCCGCGAAATCTGCACGCAGCAAACAACTGGTCAGACCAAAGATCTCCTCCGCACCGTCACTCGGAGCCTTACAAGCGAAGAAACTCACTCGACGAAGAATTAAGAATGGATCAAGGCGACTGAAAAGGAAGTTGCTGTCATCACTCAGGTCCATTGACCCGGAACAAGATATGCTCACGGCATGAAAAACGAGTCGGAGGGGTTCTCAACTCCTTCCCCACTCAAACCTCGATCCATTCGGGGGCTAATGATGAAGCTATGTACCTAGGGTAGGGTCATGGGCCTGTCCTAACTGCTCTACCCAAGGACATCTCTAGAAGAAACCACCTTTCAATCGACTTGGAGGTGTTCCACTCGACAGACTCGAAGACGCTCGACCAAGAAACAATCACTCGACCAAGATCCAACCACTCGACGGCCAGGAGACCTGAAGTCACTCCGCACACTAATGGTCGGTCATTAAGTAGCTTTTATGGTCATCATAGCACTTTATTACTAGCGTTACCAGTAACGCTCTGCCTTAATGTACGTTGAACCCTTTGTAACGTGGGCTGGCCGGGGTGCTGGCGCGCTCTATATAAGCCACCCCCTCCTCCGAGACAAGGGTTCGCACCTTTGTAACCCATATTCATATAATCCAGTCAACCGCCTCCGGGCTCCGAGACGTAGGGCTATTACTTCCTCCGAGAAGGGCCTGAACTCGTAAACCTTGCGTGCTTACAACTTCCCCACAGCTAAGATCTTGCCTCTCCATACTTACCCCCCTACACTACTGTCATACTTAGAACCACGACACCCCCTCCTTTGCTTCTTTCCCCTCTCTTCCACTAAGGCCCAATAAGGCCCATATACCTCCCGGGGGGTTCCGGTAACCTCCCGGTACTCCGGTATACTCCTGATTTCACCCGGAACCACTCCGATGTCCAAACATAGGCTTCCAATATATCGATCTTTATGTATCGACCATTTTGAGACTCCTCGTCATGTCCGTGATCAAATCTGGGACTCCGAACTACCTTCGGTACATCAAAACACACAAACTCGTAATATCGATCATCACCGAACGTTAAGCGTGCGGACCCTACGAGTTCGAGAACTATGTAGACATGACCGAGACATGTCTCCAGTCAATAACCAATAGAGGAACCTGGATGCTCATATTGGTTCCTACGTATTCTACGAAGATCTTTATCGGTCAAACCGCATAACAGTATACGTTGTTCCCTTTGTCATCGATATGTTACTTGCCCGAGATTCAATCGTCGGTATCTCAATACCTAGTTCAATCTCGTTACCGGCAAGTCTCTTTACTCGTTCCGTAATGCTACATCCCGTAACTAACTCATTAGCTACATTGCTTGCAAGGCTTATAGTCATGTACATTACCGACAGGGCCCAGAGATACCTCTCCGACAATCAGAGTGACAAATCCTAATCTTGATCCATGCCAACTCAGCAAACACCATCGGAGACACCTATAGAGCACCTTTATAATCACCCAGTTACGTTGTGACGTTTGGTAGCATACAAAGTGTTCCTCTGGTATTCGGGGGTTGTATGATCTCATAGTCATAGGAACATGTATAGTTATGGAGAAAGCAATAGCAACAAACTAGACGATCATCATGCTAAGCTAACGGATGGGTCAAGTCAATCACATCATTCTCTGATGATGTGATCCCGTTAATCAAATGACAACTCATGTCTAAGGGTAGGAAACATAACCATCATCGATTCAACGAGCTAGTCAAGTAGAGGCAAACTAGTGACACTCTGTTTGTCTATGTATTCACACATGTACTAAGTTTCCGGTTAATACAATTCTAGCATGAACAATAAACATTTATCATGATATAAGGAAATATAAATAACAACTTTATTATTTCCTCTAGGGCATATTTCCTTCAGTCTCCCACTTGCACTAGAGTCAATAATCTAGATTACATTGTAATGATTCTAACACCCATGGAGTCTTGGTGCTGATCATGTTTTGCTCGTGAGAGAGGCTTAGTCAACAGGTCTGCAACATTCAGATCCGTATGTATCTTGCAAATCTCTATGTCTCCCTCCTTGACTTGATCGCGGATGGAATTGAAGCGTCTCTTGATGTGCTTGGTTCTCTTGTGAAATCTGGATTCCTTTGCCAAGGCAATTGCACCAGTTTTGTCACAAAAGATTTTCATTCAACCCGATGCACTAGGTATGACACCTAGATCGGATATGAACTCCTTCATCCAGACTCCTTCGTTTGCTGCTTCCAAAGCAGCTATGTATTCTGCTTCACACGTGGATCCCGCCACGATGCTCTGCTTGGAACTTCACCAACTGACAACTCCACCATTTAACAAAACCACGTATCCGGTTTGTGACTTAGAGTCATCCCGATCAGTCTCAAAGCTTACATCAACGTAACCGTTTACGACGAGCTCTTTGTAACCTCCATATACGAGAAACATATCCTTAGTCCTTTTCAGGTATTTCAGTATGTTCTTGACCGCTGTCCAGTGATCCACTCCTGGATTACTTTGGTACCTCCCGGCTAAACTTATAACAAGGCACACATCAGGTCTGGTACACAATATTGCATACATGATAGAGCCTATGGCTGAAGCATAGGGAACACCTTTCATTTTCTCTCTATCTTCTACAGTGCTCGGGCATTGATTCTGACTCAACTTCACACCTTGTAATACAGGCAAGAACCCTTTCTTTGCCTGATCCATTTTGAACTTCTTCAAAACTTTATCAAGGTATGTGCTTTGTGAAAGTCCAATCAAGCGTCTTGATCTATCTCTATAGATCTTGATGCCCAATATATAAGCAGCTTCACCGAGGTCTTTCATTGAAAAAGTCTTATTCAAGTATCCTTTTATGCTATTCAGGAATTCAGTATCATTTCCGATCAACAATATATCATCCACATATAATATCAGAAATGCTATGGAGCTCCCACTCACTTTCTTGTAAATACAGACTTTTCCAAAAGTCTGTACAAAACCATATGCTTTGATCACACTATCAAAGCGTATATTCCAACTCCGAGAGGCTTGCACCAGTCCATAAATGGATTGCTACAGCTTCCACACTTTGTTAGCACCTTTTGGATCGACAAAACCTTCGGGTTGCATCATATACAACTCTTCTTTATGGTATCCATTAAGGAATGCAGTTTTGACATCCATTTGCCAACTTTCATAATCATAAAATGCGGCAATTGCTAACATGATTCGGACGGACTTAAGCATCGCTAGGGGTGAGAAGGTCTCATCGTAGTCAACTCCTTGAACTTGTCGAAAACCTTTTGCAACAAGTCGAGCTTTGTAGATAGTAACATTACCATCAGTGTTAGTCTTCTTCTTGAAGATCCATTTATTCTCTATGGCCTGCCGATCATCAGGCAAGTCAACCAAAGTCCATACTTTGTTCTCATACATGGATCCCATCTCACATTTCATGGCCTCAAGCCATTTTGCGGAATCTGGGCTCATCATCGCTTCGTCATAGTTCGTAGGTTCGTCATGGTCAAGTAACATGACTTCCAGAACATGATTACCATACCACTCTGGTGTGGATCTTACTCTGGATGACCTACAAGGTTCGGTAGTAACTTGATCAGAAGTTTCATGATCATCATCATTAGCTTCCTCATTTACTGGTGTAGGAATCATTGGAACTGATTTCAGTGATGAACTACTTTCCAATAAGGGATAAGGTACAATTACCTCGTCAAGTTCTACTTTCCTCCCACTCACTTCTTTCGAGAGAAACTCCTTCTTTAGAAAGGATCCATTCTTAGCAACAAAAATCTTGCGTTCGGATCTGTGATAGAAGGTGTACCCAGCAGTCTCCTTTGGGTATCCTATGAAGACACATTTCTCCGATTTGGGTTCGAGCTTATCAGGTTGAAGCTTTTTCACATAAGCATCGCAGCCCAAACTTTAAGAAACGACAACTTGGCTTTCTTTCCAAACCACAGTTCATAAGATGTCGTCTCGACAGACTTAGATGGTGCCCTATTTAACGTGAATGCAGCTGTCTCTAAAGCGTAACCCCAAAACGATAGTGTTAAATCAGTGAGATACATCATAGATCGCACCATATCTAGTAAAGTACGATTACGACGTTCAGACACATCATTACAATATGGTATTCCATGTGGCGTGAGTTGTGAAACTATTCCGCATTGTTCAAATGAAGTCCAAACTCATAACTCAAATATTCGCCTCCATGATCAGATCGTAGAAACTTTATTTTCTTGTTACGATGATTATCCACTTCACTCTGAAATTCTTTGAACTTTTCAAATGTTTCAGACTTATGTTTCATTAAGTAGATATACCCATATCTGCTCAAATCATCTGTGAAGGTGAGAAAATAACGATATCCGCCGCGAGCTTCAATGTTCATTGGACCACATACATCAGTATGTATGATTTCCAATAACTCTGTTGCTCGCTCCATTGTTCTGGAGAACAGAGTTTTAGTCATCTTGCCCATGAGGCATGGTTCGCAAGTACCAAGTGGTTCATAATCAAGTGATTCTAGAAGTCCATCAGAATGGAGTTTCTTCATGCGCTTTATACCAATATGACCTAAACGGTTGCGCCACAAATAAGTTGCACTATCATTATCAACTCTGCATCTTTTGGCTTCAATACTATGAACATGTGTATCACTACTATCAAGATTTAGTAAAAATAGACCACTCATCAGGGGTGCATGACCATAAAAGATATTACTCATATAAATAGAACAACCATTATTCTCTAATTTAAATGAATAACCGTCTCGCATCAAACAAGATCTAGATATAATGTTCATGCTCAACGCTGGCACCAAATAACAATTATTTAGGTCAAATACTAATCCCGAAGGTAGATGTAGAGATACTGTGCCGATGGTGATCACATCGACTTTGGAACCATTTCCCACGCGCATCGTCACCTCGGCCTTAGCCAATCTTCGCTTAATCCGTAGCCCCTGTTTCGAGTTGCAAATGTTAGCAACTGAACCAGTATCAACTACCTAGGCACTATTGCGAGCATTAGTAAGGTACACATAAATAACATGTATATCAAATGTACCTTTCACTTTGCCATCCTTCTTCTCCGCCAAATACTTGGGGCAGTTCCGCTTCCAGTGACTAGTTCCTTTGTAGTAGAAGCACTCAGTCTCAAGCTTAGGTCCAGACTTGGGTTTCTTCACTTGAGCAACTGAAGAGGAAAGGATGATGCAGCAAAGTAGCGTAAGTATTTCCCTCAGTTTTTGAGAACCAAGGTATCAATCCAGTAGGACGCTACGCGCGAGTCCCTCGCACCTACACAAAACAAATAAATCCTCGTAATCAACGCGATAAGGGGTTGTCAATCCCTACATGGTCACTTATGAGAGTGAGATCTGATAGATATGATAAGATAATATTTTTGGTATTTTTATGATAAAGATGCAAAGTAAAATAAAAGGCAATGAAAATAACTAAGTGTTGGAAGATTAATATGATGGAAGATAGACCCGGGGGCCATAGGTTTCACTAGTTGCTTCTCTCAAGAGCATAAGTATTTTACGATGGGTGAAAAAATTATTGTTGAGCAATTGACAGAATTGAGCATAGTTATGAGAATATCTAGGTATGATCATGTATATAGGCATCACGTCCGAGACAAGTAGACTGACTCTTGCCTGCATCTACTACTATTACTCCACACATCGACCGCTATCGAGCATGGATCTAGAGTATTAAGTTCATAATAACAGAGTAACGCTTTAAGCAAGATGACATGATGTAGAGGGATAAATTCATGCAATATGATAAAAACCCCATCTTGTTATCCTCGATGGCAACAATACAATACGTGCCTTGCTGCCCCTACTGTCACTGGGAAAGGACACCGCAAGATTGAACCCAAAGCTAAGCACTTCTCCCATTGCAAGAAAGATCAATCTAGTAGGCCAAACCAAACTGATAATTCGAAGAGACTTGCAAAGACAACCAATCATACATAAAAGAATTCAGAAAAGATTCAAATATTCTTCATAGATAAACTTGATCATAAACCCACAATTCATCGATCTCAACAAACACACCGCAAAAGAAGATTACATCGAATAGATCTCCACAAGAGAGGGGGAGAACTTTGTATTGAGATCCAAAAAGATAGAAGAAGACATCTAGCTAATAACTATGGACCCGAAGGTCTGAGGTAAACTACTCACACTTCATCGGAAGGGCTATGGTGTTGATGTAGAAGCCCTCCATGATCGATGCCCCCTACGGCGGAGCTCCGGAACAGGCCCCAAGATGGGATCTCATGGATACAGAAAGTTACGGCGGTGGAATTTGGGTTTTGGCTCCGTATCTGATCGTTTGGGGGTACGTAGGTATATATAGGAGGAAGGAGTACGTCGGTGGAGGAACAGGGGGCCCACGAGGGTGGAGGGCGCGCCTGGGGGGGTAGGCGCGCCCCCTACCTCATGGCTTCCCTGTTGGTTGCTTGACGTAGGGTCCAAGTCTCCTGGATCATGTTCGTTCCGAAAATCACGTTCCCGAAGGTTTCATTACGTTTGGACTCCGTTTGATATTCTTTTTCTGCGAAACCCTAAAATAGGCAAAAAAACAACAACAATTCTGGGCTGGGCCACCGGTTAATAGGTTAGTCCCAAAAATAATATAAAAGTGAATAATAAATCCCAATAATGTCCAAAACAGAATGTAATATATCATGGAACAATAAAAAATTATAGATACGTTGCAGACGTATCAAGCATCCCCAAGCTTAATTCCTGCTCGTCCTCGAGTAGGTAAATGATAAAAACAGAATTTTTGATGTGGAATGCTACTTGGCGTAATTTCAATGTAATTCTCTTAATTGTGGTATGAATATTCAGATCTGAAAGATTCAAGACAAAAGTTTAATATTGACATAGAAATAATAATACTTCAAGCATAGTAACTAAGAAATTATGTCTCTTCAAAATAACATGGCCAAAGAAAGTTATCCCTACAAAATCATATAGTCAGGCTATGCTCCATCTTCACCACACAAAGTATTCAAATCATGCACAACCCCGATGACAAGCCAAGCAATTGTTTCATACTTTTGATGTTCTCAAACTTTTTCAATCTTCACGCAATACATGAGCGTGACCCATGGACATAGCACTTTAGGTGGAATAGAATGGTGGTTGTGGAGAAGAAAAAAGGAGAATATAGTCTCACATCAACTAGGCGTATCAACGGGCTATGGAGATGCCCATCAATAGATATCAATGTGAGTGAGTAGGGATTGCCATGCAACGGATGCACTAGAGCTATAAGTATATGAAAGCTCAAAAATAAACTAAGTGGGTGTGCATCCAACTTGCTTTCTCACGAAGACCTAGTGCATTTTGAGGAAGACCATCATTGGAATATACAAGCCAAGTTCTATAATGAAAAATTCCCACTAGTATATATGAAAGTGATAACATAGGAGACTCTCTATCATGAAGATCATGGTGCTACTTTGAAGCACAAGTGTGGTAAAAGGATAGTAGCATTGTCCCTTCTCTCTTTTTCTCTCATTTGTTTATTTGGGCCTTTTCTCTTCTCTTTTTTTATGGCCTCTTTTTTCTCTTTTTTTATTTTTTGTCCGGAGTCTCATCCTGACTTGTGGGGGAATCATAGTCTCCATCATCCTTTCCTCACCGGGACAATGCTCTAATAATGATGATCATCACACTTTTATTTTCTTACAACTCAAGAATTACAACTCGATACTTAGAACAAGATATATGACTCTATATGAATGCCTCCGGCGGTGTACCGAGATATGCAACACTACAAAAAAAGACACATCCGTGACATTTTGGGCCGAACGAATTTTTTTCTGTCATACATATGACACTTCTATGACAATAATTGTGACAAAACCCGGTATCATCATAGATGTGGTGGGCTCCTACTTCTATGACAAAAAATCATGACAGAAAATGGGATTTTCGTCCTGGGCGGGCCGGAGACGCAGCTGCATGACATTCTTTGGGCCGTCCATGAAGGAAAAAACCATGGTAGAAGCGAGGGGGGGGGGGGATTTCGGGGAGTTCCCGGTTATGGTGGGAGGTCGGGGGCCGAGCGATGTGCGTTTCTCTCGTACACGTACGCGCGTGTGTGCGAGGCGTTGGCTCTAACTGAACCTGAGCGAGGCGTTGGGCTCTAACTGAACCCGAGCGATTGCACTGCAGGCTACGCGTTACTGAACCCGAGCGATCGATCGATGGCTCTTAACTGAACCGGATCGAGCGATTCCTTCGCTACTGCTGCTAACTGAAGACAATCGATGCTGCCTCTGGGATGAACAGTGAGCGTTGCGGGGGGTTTGGATGAACAGTGAGCGGTGGCGTTGCCTCTGGATGAACAGGACCCCGTGGTGTGGTGGAGGGCTGGATGAAAAGTAGATGGTGGAGGGGTGCCCATGGAGGGGTGGTTGAACAGGACCCCGTGGTGTGGAGGGCTGGATGAACAGTAGACGGTGGAGGGGTGCCCGTGGAGGGGTGGTTGAACAGTAGCCGGTGGAGTAGCGCGCGGTGGGGGCTGGATGAACAGGAGCCCGTGGAGGGTGGAGGAGGTCGACGGTGGAGATGAACAATATCACGTGGAGTCCTGTTTTGCGGTATGCCACACCCCTCCCGATGAACAGGACCCCCGTTTCGACCGTAGCGCTCCAACACAAGTCTGTTTCATCTGTTTTGCGGTACGCCACACCCCTCCCGATCAACGGACCCCCGTTTCGACCGTAGGAGGTCCGTTTCGTCCGTTTTGCGGTACGCCAGACCCCTCCCGATGAACAGGATCCCGTTTCGAACGTGGTCGGTCAAACACAAGGTCGTTTCCTCCGTTGTGCGGTACGCCAGGCCTCGTTTCCATCGCCTGTTCCGTCCAAGCCCTCCCGATGAACACGACCACGCATTCCGTTCCGACCCAGCCGGTTGGCTCCCATGCGTTCCTTTGCCTCCCAATGAACACGATGCATTCCGTTGCCTCCCCATGAACACGACGCATTCTGTTGCCTCCCCATGAACATGACGCTGACGTTGTTTCTCCGTTCCGACCCAGCCATGTACACGAGCCCTGGCCGTACGTATGCGCGAGTAGGCGTTCGAGACCCTGCCCGTATGTACGTACGTGGCCGTATTTTCTTTCTTGCACCCTGGCCGCTGTATGTACGTGTACATGCTACGTGCGCGCCTCTACTACGACACGTATGCGCCTCTACTACGACACGTGCGCGGCTCTACATTAACCAGTATATATGTACGTACACGTTCGCGACCAGAAAGACAATGCTACGTACGCTTCGACCAGGTGAGTCCCGACTGTCAGGCACTTCCTTGCGTGCGAAGATGTAGCTGGTGGGTCCCAGCAGTCAGGGGGGCAAATCGTTTTTTTTGCCCGGATGCACTTCCTTGTGTGCAAAGGTGTAGCTGGTGGGTGCCAGCAGTCAGGGGGGAAACATTTTTTCGTGAAATACAGTGGCCCATCCAGTGGGTCCCCGCTGTCAGGTGGAGAAATAATTATTTTGCACGTAATAAGGAGGCACTTCCTTGCTGCGGCCGTGGACCCAGCTGTCAGCCTCTCCACGTACAGTCCACGTCCGATGGAAGCCATTCCTTGACCACGTTGACCACGCCGCGCCGAGAGCACCAGGGCGGTGGACGATGGCGAGGCCTAGGAAGGGGACGACACGGAGCCAGGGAAGACGCGGAAGTGGATGCCCACGCGTAGAGGAGTACGAGGGTTCACTGGTTTGCTGTGGTGTGAGGCTGCCGTCGCCACAGAATAACAGGGGTGTCGGTGAGTAGAGGGATGGCCTAGCCAGCGGTGGGAGTAGTAGGGGCGGTGAGGCCTCCACCGCATCGCAGCCGGCCACGGGAGTCAGGAGCACGAGGCACGACCGGCGCTGGTTTGGGCGGCTGGAGCAAGAAGACCAGAGGTCGAAGAAGCACTACGGCCATTGGATGGACATCGTACGGTCACTGGAGCTAGAATCGTGCATACTGACTAAGTTGACAAAGCCCTCCGTCCCCGTCAACTTAGTAGGCCCACAAGTCAGCCTGCCACTATACTGGGTCCCAGCTAACAGGGGGAGTATTCATTTTTTTTGTGCGTAATAAGGAGGCACTTCCTTGCGTGCGAAGATATAGTTGATGGGTCTGAGCTGTCAGCGGCGGTAACGTTTTTTCGTGAAATACAGAGGCCCTTTCGGTGGGTCCCTGATGTCAGGTGGAGAAATCATTATTTTGCGTGTAATAAGGAGGCATTTCCTTGCGTGCAGCCGTGGACCCAGCTGTTGGCCTCTCCACGTACAGTCCACTTCAGATGCATGTCGGTCGTTGACCACGTTGACCAGGCCGCGCTGAGAGCACCAGGGCGGTGGACAACGGTGAGGCCTAGGAAGGGAATGACACGGAGGCAGAGAAGACTCGGTAGTTGTTTCCCACGTGGAGGGGAGTATGACTGTACGAGGGTTTACTGGTTCGTCTGCCGTCGCCGGAGAATAACAGCAGGTGTGGGTGAGTAGAGGGATGGCTAGGCCAGCGATGGGAGTACGGTGGGGCGGTGAGGCCTGCGCGGCAGCACAGTCGGCCGCGGGGAGGAGGGAGCAGGCAGTCCCGCCGGTGCTTGTTTGAGCAGCTGGAGTAGGAAGAGCAGAGATTGAAGAAGCACGTCGGCCGTTCGATGGACATCCAACAGTCACTGCTTGTGCGTCAACCTTTTTTTAGGAAAGCCTCAAATCTATGGAAAACAACATACAACCCATCTGCCATTATTTCTAATAATTTACAGCCCATTTGCTAATTCTTAAGGTTTTTTTGGAGCCCATATTCTTTTTGTTAGCATTACAGCCCATATTGTGGCCACGGTTAAAAAACTATACGAAATTTTGCATATTTCGGTGCGGTCCGAACTGTTTTTAATCCCGAAATTTTGACTCACATTCAAAATGATTTTAAAAATAAATGTATATCAATATAAAATCCAACAAATTCTCCATGCATAAAAATTAATGTAATTTAAAATCTCGAAATGAAAAAAAAGATATTTGAAACTAATTGCCGGTTTGATGTGTTTTAAAAATGTACAGCCCATTTCTCATTACTGATGGGCCATTTTCTCGGCCAGCCGAATGAAAGCTCTCCTCGTCTTGAAAGATTTGCAGCCCAACAGGCCTGACAAAGCGACTTACTTGGCAAATCACAAAAAAACTGGGCTGTGGCCATGGACCCAGCTGTCAGCCTCTCCACGTACAGTACTCTTCCGATGGAAGTCGTTCCTTGACCACGTTGACCACGCCGCGCGGAGAGCACCACGGCGGTGGACGAGGCGAGGCCTAGGAAGGGGATGACGCGGAGCCGAGGAAGACGCGGCAGTGGAAGCCCGCGCAGAGAGGAATACAAGGGTTCACTGGTTCGGCTGCGGTGTGAGGCTGTCGTCACCGCAGGGCCTGGCCAGCGGTGGGAATAGTAGGGGCAGTGAGGCCTCCGCGGCAGCACAGTCGGCCACGGGAGGCAGGAGCATGCGGCACGACCGGCGCTACTTTGGGCGGCTGGAGCAAGAAGACCAGAGGTTGAAGAAGCACTACGGCCGTTGTATGGACATCGTACAGTCACTGGAGCTAGAATCGTTCATATTGACTAAGTTGACAAAGCCCTCCATCCCCGTCAACTTAGTAGGCCCACAAGTCAGCCTCCCACAATGGTGGGTCCCAGCTAGCAGGGGGTATTCATTTTTTTGTGCGTAATAAGGAGGCACTTCCTTGCGTGTGAAGATATAGCTGGTGGGTCCGACATGTTAGCGGGGGGGACGTTTTTTTCGCGAAATACAAAGGCCCTTCCGGTGGGTCCCAGCTGCCAGGTGGAGGAATCATTATTTTGCGCGTACAGTCCACAGCCGATAGATGTCGTTCGTTGACCACGTTGACCAGGCCGCGCTGAGAGCACCATGGCGGTGGACGACGGCGAGGCCTAGGAAGGTGATACGTTGGATAATTTTTTATTGCTCCATGCTATATTATCTACTGTTTTGGACTATATTGGGCTTTATTTTCCACTTTTATATTATTTTTGGGACTAACCTATTAACCGGAGGCCCAGCCCAGAATTGCTGTTTTTTTGCCTATTTCAGTGTTTCGGATAAATGGAATATCAAACGGAGTCCAAACGGAATAAAATCTTCGAGGACGTGATTTTCTCACCGAACGTGATCCAGGAGACTTGGACCCTGCTCCAAGGAACAAAAGAGGCGGTCACGAGGGTGGGGGGCGCCCCCCCTAGGGTGCGCCCCCTGCCTCGTGGGCCCCTCATTGCTCCTCCGGCGTACTTTTTCCTCCTATATATACACACGTACCCCCAAACGATCAGAAGAGGAGCCAAAAACCTAATTCCACTGCTGCAACTTTCTGTATCCACGAGATCCGATCTTGCGGCATGTTCCAGAGCTCCGCCGGAAGAGGGTCGTCATCACGGAGGGCTTCTACATCATCCTAGCCCCTCCGATGAAGTGTGAGTAGTTTACCTCAGACCTTCGGGTCCATAGTTAGTAGCTAGATGGCTTCTTCTCTCTCTTTGAATCTCAATACAAAGTTCTCCCCCTCTCTTGTGGAGATCTATTCGATGTAATCTTCTTTTTGCGATGTGTTTGTTGAGACCGATGAATTGTGGGTTTATGATCAAGTCTATCTATGAATAACATTTGAATCTTCTCTGAATTCTTTTATGTATGATTGGTTATCTTTGCAAGTCTCTTCGAATTATCCGTTTGGTTTGGCCAACTAGATTGGTAGTTCTTGCCATGGGAGAAGTTCTTAGCTTTGGGTTCGATCTTGCTGTGTCCTTACCCAGTGACAGAAGGGGCAGCAAGGCACGTATTGTATCGTTACCATCGAGGATAACAAGATGGGGTTTATTTCATATTGCATGAATTTATCTCTCTACATCATGTCATCTTGCTTAAGGCGTTACTCTGTTTTTAACTTAATACTCTAGATGCATGCTGGATAGCGGTCGATGAGTGGAGTAATAGTAGTAGATGCAGAATCATTTCGATCTACTTGTCACGGACGTGATGCCTATATACATGATCATGCCTAGATATTCTCATAACTATGCTCAATTCTGTCAATTGCTCAACAGTAATTTGTTCACCCACCGTAGAATACTTATGCTCTTGAGAGAAGCCACTAGTGAAACCTATGGCCCCCGGGTCTATTCTCATCATATCAATCTCCATCACTTTAATCTTGCTTTGCTTTTTTACTTCGCTTTTACTTTTTACTTTGCATCTTTATACCAAAAATACCAAAAAATATTATATCTATCAGATCTCACTCTCGTAAGTGACCGTGAAGGGCTTGACAACCCCTAATCGCGTTGGTTGCGAGTAGTTATCACTTTGTGCAGGTACGAGGGACTTGGGCGTGGGCTCCTACTGGATTGATACCTTGGTTCTCAAAAACTGAGGGAAATACTTACGCTACTATGCTGCATCATCCCTTCCTCTTCGGGGAAAACCAACGCAAGCTCAAGACGTAGAAAGAAGGATTTGTGGCGCCGTTGCCGGGGAGTCTACACAAAAGTCAACATGCCAAGTACCCATCACAATCCCTATCTCTCCCATTACATTATTTGCCATTTGCCTCTCGTTTTCCTCTCCCCCACTTCACCCTTGCCATTTTATTCGCCCTCTCTCTCTCTCTCTCTATCCTCCCTCTCCTTTCTCGCTTGCCTTTTTGTTTGCTCGTATGGTTGGAATATTTGTTTATTTATTACTAAACAGTGAACCTAAGATCTATGGATCCTCATCCGCTTGCCAATCTTTTTAAGAGATCCAATTATGATGAACCAATTCCTAGTGATTTGGATGCAATAGATTATCTTTATAAGCTTTTGCCTGAAATCCGTAAATCTGAAAATTGTGATGAAGTCCTTCACGATAGATCTTTGAATAAAAAGCATGATTGCAATGATTTTATTATAAATTCTCTTGATGTCAATTGTGCTAATAATATGCAAAACCCTAAGCTTGGGGATGCTAGTTTTGCTATGTCCTCTACTTGTTGCAATGATCATGATTGGGGTGATTCTTCTTTTGATCTTGAAAATTTATTTCAACCCCATGATGAATATGAGATTGATCATAATGTTTGCAATAATATTAAAAGTGGGTTTGGAAAGGTCATGACTTTAGTTAATGTTAATCCCACTATTTTGGAAGAGTGTCAACTTTGCATGCATGTGGATCGTGTTGAAAATATTTTATGTGATAGCTGTTTTGTTGAATTTTCTTATGATCCTACATATAATTATTATGAGAGAGGAAAATATGGTGGTAGAAATTTTCATGTTACTAAATTACCTCTCGTTATGTTGAGATTGCTATTGTTTCTTCCCGCTTCCTTGCATATGCTAGTTTTTGCTTGCCTTGATAATTTGTTTGCCTATAAGATGCCTATGCATAGGAAGTATGTTAGACTTAGATGTGTTTGTCACGTGTTTTATGATGCTCTCTTTGTGCTTCAATTCTTGTCTTTCATGTGAGCATCATTGAAATATTATGCCTAGCTATAAGGCTTTAAAGAAAAGCGCTTGTTGGGAGTCAACCCAATATTTATCCTTGCTGTTATTTAATAAATAAATTATTTAGCCTCTGTTTTGGTTGTGTCTTTTGTGTTTAATTAGTGTTTGTGCCAAGTAGAACCATTGGGAAGACTTGGGGAAAGTCTTGTTGAACTTGCTGTAAAAAACAGAAACTTCAGCGCTCACGAGAACTGCTGTCATTTTTATTTGAAGAGTGCTATTTAGTTAATTCTTTTTGCAGATGATTAATAGATAAATTCCTCACGTCCAGAAATTTATTTTAGAATTTTTGGGGTTCCAGATCTTGCGCTAGCTACAGATTACTGCAGGCTGTTCTGTTTTTGACAGATTCTGTTTTTCGTGTGTTGTTTGCTTATTTTGATGAATCTATGGCTAGTAAAATAGTTTATAATCCATAGAGAAGTTGGAATACAGTAGGTTTAACACCAATATAAATAAAGAATGAGTTCATTACAGTACCTTGAAGTGGTCTTTTGTTTTCTTTCGCTGAGCTCACGAGTTTTCTATTTTGAGTTTTGTGTTGTGAAGTTTTCATGTTTTGGGTGAATTCTTTTGATGGATCATGGAACAAGGAGTGGAAAGAGCCTAAGCTTGGGGATGCCCATGGCACCCCCAAGATAATCCAAGGACACCAAAAATTCAAAGCTTGGGTATGCCCCGGAAGGCATCCACTCTTTCGTCCACTTCCATCGGTAATTTACTTGGAGCTATATTTTTATTCACCAACATGATATGTGTTTTGCTTGGAGTGTCTTGTATTATTTGTGTCTTTGTGTCTTAGTATACCACAATCATCCTTGCTGTACACACCCTTTTAGAGAGCCATACATGAATTAAAATTCGATAGAATACTCTATGTGCTTCACTTATATCTTTTGAGCTAGATAATTTTGCTCTATGTGCTTCACTTATATCTTTTGAGCGTTATAATTTTGCTCTATGTGCTTCACTTAGATCTTTTAGAGCATGATGGTGGATTTGTTTTAAATAAACTATTGATCTCTCATGCTTCACTTAAATTATTTTGAGAGTCTCTTAATAGCATGGTAATTTGCTTAATAATAATATGATTGGTATTCAAGATTTGTGAAACTTTCTTTTGAGTGTGTTGGATACTAAGAAAAGATTGAAGCATGATAATTGTTTTGAGATATGGAGGTGATAATATTAAAGTCATGCTAGTTGAGTAGTTGTGAATTTAAAGAATACTTGTGTTAGAGTTTGTGATTCCCGTAGCATGCACGTATGGTGAACCGTTATGTAAGGAAGTCGGAGCATGATTTATTTATTGATTGTCTTCCTTATGAGTGGCGGTCGGGGACGAGCGATGGTCTTTTCCTACCAATCTATCCCCCTAGGAGCATGCGCGTAATACTTTGCTTTGATAACTTCTAGATTTTTGCAATAAGTATATGAGTTCTTTATGACTAATGTTGAGTCCATGGATTATACGCACTCTCACCCTTCCACCTTTGCTAGCCTCTCTAATACCGCGCAGCTTTCGCCGATATCATACACCTACCATATACCTTCCTCAAAACAGCCACCATACCTACCTATTATGGCATTTCCATAGCCATTCCGAGATATATTGCCATGCAACTTTCCACCATCTAGTTCATCATGACACATTCATCATTGCCATATTGCTTAGCATGATCATGTAGTTGACATAAGTATTTGTGGCAAAGCCACCGTTCATAATTTCTTCATCCTTGTCACTCTTGATTCATTGCATATCCTGGTACATTGCCGGAGGCATCCATATAGAGTCATACTTTGTTTTAGAATCGAGTTGTAATCATTGAGTTGTAAATAAATAAAAGTGTGATGATCATCATTCAATAGAGCATTGTCCCAATAAAAAAAGAGAAAGGCCAAAGAAAAAAAGAAGGCCCAAAAAAAGAAGAAAATAAATAAAAAGGGGCGATGCTACTATCCTTTTTCCACACTTGTGCTTCAAAGTAGCACCATGATATAGCGAGTCTCATATATTGTGCTTCAAAGTAGCACCATGTCCTTCATATAGAGAGTCTCATATGTTGTCACTTTCATATACTAGTGGGAATTTTACATTATAGAACCTGGCTTGTATATTCCAATAATGGGCTTCCTCAAATTGCCCTAGGTCTTCGTGAGCAAGCAAGTTGGATGCACACCCACTAGTTTCTTTTGTTGAGCTTTCATACATTTATAGCTCTAGTGCATCCGTTGCATGGCAATCCCTACTCACTCACATTGATATCTATTGATGGGAATCTCCATAGCTCGTTGATACGCCTAGTTGATGTGAGACTATCTTCCCCTCCTTTTTGTCTTCTCCACAACCACCATTCTATTCCACCTATAGTGCTATATCCATGGCTCACGCTCATGTATTGCGTGAAGATTGAAAAAGTTAGAGTATGAAACAATTGCTTGGCTTGTCATCGGGGTTGTGCATGATTTGAATACTTTGTGTGGTGAAGATGGAGCATAGCCAGACTATATGATTTTGTAGGGATAACTTTCTTTGGCCATGTTATTTTGAGAAGACATAATTGCTTTGTTAGTATGCTTGAAGTATTATTATTTTTATGTCAATATAAACTTTTGTCTTGAATCTTTCTAATCTGAATATTCATACCACAATTAAGAAGATTTGCATTGAAATTATGCCAAGTAGCACTCCGCATCAAAAATTCTCTTTTTATCATTTACCTACTCGAGGACGAGCAGGAATTAAGCTTGGGGATGCCTGATACGTCTCCAACGTATCTATAATTTTTGATTTCTCCATGCTATATTATCTACTGTTTTGGACTATATTGGGCTTTATTTTCCACTTTTATATTATTTTTGGGACTAACCTGTTAACCAGAGGTCCAGCCCATAATTGTTGTTTTTTGCCTATTTCAGTGTTTGGGATAAACGGAATATCAAACGGAGTCCAAACGGAATAAAATCTTCGGGAACGTGATTTTCTCACCGAACGTGATCCAGGAGACTTGGACCCTGCTCCAAGGAACAAAAGAGGCGGTCACGAGGGTGGGGGCGCCCCCCCTAGGGCGCGCCCCCTTGCCTCGTGGGCCCCTCGTTGCTCCTCCGGCGTACTTCTTCCTCCTATATTTACACACATACCCCCAAACGATCAGAAGAGGAGCCAAAAACCTAATTCCACCGCCGCAACTTTCTGTATCCACGAGATCCCATCTTGGGGCCTGTTCCGGAGCTCCGCCGGAAGAGGGCCGTCATCACGGAGGGCTTCTACATCATCCTAGCCCCTCCGATGAAGTGTGAGTAGTTTACCTCAGACCTTCGGGTCCATAGTTAGTAGCTAGATGGCTTCTTCTCTCTCTTTGAATCTCAATACAAAGTTCTCCCCCTCTCTTGTGGAGATCTATTCGATGTAATCTTCTTTTTGCGGTGTGTTTGTTGAGACCGATGAATTGTGGGTTTATGATCAAGTCTATCTATGAATAATATTTGAATCTTCTCTGAATTCTTTTATGTATGATTGGTTATCTTTGCAAGTCTCTTCGAATTATCTGTTTGGTTTGGCCAACTAGATTGGTAGTTCTTGCCATGGGAGAAGTTCTTAGCTTTGGGTTCGATCTTGCGGTGTCCTTACCCAGTGACAGAAGGGGCAGCAAGGCACGTATTGTATCGTTGCCATCGAGGATAACAAGATGGGGTTTATCTCATATTGCATGAATTTATCTCTCTACATCATGTCATCTTGCTTAAGGCGTTACTCTGTTTTTAACTTAATACTCTAGATGCATGCTGGATAGCGGTCGATGAGTGGAGTAATAGTAGTAGATGCAGAATCGTTTCGATCTACTTGTCACGGACGTGATGCCTGTATACATGATCATGCCAAGATATTCTCATAACTATGCTCAATTCTGTCAATTGCTCAACAGTAATTTGTTCACCCACCGTAGAATACTTATGCTCTTGAGAGAAGCCACTAGTGAAACCTATGGCCCCCGGGTCTATTCTCATCATATCAATCTCCATCACTTTAATATTGCTTTGCTTTTTTACTTCGCTTTTACTTTTTACTTTGCATCTTTATACCAAAAATACCAAAAAATATTATATCTATCAGATCTCACTCTCGTAAGTGACCGTGAAGGGCTTGACAACCCCTAATCGCGTTGGTTGCGAGTAGCTATCGCTTTGTGCAGGTACGAGGGACTTGAGCGTGGGCTCCTACTGGATTGATACCTTGGTTCTCAAAAACTGAGGGAAATACTTACGCTACTCTGCTGCATCATCCCTTCCTCTTCGGGGAAAACCAACGCAAGCTCAAGACGTAGCAGAAGGGAGCGACACGGAGCCGGGGAAGACTCGGCAATGGTTGCCCACTCGGTGGGGAGTACGAGGGTTTACTGGTCCGGCTGCCGTCGCCGGAAAATAACAGGAGGTGTGGGTGAGTAGAGGAATGGCCTGACCAGCAATGAAGTAGGGTGGGGCGGTGCGGCCTGTGCGGCAGCACAGCCGGCCACGGGAGGCGGGAGCAGGCAGTCCCACCGGAGCTGGTTTGGGCGGCTAGAGCAAGAAGATCAGGTATTGAAGAAGCAGCACGGCCGTTGGATTAACATCCAACGGTCACAGCTGCTAGAATCGTTTGTGGACTAAGTTGACAAAGCCAAAGTACACGTCAACCTAGTAGACCCACAAGTCAGCCTCCAAATCTGTCCCAAACAGCATACAGCCCGAAATTTCTAGCCAGATTCAAATTAATTTTAAATGTAAATATACCTTAATTTAAATTCTATGAAATTTTACCCGCACAAAAACAATGAAATTTAAAATATCAAAATCCGAAAGAAAACAGTATTTTGGAACTAATTGCCTGTTTGCTGTATTTTTTCATTTTAAAGCCCATTTATTATTGCTTATAGCCCATTTTCTGGGCAAAATGCATCCCTCCTCGTCTTGAAAGATTTCCGGCCCAGCGGGGCGTAGAAAAGCAAGTAGGCCTACGTTGGTTATTCTGCAAAAAACAAAATAGCTGGCTAGCCATTTTCAGAAAGGAAAAAAACAAACTGTGCTGGTCATGTGCTAAACATATGTAATGAAAGCCTGGGCTAGACGGGCCAGGCGTCCCGCACAACCCAGTTGATACCCTTCTCCGTCTCGAAAAAACAAAATTACTGCACGCGCTGCTGGGTCCCTACTGTCATCCTCACCATGTACAGTCATCTCCTTATTCCTCTCGGTTGTTGACCATGTTGAAAACACCGGAGGGCGGCGCCGCGGCGAGTGAACCAAGGCGGAGGACGATGGTGAGGCCTTGGATGGGAACGAACAGGAGCCGGGGAAGATCACAGCCAGCCGTGGGAGGCGAGAGCAGGCAGTCCCGCCGGCGCTGGTTTGGCTTTGGCGGCTCGAGGAAGAAGAGACTGAAGAAATGCGACAGACGTTGAATGTCAATCCAACGGTCAAGGTTGGCACAATCATTTGTTGACTAAGAGGACACCAAGTAGCATACTTTTTTATATATAGAAAGAAAATCAAAGACTTGGGAAGGCGTACAGAACAAGCTAGTGTACCAGTAAAGAGACGTTGCCGAGTTTTAGAAAAAAGAAAGACGTGCTCTTGTAGCTGGTTCGAATCCAAACCTAGACTATGACTATATATGGTGCTATGCTACTCTGCAAGTAATGAAACTGACATATCCAACGCTCGCTTCTCCTCTTCTCTACTTACTCTGCCTAGCATCATAAGCTCTGGCCGCAACAACCATGTCCACTGGATGCTCGTCCACCTGCTCTTCAGCAGGCAACAACCAGATATGCGCCAAGTCGCCACCCGTACCATCGCCTGTGGGTCTCACCACACCCCCGCCGGCACACGCACCACAGCCGATTGCTCATCGCAACCCGCTGCCGTTGGTGTGGTGCCACTGCTGCAAATCACGCAGAGTCATCCGTCGTGTCTCAACCACAATCCGCAACCCTGGCCGAGTCTTCAACAAATGCCCGAATCATGGGGTAATAATATGTTTAAGTGTTGTTCTGCTGCTTTCAGTTGCTGATTTTTTTAATAGTTTGGTGATGATCTTCCAATTTGATTCATGTAGAAAAGGGAAGATTCGTGTGATTTGTATTTCTGGGAAGTTGCTGATGTGGGGGAATGCAACTACGCTGATTATTTGGTTAGCCGAGCAATCCCAATACCAGAAGGTTGGGGTGTTGGACAAGTAACTGAAGGAACAGCAGAAGAGGAAGATGCAGAGCAGAAGGTTAAAGATGCAGTTCCTCTGATCATGGCCAAACAACAGCTGCGGAACGGCCTTGACAACAATGAGGAGATGAAAGAGCTTGTGAAGATAATGGGCAAAATCGATGTGCTTTGTAGGATGATTGTCTCTTTATTTGCAGTGTATGTAGCACTCGTGATGCATTCAGTGGCTACGACATGAGCACTTTGCTGAAACTAGTAATGAATGAAACCTGTATAGCAGGCTGGGCGTAGTGTTGTGAACATTTAATGATTTCTACTAACAGAAATCAGGGGGTATCCCCTTTTTCTCATATAAATAAATAAATAGCAGAGGCCCTGTCGGGTCAGCTTTGTTCTCATTCGAAGACGCCGAGCAAATTGCAGTCCAACAGCAAACTATGTCATCAAATTCAAGTTTCATAGCCAAATATGAGTACAACTAAACAACAATGTCATCATGTTTTAGTTGTCATACAATCACCAAACACAAATCAGCATACATAACAAGTGATGTTCTCGCATCAAAATACTAAACAACATGTTCATCAGGTTTCAGTTGTCATAGCAAACACAATTTCACATAGTAGATAAAAAACGTCTTCTGACAGGCAAATACGACAAAAGCAATGTAATCATCATCCGCAGCAGCAGCACCAACATCTTCGCCATGTGTATCAGTCTGAATCGTAATTCCCCACGGTGTCATCTTCTTCTTCGTCCTCAACGTCATCGAACGTTGGCTTCTTCTTGATCAACTCTTGTATGTCCACATCATGACATGCAATCTTTTGCCGGCGTCATTGACGTGATGGTTCTCAAAGATATTAGGAACATCTGTGTTATCTTGTACACCAGGAGCAGTGTAAGCATCATCTTGTTGTGCAACTTCATTAAATGAATTCCTCTGCTCAAACCTTTGCAATACTCTCCAGTCATCGCTACGTGCAAATGTGTCTTCCAAGAAAAATATATGTATTGCTTGATTTGCCAAAATAAAAGGCTCGTTGGTCTGGTACGCCGCCTTGACATTGATGGATTTGAAATAATCATCAGCTCTGGGTTTTGCGATCCTGGAAAACAGGTTATACCAACGATAACACAACAGAACCACACACCGATGATCCTCGAAACTGGAGATATACTGCAACTGAACAATGTCTGTTATGTTAGCATACATTTCAGTTGTCTCTTTGTCATACGTATCTGTGCGCATGATGGCACTGTTTTGTGTCTTCCTGCCTTCGTCTCGTGCAAGGGTGTTGTAATGCACATCTCCAACAACGCAAGATTCATAATGTCTTACCCGAGTATCAGGACCCATTGCTAGTGAGTAAAGGGCATCATTAACTGACTGCCCATCCTCCCGCATCTTCTTAACCTATGGTTAGAAAATAGACAAGCTGATCATCTTATGTACTCAATATATTAAAAAAACTGACAGTGCACTTCAAAAGCTTACATGGTTCTTGAACCATTTCGCAAATCCTGCCATAACCAGTTTGTCAATGTTTCTTGGATTTTGCAGCAGTAACTCCTCTTTGTAGATGCTGCACAACATAGTGATCACGTCAAACATCTAAATATATAAGAATGTGCTGCAAGTTTAGTAGATTACGATGTATAAGCTGCAGTACTGCACTTACTTGATATAAGGTAGTATCTCAGGACAGTTATTCAACACATACCAAACCATTTTGTCCAAATCTTTAGGTTTGTCCTCTTGTCGACTCTTCCCTGTAACTCGAACAGAATAATCAAAAACATTGAGCCCGGGATTGTCTTCACCCACCTCTTTGCTAAGCCGATCAGCTGTTTCAATGTATTTTGAGCAGAATGTCAACGCTTCTGTAGCAATGTAGGCCTCTGCAATGGAACCCTCGGGTCTAGCTCTATTCCTAACATAGCCCTTGAAAGTGCCTAGCCTCCTTTCAATAGGGTACATCCAGCCATACTGTACTGGACCTCTAAGTAGTGCCTCATCAGGTAGATGAACAGCCAAATGCGCCATCACATCAAAGAAGGCTGGAGGATATATCTTCTCAAGGTCGCATAGGATAGTTGGTATCTTGTCTCTAAGATGCCCCAAAGCATCTATCCTGATATTCCTACCGTAGAGTTCCCTAAAGAATTGTCCCAACTCTGCAACTGCTCTGTATAAGTCAGGGCGGCCCAATCCTCTAAGGATAACAGGTAAAACCCTTTGAAGTAGGACGTGGCAGTCATGAGTTTTCAACCCTTGTACCTTGTTTCCATCTGCACTGACTCTCCTTTCAGGGTTGGAAGCAAATCCATGTGGGAATCTCACACATGACAGGACCTCACAGAATTCTTTTCTTTTTACCTTGTCCAAGACGTACACAGCTGGTGCCATATCCCGTGGTTTACCTTCATCTTGCACCTGCAATCCTTTCTGATACCCAGGTGTGTCAAATCAATCCTAGATTTTAAGGTACCTTTCTTCTTGCCTTCAATATTAAGAAGTGTGCCGATAATGTTGTCACATATATTTTTCTCGATGTGCATCACATCAAGATTATGCCGCAGATCCAAATCTTTACAATACTCCAAGTCCCACAAAGTGGACCTGCGGGTAAACAATAATCTCTCTTCTACCCTGCCACACTTCCTTTTCACGCTACCATTACCAGGATGGTTTCCTGGTGTAATATGCCTGACCTTCTCTGATTCCACTTGCAACTCATCGGCAGTGAGCCTCTTTGGCGCATCATGGTTTTCATGCTTTGCATTGAACACATGTCTTCGGTATTTTCTAGGATGTGGCTTGTCCTTGGCAAGGAAATGGCAGTGTCCAATGTCACAGATCTTGCTAAGTATTGCGTATGACAGCAGATTCCTGTCACAGCGAACACATGCATTATAACCATGTGTCGTTCGCCCTGACATAGTGCCCAAAGCCGGATAATCATGGATGCACCAAATTATAACAGCACGCAGAAAGAAATCAGCTGGTGGGCTGCTATATAGGTCTTGAGTGAGAACACCCTTCCATAGTTGTTGAAGTTCCTCCACAAGAGGCTCCATGAACAAATCAAAATCCTTTCCAGGACTTTTTGGACCTAGGATGAGCAAGGCCATCATGTAGTTTGATTCTTTGGTGCAGACATTTGGAGGCATGTTGTAAGGGATAACAAGCACTAGCCACACGCTATATGTGGCGCTCTGGTGGCCAAATGGGTTAAATCCATCTGAAGCTAAGCCAAGTCTAATGTTTCTCGGGTCAACAGCAAACTCTTTGTGTTTATCATTGAAGCTTTTCCACTCACTACCATGAGATGGATGGCTCATTACATTCTGATCTCTGTACTCCTGGTTCCTAGAATGCCATAGTACATCCTCTCTTGTTTCAGCATCATGAAACAACCTCTGCAATCTTGGTGTAATTGGAAAATGTCTCAGAACATTATGAGGAATCCTCTTCATAGTATCGCCATCTTTCCATCTTGATGATTTTCATTTCGGGCATTCACTTAAGTTGGCATAATCCTTCCGGAATAGAACATAATTATTATTACAAACATGGATCATATCATATCCAATTCCAACTGCACGAAGGAAATTCTTCATTTTACTGTAGGTGTGTGGCAGCTCAGACGCATCTGGGAAAGATTTGCGGAAAGCAGCCAACATCGCATCGAATGATTTGTTGGTCATCCGCATAGATGTCTTCACCTGAAGAAAGGTGACCATAGCTGAGAATACTGACAACTTATTTCCTGGGGTGACAGCAATGTTGCATTGTTCCAACATGCGGGCCCACCGTTTTTCTTCTGCAGGTGAAAGTTCACGGAATGCACGAGCATTTCATAGCATTATTTCAATGTTGGTCAAACTCACTGGCTCCGCCACCACCACCTCCTCCTCCTCTTCCACCTGAGCATCAGGCAGATCAAGATGGTGATCTGCTGCTTCCATGTAGTCAATAACATTGACGTTCACAGTTTCACCATGATGAACCCACCTAGTATATGTGACCGACATCCCATACAAGTGTAGATGATTTTGCACAGTTGACTAGGGTCTTGTAACTGAATTCATACAACTGCTACATGGGCAGAGCACATCTGATTTCGGACCACCGTACTCAGCTCTAATAAAGTTCATGAAGTTTTCAACCCCCTCGACATATGCAGCGGAGAATCTTCGAGCAGAAGTTATCCAAGTCCTGTCCATCTGTTAGACATACAAATTAGTTCTTCTACTAGATATTACAGGAAAAACATATATGCTTTTTTATGAAGTCCAGAAAAAGAATACCTAGGTCTATGTCTAAAGCTATGGCAAGATATTTGGACGAGCAGATCTAAGTAACGAAATATATGTAAAGCTAACTCAGAAAACAGATTTGAGTGCCAAATTATGGCAGGCTGTTTCAGCAGTCAATGAGGCCGAGCACACAGCCATCGAACTATCGAAGGCCATCGCAGCAACAAAGATCGAGTATAAAACGGTGTAGAGCTATTTCACCTAACAGATTGGCTACTAGACCATGGCAATCTACGTCACAATAAATATATGGCAGGATATTTTAGCAACTAATCGGCCTTGGCATGCCATCTCAGCTAAGCAGATTGAGTGCAGAATAGGGCAAGGAAGCTTCTTAAGCAGAGCATATTGACAGAAAACTACTTTGGCAAACAGTGAGATTAACATCGTCTATCAGCTAACATTCAGCGCTACACCGACATGAATGGGGCCTCAGTCTAGAATGCGCGTACCGTGGGAGAAGCTGACTGCTCTGCGTCTCCACACGAATGTCGCCAGCGGTGGTGGCGCTGACCGCTGTGCGCCTCCACAAGAACGTAGCCAAAGGTGGCGGCGCGGCTAGAAGACGGCAGTCTACGAGAGCGTAATGTGGGAGCCAGAGGATCGCCGAACTACGGCGCCGACGTATCGGCGCGGCGGGGAGGGCGGCTTTGGCGGAGCGAATGGAGTGGAGGGGGACAGGGGGAGGGGGGTTTGGGGAATATTATTGGTTAGTTGGCCGAAGGGCTGTTGAATCGGATTTGGGGGGAATTTTTGGGTGTGGGGGGAGGATTTTCGCGTGGTGGGCGGGGGGAGTTTGGCGCATGGTCGGTTTCTCCAAGTGCAGTCCCACGTGTCAGTGAAGAGGCAAGCCGAAGCGCGTTCCGTTTGCGTGAGCCGTGTGTAGGACCGAACATGTGTGGGGTGCAATGCGACCGCGACAGGAGTGTTGTGAGTGTACCGCCTTTTTTCCTTTTAAACTAGGTGCTTCGCCTCCTCAAGAAAAAATTGTTGCTTCGCGTGATCCATCGATACTACTACTAGTAATCCCGACTAAAACGGCGTGGCCGGGTCTTTTCCCGCGCGATATGCTAGGAGGTTGGCTTAGTTGGGTTTTTCAGGACGAGTAATGCTACACCTACATAATCCCAGTTATGTAATTAACGTAACGTGAAACATGTGAGCTGTTGATTGTAGATTGGGGGAGGGAGGGGCCCACCACCATGAAAATCAGGGGAGGAGAGAGAGAGGCAATTTACGTTAACCCTTTCGTAGGTTCCCGTAGATGTAGAAAGATGTGAAATGCGTGAATGTGTAGTGGACGTACTATTGGAGTGCCTAAGATAATTTGTGTATGTATAGACCCTATGTGTTTGTTTTACTTCGCATGTTAGATTTGTCTCGGTTCAATAAAAATCAGAGTTGGTGATGATGGTGTGCCTGTCATCCTGCAATCTAGGCCGTCCGATCTATATCTAACGGATAGGAAGGAAACTATGACAATTTACCCGCACTCTTCTCCACATTTGCAGATAAGGCTTTCCCTCGTTCATCCTTCTCTCCCATAAGATCTTGATCTTCCGTGCAACGCAAGGGCATCTTGCTAGTACTCCTACAATATGTATATTATTGTGAAAGTTCATATACACCGGCCGAGATTAATGCAAACATGGCAGATTTTCATTACATTTCAAACTTTTATAGGACAGAAAAATAAAAGAAATCCGACCCTAAACCTATTCTACGGCGGCGACCGACGTCCTCCATCTGCGATCTCTATGTACGGGGGCGGGGTTCAAGACCCGTGAAGTGAAGGTGCGGTCTTCGACGAGGAAGAGTAGAACACGGGATACAGACCGGCCAGTTGGCACACCATGCCCTGCCGCCTCCCATGCCCTACTCATCCTCGGAGGAGTACCCGACCTCGGCGGTGCCGGACGTTGGACGGCGGCAAGTAGGACGCGTGGCTGACGGTGCTCCCGTCGTCGGCCACCAGCGTGGCCACTGCTTGTGCGGTCGCATCCGAGTCCGGCTACGCCGCTATTGCGTCGCGAGAGGCGACTTGAGCGAGGGCGGCAACCTCGAGCTTCATCCCCAAAGACAAGCTCTCCCGCAGAGCGTTCACACTTGCGGTCATGGCAGATGTGCTGCCAGGTAGGAGGACGATGTGCTATGGTGTGGAGGTTAGCTGGGCGTTGCCGCTTTAAGTAGCGCATTCCGGTGAGGCCAAGCGTCCGGGTGCTTCATTAAGTCACCGGAGTTGGTTCCTCGGGCACTGAGCCTCTTAACGACGACATACGAACGGACGACATGAATGTGGGTAGCTGGCGCCGGCTGGGAACGCATCGCGCAACGGCGCGAGGGACGAGGGTTTTGGTGTGCCAGGGTAGTCAGCTGCGGTCGTGGCAACGTTGGAGATGCCCTTTACTCACATGCGATCCCCTCATGTCATTGAAAAAGCAAGACGACCCGGCATGGTCTCAGGTCCAGAGGATGCAGTTGGCCGTGCTACACCACTCCGCGGACGCGTCGCGGCGCCCCGTGCATCCTCGATGAGCCGGGTGTTGGGGTGTGTTTGGATTGTGGCCAAAGTGCACGTTACCAAAATTTTGGTCATGACCCAAAGATTGGTCTTTGTTTGGATGGTTGCCACTTTTTTGGCATGCCAATGAACTCTAGCCAACTCTAGTTCATTTTTCTTGCCAATGTCGGCCAAATCATGGGCAACCAATACCTCAACCAAAATTTTGGTCATGACCCAAAGATTGGTCTTTGTTTGGATGGTTGCCATTTCTTTGGCATGCCAATGAACTCTAGCCAACTCTAGTTAATTTTTCTTGCCAATGTCGGCCAAATCATGGGCAACCAATACCTCAACCAAAATTTTGGCTACCCAATGCTTTGATGGGGCAACCTTGGGCACAAACCAAACATATCGTTGGTCGTGCCACAGCACTAACGCCACCCTCGGCACACTGAAACCGACCGTGTCTAGCTACGATATGAGTGTGTCGCTCACCGCATTCGCCGTGTCCAGAGGCGTTGCTAGAGCTGCACCCCGTTGTTGGCCCCAACGACCCACATGAACGGTTGTCGGTGGCGAGGAGGTCGTGGGCCAGCTCCTCCATTGGACTAGTCTGTCCCACATGTCGGTTTCCCTATTTTCCCGGCCATATTTGAGCGTCAGTGCTCCACGTTGTGCATTAGGCCTTTCACTATGTAGGCCAAGCGAGACAACTTATTGTTTATTTGAGCCGTTCAAGTATAATCATGTGGTGTTTGCTTATTTCTCATTCCTCTCCAACCCTCTTCTCCGTCGATCATGTCGCCCTCCAGTCAAGTCCATCCTCCCGCATGCCTCATTTGAACATTCTGCCGAGTATCATTCGCATGTACCCACCCTAGTCCTCTTTCAATAGATCTCCAGACCCCAAGATGAAATCGAGAGGGAACGAGTGGGGGCACGTGATACCTAAGGCGGATTCAAAATTTTGAACCTGTGATCATAGCATCCGCAAATCATATATAAAGGGTATTCAATGCTCGTTTCGTTTTTGAACATACAATATACTCCCTCCTATCCTTTCTAGTTTACATATAAGTTTTATGTGTAGTCAAAGTATCTCTACTTTGATCAAAAAGGTATCAACATTCAACAACGCACAATCAATATTGTTAGATTCGTACGTACTCCTAGATTTGTACTCGAGATGGTTTCCAATTTGACTATTGACAAGATTAATAGTACATGAGATGTATAATGTTAAAATTATATCATTGGAAACTCCTTTCACATACGAATTTGACCGAATGCTTTGTGTAAGTTGCATGTCATATATTATTACTCTAACATTTGGTCAAAGTTAGCCTCGAAAAACGCATTAGACCCTATATGCTTTGTGTAAGTTGCATGTCATATATTATTACTCTAACATTTGTATAAGTTGCATGTCATATATTATTACTCTAACATTTGGTCAAAGTAGTATAGTGGAAGTGGATCCTCTGACGTAGGTATCCCTGCCTTACCCTCCCTTTCGGTCACTTACTGACGGACCCCATGCCTTCTAGGCCCCGCATGTCAGTTACTCAATGGGTTCGTCCACGTCAGGGGATCCTCGTCCGTAGTATACTCCCTCTGTTTTTATTTACTCCGCATAAAACGAAGGGAGTGGTGGTATAATAAATGTCGCGGGCGGGGGAGGGGGAGGGACGTCGGTTTGCTCTCAACTGCGGTCCCACAAGCGAGTGAAAACGCAAGACAAAGCGCATTCCATTCGGTGAGCGACGTGGAGGGTCCGGCGTGCTGGGCTGCAACGCGAACACGACAAGAGCGATGTACAGTCAAAATCGATTGACCGGTCGTCATCAGAACCACTATTCACACCAGAACCTTCGCTGCTCGGCCTACGCCAGCCACTGCCCTAAAACCACACCAAATCTCCAGCCCATTCCCCCACCTTTTGATCCCCTAGACCGCATCAAGCGTCCCCTAGTTCGCCGGAAAGCCATGGTGCGCCGCAAGATCACTTACTACAAGATGCTGACGCCGGAGCGCCACACAGAAATCGCGGTGGCGGTCAGCGCCACAGACCTCCGTTCCCAAGCTCGCTTTGCGGCGGGCCAATCCCCGAGTTCTCTGGAGCCAAGCTACGAGGAGGAGGAAGCCGATCCAATGTTCATGGCGGAGGTCGCGGCACAGAAGGCCCCCGATGGGTATGATATGATGGACGTCGACTTTGTGCCGGCGTCTGAGTCCCCCATGGTGCAGGCGGACCAGCGGTTCAACATGGCGATACTAAAGGAGGACCGGGAGGCAGAGGCTCAACTCGACACGGAGCGCGCGCATGCCGCTGCCATCGAGGCTCTCCTGCAGGTGGAACCAGATGTCGTGGATGTGAACCGGGCGGCGGAGGCTCAACTTGAGGCGGAGCGCACGGATGCCGCTGCCATCGAGGCCCTCCTGCAGGCGGAACCGGACGTCCTGGACTTGAACCGGGCGGCAAAGGCTCGACTCGACGCAGAGCGCACAGATGCCACTCTCATTGACGCCCTCCTGCAGGCGGAACCGGACGTCCTGGACTTGAACCAGGCGGCGGAGGCTCGACTCGACGCGGAGCGCGCGGATGCCGCTGCCATCAAGGCCCTCCTGCAGGCGGAACCGGACATCGTCAACTTGAACCGGGTTGTGCTCTCGTCCATGCAGAGCGCCCGCACGCTCCGCTTGAACGAGTAGCTGGAGGCCGAGGTCAACCACGGTGCGGAGACACACGTCGGCAGCGACGGCTGGTTAGCGCCGGCAGCCAAAGACGACGAGGCCGTCTCTTTCCGTGAGCAGTGATAGTTTTTCTTTATGTTGTTATTTTTATGGATCTTTTGCTGTGTAAAAACATATATTTGTTATGCAAGTCGCCTGACTTGGGTCAGTCTACCATTTCAGGCGGTTGGATGAATATCCTACGTCTCCTAACCCTTCTTTCCTTCTTCCTCACCTCTTCTTCTTCCCCAACAGACCACCGCACGGGCCATACGGATACTCCCCAACATGCGGTTGGATAAACATACTCTATGAACGAAAATTATGTGTCAGCGACAGGATGGCTGAGTTTGGTTTATTCACATGCAACAGCATATGTCAGTGAGGGTGCGTTCCCTTGGTTGGGTTTGCAGCGTGCAGGAGCGACTGTGTGAGGGTGCGGTGCGACCGCGGCGTGCAGGAGCGACCGTGTGAGGGTGCGGTGCGACCTTGACAGCCGTGCGCAAGTGTACCTCCTTCTCATTTTGAAAACTTTAGGCAAGCTTGGCAAACATGTGTGGCGAAGTTTGGCAATGCAAGGCCTAGACCCAAACAGGATAAGTACGTATGCACTAGGAGTACTAGTGTTAAAAAAGAAAGGCAGGGTTTCCTTCATGGGATTTAATCGATACAAATCCTCGTTTCATGTGTCAATTAATGTGTATTTTTTCTCCAAAGACCAAAGAGCTAACCATCTCACTCCTCATCGCTTGATTAATGCAGCGCCATGCAAACCAACCTTCTCACTTCCGCATGCATGCCTGTCGTCTCTCTCTCCCCTGTCCATCTCTCTGCACGCATGCGCCTCTCGCTCTCTCTCCTGTTTCTGCATGCAAGCAGCTCTCTCTGCCTTGGGAAGATGTGAAGCACATGGGAAAGAGAGATGGGATTACTGCAGGCACGCATGCGGTGGAAAGGGATGGAGGGCCCGATTGGAAAGAGCAGCAAAAAAATGCCAATGCGTAGAGCATTGCGGGGAAAACGAAATTTTCTTAGACGCGGACAAAAAAGGACTGGAGAGAGTACTACTAGGAGTACTAGTGCGGTGAGATGGTTTCTCGAAGAAGACGATGGAGAAGCGGAGTCAGCGAAGAGTGAAATGATGGTTGCTTCGTCCGTGCTTTTGTGATTTGACGCCTCACTGCTTTGTGATTTGTGATAGAAGGGACAGGGGAGTAGACTATGTGCTCTATACTGTTGAAAGCACAAGTGCTCCCTAGGTGGTTTTGATAATTGATGACAACATATCTCTTGTTGGACTAACATTTCTATCTAGCATGTTTCAGATAAGTTCAACAATGGAGTGGCATGGACTAAAGGTTGTGGGAACTCCTTCAAGATGCTAAGGACAAAGGATTGGCTAAAGCTTCAAGCTCAAGACTCTTCATTTTACATTTTAGTGATCCAAGATCACATTGAGTCCATAGGAAAAGCCAATACTATCAAGGAGGGATGAGGTGTTGCTTAATGAGCCTCTTGCTTCATGTTCTTAATGATATGCTCCAAAATCCTCAGCTACTTTCCCACTTCCACATATGACCTAAACCCTAAGCCAAACTCGGTCCTACCGATTCATTCTATCCGGCGCCACCGAGTTTCACTTGTCATAAGCCACTGCCAAACCCTAGCAATTCGGTTCTACCGTTAGGGATCTCGGTCTCACCGAGATGGGATTGCAAACTCTCTGTTTCCCTTTCGTAACTTTTCGGTCTCACCGAAAGAGCGAATCGGTCCCACCGAGATTGCAGTGTAAACTCTATGTTTCCTTTTTGTAACTTTTCGGTCTCACCGAAAGGGCAAATCGGTCCCACCGAGTTTACCTGACCAACTCTCTGGTTAGCTTATTACCAAACTCGGTCTCACCGAGTTTGTGTAATCGGTCTCACCGAGATTACGTTATGCCCAAACCCTAACCATATCGGTCCTACCGAGTTGCATGTCAGTCCCACCGAAAATCTCTAACGGTCACTAGGTTTACCTTTTCGGTCCGACCGAGTTTGTTGATTCGGTCCCACCGAGATTGGAAAACTGTGTGTAACGGTTGGATTTTGTGTGGAGGCTATATATACCCCTCCACCTCCTCTTCATTCGTGGAGAGAGCCATCAGAACGCATACACAATTCCAACTCATATGTTCTGAGAGAGAACCACCTACTCATGTGTTGAGACCAAGATATTCCATTCCTACCATATGAATCTTGATCTCTAGCCTTCCCAAGTTGCTTTCCACTCAAATCTTCTTTCCACAAAATCCAAATCCTATGAGAGAGAGTTGAGTGTTGGGGAGACTATCATTTGAAGCACAAGAGCAAGGAGTTCATCATCAACACACCATTTGTTACTTCTTAGAGAGTGGTGTCTCCTAGATTGGCTAGATGTCACTTGGGAGCCTCCGACAAGGTTGTGGAGTTGAACCAAGGAGTTTGTAAGGGCAAGGAGATCGCCTACTTCGTGAAGATCTACCGCTAGTGAGGCAAGTCCTTCGTGGGCGATGGCCATGGTGGGATAGACAAGGTTGCTTCTTCGTGGACCCTTCGTGGGTGGTTGCTTCTTCGTGGACCCTTCGTGGGTGGAGCCCTCCGTGGACTCGCGCAACCATTACCCTTCGTGGGTGGAGCCCTCCGTGGACTCGCGCGACCGTTACCCTTCATGGGTTGAAGTCTCCATCAACGTGGATGTAGGATAGCACCACCTATCCGAACCATGGGAAAAACATCCGTGTCTCCAATTGCGTTTGGATTCTCCAAACCCTTCCCTTTACATTCTTGCAAGTTGCATGCTTTATTTTCCGCTGCCTATACACTCTTTGCATGCTTGCTTGATATGTATTGTGAATGTTGAAATTATGCCTAAACTCCACTTAAACCGAAAAAGCTTAACAATTGCAACTTTAGCATTAAGTGTCTAATCACCCCCCCTCTAGACACATCTACTTCAGGATCCTACAAGTGGTATCAGAGCTTTGGTCTGCATTGCCTTGGTTTAATCACCATTGGGGGAAGATGGATGTGTCTACCTTAGGGAGTCTTATACATAGAGTGCCTATTCTTGATGGAGAGTATTTTCATGAGTGGAAAAATGAGATGCTTGTAATTTTCAATCAATATCATTTGAACAAGTATATTGCTAGCCCTTGTGCACCTCATATTGATCCTTTGCATCCTACCCTAGATGAAGATATTGACATGATTCGCAATCTTAGAACTATTGAGCTCATCATTAGAGGATTGCCCAAAAATTTGATTGCTAATTTGCCTACTCTTAATTGTGCCTATACTATATGGAAATTTCTTGAGGAACGATTTCCCGATCATTCCTTGAAAAATTTGGATGAAATTCTCCATAAATCTATTGCCTTGAGTAAGATGAACTCTAGTGATCCTAGTTTTGGTGATTATCTATTTGAGCTTGCCAATCTCAAGCGAGCTAAAGGAGATGTTGGAATCATTAGTGATATCATATTCGAAGCTATAAGAATTCATAAAGGTGACCACTTTGATGATCATTTATCTAATGAATTACCCTCTCTAGGAAATGATGAGTCACAAGATCATGGTGAACATGGATACTATGATGATGATGATAGTGACTTCGATCTTGATGATGCAATGAGACATTTTGGTCTTATGGCAAATCTTCGGGGATATGAGTCAGGAGGAAAGGAATGGGTTCTTGATAGTGGATGTACTGATCATATGACCGGAGATGAAGAGATGTTCCGTGAGCTTGCTGAAAATGACGGCCCTCGAAATATGTCACCTTTGGTGATAATTCAAAGGGTAAAGTGGTTGGCCTTGGTAAGGTGGCCATCTCACATGATAGTTCCATTCAAAATGTCATGCTCGTTGAATCTCTTGGCTACAACTTTTAGTATCTAGACTTGCTGATTTCGGTTTGAATGTCCTATTTACTGAGGTAGAGTGCCAAGTATTTCGTCGAGACAATCATAAAATGGTCTTTACCGGTATGCGTAGAGGTGATCTTTACATTGTCGATTTCTCTAAAAAGGCACAACCTAAAACTTGCTTTATTGCTAAATCCTCAAAAGGTTGGTTGTGGCATAGACGACTAGGTCACGTTGGCATGAGAAACCTTGACAAGCTTATTAAAGGAAATCATATCCTTGGAGTTAACGATGTCATATTTGATAAGGATAGACTTTGCAGTGCTTGTCAAGCAGGTAAACAGGTTGGAGGAAGACATCCCGTGAAGAACATCATGACCACAAGGAGGCCACTCGAGCTACTTCATATGGATCTTTTTGGTCCCAACGCCTACAAGAGTCTCGGTGGAAATTCTTTTGGTCTAGTTATAGTTGATGATTTTTCAAGATTTACGTGGGTGTTCTTTCTTAATGACAAGTCGCAGGTCCAGAAGATCTTCAGAAACTTCGCTAGGAAGGCCCAAAATCAGTTTGACGTGAAGATCAAGAAGGTTCGGAGTGACAACGGAACGGAGTTCAAGAACGCAAATGTGGACACCTTTCTTGACGAAGAAGGGATTTCACACGAGTTCTCGGCTACGTACACACCTCAACAAAATGGAGTTGTTGAGAGGAAGAACCGGACGCTCATCGAAATGGCAAGAACGATGCTTGATGAATACAAGACGCCGAAGCACTTTTGGGCAGAAGCGGTTGAGACAGCTTGTCACGCAACAAATCGCTTATATCTTCACAAGCTACTCGACAATACGGCATACGAGCTCCTCACCAGTAACAAACCCCAAGTTGGATACTTTCGAGTATTCGGCTCAAAGTGCTACATTCTTGATAAGCATCGTCGTTCAAAGTTTGCTCCTAAATCTCATGAAGGTTTCCTACTTGGTTATGTCTCAAACTCTCACACTTACCGTGTCTACAACAATTTCACCCGAAAGGTTGAAGAGACGGTAGATGTGAAGTTTGATGAATCTAATGGCTCGCAAGTAGAGCAATTGCCAATTGATGTAGGAGACAAAGACCCTTCAGAAGCAATCCAAGACTTGTCCATTGGCAAAATTCGTCCAACGGAGGTGAAGGAGAGTACTTCATCCGTCCAAGTGGAAGCTTCTACTTCACGACAAGGTGAACCAAGAATCGACATGGAAGCATCCACAAGTGGGACACACCAAGATGAAGAAGACAAGGAAATGCATCAAGACGAACATCAACAACCTCTTTCTCCACCACGACAAGAGAACAACGACGTCAACAATGAAGAAGGCCAAGAAGAAGAACAAGATGAAGAATATGTTCAATGAAGACCCAAGAAAAAGCTCTCACGAGTTCGAGCAAGAATTGCCAAAGATCATCCCGTCGAGCAAATCCTCAATGATATACAAACCGGGAGAATCACTCGCTCAAAAACTCGTTTAGCTAACTTTTGTGAAAACTATTCATTCATCTCTAGCATTGAACCTATGAAGGTTGAAGAAGCATTGGAAGATCCGGATTGGATAAACGCTATGCATGAAGAGCTACACAATTTTGAGAGAAACCAAGTTTGGACATTGGTTGAGAAGCCCGACAACAACCACAACATCATTGGTACCAAATGGGTGTTTCGCAACAAGCAAGATGAAGATGGACAAGTGGTTCGCAACAAAGCACGTCTCGTCGCCCAAGGATACACACAAGTCGAAGGTATGGACTATGGTGAGACATATGCTCCCGTTGCTAGACTTGAGTCCATTCGCATCTTACTTGCCTATGCTAATCACCATAATATCACCTTGTACCAAATGGACATCAAAAGTGCTTTTCTAAATGGTGAAATAGAGGAGGAAGTTTATGTCAAACAACCTCCCTGTTTTATCAATCCTAAGAAACCAAATCATGTTTACAAACTTCACAAAGCTCTTTATGGTCTTAAACAAGCTCCTAGAGCATGGTATAAATGCTTGACCAAGTTCCTTACTACAAGTGGTTTTGAAATTGGTAAAATTGATTCTACTCTTTTTACTAAAAGGGTTAATGGAGAACTATTTGTATGCCAAATTTATGTTGATGATATCATATTTGGTTCAACTAACCCTCTCTTTAGTGAAAAGTTTGGAAAGCTAATGTCAGAGAAGTTTGAGATGTCTATGATGAGTGAACTCAAATTCTTTCTCGGTTTGCAAATCAAGCAAACTAAGGAAGGTACATTTGTCTCTCAAACAAAGTACACCAAGGACTTATTCAAGAAGTTCAATATGCAAGAATGCAAAGGTATGTCTACACCCATGCCTACTAGTGGACATAATGATTTAACCAAAGATGGTGAACCGGTTGATCAAAAGGTTTATCGCTCTATGATTGGTTCATTGTTATACCTATGTGCTTCACGTCCCGATATTATGCTAAGTGTGTGCATGTGTGCATGATATCAAGCTGCTCCTAAGGAATGTCATCTTAAGGCTATGAAAAGGATAGTGAGATACTTAATCCATACACCAAACTTTGGCATTTGGTATCCTAAGAGATCTTCTTTTGATCTCGTTGGCTATTCCGACTCGGATTATGCCGGAGACAAGGTTGATAGAAAGTCCACTTCGGGTACTTGTCAATTTCTTGGTAGATCTCTTGTGTCTTGGTCTTCCAAGAAACAAAACTCGGTATCCTTATCCACCGCCGAAGCGGAATACATTGCCGCTGGTTCATGTTGTGCTCAATTACTTTGGATGACCCAAACTCTTAAAGATTATGGGATCTATGTGAAACATGTTCCACTACTTTTTGACAATGAAAGTGCTATCAAAATTGGTCATAATCCTGTACAACATTCTCGAACTAAGCATATTGAAGTTCGTCATCATTTCATTCGAGATCATGTTGCTAAGGGTGACATTGATCTTAAGCATGTTCGCACCGATAAGCAATTAGCGGATATATTTACTAAACCTCTTGATGAGAAAGTGTTTTGCAGGTTGAGAGGAGAATTGAACATTATTGATGCTTCGAACTTGGAGTAGAAACTCCATTGGATACATGCAAGACATGAGCTTATGACTAATCCATGATATATCTCTTATGATAACTATCTTATGTCTTGGATATATTTGCACCTTGCATGTTGTCTAACCCATGTAGGTGCTTGGTTGAATCTAATTCCATGAGATTGCGACTCACTCACATCTTGAGCAATCTCTACATCACCAAGACTCTACACAATGGTGGTTGAAGACAAGGAAGCACAAAACCATTCAAACATATCCTTTGACAAATTCTATGTTGAGCTTCATGATTGTCATTTTTGGATACACAAGTGCTCTTCCTTGCAAGAACTAACCCATGTAGGTAGATGAACTCAAACTCCAAGTGGTGCTCCCAACTCTTGATGAACTACATCAACCTTGAGCACCCACACAAGTTCAACTACATGAGAAAGAACCACACCACCACCCAAGGTATGTTATTCCATCTTAGAGAAGCTTTACTCCAAGACATGAGTCAAAGCAACTCAACAAGATGTGAATACATCAAGATGCTTAAACGAAAAATGGTAACCCCATTTTGAGCTTAAACGATGAGTATGACCTATGATCAAGTGTTCTCACTTGACTCCTAAGTCAATATACTCTAACATAGGTGACTATGTCACCGCCCAACTCTAGATGAAGTTCTCTTGTGTTCTTTTCTGTGTTATTGCATTTGTCTCATGCATGTTTATTTTCTTTCTCTTTTTCAAAAAAAAACTTCATCTAGATCTTTCAGTTTCTTCTCTTTTCTCTTTGTTTTTGTTCTGCATTTTCTGCATTCAATTCCTTGCAAATCCTTCAGGTAATTCATTGCAAATCTTTGTGAGATCCTACATGTCTAGTGAGCTGAGGTGACAAATGTTTTTCTCTGTGTAAACTCGGTTTCACCGACTTGTAATTTTCGGTCCAACTGAATCCTTTCGGTACCACCGAAACATTCCACTCGGTGCCACCGACTTCGCAACAGGAAAAACAATTTGCCACTTGTTCTATATTTCTTTTGATCCAGCTCTACTCAATGAATCTTGTCATCTACAAGCATCACAGTTTTATCCATTGCTTTGTGCTGAGTCTCAAGGACCAAACCTATACGACGGATTCCAGAAAGCCCTTCTTGGAAATTGATGTCAAAGGGGGAGAGAGAGATCACATCAAAGCTTGTAGGAGAGAGAGATCACATCAAGGGAGAGAAAAAATCTCAAGGACCAAACCTACAAGAGAGAAAGTATTAAGGGGGAGAGAGAGACTTCCAGGGGGAGAGAATACTCAAGGATCCCAGATGTCCCAGATGCTTGATGCTTGATGTTCAAGAGGAGAGATGTCACATGTCTTTTTAGGGGGAAAGACATGTTCATTTGTATCTTTCAGCTCTGATTTGCTGTTCCTTATCTTCTCCGAATATCCCATGTAAGATTCTGGGGGAGTAAGACACCTAAGGGAAAGAAATCAGTCAAATTCATTGCATATCTTTATTCTTGGGGACATGTTGAATCCAATGTGGTACCTTGTACTCACTCTCTACATGTCATCCCAGTCTTGGTATTCTTGTGGTTTCTTTTGTTTGCTCTGGCTAGTGGATGTACCTATGTTATCTAACTTTGTTTGTGCAGGTTCATTCCATCCTAAGCCAACTCAAGACCACAAGGTAAGTATATGCATCAAAATCATGAGTATGAGGAGTTCTTGCTTATGTACATACTGTTTGCAAGAAGGACTCATGAGCATGAAGGTATTTTCCTTGATAATCTTTTGCTCTGATGCATATGGCCAACATACATGTAACACATTGCCTACTCTGTCATGGTTATGCTCTCACATGCCTCTATATTTCATATTTACATGAGTGCATACATGTAGGGGGAGCCTATGCTTGTTACATGTCCTTCCAAAGCTTTACTTGTTGTTCTTTATATCTTTATCTAAAGCCTTGATGTATGTTGCCATCAATTACCAAAAAGGGGGAGATTGAAAGCACAAGTGCTCCCTAGGTGGTTTTGATAATTGATGACAACATATCTCTTGTTGGACTAACATTTCTATCTAGCATGTTTCAGATAAGTTCAACAATGGAGTGGCATGGACTAAAGGTTGTGGGAAGTCCTTCAAGATGCTAAGGACAAAGGATTGGCTAAAGCTTCAAGCTCAAGACTCTTCATTTTACATTTTAGTGATCCAAGATCACATTGAGTCCATAGGAAAAGCCAATACTATCAAGGAGGGATGAGGTGTTGCTTAATGAGCCTCTTGCTTCATGTGCTTAATGATATGCTCCAAAATCCTCAGCTACTTTCCCACTTCCACATATGACCTAAACCCTAAGCCAAACTCGGTCCTACCGATTCTTTCTATCTGGCGCCATCGAGTTTCACTTGTCATAAGCCACTGCCAAACCCTAGCAATTCGGTTCTACCGTTAGGGATCTCGGTCTCACCGAGATGGGATTGCAAACTCTCTGTTTCCCTTTCGTAAATTTTCGGTATCACCGAAAGAGCGAATCGGTCCCACCGAGATTGCAGTGTAAACTCTATGTTTCCTTTTTGTAACTTTTCGGTCTCACCGAAAGAGCAAATCAGTCCCACCGAGTTTACTTGACCAACTCTCTGGTTAGCTTATTACCAAACTCGGTCTCACTGAGTTTGTGTAATCGGTCTCCCCGAGATTACGTTATGCCCAAACCCTAACCATATCGGTCCTACCGAGTTGCATGTCAGTCCCACCGAAAATCTCTAACGGTCACTAGGTTTACCTTTTCGGTCCGACCGAGTTTGTTGATTCGGTCCCACCGAGATTGGAAAACTATGTGTAACGGTTGGATTTTGTGTGGAGGCTATATATACCCCTCCACCTCCTCTTCATTCGTGGAGAGAGCCATCAGAACGCATACACAATTCCAACTCATATGTTCTGAGAGAGAACCACCTACTCATGTGTTGAGACCAATATATTCCATTCCTACCATATGAATCTTGATCTCTAGCCTTCCCAAGTTGCTTTCCACTCAAATCTTCTTTCCACAAAATCCAAATCCTATGAGAGAGAGTTGAGTGTTGGGGAGACTATCATTTGAAGCACAAGAGCAAGGAGTTCATCATCAACACACCATTTGTTACTTCTTGGAGAGTGGTGTCTCCTAGATTGGCTAGGTGTCACTTGGGAGCCTCCGACAAGGTTGTGGAGTTGAACCAAGGAGTTTGTAAGGGCAAGGAGATCGCCTACTTCGTGAAGATCTACCGCTAGTGAGGCAAGTCCTTCGTGGGCGATGGCCATGGTGGGATAGACAAGGTTGCTTCTTTGTGGACCCTTCGTGGGTGGTTGCTTCTTCGTGGACCCTTTGTGGGTGGAGCCCTCCGTGGACTCGCGCAACCATTACCCTTCGTGGGTGGAGCCCTCCGTGGACTCGCACGACCGTTACCCTTCGTGGGTTGAAGTCTCCATCAACGTGGATGTAGGATAGCACCACCTATCCGAACCACAGGAAAAACATCCGTGTCTCCAATTGCGTTTGAATTCTCCAAAACCTTCCCTTTACATTCTTGCAAGTTGCATGCTTTATTTTCCGCTGCCTATACACTCTTTGCATGCTTGCTTGATATGTATTGTGAATGTTGAAATTATGCCTAAACTCCACTTAAACCGAAAAAGCTTAACAATTGCAACTTTAGCATTAAGTGTCTAATCACCCCCCCTCTAGACACATCTACTTCAAGATCCTACAACTGTACTACATGCGTCCAAGCATGGGAGAAAGAGGAGAGACGTTGCATTTTTCTATTCCTTCAATCAATCAATCAATCAGGGAGCTTCGGCTCCATCTTTTTGGCTTTGGCAACACCGTCCACAATGGTTTCCACGATGCCAAAAGCTATTTTCACATTTGGCTACACATTGGGGACGCCCTTAACCGTACCACTTGGTTTTGCTCCTGTGTGCTATCTATACAAATCTCAATTATATTGATCTAGAAAATTATAGAATAAAGATTAGTAAAAAGGAGGTGATTTTGCCGCGCGGATGGCAGGGGAGGTTTCTTATTTGAGCAATGCTACATCCACGTAATGGTTTATGTAAAGTTACGAACTGATACGATGTGGGACTATTTGATTGGATTAAAGGAGAGGATTAGGCCCACCCCACTTGAAAATCAGGGGGGCATATATAGATTAGATGGAAAGTATACGTAGCAGCTACGTAGCCCTTTGTAAGTCTAGGATTAGGCTTCTTATTTTCGGAGGACGTTGTCCTCGCGGTTTTCTAACATGCGGTCCCACGTGTCAATGCTTTACCAAGCCGATCCACGTCCCACATGAGGCAGAACAACGACAAAAGCAACACGTGGTTAAGTTGAAGAAGATGAGGGAGAAGCGGATTCAGCAACGAGTGAAATGATGGCTGCTTCGTCCCTCCAACTTAACTGCGGGAAAGGTGCAGCTTTGTGATTTGACGCCTCATTGCTCATTACTACGCCGGCGCCATGACTGGGGTGCTTCACCCCGGCTACTCTGCACTGTATTCCGATATGGCACGTGGACCCGGTAGCTTGATGTCCCACATGTCGGTGAAAGGGACTAGAAGATTTATGAAAGTGAGCGCTCCACTCTTACGACGGAGGAGTAGACGACACGACGGCCCAGTGAACTGTCACTTGTACTGTATAGTACTATAGTTTTGCTGTTTCGCACGATCCATCGATACAAACCCGATTAAACAGGAAAGGGCGGGATTTTTCCTGCGCGGTAGATGATACTGGCCATACATTTCAAAGGCAATTTTAATGTATGCAAACTCAATAATTATAAGTAAGAATATGATATCTAGTAAAACTAAAAACACATATGATTTATTGTGTTAGAGTGTAGTAGTAGTGCTGTATTGCATAGTTGTTAGATGTAACATGCGAGAACGTGTAGAGATGTAGTTTTGGAGGGCCTATAGAGAGAAAAGCGTAATACGGTCACCGAACTTCAGAATAAGCTGATTACGGTCACTATATACGTTCTGTCGTGATTATACGGTCACTTGCTCACAGTTCAGCATCGGATTGCACTCTGTTGACCGGCCAAATAGTCTGTGTGGCGCCATGTTGACTAGTTAAATTAACCACGTTCCTTGTGGGTCCCACCTGTTAGTTCGCATAGGCAAATGGTCATATAAACACAAATTTACGCAGGTGCGACAAGGCTCCAACCCGTGCGCGGGAATCACCTGGTTGTGTATGTGTCTGTCAGGGCCTGATGTGTGCGCAAGCACGTGTAGGTTGAGCACTTGAGCATGAGAGTGTGTGTTGGTCGTGTGGTGTACTGGTGTGTGCATGCATGCATGCATGCGTGCGTGTGAGTGTTGCGTGCGTGCGTGACTGTGTGTGTACGTGTGAGTGTTGCGTGCGTGTGTGGGTGCATGTGTTGCATGGATGCAGTTCATGTGCATGCGTGCGTGTGTGTATAATCACCACACCAGCTCTTGTGTGTTAAAACAGACGGCTCAGCATACCAATACAAGGCCACCTTGTCCGCTGTGCCCGCGGTCATGACTTCGAACCACTGTCCAAATATTTTTTTGTCGTTTGTTTTCATTCTTACTAGCAAGATGCCCGTGCGTTGCACGTAACATCAAGATGCATTTGTATGACTTGTTTATCTTGTGAGAGAAAAGGATGAACGAGGGAAGGCCTTATTTGCAAATGTGGGGAGGTGTGTGGGTACCTTTTTGCAAAATTGCCATAGTTTCTTTCCTATCTGTGAGATATAAATCGGACAACCTATATTGCAGGATGGCAGGCACACCATCATCACCAACTCTGTTTTTTATAAGAGTGTATTTTATGTATTTTATAAGAGTGTAGATGTAGAGTAGATACAAGTTGATAGGTGGGCACGATGGTAGTGAGATAATGTGATGCAACACTAGAGGTGCCACGTGGAGCGTTTAACTGGTCAACTAGTCATGTCATGAGCAAATACAGAGTTGTACGATGAGCCCATGACTATATAATAACCACTAAACGTAAATGGTGACCATAATGAGTGGATTCTGAAGTCCAATGTACGTATCGTGCTTTCACTTCAAATACAATGATCGTCATTGCATATATCGCGAGAGAAAGATGAAACATGTGTCAATTTTCTGGGGGCTTACTTTTAGAGGACCTGGAGATAGTTTTGTGTGCATACATGAAAGGGGCGTACAGGGGGGTATGCGATGGAGTGAGAGATGCTCTTCGTTTCTCTTTATTATGACTAACTTTGTATATAGAATAAAAATATACAAATTCACAGTGCGGAATAAATATCATTGTGGGCACCATGCAATGCAAATTAGCATTTGTACTCCTCCATATAACTTTGTAATGTTGTATATATGTAGAAACTCTAAAATAATTTTTTGGCCACACTTTATTCAAAAGGAATGTTGTATGTGAAATAAACGTGAAGAGAGGGATTTTTAGATCAATGGGGTACGTGATGTAACATGTGTGAATGTGTAGTTGATGCATTTGGCGGGGCCTAGAGAGGTATGTGTCTGTATTACGTATTCGAGAGAGGCATGGATAGAGGGGCTGGCGGGGGGGCGTGGGAGAGATAGCACGAGAAATGAGAGTGGTCTAGAGAGAGACGAATATGACGTCACGGCAAGAGATTCCATTCCCTTGAGTGTGTATATGCAAGGGGGGAGGGAATAGAGGCAACAGGAGAAATTTTCTGTGTGTGTGGCGTTTGTGTTGGTATGTGTGGGTGTGAGAAGATAATGAGACGTGGGGGCAAAGGGTCTGTCACCGCGTGAGGTCCGGTGGGTCGAGGTGAGGCCCTTTGTTCGGTTCCGTCCTGCACCACATTGGTCGGCCCGTGATGCATTTAGGAAGACCCATGGATGACTAGTCATACAAGACAAAGATAGCAGAATTGTGAAGGACTCTGTGTCCACTGACAAAGCCGGCTAGGATTTTTAACCCTAGGTTCTCGGACTAAGGTAACCCCTTTATCTCTGATATTACTATTCATCCAACCTAACTTTAAGGGGCATCCTATAGAATTCTCTGCTAGAATCATACTCGTCGATTAGGAAGAGAGGTGTGAGACAATGGATAATGTGCGTACATGAGATACGTAGGCAGGTCCATGTATATAGAAAGGGTCGATGAGGATTGTGCGTGTGTATGTTTGCAAGAGGAAGAGTGCTTCTGGTAAAGGTTAGTGGAAACAGTTGTAAATGGTTACGAGAGGGAGGGAGGGTTATATCTAGAGCATGTGTGCGAGAAAGACACCTCGGGAGAGAGTGTGTGAGCATGTGTGAGAGACCACCGATGGAGAGTGAAACTACACGTAAAAGACTGCTCTACACATTGATTAAAGATATAAATTGTATCCAAATATTAGGATGGGATCATGATATTTGCAATTCGCATAAGGAGCAGGCATTGATCCATCAGACATCTCCGACAGGGCCCAGAGATACCTCTCCGACAATCAGAGTGACAAATCCTAATCTTGATCCATGCCAACTCAGCAAACACCATCGGAGACACCTATAGAGCACCTTTATAATCACCCAGTTACGTTGTGACGTTTGGTAGCATACAAAGTGTTCCTCTGGTATTCGGGGGTTGTATGATCTCATAGTCATAGGAACATGTATAGTTATGGAGAAAGCAATAGCAACAAACTAGACGATCATCATGCTAAGCTAACGGATGGGTCAAGTCAATCACATCATTCTCTGATGATGTGATCCCGTTAATCAAATGACAACTCATGTCTAAGGGTAGGAAACATAACCATCATCGATTCAACGAGCTAGTCAAGTAGAGGCAAACTAGTGACACTCTGTTTGTCTATGTATTCACACATGTACTAAGTTTCCGGTTAATACAATTCTAGCATGAACAATAAACATTTATCATGATATAAGGAAATATAAATAACAACTTTATTATTGCCTCTAGGGCATATTTCCTTCAGTCTCCCACTTGCACTAGAGTCAATAATCTAGATTACATTGTAATGATTCTAACACCCATGGAGTCTTGGTGCTGATCATGTTTTGCTCGTGAGAGAGGCTTAGTCAACAGGTCTGCAACATTCAGATCCGTATGTATCTTGCAAATCTCTATGTCTCCCTCCTTGACTTGATCGCGGATGGAATTGAAGCGTCTCTTGATGTGCTTGGTTCTCTTGTGAAATCTGGATTCCTTTGCCAAGGCAATTGCACCAGTTTTGTCACAAAAGATTTTCATTCAACCCGATGCACTAGGTATGACACCTAGATCGGATATGAACTCCTTCATCCAGACTCCTTCGTTTGCTGCTTCCAAAGCAGCTATGTATTCTGCTTCACACGTGGATCCCGCCACGATGCTCTGCTTGGAACTTCACCAACTGACAACTCCACCATTTAACAAAACCACGTATCCGGTTTGTGACTTAGAGTCATCCCGATCAGTCTCAAAGCTTACATCAACGTAACCGTTTACGACGAGCTCTTTGTAACCTCCATATACGAGAAACATATCCTTAGTCCTTTTCAGGTATTTCAGTATGTTCTTGACCGCTGTCCAGTGATCCACTCCTGGATTACTTTGGTACCTCCCGGCTAAACTTATAACAAGGCACACATCAGGTCTGGTACACAATATTGCATACATGATAGAGCCTATGGCTGAAGCATAGGGAACACCTTTCATTTTCTCTCTATCTTCTACAGTGCTCGGGCATTGATTCTGACTCAACTTCACACCTTGTAATACAGGCAAGAACCCTTTCTTTGCCTGATCCATTTTGAACTTCTTCAAAACTTTATCAAGGTATGTGCTTTGTGAAAGTCCAATCAAGCGTCTTGATCTATCTCTATAGATCTTGATGCCCAATATATAAGCAGCTTCACCGAGGTCTTTCATTGAAAAAGTCTTATTCAAGTATCCTTTTATGCTATTCAGGAATTCAGTATCATTTCCGATCAACAATATATCATCCACATATAATATCAGAAATGCTATGGAGCTCCCACTCACTTTCTTGTAAATACAGACTTTTCCAAAAGTCTGTACAAAACCATATGCTTTGATCACACTATCAAAGCGTATATTCCAACTCCGAGAGGCTTGCACCAGTCCATAAATGGATTGCTACAGCTTCCACACTTTGTTAGCACCTTTTGGATCGACAAAACCTTCGGGTTGCATCATATACAACTCTTCTTTATGGTATCCATTAAGGAATGCAGTTTTGACATCCATTTGCCAACTTTCATAATCATAAAATGCGGCAATTGCTAACATGATTCGGACGGACTTAAGCATCGCTAGGGGTGAGAAGGTCTCATCGTAGTCAACTCCTTGAACTTGTCGAAAACCTTTTGCAACAAGTCGAGCTTTGTAGATAGTAACATTACCATCAGTGTTAGTCTTCTTCTTGAAGATCCATTTATTCTCTATGGCCTGCCGATCATCAGGCAAGTCAACCAAAGTCCATACTTTGTTCTCATACATGGATCCCATCTCACATTTCATGGCCTCAAGCCATTTTGCGGAATCTGGGCTCATCATCGCTTCGTCATAGTTCGTAGGTTCGTCATGGTCAAGTAACATGACTTCCAGAACATGATTACCATACCACTCTGGTGTGGATCTTACTCTGGATGACCTACAAGGTTCGGTAGTAACTTGATCAGAAGTTTCATGATCATCATCATTAGCTTCCTCATTTACTGGTGTAGGAATCATTGGAACTGATTTCAGTGATGAACTACTTTCCAATAAGGGAGAAGGTACAATTACCTCGTCAAGTTCTACTTTCCTCCCACTCACTTCTTTCGAGAGAAACTCCTTCTTTAGAAAGGATCCATTCTTAGCAACAAAAATCTTGCGTTCGGATCTGTGATAGAAGGTGTACCCAGCAGTCTCCTTTGGGTATCCTATGAAGACACATTTCTCCGATTTGGGTTCGAGCTTATCAGGTTGAAGCTTTTTCACATAAGCATCGCAGCCCAAACTTTAAGAAATGACAACTTGGCTTTCTTTCCAAACCACAGTTCATAAGGTGTCGTCTCGACAGACTTAGATGGTGCCCTATTTAACGTGAATGCAGCTGTCTCTAAAGCGTAACCCCAAAACGATAGTGTTAAATCAGTGAGATACATCATAGATCGCACCATATCTAGTAAAGTACGATTACGACGTGCAGACACATCATTACAATATGGTATTCCATGTGGCGTGAGTTGTGAAACTATTCCGCATTGTTCAAATGAAGTCCAAACTCATAACTCAAATATTCGCCTCCATGATCAGATCGTAGAAACTTTATTTTCTTGTTACGATGATTATCCACTTCACTCTGAAATTCTTTGAACTTTTCAAATGTTTCAGACTTATGTTTCATTAAGTAGATATACCCATATCTGCTCAAATCATCTGTGAAGGTGAGAAAATAACGATATCCGCCGCGAGCTTCAATGTTCATTGGACCACATACATCAGTATGTATGATTTCCAATAACTCTGTTGCTCGCTCCATTGTTCTGGAGAACAGAGTTTTAGTCATCTTGCCCATGAGGCATGGTTCGCAAGTACCAAGTGGTTCATAATCAAGTGATTCTAGAAGTCCATCAGAATGGAGTTTCTTCATGCGCTTTATACCAATATGACCTAAACGGTTGCGCCACAAATAAGTTGCACTATCATTATCAACTCTGCATCTTTTGGCTTCAATACTATGAACATGTGTATCACTACTATCAAGATTTAGTAAAAATAGACCACTCATCAGGGGTGCATGACCATAAAAGATATTACTCATATAAATAGAACAACCATTATTCTCTAATTTAAATGAATAACCATCTCGCATCAAACAAGATCTAGATATAATGTTCATGCTCAACGCTGGCACCAGATAACAATTATTTAGGTCAAATACTAATCCCGAAGGTAGATGTAGAGATACTGTGCCGATGGTGATCACATCGACTTTGGAACCATTTCCCACGCGCATCGTCACCTCGGCCTTAGCCAATCTTCGCTTAATCCGTAGCCCCTGTTTCGAGTTGCAAATGTTAGCAACTGAACCAGTATCAACTACCTAGGCACTATTGCGAGCATTAGTAAGGTACACATAAATAACATGTATATCAAATGTACCTTTCACTTTGCCATCCTTCTTCTCCGCCAAATACTTGGGGCAGTTCCACTTCCAGTGACTAGTTCCTTTGTAGTAGAAGCACTCAGTCTCAAGCTTAGGTCCAGACTTGGGTTTCTTCACTTGAGCAACTGAAGAGGAAAGGATGATGCAGCAAAGTAGCGTAAGTATTTCCCTCAGTTTTTGAGAACCAAGGTATCAATCCAGTAGGACGCTACGCGCGAGTCCCTCGCACCTACACAAAACAAATAAATCCTCGTAATCAACGCGATAAGGGGTTGTCAATCCCTACATGGTCACTTACGAGAGTGAGATCTGATAGATATGATAAGATAATATTTTTGGTATTTTTATGATAAAGATGCAAAGTAAAATAAAAGGCAATGAAAATAACTAAGTGTTGGAAGATTAATATGATGGAAGATAGACCCGGGGGCCATAGGTTTCACTAGTTGCTTCTCTCAAGAGCATAAGTATTTTACGGTGGGTGAAAAAATTATTGTTGAGCAATTGACAGAATTGAGCATAGTTATGAGAATATCTAGGTATGATCATGTATATAGGCATCACGTCCGAGACAAGTAGACTGACTCTTGCCTGCATCTACTACTATTACTCCACACATCGACCACTATCGAGCATGGATCTAGAGTATTAAGTTCATAATAACAGAGTAACGCTTTAAGCAAGATGACATGATGTAGAGGGATAAATTCATGCAATATGATAAAAACCCCATCTTGTTATCCTCGATGGCAACAATACAATACGTGCCTTGCTGCCCCTACTGTCACTGGGAAAGGACACCGCAAGATTGAACCCAAAGCTAAGCACTTCTCCCATTGCAAGAAAGATCAATCTAGTAGGCCAAACCAAACTGATAATTCGAAGAGACTTGCAAAGACAACCAATCATACATAAAAGAATTCAGAAAAGATTCAAATATTCTTCATAGATAAACTTGATCATAAACCCACAATTCATCGATCTCAACAAACACACCGCAAAAGAAGATTACATCGAATAGATCTCCACAAGAGAGGGGGAGAACTTTGTATTGAGATCCAAAAAGATAGAAGAAGACATCTAGCTAATAACTATGGACCCGAAGGTCTGAGGTAAACTACTCACACTTCATCGGAAGGGCTATGGTGTTGATGTAGAAGCCCTCCATGATCGATGCCCCCTACGGCGGAGCTCCGGAACAGGCCCCAAGATGGGATCTCATGGATACAGAAAGTTACGGCGGTGGAATTAGGGTTTTGGCTCCGTATCTGATCGTTTGGGGGTACGTAGGTATATATAGGAGGAAGGAGTACGTCGGTGGAGGAACAGGGGGCCCACGAGGGTGGAGGGCGCGCCTGCGGGGGTAGGCGCGCCCCCTACCTCGTGGCTTCCCTGTTGGTTGCTTGACGTAGGGTCCAAGTCTCCTGGATCATGTTCGTTTCGAAAATCACATTCCCGAAGGTTTCATTACGTTTGGACTCCGTTTGATATTCTTTTTCTGCGAAACCCTAAAATAGGCAAAAAAACAACAACAATTCTGGGCTGGGCCACCGGTTAATAGGTTAGTCCCAAAAATAATATAAAAGTGAATAATAAATCCCAATAATGTCCAAAACAGAATATAATATATCATGGAACAATAAAAAATTATAGATACGTTGCAGACGTATCAAGCATCCCCAAGCTTAATTCCTGCTCGTCCTCGAGTAGGTAAATGATAAAAACAGAATTTTTGATGTGGAATGCTACTTGGCGTAATTTCAATGTAATTCTCTTAATTGTGGTATGAATATTCAGATCTGAAAGATTCAAGACAAAAGTTTAATATTGACATAGAAATAATAATACTTCAAGCATAGTAACTAAGAAATTATGTCTCTTCAAAATAACATGGCCAAAGAAAGTTATCCCTACAAAATCATATAGTCAGGCTATGCTCCATCTTCACCACACAAAGTATTCAAATCATGCACAACCCCGATGACAAGCCAAGCAATTGTTTCATACTTTTGATGTTCTCAAACTTTTTCAATCTTCACGCAATACATGAGCGTGACCCATGGACATAGCACTTTAGGTGGAATAGAATGGTGGTTGTGGAGAAGAAAAAAGGAGAATATAGTCTCACATCAACTAGGCGTATCAACGGGCTATGGAGATGCCCATCAATAGATATCAATGTGAGTGAGTAGGGATTGCCATGCAACGGATGCACTAGAGCTATAAGTATATGAAAGCTCAAAAATAAACTAAGTGGGTGTGCATCCAACTTGCTTTCTCACGAAGACCTAGTGCATTTTGAGGAAGACCATCATTGGAATATACAAGCCAAGTTCTATAATGAAAAATTCCCACTAGTATATATGAAAGTGATAACATAGGAGACTCTCTATCATGAAGATCATGGTGCTACTTTGAAGCACAAGTGTGGTAAAAGGATAGTAGCATTGTCCCTTCTCTCTTTTTCTCTCATTTGTTTATTTGGGCCTTTTCTCTTCTCTTTTTTTATGGCCTCTTTTTTTCTCTTTTTTTATTTTTTGTCCGGAGTCTCATCCTGACTTGTGGGGGAATCATAGTCTCCATCATCCTTTCCTCACCGGGACAATGCTCTAATAATGATGATCATCACACTTTTATTTTCTTACAACTCAAGAATTACAACTCGATACTTAGAACAAGATATATGACTCTATATGAATGCCTCCGGCGGTGTACCGAGATATGCAACACTACAAAAAAAGACACATCCGTGACATTTTGGGCCGAACGAATTTTTTTCTGTCATACATATGACACTTCTATGACAATAATTGTGACAAAACCCGGTATCATCATAGATGTGGTGGGCTCCTACTTCTATGACAAAAAATCATGACAGAAAATGGGATTTTCGTCCTGGGCGGGCCGGAGACGCAGCTGCATGACATTCTTTGGGCCGTCCATGAAGGAAAAAACCATGGTAGAAGCGAGGGGGGGATTTCGGGGAGTTCCCGGTTATGGTGGGAGGTCGGGGGCCGAGCGATGTGCGTTTCTCTCGTACACGTACGCGCGTGTGTGCGAGGCGTTGGCTCTAACTGAACCTGAGCGAGGCGTTGGGCTCTAACTGAACCCGAGCGATTGCACTGCAGGCTACGCGTTACTGAACCCGAGCGATCGATCGATGGCTCTTAACTGAACCGGATCGAGCGATTCCTTCGCTACTGCTGCTAACTGAAGCCAATCGATGCTGCCTCTGGAATGAACAGTGAGCATTGCGGGGGGTTTGGATGAACAGTGAGCGGTGGCGTTGCCTCTGGATGAACAGGACCCCGTGGTGTGGTGGAGGGCTGGATGAAAAGTAGACGGTGGAGGGGTGCCCATGGAGGGGTGGTTGAACAGGACCCCGTGGTGTGGAGGGCTGGATGAATAGTAGACGGTGGAGGGGTGCCCGTGGAGGGGTGGTTGAACAGTAGCCGGTGGAGTAGCGCGCGGTGGGGGCTGGATGAACAGGAGCCCGTGGAGGCTGGAGGAGGTCGACGGTGGAGATGAACAATATCACGTGGAGTCCTGTTTTGCGGTATGCCACACCCCTCCCGATGAACAGGACCCCCGTTTCGACCGTAGCGCTCCAACACAAGTCTGTTTCATCTGTTTTGCGGTACGCCACACCCCTCCCGATCAACGGACCCCCGTTTCGACCGTAGGAGGTCCGTTTCGTCCGTTTTGCGGTACGCCAGACCCCTCCCGATGAACAGGATCCCGTTTCGAACGTGGTCGGTCAAACACAAGGTCGTTTCCTCCGTTGTGCGGTACGCCAGGCCTCGTTTCCATCGCCTGTTCCGTCCAAGCCCTCCCGATGAACACGACCACGCATTCCGTTCCGACCCAGCCGGTTGGCTCCCACGCGTTCCTTTGCCTCCCAATGAACACGATGCATTCCGTTGCCTCCCCATGAACACGACGCATTCTGTTGCCTCCCCATGAACATGACGCTGACGTTGTTTCTCCGTTCCGACCCAGCCATGTACACGAGCCCTGGCCGTACGTATGCGCGAGTAGGCGTTCGAGACCCTGCCCGTATGTACGTACGTGGCCGTATTTTCTTTCTTGCACCCTGGCCGCTGTATGTACGTGTACATGCTACGTGCGCGCCTCTACTACGACACGTATGCGCCTCTACTACGACACGTGCGCGCCTCTACATTAACCAGTATATATGTACGTACACGTTCGCGACCAGAAAGACAACGCTACGTACGCTTCGACCAGGTGAGTCCCGACTGTCAGGCACTTCCTTGCGTGCGAAGATGTAGCTGGTGGGTCCCAGCAGTCAGGGGGGCAAATCGTTTTTTTTGCCCGGATGCACTTCCTTGTGTGCAAAGGTGTAGCTGGTGGGTGCCAGCAGTCAGGGGGGAAACATTTTTTCGTGAAATACAGTGGCCCATCCAGTGGGTCCCCGCTGTCAGGTGGAGAAATAATTATTTTGCACGTAATAAGGAGGCACTTCCTTGCTGCGGCCGTGGACCCAGCTGTCAGCCTCTCCACGTACAGTCCACGTCCGATGGAAGCCATTCCTTGACCACGTTGACCACGCCGCGCCGAGAGCACCAGGGCGGTGGACGATGGCGAGGCCTAGGAAGGGGACGACACGGAGCCAGGGAAGACGCGGAAGTGGATGCCCACGCGTAGAGGAGTACGAGGGTTCACTGGTTTGCTGTGGTGTGAGGCTGCCGTCGCCACAGAATAACAGGGGTGTCGGTGAGTAGAGGGATGGCCTGGCCAGCGGTGGGAGTAGTAGGGGCGGTGAGGCCTCCACCGCATCGCAGCCGGCCACGGGAGTCAGGAGCACGAGGCACGACCGGCGCTGGTTTGGGCGGCTGGAGCAAGAAGACCAGAGGTCGAAGAAGCACTACGGCCATTGGATGGACATCGTACGGTCACTGGAGCTAGAATCGTGCATACTGACTAAGTTGACAAAGCCCTCCGTCCCCGTCAACTTAGTAGGCCCACAAGTCAGCCTGCCACTATGCTGGGTCACAGCTAACAGGGGGAGTATTCATTTTTTTTGTGCGTAATAAGGAGGCACTTCCTTGTGTGCGAAGATATAGTTGATGGGTCTGAGCTGTCAGCGGCGGTAACGTTTTTTCGTGAAATACAGAGGCCCTTTCGGTGGGTCCCTGATGTTAGGTGGAGAAATCATTATTTTGCGTGTAATAAGGAGGCATTTCCTTGCGTGCAGCCGTGGACCCAGCTGTTGGCCTCTCCACGTACAGTCCACTTCAGATGCATGTCGGTCGTTGACCACGTTGACCAGGCCGCGCTGAGAGCACCAGGGCGGTGGACGACGGTGAGGCCTAGGAAGGGAATGACACGGAGGCAGAGAAGACTCGGCAGTTTTTTCCCACGTGGAGGGGAGTATGACTGTACGAGGGTTTACTGGTTCGTCTGCCGTCGCCGGAGAATAACAGCAGGTGTGGGTGAGTAGAGGGATGGCTAGGCCAGCGATGGGAGTACGGTGGGGCGGTGAGGCCTGCGCGGCAGCACAGTCGGCCGCGGGGAGGAGGGAGTAGGCAGTCCCGCCGGTGCTTGTTTGAGCAGCTGGAGTAGGAAGAGCAGAGATTGAAGAAGCACGTCGGCCGTTCGATGGACATCCAACAGTCACTGCTTGTGCGTCAACCTTTTTTTAGGAAAGCCTCAAATCTATGGAAAACAACATACAACCCATCTGCCATTATTTCTAATAATTTACAGCCCATTTGCTAATTCTTAAGGTTTTTTTGGAGCCCATATTCTTTTTGTTAGCATTACAGCCCATATTGTGGCCACGGTTAAAAAACTATACGAAATTTTGCATATTTCGGTGCGGTCCGAACTGTTTTTAATCCCGAAATTTTGACTCACATTCAAAATGATTTTAAAAATAAATGTATATCAATATAAAATCCAACAAATTCTCCATGCATAAAAATTAATGTAATTTAAAATCTCGAAATGAAAAAAAAGATATTTGAAACTAATTGCCGGTTTGATGTGTTTTAAAAATGTACAGCCCATTTCTCATTACTGATGGGCCATTTTCTCGGCCAGCCGAATGAAAGCTCTCCTCGTCTTGAAAGATTTGCAGCCCAACAGGCCTGACAAAGCGACTTACTTGGCAAATCACAAAAAAACTGGGCTGTGGCCATGGACCCAGCTGTCAGCCTCTCCACGTACAGTACTCTTCCGATGGAAGTCGTTCCTTGACCACGTTGACCACGCCGCGCGGAGAGCACCACGGCGGTGGACGACGGCGAGGCCTAGGAAGGGGATGACGCGGAGCCGAGGAAGACGCGGCAGTGGAAGCCCGCGCAGAGAGGAATACAAGGGTTCACTGGTTCGGCTGCGGTGTGAGGCTGTCGTCACCGCAGGGCCTGGCCAGCGGTGGGAATAGTAGGGGCAGTGAGGCCTCCGTGGCAGCACAGCCGGCCACGGGAGGCAGGAGCATGCGGCACGACCGGCGCTACTTTGGGCGGCTGGAGCAAGAAGACCAGAGGTTGAAGAAGCACTACGGCCGTTGGATGGACATCGTACAGTCACTGGAGCTAGAATCGTTCATATTGACTAAGTTGACAAAGCCCTCCATCCCCGTCAACTTAGTAGGCCCACAAGTCAGCCTCCCACAATGGTGGGTCCCAGCTAGCAGGGGGTATTCATTTTTTTGTGCGTAATAAGGAGGCACTTCCTTGCGTGTGAAGATATAGCTGGTGGGTCCGACATGTTAGCGGGGGGGACGTTTTTTTCGCGAAATACAAAGGCCCTTCCGGTGGGTCCCAGCTGCCAGGTGGAGGAATCATTATTTTGCGCGTACAGTCCATAGCCGATAGATGTCGTTCCTTGACCACGTTGACCAGGCCGCGCCGAGAGCACCATGGCGGTGGACGACGGCGAGGCCTAGGAAGGTGATACGTTGGATAATTTTTTATTGCTCCATGCTATATTATCTACTGTTTTGGACTATATTGGGCTTTATTTTCCACTTTTATATTATTTTTGGGACTAACCTATTAACCGGAGGCCCAGCCCAGAATTGCTGTTTTTTTGCCTATTTCAGTGTTTCGGATAAACGGAATATCAAACGGAGTCCAAACGGAATAAAATCTTCGAGGACGTGATTTTCTCACCGAACGTGATCCAGGAGACTTGGACCCTGCTCCAAGGAACAAAAGAGGCGGTCACGAGGGTGGGGGGCGCCCCCCCTAGGGTGCGCCCCCTACCTCGTGGGCCCCTCATTGCTCCTCCGGCGTACTTTTTCCTCCTATATATACACACGTACCCCCAAACGATCAGAAGAGGAGCCAAAAACCTAATTCCACTGCTGCAACTTTCTGTATCCACGAGATCCGATCTTGCGGCATGTTCCGGAGCTCCGCCGGAAGAGGGTCGTCATCACGGAGGGCTTCTACATCATCCTAGCCCATCCGATGAAGTGTGAGTAGTTTACCTCAGACCTTCGGGTCCATAGTTAGTAGCTAGATGGCTTCTTCTCTCTCTTTGAATCTCAATACAAAGTTCTCCCCCTCTCTTGTGGAGATCTATTCGATGTAATCTTCTTTTTGCGATGTGTTTGTTGAGACCGATGAATTGTGGGTTTATGATCAAGTCTATCTATGAATAACATTTGAATCTTCTCTGAATTCTTTTATGTATGATTGGTTATCTTTGCAAGTCTCTTCGAATTATCCGTTTGGTTTGGCCAACTAGATTGGTAGTTCTTGCCATGGGAGAAGTTCTTAGCTTTGGGTTCGATCTTGCTGTGTCCTTACCCAGTGACAGAAGGGGCAGCAAGGCACGTATTGTATCGTTACCATCGAGGATAACAAGATGGGGTTTATTTCATATTGCATGAATTTATCTCTCTACATCATGTCATCTTGCTTAAGGCGTTACTCTGTTTTTAACTTAATACTCTAGATGCATGCTGGATAGCGGTCGATGAGTGGAGTAATAGTAGTAGATGCAGAATCATTTCGATCTACTTGTCACGGACGTGATGCCTATATACATGATCATGCCTAGATATTCTCATAACTATGCTCAATTCTGTCAATTGCTCAACAGTAATTTGTTCACCCACCGTAGAATACTTATGCTCTTGAGAGAAGCCACTAGTGAAACCTATGGCCCCCGGGTCTATTCTCATCATATCAATCTCCATCACTTTAATCTTGCTTTGCTTTTTTACTTCGCTTTTACTTTTTACTTTGCATCTTTATACCAAAAATACCAAAAAATATTATATCTATCAGATCTCACTCTCGTAAGTGACCGTGAAGGGCTTGACAACCCCTAATCGCGTTGGTTGCGAGTAGTTATCACTTTGTGCAGGTACGAGGGACTTGGGCGTGGGCTCCTACTGGATTGATACCTTGGTTCTCAAAAACTGAGGGAAATACTTACGCTACTATGCTGCATCATCCCTTCCTCTTCGGGGAAAACCAATGCAAGCTCAAGACGTAGAAAGAAGGATTTCTGGCGCCGTTGCCGGGGAGTCTACACAAAAGTCAACATGCCAAGTACCCATCACAATCCCTATCTCTCCCATTACATTATTTGCCATTTGCCTCTCGTTTTCCTCTCCCCCACTTCACCCTTGCCATTTTATTCGCCCTCTCTCTCTCTCTATCCTCCCTCTCCTTTCTCGCTTGCCTTTTTGTTTGCTCGTATGGTTGGAATATTTGTTTATTTATTACTAAACAGTGAACCTAAGATCTATGGATCCTCATCCGCTTGCCAATCTTTTTAAGAGATCCAATTATGATGAACCAATTCCTAGTGATTTGGATGCAATAGATTATCTTTATAAGCTTTTGCCTGAAATCCGTAAATCTGAAAATTGTGATGAAGTGCTTCACGATAGATCTTTGAATAAAAAGCATGATTGCAATGATTTTATTATAAATTCTCTTGATGTCAATTGTGCTAATAATATGCAAAACCCTAAGCTTGGGGATGCTAGTTTTGCTATGTCCTCTACTTGTTGCAATGATCATGATTGGGGTGATTCTTCTTTTGATCTTGAAAATTTATTTCAACCCCATGATGAATATGAGATTGATTATAATGTTTGCAATAATATTAAAAGTGGGTTTGGAAAGGTCATGACTTTAGTTAATGTTAATCCCACTATTTTGGAAGAGTGTCAACTTTGCATGCATGTGGATCGTGTTGAAAATATTTTATGTGATAGCTGTTTTGTTGAATTTTCTTATGATCCTACATATAATTATTATGAGAGAGGAAAATATGGTGGTAGAAATTTTCATGTTACTAAATTACCTCTCGTTATGTTGAGATTGCTATTGTTTCTTCCCGCTTCCTTGCATATGCTAGTTTTTGCTTGCCTTGATAATTTGTTTGCCTATAAGATGCCTATGCATAGGAAGTATGTTAGACTTAGATGTGTTTGTCACGTGTTTTATGATGCTCTCTTTGTGCTTCAATTCTTGTCTTTCATGTGAGCATCATTGAAATATTATGCCTAGCTATAAGGCTTTAAAGAAAAGCGCTTGTTGGGAGTCAACCCAATATTTATCCTTGCTGTTATTTAATAAATAAATTATTTAGCCTCTGTTTTGGTTGTGTCTTTTGTGTTTAATTAGTGTTTGTGCCAAGTAGAACCATTGGGAAGACTTGGGGAAAGTCTTGTTGAACTTGCTGTAAAAAACAGAAACTTCAGCGCTCACGAGAACTGCTGTCATTTTTATTTGAAGAGTGCTATTTAGTTAATTATTTTTGCAGATGATTAATAGATAAATTCCTCACGTCCATAAATTTATTTTAGAATTTTTGGGGTTCCAGATCTTGCGCTAGCTACAGATTACTGCAGGCTGTTCTGTTTTTGACAGATTCTGTTTTTCGTGTGTTGTTTGCTTATTTTGATGAATCTATGGCTAGTAAAATAGTTTATAATCCATAGAGAAGTTGGAATACAGTAGGTTTAACACCAATATAAATAAAGAATGAGTTCATTACAGTACCTTGAAGTGGTCTTTTGTTTTCTTTCGCTGAGCTCACGAGTTTTCTATTTTGAGTTTTGTGTTGTGAAGTTTTCATGTTTTGGGTGAATTCTTTTGATGGATCATGGAACAAGGAGTGGAAAGAGCCTAAGCTTGGGGATGCCCATGGCACCCCCAAGATAATCCAAGGACACCAAAAAGTCAAAGCTTGGGTATGCCCCGGAAGGCATCCACTCTTTCGTCCACTTCCATCGGTAATTTACTTGGAGCTATATTTTTATTCACCAACATGATATGTGTTTTGCTTGGAGTGTCTTGTATTATTTGTGTCTTTGTGTCTTAGTATACCACAATCATCCTTGCTGTACACACCCTTTTAGAGAGCCATACATGAATTAAAATTCGATAGAATACTCTATGTGCTTCACTTATATCTTTTGAGCTAGATAATTTTGCTCTATGTGCTTCACTTATATCTTTTGAGCGTTATAATTTTGCTCTATGTGCTTCACTTAGATCTTTTAGAGCATGATGGTGGATTTGTTTTAAATAAACTATTGATCTCTCATGCTTCACTTAAATTATTTTGAGAGTCTCTTAATAGCATGGTAATTTGCTTAATAATAATATGATTGGTATTCAAGATTTGTGAAACTTTCTTTTGAGTGTGTTGGATACTAAGAAAAGATTGAAGCATGATAATTGTTTTGAGATATGGAGGTGATAATATTAAATTCATGCTAGTTGAGTAGTTGTGAATTTAAAGAATACTTGTGTTAGAGTTTGTGATTCCCGTAGCATGCACGTATGGTGAACCGTTATGTAAGGAAGTCGGAGCATGATTTATTTATTGATTGTCTTCCTTATGAGTGGCGGTCGGGGACGAGCGATGGTCTTTTCCTACCAATCTATCCCCCTAGGAGCATGCGCGTAATACTTTGCTTTGATAACTTCTAGATTTTTGCAATAAGTATATGAGTTCTTTATGACTAATGTTGAGTCCATGGATTATACGCACTCTCACCCTTCCACCTTTGCTAGCCTCTCTAATACCGCGCAGCTTTCGCCGATATCATACACCTACCATATACCTTCCTCAAAACAGCCACCATACCTACCTATTATGGCATTTCCATAGCCATTCCGAGATATATTGCCATGCAACTTTCCACCATCTAGTTCATCATGACACATTCATCATTGCCATATTGCTTAGCATGATCATGTAGTTGACATAAGTATTTGTGGCAAAGCCACCGTTCATAATTTCTTCATACTTGTCACTCTTGATTCATTGCATATCCTGGTACATTGCCGGAGGCATCCATATAGAGTCATACTTTGTTTTAGAATCGAGTTGTAATCATTGAGTTGTAAATAAATAAAAGTGTGATGATCATCATTCAATAGAGCATTGTCCCAATAAAAAAAGAGAAAGGCCAAAGAAAAAAAGAAGGCCCAAAAAAAGAAGAAAATAAATAAAAAGGGGCGATGCTACTATCCTTTTTCCACACTTGTGCTTCAAAGTAGCACCATGATATAGCGAGTCTCATATATTGTGCTTCAAAGTAGCACCATGTCCTTCATATAGAGAGTCTCATATGTTGTCACTTTCATATACTAGTGGGAATTTTACATTATAGAACCTGGCTTGTATATTCCAATAATGGGCTTCCTCAAATTGCCCTAGGTCTTCGTGAGCAAGCAAGTTGGATGCACACCCACTAGTTTCTTTTGTTGAGCTTTCATACATTTATAGCTCTAGTGCATCCGTTGCATGGCAATCCCTACTCACTCACATTGATATCTATTGATGGGAATCTCCATAGCCCGTTGATACGCCTAGTTGATGTGAGACTATCTTCCCCTCCTTTTTGTCTTCTCCACAACCACCATTCTATTCCACCTATAGTGCTATATCCATGGCTCACGCTCATGTATTGCGTGAAGATTGAAAAAGTTAGAGTATGAAACAATTGCTTGGCTTGTCATCGGGGTTGTGCATGATTTGAATACTTTGTGTGGTGAAGATGGAGCATAGCCAGGCTATATGATTTTGTAGGGATAACTTTCTTTGGCCATGTTATTTTGAGAAGACATAATTGCTTTGTTAGTATGCTTGAAGTATTATTATTTTTATGTCAATATAAACTTTTGTCTTGAATCTTTCTAATCTGAATATTCATACCACAATTAAGAAGATTTGCATTGAAATTATGCCAAGTAGCACTCCGCATCAAAAATTCTCTTTTTATCATTTACCTACTCGAGGACGAGCAGGAATTAAGCTTGGGGATGCCTGATACGTCTCCAACGTATCTATAATTTTTGATTTCTCCATGCTATATTATCTACTGTTTTGGACTATATTGGGCTTTATTTTCCACTTTTATATTATTTTTGGGACTAACCTGTTAACCAGAGGTCCAGCCCAGAATTGTTGTTTTTTGCCTATTTCAGTGTTTGGGATAAACGGAATATCAAACGGAGTCCAAACGGAATAAAATCTTCGGGAACGTGATTTTCTCACCGAACGTGATCCAGGAGACTTGGACCCTGCTCCAAGGAACAAAAGAGGCGGTCACGAGGGTGGGGGCGCCCCCCCTAGGGCGCGCCCCCTTGCCTCGTGGGCCCCTCGTTGCTCCTCCGGCGTACTTCTTCCTCCTATATTTACACACATACCCCCAAACGATCAGAAGAGGAGCCAAAAACCTAATTCCACCGCCGCAACTTTCTGTATCCACGAGATCCCATCTTGGGGCCTGTTCCGGAGCTCCGCCGGAAGAGGGCCGTCATCACGGAGGGCTTCTACATCATCCTAGCCCCTCCGATGAAGTGTGAGTAGTTTACCTCAGACCTTCGGGTCCATAGTTAGTAGCTAGATGGCTTCTTCTCTCTCTTTGAATCTCAATACAAAGTTCTCCCCCTCTCTTGTGGAGATCTATTCGATGTAATCTTCTTTTTGCGGTGTGTTTGTTGAGACCGATGAATTTTGGGTTTATGATCAAGTCTATCTATGAATAATATTTGAATCTTCTCTGAATTCTTTTATGTATGATTGGTTATCTTTGCAAGTCTCTTCGAATTATCTGTTTGGTTTGGCCAACTAGATTGGTAGTTCTTGCCATGGGAGAAGTTCTTAGCTTTGGGTTCGATCTTGCGGTGTCCTTACCCAGTGACAGAAGGGGCAGCAAGGCACGTATTGTATCGTTGCCATCGAGGATAACAAGATGGGGTTTATTTCATATTGCATGAATTTATCTCTCTACATCATGTCATCTTGCTTAAGGCGTTACTCTGTTTTTAACTTAATACTCTAGATGCATGCTGGATAGCGGTCGATGAGTGGAGTAATAGTAGTAGATGCAGAATCGTTTCGATCTACTTGTCACGGACGTGATGCCTGTATACATGATCATGCCAAGATATTCTCATAACTATGCTCAATTCTGTCAATTGCTCAACAGTAATTTGTTCACCCACCGTAGAATACTTATGCTCTTGAGAGAAGCCACTAGTGAAACCTATGGCCCCCGGGTCTATTCTCATCATATCAATCTCCATCACTTTAATATTGCTTTGCTTTTTTACTTCGCTTTTACTTTTTACTTTGCATCTTTATACCAAAAATACCAAAAAATATTATATCTATCAGATCTCACTCTCGTAAGTGACCGTGAAGGGCTTGACAACCCCTAATCGCGTTGGTTGCGAGTAGCTATCGCTTTGTGTAGGTACGAGGGACTTGAGCGTGGGCTCCTACTGGATTGATACCTTGGTTCTCAAAAACTGAGGGAAATACTTACGCTACTCTGCTGCATCATCCCTTCCTCTTCGGGGAAAACCAACGCAAGCTCAAGACGTAGCAGAAGGGAGCGACACGGAGCCGGGGAAGACTCGGCAATGGTTGCCCACTCGGTGGGGAGTACGAGGGTTTACTGGTCCGGCTACCGTCGCCGGAAAATAACAGGAGGTGTGGGTGAGTAGAGGAATGGCCTGACCAGCAATGAAGTAGGGTGGGGCGGTGCGGCCTGTGCGGCAGCACAGCCGGCCACGGGAGGCGGGAGCAGGCAGTCCCACCGGAGCTGGTTTGGGCGGCTAGAGCAAGAAGATCAGGTATTGAAGAAGCAGCACGGCCGTTGGATTAACATCCAACGGTCACAGCTGCTAGAATCGTTTGTGGACTAAGTTGACAAAGCCAAAGTACACGTCAACCTAGTAGACCCACAAGTCAGCCTCCAAATCTGTCCCAAACAGCATACAGCCCGAAATTTCTAGCCAGATTCAAATTAATTTTAAATGTAAATATACCTTAATTTAAATTCTATGAAATTTTACCCGCACAAAAACAATGAAATTTAAAATATCAAAATCCGAAAGAAAACAGTATTTTGGAACTAATTGCCTGTTTGCTGTATTTTTTCATTTTAAAGCCCATTTATTATTGCTTATAGCCCATTTTCTGGGCAAAATGCATCCCTCCTCGTCTTGAAAGATTTCCGGCCCAGCGGGGCGTAGAAAAGCAAGTAGGCCTACGTTGGTTATTCTGCAAAAAACAAAATAGCTGGCTAGCCATTTTCAGAAAGGAAAAAAACAAACTGTGCTGGTCATGTGCTAAACATATGAAATGAAAGCCTGGGCTAGACGGGCCAGGCGTCCCGCACAACCCAGTTGATACCCTTCTCCGTCTCGAAAAAACAAAATTACTGCACGCGCTGCTGGGTCCCTACTGTCATCCTCACCATGTACAGTCATCTCCTTATTCCTCTCGGTTGTTGACCATGTTGAAAACACCGGAGGGCGGCGCCGCGGCGAGTGAACCAAGGCGGAGGACGATGGTGAGGCCTTGGATGGGAACGAACAGGAGCCGGGGAAGATCACAGCCAGCCGTGGGAGGCGAGAGCAGGCAGTCCCGCCGGCGCTGGTTTGGCTTTGGCGGCTCGAGGAAGAAGAGACTGAAGAAATGCGACAGACGTTGAATGTCAATCCAACGGTCAAGGTTGGCACAATCATTTGTTGACTAAGAGGACACCAAGTAGCATACTTTTTTATATATAGAAAGAAAATCAAAGACTTGGGAAGGCGTACAGAACAAGCTAGTGTACCAGTAAAGAGACGTTGCCGAGTTTTAGAAAAAAGAAAGACGTGCTCTTGTAGCTGGTTCGAATCCAAACCTAGACTATGACTATATATGGTGCTATGCTACTCTGCAAGTAATGAAACTGACATATCCAACGCTCGCTTCTCCTCTTCTCTACTTACTCTGCCTAGCATCATAAGCTCTGGCCGCAACAACCATGTCCACTGGATGCTCGTCCACCTGCTCTTCAGCAGGCAACAACCAGATATGCGCCAAGTCGCCACCCGTACCATCGCCTGTGGGTCTCACCACACCCCCGCCGGCACACGCACCACAGCCGATTGCTCATCGCAACCCGCTGCCGTTGGTGTGGTGCCACTGCTGCAAATCACGCAGAGTCATCCGTCGTGTCTCAACCACAATCCGCAACCCTGGCCGAGTCTTCAACAAATGCCCGAATCATGGGGTAATAATATGTTTAAGTGTTGTTCTGCTGCTTTCAGTTGCTGATTTTTTTAATAGTTTGGTGATGATCTTCCAATTTGATTCATGTAGAAAAGGGAAGATTCGTGTGATTTGTATTTCTGGGAAGTTGCTGATGTGGGGGAATGCAACTACGCTGATTATTTGGTTAGCCGAGCAATCCCAATACCAGAAGGTTGGGGTGTTGGACAAGTAACTGAAGGAACAGCAGAAGAGGAAGATGCAGAGCAGAAGGTTAAAGATGCAGTTCCTCTGATCATGGCCAAACAACAGCTGCGGAACGGCCTTGACAACAATGAGGAGATGAAAGAGCTTGTGAAGATAATGGGCAAAATCGATGTGCTTTGTAGGATGATTGTCTCTTTATTTGCAGTGTATGTAGCACTCGTGATGCATTCAGTGGCTACGACATGAGCACTTTGCTGAAACTAGTAATGAATGAAACCTGTATAGCAGGCTGGGCGTAGTGTTGTGAACATTTAATGATTTCTACTAACAGAAATCAGGGGGTATCCCCTTTTTCTCATATAAATAAATAAATAGCAGAGGCCCTGTCGGGTCAGCTTTGTTCTCATTCGAAGACGCCGAGCAAATTGCAGTCCAACAGCAAACTATGTCATCAAATTCAAGTTTCATAGCCAAATATGAGTACAACTAAACAACAATGTCATCATGTTTTAGTTGTCATACAATCACCAAACACAAATCAGCATACATAACAAGTGATGTTCTCGCATCAAAATACTAAACAACATGTTCATCAGGTTTCAGTTGTCATAGCAAACACAATTTCACATAGTAGATAAAAAACGTCTTCTGACAGGCAAATACGACAAAAGCAATGTAATCATCATCCGCAGCAGCAGCACCAACATCTTCGCCATGTGTATCAGTCTGAATCGTAATTCCCCACGGTGTCATCTTCTTCTTCGTCCTCAACGTCATCGAACGTTGGCTTCTTCTTGATCAACTCTTGTATGTCCACATCATGACATGCAATCTTTTGCCGGCGTCATTGACGTGATGGTTCTCAAAGATATTAGGAACATCTGTGTTATCTTGTACACCAGGAGCAGTGTAAGCATCATCTTGTTGTGCAACTTCATTAAATGAATTCCTCTGCTCAAACCTTTGCAATACTCTCCAGTCATCGCTACGTGCAAATGTGTCTTCCAAGAAAAATATATGTATTGCTTGATTTGCCAAAATAAAAGGCTCGTTGGTCTGGTACGCCGCCTTGACATTGATGGATTTGAAATAATCATCAGCTCTGGGTTTTGCGATCCTGGAAAACAGGTTATACCAACGATAACACAACAGAACCACACACCGATGATCCTCGAAACTGGAGATATACTGCAACTGAACAATGTCTGTTATGTTAGCATACATTTCAGTTGTCTCTTTGTCATACGTATCTGTGCGCATGATGGCACTGTTTTGTGTCTTCCTGCCTTCGTCTCGTGCAAGGGTGTTGTAGTGCACATCTCCAACAACGCAAGATTCATAATGTCTTACCCGAGTATCAGGACCCATTGCTAGTGAGTAAAGGGCATCATTAACTGCCTGCCCATCCTCCCGCATCTTCTTAACCTATGGTTAGAAAATAGACAAGCTGATCATCTTATGTACTCAATATATTAAAAAAAACTGACAGTGCACTTCAAAAGCTTACATGGTTCTTGAACCATTTCGCAAATCCTGCCATAACCAGTTTGTCAATGTTTCTTGGATTTTGCAGCAGTAACTCCTCTTTGTAGATGCTGCACAACATAGTGATCGCGTCAAACATCTAAATATATAAGAATGTGCTGCAAGTTTAGTAGATTACGATGTATAAGCTGCAGTACTGCACTTACTTGATATAAGGTAGTATCTCAGGACAGTTATTCAACACATACCAAACCATTTTGTCCAAATCTTTAGGTTTGTCCTCTTGTCGACTCTTCCCTGTAACTCGAACAGAATAATCAAAAACATTGAGCCCGAGATTGTCTTCACCCACCTCTTTGCTAAGCCGATCAGCTGTTTCAATGTATTTTGAGCAGAATGTCAACGCTTCTGTAGCAATGTAGGCCTCTGCAATGGAACCCTCGGGTCTAGCTCTATTCCTAACATAGCCCTTGAAAGTGCCTAGCCTCCTTTCAATAGGGTACATCCAGCCATACTGTACTGGACCTCTAAGTAGTGCCTCATCAGGTAGATGAACAGCCAAATGCGCCATCACATCAAAGAAGGCTGGAGGATATATCTTCTCAAGGTCGCATAGGATAGTTGGTATCTTGTCTCTAAGATGCCCCAAAGCATCTATCCTGATATTCCTACTGTAGAGTTCCCTAAAGAATTGTCCCAACTCTGCAACTGCTCTGTATAAGTCAGGGCGGCCCAATCCTCTAAGGATAACAGGTAAAACCCTTTGAAGTAGGACGTGGCAGTCATGAGTTTTCAACCCTTGTACCTTGTTTCCATCTGCACTGACTCTCCTTTCAGGGTTGGAAGCAAATCCATGTGGGAATCTCACACATGACAGGACCTCACAGAATTCTTTTCTTTTTACCTTGTCCAAGACGTACACAGCTGGTGCCATATCCCGTGGTTTACCTTCATCTTGCACCTGCAATCCTTTCTGATACCCAGGTGTGTCAAATCAATCCTAGATTTTAAGGTACCTTTCTTCTTGCCTTCAATATTAAGAAGTGTGCCGATAATGTTGTCACATATATTTTTCTCGATGTGCATCACATCAAGATTATGCCGCAGATCCAAATCTTTACAATACTCCAAGTCCCACAAAGTGGACCTGCGGGTAAACAATAATCTCTCTTCTACCCTGCCACACTTCCTTTTCACGCTACCATTACCAGGATGGTTTCCTGGTGTAATATGCCTGACCTTCTCTGATTCCACTTGCAACTCATCGGCAGTGAGCCTCTTTGGCGCATCATGGTTTTCATGCTTTGCATTGAACACATGTCTTCGGTATTTTCTAGGATGTGGCTTGTCCTTGGCAAGGAAACGGCAGTGTCCAATGTCACAGATCTTGCTAAGTATTGCGTATGACAGCAGATTCCTGTCACAGCGAACACATGCATTATAACCATGTGTTGTTCGCCCTGACATAGTGCCCAAAGCCGGATAATCATGGATGCACCAAATTATAACAGCACGCAGAAAGAAATCAGCTGGTGGGCTGCTATATAGGTCTTGAGTGAGAACACCCTTCCATAGTTGTTGAAGTTCCTCCACAAGAGGCTCCATGAACAAATCAAAATCCTTTCCAGGACTTTTTGGACCTAGGATGAGCAAGGCCATCATGTAGTTTGATTCTTTGGTGCAGACATTTGGAGGCATGTTGTAAGGGATAACAAGCACTAGCCACACGCTATATGTGGCGCTCTGGTGGCCAAATGGGTTAAATCCATCTGAAGCTAAGCCAAGTCTAATGTTTCTCGGGTCAACAGCAAACTCTTTGTGTTTATCATTGAAGCTTTTCCACTCACTACCATGAGATGGATGGCTCATTACATTCTGATCTCTGTACTCCTGGTTCCTAGAATGCCATAGTACATCCTCTCTTGTTTCAGCATCATGAAACAACCTCTGCAATCTTGGTGTAATTGGAAAATGTCTCAGAACATTATGAGGAATCCTCTTCATAGTATCGCCATCTTTCCATCTTGATGATTTTCATTTCGGGCATTCACTTAAGTTGGCATAATCCTTCCGGAATAGAACATAATTATTATTACAAACATGGATCATATCATATCCAATTCCAACTGCACGAAGGAAATTCTTCATTTTACTGTAGGTGTGTAGCAGCTCAGACGCATCTGGGAAAGATTTGCGGAAAGCAGCCAACATCGCATCGAATGATTTGTTGGTCATCCGCATAGATGTCTTCACCTGAAGAAAGGTGACCATAGCTGAGAATACTGACAACTTATTTCCTGGGGTGACAGCAATGTTGCATTGTTCCAACATGCGGGCCCACCGTTTTTCTTCTGCAGGTGAAAGTTCACGGAATGCACGAGCATTTCATAGCATTGTTTCAATGTTGGTCAAACTCACTGGCTCCGCCACCACCACCTCCTCCTCCTCTTCCACCTGAGCATCAGGCAGATCAAGATGGTGATCTGCTGCTTCCATGTAGTCAATAACATTGACGTTCACAGTTTCACCATGATGAACCCACCTAGTATATGTGACCGACATCCCATACAAGTGTAGATGATTTTGCACAGTTGACTAGGGTCTTGTAACTGAATTCATACAACTGCTACATGGGCAGAGCACATCTGATTTCGGACCACCGTACTCAGCTCTAATAAAGTTCATGAAGTTTTCAACCCCCTCGACATATGCAGCGGAGAATCTTCGAGCAGAAGTTATCCAAGTCCTGTCCATCTGTTAGACATACAAATTAGTTCTTCTACTAGATATTACAGGAAAAACATATATGCTTTTTTATGAAGTCCAGAAAAAGAATACCTAGGTCTATGTCTAAAGCTATGGCAAGATATTTGGACGAGCAGATCTAAGTAACGAAATATATGTAAAGCTAACTCAGAAAACAGATTTGAGTGCCAAATTATGGCAGGCTGTTTCAGCAGTCAATGAGGCCGAGCACACAGCCATCGAACTATCGAAGGCCATCGCAGCAACAAAGATCGAGTATAAAACGGTATAGAGCCATTTCACCTAACAGATTGGCTACTAGACCATGGCAATCTACGTCACAATAAATATATGGCAGGATATTTTAGCAACTAATCGGCCTTGGCATGCCATCTCAGCTAAGCAGATTGAGTGCAGAATAGGGCAAGGAAGCTTCTTAAGCAGAGCATATTGACAGAAAACTACTTTGGCAAACAGTGAGATTAACATCGTCTATCAGCTAACATTCAGCGCTACACCGACATGAATGGGGCCTCAGTCTAGAATGCGCGTACCGTGGGAGAAGCTGACTGCTGTGCGTCTCCACACGAACGTCGCCAGCGGTGGTGGCGCTGACCGCTGTGCGCCTCCACAAGAACGTAGCCAAAGGTGGCGGCGCGGCTAGAAGACGGCAGTCTACGAGAGCGTAATGTGGGAGCCAGAGGATCGCCGAACTACGGCGCCGACGTATCGGCGCGGCGGGGAGGGCGGCTTTGGCGGAGCGAATGGAGTGGAGGGGGACAGGGGGAGGGGGGTTTGGGGAATATTATTGGTTAGTTGGCCGAAGGGCTGTTGAATCGGATTTGGGGGGAATTTTTGGGTGTGGGGGGAGGATTTTCGCGTGGTGGGCGGGGGGAGTTTGGCGCATGGTCGGTTTCTCCAAGTGCAGTCCCACGTGTCAGTGAAGAGGCAAGCCGAAGCGCGTTCCGTTTGCGTGAGCCGTGTGCAGGACCGAACATGTGTGGGGTGCAATGCGACCGCGACAGGAGTGTTGTGAGTGTACCGCCTTTTTTCCTTTTAAACTAGGTGCTTCGCCTCCTCAAGAAAAAATTGTTGCTTCGCGCGATCCATCGATACTACTACTAGTAATCCCGACTAAAACGGCGCGGCCGGGTCTTTTCCCGCGCGATATGCTAGGAGGTTGGCTTAGTTGGGTTTTTCAGGACGAGTAATGCTACACCTACATAATCCCAGTTATGTAATTAACGTAACGTGAAACATGTGAGCTGTTGATTGTAGATTGGGGGAGGGAGGGGCCCACCACCATGAAAATCAGGGGAGGAGAGAGAGAGGCAATTTACGTTAACCCTTTCGTAGGTTCCCGTAGATGTAGAAAGATGTGAAATGCGTGAATGTGTAGTGGACGTACTATTGGAGTGCCTAAGATAATTTGTGTATGTATAGACCCTATGTGTTTGTTTTACTTCGCATGTTAGATTTGTCTCGGTTCAATAAAAATCAGAGTTGGTGATGATGGTGTGCCTGTCATCCTGCAATCTAGGCCGTCCGATCTATATCTAACAGATAGGAAGGAAACTATGACAATTTACCCGCACTCTTCTCCACATTTGCAGATAAGGCTTTCCCTTGTTCATCCTTTTCTCCCATAAGATCTTGATCTTCCGTGCAACGCAAGGGCATCTTGCTAGTACTCCTACAATATGTATATTATTGTGAAAGTTCATATACACCGGCCGAGATTAATGCAAACATGGCAGATTTTCATTACATTTCAAACTTTTATAGGACAGAAAAATAAAAGAAATCCGACCCTAAACCTATTCTACGGCGGCGACCGACGTCCTCCATCTGCGATCTCTATGTACGGGGGCGGGGTTCAAGACCCGTGAAGTGAAGGTGCGGTCTTCGACGAGGAAGAGTAGAACACGGGATACAGACCGGCCAGTTGGCACACCATGCCCTGCCGCCTCCCATGCCCTACTCATCCTCGGAGGAGTACCCGACCTCGGCGGTGCCGGACGTTGGACGGCGGCAAGTAGGACGCGTGGCTGACGGTGCTCCCGTCGTCGGCCGCCAGCGTGGCCACTGCTTGTGCGGTCGCGTCCGAGTCCGGCTACGCCGCTATTGCGTCGCGAGAGGCGACTTGAGCGAGGGCGGCAACCTTGAGCTTCATCCCCGAAGACAAGCTCTCCCGCAGAGCGTTCACACTTGCGGTCATGGCAGATGTGCTGCCAGGTAGGAGGACGATGTGCTATGGTGTGGAGGTTAGCTGGGCGTTGCCGCTTTAAGTAGCGCATTCCGGTGAGGCCAAGCGTCCGGGTGCTTCATTAAGTCACCGGAGTTGGTTCCTCGGGCACTGAGCCTCTTAACGATGACATACGAACGGACGACATGAATGTGGGTAGCTGGCGCCGGCTGGGAACGCATCGCGCAACGGCGCGAGGGACGAGGGTTTTGGTGTGCCAGGGTAGTCAGCTGCGGTCGTGGCAACGTTGGAGATGCCCTTTACTCACATGCGATCCCCTCATGTCATTGAAAAAGCAAGACGACCCGGCATGGTCTCAGGTCCAGAGGATGCAGTTGGCCGTGCTACACCACTCCGCGGACGCGTCGCGGCGCCCCGTGCATCCTCGATGAGCCGGGTGTTGGGGTGTGTTTGGATTGTGGCCAAAGTGCACCTTACCAAAATTTTGGTCATGACCCAAAGATTGGTCTTTGTTTGGATGGTTGCCATTTTTTTGGCATGCCAATGAACTCTAGCCAACTCTAGTTCATTTTTCTTGCCAATGTCGGCCAAATCATGGGCAACCAATACCTCAACCAAAATTTTGGTCATGACCCAAAGATTGGTCTTTGTTTGGATGGTTGCCATTTCTTTGGCATGCCAATGAACTCTAGCCAACTCTAGTTAATTTTTCTTGCCAATGTCGGCCAAATCATGGGCAACCAATACCTCAACCAAAATTTTGGCTACCCAATACTTTGATGGGGCAACCTTGGGCACAAACCAAACATATCGTTGGTCGTGCCACAGCACTAACGCCACCCTCGGCACACTGAAACCGACCGTGTCTAGCTACGATATGAGTGTGTCACTCACCGCATTCGTCGTGTCCAGAGGCGGTGCTAGAGCTGCACCCCGTTGTTGGCCCCAACGACCCACATGAACGGTTGTCGGTGGCGAGGAGGTCGTGGGCCAGCTCCTCCATTGGACTAGTCTGTCCCACATGTCGGTTTCCCTATTTTCCCGGCCATATTTGAGCGTCAGTGCTCCACGTTGTGCATTAGGCCTTTCACTATGTAGGCCAAGCGAGACAACTTATTGTTTATTTGAGCCGTTCAAGTATAATCATGTGGTGTTTGCTTATTTCTCATTCCTCTCCAACCCTCTTCTCCGTCGATCATGTCGCCCTCCAGTCAAGTCCATCCTCCCGCATGCCTCATTTGAACATTCTGCCGAGTATCATTCGCATGTACCCACCCTAGTCCTCTTTCAATAGATCTCCAGACCCCAAGATGAAATCGAGAGGGAACGAGTGGGGGCACGTGATACCTAAGGCGCATTCAAAATTTTGAACCTGTGATCATAGCATCCGCAAATCATATATAAAGGGTATTCAATGCTCGTTTCGTTTTTGAACATACAATATACTCCCTCCTATCCTTTCTAGTTTACATATAAGTTTTATGTGTAGTCAAAGTATCTCTACTTTGATCAAAAAGGTATCAACATTCAACAACGCACAATCAATATTGTTAGATTCGTACGTACTCCTAGATTTGTACTCGAGATGGTTTCCAATTTGACTATTGACAAGATTAATAGTACATGAGATGTATAATGTTAAAATTATATCATTGGAAACTCCTTTCACATACGAATTTGACCGAATGCTTTGTGTAAGTTGCATGTCATATATTATTACTCTAACATTTGGTCAAAGTTAGCCTCGAAAAACGCATTAGACCCTATATGCTTTGTGTAAGTTGCATGTCATATATTATTACTCTAACATTTGTATAAGTTGCATGTCATATATTATTACTCTAACATTTGGTCAAAGTAGTATAGTGGAAGTGGATCCTCTGACGTAGGTATCCCTGCCTTACCCTCCCTTTCGGTCACTTACTGACGGACCCCATGCCTTCTAGGCCCCGCATGTCAGTTACTCAATGGGTTCGTCCACGTCAGGGGATCCTCATCCGTAGTATACTCCCTCTGTTTTTATTTACTCCGCATAAAACGAAGGGAGTGGTGGTATAATAAATGACGCGGGCGGGGGAGGGGGAGGGACGTCGGTTTGCTCTCAACTGCGGTCCCACAAGCGAGTGAAAACGCAAGACAAAGCGCATTCCATTCGGTGAGCGACGTGGAGGGTCCGGCGTGCTGGGCTGCAACGCGAACACGACAAGAGCGATGTATAGTCAAAATCGATTGGCCGGTTGTCATCAGAACCACTATTCACACCAGAACCTTCGCTGCTCGGCCTACGCCAGCCACTGCCCTAAAACCACACCAAATCTCCAGCCCATTCCCCCACCTTTTGATCCCCTAGCCCGCATCAAGCGTCCCCTAGTTCGCCGGAAAGCCATGGTGCGCCGCAAGATCACTTACTACAAGATGCTGACGCCGGAGCGCCACACAGAAATCGCGGTGGCGGTCAGCGCCACAGACCTCCGTTCCCAAGCTCGCTTTGCGGCGGGCCAATCCCCGAGTTCTCTGGAGCCAAGCTACGAGGAGGAGGAAGCCGATCCAATGTTCATGGCGGAGGTTGCGGCACAGAAGGCCCCCGATGGGTATGATATGATGGACGTCGACTTTGTGTCGGCGTCTGAGTCCCCCATGGTGCAGGCGGACCAGCGGTTCAACATGGCGATACTAAAGGAGGACCGGGAGGCAGAGGCTCAACTCGACACGGAGCGCGCGCATGCCGCTGCCATCGAGGCTCTCCTGCAGGTGGAACCAGATGTCGTGGATGTGAACCGGGCGGCGGAGGCTCAACTTGAGGCGGAGCGCACGGATGCCGCTGCCATCGAGGCCCTCCTGCAGGCGGAACCGGACGTCCTGGACTTGAATCGGGCGGCAAAGGCTCGACTCGACGCAGAGCGCACAGATGCCACTCTCATTGACGCCCTCCTGCAGGCGGAACCGGACGTCCTGGACTTGAACCAGGCGGCGGAGGCTCGACTCGACGCGGAGCGCGCGGATGCCGCTGCCATCAAGGCCCTCCTGCAGGCGGAACCGGACATCGTCAACTTGAACCGGGTTGTGCTCTCGTCCATGCAGAGCGCCCGCACGCTCCGCTTGAACGAGTAGCTGGAGGCCGAGGTCAACCACGGTGCGGAGACACACGTCGGCAGCGACGGCTGGTTAGCGCCGGCAGCCAAAGACGACGAGGCCGTCTCTTTCCGTGAGCAGTGATAGTTTTTCTTTATGTTGTTATTTTTATGGATCTTTTGCTGTGTAAAAACATATATTTGTTATGCAAGTCGCCTGACTTGGGTCAGTCTACCATTTCAGGCGGTTGGATGAATATCCTACGTCTCCTAACCCTTCTTTCCTTCTTCCTCACCTCATCTTCTTCCCCAACAGACCACCGCACGGGCCATACGGATACTCCCCAACATGCGGTTGGATAAACATACTCTATGAACGAAAATTATGTGTCAGCGATAGGATGGCTGACTTTGGTTTATTCACATGCAACAGCATATGTCAGTGAGGGTGCGTTCCCTTGGTTGGGTTTGCGGCATGCAGGAGCGACTGTGTGAGGGTGCGGTGCGACCGCGGCGTGCAGGAGCGACCGTGTGAGGGTGCGGTGCGACCTTGACAGCCGTGCGCAAGTGTACCTCCTTCTCATTTTGAAAACTTTAGGCAAGCTTGGCAAACATGTGTGGCGAAGTTTGGCAATGCAAGGCCTAGACCCAAACAGGATAAGTACGTATGCACTAGGAGTACTAGTGTTAAAAAAGAAAGGCAGGGTTTCCTTCATGGGATTTAATCGATACAAATCCTCGTTTCACGTGTCAATTAATGCATATTTTTTCTCCAAAGACCAAAGAGCTAACCATCTCACTCCTCATCGCTTGATTAATGCAGCGCCATGCAAACCAACCTTCTCACTTCCGCATGCATGCCTGTCGTCTCTCTCTCCCCTGTCCATCTCTCTGCACGCATGCGCCTCTCGCTCTCTCTCCTGTTTCTGCATGCAAGCAGCTCTCTCTGCCTTGGGAAGATGTGAAGCACATGGGAAAGAGAGATGGGATTACTGCAGGCACGCATGCGGTGGAAAGGGATGGAGGGCCCGATTGGAAAGAGCAGCAAAAAAATGCCAATGCGTAGAGCATTGCGGGGAAAACGAAATTTTCTTAGACGCGGACAAAAAAGGACTGGAGAGAGTACTACTAGGAGTACTAGTGCGGTGAGATGGTTTCTCGAAGAAGACGATGGAGAAGCGGAGTCAGCGAAGAGTGAAATGATGGTTGCTTCGTCCGTGCTTTTGTGATTTGACGCCTCACTGCTTTGTGATTTGTGATAGAAGGGACAGGGCAGTAGACTATGTGCTCTATACTGTTGAAAGCACAAGTGCTCCCTAGGTGGTTTTGATAATTGATGACAACATATCTCTTGTTGGACTAACATTTCTATCTAGCATGTTTCAGATAAGTTCAACAATGGAGTGGCATGGACTAAAGGTTGTGGGAACTCCTTCAAGATGCTAAGGACAAAGGATTGGCTAAAGCTTCAAGCTCAAGACTCTTCATTTTACATTTTAGTGATCCAAGATCACATTGAGTCCATAGGAAAAGCCAATACTATCAAGGAGGGATGACGTGTTGCTTAATGAGCCTCTTGCTTCATGTGCTTAATGATATGCTCCAAAATCCTCAGCTACTTTCCCACTTCCACATATGACCTAAACCCTAAGCCAAACTCGGTCCTACCGATTCATTCTATCCGGCGCCACCGAGTTTCACTTGTCATAAGCCACTGCCAAACCCTAGCAATTCGGTTCTACCGTTAGGGATCTCGGTCTCACCGAGATGGGATTGCAAACTCTCTGTTTCCCTTTCGTAACTTTTCGGTCTCACCGAAAGAGCGAATCGGTCCCACCGAGATTGCAGTGTAAACTCTATGTTTCCTTTTTGTAACTTTTCGGTCTCACCGAAAGGGCAAATCGGTCCCACCGAGTTTACCTGACCAACTCTCTGGTTAGCTTATTACCAAACTCGGTCTCACCGAGTTTGTGTAATCGGTCTCACCGAGATTACGTTATGCCCAAACCCTAACCATATCGGTCCTACCGAGTTGCATGTCAGTCCCACCGAAAATCTCTAACGGTCACTAGGTTTACCTTTTCGGTCCGATCGAGTTTGTTGATTCGGTCCCACCGAGATTGGAAAACTGTGTGTAACGGTTGGATTTTGTGTGGAGGCTATATATACCCCTCCACCTCCTCTTCATTCGTGGAGAGAGCCATCAGAACGCATACACAATTCCAACTCATATGTTCTGAGAGAGAACCACCTACTCATGTGTTGAGACCAAGATATTCCATTCCTACCATATGAATCTTGATCTCTAGCCTTCCCAAGTTGCTTTCCACTCAAATCTTCTTTCCACAAAATCCAAATCCTATGAGAGAGAGTTGAGTGTTGGGGAGACTATCATTTGAAGCACAAGAGCAAGGAGTTCATCATCAACACACCATTTGTTACTTCTTAGAGAGTGGTGTCTCCTAGATTGGCTAGATGTCACTTGGGAGCCTCCGACAAGGTTGTGGAGTTGAACCAAGGAGTTTGTAAGGGCAAGGAGATCGCCTACTTCGTGAAGATCTACCGCTAGTGAGGCAAGTCCTTCGTGGGCGATGGCCATGGTGGGATAGACAAGGTTGCTTCTTCGTGGACCCTTCGTGGGTGGTTGCTTCTTCGTGGACCCTTCGTGGGTGGAGCCCTCCGTGGACTCGCGCAACCATTACCCTTCGTGGGTGGAGCCCTCCGTGGACTCGCGCGACCGTTACCCTTCGTGGGTTGAAGTCTCCATCAACGTGGATGTAGGATAGCACCACCTATCCGAAGCACGTGAAAAACATCCGTGTCTCCAATTGCGTTTGGATTCTCCAAACCCTTCCCTTTACATTCTTGCAAGTTGCATGCTTTATTTTCCGCTGCCTATACACTCTTTGCATGCTTGCTTGATATGTATTGTGAATGTTGAAATTATGCCTAAACTCCACTTAAACCGAAAAAGCTTAACAATTGCAACTTTAGCATTAAGTGTCTAATCACCCCCCCTCTAGACACATCTACTTCAAGATCCTACAAGTGGTATCAGAGCTTTGGTCTGCATTGCCTTGGTTTAATCACCATTGGAGGAAGATGGATGTGTCTACCTTAGGGAGTCTTATACATAGAGTGCCTATTCTTGATGGAGAGTATTTTCATGAGTGGAAAAATGAGATGCTTGTAATTTTCAATCAATATCATTTGAACAAGTATATTGCTAGCCCTTGTGCACCTCATATTGATCCTTTGCATCCTACCCTAGATGAAGATATTGACATGATTCGCAATCTTAGAACTATTGAGCTCATCATTAGAGGATTGCCCAAAAATTTGATTGCTAATTTGCCTACTCTTAATTGTGCCTATACTATATGGAAATTTCTTGAGGAACGATTTCCCGATCATTCCTTGAAAAATTTGGATGAAATTCTCCATAAATCTATTGCCTTGAGTAAGATGAACTCTAGTGATCCTAGTTTTGGTGATTATCTATTTGAGCTTGCCAATCTCAAGCGAGCTAAAGGAGATGTTGGAATCATTAGTGATATCATATTCGAAGCTATAAGAATTCATAAAGGTGACCACTTTGATGATCATTTATCTAATGAATTACCCTCTCTAGGAAATGATGAGTCACAAGATCATGGTGAACATGGATACTATGATGATGATGATAGTGACTTCGATCTTGATGATGCAATGAGACATTTTGGTCTTATGGCAAATCTTCGGGGATATGAGTCAGGAGGAAAGGAATGGGTTCTTGATAGTGGATGTACTGATCATATGACCGGAGATGAAGAGATGTTCCGTGAGCTTGCTGAAAATGACGGCCCTCGAAAATATGTCACCTTTGGTGATAATTCAAAGGGTAAAGTGGTTGGCCTTGGTAAGGTGGCCATCTCACATGATAGTTCCATTCAAAATGTCATGCTCGTTGAATCTCTTGGCTACAACTTACTTTTAGTATCTAGACTTGCTGATTTCGGTTTGAATGTCCTATTTACTGAGGTAGAGTGCCAAGTATTTCGTCGAGACAATCATAAAATGGTCTTTACCGGTATGCGTAGAGGTGATCTTTACATTGTCGATTTCTCTAAAAAGGCACAACCTAAAACTTGCTTTATTGCTAAATCCTCAAAAGGTTGGTTGTGGCATAGACGACTAGGTCACGTTGGCATGAGAAACCTTGACAAGCTTATTAAAGGAAATCATATCCTTGGAGTTAACGATGTCATATTTGATAAGGATAGACTTTGCAGTGCTTGTCAAGCAGGTAAACAGGTTGGAGGAAGACATCCCGTGAAGAACATCATGACCACAAGGAGGCCACTCGAGCTACTTCATATGGATCTTTTTGGTCCCAACGCCTACAAGAGTCTCGGTGGAAATTCTTTTGGTCTAGTTATAGTTGATGATTTTTCAAGATTTACGTGGGTGTTCTTTCTTAATGACAAGTCGCAGGTCCAGAAGATCTTCAGAAACTTCGCTAGGAAGGCCCAAAATCAGTTTGACGTGAAGATCAAGAAGGTTCGGAGTGACAACGGAACGGAGTTCAAGAACGCAAATGTGGACACCTTTCTTGACGAAGAAGGGATTTCACACGAGTTCTCGGCTACGTACACACCTCAACAAAATGGAGTTGTTGAGAGGAAGAACCGGACGCTCATCGAAATGGCAAGAACGATGCTTGATGAATACAAGACGCCGAAGCACTTTTGGGCAGAAGCGGTTGAGACAGCTTGTCACGCAACAAATCGCTTATATCTTCACAAGCTACTCGACAATACGGCATACGAGCTCCTCACCAGTAACAAACCCCAAGTTGGATACTTTCGAGTATTCGGCTCAAAGTGCTACATTCTTGATAAGCATCGTCGTTCAAAGTTTGCTCCTAAATCTCATGAAGGTTTCCTACTTGGTTATGTCTCAAACTCTCACACTTACCGTGTCTACAACAATTTCACCCGAAAGGTTGAAGAGACGGTAGATGTGAAGTTTGATGAATCTAATGGCTCGCAAGTAGAGCAATTGCCAATTGATGTAGGAGACAAAGACCCTTCAGAAGCAATCCAAGACTTGTCCATTGGCAAAATTCGTCCAACGGAGGTGAAGGAGAGTACTTCATCCGTCCAAGTGGAAGCTTCTACTTCACGACAAGGTGAACCAAGAATCGACACGGAAGCATCCACAAGTGGGACACACCAAGATGAAGAAGACAAGGAAATGCATCAAGACGAACATCAACAACCTCTTTCTCCACCACGACAAGAGAACAACGACGTCAACAATGAAGAAGGCCAAGAAGAAGAACAAGATGAAGAATATGTTCAATGAAGACCCAAGAAAAAGCTCTCACGAGTTCGAGCAAGAATTGCCAAAGATCATCCCGTCGAGCAAATCCTCAATGATATACAAACCGGGAGAATCACTCGCTCAAAAACTCGTTTAGCTAACTTTTGTGAAAACTATTCATTCATCTCTAGCATTGAACCTATGAAGGTTGAAGAAGCATTGGAAGATCCGGATTGGATAAACGCTATGCATGAAGAGCTACACAATTTTGAGAGAAACCAAGTTTGGACATTGGTTGAGAAGCCCGACAACAACCACAACATCATTGGTACCAAATGGGTGTTTCGCAACAAGCAAGATGAAGATGGACAAGTGGTTCGCAACAAAGCACGTCGCGTCGCCCAAGGATACACACAAGTCGAAGGTATGGACTATGGTGAGACATATGCTCCCGTTGCTAGACTTGAGTCCATTCGCATCTTACTTGCCTATGCTAATCACCATAATATCACCTTGTACCAAATGGACATCAAAAGTGCTTTTCTAAATGGTGAAATAGAGGAGGAAGTTTATGTCAAACAACCTCCCTGTTTTATCAATCCTAAGAAACCAAATCATGTTTACAAACTTCACAAAGCTCTTTATGGTCTTAAACAAGCTCCTAGAGCATGGTATAAATGCTTGACCAAGTTCCTTACTACAAGTGGTTTTGAAATTGGTAAAATTGATTCTACTCTTTTTACTAAAAGGGTTAATGGAGAACTATTTGTATGCCAAATTTATGTTGATGATATCATATTTGGTTCAACTAACCCTCTCTTTAGTGAAAAGTTTGGAAAGCTAATGTCAGAGAAGTTTGAGATGTCTATGATGAGTGAACTCAAATTCTTTCTCGGTTTGCAAATCAAGCAAACTAAGGAAGGTACATTTGTCTCTCAAACAAAGTACACCAAGGACTTATTCAAGAAGTTCAATATGCAAGAATGCAAAGGTATGTCTACACCCATGCCTACTAGTGGACATAATGATTTAACCAAAGATGGTGAACCGGTTGATCAAAAGGTTTATCGCTCTATGATTGGTTCATTGTTATACCTATGTGCTTCACGTCCCGATATTATGCTAAGTGTGTGCATGTGTGCATGATATCAAGCTGCTCCTAAGGAATGTCATCTTAAGGCTATGAAAAGGATAGTGAGATACTTAATCCATACACCAAACTTTGGCATTTGGTATCCTAAGAGATCTTCTTTTGATCTCGTTGGCTATTCCGACTCGGATTATGCCGGAGACAAGGTTGATAGAAAGTCCACTTCGGGTACTTGTCAATTTCTTGGTAGATCTCTTGTGTCTTGGTCTTCCAAGAAACAAAACTCGGTATCCTTATCCACCGCCGAAGCGGAATACATTGCCGCTGGTTCATGTTGTGCTCAATTACTTTGGATGACCCAAACTCTTAAAGATTATGGGATCTATGTGAAACATGTTCCACTACTTTTTGACAATGAAAGTGCTATCAAAATTGGTCATAATCCTGTACAACATTCTCGAACTAAGCATATTGAAGTTCGTCATCATTTCATTCGAGATCATGTTGCTAAGGGTGACATTGATCTTAAGCATGTTCGCACCGATAAGCAATTAGCGGATATATTTACTAAACCTCTTGATGAGAAAGTGTTTTGCAGGTTGAGAGGAGAATTGAACAGCATTGATGCTTCGAACTTGGAGTAGAAACTCCATTGGATACATGCAAGACATGAGCTTATGACTAATCCATGATATATCTCTTATGATAACTATCTTATGTCTTGGATATATTTGCACCTTGCATGTTGTCTAACCCATGTAGGTGCTTGGTTGAATCTAATTCCATGAGATTGCGACTCACTCACATCTTGAGCAATCTCTACATCACCAAGACTCTACACAATGGTGGTTGAAGACAAGGAAGCACAAAACCATTCAAACATATCCTTTAACAAATTCTATGTTGAGCTTCATGATTGTCATTTTTGGATACACAAGTGCTCTTCCTTGCAAGAACTAACCCATGTAGGTAGATGAACTCAAACTCCAAGTGGTGCTCCCAACTCTTGATGAACTACATCAACCTTGAGCACCCACACAAGTTCAACTACATGAGAAAGAACCACACCACCACCCAAGGTATGTTATTCCATCTTAGAGAAGCTTTACTCCAAGACATGAGTCAAAGCAACTCAACAAGATGTGAATACATCAAGATGCTTAAACGAAAAATGGTAACCCCATTTTGAGCTTAAACGATGAGTATGACCTATGATCAAGTGTTCTCACTTGACTCCTAAGTCAATATACTCTAACATAGGTGACTATGTCACCGCCCAACTCTAGATGAAGTTCTCTTGTGTTCTTTTCTGTGTTATTGCATTTGTCTCATGCATGTTTATTTTCTTTCTCTTTTTCAAAAAAAACTTCATCTAGATCTTTCAGTTTCTTCTCTTTTCTCTTTGTTTTTGTTCTGCATTTTCTGCATTCAATTCCTTGCAAATCCTTCAGGTAATTCATTGCAAATCTTTGTTAGATCCTACATGTCTAGTGAGCTGAGGTGACAAATGTCTAGTGAGCTCTACTCAATGAATCTTGTCATCTACAAGCATCACAGTTTTATCCATTGCTTTGTGCTGAGTCTCAAGGACCAAACCTATACGACGGATTCCAGAAAGCCCTTCTTGGAAATTGATGTCAAAGGGGGAGAGAGAGATCACATCAAAGCTTGTAGGAGAGAGAGATCACATCAAGGGAGAGAAAAAATCTCAAGGACCAAACCTACAAGAGAGAAAGTATTAAGGGGGAGAGAGAGACTTCCAGGGGGAGAGAATACTCAAGGATCCCAGATGTCCCAGATGCTTGATGCTTGATGTTCAAGAGGAGAGATGTCACATGTCTTTTTAGGGGGAAAGACATGTTCATTTGTATCTTTCAGCTCTGATTTGCTGTTCCTTATCTTCTCCCAATATCCCATGTAAGATTCTGGGGGAGCAAGACACCTAAGGGAAAGAAATCAGTCAAATTCATTGCATATCTTTATTCTTGGGCACATGTTGAATCCAATGTGGTACCTTGTACTCACTCTCTACATGTCATCCCAGTCTTGGTATTCTTGTGGTTTCTTTTGTTTGCTTTGGCTAGTGGATGTACCTGTGTTATCTAACTTTGTTTGTGCAGGTTCATTCCATCCTAAGCCAACTCAAGACCACAAGGTAAGTATATGCATCAAAATCATGAGTATGAGGAGTTCTTGCTTATGTACATACTGTTTGCAAGAAGGACTCATGAGCATGAAGGTATTTTCCTTGATAATCTTTTGCTCTGATGCATATGGCCAACATACATGTAACACATTGCCTACTCTGTCATGGTTATGCTCTCACATGCCTCTATATTTCATATTTACATGAGTGCATACATGTAGGGGGAGCCTATGCTTGTTACATGTCCTTCCAAAGCTTTACTTGTTGTTCTTTATATCTTTATCTAAAGCCTTGATGTATGTTGCCATCAATTACCAAAAAGGGGGAGATTGAAAGCACAAGTGCTCCCTAGGTGGTTTTGATAATTGATGACAACATATCTCTTGTTGGACTAACATTTCTATCTAGCATGTTTCAGATAAGTTCAACAATGGAGTGGCATGGACTAAAGGTTGTGGGAAGTCCTTCAAGATGCTAAGGACAAAGGATTGGCTAAAGCTTCAAGCTCAAGACTCTTCATTTTACATTTTAGTGATCCAAGATCACATTGAGTCCATAGGAAAAGCCAATACTATCAAGGAGGGATGAGGTGTTGCTTAATGAGCCTCTTGCTTCATGTGCTTAATGATATGCTCCAAAATCCTCAGCTACTTTCCCACTTCCACATATGACCTAAACCCTAAGCCAAACTCGGTCCTACCGATTCTTTCTATCTAGCGCCATCGAGTTTCACTTGTCATAAGCCACTGCCAAACCCTAGCAATTCGGTTCTACCGTTAGGGATCTCGGTCTCACCGAGATGGGATTGCAAACTCTCTGTTTCCCTTTTGTAAATTTTCGGTATCACCGAAAGAGCGAATCGGTCCCACCGAGATTGCAGTGTAAACTCTATGTTTCCTTTTTGTAACTTTTCGGTCTCACCGAAAGAGCAAATCGGTCCCACCGAGTTTACCTGACCAACTCTCTGGTTAGCTTATTACCAAACTCGGTCTCACTGAGTTTGTGTAATCGGTCTCACCGAGATTACGTTATGCCCAAACCCTAACCATATCGGTCCTACCGAGTTGCATGTCAGTCCCACCGAAAATCTCTAACGGTCACTAGGTTTACCTTTTCGGTCCGACCGAGTTTGTTGATTCGGTCCCACCGAGATTGGAAAACTATGTGTAACGGTTGGATTTTGTGTGGAGGCTATATATACCCCTCCACCTCCTCTTCATTCGTGGAGAGAGCCATCAGAACGCATACACAATTCCAACTCATATGTTCTGAGAGAGAACCACCTACTCATGTGTTGAGACCAATATATTCCATTCCTACCATATGAATCTTGATCTCTAGCCTTCCCAAGTTGCTTTCCACTCAAATCTTCTTTCCACAAAATCCAAATCCTATGAGAGAGAGTTGAGTGTTGGGGAGACTATCATTTGAAGCACAAGAGCAAGGAGTTCATCATCAACACACCATTTGTTACTTCTTGGAGAGTGGTGTCTCCTAGATTGGCTAGGTGTCACTTGGGAGCCTCCGACAAGGTTGTGGAGTTGAACCAAGGAGTTTGTAAGGGCAAGGAGATCGCCTACTTCGTGAAGATCTACCGCTAGTGAGGCAAGTCCTTCGTGGGCGATGGCCATGGTGGGATAGACAAGGTTGCTTCTTTGTGGACCCTTCATGGGTGGTTGCTTCTTCGTGGACCCTTTGTGGGTGGAGCCCTCCGTGGACTCGCGCAACCATTACCCTTCGTGGGTGGAGCCCTCCGTGGACTCGCACGACCGTTACCCTTCGTGGGTTGAAGTCTCCATCAACGTGGATGTAGGATAGCACCACCTATCCGAACCACAGGAAAAACATCCGTGTCTCCAATTGCGTTTGAATTCTCCAAAACCTTCCCTTTACATTCTTGCAAGTTGCATGCTTTATTTTCCGCTGCCTATACACTCTTTGCATGCTTGCTTGATATGTATTGTGAATGTTGAAATTATGCCTAAACTCCACTTAAACCGAAAAAGCTTAACAATTGCAACTTTAGCATTAAGTGTCTAATCACCCCCCCTCTAGACACATCTACTTCAAGATCCTACAACTGTACTACATGCGTCCAAGCATGGGAGAAAGAGGAGAGACGTTGCATTTTTCTATTCCTTCAATCAATCAATCAGGGAGCTTCGGCTCCATCTTTTTGGCTTTGGCAACACCGTCCACAATGGTTTCCACGATGCCAAAAGCTATTTTCACATTTGGCTACACATTGGGGACGCCCTTAACCGTACCACTTGGTTTTGCTCCTGTGTGCTATCTATACAAATCTCAATTATATTGATCTAGAAAATTATAGAATAAAGATTAGTAAAAAGGAGGTGATTTTGCCGCGCGGATGGCAGGGGAGGTTTCTTATTTGAGCAATGCTACATCCACGTAATGGTTTATGTAAAGTTACGAACTGATACGATGTGGGACTATTTGATTGGATTAAAGGAGAGGATTAGGCCCACCCCACTTGAAAATCAGGGGGGCATATATAGATTAGATGGAAAGTATACGTAGCAGCTACGTAGCCCTTTGTAAGTCTAGGATTAGGCTTCTTATTTTCGGAGGACGTTGTCCTCGCGGTTTTCTAACATGCGGTCCCACGTGTCAATGCTTTACCAAGCCGATCCGCGTCCCACATGAGGCAGAACAACGACAAAAGCAACACGTGGTTAAGTTGAAGAAGATGAGGGAGAAGCGGATTCAGCAACGAGTGAAATGATGGCTGCTTCGTCCCTCCAACTTAACTGCGGGAAAGGTGCAGCTTTGTGATTTGACGCCTCATTGCTCATTACTACGCCGGCGCCATGACTGGGGTGCTTCACCCCGGCTGCTCTGCACTGTATTCCGATATGGCACGTGGACCCGGTAGCTTGATGTCCCACATGTCGGCGAAAGGGACTAGAAGATTTATGAAAGTGAGCGCTCCACTCTTACGACGGAGGAGTAGACGACACGACGGCCCAGTGAACTGTCACTTGTACTGTATAGTACTATAGTTTTGATGTTTCGCACGATCCATCGATACAAACCCGATTAAACAGGAAAGGGCGGGATTTTTCCTGCGCGGTAGATGATACTGGCCATACATTTCAAAGGCAATTTTAATGTATGCAAACTCAATAATTATAAGTAAGAATATGATATCTAGTAAAACTAAAAACACATATGATTTATTGTGTTAGAGTGTAGTAGTAGTGTTGTATTGCATAGTTGTTAGATGTAACATGCGAGAACGTGTAGAGATGTAGTTTTGGAGGGCCTACAGAGAGAAAAGCGTAATACGGTCACCGAACTTCAGAATAAGCTGATTACGGTCACTATATACGTTCTGTCGTGATTATACGGTCACTTGCTCACAGTTCAGCATCGGATTGCACTCTGTTGACCAGCCAAATAGTCTGTGTGGCGCCATGTTGACTAGTTAAATTAACCACGTTCCTTGTGGGTCCCACCTGTTAGTTCGCATAGGCAAATGGTCATATAAACACAAATTTACGCAGGTGCGACAAGGCTCCAACCCGTGCGCGGGAATCACCTGGTTGTGTATGTGTCTGTCAGGGCCTGATGTGTGCGCAAGCACGTGTAGGTTGAGCACTTGAGCGTGAGAGTGTGTGTTGGTCGTGTGGTGTACTGGTGTGTGCATGCATGCATGCGTGCGTGTGAGTGTTGCGTGCGTGCGTGACTGTGTGTGTACGTGTGAGTGTTGCGTGCGTGTGTGGGTGCATGTGTTGCGTGGATGCAGTTCATGTGCATGCGTGCGTGTGTGTATAATCACCACACCAGCTCTTGTGTGTTAAAACAGACGGCTCAGCATACCAATACAAGGCCACCTTGTCCGCTGTGCCCGCGGTCATGACTTCGAACCACTGTCCAAATATTTTTTTGTCGTTTGTTTTCATTCTTACTAGCAAGATGCCCGTGCGTTGCACGTAACATCAAGATGCATTTGTATGACTTGTTTATCTTGTGAGAGAAAAGGATGAACGAGGGAAGGCCTTATTTGCAAATGTGGGGAGGTGTGTGGGTACCTTTTTGCAAAATTGCCATAGTTTCTTTCCTATCTGTGAGATATAAATCGGACAACCTATATTGCAGGATGGCAGGCACACCATCATCACCAACTCTGTTTTTTATAAGAGTGTATTTTATGTATTTTATAAGAGTGTAGATGTAGAGTAGATACAAGTTGATAGGTGGGCACGATGGTAGTGAGATAATGTGATGCAACACTAGAGGTGCCACGTGGAGCGTTTAACTGGTCAACTAGTCATGTCATGAGCAAATACAGAGTTGTACGATGAGCCCATGACTATATAATAACCACTAAACGTAAATGGTGACCATAATGAGTGGATTCTGAAGTCCAATGTACGTATCGTGCTTTCACTTCAAATACAATGATCGTCATTGCATATATCGCGAGAGAAAGATGAAACATGTGTCAATTTTCTGGGGGCTTACTTTTAGAGGACCTGGAGATAGTTTTGTGTGCATACATGAAAGGGGCGTACAGGGGGGTATGCGATGGAGTGAGAGATGCTCTTCGTTTCTCTTTATTATGACTAACTTTGTATATAGAATAAAAATATACAAATTCACAGTGCGGAATAAATATCATTGTGGGCACCATGCAATGCAAATTAGCATTCGTACTCCTCCATATAACTTTGTAATGTTGTATATATGTAGAAACTCTAAAATAATTTTTTGGCCACACTTTATTCAAAAGGAATGTTGTATGTGAAATAAACGTGAAGAGAGGGATTTTTAGATCAATGGGGTACGTGATGTAACATGTGTGAATGTGTAGTTGATGCATTTGGCGGGGCCTAGAGAGGTATGTGTCTGTATTACGTATTCGAGAGAGGCATGGATAGAGGGGCTGGCGGGGGGGGCGTGGGAGAGATAGCACGAGAAATGAGAGTGGTCTAGAGAGAGACGAATATGACGTCACGGCAAGAGATTCCATTCCCTTGAGTGTGTATATGCAAGGGGGGAGGGAATAGAGGCAATAGGAGAAATTTTCTGTGTGTGTGGCGTTTGTGTTGGTATGTGTGGGTGTGAGAAGATAATGAGACGTGGGGGCAAAGGGTCTGTCACCGCGTGAGGTCCGGTGGGTCGAGGTGAGGCCCTTTGTTCGGTTCCGTCCTGCACCACAATGGTCGGCCCGTGATGCATTTAGGAAGACCCATGGATGACTAGTCATACAAGACAAAGATAGCAGAATTGTGAAGGACTCTGTGTCCACTGACAAAGCCGGCTAGGATTTTTAACCCTAGGTTCTCGGACTAAGGTAACCCCTTTATCTCTGATATTACTATTCATCCAACCTAACTTTAAGGGGCATCCTATAGAATTCTCTGCTAGAATCATACTCGTCGATTAGGAAGAGAGGTGTGAGACAATGGATAATGTGCGTACATGAGATACGTAGGCAGGTCCATGTATATAGAAAGGGTCGATGAGGATTGTGCGTGTGTATGTTTGCAAGAGGAAGAGTGCTTCTGGTAAAGGTTAGTGGAAACAGTTGTAAATGGTTACGAGAGGGAGGGAGGGTTATATCTAGAGCATGTGTGCGAGAAAGACACCTCGGGAGAGAGTGTGTGAGCATGTGTGAGAGACCACCGATGGAGAGTGAAACTACACGTAAAAGACTGCTCTACACATTGATTAAAGATATAAATTGTATCCAAATATTAGGATGGGATCATGATATTTGCAATTCGCATAAGGAGCAGGCATTGATCCATCAGACATCTAGATTCTATCAAATTTGAGCATGTGTATGTTATTATTCGACACAATTGATCCACATAGTTAGTATTTTGAACTCCAGACAATGCATCGCTTTAGCAATCGAATATAAACGTGAGTATAGTTCATGTTGTGTGTGTAAAGCACATTATACATATGAAAGTTACACAATGGACATTATAAATAGCTACCTATGAACTAGCATACATTTGAATTCAACTTAAGGTGGTTTAAAAAATCGAATTCAACATGAAGTCCATTCAATTATTTGAATTTGATATCATGGCATTTGTTAACCATACCTAAATTATGGGGGCACCGATCTTTGCCCTGATTTTGTACATAATAGCATATGTAGTCGTGTACAAAATAGATTCAAATTTAGCTCCTTCATTCCAAAATAATCGTAGTTATAGGATTTTCAAGTGTCAAAATTTCAAAAAGAAGCGGATAATTTAATGAGGTTTTCAAACATACAAGGTCAAATATAACGTTGTCTATTTAGGTCAATCCTAATAGTTCAAGAGCACTCTAAACGTGAATGCTTGTGTTTCAAATTTCGAACGAAGTGCCAAAAGAGCCTCTACTCGCCCGAAACCGCGTGAGACCAATGTTTGGTAGTACAAGGAAATTATTTTTCTAATAACTCCGACCCGTGAAACCTATCGGCCCGACGTCCAAAGGTCTAAACAGGGGTAGGTTTGTAGCTTCATCTAGACGCCACGCAACCGCATCCGAAAAACATTCATACACAATGGCCGCCTAAGCACACATTGATAACCCACAAGTATAGGGGATCGCAACAGCTTTCGAGAGTAGAGTATTCAACCCAAATTTATTGATTCGACACAAGGGGAGCCAAAGAATATTCTCAAGTATTAGCAGCTGAGTTGTCAATTCAACCACACCTGGAAACTTAGTATCTGCAGCAAAGTGTTTGGTAGCAAAGTAATATGATAGTGGTGGTAGCGGCAACAAAAGTAAAGACAGCAAAAGTAATGTTTTTGGTATTTTGTAGTGATTGTAACAGTAGCAACGGGAAAGTAAATAAGCGTAAACCAGTATATGGAAAACTCGTAGGCACCAGATCAGTGATGGATAATTATGCCGGATGCGGTTCATCATGTAACAGTCATAACATAGGGTGACACAGAACTAGCTCCAATTCGTTAATGTAATGTAGGCATGTATTCTGTATATAGTCATACGTGCTTATGGAAAAGAACTTGCATGGCATCTTTTGTCCTACCCTCCCGTGGCAGCGGGGTCCTATTGGAAACTAAGGGATATTAAGGCCTCCTTTTAATAGAGAACCGGAACAAAGCATTAGCACATAGTGAATACATGAACTCCTCAAACTATGTTCATCACCAGGAGTGGTCCCGATTATTGTCACTTCGGGGTTGCCGGATCATAACACATAGTAGGTGACTATAGACTTGCAAGATAGGATCAAGAACTCACATATATTCATGGAAACATAATAGGTTCAGATCTGAAATCATGGCACCTCGGGCCCTAGTGACAAGCATTAGGCATAGTAAAGTCATAGCAACATAAATCTCAGAACATAATGGATACTAGGGATCAAACCCTAACAAAACTAACTCGATTACATGATAAATCTCATCCAACCCATCACTGTCCAACAAGCCTACGATGGAATTACTCACGCACGGCGGTGAGCATCATGAAATTGGTGGTGGAGGATGGTTGATGATGACGACGGCGACAACGAATCCCCCTCTCCGGAGCCCCGAACGGACTCCAGATCAGCCCTCCCGAGAGGTTTTACGGCTTGGCGGCGGCTCCGTATCGTAAAACGTGATGATTTCTTCTCTCTTATTTTTTTCTCTCCGAAAGCAAATATATAGAGTTGGAGTTGGCGTCGGAGGGTCAACAGGGGGTCCATGAGGTAGGGGGGGCGCCTCCCACCCTCGTGAGAAGGGTGTGGGCCCCCTGGTCTTCATATTTGGCGAGGATTTTTTATTATTTTTTCTAAGACCTCCTGTGGAGTTTCAGGTCATTCCGAGAATATTTGTTTTCTGCACATAAAACAACATCATGGTAATTCTGCTGAAAACAACATCAGTCCGGGTTAGTTCCATTCAAATCATACAAGTTAGAGTCCAAAACAATGACAAAAGTGTTTGGAAAAGTAGATACGACGGAGACGTATCAACTCCCCCAAGCTTAAACCCTTGCTTGTCGTCAAGCAATTCAGTTGACAAACTGAAAGAAAGAAAGAAAAACTTTTACAAACTCTGTTTGCTCTTGTTGTTGTAACTATGTCAAGCCAGCATTCAAGTTTTTAGCATAGATCATAACTAACCACATTTGCAATAATTCTCAGGTCTCACAATTACTTGTATCAATAGCATAATCAACTAGCAAGTCATAATAATAAATCTCGGATGACAACACTTTCTCAAAACAATCATAATATGATATAACAAGATGGTATCTCGCTAGCCCTTTCTGAGACCGCAAAACATAAATGCAGAGCACCTTTAAATATCAAGGACTGACTAGACATTGTAATTCATGGTAAAAGAGATCCAATCATAGTCATACCCAACATAGATTAATAGTGACGACTGCAAATGACAGATGTGCTCTCCAGCTAGTGCTTTTTAATAAGAGGGTGATGACTCAGCATAAAAGTAAATGGATAGGCCCTTCACAGAGGGAAGCAGGGATTTGTAGAGGTGCCAGAGCTCGGTTTTGAAATAGAGATAAATTGTATTTTGAGCGGTATACTTTCATTGTCAACGTAACAACTAAGAGATGACGATATCTTCCATGCTAAACACATTATAGGCGGTTCCCAAATAGAATGGTAAAGTTTATACTCCCCCTCCACCAACAAGCATCAATCCATGGCTTGCTCGAAACAACGAGTGCCTCCAACATACATCAGGACCCAGGGGAGTTTTGTTTGCAATTAATTTTGGTTTAGTTTGCATAAAGCATGGGACTGGGCATCCCGGTGACCAGCCATTTTCTCGTGAGTGAGGAGCAGAGTCCACTCCTCTTGAGAATAACCCGCCTAACACGGAAGATAAGGACAACCTTTGCTGATACATGAGCTATTCGAGCATACAAAACAGAATGTTTATTTGAAGGTTTAGAGTTTGGCACATACAAATTTACTTGGAACGGCAGGTAGATACCGCATATAGGAAGATATAGTGGACTCATCTGGAATAACTTTGGGGTTTAAGGGATTGGATGCACAAGCAGTATTCCCGCTTAGTACAAGTGAAGGCTAGCAAAAGACTGGGAAGCGACCAACTAGAGAGCAACAACAGCCATGTACATGCATTAAAATTAATAAACATTGGATGCAAGCATGAGTAGGATATAATCCACCATGAACATAAATATCATGAAGGCTATGTTTTTGTTTCAACTACATGCGTGAACATGTGCCAAGTCAAGTCACTTAAATCATTCAAAAGAGGATACCACCCCATCAAACCACATCATAATCATCTCAATAGCATGTTGGCATACAAGGTAAATCATTATAACTCATAGCTAATCAAGCATGGCACAAGCAACTATCATCTCTAATTGTCATTGCAAACATGTTTATTCATAATAAGCTGAATCAAGAACGACGGGCTCATCATATTTACAAAAACAGAAGAGGTCGAGTTCATACCAGCTTTTCTCATCTCAGTCAGTCCATCATATATCATCATAATTGCCTTTCACTTGCACGGCCGAATGGTGTGAATAATAATAAGAGTGCACGTGCATTGGACTAAGCTGGAATCTGCGAGCATTCAATAAACAGGAGAATACAAGGCAATATGGGCTCTTGGTTAAATCAACAATAATGCATATAAGAGCCACTTCAACAATTTAATTATGGTCTTCTCCTACTGACCCCCAAAGAAAAGAAAAGAAATAAAACTATTTACACGGGAAAACTCCCAACAAGCAAAATAAGAACGGGAAATATTTTTGGGTTTTCTTTTTAGTTATTACTACTACAGCACAAAAATAAACTACTACTAATTTTTTGTTTTTCTTAAGGTTTAACAAACACACAAGAAGAAAGCAGGAAAAGGAAAATAAACTAGCATGGATATTACAGTGAAAAAGTATGAGCACCGACATCTAGTAATGAGTGTGTGTGAACATAAATGTAATGTCGGTGAGAAATACGTACTCCCCCAAGCTTAGGCTTTTGTCCTAAGTTGGTCTATGGCCACGGCTGGCCTGGCGGATATCCATAATAATAGTTGTTGGGGTCGTACTGTGATGAAGAGGAATAGTTGGGATCATACTGCGATGAAGAAGAAGACTCTGACTACCACTGGCTGACAGTCATCTCTGGATCCCAAGAATAAACAGATTGTCACGGAGGCTCATCTTGTGGTTCCTGTTCTGGCTCCTCGACTGGTGCAAGGTTCCGGTAGGCGTGAATAGCCATCAACGGAACAAGGTACGTGCCTACAGTCAAATCAAACAAAGAAGGAGCAGGCAAGGTAATAGTCTCAGGATGATGTTTATTAAAGAACAATTGATATTTAAGCTCCCCTGCCCTATTTTTAACAATAAAATCATGTGCCACCATACTTTTATGATCTAGATAAACACGGGGTAGCACTTTTTCTTCCTTCTCAGCATGCCTAACAGGTATGTTTAAAATGTGCTGCTAGGCGTGTGGCATAAATGCCTCCAAAGATGGGGCCCTTAGTACGGTTCATATTTAACCGTCTAGCAATAATACCGCCCAAACTAAAAGTGTTATCACTATATAAACCTTGGAGCAGAATAATTAAATCAGGGATACTAAGGTTTCCAGAATTTCCGCGTCCAATTAAACAACGACTAGCAAATAATGCAAAGTAACGCAAAACAGGAAAATGTATGCTAGTGATTCGTGCATCGGAAACCTTCCTAGTTTCTCCTACAGTGATATTATCAATAAACCCAGCCACATCATCATGAAGTGGTTCTTCTGTCTTGCCCTCAAAAGGGACTAAACAAATCCGACAGAAATCATAAAGTGACATCTCCTTAGGCTCATCATATAAATGAAATTCCACCGTAGGTGGTGAGTTCCTAGGATGAAAATAAAAGTTTTGCACAAAGGTATTTGTGAGTAAGAGACACTGATCGCATTGGTCATGGAGGAAAGAGGTAAGGCCTGCATTGTGAGCCAATTCATGAAAATCTTCATAGATACCGGCTGCTCTCAAGAAATCATCAGAAGGCCATTCACACGCCCGAATCTCCGTGGTGCGTGGCAAATTATACTTAGGCTTAGGTGCCTTTTCCTTTGAGCTTTGGCTTGACGAGCCCGTCAATAATCTCCTCATCATTTTTCTAAAACAATCTGAAATTTTTAGTAACTTCAAAATAAAAGTGAAGCAAACTCAATAAAACTGATAGCAACTACTCCTACAAGTGCCTAGAGCCTATATCAAGCATTAGAACTACATGGAACCATATAAATTTGACATGCAAGCTCAAGAACATGGTCACCTATGCAGCACAAATTTGCAAAGAATAAAGCACTAGAACAAAAACTAATTGGACCAATGGAGGAGTCACATACCAAGGACCAATCTCCCCAAGCAGTTTTGCGAGAGGTGCTTTGAGCAAGGAGATCGAAAATCGCAGCAAAAATGGCTGGAACTTGTGCTTGAGTTGGTTTTTCGGGCTTGTGTGAGACAAAGGAAGAAGATGGGTGCTGGGATAAGTGGAGGAGGGCCACCATGGGCCCACGAGGCAGGGGGCACGCCCACCACCCTCGTGGCCAGGTGGTAGCTCCTCCCGCGGTAATTTTTGCACAGTAAATCCTCAAATATTCCCGAAAAAATCATATTAAATTGGCATGGCATTCTGAGGACTTTTATTTTTGGGATATTTTTATATTGCACGGATAAGTCAGGAAACAGACATAAAATACTAATTTTACTTTATTTAATATAAATAACAGAAAGTGAAAGTGGGGTACAGAAGGTTGTGCTTCTAGTTTCATCCATCTCATGCTCATCAAAAAGAATCCACTAACAAGGTTGATCAAGTCTTGTTAACAAACTCATTTCGATAATCATGAAACCGGAGAAATTTCGAATAACACTAAGTTACCTCAACGGGGATATGCACATCCCCAATAATAAGAATATCGTATTTCTTCTTGACAGTAGGAAGAGGAAATTCAAAACCTCCAAATATAATCGATGGAATTTTTCCAATAGAGTTGATACTATGAACTTGAGGTTGTTTCCTCGGAAAGTGTACCGTATGCTCATTACCATTAACATGAAAAGTGACATTTCCTTTGTTGCAATCAATAACAGCCCCTGCAGTATTAAGAAAAGGTCTTCCAAGAATAATAGACATACTATCATCCTCGGGAATATCAAGAATAACAAAGTCCGTTAAAATAGTAACGTTTGCAACCACAACAGGCACATCCTCACAAATACCGATAGGTATAGCAGTTGATTTATCAGCCATTTGCAAAGATATTTCGATATGTGTCAACTTATTCAAGTCAAGTCTACGATATAATAGAGAGGCATAACACTAACACCGGCTCCAAGATCACTTAAAGCAGTTTTAATATAATTTTTCTTAATGGAGCAAGGTATAGTAGGTACTCCGGGGTCTCCAAGTTTCTTTGGTATTCCACCCTTAAAAGTATAATTAGCAAGCATGGTGGAAATTTCAGCTTCCGGTATCTTTCTTTTTTTAGTAATGATATCCTTTAGATATTTAGCATAAGGATTTGTTTTGAGCACATCAGTTAATCTCATACGCAAAAAGATAGGCCTAATCATTTCAGCAAAACGCTCAAAATCCTCATCATCCTTTTTCTTGGATGGTTTCGGAGGAAAAGGCATGGGTTTCTGAACCCAAGGTTCCCTTTCTTTACCATGTTTCCTAGCAACAAAGTCTCTTTTATCATAACGTTGATTCTTTGATTGTGGGTTATCAAGATCAACAGCAGGTTCAATTTCTACATCATTGTCATTACTAGGTTGAGTAGCATTATGAACATCATCATTAATATTTTTACTAGGTTCATGTTCATTACCAGATTGTGTTTCAGCATTAGACATAGATATATCATTTGGATTATCAGGTGGTTCAGCAATAGGTTCACTAGAAGTTTGCACAATTTTATTATTTTTCTTCTTCTTCTTTTTAGAAGAACTAGGAACATCAATATTATTTCTTTGAGAATCTTGCTCAATTCTCTTAGGGTGGCCTTCAGGATACAAAGGTTCCTGAGTCATTCTACGAGTTCTAGTAGCCACTCTAACAGCATAATCATTTTTCTTACTACTCATTTCATTAAGCACTTCTTTTTGAGCCTTAAGTACTTGTTCTACTTGAGTGGTAACCATAGACGCATGTTTGCTAACAAGTTTAAGTTCACCTATAATATCAGCCATATAATCACCCAAGCATCTAATCATATAAGCATTTTCTTTTAATTGTCTACCAAAATAAGCATTAAAGTCATCTTGCTTATACATAAAGTTATCAAAATCATCCAAGCATTGACTAGCAATTTTAGTAGGAGGGACTTCAGCTTTATCATATCTATAGAGAGAATTTACCTTTACTACCTGTGTCGGGGTATCGAGATCAGGAGGTTCTTCAGTAAATAAATAATTGAGATCATATGTTTCTTCAACAGGTGGTGAATTAAGACCATGTATTTCTTCAATAGGAGGTAAATTCTTAATGTCTTCAGCTTTAATACCTTTTTATTTCATAGATTTCTTTGCCTCTTGCATATCTTCGGGACTGAGAAATAAAACACCTCTCTTCTTCAGAGTTGGTTTAGGAATAGGCTCAGTAATTGGAGCAGGAGATGGCTCAGGAGCTGGCTCAGGAGGTGCCCAATTATTTTCATTTGTCAACATATTATTCAATAGAATTTTAGCTTCATCCGGTGTTCTTTCCCTGAAAAGAGAACCAGCACAACTATCCAGGTAGTCTGTGGAAGCATCGGTTAGTCCATTATAAAAGATATCAAGTATTTCAGGTTTCTTAAGAGGATGATCAGGCAAAGCATTAAGTAACTTGAGAAGCCTCCCCCAAGCTTGTGGGAGACTCTCTTCTTTAATTTGCACAAAGTTGTATATTTCCCTCAAAGAAGCTTGTTTCTTATGAGCAGGGAAATATTTAGCAGAGAAGTAATATATCATATCCTGGGGACTACGCACACAACCAAGATCAAGAGAATTAAACCATATCTTAGCATCACCCTTTAATGAGAACGAAAGTATTTTGAGTATATAAAGGTAATGCGATCTCTTATCATTAGTAAACAGGGCAGCTATATCATTTAGTTTAGTAAGATGTGCCACAACAGTTTCAGATTCATAGCCATAAAATGGATCAGGTTCAACCAAAGTAATTATATCAGGATCAACAGAGAATTCATAATCTTTATCAGGAACACATATAGGTGAAGTAGCAAAAGCAGGATCGGGTTTCATTTTATCTCTAAGTGATTCTTTGTTCCATTTAATTAATAACCTCTTAAGATCATATCTATCTCTGCAAGCTAAAATAGCTAAAGAAGCATCTCGATCAAATAAATAACCCTCAGGAATAATAGGCATATTTTCATCATCACTATCATCATCGTATTCAGATTCAATAATTTCTCTTTCTCTAGCCCTAGCAATTTGTTCATCAAGAAATTCACTAAGGGGCACAGTAGTATCAGGCATAGAAGCAGTTTCATCATAAGTATCATGCATAGCAGAAGCGGCATCATCAATAACATGCGACATATCAGAACGAATAGCAGAAGCAGGTGTAGGTGTCGCAAACTTACTCATAACAGAAGGTGAATCAAGTGCAGAGATAGATGGCAGTTCCTTACCTCCCCTCGTAGTAGAGGGATAGATCTTGGTTTTTGGATCTCTCAAGTTCTTCATAGTGTCCAGCAGATATAAATCCCAAGTGACTCAAAGAATACAACTATGCTCCCCGGCAACGGCGCCAGAAATTTGTCTTGATAACCCACAAGTATAGGGGATCGCAACAGCTTTTGAGGGTAGAGTATTCAACCCAAATTTATTGATTCGACACAAGGGGAGCCAAAGAATATTCTCAAGTATTAGCAGCTGAGTTGTCAATTCAACCACACCTGGAAACTTAGTATCTGCAGCAAAGTGTCTAGTAGCAAAGTAATATGATAGTGGTGGTAGCGGCAACAAAAGTAAAGACAGCAAAAGTAATATTTTTGGTATTTTGTAGTGATTGTAACAGTAGCAGCGGGAAAGTAAATAAGCGTAAACCAGTATATGGAAAACTCGTAGGCACCGGATTAGTGATGGATAATTATGCCGGATGCGGTTCATCATGTAACAGTCATAACATAGGGTGACACAGAACTAGCTCCAATTCGTTAATGTAATGTAGGCATGTATTCCGTATATAGTCATACGTGCTTATGGAAAAGAACTTGCATGACATCTTTTGTCCTACCCTCCCGTGGCAGCGGGGTCCTATTGGAAACTAAGCGATATTAAGGCCTCCTTTTAATAGAGAACCGGAGCAAAGCATTAGCACATAGTGAATACATGAACTCCTCAAACTATGGTCATCACCGGGAGTGGTCCTGATTATTGTCACTTCGGGGTTGCCGGATCATAACACATAGTAGGTGACTATAGACTTGCAAAATAGGATCAAGAACTCACATATATTCATGGAAACATAATAGGTTCAGATCTGAAATCATGGCACTCGGGCCCTAGTGACAAGCATTAGGCATAGCAAAGTCATAGCAACATCAATCTCAGAACATAATGGATACTAGGGATCAAACCCTAACAAAACTAACTCGATTACATGATAAATCTCATCCAACCCAACACCGTCCAGCAAGCCTACGATGGAATTACTCACGCACGGCAGTGAGCATCATGAAATTGGTGATGGAGGATAGTTGATGATGACGACAGCGACGAATCCCCCTCTTCGGAGCCCCGAACGGACTCCAGATCAGCCCTCCCGGGAGGTTTTAGGGCTTGGCGGCGGCTCCGTATCGTAAAACGTGATGAATTCTTCTCTCTTATTTTTCTCTCTCTGAAAGCAAATATATAGAGTTGGAGTTGGCGTTGGAGGGTCAACAGGGGGCCCACCAGGTAGGGGGCGACCCCCACCCTCGTGAGAAGGGTGTGGGCCCCTGGTCTTCATATTTGGCGAGGATTTTTTATTATTTTTTCTAAGACCTCCCGTGGAGTTTCAGGTCATTCCGAGAATATTTGTTTTCTGCACATAAAACAACATCATGGTAATTCTGCTGAAAACAGCGTCAGTCCGGGTTAGTTCCATTCAAATCATACAAGTTAGAGTCCAACAAGGGCAAAAGTGTTTGGAAATGTAGATACGACGGAGACATATCACACATGCGCGCGGCTGAAATCCCTCCCGCCCACTATTAGGGACACCTGGGATTACCATCCTACCCCCGACCCGCAGTAGGTCCGAAATTTAAGAGGGGGCAAAGATTGTACTTTCCCCAAATTTCAAACAAGCGCGTCCCATCTTCTGTTCAAAAAAGCCAAAAACAAGCGCGTCCCAGACCGAAACATGCTTCCCCCCACCCGTCCAATTCCCCATTCGTACTCTGTGGGCGCAAAAACTACCTCTCCACCAGCCATGAAACCCCGGCGTCCTCCGTTCGCCACCCCATCCCACCCATCAACCGCCGCCCTCCTCCATCACGCCGGAGCCGATACCCCGACGTCGTTGTCCACCGCAACCTCAACCGCAACACCCTCCACGGCTAGTAGTTGAAGCCAAGGCCGAGCCGTCCGTACCCGAGCCAGTTCAACCACGCCGTCCTGCGCCTCACCGCTGTCGCTCCAACTTCGCCACCCTCCACCGCACCGAAGCTGTTCCTGCTACACCATCCTTCGCCGCCTCGGATCTGCTTCCCCTCCGCTGACATACGGCCACGAGAACACAGTCAACAATTTGGCCATGGGTTCGTCCAAGCCTGCACCCTCCAGAACATCGGTTTCCCCGGTAAAAAGAAAAAGATTGGCGCGACATGTAGAGGTGACCACACCGGCAACCGAAAAAGGTACTCATCTTCCCTTATTCGTGCAAATCTTACGTCTCTGCTTGCACGGTATTCATCCCACAGAAGACACTAGTTGACCGCTTCTTCTTGATACTAGATGTTCCTAGTAACTCGCGATGCACAAGGTTTCTGCTCATATACTATTTCACCTTAGCTAGAGGTCCGTCGCCCCCCTGAATTTCAATTTCTGGCCAGTTGATTCCCAATTAACAGAAGCATTCCCTGGCATAACAGGCGCTAGTATGCCTATTACGCCGGGGAAGCAGCGCCTTGGTGTTTATCTTAGGGGCGTGTGCGGCCTAGAGCTACTGGCGCCCGATCTGGAGGTCGGCCGGGATTAAAGGGATGGCCTGTGGGCGCTGCCAAGCACGGTGGTGGTGTGAGGTCGATGGGAGGGCGGGGCAGCGGAGGCAGGGGTCTGGGCCGGTGGTCGCTGGCGGTTCGAGAAAGATCGTCAACAGTGATTGGCGGGAGGTAGACGAAGGCCATCTGCCCATTCCTTATAGATCAGACGGTTCATTAAAAAAATCAACTAACCTATTTATTTTCAGTTGACTGTTATCTTAGATATGACCACATGTGGTGGTGTGCTGGAGGAGTACCTGCATTTCCTGTGCTCATATATTACAAAATCATATGGAGTAGAATCTAATTTTGTTTGCCATGCAATGTTGTAGAGCTATCATATGTCTCCTGTCATTTATTTTTCAGCCACCTGCTATCTGCTACTTTTACAGTGCACTAGTTCTGCACACACTTCACCCTTACTCTCACTATTGTGTTTTTATGCAAGGGTATTTCAGACTCTGCTACCATGAGAGAAGCCAAAAAGAAAAGAGAGAAGTCGCTCCAGCTTCGTATGTGGGTAGGCAAGACACGTTACAGCTCTATAAAGGGTGCAGTGTCAGTAGATGGAGACGGTAAACGTAGCTCTGGAGTTGATGACCTCGCTTGCAATGAACCACCATCCCAGGTGCTTGCTTTAACTTCGTGGTGTCATATGTGGTTGCATGTTCCATATGGTGTCTAGCTTGTATTCGAAAGGCCGAAGTTGGTAAGATAAGGACAGATATTTTTTTACATGAACCACCATCCCATGAGCACCAGAAGACAAATAGCTAGTCAGGGCACTGGCCGAGCCAGTGACAAGCCTAGCAAAGATAGGCATCACCTGGAAGCCAACTAAAAATCTGCAATGGTGGCGAAGCAGCCTGCCTCCCACCAGGCTCTCAGGTCCTAGATGATCATGCTCACCACTCCAGCCGGATGTCTAGCTTGTATTGCTTCCAATTTGGTTAAATTGCATCTGCTTAGCTTACACATTATACCTTTGAATATGACATGCCTTTCTGTTTTTGGTACATACTAGTACATCTGTGTATTAACCATGTTCTTACATCAAACTAATGTTCTTGTGTATCCCTCATCAATCACTTATGACGAGGCAGGCAGGCAAGGGGACTACTCCTCATTTAAAGAATGCAGCGTCAGCCACCCGACATGATTCTCAAGAAACAGAAATGCTAGATGAAGATAGTGAACGTAGCTCTGTAGTTGATTACAGCATTTCCCCTACACTAGCATCGCAGGTGCTTGCTCTAATTTGGCAGCGTGATATGTGGTTGCATGTTGCATATGGTGTCTAGATTGTAATTCTTCCAATCTGGTTAAACTGCATGTGCTAGTCTGCTTAGCTTATACATTATACCTGTTAATGTGACATGCCTTCCTATATTTAGTACATAGTACATCTGTCTATTAAGCATGTCCTTACATAAAACTATTGTTTTTTTTCTATCCCGCATCAATCAACATGACGAGACACCTTTAGTATATGCAGTGCGCTATTAGTTGCATCTTTCATATGATTTATAGCATGCGCTGCTTCTAATTTGTTGAAATTCCATTTATGATGGGACGCTTTTAACTTGGCAGAGTCATATTGGTTGCATCTTTCATGTGGTGTCTAGCTTGCATTGCTTCTTATTTGCTGGAATGGTTTCTGCTTAGTTTACACAAACAGTTGTGAACATGCCATGCCATCCTGTTTTTCGTACATATTCCATCCTGGTATCATGTGTTTGCCTTACATCAAAGTAGTGATTGTCAGTATCATGCATGAATGAGTTCTGAAGAGAGAATTTTATTGCTTTTTCTTGTCGGTTTTACTTGACAATTCAAAATCAATAAAGAGGAAGGAAGTTAGCAAGGCAGCGGATAAAGGTGCTCCTTCCGAACGTAGGGCCTCTACAGTTTCTACTCCTCCACACCCCCAAGATGATTTCCAAGACAATACATGCATAGACACTCAACAAAGCTGTGTTTATGATGATCACGTCTCCCCTAGTGCAGCATCACCGGTGCTCCCTCTAACTTGGCACTGTTATATGTGGTTGCATGTTATGTGTGATGTCTAGCTTGTATTGCTTCTAATTTTGTTGAATTCCATCTGCTTACTTTACACATTATACATGAATAAGACACGTGTTCCTGTTTCTAGAACATACAATATCTGTCTATCACACCATGTTCTTACATCAAATTACTACTATTGTGTAACCTGCAACAATCACTTATCATAAGACACATTTGACTTCGGAGTGTGATATAGGTTACATCTCACATTCTTTTCTAGATTGTACTACTAATTTTTTGAAATGGCACTTATGACGAGACAGTTTTAACTTGGTAGAGTGATATTCATTGCATCTTTCATATGGTGTCTAGCTTTCATTTCTTCTAATTTGTTGAAATGCCTTCTCCTTAGTTTACACATCATAAGCTGTGAATATGCAATGCTGTGAATATGCAATGGCACTAATGACGAGAGACCTCTAACATGGTAGTGTGATGTTGTTTGCATCTTGCATATGATTTATTTCTTGTACTGCTTCACATTTGTTTAAACGCCATTTATGATGAGACACTGTTAACTTGGCAGAGCGATATTTGTAGCATCTTTCATATGGTGTCTACCTTCCATTGCATTGCTTCTAATTTGGTGAAATTTCTTCTTCTTAGTTTACACATCATAGTTCTGGTTATCTCTTCCGTCCTGTTTTTCATACATATTACATCCTCCTATCATGTGGTTGTCTAACATCAAAGTTCAGTTCGTCTGCATCACGCATCAATTTGTTCTAAAGAACTAAATTGTTATTCGTTTTTCTTGTCGGCTTGACTTAACATGGCACAGAGAAAGAGGAAGAAACATAGAATGGCAGGGAATGAGAAGCGGATGAATCCTACAGATTCTGCTAGTACTGATGGTGCAATAGAAGGTTGAAGTCCAGCGGAAAATTCTACAAACACGGTATCCCATGCTACACGAGTTGCAAAAAAGCCAAACAGAAACAAATAGCTGCCACCAAACAAGCAGAGACAGCCCTAGTTCTTGCAACACCTACCACAGTACTACCAGCTGCACGACTTACTCGTGCGTCAACTGAGCTGGCAGCACGTTCCCAAGCTCCCTTGCCACCTAACACTACTTCCCAAGCACTCTTGACACAAGACGAGTTGGCAATATCAGATGAACCTTGTGAGCTTCAACAGCAAGAAGGTAGTTGCTGGAGTCAAGTTACAGTTGCATGCTTCTTTATATGTAGTCTCACAGTTTGATGTACACTAACAGTTCCTATGTTCGTTTTTGGACTAGCACCTAGGCGCAAGAGGAAACAAACATCAGGGATAATGCTCGATAGGTTAACTAAATCTAGAGGAGGAAGAATGGAGATCCGTTTTGAGGCAGGTTTAAAAAGGCCACGTGATGCTACAGAGTCAGCCAAGTTAGTATCAGAGGTAGCGGTTGCCGTTAGGTGTCATGTACGTATCCTCCCAACATGGATTCAGTACAGGAATGACAAAGACGAAACCCAGTTCAACACCTTCCTCGACCATTTATTTGTAAGTATGGTTATGTATGGAAACTAGTAATATCGTCTTGCTCTGTCCCATACTTTCTAGGTTGCTGATAATGAGACTCCCGTAATTTTCAACAGATGTGGTTCAAGTTGGATAGCCAAGATGATGCAACCAGACAAGCTTGCACCCATGTTTTCAAGTCTGCTCTGCGACAGTATCGGTATAACTTGAGGAAAACTCACTTTGAAGGCAAGGCTAATAGTGAACTTTCCCAAACATCTCCAATGGAAAATATATCGGATGAAGACTAGAGGGGCCTTGTTAAACACTGGTCTGATCCGAAGTATCAGGTACATTATATATATGTGATCAGATCACATGTTGAAGTCCTATTTACGCATGTGCCACACAAATCTATCTTCTTGTAGGTGAACTGTTCGAAGAACAAGGCCAACCGTACAAAAGTGAAATTCCAACAGACGACAGGATCTCGTAGCTATATTGCACACTGCGAGGCTCTTGTAATTAGTTGTTGTTTCACTCTTTTCGTTGTACCATATTATCAGATCTATATTGACTTGTTCGAAATGCAGAGGAAAGCCCGCAAGGACCAAAAAGTACCTGAACCAAATGCTGTGGAAATCTTCAAGGACTGTCACACCAGCAAGAAGAAGGGCATGACTACACCAGTCAAAGCCGCTGTTGTAAGTCCTTAATCCTCATGCATTTTAACTACTACTTACTCTGACTTGTGCCTTGAATTGCATGGTTTGCAGCCAATGTCTATTAGTCTTTTCAATTTTATACACAATTGTCTTAGCTTATCACTGCACCTTACAAGGTTTAAAAGAGAGGAGTGATGTTCCTTTGATCTTGACCCGTAATCTAGTTCCATGCTGGACTTGCCCACACAATGTTACAATTGCCTGTTTGTCTATTCTCAGTTGTTTTGTGATATGAATGATGTCATACTATGCTTACCGTATTATAAACTTCGTCTCTTTATCCTTAGCCCTCAATACAATGTGAAGAAATAGACAATACATTAGCGATGGTACATGGTCATATGTTTGGAACCTGGTTTTATTATGTACTTTGCAATGAAATACAACTAATATTTTACATGGGTTCACCAGAATAAGTTCTATATATAGACCAAAGCTATTTTGTTTGGTTTTGCTGCCTCCTTAATATCTTCTGTTCTGGTACTACTAATGTAAAACCTCAACTTTTCAGCGAGCTATAGAAAAAATGGTGGAACCGCCACCTTCTGAAGGTGGCGAGGCAACTATAACCGCAATGTCAGCTCTTGCTGCAGTGGGTCAGTACATGTCCACTAACAGTGCCAAAAGCACGTTCCTGCGTAATATTGGGTTCGTTGTTAAGGCAATATCGTCCAAACTGCCTCATGATCAAGATATGCAAGCTCAAAGCAATGTTGTATCTGCGCTCCAGACACAAGTCCATTCCCTAACAGAGACCCTTTGGGAAACAAGGAGAAACATTGCTCAATGTCGTCAAGATATGCATGGTTTTGAAACCAGACTATCAGACATTTGCTATGTTGTTCAGGAGCCTAGGGGAAATGAAGGCGAGGGTTATGGTGCTCCATCGGACAATACAACATGGAAACATAACAGTCAGATCAAATGAACTGAGCTTCTGAACTTCTGGTGGTGCATTTATCTGCTAGACTGTTAAGTTTTATGCCAACCTTCCTTTTGTTATATAGTTGTAATTTTTTTTGGTGCGATACAAAATTTATTCTTAACGTGCAGCCACCGGCTGAAGAAAACAGCAAGCCATTTTTGTATAGTGTAGGGTGTTCCCTATATTTGCACTGGTGGCGATCTTTGATGCCGAGTGGATGTAATCTGTGCAATCGCCTTAATAGCCTAGCATTAGTTTCGGCCTTATTTATTTCCTAGTCTGCTTTTTCCATGGTTTGCTAGTGGCCACAACTACCATGGGCCATATACGGGTCGTAGGATCCATGGGTCTCCTGCGGGCCGTCGATAAATGGGTCTGTAATCGGTGGGCCTCGGGCCGTCGGATAAATGGGTCTACATGGGCCGTAATCGAGCGTAATTGGTATCGGCCCAGCATGGTAACAGACCGTAGGACAGCAAAGGCTTAATTCTGTCACAGGCATAACGGGTCGTTAATGGGCCAGAATATAGGACGGGCTGGAAACAGCGCAATGGGTTAACAGGCCAGAAACGGGCCGACTCTTGCCATGGGCCGAATTTGGCCCATTAGAGTAACAGGCCAGTAACGGGCCGACTCTTGCCATGGGCCGAATTTGGCCCATTAGGGGAACAGGCCAGTAACGGGTCAGAAGTAATCAAGGGCCGAAAAGGAGCCCAAGAACGTATGGGCCGTCAATAGGCCGAAAGCTAACACGGGCTGGAAACGGCCCATGTAAATCATGGGCCGTTAACGGGTATAAAGAAAATTACTATTCATTATGGGCTAGAGTCACCGTGGGCCTGTAAAGGGCCGAAAGATACGAAGGCCTCATATGGGCCGAAAGACGTCATGGGCCATACATGGGCCGAAAGTGAAATGGACTGGTGTTATATTCGACGGCCCACATGATGTTGTTGGGCCGATTTCCTTTAGGGCCTAACGGGCCGTGAGTTAACGGGCCGTAAAATGGGCTACTTGCAAAGAGACCGTTAACAGGCTTTTCATGGGCCAGCCCGTTAACTTTTGACCAAGTCAAACGGGCCGGCTTTGTAAGCTAAATGGGCCAGTGGTGGGCCGTGGCACGTGTCGACATATCACAGGCGCCTATCTGACCCACTAACAAGCTGACACGTGTTTCCTCCGGCCAATAAGAATTTTACACGTGGAAATTTCCCATTGGTCGGGGCTGTTAACGGGTTATCGGATCCAAAACCTGACCCGATAGCTTAACGGTGTTCCGTTATGGTGGATGCCACGTGTCGGTCACCCTTGACGAAAGCACTTCTGTGACGCGCAATTTATCGCCATGGAAGTGGACACTTCCGTGATGATAATTTTGGTAATGTCATGGAACACTTCTACGACAGCACAGGTATGACTATCTTGATTCTGTCATAAATTTGTCATGGATGTACATGCATGACAAAAAACGTGACCTACTATGACAAACACGTATCATCACGGAAGTGTATTTTTTTGTAGTGCAATGACTAATGAGTGACATGTATGAAAGAATTATGAACGATGGCTTTGCCACAAATACAATGTCAACTACATGATCATGCAAAGCAATATGACAATGATGAAGTGTGTCATAATAAACGGAACGGTGGAAAGTTGCATGGCAATATATCTCGGAATGGCTATGGAAATGCCATGATAGGTAGGTATGGTGGCTGTTTTGAGGAAGGTATATGGTGGGTGTATGATGCCGGCGAAAGGTGCGGTATTAGAGAGGCTAGCAATGGTGGAAGGGTGAGAGTGCGTATAATCCATGGACTCAACATTAGTCATAAAGAACTCACATGCTTATTGCAAAAATCTATTAGTTATTGAAGCAAAGTATTACGCGCATGCTCCTAGGGGGATAGATTGGTAGGAAAAGACCATCGCTCGTCCCCGACCGCCACTCATAAGGAAGACAATCAATAAATAAATCATGCTCCGACTTCATCACATAACGGTTCACCATACGTGCATGCTACGGGAATCACAAAATTCAACACAAGCATTTCTCAAATTCACAACTACTAAACTAGCACAACTCTAATATCACCATCTCCATATCTCAAAACAATTATCAAGTTTCAAACTTCTCATAGTATTCAACACACTCATAAGAAATTTTTATTTATTAATCTTGAATGCCTCAAATAATTAAAGCAAATTACCATGTTGTTTTGTAGGACACTAAAAATAATCTAAGTGAAGCATGAGAGAACAATGGCTTCTATAAAACAAATCCACCGACGTACTCTAAAAGATATAAGTGAAGCACTAGAGCAAAAAATATATAACTCGAAAGATATAAGTGAAGCACATAGAGTATTCTAATAATTTCCAAATCATGTGTGTATCTCTCAAAAAGGTGTGTGCAGCAAGGATGATTGTGGAAAACTAACAAATAAAGACTCAAATAATACAAGACGCTCCAAGCAAAACACATATCATGTGGTAAATAAAAATATAGCTCCAAGTAAAGTTACTGATAGAAGTAGACGAAAGAGGGGATGCCTTCCGGGGCATCCCCAAGCTTTGGTTTTTAGGTGTCCTTAGATTATCTTGGGCGTACCATGGGAATACCTAAGCTTAGGATCTTGCCACTCCTTGTTCCATAATCCATCAAATCTTTACCCAAAACTTGAAAACTTCACAACACAAAACTTAAAGTAGAAAATCTCGTGAGCTCCGTTAGCGAAAGGAAACAAAACACCACTTCAAGGTACTGTAATGAACTCATTATTTATTTATATTGGTGTTAAACCTACTGTATTCCAACTTCTCTATGGTTTATAAACTATTTTACTAGCCATAGATTCATCAAAATAAGCAAACAACACACGAAAAACAGAATCTGTCAAAAACAGAACAGTCTGTAGTAATCTGTAGCTAACGCAAGATCTGGAACCCCAAAAATTCTAAAATAAATTGCTGGACGTGAGGAATTTATCTATTAATCATCTGAAAAAATAATTAACTAAATAGCGCTTTCCAAATAAAAATCGCAGCAGTTCTCGTGAGTGCTAAAGTTTCTGTTTTTTACAGCAAGATTAACAAGACTTTCCCCAAGTCTTCCCAATGGTTCTACTTGGCACAAACACTAATTAAACACAAAACACAACCAAAAGATAGGCTAGATAAATTATTTATTACTAAACAGGAGCAAAAAGCATGGAATAAAAATAAAATTGGGTTGCCTCCCAACAAGCGCTATCGTTTAAGGCCCCTAGCTAGGCATAAAAACAAGAATAGATCTAGGTATTGCCATCTTTGGAAGGCAATCCATAAGTGGCTCTCATAATAGATTCATAAGGTAATTTAATTTTCTTTCTAGGGAAGTGTTCCATGCCTTTCCTTAACGGAAATTGGAATCTAATATTCCCTTCCTTCATATCAGTAATTGCACCAATCGTTCTAAGGAAAGGTCTACCAAGAATAATAGGACATGAAGGATTGCAATCTATGTCAAGAACAATAAAATCTATGGGCACATAATTCCTATTTGCAATAATAAGAACATCATTAATTCTTCCCATAGGTTTCTTAATAGTGGAATCTGCAAGGTGCAAGTTTAAAGAGCAATCATCAAAATCACGGAAACCTAACAAATCACATAAAGTCTTTGGAGTCATGGAAACACTAGCACCCAAATCACACAAAGCATAGCATTCATGATCTTTAATTTTAATTTTAATAGTAGGTTCTCACTTATCATAAAGTTTTCTAGGGATAGAAACTTCCAACTCAAGTTTTTCTTCATAAGATTGCATCAAAGCATCAACGATATGTTTAGTAAAAGCTTTATTTTGACTATAAGCATGAGGAGAATTTAGCACGGATTGCAACAAGGAAATACAATCTATCAAAGAGAAATTGTCATAATTAAATTCCTTGAAATCCAAAATAGTGGGTTCATCAATATTTAAAGTTTTGACTTCTTCAATCCCACTTTTAACAATTTTAGCATCAGGATCTAAAGACTCCGAATTTTTGGAACACCGTCTAGGTAAAGGTGGATCATATTCAGTCCCATAATTATTAAGATTCATATTGCAAAACAAATATTTAATAGGGGACACATCAATAACTTTTAGATCTTCATCTTTATTATCATGGAAACTAGAAGAACATGCTTTTATAAAGCAATCTTTCTTAGCACGCATCCTAGCGGTTCTTTCTTTGCACTCATCAATGGAAATTCTCATGGATTTGAGAGACTCATTGATATCATGCTTAGGTGGAATAGATCTAAGTTTCAAAGAATCGACATCAAGAGAAATTCTATCAACGTTCCTAGCCAACTCATCAATCTTAAGCAATTTTTCTTCAGTCAAAGCATTGAAATTCTTTTGTGAATTCATAAATTCCTTAACACTAGTCTCAAATTCAGAGGGAATCTTATTAAAATTTCCATAAGAATTGTTTTAGGAATTACCATAATTATTAGAGGAATTACTAGGATAAGGCCTAGGATTAAAGTTTCCTCTATACGCGTTGTTACCAAAATTATTCCTACCAACAAAATTCACATCCATAGATTCATTATTATTCTCAGTCAAAGTAAACAAAGGCATATCATTAGGATCAGAAGAAACACTCTTAGTAGCAAATAATTTCATAAGTTCATCAAACTTTCCACTCAAAACATTAATTTATTCTATCGCATGCACTTATTTATTAGTAGATCTTTCAATGTGCCATTGAGAATAATTAACCATAATATTATCTAGGAGTTTACTAGCTTCTCCTAAAGTGATTTCCATAAAAGTGCCTCCCGCGGCCGAATCTAAAAGATTTCTAGAAGCAAAATTCAATCCGGCATAAATTTTTTGTATAGTCATCCACAAATTCAAACCATGTGTAGGGCAATTACGTATCATTAATTTCATCCCCTCCCAAGCTTGTGCAACATGTTCATGATCAAGTTGCTTAAAATTCATAATATCGTTTCTAAGAGAGATGATCTTAGCGGGAGGAAAATACTTAGAGATAAAAGCATCTTTGCACTTATTCCAAGAATCAATACTATTTTTAGGCAAAGAAAAAAACCAAGCTTTAGCATGATCTCTAAGCGAAAAAAGAAATAGCTTCAATTTAACAATATCATTGTCCACATCTTTATTCTTTTGCATATCACACAAATCAACGAAGCTATCTAGATGGGTAGTGGCATCTTCACTAGGAAGGCCGGAAAACGGATATTTCATGACAAGATTCAGCAAGGCAGCATTAATTTCACAAGATTCAGCATCGGTAAGAGGAGAAATCGGAGTGCTAATAAAATCACTGTTGTTGGTATTGGTAAAGTCACACAATTTAGTGTTATCTTGAGCCATCGTGACAAACAAGCAATCCAACACACAAGCAAACGAAGAACGGGCAAAAATAGACAAATAGAGAAAGAGAGGGAGGATAGAGAGAGAGGGCGAATAAAATGGCAAGGGTGAAGTGGGGGAGAGGAAAACAAGAGGCAAATGGCAAATACTATAATGCGGGAGATAAGGGTTTGTGATGGGTACTTGGTATGTTGACTTTTGCATAGACCTCCCCGGCAACGACTAATAACCCACAAGTATAGGGGATCGCAACAGTTTACGAGGGTAGAGTATTCAACCCAAATTTATTGATTCGACACAAGGGGAGCCAAAGAATATTCTCAAGTATTAACAGCTGAGTTGTCAATTCAACCACACCTGGAAACTTAATATCTGCAGCAAAGTGTTTAGTAGCAAAGTAATATGATAGTAGTGGTAACGGTAGAAAAAGGTAACACTAGTAAAAGTAGTGTTTTTGGTATTTTGTAGTGATGATAGCAATAGCAACGGGAAAGTAAATAAGCGAAGAACAATATATGAAAAGCTCGTAGGCAATGGATCAGTGATGGAGAATTATGCCGGATGCGGTTCATCATGTAACAGTCATAACCTAGGGTGACACAGAACTAGCTCCAGTTCATTGATATAATGTAGGCATGAATTCCAAACATAGTCATACGTGCTTATGGAAAAGAACTTGCATGAAATCTTTTGTCCTACCCTCCCGTGGCAGCGGGGTCCTTACGAAAACTAAGGGATATTAAGGCCTCCTTTTAATAGAGAACCGGAACAAAGCATTAACACATAGTGAATGCATGAACTCCTCAAACTACGGTCATCACCGGTAAGTATCCCGATTATTGTCACTTCGGATTAACGGATCATAACACATAATAGGTGACTATAGACTTGCAAGATAGGATCAAGAACACTCATATATTGATGAAAACATAATAGGTTCAGATCTGAAATCATGGCACTCGGGCCCTAGTGACAAGCATTAAGCATAGCAAAGTCATAGCAACATCAATCTCAGAACATAGTGGATACTAGGGATCAAACCCTAACAAAACTAACTCGATTACATGATAGATCCCATCCAACCCATCACCGTCTAGCAAGCCTACGATGGAATTACTCACGCATGGCGGTGAGCATCATGAAATTGGTGATGGAGGATGGTTGATGATGAAGATGGCGACGGATTCCCCTCTCCTGAGCCTCGAACGGACTCCAGATCAGCCCTCTCGAGAGGTTTTAGGGCTTGGCGGCGGCTCCGTATCGTAAAACGCGATGAATTCTTCTCTATGATATTTTTCTCCCCGAAACACAATATATGGAGTTGGAGTTGGAGTTGGAGTCGGAGAGGCATCAGGGGGCCCATGAGGTAGGGGGGCGCCCCCCACCCTCGTGGACAGGTGGTGGGCCCCCTGGCCTTCATCTTTTGCAGGTATTTTTTATATTTTCCAAAGAGTTGCTCCGTGAAGTTTCAGGTCATTCCGAGAACGTTTGTTTCTGCACATAAATTACACCATGGTAATTCTGCTGAAAACAGCGTCAGTCCGGGTTAGTTCCATTCAAATCATGCAAGTTAGAGTCCAAAACAAGGGCAAAAGTGTTTGGAAAAGTAGATACAACGGAGACGTATCAACTCCCCCAAGCTTAAACCTTTGCTTGTCCTCAAGCAATTCAGTTGACAAACTGAAAGTGATAAAGAAAAACTTTTACAAACTCTGTTTGCTCTTGTTGTTGTAAATATGTAAAGCCAGCATTCAAGTTTTCAGCAAAGATTATAACTAACCACATTCACAATAACGCTTAGGTCTCAAGTTTACTCATATCAATAGCATAATCAACTAGCGAGCAATAACAATAAATCTTGGATGACAACACTTTCTCAAAACAATCATAATACGATATAACAAGGTGGTATCTCGCTAGCCCTTTCTGAGACCGCAAAACATAAATGCAGAGCACCTTTAAAGGCCAAGGACTGACTAGACATTGTAATTCATGGTAAAAGAGATCCAGTCAAGTCATACTCAATGTAAACTAACAGTAATGAATGCAAATGATAGCGGTGCTCTCCAACTGGTGCTTTTTAATAAGAGGATGATGACTCAGCATAAAAGTAAATAGATAGGCCCTTCGCACAGGGAAGCAGGGATTTGTAGAGGTGCCAGAGCTCGGTTTTGAAATAGAGGTGAATAATATTTTGAGCGGTATACTTTCATTGTCAACATAACAACCAAGAGATGGCGATATCTTCCATGCTACACACATTATAGGCGGTTCCCAAACAGAATGGTAAATTTTATACTCCCCCTTCCACCAACAAGCATCAATCAATGGCTTGCTCGAAACAACGAGTGCCTCCAACTAACAAGAGTCCCAGGGGGAGTTTTGTTTGCAATTATTTTGATTTAGTTTGCATAAAGCATGGGACTGGGCATCCCGGTGACCAGCCATTTATCTCGTGAGTGAGGAGCGGAGTCCACTCCTCTTGAGAATAACCCGCCTCACATGGAAGATACGGACAACCCTAGTTGATACATGAGCTATTCGAGCATACAAAACAGGATATTTATTTAAAGGTTTAGAGTTTGGCACATGCAAATTTACTTGGAACGGCAGGTAGATACCGTATATAGGTAGGTATAGTGGACTCATATGGAATAACTTTGGGGTTTAAGGGATTGGATGCACAAGCAGTATTCCCGCTTAGTACAGGTGAAGGCTAGCAAAAGACTGGGAAGCGAGCAGCTAGAGAGCAACAACAGTCATGAACATGCATTAAAATTAATCAACACCGAATGCAAGCATGAGTAGGATATAATCCACCATGAACATAAATATCGTGAAGGCTATGTTGATTTTGTTTCAACTACATGTGTGAACATGCGCCAAGTCAAGTCACTTAAGTCATTCAGAGGAGGATACCACCCTATCATAGCACATCACAACCATTTTAATAGCATGTTGGCACGCAAGGTAAACCATTATAACTCATAGCTAATCAAGCATGGCACAAGAAACTATGATCTCTAGTTGTCATTGCAAACACGTTTATTCATAATAGGCTGAATCAGGAACAATGAACTAATCATATTTACAAAAACAAAAGAGATCGAGTTCATACCAGCTTTTCTCATCTCAGTCAGTCCATCATATATCGTCATAATTGCCTTTCACTTGCACGATCAAACGATGTGAATAATAATAATAGTGCACGTGCATTGGACTAAGCTAGAATCTACAAGCATTCAATAAACAGGAGAAGACAAGGCAATATGGGCTCTTTTGTCAGATCAACAAGTATGCATACAAGAGCCACTTCAACAATTTAATTATGGTCTTCTCCTATCAATCCCCAAAGAAAAGAAAAAGAAATAAAACTATTTACACGGGAGAGCTCCCAACAAGTAAAAGAAGAACAGGAAATCTTTTTGGATTTTCTTTTTAATTACTACTACAGGCATGGAAATTAAACTAACTAAAAGCTACAACTATTTTTTTGGTTTTTCTTAAGGTTTATCAAACACATAAGAAGAAAGCGTAAAAGGGAAAATAAACTAGCATGGATGATACAATGAAAAAGTATGAGCACCGACATCTAGCAATGAGTGTGTGAACATAAGTGTAATGTCGGTGAGAAATACGTACTCCCCCAAGCTTAGTCTTTTGGCCTAAGTTGGTCTATGGCCACGGCTGGCCTGGCGGATATCCATAATAGTAGTTGTGGTCGTACTGCGATCCAGCGGCTATCGCCTGCTGAGCTGCAGCGGGGCGATGAGCGGCCTTCGCTCTCCTCTCGTACTCATCTGCCTCCTCTCTCGTAATAGTATATCTTCCTTTTGCCTGATGATCAAATAAGGTAGGAGCAGGGAGAGTAATATGGACAGCACGGCGTCTGACAAAGATTAGTCGATACTGGAGAGGTGATTCATTCCTCTCGACAAACTGGTGGTGAACCATAGCATTAAAATCTAGATAAACAGGAGGTAATTCAATATCATCTTCGTGTATGGCTACACCAAGAAAATTAGCTATGCGGGTTGCATAAATTCCACCAAAGAAATCTCCATTAAATCTATTAAGATGCAACCTACGTGCAACAATGGCTCCCAAATTATAAGATTTATCTCCTAACACAGCACTCCTAAGAATATTGAGATCAGGGACACACATGTGACATGCCTCATCTTTACCATTAATGCATCTACCTATGAAGAGAGCAAAATAATGTATAGATGGAAAGTGAATGCTCCCTATGGTAGCTTGTGTTATATCTCTAGATTCTCCCACAGTTATACTAGCAAGAACATCTCTAAATTCAGATTTGCGAGGTCCCTTATACTACCCCATTGTGGAAGTTTGCAAGCAGTGGTAAAGTCCTCTAAGTCCATAGTATAGGAATTTTCATAAACATCAAACAGGATGGTTGGAGAATTACGTGAAGTTGAAAATTCAAACCTCCTCACAAAGGTACTGGTGAGGTTGTGATACTAACTGCACTTCTCTTCCTCGAAGCTCACAAGATCAGTGTTACGCAAATATGCGTTGAATTCTTCTTTAATTCCTGCTCGATCCATAAAATTTTCAGAAGGCCACTCACAAGGACGCACTAGAGCGTCTCTTGGTGGCTCTTCATCAGCATCACGCATTGCAAGCATGGGTCCTTGCTTCCTTGAGGAACCACCTTGGAACATTTTCCTAAGCATTTTCTTCCTCTGAAAAATTCTAAAAAAAATAGTAACTTCAAAATGAAAGTAAACCAGACTCAATAATATTGATAGCAACTACTCCTACAAGTGCCTAGGGCCTATATCATGCATCAAAACTACTTTTGACCATATAAATTTGACATGCAAGCTCAAGGACAAGGTCACCTAAGCAGCAAAAATTTGCAATGAATAAAGCACTAGAACAAAAACTAATTGGACCAATGGAGGAGTCACATACCAAGGAACAATCTCCCCAAGCAGTTTTGTGAGAGGTGCTTTGAGCAAGGAGATCGAAAATGGCAGCAAAATGAGCTAGAACTCGTGCTTGAGTTGGATATTCGTGTTTGGGGGAGGAAGAAGGAGTGTGTGGGTGAAAGGATAAGTGGAGGAGGGCCACCATGGGCCCACGAGGCAGGGGGCGCGCCCAGGGGGGTAGGGCGCGCCCTCCACCCTCGTGGGCAGGTGGTTGACCCCCTGTTGTGTTCTCAATGCCAAATATTCTCAAATATTCTGAAAAAAATCATATTTAAATTTCAGGGCATTTGGAGAACTTTTATTTTCGGGGTATTTTTATATTGTACGGATAATCAGATAACAGACAGAAAAATATTTATTTTATTTTATTTGATATAAATAACAGAAAGTAAAAGGAGGGTACAGAAGGTTGTGCTCTCTAATTTCATCCATCTCATGATCATCAAAAGGAATCCACTAACAAGGTTGATCAAGTCTTGTTAACAAACTCATTCTGAATAACATGGAACCGAAGAAATTTCGAATAACACTATGTTACCTCAACAGGGATATGCACATCCCCAATAATAAGAATATCATATTTCTTCTTGACAGTAGGAAGAGGAAATTCAAACCCTCCAAATATAATCGATGGAATCTTTCCAATAGAGTTGATACTATGAACTTGAGGTTGTTTCCTCGGAAAGTGTATCGTATGCTCATTGCCATTAACATGAAAAGTGACATTGCCTTTAGTGAAATCAATAATAGCCCCTGCAGTATTCAAAAAGGGTCTTCCAAGAATAATAGACATACTATCGTCCTCGGGAATATCAAGAATAACAAAGTCCGTTAAAAATAGTAACGTTTGCAACTACAACAAGCACATCCTCACAAATACCGACAGGTATAGCAGTTGATTTATCAGCCATTTGCAAAGATATTTCAGTAGGTGTCAACTTATTCAAATCAAGTCAACGATATAAAGAGAGAGGCATAACACTAACACCGGCTCCAAGATCACATAAAGCAGTTTTAACATAGTTTCTTTTAATAGAGCATGGTATAGTGGGTACTCCTGGATCTCTAAGTTTCTTTGGTATTCCACCCTTAAAAGTATAATTAGCAAGTATGGTGGAAATTTCAGCTTCCGGTATCTTTCTTTTATTTGTAACAATATCTTTCATATACTTAGCATAAGGATTCATTTTGAGCATATCAGTTAATCACATACGCAAAAAGATAGGTCTAATCATTTCAGCAAAGCGCTCAAAATCCTCATCATCTTTTTTCTTGGATGGTTTGGGAGGAAAAGGCATGGGTTTCTGAACCCATGGCTCTCTTTCTTTACCATGTTTCCTAGCAACAAAGTCTTTCTTATCATAACGTTGATTCTTTGATTGTGGGTTATCAAGATCAATAGCAGGTTCAATTTCTACATCATTATCATTTCTAGGTTGAGCATCATCATGAATATTATTATTAACATTATTACTAGTTTCAGGTTCATTACCAGCTTGAGTTTCAGCATCAGAAATAGAAATATCATTTGGATTCTCAGGTGGTTCAATAACAGGTTCACTAGAAGCATGCAAAGTCCTATCATTTTTCTTTTTCTTCCTTTTAGAAGGACTAGGTGCATTTATATTATTTCTCTGAGAATCTTGCTCAATTCTCTTAGGGTGGCCTTTAGGATACAAAGGTTCATGAGTCATTCTACCAGTTCTAGTAGCCACTCTAACGGCATTTTCATTATCTTTACTATTCAATTCATTGAGCAAATCATTTTGAGCCTTAAGTACTTGTTCTACTTGAGTGGTAACCATAGAAGCATGTTTACTAATAAGTTTAAGTTCACCTTTAACATTAGCCATATAATCACCCAAGTGTTAAAGCATATTTGAATTGTATTTCAATTGTCTACCAAAATAAGCATTAAAATCCTCTTGCTTAGCCATAAATCTATCAAACTCATCTAAGCATGGGCTAGCAAACTTAGTAAATGGAATTACATCTTTATCATATCTATAGAGAGAATCTACCTTTACTACCTGTGTTGGGTTATCAAGACCATGAGTTTCTTCAATAGGTGATGGATCAAGATCATATGTTTCTTCAACAGGCAGTAAATTAAGACCGTATATTTCTTTAATAGGAGGTAAATTCTTAACATCTTCAGCTTTAATACCTTTTTCTTTCATAGATTTCTTTGCCTCTTGCATATCTTCAGGACTGAGAAATAGAATACCCCTCTTCTTCAGAGTTGTTTTAGGAATAGGCTCAGGAACTGGCTCCGGAGGTGTCCAATTATTTTCATTTGTCAACATATTATTCAATAGAATTTCAGCTTCATCCGGCGTTCTTTCCCTGAAAACAGAACCAGCACAACTATCTAGGTAATCTCTGGAAGCATCGGTTAGTCCATTATAAAAGATATCAAGTATTTCATTTTTCTTAAGAGGATGATCAGGCAAAGCATTAAGTAATTGGAGAAGCCTCCCCCAAGCTTGTGGGAGACTCTCTTCTTTAATTTGCACAAAATTATATATATCCCTTAAAGCAGCTTGTTTCTTATGAGCAGGGAAATATTTAGCAGAGAAGTAATAAATCATATCCTGGGGACTACGCACACAACCAGGATCAAGAGAATTAAACCATATCTTAGCATCACCCTTTAATGAGAACGGAAATATTTTAAGGATATAAAAGTAACGAGTTCTCTCATCAGTAGTGAACAGGGTGACTATATCATTTAATTTAGTAAGATGTGCCACAACAGTTTCAGATTCATACCATGAAAAGGATCAGATTCAAACAAAGTAATTATATCAGGATCAACAGAGAATTCATAATCCTTATCGGTAACACAGATAGGTGAAGTAGCAAAAGCAGGGTCAGGTTTCATTCTAGCATTTAGAGATTGCTTGTTCCATTTAGATAATAACCTCTTAAGTTCATTTCTATCTTTGCAAGCTAAAATAGCTAAAGAAGCTTCTTGATCAAAAACATAACTGAGGGAGTCCTAGATTAGGGGGTGTTTGGGTAGCCGGACTATACCTTCAGCCGGACTCCAGGACTATGAAGATACAAGATTGAAAACTTCGTCCCGTGTCCGGATGGGACTTTCCTTGGCGTGGAAGGCAAGCTTGGCGATGCGGATATTCAAGATCTCCTACCATTGTAACCGACTTTGTGTAACCCTAACCCTCTCCGGTGTCTATATAAACCGGAGGGTTTTAGTCCGTAGGACAACTTCATCATACAACAACCATACCATAGGCTAGATTTTAGGGTTTAGCCTCCTTGATCTCATGGTAGATCTACTCTTGTACTACCCATATCATCAATATTAATCAAGCAGGACGTAGGGTTTTACCTCCATCAAGAGGACCCGAACCTGGGTAAAACATCGTGTTCCTTGCCTCCTGTTACCATCCGGCCTAGACGCACAGTTCGGGACCCCCTACCCGAGATCCGCCGGTTTTGACACTGACATTGGTGCTTTCATTGAGAGTTCCTCTGTGTCGTCGCTTTTAGGCCCGATGGCTCCTTCGATCATCAACAGCAATGCAGTCCAGGGTGAGACTTTTCTCCCCAGACAGATCTTCGTCTTAGGCGGCTTCGCACTGCGGGCCAATTCGCTTGGCCACCTTGAGCAGATCGAAAGCTACGCCCCTGGCCATCAGGTCAGGTTTGGAAGCCTAAACTACATGGGTGACATCCGTGGGGACTTGATCTTCGACGGATTCGAGCCACAGCCAAGCGCGCCGCACTGTCTCGATGGGCATGATATAGCTCTGCCACCGAACAGCGCTTTGGAGGCCGCACACGCACCGGTTCCGACCATTGATTCGGAGCCTACTGCGTCGATCGAGGATCAGCGGTCGGACGCTGCCTCTGGGGCTGCGATCTCAGAGGCGATCGAGCCGAACTCCAGCCCCGCACTCCGCATGGCCCGTGACTCCGAGGAGCCGGATTCCTCTCCGAACTTCGAGCCCCCCGTGCCCCTGCCGATCGAATCCGATTGGGCGCCGATAATGGAGTTCACCGCCGCGGACATCTTTCAGCACTCGCCCTTCGGCGACATCCTGAATTCTCTAAAGTCTCTCTCTTTATCAGGAGAGCCCTGGCCGGACTACGGTCAGCAAGGTTGGGATACGGACGATGAAGAAATTCAAAACCCACCCACCACCCACTTTGTAGCCACTGTCGATGACTTAACCGACATGCTTGACTTCGACTCCGAAGACATCGACGGCATGGACGACGATGTAGGAGACGAACAAGAACCAGCACCTGTAGGGCGCTGGAAGGCCACCTCGTCATATGACATATATATGGTGGACACTCCAAAGGATGGAGATGGCGATGGAACAGCGAGGGACGATACCTCTAAGAAACAGCCCAAGCGCCGGCGTCAGCGGCGCCGCTCTAAATCCCGCCAAAGCAAAAACGGTGATTCCGGCACGGGAGATAATACTACTCCGGATAACGCCGAAGAACACCCCCTCCAGCAAGATTCAGCACAGGAGGACAGAGAAGCCAGCCCTCACGAGAGGGCGGCGGACCAAGAGGTTGAGGACGATAATTATACGCCTCCCTCCGAAGATGAGGCAAGCCTTGACGACGACGAGTTTGTCGTGCCAGAGGATCCCGCCGAACAAGAGCGTTTTAAACGCAGGCTTATGGCCACGGCAAGCAGCCTCAAGAAAAAGCAGCAACAGCTTAGAGCTGATTAGGATTTGCTAGCTGACAGATGGACTGAAGTCCTTGCGGCCGAAGAGTATGAACTCGAACGCCCCTCCAAGAGTTACCCAAAGCGCAGGCTGCTACCCCGACTAGAGGAGGAAGCACCTACATCACCAGCGCATGACATGGCCGACCGGCCACCTCGTGGCCGCGACAGAGAGGCCTCTCGGCCCTCCACTCAAGCCATGCCCCGGCGCCGCGTCAAGCATACTAAGGCACGGGAAAATGCGCCCGACCTGCGTGACATACTGGAGGACAAGGCAAGGCAAACAAGATCGATCTACAGATCGCGCAGGCGCCCCACGGCACGTGACGGTGATCGTCACTCCGGATGCAATGAATCCGGTCGGGCCAAACTCAACAGACAAAGCTCCTTCGAGCTGCGTCGTGATATAGCCCAATACAGAGGCGCCGCACACCCACTATGCTTCACAGATGAAGTAATGGATCATAAAATCCCTGAGGGCTTCAAACCCGTAAACATCGAATCATACGATGGCACAACAGATCCTGCGGTATGGATCGAGGATTATCTCCTTCATATCCACATGGCCCGCGGTGATGATCTACACGCCATCAAATACCTCCCACTCAAACTTAAGGGACCGGCCCGGCATTGGCTTAATAGCTTGCCAGCAGACTCAATCGGTTCTTGGGAGGACCTGGAAGCCGCATTCCTTGACAACTTCCAGGGCACTTATGTGCGACCATCGGACGCCGATGACCTAAGCCACATAATTCAGCAGCCAGAGGAATTGGCCAGGCAATTCTGGACACGGTTCCTAACAAAGAAAAACCAGATAGTCGACTGTCCGGACGCAGAGGCCTTAGCGGCCTTCAAGCATAATATCCGTGACGAGTGGCTTGCCCGGCACCTGGGACAGGAAAAGCCGAAATCTATGGCAGCCCTCACGACACTCATGACCCGCTTTTGCGCGGGAGAAGACAGTTGGCTAGCTCGCAGCAACAATTTAACCAAGAACCCTGGTAATTCGAATACCAAGGACAAAAGCGACAGGTCGCGTCAGAACAAACAAAAGCGCCGCGTTAACAGCGACAGCAACGAGGATACGATAGTTAATGCTGGATTCTGAGGCTACAAATCCGGTCAACGGAAAAAGCCATTCAAAAGAAATACTCAGGGCCCGTCCAGTTTGGACCGAATACTCGACCGCTTGTGCCAGATACATGGCACCCCCGAAAATCCAGCCAATCACACCAACAGGGATTGTCGGGTGTTCAAGCAGGCAGGCAAGTTAAGAGCCGAAAACAAAGACAAGGGGCTGTATAGCGACAACAAGGAGGAGCCCAGGCCGCCGAACAATGGTGGACAGAAGGGATTTCCTCCACAAGTGCGGACGGTGAACATGATAAACGCAACCCACATCCCCAAGAGGGAGCGAAAGCGTGCGTTACGGGACGTATATGCGATGGAGCCAGTCGCCCCAAAGTTCAACCCATGGTCCTCCTGCCCGATCACCTTTGATCGAAGGGACCACCCCACTAGCATCCGTCATGGCGGCTTCGCCGCATTGGTTCTAGACCCAATCATTGACGGATTTCATCTCACAAGAGTCCTCATGGACGGCGGCGGCAGCCTGAACCTGCTTTACCAGGATACAGTGCGAAAAATGGGCATAGATCCCTCGAGGATCAAGCCCACCAAAACGACCTTTAAAGGCGTCATACCAGGTGTAGAAGCCAACTGTACAGGCTCAGTCACACTGGAAGTGGTCTTCGGATCTCTGGATAACTTCCGAAGCGAGGAGTTAATCTTCGACATAGTCCCGTTCCATAGTGGCTATCACGCACTGCCCGGGCGAACCGCATTCGCAAAATTCAACGCGGTACCGCACTATGCATACCTCAAGCTCAAGATGCCAGGCCCTAGAGGAGTAATCACGGTCAATGGGAACATTGAACGCTCCCTCCGAATGGAGGAGCACATGGCAGTGCTCGCAGCAGAAGTACAAAGCAGCCTCTCTAGGCAGTTCTCCAGTTCGGCCTTCAAAAAGCCGGACACTGTCAAGCGCACCCGGAGTACCCTACAACAAGACCGTCTGGCACGTTCTGAGCTAGCGTAGCAATGCGGCCCCAACCCTAGCCCTCGCGATATAGCGAAACCAGTGCTTCGCGTACATAACTACGCTCTTGAAATACCATGGACACAGGGGAAGGGGCACTATCACGGCACGCCCGAAATACGGCTTAAACCGCACCAGGGGCTGCCGGATTCCTTTTTTCTTTTTTTCTTTTTTTCTCTTACTCTCAGGTGAAAGATCGTGGATGTCGCCTAGAGGGGGGGGTGAATAGGCGCTTTAAAATAATTACGTTTTAGGCTTGAACAAATGCGGAATAAACCTAATGGTTAATTTGTCAAGCACAAAACCTAAAACAACTAGGCTCACCTATGTGCACCAACAACTTATGCTAAGCAAGATAAACTACTTAGGTGATAGCAAGATATATGACAAGAAACAATATGGCTATCACAAAGTAAAGTGCATAAGTAAAGGGCTCGGGTAAGAGATAACCGAGGCACGCGGAGACGACGATGTATCCCGAAGTTCACACCCTTGCGGATGCTAATCTCCATTTGGAGCGGTGTGGAGGCACAATGCTCCCCAAGAAGCCACTAGGGCCACCGTAATCTCCTCACGCCCTCGCACAATGCAAGATGCCGTGATTCCACTAAGGGACCCTTGAGGGCGGTCACCGAACCCATACAAATGGCAACCCTTGGGGGCGGTCACCGAACCCGTACACTTTGGCAACCCTTGGGGGCGGTCACCGGTACCCGTCAAATTGCTCGGGGCGATCTCCACAACCTAATTGGAGACCCTGAAGCTTGCCCGGAGCTTTACACCACAATGATTGAGCTCCGAACACCACCAACCGTCTAGGGCGCCCAAGCACCCAAGAGGAACAAGCTCAAGGGTACCAAGCACCCAAGAGTAATAAGCTTGTCAACTTGTAACTTCCACGTATCACCGTGGAGAACTCAAACCGATGCACCAAATGCAATGGCAAGGGCACAAGGAGTGCCCATGTCCTTCTCTCTCAAATCCCACAGAAGCAACTAGTGCTAGGGAGGAAAATGAGAGGAAGAACAAGAAGTAGAACACCAAGAACTCCAAGATCTAGATCCAAGGGGTTCCCCTCACAAAGAGGAGAAAGTGATTGGTGGAAACGTGGATCTAGATTTCCTCTCTCTTTTCCCTCAAGAACTAGCAAGAATCATTGGAGGGATTGAGAGTTAGAAAGCTCGAAGAAAGTCAAAAATGGGGGAAGAACACGAGCTAAAAGGATAAGGTCCATTGGGGAAGAAGACCCCCTTTTATAGGTGGGGAAAAATCCAACAGTTACCCACCAACCAGCCCGCGGCCAGCGGTACTACCGCGCCTGGCCAGCGGTACTACCGCAAGGCCGCATGGTACTACTGCTTGCAACCAAGCGGTACTACCGCACGGCTGTGCGGTACTACCGTACCGACCCATGGTACTGCCGCAACCCCAGCACAGAACCGATAAACAGACGCACAGGAGTTGGGGAAGGAACTTCCGCACGCGCGGTACTACCGCGCCCCCCATGCGGTACTACCGCGAGGCAAAAGTCCCAGCCAGGGGAAAAGGGAAACTTCCATGCCTACTTCCGCAAAGAAACGGAAGTAGCAAAAACCTGACACAGTAGTACTGCCGAGGGGCGGTACTACTGCCTGACCGCATAGCGCGGTACTACCGCACGGCGAAAGCGGTACTACCGCGGTAGGTGCGGATGTAAAAAATTACATCCGCTCCTACTACCGCAAAGGGGCGGCACTAGCCTGGTGGGCTGCGGTAGTGCGGCTCCAGGGGAGCGGTACTACGGTGGGCACCTGCGGTACTACCGTGCCACTGCACGGTACTACCGCTGATGCCTACGGTACTACCGCTTTCCTGGGAGCAGTACTACCGCAACCAACAACGGCAGCCACACAAGGGAGGCAAGAAAATGGAGGAAGCTCCAAGGAAGAAGGAGGGGAAAAGAAGGAGACGTGTACGTGATGAATCCACCCAAACCTTTCCAACGCGGACCCTGACAAAACCACACTCAAGAGAACAAGACTGCATATGAGCTCCGAATTGAGCAAACTCAAGCTTGTTGGAAAATAGATGACGAGTAGCATCAAAACAGCGACTGGTTATAGTAAGAAGAGGTAGGGGAGGTATGCCAACAAATAGAGGAGTGAAACCTCCAACCGAGAAGAACCGGCAAAACCTCCAACAACGAAAACATCATAGAGTATGCAAGCGAACTCCATTTTCGATGAACTCAAGCTTCTCATCAAGATGACCAAAAGCTCTAAGACTCTCAAAGAGAACCAAACAAGAACCAAGAAAGATGATGCAATGGTTTGAGCTCTCAGCGAACGATACGATCAAGCTACTCATCGAGAGCCCCCCTTGATAGTACGGCAATCGATCCTATAACCCAGTCTCCCAACTACCATCATGAGACCGATAAAATAGAAAACCTATCAAGGGCAAACCTTTGCCTTGCACATGGTCCACTTGAGCTAGATGAAGACGATCTTGACTCCCTCAAGTTGGACCACCTTTCTTGATTGGGTTGACTTGATGAAGACTAGTTGATTGCTCCCCCATACTCCACTATGGGTGAGCCACTCTTCAGCACATCTTCACAAGTCCATTGTCACCACAAAGGACGGCAAGCTTCAAGCATTTGATCTCTTCGTGATGCTCCACTTGAACTTGCACACCGCAACCTAACCCCACAAAGAATCCTCACGAAGACCATGGGTTAGTACACGAAGCGTAATTGACAATGCTTACCATACCATGGGATCACTTGATCCCTCTCGGTACATCTTCTACGCTTTGTGGGTTGGTCAACTTGATTCACTCTTTGACTTAGTCTTGATCAACCTCTCACAAGACCAATCTTTAGGTAATTCCTTGAATAGCACCTTGGTCGACACAAACTCTCCTTGAAACCAACACATGTACTCCAAGAAAAGCCTATGGACAAAAACCTTCAAATATAACTCAAGGCAACCATTAGTCCATAGAGATTGTCATCAATTACCAAAACCAAACATGGGGGCACCGCATGTTCTTTCATCAGGACTCCATACTTCGGATGACCCGTTCGGCAATTCAACTGCCGCACAAACGATGCAAGATCCAGGAAAGCAGACAAGCCACGCCGCATTATGGAACTCCCACGTGGTCTCTATTGCGAGCAGTATACCTGTTTTTTAATACAATTCCGCGGCCTGCCCCTGGCCAGGACATGTTAAATAGTCCAATTTCTTTTGCTTATCGCACTATTTGTATCGTTCCGCTTTCATAGCAGCCTTTCTATAAACAATGCATAGCTTTTTGTCTATTTTTTGCATCCTCTTTTTATATATATGTTTATCAATAACACGTTGCATCCATACACTGGTATGGCAAAAATACGCCAGGGGCTTTAGTACCCATCAATATGGCGTGAGAAGTCTATACACTTTCACAAGTGTGGCACCCCGAACTTATAGCACTATATGCATCGGCTCCGAATCATGATTTGGGTCAATAGTTGGGTTTGCCCGGCTCCTATGTTTGGGTGCCTTACGTTCCACTATATCGGCTAAGGTAGCACTAGGAGAACTACTGCGATTGTGCCCCAGTTGAGCTGGGCTGAGCACCTCAGTAGAGAAAGCTAAAACTGACTGTCATGATGAGGCGAGAGACCGGTCGCTGTTCGAGAGGTTTTTCGAGTCCTTAAAGACTTATGCCGCTTCGAGCGAGGAACCGGCTTTGTCCGGCCAAGGCGTGGATAGCGCCCCGAACTCGGTCTTCCGAATACTAGGGGCTTCGCTGAAATTTAAAATTATAGAGTTCTATGGCTAAGTGAGAGTGTTCAAGCATTATAGTCCGATTGCCTTGTTCGTTGTGCTGAGCGCCTCCCTCGACGGACCCAATCATGGGAAAAAGAGCGCTCAGGTTTATCCCGAACACCCCAGCACTAGTGGCATGGGGGAAGAAGCCGACGACTGGCCATCTCTCAATTTTTTGATAAACGGCCGCACAGAAAGTAATATTTTAAATTCAAGCATTGCTTAGCGCATATGAACAAGTTTTCAGCGCACAGGATAACATGAGCGAGTTCATTCAAAAATTACATCCTTGGTGCATTCATCCGCCATAAGGCGGGCACCAGCCAGAACATCCTTGTAATAGTTCTCGGGCTTGCGATGCTCCTTCCCCGGCGGTGGCCCGTCCCTCACTAGCTTCTCACCGTCCAGCTTACCCCAGTGCACCTTTGCACGGGCAAGGGCCCTACGGGCTCCTTCGATGCAGACGGATCGCTTGATGACCTCGAGCCTGGGACAAGCCTCCACCAGCCGCCGCACCAGTCCGAAGTAGCTCCCAGGCAGGGCCTCTCCAGGCCACAGCCGAACTATGAAGCCCTTCAGGGCCTGTTCGGCCGCCTTGTGGAGCTCGACCAGCTGCTTCAGCTGGTTGCTCAAGGGCACAGGGTGTCCGGCCTCAGCGTACTGAGACCAGAACACCTTCTTCGTCGAGCTGCCTTCCTCGGCTCGGTAGAATGCGGCGGCATCGGATACGCTGCGGGGAAGATCTGCGAATGCCCCTGGAGAGCTCCGGATTCGGGTAAGTAACAAGTAGTTTACTTTTATATGTCTGCTTTGCATAGAGAATGCCTTACCCGCCGCTATCTTTTTCACCGCATCCAATTCCTGGAGGGCCTTCTAGGCTTCGGCCTTGGCAGACTTGGCAGTTTTAAGGGCCGCAGCAAGCTCGGACGCTCGCGTCTTCGAGTCAAGCTCCAAACTCTCATGTTTTTTCATGAGAGCCTGAAGCTCTTGCTGCACCTCGCCGACCTGCGCCTCAAATTTCTCCCGCTCGGTGCGCTCCGTGGCTGCTCTCTTCTTGGCCTCGGACAGCGCCTGCTTGAGGGTCGCCACCTCAGTTGTGGCCCCTACAATAAGCAGTATACTCCTGTCATTTTTTGCAATTGTGTCTTCTTATAGGCATTTTTTCTATAAGGTATCTCTTACCTTCTTTCTCCTCGAGCTGCCGTTTGGCAAGGCCGAGCTCTTGCTCGGTCCGCTTGAGGCCCTGCTTCAGGGCACCCACCTCCGCAGTCAGTGCGGCGGTGGCCAGCAGCGAAGCCTGCATACGTATATTGACTCCTTTTTAGTTAGACTCCTGCGATATTTAATAGATCCTCTATTCGGCTTTTCTTTCCGAACGCCAAACAGAGCATCAGGGGCTACTGTCTATGCGGTAATATTTTTACATATTTCTACTTACCTCGAAGCCTGTTAGAAGGCTAGCACAAGCTTCAGTAAGTCCGCTTTTGGCGGACCGAACCTTCTGGACCACCGTACTCATGATGGTACGGTGCTCCTCGTCGATGGAGGCGCCCTTAAGCACCTCCAGCAGATTGTCCGGCGCCTTCGGTTGGACGGAGGATGCCGGCTCAATAGGCTTGCTCCTCTTGGCAGGAATTCTCCTGCCGTGGTCCGGAACCGTTGATGATTCCGGTGCGGTGTCTGGCTTAAAGCCGGACTTGGAGCCCTGGGGGGGTCTTGTCCCCTTTACTGCTGGAGTCCGGGAGGTCGCCTCGCGGCTCCTCCTGAACCACCTCCTCTTGCCCCGGAGCTTGTCGCGACGCCACTTCGGCGTCATCCACAGCACAGGGGCAGGCAGCAGGCGGAACTGAATTCACGTCCGATGAATCCAGGGAGCCGCTCGACGACTCGTCGAGCCCGTCCTTGGGCGGGCTGCATGATTATATTCGACATTAGGGAAAGCTGCGCAACAAAAGGAATATCATGAGTTACTCTGGTATCCGAACACTTACGATTTCGCCGGACGCTTGGCCCTGTCCGGCCACTTCTCTTCGTCCTCGTCGGCATCGGGGGCGTAGTCCGGTGGAGGGGTTTTCCTCTTCTTGGACCCTTCGGCCTCCCCTACTAGGGCGGCCTTCCTCTTCTTTCCTCCCCCCGCTGGAGGGGGAGAGGTCTCTTCTTCCTCCTCCTCGTCTTCACGGGAGGAGTGCGTCTCGGACTCATCGGACGACGAGTCCGACACCACCATATGTCGGGAACTCTTTCGAGTCCCCGTGGCCTTCTTCTCCGGCACCACATAAGGTGCCGGAACCAGCAGCTTCACTAGGAGAGCAGGGGCTGGGTCTTCGGGCAAGGGAGCCGGACAGTTAATCAGTCCGGACTTCGCCTGCCAATCCTGTCAAAGGTGAGGGAGTTTAGATCCTGCATAGAGTCAAACTATGAAGAAAACTTAACATCCTGTAAAAGATGAAAATATTTTACTTCGCCAGCAGGACACTACGAGCTGAATCCCCGGTCTTCGGAGGCAGATGTGGGAGCCTCGGCACCTTTGGTTAGCCCCTTCCAGACATCTTCGTACGTCGTGTTGAAGAGCCTGCTCAGAGTTCGGTGCTGCGCCGGGTTGAACTCCCACAAATTGAAGTCCCGTTCTTGAGATGGAAGGATCCGGCGGACGAGCATGACCTGGACTACGTTGACAAGCTTGAGTTGCTTGTTCACCAGGGACTGGATTCATTTTTGCAGTCTGGTCACCTCTTCTTAGTCGCCCCATGACAAGCCCGTCTCCTTCCAGGACGTGAGCCGCGTAGGGGTCCGGATCGGAATTCAGGGGCTGCGATCCACTTCGGATCGCGTGGCTCGGTGATGTAAAACCACCCTGACTGCCACCCCTTCAAGGTCTCCACAAAGGAGCCCTCGAGCCATAGGACGTTGGCTATTTTGCCCGCCATGGCACCTCCGCACTCCGCCTGGTTGCCGCGCACCACCTTTGGCTTGACATTGAAGGTCTTGAGCCAGAGGCTGAAATGGGGGTGGATGCAGAGGAAAGCCTCGCACACGATGATAAACGCCGAGATATTGAGGATGAAGTTCGGGGCCAGATCGTGGAAATCTAGGCCATAGTAGAACATGAGCCCGCGGACAAATGGGTGGAGAGGAAAACCCAGTCCGCGGAGGAAGTGGGGAAGAAATACTACCTCTCATGGGGCCTTGGGGTGGGGAGAAGCTGCCCCTCCTCAGGAAGCCAGTGTGCGATGTCTTTGGACAGGTATCCGGCCTTCCTTAGCCTTTTGACATGGCCCTCCGTGATGGAGGAGACCATCCACTTGCCTCCCACTCCGGACATTGTTGGAGAAGGTTGAGGTAGGAAGTGCGGGCTTGGGCGCTGGAGCTCGGGTGCGCAGAAGATGGATAGGCAAAGGAGGAAGAAGGCGTAGGTAAAAAGGTGGATCCTTATCCCCTTATATGAGCGGATGCGACTATGCGTCCCCACCAGCCTAGTAAAACTCGCTTGCCTCCCAAGCGCCATGCTAAATGGCGCGGTTGGTTTACCCACGTCCGTATTGATGAGAATCTCGTAAATGGGGGACACGATCTCTGCTTTGACAAGACGTGCCAAGGAAACCGCCTCGCAAAACACGCTGAGGTGGAAAAGTGAAAAAGATTCGAATAAAGGCTTGGCCGTAGTGTGATGTCACGCTGCGGAATACGTCAGCAGATTAGATTTGTGTTAATATTATTCTCTCTGTGGCAATACGTGGAAACTTATTTTGCAGAGCCGGACACTACTCTTGGTGTTTACAAACTTTTATGAAGAATTTGGAGGAGGAACCCGCCTTGCAATGCCGAAGACAATCTACGCGCCGGACTCGTCGTCATTGAAGCCTGGTTCAGGGGCTACTGAGGGAGTCCTGGATTAGGGGGTGTTCGGGTAGCCGGACTATACCTTCAGCCGGACTCCAGGACTATGAAGATACAAGATTGAAGACTTCATCCCGTGTCCGGATGGGACTTTCCTTGGCGTGGAAGGCAAGCTTGGCGATGCGGATATTCAAGATCTCCTACCATTGTAACCGACTTTGTGTAACTCTAACCCTCTCCGGTGTCTATATAAACCGGAGGGTTTTAGTCCGTAGGACAACTTCATCATACAACAACCATACCATAGGCTAGCTTTTAGGGTTTAGCCTCCTTGATCTCGTGGTAGATCTACTCTTGTACTACCCATATCATCAATATTAATCAAGCAGGACGTAGGGTTTTACCTCCATCAAGAGGGCCCGACCCTGGGTAAAACATCGTGTTCCTTGCCTCCTGTTACCATCCGGCCTAGACGCACAGTTCGGGACCCCCTACCCGAGATCCGCCGGTTTTGACACCAACAATAACCCTCAGGAATAACAAGTGATTCTTCATCATCACTTTCATCAGTATTATCAGATTTAATATTTTCAATCTCTCTAGCCCTAGCAATTTGTTCATCAAGAAATTCACCAAGTGGCACAGTAGTATCAAGCATAGAAGTAGTTTCATCATAAGTATCATGCATAGCAGAAGTAGCATCATCAATAACATGCGACATATCAGAACGAATAGAAGAAGCAGTTTTAGGTGTCGCAAGCTAACTCAAAACGGAAGGTGAATCAAGTACAGAACTAGATGGCAGTTCCTTACCTCCCCTCGTAGTTGAGGGATAGATCTTGGTTTTTGGATCTCTCAAGTTCTTCATAATGATAAGCAGATATAAATCCCAAGTGACTCAAAGAATAGAGCTATGCTCCCCGGCAACGGCGCCAGAAAATGGTCTTGATAACCCACAAGTATAGGGGATCGCAATAGTTTACGAGGGTAGAGTATTCAACCCAAATTTATTGATTTGACACAATGGGAGACAAAGAATATTCTCAAGTATTAGCAGCTGAGTTGTCAATTCAACCACACCTGGAAACTTAATATCAGTAGCAAAGTGTTTAGTAGCAAAGTAATATGATAGTAGTGGCAATGGTAGCAAAAGGTAACAGTAGTGAAAGTAGTGTATTTGGTATTTTGTAGTGATGATAGCAATAGCAATGGGAAAGTAAATAAGCGAAGAACAATATATGAAAAGCTCGTAGGCAATGGATCAGTGATGGAGAATTATGTCGGATGCGGTTCATCATGTAACAGTCATAACCTAGGGTGACACAGAACTAGCTCCAGTTCATTGATATAATGTAGGCATGTATTCCGAACATAGTCATATGTGCTTATGGAAAACAACTTGCATGACATCTTTTGTGCTACCCTCCCGTGGCAGCGGGGTCCTTACGGAAACTAAGGGATATTAAGGCCTCCTTTTAATAGAGAACCAGAACAAAGCATTAACACATAGTGAATACATGAACTCCTCAAACTACGGTCATCACCGGTAAGTATCCCGATTATTGTCACTTCGGGGTTAACGGATCATAACACATAATAGGTGACTATAGACTTGCAAGATAGGATCAAGAACACTCATATATTGATGAAAACATAATATGTTCAGATCTAAAATCATGTCACTCGGGCCCTAGTGACAAGCATTAAGCATAGCAAAGTCATAGCAACATCAATCTCAGAACATAGTGGATACTAGGGATCAAACCCTAACAAAACTAACTCAATTACATGATAGATCCCATCCAACCCATCACTGTCTAGCAAGCCTGCGATGGAATTACTCACGCACGGCGGTGAGCATCATGAAATTGGTGATGGATGATGGTTGATGATGACGATGGCGACGGATTCCCCTCTCCTGAGCCCCGAACAGACTCCAGATCAGCCCTCCCGAGAGGTTTTAGGGCTTGGCGGCGGCTCTGTATCGTAAAACGCGTTGAATTCTTCCCTCTGATTTTTTTTCTCCCCGAAACACAATATATGGAGTTGTAGTTGGAGTCGGAGAGGCATCAGGGGGCCCACGAGGTAGGGGGTGCGCCCTAGGGGGGCAGGCGCGCCCCCACCCTCATGGACAAGTGGTGGGCCCCTGGCCTTCATCTTTTGCAGGTATTTTTTATTTTTTCCAAAAAGTTGCTCCATGAAGTTTCAGGTCATTCCGAGAACGTTTGTTTCTGCACATAAATAACACCATGGTAATTCTGCTGAAAACAGCGTCAGTCCGGTTTAGTTCCATTCAAATCATGCAAGTTAGAGTCCAAAACAAGGGCAAAAGTGTTTGGAAAAGTAGATAAGACGGAGACGTATCAACGACGCCAGAAATCCTTCTTGCTACCTCTTGAGCACTGCGTTGGTTTTCCCTTGAAGAGGAAAGGGTGATGCAGCAAAGTATTGTAAGTATTTCCCTCAGTTTTTGAGAACCAAGGTATCAATCCAGTAGGAGGCTACGCGCGAGTCCCTCGCACCTACACAAAACAAATAAATCCTCGCAACCAACGTGATAAGGGGTTGTCAATGCAGGTGGCATGAGTTGCTAAACTATTCCGCATTGTTTCAAATGAAGTCCAAACTCATAACTCAAATATTCGCCTCCACAATCAGATTGTAGAAACTTTATTTTCTTGTTACGATGATTTTCCACTTCACTCTGAAATTCTTTGAACTTTTCAAATGTTTCAGACTTATGTTTCATTAAGTAGATATACCCATATCTGCTCAAATCATCTGTGAAGGTGAGAAAATAATGATATCCGCTGTGAGCTTCAATGTTCATTGGACCACATACATCAGTATGTATGATTTCCAATAACTCTGTTGCTCGCACCATTGTTCCGGAGAACAGAGTTTTAGTCATCTTGCCCATGAGGCATGGTTCGCAAGTACCAAGTGATTCATAATCAAGTGATTCTAGAAGTCCATCAGAATGGAGTTTCTTCATGCGCTTTATACCAATATGACCTAAACGGTTGTGCCACAAATAAGTTGCACTATCATTATCAACTCTGCATCTTTTGGCTTCAATGCTATGAACATGTGTATCACTACTATCAAGATTTAGTAAAAATAGACCACTCATCAGGGGTGCATGACCATAAAAGATATTACTCATATAAATAGAACAACCATTATTCTTTGATTTAAATGAATAACCGTCTCGCATCAAACAAGATCCAGATATAATGTTCATGCTCAACGCTGGCACCAAATAACAATTATTTAGGTCTAATACTAATCCCGAAGGTAGATGTAGAGGTAGCGTGCCGACGGCGATCACATTGACTTTGGAACCATTTCCCATGCGCATCGTCACCTCAGCCTTAGCCAATCTTCGCTTAATCCGTAGCCCCTGTTTCGAGTTGCAAATGTTAGCAACTGAACCAGTATCAAATACCCAGGCACTACTGCGAGCATTAGTAAGGTACACATAAATAACATGTATATCAAATATACCTTTCACTTTGCCATCCTTCTTCTCCGCCAAATACTTGGGGCAGTTCCGCTTCCAGTGACTAGTTCCTTTGTAGTAAAAGCACTCAGTCTCAAGCTTAGGTCCAGACTTGGGTTTCTTCACTTGAGCAGCTAAAGAGGAAAGGGTGATGCAGCAAAGTAGCGTAAGTATTTCCCTTAGTTTTTGAGAACCAAGGTATCAATCCAGTAGGAGGCTACGCGCGAGTCCCTCGCACCTACACAGAACAAATAAATCCTCGCAACCAACGTGATAAGGGGTTGTCAATCCCTACACGGTCACTTACGAGAGTGAGATCTTATAGATATGATAAGATAATATTTTTGGTATTTTTATGATAAAGATGCAAAGTAAAATAAAAGGCAATGAAAATAACTAAGTGTTGGAAGATTGATATGATGGAAGATAGACCCGGGGGCCATAGGTTTCACTAGTGGCTTCTCTCAAGAGCATAAGTATTTTACGGTGGGTGAACAAATTACTGTTGAGCAATTGACAGAATTGAGCATAATTATGAGAATACCTAGGTATGATCATGTATACAGGCATCACGTCCGAGACAAGTAGACCGACTCCTGCCTGCATCTACTACTATTACTCCACACATCGACCGCTATCCAGCATGCATCTAGAGTATTAAGTTCATAAGAACAGAGTAACGCTTTAAGCAAGATGACATGATGTAGAGGGATAAATTCATGCAATATGATAAAACCCCCATATTGTTATCCTTGATGGCAACAATACAATACGTGCCTTGCTGCCCCTACTGTCACTGGGAAAGGACACCGCAAGATTGAACCCAAAGCTAAGCACTTCTCCCATTGCAAGAAAGATCAATCTAGTAGGCCAAACCAAACTGATAACTCGAAGAGACTTGCAAAGATAACCAATCATACATAAAAGAATTCAAAAAAGATTCAAATATTCTTCATAGATAAACTTGGTCATAAACCCATAATTCATCGGTCTCAACAAACACACCGCAAAAGAAGATTACATCGAATAGATCTCCACAAGAGAGGGGGAGAACTTTGTATTGAGATCCAAAAAGATAGAAGAAGCCATGTAGCTAATAACTATGGACCCGAAGGTCTGAGGTAAACTACTCACACTTCATCGGAAGGGCTATGGTGTTGATGTAGAAGCCCTCCGTGATCGATGCCCCCTCCTGCGGAGCTTCGGAACAGGCCTCAAGATGGGATCTCGTGGATACAGAAAGTTACAGCGGTGGAATTAGGGTTTTGGCTCCGTATCTGATCGTTTGGGGGTACGTAGGTATATATAGGAGGAAAGAGTACGTCGGTGGAGCAACAGGGGTCCACGAGGGTGGAGGGCGCGCCTGGGGGGGAGGCGCGCCCCCTACCTCGTGGCTTCCCTGTTGGTTGCTTGACGTAGGGTCCAAGTCTCCTGGATCATGTTCGTTCCGAAAATCACGTTCCCGAAGGTTTCATTCCGTTTGGACTCCTTTTGATATTCTTTTTCTGCGAAACCCTAAAATAGGCGAAAACAGCAATTCTGGGTTGGGCCTCCGGTTAATAGGTTTGTCCCAAAAATAGTATAAAAGTGAATAATAAAACCCAATAATGTCCAAAACAGAATATAATATAGCATGGAACAATCAAAAATTATAGATACGTTGGAGACGTATCAGCAGCAACTGGCTTGTTGTTCTTCTTGAAGTTCCCCTTCTTCCCTTTACCCTTTTTCTTGAAACTGATGGTCTTGTTGACCATCAACACTTGATGCTCCTTCTTGATTTCTACCTCCGCAGCCTTTAGCATTGCGAAGAGCTCGGGAATCATCTTATCCATCCCTTGCATATTATAGTTCATCACGAAGCTCTTGTAGCTTGGTGGCAGTGATTGAAGAACTCTGTCAATGACACTATCATCAGGAAGATTAACTCCCAATTGAGTCAAGTGGTTGTGGTACCCAGACATTCTGAGTATATGTTCACTGACAGAACTATTCTCCTCCATCTTGCAGCTGTAGAACTTATTGGAGACTTCATATCTCTCAATCCGGGCATTTGCTTGAAATATTAACTTCAACTCCTGGAACATCTCATATGCTCCATGACGTTCAAAACGTCGTTGAAGTCCCAGTTCTAGGCCGTAAAGCATGGCACACTGAACTATCGAGTAGTCATCAGCTTTGCTCTGCCAGGTGTTCATAACATCTGGCGTTGCTCCTGCAGCGGGTTTGTCACCTAGCGGTGCTTCCAGGACATAATTCTTCTGTGCAGCAATGAGGATAATCCTCAAGTTACGGACCCAGTCCGTGTAGTTGCTACCATCATCTTTCAACTTAGCTTTCTCTAGGAACGCATTAAAATTCAACGGAACAACAGCACGGGCCATCTATCTACAACAACATAGACATGCAAAATACTATCAGGTACTAAGTTCATGATAAATTAAAGTTCAATTAATCAAATTACTAAAGAACTCCCACTTAAATACACATCTCTCTAATCATCTAAGTGCTCATGTGATCCATATCAACTAAACCATGTCCGATCATCACGTGAGATGGAGTAGTTTTCAATGGTGAACATCACTATGTTGATCATATCTACTATATGATTCACGCTCGACCTTGCGGTCTCCAATGTTCCGAGGCCATATCTGCATATGCTAGGCTCGTCAAGTTTAACCCGAGTATTCCGTGTGTGCAAAACTGGCTTGCACCCGTTGTATGTGAACGTAGAGCTTATCACACCTGATCATCACGTGGTGTCTTGGCACGACGAACTGTAGCAACGGTGCATACTCAGGGACCACACTTATACCTTGAAATTTAGTGAGAGATCATCTTATAATGCTACTGCCAAACTAAGCAAAATAAGATGCATAAAGGATAAACATCACATGCAATCAATATAAGTGATATGATATGGCCATCATCATCTTGTGCCTTTGATCTCCATCTCCAAAGCACCGTCATGATCACCATCGTCACCGGCTTGACACCTTGATCTCCATCGAAGCATTGTTGTCGTCTCGCCAACTATTGCTTATACGACTGTCGCTACCGCTTAGTGATAAAGTAAAGCAATTACATGGTGATTGCATTTCATACAATAAAGCGACAACTATATGGCTCCTGCCAGTTGCCGATAACTGTGTTACAAAACATGATCATCTCATACAATAAAATTTAGCATCATGTCTTGACCATATCACATCACAGCATGCCCTGCAAAAAACAAGTTAGACGTCCTCTACTTTGTTGTTACAAGTTTTACGTGGCTGCTACGGGCTGAGCAAGAACCGTTCTTACCAACGCATCAAAAACCACAATGCGGTATAGTGATTGCTTTTTGATCTTCAGAAAGAACCCTATTCATTGAATCCGATTCAACTAAAGCTGGAGAAACAGACACCCACTAGCCACCTGTGTGTGAAGCACGTCGGTAGAACCAGTCTCGCGTAAGTGTACGCGTAATGTCGGTCTGGGCCGCTTCATCCAACAATGCCACTGAATCAAGAATCAACTAGTGACGGCAAGCAATATGTATATACCCACGCCCACAACTCCTTTGTGTTCTACTCGTGCATACAACATCTACGCATAAACCTGGCTCGGATGCCACTATTGGGGAACGCAGTAATTTAAAAAAATCCTACGCACACGCAAGATCATGGTGATGCACAGCAACGAGAGGGAAGAGTATCGTCTAGGTACCCTCGTAGACCGTAAGCGGAAGCGTTATGACAACGCGGTTGATGTAGTCGTACGTCTTCACGATCGACCGATCTAGCACCGAAGGTACGGCACCTCCCCGATCTGCACACGTTTGGCTCGGTGAAGTCCCGCGAACACACGATCTAGTAGAGCTTCGAGGGAGAGCTTTGTCAGCACGACAGTGTGATGACGGTGATGATGTTGCTACCGGAACAGGGCTTCGCCTAAGCACCACTATGATATTGTCGAGGTGGATTTTGGTGGAGGGGGGCACCGCACACGGCTAAAGATCAATGATTAACTTGTGTGTGCATGGGGTGCCCCCCTCCCCTGTATATAAAGGAGTGGAGGGGGGAGGGGTCGGCCTCTCTAGGCGCGCCCCAAGGAGTCCTACTCCCACCGGCAGTAGGATCCCCCCCCTTCCCTTTGTTGGTTCTAGGAGAGAAGGAAGGAGCGGAAAGAAGGAAGGAAAGGGGGGTCGACCCCCCTCCCAATTCGGATTGGGCTTGGGGGCGCGCCCCTTCCTTTTCTTCTTTCCCCTCTCTTCCACTAAGGCACAATAAGGCACATATACCTCCCGGGGGGTTCCGGTAACCTCTCAGTACTCCGGTATACTCCCGATTTCACCCGGAACCATTCTGATGTCCAAACATAGGCTTCCAATATATCGATCTTTACGTCTCGACCATTTCGAGACTCCTCGTCATGCCCATGATCAAATCCGGGACTCCGAACTACCTTCGGTACATCAAACCACATAAACTCGTAATACCGATCGCCACCGAACGTTAAGCGTGCGGACCCTACAAGTTCGAGAACTATGTAGACATGACCGAGACATGTCTCCGGTCAATAACCAATAGCGGAACCTGGATGCTCATATTGGTTCCTACATATTCTACGAAGATCTTTATCAGTCAAACCGCATAACGGTATACGTTGTTCCCTTTGTCATCGGTATGTTACTTGCCCGAGATTCGATCGTCGGTATCTCAATACCTACTTCAATCTCGTTACCAGCAAGTATCTTTACTCGTTCCGTAATGCTACATCCCGTAACTAACTCATTAGCTACATTGCTTGCAAGGCTTATAGTGATGTACATTACCGAGAGGGCCCAGAGATACCTCTCCGACAATCGGAGTGACAAATCCTAATCTTGATCCATGCCAACTCAACAAACACCATGGGAGACACCTGTAGAGCACCTTTATAATCATCCAGTTACGTTGTGACGTTTGGTAGCACACAAAGCATTCCTCTGGTATTCGGGAGTTGCATGATCTCATAGTCATAGGAACATGTATAGTTATGGAGAAAGTAATAGCAACAAACTAAATGATCATCATGCTAAGCTAACGGATGGGTCAAGTCAATCACATCATTCTCTAATGATGTGATCCCGTTAATCAAATGACAACTCATGTCTATGGTTAGGAAACATAACCATCATCGATTCAACGAGCTAGTCAAGTAGAGGCAAACTAGTGACACTCTGTTTGTCTATGTATTCACACATGTACTAAGTTTCCGGTTAATACAATTCTAGCATGAATAATAAACATTTATCATGATATAAGGAAATATAAATAACAACTTTATTATTGCCTCTAGGGCATATTTCCTTCACAAGTTGTGTTTTGTTCTGATGGCTCTCTTAGAGAGTAGTTGGGGTGGAGGGGTATAAATAGCCTTCACCCAAAATCCAACTGTTACACACTTTTGACTCAAATCAGTGAGACCGAATATAAAACTCAGCGAGACCGATTAGTGTAAAAGATATGAGCGTTGGGCTCTTTGGTGGGACCGAAGTGGAACAACTCAGTGGGATCGAAGTGCAATGGCTAGGGCAGAACCCAGTCTCGGAATTTCTGATTGTTTCAACTCGGTGATTCCGAAGTGAAACAATGTCATCACAGAAACTTGGCAATGCCATCTCGGTGGGACCGAGATCCTTTTCGGTCAAACCGAATTGCTAGGGTTTGGCAATGGCAATGGTAGTGGTCATCTCGATGGGTCCTGATGGGATATGTTCGGTGGGACCGAGATAGTGAATTAGGGTTTGGATAGATGTGTTTTGAGAAAATGACTGAGGTTTTTTTGGAGCAATATCACTAAGCGCTTGAGCAACAACCTCATCAACAATACCTCATCCCGTTTTAATAGTATTGGCTTTCCTAAGGGACTCAATGTGATCTTGGATCACTAAACCAAAAATGTAGAGTCTTGGAGTAGCCAATTCTTGTTCTTGACATTTTGAAGGGGTCCACATCCTCATGTCCTTGCCATGCCGCTATTGAACTTGTCTGAAATATACTAGGTAAAAGTATTAGTTCAACAATGTGTATGTTGACATTAATTACCAAAACCACCAAGGTAGCAAATGTGCTTTCAAATTTCACCTAAGGAAATTTGATTACCCCATACTTTCACTTGTCAAACTTATTACTCTTGGGTGTTTGGGCACCTTAGACGAAAGAGGTCACCTCGGAGCCACATTCCATGGTGAAGCTCTGTGGTGGTACTGGATCCTCCAATTAAGTTGTGGAGAGATCCCCAACCTTGTTTGTAAAGGTTCTGGTTGCTGCCTACAAGGGCATCGCTAGTGGATTCACGGCACCTTGCATTGTGCGAGGGCGTGAGGAGAATACGGTGAGTCCTTGGGACGCTTGGGGAGCATCGAGCCTCCACACCCCTCCAAACGGAGACGTACCTCCCACAAAGGAGGAAATTCAGAAACACATCCTCATCTCCACTTGCGGTTATTTCGGTCCTTTACTTTGTGCAAGTTTATATCTCTTGTTTAATCTTGCTTGCACTTGTTACTTGTATTGCTTGTCATATAGGTTGTCCACTGATACGTCTCCAATGTATCTATAATTTTTAATTGTTTCATGCTATTATATTATCAATCTTGGATGCTTACATGCATTTATATGCTATTTTATATCATTCTCTGGGACTAACTTATTAACCCAGTGCCCAGTGTCTTCCAGTGTTTTGCTTGTTTTTGACTTTTTAAAAAATCAGCACCAAACAAAGTCTAAACATGATGAAACTTTACGATGATTTTTTCTGGACCAAAAGGGACCCTAGATGCTCCGGGAGGAGGCCGGAAGAGCTACGAAAGAGTCACAAGCTCACAGGGCGCGCCCCCTGAGCTCGTGGGGCCCATGTAACTCCGTTTGACCTAATTCCAAGACTATAAATTCATAAATATTTCCAAACTAACAGAGAGCCACCCGAAACACTTTTTCCACCACCACAAGTTTATGTTTTCTCGTTATCCCATCTGGAGGCCTTTTCCGGTACTCTGCCGGAGAGGAAATTGATCACCGAGGGCTTCTACATCGTCCTTGCCGCCTTCCAATGATGCGTGAATAGTTTACCACGGACCTACGAGTCCATAGCTAGTAGTTAGATGACTTCTTTTCTCTCTTTGATCTTCAACACCATGTTCTCCTCGATCTTCTTGAAATTATATCTGATGTAATCTTTTTTTGCAGTGCATTTGTTAGGATCCGATGAATTGTGGGTTTATGAACAGATTATTCATTAAAAGTAACTAGGTTTTTTTCTGAATTTTATTGCATGATTGTTGTAACTGGGATAACTTGGCTCAGCCATGACAAAACTAACAAGGCATGAAAACTATCTAAACAATCTTGTGTGTCCGTCAACCTTCTGCTGAAATTAAGTTTGAAATGAACCGGGTGGTTGTGAAACAGCCAGCATCGTTCGCCTCCACAAAACCCAATCGCAATCACACCAGAGACCGGACATGGACGCTACGGTGTCGCCTAGCATCACGTGCATGCAATGTTAGGCATGGCGTTGCTGTTGGAGTGCCCTCAACCACCTCCGTCTCCTCCCCTCTGGAATAGACGCAACAGCAGAACAAATTATTGAGAGATAGGCACGCCCCACAGGCCGGCCACAGTGCGCCAGCACCACTTGAACCTGAAGCAGAGGCCACAGTGCAGGCGCCACTTGAAGCAGGGACAATGAAGCCGCAGACGCAGCTCCTCCTCCTCCTGGCCTACATCGCCGCGGCGCTGGTCATGAGCCGCGGCGTCCTCGCCGGCGCCGGCACCCATGCGGCGATGCCGGTGCGCACCGTCGAGGACGACGAGGCGGGCTTCACGGAGCGTGAGGAGGAGGCGGCGTACCCACAGAGGAGGGTGCTTGCTTACAGCCCCCAGTACATCGGCTACGGAGGGCTGGAGGCGAACAAGGCGGCGTGCTACGGCTCCTGCCCCGGCCGGGGGCAGCCCTACACCGGCCGCGGCTGCAAAGCCATCTTCGGCTGCCGCGGGCGTTGATTATCTCATCTCATCTGGAAGATACTGCCATTCCTGTTTGCATCATGGCAGAAAGAAAAGGCCCTTCTTCCACTGACCCAGAAAGCTGTGAAGAGATAAAAAAAATGTGGTTACTGTGTAAGCTCACGTAGTTTTACACGCATGTATTTGTGTTCTTGTATGTAATCCTTGGTTCCTTGTGTGTACAATAATGTGTGTTTGGATGAATTCAAGCATGCATACGATTCAGAAAAATGGTTTGCGTTGTCAGTTTCCAGGAAGAAAGGAATAAACAGCTGAAACAAGAGAAAAATGTTAGTGGGATATAATTGATTAGTCAAAGGAGACGAAAGATGTACTCCCTCCGTAAAGAAACATAAGAGCATATAGATCACTACTTTAGTGATTTAAACACTCTTATATTTGTTTACAGATGGAGTATCTGCTCGGCTTCTAAAACCGACCCATCCTGTACTAATATTAGCCAATGGCTAGTTATTCAAACGTCATGTGCATGAGTTCATGTATTTTTCATGAAATTGTGTGAGTTCATGTTATTTTGATAATTCTTGTACACTTCATAAACATAGCGCTAGAATTTAACACCAAACAAACAAACTCGATAAAATTATACTAGTGAGCTGACCATGATTAGAAAATACTCCCTCTGTAAACAAATACAAGATCTTTTAGATCACTAGTAACAGGCAGTAATTCAAGTATCAAAATGGTAAAATTATTTAGATATACTCATTCACAAGAGATCTGCATAAAAGCTAGCTAGGAGTGCAGATTGGTCTGGTGCGATCTTGTCTCAACATATAAAAAGAAAGGGAAAGAACACTTGGTATTTTGAGGATAGGAGGTCAGTTTAATGCATGAAGACATCTAAATCATCAGGATAAGAAGCAGAATGATCACAGGATACGTATTGCGGCAATCTCAATGTTACAACAATTATCTTAGGATGGGCATACACACAAAAGGGTGTTTTTGCAGGAACAGTAGAATTGCAATATTTTGGAAGCACCTCGTCCTTTTTTACCTTTGTGGAGTGCTTCCTTTCGGACCGATGTTTTTGCTCTTTCTCCAGTAAACTCACCAGCCCTTTGTTTGCTTCGTTGAGAGTTCTGTTCTCCTCGAATACGAATAGCGACTTAAACCTTGAATGAGAAATGCAAGAAACTTCAGGCCAACAGAACTACGTACATCAGTGCAGCAGAAACTGAAGTTCACTGAGAAGATGATAAGTTGTGGGTGGAAGACATGGCTGCAAGGACAAGAGTGCTTCAATAACATCTTGCCTCCTCCTCTGGTTTGTTTCTACTGGGTACTGGCCTTCAGTATCTCCTTGTCCCTCTGCAGAGCTTGCAGTTCATTATTCAGAGCAGTAAGCTGCACATGGAGAATAGCACAGGTAAGATGAATGTTGGAGGATCAGACTAAACAGAACAACATAAATAGGTGGACAACCACTGCAGTAGTAATTTCAAACACTCACGACATGAGCATATATCAGCTGGGAACTAGGTAAGTAGACGAGGACAAAAAGGTTTCTTGCAAACAGAATGTTCAATGAATCTTATATAACATTGGCGCAAACCTACACATGCCAATAGAACTGAGAAACCTCAGGATGGTGATGAGCGTAGGGCGAGCGCGCGAGGCCGAATCGGCAATCAGTGCCGACATGGACGTGGGATGGCACTGCGGGTAAATGACCAGAAAAACTCACCCTTGAGAATATTACAGCCGTCACCTCAGAATTTTTACGTGCAATCCTAGCCATCCGCGACACGGTCGAATGGCCCAAAGCCACAAAGCCCAGAAAGCCGGCCTTACCAGGCATGAATTAAATCTTTAAATGACATGCTAATGTATCTTGAGGTTACAACTACGCACCATTGCAAGGATCTAAAAGATGTGATAAGTTTGTGGAGAAGTTAACAGAGATGCCTAAAAGAAGAGCAAATCATACACAAAGGTATCGGTACATCACCATATGATAACCAGAGTGTAGACATCATTACATCATTACATATTTCTTCGGTAAGTTAGGAAAATTTCCATATTTAAATGATCATGCGAGTCCAAAGTTCATTTGTAATAAGAGATGATACAATTGCACAAATTTTAGAATTCGTAAAAGTGGTTTCGCACAGCACATTCAGAACTTACAGGGAACCTTATGGATACAGGAGAACTGAAAGAACAAATTCAACTAGCTCGTTGTTAAAAACAGTTGCAGCTTTGAGCTAGTACTTCGCAGAAAGTTATGCAACAGCAATATGATGTCAAGTTGAAAGACATCTTACTCTGATAGATGGAAACCGTGAAGAGAGGTTCAGAAGAGCAACAGCCATGATAGGTTGAGTCATCATGTCTGCAGAGTAACGGTTAAGACCGAGCAACACAGCATCCTCAACATAATATTTGTTACCTGGACAAGTTGACATGTTTGGCATGATTCCTGACAACAATACCATACAAAAGCAATACTACCAAATGAAATATTAGCCCTGCAAAAGTCCATGGTACTGGGGGCCGATGCCCCTCGGGGGCTGACCAAGCAACATTAGCACAACTGGCGCCTAACTGCCCCACATTGAGCCCAATAAACAATTTTTGTGACCAAAACGAATGATTGTAAATTTCCATACTTCATTGCACCCACCTAACTAGTTGTTCTACCCACAGTGCATTTTATTAATCCTAATACAATTCTCTTGAACTAAATGCCAATTAAATAAATGTTTTGCACAGTAATCCTGGAAACAATTTTTGAAAGTATAGTTCATGAAAGCAGAAAGGAGAATGACAACAATTGATGGTGGATCAGACTATAATGTGATTTGAATATGTGCTAGTTTTCAGAGTAGTTGAAACTTGAAACAGAGCAGTGCAAAATGAAAAACACCACCAGTCTTGCAACAGTCTAGTATATTTCAAAAATCACCAGTCTTAACCATGTCAGAGACTCAGAGTGCACAGAAAATCGCTAATTACAGGATCCATGTAAGTGTAACAGTGATATGGCAAAAAAATGTCCACCACATGCACATTTCCCCCAGCAAAACAAAACATGCCCATCCCTCTTCATAAGGTAAAATTGTCCATCGCATTCAATATCCCAATTCACAGCACCATGCAAGGTTCGACACCTAAAAATGTGTATTGACCATCCTCACTGCTCAGCACCATCCAGTATGCTCCTAACTTTGTCAATGGAGCTGCACACATTAACATACTATTAGACCGTTTACGTGCACAATGGAGGGGGTGAGGGAGATAATGAAAAATGTAGACAGACCTTTTCGGTAGATTAGGTAAGAGACTCTGGACAGCATTCATCACAATGTCGCCTTTTTGGTTCTTCGCTTCAGGATCTATGGCACACAAATATCATTACCCTGAACGGAGATTGAAAACTGAAGAGAAATAACAAATAGAAAAGTTCTACTGGTGGTTCACAATGTACCTTGAGGATCTTGAGAATTAGAACTGCCTCCAAGATAACAATCGGTAAGTTCATCAATCTCCTCGTCTTCAGTCAACATGTTTTTAAGAATGTGCCCAATAAGCTCGTGTGCAATACTTGCAGTGTCATCACATAATGCAGAGAGATCTTCTGCAGAGCATCTAGTCATCTCCACATTGTCCTTCAAACTAGGATCCTTCGTACTGCCAGTAGCATCACTGTCTCCATAATGTCCAGCACCAGCAGTGTACTCAGAATCTTCAGTGCTATTGATCATGAAATTTGAACAGCGGCCCTCATCCATGTGCTGCTGAGAACGAATATCAAAGTAGTTGCTCGCGGTGAGTACAAAATCATTATCTTCACTGCACCTGTCACTCTCTAAGCTAACTTCGTCATCGCTTGAGTTTTCTTCAGTGGCACCGCGTGCTAAAGATCTGAGGCAACTGCTTAAATCCAAGACAGCATCTACTTCCACTTCCTTTCTGTCTTCTGTGAGAATAGCCTGTTGATATTTAGGAGACATTCGAGCTAAGAAACCAATGGCACGTACTGCCAAATCTGGTAAATTACCATCATCACACTCAAACAAGCATTCTGTCAAGTACTTCCTCACAGCTGCTCTGAATGATGCCATCTTAACTTGAGAACCTTGACCCATAATGGGACGCAGCAACTTCATATCATCAGTATCGACGTTTGGAAGTGACCATAGAGCATTCAGGATATCTTGCTGCGATGATATAGTCGCACGTGGAAACAGAAAGAACTCTGAATGTGAAATATCCATGCTCTTTAGTGTTAGTTTTCGATACAGGTTCATCACTGACAATGCTTTTGCAAAGTTCACTGGAAGATCACTGCCTTCCTGCAGCTTTGCTATCATATTTCCACACCTTTTCCTTAGCAAATTAATAAGATAGCTTCTGCTGGAAGTTCGAGTTACATGCAGAAATTCTGGGGGGCATGATTTTCCTGTGAGCTTTCTATTGATTGCAATAACAGCTTGCTGGGGAATTTCATCCAGCTCAGCTAAAGCTTGGTCAATAGATGACAGAAGCATTGGTGAAACAGGTGTTCTAAGACGGACAGAATTAGAATGGTAGCTGCATGGATTTGTTAAAATTTCAGACAACTGCATACCACTTTCACTGTCCAACTCAGCCAAGTATTTTGGAAGGTGGTCCTTCACGATTTTCATCATTGTAGGCCTAATCTTCCTGAAACTAATCCCATTGTGGGCGACAATATTAGCCACTGACTCAAGTGCTCCATTGCTTAATTTGCTGATTGTACAGTGCATGATCTTCAAGCTTTCTGGACAGAGAGAGCCATCCTTCTGTTTTTGCAACTTAAAAAGCTCGAGACCATCCAGAACTACGTGATGAATGTAACACTTCCTTTGCAAACCAAAACTTTCTTCGATGTTAAATCTTACTCTCTCGCTGGACACCTGGAATAGACATTTCTCGATAAGAAATGCCCAGTTACTGTCATGTTTATGCTACATGGATGTTAACTAAAGCAACAAAAGAAGAGGGTAAAATGATCTATAAGACACTATTGTAATAAAGAAGGCAGGCAAATCGTGAGATAGTAATAAAACTACATTTCAAAAGTAAAATAGTATAAACTGTGACATAGTAACAAGAGATGTATTATATGTAATATACTAAATATAAACTATCTTACAGAAGAGTACTCTCAAGGATCAAATCAAGTGATTACTATGAAATTATTCGCCAAAAAGAAGTAATTACTATGAAATTGATAGTGCTAACAAGTATGGAAAATCGATCAAGCAATAACAAATGAGTTAGAGCCTTTTTACTAGATGTTATCTCATCTCAGACTATAATCAATCTGCTCCTTCCAATGCCCTAATCCCATCAAAGCCATGCTGTATATCCTTCCACAAGTGTAGTTATCTTGATGCAAGGTTCACATGAAGCAACATATTTGATCACACAACATATTAAAATTGTTAAATCTTCTCTTATTATTGTACTAGAAATATAATTATATGCCATTCATTCTTATATTAAACCTAACGGATAAATAAGTAGCTACGCAAGCAACATTAATAAGGGGAGTAAAAACTGAAATTGAAAACCGTAAGCTGTAGGTTCTGTTAGAGTATGAATAACTTACTTCATCAGTCCTGACATCCGATTCAGCCAAGTAGCTGTAGAACAGAAATTTTTGTCGGGGGTTACTAAAATATTAATATGGGTAAAGTAACCCTACAAGTAAAGAAATATGATAAATGGAAATCTGGTAGGTTTGCCATATTTTACAATCCAAGACCACATGGAGCTGAGGTAACTCACTAAATCAGTGGATGTTGTTTTCAGATGAGAAACATGGGCTATGGGTCATTTTTGTGCATAAACGAAGAGTGAGTTTTGCTCTATTGAAGCTTTTGGCACAAACTCTTGGACCATGGAGCCATGGAGGTAACCCACTAAATCAGCACATACTGTTTTCAAATGAGAATCATGCAGCTCCAGCAGTTGAAATACCGCACGGCATCTGGTTTAGAGAAAGGTGCACAGATAGTAGAATACTTACGCGACTTTGAGAAACTTTGGTCGCTTAAGTTTGAAGGGGACACCTAATTCAGGATTCAGCGAGGCCAGCCATCTGCATGCATACATATATGAATAAAAATAAATATGTAAGGTGCGGATAAGAGGGGGTGGAGGGATGCATATAGAAGAAGAGAGCAAGCACTAGACAGACCTTCGCTTTTTCTTGATCAGACCTTGCTGCCGCAGAAAAAGAGAGCACAGTTTTTTACCATCCTTGAAAGAAAAGTTGGCCGTGTCCTCTGGGTAAAAACCACACAGAACAATATTTTCAGATGTATAACATAACTAGAGGATTTTCAGCCACATCAGACTGCAATACCCTAGGTTTATGTGAGCCGAGGGTAACAAATTGGTGTATGGATGGTGTCACTTTGAAGTGTGGAAACCAAGTATTCTAAACAAGATGATATCAACAGAGATGCATACAACTCAACTTGGATGCATCATCAGTTCAGCATGAGAAATGCAAGCATAATAACTATGGATGCTGTCGATATGAAGTGCTTCGCATGCAGGTGATTGTTCTAGAAACACCATCACATTTACAGTAATGAAATAAGTTTCAGGTATTGCACAGTAGGCACTACAGCAAGTGGAGTGGTACTGTTGTGGCCTCAGAAGCATGAAGATGAGATGAAATCACCTTCCTGCGAACCTTCCTGCGAAGAAAACATCTGGGTCCTTGACCTTCTGTACGCGGCCTGGAAAATAAGAATCATGGCATAAGCTTTCGGTGAGGAAGTTAGGATGTTATTAGCAACGAAAATAGATGATTTCAGACATCAGGGGGGAAAAAATGAGAGGTTGCGGCCGGCTAAGCTGTCCTTGGTCTTCTAACACAAATCGACTTTGACCAAGGTGGACAGATGACATGCGTGAGCTGTGCGCACAGCGCACGTACCAAATTACTTTCGATTCCAGCAATTGCATATACTCTAGATTATAGAGCTCATCAACAAGAAATCAAATACAGTAGCAATATTGGAGCGCCAAACCTGCACCTAGTCACACCGAGATAGGATGAACTCTGCAGCCGCCGAAGACTTCCGTCGACGAGGTCGCGGCGGCGGCGGCGGCGGCGGGGAAGCGAGACAAGGAGACGCCGGCGGCAGAGACCGGGTGGGGAGGGGAAGAGGAGGGATTGGTGAGGCAGAAGCGGCGGGGGGAAGCGGAGGACGGAGCAGCGGCAACGGCCTGGTCACGAACAGGCGGCGGCGGCGGCGCAGCGTCAGCACTCAGCACTAGCGGAGCTACTCACGGGCAAAACCGTGCAGTGGCACGCTCAGCAAAATCACCAAAAAAAAAAATACTATGCTCATTGCCCAGCCCATACTCCGTAGCCCAAACGCCCAGTCCAATAGAGCTAAACAAAAGCATTATTAAATAGAGCAGCCCGGTCCTTTTTCTTTTTGGTTACTTTTTTCCTTTTAATTTCTTTCTTTATTCGATTTTTACTTTTTATTTTTCTTTCCTTTTTTACTCTCTTCAATTTTTTTTCAAGTCTGTTTGTCAACAGGTGTTTTGGTTTTTGTTTTTCCAAATTTATGTTTCTGTTTTCAAATTTTGTTCTGGATTTCCAAAAAGTATTCGCGTTCAAAAAAATGTTCGTGTTTCCAAATTTTGTTTTGGAATATCAGAGAATGTTACCATTTCAAAAAGAATGTTTGCATTCTCAATTTATTTTTAGATTTCAAAACATGTTCACTTCTCCAAAAATTGTTCATGATTTTACAAAAATGTTCATTTTTAAACAACTGTTTGTGTTTTCAAATTTTGTTCGGTAGTTTCAAAAATTGTTTGCAATTTTTTTTCCTGTTTTCAAATTTTGTTCTGGGTTTTCAAAAAATGTGCGCATTCCAAAAAGTGTTCGTGTTTCCAAATTTTGTTTTGGAATTTCAAAAAATGATCCTGTTTTGAAAAGAATGTTTGCGCTCTGAATTGTTTTCTGGATTACAAAAAAGTTCACGTTTTGAAAAAAAATGTGATTTAAAAAAAAAACTTCCTGTCCACAAAAGGTGTTTGATTTTAGAAAAATGTTTGTGTTCACAAAAATGTTTTGAATTTTTTTAAAAAAATTGTTCACGAATAAGAAAAGTGTTCGCGTTTCATTTAGCATTCAATTTTGTGTTAAAAAATTGTTTTTCCTTCCAAATTAAAAAAACGGATTTGCATTTATAGTTGATCATTAAGACTTTCCGCTGATCTATGGTCAAATAGCGTTCCCTAGTTCAACTAGACGGCAGGTCGTCGTCTTTAGCGAGACGTCGGGGGCAGTCTATTTTTTTTTATTTGTTTGCGTCGCTCGCTCTACCTTGCATTGTTAAGGACGTGTTTGGTTACTCCAGTAACTCTCACGGGTACCCCTCGGGGCCGACCCGTCTTTGACATGGTTCTGGGGGTAAAGTCAAAGTAACCGTGTGTCCATAACACCAAGGGGGAATCCGAGGAATCACCCTCGATGGATTCCACTTGATGTAACCGTCAAGGTGAACTTGCGGGAATCACCCTCGAGGGTTCACACTTGAGGTGTTGCACGACGGAGTCGTTATCGGGAGTGGTGAAGGAGGAATCACCCTCCGTAGACCACGACCGATTAACTATACTACAAAGGTCTCATCAGAAGTGATATACGAGGTATCACCCTCGGCACTCGATAGTAGCTCTATAGAGTCGTACAACTAGGGGGTGTGAGGTGATGTGTCGGGCTCTGGACGTCGATCACGTTGATCGAGTCATCGATCATAGAGCGGGGGCAACATGGACAAGGTGAGGGGTCATTGGTGGATCACTACCCAACCTATACTAAGCATATAGGATAAACAGGTAGGTAACAGTAGCAGGTTGCAAAATCAGGCTATGCACCAAAATAGGTACAAACGAACAACAGTAGCAAAATCTAATGCAAGCATGAGAGAGAAGGAATGGGCGGTATAGAAATGATCAAGGGGGTTTTGCTTTCCTGGAAGCTCTGCTGCAAGTGGCTGGACGTCAAAGGTGTAGTCGTACCGGGAGCAGCGTCAGTCTCGGTGTCTACCGGGGAGAAGAGGGGGAGAAACAATAAATATAAAGCAATCAAATGCATCACAATGCATGACATGGCAATATGCAGTGCTAGGGGTGACCTAACGCAGTGCTACACGTCACTGACGAAGCGGGAAAACATCTGAGAATGTTTTCCCGGCGTTTAACAGTTTTGGACAGATATATCAGAGGGGGAAGGATCCATGTTCATCATGTTAGAGGCATGTGACATATGAGTGGATAGCATATTCGGATTCGTTACATTTTTCTGACCAACTTTCATATATAAATTATTTGCATGTGAGTTACAGATTATTTTATATGAATTTTCAAAGTTTTAATCATTTTCTGAAATTCCTAGAATTAAATTAATTTGAAAAACAAATAACAAAAGGGCTGGGTGCACCCAGCAGTGCACGGAGGCGGACCAGTGGATGGACTTAACCTAGTTCGACAAGCGACTTTTAATTTGTGTTGTTATTTGTTAATAGCTTGGATGAACTGTTATTTGTTTTTTAGCTAGGACTGAAATGATGTTTCGATCGTGTGTGGTAAGATCATCACTAATGAGAAGGAATGATCACAACAACTCGTGTTTTGCACAACCAAACATCATGTAATGCATCAACCCAGTCCAACCAGCAAAAAAAAAAGTATTAGCTCAGTCAGACCCAACCGAGTAACACATACAAAGACCCCAAAAACGATGCAACTAACCAAACACGGCCTAGATTGCTACTGTTCCTCTAACCAATATACATAACAGGTTAAAATCTTTGAAAGAGGCACCGCCATTACCATATAATATGCACAGAGGCAACATTGGATCCACGGCTCGATAAAATACCAATGATATGGTATTTCCTCCTCCTCAAGAAAAGTATTCTTCCTCCTCCCGCCTGCGTTGCCGTCGATCCGCCCCATCTCCGATGGCCTTTGGGCCATGGAGGTGCGGAGGATCTCAGCCCCACGCCGGCGGAAGGGACCCCGTTTTTGTTTTTGTTAGGTTCGACGTCTTGATTGAGGCCGTGTGGCGGTGGCGATGTCCCTCAGTAAGAATAATGTCTCCCACGTCTGATCTCCATTCCGATGGTGCGAATAGCGTCGTCAGAGGAAGTGTGAAGGTGTGTCTCCATTGGATCTCGCGGGATTCGGTTGGTGTTGGTCTTTGATAGATCTATTAATTTGAACCCATCTTTGTTCATCTTCGTTCATGTGGTTACAGGTTTGATCTTTCTGATCTATAACTATTTTCATCGCCGATGGTTGCTGCTCTGGTACGCTGGTCATTCGGGGCATTAACACGACGACTTCCCGACTATCTAGTATAACAAGATTTGCCTGGCTCCGATGAGGGAGGGGCCATGACGGCAGCACGTCTTCGGCACGTCTCCGATGCTTGTAGTCGTCGCTACGTGGTTCCTGGACCTGGTTGTAATTTTTATTATCTCTTGTGTTTTCTACTATCACGATTGATAAATAGATTGGGAATTTCTCTCGCAAAAGAGAATACCAACGAAATGCAACGTGCTATAACTACACATTCCACCTTGTACGGTGGCATCCAGCGGAAAAGGTTAAAGTTGTTCGTTCCACCCAGAAAAAAAAAGTGTCATCGTTGCATGCCCAGCAATGCGATATTCCTCGATCTACATCTTCGCGCCAAGCTACAGAGACCCGTCCCACGGAGGGCCGACAGATCTCCACCCATGCACGCATGAATCCACGGCCAGTACATCGTATCCTCCACCTCGCCGTCCTCGCCCCGTCGCAACACAACACAGCACGTCGCGATCATCACGGACGACGACACACCGTCAGCGAGCCCCCCGGCCCCCGTCAATCATCGTCGACTCCCGCGCGGCACGGCCGAAGCGCCGGTGGCGTTCAAATATCCCGACAGGCGGGATCGGCGGACCGGCCGGGCCTCGTACGCGCGCGTGTGAGCACGTACGTACGTCCGCTGCCGCATGCATGCATGCGTCCGTCCGTCCGTCCGTCGACGAGAGGGAGAGGCCTTGCATGCATGCTTCCCCGCCACCAGCAAACAGCCCCGGATCTGGCTTCTTCCCGCGCAGTGCATGTGCATGATTGCTACACCACCACCACCACCGGCACCGGCAGCGGCAGAGATCTCGTCGTGTTTGTACCGATCCGGTCGCCGTTGGCCACCCCCGGCTTGGCCGTTTCCCGGCTGGTATTTCACCCTTGTAGCTAGCCAAGCCAGGCCAGGCCAGCCAGCAATGGCTTCTAACTTTCCCTGCGCCGTCCGTCCCGTCCCGATCGACGCCACTGTTCGTCCGCTGCGGCGCCAGCGCCGCCGACGACGACGTGTGCCGACCGGACGCACGCACGTACATCGGGTCGGAACGCCGATCTGTCGAGATAGATAAGGCGACGTACGTACGCACTGTGAAGTCTGTAGCTGCGGCGCGGCTGGCAGGTTTAAACTACTGTGCGGTGCAGGTAAATGCTAGATCCCGGCAGGGTGCGGCCAAGGTTTCCCGATCGAGGAGGGACGGACGTACGCGACGCCTGTGACGCGGGGCAGAGGCTGTACGCGGAAGAGGCCGGGCTACCGGCTACGTACGCGCGCGCCAGGTGCCCCCATCGGCCCATCATCCCCCCACCCCGTTGCAATTGAAGCGCCATTGGCCTGGCTCGTGCCTCGTGCTCGTGGACCTGCCGTCGCCAGCTCCCAAACCATCGGCGCCCGGCCGGTGGTGGCCAGCACAGCAGGGCCATCACGTAGTACGCACCGGCCAGGAATCACGCAGGGAATGTACGCCGTGGCGGTGGCAATTAACACTGCACCCACGCACGTCTCCCCGCCTGCAGCAAGTCTTTAACCGTTCCATTCCTTCCGTTGCAGTCTGCAGAGACGGGTTCAGGGCCAGCCAGTGTGGGCATGCATTCATGTTTTTTCACCTCATCTAGACAGCGACCGGCGTCGACGGCGACAAGGGGGAGGCGCAGGCGGCGTGCGGCCGGACGACGATTAGTCGCCGAGATGCGGCGCTACCGCTGGGTCGGTCGGTGGGGCGGGCGCGACAGGGGCTCGCTGATGGCAGGAACCGGACACGGGAACGGCCAACGCAACGCAACGCAACGAGCCCGCCCGCCTGCTGCCTGCATGCGGCGTAGCTACATGGAGGCCCACGTACTACTTGCTGGCCTGGCCCGGCACTGGGCTACTGGTCGTGGAGCCGTGGTAGGGGAAGGAGGAGGGACGCGTGACGCCGGCGACCAAGACACCATGATTCATTCACTCACCAGATAGTCTTTTCTTTTTCTTTTTTGCGTTAGTCACCTCATGGATCCGATCTTGCTAGCTAGCTATCTACTACTGGTGGCGGCTTGGATCAATCATCATGGCCGGGTTTACCTACCCCTACGGCTTCGGCGAGTCAGGATTGGCCTTGATTTACAGCTGGGTCATAAACATGTCTGAGCCAGCGTCAACCACATCTTCTGCCCAGCCGGAAACTTGGCTGCGATTCTCGTTCCCCCGTACGGTAGCGATCGATGTCGATGATCGGTCGCATAATTCGCAATCTATGGCAGCAGATTCTGCCATCTATTCCACGATTTTCTGACAGTAAATCAGGGATCTAAACCTCAGGCGCGACAAGGATTTGATCACATTTCTCTTCATTCCCACCTTTCATTGCACATATTGATTTCACACAAGAAGTGAGAAGAAGATCATAAACCTACACTACGGTTTTCGATACATAAGTGGCTCTGGGTACTCGAATGCGCGCCGCAATTCTCAACAGAGGAACCACAGCATACTTCACCATACAGGATCTCAACCACAAAACTAGGTTGATCCAACGCAGGATACAGGAACGCCCATCGAGCGTGTAATCGATCCCGACCCCGCACCCAAAGAACCATCTGTCACAAAACACTTTGAAGGTGTTTTGCAACGTGCATTACCGCGGACACTAAATATTCACAAAATCCCTACCGGACGGTCACACGCTGTGCAATGCGCTGTATCCGCGTTTCTTTTACCACAGGTCCATTTCTCACTGCCCTACACTTAAACTGATGGTGGCCAACTAGGCCAAGTGCAGCGGCAGATCATTAAAGGACAGCGAGAGCAGAGGCAAACCATGGACTGCTGGTAGACAGTAACTCTACTGCAGCTCCACAAGGGAGTATGTCCACCATCTTCCTCAACATCTCTACCGTTACGATCCAGTTGACCCCCCAGTATGGTAAATGATACTCTAGTGTCATGCACAGACAGGCATCTCAGTATGGAATCTGCTACGTACAAGATATTGAAAAGAAGAAGAGAAGTCAAATGACACAGGAATCAGGATCAAGATTTAGCTGTGGTAAACTTGAGTGCACCCTGATTCAAGTGAACTAAATGCGGTGAGAGAGACTAGGGTCAGTCGACAAAGAATTGAGAAATCCGGGTCGACGCCCTCAGTTCTTCATCCAATGGTTTAACAGAAACAACACACACAGATCAGGTGGATTTTTAAACCTGGGTAAACAAAGCAAAAAAAATCTTGAGCCTTACTGGATGGTAAACTTGAGTACACTCTGACTCAAGTGACACAGGAAGCAGGATCAAGATTTAGATGTGGTAAACTTGAGTACACTCTGATTCAAGTGAACCAAATGGGGTGAAAAGGAACAATGAAATCTCGGTCCACCACACAAGTTTTCATCCGACGGTTTAACAGGAACACACACACACAAAAAAACAAGTGGATTGTTAAACCTAGATTAAAAAATCTTGAGCCTTATTGGATGGTAAGCTTTGCCTGACTGAGATTTAAGAACTTCTTAATCGACTTAGCATTAGCAAATCCGATAAATATAGTGCTTGACCATGAAGGAAGGTGCACAGATATGGTAATGTAGGTGCCTAGGTGGGTCTATTTAGTTTCTATTTTCATTAAGAAATCTCGGTCGACATCCTGAGTTCTTCATCCAACGGTTCAACACACACACACACACACACACACACACATGGATTTTTTTAAACCTAGATAAAAAACAAATCTTGAACCTTATTGGATGGTAAGCTTGGCTGACTGAGGTTTAATAATTTCTCAGTCAGATTTGGCATTAGCAAATCCGACAAAATGGTGCTTGACTGTGAAGGTAGGTGCACAGAGATGGCAATGTAGGTGGCGCAGGTGGATCTCAGTTTCTGTTTTTGGAGATGAACTTCAAATGCAGGTTTGTGAATGCATATACATATCGAAAAGTCAGATTGCACTACAGTATTCAACAGCAAGAGGTTTCATTTACGGGTCTAGCAGGCTGATATAGGGCCATCAGTGCTACTCTTAGTTCTCACTAACCCTAACATATAGATTATGCTCCAAATCAAATGGTAAAGGGTAATGCACTTGTAAGGAAACAGGCATCCCTTATGCTCTACATTTGATCCCATAAATTACTGAACTAGTGTTGGAATCTTGAAAAGAAGATCATTTATTTATCATTGATTCTTCAACGGGTGACGAATAAAGGATTGGGTAGACAAGCACAGTTGCAATCAAGGATCATGACATAATAGTAGACATCACAGAAAAGGGAAATAAAATGGAACAACATATAATGTCGACAAAATTTATAACTCATCAGAACAAATATAAACTGTTCTGTATCTCAGCCAATCCGTTTTAGGATCATTTTCATTCACCGCCTCAATGATCAGAGCAGCCCTTGCCCAAAGTTCATTGGAAACTGAATATGGAACCGAAATACAAAAACAGGGCAATAGAGCTCTCATCTCTACAACATGCAACTTCCTTGCTCCATCTCTGCCTACACTAGCATGCATCTCTGGACACTAACAGCTTAGCATGCCCCTTACATATGTCGATTGCATGAACAGGCTCGCGGCGAACTGATTGTTTTTATGGGTCAAGTATTGACTATGGTGTTTTTGTTCCTTCCAGCAACTACTTGACCACACTATAGTTCTCGAGTGACCAAACTGAATTGAGATGTTTGAAACAACAAAACGGCCAAAACGGTGAGCAACACACCTGAAGCACAGCACGACATGAGACCGGTCATCTGCCAATTCTCCTCCTTTTGCTTGCCGAAGAGGCTTGGTAGCATGTTGCTGGAGATCCAACAGCAGTATCATCACTCTGTTGGCTGAGACATGCAGCAGCATCCAACACGCCTATCGGGCTTTGCGGCACAGAGAACATTGATGATCCAGCTGACTTTAGGACAATGGTTCCCATTGCTATCTTGTCTTGAATCAGTTCGTAGCATCTTAACACTCGCTCCTACAAGACATAAGAGGTATTTAGGCAAATGAAGTAACAATTCAAGCGCATCATTGCATTTACAGGTTACCATTTAGTGAGGGGCAAGTGGTTTAGTAAGTGAGAACATTGAGCTGATCACTACCTTGTTTATGTACTTGCAGGTAGTTGTAGCCCGCTCGACTACTGAAGTATTGCGCTCCCCAAATGCGGCAAGTGCAACACTTGCAGCAATCTCTGAAGGTCTGAACACCAAAAAATCAGCTCCTGCAATCCAAATTCTCAAACTTTAAGAATTGATCGCCGCCAAATTATACACATTGATCAATGCATACCAAAAATGAGATCTGGTTTAACACATTGATCGATGAATACTAAAAAGGAGATCTGGTTTAACACATTGATCGATGAATACTAAAAAAGGGATTTGATTTACTACATTGATCGATGAATACTAAAAAAGAGGGGTCTGATTTAACTCTCATACCTTTAGCGGTGCTCAGGATGAGGTCGGTCGAGCGGGAGAATGCGAGCATGGAGGGTGCGTCATGATCATTGAATTTGCGCAGGAAGTAGTCAATAAATGAGCAAGCAGTAACAGCTTGCATCCTCCATTTTAAGGTGCTGAGCACCAAAAGCTCCATCCTTTTTATGGTCCTTCCCTCAAACGCAGAAGTTGCCTCAACCACCTGTCAAGCGAAAACCGTCGATTAATTGAGATGAAACTGAAAGATGGAACCCTTCAACGATGCGTGTATGCGGAGGTCTGTGATAAGATGAGATGCATCACTCACTGACCTGCAGGTCGACGGGGAGCGGCACATAGGTCTCCTCCATCTTCGAAGCGAGGGACAGGCAAGCCACTGCCAAGAGCTGTGTGACCCAAGCTTTGCCTTCCTGCCATGAGAAACCAATTCCTCCATGATTACGGGATTTTTAGCAGGGTTTGCTTCAGTTGGCACTGAGATGACGATGGTGATAAGACTTACAGGAAGGGGATAGACGGAGATGAACCTATCAAGGTAGTTGACAGACAGGACCGCAGTCAACGGCGCGAAATTGAAATGCTCAATGACCTATGAGCAGAGAATTTGCAGATTTAATCAGCTATCGCATCGGGCCGGCACCATCGAGCACCAATCCAACGAGAAATCGCCACTAGAACGGGTGAAAAAAAGGCATCTTTACACGAATCCGGCCCATCACATCTCGGCGCCGCGCCATCGGCACGAGTAAACGGCGATTGGAATCAAATCAAGATGCGGGGGGTCTCACCTTCCAAATCCAATCTACGGCGTCCCTCCTGACGGCGGCCAAATCCAGGGCCCCGGCCCGGCGCTGCAGCATCTGGGGGTACCCGTCCGCGGGCATGTGCTCCTTCTCCGTCGCGACGAGCGCCGCCACGCACTCGTCGGACTGCACGGGGTGGTCCACCAGGAACCCCTCCGCCGCGGCGGCGGCATCGGCGGCGACGCGCGGCGGGGTGGTGGCCCCCGCCCCCGCCGCCGCCGCCGCCCAGGAGCAGTCGTCCTCGTCGTCGTCGAGGCCGAGGATGGCGGCGTTGTCCTCGGCGCAGAGCAGCACGGAGGCGGCGCAGTCGTACCCGGACGGAACCATGCCGGCTCCTCCCGAGAATGGCAGGAATGCTGGGTTAATGAGCAATCAATAAACCGATGCGAACTGATTTATCTATCTATCTATCTATCTATCCACGCCGCACCCCTCGTCTCTCCCTGCGAATTTACTCCCCGGTTGCTCCTCCTCCTCCTCCCCCTCCAATCTCCCTCCCCGGTTCTTGATCCGTCAATCAAAGGGATAAACGAAAAGGATAAACTAAACTATATATTTTTTTCCTTTTTCCGCCTGCTGCGTTCTTCTTCTGCTCAAGTGGAGACGAGATGAGGAGCGGAGGGGGAGGAGGGCGGAGGGGGAGGAGGGCGGAGGGTCTGCCTGCCCACTGTAGAAGCGGGGAGCGAGAGTGGGGGAGAAGGGCGAGGGTTTTGGCTTTGTAGGGCGCGGCCTCCGGGACGGGACGGGGAGGCGGGGGGAGCCGGCCGCCATTTCGGGGGCGACGCGGGGGGGCGGGCGCAAAACCGCACGCGACTTCCTGGCGGAGTTGTTTTGTTTTTGGCATTTTCCTGGGGGCGCGGATCCTTTGCGGCCACGACACTCGCTCGGATTTCGCGTGCGCCGTGTCGCTCGCTGCGTCTGTTTCCTTTCTTATTATCTCCTCTGCTCCTAGACTAGCCTCTGTTCTAGGTTAGTAACATGATGAATGTGGTATGTGGTGATGTGTTTCTTGGCTTGTTTGCTTTGCGAAACAAACATGGGAAGAAACATCGTTTTGTGATCTCGGGGGTCTTTCCACGTAGTTGTTGCATGGAGATTTTTATGGTGATTGTGTTTTTATGCTTTCTTTCTTGCTCGTTGTAATAAATGGATGCAGGCGGGGGCCTGATATTTCACAAGATTTGGGTGCCAAAATTAGCCTCTGCTTTTTTTTGGTGTGCTAAAAAAAATTAGTTTGTGATTTTCATGACTCGGTCGCTACAGAATTTCTTTCGTGGCAAATCCTCTCGTAAGGAACTGGCACTTTGAAAACCAACATTGCGCACGTCACGATAGATGAGGAGGCACGTTCGTGGACGCCGGATGGTAGGAGCTGCGCTCGCCTTTTGGATTTCTTCCTTCGGTCGCCTAGGCCGGTGCGGCGATTATGAGTGGCGCGAGTGACGCCCGCCCTCTTGGAGGCATTTTACACGTTTCCAACGAACGTCGGAAAGGTCGGAACTGACACCTCCACTGGTCTGATGAGCTCCGTCATCCAGACCATTGTGTGCATGAGTATCGTCAAAAGGACTACGATACAGACATATATTGTTTTGGGAGGGGTATTTTTTATCTCATCACTTTCTTCTCTCTCCTCTTGTTTCCCTTGAGAGTTGCCTGGCGGCCTGGGTAACCTCAGCTCCTCTCCCTCCTCGCCTCCGGTGGTTCCGTTGCGCGGATTGAAGTTGAGAGAGCGGCTTCTCCCTAAGAATAATAGGTCTAGGGTGTGTATTGCCACTATGGAGCTTGACATTATGACGGTCTTGAGCTCCCCACTGGCATGAGCAGATATCGAGCGGTGATCTTCTCATCTTCCATGGCTTTTGGTGGGGAGTGGATCTGACAAGGGCTCTCCCAATAAGCCTTGCACTTCACTAGATCAAGCCGAAGAAGATGTTGCTCCTTTTTCCCTATATCGTCATGGCGACGAGAAGGTTTTCGGTGGGCCATGCTTGCTTGGCCATCTTTTATGGTATTAGGTATTGTCGGGTCTACCTCCGGTGAAGGTCTTGGAGCATAAGGTACAACTGCTCCATCCCGAGTTTATTACCAGTGTGTTCGAGCACAAGCTACAACACTCGTTGATCTAGTCTTTTTCTTTGAGAATATCGGTTCCCAACAGTTGGTTGTTGGTCTCAACCGCTGCACCACCGGCTTTTCCAGCCGAAGGACGGCCGCTTGCCGCTCAGAGTGCTGACATTCATCTTCCTTGGCTCATGATATTCTTCCCATCTATGATGCCAATAGGGAGGCAGTTCGACTTCGGCTCCAATATCTGCACCCTCTGCTTCCTCCAATACTTCGTGATGGAGGCGGGGGCACAATGATCTTCTCGCCCCAAGTGGTTCTTCCCCGAAGGCGATGGATGTGGCTTGAAGCAGAAGCCCATCGTGGAAGAAGGGCTACATTGCAATTTTGTGTTTTTCTCCAGAGCCCTTATTGCCAAAATGTGAGTTATTTAGCAGAGCTGTCGATAGAAGGTGAGTCCACGATATCGTTGTTCAGCTCAAGGCTTCATGGCAAGCAGTAGACCTTGAATCGGACATTCAAACATCCAACTTTTATCCTCGAAGAAGACGTGTAATTTATGGTATAATTTTATAAAACGTGCTCTAGTAAAAAACAGAACCTAGACAAGAATCCCTTCACACATCTCGATCATAAACCCACAATTTATACGACAATTAAAGATTGTTATTAACCACATAATATTTCAATTATTGTCATATAACAAGCGTTCATACACATTTGGTAAAATCTATACGACGAAACTTTTAAGTTGTTACTTCATCACTTCACACATCTTGATCATAAAACCACAATTTATGACACTAACAAGACGATTATTGAATTTAACTACGCTAAGAAATAGCATCCACTTAAACTTTTCATCACTGGTAGGGTCCACCGTCGTGCTCACTTCGTCAAAGTTTTCTTTATTATGAAACAAGGTTGGACGATGCGCGTCGGCAATCCCATCGAGAAAAAGATCCGCCGACTTACTTAAAGTAGATCCGCTTATCGTCCAGCCTTATTTCATAATAAAGAAAATCCAAAGATTATGTACAAGAAGTGTTAAAAGTATATTTGTTGTTATGACAGTCCCTGGTCATAGTGTTTTTCTTTTGTGGGGAACAAAAAATTGATCATGGGTAGCCATGTGTTTGCAGAACTGTTGTTTACAGTGCATCTATATCCAAGCAGCTGTGCCTTAGTGTTGTTGCTAAAGAAGACGAAGGGATTTGGACATGTACTTGGGCACAAGCCAATGTGGATGCTGTCATCGAGCAATGCTGGCACTCTTGGCCAGATTCCAATCTCCGGGGTATCAACCGCCCCCCACTACATCTTGTGTATATGTTCACATTTCCTGCAAGTGTTTGCTAGAGGGCGTAGATTGTTGAATTCTTGTTAGCACTTCCTTTGTTTTGGTTCCTCATAATTTGAGTCTATTTTGACTTAATTTAACTAAGAAAATATAAAGAACTGTGTATATACTTTTTGAAGGAGGCTCGTATGTGAGGATCCACAGATTGGAAGAAGCGCAGACCCCTCTCTGCAAAAGGTCAGAGGGCTTTATCTGAAAAAAAAGAACTGAAATTGACATGCGAGATTCGCAGATTTGCCGAACTGCAGGCCCCTCCCTGTGAAAAGTCAGAGGGAGGACTACGTTTGATTAACTCTAATTGCCATGCGTGGTTCCACGAATCCGGAGAAAAGCAGGGCCCTCGCTGCAAATTGTATGAAACTAGATATCGAATCATAAAATAAAATCGCATGGACTAGATACGAGACCCGGAGAACCCCGAGCCCCTGGGCGCAAAAGGGGCGGGGAGGAGTACACGTAGGAAAGCGCCTCGGTGGCACGACCCGGCCCACATGCCATGTGGCAGGAGGCCACCACCCCGGCAATTTTCCATCAGCGGCAGGCGCTGGCGCCAAGGGAGATGCGGCCAAGGCGTGGGGAGGGGCAGTTCGGGCATTGCGCAGGCCATGTGGGACGACGGGATGGGGCCGGGGGCGGTGGCACGGAAGGGGGTAGTTCGGCCATTGCGCGCGCCATGTGAGGGTGACCATGTGGGGCAGCGGACGCGTCCGGGTGGTGGGGCCCGTGGGGGAGGGGCAGTTCCGTCTTTCCGCGCGCGGCTCGGCTGCTGCCTGCCTGTGCTCCTGCGGCCGCATGCCTGCAAAGCGTACCGAACACAGGCACGGGCACGGCCTCCGCTAGTCCAGCAGCGCGGCACGGTTGCTTTCTGGCGGTCAAACCTGACGTGAACCGAGGAGTAACTTCGCGCCGTGGCGAGGAACGGAGCGACGCCGTGAAAGGGGCGTCCCTTTCGCCGAGGGGTCGCGCCGCGCGCTGCTGCGTCCTGGCGCATCCGATCCGGTGGTTCGGGCCAATTTTTGTTGGGCGCGTACCGGGTGCACCGTGAGTATGGTGCGATCTTTATTTTATTTTTCCGAGCGCTGCTATAGACACGATCCTTTTCAGCCGATGCTCGCACGATCTGGCAAATCCAAACCATCCATGCGTATAAACAAAACGAAGCTCGCCCATCAGATTGTCCATCGTCTCTACCTCGGGCATATAGTATCGTGCGTCCAGTAGTTTCGTTTTTTCCCTGGGGTAAATCAGAGAGCTTTATCAGCTAAGATGCTAGTCACTAGGAAGATAGGAGTTTCATCAAGCCAGCTCTCGGTCACATTCAAAATGTGAGCATGCTTCGCACAAAGATGCGTATGTATGCATTTTTTTATACATATAGCTTATTGCTATTAGGTGTTGGTGTGTACATGTGTACTTCACTGTCAAAAGTTAGCAAAAACTGACGATGCTCATATGCATACTTCCGCATTTCCCGTATCTATGTCCGGAAATTCGATCTCAAACACATATTTTTTGGGTTATACATCGATAAAAGCTATGGATTTTGTCTATTTGGATATGTTTCGTACCAAATTCACAATATGGCAGAAAAAGATTGATACAAAACTCTCACACAGAAAAAAAAACATCTACCGACTCGTTTACTACTGCAAAATCTCGTATTTAATAGGCTAATAGGGTACTACTAAATATTCATACCCAGGGATAAAGGCCGCATTCTCGCAAGGTTTGGTCTCCGCCGTGCCTTAAACCTTTCTATCAAAACATCGGGCACACCTTGAAATATTACCTACCCCTATCACTCTTCATACCTAAATACACATATGTCAATTAGACCTTTATATTTGTAGTTATTATCTTTGATGGAATTTTCATAATTGCATCTAAATGTATCACGTCCATTAAATCTTCATAATTATCATATCACGGTCATTGATGTTCACAAACGATATCTAAATATAATGATGTTTCCCGTGCAATCACATCCAACACCTGGCTAGTTTCATACTAGATACTACTCGCAGTGTAAATGTTGTCAACTGTTTCGAATTTCACCATAAGTTTTTGAATGTTGAAGATAGAGATTGCACTAAGACCCAATGCACCCCATGGATTTGATTTACCAAATCCATCATTATTGTATACTCTTTTGATAGATTTAGTGCAACCCAAATTAATCTCTAATCCTTGTTTTACAAGTTCTTATTAGTAGGTCTCCTTTCTTAGTTTGAATGCAAACACGTAACTAAATACTAATACAAACTTTCCTGCGTTACCACGAGCAGGCTCTGCTCTTTGCGGAGAGCCGAGCAAACAAGAGACCATGTCATGTTTTCTGTTCATGGGATTGGATTTGGCATCGAAACACAGAGCTGGAATGGAATTCCTGGGTTGTTTGTGTTGGGAATGAATTATGACAGGAATCCCTTCATATGGGATTGAACTACGTCCGGAATCACCGAAAGGGATTTGTATTCCAGGACGGAATAACAGAGCGGGAATGGGATTTGCATTCCGGGACTGTATAGCAGGGTTGGTATGTGATTCCTGGTATACGGGTGCTGCAGTCTGGCTGGTATGGGATTGGAATTGCTAATCCCACATCCAATTCCAGCGCCCGAGCCGTAATGCCATAGCCCGATACTCATTCCCCCTCTCCCGTGTCACTCAGTGAATCCAGCTCACGCAAGCTGCAGCCTTCTCTTCACGAGTTGGGTTGTTTCATCCTGTCCCCTCTCCACCCTCTTATCTTTTTCTCGGCCAAAGGAGGTGCTGTATGAGCGTTTGCTATATTATGCATATGAAACATGGTGTTCGTGATCGTATAATTTTCGTACCAGCAAGTCGTCCATGCAAACTCTTACGATTTTCGTGATCGTACAAATTTCGTAGCAGTAAGTATCGTATGCATATTAGTTCGAAACCAGCAGCGTCTTTGAACCAGCGAGGCGCACGGCACGAGCAGTTACGGATCGATCGGGGCACACGTACGTGGGTCAATTCGGCCACGGTAGCCAGCACGGCGATCTAGCAGCAGAGACTCACGTGATCCGCGCCTCCGATCGCCACGCTCGTGCGTGCGCGCGCGCGGCACAGGGCACCGACCGACCGACCGATCGAGCCGGATGGGCGACCCCGCGCTTTCAAGGGGCGACAAGAAGCTTTGGCGGAGCGGCAGCTAGCTTACGTACGTACGTAGCTTTGGCTGGCCGTCATCATTTCCCGCACGCGTGACACTCTCCATTTTGCTCCGCCACGTATGGCCGTATCGCCTCGCTCGTGCGCGCCAGGCAGGCACCGAGCCACCGACGGCAACTCGTCGTGTATGTTTTTTTTTTGCGCTCCCATGCATTTCGATATTATTATTATTTTCTGGCATTTGCATGTATTTTCAAACTGCATTAAGCGGACGGCTGGCACATCCTTTTCTTTTTTTTTCTGAACACAGCACAATTGAAGTCGCTCTCGTAAACACACATGCACTCACTCCAACGAGCATTTGCGTAAGACCGAGCATGCATGGAATTTCGAGATTTTACAAAGTGATCATAGGCGCCTCTCCGTCTGGCGGATACGTCTTCTCACATGAAAACGAACATCGTCAAAAGTCTGAAAGAAATACAAGAATCAACGTCAAGCACAAAATTTGAACCTTAATGAATTGAGTATGTCATTGTTCTCCTAACTATTCAGTCACATGTCGGTTAACCGGTGCCAGGTGCTTGTGACTGTTTGGTGGAGCCGGCGATCGAGCAGCAGAGGTTTGATTTCTCACGTGCTCCGCGCCTCCGATCGCCACGCTCGCGCGCGCCCCCGGCGCCGGGGCACCGATCGACCGATCGAGCCGCCGCGCCCCCACGCCTCCGAAACAGTCATCCCAACATTGCTTGGGCGACCCGCCTCATCTGTCCCGCGGCGACGTGCTGGCATCGAGCGCGCGCACACGTTGCTCCCCTGACAATTCCATGTGTCCCCAAAGACTTTGCTCCTTCTTTTCGTACGCCCCCTAATTATGCGCCTACGTCGCACCAGATCGGTACGCGCCTCCATCATCTATCATCAACGCACGGAGCGATCTGCAGTGACCCACGAGTCGCGTGCCGGACTCCTCCTCCCCCTCCCCTCCCGCTTCATTTCCCCGTCCGATCCAACGTACTTTTTTGCTCTACGTGTGTACGTGTTCCGGCGCGTACGTTCGCATGCGTGTTAAGAGACGCCGAGAGGACGACCAATAATGGTAGTCTCTAGCTGGCCAGGCTCCGTGGCGTGACCCCGTCGCGTTCACCGGAGTTTCCATGCATGAAGAACATAAGGAGAGCGAGACAGATGTGTATATATATGTATACAGTGGCGGGCGAATCGGATGCTGGTGAAAGCAGCTGGTGGGTGGGTGTGGGTAGACGTAGACCCCCCAAGTTTTTCCACGAAGATCCACGCAGGAGAAGAGATCGTAGAAAGAAGCCGACCGAGCGCGAAAGGTCAATTTCCCGCACCGCTTGTCTCTTTCTCCCTTTCCTCCCTGCCTCGATCCAGACCGACTTTCGTCTTCCTTTTCCCTCCGCTGCTGGGCGGCCGAAACCCACTCAAGCTCCTCCACTTTATCACCCCTCGCCTTTACAAATACGATATGTGTCCCAATAATTTAACCACTAAAGCGAATATGGTACGCGGGAAAAATGATATATAGCGAGCTAGCTAAGATCTCTCGTGGGTCATGGCGGGCTCGGTTGGCGGTGGCGTCTACGTGTTTGTTCTTGGATCGGACGGAAACAGCTCTGGTGGCTTCCTCCCATGTCCCATCCCGTCCCCCGTACGGCCGGCCCGTCGCCGCACCTGCGCGCACAGGCACGCGGCATCTCAGATCTTCCAGCCCGTTCCCGCACATAGAATATCAAACCCTAGCACGCCGTGCATCCGAATCTGCTCCACATGCATGCTGCCTCGCATCGCCGTTGAAGAAAACCAGACAAGAACCTTTTTTATCGCCGGGCTTTTCTTTTCCCGGGTGATAAGCACACTGTGCACGCACGCACGCACGCTTGCTCGATCCGGAAGGCGGAATCGAGGTCGATCGTGAGTCATCTCCGTTTTTGTTTGATTTTTCTGAAAGATGCATTTTCCTTATTCTTAGATCGTGGAGGTGATCGTGACATGCATGCATGGCTCGTATCTCCTGGTTGCACACATATTTTTTGTCATCGGCGCGGATCCTTCGATCCCATTGACCTATCGCACGGCGTCCGTGTCCATCCTCGGGCTAGAATACGAAGTAAATGACCGGAGTAGGGGGCAGAGCATATGCAGCTGTTGACTGCTGCCCATGGCGCACAGTAGAAAATCTGAAGCTCGCAGTGCAGTCGTAGAGCCGTGCCAACAGTGCGTTGTAGTAGTACAGATCATGCAGCCGCGTGCGTGCCCGTCCGGAGGAGAGTCGAAAGCGATAACTGCATGCGCATCTCCTACCTACGTTCGGAGAAATGTCAGCCGGGAGAGGAGCATCCTGGCCGGACCCCGTATCGGCGACGGAGCAGCGCATGGCACGGCGGCCGGCCATGCGTGCATGGTGCATGCATGCATGCGCCAAAAGCTGGGCTCTGGCCGGCGGCGAGAGTTGAATGCCTGCCGATCATGGCTCCCATCGAGCAGTCGAGCAGCATCAACAGGCTGTCTCCGCGCGTTCTGTTCGAGGCGACTTGCTCAACAGTATATGGGGTAGTGGATGTGGCAGCCTCCCGCGCTAGGCCTTGATCATCTACAGTGTCTCTCCGCCTGCAAAGTGGAGGCCGCGCATTGCATGCTCGAGCGGCAGAGACGACGAGAGGTGTATGGAGGAGAGGGAGCTATATATGCCTCCATGACGCCGCCGCCTGGGCCTTTGGCAGGGCGCGCACCGCTCACTTTTTGCCGTGGATCCGAGTAGAGCAGGGAGGTGCCATTAATGGCGGCGCCGGGCAGTGCTGGGGAATCGCTCGTCGTGTATGCATCTTCCTCCCCCTGGCCACTTGGTTGATCTGTCGCTCTTGTCTGCCTCTATCTCGCCCGTCTTTGCCTACCCCTCTCACCTACCCGCGCTGCAAAATTCAACTCAGCGCCGCATATGTTGGTTATATATCTTGCCAGAGGTTTTCGCCTGGCTATTGACAAGAGAAAGAAGATGTGGCGCCTAACTGTAAATAGGAGCCAAACAATGTCCTGAACTGGAGAAGCTCGCCTAAACTGGCCAGGCGTGCCAGGAATTGGCCTCCAGCTAGACACCACAGACATAGCATGTTCCAACCACGATCTTAGAATTTGTTTTTATCAGAGAGTGCTCGAACGGAAGACGACTAGTCTTGTTTCCCTTCTTCTGCTGATTTAGAGCACTATTCATTAATTTAATGGCAAAAACGCTCTCATATCATGAAACAGAGGGCATATTAGGTAGATCAGGAACAGTGGTATAGGTTCCTCTGTTTTCTTCGTACGATGATCTGTCCGACAGTAGTACAGATCGAACCATTCATGCATTGGAGTAAAGCTAGCATGGGTTGAGCTCGTACCATTTTTTTCTTGTACGTGAAGTTACCACTAGTTCCGTTAATCCAACGATGGTTAAGCTAGCATGTACAGTACGTACTTTGCATATTAGTTAGTCTTGTTCCTATGTTTTTATATTAGGTTGTGTCTAGGGCACATCTAGATGTGCTCTAGTTATTGCACATCTAAGTGAGTGAATCAAGTATAAAGAGAAAAAGAAAAAAAAAGAAAATATTCACACGAATCTCAATGTAAGATCAATGATATATGACTTAGATGTGCAATAATTATGGCACATCTAGATGTGCTTTAGCAAAATTATATTATTTACTCTGTATATTAGTTTTGTCTTAAATAAAACTTTATAAAATTTGACCGAGTTTATATAAAAAAATACACTAACAAGTGTATATGATACTAAAAAAACTCAATGATGAATCTAAGGACATTGATTTAGCATTGTATAAATTAATATATAAACTTGATTAAAATTTATAAATTTAATTTAAGACAAATCTAATAAGCAGAATAAATAAAAATGAATGGAGTGCTTACTGTACATTAACCCACACGGTGATAGGATCGAACAAATTTCCGCATCACGTGATCGGCAAGGTGTACTGTACAGGACGATGGTTAAGCTAGAATAGCAAGAGATTTGAAAAAAAATACCAAGAAATTTGAAAAAAAAAAACACTGAGATTTTGGGATATCAAACTTGGGTGTCCGATCTACTAATTTTGTGAAAAAATAATCAGGAAACGTATTTGTGCCAAAAAAGACAAAAAATTTCTATGTATAGAAAAAGACTATTTGGATGGATTTTTGTTTGGACAATATTTTCTTCGCTACGGATACGTTTTCTGCTAATTTTTCATGAAACTTCACATGGAAGTAGATAAGAACTCAAGTTTGATATCCCTAAATTTCAATATTTTTGAATTTTTTAGTATTTTTTTATGTTTAATATTCGTATAGGATCGTGGAGTATTCAGAAACTCCTGTGTATTTTCCGCACGTACTACCACTATACACCAAGGACAGCACATACGGAGTAAACATCAATTGCACCTGCTCTGCGCCATCCAGGTACCACGGCACTTCTCATACCCTATCAAATATCATGTGTACGTAGCATACATAAATGCGAGATTTATAGGTAGGGCCTTCAGGCTGATCGTAATGATAGTATCATAGGTAATATCATACATACCAACTAGGCAAATTTGATAAGGTGGCATATAACTAAATGAAGAAAGAGAGAGTTGAGTATCATATCATGATACCGTATCATATTAAATGATGTGCTACTATGTGTCATGCATGGCAATAAATGAGGTTAGCTATGATACTAACTTATGATAGTATGCACTACGGATATAGTATTATACACTAGTATCATATGCATAATACTAGTATATAATACTCGCCATTACAACCAGCCTCATCAGCTACAATCGCTCATCTCCAAAGTGGAGGCCGTCGTGCGGCAGAGAGGACGAGAGGTGTATGTACAAGGGCAAGGTGAGGGAGCTATATATGACTCCACGACGACGTCTAGGCTTTTATAAAAAAGGTCGTGTCTGTTTTATAGACAAAGCATCGATCAAATCCATCAAATGTTGCTTCGAGTTTTGTTAGGATTTGAGTCTTATTCAAGAAGACGAGACGACGACATCTTTCTAAAGATGTAATAAGGTTTTCTCCATCTAAATCCCTGTCCCAGTGGTGTGTCTAGCATCACTGATGGGCGTGTAGATATGTGACTACGGTGGATCTGTGTGTGGTGGATTTGCTTGGATATGGTCTTAGCTTGTCTACGTTCGTGTGCCTTCAGGTTGAATCCTTCTAATATATGATACTCTTCATCGGCGGCGGTTCCTGTTCGGATGCACTAATCTTATGGGGCCTTAGAGCATCTACAGCCGGACTTTGCAAATCCGACACTTCAAACGCCCGCGGACGCGCCCGGGCGCGTCCACGGACACTGACCAAGAACTCCCTAAATCCACGCCTCCACACCCGCGTATCTCATATCCGACACCCTATATACATACAAATTCATGCAACGTAGTACGTAGATCACCAAACGATCAAAATCATCAGGAAACGAACATATAAACCGATACCAAACGGGCATAATTCACATAAACATCACCAAAAGATCACCAAACGGGCATGGTTCACACAGTTCAACGATCCGGCACATTGTGATTACATACTAGAACTAGATTATATAAAAGGAGAGGGCGAGCTTCACTACTTCCTCGCCGTCCCTTTGCCCTTCCAGTCGACGGCGCTGCTGTAGGCATCTGCAACATGAGGTGGGTTGACGTCGAAGCCATCGAAGTCGGACCCATCAGAGGAGGAGGGGATGACAATGTAGCCTTGCAAGCATCGGACGATGCGGTTTTGCTTGCGCTTGAGCTTGGCCACCGTCGGTGTCAAAACCGGTAGATATCGGGTAGGGGGTCCCGAACTGTGCGTCTAAGGCGGATGGTAACAGGAGGCAGGGGACACGATGTTTTACTCAGGTTCGGGCCCTCTTGATGGAGGTAAAACCCTACGTCCTGCTTGAGTGTTCTTGATAATATGAGCAGTACAAGAGTAGATCTACCACGAGATCAGAGAGGCTAAACCCTAGAAGCTAGCCTATGGCATGATTGTATGTTGTCCTATGGACTAAAACCCTCTGGTTTATATAGACACTGGAGAGGGCTAGGGTTACACAAGGTCGGTTACAAAGGAGGAGATATACATATCTGTATTGCCTAGCTTGCCTTCCACTCCAAGGAGAGTCCCATCCGGACACGGGACGAAGTCTTCAATCTTGTATCTTCATAGTCCAACAGTCCGACCAAAGGATATAGTCCGGCTGTCCGGAGACCCCCTAATCCAGGACTCCCTCAGCAACCCCCGAACCAGGCTTCAATGACGTCAAGTCCGACACGCAGTATTGTCTTTGGCATTGCAAGGCGGGTTCTTCTCCAAATTTCGAATGTTTGTTAAGCAGTGTCCGGCCCCATAAATGTTGGACCTCTTGGCTTCTGCGCCCAATAAGGGCTATCTTCCACGCGTCAAATGAATACGAGGAGCCAGGGCGTTTTTACATTCGCCCCCCTAGCCAGATAAATAAATTGTCTATTAAAGGGATGGGGATTCTTAGATCCAATCCATATCATCCTCCCCCAGCGAGAATCCATCGAAGCGCGCTTCGGAAAAATCCACTCCAGCATGGCCGACAACCGCAACTCCTCCTCCCACCCCCATAGCCCTAAGCCCGGTGATTGGGAGAGGTGTTATGTCCCACACAGTCGATTAGTCGAACTGCAGACTAAGGGATTTCTCCCTCCAGCGTATATGGTTCCCGTCCGAGCCGGGCTCGCCACCTACAATGGCGGGGAGCAAGCGGAGAGCTTCCCCAGTCCCTCTACGGGGGAGCGGGTATGCCTTGTTCCTTACTTATTAAGGGGACTCGTATTTCCAATTCATCCGTTCCTCCGCGGGCTCCTGGAGTTTTACGGCCTCCAACTGCATAATTTCACCCCTGCTTCCATATTACACATCGCCGGCTATGTTGCCCTCTGCGAGTTATTCCTGGGCCGCGAGGCTCATTTCGAGCTGTGGAAAAGGTTATTTTGCCTCGTCCCCCGCACATGGGAGGGGTCACTTTATCAAGTGGGCGGAGCCGAAATATGGCGCATCGCCGAAACCGGATACCTGTCCGGTACTCCGAAGAAGACGTCCGAGGACTGGCCTTCGGAATGGTTTTATATGGAGGACGTCCCCCTTCCGGACCCTGTTCGGCGGGGTCTTCCTGAGTTCAACAATGCTCCTCTGAAGAAACGCCGAAGCTGGCGCCCACGGAGCCCCCAGGAGGAAGACAACGGGGAAGTCCTTTACCTGATGAACGGTATTAAAGCGCTGTCTCAATCAGGATTGACAGTAATCGAGGTTATGTCAATATGCATAATGCGGGGAGTGCAGCCACTTCAATATCGAGGGCACCCCCTGTGGTGTTTTAACGGGGAAGACGATGCCACCCATTGCGGGCGTAAGGGTCCGGACAACGCTGCTACTTTAGCAAAAATCCTGTCCGAGCTGTTCAAGGGAGAGGAAGAGGAGTTCATCCGCATCAAGCCACGGGATGGATTCTCCATGTACAACCCTCCAAGCTGGGTGAGTTATATCTCCTTACTCCCATTCTTCCCACATTCTTTGTCGTAGGTACTCACCTTGCCATTTTACGGTAGGAACTACGAAAAGCCATAAGGGAGGTCAATAACCCGTCCCCACAACCAGAGGACCCCGACCGGGCCCTCGGTCCCGGACTCGAAGAAGATCCGGACATATTCGTGGAGCTGATAGACCGGCAGTTCTATCAATTGAGCTGTGAAGATGCCATGGTGGCCATTACGGCCGACTATCCCGGACTGCTCCCTGCGTCGCTCGTAAGAAAAACCAAAATCCCAACTCCAAAAACTAGGATCCCCTTTTAGATACTTCACCTACCATATACATATGGTGTTTTACAGGGAAGGCATTCGGGACGCCGTGCCGAACCTGCAGCAACTCGCCAACAAGAGGCACCGAGGCCGGGTAGGAAAAAAAGGAAGGCGGTCAGGATGGAGACGCCGGCGCAGAGGTATGACAAAAACCCCGCTCCTTGGTTGTCGTCTTTCTCAAAATGTAATGACGTCCATGTTTCTTTAACAGAAAAACGCTCGCCGGAATATGTCTGGTGAGGCTGCCGATCATGCTTCCACCAGTCGGGCACCGGACATAGAGGCGGAAGCCGACATGGGGCGGACGCCAGATACTCCCCCTACAGAGGATGCGAATAGACTATCCGCTACAAATTCAGAAGTGGAGAGCGCCATGAATCATAGGCGTCGCTGGGCCGTACTCCGTGACGCTTGCTTCTCACCAGAGGCATTTGATGCCTTCAATTCTGGAGACGCGTACCTCCATGCTGCTCAAAATGGTCTAGCCAGAGCCACGGACGAGCATGTAAGGGATGTACGGGTAAGCAGATCTGACGATTATGTGTATCAGTAGCCCCTGAGACTTGAAATAGTTAGCATAACTGATTTAAGGATCATCTATTGTGCAAGTTCTTACAGAGAAGAATACTCGACTGTCACAGGAGCTGGAGGAATGCAAGACCCAACTTCGGGCCGCCGTTGCCGCATTGAAGAAACCTAAAAAGTCCCCAACTGGTAACATTTATTTCAAAGAATAATGGGTACCATATAGCGTGCGGCATGGCTGCAGATCTAACAATAGATGTTGCAGATGAATCCAGAGAGAATCCGGAGGACCAGCATGTCGTACGACAGCTAAAGGCTGGCGAACGCGTGCTGACTGAGGTCAGGCGGGAGAAAAACAATCTCCAAGACGCCAATACCAAGCTGACGTGGAACTGAAAGATGTTCGAGCCCAGCTTGCGGAATCCGAGAAGGAGAATAAGCGGCTTCGACGCGGCATTTTCAGTAAGTGCTTGAACGAACCCTTAAAAGGGGGCGGCGGAGAAGCCAGCTAACAGAGTTATGTCTGCAGGTATGCTGACGGGTCGTCCCGCGGAGGAGATGCCCGGGTCTGCGGGTGATCTTCTACCCGAGCTTTCACAACTGCACGAACAAGTTCGACAGGTGATGCAAGGTATTGCCCAGGCCTTGTGGCCATCCGTCTCCCTGCCAGAAGGCATTGGAGAGCTTGCGGAGAAGCTCAAGGGAGCACGGCGGCGCTTCCGATTATGGAAGATATCGGCCCGCCGTCAAGGTGTCAGGGAAGCCTGGGCCATGGTGAAGACACGGTATACCAAGGCTGACCCAAACCACATGGCTGAGGTCGGACCTGTGGGGCCTGATGGGAAAGAGATCCCCGTTAGCTTACATGGGCAAGTAGAATTAGCCGCAAAGTATTCCCAACAGGATTGTAGGCTAGACAACCTGTTGGATGGTATAGAAGAGGAATTTAGTCAGTCTACATGACTATGTAATTAAAGTTACATGTATAATGCCTTCTAGCCGGATTGTAAATCATTTGTCATGGCGGACCTTTTGGCTTCAACCTCGGGACCCGATAGTCCGGAGTGTGTCCGAATACCCGCTTAGTTATATAAGAACCGGGGTATGCGTGGAAACCAGGCGTAGGGGTCATTAGTGCTTGAACATACAAGTACCCAACTAGTTATGTTATATTACATGGGTAGTAAGAAACATCTTCCAGGGAGAATAGTTCCATTAGGGGTTCCTTTCCCTGGGTACGCGTGCCCTAAAGTGCATGTCTGGACTGCGAGAGGAGACGCAGGCAAAAACATCTGGGGGCATATATGGAAAATGAATAAAAATCATCTTTTGTTCACCGACCGAATATTCCCTTAAGAACGCTAGCTTTCGGCTTCACCCAGTCTGAGGTACACATCCAGCTGACCCAGCAGTAACAATCGCAGAGGTGCTCCCCTTATGCCCTAGCCGAATTAACGGGAACGTAGGGCATAAATACAAGAGCCAAGCAACCTAGCGTGGCCAAAACTTAAGTCATATCGATGCATATAATGGCGAAGAAATGGAAGAATAACACATGTGCGGGGCATGAAGCCCAGATAAATAATTAAGCTTCTGTGTAAGAAGCCCCCAGGTATAATGAGCGCGGTTAGAGCGTCTATAGTGTGCAAGCGGGGCACAAGTTGGCCCTTGAAGGCCTCGAGAAAGAATAAAAGAAAGAGAAAAAAGACAGATAATGTATGTGCGAAAAAATGGACAGAGGAAGGAGACGAACATAGAGTCTGGCGCTAGGCGTAGAATCTTCGGAGCCTGGCTGCGTTCCATGGGTTCGGCTCAAGTCGATTATTCGATGCATCCCGCAGATGGTACGCTCCACCGGTCAGAACTTGGTCAATAATGAAGGGACCTTCCCATTTGGGCTCGAGCTTGGTCTTTTTCTTCTTCGACAGGCGTAGAACTAACTCGCCATTGTTATAAGTTTTGGCCCGTACTTCTTTGCTTTGGTATCTGCGAGCATGTTCCTGATAGAATGCGGAACGGGCTTTTGCCATGTCGCGCTCCTCCTCCAGGGTGTCCAGACTGTCCTGCCGATCGAGCTCGGCTTCTCTTTCTTCGTACATGCGCACTCGAGGTGAGTCATGAATTATGTCGCAGGGCAGAACTGCCTTTGCGCCATACACCATAAAGAAGGGTGTATATCCGGTAGTACGATTCGGCGTGGTCCGTAGCCCCCAGAGTACGGAGTCGAGCTCCTCTACCCAGTGCGTGTTAGACTCCTTTAAGGACCGCACTAATCTGGGTTTGATGCCGCTCATGATAAGACCATTTGCTCGCTCAACTTGGCCGTTGGTTTGTGGGTGATAGACGGAAGCATAATCGAGCTTGATGCCCATGTTGCTGCACCAGAGTTTTACCTCGTCGGCCGTGAAGTTCATGCCGTTCTCAGTGATGATGCTGTGGGGGACGCCATAATGGTGTACAACCCCGGATATGAAGTCTATCACCGGTCCGGATTCAGCTGTTTTAACAGGTTTGGCTTCTATCCATTTGGTGAATTTATCCACCATGACCAGTAAGTATTTTTTCTTATGGGTTCCCCCTTTAAGGGGTCCAACCATGTCAAGCCCCCAGACCGCGAAGGGCCAGTTAATGGGGATTGTTTGGAGGGCGGTGGGTGGCATGTGGCTTTGGTTTGCAAAAAGCTGGCAACCGACGCAGCGTTGGACCAAGTCTTGTGCGTCTGCTGTTGGGGAACGTAGCAGAATTTTTTAAATTTTCTACGCATCACCAAGATCAATCTATGGAGTCATGTAGCAACGAGGGAGAGAGGAGTGCATCTACATACCCTTGTAGATCACGAGCGGAAGCGTTCAAGAGAACGGGGTTGATGGAGTCGTACTCGACGTGATCCAAATCACCGAAGATCCTAGTGCCGAACGGACGGCACCTCCGCGTTCAACACACGTACGGAGCGAGGACGTCTCTCGCGCCTTGATCCAGCAAGGAGGAGGGAGAGGTTGAGGAAGAGGGCTCCAACAGCAGCACGACGACATGGTGGTGATGAAGCTGCAGTACTCCAGCAGGGCTTCGCCAAGCTCTTATGGAGGAGGAGAGGTGTTTGGGGAGGGGAGGGGCTGCACCTTGGATGTTGTGTGCAGCCCTCCCCTCACCCCTCTATTTATAGGGGAAAGGGGAAGGGGGCCGACCCCCTCTAGATGAGATCTAGAGGGGGGGGCGGCCAAGGGGAGGGGGGCTTGCCCCCCAAGCAAGGGGGCGCCCCCCCTTAGGGTTTCCCCCAACCCTAGGCGCATGGGCCCTAGGGGGGTGTGGCGCCCCAGCCCACTTGGGCTGGTTCCCTTCTCCATACAGCCCATAAGGCCCTCCGGAAGAGGTGGACCCTCCCGGTGGACCCCCGGAACCCCTCCGGTGGCCCCGGTACAATACCGATATGCCCCCGAAACTTTCCGGCGACCATATGAAAACTTCCCATATATAAATCTTTACCTCCGGACCATTCCGGAACTCCTCGTGACGTCCGGGATCTCATCCGGGACTCCGAACAACATTCGGTAATCACATACAAGTCTTCCTAACAACCCTAGCGTCACCGAACCTTAAGTGTGTAGACCCTACGGGTTCGGGAGACATGCAGACATGACCGAGATGACTCTCCGGTCAATAACCAACAGCGGGATCTGGATACCCATGTTGGCTCCCACATGCTCCACGATGATCTCATCGGATGAACCACGATGTCGAGGATTCAATCAATCCGTATACAATTCCCTTTGTCAATCAGTACATTACTTGTCCGAGACTCGATCGTCGGTATCCCAATACCTTGTTCAGTCTCGTTACCGGCAAGTCACTTTACTCGTACCGTAATGCATGATCCCGTGATCAACCACTTGATCACATTGAGCTCATTATGATGATGCATTACCGAGTGGGCCCAGAGATACCTCTCCGTCATACGGAGTGACAAATCCCAGTCTCGATTCGTGCCAACCCAACAGACACTTTCGGAGATACCTGTAATGTACCTTTATAGTCACCCAGTTACGTTGTGATGTTTGGCACACCCAAGGCACTCCTACGGTATCCGGGAGTTGCACAATCTCATGGTCTAAGGAAATGATACTTGACATTCAGAAAAGCTACAGCAAACGAACTACACGATCTTTGAGCTAAGCTTAGGATTGGGTCTTGTCCATCACATCATTCTCCTAATGATGTGATCCCGTTATCAATGACATCTAATGTCCATAGTCAGGAAACCATGACTATCCTTTGATCAACGAGCTAGTCAACTAGAGGCTCACTAGGGACGTGTTGTGGTCTATGTATTCACACATGTATTACGATTTCCGGATAACACAATTATAGCATGAACAATAGACAATTATCATGAACAAAGAAATATAATAATAACCATTTTATTATTGCCTCTAGGGCATATTTCCAACAATCTCCCACTTGCACTAGAGTCAATATTCTAGTTACATTGTGATGAATCGAACACCCATGCAGTTCTAGTGTTGATCATGTTTTGCTCTAGGGAGAGGTTTAGTCAACGGATCTGCTACATTCAGGTCCGTATGTACTTTACAAATCTCTATGTCTCCATTTTGAACACTTTCACGAATGGAGTTGAAGCGATGCTTGATATGCCTGGTCTTCCTGTGAAACCTGGGCTCCTTGGCAAGGGCAATAGCTCTAGTGTTGTCACAGAAGAGGGTCATGGGGCCCGACGCATTGGGTATGACTCCTAGGTTGGTAATGAACTCCTTCACCCAGACTGCTTCTTGTGCTACCTCCGAGGCTGCCATGTACTCCGCTTCACATGTAGATCCTGCCACAACGCTTTGCTTGCAACTGCACCAGCTTACTGCCCCACCATTCAAAATATACACATATCCGGTTTGTGACTTAGAGTCATCCAGATCTGTGTCGAAGCTAGCATCGACGTAACCCTTTACGACGAGCTCTTCGTCACCTCCATAAACGAGAAACATTTCCTTAGTCCTTTTCAGGTACTTCACGATATTCTTGACCGTTGTCTAGTGTTCCATGCCGGGATTACTTTGGTACCTTCCTACCAAACTCACGGCAAGGTTTACATCAGGTCTGGTACACAACATAGCATACATGATAGACCCTATGGCCGAGGCATAGGGGACGACACTCATTTTTTCTCTATCTTTTGCCGTGGTCGGGCATTGAGCCATGCTCAATCTCGTACCTTGCAATACAGGCAAGAACCCCTTCTTTGACTGATCCATTTTGAACTTCTTCAATATCTTGTCAAGGTACGTACTCTGTGAAAGACCAATGAGGCGTCTCGATCTATCTCTATAGATCTTGATGCCTAATATATAAGCAGCTTCTCCAAGGTCCTTCATTGAAAAACACTTGTTCAAGTAGGCCTTTATGCTTTCCAAGAATTCTATATCATTTCCCATCAACAGTATGTCATCCACATACAATATGAGAAATGCTACAGAGCTCCCACTCACTTTCTTGTAAATGCAGGCTTCTCCATAAGTCTGCATAAAGCCAAACGCTTTGATCATCTCATCAAAATGAATGTTCCAACTCCGAGATGCTTGCACCAGCCCATAAATCGAGCGTTGGAGCTTGCACACCTTGTCAGCATTCTTAGGATCGACAAAACCTTCCGGCTGCATCATATACAATTCTTCCTTAAGGAAACCATTAAGGAATGCCGTTTTGACGTCCATTTGCCATATCTCATAATCATAGAATGCGGCAATTGCTAACATGATTCAGACGGACTTCAGCTTTGCTACGGGTGAGAAAGTCTCATCATAGTCAACCCCTTGAACTTGTCGATAACCCTTAGCGACAAGCCGAGCTTTATAGATGGTCACATTACCATCCGCGTCTGTCTTCTTCTTAAAGATCCATTTATTTTCTATGGCTCACCGATCAACGGGCAAGTCAGTCAAAGTCCATACTTCATTTTCATACATGGATCCTATCTCGGATTTCATGGCTTCTAGCCATTTGTCGGAATCCGAGCCCGCCATCGCTTCTTCATAGTTCGAAGGTTCACCGTTGTCTAACAACATGATTTCCAAGACAGGGTTGCCGTACCACTCTGGTGCGGAACGTGTCCTTGTGGACCTACGAAGTTCAATAGCAACTTGATCTGAAGTTTCATGATCATCATCATCAACTTCTTCTCTAGTCAGTGCAGGCACCTCAGGAACATTTTCTTGAGCTGCGCCACTTACCGGTTCAAGAGGTAATACTTCATCAAGTTCTACCTTCCTCCCACTTATTTCTTTCGAGAGAAACTCTTTCTCTAGAAAGGACCCATTCTTGGCAAAAAAGATCTTGCCTTCGGATCTGAGGTAGAAGGTATACCCAACAGTTTCTTTAGGGTATCCTATGAAGATGCATTTTTCCGACTTGGGTTCGAGCTTTTCAGGTTGAAGTTTCTTGACATAAGCATCGCATCCCCAAACTTTTAGAAACGACAGCTTAGGTTTCTTCCCAAACCATAATTCATACGGTGTCGTCTCAACGGATTTCGACGAAGCCCTATTTAAAGTGAATGCGGCAGTCTCTAAAGCATAGCCCCAAAATGATAGCGGTAAATCGGTAAGAGACATCATAGATCGCACCATATCTAATAGAGTGCGATTACGACGTTCGGACACACCATTACGCTGAGGTGTTCCAGGCGGCGTGAGTTGTGAAACTATTCCACATTTTCTTAAGTGTGTGCCAAATTCGTGACTCAAGTATTCTCCCCCACGATCTGATCGCAAGAACTTGATTTTCCTGTCACGTTGATTCTCAACCTCACTCTGGAATTCCTTGAACTTTTCAAAGGTCTCAGACTTGTGTTTCATTAAGTAGACATACCCATATCTACTCAAGTCATCAGTGAGGGTGAGAACATAACGATAGCCACCGCGAGCCTCAACACTCATTGGACCGCACACATCAGTATGTATGATTTCCAATAAGTTGGTTGCTCGCTCCATTGTTCCTGAGAACGGAGTCTTGGTCATTTTACCCATGAGGCATGGTTCGCACGTGTCAAATGATTCGTAATCAAGAGACTCTAAAAGTCCATCTGCATGGAGCTTCTTCATGCGTTTGACACCTATGTGACCAAGGCGGCAGTGCCACAAGTATGTGGGACTATCATTATCAACCTTACATCTTTTGGTATTCACACTATGAATACGTGTAGCATTACGCTCGAGATTCATTAAGAATAAACCATTCACCATCGGAGCATGACCATAAAACATATCTCTCATATAAATAGAACAACCATTATTCTCGGATTTAAATGAGTAGCCATCTCATATTAAACGATATCCTGATACAATGTTCATGCTCAAAGCTGGCACTAAATAACAATTATTGAGGTTTAAAACTAATCCCGTGGGTAAATGTAGAGGTAGCGTGCCGACGGCGATCACATCGACCTTGGAACCATTCCCGACACGCATCGTCACCTCGTCCTTTGCCAGTCTCCGCTTATTCCGAAGCTCCTGCTTTGAGTTACAAATGTGAGCAACCGCACCGGTATCAAATACCTAGGAGCTACTACGAGTACTGGTAAGGTACACATCAATTACATGTATATCACATATACCTTTCGTGATGCCGGCCTTCTTGTCCGCTAAGTATTTGGGGCAGTTCCGCTTCCAGTGACCACTTCCCTTGCAATAAAAACACTCAGTCTCGGGCTTGGGTCCATTCTTTGGCTTCTTCCCGGCAACTTGATTACCGGGCGCGGCAACTCCCTTGCCGTCCTTTTTGAAGTTCTTCTTACCCTTGCCTTTCTTGAACTTAGTGGTTTTATTCACCATCAACACTTGATGTTCCTTTTTGACTTCTACCTCTGCTGATTTCAGCATTGCAAATACTTCAGGAATGGTCTTTTCCATCCCCTGCATATTGAAGTTCATCACAAAGCTCTTGTAGCTCGATGGAAGCGACTGAAGGATTCTGTCAATGACCGCGTCATCCGGGAGATTAACTCCCAGCTGAGTCAAGCGGTTATGCAACCCGGACATTTTGAGTATGTGCTCAGTGACAGAACTATTTTCCTCCATCTTATAGCTGAAGAACTTGTCGGAGACTTCATATCTCTCGACCCGGGCATGAGCTTGAAAAACCATTTCCAGCTCTTCGAACATCTCATATGCTCCATGTCTCTCAAAACGCTTTTGGAGCCCCGGTTCTAAGCTGTAAAGCATGCCGCACTGAACGAGGGAGTAATCATCAGCACGTGTCTGCCAAGCGTTCATAACGTCTTGGTTCTGTGGGACGGGTGCGTCACCTAGCGGTGCTTCTAGGACATAATCTTTCTTGGCAGCTATGAGGATGATCCTCAGGTTCCGAACCCAGTCCGTATAGTTGCTGCCATTGTCTTTCAGCTTGGTTTTCTCTAGGAACGCGTTGAAGTTGAGGACAACGTGGGCCATTTGATCTACAAGACATATTGTAAAGATTTTAGACTAAGTTCATGATAATTAAGTTCATCTAATCAAATTATTAAATGAACTCCCACTCAGATAGACATCCCTCCAGTCATCTAAGTATAACATGATCCGAGTTAACTAGGCCGTGTCCGATCATCACGTGAGATGGACTAGTCAACATCGGTGAACATCTTCATGTTGATCGTATCTTCTATACGACTCATGCTTGACCTTTCGGTCTTCTGTGTTCCGAGGCCATGTCTGTACATGCTAGGCTCGTCAAGTCAACCTAAGTGTATTGCGTGTGTAAATCTGTCTTACACCCGTTGTATTCGAACGTTAGAATCTATCACACCCGATCATCACGTGGTGCTTCGAAACAACGAACCTTCGCAACGGTGCACAGTTAGGGGGAACACTTTCTTGAAATTATTACGAGGGATCATCTTATTTAAGCTACCGTCCTTCTAAGCAAATAAGATGTAAAACATGGTAAACATCACATGCAATCCAATAGTGACATGATATGGCCAATATCATTTGCTCCTTTGATCTCCATCTTCGGGGCTCCATGATCATCGTTGTCACCGGCATGACACCATGATCTCCATCATCGTGTCTTCTTGAAGTTGTCTCGTCATCTATTACTTCTACTACTATGGCTAACGCTTTAGCAATAAAGTAAAGTAATTACATGACGTTTATGTTGACACGCAGGTCATAAATAAATAAAGACAACTCCTATGGCTCCTGCCGGTTGTCATACTCATCGACATGCAAGTCATGATTCCTATTACAAGAACATGATCAATCTCATACATCACATATATCATTCATCATTCATCACAACCTTTGGCCATATCACATCACAAAACACTTGCTGCAAAAACAAGTTAGACGTCCTCTAATTATTGTTGCAAGTTTTTTATGTGGCTGCTATAGGTTTCTAGCAAGAACGTTTCTTACCTACGCCAAACCACAACGTGCATTGCCAATTTAAATTTACCCTTCATAAGGACCCTGTTCATCGAATCCGATCCGACTAAAGTGGGAGAGACAGACACCCGCCAGCCACCTTATGCAACTAGTGCATGTCAGTCGGTGGAACTAGTCTCACGTAAGCGTACGTGTAAGGTTGGTCCAGGCCGCTTCATCCCACGATGCCGCCGAATCAAGATAAGACTAGTAACGGCAAGCAAATTGACAATATCGACGCCCACAACTACTTTGTGTTCTACTTGTGCATAGTAACTACGCATAGACCTAGCTCATGATGCCACTGTTGGTGAACGTAGCAGAATTTTTAAAATTTTCTATGCATCACCAAGATCAATCTATGGAGTCATCTAGCAACGAGAAAGAGAGGAGTGCATCTACATACCCTTGTAGATCACGAGCCGAAGCATTCAAGAGAATGGGGTTGATGGAGTCGTACTCGACGTGATCCAAATCACCGAAGATCCTAGTGCCGAACGGACGACACCTCCGCGTTCAACACACGTATGGAGCAAGGACGTCTCCTGCGCCTTGATCCAGCAAGGAGGAGGGAGAGGTTGAGGAAGAGGGCTCCAACAGCAGCACGATGGCGTGGTGGTGATGAAGCTGCAGTACTCCGGCAGGGCTTCGCCAAGCTCTTATGGAGGAGGAGAGGTGTTTGGGGAGGGGAGGGGCTGCGCCTTGGATGTTGTGTGCAGCCCTCCTCTCACCCCTCTATTTATAGGGGAAAGGGGAAGGGGCCGGCCCCCTCTAGATGAGATCTAGAGGGGGGGGGCGGCCAAGGGGAGGGGGGCTTGCCCCCCAAGCAAGGGGGCGCCCCCCCTTAGGGTTTCCCCCAACCGTAGGCGCATGGGCCCTAGGGGGGTGTGGCGCCCCAGCCCACTTGGGCTGGTTCCCTTCTCCATACAACCCATAAGGCCCTCCGGAAGAGGTGGACCCTCCCGGTGGACCCCTGGAACCCCTCCGGTGGCCCCGGTACAATACCGATATGCCCCCGAAACTTTCCGGCGACCATATGAAAACTTCCCATATATAAATCTTTACCTCCGGACCATTCCGGAACTCCTCGTGACGTCCGGGATCTCATCCGGGACTCCAAACAACATTCGGTAATCACATACAAGTCTTCCTAACAACCCTAGCGTCACCGAACCTTAAGTGTGTAGACCCTACGGGTTCGGGAGACATGCAGACATGACCGAGATGACTCTCCGGTCAATAACCAACAGCGGTATCTGGATACCCATGTTGGCTCCCACATGCTCCACGATGATCTCATCGGATGAACCACGATGTCGAGGATTCAATCAATCCGTATACAATTCCCTTTGTCAATCAGTACATTACTTGTCCGAGACTCGATCGTCGGTATCCCAATACCTTGTTCAGTCTCGTTACCGGCAAGTCACTTTACTCGTACCGTAATGATGATCCCGTGATCAACCACTTGATCACATTGAGCTCATTATGATGATGCATTACCGAGTGGGCCCAGAGATACCTCTCCGTCATACGGAGTGACAAATCCCAGTCTCGATTCGTGCCAACCCAACAAACACTTTCGGAGATACCTGTAATGTACCTTTATAGTCACCCAGTTACGTTGTGACGTTTGGCACACCCAAGGCACTCCTACGGTATCCGGGAGTTGCACAATCTCATGGTCTAAGGAAATGATACTTGACATTCAGAAAAGCTACAACAAACGAACTACACGATCTTTGAGCTAAGCTTAGGATTGGGTCTTGTCCATCACATCATTCTCCTAATGATGTGATCCCGTTATCAATGACATCTAATGTCCATAGTCAGGAAACCATGACTATCCTTTGATCAACGAGGTAGTCAACTAGAGGCTCACTAGGGACGTGTTGTGGTCTATGTATTCACACATGTATTACGATTTCCGGATAACACAATTATAGCATGAACAATAGACAATTATCATGAACAAAGAAATATAAAAATAACCATTTTATTATTGCCTCTAGGGCATATTTCCAACATCTGCCCGGGCCGTCGGCCAATAAAAACCTGTACGGAAGGCCTTGTTTACAAGGGCCCGGGCTGCGGCGTGGTGGCCGCCGAGTCTGGCGTGAATTTCTGCCAAAAGCTTCCGCCCTTCCTCTTCGGAGATGCACCTTTGAAGGACTCCGGTAGTGCTTTTTTTTATACAGCTCTCCCTCGTGGACCCTGTAGGCTTTGGATCGCCGCACTATGCAGCGTGCCTCATTTTGGTCCTCGGGAAGTTCCTGCCTAGTTAGGTAGGCCAGGAATGGTTTTGTCCACGGGGCGATGATGGCCATTATTACGTGGGCTGAAGGTGTTATTTCGGTGGCAGAGCCTCCGATTATGTCAGAGTGTTCGGTATCGGGCATTTTGGCCGGGTCCGGACTATTGTTACCGGTGTCCCCTTCCCATACCACGGATGGCTTAAACAACCTCTCCAAAAAGATGTTGGGGGGACCGCATCGCGTTTTGTGCCGATGCGGGCGAGGATATCCACCGCCTGATTGTTTTCCCGAGCCACATGGTGAAATTCGAGCCCCTCGAACCGAGCTGACATCTTTAGGACGGCGTTTCGATAGGCCGCCATCTTCGGATCCTTAGCATCGAAGTCTCCATTTATTTGGGATATTGCGAGGTTCGAATCCCCATGCACCTCCAGGCATTGAATGCCCATGGAAACTGCATCCGAAGACCATGTAACAGGGCTTCATATTCGGCTGCATTGTTGGAGTCTGTATACAGTATCTGCAGTACGTATTGAACTGTATCTCCGGTTGGGGATGTCAGGACGACGCCAGCCCCCAGACCAGCCAGCATTTTGGAGCCGTCGAAGTGCATGATCCAATTGGAGTATGCGCCGTACTCTTTAGGGAGTTCGGCTTCCGTCCATTCGGCGACAAAGTCGGCCAATACTTTTGATTTAATGGCTTGCCGAGGTTTGTATGTTATGTCGAATGGGAGGAGCTCAATGGCCCATTTGGCAATCTGGCCCGTGGCATCGCGGTTGTTTATAATATCATTAAGTGGCACTTCCGAGGCTACTGTAATCGAACACTCTTGAAAGTAGTGTCGCAGCTTCCGGGATGCCATGAATACCGCATAGGCTATCTTTTGATAATGTGGGTACCGTGATTTGCATGGAGTGAGGACAGTGGATACATAATATACCGGCTTTTGAAGAGGGAATTTATGTCCGTCCGCTTCTCGTTCGACGACGAGCACTGCGCTTACAACCTGATGAGTTGCCGCAATGTACAACAGTATTGGTTCGCCGATGTTTGGCGCGGCCAGGATTGGGTTGGTTGCCAGTGTGGCTTTTATTTCTTCCAATCCGGCTGTGGCAGTGTCCGTCCACTCAAAGTGTTCGGTGCGCCGAAGGAGGCGATACAGGGGTAATGCCTTTTCTCCTAAGTGGGAGATAAAGCGGCTTAGAGCCGCCACACATCCAGTTAATTTCTGGGTTTGTTTGAGGTCCGTTGGGATAGCCAACTATGACAGAGCTCGGATTTTGGTCGGAATAGCTTCAATTCCTCTACTGGAGACAATGAAGCCCAGGAGCTTTCCGGCTGGTACGCCGAAAACGCATTTTTCCGGATTGAGCTTGATGTCGTATGTTCGGAGGTTGTCAAATGTGAGCCTCAAGTCGTCTATTAGAGAGTCAACATGTTTGGTTTTGACGACCACATCATCTACGTATGCCTCTACTGTTTTGCCGATCTGTTTCTCCAGACATGTCTGAATCATGCGCTGATATGTTGCGCCGACGTTTTTGAGCCCAAAAGGCATTGTGTTGAAACAGAAGGGGCCGTATGGTGTGATAAATGTTGTTGCGGCTTGGTCGGACTCCGCCATCTTGATTTGGTGGTAGTTGGAGTATGCGTCGAGGAAACACAATGACTCATGTCCTGCGGTAGCATCGATAATTTGATCAATGTGGGGGAGGGGGAAGGGATCCTTTGGGCAAGCCTTGTTGAGGTCCTTGAAATCGACACATAGGCGCCAGGATTTGTCCTTCTTTGGTACCATCACCAGGTTTGCTAGCCAGTCCGGGTGTTTTATTTCTCTAATGATTCCGGCCTCCAATAACTTGGCTAGTTCCTCTCCCATAGCTTGTCTCTTAAGTTCAGAGAAATGCCGAAGAGTCTGCTTGACCGGCTTGAATCCCTTTAGAATATTGAGGCTGTGCTCGGCCAGCCTGCGTGGGATTCCTGGCATGTCCGAGGGGTGCCAGGCGAATATGTCCCAATTCTCACGCAGGAACTATCATAGTGCGGTGTCCACGACGGGGTTTAACTGTGCCCCGATGGAGGCTGTTTTTGTAGGGTCCGTTGGGTGGACTTGGAATTTGACTATTTCATCCGCTGGTTTAAAAGAGGTGGACTTGGATCTCTTGTCAAGTATCACGTCGTCCATGTCCACTGTGGAGCGTAGCGCAGTTAATTCCTCGGCCGAAAGGGCTTCGGATAATGCCTCGAGGGCCACTGCGGCTGTTTTGTTTTCGGCACGGAGTGCCGTGTCTGGATCACTAGTGAGAGTGATGATTCCGTTGGGCCCGGACATTTTGAGCTTCATGTACCCATAATGGGGTATGGCTTGGAAGATCGTGAACGCCTCCCATCCTAAAAGGGCATGGTATCCACTACTGAATGGGGCTACTTGGAATGTAATTTCTTCAGACCTATAGTTCTCCGGCGTGCCGAATACCACATCTAGTGTGATTTTCCCAGCACAGCGTGCTTCCCAACTGGGGATGATTCCTCTGAAGGTTGTGCTGCTTTGCTCAATGCGGTTCCAGTCTATTTCCATTTTTTGAAGAGTTTCCTCATAGATGAGGTTCAATCCACTGCCGCCGTCCATGAGTACTTTGGTGAGTCGAAAGCCGTCCACAATTGGACTGAGGACCAGTGCAGCTGGTGCTCGAGCTGTTCGGAATTTAGGTTCATCACTGGCATTGAAGGTAATAGCCGTGTCACTCCATGGATTTATTGCTGCCACGTGGCAGATTTCGGCGAGGCTGCGGAGTGTTCGCTTGTGCCTATTATTTGATGCGAATGTTTCAAAGACTGTTAATACCGTATTGTTATCCACGGGATGGTGCTCTGTGGCATTTGGGATGAGAAGATCCTCACCACTTTTGGCCACCTGCCGGAGTATCCAACATGCTCTAAGGATGTGTGTTGGTATGGTATCCGCTGTACTATGAAGTTTGCAGGGTCTGTTAAGCCATCCCTCCAATACGGTTCCATGCCCTGTAGAGGGTTTTTGTTTCTTTGTAACTAACTTGGGTGTCTTATGATAGTGCACCCTTTTACTTCGGACTGGGTGTATATTCCGAGCCGGATTATCCCAAAATTTCATTTCGGTTTTCCAGGCGCTTTCCATCGCATAGTACTTCCATACTATGGACGCCAAGTCAGCGAAGCGTGATATGTCACGGCGACTTAAGGCGTTAAGGATTCCCTTGTCCGTGCAATTATTGCAGAAAAATGAGACTGCATCTTCCTCGCGACAGTCCTTAACCTTGTTCATCACAAGGAGGAATCTGGCCCAATAATGATGTACTGTTTCATGGGGCTCTTGCCTGATGTGGGAAAGATCGTTTATGTCTGGGTGGGTGGGTGGATTTGAGTCCGAACCCCTACCTGATCTGAGACCCAGGGGCCGAGGAGTTTCCAATCTTGGAAGTTCGGATTCTGGAGTGCCCGCTGCCTGACTCTAGGTTCAGGGCTTGGGTGATGTCCTCCCGTAAACGGGTATCCGGCTTGGAGAGTTCAGGAATCCGGACATAGTTAGTCCTCAAGATATAGGAAGAATCGCGGCATTGTTCCTCCACCACTGCAATATGATGGGTGACCGGTGGAGAGTTAATCTCCCTTTGATCGGGTTTAAGCCCAATCCGATCATAGTCTGTAGCGACTCCTAAGGCGGCGATACGATCCAAGAGCTCGTTTAGGGAAGAGAGCTCCATTGGATCCATCTACTCGGCAAATTCCGAGCCGACGTGGAGGTTGTTTTTGATGACCCGAGAAGTCATCGTCGGTGCAGCGGCCGAACGGGCGGTCATGATGAAACCGCCAAGCTGGAGAGTTTGGCCAACAGCCAGGGCTCCCCTGGCGGTAATGTTGTTTTTAACAACGAGACGAGGCATCCTTCCTTATGGAGACGACACAGTGGAACTCTCAATAAAAGCACCAATGTCGGTGTCAAAACCGGCGGATCTTGGGTAGGGGGTCCCGAACTGTGCGTCTAAGGCGGATGGTAACAGGAGGCAGGGGACACGATGTTTTACCCAGGTTCGGGCCCTCTTGATGGAGGTAAAACCCTACGTCCTGCTTGAGTGTTCTTGATAATATGAGTAGTACAAGAGTAGATCTACCACGAGATCAGAGAGGCTAAACCCTAGAAGCTAGCCTATGGTATGATTGTATGTTGTCCTATGGACTAAAACCCTCCGGTTTATATAGACACCGGAGGGGGCTAGGGTTACACAAGGTCGGTTAAAAAGGAGGAGATATACATATCCGTATTGCCTAGCTTGCCTTCCACTCCAAGGAGAGTCCCATCCGGACATGGGACGAAGTCTTCAATCTTGTATCTTCATAGTCCAATAGTCCGGCCAAAGGATATAGTCCGGCTGTCCGGAGACCCCCTAATCCAGGACTCCCTCAGCCACCCTCGCCACCTTCGCCGCCGCCTCCCACTCGGATTGCTCAATGCCGAGTCGGAGCTAGTTGGCATTGATCCTCCGAAGACACTGGGCATCCGTCTTCGCCGTGGTAACTGACCAACGGTACACCCACTGGAGGAGATCCTCCTGGTCGGGCACCGGCATCATGCGGCGGCAACGGGCGGACTGGGCAGCCATGTCAGACCCGCCCCATCTCCCTTGCCCTCTGCCTCTCGCACCGAGAGGCGCCTACCTCCGACTTTGGAGTCCACATCCGCTATGCCAACAGAGCTGGCACTAGAGCCCATCGCTATTGCGCTAGGGATTGGACGGATTGGGGAAAGGGGAGCGTCAGGGAGCGGAGCGGAGAGGATTGAAGTGAGCTAGGGTTTGCTCCGGAGGGGGATTTTGTGGGGTTGGGGTGGGCTAGCGGTGGGCCGGGCTGGTGTGGCGGACGTGCCCGGGCGCGCCCGAACCACCTCATATCCGCCCTATATTTGGGCTGGATATGAGGGGTGCCAGTCAGCCCATGCGTTTGTCTGCGGTTTGAGAGCTCCGGTTGGGTCGGTTTTTTGTGACTGGTCACTGACTGGATGGCCTGCCCGGGCATTTGAGACGTGTTTGAGAGGTCCGGCTGTAGATGCTCCTAGCACAACAACTTCCCGACTGTCTACTACATCAAGTTTTGCCCGGCTCCGACGAGGGAGGGGCGATGATGGCAACACACTTTCGGCTCACTTCAATGCTTGTATTCATCGCTAGGTGGTCTACGGATCTGGGTGTATTTTTTATGTTCATTGTACTTTCATGATTGAAGATGAATAGATCAGAAGTTTTCTCGCCAAAAAAAATCCATACAACTCAACATCTCAGTTTAAGAAAAACTCTAACACCACACGCTCAAGGTAAGACACAAGGGTGTTTAGGAACAACTACACTACCCCATACCACTCCAAGCAAACTACATGAGGAAGCCGCTTGAAGTCTTCGGAGCTCTCAACCATGAACATGTCATCGCGAAGACGTGAAGCCGTGTACGGCAAACCGGGTACTCCAAGGCGCCTTCAGGAAGGGCACAACACTGAAGTGTCGCCCCCACCTGATCCAGGGATCCGAGGCAATATGTAGGACGAAGAGTAACCGTGACGACGCATTCAAGAAAGAAATGATGCCCATGTGCACCACCGATGTTGGTCTGGTAGAGCTAGAGAAGTTTTCACCTCGGCAACCCACCCTATTCTCTGAGACGTAGTACAGTAGGCTACAAATGTGTGCCGCACCATCACCACCAACCGTCACACATTGCCCACCACACCTTTGATACGTCTCCAACGTATCTATAATTTATGAAGTATTTATGCTATATTACATCAATTATATATGATTTTGTTGCACTTTCATATTATTTTTATGGACTAACTTATTAATCTAGTGTCCAGTGCTAGTTCCTGTTTTTTGCTTGTTTTTTGGTTTCACGGTAAATCAATATCTTGAAAGGTCCAAATACGACGCCAATTTTTAAGATTTTGTCTGGATCAAGGAGGACCCTAGAAGCTTCGGGAGACATCGAGAAGAGCCACTGGGGGGGGGCATGGACACATGACGCGGCCGGGGGGGGGGCACCTGTCCATGTGGCCTCGCTGAGCAGCCCTTTGGCGTGATTCCAATGCCATGAATATCGAAACCCTCTGCCGTACCCTCAGAACAATTTTTCCGCCGTCGCAAGTTCCTGTTTCGCAACAATCCCATCTGGAGGCCTTTTCTGGCACTCTACCAGAGGGGGAACACATCCATGGCCTCTTCGTCAACCTTGCTGCCTCCATGGTGATGTGTGGGTAGTTCATCCTTGGGGCTGAGGGTATGTACTAGTAGCTATGTTTTCAATCTCTCTCTCTCCATGTTCTCAATGGATTTGATCTTGTTTGTATCATGAGCTTGATTAATAAATTTGGATCTTATGATGTTCATCTCCCTCTATCCTTTTTGTTGTGAATTGAGTCTTACTCTTTGAAGTTTATTTATGTTGGATTGAATACTTTGGATTTGATATCATTTGATGCATGTCTAGTAATTAACTTGCGGATACCTATGGTGACATTGGGGTAATATTGTAGGATCAAAAGTAGGTCTAGAGGGGGTGATTAGACTACTTGACCAAATAAAAATGTAGCCTTTTCCCAATTTTAAGTCTTGGCAGATTTTAGCAACTTAGCACAAGTCAAGCAATCAACCTACACATGCAATTCTAAGAGTGTAGCAGCGGAAAGTAAAACATTGCATATGAAGGTAAATGGAAGGGTTTGGAGAAGGCAAATGCAATGTAGATACAGAGATTTTTGGCGTGGTTCCGATAGGTGGTGCTATCGTACATCCACGTTGATGGAGACTTCAACCCATGAAGGGTAACAGTTGCGCGAGTCCACGAAGGGCTCCACCCATGAAGGGTCCACAAAGAAGCAACCTTGTCTATCCCACCATGGCCATCGCCCATGAAGGACTCGCCTCACGCTTGGGTAGATCTTCACGAAGTAGGCGATCTCCTTGCCCTTACAAACTTCTTGGTTCAACTCCACAAACTTGTCGGATGCTCCCAAGTGCCACCTAACCAATCTAGGAGACACCACTCTCCAAAAGGTAATAAATGGTGTGATGATGATGAACTCATTGCTCTTGTGCTTCAAATGATAGTCTCCTCAACACTCAACTCTCTCTCACAGATTTGGCTATGGTGGAAAGATGATTTGAGTGGAAAGCAACTTGGGGAAGGCTAGATATCAAGATTCTTGTGGTTTGATTGGAATGTCTTGGTCTCAACACATGAGTAGGTGGTTCTCTCTCAGAAAATGATTAGTGGAAGTGTAGGCACGTTCTAATGCATCTCTCTCAAATTGAGAAGGGGTGGAGGGGTATATATAGCCTCCATGCAAAATCCAACCGTTACACACATTTGACCCAACTCGGTCAGACCGAATAGAAGAACTCAGTGAGACCAATTTAGTTCAAAATGTGAACGTTAGGAATCTCGGTGGCACTGACATGATCAAATCGGTGGGACATGATCAACTCGGTGGACTGGGATCCGTATCGATGTGACCGAATTGTCTAGGGTTTCTGGCAGTGGCTTTGTCAAAAGAACTCGGTGGCGCCAGATAGATCAAATCGGTGGGTCCGAGTTTGACTTTGAGTTTGGAAAAATGTGGAAATGAGAAAGTGGTTGAGGGTTTTGGAGAAATATAACTAAGCACTTTGAGCAAGTAGACCATTAAGCAACCTCTCATCCCCTTTTTATAGTATTGGCTTTCCTATGGACTCAATGTGATCTTGGATCACTAAAATGAAAATGAAGAGTCTTGAGCTTTTGCCAATATATGTCATTAGCATTTTGAGGGGTCCATATCTCTAGTCCATGCCATGCCAATCATTGAACTTTTTGAAATATTTAACTTGAATGGATATTAGTTCAATGAGCTATATGTTGTTATGAATTACCAAAACCACCCGGGGATTAGTTGCACTTTCAATCTCTCCCTTTTTGGTAATTGATGACAACATATAGATCAAAGCTTCGACAAATGATAATATGAATGAAATACATCGTCGCTTTGAGAAGTATGTGATAAGCTCAAAATGATAAGAATTAAAGAACATGCACACATCACTATGGATAAACATGATTTCATACACAAATATCATAGATATCATCATGCAAGCACACATTAAGGTATAGTAAGATCAAACACATGATCACAAGATTATCTCACGAGCAAAACACAAATTGTAGCATAGGAATTAAACAAGCAAATGATCAAAGTAGCAAGAGAGACAACAAAAAGCAAAACTCTCTCTCTCTCTCTCTCTCTCTCGAAGCCTAATGATCTATACACTTTCTCCCCCTTTGGCAACATGTTACCAAAAAGCTTGAAAATACATAGTGCTATACAACACTCACTACAAAAAAGACACATCCGTGACATTTTGGGCTGAACGAATTTTTTTTGTCATGCTTATGACACTTCTGTGACGATAATTGTGACAAAACCTAGTATCATCATAGATGTGGTGGGGTCCTACTTCTATGACAAAAAATCATGACAACAAATGGGCTTTCGTCCTGGGCGGGCCAGAGATGCAGCTGCATGACATTCTTTGGGCCGTCCATGACGGAAAAAACAATGGTAGAAGCGAGGGCGAGGAAAATATCGGGGGAGTTCCTGATTACGATGGGTGGTTGGGGGACGATCAATGCGTGTTTCTCTCGTACGTACGCGCGTGTGTGTGAGGCGTTGGGCTCTAACTGAACCCAAGCGAGGCGTTGGGCTCTAACTGAACCCGAGCTATTGCACTACAGGCTACGCGTTACTGAACCCGAGCGATCGATCGATCCCTTGCTGTTAACTAAACCTGAGTCATTCCTTCGCTACTGCTGCTAACTGAAGCTGATCGATGCCGGCACGGAAACCGACTCTAGTGATGAAGCCACCGCCGCCCCGACGAAGAAGGGCCGGCGTCGCAACAGGAAACCCAAGGGCAAGGCCGTGCTTGCCGTCGAGGGATCTGACGATACTGAAGCTGCCAAGAAGGCCAAAGCGGACAACCTCGGCAAGGAGATTGCCGGGTGCGCCACTTGCCGGGCCTTAGCAGCTGCCGACAAGCCATGGGGCTCCGACAAACAGTACTGCAAGATCCACCGCACCAAGGGCCACGACCTCCAGAACTGCCGGCAAGTCGAGCTGCTTGCTGAGAAGCAAAAGGCCGAGTATGAAAGGCGGGACAAGGAGAAGGGTCAGGATGGTGCCGAAGGATCCGGCAAGAAGCGCGGCGGCCAGGGAAGTCGCCGCAGCAAGGATAACCAGCAAGAGAGGCCCTCTCGGGGCCGTGACAAGAAGCAAGATGACGATGATCATGACGAGGACGATGAGTCCGTCGAGCATGAGTTTCAGAAGGCTACGGAGGCCATGTGCATTGATGGTGGTGCCTCGCTACATACCTCTCACCGCCAACTCAAGTGGTGGGCGTGTGAGATTACAACAGCGGAGCCCTTGTTCGACGCTCAGAAGCCGCTGAAGTGGTCCAGCACACCCCTCATCTTTGACGCCAAGGACCACCCTGACCGCACAATTGCGGTCGAGTGTTTGCCGTTGTTGGTTTCACCAATGATATGCAACCTCAAGGTGAACAAGATGTTGGTTGACAGCGGGGCCGGTTTCACCTTTAACAAAAATCACGATCATTTTCAAAGGCATTTTGGGTTCTTTGAAAAAGATTTTATTTGAACCTATTTGACTTCTTTTAGGTGCTGGGGTTTGATCAATCCCCATTTCAAGTTTATTTAAATTGTAAACATGATGACATGAGGAACAAGCAAAGGCAACAGGGGCTGTGCTAGGGCTGTGACTTTGCGGCCTCACGCACGGTATCCCCACGGGTGTCGCCTTACCATGGCCCGGGACCATTTGCGCCTTTTGGCTCACGTATATGATAGTGTCACTAGCATACATATGACAGAGAACCAGGGCCGACATGGCTAGTCGTGAACCCAAAGCGGCACAGACCTATGGGGACAGGCATACATGAATCACATCGAGCATGTCGGTCAACAGCGTGTGAATCCGGGCTGTAGCACTGGGCTAATAGGACTCCGATGAACCGGGCTATAGTAGGCTAGGTAGGACCCTGGAAGTCACCGCATGACATTTCCCCGAAGGGACAGACGTAGGAACAAAGTGAAACACATGCTGGCCAGTCAAGTGTCCTGAGCAGTAGTGCTGGGCTAGCAGGACTCCGGTGAACCGGGCTGTAGCGGACTACTATGGCTCAAGGAGCACTAGACTACATTTCCCCATAAGAGAGGCTGCCAAGGATAAACAACTAGATTGTCGGATACCACACATACCAAGCATTTCAATCATACACACAATATGCTCAATATGTGTAAATACAACATGGCATCACAACAAAACTCTACAACTCAAGTACTTTATTTAAAGGCTCCGGAGAGCCATACATAACATGTTCATACAAGTAGGGGTCACAAGACCCGACACTCAAGTCATACAAGCATACAAGCACATGCGGAAGCAAATAGTCTGAGTACAGACACTAGAAAGAAAGAAGGCTTGTCGAAGCCTGTCTATCTACATAGGGCCCTCCATGGCCAGAATCACCACCTGGGTGGCAAGTTACTCATCGACGTCAAGGTCTACATAAAACCCATCGCAGGGGCCGATGTTGTCGTCTGAAAATAGTAATTAAAGCAACATGAGTACAAAGGTACTCAGCAAGTCTTACAACAGATCCTACTATACATGCTCATTCTCAAGAAGGTGGTGGAGTTATTGCAGCAAGCCAGCTTTGACTCTTGGCTAAGCTATCCTACGAGACACCACTAGTAAAATAGTTTTCGCACACGAGTCCACTAATCACCAACACAATACTCCATCGGGGATCCTCCCTCGTCATCCTACGAGAGGGCCATCCTCGGTACTCACACTTATCTTGAGTCTTTTAGTAGTATCCATTAACTTGTCTATGAACTATATAGGCAACCAAGTAGCCCTTTACCGCGGACGCGGCTATTCGAATAGATGATGTTAACCCTGCAGGGGTGTACTTCTTCATACACGCTCTCACCACTTATCATCGTTTACACGACATGTACTCGGCAACCTTCAAGCAAAAGCCCAACGAGGGTGTCGGCCACGGCCTACCTAAACACTCAAGTCTCTAGTCCAGGTTTATCGCCTATCCAGGTTCCATCCGCAGGGAGTCCGGCCGAGGTTTACACATACGACCCCGAACAATGTGAACAGGGTCCCGAGACGCCAAACGGGCGCCCGGCATACCCGGCCACGGTGTATCTACCGCATCATAGCTCACCCCTAGGGTCAGCGCTACGCACGGCCGCCAACACATAACCTACAAACACCAGAAACTAATTGCAACTCCTGGACAGAGTACTAGGGCGATTAAGAAGCCGAGAGGGTCCATTAGTTTCGGGCCCAATGTATGGTAGTAACTGATTCTTAAATCACACATAAAGATCTCAGTTCTTAGGGATGGCCTCAATGAAACAACCCACCATGTACTCCTACATGGCCTCTCATCGATACCTTTACCAAAACATGTTCAACACATCCCTCACATTACCGACATAATCATTTCACTCTAGCCCATCACCAAGATGAACCAGACCTGACACAACTCTAAGCATAGCAGGCATAGCAAGGTAGGAAACACATACACAGCTCAATCAACTCCTACACATGCTAGTGGGTTTCATCTAGTTACCGTGGCAATGACAGGTCATGCAGAGGATAAGGGTTCAACTACCGCAGCACACAGCAGTTTGAAACGTTGTTGTCTTAATGCAGTAAATGAGAGCAGAAGCGAGAACATGGGATTGTATCATATGATCAATGGGGCTACTTGCCTGATGGAGTAGTAGTAGGGTACTGCCCTTCAGTTGGATACTCGGAGGTATCCTCGGAGGCAGAACCTACCACGAAAGACACCACAGAATACAATCATCACATGGCAATATGCAACAATATGATGCATGCTATGAGATGGCAATATGAGGTGTCCTGCCTAATGCAATGTGAAACAAGTTGAGATGGGTCCATTTGAATCAAAGATTCAAATGGAAGCTTATGTTCTTATGCATTATAAGTGCATTATCTTGTTTCACCTAAACAGCAAGGTTAAAGTGTTTTGTCATGCATGAAACCATTATAGATGGAAAGATTGGATTTTTCTGATCAAATTTCATATATAAATCTTTTCAATCTGAGTTATAGATTATTTTCTATGATTTTTAGAAGTTTTGGTTATTTTTTGGAATTTCCTATATAAGAATAAATCCAGAAAAGGATTTACTGCATCAGCCTGGCGTCAGTGTGACGTCAGCGAGTCAAAGGCGCCAGCCCAGGTCAAACCTTACTGGTGGGCCCCATCTGTCAGTGTAACATCTAACTAACAGAGTTAGTTAGTGTTTCGTTAACACTAATCTAGGTTAGTTAGGCCCTGGGCCCACATGTCAGTGAGACAGAGTTAGTTAGCGAGGTCATTAACCCCTAACAGTGTGATTAGCACTAACTAAAAATTAAACTATTTTAGTTAGGAGCCGGCCCCACGTGTCATTGACTTAGGGGGGGTCAAACTGGGGTCAACCCGGGTCAAACTCACCCGAGTTGACCCAGGGCTCATCGCCGGCAAGGCGAGGGACGGCGGAGGGGTGCGGGTTTCCTCCTCCGGCAACCATTTGGCCGGCGGAGGGCATCTACGTGACGCAGGCACTTGTCTGCGTCGAGTGGTGTAGGTGGTTGGGCCTGGGGTGGCCGGAGTCGTCGCCGGCGTCGACCTTGGCGGTCGCCGGGGCTCGGGTGAGGTCGGGGTCGTCGTTGTGATGGCCGTGGTGGCTCATGCGGGGCACGTACGTGCTCTACGCGGCGCGGGGAGGGAGCTGGGCACGACGGTCGGACCATTAGATGGCCGGAGACTCGTCGGCGGCGAGCACAGGCGGCGGTGCGTATGGGCGAGCTCGAGGCGGCGCGTATGGTGCACGAGAGCTAGAACGGAGAGGGGGAGAAGGATCAGCGGCTCACTGCAAGTGCAGGGAAGCAGACGGCGAGCTCGGGGAAGGGCTGGAATGAGCAGGGCGGGGAGGGGGATCTCCGGCGATGGTGGATCGGAACGAGCTCGGTGCAGCGTCTCCGGGGCGAGCGAGTGCTCGGGGCTCGGTCGAGGCGAAGAAGTGGACGATGACGAAGCTTTTTGGCACGGCGAGGCGACGAGTGGATGGCGGTGGCTGCGGTTTTCACGACGGCGCGGGTGCGGCTGCGTCGACCATGGCGTCGAGGGAGCGAGGGAGAGAGTAGGGGAGTGTGAGGTGTCGGGCAGTCCGGGGCGGCACCAAGGAGACGTGCGTGGCGTCGAGGCGGTGACCAGGCGAAGCAGGCGAGCAGGGAGGTGGCGTGGCGAGCTCGGGCGCAGTCACCGTGTCCCTCCTCTGCCTACTGGCAGAGGTAGGCGATGACTGGTACGGGCCAGCACAGTGCTGGGCCGGCCAGTGGGCTGCCAGGTGGGCTGTGCCAGGTAAGTTCCTTTCCCTCTCTTTTTCTGTTTTTATTTATTTTCTATTATTTCTGTAACTTCAGGGCTTTATTAAAAATGCCAGGGCATTTCCAAAAATCATAAAATTAATCATGGCTACTGCTTAGAATATATCCAACAGTAAACATTTTATTTTATGATTATTTGAGCATTTAAAATATTTTATAGCATTTAAATGCCCAAATGAAAATACTATATGAATTAATCCAATGACCTTAAGATGTCCTAGAAAAATGTGCACCACTTTTGTCAAAGGTTTAAACCCAAAACAAAAAGGGTGGACTTTTTAGAAGGGCATTTCAGGTTCATTGAAAAAGTTTTTTAGTAAACCCTAGTTGTTCCAGGGGGGATGCTGGGGGTTCTGTCATCCCCATTTCAGTTTTTTGGAATTTAAACATGATGCAACACTCTAATGCATGAACTAGCTAGGGTGTGACAACTCACCCCCACTCAAAAGAATCTCGTCCCGAGATTTAGGATCCGTTGGGAAGAAGGGGTGGTACTCGAGTCGAAGACGATCCTCCCTTTCCCAAGTGGCTTCTTTCTCGGAATGGTGTGACCATTGAACCTTGAGAAACTTGATGTTATGGCGTCGAGTGGTACGCTCGGCTTGATCAAGGATACGAACGGGATATTCCCGATATGAGAGATTATCTTGTAGATCAAGCGTTTCGTGGTCCACCACACGGATAGGATCCGCGAAGCAATGCCTGAGTTGAGAAACGTGGAAGACATCGTGAACTCTGGAAAGATGCGGAGGTAGTTTCAATTGGTAGGCAACTTCTCCTCGTTTAGCAAGAATGCGAAAGGGTCCAATGTAACGAGGAGCCAATTTGCCTTTGATACCGAAACGATGGGTTCCCTTTAACAGAGTAACCTGAAGGTAAGCCTTCTCGCCGACTTCATAACTCATGAGCTTATGTTTACGATCATATTGGCTCTTTTGACGAGATTGGGCTGTTTTCAATTTCTCACGAATAACGCGAACCTGCTCTTCTGCTTCCTGAATCATATCCGGGCCAAAGAGTTGTCTTTCCCCGGTTTCTGACCAGTTAAGAGGCATTCAACATTTTCGTCCATAGAGAACTTCGAAAGGAGCTTTGCCCAAGCTAGCTTGATAACTGTTGTTATAAGCGAACTTCGCAAATGGAAGGCATTTCTCCCAATCCATTCCGAATGAGATGACAAAAGCTCGGAGCATATCTTCCAGAATTTGATTTACTCACTCTACTTGACCACTTGATTGGGGGTGGAAGGCTGTGCTAAAAGAGAGACGAGTTCCCATGGCATTTTGGAAACTTTCCCAAAATCGAGAGGTGAAGAGACTCCCACGGTCTGAGTTAATTTCCAATGGGACACCATGAAGAGACACTATTCGGGAGATGTATAAATCAGCTAGCTGGCTAGCGGTGATACTCTCACGAACAGGTAGAAAGTGGGCCACCTTGGAAAGACGATCGATCACGACGAAGATGGCATTATTCCCTCTCTTGGTCCTGTGAAACCCAGTAATGAAATCCATACTGATTTTATCCCATTTCCACTCAGGAATAGCCAAAGGTTGAAGGGTGCTAGCAGGCCGTTGATGCTCTGCTTTAACACGACGACAGACGTCGCAACTAGCAATGTATTGAGCAATTTCTCTCTTCATCCTAGTCCACCAAAACCTCTGGCGTAGGTCTTGATACATTTTAGTACTACCGGGATGAATGGCGAGAGGGGATTCATGAGCTTCCTTAAGAATTAGCCGCCTCAGGTTTCGTGCTTTGGGAACCACTAAGCGGTTTCCAAAGTATACGACACCTTGATCATCAATGGAGAAACAATTCACGACTGCTTTCTTTATGTTTCTCTTAATACGGGAGATTCCTGGATCTACCTTCTGTGCCTTGATGATCTGATCCGTAAGGGTAGGTTTCGCCACCAGGGTGGATAGGAATCCTTGAGGAACAATGTGAAGGTTAAGCTGACAAAATTCCTCGTGGAGAAGTGGTTGACTTTGTTGTAACATCAGGTTGTTACAATAAGATTTACGACTTAGCGCATCAGCCATGACATTGGCTTTGCCCGGGGTGTAAGTTATTCCTAAGTCGTAATCCGAGATCAACTCGACCCAACGTCTTTTCCTGAGATTCAAATCCGGTTGAGTGAAGATATATTTCAAACTTTGGTGATCGGTGAAGATGTCGCAACGATTACCGAGAAGGTAATGTCGCCAAGTTTTAAGTGCATGGACTACTGCTGCAAGCTCTAGATCATGTGTGGGATAGTTTTCCTCATGTGGATGTAATTGCCGTGAGGCATAGGCAATTACCTGACGATCTTGCATGAGTATGCAACCTAGTCCTTGTCGCGAGGCGTCGCAATAGATAATAAAGTCCTTGGAGAAATCTGGTGGTACCAGTACGGGAGCAGATGCCAGGCGTCTTTTCAGTTCCTGAAGGCTGAACTCGCACTGTGGGGTCCACTCGAACTTTTTATCTTTCTTGAGGAGTTCAGTTAGAGGTTTAGCAACCTTGGAGAAATTCTCGACGAAGCGGCGACAATAGCTGACTAAACCAAGGAAGCTCCAAACTTGCTTGACCGTTTCAGGTGGAGTCCAATCAAGGACGGCTTGAACTCGCTTGGGATTGACAGCAATACCCTTACTAGAGATTACATGGCCTAGATAGGTCACTTCTGGCAAACAAAATTCACACTTGGAGAATTTGGCATAAAGGCGATGCTCTCGAAGTTTCATCAATACCAGCCTTAGATGTTCGACATGTTCCTCTTTATTCTTGGAGTAGATGAGTATATCATCGAGGTATACTATGACGAATTTATCCAAATACTCCATGAAGACCGAGTTCATTAACCAAGAGAAGGTGGCTGGGGCATTGGTTAAACCGAAGGACATAACGGTGTACTCGTATTGGCCATAACGAGTAACAAAGGCCGTTTTGGGAATGTCCCCATTTCTGATTTTGATTTGATGGTAGCCCAACCTCAAATCCATCTTGGAAAAAACTGAGGATCTAGTGAGCTGGTCATACATATCGTTGATCCTGGGGAGCGGATACTTGTTCTTGATAGCGACCAAGTTGACAGGTCGGTAATCTACAACCATCCAATCCGTTCCATCCTTCTTCTTGACGAAGAGGACGGGGCAAGCCCAAGGAGAGGAACTAGGATGGATGAAACCCCTTTTCAAGGACTCATCGAGTTGGTTCTTAAGCTCGGCTAGTTCTAAGGGTGCCATCTTATAGGGTCTTCTAGAAATTGGGACGGTTCCTGGAACGAGGTCTATCACAAACTCGACATCCCTGTCAGGTGGAATACCTGGCAGTTCTTCTGGAAAGACATCCGGAAAGTCCAGGACTACCAGAATATCTTCAAGGTCTGGAAGGGGGTTGTCATTTAGGGAGTAAAGCTGGTGCTTGGCCACTCGAGTTAAGACATTGACTGTCTTGCCCGATGGGTGAGTAAGTTGAACGGTTCTAGTGGCACAATCAATCTTAGCATAACGAGCTGACATCCAGTCCATACACAAGATGATGTTTATGTCCGAGGACTTGAGAGCTATTAAAGATGCAAGGAAGACAAGTCTATCGACAAGAATTTCATTCCCATGGCTTACTCTAGAGGTTTGCCATCTAGAGCCAAGGGTTTGACTTTCCATGGTAGTGGGTATGTCACAGAATGTCGTGTTATGCAATCAAGCATAGCTCTCAGATATGAATGAATGAGATGCTCCAGTATCGAAAAGAACAGATGCCGGATGACAATTAACAAGGAGCGTACCAAGGATGACGTTAGGATCCTCATGAGCCTCCTCAGCTGAGACATAGTTGACATGGCCACGTGCAGTGGTGGCTGGCTTGGCGTAGAATGTCTTTCCCGCTGGCTTACCACGGCGAACGGACTTTCCAGACTGGTTGGGGTTGTTGTTCTCGGGACACTCTCGACTGTAGTGACCCGGCTCTCCACACTTGAAACATGTCACAACATTGGGGCGTGGAGCAGCATTAGCAGCGGGGCCACCATAGGGTTTAGGCGGTGTAAACTGCTGGTTGGGGCGAGGCGCCTCAAAGGATGGCCTTGGAATGAACCTGGGTGGCAGCTCTGTGCTTGGAATCCACACCCGGCGCTTCTGAGATCCAGAGCCGGATGAAGAGCCAAAATCATGAAAAGTGCTTGCGTGAAGCGTCATAGTCAGACTGGCCTGTCTCAGCACTGATGGCTTTATTGACCAACTTTTGGAAGGAGGTGCACTCGTGCAGACGAAGATCATGGCGAAGCTCGGGGCTAAGTCCCTTGCGGAACCTTGCCTGCTTCTTAGCGTCGGTGGATACCTCTTCAGGAGCATATCGTGCCAGATTCCCAAACTCACGACTATATGCATCAGCAGTCAGTCTTCCTTGGGTGAAATTGCAGAACTCTTCCCTCTTATGATCTATGAGACCTTCCGGGATGTGATGCTCATGGAAAGCCTCACTGAATTCAGCCCAAGTAGTGATCTGGCCGATCGGGCGCATAGCCTCAAAGTTTTCCCACCAAAGGCTAGCAGGGCCTTCGAGGTGATAGGCAGCATATGTAACCTTATCAGCTTCGGCTACGTTGGCAGAACGTAGCTTGTGGGTGATGCTGCGAAGCCAGTCATCCGCATCGAGGGGCTCGACGGAATGATTAAACTTTGGTGGGTACAACTTGATGAAGTCATTGATTGACACCAAGTCGTTTCGCTGATGACGTGCAGTGTTCTGCTCAATCCGCTCCAGCAAGCAGTTAGTCTCACGCTTGTTTCTTTCTGCCTCCAGCATAACTTCGGCAGAGAAGGCGGGTGAGGCAGATTTTCACCCCTAGCTGCACTAGCTTCTCCCTGCTCCGGGGCAGCAGGGTTGCTGCGGGTGTTGACCATCCTAGGAAAAACAAGACAACGGTTTATACAAGGACGGCACAAACTTGGCAAGGAAGTGCAGAATGTAATGGATAACATGGAATGCTGAGATGTTCATTGCATGACATGGTAATATAGAAACTGCCCTATATATACCATTGGTCATACACACCGTACATAGTTTAGTACAAGCCCAGGCTAGAGTACAACTACGGTGAAAGACATTACATCTCATCGGAGGCATTCCAAGCTCCTATACATTATTTTTCTACACCTCCGGAGCGTGATACACACCAAGTCGTATCCCACGGTCACGCATGACTGTGGAGAATACAACTATTACAGTACTAGTGAAACTACTACTAGCTCAGACGGCTCCATAGTAATCCTCATAAAAGTCACCACCAAAGCCTGGAAGTGGAACATGATCATCTGGGAACAGACGGTCCTGCGGAGCCTATGGACCATAGGGACTCGGATGTGGCCTTGGTCCCACAGGCGGTGGCAGACGGGGACCACGAGGAGGGGTGATGCCTCCTACATCGCGCCGCTCCATACAATCTGGCAATCCAGAACGCACAGGGTACAGGTCCCTCATGTCCATGTATCCTGCCTGCACCGCAGGTGCAAACCGAGTCAAAGTGGCCCAATGATCAGAACGAGTGTGGAAAAGCTCCATACACAAGGCCCGATTTTCGCGGTCCTTATCCTCGAGCATCTCAGCAGTGGTGCAGAGTAGTGACTCCTCATGTGTAGAGTCATAGTACAAAGCCTGATAGTACCCCTGTGCTCCAGGGAGTGAGGCTGGCATGTAACGAAAATCGGTGTTCTGAAGCAAGGCAGTCCTGGCTCGAATAATAGTCATCATTGAGTAGGCTGCATCCTGCACAGACATCTTAATAGTGACCCCAAGTCCATAGGAACAGTGAAGGGGTTCAGTGGCTCCAGGATAAGAGGGATATATCCTGACGGTACAAAGGTACTGGCTCTGGTTGAAGTCTCGGAACTGCTCCTCGATGGTATATTCCGGATACCACCGATAGCCTGACTCGACCATCACTCGAACCAACATGGCCGTATGACCGGGTACATCGAGGCACCGGGTCAGACGAACCACTTGGTTCTGGGAACGGGTGGCCATCTGAAAGCACAGAATAATGCAAAGGCATTAGAATTTTCTAGGGGAAATCGGACAGCATAACGGCTGTAAATGCTCAGAAAAAGATTTGAGACATCCACAACAGTTTGCAATACCACTCAACAACATCATATCAAGGTTCTGATTCAACTGACAACATACTAAAAGTAGTAGAAACTGTACCGAGGCTTGTAACAACAATCCTATAAGCTACTACGGATTAGTAACACATGAACCTGATAGAGAGAAGAGAGCCTAGTTCTTAACCCACGTAGAATGAGAAGAGAATGACTCAGATCAGAGGGCATAAGGTAAAGGAGTAAAAGAGCCTTACGTTCCCTCCCACAATCAATTCCCCTACATATAACTAAAGCATTTCTAGACTCGACATCGACCAGTTTGGCTCAGCGAACCTACAGGCAGTCCGGCTCTGATGCCAAACGCTATCTGGACCCCGATTCCAAGTCACATCGATCTAGCCGGTAACACCTCATATCACTTTGCAGCCTCACGCACGGTATCCCCACGGGTGTCGCCTTACCATGGCTCGGGACCATTTGCGCCTTTTGGCTCACGTATATGATAGTGTCGCTAGCATCCATATGACAGAGAACCTGGGCCGACATGGCTAGTCGTGAACCCAAAGTGGCACAGACCTATGGGGACAGGCATACATGAATCACATCGAGCATGTCGGTCAGCATCGTGTGAATCCGGGCTGTAGCACTAGGCTAACAGGACTCCGGAAGTCACCGCGTGACATTTCCCCGAAGGGACAGACATAGGAACGAAGTGAAACACATGCCGGCCAGTCAAGTGTCCTGAGCAGTAGTGCTGGGCTAGCAGGACTCCGGTGAACCGGGCTGTAGCGGACTACTATGGCTCAAGGAGCACTAGACTACATTTCCCCATAAGAGAGGCTGCCAAGGATAAACAACTAGATTGTCGGATCCCACACATACCAAGCATTTCAATCATACACACAATATGCTCGATATGTGTAAATACAACATGGCATCACAACAAAACTTTACAACTCAAGTACTTTATTTAAAGGCTCCGGAGAGCCATACATAACATGTTCATACAGGTAGGGGTCACATGACCCGACACTCAAGTCATACAAGCATACAGGCATACAAGCACATGCGGAAGCAAATAGTCTGAGTACAGACACTAGAAAGAAAGAAGGCTTGTCGAAGCCTGTCTATCTACATAGGGCCCTCCATGGCCAGAATCACCACCTGGGTGGCAAGTTACTCGTCGACGTCGAGGTCTACATAAAACCCATCGGAGGGGGCGGTGTTGTCATTTGAAAATAGTAATTAAAGCAACATGAGTATAAAGGTACTCAGCAAGTCTTACAACAGATCCTACTATACATGCTCATTCTTAAGAAGGTGGTGGAGTTATTGCAGCAAGCCAGCTTTGACTCTTGGCTAAGCTATCCTACGAGACACCACTAGTAAAATAGTTTTCGCACACGAGTCCACTAATCACCAACACAATACTCCACCGGGGATCCTCCCTCGTCATCCTACGAGAGGGCCATCCTCGGTACTCACACTTATCTTGAGTCTTTTAGTAGTATCGATTAACTTGTCTATGAACTGTATAGGCAACCAAGTAGTCCTTTACCACGGACGCGGCTATTCGAATAGATGATGTTAACCCTGCAGGGGTGTACTTCTTCATACACGCTCTCACCACTTATCGTCGTTTACACGACACGTACTCAGCACCTTCAAGCGGAAGCCCAACGAGGGTGTCGGCCACGACCTACCTAAACACTCAAGTCTCTAGTCCAGGTTTATCGCCTATCCAGGTTCCATCCGCAGGGAGTCCGGCCGAGGTTTACACATACGGCCCCGAACGATGTGAACAGGGTCCCGAGACGCCAAACGGGCGCCCGACATACCCGGCCATGGTGTATCTACCGCATCATAGCCCACCCATAGGGTCAGCACTACGCACGGCCGCCAACACGTAACCTACAAACACCATAAACTAATTGCAACTCCTGGACAGAGTACTAGGGCGATTAAGAAGCCGAGAGGGTCCATTGGTTTCTGGTCCAATGTATGGTAGTAACTGATTCTTAAATCACACATACAGATCTCAGTTCTTAGGGACGACCTCAATGAAACAACCCACCATGTACTCCTACATGGCCTCTCATCGATTCCTTTACCAAAACATGTTCAACACATCCCTCACATTACCGACATAATCATTTCACTCTAGCCCATCACCCATATGAACCAGACCTGACACAACTCTAAGCATATCAGGCATAGCAAGGTAGGAAACACATACATGGCTCAATCAACTCCTATACATGCTAGTGGGTTTCATATAGTTACTGTGGCAATGACAGGTCATGCAGAGGATATGGGTTCAACTATCGCATCACACAACAGTTTGAAACGTTGTTGTCTTAATGCAGTAAATGAGAGCAGAAGCGAGAACATGGGATTGTATCGATATGATCAATGGGGCTGCTTGCCTGATGGAGTAGTAGCAGGGTACTGCCCTTCAGTTGGATACTCGGAGATATCCCCGGAGGCAGAACCTACCACGAAAGACACCACAGAATACAATCATCACATGGCAATATGCAAACAATATGATGCATGCTATGACATGGCAATATGAGGTTTCCTGCCTAATTCAATGTGAAACAAGTTGAGATGGGTCCATTTGAATCAAAGATTCAAATGGAAGCTTATGTTCTTATGCATTATAAGTGCATTATCTTGTTTCACCTAAACAACAAGTTTAAAGTGTTTTGTCATGCATGAAACCATTACAGATGGAAAGATTGAATTTTTCTGATCAAATTTCATATATAAATCTTTTCAATCTGAGTTATAGATTATTTTCTATGATTTTTAGAAGTTTTGGTTATTTTATGGAATTTCCTATATAAGAATAAATCCAGAAAAGGATTTACTGCGTCAGCCTGGCGTTAGTGTGACGTCAGCGGGTCAAAGGCGCCAGCCTAGGTCAAACCTGACTAGTGGGCCCCATCTGCCAGTGTAACATCTAACTAACAGAGTTAGTTAGTGTTTCGTTAGCACTAATCTAGGTTAGTTAGGCCCTAGGCCCACATGTCAGTTAGACAGAGTTAGTTAGCGAGGTCATTAACCCCTAACAGTGTGATTAGCAGTAACTAAAAATTAAACTATTTTAGTTAGGAGCCGGCCCCACATGTCATTGACTCGGGGGGGGGGGTCAAACTGGGGTCAACCCGGGTCAAACTCACCGGAGTTGACTCGGGGCTCATCGCCGGCAAGGCCAGGGACGGCGGAGGGGTGCGGGTTTCCTCCTCCGGCGACCATTTGGCCGGCGGAGGGCATCTACGTGACGCGGGCACTTGTCTGCGTCGAGTGGTGTAGGTGGTTGGGCCTGGGGTGGCCGGAGTCGTCGCCGGCGTCGACCTTGGCGGTCGCCGGGGCTCGGGTGAGGTCGGGGTCGTCATTGTGACGACCGTGGTGGCTCATGCGGGGCACGTACGTGCTCTACGCGGCACGGGGAGGAAGCTGGGCACGACGGCCGGACCATTAGATGGTCGGAGACTCATCCGTGGCGAGCACAGGCGGTGGTGCATGCGGGCGAGCTCGAGGCGGCGCGTATGGTGCACGAGAGCTAGAATGAAGAGGGGGAGAAGGATCAGCGGCTCACTGCGAGTGCAGGGAAGCAGACGACGAGCTCGGGGAAGGGCTGGAATGAGCGGGGCGGCGAGGGGGATCTCCGGCGATGGCAGATCGGAACAAGCTCGGTGCAGCGTCTCCGGGGCGAGCGAGCGCTCGGGGCTCGGTCGAGGCGAAGAAGTGGACGACGGTGAAGCTTTTTGGCACGGCGAGGCGACGAGTGGATGGCAGTGGCTGCGGTTTTCACGACGGCGCGGGCGCGACTGCATCGGCCATGGCGTCGAGGGAGCAAGGGAGAGAGTAGGGGGAGTGTGAGGTGTCGGGTAGTCCGGGGCGGCACCGAGGAGACGTGCGCGGTGTCGAGGCGGTGACTAGGTGAAGCAGGCGAGCAGGGAGGTGGCGTGGCGAGCTCGGGCGCGGTCGCCGTGTCCCTCCTCTGCCTACTGGCAGAGGTAGGCGATGACTGGCACGGGCCAGCACAGTGCTGGGCCGGCCAGTGGGCTGTGCCAGGTAAGTTCCTTTCCCTCTCTTTTTCTGTTTTTATTTATTTTCTATTATTTCTGTAACTTCAGGGCTTTATTAAAAATGCCAGGGCGTTTCCAAAAATCATAAAATTAATCATGGCTACTGCTTAGAATATATCCAACAGTAAACATTTTAGTTTATGATTATTTGAGCATTTAAAATATTTTATAGCATTTAAATGCCCAAATGCAAATACTATATGAATTAATCCAATGACCTTAAGATGTCCTAGAAAAATTTTCACCATTTTTGTCAAAGGTTTAAACCCAAAACAAAAAGGGTGGACTTTTTAGAAGGGCATTTCAGGTTCATTGAAAAAGTTTTTTAGTAAACCCTAGTTGTTCCAGGGGGGATGATGGGGGTTCTGTCTTCCCCATTTCAGTTTTCTGGGAATTTAAACATGATGCAACACTCTAATTCATGAACTAGCTAGGGTGTGACACGGTCTGAACTTGATCTCGCCTGTTGTGATCAAAAGGCTGCAAATTCCAGATGGGGACCTCGAGGAAACGGGCACGTTTCAAGGGGTCAACCCGGGAAGGAGCCAGCCAAAAGGGAAGGTCATATTGCCTGTGAAGTTTGGAGGCGAGTTGAATAATAGGACGGAGAGGATTGTCTTCGATGTAGCCGAGATCCCCTTGCCCTACAATGGGATCCTCGGCCGCCCGACATTAGCCAAGTTCATGGCGGCATCGCACTACGCCTACAACATGCTGAAGATGCCTGGGCCGATGAACATCATGACTGTCCCCTCTGACAAGAAGGACGCACTGATCTGCGCCGACCTACTCTACTAGGAGGCAGTTGCAGCAGCTGCCGCCAAGGCACTTGCTCCTGCCGCTGAAGCCCCGGGAGGGAAGAAGAGGACCGGCAGGACCTTTCGCACCCATTCCGACAAGCGCACTTCTTCGGGGTGTTGTGCTATCGTCGAGGACACGCCGTAGAGCTCCACCGACAAGAGCAAGAAATCCAGAGCTGCGCCACCAGAGACCAAGAGGGTGTCCGTCAAGGAAGATGGCACGGGAGGGGCTTTCACCATAAGCCCCACCCTCGGCGGCAAATAGGAAGGTGCGCTCGTCGCTTTCCTGCGGGCGAATGTCGATGTGTTTGCGTGGCAAGCATCCGACATCCCCGGTGTTCCCAGGGAAGTGATTGAGCACCACCTTGATGTCTGTCCCCATGTGCGACCCGTCAAGCAGAAGGTCAGGAAGCAAGCTTTGGAACGGCAGGAGTTCATCACAGAGGAGATCAGGAAACTGGAAGCAGCGGGTTTGGTGAGAGGAGTTCTCCATCCGACGTGGTTGGCCAATCCGGTGGTGGTGCGCAAGGCAAATGGGAAGTGGAGGTTGTGTTTTGACTACACAGATATCAATAAGGCTTGTCCTAAAGACCCCTTCCCATTGTTGCGCATCGACCAGATTGTTGACTCCATGGCCGGGTGCGATCTATTGTCATTCCTCGACGACTACTCGGGCTACCACCAGATCTTCATGACAAGAGAAGATGAAGAGAAGACATCGTTTATCACCCCATGTGGTACGTATTGTTTTTTACGGATGCCTTTCGGGTTGAAGAGTGCTGGTTCAACATTTGCAAGAGCAGTCCAAATTGGTTTTGAACCCCAGCTACATAGAAATATGGAAGCCTATATGGATGACATAGTAGTCAAAACCAAGGACAGGGCGACTCTTGTACAAGACTTAGAAGAGACGTTTTCCAACCTACGCGAGATCAACCTCAAGCTGAACCCTGAGAAGTGTGTCTTCGGCGTTCTGTCTGGCAAAATTCTCGGGTTCTTTGTATCGCAGCGTGGGATCAAGGCAAACCCAGACAAGATCAAGGCTATCAAGCGGATTGAGGCGCCCAAGCGGATCAAGGATGTGCGTCGACTCGCTGGCTACGTTGCCTCCATGAGCCGATTCATCTCCAAGTCTGCCGAGCGCGCCCTTCCCTTTTTCGAGATTTTGAAAAAGGCGAGCCCAATGGAATGGACCCCGGAAGCCGAAGTGGCGTTGCAAGACTTGAAGAGATACCTTTCCTCTACACCGATACTAGTTTCACCTAGACCACAAGAGTCGTTGCTGCTGTATCTGGCGGCGACGAATCAAGTGGTCAGTGCCGCGCTGGTGGCACAGAGGGAGGTTGACAAAGAGGCGGTGGCTGCGGTAGGACCGGCAGACGGCAAGTCAGAGACTCCCCGGCAGGGCCTGGTGCCGGCAAGGCAAGGCTCCTGGCAGAGTCTGACGCCATCGGGATAGAGCCCACGACGTCAAGTGGAGTGGTGCAGAAGAAGAAGAAGATGCATCACCCGGTTTACTTTGTCAGTTCCCTCTTGCAGGGGGCTAGATCAAGATATTCCAGTGTGCAGAAATTGCTCTTCGGCCTCCTTATGGCCTTGAGGAAGCTGCGTCATTACTTCCAAGCCCACGAGATCACTGTCCTCACCCGCCTCCCGTTGCAACGGATACTGCACAACCCAGATGCAACCGGAAGGATTGTGGAGTGGGCCTTGGAGTTATCTATCTTTGGGTTGAAGTTTGAAAGCACTTCGACAATCGAGAGTAGAGTCCTGGTAGAGTTCATTGCAGAATGGACCTCGACGCCTGATGAAGAGATCCAGGAGACCACTCTCCTGGCAAGGAAATAGCTCGTGACTGGATTATGTACTTTGACGGAGCTTTCTTGCTGCAAGGAACCGGTGCTGGTGTGCTGCTCGTCGCACCCACCGGAGAGCACCTCAAGTATGTAATCCAGATGCACTTTCCCAGGGAGATGTCTGCTACCTCTTTTAGCACTGCATTGGTTTTCCCCGAAGAGGAAGGGATGATGCAGGAAAGTAGCGTAAGTATTTCCCTCAGTTTTTGAGAACCAAGGTATCAATCCAGTAGGAGGCTATGCGCGAGTCCCTCGCACCTGCACAAAACAAATAAATCCTCGCAACCAACGCAAATAGGGGTTGTCAATCCCTATAGGGCCACTTACGAGAGTGAGATCTGATAGATATGATAAGATAATATTTTTGGTATTTTTATGATAAAGATGCAAAGTAAAATAAAAGCAAAGTAAATAGCAAAGTAAATAACTAAGTAGTAGGAGATTGATATGATAAAGATAGACCCGGGGGCCATAGGTTTCACTAGTGGCTTCTCTAGAGAGCATAAGTATTCTACGATGGGTGAACAAATTACTATTGAGCAATTGACAGAATTGAGCATAGTTATGAGAATATCTAGGTGTGATCATGTATATAGGCATCACGTCCGAGACAAGTAGACCGACTCCTGCCTGCATCTACTACTATTACTCCACTCATCGACCGCTATCCAGCATGCATCTAGAGTATTAAGTTAAAACAGAGTAACGTCTTAAGCAAGGTGACATGATGTAGAGGGATAGACTCATGCAATATGAATAAAACCCCATCTTGTTATCCTCGATGGCAACAATACAATACGTGCCTTGCTACCCTTACTGTCACCGGGAAAGGACACCACAAGATTGAACCCAAAGCTAAGCACTTCTCCCATTGCAAGAAAGATCAATCTAGTAGGCCAAACCAAACTGATAATTCGAAGAGACTTGCAAAGATAACCAATCATACATAAAAGAATTCAGAGAAGATTCAAATATTATTCATATATAGACTTGATCATAAACCCACAATTCATCGGTCTCAACAAACACACCGCAAAAAGAAGATTACATCGAATAGATCTCGACAAGAGAGGGGGAGAACATTGTATTGAGATCCAAAAAGAGAGAAGAAGCCATCTAGCTACTAACTATGGACCCGTAGGTCTGAACTAAACTACTCACACTTCATCGGAGAGGCTATGGTGTTGATGTAGAATCCCTCCGTGATCGATGTCCCCTCCGGCGGAGCTCCAGAACAGGCCCCAAGATGGGATCTCGTGGATACAAAAAGTTACTGCGGTGGAATTAGGGTTTTGGCTCCGTATCTGATCGTTTGGGGGTACGTGGGTATATATAGGCAGAAGAAGTACGTCGGTGGAGCAACAGGGGCCCACGAGGGTGGGGGGCGCGCCTGGTAGGGTAGGGCACGCCCCCTACCTCGTGGCCTCCTGTTACGTGCCTTGACATAGGGTCCAAGTCTCCTGAGTTGTATTCGATGAGAAAATCACGTTCCCGAAGGTTTCATTCCGTTTGGACTTCGTTTGATATTCGTTTTCTTCGAAACCCTAAAACAGGCAAAAACAACAATTCTGGGCTGGGCCACCGGTTAATAGGTCAGTCCCAAAAATAATATAAAAGTGGATAATAAAGCCCAATAATGTTCAAAACAATAGATAATATAGCATGGATCAATCAAAAATTATAGATACGTTGGAGGCGTATCAAGCATCCCCAAGCTTAATTCCTGCTCGTCCTCGAGTAGGTAAATGATAAAAACAGAATTTTTGATGCGGAGTGCTACTTGGCATAATTTTAATGTAATTCTTCTTAATTGCGGTATGAATATTCAGATCCGAAAGATTCAAGACAAAAGTTCCTATTGACATAGAAAATAATAATACTTCAAGCATACTAACAAAGCAATTATGTCTTCTCAAAATAACATGGCTAAAGAAAGTTATCCCTACAAAATCATATAGCCTGGCTATGCCCTATCTTCACCACACAAAATATTTAAATCATGCACAACCCCGATGACAAGCCAAGGAATTGTTTCATACATTTGACATTCTCAAAACTTTTTCAATTTTCACGCAATATATGAGCGTGAGCCATTGATATAGCACTATAGGTGGAATAGAGTGGTGGTTGTGGAGAGGACAAGAAGGGAGAAGATAGTCTCACATCAACTAGGCGTATCAACGGGCCATGGAGATGCCCATCAATAGATATCAATGTGAGTGAGTAGGGATTGCCATGCAACGGATGCACTAGAGCTATAAATATATGAAAGCTCAAAAAGAAACTAAGTGGGTGTGCATCCAACTTGCTTGCTCATGAAGACCTAGGGCATTTTGAGGAAGCCCATCGTTGGAATATACAAGCCAAGTTCTATAATGAAAGATTTCCACTAGTATATGAAAGTGATAACATGAGAGACTCTCTACTAAGAAGATCATGGTGCTACTTTGAAGCACAAGTGTGGTAAAAGGATAGTAACATTGTCCCTTCTCTGTTTTTCTCTCATTTTTTTATTTGGGCCTTCTCTCTTTTTTATGGCCTCTTTTCTTTCTCTTTTTTTATTTTTTTTATTTTTCGTCCGGAGTCTCATCCCGACTTGTGGGGGAATCATAGTCTCCATCATCCTTTCCTCACTTGGGACAATGCTCTAATAATGATGATCAACACACTTTTATTTTTCTTACAACTCAATAATTACAACTCGATACTTAGAACAATATATTACTCTATATGAATGCCTCCGGCGGTGTACCGGCATATGCAATGATTCATGAGTGACAAGTATGAAAGAATTATGAACGGTGGCTTTGCCACAAATACTATGTCAACTACATGATCATGCTAAGCAATATGACAATGATGGAGTGTGTCATAAACGGAACGGTGGAAAGTTGCATGGCAATATATCTCGGAATGGCTATGGAAATGCCATAATAGGTAGGTATGGTGGCTGTTTTGAGGAAGGTATATGGTGGGTGTAAGATACCAGTGAAAGGTGCGCGGTATTAGAGAGGCTAACAAAGGTGGAAGGGTGAGAGTGCGTATAATCCATGGACTCAACATTAGTCATAAAGAACTCATATACTTATTGCAAAAATCTACAAGTTATCGAAGCAAAGTATTACGCGCATGCTCCTAGGGGGATAGATTGGTAGGAAAAGACCATCGCTCGTCCCCGACCGCCACTCATAAGGAAGGCAATCAAAAAATAAACCATGCTCCGACTTCATCACATAACGGTTCACCATACGTGCATGCTACAGGAATCACAAGCTTCAACACAAGTATTTCTCAAATTCACAACTAGTCAACTAGCATGACTTTAATATCACCATCTCCATATCTCAAAACAATTATCAAGTATCAAACTTATCGTAGTATTCAACACACTCGTAAGAGAATTTTTTATTATTAATCTTGCATACCAAGCATATTAGGATTTTAAGCAAATCACCATGATATTTAAGACTCTCAAAATAATCTAGGTGAAGCATGAGAGGTCAATAGTTTCTATAAAACAAATCCACCACCGTGCTCTAAAAGATATAAGTGAAGTACTAGACCAAAATTATATAACTCAAAAGATATAAGCGAAGCACATAGAGTATTCTAAAAAATTCTAAATCATGTATGGATCTCTCAAAAGGTGTGTAAAGCAAGTATGATTGTGGTAAACTAACAAGCAAAGACTCAAATCATACAAGATGCTCCAAGTAAAACACATATCATGTGGTAAATAAAAATATAGCTCCAAGTAAAGTTACCGATAGAAGTAGACGAAAGAGGGGATGCCTTCCGGGGCATCCCCAAGCTTTGGCTTTTAGGTGTCCTTAGATTATCTTGGGTTGCCATGGGCATCCCCAAGCTTAGGCTCTTTCCACTCCTTGTTCCATAATCCATCAAATCTTTACCCAAAACTTGAAAACTTCACAACACAAAACTTAAAGTAGAAAACTCGTGAGCTCCATTAGCGAAAGAAAACAAAAGACCACTTCAAGGTACTGTAATAAACTCATTATTTATTTATATGGGTGTAATACCTACTGTATTCCAACTACTCTATGGTTTATAAACTAATTTAGTAGCCATAGATTCATCAAAATAAGCAAACAACACACGCAAAACAGAATCTGTCAAAAACAGAACACTCTGTAGTAATATGTAGCTAGCGCAAGATCTGGAAACCCAAAAATTCTAAAATAAATTTCTGGACGTGAGTAATTTATCTATTAATCATCTGCAAAAGTAATTAACTAAATATCACTTTCCAAATAAAAATGACAGCAGTTCTCGTGAGCGCTAAAGTTTCTGTTTTTTATAGCAAGTTCAACAAGACTTTCCCCAAGTCTTCCCAACGGTTCTACTTTGCACAAACACTAATTAAACACAAAAACACAACCAAAACAGAGGATAAATAATTTATTTATTACTAAACATGAGCAAAAAGCAAGGAATAAAAATAAAATTGGGTTGCCTCCCAACAAGCGCTATCGTTTAACGCCCTAGCTAGGCATAACAAGCAAGAATAGATCTAGGTATTGCCATCTTTGGTAGGCAATCCATAAGTGGCTCTCATAATAGATTCATAAGGTAATTTAATTTTCTTTCTAGGAAAGTGTTCCATGCCTTTCCTTAATGGAAATTGAATCTAATATTTCCTTCCTTCATATCAATAATTGCACCAATCGTTCTAAGGAAAGGTCTACCAAGAATAATAGGACATGAAGGATTGCAATCTATGTCAAGAACGATAAAATCTACAGGCACATAATTCCTATTTGCAATAATAAGAACATATTAATTCTTCCCATAGGTTTCTTAATAGCGGAATCTGCAAGGTGCAAGTTTAGAGAGCAATCATCAAAATCACGGAAACCTAACAAATCACACAAAGTCTTTGGAATCGTGGAAACACTAGCACCCAAATCACATAAAGCATGGCATTCATGATCTTTAATTTTAATTTTAATAGTTTGTTCCCACTCATCATAAAGTTTTCTAGGGATAGAAACTTCCAATTCAAGTTTTTCTTCATAAGATTGCATCAAGGCATCAATGATATGTTTAGTAAACGCTTTATTTTGACTATAAGCATGAGGAGAATTTAGCACGGATTGCAACAAGGAAATACAATCAATCAAAGAGCAATTTTCATAGTTAAATTCCTTGAAATCCGTAATAGTGGGTTTAGCAACATCTAGGGTTTTAATTTCTTCAATCCCACTTTTATCAAATTTAGCATCAAGATCAAAAGATTCAGAATTCTTGGAACGCCTTCTAAGTAAAGGTGGATCATATTAAGTCCCATCATTATCAAGATTCATATTGCAAAACAAAGATTTAATAGGGGACACATCAATAACTTTTAGATCTTCATCATTATTTTCATAGCAACTCGGTTTAGCGGCCATCTTATTAACTAAGGTAGCCTGCTTATCCGAAATTTCAGAAGTTAATTTCTCAAGATGAGCAAGTTGGGATCTTAAACCATCAAATTCTTTAGACATATCATCAAGCTCTTTATTCATAAAAACCCATAAAACTTTTCTGTTCTTTAAGCTCGTTTCTGAAGAAACTATTATGCTCAAATTGCAAAACGATAAAACTCCTAACATTGCTTTCGATCTCTTCTAATCTTTCAAGGTGAATATCACCAAATTTAGTATTATCTTGAGCCATTGCGACAAACAAGCAAACTAACACACAAGCAAACAAAAAGCAAGCAGACAAAAAGGGCAAATAGAGAGGGAGGATAGAGAGAGAGGGCGAATAAAACGACAAGGGTGAATTGGGGGGAGAGGAAAACGAGAGGCAAATGGCAAATAATGTAATGCGGGAGATAAGGGTATGTGATGGGTACTTGGTATGTTGACTTTTGCATAGATCTCCCCGGCAACGGCGCCAGAAATCCTTCTTGCTACCTCTTTTAGCACTGCGTTGGTTTCCCCCGAATAGGAAGGGATGATGCAGCAAAGTAGCATAAGTATTTCCCTCAGTTTTTGAGAACCAAGGTATCAATCCAGTAGGAGGCTACGCGCGAGTCCCTCGCACCTGCACAAAACAAATAAATCCTCGCAACCAACGCAAATATGGGTTGTCAATCCCTATAGGGCCACTTACAAGAGTGAGATCAGATAGATATGATAAGATAATATTTTTGGTATTTTTATGATAAAGATGCAAAGTAAAATAAAAGCAAAGTAAATAGCAAAGTAAATAACTAAGTAGTAGGAGATTGATATGATAAAGATAGACCCAGGGGCCATAGGTTTCACTAGTGGCTTCTCTCGAGAGCATAAGTATTCTACGATGGGTGAGCAAATTACTATTGAGCAATTGACAGAATTGAGCATAGTTATGAGAATATCTAGGTATGATCATGTATATAGGCATCACGTCCGAGACAAGTAGACCGACTCCTGCTTGCATCTACTACTATTACTCCACTCATCGACCGCTATCCAGCATGCATCTAGAGTATTAAGTTAAAACAGAGTAACGCCTTAAGCAAGATGACATGATGTAGAGGGATAGACTCATGCAATATGAAGAAAACCCCATCTCATTATCCTCGATGGCAACAATACAATACGTGCCTTGCTGCCCTTACTGTCACCGGGAAAGGACACCGGAAGATTGAACCCAAAGCTAAGCACTTCTCCCATTGCAAGAAAGATCAATTTAGTAGGCCAAACCAAACTGATAATTCGAAGAGACTTGCAAAGATAACCAATCATACATAAAAGAATTCAGAGTAGATTCAAATATTATTCATAGATAGACTTGATCATAAACCCACAATTCATCGGTCTCAACAAACACACCACAAAAAGAAGATTACATCGAATAGATCTCCATAAGAGAGGGGGAGAACATTGTATTGAGATCCAAAAAGAGAGAAGAAGCCATCTAGCTACTAACTATGGACCCGTAGGTCTGAAGTAAACTACTCACAATTCATCGGAGAGGCTATGGTGTTGATGTAGAAGCCCTTCGTGATCGATGCCCCCTCCGGAGGAGCTCCGGAACAGGCCCCAAGATGGGATCTCGTGGATATAGAAAGTTATGGCAGTGGAATTAGGGTTTTGGCTCCATAGCTAATCGTTTGGGGGTACGTGGGTATATATAGGCGGAAGAAGTACGTCGGTGGAGCAACAGGGGGCCCACGAGGGTGGGGGGCGCGCCTGGTAGGGTATGGCGTGCCCCCCTACCTCGTGGCCTCCTGTTACGTGCCTTGACGTAGGGTCCAAGTCTCCTGAGTTGTATTCGGTGAGAAAATCACGTTCCCGAAGGTTTCATTCCGTTTGGACTTCGTTTGATATTGCTTTTCTTCGAAACCCCAAAACAGGCAAAAAACAACAATTCTAGGCTGGGCCTCCGGTTAATAGGTTAGTCCCAAAAATAATATAAAAGTGGATAATAACACCCAATAATGTCCAAAATAGTAGATAATATAGCATGGAGCAATCAAAAATTATAGATACGTTGGAGACGTATCAATGTCCACCAACAACACTGCTGAGTACGGGGGATTGCTTGCCGGTTTCAGGATCGCGGCAGACCTCAAAGTTAAAAAGCTCATCGTCAGACAAGTCAACAAAGATTATCAAAGCCCGTTGATGGAGGCCTACGTAGATGAGGTGAGAAAGCTGGAGGAGCGCTTTGATGGTATACAAGCGGAGCACGTTCCCCAGGCGGAGAACGACATCACCGATTACCTGTCAAAGCGCGTTGCATTCAAGTAACCTGTGGAACCAGGTACCTTTTTGCTTCGGCTAACTCAACCATCCGTTGAACCGCCAACGGATCAGAACAAGCGGAGGAAATCTGGCCCCGGCAAGTACTTTCCCGCCGAACCCCCAGGGACCGCCGGCAAGGGTATTGCCATGGGCCCCGAGCCTGCCGGGGAGCGACCGACTCTGGCAGGCCGACAAGCCCTGGCCGTAGAGACAGACGCTCCCATGGCGGAAGAGATGCCTTTGGCCCTTGCCGTCGAGCCCCAGGCTCCGGTGTGGGCACAACACACCGTCCGTTTCCTCTAGATAGGGGAACTTCCTGAGGAACAGGAAAAAGCGGAAAAAGTAGCCCGTCGGTCTGCTTGTACCAGTTCGTCGATGACGTCCTGTACAGAAAAAGACCGAATGGTGTGAAATTGAAGTGCATCCCCCGGGAAGAAGGACTGGAGCTGTTGGCAGAGATACACGGAGGCATATGTGGCTCCCACATAGGGTCGAGGGCCCTTGCCGGCAAGGCGTTCCGGCAGGGTTTCTTCTGGCCCACTTCCCTCCAGGATGCAACGACACTAGTAACCAAGTGTGAAGCGTGTCAGTTCCATTCAAAGAAGCTTCATCAACCAGCTCAAGCCCTTTAAACAATCCCTCTCTTCTGGCCTTTCTCGGTCTAGGGGCTCGACATACTAGGCCCTTTCCCCCGTGCTGTCGGGGGCTTTGAGTACTTGTACATTGCGATCGGCAAGTTCACAAAGTGGCCGGAGGTGGAAGCAGTGAGGAAGGTGACAACACAACCAGCCGTCAAGTTCTTCAAGGGGCTAGTCTGCCGTTTTGGTGTACCCAACAGAGTCACCACCGACAACGGCACACAGTTCACAAGCCACACCTTCATGCAGTACATCCAAGACCTCGGCAGCGAGGTTTGTTTTGCTTCTGTGGCACACCCCCGGAGCAATGGCCAGGCGGAGAGGGCAAATGCTGAAGTGTTGCGAGGCTTGAGAACGAAGACCTTTGATAGGCTGCACAAGAGCGGAAGGTGATGGATTGATGAGTTGCCGGCGGTTCTTTGGTCGATCAGGATGACGCCAAATCGAGCCACCGGCCAGACACCTTTTGCCCTAGTATATGGGGCAAAAGCAGTTCTCCCCACGAAACTCATATACGAGTCACCTCGAGTGCTCGCTTATGACGAGATTGAGCAAGAGCAGTTGCGGCAAGACGACGCGACGCTCCTTGAGGAAGATCATCTTAGGGCGGCTATGAGAGCAGCACGCTACCAGCAAGCCTTGCGCCGCTACCATAGTCGCAAGGTTCATGCCCGAAGCTTTGAGGAAGGCGACCTTGTTCTTCGGCACGTTCAGTCGGCCAAGAATTCCAAAAAGTTGACACCGGAGTGGGAAGGCCCTTATCGGGTAATACGAGTCACCAGGCCCGGCACAGTCCGCCTGGAGACCGAAGATGCCATCCCAGTGAGCAACTCCTGGAACATCGAGCATCTTCGCAAGTTTTACCCATAAGGCACGGCTTGCCGGGCTCCCGGCAAGCCACCTTTTGTACAAGCTTTGCCGGCAAGGCATGTAACCCTCTGTATAGAGCCAGGCGAAGACCCTGAGCATAAATAAATGAAGCGCTTGCGCCCTAAGTTATAGCATGCATGGTAAGTTAAGTCTCTCCCTCGGTTAGGATTGGTAGTGCTTAGCGGCGACTAACCCCTAGCCTAGAGGTCGAGTGTGCGTCTTTCTGTTCTCTTTGGTTCGCAGGGAACAATTACTGAGCTGCTTGGGAAAAGGAGAATGAACCGGCGCTCCGACCCCGGCAGGGCAAGGCTGCCGGGAGTTGAAGATACGGGGGTCCAACCACGACAAGCCCAGGGTTGCCGGGGGCTGCGAATTCACATAAGTCTTTCATCCCCTTGTTGTGCGTTTCCGTATAGAACTGGGATATGTGAAACCTCGTTTGTGTTCTTGAAACCACCGTGCTCCCCCTTTTCTGTACCCAAGAGCTACCTCATGGTCGGAATTTGGCAGTAGTCGCGGTGGCAACTGCTACCTCTTGAGCACTGCGTTGGTTTTCCCTTGAAGAGGAAAGGGTGATGCAGCAAAGTAGCGCAAGTATTTCCCTCAGTTTTTGAGAACCAAGGTATCAATCTAGTAGGAGGCTACGTGCGAGTCCCTCGCACCTACACATAACAAATAAATCCTCACAACCAACATGATAAGGGGTTGTCAATCCCTACACGGTCACTTACGAGAGTGAGATTTGATAGATATGATAAAATAATATTTTTGGTATTTTTATGATAAAGATGCAAAGTAAAATAAAAGGCAATGAAAATAACTAAGTGGTGGAAGATTAATATGATGGAAGATAGACCTGGGGGCCATAGATTTTACTAGTGGCTTCTCTCAAGAGCATAAGTATTTTACGGTGGGTGAACAAATTACTGTTGAGCAATTGACAGAATTGAGCATAGTTATGAGAATATCTAGGTATGATCATGTATATAGGCATCACGTCCGAGACAAGTAGACCGACTCTTGCCTGAATCTACTACTATTACTCCACACATCGATCGCTATCCAGCATGCATCTAGAGTATTAAGTTGATAAGAACAGAGTAACGCTTTAAGCAAGATGACATAATGTAGAGGGATAAATTCATGCAATATGATAAAAACCGCATCTTGTTATCCTCGATGGCAACAATACAATACGTGCCTTGCTGCCCCTACTGTCACTGGGAAAGGACACCGAACTGATAATTCGAAGAGACTTGCAAACATAACCAATCATACATAAAAGAATTCAGAAAATATTCAAATATTGTTCATAGATAAACTTGATCATAAATCCATAATTCATCGGTCTCAACAAACACACCGCAAAAGAAGATTACATCGAATAGATCTCCATGAGAGAGGGGGGGAACATTGTATTGAGATCCAAAAAGAGAGAAGAAGCCATCTAGCTAATAACTATGGACCCGAAGGTCTGAGGTAAACTACTCACACATTATCAGAGAGGCTATGGTGTTGATGTAGAAGCCCTCCGTGATCGATGCCCCCTCCAGCGGAGCTCCGGAACAGGCCCCAAGATGGGATCTCGTGGATACAGAAAGTTACTATGGTGGAATTAGGGTTTTGGCTTTATATCTGATCGTTTGGGGGTACGTAGGTATATATAGGAGGAAGGAGTACATCGGTGGAGCAACAGGGGGCCCACGAGGGTGGAGGGCGCGCCTGGGGGGGGGGTAGGCGCGCCCCCTACCTCGTGGCTTCCCTGTTAGTTGCTTGACGTAGGGTCCAAGTCTCCTGGATCATATTCGTTCCAAAAATCACGTTCCCGAAGGTTTCATTCCATTTGGACTCCGTTTGATATTCTTTTTCTGTGAAATTCTGAAATAGGCAGAAAACATCAATTCTGGGCTGGGCCTCTGGTTAATAGGTTAGTCCCAAAAATAATATAAAAGTGAATAATAAAGCCTAATAATGTCCAAAACAGAAGATAATATAGCATGGAGCAATCAAAAATTATAGATACGTTGGAGACGTATCAAGCGTCCCCAAGCTTAATTCCTGCTCGTCCTCGAGTAGGTAAATGATAAAAACAGAATTTTTGATGTGGAATGCTACTTGGCATAATTTCAATGTAATTCTTCTTAATTGTGGCATGAATATTCAGATCCGAAAGATTCAAGATAAAAGTTCAATATTGACATAGAAATAATAATACTTCAAGTATACTAACTAAGCAATTATGTCTCTTCAAAATAACATGGCCAAAGAAATTTATCCCTACAAAATCATATAGTCTGGCTATGCTCTATCTTCACCACACAAAGTATTTAAATCATGCACAACCCCGATGACAAGCCAAGCAATTGTTTCATACTTTTAGTGTTCTCAAACTTTTTCAATCTTCACGCAATACATGAGCGTGAGCCATGGACATAACACTTTAGGTGGAATAGAATGGTGGTTGTGGAGGAGACAAAAAGGGGGAAGATAGTCTCACATCAACTAGGCATATCAATGGGCTATGGAGATGCCCATCAATAGATATCAATGTGAGTGAGTAGGGATTGCCATGCAACGGATGCACTAGAGCTATAAGTATATGAAAGCTCAACAAAAGGAACTAAGTGGGTGTGCATCCAACTCGCTTGCTCACGAAGACCTAGGGCATTTTGAGGAACCCATCATTGGAATATACAAGCCAAGTTCTATAATGAAAAATCCCCACTAGTATATGAAAGTGATAACATAGGAGACTCTGTATTATGAATATCATGGTGCTACTTTGAAGCACAAGTGTGGTAAAAGGATAGTAGCACTGTCCCTTCTCCCTTTTTCTCTCATTTTTTTATTTGGGCCCTTTTTTATGGCCTCTTTTTTTTCGTCCGGAGTCTCATCCCGACTTGTGGGGGAATCATAGTCTCCATCATCCTTTCCTCACTTGGGACAATGCTCTAAAAATGATGATCATCACACTTTTATTTACTTACAACTCAACAATTACAACTCAATACTTAGAACAAAATATGACTCTATGTGAATGCCTCCGGCGGTGTACCGGGATATGCAATGAATCAAGAGTGACATGTATGAAAGAATTATGAACGGTGGCTTTGCCACAAATACAATGTCAACTACATGATCATGCAAAGCAATATGACAATGATGGAGAGTGTCATAGTCAACAGAACGGTGGAAAGTTGCATGGCAATATATCTCGGAATGGCTATGGAAATGCCATGATAGGTAGGTATGGTGGCTGTTTTGAGGAAGGTATATGGTGGGTGTATGATACCGGCGAAAGGTGCGCGGTATTAGAGAGGCTAGCAATGGTGGAAGGAAGAAAAGTGCGTATGATCCATGGACTCAACCTTAGACATAAAGAACTCATATACTTATTGCAAAAATCTACAAGTTATCAAAGCAAAGTATTACGCACATGCTCCTAGGGGGATAGATTGGTAGGAAAATACCATCGCTCGTCCCCGACCGCCACTCATAAGGAAGACAATCAATAAATAAATCATGCTCTGGCTTCATCACATAACGGTTCACCATATGTGCATGCTACGGGAATCACAAACTTTAACACAAGTATTTCTCAAATTCACAAATACTCAACTAGCATGACTCTAATATCACCATCCCCATATCTCAAAACAATTATCAAGTATCAAAGTTCTCGTAGTATTCAACATACTCATAAGAATTTTTTTATTTAATTTTGAATACCTAGCATATTAAGATTATTTAAGCAAATTAACATGCTATTTAAGACTGTCAAAATAATCTAAGTGAAGCATGATAGAACAATAGTTTCTATAAAACAAATCCACCACTGTGCTCTAAAAGATATAAGTGAAGTACTAGAGCAAAAACTATATAACTCAAAAGATATAAGTGAAGCACAGAGAGTATTCTAATAATTTCCGAATCATGTGTGTCTCTCTCAAAAGGTGTGTACAGAAAAGGTGATTGTGGAAAACTAACAAATAAAGACTCAAATAATACAAGACGCTCCAAGCAAAACACATATCATGTGGTGAATAAAAATATAGCTCCAAGTAAAGTTACCGATGGAAGTAGACGAAAGAGGGGATGCCTTCCGGGGCATCCCCAAGCTTTGGCTTTTAGATGTCCTTAGATTATCTTGGGGTGCCATGGGCATCACCAAGCTTAGGCTCTTGCCACTCCTTGTTTCATAATCCATCAAATCCTTACCCAAAACATGAAAACTTCACAACACAAAACTGAAAGTAGAAAATCTCGTGAGCTCCGTTAGCGAAAGAAAACAAAAGACCACTTCAAGGTACTGTAATGAACTCATTATTTATTTATATTAGTGTTAAACCTACTGTATTCCAACTTCTCTATGGTTTATAAACTATTTTACTAGCCATAGATTCATCAAAATAAGCAAACAACACACGAAAAACAGAATCTGTCAAAAACAGAACAGTCTGTAGTAATCTCTAGCTAGTGCAAGATCTTGAACCCCAAAAATTCTAAAATAAATTGCTGGACGTGAGGAATTTATCTATTAATCATATGCAAAAATAATTAACTAAATATCACTTTCCAAATAAAAATGACAGCAGTTCTCGTGAGCGCTAAGGTTTCTGTTTTTTACAGCAAGATTAACAAGACTTTCCCCAAGTCTTCCCAATGGTTCTACTTGGCACAAACACTAATTAAACACAAAAAACACAACCAAAACCGAGGCTAGATAAATTATTGATTACTAAACAGGATAAAAAAATCAGGGAATAAAAATAAAATTGGGTTGCTTCCCAACAAGCGCTATCGTTTAACGCCCCTAGCTAGGCATAAAAACAAGGATAGATCTAGGTATTGCCATCTTTGGTAGGCAATCCATAAGTGGCTCTCATAATAGATTCATAAGGTAATTTAATTTTGTTTCTAGGAAAGTGTTCCATGCCTTTCCTTAACGGAAATCAGAATCTAATATTTCCTTCCTTCATATCAATAATTGCACCAATCGTTCTAAGGAAAGGTCTACCAAGAATAATAGGACATGAAGGATTGGAATCTATGTCAAGAACAATAAAATCTACGGACACATAGTTCCTATTTGCAACAATAAGAACATCATTAATTTTTCCCATAGGTTTCTTAATAGTGGAATCCGCAAGGTGCAAGTTTAAAGAGCAATCATCAAAATCACGGAAACCTAACAAATCACACAGTCTTTGGAATCGTGGAAACACTAGCACCCAAATCACACAAAGCATAGCATTCATGATTTTTAATTTTAATTTTAATAGTTGGTTCCCACTCATCATAAAGTTTTCTAGGGATAGAAACTTCCAACTCAAGTTTTTCTTCATAAGATTGCATCAACGCATCAACAATATGTTTGGTAAATGCTTTATTTTGACTATAAGCATGGGGAGAATTTAACACGGATTGCAAAAAGGAAATACAATCTATCAAAGAGCAGCTATCATAATTCAATTCCTTGAAATCCAAAATAGTAGGTTCATTAACATCTAGAGTTTTGTTATCTTCAATCCCACTTTTATCAAATTTAGCATCAAGATCAAAAGATTCAGAATTCTTGGAACGCCTTCTAAGTAAAGGTGGATCATATTAAGTCCCATCATTATCAAGATTCATATTGCAAAACAAAGATTTAATAGGGGAAACATCAATAACTTTTAGATCTTCATCTTTATTATCATGGAAACTAGAAGAACACGCTCTTATAAAGGAATCTTTCTTAGCACGCATCCTAGCGGTTCTTTCTTTGCACTCATCAATGGAAATTCTCATGGCTTTGAGAGACTCATTGATATCATGCTTAGGAGGAATATATCTAAGTTTTAAAGAATCAACATCAAGAGAAATTCTATCAACGTTCCTAGCCAAATCATCAACTTTAAGCAATTTCTCTTCAAGCAAAGCATTGAAATTCTTTTGTGAAATCATAAATTCCTTAACACTAGTCTCAAATTCAGAGGGCATCTTATTAAAATTTCCATAAGAATTGTTGTAGGAATTACCATAATTATTAGAGGAATTACTTGGATAAGGCCTAGGATTAAAGTTTCCTCTATACGCGTTGTTACCAAAATTATTCCTACCAACAAAATTCACATCCATAGATTCATTATTATTCTCAATCAAAGTAGACAAAGACATATCATTAGGATCACAAGAAACACTCTTAGTAGCAAATAATTTCATAAGTTCATCCAACTTTCCACTCAAAACATTAATTTCTTCTATCGCATGCACTTTTTTTATTAGTAGATCTTTCAGTGTGCCTTTGAGAATAATTAACCATAATATTATCTAGGAGTTTAGTAGCTTCTCCTAAAGTGATTTCCATAAAAGTGCCTCCCGCGGCCGAATCTAAAAGATCTAGAAGCAAAATTCAATCCGGCATAAATTTTTTGTATAATCATCCACAAATTCAAACCATGTGTTGGGCAATTACGTATCATTAATTTCATCCTCTCCCAAGCTTGTGCAACATGTTCATGATCAAGTTGCTTAAAATTCATAATATCGTTTCTAAGAGAGATGATCTTAGCGGAAGGAAAATACTTAGAGATAAAAGCATCTTTGCACTTATTCCAAGAATCAATACTATTTTTAGGCAAAGACGAAAACCAAGCTTTAGCACGATCTCTAAGAGAAAAAGGAAATAGCTTCAATTTAACAACATCATTGTCCACATCTTTCTTTTTTTGCATATCACACAAATCAACGAAGCTATTTAGATGGGTAGCGGCATCTTCACTAGGAAGGCCGGAAAACGGATCTTTCATGACAAGATTCAGCAAGGCAGCATTAATTTCACAAGATTCAGCATCGGTAAGAGGAGCAATCGGAGTGCTAATAAAATCATTGTTGTTGGTATTGGTAAAGTCACACAATTTAGTGTTATCTTGAGCCATCGTGACAACCAAGCAATCCAACACACAAGCAGACGAGGAACGGGCAAAAAAGCAAATAGAGAAAGAGAGGGAGGATAGAGAGAGAGAGGGCGGATAAAACGATAAGGGTGAAGTGGGGGAGAGGAAAACGAGATGCAAATGGCAAATAATGTAATGCGGGAGATAATGGTTTGTGATGGGTACTTGGTATGTTGACTTTTGCGTAGACCTCCCCGACAACGGCGCTAGAAATCCTTCTTGCTACCTCTTGGGCACTGCGTTGGTTTTCCCTTGAAGAGGAAAGGGTGATGCAACAAAGTAGCGTAAGTATTTCCCTCAGTTTTTGAGAACCAAGGTATCAATCCAGTAGGAGGCTACGCGCGAGTCCCTCGCACCTACACAAAACAAATAAATCCTCGCAACCAACGCGATAAGGGGTTGTCAATCCCTACACGGTCACTTACGAGAGTGAGATCTGGTAGATATGATAAAATAATATTTTTGGTATTTTTATGATAAAGATGCAAAGTAAAATAAAAGGCAATGAAAATAACTAAGTGTTGGAAGATTAATATGATGGAAGATAGACCCGGGGGCCATAGGTTTCACTAGTTGCTTCTCTCAAGAGCATAAGTATTTTACGGTGGGTGAACAAATTACTGTTAAGCAATTGACAAAATTGAGCATAGTTATGAGAATATCTAGGTATGATCATGTATATAGGCATCACGTCCGAGACAAGTAGACCGACTCCTGCCTGCATCTACTACTATTACTCCACACATCAACCGCTATCCAGCATGCATCTAGAGTATTAAGTTCATAAGAACAGAGTAACGCTTTAAGCAAGATGACATGATGTAGAGGGATAAATTCATGCAATATGATAAAAACCCCATCTTGTTATCCTTTATGGCAACAATACAATACGTGCCTTGCTGCCCCTACTGTCACTGGGAAAGGATACCGCAAGATTGAACCCAAAGCTAAGCACTTCTCACATTACAAGAAAGATCAATCTAGTAGGCCAAACCAAACTGATAATTCGAAGAGACTTGCAAAGATAACCAATCATACATAAAAGAATTTAGAGAAGATTCAAATATTGTTCATAGATAAACTTGATCATAAATCCACAATTCATCGGTCTCAACAAACACACCGCAAAAGAATATTACATCAAATAGATCTCCACGAGAGAGGGGGAGAACATTGTATTGAGATCCAAAAAGAGAGAAGAAGCCATCTAGCTAATAACTATGGACCCGAAGGTCTGAGGTAAACTACTCACACATCATCGGAGAGGCTATGGTGTTGATGTAGAAGCCCTCCGTGATCGATGCCCCCTCCGTAGGAGCTCCGGAACAGGCCCCAAGATGGGATCTCGTGGATACAGAAAGTTACGGCGGTGGAATTAGGGTTTTGGCTCCGTATCTGATCGTTTGGGGGTACGTAGGTATATATAGGAGGAAGGAGTACGTCGGTGGAGCAACAGGGGGCCCACGAGGGTGGAGGGGGCGCCTGGGGGGGGGGGGTAGGCGCGCCCCTACCTCATGGCTTCCCTGTTGGTTGCTTGACGTATGGTCCAAGTCTCCTGGATCATGTTCATTCCGAAGATCACGTTTTCGAAGGTTTCATTCCATTTGGACTCCGTTTGATATTCATTTTCTGCGAAACTCTGAAATAGGCAAAAAACAACAATTCTGGGATGGGCCTCTGGTTAATAGGTTAGTCCCAAAAATAATATAAAAGTGAATAATAAAGCCCAATAATGTCCAAAACAGAAGATAATATAGCATGGAGCAATAAAAAATTATAGATACGTTGGAGACGTATCAGCAAGGAGATGAACGAGGGGCGTAACCCTACTTCGCCCTGCCTCCGCCAAGAGCGCGATAATGGTCGAATGGAGTAGGGAAACGGCAAGGCCTGTTGCCGGGCAACAATGTTTACCTTAAGAATAACAAGGATTCATCCTTGGCATGGGCCTCGCTCACGCTCAAAGAACCCGACAAGCACCCTTTTCATTAAAAACATCCCATACAGGTACAGTTCATACGGAATCAAAAACATGAGCAAGGGGATTACAAGTCTTAAAATTAACAAGTGCCCGCAGGCTTACAAAAAAAGAGATAAGGTGCCCATAATCCCTTTCTTGTCCCTCTCCTCAGAAGGTGGAGCAGGACATCAGGAGGGCAAAAAGAACGCCTAGGCGAGGTGCGAGGATCAGAAGTTCTCTTGGTGCCGGGGAAGGAGTCGGAAGATGAGGCAGTGGGCCGGCAATACGCGGCGAAGGCGTCGGTGCCCGCATACTCTGACTTGACGGCCGCCACCCGCCTTCTTCGCCTCCTCCGGCCCTCCTACGCCAGCCGCCCAAGGAGACGACGGGGATCTCCCCGATGGAGAGCTTGACAGGGAAGGCCCTCGGCAGGCTGCACGACGTGGGGCGGGGCGATGGGGTCAGTCGGAGACGAGGTCGACGTGACCCCGCCCGGCGCTCTCGTCGTCGCTATCTCTGCCCTCCTCATCGCTCCCGCTTGAAGAGGAATCTTCATCGTCGGAGGAGCTCTCCACGCAGCACTTCAGGCGAGTTCCGAAATCTTCAAAGACCTTGGCGGAGAGCAGGTTGCCCTCCGTTAACTTGAAGTAGAGGACAAGCCCTGTCGTCAAGCTGTGGATGCGAGTGAACGTCTTCCATCCGTGGCGGAGGTACATGACGTGAGGAGCGGGGAAGTCGACGTCGACCCGCGTGCCACCGCTCCCGCAACCTTTCATGTGCAACCAGAGGGTCTGGGGTGGATCGAGCTCCATCTCCCAAGCGAATGCATTAGGGAGACGGAGGCGGCGACACGGTGGCTGACGCAGCCTGATGAAGAACTCGCGGGGCTGGTCCCCGACGTGGCGCTCCATCGGGGGAGGCGTCACTGGCAGAGACGAGGCCGATGCGCCACCCCGTCCTCCTCTCCCTCGAGCGCCATGACGACCTCGGCCTCGCCCCTTCCCCCTTCCTCTCGTGGCCGGCTCTTCCTCCACGAGCTCTTGGGGAGGAGGAACACGCTGACGAGCAACAAACCTCGCTGCCACCGTCGAAGGGCCAGCACCTCCTCTCGCCATGGAGGGTGGAAGAAAGAAGCGGAGTTGGAAGGAGATGGAGGATGGAAGAGTGTGGAATGCCACCCCCTCCCCTCCTTATAAAGGAGCGGAGCTGGGGCTCGGCCACCCCACTCGACCAATCCGGTCATTGGAGGCGTAGAGAATCAGGACCGGCCCGCTGCCCCAATCAGCGACGGCCCGGTTTCCCGCCTCCACCTCCTCCCACCTACATGAGGAACACATGGCGAGCGAGCAGCATTAAAGGGACGGGCGAAGCGGCCGCTCCCCACCCCGTGGTCGCGGGGTGCGGGCGCCTTGAAGACCACGACCCGAGTCCATCCAAGTAAATGGGCCGTGCCTCTACGCCTCCCTCCTTTTATGGGGAAGGCGCGAGCTGCCTCCTCTCTCATTAACCATGATGTGACGCATGCATGCATAAACCGTCCCACGCATGACCCCCATGTCACGCATGACCCTCCACGTCGCGCGTTCAACGCGGGTCGTGGGGAAGCGCGGTGGATGAGAAGTTACTGTGGTAAAATCCGCCCACCTACCCGCACATCGTTCTGGGCCTAGCCCAACAATGTGTCGCGCTTATGTATGGCCTAGGCCCGGGGGCTCCTGTCGGTGTACAAAAGTAGGGGGTCTCCTTCTGACCCCTTTACTTGTGCGCGGGCAGTCAGAGCCACGCGCCGCGGCCACACTTAGCGGGGCAGAGGAGGGAAGCCGGAGAGAAGCCGAAGCACCAAGGCAAACAAGACAATGCCACGGCCGAGAGAACAAAGAGCAGAGGGACGAAGCATGTTCCCCCGGCAAGACCCTTGCCGGGGCAGCTTCAGCGGCCCCAACAAGACCCTTGCCGGGGCAACTCGTCCAACACCAGCGGAGCACGCCACCCTTGAGCCCACGGTCTCCAACACCATCAACCACGTTGGGCCAGGGCTCGGGAGGCACCTCCATGGTGGCATGTAGATCTTTGTGAAGACAGAGAATACTCAAGATCAGATGAGGACCAGAAGACAGCGACCCTCGGCGGGATCCTAGCCGAGGAAGTCCACAAGGCCCCCGGCAAGACCCTTGCCAGGGATGATGGCAACGCCATGGCAGAGACCCTTGCCGGGCCCCTGGCAAGACCCTTGCTGAGGGCATCAGTAGGGCCACTGGCAGACCCATACCAGCCAAGGCTACCACCGCCGTTCGCATGCAGCTGCCAGCCCAACCAGCTGTGTAGACACCTGCGTGGCAACATGCGACTTCCAGGCCAAATCAGTAGGCACCTGCGTGGCGGCGTGCAGACCTTCATGAAGGCCCTACCACCGCGCCACCTGAGCTACTTGCCTGTCTACATGGCACTACATGCATCACTAGCCTGGGCGCCTGTCAAGGCAAGGAGGAGCGGCGACGGACGCGACGTGCCTCGTTCCCGTCCCCGATAAAGCTAAGGGACACCTAAGCGATGCATTAAATGCGTCTTGTCCTGTAATACGGGCGATAAGCTCGCAGTAATGTAGGCCTTTCCACCTCCTATGTGCCACTGTGGCAGCCCCTTTCGGCTATAAAAGGAGGTCTATGGCATAGTGGAGGGGGATTCGGCTCTTTTGAACTACACAACCACCGTAGCTAGTTCGAGAGCCCAAGAACACTCAATACATCCACCAAAGCAGGACTAGGGTTTTATGCATCCTCAGGGCCCAAACCTGGGTAAACGATCCTCGTGCTGACTATTAATCCTGCTCTTTTCACGACCCCGTGCCCCGGCAACCGTAGTAGGGATTCTTGTGATCCCATATGTGTCGTTTCCCACCGACAGCCGCCATCTTTGGATATTTGGAATCGAAGTCTCCATTTATCTGGGATATTGCGAGATTTGAGTCCCCGCGTACTTCCAGGCATTGTATGCCCATGGAGGTAGCCATCCGAATACCGTGCAATAAGGCCTCGTATTCGGCTGCGTTGTTGGAGTCTATGTATAATATTTGGAGTACGTACTGAACTGTGTCTCCCATGGGGGACGTTAAGACAACGCCCGCCCCTAAGCCCGCCAGCATTTTGGAACCATCAAAGTGCATGACCCATTTGGAATATGTGCCGTACTCTTTAGGGAGTTCGGCCTCTGTCCATTCGGTGATGAAGTTTGCTAGTACTTGGGATTTGATGGCCCGGCACGGCTTATATGTTATGTCGAATGGAAGGAGCTCAATGGCCCACTTGCCAATCCGGCCCGTGGCGTCGCAGTTGTTTATTATGTCATTCAGTGGTACTTCGGAAGCCACCGTGATCGAACACTCTTGGAAATAGTGTCGTAGCTTCCGAGATGCCATGAAGACCGCGTATGCATCTTTTGATAATGAGGTACCCGTATTTGCATGAGTTAGGACAGTGGATACATAGTATACCGGCTTCTGGAGCGGGAATTTGTGTCTGTCCTCCTCTTGCTCGACGACGAGTACTGCGCTCACCACCTGGTGTGTTGCGGAGATGTATAATAACATTGGTTCGCCGATGCTTGGCGTGGCCAGGATTGGGTTGCTCGCTAAAAGAGCCTTTATTTCTTCCAATCCGGCCGTTGCCGCATCCGTCCACTCGAAGTGGTCGGTGCGTCAGAGAAGTCGATAAAGTGGCAATGCTTTTTCCCCTAGTCTGGAGATAAAGCGGCTTAAAGCTGCCACGCATTCGGCTAGTTTTTGGACCTGTTTAAGGTGTGTTGGTGTAGCCAATTGTGATAAAGCTTGGATTTTGGCTGGATTTGCCTCGATTCCTCTACTGGAAACAATGAAGCCAAGCAGTTTTCCAGAGGGAACGCCAAAAATATTTTTTTCGGATTGAGCTTAATGTCATATATCCAGAGATTGTCGAATGTGAGGCATAAGTCGTCTATTAACGACTCGACGTGCTTAGTCTTATGACGACATCGTCCACATATGCTTCAACTGTCTTGTCGATTTGTTTCTCCAGGCATGTTTGAATCATGCGTTGGTAGGTGGTGTCAGCATTTTTAAGCCCAAAGGGCATAGTGTTGAAGCAGAAAGGCCCATATGGAGTAATAAATGCCATTGTGGCTTGGTCGGATTCCTTCATTTTAATTTGATGGTATCCGGAATATGTATCGAGGAAACATAGTGAGTCGTGTCCTGTAGTGGCAACAATAATTTGATCGATGCAGGGTAGGGGGAAGGGATCCTTAGGGCAAGCTTTGTTGAGGTATTTGAAATTGACGCACATGCGCCAGGATTTATCCTTCTTTGGCACCATCACCAGGTTTGCTAGCCAGTCCGGGTGTTTTATTTCTCTGATGAATCCGGCCTCAATTAACTTGGCTAGCTCCTCCCCCATAGCTTGTCGTTTGGGTTTGGAAAAGCGCCGCAGTGTTTGCTTGACCGGCTTATATCCCTTCAATATATTGAGGCTGTGCTCGGCCAACCTGCATGGGGTTCCTGGCATATCAGAAGGGTGCCAGGCGAATATGTCCCAGTTCTTGTGTAGGAACGCTCGTAGTGCATCGTCCACCATAGTGTCCAGCTATGTCCCGATGGAGGCTGTCTTCTTTGAGTCCGTCAGGTGGACTTGAAATTTGACTATTTCTTCTGCTGGTTTGAAGGAGGTGGATTTGGAGCGCTTATCAAGGATTACGTCGTCCCTATCCACCATCGAGCGCAACGCGGTTAACTCTTCGGCCGCGAGGGCCTCAGATAGTGCCTCAAGGGCCAGTGATGTTGTTTTGTTTTCGGCACGGAGGGCTATATCTGGATCACTAGCAAGAGTGATAATACCGTTGGCCCCGGGCATCTTGAGCTTCATATACCCGTAATGAGGTATGGCTTGAAAGCGTGTGAATGCATCTCGCCCCAACAGGGCATGGTATCCACTGTTGAACGGGGCCACTTGGAAGGTTATCTCTTCGAACCGATAGTTCTCCGGCATGCCGAATACCACATCAAGTGTAATTATTCCCGCGCATTGTGCCTTCCGACTGGGAATGATTCCTCGGAAGGTCGTGCTACTTTGCTCGATACGGCTCCTGTCTATTTCCACTTTATTGAGTGTATCCTCGTAGATGACGTTTAATCCACTGCCGCCGTCCATGAGCACTTTGGTGAGCCGAAAGCCGTCCACAATTGGATTGAGGACCAAGGCGGCTGGTGTCCGGGCCGTCCGGAATTTTGGTTCATCACTGGCATTGAAAGTTATGGCCATGTCGTTCCAGGGGTTTATTGTTGAGACTTGGCAGACTTCGGCGAGGTCGTGGAGGGCCCTTTTGCGCCGATTGTTTAAAGCGAAAGTCTCAAAGACCGTCAATACCCTGAGGTCGTCTTCTTCCGGGGGGTGTTGCTCTGAGGTATTTTTGGTGAGGATATCCTCACCACTCGTGGCCACTTGCCGGAGTATCCAACATGTTCTAAGGCTGTGGGTAGGTACGGTATCCGGTGTTGTGTGTATTTTGTATGGCTATCGAGCCATCCCTCTAGAACGGTTTCGCGCCCCGTAATGGGTTTAGATTTCTTTACTGCTGTGTCGGGCGCCCCGTGAGGGTGCATCCTTTTAGCCCGAACGGGGGGTTGAGTGGAAACTGGTGGTTCCCAGCGAGCTGCTTGAGTTTCCAGGCGCTTTCCATTGCGCAGTACTTCTATACTATGGTTGCCAAGTCAGCAAAGTGTAATACATGATGGTGGTTGATGGCGTTAAGGATTCCTTTGTCCGTACAATTACTGTGGAATATTGAGATCGTGTCTTTGTCGCGGCAATCTTTAATCTTGTCCTTGACAAGGAGGAATCTGGCCCAAAAGTGATGGACTGTTTCTTGAGGCTTCTGCCGTAGGTATGTGAGATCACGTATATCTAGGTGGGTGGGTGGATTTAAATCCAAACCCTGACCCAATTTGGGATCCGGAGTTTGAGAAATTTCTGAGCTTGATAGTTCAGGCTCCAGGAGATTGGCCGATTTTTCAGGTCTACCGTCTGACTCCGAGTTTGGAGGACAAGGCATGTCATTCCGCGGACAAGTATCCGGCTCTTCGAGCTCGGAGATCTGAACATAGTTCATCCTTAGTATAGAGGGAGAGTTGTTGTTTTTCTCCTATACTACTGCTATTTGATGGGTGATCGGTGGAGATTTGATTTCTCTCTGATCGGGTTTAAGCCCAATCCGATCATAGTCTGTCGCGACCCCCAAGGCGGCGATGAGATCCAGGAGTTCGTTCAAGGACGACAATTCCGTTGGATCCATCCGTTTGGAGTATTTGGAGTCAATTCGGAGGCGATTTTCGATGATTCGTGAAGTCATTATCGGCTCACCGGCCGAACAGGTGGTCATGATAAAGCCACCCAGCTGGAGGGTTTGGCCCGAGGCCACAGCTCCTCCGACGATGATATTGTCCTTGATCACGAGGTGAGCCATCAACCCTGACTTCGACGTCACAGTGGAACTCTCAATGAAAGCTCCAATGTCGGTGTCAAAACCGGCGGATCTAGGGTAGGGGGTCCTGAACTGTGCGTCTAAGGTTGAACATAACAGGAGACAGGGGACACGATGTTTACCCAGGTTTGGGCCCTCTCTATGGAGGTAATACCCTACTTCCTGCTTGATTGATCTTGATGAATATGAGTGTTACAAGAGTTGATCTACCTCGAGATCGTAATGGCTAAAACCCTAGAAATCTAGCCTATGGGATTATGATTGTCTCTACGGACTAAGCCCTCCGGTTTATATAGATACCAGAGGGGACTAGGGTTGTACAAAGTCTGTTACATAGAAAGGAAATAGTACATCCGGCCGCCTAGCTTGCCTTCTACGCAAAGGAGAGTCCTATCTGGACATGGGAGGAAGTATTCTATCTTATATCTTCATGGCCCAATAGTCCGGCCCATGTCCAACAGGTCGTACACTCGAGGACCCCTTAGTCCAGGACTCCCTCAGTGGAGGACGGGGCGGCTGAACCGGCGGGACGACGAGATGGACGACGGATCCTCATCCGGGGAGGTGGATGAGGGACATCAAGCTGTTGCGCTGGACGACATCGTCGGGGAAGAGGCTCCGGTTGAGCAGTGGTGAGAAGGCGGACGGAGGAGGGTGGGGTTTCACGGCTGGAGCGGAGAGGTTATGGCGGCCTGGGATTTCAAATGGCGGAAAGAGGCGATGGGAGGGGGAACCATGACTTAGGGACGTGCTTGTCCAAAATGTAGGGTGTGTTACAAAAGTACCCCCACATATTTGAACTAGCGGCCCTTTCGGCTCATGGTTAGAAGGGGGATTTCGCGTGTCGGGATTTGGCAGCTGGAGGGAGTTTTCGCGCGCGTTGTAATTTCAGGATAGCAAGGCGCAGGTTGTGAAGGCGCCAGTTTTGGGAGCACGATATCTGAATTTTCAGGATATAACAAGGCGCGGGTTGAATTTTAGGGACAAGCCTAACGTGTAATATTGTACTTGTACGTACCAAATCAATTCGCACTTCCCTCAATGAAAAAAACCAAAAAAATAAAACTATTCACACCACACAAAGAGAGAGAGTCTTGTCCTGTTTTACTATACAAATGCTATTCAAAGCTACTCATACCAACATGTTATGTCCAATTAATTTTTTTCGTTGGCTGTATAATGCATGTAACCTACTCATACCAACATTTTAGTGCATTACAAATGTCTATACTACCACTACAATTCGAACTAAATTTGAATCTGTTGCTCTATTTCAATAAGAATCTACAATCATGATTGTTGCCAACTTCAACCATCATTCGTGTATTACCTTAACAACACACCACATGATTACTATAGAGATAGATATGAACTATGTGTACTATATAAACTCAAATTTAATTTTTTGAATACACTTGATGTTGATTCCAAATAATAGTACATTTGATGTACTAACTATATATTCCTAATCTAAACCATGTTCCATACGTACACCGTGTTTATCACACAAAGTATAGTGCCCCGCCCCTACATTATGACAAGTATTTAGCCCTGAGCTGCAAAAGCCACACATTAGCCCAAATTATAATCAATGTTCTACATTATGATATCTTCTTCAAGTATCCGTATCCACTTTTTTTATAATGAATTATGATCTTTTTTTGTCTTTTACACCTTCACGATCCTCTTCTCTTTGTAGCTAGATAGCGCTAACTTTCTATCGTGCATGCACACGCCCGCCCCCTCTCACCCTCCCTCAGCGTCCCCTCCATCGCGCACGTTCGTTATTTCTCTTTAGGTCGTTCACCCGCGGTGTGTGTAGGCCCCCCAGCTCCTTCTTTCCGGCACACATCGGTCGATATACCTCTCTAGCCAAGTGTGCCTACCACAAACACATACTTCCCCTCTTCTTTTCTCACTGTCCATGGCCCCCTATGTCCAATACGGTTCCACGCAGGTGCACACTCCCGCCGCTCTTTTCATCGATCTCATACTCGCACACTCCTCCCCGCTCGACATGGTAGGCCTCTCGCACCACCTCCTAGCTGCACCCCTCTCCCCTTGTCTATATCTCCGGACCTTATTTGCTTCTAACACATGCATGCATGTATACATACCGATCTCCCTACATATAGCCAGGTCGACTATAATTCATTTTCCCACGCACTAATAGACTTACCTCACTAGTTATGTCTCTCCCTTTCTTGGACACACGATGGTTGATCTTCCTATGTAGTTATGTATGCTTACCACAACCATATCGTATCCCCTCATCATCCTTGCATACCTCCCGACCCATCTCTCACATGCACGTGCATAGACAGACAGACATTCCCCGCCCTCTCTTACTGATATTGCACTCTTACCCTCCGTTTGTCTAGAAGGCCTCTCCCACCATTTGTGAGATGCCACTCCACCACCAACCCTCCGACGCTCTACCTTTGTCTTTCTCCCAACCTTATTCCTCTGCTACACATATCCATGGATGCCGATCGATCTCCCTCAATACATAGCTAGGTCCCTCTCCTTCCCCACACATATACTAGTCGATCGGTCTCTACCCCCCCACACACCGATAGTCGAACATTGTAGGTAGGTATCCATGCCATAGAGAAAAACTACACCTCTGCGCTCTCAAATTCTAGTAGGCCAGCCGCCCTGTATCTTTGACGTGGGAAAAAAATTTCGATGGCACTCTTTATCGATCGTGAAGCCACATACTTCATCCTTGTGTTCGATTCTATCAATATCTCACGTCCATGACTCCATTTCACACACATTGCATATGTTACGTTTTTTTGTTTGAGATATAGTCAACACACTGCCTATGTTTCGCACAAACCATGTCTCTCACACCCACCCACGTACGTACCTGCACCTACAGAAGAGGTGCACGCAGGACGCACGTACCCACGTCTCGTTCCCGGCCACACCCGCGCGGGTACACGGTGGAGTTTGTTCCTGTACGAAAAGGCAGCCCACGTGATAATTTGACGCGTGTAGCGGTTGTTTACTGATACGTCTCCAACATATCTATAATTTTTGATTGCTCCATGCTATATTATCTTCTATTTTGGACATTATTGGGCTTTATTATTCACTTTTATATTATTTTTGGGACTAACCTATTAACCGGAGGCCCAGCCCAGAATTGTTGTTTTTGCCTATTTTAGGGTTTCGAAGAAAAGGAATATCAAACGGAGTCCAAACGGAATGAAACCTTCGGGAACGTGATTTTCTCACCGAACATGATCCATGAGACTTGGACCCTACGTCAAGCAACCAACAGGGAAGCCACGAGGTAGGGGGTGCGCCTACCCCCCCAGGCGCGCCCTCCACCCTCGTGGGCCCCCTGTTGCTCCACCGACGTACTCCTTCCTCCTATATATACCTACGTACCCCAACCGGTCAGATACGGAGCCAAAACCCTAATTCCACCACCATAACTTTCTGTATCCACGAGATCCCATCTTGGGGCCTGTTCCGGAGCTCCGCCGGAGGGGGCATCGATCACGGAGGGCTTCTATATCAACACCATAGCCTCTTCGATGATGTGTGAGTAGTTTACCTCAGACCTTCGGGTCCATAGTTATTAGCTAGATGGCTTCTTCTCTCTTTTTGTATCTCAATACAATGTTCTCCCCCTCTCTCGTGGAGATCTATTCGATGTAATCTTCTTTTTGCGGTGTGTTTGTTGAGACCGATGAATTGTGGATTTATGATCAAGTTTATCTATGAACAATATTTGAATCTTCTCTGAATTCTTTTATGTGTGATTGGTTATCTTTGCAAGTCTCTTTGAATTATCAGTTTGGTTTGGCCTACTAGATTGATCTTTCTTGCAATGGGAGAAGTGCATAGCTTTGGGTTCAATCTTGCGGTGTCCTTTCCCAGTGACAGTAGGGGCAGCAAGGCACGTATTGTATTGTTGCCATCGAGGATAACAAGATGGGGTTTTCATCATATTGCATGAGTTTATCCCTCTACATCATGTCATCTTGATTAAGGCGTTACTCTATTCTTATGAACTTAATACTCTAGATGCATGCTGGATAGCGGTCGATGTGTGGAGTAATAGTAGTAGATGCAGGCAGGAGTCGGTCTACTTGTCTCGGACGTGATGCCTATATACATGATCATACCTAGATATTCTCATAACTATGCTCAATTCTGTCAATTGCTCAACAGTAATTCGTTCACCCACCATAAAATACTTATGCTCTCGAGAGAACCTACTAGTGAAACCTATGGCCCCCGGATATATCTTCATCATATTATTCTTCCAATACTTAGTTATTTTCATTGCCTTTTATTTTACTTTGCATCTTTATCATAAAAATACCAAAAATATTATCTTATCATATCTATCATATCTCACTCTCATAAGTGACCGTGTAGGGATTGACAACCCCTTATCGCGTTGGTTGCGAGGATTTATTTGTTTTGTGCAGGTGCGAGGGACTCGCGCGTAGCCTCCTACTGGATTCATACCTTGGTTCTCAAAAACTGAGGGAAATACATATGCTACTTTGCTGCACCACCCTTTCCTCTTCAAGGGAAAACCAACGCAAGTGCTCAAGAGGTAGCAAGAATGATTTCTGGCGCCGTTGCCGGGGAGTTCTATGCAAAAGTCAACATACCAAGTACCCATCACAAACCCTTATCTCCCGCATTACATTATTTTCCTTTTGCCTCTCGTTTTCCTCTCCCCCACTTCACCCTTGCCATTTTATTCGCCCTCTCTCTCTATCCTCCCTCTCTTTTCTGTTCGCCTCTTTTCCGTTTACTTGTCGTTATGGCGAGTCCTCTATCTTCTCCGTTGTCTCCCGAGAATGAAGTTCTTAATTTTAAGCAAAGGGAGGGAGAAAATCTAAAAGACGCTTGGTATAGAATTTGCAATGCTCAAAATAGATCTAACAGGAAGCAATCTACTTCCGTTCTTCTTCGCAATTTCTATGTAGGTGTTGGTCCTTGGTACAGATATATCCTTGATACCATTGTCGGAGGGAACTTCTTGGGTAGCCATCATTTTGATTCTTATAATGCCATGATAGATTTGTTTGGCTCACCACCTCTTTTGGTTAATGGAACTATGTTACTTTTGGAGCATGTAATGCAAAAACTTGAAATTATTGAAAATAAAGTTGCTACCATTGAGTTAATTGAAAATTTCGATAAAAAGATCCATAACCAAATTACCCAATATGGATCTAGAGTAGGAGTAACTTTGAAAAACATTAAAGAGAAGGAACCTATAGTTAATGAAAGAATAAATCATGATTCCACTAGAATTGATAAACTTGAGGGTATCATTACCAACTTGGGAACCGCCTTGTTATTCCGTAAAGAATACTCCAAGTCCTCCAACTAAAATTTCCAAGCTTATGTATGTTCCTAAAAATAAGGGTGAATCCTCTAATAAGGAAACTGCGGATCTCAAATCTATAAGTGTTCATCCCAATCTTTTTGCTATCATTAAGGAACCATTTGCTACTAATGATTTTTTCGATCTTTTGCCTAAAAGTTTGATAATCAGTAAAAATAAAGAAATTCCTAATGATGGTAGATGCCTCATTGAAGAATTGCCTACCAAAGATGGCAATACCTAGATCTATCCTTGCTTTTATGCCTAACTAGGGGCGTTAAACGATAGCGCTTGTTGGGAGGCAACCCAATTTTATTTTTATTCCCTGCTATTTGCTCCTGTTTAGTAATAAATAATTTATCTAGCCTCTGTTTTGGTTGTGTTTTTTGTGTTTAATTAGTGTTTGTGCCAAGTAGAACCGTTGGGAAGACTAGGGGAATGTCTTGTTAATCTTGCTGTAAAAAACAGAAACTTTAGCACTCACGAGAACTGCTACCATTTTTATTTGAACAGTTCTATTTAGTTAATTCTTTTTTAAGATGATTAATATATAAATTACTCACGTACATAAATTTATTTTAGAATTTTTGGGGTTCCAGATATTGCGCTAGCTACAGATTACTACGGACTGTTCTGTTTTTGACAGATTCTGTTTTTCGTGTGTTGTTTGCTTATTTTGATGAATCTATGGCTAGTAAAATAGTTTATAAACCATAGAGAAGTTGGAATACAGTAGGTTTAACACCAATATAAATAAAGAATGAGTTTATTACAGTACCTTGAAGTGGTCTTTTGTTTTCTTTCGCTAACGAAGCTCATGAGATTTTCTACTTTAAGTTTTGTGTTGTGAAGTTTTCAAGTTTTGGGTAAGGATTTGATGGATTATGGAAAAAGGAATGGAAAGAGCATACGCTTGGGGATGCCCATGGCACCCCCAAGATAATATAGGGACACCTAAAATCCAAAGCTTGGGGATGCCCCGGAAGGCATCCCCTCTTTCATCTACTTCCATCGGTAACTTTACTTGGAGCTATATTTTTATTCACCACATGATATATGTTTTGCTTGGAGCGTCTTGTATTATTTGAGTCATTATTTGTTAGTTTACCACAATCATCTTTGCTGTAGACACCTTTTGAGAGAGACACACATGATTCGGAAATTGTTAGAATACTCTATGTGCTTCACTTATATCTTTTGAGTTATATAGTTCTGCTCTAGTACTTCACTTATATATTTTAGAGTACGGTGGTGGATTTATTTTATAGAAACTATTGATCTCTCATGCTTAACTTAGATTATTTTGAGAGTCTTGAAACAGCATGGTAATTTGCTTAAATAATCCTAATATGCTAGGTATACAAGATTAATAATAAAATTCTCTTATGAGTGTGTTGAATACTATGAGAAGTTTGATACTTGATAATTGTTTTGAGATATGGAGATGGTAATATTAGACTCATGCTAGTTGAGTAGTTGTGAATTTGAGAAATACTTGTGTTAAAGTTTGTCATATTTCTTTGCATGATCATGTAGTTGACATCGTATTTGTGGCAAAGCCACCGTTCATAATTCTTTCATACATGTCACTCATGAGTCATTGCATATCCCGGTACACCGCCGGAGGCATTCATATAGAGTCATATCTTGTTCTAAGTATCGAGTTGTAATTCTTGAGTTGTAAGAAAATAAAAGTGTGATGATCATCATTATTAGAGCATTGTCCCAGTGAGGAAAGGATGATGCAGACTATGATTCCCCCACAAGTCGGGATGAGACTCCGGACGAAAAAAGAGGCCATAAAAAGGCCCAAATAAAAAAATGAGAGAAAAAGAGAGAAGGGACAATGCTACTATTCTTTTACCACACTTGTGCTTCAAAGTAGCACCATGATCTTCATGATAGAGAGTCTCCTATGTTATCACTTTCATATACTAGTGGGAATTTTTCATTATAGAACTTGGCTTGCATATTCCAATGATGGGCTTCCTCAAATTTCCCTAGGTCTTCGTGAGAAAGCGAGTTGGATGCACACCCACTTAGTTTCTTTTTGAGCTTTCATATACTTATAGCTCTAGTGCATCCGTTGCATGGCAATCCCTACTCACTCACATTGATATCTATTGATGGGCATCTCCATAGTCCGTTGATACACCTAGTTGATGTGAGACTATCTTCTCCCTTTTTGTCTTCTCCACAACCACCATTCTATTCCACCTATAGTGCTATGTCCATGGCTCACGCTCATGTATTGCGTGAAGATTCAAAAAGTTTGAGAATGTCAAAAGTATGAAACAATTGCTTGGCTTGTCATCGGGGTTGTGCATGATTTAAATACTTTGTGTGGTGAAGATAGAGCATAGCCAGACTATATGATTTTGTAGGGATAACTTTCTTTGGCCATGTTGTTTTGAGAAGACATAATTGCTTAGTTAGTATGCTTGAAATATTATTATTTTTATGTCAATATTGAACTTTTGTCTTGAATCTTTCGTATCTGAATATTCATACCACAATTAAGGAGAATTACATTGAATTTATGCCAAGTAGCATTCCACATCAAAAATTCTGTTTTTATCATTTACCTACTCGAGGACGAGCAGGAATTAAGCTTGTGGATGCTTGATATGTCTCCAACGTATCTATAATTTTTGATTGCTCCATGTTATATTATCTTCTGTTTTGGACATTATTGGGCTTTATTATCCACTTTTATATTATTTTTGGGACTAACCTATTAACCGAAGGCCCAGCCCAGAATTGTTGTTTTTGCCTATTTTAGGGTTTCGAAGAAAAGGAATATCAAACGGAGTCCAAACGGAATGAAACCTTGGGGAACGTGATTTTCTCACCGAACATGATCCATGAGACTTGGACCCTACATCAAGCAACCAACAGGGAGGCCACGAGGTAGGGGGGCACGCCTACCCCCCAGGCGCGCCCACCACCCTCGTGGGCCCCCTGTTGCTCCACCGACGTACTTCTTCCTCCTATATATACCTATGTACCCCCAAACGATCAGATACGGAGCCAAAACCCTAATTCCACCGCCGTAACTTTCTGTATCCACGAGATCCCATATTGGGGCCTATTCGGGAGCTCCACCAGAGGGTGCATCAATCACGGAGGGCTTCTACATCAACACCATAGCCTCTTCGATGAAGTGTGAGTAGTTTACTTCAGACCTTCGGGTCCATAGTTATTAGCTAGATGGCTTCTTCTCTCTTTTTGGATCTTAATACAAAGTTCTCCCCCTCTCTTGTGGAGATATTTTTGCGGTGTGTTTGTTGAGACCGATGAATTGTGGGTTTATGATCAAGTTTATCTATGAACAATATTTGAATCTTCTCTAAATTCTTTTATGTATGATTGGTTATCTTTGCAAGTCTCTTCGAATTATCAGTTTGGTTTGGCCTACTAGATTGATCTTTCTTGCAATGGGAGAAGTGCTTAGCTTTGGGTTCAATCTTGCGGTGTCCTTTCCCAGTGACAGTAGGGGCAGCAAGGCACGTTTTGTATTGTTGCCATCGAGGATAACAAGATGGGGTTTTCATCATATTGCATGAGTTTATCCCTCTACATCATGTCATCTTGCTTAAGGCGTTACTCCGTTCTTATGAACTTAATACTCTAGATGCATGCTGGATAGCGGTCGATGTGTGGAGTAATAGTAGCAGATACAGGTAGGAGTCGGTCTACTTGTCTCAGACGTAATGCCTATATACATGATCATACCTAGATATTCTCATAACTATGCTCAATTCTATCAATTGCTCAACAGTAATTCGTTACTCACCGTAAAATACTTATGCTCTCGAGAGAAGCCACTAGTGAAACCTATGGCCCCCGGGTCTATCTTCATCATATTAATCTTCCAATACTTAGTTATTTTCGTTGCCTTTTATTTTACTTTGCATCTTTATCAGAAAAATACCAAAAATATTATCTTATCATATCTATGAGATCTCACTCTCGTAAGTGACCGTGTAGGGATTGACAACCCCTTATCGTGTTGGTTGCGAGGATTTATTTGTTTTGTGGAGGTGCGAGGGACTCGCGTGTAGCCTCCTACCGGATTGATACCTTGGTTCTCAAAAACTGAGGGAAATACTTACGCTACTTTGCTGCACCACCCTTTCCTCTTCAAGGGAAAACCAACGCAAGTGCTCAAGAGGTAGCATTTACTCGAAGGAGGGTCGGGTACCACGCCTAGGAGGAACAAAGTTTGACTTGACGCGTTAGTATTAAATAAAGTTATATATTCCTCAATGGCACGTACAAAATATAAAATGATTGTCATGGGGAAAATGGAAAATCTGCTCCACTATATAGAACGGAGCCTCCCTGTCGGGGTTTGTCTCTCGTCACACCATCTCACACAAGGCGGCGGTGGCTTCTCTCTCTCTCTCTCTCACCGTTGGTCAGTGATCTGGCCGCATCCCGTCCGTCGGTGGAAAGGGAGGATGTGCATCATTTCTCCGTTCGACGGCATTGAGGCAGCACGTCCCAATCTGCGGTACCCGCCGTTCTCTCTGACCAAGCTCCGGCGTGGTAGGGCCTACGCCACTTGCTTGCTGCCGCAGTATGGGCAGATCCTTGCCGCCGGCGCCCTCCTAGTAACATCCCGACGACCCTCAGGTACAGCTTCCTCCGGCCTTGCTCCACTGCCCATCTTCCCGCGTTGCTGCATGTGGATCTTCGTTAGTTGTTTGCTTAAAACATATCTCGGTCGGCGTACTTTCCATATTGCAATCTCGTCCTCAAACCATTTTTAGTAAACCACCATGCTGCTATCTTTCCCTTATTACATGGAATATGCTTGTTTTTTGTCGGCGTATGTGTCTTCAACTCGTGTTATTGGGCAGTAATTGTGTCCTTTCTACCTCCTTTTGCAAACAGTGCTATCCATTTTCACCTCGTTGCTATTGGGACCTTTTGGTGAACTGCACAAATCTCTTTTTTCTTAAGAGTGTTTTGTGCAGTTCCGCCAAAATGTCACACGGGCAACGTTTTTACATTTCAGTGGGACTGCAGAAAGGGGGATTGGTTTTGCTATCCTCCTCATCCAACGTCGTGCCTAATCTTATCCAACAAGTAGTTAGTCCTAAAGAGAGATCGCAGAGGTGACCGGCTTCTATTTATGTGTGTTATGTTTCATCATCTAGTTCCACTATTATTGCAATCACACTGACTGGATATCCTTTCAAACAGGGATGGTCTGCTCGATTTTAGTGGAGTTGCACAAAATGATCGGATTGTGGTGTCCTCCATACACCTCTTTTTTGGCTACAGAGCTGGGTGTAACTAGCTGCCAAGCAATGAACACTGTGCCTAGGAAATGGAGTCATGCCTATGAACAACATTGATCAATTATATATTTTTCTTTATTTGTACACCTTCTCACAACTTTGTCTTCAGTTGTGATGTGAATATTGGCGCTGCTCTACGAACCATTGAGATGCATTAGCAGCCATGGTAGTTTAATTTGTATTTGATGGAATGTTGTAACGAGATAATCTTGAGGCAAGAGGATACGCGAATCCTAAGTTGAAACCTTTTTTTTCCTGCGGGAACCAAAGTTGAAACCTACATAGCATCACAGTACAATTTCATTAAAACTATGCATACATATAAATAAATCCTGAAGGATTGATAGCAATGCCAGAAACAATTCAACTTCGTTTCGCCGACATGTGGGACATCCTTCATCTGGCTCCACCTGCCATGCAACAATATTGAGTGCACAACTGCAGGGAAAGATTCACCCCGGTCGTTGCACCGCAGTAGTAATGACTAGTGAGTAGTCAAATCACAGAGCCCCACCTTCTCCACAGTAAGTTGCTCGGACGAAGCAACCATCATTTATCAGTAATGACTTGTCAGCAGTCAAATCATAGAGCCCCTCTCTTCTTTAATGAATGATACGCACACTCATGCGTATTCGAGAAAAAATATGTTACTGTAACATAGCGCTTTCCAAGAGAGGATGAGTCTACAAGGTAATAAATGAAGCCAACTAGTATGACACTACTACTATGTTACTTTGCATTATGGAGGTAGTAACTTAGACTAGTGTCATATGCATGACACTAGTTTAAGTTACTCTGCACTTTGACCAGAGCATGGTTAATAGTATAGCCAGCTGATGGCTATAAGAAATTGTCATGTCATGTATAGCCATCATTTATAGTCACTCATATAGTAGTGTGGGCTACAAGGTTGGCTATAACATCACTTAGTACTTTTTTCAACCTTCTGTCTTTCTCTTTCTTCACATTTATTCTATTTGTCTAGGAATCCACATATAGCTAGGCTCTTGCATGAGAGCCCACTCAACATAATTTTCCTCGTCATCATCTGAGTCCTAGAAGATTCACCCACATCATCATTAGGCATGCAGCCGCCTTGATAGACAATGTGCGCAGAAGGAGTAGAGGCAATTGGGGACGCACCATGTCATGGGCACTCCATACGTGCTCGTGTGCATGCAGCGTGCGTGCTTTTCCATCGATGCTAGCTCTAATGCCGAGGTTGCGGTCGTCTTCATCTCCGACTAGTCGTTGAGCAATGACGGCAAAGAGGTGCTGCAAGAGATGCGTAGGCGCCGTTGTGTGCGAGCTTCACCGTAGCATGACGAACCGGACGTCGCCGCAGATGGCGCACGCCTCCATGCAGCCGAGTGTGTGCGCATGCATGTGTTATTCACGTGCATTCTGCGACCGAGTGTGTGTGCATGCATGTGTTGTGTACATGCATTGTGTGCTCCATGTTATGCGCGTATGTGCATGAGTTGGATCGGCATGAGTTAGTGCGTTGGCGTGTGTACATGCATGGCTGCATGCATCCTGTACATGCGTGGCTTCTTGCGTGGTTATCAAAATAAACTATAAAACATCTTCAACTTATCATCCTGATGTATCGTCTCTAGTGGTTAGTGAAGAGTTCATGTTCTTTTATTTGTTTATAGGTGGGCAGGAGGCAAAAAACAGGGGAAAACTGCTACCTATTGAGCATTGCGTTGGTTTTCCCTTGAAGAGGAAAGGGTGATACAACAAAGTAGCGTAAGTATTTCCCTTAGTTTTTGGGAACCAAGGTATCAATCCAGTAGGAGACTACACACAAGTCCCTCGTACCTACACAAACAAATAAGAACCTCGCAACCAACGTGATAAAGGGGTTGTCAATCCCTTCACGGTCACTTACGAAATGAGATCTGATAGAGATAATAAGATAAATATTTTTGGTATTTTTATGATATAGATTGGAAAATAAAGATTGCAAAATAAAATAGATTGGAAACTTATATGATAAAAGATAGACCCGGGGCCATATGTTTCACTAGTGGTTTCTCTCAAGATAGCATAAGTATTACGGTGGGTGAACCAATTACTGTCGAGCAACTGATAGAAAAGTGAATAATTATGAGAATATCTAGGCATGATCATGCATATAGGCATCACGTCCGCGATAAGTAGACCGAAACGAATCTGCATCTACTACTATTACTCCACACATCGACCGCTATCCAGCATGCATCTAGAGTATTAAGTTCATAAGAACAGAGTAATGCATTAGGCAAGATGACATGATGTAGAGGGATAAACTCAAGCAATATGATATAAACCCCATCTTTTTATCCTCGATCGATGGCAACAATACAATACGTGCCTTGCTGCCCCTGCTGTCACTGGGAAAGGACACCGCAAGATTGAACCCAAAGCTAAGCACTTCTCCCATTGCAAGAAAGATCATTCTAGTAGGCTAAACCAAACTGATAATTCGAAGAGACTTGAAAAGATAACCAATCATACATAAAAGATTTCAGAGAAGAATCAAATATTGTTCATAGACATAAACCCACAATTCATCGGATCTCGACAAACACACCGCAAAAAGAGTTACATCAAATAGATCTCCAAGAAGATCGAGGAGAACATTGTATTGAGATCCAAAGAGAGAGAGAAGAAGCCATCTAGCTAATAACTATGGACCCGAAGGTCTGTGGTAAACTACTCACACATCATCGGAGAGGCTATGGTGTTGATGTAGAAGCCCTCCGTGATCGATTCCCCCTCCGGCGGAGCTCCGGAAAAGGCCCCAAGATGGGATCTCTTGGGTACAGAAGGTTGCAATGGTGGAAATAGGGTTTCGTGGTGCTCATGGATGTTTTAGGGGTATATGGATATATATAGGAGGAAGAAGTAGGTCGGTGGAGCTGCGAGGGGCCCACGAGGGTGGGGGGCACGCCTCCCTGCCTCGTGGCCGCCTCATTTCTTTCTTGATGTCTACTCCAAGTCCCCTGGATCATGTTTGTTCCGAAAATGACTCCCCCAAAGGTTTCATTCCGTTTGATATTCCTTTTCTGCGAAACACTGAAATAGGCAAAAAATAGCAATTTGCACTGGGCCTTGGGTTAGTAGGTTAGTCCCAAAAATAATATAGAAGTGTATAAATAAGCCCATTAACATCCAAAACAGATAATATAATAGCATGGAACAATAAAAAATTATAGATACATTGGAGATGTATCAAGCATCCCCAAGCTTAATTCCTGCTCGTCCTCGAGTAGGTAAATGATAAAAACAGAATTTTTGATGTGGAATGCTACCTAGCATAATTCTCAATGTAATTTCTTTATTATGGCATGAATATTTAGATCTGAAAGATTCAAGACAAAAGTTTAATATTGACATAAAAACAATAATACTTCAAGCATACTAACTAAGCAATCATGTCTTCTCAAAATAACATGGCAAAAGAAAGTTCATCCCTACAAAATCATATAGTTTGGTCATGCTCCATTTTCGTCACACAAGAATGCTCTCATCTTGCACAACCCCGATGACAAGCCAAGAAATTGTTTCATAGTTTAGTAATCTCAAATTTTTTTCAACTTTCACGCAATACATGAGCATGAGCCATGGATATAGCACTATGGGTGGAATAGAATATAATGATGGGGGTTATGTGGAGAAGACAAAAAAGGAGAAAGTCTCACATCGACGCGGCTAATCAACGGGCTATGGAGATGCCCATCAATTGATGTCAATGCAAGGAGTAGGGATTGCCATGCAACGGATGCACAAGAGGTATAAATGTATGAAAGCTCAACAAAAGAAACTAAGGGCCAGTTCTTTTGGGCGATTCTCCCAGAATCGCCCCCTTCCCCAGCTTCTCCCAGAATCGCCACTCCATATATTTTTGAAAATCCTGTCTAGTTAAGGTCTAATTAGCTAGGATTGTAAAAAATATATGAAGTGGCGATTCTGGGAGAAGCTGGGGAGGGGGGCGATTCTGGGAGAATCGCCAAAAAGAACTGGCCCTAAGTGGGTGTGCATCCAACTTGCTTGCTCACGAAGACCTAGAGCATTTGAGGAAGCCCATTGTTGGAATATACAAGCCAAGTTCTATAATGAAAAATTCCCACTAGTATATGAAAGTGACAAAACAAGAGACTCTGTATAATAAAGATCATGGTGCTACTTTGAAGCACAAGTGTGGAAAAAGAGGATAGTAGCATTGTCCCTTTTTATTTCTTTTCTTTTTTCTTTTCCGGGCCTTTCTTTTTTGGCCTTTTTTTATTTGGTACAATGCTCTATTAATGATGATCATCACACTTCTATTTATTTACAACTCAATGATTGCAACTCGATACTAGAACAAAATATGACTCTATGTGAATGCCTCTGGCGGTGTACCAGGAAATGAATCAAGAGTGTCATGTATGATAAATTATGCATGGTGGCTTTGCTGCAAATACGATGTCAACTACATGATCATGCAAAGAAATATGACAATGATGAAGCGTGACATAAATGAAACGGTGGAAAGTTGCATGGCAATATATCTCGGAATGGATATGGAAATGCCATAATAGGTAGGTATGGTGGCTGTTTTGAGGAAGATATAAGGAGGTTTATGTGTGATAGAGCATATCATATCACGGGGTTTGGATGCACCGGCAAAGTTTGCACCAACTCTCAAGGTGAGAAAGGGCAATGCACGGTACCGAAGAGGCTAGCAATGATGGGAGGGTGAGAGTGCGTATAATCCATGGACTCAACATTAGTCATAGAGAACTCACATACTTATTGAAAAAATCTACAAGTCATCAAAAACCAAGCATTACGCGCATGCTCCTAGGGGGATAGATTGGTAGGAAAAGACCATCGCTCATCCCCGACCGCCACTCATAAGGATGACAATCAAAGAACACCTCATGTTTCAAATTTGTTACACAACGGTTACCATACATGCATGCTACAGGACTTGCAATCTTCAACACAAGTATTTCTCAAATTCACAACTACTCAACTAGCACAACTCTAATATCGCCATCCTCATATCACAAAACAATTATCAAGTATCCAACTTCTCATAGTATTCAATGCACTTTTTATGCAAGTTTTTATTATACCAATCTTGGATGCCTATCATATTAGGACCAATTTTATAACCAAAGCAAATTACCATGCTGTTCTAAAGGACTCTCAAAATAATATAAGTTAAGCATGAGAGACCAATAATTTCTATAAAATAAAACCACCACCGTGCTCTAAGAGATATAAGTGAAGCACTAGAGCAAAATTATCTAGCTCAAAAAAATATAAGTGAAGCACATAGAGTATTCTAATAAATTACAATTCATGTGTCTCTCTCCCAAAGGTGTGTACAGCAAGGATGATTGTGGTAAACTAAAAAGCAAAGACTCAAATCACACAAGACGCTCCAAGCAAAACACATATAATGTGGTGAATAAAAATATAGCCTCAAGTAAAATTACCGATGGACGAAGACGAAAGAGGGGATGCCTTCCGGGGCATCCCCAAGCTTATGCTTTTGGTTGTACTTGAATTTTACCTTGGTGTGCCTTGGGCATCCCCAATATTAAGATCTTGCCACTCCTTATTCCATAATCCATCAAATCTTTACCCAAAACTTGAAAACTTCACAACACAGAACTCAACAGAAAATCGCATGAGCTCCGTTAGTATAAGAAAACAAACCACCACTTAAGGTACTGTAATGAACTCATTATTTATTTATATTGGTGTTAAACCTACTTTATTCCAACTTCTCTATGGTTCATACCCTCTGATACTAGCCATAGACTCATCAAAATAAGCAAACAACACACGAAAAACAGAATCTGTCAAAAACAGAACAGTCTGTAGTAATCTGTAGGTTTCAGATACTTCTGTAACCCAAACAATTCTGAAATAAATTGGTGGAAGTGAGTAATTTGTCTATTAATAATCTGCAACAATAATAAACCTAATCTCACTCTCCAGTAAAAAATGGCAGCAAATCTTGTGAGTGCTAAAGTTTCTGTTTTTTACATCAAGATCACTAAAACTTCCCCCAAGCCTTCCCAAAGGTTCTACTTGGCACAAACACTAATTAAAAGAATAAAACCACATCTAAGAAAGTATAGATGAATTATTTATTACTAAACAGAACCAAAAAGCAAGAAACAAAAATAAAATTTGGTTGCCTCCCAACAAGCGCTATCGTTTAACGCCCCTAGTTAGGCATAAAAGCAAGAATCGATCTAGGTATTATCATCTTTGGTATGCAATTCATAGGTGGCTCTCATAATAGATTAATAAGGTAATTTAATTTTATTTCTAGGAAAGTGTTCCATGCTTTCCTTAATGGAAATTGGAATATAATATTCCCTTCTTTCATATCAATAATTGCACTAATCGTTCTAAAGAAAGGTCTACCAAGAATAATAGGACATGTAGGATTGCAATCAATGTCAAGAAGAATGAAATCTACGGGCACATAATTCCTATTTGCAACTATAATAACATCATTAATCCTTTCCATAGGTTTCTTAATAGTGGAATCCGCAAGATGCAAATTTAAAGAACAATCATCAAATTCACGGAAACCTAACACATCACACAAAGTTTTTGGAATCGTGGAAACGCTAGCACCCAAATCACATAAAGCATAGCATTCATGATCTTTAATTTTAATTTTAATAGTAGGTTCCCACTCATCATGAAGTTTTCTAGGGATACCGGCTTCTAATTCAAGCTTTTCTTCATAAGATTGCATCAAATCATCAATGATATGTTTGGTAAAAGCTTTATTTTGACTATAAGCATGCAGAGAATTTAGCATGGATTGCAACAAGGAAATAAAATATATTAAAGATAAATTATCATAATTAAATTCCTTGAAATCCAAAATAGTGGGCTCATTGCTATGTAAATTTTTGACCTCTCCAATCCCACTTTTACCAATTTTTGCATCAAGATCTAAAAACTCCGAATCACTGAGATGCCTTTTAACTAAAGTTGACTCATCCCCAGTCCCATCATTATCAAGATTCATATTGCAAAATAAAGACTTAATAGGATACACATCAATCACTTTTAGATCTTCATCCTTATTATCATCAAAACTAGAGGAACACGCTTTTATAAAGCAATCCTTTTTAGCACGCATCCTAGCGGTTCTTTCTTTGCACTCATCAATGGAAATTCTCATGGATTTGAGAGACTCATTGATATCATGCTTAGGTGGAATAGATCTAAGTTTCTAAGAGTCAACATCAAGAGAAATTCTATCCACGTTCCTAGCCAACTCATCAATCTTAGACAATTTTTCTTCAATTAAAGCATTGAAACTCTTTTACGAAATAATAAATTCTTTAATACTAGATTCAAAATCAGAGGGCATCTTATTATTATTACCATAAGAATTGTTGTAGGAATTACCATAATTATTAGAGGAATTACTAGGATACGACCTAGGATTAAAGTTTTCTCTATACGCGTTATTACCAAAATTGTTCCTACCAACAAAATTCACATCCATAGATTCATTATTATTCTCAATCAAGGTAGACAAAGGCATAACATTAGGATCAAAAGAAACACTCTTATTAGCAAACAATTTCATAAGTTCATCCATCTTTCCACTCAAAACATTATTTTCTTCTATAGCACGAACCATTTTACTAGTAGATCTTTCGGTGTGCCATTGAGAATAATTAACCATAATATTATCTAGGAGTTTAGTAGCTTCTCCTAAAGTGATTTCCATAAAAGTGCCTCCCACGGCCGAATCTCAAAGATTTCTAGAAGCAAAATTCAATCCAGCATAAAATTTTTGTATGATCATCCACAAATTCAAACCATGTGTAGGGAAATTACGTATCATTAGTTTCATTATCTCCCAAGATTGTGCAACATGCTCATGATTTAGTTGCTTAAAGTTCATAATATCGTTTCTAAGAGAGATGGTCTTAGCGGGAGGAAAATACTTAGAGATAAAAGCATCTTTGCACTTGTTCCAAGAACCAATACTATTTTTAGGCAAAGATGAAAACCAAGTTTTAGCACGATCTCTAAGAGAAAATGGAAATAGCTTCAATTTAACAATATCATTATCCACGTCTTTCTTCTTTTGCATATCACACAAATCAACAAAGCCGTTTAGATGGGTAGCGGCATCTTCACTAGGAAGGCCAGAGAACGGATCTTTCATGACAAGATTTAGCAAAGCAATATTAATTTCACAAGATTCAGCATCGGTAAGAGGAGCAATTGGAGTGCTTATAAAATCATTATTTTTGGTATTGGGAAAATCACACAATTTAGTATTATCTTGAGCCATCGTGACAAACGATCCAACACACAAACAAGCAAGAGGCAAATAGAAAAAGAGGACGAATGGAAAAAGAGGCGAGCGGAAAAGAGGGCGAATAAAATGGCAAGGGTGAAGTGGGGGAGAGGAAAACGAGAGGCAAATGGCAAATAATGTAAGGCGAGGGATACGAGTTTGTGATGGGTACTTGGTATGTCTTGACTTGTGCGTAGATCTCCCCGGCAATGGCGCCAGAAATCCTTCTTGCTACCTCTTGAGCACTACGTTGGTTTTCCCTTGAAGAGGAAAGGGTGATGCAGCAAAGTAGCGTAAGTATTTCCCTCAGTTTTTGAGAACCAAGGTACCAATCCAGTAGGAGACTACACACAAGTCCCTCGTACCTACACAAACAAATAAGAACCTCGCAACCAACGTGATAAAGGGGTTGTCAATCCCTTCATGGTCACTTATGAGAGTGAGATCTGATAGAGATAATAAGATAAATATTTTTGGTATTTTTATTATATAGATTGGAAAATAAAGATTGCAAAATAAAATAGATCGGAAACTTATATGATAAAAGATAGACCCGGGGGCCATAGGTTTCACTAGTGGCTTCTCTCAAGATAGCATAAGTATTATGGTGGGTGAACAAATTATTGTCGAGCAATTGATAGAAAAGTGAATAATTATGAGAATATCTAGGCATGATCATGTATATAGGAATCACGTACGCGACAAGTAGACCGAAACAATTCTGCATCTACTACTATTACTCCACACATCGACCGCTATCCAGCATGCATCTAGAGTATTAAGTTCATAAGAACATAGTAATGCATTAGGAAAGATGACATGATGTAGAGGGATAAACTCAAGCAATATGATATAAACCCCATCTTTTTATCCTCAATGTAAACAATACAATACGTGCCTTGCTGCCCCTGCTGTCACTAGGAAAGGACACCACAAGATTGAACCCAAAGCTAAGCACTTCTCCCATTGCAAGAAAGATCAATCTAGTAGGCCAAACCAAACTGATAATTCGAAGAGACTTGCAATGATAAACAATCATACATAAAAGATTTCAGAGAAGAATCAAATATTGTTCATAGATAAACTTGATCATAAACCCACAATTCATCGGATCTCGACAAACACATCGCAAAAAGAGTTACATCAAATAGATCTCCAAGAAGATCGAGGAGAACATTGTATTGAGATCCAAAGAGAGAGAAGAAGCCACCTAGCTAATAACTATGTACCCGAAGGTCTGTGGTAAACTACTCACACATCATCGAAGAGGCTATGGTGTTGATGTAGAAGCCCTCCGTGATCGATTCCCCCTCCGACGGAGCTCCGAAAAAGGCCCCAAGATGGGATCTCTTGGGTACATAAGGTTGCGGCGGTGGAAATAGGGTTTCGTGGTGCTCCTGGATGTTTTCGGGGTATATGGATATATATAGGAGGAAGAAGTAGGTCGGTGGAGTTACGAGGGGCCCACGAGGGTGGGGGGGACGCCCAGGGGGGCAGGCGCGCCTCCCTGCCTCGTGGCCACCTCGTTTCTTTCTTGATGTCTACTCCAAGTCCCCTGGATCACGTTTGTTCCAAAAATAACTCTCCTGAAGGTTTCATTGCATTTGGATTCCGTCTGATATTCCTTTTTTGCGAAACACAGAAATAGGCAAAAAACTGCAATTTGCATTGGGCCTTGGGTTCGTAGGTTAGTCCCAAAAATAATATAAAAGTGTATAAATAAGCCCATTAACATCCAAAATAGATAATATAATAGCATGGAACAATAAAAAATTATAGATACGTTGGAGACGTATCAAAAACACGCAGGTTCCTTGCAGACGCTCCACCGCGAGGTTCCTTGCTCCTTCTCGGTCGTCGGGAATCTATGTTCTTCAACTCTTTTTTTACATGAGCTTTGTTCATCCTTTTGCCAACATGCGAGACATCTAGCATCAAGGTGCACGTGTCATGCAAGAAAATTGAGATAATCAGATAAGCACTGCGGAAGTGAGTTGTGCACTTCGATGGCACCTATTACAATGCAATATTTTTTCTCCTCAATGGCACGTGAATAGTACATGTACCCAACACCGAAGCACGGGATGGGGGGTAGCCATGACATGGTCAACCCTTTTTTTGGAGAGAGTACGTAACTTTGATGTGTCCCGTCAATTTGCAGAATGACGAGAAGCTTGGTTGCTACGCCTTCTCCCTCGCCAACGCGTGCGCGGTGGCTCGCAGCACGAGGAGAAACTTTTGCTTACAAGCGGTGGACGTGTTGCAGTTCATTTGGTGTCAGATTGCCAGAAGTACTACTGTAGTACCATCATTATTGTTCGACTTTCGGAAGAGGTGAAGAGCCAAGCGCAAGGTTACCTACTAACCTTAGGCTAGGCATAGTGGGAGTAACATAAGTAGGGGTACCTCCTTTTTCTATTCTAGAAACAACCACACGCGAATATTGGACGGTAGCAGCACAACAACTGAACCAATGAACTACTACTACTGGTGAGCGTTTGCTAGTATCATGTACTCTGTCTGTCCATGTATATAGGGCTTAATGCATTTTCCGAGACTAACTTTGGCCCTGTTTGGATCCATGGGTTACAGTTAGTTTGAGCTAGTTGGGGCTCAAATAGCCCTAAAGTATCCAAACATGAGGGTTAAATTGGAGCAAGTTGCCCCAAACCCACCAAAAAAAACTATCCCACCCAAGAGTCGGTAACATGTGATGAGTTAACTGACCTCAATAGACGGCGAAAACGCCAGCCCGCCGCACTTTGTTCATCCTTTTGCCAACACGCGGGACATCTAGCATCAGGGTGCACGTGTCATGCAAGAAAATGGAGATAAGCAGTGCGTAAGTGAGTCGTGCACTACGATGGCACCTAGTGCTACGCAATATTTTTCCTCCTCAATGGCACGTGAATAGTGCACGTACTCAATAACCAAGCACGGGATGGTAGCCATGGACATGGTCGGCCCTTTTTGGAGAGAGTACTAAATAATACTACTACATATTAACTTTGATGTGTCCCATCAACTCGTAGAACGACGAGAAGCACACACTGAGACTACCGACAGTGTGAGTAACATCTACACTCTTATAAAAAACAGAGTTGGTAATGATGGTGTGCCTGCCGTCCTGCAAAATAGGCTGTCCGATTTATATCTGACGGATAGGAAGGAACCTATGGCAATTTTGCAAAAAGGTACCCACACACCTCTTCACATTTGCAAATAAGGCCTTCCCTCGTTCATCCTTTTCTCTCACAAGATAAACTAGTCATACAAATGCATCTTGATGTTACGTGCAATGCACGGGAATCTTGCTAGTAGGTAGTAACATCACACATGTCTAGATAAAGTAGATGACGTGGCAAGCAATAAATGAAGAAAGAGAGGAAAGTAGTAACATCACACATATCAAGGCAAGATGTGTCTATAGCCTAATAAATGAAGTGTTGCATGTTACCACACATATGTTACCCCCCTCAGACTATTACTATAGAGGTAGTACTAACATAGACTAGTAACATGAGCATGTTACTAGTCTATGTTACTACCCATTGTGGCTAGTCTGAGGGGGGTGTCTCCAACAGTGTTCCTCGGCTCGCACCTCTTGCATCACGGTGGTCGAGCTTGGAGTCATTCATCTGGTACACGTGGCATATCAGATCTGGACACAAGGTGACGTACACCGTCAAGGTCCACGGTCAAGGGGGTCAGGGCGGACGCGACCTCTCATTGCGTCCGCCATTTGAAGCGGCGTGCCAGCCCAGGGCGCCACCTGCCACATTCAAAAACCTACATTTAAAACCGCGTGGAATGCGAGAAACCAACTCTGGCCACACACACGTCCGTTCAGGAGCAGGACGCCGGCCAAGCTCCTCCCACCATTTTGTCCACTCTTTCGGCGGCATCCGACGAGCAGGAAGAGCAGTTCTCCGGCATAAAAGCCGTCTGGGTGGCCCACCGAGCCCGGCAGTTACGAGCGATGCAGCTCGCTTCTCCACCTACCTCGCCTAGCCCATCAAATGCAGTTGCCGCACTAAGACAACGCGTGCTTCCGCAGCTAGTTTCTCCAATACATCTCGAGGAAGAGTGCCGACTTGATCCAAGCCGGCTTGTCATGGAGAACCTTTTCCTCTGTATGAATCTATAGTATTCCATTCCAATTTCTTCCCGAAACTTCCCAAGAAAAATCCCGCCTTGCATTGAATTAAACCACATGCTCCACCGCTTGTGCCAGCCCCCGTCAATTCCTTTGAGTTTCATTCTTGCGACATCAAAAGAGAAAGACTAGAAAAGGAATATATAGAACAAGAACCTTTTTAAAGCGTCGACATAAAAGACAAAACGGTCTCTCCAGCGCATAAATGGTTGTGAGTTTACGTTTTCATCATCTTTGGTAAAATCAAGTTGTCGGTGTCAAAACCGGCGGATCTCAGGTAGGGGGTCCCGAACTGTGCGTCTAAGGCGGATGGTAACAGGAGGCAGGGGACACGATGTTTTACCCAGGTTCGGGCCCTCTTGATGGAGGTAAAACCCTACGTCCTGCTTGATTAATATTGATGATATGGGTAGTACAAGAGTAGATCTACCACAAGATCAAGAAGGCTAAACCCTAGAAGCTAGCCTATGGTATGATTGTATGTTGTGATTGTTGTCCTACGGACTAAAACCCTTCGGTTTATATAGATACTAGAGAGGGTTAGGGTTACACAGAGTCGGTTACAATGGTAGGAGATCTACATATCCGTATCGCCAAGCTTGCCTTCCACGCCAAGGAAAGTCCCTTCCGGACACGGGACGAAGTCTTCAATCTTGTATCTTCATAGTCTAGGAGTCCGACCGAAGGTATAGTCCGGCTATCCGGACACCCCCTAGTCCAGGACTCCCTCTGTAGCCCCTGAACCAGGCTTCAATGACGACGAGTCCGGCGCGCAGATTGTCTTCGGCATTGCAAGGCGGGTTCCTCCTCCAAGTACTTCATAGAAGATTTTGAACACAAAGGTAGTGTCCGACTCTGCAAAATAAGTTTCCACATATTGCCATAGAGAGAATAATATTTACACAAATCTAATCTGCTGACGTATTCCGCAGCGTGACATCACACCACGGCCAAGTCTTTATTCAAATCGTTTTACTGTCCCACCTCAGCGCGTTTAGCGAGGCGATTTCCTTGGCACGTCTTGTCAAAGCAGAGATCGTGTCCCCTTATTCCGGGATTCTCATCAATACGGGCGTGGGTAACCCAACCGTACCCGTTGGTATGTTTTCTCGATCAAAGGCGAGTCCCAAACGGTCACGGGGAGGGCCCTTGGTATTCAACCTCTTATAAAGAGACCAAGGCCTTACTCCTTTCTTTCAATCTCAAACGAGTTCGCCCTTTGCCTCGAGTTCCAACACCCAAGGCTCCAGATTTCAGGCGCTTTAGACCTTCGACAATGTCCAGTTCCGACCTTCGAGGCCGATGGATGCCCTCCTCCGTCATAGAGGAGGACGTGCTAAAGTTGAGAGAGGCCAGGTTCTTGACCGGTGAAATGTCGCATAGGCTGCCTGCTCAAGGGCAGGTCATTCCCACTCCCAAGCCTGGTGAGAGTGTGGTGTTCATGTCTCACTTCCTTCGGGGGCTAGGCTTCCCGACGGATCCCTTCATGAGGGGGCTCATGTTTTATTATGGGCTGGAATTTCATGACTTAGCTCCGGAGTCCATCCTCCATATTTCCTCATTCATCGTCGTGTGTGAAGCCTTCCTCCGTATTACTCCTCACTTCGGACTATGGCTCAAGACCTTCAAAGTAGAGCCGAAGATGATCGAGGGATGGCATGCGGAGTGTGGAGGTGCTTTTGTAAGCATGAATGTTGGTGCTCCATGGCCCGAGGGCTCTTTTCAAGGGGAGTCCAACTTATGGCAACGAGAGTGGTTTTATATCACAGCTCCTAGGAGCACCAAGTAGGTGGCGCTGCCTGCTTTCCGCTCGGGTCCCCCACCACGACTGGCGTCATGGGTCAATAAGGGGCTGGACTGGGGGTCGGCAAAGGACGTGCCCCTATTGCAGGGCCGCATCCGAGATCTCCTAGAAAGAGACATCAGTCTGGTCGTGGTGACGCAGGTTATGTTAATTCGCCGAGTTCTGCTCTGCAAACGTCACCCCTCCGCATGTGGGAGTTCAACCCGGAGGGACCACGAGTTCTCCAACATTTTCTTGGCATGACGCCCACGGAGATGTACAAATTCTTCTTCGGACCACAAGTAGTGTGTCCGGATTCTATGGAGGACGCAGGTCTGAGCTGCAATCGTCCGGATACTCAAGTAAGTAGCCTTGTGCCCGGACTCGCTGTCCGTGTATTTATCATAAAATTGCCCCTAAAAGAGTTGTCCTTGAAATAGGAGTGGATAGCGAAAGCAAAGCTAATCAGGTGTCCGCCCCCCCTCCCCGAGACCACATCGGATCCCGTGCTAGTCAGGATGTTGGAGGTTGTGCCTTCGGAGGAAAGCGAGGGAGGGGACAAGGAAGCTACAGCCTCCTTGAAGGAGGTTGTCTGGAAGGGAGGAATCGAAAATTCCTCTCCTCAGGGGAAGAAGAGGACCGCCTCTGACGACCCGGAGACCATGGCCTCAAAGCGGGTGAAGAGCTCTTCGTCAGAGGGTCCTGCGCCGGGGGATACTTCGGCCGAATTATGCCCTCAAGGGGATCATCCCTCCACCGAGCCGTAAGTAGAGAGGAGTTTTTCTTTTTAAGAAATGAGAGAAATCCTTGCGTTATATCTGAGAAGAGTAATCGAAAATTTACCTTGTAGCTCGGACCTTAGCCCTTCTCAGCAGAGCTCGTCTTCGGGGGATCTTCTTCCGGAGATGATGGAGAGCGGAACGCCTCCCCCTGCCGTACCGCCTTGCGAGGCGGGTGATCCTGAGGTATCGTCGCGGAGGGTTTCTCCGAATCCGGCAGGGCTGGAAGGTAGTCATATGGCCCCCCAAAGCCCTCCGCGTCCGGCCTTCGAAAAGGGCCATCGGACGAGTCCGACACCGTCTGGTGCGCGGTCGGAGGAGCTGAAGGATCTGCCAGGGCGAGCATCTATCTCAGAGGAGCACCGTGCATTGATGGGTATGGTGATTGAGAGGATTTCATCCGCGGAGAGAAGATTGCACGAGGCCGTAAGGAGTTTACTGACAGGTTTTGAGGTACGCGAAATAATGTACCCTTTTTGGACAGTTGCGCATAAATAAGATGCACCCTGTGTAGATAGTAGCCCCTGAGACTCTGTGCGTTGTCAAAAGTGACGGCGCGCAGAGGATCATAATCTGTCGGCGTTCTAGGAACGGGGGTCCCCAGACTTGCCTGCCTGCGGCCTGCGGCGTGGCTCAAGGGGGGGCCCAGCACGGCCATCTTCATCAACACAGACCCAAGACCCTCGCGAGGGGCCAAACCTCACGGGGCGGATGACACGGAGCTTCCTCAGGCATGGCCTCATTAGGCTGGCTCACGAGGAGGCGGAGAGATCAAGGCGGGGTACCTCACAAGGTGCCCGTGACGCAAGCCATGACGACCAAGGGCGCCAGGCGGGTGCCAGCCCGCGCAGTGTCCTCCTTTCCTCTTTGGTGCAAAGGGGGCAAGCGCAGCCGCGGAGTACCGAGGCATCAGGCAAAGGTTGCCATTTCGGTGCAACGAGACCAGGACCAGGAAGACTGCAAGACGGAGGTCATCGTGGAGCCCAGGACGGTGTCACCACCAGAGCTTTGTGCAGGCGAACACTACTTTTGTCAGGGTAGCGAGTACTAGCTGTCCCCCTTCAAATTAGCCCGCCATTGTTGGCTCCCTTCCCGCTCGATATTTGGGAAGAGGACCAGGGCCTCCATAAATAGGACCAGCCACCCACAGAAGAGAGGGGTTCGGAGGGGTTAAGAGGAGAGGTTCGATAGGAGGTTGAATCGGAGAAATACAATCAGAGAGAGAGAGAAGGGTGGCTGAACTCCTCCCAGCAGTTCATCGCCCCAGCCAAGAACAGACCCTCGTGAGGCTGTTCTTCCTTGTATCATTCATCATCATCAGCCCAAGAGGCAATCCACCACACCACACACTGGAGTAGGGTATTACACCACAACGGTGGCCCGAACCAGTATAAAACCTGTGTCTCTTGTGTTGTTCTTTCCATAGCTTAGATCTTAGCGAGGCGGAGGGGTGCAGGTAGGTAGGAAGCGAAATCTCCGCGTGCACCCTAGTGTTCGAACCTCAAGGGTCTGCCGGAACCCGAAATCCGACATTTGGCGCGCCAGGTAGGGGTGCGCCGGAATTCGTCTTCCACCACCCCGTTCTCCTCCGACCATCGCACCCATGTCTGACGCTCATCGGGCCCGCGCCGAGCGCCGAGCCGCTCTCGCTTCCCGCGTCGCCCAGACGGCTCCTGTCGGCGGGCGTCCTCACCGTTCCCCGTCACCTGCCATCAACGCCACCACCGGCCCGGCGGGGGACGAGCAGCAAGCATCGTCTCAGCATCCGTCCGTGCGGCAAGACGGCCGCACCACAACTCCCTCGCTCCCCGCGGCTGGTTCTTTGTCCCACGCGCTCCGCGCACCCATGGAGGCTCGAGCTGCACTCATCGCGGCGAATGAGCTCCTGCGCTACCGCCCCGTCGACAACATCTACGAAGAATGGCTCGACCGCGTCGCCGAGCTCGTCCGCGCCGCAGGGGGCTCTCCTGTGCCGTCCGTTCCGCTGCACCGCACCCCACCCCGCGCGGGCGACGAAGCTCCAGCGGTGCCCTGGCCCCCTCCTCCTCAAGAAGGCGCCATGGATCCAAGGCGCGTGGCCCCTGAGCGGAACCCGCTCCGTCAGGTGCCAGCACAGCAAGAGCAGAGCTGCCAGGAAGTCCCTCACCCCCAAGAAGCTGCCCGGGCGCTCCCTGCTCCAGCACATCGCGACCATGCTCCTGCTCCCGCACGTCAAGACCCAGCTGCAGCGCGTGGGGACATGCAAGACCAAGCTCTCCGTCACCCAAGGCCTCCCGTGGCCACAGCAGGCTGCCGTGCCTTCACCACCGAGCTACGCAGTGTCGCGTGGCTCGGCAAGTTCAAGCCAGACCTGCCTCCTCGCTACGACGGCACGGCTGACCCTGTGGAGTTCCTCCAGCTCTACGAGCTAGGCATCGAAGCTGCCAACGGAGACGAGAAGGTCATGGCGAACTGGTTTCCCATGGCGCTCAAGGACGGGGCCTGCACCTGGCTCCTGAACCTGGCTCCAGGCACGATCTCCTCCTGGGACGAGATGCGCACCCGCTTCATCGCCAACTTCCAAGGTACTCGCGACCGGCCACCCGCCGTGAGCGACATGCGCCGCATGAAGCAACAACCCGGGGAGACCCTGCAGAAGTACATCCAGCGCTTCAACAACGCACGCCTCAAGATTCCCAGGGTGACTGAAGAGGCCATCATCTCAGCCTTCTCCGACGGCGTGCGCGATGTCAAGATGAAGGAGGAGCTGGCGATGCATGAAGACCTGTGCACTTCTTTGGAGCTGTTCAACTTGGCAACCAAGTGCGCCAGGGCTGAGGAAGGGCGTCTCTCCCTCCTCGAGCTGCCTGCCGCGGACCCGGAAGAGAAGAAGCCCAAGGCCAAGGATGTGAAGCGCAAGGGGGCTGCCGTGCTCGCGGCAGAACCAGACACCAAGCGGGGCAGAGATCAGCCCGAGCCTTCCAAGGGTAGCCGGTACTGCGTGTACCACGACCTCCACACCCACAACACCAACGAATGTCAAGAGCTCCGAGCCGTGCGAGAAGGAAGGATCGGCCGTCGCCCCAACCACGGTGACCGGGGCTACGGTCGAGGAGGAGGAAGGAGCGCAGGACGCTGGGAAGACCATGGCCCGCGCCAAGGGTGGCGCGATCAACCTCACGAGGATCGCTGGCAAGACCCGCCTCACGAGGGAGACTGGAGGGGTCGGCCTCGTGAGGATCGCCCGCAAGGCAACGCAGGCCTCCCTCCGCTGCCGCCGCAACCAAGGAGAAATGAGGACCGCCACCAGGACGAGGAGGCTGGGGGCTTCCAGGAGCCGCGCGCGATCGCCTGCATCCTGGGCGGGGCTCAAGCCCCAGCCTCTCAACGCATCTTCAAGCAGTTCGCCCGCGAAGTGAATGCAGTCCTCCCCAAGCTCGAAGCCATGCGCCCTCTCAGGTGGTCGGCGTGCGCCATCACGTTCAGCTCGGCAGATCAGCTCAAGTGTGCGGCTACAGCCGGAGTCCTCCCGGTGCTCTGTTCCCCAATCATCAGCAATGTGGTGGTCACCAGGACCCTCATCGATGGCGGGGCAGGGCTCAACGTCCTGTCCGTGGAAACATTCAACAATCTCCAAGTGCCCTACAACCAGCTTCAGCCAACCAAGCCTTTCTACGGAGTCACCGACGGCTCCACGGTCCCGATCGGGCAGGTCCGCCTCCCTGTCACCTTTGGGGCACGTGACAACTACCGCACCGAGCTCATCGACTTCGACGTCGCTCAAATTCGCCTACCATACAACGCCATCCTCGGGTACCCAGCGCTGGCCAAGTTCATGGCCGTAACTCACCACGGCTACAACGTCCTCAAGATGCCAGGAAGTGGCGGAGTCATCACGGTGCCCTGTGAAGAGAAGGATGCGGTGTGTTCCCTGGAACGAGCCTTTCAGGCCGCGTCACTAGAAGACCCAGATCGCGGAAGCAGGAGGCTTCCCGAGACCGCTCCCAAGAAGAAGAAGACATCATCCGGCCCGGCTCCTCAGGAGGCAGGCCCCTCTGGGCCCGTGCCTGCCCAGGGGGAACCTCCTTCCATCGCATAGGAAAGCGCGCCCGGTGCCCTCCTCAGGCAGGGCTCGAGGGCTCTCCCCTGGAGGGGCACCAACCTGGCTAGGGTCACGAGGGAGGCGCTTGGGCACCACATGGAGGCGTGTTTCGAAGCACGTTTCCCTCAAGAAGGAGTAAGGTAAGGAGAGCCAGACCCTCAGGAGTTCGTCAGCAAGGCCATTCAGGAGCTACAGGAGTCAAGAGTCATGAAAGGCGGCCGCCGTCTACCAGAAGTGGCTCCCCATCCAGGCAAGGATGGCGGGCTGCGCGTCTGCATCGACATACCAGGGCTCAACCGAGTCGCCTCTCTGGAGCGCCTCTGGCCCTCGCGAGTGGGGCGCTGCAGAGGTCCACCCCACAGCTACGTTCGCATGCCTTACGGCTTGCCGAACGCGGCTGCCACGTACCAGCACCTCATGACGGGCATCATGGAGGCACAAGAGGCCAGGCGTTCCGCAGCCCTGGCGGAGATGGAGATGGTCCGCGGGGAGCCGCCAGCACCTCCGGAGCCTCCCGAGGCCCCCAGGCTTGGGGGTTCGTGAGGATCGGCTTCCGCAGCCCACCGAGTCTGCTACACCAACACCCCTTCGTCCTCAACGTCATCAGGTGACATCTTTCAAGTTTCACTTCTAGCTGGGAGCGCCCCCCAGGGCTGCATTATTCCCAGGCCGTGTGGGTCCGTCCCTGCGGCATGTATCCCTTTTATTTCATGTTGCTAGCTTACCTTATTGGGGGCGCCCCTCGGGCTGCATGATCCCCAAGTCGCTCGGGCCAGATCCAGCGGCTTGTATCCCATTTGCGTTTATTCACGGTTATGCGTTATACCCACCATGTTAGATTATTTAATGCCGGTCCACGGCACCTCTTCTTCTCCATGCTGACCACTTGCACGTTAAAGGGGGGGGGTACCTGAGCATCGCGACTCAGGGCTCTTACTGGCTCTCCAGCCCTCACCCTCTGGCCTTGTCCACGGCATCGCGACCTGGCATACCAGTGACGGCTGAGACCAGCTCGAGGGCCGGGACCCGAGGACGTAGAGTGCCGACATCTAACCGAATTTGCAGGGACACATCACAAGATAAGGCCCAGTGCCAGGCGCAACCCTCCTAGAGGTAGGGCCCCGTGAGTCCCGCGCTGGCTCACGGGTGCCTAGATACACCTCGCCAGGCCCTACCGTGCCAGCCACGTGTCAGGGCAGGGCTGTACACGCCCCAGGGGCTCCTCCCGGAGGGGCCCCCCCTCACACGTACCAGTGGAAGCACCATGCTCCGTGCTGGCTGACGACACTGCCGAGGAGCGGCTATGCCCGTACACATACGTAAGCGCTATGCTCCGCGCTGGTGATAAACAACTGAGGGTGGCCCCCGGGCCGCATCAACCTCAGGGAGCCCAGAGCTCAGTGTCTAGCCTCATCGCAACGCCTCCCCTCGGGAGTGCCGCGCGAGGGGGCTGGGCACGGGGGATGCGCCTAGGTCACGCCTAGACGCACGCCGCCCAGCCGGGCCCCCCGGGGCCTGGTTCGTCGCGCGTCTCTCCCCGAGCGGAGCCAAGGTACGAAGGCCGTTTGAGCGTCAAGGGGGGCTCCTGAGCATCGTGACTCAGGAGCCTAACTAGTCACGTAGCCCCTCACTCCTTGGCCCCGTCCTGGTTTCCGGTCGGGACTAACGCTGGGTGAGGTATGCGCGCGGCCGGGCTCTGCAGACGTAGAACGGTAGATCCACCCACTTCACACCTCCCTACTTGCTGTTCATGCGCCAAGGGGGACTTCTGAGCATCGCGACTCAGGAGCCTAACTTGTCACGTAGCCCCTCACTCCTTGGCCCCGTCCTGGTTTCCGGTCGGGACTAACGCTGGGTGAGGTACATGCTGGGCCGGGCTCTGCCGGCGTAGAACATAAGCAAGTAGGAAGGAAAAGCGCAAATTTCGAGGTATTCAAAAGCAAATATTACAGTCCACACTGTTATCTCAATGCCAAACGCAAGTTTAAACGCCTCCCAGAGGCATGATACATGTGCAGGAATTAAAGGCAGGACAGGAGCCACGACGGAGTCACTTGTCGGCGGAGGAGCAGTGCGGAATGGGTTCGCCTTACAGAGCAGTGGGGTCGGCAGCGCCTTGCTTCGGCTTGGTGCTGAAGGCCTGGAACTTCCCCAGCAGAGCCTCCGCGCGACCCTTCATGGCCTCGGCAGCGGCAGCGGCACGCTCGCCGCTTACTGGCTCCAGCAGGCTGTCGAGGTCGACGCCGGGATCGCGAAGGTAGATGTGGTTGAGGACCCGCGTCAGTGCTGCAGAAGACAGGACACGCACGTCGGCCTCAGCCGTGGGGCCAAGGCCAAGGGAGACATCTTCGAGAGCACAAAGCAAGAAGGGATGGACTGGAAGGGCGCGCGCCATTCCGTACTTATAGCCGGCGAAGGCCAACCGCCGACCTCCACGATCGCAGGTAATCATGACCCGCTTTGCATGCAGGGACTTGTCCAATCCGTGCAGTTGCCGAGGCGCCATGGGGAAGTGGAGACGCCCACGTCCAGTCAACCACCACGCGGCGCCCAAGGCCGCAGGCTGTTAGGGCCCGCGGCGCTTCGCTCTTGCCCTTCCACCTTCCTGCACGGCCAAGTCCGGGCGCGCCTTGGGCCCGGGGGCTACTGTCGGCGTTCTAGGAACGGGGGTCCCCAGACTTGCCTGCCTGCGGCCTGCGGCGTGGCTCAAGGGGGGGCCCAGTACAGCCCATCTTCATCAACACAGACCCAAGACCCTCGCGAGGGGCCAAGCCTCACGGGGCGGACGACACGGAGCTTCCTCAGGCACGGCCTCATCAGGCTGGCTCGCGAGGAGGCGGAGAGATCAAGGCAGGGTACCTCACGAGGTGCCCGTGACGCAAGCCATGACGACCAAGGGCGCCAGGCGGGTGCCAGCCCGCGTAGTGTCCTCCTTTCCTCTTTGGTGCAAAGGGGGCAAGCGCAGCCGCGGAGTACCGAGGCATCAGGCAAAGGTTGCCATTTCGGTGCAACGAGACCAGGACCAGGAAGACTGCAAGACGGAGGTCATCGTGGAGCCCAGGACGACGTCACCACCAGAAGCTTTGTGTAGGCGAAGACTACTTTTATCAGGGTAGCGAGTACTAGCTGTCCCCCTTCAAATTAGCCCGCCATTGTTGGCTCCCTTCCCGCTCGATATTTGGGAAGAGGATCAGGGCCTCTATAAATAGGACCAGCCACCCACAGAAGAGAGGGGTTCGGAGGGGTTAAGAGGAGAGGTTCGATAGGAGGTTGAATCGGAGAAAGACAATCAGAGAGAGAGAGAAGGGTGGCTGAACTCCTCCCAGCAGTTCATCGCCCCAGCCAAGAACAGACCCTCGCGAGGCTGTTCTTCCTTGTATCATTCATCATCATCAGCCCAAGAGGCAATCCACCACACCACACACTGGAGTAGGGTATTACACCACAATGGTGGCCCGAACCAGTATAAACCCTGTGTCTCTTGTGTTGTTCTTTCCATAGCTTAGATCTTAGCGAGGCGGAGGGGTGCAGGTAGGTAGGAAGCGAAATCTCCGCGCACCCCAGTGTTCGAACCTCAAGGGTCTGCCAAAACCCGAAATCCAACATAATCCCAGGTCTAATATGCCGCCTTCATACGTAGGTGGCGAAGTGTCCGGTGGCCAGCCGGACTGATGAAGTTGCCGAGCTAAAGCGGCAACTTGACGTGGCAGATGCCAACATCGCGCTTGTCAACAAGCGGCTTGACGAGGCACAAGGTATGTAATTCCTCCGACGACACCTGGTAAGAGGAGCTTTATGCCAGTATCTTACAATGTGTGCGCTTGATGCAGATGGTGCTGCTGCCATGGAGAATCTTCAGGTGGAACTTGCCCGAGCCAAGGAGCAAGCCAGGAAAAGTGATACGGCTACCTTAAAGGCAATTGAAGAGCTGAAAGCCGAACAAGCTGCTCACTGTCGAAGCAAGAAGGAAATGGCCGAGATGGCCGTGAAGCTGAAGAACGTTTCTGACCGTTGCAAGCTTCTTGAAAAAGAAGATCGGGCGGAACAGACGGACCTGGAGAAGGCCGTTGCCGATGCCAAGGATGCTCGCCGTGCGATGAGAGCTATGAAGGAGGAGCTGCGTCAGGCCGGAGAGATCGCGGCTGGAAACCCTTTATGCTGCGGAGGAAGTTCTGTGATCCTAAACATGCTCCGTTAGACCGGATGTGGAGTACGGCGGACACCTATCTGGATTTGGCAGCGAGTGCCGCAGATTCGGCCGAACACTTCCGAGATCAAGAAGACCACGAAGTGGAAAAGCTCTTTTGGTCGCAGTTCCACAATCCGGAGCGTCCGCTGTCATTAGCCGATCGTTTGGCCGAATGGGCCGAGCTAAATAGGTTGTCCGGACTGACCATGAAGTATGTCATGAGTCATCTGTGGCCAGAGAGGCCAGAGCCGAAAAGTTATTTCAACTTGGTGCAGCTGTTCCTTGGTGCGGCGCCACATATCAATGCGATGAAGAGGTCAGCGTGCATAGAGGGTGCGCGGATGGCTCTTGCCCATGTCAAGACATACTGGGCGGAAATGGAGGCCACCGCTGTTGCATCCCCAGACTCGGATGGAAGCCGAGTACCTGTCGAGCACTATTTTCAGGAAGTTCTGCAAGGCGCTGGTTTAATAGAGACACAGTGCTCGAAGGATACTATATTCGAATAGCATATATTATTGTAAAACAATATTTTGATAAATTGCAGAAGCTTTTTATACTTGTGCCTGCAAGTATTATAATACCTCCTGTGCGGCCGTTTAACATATATGTATATATAATCTGAAAGATGGCAGTCGTCGGCTTCAGCTCCCCACGCACATAATGCAGGGGTGTTCGCAGAAGGCCCATTTTCACACTTGATCCAACGTCTTGGTCCTACAAAGGAGGTGATAGCGCAGCGAACTAGGCAATCGGACTATGATGCTTTATCACTTTCACTTAGCCATAGGAGTTTGACAGTGAGGCTACTTATATAGCCCCTGGTGGCGCCTGCGCTCGCCCGAACTCGGGGCGCGTATGTGCCTGGCCGGGAAGCGGCCCTTCGTTAATGCGGAGGAATCCTAAAGATTACGGTAACTCATCGAGTGGTTGACCAGTCTCACGCTATATCATGAAAGTCAGTTTTCGGCTTTCTCTACTGAGGTGCTCGCCTGGCCGAACCGGGGCACACTCGCACTAGTTCTCCTGGTGCCGCCTTAGCCGATAGAGCGGAACGTAAGGTAGCAAAACACAGGAGCCGGGCAAACCCAACATTTGACCAAAGACATGATTCGGAGCTGATGCATATAAGGCCAAACTCGCGACGCCGAACACTCCCTAAGGTATTCGGTCTTTATGAGGGCGGGCGGGATAACGCCCTTAGTAATAAGCCCCTAGTGTCTAGGTACGCGCAAAACTCTGACGTGGCCACATGCCAAAACGCCAGCCTCCTCCTTGGTTATATCAAGAAACCAGGGGATGTGTATCAACAAGAGACAGTAAAAAAGGTTTACGCAGGGTCTTAATCTGAAAAGAATCCTTGGAACGGGTCCCTGCTGCACGTCTGCGCCTGTGTCTCCGTTGTGCCGTATCCTGGACGGGCGTAGCATGGTGTTCATCTGTAAAAGAGAGGAACTTAGTTAAAGAAAGATCATGCCGAACATGAGTTATACTAAATAAGCAAAGTATAAATCGAAATGGGTAAAATTGAGCTTTATTGTCTCTTGTTTTATATGCGCGGAGCCCCTAGTACAGGGGTATACAGCTATTAAGCCTTTATCAATTGTATGTTTATGCCGAACTTGTCTAGCTGTGTCCGTGGTCTTGACGACCTGTTTATGTGCTATGGCTGGTGAAGCCGCTTTATTGTGGGGCTGTCAAGGCAGCTGCACTGTCTTCCGCGCGGGAGGAACACTCAATGTTTTCCCTTTAATGAGATGATGCCTTGTGGACCGGGCATCTTAAGCGTAAGAGATGCATAATGCGGTATTGCGTTAAAGCAGGCGAAAGCTTCACGCCCCAGCAGTGCTTGATAGCTACTTGAGAATGGGGCGATGTGGAAGTTAGCTGTTCGTGACGGAAGTTATCGGGGGAGCCGAACATAACTTCTAGCCGGAGAGAACCCATACAACGGGCATCTGGGCCTGGCATTACCCCTTGAAAGGAGGTTTTGCTATGGCGAATTTTTGTTGGGTCTATCCCCATGTTGCGGATTGTGTCCTGGTATAACAGGTTTAGACCACTGCCACCGTCCATCAGGACATTTGTAAAGTGGAGTCCGCCGATTATTGGATCTAATACCAAGGCAGTCCAGCCTGCGTTCCGGATACTTCTAGAGTAATCCTGATGGTCGAAGGTGATCGGTTTTAACAACCATTGGCGAGACTCCTTTGGGATAGGCCGTATGGCGCGTATCTCTGTTGGCGCCATTCTGTTTGTCACGTGAAGTAAGTTTACTGTTTTGACTTCTTGTGGGAAATCCTTTTGTTTCCTGGTGCTCTGCTTGTGGGGTTCATTGTCGTCCTCACTTGGTGTGTCGAGCCCCTTGTGTTCGGCGTTGAGTTTGCTGGATTGCTTGAAAACCCAACAATCTCTGTGGGTATGGTTCGCAGGCTTCCGGGGAGTACTGTGTATTTGACATATCTTGTCCAAGATTTTGTTTAAGTTGGATAGCTCGTCCCTGTTATCCTTGAGGGGCGGCTTTCTCTAATTCTGCCGCGAGCTTTTGAATCCGGCGTTGACCGCCGTGCTCTTTGGGCTGTTTACCTTATTCCGGCGCTGGTCCTTGCTGTGTCGGGGTTTTCCGTTTCCATCCCTATCTTCGGATGTACTTGGGTCGCTGGTGCTACATCTTGCCAACCAGCTGTCCTCTCCTGCGCAAAAGCGGGTCATGAGGCTTGTTAATGCGGCCATTGTTCTTGGCTTTTCTTGGCCGAGGTGTCTGGTGAGCCATTCGTCTCGAACGTTATGATTAAAAGATGTTAGGGCTTTGGCGTCCAGATAGTCGACTATCTGATTCTTTTTAGTAAGAAATCTGTTCCATAATTTCTGGGCTGACTCTCCGGACTGTTGAGTTATGTGACTGAGATCGTCTACATCCAGAGGGAGGACATAGGTCCCTTGAAAATTTGCCCGGAAAGCATCCTCAAGCTCTTCCCAACTTCCAATGGTGTTTTCGAGAAGGCTTTTGAGCCAATGCCGGGCTGGCCCTTTAAGCTTGAGGGGTAAGTATTTTATGGTGTGGAGGTCATCTCCTCTGGCCATGTGTATGTGGAGGATATAATCCTCGATCCAGACCCCAGGGTCTGTTGTTCCGTCGTACGCCTCTATGTTTACGGGCTTGAATCCCGCTGGAAATTCATGGTCCAGCACCTCATCGGTGAAACATAGGGGGTGTGCGGCACCCCTGTATTTGGGTGTGCCGTGATGTTTGGATATTTGTTGTGTTGCATTGCTTACTAGAGCTTTCTTTCTTGGCCCGTAGATAGATCTGGCCGGGCCATCTTTTTGATGTGGATCCCTTGGTGGATCGCCTGCTGGCTTGTGTGCGGCGCCGCTTGCCACTCCATGCTGGCCATGCGGTCGTCTATCCGACCGGGTGGCTTTCCTATTTTTTGACTGCGGGGGCTCTAAGGCCTCCTCGTCAAATTCAGGCAGTAGCTTTCGCTTTGGATAGCTTTTTGTGCGGCGACTGCCGCCATATTTGTCTGCGGTGTTGTGTACTTTGCTCCATCTGATGCTGAGTGCATCTTCCGCAGTTTTGAGCTTTCGCTTCTGCTTTTTCAGGCTACGCGCAGTGGTGACGAGCCTTTTGTGGAGGTTCTTCTGCTCCATGAGCCTATCCGGCGTAAGGTCGTCCGGACTATTGTTTTCGCCGGGGACGGGGTGTTCGGTTTGTTTATCCAAGGTGCCCTGTTCGGACGGTTGCTCGAAGGCATGTTCATCATCCGCCGGCTCGTCCTGCTCTATGGCTGGGTCTGTATGGCTGCTGTCTCTGTCGAGGCAGGTCTTGGAGTGGCGCTTACGTCGCCGCTTTGATTGCTTTTCGAGTGAACGATCCCTCATTGCATCCCTGTGTTCCTCATCGTCGCTTCCTTTGGGTGTGTCCACCATGTATACATCATGAGATGAGGTGGCTGTCCAGTGCCTTATAGGCGTTGGTTCATGTTCATCTCCTACATCGTCGTCCATACCGTCGATGTCTTCGGAGTCGAAGTCGAGCACATCGTTTAAATTATCGACAGTGGCTACGAAGTGGGTGGTGGGTGGGCTTTGAATTTCTTCATCATCCGCATCCCAACCTTGTTGACCATAGTCCGGCCAGGGCTCTCCTGATAAAGAGAGAGACTTTAGTGAATTCAGAATATCACCGAAGGGCGAGTGCTGAAAGATGTCCGCGGTGGTGAACTCCATGATCGGCGCCCAATCGGGTTTGATCGGTAGGGGCGCGGAGGGCTCGGAGTCTGGAGAGGAGTCCGGCTCCTTGGAGTCACGGGCTTCGCAGAGAATAGGGCTGGTGTTCGGATCGATCGCCGTAGACATTGCAGCCCCCGAGGCGGTGTCCAACCACCCATCCTCGATTGGCGCAGTTGGCTCTGAATTAAGGGTCGAAGCAGATGCGGGTGCGGCCTCCAGGGCACTGTTCGGCAGCAGAGCTAGATCATGCCCAACGTGACAGTGCGGCGCGCTCGGCTGCGGCTCGAATCCATCGAAGATCAAGTCTCCGCGAAGGTCCGCTGTGTAGTTTAAACTTCCAAATATGACCTGATGGCCAGGGGCGTAGCTTTCGATCTGCTCCAGATGGCCAAGCGAATTGGCCCGTAGTGCAAAGCCGCCAAATACTAAGATTTGTCCGGGGAGAAAAGTCTCACCCTGGATCGCATCGTCGTTGATGATCGGAGGAGCCATCGGGCCTAAAAGTGATGACACAGAGGAACTCTCAATGAAAGCACCAATGTCGGTGTCAAAACCGGCGGATCTCGGGTAGGGGGTCCCGAACTGTAAGTCTAAGGCGGATGGTAACAGGAGGCAGGGGACACGATGTTTTACCTAGGTTCGGGCCCTCTTGATGGAGGTAAAACCCTACGTCCTGCTTGATTAATTTTGATGATATGGGTAGTACAAGAGTAGATCTACCACGAGATCAAGAAGGCTAAACCCTAGAAGCTAGCCTATGGTATGATTGTATGTTGTGATTGTTGTCCTACGGACTAAAACCCTTCGGTTTATATAGACACCAGAGAGGGTTAGGGTTACACAGAGTCGGTTACAATGGTAGGAGATCTACATATCCGTATCGCCAAGCTTGCCTTCCACGCCAAGGAAAGTCCCTTCCGGACGTGGGACGAAGTCTTCAATCTTGTATCTTCATAGTCCAGGAGTCCAACCGAAGGTATAGTCCGGGTATCCGGACACCCCCTAATCCAGGACTCCCTCACAAGTCCTGATACTACCACTTGGATCTGGAACCTACATGCAGATGCTCACAATTTCGATATGAAGTAGTATAATTGCTAGAAAATTCAGTATTTCATTGTGGAATTCTAAAATAAAGTAAGTTCCTTTTTAAGTACATGCACGTCTTGTTTGATCGGTGAAAGACTTCCTTTGTTGAAATGTTCTATTCCCAAAATTCCTAAAATAAAAGGAAAAAACTTTCCACTAATCGAAGACACATTGCCCCAAATGCCTCTAGAAAGATCCAAAGTAATTCGAGCTGTAATTGTACGTACATGTAAAGAGTTCAAATGTCTAAATTTAACAATTCCTGGACCCTTTTTATCTTTTCTGTATCGGGGATCGTGAAAATAAGTGAACAGCCCAACCCTTGGAACCACCTACAGCTCCAGGTGGCGAAGAGCCGACATCGAGGTGCCAAACCTTCCTGTCGATTATTTTTTTTGTTGCAGGAAAACCCAAATTAAAACTTTTATTTTATAGCGAGCGCAATTTCTAGTAAAAAATCATGTGTCCTTCCACTTAGAAAGTCAAGAAATTCTCATCGGAACATCGAGAAATTGTGCATATAGAAAACTCTAAAGAAAGAGAAAAAGGAGACCCATGCCATGATTTTCAAATCTTTTCTATTTATGGGAGCACGGCGGCACGAGCATCATCGCTGCCCTCGACGCTACCGCGTCGTACATCGCCTCCAGTGTCTGCGACTGCGCCATCCGTCGTCGACGCGCTCGTAGCCATGACATGCAGGCAGAGAAAGAAGCCGCCGCTGACGTCGATGAGGTGATGCGGCTACACGGATGTCGACGAGGTGACGGGCAGCACGTCCCCGCCCGCCGCCATCATCGAGGAGAAATAGAACACGGGAGGCCGCCACCGATTGTATCCCATGAAGGCCACCGTCGAGGCGACGCCGGCGATACATCGGTGTCTTGCACAATTCTTCTTCTGCCGGATGCTGGAGGAGGACAAAGAGATCAGGCGGCGACCATTTAGATTAGGTATTTTAATTCTACCAGGCTGGTTGTAATGGGAGTATTATAAGTAGTATCATGCATGCCAACTAGTAGTAGGCAAATTTGATGAGGTGGCATAGAATTAAATGAAGAAAGAGAGAGTTGAGTATCATATTATGATACCATATGGAATTAAGACCTCTTCCAATGGAAATGTGCTGAGGTGCTAAGTGCATTAAATGGCTTAGCAAATCAAGTCTCCAATACATAGCAGGTGCTTAGTTTGTTGTTGCTAAGCTTGCTTCATTTAATTAGCTATAGACTCAAAATTGTCTTTCCACCGTTTCTTCCTGGGGTCACCAAACTAGTCTCTCTCTTCTTAATTAACTTGCCACATCATATTTTATGCCTACGTGGCAGGCTTAGCAGCTATACATGGTGGAGCACTGGGAGAGGCCAAGGCTGGTCATAGTGGGGAGTAACTTATAGTACTGCCCCTCCCAATGCTCCACCTTGTACAGGTGCTAAGGCTGCCATGTAGGCAAAAAATCTAATGTGGCAAGGTAATTAAGGGGAGAGAGATGAGTGTGGTGACCCCAGGAAGAAACAATGCCAAGCATGGGAACCTAGGAAAAACACTTAAATGGAAGAATCCCACCAATGCATGAAGAACTTTAGTTGCAAAATCATTAAATGAAGGATACTTAGCACCAACAAGTTAAGCACATATGCATTTGGGGTCTTTAGTTGCTAAAGTATTTAATATGCTTAGCACCTCATGTAAGCACTAATGCATTGGAAGCAGCCTAACATATTACTATGTTACTCTAAAGATCTCTCTCCTCATTAACTACATGCCACATAAGTTACTAGTACCTAAGTTACTCCCACTATGAGGCGGGCGACGAGCTGACGAGGTAGCCCGACGACCCCTTAAGCTTCAAAGGCACCCACATGATCTCCTCTCCTCATAGGGAAGGTCGGGGTCCATTGGATACATCTCCGACGACATCTGCGGCTTCCGTTGGCGTCGTTGCCATTTCATTAGTGTAAATAATTAGTCAATTCCTAGTCAACAATCAAAACAGCCTAAACTCTAACATGTGAACACTAAAACCGCTCATGGGGGTGATGTACCCATTTTTAGGTATTTGAGGGTAAAAATCATACCGAAATAGACTTTGGGGGGTTATTTGTCCATCAACTTACATTTGAGGGTGAAAAATATACTCCACTTATTTCAATGGTCCGCTGGTCAGAGTATTCTTTTTAGATTTATAACATACGGGACCGACTGTGAGCGAACCGACCTCAATCGATGGCAAAATCGCCTGCCGGACGCACTTTGAGAGAGAGGAGGAGCAAGAAGCGATACGGGCTGGTCGTGTCATGCAAGAAAATGGCTGGTCTCATGTTTAAAACTTGTTGTACTATAGTAGAGGTATATGTAGATGTAGATGTAGTGTAGACGTAGATGCAGATGTAGATGTGCATGTTGAGATGTAGAGATAAGTGAGACTCACCAATGGTCACCAACGTAGGCCGAGTACGTGCATGAATCACCCACAAAAAAGGAGTACGTGCACGAACAGAAAAATTACACGCAAGGACGCACGTACTCTGTGCCTCATACCCTAACACACGCGCGCGGGTACACAGTGGAGCTCATTTCTGGATGAAGAGGCAGCTCACGTGATAATTTGACGCGTTTGGTAGTTATTCACTTAGTGGAGGGTCGGGAACCACGCGTGGACGAATCAAAGTTCGACCATAACGCGGTGGCGTGTTTGTTTTTATTTTTTTTCTTCAATGGAACATACGCATTTTTCTTGAATGGCACGTGAATCGTGCACATACTCAATGATGGAGTACAGGATGGGATGGTAGCCATGGACATGGTCGGCCCTTTTTGGAGACTACTGCACTGGTACTTTGATGTACATTTTGAAAAAAACTACTACTTTGATGTGTCATGTCAACTCGCAGAATGATGAGAAGCTTGCTTACTATGCCCTCTACATAGCCCACACTTTGTACGGCTAGTTATAGTGGGAGTCACTTAGCGCACTCCATTTTTTTGCTTATGTGGCAAGTAGTTAATGAGAAGTGGTAACATAATATGTTACTGTAACATAGAGTTTTCCAAGACAAGATGAGTCTACAAGGTAATAAATGAAGCCATCATACTTTGTGAGTATGGGAGCACATGATATTTCCCTGCCTTGACCGATCCCAAGTTGGCTTCTCAGCTTCTTGGCCCAACAAAAACCCCTCCCACTCCCACGCGCACTTCCCACCGTCGCCAGCTGAGCCCACCGCTCCACATTGATGGCAAGTCAGGGCGACACGACCTCTCATTGCTTCCGCCGTTGAAGCGGCGCGCCGACCGAGGGCACCGCCCGCTGCACGCCCGGCATTTCAGACTACACAGTGGAGAGTAACTTTAGAGCAAGTACTACAATTAGATGACATAAGGATTTAAATATAGTATTTGTGCTTAGTTGAAGGAGAGAGAAGAGGAGAGAGAAGGGAAGCGGGTTGTAAACTTGTAGCCGGTTGTAGCAGGAGCTCCAACATACTTTGTGAGACAAAAGGTGGGGCCATTATTAATGATATAGTATTATACTAAAGGGACTAACTATTGTACTAGCTGGCTATTAGGTTGGTTCTAGATGATGTGTCAACTTCATATAGCCGGATGTTGGCTATACTATTAACCATGTTCTAAGTGTTGTGTGAGTGGGACTAAAGTTTAGTCCCATACTGCTAGGTGAGTGTGAGTTGCACCACTTTATAATGTGATCTATTCTAGCATTTGCATGAGCATGATAATAGGAAACCTACATGCGCACTCTTCGGGAATGAGCCTGTCCAAGGACAAAAGATATCCACGTGGTTTATATTTTTGTTGGTCGAAAAATTTATTAAGTCATTAATTAATAATTAATGGACACCTTAATTACTCAGCCGTTTCTAATTCTTTTGGATAGTGGGTCTATTATTGACTTGGACATGGGGTTTGGGCCAAAGGCCTACTATTATACTTGCTCTTTACTCGCACGAGCGACCTGACAGGCTCTACCCTAGCCGCCACTGTATCATATGGTTTCGCACCGTTCAAGATCTTAGCGCCGCCACACAATTCTTCTCCAGCCCTCCTTCCGGCGTGCACCGTGAGAAGGGACAGCAGTCCTCCGAACCCCGCCTTTCATGATCCTGTACAGGAGAGGGGCGATCAGGTTTTTGGGGAGCACACTCCTGTGACTGCCGCCAGCGACGACTTCCTCGACGATAGCCTTCCTCCCCGACCTCGGTAACCTCTTCATCAACGACATGAGTAACAACATCAACCACAGCGGTTCTGCTCCCGCTGTACAGTATGTGATTCTGTCCTCCTGGTTTAGTCTGCATCATTACTTTGATCTTTGGAATTGTCGTCATGATCTATTTACCGTCGATTCGGATTAAATCTCATAGTAAATTGCTCATATATTCAACAATCCAATCCAAAAACCTGATTATAGGCAATTTACTCCGAGTGGTTTTGTTGCGCTTTTGAAGCGGCCTACTTTTAAGGGGGTGCAATATAAAAGGTGGCGCACAAGAGCAGTATATTGGTTTCAGATCATGTACTGCTATGACGCCGCTAAGGGTAAGCCCGAGGGCGATCTTAATCCTACACAGCAGGACGCTTTTGAGAACATGGATACCCTCTTCAAAGTCGCCCTGCTGAGTGTTCTTGACGATTCCATTGTGGATTCATATATGTCGTTTGACAGCGGCAAAGACATGTGGGCTACGCTCGAGGCCAATTTTGGGGCCTCGGGCGCTGGCAACGAGTTGTACGTCATGGAGCAATTCTGTGACTACAAGATGACCGATGAGCACTTTGTTGTTCAGCACACTCATGAGATACAATCACTCTCTAAGGAATTGGAGTACTCTAAGTGTGTGTTGCCGGACAAATTTGCTGCTGGGACCATCATTGCCAAGCTTCCACCTTCGTGGAACGATTTTGCTACTTCTTTGAAAAACAAGGGACGTGAGTTTTCCGTTTCGGATCTCGTTAGCACTCTTGAATTTGAAGAGAAGGCGAGAGCAAAAGACACACGTGCTCGGGTCACTGAGGGAGCTTCTAGTGCCCACATGGTACACGAGAGGAACTTCCAGCCCAACCAGGCCCAAAACAACAAGAACAAATCTCAGGGGAAAGGCAAGTTTGATGCAAAGAACAAGCCGTCACATTCTACCAACTTTCAAGAAGAATTATCATGATGGGAAGGGATACAAACCTCAATTTTGGTAGCACCGCACAAAATTTATATGGCTACATCTACCTGCTGTCAGCTAACCTCATGGTGCTCCAGGTATTCCTACATTCGTAACTAGGTACAATGACCACCGCAAGATGAAATAAGCTTATTCTTACGTTGAGTAGCAAACAAGCAGTGCAGACAAAGGTGGAAATCAACCAAGGAATTATGAAATTATATATAATCTTGCTCAAGCAGGTCAGTATCCCCTTCGTCCAGATGATCGTGTTTTGTCATGCCGAGCTATTGATATGTGTTATTGTTTTGCAACACCGTTTAAGTATAGCTATTGTTTTCCTATCTTTTCAGATTCAGGACAATGAAGATGATTTTAGGGGAACTACACAATATGGATTCATGTTGAGTCATCTCTATTGCCTCATGTGTTTGCTGCAAATGTGTCAGCATCAATTGCAAGATGAGGCAGCTAGCTAGCTGTGGAGTTGCCAACATGCTCAAAGTGCTTGCAACATTGAGAAGAAACAAGCATGCCCAGGAAATTAATGCGTGCGCAGAGAGGCCCTTTTCTCAAAGAAGCATCGACCGATTTTCTTTATTTCCACACCTTCTCATAGCTTTGTATTGGTTATAGTATGGTGAATCATTGAGATGCATAAACATGCTGAACTTTTGTTCTTCTGAATGTTAGTATGCATACCGTATCTTCTGAAGCTTAGTTTAATGTGAATGTTAACTAGCCTGTGAACCTTTACAATCTAGTAAGTATATTGTAGGCCAGTTATTTGACACCTCACTTTGCCGCGCTACGCGACCAGTGTGAGTGTCTGCATCTAGTACCGCATCCTCTAATTTGGTGGATACCAAGTTGAAAAAGGTTACCGATTAGTAGCCATAAGCTGGAGGCGTTTCTTTTTTTTCGAATGGGAAATAAGCTGGAGAGTGTCTCGGGCTGCCTCTAGTGTTAAGGCCCTCCAGTATGAAACACGGGCAGCTGACTGGGTTGATACAAAAGCCTATCCATCTTAAAGCTCATTTGTTTTTGTTTTTTGCGAGGACAAGCCCATATTTCTTGAAGAGGGGGCGATCCCAGAAAAAACCCTCCTTCCTCCTCGCTTCCACTTATACTACAGCTCGCTAGACTCTCCCGCTTCTATCGCCCCCAATCCCCCCGCTCCCCATCTTCCTCACTCGTCCAGAAACCCCCATGTAACGCCCGGATAATTAGGCTACAGTAAAACTCTCCTAATGATGCCATGTCATCGGTGATTACTGTTGCTAAACTTTCGTTAGTTCAAACCGATTCAAAAATCAATTCATAAAATGGCAAACAACAAAAGTTTTTAAAAGTTGAAACCAAAAATGTTCGGTGGGTGCCAAATATTGCACTGGTGATTATGGTGAAGTAAACACATTTTTAGAAAATTCCTAAATACTTTAAAATGAAATAAAACAGAAAAGAAAATAAATAAAAAGAAAAAGGAAAACACAAAAACAAAAGAACTAACAAAAAGAAAAAAAGAAAAAGGGGGGAAGCACCCCCTTCCCCTGGGCCGTTCGGCCCAATCGGGCCACCAGGCCAGCCCACCTAACCCCTCTACTAACCCCACCAGGGGGAAACCCTAACCTACCCACTCCCCTCCCCTCCCCACGACGTGCCCCCCTCCTCCCCCGATCCAGATCGGATCGGGGCTCGTGACGAACTGCCCCCCCTCTCGCGACGCCAGCGCCCCACTCCCCCCATCTACTCGTCCCCGACGCAGGCGACCGTCCCCGACTCCGCCCTTGCCCCCGACGACCCCGCCGCCTGGATCGATGCCGCCCCGGTCCGCCAGCGCCTGTCGACGACACGACCTCGCTGGACTGCTCCTCTCCGTCGACCTCGTCCCCGGCATCCTCCCCGCACCACCACAACTCCGTCGCCGCCCGTCGTCCCCATCCCCCACCCCGAGCCTCCCTGAGCAGGCTGCCCCGTCCCTACTCCCCGCCGTGAGCACGCTCCCCTTCCCCCTCTGTTCCCTCGTCACCAAACACGCCTGCGCTCCGGGCTACATTCACCCAGCACGGCGCGCCAACGCGCTCGCCCACGCCCGTCGTCGCGCCCCGGCGCCCCTGATGCTGCTCCTCGCGCCACCCCGTGGTCGTTCACGCGCCGCCTGGTGCTCGTGCTCGCGGTGAGCACGCACGCACCCACGCGCTAGCCTCACCTGTCGTCCGTCCCGGCGCGCTCCGCGCTCGGCTGCGCGGCGCCTCACGCCCGCGGCCACCTCCGGTGCTTCGGCGCCCGCCTTGCTCCTCCGTTATGCCTCGTCGTGGCGTCGCCGCTGCCACGCCGGCGCCGCGACGGCGTTTTCCCCCTTGCCGTGGCCCTGGCTGGCCGTGTCCAGTTCGGGTGCCCGCACCCGCAGCGCCCGTGCCCGCTAAGGCCCAGTGACCCTATGACAATGGGGCCCCACTCCAAAATGTTTCTTTAAAAAAGGAAATACAAATAAATATATAAATAATTAAATAGTTAATTATTAAAATAATTAATGAATTAATTAAGTTAATTAATCATAATTAGATTAACCTAATTAACTGTTAGTTAATTAATCAATCGATGACAATGGGGCCCACCCCTAAGTAATTCTGATTAGATTAATTAAAATTTGGATAATTAACATGTGTCTCTGACCAGTGGGACCCACTGGTCAGGTTGACCAGTCAACTCTGTTGACTGCTGACGTCAGCATGACATCATGCTGATGTCATTAATTCATTTTCGAATTAATTTAATTAATTAATTAAATTCCAGAAATTAATAAAATCTTAATAAAATCATATCTTTTAATCCGTAACTCGGATTAAAATATTTTCAACATGAAAGTTGCTCAGAAAGACGAGACGAATCCGGATACGCAGCCCGTTCGTCCGCCACGCATCCCTAGCATAGCAAACACGCAACTTTCCCCCTCCAGCTCCTCTGCCCGAAAACGTGAAACACCGGGGATAATTTCCCGGATGTTCCCCCCTTCACCGGTACCACCTCGTACCGCGTTAGGGCACACCTAGCATCACGCTTTGTCATGTCATGCATCGTCATGCATTTGTTTGCATTATATTTATTGTTTCTTCCCCCTCTTCTCTCGCTAGACACCGAGACCGACGCCGCTGCTACCTAGTACGACTACGGTGTTGACGACCACTCTCTCTTGCCAGAGCAACCAGGCAAGCCCCCCCTTGATCACCAGATATCGCCTACTCTCCTCTATACTGCTTGCATTAGAGTAGTGTAGCATGTTACTGCTTTCTGTTAATCCTATCCTGATGCATAGCCTGTCATTGTTGCTACTACTGTTGATACCTTACCTGCAATCCTACATGCTTAGTATAGGTTGCTAGTAATCCATCAGTGGCCCTACATTCTAGTCCGTCTGCCATGCTATACTATCGGGCCGTGATCACTCGGGAGTTGATCACGGGTATATACTTATACATAATATATGATACTGATGATGACTAAAGACGGGTCAGCTCGTAGGAGTACCCGCGAGTGATCCACGGATTGGGTCCGAAAGGACGTTTGTCCCGACGGCCCTCTAAGTGGATCTTTGTGGCGAACCGATAGGGTAGGTTGAGACCACCTAGGTGAGAGGTGGGCCTGGCCCTGGTCGGTGTTCGCGGTTATTTCAAGATAACACGTTTAACGAGATCTTGGTATTTGATCTGAGTCTGGCTAATGGCCTATACGCACTAACCACCTACGCGGGGATAGTTATGGGCACTCGACGTCGTGGTATCAGTCGAAGCCTTCGTGACGTCAGCAACTGAGCGGCGCGCGCCGGATTGGGCTGGAACGCCTGCTAGGCTAGGTCTGCTTCCGGCCGCGTTCGCAACGTGCAGGTGTGCAAAGGGCGATGGGCCCAGACCCCTACGCCATAGGATTTAGACCGGCGTGCTGACCTCTCTGTTGTGCCTAGGTAGGGCTGCGACATGTTGATCTTCCGAGGCCGGACATGACCCAGAAAAGTGTGTCCAGCCAAATGGGATCGAGCGTGTTGGGTTATGTGGTGCACCCATGCAGGGAAGTTAATCTATTCGAATAGCCGTCATCTTCGGTAGCAGGACGACTTGGAGTTGTACCTTGACCTTATGACAACTAGAACCGGATACTTAATAAAACACACCCTTCCAAGTGCCAGATACAACCGGTGATCGCTCTCTCACAGGGCGACGAGGGGAGGATCATCGGTTAGGATTATGCTATGCGATGTTACTTGGTGAACTTACCATCTACTCTCTTCTCCTGCTGCAAGATGGAGGTTACCAGAAGCGTAGTCTTCGACAGGACTAGCTATCCCCCTCTTATTCTGGCATTCTGCAGTTCAGTCCACATAAGATAGCCTTTTTCCATTTGATACCAATGCATACATATGTAGTGTAGCTCCTTGCTTGCGAGTACTTTGGATGAGTACTCACGGTTGCTTTGCTCCCCCTTTTCCCCCCCTTTCTATACTCGATTGTTGTGACCAGATGTTGGAGCCTAGGAGCCAGACGCCTCTGTCGACGACGACTACTACTACTCGGGAGGTGCCTACTACTACGTGCAGCCCGCTGACGATGACCAGGAGTAGTTTAGGTGGATCCCAGGCAGGAGGCCTGCGCCTCTTTCGATCTGTATCCCAGTTTGTGCTAGCCTTCTTAAGGCAAACTTGTTTAACTTATGTATGTACTCAGGTATTGTTGCTTCCGCTGACTCGTCTATGATCGAGCTCTTGTATTCGAGCCCTCGAGGCCGCTGGCTTGTAATATGATGCTTGTATGACTTATTTTATTTGTAGAGTTGTGTTGTGATATGTTCCCATGAGTCCCTGATCTTGATCGTACACATTTGTGTGTATGATTAGTGTACGATCGAAGCGGGGGCGTCACAAGTTGGTATCAGAGCCGACTGCCTGTAGGAATCCCCCTTCCACACTCCTTGGCCGAAGTTGAGTCTAGACATTACAAAAACTTTTACTAACATGGCTGTGTGCTTTACGGGCCCACGTCGCCATCTGGGTGGTATTAGGATCTTTTACTCCTTGATCCTTACTCTGGGACTCTGAACTCTCTCCTACTCGGGTTAAATGATTTTACTAACTCTAACACTAGGATCCCGTGACCACATTCACCCCAAAGTTGGATAAGCCCTAGTTATTCTTTAGAGTAGTATTTGAACATTATCCACATTGTCATTTGACTCCTGTGAAAACATCTTTGTTTTCAGATGGAACCCACGAGGCAGGTCCTGCGCCACACGACGGCCATTGGTGCCTCAGGATCACCTGCTGTGTTGGTTGAGATGATGACCTATCTGGGTTATCGCTGGCACCCTGAGTACACCGTCTATGAGGAGTATCAGGACTTCAACCAGGAGCAGTACCATGCCATTGTCCACCTCTACTCTCGGGAGTATGACTCCACTACCGTGCTGCACACTGCTCATGGTGTTGGAGTGACTATCGATATGGCGGTCCACGATGCTGCTTATGCTGCTCTGACACGTCTTCGTGGAGAGTATCAGGAGCTGGACACCTCCCCCTTCAGGCACATTGCTATCGCATCCGATGTTGGTGCGGAGGGTTACTACACTACGGCCTACTCCACTGTCACCCGAGAGCCCTTCTACCATCAGAACCTGGTTCTGCATGCTGATGGGATGGATAGAGCTAACCGAGCTCTTTGCCACGAGTTGTACACCACCCGTTAGCACCTGTATCGTGCTCTGACGCTGTTGCACCCCTCTGTCCGATCTGGTGATCTGTCGCGTTCTGCGATCTACCCTGCCAGGACCATGATGCCCCAGGGCGTCGGCTGGCCAGATGTGGGAGGCTACTCTCCTGCACTTGGTCCTCTCCTGCCACTTGCGCATCGGGTTCCGCACCAAAGTATCCGCGGACCCCAAGCTACTCGCGTGGAGGTCTTCCCTTCGCGTCACTACCAGCTGTCAGGCTACACCTACCTCCATAGTTCCTCCTGGGACTGATGTAGGCTTGCTTGTTAGTGTTAGATGCATTCGCCGCGAGCCTGCGTGCCGCCTATGATGTATTAGTCTATGTACTGATCTCTGTGTACCGAACTCTATGCATGATCTCTTTTGTAAGATATGCCGGCCTACTATGTAGTATCTATCGTGTTGCTTTCATTGTGCATGTTTCATCATGAATGATTCTTGTCTTTGCAAATTTCTCGATGCTGAACTACCCCTGTTATATATTAGCAGGATGGTTAGACCAGGTGGTCGTGGTCGTGGTGGCAACGCCCCACCACCGCCTGAGTACATGGCTGGGATGATGCAACAGTTTGAGCTGAATCGTCAGTTCATGGAGAATATTATGGCTCAGTTTCCTCGCCCCAATATGAACCAGCAGCCAACCCAACCCAAATGATCTATATCCCAGTTTGTGCTAGCCTTCTTAAGGCAAACTTTTTTAACTTATGTCTGTACTCAGATATTGTTGCTTCCGCTGACTCGTCTATGATCGAGCTCTTCTATTCGAGCCCTCGAGGCCCCTGGCTTGTAATATGATGCTTGTATGACTTATTTTATTTGGTGAGTTGTGTTGTGATATCTTCCCGTGAGTCCCTGATCTTGATCGTACACATTTGCGTGTATGATTAGTGTACGATCGAAGCGGGGGCGTCACACCCTGCTCACCTTCTTCCTCACTCGTATAGAAAACGCCATCTCCTCTTCCGCCACTCCTACAGAAAACCCGAGCTCTCCTTCTTCCCCCTCGCACTACCACTAGGCTCGTCCGTGGCTACTCTGCTCAAACCAGTGAGCTCGACGCGATGCCCACAAGGAAAACGGAGTCGGCTGGACCCAGCGCCAAGAAGATGAGGCTCCCACTAGCGGCGATGCTATTTGTAGATCCTGCACCCGGTAGCGCGGGGAGAAGCGGCGGGCCCCCCACCCGAATCTGAGGAACCGGTAGAATCTCCGGTGGACTGCATCAGCGATCTCCGGGACGTCATCCTTGAGGTGATCATCTCGCTTCCCCCCACCAAGGATTGCTGCCGCACACAAGTCCTCTCAACTCGGTGGCACCCTCTATGGCGCACCGCGCCCCTCAATCTCGACTCTCGTCAGATATCTGTCCTTCCTGAATTTGATCTCCTCAGAGCTATCATCTCCTCTCACCAGCAGGGCCCCATTCAACGCCTCTGTATCCCGACATGCTGCCTGATGTCCATACCCGACACGGTGGACGCTTGACTGACATCCCCTGAATTCAAAAACTCCAGCAGTTTGAGTTCTACCATTACCACGAACACACCAAGAATTCGTGCCCACACCACTGTTGTCCATCTCGCGGTTTTCCTCCTCTCTCCACACCGCCACCTTCGCCCGGTGCCATCTACCAGACGATCTGGTACAAATGATTCGACTCCCACTGCTAAAAAATGTTCACTTGTGGTGATTTATCTGTCGGAGGCCTCACTGCACAACATCATCCACTCCAGTTGCCCTGCCCTGGAGCGCTTGCTGATTGTTTTGGGAATAGAAATCCCTATCAGTTGCCTCCAAATAAAGTCGCCTCACCTTAAAAGCATTGGATTTTTTTGAAGGGCAACAACTCATCATCGAAGATGCCCCTTCACTTCAAAGGTTGCTCCTTGATAATTGTTATAGACCTTCGCAAATAACTGTCGTCTCTATGCCCAAACTGGAGACCTTGGGTGTAATTTGTGATCCATTTAATGATCACAAGAAGTTGGTGTTTGGCTCCTCACCTTTTCGGGTACCGTATATTATCATCTATACATTTGTAATCATAAGATGCATTTTTCATTTGTGCGCATAAGTTTTATATCATCTTGGAGTACACTTTGGGTACTAATATTATGTTATATGCTCAATGAAGAGTTCATCCATGGATAGCCTATCAATGCTGTTGGATTCTGTCAAGATCTTATATATCGGAATGTCTAGTTTTGGTCTGAACATAATTATTGGCTTGCTGCGATGCTTTAGATCTCTGGAGAATTTATATATAGAGGCGAGGATTTCATGCACATTGAAAGCCCGTATATATTGTACTAGAATTAATCATTTAGCTGTCGCTCTTTCGTCATACTCTTTTTTCAGATAACTGTTTCAATCCGCATGTCTACTTAGGTACTGCGACCACATGGAGAAAAATGTATAACCAATCAGTGGTGTAATGAGCACCATGATTTTCTCAGTTCTCATGACATTCATTCGAGGACAATAACGATGGAAGGATATGCATCTAACCAGGCAAATAGAAGCTTTGTCACATTCTTCCCGTTGAATGCGAGGTTACTATTGTCCATGAGGCTTAAGTTTTACCGCAAGAGGTTTCTCACGGAAGGACACGTTGAACAGCAAAAAAAAAGAAGTTTCAGGTGGACAAATGGGCTTCTAAACATGCTCGGCTTCTATTTACAACAAGTTGTAGTCATCCTGAAATAAATTTTTTTGCATAGGGTGTTGATTTTATGGATCAGACTGATCAATTTGTTTGTGACTGTGAAAAAGAGTGGTTGGGTTAGATGTTATTGCCATGTTCAATCTGGGTTTTGTCTAAAAATTTGATGAACAATTAATCCTTGGGCTTTTTGTACCGTTTGTAAGCTTGAGTTGCATGTTGTTCCCCTCGTACTCCCCTCCACCTGCCACTACACTGCCACATCTTCCACGACTGCTGTTCGTTCCCGCCCGAGGCCTCGCCGTCGTTCTCCGCCTTGGTTCACTCGCTGTCCCCGCCGTCGTCTGGCGTTGTCAACATGGTCAACAACCAAGAGGAATCAGGAGATGACTGTACGTGGAGAGGCTGGCAGTAGGGACCCACTAGGGTCATTGCATTACGCAAGTAGGTGCCTCGTTATTACAAGCCAAAAAAACTTCCTCCTAATTGTTTGACAACTAGGTCCCACGCCATTATAATGTAGTCAATAAACGAGAAAATTACACAATGAGCGGATAACACCAGGGACCCAGCAGCTCGCCCAGTTGTTTTTTAGTTTCAGAGACGGAGCTCAACTGCGCGCTGTGCGGGGGTTGTGGCCCGTCTAGCCCACGCTTACGCTTTTATTTAAGCACATGACGAGCCCAGTTGATATCTTTTTTTCTTTCTAAAAATGGCTATCCCATTTTATTTTATTTTTTTGGAGAATACCAAAACCGAGGCCTACTTGCTTTTCTCAGCCCTGCTGGGCTGCAAATCTTTCAAGATGAGGAGGGATGTAAGTAGTAAGAAATGGGCTTCCCCAGAAAATGGGTTGTAAATTTTTAAACCAAAGCCAACTGGCAATTACATTAAAATATCATTTTTTCTGGATTTCTCTACTCTCTACTCTTATAAAAACCAAAGCCAACTGGCAATTACATTAAAATATCGTCTTTTCTCCCACAAGATAAACTACTCATACAAATGCATCTTCATGTTTCGTGCAACGCACGGGCATCTTGCTAGTTAAGATTTTAAATTTCATTAATTTTTTTTGCGGAGAATTGTTTTTTGAATTTTATTTTTTATAATTTTTAAAAAAATTATTTTTAATGTGACTCGAAATTTCGTGATTAAAAGAGTTCGGACCCCACTGAAATATGCAAAATTTCATTGAATTTTTTAGCAGTGCCCAGAATATATGGTCTGTAATGCTAATAAAAAGAATATGGGCTTCAAATATCCTTAAGAATTAGCAAATGGGCTGTAAATTGTTGAAAATAATGGCAAATGGGCTGTATGTTGTTTTCCACAGATTTGGAGGCTAACTTCTGGGCCTACTAGGTTGACGATGACGGTGTCCTAATTTTTTTGACGTGTACGCAAGACTTTGTCAACTTAGTCAACACAGAGCACTGACTGTTGGATGTCCATCCAATGGCCGCCGTGCTTCTTCATTCTCTGATCTTCCCGCTCCAGCCGCCCAAACCAGCGCGGGCGGGACTGCCTGCTCCCTCCTCCCGTGGCTGGTTGTGCTGCCGCCAGGCCATCCCTCTACCCACCCGCACATCCTGTTATTTTCTGGCGACGTCAGCCTCACCCCGCAGCCGACCAGTCAGCGCTCGTACTCCCCCCAGCGTGGGCATCCGCTGCGGTGGCTTTGCCGGCTCCGGGTCGTTCCCTTCCCGGGCCTCTGTTGGGGAACGCAGTAATTTCTAAAAAATCCTACGCACACGCAAGATCATAGTGATGCATGAACTGGTTCACCGAAATGAGTTTCATATGCTAGTACATGCTAAACATGTTATGTGTTTGCTTGTTTCTTCTTTTAGAATTCTAGCAGAATATTGGGGAAGAGTGCCTTACACTACAAAAAAAGACACATCCGTGACATTTTGGGCTGAACGAAATTTTTTTCTGTCATACTTATGATACTTCTATGACAATAATTGTGACAAAACACGGTATCATCATAGATGTGGTGGGGTCCTACTTCTATGACAAAAAATCATGACAGAAAATGGGCTTTTCATCCTGGGCGGGCCGGAGACGCAGCTGCATGACATTCTTTGGGCCGTCCGTGACGAAAAAAACCGTGGTAGAAGCGAGGGCGAGGAAAATATCGGGGTGTTCCCTGTTACGGTGGGTGTTCGGGGCCGAGCGATGCGCGTTTCTCTCGTACACGCACGTGCGGTGCGAGGCGTTGGGCTCTAACTGAACCCGAGTGAGGCGTTGGGCTCTAACTAAACCTGAGCGATTGCACTGTAGGCTGCGCGTTACTGAACCCGAGCGATCGATCGATGGCTGTTAACTGAACCCGATCGAGTGATTCCTTCGCTACTGCTACTAACTGAAGCCGATCGATGCTGCCTCTGGATGAACAGTGAGTGTTGCTGGGGGGTTTGGATGAACAGTTCCCGGTGGGGGTGGATGAACAGGACCCCATGGTGTTGCCTCTGGATGAACAGTGAGTGTTGCTGGGGGGGGAGGGTTGGATGAATAGTTCCCGATGGGGGTGGATGAACATGACCCCATGGTGTTGCCTCTGGATGAACAGGACCCTGATCGATCGAGCCGGTTGGGGCTGGATGAACAGGACCCTGTGGAGGGCTGGATGAACAGGACCACCACGTGGAGGGCGGGATGAACAGTAGACGGTGGAGGGCTGGATGAATAGTAGCCCGTGGAGGGGTGGTTGAACAGGAGCCCGTGGAGAGGGCTGGTTGAACAGTAGCCGGTGGAGTAGCGCGCGGTGGAGGCTGGATGAACAGGAGCACGTGGATGAACAGTCGCAGGTGGAGGCTTGAGGAGGTCGACGGTGGATGAGCAGTAGCCCGTGGAGGCTGGAGGGGGTCGACGGTGGAGATGAACAGTATCCCATGGAGTCCCGTTTTGCGGTACGCCACACCCCTCCCAATGAACAGGACCCCCGTTTCGACCGTAGCGCTCCGACACAAGTCCGTTTCCTCCGTTTTGCGGTACGCCACACCCCTCCCGATCAACAGAACCCCCATTTCGACCGTAGGAAGTACGTTTCCTCCGTTTTGCAGTATGCCAGACCCCTCCCGATGAACAGGATCCCGTTTCGAACATGGCCGGTTGAACACAAGGCCGTTTCCTCCGTTCTGCGGTATGCCAGGCCTCGTTTCCATCAGCTATTCCGTCCAAGCCCTACCGATGAACACGACGATGCTTTCCGTTCCGACCCAGCCGGTTGGCTCCCCATGAACACGACGACGATGTTGTTTCTCCGTTCCAACCCAGCCATGTACACGAGCCCTGACCGTACGTACGCGCGAGTAGGCATTCGAGACCCCGCCCGTATGTACGTACGTTGTCGTATTTACTTTCTTGCACCCTGGCCGTTGTACGTACGTGTACATGCTACGTGCACGCCTCTGCTACGACACGTGCGCGCCTCTACATCGATCGGTATGTACGTACACATTCACGACCAGAATGACAACGGTACGTACGCTTCGACCAGGTGGGTCCCGACTGTCAGGCACTTCCTTGCGTGCGAAGACGTAGCTGATGGGTCCCAACAGTCAGGGGGGCGAATCATTTTTTTGCCCAGACGCACTTCCTTGCGCGCGAAGATGTAGCTGGTGGGTCCCAACAGTCAGGGGAAACGTTTTTTTCACGAAATACGGTGGCCCGTCTGGTGGGTCCCCGCTGTCTGGTGGAGGAATAATTATTTTGTGCGTAATAAGGAGGCAATTCCTTGCTGCGGCCGTGGAGCCAGCTGTCAGCCTCTCCACGTACTGTCCACGTCCGATGGAAGCCGTTCCTTGACCATGTTGACCACGCCACGCCGAAAGCACCAGGGCGGTGGACGATGGCGAGGCCTAGGAAGGGGACGACGCGGAGTCGGGGAAGACGCGGTAATGGATGCCCACGCGTAGAGGAGTACGAGGGTTCACTGGTTCGCTGCGGTGTGAGGTTGCCATCGCCGTAGAATAACAGGGGTTGTGGGTGAGTAGAGGGATGGCCTGGCCAGCGGTGGGAATAGTAGGGGCGGTGAGGCCTCCGCGGCAGCACAGCCGGCCACGGGAGGCAGGAGCATGCGGCACGACCGACACTACTTTGGGCGGCTGGAGCAGGAAGACCAGAGGTTGAAGAAGCACTATGGCCGTTGGACGATCTTAGATGTCAGGAAAACACTAGGAGGAGGCATTTTATTTTTCCATACGCTGACATGGTGGGCCCGTACTATCATCCTCTCCACGTACTTCTGCCGATTCCTTTTGTTTGTTGACCATGTTGACAATGCGAGAGGGAGGCACCGTGGCGAGCGCACCAAAGCGCGCGGAGGACGATGGCGAAGCCTCAAACATCGGCGTTAATGATTTAGGAGACAGTGGGGCGGATATGCATGCGCTGAGGCGCAGCCAGTCGTGGGAGGCGGAAGCAGGCGGCCCTGCCGGTGCTGGTTTGGTTTTGGCGGCTGGAGGAAGACAGGACTGAAGAAACACGACAGACTGTAAAAGCACCAGGAGTACTTAACAACCTTAACTGAAACCACCAGGGGCACTTAACAACCATAGCTGAAAGCAGTATGAGTACTTATACAGATTCAACCGTACAAAGCACGCCTCAAACAGTGCTACTTTACCTACAGTTAACCAAGGTCAGGCCGCCAAGCCCTAGGACAAGGCCCAGGCGCCACCCCGCGCATCCACAACCTTCTGAAAGCGGCTTCATCTCGCAATGTGGTCTATAAACAGGATATTCGCTTTAGAGCCATGGAAATGCAGGAACATAATCTTCTGTCCTATTCTCCAAGATGGATGTGCCTTCATTATTTGAGACCACCCATGAATAAGTATCTTTTCACCTCCAAGGGGAATGGAGTAGGTCGACATAAACATCATGTTGTGACCAAGCGCAAGTCTGACCCGACCATGGTCAGGCATCTGTATAGGAACAATAGAACTAGGAAATTTCTGTTTCAAGAAGATCACAGTTGTAAAACTGCGTATAAGCAATAGTTTATGAACAACATATATAACAGAAAACAACTCGTACCATAAGTTTCTCGACACAGTTGGACTTGTTCAACGCGTGCAGCAGTGGCACACATATCCCACGTGGCCTTCCACCATTGAAACGCCCCACAAGGACCTCAAGACGATCAATAATGTCTAGGAACTTGTGGATGTCGTCCCAGTGAACTTCAGTGCCATCAGTAACAGCCGAGTTGTTACAGAATAACAAACGAGCAGCCTGCTTAACTCTGAAAAAACCTACATGTGCCACCAATTATAAGAAAACATTAGTTAGAAGTAGCATCTTCATGAGAGATTCGTTGCTACTTCTAAAGTTAAATTGTGATTAGTTAGACAAAATAGGTAGATTAAGAAGTAATCGAGGCAACAAGCAAGAACCAGATACAAAACTAACATGGATGAACAATTGGAAGGACGTCGGGGTGGAAGATCGCAGTGAAGATGAGACCAGGTTCGCTATTTCCATCAACATTCGTGCGCCAACTTTCAGTCCGTAACACTTGAGAAAGTTTATCCAAGTTTGGCCATAAAAAACCGCGATCTTCTTGGTTCATGAACCCAACTCGGAACTTATATCCATGGCTTGTCTTCACTGTGACCATTAAACTAGTGTATTCAATTATGGCAAGGCTGAGCATCTTGAGTACATGTGTTCTGGCAGAGCAAATAATGCACTACAGGAAAAATAATATGAGAACAAAATGTATTCCCTATCCAAATCTAGAAATAACTTCCTCCTTCACGTTAGTGTTGACAATCGTACCGGTAGTACCTTTTATCCAAATATAGCAATCCAAATTTCCAAATTAGTTGACAGCATGTTCAAAAAAAACCCACCCACCTGGCTAGAAAAGAGGATTCTAGGAACGTACTATGCGCATTTTAAAATCCTGTGTTAGGATGAGAAGGAACAAGTGTGGCATCTCGCCAAGGGCGCAGAAACCTGTAGGGTCCTCGCACTTTGGGCACTGCAAATGAAACACACTAGATTCAGTAGGAAGAAAAATGCATCAACGGTGGCGGCTGCCATCCTAGGATTACCTGCGACCAAGGGACTTGGATTTATCGGGGATGGATGAAGAATTTGTACTTGGTTCTCCATGAGAAAACCCTATGCAATCGCCGAGAGGGGGTTTTCTCTGAACAAGCAGAGGAGGGAGAAGGGGATTCAGGCCCAGTGAAATATTGCCGCTTTGTCCCTCCAGCTTACTGCTAAAGCTGGAAGGGGGGGGTTGTGATTTGACGGCTCATTGGGCATTACTGCGGTGCTACGACCAGGGTGTGTCTACCATGTAGTTGTGCACTCTAATTTGTGCATATGGCACGTGGACCCCGTTGCCGGATGCCCCACATATCAGCGAAAGGAAGTAGAAAGACAGGAGTAACTAGTTACACAAAAAAATATTTTTGACAGAGAGATACTCCCTCTGTAAAGAAATATACAAATCTTTTATATCACAACTTTATACATAAGAAAAATCAAGGGGAATATATATATAACATATATAATTATAAAAAATAGAGTTGTTTTTAACACAATATAGACAAGTTGGTTGAAAGAACATGCGGTGCCCCCATGTTTGGTTTTGGTAATTGATGACAATCTCTATGGACTAATGGTTGCCTTGAGTTATACTTGAAGGTTTTGTCCATAGTCTTTTCTTGGAGTACATGTGTTGGTTTCAAGGAGAGTTTGTGTCGACCAATGTGCTATTCAAGGAATTACCTAAAGATTGGTCTTGTGAGAGGTTGATCAAGACTAAGTCAAAGAGTGAATCAAGTTGATCAACCCACAAAGCGTAGAAGATGTACCGAGAGGGATCAAGTGATCCCATGGTATGGTAAGCATTGTCAATTACGCTTCGTGTACTAACCCATGGTCTTCGTGAGGGTTCTTTGTGGGGTTAGGTTGCGGTGTGCAAGTTCAAGTGGAGCATCATAGATAGATCAAATGCTTGAAGCTTGCCGTCCTTTGTGGTGACAATGGACTTGTGAAGATGTGCGGAAGAGTGGCTCACCCATAGTGGAGTATGGGGGAGCAATCAACTAGTCTTCATCAAGTCAACACAATCAAGAAAGGTTGCGGTGTGCAAGTTCAAGTAGAGCATCACAAAGAGATCAAATGCTTGAAGCTTGTCGTACTTTGTGGTGACAATGGACTTGTGAAGATGTGCAGAAGAGTGGCTCACCCATAGTGGAGTATGGGGGAGCAATCAACTAGTCTTCATCGAGTCAACCCAATTAAGAAAGGTGGTCCGACTTGAGGGAGTCAAGATCGTCATCATCTAGCTCAAGTGGACCATGTGCAAGGCAAAGGTTTGCCCTTGGTAGGTTTTCTATTTTACCGGTCTCATGATGGTAGTTGGGAGACTGGGTTATAGGATCAATTGCCGTACTATCAAGGGGGCTCTCGATGAGTAGCTTGATCGTATCGTTGTAGAGAGCTCAAACCATTGCATCCTTGCATCATCTTTATTGGTTCTTATTTGGTTCTTCTCTTTGTGAGTTTTGGAGCTTATGGTCATCTTGGTGACAAGCTCGAGTTCATCGAAAACGTAGTTCACATGCATCTTCTATGATGTTTTCGATGTTGGAGGTTTTGCCGGTTCTTCTCAGTTGGAGGTTTCACTCCTCTATTTGTTGGCATACCTTCCCTGCCTCTTCTTATTATAACCATTCGTTGTTTTGATGCTACTCGTCATCTTGTATCTAACAAGCTTGAGTTTGCTCAATTCGGAGCTCATATGCAGAAGTTATGGCAGTTCTGGTTTTCCGTGGAGTTTACTTGCTTTCATGGAAGTGGCTTAAGGATGGCACCAGCGGTAGTACCACTAGGCCGGAGCGGTAGTACCGCTTAGCGCCACAAGCAGTAGTACCGCTGTCCCAAGCGGCAGTACCGCTGCGGCCAACGGTAGTACCACAGCGGTACTACTGCTTGTGGCGCCCATGGCCATAAGCGGTACTACCGCTGCGCCCTAGTACCACAGCGGTAGTACCGCCCATGGCCATAAGCGGTAGTACGGCTCCGGTTCTGCGCTGGTACCGCCTCGACTCAAGACGTGGTTTTCTCGTGTCGGGTTCAGCGGCAGTAGGAGCGGTAGTACCGCTCATGTGCAGTAGTACCGCGGCTACCACCACCCCTAGTGCCACTCAATGGCCCTCCTCTCTGTCCTTCTCCCTATTCTCGTGGTAGGCGTTGTGCGCGGTCCCAGCGGTAGTACCGCCGGGCCGGAGCGGCAGTACCTCTTATCGCCACAAGCAGTAGTACCGCTGTCCCAAGCGGCAGTACCGCTGCGGCCAACGGTAGTACCGCTGGCTCCAGCAATAATGCCGCTCATACAGCTCCGCCACGCACTTTGTTTTGCTCCGCTCTCCGTGTTCTACCTCCCGGGTGGAAGTACCGCTCCCCTAAGCGGTAGTACCGCTCATGCGCGGACTGAGCACTTAACGGTTGGATTCGGGTGCTCCTATAAAAGGGGTCTTCTTCCCCATTCAACCTTATCCTTTGAGCCCGTGTTCTTCCCCCATTGTTGACCTTCTTCGAGCTTGCTAACTATCAATCCCTCCATGGATTCTTGCTAGTTTTTGAGGGAAAAGAGAGAGGAGATCTAGATCCACATTTCCACCAATCACTTTCTCCTCTATGTGAGGGGAACCCCTTGGATCTAGATCTTGGAGTTCTTTGTGTTCTCTTTCTTGTTCTTCCTCTCATTTTCCTCCCTAGCATTAGTTGCTTCGGTGGGATTTGAGAGAGAAGGACTTGGGCACTCCGTGTGCCCTTGCCATTGCATTTGGTGCATTGGTTTGAGTTCTCCACGGTGATACGTGGAAGTTACAAGTTGAGAAGATTATTACTCTTGGGTGCTTGGTACCCTTGAGCTTGTTCCTCTTGGGTGCTTGGGCACCCTAGACTGTTGGTGGTGTTCGGAGCTCAATCATTGTGGTGTAAAGCTCCGAGAAAGCGTCGGGGTCTCCAATTAGGTTGTGGAAATCGCCCCGAGCAATTTGACGGGTACCAGTGACCGCCCCAAGGGTTGCCAAAGTGTACGGGTTCGGTGACCGCCCCCAAGGGTTGCCATTTGTATGGGTTCGGTGACCGCCCTCAAGGGTCCCTTAGTGGAATCACGGCATCTTGCATTGTGCAAGGGCGTGAGGAGATTACGGTGGCCCTAGTGGCTTCTTGGGGAGCATTGTGCCTCCACACCGCTCCAAACGGAGATTAGCATCCGCAAGGGTGTGAACTTCGGGATACATCGTCGTCTCCGCGTGCCTCGGTTATCTCTTACCCGAGCCCTTTACTTATGCACTTTACTTTGTGATAGCCATATTGTTCTTTGTCATATATCTTGCTATCACATAGTTGCTTATCTTGCTTAGCATAAGTTGTTGGTGCACATAGGTAAGCCTAGTTGTTTTAGGTTTTGTGCTTGGCAAATTAACCGCTAGGTTTATTCCGCATTTGTTCAAGCCTAAATCGTAATTGTTTTAAAGTGCCTATTCAATCCCCCTCTAGGCGACATCCACGATCTTTCATTGGTGATGATGGTGTGACTGCCATCCTGCAATATAGGCCGTCCGATTTATATCTGACGGATACGAAGGAAACTATGGCAATTTTGCAAAGAGACACCCACACACCTCTCCACATTTGCAAATAAGGCATTGCCTCGTTCATTCTTTTCTCTCACAAGATAAAATACTCATACAAATGCATCTTGATGTTACGTGCAATGCACGGGCATTATGGGGGTTCAACTGAGAATATAATACTCAGACAGACTCATAGTTCTGGACTTTGGGCCGCAGGCCCACCTTGCATGTTTGGGGGCCCATGTGTTCTACCTCAGCGCTTTTCATATTGCAAGCGATCGGTACGGCGCTGGTTTTATATGTTGTTGCAAGGCGAATACACAAAATTGAATAAAGCACGACAATTGTTGGAATGAAATCGAACGATAGTTCCTAACCAGCAATGAGAGTTGCAATTCTATCAACGATATACCATGTGATAAATAATACTATCGTATTACTTATACACACAGGACACTTGTTTCACCATGCCAGATTATTACATCAAAATCTCTCATAGGATAGATCAGCTCGGCAGTTGCGTGCTGCTACTGAAGAATTTCAAAGTTGATTTGGACCAGCTCTCCTTGCCGAGAAAGTTCGATTTTGAGATCATCCCCTACCGCAAGATATGATTTAGATTTGAACCTTGACCATCCTTTAGCATCAATCATCATGCAACCATCCTTTGTACTTACGGTATATTGAGCAGGTTCATTCACACCAAGGCTGCGCATGGTAAGAGAAAGCTGGCCGCTGTCGCCCGGATTGTTGAACGACTCCCTCATTGCTCTAGGAATTCTCTGTTTGCAAATAAGAAGACATACCCAAACAGTTAGTGTTAGATCAACACAGTGTATCATGGGAAACAACATGGAAATAAAAAAGAACGAAACACTTGGGCGGCCAATGCTTACCAAGAAGGTGGACATGTCAGTTTTTGTAAGGACTTTGGTATATGAAGTGCAAACTGCAGCCCAGTCTGTTGCCGCTGCAACTGCTCGTTTGGTTGCTGCTGCACGGGACGGAGAAGATGCAAGTGCAAGTGTTGGTGCAGGTGCCGAAGCCGCTGCTGCTGCCGAAGATGGTGCTCCTTGTAGAGCAGGTGCCGGTGTCGGAGCAGGTGCCGGTGTCGATGCCTGATCCTCCGGTAGATCAACCTGATCCGCTGACGCAGTCGATGCCCAATCCTCAGCTGGATCAGACCGAGTTGCTGCCGCTGTCAGTGCTAGAGCAACTGCCGATGCTCGATCCGTTGCTGAAGGTGGCACCGATGTGCGAGACAGCGGCGATCGTGTCTGGTCTGCTATGATCAGCTTTCTGACTTGACTAGGCTTCATGACCGTGATCCAGTTTTTTTCTTCATTTCTTTTAAACGCGAGAAGGACTAATTGTGGCATTTTTGTTAAACCAAACTGCAGTTCATCATAGGGATTCAGCTTGTACTCAGACAACAGACTGATCCAATTTTTTCCAGTAATATAAGTGATGGACAGTGCCTTCGTTACTGACACGACATAAGAAGTGAAACCTGTAAAAATAGCCATCGTAGAGCAAAACCAAACGGTTTATTCTATGATGATTGTCACATGGCAAAACCTGCATCGTAAAATTGCAGGAAAAGAAAGAAAACATGACATTAAATCAATAAGATTTAGATAGTAAATCAATAAGATTTACTTGATGTGACACGAGTGAATCCTTACCAGGAAATCACTATGTTGAAGTACTAAACAGAAGATTGATCGTCCAACTACGGGTGGCATGCAGGGGCCCCGCCTACTCCCACAAGCAGGACATTCCAAAGGTCGTGACAAATCGTATGGACCGAACATCCATGGGACTGGAAATCCTGGTGGGTGCAATAAACCCTGCAATGCATACAGATATTGGAGTGTAACCATAATTGATAAACCGTCCTCACAAAAAAGATGATCTGGATACTTCAAAATATACAGACTGAATTGAGTGGACATACATTAACATAGATCGTTCTCAGGACTGACCACACAACAAAAACGGCAATACTAATAAACAATACATGGTTCACAAACACAAATCAAGTACTGAACAATAGTACTTACTACAGACAAGCAAAGTTGCACTAATTAAACCCTGTAGACTATTTCTTGCCACCGACCTACGGGATGAACCCCGCATAACTGACTAGGCCATGGACTTCGTGAGAGATGTCTACATGCACCATCACCATCTCGTCAACCTTGGAGAACCTAACAAAGTGGTATTTCCACTCATAAACATGATCATGAAGACAGGCCGCATCAGATTTGTTGCGAAGCTTTACAAGAACCACACCCTTCGTAATCGAAGGCACAACTAGGAAATTGTTGTGGTCAAGTACAGCCTTGAGAACACGCCTGACAACAATGCTACAGGAAAACACTAGTTCAGGACACGTGGCGACAAGGACGCAACAGCTGGATAGTCTAGCAGTAGAACTCATCCTCAGGTCTTCCAGTTCACATGGCATGACTTTGAGAACTTCATCTCCACCGCGGACCTGGTTCTAATTCAAACAGAAACCATATTTTATTACTACCTTCGTTCAGAAATATAAAATGATTTTCGATATTATACTCCATATATGACTACATATACACACAGAAATGAGTGAACAAAGACACTAGAACATGTCTTCAAAGGCATGAGAGTAGAGGGATTACTTGCAATATCCATAACACAAGTTACTGAGGCAAATATACCCTCTTCAAAGGTAGCATTGATGTTCATAAAGTACTCCCTCCGTCCCAAAATTCTTGTCTTAGATTTCTCTAGATATGGATGTATCAAGTCACATTTTAGTATTAGATACATCCGTATCTAGACAAATCTAAGACAAGAAATTTGGGACAGAGGGAGTAGTTGAAAGTAATCTATAAGAAATAAGTGTCAACCTCTCGCATGTTTTGGTTAAAAGAGGAATTTAGAACCATCATTTGGCACACAAAAATCACATGCAAGATCACCCAGAAAGTTGTACTACTAGTACTAGTACTGCGTGTTAGATGAAAAAACACGATCAAGATCGAGAAAAAGATCATCAAGAAGAGATATTACCTAGACTTGCTTAATGAGGGATCCCGGAGAGGGGGGCTTGGACAGGGCGATGGCTTTGAGCTTGTATTCGGTAGTCTCAGCAGGGTGCTTGTGCTTCTTCGTACCATGAGCCTCAACGGTTTTGGCCAGAGCCATAGATATCACTTTGGCCGGTGCTCCAGCGTCCATCAAGAAACTGTCAAATAGAAATAAAAGAAAAGAAACCATAATCACAAACCCAAAAGAAGAAAAGAGAGGGAGTTATAGGATCAGTCTTGGGGTTGCAAGATTGGGCCTTGGCCAGAATCAACACCATTGATGTGGTCACCTTTCCTTCTTTGGGAGAGAAGAACAATGGTAGAAGCAGGTCAGGGTTTTCTTGAAGAAATGAGGAACAAGATGAGGGAGAAGCGAGTTGGGTAGAGAGGAAGCTGAGAGAGAAGAGTGAAATGATGGTTGCTTCGTCCGTCTAACTTACTGCTGGAAAGGAGGGGGTTTTGTGATTTGAGGGCTCATTGGGCATTACTGCGGTGCTTCGATCGGGGTAGTCTACTGTCACTCTACTACGAAGTAATTTAGTGCATGTCTGGTGGACCCCGATGCTGGCTGTCCCACACGTCGACGAAAGTGAGTAATTTAGTGCATGGCTGGAGGAGGATCCGCACGGTAGAGCGTGTCCACTGTTTTTCTAAAGAAAAAAATGATTACAGCAAGCGTTTCCACTCTTACGACGGAGGAGTGCGAAACACGACAGCCACTTGAACATACACAGTGCTCCTACTACTAGGCATGTGCAGTGGTTCATACGTCAGTACTACATAATATTGTTGCTAGTGTAGTAAGATATGACGACAACAAATGATGTTGTGCGCATGTCAACTATATGAACAGTAATGTAGTAACATAGTACCGCGTTCTCGACTGTCCGGTCGAGAATGAACGGTGAGATCAATGCTAACAGAACTAGGTCTACAGCGCACGGAGAGTACGGTGCTACAGTACTCCACGAAACATGAACCATATGAAGCACAAATAGTGTAGGGTGTATGAAGGGTGCACAGGATGGGACCAAAAGTTCCCTTCTCGACCCACTTTTGGGTATTTGGCAGAGTGCTTGAGTCCACACTACTAGGTTAACACAAATACAGGAAGAGGAAACAATTACTCCCTCCGTCTAGGTGTGTAAGTCATCTTACGTTGTGCACTGCGACCAAGGCGGAGAGGAAAACGAGAAAACTTAATGTCTTTTTGCTAATTAATAGCATTGCATGCAATGAACTAACCACTGCATGTCATGTTTATTAGTCTCAAGTCATTGAAAGCATGCACGACTCACGTCCCTTATTGGTTGATATGTCACAGAACAAGAAACGGGGAGGGAGTTAATGTACCGTGCCTAAGTGTTTTGGGATTATTTGGTTTTCGTAAGGTGACTTACACACCTAGACAGAGGATTATATTGAGATGAGAATGCAACCAAACACACCCACACGTTTTGTGCTACAGTGACTGATCTGCACCGTCTGAGTTTGATCCAACGGTCATATTGCACCGAGACATGGACATGCCCATGTAGAGGGCGCCTAAACACCACCGAAGTCCCTCTGCTTCTCGAGGCACATGATGTTGGTGATGCAGGGATGAAAAGGCTAAAAGGCAATGCAATATACGGGAAGGCGGAGGGAGCCATCCGAGGAGCGGGGAATATTTTGGTTTTCACCATGGTAAAACACCAGTCGACGACTTCTCACATCAGGGAGCAGTGGGTTTTACAGGCAGAGTCATCATGACTAATTGCTGCCGCGCCTGCTCCTGTCAATCAAAAAAATTAAAAATCCTGCCGCGCCTGCTCTTGTTAATCAAAAAATTAAAAATCTTGCCGCACTCAAACACCAAAGCAACGCCGCGGTGGATATTTAAATTTACCCGCTGGCAAGTAGATAAAAAGGGGTGTAAAACAAATGTGGCGGCGGCCTAGCTAATCGGTCGAACTAGCCCAACTAGCTAGCCACCGTGCTTCACTGATGTACTCGGCGGGAAAAGTGGTCTTTCGTGATTTGACGACTCATTTACTTGCTTGGGAAAAAACACGCGGTAGGGCGTCCCACGTCAGGAAGAATATATGCGTGCACCACCCGGGAGGACCCCGAAACTGCGCGGTAGGGTGTGCCATGTCTAGGCATGGAGGAAAACTATGCGTGTAAAGATGTACTGTATCAGATGTAGTACCTATGGTTCGACCTCGGGACCAAGCCAGTCGGTCGAAAACACCCCACTAGCCACACAGCTTCATCATGCTAACATGGCACGGAGGATAGGTGTGGTTAGCTCCGTCTCGACCAGCCACAACGTCTCTTGTTCTAGGCGATTCTTCTATTTTCCAAGCTTTTTTTAGTTGTAATAAGACCACGGCAAGCTAGCGCCGCTCTTCATGTGTGCCCGTGCAAAGGTTAGATGATGGAGAGAAGAGAGAGATCACAGACCTAGGACCCACCAGTAAGTGAGTCAATGGTCATGCATGTGTTGATGAGGCACTCCCTCTACTCTAATCAACGTAATACTGTATAAAATCAAGTTATGGGACAAAGCCAACAACCATTGTTGTTTCAGGCTATCAACTTACGCTTTGTAGTCCAGGTTGCTAGTTCATATCTCATCTTTTGGATTTGTTAGTTTTAGGTCCAAATTTGCTTAATGACAAGTGGGACCCCCGTGTGTTGTTCCAATATTTCAGTGTAGGATGGTTTTTTTGAACAAACACTTTGCGCGGTTAGACAAGTAATGACACAAGTTACACATATTTTGCAAGTTTACGAACAAAAATGATAGCGGCATAGAATATCACATCCACCCCGCAGCTTAGATGCTATGGTGATACGAGTTTTTACACCGTTGGAAGTGAGATCCAATGGCTTGGGAGTAGTCTTTGTAATTATGCGCAATTTCCAAACTCTCCAAAGGTTTTTTTGCAAATAAAACATTCAGGCCTCGTGTGTGCCATTGCATCTTGGATCCAATGGCTCCCCGTTGCTCATATTAGGTGCTCCCCGTAGCTTAATTACCCGCTACGGTGATATGAGCATCTAGGTCGTATGATCAGTGATTAGATGGCACATGCGTAGTACTTGTACTTTCTGCGCAATTCCCAAACTCTCTCAGCCGTATATTGCAAAAACATTCAAACCTCCTATTGTGGGCTGTTAGATCTCCGTGAACTCGTATCACCATAGAATCTACGGTGCGGGAGCACCTCATATTCTCTTGTGCGAGAAAACATAAGGTGCTCTCGCAGCTTGGATGCTATGGTGATACGAGCTTCGAGGTCGTTTGATCTGAGATCCAATGGCATCCGAGCAGTCTTTGTGCTTGTAAGCAGCGGCCGAACTCTTTGTTTTTTTTGCAAAAAACCATTCGAACCACCGAGGAGGTGTTGGCTCACAAATCCAACGGCTCCGAAGAGCTTGTATCACCAAAGCATCTAAGGTGTGGTAGCGCATGATATTCTTACATACAGGAGAATATGATGTCCTCCTTCATCTTAGATGCTACGGTGATACGAGCTTCGAGGTCATTGGATATGGGATTCAAGGGCATTTGAGTAGTTTTTGTACAAATTGTGTGCAATTCTCAAACTCATCAAGGTTTCCTGTAAAAATATTAAGACATCATGTGAGCTGCTATATCTCAGATCTACAAGCTCCAAGCAACTCGTATCGGCATATAGCATCTAAGGTATGGAGGCACATGATATTCTCCCAGGGAGGAGGGGTGGGGGGTGCACAACCAATCGGTGGTTGGGAGGGTGGGGACAAATATAATCTAAACAACCCTAAATAGAGCTTCACAATTTTATCTAAGGTCAAGGGGGTGACCCCCGACAATCATAGCTCCGCCTAATTAAACACAACATTTGCATGTGCTGTAGTACTAGACTTAATATTCATGTTTCAGTTTCATGCTCATTTTAAATATTGAATTGAGGACCATGCATGTCTTACATTTTACTCCCTTCATTCCTAAATATTAGTCTTTTTAGAGATTTCAAGTGTACTGGCACATATGGATGTATATAGACATATTTTAGAGTGTAGATTCACTCATTTTGCTCCATATGTAGTCGCTTGTTGAAATCTCTAAAAGACTAATATTTAGGAACAGAAGGAGTATTTTTGAATTTGTGTCATACATGCATGGTTTGGAAAAATAGATGCACTGTACTTATTGGATTGTTGTTGTGTTCATGTGTGGGTCTCTCTCTCTCTGTGTGTATGTGTGTATGTGTGTGTGTGGTCATATGCTTGATACATACAAAGTTTTCTCACCTCCATATTGTTCATCTTTTAAATTTGAATTTGCATTGAAAAACTTACCAGGGATACTATGAAATGTGAAATCCACGTTGAGATCACTATATCACAAACTCAGTCTAATTCAACAACTCGTCGTATATCAATTACCACGTTGAGATTAGTATTTGCAAGGAAAACACGGGCATTGTAATACACATAGATTCATTCGGCAATTTAAAAGGTTCCTTTTGTATTCTCGAATGGTAGGACCCAACGGCGTACCATCCAGACCTTGGCTCATGTTGATCCTAAAAAAATAAAAAAATAAAAACCAGGCTCGTGTCCTTCTGGTGGCGTGCGTGGTATGCACATTAGGCAACCCCAACCAGTCGAGCCTCCGCGTTTCGAGTCGAAATATCTGGCGGCCAGAATTCCAGCCCTAGGAAATTCCCCTCATGTCCCCGGTCCATAATGGCTACCGATGAACAACGGAGGGATGCTTTAGTAACTACACAACATTACCTACCGTGCCGAGCACGGTTCAATTCCCTCCATCGCCACTCGCCAAGGTCACCCATCAACTGCATTGCCTAGTACTACTACTACACCACCAGGATGAGCACAGAATTGAGCCCGTTTGTTCGTGCCTAGTACTTGAGTTAATATATCAGGAAATGCACTGGTACGGAGGGATTATCCTTTTGCTCTGCATATATAACTTGTCTGAAGTCTAACTAAGAAATTTTTTTGACCAAATCCTTTCTTAAGAAATACAATAGGACAGATGTATGGCTTGAAAATTTATTGCATGGTGCAGGTTATGATATTGTTTCGAATCCTGGATCTTAAATTTTAGAAAATCCAAAAGTGACCACAAATTCTTGAAACTGAGCATGGTCACGTGATATTTCACAAACATTACTTCATAATTTTTTCTTCAATTTGAGACAAGCTGCTTATGACAAGTTGCACAAATGAAGAGCCAAGGTATTTTGGAACAAAGACCTGTCATGTTAAGGCGAACGCTTTCACTATTGAAACCGTGGGCGTTTACATGCCACCACGAGTCCCGCTTCTCATCGGCAGGTGCCGTCCGAGCAAGCGTGTGAGTTGACGGGAGGCGTGCGAGCAGACCATTGCGCCGGCTGACAGGGAGGCGCGTGAGCAGACCGCTGTGCAGGCTCACCGGGAGGCGAGCCCTTTGACCAGGCTCCGCCGCCCACCTTCGTCCCAACTGCTCCCACTTTTAATGTCACCGGCGCCGTAGTTTAAAATAAACCCCGCACTACCCGATATCGCTACAATCTTATCTCTTCCTCTCCGATTCTCCCGGCGTCTACCTCCAACCGGCCTGACCTAAACGTACGCCATGCCGCATCACGATGGTCTGCCCTTAGTCTTCCAGTTTCCCAAGGAAGACACCCAGCCGGAGTCTCAAGAACATAAGGCGCTTTGGGACAAGCTTGAACTGGCCTTGCGAGAAGACGCCGTGCGTGTCCCCGCTCCCGTTCTGGCTCCCATCGCCCCGACTGCGCCAGCGCCCATCCCCGTGGCATTGATGGGCTGGGAGCCGAACATTGTCGCCGAGCTTGATGCCACGGGGTTCCACGAGGTCCCCACCAACTTTCACGCGCCTGTGCACCTGCCAGCGCATGCGCCTGCGCGTGCACTGACGCGCACGCCCGTTCCGGTGCCCGTGCACCTGCCAGCGCATGCGCCTGCATGTGCACTGACGTGCGCGCCCGTGCCGGTGCCCGTGCACATGAATGTCTCCGCCGCGCCGTTGACAGCGCCTGTCCCCGCACGGGTGCCAGTGCCCCCCTCAGCGGCATGGATGGCCACCGTCGACCGCTTCCTTGCACCAACGCTAGTCGCCTCCTCCCGCCAGTTGACTCGCTCCGAAGTCCAGAACATTTTGGCCTTCCTTGAAGCTAGGCAACGTCCAGGAGTACGCCAACAACGGCGCAAGGCGCCGCCGTCGCAGTCGGTCAGTGGCTCGATGACACAAATAGCACGGCAGAGGAGCCGCTTCCCACCGCAAGACGCCGCCGCGTAATCTAAATTTGCCATGAAAAACGTTTGGATTGCCATGCTTAAAATCCAAACATTTATCATTTTCGTTTATTTTAGATCGATCATCGTATAATTTAAAGTCAGAGTCAGACTGAACGAAATCTATGGTTTGATCGATTGAATGTTCTGCTAGAGCCGTATCAAATTAAATATAAAACGTCATCAAGCCACATGTATTCCTTGTCATCTAACGACCTAGACTGCTTCAATGTCGAGCGCTCAACACGTTTAGCGTGCAGTTAATTTCATGTCAAAAATAGTGCTAATCACATAATAACACGCAAATAATATCCTACTTAATATCCGCATGCACTTAATATACTTCCAAATTAACGTGCATTGCACGTACACACTGACTAGTGCTGCTAGCACGTGAAACTGGTGCTGTAACTTGTGAATGGGTCCAGATATGGTCAACGGCAACATCGCCCATGAGTTCTCCGTGTTTGCCCGTGCATCTAAACGCAGAAGGGGAGGAGAGAGAGAGAGCATGCATGGAACCCAGTAGTAAGTGAAGGCGAATATTACTAAAAATAATATTACATGTTATCAATTAAATAGGCTGTGGTAATAAAAAACATTATGTGAACAAAGGGAGGTACAACAAACATTGTTGTTCTACGTATGTTGCCTATTGACGTGCGTCTTGAAGGCCCTGGTCGCATGTTCGATCCTCGTCCTTTATTTTTTTAATTTGTATATGGGTCCAAATTTGTTTCATGACATGTGGGCCCCTCGGTGTGTTGTTTGTAGCACTTTAATTTGTGGGTCGAAATTTGTTCCATTCCAAGTGGACTATCGGTGTGTAGTTTTGTAGCTTATTTATAATAATTAAAGAGAACAACAGAGTTTTTTGCAATAATACCATGGTGCGACGTTGAAGGCAAGAAAGGACGTGCGAGAGAGCGATGACTGAGCCAGAGGGAAATCAACTAGGGGAGTTGCGGGGGTTGCAACGGTGTTTCGAGTAGTTGTGGGCCGAATGCTATGAAAATATAATCTAAACCGACCAGAATAAATGCCTACACAAATTAATCCAAGGTTGGAGTGCCCCTCGCAATGTAAATAGCTCCGTCTTTGCGAGGGATGGAGAGGTAGCTTCAATGTGTGGAAGATACGGCGTGAGAAAGCGAGGTCATTCGAGAGACATATAGGTAGAGAGAGAAAATGAGTGTGGTCTAAGATTCATTAAACAAATATATATGCTCTGGAGAGATATTGTCCGATTGAGCTTTTGGCAAGGGTGAGGGCTGTAAGATAGAGCTTGAGAGATGATCCAGTCATAGACGTGTAGATATATTTTGTGCGTGGGAGGAAGCAAGGTCAATCAATCACATAGGGTCGTCGTGCGATCGAAAGAGTGAGACGAATTGGAGAGAGTGACCTAGATAGATAATGCGCGTGAGAGAGTATACAATGTGAATAAGTCAAATTGGGCTCAAACATGGTGATATATCGTTTTTGTCCAAGAAAGAGCGAGGTCAATCGAGACATAAAAAGAGAGAGAGAGAGAGGGAGAGATAGAGGGAGAGGGAGAGAGAGAGCGAGCGTGGCCCACCATGAGGTCGAAAGAGTGGGGGCGGCTTTGATGGACTAACCTAGATAGACAATCTACGTGAGAGAGTATAGAGTGTGTCGATCGAGGCCCGAACTGGGAGATATATCATTTGTGTGTCAAAGAAAATGAGGTAAAACGAGACTCGGATAAAGAGAGCGAGATTGAGCGAGTGTGGCCCGCCGTGCGGAAGAAAGAGTGAGACAGTCTCGAGGGAGTGACCTAGATAGACAACGTGCGTGCGTGCGCATGAGAGGTTGGGGTCTAGATAGGCAATGCATGTATTTAGTGCGAGAGGGTGAGAGGGAGAGGGAGAGAGAGCTCGAGCTCGGCATGGGGTGCAATGGCGGGTGTGTGAGGTAAATACATTTCGTAACAGAGTGGAAAAAGGGAGTTGTGTAGTTGAGAGAGTTAGAGCTCGAAACACGGAGAGAAAGAATGGATGTGTGTTGGAAACCGATAGCTTCCTAAGGTGGTTAGTAGAGGAAGATTGACTGATATAGGAAGTATGTAGCGCGTGTGCGCGGGGGGGGGGGGCTAAAAACAATATTTGAATGTAGATAGTACGAGACTTAATATCGATGTTTCAATTTGGTGTACATTGTAACATTTGAACTGAGGACCATGCATATTGGTAATTATTTCGAATTTGTGCCATACTAGGTTTCGAAAAGTTGACATTGACTCGATTTATTGTGCTATTTTGTAGGTCATATTTTGAATCCATCCAAAAGTTTTCTCACTACCATGGTGTTCATCATATACATATAAATTTGTATTAAAAAAAGTAGTGTGGATATAGTGAAATGCGAAATCCATGTTAGAATTGGATATTGCTATGTGACACACACTCTAATTTAAATAACTAATTATGTGACACACACTCTAATCCATGTTAGCTGGGTACCGTTTTGATTTTTTTCAAATAACTCCTGATTAATTAATTTATAGTATCTCATTTCGAATGACTAATTATTGCAAGGAAAACACGGGCATGGTAATACATACAGATTCGTTTGCAAATGAAAGAAGATTTGTTTGCATTCTCAAATGTAGGCGCACCAGGCAGACCAGGGTCGTGTCGTGGTGGTCGCGTGTGTCGGAAGGACGCTTAGCACCCAGCCACCCACCCCTCCCTCCCTCCCCCCAAAAGGACGACGACAAAGTAAGTTCGCACTTCCACGTTTCAGATTGAAATATCTGGCGGCCCCAATTTCCAGCCCTACAAAATCTCCCTTCTCCACCGTCCCCTTCCGCGCCCAGATTGCTCAAATCCCTAATTCCCCGCCAACCCAAGCAAAGTTCGAATCGCCCCTCGTCTCGTCTCTTTCCACACCTCTGTGCCAGACGACGACGAAGACGACGGTCACGCTTCACCACCGCACCGGAGCTACCTCATCTACGCCCTCGTCCACCGCACATACAAGCAATTTTACAACACCATCAGGTTTAACTATTGGCCAGAAATTGAAGAGTTGAATTAGATATAATCAGGGATGTGATGTACCTTCCCGTGCGCATGCTACTCTTGCAAGTTGCGACTGTCCATTTGCGCAAGCTCGATGCCATGCCCGTGCTACCGCCGCTGCCTCCCACGCAGGCTACACCCAGGGTTGGATCTTCATCTTCTTGTCCTTCCGTTCGCTTGAAGCCCGACGACCGCCCTCCAACGAGGGTGCGAGGAAGTGCTGTGTCGGATTGTCCAGCGGCGGCTAGGTTAGGGGCGAACCAGACTGGAGGCTGGAGCGGATGAATTGGGATTTTTCCTGCTATCGATCAATATGGGAGGCGCTCGTTTGGGCCTCGAGCCTGCTATAGGGCCTGCCTTGCACTTATGTTATTGGTCTATCCAAATTGAAACATTTTTCTTCATTTTTTACATTGCCTGCTCGTGCGTTGGGACGAACAAAACTAGTCTGGGCCAACCTGGACGACTCAAACTAGGTGCACACTTTCGAGCCACCCGAGGCGGCCGCCCATACCAGCCCCTATGGTGGCATCACCCCTTTTTGCGTGTATGATAGGGGTAGTGAAAAATATTCTAGTGGCGCTTTTGATTTACCCACAGAATGTTTGAATTGCTTGTTTCTATGAACTGAGTTCGCCAATAATGTGAAGGATGCCAGTCTTTTCATCCTATTGTAGATTGCTTAGATCTCGATATGCCAAAAGTAATCGCATGAAATATACAGTAAAAGCCAGTGTGATGTGTGTGGCTACAACTAGATTAACCATTCAACTTACCAATGCAGTATGGGAAGAAAGAAGTATTGGGACTGCGTATCCAAGCAATTGATGCCATGGACTCCTTCGTACAACCTTGTAAGCGAAAAAGAAGTTGCAATGTGCCTGTACAAAGAACTAGCGTAAGTTCAGTTACCTGCTTCTCGGAATTTTAGTTAGCCACTTATTGCAAAATTGTTCAATTACGTTGCTTGGCTTAATTTAGTTTGCTACCGATTACATAATGCCACAGCCTGTTAATCCTATTATAGACTGCGCCTATCTATGTGTTTGATACTTACTGTTAAGAATTACCTGTTTGCCTGAACTTAAATAGCTACTTGTTTGTTTAACTGCTTTGTTGTAGCAACAACGGGTTACAATGATGTTAATAACTACTTTTCAGCATCAAATTGAAACTCTTTAATTCCTTGTTTGTTTAACTGGTTTGCTGTTATAACTCCCAGTTGAGATGTTTTGCTAACTTCAACTTTTCTGAATCCAATCGGAACTTTAATGGCAAAACAGGTTAGCCCAAGATCAAAGAGCGAGGTCCCCATGGACGTTGTATCATCCCACAGCAGCGGCACCGGCCCAATCATGCATTATGAATTGCCAACTGCTGATGCTCTGGAGGCTAAACTAGTTGTAGAAAGAGATTCTGCTTCTGCACTTAGATATGAAGTTGACATGTTGAGGAAGCAAACAACACAATCAGTAGCAGTACTCAAGAGAACCATTAAATATTTGGTGGACTTCAAAACGAAGCAAGCTAAGACTGACCACATTGTTAAGGTCCTGAAGGAAAAAAAAGAAATTAAATTCCCACTTGGTAAATCATAGGTGAAATGTTCTTTCCATCGTTGAATAACCTTTGTGTTGTTTGTTCATGTAATCAATCAAACCATTTGTTTTAGAGATCATGTAATAATTGTTTTTTTGTTTTTTGTTTTTTGGTTTGTAATTTTATTTGAGCACAAGTCTGTATTAATTGATAAGACTCAGAGACATTTCATTTTGATTGCTGTGCCAGACCTACAAATATCCCAATCGGGCTGAATGTGCATTCAACAATAATAGTAGTATAGATGGACCATAAGTGGCACGCATCGGAAAGGGCCAAGATGCTGTAGTAGCTTGGCTAAAAAAAGGATGCTGTTGTAGCAAAGAAAAGTACAGTGGCCTAGCTTATGTATGTTAGTTGATATTATTGATCCATATACTCTATAAGTGTTTATATGTCTATTAGTTCTGTACATTCTTGGTTGATTGACTCGGTATTTGAATCTTGATACATCGCTTGTGTACATATCTAAATGGGAGTACACATTATTTTGCGTGTGACATTTGATTTGGACATGAAGTGTTCCAAATATTTGAATTAACCTTAAACTGGATTCTAGCTTTTGAATTTGAGTATCGGCATTTGTAAACCATATTCATATATGACAGTGGAATACATCTTTGTTGTCCTTTTGAAGATATATAAAAACACATAGAATGATTTATAAAGATTCGTATAGGGATACAAAATGGATTCGAATTTAGTTGCCAGGGTAAACGTGAATGCTTATTGTCCCAAAATTCGAAACAAGCGGCAAAATGTCCACTCCCACGTCGGCTGCCCGAAGCCAAGTGTTTGGGAGATGGAAATTACTGTCTACCCATTACATGAACAATCCATCGGCCCGATTTCCACTGCTCTAAATAGGGGTAGGATAGTAACTTCAATTAGACATGACACGACCGCCTCTGAGCCAATTCCGACACGGTGGGCGCCAAACATGGGTGACAAAACACATTTGATTCAAGCTCGTCCGAAAGACCTCTGTTTCTCCCTCCATTTCCCCATTCATACACGATGGGCGGCAAAACAAACTCGACTCGACCGAAATTGATGTAGGCAAATATTTTCAATAGGGCCAGGTTTGTAACTTCACTCAGACGTGACACAACCGCCCTACCTGTCAGCCCCGTTCATACACCGTGGGCGCCAACCATGGGCGCCAACCACCCTCTCCTCGCCCAAAATCGCTCTAGGCAAATATTGATGAGATGCGAGATTACCATCGTATCCCGAACCGACGAGATGTCCAAATTTTAAACGGGGGCTAAGTTCGTAACTTTTCCATATTTCAGACAGGCGTGTCCCAAAAATATGGTTCCCCGTACCTCTCCCTCCATTTTCCCATTCATACACCGTCCGCGCTAGAACACCATCCCCACACCAGCCTCCGTCTGTCACCCCATCCATCGCTGCCGTCCTCCACCACATCCATCGCCGCCGTCCTCCACCACATCCATCACCACCGTCCTCCACCATGCCGGAGCACCTACCAAGACCGCGTCGTCCACTGCTAGAGATGGACGTTTCTCATCCATGGTGACGGACCAAGAGCCTTGCATCACGTCCTCTCACTTCGTCGGCGCCGTCGTCCTCTTTGCCGGGGCCGCTCACACGACCTTCTCTTCCACCGCAATGGGACTTATCCCCCGATGCACCCGTCTACCATCGCAGATCTGCTTCAACGCCACCGACAGCCATCGCACCCCCGATGCCTACATGGCGCCGCAAGAGAGGTGGTACTTCATATCTCCTCAACTTTTTGATCTCAACCAGAAAATTGATCTTAACTTGGTTACTCTACTTTCTTTTCAGCTCTTAGAATTTAGTTCTTAGTTCAAAGCAAACAATGGCTGCTAAATATTGTTTCTCTGGTTTCCCCCTTTTATGATCACTATACAATCAGAATACGTGCTTTGTGTCATAATAGCACTGCTCGACCCATCAAGCAAAACAAGCTTAGTTGTTCAAATATGAATCTGATATTATTAAAACAGATTCGTTTAATTTGTCACCTAAATGCTCCTAAATTAGTTTCGAAAATGCGTGTTTGCCGCTCGGGTGTGTATCTCTACAGGGTGCCCACGGTGGGCCGTCCCACCCTGGGATTTTGGGTCGCCCCAGGCCCCGATTCCCCTCTGTTCTGCTACGCGCATCCGATCTCTACTCGCCCCCAGCCGCCTGCCTCACCGGCGACTTGCCGTCCCTGGATGACATGACTCTAGGAGGAGACGCCAGACTAACAGGAGGTCAGGAGCTGCTCGCCCAACAGCGTCACCGCTGCTCGGGCGCTCCGCCGTGCCTACCTTCCCAGTCCGTTCATGGCTCAGGCGTGCAACATCCACTAAGCAAACCCGATTTATCCTGAGATAAGTCCTCAACACTTAGCAGCCACTCCTCATCACCCATTTTCTAACTGATTCATTACTCATTAGGCAGAATTGTCATTAGGGTTTGTTGTGTGCTCAGTGCTACCTACACTTAATGGTTCAAATGTATTTTAGTAATCTTTAGTACGTGTAAAGTTCATAGGGTTTTCAAAATTCCGGCCCTAGGAAGAGACACTAGTCATTTTGGATTGTTGGTCGTAGTGACATTGACCCAGATTACTACTGCAAGCCAGGTTTGTTGACAATTTTACTTGTCTTTCTTACTCATTCGATATACTATCCAATTATTCACGTCGATTAGTTGCAAACAATAAGTGCTAGACAAAATTCTTGATTCAGATTTTGGACGGTCTCTTACTGCAGTTACAATTCTGCATACTTGTCCTAGTAAGCTCACAAGTAAATGATTGATTCACTACATCTATGCTTGCCTTGTCATATTTGTTGTCAATATTCTTTTAGGGTGGACCACCCTGTTTCTAAATACTGCAACCATAGACATGAGTGAATAGTATTTCTCTATGTGATCTCTTCCATCATGTGTAGGCAACTGCTACGTCTTGAGCTTGTGTTGGTTTTCCCCGATGAGGAAGGGATGATGCAGCAGAGTAGCGTAAGTATTTCCCTCAGTTTTTGAGAACCAAGGTATCAATCCAGTAGGAGGCCACACTCAAGTCCCTCGTACCTGCACAAAGCGATAGGTACTCGCAACCAACGCGATTAGGGGTTGTCAATCCCTTCACGGTCACTTACGAGAGTGAGATCCGATAGATATAATATTTTTAGTATAAAGATGCAAAGTAAAAAGTAAAAGCAAAGTAAAAAAGCAAAGAAAGATTAAAGTGATGGAGATTGATATGATGAGAATAGACCCAGGGGCCATAGGTTTCACTAGTGGCTTCTCTCAAGAGCATAAGTATTCTACGGTGGGTGAACAAATTACTGTTGAGCAATTGACAGAATTGAGCATAGTTATGAGAATATCTAGGCATGATCATGTATATAGGCATCACGTCTGTGACAAGTAGATCGAAACGATTCTGCATCTACTACTATTACTCCACTCATCGACCGCTATCCAGCATGCATCTAGAGTATTAAGTTAAACATAGAGTAACACCTTAAGCAAGATGACATGATGTAGAGAGATAAATTCATGCAATACGAAATAAACCCCATCTTGTTATCCTCGATGGCAACGATACAATACGTGCCTTGCTGCCCCTTCTGTCACTGGGTAAGGACACCACAAGATCGAACCCAAAGCTAAGAACTTCTCCCATGGCAAGAACTACCAATCTAGTTGGCCAAACCAAATGGATAATTCGAAGAGACTTGCAAAGATAACCAATCATACATAAAAGAATTCAGAGAAGATTCAAATATTATTCATAGATAGACTTGATCATAAACCCACAATTCATCGGTCTCAACAAACACACCGCAAAAAGAAGATTACATCGAATAGATCTCCACAAGAGAGGGGGAGAACTTTGTATTGAGATACAAAGAGAGAGAAGAAGCCATCTAGCTACTAACTATGGACCCGAAGGTCTGAGGTAAACTACTCGCACTTCATCGGAGGGGCTATGATGATGTAGAAGCCCTCCGCGATGACGACCTCCTTCCGGCGGAGCTCCGAAACAGGCCCCAAGATGGGATCTCATGGATACAAAAAGTTGCGGCGGTGGAATTAGGTTTTGGCTCCTATCTGATCGTTTGGGGGTACGTGTGTATATATAGGAGGAAGAAGTACGCCGGAGGAGCAACGAGGGGCCCACGAGGCAGGGGGCACGCCCTAGGGGGGGCGCCCCCCACCCTCGTGGATGCCTCTTTTGTTCCTTGGAGCAGGGTCCAAGTCTCCTGGATCACATTCGGTGAGAAAATCACGTTCTCGAAGATTTTATTCCATTTGGACTCCGTTTGATATTTTGTTTCTCCGAAACACTGAAATAGGCAAAAAACAACAATTCTGGGCTGGGTCTTCGGTTAATAGGTTAGTCCCAAAAATAATATAAAAGTGGAAAATAAAGCCCAATATAGTCCAAAACAGTAGATAATATAGCATGGAGCAATCAAAAAATATAGATACGTTGGAGACGTATCAGGCATCCCCAAGCTTAATTCCTGCTCGTCCTCGAGTAGGTAAATGATAAAAAGAGAATTTTTGATGCGGAGTGCTACTTGGCATAATTTCAATGCAAATCTTCTTAATTGTGGTATGAATATTCAGATTAGAAAGATTCAAGACAAAAGTTTATATTGACACAAAAATAATAATACTTCAAGCATTCTAACAAAGCAATTATGTCTTCTCAAAATAACATGGCCAAAGAAAGTTATCCCTACAAAATCATATAGTCTGGCTATGCTCCATCTTCACCAAACAAAGTATTTAAATCATGCACAACCCCGATGACAAGCCAAGCAATTGTTTCATACTCTAACTTTTTCAAAACTTTTTCAATCTTCACGCAATACATGAGCATGAGCCATGGATATAGCACTATAGGTGGAATAGAAGGGTGGTTGTGGAGAAGACAAAAAGGAGGGGAAGATAGTCTCACATCAACTAGGCGTATCAACGGGCTATGGAGATGCCCATCAATAGATATCAATGTGAGTGAGTAGGGATTGCCATGCAACGGATGCACTAGAGCTATAAATGTATGAAAGCTCAACGAAAGAAACTAAGTGGGTGTGCATCCAACTTGCTTGCTCACGAAGACCTAGGGCAATTTTGAGGAAGCCCATCATTGGAATATACAAGCCAAGTTTTATAATGAAAAATTCCCACTAGTATATGAAAGTGACAACATATGAGACTCTCTATATGAAGAACATGGTGCTACTTTGAAGCACAATATATGAGACTCGCTATATCATGGTGCTAGTTTGAAGCACAAGTGTGGAAAAAAGGATAGTAGCATTGTCCCTTTTTTTGGGCCTTCTTTTTTCTTTGGCCTTTCTCTTTTTTTATTTGGGACAATGCTCCATTGAATGATGATCATCTGTAACATCCCAAATTTTCAATTTGTAATGTTATACATTAGATCATCATGCATATCATATTTATTTTGCATTCTGGTTGATCCTAGAAATTCTACGCAACTCAATGACCCACGGAGAGAGTTGGGGATTTCGATATTTTCATATTTGAGTTCTCTCTAATTTTGAGAATAGGATCATTTGATTTTATTTATTTTATCATCAATTATTTCTATTACAAAAATATGAGAGAGGGAATAAAATGACTTCCCCAAAATAAAGAAATATTGAGGATTTAATAATAAAATCAAATAAGATTTTATTTCGGAGTTTTTCGGTGTTTTATTTGAATTTAGGAAAAATGTGCGTTTTTCAAAATTGCATTTAGGTCCTAAATAAATGTTCACCTTGTGAGGCTTGATTTTAGAAGCCCGTGAAAATTTATTTCGGAATTTTTGGAGTCCGTTTAGTATTTCCTTTATTCTTTTTCTTCCGAGCGGAATATAAAAAAAACGCGCCGCGCGCCGACTGGGCCAAGGCCCAGCCGACGGCGCACCCCGCCACCTGCCGTCTCCCTCCAGGAGACCGGAGCCGCCCCGCCGTGCCGCTTCCCCAAGGCAGCACACCCCCCTCCTTAAATACCGGACCCCCCCCCCCCCCCCCCCGCCGCCCCTCACCTCACCCCACCCCGCCCCGAGCCGCCCGCCGAGCCGCGCCGCCGCCCGACGCCGAAGCCGCCCCGCCGCCCGTGCCGCCGCCACCCGAGACGCGCGCCGCCGCCCGTCGCCTCCCGTCGCCGCGCCGCACCCTGCCGCACCCCCGCCGGAGCCCCGCCCCGCCCGCCGGAGTGCCTCGCCGGAGGTATAGCCGCCGCCGTTCGCCGTTCGGTTTTAAAAAAAAACCCGCCTCGGTTTATTTTTTTCTTCGAACTCTAGATCAGTTTATTTTATTTTCTCTGGTTTATTTAATTAGTGAAAGTTCACCGGTCCGTTCGTTTTAGCAAACGTGTTCACCGGTTAGTTTCTGTTAACGAACGTCCGTTCGATTAACTGTTCGTCAGTTTTCTTTTTCTTGGATTAAATCCGCGATTTATCTGATCGCGATTCCTGATCTGATTTTCATTTTAGTTTAACTTTTCGCTCGTTTATCGGAATCAGGTGATTCAAGCGCCTAGAGTTTCGTCTCGAAACCCTCTATCTGTTTAACCAACTTAAACAAGATTTTGCTACTGTAAAATTTTCCCTAGATCCAGATTGCTAGAACGAAGTTGTTTTCTTTCGCCGTTTGTCTTTCGTTGCTTTGTTCGATTTGATTCTTTTGCCAACCAGAGTTCTTAAGTTGAACCTTCTGGTTAGATCTCTTATTTGAGTTTTACCTGTGCATTAGATGAGTACTTATTGTATGCTTGTTTGTTTGTTTGTTTGCGATAGAGTATCCGGAGTGCGCCGCCTGTTACTTCGAATCGTTAGGTTTCCCGAATCATCAGCAAGGCAAGTAACACTTTGATCATACCTTTCTACTACCCAGTTTTATTGCATTAGATCAATCCTCACACATTGCATGATTAGGGTCTAATTAAATTGTGGGATGGGAAGTAGATGAGGTAGTACCTATTACCTGTTATTATCAAACCTTTGGGAGTTACTTCTACGTTTGCTTATTATGCCATGCTATGCTAGTAGACGTGGATTGGGTGAGTGATATCCATGACAGATGTGAGATTGTTAATTAATGGTTTATCTAAGGTGGCAACTTAAACACACATCTGGGTGGATTGAGGCACCTGGGTATTCCAGGACTTGCCTGTTTTCTTTTGGACCGCCACCCAGGCTCAAAGGGATCATAAGACTATTCATACTAGAAACTTCCGTGTGCAGCCACAAGCTATTATGGGCTCTAGCATAGTTGACTAAGTTGTGCGAACTCTTACAGTGGTAGACTAGCAGATGTAGGGGATGTAGGTGGTACGGTCTACCCGATCGTAAGGTGCTAGCGCTTCTAAAAGACTATGTCTCGATCATCCGTCTTCTCAAACACCCTGTAGTGCGAGAAACCAAACGGAGGCGATCGAGTCTTGTGGGGAAAAGTGCGCAAACCTCTGTAGAGTGTAACAAACTAATCATGATTAGCTGTGTCCCCGGTTATGGACATCTTGAGTATCTAGTACCTGGATTATCATGTGAATCTCAACATGTTACTCTAAATTAATTTTGTTGGGTTATGTTTAATGATGATGCTTAATTGGGATTGAGAATGCTGTCAACCATTCTCAATGTTTAACAACTACCATGATAGTTAAATAAATTTTATTCCTTTGTAGTAGGGAAAAATTTGCTTTACGCAAAGACTGTAACCATAGAGCTTTCCACCAGCCAAATATGCATATAGTATAGTTGTTTCATTCCATTACTCTCTATGTGTTACCTTGCCAGCATATTCCATGTGCTGACCCGTTTTCGGGCTGCAACGTTAATGTTGCAGACTTTTCAGATGACGATTAAGGAGTTTTAGGTCGTGGTTCTATACTCAGTGATGCCATTGGAGTTGATGGACTCACTTATGTTCCAAGCCTTCCGCTGTTATCGTCATTAGATGGCCTTAAGCCATTTTTTTGTAATAAGTTCTCTTATGAGACATTCGATGTAATAAGTGTGTGATTGCTACTCTGCTATAAATCCTCCGAGTACTGTGTGGTGTCAGCATTACTGATCCAGGGATGACACCGGAGCATAGAGATCAGACTGTTTGAGGTCTGGTCGCTACATCATCACACTTTTATTTATTTACAACTCAATGATTACAAACTCGATTCTAAAACAAAGTATGACTCTATACGGATGCCTCCGGCGGTGTACCGGGATATGCAATGAATCAAGAGTGACAAGTATGAAGAAATTATGAATGGTGGCTTTGCCACAAATACTATGTCAAATACATGATCATGCTAAGCAATATGACAATGATGAATGTGTCATGATGAACTAGATGGTGGGAAGTTGCATGGCAATATATCTCGAAATGGCTATGGAAATGCCATAATAGGTAGGTATGGTGGCTGTTTTGAGGAAGGTATATGGTAGGTGTATGATACCGGCGAAAGGTGCGCGGTATTAGAGAGGCTAGCAAAGGTGGAAGGGTGAGAGTGCGTATAATCCATGGACTCAACATTAGTCATAAAGAACTCATATACTTATTGCAAAAATTTAGAAGTTAACAAAGCAAAGTATTACGCGCATGCTCCTAGGGGGATAGATTGGTAGGAAAAGACCATCGCTCATCCCCGGCTGCCACTCATAAGGAAGACAATCAATAAATAAATCATGCTCCGACTTCATCACATAACGGTTCACCATACGTGCATGCTACGGGAATCACAAACTTTAACACAAGTATTCTTTAAATTCCCAACTACTCAACTAGCATGACTTTAATATTATCACCTCCATATCTCAAAACAATTATCATGTTTCAATCTTTTCTTAGTATTCAACACACTCAAAAGAAAGTTTCACAAATCTTGAATAACATGCATATTATTATTAAGCAAATTACCATGCTATTAAGAGACTCTCAAAATAATTTAAGTGAAGCATGAGAGATCAATAGTTTCTTTAAAACAAATCCACCACCGTGCTCTAAAAGATCTAAGTGAAGCACATAGAGCAAAATTATAACGCTCAAAAGATATAAGTGAAGCACATAGAGCAAAACTACTTAGCTCAAAAGATATAAGTGAAGCACATAGAGTATTCTATCAAATTTTAATTCATGTATGGCTCTCTAAAAAGGTGTGTACAGCAAGGATGATTGTGGTATACTAAGACACTAAGACACAAATAATACAAGACGCTCCAAGCAAAACACATATCATGTTGGTGAATAAAAATATAGCTCCAAGTAAATTACCGATGGAAGTAGACGAAAGAGGGGATGCCTTCCGGGGCATCCCCAAGCTTTGAATTTTTGGTGTCCTTGGATTATATTGGGGGTGCCATGGGCATCCCCAAGCTTAGGCTCTTGCCACTCCTTGTTCCATGATCCATCAAAAGAATTCACCCAAAACTTGAAAACTTCACAACACAAAACTCAAAATAGAAAACTCGTGAGCTCCATTAGCGAAAGAAAACAAAATACCACTTCAAGGTACTGTAATGAACTCATTATTTATTTATAATTGGTGTTAAGCCTACAGTATTCCAACTTCTCTATGTATTATAAACTATTTTACTAGCCATAGATTCATCAAAATAAGCAAACAACACACGAAAAATAGAATCTGTCAAAAATAGAACAGTCTGTAGTAATCTGTAGCTAGCGCCAGATCTGGAACCCCAAAAATTCTAAAATAAATTTATGGACGTGAGGAATTTATCTATTAATCATCTGAAAAAAGAATTAACTAAATATCACTCTTCAAATAAAAATGACAGCAGTTCTCGTGAGCGCTAAAGTTTCTGTTTTTTACAGCAAGTTCAACAAGACTTTCCCCATGTCTTCCCAACGGTTCTACCTGGCACAAACACTAATTAAACACAAAAAACACAACCAAAACAGAGGCTAAATAATTTATTTATTACTAAGCAGGAGCAAAAAGCAAGGAATAAAAATAAAATTGGGTTGCCTCCCCACAAGCGCTATCGTTTAACGCCCCTAGCTAGGCATAAAAGCGAGGATAGATCTAGGTATTGCCATCTTTGGTAGGCAATCCATAAGTGGCTCTCATGATAGTTTCATATGGTAATTTTATTTTCTTTCTTGGAAAGTGTTCCATGCCCTTTTTAATGGAAATTGGAATCTAATATTCCCTTCCTTCATATCAATAATCGCACCAACCGTTCTAAGGAAAGGTCTACCAAGAATAATAGTGCAAGAAGGATTGCAATCTATATCAAGAACAATGAAATCTACAGGCACATAATTCCTATTTGCAACAATAAGAACATCATTAATCCTTCCCATAGGTTTCTTAATAGTGGAATCCGCAAGATGCAAGTTTAGAGAGCAATCATCAAAATTACGAAAATCTAGCAAATCACACAAAGTCTTGGGAATAGTAGAGACACTAGCACCCAAATCACACAAAGCATAAAACTCATGATCTTTAATTTTAATTTTAATAGTTGGTTCCCACTCATCATAGAGTTTTCTAGGGATAGAAACTTTCAACTCAAGTTTTTCTTCATAAGATTGCATCAAGGCATCAACAATATGTTCGGTGAAGGCCTTATTTTGACTATAAGCATGTGGAGAATTTAGCACGGATTGCAACAAGGAAATACAATCAATTAAAGAACAAGTTTCATAATTAAATTCCTTGAAATCCAATATAGTGGGTTTAGCAACATCTAGATTTTTATTTCTTTCAATCCCACTTTCATCAATTTCATCATTAAGATCTAAATACTCCAAATTTTTAGAACACCTTCTAGGTAGAGGAAGATCATATTCAGTTTCATCAAGATTCATATTGCAAAACAAAGATTTAATAGGGGACACATCAATAACTTTTAGATCTTCATCTTGATTTTCATATGAATTGGAGGAACACGCTTTAATAAAGGCATCTTTGCACGCATCCTAGCGGTTCTTTCCTTGCACTCATCAATGGAAATTCTCATGGCTTTGAGAGACTCATTGATATCATGCTTAGGAGGAATAGATCTAAGCTTTAAAGAATCAACCTCAAGAGAAATTCTATCAATGTTTCTAGCCAAATCATCAACTTTAAGCAATTTCTCCTCAAGCAAAGCATTAAAATTCTTTTGTGAATTCATAAATTCTTTAACACTATTCTCAAATTCAGAGGGCATCTTATTATAATTTCCATAAGAGTTGTTGTAGGAATTCCCATAATTATTAGAAGGATTACTAGGATATGGCCTAGGATTAAAATTCCCTCTATAAGTGTTGTTACCAAAATTATTCCTACCAACAAAATTCACATCCATAGATTCATGGTTATTCTCAATCAAAGTAGACAAAGGCATATCATTAGGATCAGAAGAAACACTCTTAGTAGCAAATAATTTCATAAGTTCATCCATATTTCCACTCAACACATTAATTTCTTCTATCGCATGCACTTTTTATTAGAAGATCTTTCAGTATGCCATTGAGAATAATTAACCATAATATTATCTAGGAGTTTAGTAGCATCTCCTTAAGTGATTTCCATAAAAGTGCCTCCCGCGGCCGAATCTAAAAGATTTCTAGAAGCAAAATTCAATCTGGCATAAATTTTTTGTATAATCATCCACAAATTCCAACCATGAGTAGGGCAATTACGTATCATTAATTTCATTCTCTCCCAAGCTTGTGCAACATGTTCATGATCAAGTTGTTTAAAGTTCATAATATCGTTTCTAAGAGAGATGATCTTAGCGGGAGGAAAATACTTAGATATAAAAGCATCTTTGCACTTGTTCCATGAATCAATACTATTTTTAGGCAAAGACGAAAACCAAGCTTTAGCACGATCTCTAAGCAAAAAAGGAAATAGCTTCAATTTAACGACATCATTATTGACATATTTTTTCTTTTGCATATCACATAAATCAACAAAGCTATTCAGATGAGTAGCGGCATCTTCACTAGGAAGGCCGGCGAATTGATCTTTCATAACAAGATTCAACAAAGCAGCATTAATTTCATAAGATTCAGCATCGGTAAGAGGAGCAATCGGAGTGCTAAGGAAATCATTATTATTGGTATTGGTGAAGTCACACAATTTGGTAGTATCTTGAGCCATCGCGACAAACAAGCAATCTAACACACGAGCAAACAAAAAGCAAGCGGGCAAAAAGAGGCAAATAGAGAGGGAGGATAGAGAGAGAGGGCGAATAAAACGGCAAGGGTGAATTGGGGGGAGAGGAAAACGAGAGGCAAATGGCAAATAATGTAATGCGAGAGATAGGGATTGTGATGGGTACTTGGTATGTTGACTTTTTGCGTACGCTCCCCGGCAACGGCACCAGAAATCCTTCTTTCTACGTCTTGAGCTTGCGTTGGTTTTCCCCGAAGAGGAAGGGATGATGCAGCAGAGTAGTGTAAGTATTTCCCTCAGTTTTTGAGAACCAAGGTATCAATCCAGTAGGAGGCCACGCTCAAGTCCCTCGTACCTGCACAAAGCGATAGCTATTCGCAACCAACACAATTAGGGGTTGTCAATCCCTTCACGGTCACTTACGGGAGTGAGATATGATAGATATAATATTTTTGGTATAAAGATGAAAACTAAAAAGTAAAAGCAAAGTAAAAAGCAAAGCAAGATTAAAGTGATGGAGATTGATATTATGAGAATAGACCCGGGGGACATAGGTTTCACTAGTGGCTTCTCTCAAGAGCATAAGTATTCTACGGTGGGTGAACAAATTACTGTTGAGCAATTGACAGAATTAAGTGTAGTTATGAGAATATCTAGGCATGATCATGTATATAGGCATCACGTCCGTGACAAGTAGATCGAAACGATTCTGCATCTACTACTATTACTCCACTCATGGACCGCTATCCAGCATGCATCTAGAGTATTAAGTTAAAAATAGAGTAACGCCTTAAGCAAGATGACATGATGTAGAGAGATAAATTCATGCAATATGAAATAAACCCCATCTTGTTATCCTCGATGGCAACGATACAATACGTGCCTTGCTGCCCCTTCTGTCACTGGGTAAGGACACCGGAAGATCGAACCCAAAGCTAAGCACTTCTGTCGTGGCAACAACTACCAATCTAGTTGGCCAAACCAAATGGATAATTCGAAGAGACTTGCAAAGATAACCAATCATACATAAAATAATTCGGAGAAGATTCAAATATTATTCATAGATAGACTTGATCATAAACCCACAATTCATTGGTCTCAACAAACACACCGCAAAAAGAAGATCACATCGAATAGATCTCCACAAGAGAGGGGGAGAACTTTGTATTGAGATTCAAAGAGAGAGAAGAAGCCATCTAGCTACTAACTGTGGACCCGAAGGTCTAAGGTAAACTACTCACACTTCATCGGAGGGGCTATGATGATGTAGAAGCCCTCCGTGATGACGGCCTCCTTCCGGCGGAGCTTTGGAATAGGCCCCAAGATGGGATCTCGTGGATACAGAAAGTTGCGGCAGTGGAATTAGGTTTTTGGCTCCTGTTCTGATCGTTGGGGGTACGTGTGTATATATAGGAGGAAGAAAACGAGGGCCCACGAGGCAGGGGGCGCGCCCTAGGGGGGCGCCCCCACCCTCGTGACTGCCTCTTTTGTTACTTGGAGCAGGGTCCAAGTCTCCTGGATCACGTACGGTGAGAAAATCACGTCCCCGAAGATTTTATCCCGTTTGAACTCCGTTTGATATTCTGTTTCTCCGAAACACTGAAATAGGCAAAAACAGCAATTCTGGGCTGGGCCTCCGGTTAATAGGTTAGTCCCAAAAATAATATAAAAGTGGAAAATAAAGCCCAATATAGTCCAAAATAGTAGATAATATAGCATGGAGCAATCAAAAATTATAGATACGTTGGAGACGTATCAGCAACGAACACTGCATTGTATAGAAAGAAAGTGTCATTTCCAACTTTTACATAGGCTTCGATCTTTTACATGGAATACAATCTTCCTACTTGCTTTGTGTCGCACTACCAACACTCCACCCTTGAAGCTAAACATTATGCCACTCATAATTCCTTAGTTTATTTGTTCAAATACGAATTTCATATGATTCTAATGTTCCTACTTCAGTTTTGAAATGTGTGTGTGCCTGTTATAGAGACATAAGGGGTTTGTATTTCTGTGTGTGGACTGGTCAGCACGGTTGGGGGTGAACTTTGCATATGCAGGGGTTCATAGGGAGACACTCTTTGAGTTGAATCCGCAATGCATTCCATAAATAATCTGACTACTTTTTATGTTTTCATGAATCTCAGATTCTGAACAACATCATAATGATTATGAGCTTGTGCACATGAAAATAATAAAGCAGAACAATGCCATGGCTGTCAAACTTAGCATTAAGGTACTGAAATCAAGTCTGGATGCAATGCAATGCAAACGCTCTCCACGTACAGATTCATGCTCAGAATATGATCCTAACAGTGATTCTGAGCTAGAGGGAGACCTAAGTCAATGTAGCTCGCTAGTGGAGGAGTCAGAGGAAGATGCCCTATCTTATTCACCCATCAAGGTGCTTGCTCTAACTTTCCAAGGTTATATTTGTCGCACATATCTTGCAACTGATGCTTTGCATTGCTTCTACTTTGTTGAACTGCCACTATCTTAGTTTACACATCGTGTATGTGAATACGCCCTGCCTATCCATTTACAGTACATATTCCATCTGTCATCATACCATATTTATCCATTCAAATGTTGTTCTTGTGTATCAGACGTTCAAAAGGAAGAGGACGATTGCTGATCGTGGAGGAACGCAAGCAAAGTATTTGGAAAAGGTAGTGGCACCTGATAAATCAAATAGCCCATTAGGTGTAGTTGCAATATCACCTGACCCACAAAACACCCCAACTCTAGCAGACTCTAGCCCTACTACACTGGTCATTTCTGATGCCCCAACTCAGCAGACCCCAATTGCAGCAAACATTATGATTATGCCAGGTGACATAACACCAGCTCTACGATGCAAAACCCCCATTCCAGCAAAGAGTACATCAAATCCAGTTGCCAAATCCCTTTTCGAACTAGAGAGAGCCCCAATTGCAGCAAATAGGACCCCTGTTCCATTTCTCCCCAGTTTAGAAGACAAAGCTTATATTGTTGTCAGGAACTTTGTGCGCATCTTTCCTTCATGGAAAGATAATACTGCAGACACAGAACAATTTCCAGTCTTCCTCCGCAACTTACGCGTAAGTAATGTACTAATGTTATTCATGGTCATTGCTGCATATGTTTCTGCTGACAGAAGACACAAAATTTCATTCTTTTAAATAGGCGAGGACCAAACTGGATTGTGAAGACGAGCAAGGGTTGGTTGCTCTTTTCAAGCACTCGTTGATGAAGTATCGTTCCTACCTGAGGCAAGCACATTTCGATGGCAAGCCTCTAAAAGAAATTTCTGTAAAGTCTCCGGTGCTACATTTATCCGACAGTGACTGGAATAATCTTGTTACCCATTGGTCTCAGCTGCAGCGTAAGGTACTATCTATGATATCACATCACAATTTGAACTACCTTTCTGCATTTGCCTTAACGTCTCACTTGTACGAAAACTATTAGCAGAAGAACATTCATTCTCAAGGGGCCATAGAATCTCGCAACTATACTGCACACTGCATTACTCTTGTGAGTACCTCTTGCCCTGTATGACCATACTTACTTTCATAGCTATTTGATTATGTAGCATCACTGCACATGTTAGCCTCGTTATCATCCATTTGGTGGACATTATAAGATCCGTATGGACTCTTACATAAATTTAGAATCAACCCAGTGCTTTTGAAGAGGTTTAGCTCTGCAGTCCTCTTGTAAGGACTGAACGCCATCTATCAATGTACTTACATTAATAGCTACTCCCTCCGTCCCATAATATAAGAACATTTTGTATAGTACACCAGTGTTCAAAACACTCTTGTATTATGCGAAGAGGGATTGGTACATTGTGTAGCATTCTGCATCTTATCTCCCTCGCCCACCATTTACTAAAAAAGATTAGATCTATATTTAATCTTACCAAAAAGTAGAATACACAGACAATGCCAGTGCAGAAGTGTAGCCCATTTCTCTTGTCAGTACATTTTGTCATGTAATGCTTGTACTTCCAGGGATTGGTAGTTGATTATGTAGCATCAATCTGCATCTTATCTTCATTATCCTCTATCCCTTCCAGTATTATCATATCTATAATTACTCTCCACAAAATGTAGAGTATAGGCAATGCTTATAAAGAAGATTATGTGCTGAAATTCTTGAGTTATCCTTCCCTTGACATGGAGAAGGGCATTATAAAGCCGGTGTTAACTGTTAATGTAAGTTAGTCCTTCTAAAGCCTTTATCCTCAACTACTGTTTAATTTGCTCATACTCCCTATCATTTATTGTTGTTTAGTTTGTTGTTTCTACCAAAATGCATGTTCGCGAGAACCGTAAGTTCTAAGTTTTACTTGTAAAACCAAATTCCTTATTCATACCATGCACATTACTCAATAATCCCTATATGTATGCTTGTTTTTGTGGATCTATAATCCAGTATGTGGTGAAGCAGCCCATGTTTGCACCTTGTCATCTCCTGGTTTATCTTACTGATGTGGCTGATGATATGAACAACATGCCATGCACATGAACCAAAATAGATACAATGATTTTCTTTGCCCTTCATCTATGCTTGTTATGTTGACATGGTAATCCAGTAGTGTGGTGAAGCTCCCAGCATTATGAACAATGCCAAATTATGCTATTGATATTTTGAACTTACTCTTTATTTTCTAATTTGAAATTGGATGGAATTGACAGCACATTTATCATCTTTGTTTATACACGTGCAAAACATGCCATCTCTCTGCTTTGTTTCGGGGTGATATGCCTGATGGCATGCACAAGTCTGCTGAAGGCTGTGAGACAAACCCAACATATATTGCAGAAAAGAAGGCAAAACATCTTGAAGATAGCGAGACAACCCCAAAGTCTTGTCTTGATGCAGTGTTCAAGTTACTTGAGACTAGCAGTCAGACAAGCTCACAGAATTCGTTGTCTGAATCAGTTCGACTTCTTCAGTCCCAAGTTCTAGCAGAAAGGCATTCTGCAACTCAACTTCGACTTGAAGTCCTATCTCTAAGAAAGATTGCAGAGAACACCAATGAGAACCTCATCACTAAACAACTACACCTGGAAGCTAGGACCGACATGCTAGGCCGGTCTCACAGCCTTGCTCAGCAGCTTGTGAAGCAGTTCCCGCGCAAGGCTAACCTTTCTTGAACTGTCTTGGAAGTGGTCTTGGTTCAGTATTATTTTGTTACGCTGCAATGGTGCCCAGTTTTTGTAATCTGCTTCTTCGTTGCGTGTTATGATCACTGGTGGAGAACTTCGATGCCCAGTGGATGTAATATACCATAATCCTTTATTTTATAGTGTAGGTTTATTCTTAGTTACCATGCCGTAATTTCTTTATTGTATAGAGTAGGTTTGTTCTTAATTCCTACTAGTTACTGCCATCTTTCGCTATCTGAAAAAAATCAGATGTAGTCGACCGGGCCGAAACATTCGCCTCTAACGGGCCTGGTGTTTAGCGGGCCACAATTGGGCCGGCCTACATCTTTCATGGGCCCGAATCATTGGGGCTTTCACACTTTGCGCGAGGCCCACAACTTACACCGGCCTATATTTTAGTTGGGCCTTTTGTGGACCTAGCACTTAGTTTGGCTCAGGTAGCGTTGGGCCATTAACAGGCTGAATATTGTACTAGCATGTTACGTCCCAGATGAAACCATGGGCCTTTAGCAGGCCGAAATGCATGTTGGGCCTCAATTTTCACTACTCGTCGACGGGCCTTCAGCAGGCTGAAACGTAGACCGGGCCTTTTTGGGCCCAGTTATATCACAGGCAGTTACTACGCCGAAACATATCTCGGCCCTTAGTTAGCCCACTAATATCATGGGCCTTTAAGAGGCCGAAAGCTTAGTACAGACATCAACAGGCCGAATTATGCGACAGACCTTTAACAGGCCCAAAGTCACGTTGGGATTAACTGTTGCCACCTTTATCACGGGCCGTTAGTGGGCCCGATGTCCTGTCAGACCATATATGGCCCATGGGCAGCACGGGCCATTCCCAGGCCGAAAGTCACACCGGGCTGAAATGGGCCCACGTCTACATCGGGCCTCTAATAGGCCAAAAGTCACCGGGCTATAATTGGGCCCAAATATTCAGCGAACAATTAACGGGCCAGATCTGGCTTCGGGCCGTAAATGGGCCCAAATATTTAGTGAACAATTAACGGGCCAGATCTGGCTTCGGGCCGTAAATGGGCCTTTATTAAACAGGTCGTTATTGGGCTGGCCCACTAGTACCTGAGTAAGTACTACGGGCCTTTGACTGGGCCGGCCTTGTTAACCTATATGGGCCTCTGTTGGGCCATGCCACGTGTCGACGTATCATAGGCGCTTTGGGTCCAATGAGTGGATGACATCTGTCCCAACGGTGAGCCGACATGTGTTTCCTCCAGCCAATGATGATTTTACACGTGGAAAATCCCCATTGGTCAGGGCTGTTAACGGGTCATCGGATCCAAAATAGGACCTGATAGCTTAACGGCGTTCCGTTACGGTGGATGCCACGTGTCGGTCACCCTTGACGAAAGCACTTCTGTGACGCGCGATTTATCGTCATGGAAGTGGACACTTCCGTGATGATAATTTTGGTAATGTCATGGAACACTTCTACGACAGCACAGCTATGACTATCTTGATTCTGTCATAAATTTGTCATGGATGTACATGCATGACAGAAAACGTGACCTACTATGACAAACACGTATCATCACGGAAGTGTATTTTTTGTAGTGTTATTAAGTAATGGTAAAGGAAGTAATGCAGATAAGGTTCAGGATAGTGAGATATCCTTGTTGTTCTCCAACAAAGCTGATAAATAGCTAAGGAAGACTATCTTGAAGACAGTGAGACAACCCCAAAAGTCCTGTCTTGGTTTAGTGTTCGAGTTACTGGCCACTACCGCTTGCACAAGCTATTTAAACTCACTGTATGAATCAGTTCGGTTTCTTGAGTCTCAACTACAAGCTGAAAGACATGGATCAGTTGTGCTGTGACAAGAAGCGGAAGGACTGCGGAAATCCCTGGAGCATTTAGATGCATACTTTCTAGTGTAAGAGCAAGCGTTGGAGTATTTTAGTGCCAAACAGGAAAGCTAATAAGCTTGCTAAGCTTATTGCCAGCATGGTGGATACCCAGGATAACGTTTCTTGAGCTCTTCTAAAGTTGTTTCAGTTATGCTCTTGTTTTGCTGCCGAGTTTATTTGCACTTGTGGCCAATTTTGACAGATAGTGTATGTAATATGCTGCTTTGTTCCCTATATTTGCACTGGTGGCGAACTTTGATGCCCAGTGGATGTAATATGTGTAATAGCTGTAATAGGCTAGCATTAGTTGCTTCCTTATTTATTTCCTTATTGTCTTGTTTAGTTGTTTGCTTGTAGTCACTGCAGTTCTTTTTCTGCGTTTTTGTAGTGGCCACAATAACCAATTTTTGGTAACTAGGCCACAATAATCATGGCAACACACAGACTCTTGTAACCATGGGCCTCCTGCGGGGCGTAGGATCCATGGGCCTTCTATGGGCCATAGGGTCCATGGGCCTTCTACGGGTCGTAGGATCCATGGACTTTCTACGGGCCTTATGATCCATGGGCCTTCTATGGGCCGTAGGGTCCATTGGTCTTCTACAAGCCGTATGATCCATGGGCCTTCCACGAGGCGTATAATCATTTCTCCAAACATGGGCCGTACTATTCTTGGACCATAATAGGCCGTTAATAGGCCGTATTTGATAACGCTATGAAAACATCCCAACGGGTTAATGGGCCACAAACGGGCCCAATGTAACCACGGACTGAATTTGGCCCACAAACGGAACATGCCAGTAATGGACCGTAACTAACCGAATTCTAGAAATGAGCCCAAGAATAAATGGGCCCTTAGAAGGCCGAAAGTTAACACGGGCTGGAAACGGCCGACGGAATAATGGGTCGTTAATGGGTATAAAGCGATACACTGTTCATTCTGGGCCAGTTTCATCTCGGGCCTTTGTTGGGCCCAGAGTTACGAAGGGCCTCATATGGGCCGAAAGACATCATGGGACATACATGGGTCGGAAGTAACAACGGGCTGGAATCATATTGGATGGCCCAGATGAAGCTACTGGACTTAATTCCGATAGGCCGTAACGGGTCGGGAGTTAGCGGGCCGTAAATGGGCGATATACGAACAGTCCGTTAACAGGCTTTCCGTGGTCCGGCCCGTTACCTTTTTACCAAGTCAAACGGGCTGACCTTTTCACCGAAATGGGCCTCTGTTGGGCCATGCCACGTGTCGACGTATCATAGACGCCTTCTATCCAATGAGTGGATGACATCTGTCCCAATGGTGAGCCAACACGTGTTTCCTCTGGCCAATGAGAATTTTACACGTGGAAAATCCCCATTGGTTCGGACTATTAACGGGTTATCGGATCCAAAACCGGACCCGATAGCTTAACGACGACCTGTTATGGTGGATGCCACATGTCGGTCACCCTTGACGAAAACACTTCTATGACGCGCGATTTATCGTCATGGAAGTGGACATTTCCGTGATGATAATTTTGGTAATGTCATGGAACACTTCTACGATATCACATGTATGACTATCTTGATTCTGTCATAAAATCGTCATGGATGTACATGCATGACAGAAAACGTGACCTACTGTCACAAACACGTATCATCATGGAAGTGTATGTTTTTGTAGTGACTCTAGGCACGATCTCTGGGAGCTCCTTAAGGGGTCTTCTGGTTGGTTGCTCCGGTGTGCGTAGATGGCATGGAGAGGAGTCCGTCTGCAAATACTTCAGCTGATGTCTGTGGAGCTGGAGGAGTTGAAACTGGAGGTGCAATGGTGGCAGTTGTTGAAAGAGTAGTCCTGGTGTCACTAACAACTGGCACTGCTGAAGACCTTTGTGCCCTTGGCACTCTTTGAAAAGTATCTATGGTAGGTCTGTCATTCCTGTCCTAACCTTCTTCCTGGAGCTTCTCCACTTTGGTCCGGATCTCTGTGACCTTCACATCTATATCATGCAATATTGTCTCAATGATCCTCTCAAGACTCTCTTGATTTTGAGTCAGGTTGGCCAAGCCCTTCTCAATTCTTACAGTAGCCTCAAGCAGATAACTGAGTTGGTCTTGCTTGGTCTTGAGCATCACAGTTGAAGCATCTCGTGCACTGGCTGCCTTTGCTGCTTTTGCAGCCTTTGCACTCTCTCTCTCTCCTCCTGAGCTTCTGCACTGATACGTCTTCAACATATCTATAATTTTTTATTGTTCCATGCTGTCATATTATAATTCTTGGATGCTTTACAATCAGTTTACAATCATTTTATATCATTTTTGGGACTAACTGACATAGTGCCAAGTGCTAGTTGCTATTTTCTGCTTGTTTTTTTACATCGCAGGAAATCAATATCAAACGGAGTCCAAATGCAGCGAAACTTTTTGTGGATTTTTTGGACAAGAAGACACCAGATGGGCGAGAGAAGCACCTGGGGGTGCCCCAAGGGGGGGGGGCACAACCCACCAGGGCGCGCCTGGCCCCCCAGGAACGCCCAGGTGGGCTGTGCCCACCTCGGTGGCCTCCCGCACCGCCTCTTTGCTCTATAAATACCTCCTTGCTCCAGAAGCCCTAGGAGAGTCAATGAAAATCAATTCCAGCCACCACAAGTTCCAGAACCACCAGATCCAATCTAGACACCATCACAGAGGGGTTCATCATCCTCATTGGTGCATCTCCGATGATGCGTGAGTAGTTCATTGTAGACCTACGAGTCCGTAGTTAGTAGCTAGATGGCTTCCCCTCTCTCTCTTATGATTCTCAATACAATGGTCTCTTGGAGATCTATTTGATGTAACTCTTTTTGTGGTGTGTTTGTTGGGATCCGATGAACTTTGAGTTTATGATCAGATCTTTGTTTTTATCCATGAAAGTTATTTGAGTTCGTTGATCTCTTATATGCATGATTGCTTATAGCCTGGTATTTCTTCTTCGAATCTTTTGTTTACTTAGTCCAACTAGATCGATTTTTCTTGCCATGGGAAGAGGTTCTTTCTGATGGGTTCGATCTTATGGTGCTTGATCCCAGTGACAGAAGGGGAAATGACACGTATGTATCGTTGCCATTAAGGATAACAAGATGGGGTCTATTTCTACATAAATAGATCTTGTACATCATTTCATCATTCATATTGCATTACTCCATTTCTCCATGAACTTAATACCCTAGATGCATGCTGGATAGCGGTCGATGTGTGGAGTAATAGTAGTATGTAGCGACCCGACCTCAGACGGTCAAGTCTGTGTGCTTAAGTGTCATCCCTGGATCGGTATGCTGACACACATAGTGCTCGAGGATTTATAACAGAGGTAAATCACATGTATAAAGTAATGTAAATACTATTACCTCAATCCATATAGCGGAAGTAACAAAGGTTGTAGATTCCCATCAACACCAACGGCAAAGTTGAGTGTAGAAATCGTAACCCTAACATATCACTTACTCGTCGTAAGATTCCTACAACATGAGACGTTGCGGCCACAAAGGGTCAGTACATTGAATGTACTGGCAAATTCACACCATAGGACAAGGATGAAATAGCTATCACTACATGCATATTTGGCTGGTGGAACCTCTATGGTTATAATGTTTTTGTGAAAAGCCAATTTTTCCCTACATCAAAGGAATATATTTTATTTAACTACAAAGTTAGTTGATAAATATTGAGAAGGTTCCTCCAACTCAATCCCAAAATAATAATCATTAACCCCATCAAATTAATTAAATAAAGTATTGAGATCAACATGATAATTCAAGAACCAGAGACTCAAGACGTCCATAACTGGGGACACGGCTAACCATGATTAGTTTATACACTCTGCAGAGGTTTGCACACCTTTCCCCACAAGACTCGATCTCCATTGGATTTCTCGCACTACATGATGTTTGAGAAATGGATGACCGAGACACAGTCTTTCAGAAGCATTAACTCTTCACTCCGGGAAGATCGGTACACCCACAATCCCCCTACATCTGCTAGTCCACCTCTTCAAGAGCTCATGCAACTTACTCAACTATGCCAGAGCCCATAATGGCTTGTGGCTGCACACGGAAGTTTCTAGCATGAATAATATGATGATCCCTTTGAGCCTGGGTGGCATTCCATAGGGTGATCACACGGGTCCTCCGGGATCCCCTTGGGCAAACACTGGGTTCTCCAGGTGCCCGGGCAAACCACTGGGTGCTCCAGGGTGCCCCTACCAATCCACCCAGATGTGTATTAAAGTAGCCACCTTAAGTTAACCATTAAATAATAACTCTCACATCTGTCATGAATTCTCTCAAACCAATCCATGTCTATAAGCATAGCATAGCAGTATGAGCATAACGTAAAAGTAACTCCCAGGGGTTTGATAATAAAACAGGTAATAGGTTCTACCTCATCATCTACTTCCCAATACCCACATGTTAAACACTTCCTAATCATGCAATGTTTGAGGATGGGAACTAATGCATAAAAACTGGGTAATGAAAAGTATGATCAAAGTGTGAACTTGCCTGTACTGATGATGAAGATGATTCACACTCATAACTCATGATAGTTCTACTCGTCACACTCTGGTCAATCTATCGTGAGCAAGCAATAGTAATCACACATAAGCAATCACTCAAAAGATCAGAAAGAACGAAGAAGACAATTCGGAAAGCATCAAAACCAAGCAAATAACTCGTGCAACGTAAAAAATTCTAACAGTACCAAAATTATGTTGATTTGACCTTATCAGAAAGTTTAGGTCAAGAGCTTTAATTTGCAAAAAGAATCAACTAAATCGGAGTTATAATACTCAAGTTACGATCAAACGAAGTTCAAATACAAAACTGTTTGAATTCAAATTTTAAACTTTCAAAAATATGTTTAAGTTGTTTTATTGTTTAGAGGAGATCATAACAAAGAAGTGGGCGTTGGTTTCATCTAATTCCGACTAACGAGCAAAAAGTAGTGATCGTTTTAAGACTAGGGACTAATTTGTAAAGAAAAATTATCACGAATAGGTCCCTGACCGAAATTAAAAAGAAAAAAGAAAAAACTATCGAGCGAACGCTCGCTACGGAACCCTAACGAACGAAAATGTTCGCTAGATCTACCTAAACAGAGAATGACCGTTACCTAAAAAACCAGGTTTTTAAATAAAAACAAAATCTTAGCGAAAACCGAATCGGTGTTCGGGTTATACCGGTCCACGGCGATTCGGCGAAGAAAACCGACGACGGCGACGATGAACTCCGGCGACGGTGGAACGGGACGGCGGCTCCGGCGCGGCAGCGAGGCGTCAGCTCCACGCGGCGGCGGGGCAAAGCGCGGGCGGCGGCGCAGGCGAGCGGTGGTGGTGCAGCGGTGAGGCCGCATGCAGCGGTGAGGCAACGATGAGCGGCGAGGCGGCGGTGCCGGGGTTACTGAGCCACGGGCACCTATGGGACCGGCGGACCGGGTCCCTTTCGGTTCGGCGGGGGGCGGAGGTCACGCAAAGAGCAGATCGAGGCGAAGCACGCGAGCGGTTTACCCAGGTTCGGGCCGCACGGATGCGTAAAACCCTACTCCTGCTTTGTGGTTTGTATTGATTCCTAGCTCGGGAGCGCGGAGTGCTACAGTACACGCCGGCGGCTAGCAAGACCGAGCGTGAGTGGACGAACTGGCTCCCCCCCCTCGTTGCACTCGGGCCTCCTTTTATATGCTCAAGGGGTTACCGACATAGCAACGGGGGGCAAAAATGTAAAAGTGGTGGTTGGTACAGCTACCTGTACAGTGTTATCATACCTAACCCTGGCGGCAGGGGACAAGGGCATTAATTTCCTGTCTGTGTCGCCTAAACAGTACCGAAATGGACCGCTAGGGACGCCACCGTTTGCCACGATGGTTATCTTGTCAGCGCCTGCTTGCCACCGCGCACCCCTAGCTGCACGTCCTCTCTGCCACGTGTGCTTGGGAGGGTCCCAGAGCGACACGTTGGCAGGTGTGCTGGAGCGCGGGCACGAAGTGGGGGCTTCCCGCGGCAAGCTCCATGCCACGGTCGTCGCCTTGTCGTATTCGGGAGCTTGTTGCTCACCGGGCCTTGCCGGGACGCGCGGCGCATCGCGGCAAGCTTTCTTGGTATGCCTTGAGTGGCCTTCCCGGCAAGCTCCTCTTGCCGGGGTCTTGTCTTCTTCCCGGCCAGCTTCTCTTGCCGGGGCCTTGGTTGGCCTTCCCAGCAAGCTCCTCCTGCCGGGGCCTTGGTTTTAGTACTTTATTCTTGAATGGTCTTCAAAGTAGCCGCGGAGGGTCTTGGCGGCCACCGCGGCAAGCCTTGCCGCGGGGTGCTGCGACTGCCCGTGCACAAGTTCGGGATACTAGGGTACCCCTACTCTAGTACACCGACAGGAGCTCCCGGGCCTGGGCTAGACACGGTGCCGAGCGCTGTTGGGCCAGGCCCAAAACAGTGCACGGGCACGCGCGGCCTAGGTCACGCCGCATTCCCCGCTTCCATCGCGCACGCCCGGAACGGCACGCGCCAAACGCGGCGTCGTGGGTGACGTGGGCGGCGTGCGCGGGGCTCAGCCCCGTAGGCATGCGTCAAGCCATGATGAAGGGGACGGTTCGCGCCCTCCTACCTAAACGGAGGTAGGCGTGGGGGTGTGGTGCATTTACTGGACGGGGCTGGTGCGCGGTTTTCGAGGCGCCCGCTCCCTGCGATCACGGGGTGGGGCGAGGCCGCCTCATCCGTCGCCTCAGCTCTGCATCCCCACCACGCGGCTCCCATGCGCTTGGAGTCGTGGACGGTGGGAGTGGGAATCTGGGCTGTCGCGAGCAGAGGCAGCGGGTTGGCCCCGATTCCCTGCTCTCCCCGTGCCTTGATTCGCCGAGCGGGGCGGCCGAGCCCCCACCTCACTCCTTTATAAAGAGCGGGAGGGGAGCGCAGAAACCCGCACTCTCTCATCTCTTCCTTTCTTCAGCTTCTGCTCCCCTTTCTCCCATTCGCCATGGAGAAAGGGAACCCTGGCCCTTCATCGGTGGCGGCGAGGGTCGCCGCCAGACAGCGTACCTCTCCCTCTCCCGCGCCCGTTGTGGTAGAGCCAGCCATAAGGGGAAGAGGGAGGGGGCGAGGTCGTGGACGAGGTCGAGGACGAGGTCGAGGCGTTCGGGGAAGAGGCGGACGGGGCGGCGCGCCAGCTTCGCCTCCGCCGGCGATTCCTCCCCCCACGGCGGTCCATATAGGGGACGACCCTTGCGAGTTCTTCGCCAGGCTGCACCGGGCGCCTCGTCGTCACCTTCGGCTTCCAGCTCCATTTGCGAGCGAGATGGAGTTGGATCCGCCCGAAACACTGAGACTACACATGAGGGGCTGTGGGATCAGCGGCACGCGAGTCCGCGTTGTATTCCCAGCCCCCAATGTGATGTATCTGGATCGAGGGTGGAAGACGTTCGCCCGTATCCACAGCCTGACGGGGGGCTCACCCTCCATTTTAAGTTGATGGAGGGTGATCTCCTCTCCGTCAAGGTCTTCGGGTGCTTTGGCACTCGGGCGAAGTGCTGCGTGGACAGCTCCTCCGATAGTGAAGGCTCCTCCTCGAGCGATAGCGACGAGGAGGAGAGCGACAGCGACGATGAGGGTAACGGGCGGCGGGATGGCGGGTCCGACTAGGTGTCGGGCGCCGCTTCGCGTGGCACCGGCGACCCCATCATCCGCGTCGCCAGCTCCTTGAACTCCCCGGGGTCCTCTCCTTGGGCGGCTGGCGTAGGGAGGCTATGGAAGGGGAAGGGGGCTGGCGACAAGGCCGTCAGGTCGGAGTACGAGGGCGTGGTGCCCTCGACAGCGTGCTGACGTCCTACCGCCCCGTCTTCGAGCCCCGCTTCCGGCGCCGCATCATCGTCCAGCCTTCGGACGGCTCCCGGGATGTTCTCTTGGTGTCTTCTGGCACCCGTAGCTCGCCTAGGCGCCTCTTTTCCCCTTTTCGCCTCCTTGACCTACCTCCTGAAGAGAGGGACAGGAAAGGGATTACGGGCACCTTATCTTTTTAATTTGTAAGCCTTCGGGCCTTAGCTGCATTTAAAACTTGTAATCCTCTCTTTCATGTTTTTCACCCTCTATGGACTGTACCTGAGTGGGATGTTTTTTTAATGAAAAGGGGATGTTTGTCGGGTTATTTGTCTCGCGGGTTGAACCCACGCCAAGGAGCAAATCCTTGTTGTCCCTCGGACAGACATTTCATCTCCCGGCAATAGGCCCTGCCGCCTTCCCACGTCGCTCGACCTTTCCCGCGCCTTTGACGGAGGCGGGAACGAGGTGGGTGCGGCCTCCTCGTTTTATCCCTTTGCTGCCGCGACTACAACCAAACTCGGCCCCGGGAACGAGCCCCAGGGCCTAGAGCTGAGGGAGCATGGCATTTTTCGGGAAGAAACGAGGTTTTAGCATTCCCCAGTCCATAAGAGGATGCATGAAGAGGGACGAAAGACTTATCTGATATCGCAGCCCCCGGCAACTCAGGCTTGCCGTGGATAAATCTTGGCACCCGCAGCCCCCAGCAACACCGGTTTACCGGGGCTCAGGTGCCGGTGCGCCCTTCTTCTCCTTCTCGCCCTCACGCGGCCCGGCCAGGATATGCGAGCCCTGCGACGAAGGAAAAGAGAAGGGACGGTCTCTCGACCTCTAAGCTAGGGGTTAGCCGCTGTTAGGCACTATCAACCCTAACCAAGGACGAGACTCGACCTAGCATGCATGCTCTAACCCCGGGGTGATCAGCGCTTCGGTTACTGGTGCTCAGGGTCTGCGCCTGGCTCTGTACAAACGATTACATGCAACAGCGGCAAGACTTGTACAGAAAGGTGGTTGCCGGACGGGGTCCGACAACCGCGCCTTACGGGTAAAACTTACGAAGATGCTCGATGTTCTAGGAGTTGCTCACTGGTACGCCATCTTCGGTCTCAAGGCGGACAGCGCCAGGCCTTGTGACTCGCTTCACCCGGTAAGGGCCTTCCCACTTTGGCGTCAACTTGTTGGAATTCTTGGCCGACTGAACGCGCCGAAGAACAAGGTCGCCTTCCTCGAGACTCCTGGCATTGACTCTGCGGCGCAGAGCTTGCTGGTAGCGAGCAGCTCGCACAGCAGCCTGGAGACGGTCTTCCTCAAGGAGCAGCGCGTCATCTTACCGCAGCCGCTCTTGCTCGAGCTCATCATAAGCGAGCACTCGAGGTGACCCGTATACGAGTTCCGTGGGGGTAACTGCCTCTGCTCCATAGACTAGAGCAAAGGGTGTCTATCCAGTGGGTCGATTTGGCGTCGTTCTGATCGACCAAAGAGCCACCGGCAGCTCCTCGATCCAGTTTCTTCCGCACTTGTGCAGCTTGTCGAAAGTTCTGGTCTTGAGCCCGCGCAGCACTTCAGCATTTGCCCTCTCCGCTTGACCGTTGCTTCTCGGGTGAGCAACAGAAGCGAAACAGACCTTGGCGCCAAGATCTTGGACGTACTGCATGAAGGTGCGGCTCGTGAATTGTGTTCCGTTGTCGGTGATTATCCTGTTAGGGATCCTGAAGCGGCAGACAATCGACCTGAAGAACTTGACGGCTGACTGTGCGGTCACCTTCCTCACTGGTTCCACTTCCGGCCACTTTGTGAACTTGTCGATTGCAACGTACAAGTACTCAAAGCCCCCGACAGCTCGGGGAAAGGGGCCGAGGATGTCGATCCCCCAGACCAAAAATGGCCAGGATAAAGGGATCGTCTGCAGAGCTTGAGCTGGCTGGTGTATCTGCTTGGAATGGAACTGGCACGCTTCACACTTGGTTACTTGTGCAGTTGCATCCTGGAGGGCTGTTGGCCAGAAGAAACCTTACCGGAACGCTTTGCCGACAAGTGCTCTCGCGCCAATGTGGTGACCACATATGCCTCCGTGTATCTCTGCCAACAGCTTTTGTCTGTCTTCCCGGGGAATACACTTCAATTTCACCCCGTTGAGTCTTCTTCTGTACAGTGTCTTGTCGACAAACTGGTACATACTTGACTGCCGGGCTACTCTTTCCGCTTCTCCTTGCTCTTCGGGAAGTTCTCCTGTCTGAAGGAAACGGACAATCTGCTGCGCCCATGTTGGAGCTTGTGGCTCGACAACAAGGACTAAAGGCAACTCTGTTGCTGCGGGAACATCCGCTTCTACGGCGAGAATCTGTGGCTCTGCCGGAGCTTGACGTTCCCCGACAAGCTTGCCGGAGCAAAACTTGCCGGGAGCTTCTGCTTCAACGGAACAAACCCTAGGGCTTGCCGGAGCAGACTGCTCCTCAGCGCTCTTGGCGTCAATCTTGGGGACCCTCTTGGCGGCGGCTTCAGGAAGCTCTGCCGGCAAATAGTCACCAGAAATCAACTTCCTTTTCCTGCTCTGTCCAGTTGATGGTGTTACGGACGGTTGAGTCAGCTTGAGCACAAAGATCCCTGGTTCCATAGGTAACTTAAGTGCAGCACACTTTGACAGGCCATCTGCAATGGCGTTCTGAGTTCTTGGAACATGCTCCATTTGTAGGCCGTCAAAGTGTTCTTCTAGCTTCCTCACTTCGTCAACGTAAGCTTCCATCAACGGACTCTGATAATTCTTGTTTACTTGGCGGACGACGAGCTATGAGTCACCCCTGACAATGAGCTTCTTGATCCCAAGGTCTGCCGCGATCCTGAGACCGGCAAGCAATCCCTCATACTCTGCAGTATTGTTCGTTGCTTGCTCCTTGGGAAAGTGCATCTGGACTATGTACTTGAGGTGCTCTCCGGTGGGTGCGATAAGCAGCACACCAGCGCCGGCGCCTTGCAGCGAGAAGGCACCATCAAAGTACATCAGCCACTCTTTGCTTGCTTCCTTGTCGGGGATGCTCGTTTCTGGAATTTCTTCATCTGGTGTTGGCGTCCATTCTGCTATAAATTCTGCCAATGCTCTGCTCTGGATAGTTGAAGTACTTTCAAACTTGAGGCCAAAGCTTGACAGTTCCAGTGCCCACTCAACAATCCTACCTGTCGCTTCTGGATTCTGCAGTATCCTTTTCAGCGGAAAGCGAGTGACGACTGTGATCTCATGTGCTTGGAAGTAATGGCGTAGCTTTCTCGAGGCCATGAGAAGGCCGAAAAGCAATTTCTGCACGCCAGAATACCTTGACCTAGCCCCCTGCAGGAGGGAACTGACAAAGTAAACTGGGCGCTGCACCATTCTCTTCCGTGTCTCCTCGTGCATCTGCGCAGATCCATCTTTGTCGTCGTCGCGGCCGCGGGGAGGCCTGTCCCCTTGCCGCTGCTTGGCCTTGTCGCGGCGTCCTCCTTGTCCGGCGCGCTTCTTGCCGGATCCTCCAGCACCTCCTTGGGCTCTCTCCTTGTCGCGCCGCTCGTACTCAGCTCTTTGCTGCTGGACAAGCTGCTCGACTTTCTTGCAGCTCGGGAGGTCATGGCCCTTGGTGCGGTGAATCTTGCAGTATTGCTTGTCGGAGCCGTCCTGCTTGTCGGCGGCTGCCTCAGCCTGGCAGTTGGCGCACGCGGCAATCTCCTTGCCGGAGCTACGGACCCGGGCTTGCTTGGCGCCGCTGTCGCTGCCGGACTGCTCAATGACCAGCACCTCCTTGTTCTGCTTTTTCCTGTTGTTGCGCCGCCGGTTTTTCTTTGCCGGGGCGGCATCCTCGCTGTCAGATCCCCCTGCTCCAGTGCTTTCTCTGGGGAATTTCCTCCCTTCCTCAGCGCGTGCACACTTGTCGGCCAGGGCATATAGCTCGCTGACGTCCCGAATCTTGCACATCGCCAACTCCTCCCGCATCCTGCGGTTACGCACATTCTGATGGAACGCGCTGATTACCGCGGCAGGGTGGATATTTGGGATGTTGTGCTGTACACAGCTGAATCTCTGGATATACTTGCGCAGGGGCTCTCCTTCCTTCTGGACGAGCAGGTGAAGATCGCTCTCTTGGCCATGCGGTTTGTGGCCGCCTGTGAAGGCGCCGACAAACTGATGGCATAGATCAGCCCAGGAGGATATGGAGTTGTCCAGCAAGTGCATGAGCCAGGACCTGACGTTAGGCTTGAGCACCAACGGGAAGTAGTTGGCAAGGATCTTATCGTCCCGCCCCCCAGCAGCATGCACCGCGATGGTGTAGATGCTGAGGAACTCCGATGGATGCGACTTGCCGTCGTACTTCTCGGGTACATCTGGTTTGAAATTCTTCGTACTGGGCCACTGGACTTGCCGCAGCTCACGAGTGAACGCAGGGCAACCTACCGCGTACGGCAAGTTGCCTGGCTCCTCCGGCGCATGCATGTCAACAGCGGGCCCAGCGCGCTGGTCTGATTGACGCCGCGCTTCTCTCCGGCGCTCGATGCGAGTACGAGCGTCTTCTTCTTGTCGTTCCTGAAGGACTTGGCGCTGATCGCGACGAGCTCGTGGATCTGACGACGCGGTGGAGTCGCTGTCGAGGTGGACCCGGCGAGTCGACGATCTTGGCCTTCGGGGTGGAGAGTGCACAGTAGTTGCACCCCCACCAGTCTTGTCGTCTCCGGCTCGTGCCTGGCTGGCATGCCGCGGCTGAGACGCGCTCGGCTGCCGTGGAGTGTCGCCGTTGGCGAAGCCGATGAGACTCTGGATAGTGGCCCTCCAGTCGTCGACCCTGTCCGCCGCTGGAGGGTAGTCTAGGAGCAGCTGAGCTCGCACCAACGCTTCTGCTGTGGTGGCGGGTGGCGGTGGCGAACGGTGCGAGGAGCGGGATATGCTCGGACTTCTAACTACGTTAGAAGGAGCAGTATCTCGCCCAGGCGACCGTGTCTTGCTCGCGCCAGCAGGTTGACGTGCACGGTGGTCCTGAGCGCTCCGAGATCCACCAGCACGATCTTGGTCTAGCGAACGCATGGTACCGTGAGCACCATGACGCTGCCGGTCCCGCGCCTCCTGAGATGGGCGCGGTGCATGCACGGACGCCGAGGTCTTGGAGTGCGCCCGGTCATTATGGGAGCCGGCTACGCCGCCGGTGGGCAGCGCAGCCTTGTCCTGGGACCGGGCAGCACCGTGAGTCCCCTCGTTGACGCGTGTTCTTCCGCCGGCGCCTGCCCCACCAACCGTTTGCTCCGGCGGTGGCTGGCTCAGCGCGGACGGAGCAGCTGCCTCCGAAACTTTCTTCTTCGGTGGCATGTTGATGAAGGTGATGAAGATCTAGCTCGCAAGAACGCCGGATCTGGTTCACACAACTTCGACGCCCCCCTACCTGGCGCGCCAGAGATGCCGGGGTTGCTGATCCACGGGCACCTATGGGACCGGCGGACCGGGTCCCTTTCGGTTCGGCGGGGGGCAGAGGTCGCGCAAAGAGCAGATCGAGGCGAAGCACACGAGCGGTTTACCCAGGTTCGGGCCGCACGGATGCGTAAAACCCTACTCCTGCTTTGTGGTTTGTATTGATTCCTAGCTCGGGAGCGCGGAGTGCTACAGTACACGCCGGCGGCTAGCAAGACCGAGCGTGAGTGGACGAACTGGCTCCCCCCTCGTTGCACTCGGGCCTCCTTTTATATGCTCAAGGGGTTACCGACATAGCAACGGGGGGGCAAAAATGTAAAAGTGGTGGTTGGTACAGCTACCTGTACAGTGTTATCATACCTAACCCTGGCGGCAGGGGACAAGGGCATTAATTGCCCATCTGTGTCGCCTAAACAGTACCGAAATGGACCGCTAGGGACGCCACCGTTTGCCACGATGGTTATCTTGTCAGCGCCTGCTTGCCACCGCGCACCCCTAGCTGCACGTCCTCTCTGCCACGTGTGCTTGGGAGGGTCCCAGAGCGACACGTTGGCAGGTGTGCTGGAGCGCGGGCACGAAGTGGGGGCTTCCCGCGGCAAGCTCCTTGCCGCGGTCATCGCCTTGTCGTATTCGGGAGCTTGTCGCTCACCGGGCCTTGCCGGGACGCGCGGCGCGTCGCGGCAAGCTTTCTTGGTATGCCTTGAGTGGCCTTCCCGGCAAGCTCCTCTTGCCAGGGTCTTGTCTTCTTCCCGGCCAGCTTCTCTTGCCGGGGCCTTGGTTGGCCTTCCCGGCAAGCTCCTCCTGTCGGGGCCTTGGTTTTAGTACTTTGTTCTTGAATGGTCTTCAAAGTAGCCGCGGAGGGTCTTGGCGGCCACCGCGGCAAGCCTTGCCGCGGGGTGCTGCGACTGCCCGTGCACAAGTTCGGGATACTAGGGTACCCCTACTCTAGTACACCGACAGGCGGCGCAGATATGGCGGGATGCGGCGGGGCGCGGCGAACGAGGGGAGAGGGGCGGGGCCGGGGCCTCGAGTTTTTATGGAGGGAGGGGCAGCGCGGTGGCGTGCGGGAGGGGGCAGAGCAGGCCGGGGCGGGATGGCCGTCGAGGTCGGTGGCGGTGTCGTGAGGGCAATGGACTCCCGCGGGTGCTCGGGGACGGCGCGGGGCTGGGCTGGGTCGCGGCCTGGCTGGCTAGCTGGGCCGACCCAGTTTGGCGAAGAAGGAAAGTTTTTTTAATATTTTTTCAGACAAATAAAAGAATAAAACAAAATAAATTAAAATATTATATAGGCATATAATATATCAAAATTTTCAGAAAAAGATTTTCTATAAGACGAAAATTTTTCTAGCATCAAATGAAATCCATAGAAATTCAAATAAACCAAACAGTGCTATTGCTACAATAAAAACTTGTAAAAATCATTTTAAAAATACCAAAATAATTTCAAATTTATTTCTCTCCAATTTTCTATTGTAGGGAATCATTTTAACCTAATTTCCATATATTTTATTTTTGGAGAAAAATAATTTGAATATAACCCAAATAACTCCCAATTGAAAATAATTTCAAAGGGGACTTTAAATTTGATTCTTTGAAACTTCCAATTCATATTTCATATGATTTGAAGAAGTCAATTTATCTTCTCTCATTAAAATCATTGAGTTGCTTAAAGTTTCTGAATTTGAAATCTTTCCAAATGGAATTCAAAACTTTTCAAAACCCTTTATCATTTAAATAAATGGAAGAAGTCGTGCCATCTTCTCTTTAGGGTTTTGTATTTGAAAAGAATTTGAATTCATGGAGATCATAAAAGTAAGATGAAAGTTTGGGAAAGTCCTTTTATTCCCTCTCATTTAACTTTCAAAAGTTTTGAATTTCACTCAATTTCACTCATCACAATCAAGCAAACAATCAAAACTATCTATTTAATATAATATTCCAAAATTTAGAATTTTGGGATGTTACAAACCTACCACCCTTAAAATGAATCTCGTCCCCGAGATTCGGAGAGGCTAGCAAGAAATAAGTTAGGGTTTGGGGGTCTCCTCAAAATCCATCGATTGTCGCAGGAGGGGGGGTCTGGGGTGCTACCACCCTTAGAAGCATAGTCACGGTTCCATCAATACTCATATACTTCCTCCTTTTCGTTGACAGTGTCGATCCTCTCAGATCTTTAGGATAATTTCTTCTCTAGGACCTTGCGGTACTGGCATAACCTTTTTCCTCAATCCTTGGGTCATCCTTTCATCTTGGCAAGGTTATACCATGATTGGGTCTTCATAGCTGATGGGTCTGGCACCAATACTAAACAACTATCGATATCTCCTGGTGGTCAACAATTTATGGTTTCTCCTACAGGAAATGGGTCTAGGTTTCATTCTCACCGTATATCCTATGATTGGCAATAGCTGCCGTGTACAAGGGAAAATTGTCCTACCATTCTAAGGTTTAAACAAGGTTTTAATCGTCATCTCTCTACTATAGGTAAGTCACTCAGATTTACCAGCCCATATAGCAAGGCGAATAATAAGAGTAAGTCGGTATGGTGATCAATCCATCCCGCACCCAAATCATTACCTTGTATACGATTTAGCGAATATTGCATTCTAACACTCGGTCATCCTCACAAGCATTGCAGAATTTCTCTTGTCGACGAACCAAGTTCGAATAAATCCATTGATTCTGCAAGCCAAACAAAACATCTATCGTACCTTCACAACTCTCAGGTTTTTGCGTTACTCCTGCAAGATCGTGTGTTGATAGATGTAACTTCTTCCAGGGTTTTTTTTCCTTCAGCAAGAGTGTGCTTGATTCTTGGCAGGTCCTGGGGCCTGTGAGTTATGTCCCATCTCATCACTTGTAAACCTTGAACTCATCATCGGGGCAACTCCTCGTTATTCCAACATCCAGCTTCCTAGCATACTTAAAATCCATCCAATTGTACTGTCTCTCTTCCTTCTATTGGCACCAAACTAAGACGTGATTACTCCGACTCATCATGGTGTTACAATTGCTCCTTATTACCAACATTATACCTTCTCTATATCCAATAGTACTTCATCCCTTCATACTCTTGGGGTATCACACATATCGAGACAAAACTCGTACTCATTTTGTCCGAAATCCACTCGGTGGAATATCCTTATCTTTTCCAGGGGTCAATTGTCCTCGCAGGGTACTACCACCCTTGAAATGCACAAATTCATCCATATACCATATTTCTCATATCCTCGAAAATGGTCAAAAATCTTCTTCATAGAGTAACAACTCATAAGATCCATATCACTACCAACGATGCTAACTTTATTGATTCTCAAAGTATTACAATCTCCTGCACTTCCATTACATGCCTCAACTCAACACCTCAATATAAAGTAAAATGTTCTCACTACTACCATTATACTTCTCACAACTAATTATCACAAGTCTCCTTCTCCTTGGGACAATCTCTGGCAAAGTGCCCTACTTCATTACAACGAAAACATATTACTTCTGACAAGTCTCGAGGTTTCCTTTTTGGGCAACTACTGAAGTAGTGCCCCGACTCCTTGCACTTGAAACATGTGATATGACTCAGGTCCCTCCTGAAATCTAATCTATTTCTCTTCCTGGATTTTTCCGTTCCAATCATGGATTCTATTTCCTGTGGGTCATACTCTACTTCGTCTCTCGAGAATTCTACTAGATCTCCATTCAAATAATTCAGGGAGATGTGTCCTTCTTCTCCACATGAATAGCAAGACTTGGTGCAGGGTTTAAGTTGGTCTTCTTCGGGTGTGTCATCCACCTCTTCCTTCATCACAAATTCTTCTAAAATTTCCATGAGGGCTCCTTTCATTGCTTCTTTCTTCTGCTGGTTAGTTTTTTGTACCATGGGGTAAATGTGACACTGAGCAGGGTAGTGGGTAGTCCCTTCACACAAGAAACAAGTGATCTGCCTAGTTGGGCATTCTTCATCTGGGTGACTTCCTTCACAATTAGGTCATTCATCCTTGTGTTCTTTATGGTTGTGTCCTATTTCTCCACAAAGCTTGAATGCACAAGGTTTCTTCATATCCTTTCTAGAAGGCTTCAATTTCTGGGACACAAACCGAGGCTTTAGCAAAGTCAACTTAAAATCTTTCCAAGTGGTTACTCCTTGCCATCCATTGATGGTTTGGTACATCCTTCACCAAGTAGCATGTAACACCCCATATGTAACTTGCCATATTTGTATTCCAACTCTTGCCATTTTCGGCTCTAAGTTATGATATTCCCTCGTGGTTGGGTTCTGTCTTTGTTTTGCATTTTGTCCATGCCAGGCATCTCATATCATGTCATCATGTGCATTGCATTTGCATACGTGTTCGTCTCATGCATCCGAGCAATTTCCCCGTTGTCTATTTTGCATTCCGGCACTCCCATGTCCTCCGGCGCCCCTTTTTGCCTCTTTTCGTGTGCGGGTGTTAAACGTTCTCGGATTGGAATGAGATTTCCCAAGCGGCCTTGGTACACCATCGGTAGACCGCCTGTCAAGTTTCATGCCATTTGGAGTCCATTTGATACTCCAACGGTTAACCGAGGAACCATATAGGCCTCGTGTGTGTTGCAGCCCAACAGCCTCCAAAGTGGCCCAAAACCCATCCAAACCCCCTCCATCCTCTCGGCCGTTCAATCACGATCGCGTGGCCGAAAACCGCACTCCATTTGGACTCTCCTAGCTCCTTCTATGTATAAATAGGTGCCCCTCCTCCAAATTCGCGGTGAAACCCTAAAAATTCTTCCCCGCCGCCACCGGACATGTCCGTCTAGGCCGGACACGCGCAGCCTGCCACGTGTCCACCGCCAGCCACCGCCGCCCCGCGCCCGAGTGCTCCGTCGCCCCGCTCGCCGGCCTCCACCGCCCTGCACCGTCCGGCGACCGGTGACCCCGCGCCCGTCTCCACTGGAGATCTCGCCGCCCGCCGGACCGGCTCCCTCGACTCCGGCCACCGGCTCCCTCGCTCCGGCCCCCTCCTTCCACAACTCCGGCGAAGCATCTCCGGAAAAATTCGTAATCCGCGCGCCAGATCTGGATCCAGATCCACTAGGGTTGACCTCTATTTTCGTCTAAGTCTTTTTCTACATATTTTTTCTAGCTATGTTCATCAGGCCATATCTTATCATCCGTAGCTCCGTTTTGCGCGTGTGAGATATCAAATTGTTTGTTAGGATGTCCTCTTCATTTCAGTCCATTGCACCATGCTTGTTTGAGTCCATCTTGATGCCCTAATGTCTGTTGCAAGAGCGCTATAAAATGTTAGTTACTATTTCTTAACAGATTATGAGCTTTTGTCATTTTTGCCATGATTATTGTGTGCCTCCTATGAACTTGAGCCCTACATGTGTTTTGGGCTATGCCATGCCATCTTTACAGGGGTATATGCCATGTATTTTTTGTGATCAATGTGGTGACTAGCACAAGCATGCAAAGTTGTTCTCGTGATGTTGCTGATTTCAGGGACTTAGAATTCTACTAAGTCTTTTCCCTGATGTTATTTTTATGCCATGTATTCATGTTGCTAGAGAGTGATCCATGCCTCTTTTGAGCATGTTCAGTAAGGATGATTTTGAGATATTGTTAGGTTCTATCCATCCATGTCTTTGTTTGCAATTATGGAGTACCCTAGCATGACTCAATCTTACTCTACTTTCGCTATAAAATGTTCCTGGCAGATTGTTTACGTGTTAATCAATTTTGCCAAGGTTGTTGTAGTTGATCCTTGCATGCTATGAGATGGTTCTTTCCATGGTTAGCTTCTTGAACATGTCTTGTTGCTGGGTGTATGCTTAGTTTGTCATGCAATGCCTTGTGGTGAGTGCATCGAGCTCGCAAACATGCCTACGTAACTCTGTTTTTGCCATGTCCAGTTTTCTGCAAAGTCTGAATCTGTTAACGAAACTTGCTATGTTTACATGGGTGCCATCATATTTTCTGATCCTTTTTGGCTTATGGCCAATGAGGGACTTTTGTTATATGCCTTGAGTAGATTCATGCCATGCCTTGATTTTCTATGTCCTGATCCTGTAGCATGCTGTTATCTTGCTCCAAACATTGCTTCCTGATGTTAATTCCTAACATGTTATTTTCACCAAGTCTGTGAAGCTGATATCTTTTGCACTTTTGCCATGCTTGTTTGAACCTGCTATTTTGTGATTTAGTCATAGCTCAGTGTTTATCTTTTGTCAAACATCTTGAGTGGATCACTGCCATGTGCTTTGTTGCTATGTTAGATTGCAGTAGCTTATTTTCTTGTTGCATTTTAGATGGCATCGTGCTGTTAATCGCAGAATAGTGCCATTTTTGTTTTGCTTGCCTTTTGCAAACCGTGCATCCGATTCCGGTGATCTTTATATCGATTTCGACCGAAATCAACTCATCTTTCCAGCGGCACTCTTGGTTTGCCAAGTTGAGGCCTGGTTCAATCTTTTCCTTCCGGAGCACGCATATGCATTGCATATCACATCCCGCATGTCATGCCATGTTTTGCATCATGTTGCTTGCACATTGCACCATGGTTGATTGTCGTTTCCTTTTCTGTTGTTCTTGCTTTGGGTAGATCCGGGAGATGAGTTCGTGATCAAGAAGCCCGTTGAGTACGCTTACGAGGATCAAGCTTACGTCAACTCGGAGAACTTTGCAGGCAAGATGACCATTCCCTCGAAATCACTTCTTTCTTTGCTTGCTAGATGCTCGCTCTATTGCTATGCCTATGCCACGATACCTACCACATGCTTTATCATGCCTCCCACATTGCCATGTCAAACCTCTAACCAACCTTGTCCTAGCAAACCGTTGTTTGGCTATGTTACCGCTTTGCTCAACCCCTCTTATAGCGTTGCTAGTTGCAGGTGAAGATTGGAGTTTGTTCCTTGTTGGAACATGTTTATTGTTGGGATATCATTATTATATCTTGTTTACTTTAATGCACCTATATACTTGGTAAAGGGTGGAAGGCTCGGCCTTATGCCTGGTGTTTTGTTCCACTCTTGCCGCCTTAGTTTCCGTCATACCGGTGTTATGTTCCTTGATTTTGCGTTCCTTATGCGGTTGGGTTATAATGGGAACCCCTTGACAGTTCGCCTTGAATAAAACTCCTCCAGCAAGGCCCAACCTTGGTTTTACCATTTGCCACCTAAGCCTTTTTCCCTTGGGTTCCGCAGACTGAAGTGTCATCTTTATTTTAAACCCCCCGGGCCAGTGCTCCTCTGAGTGTTGCTCCGAACTGAGATGCCTGCAGGGCCACCTTGGGGAAACTTGAGGTTTGGTTTTACCCGTAGCTAGTCTCATCTGGTGTTGCCCTGCGAACGAGATTCGTGTGACTCCTCTCGGGATTTGTCGGCACATCGGGTGGCTTTGCTGGTCTTGTTTTACCATTGTCGAAATGTCTTGTAACCGGGATTTCGAGTCTGATCGGGTCGTCCTGGGAGAAGGAATATCCTTCCTTGACCATGAGAGCTTTTGATGGGCTAAGTTGGGACACCCCTACAGGGTTTTGAACTTCCGAAAGCCGTGCCCGCGATTATGGGCAGATGGGAATTTGTTAATGTCTGGTTGTAGAGAACTTGACACTAAACTTAATTAAAATGAATCAACAGCGTGTGTAGACGTGATGGTCTCTTTTCGGCGGAGTCCGGGAAGGGAACACGGTCTTGTGTTATGCTTGAACTTAAGTAGTTTTCAGGATCACCTCTTGATCTTTGTAGCTTCTCGACCGTGCTTTGCCTTCTATTCTCGCTCTCATTTGCGTATGTTAGCCACCATATATGCTAGTGCATGTTGCAGCTCCACCTAACTACCTTTTCCTTCCCATAAGCTTAAATGGTCTTGATCACGAGGGTGTGAGATTGCTGAGTCCCCGTGACTCACAGATTACTTCCAAAACCAGATGCAGGTGCCGATGATGCCATTCCAGGGGATGCGATCGAACTCAAGTGGGAGTTCGATGAGGATTCAGGACGTTACTACATTTCATTTCCAGACGATCAGTAGTGGAGCCCAGTTGGGGCGATCGGGGATCTATCACATTTGGGGTTGTCTTTATTTTGGTTCCGTAGCCAGACCTTGATTGTATTCTGGATGATGTAATGCTATATTTATGTATTGTGTGAAGTGGCGATTGTAAGCCAACTCTGTACCTCTTTCTTATTCTGTACATGAGATGTGTAAAGATTACCCCTCTTGCGACATGCCTACAATACGGTTATGCCTCTAAGTCGTGCTCCGACACGTGGGAGATATAGCCGCATCGTGGGTGTTACAAGTTGGTAATCAGAGCCTTCCCCGACTTAGGAGCCCCCTGCTTGATCGAATCGCTGGCGTTGTTGAGTCTAGAAAAAGGTTTTGAGTCTTTTAGGATTATATATATCGGAGAGTAGGATTCTTTTTACTCCTCAGTCCCTTCGTCGCTCTGGTGAGGCATCCGGACGTAGAGTTTTGACTCTTCTCTTCTCAATTTTCACGAATTTTTTTTAGGATCACGCGGGTATCTTGGAATCATTCCGATGGTTTTCGAGAACATTGTTCTTCGTGCCTCCTGACATTTAGGGGTTGTGGCAGTGTCCCGGGGAGTTGAGCTCCGAGGTGTTGTCATCACAATTTTATCGTTACAGTTATGGAATACCTGAGTTTCGCCGACATCGAAATCTCTTTTATGCAGTTGTTGGTGAGATAACCTCGACGCCACCCAGTACTGGGGCGGGAGTTCGGGAGTATTGCCATAACTCATATAACAGATGCTTTTTGAAGGTTGAGGTAAATGATTTCCGAAGGTTTCTTGGTTATGTGTTGAAGGATGGGTGCAGCTGGATGTAGGATTTGCTAGTTTTGGGTGAGATATTATGCTTCCCCTGTATCCCCAACACCTGATTGCATAACCGAAAAGTTTCGGGAGTTTCGTAGGTGGGAATTCATGTAGCTCTAGTATTTCTTGCCGCAGATAGTTGGTTTGTGAGTGGGTGATCCTTACCAATTATTTGTTCATGTCCGTACCTTGTTGTTTTATTCATCTACCTCTATCTTAGTGGCTTCTCAATTTATGGAAGTGTGATAATTTACTTTGGAATTCATTCGTTCATTCTTGTTTGAATGTTAAGGCTATATGTTGCAATTTTGATCCATTTGATTCAGCTTGAATATATGGCTTTCAAGATGCTAACGGATGTCACCCTCTTCAGGATGGCTCCTCCAATGCATCAGAATCCGGAACCTCCGCCACCACCTCCACTTCCGGAGGCATGGCAAGCTGTGATGGCCGCCACCAACGGAAACACGCAGATGCTTATGCAACTCTTGCAAGAGCGCAACCAAGGAAATCAAGGTCATGGCAACAATCAAACTCAGTTTTCTACCCTCAACCAGTTCCTCGCAAACCAGCCGAAGTCTTTCAGTAACTGTGTCGAGGCTACAGACGCTGACAATTGTCTCGTGGATACGTGCAAACATTTTGAGTGTAGCAATGTCAGGTCTGAGGATTTTGTCAAGTTTGCTTCATTCCAACTCAAAGACCAAGCTGCTGAGTGGTATCAACAATACAAAGATTCCAGAGGAGGTCGTGTGATTACCTGGGATGATTTCCATCGAGACTTCAAAGCTCACCACATTCCTCAAAGTGTTGTGGAGAGTTAGCGCGAGGAGTTCCGCAATCTGAAGCAAGGCAGCTTGTCTGTTTACCAATACAACATCATGTTCTAGAGGCTCGCTCGTTTCGCCAAGCAAGACGTCCCTGACGAGAAGAGCATGACTTATCAATTCAGAGGTGGCCTCAGAGAAGATCTGCAACTAGCTCTCGTGCTTTTTGAGCCAAAACAGTATGATGAGTTCTACAACATGGCACTAAAGAAAGAGGCTGCCCAGCTCAAGTGCGATGCTTCTAAGAAGAGAGTTAGGGATGCAACTCCTTCTTCTTCTTCAACTCAAGTGGCAGCTAAGCAGCAAAAGTTCTGGTTGCGTCATCCTCCTCGTTCCGTCAGCCTTATCAGCAGAAGAGCAAATGTGGCAATGGATCTTCCCACCCACCCAACCCAGGCTTTTAGAACAAAGCTTCGTCTCATGCTCCAAGGTCAAGTGCTCCGTATCACCGGCCGCTCTCAGAGGTTACGTGCAACAAGTGTCAGCAGAAGGGTCACTATGCAAACAAATGCTTCAACCAGAGGCGTCTTCCGCCTCCTCCTCCTGTGAGATCTGCTAGCAATGCAGTGGTCAAGCATAATCCCAAGTTTGCAAAGGTCAACATGATGAACGCAGCTCAAGCAGAGGACTCTTTAGAAGTGATCATGGGTAACCTTCCTGTTAATGATATTCCTGCAAAAGTTCTTTTTGACTCTGGTGCATCGCATTCTTTCATGTCATTCCCATTTGCATCGAAGCACAACTTTGACACTAAGGCATTACCTAAAGCATTGCAAGTTGTTTCTCCGGCTAAGTGTTTGAGTTCTAGCATGATGGTTCCGGATGTTTCTATCAAGATGGGTGACTACAAATTTGCTTCTCCAATTGTTCTTGGTAACTCAGATATTGATCTAATTCTCGGCATGGACTGGCTTTCTAAGCACAAGGCTCAGCTTGATTGTGCTGCCAGGCAGATTCAATTGACACACTCGTCTGAGGATGTAATCGTCTTTGCCGCTCGTGATGATACCATTCGACTGTTTTCTCTCAATGAGAAGGGAGAGTTGAATGCCATCTCTCAGATTCCAGTCGTTTGTGAATATCAAGACGTCTTTCCAGAAGAGCTTCCAGGAATGCCTCCTCACCGGCCAGTTGAATTCGTCATCAATCTTGAGCCTGACACGGAACCTGTTTGCAAACGTCCTTACAAGCTTGGATCGAAAGAGTTGAAGGAGCTGAAGAAACAACTCGATGAAAAAGAGCGTATGGGTTTGATACGACCGAGTTCTTCTCCATGGGGTTGTGGTGTTCTTTTTGTCAAGAAGAAGGATGGAACGGATCGACTTTGTGTCGACTACCGTCCATTGAACAAGAAGACCATAAAGAACAAGTACCCACTTCCCAACATCAATGAGCTTTTTGAGCAACTCAAAGGTGCTCAAGTATTCTCCAAGCTTTACCTCCATATGGGTTATCATCAGATTCGCATTCGTGAACAAGATATCCCCAAGACAACATTCAGAACAAGCTATGGTTCCTATGAATACACTGTCATGTCTTTCGGCCTTGTCAATGCTCCTCCAACATTCTCTCGCATGATGAACTTCATCTTCAACCCTTACACAAATGACTTTGTCTTGGTCTATCTCGATGACATTTTGGTCTTTTCCAAGAACAAAGAGGACCATGCCAAGCATTTGAGATTGGTGCTGGACAAACTCAGAGAACATTAGTTCTATGCAAAGTTTTCAAAGTGCGAGTTTTGGCTCGATGAGGTTCTCTACCGTGGGCATATCATCTCCGCCAAGGGCATAGCTGTTAATCCTGAGAAGGTGTCTGCAATGGTGAATTGGGAATCGCCTCAGAATGTGAAGCAGCTCTGCAGCTTTCTTGGGCTCACAAGCTATTGTCGAAGATTCATTGAGAATTTCTCTAAGATCGCGAAGCCTCTTTCCAACCTCCTCCAGAAGCATGTGAAGTATGTGTGGACGCCTGAATGTGACGTGGCTTTCAACACCCTCAAAGAGAAGTTAGTCACAGCTCCAGTTCTGACTCCTCCTGATGAATCCAAACCATTTGAGGTTTTCTGTGATGCTTCCCTTCAAGGTCTCGGTGTTGTGTTAATGCAAGAGAAGAAAGTTGTGGCCTATACCTCTCGCCAGTTGAAGCCCAATGAAAAGAACTACCCCACTCATGACCTCGAGTTGGCGGCAGTTGTCCATGCTCTTTTAACATGGAGACATCTCTTGTTGGGAAGGAAAGTGGACATCTTCACTGATCATAAGAGCCTCAAGTACATTTTCACTCAACCCAACCTCAACCTCAGGCAGACTCGTTGGGTCGAGATGATTCAAGAGTATAATCCGAGTATCGAATATACTCCAGGCAAGGCCAATGCCATTGCTGACGCTTTGAGCAGGAAGACTACTGCAACAGTTTGATTCTCAAGCCCTTCCAACCGGATCTTTGTGAAGCTTTCCGCAAACTTAATATCCAAGTTGTTCCTCAAGGATTCCTTGCCAACCTCCAAGTCTCTTCTACTTTGGAAGATCAGATTCGTGAGGCTCAACTTCTTGATGCAATGGTGAAGAAGTTGAAGATTGGGATTGCCAAGAGCCAACCCAAGTATAAGTGCTATCGCCTTGATGACAAAGATACATTATTCTTCGAGGATCGCATTGTTGTTCCTAAGGGTGACCTTCGTAACGTCATTATGAACGAGGCTCACAATTCACTCCTATCTATTCATCCTGGAAGTACAAAGATGTACCATGACCTCAAGCAGTATTATTGGTGGACTCGAATGAAGCGCGAGATTGCTTAGTTCATGAATGAATATGATGTCTGCAGAAGAGTGAAAGCAGAACACCATGTATTTTCCCTGATGTTATTTTTATGCCGTGTATTCATGTTGCTACAGAGTGATCCATGCCTCTTTTGAGCATGTTCAGTAAGGATGATTTTGAGATATTGTTAGGTTCTATCCATGCATGTCTTTGTTTGCAATTATGGAGTACCCTAGCATGACTCAATCTTACTCTACTTTCGCTATAAAATGTTCCTGGCAGATTGTTTACGTGTTAATCAATTTTGCCAAGGTTTGTTGTAGTTGATCCTTGCATGCTATGAGATGGTTCTTTCCATGGTTAGCTTCTTGAACATGTCTTGTTGCTGGGTGTATGCTTAGTTTGTCATGCAATGCCTTGTGGTGAGTGCATCGAGCTCGCCAACATGCCGACGTAACTCTGTTTTTGCCATGTCCAGTTTTCTGCTACAGTCTGAATATGTTAACGAAACTTGCTATGTTTACATGGGTGCCATCATATTTTCTGATCCTTTTTGGCTTATGGCTAGTAAGGGACTTTTGTTATATGCTTTGAGTAGATTCATGCCATGCCTTGCTTTGCTATGTCCTGATCCCGTAGCATGTTGTTATCTTGCTCCAAACATTGCTTCCTGATGTTAATTCCTTGCATGTTGTTATTCTCACTAAGTCTGTGAAGCTGATATCTTTTGCACTTTTGCCATGCTTGTTTGAACTTGCTATTGTGTGATTTAGCCATAGCTCAGTGTTTATCTTTTGTCAAGCATCTTGAGTGGATCACTACCATGTGCTTTGTTGCTATGTTAGATTGCAGTAGCTTATTTTCTTGTTGCATTTTAGATCGCATTGTGTTGTTAATCACAGAATAGTGCCATTTTTGTTTTGCTCGCCTTTTGCAAACCGTGCATCCAATTCCGGTGATCTTTATATCGATTTCGACCGAAATCAACTCATCTTTCCAGCGGCACTCTTGGTTTGCCGAGTTGAGTCCTGGTTCAATATTTTCCTTCCGGAGCACGCATATGCATTGCATATCACATCCCGCATGTCATGCCATGTTTTGCATCATGTTGCTTGCGCATTGCACCATGGTTGATTGTGGTTTCCTTTGCTTGTGTTCTTGCTTTGGGTAGAACCGGGAGACGAGTTCGTGATCGAGGAGCCCGTTGAGTACGCTTACGAGGATCAAGCTTACGTCAACTCGGAGAACTTTGCAGGCAAGATGACCATACCCTCGAAATCACTTCTATATTTGCTTGCTAGATGCTCTCTCTATTGCTATGCCTATGCCATGATACCTACCACATGATTTATCATGCCTCCGACATTGCCATGTCGAACCTCTAACCCACCTTGTCCTAGCAAACCGTTGTTTGGCTATGTTACCACTTTGCTCAGCCCCTCTTATCGCGTTGCTAGTTGCAGGTGAAGATTGGAGTTTGTTCCTTGTTGGAACATCTTTATTGTTGGGATATCATTATTATATGTTGTTTACTTTAATGCACCCATATACTTGGTAAAGGGTGGAAGGCTCGGCCTTATGCCTGGTGTTTTGTTCCACTCTTGCCGCCTTAGTTTCCGTCATACCGGTGTTATGTTCCTTGATTTTGCGTTCCTTACGCGGTTGGGTTATAATGGGAACCCCTTGACAGTTCGCCTTGAATAAAACTCCTCCAGCAAGGCCCAACCTTGGTTTTACCATTTGCCACCTAAGCCTTTTTCCCTTGGGTTCCACGGACTCAAGGGTCATCTTTATTTTAAACCCCCCCGGGCCAGTGCTCCTCTGAGTGTTGGTCCGAACCGAGCTGCCTGCGGGGCCACCTCAGGGAAACTTGAGGTTTGGTTTTACTCGTAGCTAGTCTCATCCGGTGTTGCCCTGAGAACGAGATTCATGCGACTCCTATCAAGATTTATCGGCACATCGGGTGGCTTTGCTAGTCTTGTTTTACCATTGTCGAAATGTCTTGTAACCGGGATTCCAAGTCTGATCGGGTCGTCCTAGGAGAAGGAATATCCTTCGTTGACCATGAGAGCTTGTGATGGGCTAAGTTGGGACACCCCCGCAGGGTTTTGAACTTTCGAAAGCTATGCCCGCGGTTATGGGCAGATGGGAATTTGTTAATGTCCGGTTGTAGAGAACTTGACACTAAACTTAATTAAAATGAATCAACAACGTGTTTAGCCATGATGGTCTCTTTTCGGCGGAGTCCGGGAAGGGAACACGGTCTCGTGTTATGCTTGAACGTAAGTACTTTTCAGGATCACCTCTTGATCTTTGTAGCTTCTTGACCGTGCTTTGCCTTCTCTTCTCGCTCTCATTTGCGTATGTTAGCCACCATATATGCTAGTGCATGCTACAGCTCCACCTCACTACCTTTTCCTTCCCATAAGCTTAAATGGTCTTGATCGCGAGGGTGTGAGATTGCTGAGTCCCCGTGACTCACAGATTACTTACGAAACCAGATGCAGGTGCCGATGATGCCATTCCAGGGGATGCGACCGAACTCAAGTGGGAGTTCGACGAGGATTCAAGATGTTACTACGTTTCCTTTCCAGACGATCAGTAGTGGAGCCCAGTTCGGGCGATTGGGGATCTATCGCATTTGGGGTTGTCTTTATTTTCGTTCCGTAGCCGGACCTTGATTGTATTCTGGATGATGTAATGCTATATTTATGTATTGTGTGAAGTGGCGATTGTAAGCCAACTCTGTACCTCTTTCTTATTCAGTACATGGGATGTGTAAAGATTACCCCTCTTGCAACATGCCTACAATACGGTTATGCCTCTAAGTCGTGCTCCGACACGTGGGAGATATATCCGCATCGTGGGTGTTACATAGCAGCACCTCTTTCAAAACACTAAAGAGCATGTTGGGTCATATTGTTTCCGGCTATAGTGCTATTCTTCATGAAATCTTCCATGTTCTGAATCCATTGGTCTGTCTCCAATTGAGTCATCGGTCCAGAAAATATGGGTTCATCTCCATTCCTCCTCTATTGGGTCCATGGGTTTGGCGTGAGATGAGAGAGACAGAGAGGGATACACACAGTGCAAACAATAATTTTGAAAAGACAGATTTTATTGTGGCTGTCGGAAAAACATCAAACAAATGACAGCTCACAATCATCGCATCTAACGTAGGTATATAATTGGGGTTTGGTCTTCTAAAGGTCAATAAATCTTCAAGGTCGTCTAACTCTTCAAGTCTTGTTCATGCCCCCAATGGCTTCTTCCGATCATGCTTGTCTTTCTCAAATCCTTTTTGCCATCTCATCTCTGTTGTAGCAAAGTCTCTCATGACATCCTTGAATATTGTGGAGTTGCATTACAAACTTCTGGGTTTCAACACCCTTGGCATGAACCATGGTCCTACTGTCCTTCAGTTCCTGACAAATCTCCGGTATTCTCGAGGTTTTGCTCCTCTCGCTTGGCTACTTTCAGCTTCTGGGGTCCTGAGTTCTTCACGAAAATGCTTCTTTGTCAAATACGGCTTCCTAAAGATCCATCTTATAATTCTTGATGTAATACTACAAATCCTGGTGACACCAGCTAAGGTTAAAACTTCATCTTACTTATAGGTGCTCCATCAGCCTTCTACCATCCAATCCTTCTGAAGAAATGCATCCTTAACTCAGTACGGTGACAATAGCATCAGCGGGCGATGACATCACGGATAACCGTGTTTATGCCCATGTCGTTGCCATGAGTTTTCCTTCCATAATTGACATCTCCTGCCTTGGGGTTTTCTTAACAAAATCTTTGAGTTTTTTTAACTCTCCATGTTCCGGTCTTTCTCTGATACACCTTGATCTCAGGTATTGACAGCTTCAATAGTCTCACAAGTTCCATAAGGGTAACCCTCCTTCGTCATACCAATCTGGAAATTCTTCAGAGCCTTCAAATTCTCCTAGTATTCGGAGTCCTGAACCGTTGTAGCTTCCATTATTACAATGCATGGTAAAATCCTCTTCATTCCAAAGTGGTCTTAGTTGTCTGATATCTTGTACTTCTTGGAGTGGTCTCATCAGTTAAATCTTCGTGGTCAAAAGGGGAAAGGGGTATAGTCTCACTAAAAGGGAATATTTGAATAAACTCCGAAAAGAAGAGAGGAAAAGATCTTTTTGAAAATGAAGTTGTAGAGAAAAATCTTTCCTATGGGCTTGCCGGTTTCTAGGGGTCACGTCCTACAGTCAACATGTGCTCTGATACCATCTTGTAGTGACCCGACCTCAGACGGTCAAGTCTCTGTGCTTAAGTGTCATCCCCGGATCGGTATGCTGACACACACAGTATTCAAGGATTTATAACAGAGGTAAATCACATGTATAAAGTAACGTAAATACTATTACCTCAATCCATATAGCGTAAGTAACAAAGGTTGTGGATTCCCATCAACACCAACGGCAAAGTTGAGTGTAGAAATCGTAACCCTAACGTATCACTTACTTGTCGTAAGATTCCTACAACGTGAGACGTTGCAGCCACAAAGGGTCGGTACATTGAATGTACTGGCAAATTCACACCATAGGACAAGGATGAAATAGCTATCACTACATGCATATTTGGCTGGTGGAAGCTCTATGGTTATAATGTTTTTGCGAAAAGCCAATTTTTCCCTACATCAAAGGAATATATTTTATTTAACTACAAAGCTGGTTGATAAATATTGAGAAGGTTCCTCCAACTCAATCCCAAAATAATAATCATTAACCCCATCAAATTAATTAAATAAAGTGTTGAGATCAACATGATAATTCAAGAACCAGAGACTCAAGACGTCCATAATCGGGGACATGGCTAACCATGATTAGTTTATACACTCTGCAGAGGTTTGCGCACCTTTCCCCACAAGACTCGATCTCCTCCGTTGGATTCTCGCACTACATGATGTTGGAGAAACGGATGACCGATACACAGTCTTTCAGAAGCCTTAACTCTTTACTCCAGGCAGACCGGTACACCTACAATCCCCCTACATCTGCTAGTCCACCTCTTCAAGAGCTCACGCAACTTACTCAACCATGCTAGAGCCCATAATGCTTGTGGCTGCACACGGAAGTTTCTAGCATGAATAATCTTATGATCCCTTCGGGCCTGGGTGGCATTCCATAGGGTGATCACACGGGTCCTCCGGGATCCCCTTGGGCAAACACTGGGTTCTCCAGGTGCCAGGGCAAACCACTAGGTGCTCAAGGGTGCCCCTACCAATCAACCCAGATGTGTATTAAAGTAGCCACCTTAAGTTAACCATTAAATAATAACTCTCACATATGTCATGAATTCTCTCAAACCAATCCACATCTACGAGCATAGCATAACAGTATGAGCATAACTAAAAGTAACTCCCAGGGGTTTGATAATAAAACAGGTAAAAGGTTCTACCTCATCATCTACTTCCCAATACCCACATGTTAAACACTTCCTAATCACGCAATGTTTGAGGATGGGAACTAATGCATAAAAACTGGGTAATGAAAAGTATGATCAAAGTGTGAACTTGCGTGTACTGATGATGAAGATGATTCGCACTCATAACTCCTGATAGTTCTACTCGTCACACTCCGGTCAATCTATAGTGAGCAAGCAATAGCAATCACACATAAGCAATCACTCAAAAGATCAGAAAGAATGAAGAAGACAATTCGGAAAGCATCAAAACCAAGAAAATAACTCTTGACATAAAACAATTTCTATAAGTACCAAAATTATGTGTATTTGGCCTTATCAGAAATTTTAGGTCAAGAGCTTTAATTTGCAAAAATAATCAACTAAATCAGAGTTATAATACTCAAGTTACGATCAAACGAAGTTCAAATACAAAACTGTTTGAATTCAAATTTTAAAACTTTTAAAAAATATGTTTAAGTTGTTTTACTGGTTAGAGGAGATCATAACGAAGAAGTGGGCGTTGGTTTCATCTAATTCCGACTAACGAGCAAAAAGTAGCGACCGTTTTAAGACTAGGGACTAATCTGTAAAGTAAAATTATCACGAATAGGTCCCTGGCCGAAATTAAAAAGAAAAAATATCAAGCGAACGCTCGCTATGGAACCCTAACGAACAAAAACGTTCGCTAGATCTACCTAAACAGAGAATGACCGTTACCTAAAAAAACCAGGTTTTTAAACAAAAACCAAATCTTAACGAAAACCGGATCGGTGTTCGGGTTATACCGGTCCACGGCGGTTCGGCGAAGAAATTCGACGACGGCGGCGATGAACTCCGGCGACGGCGGAACAGGACGGCAGCTCCAGCGCGACAGGGAGACGTCAGCTCCACGCGGCGGCGCGGCAATGCGCGGGCGGCGGCGCAGGCGAGCGGTGGTTGTGCAGCCGTGAGGCGGCGTGTAGCGACGAGGCGGCGATGCAGTGGCGAGGTGGCGGCGCAGATACGGCGGGATGCGGCAGGGCGCGGCGAATGAGGGGAGAGAGGCGGGGCCGGGGCCTCGGGTTTTTATGGAGGGAGGGGCGGCGCGGTGGCGTGTGGGAGGGGGCAGAGGAGGCCTGGGCGGGCATGGCCGTCGAGGTTGGCGGCGGTGTCGTGAGGGCAATGGACTCCTGCGGGAGCTCGGGGACGGCGCGGGGCTGGGCTGGGCCGCGGCCTGGCTGGCTAGCGGGGCCGGCCTAGTTCGGCGGAGAAGAGAAGTTTTTTTAAAACATTTTTTCAGATAAATAAAATAATAAAACAAAATAAATGAAAATATTATATAGGCATATAATATATCAAAATTTTCAGAAAAAGATTTTCTATAAGATGAAATTTTTTCTACATCAAATAAAATCGACAGAAATTCAAATAAATCAAACAGTGCTATTGCTACAATAAAAACCAGTAAAAATCATTTTAAAAATACCAAAATAATTTTAAATTTATTTCTCTCCAATTTTCTATTGTAGGGAATCATTTTACCCTAACTTCCATATAATTTATTTTTCAAGAAAAATAATTTGAATAAAACCCAAATAACTCGAAATTGGAAATAATTTCAAAGGGGACTTTAAATTTGAATCTTTGAAACTTCCAACTCATATTTCATATGATTTGAAGAAGTCATTTTATCTTCTTTGATGATAATCATTGAGTTTCTTAAAGTTTCTGAATTTGAAATATTTCCAAATGGAATTCAAAACTTTTCAAAACCCTTTATCATTTAAATAAATGGAAGAAGTCATGTCATCTTCTCTCTAGGGTTTTGTATTTGAAAAGAATTTGAATTCATGGTGCCGGGGTACTGATCCACGAGCACCTATGGGACCGGCGGGTCGAGTCCCTTTCGGTTCGGCGGGGGCGGAGGTCGTGCAAACAGCGGATCGAGGCGAAGCACACGAGCAGTTTACCCAGGTTCGGGCCGCACGGATGCGTAAAACCCTACTCCTGCTTTGTGGTTTGTATTGATTTCTTGCTCGGGAGCGCGAAGTGCTATAGTACACTTCAGCAGCTAACGAGACCGAGCGTGAAAAGAGAAAGGTGCTGCGGTTGGTACAGCTACCTGCTACAGTGTATCATACCTAACCCTGATGGCAGGGGACAAGGGCCTTAAATGCCCGCCTGCGTCGCCTAAACAGTGTAAAAGGGACCGTCAGGGACGCCACCGCTCGCCACGATGGCAATCTTGTCAGCGCCGCTTGCCACCGCGCACCGCTGGCTGCACAGCCTCCCGCCACGTACACGAGGAAGGGTCCCAGAGCGACACGTTGGTGGATGTGCTGGAGCGCGGACACAGAGTGGTGGCTTGCCGCGGCAAACGCCTTGCCGCGGTCGTTGTCTTGTCGCGTCCGGGAGCTTGTCGCTCACCGGGCCTTTATTCGGAAATGCGGAACGTCCGCCCCATCCCTCTTTATAAGCAGGGGAAACAGGGGAAGTTCGCCCATTCGCCCGTTACTGCTTCCAATCTCAGAAATCTCCGCCGCTCCCTCGTCTTCCCAAAGCCGAAAGAGAGCAGCGCTCCGCTCCCCATTGTCACCAGCGCCACCAACGCCATCAATCTCCTCCACCACTTCCGCCATGGCTCCAAAAGTCGACAAGGGGAAGGTCGTGAAGTCGACCGAGGCGCAGCGGCTTGTGGCGCTGCGGAAGGAGCGCGCAGTTTCCCCCCCAAGCTTGCCGCGAAGGAGCTGAGGGAGAACTACTACCTCTTCTGGTCGGCGGAGACGCGAGCGCATCCGGGCACGAAGGTACTCCCCGCCGCCGCTTGGAAGAAGGCTCCAAATGGATACCCTTTCTTCGCTTTGTTCTTCTACTGCGGGCTCTGCCCGCCTTTCTCTGAATTCTTCTGCGACATCATGAATACCTATGGATTCCACCTCCTTGACTTCACCCCCAATGCCGTTCTGACCATGGCGGTTTTCGCACATCTCTGCGAAAACTTTGTCGGAGTCCATCCCAACGTAGCCCTCTTTCGCCACTTCTTCATACCCCGAGTAGAGAGAGGAGAGCCTCTATCCGGCGGAATCGCCTGGATCTCAAGGGCCGGCAAGAAGGAAACTTATCTGGAGGGAGAATTCCACGGCAAGTGGGAGGAGTGGAGGGCAGACTGGTGCTGGATTGACGAGGAGAACCCGCAGCCAATCACCCCCCGACGCCAAACCCCAGTAGCACGCGGCAGCGATTGGAGTGACGTGGCCCCGGAAGACGACAGGCTGAAGATTGCTGTCACCCGGATCCTGCGCCTCAGGCTTGCCGGGCTCACCGTAGGCGCTGTTGGCGCAGACTTTCTTCGCCGCCACATCGCCCCCCTGCAGGAACAGGGGAGACCCACTTGGGAGTTCAAGAATGCGGCGGATATCATGAGGCTGCGGCCGGGCCTCAACTACAACTTCACAGTTCTGGAGCTCAACGCAATGCTCCAGGAGCTCTTCAAGTATGACCCACAACATCCCGAAGTGTTCAGGTTGCCGGGGGGTGTCGTTCCGTTGTGCAACAATTCCTCGCTCGACCGCATCCGTGCAATGATGCCGGAGTGCGACTCACATGGAATTGTGCCAACTTGGCAGGAGCCTGCAGACGGCGTCATGCAGCAGTTCTTTGATGAATTGGTAGAAGTGCCGATCCGCTCCGACGAGAAGGATGGCCTCACCCGCGACACCACCGATGCGGAGATGGCACTCATCGCCACCAGGCTGGAATAGGCGGCGGCAGCCGCAGCCGCGGGCGAATTTGGATTCACCGTGGAGGAGGCAGATGCAGCAGAGGCGGCAAGCCGTGCCGAGCGAAGGGAGCCTGCCGGCGAGAAAGAGCTTGCCGGGCAGAACGTCGAGTCGAGCGAGCCCGCCAAGGATACGAGCGGCTCGCTGGATTTCAACTCGTCTTCCACTTCATCTTCGGGCAGCTCGCTGCAAGCAGAGCCTCCATCCCCACCAAGAATGCGTCTCCGCAAGGCCGGTGACGTGGCGGAGCAGCAAGCGGGTCAACAGTCGCCGCGCCACGTGACACGCTCCACCGCGGCAAACACTATTGCCGCGGGAGCATCTCACGCTGCGACGACAACTGGAGCGGGGCCCTCCGGACCACCGCTTCTGCTGCTGCCGCTTCTCATGCCGCGACGATAGCTGGAGCGGGGTCGTCTCAGACTGCCGCCACTGCTCCCGCCAAGCGGCCAAGGGAAGCTTCTCCTCCACCTCCTCGCGCCAGGCGTGCGCCGGACTTTGACTTCTCCGCGTTCAGCTCCGATGAGGAAGAAGAAGAAGAGTAAGCTTCTCTTGCTGTACTTGCTGTTCTTCAATCCTTGCTGTTTTGTCTTGTGTCTCACTTGCTTTACTCTGAACTTGTTCCTTTTCAGGACTCTGGCCCAGAGAGCAGCAAAGAGGGCCAAGGCCCCGGTGATTATCATCGAGGATGAACCCACGGCGACAGCGGGGGGTGCACCCGAGACAACCTTGCCGGACCCGGCAACTTTTCTCCAGAGCAGCCCCCAGCGTAAGTATATGATTTGCTTTCCACTGTGAGGCGCGCATGGATATTCTGTCTTTGCTGATATCTGACTGCTGACTTGTGTAGGAGCAGAGCAGCCTCACCAGGAGCCAAGGGAGAATCCCCCGACAAGGGAGAATTCTCCGTCAAGGGAGGGCTTTCCGGTAAGGGAGAGGTCTCCGGCAAGGGAAGGTTCTCCGGCAAGGGACAACACCAGCGGCCACCCGACGGCGGAGACCACGACTACAGAACCCAGTACAGGTAATCCTTTTGCTAAAAAACTTTCCCTAGGTTCTTCTTCTTTTGATCTTCTTTTTGTTGGATTTTTGCTTGACTCTTCTCCCCTTTCCGGCTGCCAGACCCATCTGCTGCGGAGCCGATGGAGACCGAGGTTGCCGCCGAAGAAGCGGCCGGCGCTGACGATCCCGCCGGCGCAGAGGCCGCCAAGGCTGCCGCCGCAGCAACTGGCGAGGGGTCTGGCAATCGCATTGACGGCCCTGAGGCCGCAGTAGCGCCAGGCGCTACACCGACCGCCGACCCGTCCGCCGCTGCCGCAGCGCCCAGCTCCGAAGAGCCCCAGCCAGGCGTCTACCTGAAGGCTGGCGAAGGCGTCTTCATCATCCTCCCCTGGGCGTCAAGCTCCAGGGCGCCGGTCGAGGGAGAGATCTTCGACGAGGAAGTGCTTGCCTCCGCGGGGCTGACGCTGGTTGACGCGCCGAGCAGCAGCAGCAACGAGCCTGAGGAAGAGCGGCTACTGCGGAAGTTGTTGTCGCTCTACCGCGCGCGGCAAGCCAAGCTGGACTCCCGCGAGGCACTTGTCGCGAAGGCGGGAGTAGACATCGAGAAGCGCGCGGAGGAGCTCCGGGGCTTCCACCAGGAAGCTCGTCGGTCCTTGGCAGAGGAGCGGGAGCAACTCAATGAAGCGCAGAAGGCCTTCCTCCTCGAGAAGGCCGAAGTCGAAGAGCAGCAGTGGCTTGCCGCTGTGAAGCTATCCGCGGAAGAGGGCGAGCTGGCGCAGCGGAAGGTCAATCTTGACGCCCACGAGGAGGAGCTTGCCGCGCGCGAGGAAAAACTCGGCGTCGCCCTCAAGCAAGCAGAGGACGCCGCCTCCGCCGCCGAGGCCGCCAAGAAGGAGTTGGAGACGAAGGTGGCGCAGCTGGAGGTCGATCTCGCCGAGAAGGGCAAAGAGCTCAGCGCCGCTAAGGACTCCAATGCAGATCTTGAGTCGAAGTTGACCGCTTTGACCAAGATGCTGGACGGCGCCAAGAAGCAGGAGGCGGCCTTGAAGGAGGAGATCAAGGCCGACAAGGCGCTGCTGGAAAGTATCGCCGCCACCCAAAACGCTTTCCTGGAGACTGTGGAGCACTGGACGGAGAGTCTTGTGAATGCTGCCACAGACATTGACAGGGAGTTGGCGCAGCTGGGGATGGAGGATCTCGGGTATCCCTCCGACGAGAACCTCCAACCCAGCGCCAAGCTCATCTTATTCTTCAAGGGCGTGGCGACGGCCCTCCAGCGACTCCGGGAGAGGATCCCAAAGCAACTGGCCGACGAGTCGCGCAAGATCTGCGCGGGAGCTCTTCAGAAAGTGTTGGTGAAGGTGGCCTTCCACAATCCGGGCCTCAACCTCACCAACGTCCTCAAGACCCTGCCGCCAGATGCTGATCTGGAGGTGCTCAAGGCCCTTGTCGCACCCATTGTGGACAAGGTGAGCGGGATCAAGAGGATCGAGGGCGATCGTGTAGATTAGGCCGCCCATTTCTTCTTTCCTTGTCGCTGTTTATCATGTTATGAAAACAACCTGTTAGAGCTGCGACAAGCTATCTTTGTAATATAACTCTATTCTGGGTAATGATTGCAATGTTATTCCCTTTACTTGATTCCTTCCTTTGTATGTCTTTTTACCCTACGCTTTTAGGGAACTTGCCGGTGCAGGCACCTGAGCCGCGAGCGCTGAGTGCGGGACGTCAGCAGCCTGCTGGCGGTGCCGCTACCGACAAGAAACCTTGTCGCAACTAGTTGCAGCTCACTTAAGTTGTTGAGCGGACTCGGAACAAAGTAAGGGCGCAACTAGCTACGAGTTGGTTCCTCCGCGCACAGGTTTTCCATACAAAGTGCGGTCGTTCAAGGGAGATAACTTAAAAATTTTAAAAATCTGATTGCTCAAACTTTGGCAACTTAGCTTTTCTGTTGTTTGCTTCCCGGCAAGGCGAAACTTTCTTAAACGACGCCTGGCCCATACCATTATCTTCTCCTTTCCCCCCGGCAAACTTGTGGGCGAGGGAACCTTCCTTTCCTTGAGAAAAAAGAAAGAATAGAAAATAAAGACATGGAGCCTTACGGCTCGTTATTGCTTACCAGGGAGTAGGTGCTACACAAAGTGTCAGATAACACATGCAAAAAATAGAAAGCATGAAAATGACAAAATGTGCGGAGCACATGAGCTTTACTTATGCACGGGGTCTGCGCCCGGCTTTGTACAAAGGATTACATGCAACAGCGGCAAGACTTGTACAAAAGGTGGTTGCCGGAACAGGTTCCGGCAACCGCGCCTTACGGGTAAAACTTACGAAGATGCTCAATATTCTAGGAGTTGCTCACCGGAATGGCGTCTTCGGTCTCAAGGCGGACAGCGCCAGGCCTAGTGACTCACTTTCACCCGGTAAGGGCCTTCCCACTTCGGCGTCAACTTGTTGGAATTCTTGGCGGACTGAACACGCCGAAGAACAAGGTCGCCTTCCTCGAGACTTCTGGCGTTAACTTTGCGGCTATGGTAGCGGCGCAAAGCTTGCTGGTAGCGAGCAGCTCGCACAGCAGCCTGAAGACGGTCTTCCTCAAGGAGCAGCGCGTCATCTTGTCGCAGCTGCTCTTGCTCGAGCTCATCATAAGCGAGCACTCGAGGTGACCCGTATACGAGTTCCGTGGGGAGAACTGCCTCTGCTCCATAGACTAGAGCGAAAGGTGTCTGTCCAGTGGGTCGATTTGGCGTCGTTCTGATCGACCAAAGAACGACCGGCAGCTCCTCGATCCAGTTTCTTCCGCACTTGTGCAGCCTGTCGAAAGTCCTGGTCTTGAGACCGCGCAGCACTTCAGCATTTGCCCTCTCCGCTTGACCGTTGCTTCTCGGGTGAGCAACAGAAGCGAAGCAGACCTTGGCGCCAAGGTCTTGGATGTACTGCATGAAGGTGCGGCTCGTGAATTGTGTACCGTTGTCGGTGATTATCCTGTTAGGGATCCCGAAGCGGCAAACAATCGACCTGAAGAACTTGACTGCTGACTGTGCTGTCACCTTCCTCACTGGTTCCACTTCCGGCCACTTTGTGAACTTGTCGATTGCAACGTACAAGTACTCAAAGCCCCCGACTTCTCAGGGAAAGGGGCCGAGGATGTCGAGCCCCCAGACCGAAAATGGCCAGGATAAAGGGATCGTCTGGAGAGCTTGAGCTGGTTGGTGTATCTGCTTGGAATGGAACTGGCACGCTTCACACTTGGTTACTTGTGCAGTTGCATCCTGGAGGGCTGTCGGCCAAAAGAAACCTTGCCGGAATGCTTTGCCGACAAGTGCTCTCGCGCCAATGTGGTGACCACATATGCCTCCATGTATCTCTGCCAACAACTTTTGTCCGTCTTCCCGGTGAATACACTTCAATTTCACACCGTTGAGTCTTCTTCTGTACAGTGTCTTGTCGACAAACAGGTACATACTTGACTGCCGGGATACTCTTTCCGCTTCTTCTTGCTCTTCGGGAAGTTCTCCTGTCTGAAGGAAACGGACAATCTGCTGTGCCCATGCTGGAGCTTGTGGCTCGACAAGAAGGACTAAAGGCAAATCTGCTGCTGCGGGAACATCCGCTTCTACGGCGAGAACCTGCGGCTCTGCCGGAGCTTGACGTTCCCCGGCAAGCTTGCCGGAGCAAAACTTGTCGGGAGCTTCTGCTTCAACGGAACAAACCCTAGGGCTTGCCGGAGCATATTGCTCCTCAGCACTCTTGGTGTTGATCTCAGTTGCTGCGGGAACATCCGCTTCTACGGCGAGAACCTGCGGCTCTGCCGGAGCTTGACGTTCCCCGACAAGCTTGCCGGAGCAAAACTTATCGGGAGCTTGTGCTTCAACGGAACAAACCCTAGGGCTTGCCGGAGCAGACTGCTCCTCAGCGCTCTTGGCGTTGATCTTGGGGACCTTCTTGGCGGCGGCTTCGGGAAGCTCTGCCGGAAAATAGTCACCAGAAATCAACTTCCTCTTCTTGCTCTGTCCAGTTGATGGTGTTACAGACGGTTGAGTCAGCTTGAGCACAAAGATCCCTGGTTCCACAGGTAACTTAAGTGCTGCACACTTTGATAGGCCATCGGCAATGTCGTTCAGAGCTCTTGGAACATGCTCCATTTTTAGGCCGTCAAAGTGCTCTTCTAGCTTTCTCACTTCGTCGACGTAGGCTTCCATTAACGGACTCTGATAGTTCTTGTTCACTTGGCGGACGACAAGCTGTGAGTCACCCCTGATAATGAGCTTCTTGATCCCAAGGTCTGCCGCAATCCTGAGACCGGCAAGCAAGCCTTCATACTCTGCAATATTGTTTGTTGCTTGCTCCTTGGGAAAGTGCATCTGGACTACGTACTTGAGGTGCTCTCCGGTGGGTGCGACAAGCAGCACGCCAGCGCCGGCGCCTTGTAGCGAAAAATCACCATCAAAGTACATCAGCCACTCTTTGCTTGCTTCCTTGACGGGGATGCTCGTTTCTGGAATTTCTTCATCTGGTGTTGGCGTCCATTCTGCTATGAATTCTGCCAATGCTCTGCTCTGGATAGTTGAAGTACTCTCAAACTTGAGGCCAAAGCTTGACAGTTCCAGTGCCCACTCAACAATCCTGCCTGTCGCTTCTGGATTCTGTAGTATCCTCTTCAGCGGAAAGCGAGTGACAACTGTGATCTCATGTGCTTGGAAGTAATGGCGCAGCTTTCTCGAGGCCATGAGAAGGCCGAAAAGTAATTTATGCACGCCAGAGTACCTTGACCTAGCCCCCTGCAGAAGGGAACTGACAAAGTAAACTGGGCGCTGCACCATTTTCTTCTGTGTCTCCTCGTGCATCTGCGCAGATCCATCTTTGTCGGGACCAGAGCTTGCCGGGGAAGCCCCTTGCTTGTCGCTGGATGCGCTTGCCGTGGTTGCTGGCTCGTCATCTGCCTCCCTCTCTGCTACTAATGCAGCACTAACCACTTGATTGGTTGCCGCTATGTACAGCAGCAACTTCTCTTGTGGCTTAGGTGCGACAAGTATTGGGGGGGAGGACAGGTATCTCTTTAAGTCTTGCAGCGTAGCCTCCGCTTCCGGAGTCCATTTCATTGGACCTGCCTTTTTCAATAATTTGAAAAATGGCAGGGCGCGCTCAGCAGACCTAGAGATAAACCTGCTGAGAGCAGCCACGCAACCGGCAAGTCTTTGTACATCCTTGACGCGCTTTGGTGCTTCAATCTGCTCAATGGACTTGATCTTGTCGGGATTGGCTTCAATTCCCCGCTGAGACACGAAGAACCCGAGAAGCTTGCCGGAGGGGACTCCAAACACACACTTCTCTGGGTTGAGTTTGAGGCTGATCTTTCGCAGATTTGCAAAGGTCTCGTCTAAATCTTGAATCAGAGTCGCCTTGTCCTTGCTCTTGACCACTATGTCATCCATGTAGGCTTCCACATTTCTGTGCATTTGTGGCTCCAGAGCGACATGGACTACTCTTGCAAATGTTGAACCAGCATTTTTTAAACCAAAAGGCATCCGTACGAAACAGTACGTGCCACATGGAGTAATAAATGCGGTCTTCTCCTCATCCTCTTCTGCCATGAAGATCTGATGGTATCCTGAGTATGCGTCAAGAAATGAAAGCAAATCACATCCGGCTGTGGAGTCAACAATCTGGTCAATGCGTGGCAAAGGAAATGGGTCTTTGGGACAAGCTTTGTTAACATCGGTAAAATCGATACAAAGTCTCCATTTCCCGTTTGCCTTGCGCACGACTACAGGATTGGCCAACCACGTAGGATGGAGCACTCCTCTGACAAGGCCTGCTGCTTCCAATTTCTTGATCTCTTCTGCAATGAATTCTTTGCGCTCCACTGCTTGCTTCCTGACCTTCTGCTTGACGGGCCGTGCATGAGGACAAACGGCAAGGTGGTGCTCAATTACTTTCCTGGGAACACCGGGGATGTCAGACGGTTGCCATGCAAACACATCGACATTCGCCCGCAGGAAAGCAACGAGCGCGCTTTCCTATTTAGGGTCGAGAGTGGCACTGATGGTGAAAGTACCACCAGTGCCGTCCTCCTTGGCGGACACCTTCTTCGTCTCTGGCGGAGCTGCCATTGTCTTCTTACACTTGCCGGTGGAGCTCGATGGTGCGTCCTCGACGGCAGCGCAGCACTCCGAAGAGGTGCGCTTGCCGGAGTAGGCATCAGAACTCTTGCCGGACTTGGTCTTCTTCTTCCCCCCAGGAGCTTCAGCGGCAAGTGACTTGCGGTCTGTTGCGGCTGCCGCTTCCCGGTAGATCTTGTCGGCGCAGATAAGAGCATCCTTCTTGTCACCGAGGACAGAGATGACGCTTATCGGGCCTGGCATCTTCAGCATGTTGTATGCGTAGTGAGAGGCTGCCATGAACTTGGCGAGTGCTGGAAGGCCAAGTATCCCATTGTAAGGCAATGGAATATCGGCAACGTCAAAAGTGACCCTCTCAGTCCTGAAGTTCAGCTCGCTGCCAAATGTTATTGGCAACGTGACCTTCCCCTTCGGCTTGCTCCTTCCCGGGTTGATTCCTTGGAATGTGCCGGTCTCTTCGAGCTCGCTGTCAGGGATCTGGAGTTTCTGGAGTACAGCGGAGGAGATCAGGTTCAAGCCGGCCCCGCCATCAACTAACATCTTAGTGACCTTGAGGTTGCGGATAGTTGGTGAGACCAACATCGGCAAGCACCCGACCGTAGTTGTGCGGTCAGGGTGGTCCTCAATATCAAAGATGATAGGCGTGCTGGACCATTTCAGAAGCTTGCGTGACTCGACAGGTGGTTCTGCTGCATTGACTTCCCGCACCCACTGCTTGCGTTGGTGATGCGAAGTATGCAGAGAAGCACCGCCGTCAACACACAAGACCTCTGTGGCTTTCTGGAACTCCTGTTCGCTAGTCTCAACATCATCCATGTCTTCGTCATCGTCGTCGTCTTCATCCGTGTCGCGGCCGCGGGGAGGTCTGTCTCCTTGCCACTGCTTGGCCTTGCCGCGGCGTCCTCCCTGGCCGGCGCGCTTCTTGCCAGATTCTCCAGCACCTCCTTGGGCCCTCTCCTTGTCTCGTCGCTCGTACTCAGCTTTTTTCTGCTGGACAAGCTGCTCGACCTTCTTGCAGCTCTGGAGGTCATGGCCCATGGTGCGGTGAATCTTGCAGTACTGCTTGTCGGTGCCGTCCTGCTTGTCGGCGACCGCCACAGCTTGGCAGTTGGTGCATGCGGCAATCTCCTTGTTGGAGCTACCAACTTTGGCTTTCTGGGCGCCACCTTGTTTGCCGGACTGCTCAACGACTAGCACATCTTTGCCTTTCTTCTTCCTGTTCCGCCGCCGGTTTTTCTTTGCCGGGGCAGCATCCTCACTGTCAGATCCTCCTGCTCCTATATTCCCTCCGGGGAGTTTCCTCCCTTCTTCAGCACGTGCACACTTGTCGGCCAGGGCATACAGCTCACTGACGTCTTTGATCTTGCACATCGCCATTTCCTCCCGCATCCTGCGGTTACGCACGTTCTGATGAAACGCGGTGATGACCGCGGCAGGGTGGACATCTGGGATGTTGTGCTGCACACGGCTGAATCTCTGAATATACTTGTGCAGGGGCTCTCCTTCCTTCTGGGCTAGCAGATGAAGGTCACTCTCTTGGCCATGAGGTTTGTGGCCGCCTGTCGAAAGTCCTGGTCTTGAGCCCGCGCAGCACTTCAGCATTTGCCCTCCAGGATGCAATTGCTCCTTGGGAAAGTGCATCTGGACTACGTACTTGAGGTGCTCTCCGGTGGGTGCGACAAGCAGCACGCCAGCGCCGGCGCCTTGTAGCGAAAAAGCACCATCAAAGTACATCAGCCACTCTTTGCTTGCTTCCTTGACAGGGATGCTCGTTTCTGGAATTTCTTCATCTGGTGTTGGCGTCCATTCTGCTATGAATTCTGCCAATGCTCTGCTCTGGATAGTTGAAGTACTCTCAAACTTGAGGCCAAAGCTTGACAGTTGACCTGGCGCGCCAAAGATGCCGGGGTACTGATCCACGAGCCCCTATGGGACCGGCGGGCCGAGTCCCTTTCGGTTCGGCGGGGGCGGAGGTCGTGCAAAGAGCGGATTGAGGCGAAGCACACGAGCAGTTTACCCAGGTTCGGGCCGCACGGATGCGTAAAACCCTACTCCTGCTTTGTGGTTTGTATTGATTTCTTGCTCGGGAGCGCGAAGTGCTACAGTACACTTCAGCAGCTAATGAGACCGAGCGTGAGTGTTCGAACCCCCCTCTATGTTGCGCACGGGCCTCCTTTTATATGCTCAAGGGGTCACCGACAGGTGGCAACGTAGACAAGGGCAAAAAAGAGAAAGGTGCTGCGGTTGGTACAGCTACCTGCTACAGTGTATCATACCTAACCCTGACGGCAGGGGACAAGGGCCTTAAATGCCCGTCTGCGTCGCCTAAACAGTGTAAAAGGGACCGTCAAGGACGCCACCGCTCACCATGATGGCAATCTTGTCAGCGCCGCTTGCCACCGCTCACCGCTGGCTGCACAGCCTCCCGCCACGTACGCTGGGAAGGGTCCCAGAGCGACACGTTGGTGGATGTGCTGGCGCGCGGACACAGAGTGGTGGCTTGCCGCGGCAAACGCCTTGCCACGGTCGTTGTCTTGTCGCGTCCGGGAGCTTGTCGCTCACCGGGCCTTGCCGGGACGTGTGGCGCGTCGCGGCAAGTTCCTTGAGATGCCTTGGGTGGCCTTCCCGGCAAGCTCCTCTTGCCGGGGTCTTGACTTGGATACTTTGTTCTTGAACGGCTCCAGGGGAGCCACGGAGGACCTTGGCGGTCACCCGGCAAGCCTTGCCGCGGGATGCTGCGACTGCCCGTGCACAAGTTCGGGATACTATGGTACCCCTACTCTAGTACACCGACACATGGAGATCATAAAAAGCAAGATGATAGTTTGGGAAAGTCCTTTTATTCCCTCTCATTTAACTTCCAAAAATTTCGAATTTCACTCAATTTCACTCATCACAATCAAGCAGACAATCAAAACTATCTATTTAATATAACATTCCAAAATTTAGAATTTTGGGATGTTACATAGTAGATGCAGGCAGGAGGCGGCCTACTAATCTGGGACGTGATGCCTATATAATGATCATTGCCTGGATATCGTTATGATTATTTGAAGTTCTATCAATTGCCCAACAGTAATTTGTTTACCCACCGTTGCTATTTTCTCGAGAGAAGCCACTAGTGAAATCTAGGGCCCCTGGGTCTCTTCTTTATTATATTTGCCTTCGCGATCTATTTTTATTTGCTTTTATTTTCAGATCTATTAATCCAAAAATCCAAAAATACCTTGCTGCATTTTTTTATATTTATTTTATCTCGCATTCTTGCGAGATCTATTTATCCAATCTACTACAATTTTACCTATCTTTTTACCCGTGAGGGATTGACAACCCCTCTCTTACGTCGGGTTGCAAGTATTTTTTCTTTGTGTGTAGGAGCTATTTACGTGGTGTTGCGTGGTTCTCCTACTGGTTCGATAACCTTGGTCTCATCACTGAGGGAAATACCTATCGTAGTTGTGCTACATCACCCCTTCCTCTTTGGGGAAATAGCGACATAGTTCAAGCCGCATCAAAAGGAATTTCTAGTGCCGTTGTCGGGGAGGATTCACGTCTCCCATCAACTTGCCAATTTCTGGCGCCGTTGCCGGGGAGACATCATCAACATCTACCAGGTTCCTAATCACAAATCTCCTCTCCTTACAATTTACATTATTTTCCATTTGCCTCTCGTTTTCCTCTCCCCCACTTCACAAAAATTTGCCATTTTATTCACCCTCTTTTTCATTCGTCATTTTCTCCTCAGTTCTGTTTTTGTGTGCAATTTTGTTTGCTACTTTTTGTCGTTATGGATAGTTATTCCGCTATTGCGTGCACTCCTGAGAACGAGGTTCTTAACTTTAAACAAAGGGGTGGGGGAATTTAAAGGATACTTGGTATAGGAATTGCAATGCTCATAATAGATCTATCTGTAAGCAATCTACCCTTGTTCTTCTTTGCTGTTTTTATGTGGGCATCACCACTTGGTATAGATTCATCCTTGATACGATTACTGGTGGAAATTTCTTGATGTGTCCCTCTCTTGATGCTTTTAATGCTATGAGAAATTTAGTGGGTTCACCGCCTCTTGCGATTAATGAAACAACTTTGACTCTTGAGCATGTTATGGAAAGACTAGATGCTATTGAAAAGAAAATGCTTAACGAAGAACATATTGAAAATATGGATAAAAAGATGCATAATTTTGCTACTAAGTTTGGGTCAAAAGCGGGAGAAGTTTTTAAGTTGTTAAAAGAAAACGGGACCGTAATGCATGAAAGAATTGAAGAAAGCCCCTCTCGGATCGATAAATCACTCGTACAGCAACGTCCTAAACAAACGGTTTTAACCCCTTTCCGCGACGGTATTTGGAACCGTCGCCAAGTGAGTGCGTATGATAGGGTGTCCTTCCCACATGACCCAGAAATCATCGGGGATAGGCCCTCCTGGGACCCAGGCTGGGGCCGTGTGCGATTAGGCGAGGCATCAAAACCCAATCATTTCCGTAGGTATGTACATCCCGCATGGTAATCCGAGAAAATCATTTCCGTAGGTATGTACATCCCACACGGTGAATCCCAGAAAATCATTTCCGTAGGCATGTACATGTAGCGCCCCGAGACCGATGTGCCAGGTGTCCTCCAGTTATTTGTTGTTGTTGCCTTGTCATTGCTTGCGTGTCATGCATTGCATATCATGTCATCATGTGCATTTCATTTGCATACGTGTTCGTCTCTTGCATCCGAGCATTTTCCCCGTTGTCCGTTTTGCAATCCAGCACTCCTATGTCACTCGGTGTCCTTTTCTACCTCTTTTCATGTGCGGGTGTTAAAAAATTTCGGATTGGACCGAGACTTGTCATGCGGCCTTGGTTTACTACCGGTAGACCGCCTGTCAAGTTTCGTGCCATTTGGACTTTGTTTGATACTCCAACGGTTAACCGAGGGACCGAAAAGGCCTCGTGTGTGTTGCAGCCCAACACCCCTCCAAACTGGCCCAAAACCCACCTAAACCTCCTCCATCATCTCGGTCGTTCGATCACGATCGCGTGGCCGAAAACCGCACCTCATTTGGACTCTCCTAGCTCCCTCTACCTATATAAACACCTTCCCCTCCGAAATTCGCGGTGCAAACCCTAGATCCCTCACTCTCCTCGCGCGCCGGACAAAAACCCCGCTGACGGACATGTCCGCCCCGCTTCGCCCGGCCAACCACCGCCCGCCACCTGTCACGCCGCCGCGGCGCGCGGAGCCCATCCGGGGCCCGTGCGAGCCCGGATCTCGCCGCCGCCCGACCCACGTTGCTCCGCCGTCTTCTCCAACGCCGGCCGGCCCTGCTGTTCGCCGGACTTCACCGCTACTCGCCGGACTTCACCACCACTGCCCTGGCGCAGCCGACCGACGCCGCCGGCGAGCTTCACGCGCCCGAGGCACCTCGCCTCCCTGCCGTGCTTCGACGGCCGTGCCCGCGCCGGCCCCGCCTCTTCTCGCCGCTGCACTGCTCGACCTCGCCACCGAGCCGCGTCGCCGGGGCAACTCCGGCGAGCTTGCCTCCGCACCGGAGCCTGCGCCCGGCCGCGACGACCGCGCCACCGGCGGCCGTGCCTCACCCCCGCACGGATCCGGCCAGGATCTTTCCTCCGGCGCCCCCCCCCCCCCCGTCCTCTCCGGCCGCCGTACTCTCCTCCTCCGGCGAAGTTCCGGCCAGATCCGCCGCCATCCTCATTCTCCGCGCCACGTTGACTTTTTCCGCGGGGTGAGATTTCACTAAGTCCCCGAGTTTTCCATGTTTCTAATGCCCATGTTCATCATGTCGTAACTTTGCATCCATAGCTCCGATTCATGCATATGGCATATCAAAATGTTCGCCTCAGAGAGCACATCATTTCATCTCATTGTATCATTTTCATTTGAGCTCATCTTGATGCCCGAAATGCTGTTGGAAGAGTGCTATTTGAGTTAATTGTCAGATCTGCTGTTCCAAATAGCTATTTGTCATTTTTGCCATGATTAATGTGTGCATGATATGATCCTGAGCTCTACATGTGTTTTGTTATATGCCTTGTCATCTTTCCATAGGTGCCATCCATGTAAGCTTGCAAAGTAGTGCATTCGTTAATGCTGATTTCAGGGACTTAGAATTTCACTAAGCCCTTGATCTGTTCTTATCAATATGCCATATGTTCATGTTGTTTCCTAGTGATCCGTGCCTCTTTTGAGGATGATCAGTAAGGATGATTTGTTAATCTTGTAGTGCTCTATCCATCCATGTCTTTGTTTGCATTTATGGAGCACCCTAGCTTGAGTCAATCGAGCTCTACTTTTGCTATTTCATGAATCTGGGCAGATTGTCTACTTGTTAGCGATTTTGCCGAGGATGTTGTAGTTGATCCGTGCATGCTATGTTATTGTTCTTGCCATGTCTAGCTTGTATAATGTGTATTCTTGATGGGTGCATGCTTAGATTGTCATGCCTTGCTCTGTAGTGAGTGCATCGAGCTCGTAAACATGCCTACTTGTTAACAGTTTTGCATGCTCCAGTTTTTCACTAATGTGTGATCTGATTATGTTTTTTTCCCATGTTCACATGCTTGCAATTGTATTTTCTGATCCCTTTTGGCTCAAGGTCACTAAGGGACTTTTGTTAAGCTCTTTGAGTAGCTCCATGCCATGCCTTACTTTTCCATGTTAATTTCCTGTAGCATATATTTTTCATGCTTCAAAGTGCGCTACCTGATCTGAAATTCCAGACAAGTGTTAATTTCACTAAGTCTGAAACCTATTTACCAATTGCACTTTTTCCATGCTTGATTGAACCTGTTAATGGATGAATTGGCCGTAGCTCAGTGTTCATCTTTTGTTAAGCATCATGAATGGATCCCTGCCATGTATTTTTTTTCCATGTTTGAGTGCTGTAGCATAATTATCTTGATGCATTTAGATGGCTACTTGCTGTTTATCGCAGACCGGTGCCATATTTGTTTTGCTTGCCATTTCCAAACCGTGCCTCCGATTCCGGTGTTCTTTATATCGATTTCAACCGAAATCACCTCACCTTTTCAGTGGCACACTTGGATTTCCATGTTGAGGCTAGTTTCAATCATTCCCTTGCAAATCATGCATATGCATCGCATCCCGCATATCATACCATGTTCATGTGTGGTTTCTTTACTATGTTGTGTGCTTCTTTCCGGTGTTTTGCTTCTTCGGGTTGGATCCGGTAATGTCGCATTTGTGAGGAACCGTTTGACTACGTCCGTTTGTCTTCTTCATGGACTCGTTCTTCTTCCTTGCGGGATTTCAGGCAAGATGACCATACCGTCGAAATCACTTCTATCTTTGCTTGCTAGTTGCTCGCTCTTTTGCTATGCCTATGCTGCGATACCTACCACTTGCTTATCATGCCTCCCATATTGTTGAACCAAGCCTCTAACCCACCTTGTCCTAGCAAACCGTTGTTTGGCAATGTTACCGCTTGGCTCAGCCCCTCTTATAGTGTTGTTAGTTGCAGGTGAAGATTGAAGTTTGTTCCTTGTTGGAACATGGGGATGTTGTTCCTTGTTGAAACATGTTTACTTGTTGGGGATATCACAATATCTCTTATTTATTTAATGCATCTATATACTTGGTAAAGGGTGGAAGGCTTGGCCTTATGCCTGGTGTTTTGTTCCACTCTTGCCGCCCTAGTTTCCGTCATATCGGTGTTATGTTCCCGGATTTTGCGTTCCTTACGCGGTTGGGTAATAATGGGAACCCCTTGACAGTTCGCCTTGAATAAAACTCTTCCAGCAATGCCCAACATTGGTTTTACCATTCTCCACCTAGCCTTTTCTTTTCCCTTGGGGGTCGCGTGCCCAAGGGTCATCATTATTTTACCCCCCCCGGGCCAGTGCTCCTCTAAGTGTTGGTCCAAACTAGAGCCCCTTGCAGCGCCACCTCGGGGAAACTCGAGGGCTGGTTTTAGTTGTACGAACTGCTCATCTGAGTGTGCCCTGAGAACGAGATATGTGCAGCTCCTATCGGGATTTGTCGGCACATTCGGGCGGTGTTGCTGGATTTGTTTTACCATTGTCGAAATGTCTTGTAACCGGGATTCCGAGTCTGATCGGTTCTTCCCGCTAGAAGGAGTATCCTTAGTTGACCGTGAGAGCTTGTGATGGGCTAAGTTGGGACACCCCTGCAGGGATTGAACTTTCGAAAGCCGTGCCCGCGGTTATGGGCAGATGGGAATTTGTTAACGTCCAGTTGTAGAAAACCTGAAGTTGACCTTAATTAAAATGCACCAACCGCATGTGTAACCGTGATGGTCTCTTTCCGGTGGAGTTCGGGAAGTGAACACGGTGTTGGAGTTATGCTTGACGTAGGTTGTTCTAGGATCACTTCTTGATCATAGTTTCTCGACCATGCTTTGCCTTCTCTTCTCGCTCTCTTTTGCGTATATGTTAGCCACCAAATATGCTAGTCGCTTGCTGCAGCTCCACCTCATACCTTTACCTTACCCATAAGCTTAAATAGTCTTGATCGCGAGGGTGCGAGATTGCTGAGTCCCCGTGACTCACAGATACTTCCAAAACCAGTTTGCAGGTGTCGATGTTACCGAGCAGATGACGCAACCAAGCTCGAGGAGGAGCTCGATGAAGATCTTGTCCTTTGTGTTGTTTTGTTCTAGCTTATCAGTAGTGCAGCCCAGTTGGGGTCGATCGGGGACCTTGTCGCTTTTGGGGTTCTTCTTTTATTTTGGTTCCGTAGTCAGACCTTGATTGTATCTGGATGATGTAATGCTTTATTCATGTATTTGTGTGAAGGGGCAATTGTAAGCCAACTATGTATCTTTTTCCCTATTGTATTACATGGGTTGTTTGCAAAGATTACCTCACTTGCGACATTGCTTTCAATGCGGTTATGCCTCTAAGTCATGCTTCGACACGTGGGAGATATAGCCGCATCGAGGGCATGACAGTACATCCCACATGGTGAATCCCAGAAAATCATTTCCGTAGGTATGTACATCCCACACGGTGAATCCTAGAAAAACATTTCCGTAGGTATGTATATCACACACAGTTCTTTGTGTGAAAACGTTTGTGCAAGGTGGCCTAACGCAAACAGTTCGCTGCCGGAAGCCGTGTGTGATTGTTAGTTGATCGAACACGCCTACTTTCTAGAAACCGTGTGGGTTGTTTGAGTTCATCGCCCACGGTCCTGTCTGAGTAACCGTTTGCAATAGAAAACCCCAACAAGAAGGGTAATTAGCCTATTATTGATAATCCATGTAGTAATCAAACTGATATTTCTTATAAAACACGCCAGATATTTCATATCCGTATAAAAGCAACCAGGATTTCATAATCGAATTACATCAGATAGCTTCGGCACTCAGTTACGCCATTACACAACAGCACCAAGTTTCACTTGTAGCATCAAAAACCTTTGGAAAGTAGCATCATTCATGGTAAATAGACACATGAATCTCATTTGGGAAACTGCAGAAGCGGAAGGCAAATATTGAGCCTTCAGTGATGTTGAATGTCCTTGCAACTTTAGGCCAGTGGCTATGGATAATTTCCCGCCCAACCTTCATCCTCTTTAGAAGACTTCAATATTGCACCGTGGGTGTTGAATGAATACCTTCCTCGCCTCTTGACCATGTAGGTGGTTTGAGAGGTAATCATCGGTGAACTGCTTTGAAAAGTACTGAAAACAAAGCTATGCATAAATCGCTGTTGTAAATTTTGAAATGGCGCAAGGGGTAAAAACAAGGTAAAAGAGTTGGTACCATCCTATAGTTCACTAATATCTTCTTCATTGTGCAAACAAAGATCTTGCTGTTATTCGTCGCAAGTTTCTTCATCCTAAAAATCTTTTTGAGTTTCTTGACTTGACTGATATTCCTGGACATCTCATTTCCCCATATGCAAAATGGGTCGAACAGTGGGTCTAAGCCTCTCATAGCAGGACCTACATGTGCAAGACCGAATTGTAAGAAACCTAAATATTAGAATTATTACTACAAGTGCGCAATAATGTGCTATTAGCCAAAGGACCCTACTTTACCAAACCTCGATGGTAAGCCGCAATGTCTCCCATTGTTTCCCTACAACAGACATAAGGAAGATCTTGATCAGGTTCACTGAGAGTTGCCATACTATCAATAGAATATGTATTGAGTACAGCCAAATTTGATTAGTGTCACATGCATAACAATACAAAATTGTACCCACAGCAAATGAAAATCAAATTGCAGAATTGAACCATACAGTTAAATGGACAGCAGACCAAATGAACCAAAATAGTTAACTGAGCACGACATTGCAGAATAGAAACATGTACTAGAAGATAAGACAGCTAACAAAACAAAGAATGCTTGAGAATAGTACTATGAAATGTAGCAATTGTTGGACCAAAGTGTTAACTGAACATTACATTTCAGATGACCAAACTGTTAACTGGACATCATATTGCATATTAACATTACAGAGGATAAATCACTAGAAGGCACTGGCGATGGCCTCGGGAAAACATCACGAGCTGTATTTTAAAGTAGACAACCACATGGTGGTGTCGACGGTGGCATCAAAGACAAGGTGCTCCAACAAGATTTGGTGGTCGACACGCATGGCAGCCATAGCGACCTCGTTCGCGCGTGCGGCCGCATGCTACTCAGCTCCATGTTGTACTGCGTGTAAAATGGCTGTGGGCGGCGCTTAATTGGAGGAGGGAGGTAGTGATTTTGGTGGAAGGTGTCGCTCCGTCAGTCGGGGCATGTTGGACGGGAAAGGAGGAGAATGGTGTGGGTGGGGTGTGGATTACCTGACCATATCGACGAGGCCGCGCTGTATAAAGAAGGGTCGGCGGTGAGGAGGCCGCACAACAAGAAGAAAGGTCGGTAGCGAGGAGGCCACGCAGCAAGAAGAAGGGTCACCAGCGAGGAGGCGGCGGTGCAAGAAGAAGGGTCACTGACGAGGAGGCGGCGCTGCAAGTAGAAGGGTAGCCGGCGAGGAGGCGATGCTGCAAGAAGAAGGGTCACCGACGAGGAGGCAGAGCTGCTAGTAAGCAGCAATGCAGGTTTGAACTTGGAAAGCAAGGAGGAACAGTGGAAATGTGGCTTTTGGTAGGAGGTAGGGGGCGGGGAGATAGATATTTCCGTGGTGCCAAAAAAATTTCGCTCGGTGCCACGAGAAACTGGCGCGCAAGTGTGGTTCAAGCAGGGGCGGTGGACTGTACACGATGAAGCTTCCTGCGTAAGCCAGACAAGATGGTGCCCCAAGATATTTTATATCGCATCCCAAACGATTCTTTCTAGTAAATTGTCTGTGGTATACCTGATTTTTTCATTATGTTTTGAAAGACAAAATGGTGTTACAGAGAGGATGGTGTTTGAATTGCTAGAACATTTACGTATAGTGAACATGCAACTAGTACATGAGTGTCGTGCTTAAATTTGGAATTATTGCAGATTCATTTGGTATTTTATTCATTAATTGAGCTTCTAGGCATTTAATGTGCATAATTCAAATTTGAACTACAAGCACATGCTCCAATGCACCAAAGTTTGCTAAATCACATGTGTGTCTTTGGGTGAATTTATAGGTCCCATGTAAGAAATGGGAATAAAATTCAAACATCTTTGCGTTGTGGCTCAACCAAAATGATTGAGAAACTTGGTTTTTTAATTCTTGTGAATCCAAAACAGGGCTGAAATCATGAAACTTGGCATGGTGTCATGACACCAACATGCTGCAGTAAAATTTTTGTCCGAATTGGGACAGGCTTTGGTGTAAGCTTCTTGCAAACCGGAGCTTCCCTCAAGGAGGTTCGTGGTTCCGAGAGGGAACGTGTCACCTCCATGTGCGAAACGACATACGTACACTGCCTTCTCCCACCTTAATTTTTGTACACTAGTATATTAGACCAAATAGAAGTATCATGGTAAATTTTGGAATTATTCCGTGTTCGTTTGGCCTTTTTATACATTAATTGAGTTTCTGGGCATTTAATGTCCATAATTCAAATTTGAACTACGAGCACATGCTCCAGTGCACCAAAGTTGTTTGAAAAATCACATGTGTGTCCTTGGGTGAATTTCTAGGTCCCATGCAAGAGATGAGAGTGAAATTAAAATATCTGGGCGCCGTGCCTCGGCCGGAAAGATTGAGAAACTAGATTTTTTTTAATTCCTGTAATTCCAAAACACGCCTGAAAATCATGAAACTTGGCATGGTGTCATGACATGGCACCAACATGTTGCGGTAATTTCTTTGGCCGGATTGGGACAAGCTTTGGTGTAAGCTTCTTGCAAACCAGAGCTTCCCTCAAGAACGCTCATGGTTTCGAGAGGGAACGTGTCACCTCCGTGTGTGAAACGACATACGTACACTGCCTTCTCCTACCTTAATTTTTTACACAACCAGATTAGACCAAATAGAAGTACCATGCTAAATTTTGGAATTATTTTGGGTTCATTTGGCCTTTTTATACATTAATTGAGTTTCTGGGCATTTCATGTGCATAATTCAAATTTGAACTACAAGCACAGGCTCCAGTGCATCAAAGATGTTTGAAAAATCACATATGTGTCCTTGGGTGAATTTCTACGTCCCAGGCATGAGATGGGAGTGAAATTCAAACATCTGGGCATACTGGCTCGGCCAGAAAGATTGAGAAACTTGGTTTTTTAATTCTTGTAATTCCAAAACACGCCTGAAAATCATGAAACTTGGCATGGTGTCATGACATGGCACCAACATGCAGCGGTAATTTCTTTGGCCGCATGGGGACAAGCTTTGGTGTAAGCTTCTTGCAAACCGGAGCTTCCCTCAAGAAGGCTCGTGGTTCCAAGAGGGAACGTGTCACCTCCGTGTGCGAAATGACATACGTACACTGACTTCTCCCGCCTTAATTTTTTTACACAACCAGATTAGACCAAATAGAAGTATCATGCTAAATTTTGGAATTATTCTGGGTTCATTTGACCTTTTCTATACATTAATTGAGTTTCTGGGCATTTAATGTGCATAATTCAAATTTGAACTACAAGCACAGGCTCCGGTGCACCAAAGTTGTTTGAAAAACACATGGGTGTCGTTGGGTGAATTTCTAGGCCCCATGCAAGAGATGTGAGTGAAATTCAAACATCTGGGCGTTGTGGCTCGGCCGGAAAGATTGAGAAACTTGGTTTTTTAATTCCTGTAATTGCAAAACACGCCTGAAAATCATGAAACTTGGCATGGTCTCATGACATGGAACCAACATGCTGTGGTAATTTTTCTGTTCGATTTGCGAAGGCGCACACATTAACAATCAACAAAGTCATTTTGGAACAAGTGCTGTCACGTTACAAATCGGAAACACAAGTATTATTGAAACCGTGGGCGTTTGACTTACCAATTACGTGCGGCCACGCGTCCCCTTTTTTATTGGCTAGGAGGTGCCGTGCGGGGTAGCTATTTCAGTACGAGAGGCGTGCGATCAGACCCCTGTGCGTGCTCATCGGCAGGAGAGCCCTTTGACCGCTACCCACCGCACACCTCCCTTCCAACGTCTCCATTAATGGTGCCCGAGCACCTGTTCTACAGTGTGGCTATATGTCTCACTGGACTGAGATTTAAGAGTGAAAAATGAACAATCTGAAAAGGAAGTTTTGCACGGATCTTGATGTAAGATCCGACGGACCTATATAGCATCGACTGCGACTTATATCAAGCATGATGAATATAAGGACGATGACATTGGATAATAATTGTGTTACATATTTAGAAACATAATTAAAAAAGCCACATACAGGAATGCCCGAAATACACAAGTGCAAAAGAAGAATGAAGACAATGATCTGGCTCGCTGATCTCTACTTTCTTGATGCGTTGCTGCAGGCCACGGGAACTAGTCTTCGCGGCGAGCGATGACGAGCTCTTTCTTGTCCTCAAGATGCTGCTTGAGAGCATCCACGGATTCCTCCACCAGCCTTCCATGCTCGATGCGCTACATGGCATTCTCGTCCATAAGTTTCTCGACGAGGACACCGGTCCTCTTCAACAAGGCAGTGGTCTGCTCCTGCCGCTCCGCACTTCCGACGATCTTCGCCCTCATCAGGTCGCGCTCGGCCCGGAGCTTCGCATTACTCTCATTTAGTTGCCGGATGACGTTGGCAGACTGTTCAAACAAGGCTTTCTGGTCATCCTACAACCTCGCCCACCTGGAGATTTGATCCATCTGCCTAAGGACAAGGGCACGCATGCGCCTGTAAGATTCGTCGCCTGCCCGCGAAACATTTTCCCAAGGCACCGCGGCATGGGAGGACATCTTTGTTGCATTCGCGGCGCGGCAGGACATCTCTTCTGCTTCCGCGGCGCGGCCGGACCAGTCTGCTGCATCGACGGCACGGCGGGTCCTCCGTGCTGCTTCGGCGGCGCGGTGGGACCTCTCTGCTGCTACGGCCGTGCGGTGGGACATGTTGGCTGCTTTCGCGGTGAGGCGGGACATCTCTCGTGCTTCCGCTTCCAGGCCCGCCTCTCCCTAGTGGCAATCTCTCGACTGAGAACACACGCTGGCCATGACGGACGCAAGGGAACCATGATGAATGACTTGTTTGTTTTTGACTTTTTGTGGATGAGGAGTTGAGGAGGAATGTGCAGTCATCTTGGAGTAGTAGTATTTATAACCGCGTAGTAATACGCTCCTAAGTGGGAAACCATTTAGGTTTTGATCGGTGTGAACAGGTTTGCAATTCGGAATGTGACGGGACGCAGCCTCCCTATTCTTCTAAAAAAATTGTGACGGGACGCATGCTCAAAATTTACTGACGGTTATAAGGGCGACATTGTTTCCGAAAAGCGTAACGTGGGCACGTACGCCTTCTCGGCCCCGTACATGGCATTTGCACCATAGGGTGCACCGCAATAGGCAATGTCAGCACACATCTTGTTCTAACAACCGTGCGCCCTCGTTATTACCACCGCGCACACTTCTTTTAATTAGAATGGGTGTGCCCGTCTAGCACACACACGTTGATCTATCTAACTGTTTCAGTTTGTTGTGGCTAATCGCAAACAGTTCATCCATGTGAAGTGTATGCCATCAATCGCAGACACTTTGATCTGGCTTACCCATTTCTGTTCTGTTGCCTAATCGCAAACAGTTAATCCTTCTGAAGCGTATGCCCTCAATCACACACACCTTGATCTGGCTGACCGTTTCTTTTGTGTTGCATAATCACAAATACTTCATCCGAGTGAACCGTATGATGTATATCGCACACACCTTCATTTGTCTACCTGTTTCTTTTGTGTTGCCTAATCACAAACAGTTCATCCGAGTGAACCGTATGTTGTACATCGCACATGCCTTCATCTGGCTCCCCGTTTCTTTTGTTCCTCCTCATCGAAAACGGTTAATTGAACTGAACCGTATGCTTTGAGTCACACACGCAACTAAAATCTGAACCGTGTTTGATGCATCCTCCATCGCAAACGTTTTGCACCTTTTTTGATGGTTTTTTACACCACCATTTGCGATTATGGCATCGCACACAATTTCATCGAAGGGTCTCTAATCGTAGTGTCGTGTTAGCAGCATCCTGCAGTAATGAATTGGAAGAAATCTTTAGTAATCTAAGCACGACTTTTGCTTTCACTAAAACCATTGAAAAAACTCCCGTAAAGATCAACAAGATTACTCAAGTTACTAATAATAAGGGTGCAACTTCTAGTAATAACAGTAAATAAGATCTTAAGATGATTAGTATTCACCCGGATTTTGTTGAAGTTATAAGAGATCCTTTGTCAAGAATGAATTACTTAAACTTGGTCCTAGGCGTATTGTCATTGAATTTTTTTATACCAAATCCTTGAAGAATTCCAAGTGTTTGATTGAAGAGTTGGAAACTAAAGATGACAACACTTAGATCCTTCGCATTATACCTAGCTATGGGCGTAAAACGATAACGCTTGTTGGGAGGCAACCCAATCAGTACAATTTATTTTTATCTTTTTGTTTCTGTTCTTAAGTGTTTGCACAATTATTCTACTGTTATGATTGTGTTTTTGGGTTGTAGTTAGTGTTTTTGCCAAGCAAAGCCTTTGGGATCATGCTGGGTGATAGTTGATTTGATCTTGCTGAAAAACAGAAACTTTTGCGCTCACGAAAATAATTTTTGTTTTTAACAGAAGCACGATAAAATACTAATTATTTTTGAAGAAGATTAATATACAAATTTCTCACATTTTCCTAATTTTCAGAATTTTTTGAGTTACAGAAGTATTCGGAATATCCAGATTTCTACAGATTGTTCTGTTTTTGACAGATTCTGTTTTCTTTGTGTTGTGTGCTTGTTTTGATGATTCTATGGTTTTCTTTGAAGAGTTTTTGCCATAGAAAAGTTGGAATACAGTAGATATAATGCAAAAATAAAATATGAATGGGTTTTCAACAGTGCTTATAGTAGTGATTTTCTTTCTTATACTAACGGATCTCACGAAGGTTTTGTTGAGTTTTGTGTGATTGAAGTTTTCAAGTTTTGGGTGATATTACGATGGATGAAGGAATAAGGAGTAAGAAGAGCCTAAGCTCGGGGATGCCCATGACACCCCAAGATAATATTCAAGAAGTATCAAGAAACTAAGCTTGGGGAGGCCCACAAGTGGCATCCCCTCTTTCTTCTAACAACCATCGGTATTTTACTTGAAACTATATTTTTATTCGTCACATATTATGAGTTTTGCTTGGAGCGTCTTGTATGATATGAGTCTTTGCTTGTTTCTCCTTTTAATTTTTAATAAGGATCCTTGCTGTACACACCTATTTTGGAGAGCGAAATTATGCCATGCTTGCTCATATGCTTCACTTAAATTTTTAGAGCATTGGAATTGCTCTAGTGCTTCACTTATATGTTTTTCAGCACGGTGTGCTTTGTTATCTTTGAAGAAATTCTCTCATGCTTCATTTAGATTAATTTGAGAGAAAGAAATATGATGCTCATGTTCTTCACTTATATTTGTTTGAGCTTATTAAAAGCAACATATGAAACTAGTTCCAAAGTGATAGATATCCAAGGAGGATATAATAAAAACTTTCATGAATATCATTGGACAAAATAAACATGATTCTTTGTAATAGTTTTTGAGATATGATGATTGTGATATATGAGTCATGTTTATGAATAATTATGCTTTAGTAAGAATATTGGTGTTAAGGTTTGTGATTCCCTATGCAAGCACGAAAGTCAATAGTTATGCCATGAAATTACATCCTACGTGTGGGTCATTATTCGGTGTTAGTTATGCTTAATGCTCGCTTATGAGATTTTTCGTTTCTTGGTTGGATGCTTCTCAATCTTTTGCTAGCCTTCATTTGCACCAAGTATGATCACTACTTGTGCATCCAAAATCCTTTAAACTAATTTTTGCCACATGAGTCCACTATACCTACCTATATGCGGTATTATTTTGCCGTTCTAAGCAAATTTGTATGTGCCATCTCTAATTTTCATAATAAATTTCTCTTTTGTGTCCTCGTACCACTCATGAAACGGTAGGGGTGGCTGATATATTTCCATGCTAGATGTGTTATTCTCAAGATGAGTGTTTATTCACTTGTCATTGCACAAGAGTACGACAAAGGTATTAGGGATGCCCAGTCCTGAAATGAAAAATGAATTTACTTTATGTTGTCAAATAATAAATTCCTTGGAAAATGTTGGTATGGACGGCACCCATCGATTGGTTAGCCGTGGAATGTGAAAGTGTGGTGGAAAAAGGAATAAACTTTAGTTTTTGTTTGGGAACTGCCTATGATATATCTAGCATGGAAAGTATTGGGAACTACTCGATCGTTTTCGTTGACAGGAAAAGCATGCCACCCAAAATGTTTTATCTCTATCTTTTTCGCTTTGAGCTCTAGCACCTCTACAAATCCCTATTTCCCTCTATGAAGGGCCTTTCTATTTACTCTATGCAATTTTTGTTTTTACTTGAGTCTCCATCTTCTCTTATAAAGCACCAATTAAGGGGCACTATGATCGTACTTGAGCATTGGGTGTAGCTAATATGCGAGTGTGTTTCACGAATGGATCAATGATTGAGCATAATGGGCTAGGGATAACTTGCTTTAGTGTTGATATTTTGAAAGACATGGTTGTTAGTTGATGTGCTTGAGTATTAAAGTCCTCATGTCAAAACTAGACTATTGCTTCGAACCATATAAAAGTCCATGCTATGAAAGAAAGAATATGTGATGAACATGTTACGCAGTATTCCACATCAAAAATTCTGTTTTTATCATTTACCTACTCGAGGACGAGCAGGAATTAAGCTTGGGGATGCTGATACGTCTCCAACGTATCTATAATTTTTGATTGTTCCATGCTGTTATATTATCATTCTTGGATGTTTTACAATCATGTTACAATCATTTTATATCATTTTTGGTACTAACCTATTTACATAGTGCCAAGTGCCAGTTGTTGTTTTCTGGTTGTTTTTTACATCGTAGGAAATCAATACCAAACGGAGTCCAAATGCAGCAAAACTTTTTGTGGATTTTTTGGACCAGAAGATATAGATGGGCCAGAGAAGCACCTGGGGGTGCCTCGAGGGGGGCCCAGGCGCGCCCAGGTGGGTTGTGCCCACCTCGGTGGCCTCTCGCACCGCCTCTTTGCTCTATAAATACCTCCTTTCTGCAGAAACCCTAGGCGAGTCGACGAAAATCAATTCCAGCCACCGCAAGTTCTAGAACCACCAGATCCAATCTAGACACCATCACGGAGGGGTTCATCATCCTTATTGGTGCCTCTCCAATGATGCGTGAGTAGTTCATTATAGACCTACGGGTCCAGAGCTATTAGCTAGATGGCTTCCTCTCTCTCTCTTGATTCTCAATACAATGGTCTCTTGGAGATCTACTTGATGTAACTCCTTTTGCGGTGTGTTTGTTGGGATCCGATGAACTTTGAGTTTATGATCAGATCTATGTTTTTATCCATGAAAGTTATTTGAGTTCTTTGATCTCTTATATGCATGATTACTTATAGCCTCGTATTTCTTCTTCGAATCTTTGGTTTAGTTAGGCCAACTAGATCGATTTTCTTGCCATGGGAAGAGGTCCTTTGTGATGGGTTCGATCTTATGGTGCTTGATCCCAGTGATAGAAGGGGAAACGACAAGTATGTATTGTTGCCATTAAGGATAACAAGATGGGGTCTATTTCTACATAAATAGATCTTGTCTACATCATGTTATCGTTCTTATTGCATTACTCAATTTCTCCAGGACTTGATACACTAGATGCATGCTGGATAGCGGTCGATGTGTGGAGTAATAGTAGTAGATGCAGGCAGGAGTCGGTCTACTAATCTTGGACGTGATGCATATATAATGATCATTGCCTGGATATCATCATGATTATTTGATGTTCTATCAATTGCCCAATAGTAATTTGTTTACCCACCGTCGCTATTTTCCTGAGAGAAGCCCCTGAGTCTCTTCTTTATTATATTTGCCTTCGCGATCTATTTTTATTTTCTTTTATTTTCAGATCTATTAATCCAAAAATCCAAAAATACCTTGCTGCCATTTTTATTTTTTTATTTTATCTCGCGTTCCCGCGAGATCTATTTATCCAATCTACTACAATTGTACCTATCTTTTTACCCGTGAGGGATTGACAACCCCTCTCTTATGTCGGGTTGCAAGTATTTGTTCTTTGTGTGCAGGTGCTGTTTATGTGGTGTTGCGTGGTTCTCCTAATGGTTCGATAACCTTGATCTCATCACCGAGGGAAATACCTACCGTAGTTGTGCTGCATCATCCCTTCCTCTTTGGGGAAATACTGACGTAGTTCAAGCCACATCATGCACTAGTTGGATGAGATGCATCCATGACAACCTCATTGTCCTCAAAATCAAGCCTCAGGCAAAGATGCTCTTTATCAAGAATAAATGTCCATGTTCCCATCTCGGAGTTGATCAACATCTGTATATGAGGGGCATATCCACATGATCTCTTCTGACCAGCTGTAGTTCTTTTCACAGTCTCAACAATCAAAGTCATCACTTTGAACTTATGTGGTACATCAAACATGTGGAGCAAGTTGATTGAGTGATCACGTATCATTCTATGATCTCCTGACTTGGGCAACAGAGTGTGCCTCAAGATGGTGTTGATGGTGGTCAAGCTAGACAACAGATAGTATATAGACCCAAGCTTATGTGTCTCCAAGGCAGCATGAGGAATAGTCTTGTACATGTTGGCCATGGAGTTGTGATCTTTCCTAGTCTTGGCATATACATCAATGCTATTTTCATATTCCTTAGGGGCATTGATCAACTTGGCCCACTCAAAGATTGTAGATTGATATCTTGTACCTTCAGTCATCCAGACAATCTTTCCATCTGGGTAGAAGTGAGCAGTGGAATAGAATTGCATGATCATCTCATCATTCCACTTGGTCAACTTCTGACCAACAAACTTGTCCACTTCATTGATCCTCAAGCTCTCATGTACACCTGGAAAGTAGTCCTCTTGTCATCAATGAAGTTCCAGTCAACCCACCTCATGTCACTGACAATGGGCTTCTTGTCCAACAAGAAAGTCTCATAGAAGTCCTGATGTTCCTTGGTGTGGAAACGATAATCTACAGTAGTCCTCCTCCTGGTGGCATATGGACCAGTCTTTCTCCAGAGTCTCAGACCTGCATCCTTCCTTTCCTTCATGTTTTCTGCCACAGGATGATCATCACTATGTCCTGGAATCTTTGGCTTCAACTTTCTAAGCACTTGTGACACTTCTTCTTGGAGCTCACGCACAGGGGCCTTGTTCTTCTCAGCAGGAAATATGTTCCTTGTTGATCTCTTGGGGGCAGATGGTTTTGAAGCTTGAGCTTGAGTTCAAGGCTTGGGGTTTGACTTGGGCTTAGATGAAGCAGCCCCGGTCCTTATGGCATCCCCCATGAGCTTTTGTGTCTTTGGTGGAGGTGCAGCTGGCTCTTCCTCCTCCTCTTCATCTTCCATCATGGAAGGTTTTCCAAGCACCTTAGCAGTAGTGGTTCTCGCCCTCTTCTTCTTCTTTCCAGCAGCCTCATCATCATCAGATTGTTCCAAGGTGAACTTCATCGTTTCTTGAGTTGAGACTATGACTTTGGACATAGGATTCCTCTTAGCAGGAGCTTTCTTTGGCATACCAGGCTTGGTGGCAGCAGCAGCAACATACTCCTTCTTGAGCACCTTTTTCTTGGAGGTCACCTCTTCCTCAATGACAAATTCCGCATCCTCGGATTTTGAAGTTCTCTTCTTCCTTTTCCTAGTTGCTACCTTAGGCAAGTTGCTTGGAGTGCTTCTGCTACCTTCATCATAGCTGCATGAGGGACTAGTGCCCTCACTGAGATTCACTTGCTCTTCAGACCTGTTCTGGCTGTCACCGCCCTCTGACATATCTGAAACTGACCCTGTGAATAGATGGGTATAGATAGAGTGGAGGAGCATCATAAAGTACACCTATTTTGCAAAAATATTGAGACAAAAACTTAACTTTAGTTTTCTGCAGAAAGCATTTCGGAGCTACCGATTTGACAAACACGGTGACACTGAAGCACTAGCAGAATCTAAACATACAATTTCGGTCAGACCAAAATGCAGTTGGATGACTCCGAGATGCTAGGGGTTCACAAAGTAAGTGATTTCAGTCACACCGATCAGTACACTTCGGTTAAACCGAGTTATACTTGTGCAATGGCCTGATCCAAATCAGTGAGACCGAGATCCTCAGATCGGTCGGTCCGAGATGAGTTCGGCGGAAACCTAACCCTAAGTTTTTGCATCAAATCTATTCTAATGGATTTGTTTGGTGGATAGATTGATCTCATTCGTGGAAAGAACTGATACGTCTCCAACGTATCTATAATTTATGAAGTATTCATGCTATTATATTATCATTCTTGGATGTTTTACAATCATTTTATAAAAACTTTGTATCATTTTTCGGGACTAACCTATTGACCCAGTGCCCAGTGCGAGTTGCTGTTTTTTTCTTGTTTTGTACATCGCAGGAAATCAATATCAAACGGAGTCCAAACACCGCAAAATTTTTTGTGGATTTTTTATGGACCAGAAGACATCCAATGGGCGGAGTAGCACCTAGGGGGTGCCCACCTCGGTGGCCTCTCGTACCCCCTCTTCGCCCTATAAATCGTCAAATATTCCCAAAACTCTCGAGGTAACCCTAGATCAGAAGTTCCACCACCGCAAGCCTCTGTAGCCACGAGAAACCAATCTAGACCCCGTTCCGGCACTCCGCCGGAGGGGGAAATCATCACCGATGGCCATCTTCATCATCTCGACGGCCACCATGATGAGGAGGGACTAGTCCACCCTCGGGGCTGAGGGTTTGTACCAGTAGCTATGTGTTTAATCTCTCTCTCTCTCTCGTGTTCTTGAGATGTCACGATCTTGATGTATCGCGGGATTTGTTAATGTAGTTGGATCATATGGTGTTTTCCCCTCTCTATCTTGTTGTGATGAATTGAGTTTTCCCTTTGAGATTTCGTTTTATCGGATTGAATACTTTTATGGATTTGAGAGCACGTGATATATGTCTTGCATATGAATACCTGTGGTGACAATGGTGTATTATTTTGATTCACTTGATATATGTTTTGGCACTCAACTCGTGGATTCCCGAGGTGACATTGGGGTAATCTACGCATAGGGGTTGATGCATGTTCTTGTCTTTGTTTCTCTAGTAGAAATCTCGGGGCACTCTTTGAGGTTCTTTGTGTTGGATTGAGTATTATGAATCTGAAATTATTTGGTGTTATTTTAGTACGAACTCTTGCTATTTTTTAGTATTCCTATTACAAAATTCAATATCTACTATCATTACTACGCTTCTATTACATCTCTTCGCCGAACTAGTGCACCTATACAAATTACCATTGTATTTGGTGTGTTGGGGACACAAGAGACTTTTTGTTATTTGGTTGTAGGGTTGTTTGAGAGAGACCATCTTCATCCTATGCCTCCACGGATTGATAAACCTTAGGTCATCCACTTGAGGGAAAATTGCTACTGTCCTACAAAACTCTGTGCTTGGAGGTTGATCACAAGTCTACAAGAACAAGTTGCATAGTAGACATCAACCTCTTTTCTAGCGCCGTTGCCGGGGAGGTGAGTGCTTGAAGGTATATCTTTAGATCTTGAAATTAAATATTTTAGTTTCTTGTTTTATCACTAGTTTGGTTTATAAAAAGAAAAGTACAAAAAAATGGAGATGGGGTTACCACCAGGTTGTTCTTTATCTTTATAATGTTTACCTTAAGAATAAGGATTTCGATAAGTGTGCTCGATTGCTAGAAAAAGAATTCAACAAAATTTATGGCATAAAAATGTTGGATGATGGCATGATTGCAATATTGTTAGTATGAATTCCTTGAATATCCATGATGTTAATGATGATTGTATTAGTCATGATAATGATATCTCCTATAAGAATGCCATTTTTGCGGACTAAATTGGGAGTGCAAATGCACACCAAAAAGGGAAGATAGATTTTGTAAGAAGCATAAATATTTAGAAACAAAAAAGTTGCAAGAGAGGCTAGATGATTGTGCTGGAAGATTTAATTTTTCTCGCCATCCTTGTGAACTTTGCAATGAACATGGTGATTTGAATCTCCAATGCAAATTCTTTCATGATCAAAACATGTCCAAAATTTGTGATAACTTGATTACTCTTGAGCATCATAAAGAGCTTATTCTTCTTTTGGGGTATGAAGAAATGAAACGTATAACTAAGGGTATTCCAAAATTTAATCTCAAGAGAGTTCTTGATTTTGATCCAGAGGAAATTTATATGTTTTGTGCGGTAAATTGCATTGAGAATCCTTATATTTCCAACAATCTAAAGACAAGAAAACAAATAGAATATGAAGAGAGTACTAATGAAAGGGAAAATATTTCCCAATACCCTCCTAGTGTTTATTATGATGAATCAAGTAACGAGGATGAGCTTCCTATCCAATCAATCTCTTCAACAAGAAGCATGAAAAAATTGATTAAACCCATACGTGAGGTGTGAAGAAGAAGAAAAGAAGAAAGAATAGATGTAAAAAGGTATCTCTCCCAAATAATGTTGCTCCTATTATTGGTGTGCCTCATGAAAATGAATCAAAAATAATTGTGGAAGATGATGCACTTGATGATGATTTTGTTATGCCTATTGCTTGTTGTGATAATTATGATTGGGAAGATAATGATACTTCTTATAATCTTGGAAATCTTTTTGTCATCAACTTGGGAAATTATGATGATAGCAACTGCTATACCATTCGTGCTATTCATACTATTAATGACGAGAGTGACTATGCTTATGTTATGCCAAGCCACAAGCTTGGGGATGCTATGTTTGATGAGAATGACATGTTTGAGAATTTATTTGCTGCAATTAATGTTTGTCCCAAGCTTGGGGGTGCTATGTTTAATGAATATGATCTTTTTAGTCCCCTACTTTGAACGATCAAATTTGCTATGATGATTGCATGCCTCCTATCTATGATGAGAACAAAGTTGCTACTTATGATGATTATTGTGATGATACTTATTTTATAAAAGTAGTTACCATTATATTTATAAAACATGTCATAGTTTTGATTACCCTTTTTCTTAACATTTCTCTTTTAATGTGGAAACAATTTATAGTATTCGAGTTTCATATGATACTCCCACCATTGTGAACGAGAAGAAATTTTCTTGTGTGGAGAGTAATAAATTTTTTATGCTTTCGGATCATGAAAAGAATGCTTTATGTGATGGTTATATTGATGAATCTATTCATGATGCTACTGAAAATTATTATGAGAGAGGAACTTATGATTCATGATGCTCTTGTTATGTTTCATCCTTATCTTTTATGCGAGCATCATTGAACTCATCCTGCCTAGCTTAAAAGGCACTAAAGAAAAGAGCTTGTTGGGAGACAACCCAACAATTTTACCTACTGTTTTTGTGTGTTCACATGGTTATGCTACTGTAGTAATCATGTTTTATTGCTTTCGTTTCAATAAATTGCCAAGTAAGACCCTTGGGATGGTCTATGGTGATAGTTGATTTGATCTTGCTGAAAAACAGAAACTTTTGAGCTCAGGAAAATAATTCTAATTTTTAACAGAAGCGTGATAAAAAACTGATTCTTTTCGCAGAAGATTAATAGACAAATTGTCCAGGTTGTCCTAATTTTCAGAATTTTTGGAGTAGCAGAAGTATGGTTGGAGTACAGATGACTACAGAATGTTCTGTTTTTGTCAGATTCTATTTTCAATGCATAGTTTGCTTGTTTTCTAGTTTCTATGGCTTATATTGTTTAATATAAATTGTGGAAATGATTTTCTACAGTAGGAATTGTGTGGAAACAATTATGAATCTTGTCTTTGATAGTACCAAAGTGAAATGGTTTGCTCTTTATCATACTAACCTATCTCACGAAGTTCTGTTAAGTTTTGTGTGATTGAAGTTTTCAAGTTTTGGGTGAGATGTCGATATGAGGAGAATAAGGAGTGACAATACCCTAAGCTTGGGGATGCCCAAGGAACCGCAAGTTAATATACCAGGAATATCCAAGAAACTAAGCTTGGGGATGCCCCGGAAGGCATCCCCTATTTCGTCTCCAACATTATTGGGAACCTCACTTGGAGCTAAATTTTCATTCGTCACATGATATGTGTGTTGCTTGGAGTGTCATTTTCTTTTGTTAGGATTTGCTTTCTGTTATTTAGAATAGTGTTTTGCATCTTTTATTTCAATAAAAGTGGCAAGGATAGCCTTTGACATGCTTATCTTGCAAGTATATGAGTTGCTATTTCAAAACAGAAAGTTTAAAGATGTTGCAAAAATTCCCAAGAAAACTCAGAATGTGATAAAATGTTGAAATTTTTTGCAAAATAAGCTCTGATAAATTTTCTACGGTGTGGTAAATTTTCACAATTTTTAGAGTTAAGGAAGTATTGATACTCTTGCATTCTTTACAGACTATACTGTTTTGGCAGATTGCTGTTATGTTTGCATTGTTTTCATATTTTTGCTTGTTTAATGATTCTATTTGAGGATAGGAGTATTAAATGTGCATAGGCATTTAGTATGCAATGTTTAATAATAATTTTTGTGATTTCCTATAGTAGAGAATGATAAGGTTTTGCATTGATTTATACTAACTTATCTCACGAGTTCTTGTTGAGTTTTGTGTGGATGAAGCTTTTGAGATTTAGGAAAAAACTGTGATATGAGAGGAATTAAGGATACACAAAATCTCAAGCTTGGAGATGCCCAAGGCACCCCAAGATAATATTTCAAGAAGTATCAAGCATCTAAGCTTGGGGATGCCCCAGTAGGCATCCCACGCTTCTTCTTCAACAATTATCGGTTAGTATCGGTTGAGCCTAAGTTTTTGCTTCTTCACATGTTGTGTGATATTCTTGGAATGTCATTTTGTTCTGTTTTGCTTGCTATTTTAATAAAAATACTTGGATCTGAAACTTTTAAATAAGAAAGAGTCCTCACATAGCTACCTATTTACTTAAACTACTCGCTTGATCTTCACTTATATCTTTTTGGAGTAGCTTGTCATTTACTCTTGTGCTTCACTTATATCCTATGAGTAAATTGTTGAATGAATTGAATATCATGAAGTTGAAATTATATGTTCATATCATGCCTAGTAGTAGCTTCACATTTGGTATAGAAAGTGAAATCTTTTGAAGCTTGACAATCACAATATTGGTCATACAAGAAATTCCTGAATGATTACTATAAGGAAGAGAACTTTCACATGCAAATACACTATTGATAACCCACAAGTATAGGGGATCGCAACAGTTTTTGAGGGTAGAGTATTCAACCCAAATTTATTGATTGACACAAGGGGAGCCAAAGAATATTCTCAAGTATTAGCAGCTGAGTTGTCAATTCAACCACACCTAGAAACTTAATATCTGCAGCAAGGTATTTAGTAGCAAAGTAATATGATAGCAGTGGTAACAATAGCAAAAGGTAACGGTAGCAAAAGTAATATTTTTGGGTTTTGTAGTGATTGTAGCAGTAACAACGGAAAAGTAAATAAGCGAAGAACAATATATAAAAAGCTCGTAGGCATTGGATCGGTGATGGATAATTATGCCGGATGCGATCGATCATGTAACAGTCATAACCTAGAGTGACAAAGAACTAGCTCTAGTTCATCAATGTAATGTAGGCATGTATTCCGAATATAGTCATACATGCTTATGGAAAAGAACTTGCATGACATCTTTTGTCCTACCCTCCCGTGGCAGCGGGGCCCTATTGGAAACTAAGCGACATCAAGGCCTCCTTTTAATAGAGTACCAGAGCAAAGCATTAACACATGGTGAATACATGAACTCCTCACACTACGGTCATCACCCATAAGTATCCCGATTATTGTCACTTCGGGGTTAACGGATCATAACACATAATAGGTGAATATAGACTTGCAAGATAGGATCAAGAACGCTCATATATTGATGAAAACATAATAGGTTCAGATATGAAATCATGGCACTCAGGCCCTAGTGACAAGCATTAAGCATAGCAAAGTCATAGCAACATCAATCTCAGAACATAGTGGATACTAGGGATCAAACCCTAACAAAACTAACTCGATTACATGATAAATCTCATCCAACCCATCACCATCCAGCAAAGCCTACGATGGAATTACTCACGCACGGCAGTGAGCATTATGAAATTGGTGATGGAGGAAGGTTGATGATGACGATGGCGACAGATTCCCCTCTCCGGGGCCCCAAACAAACTCCAGACCAGCCCTTCCAAGAGAGTTTAGGGCTTGGCGGCGGCTCCGTATCGTAAAACATGATGAATCCTTCTCTCTGATTTTTTTCCTCCCCGAAAGTGAATATATGGAGTTGGAGTTGAGGTCGATGGACCGTCAGGGGGCCCACGAGGCAGGGGGCGCGCCCAGGGGGTAGGGCGCGCCCCCACCCTCGTGGACAGGGTGTGGGCCCCCTGACGTGGATCTTTCTTCCAATATTTTTTATATATACCAAAATAATTCTCCGTTGATTTTCAGGTCATTCCGAGAACTTTTATTTCTGCACAAAAATAACACCATGGCAATTCTGCTAAAAACAGCGTCAGTCCGGGTTAGTTCAATTCAAATCATGCAAGTTAGAGTCTAAAACAAGGGCAAAAGTGTTTGGAAAAGTAGATACGACGGAGACGTATCAAGTCCCCCAAGCTTAAACCTTTGCTTGTCCTCAAGCAATTCAGTTGATAAACTAAAAGTGATAAAAAAACTTTTACAAACTCTGTTTGCTCTTGTTGTTGTAAATATGTAAAGCCAACATTCAAGTTTTCAGCAAAGATTATGAACTAACCATATTCAAAATAACACTTAGGTCTCATGTTTACTCATATCAATGGCATAATCAGCTAGCAAGCAATAATAACAAATCTCAGATGACAACACTTTCTCAAAACAATCATGATATGATATGACAAGATGGTATCTCGCTAGCCCTTTCGGAGACCGCAAAACATAAATGCAGAGCACCTTTAAAGATCAAGGACTGACTAGACATTGTAATTCATGGTAAAAGAGATCCAGTCAAGTCATACTCAATGTAAACTAACAGTAATGGATGCAAATGACAGCGGTGGTCTCCAACTAGTGATTTTTAATAAGAGGATGATGACTCAACATAAAAGCAAATAGATAGGCCCTTCATAGAGGGAAGCAGGTATTTGTAGAGGTGCCAAATCTCGGTTTTGAAATAGATATGAATAATATTTTGAGCGGTATACTTTCATTGTCAACATAACAACTGAGAGATCTTGATATCTTCCATGCTACACACATTATAGGCGGCTCCCAAACAGAATGGTAAAGTTCATACTCCCCCTCCACCAACAAGCATCAATCCATGGCTTGCTCGAAACAACGAGTGCCTCCAACTAACAAGAGTCCCAGGGGAGTTTTGTTTGCAGTTATTTCGATTTGATTTGCATAAACCATGGGACTGGGCATCCCGATGAGCAACCATTTTCTCGTGAGTGAGGAGCGGAGTCCACTCCTCTTGAGAATAACCCGCCTAGCATGGAAGATACAGACAGCCCTAGTTGATACATGAGCTATTCGAGCATACAAAACAGAATGTTTATTTGAAGGTTTAGAGTTTGGCACATACAAATTTACTTGGAATGGCAGGTAGATACCGTATATAGGTAGGTATGGTGGACTCATATGGAATAACTTTGGGGTTTATGGAATTGGATGCACAAGCAGTATTCCCGCTTAGTACAGGTGAAGGCTAGAAAAAGACTGGGAAGCGACCAGCTAAAGAGCAACAACAGTCATGAACATGCATTAAAATTAATCAACACCGAATGCAAGCATGAGTAGGATATAATGCACCATGAACATAAATATCATAGAGGCTATGTTGATTTTGTTTCAACTACATGTGTGAACATGTGCCAAGTCAAGCCACTCAAATCATTCAAAAGAGGATACCACCCTATCATACCACATCACAACCATTTTAATAGCACATTGGCACGCAAGGTAAACCATTATAAGCTCCTAGCTAATTAAGCATGGCATAAGCAACTACAATCTCTAATTGTCATTGCAAACATGTTTCTTTCATAATAGGCTGAATCAGGAACAATGAACTAATCATATTTACAAAAACAAGAGAGGTCGAGTTCATACCAGCTTTTCTCATCTCAATAGGTTCATCATATAATCATCATTATTGCCTTTCACTTGCACGAAAGAATAGTGTGGATAATAATAATAGTGCACGTGCATTGGACTAAGTTGGAATCTGCAAGCATTCAATTCAAGAGAGAATACAAGCTAATATGGGCTCTTTGTTAGATAAACAATAATGCATATAAGAGCCACTCAACATTTTCAATATGGTCTTATCCTCTCGACCCCCAAAGAGCAAGAAAAGAAACAAAACTATTTACACAAGAAAGCTCCCAACAAGCAAAAGAAGAACGAGAAATCTTTTTGGGTTTTTAATTACTACTACTACATGCATGGAAAGTAAACTAACTAAAAGCTACAATTAATTTATTTTTGTTTTTCTCAAGGTTTATCAAACACACAAGAAGAAAGCATAAAAAGGGAAATAAACTAGCATGGATATTACAATGAAAAAGTCTGAACACCGACAACTAGCATGAGTGTGTGAATAGGAATGTAATGTTGGTGAGAAGTACGTACTCCCCCAAGCTTAGGCTTTTGGCCTAAGTTGGTCTATGGCCACGGCTGGCCTGGTGAATATCCAAAGTTGTAGCTGGGGTCGTACTAAGATGAAGCGGCAATTGCCTAATGAGCTGCAGCTTGGAGGCAAGCTGTCTCCGCCCTCCTCTCGTACTCGGTCACCTCCTCCTATGCCTGAAAGTCAAAGAAAGTAGGAGCAGGGAGAGCGACGTGATAGGTGCGTCGTCTATCAAAAGATTAGTCGGTACTGGAGGAACTGATCATTCCTCTCAACAAACTGATGACCAACCATAGCATCATAATCTATATAAGAAGGAGGCAACTCAATATCATCTCCATGTATGGGTATCTCAAGAAAGTTAGCTATACGAGTTGCATAAATTCGACCAAAGAAGTCTCCATGAATACGATTATTATGCAACCTACGTGCAACAATAGCCCCCAAGTTGTATTGTTTATCTCCTAAAACAGCGCTCCTGAGAACGCTAAGATCAGGTACACACATGTGACAAGCCTCATCTTTACCATTTATGCACCTTCCTATGAAGGGAGCAAAATAATGTATAGCAGGAAAATGAATGCTCCCTATGGTGGCTTGTGTTACATCTCTAGATTCCCCCACTGTAATACTAGCAAGAAAATCTCTAAATTCGGATTTGCGAGGTTCACTAACATTACCCCACTGTGGGAGTTTACAAGCAGTGTTAAAATCTTCTAAGTCCATGGTATAAGATTTATCATAAAGGTCAAACAGGACAATTTGAGAATTGCGTGATGATGAAAATGTAAAGCTTCTCACAAATGAATCGGTTAAATAGAGGTATTGACGGCACTTATCTGCCTCGAATCTCTCTAGATCAGCATTACGCACATATGCATCAAATTCCTCTTTAATTCCTGCTCGAACCATGAAGTCCTCTGACGACCATTCATAAGGCCGCACTTGACCATCCCTTGGTGGTTCCTCGTCTGCATCGTGTATTGCGGGCCTGGGTCCTTGCTTTCTTAAAGAACCACCTTGGTACATTTTCCTAAACATATTTCTTCCTCTGAAAAATTTCTGAAATTTTTAGTAACTTCAAAATAAAAGTGAACCAAACTCAACAATATTGATAGCAACTACTCCTACAAGTGCCCAGAGACAATATCATGCATTAAAACTACTTTTGACCATATAAATTTGACATGCAAGCTCAAGAACAGGGTCACCTAAGCAGCAAAAATTTGCAATGAATAAAGCACTAGAAAAAAAACTAATTGGACCATTGGAGGAGTCACATACCAAAGAACAATCCCCCAAAGCAGTTTTGTGAATGGAGCTTTGAGCTAGGAGATCAAAAATGGCAGCAAGATGAGCTTGAACTCGGGTTTGAGCTGGTTGGTGATTTTTGTGGGAGGAAGAAGGAGTGTGTGGTAGCGGGAATAAGTGGAGGGGAGCCACCATGGGCCCATGAGGCAGGGGGTGCGCCTAGGGGGTGGGCGCGCCCTGGACCCTCGTGGCCAGGTGCTTGCTCCCCCTGATGAGTTCTCAGTGCCAGATATTCTCAAATATTCTAGAAAAAATCATATTTAATTTTCACGGCATTTGGAGAACTTTTATTTTCGGGGTATTTTTTATTACACGGATAATTCAGAAAATAGACAAAAAATACTATTTTTGCTTTATTTAATATAAATAACAGAATGTAAAAAGAGGGTACAGAGAGTTATGTTTTCTAAATTCATCCATCTCATGCTCATCAAAAGGAATCCACTAACAAGGTTGATCAAGTCTGGTTAACAAACGCATTTCGAATAACATGGAACCAAAGGAATTTTGAATAACACTATGTTACCTCAACGGGGATATGCATGTCCCCAACAATAAGAATATCATATTTCTTCTTGACACTAGGAAGAGGAAATTCAAAACCTCCAATAGTGATTGTTGAAATTTTTCCAATAGAATTGATATTGTGGACTTGAGGTTGTTTCCTCAGAAAGTGTACCGTATGCTCATTACCATTAACATGAAAAGTGACATTGCCTTTGGTGCAATCAATAACACCCCCTGCAGTATTCAAAAAGGGTCTTCCAAGAATAATAGACATACTATCGTCCTCAAGAATATCAAGAATAACAAAGTCCGTTAAAATAGTAACGTTTGCAACCACAAGACACATCCTCACAAATACCAACATGTGTAGCAGGTGATTTGTCAGCCATTTGCAAAGATATTTCAGTAGGTGTCATCTTATTCAAATCAAGTCTACGATATAAAGAGGGAGGCATAACACTAACACCGGCTCCAAGACCACATAAAGTAGTTTTAACATAGTTTCTTTTAATAGAGCATGGTATAGTTGGTACTCCTGGATCTCCAAGTTTCTTTGGTATTCCACCCTTAAAAGTATAATTGGCAAGCATGGTGGAAATTTTAGCTTATGGTATCTTTCTTTTATTAGTAACTATTTCTTTCATGTACTTAGCATAAGGATTCATTTTAAGCATATCAATCAAATGCATACGCAAAAAGATAGGTCTAATCATTTCAGCAAAGCGCTCAAAATCCTCATCATCCTTTTTCTTGGATGGTTTATGAGGAAAGGGCATGGGTTTCTGAGCTCATGGTTCTCTTTCTTTACCGTGCTTCCTAGCAACAAAGTCTCTCTTATCATAACGTTGATTCTTTGATTGTGGGTTATCAAGATCAACAGCAGGTTCAATTTCTACATACTTATTATTACTAGGTTGAGCATCAACATGAACATCATCATTAACATTATCACTAGGTTCATGTTCATTACCAGATTGTGTTTCAGCATCAGAAATAGAAATATCATTAGGATTCTCAGGTGTGTCTACAACAGGTTCACTAGAAGCATGCAAAGTCCTATCATTTTTCTTTTTCTTCCTCTTAGAAGGACTAGGTACATCTACATTAGCTCTCTGAGAATCTTGCTCAATTCTCTTAGGATGGCCCTCAGGATACAAAGGTTCCTGAGTCACTTTACCTCCTCTAGTTGAAACTCTAACAACAAAGTCATTATTTTTACTATTCAATTCATTGAGCAAATCATTCTGAGCTTTAAGTACTTGTTCTACTTGAGTGGTAACCATAGAAGCATGTTTACTAATAAGTTTAAGTTCACCTTTAACATTAGCCATATAATCACTCAAGTGTTCAATCATATAAGAATTATGTTTCAATTGTCTACCAACATAAGCATTGAAGTTTTCTTGTTTAACAATAAAATTATCAAACTCATCTAAGCATTGGCTAACAGACTTATTATGAGGAATATCACCTTCATCAAATCTATAGAGAGAATTTACCTTTACTACCTATGTCGGGTTATCCAGACCGTGTGTTTCTTCAATAGATTATGAATTAAGACCATGTATTTCTTCAACAGGGGGTAAATTCTTAACATCTTCAGCTTTTATACCTTTTTCTTTCATAGATTTCTTTGCCTCTTGCATATCTTCAGGACTGAGAAATAGAATACCCCTTTTCTTCGGAGTTGGCTTAGGACTTGGTTCAGGAAGTGTCCAATTATTTTCATTAGTCAACATATTGTTCAATAGCAATTCAGCTTGATCAACTGTTCTTTCCCTGAAAACATAACCGGCACAACTATCCAGGTAATCTCTGGAAGCATCGGTTAGTCCATTATAAAAGATATCAAGTATTTCGTTTTTCTTGAGAGGATGATCAGGCAAAGCATTAAGTAATTGGAGAAGCCCCCCCCCCCAAGCTTGTGGGAGACTCTTTTCTTCAATTTGCACAAAATTATATATTTCCCTTAAAGCAGCTTGTTTCTTATGAGCGGGGAAATATTTAGCAGAGAAGTAATAAAATCATATCCTGGGGACTACGCACACAACCAGGATCAAGAGAATTAAACCATGTCTTAGCATCACCCTTTAATGAGAACGGAAATAATTTAAGGATATAATAGTAGCGAGTTTTCTCATCATTAGTGAACAGGGTAGCTATATCATTTAATTTAGTAAGATGTGCCACAACAGTTTCAGATTCATAGCCATAGAAAGGATCAGATTCCATCAAAGTAATTAACTCAGGATCAACAGAGAATTCATAATCCTTATCAGTAATAAAGATAGGTGAAGTAGCATAAGCAGGATCATATTTCATTCTAGCATTGAAAGACTTTTCTTTAAGCTTAGCTAATAACTTCTTAAGATCACTTCTATCATTGCAAGCAAGAAAGTCTCTAGCAGTTTCTTCATCCATAACATAACCCTTAGGAGCAACAGGCAATTCATATCTAGGGGGAGAATCTTAATCATCACTTTCATCAATATTATCAGTTTCAATAATTTCATTCTCTCTAGCCCTAGCAAGTTGTTCATCAAGAAATTCACCAAGTGGCACAGTAGTATCAAGCATAGAAGTAGGTTCATCATAAGTATCATGCATAGCAGAAGTGGCATCATCAATAACAAGCGACATATCGGAATTAATAGCATGTGTAGGTGTCGCAAGCTTACTCAAAACAGAAGGTGAATCAAGTGCAGAGCTAGATGACAGTTCCTTACCTCCCCTCATAGTTGAGGGAAAATCTTGGTTCTTTGATCTTTCAAGTTCCTCATAATGATAAGAAGATATAAATCCCAAGTGACTCAAAGAATAGAGCTATGCTCCCCGGCAATGGTGCCAGAAAATGTTCTTGATAACCCACAACTATAGGGGATCGCAATAGTTTTCGAGGGTAGAGTATTCAACCCAAATTTATTGATTCGACACAAGGGGAGCCAAAGAATATTCTCAAGTATTAGCAGCTGAGTTGTCAATTCAACTACACCTGGAAACTTAATATCTGCAGCAAGGTATTTAGTAGCAAAGTAATATGATAGCAGTGGTAACGATAGCAAAAGGTTACGGTAACAAAAGTAATATTTTTGGGTTTTGTACTGATTGTAACAGTACCAATGAAAAAGTAAATAAGCGAAGAACAATATATGAAAAGCTCGTAGGCATTGGGTCGGTGATGGAGAATTGTGCCGGATGCGATCGATCATGTAACAGTCATAACCTAGAGTGACTGAGGGAGTCCTGGATTAGGGGGTGTCCGGATGGCCGGACTATACCTTCAGCCGGACTCCTGGACTATGAAGATACAAGATTGAAGACTTCGTCCCGTGTCCGGAAGGGATTTTCCTTGGCGTGGAAGGCAAGCTTGGTGATACAGATATGTAGATATCCTACCATTGTAACCGACTTTGTGTAACCCTAACCCTCTCCGGTGTCTATATAAACCGGAGGGTTTTAGTCCGTAGGACAACATACACAACAACAATCATACCATAGGCTAGCTTTTAGGGTTTAGCCTCTCCGATCTCGTGGTAGATCTACTCTTGTACTACCCATATCATCAATATTAATCAAGCAGGACGTAGGGTTTTACCTCCATCGAGAGGGCCCGAACCTGGGTAAAACATTGTGTCCCCTGCCTCCTGTTACCATCCGGCCTAGACGCACAGTTCGGGACCCCCTACCCGAGATCCGCCGGTTTTGACACCGACATTGGTGCTTTCATTGAGAGTTCCTCTGTGTCGTCGCCATTAGGCTTGATGGCTCCTACTATCATCGATAGCGATGCGGTCCAGGGTGAGACTTTTCTCCCCGGACAGATCTTCATATTCGGCGGCTTTGCACTGCGGGCTAATTCACTTGGCCATCTGGAGCAGAATGAAAGCTACGCCCCTGGCCTTCAGGTCAGATTTGGAAGTTTGAACTACACGGCTGACATCCGCGGGGACTTGATCTTCGACGGATTCGAGCCACTACCGAGGGCACCACACTGCCACGACGAGCATGATCTAGCTCTGCCGCCTAACAGTGCCCTGAAGGCCGTACCCGCATCGGCTTCGACCCTTAATTCGGAGCCAACTGCGCCGATCGAGGATGGGCGGATGGACGCCGCCTCGGGGGCTGCGATCCTAACGACGGTCAAGCCGAACACCAGCCCCGCACTCCGCGAGACTCGTGATTCCAAGGAGCCGGACTCCTCTCCAGACTCCGAACAATTCGTGCCTCTGCCGATCGAATCCAATTGCGCGCCGATCATGGAGTTTACTACCGCGGACATCTTTCAGCACTCGCCCTTTGGCGATATTATGAAATCACTAAAGTATCTCTCTTTATCAGGAGAGCCCTGGCCGGACTATGGTCAGCGAGATTGGGATACGGACGATGAAGAAATTCAAAGCCCACCCACCGCCCACTTTGTAGCCACTGTCGACGATTTAACCGACATGCTCGACTTCGACTCCGAAGACATCGACGGTATGGATGCCGATGAAGGAGACGATGAAGAACCAGCGCCTATTGGGCCCTGGAACGCCACCTTGTCATATGACGTATACATGGTGGACGCACCAAAAGATGACGACGAGGAGCGGAAGGACGCATCGAAGGCTTGTTCCCTCGAAAAGCAGTCAAAGCGGCGCCGCAAGCGCCGCCCCAAATCCCGCCTCGACAGAAATAGAGATCACACAGACCCATCGCTGGAGCAGGACGAACCGCTACCGGACAACGGCAATCCGGATAATCAAACCGAACAAGCAAATCCTATCAAGGATAATGGTTCGGACGACATAACGCCGGACAAGCACCCGGAGCAGCAGACTGCCCGTAGAAGGCTTGTTGCCACCGCGAGGAGTCTGAAAAAGCAGAAGCAAAGGCTCAAGGCTACGCAAGACACACTCCACATCAGATGGAGTAAAATACTCAACACAACAGCGATGTACGGCGACAATCGCCCCTCCAAGAGCTACCCAATGCGGAAGCTGCTACCTGAATTCGATGAGGAGGCTTCAGACCCCCCACAACCAAATATCAAAGCAGCCACCTGGTCCGATAGACGACCCCTCTATCAACACAGAGCGGCATATAACGCCACTCACAATACAACACGCGACCCATGCGAGGGCTCGCACCCAAAGGACGGCGCAACAAGATCCATCTATGGACCACGCAATCGCGCCACAGCATACAATGCAATACAACAAACATCCAAACAACGTGGTACACCCAGCTACAGGGGTGCCGCACACCCCCTATGTTTCACCGATGAAGTACTGGACCATGGATTTCCAGAGGGATTCAAGCCCGTAAACATAGAGGCATACGACGGAACAACAGACCATGGGGTCTGGATTGAGGACTATATCCTTCATATTCATATGGCTCGAGGAGATGATCTCCATGCCATCAAGTACTTACCCCTCAAGCTCAAAGGGCCAGCTCATCACTGGCTCAAAGGCCTCCCCGAAAGCTCCATTGGAAGTTGGGAAGAGCTCGAAGACGCCTTTCGGGCAAATTTTCAAGGGACTTATGTCCGACCCCCGGATGCGGACGATTTGAGTCATATAACTCAACAGCCCGGAGAGTCAGCCCGAAAGCTTTTGAACAGGTTATCGACTGTCCGGACGCCGAAGCCTTGGCAGCTTTCAAGCATAGCGTCCGCGACGAATGGCTCGCCAGACACCTCGGCCAAAATAAGCCGAGAATGATGGCCGCATTAACAAACCTCATGACCCTCTTTTGCACGGGTGAGGACAGCTGGCTAGCCAGATGCAGCACCAGTGACCCTAGTACATCTGAAGTTAGAGATGGAAACGGGAAATCACGGTGCAACAGCAATAACAAACGCCGGAATAAAGAATACAGCACGAAGGGCACGACAGTAAATGCTCTCGGCCAGGTCAAAAGCCGCCCCCTAAAGGCACTAGGGATGAACTGTCCAGCCTCAACAAAATTCTGGACCAAGTATGTCAGATCCATAGTACCCCTGGTAAACCTGCTAATCATACCCACAGAGAATGTTGGGTCTTCAAGCAGTCCGGCAAGCTCAACGCCGTACACAAGGGGGAGGATACACCAAGTGAAGATGAGGACGAGCCTCCCAAGCAAGACACGGGGGAACAAAATAAATTTCCACCAGAAGTCAAAACAGTAAACGTGTTACACGTGATCAAGGGAAAAACAACACGGCACTCCCAGGAAAACAACCCAAGTGCCTGTCACCGCGAAATCCTGCCACTGGTCATCTCAACCGATCACTTTCGACCATCGCGATTACTCAGCAAGTATCCGACACGCAGGGTGGGCTGCCCAAGTATTAGACCCAGTAATTGGCGGATATCACTTCACACGAGTCATGATGGACGGCGGCAGCAGCCTAAACCTAATATATCAGGATACAATCCGCGGGATGGGGTTAGACCCAACACAAATTCGCCATAGCAATACTACCTTTAAAGGAGTAACGCCAGGCCCAGGGGCTCGTTGTACGGGCTCCCTCCTACTACAGGTTATATTCGGCTCCCCCGATAACTTCCGTCGCGAGCATTTAACCTTCCACATCGCTCTATTTCAAAGTGGCTATCAAGCACTGCTCGGACGCGAAGCTTTCGCTCGCTTTAATGCAATACCACACTACGCCTCCCTCACACTCAAGATGCCTGGTCCACGTGGCATCATTTCAGTGCACGGAAATATCAAGCGATCTCTGCGCGCCGAAGAGAGTGAGGCTGCCTTGGCAGCCGCACACTAAAGGCGCCCGGACCAGCGAAAGCATCCAATAGGTCATCAAGACCTCAGACACAACTAATTGAGTCCAGCGCCGCTACTTATACCGAATAAATGGCCGCACCCCTATTTGTCAAGACAAGGGGCTCAACGCGCGCAGACAAACGATCATCGTGCTACACCCGTCCAGGATACGGCACAACGGAGACACAGGCGCAGACGTGCAGCAGGGACCTGCTCCAAGGATTCTTTTTAGATTAAGACCCTGCGTAAACCTTTTTTACTGTCTCTTGTTGATACGTATCCACCGTTGAGAAGGATGCTGACGTCTTGGCATGTGGCCACGCCAGAACAATGCACGTACCTGGACACAAGGGGCTTCTTACAAAGGCCATTATTTAGGCCCGGTTTATACCACTAAGACCGAATACCTTAGGGAGTGTTTGGCGTCGCGAGTTTGGCCTTATATGCATCAGCTCCAAATCATTGTAATTGGTCAAATGTTGGGTTTGCCCGGCTCCTGTGTTTTGGTGCCTTACGTTCCGCTTTACCAGCTAAGGTAGCACTAGGAGAACTACTGCGATTGTGCCCTGGTTCATCCGGATGAGCACCTCAGTAGAGAAAGCCGAAAACTGACTGACATGATATAGCATGAGACTGGTCAACCACTCGATGACCTATTGGAATGTTAGAATTCCTCCGCCTTAACGAAGGGCCGTTTTCCGGCCAGGCATGTACACACCCCGGGATCGGGAAAGTGCGGAGCCACCAGGGGCTATTTAGTAGCCCCACCATCAAACTCCTATGGCTAAGTGAAAGTGCTAAAGCATTATAGTCCGGTTGCCTCGCTCGCTCCGCTATCACCTCCTTAATAGGACCAAGACGTTGGGTTAAGTGTGAACGTGTGTTTTTGCGAGCACCTCCGCATTATATGCGGGAGGGTTGAAGCCGACGGCTGCAATCTTTCAGGTTATACACATGTATACATAAATGGCCGCCCAGGAGGCATCATATTACTTTCAGGCAAAAGTATAAAAATAGCCTTATAAAAATTTATAAAAGCATTTCGCTTACAATGAGATTACATATCACTCAAACATAATATTTTTTGAGCACTGGGTCTCTATCAAACGAGCACCCTCAAGAACTTCAAAGTAGTGCTCAGCAGCCCTTCGACCTATGGCCGAATCCCGCGCTGCAACAGTGGTAGCATCCATCTCCGCCCAGTATGCTTTAACAAGGGCAAAGGCCATCCGTGCGCCCTCTATGCATGCCGACCTCTTCATCGCATTAATGCGCGACACCACGTCAAGGAACTGCTGCACCAAGCTAAAATAGCTGTTTGGTTTTGACCTTTCCGGCCATAGCTGATCCACAACAGACCTCATGGAGAGTCCAGACAACCTATTTAGTTCGGCCCATTCGGCTAATTGGTCAGTCAATGAAAGCGGACGCTCGGGAGAATGGAATTGTCTCCAAAACAGCTGGTCTACTTCACGGTCCGTCTGACCCTGGAAATACTTGGCCGCATTGGCAGCGCTCGCCGCCAAATCCATATATACATCCTCCGAACTCCACAGCCGATCCAGAGGGGCATACCGTGGATCTCCGAACTTCCTCCGCAACGTAAAGGATTTCCCAGCTACAGTATCCCCGGCTTCCCGCAGCTCCTCCTTCTTTGCCCTCATAGTAGAGCGGAGGTCCTTTCTCGTTGCAGCAGCCTTCTCAAGGTCCGATGCCTTCGCTTGGTTTTCCTTTTCAAGAATCCGGCAACGGTCGGCGGCGGCTTTTAATTCTATGGCCATCTTGGCCATCTTGTCTCGGCTCTCGCCATGCGCGGCCTTCTCGGCTTGCAACTCTTCGGCCGCCTTCAAAGCAGCCGCATTACCCAACCTCGCTTGTTCCTTGGCTCGGGCAAGTTCTGCCCGCAAGGCTTCAACAGTGGCAGCTCCATCTGCAGTCACAACATATTAAAGATACTGGCATCATGCTGCTCTTCCTATGTGGCGTTTACCAGATAATGACACTCACCTTGTGCCTCGTCAAGCCTTTTGTTAACAAGCTCGATGTCGGCATCTGCCGCATCCAACTGCCGTTCTAAATGGGCAAACTCGCTAGTCCGTCTAGCCACCGGAGCTTCCATCATCTACACATAGAGGCAGTATGGTTATTACCTGGGAATATGATCCTCTGTTCGTCGTCGTTTCCGACAACAACCAGAGTCTCAGGGGCTGCTATCTACACAGGGCACACCTAGCATGTGCAGGACTATCATACATTCTTTTACGTACCTCAAAGCCTGTCAGTAGACTCATAAAAGCTTCATGCAATCCGCTTTCGGTGGACGATATTCTCTCCATCACCGTATTCATCAGCACACGGTGTTCATCTAAGATGGCCGCTCGCCCCACCAACTCCCTTAGAACATCCGATCGCACACTAGACGGTGCCGGACTCTTTTGTCTGCTCTCTTCGGGAGCTGGACACTGGGAGCTTCAGGGGTCAATGGGATTATCTTCTGGCCTCGCCGGACTTGGAGAGGCCCTCCGCGACGACACTTCGGGGTCGCCCGCTTTCGGAGCGGAGGAGTCCGGAGGAGGCGTTTCGCTCTCCATCATCTCTGGAAGAAGATCCCCCGAAAACGAGCTCATTTGAGAGGGGCTAAGGCCCGAACTGCAAAGATATATGCGGTGGTTATTTTCTCAGAAGAAAAAGATGGCATATCTGTACTATTAAAGTATTTTGGGTCACTTACGACTCGCGAGAGAATTGATCCCCCCGCGGACTTTGTGCGGCAACAGCGCCCCCCAAGGTAGGACCCTCTGTGGGAGACTTCTTCTCCCGTTTGGAAGCTTCGGCTTCCGAATCCCTGGGCGCAGTCCTTTTCCTCTTCTGGTCGTCTTCCTTCATGGATACGCTCGCTCCCTCGGTTAGAATGGGCAGCGTTGGGGGCCCGCGTCCGCCCGTATTATCCTCCACAGTATCTTCCTCCAAGGGCTCCGGGCAAGGTGCGGTCTAGAGCATCTTTTCCAATACCGGATTTTCCAAACCCTCAGGGAGGGGGGCCGAACACCGAATCAACTTCGCCTTTGTTAGCCAGTCCTGGTCAAAAAGCGAACCCTCAGAAATAACTTCGTAACAAAGGAGAGATAGTATGTTCGGCCGGAAGATGCCTTACCTCTTCGGCGGCGCGGTTACTACTCAGGCCCACATCCTCGGTGATTTCTGGACACTCCACCTGAGGTCCAAACAATGACTTGTACATCTCCTCGTGTGTCAGGCCGAGAAAATTTTGAATGACATGCGGTCCCTCGGGATTGAACTCCAACAGGCGAAGAGGCCGGCGTTTGCAAGGCTGGACTTGACGAACCAGCATAACTTGTATTACCGCAACCAAATTGAAATCTCCATTGAAGAGATCTCGAATGCGGCTTTGCAGTATAGGCACGTCCTTGGCAGGACCCCAGCTCAGACCTCTGCTGATCCATGACATCAGTTGTGGTGGAGGGCCCGAGCAGAAAACAGGGGCGGCCGCCCACTTGGCACTTCTAGGAGCCGTGATGTAGAACCACTCCTATTGCCACAATTCAGACACCTCTGGGATGGAACCTTTGGGCAACGGAGCTCTCGTCATCTTGCATATTGAGGCACCTCCACACGCTGCATGTTGCCCCTCGATCATCTTCGGCTTTACTTCAAAGGTCTTGAGCCATAGGCCAAAGTGAGGGGTAACCCGGAGGAAGGCCTCGCACACGACAATAAATGTCATGATATGAAGAAAGGAGTCCGGAGCTAGATCATGGAAGTCTAGCCCGTAATAAAACATCAAACCCCTGACGAAAGGATCCAGAGCAAGGCCTAGACCTCGGAGGAAGTGGCATACGAACACGATGTTCTCGTTGGGTTCGGGGGTGGGGACGGCCTGCCCTCGGGGAGGCAGCCGATGCAAAATCTCGGCGGTCAGATATCTGGCCTCCCTCAACTTTTTGATGTATTCTTCCGTGACGGAGGAAGGCACCCATCGGCCTTGAAGATTAGATCTGGACATGACTGAAGGTTCGGAGCACCTGACCTGAACTTTGGGCGTTTGAGCTTGAGGTGGGCGAAGGATTCTATTGAGCACGGGAGGAAAAAATAAAAGCCTTGTCCCTTTATAAAGAGGGTGAATATCAAGCGTCCTCCCCGTGTCCGTTTGGACTTGCCTATAATCTAGGAGTCCTAGAAGCGGTTGGGTTACCCACGCCCGTATTGATAAGAATCCCGGAATAAGGGGACACGATCTCTGCTTCAACAAGACGTACCAAGGAAACCGCCTCGCATGACGCGCTGAGGTGGGATAATGAAACGACTCGGATAAAGGCTTAGCCGTGGTGTGTTACACTACGGAGTACGTCAACAGATTAGATTTGTGTAAATATTATTCTCTCTATGGCAATATGTGGAAACTTATTTTGCAGACCCGGACACTATCTTTGTGTTCAAAATCTTCTATGAAGTACTTGGAGGAGGAACCCGCCTTGCAATGCCGAAGACAATCTGCGCGCCGGACTCGTCGTCATTGAAGCCTGGTTCAGGGGCTACTGAGGGAGTCCTGGATTAGGGGGTGTCCGGATGGCCGGACTATACCTTCAGCCGGACTCCTGGACTATGAAGATACAAGATTGAAGACTTCGTCCCATGCCCGGAAGGGATTTTCCTTGGCGTGGAAGGCAAGCTTGGCGATACGGATATGTAGATCTCCTACCATTGTAACCAACTTTGTGTAACCCTAACCCTCTCCGGTGTCTATATAAACTAGAGGGTTTTAGTCTGTAGGACAACATACACAACAACAATCATACCATAGGCTGGCTTTTAGGGTTTAGCCTCTCCGATCTCGTGGTAGATCTACTCTTGTACTACCCATATCATCAATATTAATCAAGCAGGACGTAGGGTTTTACCTCCATCAAGAGGGCCCGGACCTAGGTAAAACTTCGTGTCCCTTGCCTCATGTTACCATCCGGCCTAGACGCATAGTTTGGGACCCCCTACCTGAGATCCGCTGGTTTTGACACCGCCAGTGACAAAGAACTAGCTCTAGTTCATCAATGTAATGTAGGCATGTATTCCGAATATAGTCATACGTGCTTATGGAAAAGAAATTGCATGACATCTTTTGTCCTACCCTCCCGTGGCAGCGGGGTCCTATTGGAAACTAAGCAATATTAAGGCCTCCTTTTAGTAGAGTACCAGACCAAAGCATTAACACATAGTGAATACATGAACTCCTCAAACTACGGTCATCACTGGTAAGTATCCCGATTATTGTCACTTCGGGGTTAACGAATCATAACACATAATAGGTGACTATAGACTTGCAAGATATGATCAAGAACTCTCATATATTGATGAAAACATAATAGGTTCAGATCTGAAATCATGGCACTCGGGCCCTAGTGACAAGCATTAAGCATAGCAAAGTCATATCAACATCAATCTCAGAACATAGTGGATACTAGGGATCAAACCCTAACAAAACTAACTCGATTACATGATAAATCTCATCCAACCCATCACCGTCCAGTAAGCCTACAATGGAATTACTCACGCACGGCGGTGAGCATCATGAAATTGGTGATGGATGAAGGTTGATGATGACGATGGCGACGGATTCCTCTCTCCGGAGCCCCGAACAGACTCCAGATCAGCCCTCCCGAGAGAGTTTAGGGCTTGGCGGCGGCTCCGTATCGTAAAACGCGATGAATCCTTCTCTCTGATCTTTTCTCCCCGAAAGTGAATATATGGAGTTGGAGTTGAGGTCGGTGGAGCGTCAGGGGGCCCATGAGGCAGGGGGCGCACCCGGGGGGGTAGGGCGCGCCCCCACCCTCGTGGACAGGGTGTGGGCCCCCTGACGTGGATCTTTCTTCCAGTATTTTTTATATATTCCAAAATAATTCTTTGTTGATTTTCGGATCATTCCGAGAACTTTTATTTCTGCACAAAAATAACACCATGCAATTCTGCTGAAAACAGCATCACTCCGGGTTAGTTCCATTCAAATCATGCAAGTTAGAGTCCAAAACAAGGGCAAAAGTGCTTGGACAAGTAGATACGACAGAGACGTATCAACTATCTTGGAATTTTTTGTGAATGTGAGCCCCCATCAAAATATTATATGCCAAAATTGTTGACGTTGGACAAGGAAGACAACGTAATGGTTTACGTTTGTTCATATTCACATAGAAGTTTTGTTGTCATAGATCCTTCAACATGTGGTGCTTGCATCCCATCTTTGGTAGCCAAAAATTCTGCACCAAGTAGAGATACTACTTGTGCATCAAAAAACCCTTAAAACCAAATCTTATTTTCAAGAGTCCACCATACCTACCTAAGGATTGAGCAAGATCCTTCAAGTAAGTTGTCATCGGTGCAATAAGGCAATAAAAATTTCTTCTAAAATTGTTAGATCATTTAGTGTAAGAGAAAATTGAGCATTGTACGAACTTGTGACGGCAAAGATTAAAAGCGACAGACTGCATAATAAAGGTTGCTATCATAAGGGGCAATATAACGTAACATTCTTTTGCACTAAGGGATTGAGCATACAAACAAAAAACGCATGGCAACCTCTGCTTTCCTCTGCGAAGGGCATACATTTTACTTTTATGTATTTACTTTCATGCAAGAGTCAGAGTTTTTCTCTCTATTCCTTTTTATTTTTCTCTTTTGGCAAGCATCATGTGGTGAGGAAAGATCTAGGAACATATATCCAGTTGGATATGGGTAGCATGAGTTATTATTGTTGACATCACCCTTGAGGTGAATACGCTGGGAGGCAAAATTATAAGCCCCTATCTTTCTATGTGCCCGGTTGAAATGTTTTGCTCATGTGTATGCGGTGAGTGTTAGCAATCATAAAAGACTATATGATGGTTGAGTATGTGGATCTCTTACTTAAACTCTGTTGAATAAGTTGAATTACAATTGCTTGGTGAATGAGAACATAGGTTGTTGAGTTTCAACAGAATTCGTTGTTTGAACCTTAACATGTGAATTGGTTGGTACTATAACATACGAAGTTTTATAGGAAAGAATTTCTGTTATGATGCTAGGAAAAGTGATTGAAATTGTCATTGATCAAACTTGTGCACTTTGCTAGCATTCACACTTCATAAATTATTTCTTTTATCATTTACCTACTCGAGGACGAGTAGGAATTAAGCTTGGGGATGCTGATACGTCTCAAACGTATCTATAATTTATGAAGTATTCATGTTGTTATATTATCATTCTTGGATGTTTTACAATCATTTTATGGCAACTTTATATCATTTTTTGGGACTAACCTATTGACCCAGTGCCCAATGCCAGCTGCTGTTTTTGCTTGTTTTTTACATCGCAGGAAATCAATATCAAACGGGATCCAAACACCGCGAAACTTTTTGTGGATTTTTTATGGACCATAATACATCCAATGGGCCAGAGCAGCACCTAGGGGGTGCCCCGAGGGGGGCACAACCCACCAGGGCACGCCGGGGGGCGCAGGCGCACCTAGGTGGGTTGTGCCCACCTCGGTGGCCTCCCGTACCCCCTCTTCGCCCTATAAATCGTCAAATATTCCCAAAACCCTCGGGGTAACCCTAGACCATAAGTTCCACCACCGCAAGCCTCTGTAGCCACGAAAAACCAATCTAGACCCCGTTTCGGCACTCCGCCGGAGGGGTAAATCATCACCGGTGTCCATCTTCGTCATCCCGACGGCCACCATGATGAGGAGGGAGTAGTCCACCCTCGGGGCTGAGGGTTTGTACTAGTAGCTATGTGTTTAATCTCACTCTCTCGTGTTCTTGAGATGTCACGATCTTGATGTATCGCGGGCTTTGTTAATATAGTTGGATCATATGGTGTTTTCCCCTCTCTATCTTTTTGTGATGAATTGAGTTCTCCCTTTGAGATTTCTTTTTATCGGATTGAATACTTTTATGGATTTGAGAGCACATGATATATGTCTTACATATGAATACCCATGGTGACAATGGGGTATTATTTTGATTCACTTGATATATGTTTTGGCACTCAACTCGCGGATTCCTGAGGTGACATGGGGGTAATCTACGCATAAGGGTTGATGCACCTTCTTGTCTTTGTTTCTCCTATAGAAATCTTGGGGCACTCTTTGAGGTTCTTTGTGTTGGATTGAGTATTATGAATCTGAAATTATTTGGTGTTATTTTAGTACAAACTCTTGGATAGATCGATCGGAAAGAATAGCTTCGAGGTGGTTTCATACCCTACAAACGATTTCTTCTTATGTTCTCTGCTCGATAGGAACTTTAGAGTGATTCTTTGTTGCACGTTCAGGGATGGTTATATGATCCAATTATATTAGCATTGTTGAGAGATTGCACTAGCGAAAGTACAGACCCTAGGCCTCATTTTCAAGCATTGCAATACTATTTTTGCTCCGTTTTATCAATTGCTACCTTGCTATTTTTTATTGTTCCTATTACAAAAATGAATATCTACTATCATTACTACGCTTCTATTACCATCTCTTTGCCAAACTAGTGCACCTATATACAAATTACCATTGTATTTGGTGTGTTGGGACACAAGAGACTTTTTGTTATTTGGTTGTAGGGTTGTTTGAGAGAGACCATCTTCATCCTACGCCTCCCACGGATTGATAAACCTTAGGTCATCCACTTGAGGGAAAATTGCTACTGTCCTACAAAACTCTGCGCTTGGATGCCCAACACAAGTCTACAAGAACAATTTGCGTAGTAGACATCAAGAACAATGTCAACGATCTTTGTGTAAGAATCGGAATAATGGAGCGCACAAAGAGGTCAAGTCCATACCCTAACTTGGCGACAAACTTGCTATGGCAACAACGGCGGTGAGATTCCCGTTGATGGCGATGGAGACCAGTAGCAGGTGGCACTCGCAACGACGACGACGATCCAGAGACCTAGGGTGTGGCAAAGCTGGGAAAGCGCAGTCGAGTGGTTTGGAGAAATGTCCAAATTTTAACCGGCGGTATATATACCCAGTCACTATCAGTGTGACCGAGTGGAACGATTCGGTGGCACCGAGATGCAAAACTACTAGCAGTTGCTGCAACTCGGTGTGACTGAATTGTTCAAATCGGTTGCACCGAGATGAAAACCTAGATCAACTTAATAAATTTGCTAAGACCGAGTAAGAGTGAGTTGGTCTGACCGAGATGCATTAAGAGGTTTTGGAAGTTAATCCCTTGACGGATCAATGGCTCCGAGTGCTCCTCACCTGGAGGGTCCGAATTTGACTTGTTCAAACTTTGTGATGTAGCATGAATAGAGTTTGAGACGAGAAAAGCATAGATAGCTAGAGGGAGTACTTAGGCATTCTTGTCCATCCATTTGGAAAAAAGAAAAACCAAACAATCAAAGCAACGAATCGATGTCCTCGAATGGGTAAAATTATGCAACCAACATGCTCACACAATAAGATGGCAAATAAAACATGTGCAAAGCATGCACAAACACTCTAGCGTCTATCAAGCAATTGGTGATGACTAGGTCATCTATATATAAGTATATTGAGTGAGGAGTCAAATAACAACATTTGATCGTAGGTCATACTCATCGTTTAGGCACAAGTGGGGTTACCACTTTTACATAAAGCATTGTTGTGTTCACACCATTGGAGTTGTTGTAGCTCAATTCTTAGAGAAAAGCTCCCCCTAGATGTGATATCCCCCCTTAGATGGATGAACTAACCTTGGGTTTTGTCAACGATGACTTCACATAGGTGTTGAAGATGTGGATGGTCAATGTTGATGTAGATCATTTGGAGCAATCCATTGGAGTGGGTTGCACTTTCAATACCTACATGGTTAGTCCCACAAGGAACACACAAGGATATCCATAGACATAGAGTGAGACTCACATATCATGTTGTCCATGAAAGCATTAGGTTACCTTGTCCCTTTTCTTACCAACAAGAGGGTTTGTGACTCCTTGAACTGGTGCAAGTTATGGAAGTTGATTGCACTTGTCCTTGCCAAAGTGAATATGAGTGAAGTATGTTGGCGGAGTCACCATCAAGAACTCTCTAGTTCTTATTATTTGGGACACACATAAACTTGATGGGAATCCTTGGAGTTGTAGTCGTACCTGATGAAGTAGAAATTGATGTAATCTTGGGAACCCACTTGACTAAGGCCTTAGGAGCTTCTTCAAATGAGTCAATCTCTTCTTGAAACTTGTCCTTTCCTTTTAGCTTGTGGTCTTGTGGTGGAAGATCGTCTTGAGCTTGTGTCCCCTTGAAAGAAGTGGGGTCATACTTATCTTGTTGAGGAACAAACTTCGTCTAGGGGTATTGATCTTCTTCCCCCTCAACTCCATTGTCATTGAACTTCCGTTCAAAAGCAACACCTTGATTCTTCCGGTGCCTTCCTTGCTTGCGTACAATTTCCTCAAATTGCTTACTTCCAGCAAGGCTATTGTAAACACCTTTCTCTATAATTCCCTTCAATACGATATTTTCTTGCTCAAGTGTAACTTAGCTAAGAGAATCATTAGTGGAATCAAGAGAACTAATAAAGCAACAATATTGGATTTAGCATGATTATTGTTACTACTAGAAGAAGAATCTTTCTTGCCCTTGTTGCTAGATTTTACTTGTGGCATGTAAGTAGACAAGAGTAAACACTTGGCAATGTAAGAAGAACTTTTCTTTTGAAGGTCATCATTGATTGCTTTTAAGAACACATGCTCTTTCTCTAAATTGGGCTTCTCAAAGCGTAGCTTCTCATGAGTCTTTAAAAGCTCTCAATGATCCTCTAAAGCGGTTTCATGAGCTAACTTAAGAGTGTTTAGTTCTTTAGTTAGGCGCTCAATCTCCTTCTTGTCATTGTCATTTGTTTCATCTTGATTAGCATGATTAATAGCAATTTCATCATAGTTTTCATCACTAGTGTTGTCAACAAGTAAATCATCATCACCTAGCAAATCATCTTCATCACTATTGAAATCAACATACTCGGGGTGTGATACCTTAGGGCCTTTTGCCATGAAGCATCTTCCAATTCCTTCATTTGGTGAGTCAAATATGTCGTAGGAGTTGGATGACACAAGTGCAAGACCGACAACACCTTCATCTTGAGTATATTCGGAGTCGGAGTGATAAATTCTCTCGGAGTAGTTGTCGGAGTCAGAACCGGATACCCATTCACCAACGTGATCTTGATGTCTTCGTGTTGTGTAGCTCTTTGATGAATTGTCCTTCCTTTCCGAATCCTTGCTTCTACGAGAGGGTCTTTGTTCACAACGATCATCTCTACTCCTTCTCTCTCTTGGTAGTGATTCATCTATTTTTCTTCTCCTTTTAGGTGAATCTTCTCTTCTCTTGTAGGGAGTTGTACACTCATTGGAGTAGTGTCCAGGTCTTCCACAATTGTAGCAATTGCGATCACGACTAGAAGAGCTTTTGTCATTGTAGGAACTTGACTTGGAACTTCTCTCTTAGCTTTTACTCTTGTAGAACTTGTTGAAGTTCTTCACCATTAAGCTCAATTCTTCAATGAAGACTTGTGATACGTCTCCAATGTATCTATAATTTTTTATTGTTCCATGCTGTTATATTATCAATCTTGGATGTTTTATAATCATTCTGTAGTCATTTTATATCATTTTTTGGTCCTAAACTATTGACATAGTGCCAAGTGCTAGTTGCTATTTTTTGCATGTTTTTACATCACAGGTAATCAATATCAAACAGAGTACAAACGCAGTGAAACTTTTTGTGGATTTTTTTGACCAGAAGACAACCAATGGGCCGAAGAAGCACTTGGGGGCTCCTCCGAGGGGAGCACAACCCACTAGGGCGCGCCTGGAGGCCCAGGCGCGCCCTGGTAGGTTGTGCCCACCTCGGGTGCCCCCTGGACCGCCTCTTTATTCTATAAATACCCCAATATTCCAGAAACCCTAGGGGAGTCGATGAAAATAAATTCCAGCCGCCACAGAGTCCGAAGCCAATCTGGACACCATCACAAAGGGGTTCACCACTTCCATTGGTGCCTCTCCAATGATGCGTGAGTAGTTCTTTGTAGACCTTCGGGTTCGTAGTTAGTAGCTAGATGGCTTCCTCTCTCTCGTTTGATTCTTAATACAATGGTCTCTTGGAGATCCATATGATGTAGATTCTTTTGCGGTGTGTTTGTTGGGATCCGATGAACTTTGAGTTTATGATCAGATCTATCTCTTTTTATTCATGAAAGTTATTTGAGTTTCTTTGATCTCTTATATGCATGATTGCTTATAGCCTCATATTTCTTCTCCAATATTTGGGTTTTGTTTGGCCAACTTGATCTATTTATCTTGCAATGGGAAGAGGTGCTTTGTAGTGGGTTCGATCTTACGGTGCTTGATCCCAGTGACAGAAGGGGAATCGACATGTATGTATCATTGCTACTAAGGATAAAACGATGGGGTCTATTTCTACATTAATAGATCTTGTCTACATCATGTCATCGTTCTTATTGCATTACTCCATTTCTCCATGAACTTAATACACTAGATGCATGTTGGATAGCGGTCGATGTGTGGAGTAATAGTAGTAGATGCAGGCAGAGTTGTTTGAAGAGGAAGCTACTAGGGCTATGTTCTCTCAAGAGAACCATTGCGAGGCAACGTTCATGAATGCTTCAGCTGCGGGAGGGTGATGGAAGTACAAGGCTGTTTCATCAGCAAGAGAGCCATAGGCAAAGAAAGAATATCCTTCGATCGGTGAAGTACAATGGGACCATATACTTCGGGTAGGAGGAGGTGGCATCTGCGATGGATGCCTACTATGGCGCAACTTTTGGCACTACAGACTCAAGATACTACACTCTAAATCTCCATGATCTGGACTTGCCACATCTAGATTTATCACAGCTAGAAGAGCCATTCTCTCCTGAGGAGGTGGAGAAAGTCATCAAGGATATGCCCCCAGATATGGCACCGGGGCCGGATGGGTTTACGAGCAGGTTTTATGCCACATGCTGGAGCATCATAAAAGGAGACTTTATGAAGGCCATGAACTGCTTCTACAAAGGAGATTTCCGAGGTTTGGCCGCGATTAATAAATCCCTTATCAATCTTCTGCCCAAGAAGAACGGTGCTTTGGAGGTGGCTGATTTTAGGCCGATTAATCTCGTCCATGGGGCTATGAAAATCTTCGAGAAGGTGCTTGCTTGTAGATTGGTGCTATAACTTCCGAAGCTTGTGGGGAATCACCAACGTGCTTTCATGAAGGGTAGATCTCTGCATGATAACTTCATGTTGGTCCAAAGCACGGCTCGCAGACTAAATGCCCTACGAAAGCCTGCGATATTACTCAAGATGGATATATCAAAGGCATTCGACTCTGCACAATGGGACTTCTTGATTGAGGTGATGCGGCAACTTGGTTTTGGACCTAGGTGGAGATCATGGATATGTGGGATTCTTGCAACATCCACCACCAAGATTATGGTGAATGGGGACCCCGGGGACACCATTTACAACTGCAAGGGGTTGAGGCAAGGCGACCCGATTTCGCCAATGCTTTTCATCCTTACTATGGAGCCTTTGCAGATGTTGTTTGAACGGGCCATGAGCAGAGGTATTTTGGAGCCATTGGCTCGGAGAGGAATGAGGCAATGTATATTCATCTTTGCGGATGACGTGGTGGTTTTCATCAAACCTACACCTGTGGAGCTTGACGTTAGTAAGCGTATCTTTGACATGTTTGGGGAGGCATCAGGCCTGCGGATAAATATGGGAAACTCAGCTACCCTCCCAATAAGATGCAATGAGCAGGAAATCAATATGGCAAGTCAGCAGTTGGGATGCCCAAGAGGATCTTTCCCGATCAAGTACCTGGGAATACCTCTGGCTTTGAGAAAGAAAACACCGGTGCAGTGCAGTACCTTGTGGATCATATGGCAAATTGCTTACTGAAGTGGAAGGCGGCACTAATGCTGAAGAGTGGACGACTTACTTTGGTCCAGTCAGTGCTATGCACCATGCCCATTCATGCCATGATGGCCTTGGACCTCCCGATGAGGAAGATTACTGCAACGAACAAGGTGTGTAGAGGGTTCCTCTAGTGCAAGAGGGCCAATGCGAATGGTGGCAACTGCGCAGTCGCCTGGGAATCCGTATGTGCACCAAAATGGGCCGGAGGACCGGGGCTGCCGAACCTCAGATGGCTAAATGTGGCCATGCAGGCTAGGTGGCCTTGGATTAAGAGGTTGACACAAGCATACCATGGAGTGAGTTAAAAATAAGAGTTCCAATGAAAGCAAAACTATTGTTCCAGGCAGCGACAAGAAGCGAGGCGCATTGTGGACTTACTACACTCTTATGGGAAGATCGTTGGATTGATGGCATGAGGGTGAAGACCTTGCGCCAACCATATATGGCATGATACCGCAGGGCGCTAGATCGACGAGGATTGTTGCACCGGCAATCGAGGATGGATCCTGGGCATTGGATGTTGGTCCAGATATTGGGGAAGATGCACTGCAGGAATTCCTACTGCTATGGCTTAGAGTAAGCATGTGGGAGCCGGAGGCGGATGTGCTAGATACGATCTCTTGGGCCTGGGAGACTAACGAACAATACTCAGCGAGGTGGGCATACGCGAGAAATTTTTGGGTCCGGACTGTGGAGCCCATGACGGAACTGACTTGGACATCTAGGGCCCCATCCACTTGCAAGTTCTTCACATGGCTTGCACTATGGGACCGGTGTTGGACCTCGGATAGGCTTGCACGGAGAGGACTACCGCATCAGGACGCATGCCCCCTATGTGACCAGGAGGAGGAAACGACCAACCATGTGCTACTAACATGTGTGTTTGCTAGATCAACTTGGGTTGTGGTATGCGAGGCTCTCGGCATGCCGGATTGGACACCTACGGCACAAGACTCCCTACGCACATGGCTTCGGGATAAGCAAGGTCCCAACAACTTACAACGGAAGGATCTACATACCATCTTTATTCTTACACATTGGGAGCTGTGGAAGCATCGAAACGCTATTGTCTTCGACGGAGCATCTCCTTTGGTGGAGGTGCTTCTAGGTAGAGTGAGGTCCGAAGGCATGTTATGGTCGGTAGCTGGGAAGTTTAAGGGGAATGTAGACCTTTCTTCTGTAGTTTACATAGGTGGGCGAGTAGGGAGGAGTAAAGTGTAATGACACTTTTGTAAATATTGGTGGAGGCATTCTTTTGCCTTTCTTCTTTAATATATAATATGCACACTCATGCATATTCGAGAAAAAAGAGTCAGTCTACTAATCTTGGACGTGATGCCTATATAATAATCATTGCCTGGATATCGTCATGATTATTTGAAGTTCTATCAATTGCCCAATAGTAATTCGTTTGCCCACCGTTTGCAATTTTTCTTGAGAGAAGCCACTAGTGAAACCTACAGCCCCCGGGTCTCTTTCTCATATTATTTGCCTTTGTGATCTATTTTATTTGCCTTTTATTTTCAGATCTATTAAACCAAAAATACCTTGCTGCAATTTATTCCTATTTATTTTATTCGGTGTTCGATCTATCAATCTACTACAATTTATTCACGTCCGTTTGCCAATTTCTGGCACCATTACCCAAAAGGGATTGACAACCCATTTAGTACGTCAGGTTGTGAGTATTTGTTATTTGTGTGCAGGTGCCGTTTACGTGTTGTTGCTTGGTTCTCCTACTAGTTCGATAACCTTGGTTTCATCACTGAGGGAAATACCTACCATCGCTGTGCTACATCATCCCTTCCTCTTTGGGGAAATACTGACGTAGCTTCAAGCCACATCAAAAGGAATTTCTGGCGCCGTTGTCGAGGAGGATCTTCAACATATACCAGGTTCCTTATCACAAATCTCATCTCCTTGCAATTTGCCATTTGCCTCTCGTTTTCCTCTCCCCCACTTCACAAAAAAATTTCGTTTTTATTCGCCCTCTTTTTTCGTTTGTCGTTTTCTTGCAAGTTCTATTAGTGTCCTTGCTTTCTAGTCATTATGGCTAGCGTGCCTACTCCTCATTTGTCACCAAATTTTGAAGTTCTTTACTTCAAGCAAAGACAAGGAGAAAATTTGAAAGAAGCTTGGTACAGGCTTATGGAATCTTATCGTATTTGCAATTTAAAGGGGGACGCTAAGATCTTGCTTTATAATTTTTAAATAGGATTTTGCCGCTAAAGGGAATTTTATTGAGCTTGATGGCAATGCTGCCTATGAAATTTGAGAAGGAATTTTGGGGGTTCCTCCTCAAAAGAAGGGGTTTTCTTTCACCCTAGAGGGAGTCCAAATGTTGGACAAACTTGGTGATTTGCATAAACACATGGTTAAATTGCAAAAATATAATGGACCCCTCAAACATCTCAATGGTAGTATCAATCGCATGAATACCCTGATTACTCTTTGCAACAAGCGATTGGATATTTTGGATCTAAAGATGATTTCTTTTCCCGAGAATTTAGGGAAGCGTAAAGAGCCTCCCAGGTTTGAGGAAACCCTTACAAAAGTTCCAAAACTACGGATGACAAAACTTAGATTCTTCCTTTATGCCTAGCTAAGGGCGTAAAATTATAGCGCTTGTTGGGAGGCAACCCAATGAATAAAATTTATTTTTACTTTTTGCTTTCTATTCTTGAGTATTAGCACAATTATGCTACTGCTATGATTGTGTTTTTTTCTGTTTTAATTAGTGTTTGTGCCAAGTAAAGCCTTTAGGATCTTCTTGGGTGATAGTTCTTTGATCTTGCTGAATAACAGGAAATTTTGCGCTCGCGAAAATAATTTTTGTTTGTAACCAAAGAGCGATAAAATACCAATTCTTTTTGCATAAGATTCTTATACAAATTTCCCAGGTCTTCCAAATCTTTCATAGTTTTTGGAGTTATAGAAGTATTCGAAATATCCATATTGCTACAGACTATTCTGTTTTTGACAGGTTCTGTTTTCTCTGCATTGTGTGCTTGTTTTGATGATTCTATGGTTTTATTTGATGAGTTTTTTCCATAGAAAAGTTGGAATACAATAGATATAATGCAAGAACAAAATATGAATTGGTTTACTATAGCACTTTGATGTGGTTTGCTACCTACACCATTTCATCCTACTTTCTCTGACAGAAATAGAATTTTTGGAGTGATTCTTTGTTGTACTTGAGGGATTATCATGTGGTTTAGTTATGTTAATGATGTTGAGAGGTTGTACTATTGGAAGTACGAACCCTAGACCTTATTTCCAAGCATTGAGACACTATTTTTACTCAGTTTTGTTACTTGTTACCTTGCTATTTTTATTTGTTCCACTACAAAAAAAGACACATCCGTGACATTATGGCCCAAACGTAAAAACAATCTATCATGGATATGACATTTCTATGATGATAATTGTGACAAAAGCACATATCATTATAGATTTGGTGAGCTCCTACTTCTATGGCAAAAATTATGATAGAAAATGGGCTTTTCGTCTTGGGCGGAGCAGAGACGCACCTGCATGACATTCTTTGGGCTATCCATGACGTTAAAAATCATGGTAGAAGTGAGGACGAGTAAAAATTTCGGAGAGTTCGCAGTTACGGTGGGTGGTCGGGGCCAAGCGATGCAATGTGGTTTGTGCATTCCTCTCGTACACGCGTTGATACGTCTCCGTCGTATCTACTTTTTCAAACACTTTTGCTCTTGTTTTGGACTCTAATTTGCATGATTTGAATGAAACTAACCCAGACTGACGATGTTTTGAGCAGAAGTATCATGGTGTTGTTTTTTGTGTAGAAATAAAAGTTCTCGGAATTGGATGAAACTTTTTGGAGATTTTTTATGGAATATATAAGAAATACTGGAGCCAAGATGCATGAGAGGGGGGCCACTTGTTTCCCACAAGGCAACGGGGCGCGACAACCCCCCTAGGCGCACCCTATGACCTTGTGGGTGTTGGAAATATGCCCTAGGGGCAATAATAAAATGGTTATTATCATATCTCCCACTCATGATAAATGTTTATTATTCATGCTAGAATTGTGTTGACCAGAAACTTAAATACATGTGTGAATACATAAACTACACCGTGTCCCTACTAAGCCTCTACTACACTAGCTCGTTAATCAAAGATGTCTAAGATTTCCTAACCATAGACATCAGTTGTCACTTGATATCGGGATCACATCATTAGGAGAATGTTGTGATGGACATACCTAACCGTAAGCTTACATATCGTTTAGTTATTCTCTACAACTTTCTTCATGTCAAGTATCAGTTTCGTAGACCATGCGATCATGCCACTCTCGAATACCGTAGGAATAATTTGTGTGCTATCAAACATCAATTCATAACTGAGTGTCATAACGGTGCTCTACAGGTATTTCTGAAGGTGTTTGTTGGGTTGCATGGATCGAGACAGGGATTTGTCATTCCGTGTGATAGAGAGATATTTCTGGGCCGTCTCGGTAATACAACATCACAAGAAGCTTGCAAGCATGTGACTAATGGGTTTAGTCATGGGATCTTGTATTATGGAACGAGTAAAGAGACTTGTCAGTAACAAGATTGAACTAGGTATGGAGATATCGACGATCGAATCTCGGGCAAGTAACATATCACCGAACAAAGGGAATTATATACGGAATTAATTGAATCATTGACATCATGGTTCAAGCGATAAAGATCTTCGTGGAATATGTGGGAACCAATATGGGCATCCAGGTCCCACTATTGGTTATTGACCGGAGAGGAGTCTTGGTCATGTCTACATGATTCTCAAACCCGTAAGGTCGCACACTTAATGTTCGGTAGCGCTAGGGTAGTATTGAGACATTAATAATGGAAAGTAAGAAGGTTGTTTGAAGTCCCGGATGGTATCCGGGACGTCACGAGGAGCTCCGAAATAGCCTAGAGGTAAAGATTCATATATGGAAAGTTGTTACCGGGGTTCCGGACAAAGTTCGGTTTTTCCGATATTGCACCGGGACGCTTCCAGAAGGTTCGGGAGGACTCCGGAGGGGTCCGAAAGTCCATAAAGGTTTCCACCATGTCCCATACAGTAGCATGGGCTGTAAGAGGGTACCTTGGTCTTATTGGGCCAGGCACACCAGCCCCTACAAGTAGGGCTGGACCAAAAGCTCGTAGCTCGCGAGCTTAATGAGCGCTAGATAGTTCAACTCGTTAAGCTCGGAGCTCGCTTCTTAATGAACAGAGCCAATCATTGATTTCAGCTCGTTAAGCTTAACGAGCTTAACAAACTAGCTAACGAGTTTCACGAGTAGCTTGTTAACCTCGTTAGTAACAACATAACACATATTTTCATCTTATGTGACAAACTTTTTGTAGCACCTCAGGCCATCAATTTAATCTAATCGACATATGAGGCGACAAACTAGTGCATTTCCTTTTGTAGTCACCATATTTTATCTTGGAAACCACACCTACACAACAATCTTGTATATCATAACACATTATAATCTGTTAACGAGCGCTCGCGAGCACTCACGAACTTAATGAGCTTCAAACAACACTACAAAAAATACACTTTCGTGATGATACGTGTTTGTCACAGTAGGTCGCGTTTTTTGTCATGCATGTACATCCATGACGATTTTATGACAGAATCAAGATAGTCATACATGTGCTGTCATAGAAGTGTTCCATGACATTACCAAAATTATCATCACGGAAGTGTCCACTTCCATGACGATAAATCGCGCGTCACAGAAGTGCTTTCGTCAAGGGTGACCGACACGTGGCATCCACCATAATGGAACGTCATTAAGCTATCGGGTCGGGTTTTGGATCCGATAACCCGTTAACAGCCCCGACCAATCGGGATTTTCCACGTGTAAAATCATCATTGGCTAGAGGAAACACGTGTCGGCTCATCGTTGGGACAGATGTCATCCACTCACTGGACAGAAGGCGCCTATGATACGTCGACATGTGGCACGGCCCAACAGTGGCCCATTCCTGTGAAAAGGCCGGCCCGTTTGACTTGGTCAAAAGCTGGCGGGCCGGCCCATGGAAAGCCTGTTAACGGCCTGTTCGCATATAGCCCATTTACAGCCCGCTAACCCAAGGCCCGTTACGCCCTATCCGAATTAGGCCCAGTAGCATCGTCTGGGCCATCCAATATGATTCAGTTCTGGCCCATGTATAGCCCATGACGTCTTTCGGCCCATATGAGGCCCTTTGTAACTCTTGGCCCATTAGCGGCCCGTGCTGAAACTGGCCCGTAATGAATAGTGTATTACTTTACACCCATTAACGCCCCGTGGTGAAACTGGCCCGTAATGAACAGTGTATCACTTTATACCCATTAACGACCCGTTATTCCGTTGGGCCGTTTCCAGCCCAAGTTAACTTTCGTCCTTTTGAGGGCCCATTTATTCTTGGGCTCATTTGCAGCATTTGGTTACTTAAGGCCCGTTGCTGTCATTTTCTGCTTGTGGGCCAAATTCAGCGCATCGTTACAGTCGGCCCGTTTGTGGACCGTTAGTCTATTGGGCCATTTTCATAGCATCACCAAATATGGCCTATTAATGACCCATTACGGTCAGCCCATAAAACGTATGATTTCCATTAAAGGCCCGTCTACGGCCCATTAAAGGCCCGTACAAGACCCATAAATGAGTCGGCGGCCCATGGATCCTACGAGACGTAGAAGGCCCATGGATCCGACGGCCCGTGAAGGGCCATGGTTGGGCGAGTTTGCCCCCGTTTGAACGATATAGCATATTCAAAGAATTATCCTACTCAATACTATCACCTCTAAAAAGCATACACTATACAACAAAGAGATCAAGGCATAGAAAGGTAGGATAATCCTACACTATACAATAAAGAAATTACAGCCGATTATACCCACTGGGCATTATGGTTCGGCACAGGTGATAATAAAGCATACACAAACAGTAATTTGCATACACTGGGCAAATACAGCTCATACATCATGGACACGCATCAACTTAAATCCATTTGAACTATAATCTCTTCAGAAAATAGGATTGGCCGGATTCAGATAGCACAAATTTCAGTCTGCAAAATCTCCAATTCCTTCATGGTTACCTCAGTGTCTTGTTTCATTTTTTGACTCCTGCATCTAATACCTGCATGTCTAGTCTCAACTTGTTGATTATACGTTGACAATCATGTACATGTTGTCTTGCCACCTCTAGTTGATGGTCGAGAACATCAGCACATTCCAATTCCAATCCATAATCATTCGGTAATGGCCATGCCGCACTGCTCGCAGATCTTTGTGTTGATGTCACTTCATCCTGAAATGTTTCTTTAAGTACACATGACTAGGGCAAAAATATAGTTACAATAGTGAAGCGAACAAGACACTATTTTGTACTACATGGCAAAATAGGACTAATAATAATGTTACACGTCACTTTCAAAAAAATGTTACACGTCATGAAGCATAAGCAAGTGATATTTTAAAAATTATAAAAAAGGTAGTCTGTGCAGCCTGCATACAGAAATCCCTCTTAGCTCACCAAAGGAGCATGATGTTGGGGCCCAATCGAAAACACAGACAAGTTACAAATTTAGACAACACGTTGCGTAAGTAAGCAAGCAGTTGGCCATTCTGTGCCTCAATTAAAGTCTTAGGGAGCATAATGAACAACAGAGGGTTTCATACAAACATAATACAGCAAGCAAAACTATGCAATCATTAGCATAGTATAAACTAGATTGTGAGCCTCATGCAATAATAGTTGGTTAATAGACTTCAAAGCTTCAGGCACACTTCGGCAGAGTAATTAATGCTAAGGCCTTTAATTATGTCAACTAATAGTGATACAAGTACCGAACATCAGGCATGATTATTTGGGCATCACATTAACTGAGGACAAATAAAGCAATTGAGAAGAGAAAATTAACTATGCCTGAAACAAACAAGGAATTGAACTGTTGAGTTGCATACAGTGACTTACCTTAGCAGGTTGAAGAGGCTCATCGCAGCTCCTACTTCTCTTGCAAGGCTCCTTCCTATCATCTTGTACTTGGAAATCCTCAATCTTATCTTCATTGCACCCCCTCTGCAAGGTGACACAAACTAGTTACTCATCTCCTTGGAAGATAAATATGCATACTTTCTAGTCTGTGAACACAAAAGAATGAGATTATAACAAAACAACACCACATAATGAAACATGCCGCATCTCTTGCACTTGCACACAATGAAATGAGCATTTACTATGTCTGCACTATGTAAAAACTAGGCATACCTTCGAACTGGATCTCCAGGTACTCTTGGAGAGCCTACTGTAGTGTACAGCCAAACCTTTATGTCACCTATGAGTTAGACAAGGCCCCACTACAGCAGCCCTTAGTGTTTAAATCGTTGACAAGCTCTGTCAGAGTGTTAGGTCAAGAACAACAAGTAATCAAAGCAAACAGTCCTAGTATGGCTGGCTGATGCAAACAAGCAATTGAACAGATGTGTGAGCAAATCCTACATATCAAGAAAAGAAGCAAAGAAGGAGGCTTAAAGACCATCACTTGACTGACCAGATTTAAGGGGCATTTAAACATCATGTGCAACGTATGATCTAACATAAACATTGCATATTCCAGATTCTACAATGGAATGCACATGTATTAGGTTATGCCATATATGATGATGCCTAAATGTATAGATAGCACGCATGAGTGATTCATCATTGCACGCACAATTGAATTGCAGGTTAAGGGCCAGTTCGATTCCACCTTTTCGGGGCATATTGTCAAAATAAGCCATAAAAGATGTAAAGAAGTCATTTTTGAGTTATGGGCTTGGGCTTAACTAATTTCGCTTTGGAGGCGGGTGTTTTAGGTAGAACCTCACTAAAAATTGAAGGGAAGCGGAATAGTGAAATGACTCTGTTGTCTGCCTATATTACACTCAAAATGCAACTGCTGACACCCGTGTCACACCTGACCCTCAAGTAAAAACAAACACGCAAGCATTCATTGCCCTGCCCGCTTGCATCTCCTCTCCCCTTTCCCTCTACCTCGATCCCTTGCCTGCAGCACTAGGGTTCCTCTAGCGAGCCGTCGCCACTGGTCCCATCTATCCTGGTCCTCGACGATGCTATGTCTAGCTAGGCTACATGGCCGGCGGGTAGGGGCACATCTCCCTGGCTGCTCCTCCCTCTGGCGCCGCCCCTCATTCTCATGGTCTCCAGCAGCTGCTCCACTGTGGTTCGTCCAACGCACTACTCCGGCGGGCGCTGCACAACTATGGCTGATGCCACACTGCGGCAGAAGGCACCTTATTCCCCCTCCCCTTCTCCCAGGCCATGGCCTTGAGGTGCTGTTGAAGGATGAGCTCATCCAAAAAGGTGAGGATATCCTCTGATTTTTTGCCAAATTTTCATTCTGATCCACTATATGATGAATTGCTATGAGCTGCTTCTGCTGCTGCTATATGATGCATTGCTATGAGCTGCTCCTGCTGCTATATGATGAATTGCTATGAGCTGCTACTGCTGTATGATGAGTTGCTATGAGCTGCTGCTGCTGCTATATGATGAATTGCTATGAGCTGCTGCTGCTATATGATGAGTTGCTACAAGCTGCTCCTGCTGCTGCTATATGATGAATTGCTATGAGCTGCTCCTGCTGCTGCTATATGATGAATTGCTATGAGCTGCTCCTGCTGCTACTATATGATGAATTGCTATGAGCTGCTACTAGTATATGATGAATTGCATACTGCTGCTGCTGTATGATGAGTTGCTATGAGCTGCTGCTGCTATATGATGCTTTTAGGTGGTGCTACTATACGATAATAACCAGCCACTTGGACCATCGAATTTCAATAAATAATTGTTCTTCATTTAAATGTGGGTCATGCGTTCTTCGTTTAAATTAGGCAATGGGATCTCTATGGAAAACATTGACCAAAGTAGATTGTGCCAAGTAGATGGTATCTTTGTATTTGCATTTTGAGAAAATAGTGATGGTTTGTTTTCCTATCATATTAATTACTGCATTGGGTTCAATTTGTGATGTTTGCAAGTCAAATTAATTTCCATATGGGCAGGAAAATGAAAAAAATATAATGCATTCTAGACTTTCCACTGATCATACCAAAGATAAGCTGAAAACGTAATGAAAAGAACTGGTTGGCTTATTACATGGAGCTTATATTCACAGGTGCTTATTTTCTTAGGGTAACTCGTAATAAATGTCCCTAAGAAACTTGGCTAACAGAACTGGCATACAAATAACATGTCACGATGATTGCAATGGAGGAGTGACGTACCATAGCACATTGTATAGGCTCACCGCTGCCTCACCATTTTTTGCGATGTTCCATGAAATTGCCACATACATCTTGTACATTTTCATTGTGTAATCCTATCTGCAAGTTGACATGACTAATTTCAGACATCTCTACATGATACTACATTGCATATCCCTTGCACATATTTAAACCACCAATTAACGATTGTGTGCATACCATAAACTAGCCATGACTCTGTATGCTGGACTAGCAGGCACTCTAAGGGAGCCTAATGTAGTGCACTGGAATTCCTACATGCCACCTACGATTTTGTGTAATGTACTGCCCCTGTTCCTAAATATATGTCTTTGTAGAGATTCCAGTATGGACCACATACAGATGTATATAGATGCATTTCCGAGTATAGATTCACTCATTTTGCTCCCTATGTAGCCTATAGTGGAATCTCTAGAAAGACTTATATTTAGGAATGGAGGTACGAGGTAGTATCATGTATGACATCTACATATCTAATTTAGCAGCCAATAGTAGAAATCATTGTCTGCACATAGGGATTACTGGTCGAAAATCCTAGCAAAGCACGCTGGCAGGCACAGAACAATACGAGAGAGAGAGAGAGATGCGCTTACAAGATCATAGCAATGCCTCAGTCCAAGATCTTGGTTGGCCAAGATGTTAGATCCAGAAGAAACATCGTCCTTGTAGTTTTTGCCAGCTGCATAACAGGTAATAGCGACCGGTTAGTATATTTGAAGTACATCAGGCAGGTGATGCTGGACGGGTTTAAAGGTGACAAGTACCTAGGCCGTGGTGGGTTCTTGGCATCTCTCTAGACGGTGGGAATCAGGTTAGAAACGTCGATGGTGATGACGCCGCGCTGGCTGTCTGGGTCCGGTAAGGAGATCTAGAACCGTCGAGTAGGGTGTTTGTGGAGCGGCTCCGGTAGGGTGGACTACGGTGTGGGCGAAGCGGATCTGTGGTCGTGGACAAAGGCGTAGGTGAAGCTGCTCCGGTGGTTGGGTTAAGGATGGTGTCGATGACGCGGATCTGCGGCCGTGGACTGGGCGTCAGAAGCTGCTCCGGTGGTTGGGCTAAGGATGGTGTCGACGATGCAGATCTGCGGCCGTGGATGGGGTGTCAGAAGCTACTCTGGTGGTTGGGTTAAGGGTGGTGTCGACGATGCGGATCTGCGGGCTTGGACGGGGCATCAGAAGCTGCTCCGGTAGGTTGGATGAGGGTGCGAGGAAGCGGATCTGAGGCCGTGGACTTGTGAGTTGGCAAAGCGGCCCCGGGAGGGTTGAGAATGGTATAGGCGAAGCTACTCCGGTAGGGTTGACGATGGTGTCGGCGAAGCGGCTCCGGTAGGGTTGAGGAAGGTGTTGACGAAGAGGATCAGAGGCCGTCGACGGGGGCATCGGTGGGGCGGCTCCGGGTGGTGTGGACGAAGCGTCTCCGGTGGGGAGTACGAATGAGCCGCTGCAGATGTGCGACGGTTGACGAGAGTACCGACAAAGCAGATCCGGCACCGTGGACAAGGCCGGCACTGAATGGGCTGTGGTACAGTGGTGGATGAGCAGTCTACTTGTTTCTAGGGGAGGTGGGAGGGGTAGATGCGGTCGGAGAAGCAGATCCGGCGAGGTGGACGCCGCTGGCAGTGAATGGGCTATGGTACGCCGGTGTATGAGCAGTCTAGGGTTTCGAGAGGGGAGGGGACAAAGGGCGATGAAGTACGGAAGGCGTGATGTAAGATGCTCTGGTGCTGTGGAGTTAGTCATTTTTGCGGGAGGGGAGAGGAAATGGGGGTGCCGTGTAGTGGGGGAACCGGAAGTTACCAAAGCATCCCCGACCTATCATGTAGATGAGGGTGGTATTGTAACTGTTGGTCTCCGTGCACCAAGGACAAAGGGGGGATTTCGCATGCTAAAGACTAAGGTGGCGGAAATTTTAGAAGGAGGCGGGAGATTTTGCCGCCCGCGGGATCGTTCGTATCCAGTTTCAACTAATTTTGGACCGTGCTAGCGTGAAGGTCATGCTAGACTGTGTACACAGGGCACACGTCAGCAGTTAATAACTGGTGTGAAGTCCACCCCAGAAAAAAGACAATAACTCGGGATGATGCGCCGATAACTTGGACGTTCACACGGGCGTGGCCAATCGTACGGGTGTAGTGGCGTGTTCACAAAAAGGGGATCAAACGCTCAGCCTATGTATTTCTCGTGTAAATAGATAGTTTAGTGCCATTGCTTATTTACTTTAAACATAATGCATTGACGTGTTAGTGTAGAGGCACACAAAAAGAGATGGATATTGTAGTCAGCTACTTAAAAGTGTTACCTCATATGATTACATAGCCTCCATTTCATAAATTGCGTACCCGTTGAATTCATATATGAATATTACATATATTACTTCAAAGTAGAAACTTAAATCATCCAAGACTAATGAATTTGAATGCAAGAGTAACAATGGTGCATGTACATGATAGCTACATTGGTTGTTTGAAGAAACATCACTGTAACTTTGGCATGCACAACTGAAAAGGTTTATTTAAGTAGAAAAAAATGTGATATGTGAGTGTCCAATCTTTATAGCGTTGAATCGATATTGTACCTTTGGCCACGATACGAAGTAGATATTGACTTATGTTCAAGCGATGCACGTCCACGATCGCTAGATAGTGATACGTGAATGAATTGTGCAATCTCTCTCACACGCATACATATCTCATTTCCCTGTGGACATTGGAATCACACACGCGCACTTCGTGTATTTTTCTCCCTCCGTCAGGGTTAAATTCGTCTTTCTACCCCGTCCTACAAGTCTCTCACACAGAAACACACACGCTCTCTATGTCTAACATGCCCACCCCTTTAATTCCGCCCACCCACATCCACTAATGTCTCAAAGTATAATAATGTCTCTCACACATATGCTATCTACCTATCCCTTAATATAGCTAGATATGTGTCACACAAACTCCTTCTCCCTACTAGCAAGATGCCCATGCGTTGCGCGGAACATCAAGATGCATTTGTATGGGAAGTTTATCTTGTGGGAGAAAAGGATGAACGAGGGAATGCCTAATTTGCAAATGCGGAGAGGGGTGTGGGTATCTTTTTGCAAAATTGCCATAGTTTCCTTCCTATCCGTCGGATATAAATCGGATGGCCTATATTGCAGGATGGCAGGAACACCATCATCAACAACTCTGGTTTTTATAAGAGTAGAGATATGTGAGTGTCACTGCCCCCCCACACCCACACTTCCCAACACCGAAGGAGTAGGGTGACACCTCGATCTTGATACTAATCTATCGACTGGCTTCTCTCTCAAACATACACACACACACACTACCCGGCACCGAAGGAGTAGGGTGGCACATTGATCTTCATAATAATCTATCTACTCCCCTTTCAAACACACACACACACACACTCGCTAGTTGTGCCTCTGTGCCTACCGCGCACACTCTCGATACGTCTTTCTCTCCCTCCCCCTCCAACAATGACAGCAGAAGGGTGACAACTCAATCTGATCATAATCTGTCAATTGGTTTCTCTCTCAAACATTGTGTCTCGGTGCCTCGCTCGGTATCCCCCTCGATATGTAGACTTCTCGCGCGCGCACAGCTGTAGTGACGATGACGCTGAACCCAATGTGCCTTGTTTTTACCGGGCTCATGTGATAGTTTTCACCCTGTTTTCTGTTAATTAACAAGGCAACCTTTTCTTTGTTACTACTAGTGAATCTGAAATCATTTGGGGCAGACATAAAATATATCACTTCAACCCAATTATCGCAGCAAATATTTTAAAAGAAATTAGCTAGCTGCCCGTGCGTTGCACGGAACATCAAGATGCATTTGTATGAGTAGTTTATCTTGTGAGAGAAATGGTTGAACGAGGGAAGGCCTTATTTGCGAACGTGGAGAGATGTGTGGGTATATTTTTGCAAAATTGCCATAGTTTCTTTCCTATCCATTAGATATAAATCCGACGGCCTATATTGCAGGATGCACGCACACCATCATCACCAACTCTGTTTTCTACTCCCTCCGTCTGAAAATACTTGTCACCGAAATGGATAAAAAGAGATGTATCTAAAACTAAAATATGTCTAGATACATTTCCTTTTATCCATTTTGATGACAAGTATTTCCGGACGGAGGGAGTATTTGTCTTTTTAGAGATTTCAACAAGTGACTATGACCGGACCTTACCAACATACTCAAAAAAGTAGTCCATAATTTTGATGTTACCCTCTTTTCTTGGCGGTGCAGTGCCATCTGGATACCTCATAAATAAATAAAGTACTACATGATACTAATATATGATACATGGCGCAGGAGTACTAAGTATTACTAATACAGTTTTCCTAGAACTCATCTAGATGAGATATAATTTGGTCTCATTCATCTTTTATAGCCATTGGATGTGATGCTATATAAGATCGTGTGTGCTGACGTGGGTTGTATTTGTTCTTGTGCAACGAACTAACCACTGCATGTCATGTTTGATAGTCTCAAGTCATTAAAAGCATACAAGCCCCACATCTCTTCTTGGTTGATTCCTCTATTTATGTCAAAAAAATAAGAAACAACGTGAGAGTTAATGCACCACGCCTATGTGTTTACTATTTGGTTTTCGTAAGATGACTTAATACTCACCTAGACGGAGGGAGTATTCGATTTGACAGCGGGCGGCACAGTTCCCGATACGGCTTTAATGCAGACGAGGGAGGGAGTAGTGGTTCCCGATATGTTGAACGGCCAATGCATCCTCCTTCAATTAATGCATGAGGGAAGTAATGGGAGGAGGTCCAGGAAAAGAGGCTGCATGATGTGAATGCAACGCAGTTTGCCCTCATTGCCCTCATATAAAGGCGCCCCTCCATTCCAATGCATCTACCACATCATATGCACCTAAGCATTTTCCTAAGAACCTACACTAAGCGCAAAAGAGCTCACTCCAGACCCATGGCGGCGATGCGCATGAGCGGCCAGCGGCTGCGCCAGATGTTCCACGACGCCGGCCTGCGGCATGGCGCCGAGGATCGTCTCCAGACGGTGTAGGAGATCGGCTGGTGGATGGCCGCCTTCGACGCCAACTACGACTCTCAGTTGGACCAGATGATCGTTGCCACCAGCAACAAGTTCACTGTCTTCAACAAGCTCGCAGACGACATCGCCGTACTCCTCCAGCCCGCGCGCCCGGGCTCCTCATTGCCTGCCACCCTAATCGGCCTCCATGGCCGGAACCTCTTTCAAGCACTGGTGGCCCTGCGACTGCCCACCGACGCCACGAAGAATGTCCACCTGGAGGTCGTGCTCGCCGTGAGGTGTGTCGCCCTGCAAGAATTCGTCGACCTACACATCCACATATACGAGGAAATCGTGTACATAGGTATCTATAAGGCCAGTGAGGACGCTACGACGTTGGCCTTCCTCAACCGACTAGAATCCTTGGATGCCTTTGCTGAGAAGCACCTCGACCTCGCCACAAAAGCCGTCGCTCCTTTGCCGCCGGTCAGTGGCCCGGCGCACTAAGTTGAGGAGGAGGAGGTCGTACGTTCGTGGATCCGTCTTTCTTCTTGCCTTCTGTAACCACCACTGCGATCGCATCATCGTGGCCTTAATTCTTATTGTGCTGTTGCATTCTCGTTCCAGTCAATACCGACATGTGCAATCCCTTTGCTTAACTATATGCATCACTGTAACTAGTACTCCATCTGTCAATTTATAAGTTGTGCTTACCTTTTCCATCAACTTCGTGCAACGCGCGGGCATCTTGCTAGAAACACTAGAATATGTCTATATAATCAGTATGTGATAGTCCACTTGAAATCTCAAAAAGACAAATATTTAGGTATGGAGGGAGTAATATATTAGGAGTATATCAAAACAATAGTGATTTCTTTTAAGTTTGTGAACAAATACTACTATTCTACTACTTTGGATCCGTCGCAACGCACGGGCACATTGCTGGTAAAAGGAAAAAGCCTGCCGCATTCGCGTCGCACCCCCACACGCCCGGGAATCGGGAGTACAACACGGCCCGTCCAGCACGACACATAGCTTAGGGAAGGCGTGTTGCCTAGCATTTTCACTTTCATGTGGGACCGCTGTTGAGCAAACCGACACCCCGCCCGCCGCCGGGTTGGAAAACATAAACGAGGGGAAGATCTAGCTGTAGCACGGAAGCTAAGAAATTTGGTGTCAGACGGGGCTCGTTGATAGAGTAGGAGCATTCCGTACTAGTACTACTCCTACTAGTACCAAGTTTGTACTCCTAATACTATATTACTAGTACTACCACTATACAGCTAATAGGTATGTGCACGGCACAACATCGTAGGAACAAAAAACGGGAAGATCTTGTTTTGGGTGATTTATCTTTTTTTTCAATCAACGTAGTATGATTAATATGATGTGGGGGGCACCCATGAAGCTTATGTGGCTTGGTTGCATGGCAACGGAAGGTTAGAGAAAAATAAATAGATAATGTGTTTAGAGTGCACTCCACTAATATCTATACCCCCTATATAGTGTGTGAAAAACTTTGAAAGTTGGTCGTTGGATGAAGCCAATCCGACGGTACAAAGATGGCAAATCTGAGCACTACTCGCCGTTGGATATCATCCACCAGATTCTGCCACATGTATAATCTAGAAGACTCCATTGTTGAACTTAATTCATGACTAACTTTGCCACAACTAAGCTTTGGCAAAGTTATTAGTTCTTCAAAACGAGAGAAACAAGTTGGCAATCCTAAGGGAATCTTGCCACATTTTTTGTGTGTTTGCCATGTGGGGCCTTAGTGTGGCTTGCCTAAGGTGTGGCTTGAACCAAGCACTCACCTAAGTTAATCAAACTTGCCTAACCTTACATTCCACTAGATTTTGCCACATGTTAGAATCCAAAAAGGTCCACATGTAGAAGCATAATGCACAAACCACCAGAATCTCATGCGTGCAATGCACGTGTACCTTACTAGTACTAGTTGGTAGTAGTAAGAAACAAATCCCAGTTTTGGCACGAGCTCGTACCGTGGGAGCACCACATGGCCTGCCACAGCAGTTACATTTCCCTCTCGAGGCCCACGGGACCGAACTTCAGTGGCTTAGTGCCCGGCCTATGAATCAATGACATGCGGACCTTAAATGCGGCTGGCCCACCTGTCATTCTCATGGTGGTGGTGTGCTTTGCGACTCACTCATTCGAGATGAACCGGCCGGTGGTGGCGTGGACGTGGCGAGGGTGCCACAGCTGGGCGTCGGGGCGTTACGAGGCATAGATGGCCACACCGGCGGGTACTACCTGTAGTACTCCCTCCAGTCCTTTTTACTCTGCATATTAGGTTTGTCCGAAGTCAATCTTCTCCAACTTTGACCAAGTTTATATAAAAAATTATATACATTCACATAACAACACCAATATCATTAGATTCATCTTGGAATATATTTTCATATTATATTTATTAGATACTATAGATGCTAATAATTTCTAATATAAATTTGGTCAAACTTAGCAAAGTTTGACTTTCGGCAAATCCAATGTGCAGACTAAAAAGGACCGGAGGGAGTAAATAAGTACTCCAGCTGAGGATTGATGCCCGGGATGAAATGTGTCACAGCCGCTGGATGAAAATTCGATGGTGCGGGAGTACGGATCGGAGCACAGCAGCGGAGAAGGCAAACCGTGTCCAATCGGGTGTGTCTGTGGTAGAAAGTTGATGGTCGCCACAGTTCAGCTGGCCCGCATGTCATGCACACAAAGGCAGAGGAGCGGTGGGGCCGAGAGGGATGAGGGGCACGTCGGGGGGATGAGGATCCCCTGACGTGAACAATCCTACCATTCTGTCACTGACATGTGGGACCCATAAGCGTGGGTCCCACCTGTTAGCGAAGGAAAGGCAGGGCAAGGCAGTGATAGCCACGTCAGAAGATCCATGTCCACGTTGGGGGATGTCGTGCCGTGGGTTGGAGCGGCGTCGTGGGAATCGCGTGTGGGTGTGGCAGTGGTAGAAACAAGAAACGTGATGGTCGTCGTGGTTCAACTTCCATGGAGAAGCTGTCATGTCTGCTGACACATGTATATCAAAACTAGAGTGTTTATATTTCAAGCACGTGAACAAGTATTATTCTACTACTTTGGATCCATTGTAACGCACGGGCCAGCACATTGGTAGTAGTAGTGTCCATCTCTATCTCTAGAGGCCTTCCCTTGTTCATCCTTTTCTCTCACAAGATAAACTACTCATACGAATGCATCTTGATGTTCCATGGAATGCACGAGGATGTTTCCTTGGGGGTCTCTCCAGCACGGCGTGGCCATAGTTGCAAGTTGACGCTCCTTGAGATGCCGACATTAAGGGCCACTCAGATTTCCTCCGACGAGCAGGTAAGATGAGTTTGATCATGTAGTAAATGCATTCTAAAGACTACTTCCGTGTCCATTTCCTAATTCTCCCCCTGCCCACTGTTTCATAGGTTAGGCTCGGTGCGAGTGGAGATTGTCTTGCATATGTACGGGGTTTGGATGCAAGTGAAGACGAAGGGGAGGTGAAGAAGCCGAGGAGAATTGGTTCCCGATGGAGAAGTAAATGGGAGAAGTGGCGTGCAAGCAGTTGATTAGACGGCTAGGTAGACTAAACGAAAAGGCTATGCGGGTAGACTGATGAGTCGTACCTGTTCGTGTACGTGCCCATCCTTCTAGATAGGTGGGACCTATGCAAAATTATAAAAAAATGTGTCGTAGTTTTTTTTGAGCGCGTGAGTGGGAGACACAACATTCTCTGGTTAAGGAATACTCCCTCCATTTAGGTGAGTATAAGTCACCTTATGAAAATCAGGTTTTCCCAAAACCTTTAGGCGTGGAGCATTAACTTCCTGCTCGATCCCCTCCCAGCCTCGTTAGCCAGCGTTCTCTTCGTCTGCTGTCGTGTTCTACCTTTCCATTTTTCCTCTTCTCAAGTGTGGAACGATCTGCATGCCGTCCTTGATGCATCAGAACGACCACTGCATGCATCGTGGCAGGGCGTTGATTGGGCATGCACGAGAATTTGGTTCTGGTCGCAATATGGATGATACCTGAACGATGAAGTGAACAGGCATGCTAGCACGGGAGACCTATTTCCGCTATACAATATTGGAGTACTCATGTTCCTACTACTACTAGTAGTAGTAGTACAACTGTGGTACACTTGATGGTCAAAATACTATTCATCCGGTCCTCACAGTGAAGTGACAACACCCTGCGCCTGACACTAGTCCAGGTGGCGTGTTCGGGTTACCAAAGTCAGCCTGACTGAGGGAGTCCTGGATTAGGGGGTCTCCGGACAGCCGGACTATATCCTTTGGCCGGACTGTTGGACTATGAAGATACAAGATTGAAGACTTCGTCTCGTGTCTGGATGGGACTCTACTTGGCGTGGAAGGCAAGCTAGGCAATACGGATATGGATATCTCCTCCTTTGTAACCGACCTTGTGTAACCCTAACCCTCTCAAGTGTCTATATAAACCGAAGGGTTTTAGTCTGTAGGACAACAACCATAACATACAATCATACCATAGGCTAGCTTCTAGGGTTTTGCCTCTCTGATCTCGTGGTAGATCTACTCTTGTACTACCCATATCATCAATATCAATCAAGCAAGACGTAGGGTTTTACCTCCATCGAGAGGGCCCGAACCTGGGTAAAACATTGTGTCCCCTGCCTCCTGTTACCATCCGGCCTAGACGCACAGTTCGGGACCCCCTACCCGAGATCCGCCGGTTTTGACACCGACATTGGTGCTTTCATTGAGAGTTCCTCTGTGTCGTCGCCATTAGGCTTGATGGCTCCTACTATCATCGATAGCGATGCGGTCCAGGGTGAGACTTTTCTCCCCGGACAGATCTTCATATTCGGCGGCTTTGCACTGCGGGCTAATTCACTTGGCCATCTGGAGCAGAATGAAAGCTACGCCCCTGGCCATCAGGTCAGATTTGGAAGTTTGAACTACACGGCCGACATCCGCGGAGACTTGATCTTCGACGGATCCGAGCCACAGCCGGGCGCGCCGCACTGTCACGATGGGTATGACCTAGCTCTGTCGCCGAACAGTACCCCAGAGGCCGCACCCGCATCAGCTCTGACCCTTAGCTCGGAGCCAACTGCGCCAATCGAGGATGGGTGGTTATACACCGCCTCAGGGGCTGCAGTCCCAACGGCGATCGAGCCGAACACCAACCTAACCCTCTGCGCAGCCCGTGACTCCAAGGTGCTGGACTCTTTTCCGGACTCCGAACCATCCGTGCCCCTGCCAATCAAATACGATTGGGTGCCGATCATGGAATTCACCGCCGCGGATATCTTTCAGCACTCGCCCTTCGGCGACATTCTGAATGCACTAAGGTCTTTCTCTTTGTCAGGAGAGCATTGGCAGGACTATGGCCAACAGGATTGGGATGCGGACGACGAAGAAATTCGACGCCTACCCACCACCCACTCCGTAGCCACTGTCGATGATTTAACCGACATGCTCGACTTCAACTCCGAAGACATCGACGGTATGGACGATGATGTAGGAGACGGACATGAACCAGCGCCTATAGGGCACTGGAAAGCCACCTCGTCATATGACATATACATGGTGGATACACCCGAGCCAATGGCGACGAGATAGTGGAGGATGACCCCCCAAGAAGCAACCCAAGCGCCGACGTCAGCGGCGCCGCTCTAAGTCCCGCCAAAGCAAAAGTGGTGATACTGGCACAGGAGATAATAACACTCCGGATAGTGCCGAAGACAACAACAATCCCCTCCAGCAAGATTTAGAGTAGGAGGATGAAGGAGCCAGCTCTCCTGAGAGAGCGGCAGACGGAGAGGAGGATGACAATTACATGCCCCCCTCCGAAGATGAGGCAAGCCTCGGCGACGGTGAATTCGCCGTACCAGAGGATCCCGTCGAACAAGAACGCTTCAAGCGCCAGCTTATGTCCACGGCAAATAGCCTGAAGAAAAATCAGCAGCAGCTTCAAGCTAATCAAGATCTGCTAGCTGACAGATGGACTAAAGTCCTCGCGGCCGAGGAATATAAACTCGAGCGCCCCTCCAAGAATTACCCAAAGTGCAGGTTACTACCCCGACTGGAGGAAGAAGCGTATGATACGGCTGATCGGCCACCTCGTGGCCGCGATAGAGAGGCATTCCAGCCAAAAGCTCAGCCTCCACCCCGACGACATTCAAATAAAAAGGCATGGGGAGATACGCCAGACCTGCGAGACATATTGGAGGACAAAGCAAAGCATGCAAGATCGATCTACGGATCCCGACGGCGCACCACTCTGCGAGACGATAAACGTCACGCCGGATATAGTAAAAGCAAATCCGGCCGGGCCGAACACAGCGGGCAAGACCCATTCGAGCTGTGTCACGATATAGCCCAATACAGAGGCGCCGCACACCCCTTATGCTTCACAGACGAAGTAATGGAACATCAATTCCCAGAAGGTTTCAAACCTGTAAATATTGAATCATACGATGGCACAACAGATCCCGCAGTATGAATTGAGGATTTCCTCCTCCACATCCACATGGCCCGCGGTGATGACTTACACGCCATCAAATACCTCCCACTAAAGCTCAAAGGACCAGCGCGGCATTGGCTTAATAGCTTGCCCAGGGACTCCATTAGCTGTCGGGAAGATCTGGAAGCCGCATTCCTCGACAACTTTCAGGGCACTTATGTGCGACCACCAGACGCCAATGACTTGAGCCACATAATTCAGCAGCCAGAAGAGTCGGCCAGGCTATTCTGGACTCGGTTACTTACAAAGAAAAATCAAATCATCGATTGTCCGGATGCGGAGGCCTTAGCGGCTTTCGAACACAACATCTGAGACGAGTGGCTAGCCCAGCACCTTGGTCAGGAAAAGCCGAAATCTATGGCAGCTCTCACGACGCTCATGACCCGCTTTTGTGCGGAAGAAGACAGCTGGCTAGCTCACAGTAATAACATATCAAAGAACCATGGTACCTCAGATACCAAGGACGGCAATAGCAGGTCATGTCGCAACAAACATAAGTGCCGCATTAACAGCGAAAATACTGAGGATACAACAGTCAATGCCGGATTCAAAGGCTCTAAACCCGGTCAGCGGAAAAATCCATTCAAACAAAGTACGCCGGGTCCGTCCAGCGTGGACCGTATACTCGATCGCTCCTGTCAAATACACGGCACCCCAGACAAGCCAGCCAATCACACCAACAGGGATTGTTGGGTGTTCAAGCAGGCCGGCAAGTTAATTTCCGAAAACAAGGACAAGGGGCCGCATAGCGATGATGAGGGGGAGCCCCGGCAGCCGCACACCGAAGGGCAAAAGAGGTTTCCCCCGCAAGTGCGGACGGTGAACATGATATACGCGACCCACATCCCCAAGAGGGAGCGGAAGCGTGCGCTCCGGGACATATATGCGTTGGAGCCAGTCGCCCCAAAGTTCAACCCTTGGTCCTCCTGACCGATCACCTTCGATCGCAGGGACCACCCCACTAGTATCAGTCATGGAGGATTTGCCGCACTGGTCCTAGACCCAATCATTGACGGATTCCACCTCACTCGAGTCCATATGGATGGCAGCAGCAGCCTGAACCTGCTTTATCAGGACACAGTGCGCAAAATTGGTATAGACCCCTCAAGGATCAAACCCACAAAAACGACCTTTAAAGGCGTCATTCCAGGTGTGGAGGCCCATTGCACAGGCTCAATTACACTGGAAGTGGTCTTTGGATCCCCGGATAACTTCCGAAGCAAAGAATTAATTTTCGATATAGTCCCGTTCCACAGTGGTTATCACGCGCTGCTCGGGAGAACCGCATTTGTTAGATTCAATGCGGTACCGCATTATGCATACCTCAAGCTCAAGATGCCAGGACCTCGTGGAGTTACTACAGTAAATGGAAACACAGAGCGCTCCCTCCGAACAGAGGAGCACACCACGGCCCTCGCAGCTGAAGCACAAAGCAGCCTCTCAAGGCAATCAACCAGTTCGGAGCTTCAAAGCCCGAACACCTTCAAGCACGCTCGGAGCAATCGGCAAATAGACCACCTGGCGCGATCTGAGCTCGCGTAGCAATACGGAGGTCACCCCAATCCTAGCCCAACGGTGAAACTCGTGCCGCGCGTACATAATTACGCATTAAAAATACCATGGGCACAGGTGGGGATGGGGGCACAACTGCGGCACGCCCCAAGACACGGCTTAAACCGCACTAGGGGCTTCCTGTTTGGTTATTTTTTCTTTTCTTTTCAGGACCTTAATCTCTGGAAACACTGTGCGGTAGCACTATTGCCGAACACATGATGCAGCAACCAAGGAGGCAGACAGCTATGTCATACCACGGAATTCCTAGGTTGATTACAGTAACGAGCGAAATATTCAATTTCATATCATTCCTCAGCTTGCCCTTGGAGGGGACATAGTCCTACTCTTTTCTTATCGCACTATCTGTATCATTATGCTTTAACACAATTTTTTGAATAAACAATGCATGACATTACGACTATTATTGCATTCTTGTCATATATATATATATGTGTGTGTGTGTGTGTGTGTGTGTGTTCATTAATGACGCCTTGCAACCGTACACTCTGGTACGACCAATACACCAGGGGCATACGTACCCCACAATACGGTGTGAAAAGTCCGAAAACTTTCACAAGTGCGGCACCCCGAACTTATAGCATTATATGCATCAGCTCTGAATCATGTCTTTGGTCAAATGTTGGGTTTGCCCGGATCCTATGTTTTGGTACCTTATGTTCTGCTCTATCGGCTAAGGTAGCACTAGGAGAACTACTGCGATTGTGCCCCGGTTCTGCTGGGTTTAGCACCTCAGTAGAGAAAGCTAAAACTGACTGTCATGATAAGGCGAGAGACTGGTCGCTATTCAGCGAGGTTTTCGAGTCCCTAAAGACTTATGCCGCTTAGAGCGAGGGGCTGGCCCTATTCGGCTTAAAGGCGTGTATTGCGCCCCAAATATTCTGCCTTCCAAACACGAGGGGCTTTGCCAAAATTTAAAATTATAGAATTCTATGGCTAAGTGAGAGTGATAAAGCATTATTAGTCCGGTTGCCTTGTTCGTTGTGCTGAGCACCTCCCTCGAAGGACCCAAACATGGGAACAAGAGTGCTCAGGTTTATCCCGAACACCCGAGCACTCGTGGCATGGGGGAAGAAGCCGAGGACTAGCCATCTCTCAGATTGGATAAACAGCCAAACAGAAGGTAATATTTTAAATTCAAACAAGCGTTGCATAGCGCATATGAAACAAGTTTTCATAATTACAGGATAAAATGAGCAAGTCTTAGTCAAATATTACATCTTTTGAACACTCATCCGCGATGAGACGGGCACCCGACAGAACACCCTCATAGTACATCTCGGGGTGGCGGTGCTCCTTGCCTACCGGCGGCCCCTCCTTCATCAGCTTCACGGCGTCTAGCTTGACCCACTGCAAATTCACACGGGCGAAAGCCCGGCGTGCACCTTCAATGCAGACAGATCGCTTGACGACCTCCAGCCACGGGCAGGCATCCACAAGCCGCCTCACCAGGATGAAGAAGCTATTCGGAAGGGCGTCGCCAGGCCACGGCCGGACTATAAAGCTCTTCATGGCCCGATCGGCCGCCTTATCTAGCTCGACCATCTGCTTCAGCTGGTCGCTCATTGGCACCGGGTGTTCGGCTTCAGCATACCGAGACCAGAACAGCTTCTCCGTTGAGCTTCCATCCTCAGCCTGGTAAAATTGTGCGGCATCGGACACGCTGCGGGGCAAATCTACGAATGCTCCTGGGAGCTCCGGATTTGGGTAAGTAATCGGTAATTTACTTTTACATGCTTGCTTTGCATATAGAAAGCCTTACCCTCCGCTATCTTCTTCATCGCGTCGATCTCCTGGAGGGCCTTTTGGGCTTCGGCCTTGGCACTTCTTGCGCTCTCGAGGGCCGCGGCAACCACAGACTCCCGCGTCTTTGAGTCAAGCTCCAACGCCTCGTGCTTCACCACGAGAGCCTGGAGCTCTTCCTGCACCTCGCCCACCCGAGCCTCGTGCTTCTCTCGCTCGGTGCGCTCCTTGGACGCTATATCCTCGGCCTTGGTTAGCGCTTGCTTCAGGGTCGCCACCTCGGTCGTGGCCCCTGGCAAATATACGTTGATCCTGTCATTTTGCAATCGCGTCTTCTTTTATATATACATATCTATAGACAGGGTATCACTTACCCTTGTTCTCCTCGAGCTGCCTCTTGGCAAGGCTGGGCTCTTTCCTGGACCCCTCGAGGTCCTGCATTAGTACGGTGACCTCTGCAGTCAGTGCGGCGGACGCCAACAGCGAAGCCTGCATATGCATATTGACATACTTATATTAGACTCTTGCGATATTATTTGATCCTCTGTTCGACTTTTCTTTGCGAACACCGAACAAAGCATCAGGGGCTACTGTCTATGCGGTAATATTTCTACTACATTTTAAAACACTTATCTCAAAGCCTGTTAGAAGGCTGGCACAGGCTTCAGTCAATCCGCTCTTGGCGGACTGAACCTTCTGGATCACCGCACTCATGATAGTGCGGTGCTCCTCATCGATGGAAGTGCTGCGAAGCGCTTCCAGCAGATTGTCCGGTGCCTCTGGATGGACAGAGGTCACCGGCACAGGCGTCTTGCCCCTCTTAGAAGGAGGCCGCCTGCCCGAGCCTGGAACCGCTGGAGGGTCTGGCGCAGTGTTCGGCTGAGGGCTGAACTTGGAGCTATCAGGGGGCCCGTCCCCTCGGCTCCCGGAGTCCGGAAGGTCGCCTTGAGCCGCCTCCAGGACTGTCTCCCCTCGACCCGGTGCCTCTTGAGACAGCACCTCGGTTTCGTCAGCAGGATGAGGGGAGGTGGCGGTTGGGACTGGATCGCTATCCATGTCCGACAAGCCTAGGGAGGCGTCCGATGATACATCGATGCTGGTTCGCGGCGGTCTGCATAATCATGTTCGGCGTTAGGGAAAGAAGTGCGACAAAGGAATGCTACGATTTACTATGGTATTCGAATACTTACGATCTCCCCAGGGGCTTGGCCCTGGGCAACCACTCGTCTTCATCTTCGTCGGCGGCTGTCGGAGTAATGGGCCACGGGTAGGCCAACCCGAGTCCCATAACCTTTCAAGACATCGGGGCAGGCTGCACCCCTCAAGACCCCAGGGCGAAGAGCCGTCTCCTGAGGAGTCGACGGCAGGGCGGCCGACTGCCCGCTCACGGTCGAGTTCCAGGGACGACTTCCAGAGAAGCCGGCTTTGGGGAGTCGGCCGGCGACTCCAGCAAACCCATGACCTCATCAAAGGGGACGGAGCAGAGGCGTGGCTACAGTGAAGCCCACTCCCGCCCCTTACCAAGGGCGGGCATGGCCACAGCACGCCGTACCCGGGAAGATCTCCGTGCGGCGTGGCACTGTTGCCCGGCCGGCCCTGACATCAGCACCACAGTACCATGTCCTGCGCCCACGACGGCTTGTCTGTACGGCCTGGAGGCAGCGGGGCCCACCAGTCAGCGAGACCTCAGGAGACGACGGGAGAACCGCCAGTCGGACCCGTCGGGAGTCGGCCCGGGGGAGTCGGCCGAGCCCTCCCCCGGGGCCCACGCGCCATTAATCAAGATGAGATGGGGAGTGGCCACAGTGATCGCCCGCCAGGCGGCGGGGCTGTTGCCACGACCCCATGACCAAGCCTACGTCATCAGAAGCACGGCTACAGTAATCAGTGGTCGGCAAGACCCGCCCGCGGCGGACGCGGCCTGTCGGCTCCGTACCAGACCAGTCGGCGGGCCCCAGCAGTCGGCGGAGAAGTCGGAGGTCGGAGGCACTGACGGCTGGGCCCGCACCCAGTCGAATTACTATTGTACCCCTGGGGGGTAGGCCTATATAAACCCCCCAGGGCACCCATGCAAGGGGTGGGATCCCAGTAGTTCTAGACCATACCAGATAGAAGGAGAGAGCTAGCCTTGCCCTCTTCTACCACCCGAAACAGCTCAAGGAGCCACCGTGTAAACACTTGGCCCTAGTGATCATGCGGAGACCCCGCAGAGCAGCAGTAGGGGTATTATCTCCCCGGAGAGCCCCGAAGCTAGGTAAGATTCGCCGGCGTGCATGTCTTCGCCTCATCCCGTTTCCAGGCACTGGCGATGTTCTACTCACCCCCACCATGATAAGCCATCCATTGGCATATGTTGCACCAAACCCCCAACATTTGGCGCCCAGCGTGGGGCCTGGTGCACCGCCGTCCGGATATCTGTTCTGGACGGGAACCCTTTTCCTCCCTGGCGAGCGCAGCTAGCCAGGCACGCCAGGCGAAGTTTGCATCAACGCGCTGCGCGGCGTTGAGATCGCCTGTGCAGCCAGCTCCTTGGCCGAACTTGTCGGCGAGGTCCGCCGCTCCGACGAACCTGCATCTGACGCAGGCGCGGGCGGCCCCGAAAACCTCCTCGCGGGCCTCCTCGATCAACTCCACGTTTCCGGCGAGCCTGCCGTAGACTTGGAGTCCGTAGGCTCCACCGACCCGATGCTGGTCGACTGCGACACCACGTCGATCGACGCGTTCCCCACCAACGTGGTGGTCTACGACGAATCTCCCCCCACGCAGAAAGCGACGGAAGCACCGTCACTGAGGTGCTAGTCATCAGTCATGACGAGTTCCCTGGCGGAGGAGCGCCTGACTCACTCGGCGCAGCACTGCAAGACCCGACTGCGCCCATTTCGGAAGATGCTGACGCGGAAATGTTAGAAGCGCGCCACCTTCAGCTCGTTGAAGGCACGAAGAAGCTGGCCAGCATGAGACACTTGTCAGAAGCTTACCAGCGGGAGATGGATCGCGCCGTTGGCGGCTCGCCGGCCCCGGCAGGGCCCAGCCACCTTGGCGCGGTCCAGCAGCGCGGCGTAGCCATCGCCAGCCTGTTTGGGGCTAGCCGCCCCGTGTACGCTACACCGGCGGAGAACATCCGAGCCGCCCAGGCAGCGGTGGATGAGCTGGAAAATTTCGAGGGCGAAGAACGCCGCCTCATGATGGAGCGAGTCCAGCGGCTCCTCGACGCGACCGCCGTGCAGAACAAGGTCGGCTGTCGCACGGAGGCGCCGCAGCGGCCAAACGACGACCCGCACCGAGATCAAGGCGCGATGTCTCGGACGCCGACCGGCGGTGCCCGAGGAAGAAAAGACAAGGAGCCGGCTGTCAGCCGCAGTCAGACTCACATTTCCATAGAGCGCGACCGAGATGGCCACCTGAGAGCAGTGGAACGACGGGACGACTGTCCGCCTCCCCCTCCCCGCAAGGAGAGGCGAGTCTCCCCGCCGCCTGTTGACCATCCAACTCTCGGTGACCGCCTTGGCCGCCGAGAGGGAGTTGGAGAGAATGACGCCCGCCACCAGATCGACCGACTTCACCGGTCCCTGGCGCTGGAAGAAGAAGACGAGCTGGGTCCGCCTTGTTTCGGGTCCCGCATTCGAGACGAGCCCTTTCCCAGAGGGTTCACGCTCCCAAGAGACACGCCCAAGTATACCAGCTCCGTGAAGTTGGAAGACTGGCTAGTCGACTACTCCATGGCTGTCAGCATAGCAAACGGCAACAAGCGTGTCGCCGTAAAGTACGTTCCGCTCATGCTCCAGGGCACGGCCCGGACATGGCTGAACAGCCTAAAGCCCCGCAGCATCAACAGCTGGGTCGACTTCACTGAAGCGTTCGTCCGCAACTTCACCAGCACGTACAAGCGTCCTCCCAAGCCTCATCAGCTCTCCTTGTGCGTGCAAGGTCTTGACGAGTCGACTCGCGACTACCTCACGCATTGGGCTGAGCTCCGGAACTCTTGCGAGGGCGTGCACGAGGTGCAAGCCATCGAGTACTTCACAGCCGGGTGCCGAGAAGGCACCCTCCTCAAGCACAAGCTCCTCTGCGACGAGCCAGAAACGCTCGACGAGCTGCTGATCATAGCGGACAAGTACGCCACGACCGACTCCTCCATGAAGGCGGAAATTCAAATCAGCACGACTCGCAAAGTAGCTCCTCAGGCTCCAAGAACTCCGGCGGCAGACGCCGGCCGGCGACAACAGCAGGGCGACAACAAGCGCAAGGCCCCGCAGCCGGCTTCCGGCAGCAGGCAGGTCGCGACCGTTGAAGCCCAGCAGCCAGAAGAGCAGCCTCCGCCCAAGCAACAGAAAGGTGGCAAGCCGAACTGGTTGCCGGCCTTCTCCTATGAGCAGACCTTGGATGAACCTTGCAAGTTCCACAGCAGCGCGAAGCTGTCGAATCACACCACCCGGAAGTGCCACTGGCTCACCAGGATCACCAAGGGAGACGGCCTCCTGCCACCCCCGCCTGCTGGGCAGCCACCTCTGCCTCCGCCCCAGCAGCCGGCAGTCAGGCCAGTCGGCACAGTACAAGACAAATACCCTGAAGAGCATGGAGCCTATGTGGTGTTCACCAGTGTGGCTGATGATCGACGCAGCAGGCGGCTGCAGCGACAAGAGGTGAACGCAGTAGCCTCAGAGACGCCAGAGTTCATGCACTGGTCTGAGAAGCCCATCAGCTGGAGCAGGGCTGACCACCCAGAAGTGATGCCGAGTCCGAGATCCTACGCCTTGGTCTTGGACGCCACCTTTGCCACGGACAAACAGGCCGCGCGTTTCTCGCGAGTTCTGATAGACGGGGGCAGCAACATCAATATCCTGTATAAGGACACCATGGAGAAGTTAGGAATCAACCAAAGACAGCTTCAGAACAGCCGGACTGTGTTCCACGGCATTGTTCCTGGGCTTTCTTGCTCACCAATCGGCAAGATCCTGATTGACGTCCTCTTTGGGGAAAAGATCACTTCCGAAGAGAGTCTATTTGGTTTGAGGTGGTGGACCTTGAGAGCCCATACCATGCGCTACTTGGCCGACCCGCCTTGTCCAAGTTCATGGCGGTCCCCCACTACGCCTACCTCAAGATGAAGATGCCCAGTTCCAGGGGAATTCTGACTGTGGCCGGCGACTACCGGAAGTCATCCGCTTGCGTGGCCGAGAGCATTCGGCTGGCCGAGTCCCTGGTGATCGCAGCCGAGAAGCGACTCCTTGAACGAGTTGTGGCGATGGCCGGCAAGCAGCCGGAGATATCGCCCGACCCGAAGGAGTCGGAAGCCGAAGGTTCGTTCAAGCCGGCCAAAGAGACAAAGAAGATACCCTTGGATCCGGAGCACCTAGAGAGGTACGCCGTCGTAGGTGCAAACCTCGACAGCAAATAGGAAGGCGAGCTCGTCGATTTCCTCTGTGAGAATCGGGACATCTTCGCATGGTCTCCCAAGTACATGCCAGGTGTACCGACGGATTTCGCCGAGCACAAGTTACATGTCCGATCTGATGCAAAGCCGGTCAGGCAGCCCCTGCGCCGCTTATCAGAAGAAAAGAGAAGAGTTGTCTGAGAAGAGATAGCCTGACTCCTAGCAGCCAGCTTCATTATGGAAGTTTTCTTCCCGGAGTGGCTGGCAAATCCGGTCCTGGTGCTAAAGAAGAACAAGCAATGGCGAATGTGTATTGATTACACGAGCCTCAACAAGGCCTGCCCCAAGGACCCATTTGCTCTACCAAGAATTGAACAGGTGATAGACTCCACAGCCGGATGCGAGTTGTTGAGTTTCTTGGATGCATACTCGGGATATCACCAGATCAAGCTGAACCCGGCTGACAGATTGAAGACCGCCTTCATCACACCGTTTGGAGCATTCTGCTACCTCACCATGACGTTCGGCTTGAGGAATGCCGGCGCAACCTTTCAGCGTTTCATGCAGAAGTGCCTCCTTAAGCAGCTTGGCAGGAACACCCACGTCTACGTAGATGACGTGGTGGTGAAGACGGAAAAGCATGGAACACTGTTGGAAGACCTCAAGGAGACCTTTGAGAACCTACGCCGGTTCCAGATCAAACTCAACCCCGAGAAGTGTGTCTTCGGAGTACCAGCCGGCCAGCTGCTAGGTTTCCTGGTCTCTGAACGCGGCATAGAATGCAACCCAGTAAAAATCAAGGCCATCGAGAGAATGGAGGTACCCAGCCGACTGCTAGATGTGCAGAAGTTCACCGGCTGCTTAGCATCCATCAGCCGATTCATCGGTCGGCTGGGCGAGAAAGCTCTCCCCTTATACCAACTCATGAAGAAGACCACTTTTTTGAGTGGAACCATAATGCGGACGAAGCTTTTCATCAGTTGAACAAGATGCTGACTACTCCACCCGTCCTGGCCGCTCCGACTCCTAAGGAACCTATGCTCCTGTACATCGCTGCCACCAGCCGGGTAGTCAGCACAGTCATGGTAGTGGAGCGCAAGGAGGAAGGAAAGGCGCTGCCTATCCAGAGACCAGTATATTACCTGAGCAAGGTACTGTCGACCTCCAAGCAGAACTACCCCCACTACCAGAAGATGTGCTATGGCGTACACTTTGCTGCCAAGAAATCGAAGCCTTATTTCCAAGAGCATCCAATCACGGTGGTCTGCACGGCTCCACTTGCCGAGATCATCGGTAGCCGAGATGCTTCTGGTCGAGTGGCCAAGTGGGCCATAGAGCTGGCTCCTTACACCATCTACTACCAGCCCCGCACCGCTATCAAATCACAAGCACTGGCTGACTTCCTCGTCGACTGGGCTGAGACCCAGTACCTGCCTCCAGCGCCTGACTCCACCCATTGGCGGATGCACTTCGACGGCTCCAAGATGCGCACCGGCTTGGGAGCCGGCGTCGTCCTCACCTCTCCCAAAGGCGACAAGCTCAAGTATGCACTGCAAATCCATTTTGCCGCATCCAACAACGTTGCCGAGTACGAGGTGCTCATTCACGGGCTCCAGCTTACCAAAGAACTTGGCATCCGCCGGATCTTGTGTTATGGCGACTCGGACTTAGTGGTCCAGCAGTCATCTGGCAACTGGGATGCGAAAGACGCAAACATGGCGAGCTACCGTTTCCTCGTGCAGCAACTCAGCGGGTATTTCGAAGGGTGCGAGTTCCTCCATGTGCCAAGAAACGACAACGACCAAGGAGACGCCTTGGCACGAATCGGCTCTACCCACCAAGCAATACCATCTGGCGTCGCCCTTCAATGCCTCCTCAAGCCGTCTGTCAAGCCTTCACCAGAATCAGACTCCATTTTTTGTGCCGGCTCCTCCCAAAGACGGCGGATCCGACTCCAGAGCTCCGGCAGACGGAACGGGGACTTTGGCGGATGACTCCAAAGCCGCCACAGTCGAGCCCGGCCCGGGGACTGCGGTGCCGGACTCGAAGATTCCAGAACTCGGCCCAAGGACCGCCCCAATCGGCCTGGGGACTTCATCAACCCAGCAAGCGGCTGTTGACTACAACCCACCGCCTCCCAGCCCAGCGGCCCTCGTCCAAGTCGCAGTTCTGGTAGTCGAAGAAATAGTAGCACCCTCATGGGCCCAGACCATCCTCAAATTCCTGGTGAACAAAGAGCTACCAACTGACGAGACCTCAGCTCGGCAAGTACAACGTCGGGCGGCAGCCTATACCATAATCAATAGAGAGCTGGTCAGGCGCAGCGTCACTGGTGTCTACCAGCGTTGCGTAGAGCCAGAGCAAGGCCAGGCGATTCTCAAAGACATCCATCAAGGCGAATGCGGCCACCATGTGGCTTCAAGAGCACTCGTCGCCAAAGCCTTTCGGCACAGTTTCTTCTGGCCGACGGCCTTGGAAGAGGCCAAGGAGTTGGTCCAGAAATGCAAAGGGTGCCAGAAGTTCAGCTCCAAGCCGCACCAGCCGACTTCTGCGCTCAAGACCATCCCCATTGCCTGGCCTTTCGCAGTTTGGGGTCTAGACTGTAACACCCTCGATGCGACTATAGCTCCCACGTGTCGAGGCACGACTTAGAGACATAATCGCATTGAAGGTATATGTCGCAAGTAAGGCAATCTTTACACATCCCATGTAATATAATAATAAAGGGGAGATAACATAGTTGGCTTACACTCGCCACGTCAATCAAGGTACATAAATAACATTACATCATCCAAACACTCATGGCCCGACTACGGCGCCAAAATAAAAGATAACCCAACATGCGACACGGTCCCGATCACCCCCAACTGGGCACCACTACTGATCATCACGAAAGGAAACATAATAGCGTTGAGAGTCCTCGTCGAACTCCCACTTGAGCTCGAGCGCGTCACCTGGAGCGGAATCATCAGGCCCTGCATCTGGTGTAATAGTAATCTATGAGCCACAGGGACTCAGCAATCTCGCACCCTCGCGATCAAGACTATTTAAGCTTATAGGTAAGGCAAGGTAAAAATAAGTGGGGCTGCAGCAAGCGACTAGCATATATGGTGGCTAACCTGTTCGCAAAAGAGAGCGAGAAGAGGAGGCAAAGCGCGAGCGAGAAACTAGAGAGCAACCAGCGCAAACATTACTCCAACACCGTGTCCACTTCCCGGACTCCGCCGAGAAGAGGCCATCACGGTAACACCCTCAGTTGATTCATTTTAATTAAGTTAAGGTTCAAGTTATCTACAACCGGACATTAACAAATTCCCATCTGCCCATAACCGCGGGCACGGCTTTCGAAAGTTCAAATCCCTGCAGGGGAGTCCCAACTTAGCCCATGACAAGCTCTCACGGTCAACGAAGGAATAGACCTCCTCCCGAGACGTTCCGATCAGACTCGGTATCTCGGTTCTTCAAGACACTTCGACAGGTTAAAACTAAACCAGCAACACCGCCCGAATGTGCCGACAAATCCCGATAGGAGCTGCACATATCTCGTTCTCAGGGCACACTCAGATGAACACTACGTACAACTAAAACCAACCCTAGAGTTGCCCCGAGGTGGTGCTGCCAGTGGCTCTATTTGGACCAACACTCAGAGGAGCACTGGCCCGGGGGGTTTAAATAAGATGACCCTCGGGCTCCGGAAACCCAAGGGAAAAAGAGGCTAGGTGGCAAATGGTAAAACCAAGGTTGGGCATTGCTGGAAAAGCTTTAATCAAGGCGAACTATCAAAGGGTTCCCATTATAACCCAACCGCGTAAGGAACGCAAAATCCGGGAACATAACACCGATATGACGGAAACTAGGGCGGCAAGAGTGGAACAAAACACTAGGCGAGAGGCCGAGCCTTCCACCCTTTACCAAGTATATAGATGCATTAAGATAACAAGTTAATATAATGATATCCCAACAAGTAAATAAATGTTCCAACAAGGAACGGCCTCCAATCTTCACCTGCAACTAGCAATGCTATAAGAGGGGCTGAGCAAAACGATCACATAGCCAATCAATGGTTTGCTAGGACATGGTGGGTTAGAGGTTTGACATGGCAATTTGGGAGGCTTGAAAGCAAATGGTAGGCATCGTAGCATTGGCATAGCAAAAGAGCGAGCAATCTAGCATAGCAAAGATAGTAGTGATTTCGAGGGTATGATCATCTTGCCTGCAAAGTTGTCAGAGTTGACTGGATCCTCGAAAGCAAACTCAACGGGCTCCTCGTTAGCGAACTCGTCTCCCGGCTCTACCCAAACAAGACAAACAAGCAACAAGGACACAATCAACCACGTGCAAGGATCAAACAATACGATGCAAAGATGGTATGCTATGCGGGATGCGATGCGGGATGCATATGCAAGAAGTGACAAGGAATGCATGAACCTGGCCTCAACTTAGGAATACAAGTGTGCCACTGGAAATATGAGATTAAATTGCTTGAAAACTATATAAAGAACGACGGAATCGGAGTTACGGTTTGGAAATGGCAAGCGATTCAAATATGACACCGGTCTGCGATTTACAGCAAGTAGCCATCTAAATGCAATGAGATGAACATGCTACAGCACCCAAACATGACAACAAAATACATGGCAGGGATGCACTCAAGATGCTTAACAAAAGTCTAGCACTGAGCTACGGCCAATTCATCCATTAACAGGTTCAAACAAGCATGGCAAAAATGCATATGGCAAACAGATCTCAGACTTAGTGAAATTAACACTTGTCTGGAATTTCAGATCAGGTAGCCCTCTTCGGAGCAACAAAACTACATGCTACAGGACCTGAACATGGCAAAATAAAGCATGGAACGGAGCTACTCAAAGAGCTTAACAAAAGTCCCTTAGTGACCTTGAGCCAAAAGGGATCAGAAAATACAATTGCAAGCATGTGAACATGGCAAAAACATAATCAGATCACAGACTTAGTGAAAATTGGAGCATGCTGAAAACAGATATCAAGTAGGCATGTTTACGAGCTCGATGCACTCACTACGGAGCAAGTCATGATAAACTAAGCATACGCCCATCAAGAATACACAAAATCCAAGCTAGACATGGCAAGAACAATAGCATAGCATGCACGGATCAACTACAACATCATCGGCAAAATTGCAAACAAGTTGGCAATCTGCCCAAATTCACAAAGTAGAAAAAGTAGAGCTCGATTGACTCAAGCTAGGGTGCTCCATAATTGCAAACAAGGACATGGATGGATAGAACACTACAAGATTAACAAAACATCCTTACTGATCATCCTCAAAAGAGGCACGGATCACTAGGAAACAACAAGAACATATGACAACATGATATAAACAGCTCAAGGACTTGGTGAAATTGCTAAGTCCCTGAAATCAGAATTACCAAGTGCACCACTTCGCAAGCTTGTGCTAGTCACCACACACATCACAAAAATACATGGGTTGCACCTCTGGAAAGATGGAAAAACCCTTAACAAAACATATGTAGAGCTCATGGGTATATCATGCACACAATAATCATGGCAAAAATGAAAAATATGCAAATGGAGTAGAAGATCTGACATTAACTCAAGTAGCCCTCTTCTAACAGCATTTCGGGCCTCAAGATGAACTCAAATGAAAAAGATGCAATGGAATGAAATGATGTACTCTCGGAGTTGAACATTTTGATATGCTATATGCCCAAATCGGAGCTACGGATGCAAAGATACGATGCTATGAACATGAGCACATGGATCTGAAAACTAAGGACTTAGGAAAAAAAACGGGGTCAACCCTAATCTTTCCAGATCTGGATCGGGGCACGCGGATCGAGGTTCGACGCCGTCCTCGCCGGAGTTGAAGACGACTGCGGCCGGAGATGGTGGAGCTGCCGGAGACAGGGGAGGCGGTGGCCGGCGAGAAGGGCGCGCCTGCCGGCGCCGTTGAACACGGGCGGCGGCGAAGCGAGGTTCGGCGGCCGGAGCGGGGCGGCTGCCGGCGCCGGTGAACGCGGACAGCGGCGAGGTGAGGTTCGGCAGCGCGCGCGGTGGATCAGGCGGCGGGGTAGGCGAGGAGGCGCGGGCGTGGATCGGAGGCGGCTTGGGCCGGGGGGCGGCTCCGGGCTCCCGCGGGCCGCGGTGGTGGGTGACGTGGTGGCGACAGGTGGCGGCGCCTCAGTTGCCGCGGGCGGCGGCGCCTCAGTGGCCGCGGGCGGTGGCGGTGGCTTGTCCGGCCGGATCGGACATGTCCGGCGCGGTGCGAGCGGAATTTTAGGGTTAGGGACGAGGGGGAGATCCGGATTCGGAGGAGGGGTCTATTTATAGGCATAGAGGGAGCTAGGAGAGTCCAAATGAGGTGCGGTTTTCGGCCACGCGATCATGATCGAACGCTCTAGATGATGGAGAAGGGTTTGGTGGCTTTTGGGCCAAATTGGAGGGGTGTTGGGCTGCAACACACACGAGGCCTTTTTGGTCCCTCGGTTAACCGTTGGAGTATCAAACGAAGTCCAAATGATACGAAACTTGACAGGCGGTCTACCGGTAGTGAACCAAGGCCGCTTGGCAAGTCTCGGTCCAATCCGGAAATGTTTAATCCGCACACACGAAAGAAAGCTAGAAATGACCACCGGAGGAGAACGAAGCGCTGGAATGCAAAACGGACAACGGGGAAAATGCTCGAATGCATGAGATGAACACGTATGCAAATGTAATACACATGATGACATGATATGAGATGCATGACAACGACAACAACACACGGAGACAAAAACCCGAACCCGAGAAAATAAAATAACTTAACGCCGGAAATGTCAAGAGTTGGAGTACAAATTGGGAAAGTAACATCCGGGGTGTTACAACACTCCACCACTACGAAAGGATCTCGTCCCGAGATCTAGGACTGAAAGAACGCCGGGTACTCAGAACGGAGGTGATCCTCGCGTTCCCAAGTAGCTTCACGGTCGGAATGGTGTGACCACTTGACTTTGAGGAATTTGATTGACTTATTGCGAGTCTTGCGTTTAGTCTCTTCAAGAATAGCAACTGGGTGCTCACGATAGGAGATATCTTGTTGGAGCTCAATGTCCTCGAAGTTGACGGTGCGGTCAGGAGTCTTGAAGCACTTTCGGAGCTGAGAGACATGGAACACATCATGAACATTTGCAAAGTTTGAAGGAAGCTCGAGTTGATAGGCGAGATCGCCTCTCTTGCTGACAATCTTGAAAGGTCCCACGTATCTGGGGCAAGCTTCCCTTTGATACCGAAGCGACGAGTACCTTTCATAGGAGAGACACGGAGGTAAACATGATCTCCGATCTCGAAAGTCAAATCACGGTGCTTACTATCATAGTAGCTCTTCTGACGGGATTGGGCTGCTTTGAGGTTATCACGAATGACTTTGCACATTTCCTCTGCCTCTGTGATTAAGTCATTTCCCAAAAGCTGACGTTCACCGGTTTCAGACCAGTTGAGAGGGGTACGGCACTTCCTGCCATACAGAATTTCAAATGGGGCCTTGCCCGAACTTGCTTGGAAACTGTTGTTGTAGGAGAATTTAGCATAAGGAAGACAATCCTCCCACTTCATGCCGAAGATCACACAAGCCCTGAGCATATCTTCAAGAATTTGGTTGACACGCTCGACTTGACCGCTAGTTTGAGGATGGAAAGCTGTGCTGAAGCGGATGTTGGTGCCCATGGCCTTCTGAAAAGAATCCCAAAACTTGGAGGTAAAGATGCTACCACGGTCTGAAGAGATCACTTGAGGAACACCGTGGAGAGAGACAATCCGAGAGGTATAGAGTTCCGCCAATTGAGCTGCAGTGATTGACTCTTTGATAGGCAGAAAGTGAGCCACTTTAGTGAGTTTGTCGATGACAACGAATATAGCATCATTGCCACGCTTGGACTTTGGAAACCCAGTCACGAAGTCCATTTCAATGTGGTCAAACTTCCATTCCAGAATGGCAAGAGGTTGGAGGAGACCAGCTGGCCTTTGGTGTTCTGCCTTCACTCTTCTGCAGACATCACATTCATTCACGAACTGAGCAATCTCGCGCTTCATTCGAGTCCACCAATAATCCTGCTTGAGGTCCTGATACATCTTCGTACTCCCAGGGTGGATGGAGAGGAGAGAATTGTGAGCCTCGTTCATGATCACTTTACGAAGTTCACCTTTGGGCACAACAATACGATCCTCGAAGAAGGGAGTGTCCTTGTCATCAAGGCGGTAGCACTTGTACTTGGGTTGACTCTTGGCAATCCCAATCTTCACCTTTTTCACCATAGCATCAAGAAGCTGGGCTTGGTGAATCTGGTCTTCTAAGGTAGGAGAGACTTGAAGGTTGGCGAGGAAACCTTGAGGAACAACTTGCAGATTAAGTTTGCGGAAAGCTTCACAAAGCTCGGGTTGATAAGGCTTGAGAATCAGACTGTTGCAGTAAGCCTTTCTGCTCAATGCGTCAGCAATCACATTGGCCTTGCCTGGAGTATACTCGATACTCAGATTATATTCTTGAATCATTTCGACCAATCGAGTTTGCCTGAGGTTGAGATTAGGCTGAGTGAAAATGTACTTGAGACTCTTGTGATCAGTGAAAATGTCCACTTTTCTTCCCAATAAGAGATGTCTCCAAGTCAAAAGAGCATGCACAACTGCCGCCAACTCGAGATCATGAGTGGGGTAGTTCTTCTCATTGGGCTTCAACTGGCGAGAGGTATAAGCAACAACTTTCTTCTCTTGCATCAACACTGCGCCAAGACCTTGGAGAGAGGCATCACAAAAGACCTCGTACGTCTTGGATTCATCAGGCGGAGTCAGAACTGGAGCAGTGATCAATTTCTCTTTCAAAGTGTTGAAAGCAATGTCACACTCCGGAGACCAAACGTACTTGACGTGCTTCTGGAGAAGATTAGAGAGAGGCTTCGCGATCTTAGAAATGTTTTCAACGAATCTTCGGCAATAGCTTGCGAGATCGAGGAAGCTACGGAGTTGCTTCACGTTCTGAGGAGGTTCCCAATTCACAATTGCAGACACCTTCTCAGGATTCACGGCAATGCCCTTGGCAGAGATGATATGACCAAGATAAAGAACCTCATCGAGCCAAAATTCGCACTTGGAGAACTTGGCGTAGAACTGATGTTCTCTGAGCTTATCGAGTACCAAACGCAAGTGCTTGGCATGATCTTCCTTGTTCTTCGAGAAAACCAGAATGTCATCGAGGTAGACCAAAACGAAGTCATTGGTGTAGGCGTTGAAGATGAAGTTCATCATGCGAGAGAAAGTCAGAGGAGCGTTGACGAGGCCAAAAGACATGACAGTGTATTCATATGAACCATAGCTTGTCCTGAAAGCCGTCTTGGGAATATCTTGCTCACGGATTCGAATCTGATGATAACCCATATGGAGATCAAGCTTGGAGAATACTTGGGCACCTTTGAGTTGTTCGAACAGCTCATTGATGTTGGGAAGTGGGTATTTGTTCTTGATGGTCTTCTTGTTCAATGGACGGTAATCAACACAAAGTCGGTCCGTTCCATCCTTCTTATTCACAAAAAGAACACCACAACCCCATGGAGAAGAACTAGGCCAGATGAGACCCATTTTCTCTTGAATATCGAGTTGCTTCTTCAGCTCCTTCAACTCTTCAGGTCCGAGCTTGTAAGGACGCTTGCACACAGGTTCCGTACCGGGCTCAAGATCAATGACGAATTCAACTGGCCGGTGCGGAGGCATTCCTGGAAGCTCTTCTAGAAAGACGTCTTGATATTCGCAAACGACTGGAATTTGCGAGATAGCATCCAGTTCACCCTTCTCATTGAGAGAAAAAAACGGATGGTATCATCACGAGCGGCAAAGACAATTACATCCTCAGACGAATGAGTCAATTGAATCTGCCTTGCAGCACAATCAAGATGTGCCTTGTGCTTAGAAAGCCAATCCATTCCGAGAATAAGATCAATATCTGAGTTGCCAAGAATCACCGGAGAAGAGAGAAACTTGTAATCGCCCAACGTGATAGAGACATCCGGAACGCAATTGTTAGAAGTCATTTGCTTGCCCGGAGACACAATCTTCAACGGAACAGGAATCCTTTCGGTCACAAAATCATGCTTGGCCACAAATGGAGTTGAAATAAAAGAAAGCGATGCACCAGTGTCAAAAAGAACTTTTGCAGGAACATCGTTAACAGGAAGGTTACCCATAATCACATCTGTCGAGTCCTCTGCCTGAGCTGCGTTCAGCAAATTGACCTTGGCGTGCTTGGGGTTATGCTTGACCACAGCTGTACTTGCCGATCTGACAGGAGGAGGAGGAGGGAGACGTCTCCGGTTGAAACACTTGTTGGCATAGTGACCCTTCTGTTGGCACTTGTTGCACGTGACCTCTGAAAGCGCACGGTGATACGGAGCACTCGATCTTGGAGGTTGAGACGAAGTCTTGTTCTAAAAGCCAGGGTTGGGTGGGTGGGAAGATCCACTGCCACCATTGCTCTTCTGCTGATACGGCTGACGGAACGGAGGAGGAGGAAGCCAATACTTCTGCTGCTTGGCCACTTGAGTAGAGGAAGAAGGAGTAACATCTCTGACTCGCTTCTTGGAAGCATCACACCTCAACTGAGCAGCCTCTTGCTTCAGTGCTATGTTGTAGAACTCATCGTACCTCAGGGGCTCAAAGAGAACAAGAGCTAGCTGAATTTCTTCTCTAAGACCACCTCTGAACTGGTATATCATGCTCTTCTCATCAGGGACGTCCTGCTTAGCAAAGCGGGCGAGCTTCTGGAACAACTTGCTGTAGTCAAAGACAGACAAAGAGCCTTGCTTCAGATTGCGAAATTCCTCACGCTTGCTTTCAACCACGCTCTGAGGGATATGGTGAGCTCTGAAATCTCGACGAAATTCATCCCAAGTGATAACACGTCCACCTCTGGAGTCCTTGTACTGCTGGAACCATTCTGCAACTTGATCTTTGAGTTGGAATGAAGCGAACTTGACAAAGTCCTCAGGCCTGACGTTACTGCACTCGAAATGCTTGCACAGATCCACAAGCCAATCGTCAGCATCGGTTGCCTCAACACAATTGCTGAAAGTCTTTGGCCCGTTAGCAAGGAACTGGTTGAGTGTAGCAGAGTGATTCTGATTGTTGCCTTGGTTCCCTTGGTTGCCTTGATTGCGCTCTTGAAGAATTTGCATGATCAACTGTGTGTTTGCATTGGTTGCGGCCATCACAGCTTGCCATGCCTCCGGGGGAGGTGGAGGTGGTGGCGGATCGGGATTCGGAGTCGTGCGCGTTGGAGGAGCCATCCTGAAGAGGTTGACATCCATTAGCACATTGATAGACAAACATTGAAGCTGAATCCAACGAAATGAAAATTGCAACATATAGTCTTCACATCCGAACAAAATGAACGAATGCATTCCTCTTGAAATGGTCACATATCCATAAATTGAGAAGCCACTTAGAATTTAGGTAGAGAAATAAATCAACAAGGTATGGATCAAGAACGAATAATCGGTAAGAAATCCCAATCTCAAACCAATATCCGTGGAAGAAGAACTAGAGCTACGAGAATTCCCACCTATGAAATTCCCGAACCTTTCCGGTTATGCAATCAGGTGTTGGGGATACAGGGGAAGCATAATATCTCACCCAAACTAGCAAATCCTACATCCAGCTGTATCCATCCTTCAACACATAACCAAGAAAAAACTTCGGAAACCATCTACCTCCACCTTCGAAAAGCATCTGTTATACAAGTTATGGCGATACTCCCGAACTCCCGCCCCAGTACTGGGTGGCGTCGAGGTTATCTCACCAACGAACTGCATAAAAGAGATTTTCGATGTCGACGTACTAAACTCAGGTATTCCAGAACTGCAATGATAAAATTATGACGACAACACCTCAGAGCTCAACTCCCCGGGACACTTCCACAAAACCCCTGACAGGAGGCACCAAGACAATGTTCTCATCATAAAACCATCGGAACGATTCCAAGGTACCCGCGTGATCCTAATTTTTTTTTGTGAAATTTGAGAAGAGAAGAGTCAAAACTATATGTTAGGATGCCTTACTAGAGCAATGAGGAGACTGGGAAGTAAAAAGAATTCCTAAACTCTCCGATATATAATTCCTAAATGACTCAAAACATTTTTCTAGACACAACTCGGCTGCTAAAATCGATCAAGCAATGGGGCTCCTAAGGTCGGGGAAGGCTCTGATTACCAACTTGTAACACCCTCGATGCGACTATAGCTCCCACGTGTCGAGGCACGACTTAGAGACATAATCGCATTGAAGGTATATGTCGAAAGTAAGGTAATCTTTACACATCCCATGTAATATAATAATAAAGGGGAGATAACATAGTTGGCTTACACTCGCCACGTCAATCAAGGTACATAAATAACATTACATCATCCAAACACTCATGGCCCGACTACGGTGCCAAAATAAAAGATAACCCAACATGCGACACGGTCCCGATCACCCCCAACTGGGCACCACTACTGATCATCAGGAAAGGAAACATAATAGCATTGAGAGTCCTCGTCGAACTCCCACTTGAGCTCGAGCGTGTCACCTGGAGCGGAATCATCAGGCCCTGCATCTGGTGTAATAGTAATCTGTGAGCCACAGGGACTCAGCAATCTCGCACCCTCGCGATCAAGACTATTTAAGCTTATAGGTAAGGCAAGGTAAAAATAAGTGGGGCTGCAGCAAGCGACTAGCATATATGGTGGCTAACCTGTTCGCAAAGAGAGCGAGAAGAGGAGGCAAAGCGCGAGCGAGAAACTAGAGAGCAACCAGCGCAAACATTACTCCAACACCGTGTCCACTTCCCGGACTCCGCCGAGAAGAGGCCATCACAGTATCACACTCAGTTGATTCATTTTAATTAAGTTAAGGTTCAAGTTATCTACAACCGGGCATTAACAAATTCCCATCTGCCCATAACCGCGGGCACGGCTTTCGAAAGTTCAAATCCCTGCAGGGGAGTCCCAACTTAGCCCATGACAAGCTCTCACGGTCAACGAAGGAATAGACCTCCTCCCGAGACGTTCCGATTAGACTCGGTATCTCGGTTCTTCAAGACACTTCGACAGGTTAAAACTAAACCAGCAACACCGCCCGAATGTGCCGACAAATCCCGATAGGAGCTGCACATATCTCGTTCTCAGGGCACACTCAGATGAACACTACGTACAACTAAAACCAACCCTCGAGTTGCCCCGAGGTGGTGCTGCAAGTGGCTCTATTTGGACCAACACTCAGAGGAGCACTGGCCCGGGGGGTTTAAATAAGATGACCCTCGGGCTCCGGAAACCCAAGGGAAAAAGAGGCTAGGTGGCAAATGGTAAAACCAAGGTTGGGCATTGCTGGAAAAGCTTTAATCAAGGCGAACTATCAAAGGGTTCCCATTATAACCCAACCGCGTAAGGAACGCAAAATCCGGGAACATAACACCGATATGACGGAAACTAGGGCGGCAAGAGTGGAACAAAACACTAGGCGAGAGGCCGAGCCTTCCACCCTTTACCAAGTATATAGATGCATTAAGATAACAAGTTAATATAATGATATCCCAACAAGTAAATAAATGTTCCAACAAGGAACGGCCTCCAATCTTCACCTACAACTAGCAATGCTATAAGAGGGGCTGAGCAAAACGGTAACATAGCCAATCAATGGTTTGCTAGGACATGGTGGGTTAGAGGTTTGACATGGCAATTTGGGAGGCTTGAAAGCAAATGGTAGGCATCGTAGCATTGGCATAGCAAAAGAGCTTGCAATCTAGCATAGCAAAGATAGTAGTGATTTCGAGGGTATGATCATCTTGCCTGCAAAGTTGTCAGAGTTGACTGGATCCTCGAAAGCAAACTCAATGGGCTCCTCGTTAACGAACTCGTCTCCCGGCTCTACCCAAACAAGACAAACAAGCAACAAGGACACAATCAACCACGTGCAAGGATCAAACAATATGATGCAAGGATGGTATGCTATGCGGGATGCGATGTGGGATGCATATGCAAGAAGTGACAAGGAATGCATGAACCTGATCTCAACATAGGAATCCAAGTGTGCCACTGGAAATATGAGATGAAATCTCTTGAAAACGATATAAAGAACGTTGGAATCGGAGTTACGGTTTCGAAATGGCAAGCGATTCAAATATGACACCGGTCTGCGATTTGCAGCAAGTAGCCATCTAAATGCAATGAGATGAACATGCTACAGCACCCAAACATGACAACAAAATACATGGTAGGGATGCACTCAAGATGCTTAACAAAAGTCTAGCACTGAGCTACGGCCAATTCATCCATTAACAGGTTCAAACAAGCATGGCAAAAATGCATATGGCAAACAGATCTCAGACTTAGTGAAATTAACACTTGTCTGGAATTTCAGATCAGGTAGCCCTCTTCGGAGCAACAAAACTACATGCTACAGAACCTGAACATGGCAAAATAAAGCATGGCATGGAGCTACTCAAAGAGCTTAACAAAAGTCCCTTAGTGACCTTGAGCCAAAAGGGATCAGAAAATACAATTGCAAGCATGTGAACATGGCAAAAACATAATCAGATCACAAACTTAGTGAAAACTGGAGCATGCTAAAAACAGATATCAAGTAGGCATGTTTACGAGCTCGATGCACTCACTACGGAGCAAGTCATGATAAACTAAGCATATGCCCATCAAGAATACACAAAATGCAAGCTAGACATGGCAAGAACAATAGCAGAGCATGCACGGATCAACTACAACATCATCGGCAAAATTGCAAACAAGTTGACAATCTGCCCAGATTCACAAAGTAGAAAAAGTAGAGCTCAATTGACTCAAGCTAGAGTGCTCCATAATTGCAAACAAGGACATGTATGGATAGAGCACTACAAGATTAACAAAACATCCTTACTGATCATCCTCAAAAGAGGCACGGATCACTAGGAAACAACAAGAACATATGACAACATGAGATAAACTCCTCAGTGGCCGTGGGCGGCGGCGGCGGCTTGTCCGGCCGGATCGGACATGTCCGGTGCGGTGCGAGCGGATTTTTAAGGTTAGGGACGAGGGGGAGATCCGGATTCGGATGAGGGGTCTATTTATAGGCATAGAGGGAGCTAGGAGGGTCCAAATGAGGTGCGGTTTTCGGCCACGCGATCTTGATCGAACGCTCTAGATGATGGAGAAGGGTTTGGTGGGTTTTGGGCCAAATTGGAGGGTGTTGGGCTGAAAGACACACGAGGCCTTTTCGGTCCCTCGGTTAACCGTTGGAGTATCAAACGAAGTCCAAATGATACGAAACTTGACAGGCGGTCTACCGGTAGTAAACCAAGGCCGCTTGGAAAGTCACGGTCCAATCCGGAAATGTTTAATCCCCACACACGAAAGAAAGCTAGAAATGACCACCGGAGGAGAACGAAGCGCCGGAATGCAAAACGGACAACGGGGAAAATGCTCGAATGCATGAGATGAACACGTATGCAAATGCAATGCACATGATGACATGATATGAGATGCATGACAACGACAACAACACACGGAGACAAAAACCCGAACCCGAGAAAATAAAATAACTTAACGCCGGAAACGGCAAGAGTTGGAGTACAAATTTGGAAAGTAACATCCGGGGTGTTACATAGACATGGTGGGACCATTCAAGATAGCACAAGGTGGTTTAACTCACCTACTTGTCGCAGTGGACAAGTTCACCAAGTGGGTGGAAGCGAAGCCAATTAAGAAAATGAACGGTCCGACTGCCGTGATCTTCATCACCGATATCACAATTCGGTATGGCATACCACACAGCATCATCACCGACAACGGCACAAATTTTTCCAAAGGCGCCTTGGCCCGTTTCTGCGCAACACAGGACATCCGACTGGACCTAGCATCCGTCGCCCATCCGCAGTCAAACGACCAAGTGGAGCAAGCAAACGGCCTCATCCTGTTCGGCATCAAGCCTCGGTTGATTGATCCTCTGGAGCGCTCGGCTGGCTGCTGGCTCGACGAGCTGCCAGCCGTCCTCTGGAGTCTGCGCACGACTCCAAACAAGTCAACCGGCTTCACGCCCTTCTTCCTCGTCTACGGTGCCGAAGCCATCATCCCAACGGACATAGAGTTTGAATCCCCACGAGTCACCATGTACACGGAGGAGGAAGCAGAAGAAGCACGACAAGACGGCGTCGATCTGCTGGAAGAGGGCCGGCTGTTGGCACTCAGCCGGTCCAGCATCTACCAGCAGAGCCTGCACCGATACCACAACAGGAAGGTCAGGCCAAGATCTTTCCAAGAAGGCGGCCTTGTGCTCCGACTGATCCAGCGAATAGCCGGCCAGCACAAGCTGTCGGCACCTTGGGAAGGCGCTGTCGGCACCTTGGGAAGGCCCTTTCATCATCAGCAAAGTACTAGGCAACGATTCCTACTACCTGATCGACGCTCAGAAGCCCCGAGCACGCAAGAGGGACGACTCCGGCAAGGAGGCAGAGCGGCCATGGAATGCAAATCTCCTCCGAAGATTTTACAGTTGATACAGTATGTACCACGCTACCTTTTGTATTAAAGTACCAAGACTTCGGGGCCCTCGAGACGAGCTCGGGGACTGCCCTCTTTTGTCTGTATGATAAAAATTATGCCTACAAGTATGTTACTCTTTGTCATGTCGCTTGGCCCAGGCTCGACAAGTCGACCCGGGGACTTGCCGCCTTGCACTATGAAATGCTTCCTGCAGCCGGACAAGTAGTGTGTAAACACCTAAACCCTCTTCTGTCAGAAGCCGCAGCTCGCAGAGTGACTGTACGGTGGGCAGAGGTAAGGTAGAATGGGTGTTCGCATGAAAAAGGGTTAAGGGCTCAAAGCATAAAACATAGCTCAAGACGGCTTCCAGCCTTTCTCGCAAACCGACTCTCGGATAGTCGAATTGTCGTCTTCTATCCAACTTGCTCAAACAATCTTGAAATCGGCTAAGTACTTGCTTTCCCAAAGTAGCCTAGCACTTGATCCAGCAACATTCTGCAGAGCGGCTGTCCGATTGGCAAGGCAGGCAACTAAGAGAAAGCGGCAAAGGAAAAAAGCCAAAAGAACAATGAGCAAGAAAAGATAGATATATATATATTTACATAACATAGGCCTTTGGCCGAATTGTCGAGTAGAGGTTCAAAATACACCCTGCGGGTGGAATTGTGCAAATTAACAAGTTCTTCAAAGACTACTGAAGCAGATAAAATGAAAGATACAGCGGCAGCTTAGGAGGCAGCAGACGGATTCGGAGGGTCGGAGGAGGCGCCAGCGTCAGGCGTCGGGGCAGCCGGCTGGCTAGTCTCGGCTTGATCACCTCCGGCGGCAGTCGACTCGGTCGCACGCGGCTCGTTGCTGGAGGTGCGGTCGGGCTGAGGCTGGCCGTCTGCTCCGTCTTCTGGTGCCTCCGCCTCGTCTCCATCCTCCGCTTCGTCCTCCTCCTCGACGCTGGAGCCAATCACCTCCGCCAAGTCTTCGCCGTAGTCTGGGTTCATCCCAAACCACTCCGGCGGTACCTCCTCGCCGTCTTCAGACCGCTCGGGGACGAAGATGCTGGTATCGGTGTACTCGGCAATCGCCGCAGCATGTTTGACGAGGGCGTCTTCCGCAGCCGCCAGCTCCGGCTGGGCCTCCGACCGAAGCGTGGCCAACCGGTCTAGATCCAGCCCCGGGTACCATGCCTTGACGAACTCCAAGGCCCGGCGCGCTCCAGCCCGGGCCGAAGAGCCCTTCCAGGCCTCAAGACGACCAGCCGTGACCTCCAGCCAGTTGGCCGTCAGGCTGGGGGTGCGCGGAGCCTGCACATCCGGCCAAAGGGCGGCAATCGCCTGGGCACCGACGCGTTAGAGCCGGCGCAGCATCCGGTGAGCCGGCCGGAGGTGAGCCTCGATGCTCAGGATGTGCTCGTCAAGAGTTCGGGGGGCATCGGCGGCGATCTCCGCGCCCTCCGCCCTCCAACCTTCACGGTCAGCCTCGATGGCTTGGATGGCGGCCTACGAAGAAGCAAGTCAAAAACCAGGAGTCGGCATGATCTAAGTCGGCAGCCTGAAGAAAGAAAATAAAGAGGCTCACCATCAACGATGTCTTAATCTCGTGGAAGCCGGAGGACAACAGCGCCTCCTTGTCAAACCAGGAGGAGCGCTCGCTCGCGAACTCGGCCAAGAGGGCGGTTTCCGTCTCCTCCGCCTCCCTTTGTGACTTCACAAGCAGCTCCTTCAGCTCTGCCAACTGAGTGGCCAGCAGATCGCGCTCTGTGGCGAGCTTGCTGCACTCCTCCCCTTTGGCGCGCAGGGCGGAGTTGGCTTCGCTCAGTTGCTGTTGAAGAGCAGCATTGGCTCCTGAAGGAAAGGAAGAAAGACAACAGTCGTCAATAAAGTAGGTCGCCGGGGAGATCCGACTCGGCTGCTCAGTAGCCGGCCCGAATCTCGGGGACTACAGCCCGCGGGTGCGCTAGCACGCCCCCGCAGAGAAAAAAGGGGGGACTTACTCCGGCTCTCCGCCAACTCGGCGGTCCGCTTGCCCAGCTCTTCAACGTTACGGTTTAAGGCAGTGACGTGGAGCTTGTGGTAATCCTGCGACAAGCATTTCAAACAAAGTTAGTACCCAGAAGTTCATCAATTGGAGTTCCGGGCCGCCTGCTCAGCAGCCGGCCCGAAACTCGGGGATTACACCCAATGGGTGCGCTAGCGCACCCCCACAGAGAGGAGCAAGAAAACAAAGACCAAAGGAAAAAAACATACCCCGACGGCTGCCCGCGACGCTAGGAACGCCTTGGTGCAACTCTGGAGAGCGTCGCCCTCAGCACGGAGCTTCGCCTGGATGTCCAGGAGCGCCCGGTTCAGCGGCCCTGTGCCGCCTCCTCGCACCCACCCAACAGGTGCGGCGCTCGTCGCTTCGGCGTCTAGGGCCGCCGAGCTGGCGGTGCTGGCTTCCAGGGGGCGGGGTGCCGAAGTCGCCTTCTCCACATGATGGCGCGTTGGCGAGCTGACTTGGAGGAGTAGCCTCGCCGCGGCCTCGTCTTCGGTCGGCGGCACCGGAGGGTCCGCTGGCTGCTCACCTTGTGCGCCTTCAAACGGCGGTGGAGGCGGCGGCGGAACGTTCGCGTCCGGAGTAGAGGGGTCGCCGCCTTCCCTCTCCTCGACAAGGTTCTCCCCGCCGGCTTCTCCAGTTGGCCCTGTGAACTCCGGAGGCGGCGGCGCAGAGTTCAGCGGGGTGACGAGCAAGGCCAACTGGCGGCGTGCGGCTTCCTTAGCCTGCTGCTTCGCCGCGGCAGCGGCTTCGGCCTCCGCCTTCTCCAGGCGGAGGGCCTCTTCTTCGTTGCGCCTCTCCTGCGCATTCTGCTCCGTCGCCTCCCGGAGGTCAGCAGTGGGGTCAATCTGACGAGTGGTGGTGGACGTCTCCGCTGACCCCATGACGGAGGCGGCGGCGACCCGCTCAATCGAGAGGGGAGCCCTGAAAAAAGAGGGGCAAGCAGAGACTCAGACAAATCACGAAGAAAGAATAAAACTTTGAAGACAGAATACTTACGCGGAGACCAACGGCGGCTTCTTCACTTCCTTATGGAACCTGATGGCCTTCGCGACTGCCTCGTCCCGCCGGGTCGCCGCAGTCGAGCCCTTGGGCTTCTTCGGCCGACTGCCGAACAAGGTCGGCACGGCCCTGCGCTTCTTCCCGCCGCCTGGAGCGCCCGGCGCGGCAGAAGAGCCCGCGCCCGGCTGGCTGGCTCCTGGCCGATGGCGAGGGGCGACTTCTCCCTCGGCGCTGTCTTCAGGCCAGTCGGCGAAGGTAGCCGAAGGCCTGAAGTCGCCTGCTGTCCCTCCTCCTCCCTCGGCGTCGTCTTCCAGAGCCGCCGCCCCCAGATCGGGGTCGTCGACGTCGCTCTCCGCCCGGTCGGCGACGAACTCACGGGCCGGCCCCAAGGTGCCGTCTGGTGGATGAAGAAGGGGATTCTAACCAAAGTCGACTGGTCAAAACAAAACTCGGCAAGAAGAGGACAATCTAAAGAAAGAAAAGAAAGGCGACTCACCACGGGCGGGGGGTTGGTGCGGGAGTACGGCTCCTTGCCGAATCGCCAGTCCTCCAGGAGCCTGCTGTCCGAGAGGTAGTTCACCATGAAGGCCACCTCTTCGTGAGGCATGTCCTTGGTGCACATCCGACTCGGGTCGCGGTGCCCGCTCATCTGGCATATCATGTGAGGCGGCCTTGGAGTGGGAGGACTCGGCGCGAGACGAAGGCGGCCAGCAGGTCCAGACCAGTCAGACCCTCCGACTGCGTCAGCACTCGGAGTCACGTGATGGCGCCGGCTCCCGCAGGTGTCACCGACTTGGCCCGGTATGACCAGTTGGGCAGTCTCCCAGCCGGCGGGCTGGCTTCGAAAGCCGGCAGATTGACCCAGTCGCCCCTCGTGGCGACGTTCCTGACGTAGAAGTAGGATCTCTGCCACATCTTCACCGACTTTATCAGCAAGATGGAGGGGAAGAGGTTGTCGACTCCTGACCTTCGCACGGTGATGAAGGCGTCGCATTGAGCCGGCACGCCCGCGGCCTGGGTGCCGAGCTTGGAGAAGAAGAACTCCCCCCAGAGCTCGAGAGTGGGGAGGACTCCGAGGAAGCCGTCGCACAAGGCCACGAAGGCGGACAGCAGCACCACTGTGTTGGGGGTGAGGTGGTGCGGCTGGATGCCGTAGAACTCCAAGAAAGACCGGAAAAAGCTGCTCGCCGGCAGCCCCAGCCCGTGCAGGCAGTGCGAGCGGAAGATGACCCGCTCGCCCTCCTGCAGGGCGGGGGAAATCTCCCCCTCCGGCGCAAGACGCACCTGCACGCGATCCTCGCCGGGAAGCCGACAGGTCTGGCGGAGGAACTCGATGTGGTCTTCATGAACCTCAAAACCGTCCTAGGTGCCGGAACGCACTGGGGGAGGCGCGGCAGCGGAGGAAGAACTCATCGCGAGCTGTCGCCGCGGCGTTCGCCGGAGCTTGGGCGTGCGGCGGAGCGAAGAAGAGAAGAGGAAGGAGGAGTGCGAGGAGCGGCAAGGAGGAAGAGAGCGAGGAGTAGTGGGAAGGAGGGGCGCACGTGCCCCCCTCTTCCCCCTACTTATAGCCCTGTGGGTTGCAAAGCCGAGGGGGCGGACGTGGGGATTTACTGCGCCCACAACCCCACGACCCCCATGATCCATGTAAAGTTACTGCGCGCAGTAACTCCACGGGAATCCCAACCGTCCACCAGGGCCGCAGCGGATCTGCTAGGGCGCTGAGGCGCAGTAGTGGCGGGCCCCGCCCATGGGCCTGTCCCGTCGCACGCGTGGGCTGGCAGGATGGCCTAGCCACGTGCCTTCGCGTGACAGGCCAAGAACGAGCGGCGGCCTGGAGGCTTAGCTAGCACGCCACTTAGAATCCCACCACGACGTTCGAAATACCGAACAACTCGAAAATTGAGTGAAGTCCGAGTTGAGCAAGTCCGACTCCTTCTAGACGGCCCGACAGAAGTCAATCAAGACCATGTGTTGAGCACCCGGAAAGAGAAACTGCTGAGGCTTCTCAGCCGATCGTCCGTGGCACCTCACCAGCTTCGGGGACTACTGTCGGAGTAATGGGCCACAGGTAGGCCAACCCGAGTCCCATAACCTTTCAAGACATCGGGGCAGGATGCACCCCTCAAGACCCCAGGGCGAAGAGCCGTCTCCTGAGGAGTCGATGGCAGGGCGGCTGACTGCCCGCTCACGGCCGAGTTCCAGGGACGACTTCCAGAGAAGCCGGCTTTGGGGAGTCGGCCGGCGACTCCAGCAAACCCATGGCCTCATCAAAGGGGACCGGGTAGAGGCGTGGCTACAGTGAAGCCCACTCCCGCCCCTTACCAAGGGCAGGCATGGCCACAGCATGCCGTACCTGGGAAGATCTCCGTGCGGCGTGGCACTGTTGCCTGGCCGGCCCTGACATCAGCACCATAGTACCAAGTCCTGCGCCCACGACGGCTTGTCTGTATGGCCTGGAGGCAGCGGGGCCCACCAGTCAGTGAGACCTCGGGAGACGGCAGGCGAACCGCCAGTCGGACCCGTCGGGAGTCGGCCCGAGGGAGTCGGCCGAGCCCTCCCCCGGGGCCCATGCACCATTAATCAAGATGAGATGGGGAATGGCCACAGTGATCGCCCGTCAGGCGGCGGGGCTGTTGCTACGACCCCATGACCAAGCCTGCGCCATCAGAAGCACGGCTACAGTAATCAGCGGCCGGCAAGACCCGCCCGCGGCGGACGCGGCCTGTCAGCTCCGTACCAGACCAGTCGGCGGGGCCCACCAGTCGGCGGGGCCCACCAGTCGGTGGAGAAGTCGGAGGTCGGAGGCACTGACGGCTGGGCCCGCACCCAGTCGAATTACCATTGTACCCCTGGGGGTAGGCCTATATAAACCCCCCAGGGCACCCATGCAAGGGGTGGGATCCCTGTAGTTCTAGAACATACCAGATAGAAGGAGAGAGCTAGCCTTGCCCTCTTCTACCACCAGAAATAGCTCAAGGAGCCACCGTGTAAACACTTGGCCATAGTGATCATGCGGAGACCCCGCAGAGCAGCAGTAGGGGTATTATCTCCCCGGAGAGCCCCGAAGCTGGGTAAGATTCGCCGGCATGCATGTCTTCGCCTCATCCCGTTTCCAATCACCGGCGATGTTCTACTCGCCCCCACCATGATAAGCCATCCGTTGGCATATGTCGCACCAAACCCCCGATAGCGGCGGTGGAGCTGTCCGGAAGGAGAGTCCTTCCCTTCTTGGACCCTTCTCCCCCCCCAGTTGGGGCGGCCTTCCTTTTCTTATCTCCCCCTGCGGGAGGGGGAGCATCTTCCTCTTCTTCCTCGTCTTTGGGGGAGGAGTGCGCCGCAGAGTCATCGGACGGTGAGTCCGACAACGCCTGGCGTCGGGAACTCTTTCGGGTTCCCTTGGCCTTCATGGTCTTCTCCGGCACCGTATAAGGAGGCGGAGTCAGCATATTCGCCAGAAGAGCGTCTGCTGGGCCTTCGGGCAAAGGAGCCGGACAATCGATCTGTCCGGCCGTCTCCTGCCAGTCCTGTCCAAGGTACGGGAGTTTAGATCCCGCATGGAGTCAACCTATAAAAAATAAATATCCTGCGAGAGGTAAAGCAGCTTACCGATTTGGCTTGGTGCTTCGCGCTGAATCCACGATCCTCGGTAATGGGAGGGGGGACCTCGACGCTTTTGAACAGCACCCTCCAGGCATCTTCGTGAGTTGTGTTGAAAAGCCTGTTCAGAGTCCGGTGCCGCGCTGGGTCGAACTCCCACAAGTTGAACTCCCATTGTTGGCACGGGAGAATTCGGCGGTGGAGCCTGACCTGGACCACATTGACAAGTTTGAGCTTCTTGTTCACCATGTTTTGAATACATGTTTGGAGTCCGGTCAGCTCTTCCGAACTACCCCAGGACAGGCACTTCTCTTTCCAGGAGGTGAGCCGCGTGGGGATGCCATATGGGAACTCGGGGGCGGCTGTCCATACAGGGTCGCGTGGCTCGATGATGTAGAACCACCCCGATTGCCACCCCTTTATGGTTTCCACAAAGGAGCCCTCGAGCCATGTTACATTGGGCATCTTGCCCACCATGGCGCCTCCGCACTCCGCCTGGCGGCCACCCACCACCTTCGGCTTGACGTCGAAGGTCTTCAACCATAAGCCAAAGTGGGGCTTGATGCGGAGGAAGGCCTCGCACACGACGATAAACGACGAGATGTTGAGGATGAAGTTTGGGGCCAGATCGTGGAAATCCAGGCCGTAATAGAACATGACCCCCGGACGAATGGATGGAGAGGGAATCCCAGTCCGCGAAGGAAATGGGTGAGGAATACTACCCTCTCATGGGGCCTGGGGGTGGGGATGAGCTGCCCCTCATCTTGGAGCCGGTGAGCGATGTCGTCGGGCAGGTATCCGGCTCTCCTCAGTTTCTTGATGTCTCCCTCCGTGACGGAGGAGACCATCCACCTGCCTCCCGCTCTGGACATGGTTGGAGTAGGTTTAGGTGGGAAGTGTGGACTTGGGCGCTAGAGCTCGAGTGTGCGAAAACGGATGAGCAAAGGAGGAAGAAGGCGTGGATAGGAAGGTGAATCCTTATCCCTTTATATGGGCGGACGAAACTGAGCATTCCCACTTGCCTGGTAAAACTCGCTTATCCCCCAAGTGCCGTAATTTGTGGCGCGGTTGGGTTACCCACGCCCGTATTGATGAGAATCCCGTAATAAGAGGACACGATCTCTGCTTTGACAAGACGTGTCGAAAAACTGCCTCGCGTTATGTGAGGGGCTGGTTAAAGGAAACGGTTCGAATAATCACCGGGCCATGACATAAAATCATGCTGCCAAAACAAGCCAGCAAATTAGATCTGTGAAAATATTATTCTCTCTATGGTGGAATGTGGAACTTATTTTGCAGGGTCGGACACTATCCTCGTATTCAAATTCTTCTATGATGTATTCGGAGAAGGAACCCGCCTTGCAATGCCGAAGACAATACTACGCGCAGGACTCATCGTCATTGACGCCTGGTCCAGGGACTACTGAGGGAGTCCTGGATTAGGGGGTCTCCGGACAGCCGGACTATATCCTTTGGCCGGACTATTGGACTATGAACATACAAGATTGAAGACTTCGTCTCGTGTCCGGATGGGACTCTACTTGGCGTGGAAGGCAAGCTAGGCAATACGGATATGGATATCTCCTCCTTTGTAACCGACCATGTGTAACCCTAACCCTCTCCGGTGTCTATATAAACCGAAGGGTTTTAGTACGTAGGACAACAACCATAACATACAATCATACCATAGGCTAGCTTCTAGGGTTTTGCCTCTCTAATCTCGTGGTAGATCTACTCTTGTACTACCCATATCATCAATATCAATCAAGCAGGACGTAGGGTTTTACCTCCATCGAGAGGGCCCAAACCCGGGTAAAACATTGTGTCCCCTGCCTCATGTTACCATCCGGCCTAGATGCATAGTTCGGGACCCCCTACCCGAGATCCACCGGTTTTGACACCGACACTCACCCTGTGCACTGTGCAGTCTGTCACCGCCGCTGTACATCACATTGGCGCCTCACCTCGTCTCCCTCTCCGCTCCCATAGCACCACTCCATCTCCATCACCTTCTCTGTCTCCGTCTCCATCTCATTGTGCCCCCGTGTACCGTCGCCTCACTCGCCTCCCCCAGTACCACTATTCCCTCGCTAGCCGCTCCAGCACCGACATCCTTCTCCCCCGTAAGTCAAGCCCCCTTCCAAACTCCACCATAGCCGAACGCGAACCGCGCAGCATCCATATGAGCCGCGCTTGGAGCAATCTCCCCAGTGACATCCTCGACCTCTGTTGTTCGTGTATGGATATGTTGAGCGCCTTGCGGCTGGCTGCATGCTCGAGTTACAAGACACCCTGCTTGCTGCTATTTGGTCTTGCGAGATTGGCTCACCATGATACAGACTTGTGCATGATGCCCCTTGACTTCAATCCGATCTCCATTAGCCGAAACTTGTTTGCAGGTATGTAGTGGGTCGCCGTACATCATTTCCCTCGACATCGATCCGATCACCATTGCCCGAAACTTCTTGGAAGGTATGTACTGGGTCGGCATGAACTCCCACTGGATGGCTGCCTTCAGAGAAGATGGCAAAAAGTTGGTGCTCATGAACTTCCAGACCTCCCATGAGATTATCCTTCCTCCGTTGGATTATATAGAGTATTACCATCGCGGTCCAAGTCATCTAGATTACTACGTCAGTTGGACGGACCTTGTTTTGCAGAAGATTGTAATCTGCCAAGTGCCCACACGACATGCAAATTACGTAGACTTCAAGCTAATTGCCTTGTTCGACCGCGGACTCGCCTATCTTTACGTCGGTTCCTTCTTTAGCTGGAGACAACTCAGCTCGCAGTGGATCATCGTCAAAGCTGATACACACTTCTGTGATGCTATTGAACACAATGGCATCATCTACGCGATCGACAAAGCAGATGGCACCACGTATTGCTGGAACAACGCGTGTAAGTTGTTTCCGTCTCATGTTAATGATGACGCCATGACACTGTTTGAAATTTGTGTGATGATTGGCATATCCCTGTTTAAGCAGAATTTGAGTAGAACTATGGCAATGTATTAGAGACGTCGTAAATCAGCTATATTTGGAATGAGTTAATTCATGCGATTGTGACCATGTCATTACAGCCAATTTGTACCCTGAATAATCAAACGGTTAGGAATATGTGGATATTATCCTTATTTTACAGTAATCTATATACTACTACTAAATATGAGTGTGTATCAATGGCCATGTTAGTTTCCTCATTTTCATGATGTAGAAACATGTACCACACTGTTGGTTTCATCTAACCATACATTAGGCAAGTAAATGTGCATATGGAGAACTCTATATTTGGAAGTACTGAAATCCTGCAATGCTTACCATGTGTACATACCTATATTCGCCCTTCAGCAATCAATGGCTAGAATAATATCCTCACAAAAATTTTGCCCAGAGAACACGAGTATATAACAATGCATGGTCTGTTAGTTACCTTGAAGAATTTGTTTGTGAGGACAGAACATGATTACATAACATGCATGACATGGTAGTTTCCTGTGAAGAATCGATTGCGAGATAACATGAGTATAACCATGCATGGCACTTCTATATTTTCGAACCCAGTATACATTTCCCTGTATTTTCCTCCTGGTTCCAACAGGGACATATCAATGCTGTTACTTGCATTATCCTACTCATACTCTGAACAATGCTAATCTTACATTAGCAATGCATGTCCTTTTTGATATGATGCAGTGTCCCTACGGTTACTGCCCTTTGTAATCACACCACCTTTGCCAAAAACAGGGAAGCACAACTGGTTCCTCGCTCGATCAGACAACGGCAAAAGACTGATGATCATTCGGACACATGAGCCGGAAAAGTTATATTGCAAAAAACCCCACTGTATACAAGCATCGTGTAATACGTGAGTATCCGGACGGTGGTTGTTACGTCTATGAGTAGGATACCAGCTTGTTGGGGCCTTTAGGATTTTTTAGTTGGAGGCGGGTAAACAGCCTTGGTTCACACTCTCTGTTTCTCGGACTCAATTATCCGATTAACCAGGAGATCACCGTTGGCAAGGACCTTGATGGTAGAGAGGCTCTGTTTGCTATGGAAAACTATGTCTACACGGCGAGCCCTAGGAGTTCGGGAGCAAACTCCCCTGATTGTCAATGATACGGTCTACAGCCAAAAGAAGGTGAGAATGACAAAGGCATCCGGATTAACTTTGATCCTTGGATGTCTCAATTACGACAGGCAGTGATGTGGTTGAAGCCTTCAGGTTGATAGGTAATTGGGTTGTTGCATCGAAAGGGTGGAGTACTGGTGTCTCCGGATCACTGGTCGCTGAAGCGGGGCTGCAAATTATGATGGTGTTGGATCATCTCTTCGAATGACTTTGTTGGCTTTGCTGCTGGTTCTGGATGGGTAGTTCTTTCTTTTGTTATCCATATTCCTTGTCATTTGGTCATCCTCGTCTATGTCACTCTTACTATGTAATAGCTGCTTCTGTTTAGAATGTCATTCTCGTCTGGATCACGAGAGTCTGAGCGCTGCAGATGGGTTCATTTTGGTGGTGTAGCAAGACTTCTTATGAACTATCATGTCTTGCTGTTTATGTCAGTAGTAGTCACTAGTCAGTGTTTGAATGTTGTATATATCGTTGTTTCGAACTATTTATTGTCTCGAACTACTGGTGGGCTAAATGAGGGCATCACCATTCTCCAGTGTTCAGAGTATATCTCCTTTTTTCAAGTTATATAATTTGAGCTCAGTGTCTTTTCGATGATGTACACTTGTTTGGGCCAGTGAGGTGTCGTTGAATATGGGCTGAGTTGTAACGCAATGCCAAACATGTCAATTATGACTCTCAGGCCGGACTCTCAAAAGATCCTGAAAAAAGGCCGGGCTCTCCAAAAAAGAAAGAATAAGGACTCTTAGGCCGACATGTGAGCGCCGCCGGTGTTTTTGTGCGCTTGCGCACCAAGAGCATATTGGCGCGTGCTCGAAATTCATGCTACCTTTTCATCCGTAGTCTCCCACCCCTCCCCCACCTCTGGAATCTCGATTCCTACTCCAGTTCCCCCAAATCCCCCTCCTGTACTCCCTGTACTCAAGCGCACTATCATGTCGCCGGTCAACGCAGATCTCCGAGCCGGAGATCCTGAGGTCCGTCCTGCCTTCGATCGCTGCATGCTATCGCTCAACAGTGGCATGGCAGCGCTTGACGACCAGTTTGCCGGCAAAGTGCTCATGGTAACCATCAACGGCGACCGGCCTCCCGTCTCGCCGGACGACCTTATCAAAGCTCTTGGCATTGCGCACGGCATCCAAATAAGTGACTTGCTTGTCGAAGTCTGTCCGCCACCGGCTGATTTCTTTGTCAGGTTCCGGACAACTTTCGACTACAGTCGTGTGTTTGAATCTTCCCGGTGTTTGTTCTGCGATGGCGCATTGGTGAGCTTTGATCAGTGGCACCCAGGATGGGGCTCGGTGCCCTCTGAGCTTGAGTTTTTAACAAAGCTTACTTTCCATGGCATGCCTCGACGTGCTTGGAACAGCGAGTCCATGAACGAGCTTATCAACGACCTTAGAGGTGAGCTCATAAGTATGTTTGTTCCTCCAGATAGCTGGGCTCTGACAGTTATGGCATGGATGAAGAAGCCGTCCACCATACCGAAGGTGATTGGTGTTGAGATACTGGTGCAGGAACCGGGGTTGTATTATTCGTCGCCACCAAGGCCGCCGCGGACTACGTTAGGGATGTACCTGTATCGAGTGTTCGTGCATGTCAAAGAAGTGGTCAATCCATCAATCGAAGTCCTGCCGCCACCGCTGGTGCCAGGGTCTGTCGACGACGTCCATTACAGGAGTCAACATCAGACTTTCCCCGTGTTGCTCGGAATGATGGATGACACAGGGCCTACTCCATCGCGCGGCGGAGGCCACTGCTTCTTTGGGAGAAGAGGCAGGGCTGGCTGCCTGGATGTGCTCTAATTTGAGGTAACAACTGAATCTTGTCAGATACTAGTTAAATCCGAGCTATGGGTGTGAAGCACTGATATGCCAGTACATTTGATTGTGACCTGTTCTAATTTTGTACCTGAACTTTTTTTAGAAAGGGTTGTACGTCAACTTAATGTGCTAGCAGAACTTATTGTGTTGTCTGTCTGTTTTCTTTGCACAACATTCAAGATATTTCCCCGTCATTGATAAATATGATGAACTGTTATGTACGACTTTGTTGGTTTAAACATAGCCCTTCCCGTAGCGATCCACTGCTTCCATCCTGATTGTGCCGCCTGCGTGAAATTTTTGTATGCAAGTTCAGTGCGCTATGATGTTCTATCTGATTGTGTCAACTATATAAGTTTTTACTAAGCATCAGCAATGCATATGGCTGAAAGATGTATTTACGAGCATCGACCGATGGGTCTCTCACTCTCTCTCACACACACACACGCGCACACACACGCGCACACGCGCAAGTGGGACCCGTTGAATTATTTATTTGCTCGTGACAGCTTTTAATTAGGTTCCACTGTAATCTAACTTTTTTCTTAAGTTATTAATTGAGCTCAGTGACTTCGAAAAGTTGTACAGAATCCTTGTTTGGGCCTTTCCGGCGTCGCTGAATGTGGGCTGAGTAACCATGTTAGGTTGTACTGTACTACACAGGCCTTTTTTCAACATCAGCAATGCAACTGGGCCGACAGTTGTACACAATATCCGGGTCAACCTGTTATTCTCTACCCCGCTGGGCTGCAAACTTTCCTAGGAGGTATGCATTAGGCTTAACAAGAAAATGGACTATAAGAAATAATAAATGGGATGTAATTATAATAACTAGACAGTTACTATGAACCAAACACGTAATTAGTTTGAAAAATATATTATTTTTGGAATTTGAAAATTTTAATTTCATTACTTGTTGCGCGTGCAATATTTCGTTGGATTTTAACGTAATACAACTTTATTTTGAAATTATATTTAACCTGACTATAAATTTTGGATAAAAATATTTCGGATCCCATCAAAATGTGGGAATTCTTTTTTGAATTCTGTTTTGAGCGGTTGTTTGAAATTATTAATCGTTGTCCTAGCTAGAAGTTGGGATGTACTTTTAACAAACTGTAAATGGGCTGTAGTAAATTACATTAGAATTAAAAAATGGGTTGTACATTCTTACAAATCGCAAATGGGCTATATGTTCTCTGCCAAATCTGAGTTGTGGGCCTACTAAGTTGACGCGTACCAAGGGCTTTGTCAACTTAGTCAATATAAACGATTCTAGTTGCAGTGATCGTACGATGTCCATCCAACAGCCGTAGTGCTTCTTCAACCTCTGGTCTTCTTGCTCCAGCCGCCCAAAGCAGCGCCGGTCGTGTCACGTGCTCCTGCCTCCCGTGGCCGACTGTGATGCCGCGGAGGCCTCACCGCCCCGTACTACTCCCACCGCTGGCCAGGCCATCCCTCTACTCACCCACACCCCCTGTTATTCTGCGGCGACGGCAGCCTCACACCGCAGCCGAACCAGTGAACCCTCGTACTCCTCTCCGCGTAGGCTTCCACTATTGTGTCTTCCCCGGCTCTGCGTCGTCCCCTTCCTAGGCCTCGCCGTCGTCCAGACCACCGCCCTGGTGCTCTCAGTGCGGCGTGGTCAACGTGGTCAACGACCGACTTCCATCGGAAGAGTACTGTACGTGGAGAGGCTGACAGCTGGGTCCAGGCGGCCGCAAGGAAGTGCCTCCTTATTACACGCAAAATAATTATTCCTCCACCTGATAGCAGGGACCCACCGGACGGGCCACCTTATTTTGCGAAAAAAACATTTACCCACTGACTGCTGGGACCCACCGGACGGGCCAGCGTATTTCGCGAAAAAAAATGTTCCCCCCGCTGTCAGCTCGGACCCACCGAAAGTGCCTCCTTATTACGCAGAAAAAAATGAATACTCCTGCTGCTAGCTGGGACCCACCATGGTGGGAGGCTGACTTGTGGGCCTACTAAGTTGACTAGGATGGGGGCCTTTGTCAACTTTAGTCAATATGAATGATTCTAGCTGCAGTGACCGTACGATGTCCATCCAACGGCCGTAGTGCTTCTTCAACCTCTGGTCTTCTTGCTCCAATCGCCCAAAGCAGCGCCCGTCGTGCCGCATGCTCCTGCCTCCCGTGGTCGGCTGTGCTGCCGTGGAGGCCTCATCGCCCCCTACTATTCCCACCGCTGGCCAGGCCCTGCAGCGACGGCAGCCTCACACCGCACCCGAACCAGTAAACCGCGTCTTCCTCGGCTCCCCGTCGTCCCCTTCCTAGGCCTCGCCATCATCCACCGCCCTAGTGCTCTCGATGCGGCGTGGTCAACGTGGTCAAGGAATGACTTCCATCAGACGTGGATTGTACGTGGAGAGGTTGACAGTTGGGTCCACGGCCGCAGCAAGGAAGTGCCTCCTTATTACGCGGAAAATAATGATTCCTCCACCTGATAGCTGGGACCCACCGGACGGGCCACTGTATTTCATGAAAAAACGTTTGCCCTTGACTGCTGGGACCCACCAGCTACATCTTCGCACGCAAGGAAGTGCGTACGGGCGGGGTCTCGAATGCCTACTTGCGCATACGTACGGCCAGGGCTCATGTACATGGCTGGGTCAGAACGGAGAAACAGCGTCATCGTTGTGTTCATGGGGAGGCAATAAAATGCGTCGTGTTCATGGGGAGGCAACGGAATGCGTCGTGTTCATCAGGAGGCAACGAAACGGGTGGGAGCCAACTGGCTGGGTCAGAACGTAATGCGTGGTTGTGTTCATCGGGAGGGCTTGGACGGAACAGGCGATGGAAACGAGGCATGGCGTACCACACAATGGAGATAAAGGACCTCCTATGTTTGGAACGGGGTCCTGTTGATCGGGAGGGGTCTGGCGTACCGCAAAACGGAGGAAACGGACCTCCTACGGTCGAAATGGGGATCCTGTTGATCGGGGGGGTGTGGCATACCGCAAAACGGACCTCCTACGGTCGAAACGGGGGTCATGTTCATCGGGAGGGGTGTGGTGTACCGCAAAACGGACGAAACGGACCTCCTACGGTCGAAACGGGGGTCCTGTTCATCGGGAGGGGTGTGGCGTACCGCAAAACGGGACTCCATGGGATACTGTTCATCTCCACCATCGACCTCCTCCAGCCTCCACGGGCTACCGTCCACCTCCTCCAGCCTCCACGGGCTCCTGTTCATCCAGCCTCCACCGTGCGCTACTCCACCGGCTACTATTCAACCACCCCTCCACGGGCACCCCTCCACCATCTACTATTCATCCAGCCCTCCACACCACGGGGTCCTGTTCAACCACCCTTCCACGGGCACCCCTCCACCGTGTACTGTTCATCCAGCCCTCCACCACACCACGGGGTCTTGTTCATCCAGAGGCAACGCCACCGCTCACTGTTCATCCAAACCCCCCCGCAACGCTCACTGTTCATCCCAGAGGCAGCATCGATCGGCTTCAGTTAGCAGCAGTAGCAAAGGAATCGCTCGATTGGGTTCAGTTAACAGCCATCGATCGATCGCTCGGGTTCAGTAACGCGTAGCCTGCAGTGCAATCGCTCGGGTTCAGTTAGAGCCCAACGCCTCGCTCGGGTTCACTTAGAGCCAACGCCTCGCACACACGTGCATACGTGTACGAGAGAAACGCGCATCGCTCGGCCCCCGACCTCCCACCGTAACCGGGAACTCCCCGAAATTTTCCTCCCCCTCGCTTCTACCACGGTTTTTTCCGTCATGGACGGCCCAAAGAATGTCATGCAGCTGCGTCTCCGGCCCGCCCAGGACGAAAAGCCCATTTTCTGTCATGATTTTTTGTCATAGAAGTAGGAGCCCACCACATCTATGATGATACCAGTTTTTTTCACAATTATCATCATAGAAGTGTCATATGTATGACAGAAAAAAAAATTGTTCGGCCCAAAATGTCACGGATGTGTCTTTTTTTGTAGTGCAAGCCGTGCCGATCAGGTTTTTCTGCTCGTTAATCTTAATGAGCTTAACGAGCCGTGCCTTAACGAGCACGAGCTTAACAAGTACGAGATTAACGAGATGAGCTGCTCGTTAGTCCACCCCTACCTACAAGGCCCATGCGCCCGGGGAAGAGAAACCCTAAGGGGGAGGGCCCTCCACTTGGCTTGGAGGGCACTCCTACCCCTTGCCCGCCGCCCCTGCCTTGGGAGGGGTCTAGGGCTGGCACACCCCTCCCTCACCCCTATATATAGTGGGGAGGTGTAGGGGGAGCCAACCCTTCCGCGCTTGCCCGTCTCCTTCCCGTTACTCCTCTGCGTTCTGTCAGTGCTTGGCGAAGCCCTGCCGGAATTCCACTTCCACCACCACCGCGCCATCGTGTTGGTTCAGATCTCATCTGCCTCCTCTCCCTCACTTGCTAGATCAAGAAGGAGAGGACACCATCGAGCTGAACATGTGCTAATCTTGGAGGTGCCATCCATTCGACACTAGATCGGATTGGATTGCGATTGGATCATGAAGAGTACGGCTACATCAACCACGTCACGATGCTAACACTTTTGGTCTACAAGCATATGTAGACACACTCCCCTCTCATTGCTCTGTATCTCCTAGATTAGAACTTTGGTGTTTTGTAGGATTTTTTTATTTTCATGCAACGTTCCGCATCAGTGGTATCAGAGCTAGGTCTATGCGTAGATGTATATGCATGAGTAGAACACAAAGAATCTATGGGTGTTGATGTTAAAATTGCTTACTTTCTTTGTATTATTTGGATTCAGTGGTATTGTGGGATGAAGCGGATTAGACCAACCTTACTTGTCCACGCACAAGAGACCGGTTCCATTGACTAACATGCAACTTGTATTGCATAAAAATGGCTTTGCGGGTGTCTGTCTCTCCCACCTTAGTTGAATTTGATTTGACAACGGCGTTCCTCGTAGAAGGTTAAAAGGCAACTTGTATATCACCATTGTGGTTTTGCGTAGATAAGAACGGTACTTATAGTTTTCCCTAGTAGCCACGTAAAAATTATAACAACAAAGTAGAGGACATCTGACTTGTTTTTGCGGGGCATGTTGTGATGTGGTATGGCCAAAACGTGATGTGATATATGTTGATGTATGAGATGATCATGTTTTGTAATAGGTTCCCGACTTGCATGTCCGTGAGTACAGCAGCCGGTAGGAGCCATTGGGTTGTCTTTAATTTATTATATGACATGTGTGTCAATGATTTAACACCATGTAATTGCTTTACATAATCGCTATGCGTTAGCAATAGTTGTAGAAGCAATAGTTGGCAGAGACGACCACGTGACGACATGATGATGGAGATCAGGGTGTCATGCCGGTGATGATGGAGATCATGCCAGTGCTTTGGAGATGGAGATCAAAATCACAAGATGATAATAGCCATATCATGTCACATATATTGATTGCATGTGATGTTTATCCTTTTTATGCATCTTATTTTGCTTAGGACGACGGTAGCATTATAAGACGATCCATTCACTTAATTTCAAGATAAAAGTGTTCTCCCTAAGTATGCACCATTGCGAAAGTTCGTCGTTTCGAAGCACCTCGTGATGATTGGGTGTGATAGACTCTATGTTCACATACAACGGGTGTAAGCTAGTTTTACACATGCGGAATACTTCGGTTAAACGAGCCTAGCATGTACATACATGGCCTCGAAACACGGAGGACCTAAAGGTCAAACATGTCATATACTAGATATGATCAATATGGAGGTGTTCACCATTCATGACGACCCCATCTCACGTGATGATCGGACATGGGTAGTTGATTTGGATCATGTAACACGTAAACAACTTGAGGGATGTTGATTTAAGTGGGAGTTCACTAGTAATTTGATTAACTGAACCAATTATCATGAACATAGCCTAAATGTCTTCGCAAATTATGTTGTAGATCAATGGCTCACGTTGTAGCTCCCCTGAACTTTTATATAGTGTTTCACCATCTTCTTGGAAAAATGAAGTGAGGTTTGTTCTCAGTTTAGTTATCTTCGAGCTTGGAAGGAATTTGGCCATAAACTTTTCAACACACATAATCCAACTCGTTATACTATTTTGAGGCAATTGATTATACCATTTCTCAACATAATCTTTTAAGGAAAACCTACAAAATCTCAATAGCATAAATTCTCATGAAACGTATTTTAACTTAAATGTCCCACATAAAGTGTCAAACATCATCAACTGTGCTTGAGGGTCTTCCTCTTGAGTTCCTGCGAAAGCATGTTTTCTTACCTCTGCAATAAGATCACAGTCAATCGAATACTCTTGGGCATAATTAGTAGGGTAAACTATAGGAGATCTAGAGACAAGCATTGGAGCACAATGATCTCTAATAGTCTTCTTGGGCTTTTGAGTAATCGTCATTTCTGCAAACAAAGTGTTAAGCTCATCTGTTTCACTATTTCATATTTTTCTATTAATGAAGTTGTTGCTCCTCAGGAAAATGAGAAATGTAATATGGTAAATACATTCTCCCTGAATGAATAGACCCCCTGTGCGTTACAGGAAGCATATACAATAACAATACCTGCAAAAAGTAGTTACGAAACAAATACTCTGCGCTTAGGTCCCGACAACGGCGCCTGAAAATTCCTTGGTACCTGCAGATCAAACATGGTAGTGTATCACTTCCGCAGAAGTATCCCAATGAGTAATCGTCCCAGCAAAGAGTGCAGGAGAGTATTTGTGGAGGCGTTTCTGTCACACACAAGATGTTACAACTCTTGTGTGAAGCACTGCTTGAGCTTCTGCAAATACTATTACTGTCCTGGGTGACTAAACTAAACATGCTAGTAAAAAGAGGATCTAAAGATGTCTACTAAATAACTAAATAAAGAATAACAAGAGCTTAAAATGTAAATGGTGTTTCCTACAGTGAAGAGATTAGGTGCAGAGAGATTTTATTTCATGGTAAGAATATATGAATTGTGCCAGTGTGATGGTAAAACCAGTTACCTTGTATTGCACTCATAGTGTTTGATATAGACTATCGGTAGGTGGTTCTCCCTAGAGTCATGAAACTCCTCCACTAGGGAACATATTTCATTCTATGGTCTTGCGTCTTCGCTGGCACAGAGTGGTCGTTTCCATAATTAAGATCGTAAGACCAGAACCAAGCATTAAGTTCAATGGATAACCATTATCTCATATTGTCTTCGGTTTTCATAGATATCTCCACCTGTCATGTCAGAGGTCACAGAGTTCCTAAACAATATGTGTTACCTGTGTAGGTCTTAAGATCATGTTGCCCGGGACCTTAAATTGGACAAAACGCATAGAGTTCACCACAGTATAACAACATACTAAATAGATCATACTACTACGAATTCAAATGACGACATATAGGATAGGCACATATCAATCTTACCACTCACTTACATCTCCCATCAGAAGAGGGGAATCAATCACAACAAAGAGAAAACCCATGAAAAGCATATCGATAATATTGGAGGGATCCACAATGAGATGAAATAGTACTCAAATAGTCTTGATATCAAATGAGATGGAGTAGAGATTACAAGTTCCAATCCCTCTTGCAATAGTGAAGGAGGTGATGATGATGATGATGATGGAGATGAAAGGACCTAAAACTACAATGATCTTCTCCTCTCTTGATCAGGATGGTGTGGCGGCTAGGGTACTTTTCTCCCCGTGGTCCCTTCACGAGATTTGCTTGTGTAGATGAGGAGGGGTCGTGGGCACTCCAAATGGCTGCTCAAACGAGCACGTGCAGTTGTATGAAACGCCGTCTTTCGTTCTGGTGCGCCTGTTGACAATGATCTCTTCGGGAAAGTTGCTCCAATTGACTTGATTTAACCAATCTCCTTTGGTTTCCTTCCAAATGTGATATTTCCAGTCATCCAAAGGACAAAGTTGATTTTCCTCTCTTTTGTTGGATTAGCATTAGAAATATTCAAATAATAACAAAAATCCAATGAAATAAAATGGAAATCACTATGAAAAACATCACAAATTCTCCAGCCATCAGTGTGCTTTGAAGATGTTTGTGAAGGTGTGGTGGTCACCTTCAAGACCAACCACGGGTGATTCGAGGCTCATCCGTTGGGGTGACTCGCAAGAGAATACGGTGAGCCTTATGTGTCAAGATGGCAATGGGGGCGGGGATCACCGGGGGGCATGTCCCCGCCCCGTTCCCCGCTAGCCCCGCCAACCTTGGCAAGGGGGAATAGTACCCATCCCCGCTAACAACGGTTACCCGATCCCCATGGGGATCCCCATGGGGACCAACAATAGCAAAACAGCAGTAAAAGAGGAGCACAAGCCACAATACTTTTTGACAGATTCAATCGTCGATTATAGCAACAAAATAACAATACATTGGCAGAACAAACCAAAATAATTTTGGCATCAATCTTCCAGTGCAGGAGCACAAACACATTACACAACAGTACATTAGCAGCACATACATAATAATTTACACAACAGATCACAGGTCACAGATGCATACGCACTACAAGAACTAACTCGATTGCTACACACTATAGGTCACTGGTCAGCTACCTACCCTGATGGTCTCGGCCTCTCGGTCGATGCAGATGCCTTTGCTCACTACTTGTGCTTGAGGTGGAAGAAGAGGGGAGTCACCGGCGTCGTTGTCGCCACTATCACTGCCGGTCGCGGTTAGCTTTTGGCCCAGCCATTGCTCGTCGCCGTCGCCATCATGGACTCACGAGGAGGCAAGGAGCAGGAGAGGGCGACGGTCTGTAGGACCAGATGGGAGGCGCGGTTGGTGCGGGGCGCCGCCGGTGTTCGTCGTCGTCGCCACTATCACCATCGCAGTTAGCTTTTGGCGCGGCCATCGCTCGCCATCATCGCCGTCGTGGACTCATGAGGAGGCGAGGAGGTGAACGAGGAGGAGGCGAGGAGCAGGAGAGGGCGATGGTCTGTGAGACCAGATGGGAGGGGCGGGCGGATGAGATGTCGACCGGTGCAGGGCGCCGCCAGTGGTTGTCGATCTAGGGATGGATGGATGAATGGATTGGGATGGATGGGGATTGGGGAGAGCGAGAGGGAGAGGCGACTGCGGGGTTGGAAAACAGACTGGAGAGGTGAGCGAACGAGTCGATTTAGGGTTTTCTTGTATATATACTGGGTCGCCAGTTTGACTGATAGGTCGGGTCCCGGGTATCCATGGAGCCTCCATAGAGCCAGTTTGCCCCCCATCCCCGCCCTGCTTGCTTCTCGGGTACCCGCCCCATTATACCCATGGGGGGGGGGGTGACCCCCATCACCGCTTCTTAGCGGGTAAATGCCCACAGATACCCGCCCCCCACGGGGAAAATTGCCATTTTGACTTATGTGGCATTCCGCAAGCTTTGGCTCTGGCACCACTCTAAACAAAGAGTAGCTCTTCCCCAAGGAAGAGTGAATTTTGGGATAAAATCCATGTCCTCATCCCACTTGTGGTTAATCCTTTCCCGCACTTTACTTTGCTTTGCATGCTTGTTAGCTTGCTAATTAGGTTGTTGCCTAGCATATTTAGCTATAAGCTTTCTTGTCAAATAGGTTGTGTTCACCTAGTTGCATATCTAATGAACCCTATTTATCCGCTAAACCTTAAAATTGACAAGAAAGATTAAAATTTCTAGTCTCCTATTCACCACCCCCTCTAGTCGACCGTATTGATCCTTTCACGAGTGTATGTAATCTGCTATCTGGATGCGCTTTATTACCATTGGTGGTGAACTTTGATGCCCAATGGATGTAATATGACGTAATTTCTTAATTGTATAGTCTAGGTTTATTCTTTGTCGTGATGCTGTAATTTATTTACTATATATGCTGTCGTCACTCTATGAAAAGGCTATAAGCTTCAACGAAAGGCAACGGGGCAAATGTTGGTATATATAAAAAAATTACGGTACCCAAATGGCTCGGCCCGCAACTCGCTATATATGGGCTGAAACATGGTTCCACAATCATCTCAATCCATTAGCAGGCCTAAAGGTAAATTGGCCCACTATTAATTTTGGGACTTTAATAGGCCGAGTAAACCACTCGCCTTAGTTGGGCCAGAAAATACATCGGGCTTTTAATAGGCTGAAAAATAGATTGGGCGTGAATCATGCCGAGCAATTCATGACCGACAGTAGGCCGAAATATACCTTGGCCCATGATTGGCCCAATTACATGACGAGCCATTAACAGGCAAAAATTTATCTCGACCCTTGGTTGGCCCAATCAAGTTATGGATTATAAGCAGGCTAGATGCAAAGCGGGCCATAAATAGGACCAACTATATCATGGTCCTTTAACAAGCCGATAGCTAGGTCGGGCTAAAATTTATTAATGAGGACTACAAGCCGTTAAGAGGGCGAAATTCGCTTTGGACCAGAAATAGGCCCAGATGCAGCATGAGCCATTAATTGTCCGAAAGCGAAACCGGGCCATCAACAGCCCATATGAATCAAGAGCCACTAATAGACCAAAACAAATATCAGGAAAAATAGTTAAACGGGCCTCTATCAGGACGAAATACAAATCGGACCCTCAACGGGCCCAAAAGCACAGTGCCTGTTAACGGTCGGATCTAATATGAGCCGTTATTTGGCCCAAAAATGGTAGGCAGTTAACAAGTCGGCCCATTAGTATCTGACGAAATCTTGTGGGCCTTTGGTTGGGCTAGCCCTTTTAACCTAAATGGTCCAATATTGGACCGTTCCACGTGTCGACGTTGTTGGGAAACGTAGTAGAAAACAAAAAAAATCACACCTACGATCATGTAAGAACAATATGAAGATGCATAATGGGTTGAGATCACGATTGTTACCGTCACTAAGTTGCAGCAAAAGAAGAATGTGTCGGTGTATATCATACTGGGAGCCCCTCGAACTATCGTTGAATGATCCCTCATACCATCCACGGACTGAAGATCGAAAGCACGACCTCTCTACTTGGTTGCAAGCATGCAACCTTCATAATCCGGCAGCGCTTTGCCGTCCAGAGCTAATCTTTGCCAGAGAATTAGAGGGAGGAGATTAGAATCACATAGGTATTCTAATTATGAGGACAAGAGGATTAGCGTAGCTCTAATTAGTCAACTTGGACCAACTAGAACTAGAACTAGAAGAACTAGAGGATGCTCCAAAACTTGTATATCAAAAAGAGCAAAATCCTCTTCTATATATAGGCTGGAGGGGGGCGGGCTGCCACTAAGGGGGAAGGAGCCCCCCTTGGTGCATTGGCCTAGGGGAGGAGGCTTCTAACTCCTCTCTTTCCCAAATTCGGCCTCCTTCTTGCCACTTTCCCACTTGGGCCTTTTTGGCCCAAATTGCCTTCCATCTCTTGGCCTTTTTAAGCCCGTTAATATTTAAATTAAATATAAAATGTTCTAAATACTTCTATACCAATATATATATATAAACATCTCTGAAAACTTTTTCCACCTATAGTAACACCCGGTATTACCAGATACTCACTGAAACCCTTCCGGTGACCGCAAAACGCTTCCGGATCCTCTCGAAACTATTCCGAATATTCAAGAAATAATTCCACAAATATATTCTCATGACTCCCGTCCTACTAACACTCAACAGATTGTGATGGCCTTAAGCTTGTGACCCCGTAGGTTCGCTAACTCACAGACATGGACGAAACCGTTCGGTCAATGACCGACAACAGGACCATGGACGTCCATATTGGTCCATGTGAGTACAAGAATTATATTCAAGTGAACCTTTGGTTATCATGTGGTGTTCCCTTTGCTTTGAAATACTTCACAAAACCTGGGATGCATCGGTATCCTCCTGAGTCATCCCCATGCTCACTATACCGAAATCCTCGTTACCGGTTTTGTTCTTCTTTCTCGTTATTGTGTTCCAGCATCCCTGTGATGGGGTCACCTATGTCTGGCCAGACGATGATTGATGCAGTAACACTGAAAGGACCCTAAGAATATCTCTCCATCGTCGGAGGAGCAAATCCTACTCCCGAGTTATCCGGCCACTTGTCAAACTTTCTGATGAACCTGTAAGTTGCCGTTATGATCACCGTGTTACACGTGATGTTTGAGAAACCCCAAAGCCCATCGTATGGTAAGAACTGACAACGATACTCTCATGGTCTAAGGAGAAATCTCACACGTTAACACTTAGTGTTATCACAATTGAATACAGACAATATTAATCCAATTCACAACAAACAAGTTTGGGTCCGTTCAATATGATTGTTCTTCCAACATCATAATCTCAATATTGTTTTAGGACTATCCTTACACTTAACGATATCCTAAGATCCGAAAAACATGATCACCAACAACACCTGAGCTAGTCCTAGAGGCAAGACTAGGAACCTTTTATTTAACCATTTATCATTCCACACGTGCATATGGGTTTTCCACTGAATTGCATATTCCAGGATCATAGCAGTTATAGCATAGAATATAAACTCTTTAATTATGAATATAGAAATATAATAATATAAATATTATTTCCACTAGGGTATATTTCCTACAGACATTTCATTGGCAACTCCTGTCCATTGGACAGTTGACATCTGTCGCAACGCCGAGCTGACACGTGGTACCTTTGGCGAATGAGAATTTTACAAGTGGAAAAACACCATTGGTCCGGGCTATTAACGGGTCATCGGATCCAAACCCACACCCGATAGCTTAACGGTGACCAGTTATGGTGGATGTGATGTCTACTACACAACCTTCTTCTTGTAGACTCTTGTTGGACGTCCAAGCGCAGAGTTTTGTAGGACAGTTGCAAATTTCCCTCAAGTGGATGGCCTAAGGTTTATCAATCCGTGGGAGGCGTAGGATGAAGATGGTCTCTCTCAAACAACCCTGCAACCAAATAACAAAGAGTCTCTTGTGTCCCCAATGAAGGAAATATGTCCTAGAGGCAATAATAAAGTTGTTATTTTATATTTCCTTATTCATGATAAAGGTTTATTATTCATGCTAGAATTGTATCGATCAGAAACTTAAATACATGCGTGAATACATAAACAAATATTGTGTCCCTAGTAAGCCTCTACTAGACTAGCTCGTTGATCAAAGATGGTTAAGGTTTCATAACCACATACATGTGTTGTCATTTGATAACGGGATCACATCATTAGGAGAATGATGTGGTGGACAAGACCCATCCGTTAGCTTAGCATATGATCGTTCAGTTTATTGCTACTTCTTTCTTTATGTCAAATACATATTCCTTCGACCATGAGATCATGCAACTCCTGGATACTGGAGGAATACCTTGTGTGCTATCAAACATCACAACGTGACTGGGTGATCAAAAGATGCTCTATGGGTATCTCCGAAGGTGTCTGCTGAGTTGGCATGGGTCGAGATTGGCATTTGTCACTCCGTGTGTCGGAGAGGTATCTCTTGGCCCTCTCGGTAATACACATCACAAGAAGCTTGCAAGAAAAGTGACTAAGGAGTTAGTTACGAGATGATGTATTACGGAACAAGTAAAGAGACTTACCGATAATGAGATTGAACTAGGTATGAAGATACCAACGATCGAATCTTGGGCAAGTAACATACCGATAGACAAAGGGAATTACGTATGTTGTCATAAGGTTCGACCGATAATGATCTTTGTAGAATATGTAGGAGCCAATATGGGCATCCAGGTTCCACTATTGGTTATTGACTGGAGAGGTGTCTCGGTCATGTCAAGTTCTCGAACCCGTAGGGTCTGCACGCTTAACGTTCGTCGACGATATAATGTTATATGAGTTATATGATTTGGTGACTGAATGTTGTTCGGAGTCCCGGATGAGATCACGGACATGACGAGGAGCTCCGAAATGGTATAGAGGTAAATATTGATATATAGGACGATGATATTTGGACATCGGAAGAGTTTCAGAGTGCACCCGGTAGTCATCGGGTCGCCGGAAGGGGTTCCGGACTCCCCCAGTAGGTGTATGGGCCTAATGGGCCATGGGGGGGATAGAACAGCCCACAAGGAGGCTGGCACGCCCCTCTCCCTGTCCGCCAACCCTAGTGAAGGAAAGGGGGAAGGCTAGCCCCTCCCGCCTTCCCCTTCTCATGGGAGTTAAGGAAGGGGGTGCCACCCTCCCCTGCCTTTCCCCGCTCACCTAATAAGGGAAGGGGGACGCGGCTTGGGGTGCCTCCTCTCTCACCCACCTATATATATGTGGGAGTGGGGCTCCACACATAACCACGATAATCTCTTAGCCATGTGCGGCACCCCCCCTCCACAGTTTTGTCCCTCGGACATATTTTCGTAGTTCTTAGGCGAAGCCCTGCGGAAATAGCATCACCACCACCATCACCACGCCGTCGTGCTACCGGAACTAATCCACTACTTCACCGTCTTGCTGGATCAAGAAGGCGAGGACGTCACCGAGATGAATGTGTGCTGAACGCGGAGGTGCCGTATGTTCGGTACTCAATCGGTTGGATCGCAAAGAAGTTCGACTACATCAACCGCGTTAACAAACGCTTCCGCTTATGGTCTATGAATGTACATAGACACACTCTCCCCTCTTGTTTCTATCCATCTCCATGGATAGATCTTGTGTCTGCATAGAATTTTTTTGTTTTCCATGCAACGTTTCCCAACACCCAACACACCCAATACAATGATAAATTATGTAGGTGCACCAGTTCGGCGAAGAGATGGTGATACAAGTGTAGTATGGATAGTAGAAATAGGTTTTTGTAATCTGAAAATATAAAAACAACAAGGTAACTAGTAGTAAAAGTGGGCCAAACGGTATTGCAATGCTTGAAAACAAGGCCTGGGGTTCATACTTTCACTATTGCAAAGTCACTCAACAATGATAACATAATTAAATCATATGACAATCCCTCAATGTATGATAAAGAGTCACTCCAAAGTTCCTATCATGGAGAATATAAGATGAAATTGCTTGTAGGGTACGAAACCACCTCAAAGTTATTATTCCCGATCAATCCATTGAGCTATTCCTGTAAGTGTCACAAACAGCCCTAGAGTTCGTAGTAAAATAACACCATATGATACACATCAATCAACCCTAATGTCACCTAGATACTCCAATGTCACCATAAGTATCTGTGGGCCAATTATACGATATGCATCAAACTACTTCAGGTTCATAATATTCAATCCAACACAAAGAACTTCAAAGAGTGCCCCAAGATTTCTACCGGAGAAACAAGGACGAAAACATTCATCAACTCCTATGCATAGATTACCCCAATGTCACCTTGAGAATCCACGAGTTAAGTGCCAAAACAAACATCAAGTGAATCAATAGAACACCCCACTGTCACCACGGGTATCCCACGCAAGACATACATCAAGTTTTCTCAAATCCATAAAAGTATTGAATCCGATAATAGTGAAACCTCAAAGGTAAAACTCAATTCATCACAAGAAGATAGAGAGGGAGAAACACCATATGATCCAACTCTAGTAACAAAGCTCGCGGTACATCGAGATTGTGGAAAATCAAGAACACGAGAGAGAGAGGGAGAGATCATAGCTATTGATACATACCCTTGGCCCTGAGGGTGAACTACTCCCTCCTCGTCAAGGAGACCGCCGGGATGATGAAGATGGCCTTCGGTGATGGTTTCCCCCTCTAGAAGGGTGTCGAAACAGGCTCCCGGTTGGATTTTCATGGCTATAGAGGCTTGCGGCAGCGGAACTTCTGATCTAGGGTTCTTTCTGGAGGTTACGGGATATATAGGGCAGCTTGGCGTTGGAATCAAGTCAGGGGGACACCCGAGGGGGCCACAAGCCCTAGGGGCGCGCCCTGGGGGTGGGCACTCCCCTGGCTTGTGGCCTCCTCAGTCACCTCCTGGCATAGATCTGGTGCTCCGTGGGTCTCTTCTGGTCCATAAATGATCACCGTAAATTTCCAGCCATTCTGAGAACTTTTATTACGACACCACGGTAGTTCTGCTGAAAACAGCGTCAGTCAGGGCTAGTTGTAATCAAATCATACCAAAACCATATAAAATTGTTGCAAGCATGGCATGAATACTTCATAAATTATAGATATGTTGGATACGTATCAGCATCCCCAAGCTTAATTCCTACTCATCCTCGAGTAGGCAAATGATAAAATAAAGAATTTATGAAGTGTGAATGCTACCTAACATGTTTACTAATGTAATGTTCTTTATTATGGCATGAATTTTCAGATCCATAAGATTGAAAAAAAAAGTTTAATATTGACATAAAAATAATAATACTTCAAGCATACTAATAAAGCAATCATGTCTTCTCAAAATATCATGGCCAAAGAAAGTTATCCTTACAAAATCATTTAGTCTGGCTATGCTCTATCTTCATCACACAAAATATTTTATCATGCACAACCCCAATGACAAGCCAAGAAATTGTTTCATACTTTTAATGTTCTTAAGATTTTCAATTTTCATGCAATACATGAGCGTGAGCCATGGATGTAGCACTATAGGTGGAACAGAATATGGTGGAGGTTGTGAGGAGAAGACAAAAAGGAGAAAGTCCCACATCAACTAGGCAAATTAATGGGCTATGGAGATGCCCATCAATTTCTATCGATGCAAGTGAGTAGGGATTGCCATGCAACAGATGCACTACAGCTATAAGTGTATGAAAGCTCAAAATGAAAACTAAGTGGGCGTGCATCCAACTTGCTTGGTCACGAAGACCTAGGGCAATTTGAGGAAGCCCATCATTGGAATATACAAGCCAAGTTCTATAATGAAAAAATTTCCACTAGTATATGAAATTGATAAAATAGGAGACTTTCTATCTTGAAGAACATGGTGCTACTTTGAAGCACAAGTGTGGAAAAGGATAGTAACATTGTCCCTTCTCTCTTTTCTCTCATTTTTTTGTTTGGGATCTTTGGCCTCTCTTTTTTATTTTGGGCTCTTTGTCCTCTTTTTTTAAGTCAGGAGTCTCATCCCAACTTGTGAGGGAATCATAGCTTCCATCATCCTTTCCTCACACAGGACAATGTTGTAATAATGATCATCACACTTTTATCTACTTACAACTAGGGCTGCAAACAAGTCGAGTTCGAGTGAGTTGGAGTTGGCTCAACTCAACTCATATTAAAATTCGAGCGAGCTCAAACTGAGTGAAGCTCAAGATCGATCCATAGATTATGACTCGTGCTCAGCTTGTAATGATCTTGAGTCGATCTCGATCTAGTTTCGAGCTAAATGAGACGGTAAAAAATATAAATTTATGGTGATCATTCCAAATTGATGAGGACACAACACGACACAACTTTGCAAGGCCATCTTGTCATGCTCGGGAGAGCTCATCGTGGTCTCTTGGGTGAACTAGAAATAGATGGTGGCCTTTGTGGACAAAAAACAAGGAAACGCAGGTGCATATGTTGAGAACTTTTACAAAAAACAACATGATATTTAACACATAGTCAACCATGTACCATTATTAGGCCTCAATTTTCTCTGTACTTAATTAAGCCTACATGTTTGATGGTAAATAAAATGGAGAAAAACCATGGATAACATATATGGTAAAATATTATCTTATTTTCATTTAATTTATGGCATGATCATTTAACATAATGATATTATGTTGAGTTATCGAGCTAAAATCGAGCGGGCCATTATTGGCTCAAGATCGGCTCGTTTCTCGGTCGAGCTATATAATCTGTTCAAACTCAGCTCGTTTTTTCGAGTCGATATCGAATCGAGCCAAAAAAACGAGTCGAACTCGAGCGGCTCATGATCCTTTCTTGCAGCCCTACTTACAACTCGATAGTAGAACAAAATATGACTCTATATGAATGCCTCCGGCGGTGTACCGGGATGTGCAATGATCAAGAGTGACATGTATAAAAAATATGAATGGTGGCCAAGCCACAAATACTATGCCAACTACATGATCATGCAAAGCAACATGCCAATGATGGTATGTCATAATAAACGGAACGGTGGAAGTTGCATGGCGAATATATCTCAGAATGGCTATGGAAATGACATAATAGGTAGGTATGGTGGCTGTTTTGAGGAAGGGTATATGGTGGGTTTAATGCACCGGCAAAAGTTGCGCAGTACTAGAGAGGCTATCAGTGGTGGAAGGGTGAGAGTGCGTATAATCCATGGACTCAACATTAGTCATAAAGAACACCGATACGTCTCCAACATATCTATAATTTTTGATTGTTCCATTCTATTATATTATCTGTTTTGCATGTTTAATGGGCTTTAATATACCTTTTAATATTATTTTTGGGACTAACCAACTAACCAAAGGCCCAGTGCAAATTGATGTTTTTTTTTGCCTATTTCAGTGTTCCGCAGAAAAGGAATACCAAACGGAATCCAAATGGAATGAAACCTTCGGGAGAGTTATTTTTGGAACAAACGTCATCTAGGAGACTTGGAGTGGACATCAAGAAAGAAGTGAGGAGGCCACGAGGCAGGAGGGCGCGCCCAGGGGGTAGGCGCGCCCCCACCCTCGTGGGCCCCTCGCAGCTCCACTGACATACTTCTTCCTCCTATATATACCCATATACCCCGAAACATCCAGGAGCACCACGAAACCCTATTTCCACCGCCGCAACCTTCTTTACCCGTGAGATCCCATCTTGGGGCCTTTTCCGGCGCTCCGCCGGAGGGGGAATCGATCACGGAGGGCTTCTACATCAACACCATATCCTCTCTGATGATGTGTGAGTAGTTTACCACCGACCTTCCGGTCCATAGTTATTAGCTAGATGGCTTCTTCTCTCTCTTTGGATATCAATACAAAGTTCTCCTTGATTCCCTTGGAGATCTATTCGATGTAATTCTTTTTGCGGTGTGTTTGTCGAGATCCAATGAATTGTGGGTTTATGATCAAGATTATCTATGAACAATATTTGATTCTTCTCTGAAATCTTTTATGCATGATTTAAATATCTTTGCAAGTCTCTTCGAATTATCAGTTTGGTTTGGCCTGCTAGATTGATCTTTCTTGCAATGGGAGAAGTGCTTAGCTTTGGGTTCAATCTTGCGGTGTCCTTTCCAAGTGACAGCAGGGGCAGCAAGGCACATATTGTATTGTTGCCATCGAGGATAAAAAGATGGGGTTTATATCATATTGCTAGAGTTTACCCCTCTACATCATGTCATCTTGCCTAATGCATTACTCTGTTCTTATGAACTTAATACTCTAGATGCATGTTGTATAGCGGTCGATGTGTGGAGTAATAGTAGTAGATGTAGAATCATTTTGGTCTACTTGTCGCGGACGTGATGCCTATATACATGATCTTGCCTAGATATTCTCATAATTATTCGCGTTTCTATCAATTGCTCGACAGTAATTTGTTCACCCACCGTAGAATTGGCTATCTTGAGAGAAGCCACTAGTGAAACCTATGGCCCTCGGGTCTATATTCCATCATATTATTTTCCTATCAACTTGCTATTTCTATCATTGTTTATTTTGCAATCTTTATTTTCCAATCTATATAATAAAAGTACCAAACATATTTATCTTATTATCTCTATCAGATCTCACTCTCGTAAGTGACCGCGAAGGGATTGACAACCCCTTTATTGCATTGGTTGCGAGGTTCTTGTTTGTTTGTGCAGGTACTAGGAGACTTGCGTGTAATCTCCTATTGGATTGATACCTTGGTTCTCAAAAAATGAGGGAAATACTTATGCTACTTTGCTGCATCACCCTTTCCTCTTCAAGGGAAAACCAACGCATGCTCAAGAGGTAGCAAACACACATACTGATGACCCACAAGAATAGGCGATCTATCTTAGTCCATTCGATAAGTAAGAGTGTCGAACCCAACGAGGAGCAGAAGGAAATGATAAGTAGTTTTTAGTAAGGTATTCTCTGCAAAGCACTAAAATTATCGGTAACAGATAGTTTTGTGATAAGGTAATTTGTAATGGGTAACAAGTAATAAAAGTAAATAAGGTGCAGCAAGATGGCCCAATCCTTTTTGTAGAAAAGGACAAGCCTGGACAAACTTTTATATAAAGGAAAGCGCTCCCGAGGACACATGGGAATTATCGTCAAGCTAGTTTTCATCACACTCATATGATTCACGTTCGGTACTTTGATAATTTGATATGTGGGTGGACCGGTGCTTGGGTACTGCCCTTACTTGGACAAGCATCCCACTTGTGATTAACCCCTCTTGCAAGCATCTGCAACTACAAAAGAAGTATTAAGGTAAACCTAACCATAACATGAAACATATGGATCCAAATCAGCCCCTTGCGAAGCAACGCATAAACTAGGGTTTAAGCTTCTTTCACTCTAGCAACCCATCATCTACTTATTCCTTCCCAATGCCTTCCCCTAGGCCCAAACAATGGTGAAGTGTCATGTAGTCGACGTTCACATGACACCACTAGAGGAAAGACAACATACATCTCATCAAAATATCGAACGAATACCAAATTCACATGACTACTTATAGCAAGACTTCTCCCATGTCCTCAGGAACAAACGTAACTACTCACAAATCATATTCATGTTCATAATCAGAGGGGTATTAATATGCATAAAGGATCTAAACATATGATCTTCCACCAAGTAAACCAACTAGCATCGACTACAAGGAGTAATCAACACTACTAGCAACCCACATGTACCAATCTGAGGTTTTGGGACAAAGATTGGATACAAGAGATGAACTTTGAGAGGAGATGGTGCTGGTGAAGATGTTGATGGATATTGACCCCCTCATGATGAGAGGATCGATGGTGATGATTTTCCCCTCCCGGAGGGATGCTTCCCCTGCAGAACAGCTCGCAGAAGCCCTAGATTGGTTCTGCGAAGGTTCTGCCTCGTGGCGGCGGTGCTTCGTCCCGAAAGCTTGCTTATGATTTTTTCAGGGCGAAATACTTCATATAGCCAAAGATGGGCACCGGAGGCCTGTCAGGGGGCCCACGAGACAGGGGAGCGCGCCCATGGGGGTAGGGCGCGCCCCCACCCTCGTGGATGGTGGGTCGCCCCCCTGTGGTGCTTCCTTCGCCCAATATTTTTTATATATTCTAAAAATGACTTCCGTGGAGTTTCAAGACTTTTGGAGTTGTGCAGAATAGGGGGCTGTTCGGTAATCCTCCCACTCCATGAAATCTCAGGATCCGCGGAGCGCCTCCTTCCCCACTCCGCGATTTTGAACTGCCGCTCCTCCAACTCCGGGAGCGGAGTTGTGGAGAGGAGGGAATCCGAACAGGCCTTAGGTCTCTAATATTTGCTCCTTTTCCAGCCCACATACTCAACTTCATTGAAACTTCAGCATGTCCACATATGGTGATGATTTCTTATGCTAAAGTAACAATTCATTCACAATTTCAAGTATGAATCAGAAACTTCATTGAAAATGAACAAACTATAATCCCAGTCATTGAAGCAATAGCAATTTATCATAACATCGGAAAGAGTCAATATAAGAGCTTTTCAGCAAGTCCACATACTCAACTATCATTTAGTCTTTCATAATTGCTAACACTCATGCAATACTTATGGGTATGAAGCTTTAATCAGACACAGAGAAAGATAGGGGCTTATAGTTTTGCCTCGCAACCTTTTTACCTCAAGTGTAATGTCAACAATAATAGTTTATGAAAACCCACATCCAATTAGCTATATATATATATCAGGATCTTTCCAACACATAGTGCTTGCTAAAGGATAAAATGTAAAAAGGAAAAGTGAAGATCACCATGACTCTTGTATAGAGTATAAGACAAAAATAAAAGATAGGCCCTTCGCAGAGGGAAGAAGAGGTTGTCATATGTTTTTATGGTTGGATGCACGAAATCTTAATGCAAAAGAACGTCACTTTATATTGCCACTTGTGATATGGACCTTTATTATGCAGTCTGTCGATTTTATTTCTTCCCCATCACAAGATCGTATAAAGCTTGTTTTCTCCACACTAATAAATCATACATATTTAGATAGCAATTTTTATTGTTTGCAACAATGACAACTTACTTGAAGGGTCTTACTCAATCCATAGGTAGATATGGTGGACTCTGATGGCAAAACTGGGTTTAAGGATAATTGGAAGCACAAGTAGTATCTCTACTTGGTGCAAAGAATTTGGCTAGCATGAGAGGGAAAGGCAAGCTCAACATGTTGGATGATCCGTGAAAATATAATTTATTTCGTATGTAAGAAAACATAACCCATTACGTTGTCTTCCTTGTCCAACATCAACTTTTTAGCATGTCATATTTTAATGAGTGCTCAGAATCATAAAAGATGTCCAAGATAGTATATTTATATGTGAAAACTTCTCTTTCTTTATTATTTCCTATTAATTGCAACGATGACCAAAACTATGTTTGTCAACTCTCAACAACTTTTATTCATCATACTCTTTATAAGTGAAGTCATTACTCTCCATAAGATCAATATGAACTCTTTATTTCTTTTTATTCTTTCTCTTTTTTCTCAAGGTCATAGCAAGATAGCAAAGCCCTTGACTCAACACTAATCTTTATTATATATAGCTCACAGACTTGATTACATAGAAGGACCATAAAGCAAAACTTAAAATTAGATCATACTAAAACTTTATTCTACTAGATCAAGATATAACCAATAGATAGAACTAAGAAAAACGGTAAAGATAAAAGTGTGATGGTGATAAGATACCGGGGCGCTCCCCCAAGCTTGGCAGTTGCCAAGGGGAGTGCCCATAGACATGTATTTATGTCTCTTTCTTCCGAGGTGAAGGAGATTGTGATGATGATGATGACAATTGTGCCTTTAGCCTTTTCATATTGTAATTGAGAAGAGCGATCTCCTCCTTTAAATCATCAACCTCCGATTCCAGCTTCAAGATCTTGTCACATAAATCTCCTTTGCTTTTCTGCCAAAAACGAGAAGGAATAGATCGGTTGTTAGATAGTTTAGCTCTCTTAGGGAGACTAGACTTCTTGAACTTCACGTGCATATCCCCAGGTTGAGGTAGAGGAACATCCTCTTCCTCCAAACTTGAATCATTGATCCTCCTCGAATGAGCATCCTCCTCATCATCCGTAGTTCGACCACAAGGAGATAAGTCCCCATAGGTCTTTGGGACAGCAATGAGATGTTAGACATAGCTCTCTCCGTCCGAGTCTTGGGATGAAATCTTGCTCTAAATCTGCTGCAGAAATAGCTCGAAACAAAAATAGAGGATATTTGCGTGGTGCGGTGGTCAAAACCTTCGGGAGATTGCATAATGAACTTTTACCGACCAAAAGAAGTATCGTGCAAGAAAACGGAGTCTGGGGGGTACACGAGATGCCCACGAGGTAGGGGGGCGCGCCCTCCACCCTCGTGGACGCCTCGTGCCCTTTTCGGACTGCTTCTTATTTTCCTATTTTCTTAAATATTCCAAAACGGAGAAAAAATGCTATTGCAACTGTTTTGGAGTCGGTTTACTTACCGCACCACATACCTCTTCCTTTTTGGAGGCTGAAATGTTCTGGAAGGTGTCCCTTATATACTCCTCCGGGGTTACGGTTTCAATAACATTAGTTTCAACATTTATAGGATTACCTGAGATATAATGTTTGATTCTTTGACCGTTCACCACTCTCAGATTTGTGCCTTCGAAGTTGTTGATTTTTATGGCACCAGAACGATAGACCTCCTTGATAACGTAAGGACCTTCCCATTTAGAGAGGAGTTTTCCTGCAAAAAATCTTAAACGAGAGTTGTATAACAATACATAATCACCTACATTAAACTCGCGTTTTTGCATCCTTTTGTCATGCCATCTTTTAACTTTTTCTTTAAACAGTTTGGCATTTTCATAGGCCTGGGTTCTCCATTCACCAAGGGAGCTAATGTCAAATAGTCTCTTCTCACCGGCAAGTTTGAAGTCATAGTTGAGCTCTTTAATGGCCCAATATGCCTTATGTTCTAGTTCGAGAGGTAAGTGACATGCTTTTCCATAAACCATTTTATACAGAGGCATACCCATAGGATTTTTATATGCAGTTCTATAGGCCCATAATGCATCATGAAGTTTCTTGGACCAATTCTTTCTAGACCTCTTAACAGTCTTTTGCAAAATTAATTTAAGCTCTCTATTACTCAGTTCTACTTGACCACTAGACTGTGGATGATATGGAGATGCAATTCTATGATTAACATCATACTTAGCAAGCATTTTACGAAAAGCACCATGAATAAAATGTGAACCACCATCAGTCATTAAATATCTAGGGACTCCAAACCTCGGAAAAAGAACGTCTTTAATCATCTTAATGGAGGTGTTATGATCAGCACTACTAGTTGGAATAGCTTCTACCCACTTAGTAACATAATCAACAACAACTAAAATATGTGTATACCCATTAGAGGAAGGAAATGGTCCCATATAATCAAAGCCCAAAACATCAAATGGTTCAATAACAAGTGAATAATTCATAGGCATTTCTTGACGTCTACTAATGTTACCAATTCTTTGACATTCATCACAAGAGAAGACAAACTTACGAGCATCCTTGAAGAGGGGAGGCCAATAAAAACCAGATTGCAATACCTTATGTGCAGTTCTATCTCCAGCATGGTGTCCTCCATAAGCCTCGGAGTGACACTTGCGTAGGATATGTTCCTGTTCATGCTCAGGTACACAATGTCTAATAACAACATCTACTCATTCTTTATAAAGGTGTGGGCCATCCCAGAAGTAATGTCTTAAATCATAGAAAAACTTTTTCTTTTGCTAGTATGTGAAACTAGGTGGTATAAATTTAGCAACAATGTAATTGGCATAATCAGCATACCATGGAGCAGTATGAGAAGCATTTATGACAGCTAATTGTTCATCAGGGAAGCTATCATTAATAGGTAGTGGGTCATCAAGAACATTCTCTAACCTAGACAAGTTTCTGCAACAGGGTTCTCAGCTCCCTTTCTATCAATAATATGCAAATAAAATTCTTGTAGCAAGAGAACCCATCTAATAAGTCTTGGTTTAGCATCTTTCTTTTCCATAAGATATTTAATAGCAGCATGATTAGTGTGAACAGTTACTTTAGAACCAACAACATAAGATCTAAACTTATCACAAGCAAACACAACTGCTAAGAATTCCTTTTTAATAGTAGCATAATTCCTCTGGGCACTGTCTACAGTTTTACTAGCATATTGGATAAAATTTAATTTCTTATCAACTCTTTGTCCTAGAACAACACCTACAGCATAATGACTAGCATCAACATAATTTCAGAGGGTAAATTCCAATCAGGTGGCTGAACAATAGGTGCAGAAATCAAGGCTTTCTTAAGTATTTCAAATGCTTCTACATAATCATCATCAAAGACAAAAGGAACTTCTTTTTGTAAGAGATTAATCAGAGGCCTGGAAATTTTTGAGAAGTCTTTAATGAACCTCCTATAAACTTCTTATACCTTTAATTTCCGTGGGACACGTCATCTTTTCAATAACGTCAACTTTAGCTTTATCAACTTCAATACCTCTTTCAGAAATTTTATGCCCCAAGACAATACCTCCATTAACCATAAAGTGGCACTTCTCCCAATTCAAGACAAGATTAGTTTCTTCACATCTCTGCAAAACTTGATCAAGGTTGCTTAAGCAATCATCAAAAGAAGTTCCATATACAAAAAAATCATCCATGAATACCTCAACAATCTTGTCACAAAAGTCAGAGAATATCGCAGTCATACATCTTTGAAAGGTAGCAGGTGCATTACATAAACCAAAAGGCATATGTCTATCAGCAAAGGTACCGAAAGGGCAAGTAAAAGTGGTCTTTTCTTGATCCTCTTTTGACACAGGTGTTTGAGAGAAACCAGAATAACCGTCTAGAAAGCAAAAATGAGTATGTTTGGATAATCTTTCTAGCATTTGATTAGTAAAAGGTAAAGGGTAATGATCCTTTTTAGTAGCCTTATTTAGTTTGCAGAAATCAATTACCATTTTATAACTTGTAACAATTCTTTGTGGGATCAATTCATCCTTATCATTAGCAACAACAACAATACCTCCCTTCTTAGGGACACAATGGACAGGACTTACCCACTGACTATCAGCAACGGGGTAAATTATACATGCCTCAAGAAGCTTTAGTATTTCTTTTCTTACCACTTCTTTCATCTTAGGATTTAACCGTTGTTGGTGATCAACAACCGGTTTAGCGTCTTTTTCCAATTTTATTTTGTGCTGGCATAGAGTGGGACTAATGCCCTTAAGATCATCAAGAGTATATCCTATAGCAGCACGATGCTTCTTCAGAGTTTTCAATGATTTCTCTTCTTCCTGCTCTGAAAGGTTAGCACTAATAATAATATATATAGGATATATCTTCTTTTCACCAAGATAAGCATATCTAAGAGTATCAGGCAATGGTTTAATCTCAAACACGGGATCACCCTTGGGTGGAGGAGGATCCCCTAGAATTTCAACATGCAAGTTGTGTTTCAAAATAGGTCCCTACTTAAAGAATACTTCATCTATTTCTCTTCTTTCATTCATAAACATATCATTTTCTTGGTCTAGCAAATATTGCTCTAAAGGATCATTAGGAGGCACGACAATAGAAGCAAGACCAATAATTTCATCTTTACTAGGAAATTCTTTATCATGGGGTTGCCTACGAAATATAGCAAACTTAAAATCATGAGACATATCCCCTAAACCAACAGAAACAATATCCTTTTACAGTCTATCTTAGCATTAATAGTATTCAAGAAGGGTCTACCAAATATGATGGGAGATAAGTCATCTTGTTTGGAACCAAGAACAAGAAAATCAGCAGGATATTTAACTTTCCCACACAAGACTTCAACATCTCTAAAAATCCCAATCGGTGAAATAGTATCTCTATTGGCAAGCTTAATTGTAACATTGATACCTTCTATCTCAGCAGGTGCAATATCATGCATAATTTCTTCATATAAAGAATGAGGTATTGCACTAGCACTAGCACCCATATCACATAAACCATGATAACAATGACCCTCTATTTTAACAAAAATAACAGGCATGCCAACAACAGGTCTATGTTTATCTTTAGTATAGGGTCTAGCAATTCTAGCAGCTTCATCACAGAAGTAAATAACATGCCTGTCAATATTATCGACCAAGAGATCTTTAACTATAGCAATACTAGGTTCAACTTCAATTCGTTCAGAGGGTGTAGGTGTTCTAGTATTACTCTTACGGACCACAGTTGAAGCTTTAGCATGATCCTTTATTCTAGTAGGGAAAGGTGGTTTCTCAATATAAGCGGTAGGAACAATAGGATCAACATTATAAGTGATAGTCTTTTCTTCAACTTTAACTGGTTCAAATACTTTTACTTCAATGGGAGGATGATATTTAAGCCACTTCTCCTTAGGGATATCAACATGAGTAGCAAAGGATTCAGAGAACGAAGCTACTATCTCAGAGTCAAGTCCATATTTAGTGCTAAATTCATGAAAAGCATCGGTATCCATAAAATATTTAACACAATCAAACTTAGGTGTTATACCTGACTCCTTAGCTTCGTCGAGTTCCCAATCTTCAGAGTTGCATTTAATTCTTTCCAATAAATCCCATTTGAATTCAATAGTCTTCATCATAAAAGATCCAGTACAAGAAGTATCGAGCATGGAGCGATTATTGAGAGAAAGCCGAGCATAAAATTTTGAATAATAATTTATCTTGAGAGCTCATGATTGGGGCATGAATATAACATTGACTTAAGCCTGCCCCTATCTTGAGCGATGCTTTCTCCTTCGCAACGCCAAAAGTTATATATATAATTACGATCACGATGAACCAAATGCATAGGATAAAACTTCTGATGAAATTCCAATTTCAATCGGTTGTAGTTCCATGATCCAATATCATCACATAGCCTAAACCATGTCAATGCCTTTCCCTTCAAAGATAAAGTGAAGACCTTCTTCTTGATAACATCCTCGGGCATACCTACAAGCTTAAATAATCCACAAACTTCATCCACATAGATTAGGTGCAAATCGGGATGCAACGTACCATCTCCTGTAAAAGGATTAGCTAGCAGTTTCTCTATCATACCCAAAGGAATTTCAAAGTAAACATTTTCAGTAGGTTCAGTAGGTTGAGGATCAACTCTTTTCTCTACTGGTTGGGGTGAAGATACCCCGAACAAGCCCCTCAAAGGATTATGTTCCATAGTAACAAGTGACAGTAAATTTCAGCACAATATATAAATTTTTCCTTACCAAATTCCACCTACCAAAGGCGCCAGAAAAGAGTCTTGATGACCCACAATTATAGGGGATCTATCGAGTCCTTTCTATAAGTAAGAGTGTCGAACCCAACGAGGAGCAGAAGGAAATGATAAGCAGTTTTCAGTAAGGTATTCTCTGCAAGCACTGAAATTATCGGTAACAGATAGTTTTGTGATAAGGTAATTTGTAACTGGTAACAAGTAATAAAAGTAAATAAGGTGCAGCAAGATGGCCCAATCCTTTTTGTAGCAAAGGACAAGCCTGGAAAAACTCTTATATAAAGAAAAGTGCTCCCGAGGACACATGGGAATTATCGTCAAGCTAGTTTTCATCACGCTCATATGATTTGCGTTCGGTATTTTGATAATTTGATATGTGGGTGGACTGGTGCTTGGGTAGTTCCCTTACTTGGGAAAGCGTCCCACTTATGGTTAACCCCTCTTGCAAGCATCCACAACTACAAAATAAGTATTGAGGTAAACCTAACCATAGAATGAAACATATGGATCCAAATCAGCCCCTTGCGAAGCAACGCATAAACTCGGGTTTAAGCTTCTGTCACTCTAGCAACCCATCATCTACTTATTACTTCCCAATGCCTTCCCCTAGGCCCAAACAATGGTCAAGTGTCATGTAGTCGATGTTCACATGACAACACTAGAGGAAAGACAACATACATCTCATCAAAATATCGAACGAATACCTAATTCACATAACTACTTATAGCAAGACTTCTCCCATGTCCTCAGGAACAAACGTAACTACTCACAAATCATATCCATGTTCATAATCAGAGGGGTATTAATATGCATAAAGGATCTGAACATATGATCTTCCACCAAGTAAACCAACTAGCATCAACTACAAGGAGTAATCAACACTACTAGCAATCCACAGGTACCAATCTGAGGTTTCAGGACAAAGATTGGATACAAGATATGAACTAGGGTTTGAGAGGAGATGGTGCTGGTGAAGATGTTGATGGAGATTGACCCCCTATCATGGAGTCACTCCAAAGTTCCTATCATGGAGGACATAAGATGAAATTGCTTGGAGGGTACGAAACCACCTCAAAGTTATTATTTCCGATCAATCCATTGAGCTATTCCTGTAAGTGTCACAAACAGCCCTAGAGTTCGTAGTAAAATAACACCATATGATACACATAAATCAACCCTAATGTCACCTAGATACTCCAATGTCACCATAAGTATCTGTGGGCCAATTATACAATATGCATCAAACTACTTCAGATTCATAATACTCAATCCAACACAAAGAACTTCAAAGAGTGCCCCAAGATTTCTACCGGAGAAACAAGGACGATAACATTCATCAATGCTTATGCATAGATTACCCCAATGTCACCTCGGGAATCCACGAGTTGAGTGCCAAAACAAACATCAGATGTCGGGGGAAATGACACTTGTGGGATCACTCGGGTCCCTTTTTGCTGCGGTTGGCGGGCGTGAGGTTGTGCAAAGAGCGGGTCTAGAAGCCAGCACGAGGATCATCTACCCAGGTTCGGGCCGCAAGGATGCGTAATACCCTAGTCCTACTTTTGGTGTATATTTGAGTGTTCTTGAGTTCTTGAACTAACTACGATGTGTGTGTTTTCCAAAAAGTCTGAATCCCTCACCAGTATGTCTTGGGCCTCCTTTTATAGTCAAAAGGGGCTGCCACAGTGACACACAGAGGGTGGAAAGGTATACAGTAACCGAGTCTATCTTCTGGCACCATAGGAAAAATGCATTTAATGCACTACCGACATGCCCTTCTTGCTTTATCGGGGACGGCAAGGAAGCTCGTCCCAACTGTTGTCGCCTCGCCTGGCCTTGATGCGCGTCCGAACTGACGAGGCGTGTAGTGCCACGTTGGATGGCTGCTGAGTTGGTGCAGTGGCTGAATCTTCACAAAGATCTACATGCCACCACGCAGGTGCTTATTGAGTCAGCCTAGAGGCCTCACGTCGCCACGCAGGCGCCTGCCCAGCTGGTGGGCTGGCAGCTGCATGGGAACGGCGATGGAATCTTGGCAGACATGGGCCTGGCTGCGACCCTGTGGATGTTTTCGGCAAGAGTCTTGCCGGGGCCCCAGCAAGGGTCTTGCCGTGGCATCTTGGTCGTCCTCGGCAAGGGTCTTGCCGGGGGTCTCCACAAAGATCTGCATGCCACCATGGAGGTGCCTCCCGAGCCTCGGTTCCAAAGTGGTTGATGGTGTTGGAACTTTTGGGCTCAAAGGTGGCGGCTCTACTGATGTTGGGCAAGTTGCCCCGGCAAGGTTCTTGCCGGGGCTGCGGAGGCCGCCCTGGCAAGGGCCTTGCCGAGGGAGTCCACCTTGCCCCTCTGCTCTTCGTGTTTATGGCTTAGCGTTGTTCTGGTTGTCTCATGACGTTGCTTCCTTCCTCTGCCCTGCTAGGTGTGGCTGCATGCACGGCTCCAACTGCCCGCGCACAACTAAATGGGTACAAAATAGGACCCCTCCTTTTTGTGCACTGACAGGAGCCCCTAGGCCTGGGCCATACATAAGGGTGATGCATTGTTGGGCTAGGCCCAAAATGGTGTGCGGGCATGCGGGCCCGAGTTTTACTGCTGCACCATCCGCCTTAGACGCACAGTTCAGGACCACCTACCCGAGATCCGCCGGTTTTGACACCGACATTGGTGCTTTCATTGAGAGTTCCTCTGTGTCGTTGCCATTAGGCTTGATGGCTCCTACTATCATCGATAGCGATGCAGTCCAGGGTGAGACCTTTCTCCCCGGACAGATCTTCGTGTTCGGCGGCTTTGCACTGCAGGCCAATTCGCTTGGCCATCTGGAGCAGATCGAAAGTTACGCCCCTGGCCACCAGGTCAGGTTTGGAAGCTTAGATTACACGGCTGACATCCGTGGAGACTTGATCTTCGACGGATTCGAGCCTCTACCTTGTGCGTCACGCGGTCACGATGAGTATGACTTAGCTCTACCATCGGACGGTGTTAAGGAGATCGCACCGGCAGCCGCTCCGACCCTCAATTCGGAGCCAGTTGCGCCTTTCGCAGACGGGTGGATGGACCCCGCCTTGGAGGCCTTACCCTCAGCGGCGATCGAGCCGGACATCGACCTTACCTTGCACGAGAACCGTGTTGTTAAACTGCCGGATCCTTCTCCGGCCACGGACTCCGAGCCGCCTACGCCCATTCCTATCGAATCCGATTGGGCGCCGATCATGGAGTTTACCTCCGCGGATATTTTTCAGCACTCGTCCTTTGGCGACATACTGAACTCATTAAGGTCTCTCTCCTTGTCAGGAGGATCCTGGCCGAACTATGTCCAGCAGGACTGGGATGCGGACGATGAAGAAATTCGTGGCCCACCCACCACCCACTTAATAGCCACTATCGATGACTTAACCGACATGCTTGACTTCGACTCCGAAGACATCACGGTATGGACGACGATGCGGTAAATGAAGAGGAACCACTGCCCACAGGGCACTGGACGCCCACTTCACCACATGACGTATACATGGTGAACACACCAAAAGAAAACGACGACGAGGAACGGAAGGACGCAACGAAGGGTTGTCCCCTCGAGAAGCAGTCAAAGCGGCTGCATAAGCGCCGCCCCAAGTCCCGCCTCGGTAGAAACGATGATCATACAGACCCAGCGTTAGAGCAGGGTGAACCATTGCCGGACCACGGCAACACGGAGAATCAAACCGAACAACCCGATTCTGTCAAAGATAATAGTCCGGATGACATAACACCGGACAGACACCCGGAGCAACAGAATTCCCATCAAAGGCTTGTTGCCACCGCGAGGAGTCTAAAAAAGCAGAAGCAAAGGCTCAAGGCTGCGCAAGACACACTCCAAATCAGATGGAGCAAAGTACTCAACACAGCAGCGAAGTATGGCGGTAATCGCCCCACCAAGAGCTATCCGAAGCGAAAGTTGCTACCTGAATTCGATGAGGAGGCCTTAGATCCCCCGCAACCAAAAATTAAAACTGCCACCTGGCCGGATAGACGACCTCACGTCCAACAAAGAGCGGCAAGCAATACCGCACATAAGCCAATACGCGATCCACGCAAGGGCTCGCATCAAAAGGACGGCGCAACCAGATCCATCTATGGACCACGCAGGCGCGCTCCAGCATACGATGCAACACAACAAACATCCGAACACTACGGTACACCCAGATACAGGGGTGCCGCACACCCCCTATGTTTCACCGACGAGGTGCTGGACCATGAATTTCCAGAGGGATTCAAACCCATAAACATAGAGGCATACGACGGAACAACAGACCCTGGGGTCTGGATTGAGGACTATATCCTCCATATCCATATGGCTCGAGGAGATGATCTCCACGCCATTAAGTATTTACCCCTCAAACTCAAAGGGCCAGCTCGGCACTGGCTTAAAAGCCTCCCCGAAGCTCCATTGGAATCTGGGAAGAGCTCGAAGACGCTTTTGGGGCAAATTTTCAAGGGACTTATGTCCGACCTACGGACGCGGACGATTTGAGTCATATAACTCAACAGCCCGGAGAGTCAGCCTGAAAGCTTTGGAACATGTTTCTTACTAAAAAGAACCAAATAGTCGACTGTCCGGATGCCGAAGCCTTGGCAGCTTTTAAGCATAGCGTCCATGACGAATGGCTTTCCAGACACCTCGGCCAACAAAAGCCGAGAAAAATGGCAGCATTAACAAGCCTCATGACCCGCTTTTGCGCGGGTGAGGATAGCTGGCTAGCCAGATGCAGCACCAGCGACCCCAGTACATCCGAAGTTAGAGATGGAAACGGGAAATCACGGCGCAACAACAATAACAAACGTCAAAATAAAGAAGACAACACGAAGAGCACGGCAGTAAACGCCGGATTCAAAAGCTCTCGGCCAAATCAGCAAAAGCCGCCCTCTAAAGGCGCTAGAGACGAACTGTCCAGCCTAAACAAAATTCTGGACCAAGTATGTCAGATCCATAGCACCCCTGGTAAACATGCTAATCATACCCATAGAGAATGTTGGGTCTTTAAGCAGTCCGGCAAGCTCAACGCCGTACACAAAGGGGAGGATTCACCAAGCGAAGACGATGATGAGCCTCTCAAGCAAGACACGAGGGAACAAAAGAAATTTCCACCAGAAGTCAAAACAGTAAACGTGTTACACGTGATGAAGGGGAGAAACAAAGCGGCAGTCCCAGATAAATATGCCCAAGGGCCTATCACCGCGGAGTCCTACCACTGGTCATTTCAACCGATCACTTTTGACCATCGGGATTACTCATCAAGTATCAGGCGTGCAAGATGGGCTACCTTGGTATTAGACCCAATAATTGACGGATACCACTACACACGAGTCCTGATGGATGGTGGCAGCAGTCTCAACCTGATATATCAGGACACAATCCGCAAAATGGGGATAGACCCAACGAAAATTTGCCATAGCAACACTACCTTTAAAGGAGTAATGCCTGTCCCAGGGGCTCACTGCACGGGTTCCCTGCTACTAAAGGTTATATTCGGCTTCCCCGATAACTTCTGCAGCGAACATTTAACCTTCCACATTGCTCTGTTCCAAAGTGGCTATCAAGCACTACTTGGACGAGAAGCTTTCGCTCGCTTTAATGCAATACCGCATTATGCTTCCCTCATGCTCAAGATGCCCGGTCCACGTGGCATCATTACAGTAAATGGAAATATCGAGCGATCCCTGCGCGCTGAGGAGGGTGCGGCTGCCGCGGCAGCCGCATACTAAAACGGCCTCACCAACTAAAGTATTCGATAGGTCGCCAAGACCACGGACACGGTTAGACGAGTCCGGCACAGCTATATGAAATTCGTACAGGTTTGATGGCCACACCCCTATCATAAACACAAGGGGCTCAGCATGCGCAGACAAGTGGCAATTTTTACTCATCTTGAAATTTACATGGTTTCTTTAAAACATACCTTTTTGCACGACAACTTTTCACCTAAGTTCCTCTCTTTTACAGATGAACACCATGCTACACCCGTCCAGGATACGGCAGAACGGAGACACAGGCGCAGACATGTAGTAGGGACCCGTCCCAAGGATTCTTTTTAGATTAAGACCCTGCGTCAACCTTTTTTACTATCTCTTGTTGATACACATCCCTTGTATTCTTAGTACAATTGAGAAGGATGCTGGCGTCTTGGCATGTGGCCACGTCAGAATAATGCACGTACCTGGACACCAGGGGCTTCTTACAAAGGGAACTATTTAGGCCTGGTTTATACCATAAAGACCGGATACCTTAGGGAGTGTTTGGCGTCGCGAGTTTGGCCTTATATGCATCAGCTCCGAATCATGTCTTTGGTCAAATGTTGGGTTTGCCCGGCTCCTATGTTTTGGTACCTTACGTTCTGCTCTATCGGCTAAGGTAGCACTAGGAGAACTACTGCGATTGTGCCCTGGGTCATCCAGACGAGCACCTCAGTAGAGAAAGCCGAAAACTCACTGTCATGATATAGCGTGAGACTGGTCAACCACTCGATGACCTATCGGAATGTTAGAATTCCTCCGCCTTAACGAAGGGTCGTTTCCTGGCCAGGCATGTATGCACCCCAAATTCGAGAGAATGCGGAGCCAACATGGGCTATATAGTAGCCCCACCGTCAAACTCCTATGGCCAAGTGAAAGTGTTAAAGCATTATAGTCCGGTTGCCTCGTTCGCTGCGCTATCACCTCCTTAATAGGACCAAGACGTTGGGTTAAGTGTGAACACATGTCTTCTGCGAACACCTCCGCATTATATGCGTGGGGGCTGAAGCCGACGACTGCAATCTTTCAGGTTATACACATGTATACATAAATGGCCGCACAGGAGGCATCATATTACTTTCAGGCAAAAGTATAAACACGTCCTTAATAAATTTCATAAAAACATTGTGTTTACAATGGGAATACATGTCACTCAAACATAATATTCTTCGAGCACTGGGCCTCTATCAAACGAGCACCCTCAAGAACCTCTTCGAAATAGTGCTCGGCAGCCACTCGGCCTATGGCCGAACCCTGCGCCGCAACAGTGGTAGCATCCATCTCCGCCCAGTATGCTTTAACACGGGAAAGGGCCATCCGCGAGCCATCTATGCACGCCGACCTCTTCATCGCATTGATGCGCGGCACCGCACCAAGGAACTGCTACACTAAGCTGAAATAGCTGTTCGGCTTCGGCTTTTCCGGCCACAGCTGATCCACGACAGACCTCATGGCGAGTCCGGACAACCTATTTAGTTCGGCCCACTCGGCTAGCTGATCAGTCAATGGAAGCGGACGCTCTGGAACGTTGAATTGCGACCAGAAGAGCTTGTCCACTTCACGATCTGTTTGACCTTGGAAGTATTTGGCCGCATCGGCAGCGCTCGCCGCCAAGTCCATATATGCGTGTGCCGAACTCCACAGCCGATCCAGAGGGGCATACCATGGATCTCCGAACTTTCTCTGTAGCATGAAGGGCTTCCCAGCCGCAATATCCCCGGCTTCACGCAGCTCCTCCTTCTTCGCTCTCATAGCAGAGTGGGTGTCTTTGTTCGCCATCGTGGCCTTTTTAAGGTCTGTTGCCTTCGCTCGGTTTTCTTTTTCAAGGAACTGGCAACGGTCGGCAGTGTCTTTTAACTTTATCACCATCTTGGCCATCTTCTCTTTGCTCTCGCAATGCGCGGCCTTCTCGGCTTTCAACTCTTTGGCCGCCTTCAAAGCAGTCGCATTACTAATCCTTGCTTGTTCTTTGGCTCGGGCAAGTTCCGCCCGCAGGGTTTCCATGGTGGCAGCTCCATTTGCAGTCACAACATATTAAAGATACTGGCATCATGCTGCTCTTACTATGTGGCATTCAGCAGAAAATAACACTTACCCTGTGCCTTGTCAAGCCTCTTGTTAACAAGCTCGATGTCGGCATCCGCCACATCCAGTTGCCGCTTCAGTTCGGCAAACACATGAGTCCGGCTAGCCACCGGAGCTCCCACTACCTGCACATTAAAGCGGTATGGTTATTGCCTGGGACTACGATCCTCTATTTGCCGCCGTTCTCGGCAACAACCAGAGTCTCAGGGGCTACTATCTACACAGGGCACACCTAAAAATGTGAGGTACCATCACAAATGTACATCATTTTACGTACCTCAAAGCCCGTCAGTAGACTCATAAAGGCATCATGCAACCCGCTTTCGGCGGATGAGATCCTTTCCATCACCTTACCCATCAATGTACGGTGTTCTTCTGAGATGGCTGCTCGCTCCAACAGCTCTCTCAGTACGTCCGACCGCATACCAGTCGGTGCGGACTCTTCTGTTTGCTCTCTTCGAGAACCAGACGCTGGGGACTTCGGGAGACTATAGGATTATCTTCTGGCCTCATCGAATCCGGAGAGGCCCTCCGTGACGACACTTCGAGGTCGCCCGCTTCTTGAGCGGGGGAGTCCGCGGGAGGCGTTTCGCTCTCCATCATCTCCGGAAGAAGATCCCCTGAAGACGAGCTCTGCTGAGAAGGGCTAAGATCCGAACTGCAAGATAAACGCTTCCGTTATTTTCCTCAGAGGTAAGGTAGTATATCTCCACTATTAAAGTACTTTCTGATTATTTACAGCTCGTTGGAGGGCTGATCCTCACGCGGACTTTGTGCAGCAAAAGCACCCTCCAATGCAGGACCCTCTAGTGGAGACTTCTTCTCCCGTTTGGAAGCCTTGGTTTACGGATCTTCAGAGGCAGTCCTCTTCCTTCCCCGAAGCGAGAGAAGGTCGGATTCTTCTCCTCGGTTATCCGCCGTCACGGAGGTGCTCATTCCCTCAGTTGGAATTGGTAGCGATGGGGGCCCGCTTTCGACCTCATTATCCCCCCTTTATCTTCCTTTGAGGGCTCTGGGCAGGGTGCTAGCTCAAGCATCTTTTCCAGTACCGGATTCTCCAAACCCTCAGGAAGGGGGCCGAACACCGAATCATCTTTGCCTTAGTTAGCCAGTCCTGGTCAAATAGCGACTTCTTAGAATGACGTCGTGGTAAATAAAAGATGGTGTGTTCGGCTAAAGGATTACTTACTTGGTCGGTGGTACGGTTGCTGCTCAGGCCCGCGTCCTCGGTAGTATCCGGACACTCTATTTGGGGTCCGAAGAATGATTTGTACATCTCCTCGTGCGTCAAGCCGAGGAAATTCTTAATAGTACGCGGCCCTTCTGGGTTGAACTCCCACATGCGGAGGGGCCGGCGTTTGCAAGGCTAGACTCGACGGACCAGCATGACTTGCGCCACCATAATCAAACTGAAATCTCCTTTGAAGAGATTTTGGATGCAGCTTTGCAATACAAGCACGTCCTTGGCAGGACCCCAGCTCAGCCCTCTGCTAATCCATGACATCAGTTGTGGTGGAGGGCCTGAGTGGAAAGCAGGGGCAGCCACCCACTTGGCACTTCTGGGAGCTGTGACGTAAAACCACTCATGTTGCCATAATCCGGACACCTCTGGAAAGGAACCTTTGGGCCACGGAGCTCCTGCTATCTTGCTTATTAATGCGCCTCCGCACGCTGCATACTGCCCCTCGACCATCTTCGGCTTCACGTCAAAGGTCTTGAGCCATAGGCCGAAGTGAGGGGTAATGCGGAGGAAGGCCTCACACACGACAATGAATGTCAAGATGTGGAGAAAGGAGTCCGGGGCTAGATCATGGAAATCTAGGCCGTAATAAAACATCAACCCCCTAACGAAGGGATCCAGAATGAGGCCTAGTCCTTGGAGGAAGTGGGAGATGAACACGACGTCTTCGTTGGGTTCAGGAGTAGGGACGACCTGCCCTCGGGCAGGCTGCCGATGCGAAACCTCGGCGGTCAGGTATCTGGCCTCCCTCAACTTCTTGATGTCTTCTTCCGTAACGGAGGAGGGCATCCATCGGCCTTGAAGGCTAGATCCGGACATGATTGAAGGTCAGGAGCACCTGACCTGGGCTTTGGGTGTTAGAACTTGAGGCGGGGGAAGGATTCGATTGAGCACGGGAGGGAAAAAGTAAAAGCCTTGTCCCTTTATAAAGAGGGTGAATATCAAGCGTCCTCTCCGTAGCCGTTTGGGACTTGCCTATAATCTAGGAGTCCTAGACATGGTTGGGTTACCCATGCCCGTATTGATGAGAATCCCGTAATAAGGGGACATGATCTCTTCTTTGACAAGACGTGTCAAAAAACTGCCTCCCGTTATGTGTGGGGCTAGTTAAAGGAAACGGTTCGAATAATCACCGGGCCATGACATAATGTCGTGCTGCCAAAACAAGTCAGCAAATTAGATTTGTGAAAATATTATTCTCTCTACGGTGGTATGTCGTACTTATTTTGCAGGTTCGGACACTATCCTTGTATTCAAATTCTTCCGTGATGTATTCGGAGGAGGAACCCGCCTTGCAATGCCGAAGACAATACTGCGTGCTGGACTCATCGTCATTGAAGCCTGGTGTCGGTGTCAAACCGACGGATCTCGGGTAGGGGGTCCCGAACTGTGCGTCTAAGGCGGATGGTAACAGGAGGCAGGGGACACAATGTTTTACCCAGGTTCGGGCCCTCTTGATGGAGGTAAAACCCTACGTCCTGCTTGATTAATATTGATGATATGGGTAGTACAAGAGTAGATCTACCACGAGATCAGAGAGGCTAAACCCTAAAAGCTAGCCTATGGTATGATTGTTGTTGTATATGATCTATCGACTAGCCTGGCCTCGGTTTATATAATGCACCAGAGGCCTAGGATAACAAGAGTCCTAGCCGAATACGCCGGTGGGGAGGAGTCCTTGTCTTGATCGCCAAGTCTTGTGGAATCTTCCTTGTATGCGGCAGCTGTCCGAACTGGCCCATGAGTATACGGCCATGGGGGTCCTCGGCCCAATCTAACAGATCGGGAGATTACGTGGCGAGTACCCCCTAGTCCAGGACACCGTCAGTAGCCCCTTGAACCGGTCTTCAAGTTAGGGACGCTCCTCGATTCTTCCGAACCGTTCTTCATCTTCGGTCGTCGGTCCTGAAAATTGGTTCAACAAATCTTCTCATCTCCGAACTTGAGGATCGCCAAAATGCATTCGACGAGTTTACACGTCGGGTATCCGATGAGCCCCTTTAAGTTTCTGGCCTTTATCAATGCCTTGTTATTTTTATGCCACACCTTGGGTTTGAAGTTGTTCCCGGGCGGCAGCGTCCTCTTGCGTCCGAGCTCCAATGCTGGATTGCATTCGAGGTATCTTTTGCAGCCGAGCACTAACACTGGACCGCTTCCTAGCTCTAACGCGTGAATGTATCCGAGCTCCAACGCCGGACTATGTATCCGAGCTCCAATGTCGGACTGTATCCGAGCTCCAACGCCGGACTGTATCTGAGGTGTCGTAAATTACCTTGGTTCAAAGAAGTTTGAAGGAGTTTAGCTGAGCTTAATGCCGGAAATGCCCTCTATGGAGCCAGCCACTAGCACCCGAGCTTTATGCCGGACTGCTTCCGAGGTGGTGCACCACCCCGAATGTGGGCCGATTTTTGTCAATATTTTTGATTGGTGCAATTTATTCTCTGCCGAGATATATAGCCAGTAGCCCTCAAGGTGGGTATCGGTCTAAAACCTGAGATGCACATGAAGGATGACATAAGACCGCAGATCCCAGTAGCCGCTGAGACTCAGGTTGATTTGCAAAATTGGTCTGAGGATCAAGTCCTAGCTCGGCAGAATACTTCGGGACACAAAAAGTGGCATGCTCAGTCCTCGAGACTCAGGTTGGGTGCGGCCGACCAACCTGAGGATCAAAATCTCCTCGAAAACTATATTACACTTAAAATTTTCTGCATTGGACAGGCAATGCAGTAGCCCCCAAGACACTGGTCGGGTGGCAACACAAGATCAGGGGATCGATGTGCCCCTTTAATATTTGTAAATAATAAGCCCGAAGCCCAGTAGCCCTCGAGCCTTAATGCGGGCACGGGTGGCCGAATTAAGGATTGATATCCATAGTAAAATCACAAATTATGTGTAATGACTCTATGTATCCAAGTACTTTACGTCATTAATGCTCGGATCCGCATTGTACAAAACTTTGTTGACCGACCATCGGCTTCCACCTCCTCGGCCAATAGCTGAGGAGTGTTTGTCCTACTTTATAAAGCCTTTATGAGGGCAAAGATTTACAACAAACAAGGCAATCTGGCTATATGGTTTTCTAAACAAAGGTACGCAGAGAGATATGTTATATTACTGTTTAACAGAAGAAATGTCTTCCAAAGAAAATAGTCCCGCTATCGGTTCCTTTCTTTGGGTTGTCATGCTAAGCATGATCATGAAACCTCAGCTCCAATGTAAGAGAAAAATATCGAGGATTTAGTTTGGGAGGCCAGTTAATAGCCCCCGTAGTGTTCGGCGACAGTCGAGGTCAAGCCATAAACACTTCGGCCATTGTTATGAATGGCCTATCATTTAACACCGTCATCGGATCGCTGACCAGTTTACGCTTATTGTGATAGTCATTTTTCGGCTTTCTCCACTGAGGTGCTTAACCATGTGAGCTGGAAGCACAATCGCAGTGGTTCTCCCTTTGCACACGTAGCCGAACAAAGCGGAACGTAGGAGGCAAGCGCAGGAGCCGGGCAACCCAACTATTGACCGAAGACACAATTCAAAACCGATGCATATATAGCAATATCCGAGAATGTTTTTGCCGAATCTCTAAGGTGTCCGGCATTTCACTGCGAGACTTATGCTGAAAAAACACAAATAGTTTAAAAGTGCCATAAGCTTGGAAAACCAAAAAACTTCAGTAAAAACTTGACGTCCGAACAAGATCAAGTGTTCGGTGCCAATCCGAAAATTGGCCTTAGCAAAAGAAGTGCTTCTGTCGTGCTTTAACATGATACATCCTATCTCAAGACTTCAAGCGGGTCAGCCTACGGCTTCAACCTCCTATCCCGAGGGCGGAGTACTTCTCATTAGGCCAGTTTAGCAAACTAAACTCTAGTGGCTTTGAGAGAGAAATTAGGCTCCCCAGCTAATGACCACACGCTCGTGTCGAAAAAAGGAGTGATAGATAATAATAATAATAATAATAATAATAATAATAATAATAAAACTTTGCAACGACTAAGAAGAACACTTATCATAAAATGGCTCATATAAATTTAAGAGCCCCCAAGTGACTTGGGTAAAAGAATGATTGCATGTACCGAAGTACTTATATCATATCTATGTTCAACCGAACTTTAAACGTGTCTTAACCGACCGTCGGCTTCTCCCTCTTCGATCAAGGACCGAAGAGTGTTATGTACTCCATCTGTCGACAATATCGATGGTGTTTCCAATAACCAGGCAATCAGGCCATAAGGCTGTAACAGACAAAGCGCGCTCAGGGAACTTATGCTATATTACTGCGAAGTGTAAGAAGCATCTTCAAAGAAAATAGTACCCCCACCGATACCTTTCTTCGGTGCTCATTGTTATTATGAGACTTGTGCAATAGATTTTTTGTACTCGTGAGTTGCGTTGTGTGCCGACCATCATTGAAAACTATAAGAGCGCTAGCTTTCGGCTTCACCTAGTCTGAGGTCCGGCTCAGATGACCCGATCGTGACAATCGCAGAGGTGCTCCCTTTACTCCCTAGCCGAACAATCGGGAACGTAGGGGTAAACATAGGAGCGAGGTAACCCAGCTTGCAAATCGCTTAAGTCAATATGGTGCATATTGTGGCGTAATACACAAACAAAGAACGAAGCCGTACAAGTATAATCATATGCAAGAGGAAAAGCTTCATGAAGGAAGCCCCCAAATGAATTGGGTATTTGAATTTATGTGTCACAAACAAAGTTTGGACAAGGAAATTTTTTACAAGCAACTTTTTTTCAAAAAAAATATAATGCTTGGTCGAACCGAACACAAGTTAGAAATTAAAGCTTTGAGCATGAAAGCGACTTAGCTGGTTAATGTGTTCGGTATTGATGACGCGGTCCGAGCTTGATGCGGGACAAGGTTCCATCCCCCAAGCCGGTCCCGAGGTGGCGGAGCGGAGAGCTCGACACGCCGAAGTGGTGACATAGCACGGTCAATGCAGACCGGCAGAGTAACGTCGAAGTCTCCGGATCATTTTCCTGTGCACAAAAAATAGTGCAAACCGGAGATAATAGTAATAATGATAATTAAAAAATCGTTGCATAATAAATAATTTATGCAAAGTGAGTAATAAAAGAAATATGGCCTGGCGCCGAAGTCAATGTCGATGCAGGGCGTCGGCGTGATGCGGTAAAGGCGTGGCAAAGCCTGAATTCACAGGTCGGTCTGAGCTCCGGATGCAGCATTCGCCAGACTATGTACGAAAACTGACCAGACCACCATGCGACTGTCGTTAATGCGGCCACCATTTGATAGACCTGTGTACATATGATGGACAAACCAAAGTAATAATTCCTTGGGAAAAATGAACCCAAACAAGCAAAAAATACTGGGATTAATAGCACCTGGTTTATTTGTTGTAGCAATCCGAAGGAAGGTGATTCCCAAAATTGGGACTCGATCCGCACACCCATTGCATGATGGGCAATAAAATGACGGCATGGCAGTGCTGGCAAAGGTTGGCTCACCGAGGCAAAGCGCTCGGTCTAGCTAACGTGACGGAGCTGGTCGGCTAGTGACGTCGAAGTGTCCGGAGTAGGTTGATGAAGAGATGGCGAAGCCCCAGGTCCAGCCGACATGTCGAAGCCTCAATGTCAGCCGATGAGTCGAAGTAGGTCGGCGTGATGGACACCAGCTTGAAGAAGCAATAGTGCGGCCCTGCCGATGCAGGTCATGACGTGGTCGATGCCGGCTTGATGAAGCGACCGTGCGGCGATGCCGATATGCCCGCTCCGTGTAATCCGTGGGGCGGCGATGTTGGTGATGATTTATCCTTCGCGATGCCGGACTCTTGTTCGGCTTGCCGAGATGATGATCCAAAGAAGTTGAGCTCGGCTCAATAGAGTGACGACGTGTCTAGCGCAGGTCGGCAGCCGTGGAGCCATATTGCCGGACTGGTTTGACACCAGCATGATGTTGAAGATCATGTTCAAAAGATCCTAAAGTTAGCGGAATGTGTTCAGAAACAAAACACAATACCCCATACAAAACTTTCATCAAAAGGGATGTCTGAAATCCCGTTCATAAAAAAGATGAACTCGGGTCGGATTCGTTTTCATGCAGAAAACAGATCCGAAAAGTGATGAACTAATCGGAAGGTTCCCGGAGTTTGGACGGTCGGATCGAGCGGAAATTTTGAGAGTTGGTAGATATAGGAATTCCGCAGCCGATCAACGGTTGGATCTTCCAAAGGACGTCCGAGATAGAAGCTGGACACCACGCCCTAAACTCATCTAGATTCCCGTCCAGATTTGACAGGGCTCCGGTATATCGTGGATTGCCAGAGATTCCTCCATCGGAACTCGACGAAATTTTCCAGGGTTGTTGTAGACTCAATTCCGCACAATTCCACCAAAGCAATCGTTAAAAAGACACTTGAGGAGGCGGTGGCGACGGACACAAGTTTGCTGTCCAGAAAAACAACACGGTCGCCCGAGGGCAATGTTGACGTTGAGCCCCCGGGCTCCCTGGATGATTCCTCCATGATCTTGATAGAGATTGGAGTTGATGTTTATAAAGGCCCTCATCCGAACATGACGATCGGAGGTAGGGCGCAGTCCTTGGTCAAACCAAGATGACCAGTCGAGCTGGTGACGAAGATGCTGAAGTCGCAGTTGATCTGCAGGCGAGCCATCAACCTTTTGCCGAACACATGGCGGAACTCTCAATGAAAGTACCAGTGTCGGTGTCAAAACCGGCGGATCTCGGGTAGGGGGTCCCGAACTGTGCGTCTAAGGCGGATGGTAACAGGAGGCAGGGGACACAATGTTTTACCCAGGTTCGGGCCCTCTTGATGGAGGTAAAACCCTACGTCCTGCTTGATTAATACTAGCACAAATGCCCGTGCGTTGCAACGGGAGACATTGTTACCTCCTAATATGTCAGCGGGTTTCTTCGGTTTCATCAATGCAGTTTTCTATCCATCTTTATAATTATTCACCACTTAATTAGCGCATATAGGGTAGCATATTCCTTCATTCCTTTCTTTTGCGGGACTCATTCTCTTCCTCTCGCGTCATCATCCTCATTCCCTACTTATTGATTCACAAGCCGATTTATTCAGGACATATAAATTGATTGATGGTTTTGGTTCTAAGGATGCGAGGTGGCACTATTTATTTAATGATAATAGAAAAAGGCGACTTAGTGAGTTGTATTATTTTCCAGACACAACGCAACATAAGTTATGTAATTGTAATCGATCTAGCCGGAACATATGTTACAAAGAAAACGCTAAGTGTTTTGTGCATTTTTTTTCTAATGTCCAATCAAAAAATAAATTGTGACAGGCCATGGCACAAAGCATGCCCAAAAATACGGCTCGGTAGCCAGCGTTAACACACATAGATGTAGCCGGCCAACGCATGCATGTATGCGGCTCGGTAGACAGCAGCACGTGGAGGCGGCGCCCATGCAACTCGCATGCTCTTGCACTTGCATGCCACCCGTCGCCCTGATGCATACATGAGCCCACTCTTTTTTTCTTATTATTTATTTATTTATTGTTTAGCCGTGATGCATGCACGCTCACCAGCCCGTCTACGCCTCTGTCGCGGGTGTCATCTGGCCCGACGCACCGCTATGTCTCGCTCCATCCAACCTTATCTTCTCGGCCAGCAACAAGAACCGCTCTGTGTCGCTCCACCCAACCTTATCTTCTCGGCCAGCACCGCTCATCCTCGTCTCTCCCCCACTCGTTCTTCTCCATACCACAACGCCCCACTCCCCCCTCCAGCTATGGATGCAGATGGCATCGAGGCCACCACCGGGCCTCCCGACTCCTCTTTCTTCCATGGGCTCAGCTCAGCGCTCGCCCAATCCCTCGCGCACGCCGCGACCCACACCGGCTCCAGCGCCTCTCCTTCTCCTTCTTCATGTCTCCTCCTCACCTTCTTAGCTTTTTTCCCTTGTTCATGCAGGGAGCACAAAAGGAGCCTCGCCTGTGGAAGTGGATCCGACCGTCCCCGACCTCGTCTACTCCTCCCATCGCCGGATTTGACGCGCCTCCTGCCGGATCCGTCCGAATCGGACTCGTATACTCCTCCCCGTGGCCGGATTTGACGCGCTGCCGCCGGATCCGCCTCCATCGGACCGAATCTGGCTGCCCTCGACCGTCCCCGGATCCTGTCGAGGGATTTGATGCGCCGCCTCCGGATCTACCTCCACCGGACCGGATCCGTCTGGATTCGACTGCCCTCGACCATCTCCGTTCCCCTTCTGATTATTCTCACCTCTGTTTTATGTAAACTGGATGAAAACGGTTCGATTTAGCCACGTACTGCAGGTTAATTAACAAAAAAGGCAGGGATGTTTTTGTAAAATAAGCGATGGACGACCAGAACCAGTCGCTGCTTTATTATTAGTAGGTAGAGATTGATGATATGGGTAGTACAAGAGTAGATCTACCACGAGATCAGAGAGGCTAAACCCTAGAAGCTAGCCTATGGTATGATTGTTGTTGTATATGATCTATCATTAGCCTGGCCTTGGTTTATATAATGCACCAGAAGCCTAGGATAACAAGAGTCTTAGCCGAATACGCCGGTGGGGAGGAGTCCTTGTCTTGATCGCCAAGTCTTGTGGAATCTTCCTTGTATGCGGCAGTTGTCTGAACTGACCCATGAGTATACGACCATGGGGTCCTCGGCCCAATCTAACAGATCGAGAGATTACGTGGTGAGTACCCCCTAGTCCAAAACACCGTCACTTGGTTCAGGGGCTACTGAGGGGGTCTCCGGACAGCCGGACTATCTCCATTGGTCGGACTATTAGACTATGAAGATACAAGATTGAAGACTTCGTCTTGTTTCCGGATGGGACCCTACTTGGCGTGGAAGGTAAGCTAGGCAATACGGATATGTGTATCTCCTCCTTTGTAACCGACCTTGTGTAACCCTAACCTCTCCATGTCTATATAAACCAGAGGGTTTTAATCCGTAGGACACAACAACTACAACATACAATCATACCATAGGCTAGCTTCTAGGGTTTAGCCTCTCCGATCTCGTGGTAGATCTACTGTTATACTACCCATATCATCAATATTAATCAAGCAGGACGTAGGGTTTTACTTCCATCAAGAGGGCCTAAACCTAGATAAAACATTGTGTCCCCTGCCTCCTGTTACCACCCGCCTTAAACACACAGTTCGGGACCCCTACCCGAGATCCGCCGGTTTTGACACCGATAACGGGGAACCTATATTTTTCCTTAAATTGTAGGCACTTTCCAAATCTTAATTCCTATATAATGTAATCTCTCGAGCCCATGCTTGTATCATGTAACCCTTGCACTTGCATCAGCATATTAATGAAAAAGTCTAGTTCTGCCGGTAACTCGTGCATGCGTACGTTCGTGCGGGGGTGAAATGCCCTCTTAGTGTAGATAAATGAGTCTTTCCGGCAAGCCACCTTCCCGGCACCCCTTGTGCCTGCCGGAGAATCACATCTGCCGGGTTACAGACAAAGGGCCCAGCCCCCCATCCACCTCTTTTTGACAAGGGGCACCACGACCATTCTGACCGAAGCAGTGTTCGAGTCGGAAATGGGAGTCCCCGAGTCCTTAAAGACGAGTGGTGAGGTTTTCTAATGCACAAGTCATAGGTTACGAATACGAGTGGGCAAGAGGTAAACTTTATCTGTTTGGTTTGCTAGGGATCTATCGTGGAATTGTCACGGCAGATGTCCTAGTGGAAGGACTTAGTCGTTGGGCCATCGCAACTAGGAAGCTTAAAGGGGTTAATCAGGACAAAGGATACGAGAGGTTTTATACTAGTTCGACCCCTTACGATGAAGGTAAAAGCCTATGCCTAGTTGTGTTGGTATTGCTGGGGTTTCGATTACCAAGAGGCTAGTTCGCCGACTTGGTTATCGATCTCTTGTTTCTTGCCCTAAGCCGCCACTGGGTCATCCCCTTATATACACGGGTTGACGCCTAGTGGCCTACAGAGTCCCGGCCGGCTCATAAATCGTGTCCGGCTCGGTGACTTCTTTTACATGCCTTTCTTTACAAGTCTTTCCATACATACGGCGGTTTACAATATTGGGCCTTAAGCCGCCTCTAGGCTTTTTAGGCCTTCTGTAAGATTTGATAAACTATCGTCTTGAATGTTTACTGGGCTTCCTTTGTAACCCGCCATCGGGGCTGACCCGGCCCCTCCTGGGCGGGTCATAACTGATAGCTATATCCCCAACATTAGGCCCCAGGTTGACTTTGAACTTTGTTCTTTGTCAATCTTCAATACTTAGACAAAATCCATCTTCTTATCCTCGCAGAAGTTTTTGTAACCCGCCATGAAGTCATCTCTTGAAAACACAAAAAACTTTTATGACGTCATCCCTCAACGGATCTTCATCTTTAATGCCTCCCGAGAATCGAGACGTCCGTTTAGTTGGATAATCATTAATAGGGTCTTCCTCGATTTTCGCGCCCGTCTGTTCACCTTTTCCCTTATAAATAGGCACGCCCCGACCTTTTCTCATTCTTCTCTCTTCTTCATCTCCTTCCTCTCGCAACCCTCCTGTCGCTCGAGCTCCACCGCCGCCGCAGCGCTCATCGTCGTCCTCAAGCTCGGCCGCCGCATCACCCTGATTCTATCCAGAGAACGGCGGCGATCCTCCGCAGCAACTCCACACCTGTAAGCTCTCACCCTCTCACCCCCATAGATCTGCATTAGGGTTCAGGAGGTTTCCTTCTTGTGTTTTTCGCTGTTCGTCGTAGATTTGTTGCCACTTCTCTTACCGCACCCTCTTTTGATCTAAAAGTAGTGCAGAACTTAAGCGGTAGCTGTTTCTCATCCATTTTAGATGTTAGTAGATCCCTTTCCTTTGCATAGATATCTTCTTAGAGCTGATGAACACATCTGGGCTATATTTTTAGGTCTAGGAATTTTCTCATTTTGAACAGCCATTTGATCCATAGTAATATCCAGAAGTTAAGAAACCTGTTTGTCTCCATACTTAATCAATTCTGCCGCTGGTATTTCTCAAACGTCTGTAGTCATGGAGGCTTATTGTGCCGGCTTACTTTTACTTATATGACATTAGCCCTTAATTAAGCCGCCATTACTCCCATGTATCATCTTTTACTTCCACCATATTTATTGAATTGAACTGGCATGTCACTTCCTTTTCAGTATGTTTTTGAACATCATGCCGTCCAAGGCGCCGACTGTCTGCAACTGGGTTCCCTCAACTGTAAGTGAGGAATGTTTGAAGGAGTTCTTCTCCATAGGGTTTTTTCCAGGAAAAAATGTCATGTCTTACCGTGCTCCTGACCCGGACGAAGAACGGCCCAATCCAAGAGATGGTGAAGTCATTGTCTTTACTGACCACATGAACCGTGGCTTTTCACCGCCCGGCTCAAAGTTCTTCAGAGATGTCCTCCATTTTTTCAAACTCCATCCTCAAGACCTCGGGCCTAATTCCATATCCAATATCTGCAACTTCCAAGTTCTCTACGAGGTGTACCTTCAAGAAGAACTGACTGTAGAACTCTTTAGAGAGTATTTTTATCTGAACCGTCAAAATGAGTGCACCAATGGCCCTAGCCTGGAACTTGGAGGTATCTCAATTCAGCGTCGACAAGGTACCGTCTTCCCCCTTATAGTCTTGCCAAGTCATCCCAAGGACTGGAATCAGACTTGGTTTTATTGTCAAGATACTTCACCAGCAAATGAGCATCCACTGTTGGGCTATTGCTCAGAGCGTCTTGATTCCAAATATGCACTTCCTGACAAACTCACTGTTGTTGAACGCAAGAAGCTGATACCATCCATCAAAAGGATTAATGCTTTATTGGGGAACGACTTAACCGGAGTTGACTTGCCCCGTTGCTGGGTTGCGTGGCGGGTCATCCCTCTAAGTCGTCGATCAAAATTGATGTACGAGTATGGTGGAGGCCCAGATGACTCTCTCGTCACAGCTCCGTTCAATCAACTGAAGAAGATATTGTTTCAATGTCAACCCTTCTGGTGAACGGAAAATATGAAGACTGCACTAAAGTCGGGTTAAACCCCTTTTGCAAGCTTAACCCAGTGCCAGAGGTAAAGAAAACTCCAATCTCTCTCCTTTATATTTTTCCCAGCCGTATTGTTTATTGATACTTGCCTGACCTTTCATCTTGTTTTTACTTGTTTACAGGCCCAATCTGATTTGTGGAAAGTCAAATATGACCACGAAGCTGCCAAGAAAGCGAGAGTCGCCGCCATAAATGCTAAGAAAATGACCCGGGGGTCTAAAAAGAAGAAGAAAAGCACCGCTGAAGACTTGATGAAGCTTACGATACTTCTGAGTCAGAGGTAGCCCTTGACTCCCTTGGCCAACTTTTTAATAATCTTATTAACACTGATCATTATTAGGATGACACCGGGGCCAGTCAGGCCGTGGAAGAAGAGGTAACTATTTCCTCTGACTCAGCCCATTTGCCAAGACAGAAACTTCGAGTCCTAACCCGGAAAGTAAGGTTTTCACACCCTTTGGCTTATCTGGACCCTCACTTTCTTTTGAAAAAGCAGCAACATGAGGGCCGCCGTCAAGCCCAGAACAAAGACGAACCGCCTGTTGTTCTTCAACAAACTCCTCAAAATCGCCGGAATGAGGTCTACTTCTTTTTCTTTGGCTTTCTGTTTAAGGGATCCTTTCCCTTTCATTACTTAACTTTATTTTATATTTTCAGGAGGTGTCTCGCTCTTCTAGCGAATCGTCTCAGACCCAATTTCCGGCCTTCAAGACTGCCCCTGGGTAAGAAAAAAAATCCTCTTTCCTCCGTGTTTTTCAAACTGTATCTTTATACTGACAGTCCTATAATATTTCTCTTAGTGGTCAAGCTAAGTCCAAGAAAGCAAAGGCAACCAAGCCGGTGGAAGACCCGCCAGTCCTTGCACCTGAACCGGCAAGGCCACCTTCTCCTCCATCAATTGAAACTCCAGAAGACCCGCCTGTCAATGCAGAAGAAAATCCTCCTGAGCCGTCGGTTGACGATACCACCGTTAACCCTTCCGCAACTGGACCATCGAGCTCGGCCAACCCGCCATCACCGTCTGCGCAAGACGTTTTGATCACCGCGAGCTGCTTTGTTGAACCGGGGAATCCCACCGTGTTGGCTCATCACACGGCGAAACAAGAGGCGTTGGAGAGACAGAAAGTGCGTTTTGATGTTTCACATTATGACCATCTGAATGCCAACGACATTTTATCCGGTTATCTCAGCCATGTACACTCCAGTCGTGACACAAAGATCGAAATGGTCAAGAAGTTGCAGCTAAAATACGAGGTATGTTCTTTCGGCTTACTTATATTCCGCCAGCCCCCAAGTCTTCAGATTATGAGAGAACCAGAATGATCTGTAGACTTTATGATTTAGTATAAGACTTTTACCTTTTAGATTTTCCTGGAGTTCAATAAAATAGAACAAAGCTTCATCCATAGTCCCCAAGGGCCGGCTCACTTGACCATAATGAGTCGGTACTTTGAATTTTCATAATTATCTTGTACCGTATCCAAAAAACATTTTAATCCGGCTTAACCTTGAGAAACTTGCTGAATAGCATACATTAGCCCCCAAGTGCCAAGTGCTGTTACTTTGTAAAGTACTTGGGACTTAACGTATGTTTTAGAGTCATAAGAAATTGTTTTGGCATACATTAGCCCCCAAGTGTCAAGTGGTTTTGCAATGCAAAGGACTTGAGACTTTGAATCTTGACTTTTGAACCTTAACTGAAATCTTGTTTTTGAACCTTAAATGAAATCTTGACTTTTGAAACTTAACTGAAATCTTGACTCATCTTGGTATGTTTTGCAGAATGCCTTATCTGAACTGAGCTCGCAATTAACTGATGCGAAGACCCGGCTGGCGGATCAGGAGGCAGAGATCAAGTCTGCTGACTCCAAACTGCAAGTAAGTCTCTCTGAGACAGAAAAATTAAAAACCATCTTCACTGCCAAGAAGAAAACCTGGGCTAAAGATAAAACTCTTTTGACACAACGTGCCGAGAACGCTGAAGCCGCCCTTGAAGAGGTTACGACGGAGCTGACCGGTTTAAAGAACCGGGTGTCACAGATGGTGTCCGCCATCTTTGGTAAGCCATCTGTACTGAACTTTTTACCTTCTTTTGACCCGGACTGCAAGCCGCTAGCTGACCCTTCGTGTTCAAAACATATGTAGGCCCTCGAAGCAAGAATCTGAGTCAAGACCACGTGATTAAGCTGAAGGCAGTCTATACTTTAGTAGAGCAGTTGTACATTGGCGCACAACGAGCACTCGCTGCTATCTCGCCTGCCAATCAAGGACCCAACCGGCTCAGTGATGTTTTAAAGAAGCTGTCAATCTTGCCCGCCAGGTTCCAAGAAGTGAAGCGCTCCTGTGCCAGAGCCGGAGCTTTGACGGCCCTGAGCCGCTCCAAGGCTTGGGTGCCAGATCTAAACCCGGCGGACGTAGCCAGAGGGTATCCTACCGTGAAGGAAGACGGATCTCCCTTTGAACAAGATGACTTCATGGCTTCCGTGCGCGGAGTTCGACCTCAGGCGACTATTCTTGGAGATGAAACCAATATTGACAAGTATCACCCGAGTTTTGATGTGGAAAATAAGAAGATGGCAACTCCCTCGTACAAGGTGACAGATTTAATCCCGCCTGTTCGTGAACATACATTTGCTCTGGAAGTTGATCCGGCCGGACTGATTGACGAAGAAGCAGAATTTGTCGGCGTGAACGGTTTTGATTGGTCAAAACCCAGCTTCCAATCAGCAGAGGGTGGTGAACCGGCGAGGGAGGAGTGATAACCATATTCATCGGCTTATAAAAGCCTTGTAATAGATTAGCTGTGAAAACACTGCATGCTTTGCCTATGCCATCGCGCATAAAACACTGTGTGTGATCCTGTGTTTCCTGATGTCAATATATGCATCATATTTATGGTTGTCCCTGCAATACTTCAGCTCTGTTCCTGTAGATACAAGAGAAAAAACTGGCTTGGCGGCTTAGTACCGAACGGGTTAGAACACCCGGCTTATAGCCAATATGTTTACCATAGTAGAAAACAGAAACAGACATAAAAAGAGAACAAAGCTGAAATAACCCTTTGATTAATACAGGAGGCAATTGCTTATAAACAATAGCCATACTTGTACCTTTGATCTCTAGACCACCGATTTAAATAACCCGGGTGATGAAGTTGATAATCCAATCTTTTTGAGAAGTCAATGCTTCTGAATACTTAATGATCATCATACATTGGTGGCTTGTTGTCAAATAGTCCAGCCGGCGAAAAAGACCAGGCTGATTATTTGTGAAATTGAAACAACAAAAAACTAGAAGGCAAATAACAGGTGGTAAATAAAATTAACCTTGTAATTAAAGGTTGCGGATTTCTGATTCGAATACGATCAGTAAACCAGACCAAAGGGGTTAAACTAAGGTTCGAATACGACCATATAGCCCCCAGTGGCTTTGGCGTTGCGCCGATCAAGAGGGTACCGACAGCTATGTTCTCTTTAGTTCGAATACGACCTATGTTTGAACAGGAAGCCCCAAAATGAGCTTGAGAGGTTTTTAACGACCCTGATTCGAATACGATCCAAGTCGGACCCAAAAGGGGTTAAGCTATGATTCGGATACGATCAAGAAGCCCCCTAATGATTTTGGCTTTGAGCCGATCAAAAGGGTTACGACAGCTATGTTCTCTTTGGTTCGAATACGACCTACGTTTGAACAGGAAGCCCCCAAGTGACCATGATAGTTGCAGCTAGATTCGAATACGATCATAAGCCGGACCAAAAAGGTTAGAAAATATGACCAGCTCCTTAATAGTCATTTAAAAATAAAAAACAATAAATATGCGTAATCTTTAAAAGAAAAGAGACCGATGGTCCTGCTTTATTACTTATCATAGTATATACAACGTTTAATGTATGTACACGATGAGAGCTGGTGGCTCAGGTGTAGTATGGCCGAAGTTGAACAATGTTCCATGGCCGACGGGTCTCCTCTTCTGACTTACGTGAGTCTTTGTGCTCTCGAATGTCAATGACATAATATGACCCGTTGTTTAAGTTCTTGCTGACCAAAAAGGGTCCTTCCCAAGGCGGGGATAACTTGTGTGCATCTGACAGATCTTGGATGAGCTGGAGCACCAGGTCGCCTTCTTGAAAGGTCCTGGACTTAACCCGGCGGCTGTGATAACGGCACATGTCATGTTGATAAATTGCTGATCGAGCCGCTGCTAAGTCTCTTTCCTCATCTAACAAGTCAAGTGCATCCTGTCTAGCTTGTTCATTATTAGCTTCAACATAAGCCGCCACACGGGGCGAGTCATGACGGATGTCACTAGGCAACACTGCTTCTGCTCCATACACCATGAAGAAAGGTGTGTAACCTGTAGACCTGTTAGGTGTGGTGTTGATACTCCACAGCACCGAGGGTAATTCCTCTACCCAACAACCCGGCCTTCGCTGCAAGGGAACCATAAGCCGGGGCTTGAGACCTTTTAAGATTTCCTGATTTGCTCTCTCTGCTTGACCATTGGATTGAGGATGAGCTACAGAAGAAACATCAAGCCGAATATGCTCACGTTGACAAAACTCCTCCATAGCCCCTTGGGATAGATTGGTGCCATTGTCATTGATAATGCTGTGTGGAAAACCAAAATAGAAGATCACCTTTTTCATGAATTGAACCGCCGTGGCCGCATCACACTTACTCACCGGCTCTGCCTCAACCCACTTTGTGAATTTGTCAACTACCACTAAAAGATGTGTCTTTTTATCCTTAGACCTTTTTAAAGGTCCAACCATGTCAAGCCCCCAGACCGCAAACGGCCAAGTGATCGAAATCATTTGTAGCTCTTGAGCCGGCACATGTGCTCGTCGTGCGAATTTTTGATATCCGTCACATCTACTGACCAGATCCTCTGCATCAGCGTGAGCCGTCAACCAGTAAAAACCATGATGAAAAGCCTTGTCCACCAGAGACTTTGACCCGGCGTGATGGCCACAATCGCCTTCATGGATCTCATGAAGTATTTCTTTGCCTTCTTCAGGGGAAACACACCGCTGAAATGCTCCAGAGACGCTGCAATGGTATAGTTCTCCATCAGAAATCGTCATTGACTTAGACCGCCAGGTTATCTGTCGGGCCAGGGTCTCATCCGCTGGCAGCTCGCCCCGGGTCATATAAGCCAAGAACGGCACTGTCCAATATGGGATGACATGAAGAGCCGCCACCAACTGTGCCTCAGGGTCAGGAACAGCTAGATCTTCTTCTATGGGTAACTTAACAGATGGGTTATGCAAAACATCCAAAAAGGTGTTAGGTGGCACCTGAAGGAAATATGCCCTAGAGGCAATAATAAAGTTATTATTTATTTCCTTATATCATGATAAATGTTTAGTATTCATGCTAGAATTGTATTAACCGGAAACATAATACATGTGTGAATACATAGACAAACAGAGTGTCACTAGTATGCCTCTACTTGACTAGCTCGTTAATCAAAGATGGTTATGTTTCCTAACCATGAACAAAGAGTTGTTATTTGATTAACGAGGTCACATCATTAGTTGAATGATCTGATTGACATGACCCATTCCATTAGCTTAGCACCCGATCGTTTAGTATGTTGCTATTGCTTTCTTCATGACTTATACATGTTCCTATAACTATGAGATTATGCAACTCCCGTTTACCGGAGGAACACTTTGGGTACTACCAAACATCACAATGTAACTGGGTGATTATAAAGGAGTACTACAGGTGTCTCCAAAGGTACATGTTGGGTTGGCGTATTTCGAGATTAGGTTTTGTCATTCCGATTGTCGGAGAGGTATCTCTGGGCCCTCTCGGTAATACACATCACATAAGCCTTGCAAGCATTGTAACTAAGATTTTAGTTGTGAGATGATGTATTACGGAACGAGTAAAGAGACTTGCCGGTAACGAGATTGAACTAGGTATTGGATACCGACGATCGAATCTCGGGCAAGTAACATACCGATGACAAAGGGAACAACGTATGTTGTTATGCGGTCTGACCGATAAAGATCTTCGTAGAATATGTAGGAGCCAATATGGGCATCCAGGTCCCGCTATTGGTTATTGACCGGAGACGTGTCTCGGTCATGTCTACATTGTTCTCGAACCCGTAGGGTCCGCACGCTTAAGGTTACGATGACAGTTATATTATGAGTTTATGCATTTTGATGTACCGAAGGTTGTTCGGAGTCCCGGATGTGATCATGGACATGACGAGGAGTCTCGAAATGGTCGAGACGTAAAGATTGATATATTGGAGGCCTATGTTTGGATATCGGAAGTGTTCCAGGTGAAATCGGGATTTTACCGGAACCCCCTGGGAGCCATATGGGCCTTAATGGGCTTTAGTGGAAAGGAGAAAGGGGCAGCCCAAGGTGGCTGCGCACCTCCCCCCTCCCCTAGTCCTATTAGGACTAGGAGAAGGTGGCCGGCCCCCCTCTCCCTCTTTCCCCCTCGGGGAATCCTAGTCCAACTAGGATTGGGGGGGGGGAGTCCTACTCCCGGAAGGAGTAGGACTCCTCCTGCGCCCTCCTCCTGGCCGGCACCCCCCTCCCCCTTGGCTCCTTTATATACTGAGGCAGAGGCACCCCAGAAACACACAAGTTGATCCACGTGATCTATTCCTTAGCCGTGTGCGGTGCCCCCAGCCAGCATAGTCCTCGATAATACTGTAGCGGAGTTTAGGCGAAGCCCTGCTGCTGTAGTGCATCAAGATCGTCACCACGCCGTCGTGCTGACGGAACTCTTCCCCGACACTTTGCTGGATCGGAGTCTGGGGATCGTCATCGAGCTGAACGTGTGCTCGAACTCGGAGGTGCCGTAGTTTCGGTGCTTGACCGGTTGGATCGTGAAGACGTACGACTACTTCCTCTATGTTGCGTCATCGCTTCCGCAGTCAGTCTGCATGGGTACGTAGACAACACTCTCCCCTCTCGTTGCTATGCATCACATGATCTTGCGTGTGCGTAGGAAATTTTTTGAAATTACTACGAAACCCAAACAGTGGCATCCGAGCCTAGGTTATTTATGTTGATGTTATATGCACGAGTAGAACACAAGTGAGTTGTGGGCGATATAAGTCATACTGCCTACCAGCATGTCATACTTTGGTTCGGCGGTATTGTTGGACGAGACGACCCGGACCAACCTTACGCGTACGCTTACGCGAGACCGGTTCCCCCGACGTGCTTTGCACACAGGTGGCTTGCGGGCGACTATCTCTCCAACTTTAGTTGAACCAAGTATGGCTAAGCCCGGTCCTTGAGAAGGTTAAAACAGAGTCTATTTGACAAACTATCGTTGTGTTTTTGATGCGTAGGTGAGATTGGTTCTTACTTAAGCCCGTAGCAGCCACGTAAAACTTGCAACAACAAAGTAGAGGACGTCTAACTTGTTTTTGCAGGGCATGTTGTGATGTGATATGGTCAAGGCATGATGCTGAATTTTATTGTATGAGATGATCATGTTTTGTAACCGAGTTATCGGCAACTGGCAGGAGCCATATGGTTGTCACTTTATTGTATGCAATGAAATCGCGATGTAATGCTTTACTTTATTACTAAGCGGTAGTGATAGTCGTGGAAGCATAAGATTGGCGAGACGACAACGATGCTACGATGGAGATCAAGGTGTCGCGCCGGTGACGATGGTGATCATAACGGTGCTTCGGAGATGGAGATCACAAGCACAAGATGATGATGGCCATATCATATCACTTATATTGATTGCATGTGATGTTTATCCTTTTATGCATCTTATCTTGCTTTGATTGACGGTAGCATTATAAGATGATCTCTCACTAAATTATCAAGATGTGTTCTCCCTAAGTATGCACCGTTGCCAAAGTTCGTCGTGCCCAGACACCACGTGATGATCGGGTGTGATAAGCTCTACGTCCATCTACAACGGGTGCAAGCCAGTTTTGCACACGCAGAATACTCAGGTTAAACTTGACGAGCCTAGCATATGCAGATATGGCCTCGGAACACGGAGACCGAAAGGTCGAGCGTGAATCATATCGTAGATATGATCAACATAACGATGTTCACCATTGAAATCTACTCCATCTCACGTGATGATCGGTTATGGTTTAGTTGATTTGGATCACGTAATCACTTAGAAGATTAGAGGGATGTCTATCTAAGTGGGAGTTCTTAAGTAATTTGATTAATTGAACTTAAACTTATCATGAACTTAGTACCTGATAGTATCTTGCTTGTTTATGTTGATTGTAGATAGATGGCTCGTGCTGTTGTTCCATTGAATTTTAATGCGTTCCTTGAGAAAGCAAAGTTGAAAGATGATGGTAGCAATTACACGGACTGGGTCCGTAACTTGAGGATTATCCTCATTGCTGCACAGAAGAATTACGTCCTGGAAGCACCGCTGGGTGCCAGGCCTGCTGCTGGAGCAACACCAGATGTTATGAACATCTGGCAGAGCAAAGCTGATGACTACTCGATAGTTCAGTGTGCCATGCTTTACGGCTTAGAATTGGGACTTCAACGACGTTTTGAACGTCATGGAGCATATGAGATGTTCCAGGAGTTGAAGTTAATATTTCAAGCAAATTCCCGAATTGGGAGATATGAAGTCTCCAATAAGTTCTATAGCTGCAAGATGGAGGAGAACAGTTCTGTCAGTGAGCATATACTCAAAATGTCTGGGTATAATAATCACTTGATTCAGATGGGAGTTAATCTTCCAGATGATTGCGTCATTGACAGAATTCTCCAATCACTGCCACCAAGCTACAAGAGCTTCGTGATGAACTATAATATGCAAGGGATGAACAAGACTATTCCCGAGCTCTTCGCGATGCTGAAAGCTACGAAGGTAGAAATCAAGAAGGAGCATCAAGTGTTGATGGTTAACTAAACCACTAGTTTCAAGAAAAAGGGCAAAGGGAAGAAGAAGGGGAACTTCAAGAAGAACGGCAAACAAGTTGCTGCTCAAGAGAAGAAACCCAAGTCTGGACCTAAGCCTGAAACTGAGTGCTTCTACTGCAAGCAGACTGGTCACTGGAAGCGGAACTGCCCCAAGTATTTGGCGGATAAGAAGGATGGCAAGGTGATCAAAGGTATATGTGATATACTTGTTATTGATGTGTACCTTACTAGAGCTCGCAGTAGCACCTGGGTATTTGATACTGGTTCTGTTGCTAATATTTGCAACTCGAAACAGGGACTACGGAATAAGCGGGCACTGGCAAAGGATGAGGTGACGATGCGCGTGGGAAACGGTTCCAAAGTCGATGAGATCGCGGTCGGCACGCTACCTCTACATCTACCTTCGGGATTAATATTAGACCTAAATAATTGTTATTTGGTGCCAGCGTTGAGCATGAACATTATATCTGGATCTTGTTTAATGCGAGACGGTTATTCATTTAAATCAGAGAATAATGGTTGTTCTATTTATATGAGTAATATCTTTTATGGTCATGCACCTCTGAAGAGTGGTCTATTTTTGATGAATCTCGATAGTAGTGATACGCATATTCATAATGTTGAAGCCAAAAGATGCAGAGTTGATAATGAAAGTGCAACTTATTTGTGGCACTGTCGTTTAGGTCATATCGGTATAAAGCGCATGAAGAAACTCCATACTGATGGACTTTTGGAACCACTTGATTATGAATCACTTGGTACTTGCGAACCGTGCCTCATGGGCAAGATGACTAAAACACCGTTCACCGGTACTATGGAGAGAGCAACAGATTTGTTGGAAATCATACGTACCGATGTATGTGGTCCGATGAATATTGAGGCTCGCGATGGATATCGTTATTTTCTCACCTTCACAGATGACTTAAGCAGATATGGATATATCTACTTAATGAAACATAAGTCTGAAACATTTGAAAAGTTCAAAGAGTTTCAGAGTGAAGTTGAAAATCATCGTAACAAGAAAATAAAGTTTCTATGATCTGATCGTGGAGGAGAATATTTGAGTTACGAGTTTGGTGTACATTTGAAAAATTGTGGAATAGTTTCGCAACTCACGCCACCCGGAACACCACAGCGTAATGGTGTGTCCGAATGTCGTAATCGTACTTTACTAGATATGGTGCGATCTATGATGTCTCTTACTGATTTACCGCTATCGTTTTGGGGTTATGCTTTAGATACGGCCGCATTCACGTTAAATAGGGCACCATCAAAATCCGTTGAGACGACGCCTTATGAACTATGGTTTGGCAAGAAACCAAAGTTGTCGTTTCTTAAAGTTTGGGGCTGCGATGCTTATGTGAAAAAGCTTCAACCTGATAAGCTCGAACCCAAATCGGAGAAATGTGTCTTCATAGGATACCCAAAGGAGACTGTTGGGTACACCTTCTATCACAGATCCGAAGGCAAGACATTCGTTGCTAAGAATGGATCCTTTCTAGAGAAGGAGTTTCTATCGAAAGAAGTGAGTGGGAGGAAAGTAGAACTTGACGAGGTAACTGTACCTGCTCCCTTATTGGAAAATAGTACATCACAGAAAACTGTTTCTGCGACATCTATACCAATTAGTGAGGAAGCTAATGATGTTGATCATGAAACTTCAGGTCAAGATACTACTGAACCTCGTAGATCGACCAGAGCGAGATCCGCACCAGAGTGGTACGGTAATCCTGTTCTGGAAGTCATGCTACTAGATCATGATGAACCTACGAACTATGAAGAAGCGATGGTGAGCCCAGATTCCGCAAAGTGGCTTGAAGCCATGAAATCTGAGATGGGATCCATGTATGAGAACAAAGTATGGACTTTGGTTGACTTGCCCGATGATCGGCAAGCGATTGAGAATAAATGGATCTTCAAGAAGAAGACTGACGCTGATGGTAATGTTACTGTCTACAAAGCTCGACTTGTCGCAAAAGGTTTTCGACAAGTTCAAGGGGTTGACTACGATGAGACCTTCTCACCCGTAGCGATGCTTAAGTCTGTCCGAATCATGTTAGCAATTGCCGCATTTTATGATTATGAAATTTGGCAGATAGATGTCAAAACTGCATTCCTGAATGGATTTCTGGAAGAAGAGTTGTATATGATGCAACCGGAAGGTTTTGTCGATCCAAAGGGAGCTAACAAAGTGTGCAAGCTCCAGCGATCCATTTATGGACTGGTGCAAGCCTCTCGGAGTTGGAATAAACGTTTTGATAGTGTGATCAAAGCATTTGGTTTTATACAGACTTTCGGAGAAGCCTGTATTTACAAGAAAGTGAGTGGGAGCTCTGTAGCATTTCTGATATTATATGTGGATGACATATTGCTGATTGGAAATGATATAGAATTTCTGGATAGCATAAAGGGATACTTGAATAAGAGTTTTTCAATGAAAGACCTCGGTGAAGCTGCTTACATATTAGGCATTAAGATCTATAGAGATAGATCAAGACGCTTAATTGGACTTTCACAAAGCACATACCTTGACAAGATTTTGAAAAAGTTCAAAATGGATCAAGCAAAGAAAGGGTTCTTACCTATGTTACAAGGTGTGAAGTTGAGTCAGACTCAATGCCCGACCACTTCAGAAGATAGAGAGAAAATGAAAGATGTTCCCTATGCTTCAGCCATAGGCTCTATCATGTATGCAATGTTGTGTACCAGACCTGATGTGTGCCTTGCTATAAGTTTAGCAGGGAGGTACCAAAGTAATCCAGGAGTGGATCACTGGACAGCGGTCAAGAACATCCTGAAATACCTGAAAAGGACTAAGGATATGTTTCTCGTATATGGAGGTGACAAAGAGCTCACCGTAAAAGGTTACGTTGATGCAAGCTTTGACACTGATCCGGACGATTCTAAATCGCAAACCGGATACGTGTTTACATTAAACGGTGGAGCTGTCAGTTGGTGCAGTTCTAAACAAAGCGTCGTAGCGGGATCTACATGTGAAGCGGAGTACATAGCTGCTTCGGAAGCAGCAAACGAAGGAGTCTGGATGAAGGAGTTCATATCCGATCTAGGTGTCATACCTAGTGCATCGGGACCAATGAAAATCTTTTGTGACAATACTGGTGCAATTGCCTTGGCAAAGGAATCCAGATTTCACAAAAGGACCAAGCACATCAAGAGACGCTTCAATTCCATCCGGGATCTAGTCCAGGTGGGAGACATAGAGATTTGCAAGATACATACGGATCTGAGTGTTGCAGACCCGTTGACTAAGCCTCTTCCACGAGCAAAACATGATCAGCACCAAAGCTCCATGGGTGTTAGAATCATTACAGTGTAATCTAGATTATTGACTCTAGTGCAAGTGGGAGACTGAAGGAAATATGCCCTAGAGGCAATAATAAAGTTATTATTTATTTCCTTATATCATGATAAATGTTTAGTATTCATGCTAGAATTTTATTAACCGGAAACATAATACATGTGTGAATACATAGACAAACAGAGTGTCACTAGTATGCCTCTACTTGACTAGCTCGTTAATCAAAGATGGTTATGTTTCCTAACCATGAACAAAGAGTTGTTATTTGATTAACGAGGTCACATCATTAGTTGAATGATCTGATTGACATGACCCATTCCATTAGCTTAGCACCCGATCGTTTAGTATGTTGCTATTGCTTTCTTCATGACTTATACATGTTCTTATAACTATGAGATTATGCAACTCCCGTTTACCGGAGGAACACTTTGGGTACTACCAAACGTCACAATGTAACTGGGTGATTATAAAGGAGTACTACAGGTGTCTCCAAAGGTACATGTTGGGTTGGCGTATTTCGAGATTAGGTTTTGTCACTCCGATTGTCGGAGAGGTATCTCTGGGCCCTCTCGGTAATACACATCACATAAGCCTTGCAAGCATTGTAACTAAGATGTTAGTTGTGAGATGATGTATTACGGAATGAGTAAAGAGACTTGCCGGTAACGAGATTGAACTAGGTATTGGATACCGACAATCGAATCTCGGGCAAGTAACATACCGATGACAAAGGGAACAACGTATGTTGTTATGCGGTCTGACCGATAAAGATCTTCGTAGAATATGTAGGAGCCAATATGGGCATCCAGGTCCCGCTATTGGTTATTGACCGGAGACGTGTCTCGGTCATGTCTACATTGTTCTCGAACCCGTAGGGTCCGCACGCTTAAGGTTACGATGACAGTTATATTATGAGTTTATGCATTTTGATGTACCGAAGGTTGTTCGGAGTCCCGGATGTGATCATGGACATGACGAAGAGTCTCGAAATGGTCGAGACGTAAAGATTGATATATTGGAAGCCTATGTTTGGATATCGGAAGTGTTCCAGGTGAAATCGGGATTTTACCGGAACCCCCTGGGAGCCATATGGGCCTTAATGGGCTTTAGTGGAAAGGAGAAAGGGGCAGCCCAAGGTGGCTGCGCACCTCCCCCCTCCCCTAGTCCTATTAGGACTAGGAGAAGGTGGCCGGCCCCCCTCTCCCTCTTTCCCCCTCGGGGAATCCTAGTCCAACTAGGATTGGGGGGGGGGAGTCCTACTCCCGGAAGGAGTAGGACTCCTCCTGCGCCCTCCTCCTGGCCGGCGCCCCCCTCCCCCTTGGCTCCTTTATATACTGAGGCAGAGGCACCCCAGAAACACACAAGTTGATCCACGTGATCTATTCCTTAGCTGTGTGCGGTGCCCCCAGCCACCATAGTCCTCGATAATACTGTAGCGGAGTTTAGGCGAAGCCCTGCTGCTGTAGTGCATCAAGATCGTCACCACGCCGTCGTGCTGACGGAACTCTTCCCCGACACTTTGCTGGATCGGAGTCCGGGGATCGTCATCGAGCTGAACGTGTGCTCGAACTCGGAGGTGCCATAGTTTCGGTGCTTGATCGGTTGGATCGTGAAGACGTACGACTACTTCCTCTACGTTGCGTCATCGCTTCCGCAGTCGGTCGCGTGGGTCCATAGACAACACTCTCCCCTCTCGTTGCTATGCATCACATGATCTTGCGTGTGCGTAGGAAATTTTTTGAAATTACTACGAAACCCAAACAGCACTGACTTTCGCTGAGATCCCAACCGGCTTAGAGCATCAGCTGCTTCGTTCTTCCTACGGTCAATGTGCTCACCCTGATAACCTTTAAAATGCCCTCCAACAGCATCAGCTTCATGACGATAAGCCGCCATGAGAGGGTCTTTGGAATCCCACTTGCCTGACACCTGTTGAGCCACTAAATCTGAGTCGCCAAGACACCGGACCCAACTCAGGCTCATCTCTTTGGCCACTCGAAGACCATGGAGCAAGGCTTCATATTCCACTGCGTTGTTAGTGCAAGGAAACATCAACCACAACACATAACAAAATTTGTCACCTCGAGGGGAGGTTAAAACAACACCAGCCCCCGAGCCTTCCAACTGTCTGGACCCATCAAAGTGGATAGTCCAATATGTGTTGTCTGGTTTCTCCTCTGGCATCTGCATCTCTGTCCAGTCATTAATAAAGTCAACCAGCGCCTGAGACCTGATCGCAGTATGTGGCACATACTTCAACCCATGAGATCCAAGTTCAATGGCCCACTTGGCGAGTTGTCCAGTGGCCTCTCTATTTTGGATGATGTCCCCCAAAGGCGCAGAGCTAACCACAGTGATCGGGTGACCCTGAAAGTAACGCTTGAGCTTCCGGCTTGCCATGAACACCCCATACACGAGCTTTTGCCAATGTGGATATCTTTGTTTAGATTTGGTCAGTACCTCACTGACGTAATAAACCGGCCGTTGAACCGGATGTTCCTTGCCAACCTCTTTGCGCTCCACCACAATTGCCACACTAACAGCCCGTGAGTTAGCGGCTACGTATAACAATAACGGCTCTTTCTCAGTTGGAGCAGCAAGAACCGGTGGCTCAGCAAGCTGTTTCTTCATATCCTCAAAAGCAGAGTTCGTAGCATCACTTCAAACAAAATCATCTGTTTTCTTCATCATCTGATACAAAGGCATCGTCTTCTCCCCTAACCGGCTTATGAACCGGCTTAAAGTAGCCACACGACCCGCCAGCTGTTGAACGTCATTGATGCATGTTGGTTTGGCCAGAGATGTGATTTCCTTAATCTTCTCCGGGTTAGCTTCAATCCCTCGGTCGGACACCAAAAAACCCAAGAGCTTGCCGGCTGGGACTCCAAAAACACACTTAGCCAGGTTACGCATCATTTTGTAGACCCAGAGGTTATCGTAGGTCTCTTCTAGATCTGTGACCAAGGTTTCCTCTTTTCTGGAATTTACCACTATATCATCCACATAAGCACGAATATTACACCCAATCTGATTGTGAAGACAATTCTGCACACACCGTTGATAAGTCGCGCGGGCACTCTTTAGCCCAAAAGGCATAGACACAGAGAAGAAAGCTCCAAATGGAGTGATAAAAGCTGTCTTCTCCTGATCTTTGACTGCCATCTTGATCTGATGATAACCTGAATAAGCATCCAAAAAACTCAAACGTGCGCAACTCGACGTAGCATCGATGATCTGATCAATGCGGGGGAGAGCAAAAGGGTCAGCCGGACAAGCCTTGTTTAAATCAGTGTAATCCACACACATACGCCAGGTGTCGTTCTTTTTTAGTACAAGCACCGGGTTGGCTAACCACTCTGGTGAAAGACTTCCACAATGAACTCGGCCGCCAAGAGCCGGACCACCTCTTCTCCAATGGCCTTGCGCCTTTCCTCGTTGAATTGTTGGAGAAACTGTCAAACCGGTTTAAACTTTGGGTCAATATTGAGAGTGTGCTCAGTGAGTTCCCTCAGGACACCCGGCATGTCGGAAGGTTTCCATGCAAAGATGTCCCGGTTCTCACGGATGAACTCAATGAGCGTGCTTTCCTATTTCGGATCCAAGTTTGCACTGATGATGAACTGCTTGGATGAGTCGCCAAGCACAAAGTCAACCATCTTGGTGTCATCAGCTGATTTGAACTTCAACACCGGCTCATGCTCCATTGTTGGTTTCTTTAAAGACGTCATGTCTGCCGGGTTAACATGATCCTTATAAAACTTTAACTCCTCGGTTGCACAAGCAGACTCAGCATATGCACCATCGCCTTCTTCACACTCCAGGGCTATTTTCCGGCTTCCATGTACTGTAATGGTGCCCTTATAACCCGGCATCTTGAGCTGCAAATACACATAACACGGCCGAGCCATGAACTTGGCATAAGCCGGCCGTCCAAACAGAGCATGATATGGGCTATTGATCTTAACCACATCAAAGGTTAATTTTTCTGCTCTGGAGTCATACTCATCCCCAAAGGCTACTTCCAGTTCCATCTTACCAACTGGGTATGCCAACTTGCCAGGTACCACACCGTGAAAAACAGTGTTGGATTTCTTAAGACTTTTATCAGTCAACCCCATCTGATGGAACGTCTCATAGTAGAGGATTTTGATGCTGCTGCCTCCATCCATGAGCACCTTAGTGAATTTATATCCACCAACCTGAGGCGCTACTACCAAGGCCAAGTGACCCGGATTATCAACCCGGGGTGGATGATCCTCTCTGCTCCACACAATAGGCTGTCCGGACCACCGTAAGTAACGTGGAATCGCCGGCTCAACGACATTGACGGCCCTCTTGTGAAGCTTCTAGTCCCTCTTACATAAGCTAGTGGTGAACACATGGTATTGCCCACTATTCAACTGTTTTTGGGTTGCTCTGATATCCGGACTGTTGCTGCTGATTACCTTGGCCGGTGTCGGAGTAAATGACCACGGGTAGCCTAGCCGGCTTCCCATGGTACTTCAGAAAAATTATAGGCCGATCAAGCCTCCAAGCGTCCAAGACATGGGGCCGCCTTCCCCCAGCCGGCTACCTCTCAAGCCGGCTGCGCAAAGGCGGCCCAGACCTGAAATCCTTGAGAAACAAGACCACGAGAAGGCCGACTCCCAGGAGCTGGCCCCTCAACAGGCGGCTAAGATCTTGCCCTCAGAGTCTCCACCCACATAACGACGACAAGACGGGGCGTGGCTACAGTAAAGCCTGCCACCCCCGAATCCCGGCGCACGCATGGCCACAGTGCACCGTACGGGGCGGCCATCACCCGTCTGGCGCGACACTGTTGCCGCGATGCTCATGACGTCACCCACGGCGAGCGGTCAGTACGACCCGTGGGTGGTGGGCCCCCTCGGTCAGGGAGATCCCAAAGGTGGCCAGGCTTCCAATAGCCGGCCAGCTCTCTCCCTCCAAGGAGGTGCTTCGTTAAGGAGACAAGAGAAGGTAAGGCTACAGTGATGAGCCGCCTCGCGGCGGCACTGTAGCCATGCTTACCACGACAAAGCCATCGTCACCAGAGGCAAGGCAACAGTAACCAGCCTCCGACAAGACTCCCGAGTGGTGGGGCCAACCTGTCGACAAGAAGGCCAGCAGCCGACAGGGCCTACCAGGCGGCGGGTCCATCGGTCAGAGGAGAGGCCGACCAGCGTAGATGCAGACAGCTGGGGCCCGCGCCCAGTCGGATTACCATTGTACCCCTGGGGGGTAGGCCTATATAAACCCCCTAGGGCACCCATGCAAGGGGGCTCTCTCCTTTCAATAGTTTTAGACACAACAAGGAGAAGAGGAACGGGCTGGCCTTGCCCTCCTTCATCCTTTCACCGAACAGCTCAAGGAGCATTCTGTAGCTACCCATCGAGCTAGTGATCATGCGGAGACCCCGCAGAGCAGCATTAGGGGTGTTATCTCCACAGAGAGCCCTGAAGCTGGGTAAGATTCACCGGCGTGCATGTCTTCGCCTTATCCCGTTTCCAGGCACCGGCGATGTTTTATTGGCTCCCACAATGATAAGCCATCCATTGGCATATGTCGCACCAACCACCCGACATTTGGCGCCCACCGTGGGACCAGGTGCACCATCGTCCGGAGACCTGTTCTGGACGGGAACCCTCTTCCTTCCCAATGTGCGTAGGCAGCCCGGCTTGCCCGATGGCGCTTGCCCCGACGCGCTGCAGGATGTCGCCGACGCCTGCGCGGCAAGCTGCCTCGCCGATCTTCTTGGCGAGGCTCGCATCTCTGACGAGCCCGCATCCGACGCGGGCACAGACTGCCACGAGAGCCACCTCGTCAGCCTCCTCGACCAACTCCACGTCTCCGGCGAGCTTGCCGCGGACTTGGAGTCGGTTGGCTCCACCGACCCAATGCTTGTCGACTCCGACACGGCATCCCTTGACGCTTTCCCCACCAACGTGGTGGTCATCAAAGACCCTCTTCCTCGAGCCAACAGCAGCGGCAGTGCCATCACCGAGGTACTGGTCATCAGCCACGGCGCCCCTCAGCAAAAACGCCCACGACGCTCTGCAGACGGCACTGCACGACTTGTCCGTCCCCGTCCCGGCCGACGCGGATGCCAAAACGTTGGAGGCACGCCGCCTCGCCCTCGTTGCGGAGGGCCAGAAGCTCGCCACCATGAGATGCCTCACCGAGGCTGACCAACGCGAGGTCGACCGTGCCGCCTTCGGCACGCCGCCTCCCGACGGGCCGAGCCGTGTCGGTATCATCAAGAAACATGGCGCGGCTATCACCAACATGCTGGGAGCAGACTGCCCGTCTATGCCACACCTCTCGAGAACCTGTGCGCCGCCCAGGCGGCCGCAGACGAGTTGAATGGGCTGGGGCCTGACGAGCTCCCCTACATGACCAGATGCATCCAGCAACTTATCGACGCGGCCACGGAGCGGCACGAAGCCGGCGTCCGTGCCGAGAGTCCTCCACCGCGCCGAGAGCATGGCACGACGTCTCGAACACGGACCACGGCCAACTCCCACGCAAGAAAAGAAAAAGAGCCGGCTGCCAGCCGCAGCTGGACTCGAATCTCCATCGAGCATGACGCAGAGGGCCGCCCTCGAGCCGTGGAGTGGCAGGGCAACCCCCCTCCTCCTCCGCCTCATGGGGAAAGATACCCTACCCCGCCGCCTGTCACGCATCTGACTCCCATTGGCCGGCTGGGTCGCCGCGAAGGAGTCGGCGAGAATGATGCCCGCCACCGGATCGACCGCTTTGCGCGATCCCTGGCCTTGGAAGAAGAAGATGATGTCGGCCCGTCTTGCTTCGGCCCCCGCATCCGTGACGAGCCCTTCCCCAAAGGGTTCTCGCTCCCAAGAGACACGCCCAAGTACAACGGCTCCATGAAGTCGGAATATTGGTTGATCAACTACTCCACCGCGGTTAGCATCGCAAACGGCAACAGGCGTGCTGCCGTAAAATATGTGCCCCTCATGCTCCAAGGCATGACGCGCACCTGGCTCAACAGCCTCAAGCCCTACAGTGTCAACAGCTGGCTAGACTTCACTGAAGCCTTCATACGCAACTTCACCAGCACCTACAAGCGGGCTCCCAAGCCCCGACAGCTCTCCTTGTGTGTCCAAGGGCCCAACGAATCGACTCGCGACAACCTCACGCATTGGGCCGAGCTCCGCAATTCCTGCGAGGGAGTGCACGAGGTTCAAGCTATAGAGTACTTCACCACCGGGTGCCGAGAAGGCACCCTCCTCAAGCACCGACTCCTCTGCGACAAGCTGACTACGCTTGACGAGCTGCTGGTCATAGCCGACAAATACGCCACGGCCGATTCCTCAATGAAGACCGAGCTCCGAGTAGACGCCTCTGGGAAGGTGCTCGCTCCAAGTCCCAAGACGCCGGCTAGAGAGTCTGGCCGACGCCCGTACCAAAACGACCACAAGCGCAAGGCTCGCTTGCCACCTTCCACCAGTCGGCAGGTGGCTACAGTCGAAGGCGAATAACTCAAAGGGCGGCCCGCACCCAAGAAGCAGAAGGGCGGCAGGCCGGCTTGGCAGCCGGCTTTCTCCTACGAGCAAGCACTTGATGCCCCCTGCAAGTTTCACAGCGGCGCAAAGCCTTCAAACCACACGACCAGAAAATGCCATTGGCTGACAGGATCTCCAAGGGAGAGGGGATGGCGCCACCTCCGCCTGCTGGTCAGCCGCCTCCGGCTCCTCCGCAGCCAGCCGCTCGACCAGCGGTCGGGGCAGTTCAAGATGAGTACCCCGACGAGCATGCCGCCTATGTCGTCTTTACAAGCCAGCCAGAAGATCGGCGTAGCCGACGCCGACAAAACCAAGAAGTCAACGCAGTCGCCTCCAACAACCCAGAGTTCATGCACTGGTCAGAAAGGCCTATTAGCTGGAGCCGGATAGATCACCCAGAGGTGATGCCGTCTCCCGGCTCTTACGCATTGGTTCTGGATGCCACCCTCGCTACAGAAAGGCGAGCCGCCCGTTTCTCTCGCGTGCTAATAGATGGTGGGAGCAGCATCAATATCCTATACCATGACACCATGTAGAAACTGAGCATCAAGACGAAGCAGCTCATGCCCAGTCGGACTGTGTTCCATGGCATCGTACCCGGCTTTTCCTGCTCCCCAATCGGCAAGATCAAGATAGATGTCCTCTTCGGGAACAAGGATCATTTCTGCCGAGAGGCGGTGTGGTTTGAAGTGGTGGATCTAGAGAGCCCTTACCACGCGTTGCTCGGCCGACCTGCCCTGGCCAAGTTCATGGTTGTACCCCATTATGCCTACCTCAAGGTGAAGATACCAAGTTCCAAGGGCATCATCACCATAGCCGGAGACCACAAGAAATCCTCCGAGTGTGCGGCTGCCAGCAGCCGGCTGGCCGAGTCCCTTGTAATTGCTAAAGAGAAGAAGATACTGGACCGAGTCGTGGCCATGGCCGGCAAGCAGCCGGCCCTGTCCCCCGACCCCAAGGAATGTGGTGCCCAAGGTTCTTTTCATCCGGCCAAAGAAACAAAGAGGGTACCTCTGGACCCAGATCACCTAGAAAGGTTTGCCACCATTGGGGCAAACCTGGACAGCAAATAGGAAGGCGAGCTCGCCGATTTCCTCCATGAGAATCGGGACATTTTCGCATGGTCCCCCAAGGACATGCCGGGTGTGCCAAAGGAATTCGCCGAGCACAAGCTACATGTCCGAGAAGGTGCAAAACCAGTCAAACAGCCTCTCCGCCAACTATCAGGGGAGAAGAGAAGGGTTGTAGGAGAAGAGATAGCCCGGCTTCTGGCAGCCGGCTTCATTATGGAAGTTTTCTTCCCAAAGTGGCTCGCCAACCCGGTCCTCGTGCTGAAGAAAAATAACAAGTGGTGCATGTGTATAGACTACACTAGCCTCAACAAGGCTTGCCCCAAAGATCCCTTCGTCTTGCCAAGGATTGATCAAGTAATAGACTCCACAGCCGGATGCGAGATGTTGAGCTTCTTGGATGCTTACTCAAGCTACCACCAGATAAAGTTGGATCCAGCTGACCGCCTGAAAACCGCCTTCATCACACCATTCGGAGCCTTCTTCTACCTGACTATGACATTCGGCTTGAGAAATGCCAGTGCTACTTTTCAGCGTTGCATGCAAAAATGCCTCCCCAAGCAGCTCGGCAGAAATACCCACGTCTATGTAGACGATATTGTAGTGAGGACGGAGAAGCGCGGCACCTTGCTGGAAGACCTCAGAGAAACATTTGAAAACTTGCGCCGATTCCAAATCAAGCTCAACCCCGAGAAATGCGTGTTCGGAGTACCAGCCGGCTAGCTCCTAGGCTTCCTGGTCTCCGAACGTGGCATCGAGTGCAACCCAATGAAGATCAAGGCCATAGAAAGAATGAAGATTCCCAGCAAGCTACGGGGTGTCCAGAAGTTCACCAGATGCTTGGCTTCCCTGAACCGCTTCATCAGCCGGCTCGGAGAGAAAGCCCTCCCCCTCTACCGACTCATGAAGAAGTCCACTCATTTCGAGTGGAACGACCAGGCCGACCAAGCCTTCCACGAGCTAAAGAAGATGCTGACCACGCCGCCTGTCTTGGCGGCACCGGCTGAAAAGGAGCCCATGCTCCTTTACATTGCCGCTACTAGCTGGGTGGTCAGCACTGTCATCGTAGTCCAGTGCCCAGAAGAAGGCCGGGCTCAGCCGGTTCAGAGGCCGGTGTATTATTTAAGCGAAGTCTTATCCACCTCGAAGTAGAACTACCCACAGTACCAGAAGATGTGCTACAGTGTGTACTTCGCTGCCAAGAAGCTCAAGCCCTATTTTCAAGAGCACCCCATCACAGTCGTGTGTACTGCCCCGCTCGCTGAGATCATAGGAAGCCGGGATGCATCCGGCTGAGTGGCCAAATGGGCCATTGAGCTGGCCCCCTGCGCGATCTTCTACCAGCCCCGCACCGCTGTTAAGTCCCAGGCACTGGCCGACTTCCTCGTCGATTGGGCCGAAACCCAATACCTGCCACCGGCTCCCGACTCCACTCACTGGCGGATGCACTTCGATGGGTCCAAGATGCACACCGGCTTGGGAGCCGGCATCGTCCTCACCTCTCCCAAGGGCGACAAGCTCAAGTATACATTGCAAATTCATTTTGCCGCCTCCAACAATGTGGCCGAGTACGAGGCGCTCATAAACGGGCTTCGGCTAGCCAAAGAGCTCGGCATCCGCCGGATCCTGTGCTATGGCGACTCGGATTTGGTGGTCCAACAGTCATCCAGTGACTGGGACGCCAAAGACGCAAACATGGCGAGCTATCGTTTCCTTGTCCAGCAAATCAGTGGATATTTTGAAGGATGTGAGTTCCGTCATATACCACGTGCCGACAACATGCAAGCAGATGCCCTGGCACGAGTAGGATCCACCCGGCAAGCCATACCAGCCGACGTTTCTCTCCACCGCCTCCTCAAGCCGTCTATCAAGCCGTCTCCAGAATCTGATTCCATCTTCGTGCCGCCTGACCCCAACGCAGTCGGTTTCGACTTGGGAAAGCAAGAAGGTGGCGCGGGGACTCCAACAGGCGGCCAGGGGAATGCCATAGTCGCACCTGGCCCGAGGAATTCGGAACTCGGCCCGGGGGCTACTGCAGTCAGCCCGGGGACTACATCAACACAATAGGCGATGGCCGACTCCAACTCCAACTCTTCACCACCCAGCCCACCCGCCCCTATCACAGTGGCAGTCCTGACAATAGAAGAAGTCACAGCTCCATCATGGGCCCAGCCCATCCTCAACTTCTTAGTAAATAGAGAGCTGCCAACCGACGAGATCTCGGCAAGACAAGTTCAATGCCAAGCCAGAGCCTACACAATCTTCAGCCGAGAGCTTGTTAGGCGCAGCGTCACTGGAGTCTTCCAGCGCTGCGTCGAACCAGAGAAGGGCATAGCAATCCTCAGGGACATCCACCAAGGCGAATGCGGCCACCACGTAGCCTCAAGATCACTCGTGGCCAAAGCTTTTCACCATGGATTTTTCTGGCCGACTGCTTTGGAAGACGCCAAGGAACTAGTCAAACACTGCAAAGGGTGCCAAGTTTTCAGCTCCAAGCAACACCTGCCGGCTTCTGCACTCAAGACCATCCCCCTCACCTGGCCCTTTGCCGTCTGGGGGCTGGACATGGTGGGCCCGTTCAATATGGCACGCGGCGGCATGACACATCTTCTTGTCGCTGTGGACAAATTTACCAAGTGGATTGAGGCAAAGCCGATCAAGAAGCTGAATGGGCCGACTGCCGTGACCTTCGTCGCAGATATTACAACCTGGTATGGCGTACCGCATAGCATCATCACCGACAACGGCACAAATTTTGCAAAGGGAGCACTGGCACGTTTCTGCGCAACACACGGCATCCGGCTGGACCTAGCGTCCGTTGCCCACCCACAGTCAAACGGCCAGGTCGAGTGAGCAAACGGCCTCATCCTCTCCGGCATTAAGCCCTGACTGGTCGTGCCACTGGAGCGTTCGGCCGGCTGTTGGCTCGACGAGCTGTCGGCCGTCCTCTGGAGTTGGCGCACTACCCCAAACAAGTCAACCGGCTTCACCCCTTTCTTCCTTGTATATGGTGCCGAGGCTGTCATCCCAACTGACATCAAGTTCGACTCGCCTCGGGTCACCATGTACATGGAGGTGGAAGCCAAGGAAGCACGAGAAGACGGCGTTGACCTGCTGGAAGAAGGCCGGCCGTTAGCTCTCAGTCGGTCCGCCATCTATCAGCAGGGTCTGCGCCGCTACCACAGCCGGAAGGTCAAGCCAAGATCTTTCCAGGAGGGCGATCTTGTGCTCCGGCTGATCCAGCGAACAGCCGGCCAGCACAAGCTCTCGGCCCCTTGGGAGGGCCCCTTCATTATCAGCAAAGCTTTGGGCAACGACTCCTACTACCTAATCGACGCGCAGAAGCCGAAGGCACGCAAGGGAGATGATTCCGTCAAAGAGTCGGAACGACCGTGGAACGCCAATCTCCTCCGAAGATTTTACAGTTAAAAAGCAGTACGTAGCATGCTACCTTTTGTACTAAGTACGAGACAAGGGGTGCCCCGAGGAGCACTCAGGGACTACCCTCTTTTATCTATGAATGACGAGTATCACGCATACGTTTATGTTACTACACTTGCTTTTTTTCGTCCGGCACCGGGTTCGGCCAGTCGGCCCGGGGACTCGCCGCCTCAAGTTATATCTAAAAGTTCCACCTGCAGTCAGACAAGTAGCATGCCGGCACCCAAGCCCCTCCTTGCCAAAAGTCGCAGCTCGAAGAATCGACTGTCGGACTGGCAAGAGCCAAGGGCAGGAAAGGATGCCCACGCGAAAAACGGCTAAGGACCAACGAACTTATATAACACGAGCCGACCTCCCACCCCGCTAGCCGGCTACCAGAGCAGTCGGCTGGCCGGCTTCCCATTCACCTTGCTGCAATCTGAGAAAGCTCGAGTACTTGCCTTCCCAAAACGACCAACTCCTTCTCCGGCCGCAGACTGCAGAGCAGCCGTCCGGCTGGGAAGGCGGCGGCCAAGGGAAGGAGGCAAAGGAAAAAGCCAAAGGATAAAAAGCAAATATAAACGGAAGACGAACACATGCATAATATTTACACAAAAGACCTTCGAAAGGCCAGCATTCAACATAGTCTGAATACACCCCCAGTGGGTGGAACTGCGCAAATTTAAAGGTTGTTCAAAAGAGTAACAAACAGGAAAGCAAGGACGTCGGATCAAGCCAGGGGAACAACGGGTGAGTTGAGCAGGTTGGCGGAGTCAGCGGTGCCGGTTGGAGGAGTGACCGGCTGGCGAGTCTCGGCATCGTTGCCAGAGGCACGATCGGGCTGAGGCGGGCTGGTCGCTTCACCATCCGGCGCAGCGTCTTCATCATCCTCTCCCTCCTCCCCTTCGCCCTCATCACTGGAGGCAATCTCCTCCGCTGAGTCTTCACCTTCGGCCGGGTTCAGCCCGAACCACTCCTCCGGCTGAGTGACGCCAGCGTCATCCACCTCAGGAGCAAAGGCGCTGGTGTCGGTATACTCGGCGATCGCCGAGGCGCGCTGGATGATAGCCGGCCGCACCGCCTCCAGCTCCTCGTCAGCCTCCTACCGCCAGGTGCTCAGCTGGTCTAAATTCAGCCCTGGATACTAGGCTCGAACGAACTCCAGTGCCCGCCCTGCGCCAGACCAGGCCACTGATGCCTTCCAAGCCTCGAAGCGGCCGACTACAACCTCCAGCCAGTCGGTAGTGTGACTTGGGGTGCGCGGAATCACCTCGCCAGGCCAGAGGGCGGCCAGCACTTGCGCCCGGCGCGCTGAAGACGACGGAGCATTTGGTGGGCCGGCTGCAGGCGGGCTTGAAGCCCAGAAGCTGCTCCTCAAGTGACCGGCTGGCACCCGGCGCGATCTCGGCCCTCGCCTGCCGTCGTGCGTCGCGGTAGGCCTCGATGGCTTGGGTGGCGGCGGCTGAGTAGCCGGGAAAGTAATCTGCGCAAAGAGGAAGGCAGTGACACAAAGTCAAAAAATGAATCAGATAGCAGGAGGCGGGCAAGGAAGTAAAGAAGAAGATGGCCTACCGTCAATCAAGTCTTCCACTCGGCTATAGCCTTGGCTCAACGCCTGCCTCGTCTCGGCCTAGTTTGCTGCCTCGGTCTCGTATTCAGCTTTGAGGGCGGCCTCGCTGTCCTGTGCCGCCTTCAGGGCCGCCTTGTGGCTCTCCTCCTGGTCGGCCAGCCTCTTGGCCAGGCGGTCACGCTCTTGAGCCAGGGCGGCGCACTCGGCCTCCTTGGCGCGAAGGGCGGTCTGGGCTCCGCTCAGCTGGCTCCTCAAGTCAGCATTAGCCCCTGCAGATATGAAGAAAGAAGTTGTCAGGAAAAGATCCGACCCGACTACTCAGCAGTCGGCCCGAATCTCGGGGACTACACTCAGTGGGTGCGCTGATGCGCCCCCACTTAAAAGAAAAACGAAGCACTTACTCCGGCTCTCGGTTAGATCAGTGGCTTTCTGATTCAACTCCTGGGCCTGGGAGTTGAAGGCGGCCGCGTGGAGGTTGTGGTACTCCTGCAGATAAGACAAGGGACGCGAGTAAGAACATGGCAATCAAGCTTTCTAATAAGTTCCAAGCCGCCTGCTCAGCAGCCGACTCGGAACTCGGGGACTACACCCAGTGGGTGCGCTGACGCGCCCCCACGGAAGAAATTAAAAGCAATCGACAAGGACCAGGAGGACTAACCCGAATAACCGACCGCGCCATGATAAACTCCTGGGTGTACTGCTTCAGCGCGGTGGCTTGGGCCTGAGCCGGTTACGAACGTCCTGCGCCGCCACATTCAGCACGGCCGTCCCGCTGCCTGGCGTCCACCCGGACGAGCTGTCGCTGGCCGCTTCTAAGTCCTGGGCCGACGAGCCGGCGTCCACGGTTTTTTGCGCGTCCGGCGCTGCAGACGCCTTCCCCGCGCGCTGGCGAAGCGGTGACGAGATCACAAGATCCCCTCCCACGGTCGGCTCGCCTCCAGCCGGCTGCACAGGCGGCACTTCAGGCCAGCTTCATCGGTCCGCTCCAGTCAGCGGTGATGGCGCCACCTCCCTCTCCATCTCCGGCTGGTCGCGGCCGGCCTCCTCCGGCGGGGGCATAGGGGTGTCTGGAGCCGCGGCGCGGAGGGGAATGACGAGCTGCGGAGGCTGGTTCTGATGGGCCTCCGCCCCCCTCTCCGCATCCGCGGCCTCCGCCTGGGCCTTGGCGGCCGCGGCGGCTCGCACCTCCGCCGACTTCTGCTTCGCCTCTCGAGCCGCCCTCCGCTCCTTCGCCTCTCGCTCCTCCCGCACTTCCTGTGCGTTCCGCTCCGTTGCCTCTAGGAGGTCGGCGCGGGGATCCACCCGGCGGGAGCTTGAAGACCCTCCCACGGCTCCGACCACGGAGGCGGCAGGGGCCCGTTCAAGAGAAAGTGGGGCCCTGATTTTTAAAAGTCGAGAGGGAGGCTTAAGAAAGATATCAACCAAAGAAGAAAAAGAAAGGCGTAAGGGCGATAACACCTACGTTGAAACCGACTGCGGCTGCTTCACCACCTTGCGGAAGCGGGCCGCCTTCGCGGCCGCCTCATCCCGCTTGATCACCGCCGCGGTACTCTTGGGCTTCTTGGGCCAACTGCCGAAGTGGGTCGATGCGGCCCGACGCTTCTGCGCTGCCATGGGGAGCCGGCGCGGCGGATAGGCCCGCATTTTGGTGATCGAGCGCCGGCTGACAGCACGGAACGACTTCGGCCTCAGCATCATCCGGCCAATCCTCGAAGGCGGCCCCGAGACCAGAGCCTCCTGCCTCGCCGCCCTCCCCTGTGACGTCTTCTTCCATGGCGGCCGCCCCCAGATCCGGGTCGTCCACATCGTCCATCGTGCGGTCGGGGAGGAACTGGCGCTCCACCCCCGCAGCCCCGGCTGCCGGCGGAAGCATGGGATTCTGTCAGAAACAAGTCGACTGGTCAGGAGTCGACAATCACGAACCCGACAACATGGGGAGAAGAAAAGAAGAGAAACATACCACCGGCGGAGGATTGGCGCGAGAGTACGGCACCTTGCCGTACTGCCACTCCTCGGTGAGCTTGCAGTTGGAAATGTAGTTCACCATGTAAGACACCTCGGCGTGAGGCATCTCCTTGGTGCTTAGCTGGCATGGGTCGAAGCGGCCGCTCATCTGGCAGACCATATGAGGTCGGCCCTGGAGCGGGAGCACCCGGCGCTCCACGAAGACGGCCACCAAGTCGGCCCCAGTCAGACCCTCCAACTGGATCATCACCCGGAGCCGTGCAACGGAGGCTGCCCCACCCTGAGACAGCGACCTAGCCCAAAAGGACCATGAGGGCTGCCTCCCAGCCGGGGGTCCGGCTACGTAAGCCAGAAGATTGACGAAGTCGCCTTGCGGAGCGATGTTCTTCACGTAGAAGTAGGACTTCTGCCAAAGCTTCACCAACTGGATCAGCGGGATGGGCGGAAACGGGTTGTTGTCGCTCGTCCTCCGCATGGCGATGAAGGCGCCGCATGGGGCGGGCACGCCCGTGACGACAGTACCGAGCTTGCACTGAAAGAATTCTCCACACAGTTCGAGGGTGGGGAGGACACCGAGAAAACCCTCGCACAAAGCAACGAAGGCTGATAGCAGCATCACTGCGTTCGGGGTAAGGTGATGCGGCTGGAGATGATTAAATTCAAGGAACGAGCGGAGGAACCCGCTCGCCGGCAGGCCGAAACCGCGCAGGCAGTGCGAGCGGAAGATCACCCACTCGTCCTCTTCCGACGCCGGCGATATCTCCCTCTCCGGCGCAAGGCGGACCCGCACGAGATCCGCGCCCGGCAGTCGCCGTGTCCGACGGAGGAAGTCAACGTGGTCGTCGTGGACGTTGGAGCCGTCCCAGGAGCTCGACAACGCCATGGGGACGGTGCAGCGATGAGAAAGGTGCGGCGAAAGGAGGGCGCGTGATCCCGCTGCGACGAAGCAACGGCAAACCAAGAAGATTGGCGGGAAGGCCGAGCGGCGGTAGGTAGCTGTCACGGCGGAGAGGAGGAAGAAGAAGGAGGGGGCAGAGCGAAGGACAGCGCGCGAGCGTTTGGCGCTCCCCTCCTCTCCCCCTACTTATAGCCTCGTGCGGCGAAGCCGAGGAGGCAGGACGTGGGGGATGTGGGATTAACTGCACCCACTCCCCCATGCCCCGCGATTATTGCGCCATCACGGCGTGAGGAAACTGCCGCTGGGACGCGCGCGGTCCGCCCGGGCCGCAGAAGATCTGCGCATGGGTCGAGGTCCCGTCGCGCGCGTGGGCTGGCAGGCTCCTCCAGTCGAAGGGTGCCATGTGGCGCGCTGGCAACGAACAGTCAGCTCACGGCCGGACTCGCGCGCCGACTGGCACCCGCCTTCGAGCTTCGAGATCTCTAGGAGACGGCGTGCCTAGTCGAAACCGGCTCCTAGTTCCCGGCTCCTCAAGATAGGAAGCTGACTGAGCTCCTCATCTTTTTTCTGCCTCGGAGCCCACCCAGCTTCGGGGACTACTATCGGAGTAAATGACCACGGGTAGCCTAGCCGGCTTCCCCTGGTACTTCAGAAAAATTATAGGCCAATCAAGCCTCCAAGCGTCCAAGACATGGGGCCGCCTTCCCCCAGCCGGCTACCTCTCAAGCCGGCTGCACAAAGGCGGCCTAGCCCTGAAATCCTTGAGAAACAAGACCACGAGAAGGCCGACTCCCAGGAGCCGGCCCCTCAGCAGGCGGCTAAGATCTTGCCCTCAGAGTCTGCACCCACATAACGACGACAAGACGGAGCGTGGCTACAGTAAAGCCTGCCACCCCCGAATCCCGGCGCACGCATGGCCATAGTGCACCGTACGGGGCGGCCATCACCCGTCCGGCGCGGCACTGTTGCTGCGATGCTCATGACGTCACCCACGGCGAGCGGTCAGTACGACCCATGGGTGGCGGGCCCCCTCGGTCCGGGAGATCCCAAAGCGGCCAGGCTTCCAATAGCCGGCCAGCTCTCTCCCTCTAAGGAGGTGCTTCGTTAAGGAGACAAGAGAAGGTAAGGCTACAGTGACGAGCCGCCTCGCGGCGGCACTGTAGCCATGCTTACCACGACAAAGCCATCGTCACCAGAGCCAAGGCAACAGTAACCAGCCTCCGACAAGACTCCCGAGTGGTGGGGCCAACCTGTCGACCAGAAGGCCGGCAGCCGGCGGGGCCTACCAGGCGGCGGGCCCATCGGTCGGCGGAGAGGCCGGCCAGCGTAGACGCAGACGGCTGGGGCCCGCGGCCAGCCGGATTAGCATTGTACCCCTGGGGGGTAGGCCTATATAACCCCCCTGGGGCACCCATGCAAGGGGCTCTCTCCTTTCAATAGTTTTAGACACAACAAGGAGAAGAGGAACGGGCTGGCCTTGCCCTCCTTCATCCTTTCACCGAACAGCTCAAGGAGCATTCTGTAGCTACCCATCGAGCTAGTGATCATGCGGAGATCCCGCGGAGCAGCATTAGGGGTGTTATCTCCATGGAGAGCCCTGAAGCTGGGTAAGATTCGCCGGCGTGCATGTCTTCGCCTTATCCCGTTTCCAGGCACCGGCGATGTTTTATTAGCTGCCACAATGATAAGCCATCCATTGGCATATGTCGCACCAACCACCCGACAGCCGGGTTGTGGATTATAGCCTCCCTGGTTACCTGGATGGCCCTGACCGTGAAATCCTCCTCCACCTGAACCGGCGCACGGGCCATGGAAACTGCCCCTACCTGAACCGCCACCTGGGCCGTGACCTCCATCAAATGCATTTGAATTTTTAAACGCCTTCATGATTGTACAATCCTTCCACAGGTGGGTGGCTGGCTTCTCCCGGGTGCCGTGTCTTGGACAAGGTTCATTCAATAGTTGCTCAAGGGTGGGACCTGACCCGCCCGACCGAGGGGGTTGCCTGCCCTTGTGCCGTTGATTGTCGCCCTGTGCATTGGTGTTAGCGACAAATTCATCGGCCTTACGTTTATTACCTCCTTGATTTGCCAGGTTATGCTGGTGACCCTTGCTGTTGCCGTTCTTCTTTCCCTTCCCTGTCTTTTCTTCGTCAGACACCGGGTCCTTAGTACTATCAAAATCAGCATACTTGACGAGAGCCGCCATCAACTGGCCCATGTCATTGCAGTCACACTTGAGCCGCCCCAATTTCTGCTTCAGAGGTTCAAAACGGCAGTTTTTTCTCCAACATCAAGACTGCTGAGCTGACATCCATCTTATCAGATGAATGTATTATCTCCTTGACCCGGCGCACCCAATGGGTTGTAGATTCACCTTCCTCTTGTTCACAATTAGTCAGGTCCACAATCGACATGGGTTGCTTACATGTGTCTTTGAAGTTCTGAATGAACCGGGCCTTCAACTCCGCCCATGAGCCGATATAATTGGGCGGCAACCCCTTCAACCAAGTACGAGCTGTTCCATCCAACATCATAGTGAAATACTTGGCCATTGCCGCGTCGCTGACCTCCAACAACTCCATAGCCATCTCATAACTCTCAATCCAAGCCCCAGGCTTCAAGTTGGCCATGTAATTAGGCACATTACGAGGCCCCTTGAAATCCTTTGGCAAACGCTCATTACGTATGGCCGAAACCAGGCAATGAACACCTTTGGTTCTTGTGGCCACTCCTGCCTCAACCGAGGTTGCTAGATAAGCTGGAAACACTTGATGAGCCGCCTATTCCGCCGCCAGTTGAACCGCTCGCTCCGCTTCTTGTCGGATCCTCTCCTGATCCGCCAAGTTAAGGGCTCCAGCCTGTCCCGACTCATGCCTCTGCGGCCGGTGGTGACATTGAACATTGCTTGACATGTCAGCTGAATCCATACGCCTATTGTAGCTTGGGCTCCGGCTCGGGCGAGGGGTTGAATGGATCCTGTCTCGACTGTAAGCGTACGCATCTTGCTGCGCCAGAGCTGTTTGAAGCAGTTCTCTCACCCTTCGTGTTTCAATCGCCGTCGGAGAGTCGCCCTCCATCGGGAGAGCCGCCAAATGAGCCGAAGCCGCAATGAGGTTTTCCAAGGGATTGGAGAAGTGACTCGGCGGTGTTGGTACATAATGAGGCGGAGTGGTATGTATGCGAGGTGGTTCCATAGGCACGGCTGAACCGGTGCCCCGGGTGTCGTGATCCGATTTGCCTCTGGCGGGTTACTTGTCCCGGTCCCAGGCGTATGAAAAAGGTTCCTAGGATCGAGCGTCAGAGGTAGACGTGACTGAGTTTTCTAATGCCTTCTTCTCATGACCTCGTTTGACGCGTTCAGATCCACCAAGAGCCGGAAAGTCTCTGCTTGAAGCTGTTGAGCACGAACGTCCAAAGCCGCCCGCTCCGCTGCCATCCTGACCTCCTCTGTTGCTAGATTTTCTTTAGCTTGTACCATCTCTTCACGTATGCGTGCCACCTCTGCGTCATGCTGGGATTTATCCGCCGGCTCCACCACGGCAGTCATCAGAGTCGTCAGTTTATGCATGAGATCCATTAGAATCTGAGCCGGGGGGCGCACAGGGTCTCCTGACCCGGCTGCGGCCGACCCGGTAGTTGTTGCTGCTGCTTCCGTGGAGTTCTGGCCGGGCTGTGTTCCTGCCATGAAGACTCCGGCCCAATTCGGTGGCTCAAGGGGGTCTGGAATACTGCTGTCATCGGAACAGCCCCCGAGCATGCCATCCTGCAGCTGATACAAAGAGTCTGTCTCGCTTGTTGATGATGTATCGTCAGAATAGACGACCGTCTCACCGCCATCCACCGATCCTTCACAGTATTCAATGTCGTGGACGCAGCCTACGAAAGCATGCTTCACGACAGATTGAACACGGGTGGTCCTCGCGCGCTGAGCTGTTTCGATGAGGTTGGTGTGGACGTCCGACTCAGGGCCCGACTCGCCGATCCGGCCAATGAAGACATGAATTCCGCCAAAGGGGACCCGATACCCGTACTTGATTGAGCCGGCCTCGGGGCCCCAGCCTTCCTCGTTGATGTAGAGCTTGCCGCGACGACTCTTGGTCATCCGGCCCACAGCGTATCCCTTGAGCCCTTCAAAGTTGCCCTTCAAGAACTCAAATCCACTATGCGCTGGCCCCACGGTGGGCGCCAATGGTCATGGAATTGTCACGGCAGATGTCCTGGTGGAAGGACTTAGTCGTTGGGCCATCGCAACTAGGAAGCTTAAAGGGGTTAATCGGGACAAAGGACATGAGAGGTTTTATACTAGTTCGGCCCCTTACGATGAAGGTAAAAGCCTAAGTCTAGTTGTGTTGGTATTGCTGGTGTTTCGATTACCAAGAGGCTAGTTCGCCGGCTTGGTTATCGATCTCTTATTTCTTGCCCTAAGCCGCCACCAGGTCATCCCCTTATATACACGGGTTGACGCCTGGTGGCCTAAAGAGTCCCGGCCGGCTCATAAATCATGTCTGGCTCGGTGACTTCTTTTACATCCCTTTCTTTACAAGTCTTTCCGTACATACGGCAGTTTACAATATTGGTCCTTAAGCCGCCTATAGGCTTTTTAGCCCTTCTATAAGATTTGATAAACTATCGTCTTGAATGTTTACTGGGCTTCCTTTGTAACCCGCCATCAGGGCTGACCCGGCCCCTCCTGGGAGGGTCATAACTGATAGCTATATCCCCAACAGGATCGCCGTGCCGGGCGGTCTTCTCAACTTCTTGCCGGAGCCGGGTCCTTGGCGGGATCGCGCATCTTTGCCGTGAATGGAAAGAAGTGAGGACAAAAGCACGGAATCTCGGTGGTTCGCTAACATTTACTGGAATCAAAAAGCAGTACAGTACCCTGGACAAGCATGCATATACATATATACACAAACATGGAAATCAACAGGAAACTATACATACTAAGGGATTCCTCTTCCCTGACTGCGCACAGGGTCTGCGCCTGGCTCCGTACATAGGGTTACATGCTTCAGCGGCAAGGCTAGTACGAAACGGGGGTTGCCGCGGCTCCCGGCAACCGCGCCTTAGGGGTAAAACTTGTGAAGATGTTCGATATTCCAGGAGTTTCTCACCGGAATACCATCTTCGGTCTCCAGGCGGACTGCACCAGGCCTGGTGACTCGTATTACCCGATAAGGGACTTCCTACTTTGGCGTCAACTTGTTTGGATTCTTGGGGGATTGGATCCGCTGAAGAACAAGGTCGCCTTCATCAAGGCTTTGGGCGTGAACCTTGCGGCTATGATAGCGGCGCAAGGCTTGCTGGTAGCGAGCGGCTCGCATAGCACCCGAAAGACGATCTTCCTCAAGGAGCGTCGCATCATCTTGGTGCAACTGCTCTTGCTCAAGCTCATCATAAGCGAGCACTCGAGGTGACCCGTATATGAGTTCAGTGGGGAGAACTGCTTCTGCCCCGTATACCAGGGCAAAGGGTGTCTGGCCAGTGGCTCGATTTGGTGTCGTCCTGATTGACCAAAGAACCGTTGGCAACTCATCAATCCAGCGCCTTCTGCACTTGTGTAGATTGTCAAAAGTCCTGGTCTTGAGGCCCCGCAGCACTTCTGCATTCGCCCTTTCAGCCTGGCCGTTACTTCTGGGATGGGCAACAGAAGCAAAACAGACCTTGCTACCGAGCTCTTGAATGTACTGCATGAAGCTGCGGCTCGTGAACTGCGTGCCATTGTCGGTGATGACTCTGTTTGGCACACCGAAATGGCAGACTAGTCCCTTGAAGAACTTGACGGCTGACTGTGTTGTAACCTTTCTCACTGGCTCCACTTCCAGCCACTTTGTGAACTTGTCGATCACGACATACAAGTATTCAAAGCCCCTAGTAGCATGGGGAAAGGGGCCCAGTATGTCGAGCCCCCAGACCGAAAAAGGCCAGGAAAGAGGGATTGTCTGAAGAGCTTCGGCGGGTTGATGAAGCTTATTTGAATGGAACTGGCACGCTTAACACTTGGTTACTAGTGCAGTTGCATCCTGGAGGGCGGTGGGCCAGAAGAAACCTTGACGGAACGCTTTGCCGGCAAGAGCCCTTGACCCTATGTGGGAGCCACACATACCTCCATGTATCTCTGCCAACAGCCTCAGTCCGTCCTCTCGAGGAATGCACTTCAATTTCACACCGTTCAGTCTTCTCCTATAGAGGACATCATCCACAAACTGATACATGCTGGACCGGCGGGCTACTTTCTCTGCTTCTTCCTGCTCCTCGGGAAGCTCTCCCGTTTGGAGGAAACGGACGGTGGGCTGCGCCCATGCCAGAGCCTGGGGCTCGACGGCAAGGACTAGAGGCTCATCTTCGGCCATACGAGTGGCTGCTTCTATGGTCAGGGTGCGAGGTCCTGCCGAGGGATGCTGCTCTCCGACAAGCTTGGGACTCCCAGCAACATCCTTGCCGGCTGCTCCTGGGAGCTCAGCGGGAAAGTACTTGTCGAGGCCCGCCTTCCTTCGTTTGTTCTGTCCTGCTGATGGTTCAACGGATGGGTGAGTTAGTTAAAGCACAAAGGTACCTGGTTCCACAGGCAACTTGAGGCCAGCACGCTTTAACAGGTCGTCAGCAATGCCGTTCTCTGCTCGAGGAACATGCTCTGCTTGCAATCCGTCAAAGCGCTCTTCCAACTTCCTCACTTCATCCACATAGGCCTCCATCAACGGGCTCTGGTAGTCCTTGTTTACTTTCTTGACGATGAGTTGCGAATCACCTCTGACGATGAGCTTCTGATTCCAAGGTCTGCCACGATCCTGAGACCGGCCAACAACCCCTCATACTCCACCATGTTGTTTGTTGATTTTTCCTGGGGAAACTGCATCTGGATTACGTACTTGAGGCGCTCTCCGGTGGGCGCGATGAGCAATACGCCGGCACCAGCACCCTGGAGTGAGAAAGCTCAATCAAAGTACATAATCCACTCACTGCTTGTATCCTTGCCGAGGAGGGTGGTCTCTTGAATCTCCTCGTCCGGCGTTGCGGTCCATTCTGCTATGAACTCCGCCAGGGCTCGGCTCTTGATTGTTGAAGTACTTTCAAACTTGAGGCCAGAGCTTGACAGCTCCAACACCCACTCCACAATCCTCCCAGTCACATCTGGGTTGTGCAAGATTCGTTGCAATGGGAGGCGCGTGACAACGGTGATCTCATGTGCTTGGAAATAGTGGTGCGGCTTCCTTGAGGCCATGAGGAGGCTGAAAAGTAGCTTCTGCATACCAGAATATCTTGACTAGCCCCTGCAAGAGGGAACGGACAAAATAGACTAGGTGTTGTACCATCTTCTTCTTCTGTCCTACTTTGCTCATCTGCCCAGACTCCGCCTTGCCGGGATCGGGCCTCGTCGGGGGTTCTGTCTTACCAGCGTCGGACCCTACCGGGGATGGCCCCGGTCTGCCACCCGAAGGATCCACTGCTACCACTGCCTCTTCCTCAAGTTCCCTCTGTGCTACCAGCGCAACACTGACCACTTGTTTCGTTGCTGCCAAGTATAGCAGCAACGGCTCTTGCGTTTTGGGCGCGACTAGTATCGGCGTGGAGGAGAGATACCTCTTCAAATCTTGTAGTGCAGCCTCTGCCTCCGGAGTCCAGTTTACTGGACCCGCCTTTTTCAATTGAAAAAGGGGAGGGCGTGCTCAGCAGATTTGGAGATGAATCTACTCAGGGCGGCAATGCAGCCAGTGAGCCTACGGATGTCTTTGACCTGCTTCGATGCTTCAATCTGTTAGATCGCCTTGATCTTGTCGGGATTTGCTTCAATTCCATGCTGAGACACAAAGAACCCCAGAAGTTTGCCGGATGGGACACCGAACACGCACTTCTCTGGGTTGAGCCTGAGGTTGATCTTACGTAGATTTGCAAATGTTTCTTCTAGGTCTTGTATGAGTGTGTCCCTGTCCTTGGTTTTGACCACTATATCATCCATATAGGCTTCCATATTGCTATGTAGCTGGGGCTCAAAACCAATTTGGACCGCTCGGGCAAATGTCGAACCGGCGCTCTTCAACCCGAAAGGCATCCGTACAAAATAGTATGTACCACATGGTGTGATGAACATGGTCTTCTCTTCGTCTTCCTTCATCATGAAGATCTGGTGGTATCCTGAATAGGCGTCGAGGAATGACAGCAGGTCACACCCAGCAGTGGAGTCTACAATCTGGTCGATGTGTGGCAAGGGGAAAGGATCCTTTGGACAAGCTTTGTTGATATCTGTGTAATAAATACACAACCTCCATTTCCCATTTGCCTTACGCACCACCACCGGATTGGCCAACCACGTGGGGTGGAGTACTCCTCTAACTAGGCCTGCTGCCTCCAACTTCCTTATCTCTTCTATGATGAACTCTTGTCGCTCCAAAGCTTGCTTCCTGACCTTTTGCTTGACGGGCCGCGCATGAGGACAAACAGCAAGATGGTGCTCAATCACCTCCCTGGGAACGCCGGGGATGTCGGATGCTTGCCATGCAAACACATAGACATTCGCCCGCAGGAAGGCGACAAGCGCGCTTTCCTATTTGTTGTCGAGGGTGGAGCTTATGGTGAAAGCCCCGCCCATGCCATCCTCCTTGACGGACACCTTCTTGGTTTTTGGTGGTGCAGCCTTGGACTTCTTGCTCTTGCCGGCGGAGCTCTCTGGCACATCCTCAACGGGAGCACAACACTCCAAAGAGGTGCGCTTGCCGGAGTGGGTGCAAGAGTTCTCGCTGGAAGAGGCCTTGCCGGAAGGGGTCTTGCCAGCTTCTTCTTCCCTGGAGCTCCAGCGGCAGGGGCAAGTGTCTTCGCGGCAGTCGCTGCAACTGCCTCTCGGTAAAGTTGATCGGCACAGATGAGCGTGTCTTTCTTGTCAGAGGGGTCAGCGACCCCGACATCTTTAACGTGTTATAGGCGTAGTGGGATGCCGCCATGAACTTGGCCAGCGCTGGGCGACCAGGGATCCCATTGTATGGCAAGGGGATCTCGGCGACATCAAAGATGATCTTCTCTGTCCTATAGTTCAGCTCGCCGCCAAACGTTATGGGCAGCGTGATTTTATCCTTAGGCTGGCTCCTTCTTGGGTTGACCCCTTGAAATGTGCTCGTCTCTTCGAGGTCTCCATCGAGAATCTGCAGCTTCTTGATCATAGCGGGTGAGATCAAGTTCAGACCGGCCCCACCGTCAACCAGTATTTTCGTCACCTTGAGGTTGCGTAATGTTGGCGAGACCAACAACGGCAAATACCGGACCGCAGTTGTGCGATTAGGGTGATCCTCGGTCTCAAAAACGATGGGTGTGTGGGACCACTTCAGGGGCTTCTGGGCATCGAACGATGGCTCTGCCGCAGTGACCTCATGCGCCCACTGCTTCAGCTGGCGGTGAGAAGTGTGCAGCGAGGCGCCACCGTCGACGCACATGGCCTCTGTAGCCTTCTGGAACTCGTGCTCGTCGGACTCGTCATCTCGTCGTGATCATCATCCTCCTCTTTCTTGTCGCGGCCCCGCGTGGGCCTCTCTTGTTGGTTATCTTTGCCGCGGCGACCCCTTGGCCACCATGCTTCTTGTCGGATCCCTCAGCACAATCTTGACCTTTCTCCTTGTCTCGCCTTTCGTATGCAGCCTTCTGCTTTTCAACAAGCAGCTCAACTTCTCAGCAGTTCTGGAGGTCATGGCCCTTGGTGTGGTGGATCTTGCAGTACTGCTTGTCGGAGCCTCCTGGCTTGCCGGCAGCCGCCAGGGCCAAGTAGGCGGCGCACCCGGCAATCTCCTTGCCAGGGTCGTCAGCCTTGGCCTTTTTGGCGGCGCCGAGCTCGCCGGATCCCTCAACGGCAAGCACAGTCTTGCCCTTGCGTTTCCTATTGCGACGCTGACCCTTCTTTGTCGGAGCGGCGGTGTCTTCGTGTGTGGAGTCAGTTTCCGCACCGGCGTCCTCGCCAGGGTACTTCCTCCCCTCTTCATCTCGAGCACATCTATTGGCCAGAACATAAAGTTCGGCCACATCCTTGACCTTGTTCATCACCAACTCTTCACGCATCTTGCGGTTGCGCACATTCTGATGGAATACGCTGATAACTGCGGCGGGATGAACATCTGGGATATTGTACTGCACTTGGCTGAACCTCTGTATGTACTTGCGCAGGTTTTCTCCTTCTTTCTTGGGGATGATTTGCAAATCGCTTGCTTGGCCATGAGCTTGGTGGCCTCCAGTCAAGCCGCCAACTAACTCATGACACAAATCCAACCAAGAAGAAATGGAATCTACTGGCAAGTGCATCAACCATGACATGACATTGGGTTTGAGTGCCAACGGGAAGTAATTGGCAAGCACCTCGTTGTGTGGGCTCCAGCAGCTTGCATCGCGATGGTGTAGATGCTGAGGAACTCTGATGGGTGGGTTGTGCCGTTGTAATTCTCGCCAACATCGGGCTTGAACGTGCGGTGGGAGGGCCACTGGAACTGCCGCAACTCTCGGGTAAAGGCTGGACAACCCACCTCGTAAGGCAAGTCGCCTGGGCCCCCCGGCGCTGGGTGGTCCATAGTAGGCCCCGCACACCGATCTGACTGATGGCGCATCTCTCGTCATCATTCGATGGTAGTTCAAGCGTCTTCCTGGGCTCGTTCCCGAAGGACTTGAAGTTGGTCGCGGTGGGTTCGTGGGTCAGACAACACGGTGGAAACGTTGTCACCGACGTCGGATCGACGGGCCGGTGGCTGTTGTTGCGGTCGCGGCGGGGGAGAGGGCACCATGGTCGCAGCGTCTCTAGCCCTCCCACCGCCAGCGTGCACCGGCTCGTCAGGACGCCGGTGCGAGGGTCCCACTGGGAGTGGCTCGTCTTTGTTGGCGAAGATGACAAGGCTTCGGATGGTGGCTCTCCACTCGACGAGCTTCTCCACAGCGGGGGGAGTCGAGGAGCAGCTGCACGCGCGCCAACGCTTCTGCTGGCGTAGGCGGCGGCGAGATCTGCGTAGACCGTGATGCGCTCCAATTTCTAACCAGGTTAGAAGGGGCTCGGTCACGGTCTTGTGGTCGCGCGCCGCCTTCCCCGGCGTCTGAGCGCGCACGCCGACCTGGTTCGTCCTGCGAGTGGCGCATAGGGCTCTTTCCGCGGCGGTGCCCGGTGGCTCCAGCATCATAGTGTTGCTCATCGCGTGCGGCCTGGGAAGGGCGCAGCACGGGCGCCAGCTGGGGTGCCGTAGAGGCTGTTGCGCCGCCTGTGGGCAGCACGGCTCTGCCCCCAGACCCAGCGGCACGCGGCTCGTCGTCTCGGATTCGGACGACGCCGCTCGCCTAGCTCCGATCGCCAGAATGTCATGGACGCTCGCAGGCCACGTCTTCAGCCCCATCCATGGGTACCTGGCCGTCTGCTCGTGCTGGCGCGGACGGGCCGGCCCCAGATGAACCGACCGATCGTGTGATCCCGTTTTTCTTGGGGGCCATGGTGATGATGAAGTCGGTGTGCTAACCTTCAAACCGGATTTTCACAACTGCGCCCCCTTCCTGGCGCGCCAGAGATTTCGAGGGAAATGACACCTATGGGATCACTGGGGTCCCTTTTTTCTGTGGTTGGCAGGTGCGAGGTTGTGCAAAGAGCGGGTCTAGAAGCGAGCATGAGGATCATTTACCCAGGTTCGGGCCGCAAGGATGCATAATACACTAGTCCTGCTTTTGGTGTATATTTGAGTGTTCTTGAGTTCTTGAACTAGCTATGATGCGTGTGTTGTCCAAAAAGTCTGAATCCCTCTGCAGTATGTCTTGAGCCTCCTTTTATAGTCAAAAGGGGCTGCCACAGTGACACACATGAGGTGGAAAGGTATACAGTAACCGAGTCTATCTTCTGGCACCGTAGGACAAACGCATTTAATGCGCTGCCGAAATGCCCTTCTTGCTTTATCGGGGCCTGGCCTTGACACGCGTCCGAACTGACGAGGTGTGTAGTGCCACGTTGGTTGGCTGCTGAGTTAGTGCGGTGGCTGAATATTCACGAAGATCTACATGCCACCACGTAGGTGCTTGTCGAGTCGGCCTAGAGGCCGCACGTCGCCACGCAGGCGCCTGCCCAGCTGGTGGGCTGGCAGCTGCATGGGAACGGCGATGGAGTCTTGGCATACGTGGGCCTGGTTGCGGCCCCGCGGATGTTTTCGAAAAGAGTCTTGTCGGGGCCCCGACAAGGGTCTTGCCACGGCATCTTGGTCGTCCTCGGCAAGGGTCTTGCCGGGGGTCTCGTGGGTATCCTTGGCAAGGATCTCGCCGAGGATCGTCGTCTTCTGGTCTCCACAAAGATCTGCATGCCACCATGGAGGTGCCTCCCGAGCCTCGGTTCCAAAGTGGTTGATGGTATTGGAACTTTTGGGCTCAAAGGTGGCGGCTCTACTGGTGTTGGGCAAGTTGCCCCGGCAAGGTTTTTGTCGGGGCTGCGGAGGCCGCCTCGGCAAGGGCCTTGCCGGGGGAGTCCACCTTGCCCCTCTGCTCTTCGTATTTCTGGTTTGGAGTTGTTCTTGTTGTCTCATGATGTTGCTTCCTTCCTCTACCCTGCTAGCTGTGGCCGCAGGCGCGGCTCCAACTGCCCATACACAAGTAAAGGGGTACAAAATAGGACCCCTCCTTTTGTGCACCGACATCAAGTGAATCAATAAAACACCCCATTGTCACCACGGGTATCCATGCAAGACATACATCAAGTGTTCTAAAATCCATAAAAGTATTCAATCCGATAATAGTGAAACCTCAAAGGTAAAACTCAATTCATCACAAGAAGATTGAGAGGGAGAAACACCATATGATCCAACTCTAGTAACGAAGCTCGCGGTACAACAAGATCGTGCCAAATCAAGAATGAGAGAGAGAGAGATCACGTAGCTACTGGTACATACCCTCAACCCCGAGGGTGAACTACTCCCTCCTCGTCAAGGAGACCGCCGATATGATGAAGATGGCCTTCGGTGATAGTTTCCCCCTCGGGTGCTGAAACGGGCTCCCGATTCGTTTTTCATGGCTATAGAGGCTTGCAGTGGCAGAACTTCTGATCTAGGGTTCTTTCTGGAGGTTACGGGATATATAGAGCAACTTGTCGTTGGAATCGAGTCACGGGGACACCCGAGGGGCCCACAAGCCCTAGGGGCGCGCCCTGGGGGTGGGCACTCCCCCTGGCTTATGGCCTCCTTGGTCACCTCCTGGCATAGCTCTGGTGCTCCATGGGTCTCTTCTGGTCCATAAATGATCACCGTAAATTTTCAGCCATTCTGAGAACTTTTATTTCTGCACACAAAAACGACACCACGGTAGTTCTGCCGAAAACAGCGTCAGTCTGGGCTAGTTCTAATCAAATCATACCAAAACCATATAAATTTGTTGCAAACATGGCATGAATACTTCATAAATTATAGATATGTTGGAGACATATCAGCATCCCCAAGCTTAATTCCTACTCATCCTGGAGTAGGTAAATGATAAAATAAAGAATTTATGAAGTGTGAATGCTACCTAACATGTTTACCAATGTAATGTTCTTTATTGTGGCATGAATTTTCAGATCCATAAGATTGAAAACGTGTTTACCAATGCAACATGACAATGATGTTATGTGTCATAATAAACGGAACGGTGGAAGTTGCATGGCAATATATCTCGGAATGGCTATGGAAATGACATAATGGGTAGGTATGCTGGCTGTTTTGAGGAAGGGTATATGGTGGGTTTAATGCACCGGTGAAATTTGTGCGGTACTAGAGAGGCTAGCAATGGTGGAAGGGTGAGAGTGCGTATAATCCATGGAATCAACATTAGTCATAAAGAACACACATACTGATGACCCACAAGTATAGGGGATCTATCGTAGTCCTTTCGATAACTAAGACTGTCGAACCCAACAAGGAGCAGAAGGAAATGATAAGCAGTTTTCAGTAAGGTATTCTCTACAAGCACTGAAATTATCGGTAACAGATAGTTTTGTGATAAGGTAATTTGTAACGGGTAACAAGTAATAAAAGTAAATAAGGTGCAGCAAGATGGCCCAATCCTTTTTGTAGCAAAGGACAAGCCTGGACAAACTTTTATATAAAGGAAAGCGCTCCCGAGGACACATGGGAATTATCATCAAGCTAGTTTTCATCACGCTCATATGATTCGCGTTCGGTACTTTGATAATTTGATATGTGGGTGGACCGGTGCTTGGGTACTTCCCTTACTTGGACAAGAATCCCACTTATGATTAACCCCTCTTGCAAGCATTCGCAACTACAAAAGAAGTATTAAGGTAAACCTAACCATAGCATGAAACATATGGATCCAAATCAGCCCCTTGCGAAGCAACGCATAAACTAGGGTTTAAGCTTCTGTCACTCTAGCAACCCATCATCTACTTATTACTTCCCAATGCCTTTCCCTAGGCCCAAATAATGGTGAAGTGTCATGTAGACGACGTTCACATGACGCCACTAGAGGAAAGACAACATACATCTCATCAAAATATCTAACGAATACCAAATTCACATGACTACTAATAGCAAGACTTCTCCCATGTCCTTAGGAACAAACGTAACTACTCACAAAGCATATTCATGTTCATAATCAGAGGGGTATTATATGCATAAAGGATATGAACATATGATCTTCCACCAAGTAAACCAACTAGCATCAACTACAAGGAGTAATCAACACTACTAGCGACCCACAGGTACCAATCTGACGTTTGGGACAAATATTGGATACAAGAGATGAACTAGGGTTTGAGAGGAGATGGTGCTGGTGAAGATGTTGATGGAGATTGACCCCCTCCCGATGATAGGATTGATGGTGATGATTTCCCCCTCCCGGAGGGATGTTTCCCCGGCAGAACAGCTTCGCCGGAGCCCTAGATTGATTCTGCCAAGGTTCCGCCTCGTGGCGGTGGTGCTTCGTCCCGAAATCTTGCTTATGATTTTTTCTAGGGCGCAAGACTTCATATAGCCAAAGATGGGCACCGGAGGCCCACCAGCGGGCCCACGAGATAGGGGGTAGGGCGTGCCCCCCACCTTCGTGGATGGTGGGTGGCCCCCTCTGGTGCTTCCTTCGCCCAATTTTTTTATATTCTAAAAATGACTCCCGTGGAGTTTCAGGACTTTTGGAGTTGTGCAGAATAGGTCTCTAATATTTGCTCCTTTTCTAGCCCAGAATTCCAGCTGCAGCATTCTCCCTCTTTATGTAAACCTTGTAAAATAAGAGAGAATAGGCATAAATATTGTGACATAATGTGTAATAACAGCCCATAATGCAATAAATATCGATATAAAAGCATGATGCAAAATTGACGTATCACATACTTGTTGCAAAAAATTATTAGCCATCAAAGCAAAATACTAATACGCATGATCCTAGTGGGATAGATTGGTAGGAAAAGACCATCGCTCGTCCCCGACCGCCACTCATAAGGAGGACAATCAATAAATAAATCATGCTCCAACTTCATCACATAACGGCTCACCATACGTGCATGCTTTGGGAATCACGAACTTTAACACAAGTATTTCAACCAATAAATAATTACACACTAGCAGGACTCTAATATCACCATCTTTATATCTCAAAACAAACGCAAGGAATCAAACTTCTCATATATTCAATGCTCTTCATGAAAGTTTTTATTATATCCCTCTTGAATACCAATCATATTAGGACTAAATTCATAACCCTAGAAAATTTCCATACTATTTATAAGACTCTCAAAATAATATAAGTGAATCACAAAACCTCATGACAAACTACTCCAAAAAAGATATAAGTGAACATCAATGAGTAGTCAAATAATTACATAGCTATGTGAGTGATACGTCTCCAACGTATCTATAAATTTTAATTGTACCATGCTGTTATATTATCAATCTTGGATGTTTTATAGTCATTTTATATAATCTTTTGGTACTAACCAATTGACATAGTGCCAAGTGTCAGTTCCAGTTTTTTCCGTGTTTTTTACATTGTAGAAAATCAATATCAGACGGAGTCCAAATGCCATGAAACTTTACGGAGATTTTTTATGCACCAGAAGGAACAAGTTGGGCCCTGTTTGCACTTGTGGGGAGTCCCGAGGAGGGGACAACCCACCAGGGCGTGCCCTGGTGGGTTGTGCCCACCTCGGGTGCCCCCCAGACCGCCTCTTTGCTCTATAAATACCCAAATATTCCCAAAACCCTAGGGGAGTCGACGAAATATTCATCCAGCCACCGCAGAGTCTAGAACCACCCAATCCAATCTAGACACCATCATGGAGGCATTCATCACTTCCATTGGTGCCTCTCCGATGATGCGTGAGTAGTTCTTTGTAGACCATCGGGTCCGTAGTTAGTAGCTAGATGGCTTCATCTCTCTCTCTCTCTTGATTCTCAATACAATGGTCTCTTGGAGATCCATATGATGTAACTCTTTTGCGGTGTGTTTGTCGGGAACGATGAACGTTGAGTTTATGATCAGATCTATCTTTTTATATCCATGGAAGTATTTGAGTTTATTTGATCTCTTTTATGCATGATTGCTAATAGCCTCGTATTTCTTCTCTGATATTTGGGTTTTGTTTGTCCAACTTGATCTATTTATCTTGCAATGGGAAGAGGTGCCCGGTAGTGGGTTCAACCTTACGGTGCTTAATCCCGGTGACAGAAAGGGAACCGACGCGTATGTATCATTGCTACTAAGGATAAAAAGATGACATCTATATCTATCGCCATAGATAAACGAATATCATCTACATCATGTCATCGTTCTTATTGCATTACTCCGTTTTCCATGAACTTAATACACTAGATGCATGGTGGATAGCGGTCGATGTGTGGAGTAATAGTAGTCGATGCAGGCAGGAGTCGGTCTACTAATCTTGGACGTTATGCCTATGTAATGATCATTGCCTGGATATCGTCATAATTATTTGAGGTTCTATCAATTGCCCAACAGTAAAATTTTCACCCACAGTTTGCTATTTTTCTCGAGAAAAGCCACTAGTGAAATCTACGGCCCCCGGGTCTTCTTTCTCATATATTTGCCCTTGCGATCTACTTTTCTCCTGCTTTTATTTTAAGACTATTAAACGAGAAACCCAAAAATACTTTGCTACATTTTATTTTATTTGCGGTCTATTTATTCAATCTATTACAACTATCTCCCGTCCACGCACCGTTTCTGGCGCCGTTACCAGAAAGGGATTGACAACCCCTTTAACACGTCGGGTTGCGAGGTGTTGTTATTTGTGTGCAGGGGCTGTTTACGTTGTGTTACTTGGTTCTCCTACTGGTTCGATAACCTTGGTTTCATATATGAGGGAAATACCTACCGCCGCTGTGCTGCATCATCCCTTCCTCTTTGGGGAAAAAACTGACGTAGCTTCAAGCGACATCAAAAGGAATTTCTGGTGCCGTTGCCGAGGAGGATCTTCAACATATACTAGGTTCCTAATCACAAGTCTCATCTCCTCGCAATTTACTTTATTTTCCATTTGCCTCTCGTTTTCCTCTCCCCCACTTCACAAAAAATTGCCATTTTATTCGCCTCTCTTTTTCAGTCGTCGTTTTCTTGCCGGATCTGTTTTTGAGTGCAATCTTGTTGTATAGTCATCATGACTCAAGAGAACACCAAGTTATGTGATTTCTCAAATACCAACAACAATGATTTTATCGGCACTCCAATTGCTCCTCCCACCGCTAGTGCGGTGTCTTGTGATACTAATACTACTTTGCTGAATCTTGTTATGAAATACCAACTTTCTAGCACTCCTAATGAGGATGTTGCGTCCCATCTTAATACATTCGTGGAAATATGCGACATGCAAAATAAAAATATGTGGACAATGATGTGGTCAAGATTAAATTATTTCCGTTTTCCTTGCGTGATTCTGCAAAAATTTGTTTCTCTTCTTTGCCTCGTAATAGTATCGATTCTTGGAATAAGTGCAAAGATGCTTTTATCACTAAGTATTTTCCTCCTGTGAAAATTATTTCCCTTAGAAACCAGATCATGAATTTCAGGCAACTTGAACATGATCATGTTGCACAATCTTGGGAAAGGATGAAAATGATGCTAAGGAATTGCCCAACTCAAGGGTTAAATCTTTGGATGATCATACAAAAATTTTACGCGGGGTTGAATTTTGTTTCTCGTAATCTTTTAGATTCCGCCGTGGGTGGTACTTTTCTGGAATTTACTTTGGGTGAAGCCACCAAACTTCTTGACAACATCATGGCAAATTATTCGCAATGGCATACCGAAAGGGCTCCTACTAGTAAAAAAGGTCAATTCGGTTGAAGAAATTTCTTCTTTGAGTGAAAAAGTTGATGCTCTTGTGAAATTGGTTGCTAGTAGAAGAGCTCCTATTGATCTTAATGATATGCCTTTGTCTACTTTGACTGAGCAAAATAGTGATGCCATTGATGTGAATTTTATCTCTAGAAATAATTTCGACAACAATGCTTATAGAAGTAATTTTAATCCTAGGACTTCTCCTAGTAATTCCTCTAATAATTACGGTAATTCCTATGGAAATCAATCTTATAATAGTAATAATACGAATACCTCTGATCTTGAGAATAATATTAAAGAATTTATCAACACTCAAAAAGTTTTCCATACTTCCATAGAAGAAAAGTTGAATAAGATTGATAATTTGTCTAGAAGTGTTGATATAATTGCTCATGATGTGGAAAATCTCAAGATGAAAATTTTTGTTCCTAAAGTAGATGAATAAATTAAAGCTCTTTATGTTTCTATGGATGAAAGTAAGAAAAGAACTGCTATGCTTAGAGCTAAAAGAGAATTTTTAGAAAAAGCGTCCTCTAGTGATTTCTTTCGCAAAAGTGATGAAGATCTTAAAATGATTGGTGTTTCTTCTATTGATTCCTTGTTTAGTAAAGTAAATATTGATGAAAAAGGGACTGGACAAGGGTCAACTTTAAGTAGAAGGCGTCCCAATATTTCGGAGGGTGAAAATCTTGTTGAAACAATTGATGAAAGTGGGTTTGAAGAGGTCAAAACTTTAACTAGTGATGTACCCACTCTTTTGGATTACAAAGACTTTAATTATGATAGTTGCTCTTTGGTTGATTGTATTTCTTTGTTGCAATCCATGATAAATTCACCCCATGCTTATGAACAAAGTAAAGATTTTACTAAACATATTATCGATGCCATGATGAAAGCTTTAGAAGAAAAGTTGGAATTAGAAGTTTAAATTCCTAGAAAATTTCATGATGAATGGGAACATATTATCAAAGTCAAGATCAAAAATTATGAGTGTTTTGCTTTGTGTGACTTTGGTGCTAGTGTTTCTACAATTCCGAAATCTTTATGTGATGTGCTTGGTCTTACCGATATTGAATCATGTTCTTTGAATTTATACTTGGCGGATTTTACTATTAAAAAGCCTATGGGAAGAATTAATGATTTTCTTATTCTTGCAAATAGAAATTATGTGCCCATAGATTTTATTGTTCTTGATATTGATTGCAATCTGTCTTGTCCAATTATTCTTGGTAGACCGTTTGTACACACTACTGGTGCCATGATTGATATGAAAGAAGGCAATATTAAGTTCCAATTTCCTGTGAGGAAGGGTATGGAACACTTTCCTAGAACTAGAATTAAGCAACCCTATGAATCAATCATGAGGGTATCCTATGGATCTCGAACCAAAGATGACAAAACTTAGATCCTTGCTTTATGCCTAGCTAAGGGCGTAAAACTATATCACTTGTTGGGAGGCAACCCAATGAATAAATTTTATTTTTGTTTTTTTGCTTCCTGTTCTTGAGTGTTAGCACAATTATTCTACTGTTATGATTGTGTTTTTAATTTTTTTTATTAGTGTTTGTGCCAAGTAAAGCCTTTAGGATCTTCTTGGGCAATAGTTGTTTGATCTTGCTGAAAAACAGAAGCTTTTATGCTCACGAAATTAATTTCCATTTTTTTACCAGAGAGCGATAAAATACCCATTCCACTTGCAGTAGATCAATATACAAATTTCTCAGGTCGTCCTAATTTTTTAGAACTTTTTGGAGTAATAGAAGTATTCGAAATAGTCAGATTGCTACATACTGTTATGTTTTGACAGATTCTGCTTTCTTTGTGTTGTGTGCTTATTTTGATGGCTTTATGGTTTTCTTTGATGAGTTTTTTCCATAGAAAAGTTGGAATACAGTAGATATAATACAAAAACAAAATATGAATTGGTTTCATACAGCACTTATAGTAGTGGTTTATTATTCTTATACTAACGGATCTCGCGAAGGTTTTGTTGAGTTTTGTGTGATTGAAGTTTTCAAGTTTTGGGTTATCTTACGATGGATGAATGAAGGATGTAAGAGCCTAAGCTTGGGTATGCCCCGGAATCCCAAGCTATTATCCAAGAATGAGAAACCAACTAAGCTTGGGGATGCCCCCGAGTGGCATCCCCGCTTTCTTCCGACAACTATCGGTATTTTACTCGAGATTATTCGTCACATGATATGTGTTTTACTTGGAGCGTCTTGTATGATATGTGTCTTTGCTTGTTTTATTTTGTGTTTTAAGTCATCAATCCTTGCTGGACACACCTAATTTAGAGGGCCAAAATTATGTCATGACATGTTAGAATTGCTCTCTATGCTTCACTTAAATTTTTTATGAGCAATGGACTTGCTCTAGTGCTTCACTTATATCTTTTTGAGCACGGTGTGCTTAGTATTTTTTGAAGAAATGCTCTCTTTCTTCGCTTAGATTTATTTGAGAGTTAGTAAAACTTTGAAGAAATTCTCTCTTGCTTCACTTAAATTATTTTGAGAGAAAGAAATATTATGCTCATGATCTTCACTTATATTTGTTTGAGTTTATGAAAAGCAACACATGAAAATTAGTCCCAAAGTGATAGATATCCAAGAAGGATAATGAAAAAAAATGTCAAGAAGATCATTGGACAAAATAAACTTCATTCTTAGTAATAGTTTTGAGATATGATGATGTGATATGTGAGTCATCTTGATGAGTACTTATGTTTTAGTAAGAATATTGGTGTTAGGGTTTGTGATTCCCTATGCATGCACGAAAGTCAATAATCAAGCAATGAAATTATATCCTACTTGTGGTGCATTATTCGGTGTTATTTATGCTTAATGCTTGCTTATTCGTTTCTTAGTTGGTCGCTTCTCAATCTTTGGCTAGCCTTCATTTTGCACTAAGTATAATCACTACTTGTGCATCCAAAATCCTTTAAACCAGTTTTGCCACATGAGTCCACTATATCTACCTATATGTGGTATTATTTTGCCATTCTAAGCAAATTTGCATGTGCCATCTCTAATTTTCAAAATAAACTTCTATTTTGTGTGTTTGTTTCGCTCGCGGAGCGGTGAGGGGTGGCTAATTTTTTCCATGCTAGATGTGTTATTCTCAAGATGAGTGTTTATTCACTTGTCATTGCACGAGAGTAAGGCAAATGTATTAGGGATGCCCAGTCCCGAAATGCAAAAACAAATGAATTTACTTTATGTTGTCAAATAATAAATTCCTTGGAAAGTGTTGGTATGGAGGGCACCGGTGGATACGGTTAGCCATGGAAAGTGAAAGTTATGGTGGAAAAAGGCATAAACTTTATTTTCTGTTTGGGAACCGCCTATGATATATCTATACATGAAAAGTATTGGGAACTCTAAGTCATTTTCATTGGTGGGATGGATACACCTCCAAAAATGTTTTTATCTCAAATTTTTTGCTTTGTGCTCTGGCACCTTTACAAATCCCTACTTCCCTCTGCGAAGGGCCTTCCTTTTACTTTATGCAATTTTTATTTTGAGTCTCCATCTTCTCTTACAGAAGCACCAACTAGGAGGCAATATGATCATGCTTAAGTATTGGGTGTAGTTAATATTTGAGTGTGTTTCATGAATGGATCAATGTTTGAGCATGATGGGCTAGGGATAGCTTATTTTAGCATTGATATTTTGAAAGACATGGTTGCTTGCTGATATGCTTGAGTATCTAAACTATTATGTCAAAACTAGACTATTGCTTTGAATCACATAAAAGTGCAAATGTCCATGCTATAAAGAAAACAATATGATATGACATGTTAAACAGCACTCCACATCAAAAAAATTGTTTTATCACTTACCTACTCGAGGACGAGTAGGAGTTAAGCTTGGGGATGCTGATACTTCTCCAACGTATCTATAATTTTTGATTGTTCCATGCTGTTATATTATCAATCTTGGATGTTTTATAATCATTTTATAGTAATTTTATATCTTTTTTGGTACTAACCTATTGACATAGTGTTAAGTGCCAGTTCCTGTTTTTTCCGTGTTTTTACATCGCAGAAAATCAATATCAGACGGAGTCCAAATGCCATGAAACTTTACGGAGATTTTTTTATGGACTAGAAGGAACAAGTTGGGCCCTGGCTGCACCTGGGGGGAGTCCCGAGGAGGGGACAACCCACCAGGGTGCGCCAGGAGGCCCAGGCGCGCCCTGGTGGGTTGTGCCCACCTCGGGTGCCCCCCGGACCGCCTCTTTGCTCTATAAATACCCAAATATTCCCAAAACCCTAGGGGAGTCGACGAAATATTCATCCAGCCGCCGTAGATTCTAGACCCACTAGATCCAATCTAGACACCATCATGAAGGGGTTCATCACTTCCATTGGTGCCTCTCCGATGATGCGTGAGTAGTTCTTTGTAGACCTTCGGGTCCATAGTTAGTAGCTAGATGGCTTCATCTCTCTCTCTCTCTCTCTTGATTCTCAATACAATGGTCTCTTGGAGATCCATATGATGTAACTCTTTTGTGGTGTGTTTGTAGGGATCGATGAACTTTGAGTTTATGATCAGATCTATCTTTTTATATCCATGAAAGTATTTGAGTTTCTTTGATCTCTTTTATGCATGACTGCTTATAGCCTCGTATTTCTTCTCTGATATTTGGGTTTTGTTTGGCCAACTTGATCTATTTATCTTGCAATGGGAAGAGGTGCCCGGTAGTGGGTTCGATCTTACGATGCTTGATCCCAGTGACAGAAAGGGAACAGACACATATGTATGGTTGCTACTAAGGATAAAAAGATGGGATCTATATCTATCGCCATAGATAAACGAGGGTTGTTCGCTATAGATAAGCAGACGATTGGTACTATGAGTTTATGTTATTTGATGTATCGAAGGTTGTTCGGAGTCCCGGATGTGATCACGGACATGACAAGGAGTCTCGAAATGGTCGAGACATAAATATTGATATATTGGATGACTATATTCGAACACCGAAATGGTTCCGAGGTGTATCGGGTATTTATTGGAGTGCCGGAAGGCTTATCGGAACCACTAAGGAAGTTATGGGCCTTAATGGGCCTTAAGGGAGAGAGAGGGAGTAGGCAAGGGCTAGCTGCGCCTCCCCCCATGGGCCTAGTCCGAATTGGACTAGGGGAGGGGCGGCCCCCCTCCTTCCTTCTCCTTCCCCTCTCCTTCCTTCTTCTCCTAGTAGGACTAGGAAAGGGGGGGGGGGGGTCCAACTCCTACTAGGAGTAGGATTGCCCCCCTTGGACGTGCCCTATAGGGCCGGCCGGCCTCCCCCTTGCTCCTTTATATATGGGGGCAGGGGGCACCCTAGAACACACAAGTTGATTTCTTAGCCATGTGCGGTGCCCCCCTCCACAGATTTCCACCTTGGTCATATTGTCGTAGTGCTTAGGTGAAGCCCTGCATCGGTAACTTCATCGTCACCGTCAACACGCCGTTGTGCTGACGAAACTCTTCCTTGGCCTCAGCTGGATCTAGAGTTCGAGGGACATCACCGAGCTGAACGTGTGCAGATCGCGGAGGTGCCGTGCGTTCAGTACTTGATCGGTTGGATTGCGAAGACGTTCGACTAGATCAACCGTGTTACTTAACGCTTCCGCTTTCGATCTACGAGGGTATGTGGACACACTCTCCTCTCTCGTAGCTATGCATCTCCTAGATAGATCTTGCGTGATCGTAGGAATTTTTTGAAATACTGCGTTCCCCAACAGTGGCATCCGAGCCAGGTCTATGCGTAGATGTTATATGCACGAGTAGAACACAAAGGAGTTGTGGGTGTGGGTATATACATATTGCTTGCCGTCACTAGTTTGTTTCTTGATTTGGTGGTATTGTTGGACGAAGCGGCCCGGAACGACATTACATGACCGCGTTCATGAGACTGGTTCTACCGACGTGCTTTGCACACAGGTGGCTGGCGGGTGTCAGTTTCTCCAACTTTAGTTGAATCAGATTCAATGAACAGGGTTCTTTCTGAAGATCAAAAAGAAATCACTATACTGCATTGTGGTTTTTGATGCGTAGGTAAGAACGGTTCTTGCTAAGCCTGTAGCAGCCACATAAAACTTGCAACAACAAAGTAGAGGACGTCTAACTTGTTTTTGCAGGGCATGTTGTGATGTGATATGGTCAATACGTGATTATATGAATTATTGTATGAGATGATCATGTTTTGTAACATAGTTACCGGCAACTGGCAGGAGCCATATGGTTGTCGCTTTATTGTATGAAATGCAATCGCCATGTAATTGCTTTACTTTATCACTAAGCGGTAGCGATAGTCGTAGAAGCAATAGTTGGCGAGATGACAACGATGCTACGATGGAGATCAAGGTTTCAAGCCGGTGATGATGGTGATCATGATAGTGCTTTGGAGACGGAGATCAAAGGCACAAGATGATGATGGCCATATCATATCACTTATATTGATTGGATGTGATGTTTATCCTTTATGCATCTTATTTTGCTTAGTACGGTCGTAGCATTATAAGATGATCTCACACTAAATTTCAAGGTATAAGTGTTCTCCCTGAGAATGCACCGTTGCTATAGTTCGTCATGCCAAGACACCACGTGATGATCAGGTGTGATAAGCTCTACGTTCACATACAACAGGTGCAAGCTAGTTTTGCACAAGCAAAATACTCAGGTTAAACTTGACGAGCCTAGCATATGCCAGATATGGCCTTGGAACACCGAGACCAAAAGGTCGTGCGTGAATAATATAGTAGATATGATCAACATAGTGATGTTCGCCATTCAAAACTACTCCATCTCACGTGATGATCGGATATGGTTTAGTTGATATGGATCACGTGATCACTTAGATGATTAGAGGGATGTCTATATAAGTGGGAGTTCTTAAGTAATATGATTAATTGAACTTTAATTTATCATGAACTTAGTACCTGATAGTATTTTGCATGTCTATGTTGTTGTAGATAAATGGCCCGTGTTGTTGTTCCGTTGAATTTTAATGCGTTCCTAGAGAAAGCTAAGTTGAAAGATGATGGTAGCAACTACACGGACTGGGTCCGTAACTTGAGGATTATCCTCATTGCTACATAGAAGAATTACGTCCTGGAAACACCTCTAGGTGCTAGGCCTGCTGCAGATGCTACTGATGACGTTAAGAACGTCTGGTAGAGCAAGGCTGATGACTACTTGATAGTTCAGTGTGCCATGCTTTATGGCTTAGAACCGGGACTTCAACGACGTTTTGAACGTCATGGAGCATATGAGATGTTCCAGGAGTTGAAGTTAATATTTCAAGCAAATGCCCGGATTGAGAGATATGAAGTCTCCAATAAGTTCTATAGCTGCAAGATGGAGGAGAATAGTTCTGTCAGTGAACATATACTCAGAATGTCTGGGTACCACAATCATTTGACTCAGCTGGGAGTTAATCTTCCGGTTGACAGTGTCATTGACAGAGTTATTCAATCACCGCCACCAGGCTACAAAAGCTTCGAGATGAACTATAATATGCAAGGGATGGATAAGACAATTCCCTAGCTCTTCGCGATGCTAAAAGCTGCAGAGGTAGAAATCAAGAAGGAGCATCAAGTGTTGATGGTCAATAAGACCACCAGTTTCATGAAGAAGGGCAAAGGGGAGAAGGGGAACTTCAAGATGAATGGCAAGCAAGATGCTGCTCAAGTGAAGAAGCCCAAGTCTAGACCTCAGCCTGAGACTGAGTGCTTCTACTTCAAAGGGACTGGTCACTGGAAGCGGAACTGCCCCAACTATTTGGCGGATAAGAAGGATGGCAAAGTGAACGGTATATTTGATATACACGTTATTGATGTGTACCTTAGTAATGCTCGCAGTAGCGCCTGGGTATTTGATATTGGTTCTGTTGCTAATATTTGCAGCTCGAAACAGGGGCTACGGATTAAGTGAAGATTGGCTAAGGACAAGGTGACGATGCGCGTGGGAAATGGTTCCAAAGTCGATGTGATCGCCGTCGGCACGCTACCTCTACATCGACCTTCGGGATTATTTTTAGACCTAGATAATTGTTATTTGGTGCCAACATTAAGCATGAACATTATATCTGGATCTTGTTTGATGCGAGACGGTTATTCATTTAAATCAGAGAATAATGGTTGTTCTATTTATATGAGTAATATCTTTTATGGTCATGCACCCTTGATGAGTGGTCTATTTTTACTAAATCTTGATAGTAGTGATACACATATTCATAGTATTAAAGCCAAAAGATATAAGTTTAATAATGATAGTGCAACTTATTTGTGGCACTACCATTTAGGTCATATTGGTGTAAAGTGCATGAAGAAACTCCATGCTGATGGACTTTTGGAATCACTTGATGCTTGCGAACCATGCCTCATGGGCAAGATGACTAAAACTCTGTTCTCCGGAACAATGGAACGAGCAACAGACTTATTGGAAATAATACGTACTGATGTATGCAGTCCGATGAGTGTTGATGCTCGTGGCGGGTATCGTTATTTTCTGACCTTCGTAGATGATTTGAGCAAATATGGGTATGTCTACTTGATGAAACATAAGTCTCAAACATTTGAAAAGTTCAAACAATTTCAGAGTGAAGTGGAAAATCATCGTAACAAGAAAATTAAGTTTCTACGATCTGATTATGGAGGTGAATATTTGAGTTATGAGTTTGGTCTTCATTTGAAACAATGCGGAATAGTTTCGCAATTCATGCCACCAGGAACACCACAACATAATGGTGTGTCCGAACATCGTAACCGCACTTTATTAGATATGGTGCGATCTATGATGTCTCTTACTAATTTACCGCTATTCTTTTGGGGTTATGCTTTAGAGACGGCTTCATTCACGTTAAATAGGGCACCATCGAAATCCGTTGAGACTACACCATATGAACTATGGTTTGGCAAGAAACCCAAGTTGTCGTTTCTTAAAGTTTGGGGCTGCGATGCTTATGTGAAAAAGCTTCAACCTGATAAGCTCGAACCCAAATCGGAGAAATGTGTCCTCATAGGTCAATTAGTGAGGAAGCTGATGATGATGATGATCATGAAACTTCCGATCAAGTTACTACCGAACCTTGTAGGTAAAAAAGAATAAGATCCGCACCAGAGTGGTACGGTCATCCTGTTCTGGAAGTCATGTTACTTGACCATGACGAACCTACGAACTATGAGGAAGTGATGATGATCCCAGATTCCGCAAAATGGCTTGAGGCCATGAAATTTTAGATGGGATCCATGTATGAGAACAAAGTGTGGACTTTGGTTGACTTGCTCGATGATCGGCAAGCCATAGAGAATAAATGGATCTTCAAGAAGAAGACTGACGCTGACGGTAATGTTACTGTCTATAAAGCTCGACTTGTTGCGAAAGGTTTTCGACAAGTTCAAGGAGTTGACTACGATGAGACCTTCTCACCCGTAGTGATGCTTAAGTCCGTCCGAATCATGTTAGCAATTGCCGCATTTTATGATTATGAAATTTGGCAAATGGATGTCAAAACTGCATTCCTTAATGGATATCTTAAAGAAGAGTTGTATATGATGCAACCAGAAGGTTTTGTCGATCTAAAAGGTGCTAACAAAGTGTGTAAGCTCTAGCGATCCATTTATGGACTGGTGCAAGCATCTCGGAGTTGGAATATACACTTTGATAGTGTGATCAAAGCATATGGTTTTATACAGACTTTTGGATAAGCCTGTATTTACAAGAAAGTGAGTGGGAGCTCTGTAGCATTTCTGATATTATATGTGGATCATGAGTGAGTAGTTCTTTGTAGACCTTTGGGTCCGTAGTTAGTATCTAGATGGCTTCATCTCTCTCTCTCTCTCTCTCTTGATTCTCAATACAATAGTCTCTTGGAGATCCATATGATGTAACTCTTTTGCGGTGTGTTTGTTGGGATCGATGAACTTTGAGTTTATGATCAGATCTATCTTTTTATATCCATGAAAATATTTGAGTTTCTTTAATCTCTTTATGCATGATTGCTTATAGCCTCATATTTCTTCTCCGATATTTGGGTTTTGTTTGGCCAACTTGATCTATTTATCTTGCAATGGAAAGATTTGCCCGGAGTGGGCTCGATCTTACGATGCTTGATCCCAGTGACAGAAAGGGAACCGACACGTATGTATCATTCCTACTAAAGATAAAAGGATGGGATCTATATCTACCACCATAGATAAACGGATCTCGTCTACATCATGTCATCGTTCTTATTGCATTACTCCGTTTTTACATGAACTTAATACACTAGATGCATGCTGGATAGCGGTTGATGTGTGGAGTAATAGTAGTAGATGCAGGCAGGAGTCGGTCTACAAATCTTGGACGCGATTCCTATGTAATGATCATTGCCTGGATATTGTCATAATTATTTGAGGTTCTATCAATTGCCCAACAGTAATTTGTTCACCCATCGTTTGCTATTTTTCTCGAGAGAAGCCAGTAGTGAAACCTACGGTCCCCGGGTCTTATTTCTCATATATTTGCATTTGCGATCTATTTTTCTATTGCTTTTATTTTCAAATCTATTAAACCAAAAACCCAAAAATACTTTGCTGCACTTTATTTTATTTTTGATCTATTTATTCAATCTATTACAACTATCACCCGTCCATGCACCATTTCTGGCGCCGTTACCCGAAAGGGATTGATAACCCCTTTAACACATCGGCTTGCGATGTGTTGTTATTTGTGTGCAAGGGGTGTTTACATTGTGTTGCTTGGTTCTCCTACTAGTTCGATAATCAAAGGGAAATACCTACCGCCGTTGTGCTGCATCATCCCTTCCTCTTTGGGGAAAACCGACGTAGCTTCAAGCGACATCAGTGAGGACTCTCTCTCTTCTAAAATTTTGGATCTTAATATTTGATTCAAACAGCAAGCAAAATAAAATAAAATGACATTCCAAGTATAGCACATATCATGTGAAGAAGCAAAAACTTAGGCTCAACCAAAATTGATCAATCATTGTTGAAGGAGAAAGGTGGGATGCCGACCGGGGCATCCCCAAACTTAGATGCCTGAGACTTCTTGAAATATTAACTAGGGATGCCTCGGGCATCCCCAAGCTTGAACTCTTGTGTCTCCTTAATTCCTCTCATATCACAGTTTCCCTACTTCTTAAAAACTTCATCCACACAAAACTCAACAAGAACGTGTGAGGTAAGTTAGTATAAATCAATGCAAAACCTTAACACTCTCTACTATAGCAAATGACAAAAATTATTATTTAACATTGAATACTGAATGCCTCTGCATATTTAATACTCCTATCCTCAAATAGAATCATTAAACAAGCAAACATATGCAAACAATTTAAACATAACAACAATCTATCTAAACAGAACAGTCTGTAAAGAATGCAAGAAGATTCATTTCTCTAACTCCAAAAATTCTAAACAATTACCACACTGTAGAAAATTTGTTGTAACTAATTGTGTAAAATATTAAGATTTTATCACGTTCTGACTTTCCAGAAGAAATCAGACAATGATAGAAAACTTTCTATTTTCAAACAGCAACATATAGACTTGTAAAATCAGCATGTTAAAGGCTATACTTGACCTTTTTATTGAACTAAATGATGGAAAACATTATTATAAATAACGTCAAGCAAATAAAACAAATAAAACGATGCTCCAAGCAAAACTCATATCATGTGTGTCGGTGTACAAAAGTTGGGGCACCTTCTGTACCCCTTTACTTGTGCACGAGCAGTTGTACCCACACCTATGGCCGGGCTCGGCGGGGCAGAGGAAGCGAAGACACAAGGCTGCCGAGGCAGCACCCAAGCCAGAAGCATAAAGATCAAAGGGACAAGATGGGCTTCCCCCGGCAAGAGCCTTGCCGGGGCGGCCTACGTGGCCCTGGCAAGAGCCTTGCTGAGGCAACTTGCCCAACACCAGCAAGACCTCCACCCTTGAGCCTGAGAGTTATGACACCATCGACAAACGTCGGGACCGAAGCTTGGGAGCGCCTGCATGGTGGCATGCGGATCTTGGTGAAAACCAAAGGCCTGTAAGCCTAGATGAGTACCGGAAGATGAAGACCCCCGGCAAGATCTTGCCGGGGACGACCGAAGACCCCCGGCAAGACCCTTGCCAGGGACGCTCGCAACCCCCCCCGGCAAGATCCTTGCCGCGGACGCCCACGAGATCCTGGCAAGGGCCTTGCCGGGGGCGTCTACGGAGCCAAGCCAGGCCTGCACTTACCAAAGCTTCGCTGCCCCGCGCCCATTTCGACGTGGCAACCAGCCTACCAACTAGGCACACACTTGAGTGGCAGCATGCAGCTTCTAGGCCAACCAGCCGAGCACCTGCATGGTGGCATGCAGATCTTCGTGAAGACCCTGCCACTGCACCAGCTCAACAGCCAGCCAGCCAGCGTGGCGCTGCATGCCTCGTCACCTTGGACGCGCGTCGAAGCAAGGCGAGGCGGCGATGGACGGGACAAGCTCCTTTACCGTCCCCGATAAAGCAAGAGGACACATAGGGGGCGCATTAAATGTGTTTGTCCTGGGATGTCAGGAGATAAACTTGTACATTGCACATACTTTCCACCTCCTATGTGCCACTGTGGCAACCCCTTTGACATATAAAAGGAGGCCCGAGGCGTACTGAGGAAGGATGCAGACTTTTTGGACTGGGCATGCACCGCAGCTAGTTCAAGAACTGAAGAACACTAAATACACCCAAAGCATGACTAGGCTTTTATGCATCGCTTGTGGCCCGAACCTAGGTAAAAATCCCACCGAGTTGATCTTCTAGACCCGCTCTTTGCGCAGCCCCACGCCCCGCAACCATAGAAGGGATTCCGTCGAGGGATCCCATAGGTCTAGTTCCAGAACCCTGACATCTTTGGCGCGCCAGGTAGGGGGCGCTGAGGCTATGAAAATCTGGTTTTGAAGCCAACTAATCAACTCCTCCATCGCGATGGCTCGAGAGAAGAAGGCGACATCGATCAGCTACATTATGGTGCCATAAGCTGGGCGAGGCGGTGCTGTCCGCAGCCGCAATAACCTTCCGCGTGGCAACGGAAAAGCTAAGTCACGCAAAAATTTGAGCAATTTTCCTTTTTTATAGGGTTATCTTCCTCGAAAGATCTTGCTCCTTGTATGGAAATATTGCACGCAAAGGAACCCTTCCGCTATTGGCAATGCCCCTATTCTGTTTCGAGTCCGCTAAACAGATCAAACGGCTGCGCCGAGAACGGAAAGGTGATTTTCCCGGTAGCAAGCACCCCCGGCAGGCTGCTAAGGATCCGTTCCTCAAAGCGTCAGCAAACCTGTCCAATTAGGCGTAGGGTGTGTACATACAAGGAAAGATTGAACAGGAAGATAGCATGCTTCATTTCAAAGTACTACAGAGTTATATTACATCAGTAATTGCCGCTGTTCTAACTTAAGATAAATTGTCTTGGGCATGAACTCGCGGCGGCAAAGAAAAACGAGGTGGCTAGTCCCGACGCCGGCCCTCCACCCTCTTGACTTCGTCGATGCAGCTGATGATGGGCTTGATGCGCTCTTCGAGCGCCACGAGGTCCGTGACCTTCGGCAAGCTCTCAAGCGCGTCGGTGAAGTCAACGTTAGGGTTCCAGAACGCCACCTTGGTGAGCACATTGGTCAGGGCACCCGCAAAGCCTCTGGGACTCATTGGCCAGATAGGTCGCTCTATTGGAGCGGAGCTATTATAGAGCATCGAGGACGCCCTCGAAGAACAAGGTCAGCCTCGCGTTGGGGCTCATGTTTGGCTCCTGGGAGTACCTGACATCCGGCATGCCCATGATGGCTAGCTGGATGATACATCTTCAACGTATCTATAATTTCTGATTGTTCCATGCTATTATATTATTTGTTTTGGATGTTTAATGGGCTTTAATATGCACTTTTATATTATTTTTGGGACTAACCTATTAACCGGAGGCCCAGTGCCAATTTTTATTTTTTTGCCTATTTCATTGTTTTGCAGAAAAGGAATATCAAACGGAATCCAAACGTAATGAAACCTCCGCGGGGATCTTTCTTGGAACGAACGCAATCCAGAAGACTTGGAGTGGAAGTCAGAGACGCAAGGACGCGGCCACGAGGCAGGAGGGCGTGCCCCCACCCTCGTGGGCCCCTCATAGCTCCACCGACGTACTTCTTTCGCCTATATATACTCTTATACCCTAAAACATCCACGGGAGCCAAGAAACCACTTTTCCACCGCCACAACCTTCTGTACCCATGAGATCCCATCTGGGGACCTTTTCCGACAATCTGCCGGAGGGGGGTTCGATCGGAGGGCTTCTACATCAACACCATAGCCTCTTCGATGATGTGTGAGTAGTTTACCACAGACCTTCAGGTCCATAGTTATTAGCTAGATGGCTTCTTCTCTCTCTTTGGTTCTCAATACAAAGTTCTCCTTGATGTTCTTGGAGATCTATTCGATGTAATACTTTTCGCGGTGTGTTTGTCGAGATCCGATGAATTGTGGATTTATGATCAAGTTTATCTATGAACAATATTTGGTTCTTCTCTGAATTCTTATATGCATGATTTGATATCTTTGCAAGTCTCTTTGAATTATTGGTTTAGTTTGGCCTACTAGATTGATCTTTCTTGCAATGGGAGAAGTGCTTAGCTTGGGTTCAATCTTGCGGTGTCCTTTCCCAGTCACAGTAGGGGCAGCAAGGCATGTATTGTATTGTTGCCATCGAGGATAAAAAGATGGGGTTTATATCATATTGCTTGAGTTTATCCCTCTACATCATGTCATCTTGCCTAAAGCATTACTCTGTTCTTATGAACTTAATACTCTAGATGCATGATGGATAGTGGTCGATGTGTGGAGTAATAGTAGTAGATGCAGAATCGTTTCGGTCTACTTAACACAGACGTGATGCCTATATTTCATAATCATGGCCTAGATATTCTCATAACTATGCACTCTTCTATCAATTGCTTGGCAGTAATTTGTTCACCCACCATAATACTTGCTATCATGAGAGAAGCCACTAGTGAAACCTATGGCCCTCGGGTCTCTTCCTTATTATATTGCATCTCTTTTTATTATCGCATCTCGTTTACTATTTTGCAATCTATACAACAAAAATACCAAAAATATTTATCTTATTATCTTTATCAGATCTCACTTTCGTAAGTGACTGTGAAGGGATTGACAACCCCTTGATCGCGTTGGTTGCGAGGTTCTTGATTGTTTGTGCAGGTACTAGGTGACTTGTGTGTTATCTCCTACTGGATTGATACCTTGGTTCTCAAAAACCGAGGGAAATACTTACGCTACTTTGCTGCATCACCCTTTCCTCTTCAAGGGAAAACCAATGCATGCTCAAGAGGTAGCACTGCGCAGTGAGCCTCTTGGCAACGTCGGCGAGACGGCTGATCCAGAGATTTATGCTGCCCACATATTCCTTGCGGGCGGCGGCGGCATCGCTCCGCAGCTCCTTCTCGGTCTCCGAGGCCTTGTTCAGGGTCTCCTCCCAGGCCATGACCTCTGAAAGCTTCCCCTCCAAAGTGCCTAGTTGCAGCTTCAGATCGTTAATGGAGCTGTTGGCCTCGGAGAGCAGCTTGATCTAGTCGGAGACGGTGACCTGCGAATCCGCCAGAGAGTGGTTGGCTGCATCCTTCTCCTCCGTCTGCCCTGAGACCTTCTTCTTCAGCTCCAGCTTCTCCACCTTGCCGGCATGGTCGAGTGCCTCCTTGTGCCCCAGCTCCAGCTCCTGGGTCCGCTATGTGATGATCTTCTCGATATCCTCGTCCTTGCCACGGAGTGTGGCGGCAAGCACCTGCTCGCGGCCAACGAGGTCTTCCTCCTGGGTGTTTAGCAGAGCTTGCTGCTGCACCCGGGCGGCTTCGTCCTTGGTGGCCTATTCCTTCGCCGCCTCCTGGGCCTTCTCGACCTCGGCCTGCTTCAGGATGAGCTCTCGCTTGCGCTCATCCAGCTCACCGTGGACAGCCCTCAGCTCTTCCCCGGCCTCGCCAAACTAGACTTGCGTCTGAGCGACACGCTTCTCAAAATCTACCTCCGCCTTGTCCACCGCCGCCATCCTGGATTTCACCTTGTCTTGGCGGGCACGGTGGAGTGCATGGAGCTTCTGGAAGTTGGCGCTCATGGCTCTGAGAAGTTCCTCCTCTTCGGAATCACCGCCACCGGCACTCGGTTCGCCGACAACCTAGAGCCCGGAGATGGCGAGCGCCTCATCATCAAACACCTCCCCTTCCGCCGGCACCCTGGTGCTCGCCGTCCCTGAGAGACGGACGAACAATTCATCACCCACCTTCAAGTATTTGCCCGAGGCGGGGGCTGCAGGGGAGGAAGGTTGGTCATCGGACATCCCCTCCCCGGCAGGCTCCTTGGCAGCCTCCTCGGCAGTGGCCTTGCCGGCCTCCCCGGCAGGCTCCTTGACAGCCTCTTTGGCGGCACCCTTGCCAGCCTCCATGGCAGGCCCCTTGCCGACCTCCTCGGCAGCAGACTTGGTGGCTTTGTTAGTCGCGATCTTGGTGGCCTCGGCTTCGGCGTCCTTGGCGACCCCCTCGATGACGGTGTCGATATCCTCCTGGTCCATCGAGGGATGGTCTAGAAACCAGAAGGGAGGGTGAAACAGGGCCAAAATCAAAGTTCAGAACAAAGAACAGAAAAAACAGAGACGGGAGGTGGGCCACTTACCCGTGCCAAGCTGAGAAGAGGTGGCTCCCTCCCCGCCAACGTTCGTGGTTGGGACGGAGCCGCCAGCATCCAAGCTTGCCTCCTCCTCCTCCTACATGCGCGTGGGCTCGGCGGAAGGTGCCCTTGCTGGGGACGCCCCTCAGGGTGGCGTGGTTTATGGAGGCGGCGTGTCGGGGGTGGTCGTCAGTGGCTCCTCCTGTTGCCGCTCTCCTCCTGCAAACCCGGCAAGGTCAGTACCAAGGATTCACGCCCCAACGCCCATCGATGAGTGAGTAATGAACTCATGCTGGGGGGCTGAAGCGGGGGCTGCATCAAGGGATGTTGTCCGGCCTGATCACCACCAGCTCCGACGTGCGTGGAGTGCCCGCCGGGGGCTTGTCGCCCATCGAAGCCCTGGCCCTCTCCGTCGCCCTCTAGGCCAGCATCTCTGTGTCTCTATAAAGATAAGATCAAGTCAGGAAAGATGGCGCAGGCTGAGGGTCAGAAATGACGAAGCGCGAGATGCTTACTGATACGTCTCCAAAGTATCTATAATTTTTGATTGTTCCATGCTATTATATTATCTGTTTTGGATGTTTATGGGCTTTATTATGCACTTTTATATTACTTTTTGGGACTAACCTATTAACCCAGAGCCCAGTGCAAGTTTCTGTTTTTTCCTTGTTTTTAAGTATTGTAGAAAAGGAAAATCAAACGGAGTCCAATTGACCTGAAACTTCATGGAACTTATTTTTGGACCAGAAGAAGCCCACGGAGTATCGGAGATAGACCAGAAGAGTCCCGGTCTACCCACGAGGGTGGGCGGCATGCCCACCCCCCCTAAGCGCGCCCCCTGCCTCGTGGACAGCCTGGAGATCCACCAACATACTTCTTCCTCCTATATATACCCATATAACATAGAAACTTCGAAGAGCACAATTGATCGGGAGTTCCGCCGCCAGAAGCCTCCGTAGCCACCGAAAACAAATCTTGACCCGTTCCGGCACCCTGCCGGAGGGGGGATCCCTCTCCGGTGGCCATCTTCATCATCCCGGTGCTCTCCATGACGAGGAGGGAGTAGTTCTCCCTCGAGGCTGAGGGTATGTACCAGTAGCTATGTGTTTGATCTCTCTCTCTCTTGTGTTCTTAAGGTGGTACGATCTTGATGTATCGTGAGCTTTGCTATTATAGTTGGATGTTATGATGTTTCTCCCCCTCTACTCTCCTATGATGAATTGAGTTTTCCCTTTGAAGTTGTCTTATCGGATTGAGTCTTTAAGGATTTGAGAACACTTGATGTACGTCTTGCACGTGCTTATCTATGGTGACAATGGGATATCATGTGATCCACTTGATGTATGTTTTGGTGATCAACTTGCGAGTTCCATGACCTCGTGAACTTATGCATAGGGGTTGGCACATGTTTTCGTCTTGACTCTCCGGTAGAAACTTTGGGGCACTCTTTGAAGTTCTTTGTGTTGGTTGAATAGATGAATCTGAGATTGTGTGATCCATATCGTATAATCATACCCACGGATACTTGAGGTGACATTGGAGTATCTAGGTGACATTAGGGTTTTGGTTGATTTGTATCTTAAGGTGTTATTCTAGTACGAACTCTATGATAGATTGAACGGAAAGAATAGCTTCATGTTATTTTACTATGGACTCTTGAAGAGATCGATCAGAAAGGATAACTTTGAGGTGGTTTTGTACCCTACAATAATCTCTTCGTTTGTTCTCCGCTATTAGTGACTTTGGAGTGACTCTTTCTTGCATGTTGAGGAATACTTATATGATCCAATTATGTTATTATTGTTGAGGGAACTTGCACTAGTGAAAGTATGAACCCTATGATAGATCGAACGGAAAGAATAGCTAGGTGACATTAGGGTTTTGGTTGATTTGTATCTTAAGGGGTTATTCTAGTACGAACTCTATGATAGATCGAACGGAAAGAATAGCTTCATGTTATTTTGCTACGGACTCTTGAGTAGTTTGTCATTTGCTCTAGTGCTTCACTTATATCCTTTTAGAGCACGGTGGTGGTTTTATTTTATAGAAATAATTGATCTCTCATGCTTCACTTATATTATTTTGAGAGCCCTTTAGAACATCATGGTAATTTGCTTTTGATATAATAAAAAACTTTCATATAAGTGCACTGAATACTATGAGAAGTTTGATACTTGATAATTGTTTTGAGATATGGAGATGGTGATATTAGAGTCATGCTAATTGAGTAGTTGTGAATTTGAGAAATACTTGTCTTAAAGTTTGTGATTCCCATAGCATGCATGTATGGTTAACCATTATGTGACGAAGTCGGAGCATGATTTATGTATTGATTGTCTTCCTTATGAGTGGCGGTCGGGTACGAGCGATGGTCTTTTCCTGCCAATCTATCCCCCTAGGAGCATGCGTGTACTACTTTGTTTCGATAACTAATAAATTTTTGCAATAAGTATGTGAGTTCTTTATGATTAATGTTGAGTCCATGGATTATACGCACTCTCACTGTTCCACCATTGCTAGCCTCTCTAGTATCGCGCAACTTTCGCCGGTACCATAAACCCACCATATACCTTCCTCAAAACAGCCACCATACCTACCTATTATGGCATTTCCATAGCCATTCCGAGATATATTGCCATGCAACTTTCCACCGTTTGGTTTATTATGACACGCTTCATCATTGTCATATTGCTTGCATGATCATGTAGTTGACATCGTATTTGTGGCAAAGCCACCGTTCATAATTCTTCATACATGTCACTCATGAGTCATTGCACATCCCGATACACCGCCGGAGGCATTCATATAGAGTCATATTTTGTTCTAAGTATCAAGTTGTAATTCTTGAGTTTTAAGTAAAAATAAGTGTGATGATCATCATTATTAGAGCATTGTCCCGATGAGGAAAGGATGATGGAGACTATGATTCCCCCACAAGTCGGGATGAGACTCCAGACGAAAAAAGAAGAAGACAAAGGCCATAAAAAAGAAGGCCCAAAAAATGAGAGAAAAAGAGAGAAGGGGCAATGCTACTATCCTTTTACCACACTGGTGCTTCAAAGTAGCACCATGATCTTCATGATAGAGAGTCTCCTATGTTGTCACTTTCATATACTAGTGGGAATATTTCATTATAGAACTTGGCTTGTATATTCCAATGATGGGCTTCCTCAAAATTCCATAGATCTTCATGAGCAAGCAAGTTGGATGCACACCCACTTAGTTTCTTTTGTTGAGCTCTCATACACTTATAGCTCTAGTGCATCTGTTGCATGGCAATCCCTACTCACTCACATTGATATCTATTGATGGGCATCTCCATAGCCCATTGATACGCCTAGTTGATGTGAGAGTATCTTCTCCTTTTTTTGTCTTCTCCACAACCACCATTCTATTCCACCTATAGTGCTATGTCCATGGCTCACGCTCATGTATTGCATGAAAATTGAAAAAGTTTGAGAACATCAAAAGTATGAAACAATTGCTTGGCTTGTCATCGGGGTTGAGCATAATTTAAATACTTTGTGTGGTGAAGATGGAGCATAGCCAGACTATATGATTTTGTAGGGATAGCTTGCTTTGGCCATGTTATTTTGAGGAGACATGATTGCTTTACTAGTATGCTTGAAGTATTATTATTCTTATGTCAATAGTAAAATTTTGTCTTGAATCTTATGGATCTGAATATTCTTGCCACAAGAAAGAGAATTACTTAGAGAAATATGTTAGGTAGCATTCCACATCAAAAATTCTGTTTTTATCATTTACCTACTCGAGGACGAGCAGGAATTGAGCTTGGGGATGCTGATACGTCTCCAACGTATCTATAATTTTTGATTGTTCCATGCTATTATATTATCTGTTTTGGATGTTTACGGGCTTTATTATGAACTTTTATATTATTATTTGGGACTAACCTATTAACCCAGAGCCCAGTGCCTGTTTCTGTTTTTTTCCTTGTTTTTAAGTATTGCAGAAAAGGAAAATCAAACGGAGTCCAATTGACCTGAAACTTCACGGAACTTATTTTTGCACCAGAAGAAGCCCACAGAGTATCGGAGATGGACCAGAAGAGTCCCGGGCTGCCCACAAGGGTGGGGGGCGTGCCCCCCTGGGCGCGCCCCCTGCCTCGTGGACAACCCGGAGATCCACCGATGTACTTCTTCCTTCTATATATACCCATATAACCTTAAAACTTCGAATAGCACAATAGATCGGGAGTTCCGCCACCAAAAGCCTCCGTAGCCACCGAAAACCAATCTAGACCCGTTCCGGCACCCTACCGGAGGGGGAATCCCTCTCCGGTGGCCATCTTCATCATCCTGGTGCTCTCCATGACGAGGAGGACTATGTGTTTGATCACTCTCTCATGTTCTTGAGGTGGTGTGATCTTGATGTATCACGAGCTTTCCTATTATAGTTGAATGTTATGATGTTTCTCCCCCTCTACTCTCTTGTGATGAATTGAGTTTTCCCTTTGAAGTTGTCTTATCGGATTGAGTCTTTAAGGATTTGAGAACAATTGATGTATGTATTGCACGTGCTTATCTGTGGTGACAATGGGATATCATGTGATCCACTTGATGTATGTTTTGGTGATCAACTTGCGAGTTTCGTGACCTCGTGAACTTATGCATAGGGGTTGGCACACGTTTTCGTCTTGACTCCCAGTAGAAACTTTGGGGCACTCTTTGAAGTTCTTTGTGTTGGTTGAATAGATGAATCTGGGATTGTGTGATCCATATCGTATAATCATACCGACGGATACTTGAGGTGACATTGGAGTATCTAGGTGACATTAGGGTTTTGGTTGATTTGTATCTTAAGGTGTTATTCTAGTACGAACTCTATGTTAGATTGAACGGAAAGAATAGCTTCATGTTATTTTACTACGGACTCTCGAATAGATCGATCAGAAAGAATACCTTTGAGGTGGTTTCTACCCTACAATACTCTCTTCGTTTGTTCTCCGCTATTAGTGACATTGGAGTGACTCTTTGTTGCATGTTGAGGGATAGTTATATGATCCTATTATGTTATTATTGTTGAGGGAACTTGCACTAATGAAAGTATGAACCCTAGGCCTTGTTTCAACACATCGCAATACCGTTTGTGCTCACTTTTATCATTAGTTACCTTGCTGTTTTTATATTTTCAAATTACAAAAACCTATATCTACCATCCATATTGCACTTGTATCACCATCTCTTCGCTGAACTAGTGCACCTATACAATTTACCATTGTATTGGGTGTGTTGGGGACACAAGAGACTATTTGTTATTTGGTTGCAGGGTTGCTTGAGAGAGACCATCTTCATCCTACGCCTCCCACGTATTGATAAACCTTAGGTCATCCACTTGAGGGAAATTTGTTGCTGTCCTACAAACCTCTGCACTTGGAGGCCCAACAACGTCTACAAGAAGAAGGTTGTGTAGTAGACATCACTTACTCGTCCTCCTCTGCTTGCCTCCTCTTCCTCTTCTGGTTGAAGGACCCAAGGTCGAAGTCGGCCTCCGAGGCGGCGTCCGCGGGGGGGGGGGGGGGAGGCGAAGTCGTCCTGCGCCACTTGGATGAGGAAGAAGTGGCAGCCGCAGCCTTCTTCACTGCCGCATCCCTCGTCTCGCGCGCGGGCTGCGCCTGGGCCATTTGCCGCTGCATGGTCCTGCCGGGCCGAACCGGCTCGCCGGAGCTAGGCCGCCGCAGGACGTGTTTTTTCTCTGGGCCGGGGGGTCCTCTGATGTCTACTACACAACCTTCTTCTTATAGACGTTGTTGGGCCTCCAAGTGCAGAGGTTTGTAGGACAGTAGCAAATTTCCCTCAAGTGGATGACCTAAGATTTATCAATCCATGGGAGGCGTAGGATGAAGATGGTCTCTCTCAAGCAACCCAGCAACCAAATAACAAAGAGTCTCTTGTGTCCCCAACACACCCAATACAATGGTAAATTGTATAGGTGCACTAGTTCGGCGAAGAGATATTGATACAAGTGCAATATGGATAGTAGATAATGGTTTTTGTAATCTGAAAATATAAAAACAGCAAGGTAACTAATGATAAAAGTGAGCGATAACGGTATTGCAATGCGTTGAAACAAGGCCTAGGGTTCATACTTTCACTAGTGCAAGTTCCCTCAACAATAATAACATAATTGGATCATATAACTATTCCTCAACATGCAAGAAAGAGTCACTCCAAAGTCACTAATAGCGGAGAACAAACGAAGAGATTATTGTAGGGTACAAAACCACCTCAAAGTTATCCTTTCTGATCGATCTATTCAAGAGTCCATAGTAAAATAACATGAAGCTATTCTTTCCGTTCAATCTATCATAGAGTTCGTACAAGAATAACACCTTAAGATACAAATCAACCAAAACCCTAATGTCACCTAGATACTCCAATGTCACCTCAAGTATCCGTGGGTATGATTATACGATATGGATCACACAATCTCAGATTCATCTATTCAACCAACACAAAGAACTTCAAAGAGTGCCCCAAAGTTTCTACCGGAGAGTCAAGACGAAAACGTGTGCCAACCCCTATGCATAAGCTCACGTGGTCACGGAACCCGCAAGTTGATCACCAAAACATACATCAAGTGGATCACATGATATCCCATTGTCACCACAGATAAGCGCGTGCAAGACATACATCAAGTGTTCTCAAATCCTTAAAGACTCAATCCAATAAGACAACTTCAAAGGGAAAACTCAATTTATCACAAGAGAGTAGAGGGGGAGAAACATCATAACATCCAACTATAATAGCAAAGCTCGTGATACATCAAGATCGTATCACCTCAAGAACACGAGAGAGAGAGAGATCAAACACATAGCTACTGGTACATACCCTCAGACCCGAGGGAGAACTACTCCCTCCTCGTCATGGAGAGCACCGGGATGATGAATATGGCCACCGAAGAGGGATTCCCCCTCCGGCAGGGTGCTGAAACGGGTCTAGATTGGTTTTCGGTGGCTACGGAGGCTTCTGGTGGCGGAACTCCTGATCTATTCTGTTCTATGATGTTTTTAGGGTATATTGATATATATAGGCGAAAGAAGTCGGGCAAGGGACCACGTGGGGCCCACGAGGGTGGGGGGGCACGCCCAGGGGGCAGGCGTGCCTCCCTGCCGCGTGGCCACCTCGAAGCTTCCCTGACGTAAACTCCAAGTCTCGTGGATTGCTTTAGTTCCAAAAATAAATCTCCCGAAGGTTTCATTCCGTTTGGACTCCGTTTGATATTCCTTTTCTTCGAAACACTGAGATTGGCAAGAAAACAACAATTTGGGCTGGGCCTCCGGTTAATAGGTTAGTCCCAAAAATAATATAGAAGTGTATAATAAAGCCCATAAACATCCAAAACAGATAATATAATAGCATGGAACAATAAAAAATTATAGATACATTGGAGACATATCATCCTCCGCCTCGGTCTTCTCTTTGGCCGACTCCTCAACCACATCTTCGACAAGGGGGGCCCCAGCGCCGGCGCCGCTGGATCCCCCGGCAAACCCCGCCCACTCGGTGAACTCTTTCTCTTCTACGGCCGTGTCGGCCTCGTCCTTCATGGTGCTGACGCTGCTGGCCTCCTTAGCAAGGGCCGCCTCCTCCGCCCTGGCGGCGATGTACGCCAGCTCTTCCCGAGTAGTGTCACAGACGAGCAGTGGCTCATCGCGAACATACCTCTCCAACAGGTTGTCCAAGAATGCCTGCACCCGCTCCGCTTTCGGCTCGGCCCAGGTTGGATCGAGGCCATGCGCATTGAAGTCTGGCATCATGGCGATGATGGCGGTCTGGCGAGAGTTGTTGCTCAACGGGAGCACTCCCGCTGGCAACCCAAACAGAGACCCGCCGACCTTGGCGGCCTTGCCGGTCCTCTCGACCCCGCCGGCCTCGTCAACCTTGAGCTGAAAGAGCCTCTGGCAAATATGAGCGTGCTGCAACACTGTGAAATTGTGTTTCAAGCCAGGGCGGAGCCTCATGACGTCGGCCGCGTTCCTGAAGTCCCGGGTTGGCCTCCCCTTTTTGTGCAGTCGGGCAATCCGACGACGAATGAAGTTAGCCCCAATCATCTTGAGGGTAAGCCCGGCCAAGGTGAGGCAATGGATCCTAGCGGTGGCGACCGTGAGCTTCTTGTCATCAGGGTCAATGTCGCTCCAGTCCTTGGGGCAGACCGGTGGCTTCCGACGGACCCGGTAGAACTCCAGCGGATCGGCCTCCTCGATCCAGCACCACCGGCCCTACCACTCTTCCCACCTCTCCTTCTGGGCACCCTACAGGTACGTACCCATGCTCTGACCCCTCGGGATCCAGGTGACGCAACCGGAGATGACGCCCCCTGATTGGATGCGAGGGGTGAAGTAATGCCAGAAGAGTGCCGTGCTGGGGTGCACTCCGGCGAAGCCCTCACAGAGATGGGCTAAGAAGGCCATGCATGCCATGGCGTTTGGCGTGAAATCCAGAAGATGGAAGCCATAGGTGTGCATGATGTCGTTGAAGAAATCTGAGAAAGGGGGGTAGAGCCCGCGGGAGAAATAATCAACGAAGAAGGGATACCGGTTCGGACCGGCCTCGGCGAAGGAGCCAGGGACGATGAGCGTGGCAGGGTGCCCCAACATCTCCCTTCCCCACAGGGGCCTAAACATGTCCCTGAGGGTGAGTGTGTCGACCGTTGAGGTGAAGAGGGTGCGCTGCGTCCGAAGCTCCACCAACTCGCTCTTCGGCGCCTCCTTCCCTCCGTCGTCTTTGGCCACTCCCTTGCCCTTGCTGGTCTTGGGCATCATGGCGGCCGGGAGGGGATCAAGGGTCAAGGGCAATGGGGGCGCGGCGGCGGTGAGTAGAGACGATGGCTTTGATTTGTGCTTGAGGAAGAAGAGGGGAACGGCGGTTCCAAGATTGGAAAAGGCGCGGAGGGTAAATGAGCAGCGCCCCTGCGGTTTCCTCTTTTTTATGGGGAAGGCGCGGGCTGCCTCTTTACTATTCACCGCAAGGTGACGCAAGCGTGCTGCAACCGTCCCACGCACGACCCCCATGTCAGGCACTCAATGCAGGTCATGGGGAAGTGCAACTGGCAAGGAGTTAGCGTGGTTAAAACTCTGCCACGCATGCCCGTGCATCGTTCTGGGCCTGGCCCAACAACGCCTTGCGCTTATATGTGGCCCAGGCCCAGGGGCTCTTGTCAGTGTACAAAAGTAGGGGGCCCTTCCGTACCCCTTTACTTGTGCACGGGCAGTCGTAGCCACACCCACGGCCGGGCTCGGTAGGGTAGAGGAAGCGAAGACACAAGGCTGCTGAGGCAGCGCCCAAGCCAGAAGCATAAAGAGCAAAGGGACAAGATGGGCTTCCCCCGGCAAGAGCCTTGCTGGGGCAACTTGCCCAACACCGGCAAGACCGCCACCCTTGAGCCTGAGAGTTATGACGCCATCGACAAACGTCGGGATCAAAGCTCGGGAGCGCCTGCATGGTGGCATGCAGATCTTGGTGAAAATCAAAGGCCTGCAAGCCTAGATGAGCACTAGAAGACGAATACCCCCGGCAAGATCTTGCCGGGGACGACCGAAGACCCTCGGCAAGACCCTTGCCGGGGACGCTCGCAAACCCCCCGGCAAGATCCTTGCCGCGGACACCCACGAGATCCCGGCAAGAGCCTTGCTAGGGGCATCTACGGAGCCAAAGCCAGGCCTGCACTTACCAAAGCTTCACTGCCCCGCGCCCGTTCCAACGTGGCAACCAGCCTACCAACTAGGAACACACTTGCGTGGTAGCATGCAGCTTCTAGGCCAACTAGCCGAGCACCTGCGTGGTGGCATGCAGATCTTAGTGAAGACCCTGGAACCGCACCAGCTCAGCAGCCAGCCAGCCAGCCAGCGTGGCACTGCACGCCTCGTCACCTTGGACGCGCGTCGAGGCAAGGCGAGACTGCGATGGACGGGACGAGCTCCTTTACCGTCCCCGATAAAGCAAGAGGACACATAGGCGGCGCATTAAATGCGATTGTCCTGGGATGTCAGGAGATAAACTTGTACATTGTACATACTTTCCACCTCCTGTGTGCCACTATGGCAACCCCTTTGACATATAAAAGAAGGCCCGAGGCCTACTGAGGGAGGATTCGGACCTTTTTGTACTATGCATGCACCACAGCTAGTTCAAGAACTGAAGAACACTAAATACACCCAAAGCAGAACTAGGGTTTTACGCATCGCTTGCGGCCCAAACCTGGGTAAAAATCCCACCGAGTTGATCTTCTAGACCCGCTCTTTGCGCAGCCCCACTCCCTGCAACCATAGAAGGGATTCCGTCGAGGGATCCCATAGGTGACGTTCCAGAACCCCGACAGTGTGACGAATAAAAATATAGCTCAAAGTGAGGTTACCGATAATGTTGAAGACAAAAGAGGGGATGCCTTCCAGGGCATCCCCAAGCTTAGTTGCTTGGATCTTACTTGAATATTACCTTGGGGTGCCTTGGGCATCCCCAAGCTTAGGCTCTTGACACTCCTTATTCCGTTTTCCATCAAAACTTTACCCAAAACTTGAAAACTTCACAACACAAAACTCAACAGAAAACTCGTAAGATCCACTAGTATAATAAAATAAATCTCCACTTTAGGTACTGTTGTGAACTCATTCTAAATTTATATTGGTGTTATATCTACTGTATTCCAACTTCTCCATGGTTCATACCCTCCGATACTACCCATAGATTCATCAAAATAAGCAAACAACACATAGAAAATAGAATCTATCAAAAACAGAACAATTTATAGTAATCTATGAATTTTGTATACTTCTGTAACTCCAAAAATTCTGAAGGATAAACTAGAATTTTTTATCTTAATCTTGTGTAAAAAATTCAGATCAAATCACATTTCAGTGATTTTCTAAATTTCTGGCAATGAGCGCAAAAGTTTCTGTTTTTTAGCAAGATCAAATCAACTATCACCATACACCATCCCAAAGGTCTTACTTGGCTCAAACACTAATTAAAACACCATAACACGATTACTATAGAGTTAATAATGTGTATTTATTGAAAAACAGGAGCAAAAACAAAAAAACACAAAATAAAAATTGGGTTGCCTCCCAACAAGCGCTATTGTTTAACGCCCCTAGCTAGGCACGATGATTTCAATGATACTCACATACAAGATAAGAATTGAAACACAAAGAGAGCATCATGAAGCATATGAATAGCACATTTAAGTCTAACCCATTTCCTATGTATAGGGATTTTGTGAGCAAACATTTTATGGGAACAAGAATCAACTAGCATAGGAAGGCAAAACAAGCAATACTTCAAAACTTTCAACACATAGAGAGGAAACTTGATATTATTGCAATACCTACAAGCATATGTTCCACTCTCATAGTAATTTTCATTAGCATCATGAATGAATTCAGCAATATAGCTATCACATAAAGCATTCTTTTCATGATCCACAAGCATAGCAATTTTATTACTCTCCACATAAGCAAATTTCTTCTCATCACTAATAGTGGGAGCAAACTCAACAAAATAACTATCATGTGATACTTGATTGGGATAATCCAATTGAAAATTGAAATTGTGATGAAAAGTTTCATGGTTATCATTACTCTTTATAGCATACATGTCATCACAATAATCATCATAGACAACAACTTTGTTTTCATAATCAATTGAAACCTCTTCCAAAATAGTGGATTCATCACTAAATAAAGTCATGACCTCTCCAAATGCACTTTCATAATTATTACAATAAGATTCAACACCCTCCAAAATAGTAGGATCATTAGTACCAAGAGTTGACACTCTTCAAAAGCCACTTTCACTAATATAATCATCATAAATAGGAGGCATGATATCATCATAATAAATTTTCTCATCAAAACTTGGGGGACTAAAAATATCGACTTCATCAAACATAGCATCCCCAAGCTTATGGCTTTGCATATCATTAGCATCATGAATATTCAAAGAATTGATACTAACAAAATTGCAATCATGCTCACCATTCAAAGTTTGTATGCCAAACATTTTATTTAATTCTTCTTCTAACAATTGAGCACAATTTCCCTTTCCATCATTTTCACGAAAGACATTAAAAAGATGAAGCATATGAGGCCACCTCAATTCCATTTTTTGTAGTTTTCTTTTATAGACTAAACTAGTGATAAAAAAGAAACTAAAGATTCAATTGCAAGATCTAAAGATTTACCTTCAAGAACTCACCACCCCGGCAACGGCGCTAGAAAAGAGATTTATGTCTACTACGCAACCTTCTTCTGGTAGACTCTTGTTGGGCCTCCAAGCGCAGAGTTTTGTAGGACAGTAGCAAATTTCCCTCAAGTGGATGACCTAAGGTTTATCAATCCGTGGGAGGCGTTGATACATATCCATCATATCTACTTTTCCAAACACTATTGCCCTTGTTTTGGACTCTAATTTGCATGATTTGAATGGAACTAACCCAGACTGACATTGTTTTCAGCAGAATTGCCATGGTGTTATTTTTGTGCAGAAATAAAAGTTCTCGGATTGACCTGAAAATTTACAGAGATTATTTTTGGAATATATAAAAAATATTGGTGAAAGAATCAACTAGAGGGGGCCACCTAGAGGCCACAAGCCCTAGGGGGCGCCCGCCCCCCTGGGGTGCACCCTGCAGGCTTATGGGCCCCCTGGAGCTCCTCCAACCCTAATTCCAACTCTATAAGTACCTATTCGCGGAGAAAAAAATCAGAGAGAAGGATTCATCGCATTTTACGATACGAAGACACCGCCGTCTCCTGTTCTTCATCGGGAGGGCTGATCTGGAGTCCGTTCGGGGCTCCGGAGAGGGGGATTCGTCGCCACCATCATCACCAACCTTCCTCCATCACCAATTTCATGATACTCACCGCCGTGTGTGAGTAATTCCATCGTAGGCTTGCTGGACGGTGATGGGTTGGATGGGATCTATCATGTAATCGAGTTAGTTTTGTTAGGGTTTGATCCCTAGTATCCACTATGTTCTGAGATTGATGTTGCTATGACTTTGCTATGCTTAATGTTTGTCACTAGGACCCGAGTGCCATGATTTCAGATCTGAACCTATTAAGTTTTCACCAATATATTTGTGTTCTTGATCCTATTGCAAAGTTGTAGAGACCTATTATGAGTTATGATTCGCATACCCCAAGGTGACAATAATCGGGATTCTTTCCGGTGATTACCGTAGTATGAGGAGTTCATGTATTCACTAAGTGCTAATGCTTAGTTCCGGCTCTCTATTAAAAGGAGGCCTTAATATCCCTTAGTTTCCATTAGGACCCCGCTGCCACGGGAGGGTAGGACAAAAGATGTCATGCAAGTTCTTTTCCATAAGCACGTATGACTATATTCAGAATATATGCCTGCATTATATGGATGAATTGGAGTTAGTTCTATGTCACCCTAGGTTATAACCGTTGCATGATGAATGCCATCCAACATAATTATCCATCACTGATCCATTTCCTATGGTCTTTTCACATATTGATCTTTGCTAAGTTACTTTGTCGTTGCTACTGTTACAATCACTACAAAAATGCTACTGTTACTTTTGCCACCATTATCGTTACTTCCATACTACTTTGCTACTAAAAACTTTGCTACAGATATTAAGTCTTTCAGGTGTGGCTAAATTGACAACTCTGCTGCTAATACTTGTGAATATTCTTTGTCTCTTGTGTTGAATCAATAAATTTGGGTTGAATACTCTACCCTCGAAAACTGTTGCAATCCCCTATAGTTGTGGGTTATCAGGCGTAGGATGAAGATGGTCTCTATCAAACAACCCTGCAACCAAATAACAAAGAATCTCTTGTGTCCCCAACACACCCAATACAATGGTAAATTGAATAGGTGCACTAGTTCAACGAAGGGATGGTGATACAAGTGTAATATGGATAGTAGATGTAGGTTTTTGTAATCGAAAAATATAAAAACAATAAGGGAACTAGTAATAAAGTGAGCAAAAACAGTATTGCAATGCTTTAAAACAAGGCCTAGGGTTCATACTTTCACTAGTGCAAAGTCTCTCAACAATGATAACATAATTGAATCATATGGAAATCCCTCAACGTGTGACAAAGAGTCACTCCAAAGTTCCTATCATGGAGAACATAAGATGAAATTGCTTGTAGGGTACAAAACTACCTCAAAGTTATTCTTTCCGATCAATCCATTGAGCTATTCCTAAAGTGTCATAAATATCCCTAGAGTTGTTACTAAAATAACACCATATCATACACATCAATCAACCCTAATGTCACCTAGATACTCCAATGTCACCAAAAGTATCCATGGGTCAATTATACAAGTATCCATGGATACAGCAAGGATGATTGTGGCAAACTAAAAATCAAAGACTCATATAATACAAGACGCTCCAAGCAAAACACATATCATGTGGTGAATAAAAATATAGCCTCAAGTAAATTTACCGATGGATTGAAGACCAAAGAGGGGATGCCATCCGGGGCAGCCCCAAGCTTAGATGCTTGGTTGTCCTTGAATGTGTGCCTTGGGCATCCCCAAGCTTAGGCTCTTGCCACTCATTATTCCATAGTCCATCAAATCTTTACCCAAAACTTGAAAACTTCACAACACAAAACTCAATAGAAAACTCGTAAGATCTGTTAGTATAATAAAGCAAATCACCACTTTAGGTACTGTTGTGAACACACATTCTAAATGTGTATTGGTGTTATATCTAATGTATTCCAAATTTTCCATGGTTCATACCCCCCCCCCCCGATACTACCCATAGATTCATCAAAATAAGCAAACAACACAATGAAAACAGAATCTGTCAAAAACATAATAGTGTGTAGTAATCTGGAAATTTCGAATACTTCTGTAACTCCAAAAATTCTGAAAACTTAGGGCAACATGGGAAATTTGTATATCAATCTTGTGTAAAAAAATTAGAATTTTACCACATTCCAGTGAATTTAAACAATTCTGCTACTGGGTGCAAAAGTTTCTATTTTTCAGCAAAATCAGATCAACTATCACCATAGACCATCCCAAAGGTCTTACTTGGCTGAAACACTAATTAAAACACTAAAACACAATTACTACATAAGTAATATTCTGTATTTATTGAAAAACAGAAGCGAAAACAAAAAACACAAAATAAAATTGGGTTGCCTCCCAACAAGCACTATTGTTTTACGCCCCTAGCTAGGCATATTGCATAGATCTAGGTATTGTTATCTTTGGTATTAATCTCCATGAAAGTGTTTTTGTCAGGAGCTTTTTCAAATATAACAAGAAACACGTCATCAATAGAAATTTTAGCATTATCAAGCTGTCCCTTAGCATATCCCCTTTGATTGCTAGCTACTATCCAAGAATATTGTTGGTTAACATCGTTGAAAACTTGTTGGATCATATATAAAACAGGAATTGCCTTTGTAAGGTTCTCATCAAAGATTTGATTATTGCCAACCAAAGTTCTTCAAACATAATCAGTATTGTAGAGGATCTCATCTGTTACTGGTTTCTCATGGTTCATACCATAAAAATCAAAGATCTTCCTAGCTTCCCGTACTATGTGATCAAACTCATTCGTAAGGACAAGGGTAGATATTTCCTTAGCTTTAGGTTCCTTTAGCACAGGTAGCTCATAAAACAATCTTTGCAAGGTGGGGTGAGTGTGAATTAATCTTTTCTCAAGTTTAAGAACAAGAGTTGAACTAGCATCAGCATAAGTTTTAGTTTTTTTAAGTATGGAAACATCATCACAAGTCATAGTTCCAACACAATTAAAGAACTCTTGGATTGTTTCTTTTCCTATAACATTCCCTTGTCCATAACGAAAGTTTTAGCATCCAGATTAGTAGAACGTCCAATTTTAGGAGTTCTCCCGTCATCTGTTTCTGCCATACCGAAATCACTCATGAAGATAAGTTCAAAGCAAGCAATCTAACATATAAGCAAACAAAAAGACGAATGGAAAGAAGGTGAATAAAAAGGCAAATATTTTTGTGTTTTTCTGAAAACGTTTTAGAAGTGGGGGAGAGGAAAATGAGAGGCAAATGGCAAATAATGTAAATGCAAGAGATGAGAGTTTATGATAGGTACTTGGTAGGCTTGATGTAGAACCTCCCCGGCAACGGTGCCAGAAATTATTCCTGCTACTTGCTACCTCTTGAGCACTGCGTTGGTTTTCCCTTGAAGAGGAAAGGGTGATGCAGCAAAGTAGCGTAAGTATTTCCCTCAATTTTTGAGAATCAAGGTATCAATCCAGTAGGAGGCCACACGCAAATGCCTCGTACCTACACAAACAAATAAGAACCTCACAACCAACGCGATAAAGGGGTTGTCAATCCCTTCACGGTAACTTACAAGAGTGAGATCTGATAGATATGATAAGATAATATTTTTGGTATTTTTATGATAAATAGTAAAAGTAAAGATTGCAAAATAAAAGGTAATAGAAATAACTTGTTAACAGAAGATTAATATAAATGAGAATAGATCCGGGGGCCATAGGTTTCACTAGTGGCTTCTCTCAAGATAGCATAAGTATTACGGTGGGTGAACAAATTACTGTCGAGCAATTGACAGAAAAGCGAATAATTATGAGAATATCTAGGCATGATCATGTATATAGGCATCACGTCCGTGACAAGTAGACCGACTCCTGCCTCCATCTACTACTATTACTCCACACATCGACCGCTATCCAGCATGCATCTAGAGTATTAAGGGTGTGTTTAGTTGAAGGGATGGCCTGGAATGGCACGGGGCCAACCCACCCCTAGCCCCCGTTCTCGCATTCAGTTGGAATTGGGACCGGCATGCACTGGTTCCCCTCGAGTGAATATTCCGCCCAGATGCGGAACGTCATACCCCGAAAATGGCCGGACACGTGGAACGGCTGCCTCCCTCGCACTCGTCCTCAGCCCGCCAGGTGCGCTGCCTCCCTCCCCTCCCTCCCCTCCTCCTTTCCCCATGGATCTGAGTAGCGCCGCCAGTCCTCTCTCCCCGTCGGTCGGTGGCTGCCTCCCCCTCCTCTCCCCTCCCTCCCCCTCCCCCTCCTCTCCCCTCCTCCCCCACTCCATGGATTTGAGCTGCAGCGGCCCTCCCTTCCCAGTTGGCCGGCGCCAGTTCGTCCCATCCCTAGCCGCCCATTCCTCCTCTTCCCGACCGCGGCCGGGTCCTCCTCTCCATGGAGGCCGGTTTCTCCCATCCATGTCGACCATTTCCTCCCTTTTGGATGCCTGATAATCTCTCTTTCTCTATCGTTTTGCAGCAGCTCGACAGAAGGACTCCAAGCAGCGGGTGCTTGACGGGCGGACTCGAACTGTGAAGGTAGAATAACCCCCTGTATATGCAGCTAGTGTTCATGTTTATTTGTTGTCCAGTGTATGTTTGCAATATATATGTTGATGTAAGCATCATTGGTAACTTCTAGATGGTCATGAAGATGAACAAAAGAAAAAAGATGGTGAGGGGAGCTGCTGTTTTTGTTGCACTAGCTGCAATGGCAGTAATTGTTCGGGCTATAGTAAGGAAGAGAAGACCACGTATTACCTATGAACTTGACATATGTGGTTGTCAACTAGGGATGAAAACGGAGTGGAAACTTTCTGTTTTTCCAGAGGAAAATGGAAACAGAGAGGAAATATGAAAACGGAAATAGAAATTTGCAAAATGGAAGTGGAAATGAATTTTTTTATGCGGAAACGGAAACAAAAACAGAACGGTGTTTTCCAGTGGAAACGGAACTTTCCGTTTCCGTGAATATGGAGTTTCCGTTTTTACTATAGACTTATGGCTGCTTTGTAGTCCAACCACCAAACAACACATAATTATACAATGAGTAGAATGGATCATTTGAGCACAAATTCTACTACCACACATGTACTCAGCTTGACCCTATACGCAATTGTCCAGTACTACTAAAATACTACACTAAGTTGCTAACATAATGATATTATTTTGAAGCTATGTTAACAATTCATTAATTTTGTTTGTATTTTGTGTGTATTTCTCTATGATTCAAGGGTTTTTTTAATTTTCGGTAAATGTCCACTTCTATTTTCGTGTCCGCTTTGTATTCGCTCCGTGTCTGTTTCCGATAGTATCTGTTTCCGTATTCATTTCCGGGGTTTCTGTATTCATTTCCGCTTCTGCAAAAATATATGAAAACAAATGTGGTAGCACTCAGTTCCATCAGTTTCCGCTCCGTTTTCATCCCTATTGTCAACCAGTGGTGAAGTTGACATGTATGACTATTGCACTTTGATGCTTTTGGGAATTTCTTATGTGAACTATGTAACATCCCAAATTTTTAATTTGGAATGTTATACATAGATCATCATGCATATCATATTTTTCTTGCATTTTGGTTGATCCTAGAAATTTCACTCAACTCAAGGACCCGCGGAGAGAGTTGGAGATTTCGTTATTTTCATATTTGAGATTTTTCTCAAAATTTGAAAAGAGGATCATTTGATTTATTTATTTCATCTTCAATTATATTTCCGATATCAAAAACATAAGAGAGGGAATAATATGACTTTCCCAAAAGTTAGGAAAAATGAAGATCTAATGAATAAATCAAATTTTGTTTTCCGGTGTTTATTTGCATTTTTTTTGGATAGGGAAAAATGCGCGTTTTCGAAAATTGCATTTTAGGCCCGGAGAAAAGTTCATTTTGTTCGACTCATTTTTAGGAGTCGGGGAAAATTTACTTTAGAAATTTTGGAGCCCGTTTAGATTTTCTTTTCTGTGTTTTTCTTCGCGCGAAACCGTTTAAAAAAAAGGAACTCCCGCAGGCCAGCCGGGCCAAAGGCCCAGCCAGCCGCCGCCCCAGCCTCCCTGTGCGCCAGCGCCAGGCGCAGGCAGCCAGGCCGCCGCCTCTTGCCTCTTAGCCGAGTCCTAGAAGGACTCTAGGCTAGCCCCCTTTCCTTTGTTTCGTTTTCCTTTTCCTACTCTATTTGTTGTCCCCTACCCCAAGTAAATCCTCCCCTCCCCAATATAAATACCCCAACACCCCCCCCTCTAAACCCATCAAATCAAACCCCAAGCCCCCAAGCCCCAAGCCGCGCCCCACCCAGCGCCCTACACCGCCGCCGCGCCACCCCACACCCGCGCCGCCGCACCTTGCCCACGCCGCCGCCGCCCTACGCCACGCCGCCGGAGCCCCTCGCCGGAGGTTTCCCCGCGTCTCTTTTCCTCGGATCGTTTTCTTCTAACCGTTCCGATTCTTTTCTTCTCCTCTGATTCGTTTTCTAGATCGGTTTTTCGTTTCGGTTTTGTTCTCCGAAACCCTAGATCGGATTCGTTTTCTTTTCCGATTTAGTTGCCTTTGGACCGTTCGCCGGACCGTTCGTCCTAATGAACGTGATCACCGGATTCTTCTAGGTTAACGAACGTCCGTTCGTTTAACCGTTCTTCTTTTCTTTTCGTCGGATTTATTCCGCGATCGTGATCTCAGATCCGATCTTCGTTCTAGTCTTTCTTCTCGCTCGTTTATCGGAATCAGGTGATTCAAGCGCCTAGAGTTTCGTCTCAAAACCGCCGTTCCGTCTAATCAACTTGAACAAGCTTTTTCTACAGTAAAATTTGACCTAGTTTCAACTTGCTAGAACCGAGTTGTTTTCTTCCGCCGTTTGTTTTCCGTTTCTTTGTTCGGTTCTTTCTTTCTTTGCAACCGGAGTTCTTAAGTTGAACTTTCTGGTTCGTTCTCTTGTTCGAGTTTTACCTGTGCATTAGATGAGTACTTATTGTGTGCTTGTTGTTTGTCTGCGATAGATTACCCGGATTGCGCCGCTTGTTACTTCGAAACCCTAGGTCTCGCGGATCATCAGCAAGGCAAGTAACACTTTGATCATACCTTTTCTACAACCCATGTTTTATTGCATTAGATCAATCCTCTCACATTGCATGATTAGGATCTAATTAAATTGTGGGATGGGAAGTAGATCAGGTAGTACCTATTACCTGTATTATTATGAAACCTTTGGGAGTTACTTCTACGCTTGTTATTTATGCCATGCTATGCTAGTAGACGTGGATTGGGTGAGTGATATCCATGACAGATGTGAGTTGATACTTTTAATGGTTTATCTAAGGTGGCAACTTAAACACACATCTGGGTGGATTGAGGCACCTGATGTCTATCAGGACTTGCCTGTTTTTATTTCGGACCGCCACCCAGGCTCAAAGGGATCATAAGATCTTTCATGCTAGAAACTTCCGTGTGCAGCCACAAGCCATTATGGGCTCTGGCATAGTTGATTAAGTCGTGCGAACTCTTACGGGTAGACTAGCAGATGTAGGGGAATGTAGGTGTACCGGTCTACCCACATGTAAGGTGCTAGCGCTTCTGAAAGACTGTGTCTCGGTCATCTGTTTCTCAAACACCATGTAGTGCGAGAAACTAAACGGAGGCGATCGAGTCTTGTGGGGAAAAGTGCGCAAACCTCTGCAGAGTGTACAAACTAATCATGATTAGCCGTGTCCCCGGTTATGGACAACTTGAGTATCTAGTACTTGAATATCATGTGAATCTCATCATGTTACTTCTAACTAATGTTGTTGGGTTTTTAATCACTTAATTGGGATTGAGAATGCTGTCAACCATTCTCGATGTTTCACAACCACCTTGATAGTTAAATAAATTTATTCCTTTGCAGTAGGGAAAAACTGGCTTTACGCAAAACTGTAACCATAGAGCTTTCCTCCAGCCATATATGCATATAGTATAGCTGTTTCATTCATTACTCTCTATGTGTTACATTGCCAGCATATTCCATGTGCTGACCCGTTTTCGGGCTGCAACTTTCATGTTGCAGACTTTTCAGACGACGAGTAAGATGCTTTTAGGTCGTGGTTCTATACTCAGTGATGCCGTTGGAGTTGATGGACCCATTTAACTTCCAAGTCTTTCGCTGTTATCGACACTAGATGGCCTTAAGCCATATTTATTGTAATAAGCTCTCTTTTGAGACAATGATGTAATAAGTGTGTGATTGCCACTCTGCTATAAATCCTTCGATGTACTGTGTGGTGTCAGCATTACTGATCCAGGGATGACACCTGAGCACAGAGCGCTTGATCCATTCGGGTCGGGTCGCGACAGAGATGGTATCAGAGCACACGCTAACTGTAGGACACGACCACTAAGTTAAAGCCATAGATCACCATTCTCTTCTCATTTTCTAACTCCTCATCTTTTCTACTCTATTAGGATGACGAACGTGAAGATTAAGTACGCCCAACCGGATGAAGGCACACCTTTTGGATTTCACCTGAAGGAAGTCACCAAGTACCTGAACATTGGACTACCAAGCTTCACAGGAACCTTCAACGCCACTCTGCCTGAAGAGGAGCACTGGAAAATTCAAGCTCACGTTCCGGGAAGGACATTCACGCCAATTACGAAGCCCATAGATAGTGTTTTCAATGCACCAACCTGGAGTCTGGGAAGGAGTATGGCAGCTCATATCACCATAGGACGCATTGGAGAAGTTTATCAAGAAGACCTCAAGGACACTATCTACCAGATTTGCGGACGCCGAGATAAACAATGGGAGTTAGTCAGCACCAAGAAGGATAGATCCATTGCATCTTTCATCCAGGAGTTAAACCAGCACATTCGACGCCACGAGAACCAGATGTGCAATGATATGATAGAGTTGAAGAATGCAAAGGCAAGGATCATCGAGCTAGAAGGAGAACTGAAGTCTACACGCAAGGACTACATGGACGAGATCGTAGCTCTAGCAAGGCACAGTGGCGATCTTAAGCAGGAGATTGAAGAACTCAAGAGGAAGTTAGCATCCAAAGAGGAAGACGAGTACGTCGCATGCCCGGACAACTACATCATCATCGATGACACCGATTCGGATCCAAGTGAACCCGACTTTGAAGACGAAGCTGGAGCAGATATCATGGAGTCTTCCACCGGTTCAAATTTCTAGATGACCACCAAATAGTAGTAGTATTCCCCCATGTAAATATCATAGTCGAGCACTTTTTGCGATAGTTTTAGACCGGTTGTAAGCCCTTGTTTGATTGATTGAAGTGATTTTGTGTGCATTTGCTCATGTGCATTGGGGTAGTGTTTTCCCTTTAGACCTCACTCTATTCTCAATTCTCGTCTTTTCTAAACCCTTAGATGCCTCCGAGACGTGACAACGGATTCCGACCGGAGCTCACTCAGTTGATCCAGCAGCAGAATCAATTGATGCAGATGTTAGTCCAGAACCAGCAGAACAACAACAACAACAACAACAACAACCCACCACCACCTGTTGACCACTTAGCCCGTTTCCTTAGGCTGAACTCGCCGGTGTTTTCCAGTAGCACCGAGCCAATAGTAGCAGACGATTGGCTCCGCAAGATAGGAAGGGAGTTGACCACCACAGGATGCACGGATGGAGAGAAAGTGAAGTTTGCCGCACATCAGCTAGACGGACCCGCGGCAGCATGGTGGGAGAATTTCACAGCCACTTACCCAGTTGACACTGTCACATGGGATCAGTTTCAGCAAGCTTTCCGCACTGCCCATGTTTCAGCAGGAGCTATGGCCATAAAGAAGCGTGAGTTTCGCAACTTACGCCAAGGAGGAAGGACAGTTGGCCAGTACGTTGACGATTTCAGCAAGTTAGCACGTTATGCCCCAGATGACGTTGCTACGGATGCAGCTAAGCAGGAGAAGTTTCTGGAAGGACTGAATGATGAACTAAGCATGAAGTTGATGGTAGCAAGTTTCAACAACTACCAGGAGTTGGTAGATCGCGCCATCATGATTGAAGGGAAGCAACAGCAGATTGAGAACCGTAAGAGGAAGTATGGACAAGGGAAGTATAACTCTGGAGCCCAGCAGAAGCCCCGTTTTGCTCCTAAACCGGGATTTCAGTTTCAGCATACCCATGGAGGAGGTAGCTCACACAACCATAATGGCCACAAGAATGGTAATGGGAATGGAGGAAGCAACGGCCAGAACCGTACCACCCCATCGACCCCAACCAAGAGAGACCTGAGTCAAGTCACCTGTTTCAAGTGTTCCAAGACCGGACATTATGCAAATGAATGTCCAGAAGGCCAGAATGGAAATGGCAATGGAAGCTCTGGGAAGAAGCCGAACCCTTTCAATAAAGGACAGGTGAACCACGTTAATGTGGAGGAGGTTGAAGATCAGCCCGATGCAGTAATAGGTAAGTTTTTGGTTAAGTCATTTACTGCACTCGTTCTTTTTGATACTGGTGCATCGCATTCATACATATCAAGGGGATTTGTGGAAAAGTATAGCCTGCCCACTAGGATTCTTAAAACACCTATGCTAGTAAGCTCACCAGGAGCAGAGTACATGGCCAGACAAGGATGTTTTCAAGTGCCATTAAGTATAGGAAGGCATGTTTTCCCAACATATTTAATTATTCTGGAGTCCCAAGGTCTGGATGTGATTCTTGGTATGGATTAGCTGTCGATGTATGGAGGAAACATCGATTGCGCCAGTAAGACAATTTTGCTTACCACACCAGAAGGAAGAAGGATCAAGTATGTATCCTGGCATGTGCCAAACAGGACACAAGTAAATTCCTTATCAGGAGTTGTGCAGGAGGAAGTACCAGTGGTAAAGGAATTTCCTGATGTATTTCCTGAGGAATTGCCAGGCATGCCATCGGATAGGGACATTGAGTTTTTGATTGAGTTATTGCCAGGTACAGGCCCAATATCGAAGAGACCATATAGGATGCCAGCAAAGGATTTGGTGGAAATTAAGAATCAGATTAAGGAGTTATTGGATAAAGGTTACATTCGCCCAAGTTCTTCGCCTTGGAGATCACCCGTACTTCTAGTGGAAAAGAAGGATGGATCATTAAGGATGGTTGTAGATTATCGGGGATTGAATGAAGTAACCATCAAGAACAAGTACCCACTGCCAATGATCAACGATCTATTTGATCGGTTGCAAGGAGCTAAAGTGTTTTCCAAGATCGATTTGCGATCAGGGTACCATCAGTTGAAGATTCGAGAGCAGGACATACCTAAGACAGCATTCACCACGAGATATGGACTGTATGAGTATACTGTTATGTCATTTGGATTGACTAACGCACCTGCCTATTTTATGAACCTGATGAACAAAGTGTTTATGGAGTTTTTGGATAAGTTCGTCGTAGTGTTCATTGATGACATCCTAGTTTATTCAAAGAATGAAGGGGAGCATAAGGAACATTTGCGTTTGGTTTTGGAGAAACTAAGGGAACATCAGTTATACGCCAAATTCAGCAAATGTGAGTTTTGGTTGAAGGAAGTTGGATTCCTCGGACACGTTATATCCGGAGAAGGTATAGCAGTTGACCCCACAAAGGTTGAGACCGTAATCGAATGGGAAGCACCAACAACAGTTGGAGAGATCCGGAGTTTTCTTGGACTCGCAGGATACTACCGGAGATTTATTGAGAATTTTTCAAAAATTGCGAAGCCTATGACGGAGTTGTTGAAGAAGGATACTAAGTTCAAATGGACTGAGGAGTGTGAGGCTAGTTTCCAGGAGTTGAAGAAACGCTTGGTTACCTCACCAGTATTGGTTTTGCCAGATCAGACCAAGAATTATGAGGTGTATTGCGACGCTTCACGTCGAGGACTTGGAGCAGTGCTTATGCAGGAAGGGAGAGTTGTTTCGTATGCTTCACGGCAACTGAAGCCTCATGAGTTGAATTATGCCACGCATGATTTGGAGTTAGCAGCCGTAGTGCACGCATTAAAGACATGGAGACATTTCCTCATTGGAAATCATTGTGAGGTGTACACGGATCACAAGAGTTTGAAGTACATTTTCACTCAGAAGGAGTTGAACCTTAGACAAAGGAGATGGTTGGAGCTCATCAAGGATTATGACATGAGATTGCATTACCATCCTGGAAAAGCTAATGTGGTAGCTGACGCATTGAGCCGTAAGAGCCATGTCAATACCCTAATGACGGGGAAAATACGTAAGGAGTTAGCAGAAAACCTTCGTGAGCTATGTTTGGAAATAGTTCCGAGAGGCTATGTAGCAGCATTGGAGATTCAGTCAACATTGATGGATAAGATCAGAGAAGCTCAGAAATCTGACAAAGAGATTGCTACTATAAAGGAGAAACTTAGCAAAGGAAAAGCTAAGGGATTTCGTGAGGATGAGCACGATACCTTATGGTTTGAGGACCGTGTTTATGTGCCCAATGACCCGGAGATCAGGAAGATGATTTTGCAAGAGGCACATGATTCACCATATTCGATTCACCCAGGGAATACCAAGATGTATTTGGATTTGAAGGAAACATTCTGGTGGACCGGAATGAAGAAGGATATTGCAGCATATGTAGCAGTTTGTGACGTATGTCAGAGAGTAAAGGCAGAGCATCAGAAGCCAGCAGGATTGTTACAACCATTGCCGATACTCGAATGGAAGTGGGATAAGATAGGCATGGATTTTATCACGGGACTACCCAGGACGAAAGCAGGCTACGATTCGATATGGGTAGTAGTTGATCGTTTGACAAAGGTAGCACATTTTATTCCAGTTAAGACCACTTACACCAGTGCTAAGTTGGCAAAGATATACATGACTAGGATCATTTGTTTGCATGGAGTCCCGAAGAGTATCGTATCAGATAGAGGAACCCAATTTACCTCAAAGTTTTGGAATCAGTTGCATGAAACTTTAGGAACCAGACTAGAGTTCAGTACAGCTTTTCATCCGCAGACAGATGGACAGACCGAGAGAGTCAATCAGATTTTGGAAGATATGCTGAGAGCTTGTGCACTAGATTATGGATCTAGTTGGGACGATAACTTGCCATATGCGGAGTTTTCTTATAACAACAGTTACCAAACCAGTTTGAAGATGGCACCTTTCGAAGCTTTATACGGAAGGAGGTGCAGGACACCGTTGTCATGGGACGAAGTTGGAGACCGCCAATTCTTTGGACCAGATTTGATTAAGGAGTCTGAACGGAAAGTTAAGTTGATTCGCGATAGCCTCAAGGTAGCCTAGTCCAGGCAGAAGAGCTACGCAGATTCTAAACGCAAGGAGACAGTCTACGAAACCGGAGACAGAATTTATCTTCGAGTATCCCCACTTCGAGGAGTTAAGCGCTTTGGAGTTAAGGGAAAGTTAGCACCGCGTTTCGTTGGACCGTATAAGATCTTGCAATGTATGGGAGAAGTCGCTTATAAGTTGGAATTACCAGAGGGACTTTCAGGAGTTCATGATGTATTCCATGTTTCTCAGCTGAAGAAATTTCATGCCGAGATGGCGGAGGTACCGCTAAGAGATACCGTGCCACTCGAAGCGATTCAGTTGAAGGATGACTTAACGTATGAGGAGAAGCCAGTCAAGATTCTCGATTATGCCAGCAGAGTTACTCGCAGCAAGGTTATCAAGTTTTGCAAAGTTCAGTGGAACCACCACTCAGAGGATGAAGCCACCTGGGAGAGAGAAGAAAATTTACTCAAGGACCACCCTCACCTATTTTCTAGCCAACCCGAATCTCGAGGGCAAGATTCCTCTTAAGGGGGGTAGGTTTGTAACATCCCAAATTTTTAATTTGGAATGTTATACATAGATCATCATGCATATCATATTTTTCTTGCATTTTGGTTGATCCTAGAAATTTCACGCAACTCAAGGACCCACGGAGAGAGTTGGAGATTTCGTTATTTTCATATTTGAGAGTTTTCTCAAAATTTGAAAAGAGGATCATTTGATTTATTTATTTCATCTTCAATTATTTTTCCAATATCAAAAACATAAGAGAGGGAATAATATGACTTTCCCAAAAGTTAGGAAAAATGAAGATCTAATGAATAAATCAAATTTTGTTTTCCGGTGTTTATTTGCATTTTTTTAGATAGGGAAAAATGCGCGTTTTCGAAAATTGCATTTTAGGCCCGGAGAAAAGTTCATTTTGTTCGACTCATTTTTAGGAGTCGGGGAAAATTTACTTTAGAAATTTTGGAGCCCGTTTAGATTTTCTTTTCTGTGTTTTTCTGCGCGCGAAACCGTTTAAAAAAAAAGGAACTCCCGCAGGCCAGCCGGGCCAAAGGCCCAGCCAGCCGCCGCCCCAGCCTCCCTGTGCGCCAGCGCCAGGCGCAGGCAGCCAGGCCGCCGCCTCTTGCCTCTTAGCCGAGTCCTAGAAGGACTCTAGGCTAGCCCCCTTTCCTTTGTTTCGTTTTCCTTTTCCTACTCTATTTGTTGTCCCCTACCCCAAGTAAATCCTCCCCTCCCCAATATAAATACCCCAACACCCCCCCCCTCTAAACCCATCAAATCAAACCCCAAGCCCCCAAGCCCCAAGCCGCGCCCCACCCCGCGCCCTACACCGCCGCCGCGCCACCCCACACCCGCGCCGCCGCACCTTGCCCACGCCGCCGCCGCCCTACGCCACGCCGCCGGAGCCCCGCGTCTCTTTTCCTCGGATCGTTTTCTTCTAACCGTTCCGATTCTTTTCTTCTCCTCTGATTCGTTTTCTAGATCAGTTTTTCGTTTCGGTTTTGTTCTCCGAAACCCTAGATCGGATTCGTTTTCTTTTCCGATTTAGTTGCCTTTGGACCGTTCGCCGGACCGTTCGTCCTAATGAACGTGATCACCGGATTCTTCTAGGTTAACGAACGTCCGTTCGTTTAACCGTTCTTCTTTTCTTTTCGTCGGATTTATTCCGCGATCGTGATCTCAGATCCGATCTTCGTTCTAGTCTTTCTTCTCGCTCGTTTATCGGAATCAGGTGATTCAAGCGCCTGGAGTTTCGTCTCAAAACCGCCGTTCCGTCTAATCAACTTGAACAAGCTTTTTCTACAGTAAAATTTGACCTAGTTTCAACTTGCTAGAACCGAGTTGTTTTCTTCCGCCGTTTGTTTTCCGTTTCTTTGTTCGGTTCTTTCTTTCTTTGCAACCGGAGTTCTTAAGTTGAACTTTCTGGTTCGTTCTCTTGTTCGAGTTTTACCTGTGCATTAGATGAGTACTTATTGTGTGCTTGTTGTTTTTCTGTGATAGATTACCCGGATTGCGCCGCTTGTTACTTCGAAACCCTAGGTCTCGCGGATCATCAGCAAGGCAAGTAACACTTTGATCATACCTTTTCTACAACCCATGTTTTATTGCATTAGATCAATCCTCTCACATTGCATGATTAGGATCTAATTAAATTGTGGGATGGGAAATAGATGAGGTAGTACCTATTACCTGTATTATTATGAAACCTTTGGGAGTTACTTCTACGCTTGCTATTTATGCCATGCTATGCTAGTAGACGTGGATTGGGTGAGTGATATCCATGACAGATGTGAGTTGATAATTTTAATGGTTTATCTAAGGTGGCAACTTAAACACACATCTGGGTGGATTGAGGCACCTGATGTCTATCAGGACTTGCCTGTTTTTATTTCGGACCGCCACCCAGGCTCAAAGGGATCATAAGATCTTTCATGCTAGAAACTTCCGTGTGCAGCCACAAGCCATTATGGGCTCTGGCATAGTTGATTAAGTCGTGCGAACTCTTACGGGTAGACTAGCAGATGTAGGGGAATGTAGGTGTACCGGTCTACCCACATGTAAGGTGCTAGCGCTTCTGAAAGACTGTGTCTCGGTCATCTGTTTCTCAAACACCCTGTAGTGCGAGAAACCAAACGGAGGCGATCGAGTCTTGTGGGGAAAAGTGCGCAAACCTCTGCAGAGTGTACAAACTAATCATGATTAGCCGTGTCCCCGGTTATGGACAACTTGAGTATCTAGTACTTGAATATCATGTGAATCTCATCATGTTACTTCTAACTAATGTTGTTGGGTTTTTAATCACTTAATTGGGATTGAGAATGCTGTCAACCATTCTCGATGTTTCACAACCACCTTGATAGTTAAATAAATTTATTCCTTTGCAGTAGGGAAAAACTGGCTTTACGCAAAACTGTAACCATAGAGCTTTCCTCCAGCCATATATGCATATAGTATAGCTGTTTCATTCATTACTCTCTATGTGTTACATTGCCAGCATATTCCATGTGCTGACCCGTTTTCAGGCTACAACTTTCATGTTGCAGACTTTTCAGACGACGAGTAAGATGCTTTTAGGTCGTGGTTCTATACTCAGTGATGTGTTGGAGTTGATGGACCCATTTAACTTCCAAGTCTTCCGCTGTTATCGACACTAGATGGCCTTAAGCCATATTTATTGTAATAAGCTCTCTTTTGAGACAACGATGTAATAAGTGTGTGATTGCCACTCTGCTATAAATCCTTCGATGTACTGTGTGGTGTCAGCATTACTGATCCAGGGATGACACCTGAGCACAGAGCGCTTGATCCATTCGGGTCGGGTCGCGACAACTATATGGTTGTATGTGCACCTTGTTGAAAATTATGTTATGTGTTGTCATTCATATGTTATAAACTTGTCGACGTCTATTGTTATGTTGTTTTTAATCAAATTACAAACAAAATGCTGCCGAAATTTTAAATTTTAGGTCGTTTCATTTTTCATTACGTGCTTCCAACCAAACACCAGAACGGAATCGACCCATTCTATTATTTTGCTCCTACCAAACATAGGAATGGAATGGACCCGTTCCTCTGGAAGGGAACCATTCCATTCCATGACAGTTGGTCGCCCAACTGAACACAGCCTAAGTTCATAAGAACAGAGTGACGCATTAGGTAAGATGACATGATGTAGAGGGATAAACTCAAGCAATATGATATAATCCCCATCTTTTTATCCTCGATGGCAACAATACAATACGTGTCGTTTCCCTTTCTGTCACTGGGATTGAGCACCGCAAGATTGAACTCAAAGCTAAGCACTTCTCCCATTGCAAGAAAGATCAATCTAGTAGGCCAAACCAAACTGATAATTCGAAGAGATTTACAAAGATGACCAATCATACATAAAAGATTTCAGAGAAGAATCAAATATTGTTCATAGATATACTTGATCATAAACCCACAATTCATTGGATCTCGACAAACACACTGCAAAAAGAGTTACATCGAATAGATCTCCAAGAAGATCGAGGAGAACTTTGTATTGAGATCCAAAGAGAGAGAAGGAGTCATCTAGCTAATAACTATGGACCCGAAGGTCTGAAGTAAACTACTCACACATCATCGGAGGGGCCATGGAGTTGATGTAGAGGCCCTCCGTGATCGATGCCCCCTTCGGTGGAGCTCCGGAAAAGGCCCCAAGATGGGATCTCTTGGGTACAGAAGGTTGGGGCGGTGGAAATAGGGTTTCGTGGTGCTCCTGGATGTTTACAGGGTATATGGGTATATATAGGAGGAAGAAGTAGGTCGGTTGAGCCACGAGGGGCCCACGAGGGAGGAGGGCGCGCCCCCCTACCTCGTGGACTCCTTGTTTGTTTCTTGACGTCCACTCCAAGTCCTCTGGATCATGTTTGTTCCAAAAATAACTCTCTCAAAGGTTTCATTCCGTTTGGATTCCGTTTGATATTCCTTTTCTGCGAAACACTGAAATAGGCAAAAAAACAGCAATTTGCACTGGGCCTTGGGTTAATAGGTTAGTCCCAAAAGTAATATAAAAGTGTAAAATAAAGCCCATTAAACATCCAAAACAGAATATATAATAGCATGGAACAATCAAAAATTATAGATACGTTGGAGACATATCAAGCAACCCCAAGCTTAATTCCTGCTCGTCCTCGAGTAGGTAAATGATAAAAACAGAATTTTTGATGTGGAATGCTTTCTAGCATATTCTTCAATGTAATTTTCTCTATTGTGGCATGAATGTTTAGATCCGAAAGATTCAAGATAAAAGTTTATTGTTGACATAAAAATAGTAATACTCCAAGTATGCTAACCAAGCAATTATGTCTTATCAAACTACCATAGCCAAAGAAAGCTTATCCCTACAAAATCATATAGTTTGTCCATGCTTCATTTTCGTGACACAAAATGCTCTCATCATGCACAACCCCGATGACAAGCCAAGCAATTGTTTCATACTTAGCCTTTTCAAACTCTTTCAAATTTTATGCAATATATGAGCGCGAGCCATGGACATAGCACTATGGGTGGAATATAATATAATGATTGAGGTTGTGTGAGAAGACAAAAAGGGAGAATGTCTCACATTGACACGGCTAATCAATGGGCTATGGAGATGCCCACCGATTGATGTCAATGTAAGGAGTAGGGATTGCCATGCAACGGATGCACTAGAGCTATAAATATATGAAAGCTCATCAAAGGAACTAAGTGGGTGTGCATCCAACTTGCTTGCTCACAAAGACCTAGGGAATTTGAGGAATCCCATCATTGGAATATACAAGCCAAGTTCTATAATGAAAAATTCCCACTAGTATATGAAAGTGACAAAACAAGAGACTCTCTATCATGAAGATCATGGTGCTACTTTGAAGCACAAGTGTGGAAAAAGGATAGTAACATTGTCCCTTCTCTCTTTTTCTCTCATTTTTTATTTGGGCCTTCTTCTCCTTTTTTTGTATGGCCTCCTTTTTATTTATTTATTTATTTTTCGTTCGGAGTCTCATCCCGACTTGTGGGGGAATCATAGTCTCCATCATCCTTTCCTCACATGGGACAATGCTCTAATGATGATCATCACACTTTTACTTACTTACAACTCAAGAATTACAACTCGATACTTAGAACAAAATATGACTCTATGTGAATGCCTCTGGTGGTGTACCAGGATTGCGATGAATCAAGAGTGACATGTATGAAAAAAATTAAGCATGGTGGCTTTGCCACAAATACGATGTCAACTACATGATCATGCAAAGCAATATGACAATGATGATGCGTGTCATAGTAAATGGAATGGTGGAAAGTTGCATGGAAATATATCTCGGAATGGCTACGGAAATGCTATAATAGGTAGGTATGGTGGCTGTTTTGAGGAAGATATAAGGAGGCTTATGTGTGATAGAGCGTATCATATCACGGGGTTTGGATGCACCGGCGAAGCTTGCACCAACTCTCAAGGTGAGAAAGGGCAATGCACGGTACAAAAGAGGCTAGCAATGATGGAAGGGTGAGAGTGCGTATAATCCATGGACTCAACATTAGTCATAAAGAACTCACATACTTATTGCAAAAATCTACAAGTCATCAAAACCAAGCACTACACGCATGTTCCTAGGTGGATAGATTGGTAGGAAAAGACCATCGCTCGTCCCCGACCGCCACTCATAAGGAAAGCAATCAAAGAACACCCCATGCTTCAAATTTGTTACACAATGTTTACCATACGTGAATGCTATGGGACTTGCAAACTTCAACACAAGCATTTCTCAATTTCACAATTACTCAACTAGCACACCTCTAATATTACCACCTTTATATCTCAAAACAACTATCAAGCATCCAACTTCTCTTTAGTATTTAAAATTTATAACCAAAGCAAATTACCATGCTGTTCTAAAGGATTCTCAAAATAATATAAGTGAAGCATGAGAGATCAATTATTTCTATAAAATAGGACCACCGCCGTGCTCTAAAAGATATAAGCGAAGCACTAGAGCAAAAATTATCCAACTCAAAAGATATAAGTGAAGCACATAGAGTATTCTAATAAATTCCAATTCATGTATGTCTCTCTCAAAAGGTGTGTACAGCAAGGATGATTGTGGTAAACTAAAAAGAAAAGACTCAAATCATACAAGACGCTCCAAGCAAAACACATATCATGTGGTGAATAAAAATATAGCTCCAAGTAAAGTTACCGATGGACGAAGATGAAAGAGGGGATGCCTTCTGGGGCATCCCCAAGCTTAGGCTTTTGGTTGTCCTTGGATTTTACCTTGGGCTGCCTTGGGCATCCTCAAGCTTAGGCTCTTGCCTCTCCTTGTTCCATAATCCATCAAATCTTTACCCAAAACTTGAAAACTTCACAACACAAAACTTAAAAGAAAATCTCACGAGCTCCGTTAGTAAAAGAAAACAAACCACCACTTCAAGTTACTGTAATGAACTCATTCTTTATTTAAATTGGTGTTAAACATACTGTATTCCAACTTTTCTATGGTTCATAAACTCTATTACTAGCCATAGATTCATCAAACTAAGCAAACAACACACGAAAAACAGAATCTGTCAAAAACAGAACAGTCTGTAGTAATCTGTAGGTTTCTAGTACTTATGGAACCCCAAAAATTCTAAAATAAATTTCTGGACGTTTGTAATTTATCTATTAATAATCTGAAAAAACAATTAACTAAATAGCACTCTCCAGTAAAAATGGTAGCAAATCTCGTGAGCACTAAAGTTTCTGCTTTTTACAGCAAGATCGCAAAGACTTTCCCCAAGTCTTCCCAAAGGTTCTACTTGGCACAAACACTAATTAAAATCATAAAACCACATATAAACAGAGGCTAGATGAATTATTTATTACTAAACAGAATCAAAAAGAAAGAAACAAAAAAGTAAAATTGGGTTGCCTCCCAACAAGCGCTATCATTTAACGCCCCTATCTAGGCATAAAAGCAAGGATAGATCTAGGTATTGCCATCTTTGGTATTTATCTTTTTAATGGAGTTATGCTCGGATCCAGGAGGTTCCTTACGTTTCCCTTCATACTCGGAGATTTTTAGATCTAGAGCATCCAACCGCTTATTGCAAAGTGTAATCAATGTATTCATGCGGTGAAGGTTCGCTCCAACATTTTTAAGAGGTTCAATAGACTTTTGCAATTCGCATAATTTCTCTAAGATTTGGGTGCCCTCTTGAGTAGGAAATGGTCCCTTTTGTGGGGGGAAGTACTCCTACTATCCACTCTATAATTTCATAAGCAACACTGGGATCAATATCAATAAAATTCCCTTTGGCGGCAAAATCAAGGAGTTGCCTATGGGGTATGGTGAGCCCAATATAAAAATCGTGAAGTAAAATCTTGGAGTCTCCCTCTATAGTGCAATCATGATAAGATTTTATCATCCTATAGCAAGCATCTTTTGAGTTTTCTCCTTGTCTCTGTTTGAAGTGGAGGACTTCAAAATCGGGAGACAAAGGAGTAGATAAAGAACTAGCCATAATGACGAAGCAAGCGATCCAACACACAAGCAAACAACAAAACAAGCAAAAAGAGACGAACTAGAAAAGAGAAGGGGAACGGAAAAGGAGGGCGAATAAAATGGCAAGGGTAAAGTGGGGGAGAGGAAAACGAGAGGCAAATGGCAAATAATGTAATGTGAAGGATACGAGTTTGTGATGGGTACTTGGTATGTCTTGACTTGTGCGTAGACTCCCCGGCAATGGCACCAGAAATCCTTCTTGCTACCTCTTGAGCACTGCGTTGGTTTTCCCTTGAAGAGGAAAGGGTGATGCAGCAAAGTAGCATAAGTATTTCCCTCATTTTTTTAGAACCAGGGTATCAATCCAGTAGGAGGCCACACGCAAGTCCCTCGTACCTACACAAACAAATAAGAACCTCGCAACCAACGCGATAAAGGGGTTGTCAATCCCTTCATGGTCACTTACGAGAGTGAGATCTGATAGAGATGATAATATAATTTTTTTGGTATTTTTATGATAAATAGTAAAAGTAAAGATTGTAAAATAAAAGGTAATAGAAATAGCTTGTTAACGGAAGATTAATATAAATGAGAATATATCCGGGGGCCATAGGTTTCACTAGTGGCTTCTCTCAAGATAGCATAAGTATTACGGTGGGTGAACAAATTACTGTCGAGCAATTGATAAAAAAGCGAATAATTATGAGAATATCTAGGCATGATCTTGTATATAGGCATCACATCCGTGACAAGTAGACCAACTCCTGCCCGCATCTACTACTATTACTCCACACATCGACCGCTATCCAGCATGCATCTAGAGTATTAAGTTCATAAGAACAGAGTAACACATTAGGTAAGATGACATGATGTAGAAGGACAAACTCAAGCAATATGATATAAACCCCATCTTTTTATCCTCGATGGCAACAATACAATACGGGTCATTTCCCTTTCTGTCACTGGGATCGAGCACCGCAAGATTGAACCCAAAGCTAAGAACTTCTCCCATTGCAAGAAAGATCAATCTAGTAGGCCAAACCAAACTGATAATTCGAAGAGACTTGCAAAGATAACCATTCATACATAAAAGATTTCAAAGAAGAATCAAATATTGTTCATAGATAGACTTGATCATAAACCCACAATTCATTGGATCTCGACAAACACACCGCAAAAAGAGTTACATCGAATAGATCCCCAAGAAGATCGAGGAGAACTTTGTATTGAGATCCAAAGAGAGAGAGAAGAAGCCATCTAGCTAATAACTATGGACCCGAAGGTCTGAAGTAAACTACTCACACATCATCGAAGGGTCATGGAGTTGATGTAGAGGCCCTCCGTGATCGATGCCCCCTCCGGCGGAGCTCCGGAAAAGGCCCCAAGATGGGATCTCTTGGGTACAGAAGGTTGCGGCGGTGGAAATAGGGTTTCGTGGTGCTCCTGGATGTTTACAGGGTATATGAGTATATATATAGGAGGAAGTAGGTCGGTTGAGCCACGAGGGGGGAGGGCGCGCCTAGGGGGTAGGCGCGCCCCCCTACCTTGTGGACTCCTCATTTGTTTCTTGACGTCCACTCCAAGTCCTTTGGATCACGTTTGTTCCAAAAGTAAGTCTCCCGAAGGTTTCATTCCGTTTGGATTCCGTTTGATATTCCTTTTCTGCGAAACATTGAAATAGGCAAAAAAACAATTTGCACTGTGCCTTGGATTAATAGGTTAGTTCCAAAAATAATATAAAAGTGTAAAATAAAGCCCATTAAACATCCAAAACAGAATATATAATAGCATGGAACAACCAAAGATTATAGATACGTTGGAGACGTATCACTGCTTCTTGAGCTTGAGTTGATTTTTCCCTTGAAGAGGAAAGGGTGATGCAGCAAAGTAGAGATAAGTATTTCCCTCAGTTAAGAACCAAGGCATAAATCCACTAGGAGGCACAAGAAAGTCCCCAATATATGCACCTACACAAACTAACTAACACTTGCACTCAACGCGAAAAAGGGGTTGTCAATCCCTTCACGGCCACTTGCAAGAGTGAGATCTAATAGAGATAGATGTAAAAGATAAGTAAAAGGAAAAATAAAGTAAATACAAATAAATTGCAGCAAGGTATTTTTGTATTTTTAGTTTCATAGATCTAAAAATATATGATGGAGAATAGACCCGGGGGCCATAGGTTTCACTAGAGGCTTCTCTCTTGAAGAAAACATATGGTGGGTAAACAAATTACTGTTGAGAAATTGATAGAAAATCACATAGTTATGACAATATCTAAGGCAATGATCATGAATATAGGAATCACGTCCGTGAGAAGCAGACCGAATCCTACCTGCATCTACTACTATTACACCACACATCGACCAACTCCTGCCTGCATCTAGAGTATTAAGTTCATAAGAACAGAGTAACGCCTTAAGAAAGATGTCATGAAGTAGAGGGATAAGCTCAAGTAATATGATATAAGCCCCATCTTTTTATCCTTAATGGCAACAATACAATACGTGCCTCGCTACCCCTACTGTCACTGGGTGAGGACACCGCAAGATTGAACCCATCACAAATCACCTCTCCCATTGCAAGAAAAACCAATCTAGTAGGCCAAACCAAATCAATAGATCGGAGAGAAATACTAAGCTATCTCAATCATGCATAAAAGAGTTTAGAGAAGACTCAAATAATATTCATAGATAACCTGATTATAAATCCACAATTCATCAGATCTCAACAAATGCACTGCAAAAGAAGATTACATCAAATAGATCTCCAAGAACATCGAAGAGAACATTGTATTGAAGATCAAAGAGAGAGAATAAGCCATCTATCTACTAGTTATGGACACTTAGGTCCATGGTAAACTACTCACGCTTCATGGGAAGGGCATCAAGGTTGGTGTAGAGGCCCTCCGTGATCGAATCCCCCTCCGGTGGAGTGCTTGAAAAGGCCCCAAGATGGGATCTCACGAGAACAGAAGCTTGCAGTGGCGGAAAAGTATTTTTGGTATGCCCTCTGACGTAGGGGGAATATTTGAGAATTTATAGTGGAGGAGTTTGGTTTGGAAGGTCGTCGAGTACCCCACAAGCCTAGGGCACGCCCCTAGGACTTCTGGCCTCCTCATAGGTCTTCTAGCCTCCTCCCGAAGCTTCCTAGGTTTCTTCTGGTCCAAGAAAAATCATCGTAAAGTTTTGTTATGTTTGGACTCTTCTTGATATTGATTTTTGTAAAAGCCAAAAACAAGGAAAAAACAGCAACTAGCACTGAGCACTAGGTTAATAAGTTAGTCCCAAAAAGAATATAAAATAACATATTAATGCATATAAAACATCCAAAACAGATAATATAATAGCGTGGAACAATCAAAAGTTATAGATACATTGGAGACGTCTCATGCTGCTATTGTATATACTCTTGATGATCATAAGGGCATTAGTCCCACTCTTTGTCAGCACAAGATTAATATGGAACCTGATGCTAAACCCGTTGTTGATCACCAACGACGATTGAATCCTAAGATGAAAGAAGTGGTAAGAACTGAAATATTAAAGCCTATGGAAGCAGGTATAACCTATCCCATAGTTGATAGTAGATGGGTAAGTCCTATTCATTGTGTCCCTAAGAAAGGAGGTATTACTGTTGTTCCTAATGATAAAAATGAAGTCATCCCACAAAGAATTGTTACTGGCTATCGAATGGCAATTGATTTTAGGAAATTAAGCAGAGCTACTAGAAAAGATCATTACCCTCTGCCTTTCATTGATCAAATGCTAGAAAGATTATCTAAGAACACACTTTTGTTTTATTGATGGATATTTTGGTTTTCTCAAATACCTGTTTCACAACCTGATACGTCTCCAACGTATCTATAATTTTTTTTTATTGTTCCATGCTATTATATTATTTGTTTTGGTTGTTTTATATGCATTAATATGCTATTTTATATTATTTTTGGGACTAACTTATTAAGCTAGAGCCTAGTGCCAGTTTCTATTTTTTCCTTGTTTTTGAATTTTACAGAAAAGGAATATCAAATGGAGTCCAAACGGAATAAAACTTTCACGATGATTTTTCTTGGACCAGAAGACAACCAGCAAACTTGGAGTTAAAGGCAGGGCAGTCCCGAGGACTCCACAAGCTAGGGGGCGCGACCTGAGGGCTTGTGGGCCCCTCGGAGCTCTCCTAACCCAAATTCTTCCTCTATAAATTCCCAAATATTCCCAAACAACCAGAAGCGTCCATGAAAATACTTTTCCGCCGCCGCAACCTTCTGTTCTCGTGAGATCCCATCTTGGGGCCTTTTCCGGTGATCTGCCGGAGGGGGATTCGATCATGGAGGGCATCTACATCAACCCTATTGCCTTTCCGATGAAGTGTGAGTAGTTTACCACAGACCTATGGGTCCATAGCTAGTAGCTAGATAGCTTCTTCTCTCTCTTTGATTCTCAATACCATGTTCTCCTCGATGTTCTTCGAGATCTATCCGATGTAATCTTCTTTTGTTATGTGTTTGTCGAGATCGACGAATTGTGGATTTATGATCAACTTATGTATGAATATTATTTGAATCTTCTCTGAATTCTTATATGCATGTTTTGATATCTTCGTATTTCTCTTCGAATTACCGGTTTGGTTTGGCCAACTAGATTGGTTTTTCATGCAATAGGAGAGGTGCTTAGTTTTGGGTTCAATCTTGTGTGATTTCACCCAGTGGCAAAGTAGGGGTAGCGAGACAAGTATTGTATTGTTGCCATCAAGGATAAAAATATGGGGTTTTCATCATATTGCTTGAGTTTATCCCTCTACATCATGTCATCTTACTTAAGATGGGTTTGACCGATTACACAAACTCGGTGAGGCCGATTTTGGTAATAATCAAAATAGAGAGTTGGCGAGGCAAACTCGGTGGGGCCAAAATAATTGCAACAGGCAACAGAGAGGTTGCAAGCCCATCTCGGTGAGACCGAGATCCCATCGATGAGACCAAATTGATTAGGGTTTCTGGCAGTGGCTATGTCAAGTGAATTCGGTGGCGCCAGATAGAAAGTTTCGGTGGGGCCGAGTTTGACTTTTGGTTTGGGACATATGCGGATATGAGAAAGTAGTTGAGGGTTTTTTGGAGCATATCACTAAGCACTTTGAGCAAGCAGGCAATTAAGCAACACCTCATCCCCTTTTAACAGTATTGGCTTTCCTATGGACTCAATGTGATCTTGGATCACTAAAATGAAAATGTAGAGTCTTGAGCTTTTGAGCTTGAGCCAATCCTTTGTTCTTAGCATCTTGCAGGGGTTCCATATCCTCTTGTCCACGCCACTCCATTTGTTGAACTTATCTGAAATATACTAGATAAAACATTAGTCCAACAAGAAATATGTTGACATTAATTACCAAAACCACCCAGGGAGCATTTGTGCTTTTAGTCGTGTACCTGAGCATGAACAGGGACAAATCCTATGGAAATATCACTCCGAAGCTTTTGAAAGGTTTCATGCTAGAGATAGAACTGCCCACAAGGTATTACAATCTGGATTTTAATGGCCTACTCTCTTCAAGGATGCCGGTAAGTTCATCTTATCTTGTGATGAATGCCAAAGAATAGGTAATATCGGTAAGTGTCAAGAAATGCCTATTAATTATTCACTCGCTATTGAACCATTTGATGTTTGGGGATTTGATTACATGGGACCTTTTCCTTCCTCTAAAGGGTATACACATATTTTGGTTGTTGTTGATTATGTTACTAAATGGGTAGAATATATTCCAACCAGTTGTGATAATCACAACACCTCTATTAAAATGCTTAAGGAAGTTGTTTTCCCAAGGTTTGGAGTCCCTAGATATTTAATGACTGATGGTGGTTCACAATTTATTCATGGTGCTTTCCGTAAGATGCTTGCCAAGTATGATGTTAACCATAGAATTGCATCACCTTATCATCCCCAGTCTAGTGGTCATGTTGAACTTAGCAATAGAGAAATAAAGTTAATCTTGCAAAATACTGTCAATACATCCAGGAAGTATTGGTCTAAGAAATTAGATGATGCACTTTGGGCTTATAGAACAGCATATAAAAATCCTATGGGTATGTCTCCTTATAAAATGGTTTATGGAAAAGCTTGTCATTTGCCTCTTGAGTTAGAACATAAAGCATTTTGGGCAATCAAAGAACTCCACTATGATTTCAAACTTGTCGGTGAAAAGAGGTTATTTGATATTATCTCATTAGATGAATGGAGAACCCAAGCTTATGAAAATGCCAAGTTGTTTAAAGAAAAAGTCAAAAGATGGCATGATAAGAGAATCCAAAAGCGTGAGTTTAAAGTAGGAGAATATGTTCTTTTGTACAACTCTCGTTTCAGATTCTTTGCAGGAAAACTCCTCTCAAAATGGGAAGGACCCTATGTCATCGAGGAGGTTTATCGTTCTTGAGCCATAAAAATAAATGATGCCGAAGGTACTAACCAGAAGGTTGTTAACAGGCAACGAATAAAACATTATATTTCAGGTACGCCCATTAATGTTGAAAGTAATATTATCCAAACTATGACACCGGAAGAACACATAAAAGAGTCCTTCCAGAACACTCCAGAATTGTGAAAATAAGGAGGTACGTGATACGTCTCCAACGTATCTATAATTTTTTAAGTATTCATGTTGTTATTTGATAATTCTTGGGTGTTTTACAATCATTTTATAGCAACTTTATATCATTTTTGGGACTAACCTATTGACCCAGTGCCTAGTGCTAGTTGATGTTTTTTGGTTGTTTTTTACATCGCGGAAAACCAATATTAAACGGAGTCCAAACACCACAAAACGTTTTGTGGATTTTTGATGGACCGGAAGGAACCCAATGGGTCAGAGCTGCACCTGGGGGTGCCCCAAGGGGGGCACAACCCACTAGGGCGTGCCAGGCCCCCCTGGCGTGCCCAAGTGGGTTGTGCCCACCTCGGTGGCCTCCTGCGCCCCTTCTTTGTACTATAAATTCCCAAATATTCCGAAACCCTTGGGGGTTAACCTAGATCAGAAGTTCCGCCATCGCAGGGCTCTGTAGCCAGAAAACCAATCTAGACCTGTTTCGGCACCCTCCGGAGGGGGGAATCATCTCCGGTGGCCATCTTCATCATCCCGGTGGCCACCACGATGAGGAGGGAGTAGTCCACCCTCGGGGCTGAGGGTTTGTACCAGTAGCTATGTGTTTAATCTCTCTCTCGTGATCTATATCACGGGCTTTGTTAATATAGTCGGATCATATGATGTTTCTCCCCTCTATACTCTTGTTGTGATGAATTGAATCTTTACCCTTTGAAGTTTTGTCATGTCGAATTGAATGTTCAGATTTGAGAACACATGATGTATGTCTTGCCGTATGAATACTTGAGGTGACATTGGGGTATCTTATTGATTCACTTGATATACGTTATGGCACTCAACTTGTGGATCCCCGTGGTGATATTGGGGTAATCTTTGCATAGGGGTTGATGCATGTTTTTATTATCCTTTCTCCCCTAGAAACTTTGGGGCCTCCTTGTAGTTCTCTGTGTGGATTGAGATTATGAATATGAATTTGCTTTGGTGTTATTCTAGTACGAACTCTAGGATAGTTCGAACGGAAACAATAGCTTTGTGTTATTTTAGTACGAACTCTTGAATAGATCGATCGGAAAGAATAGCTTTGAGGTGGCTTCGTACCCTATAAACAATTCCTATATTTTGTTCTCCGCTAATAGGAATTCGGGAGTGATTCTTTGTTACACTTTGAGGGATAATCATATGATCCAACTATGTTAGCACTGTTGGGAGATTGCACTAGTGCAAGTACAAACCCTAGGCCTTGTTTTTAAGCATTGCAATACCGTTTTTGTGCCCGTTTATTATTTGATACCTTGCTGTTTTTATTTATTCAGATTATAAAAATATATTTCTACCATTCGTATTACACTTTTATCACCATCTCTTCGCCGAACTAGTGCACCTATACAATTTGCCATTGTATTGCGTGTGTTGGGGGACACAAGAGATTTCTTGTATTTGATTGCAGGGTCTTTTGAGAGAGACCATCTTCATCCTACAACTCTCACAGATTGATAAACCTTAGGTCATCCACTTCAGGGAAAATTGCTACTGTCCTACAAAACTCTGCGCTTGGAGGCCCAGCACGTGTCTACAAGAATAAAGTTGCGTAGTAGACATCAATACGGTAAGTAAACGGACTTTGAAAAATCCGCAAAAATATTTTTTTGTCAGTTTTGGAATATTTAGAAAAATAGGAAAATAAGAAACTTCCAGGAAGCGTACCCTGGTGGGCACAAGACACCAGGGCGCGCCTGGCATGCCAGGCATGCCCAGGTTGGTTGTGCCCACCTGAAGTACCTTCCGGACTCCGTTTTTCTATAGCTTGCTTGTTTCCCAAGATAAAAAATCTTTATATACCCCCCGAACCTATTGACCACCATATCGCGGAGAAATCCTCTGTTCTCTTTTCTTGCTATTTTTGGTCTAATCTGTTGAGTCAGGCATCATGTCTTCCTCGCCCTCCAACAACGGAGAAGGAGATGCAGGGGTGTTTCAGGATGATCTAAGGGGAGAGGAAGCTGAAGAAGTTACTATGGAGGAAGAAGAGGAAAATCCTTTTGGGGTTCACTCCCCGACTTCCGAGAGAGGGACATTGGCTAGCATCTCCACTCACCCAAATCCTCATCAAGCTATCATATCATCAAATAATCAAGAGAGCTTTGAAGAAGTTAGCAGCGCTGCACCATCAGATTCATCAAAGTGGGCGAGGAGAACACGAAGTTTTTCCACGCCATGGCTACTGAGCGCTACCGAAGGAATACCATCACCTCCATTAAAAATGCTGCAGGTGAGGTGGTGACTGATCACCACCAGTTAGCTTCCATGTTTTGGTCAGATTTCAAGCAACGTATGGGCCAAGCCAAGGGTATTCGCATGACCTTTGATCTTGACAACCTGCTGTCTAGAGTTGAGGGACTTGATGGGTTAACCAGGCCTTTCTCTGATGATGAAGTGGAGGAGGTCATTAAACATTTACCGTCAGACTGCGCCCCTGGCCCGGATGGATTTACTGGCCTTTTTCTCTGGAAATGTTGGAGTGTTCTTAAGCCAGATTTTATGAAGCTAGTTACTGAGTTCTATGAGGGAAAATGCAGCCTCGAATGTTTAAACATGTCTCTCATTACCCTCATTCCTAAGAAGTTAAGTCCGGAGTTTGTTGGTGACTTTCGGCCAATCTCTTTAACTAATACATGTTTAAAATTCTTGACCAAGCTTCTGGCGAATCAGTTGCAGAAGGTAATCCTCAAATGCATCCACCGTAACCAATATGGTTTCCTCAAGTGTCTCTCTATCCAGGACTTTCTTGAATGGTGTTTTGAATATATACACCAGTGCAAAGCTTCAAAGAGGCCCATTGTTCTATTGAAACTGGATTTCACAAAAGCGTTTGACACGATTGAGCATGATGCCATCCTCACAATTCTTAAACACAAGGGCTTTGATGATCGTTGGAATGGCTGGGTGAGTAACCTCCTATCGTCTGGTTCTTCTGCGGTATTGTTAAATGGAGTCCCTGGCCAACATTTTCAATGTAAATGTGGTGTTCGGCAAGGCGATCCCCTATCACCTCTCCTCTTTGTCATTGCGGTGGATCTTCTACAATCTGTGGTAAATGATATGTGCGCCCGTAATATCCTCAGCTTGCCAATCCCAACGAGATCTAATGACTACCCGATCGTCCAATATGCGGATGATACTCTCATAGTTTTGCCAGCGGTTGACAGCCAACTGATTGCTCTCAAGGATATGCTACACAACTTTGCTGCATCCACGGGTCTGCGTGTCAACTTTAGTAAATCCTCTCTCATCCCGATGAACATGTCTGAGGAAGAAGGTGCTCGTATTGCTGCTTTACTGGGATGCTCTGTTGGATCAATGCCATTTACTTACCTTGGTCTGCCCATGGGTACTTCTAGACTGACCATTTATGATCTGCTGCCTCTTGTTGATCGCATTGAGAGAAGACTGTCTGCTACTTCCTGTCTCCTCAACCAAGGCAGTCGGCTTCAACTTCTGCAGTCTGCCCTCACGTCCATGCCCATTTACTTTCTCTGCTCCTTATCAATACCATAGGGTATCCTAAAGCAGATTCGAAGGATTGAACGGCAGTGTCTGTGGAGGGGGAATTCTGAAGCACCAAGACAATCTCTAGCTACATGGGAACTGGTATGCAGACCAAAAAAGTATGGGGGGCTAGGAGTCACTCATTTGGGCGTGCAAAATGAAGCTCTTCTGCTCAAGCACCTGTTCAAGTTCTTCAACAAGAAAGATGTTCCATGGGTAAATCTCATTTGGGATTCCTACTATCATTCCTCACCTCCACAAGTCACTCAACTCTGTGGCTCCTTTTGGTGGCGCGATGTGCTCAAGTTGTATGAAAAGTTTGTTTTGCTGGCCACACCACAAGTACATGCTGGAGATACTGTGGTTTTTTGGCTTGATCGTTGGCAAATTGACAACAGAATGATTGCTCTTAAAGATCGATTCCCTAGACTTCATTCATTTGCCATTGATGACACAATAACAGTCAAAGACTTTTTTTCCTATCAGTCGGCTGTGGAAGGTTTTCATCTACCTTTCTCTTTGGAGGCACATTTTGAACTAACACAACTACAGAGCTTGTTACAGCCCATAAGTCTGCAGTCAGAGGAGAATGATGTTTGGAAATGGCCATCCAAATCTGGAGAATATCAATCTAAACTCTATTATGAGTTCACCTTCTCCCATTTGAGGATTGACCCTATGTTCAAGTATATTTGGAAAAGTTCCTGTACCCTCAAGATCAAGGTTTTTGGATGGCTTTTATTGATGGATCGCCTCAACACACGAGACATGATGCAGAGAAGACACTGGAATATCCAGGATGATACTTGTGTGCTATGCCAATCTTCACTTCATGAAGATAGAGTCCACCTCTTTTTCTCTTGCAACTTTAGTCAAAGAGTTTGGAATTATCTTGGGATTTCCTGGTCAGCGGCATCCACTCAATCTACTTACACAATGGCTGCGGATTCTAGGAGAGATTTCAACAAACCTTTCTTTTCTGAGGTGGTCTTTACTGCCACTTGGAACATTTGGACGCAGAGAAATGGCAAGATCTTCAGAAATGAGAATCCAAGTTTTAGAGCTTGGAGGAGGAATTTTGTACATGATATCACATTACTAGCTCATAGAATCAAATGTAAATATAGAGACAGTTTAATAGCTTGGATAGCCTCCCTCCCCTAACTCTCTTTGTAAGTATGATAGCTCTCCTTTGTTTTTTTCCTTTGCTCCTTTTTGTACAGAGAACCTCTTGTTTTGTTTTGAATAAAGAGATGTGAGGCTGTTGCCTTGCAGTATATAGTCAAAAAAAGAGAGCTTTGAAGTGCAAGAAGAAACCCCACCAAGAAGGCCTTTACACAGGTTACATCGTAATCATTTTCGTAATTTGATTCATAACTATGGGTTCAAGAATACTCCTCATAGGCACATACCGTCCAATTGGGACATATCTCGCCCGAGAGAAAACAGTGCAGGAACAAATCCCTGGGGCCCGGAAAATAAGCACATATGGCTGAAGTGAAGAAAAACAGTGAGTTACATAATCAAGCCCTTCGTAAGATCCAAGGTTTGAAATATCTACTCGTGGTTATATTGGAGAATACTACACCACTACCACCTTCTTCTTCATCACCAAAAGAGAATTGAGTATCGGGTATGTGTTGGTGAACGTAGTAATTTCAAAAATTTCCTACGCACACGCAGGATCATGGTGATGCATAGCAACGAGAGGGGAGAGTGTTGTCTACATACCCTTGTAGACCGTTCGCGGAAGCGTTATATCAACGCGGTTGATGTAGTCGTACGTCTTCACGATCCGACCAATCCAAGTACCGAAAGCACAGCACCTCTGAGTTCTGCACACGTTCGGTTCGGTGACGTCCTCGCCTTCTCGATCCAGCAAGAGGGGCGAAGTAGTAGATGAGTTCCGGCAGCACGACGGCGTGGTGACGGTGTTGGTGAAGAACAATCTCTGCAGGGCTTCGCCTAAGCACTACGAAAACTATGACGGAGGATAAACTAGAGGGGACGGGGTTGCCGGCACACGGCTTGGTGTTTCTTGATGTGTCTTTGGTGCTAGCCCTGCCCCTCTATTTATATGTTGAGCCCTCGGGTCGAAACTTGGAGCAAAAGCCTCCTCAAAGTCGGTTTTGCCCGAAAGGCAAGAGTCCCTCTCGGACTCCAGGACCAAACGCCACAATCCTTGGCGTCTGGCCCAGACGCCATGGGCCTCGGCATCTGGCCCAGGGCCAGACGCCAGGGTCTCCGGCGTTTGGCCCCCTGGTCTCCGCAAAACTCCTTTTGCACCGACTTATAGCCCCATGGGCCTGACCCCTTGGCCAAACCATATCAGCCAATATATGAATCTTTACCTCCGGACCATTCCGGAGCTCCTCGTCGTGTCTGTGATCTCATCCGGGACTCCGAGCAACATTTGGTCACCAACATACATAACTCATATAATACTATATCGTCAACAAACATTAAGCGTGCGGACCCTATGGGTTTGAGAACTATGTAAACATGACCGAGACACCTCTCTGGTCAATAACCAATAGCGGGACCTGGATGCCCATATTGGCTCCTACATATTCTACGAAGATCTTTATCGGTCAGACCGCATAACAACATACGTTGTTCCCTTTGTCATCGTATGTTACTTGCCCGAGATTCGATCGTCGGTATCTCAATACCTAGTTCAATCTCGTTACCAGCAAGTCTCTTTACTCGTTCCGTAATACATCATCCTGCAACTAACTCATTAGTTGCAATGCTTGCAAGGCTTATAGTGATGTGCATTACCGAGTGGGCCCAGAGATACCTCTCCGACAATCAGAGTGACAAATCCTAATCTCGAAATACGCCAACCCAACAAGTACCTTCGGAGACACCTGTAGAGCACCTTTATAATCACCCAGTTACATTGTGACGTTTGGTGGCACACAAAGTGTTCCTTCGGTAAACGGGAGCTGCATAATCTCATAGTCATAGGAACATGTATAAGTCATGAAGAAAGCAATAGCAACAAACTAAACAATCAAGTGATAAGCTAACGGAATGGGTCAAGTCAATCACATCATTCTCCTAATGATGTGATCCCGTTAATCAAATGACAACTCATGTTTATGGTTAGGAAACTTAACCATCTTCGATCAACGAGCTAGTCAAGTCGAGGCATACTAGTGAGACTCTGTTTGTCTATGTATTCACACATGTATTGTGTTTCCGGTTAATACAATTCTAGCACGAATAATAAGCATTTATCATGAAATAAGGAAATAAATAATAACTTTATTATTGCCTCTAGGGCATATTTCCTTCAGTCTCCCACTTGCACTAGAGTCAATAATCTAGTTCACATCTCCATGTGATTTAACACCAATAGTTCACATCACCACGTGATTAACACCCATAGTTCACATTGTCATGTGACCAACACCCAAAAGGTTTACTAGAGTCAATAATCTAGTTCACATCGCTATGTGATTAACACACACAGAGTACTAAGGTGTGATCATGTTTTGCTTGTGAGAGAAATTTAGTCAACGGGTCTGCCACATTTAGATCCGTATGTATTTTGCAAATTTCTATGTCAACAATGCTCTGCACGGAGCTACTCTAGCTAATTTCTCCCACTTTCAATATGTATCCAGATCAAGACTTAGAGTCATCTGGATCAGTGTCAAAATTTGCATCGACGTAACCTTTTACGACGAACCTTTTTGTCACTTCCATAATCGAGAAACATATCCTTATTTCACTAAGGATAATTTTGACCGCTGTCCAGTGATCTACTCCTAGATCACTATTGTACTCCCTTGCCAAAAATAGTGTAGGGTATACAATAGATCTGGTACATAGCATGGCATATTTTATAGAACCTATGGCCAAGGCATAGGGAATGACTTTCATTCTCTTTCTATCTTTTGCCGTGGTCGGGCTTTGAGTCTTACTCAATTTCACACCTTGTAACACAGGCAAGAACTCTTTCTTTGACTATTCCATTTTGAACTACTTCAAAATCTTGTCAAGGTATGTACTCATTGAAAAACTTTATCAAGCGTCTTGATCTATCTCTATAGATCTTGATGCTTAATATGTAAGCAGCTTCACCGAGGTCTTTGTTTGAAAAACTCCTTTCAAACACTCCTTTATGCTTTGCAGAATAATTCTACATTATCTCCGATCAACAATATGTTATTCACATATACTTATCAGAAATGTTGTAGTGCTCCCACTCACTTTCTTGTAAATACAGGCTTCACCGCAAGTCTGTATAAAACTATATGCTTTGATCAACTTATCAAAGCGTAAATTCCAACTCCGAGATGCTTGCACCAGTCCATATATGGATTGCTGGAGCTTTCATATTTTGTTAGCACCTTTAGGATTGACAAAACCTTCTGGTTGCATCATATACAACTCTTCTTTAATAAATCCATTAAGGAATGCAGTTTTGTTTATCCATTTGCCAGATTTCATAAAATGCGGCAATTGCTAACATGATTCAGACAGACTTAAGCATACATACAAGTGAGAAACTCTCATCGTAGTCAAAACCTTGAACTTGTCGAAAACCTTTTGCAACAATTATAGCTTTGTAGATAGTAACACTACTATCAGCGTCCGTCTTCCTCTTGAAGATCCATTTAATCTCAATGGCTCGCCGATCAATGGGCAAGTCAATCAAAGTCCATACTTTGTTCTCATACATGGATCTCATCTCAGATTTCATGGCATCAAGCCATTTCGCGGAATATGGGCTCATCATCGCTTCCTCATAGTTCGTAGGTTTGTCATGGTCAAGTAACATGACCTCCAGAACAGGATTACCGTACCACTCTGGTGCGGATCTTACTCTGGTTTACCTACGAGGTTCGGTAGTAACTTGATATGAAGTTACATGATCATCATCATTAGCTTCCTCACTAATTGGTGTAGTAGTCACAGGAACAGATTTCTGTGATGAACTACTTTCCAATAAGGGATCAGGTACAATTACCTCATCAAGTTCTACTTTCCTCCCACTCACTTCTTTCGAGCGAAACTCCTTCTCTAGAAAGGATCTATTCTCAGCAACAAATTTGCCTTCGGATCTGTGATAGAAGGTGTACCCAACAATTTCGTTTGGGTATCCTATGAAGATGCACTTCTCCGATTTGGGTTCAAGCTTATGAGTTTGAAACTTTTTCACATAAGCATCGCCGCCCCAAACTTTAAGAAACGACAACTTTGGTTTCTTGCCAGACCACAATTCATAAGGCGTCGTCTCAACAGATTTTGATGGTGCCCTATTTAACGTGAATGTAGCTGTCTCTAATGCATAACCCCAAAACGATAGTGGTAAATCAATAAGAGACATCATAGATTGCACTATATCAAATAAAGTACGGTTATGACATTCGGACACACCATTACGCTGTGGTGTTCCAGGTGGCATGAGTTTGTGAAACTATTCCACATTGTTTTAATTGAAGACCAAACTCGTAACTCAAATATTTTACTTCTGCGATCATATCATAGAAACTTTTATTTTTGTTACGATGACTCTCCACTTCACTATGAAATTCTTTGAATTTTTCAAATGTTTCAGACTTGTGTTTCATCAAGTAGATATACTCATATCTGCTCAAATCATCTGTGAAGATCAGAAAATAATGATACCTGCCGCGAGCCTTAATATTCATCGGACCACATACATCAGTATGTATGATTTCCAACAAATCTGTTGCTCGCTCCATTGTTCCGGAGAACGGAGTCTTAGTCATCTTGCCCATGAGGCATGGTTCGCAAGCATCAACTGATTCATAATCAAGTGATTCCAAAAGCCCATCAGCATGGATTTTTCTTCATGCGCTTTACACCAACATGACCTAAACGGCAGTGCCACAAATAAGTTGCACTATCATTATTAACTTTGCATCTTTTGGCTTTAATATTATGAAAATGTGTATCACCACGATCGAGATCCAATAAACCATTTTCATTGGGTGTATAACCATAGAAGGTTTTATTCATGTAAACAGAATAACAATTATTCTTAACTTAAATGAATAACCGTATTGCAATAAACATGATCAAATCATATTCATGCTCAATGCAAACACCAAATAACACTTATTTAGGTTCAACACTAATCCCGAAAGTATAGGGAGTGTGCGATGATGATCATATCATTCTTGGAACTACTTCCAACACACGTCATCACTTCACCCTTAACTAGTCTCTGTTCATTCTGCAACTCTTGTTTCAAGTTACTACTCTTAGCAACTGAACTAGTATCAAATACCGAGGGGTTGCTATAAACACTAGTAAAGTACACATCAATAACATGTATATCCAATATACCTTTGTTCACCTCGCCATCCTTCTTATCCGCCAAATACTTGGGGCAGTTCCGCTTCTAGTGACCAGTCCCTTTGCAGTAGAAGCACTCAGTCTCAGGCTTAGGTCCAGACTTGGGATTCTTCACTTAAGCAGCAACTTGCTTGACGTTCTTCTTGAAATTCCCTTTCTTCCCTTTGCCATTTTTGAAACTAGTGGTCTTTGTCAACCATCAACACTTGACGCTTTTCTTGATTTCTACCTTTGTCGGTTTCAGCATCACGAAGAGCTTGGGAATTACTTTTGTCATCCCTTGCATATTATAGTTCATCACTAAGTTCTAGTAACTCGGTGATAGTGACTAGAGAACTTTGTCAATTACTCTCTTATCTAGAAGATTAACTCCCACTTGATTCAAGCAATTGTAGTACTCAGACAATCTGAGCACATGCTCACTGGTTGAGCTATTCTCCTCCATCTTTTAGGCAAAGTACTGTCAGAGGTCTCATACCTCTCGACACGGGCATGAGTATGAAATACCAATTTCACCTCTTGGAACATCTTATATACTCCATGGCGTTCAAAACGTCTTTGAAGCCCCGATTCTAAGCCGTTAAGCATGGTGCACTAAACTATCAAGTAGTCATCATATTGAGCTAGCCAAACGTTCATAACATCTGCATCTGCTCCTGTAATAGGTTTGTCACCTAGCGGTGCATCAAGGACATAATTCTTCTATGCAGCAATGAGGATAAACCTCAGATCACGGATCCAATCCGCATCATTGCTACTAACATCTTTCAACTTAGTTTTCTCTAGGAACATAACAAAAATAAAACAGGGGAGCTAAACGCGAGCTATTGATCTACAACATAGATATGCTAATACTACCAGGACTAAGTTCATGATAAATTTAAGTTCAATTAATCATATTACTTAAGAACTCCCACTTAGATAGATATTCCTCTAATCCTCTAAGTGATCACGTGATCCATATCAACAAAACCATGTCCGATCATCACGTGAGATGGAGTAGTTTCAACGGTGAACATCACTATGTTGATCATATCTACTATATGATTCACGCTCGACCTTTCGGTCTCCGTGTTCCGAGGCCATATCTGTTATATGCTAGGCTCGTCAAGTTTAACCTGAGTATTCCGCGTGTGCAAGTGTTTTGCACCCGTTGTATTTGAACGTAGAGTCTATCACACCCAATCATCACGTGGTGTCTCAGCACGAAGAACTTTCGCAACAGTGCATACTCAGGGAGAACACTTATACTTTGATAATTTAGTGAGGGGTCATCTTATAATGCTACCGTCAATAAAAGTGTAACATCCCAAATTTTCAATTTGGAATGTTATACATTAGATCATCATTGCATATCATATTTTATTTTGCATTTTGGTTGATCCTAGAAATTCTACGCAACTCAATGACCCACGGAGAGAGTTGGGGATTTCGTTATTTTCATATTTGAGTTTTCTCAAATTTTGAGAATAGGATCATTTGATTTTATTTATTTTATCATCAATTATTTCTATTACAAAAATATGAGAGAGGGAATAAAATGACTTTCCCAAAATAAAGAAATATTGAGGATCAAATAATAAAATCAAATAAGATTTTATTTCGGAGTTTTTCGGTGTTTTATTTGAATTTAGGAAAAATGTGCATTTTTCAAAATTGCATTTAGGTCCCAAATAAATGTTCACCTTGTGCGGCTTGATTTTAGAAGCCTGTGAAAATTTATTTCAGAATTTTTGGAGTCCGTTTAGTATTTCTTTTTATTTTTCTTCTGCGCGTAATATTTAAAAAAACGCGCACCGACCTAACCGGGCCGTGTCCGCCTGGGACTCTGGCCCGGCAGGCTTTATAAGCCGGGGCAACCCACCCGGGGCAAACCCTAGCCACCAGCCCCGCCTCGCCACCCGCGCCGCCGCCGCACGCTCGCCGAGGTTTGCCGCTGCCTTGATTTCCGTGCCGCCGTTTTTTTTCGAAAAACCGTTCGGTTTTTCCGTCAGTTTTTTATTCGGTTTTTTTAAAATAGATCGGTTTTTTTGATTTATTTAAATAGCGAGCATTCGTCCGTTCATTCGTTGTAACGAACGTTCGTTGTTTTTCTTTTTCTCGGATTTAATCCGCGATTTTTCTGATCGCGATTCCTGATCCGATTTTCGTTTTAGTATAATTTTTCGCTCGTTTATCGGAATCAGGCGATTCAAGCACCTGGAGTTTCGTCTCGAAACCCTCTATCCATTTAACCAACTTAAACAAGATTTTGCTACTGTAAAATTTGCCCTAGATCTAGATTAGTAGAACAAAGTTGTTTTCTTTCGCCGTTTGACTTTTGTCGCTTCGTTCGATTTGATTCTTTTTGCCAACCGGAGTTCTTAAGTTGAACCTTATGGTTAGATCTCTTATTCGAGTTTTACCTATGCATTAGATGAGTACTTATTATATGCTTGTTTGTTCGTCTGCGATAGAGTACCTGGAGTGCGCCGCTTGTTACCTCGAATCTCTAGGTTTCCCGGATCATCAGCAAGGCAAGTAACACTTTGATCATACCTTTCCTACTACCCAGTTTTATTGCATTAGATCAATCCTCACACATTGCATGGTTAGGATCTAATAAATTGTGGGATGGGAAGTAGATGAGGTAGTACCTATTACCTGTTTATTATCAAACCTTTGGGAGTTACTTCTACGTTTGCTTATTATGCCATGCTATGCTAGTAGACGTGGATTGGGTGAGTGATATCCATGACAGATGTGAGTTTTGTTAATTAATGGTTTATCTAAGGTGGCAACTTAAACACACATCTGGGTGGATTGAGGCACCTGGGTATTCCAGGACTTGCCTGTTTTCTTTTGGACCGCCACCCAGGCTCAAAGGGATCATGAGACTATTCATACTAGAAACTTCCGTGTGCAGCCACAAGCTATTATGGGCTCTAGCATAGTTGACTAAGTCGTGCGAACTCTTATAGTGGTAGACTAGCAGATGTAGGGGATGTAGGTGGTACGGTCTACCCGATCGTAAGGTGCTAGCGCTTCTGAAAGACTATGTCTCGGTCATCCGTCTTCTCAAACACTCTGTAGTGCGAGAAACCCAATGGAGGCGATCGAGTCTTGTGGGGAAAAGTGTGCAAACCTCTGCAGAGTGTAATAAACTAATCATGGTTAGCCGTGTCCCCGGTTATGGAAATCTTGAGTATCTAGTACTTGGATTATCATGTGAATCTCAACATGTTACTCTAAATTAATTTTGTTGGGTTTTGTTTAATGATGATGCTTAATTGGGATTGAGAATGCTGTCAACCATTCTCAATGTTTAACAACTACCATGATAGTTAAATAAATTTATTCCTTTGTAGTAGGGAAAAATTGGCTTTACGCAAAACTGTAACCGTAGAGCTTTCCACCAGCCAAATATGCATATAGTATAGCTGTTTCATTCCATTACTCTCTATGTGTTACCTTGCCAGCATATTCCATGTGCTGACCCGTTTCGGGCTGCAACGTTAATGTTGCAGACTTTTAAGACGATGATTAAGGAGTTTTAGGTCATGGTCCTATACTCAGTGATGCCGTTGGAGTTGATGGACTCACTTATCTTCCAAGCCTTCCGCTGTTATCGTTATTAGATGGCCTTAAGCCATATTTATTGTAATAAGTTCTCTTTTGAGACACTCGATGTAATAAGTGTGTGATTGCTACTCTGCTATAAATCCTCCGAGTACTGTGTGGTGTTAGCATTACTGATCCAGGGATGACACCAGAGCACAGAGATCAGACTGTTTGAGGTCTGGTCGCTACAGAGATGGTATCAGAGCACACGCTGACTGTAGGACACGACCACTAAGCTAAAAGACCTAGATCACTATCCATTCTCTTCTCTTCTGACATCTCATCTTTTCTACTCTTTTAGGATGGCGGATGCAAGGAACAAGTTCACGCAACCGGATGCAGATACACCCTTTGGACGTCACTTGAAGGAAGTCACTAGATACCTGAATATAGGAGTACCAAGCTTCACCGGAACCTACAAGGCCACTTTACCTGAAGAAGAGCGCTGGATGATTCAAGTTCAAGTTCCAGGAAGGACGTTCATGCCAGTCACTGAGCCCATAGAGTTTTCTTTTGATGCACCAACTTGGAGTTTAGGAAAGAGCATGGCAGCTCACATCGCCATGGGACGCATTTGAGAAGTCTACCGCAAGGATCTCAAGGATACTATCTACCAGATTTGTGGGCGCCGAGATGAACACTGGGAGATGATCAGCACCAGGAAGGATAGATCAATCGCAGCTTTTATCCAGGAGTTAAACCAGCACATTCGACAACAGGAGAACCAGATGTGCGCCGACATGATAGATCTGAAGAAGGCTAAGACTAGAATCAAGGAACTGGAAGAAGAACTCAAGGCTACACGTGAAGATTATGAAGAAGAAATTGAAGTATTGGTGGAGAAGAATGACGACTTGATCAAGAAGATTGGAATATTTATGGGAGGCCCTACGCCAGTAGATGAAGACGAAGAACCCAAGGAGATTAGCTCGGAAGACTACATCATCATCGACGGCACCGATTCGGATCCAGATAGTAGCGATGATGACTATGTTGATGAAGCTGGAGCAGATATCATGGAGTCTGCAACCGAAGAATATTTCTAGTATACCACCTCATCAGTAGTAGTAGTCCACCATGTAAATATAGTAGTCCGAGCACTTTTGCGATAGATAGATCGATTGTATGCCCTTGTTTGATTGAATGAAGTGAATTGTTTGCTTTTGCCTCATGTGCATATGGATAGTGTTTTCTCCTTAGACCCCCTCTATTCTTACATCTCATCTTTTCTAAACCCCTCAGATGCCTCCGAGATGTGACCCCGGATTTACCTTTCCACCGGAGCTCACCCAGTTGATCCAGCAGCAGAACACATTGATGCAGTTTTAGACCCCCTCTATTCTTACATCTCATCTTTTCTAAACCCCTCAGATGCCTCCGAGATGTGACCCCGGATTTGCCTTTCCACCGGAGCTCACCCAGTTGATCCAGCAGCAGAACACATTGATGCCGTTGCTAGTCCAGAATCAGAATCAGGGGAACAACAACAATAACCCACCACCACCACCACCACCTGTTGACCACTTAGCCCGTTTTCTTAGGCTGAATTCGCCCGTGTTTTCCAGTAGCACCGAGCTGATAGTAGCAGATGATTGGCTCCGCAAGACAGCTAGGGAGTTGACCACAGCAGGATGCACAAATGCGGAGAAGGTGAAGTTTGCCGCACATCAGTTAGAAGGACCCGCAGCATCATGGTGGGAGAATTTCACAGCCACTTTCCCTGTCGACACTGTCACATGGGACCAGTTTCAGCAGGCTTTTCGTACTGCACATGTTTCAGCAGGAGCTATGGCCATGAAGAAGCGTGAGTTTCGCAACTTGCGCCAAGGAGGACGGACAGTTGGCCAGTATGTGGAGGACTTTAGTAACTTAGCACGTTATGCACCAGATGACGTTGCTACGGATGCAGCAAAGCAGGAGAAGTTTCTGGAAGGACTGAATGATGAGTTGAGCATACAGTTGATGGTAGCAACCTTCAACAACTACCAGGAGTTGGTAGATCGTGCTCTTATGATTGAAGGGAAGCAGCAACAAATTGAGAACTGCAAGAGGAAGTATGGACAAGGGAAGTACAACTCAGGAGCTCAGCAGAAGCCACGTTTTACCCCTAGACCGGGAGGACATTTTCAGCATACCCATGGAGGAGGTAGCCCGCACAATCACAATGGCACCAAGAATGGCAATGGCAATGGAGGAAGCAACGGCCAGAACCGCACCAACCCATCAACCCCAGCCAAGAAGGACCTAAGCCAAGTCACTTGCTTTAAGTGTCAGAAGACCGGACATTATGCCAATGAATGTCCTGAAGGCCAAAATGGCAATGGAAGTTCTGGAAAGAAGCCGAACCCTTTCAACAGGGGACAGGTGAACCATGTTAGCGTGGAGGAGGTTGAAGCTCAGCCCGATGCAGTAATAGGTAAGTTTTTGGTTAAGCCATTTACTGCACTCGTTCTTTTTGATACTGGTGCATCGCATTCATACATCTCAAGGGGATTTGTGGATAAGTATAACCTATCAACCCAAGCCCTTAGGTCACCCATGTTAGTAACCTCTCCTGGAGCAGAGTATATGGCTAGTCTATGGTGTGATCGGTTACCATTAAGGATTGGTAACTATGTTTTTCCCTCAGACCTAATAGTATTGGAATCTCAAGGATTGGATGTGATATTAGGCATGGATTGGTTATCAAAGTATGAAGGGAATATTGAATGTGCTAGTAAGTCAATTTTGCTTACCACCCCAGAAGGGAGAAGGATCAAGTATGTATCCCGGCATGTGCCAAAGAGGACTCAAGTAAATTGCCTAACAGGAGTTGTGCAAGAGGAAGTACCAGTGGTAAGGGATTTCCCTGAAGTATTTCCAGAAGAGTTGCCAGGCATGCCACCGAATAGAGATATTGAGTTTTTGATTGAGCTATTGCCAGGCACAGGGCCAATATCAAAGAGACCATATAGGATGCCAACAAAGGATTTGGTGGAAATTAAGAAGCAGATTAAGGAGTTACTGGATAAAGGATATATTCGCCCAAGTTCTTCGCCTTGGGGATCGCCAGTACTTCTGGTGGAGAAGAAGGATGGATCGTTAAGGATGGTTGTTGATTATCGAGGATTGAATGAAGTAACGATCAAGAACAAGTACCCACTACCAATGATCAACGATCTGTTTGATCGATTGCAAGGAGCTAAGGTATTTTCCAAGATCGACCTGCGATCAGGATACCACCAGTTGAAGATTCGAGAACAGGATATTCCGAAGATAGCTTTTACCACCAGGTATGGGCTGTACGAGTATACTGTTATGTCATTTGGTCTGACTAACGCACCTGCCTATTTTATGAACATGATGAACAAAGTGTTTATGGAGTTCTTGGATAAGTTTGTCATAGTGTTCATTGATGATATCTTGGTTTACTCGAAGAATGAAGAGGAACACAAGGAGCATTTGCGTTTGGTACTTGGAAAGCTCAAAGAACATCAATTATATGCCAAGTTCAGCAAATGTGAGTTTTGGTTGAAGGAAGTAGGATTCCTCGGACACGTTATATCTGGAGAAGGTATAGCAGTTGATCCCACTAAAGTTGATACCGTGACCAAGTGGGAAGCCCCAACAACAGTTGGAGAGATCCAGAGTTTTCTTGGACTCGCAGGATACTACCAGAGATTTATTGAGAATTTCTCAAAGATTGCGAAGCCTATGACTGAGTTGTTGAAGAAAGATACCAAGTTCATATGGATGGAGGAATGTGAGGCTAGTTTCCAGGAGTTGAAGAAATGTTTGGTTACCTCACCAGTGTTGATTTTGCCAGACCAGACCAAAGATTATGAGATGTATTGCGACGCTTCACGTCGAGGACTTGGAGCAGTGCTTATGCAGGAAGGGAGAGTTGTTTCATATGCCTCAAGGCAACTGAAGCCTCATGAGTTAAATTATGCCACGCATGATTTGGAGTTAGCAGCCATAGTGCATGCTTTGAAAACATGGAGGCATTTCCTCATTGGAAATCATTGTGAGGTGTACACGGATCATAAGAGTTTGAAGTACATTTTCACACAGAAGGAGTTGAATCTCAGACAAAGGAGATGGTTGGAGCTCATCAAGGATTATGATATGAAATTGCATTATCACCCCGGAAAGGCTAATGTAGTAGCTGACGCATTAAGCCGTAAGAGCCATGTCAATACATTAATGACAGGAGAAATACCCAAGGAGTTAGCAGAAAATCTTTGTGAACTATGTTTGGAAATAGTTCCGAGAGGCTATGTAGCCGCATTGGAGATTCAGTCAACTTAGATGGATAGAATCAGGGAAGCTCAAAGGAATGACAAAGAGATTTCCGCTATAAAGGAGAAACTTAGTAAAGGAAAAGCTAAAGGATTTCATGAGGATGAGCACGACACCCTATGGTTTGAAGACCGTGTTTACGTGCCCAATAACCCGGAGATCAGGAAGTTGATTTTGCAAGAGGCACACGTTTCACCGTATTCAATTCACCCAGGAAATACCAAGATGTATTTGGATTTGAAGGATATTTTCTGGTGGACCGGAATGAAAAAGGATATTGCGGAGTATGTAGCAGTTTGTGATGTATGTCAGAGAGTAAAGGCAGAGCATCAGAAGCCAGCAGGATTGTTACAACCATTGCCAATACCCGAATGGAAGTGGGATAAGCTAGGCATGGATTTTATCACGGGATTGCCCAGGACTCGTTCAGGCTATGACTCGATTTGGGTTGTAGTTGATCGATTGACGAAAGTAGCTCATTTCATCCCAATAAAGACCACTTACACCAGTGCTAAGTTGGCAAAGATATACATGACCAGGATCGTATGTCTGCATGGAGTTCCAAGGAGTATCGTATCAGATAGAGGAACCCAGTTTACCTCAAAGTTCTGGAAGCAGTTGCACGAAACTTTGGGTACCAGGCTAGAGTTCAGTACATCTTTTCATCCACATACAGATGGACAGACCGAGAGAGTAAATCAGATTTTGGAGGATATGCTGAGAGCTTGTGCGCTAGATTATGGATCTAGGTGGGACGATAATTTGCCAAATGCAGAGTTCTCTTACAACAACAGTTACCAAACCAGTTTAAGGATGGCCCCTTTCGAAGCCTTGTACGGAAGGAGGTGCAGGACACCGTTGTCATGGGACGAGGTTGGAGACCGCCAGTTGTTTGGACCTGACTTGATTAAAGAGTCTGAACAGAAGGTGAAGTTGATTCGCGATAGGCTCAAGGTAGCCCAGTCCAGACAGAAGAGTTATGTAGATTCTAAACGCAAGGAGACCGTTTACGAAGTCGGGGATAGAGCTTATCTTCGAGTATCTCCACTTTGGGGAACAAAGCGTTTTGGAGTTAAAGGAAAATTAGCGCCACGATTTGTAGGACCATATCGAGTTTTGGAGCGTATGGGAGAAGTGGCCTACAAGTTGGAATTTCCTGAAGGATTATCAGGAGTTCATGATGTATTCCACGTTTCCCAGTTGAAGAAGTGTCATGCGGAGATGGCTGACATACCGTTGAGAGACACAGTGCTTTTGGAAACTATTCAGTTGGATAACGATTTGACCTACGAGGAGAAACCAATTAAGATCCTCGAGTTTGCCAGCCGAGTTACCCGCAGCAAGGTTATCAAGTTTTGCAAAGTTCAGTGGAGCCACCACACAGAGGATGAAGCCACCTGGGAACGAGAGGAAGATTTGCTCAAGGACCACCATCACCTATTTTCTAGCCAACCCGAATCTCGAGGGCGAGATTCATCTTAAGGGGGGTAGGTTTGTAACATCCCAAATTTTCAATTTGGAATGTTATACATTAGATCATCATTGCATATCATATTTTATTTTGCATTTTGGTTGATCCTAGAAATTCTACGCAACTCAATGACCCACGGAGAGAGTTGGGGATTTCGTTATTTTCATATTTGAGTTTTCTCAAATTTTGAGAATAGGATCATTTGATTTTATTTATTTTATCATCAATTATTTCTATTACAAAAATATGAGAGAGGGAATAAAATGACTTTCCCAAAATAAAGAAATATTGAGGATCAAATAATAAAATCAAATAAGATTTTATTTCGGAGTTTTTCGGTGTTTTATTTGAATTTAGGAAAAATATGCGCTTTTCAAAATTGCATTTAGGTCCCAAATAAATGTTCACCTTGTGCGGCTTGATTTTAGAAGCCCGTGAAAATTTATTTCGGAATTTTTGGAGTCCGTTTAGTATTTCTTTTTATTTTTCTTCTGCGCGTAATATTTAAAAAAAACACGCACCGACCTAATCGGGCCGTGTCCGCCTGGGACTCTGGCACGGCAGGCTTTATAAGCCGGCGCAGCCCACCCGGGGCAAACTTTTCGCTCGTTTATTGGAATCAGGCGACTCAAGCGCCTGGAGTTTCGTCTCGAAACCCTCTATCCGTTTAAGCAACTTAAACAAGATTTTGCTACTGTAAAATTTGCCCTAGATCCAGATTAGTAGAACGAAGTTGTTTTCTTTCGCCGTTTGACTTTCGTCGCTTCGTTCGATTTGATTCTTTTTGCCAACCGGAGTTCTTAAGTTGAACCTTCTGGTTAGATCTCTTATTCGAGTTTTACCTATGCATTAGATGAGTACTTATTGTATGCTTGTTTGTTTGTCTGCGATAGAGTACCCGGAGTGCGCGCTTGTTACCTTGAATATCTAGGTTTCCCGGATCATCAGCAAGGCAAGTAACACTTTGATCATACCTTTCCTACTACCCAGTTTTATTGCATTAGATCAATCCTCACACATTGCATGGTTAGGTTCTAATTAAATTATGGGATGGGAAGTAGATGTGGTAGTACCTATTACCTGTTTATTATCAAACCTTTGGGAGTTACTTCTACGTTTGCTTATTATGCCATGCTATGCTAGTAGACGTGGATTGGTTGAGTGATATCCATGATAGATGTGAGTTTTGTTAATTAATGGTTTATCTAAGGTGGAAACTTAAACACACATCTGGGTGGATTGAGGCACCTGGGTATTCCAGGACTTGCCTGTTTTATTTTGGACCGCCACCCAAGCTCAAAGGGATCATGAGACTATTCATACTAGAAACTTCCGTGTGCAGCCACAAGCTATTATGGGCTCTAGCATAGTTGACTAAGTCGTGCGAACTCTTACAGTAGTAGACTAGCAGATGTAGGGGATGTAGGTGGTACGGTCTACCCGATCGTAAGGTGCTAGCGCTTCTGAAAGACTATGTCTCGGTCATCCGTCTTCTCAAACACTCTGTAGTGCGAGAAACCCAACGGAGGCGATCGAGTCTTGTGGGGAAAAGTGCGCAAACCTCTGCAGAGTGTAATAAACTAATCATGGTTAGCCGTGTCCCCGGTTATGGACATCTTGAGTATCTAGTACTTGGATTATCATGTGAATCTCAACATGTTACTCTAAATTAATTTTGTTGGGTTTTGTTTAATGATGATGCTTAATTGGGATTGAGAATGCTGTCAACCATTCTCAATGTTTAACAACTACCATGATATTTAAATAAATTTATTCCTTTGTAGTAGGGAAAAATTGGCTTTACGCAAAACTGTAACCATAGAGCTTTCCACCAGCCAAATATGCATATAGTATAGCTGTTTCATTCCATTACTCTCTATGTGTTACCTTGCCAGCATATTCCATGTGCTGACCCGTTTCGGGCTGCAACGTTAATGTTGCATACTTTTCAGACGACGATTAAGGAGTTTTAGGTCGTGGTCCTATACTCAGTGATGCCGTTGGAGTTGATGGACTCACTTATCTTCCAAGCCTTCCGCTGTTATCGTTATTAGATGGCCTTAAGCCATATTTATTGTAATAAGTTCTCTTTTGAGACACTCGATGTAATAAGTGTGTGATTGCTACTCTGCTATAAATCCTCCGAGTACTGTGTGGTGTCAGCATTACTGATCCAGGGATGACACCGGAGCACAAAGATCAGACTGTTTGAGGTCTGGTCGCTACACAAAGCAAGATAAGATGCATAAAAGATAAACATCACATGCAATCAATATAAGTGATATGATATGGCCATCATCATCTTGTGCTTGTGATCTCCATCTCCGAAGCACCGTCATGATCACCATCGTCACCGGCGTGGCACCTTGATCTCCATCGTAGCATCGTTGTCGTCTCGCCAATCTTATGCTTCCATGACTATTGCTACCGCTTAGTGATAAAGTAAAGCATTACAGGGTGATTGCATTGCATACAATAAAGCGACAACCATATGGCTCCTGCCAGTTGCCGATAACTCGGTTAAAAAACATGATCATCTCATACAATAAAATATAGCATCATGCCTTGACCATATCACATCACAACATGCCCTGCAAAAACAAGTTAGACGTCCTCTACTTTGTTGTTGCAAGTTTTACGTGGCTGCTACGGGCTTAGCAAGAACCGTTCTTACCTACGCATCAAAACCACAACGATAGTTTATCAAGTTGGTGCTGTTTTAACCTTCGCAAGGACCGGGCGTAGCCACACTCGGTTCAACTAAAGTTGGAGAAACTAACACCCGCCAGCCACCTGTGTGCAAAGCACGTCGGTAGAACCAGTCTCGTGTAAGCGTACGTGTAATGTCGGTCCGGGCCGCTTCATCCAACAATACCGCCGAACCAAAGTATGACATGCTGGTAAGCAGTATGACTTATATCGCCCACAACTCACTTGTGTTCTACTCGTGCATATGACATCTACGCATAAAACCTGGCTCGGATGCCACTGTTGGTGAACGTAGTAATTTCAAAAATTTCCTACACACACGCAGGATCATGGTGATGCATAGCAACGAGAGGGGAGAGTGTTGTCTACATACCCTTGTAGACTGTTCGCGGAAGCGTTATATCAACGTGGTTGATGTAGTAGTATGTCTTCACGATCCGACCAATCCAAGTACCGAAAGCATGGCACCTCCGAGTTCTGCACATGTTCGGCTCGGTGATGTCCTCGCCTTCTCGATCCAGCAAGAGGGGCGAAGTAGTAGATGAGTTCCGGCAGCACGATGGCATGGTGACGGTGTTGGTGAAGAACAATCTCCGTAGGGCTTCGCCTAAGCACTACGAAAACTATGACGGAGGATAAACTAGAGGGGACGGGGTTGCTGGCACACGGCTTGGTGTTTCTTGATGTGTCTTTGGTGCTAGCCCTGCCCCTCTATTTATATGTTGAGCCCTGGGGCCGAAACTTGGAGCACAAGCCTCCTCAAAGTCGGTTTTGCCCGAAAGGCAAGAGTCCCACTCGGACTCCATGACCAAACGCCACAATCCTTGGCGTCTAGCCCAGACGCCATGGGCCTCGGCGTCTGGCCTGGTCTCCGGCGTTTGGCCCCCTGGCCTCCGCAAAACTCCTTTTGCACCGACTTATAGCCCCATGGGCCTGACCCCTTGGCCAAACCATATCATCCAATATATGAATCTTTACCTCCGGACCATTCCGGAGCTCCTCGTCATGTCCGTGATCTCATCCGGGACTCCAAACAACATTCGCTCACCAACATACATAACTCATATAATACTATATCATCAACGAACATTAAGCGTGCGGACCCTACGGGTTCGAGAACTATGTAGACATGACCGAGACACCTCTCTGGTCAATAACCAATAGCGGGACCTGGATACCCATATTTGCTCCTACATATTCTACGAAGATCTTTATCGGTCAGACCGCATAACAACATACGTTGTTCCCTTTGTCATCGGTATGTTACTTGCCCGAGATTCGATCGTCGGTATCCAATACCTAGTTCAATCTCGTTACCGGCAAGTCTCTTTACTCGTTCCGTAATACATCATCCCGCAACTAACTCATTAGTTGCAATGCTTGCAAGGCTTATAGTGATGTGCATTACCGAGTGGGCCCATAGATACCTCTCCGACAATCGGAGTGACGAATCCTAATCTCGAAATACGCCAACCCAACAAGTACCTTCGGAGACACCTGTAATGCTCCTTTATAATCACCCAGTTACGTTGTGACGTTTGGTGGCACACAAAGTGTTCCTCCGGTAAACGGGAGTTGCATAATCTCATAGTCATAGGAACATGTATAAGTCATGAAGAAAGCAATAACAACAAACTAAATGATCAAGTGCTAAGCTAACGGAATGGGTCAAGTCAATCACATCATTCTCCTAATGATGTGATCCCGTTAATCAAATGACAACTCATGTCTATGGTTAGGAAACTTAAGCATCTTTGATCAACGAGCTAGTCAAGTAGAGGCATACTAGTGACACTCTGTTTGTCTATGTATTCACACATGTATTATGTTTCCGGTTAATACAATTCTAGCATGAATAATAAACATTTATCATGAAATAAGGAAATAAATAATAACTTTATTATTGCCTCTAGGGCATATTTCCTTCAGTATGGGCACTCCCCTTGGCTTCCGCCAAGCTTGGGGGAGGTGCCCCGGTGTCGTATCATCCCCGCTATCCCTTGCCTTTACTTATTTTAGTTTGAACCTTTGCTTTAGATGAATAAAAGTTTAGTTTGATCCTTTCTTTTCGAGAGTTTCCTCGGTGATCTATCCTTGTAATCATGTGCGAAATATATAATAAAGTTTAGTTTGAGTTTTTGCTTTCTTTATTTTCATGTTGCAAGTAAAAGAAAGGAAACAAATAAAAAGAAAGGAAACTAATAAAAATAAAGGAAACAAATAAAAAGAAAGGAAATAAATGAAAAATATCATATGCTAATCTTATGGTAGGTGATGACACCATATAAGGAAAAGTATAAGTAGAAAATTTTATTAGAGATTGACAAACATAGCATTAGTCAATGATGCAACTCATGAAAGAATTAATAAGGGAAGAGAAGATTCACATGTAAATATACTATCCTAGAAATCTTTTGTGATTGTGAGCCCTCATCAAAATATTATATGTCAAAATTGTTGATGTAGGACAAGGAAGACAACCTAATGATTCATGTTTGTTTATATTCACATAGAAGTCATATTTTCATAGATCCTTTAACATGTGGTGCTTGCCCCCTATCTTTGCTAGCTAAAAATTCCGCACTAAGTAGAGATACTACTTGTGCATCCAAAAACCCTTAAACCCAAATCTTATTTTCAAGAGTCCACCATACCTACCTAGGGATTGAGCAAGATCCCTCAAGTAAGTTGTCATCGGTGCAAAAAGGCAATAAAAATGCTTCTAAAAGTGTGAGATCATTTACTGTAAGAGAAAATTGAGCATTGCAGGAACTTGTGATGGTGAAGAATAAAAGCGGCAGACTACATAATAAAGGTCGCTATCACAAGGGGCAATGCAACGTGGCGTTCTTTTGCATTAAGGGGTTGAGCATATAAACAAATAAGCGCATGGCAACCACTGCTTCCCTCAGCGAAGGCCTCTCTTTTACTTTTATGTATTTACTTTTATGCAAAGAGTCAAAGTTTTCTCTCTTTTCCTTTTTATTTTATCCTTTGGCAAGCATCATGTGGTGAGGAAAGATCTAGGCACATATGTCCAGTTGAATATAGATAACATGAGTTATTATTGTTGACATCACCCTTGAGCAGAATAGGTTGGGAGGTGAAACTACAAGCCCCTATATTTATACGTTTCCGGTTGAAATGTTTTGCTCATGTGTACGTGGTGAGTGTCACATAACTGGGTACTTGATTGAAACGTTGGGAGGTGAAGTAAAAACAAGCAAAAACAGCAACTGGCACTATGTCAATAGGTTAGTCCCAAAAAATGATATAAAGTTGCTATAAAATGATTGTAAGACATCCAAGAATGATAATATAACAGCATGGAACAATAAAAAATTATAGATACGTTGGAGATGTATCAGCACCCCCAAGCTTAATTGTTGCTCGTCCTCGAGTAGGTAAATGATAAAAATAGAATTTTTGATGTGGAATGCTGCCTAACAAGTTCATCGCATATTCTTTTCTTTGTAGCATGGACATTTGGACTTTTATATGATTCAAAGCAATAGTCTAGTTTTGACATGAAGATTTCAATACTCAAGCCTATCAACAAGCAACCATGTCTTTCAAAATATCAACACTAAAGCAAGTTGTCCCTAGCCCATTATGCTCAATCATTGATCCATTCATGAAACACACTTGCATATTAGCTACACCCAATGCTCAAGTACGATCATAGTGCCCCTTAGTTGGTGCTTTATAAGAGAAGATGGAGACCCAAATAAAAAAATTGCATAAAGTGAATAGAAAGGCCATTCGCAAAGGGAAGTAGGGATTTGTAGAGGTGCCAGAGCTCAAAGCGAAAAAGATAGAGATAAAACATTTTGGTTGGCATGTTTTTCCTGTCAACAAAAACGATCGAGTAGTTCCCAATACTTTCCATGCTAGATATATCTGAAGGAAATATGCCCTAGAGGCAATAATAAAGTTATTATTTATTTCCTTATGATCATGATAAATGTTTATTATTCATGCTAGAATTGTATTAACCGGAAACATAATACATGTGTGAATACATAGACAAACAAAGTGTCACTAGTATGCATCTACTAGACTAGCTCATTAATCAAAGATGGTTATGTTTCCTAACCATGAACAATGAGTTGTTATTTGATTAATGAGGTCACATCATTAGTTGAATGATCTGATTGACATGACCCATTCCATTAGCTTAGCACCCGATCGTTTAGTATGTTGCTATTGCTTTTCTTCATGACTTATACATATTCCTATGACTATGAGATTATGCAACTCCCGTTTGCCAGAGGAACACTTTGGGTGCTACCAAACGTCACAACGTAACTGGGTGATTATAAAGGAGCATTACAGGTGTCTCCGAAGCTAGATGTTGGGTTGGCGTATATCGAGATTAGGATTTGTCACTCCGATTGTCGGAGAGGTATCTCTGGGCCCTCTCGGTAATACACATCACATAAGCCTTGCAAGCACTACAACTAATATGTTAGTTGTGAGATGATGTATTACGGAACGAGTAAAGAGACTTGCCGGTAACGAGATTGAACTAGGTATTGGATACCGACGATCGAATCTCGGGCAAGTAACATACCGATGACAAAGGGAACAACGTATGTTGTTATGCGGTCTGACCGATAAAGATCTTCGTAGAATATGTAGGAGCCAATATGGGCATCCAGGTCCCGCTATTGGTTATTGATCGGAGACATGTCTCGGTCATGTCTACATTGTTCTCGAACCCGTAGGGTCCGCACGCTTAAGGTTACGATGACAGTTACATTATGAGTTTATGCATTTTGATGTACCGAAGGTTGTTCGGAGTCCCGGATGTGATCACGGACATGACGAGGAGTCTCGAAATGGTCCAGACGTAAAGATTGATATATTGGAAGCCTATGTTTGGACATCGGAAGTGTTTCGGGTGAAATCGGGATTTTACCGGAGTACCGGGAGGGTTACCGGAACCCCCCAGGAGCTATATGGGCCATAGTGGGCCTTAGTGGAAAAGAGAAGGGGCTGCCCTAGATGGGCTGCGCGCCTCCCCCCTTCCCCTAGTCCTATTAGGACTAGGAGAGGTGGCCGGCCCCCTCCTCCTCTTTTCCCCCTCCGCGAATCCTATTCCGACTAGGATTGGGGGGGAATCCTACTCCTAGAGGGAGTAGGACTCTCCTGCGCCCTCCTCCTTGGCCAGCCAGCCTCCCCCCCTCTACTCCTTTATATACGGAGGCAGGGGGCACCTCTAGACACACAAGTTGATCCACGTGATCTATTCCTTAGCCGTGTGCGGTGCCCCCTGCCACCATATACCTCGATAATACTGTAGCGGAGTTTAGGCGAAGCCCTGCTGCTGTAGTACATCAAGATCGTCACCATGCCGTCGTGCTGACGGAACTCTTCCCCAACACTTTGCTGGATCGGAGTCCGGGGATCGTCATCGAGCTGAACGTGTGCTCGAACTCGGAGGTGCCGTAGTTTCGGTGCTTGATCGGTTGGATCGTGAAGACGTACGACTACTTCCTCTACGTCGTGTCATCGCTTCCGCAGTCGGTCTGCGTTGGGTACGTAGACAACACTCTCCCCCTCGTTGCTATGCATCACATGATCTTGCGTGTGCGTAGGAAAATTTTTGAAATTACTACGAAACCCAACAGTGGTATCCGAGCCTAGGTTATTTATGTTGATGTTATATGCACGAGTAGAACACAAGTGAGTTGTGGACGATACAAGTCATACTGCCTACCAGCATGTCATACTTTGGTTCGGCGGTATTGTTGGACGAGACGACCCGGACCAACCTTACGCGTACGCTTACGCGAGACCGGTTCCCTCGGCGTGCTTTGCACAGAGATGGCTTGCGGGCGACTGTCTCTCCAACTTTAGTTGAACCAAGTATGGCTACGCCCGGTCCTTGCGAAGGTTAAAACGGAGTCTATTTGACAAACTATCGTTGTGGTTTTGATGCATAGGTGAGATTGGTTCTTACTTAAGCCCGTAGCAGCCACGTAAAACATGCAACAACAAAGTAGAGGACGTCTAACTTGTTTTTGCAGGGCATGTTGTGATGTGATATGGTCAAGGCATGATGCTGAATTTTATTGTATGAGATGATCATGTTTTTTAACCGAGTTATCGGCAACTGGCAGGAGCCATATGGTTGTCGCTTTATTGTATGCAATGCAATCGCGATGTAATGCTTTACCTTATTACTAACCGGTAGTGATAGTTGTGGAAGCATAAGATTGGCGAGACGACAACGATGCTACGATGGAGATCAAGGTGTCGCGCCGGTGACGATGGTGATCATGACGGTGCTTCGGAGATGGAGATCACAGGCACAAGATGATGATGGCCATATCATATCACTTATATTGATTGCATGTGATGTTTATCTTTTATGCATCTTATCTTGCTTTGATTGACGGTAGCATTATAAGATGATCTCTCACTAAAGTATCAAGAAGTGTTCTCCCTGAGTATGCACCGTTGCGAAAGTTCTTCGTGCTGAGACACCACGTGATGATCGGGTGTGATAGGCTCTACGTTCAAATACAACGGGTGCAAAACAGTTGCGCACGCAGAATACTCAGGTTATACTTGACGAGCCAAGCATATACAGATATGGCCTCGGAACACGGAGACCGAAAGGTCGAGCGTGAATCATATAGTAGATATGATCAACATAATGATGTTCACCGATGAAACTACTCCATCTCACGTGATGATCGGACATGGTTTAGTTGATTTGGATCACGTGATCACTTAGAGGATTAGAGGGATGTCTATCTAAGTGGGAGTTCTTAAGTAATATGATTAATTGAACTTAAATTTATCATGAACTTAGTACCTGATAGTATCTTGCTTGTTTATGTTGATTGTAGATAGATGGCTCGTGCTGTTGTTCCATTGAATTTTAATACGTTCCTTGAGAAAGCAAAGTTGAAAGATGATGGTAGCAATTACACGGACTGGGTCCGTAACTTGAGGATTATCCTCATTGCTGCACAGAAGAATTACATCCTGGAAGCACCGCTGGGTGCCAGGCCTGCTGCAGGAGCAACGCCAGATGTTATGAACGTCTGGCAGAGCAAAGTTGATGACTACTCGATAGTTCAGTGTGCCATGCTTTACGGCTTAGAATCGGGACTTCAACGATGTTTTGAACGTCATGGGGCATATGAGATGTTCCAGGAGTTGAAGTTGATATTTCAAGCAAATGCCCGGATTGAGAGATATGAAGTCTCCAATAAGTTCTATAGCTGCAAGATGGAGGAGAACAGTTCTGTCAGTGAGCATATACTCAAAATGTCTGGGTATAATAATCACTTGATTCAATTGGGAGTTAATCTTCCAGATGATTGCGTCATTGACAGAATTCTCCAATCACTGCCACCAAGCTACAAGAGCTTCATGATGAACTATAATATGCAAGGGATGAACAAGACTATTCCCGAGCTCTTCACGATGCTGAAAGCTGCGGAGGTAGAAATCAAGAAAGAGCATCAAGTGTTGATGGTCAACAAGACCACTAGTTTCAAGAAAAAGGGCAAAGGAAAGAAGAAGGGGAACTTCAAGAAGAACGGCAAGCCAGTTGCTGCTCAAGAGAAGAAACCCAAGTCTGGACCTAAGCCTGAAACTGAGTGCTTCTACTGCAAGCAGACTGGTCACTGGAAGCGGAACTGCCCCAAGTATTTGGCGGATAAGAAGGATGGCAAAGTGAACAAAGGTATATGTGATATACATGTTATTGATGTGTACCTTACTAATGCTCGCAGTAGCACCTGGGTATTTGATACTGGTTCTGTTGCTAATATTTGCAACTCGAAACAGGGGCTACGGATTAAGCGAAGATTGGCTAAGGACGAGGTGACGATGCGCGTGGGAAACGGTTCCAAAGTCGATGTGATCGCAGTCGGCACGCTACCTCTACATCTACCTTCGGGATTAATATTAGACCTAAATAATTGTTATTTGGTGCCAGCGTTGAGCATGAACATTATATCTGGATCTTGTTTAATGCGAGACGGTTATTCATTTAAATCAGAGAATAATGGTTGTTCTATTTATATGAGTAATATCTTTTATGGTCATGCACCCTTGAAGAGTGGTCTATTCTTATTGAATCTCGATAGTAGTAATACACATATTCATAATGTTGAAGCCAAAAGATGCAGAGTTGATAATGAAAGTGCAACTTATTTGTAGCACTATCGTTTAGGTCATATCGGTATAAAGCGCATGAAGAAACTCCATACTGATGGACTTTTGGAACCACTTGATTATGAATCACTTGGTACTTGCGAACCGTGCCTCATGGGCAAGATGACTAAAACACCATTCTCTGGTACTATGGAGAGAGCAACAGATTTGTTGGAAATCATACATACCGATGTATGTGGTCCGATGAATATTGAAGCTCGTGGCGGATATCGTTATTTTCTCACCTTCACAGATGATTTAAGCAGATATGGGTATATTTACTTAATGAAACACAAATCTGAAACATTTGAAAGGTTCAAAGAATTTCAGAGTGAAGTTGAAAATCATCATAACAAGAAAATAAAGTTTCTACGATCTGATCGTGGAGGAGAATATTTGAGTTACGAGTTTGGTGTACATTTGAAAAACTGTGAAATAGTTTCGCAACTCACGCCACCCGGAACACCACAACGTAATGGTGTGTCCGAACGTCGTAATCGTACTTTACTAGATATGGTGCGATCTATGATGTCTCTTACTGATTTACCACTATCATTTTGGGGTTATGCTTTAGAGATGGCCGCATTCACGTTAAATAGGGCACCATCAAAATCCGTTGAGACGACGCCTTATGAACTGTGGTTTGGCAAGAAACCAAAGTTGTCGTTTCTTAAAGTTTGGGGCTGCGATGCTTATGTGAAAAAGCTTCAACCTGATAAGCTCGAACCCAAATCGGAGAAATGTGTCTTCATAGGATATCCAAAGGAAACTATTGGATACACCTTCTATCACAGATCCGAAGGCAAGACTTTTGTTGCTAAATTCGGAAACTTTCTTGAGAAGGAGTTTCTCTCGAAAGAAGTGAGTGGGAGGAAAGTAGAACTTGACGAGGTAACTGTACCTACTCCCTTGTTGGAAAGTAGTACATCACAGAAAATTGTTTCTGCGACACCTACACCAATAAGTGAGGAAGTTAATGATAATGATCATGAAACTTCAGAACAAGATACTACTGAACCTCGTAGATCAACCAGAGTAAGATCCGCACCAGAGTGGTACGGTAATCCAGTTCTGGAAGTCATGCTACTAGATCATGATGAACCTACGAACTATGAAGAAGCGATGGTGAGCCCAGATTCCGCAAAGTGGCTTGAAGCAATGAAATCTGAGATGGGATCCATGTATGAGAACAAAGTATGGACTTTGGTTGACTTGCCCGATGATCGGCAAGCAATTGAGAATAAATGGATCTTCAAGAAGAAGACTGACGCTGATGGTAATGTTACTGTCTACAAAGCTCGACTTGTCGCAAAAGGTTTTCGACAAGTTCAAGGGATTGACTACGATGAGACCTTCTCACCCGTAGCGATGCTTAAGTCCGTCCGAATCATGTTAGCGATTGTCGCATTTTATGATTATGAAATTTGGCAGATGGATGTCAAAACTGCATTCCTGAATGGATTTCTGGAAGAAGAGTTGTATATGATGCAACCGGAAGGTTTTGTCGATCCAAAGGGAGCTAACAAAGTGTGCAAGCTCCAGCGATCCATTTATGGACTGGTGCAAGCCTCTCGGAGTTGGAATAAACGTTTTGATAGTGTGATCAAAGCATTTGGTTTTATACAGACTTTCGGAGAAGCCTGTATTTATAAGAAAGTGAGTGGGAGCTCTGTAGCATTTCTAATATTATATGTGGATGACATATTGCTAATTGGAAATGATATAGAATTTCTGGATAGCATAAAGGGATACTTGAATAAAAGTTTTTCAATGAAAGACCTCGGTGAAGCTGCTTACATATTAGGCATTAAGATCTATAGAGATAGATCAAGACGCTTAATTGGACTTTCACAAAGCACATACCTTGACAAAATTTTGAAAAAGTTCAAAATGGATCAAGCAAAGAAAGGGTTCTTGCCTGTGTTACAAGGTGTGAAATTGAGTAAGACTCAATGCCCGACCACTGCAGAAGGTAGAGAGAATATGAAAGATGTTCCCTATGCATCAGCCATAGGATCTATCATGTATGCAATGCTGTGTACCAGACCTGATGTGTGCCTTGCTATAAGTTTAGCAGGGAGGTACCAAAGTAATCTAGGAATGGATCACTGGACAGCGGTCAAGAACATCCTGAAATACCTGGAAAGGACTAAGGATATGTTTCTCGTATATGGAGGTGACAAAGAGCTCACCGTAAAAGGTTACGTTGATGCAAGCTTTGACACTGATCCGGACGATTCTAAATCGCAAACCGGATACGTGTTTACATTAAACGGTGGAGCTGTCAGTTGGTGCAGTTCTAAACAAAGCGTCGTAGCGGGATCTACATGTGAAGCGGAGTACATAGCTGCTTCGGAAGCAGCGAACGAAGGAGTCTGGATGAAGGAGTTGATATCCGATCTAGGTGTCATACCTAATGCATTGGGTCCAATGAAAATCTTTTGTGACAATACTGGTGCAATTGCCTTGGCAAAGGAATCCAGATTTCACAAAAGGACCAAACACATCAAGAGACGCTTCAACTCCATCCGGGATCTAGTCCAGGTGGGAGACATAGAGATTTGCAAGATACATACGGATCTGAATGTTGCAGACCCGTTGACTAAGCCTCTTCCACGAGCAAAACATGATCAGCACCAAAGCTCCATGGGTGTTAGAATCATTACTGTGTAATCTAGATTATTGACTCTAGTGCAAGTGGGAGACTGAAGGAAATATGCCCTAGAGGCAATAATAAAGTTATTATTTATTTCCTTATGATCATGATAAATGTTTATTATTCATGCTAGAATTGTATTAACCGGAAACATAATACATGTGTGAATACATAGACAAACAAAGTGTCACTAGTATGCCTCTACTAGACTAGCTCATTAATCAAAGATGGTTATGTTTCCTAACCATGAACAATGAGTTGTTATTTGATTAATGAGGTCACATCATTAGTTGAATGATTTGATTGACATGACCCATTCCATTAGCTTAGCACCCAATCGTTTAGTATGTTGCTATTGCTTTTCTTCATGACTTATACATGTTCCTATGACTATGAGATTATGCAACTCCCGTTTGCCAGAGGAACACTTTGGGTGCTACCAAACGTCACAACGTAACTGGGTGATTATAAAGGAGCATTACAGGTGTCTCCGAAGGTAGATGTTGGGTTGGCGTATATCGAGATTAGGATTTGTCACTCCGATTGTCGAAGAGGTATCTCTGGGCCCTCTCGGTAATACACATCACATAAGCCTTGCAAGCACTACAACTAATATGTTAGTTGTGAGATGATGTATTACGGAACGAGTAAAGAGACTTGCCGGTAACGAGATTGAACTAGGTATTGGATACCGACGATCGAATCTCGGGCAAGTAACATACCGATGACAAAGGGAACAACATATGTTGTTATGCGGTCTGACCGATAAAGATCTTCGTAGAATATGTAGGAGCCAATATGGGCATCCAGGTCCCGCTATTGGTTATTGACCGGAGACGTGTCTCGGTCATGTCTACATTGTTCTCGAACCCGTAGGGTCCGCACGCTTAAGGTTACGATGACAGTTACATTATGAGTTTATGCATTTTGATGTACCGAAGGTTGTTCGGAGTCCCGGATGTGATCACGGACATGACGAGGAGTCTCGAAATGGTCCAGACGTAAAGATTGATATATTGGAAGCCTATGTTTGGACATCGGAAGTGTTCCGGGTGAAATCGGGATTTTACCGGAGTACCGGGAGGGTTACCGGAACCCCCTGGGAGCTATATGGGCCATAGTGGGCCTTAGTGGAAAAGAGAAGGGGCTGCCCTAGATGGGCTGTGCGCCTCCCCCCTTCCCCTAGTCCTATTAGGACTAGGAGAGGTGGCCGGCCCCCTCCTCCTCTTTTCCCCCTCCGCGAATCCTATTCCGACTAGGATTGGGGGGGAATCCTACTCCTAGAGGGAGTAGGACTCTCCTGTGCCCTCCTCCTTGGCCGGCCAGCCTCCCCCCTCTACTCCTTTATATACGGAGGCAGGGGGCACCTCTAGACACACAAGTTGATCCACGTGATCTATTCCTTAGCCGTGTGCGGTGCCCCCTGCCACCATATACCTCGATAATACTGTAGCGGAGTTTAGGCGAAGCCCTGCTGCTGTAGTACATCAAGATCGTCACCACGCCGTCGTGCTGACGGAACTCTTCCCCGACACTTTGCTGGATCGGAGTCCGGGGATCTTCATCGAGCTGAACGTGTGCTCGAACTCGGAGGTGCCGTAGTTTCGGTGCTTGATCGGTTGGATCGTGAAGACGTACGACTACTTCCTCTACGTCGTGTCATCGCTTCCGCAGTCGGTCTGCGTTGGGTACGTAGACAACACTCTCCCCCTTGTTGCTATGCATCACATGATCTTGCGTGTGCGTAGGAAAATTTTTGAGATTACTACAAAACCCAACAATATCATGGGTGGTTCCCAAATAGAAAATAAAGTTTATTCCTTTTTCCACCATACTTTCACTTTCCATGGCTAACCGTATCCACGGGTGCCGTCCATACCAACAATTTCCAAGGAATTTATTATTTGACAACTAAAACGTCCATTTTGCGTCATGTTTTCCTATTGTTATTTATGATGTTTTTATCCATAATAATGCTTTTTGGAGTAATTCTAATGCCTTTTCTCTAATTATGCAAGGTATACACAAAGAGGGAGAATCCCGGCAGCTGGAAATCTGGACCTGGAAAAGCTACATCAGGCTACCTATTCTGCACAACTCCAAACAAGCTGAAACTTCATGGAGGATTTTTATGGAATGTATGAAGAACATTGGAGCAAATAAGTACCAGAGGGGCCCACCAGGTGGGCACAACCCACCTGGGCGCACCAGGGACACCATGCGTGCACTGGTGGGTTGTGCTCACCCAGGCCCACCTCCGGTGCCCATCTTATGGTATATAAGTCATTTTGACCTATAAAAAATAAGGAGAGGACTTTTAGGACGGAGTGCCGCCGTCTCGAGGCGGAACTTGGGCAAGAGCACTTCTGCCCTCCGGCGGAGCGATTCCGCCGGGGGAACTTACCTCCCGGAGAGGGAAATCATCGTCATCATCATCACCAACAACTCTCCCATCTTGGGGAGGGCAATCCCCATCAACATCTTCAACAACACCATCTCATCTCAAACCCTAGTTCATCTCTTGTGTTCAATCTTGTTACTGGAACTATAGATTGGTGCTCGTGGGTGACTAGTAGTGTTGATTACATCTTGTAGTTGATTACTATATGGTTTATTTGGTGGAAGATTATACGTTCAGATCCAATATGCTATTTAATACCCCTCTTATCTTGAGCATGATTATCATTTGTGAGTAGTTACTTTTGTTCTTGAGGTCACGGGAGAAATCATGTTGCAAGTAATCTTGTGAACTTGATATGTGTTCGATATTTTGATAGTATGTATGTTGTGATTCCCTTGGTGGTGTCATGTGAACATCGACTACATGAAAATTCACCATATTTGGGCCTAAGGAAATGCATTGTGGAGTAGCAATTAGATGATGGGTTGCAAGAGTGACAGAAGCTTAAACCCCAGTTTATGCACTATTCCCTAAGGGACCGATTGGATCCAAAAGTTTAATGCTATGGTTAGAATTTATTCTTAATACTTTTCTTGTAGTTGCGGATGCTTGAGGGAGGGTTAATCATAAGTAGGAGGCTTGTTCAAGTAATAACAACACCTAAGTAGCGGTCCACCCACATATCAAATTATCAAAGTAGCGAACACAAATCAAACCAACATGGTGAAAGTGACTAGATGAAAATCCCGTGTACCCTCAAGAACGTTTTGCTTATCATAAGAAACCGTTTTGGCCTGTCCTTTGCATCAAATGTATTGGGCTACCTTGCTACACTTTTTCTACTATTATTGTTACTTGCTCGTTACAAATTATCTTGCTATCAAACTACTTTGTTACTTACAATTGCAGCACTTGGAGCCATTACCTTGCTGAAAACCACTTGTCATTTCCTTCTGCTCCTCATTGGGTTCGACACTCTTACTTATAAAAAAGAGCTACAATTGATCCCCTATACTTGTGGGTCATCAACAACATAAAGTAAATTCATTTATCATTTTGGGACTGGGCATCCCTGATGCCTTTGCCGTACTCTCGTGCAATGACAAGTAATGAACACTCATCTTGAGAATAACACATCTAGCATGGAAATATATCAACCACCTCCTACCGTTTCATGAAAGGTACGAGCACCCAAAAGAGAAATTTACTATGAAAATTAGAGATGGCGCATACAAATTTGCTTAGAACGGCAAAAGAATACCGCATATAGGTAGGTATAGTGGACTCATATGGCAAAAATGGTTTAAAGGATTTTGGATGCACAAGTAGTGATCATACTTAGTGCAAATGAAGGCTAGCAAAAGATTGAGAAGCATCCAACCAAGAAACGAAAAATCTCATAAGCGAGCATTAAGCATAACTAACACCGAATAATGCACCACAAGTAGGATGTAATTTCATTGGATAACTATTGGCTTTCGTGCTTGCATAGGGAATCACAAACCTTAACACCAATATTCTAACTAAAGCATAATTACTCATCAACATGACTCACGTATTATATCATCATATCGCAAAAATATTACAAGGAATCAAGTTTATTTTGTCCAATGGTCTTCATGAAAGTTTTTATTATATCCCTCTTGAATGTCTATCACTTTGGGACTAATTTCATATGTTGCTTTTGATAGCTCAAACAAATCTAAGTGAAGAACATGAGCATAAAAATTTCTTTCTCAAAATAATTTAAGTGAAGCATGAGAGAATTCCTTAAATTTTTTACTAACTCTCAAATAAATCTAAGTTAAGTATGAGAGCATTTCTTCAAAACTAATAAAGCACACCATGCTCAAAAAGATATAAGTGAAGCACTAGAGAAATTCCATAGCTCATAAAAGATTTAAGTGAAGCATAGAGAGCAATTCTAACAAGTCATAGCATAATTTTGGCTCTCTCAAAATAGGTGTGTCCAGTAAGGATAGATGACTAAAAATAGAAAGAAAACAAGCAAAGACTCATATCATACAAGACGCTCAAAGCAAAACTCATGATATGTGACAAATAAAAATATAGCTCCAAGTAAAATACTGATGGTCGTTAGAAGAAAGAGGGGATGCCACTCGGGCATCCCCAAGCTTAGTTGCTTTCTTCTCTTTAGATAATAGCTTGGGATGCCATGGGCAGCCCCAAGATTAGGCTCTTCTTACTCCTTATTCCTTCATCCATCATATATAATATCACCCAGAAATTGAAAACTTCAATCACACAAAACTTAACAAAACCTTCGTGAGATCTGTTAGTATAACAAAGCAAATCACTACTATAAGTATTGTTGCAAACCCATTCATATTTTATTTTTGCATTCTACTATATTCCAACTTTGCTAAAGCTTGCACCCTCCAATACAAACCATATATTCATCAAAATAAGAACGCAACACAAAGAAAATAGAATTTGTCAAAAACATAACAGTCTGTAGCAAACTGAATACTTATAATACTTTTGTAACTCTAAACATTCTGAAAAATTAGGAAACATTGGGCAATTTATATATTAATCTTCTGCAAAAGAATCAGTATTTTATCGCGCTTCTATTAAAAATGAGAATTATTTTTGTGAGCGCAAAAATTTCTGTTTTTCAGCAAGATCAAATAAACTATCACCCAACATGATCCAAAGGCTTTACTTGGCACAAACACTAATTAAAACATAAAAACACAATCATAACAGTAGCCTAATTGTCCAAACACCTAAGAACAGAAACAAAAAGACAAAAATAAATTTTATTCATTGGGTTGCCTCCCAACAAGCGATGTTGTTTTATGCCCCTAGCTAGGCATCATATTTCAACGATGCTCACACGAAATATAAGAATTGAAACACAAAGAAAGCATCATGAAACATATGAAAAACACATTTAAGTCTAGCATACTTCCTATGCATAGGAATTTATAAGCCAACAAATTATCCAGACAAGAAACATCTAAGATATGCAAAGAAGAGGAATAAAACATTGATGATCTCAACATAACGAGAGGTAATTTAGTAACACAAAAATTTCAAAAACCATATTTTCCTCTCTCATAATAATTGCATGTAGGATCATAATAAAATTCAACAATATAACTATCACATAAAATATTCTCTTCATAATCCACATGCATGCAAAGTTGACACTCTTCCAAAATAGTGGGATCATCATAAAATAAAGTCATGACCTCTTTAAGCCCACTTTTATCAAAAATTTCATAAGATTGACCATTCTCCAAATACGTGGGATTATTTTTAGCTAAAGTTGACACTCTTCCAAACCCAGTTTTAATATTATCGCAAGCATATTCATCATGAGATTTAAATAAATTTTCAAGACCATAAGAATCATTATCACCCCAATCATGATCATTGCAACAAGTAGTGGACATAACAAAACAAGCATCCCCAAGCTTGGGGTTTTGCATATCACTAACACAACTGACATTAATAGAATTTGTAATAACATCATTGCAATCATGCTTTTCATTCAAGGAGCTATCATGAATCTCTTCATAAACTTCTTCATTTAACACTTCATCACAATTTCCAGATTCATAAATCTCAAGCAAAATTTCATAAAGATAATCTAGTGAATTCAATTCATTAGCAATTGGTTCAACATAATTGGGTCTTTTGAAAATATTAGCAAGTCGATGAGGATCCATATCAATAGATTTTTAGCAAGAAAATATGCAAGCAAATAAAAGACACATGGCAACACAAGTAGAGATAGCAAACAAGAGATCTGACGAGAAAAAGGCGGACGAAAAAGAGGGCGAATAAAACGGCAAATTTTTGTGAAGTGGGGGAGATGAAAATGAGAGGCAAATGGCAAATAATGTAAATTGCAAGGATATGATATTTGTGATTAGGAACCTGGTAGATGTTGATGATGTATCCCCGGCAACGGCGCCAGAAATTCCTTTTAGTGCGGCTTGAACTACGTCGGTATTTCCCCAAAGAGGAAGGGATGATGCAACACAGCTATGGTAGGTATTTCCCTCAGTGATGAGACCAAGGTTATCGAACTAGTAGGAGAACCACACAACACCATGTAAAGAGCTCCTGCACACAAAGAACAAATACTTGCAACCCGACGTAAGAGAGGGGTTGTCAATCCCTCACAGGTAAAAAGATAGGTAAAATAGTAGTAGATTGGATAAATAAATCTCGCAGGAATGCGAGATAAAATAAATAATAATAAATTGCAGCAAGGTATTTTTGTATTTTTAGATTAATATATCTGAAAATAAAAGCAAATAAAAATAGATCGCGAATGCAAATATAATAAAGAACTAACCCAGGGGGCGTAGATTTCACTGGTGGCTTCTCTCAAGAAAAATAGCATACGACGGGTAAAAAAATTACTTTTGGGCAATTGATAGAACTTCAAATAATCATGACGATATCCAGGCAATGATCATTATATAGGCATCACGTCCAAGATTAGTAGACCGACTCCTGCATGCATCTACTACTATTACTCCACACATCGACCGCTATCCAGCATGCATCTAGTGTATTAAGTTCATGGAGAAACGGAATAATGCAATAAGAACGATGACATGATGTAGATAAGATCTATTTATGTAGAAATAGACCCCATATTGTTATCCTTAATAGCAACGATACATACATGTCGGTTCCCCTTCAATCAGTGGGATCAAGCACCGTAAGATCGAACCCATCACAAAGCACCTCTTCCCATGGCAAGAAAAATTGATCTAGTTGGCCTAACTAAACCAAAGATTGGAAGAATAAATAGAGGCTATAAGAAATTATGCATATAAGATATCAAAAGACTCAAATAACTTTCATGGATAAAAACATAGATCTGATCATAAACTCAAAGTTCATCGGATCCCAACAAACACACCGCAAAAAGAGTTACATCAAATAGATCTCCAAGAGACCATTGTATTGAGAATTAAAAGAGAGAGAGTAAGCCATCTAGCTACTAACTATGGACCCGTAGGTCTACAACGAACTACTCACGCATCATCGAAGAGGCACCAATGAGAATGATGAACCCCTCCGTGATGGTGTCTAGATTGCATCTGGTGGTTCTAGAACTTGCGGCGGCTGGAATTGATTTTCGTCGACTCCCATAGGGTTTCTAGAATATTGGGGTATTTATAGAACAAAGAGGCGGTGCGGGAGGCCACCGAGGTGGGCACAACCCACCTGTGCGCGCCTGGGCCCCCAGGCGCGCCCTGGAGGGTTGTGCTCCCCTCGGAGCCCTCCTCTGGTACTTCTTTGGCCCAACAGGTGTCTTGTGGTCCAAAAAAATCTCCCAAAAGTTTCGCTGCTTTTGGACTCCATTTATTATTGATTTTATTCGAAGTAAAAACCAAGCAAAAAACAGCAACTGGCACTGGGCACTATGTCAATAGGTTAGTCCCAAAAATGATATAAAGTTTCTATAAAATGATTGTAAAACATCCAAGAATGATAATATAACAGCATGGAACAATAAAAAAGTTATAGATACATTGGAGACGTATTAGCAAGCGAGTTGGAGCACACCCACTTAGTTTCTTTTGAGCTTTTATAAACTTATAGCTCTAGTGCATCCGTTGCATGCCAATCCCTACTCACTCACATTGATATCTATTGATGGGCATCTCCATAGCCCGTTGATACGCCTAGTTGATGTGGGACTATCTCCTTTTTGTCTTCTCCACAACCACTATATTCTATTCCACCTACAGTGCTATATCCATGGCTCATGCTCATGTATTACGTGAAAGTTGAAAAGGTTTGAGAACATCAAAAGTATGAAACAATTGATTGGCTTGTCACCAGGGTTATTGATACGTCTCCAACGTATCTACAATTTTTTATTGCTCCATGCTGTTATATTATCATTCCTGGATGTTTTATAATCATTTTATAGTCCTTTTATATCATTTTTTGGGACTAACCTATTGACATAGTGCCAATTGCCAGTTGCAGTTTTTTGCATTTTTTACATCACAGGAAATCAATATCAAATGGAGTCCAAACACTGCGAAACTTTTTGTGGATTTTTTATGGACCAGAAGACCACCAATGGGCCAGAGCAGCACCTGGGGGTGCCCCGAGGGGGGCACAACCCACCAGGGCGCGCCTGGGGGCCCAGGCGCACCCAGGTGGGTTGTGCCCACCTCGGTGGCCTCCCGCACCCCCTCTTTACCCTATAAATTCACAAATATTCTGAAAACCCTTGGGGTTAACCTAGATCAGAAGTTCTGCCACCGCAAGGCTTTGTAGCCACCGAAAACCAGCCTAGACCCTTTCCGGCACCCTGCCTGAGGGGGGAATCATCACCGGTGGCCATCTTCATCATCTCGGCGGCCACCACGATGAGGAGGGAGTAGTCCACCCTCGGGGCTGAGGGTTTGTACTAGTAGCTATGTGTTTAATCTGTCTCTCTCGTGTTCTTGAGATGTCACGATCTTGATGTATCGTGGGCTTTGTTAATATAGTCGGATCATATGGTGTTTTCCCCTCTCTATCTTGTTGTGATGAATTGAGTTTTTCCCTTTGACATTTTGTTGTTATCCAATTGAATACTTTCATGGATTTGAGATATATGTCTTGCAATTGAATACTTGTGGTGACAATGGGGTATCGTATTGATTCACTTGATGTATGTTTTGGCACTCAACTCGTGGATTCCCGAGGTGGCATTGGGGTAATCTATGCATAGGGGTTGATGCACGTTCTTGTCTTTGTTTCTCTAGTAGAAATCTTGGGGCACTCTTTGAAGTTCTTTGTGTTGGATTGAATATTATGAATCTGAATTTCCTTTGGTGTTATTTTAGTACAAACTCTTGGTTAGATCGATCGGAAAGAATAGCTTCGTGTTATTTTAGTACAAACTCTAGGATAGATTGATCGGAAAGAATAGCTTTGAGGTGGTTTCGTACCCTACAAACAATTCCGTCTTATGTTCTCCGCTAGATAGGAACTTTGGAGTGATTCTTCATTGCACGTTGAGGGACGGTTATATGATCCAATTATATTAGCACTGTTGAGAGATTGCACTAGCGAAAGTACGAACCCTAGGCCTCATTTTCAAGCATTGAAATACCGTTTGTGCCTGTTTACTATTTGCTATCTTGATGTTTTTATTTATTCAGATTATAAAAATATATTTCTACCATCAATATTACACTTTTATCACCATCTCTTCGCCGAACTAGTGCACCTATATAATTTGCCATTGTATTGGGTGTGTTGGGGACATAAGAGATTTCTTGTATTTGGTTGCAGGGTCGTTTGAGAGAGACCACCTTCATCCTACACCTCTCATGGATTGATAAACCTTAGGTCATCCACTTGAGGGAAAATTGCTACTGTCCTACAAAACTATGCGCTTGGAGGCCCAACACGTGCCTACAAGAATAAAGTTGCATAGTAGACATCAAGCTCTTTACTGGCGCCGTTGCCGGGGAGGTTAGGTAAACGGCACTCACATCCCGTCAACGAAGCTCTTTTCTGACGCCGTTTCTGGGGAGGTGAGTGCTTGAAGGTATACCTTTAGATCTTGCAATCGAATCTTTTAGTTTGTTGTTTTATCACTAGTTTGGCTTATAAAAAGAAAACTACAAAAATAAATGGAATTGAGGTTGCATCATATTGTTCATCTTTATAATGTATTTTGTGAAAATGATGGAAAGGAAAATTGTGCTCAATTTTTACAATAAGAATGCTATAAAATGTTTGGCATATGATCCATGAACGATGAGCATGATTGCAATGTTGTTGGTATGAACTCTTTGAAAAATATCCATGATGCTAACGATATGCAAAGCCATAAGCTTGGGGATGCTATGTTTGATGAAAATGATATTTTTAGTCCCCCAAGATTTGATGTGCAAATTCTTTATAATGATAGAATGCCTCCTATTTGTGATGATTTTATTGATGAAAGTGGATTTGGAGAGGTCATGACTTTATTTAATGATGAATCTACTATTTTGGAAGAGGTTACAATTGATTATGACAACAAAGTTCCTATATATGATGATTATAGTGATGACATATATGTTATCGAGAATAATTATAAGCATGAAACTTGTCATCATGATTCTTTTTTTCAATCCCATGATAGTTATTTTGTTGAGTTTGCTCCCGCTACTATTCATGAGAATAAATTTGCTTATGTGGAGAGTAATAAAATTTCTATGCTTGTGGATCATGAAAATAATGAATTATGTGATAGTTATATTGTGGAATTCATTCATGATGCTACTGAAATTATTATGAGAGAGGAATATATGCTTCTACATATTTCAACAATATCAAGTTTCCCCTCTATGTGTTGAAAATCTTGAAGTTGCACTTGTTTTGCCTTCCTATGCTAGTTGATTCTTGCTCCCAAAAGTTATTTGCTCACAAAATCCCTATGCATAGGAAGTGGGTTAGACTTAAATGTGCTTGCCATGTGATTCATGATGCTCTCTTTGTGTTTCAATTCTTACCTTTTATGTGAGCATCATTGAAATCATCATGCCTAGCTAAAAGGCATTAAAGAAAAATGATTGTTGGGAGACAACCCAACATGTACCCTTACTGTTTTTTCATGTGAACATGATTAGGCTATTGTAGTATTCATGTTTTATTGCTTTTGTTTCAATACAGTGCCAAGTAAGACCATTGGGATGGCTTACGATGTTAGTTGATTTGATCTTGATGAAAAACAGAAACTTTTGCGCTCAGGAAAACAATTCTCATTTTTAACAAAAGCGTGATAAAATGATGATTATTTTTGCATAAGATTAATATAAAAATTACCCAGGTTTTCTTATTTTTCAGAATTTTTGGAGTAGCAGAAGTATGGTTGGAGTACAAATTACTACAGACTATTCTGTTTTTGACAGATTATGTTTTCAATGCATAGTTTGCTTGTTTTCTAATTTCCATGGCTTATATAGCTCAATATAAATTGTGGAAATGATATGCTACCGTAGGAATTGTGTGAGAACAATTATTAATCTTGTCTTTGACAGTACCAAAAGTGAAATGGTTTGCTCTTTATCATACTAACCTATCTCACAAAGTTCCGTTAAGTTTTGTGTGATTGAAGTTTTCGAGTTTTGGGTGAGACATCGATATGAGGAGAATAAAGAGTGACAAGACCCTAATATTGGGGATTCCCAAGGCACCCCAAGTTAATATCCAAGTAAGATCCAAGCAACTAAGCTTGGGGATGCCCCGGAAGGCATCCCCTCTTTTGTCTTCAACATTATCGGTAACCTCACTCGGAGCTATGTCTTTATTCGTCACATGATATGAGTTTTACTTGGAGCATCATTTTATTTTGTTAGGATTTGATTGATGTTATTTATAATAATGTTTTTCATCTTTTATTTCAATAAAAGTGGCAATGATAGCCTTTGTCATGCTTATTTTGCAAGTATACATGTTGCTGTTTGAAAACAGAAAGTTTACCGCTGTTGCAAAAATTCCCTAGAAACGTAAGAATGTAATAAAATGTTGAAACTTTTTGAAAAATGAGATCTGATAAATTTTCTATAGTGTGGCAAATTTTCATAACTTTTGGAGTTAGGGAAGTGTTGATACTCTTGCATTCTTTACAGACTGTACTGTTTTGGCAGATTGCTGTTATGTTTGCATTGTTTGCATATGTTTGCTTGTTCAATGATTCTATTTGCAGATAGGAGTATTAAATATGCAGAGGCATTTATTATGCAATGTTGAATAATAATTTTAGTGATTTTTTACAGTATATAATGATAAGGTTTTTGCATTGGTTTATACTAACTTATCTCACGAGTTCTTATTGAGTTTTGTGTGGATGAAGTTTTTGAGATTTAGGAAAACTGTGACATGAGAGAAATTAAGGAGACACAAAAGCTCAAGCTTGGGGATGCCCAAGGCATCTCAAGACAATATTTCAAGAAGTCTCAAGCATCTAATCTTGGGGATGCCCCGGTAGGCATCCCACCTTTCTTCTTCAACAATTATCAGTTAGTATCGGTTGAGCCTAAGTTTTTGCTTCTTCACATGATGTGTGCTATTCTTGGAATGTCATTTTGTTTTGTTTTGCTTGTTGTTTTAATAAAATTCTTAGATCTGAAAAACAATTTGAATAAGAGAGAGTCCTCAAATAGTTACCTATTTCCTTAACTACTCGCTTGATCTTCACTTATATCTTTTTGGAGTAGCTTGTCATTTGCTCTAGTGCTTCACTTATATCTTTTTGAGCACGGTGTGCTTTAGTATTTTTGAAGAAATTTTCTCTTGCTTCACCTAAATTAATCTAAGAAAAAAATATTATGCTCATGATCTTCACTTATATTTTATTGAGCTTATCAAAAGCAACACATGAAAATTAGTTCCAAAGTGATAGATATCCAAGAAGGATATAATAAAAACTTTCATGAAGATCATTGGACAAAATAAACTTGATTCCTCGTAATAGTTTTGAGATAGTGATGTGATATGTGAGTCATGTTGATGAGTAATTATGCTTTAGTAAGAATACTGGTGTTGAGGTTTGTGATTCCCTATGCAAGCACGAAAGTTAGTGGTTGTGCAATGAAATTACATCCTACTTGGGGTGCATTATTCGGTGTTAATTATGCTCAATGCTCGCTTATGAGAATATTCGTTTCTTGGTCGGTCGCTTCTCAATATTTTGCTAGCCTTCATTTTGCACTAAGTATGATCACTACTTGTGCATCCAAAATCCTTTAAACCAGTTTTTCCACATGAGTCCACTATACCTACCTATATGCGGTATTCTTTTGCCGTACAAAGCAAATTTGTATGTGCCATCTCTAATTTTCAAAATAAATTTCTCTTTTGTGTGCTCGTACCGCTTGCGAGGCGGTAAGGGGTGGCCAATATTTTCCATGCTAGATGTGTTGTTCTCACGATGAGTGTTTATTCACTTGTCATTGCACGCGAGTAAGGCAAAGGTATTAGGGATGCCCAGTCCTGAAATGAAAAATGAATTTACTTTATGTTGTCAAATAATAAATTCCTTGGAAAGTGTTGGTATGGAGGGCACCCGTGGATACGGTTAGCCATGGAAAGTGGAAGTATGGTTGAAAAAGGAATAAACTTTATTTTTTGTTTGGGAACCGCCTATGATATATCTAGCATGGAAAGTGTTGGGAGCTCTAAGTCATTTTCGTTGGTGGGAAAAGTATCCCTCTCAAAATGTTTTTATCTCTCAATTTTCACTTTGAGCTCTGGCACCTCTACAAATCCCTACTTCCCTCCGCGAAGGGCCTTTCTTTTACTTTATGCAATTTTTATTTTAAATTTGAGTCTCCATCTTCTCTTATAAAGCACCAACTAGGAGGCACTATGATCGTACTTGAGCATTGGGTGTAGCTAATATGCGAGTATGTTTCATGAATGGATCAATGACTGAGCATGATGGGCCAGGGATAACTTGTTTTAGCGTTGATATTTTTAAATACATGGTTGCTTGTTGATATGCTTGAATATTTAAGTCTCATGTCAAAACTAGATGATGACCCACAAGTATAGGGGATCTATCATAGTCCTTTCGATAAGTAAGAGTGCCGAACCCAACGAGGAGCAGAAGGAAATGACAAGCAGTTTTCAGTAAGGTATTCTCTGCAAGCACTGAAATTATCGGTAACAGATAGTTTTGTGATAAGGTAATTTGTAACGAGTAACAAGTAACAAAAGTAAACAAGGTGTAGCAAGGTGGCCCAATCCTTTTTGTAGCAAAGGACAAGCCTGGACAAACTCTTATATAAAGGAAAGCACTCCCGAGGACACATGGGAGTTATCGTCAAGCTAGTTTTCATCATGCTCATATGATTCGCGTTCGTTACTTTAATAATTTGATATGTGGGTGGACTGGTGCTTGGGTACTGCCCTTCCTTGGACAAGCATCCCACTTATGATTAACCCCCATCGCAAGCATCCGCAACTATGAAAGAAGAATTAAGGTAAACCTAACCATAGCATGAAACATATGGATCCAAATTCGCCCCTTACGAAGCAACGCATAAACTAGGGTTTAAGCTTCTGTCACTCTAGCAACCCATCATCTACTTATTACTTCCCAATGCCTTCCCCTAGGCCCAAACAATGGTGAAGTGTCATGTAGTCGACGTTCACATAACACCACTAGAGGAAAGACAACATGCATCTCATCAAAATATCGAACGAATACCAAATTCACATGACTACTTATAACAAGACTTCTCCCATGTCCTCAGGAACAAACGTAACTACTCACAAATCATATTCATGTTCATAATCAGAGGGGTATTAATATGCATAAAGGATCTGAACATATAATATACCACCGAATAAACCAACTAGCATCAACTACAAGGAGTAATCAACACTACTAGCAACCCACAGGTACCAATCTGAGGTTTTGAGACAAAGATCGGATACAATAGACGAACTAGGGTTTGAGAGAAGATGGTGTTGGTGAAGATGTTGATGGAGATTAACCCCCTCCCGATGAGAGGATCGATGGTGATGACGATGCCAACGATTTCCCCCTCCCGGAGGGATGTTTCCCCGACAGAACAGCTCCGCCGGAGCCCTAGATTGGTTCCGCCAAGGTTCTGCCTCGAGACGGCGGTGCTTCGTCCCGAAAGCTTCCTTCTGATTTTTGTCCAGGGCAAAAGACACCTTATACCAGAAGATGGGCATCGGGGGGCTTCCAGGTGGCCCACGAGGCAGGGGACGCGCCCTCCACCCTCGTGGATGCCTCGTGTCCTTTCCGGACTACTTCTTATTTTCCTATTTTCTTAAATATTCCAAAACGGTGAAAAATTGCCATTAGAACTGTTTTGGAGTCGGTTTACTTACTGTACCACATACCTATTCCTTTTCGGAGTCTAAAATGTTCTGGAAAGTGTCCCTTATGTACTCCTTCGGGGTTACGGTATTAATAACATTGGTTTCAACATTTATGGGATTACCTGAGATATAATGTTTGATTCTTTGACCGTTCACCACCCTTGGATTTGTGCCTTTGAAGTTGTTGATTTTTATGGCACCGGAACGATAGACCTCCTCAATAACGTAAGGACCTTCCCATTTAGAGAGTTTTCCTGCAAAAAAACTTAAACGAGAGTTGTATAACAGAACATAATCACCTACATTAAACTCATGCTTTTGTATCCTTTTATCATGCCATATTTTAACTTTTTCTTTAAATAGTTTGGCATTCTCATAGCCCTGGGTTCTCCACTCATCAAGAGAGCTGATGTCAAATAGTCTCTTCTCACCGGCAAGTTTTAAATCATAATTGAGCTCTTTAATGGCCCAATATGACGTATGTTCTAGTTCGAGAGGTAAGTGACATGCTTTTCCATAAACCATTTTATAAGGAGAGATACCCATAGGATTTTTATATGCAGTTCTATAGGCCCATAATGCATCATCAAGTTTCTTGGACCAATTCTTTCTAGATCTATTAACAGTCTTTTGCAAAATTAATTTAAGCTCTCTATTACTCAGTTTTACTTGACCACTAGACTGTGGGTGGTATAGAGATGCAATTCTATGATTAACATCATACTTAGCAAGCATTTTACGAAAGGCACCATGAATAAAATATGAACCACCATCAGTCATTAATTATCTAGGGACTCCAAACCTCGAAAAAATAACTTATTTAAGCATCTTAATAGAAGTGTTATGATCAACACTACTAGTTGGAATAGCTTCTACCCACTTAGTAACGTAATGAACAACAACTAAAATATGTGTATACCCATTAGAGGAAGGAAACGGTCCCATATAATCAAAGCCCCAAACATCAAATGGTTCAATAACAAGTGAATAGTTCATAGGCATTTCTTGACGTCTACTAATATTACCAATTCTTTGACATTCATCACAAGACAAGACAAACATATGGGCATCTTTGAAAAGAGTAGGCCAATAAAAACCGGATTGCAATACCTTATGTGCAGTTCTATCTCCAGCGTGGTGTCCTCCATAAGCCTCAGAGTGACACTTGTGTAGGATATGTTCCTGTTCATGCTCAGGTACACAACGTCTAATAACACCATCTACTCCTTTATAAAGGTGTGGGTCATCCCAGAAGTAATGTCTTAAATCATAGAAAAACTTTTTCTTTTGCTCGTAAGTGAAACTAGGTGGTATAAATTTAGCAATAATGTAATTAGCATAGTCACCATACCATGGAGCAGTATGAGAAGCATTTATGACAGCTAATTGTTCATCAGGAAAGCTATCATCTATAGGTAGTGGGTCATCAAGAACATTCTCTAACCTAGAAAAGTTGTCCGCAACGGGGTTCTCAACTCCCTTTCTATCAATAATATGCAAATCAAATTCTTGTAGCAAGATAACCCATCTAATAAGTCTAGGTTTAGCATCTTTCTTTTCCATAACATATTTAATAGCAGCATGATCAGTGTGAACAGTTACTTTAGAATCAACAATATAATGTATGAACTTATCACAAGCAAATACAACTGCTAAAATTCTTTTTCAGTAGTAGCATAATTTCTTTAGGCAGTGTCTAGAGTTTTACTAGCATATTGGATAACATTTAATTTCTTATCAACTCTTTGTCCTAGAACAGCACCTATAGCATAATCACTAGCATCACACATAATTTCAAAGGGTGAATTCCAATCAGGTGGCTGAACAATAGGTGCAGAAATCAAGGTTTTCTTAAGTATTTCAAATGCTTCTACAGAATCATCATCAAAGACAAAAGGAACATATTTTTGTAAGAGATTAGTCAGAGGCCTGGAAATTTTTGAGAAGTCTTTAATGAACCTCCTATAAAAACCGGCATGACCAAGGAAACTTCTTATACCTTTAATGTCCTTAGGACACGGCATCTTTTCAATAGCATCAACTTTAGATTTATGAACTTCAATACCTCTTTCAGAAACTTTATGCCCCAAGACAATACCTTCATTAACCATAAAGTGGCACTTCTCCCAATTCAAGACAAGATTAGTTTCTTCACATCTCTGCAAAACTCGATCAAGGTTGCTTAAGCAATCATCAAAAGAAGATCCATACACGGAGAAATCATCCATGAAAAACTCAACAATCTTTTCACAAAAGTCAGAGAATATAGCAGTCATACATCTTTGAAAGGTAGCGGGTGCATTACATAAACCAAAAGGCATGCTTCTATAAGCAAAGGTACCGAAAGGGCAAGTAAAAGTGGTATTTTCCTGATCCTCTTTCGACACAGGTATTTGAGAGAAACCAGAATAACCATCTAGAAAGCAAAAATGTGTATGTTTGGATAATCTTCTAGCATTTGATCAATAAAAGGTAAAGGTAGTGATCATTTCTAGTAGCTTTATTTAATTTGCGGAAATCAATTACCATTCTATAACCTTTAACAATTCTTTGTGGGATCAATTCATTTTTATCATTAGGAACAACAGTAATACCTCCCTTCTTAGGGACACAATGGACAGGACTTACCCACTGACTATCAGCAACAGTATAAATTATACCTGCCTCTAGAAGCTTTAGTATTTCATTTCTTACCACTTCTTTCATCGTAGGATTTAACCGTCGTTGGTGATCAACAACCGGCTTAGCGTCTTTCTCCAATTTTATTTTTTGCTGGAAGAGAGTGGGACTAATGCCCTTAAGATCATCAAGAGTATATCCAATAGCAGCATAGTGCTTCTTTAGAGTTTTCAATAATTTCTCTTCTTCCTGCTCTGAAAGGTTAGCACTAATTATAACAAGATATATCTTCTTTTCATCAAGATAAGCATATTTAAGAGTATCAAGTGACGGTTTAAGCTCAAACACAGGATCACCCTTGGGTGGAGGAGGATCCCCTAGAATTTCAACAGGCAAGTTGTGTTTCAAAATAGGTCCCTGTTTAAAGAATACTTCACCTATTTCCCTTCTTTCATTCATAAACATATCATTTTCATGGTCTAGCAAATATTGTTCTAAAGGATCATTAGGAGGCACGGCAATAGAAGCAAGACCAATAATTTCATCTTTACTAGGCAATTCTTTATCATTAGGTTGTCTACGAAATTTAGCAAAATTGAAATCATGAGACATATCCCCTAAACCAACAGTAACAATATCCTTTTAGTAGTCTATCTTAGCATTAACAGTATTCAAGAAGGGTCTACCAAATATAATGGGACAAAAGTCATCTTGTGGGGAACCAAGAACAAGAAAATCAGTAGGATATTTAACTTTGCCACACAAGACTTCAACATCTCTAACAATCCCAACTGGTGAAACAGTATCTCTATTGGCAAGCTTAATTGTAACATCAATACCTTCTATCTCAGCAGGTGCAGTATCATGCATAATTTCTTCATATAAAGAATGAGGTATTGCACTCGCACTAGCACCCATGTCACATAAGCCATGATAGCAATGATCTCCTATTTTAACGTAAACAACAGCAGGCATGCCTACAACAGGTCCATGTTTATCTTTAGTATCGGGTTTAGCAATTCTAGCAGCTTCATCACAAAAGTAAATAACATGCCCATCAATATTATCAACCAAGAGATCTTTAAACATAGCAATACTAGGTTCAACTTTAATTTGCTCAGGGGGTGTAGGTGTTCTAGCATTACTCTTACGAACCATAGTTGAAGCTTTAGCATGATCCTTTATTCTAATAGGGAAAGGTGGTTTCTCAATATAAGCGGTAGGAACAATAGGATCAACATTATAAGTGATATTATTTTCTTCAACTTTAATAGATTCAACTACTTTTACTTCAATGGGAGGATGATATTGAAACCACTTATCCTTAGGGAGATCAACATGAGTAGCAAATGATTCACAAAAATAAGCTACTATCTCAGAGTCAAGTCCATATTTAGTGCTAAATTCACGAAAAACATCGGTATCCATAAAAGATTTAACACAATCAAACTTAGGTGTTGTACCTGACTCCTTACCTTTGTCGAGTTCCCAATATTTAGAGTTGCGTTTAATTATTTCCAATAAATCCCATATGAATTCAATAGTCTTCATCATAAAAGAACCAGTACAAGAAGTATCGAGCATGAAGCGATTATTGAGAGAAAGCCGAGCATAAAATTTTTGAATAATAATTTCTCTTGAGAGCTCATGATTGGGGCATGAATATAACATTGACTTAAGCCTCCCCCAAGCTTGAGCGATACTTTCTCCTTCGCGAGGCCAAAAATTATATATATAATTACGATCACGATGAACCAAATGCATAGGATAAAACTTCTGATGAAATTCCAATTTCAATCGGTTGTAGTTCCATGATCCAATATCATCACATAGACTAAACCATGTCAATGCCTTTCCCTTCAAAGATAAAGGGAAGACCTTATTCTTGATAACATCCTCGGGAATACCTGCAAGCTTAAATAATCCACAAACTTTATCCACATAGATTAGGTGCATATCGGGATGCAATGTTCCATCTCCTGTAAAAGGATTAGCTAGCAGTTTCTCTATCATACCCAAGGGAATTTCAAAGTAAACATTTTTAGTAGGTTCAGTAGGTTTAGGAGCAACTCTTTGCTCTACTGGTCGGGGTGAAGATACCCCGAACAAGCCCCTCAAATGATTATTTTCCATAGTAACAAGTGACAGTAAATTTCAGCACACTATATAAATTTTTCCTTACCAAATTCCACCTACCAAAGGCGCTTCACTCCCCGGCAACGGCGCCAGAAAAGAGTCTTGATGGCCCAAAAGTATCGGGGATCTATCGTAGTCCTTTCAATAAGTAAGAGTGTCGAACCCAACGAGGAGTAGAAGGAAATGACAAGCAGTTTTCAGTAAGGTATTCTTTGCAAGCACTAAAATTATCGGTAACAGATAGTTTTGTGATAAGGTAATTTGTAACGAGTAACAAGTAACAAAGTAAATAAGGTGCAGCAAGGTGGCCCAATCCTTTTTATAGCAAAGGACAAGCCTGGACAAACTCTTATATAAAGGAAAGTGCTCCCGATGACACATGGGAATTATCGTCAAGCTAGTTTTCATCATGCTCATATGATTCGCGTTCGTTACTTTCATAATTTGATATGTGGGTGGAGCGGTTCTTGGGTACTGCCCTTACTTGGACAAGCATCCCACTTATGATTAACCCCTCTTGCAAGCATCCGCAACTACAAAAGAAGTATTAAGGTAAACCTAACCATAGCATGAAACATATGGATCCAAATCAGCCCCTTGCGAAGCAATGCTTAAACTAGGGTTTAAGCTTCTGTCACTCTAGCAACCCATCATCTACTTATTACTTCACAATGCCTTCCCCTAGTCCCAAACAATGGTGAAGTGTCATGTAGTCGATGTTCACATGACACCACTGGAGGAAAGACAACATACATCTCATCAAGATATCGAACGAATACCAAATTCACATGACTACTTATAACAAGACTTCTCCCATGTCCTCAGGAACAAACGTAACTACTCACAAATCATATTCATGTTCATAATCAGAGGGGTATTAATATGCATAAAGGATCTGAACATATAATCTTCCACCGAATAAACCAACTACATCAACTAGAAGGAGTAATCAACACTACTAGCAACCCACAGGTACCAATCTGTGGTTTTGAGACAAAGATCGGATACAATAGATGAAATAGGGTTTGAGAGAAGATGGTGTTGGTGAAGATGTTGATGGAGATTGACCCCTCCCTATGAGAGGATCAATGGTGATGACGATGGCGACGATTTCCCCCTCCCGGAGGGATGTTTCCCCGGCAGAACAGCTCCGCCGGAGCCCTAGATTGGTTCCGCCAAGGTTCCGCCTTGAGATGGCGGCGCCTCGTCCTGAAAGCTTCCTTTTGATTTTTTTTCTAGGGCAAAAGACACCTTATACCAAAAGATGGGCATCGGGGGGCTTCCAGGTGGCCCACGAAGCAGGGGGCGCGCCCTCCACCCTCGTGGACAGTGGGTGGCCCCCCTCTGGTGCTTCCTTCGCCCAATATTTTTTATATATTCCAAAACTGACTTTCGTGGAGTTTCAGGACTTTTGGAGTTGTGCAGAATAGGTCTCTAATATTTGCTCCTTTTCCGGCCCAGAATTCCAGCTGCCGACATTCTCCCTCTTCTTGTAAACCTTGTAAAATAAGAGAGAAAGGGCATAAGTATTGTGACATAATGTTTAATAAAAGCCCATGATGCAATAAATATCGATATAAAAGCATGATGCAAAATGCAGGTATCACTAGACTATTGCTTTGAACCATATAAAAGTCCAAATGTCCATGCTATAAAGAAAATAATATGAGATGACATGTTAGGAAGCATTCCACATCAAAAAATATGTTTTTACCATTTACCTACTCGAGGACGAGCAGGAATTAAGCTTGGGGATGCTGATACGTCTCCAACGTATCTATAATTTTTGATTGCTCCATGCTGTTATATTATCATTCTTGGATGTTTTATAATCATTTTATATCATTTTTTGGGACTAACCTATTGACATAGTGCCAAGTGCCAGTTGTTGTTTTTTGCATGTTTTTTACATCAGAGGAAATCAATATCAAATGGAGTCCAAACACTGCGAAACTTTTTGTGGATTTTTTATGGGCCAGAAGACCGCCAATGGGCCAGAGCAGCACCTGGGGGTGCCTCGAGGGGGCACAACCCACCATGGCGCGCCTGGGGGGCCCAGGCACGCCCAGGTGGGTTGTGCCCACCTCGGCGGCCTCCCGCACCCCCTCTTTACCCTATAATTTCACAAATATTCCGAAAACCCTCGGGGTTAACCTAGATCATAAGTTATGCCGCCGCAAGGCTTTGTAGCCACCGAAAACCAATCTAGACCCTTTTAGACACCCTTCCAGAGGGGGGAATCATCATCGGTGGCCATCTTCATCATCCCGGCGGCCACCACGATGAGGAGGGAGTAGTCCACCCTCAGGGCTGAGGGTTTGTACCAGTAGCTATGTGTTTAATATCTCTCTCTCTCTCTCGTGTTCTTGAGATGTCATGATCTTGATGTATCGCGGGCTTTGTTAATATAGTCGGATCATATGGTGTTTTCCCCTCTTTATCTTGTTGTGATGAATTGAGTTTTTCCCTTTGATATTTCGTTGTTATCGGATTGAATACTTTCATGTATTTGAGAACACTTGATATATGTCTTGCAATTGAATACTCGTGGTGGCAATGGGGTATCATATTGATTCACTTAATATATGTTTTGGCACTCAACTCGCGAATTCCCGAGGTGACATTGGGGTAATCTATGCATAGGGGTTGATGCACGTTCTTGTCTTTGTTTCTCTGGTAGAAATCTTGGGGCACTCTTTGAAGTTCTTTGTGTTGGATTGAATATTATGAATCTGAATTTGCTTTGGTGTTATTTTAGTATGAACTCTTGGTTAGATCAATCAGAAAGAATAGCTTTGTGTTATTTTAGTAGCTACGAACTCTAGGATAGATTGATCAGAAAGAATAGCTTTGAGGTGGTTTCGTACCCTACAAACAATTCTGTCTTATGTTCTCCGCTAGATAGGAACTTTGGAGTGATTCTTCGTTGCACGTCCACGAAAATACTTTTCCGCCGTCGCAACCTTCTATTCCCGTGAGATCCCATCTTGAGGCCTTTTTCGACGATCTTCTGGGGGGGATTCGATCACGGAGGGCATCTACATCAACCCTATTGCCCTTCCGTTGAAGCGTGAGTAGTTTGCCACAGACATACAGGTCCATAGATAGTAGCTAGATGGATTCTTATCTCTCTTTGATTATCAATACCATGTTCTCCTCGATGTTCTTCGAGATCTATCCGATGTAATCTTCTTTTGCGGTGTGTCTGTCGAGATCGATGAATTGTGGATTTATGATCAGCTTATCTATGAATATTAATTAGATCTTCTCTGAATTATTATATGCATGATTTGATATCTTTGTATTTCTCTTCGAATTATCGGTTTGGTTTGCCAACTAGATTGGTTTTCTTGCAATGGGAGAGGTTCTTAGTTTTGAGTTCAATCTTGCGTGATTTCACCTAGTGACAAAGTAGGGGTAGTGAGACATGTATTGTATTGTTGCCATCAAGGATTAAAAACATGGGGTTTTCATCATATTGCTTGAGTTCATCCCTCTACATCATGTCATCTTACTTAAGGCATTACTCCGTTCTTTATGAACTTAATACTCTAGATGCATGCTGGATAGCGGTCGATGTGTGGAGTAATAGTAGTAGATGCAGGCAGGAGTCGGTCTACTTGACACGGACGTGATGCCTATATTCATAATCATTGCCATGGATATCGTCATAACTTTGTGCTTTTCTATCAATTGCTTGATAGAAATTTGTTCACCCATCGTATTATTTGCCTTCAAGAGAGAAGCCTCTAGTGAAACCTATGGCCCCCGGGTCTATTTTCCTTCATATATTTTCAGATCTATATACCAAAAATACCTTGCTGCAATTTATTTACTTTTACGTTTTAGTAATCTTTTATATCTATCTCTATCGGATCTCACCTTTGCAAGTGACCGTGAAGGGATTGACAACCCCTTTTTCGCTTTGGGTGCAAGTGTTTGATTGTTTGTGTAGGTGCATATATTGGGGACTTGTGTGTTTCTCCTACTGGATTGATACATTGGTTCTTAACTGAGGGAAATACTTATCTCTACTTTGCTGCATCACCCTTTCCTCTTCAAGGGAAAAACCAACACAAGCTCAAGAAGTAGCACAACCTAATCAAGAGAAAACCACTTTTACTTGCCCTTTTGGAATTTATGCTTATAGATGTATGCCTTTTGGTTTATGTAATGCACCTACTACCTTTCAAAGATTTATGACTGCTATATTCTCTAATTTTTGGGAAAAGTTTGTTTAGGTTTTCATGGATGATTTTTCTGCTTATGGAACTTCTTTTGATGATTAGCTTAAGCAACCTTGATTGAGTTTTGCAGAGATGTGAACAAACTAATATTGTCTTGAATTGGGAGAAGTGTCACTTTATGGTTAATGAAGGCATTGTCTTGGGGCATAAAATTTCTGAATGAGGTATTGAGGTGGATAAAGCTAAAGTTGATGCAATTGAGAAAATGCCATGTCCTAAAGACATTAAAGGTATTTGTAGTTTCCTTGGTCATGCTGGTTTCTATAGGAGGTTTATTAAAGGCTTCTCTAAAATTTCTAGGCCTCATACTAATCTTTTGCAAAAGGACGTTCCATTTGTTTTTTATGATGATTGTCGAGAAGCCTTTGAAACACTTAAGAAAGCCTTAACTTCTGCACCTATAGTACAACCACCTGATTAGAACTTGCCTTTTGAAATTCTGTGTGATGCTAGTGATTATGCTATTGGTGTTTTTCTAGGACAAAGAGTTGATAAGAAATTAAATGTTATCCATTATACTAGTAAAACTCTAGACAGTGGCCAAAGAAATTATGCTACTACTGAAAAAGAATTTTTAGCAGTTGTGTTTGCTTGTGATAAATTTTAGATCTTACATTGTTGATTCCAAAGAATTGTTCACACCGATCATGCTACTATAAAATATCTTATGGAAAAGAAAGATGCTAAACCTAGACTTATTAGGTGGGTTCTCTTGCTACAGGAATTTGACTTACATATCACTGATAGGGAAGGAGCTGAGAACCCCGTAGCTGATAACTTGTCTAGGTTAGAAAATATTATTGATGACCCACTACCTATTGATGATAGCTTCCCTGATGAACAACTAGCTGTAATAAATGCTTCTCATAATACTCCTTGGTATGCTGACTATGCTAATTATATCGTTGCTAAATTTGTACCACCTAGTTTCACATACCAACAGAAAAAAATTCTTCTATGACTTAAGACATTGCTTTCGGGATGACCCACATCTTTATAAAGGAGTAGATGGTATTATTAGACGTTATGTACCTGAGCATGAACAGGAACAATTCCTACAGAAGTGTCACTCCAAAGCCTACGGAGGACACCATGCAGGAGATAGAACTGCGCATAAGGTATTACAATCTGGTTTTTATTGGCCTACTCTTTTCAAGGATGCCCGTAAGTTTGTCCTGTCTTGTGATGCATGTCGAAGAATAGGTAACATCGATAAGCGTCAGGACATGCCTATGAATTATTCACTTGTTGTTGAACCTTTTGATGTTTGGGGCTTTGATTATATGGGACCGCTTCCTTCCTCTAGTTGGTATACACATATTTTGGTTGCTATTGATTGTGTCACTAAGTGGGTAGAAGCTATTCCAACTAGCAGTGCTGAGCATAACACCTCCATTAAAATGCTTAAAGAGGTTATTTTCCCAAAGTTTGGAGTCCCAAGATATTTAATGATTGGTGGTGGTTCACACTTTATTCATGGTGCTTTCCATGAAATGCTTGCTAAATATGATGTTAACCATAGAATTGCATCACCCTATCATCGTCAATCCAGTGGTCAAGTTGAACTTAGAAATAGAGAAATAAAATTAATATTACAAAAAACTGTCAATAGTTTCCGAAAGAATCGGCCTAAGAAACTTGATCATGCACTTTGGGCCTATAGAACAACTTATAAAAATACTATGGGTATGTCTCCATATAAAATGGTTTATGGAAAATCTTGTCGTTTGTCTCTTGAGTTAGAACATAAAGCATACTGAGAAATTAAAGAAGTCAGTTATGATTTCAAACTTGTTGGTGAAAAGAGGATATTTGATACTAGCTCACTAGATGAATGGAGAACCCCAAGCTTATGAAAATGCCAAACTATTTAAAGAAAAGGTTAAAAGATGGTGTTGGGGATATTACTACTGGGCGTAAACCGGCCTATCTGGGCCGGATTAACTTCGTCAGTAGTTAAGCAGGTTAAAGCCCATGAAGATAGATGAGGGCTCAAGACCCATAATCGGTTGAGAGCCTGTAGCCGTAAACCGGCATCAATATGTAACTTGTATTGTAAGTTAGGAATAAGTAGAGACCAAACCGGACACATCTATGAGCCGGTGTTGGGACTCTGTAAACCGACGGGCGTCACCCATGTATATAAGGGGACGACCCGGCGGCGGTTCAAGGACGACAGACACAACTCGAGACATAGGCGAAGCTTGTTTGCTCCCTAGTCATCGAAACACCCATCAATTCCATCACAACTAGACGTAGGCTTTTACCTTCATCGAAGGGGCCGAACTAGTATAAACCCTCTTGCGTCCTTGTGTCCGCTTTAACCCCTTCAAGCTAACCTGTCGCGATGGCTCCACGACTAAGTCCTTTCTCTAGGACATCTGCCGTGACAAAACCACGACAGTTGGCGCCCACCGTGGGGCTATAGCATGATGGTTTCCGGTTCTTGGAGGGCCGCTTTAAAGGACTCGAGGGCTACGCTGTAGGCTAGATGACTAAGAGTCGTCGCGGCAAGCTCTACATCGACGACGCAGGCTGGGACCCCGAGGCTGGCTCAATTGAGTACGAGTACCGGGTCCCCTTTGGTAGCATTCATGTTTTCATTGGCAAGATCGGTGAACCGGGCCCTGAGCCGGACATCTGCACCGACCTCGTCGAGATGGCCCAGCGTGCGCGATCCGCCTGGGTTAAACCGGCCATGAAGCGTGCCTTCGTGGGAATGATCCATGGAGGGAGTTATGAGGACGGATCGGAGCTTCGCGGGGCGACTGCCGTTTGTTCCGGTGATGAATCTTCGACCGGAGAAACCGAATCTCTTTATCAGCTACAAGATGGCCGGATTGAGAGCTGTTCCGATGGCGACAGTATTCCGGACTCCTCTGATCTGCCTAACCGGGCTGGAATATTCATGACCGGAACACAAGCAGCGCTTCATTCTTCGACAGCCGCGGCAACGATCTCCGGTTCAGCAGCGGCAACGGCTGCCGGGGCAGGAGGCCCTGTGCGCCCGCCGGCTCAGGTTCTATCAGAACTATTTGATGCGTTGGCTGTGCTTATGGTAGAAGTTAATCCGCCAGATCAGGATGCTCATAACACGGAGATTGCAAAGGTAAAGGAACAAATCACCCAGGCCAAGACGGATCTGGCGGATGAGGACACCAGGATGGCCGCAGAGCGGGCCGCTTTAGACGCACAGGCCTACAAGCTTATGTTGGACCAGAGCGTGTCGCATGAAGTCATGAGGAGGAAGCATCGATCCCGCTTACCTCTGGTTTTCGAGGCCAGAGACCTTTTCAACACTCCAGGACCAAGAACCGGCAATCCGCTGCAGGGGAATCGGGCAGAAGCCCCTGGGACCGGTGCACCGGTTCAGCCCCGTCAGATGGACCCGCCTCATCAAAACACCGTTATACCTCAGGATGCTTTAACACCTCCGGGTCATTACTCCAACCCAATGGACAATCTTGTTGCCGCTGCTGCGCGGCTGGAGGCCATTCCAATTGAAGGTGACTCGCCGCAGGCAGTAGAGACGCGACGGGTCAAGGAACTTCTGAGGACAACTTTGGCCCAACAGGAAGCGTACTCGTACAGCCGCGACCGGATCCACTCGACCCCCCGTCCAAGCCGGAGCTATAGCAGACATATGGAGGAACCAGCAGTGTCAAGTAATGAACGATGTGGAGCACCCTGTGGCAACAACCCGACGGGTGGTGCTGATGACGCTCAGGAGGTGGTGAACCGGGCCCGAGCGTGCAGGGAGGTCGAGTTAGCCGCACAGCATCAGGCTCGGCAGCTCACGCCGGTTTGTCCAACCATTTCGATCGAACCTGGTGTTACTTCCAGTTCTTTGGGGTGCCTTGCCTTATCCCCGCTTTACGCAATGTGCGCCTGCCCAAGGATTTCAAGGGCCCGCGCAAGGTACCAAATTACACAGCGGATCAACCTCCAGAGACTTGGGTGGAGAGCTATGAGATGGCCATGGAGATGTTAGATGTGGATGACGCGGCGTGTGCGAAATATTTCACCATGATGCTTGAAGGAACGGCCCGTACTTGGTTAAAAAGCCTGCCAGCTAATTCTATCAGTTCATGGGCCCAATTGCGAGCCCGGTTTATCAACAATTTCAAGGATACCTGTAAACAGCCTATGTCGATAGTGGACTTAGCTGCATGCGTCCAGGAGGAAGGAGAATCAACGACTCATTGGGTGCGCCGGGTTTCACAAGTGTTGCACTCCTCAGACCGCATCAACGCTGACACCGCAGTATTAACCCTAGAAGGCAACTGCCGGTTTGGGCCCCTGAAGTTGAAATTGGGACGGATGAAGCGTCATTGCACCGACATGGGGACCCTCATGGCCGCTTTGGTAAAATATGCTGATTCTGATAGTACCAAGGATCCCGAATCTGATGATGACAAGACAGGAAAGGGGAAGAAGAACAGCTGCTCCAAAGGTCAGCAGCATCACTGGGTAGGTAATGGAGGAGGAGGCAAGCGTAAAGCGGATGGTAACATGGATTTTGTGGCTAATACCAACGCACAGGACAATGGCCAGCGGCGCAAGGGTAGGCCAAAAAATGATAGTGGAGCACCCAACCCTAACCCAAACTGCCTGAACTATCTGCTAAGCCAGCCCTGTCCAAGACATGGGACGAAGGAGGAGCCAGCAAACCACCTTTGGAAGGATTGCTTTATTATGCAGGAGTTCAAGAATTCTAGTAATTTCCGGTATGATCACGGATCTGGCGGTGGCTCAGGGTCCGGGCCGGGTTACGGTGGAGGAAGTTCCGGTTCAGGATTTAATGGTAATCCGGGCGGACATAATGGTCAAAACAGTCGGAACAACCAGGGTGGTTACAGCCAACAGCAGCAACAGTCAGGTTACCAGAGCAACCCAAAGCAGTTGAGTAGTGGGCAGTACCATGTCTTTACCACTAGCTTGGACAAGCGAGACCGAAAGGTTCAGAGAAGGGCAGTCAACTCTGTTGAACCGGCCACACCCCGTTATCTACATTGGTCTGAACAACCAATCATATGGAGCAGAGGGGATCATCCACCCCAGGTCGGTAATCCGGGTCAGTTGGCTCTGGTGGTGGCGCCTCAGGTGGGAGGTTATAAGTTCACCAAGGTGCTCATGGATGGAGGGAGCAGCATTAACATCCTATATTATGAAACCTTCCGTCGTATGGGACTAACAGATAAGAGTCTCAAACCGTCCAATACAGTATTCCACGGTGTAGTGCCTGGCAGATCAGCATATCCTGTTGGTAAGATAGCTCTTGAAGTGGCCTTTGGGGATGATCATGATTCCAGGTCAGAGACATTGATGTTTGAAGTGGTGAAAATCCAAAGTCCATATCATGCCCTATTTGGGCGACCGGCATACGCCAAGTTTATGGCTCGGCCCTGTTATGTGTATTTGCAGCTCAAGATGCCGGGTCACAAGGGGACAATAACGGTTCACGGAAGCCGCAAAATCGCTTTGGAATGCGAAGAAGGAGATGCGGCTTATGAAGAGTCGGTTTGTGCCACCGAGGAGTTGAAGTACTATAAAGACAATGTTGATCCGGCGGACATGACTCCGTTGAAGAAGCCAACTACGGAGCATGATCCGGCCCTGAAGTTCAAATCGGCAGCAGAAACTAAGCTTGTTGACTTCGTACCTGGTGATTCGTCCAAGCAGTTCAGCATCAGTGCCAACTTGGATCCGAAATAGGAAAGCGCGCTCATCGAGTTCATCCGTGAGAATCGGGACATTTTTGCATGGAAGCCCTCTGACATGCCAGCTGTACCGAGGCAACTCGCTGAGCACACACTTAATGTGGATCCTAAATATAAACCGGTGAAACAATTCCTCTGCCGGTTTAACGAAGAAAGACGCAAGGCAATTGGAGAAGAAGTAGCCAGGCTCTTAGCAGCTGGCTTTATTGTTGAAGTTTTTCACCCTGAGTGGCTTGCCAATCCGGTGCTGGTCCTCAAGAAAAACGGCACCTGGCGCATGTGTGTGGATTACACAGATCTTAATAAGGCTTGTCCAGCAGATCCTTTTGCTCTCCCCCGTATTGATCAAATTATTGATGCTACGGCGGGCTGTGAGCGTTTAAGTTTTTTGGATGCGTATTCTGGCTATCATCAGATCAAAATGGTAGTTAAGGACCAGGAGAAGACATCATTTATAACTCCCTTTGGAGCCTTCTGCTATGTGTCTATGCCCTTCGGGCTCAAGAATGCCCAGGCAACTTACCAACGGTGTGTACAAAATTGTCTTCACAAGCAGATTGGCCGTAATGTACATGCTTACGTGGATGATATCGTGGTTAAATCCAGGGAGAAGGAAACTCTAATTGATTATTTGAGAGAAACCTTTGATAACCTCGGAACATACAAGATGATGCTTAAGCCGGACAAGTGTGTCTTTGGTGTACCGGCGGGCAAGCTATTGGGTTTTCTAGTGTCCAACGGGGGAATTGAGGCTAATCCGGAGAAGATCATGGCTATCACCTCCCTGGATAAACCGAAGTGTATCAACGATGTTCAACGCCTGGCAGGCCGGATTGCTGTGCTAAGCCGGTTTATCAGTCGCCTGGGTGAGAAGGCAATCCCTTTGTATCAAATGTTGAAAAAGATGGATCGGTTTATCTGGAGTTCTGCTGCTGATGAAGCATTCGAGGACTTAAAGCGGCAATTGGCCAATCCGCCTGTGCTCGCCGCTCCCGTTGACAAGGAGCCGTTACTGCTATATGTTGCTGCTAATGTTCAGGTGGTCAGCGTAGCTATTGTGGTGGAGCGAAAAGAGGCAGGTAAGGAGCATCGGTTCAACGTCCGGTCTATTATATCAGTGAGGTGCTCATTGAGTCCAAACAAAGGTATCCGCATTGGCAGAAGCTGGTTTATGGAGTTTTTATGGCAAGCCGAAAGCTTAAGCAATATTTCCAAGGGCACTCAATCACGGTAGTCAGTTCTGCTCCTTTGGGAGATATCATCCAGAACCGGGAAGCGACTGGCCGGATTGCAAAGTGGGCCATAGAGCTGGGGCCGTACGGTTTGAAGTATGTGCCTCGGACAGCGGTTAAGTCTCAAGCACTTGTTGGTTTCATCAATGATTGGACGGAAATGCAAGCACCTGAAGAAAAGCCGGATTGTACGTATTGGACCATCCATTTTGACGGATCCAGGCAGTTCGAAGGCTCGGGGCATGGAGTCGTATTAACTTCCCCACGAGGTGATAAGTTTTGTTATGTTCTCCGTTTAATGTTTCCTTGTACTAACAACGCAGCTGAGTATGAAGCCTTGCTCCATGGTCTTCGGATGGCTAAGGAGATGAATCTAAGTCGAGTTAAGTGCTTCGGTGACTCAGACCTTGTGGCTCAGCAAGTGTCTGGCACTTGGGACTCCAAGGACCCACTCATGGCAGCATATCGTCATGAGGTGGATATTGTTGCAGGTTATTTCAGAGGCTATCAGGTGGACCACGTGGACCGGCGGAAAAATGAAGCGGCGGACGCTTTAAGCCGGCTGGGCTCTCAGCGCAAACCGGTCCCGCCCAATGTTTTTTTGGATGTGCTGCACAACCCGTCGGTGAAGATCCCTGGTGAAGAGGATTTGGCTATTCCTGATCCGGAGGCTCAATTGGTGGCAGTTCTTCATGTTATTCCGGATTGGACGCTTCCTTACCTGGTGTACAAGAACCGGGGCGAGTTGCCAGAAGATGAGATTCTGGCCCGGCAGATAATCCGGCGATCCAAGTCCATGGCTATCATCAACGGTAAGTTGCATCATTGCAGTGTATCAGGAGCTTTTCAACGTTGCGTGTCTCCTGAAGAAGGTCGTGAAATTTTGCGTGAGATCCACGAAGGAGATTGTGGTCACCATGCCGGTTCAAAGTCTCTGGTGGCTAAAGTGTTTCGCCATGGTTTCTATTGGTTAACTGCTCATGCTGATGCGAAGGATCTGGTCAGGCGATGTGATGGTTGCCAAAGGTTTTCGAGATGTGCTCATGTACCGGCTCAAGAATTGAGAATGATTCCAATTACTTGGGCGTTTGCGACTTGGGGGCTGGATATGGTTGGGCCTTTCAAAAGGTCCAAAGATAAGAAGACCCACCTCCTGGTGGCGATTGACAAGTTTACAAAGTGGGTGGAGGCAGAACCTGTTAGCAAGTGTGATGCGGCCATGGCGGTTCAGTTCATCAAAAAGGTGATTTTCCGGTTTGGCTTTCCGCACAGTATTATCACAGATAATGGTACCAATTTGTCCAAAGGTGCTATGAAGGAGTTCTGCGAACGGGAGCACATCCGGCTTGACGTTTCACCAGTGGCACATCCACAGTCCAATGGTCAAGCAGAAAGAGCTAATCAAGAGATCTTGAGAGGCATCAAGCCCCGGCTCATGGTTCCTTTGCAGAGAACACCGGGTTGTTGGGTAGAAGAATTACCATCTGTGTTATGGAGCATCAATACAACACCCAACAGATCAACTGGATACACACCATTCTTCATGGTTTATGGAGCGGAGGCGGTTCTCCCCAGTGATATCCGTCATGATTCACCTCGTGTCACGGCTTATATTGAAGCGGACAACGAGACAGCACGGCAAGATGCTTTGGACCGGTTGGATGAAGAGCATGACATCGCAGCCGCCCGATCGGCGATTTACCAGCAGGATCTTCGTCGTTATCACAGTCGCCGAGTTAGAACCAGAGCCTTTCAGGAAGGAGATTTGGTGCTTCGGCTCATCCAAGATCAGACCGGTATGCATAAGCTATCCCCACCTTGGGAGGGGCCTTTCGTGGTCAGCAAGAATCTGCACAACGGGTCGTACTATCTGATCGATATTCGAGAGCATAAGGACTCACGTACATCAGAGGAGGAGACTAGCAGGCCATGAATATAGCTCATCTTCGGCCTTACTATACCTGAGCCATTGGCTATACTTATGTACATATTACGACAATGTATTATGATTAAGTATAATAAACCGGAACCTCAGCTAAAGCGGGGTATCTGTTCTTTTACATCATGTGAGGTTACACGGAGTCGCTCTAAAGCGGCCTCCGGTTTACCCCTTGAGTTCGCTTTGCTAAAAGCATCGTGTTATATCACTTGGAGGATTGGTCGTGTCCGAACCAATACCATGCCTCTTGATAGGCGAAAGCCACCAGATCACTTGGGGACTTGGTCATGTCTGAACCAGTCATGCCTCTTGATCGGCCTAAGGCCACAGAATCACTTGGGGGCTTGGTCGAACCCGAATCATGACCACGCCATTTGGTCGGCATAAATGCCACAAGAATCACTTGGGGACCTGGCTAACTAGAACCATAGTTACACCTAACGGGAGCTTGGTCGTTGCCGGGGTACTGACCCACGAGCACCTATGGGACCGGCGGTCCGAGTCCCTTTCGGTTCGGCGGGGACGAGGGTCGCACGAAGAGCAGATCGAGGCGAAGCACACGAGCAGTTTACCCAGGTTCGGGCCGCACGGATGCGTAAAACCCTACTCCTGCTTTGTGGTTTGTATTGAGTTCTTGCTCGGGAGCGCGGAGTGCTACAGTACGCTCCAGCAGCTAACGAGACCGAGCCTGAGAGTTCTTCCTCCCTCCTCTCTACGTTGCGCATGGGCCTCCTTTTATATGCTCAAGGGGTCACCGACAGGTGGCAATGTAGACAAGGGTAAAAATGGAAAGGTGCTGCGGTTGGTACAGCTACCTGCTACAGTGTATCATACCTAACCCTGACAGCAGGGGACAAGGGCATTAAATGCCCGTCTACGTCGCCTAAATAGTGCAAAAGGGACCGTCAGGGACGCCACCGCCCGCCATGATGGCAATCTTGTCAGCGCCGCTTGCCACCGCGCACCGCTGGCTGCACAGCCTCCCGCCACGTACGCTTGGAAGGGTCCCAGAGCGACACGTTGGTGGATGTGCTGGAGCGCGGACACAGAGTGGTGGCTTGCCGCGGCAAGCGCCTTGCCGCGGTCGTTGTCTTGTCGCGTCCGGGAGCTTGTCGCTCACCGGGCCTTGTCGGGACGTGTGGCGCGTCGCGGCAAGTTCCTTGAGATGCCTTGGTTGGCCTTCCCGGCAAGCTCCTCTTGCCGGGGTCTTGTCTCCTTGAATGGCTCCAGGGGAACCACGGAGGACCTTGGCGGTCACCCGGCAAGCCTTGCCGCGGGATGCTGCGACTGCCCGTGCGCAAGTTCGGGATACTAGGGTACCCCTACTCTAGTACACCGACAGGAGCCCCCGGGCCTGGGCCATACACGGCGCCGAGCGCTGTTGGGCCAGGCCCAAAACAGGGCACGGGCACGCACGGCCTGGGTTACGCCGTATCTCTCTCCGTATCCACCGCGCCCTCCCCGAACGGCACGCGTTGAATGCGGCGTCGTGGGAGAGATCGTGGGTGGTTTCTTTATTCGGAAATGCGGAACGTCCGCCCCCTCCCTCCTTATAAGCAGGGGAAACAGGGGCAGTTCGCCCATTCGCCGGTTGCTACTCCAATCTTGGAAGCCTCCGCCGCTCCCTCGTCTTCCCGAAGCTGAGAGAGAGCAGCGCCCCGCCCCCCATCGCCACCAGCACCACCAACGCCGTCGACCTCCTCCACCACTTCCGCCATGGCTCCGAGGGCCGACAAGGGGAAGGTTGTGAAGTCGACCGAGGCGCAGCGGCTTGCGGCGCTGCGAAAGGAGCGGGCAATCTTCCCCCCCAAGCTTGCCGCGAGGAAGCTGAGGGAGGATTACTATCTCTTCTGGTCGACGGAGACGCGAGCGCATCCGCGCACGAAGGTACTTCCGGCCACCGCTTGGAAAATGGCTCCAAACGGATATCCTTTCTTCGCCTTGTTCTTCTACTGCGGGCTCTGCCCGCCCTTCTCTGAGTTTTTCTGCGATATCATGAACACCTACGGATTCCACCTCCTTGACTTCACCCCCAATGCCGTTCTGACCATGGCAGTTTTCGCACATCTCTGCGAAAACTTTGTCGGAGTCCATCCCAATGTAGCCCTTTTTCGCCACTTCTTTATGCCCCGAGTAGAGAGAGGAGAGCCTTTATCCGGCGGAATCGCCTGGATCTCGAGGGCCAGCAAGAAGGACACTTATCTGGAGGGAGAGTTCCGCGGCAAGTGGGAGGAAGGGAGAGCAGACTGGTGCTCGATTGTCGAGGAGAACCCGCAGCCGTTTACCGCCCGGTGCCAAGCCCCAGTAGCACGCGGCAGCGATTGGAGTGACGTGGCCCCGGAAGATGATAGGCTTAAGATTGTCGTCACCCGGATCCTACGCCTCAGGCTTGCCGGGCTCACTGTAGGCTCTGTTGGCGCAGATTTTCTTCGCCGCCGCATTGCCCCCTGCAGGAATGGGGGAGACCCACCTGGGAATTCAAGAATGCGGCGGATATCATGAGGCTGCGTCCGGGCCTCAACTTCAACTTCACTGTTTTGGAGCTCAACGCGATGCTCCAGGAGCTGTTCAAGTACGACCCTCAACATCCTGAAGTGTTCAGGTTGCCGCAGGGTGTCGTTCCGCTGTGCAACAACTCCGCGCTCGACCGCATCCGTGCAATGATGCCGTAGTGCGATTCGCATGGAATTGTCCCAACTTGGCAAGAGCCTGCAGACGACGTCGTGCAGCAGTTCTTTGATGGCTTGGTAGAAGTGCCGGTCTGCTCCGATGAAAAGGATAGGCTCACCCGCGACACCACCGATGCGGAGATGACACGCATCGCCACCAGGCTGGAAGAGGCGGCGGCAGCCGCAGCCGCGGGCGAATTTGGATTCACCGTAGAGGAGGCAGATGCAGCAGAGGCGGCAAGCCGTGCCGAGCGAGGGGAGCCCGCCGGCGAGAAAGAGCTTGCGGGGCATAACGCCGAGTCGAGCGAGCCTGCCAAGGATACGAGCGGCTCGCTGGAGATCAACTCCTCTTCCTCCTCATCTTCAGGCAGCTCGCCGCAAGCAGAGCCTCCATCCCCACCAAGAAGGCGTCTCCGCAAGGCCGGGGACGTAGCGGGGCAGCAGGCGAGTGAACAGTCGCCGCGCCGCGTGACGCGCTCCACCGCGGCAAGCACTGTTGCTGCGGGAGCACCTCATGCTGCTGCGGCAACTGGAGCGGGGTCGTCTCGGGCCACCGCCACTGTTCCCGCCAAGCGGCCAAGGGAAACTACTCCTCCGCCTCCTCGCGCTGGACGTGGGCCGAACTTCGACTTCTCCGCGTTCAGCTCCGATGAGGAAGAAGAAGAAGAAGAGTAAGCTTCTCTTGTTATACTTGTAGTTCTTCAATTCTTGCTGTTTTGTCTTGTATCTCATTTGCTTTACTCTGAACTTGTTCCTTTTCAGGACTCTGGCCCAGAGAGCAGCGAAGAGAGCCAAGGTCCCGGTGATTGTCATCGAGGACGAACCCACCGCGACAGCAGGAGGTGCGCCCGATACCACCTTGCCGGACCCGGCAACTGTTCTCCAGAGCAGCCCCCAGCGTAAGTATATGGTTTACTTGCCGCTGTTAGGCGCGCATGGATACTCTTTCTTTACTGACATCTGACTGTTGGTTTGTGTAGGAGCAGAGCAGCCCCACCAGGAGCGCCCGGAGGCCGCCCCCGAAACGCCAAGGGAGAGTCCTCCGGCAAGGAACAGCACCAGCGTTCCCCGGCGACGAAGACTACGACTGCTGAACCCAGTAGAGGTAATCTTCTCTTCAAAGCTTCCCTTGGGTTCTTCTTCTTCTTGGGTATTTGCTTGACTTTTCTCCCCTTTTCCGGCAATCAGACCCATCTGCTGCGGAGCCGATGGAGACCGAGGTTGCCGCCGGCGACGAGGCCACCAAAGCTGCCGCCGCAGCAGCTGGCGGGGGGTCCGGTGATCGCACTGACGGCCCTGAGGCCGCAGGAGCGCCAGGCGCTGCGTCGACCGCCGACCCGTCCGCCGCTACCGCAACGCCAGGCTCCGAAGAGCCCCAGCCAAGCGTCTACTTGAAGGCAGGCGATGGCGTCTTCATCAACCTCCCCTGGGCGTCAAGCTCCACGGCGCCGGTCGAGGGAGAGAGCTTCGACGGAGAGGTGCTCGCCTCCGCTGGGCTAATGCTAGTTGATGCGCCGAGCAGCAGCAGTGGCGAGCCTGAGGAGGAGCGGCTGCTGCGGAAGCTGTTGTCGCTCTACCGCGCGCGGCAAGCCAAGTTGGAATCCCGCGAGGCGCTTGTCGCGAAGGCGGGAGCGGACATCGAGAAGCGCGCAGAGGAGTTCCGGGGTCTCAACCAGCAAGCTCTCCGGTCCCTGGCAGAGGAGCGGGAGCAACTCGCCGAAGAGCAGAAGGCATTCTTCCTTGACAAGGCCGAAGTTGAAGAGCAACAGCGGCTTGCCGCTGAGAAGCTGTTTGCGCAGGAGGGCGAGCTGGCGCAGCAGAAAGTTAACCTCGACAGCCACGAGGAGGAGCTTGCCGCGCGTGAGCAAGAAATCGGCGGAGCTCTTAAGCAAGCAGAGGATGCTGCCGCAGTTGCCGAGGCCGCCAAGAAGGAGCTGGAGACGAAGGTGGCGCAGCTGGAGGCCGATCTCAAGGCGAGTGGTGAAGAGCTTGCCGCGCTCAAGCTTGAGCGGGAGAAGGACGCCCACAGCAACTCAGAGCTGCAGGCTTGTCTCGCTGAGAGGGGCAAAGAGCTTAGCGCCGCCAAGGACTCCAACGCAGATCTTGAGTTGAAGCTGACCACTTTGACCAAGACGCTGGAGAAAGTGGAGCACTGGACGGAGGGTCTCGTGAGTGCTTCCGCAGATATCGATAGGGAGCTGGCGCAGCTGGGGGTGGAGGATCTCGGGTATCCCTCTGATGAGAACCTCCAACCCAGCGCCAAGCTCACCTTGTTCTTCAAAAGCGTGGCGACGGCCCTCCAGCGGCTCCGAGAGAAGATCCCAAAGCAGCTGGCCGACGAGTCGCGCAAGATCTGCGCGGGAGCTCTTCAAAAGGTGTTGGTGAAGGTGGCCTTCCGCAACCCAGGCCTCAACCTCACCAACGTCCTCAAGACCCTGCCGCCGGATGCTGATCTGGAGGCGCTCAAGACCCTTGTCACACCCATTGTGGATAAGGTGAGCGGGATCAAGAGGATTGAGGGCGATCGCGTAGACTAGGCCGCCCGTTTCTTCTTTTCTTGTCGCTGCTGGTCATGTTATGGAAACAATCTGTTAGAGCCGCGACAAGCTACTTTGTAATATAACTCTATTCTGGGTAATGATTGCAATGTTATTCCCTTTATTTGATTCCTCCCTTTGTATGTTTTTGCCCTACGCTTTTAGGGAACTTGCCGGTGCAGGCACCTTAGCCACGAGCGCTGAGTGCGGGATGTCAGCAGCCTGCTGGCGGTGCCGCTACCGACAAGAAACCTTGTCGCAACTAGTCGCAGCTCACTTAAGTTGTTGAGCGGACTCGAAACAAAGTAAGGGCACAACTAGCTACGAGTTGGTTCCTCCGCGCACAGGTTTTCCATACAAAGTGCGGTCGTTCAAGGGAGATAACTTAAAATTTTAAAAAATCTGATTGCTCAAACTTTGGCAACTTAGCTTTTCTGTTGTTTGCTTCCCGGTAAGGCGAAACTTTTCTTGAACGACGCCTGGTCCATACCATTATCTTCTCCTTTCCCCCCGGCAAACTTGTGGGCGAGGGAACCTTCCTTTCCTTGAGAAAAAAGAAAGAGGAGAAAAATAAAGATATGGAGCCTTACGGCTCGTTATTGCTTACCGGGGAGTAGGTGCTGCACAAAGTGTCAGATCACATATGCAAAAAATAGAAAGCATGAAATTGACAAGATGTGCGGAGCACATGAGCTTTACTTATGCACGGGGTCTGCGCCCGGCTTTGTACAAAGGATTACATGCAACAGCGGCAAGACTTGTACAAAAGGTGGTTGCCGGAACAGGTTCCGGCAACCGCGCCTTACGGGTAAAACTTACGAAGATGCTCAATGTTCCAGGAGTTGCTCACCGGAATGGAATCTTCGGTCTCAAGGCGGACAGCGCCAGGCCTAGTGACTCGTTTCACCCGGTAAGGGCCTTCCCACTTCGGCGTCAACTTGTTGGAATTCTTGGCGGACTGAACACGCCGAAGAACAAGGTCGCCTTCCTCGAAACTTCTGGCATTAACTTTGCGTCTATGGTAGCGGCGCAAAGCTTGCTGGTAGCGAGAGCTCGTACAGCAGCCTGAAGACGGTCTTCCTCAAGGAGCAGCGCGTCGTCTTGTCGCAGCTGCTCTTGCTCAAGCTCATCATAAGTGAGCACTCGAGGTGACCCGTATACGAGTTCCGTGGGGAGAACTGCCTCTGCTCCATAGACTAGAGCGAAAGGTGTCTGGCCAGTGGCTCGATTTGGCGTCGTCCTGATCGACCAAAGAACCACCGGCAGCTCCTCGATCCAGTTTCTTCCGCACTTGTGCGGCCTGTCGAAAGTCCTGGTCTTGAGCCCGCGCAGCACTTCAGCATTTGCCCTCTCCGCTTGACTGTTGCTTCTCGGGTGAGCAACAGAAGCGAAGCAGACCTTGGCGCCAAGATCTTGGACGTACTGCATGAAGGTGCGGCTCGTGAATTGCGTACCATTGTCGGTGATTATCCTGTTAGGGATCCCGAAGCGGTAAAAAATCGACCTGAAGAACTTGACTGCTGACTGTGCTGTCACCTTCCTCACTGCTTCCACTTCCGGCCACTTTGTGAACTTGTCGATTGCAACGTACAAGTACTCAAAGCCCCCGATTGCTCGGGGAAAGGGGCCAAGGATGTCGAGCCCCCAGACCGAAAATGGCCAGGATAAAGGGATCGTTTGGAGAGTTTGAGCTGGTTGGTGTATCTGCTTGGAATGGAACTGGCACGCTTCACACTTGGTTACTTGTGCAGTTGCATCCTGGAGGGCTGTCGGCCAAAAGAAACCTTGCCGGAATGCTTTGCCGGCAAGTGCTCTTGCGCCAATGTGGTGACCACATATGCCTCCATGTATCTCTGCCAACAGCTTTTGTCCGTCTTCCCGGTGAATACACTTCAATTTCACACCGTTGAGTCTTCTTCTGTACAGTGTCTTGTCGACAAACTGGTACATACTTGACTGCCGGGCTACTCTTTCCGCTTCTTCTTGCTCTTCGGGAAGTTCTCCTGTCTAAAGGAAACGGACAATCTGCTGTGCCCATGCTGGAGCTTGTGGCTCGACAACAAGGACTAAAGGCAAATTTGCTGCTGCGGGAACATCCGCTTCTACGGCGAGAACCTACGGCTCTGCCGGAGCTTGACGTTCCCCGGCAAGCTTGCCGGAGCAAAACTTGTCGGGAGTTTGTGCTTCAACGGAACAAACCCTAGGGCTTGCCAGAGCAGGCTGCTCCTCAGCGCTCTTGGCGTTGATCTTGGGGACCTTCTTGGCGGTGGCTTCGGGAAGCTCTGTCGGAAAATAGTCACCAAAAATCAACTTCCTCTTCTTGCTCTGTCCAGTTGATGGTGTTACAGACGGTTGAGTCAGCTTGAGCACAAAGATCCCTGGTTCCACAGGTAACTTAAGTGCGGCGCACTTTGATAGGCCATCGGCAATGGCGTTCTGAGCTCTTGGAACATGCTCCATCTGTAGGCCGTCAAAGTGCTCTTCTAGCTTTCTCACTTCGTCGACGTAGGCTTCCATCAACGGACTCTGATAGCTCTTGTTCACTTGGCGGACGACAAGCTGCGAGTCACCCCTGACAATGAGCTTCTTGATCCCAAGGTCTGTCGCGATCCTGAGACCGGCAAGCAAGCCTTCATACTCTGCAGTATTGTTTGTTGCTTGCTCCTTGGGAAAGTGCATCTAGACTACGTACTTGAGGTGCTCTCCGGTGGGTGCGACAAGCAGCATGCCAGCGCCGGCGCCTTGCAGCGAAAAGGCACCATCAAAGTACATCAGCCAATCTTTGCCTGCTTCCCCGACGGGGATGCTCGTTTCTGGAATTTCTTCATCTGGTGTTGGCATCCATTCTGCTATGAATTCTGCCAATGCTCTGCTTTGGATAGTTGAAGTACTCTCAAACTTGAGGCCAAAGCTTGACAGTTCCAGTGCCCACTCAACAATCCTGCCTGTTGCTTCTGGATTCTGTAGTATCCTCTTCGGCGGAAAACGAGTGACAACTGTGATCTCATGTGCTTGGAAGTAATGGCGCAGCTTTCTCGAGGCCATGAGAAGGCCGAAAAGCAATTTCTGCACGCCAGAGTACCTTAACCTAGCCCCCTGCAGAAGGGAACTGACAAAGTAAACTGGGCGTTGTACCATTCTCTTCTGTATCTCCTCGCGCGTCTGCGCAGATCCATCCTTGTTGGGACCAGAGCTTGTCGGGGAAGCCCCCTGCTTGTCACTGGATGCGCCTGCCGTGGTTGCTGGCTCGTCATCTGCCTCCCTCTCTGCTACTAACGCAGCACTAACCACTTGATTGGTTGCCGCTATATACAGCAACAACTTCTCTTGTGGCTTAGGTGCGACAAGTGTTGGAGTGGAGGACAGGTATCTCTTCAAGTCTTGCAGCGCAGCCTCCGCTTCCGGAGTCCATTCCATTGGACCTGCCTTTTTCAATATTTTGAAAAACGGCAGGGCGCGCTCAGCAGACCTAGAGATAAACCTGCTGAGAGCAGCCACGCAACCGGCAAGTCTTTGTACATCCTTGACGCGCTTTGGTGCTTCAATCTGCTCAATGGCCTTGATCTTGTCGGGATTGGCTTCGATTCCCCGCTGAGACACGAAGAACCCAAGAAGCTTGCCGGAGGGGACTCCAAACACACACTTCTCGGGGTTGAGCTTGAGGCCGATCTTGCGCAGATTTGCAAAGGTCTCGTCTAAATCTTGAATCAGGGTTGCCTTGTCCTTGCTCTTGACCACTATGTCATCCATGTAGGCTTCCACATTTCTGTGTATTTGTGGCTCAAGAGCGACATGGACTACCCTTGCAAATGTTGAACCAGCATTTTTTAAACCGAAAGGCATCCGTATGAAACAGTACGTGCCACATGGAGTAATGAATGCGGTCTTCTCCTCATCCTCTTCTGCCATGAAGATCTGATGGTATCCTGAGTATGCGTCAAGAAATGAAAGCAAGTCACATCCGGCCGTGGAGTCAACAATCTTGTCAATGCGCGGCAAAGGAAATGGGTCTTTGGGACAAGCTTTGTTAACATCGGTAAAGTCGATACAAAGTCTCCATTTCCCGTTCGCCTTGCGCACGACTACAGGATTGGCCAACCACGTAGGATGGAGCACTCCTCTGACAAGGCCTGCTGCTTCCAACTTCTTGATCTCTTCTGCGATGAATTCTTGGCGCTCCACTGCTTGCTTCCTGACCTTCTGCTTGACGGGCCGCGCATGAGGACAAACGGCAAGATGGTGCTCAATTACTTTCCTGGGAACACCGGGGAGGTCAGACGGTTGCCACGCAAACACGTCGACGTTCGCCCGCAGGAAAGCAATGAGCGTGCTTTCCTATTTAGGGTCGAGAGTGGCACTGATGGTGAAGGTACCACCAGTGCCGTCCTCCTTGACGGACACCTTCTTGGTCTCTGGCGGAGCTGCCATTGCCTTCTTACACTTGCCGGTGGGGCTCGATGGTGCGTCCTCGACGGCAGCGCAGCACTCCGAAGAGGTGCGCTTGCCGGAGTGGGCATCAGAACTCTTGCCGGACTTGGTCTTCTTCTTCCCCCCGGGAGCTTCAACGGCAGGTGACTTGCGATCTGCTGCGGCTGCCGCTTCCCGGTAGATCTTGTCGGCGCAGATAAGAGCATCCTTCTTGTCGCTAGGGACAGAGATGACGCTTATCGGGCCTGGCATCTTCAGCATGTTGTATGCGTAGTGAGAGGCTGCCATGAACTTGGCGAGTGCTGGACGGCTGAGTATCCCATTGTAAGGCAATGGAAAATCGGCAACGTCAAAAGTGACCCTCTCAGTCCTGAAGTTCAACTCGCTGCCGAATGTTACTGGCAACGTGACCTTCCCCTTCGGCTTGCTCCTTCCCGGGTTGATTCCTTGGAATGTGCCGGTCTCTTCAAGCTCGCTGCCAGGGATCTGGAGTTTGTGGAGTACAGCGGAGGAGATTAGGTTCAAGCCGGCCCCGCCGTCAACTAGCATCTTAGTGACCTTGAGGTTGCGGATAGTTGGTGAAACCAACATCGGCAAGCACCCGACCGCAGTTGTGCGATCAGGGTGGTCCTCAATATCAAAGATGATAGGCGTGCTGGACCATTTCAGAAGTTTGCGTGACTCGACAGGTGGTTCCGCCGCATTGACTTCCCGCACCCACTGCTTGAGTTGGCGGTGCGAAGTATGCAGATAAGCACCACCGTCAATGCACAAAACCTCTGTGGCTTTCTGGAACTCCTGCTCACTGGTCTCGACATCATCCATGTCTTCGTCATCGTCGTCATCTTCATCCTTGTCGCGGCCGCGGGGAGGTCTGTCTCCTTGCTGCTGTTTGGCCTTGCCGCGGCGTCCTCCCCGGCCGGCGCGCTTCTTGCCGGATTCTCCAGCGCCTCCTTGGGCCCTCTCCTTGTCGCGTCGCTCGTATTCAGCCTTTTGCTGCTGGACAAGCTGCTCGACCTTCTTGCAGCTCTGGAGGTCATGGCCCTTGGTGCGGTGGATCTTGCAGTACTGCTTGTCGGTGCCGTCCTGCTTGTCGGCGATCGCCACAGCCTGGCAGTTGGTGCATGCGGCAATCTCCTTGCCGGAGCTACCAGCTTTGGCTTTCTTGGCGCCACCTTCATTGCCGGACTGCTCAACGACTAGCACATCTTTGCCTTTCTTCTTCCTGTTGTTCCGCCGCCGGTTTTTCTTTGCCGGGGCAGCATCCTCGCTGTCAGATCCTCCTGCTCCTGCATTCTCTCCGGGGAGTTTCCTCCCTTCTTCAGCACATGCACACTTGTCGGCCAGGGCATACAGCTCACTGACGTCTCTGATATTGCACATCGCCATCTCCTCCCGCATCCTGCGGTTACGCACGTTCTGATGGAACGCGCTGATGACCGCGGCAGGGTGGACATCTGGGATGTTGTGCTGTACACGGCTGAATCTCTGAATGTACTTGCGCAGGGGCTCTCCTTCCTTCTGGGCGAGCAGATGAAGGTCACTCTCTTGGCCATGAGGTTTGTGGCCACCTATAAAGGCGCCGACAAACTGATGGCATAGGTCTGCCCAGGAAGATATGGAGTTGTCCGGCAAGTGCATGAGCCAGGACCTGACGTTGGGCTTGAGCACTAGCGGGAAGTAGTTGGCAAGGATCTTGTCATCCCGCCCCCCGGCAGCCTGCACCGCGATGGTGTAGATGCTGAGGAACTCCGACGGATGTGACTTGCCGTCGTACTTCTCTGGTACATCTGGCTTGAAATTCTTCGTGCTGGGCCACTGGACTTGCCGCAGCTCACGAGTAAACGCAGGGCAACCTACCGCGTACGGCAAGCCGCCTGGTTCCCCTGGCGCATGCATGTCGACAGAGGGCCCAACGCGCAGGTCCGATTGACGCCGTGCTTCTCTTCGGCGCTCGATGCGAGTACGAGCGTCTTCTTGCTGTCGTTCGTGAGTCGGCGATCTTGGCCTTCGGGGCGGAGAGCGCACAGTGGTTGCACCCCCACCGGTCTTGTCGCCACCGGCTCGTGCCTGGCTGACTTGCCGCGGCTGCGATGTGCTCGGCTGCCGTTGAGTGTCGCCGTTGGCGAAGCCGATGAGACTCTGAATGGTGGCCCTCCAGTCGTCGATCTTGTCTGCCGTGGAGGGTAGTCCAGGAGGAGTTGAGCTCGCGCCAAAGCTTCTGCTGCAGTGGCGGTGGCGAACGGTGCGAGGAGCGGGATATGCTCGGACTTCTAACTATGTTAGAAGGAGCAGTATCCCGTCCAGGCGACCGTGCCTCGCTCGTGCCAGCATGTTGGCGTGCATGCTGGTCTTGAGCACTCCGAGATCCACCAGCTCGATCTTGGTCCAGCAAACGCATGGTACCGTGAGTACCATGATGCTGCCAGTCCCGCGCCTCCTGAGATGGGCGCGGTGCATGTACGGACGCCGAGGTCTTGGAGTGCGCCCGGTCGTTGTGGGAGCCGGCTACGCCGCCGATGGGCAGCGCAGCCTTGTCCTTGGACCTGGCAGCACCGTGAGCTCCCTCGTCGACGCCCGTTCTTCCGCCGGCGTCTGCCCCATCAGCCGTTTGCTCCGGCGATGGTGGGTTTAGCGCGGACGGAGCAGCCGCCTCCGAAGCCTTCTTCTTCGGCGGCATGTCGATGAAGATGATGAAGATCTAGCTCGTGTGAACGCCGGATCTGGTTCACACAACCTCGACGCCCCCTACCTGGCGCGCCAAAGATGCCAGGGTACTGACCCACGAGCACTTATGGGACCGGCGGTCCGAGTCCCTTTCGGTTCGGCGGGGGCGAGGGTCGCACGAAGAGCGGATCGAGGAAAAGCACACGAGCAGTTTACCCAGGTTCGGGCCGCACGGATGCGTAAAACCCTACTCCTGCTTTGTGGTTTGTATTGAGTTCTTGCTCGGGAGCGCGGAGTGCTACAGTACGCTCCAGCAGCTAACGAGACCGAGCCTGAGAGTTCTTCCTCCCTCCTCTCTACGTTGCGCATGGGCCTCCTTTTATATGCTCAAGGGGTCACCGACAGGTGGCAACGTAGACAAGGGTAAAAATGGAAAGGTGCTGCGGTTGGTACAGCTACCTGCTACAGTGTATCATACCTAACCCTGACGGCAGGGGACAAGGGCATTAAATGCCCGTCTACGTCGCCTAAATAGTGCAAAAGGGACCGTCAGGGACGTCACCGCCCGCCATGATGGCAATCTTGTCAGCGCCGCTTGCCACCGCGCACCGCTGGCTGCACAGCCTCCCGCCACGTACGCTTGGAAGGGTCCCAGAGCGACATGTTGGTGGATGTGCTGGAGCGCGGACACAGAGTGGTGGCTTGTCGCGGCAAGCGCCTTGCCGCGGTCGTTGTCTTGTCGCGTCCGGGAGCTTGTCGCTCACCGGGCCTTGCCGGGACGTGTGGCGCGTCGCGGCAAGTTCCTTGAGATGCCTTGGTTAGCCTTCCCGGCAAGCTCCTCTTGTCGGGGTCTTGTCTCCTTGAATGGCTCCAGGGGAACCACGGAGGACCTTGGCGGTCACCCGGCAAGCCTTGCCGCGGGATGCTGCGACTGCCCGTGCACAAGTTCGGGATACTAGGGTACCCCTACTCTAGTACACCGACAGTCGTGTTTGGCCATGGTTACGCCATTTGATCAGTTTAAATAAATCTTTTTTGGCAAACGTTTTTGTCGTTGCTTTTGCTTCATATTTTTCTTTGAAGGGGTTTTTTTGCTTTTTATTGCGTTCTTTAAACCGACAAAGTTTTTTAACCAATCAATTGATGAAACACAGTTCACGTCAATCCAGAGACTATTTGTCCGGTTTGATCCTTGTTGTTAACATCCTCTTATGGAGTAACACGGTGTTTATTATAACCTGGCACGGTTTACATGGTAACCAGTGTCATATACATATACAGGAGTTGTTATTTCCTCCAACAGTGTGGGTTTGCAAAACTCCGCTTCAAGGTTGGCCAAGCCAACTTCACACTCAACGGTGGCAGGTATTATGTATCTCAAAATTTTGATCATATACTTAAAATTTTGTTTTGGATGTTTTGACTTTATATACGCAGACATCATATTCCGCCTGACGGTACAACCGCGGTGGCACTTGACGAATTTCTTATTTCAGAAAGTGTTTTGGAAAGTTCATTACCACAGGAAGAACAAGTTATGCACGAAGGCATATCAACATCAAAGGTATCAGCTAGCCTATTACAAGGCAACATGGTGCCCATAATAACATAATTGTTTTTCACAAAGGAGAGGCAGTTTTAAAACCGGCTTCCGGTTTAAGCTTGGCCACCAGTCTGGCCTGATGGTTGCGGGTCATCCTGCGCCGCTTCAGCTTCCGTTTCTCTACCCAGTGGCTGGAAATCCACAGTTGTCCAGTCGATTCCCATTAATGCTTGAAATACAGCTTCGTCATGGATTAGCGAAGACGGGTCAATATCGGGAGCGTAAGTATGCTTACGGATTGGAGGGATCAGATTTTCCGATTCATGGATTGGTGCAGCTATTCGCTTGTTCTGGCTGTCATATTGGGCTTGATAATGAGACAAGTCTGCTTCCTCAGCCAGTTGACAAGCTAGCGGACGTACTTCCCAGTTTATTGCTCGCAAATCCGCTTCACCAAATTCTGACCCGTCTTCCATCAAGCTGGGATAGCCCTGAGCCGCTTCAATAGGATCAAAATCTGGCACCCAGGCTTTTGCTCGGATTAAGGCATTGATTGCACCGGTTCGAGCAGCAGATTTCTTCAGCTCTTCAACCCGGGCAGGAAGCACTGACAGTTTCATCAGAGTATCTTGAATCAAAGTGGGCGCCGGTTTGTTATGAGACGCGGTACAGATGATCCGCTGGGCACTAGTATACAATTGTTCAACCAAGGTATAGGCGGCTTTCAATTTCTTCCGCACATCTGATCCCAAGTGACCAATGCGTGTCCCTGAAATACCATAAAGGGTTAATAGACCGGCGACTCTGTAAGAAGGCAGAACCAATTTAGAAGGCAAGCTGACTTACCAAAGATAGCAGTGGTCATGGCATGAACGTGCCGCTTTATGCTGGTCAGTTCATCCGTCACTGGTTTTAGTGCAGCCTCGGCATCCTCTGCTCGTTTGATCAAAGCGGACTTTTCAGTGGTCCAATCCGCCCGTTTCTTCTTGAAATTCTCCTTAAGTTGTTCCATGGCGCTTAAGGCACTGGCCAATTCCTCTTTTGCTTTGGAGGTTTCAGGCTGTTGGGTTTTCAGGTTTTCTTGCAGATCGATGACTTGGTTTTCTTTCGCCTTCAGATCCGCCTGCAGGCATATAGATATATGTTTCAACAAATCGGTAGAAGGATTCAAGTACCAACCACATAACAAGTTATGCGCTTAGCACTTGGGGGCTAATGCGTATTCGATCTTCATCTTTCAATTGTTTACAAAGTCCCAAGATCAATACAAGCATTCAACTTGGCACTTGGGGGCTAATGGCTATTTGATCATATGTATTCTGATGCGGCAGTTTCAATTTCCTAAAGTACCGGTTTAACTACACTAAGTTGAACCGGCCCTTGGGGGCTACATCAGTAAATTTTCAAAGCATCAAGGTTTATATTATTAAGTCTCGGTTTGAAAGAATATTTCAAACCGTCCCTCAGGGGCTAGGAGAGTCAGCAAGAATGAAAGCATACAAGCAGGAAGGAACATATGGAAGTTACTTCATTTATCTTTCATCATGTTAACCAGACCGGCTTCATAGTCACGGCTAGTATACAGCCGGTTCAGATAGCCGGAATGGATATCTTGGGCGTTCAGAGCAGCATAAGTCGTCAGATCGGCGTTCCACTTGCCTTTGCTAAAAGCAGCAAACTCTTCCTTGGCAGAATGTTTGGACAAAGCGACAGGGTTGCTTGGCTCAGTATGGCCAGTACCAGTAATGACAACCTCATCATCCTTGGTACCGCCGGTTTGCACTGGAGCTGTTGGCTTGTCAGTAGGGTTTGCTGGACCGGTGGAGTGTTCAATCCGAATGAAACCTGTGGGCTGATGGGTAGGACCTGAGGTATCAGTAGGTATCTCTTCAACAATAAGATCATCATCTGGCTGCGGTGGATCATTGGGAATATCCTCAGGGATAGCCGCTCAAGATTGGGTGTTTTGCCCGGTTCAAGAATGACATCTTCTTCGGCCGCTTTGTCCAGGCGGGCCTTCTTGCTTGGCCTAGGTTTGGACCTGAGAAGAATAACAAAATTAAATATAGCATATGTTCTAAGGCAAGATACTGCAAACATCAGAATAAATATAGCTTACCCAAGCACCGTTTTGAGCGGTGGGAGCTGAGTAGCTGATGACTCGCCAGAAGATGAGTGGGAAATAACCTGGTAATCGGAGTCAGACGGATTAAGAGGTTGACGAAAGCAGCCCGCTTTAGGACAAGCACTAACAAGCGAATTAGAGACCTCGGAATGACGTTTCTGAACCGGACTGTTCGGTAAACCGGCGGAGGTAACTACCTGGCCGCTGTGCCGGGTGGTGCGGCGAGCTTCATGTTGTTGAGTCTTCATAAGAAGTTTAGGATCCAAATAAGCAAGAGGATGAGAAAATTTAACTTTCCGGTTTGCCTGACGGATTTTTTGTGAAGGCAAAGTTTCTGAATCGGAAGAGAGAATAATTACCTCTGCAACATCCGCGTGGCTGGCTTCGGCATCATCCTGACAAATATCATCATCAATAAGACGCATGAAAAATAAACCAAGTGAGTCAAGCTCTACCTCAAAGTCCGGATTATCCACCTCATCATCAGGGGCCGGATTAGAAGATCCAGTGGTTCTTTTCCTGTGGGCAGTCTTTTTCACAGCTTTAGTCTTTTGCCGGGTTGCTCTTTCCGGTTTGTCTGGTTTCTCTGGTTTCTCCTGCGGCAGCTTTTTGCTCCAAAATGGATCATCGCCCTGATTATGCAGACACTGATATTACAAACAATGACCAGACATATCAATAACAGATTCAGCAAAGAGAAAAATCAAAGTCTTACAGCTGGCGGTTTGTTGGTGGCACAGAAGGGAAGCAGGCCGGTTCTAGCGCAGACATGTTCTGGTTCATTCAGTATCTTGCGCACAGCCTCTGTGATTTCTTCACCAGAGAGTTGGAGTTTGGAATGTCGCAGAGGGTCATCAACACTATCAGTATACTCGCACATCAAACCGGAGCGCTGACTAAGGGGCAGTATGCTCCATGATATCCAACAGCGAGCGAGATCAACCCCGGTTAAACCATTGGCCATAAAGGCTCTGAGCTTTGACAGCTGGGGAGCATATTTACTTCTCTCCTGAGCAGTCAATCTTTGAGGAAAAGGGTGTGTATTGCTGAGCCGCTCCGGACGAAAGCCAGGTAAGGGATTCTCACCAGCAGGGGAGGTGTCTTTGCAGTAGAACCATGTCTGATTCCACTCCTTGGGGTGACTGTGCAGCTTGGCGTGAGGGTATGTGACCTCTTTCCTTTTCTGAATTGCCATGCCACCCAACTCCGTATTAGAGCCATCAGTAAACTCGGTACGGCGGTTTAGATGGAAAAGATCTCTGAATAATTCCACTGTGGGCTCCTCTTGAAAGAACACCTCACAGAGTACTTGGAAGTGGCACATATTGGTAACAGAGTTGGGGCCAGTGTCTTGCGGATGGAGTTGGAAATCGGCTAAAACATTCCGGTAAAATTTAGAACCGGGCAGCTTAAAGCCCTGGGCTAAGTGATCTACGAAAACAACAACCTCTCCTTCTCGAGGTGTGGGAGGGCATTCTTTGCCACGAGCCCTCCAATGGATGGTATCTTTACTGCCTAAAGTGCCAATCAGGACTAGATCGTCCAGTTGATCCTCTGTGACGCGAGAAGGAACCCAATTGCACTCATATACTTGCTTGGCCATGATGGAATCTACAAGGCAGAAGATCCCGGTTCAAAAATGCATTTAATCAAGGTACGTTGGTATGGGCACTGTTAAACCGGAAACAGAATTATCTGAACCGGAGTTTCATGAAGCAACCAACATCCGGCGGTTCAACAAGGGGACTAATGGTATATACCGGTTTGTCAAATTTTTCTACAAAGTTAAACCGCATGGTCTAAGCATTGAACAGTCAAGACTGCAGATGAGTAAGTACACAAAAACAGATTTCGCAAGATTATACTACAGCTTTGGATCTGGAACATGTTTATAAAGGAGATAAACATTCAAGGCCCAAAAGGAGCAGTCCTGAATCAATAAGCGAAGGTACGGATAAGATGTATGGTCTTAATATGCGAAAGTGAAAATGGAGGATAAAAACTAGTGCTACACAGAGCGAAGATTCACAGACTCGTCTAAAGGATCTATCATATGAACAAGAAGCAAGCGATGAACACGGGAGAACATGGAAACCCTAGAACAGATCTATGATGGAAAGGATAGAAGACTTACCGGAGCTGAGGAAGAAGCGGAAGGTCGCCGCGGTGCTCTGGTACGCTCAGGGTGATGCAGCGGCCAAGGTTGGTGCAGAGGTCGACGGCGGCGGCGGAGCTCCGAAGACTGGGCGACGCGAGGAAGATGAAGCAGAAGGGCACGAAGGGGAAAAAAGAAATGACCCTTCGGTCCTATTTATAAAGCAAGGGACAAGGATCAGGCGCGAAAATCAAGGGGCCGCAAGTTTGGAAACAGAGATGTCGCCTCGATTATCGCAGATCTGTTAAACAAGAAGGTATCATGGATAATTTCTTTATGACAGATGACGTCACGCCGGTTTACAGAAATCGGAGAACATGACATCACGGCGGTTCACCAAACTATAAGAATATGTTGAAGATGAAATTTTTGCTAAGGATTGACATGAACCTGTTCAAATCAATCTGGGGCCTAATGTTGGGGATATTACTACTGGGCGTAAACCGGCCTATCTGGGCCGGATTAACTTCGTCAGTAGTTAAGCAGGTTAAAGCCCATGAAGATAGATGAGGGCTCAAGACCCATAATCGGTTGAGAGCCTGTAGCCGTAAACCGGCGTCAATATGTAACTTGTATTGTAAGTTAGGAATAAGTAGAGACCAAACCGGACACATCTATGAGCCGGTGTTGGGACTCTGTAAACCAACGGGCGTCACCCATGTATATAAGGGGACGACCCGGCGGTGGTTCAAGGACGACAGACACAACTCGAGACATAGGCGAAGCTTGTTTGCTCCCTAGTCATCGAAACACCCATCAATTCCATCACAACTAGACGTAGGCTTTTACCTTCATCGAAGGGGCCGAACTAGTATAAACCCTCTTGCGTCCTTGTGTCCGCTTTAACCCCTTTTCAAGCTAACCCGTCGCGATGGCTCCACGACTAAGTCCTTTCTCTAGGACATCTGCCGTGACAAAACCATGACAGATGGCATGCCAAAAGAATCCAAAAGCGGGAATTCAAAGTTGGTGAACATGATCTATTTTACAATTCTTGCTTTAGATTGTTTGTGGGAAAACTTCTTTCCAAATGGGAAGGACCATATATCATCAAAGAAGTTTATCGCTCTGGAGCTATCAAGATTAATAATGCCGAAGGTACCAATCTGAAGGTGGTCAATGGACAAAGAATTGAGCACTATATTTCAGGTACGCCTGTTAATGTTGAAACTAACATTATCCAAACCATGACACTGGAGGAACACATAAAAGAAACCTTCTAGAACACTCTAGAACCCTGAAAAGGAAGAGGTACGTGATACGGCAAGTAAACGTACTCCGAAAAATCTGCAAAAATATTTTCTGTCAGTTTTGGAATATTAGAAAAAATAGAAAAATAAGAAACAACCGGGAAGGCAACCCAGGTGCCCACAAGGCACCAGGGTGCGCCTACCCCACCAGGCGCGCCCTGGTGGGTAGTGGGCCCCTCGGGCACCTTCTCGACTCCGTTTTCCTTCCATATACTTGTTTCCCAAGATAAAAAATCTTTGTATATACCCCCGGACGATTTGACCACCATATTGCAGAGAAATCCTTTGTTCATGTTTCGTGTTGTTTTCCAGGAAGATATGAAAATATGTTGTCTCAAGATTCATAGGGAGAGAGCTATGTCGCTGATTATATCGCAAATCTTAAGGTCTATGGGGAGGAGGATCCTTACGGTTGGACCACCGATGAGGAGGAAGACACTGACATGGAGGAAGCAAGGGATGATAGCTCTGATGAAGATGAAGACCCACTACCTCAACCTAGAGATATGCACGTGGAATTCAATAAGTCAAGCCTTCCTAACAAAGGAAACAAACCTAAGGTTCAATTTATCCCATCCCATTTTCTGCAGGAGCGCAAGGCGGCATTATGCAAGAGGGTATTAACTCTTGAGCTGGAGCATGATGATCTAAGGGAGGAAACTTTTAGCGTCAGACGCAAGTTGGAGAAAAAGACCAACTCATCACCACCACCTCCATCTTCATCACCAAAGGAGACTTGAGTACACGGCTATAAGCACACCCCTTGGCTTGTGCCAAGCTTGGGGGAGATGCCCCGGAATCGTATCACCATCACTTTTATTACCTTCACCTATCTTAGTTCGATCCTTAGCTATTTCATGATTTAGTTGAATAAAAGTTTAGTATGATCTATTTTTGAGTGCTAGTTTCGTGATCTATCTATCTATGTAATCGAGTGAGATTTATATAATAAAGTTTAGTTTGAGTTTTTGCTTCTTTACTTTCATGTTTCAATCAAAATAAAATAAAATAATGAAAATATCACATGCTAATCTTATGGTAAGTATGACATCACATAAGGAAAAGTATAAGTGCTAAATTTGCTGAAAGTTGACAAACATAGCATTGGTCAATGATGCAATTCATGAAAGAATTAATAAGGGAAGAGAAGATGCACATTCAAATACACTATCTTGGACATCTTTTATGATTGTGAGCCCCCACTAAATGTCTTAGGCCGAGTTGTTGACGTTGGACAAGGAACACAACGTAATGATTTATGTTTGTTCATATTCACAAGGAAGTTATATTGTCATAGATCCCTCAACATGTGGTGCTTGCTCAATATCTTTGCTAGCCAAAAATCTGCACTAAGTAGAGATACTACTTGTGCATCCAAAACCCTTAAACCCAAATTCATATTTTGAGAGTCCACCATACCTACCTATGGGTTGAGTAAGATCCTTCAAGTAAGTTGTCATCGGTGCAAAAAGGCAATAAAAATTGCTCCTAAATGTGTTTGATCCTTTAGTGTAAGAGAAAATAAGCGTTGTACGAACTTGTGATGGCAAAGTAATAAAAGCGACAGACTGCATAATAAAGGTTGCTATCATAAGGGGCAATATAATGTGATGTTTTTTGCATTAAGATATTGTGCATACAAAACCAAAAAGCGCATGACAACCTCTGCTTCCCTCTGCGAAGGGCCTATCTTTTACTTTTATGCAAGAGTCAAAGTATTTTCCTCTATTCCTTTTTATTTTTCTCTTTGGCAAGCATCATGTGGTGGGGAAATATCTAGGCACATATACCTAGATGAATGTGAGTGATCATGAGCTATTATTGTTGACAACACCCTTGAGGTGAATAAGTTGGGAGACGAAACTATAAGCCCCTATCTTCCTATGTGTCCGGTTGAAAGTTTTTGCTCATATGTATGTTGTGAGTGTTAGCAATCATAGAAGATTAAATGATGGTTGAGTATGTGGACTTGCCAAAAGGCTCCGATACGAGACCCTTCCTAAAAATATGATGAATTTTAGTTGCAAAGTTGACTGAGAACATAGTTTGTTGGGTTTCAATAAAGTTTATGCTTTTTACTTCGATGTTGTGATTAATTATTACTTATTCATGAGAAGTTATATGAGAAAGTCTGATGTTGTTATAATAATGAGCATGATGCTACTATGTCCGTATTTTGTTTTTATCGACACATCTCTCTCTAAACATGTGGGCATGATTTTCGATATCGGCTTTCGCTTGAGGACAAGCGAGGTCTAAGCTTGGGGGAGTTGATACGTCCATTTTGCATCATGTTTTCTTACTATTATATGTAGTGTTTTTATGCTTTATAACACTTTGTGGAGTAATTCTAATGCCTTTTCTCTCATAATATGGTTTACATGAAAAGGGAGAATGCCGGCAGCTGGAATTCTGGACCTGAAAAAGCTATGTCAGAGATACCTATTCTGCACATCTCCAAATGAGCTGAAATTTTACAAAGAATTATTTTGAATAAATAAAAAATACTGGAGAAAAGAACTACCAGAGGGGGCACCCAGGCGCCCACAAGGCACCAGGGCGCGCCACCCCCTCCAGGCACGCCCTGGTGGGTAGTGGGTAGCCTGGCCCACCTCTGGTGCCCATCTTCTGGTATATAAGATCTTTTTACCTAGAAAAAATAACGGGAGGACTTTCGGGGAGAAGCGCCGCCGTCTCGAGGCAAAACTTGGGCAGGAGCACTTTTGCCCTCCGGCGGAGTGATTCCGCCGGGGGAACTTCCCTCCCGGAGGGGAAAATAAAAGTCATCATCATTACCAACAACCCTCTCATCTTTGGGAGGCCAATCTTCATCAACATCTTCAACATCACCATCTCATCTCAAACCCTATTTCATCTCTTGTGTTCAATCTTTGTACCAGAACATCGGATTGGTACCTATGGGTGACTAGTAGTGTTGATTACATCTTGTAGTTGACGCTAGATGGTTTATTTTGTGGAAGATTATATGTTCAGATCCACTATGCTATTTAATATCCCTCTGATCTTGAGCATGAATATTATTTGTAAGTAGTTGCCTTTCTTCTTGAGGCCATAGGAGAAGTCATGTTGCAAGTAATCATGTGAATTTGATATTCGTTCGATATTTTGATGATATGCATGTTATGATTCTCTTAGTGGTGTTGTGTGAACGTCGACTACATGAGACTTCACCATCTTTGGGCCTAAGGGGATGCATTGTGGAGTAGTTATTAGATGACGGGTTCCTAGAGTGACAGAAGCTTAAACCCTAGTTTATGCGCTATTCCGTAAGGGACTAATTTGGATCCATATGTTTAATGATATGGTTAGATTGTCATCTTAATTCTTCTTCCTTAGTTGTGGATGCTTGCGAAGGGGTTAATCCTAAGTGGGAGGCTTGTTCAAGTAAGAACAACACCCAAGCACCGGTCCACCCACATATCAAATTATCAAAGTAGCGAACGTGAATCAAGCCAACATGATGAAGGTGACAGATGAAATTCTCGTGTGCCCTCAAGAATGCTTTGCTTATTATAAGAGACTATTCCAACCTATCCTTTGCTACAAAAAGAATTGGGCTACCTTGCTGCACTTTATTTACCGTTACCGTTACTTGCTTGTTACAAATTATCTTACTATCAAACTACTTGTTACCGACAATTTCAGTGCTTGTAGAAATTACCTTGCTGAAAACCGCTTGCCATTTCATTCTGCTCCTCGTTGGGTTCGACACTCTTACTTATCAAAAGTACTACGATTGATCCCCTATACTTGTGAGTCATCAGGCTGACATGTGGGACCCTTGGCCACCCGAGCGTATTGTCCACGTAGATATGCCACGTCGGCCTGACACGTGGGTCCAACCAATCAGTTTTGTGCTTAGTTGTGGCTTAGTTTCAAATCAGTGGGATTTATTACTCACTTGTCGTGGAAGTGGTGATGATTTGTGTTTTTGTCAAAAGCGGTGCCAACCTGTTACCCTAGCCAAAATGTGGTGATTTTGAGCAATTTACTCATTTTAGGTCGTACGCGAAGTGATTTCATTAAATCAACGATGCTTAAGCTAGCATATACTTTGCATATTCGCCAGTTGTGTCATTCTGTTTTTATTTACTATATATATATTGTTTTGTCCTAATACAAACTTTATAAAATTTGATCCAGTTTATAAAAAATATTCACACATTTATATTAAGAAATGCATATGAAATGAAAATATATTCAGTGATGAATCTAATGATATTGATTTGGCATTGTAGATTTTTTTGAGAAATATTTGGCATTGTAGATGTTACTATTTTTTTCTCTATGTATTTGATCAAAATTTACAAAGCTTGGATTGAGTCAAAGTTACTGCTACTATACGAAGTAAACGAAAAGGGAATGATAACTACTTGTACATTACTAGCAAACATGCCCGTGCGTTGCAAGGGGGGAAAATTCACCCCTCATACACACACTTGACGACATCAGGAAATCCCTTGAAATCTTTCATGATGCCACGCAACAAGCAACATGATAAGTGGTGTTGCGCAAAAACATAAAGGTGCGATGATTTTTGAAGTGTGCTCAAGGTGTTTACAATTCATTATACAACACAAATATCTACCTGGTTGCCGGTATATGCTTACGCATTTGCTATCGTTTCTCGGCGATGCACAAAAAATATTGCATTAGGATGAAAATAGCAAAGTACATTTTAGTATTCAATGATAGCATGTGCATAAGAGCATTAATTTTGTCTTACTGATATATGTATTTGCACATACAAATATATATATATATATATATTTGTGTGTGTGTGTGTGTGTTTGCAACCGTAATCCAGTTCAAGACTTAACTTGGTTGCAAACATATTAGGTAGCTCCACCAAAAACAACCAATCTATAAGGACATGTGTAATAGGCATTTCCAAAATACCTCTTATAAAGAAGGTCTTATTTCAGTTTGCACCCTGAACATAATTTAAAAAAATATTAACATGCAAGATAATAACATATTTGGAGTCTACACACTTTTCTGATGGATTTTTATATGTGACATGTTAGGTTTGGAGTTAGGTTTTGAAAGATATGAATATTTTAAAAAGTATTTGATCTTTCAGAAAAAGGGAGTTGGGGCATCAAACCCATGATATCCAGCGTGATATGCCAAGGCCCCAACCATTCAGCCACATGAATGGTTAATGTACCTTAGGGGATCTCTTCCTATTGAGCTAAGGCGGCCGCGACGAAACAAAATATAAGAAATCAAACTTTTTTTCCACTTACCGGTGGCATGGGGGGTAAATATTTACGACTTCAGGAGCAATCTGATGACGTACGGATAGAAACACTATTGACTTTATTATTAGGTAAAGAGGCCCATCTCTTTGTGCAATGTAGTATATAAGATCATTTCTAATATGCTTGCAAACAGACTAAAAACGATCCTTCCAGAAGTTATCTCACCTACCCAGAGCGCTTTCGTGCCGGGTTGGATTATTACGGACAATGTACTTGTGGCCTACGAATGCTTCCATGCAATAAAGAAAAGGAACCAGTCTAATTGTTAGTGTGTCGTGAAGTTGGACATGAACAAAGCTTATGATCGCGTTGAGTGGGGTTTCCTGGAAAAGGTGATGCTGAGAATGGGATTTCATGAGCTCTGGGTAAACATGATCATGGAATGTGTTTCCTCAGTTACCTACAGAGTTAGGTTTAATAATACAGAAACGGAGGAATTCACCCCCACAAGAGGATTGAGGCAAGGGGATCCCTTGTCCCCTACTTATTTTTGCTATGTTCTAAAGGCTTGTCCAGTCTCTTGTCACATGAAGAAGAGGTTGGTGGTATAGAGGGAATTCGGGTTTGTCGTAATGCTCCTTCTATCTCACATTTGTTATTTGCAGACGACTCCCTTATCTTGATGAAAGCAGACACACAAAATGCAAACACTCTGAAAAGGGTGCTTGAGATATATTGTTCTAGCTCGGGACAGATTGTGAGTAATGCTAAGTCAAGTATCTTCTTCAGTCCTAATACCATTGTCATCACAAGGGGGAATTGCTGTAGAGAGCTTAATATTGTGACTGAAGCACTTTCAGATACCTTTTTTGGTCTACCAACAATGGTTGGGGTGGACGGATCTGATTGTTTTCAACACCTGATTGACAAAGTATGCCAGAGATTGAAGGGGTGGAAAGAAAAAAGTCTGTCCATGCAAGGTAAAGAGATACTAATTAAGTCTATTGCCCAAGCTATTCCTTCATATGCTATGTCTGTTTTCAAGCTGCCAAAAGGAATTTGCAAGGCAATCACAGATGACATTTCTGGTTTTTGGTGGGGAGACAATGACGATCAGAAGAAAATGCATTGTTTTGCATGGTGGAAGTTGTGTATCCCGGAGAAGAAAGGGGGATTGGGGTTTAGGGACCTTCACAATTTTAACCTTGCTATGTTAGCAAAACAGTGTTGGCGACTTCTCCAGAACCCAGATTCTTTATGTGCGCAAGTTCTTCATGCTAAATATTACCCAGACGGAAATTTACTTAAAGCTGGTCCTAAGAAGGGATCATCTTGCACTTGGCAAGGCATTGTGGCAGGCATTCAAACTTTCCAACGATGATGTATTTGGAGGGTTGGTTCTGGAATACACATTAACATTTGGCAGGACCCTTGGATCCCAACCAGTGACTCGGAAGGTAATTACCCCTCGAGGGACAATAATGTTCTCAAAAGTGGAGGAGCTTATTGATCCTTACACTGGGAATTGGGATGATATGCTTTTGAGAGACTATTTCTCACCAGTAGATGTGCAAAGGATATTGCAAATTCCGCTTAACACACATATGACGGAGGACTTTGTTGCCTGGAACTATACAAGGTTTGGTACCTTCTCGGTACGATCGGCTTATTACAGGGAGTTGGAACACCAATTTGATCCTCGTCTTATAAGAGCGGATGGGCAAGGTAATGTCCATATAAATAAGGTATGGAAAGATGCATGGAAACTTAAGGTGCCTGGCAAAGTAAAACACTTCGCATGGAAAGTGCTTCATGGAGTTCTCCCATGTTATGGCGTTCTTGCTGGATGACATATCCCCATATCGCCACAGTGTCCTCGATGCTCAATCGATGCAGAAGATGTGCAACACACACTATTTGGCTGCCGTAAGGTAAAGGAAGTTTGGGAATGCTTAGGCCTCTTGAAAACTGTGAAGAAAGCAACGGCAGAAGATAATCTGGTGCCATCACCTTGGAGATACTGCTCAAACTTACAGAGACAGTCGATGGTCTCCCGGTGGCGGAACTGGCAACAGTTGCAGCGTGGTTTCTATGGTGGCAGCAACGCCAGCTTGTGAAAGGAGTGGACATCCAAGGCCCAGATAAAACGGCAATGTCAATTAAAGTCCTTGCAACAAGCTATATTTGATCTTTTATGCCCAAGTTGTCAGCGAGGACTAGTAATCATATGTGGAAAAAACCACCTCATAGGGTGGTAAAGATGAACGTTGACGCATCTTCTCATGCGGACACACTGCCCGGAGCTAGTGATGCAGTTCTACGTGATGACCGTGGCGATTTCATCGTTGCTGCATCTTGGTTCATCCCGCATGTCCGCAATGTTGATGCTGCTGAACTATTAGCAATCAGAAATGGTATGTTCCTTCTGGCAAGTATGGGATGCAATTTGGCGGAGGTGGAATCAGATAGCTCCTTTGCAGTTAAATCAATTAATTTGATGGATGGATATTTGGGAGTTGATGCCGACGTTGTTGCTGAATGTAAGCAGCTATCTCTCGATTTCTCAAAGTCATCTTTCAAACATTGTTTCAGATAAGCGAATCAGGTGGCGGACGAGTTAGCAAGACACTCCTTTACTACTAGATCTCCTGGTTCTTGGGATGCTGTTATCCCTGATTTTATTCCCCATTTACTTGATATGACTATTATATGAGAAATAAAGTATATTTCCTGTCAAAAAAAGTAAAAAATAACACACAGATACGGTGATACGGACCGAGCAAATTCCTACACTCCATGATCGGCCTGCAACGCAAATTATACAAGTGCAGGTCAGGACGACGGTTAATAAGGTACTTCCTCTGTCTTGTAATATAAAAGCGATTTTGACACTAGAAATTATACAACGCAGACCAGGACAACGGTTAATAAGCTACTTCCTCCGTCTTATAATATAAAAGCATTTTTGACACTAAAAATTATACAGTGCAGGACAGGACAACAGTTAATAAGCTACTTCTTCCGTCTTATAAGTACATAAGAGTTTTAACACTAGTGTACCCAGCATATACGGAGCAGACATCAAGGTCACCTGCTCTGCGCCATCCACGTACCACGGCACTTCTCACAGACATTCAGTCTATCATGCGTACGTAGCATGCATAAATGCAGGATTTATGGGTATATCACATCGGGTTTCAAATCTAGTGTTGAGTAGCAGATGGACCATGCATGGCCGATCATCACTGATCAACCCTACAGAAGAGTCCTCCCCCATCAGCCAACGTGCGTGCATATCTGGCGGAGCAGCGCAAGCAGATCCTCTCAAGAAAAACGAGAAGACACAAAAGAATTTGCAGATCTAGAAGAAAGCTTATTAGGGTCCAGCTACTAGAATATTTGCAGCCGGGCTTCCATCTATGCCCCTGTCGGTCGGTCGATGGATCGATCGGCACTGCCATAACTCGAGGCCATGCCTCAGATATATTATTCGTAATAAGTTTTTGGCAGCAGCAAAACCCACTGAATCATTGATATAACCCAACCCCCACCATGTGAAATGAATCCATCATGCACGCAGCACGCATCGTGCTGCAGGCAGGCGCAGCCCACCCAGCCACGTCGCCCAGTATGTGCATGCCTGCTGGCTCAGCCTGGAATTTTTCGCGCCATTTTACCGTGATGATCGATCCGGACGAGGAGTGAGCGGATCCATCCGGTAGACATGGATGAGATCCTCCGATCTGATGAAGATCGTCCTGCTCTGCCGCAGTCTCTCTGCTGCGGCCGCGTTACTGCGGCCTCGACCCCGTACGTACGTGCCGGCGGGAGTAGCGTCGATCGATCGACATGCTCTGTCTCGGGGAAGAGGGTTGAAGCGTGGATCACTGGATCCAGCCATAAAACCTGTGGCGAGCCATGACTGGGCGAGGACGGCAGTAAGAGCACGCGTGTCCTCGAGATTCACAGAGCTCGCCGGCCTCCAAACTGACCAGACAATGCGCCGTACGTAGCCTGTAGCCTGTGGCTAGCAGACGGGAAAAGAAAGAAAGAAACCGTATTGCGCTGCTGCACCGGCAGCAGCAACGGCCGAACAGTGTCGAGAGGAGGCGGCGCCACGCAATTCAATTGTGCTGTACCCCTCGACGCTCGCATGCATGCTGCGTATGCTGCTCGTGGCGTAGCAGCGAGCAGTGGTAAGTAACTTGGGTTCGGCAAATGGTACGTACATGGTAAAAGCAGGAGTAGCCGATCGTGCTGCGCTAGGAGGGAGCGCTAGGAGGGAGCGCTAGGGTGGAGGTGGAATTATGGTGCCTGGTCTGGACTTTGGACCACCCCCGGACACGGGCGACGGGTTCGATCGAGAGCATGACCGTGCCGCGCCGTGCTCGATCGACAAGACCGATCTTACCAGTATCCATCGATGATCGATTCGCATCGCATGCATGTGAATTGCGCAGTGATAATCATAGATAGGAGTAGATCCTAATCCCACAGATTCACGAGCTCGAGCCAGTGCGTGGCGCGGTGCCCTGCTGGGTGCGCGCGACGTGCACGCAGCGGTGCGCATGCGTCGTTGGCGCGTGTGCATGTGCATGTGCGCCGGAGCCGAGGCCTTTTATAAATGCGCGGCGCGGCGCGGACGCGGCCAAAGGCGTGGCGTCGCGGCCGCTGCACGCCAATTTCATGCCGCCGCCGCCACCGATCGGTGCGTGGTCACCGGCCTCACGCCTACGTGCGCGCGCGCTCCGGCCCATCCTACCTGCGCATGCACCCCCGGCCTCGCCGCCGTGCATCCCAACGCACGGGCGCGCGCGCGCCGATCGCGCGGCGTGTACCACCAGTGCCATCTAATCTACCAGCTCTACTTCCTCGTCGACTCCGATCGATCCAAGGCGAAAGAAAAGAAGCGCTTCGTACGGCACGATCGGGGATCGGATACCGTGTGCGATGGCGCGCGTAGCACTCCTTTTCGCGCGCGTACGTGGCGCGGGCGCAAAAGAAAAGGCGCGCGCGCGCGTCGTGTGTGGGTGCTGAGTACGACGCCTACCGTGTCATGTGTGGGTGCGGAGGCGTGCGCGGATCGTGAGGTGCGTGGCCATCGATCGGCCTCGGGACGTGGGCAGGGAAGATTCAAAATCGGCGACAGCAGCCCACGCCGACGGGTCGCGTGACCGACCGATCGCGATGATCATGTGCCGGGGCATTTTCGCCCGTTATCGCTTGCCGCCTGGTGCTGTTGTGGATCCAGGGCGGGTGTAGAAGGGGCCGGGTGGCTCTGTTTCTTCACTTCCCATCGTCGGTCGGTTTCCCATCCCACAAATAGCTATCCACAAAAGAAAAATAGCTACTTGTAAGTTGCCTGAAAATAGTTTTTGGGTCACTCGATTTTAAAAGGAAGAAAGAAGCAGTCGTCGGCTCGCCGGAGAAGCTCTCTGGGTCTATCTTAGGGTGGCAGACGACTCCATTATCTATCTTAGAGGTATTGGGGAGGAGGGTGCAGCTTTGCCGGAAAAAAAATGGTTCATGGCCGGGTTGGAGGGATGGTCGGGGGCGGCTACGGCACAATGATGGGAGGCAGTTGGCGGTAGGGTGATGGGGTTAAGCCGGTGGTAGATCGGCAATTCAAGATTGAAGAAGATGAACAGTGAAGCGTTTCGAAAGCTGAAAAGTTGATCTGGCCATCATCTTGCATCCGACGGCTCACAGCGAATCGACAGACCCAAATTGGATTTTGGGTCACGTGACATCTAGCCAATTCGCATCCCATCCCCATCCGGGTGCTGCTCTTTTCTCCGTTGTCGGCGATCTCCAGCTCCTCTTTTTCTTGGCCTCTTCTTTTGTGTGTGTGTGGAAAACACGCCACGGGCCAGCAGCAAAAGCTGACTGCTCGACAGATAGCTATTTCTACAGTACAGGCTCGATCAGGCGCAGGGGACACCGGCACATCGATCAGCAGGGTGTCGAAGTGCAGCTCCAGCGTCGATGTAGGGGAAACCCAGGCCCGGGGCCCGGCCATCTTCTTTGTAGCATGGGCGCCGTAAGAAGCTGGAGTACACGCCGGCACAAACTGTCCACGTCTCCGGCATGGATTCCTTGGAGATCAGTTTGCATCTCTTCGATGATGCAGGGGATCATCCACCAAAATCTGTTTCAGAATTCAAATCCATCACACTATTTGCCTTCTACACTGTTGCATGCCATCATCTATGCATGTAGCGGATCATTAGCAAGCATTATGTCCTGGAAACACAGCAACACATTGACTGACTCCCTAGTGAACTACGTTTGAAAAATATCGGAGCACATGATGGTCGTCTGATCAGTATAACCCGCAACACATTTCAATGTATTTTGAACCACTGTTTATCCAAAAGAATGAAGAGGGAGCAAGAGCAATACATATGCAATTCAGACTCAAGCAGAAAACAAAAAAAACTTTCCAGTTGTGTCCAGAAATTCTTACACTGCTAGTCGATGCCGCTTTACAAGACAACGGAAAACACTGAACGACAATATTTCTTTCAGAAATATGGAAATGGCGTAGGACCCACATAATTCCAAGTTTCATGTAGCCGACTCGAGCATTTAACCAAACAGTAACAGAAGTACACCTGATATGCTGAACAGAGATACAGTTGGCGCTCATCGACATGACCAGGACGAATTCGACACAACAACCACAGTCGAACATGGTCACTTGCATAATTGACACTCAAACTGCATAACAGATAAGAAACCAACTTTAGAAACCGAAATACAACTCTCTAGCCACATTATCATGATGAACTGAACGAGGACAACCACGACTGAAACTTGCACCCTTCATGCTTAAACTCCTCAAAAGAAACGAAACAACCTGATGTTAGTAGATTGCAAGAAGCCAACAGCAGCAGACTAAAGATGATGGGTTTTTCCATTTCGCAATGCATCACTATTGAGCGGTCCGTCAGAGATCAGTGAGTCTTCGCTAGCGCCAACAATCTGCCACGATCTGAAAAAAAAAATACCAAGCACAAAACTCTTAACCAACTGTCCGTCTCAAAACTTATAATTTGATGTGCCGCTGTACTTATAACTAGTCCCAAAGGTTACAAGATTGCATGTGATATGTGAGATTCAGCTATGCCAGAAAGTAACTTGATGCATCTTAACGAAAAAATTTGAAGCAAGGTAAAGTGATAATACAATATCAACAAGGTTGACTACATATTTAGCAATCTCCATTTTAAGCTAGCAGGCACTTCATGCTTTCAACTATTTGACCAATCGACAGCAGCAGCGAAAAGGAGACATTTCATCCCATGGATCGCTCCATATAATAGCAAAAGGTTTTCAGGTAGAAGAAAAACCGGACCTGAGTCCAGAATTCAGAAATGGCCACAGAAACAAAAGGTGACTTCTATTTCATGACATCAAACCCTGACATCAGCTTCCAAGTTTCTAGCAAAAGTAAGAAACATCCGAGTCCCACACCTGTCAGAATCTATGTACAAATGATAAATGTTTTGTGGTGAAACTAAGTTATGAGTTGGATCCTTGTATCACCAATTGTTTGTCCAAAAAGTCTGGTACTGCTACTTGACAGATCTTTTGAAGACGATATCAACATTGAAGTCATATTAAAATGTCATGAAAGGGAAACGACATAGAATACACAAAAAAAATTGTTCCAAGTAGCTGGGCCGAGCATTAGGCAAACAGTAACTGAAATATGCCTCACATATTAATCTGACATAAAACCTTTTGACATTACGATCAGGATGAATTCAACAAGACAGCAACAATTGATCGTAAGGACTTGCACAATTTGTATGTAAACTGCTGAACAGAGAATATACGATTTCATACTTATTAGTAGCAGCTCGGAAAGAAACTAGCAGTGCACTTTGTTTAGTTAATCCTTGTTAGCGATGACAATGTGCCATGATTTAAAATATAGCATGCACAAAACTCATAACTAACTCCAAGTCAGCATTCCACTTTGGTGAGTTATGTGCTAGTACCAATTCCAGTGGTTACAAGACTGAGAGTTTGAGATGTAACCTTCAGCTAAGCCACAAAGTAACAGATATATTTTATAAGAAAGGCTGAAACAAGGTAACAGGATTCAGATCAACATGTTTGTGTGCATATATTCGACCAATGCATGGTCATGATCCTTAACATGTCAAATCTCATAACATAAACAACATTATGTTTTCCAGTGTCATATATCAAGTTTTCTCTGGCGCAGAGAATTGTCTTTTGCAAGCTCCATGTGTGAATATAACTAACACATATTACTTGCATCATGACTAACTAACTACTTATTCACAAACAACAAACAACTAATTAAGCAAACATACAGAAGCTGTAATGAAAATGCAAGACAACAGTCAACAGACAAGAAGCAAGGGCTATCACCTATACCTGGAGTGTAGAAGCTCATGTAGGGTAGGACGCTAAAGTACTCTCCCGGCTCGTCAACCTTCCTGACTCGCCCTGACTTTAGCTCTGTCGCGAATAAGCCAGCATCTGTGCTTATGAAGATGACACCCACACCCTCTGCGGAACCAACCACAAATGGTTCCCAATCCAGATCGACATCGGGTATAATTTTCTTCAGCTCGATGACCCTGCATTGTACCCATTCTGCAGCCGCTTCTGGATCCACCTTCCTTGACCACAAACAAAGGCTAGAATTGTTGATGCAGGCAAACCCCAGCGAACTGTCCTCCATCACCATGAGAGCCATTGGGGCCAAATCGTGTGGCGGCTGGCTGATCATGGAGAAGCACTTGTTTGGCAAGTTGTACTTGACGATTTTGTCAACCGACCGAAGTGTGAAGTAGACTGCATCTCCAATGACGGCTACTCGCCGAGGCATGACATAGGGTAGGTGGTAGAAGTTTTTTGCAATGTCATCTCGCTTGAGCTGGGCATAGCCTTCACAGCCATCGTCGAGGCATACCGGCGCACTCCACGCACCTGTCACCGATGAGTACACGTTCGCCTTAACGACACGGTCGTCGTTGCCGGTGCCCAGGAAGGCCACGCGGAAGGGGCCGCCTTGGCAGTCGAGATGTCGGCAGCCATCGGCGGCGCAGAACACCGCGGCGGTCCAGATGAACCAATCGACGCCCGGCGCGGGCAGAACGCGCCGGTCGCCCGTGACGGGGTCTGAGACGACGAGAACCAGGCTGTCGCCCTGCACCAAGTGGTAGAGCACGCGGCCGTGGCGGCAGTCGAGGGGGGTGGGGTGCTCGCCCTCGCCGTCGGAGCCCGGGTAGGGGAAGTCCGGCATCGACGTGGTGGAGGCGAAGCGGTGCGCGGGGCTTCCTTGGAGGACCTGGAGCAGGTGGAGGAGGCCGAGGAGGGGAGGGGCTCCGTGGAAGGCGCGGTAGCGGCGGCGGAAGGCGGGGTCGCAGACGATGCGGAGCCACGACTTGCAGACGATGGCGGCGCGGAAGAGGTGCTCGGGCTCGTCCGGCGGGAGGCGGAGGAGGACCTCGCCGAGGAGGTCGTCTATCAGCTCCGGCCGTGTCGCCATGGTCGGCCGAATGGGATGGGGTCGCCGCCGGGTCGGGTGGGGGAGAGAGCGTGAGACGGGCAGGCACGCACGGCCCGTTCTACTTGGTTCGGTTCGACCAGGGTCTTTTTTTTTTTGACGGGCGTTTTGACCATGGTCTTGGCCGCATGGAGGGCGCGTGGCCTTTTTCAATACTTTTTCCCCACCCGACCCGGCGGCGACACGGCGAGCACCTCTTCCGTGTAACCTTGTGTCCACTATGTTTGTAGTTTATTTATTTATTTGTCTCGCCTTTTTCTTTTCTTTTTGTTGCTGCGTTATTTATGGAACTTAAATGTGACATTCTTAAAAAACATCTAATGTGAATTAGACAAACTGTTTTCAATTCTCAGAAAAAAATAGTAAAACGTTTTCCTGCAAATTATTATTGAAAGAGAAAACAAGAACATCGAGATGCATCTTTTTTAATTTTGAGATCGAGATGCATATTTAAGGTCAACCTTTTTTCATTTCCTTAAAAAAAGTCAACCTTTTTAGTGGAAGTCGATGCATCTTTTCTTATTTAAGAGACTCATTACTTAAGTAGTATCCATCCCATAATATAAGAGCACTTTTGACACGTGTCAAAATCATTCTTATATTATGGGACGGAGGGAGTACATATGAATTTGTAAGCTCAATCGCGCAATAGAACGAGTGGATGCATTTGAAGATTCCCATCAACCCTCCCCTTCCCCATAGTGACTCGAAACCTTAGTCGGCAAAGCGAACCAACGAGAGGGGAGGGAGCAAGAGCCCCGTACTCCGGCATCACCAGGGTTCCTCCACCTCTGTTCATCACTCCAGTGGTTTTCTCAGTTTCTTCGCTGGGTTTTTCTTCTTTGATTATTTTGTTTTTTCACAATTTTATTTGTTTTATTCCAGCTTTTAATGAATTTTCCTTTTTTGTTCTTTTCTCAATGTTTATTGATTTTTCCTTTTATTTATATTTCTCTTTTTTTGTTTCTTTCTTAGTTTTCATCAGATTCCTTGGGTTTTTTTTCTTCGTTTCCTCATGGGTTTTCACACTTTTCTTTGGGGTTTAATTTTTCTTTGTTTTCTAATGTATTTTTGTTGTTTCTTCGATTTTCACAGCTTTTTTTTCAACACACCTCCACATTTTTCATGCACATTTGTACCCTTTGCGTATACATCTGGAACATTTTAAATACATATTTAACATTTTTGAAATAAAAAATATTTTAAAAATTATGCTTGATGACTATCTTTTCATACACATAGTACATTTTTGGAATATATTAGAAACTCTTTTTTGATACAATTTAAACATATTATTAACATTTTTATATATGATCAACATTTTTTAAAAATTACGCTTTTATGCTCATAGTGTTTAATGCACATTCAATATTTTTCATATATACCAGGATATTTATTATACACGTTAACACTTTTTAAATAGACGATACATTTAAAAAATTTATATTTGAAGACTATTTTCATATACCTTTTATATTTATAGTATATATCAGTAAAAAATTTATACATGGTTAACATTCTTTCACATTATTAACATTTTGATGATACATGATCAACATTTTTTATTTATCTCCAAATTTTTAATACACATTCTACTTTTTTATACATCAAAAACATTTTTTATACACATTTAACATTTTTATATAGATAATTAGCTTTTTTAAATACTTGGTTAATTTTTTTATATACATCACCAAGTTTTTCATACACGTAGTATTATTTTGTATACTTTTTTGTATACGTGAGAAAAAATAATTCTAAACACATTTAATATTTTACAAATGCTAGATTAACATTTTAATTTTTTTATGTAAAGTGTTTTTGTAATATATATTTTTAGACTATTTGGAAGTATAAGCAAAAGTAAAAAAAGGAAGGCAAAAAATGAAAAGAAATGAAAAAAAAATAGAAAAGTAAGGAGGTTGTGCCTCCCATGAGCTGGTCTCATCCGCCACCATGTCTCGCGCGCCCTGATCCAAACCAAACAACCAAATTTCAGAGAGCAACTAATCAAGGAGTACTCCTTCGGGAGCTCCTGCATGGATCAGTTGGGGGGTTGGGAGCGTGCCACTTGGCGTGCTCGCTTCCGCCACCATGTGTAGCGATTTGGACGCTTCCTCCAGATTTTTTCTATTTTTCTGTGTGTGTTTTTTACTTTTATATTATTTTTTTTAGTTTTTTCGGCTTTTCAATTTTCCTTTGGGTTTTCTTGTGTTTTTGAAAAAAAATTTGATGCACGACTATGCCTCTCGAAAAAGAAAAAGATGTGTTTTCTTTGTTTCCTTTCGCAAAAGCCACTGATTTACTTCTCGTGGTGGCACGGATTTGCTTACGCGAGAGGCACGACCATGCATCTCGCAAAAGGAAAATAATAATGTATTTTTTTCTTACCATGTGAGACACGGATTTACTCTCGTGGAGGCACCAATTTCCTTCCACAAGAGGCATCGGAAAAGGTAAAACAAAACATGTTTTTTCCTCCCGCGAGAGACACGGATTTACTTCTCATGAAGGCATGGATTTGCTTTTGTGAGAGGCACAGTCATACCTCTCGAAAAGAGAAAAAAGTGCTCCCGGTTCAGGCTTGTTCATTCGTTTTTTCGCGCAAAAAAAATTCATCAACCTATCACATGTGATCTAGTTTTAAGATCTTGATGTAAGGAATCCAACGATGAAAATGGTTCAAGATTTGTATGCGCGGTTTAAAAGATAAAATATTTTGAATAAACGAACCTATAAAAAAAAGGGGAAATTCTCAAGTTACGACAAATGATGCACGTGCAGTATGACACTTTTCGGAGCGTTGGAAGGTGAGAGTGTCCTTTGCAAATAGTACTCTTAATTAGTGATTCGTAAATATCAACACGCGTAACCGTCCCCGGTAGGATGGCCTACGTGGACTGGGCCACGCCCCGTGCCAATCCACGTGATTTAGCCCAACAAGGCACTAGGGACTCTGGGCCCGAACCAGACGCATCGGTCTCGCGCACCAGCGCAAAACCCTCATTTGTCTAAAAAAAAAGTGCAAACCCTCCTCGCCCGATTCTTCCCAAATTCCCCAACCATGGCGGCTGTAGCCGTCACACGCCGGAGGCTCTCGGCGCTCCTCCTCTCCTCCCGCGCGATTCCCCGTCGCCTCCTCCTCCTCACCGGCGCCGCCGCCTCTGCGCCCTCAGCCCACCCCTCTCCGTGGGCGCCGCCGTCGCGAGGGGCGAAGACGGCGCTGCCGGGAAGGCCCGGGTATTCTCCGCTTAACGACCCGTCCCCGAACTGGAGCAACCGGCCACCCAAGGAGACCATCCTGCTGGATGGCTGCGACTACGAGCACTGGCTCATTGTCATGGAGTTCCCCGCCGACCCCAAGCCCTCCGAGGAAGATATGGTGGCCGCCTACGTCAAGACCCTCACCGCTGTGCTCGGAAGGTATACGCACTTCTCTGGTCTTACTATTGGTCAACCCTATCGAATTTAATCTTTTACGATTAGGGTGGATCTTTCATAGTCCCAATCAATATTAGACCAACTCTAGCAGAGTCGCGGTATCCCCGGTCTCATATGGGATATCAAGCGCGCTTCATATCCATATAGAGGCCGTGCCTGCGGCCGCTGTGCGCAAACACAGAGTTGCCATAATGCAGCCTTCATATCTTCTCTTTTCTGTTTTTTTGTTGTTGCATCAACTCAAAATACACGCCCAGTTTAAGGGATTAAAACACTAATTTGAGATAACATCAAGTGGTTACATGGAGGTAGAAAAGTCGATTAGCGACATTTTTTTACTACATCTTGGGAGAAGCACTAGTTGCTACCCACCAAGACAACGGTGAATGCAGTGCACGGTGCACATGCATATGTGACGAGTCGACTCATCCTCTACGCACGGGGGTGTGCGGTCCGGCGACCTCGTCTTCGTCCCATTCCTGCCAGCGATTGCTGAGGTCGGAGATGGCCTTTTTAAGATGGGCAAGCCCCAATATGGCGCGCTTTGTCTCGGTGAATGACACCATGTTCATGTCGACTGTGCGCCATCTGATGCACTCCCCGTCAGCCGCCAAGTCCGTCTGTTTCTCCTCGTAATGGAGCCAGATGGCACAGTCCCTCTTCGCCCACAACGCCTTCCCGACATCGGTGTGTTTGAAGATATCTCTAGGGCAGACGGCCGAGGCGATGTGGAGCACGTGGTGCCCGATATGAGCTGCGTGGGCGAGCCCTCGCTTGTTCATATGGGACCTGCACTTAGGCTTCATTTGGATGCTAGGGGTGATATTCCCAGGAAAGAGATGCCCCTGTTGAAATTTCTTGGCCAAATAGAAAAACCTGTGGAGAATTAGCACCGTCATTTGGCTGATTAGCTCCAAGGGATAATCTCATGCTACAGAGAAAGAGCATACTGAACACTGAAATGGAGCATTCCCTATCGCATCAGTACCCATGCCATGGATAGGCACACGACCACCCTAGTGGCTTCCCAGTTTTGAGGGAGGCACATCCAGATCTTGCCGCCGGCCAGCTCCCTGTGGACATGCATCCCTGCTGTCACAGTGGTCTTTGCCGTCTTTACATCCACCATCACCAACAGTTGCCGGCGCCGGCGCCGGCACTCTTAAAGACCAATCTTGCATGTAACTGAAACGGGAATAGCCTCACGTTACACTCTCCTCACGAGCATTAGCCGTCACCTCTGATCCTTCCTCAGAGCATGAACCCTAGTAGCCCAGATCTGAGTGAACCTTAGTTAAACCATGGGAGCAGATGTAGAGATGGAGACGAGCAGTGGATGAATGAAATCGACTAGGGGATGCTCGCGAGTGGAACGGTGGAGGACAAGATGAAGGACGGGGGCGGAGGGGGAAGGCGGATGAGCTTACGGCGTGAGAGACGGGGAGAATTCTTCTGATGTCCAGGGGTTGGGGTTAGGAGCCTGGGGATTTACAATTTAACTAACACACTTGATCTCCAACTTTCTAATTAGTGACATCTTTTTTCCTATTATTATAACTCTTTCCCTATGAATACAATTATGTGTTTCCTGATTACCAATAGCTGTCTGGGCTGTGCTGCTTGCATTGGCTTGTCACACATTAGCCATAACAATTGCTCACAGGAACAGCACCCTATGGTACTTGCGCAATCCTTAAGATTGTGGTATTCCTGTATGTTCATTTCCGATTAGTTTATTTCCTCAGAATCAGGTTTCCTAGTTATCTAAGTGTCATCAGTTAGAGATGAATACGCAAAATGAAATTCTAAACAAGCTCATCTAAAGTCAAGCAATCGCTTAGCCATCCTTCCTTGGAAGTAGTTATTTCCTATAAATTATGGCGAGGATTAACCAGCTTATAGGAGAACATGTCAGGCCTATAAGCATGAAAAGCTTGCCCTTTAGGTTACCTAAGTATGTCCAAAGGCTGCTTGACACTATCCAAGTTGTAAGACTGTTGGAGCAGTTTTTCTGTTTGGAAAGTATCCAACACAATACCCCTTTGGTTTATTTGTTGTCATGATTATGTGGCTCTAGCAAAGAAAAATAAAGATGACTCTCTTCTGCCCTATCTGAGGATTTAGAGAGAGTTTTTTTTTAACTGGGCATAACCCCTTTCCATTAACTGAATACGGGCTTAGAGACAGCTATCTCTTCGTGCCTTGTACTACAAAGATTGTTAGTCCCCAAATTGTGGGATATCATTATCATGTAGGAAATCTAGTTGCCTCAACAGGACAGCCTTTCTTTTCTGGACCACCTTATTACTTGGAGTTGGCCAGAATAGAATAGTCCATCCAATTTAAATGCTTATGTCTATCTCTCCATGATTACTTGTAGTTGAAAGTTTTTTTTTTTGGCTATGGCGAAGTAAAATGCTTGTTAATTTTGTGTGAACAAGGCTGTCCATCATTGAAGATCTGTTTCTGGGGTTTGAATGTAATATCATGTTTACCCTTATCGATCCATTCCTTAGGTTTATGTTTCATGCTCTAACTACTAACTTTAAGCTATGTGTATCTTCTAGTGCATTCTTTTAGGTTGATGTGTGCTCTTTTAGTGAATTTTCATGCTCTAATAAGTAATAACTGAATGGATATGTATTTTAATTGTTTTATGCAGTGAGGAGGAGGCAAAGAAGAAGATCTACTCAGTATGCACTACAACTTACACAGGGTTTGGTGCGTTGATTTCGGAGGAGTTATCATACAAAGTTAAAGGTGAAAATTGTTTGGCTCTACTTTTCTGCAAGATATTGTTGCCAAATCATGTTTCAACTGAATTTTGTATTGTTAATGTTGCTAATTCAGGATTGCCGGGAGTTCTTTGGGTATTACCTGATTCATATTTGGATGTGCCTAACAAGGATTATGGAGGTTAGTACTTGTCGTTACTTATTCTCATGTACTAACTTCCACACCTGGCTTAAACGCTCTGATCATATTATGTAGAAAATGCAAAACCACTTATATATGTGGTACATGTACTACTTAGCCCTCCAAATGTACAGTGATGTTTTGCAAGGGCTTTTTTTTTGGTAAAAATTGGACTGTGGTCTTTATGGAAGTCTAAATTAATCTCTGAGGCATATTTGATGATGATGGTAGTACTTGTGCTTACGTATACATCTACAAGTGGAGGAAATCCATTTTCTATCATGTATGTTGTTCTTCCTTGTGCACCTAACGTCCTATCATTGATCTTCATCTCCACCCAAATTATATGTTGTGATTATTCGCTCTTACTTATATTAGGCTACTACTTCAAACAGGTGATCTCTTTGTAGATGGCAAAGTCATTCATAGGCCACAATTTCAGTTCACTGAGAGGCAGCAGGTAAGGAGCAGACCTCGTCCCCGCTATGACAGGCGACGAGAGACTATGCAGGTTGAGCGAAGAGAAACTATGCAGAGAGGTCCTTCAGTACAAGAGCACAGACCTCCGTTTTCTAAGCAGGTTGCTCAAAATAATGGGCAGCATGAAATCGTACCGCCAGGAAGGAACTAACTTCATTCTACCTTAGTATGGATAATGAGGTTGGGAGTAACCCTTCTCTTTTCCTTATTTCTATGTGAACTTTGTTTTGCATTGTAGCAACAAAAAAAATGAAAGAGACCTGTGGTTGGATACATCTGTGCAAATGTCATGATTTGATGCTTCTCAAAACTTCTTTTTGTGCAAACGAGGGGGGAATGATTTTTTCTTGAATCAATAAAAGCAAATTTACAAATTTCAGCACTCCTTAAACTTGATTTTAAATGTTAGACTAGAATTCAGTAAGTTAGTCAGGATCGACATCTACCAGCAACGCTTCAATTTGAGTTCAGATCAACAGCCCGCAGGCCAGCTAATTTGTTATCTAAAGAGTTGGGAGCAGGATCGCTGCTGCCTTGTATACGGTATACAAGATCATGCAGGCATTCTATGGTGGAATGTACTATGTCCAAGTGCATTACACCACTGTGATCATGCTATGAGTTATGAAAATCAAAGCAGAGGATTGGATACTCTCTCTAATTGACAAACTGTCCCACTGTGAGTTAATTGAGGCATTAGTCACACCCTTTGGAGTACTCCCTCTGTAAAAAAAAAGTTAAGACCTTTTAGATCACTGGTAGTGAGTATATTATAAGTATATAATCTAAAGCCCTTTCTGGATGATGGGTTTTCCTGAAAGCTGTATGGCAGAGCTAGAGGTTCAACAGAAGACGAATATATGGCTGGTAGAGAGAGTGCAGCGACTATTAATTGGATACCTCCGCCCCGAGGTTGGGTTAATATCAACGTCGATGCCGCCACAGGCAAGACTGAGTCTAAGAGGGTATTTGTTTTCAGGGACTTATTGCTTTAGGGACTTAAAAAATCCTTATAAATCCCATCTAAACTAAATATGAGGGACTTATAGGGACTTAAAAGGGCATTTGGGACTTATGAAATAAGACTCTCAAGGAGGGACATATAGTTGTAATGTGGTCTTTTAGTCCATGTTAAGTCGGTAGGGACTTTTTAGGGATTTGAGACTTATAAGTTGGGACTAAAAAAGTCCTAAGACTTCTGAACCAAACATGGCCTAAGGGCGTGTTTGATAGGTTGCATTTTGGAGTCTCTGCGTGATGTAACACGAACTAGCGAGATGCTAATTCGCGCGCGTAGACGGCCCGATCTTTCACGGCGATGGTTGATCAACAGTTCATCCCCTGTTCCTCCTCGCAACCTTCAAGATAATTTTCACCCGCGTACAAAAATACACGATTGAAAATAATGACCCCCTTGGATCAGCACGTAGGCGTCGATGTGATGATCAACCCTCCGTCGCTAGTAAATTTTCACGACGGGAAAATCACAGATAATACACAAGATATGGCCGCTCGTAACTCGGACGTTTTTCTGTATATGTCATACTCGAAATAAAACTCAAAACTGATCTGTTTACATGGCCATAGCCTGGCTTTTATATGCCACACCTACGCAACCCCAAAGTCTATCTAAAAACTTAAAACTCCAACCTTCTTACGAGTGCTAACTATAAAAAACAAATCCTAACTAGAAAAGACAAAATGACTTACGTACCATGCTAGCCAGCTAGCTAGCGTGTAGACACAAAATAAAACAAGGAATCCTAACAGATTAATTCTAGGACTCTGTGTATCACAACTTCACATTGCACGGAGGGGTACGGAAATTAGGCTCCACCACAGCTAGCGCAGGCTCCTCCTTTGCCTCTTGTATTTTCTTGAGCGCCCGAATAAATTGACGCTGTTTCGATTCCTTTTTAGTTTGGACACTATGATCTCTTGGCATTTTATGTGTACGTGGCTTCCTTTCTATCCTTTCTTTGATCAAGCCTGACTATACACCTCTAGATTCCATACGTTTAGGACTATGCACCCATGTGCCAATACCATCTCTTGAATCAGGTGCACACATCATATAACTGGTCGCTAGTCTGCTAGTTACAAAATCAATTCTCGGACCACAAAGTTGTCGCACACTACCATCGTTTCCTCGACAAAGTCTGGCGGCATGCATGGCATTATTTTCCACAACGTTTTCCTGGCCTGACTCATTAACTCGCTCAACTTTAATAGAATTGTCGGTCAATGGTGACATGCCCATATCATCCTCCCTCCCTTGAAGAGAAACCGTCCTCGGTTTCAAGTTATTTTTTAACACAACCTTCCTCTCCGGAACTTGTCTAGTGATTGCACTGTCCAACATTGGCTTTAGCACGTGCTTCCTCCCATTATGCATGAAAGTGTACGTGTTTGATCTCCCAGCATGCACTGCATCGTGATCGAACTGCCACGGTCTCCCTAATAGCAACTCACAAGCGTCCATCGACAAGACATCACAATCCACCTTGTCAACATAATCCCCAACAGCAAATGTCACACGTACCTTATGTGTAATTTTTAATTTCACAGAGTTATATAGCCACTCCACATGGTGTGGTTGAGGGTGCCGCCACATAGACAAACCCAACTCTTGCACAAGATCTTTGCTAATGGCATTGGTAAAACTGCCACCATCAATTATCATCTTGCAAGCATGATTCTTGATTTTACATTGTGTTTTAAAAACACTCCACCGTTGTCCCTTTGCACCACTGTCAATTTTTACCTTCTCCACCAAAAGATTCAGCCCCTCTATCGATGCATCAACTTCTTCCTTTCTTTCTTCTTGTTGTTCTTCTCTTTTTAGCAAACGATTTTTCCAATCTGCCCTACACACATCCGTTGGCATGGGAACAAAACAGATTTGTTGGCCCTTCCATGATAGAGAATAACTATTTTTCTTGACATCCCGAACAGCCCCGACGCGCTTGCACCATGGGTCCCCAAGTAGCAGATGGCATGACACCATGGACACAGGACAAATATGAAAAAATTCCGCACAACAATATTTTCCCAGATCAAAAATTAGCAAAATCTGATGCATAATTTTGATTTCACCTTTGAACCACTTCAGCGTGTACGGTCTTTCAAGAGGTGACATCTTCAGCCCCAATTTTTCGACCACCTCGATGCTCACCATGTTGACTGCGGTACTCTCATCGATCGTCAGATTGACACGTCGTTCGTTCACGACGCAACGAGTGTGAAAAAGAGTGACCTCGCCAATGCCTTCCTCCTCCATCAATATGTTCCTACTTAACATGTTGATGCTCAACTCCGTAGACAATGTTGTAAACTGAGTCACCGTGACTAACCTTTGCTCTGATACCACTTGATGTAACACGAACTAGCGAGATGCTAATTCGCGCGCGTAGACGGCCCGATCTTTCACGGCGATGGTTGATCAACAGTCGTCCCCTGTTCCTCCTCGCAACCTTCAAGATAATTTTCACCCGCGTACGAAAATACACGATTGAAAATAATGACCCCCTTGGATCAGCACGTAGGCGTCGATGTGATGATCAACCCTCCGTCGCTAGTAAATTTCCACGACGGGAAAATCACAGATAATGATGAGGACATCAATACCATTGTTACACCCACAGCCCCTACTGTTACATATACTGGACCAATTACTAGAGCTCGCGCACGCCAATTAAATTACCAGGTACTTTCGTTTCTTGGTAATGATTCTAATGTTCATGAGATTATGATGGTGCCTAAATTGGATACATTTGTTTTGCTTTCAAATGAAGGGCCTAGCTTGGAGAAGGATGAACATTGGAGCAAGAACACGCATGAAGTTGATGGCATGCGCAAGGGGATCAAGAACGGAGTTACAAGTGATGATTTCAGGACTTTGAAGCCGCCATAAGGAGTGCATGAAGCCATGGACGAAATATACAAGATGCCACTTCATAATATTCGTCCATAGGCTATTCTAGGTGTTGCGTCACCTTATTAATGGGCCAGGCCCATGTAATTTCGAAATACTTAAGTATAGGCTATTTTTAGAGTCCATATGTGTGGGGAAACAAGAGTTAGGGTTGGTTTCGGACCCCACCCTCAAGGGCCACGAAATTCCCCTCTCTTCCTCCATATATACAGCCATTAGGGCGTCGTTTAGACTTTGGGTTTTGTTTAGATTAAAAGTTCGCCATAGCTGCAACTTCTCGTACTTCGTTTGTGTCCAACGACCAGACCAAGACGTCATAGAACCCCACCTTGATCAATAAAGCTTTCATCTTATATTCGCAATATCCAGATTGCAATCTCAGTTTCTTGCTTGTTCTTCGTTTGCTCGCAGGAAACAGGCCCTCGTGGTCAGGTTGATCGTGCTCCGGCGTGGTCAATAACCCCTCGGAAGTTGGTTTAGCGATTGCTAAGGCGCGACGTCTCGCACGTTCGTAGTCGGATCGTCAAGGTCGACTCCCACAGAAAACGATAGCCACCATCTCATCGAAACATCGGGACACCTTTGCCTCTATCAAGTGGTATCAGATTTCCAGGTTGCTCGGTGAGATTTTACAGTTTTTCGTAGATTAGATCGAGTCTGTTCTTCATACCTACAGTCCACGAAAAAGCCACAAAAAAAATTAGGGTTAGTTCATCATATCCGAACCAATCTGAGCCTTTGCATAATCTTTTTAGGGTTTTTGCTTTGTTGAATTTGCGGTTGCATCGTCGTGTCAAGTTGCTGGTCTTAGAGTCTAGTCTTTTAGAGTTTCGAGTTCTGGTCATAAGTTGTCACGCCGCCGCCGCACCATCATCATCGCCCATCTACCACTTTTGCTTATCCGCCACCGCTCTGAATCCTTATCCATATACCACTACCAATCCGTATCCATATACCACCATCAATCTCTATCCATATACCACCACCGCTACCATATACCACAACCATATATCCACCACCAATCCGAGTTCTTGTCATATTAGGTTTGTTCTTGAGATCAATCTCAATTCCGATTCGTGTTTCCTTGCCTGCGTAGGTCTCGGAAAAAAAAAGTCTGGAGACCCCCGGGAAGTTTTTAGGCCAAAATTTTCACAGGCAAAAATATTTTTTCCCTATCCTATTTTTAGGCTTTTCTGAGTCTTTTGAGCCACGTGCCATCATAGTGATTTTTTGTCGCACTTTTTCGTCGTCGCTGCCCTGATTTCCGAAAAAAAAAGTGGAAAAAATTTTTCGTGCCCATCCTATCAGTTTGACGAGGGAAGAGTTTTGAGACACTCGCCATTATAGTAATTTTTCGCAAAAAAAAAGAGGAGCGAAAAAAAAAAGTTCCAGAGTGTGCTTTTCCCTTATTTATGTGCAGCGCCGTGATTTTGTTAGTGTTCTAGGCTCGCGTCTCTAGCACGGTCTAGCCTAGGACCAGCACAGTACCGTCGTTGAGCGTTTATTCAACTTTGCATCTCTGAATTGATTATTGCTGACCCTTTTTGCTACCATACTATAAGCCTTCCCAGCTCCACATACCTCTACGTCGTGCGTTTGACTCTCCCTGGCAATCGCTCTATCCAAGCTTTTGAGAGTTTTGACTACAACGGTTGCCGATCACCGCCTGCTGCTGGGTAAGAACTGGTAAGAATTTGAGATTTGCTTGACGGATTTGTGACACCCGCCACCACCACCTCTTGTTAGTATTCTGTAGGATCATATTCTTGTGTGTTTTCTATTGTTGCTAACCATGGCAGGATCACAAGTCGAAGAGACTGACTGGGAGAACATGACGAATCAGGAGTTGCATGATAAATTTCAGTAAATGATGAATGGACAGGTGCAGGATGTGCTAAACAGATTTGAAGAGGCCATGGAGAAGATAGATGACATGGAGAAGACGTTCGAAACAAAGCTCGATGACAGGTTTAATGAATTGCTCGCGCGTCTTCCACCACCACCACCGGCTGCACCTAACGCACCTCTACAACAACAACAACGACGACTACCTACACATCGTGAAACAGCCCTCCGCCGAGCGAGCCGTCTCCCTCTTGCACCTGGCCAAACTGTTGGTGCTGCTGTTGCTACTTCTGTGGCTCCTGCTGCTGATGCGGAGAAGGATGATTTTGCTGGCGATTACGAGGATGAGGTTGATCAAAATCAGAACTACGTGCCACCACCAGCACAGCAACCATCAGGTCGTCCACATGCAAATAATGGCAATGGTAGGGCTCACCCTCAGGTACGAGATCATGACCATCTCCCTAAACTAAAATTGAATATTCCACCATTTGAGGGTAGATATGTTCCTGATATATATCTTACTTGGGAGTTAGAAACTGAACAACGATTTACATGTTTACAATATCCCGAGGAGAGACGTGTTCCTGCTGCTGTTTGTGCATTCACTAGTTTTGCATGTGTTTGGTGGTCTGAGCATTGTAGATTATATCCCATTCCTGCTACTTGGGCTGCTTTGAAAACTGCTATGCGTACTCGTTGGGTTCCACCATATTATCAACGTGAATTACTTCAAAAATTACAGCGCTTAAGACAGGGAAAAAATTCTGTAGAAGAATATTATCAGGAATTACAAACTGGCATGATTAGATGTGGTATTGTTGAGGAGAATGAAGCTATGCTTGCACGTTTTATGGGTGGATTAAATAGAGAGATTCAGACGATTCTAGAGTATAAGGAGTATACTAATATCACTCGTTTATTCCATCTTGCTTGTAAAGCTGAACGTGAAGTGCAGGATCGACAGGCATTGGCGCGGACTAACTTTTCTGCAGGTCGACCTTCTTCATGGACATCACGTGCATCATCTACTTCCACACGTTCTGCTTCACCGGCGCCTCCGTCGGCTGCCACCTCCAACCGTGATACAATAAAGCAGGCACAATCACCACTATCTGCCAAGAGCACACCTTCTGGGCCTGCAAAGAGCTCTTCTTCATCCATGGCATCAACAGGGCAAACACATGATATTATTTGTCGACGTTGCAAGGGTGGAGGTCATTATGCGAGAGAATGCCCATCTAAGCGTGTGATGATTGTTACTGAGGATGGTGGGTATGAGTCCGCTAGTGACTATGATGAGGAGACTTTGGCTCTTATTACACGTGACGAACACGGTGGAGACGATTCTGATCATGAGACGCAATACATGGCTCCTGAAGATGCTGACAGGTATGAATGTTTAGTTGCTCAACGTGTTTTGAGTGTGCAGGTTACACAAGCTGAGCAAAATCAGAGGCATAATTTGTTCCATACAAAGGGAGTTGTGAAGGAACGTTCTGTTCGCGTGATCATAGATGGAGGGAGTTGCAACAACTTGGCTAGCATCGAGGTGGTGGAGAAGCTATCTCTCACCACAAGACCACATCCACATCCTTACTACATCCAATGGTTCAACAACAGCGGCAAGGTTAAGGTAACACGTACTGTTCGTGTGCATTTTAGTATCTCTACTATGCTGATTATGTTGATTGTGATGTGGTACCGATGCAAGCATGTTCCTTATTACTTGGTAGACCATGGCAATTTGATAAAAATTCTATTCACCATGGTAGAAACAATCAGTATACTCTTGTTCATAAGGATAAAAAAATTACTTTGCTTCCTATGACTCCTGATTCCATTTTGAAAGATGATATTAATAGAGCTAATAAAGCAAAACAGGAGAAAACTAAGAGTGAAAATCAGATTGTGGCAAAAGAATTTGAGCAACAAATGCAGCCTAATAATAATAAACAATCTAGTGTTGCTTCTGAAATTAAATTGAAAAGTGCATGTTTACTTGCCACCAAATCTGATATTGATGATCTAGATTTTAGCAAATCTGTTTGCTATGCTTTTGTGTGCAAAGAGGCATTATTTTCATACGAGGACGTGCCTTCCTCTTTGCCTCTTGCTGTCACTAACATTTTGCAGGAGTTCGCCGACGTCTTTCCACAAGACGTGCCACCGGGATTACCACCTATTCGTGGGATTGAGCATCAAATTGACTTAATTCCCGGTGCATCATTACCCAACCGGGCACCATACCGTACCAATCCAGAGGAGACGAAGGAGATTATGCGTTAAGTACAAGAACTGCTCGACAAAGGTTATATACGCGAATCCCTTAGTCCTTGTGCTGTTCCTATCATTTTAGTGCCGAAAAAGGATGGTACGTCGCGTATGTGCGTTGATTGTAGAGGCATTAATAATATTACTATTCGTTATCGTCATCCTATTCCTAGGCTAGATGATATGCTTGATGAATTGAGTGGCTCTACAATATTCTCCAAAGTTGATTTGCGTAGTGGTTACCATCAAATTCGTATGAAATTGGGAGATGAATGGAAAACAGCATTTAAAACTAAGTTTGGATTATATGAGTGGTTAGTCATGCCTTTTGGGTTAACTAATGCACCTAGTACTTTCATGAGGTTAATGAACGAAGTTTTACGTGCTTTCATTGGACGATTTGTGGTAGTTTACTTTGATGACATATTGATTTATAGCAAATCTTTGGAGGAACATTTGGAACATTTACGTGCTGTTTTTATTGCTCTACGTGATGCACGTTTGTTTGGTAACCTTGGAAAGTGCACCTTTTGCACCGACCGAGTATCTTTTCTTGGCTATGTTGTTACTCCACAGGGAATTGAAGTTGATAAAGCCAAGATTGAAGCTATTGAGAATTGGCCGCAGCCCAAAACGGTCACACAAGTGAGGAGTTTCCTTGGCCTCGCTGGTTTTTATAGGCGTTTTGTGAGAGATTTCAGCACCATTGCTGCACCTCTCAACGAGCTTACAAAGAAGGATGTACCTTTTGTTTGGGGTACCGCACAGGAAGAAGCCTTCACGGTATTGAAAGATAAGTTGACACATGCTCCTTTACTCCAACTTCCTAATTTCAATAAGACTTTTGAGCTTGAATGTGATGCTAGTGGAATTGGATTAGGAGGTGTGTTATTACAAGATGGAAAACCTGTTGCATACTTTTCTAAAAAATTGAGTGGGCCTAGTCTGAACTATTCTACTTATGATAAAGAATCATATGCTCTTGTTCGGACCTTAGAAACATGGCAACATTATTTATGGCCCAAGGAATTTGTTATACATTCTGATCATGAATCTTTGAAACACATTAAAAGTCAAGCAAAACTGAACCGTCGACATGCTAAATGGGTTGAATTCATTGAGACTTTCCCTTATGTGATTAAACACAAGAAGGGTAAAGAAAATGTTATTGCTGATGCCTTATCTCGTCGTTATACTATGCTTTCACAACTTGACTTTAAAATATTTGGTTTGGAGACCATCAAGGATCAATATGTTAATGATGCTGAATTTAAAGATGTATTGCAGAATTGTAAGGAAGGGAGAACTTGGAACAAGTTCGTTCTTAACGATGGATTTGTGTTTCGTGCTAACAAGCTATGCATTCCAGCTAGCTCCGTTCGTCTTTTGTTGTTGCAGGAGGCGCATGGAGGAGGATTAATGGGACACTTTGGCGTCAAGAAGACGGAGGATATACTTGCTACACATTTCTTTTGGCCAAAGATGAGACGGGATGTTGAGCGTTTTGTTGCTCGCTGCACTACATGTCAAAGAGCTAAGTCACGACTCAATCCTCATGGTTTATATATGCCTTTGCCTGTACCTAGTGTTCCTTGGGAGGATATATCTATGGACTTTGTTTTAGGTTTACCTAGAACAAAGAAGGGGAGGGATAGCATATTTGTTGTCGTGGATAGGTTCTCGAAAATGGCACACTTTATACCATGTCATAAAAGCGATGATGCTGTTAATGTTGCTGATTTGTTCTTTCGTGAAATTATTCGCTTACATGGTGTGCCAAATACTATTGTTTCAGATCGTGATACTAAATTTCTTAGCCATTTTTGGAGATGTTTATGGGCTAAGTTGGGGACTAAGCTGCTTTTTAGTACTACTTGTCACCCCCAAACTGATGGACAAACTGAAGTAGTCAATAGAACATTGTCTACTATGCTTAGGGCTGTTTTGAAGAATAACAAGAAAATGTGGGAAGAATGCTTGCCTCATATTGAATTTGCTTATAATCGTTCATTGCATTCTACTACTAAGATGTGCCCTTTTGAAATTGTGTATGGTTTCCTACCTCGTGCACCTATTGATTTGTTGCCTCTTCCATCTTCGGAGAAGGTTAATTTTGATGCTAAAGAACGTTCTGAATTGATTTTAAAAATGCATGAGTTAACTAAGGAAAACATTGAGCGTATGAATGCTAAATATAAACTTGCTGGAGATAAGGGTAGAAAACATGTTGTGTTTGCACCTGGAGATCTTGTTTGGTTACATTTGCGTAAAGATAGATTTCCTAATCTGCGCAAATCAAAGCTAATGCCACGTGCTGATGGTCCTTTTAAGGTTTTAGAGAAAATAAATGATAATGCATATAAACTTGAGCTACCTGCAGATTTTGGGGTTAGTCCCACTTTTAATATTGCAGATTTGAAGCCTTATTTGGGTGAGAAAGATGAGCTTCCGTCGAGGACGACTTCATTTCAAGAAGGGGAGGATGATGAGGACATTAATACCATTGTTACACCCACAGCCCCTACTGTTACATATACTGGATCAATTACTAGAGCTCGCGCACGCCAATTAAATTACCAGGTACTTTCGTTTCTTGGTAATGATTCTAATGTTCATGAGATTATGATGGTGCCTAAATTGGATACATTTGTTTTGCTTTCAAATGAAGGGCCTAGCTTGGAGAAGGATGAACATTGGAGCAAGAACACGCATGAAGTTGATGGCATGCGCAAGGGGATCAAGAACGGAGTTACAAGTGATGATTTCAGGACTTTGAAGCCGCCATAAGGAGTGCATGAAGCCATGGACGAAATATACAAGATGCCACTTCATAATATTCGTCCATAGGCTATTCTAGGTGTTGCGTCACCTTATTAATGGGCCAGGCCCATGTAATTTCGAAATACTTAAGTATAGGCTATTTTTAGAGTCCGTATGTGTGGGGAAACAAGAGTTAGGGTTGGTTTCGGACCCCACTCTCAAGGGCCACGAAATTCCCCTCTCTTCCTCCATATATACAGCCCTTAGGGCGTCGTTTAGACTTTGGGTTTTGTTTAGATTAAAAGTTCGCCATAGCTGCAACTTCTCGTACTTCGTTTGTGTCCAACGACCAGACCAAGACGTCATAGAACCCCACCTTGATCAATAAAGCTTTCATCTTATATTCGCAATATCCAGATTGCAATCTCAGTTTCTTGCTTGTTCTTCGTTTGCTCGCAGGAAACAGGCCCTCGTGGTCAGGTTGATCGTGCTCCGGCGTGGTCAATAACCCCTCGGAAGTTGGTTTAGCGATTGCTAAGGCGCGACGTCTCGCACGTTCGTAGTCGGATCGTCAAGGTCGACTCCCACAGAAAACGATAGCCACCATCTCATCGAAACATCGGGACACCTTTGCCTCTATCAGATAATACACAAGATATGGCCGCCCATAACTCGGACGTTTTTCTGTATATGTCATACTCGAAATAAAACTCAAAACTGATCTGTTTACACGGCCATAGCCTGGCTTTTATATGCCAACCTATGCAACCCCAAAGTCTATCTAGAAACTTAAAACTCCAACCCTCTTACGAGTGCTAACTATAAAAAACAAATCCTAACTAGAAAAGACAAAATGACTTATGTACCATGCTAGCCAGCTAGCTAGCGTGTAGACACAAAATAAAACAAGGAATCCTAACAGATTAATTCTAGGACTCTGTGTATCACAACTTCACATTGCACGGAGGGGTACGGAAATTAGGCTCCACCACAGCTAGCGCAGGCTCCTCCTTTGCCTCTTGTATTTTCTTGAGCGCCCGAATAAATTGACGCTGTTTCGATTCCTTTTTAGTTTGGACACTATGATCTCTTGGCATTTTATGCGTACGTGGCTTCCTTTCTATCCTTTCTTTGATCAAGCCTGACCATACACCTCTAGATTCCATACGTTTAGGACTATGCACCCATGTGCCAATACCATCTCTTGAATCAGGTGCACACATCATATAACTGGTCGCTAGTCTGCTAGTTACAAGATCAATTCTCGGACCACAAAGTTGTCGCACACGACCATCGTTTCCTCGACAAAGTCTGGCGGCATGCATGACATTATTTTCCACAACGTTTTCCTGGCCTGACTCATTAACTCGCTCAACTTTAATAGAATTGTCGGTCAATGGTGACATGCCCATATCACTGCGTCTATGACTTAGTTGGGCGAGTAAATACAGGCTAAAAACAATGTTGTGCATATTGTTTGGTAGTCTACATGTGTGACGATCGCCCATATTTATGGATCTCCAAGAGTCGCCCCAAGGGACATGAATTTTTCTGTTAATGTTGGCAGTCAGGCCCGCCAATGACATGAATTTCATACTGCCCGACGAGGTACATGCGTCGGCGCAAGTACACAAGATATTACATAAAGAAAAAGCTACTCCCTCCGGTTCCAATTAAACGACGCAGCCTACATACAGTGTCCATTTTGCATTGTATAGAGGAGGTCGCCTCAATTAAATTCAGATCGAAATGTTCATTTTGCATTGTATGGTTGTTGTGTATCTGGTTTCTACGAATTCTGGTAAAGCCAGACAAGTCATTTTCAAAACAGAGGAACCATGACGCTCCACCTGAACTACCACCACAACCACTATTCACGCCATTGTATTCTAGCACAATGAATGAATGAATTCCAGCATATTCGAGAGGCCAATCGAACCGTACGCTGATTTATACAGATCCCAAAACCAACATCATTAATTTCCAAAAGCAAAGACGGAGAAAAGGAGAGCCGGGGGTCCGGCCAAAGCCAAAGAGCGCAACGAGAAGCACGGGCGCGGGGCCGAGGAAAGCGGCGCCTGCTGTGTTTCCAGCGGCAAAGACAAACCAGCACCGGCACTGCACTACACACTCTCAGTGTGGACCGTGGAGCACACGGCTGTGCGTCAGCGAGGCAGCCAGCCCACCACCCCTCATCCTCCCCGGGAGCTCGCCGAAACCTCAAACCCCAGAAACCAGCTGGTCGCCCTCCACAGAAAAGAAAAAGAAAAAAGCAGTGTGGAGTGAGAGAGAGAGAGGAAAGCATGGAGGTCCTCGTCTCCACAACCGCGGCCTCCGCTCCCTTATCCTCGGCCCGCGTCCACCGCCGGCCGCTCCCTGCCTCCGTGACCTTCCGCGCCCCGGCCCGACGAGGCTGGCGCTGCCGCTCCGCCGCGCCGACCAGGCCTGACCAGGTGCCGTCCGAGGAGCCCGCGTCGGCGTCGGGGTCCGCCACCACTACCGTCGTCACGGACAAGCCCGACGCGCCGGACGGGGAGGTCTCCGGTGGATTTGTGGAGGTGACGGTGGAAGATGCGCCGGTGTCGTCGCCCGAGGCGGATGGCGGCGTGGACGACCTACTCGGCAAGGTTTACTCCTCCTTTGCTGCTTTGCTTCTATATATCTGTTTATTAGTATTTATTAGAGAGTAGAGGATATCCCCGCAAAAAAAAAGAGAGAGAGAGAGAGAGTAGAGGATATGCAAGCTTCAGGGCCATGATGGTTGGCCCAAATTGGGTGGAGATCCTGAGATCCTCTCCACTCCTACGTTTGGAAACATGGACAGAATTCAATATCGACCGCCATATTAACAATTGCAATTAGACGCCTCCCTTGGATTGCAATCTAGTATTCAGGAGCACACAAAAGTACAACATGGCTGTGCGAAAATGGCTATGCCGCCAACATGCAAATGTGATTTGAGAATCGCTAAGCTGGGTGGCTAGGATCTAATGCAAGATATGCCGAGATCTAGAGCTCCATTTGCACAAACTGTTATGAAGTTGCACTGTACTAATCAGACGCCACGCAAAATAACTTATATTCTGTTGCTGAAATACATTAACCTCAGTTTTCTACTTTCCAGATTGAACTTGATAAAGATATTATGTACCTTTGTATGTTCCTGAATACATTCTGCAGTCTTGGAACCAGTTGATTGCTATTTGTTGCTCACACAGTCACACTTACTTTGGGCCTGCTCATTTCAGTTGGACATCCAAGTGACACCCACTACTGTCATCCTCGGAGGCGGTGCTTTGATTGCTCTGTTGATCCTATCTAAAATCATTTCTGCAATTGATTCTGTTCCCCTGGTACGTGGTTATGCCATCGCTGGATAGATCTGTGTGTACTCAAAAACTTACTGCTCCACGTATGATAAACCATGCGAATTACCTGTTGCAGCTTCCAAATGTGCTGGAAATCGTAGGAACTGGCTACTCAGTCTGGTTCATCACACGGTACCTCCTCTTTAAGGTATGTTTCCAATTATATCATTACAGAACCAGTGCCAGTCATGCCTGGTGCGCGCGCTTAATGATCGGCTTTCACTATGCGCAGGAAAGCAGAGACGAACTGTTTGCGAAATTTGAAGATCTGAAAAACAATATCATTTGAGCAGGGGAAGAGTGATGATGCTTTAGCATACGTTTAGGCTTCACAGCCAGCTTATTATTTTAGGCCGTCTTCTTTTTTCAACTATTGCTGAAAGAAAGAAACAAGTTGTGTTGTAAGCTGTTTCCTCTCATCAATCAACTGTAATGAGAGATCTGAGTTTTACTAGTGTGCTTGCTCGAAACTCCCAATTGTGTTTGCTCACCCAGCGTTCATGATCCTGACTAGAAGCGCCAAAATGTTAAAATGTCGGATGGATTATTTGCTTCAGCACAGCAACCTTTTCACCCGTTTCTCCTAAGTCTTGTTGGCAAGATTTACAGTCACTCAGAACCATCTACAATGTTAAACCCTCCAAATTTGTTGGCAAAGTTCTGAGCTGAAAATGAGGCAGGGCGACAAAGTTTGAGGGCCTCATGATTTCTGGGGCTGGAGGGCCTGTACACTACGTGTCTAGATGTGTGCGCTTCAGGGGAGAGAATATAGCCACATGATCAACCACCTTGTAAATTTTATCTGCTCCAATGTGAGCCCTCTCATCGTTGGTGCTTAGATAATTTATCACATGCATTCATACTCTTAAGATGTGCTTATGTACAACAGTACAGGTTAAATATAACCACTTCTTTGCCGCAAAAATAATAATAATATAACCACTTCTTGAGCATTGGTGCCCAATCAAGCACTCGAGCTTCAGAATAATAAGCACCAATGTACTACTCCCTCCGTTCCTAAATATAAGACTTTTTAGACATTTCAAATGGACTACAACATACGAATGTATGTAGACATACTTTAGAGTGTAGATTCATTTATTTTGCTCCATATGTAGTCACTTATTGAAATCTCTAAAAAGACTTACATTTGGGAACGGAGGGAGTATAAGGTAAGAGAAAACTGATTCATTTCACTGAGCATTTCTCCAAATAAAAGATACTTCGAAAGTTACTTGGTGACCAATTATCACTCCTATAAGATACTCACTCCATAAACAAATAAAGACGTTTTAGTTCACTAGTGACCTAAAACGTCTTATATTTGTTTACAGAGGGAGTAAGTGAAAAGGAAAATACAATGCCAGGACTATAACCATATCTATTTTTCCCTTGTAAGGGAAGAAATTTGGGGAGTAAAGAACACAGCGGTAAACAGTAAGCATTTTCTGACATCCAACCACACTCAATGCTATGAGTAAAATGGCAAGGCATTCATGAACACAGATGCTTTCATTTCATAGGATGGGAACAGTGTTTCAGGAGCAAATGTGCAACATAGGGCATCTATGCCTCCTGCAACCTACAACAGACAATCAACAAATATAAATCATGTCTGTCGTAGGATGAAACGCTAAGCCCCCACCAGATGGTAGTACTGTGCTAAACTTTGTGAACTAGGTGGGATTTTACAACTACACACATCAGCCACGAAAGCACATAGACGCAGACCCTTGTACCCCTGAAAAAGCTCACCACACCGAGTACCTTACACCAAGGCCATTGCATGTCAGTATTAAACCCTTGTGTCGGTTCAGGTAATCCTGAAAGTAAAAAAAAAATGTCACAAGAAGATTTGCGTGTGGTGGTGATGGTCAGGGGTGGGTGGGGTGGGGTGGGGTGGGGGGTACTCACCGCTGCATTCTGATCCTGAACGTATAAAACACCTTTCTTGTCATACTCCTGCCGTTTTACTGGATTGCTAAGAACTGTCAAAAACAAGAGATGTCATGAATGAAGCACCTGATGTATCATCCTTGTTTATCTCGGTTTCTAGATAGAAGGCTAAAGCAGATGCATCGTGGAAGAACATTCTTTAGCGAAAAAAATGGTTATATAAGAAACGTATTTTGACAGTCAGTGCAAAACTGCAAATAATTACATTGCACAGTGATCAACAAATGATGGCCAGCTTTTACTACTAATGCATGCGACCACCCTCCAAGGTGTGCAACAAGTCTGGCTCAAATGTCATGACCAAATAAATCGTTTCCGCTAGTTTCTTAGTATGATCTAAGTGCATAGTTTGATGGCCTGTTTGCGTGAGGCAATGACTGACTTGCCCTAAATGGACGTAGATGAGTTCCAAGAGGTTGGCTAACTGGGGATATCTTTCACTGATTTAACACAGGATGATGTGCCCCCAAGCAAGTGCAAACTGTACAACACAGAACTATTTAGTCCCTAAACAAATTTATCGCAATTTGAAACCACGCTTGACATCTTCTAACTCACGAACGGTACCAAAATTATTCTTAGTCTTATGGCAGTCATATCGTAAAACTCCACCAGGCACTGCAAAATCCAGGTAATTCAGCAGCGTCTAAATTATAAAGGGACCAAATGAACTTCCCATGTAATCTAATGCAATGTTTAGGATTACTCGTAGATGAATTCTTGCGCATTAGTACACTATCACATTTGCTATGTTCCTAATAAATTTGGATATTAGAAGCAAGCAGAAAAGAAGGGGGCAAACTGCAAGTGATTAGATGATATGCTGCTTGCACATCATGATAAAACGGTTAAAATATTATGTAGATTCTCCGAGTTGAACATGAGGATACTGAATAACTTATCAACTACCAAAGCGCACCTTGGTATGCCTCATTAATGTCCTGAAATCTGGATGTTGCCTTTTCTTCATCTTGTTTCTTGTCAGGGTGCCATTTCTACAGGAGAAAATAGTAGATTGGTCACTACGGTGAAGGCGTCAATGCGAAATACAAAAGTAAAAATTCTATAATAGAAACCTAGAAGTAGTTGCATGATGAGCAAAAAAATTAAAGCAGTGTTTCTAGGTTAAGGTTTCCTTATTGAGATTGTAACTATTGACATCAATACAGTTTCAGGTAAGCGATTTCCGTCGCAGGATTTCAGACCGCACGCTTTACGAAGGGGAAAACATGTAGAATGGCGTGCTGGGGCAAACACTGACCAGCGCAAGACGGATGTAGCTCGACCTTATTGTCTCCTCCGACGCATCATAATCAACTTCCAGTATCTTGTAGTAATCCTGCACGCGAAAATTTCGCCGTCAGCAACCTCATCCAACAGAAAAAGATTAGGAACTCGATTGGCAGCAACAGCATTCCATGAACACGATCCGCCCCCCTAAATAAAAACGCATAATCCAACAACCCGAAAAGCGGCGGGGGTTCGCGCGGCCTGCCCTAGGGGAAACCAAGCCGGCGATGAATCGAAGGGGCAGAGGCGATTCCTCACCTTGGGCTTGGCGAAGAAGGAGAAGAAGTCGAAATCGACGGGGACCTCCTCGCCCGTCCGCGCCGCCTCGTCGCCGTCCTCCCACTCCCACAACATTCCCTCGCCTCCCCTCGCCGCCCTCGCGGGGATTACCTTCGCCGCGGGTGTGGATTCCCTGGTTCCTTCCTTCCTTCCTTCCGGGGAGGGCCGTGGCGGTCTGGCAGTCGTTGGATTTCGTGGGCTCGCCGCAGCCAGGGAAGGTTCTAGATTTTTTTTTCTTTTCTTTTCGCCGTCTATTTTCGTAGGGAAGACTGGAGCAGAATTTGACACGCCCGACGTGGCTCGCCAGAAGTTAGTTGGGCCTTGGCGGGCCTAGCATGGCGTGTGGATACAAGTCATCACCCATGTGATTGAGCCCATATCCAAAGCAGCATGGTGTGTAACCCCTCAAAAGAAAAGCATGGTGTGTCATATTTTTATGTCTAATTTTGACCATTGTTTTCACCGGCAAAATGTGATTTTTTTCGAGAAAACTTCCGGTCTATTCATCAATTGTCAAGGTAGTACCTAGAACACCAGAAGTAAGAATTACATCTAGGTCCGTAGACCACCTAGCAACGACTACAAGTACTCGAACGAGCCGAAGGTGCGCCGCCGTCATCGCCCCTCCCTCATTGGAGCAGGGCAAATTTTGTTGTAGTAGACAGTCGAAAAGTTGTCGTGCTGAGACCCCATAAAAACAGCGCACTAGAACAACAACCGCCGCCGCCGATGAAGAGAAGCCTAGATCGAAATGGTCCAACGTGCAAACACATATACGTAGACGAACGAAGACGGAATCCACCGAAGAAGAAGGCCAACCGATCCCACGAGATCCGTTGGAGATAAACCTCCACATGCCCTCCAACGATGCTAGAAGAATTGTTAGGGCGGGGGCTAGACGGGGAGGACCTTATTTCATTTTCAAGAAGCCCCCGCCGCCTCGTCTTCCTGAGCATGGCACAAACCGTAGCAAAACTAAAAACGAAGCCTTCCCGCCGGCAAGGCCCGAAATCCACCGCAGATCCAAGTGAAGGAAATATGCCCTAGAGGCAATAATAAAGTTATTATTTATTTCCTTATTTCATGATAAATGTTTATTATTCATGCTAGAATTATATTAACCGGAAACATAATACATGTGTGAATACATAGACAAACAGAGTGTCACTAGTATGCCTCTACTTGACTAGCTCATAAGGAAAGTACATGTGTGTCATATGTGTGAATACATATACATGTTGCATAAGGAAGGCAACAATGATTTCTTAAAAGACTTGCCTATAATTTATTATTTTTAGAAAACTCATGTAAAGGCTGATTTTATCTACTCCCTCCATTTTTCAATACAAGGTCATTCCGCTTTTCGTGTCAAAATTTGACTTGTAATTTTGGTCAACAAATATGGGTTTATGTCAAAAAACATCATTAGAAAAGTACTTTGAAATGTGCATCCAATGACATACTTTTTATGGCACATAACTCACATTTTGTTGTTGTCGGATGAGATAAACAGTTTCCCTCCATGCGACCTCCGAGTTAGGGTTTCCTTGCCTCTTGTCGGCCGCGCCACCGGTCCGCTTCTTCTCCTATGGTCCTTGGTGTTGGGGAACGTAGTAATTTCAAAAATTTCCTACGCACATGCAAGATCATGATGATGCATAGCAACGAAAGGGGAGAGTGACCGAAAGCGGAAGCGTTAGCACAACGCAGTTGATGTAGTCGTACGTCTTCATGATCCGACCGATCAAGTACCGAACGCACGTCACCTCCGAGTTCTGCACATGTTCAACTCGATGACGTCCCTCGAACTCCGATTCAACCGAGTGTTGAGGGAGAGTTTCGTCAGCACGACGACGTGGTGACGATGATGATGTTCTACCGACGCAGGGCTTCGCCTAAGCACCGCTATGATATTATCGAGGTGGATTATGGTGGAGGGGGGCACCGCACACGGCTAAGAGATCAAGAGATCAATTGTTGTGTCTCCAAGGGGTGCCCCTCTCCCCGTATATAAAGGAGTGGAGGTGGGAGAGGGCCGGCCCTCTCTATGGCGTACCCTAGGGAGTCATACTCCCACCAGGAGTAGGATTCCCCTTTCCTAGTAGAACTAGGAGTCCTTCCAAGTAGTAGGAGTAGTAGACAAGGAAAGGGAAAAAGAGAAGAGAAGGAAGGAGGGGGCGCCGCCCTTCCCCCTAGTCTAATTCGGACTAGGCCTTGGGGGGGGCAGCTTCTCTCTCTTTCCCCTAAAGCCCAATAAGACCCATCTACTCCCCGGCGAATTCCCGTAACTCTCCGGTACTCCGAAAAATACCAGAATTACTCGAAACCTTTCCGATGTCCGAATATAGTCGTCCAATATATCGATCTTTACGTCTCGACCATTTCGAGACTCCTCTTCATGTCCCCGATCTCATCCGGGACTCCGAACTACCTTCGGTATATCAAAACACATAAACTCATAATATAACCAGCATCGAACTTTAAGCGTGCGGACCCTACGGGTTCAAGAACTATGTAGACATGACCGAGACACGTCTCCGGTCAATAACCAATAGAGGAACCTGGATGCTCATATTGGCTCCTACATATTCTACGAAGATCTTTATCGGTCAAACCGCATAACAAGATACGTAGTTCCCTTTGTCATCGGTATGTTACTTGCCCGAGATTCGATCGTCGGTATCTCAATACCTAGTTCAATCTCTTTACCGGCAAGTCTCTTTACTCGTTCCGTAATACATCATCCTGCAACCAACTCATTAGTTGCAATGCTTGCAAGGCTTAAGTGATGTGTATTACCGAGTGGGCCCAGAGATACCTCTTCGACAATCGGAGTGACAAATCCTAATCTCGAAATACGCCAACCCAACAAGTACCTTCGGATACACCTGTAGAGCACCTTTATAATCACTCAGTTACGTTGTGACGTTTGGTAGCACACAAAGTGTTCCTCCGGCAAACGGGAGTTGCATAATCTCATAGTCATAGGAACATGTATAAGTCATTAAGAAAGCAATAGCAACAAACTAAACGATCAAGTGCTAAGCTAACGGAATGGGTCAAATTAATCACATCATTCTCCTAATGATGTGATCCCATTAATCAAATGACAACTCTTTGTCTATGGCTAGGAAACATAACCATCTTTGATCAATGAGCTAGTCAAGTAGAGGCATACTAGTGACACTCTGTTTGTCTATGTATTCACACATGTATCATGTTTCCGGTTAATACAATTCTAGCATGAATAATAAACATTTATCATGATATAAGGAAATAAATAATAACTTTATTATTGCCTCTAGGGCATATTTCCTTCAGTCTCCCACTTGCACTAGAGTAAATAATCTAGTTCACATCTTTATGTGATTAGTTCACATCTCCATGTGACTAATACCCAAAGGGTTTACTAGAGTCTATAATCTAGTTCACATAGCTATGTTATTAACACCCAAAGAGTGATCATGTTTTGCTTGTGAGAGAAGTTTAGTCTATGGGTCTGCAACATTCAGATCTGTATGTATTTCGCAAATTTCTATGTCTACAATGCTCTAAACGTAGCTACTCTAGCTAATTGCTCCCACTTTCAATATGTATCCAGATTGAGACTTAGAGTCATCTAGATCGATGTAAAATGCTTGCATCGATGTAAATCTTTACAACAAACTCTTTTATCACCTCCATAACCGAGAAATATTTCCTTAGTCTTATAAGGATAATTTTGACCGTTGTCCACTGATCTACTCCTAGATCACTATTGTACTCCCTTGCCAAAAAGATGCTAAGGTATACAATAGGACTGGTAAACAGCATAGCATACTTTATAGAACCTATGACTGAGGCATAGGGAATGACTTATAATTCTCTTTCTATTTTCTGCTGTGGTCAGGTTTTGAGTCTTTACTCAACTTCACACCTTGCAACACAGGCAAGAACTCCTTCTTTGATTGTTCCATTTTGAACTACTTCAAAATCTTGTGAAGGTATGTACTCATTGAAATAACTTATCAAGCGTCTTGATCTATCTCTATAGATCTTGATGCTCAATGTGTAAGCAGCTTCATCGAGGTCTTTCTTTGAAAAAATCCTTTCAAAAACTCCTTTATGCATTCCAGAAAATTCTACATTCTTTCTGATCAACAATATGTCATTCACACATACATATCGGAAATGTTGTAGTGCTCCCACTCACTTTCTTGTAAATACAGGCTTCACCGCAAGTCTGTACAAAACCATATACTTTGATCACTTTATCAAAGCATATATTCCAACTCTGAGATGCTTGCACCAGTCCATAGATGGATCGCTGGAGCTTGCTCACTTTGTTAGCACCTTTAGGGTCGATAAAACCTTCTGGTCGCATCATATACAACTCTTCTTTTTAAGAAATCCATGAAGAATACAGTTTTGACATCCATTTGCCAGATTTCATAAAATGCGGCAACTGCTAACATGATTCGGACAGACTTTTAAGCATCGATACGAGTGAGAAAATCTCATCGTAGTCAACACCTTGAACTTGTCGAAAACACTTTGCGACAATTTGAGTTTTGTAGATAGTAACTGTTGGTGTCAAAACCGGCGGATCTCGGGTAGGGGGTCCCGAACTGTGCGTCCAAGGCGGATGGTAACAGGAGGCAGGGGACACGATGTTTACCCAGGTTCGGGCCCTCTTGATGGAGGTAATACCCTACGTCCTGCTTGATTGTTCTGGATGATATGAGTATTACAAGAGTCGATCTACCACGAGATCAGAGAGGCTAAACACTAAAAGCTAGCCTATGGTATGATTGTATGTTGTCCTACGGACTAAAACCCTCCGGTTTATATAGACACCGGAGGGGGCTAGGGTTACATAAGGTCTGTTACAAAGGAGGATATATACATATTCGTATTGCCTAGCTTGCCTTCCACGCCAAGTAGAGTCCCATCCGAACACGGGATGAAGTCTTCAATCTCGCATCTTCATAGTCCAACAGTCCGGCCAAAGGATATAGTCCGGCTGTCCGGAGACCCCCTAATCCAGGACTCCCTCAGTAGCCCATGAACCAGGCTTCAATGACGACGAGTCCGGCGCGCAGTATTGTCTTCGGCATTGCAAGGCAGGTTCCTCCTCCGAATACACCATGGAAGAGTTTGAATATGAGGATAGTGTCCGACCCTGCAAAATAAGTTCCACATACCACCGTAGAGAGAATAATATTTCCACAAATCTAATCTGCTGACACGTTTTGACAGCATGACATCACACCATGGCCCGATTATTATCTGAACCGCTTTTCTCAACCAGCTCCGCACATATCGCGAGGCGGTTTTCTTGATATGTCTTGTCAAAGCAGAGATCGTGTTCCCCTTATCACGGGATTCTCATCAATACGGGCGTGGGTAACCCAACCACGCCATCAATTACGGCGCCTGGGGAATAAGCGGTTTTTGCCAGGCAAGTGGGGAGACTCATCGCCTCCTCCGCCCTTATAAAGGGACAAAGATTTACTTTTTCACCCACGCCTTCTTCCTTCTCGCTTACCCATTCCCGCACACTTGAGCTCTAGCGCCCAAGCTCGCATTCTTCTTCTCGAACCACTCCAATCATGTCCGGAGCAGGAGGCAAGACGGAGGAGAACATCAAAAAGTTACGGGAAGCCAGATACTTGGCCGCGGATATCGCGCACCGGTTGCCAAATGCGGGGCAGATCGTCCCCACGCTCGAACCCCATGAGAGGGTAGTTTTTCTTACCCATTTCATCCGCGGACTGGGATTTCCTCTCCACCCGTTTGTCCGCGGGCTCATGTTCTACTACGAGCTGGATTTTCATGATCTGGCCCCCAATTTCATCCTCAACATCTCGACGTTTATCGTCGTGTGCGAGGCCTTCCTCCGCATCAGGCTCCACTTCGGCCTATGGCTGAAAACCTTCAATGTCAAACCGAAGGTGGTGGGTGGACAGCAAGCAGAGTGCGGAGGCGCCATGGTGGGCAAGATGCCTAATGTCACTTGGCTCGAGGGCACCTACGTGGATACCATAAAGGGGTGGCAATCGGGGTGGTTCTACATCACCAAGCCGCGTGACTCCAACTGGGTGGCGGCCCCCAAATTTCGATCCGGAATCCCCACGCGGCTCACCTCCTGGAAAAAGAAGGGACCGTCCTAGGGTTCCGTGGTAGAGCTGACTGGACTCGAGACCTGCATCCAGAACATGACGAACAAGAAAATCAAGCTCGTCAATGTGGTCCAGGTTATGCTCTTCCGCCGGATCCTCCCGTGCCAACGACGGGCATTTGTTTTGTGGGAGTTCAACTCGGCCAAGCACCAGACGTTGTGAGAGCTCTACGACATGACGCACGAGGACGTTTGGAGGGTGCTGTTCAAGGGCGCCGAGATGTCTCCCTCCCATACCGAGGACCGTGGACTCAGCACAAAGCGCCGCGCCCATCCGGTAGGCTTTTATATCTCTCAGGGTATTTATTCGCCCTGGTTTAGTTATGTGCTGGATCTAAGCTTTCATGTCATTAACAGGACAAGACAGAGACAGCGGAGTAGCTTGATTGCCCAGCCCCCTGCCCGAAGATCCTGCAGACGCTCTTCTAACGAAGATGCTGACTCAGGTGCCGGAAAAGAAGGCCAAGAAGAAGGCCACGGGGACCCGAAAGGGTCTCCGGTGCAAGGTTACATCAGGCTCATCGTCCGATGACTCCGACACGCACTCCTCCCACGGAAATGAGGAGGAGGAGAAAAGCTCTCCCCCCCAGCCGGGGGAGACAAGAAAAGGAAGGCCGACCCATCCTGGGAGGCCGAAGGGTCCAAGACGGGAAAGACCCTCCCTCCGGACTGTGCCACGACGGCCGCCGACAGTGGCAACGAGTGGCTACCCAGGGACAAGCCCCTGGCGAAGTCGTAAGTGTCCGGACACCATAGTGCTTCATGGTATGTTTTATTGTACTGCCTTTCCTCATGCCGAACATGATTATGCAGTCCGTCCCGAGCTCATCTCGATGTACCCTCGTCGAGCGGCTCTTTGGACTCGTCGGATATGAACAGCGGTTTGATAACCCACAAGTATAGGGGATCACAATAGTTTTCGATAAGTAAGAGTGTCGAACCCAACGAGGAGCTAAAGGTAGAACAAATATTCCCTCAAGTTCTATCGACCACCGATACAACTCTACGCACGCTTGACGTTCGCTTTACCTAGAACAAGTATGAAACTAGAAGTACTTTGTAGGTATTGTTGGATAGGTTTGCAAGATAATAAAGAGCACGTAAATAAAAAGTAGGGGCTATTTAGATTAAGAAACAATAAAGTAAATATAGCGAGTGTGGAAAAGTGGTGGTAGGAGTTGCGAAATTGCCCCTAAGCAATCGACTACTTTACTAGACCGATAGCAAGTATTATGTGGGAGAGGCCACTACTAGCATGTCATCCCTGACTTGGAATTCTATGCACTTATGATTGGAACTATTAGCAAGCGTCCGCAACTACTAACGTTCATTAAGGTAAAACCCAACCATAGCATTAAGGTATATTGGTCCCCCTTCAATCCCGTATGCATCAATTTATATGCTAGGTTGAAGCTTCTGTCACTCTTGCCCTCCAATACATAGTCCTATCAACATACAACTAACCCTAGGGTGTGATCCACGCGCGCAATCATATGATGGGCACCAAAGGACAGCAACATAACCACAAGAAAATTAAATCAATCATAGCAATTCATCAACCACCGATAGGACAACGAAAATCTACTCAGACATCATAGGATGGCAACACATCATTGGATAATAATATGAAGCATAAAGCACCATGTTCAAGTAGAGAGTACAACGGGTTGCGGGAGAGTGGACCGCTGTAGATAGAGGGGGGAAGGTGATGGAGATGTTGGTGAAGATGGCGGAGGTGTTGGTGTAGATCGCGGTGATGATGATGATGGCCACGACAGCGTTCCAGCGCCACCGGGAGAGAAGGGGAGAGGGGGTCCCTTCGTCTTCTTCTTCCTTGACCTCCTCCCTAGATGGGAGAAGGGTTTCCCCTCTAGTCCTTGGCCTCCATGGCATGGGAGGGGCGAGAGCCCCTCCGAGATTGGATCTGTCTCTCTGTCTCTCTCTGTTTCTACGTTCCCAGATTCTTCCCTTTCACCGTTTCTTATATTCCCGGAGATCCGTAACTCCGATTGGGCTGAAATTTTAGCACGATCTCTATCTAGATATTAGCTTTCTTCGGCGAAAGAAGGGCACCAACTGCCTTACGGTTGGCCCACGAGGGTCAGGGGCGCGCCCAGGGGGGAAGGCGCGCCCCCTACCTCGTGGCCACCTTGGGCACCATCTCGCGTGGATTTTTCTTCCCAAAAATCATATATATTCCAAAAAAATCTCCGTTAGTTTTTATCCCGTTTGGACTCCGTTTGATATGGATATTCTGCGAAACAAAAAACATGCAACAAACAGGAACTGACACTGGGCACTGGATCAATATGTTAGTCCCAAAAATAGTATAAAAAGTTGCCAAAAGTATATGAAAGTTGTAGAATATTGGCATGGAACAATCGAAAATTATAGATACGACGGAGACGTATCAGCATCCCCAAGCTTAATTCCTGCTCGTCCTCGAGTAGGTAAATGATAAAAAAATTGATGTGGAATGCTACCTAGCATAATCTTGATCACATATCTAATCATGGCATGAATATTAAGATACGAGTGATTCAAAGCAATAGTCTATCATTTGACATAAAAACAATAATACTTCAAGCCCACTAATAAAGCAATCATGTCTTTTCAAAATAACAAGGCCAAAGAAAGTTATCCCTACAAAATGATATAGTCTGGCTATGCTCCATCTTCACCACACAAAATATTCACATCATGCACAACCCCGATGACAAGCCAAGCAATTGTTTCATACTTATGACGTTCTCAAACCTTTTCAACTTTCACGCAATACATGAGTGTGATCCATGGATATAGCACTATGGGTGGAATAGAATGGTGGTTGTGGAGAAGACAAAAAGGAGAAGATAGTCTCACATCAACTAGGCGTATCAACGGGCTATGGAGATGCCCATCAATAGATATCAATGTGAGTGAGTAGGGATTTCCATGCAACGGATGCACTAGAGCTATAAGTGTATGAAAGCTCCAACTGAAACTAAGTGAGTGTGCATCCAACTTGCTTGCTCATGAAGACCTCGGGCATTTGAGGAAGCCCATCATTGGAATATACAAGCCAAGTTCTATAATGAAAATTCCCACTAGTATATGAAAGTGATAACTCAAGAAACTCTCTATATGAAGAACATGGTGCTACTTTGAAGCACAAGTGTGGAAAAAGGATAGTAGCACTGCCCCTTCTCTCTTTTTCTCTCATTTTTTGGTGGGCTTCTTTGGCCTCTTTTTTTATTTGGGCTTCTTTGGCCTATTTTATTTTTTTGTAAAGTCCGGAGTCTCATCCCGACTTATGGGGGAATCATAGTCTCCATCATCCTTTCCTCACGGGGGCAATGCTCTAATAATGATGATCATCACACTTTTATTTACTTACAACTCAATATTACAACTCGATACTAGAAGAAAGATATGACTCTATATGAATGCCTCCGGCGGTGTACCGGGATGTGCAATGATCTAGCGTAGCAATGACATCAAAAAACGGACAAGCCATGAAAGCATCATGATAGCTATGTTACGATCATGCAAAGCAATATGATAATGAATGCTCGAGTCATGTATATGATGATGGTGTAAGTTGCATGGCAATATATCTCGGAATGGCTATGGAAATGCCATGATAGGTAGGTATGGTGGCTGTTTTGAGGAAGGTATATGGTGGGTTTATGGTACCGATGAAAGTTGCGCGGTACTAGAGAGGCTAGCAATGGTGGAAGGGTGAGAGTGTGTATAATCCATGGACTCGACATTAGTCATAAAGAACTCACATACTTATTGCAAAAATCTATTAGTCATCAAAACAAAGTACTACGCGCATGCTCCTAGGGGGATAGATTGGTAGGAAAAGACCATCGCTCGTCCCCGACCGCCACCCATAAGGAAGACAATCAATAAATAAATCATGCTCCGACTTCGTTACATAACGGTTCACCATACGTGCATGCTACGGGAATCACAAACTTCAACACAAGTATTCTACAATCCACAACTACCCACTAGCATGACTTTAATATCACCATATTTATATCGCAAAACTATTGCAAGGAATCAAACACATCATATTCGGTGATCTACAAGTTTTATGTAGGATTTTATGACTAACCATGTGAATGACCAGTTCCTGTCATCTCTCTAAATATATATAAGTGAAGCAAGAGAGTTTAATTCTTTCTACAAAAGATATGCCCACGCTCTAACAAATATAAGTGAAGCAAAAGAGCATTCTACAAATGACGGTTTTCTATGTGAAGAGAAACAGGCAATCTAAACTTCAAATGATATAAGCGAAGCACATGAAGCATTCTATAAAGCCATACTCAAAAGATATAAGTGAAGTGCAATGAGAATTCTATAAATCAACCAAGTACTATCTCATACCAGCATGGTGCATAAAATAAAAATGAAAACTAAATGCAAAATACGCTCCAAGATCTGCACATATCACATGAATGAAACGAATCCGAAAACATACCGATACTTGTCGAAGAAAGAGGGGATGCCTTCCGGGGCATCCCCAAGCTTAGACGCTTGAGTCTCCTTGAATATTTACTTGGGGGGTGCCTAGGGCATCCCCAAGCTTGAGCTCTTGCCTCTCTTCCTTCTTCTCACATCGAGACCTTCTCGATCATCGAACACTTCATCCACATAAAACTTCAACAGAAAACTCGGTAAGATCCGTTAGTATAATAAAGCAAATCACTACTCTAAGTACTGTTGCAAACCAATTCATATTTTGTTTTTGCATTGTGTCTACTGTAATATAACTTTTTCATGGCTAAATCCACTGATATGAATCGATAGTTTCATCAAAACAAGCAAACTATGCATCAAAAATAGAATCTGTCTAAAACAGAACAGTCTGTAATAATCTGAACATTCACCATACTTATGATACTTTAAAAATTCTACCAAAATTAGGAAAAATAAAACAATTGTATAGGAATACATTGCAAAAAGAATCAGAACCATTTAACGTTCCAGCTAAAAATGTAAAATCGCGCACTACAGCCAAAGTTTCTGTCCTGCACCGTACAAACCATCAAGCAAATGTAAACATCCTAAAGGAAAACCTTGGCACATTATTTTTATAATACAATAGAATTGTACAAGGGGATAATTATTTTTATTGAAAAGTTTCTGTAATCAAGATTCACAAAGTTTTCGTGAGCATGAACAAAGTTCAAGGCTAACTCCCACTTCAACAATGCTTATCTTTCTCACTTTCGCTTTCCTTTTTAAAAAAGTTTTGGGTTGCCCTCTTTATTTTTGTTGTTTTTAAACTATATGAAAGCACTCAACAGAAATAAATGTCTCTCTAAAACTTCCGAGTTGTCTCCCTGGCAGCGCTTTCTTTAAAGTCATTAAGCTAGGCATATAGTGCTCAAGTAATGGATCCACCTGGATCCCAAGGTATATCAAAGCCAATTTTAATTAACAATGTTTTGTAATTTAGTGGTGAGCACAAGGTAACATATATCATGTAATGACGAAGTCTAACTCTCTTCCTATGCATCAGCATGTCATAAAAGAACAATTCATGCACACAAAGTAAAGGCCAATGCATAGTATAAACAGTTTATTGCAATTTTATCATATTGGAAACATAGAGAGGTGGAGATATAGTTCCTCTCTCATAATAATTGCATGTAGGAGCAGCAAGCACATGCATATTATATTCATCAAAATCATCATGTGTAGTAGTAAAAGGCAACCCATCAATATAATCCTTAATAGGTGCAAACTTCTCCGATATAGTGTAGTTGGGAGAATTCAAAAAGATAATAGGACTATCATGCGTGGGTGCAATAGCAACAACTTCATGTTTAACATAAGGAACTATAGCAAGTTCATCTCCATAAGCATAATTCATATTGGCATCTTGGACACAAGCATAGCAAGCATCATCAAAAAGGGATATTTCAAAAGAATCAACGGGATCATAACAATCATCATAGCAATCATCCTCCGGTAAGCACGAAGGGAAATTAAACAATGTATGAGTTGAAGACTTACTCTCATTAGAAGGTGGGCACGGGTAGCTAATCCGCTCCTCCTCCTTTTGTTCTTCGCTCTCCTCCTCATCTTTTTCATCCAATGAGCTCACAGTTTCATCAATTTCTTCTTCCATAGACTCCTTCAAAATATTAATCTCTTCTTGGACAGCGGAGGAGACCTCGATGTATGGTTTAACATAGGCATTAGAAGCATAATTCTCATAACAATAGTTAAGTATGGCAAAATATTCCCTCAAGTATAGGGGATCGCAACGGTGCCAGAAAAAGGTCTTGATAACCCACAAGTATAGGGGATCGCAACAGTTTTCGATAAGTAAGAGTGTCGAACCCAACAAGGAGCTAAAGGTAGAACAAATATTCCCTCAAGTTCTATCGACCACCGATACAACTCTACGCACGCTTGGCGTTCGCTTTACCTAGAACAAGTATGAAACTAGAAGTACTTTGTAGGTGTTGTTGGATAGGTTTGCAAGAAAATAAAGAGCACGTAAATAAAAATTAGGGGCTATTTAGATTAAGAAACAATGAAGTAAATATAGCGAGTGTGGAGAAGTGGTGGTAGGAGTTGCGAAATTGCCCCTAAGCAATTGACTACTTTACTAGACCGATAGCAAGTATTATGTGGGAGAGGCCACTGCTAGCATGTCATCCCTGACTTGGAATTCTATGCACTTATGATTGGAACTATTAGCAAGTGTCCGCAACTACTCACGTTCATTAAGGTAAAACCCAACCATAGCATTAAGGTATATTGGTCCCCCTTCAATCCCGTATGCATCAATTTCTATGCTAGGTTGAAGCTTCTGTCACTCTTGCCCTCCAATACATAGTCCTATCAACATACAACTAACCCTAGGGTGTGATCCACGCGCGCAATCATATGATGGGCACCAAAGGACAGCAACATAACCACAAGCAAATTAAATCAATCATAGCAATTCATCAACCACTGATAGGACAATGATACGTCTCCAATGTATCTATAATTTTTGTTTGCTCCATGCTATATTATCTACTGTTTTGGATGTTTATGGGCTTTATTATACACTTCTATATCATTTTGGGACTAACCTATTGAGGGAGTCCTGGATTAGGGGGTGTTCGGATAGCCGGACTATACCTTCAGCCGGACTCCTGGACTATGAAGATACAAGATTGAAGACTCCGTCCCGTGTCCGGAAGGGACTTTCCTTGGCGTGGAAGGCAAGCTTGGCGATATGGATATGTAGATCTCCTACCATTGTAACCGACTCTATGTAACCCTAACCCTATCCGGTGTCTATATAAACCGGAGGGTTTTAGTCTGTAGGACAACATACACATCAACAATCATACCATAGGCTAGCTTCTAGGGTTTAGCCTCTTCGATCTCGTGGTAGATCTACTCTTGAACTACCCATATCATCAATATTAATCAAGCAGGACGTAGGGTTTTACCTCCATCGAGAGGGCCCGAACCTGGGTAAAACTTCGTGTCCCTTGCCTCCTGTTACCATCCGGCCTAGACGCACAGTTCGGGACCACCTACCCGAGATCCGCCGTTTTTGACACCGACATTGGTGCTTTCATTGAGAGTTCCTCTGTGTCGTCGCCGTCAGGCTCGATGGCTCCTACGATCACCAATAACGATGCAGTCCAGGGTAAGACCTTCCTCCCCGGACAGATCTTCATCTTCGGCGGCTTCGCACCGCGGGCCAATCCACTTGGCCATCCGGAGCAGATCGAAAGCTATGCCCCTGGCCGTCAGGTCAGATTTGGAAGTTTAAACTACACGGCTGACATCCGCGGGGACTTGATCTTCAACGGATTCGAGCCACTGCCGAGCGCGCCGCACTGTCCCGACGAGCATGATCTAGCTCTGCCGCCAAACAGTGCCCTGGAGGCCGCACACGCATCGGCTTCGACCCTTAATTCGGAGCCAACCGCGCCTATCGAGGATGGGTGGTTGGACGCCGCCTCGGGGGCTGCGATCCCAATGATGATTGAGCCGAACACCAGCCCCGCACTCTGTGAGACTCGTGACTCCAAGGAGTCGGACTCCTCTCCATACCCCGAACCCTCCGCGCCCCTGCCGATCGAATCTGATTGGGCGCCGATCATGGAGTTTACTGCCGCGAACATCTTCCAGCACTCGCCTTTCGGCGATATTTTGAAGACACTAAAGTCTCTCTCTTTATCAGGAGAGCCCTGGCCGAACTACGGTCAGCAAGGTTGGTGTACGGATGATGAAGAAATTCAAAGCCCACCCACCACCCACTTTGTAGCCACTGTCGATGATTTAACCGACATGCTCGACCTCGACTCCGAAGACATCGACGGTATGGACGCCGATGAAGGAGACGATGAAGAACCAGCGCCTATTGGGCCCTGGAACGCCACCTCGTCATATGACGTATACATGGTGGACGCACCAAAAGATGACGACGAGGAGCGGAAGGACGCACCGAAGGCTTGTTCCCTCGAAAAGCAGTCAAAGCGGCGACGCAAGCGCCGCCCCAAATCCCGCCTCGACAGAAATAGCGATCACACAGACCCAGCACTGGACCAGGGCGAACCGCTGCCGCACAACGGCAATCCGGATAATCAAACCGAACAAACAAATCCTATCAAGGATAATGGTCCGGACGACATAACGCCGGACAGGTACCCGGAGCAGCAGACTGCCCGTAAAAGGCTTGTTGCCACCGCGAGGAGTCTGAAAAAACAGAAGCAAAGGTTCAAGGCCGCGCAAGACACACTCCAAATCAGATGGAGTAAAATACTCAACACAACAGCAAGGTACGGCGACAATCGCCCCTACAAGAGCTACCCAAAGCGGAAGCTGCTACCCGAATCCGATGAGGAGGCCTCAGACCCCCCACAACCAAATATCAAAGCAGCCAGCTGGTCGGATAGACGACCCCTCTACTAACACAGAGCGGCATACAACGCCGCTCACCATAGAACACGCAACCAATGCGAGGGCTCGCACCCAAAGGACGGTGCAACAAGATCCATCTATGGACCATGCAAGCACGCCCCAACATGCAATGCAACACAATAAACATCCGAACAACGCGGTACACCCAGCTATAGGGGTGCTGTACACCCCTATGTTTCACCGATGAGGTGCTGGACCATGAATTTCCAGAGGGATTCAAGCCCGTAAACATAGAGGCATACGACGGAACAACAGACCCTGGGGTCTGGATTGAGGACTACATCCTTCATATTCATATGGCTCGAGGAGATGATCTCCACGCCATCAAGTACCTACCCCTCAAGCTCAAAGGGCCAGCTCGTCACTGGCTCAAAGGCCTCCCCGAAAGCTCCATTGGAAGTTGGGAAGAGCTCGAAGACGCCTTTCGGGCAAATTTTCAAGGGACGTATGTCCGACCTCCGGATGCAGACGATTTGAGTCATATAACTCAACAGCCCGGAGAGTCAACCCGAAATCTTTGGAACAGGTTTCTTAGTAAAAGGAACCAGATTGTCGACTGTCCGGACGCCGAAGCCTTAGCAGCTTTCAAGCATAGCGTCCGTGACGAATGGCTCGCCAGACACCTCGGCCAAAATAAGCCTAGAATGATGGCCGCATTAACAAACCTCATGACCCGCTTTTGCGCGGGGGAGGATAGCTGGCTAGCCAGATGCAGCACCAGCGACCCCAGTACATCTGAAGTTTGAGATAGAAACGGGAAATCATGGCGCAACAGCAATAACAAACGCCGGAATAAAGAAGACGGCACGAAGGGCACGACAGAAGACGAGGACGAGCCCCCCAAGCAAGACACGGGGGAACAAAAGCAATTTCCACCAGAAGTCAAAACAGTAAACGTGTTACACGTAATCAAGGGAAAAAACAATACAGCACTCCTAGGAAAGTATACCCAAGTGCCTATCACCACGAAGTCCTACCACTGGTCATCTCAACCGATCACTTTCGACCATCACGATTACTCAGCAAGTATCCGACACGCAGGATGGGCTGCCCTGGTATTAGACCTAGTAATTGGCAGATATCACTTCACAAAGGTCTTGATGGACGGCGGCAGTAGCCTAAACCTAATATATCAGGATACAATCCGCGGGATGGGGCTAGACCCAACACAAATTCGCCATAGCAATACTACCTTTAAAGGAGTAACGCCAGGCCCAGGGGCTCGTTGTACGGGCTCCCTCCTACTACAAGTTACATTCGGCTCCCTCGATAACTTCCGTCGCGAGCATTTAACTTTCCACATCGCTCCGTTTCAAAGTGGCTATCAAGCACTGCTCGGACGCGAAGCTTTCGCTCGCTTTAATGCAATACCACACTACGCCTCCCTCACACTCAAGATGCCTGGTCCACGTGGCATCATTACAGTACATGGAAATATCAAGCGATCTCTGCGCGCCGAAGAGAGTGAGGTTGCCTTGGCCGCCGCACACTAAAGGCGCCCGGACAAACGAAAGCATCCAATAGGTTGTCAAGACCTTAGATACAACTAATCAAGTCCGGCGCCGCTATTTATACGGAAATAAGTGGTCACACCCCTATTTGTCAATACAAGGGGCTCAACGCGCGCAGACAAGTGGCAATTTCTTATAATCTTGAATTATACATGGTTTCTTTAAAAACTATCCTTTTGCACGACAACTTTTTCACTTAACTTCCTCTCTTTTACAGACGATCATCGTGCTACACCCGTCCAGGATACGGCACAACAGAGACACAGGCGCAGACGTGCAGCAGGGACCCGCTCCAAGGATTCTTTTTAGATTAAGACCCTGCGTAAACCTTTTTTACTGTCTCTTGTTGATACATATCCACCGTTGAGAAGGATGCTGACGTCTTGGCATGTGGCCACGCCAGAACAATGCACATACCTGGACACAAGGGGCTTCTTACAAAGGCCACTATTTAGGCCCGGTTTATACCACAAACACCGAATACCTTAGGGAGTATTCGGCGTCGCGAGTTTGGCCCTATATGCATCAGCTCCGAATCATTGTCTTTGGTCAAATGTTGGGTTTGCCCGGCTCCTGTATTTTGGTGCCTTACGTTCTGCCTTGCCGGCTAAGGTAGCACCAGGAGAACTACTGCGATTGTGCCCTGGTTCATCCGGACAAGCACCTCAGTAGAGAAAGCCGAAAACTGACTGTCATGATATAGCGTGAGACTGGTCAACCACTCGATGACCTGTGGGAATGTTAGAATTCCTCCGCCTTAACGAAGGGCCATTTCCCGGCCAGGCATGTACGCACCCCGAGATCAGGAGAGTGCGGAGCCACCAGGGGCTATCTAGTAGCCCCACTATCAAACTCCCATGGCTAAGTGAAAGTGCTAAAGCATTATAGTCCGGTTGCCTCACTCGCTCCGCTATCACCTCCTTAATAGGACCAAGACGTTGGGTTAAGTGTGAATGCGTGTTTTTGCGAGCACCTCCGCATTATATGCATGAGGGTTGAAGCCGACGGCTGCAATCTTTCAGGTTATACACATGTATACATAAACGGCCGCCCAGGAGGCATCATATTACTTTCAGGCAAAAGTATAAAAATAGCCTTATAAAAATTTATAAAAGCATTTCGCTTACAATGAGATTACATATCACTCAAACATAATATTTTTTAAGCACTGGGTCTCTATCAAACGGGCACCCTCAAGAACTTCTTCAAAGTAGTGCTCGGCAGCCTTTCGACCTATAGCCGAATCCCGCGTTGCAACATTGGTAGCATCCATCTCCGCCCAATATGCCTTAACACGGCAAAGGCCATCCGTGCGCCCTCTATGCACGCCGACCTCCTCATCGCATTAATGCGCGGCACCACATCAAGGACCTGCTGCACCAAGCTGAAATAGCTGTTCGGTTTTGACCTTCCCGGCCATAGCTGATCCACAACAGACCTCATAGAGAGTCCGGACAACCTATTTAGTTCGGCCCATTCGGCTAATTGGTCAGTCAATGAAAGTGGACGCTCGGGAGAATGGATTTGTCTCCAAAACAGGTGGTCTACTCCACGGTCTGTCTGACCCTGGAAGTACTTGGCCGCATCGGCAGCGCTCGCCGCCAAATCCATATACACATCCTCCGAACTCCACAGCCGATCCAGAGGGGCATACCGTGGATCTCCGAATTTCCTCCGCAACATAAAGGATTTCCCAGCTACAATATCCCCAGCTTCCCGCAGCTCCTCCTTCTTTGCCCTCATAGCAGAGCGGAGATCCTTTTTCGTCGTAGCAGCCTTCTCAAGATCCGATGCCTTCGCTTGTTTTTCCTTTTCAAGAACCCGGCAACGGTCGGCGGCGGCTTTTAATTCTATAGCCATCTTGGCCATCTTGTCTCGGGTCTCGCCATGCGCGGCCTTCTTGGCTTGCAACTCTTCGGCCGCCTTCACAGCAGCCGCATTACCCAACCTCGCTTGTTCCTTGGCTCGGGCAAGTTCTGCCCGCAAGGCTTCAACAGTGGCAGCTCCATCTGCAGTCACAACATATTAAAGATACTGGCATCATGCTGCTCTTCCTATGTGGCATTTACCAGATATTCACACTTACCCTGTGCCTCATCAAGCCTTTTGTTCACAAGCTCGATGTCGGCGTCTGCCGCATCCAACTGCCGCTCTAAATGGGCAAACTCGCTAGTCCGGCTAGCCACCGGAGCTTCCATCACCTGCACATAGAGGCAGTATGGTTATTTCCTGGGAATATGATCCTCTGTTCGTCGTCGTTTCCGACGACAACCAGAGTCTCAGGGGCTACTATCTACATAGGGCACACTTAGCATGTGCAGGATTGTCATACATTCTTTTACGTACCTCAAAGCCTGTCAGTAGACTCATAAAAGCTTCATGCAATCCGCTTTCGGCGGACGATATTCTCTCCATCACCGTATTCATCATCACACGGTGTTCATCTGAGATGGCCGCTCGCCCCACCAACTCCCTTAGAACATCCGATCGCACACTAGACGGTGCCAGACTCTTTTTTTTTGCTCTCTTCGGGAGCCGGACACTGGGAGCTTCGGGGGTCAATGGGATTATCTTCTGGCCTCACCAGACTCGGAGAGGCCCTCCGCGACGACACTTCAGGGTCGCCCGCTTCTGGAGCGGAGGAATCCGGAGGAGGCATTTCGCTCTCCATCATCTCTGGAAGAAGATCCCCCGAAGATGAGTTCATTTGAGAGGGGCTAAGGCCCGAACTGCAAAAATATATGCGGTGGTTTTTTCCTCAGAAGAAAAAGATGGCATATCTGTACTATTAAAAGTATTTCGGGTCACTTACAACTCGAGGGAGAATTGATCCCCCCGCGGACTTTGTGCGGCAACAGCTCCCCCCAAGGTAGGACCCTCTGTGGGAGACTTCTCCCGTTTGGAAGCTTAATCCCCGGGCGCGGTCCTTTTCCTCTTCTGGTCGCCTTCCCTCATGAAGACGCTCGCTCGCTCGGCTAGAATGGGCAGCATTGGGGGCCCGCGTCCGCCCGCATTATCCTCCACAGTATCTTCCTTCAAGGGCTCCGGGCAAGGTGCGGTCTGGAGCATCTTTTCCAATACCGGATTTTCCAAACCCTTAGGGAGGGGGACCGAACACCGAATCAACTTCGCCTTTGTTAGCCAGTCCTGGTCAAAAAGCGAACTCTCAGAAATAACTTCGTAACGAAGTAGAGAGAGTATGTTCGGCCGGAAGATGCCTTACCTGTTCGGCGGTGCGGTTACTACTCAGGCCCATGTCCTCGGTGATTTCCGGACACTCCACCTGAGGTCCGAAGAATGACTTGTACATATCCTCGTGCGTCAGGCCGAGAAAATTCTGAACGGCACGCGGTCCCTCGGGATTGAACTCCCACAGGCGAAGAGGCCGGCGTTTGCAAGGCTGGACTTGGCGAACCAACATAACCTATGTTACCGAAACCAAACTGAAATCTCCATTGAAGAGACCTCGAATGCGGCCTTGCAGTATAGGCACGTCCTTGACTGGACCCCATCTCAGACCTCTGCTGATCCATGACATCAACTATGGTGGAGGGCCCGAGCGGAAAGCAGGGGGGCCGCCCACTTGGCACTTCTAGGAGCCGTGATGTAGAACCACTCCTGTTGCCACAATTCAGACACCTCTGGGATGGAACCTTTGGGCCACGGAGCTCCCGTCATCTTGCATATTGAGGCACCTCCACACGCTGCATGTTGCCCCTCGACCATCTTCGGCTTCACTTCAAAGGTCTTGAGCCATAGGCCAAAGTGAGGGGTAACCCGGAGGAAGGCCTCACACACGACAATAAATGTTGTGATATGAAGAAAGGAGTCCAAAGCTAGATCATGAAAATCTAGCCCGTAGTAAAACATCAAACCCCTAACGAAAGGATCCAGGGTAAGGCCTAGACCTCGGAGGAAGTGGGAAACGAACATGACGTTCTCGTTAGGTTCGGGGGTGGGCACGGCCTGCCCTCGGGGAGACAGCCGATGCAGAATCTCGGCGGTCAGATATCTGGCCTCCCTTAACTTCTTGATGTCTTCTTCCGTGACGGAGGAAGGCATCCATCAGCCTTGAAGGCTAGATCCGGACATGACTGGAGGTTCGGAGCACCTGACCTGAACTTCGGGCGTTTGAGCTTGAGGTGGGGGAAGGATTCGATTGAGCACGGGAGGAAAAAATAAAAGCCTTGTCCCCTTTATAAAGAGGGTGAATATCAAGCGTCCTCTCCGTGTCCACTTGGACTTGCCAATAATCTAGGAGTCCTAGAAGCGGTTGGGTTACCCACGCCCGTATTGATGAGAATCCCGGGATAAGGGGACACGATCTTTGCTTTAACAAGACGTGCCAAGGAAACCACCTCGCATAACGCGCTGAGGTGGGATAATGGAACAACTCGGATAAAGGCTTGGCCATGGTGTGTCACGCTACGGAATACGTCAGCAGATTAGATTGGTGTAAATATTATTCTCTCTATGGCAATATGTGGAAACTTATTTTACAGAGCCGGACACTATCTTGGTGTTCAAAATCTTCTACGAAGTACTTGGAGGAGGAACCCGCCTTGCAATGCCGAAGACAATCTGCACGCCGGACTCGTCGTCATTGAAGCCTCGTTCAGGGGCTACTGAGGGAGTCCTGGATTAGGGGTGTTCGGATAGCCAGACTATACCTTCAGCCGGACTCCTGGACTATGAAGATACAAGATTGAAGACTCCGTCCCGTGTCTGGAAGGGACTTTCCTTGGAATGGAAGGCAAGCTTGGCGATACGGATATGTAGATCTCCTACCATTGTAACCGACTCTATGTAACCCTAACCCTATCCGGTGTCTATATAAACCGGAGGGTTTTAGTCCATAGGACAACATACACATCAACAATCATACCATAGGCTAGCTTCGAGGGTTTAGCCTCTTCGATCTCGTGGTAGATCTACTCTTGTACTACCCATATCATCAATATTAATCAAGCAGGACGTAGGGTTTTACCTCCATCGAGAGGGCCCGAACCTGGGTAAAACTTTGTGTCCCTTGCCTCCTGTTACCATCCGGCCTAGACGCATAGTTCGGGACCCCCTACCCGAGATCCGCCGGTTTTGACACCGACACCTATTAACCCAGAGCCCAGTGCCAGTTTCAGTTTTTACCTTGTTTTAGGGTTTCGAAGAAAAGGAAAACCAAACGGAGTCCAATTGACCTAAAACTTCACGGAACTCATTTTTGGAAGGAAAGAAGCCCAGAAGACTTGAAGTGCACGTAAGGGAAGCCTCGAGGAGGACACGAGGTAGGGGCGCGCCCACCCCCCTAGGGCGCGCCCTCCACCCTCGTGGGCCCCTCGTGCCCCCCTGACGTACTTCTTCCGCCTATATATCTCCATATACCCTAAAACTTCCGGGGACACAATAAATCGGGAGTTCCGCTGCCAGAAGCCTCCGTAGCCACCAAAAGCCAATCTAGACCCGTTCCGGCACTCTGCCGGAGGGGGCAATCCCTCTCCGGTGGCCATCTTCATCATCCCGGTGCTCTCCATGACATGGGTATCCAGATCCCGCTGTTGGTTATTGACCGGAGAGTTGTCTCGCCATGTCTGCATGACTCCCGAACCCGTAGGGTCTACACACTTAAGGTTCGATGACGCTAGGGTTATAGGGAAAGTATGACGCGGTTACCGAATGTTGTTCGGAGTCCCGGATGAGATCCCGGACATCACGAGGAGTTCCGGAATGGTCCAGAGGTAAAGATTGATATATATGAAGTATGGTTTTGGCCACCGGAAGTGTTCCAGGCATCACCGGTAGTGTACCGGGACCACCGGAGGGGTCCGGGGGTCCACCAGGTGGGGCCACCAGCCCTGGAGGCCTACATGGGCCAATAGTGGGAAGGGACCAGCCCCTAGATGGGCTGGGGCGCCTCCCACCAAGGCCCAAGGTGCATCCAAGAGGGGAGGGGGGCAAACCCTAGGGCAGATGGGCCCTAAGGCCCACCTCAGGTGCGCCTCCCCCTCTCCCCCTTGTGGCCGCCACACTAGATGGGATCTAGGGCTGCCGCCACCCCTAGGGAGGAAACCCTAGGTGGGGGCGCAGCCCTCCCTCTCCCCCTATATATAGTGGAGGCAAAGGGGCAGCCCAACACATGAAGTTCCTCCCCTGTTGGCGCAGCCCTACCCTCCTCCCTCCTCGTCTCTCGTAGTGCTTGGCGAAGCCCTGCTGGAGTCCCGCGCTCCTCCACCACCACCACGCCGTCGTGCTGCTGCTGGATGGAGTCTTCCCCAACCTCTCCTTCTCCCCTTGCTGGATCAAGGCGTAGGAGACGTCACCGGGCTGTACGTGTGTTGAACACAGAGGTGCCGTCCGTTCGACACTAGTATCATCGGTGATTTGGATCACGACGAGTACGACTCCTCAACCCCGTTCACTTGAACGCTTCCACTTAGCGATCTACAAGGGCATGTAGATGCACTCTCCTTCCCCTCATTGCTAGATTATTCCATAGATTGATCTTGGTGATGCGTAGAAAATTTTGAATTTCTGCTACGATCCCCAACAGTGGCATCATGAGCTAGGTCTATGCGTAGTTTCTATGCACGAGTAGAACACAAAGCAGTTGTGGGCGTCGATATTGTCAATTTACTTGCCATTACTAGTCTTATCTTGATTTGGTGGCATCGTGGGATGAAGCGGCCCGGACCGACCTTACACGTACTCTTACGTGAGACTGGTTCCACCGACTGACATGCACTAGTTGCATAAGGTGGCTAGCGGGTGTCTGTCTCTCCCACTTTAGTCGGATCGCGTTCGATGAAAAGGGTCCTTATGAAGGGTAAATAGAAATTGGCATATCACATTGTGGTTTTCGCGTAGGTAAGAAACGTTCTTGCTAGAAACCTATAGCAGCCACGTAAAAACTTGCAACAACAATTAGAGGACGTCTAACTTATTTTTGCAGCTTATGCCTTGTGATGTGATATGGCCAAAAGGATGTGATGAATGATATGTGTGATGTATGAGATTGATCATGTTCTTGTAATAGGAATCACGACTTGCATGTCGATGAGTATGACAACCGGCAGGAGCCATAAGAGTTGTCTTTATTTATTAATGACCTGCGTGTCAACATAACGTCATGTAATTACTTTACTTTATTGCTAAAGCGTTAGCCATAGTAGTAGAAGTAATAGATGACAAGACAACTTCAAGAAGACACGATGATGGAGATCATGATGATGGAGATCATGGTGTCATGCCGGTGACAACGATGATCATGGAGCCCCGAAGATGGAGATCAAAAGGAGCAAAATGATATTGGCCATATCATGTCACTATTTGATTGCATGTGATGTTTATCATGTTTTACATCTTATTTGCTTAGAACGACGGTAGCTTAACTAAGATGATCCCTCACTAAAATTTCAAGAAAAGTGTTCCCCCTAACTGTGCACCGTTGCGAAGGTTCGTTGTTTCGAAGCACCACGTGATGATCGGGTGTGATAGATTCTAACGTTCGAATACAACGGGTGTAAGCCAGATTTACACATGCAATACACTTAGGTTGACTTGACGAGCCTAGCATGTACAGACATGGCGTCGGAACACGGAAGACCGAAAGGTCCAGCATGAGTCGTATAGAAGATACGATCAACATGAAGATGTTCACCGATGTTGACTAGTCCGTCTCACGTGATGATCGGACACGGCCTAGTTGACTCGGATCATGTTTCACTTAGATGACTAGAGGGATGTCTATCTGAGTGGGAGTTCATTAGATGAACTCAATTATCATGAACATAGTCTAAATTGTCTTTGCAAATATGTTATAGATGAATAGCTCACGTTGTCGCTCCCTATTTCAATACGTTCCCAGAGAAAGACCAAATTGAAAGATATTGTAGGCAATGATGCGGACTAGGTCCGTAGTCCGAGGAGTGTCCTCACTGCTACAGAGAAGGCTTACGTCTTTGATGCACCGCTCGATGTGGAAACCCCTACAACGTCGTTTGTGGATGTTATGAACACCTAACAGACACGTCCTGATGACTACTTGACAGTTTAGTGCACCATACTTTACGGCTTAGAATCGGGATTCCAATGACGTTTTAAACGCCATAGAACATATGAGATGTTCCAAGAGCTGAAATTGGGATTTCAGGCTCATGCCCGTGTTGAGAGGTGTGAGACCTCTGACAAGTTCTTTTGCCAACAAGATGGAGGAGAATAGCTCAGCTAGTGAGCATGTGCTCAGAATGTCTGGGTGCTACAATCACTTAAATCAAGTGGGAGTTAAACTTCCAAATAAGATAGTGATTGATAGAGTTCTCTAGCCACTATCACTAAGCTACTAGATCTTCATGATGAACTATGACATGCAAGGGATGGAGTTGATCCCGGAGCTGTTCGCGGTGCTTAAGACCACAGAAGGTAGAAATCAAGAAGGAGCATCAAGTGTTGATGGTTTAACAAGACCACTGGTTTCAAGAAGGGCAAGGGCTAGAAGGGAAACTTCATGGATGGCAAACCAATTGCCGCTCCAGTGAAGGGACCCAAGGTTGAACCCAAACCCAAGACTAAATGCTTCTATTGTAAGGGGAACGGTCACTGGTAGCGGAATTACCCCAAATGCATGGTAGATAAGAAGGCTGGCAACTTCAACAAAGTATATACGTGTTATTGATGTGTACCTCACTAGTACTCCTAGTAGCACCTGGGTATTGGATACCGGTTCAGTTGCTATTATTGGTGACTTGAAGCAAAAGCTACGGACTAAACGGAGACTGGCTAAGGGCGAGGTGACGATGTGTGTTGGAAGTGTTTCCAAAGTTGATGAGATCACCATCGCACGCTCCATCTACCTTCGGGATTAGTATTGAACCGAGATAAATGTTATCAGGTGTCTACGTTGAGCATGAATATGATTAGATCATGTTCATTGCAATACCGTCATTCATTTAAGTTAGAGAATAATGGTTATTCTGTTTACATGAATGATACCTTTCATGGTCATGCACCCTATGTGAATGGTTCATTGAATCTCGGTCGTGGTAATACACATGTTCACGCCAAAAGATGTAGAGTTAATAATGATAGTACCACTTTCTCGTGGCACTGCCGCTTAGGTCATATTGGCGTAAGATGCATGAAGAAACTCCATGTCGATGGATGTTTGGAGTCACTTGATTTTGAATCGCTTGACACAGGCGAGCCATGCCTCATGGGCAGGATGACCAAGACCCCGCTTTCAGGTACAATGAAACGGGCAAGTGACTTGTTGGAAATCATACATGCTGATGCGTGTGATCCAATGAGAATTGAAGCGTGCGGTGGATATCGCTATTTTCTCATCTTCACTAACGATTTGAGTAGATATAGGTATATTTGCTTAATGAAGCACAAATCTGAAACATTTGAAAAGTTCAAGCGATTTCAGAGTGAAGTTAAGAATCATCATAACAAGAAGATCAAATTCCTACGATCTGATCAATGAGAATATCTGAGTTATGAGTTTGGCAAACACTTAAGACATTGTGGAACTGTTTCACAGTTGAAGCCACCTGGAACACCATTGGGTTATGGTGTGTCCGGACGTCGTAATCGAACCCTATGAGATATGGTGCGATCTATAATGTCTCTTACCAATCTACCTTTTCATTTTGAGGTTATGCGTTAGAGACAGCTGCATTCACTTTAGATAGGACACCATCTAAGTCCGTTGAGACGACATCATAAGAACATTGGTTTGGCAAGAAACCAAAGTTGTCGCTTCTTAATGTTTGGGGTTGCGATGCTTAAGGCTTCAGCCGGAGAAGCTCGAACCCAAAGCGGACAAACACATCTTCATAGGATACCCAAAGATGACACTAGGGTATACCTTCCATCTCAGATCCGAGGGAAAATTGTTTGTCGCTAAGAACGGGTCCTTTCTCGAGAAGGAGTTTCTCTCGAAAGAATTGAGTGGGAGGAAGATAGAACTTGATGAGGTTGTCGAACCTTTACTTCAACCAGAGAGTGATGCAACACAGAAAGATGTTTTCTGTGGCACCTACATCTGTTGAATAGGAAGTTAATGATAGTGATCATGAAGCTTCGGATCAAGTTGCTATCGAACCTCGTAGGTCGACAAGGATATGTACTACTCCTAAGTGGTACGGTAATCCTGTCTTAGATATCATGTTGTTAGACAACAATGAACCTACGAGCTATGGAGAAGCGATGGTGGGCCCGTATTCCGACAAATGGTTAGAAGCCATGAAATCCGAGATAGGATCCATATATCAGAACAAAGTATGGACTTTGGTGGACTTTCCCGATGATCGGCAAGCCATTGAGATAAATGGATCTTTAATAAGAAGACGAACGTGGGCAGGTAATGTTACCATCTATGAAGCTCGACTTGTGGGAAAGAGTCTTTTCACAAGTTCAAGGAGTTGACTACGATGAGAATTTCTCGCCCGTAGCGATGCTTAAGTCCGTCGGAATCATATTAGCATTAGCTGTATTTTTTGATTATGAAATCTTACAGATGGATGTCAAAACAAGTTTTCTTACCAGTTTTCGTAAGAAAAGGTTGTATGTGATACAATAAAAGGTTTTGTCGATCCTAAGGATGCTAAAACGTATGCTGGCTCCAGCAATCCTTCTATGGACTAGAGCAAGCATCTCGGAGTCGGAATATATGCTTTGATGGAGTAATCAAAGCTTTTAGGTTTATACAATGTTTGCTAGAAACTTGTATTTACAAGAAAGTGAGTGGGAACACTACAACATTTCTGATAAGCATATGTGGATGACATATTGTTGATCCGAAATAATGTAGAATTTCTGGAAAGCATAAACGGTTGTTTGAAGAGTGTTTTTCAAAGGAGGACCTGGATAAAGCTTCTTACATATTGGGCATCAAGACCTATAGAGATAGATCAAAAACGCCTGATGATACTTTCAAAGAACACACACCTTGACATGTTTTTGAAGGAGTTCAAAATAGATCAGTCAAAGAAGGGGTTCTTACCTGAGTTGTAAGGTGTGAAGTTGAGTAAGACTCAAAGCTTGACCACGGCATAAGAAAGAGAAAGGACGAAGGTCGTCCCCTATGCTCTTGTCATAGGCTCTATACGGTATGCCATGCTGAGTACCGCACTTGATGTGTGCCTTGCCACATGTCTGGCAAGAAGGTACAAAGGTGATCTAGGAATGGAACACCAGATAACAGTCAAAATTATCCTTAGAGGAATAAGGAAATGTTTCTCGGTTATGGAGGTGATAAAGAGTTCGACATAAAGAGTTACGTCGATGCAAGCTTAACACCTATCCGGATAGCTCTAAGTAGAGATACAGGATACGTATAATGGAGCAACAATTTGGAATAGCTCCAAGTGGAACATGGTAACAGCATCTATGACATAAAGTTTTGCGAAGTACATAGGGATCTGAATATGGCAAGACCCGTTGACTACAACCTCTCTCACAAGCATAACATGATCAAACCCAGAACTCTTTGTGTGTTTATCACATAGTGATGTGAACTAGATCATTGAGTCTAGTAGACTCTTGGATGTTGGTCACATGGCGATGTGACCTGTGAGTGTTAATCACATGGCGATGTGAACTAGATTATTGACTCTAGTGCAAGTGGGAGACTGTTGGAAATATGCCCTAGAGGCAATAATAAATTGGTTATTATTATATTTCCTTGTTCATGATAATCGTTTATTATCCATGCTAGAATTGTATTGATAGGAAACTCAGATACATGTGTGGATACATAGACAACACCATGTCCCTAGTAAGCCTCTAGTTGACTAGCTCGTTGATCAATAGATGGTTACGGTTTTCTGACCATGGACATTAGATGTCGTTGATAGCGGGATCACATCATTAGGAGAATGATGTGATGGACAAGACCCAATCCTAAGCCTAGCACAAAGATCGTGTAGTTCGTATGCTAAAGCTTTTCTAATGTCAAGTATCATTTCCTTAGACCATGAGATTGTGCAACTCCCGGATACCGTAGGAGTGCTTTGGATGTGCCAAACGTCACAACGTAACTGGGTGGCTATAAAGGTACACTACAGGTATCTCCGAAAGTGTCTGTTGGGTTGGCACGAATCGAGACTGGGATTTGTCACTCCGTGTAAACGGAGAGGTATCTCTGGGCCCACTCGGTAGGACATCATCATAATGTGCACAATGTGATCAAGGAGTTAATCACGGGATGATGTGTTACGGAACGAGTAAAGAGACTTTCCGGTAACGAGATGGAACAAGGTATCGGGATACCGACGATCGAATCTCGGGCAAGTATCGTACCGCTAGACAAAGGGAATTGTATACGGGATTGATTAAGTCCTTGACATCGTGGTTCATCCGATGAGATCATCGTGGAGCATGTGGGAGACAACATGGGTATCCAGATCCCGCTGTTGGTTATTGACCGGAGAGTTGTCTCGGCCATGTCTGCATGACTCCCGAACCCATAGGGTCTACACACTTAAGGTTCGATGACGCTAGGGTTATAGGGAAAGTATGACGCAGTTACCGAATGTTGTTCGGAGTCCCGAATGAGATCCTGGACGTCATGAGGAGTTCTAGAATGGTCCGGAGGTAAAGATTGATATATAGGAAGTATGGTATTGGCCACCGGAAGTGTTCCGGGCATCACCGGTTGTGTACCGGGACCACCGGAGGGGTCCGGGGGTCCACCAGGTGGGCCCACCAGCCCCGGAGGCCTACATGGGGCCAATAGTGGGAAGGGACCAGCCCCTAGGTGGGGTGGGGCGCCTCCCACCAAGGCCCAAGGCGCCTCCAAGAGGGAAGGGGGGCAAACCCTAGGGCAGATGGGCCCTAAGGCCCACCTCAAGTGCGCCTCCCCCTCTCCCCCTTGTGGCCGCCACCCTAGATGGGATCTAGGGCTGCCGCCACCCCTAGGGAGGAAACCCTAGGTGGGGGAACAGCCCGCCCTCTCCCCCTATATATAGTGGAGGCAAAGGGGCAGCCCAACACATGAAGTTCCTTCCCTGTTGGCGCAGCCCTACCCTCCTCCCTCCTCGTCTCTCATAGTGCTTGGCGAAGCCCTGCTGGAGTTCCGCGCTCCTCCACCACCACCACACTGTCGTGCTGCTGCTGGATGGAGTCTTCCCCAACCTCTCCTTCTCCCCTTGCTAGATCAAGGCGTAGGAGACGTCACCGGGCTGTACGTGTGTTGAACACGGAGGTGCCGTCCGTTCGGCACTAGGATCATCGGTGATTTGGATCACGACGAGTACGACTCCATCAACCCCGTTCACTTGAACGATTCCGCTTAGCGATCTACAAGGGTATGTATATGCACTCTCCTTCCCCTCGTTGCTAGATTACTCCATAGATTGATCTTGGTGATGCGTAGAAAATTTTGAATTTCTGCTACGATCCCCAACACGCAGGGCTTTTGCCCGGGCGAAGGTGCACCGGGCGAAGCTGGACGTCGTGAAGCTGGTGAAGGAGGGGCCGCCGGAGGGCAAGGAGCATCGCTACCCCAAGAATTACTATGAGAGCGTCCTGAAGGGTTCCCGCTTAGTGGCAGATGAGTGTGCCAAGGATGTAATTTTTGAATGAACATGCCCATGGGATCCTATAATATGAAACGAGTTCTTTTGCGCCATTCGACGCTTTCTTAATTTAAAATATTACCTTCTGTGCGGCCGTTTTTATAAAATCTGAGAGTTGGCCAGTCGTCGGCTTCTACCCCCATGTAACTAGTATTGGGGTGTTTGGGGTAAATCTGAAAACTCTTTACCCCAATTTTGGGTCCTTCAAGGGAGGTGCTCAACGCAACGAACCAGGAAATCAGACTATAATGCTTTATCACTCTCACTTAGCCATAGAAGTCTATAATTTTAAATTTTTGGCGAAGCCCCTGGTATTCGGAGGGCCGAATTTGGGGCGCTATACATGCCTAAGCCAGACAAGGCCGACTCCTTGCCCGAAGCAGAAAAAGTCTTTAAGGACTTGAGACCTCTCGAACAGCGACCAGTCTCTCGCCTTATCATGACAGTCAGTTTTTGGCTTTCTCTACTGAGGTGCTCGTCCAGAAGAACCGGGACACAATCGCAGTAGTTCTCCCACCGCTACCTTAGCCGATATAGCGGAACGTAAGGTACCAAAGCATGGGAGCCAGGCGACCCAACATTTGACCAAAGACATGATTCGGAGCTGATGCATATAATGCTATAAGTTCGGGGTGTCGCACTGTCGAAAGTGTTCGGACTTCCTGCGACGTATTGTGGGGTAAACGAGAGCCCCTGGCGTACTGACCGTACCCGAACATGCGGGTGCGGATTGTCGTAAATGGACGTATAAGAGAAAAGAGAAAAACTTAAATAATGCAATGACAGATTAATGATATGCATTGTTATTTGAATAATACGTCGAAGCGTACTGGTACAAGTAGTGCAATAAGTATAAAGTAGGACAATTCGAAATGTCCTACCCTAGGGCGAGCTATGCATAAATAGTGAAAAACGGGTATATCAAGTATTACTAGTGACCACCTGGCGGTTCCCGTGTTCATCTTAGCTTCTTGCCGCCTTGGTTGTTGCTTCCGGAATGTGTCCGGCAATCATACTGCCGGAAAGGGCTTCCGAAGAGTTAGGCCCTGAAAGAGAAAAGGAATGTCACAGGTGTACATCCCCGAGTGTGGTTAAGCCACGATGTGGGGCGTGTCCTGATTGTGCCCCCACCTATGTCCATGGTATTTTCAATGTGTAGTTATGTACGCGCGGCGCGGATTTCGCCGCTTCACTGGGACTGGAACGGGGGCTGGATTGCTAGGTGAGCTCTGATCGTGCCAGGCGATCCTATTGCAGCTTGTTCCGGACTCGCTTGAAGGTGTCCGGGGGCTGTGACACTGAATGAGTGGTCTGCCTGAACAGGCTGCTTTGTGCCTCTGTTGCAAGGGCCGCAGTGTGCTCTTCCGTACGGAGCGAGCGTTCTGTGTTTCCATTTACTGTTATAACCCCGCGAGGTCCTGACATCTTGAGCTTGAGGTATGCGTAATGCGGCACTAATTGAATTTTGCAAATGTTGTCCGTCCGAGCAGTGCATGATAGCCACTGCGAAACGGGACGATGTCGAAGATTAACTCTTTGCTTCGGAAGTTATCCGGTGATCCGAAGACCACTTCCAGTGTGATTGAGCGTGTGCAATGGGCCTCTACACCTGGGATGACGCCTTTAAAGGTGGTTTTGCTGGGTTTGTTTCTCGAGGGATCGATACCCATTTTTCGCATTGTATCCTGATAAAGCAGGTTTAGGCTGCTGCCGCCATACAGAAGGACTCGAGTGAGGTGAAATCCGTCAATGATGGGGTCTAGGACCAGTGCGGCGGATCCGCCATGACGGATGCTAGTGGGGTGGTCCCTGCGAACAAAGGTGATCGGACGGGCAGACCATGGGCTGAACTTTGGGGCGACGGGCTCCATCACGTAGACGTCCCTTAGTGCATGCTTCCGCTCCCTCTTGGGAGTGTGGGTTGCGTATAGCATGTTCACCGTCTTCACTTGTGGGGGAAACCCCTTCTGTCCTCCTGAGTTCGGTGGCCGGGGCTCCTCCTCATCATCGCTGTGCGGCCCCTTGTCCTTATTCTCGGCATTTAACTTGCCAGCCTGCTTGAACACCCAGCATTCTCTGTTGGTGTGATTGGCTGGCTTGTCGGGGGTGCCGTGGATTTGACACGAGCGATCCAGTGTGCGATCCAGACTGGACGGAGCCTGAGTATTTCTTTTAAATGGCTTTTTCCGCTGACCGGATCTGGAGCCTCTGAATCCTGCATTAACTGCCGTATCTTCGATGTTATCGCCATTATTGTGGTGCTTTGGTCTATTACGACGCTGCCTACCGTTAGCATATTTGGTATCCGAGGTATCCGGATTCCTTGATATGTTGTTGCTGCGAGCCAGCCAGCTGTCCTCGCCCGCGCAAAAGCAGGTCATGAGTGTCATGAGGGCTGCCATAGATTTTGGCTTCTCCTGGCCGAGGTGGCGGGTGAGCCACTCGTCGTGGATGTTATGCCTGAATGCCGCTAGGGCCTCTGCATCCGGACAGTCTACAATTTGATTTTTCTTAGTCAGGAACCGTGTCCAGAATTGTCTGGCAGATTCCCCTGGCTGCTGGGTTATGTGGCTCAAGTCATCAGCATCCGGCGGCCGCACATAAGTGCCCTGGAAGTTGTCAAGAAATGCATCTTCCAGATCCTCCCAACTGCCAACGGAATCTGCTGGCAAGCTATTCAGCCAATGCCGTACTGGTCCTTTGAGTTTTAGTGGGAGGTACTTGATGTCATGTAGATCATCACCGCGAGCCACATGGATGTGAAGGAGGAAATCTTCAATCCATACATCGGGATCTGTTGTGCCATCGTATGATTCAATATTTACGGGTTTGAAACCCTCCAGGAATTCATGATTCATAACTTCATCAGTGAAGCATAGGGGGTGTGCGGCACCTCTGTGCCGGGCTATATCCCGACGTAGTTCGTATGTGTCTTGTCTGCTGTATTCGGCCCAGCCGGATTTACTCTTGGTGTATCCGACGCGACGATCATCATCCCGTGTGGGTGCACGTGCCCGTGTCCTGTATATTGACCTTGCGATTTTTGCCTTACTGTCCAAGAAGTCTCGCAGGTCCTTTGTGTTGCCCCGGGCCTTAGTATTTTTGACTGAGTGGCGACGGGGTGCGGTCTGATCTTTAGGCTGAAACGCCTCCCTGGCTCGGCCGCGTAGTGGCCGGTCAACCGCATTGTACACTGGTGAATGAGGTTTCGATGCTTCCTCCTCGAGGTGAGGTAGTAACCCGCGTTTTGGGTAACTCTTGGACGGGCGCTCGAGTTCATGCTCCTTGGCCGCAAGGACTTCGGTCCACCTGTCTGCTAGCAAGTCTTGATCAGCTTGAAGATGTTGCTATTTCTTCTTTAGGCTATTTGCCGTGGCCATAAGCCGGCGCTTGAAGCGCTCTTGCTCGACGGGGTCCTCAGGCACGATAAACTCGTCGTCGCCGAGGCTCGCCTCGTCTTCGGAGAGAGGCATGTAATTGTCCTCCTTCGGTTCTCCATCTGATGCCTGCTCTGGAGGGCTAGCTTGTTCGTCCCCTAGCTCTGCACTGTGCTGGAGGGGATTGTTGTTGTCGTCGGCACTATCCGGAGTGTTATTATCTCCTGTGCCGGTATCACTGCTCTTGCTGTGGCGGGACTTAGAGCAGCACCGCTGACGTCGGCGCTTGGGTTGCTTCTTGAAGGGGTCATCCTCCGCTGTCTCATCGCCATTGGCTTCTTTGGGGGTGTCCACCATGTATATATCATATGATGAGGTAGCGGTCCAGTGCCCCGAGGGCAGTGGATCCTGTTCGTCTCCGGCTTTGTCGTCCATACCGTCGAAGTCTTCGGAGCCGAAGTCGAGCATGTCAGTTAAGTCATCGACAGTGGCTACTAAGTGGGTGGTCGGTGGGCAGCGAATTTCTTCGTCGTCCGCATCCCATTCTAGCCGGACATAGTTTGGCCAAGGTTCTCCTGACAGCGAGAGGGACCTTAATGAATTTAGCACATCTCCGAAAGGTGAGTGCTGAAATATATCCGCGAAGGTGAACTCCATGATCGGCACCTAGTCGGATTCGACGGGCACGGATACGAGCGGCTCGGAGTCCGTGGCCGGAAATGAATCCAGTGGTTCGGCGACACGACAATCGTAAGGAGTGAAGTCAATATCCGGCTCTAACACCACTGAGAGTGCGGCCTCCATGGCGGGGTCCATCCCTCCGCTCTCGGATGGCGCGACTTGCTCCGGATTGATGGACGGAGTAGTTGCGGATGCGATCTCCCGAACATTATCCGACGGTAGAGTTACGTCATGCTCGTCACGACTGTACGACGCGTCCGACATGGGCCCGAATCCGTCGAAGGTCAAGTCTCCGCAGATCTTGGCCGTGTAGTTCAAGTTTCCGAATCTGACCTGATGGCCAGGGGCGTAGCTCTCAATCTGCTCTAGAAGGCCAAGCGAATTGGCCCACAGTGCAAAGCCGCCAAATAAGAAGATCTGTCCGGGGAGGAAAGCCTCACCCTGGACCGCATCGCTAGCGATGATCGAAGGAGCCATCAGGCCTTATGGTGATGACACAGTGTGAGGGAGTCCTGGATTAGGGGGTGTTCGGATGGCCGGACTATACCTTCAGCCGGACTCCTGGGCTATGAAGATACAAGATTGAAGATTCCGTCCCGTGTCCAGAAGGGACTTTCCTTGGCGTGGAAGGCAAGCTTGGCGATACGGATATGAAGATCTCCTACCATTTTAACCGACTCTATGTAACCCTAACCCTATCCGGTGTCTATATAAACCGGAGGGTTTTAGTCCGTAGGACAACATACACATCAACAATCATACCATAGGCTAGCTTCTAGGGTTTAGCCTTTTCGATCTCGTGGTAGATCTACTCTTGTACTACCCATATCATCAATATTAATCAAGCAGGACATAGGGTTTTACCTCCGTCGAGAGGGCCCGAACCTGGGTAAAACTTCGTGTCCCTTGCCTCCTGTTACCATCCGGCCTAGACGCACAGTTCGGGACCCCCTACCCGAGATCCGCCGGTTCTGACACCGACATTGGTGCTTTCATTGAGAGTTCCTCTGTGTCGTCGCCGTCAGGCTCGATGGCTCCTACGATCACCAATAACGATGCAGTCCTGGGTGAGATCTTCCTCCCCGGACAGATCTTCGTCTTCGGCGGCTTCGCACTGCGGGCCAATTCACTTGGCCATCTGGAGCAGATCAAAAGATATGCCCCTGGCCGTCAGGTCAGATTTGGAAGTTTAAACTACACGGCTGACATCCGCGGGGACTTGATCTTCGACGGATTCGAGCCATTGCCGAGCGCGCCGCACTGTCCCGACGAGCATGATCTAGCTCTGCCGCCGAACAGTGCCCTGGAGGCCGCTCCCGCATCGGCTTCGACCCTTAATTCAGAGCCAACCGCGCCGATCGAGGATGGGTGGTTGGACACCTCCTCGGGGGCTGCGATCCCAACGGCGATTGAGCCGAACACCAGCCCCGCACTCCGCGAGACTCGTGACTCCAAGGAGCCGGACTCCTCTCCGGACCCCGAACCCTCCGCGCCCCTGCCGATCACGGAGTTTGCTGCCGCAAACATCTTCCAGCACTCGCCCTTCGGCGATATTCTAAAGACACTAAAGTCTCTCTCTTTATCAGGAGAGCCCTGGCCGAACTACGGTCAGCAAGGTTGGGGTATGGACGATGAAGAAATTCAAAGCCCACCCACCACCCACTTTGTAGCCACTATCGACGACTTAACCGACATGCTCGACCTCGACTCCGAAGACATCGACGGTATGGACGCCGATGAAGGAGACGATGAAGAACCAGCGCCTATTGGGCCCTGGAACGCCACCTCATCATATGGCGTATACATGGTGGACGCACCAAAATATGACAACGAGGAGCGGAAGGACGCACCGAAGGCTTGTTCCCTCAAAAAGCAGTCAAAGCGGCGACGCAAGCGCCGCCCCAAATCCCGCCTCGATAGAAATAGCGATCACATAGACCCAGCGCTGGAGCAGGGCGAACCGCTGCCGCACAACGGCAATCTGGATATCAAACCGAACAAACAAATCCTATCAAGGATAATGGTCCGGACGACATAACGCCGAACATGTACCCGGAGCAGCAGACTACCCGTAAAAGGCTTGTTGCCACCGCGAGGAGTCTGAAAAAATAGAAGCAAAGCCTCAAGGCCGCGCAAGACACACTCCAAATCAGATGGAGTAAAATACTCAACACAGCAGCAAGGTACGGCGACAATCACCCCTACAAGAGCTACCCAAAGCGGAAGCTGCTACCCGTATTCGATGAGGAGGCCTCAGACCCCCCACAACCAAATATCAAAGCAGCCAGCTGGTCGGATAGAGGACCCCTCTACAAACACAGAGCGGCATACAACACCGCTCACCATACAACATGCAACCAATGCGAGGGCTCGCACCCAAAGGACGGTGCAACAAGATCCATCTATGGACCACGCAAGCGCGCCCCAGCATACAATGCAACACAACAAACATCCGAACAACGCGGTACACCCAGCCATAGGGGTGCCGCACACCCCCTATGTTTCACCAATGAGGTGCTGGACCACGAATTTCCAGAGGGATTCAAGCCCGTAAACATAGAGGCATACGACGGAACAACAGACCTTGGGGTCTGGATTGAGGACTACATCCTTCATATTCATATGGCTCGAGGAGATGATCTCCATGCCATCAAGTACCTACCCCTCAAGCTCAAAGGGCCAGCTCGTCACTGGCTCAAAGGCCTCCCCGAAAGCTCCATTGGAAGTTGGGAAGAGCTCGAAGACGCCTTTCAGGCAAATTTTCAAGGGACGTATGTCCGACCTCCGGATGCAGACGATTTGAGTCGTATAACTCAACAGCCCGGAGAGTCAGCCCGAAAGCTTTGGAACAGGTTTCTTACTAAAAAGAAGCAGATTGTCGACTGTCCGGACGCCGAAGCCTTAGCAGCTTTCAAGCATAGCGTCCATGATGAATGGCTCGCCAGACACCTCGGCCAAAATAAGCCGAGAACGATGGCCGCATTAACAAACCTCATGACCCGCTTTTGCGCAGGGGAGGACAACTGGCTAGCCAGATGCAGCACCAGCGACCCCAGTACATCTGAAGTTAGAGATGGAAACGGGAAATCACGGCGCAACAGCAATAACAAACGCCGGAATAAAGAACACAGCACGAAAGGCACGACAGTAAATGCCGGATTCAAAAGCTCTCGGCCAGGCCAAAAGCCGCCCCCTAAAGGCACCAGGGACGAAATGTCCAGCCTCAATAAAATTCTGGACCAAGTATGTCAGATTCATAGTACCCCTGGTAAACCTGCTAATCATACGCACAGAGAATGTTGGGTCTTCAAGCAGTCCGGCAAGCTCAACACCGTACACAAGGGGGAGGATACACCAAGTGAAGACGAGGACGAGCCCCCCAAGCAAGACACTGGGGAACAAAAGCAATTTCCACCAGAAGTCAAAACAGTAAACATGTTACACATAATCAAGGGAAAAAACAATGCGGCACTCCCAGGAAAGTATACCCAAGTGCCTATCACCACGAAGTCCTGCCACTGGTCATCTCAACCGATCACTTTCGACCATCGCGATTACTCAGCAAGTATCCGACACCCAGGATGGGCTCCCCTGGTATTAGACCCAGTAATTGGCGATATCACTTCACAAAGGTCTTGATGGACGGCGTCAGTATCCTAAACCTAATATATCAGGATACAATCCGCGGGATGGGGCTAGACCCAACACAAATTCGCCATAGCAATACTACCTTTAAAGGAGTAACGCCAGGCCCAGGGGCTCGTTGTACGGGCTCCCTCCTACTACAAGTTACATTCGTCTCCCCCGATAACTTCCGTCGCGAGCATTTAACTTTCCACATCGCTCCGTTTCAAAGCGGCTATCAAGCACTGCTCGGACGCGAAGCTTTCGCTCGCTTTAATGCAATACCACACCACGCCTCCCTCACACTCAAGATGCCCGGTCCATGTGGCATCATTACAGTACACGGAAATATCAAGCGATCTCTGCGCGCCGAAGAGAGTGAGGGTGCCTTGGCCGCCGCACACTAAAGGCGCCCGTACAAACGAAAGCATCCAATAGGTCGTCAAGACCTCAGATACAACTAATCAAGTCCGGCGCCGCTATTTATACGGAAATAAGTGGTCACACCCCTATTTGTCAATACAAGGGGCTCAACACGCGCAGACAAGTGGCAATTTCTTATCATCTTGAATTATACATGGTTTCTTTAAAAACTATCCTTTTGCACGACAACTTTTTCACTTAACTTCCTCTCTTTTAAAGACGATCATCGTACTACACCCGTCCAGGATACGGCACAACGGAGACACAGGCACAGACGTGCAGCAGGGACCCGCTCCAAGGATTCTTTTTAGATTAAGACCCTGTGTAAACCTTTTTTACCGTCTCTTGTTAATACATATCCACCATTGAGAAGGATGCTGACGTCTTGGCATGTGGCCACGCCAGAACAATGCACGTACCTGGACACACGGGGCTTCTTACAAAGGCCACTATTTAGGCCCGGTTTATACCACAAAGACCGAATACCTTAGGGAGTGTTCGGCGTCGCGAGTTTGGCCCTATATGCATCAGCTCCGAATCATTGTCTTTGGTCAAATTTTGGGTTGCTCCTGTGTTTTGGTGCCTTACGTTCCGCTTTGCCGGCTAAGGTAGCACCAGGAGAACTACTGCGATTGTGCCCTGGTTCATCCGGACGAGCACCTTAGTAGAGAAAGCCGAAAACTGACTGTCATGATATAGCGTGAGACTGGTGAACCACTCGATGACCTGTGGGAATGTTAGAATTCCTCCGCCTTAACGAAGGGCCGTTTTCCGGCCAGGCATGTACGCACCCCGGAATCGGGATAGTGCGGTTCCACCAGGGGCTATCTAGTAGCCCCACTGTCAAACTCCTATGGCTATGTGAAAGTGCTAAAGCATTATAGTCCGGTTGCCTCGCTCGCACCGCTATCACCTCCTTAATAGGACCAAGACGTTGGGTTAAGTGTGAACGCGTGTTTTTGCGAGCACCTCCGCATTATATGCGTGGGGGTTGAAGCCAACGACTGCAATCTTTCAGGTTATACGCATGTATACATAAACGGCCGCCCAGGAGGCATCATATTACTTTCAGGCAAAAGTATAAAAATAGCCTTCTAAAAATTCATAAAAGCATTTCTCTTACAATGAGATTACATATCACTCAAACATAATATTTTTTGAGCACTGGGTCTCTAACAAATGGGCACCCTCAAGAACTTCTTCATAGTAGTGCTCAACAGCCTTTCGACCTATAGCCGAATCCCGCGCTGCAACATTGGTAGCATCCATCTCCGCCCAGTATGCCTTAACACGGGCAAAGGCCATCCGTGCACCCTCTATGCACGCCGACCTCCTCATCGCATCAATGCGCGGCACCACGTCAAGGACCTGCTGCACCAAGCCGAAATAGCTGCTCGATTTTGACCTTTCCGGCCACAGCTGATCCACAACAGACCTCATGGAGAGTCCGGACAACCTTTTTAGTTCGACCCATTCGGCTAATTGGTCAGTCAATGAAAGTGGATGCTCGGGAGAATGGAATTGTCTCCAAAACAGCTGGTCTACTTCACGGTCCGTCTGACCCTGGAAGTACTTGGCCGCATCGGCAGCGCTTGCCGTCAAATCCATATACACATCCTCCGAACTCCACAGCCGATCCAGAGGGGCATACCGTGGATCTCCGAATTTCCTCCGCAACATAAAGGATTTCCCAGCTACAATATCCCCGGCTTCCCGCAGCTCCTCCTTCTTTGCCCTCATAGCAGAGTGGAGATCCTTTTTCGTCGCAGCAGCCTTCTGAAGGTCTGATGCCTTCGCTTGGTTTTACTTTTCAAGAACCCGGCAACGGTCGGCGGCGGCTTTTAATTCTATAGCCATCTTGTCCATCTTGTCTCGGGTCTCGCCATGCGCGGCCTTCTCGGCTTGCAACTCTTCGGCCGCCTTCACAGCAGCCGCATTACCCAACCTCGCTTGTTCCTTGGCTCGGGCAAGTTCTACCCGTAAGGCTTCAACAGTGGTAGCTCCATCTGCAGTCACAACATATTAAAGATACTGGCATCATGCTGCTCTTCCTATGTGACGTTTACCAGATAATGACACTTAACCTGCGCCTCGTCAAGCCTTTTGTTAACAAGCTCGATGTCGGCGTCTGCCGCATCCAACTGCCCTTCTAAATGGGCAAACTCGCTAGTCCGGCTAGCCACCAGAACTTCCATCACCTGCACATACAGGCAGTATGGTTATTACCTAGGAATATGATCCTCTGTTCGTCGTCGTTTCCGATGACAGCCAGAGTCTCAGGGGCTACTATCTACACAGGGCACACCTAGCATGTGCAGGACTATCATACATTCTTTTACGTACCTCAAAGCCTGTCAGTAGACTCATAAAAGCTTCATGCAATCCGCTGTCGGCGGACGATATTCTCTCCATCACCGTGTTCATCAGCACACGGTGTTCATCTGAGATGGCCGCTCGCCCCACCAACTCCCTCAGAACATCCGATCGGACACCAGACGGTGTCGGACTCTTTTGTCTGCTCTCTTCGGGAGCTGGGCACTGGGAGCTTCGGGGGTCAATGGGATTATCTTCTGGCCTCACCAGACTCGGAGAGGCCCTCCGCGACGACACTTCAGGGTCGCCCGCCTCTGGCGCGGAGGAGTCCGGAGGAGGCGTTTCGCTCTCCATCATCTCTGGAAGGAGATCCCCCGAAGACGAGCTCATTTGAGAGGGGCTAAGGCCCGAACTGCAAAATATATGCGGTGGTTATTTTCTCAGAAGAAAAAGATGGCATATATGTACCATTAAAAGTATTTCGGGTCACTTACGACTTGCGGGAGAATTGATCCCCCCGCGGACTTTGTGCGGCAACGACGCCCCCCAAGGTAGGACCCTCTGTGGGAGACTTCTTCTCCCGTTTGGAAGCTTCGGCTTCTGAATCCCCGGGTGCAGTCCTTTTCCTCTTCTGGTCGCCTTCCTTCATGGAGACGCTCGTTCCCTCGGCTAGAGTGGGCAGCGTTGGGGGCCCGCGTCTGCCCGCATTATCCTCCACAGTGTCTTCCTTCAAGGGCTCCGGGTAAGGTGCGGTCTGGAGCATATTTTCCAATACCGGATTTTCCAAACCCTTAGGGAGGGGGTCGAACACCGAATCAACTTCGCCTTTGTTAGCCAGCCCTGGTCAAAAAGCAAACTTTCAGAAATAACTTCGTAACGAAGAGAGATGTTCGGCCGGAAGATGCCTTACCTCATTGGCGGCGCGGTTACTACTCAGGCCCATGTCCTCGGTGATCTCCGGACACTCCACTTGAGGTCCGAAGAATGACTTGTACATCCCCTCGTGCGTCAGACCGAGGAAATTTTGAATGGCACGCGGTCCCTCGGGATTGAACTCCCACAGGCGAAGAGGCTGGCGTTTGCAAGGCTGGGCTTGACGGACCAGCATAACCTGTATTACCGCAACCAAACTGAAATCTCCATTGAAGAGATCTCGAATACGACTTTGCAGTATAGGCACATCCTTGGCTGGCCCCCAGCTCAAACCTCTGCTGATCCATGACATCAGCTGTGGTGGGGGGCCCGGGCGGAAAACAGGGGGAGCCGCCCACTTGGCACTTCTAGGAGCCGTGACGTAGAACCACTCTTGTTGCCACAATTCGGACACCTCTGGGATGGAACCTTTGGGCCACGGAGCTCCTGTCATCTTGCGTATTGAGGCACCTCCACACGCTGCATGTTGCCCCTCGATCATCTTCGGCTTCACTTCAAAGGTCTTGAGCCATAGGCCAAAGTGAGGGGTAACCCGGAGGAAGGCCTCGCACACGACAATAAATGTCGTGATATGAAGAAAGGAGTTCGGAGCTAGATCATGAAAGTCTAGCCCATAGTAAAACATCAAACCCCTTATGAAAGGATCCAGAGCGAGGCCCAGGCCTCGGAGGAAGTGGGAGACGAACATGATGTTTTCGTTAGGTTCGGGGGTGGGTACGGCCTGCCCTCGGGGAGGCAGCCGATGCAAAATCTCGGCGGTCAGATATCTGGCCTCCCTCAACCTTTTGATGTCTTGTTCCGTGACGGAGGAAGGCACCCATCGGCCTTGAAGGCTAGATCCGGACATGACTGAAGGTTCGGAGCACCTGACCTGAACTTCGGGCGTTTTTGAGCTTGAGGTGGGGGAAGGATTCGATTGAGCATGGAGGGAAAAATAAAGGCCTTGTCCCCTTTATAAAGAGGGTGAATATCAAGCGTCCTCTCCGTGTCCGTTTGGACATGCCTATAATCTAGGAGTCCTAGAAGCGGTTGGGTTACCCACGCCCGTATTGATGAGAATCCCGAAATAAGGGGACACGATCTCTGCTTTAACAATACGTGCCAAGGAAACCGCCTCGCACGACGCGCTGAGGTGGGATAATGAAACGACTCGGATAAAGCCTTGGCCGTGGTGTGTCACGCTACGGAATACGTCAGCAGATTAGATTGGTGTAAATATTATTCTCTCTATGGCAATATGTGGAAACTTATTTTGCAGAGCCAGACACTATCTTTGTGTTCAAAGTCTTCTATGAAGTACTTGGAGGAGGAACCTGCCTTGCAATGCCGAAGACAATCTGCGCGCCAGACTCGTCGTCATTGAAGCCTGGTTCAGGGGCTGCTGAGGGAGTCCTGGATTAGGGGGTGTTCGGATGGCCGGACTATACCTTCAGTCGGACTCCTGGGCTATGAAGATACAAGATTGAAGACTCCATCCCGTATTCGGAAGGGACTTTCCTTGGTGTGGAAGGCAATCTTGGCGATACGGATATGAAGATCTCCTACTATTGTAACCGACTCTATGTAACCCTAACCCTATCCGGTGTCTATATAAACCGGAGGGTTTTAGTCCGTAGGACAACATACACATCAACAATCATACCATAGGCTAGCTTCCAGGGTTTAGCCTCTTCGATCTCGTGGTAGATCTACTCTTGTACTACCCATATCATCAATATTAATCAAGCAGGACGTAGGGTTTTACCTCCATCGAGAGGGCCCAAACCTGGGTAAGACTTCGTGTCCATTGCCTCCTGTTACCATCCGGCCTAGACGCACAGTTCGGGACCCCCTACCCGAGATCCGCCAGTTTTGACACCGACACAGTGGAACTCTCAATGAAAGCACCAATGTCGGTGTCAAAACCGGCGGATCTCGGGTAGGGGGTCCCGAACTGTGCGTCTAAGGCGGATGGTAACAGGAGGCAGGGGACACGATGTTTACCTAGGTTCGGGCCCTCTTGATGGAGGTAATACCGCACGTCCTGCTTGATTGTTCTTGATGATATGAGTATTACAAGAGTCGATCTACCACGAGATCAGAGAGGCTAAACCCTAAAAGCTAGCCTATGGTATGATTGTATGTTGTCCTACGAACTAAAACCCTCCAGTTTATATAGACACAGGAGGGGGCTAGGGTTACACAAGGTCGGTTACAAAGGAGGAGATATACATATCCGTATTGCCTAGCTTTCCTTCCACGCCAAGTAGAGTCGCATCCGGACACGGGATGAAGTCTTCAATCTCGTATCTTCATAGTCCAACAGTCCGGCCAATGGATATAGTCTGGCTGTCCGGAGACCCCCTAATCCAGGACTCCCTCAGTAACACTACTATCAGCGTCCGTCTTCCTCTTGAAGATCCATTTATTCTTAATGAGTCACCGATCATCGGGCAAGTCAATCAAAGTCCATACTTTGTTCTCATACATGGATCCCATCTCAGATTTCATGGCCTCAAGCCATTTTGCGGAATCTGGGCTCACCATCGCTTCTTCATAGTTCGTAGGTTCATCATGGTCTAGCAACATAACCTCTAGAACAGGATTACCATACCACTCTGGTGCGGATCTTACTCTGTTTGACCTATGAGGTTCAGTAATAACTTGATCTGAAGTTTCATGATCGTCATCACTAACTTCCTCACTAATTGGTGTAGACATCACAGGAACCGGTTTCTGTGATGAACTACTTTCAAATACGGGAGCAGGTACTGTTACCTCATCTAGTTCTACTTTCCTCCCACTCACTTCTTTCGAGAGAAACTCCTTCTCTAGAAAGGATCCATTCTTAGCAACAAATATCTTGCCTTCGGATCTGTGATAGAAGGTGTACCCAACAGTTACTTTTGGGTATACTATGAAGACGCACTTCTCCGACTTGGGTTTGAGCTTATCAAGATGAAACTTTTTCACATAAGTATCACAACCCCAAACTTTAAGAAACGACATCTTAGGTTTCTTGCTAAACCACAGTTCATATGGTGTCGTCTCAACGGATTTAGATGGTGCCCTTTTCAATGTGAATGCGGCTGTCTCTAATGCATAACCCCAAAACGATAGTGGTAAATGGGTAGGATACATCATAGGTTTCACTATATCAAATAAAGTACGGTTATGACGTTCGGACACACCATTACGCTGTGGTGTTCCAGGTGGCATGAGTTTGTGAAACTATTCCACATTGTTTTAATTGAAGGCCAAACTCGTAACTCAAATATTCGCCTCTGTGATCAGATCCTAGAAACTTTATTTTCTTGTTACGATGATTTTCCACTTCACTCTGAAATTCTTTGAACTTTTCAAATGTTTCAGACTTATGTTTCTTCAAGTAGATATACCCATATCTGCTTAAATCATCTATGAAGGTCAGAAAATAACGATACCCGCCGCGAGCCTCAACACTCATCGAACCTCATACATCAGTATGTATTATATCCAATAAGTCAGTTGCTCACTCCATTGTTCCGGAGAACGGAGTCTTAGTCATCTTGCCCATGAGGCATGGTTCACAAGCATCAACTGATTCATAATCAAGTGATTCCAAAAGCCCATCAGCATGGATTTTTCTTCATGCGCTTTACACCAATATGACCTAAACGGCAGTGCCACAAATAAGTTGCACTATCATTATTAACTTTGCATATTTTGGCTTCAATATTATGAAAATGTGTATCACCACGATCGAGATCCAACAAACCATTTTCATTGGGTGTATGACCATAGAAGGTTTTATTCATGTAAATAGAACAACAATTATTCTCTAACTTACATGAATAACTGTATTGCAATAAACATGATCCAATCATATTCATGCTCAACGCAAACATTAAATAACATTTATTTAGGTTTAACACTAATCCCGAAAGTATAGGGAGTGTGCGACGATGATCATATCAATCTTGGCACCATTTCCAATACACATCGTCACTTCACCCTTAACTAGTCTCTGTTCATTCTGCAACTCTCGTTTCGAGTTACTATTCTTAGCAACTGAACTAGTATCAAATACTGAGGGGTTGCTATAAACACTAGTAAAGTACACATCAATGACATGTATATCAAATATACCTATGTTCACTTTGCCATCCTTCTTATCCGCCAATTACTTGGGGTAGTTCCACTTCCAGTGACCAGTCCCTTTGTACTAGAAGCACTCAGTTTCAGGCTTAGGTCCAGACATGGGTTTTTTCACTTGAGCAACAACTTGCTTGCCGTTCTTCTTGAAGTTCCCCTTTCTTCCCTTTGTCCCTTTACTTGAAACTAGTGGTTTTGTTTACCATCAACACTTGATGCTTTTCTTGGTTTCTATCTTCGTCGATTTCAGCATCACGAAGAGCTTGGGAATCGTTTCCGTTATCCCTTGCATATTATAGTTCATCACGAAGTTCTACTAACTTGGTGATGGTGACTAGAGAATTCTGTCAATCACTATTTTATCTGGAAGATTAACTCCCAGTTGATTCAAGCGATTGTAGTACCCAGACAATCTGAGCACATGCTCACTGCTTGAGCTATTCTCCTCCATCTTTTAGCTATAGAACTTGTTGGAGACTTCATATCACTCAACTCGGGTATTTTCTTGAAATATTAACTTCAACTCCTGGAACATCTCATATGGTCCATGATGTTCAAAACGTCTTTGAAGTCCCGATTCTAAGACATTTAAGCATGGTGCACTAAACTATCAAGTAGTCATCATATTGAGCTAGCCAAACGTTCATGACGTCTGCATCTGCTCCTGCAATAGGTCTGTCACCTAGCGGTGCATCAAGGACATAATTCTAGTGTGCAGCAATGAGGATAAACCTCGGATTATGGAGCTAGTCCGCATCATTGCTACTAACATTTTTCAACATAGTTTTCTCTAGGAACATATCAAAAAATAAAACAGGGAGCAAAACGTGAGCTATTGATCTACCACATAGATATGCTAGTACTACCAGGACTAAGTTCATGATAAATTAAAGTTCAATTAATCATATTACTTAAAGAACTCCCACTTAGATAGACATCCCTCTAATCCTCTAAGTGATCACGTGATCCATATCAACTAAACCATGTCCGATCATCATGTGAGATTGAGTAGTTTCAATGGTGAACATCACTATGTTGATCATATCTACTATATGATTCACGCTCGACCTTTCGGTCTCAGTGTTTCGAGTCCATATCTGTCATATGCTAGGCTCGTCAAGTTTAACCTGAGTATTCCGCGTGTGCAACTGTTTTGCACCCGTTGTATTTAAACGTAGAGCCTATCACACCCGATCGTCACGTGGTGTCTCAGCACGAAGAACTTTCGCAACGGTGCATACTCAGGGAGAACACTTATACCTTGAAAATTTAGTGAGAGATCATCTTATAATACTACCATCAATCAAAGCAAGATAAGATGTATAAAAGATAAACATTACATGCAATTAAAATATGTGACATGATATGGCCATGATCATCTTGCGCCTTTGATCTCCATCTCCAAAGTACCGTCATGATCTCCATCGTCACCGGCATGACACCATGATTTCCATCATCTTGATATATATCAATGTGTGGTCACATGGTCGTCTCGCCAACTATTGCTCTTGCAACTATTGCTATCGCGTATCGATAAAGTAAATCAATTATTTGGCGCTTGCATCTTATGCAATAAAGAGACAACCATAAGGCTTCTGCCAGTTGTCGATAACTTCAACAAAACATGATCATCTCATACAATAACTTATATATCATCACGTCTTGACCATATCACATCACAACATGCCCTGCAAAAACAAGTTAGACATCCTCTACTTTGTTGTTGCAAGTTTAACGTGGCTGCTACGGGCTGAGCAAGAACCGTTCTTACCTACGCATCAAAAACCACAACGATAGTTTGTCAAGTTAGTGCTGTTTTAACCTTCTCAAGGACCGGGCGTAGCCACACTCGGTTCAACTAAAGTTGGAGAAACTAACACCCGCCAGCCACCTGTGTGCAAAGCATGTCCGTAGAACCAGTCTCGCGTAAGCGTACGCGTAATGTCGGTCCGGGCCGCTTCATCAAACAATACCGCCGAACCAAAGTATGACATGCTGGTAAGCAGTATGACTTGTATCGCCCACAACTCACTTGTGTTCTACTCGTGCATATAACATCTACGCATAAAACCTGGCTCGGATGCCACTTTTGGGGAACGTAGTAATTTCAAAAAAATTCTACGCACACGCAAGATCATGGTGATGCATAGCAACGAGAGGGGAGAGTGTGTCCACGTACCCTCGAAGACCGAAAGCGGAAGCATTAGCACAACGCAGTTTATGTAGTCGTACGTCTTCATGATCTGGCCGATCAAGTACCGAACGCATGGCACCTCCGAGTTCTGCACATGTTCAACTCGATGACGTCCCTCGAACTCCGATCCAGCCGAGTGTTGAGGGAGAGTTTCGTCAGCACGACGGCGTGGTGACGATGATGATGTTCTATTGACGCAGGGCTTCGCCTAAGCACCGCTACGATATTATCGAGGTGGATTATGGTGGAGGGGGCACCGCACACGGCTAAGAGATCAATTGTTGTGTCTCCAAGGGATGCCCCTCTCCCCGTATATAAAGGAGTGGAGGTGGGAAAGGGTCGGCCCTCTCTATGGCGCACCCTAGGGGAGTCCTACTCCCACCAGAAGTAGTATTCCCCCTTTCCTAGTAGAACTAGGAGTCCTTCCAAGTAGTAGGAGTAGTAGAGAAGGAAAGGGAAAAGAGAAGAGAAGGAAGGAGGGGGCGCCGCCCCTCCCCCTAGTCCAATTCGGACTAGGCCTTGGGGGGGCGCGCAGCCTCTCCTCTCTCTTTCCCCTAAAGCCCAATAAGGCACATCTACTCCCCGGCGAATTCCCGTAACTCTCCGGTACTCCAAAAAATACCCGAATTACTCGAAACCTTTCCGATGTCCGAATATAGTCGTCCAATATATCGATCTTTACGTCTCGACCATTTCAAGACTCCTCGTCATGTCCCCGATCTCATCCGGGACTCCGAACTACCTTCGGTATATCAAAACACATAAACTCATAATATAATTGTCATCGAACTTTAAGCGTGCGGACCCTACGGGTTCGAAAATATATAGACATGACCGAGACATGGCTCCGGTCAATAACCAATAGCGGAACCTGGATGCTCATATTGGCTCCTACATATTCTACGAAGATCTTTATCGGTCAAACCGCATAACAACATATGTAGTTCCCTTTGTCATCGGTATGTTACTTGCCTGAGATTCGATCGTCGGTATCTCAATACCTAGTTCAATATCTTTACCGGAAAGTCTCTTTACTCATTCCGTAATACATCATCCCGCAACTAACTCATTAGTTGCAATGCTTGCAAGGCTTAAGTGATGTGTATTGCCGAGTGGGCCTAGAGATACCTCTCCAACAATCGAAGTGACAAATCCTAATCTCGAAATACACCAACCGAACAAGTACCTTCGGATACACCTGTAGAGCACCTTTATAATCACTCAGTTACGTTGTGATGTTTGGTAGCACACAAAGTGTTCCTCCGGTAAATGGGAGTTGCATAATCTCATAGTCATAGGAACATGTATAAGTCATGAAGAAAGCAATAGCAACAAACTAAACGATCAAGTGCTAAGCTAACAGAATGGGTCAAATTAATCACATCATTCTCCTAATGATGTGATCACGTTAATCAAATGGCAACTCTTTGTCTATAGCTAGGAAACATAATCATGTTTGATCAACGAGCTAGTCAAGTAGAGGCATACTAGTGACACTCTGTTTGTCTATGTATTCACACATGTATCATGTTTCCGGTTAATACAATTCTAGCATGAATAATAAACATTTATCATGATATAAGGAAATAAATAATAACTTTATTATTGCCTCTAGGGCATATTTCCTTCAAAATGTCGCAAGTTCGCCGACGAAGCCCCATCTGACTGAGCTTCATCGGACAGAGAAGGAACCGAAAAACAAAAAAAGTCGGGACATCACCCCCTTCGTAAGGCAAAAACAACATTGACCACATAGATAAAACGAAGGCAAAAACGAGGCCCAAGATCTGATTGTAACTGAAGCTCCAGACACTCTCCACATATGCCAAACAACATTGTCAGAAATGAGGACACGGCGAGCGAGGGGGGAGGGGGATGTTAATCTTCTGTCAGTGATGCCATCGCCTCACCGCCATTAGCTACACACTTGGCTTTTGCACAAACTAAAGCTACGACGACCAGAAACTATAAACAACCTAGACCAGGGTTACCTCTACCTCACCGTGCTTGGAGGCACTCGGAGGCGAGGGGGACTAACGATGGTGAAGCTTTAGTAGGAAACCCTAGCACTGTTCTTTTTTCTTTTTTGCGAGTAAATTTTCGATCAATTCATCATGCCATGGTAGTACAAAGACCATAGAAATAACAAAATTTACATCTATGTCCATAGACCACCTAATGGCGACTACATGTACTGGAACAAGCCCAAGGCGCCTCGTCGTCCTCGTCCTCCATCACCAGAGTTTGGCCAAACTTTTTGTGGTAGACAGTCGGGAAGTCGCCATGCCAAGTCCCCACAGGACCAGTGATACGTCTCCAACGTATCTATAATTTTTGATTGCTCCATGCTATATTATCATCTGTTTTGGACATTATTGGGATTTATTATTCACTTTTATATTATTTTTGGGACTAACCTACTAACCGGAGGCCCAGCCTAGAATTGTTGTTTTTTGCCTATTTTAGGGTTTCGAAGAAAAGGAATATCAAACAGAGTCCAAAGGGAATGAAACCTTCGGGAACGTGATTTTTGGAACGAACAAGATCCAGGAGACTTGGATCCTACGTCAAGCAGCCAACAGGGAAGCCACGAGGTAGGGGGCACGCCTACACCCCCAGGCGCGCCCTCAACCCTCATGGGCCCCCTGTTGCTCCACCGATGTACTCCTTCCTCCTATATATACCTATGTACCCCCAAACGATCAGATACGAAGACAAAACCCTAATTCCACCGTCGTAACTTTCTGTATCCACGAGATCCCATCTTGGGGCCTATTCCGGAGCTCCGCCGGAGGGGGCATCGATCACGAAGGCTTTCTACATCAACACCATAGCCTCTCCGATGATGTGTGAGTAGTTTACCTCAGACCCTCGGGTCCATAGTTATTAGCTAGATGGCTTCTTCTCTCTTTTTGGATCTCAATACAATGTTCTCCCCCCTCTTGTGGATATCTATTCGGTGTAATCTTATTTTGCGGTGTGTTTGTTGAGATCGATGAATTGTGGGTTTATGATCAAGTTTATCTATGAACAATATTTGAATCTTCTCTAAATTCTTTTATGTATGATTGGTTATCTTTGCAAGTCTCTTCGAATTATCATTTTGGTTTGGCCTACTAGATTGATCTTTCTTGCAATGGGAGAAGTGCTTAGCTTTGGGTTCAATCTTGTGGTGTCCTTTCCCAGTGACAGTAGGGGCAGCAAGGCACATATTGTATTGTTGCCACCGAGGATAACAAGATGGTTTTTTTATCATATTGCATTAATTTATCCCTCTACATCATATCATCTTGCTTAAAGCGTTACTCTGTTCTTATGAACTTAATACTCTAGATGCATGCTGGATAGCGGTCGATGTGTGGAGTCATAGTAGTAGATGCAGGCAGGAGTCGGTCTACTTGTCTCGGACGTGATGCCTATATACATGATCATACCTAGATATTCTCATAACTATGCTCAATTCTGTCAATTGCTCAACAGTAATTTGTTCACCCACCGTAAAATACTTATGCTCTTGAGAGAAGCCACTAGTGAAACCTATGGCCCCCGGGTCTATCTTCCATCATAACACTTAGTTATTTCCTTCGCTTTGCTTTTATTTTACTTTGCATCTTTATCATAAAAATACCAAAAATATTATCTTATCAAATCTATCAGAACTCACTCTCGTAAGTGACCATGTAGGGATTGACAACCCCTTATCGCGTTGGTTGCGAGGATTTATTTGTTTTGTGTAGGTGCGAGGGACTCGCGCGTAGCCTCCTACTGGATTGATACCTTGGTTCTCAAAAACTGAGGGAAATACTTACGCTACTTTGCTGCATCACCCTTTCCTCTTCAACGGAAAACCAACGCAGTGCTCAAGAGGTAGCAAGAAGGATTTCTGGCGCCGTTGCCGGGGAGGTCTACGCAAATTCAACATACCAAGTACCCATCACAAACCCTTATCTCCCGCATTACATTATTTTCCATTTTCCTCTCGTTTTCCTCTCCCCCACTTCACCATTGCCGTTTTATTCACCCTTCTTCTGTTAGTCATTTTGTTTGCTTTTATGTCTTACTTGGCTCGTTTGCTCGTTCGGTTGGAATAGTTGTTTATTTATTACTAAACAGAGAACCTAAGATCTATGGATCCTCATCCGCTTGCTAATCTTTTTAAGAGATCCAATTATGATGAACCAATTGCTAGTGAGTTTTGTGCACTAGATTATCTGGATGAAGTTTTGCTTGAAATTTGTAAATCTGAAAAATTGTGATGAAGTACTTTATGGAGTGATTCACGATAGATCTTTGAATAAAAAACATGATTGCAATGATTTTACTATAAATTCTCTTGATGTCAATTGTACTAATATTATGCAAAACCCTAAGCTTGGGGATGCTAGTTTTGCTATGTCTACTACTTGTTGCAATGATCATGGTTGGGGTGATTCTTCTTTTGTTCTTGAAAATTTATTTAAGCCCCATGATGAATATGAGATTGATAATAGTGTTTGCAATATTATTGAAAGTGAGTTTGGAAGAGTGTCAACTTTAGATCCCACTATTTTGGAAGAGTGTCAACTTTGCATGCATGTGGATCGTGTTGAAAATATTTTATGTGATAACTATTTTGTTGAATTTGCTTATGATCCTACATGTAATTATTATGAGAGAGGAAAATATGGTGGTAGAAATTTTCATGTTACTAAATTACCTCTCGTTATGTTGAGATTGCTATTGTTTCTTTCCGCTTCCTTGCATATGCTAGTTTTTGCTTGCCTTGATAATTTGTTTGCCTATAAGATGCCTATGCATAGGAAGTATGTCAGACTTAGATGCGTTTGTCACGTGTTTTATGATGCTCTCTTTGTGCTTCAATTCTTGTCTTTCATGTGAGCATCATTGAAATATTATGCCTAGCTATAAGGCTTTAAAGAAAAGCGCTTGTTGGGAGACAGCCCAATATTTTTCCTTACTGTTATTCAATAAATAATTTATCTAGCCTCTGTTTTGGTTGTGTTTTTTGTGTTTAATTAATGTTTGTGCCAAGTAGAACCGTTGGGAAGACTTGGGGAAAGTCTTGTTAATCTTGCTGTAAAAAACAGAAACTTTAGCGCTCACGAGAACTGCTGCCATTTTTATTTCGAAAGTGCTATTTAGTTAATTCTTTTTGAAGACGATTAATAGATAAATTCCTCACGTCCAGCAATTTATTTTAGAATTTTTGGGGTTCCAGATCTTGCGCTAGCTACAGATTACTACAGACTGTTCTGTTTTTGACAGATTCTGTTTTTCGTGTGTTGTTTGCTTATTTTGATGAATCTATGGCTAGTAAAATAGTTTATAAACCATAGATAAGTTGGAATATAGTAGGTTTAACACCAATATAAATAAATAATGATTTCATTACAGTACCTTGAAGTGGTCTTTTGTTTTCTTTCGCTAACGGAGCTCAAGAGATTTTCTACTTTAAGTTTTGTGTTGTGAAGTTTTCAAGTTTTGGGTAAAGATTTGATGGATTATGGAACAAGGAGTGGCAAGAGCCTAAGCTTGGGGATGCCCATGGCACCCCCAAGATAATCTAAGGACACCAAAAAGCCAAAGCTTGGGAATGCCCCGGAAGGCATCCCCTCTTTCGTCTACTTCCATCGGTAACTTTACTTGGAGCTATATTTTTATTCACCACATGATATGTGTTTTGCTTGGAGCATCTTGTATTATTTGAGTTTTTATTTGTTAGTTTTCCACAATCATCCTTTCTGCACACACCTTTTTGATAGAGACACACATGATTCGGAAATTATTAGAATACTCTATGTGCTTCACTTGTATTATGTGCTTCACTTATAGTTTTGCTCTAGTACTTCACTTATATCTTTTAGAGCACGGTGGTGGATTTGTTTTATAGAAACTATTGATCTCTCATGCTTCACTTAGATTATTTTGAGAGTCTTAAATAGCATGATAATTGAGGGAGTCCTGGATTAGGGGGTCTCCGGACAGCCGGACTATATCCTTTGGCCGGACTATTGGACTATGAAGATACAAGACTGAAGACTTCGTCCCGTGTCCAGATGGGACTCTCCTTGGCGTGGAAGGCAAGCTAGGCAATACGGTTATGAAGATCTCCTCCCTTGTAACCGACTATGTGTAACCCTAGCCCCCTCCGGTGTCTATATAAACCGGAGGGTTTAGTCTGTAGGACAACAGACAATCATACCATAGGCTAGCTTCTAGGGTTTAGCCTCTACGATCTCGTGGTAGATCAACTCTTGTAATACTCATATCATCAAGAACAATCAAGCAGGACGTAGGGTATTACCTCCATCAAGAGGGCCCGAACCTGGGTAAACATCGTGTCCCCTGCTTCCTGTTACCATCCGCCTTAGACGCATAGTTCGGGACCCCCTACCCGAGATCCGCCGATTTTGACACTGACATTGGTGCTTTCATTGAGAGTTCCACTGTGTCGTCACCATAAGGCTTGATGGCTCCTTCGATCATCGGCAGCAATGCGGTCCAGGGTGAGGTTTTCCTCCCCAGATAGATCTTTGTATTCGGCGGCTTCGCAACGCGGGCCAATTCGCTTGGCCATCTGGAGCAGATCAAGAGCTACGCCCCTGGCCATCAGGTCAGATTCGGAAACTTAAACTACACTGTCGACGTCCGCGGAGACTTGATCTTCGACGGATTCGAGCCCGTGTCAGGTGCGCTGCACAGTCACGACGAGCACGACGTAACTCTGCCGTCGGACAGTGTTCGGGAGATCGCATCTGCAACTACTCCGGCCGTCAATCCGGAGCAAATCGCGCCATCCTAGAGCGGAGGGATAGACCCCGCCATGGAGACCGCACTCTCAGTGGCGATGGAACCGGATACTGACTTCACCCCTTACGAGAGCCATGTCGCCGAACCACTGGTTTCACCTCCGACCACGGACTCCGAGCCGCTTACATCCGTGCCCGTCGAATCCGACTGGGCACCGATCATGGAGTTCACCTCCGCGGATATCTTTCAGCACTCGCCCTTCGGCGATGTGCTAAATTCATTAAGGTCCCTCTCCCTGTCAGGAGAACCTTGGCCGAACTATGTCCGGCTAGAATGGGGTGCGGACGATGAAGAAATTCGCTGCCCACCCACCACCCACTTAGTAGCCACTGTCGACGATTTAACCGACATGCTCGACTTCGACTCCGAAGACATCGACGGTATGGACGACGATGCAGGAGACGAGCAGGAACCACCGCCCACAGGGCGATGGACCGCTACATCATCATACGACATATATATGGTGGACACCCCTAAAGAAGGCAATGGCGACGAGACAACGGAGGATGACCCCTCCAATAAGCAACCCAAGCGCCGACGTCAGCGGCGCCGCTCTAAGTCCCGCCACAACAAAAGTAGTGATACCGGCACAGGAGATAATAACACTACGGATAGTGCCGAAGACAATCACAATCCCCTCTAGCACGATGCAGAGCTGGAGGATGAACAAGCCAGCCCTCTAGAGCAGGCAGCAGATGGAGAACCGGAGGAGGACAATTACATGCCTCTCTCCGAAGACGAGGCGAGCCTCAGTGACGAAGAATTTATCGTGCCTAAGGACCCCGTCGAACAGGAGTGCTTCAAGCGCCGGCTTATGGCCACAACAAATAGCCTGAAGAAAAAGCAACAACAGCTTCAAGCTAATCAAGACTTGCTAGCAGACAGATGGACCGAAGTCCTTGCGGCTGAGGAATACGAACTCGAGCGCCCCTCCAAGAGTTACCCAAAACGCAGGTTGCTACCTCACCTCGAGGAGGAAGCATTGAAACCTCATGCACCAGTGTACGATGCGTCTGACCGGCCACTGCGTGGCCGAGCCAAAGAGGCGTTTCAGCCTGAAGTTCAGCCTGCACCCCGCCACCACTCAATCCAAAATACCAAGGCTCGGGGCAACACAAGGGACCTGCGAGATGTATTGGACAGTAAGGCAAAACTTGCAAGGTCAATATACGGGTCACGGGCACGCGCACCAACACGAGACGATGATCGTCGCGCCGGATACGCCAAAAGCAAATCTGGCCGGGCCAAATACAGTAGACAAGACTCATATGAACTGCGTCGGGATATAGCTCGGCACAGAGGCGCCGCACACCCCTTATGCTTCACTGATGAAGTTATGGATCACAAATTCCCAGAGGGTTTCAAACCCGTAAATATCGAATCATATGATGGTACAATAGATCCCGCCGTATGGATTGAGGATTTCCTCCTTCACATCCACATGGCTCGCGGTGATGATCTATACGCCATCAAGTACCTCCCACTAAAACTCAAAGGACCAGCTCAGCATTTGCTGAATAGCTTGCCAGCAAACTCCGTCGGCAATTGGGAGGATCTGGAAGACGCATTCCTTGACAACTTTCAGGGCACTTATGTGCGACCACCGGATGCCGATGACTTGAGCCATATAACTTAGCAGCCAGGGGAATCGGCCAGACAATTCTGGACTCAGTTCCTGACTAAGAAAAACCAAATTGTCGACTGTCCGGACGTAGAGGCCCTCGCGGCATTCAAGCACAACATCCGTGACGAGTGGCTTGCCCGCCACCTTGGCCAGAAGAAGCCGAAGTCTATGGCAGCCCTCACGACACTCATGACCTGCTTTTGCGTGGGCGAGGATAGATGGCTGGCTCGCAGCAATAACACATCGAGGAATCCGGGCGCTTCGGATACCAAAGATGCCAACGGAAGACAACGTCGTAACAGACCAAAGCGCCGCAATAACGGCAATAACACCGAGGATACGGCTGTCAATGCCGGATTCAGAGGCTCTAGATCCGGTCAGCAGAAAAAGCCATTTAAAAGAAGTACTCCGGCTCCGTCCAGTTCGGATCGCATACTGGATCGCTCGTGTCAAATCCACGGCACCCCCGACAAGCCAGCCAATCACACCAACAAAGAATGGTGGGTGTTCAAAAAGGCCGGCAAGTTAAATGCCGAAAACAAGGACAAAGGGCTGCATAGTGATGACGAGGAGGAGCCCCGACCGCCGAACACGGGGGGACAAAAGGGGTCCCCCCCCACAAGTGAAGACGGTGAACATGATATACGCAACCCACATTCCCAAGAGGGAGCGGAAGCATGCACTAAGGGACGTCTATGCGATGGAGCCCGTTGCCCCAAAGTTCAACCCATGGTCTGCTTGCCCGATCACCTTTGATCGCAGGGATCATCCCACTAGTATCCATCATGGCGGATCCGCCGCACTGGTCCTAGACCCCATCATCAACGGATATCATCTCACTCGAGTCCTTATGGACGGCGGCAGCAGCCTGAACCTGCTCTATCAGGATACAATGCGAAAAATGGGTATCGATCCCTTGAGGATCAAACCCACCAAAACCACCTTTAAAGGTGTCATCCCAGGTGTAGAGGCCCATTGCACGGGCTCAATCACACTAGAAGTAGTCTTCGGATCACCGGAAAACTTCTGAAGCGAGGAGTTAATCTTCGACATCGTCCCGTTTCGCAATTGCTATCATGCACTGCTCGGATGAACTGCATTTGCAAAATTCAATGCAGTACCGCATTATGCATACCTCAAGCTCAAGATGCCAGGACCTCGGGGGGTCATAACAGTGAATGGAAACACAGAACGCTCGCTCCGCACGGAAGAGCACACTGCGGTCCTCGCAGCAGAAGTACAAACAGCCTTTCAAGGAAAACCACCAATTCGGCGATACAGCCCCCGAACACCTTCAAGCGTGTCCGGAGTAAACTGCAACAGGATCGGCTGGCACATTCAGAGCTCGCCTAGCAATTCGGCCCCCGTCCCAGTCCTAGTCAAGCGACGAAATCCATGTTGTGCGTACATAATTACGCACTGAAAATACCATGGACATAGTCGGGGGCACGATCAGGGCACGTCCCGCAATGCGGCTTAACCGCCCTCGGGGCTGTATATCTTTATCATTTCTTTTCTCTTTCAGGGCCTAACTCTCTGGAAACCCTTTCCGGCAGTATGATTGCCGGAAACATTACAGGAAGGAACAACCAAGGCGGCAAGAAGCTAAGATGTACACGGGAACCCCCAGGTGGTCTCTAATAATACTACCCGCTTTCTATACACAGCTTGCCCTTGGATAGGACATTTCGAATAGTCCTACTTTCTGCTTATTGCACTACCTGTACCAGTATGCTTCGACGTATTATTTAAATAACAATGCATAGCACTAGTATATTATTGCATTATTCATTCTCTTTTTTCTTCCTTTATGTCCATTTACGACAATCTGCACCCGTCAATTCGGGCACGATCAGTATGCCAGGGGCTTTCGTTTACCCCATAATATGGCGGGAGAAGTCCGAACACTTTCGATAGTGCGACACCCCGAACTTATAGCATTATATGCATCAGCTCCGAATCATGTCTTGGGTCAATAGTTGGGTTTGCCCGGCTCCCATGCTTTGATACCTTACATTCCGCTATATCGGCTAAGGTAGCGGTGGGAGAACTACTGCAATTGTGTCCCGGTTCTTCCAGACGAGCACCTCAGTAGAGAAAGCCGAAAACTGACTGTCATGATAAGGCGAGAGACTGGTCGCTGTTCGAGAGGTCTCAAGTCCTTAAAGACTTTTTCCGCTTCGGGCGAGGAGTCGGCCTTGTCCGGCTTAGGCATGTATAGCGCCCCAAATTCGGCCTTCCGAATACCAGGGGCTTCGCCAAAATTTAAAATTATAGACTTCTATGGCTAAGTGAGAGTGATAAAGCATTATAGTCCGAATGCCTGGTTTGTTGCGCTGAACACCTCCCTTGAAGGACCCAAAATTGGGGTAAAGAGTGCTCAAGTTTATCCCGAACACCCCAGTACTAGTTGCATGGGGGCAGAAGCTGACGACTGGCCAACACTCAGATTTTATAAACGACCGCATAGAAGGTAATATTTTAAATTAAAAAAGTGTCGCATGGCGCAAATGAACTCGTTTCATATTACAGGATCACATGAGCATGTTCATTCAAAAATTATATCCTTGGCACACTCATCCGCCACAAGGCGGGAACCCTCCAAGACACTCTCATAGTACATCTCGGGGCAGCGACGCTCCTTGCCCTCCGGCGGCCCCTCCTTCACCAGCTTCACGGCGTCCAGCTTCGCCCAGTGCACCTTCACCCGAGCAAAAGCCCTGCGCGCACCCTCGATGCAGACGGACCACTTTATGACTTCAAGCCGTGGCTAGGTGTCGACGAGCCGCCTTACCAGACCGAAGTAGCTGCCGGACAGGGGCTCGCCAGGCCACATTCGGACTATAAGGCCCCTCATGGCTTGTTCGGCCGCCTTGTAAAGCTCGACCAACTGCTTCAGCTGGTCGCTCAAGGGCACGGGGTGTTCGGTCCCAGTATACTGAGACCAGAACAACTTCTCCGTCGAGCTCCCCTCCTCAGCTCGGTAAAACTCCACGGCATCTAGTACACTGTGGGGAAGATCTGCAAACGCTCCTGGAGATCTCCAAACTCGGGTAAGAAAAAGGAAAGTCTCCTTCACGTGCTTGCTTTGCATAATGAATGCCTTACCCGCTGCTATCTTCTTCACCGCATCAATCTCCTGGAGGGCCTTGTGGGCTTCGGCCTTGGCACTCCGGAAGCTTTCAAGCGCCTGCATGAGCTCGGACTCTCGCGTCTTAGAGTCAAGCTCCAAGGACTCGCGCTTTTTGGCGAGAGCCTTGAGCTCTTGCTGCACCTCGCCTACTCGGGCTTCTTGCTTCTCCCGTTCAATGCGCTCCTTGGCCGCTTTGTCTTCGGCCTCGGACAGCGCCTTCCTCAGGGTTGCCACTTTGGTCGTGGCCCCTGGCAAATCCATGATGATCCTATTACTTTACACCCGAATTTCTTTTTAAATATATAGACAAAGGTACCGCTTACCTTTGCTCTCCTCGAGCTACCTCTTGGTAAGGTCGAGCTCATTCTCGGACCGCTCCAGGTCCTGCTTCAGTGCAGAGACCTCCGCAGTACGTGCGGCAGCGGCCAGCAGAGAAGCCTGCACATACACGTAGATATATTCTGATTAGACTCCTGAGTCATCATTTGATTCTCTATTCAGCCTTTCTAATCGAACGACGAACAGAGCATCAGGGGCTACTATCTATGTGGTATATTTTCTTATATTTTGATTGCTTACCTCAAAGCCTGTTAGGAGGCTGGCGCAAGCTTCAGTCAGTCCGTTTTTGGCGGACTGAACTTTCTCGATCACCGCACTCATGATAGTACTGTGCTCTTCGTCGTTGGAAGCGCCGCGAAGCGCTTCCAGCAAGTTGTCCAGTGCCTCTGGATAGATAGAGGACATTGGCATGGGCGGCTTGCCCCCCTTAACGGGGGGTCACCCGCCGGAGTCCGGAACCACCGAAGATTGCGGTGCAGTGTTTGGCTGGGGGCCGAACCTGGAGCCCATGGGAGTCCGGCTCCCTTTGCGCCCAGGGTTCGGAAGGTCGCCTCGAGGCGCCCCCAGGACTGCCTCCCCTTGGCCCAGTGTCTGTTGAGACAACACCTCGACGTTGTCCGTAGGGCAAGGAGTGGAGGCGGTCGGAAGAGAACCGTTGTTCATATCTGACGAGTCCAACGAACCGCTCAACGAAGTTACGTCAAGATGAGCTCGGGACGGACTGCATAATAATGTTCGGCATGAGAAGAAGCTATGCAGTAAAACATACCACGAATTACTATGGTGTCCGGATACTTATGACTTCGCCAGGGGCTTGACCTTGGGTAGCCACTCGTCGCTGCTGTAGGCGGCCGTCGTGGAGCAGTCCGGAGGGTGGGTCTTTCCCTTCTTGGACCCTTCGGCCTCCCCGGTTGGGTTGGCCTTCCTTTTCTTGTCTCCCCCGGCTGGGGGAGGGGGAGAACTTTCCTCTTCCTCCTCCTCGTCTTCGTGGGAGGAGTGTGCGTCGGAGTAATCGGACGACGAGTCCGATACAACCTTGCGCCGGAGACCCTTCCAGGTCCCCGCGACCTTCTTCTTGGTCTTCTTCACCGGCACCTCGTAAGGTGCTGAAGTCAGCATCTCCGTTAGGAGAGCGCCTACAGGATCTTCGGGCAGGGGGCTGGGCAATCAAGCTGCTTCGCTGTCTTTATCCAGTCCTGTTTATGACATAGAAGCTTAGATCCTACATATGACTAAACTGGGGCAAATAAATACCCTGAGAGATATAAAAACTTACCAGATTGGCGCAGCGCTTTGCGCTGAGTCCGCAGTCCTCAGTGAGGGAAGGAGGTACCTTGGCGCCCTCGAACATCACCCTCCAGACATCCTCATGCATCGTGTCATAGAGCTCTTGCAGCGTCTGGTGCTTGGCCGAGTCAAACTCCCACAAATCGAATGCCCGTCGTTGACACGGGAGGATCCGGCGAAAGAGCATGACCTGGACTACGTTGACAGCTTGATTTTCTTGCTCGTCATGTTCCGGATGCATGTCTGGAGTCCGGTCAACTCTACCGAAGAACCCCAGGATAGGCCCTTCTCTTTCCAGGAGGTGAGCCGCGTGGGGATTCTGGATCGAAATTTGGGGGCCTCCACCTAGTTGGAGTCGCGCGGCTCGGTGACGTAGGACCACCCCTATTGCCACCCCTTTATGGTATCTGTAACGCCCCGAGATCGATGTGCCGGGTGTCTTCCAGTTATTCGCTGTGGTTGCCTTCTCATTGGTTTGCGTGTCATGCATCTCATATCATGTCATCATGTGCATCGCATTTGCATACATGTTCGTCTCATGCATCGGAGCATTTTCCCCGTTGTCTGTTTTGCATTCCGGCGCTCCTATGTCCTCCGGTGCTCCCTTTTGCCTCTTTTCGTGTGCGGGTGTTAAACGTTCTCGGATTGGACCGAGACTTGCCATGCGGCCTTGGTTTACTACTGGTAGACCGCCTGTCAAGTTTCATGCCATTTGGACTTCGTTTGATACTCCAACGGTTAACCGAGGGACCGTAAAGGCCTCGTGTGTGTTGCAGCCCAACACCTCTCCAAAGTGGCCCAAAACCCACCTAAACCCCCTCCATCATATCGGTCGTTCGATCACGATCGCGTGGCCGCAAACCGTGCTCAATTTGGATCCTCCTAGCTCCCTCTACCTATATATATGTGGCTCTCCCCGAAATTTCGCGGTCAAACCCTAGCCATCTTCCTCCTCCCGCAGCCGGACATGTCCGTCCCCCCGCTGGACGTGTCCACCGCCTCCAGCCACCTCACTCCAGCCAATAGCAGGTCGCCACGTCAGCGCCGTCGTGCCCTCCTCCAATCCCACCTTGCCACGTCACCAGCGCCGCGCCTCCTCTCTCTCCCCGCGCCGCCGCGGCCCTGCGGGCCCACGGCCGGCCCGCCCGGCCCGACCGCGCGACCCGCGCCGCCCGGCCGCTGCCGCTCGCCGACGCCGACCGCTTCTCCACCGCCCTGCGCGCCCGACATGCCTCGTCGTGCCTCCGCCGACGTCCGGCCGCCGCCTCGCCTGCTTCCTCGAGCGCTGCGCGCCGCCCCTCGTCGCTCCGGCCGCCACGCGCCCCGCCTTCCTCCTCCACGCCGGCGAACTCCTCCAGTCCGGCCACCGCGGCAAGTCCCCGGCGAGTACGACGACGAACCTCGAGAAGCGCGCCGATCCCAATCCAGATCTACAGTGAACCCTAACCTCGGTTGACTTCTTGCCCTCGTTTTCAGTAATTTTTGCATAATTCATCGCATCATAACTCTGCATCATGTTCATACTATGTTCCAGTTTTCTGCTAATTCATCGCATCATAATTCATCGCATCATAACTCTGCATCATGTGCATACTTAATGTCTGTTTTGCCATGTTCCAGTTTTCTGCTAAGTCTGAATTTGTTAACGATAATTGCTATGTTCACATGGATGCCATTGTACTTTCTGATCCATTTTGGTTTATGGTTAGTAAGGGACTTTTGTTATATGCTTTGAGTACTTTCATTCCATGTCTTGCTTTGCCATGATATGTTCCTGTAGCATGTTGTTATCTTGCTCTTAACAATGCTTCCTGATGTTAAATTCCTAACATGTTAATTTCACTAAGTCTGTAACCTGATATCTTTTGCACTTTTGCCATGCTTGTTTGAACCTGCTATTGAGTGAATTAGCCGTAGCTCAGTGTTCATCTTTTGTCAAGCATCTTGAGTGGATCCCTGCCATGTGCTTTGTTGTTATGTTAGAGTGCAGTAGCTTGTTGTTCTTGATGCATCTAGATGGCCTCGTGCTGTTAATCGCAGCTTTGCGCCATTTTTGTTTTACTTGCCATTTGCAAACCGTGCATCCGATTCCGGTGATCTTTATATCGATTTCAACCGAAATAAAATCATCTTTTCAGCGGCATTCTTGGTTTTCCAAGTTGAGGCCAGGTTCAATCTTTCCTTTCCGAAGCATGCATTTGCATTGCATATCACATCCCGCATATCATGCCATGTTTTGCATCATGTTGCTTGCGCATTGCACCGTGGTTGATTGTGTCTCCCTTTGCTTGTGTTCTTGCCTTGGGTAGAGTCGGGAGACGAGTTCGTGTTTGAGGGACCCGTTGAGTACGTTTACGAGGATCAAGCTTTCGTCTTCTCGGAGAACTTTGCAGGCAAGATGACCATACCCTCGAAATCACTTCTATCTTTGCTTGCTAGATGCTCGCTCTTTTGCTATGCCTATGCTGCGATACCTACCACTTGCTATATCATGCCCCCCATGTTTCTAAGCCAAGCCTCTAACCCACCTTGTCCTAGCAAACCGTTGTTTGGCTATGTTACCGCTTTGCTCAGCCCCTCTTATAGCGTTGTTAGTTGCAGGTGAAGATTGGAGTTGTTCCTTGTTGGAACATGGATATTTTGTTGGGATATCACAATATCTCTTATTTTAATTAATGGATCTATATACTTGGTAAAGGGTGGAAGGCTCGGCCTTATGCCTGGTGTTTTGTTCCACTCTTGCCGCCCTAGTTTCCGTCATACCGGTGTTATGTTCCTTGATTTTGTGCTTCTTACACGGTTGGGTTATAATGGGAACCCCTTGACAGTTCGCCTTGAATAAAACTCCTCCAGCAAGGCCCAACATTGGTTTTACCATTTGCCACCTAGCCTTTTTCTTTCCCTTGGGTCGGCCAACCCAAGGGTCATCTTTATTTTAACCCCCCCCCCCCCCGGGGTCAGTGCTTCTCTAAGTGTTGGTCCAACCTGAGCGATGTCCGGCGCCCCCTGGGCAACCAGGGTCTATGACAACCCGACGTCTGGCTCATCCGGTGTGCCCTGAGAACGAGATATGTGCAGCTCCTATCGGGATTTGTCGGCACATCTGGGTGGCTTTGCTGGTTTAGTTTTACCATTGTCGAAATGTCTTGTAACCGAGATTCCAAGCCTGATCGGGTCTTCCTGGGAGAAGCAATATCCTTCGGTTGACCGTGAGAGCTTGTGATGGGCTAAGTTGGGACACCCCTGCAGGGATTTGAACTTTCTAAAGCCGTGCCCGCGGTTATGGGCAGATGGGAATTTGTTAATGTCCGGTTGTAGAAAACCTGAAACTTAACTTAATTAAAATGCATCAACCGCGTGTGTAGCCGTGATGGTCTCTTCTCGGCAGGGTCTGGGAAGTGAACATGGTGTTGGAGTTATGCTTGATCGTAGGTTGTTCTAGGATCACTTCTTGATCATAGATTCTCGATCGTGCCTTGCCTTCTCTTCTCGCTCTCATTTGCGTATGTTAGTCACCATATATGCTAGTGCTTGCTGCAGCTCCACCTCATACCTTTTACCTACCCATAAGCTTAAATAGTCTTGATCGCGAGGGTGTGAGATTGTTGAGTCCCCGTGACTCATAGATTACTTCTAAAACCAGTTTGCAGGTGCCGATGATATCGTGCAGGTGACGCAACCGAGCTCAAGGAGGATCTCGATGAAAACCTTGTTCGTTATGTTGTTCCGTTTCCAGTTGATCAGTAGTGGAGCCCGGTTGGGACGATCGGGGATCTGTAGCATTAGGGGTAGTCTTCTTTTATTTTGGTTTCGTAGTCGGACCTTGATTGTATCCGGTTGTTGTAATGCTTTATTCATGTATTGTGTGAAGTGGCGATTGTAAGCCAACTATGTATCTCTTTCCTTTATTCAGTACATGGGATGTGTAAAGATTACCCCTCTTGCGACATTGCCTTCAATGCAGTTATGCCTCTAAGTCGTGCTTCGACACGTGGGAGATATAGCCGCATCGAGAGTGTTACAGTATCCACATAGGTGCCCTCGAGCCAGGTGACGTTAGGCATCTTGCCCACCATGGCGCCTCCGCACTCTGCTTGCCGGCCACCCACCACCTTCGGTTTAATATTGAAGGTTTTCAGCCATAGGCTGAAGTGGGGCCTGATGCGGAGGAAGGCCTCGCACATGACGATTAACACCGAGATGTTGAGAATGAAATTGGGGGCCAGATCATGAAAATCCAGCCCGTAGTAGAACATGAGCCCACGGACAAATGGGTGGAGGGGAAATCCCAGTCCGCGAACAAAATGGGTAATAAAAACTACCCTCTCATGGGGTTCGGGCGTTGGGATGATCTGCCCCGCATCTGGCAGCCGGTGCGCGATATCCGCAGCTAGATATCCGGCTTTCGTAACTTTTTGATGTTCTCCTCCATCACCATCCACTTGCCTCCTGCTCCGGACATGCTTGGAGTGCTTTGAGAAGAAGAACGCGAGCTTGGGCGCTAGAGCTCGAGTGTGCGGGAATGGGTAAGCAAGGAGGAAGAAGGCGTGGGTGAAAAGAGTAAATCCTTGTCCCTTTATAAGGGCGAAAGAGGCAATGCGTCTCCCCACTTGCCTGGTAAAACCGCTTATTCCCCAGGCGCCGTAATTGATGGCACGGTTGGGTTACCCACGTCCGTATTGATGAGAATCCCGTAATAAGGGGGACACGATCTCTGCTTTGACAAGACGTGTCGAGAAAACCGCCCCATGTTATGTGCGGTGCTGGTTGAGAAAAACGGTTCGAATAATGACCGAGCCATGACATGATGTCGTGCTGTCAGAACGCGTCAGCAGATTAGATTTGTGCAAATATTATTCTCTCTGCGGTAGTATGTGGAACTTGTTTTACAAAGCCGGACACTATTCTGGTGTTCAAAATCTTCTATGGAGTATTCGAAGGAGGAACCTGCCTTGCAATGCCGAAGACAATACTGCGTGCCGGACTCATCGTCATTGAAGCCTGGTTCAGGGGCTACTGAGGGAGTCCTGGATTAGGGGGTCTCCGAACAACCGAACTATATCCTTTGGCCGGACTATTGGACTATGAAGATACAAGATTGAAGACTTCGTCCCGTGTCCGGATGGGACTCTCCTTGGCGTGGAAGGCAAGCTAGGCAATACAGATATGAAGATCTCCTCCCTTGTAACCAACTCTGTGTAACCCTAGCCCCCTCCGGTGTCTATATAAACCGGAGGGTTTTGTCTGTAGGACAACAGACAATCATACCATAGGCTAGCTTCTAGGGTTTAGCCTCTACGATCTCGTGGTAGATCAACTCTTGTAATACTCATATCATCAAGAACAATCAATTAGGACGTAGGGTATTACCTCCATCAAGAGGGCCCGAACCTGGGTAAACATCGTGTCCCCTGCTTCCTGTTACCATCCGCCTTGGACGCACAGTTCGGGACCCCCTACCCGAGATCCGCTGGTTTTGACACCGACAGTAATTTGCTTAAATAATCCTAATATGCTAGGTATACAAGATTAGGGTAAACTTTCTTATGAGTGTGTTGAATACTAAGAGAAGTTTGATGCTTGATGATTGTTTTGAGACATGGAGGTAGTGATATTAAAGTCATGCTAGTTGAATAGTTGTGAATTTGAGAGATACTTGTGTTAAAGTTTGTGATTCCCGTAGCATGCACGTATGGTGAACCGTTATGTGATGAAGTCGGAGCATAATTTATTTATTGATTGTCTTCCTTATGAGTAGCGGTCGGAGACGAGCGATGGTCTTTTCCTACCAATCTATCCCCCTAGGAGCATGCGCGTAATACTTTGCTTTGATAACTTGTAGATTTTTGCAATGAGTATGTGAGTTCTTTATGACTAATGTTGAGTCCATGGATTATACACACTCTCACCCTTCCAGCATTGCTAGCCTCTCTAATACCGCGCACCTTTCGCCGGTATCATACACCCACCATATACCTTCCTCAAAACAGCCACCATACCTACCTATCATGGCATTTCCATAGCCATTCCAAGATATATTGCCATGCAACTTACCACCGTTCCATTTATTATGACACACTTCATCATTGTCATATTGCTTTGCATGATCATGTAGTTGACATTATATTCGTGGTAAAGCCACCGTTCATAATTCTTTCATACATGTCACTCATGAGTCATTGCTGAAGGTAATATGCCCTAGAGGCAATAATAAAGTTATTATTTATTTCCTTATATCATGATAAATGTTTATTATTCATGCTATAATTGTATTAACCAGAAACATAATACATGTGTGAATACATAGACAAACAGTATGTCACTAGTATGCCTCTACTTGACTAGCTCGTTGATCAAAGATGGTTAAGTTTCCTAGCCATTGACATAGGTTGTCATTTGATTAACGGGATCACACCATTAGGAGAATTATGTGATTGACTTGACCCATTCCGTTAGCTTAGCACCTGATCGTTTAGTATGTTGCTATTGCTTTCTTCATGACTTATACATGTTCCTATGACTATGAGATTATGCAACTCCCGTTTACCAGAGGAACACTTTGTGTGCTACCAAACGTCACAACATAACTGGGTGATTATAAAGGGGCTCTACAAGTGTCTCTGAAGGTACTTGTTGGGTTGGCATATTTCGAGATTAGGATTTGTCACTCCGATTGTCGGAGAGGTATCTCTGGGCCCTCTCGATAATGCACATCACTTAAGCCTTGCAAGCATTGAAACTAATGAGTTAGTTGCGGAATGATGTATTACGGAACGAGTAAAGAGACCTACCTGTAACGAGATTGAACTAGGTATTGAGATACCGACGATCGAATCTCGGGCAAGTAACATACCGATGACAAAGGGAACAACGTATGTTGTTATGCGGTCTGACCGATAAAGATCTTCGTAGAATATGTGGGAGCCAATATGAGCATCTAGGTTCCGCTATTGGTTATTGACAGGAGACGTGTCTCGGTCATGTCTACATAGTTCTCGAACCCGTAGGGTCCGCACGCTTAACGTTTCGATGACAGTTATATTATCAGTTTATATGTTTTGATGTACCGAAGGTTGTTCGGAGTCCCGGATGTGATCATGGACATGACGAGGAGTCTCGAAATGGTCGAGACATGAAGATTGATATATTGGAAGCCTATGTTTGGATATCGGAAGTGTTCCGGGTGAAATCGGGATTATACCGAAGTACCGGGAGGTTACCGGAACCCCCCGGGAGGTTAATGGGCCATAGTGGGCCTTAGTGGAAGAGAAGAGAGGCGGCCAGGGCAAAGGGCCACGCGCCCCTCCCCCCTAGTCAGAATAAGACAAGGAGAGGGGGCGGCGCGCCCCCTTTCCTTCTTCTCCTCCACCTCTCCCCCCCCAAGTCCTAATCCAACTAGGAAAAGGGAGGGAGTCCTACTCCCGGTGGGAGTAGGACTCCTCCTGGCGCGCCCCCTCTCCTGGCCGGCCGCACCCCCCCTTGCTCCTTTATATACGGGGGCAGGGGCACCCTAGAGACACAACAATTGATCGTTTGATCTTTTAGCCATGTGCGGTGCCCCCCTCCACCATAGTCCACCTCGATAATACTGTAGCGGTGCTTAGGCAAAGCCCTGCGTCGGTAGAACATCATCATCATCACCACGCCGTCGTACTGACGAAACTCTCCCTCAACACTCGGCTGGATCAGAGTTCGAGGGACGTCATCGGGCTGAACGTGTGCTGAACTCGGAGGTGCCGTGCGTTCGGTACTTGATCGGTCGGATCGTGAAGACGTACGACTACATCAACCGCGTTGTGCTAACGCTTCCGCTTTCGGTCTACGAGGGTACGTGGACCACACTCTCCCCTCTTGGTTCTATGCATCACCATGATCTTGCGTGTGCGTAGGAATTTTTTTGAAATTACTACGTTCCCTAACAATTGCATATCCCGGTACACCGCCAGAGGCATTCATATAGAGTCATATCTTGTTCTAAGTATCGAGTTGTAATTCTTGAGTTGTAAGAAAATAAAACTGTGATGATCATCATTATTAGAGCATTGTCCCAGTGAGGAAAGGATGATGGAGACTATGATTCCCCCACAAGTTGGGATGAGACTCCGGACAAAAAATAAAATAAAATAAAAAGAGGCCATAAAAAAGAAAAGGCCCAAATAAAAAGTGAGAGAAAAAGAGAGAAGGGACAATGCTACTATCCTTTTACCACGCTTGTGCTTCAAAGTAGCACCATGATCTTCATAATAGAGAGTCTCCTATGTTATCACTTTCATATACTAGTGGGAATTTTTCATTATAGAACTTGGCTTGTATATTCCAATGATGGGCTTCCTCAAAATGCCCTAGGTCTTCGTGAGCAAGCGAGTTGGATGCACACCCACTTAGTTTCTTTTTGAGCTTTCATATACTTATAGCTCTAATGTATCCGTTGCATGGCAATCCCTATTGATGACCCACAAGTATAGGTGATCTATCGTAGTCCTTTCGATAAGTAAGAGTGTCGAACCCAACGAGGAGCAGAAGGAAATGATAAGCGGTTTCCAGCAAGGTATTCTCTGCAAGTACTGAAATAAGTGGTAACGGATAGTTTTGTGATAGGATAATTTGTAACGAGCAACAAGTAACAAAAGTAAATAGAGTGCAGCAAGGTGGCCCAATCCTTTTTGTAGCAAAGGACAAGCCTGGACAAACTCTTATATAGAGAAAAGCGCTCCCGAGGACACATGGGAATATCGTCAAGCTAGTTTTCATCATGTTCATATGATTCGCGTTCGGTACTTTGATAATTTGGTACGTGGGTGGACCGGTGCTTGGGTACTGCCCTTACTTGGACAAGCATCCCACTTATGATTAACCTCTATTGCAAGCATCCGCAACTACAACAAAAGTATTAAGGTAAACCTAACCATAGCATGAAACATATGGATCCAAATCAGCCCCTTACGAAGCAACGCATAAACTAGGGTTTAAGCTCCTGTCACTCTAGCAACCCATCATCTACTTATTACTTCCCAATGCCTTCCTCTAGGCCCAAATAATGGTGAAGTGTCATGTAGTCGACGTTCACATAACACCACTAGAGGAGAGACAACATACATCTCATCAAAATATCGAACGAATACCAAATTCACATGACTACTAATAGCAAGACTTCTCCCATGTCCTCAGGAACAAACGTAACTACTCACAAAGCATAAACATGTTCATAATCAGAGGGGTATTAATATGCATATAGGATCTGAACATATGATCTTCCACCAATTAAACCAACTAGCATCAACTACAAGGAGTAATTAACACTACTAGCAACCTACTAGCACCAATCCCGGACTTGGAGCCAAGAATTGGATACAAGAGATGAACTAGGGTTTTGAGAGGAGATGGTGCTGATGAAGATGTTGATGGAGATTTCCCTCTCCCGACGACAGGAGCGTTGATGATGATGATGGCGATGATTTCCCCCTCCGGGAGGGAAGTTTCCCCGGCAGAACAGCTCCGCTAGAGCCCTAGATTGGTTCCGCCAAGGTTCCGCCTCGTGGCGGCGGAATTTCGTCCGAGAAGATGGCTTCTTATTTTTTTTCCATCGAAAGACTTCATATAGCAGAAGATGGCCACCGGAGGGCCACCAGGGGGCCCACGAGGTAGGGGGCGCGCCCAGGGGGTAGGGCACGCCCCCACCCTCGTGGGCAGGGTGTGGCCCCCCTGGTGAATCTCTTCCGCTGAGTATTTTTTATATATTCTGAAAACGTCTTCCATGAAGTTTCAGGACTTTTGGAGCTGTGCAGAATAGGTCTCTAATATTTGCTCCTTTTCCGGCCCAGAATCACAGCTGCCGGCATTCTCCCTCTTTATGTAAACCTTGTAAAATAAGAGAGAATATGCATAAGTATTGTGACATAATGTGTAATAACAGCCCATAATGCAATAAATATCGATATAAAAGCATAATGCAAAATGGACGTATCAACTCCCCCAAGCTTAGACCTCGCTTGTCCTCAAGCGAAAGCCGAAATCGAAAAATATGTCCACATGTTTAGAGATAGAGGTGTCGATAAAAATAAAATACGGACATGAGGGCATCATGATCATTCTTAGAACAGCAACTTATATAATTCTTGTCATATAATCCCTTATGCTAGAGTAATAATTCAATCACAATTTCAAGTATGAATCGTAAACTTCATTGAAAACTAACAAACTATAATCTCAGTCATTGGAGCAATTGCAATTTATCATAACATAGGAAAGAGTCAATGTATAAGAGCTTTTCAGCAAGTCCACATACTCAACTATCATATAATCTTTCACAATTGCTGACACTCACGCAATACTTATGGGTATGGAGTTTTAGTCGGACATAGAGAAAGATAGGGGCTTATGGTTTTGCCTCCCAATGTTTTACCTGAAGGGTAGTGTCAACAATAATAGTTCATGAAAACTCACATCCAATTAGCCATATATACCAGGATCTTTCCAACATAATGTGCTTGCCAAAGGATAGAATGTAAAAAGGATGGGTGAAGATCACCATGACTCGTATGCAATGTAGGAGATAAAAGTAAAAGATAGGCCCTTCGCAGAGGGAAGCAGAGGTTGTCATGCGCTATTATGTTGGTTGCACAAAATCTTAATGCAAAAGAACGTCACTTTATATTGCCACTTGTGATATGGACCTTTATTATGCAGTATGTCGCTTTTATTTCTTCCATATCACACGATCGTATAAACCTTATTTTCTCCCACACTAATAAGTCATACATATTTAGAGAGCAATTTTTATTGCTTGCACCGATGACAACTTACTTGGAGGATCTTACTCAATCCATAGGTAGGTATGGTGGACTCTTATGGCAAAACTGGTTTAAGGGTATTTGGAAGCACAAGTAGTATCTCTACATGGTGCGATGAATTTGGCTAGCATGAGGGAGAAAGGCAAGCTCAACCATGTTGGATGATCCATGACAATATAATTTATCTCAGATGTAAGAAAACATAACCCATTACGTTGTATTCCTTGTCCAACGTCAACTCTTTAGCATATCATATTTTAATGAGTGCTCACAATCATAAAAGATGTCCAAGATAGTATATCTGTATGTGAAGACCTCTCTTTCTTTATTACTTCCTATTAATTGCAACGATGACCAAAACTATGCTTGTCAACTCTCAACAACTTTTATTCATCATACCTTTCCTATGTGAGCTCATTACTCTTCATAAGACTCACATGATCTCTTTGTTTCTTTTCATTTCTTTCTCTTTTCTTTTATTCCCTTAGGATCATGGAAAAATAATCAAGCCCTTGACTCGGCACTAATCTTTATTATATAGCTCACGGACTCGATTACATAGAAGGATTATAAAGCAAAACTCACAACTAGATCATACTAAGAACTTTTATTCTACTAGATCAAGATATTACCAAAAGGATCAAACTAAGAAAAACGGTAAAGATAAAAGTGATGGTGATACGATACCAGGGCACTCCCCCAAGCTTGGCAGTTGGCAAGGGGAGTGCCCATACCAGATATTCAATTCTTCTTTGTTGGTGGAGAAGGTGATGGTTTTGTTGATGGCGTAGGCTTCTTCCTTAATTTGCGCTTGAGGACAGATTTTTGGTCCCTTAGGTCATCGATCTCCTGCTCCAAGCTCAGTATCTTTTTGCATAGTTCCTGCTTGTTTTCCTACAAGAGGCGAAAAGGGATAAACTCGATCTTAGGTTTCTCTACTCTATCCGGGAGGCTTGACTTTTTGAACTCCACATGCATGTCCCCAGGTTGAGGTAGTGGGACTTCATCTTCATCTGAGCTCGTCTCCTCCTTTCCCTTGGGTTCATAGTCCTCTTCTTCTTCCGTAGTCCAACCACAATGCTCCACATCCCCATAGACCTTAGGATCTGCAAGGTAATCAACCACGTAGCTTTCTCCTTCCGAATCCTGGGACGACATGTTGCTCTATCTGCAGCAGGACAACTTGAAACAAAGACAAGAGATATTTGCGTGATACGGTGGTCAAAACCCCCGGGAGATTATATAATGAATTTTTGCTGACCAAAATATGTGTCGTGTACGAAAACGGAGTCCGGAGAGCACACGAGGTGCCCACGGGGTAGGGGGCGTGCCCAGGGGGGTAGGGCGCGGCCTCCAGCCTCGTGGAGCCCTCGTGTCCTTCCCGGACTACTTCTTATTTTTCTATTTTTCTAAATATTCCAAAACGGAGAAATATTGCCTTAAAAACTGTTTTGGAGTCGGTTTACTTACCGTACCACATACCTATTCCTTTTCGGAGTCTGAAACATTCCGGAAAGTGTCCCTTATGTATTCCTCCGAGGTTACGGTTTCAATAACATTGGTTTCAACATTTATGGGATTACCTGAGATATAATGTTTGATTCTTCGACCGTTCACCACCTTCGGATTTGTGCCTTCGAAGTTGTTGATTTTTATGGCACCGGAACGATAGACCTCCTCGATAACGTAAGGACCTTCCCATTTAGAGAGAAGTTTTCCTGCAAAAAAACTTAAACGAGAGTTGTAGAGCAATACATAATCACCTACTTTAAACTCACGCTTTTGTATTCTTTTGTCATGCCATCTTTTAACTTTTTCTTTAAACAACTTGGCATTTTCATAGGCTTGGGTTCTCCATTCATCAAGTGAGCTAATATCAAATAACCTCTTCTCACCGGCAAGTTTGAAATCATAATTGAGTTCTTTAATAGCCCAATATGCCTTGTGTTCTAGTTCGAGAGGTAAGTGACATGCTTTTCCATAAACCATTTTATACGGAGACATACCCATAGGATTTTTATATGCAGCTCTATAGGCCCATAATGCATCATCAAGTTTCTTGGACCAATTCTTTCTAGATCTATTAACAGTCTTTTGCAAAATTAATTTGAGCTCTCTATTACTCAATTCTACTTGACCACTAGACTGTGGGTGATAAGGAGATGCAATTCTATGATTAACATCATATTTAGCAAGCATTTTACGGAAAGCACCATGAATAAAAAACCACCATCAGTCATTAAATATCTAGGGACTCCAAATCTTGGAAAAATAACTTCTTTAAGCATTTTAATAGAAGTGTTATGATCAGCACTACTATTTGAAATAGCTTCTACCCACTTAGTAACGTAATCAACAGCAACTAAAATATGTGTATATCCATTAGAGGAAGGAAAAGGTCCCGTGTAGTCAAAGCCCCAAACATCAAATGGTTCAATAACGAGTGAATAATTCATAGGCATTTCTTGACGTCTACTAATATTACCAATTCTTTGACATTCATCACAAGATAAGACAAACTTACGGGCATCCTTGAAGAGAGTAGGCCAATAAAAACCAGATTGCAATACCTTATGTGCAGTTCTATCTCCAGCATGGTGTCCTCCATAAGCTTCGGAGTGACACTTGCGTAGGATCTGTTCCTGTTCATGCTCAGGTACACAACGTCTAATAACACCATCTACTCCTTCTTTATAAAGATGTGGGTCATCCCAAAAGTAATGCCTCAAATCATATAAGAACTTTTTCTTTTGCTGGTATGTGAAACTAGGTGGTATAAACTTAGCAACAATGTAATTAGCATAATCAGCATACCATGGAGCAGTATGAGAAGCAATTACTGAATGAAATATGCCCTAGAGGCAATAATAAAGTTATTATTTATTTCCTTATATCATGATAAATGTTTATTATTCATGCTAGAATTGTATTAACCAGAAACATAATACATGTGTGAATACATAGACAAACCGAGTGTCACTAGTATGCCTCTACTTGACTAGCTCGTTGATCAAAGATGGTTATGTTTCCTAACCATAGACATGAGTTGTCATTTGATTAACATGATCACATCATTAGGAGAATGATGTGATTGACTTGACCCATTCCGTTAGCTTAGCACTTGATCGTTTAGTTTGTTGCTATTCCTTTCTTCATGACTTATACATGTTCCTATGACTATGAGATTATGCAACTCCCGTTTACCGGAGGAACACTTTGTGTGCCACCAAACGTCACAACGTAACTGGGTGATTATAAAGGTGCTCTACATGTGTCTCCGAAGGTACTTGTTGGGTTGGCGTATTTCGAGATTAGGATTTGTCACTCCAATTGTCGAAGAGGTATCTCTGGGCCCTCTCGGTAATGCACATCATTTAAGCCTTGCAAGCATTGGAACTAATGAGTTAGTTGCGGGATGATGTATTACGGAACGATTAAAGAGACTTGCCGGCAATGAGATTGAACTAGGTATTGAGATACCGACGGTCGAATCTCGGGCAAGTAACATACCGATGACAAAGGGAACAACGTATGTTGTTATGCGGTCTGACCGATAAAGATCTTCGTAGAATATGTAGGAGCCAATATGAGCATCCAGGTTGTGCTATTGGTTATTGACCGGAGACGTGTCTCGGTCATGTCTACATAGTTCTCGAACCCGTAGGGTCCGCACGCTTAACGCTACGATGACAGTTATATTATGAGTTTTATGTTTTGATGTACCGAAGGTTGTTCGGAGTCCCGGATGTGATCACAGACATGACGAGGAGTCTCGAAATGGTCGAGACATGAAGATTGATATATTGGAAGCCTATGTTTGGATATCAGAAGTGTTCCGGGTGAAATCGGGATTTTACCGGAGTACCGGGAGGTTACCGGAACCCCCCGGGGGCTTAATGGGCCTACATGGGCCTTAGTGGAAAAGGAGGGAAGCTAAGGAAGTGTGGTGCGCACCCCCCAAGGCCCAAACCGAATTGGTTTAGGGAAAGGGGGCCGGCCCCCCTCTTTCCTTCTCCCCCCTCCAAAGTCCTAATCCAACTAGGAAAGGGGGAGTCCTACTCCCGGTGGGAGTAGGACTCCTCCTGGCGCGCCAATGCCCTGGCCGGCCGCACCCCCCCTTGCTCCTTTCTATACAAGGGTAGGGGGCACCCTAGAGACACAACATTAGATCATTGATCTCTAAGCCGTGTGCGGTGCCCCCCTCCACCATAGTCCACCTCGATAATACTGTAGCAGTGCTTAGGCGAAGCCCTGCGTCGGTAGAACATCAACATCGTCACCACGCCGTCGTGCTGAATAAACTCTCCCTCAACACTCGGCTGGATCGGAGTTCGAGGGACGTCATCGGGCTGAACGTGTGCTGAACTCGGAGGTGTCGTACGTTCGGTACTTGATCGGTCGGATCGTGAAGACGTACGACTACATCAACCGCGTTGTGCTAATGCTTCCGCTTTCGGTCTACGAGGGTACGTAGACAACACTCTCCCCTCTCGTTGCTATGCATCACCATGATCTTGCGTGTGCGTAGGAATTTTTTTGAAATTACTACGTTACCCAACTGTGGCATCCGAGCCAGGTTTTATGCGTAGATGTCATATGCATGAGTAGAACACAAGTGAGTTGTGGGCGATACAAGTCATACTGCTTACCAGCATGTCATACTTTGGTTCGGCGGTATTGTTGGATGAAGCGGCCCGGACCGACATTACGCGTACGCTTACGCGAGACTGGTTCTACAGACGTGCTTTGCACACAGGTGGCTGGCGGGTGTCAGTTTCTCCAACTTTAGTTGAACCGAGTGTGGCTACGCCCGGTCCTTGCGAAGGTTAAAACAACACCAACTTGACAAACTATCGTTGTGGTTTTGATGCGTAGGTAAGAACGGTTCTTGCTAAGCCCGTAGCAGCCACGTAAAACATGCAACAACAAAGTAGAGGATGTCTAACTTGTTTTTGCAGGGCATGTTGTGATGTGATATGGTTAAGACATGATGCTAAATTTTATTGTATGAGATGATCATGTTTTGTAACCGAAGTTATCGGCAACTGGCAGGAGCCATATGGTTGTCGCTTTATTGTATGCAATGCAATCGCCCTGTAATGCTTTACTTTATCACTAAGCGGTAGCGATAGTCGTGGAAGCATAAGATTGGCAAGACGACAACGATGCTACAATGGAGATCAAGGTGTCGCGCCGGTGACGATGGTGATCATGATGGTGCTTCGGAGATGGAGATCACAAGCACAAGATGATGATGGCCATATCATATCACTTATATTGATTGCATGTGATGTTTATCTTTTATGCATCTTATCTTGCTTTGATTGACGGTAGCATTATAAGATGATCCCTCACTAAAATTATCAAAGTATAAGTGTTCTCCCTGAGTATGCACCGTTGCGAAAGTTCTTCGTGCTGAGACACCACGTGATGATCGGGTGTGATAGCCTCTACGTTCAAATACAACGGGTGCAAAACAGTTGCACACGCGGAATACTCAGGTTAAAATGGACGAGCCTAGCATATAACAGATATGGCCTCGGAACAAAGGTTGAGCGTGAATCATATAGTAGATATGATCAACATAGTGATGTTCACCATTGAAACTACTCCATCTCACGTGATGATCAGACATGGTTTAGTTGATTTGGATCACGTGATCACTTAGAGGATTAGAGGGATGTCTATCTAAGTGGGAGTTCTTAAGTAATATGATTAATTGAACTTAAATTTATCATGAACTTAGTACCTCATAGTATCTTCCTTGTCTATGTTGATTGTAGATAGATGGCCCGTGCTATTGTTCCGTTGAATTTTAATGCGTTCCTTGAGAAAGCAAAGTTGAAAGATAATGGTAGCAATTACACGGACTGGGTCCGTAACTTGAGGATTGTCCTCATTGCTGCACAGAAGAGTTACATCCTGGAAGCACCGCTAGGTGTACCTCCTGCGCCAGCAACTGCAGACATTGTGAATGCCTGGCAGTTGCGTGTTGATGACTACTCGATAGTTCAGTGTGCCATGCTTTACGGCTTAGAACCGGGACTTCAACGACGTTTTGAACGTCATGGAGCATATGAGATGTTCCAGGAGTTGAAGTTAATATTTCAAGCAAATTCCCGGATTGAGAGATATGAAGTCTCCAATAAGTTTTATAGCTGCAAGATGGAGGAGAATAGTTCTGTCAGTGAACATATACTCATAATGTCTGGGTACCATAATCACTTGACTCAGCTGAGAGTTAATCTTCCGGTTGATAGTGTCACTGACAGAGTTCTTCAATCACTGCCACCAAGTTACAAGAGCTTTGTGATGAACTATAATGTGCAAGGGATGAATAAAACAATTCCCGAGTTCTTCGCAATGCTAAAGGCTGCGGAGGTAGAAATCAAGAAGGAGCATCAAGTGTTGATGGTCAAGAAAAAGGGCAAAGGGAAGAAGAAGGGGAACTTCAAGAAGAACAACAAGCAAGTTGCTGCTCAAGAGAAGAAACCCAAGTCTGGACCTAAGCCTGAAACTGAGTGCTTCTACTGCAAACAGACTGGTCACTGGAAGCGGAACTGCCCCAAGTATTTGGCGGATAAGAAGGATGGCAAGGTGAACAAAGGTATATGTGATATACATGTTATTGATGTGTACCTTACTAATGCTCGCAGTAGCACCTGGGTATTTGATACTGGTTCTGTTGCTAATATTATTTGCAACTCGAAACAGGGGCTACGGATTAAGCGAAGATTGGCTAAGGACGAGGTGACGATGCGCGTGGGAAATGGTTCCAAAGTCGATGTGATCGCGGTTGGCACGCTACCTCTACATCTACCTTTGGGATTAGTATTAGACCTAAATAATTGTTATTTGGTGCCAGCATTGAGCATGAACATTATATCTGGATCTTGTTTGATGCGAGACGGCTATTCATTTAAATCAGAGAATAATGCTTGTTCTATTTATATGAGTAATATCTTTTATGGTCATGCATCCGTGAAGAGTGGTCTATTTTTATTGAATCTCGATAGTAGTGACACACATATTCATAATGTTGAAGCCAAAAGATACAGAGTTGATAATGATAGTGCAACTTATTTGTGGCACTGCCGTTTAGGTCATATCGGTGTAAAGCGCATGAAGAAACTCCATACTGATGGACTTTTGGAACCACTTGATTATGAATCACTTGGTACTTGCGAACCGTGCCTCATGGGCAAGATGACTAAAACGCCGTTCTCCGGAACTATGGAGAGAGCAACAGATTTGTTGGAAATCATACATACAGATGTATGTGGTCCGATGAATGTTGAGGCTCGTGACGGATATCGTTATTTTCTCACCTTCACAGATGATTTAAGCAGATATGGGTATATCTACTTAATGAAGCATAAGTCTGAAACATTTGAAAGGTTCAAAGAATTTTAGAGTGAAGTTGAAAACCATCGTAACAAGAAAATAAAGTTTCTACGATCTGATCGTGGAGGAGAATATTTGAGTTACGAGTTTGGTCTACATTTAAAACAATGCGGAATAGTTTCGCAACTCACGCCACCCGGAACACCATAGCGTAATGGTGTGTCCGAACGTCGTAATCGTACTTTACTAGATATGGTGCGATCTATGATGTCTCTTACAGATTTACCGCTATCATTTTGGGGTTATGCTTTAGAGACGGCCGCATTAACGTTAAATAGGGCACCATCAAAATCCGTTGAGACGACGCCTTATGAACTGTGGTTTGGTAAGAAACCAAAGTTGTCGTTTCTGAAAGTTTGAGGCTGCGATGCTTATGTGAAAAAGCTTCACCCTGATAAGCTCGAACCCAAATCGGAGAAATGTGTCTTCATAGGATACCCAAAGGAGACTGTTGGGTATACCTTCTATCACAGATTCGAAGGCAAGACTTTTATTGCTAAATTCAGAGTTTTTCTAGAGAAGGAGTTTCTCTCGAAAGAAGTGAGTGAGAGGAAAGTAGAACTTGATGAGGTAACTGTACCTGCTCCCTTATTGGAAAGTAGTTCATCACAGAAAACAGTTTCTACGACACCTACACCAATTAGTGAGGAAGTTAATGATGATGATCATGAAACTTTAGATCAAGTTGTTACTGAACCTCGTAGATCAACCAGAGTAAGATCCGCACCAGAGTGGTACGATAATCCTGTTCTAGAAGTTATGTTACTAGACCATGATGAACCTACGAACTATGAAGAGCAATGGTGAGCCCAGATTCCGCAAAATGGCTTGAGGCCATGAAATCTGAGATGGGATCCATGTATGAGAACAAAGTGTGGACTTTGGTTGACTTGCCCGCTGATCGGCAAGCAATTGAGAATAAATGGATCTTCAAGAAGAAGACTGACGCTGACGGTAATGTTACTATCTACAAAGCTCGACTTGTTGCGAAAGGTTTTCGACAAGTTCAAGGGATTGACTACGATGAGACCTTCTCACCCGTAGCGATGTTTAAGTCTGTCCGAATCATGTTAGCAATTGCCGCGTTTTATGATTATAAAATACTAGTCATCAACCCGTGCACCTGCACGGGCTAGATATTTCTCCATTAAAAATGTATATGTAAGAATACCATTATACATTACTGCATATATACTTTGTAGGCATAAAACTGTAAATATAAAGCATGCTACATTTTAATCTACCATTTAATATTGCTTGATCTTGAAAATTGCAAGAATTTATTGAAGTAGGTAAGATGAATTTTAAACATCAAAATCTAAAATTTTAACTTAATGGCAAAAAAATCTATGCAATAGTAAGTATAATTTTACATGTATAATGGGATAATGTTTTCCTCTAAAGCGGTAGATGTTGTCAGTATAAATCCAGCTGTTTTTCACTTGGGCCGCAGTTATCATATAATCTCCATGATGACTACTTTTTGGATATAAAGGCATTTGAAATTTTGGCAGTAACCTTTATCTCATTTATAAGCTTTGTAAGCATTCCAGAACTTTTGCAACAATGGTGCCAAGCCTAGTGGATGTCAAAATAAATTATATTTTAGTATTTAATCTAATTATATTTCTTCTTATCATCTGTAAAATATGTGATGCTTGAAATGCTACATTGATTTAATTAAGGGTATCATCGCGAACCTCACTCTGTGGTCTCACCGCATTAAGAAGGTGAAGGACAGAGTTCACGCCTGCTTGAGGGACTTCTTTACTTCTCGCCTTGTCTAGTTTGTAAAAAATAAAAAATAAATGATATATGTTCAGGTGGGGAGTCTTTCCCCTTGTTGACAGTTTCAAAAAAAATAAAACTCTGTAACACTTAATTATATAACTCATATACATGCAGGGTAACAAAAATAGAACAATATATACTTCCCGGAGATAGGGAATCAAGATAATGCATGTGCTATCCTTACTTGACAGGCAACTATCAACTAAATGAGCACGATTATTTTCACTGTCATGTTACCTCGTCAAAAAAGAAAGCGAAGAACAGAAGAGTGTTCCAAGACATGATGGTGCAGCCTCCTGTGATCTTGCAAATAATTAGGGATGAAGTCGACCTCCTTTCTCTTGCTCTAATGTTCTAACCTGCTAGCTGTTGGCTGTTGGTTGTGCTTTCGGTAGCTCCTTTTCCCACTTTGGTCCCTTTTTTCTCTTCTGTAAATTGTTCCCCTGTGCCATCTATAATGCAAAAGTTGAGGTCCTGCTGGTTCAGATCAGAAATGTTACCTATTCAAATCAGATCATGGAAGTGAAATAGTGCAAAAACGGCAAGAGAAGAAATATAATCATATAGAAAATCAGACAATTGGATGCAGAATACATTACAGACTGTCATTTTGAAAAAGGACCAAACTGACTATGTATAATTAACTGTTCTTTTTGAGTAAGGGTAATAAATACACCTTTTGCTGTGAAAAAATGAAAGAAATATTGTCTGACTTGCTTTTTGTTAACAACAATTTTTAGCTCTTACACACAAAAGCATTACTGAACTGATGGTGTTAGTCGTACTTCAGCCTAACAAATGTAGGGACGATGACTTTGAGTAGGAAATAATTTTTGTAGGGAAAAATGCGTGGTATTTAATCTAACTTTACTCTGAACCTGATTCATAATATATCAAACTAACTTTCCTCCACTGTATACATGAAATTAGTACTTGGAAATTGGAGTGTTCTGATTATTTTTCAAACTTCAATATATTGGGAGTTGCGTGCTTCACCCCATAGAACAATAAATTGTGGAGTAGATGTAGCATGACTTACATTATTTTTCGGATGCACCACTGAAAATTTTGAGTAGCACTACTTAATCAAATCCCCAAATAGCCACATGTTTATGATGACCATTGTTTACTCTGAAACTAAGGATTTGATGTTTTTGTTTGTGAAATCAGAAATTTCAAGATAAAAAAAGTACTGCAATTTGACATATGAGAGATATAGAAGTAGACATAAATAAAGAGATTCTGAAAATCCTTACCTGTAATCGACACTCGATAGACATACAATAGAAGAGACGTATAAATGCATGAATGGTTAAAACTATAATATCTTGCACGTGCATGCAAATAGGTGGTCCATGTATCGAATGACTGGTCAATAATTATGTTGCCTCACGTGTGATTGGAAAGAGACACACTAAAGATACGACTGATAGAAGCTTAGTAATGTTGGTGTACAAAAACATAGAAGTATGGTCGGAGGGTCTTGACGGAACTGCTCGCATAGCCCTTTCTCTCTCTCTGTCTAGCCACTACATCCTGCATATTCTTGTGCATGACACATATTAGTTTTGATGAATCGAAAATTGAACCAATGATACATGCCGATACTGCATCCTCCAGTACCAACATAACCCAATGACACAGGCCAAGGAAAAACGCAACACACTGGAGTTTTTACATCCAATCAAACGCCTGGAAAGGTTACTAAATATATTGATGGACAATGCTCTGGCAATGCAATCCCATCATCCATCCGTGATTGTAGATTGCGTGATAGTGTCTGCCATGTGATTTATAGTCTCTCGTAATCTGATAGTTTCTACATCAAATTAGTAAATAGTATACATGGATCTGATGCGGAAAAGGTGATCAAGGTGCTTACCTGAGATCAGTGGAAGTCGTGTGAAAGCCGAGTAGAGGATGCAAGGTGCTGCTCAATGATATGGTAGATGTCTATGCCCATACGGAATCGATGACTCAAACATCGGTTGCTGCTGCTGTGGCTGGGCAAGGCGACTTCTCCATGTTGCCTTGGCTGAATCAAAGTATTAGAATATATGAAAACATGAATATCAGAGCTACAGAAATTCCTGGTTTCCAGAGAGACCTTGCAGGAGTACACGTAATTTAAGATACTAAGAATACACAGTGGAGGAACAGAACAATGGAATAGAACTTGTGTGCCATTGGCCGCAGCTCAAAGCCTCATGATGTTGTGTCACTGGCAGTTGCACATCCTCTCCTCCTTGTTATAAAGTTTATCACGACCTACCTAGGGCAGTTGATCTGTTGTTAATTTGACATCCTACCAATCTGCACCTCCGTCTGTTTCTCCTTCATCTCTGGTAAACTGGTCCGCCCATAACTCTAAACCAAGAAAACCATCCATTACATCACATGTCGTCTCTCAAAGCGTTGAAAGGAGGTGACAGGAGGAGGGCGAGAGGACCTTGGAGAAGAGTTAAGGACGACCTACCTGTATCAAAGTTCCATTGCTATACACCTCCACCAGTGAGCCAACCATCATGCAAAAATTGGCCTAAAAGCATAAAGAGAACAATGAGCACGATCCATGCATGTGGCAATCCAATTAATTTTACTTACTTGAAGTATTTCTGGCCGGCAGTGCAGAAGCAATCAGTCAAAGTTGTGTACATGCATGGGCTTGTTGAAGTTAGGGAGCCAGCTCTGTTTAAGGATAAACGTGTTGCTGCTGTACTAAGTGTCGGCCATCAGTAATTCATGAACGGAATTCTGCTTGCTTCGTCATCGTTTTCATAGGAAGTACTCGGTGGCATGGGGTTATGCTAACAAATTGTACACATCAACTAATTTCACCAGTTGATAACCAACTATCATCAAAACAGAAATATTAGGGATCAAATTGATGAAGAACGAACCTGAACCTGTGTTTGGAGGCGTCAGAGTTTGGAAGACTCCTTGATTCCTCCTGATGTATGGTCCTGCAGCATGATTTATGCCCTCTTGCACGGATATGGCCTCAAAAAGAACGTGACGGGACAAAGCTGAGGCGGAAAGTAGCTTCCCTGGGGCACAGGTGATTCAATGGCTGGAGATCAAGGGGATCAGGGAGAAGTTGGTTGGATTTTTGTAGATGGATTGCATCCCAGAAGTTTAGGATGTGAAAACTACATGTGACAGGAAAGGAAGATGATGATGAGGAGCGGCGCTAGGGTTGTCTTCCTGATGGGGAGGTGCCATATGCGAGGGAGATGTTCATTAGGGATCAAGCGAGACGTTTTCCCTTGGGCTGAGCGAGACGTTTCTTGGCAGCCTATGTAAAAGTTTTTTTTACAGGTCAAGATGGCGTGGGGGTGGGATATCGGGCCAGGACTCTTGCGGTACTTCATCAAACGGATGTAAATAGCTACTGTTTGATCGGACGGATAATTTCTTTCGTCTTGACAATTAACGTGAAGCCTCGATTAGTGCTTCCAATTAGTAAATATAAGATGGCAGATGGATGTCAAAACTGCATTCTTGAATGAATTTCTGAAAGAAGAGTTGTATATGATGCAACCGGAAGGTTTTGTCGATCCAAAGAGAGCTAACAAAGTGTGCAAGCTCCAGCGATCCATTTATGGACTGGTGCAAGCCTCTCAGAGTTTGAATAAACGCTTTGATAGTGTGATCAAAGCATTTGGTTTTATACAGACTTTTGGAGAAGCCTATATTTACAAGAAAGTGAGTGGGAGCTCTGTAGCATTTCTGATATTATATGTGGATGACATATTACTGATTGGAAATGATATAGAATTTCTGGATAGCATAAAGGGATACTTGAATAAGAGTTTTTCAATGAAAGACCTCGGTGAAGCTGCTTACATATTGGGCATTAAGATCTATAGAGATAGATCAAGACGCTTAATTGGACTTTCACAACGCACATACCTTGACAAAGTTTTGAAGAAGTTCAAAATGGATCAAGCAAAGAAAGGGTTCTTGCCTGTGTTACATGGTGTGAAGTTGAGTAAGACTCAATGCCCGACCACTGCAGAAGATAGAAAGAAAATGAAAGATGTTCCCTATGCTTCAGCCATAGGCTCTATCATGTATGCAATGCTGTGTACCAGACCTGAGGTGTGCCTTGCTATAAGTCTAGCAGGGAGGTATCAAAATAATCCAAGAGTGGATCACTGGACAACGGTCAAGAACATCCTGAAATACCTGAAAAGGACTAAGGATATGTTTCTCATTTATGGAGATGACAAAGAGCTCATCGTAAATGGTTACGTTGATGCAAGCTTTGACACTGATCCGGACGATTCTAAATCGCACACCGGATATGTATTTACATTGAACGGTGGAGCTGTCAGTTGGTGCAGTTCTAAACAAAGCGTCGTGGCGGGATCTACATGTGAAGCGGAGTACATAGCTGCTTCGGAAGCAGCAAATCAAGGAGTCTGGATGAAGGAGTTCATATCCGATCTAGGTGTCATACCTAGTGCACCGGGTCCAATGAAAATGTTTTGTGACAATACTGGAGCAATTGCCTTAGCGAAGGAATCCAGATTTCACAAGAGAACCAAGCACATCAAGAGACGCTTCAATTCCATCCGAGATCTAGTCCAGGTGGGAGACATAGAAATTTGCAAGATACATACGGATCTGAATGTTGCAGACCCGCTGACTAAGCCTCTTCCACGAGCAAAACATGATCAGCACCAAGGCTCCATGGGTGTTAGAATCATAACTGTGTAATCTAGATTATTGACTCTAGTGCAAGTGGGAGACTGAAGGAAATATGCCCTAGAGGCAATAATAAAGTTATTATTTATTTCCTTATATCATGATAAATGTTTATTATTCATGCTAGATGTATTAACCGGAAACATAATACATGTGTGAATACATAGACAAACAGAGTGTCACTAGTATGCCCCTACTTAACTAGCTCGTTGATCAAAGATGGTTATGTTTCCTAACCATAGACATGAGTTGTCATTTGATTAACGGGATCACATCATTAGGAGAATGATGTGATTGACTTGACCCATTCCGTTAGCTTAGCACTTGATCATTTAGTTTGTTGCTATTGCTTTCTTCATGACTTATACATGTTCCTATGACTATGAGATTATGCAACTCCCGTTTACCGGAGGAACACTTTGTGTGCCACCAAATGTCACAATGTAACTGGGTGATTATAAAGGTGCTCTACAGGTGTCTCCGAAGGTACTTATTGGGTTGGCGTATTTTGAGATTAGGATTTGTCACTCCGATTGTCGGAGAGGTATCTCTGGGCTCTCTCGGTAATGCACATCACTTAAGCCTTGCAAGCATTGCAACTAATGAGTTAGTTGCGGGATGATGTATTACGGAACGAGTAAAGAGACTTGCTGGTAACGAGATTGAACTAGGTATTGAGATACCGACGATCGAATCTCGGGCAAGTAACATACCGATGACAAAGGGAACAACGTATGTTGTTATGCGGTCTGACGGATAAAGATCTTTGTAGAATATGTAGGAGCCAATATGAGCATCCAGGTTCCGCTATTGGTTATTGACCGGAGACGTGTCTCGGTCCTGTCTACATAGTTCTCGAACCCGTAGGGTCCGCACACTTAACGCTACGATGATAGTTATATTATGAGTTTTATGTTTTGATGTACCAAAGGTTGTTCGGAGTCCCGTATGTGATCATAGACATGACGAGGAGTCTCGAAATGGTCGAGACATGAATATTGATATATTGGAAGCCTATGTTTGAATATCGGAAGTGTTCCGGGTGAAATCAGGATTTTACCGGAGTACCGGGAGGTTACCGGAACCCCCCGGGGGCTTAATGGGCCTACATGGGCCTTAGTGGAAAAAAGGGAAGCTAAGGAAGTGTGGGGCGCGCCCCCCAAGGCCCAAATCGAATTGGTTTAGGGCAAAGGGGGCGGCCCCCCTCTTTTCCTCTTCCCCCCCTCCCAAGTCCTAATCCAACTAGGAAAGGGGAGAATCCTACTCCCGGTGGGAGTAGGACTCCTCCTGGCGCGCCTATGCCCTGGCCGGCCGCACCCCCCCTTGCTCCTTTATATACAGGGGCAGGGGGGCACCCTAGAGACACAACATTAGATCATTGATCTCTAAGCCGTGTGCGGTGCCCCCCTCCACCATAGTCCACCTCGATAATACTGTAGCGGTGCTTAGGCGAAGCCCTGCGTCGGTAGAACATCAACATCGTCACCACGCCGTCGTGCTGACGAAACTCTCCCTCAACACTCGGCTGGATCGGAGTTCGAGGGACATCATCGGGCTGAACGTGTGCTGAACTCAGAGGTGCCGTACGTTCGGTACTTGATCGGTCGGATCGTGAATACGTACGACTACATCAACCGCGTTGTGCTAATGCTTCCGCTTTCGGTCTACGAGGGTACGTAGACAACACTCTCCCCTCTCGTTGCTATGCATCACCATGATCTTGCGTGTGCGTAGGAATTTTTTTGAAATTACTACGTTACCCAACATTTATGACATTTAATTGCTCATCAGGAAAGCTATCATCAATAGGAAGTGGGTCATCAAGCACATTTTCTAACCTAGACAAGTTGTCTGCAACGGGGTTCTCAGCTCCCTTTCTATCAACAACATGCAAATCAAATTCTTGTAGCAAGAGAACCCATCTAATAAGTCTAGGTTTAGCATCTTTCTTTTCCATAAGATATTTAATAGCGGCATGATCAGTGTGAATAGTTACTTTAGAATCAACAATATAAGGTCTGAACTTATCACAAGCAAATACAACTGCTAAAAATTCTTTTTCAGTAGTAGCATAATTTCTTTGAGCATTGTCTAGGGTTTTACTAGCATATTGAATAACATTTAATTTCTTATCAACTCTTTGCCCTAGAACAGCACCTACAGCATAATCTCTAGCGTCACACATAATTTCAAAGGGTAAATTCCAATCAGGTGGCTGAACAATAGGTGCAGAGATTAATGCTTTCTCAAGTATTTCAAACGCTTCTACACAATCATCATCAAAGACAAATGGTATATATTTTTGTAATAAATTAGTCAGAGGCCGAGAAATTTTTGAGAAGTCCTTAATGAACCTCCTATAAAGTCCGACGTGACCAAGGAAACTTCTTATACCTTTGATGTCCTTGGGACATGGCATCTTCTCAATAGCATCAACCTTCGCTTTATCAACTTCAATACTTCTTTCAGAAACTTTGTGCCCCAAGACAATACCTTCATTAACCATAAAGTGGCACTTTTCCCAATTCAAGACAAGATTAGTTTCTTCACGTCTCTGCAAAACTCGATCAAGGTTGCTCAAGCAATCATCAAAAGAAGATCCATAGACAGAGAATTCGTATATGAAAACCTCACAAATCTTTTCACAAAAGTCAGAGAATATAGCCATCATGCATCTTTGAAAGGTAGCAGGTGCATTACATAAACTAAAAGGCATACGTCTATAAGCAAAAGTACCAAAAGGGCAAGTAAAAGTAGTCTTTGATTGATCTTTGGCTAACACAGGTATTTGAGAGAAACCAGAATAACCATCTAGAAAGCAAAAATGTGTATGTTTGGATAATCTTTCTAGCATTTGATCGATAAAAGGTAAGGGGTAATGATCCTTTTTAGTGGCCTTGTTTAATTTGCGAAAATCAATTACCATCATATAACCTGTAATAATTCTTTGACGAATCAATTCATCTTTATCATTAGGAACGACAGTAATACCTCCGTTCTTAGGGACACAATGGACAGGACTTACCCACTGACTATCAGCAACGGGATAGATTATACCTGCCTCAAGGAGGTTTAGCATTTCCTTTCTTACCACTTCTTTCATTTTAGGATTCAGTCGTCGTTGATGATCACGAACTGGTTTAGCATCTTCTTCCAAATTAATTTTATATTGACATAGAGTGGGACTAATGCCCTTAAGATTATCAAGAGTATACCCAATAGCAGCACGGTGCTTCTTCAGAGTTTTCAATAATCTCTCTTCCTCATGCTTTGAAAGGTTAGCACTAATAATAACAGGATATATCTTTTTCTCATCAAGATAAGCATATTTAAGAGTATCAGGTAACGGTTTAAGCTCAAACACGGGATCACCCTTGGGTGGAGGAGGATTCCCTAGGATTTCAATAGGTAAATTGTTTTTAAGAGTAGGTTCCTGTTTAAAGAATACTTCATCTATTTCTCTTCTTTCATTCGTAAACATATCATTTTCATGGTCTAGAAAATATTGTTCTAAAGGATCACTAGGAGGTACGGCAATAGAAGCAAGACCAATAATTTCATCCTTACTAGGTAATTCTTCTTCACGGTGTTGTCTACTAAATTTAGAGAAATTAAATTCATGAGTCATATCATCTAAACCGGTAGTAACAACATCCCTTTTGCAATCTATGGTAGCATTAACATTGTTCAGGAAAGGTCTGCCAAATATAATGGGACCAAAGCTATCTTGTGGGGAACCAAGAACAAGAAAATCAGCAGGATATTTAGGTTTCCCACACAAGACTTCAACATCTCTAACAATTTCCATTGGTGAAATAGTATCTCTATTAGCAAGTTTAATTGTGACATCAATATCTTCTATTTCAATAGGTGCAATATCATGCATGATTTCTCTATATAGGCTAATAGGTATTGCACTAGCACCGGAACCCATATCACATAAGCCATGATAACAATGATCTCCTATTTTAACAGAAATAACAGGCATTCCTACCACAGGTCTAGGTTTATCTTTAGCACAAGGTTTACCAATTCTAGCAGTTTCATCACAGAAATAAATAACATGCCCATCAATATTATCAGACAAGAGATCTTTAACAATAGCAATATCAGGTTCAACTTTAATTTGCTCAGGAGGTGCATAAGTTTTAATATTGCTTTTACGAACCACAGTTGAAGCTTTAGCATGATCCTTTATCCTAAAAGGGAAAGGTGGTTTCTCAACATAAGAAGTAGGAACAATTGGATCATTATAAGTGACAGTCTTTTCTTCAACTTTAATAGGTGCAGCTACTTTTACTTCTATGGGAGGATGATATTTAAACCACTTCTCCTTGGGGAGATCAACATAAGTAGCAAAAGATTCATAGAAAGAAGCTACCATCTCAGAGTCAAGTCCATATTTAGTGCTAAATTTACGGAAAGCATCGGTATCCATAAAAGATTTAACACAATCAAAACTAGGTGTCATACCTGACTTCTTACCTTTGTCGAGGTCCCAATCTTCAGAGTTGTGTTTAATTCTTTCCAATAAATCCCATTTAAATTCAATAGTCTTCATCATAAAAGAGCCAACACAAGAAGTATCAAGCATGGTGCGATTGCTATCAGAAAGCCTAGCATAAAAATTTTGAATAATCATTTTTCTTGAGAGCTCATGATTGGGGCATGAATATAACATTGATTTAAGCCTCCCCCAAGCTTGAGCGATGCTTTCTCCTTTGCGAGGCCAAAAATTATATATATAATTGCGATCACGATGAACAAGATGCATATGATAAAACTTCTGATGAAATTCCAATTTCAATCATTTGTAATTCCAAGACCCCATATCATCACATAGCCTATACCATGTCGATGCATCTCCCTTCAAAGATAAAGGGAAGACCTTCTTCTTAACAACATCTCCGGGTACACCTGCAAGCTTAAATAATCCACAAACTTCATCCACATATATTAGATGCTCATCAGGATGTTTTGTTCCATCTCCTAAAAAAGGATTAGCTAGCGGTTTCTCTATCATACCCGAAGGAATTTCAAAGCAGACATTCTCATTTTCAGTAGGTTCAGTAGGTTGAGGAGCAACTCTTTGCTCTACTGGTCGGGGTGAAGATACCCCGAACAAGCCCCTCAGAGGATTACTTTCCATAGTAACAAGTGACAGTAAATTTCAGCACACTATATAAATTTTTCCTTACCAAATTCCACCTACCAAAGGCGCTTCACTCCCCGACAACGGCGCCAGAAAAGAGTCTTGATGACCCACAAGTATAGGGGATCTATCGTAGTCCTTTTGATAAGTAAGAGTGTCGAACCCAACAAGGAGCAGAAGGAAATGATAAGCGGTTTTCAGCAAGGTATTCTCTGCAAGTACTGAAATAAGTGGTAACAGATAGTTTTGTGATAGGATAATTTGTAACGAGCAACAAGTAACAAAAGTAAATAGAGTGCAGCAAGGTGGCCCAATCCTTTTTGTAGCAAAGGACAAGCCTGGACAAACTCTTATGTAGAGAAAAGCGCTCCCCGAGGACACATGGGAATATCGTTAAGCTAGTTTTCATCACGTTCATATGATTCGCGTTCGGTACTTTGATAATTTGGTATGTGGGTGGACCGGTGCTTGGGTACTGCCCTTACTTGGACAAGCATCCCACTTATGACTAACCTCTATTACAAGCATCCGCAACTACAACAAAAGTATTAAGGTAAACCTAACCATAGCATGAAACATATGGATCCAAATCAGCCCCTTACGAAGCAACGCATAAACTAGGGTTTAAGATTTTGTCACTCTAGCAACCCATCATCTACTTATTACTTCCCAATGCCTTCCTCTAGGCCCAAATAATGGTGAAGTGTCATGTAGTTGACGTTCACATAACACCACTAGAGGAGAGACAACATACATCTCATCAAAATATCGAACGAATACCAAATTCACATGACTACTAATAGCAAGACTTCTCCCATGTCCTCAGGAACAAATGTAACTACTCACAAAGCATAAACATGTTCATAATCAAAGGGGTATTAATATGCATATAGGATCTGAACGTATGATCTTCCACCAATTAAACCAACTAGCATCAACTACAAGGAGTAATTAACACTACTAGCAACCTACTAGCACCAATCCCGGACTTGGAGACAAGAATTGGATACAAGAGATGAACTAGAGTTTTGAGAGATGGTGCTAATGAAGATGTTGATGGAGATTGCCCTCTCCCGATGAGAGGAGCGTTGGTGATGACGATGGCGATGATTTGCCCCTCCGGGAGGGAAGTTTCCCCAGCAGAACAGCTCCGCCAGAGCCCTAGATTGGTTTCGCCAAGGTTCCGCCTCGTGGCGGCGGAGTTTCGTCCGAGAAGATGGCTTCTTAATTTTTTCCATCGAAAGACTTCATATAGCAGAAGATGGCCACCGGAGGGCCACCAGGGGGCCCACGAGGTAGGGGGCGCGCCCAGGGGGTACGACGCCCCCCACCCTCGTGGGCAGGGTGTGGCCCCCCTGGTGAATCTCTTCCGCTGAGTATTTTTTATATATTCTGAAAACGTCTTCCGTGAAGTTTCAAGACTTTTGGAGCTGTGCAGAATAGGTCTCTAATATTTGCTCCTTTTCCGGCCCAGAATCCCAGCTGCCGCCATTTTCCCTCTTTATGTAAACCTTGTAAAATAAGAGAGAATATGCATAATTATTGTGACATAATGTGTAATAACAACCCATAATGCAATAAATATCGATATAAAAGCATGATGCAAAAGGACGTAACACCTACTCACTCACATTGATATCTATTGATGGGTGTCGGTGTCAAAACCGGCGGATCTCGGGTAGGGGGTCCTGAACTGTGCGTCTAGGCGGATGGTAACAGGAGACAAGGGACACAATGTTTTTACCCAGGTTCGGGCCCTCTCGATGGAGGTAAAACCCTACTCCTGCTTGATTAATATTGATGATATGGGTAGTAAAAGAGTAGATCTACCACGAGATCAAAGAGGCTAAACCCTAGAAGCTAGCCTATGGTCTGATTGTTGTTCGTCCTATGGACTAAAACCCTCCGGTTTATATAGACACCGGAGAGGGCTAGGGTTACACAGAGCCGGTTACAATGGGAGGAGATCTACATATCCGTATTGCCAAGCTTGCCTTCCACGCCAAGGAAAGTCCCATCCGGACACGGGACGAAGTCTTCAATCTTGTATCTTCATAGTCCGAGAGTCCGGCCAAAGGTTATAGTCCGGCTATCCGGACACCTCCTAATCCAGGACTCCCTCAGTAGCCCCTGAACCAGGCTTCAATGACGACGAGTCCGGCGCGCAGATTGTCTTCGGCATTGCAAGGCGGGTTCCTCCTCCGAATACTTCATAGAAGATTTTGAACACAAGGATAGTGTCCGACTCTGCAAAATAAGTTCCACATACTATCGTAGAGAGAATAATATTTACACAAATCTAATCTGCTGACATATTCCGTAGCGTGTCATCACGCCACAGCCAAGCCTTTATTTGAACCGTTTTTACTGTCCCACCTCAGCGCGTTTTGCGAGGCGGTTTCCTTGGCACGTCTTGTCGAAGCAGAGATCATGTCCCCTTATCCCGGGATTCGCATCAATACGGGCGTGGGTAACCCAACCGCGCCATTGATTACGGTGCTTGGGAGATAAGCGAGTTTTACCAGGCTGGTGGGGACGCATAGTTTCGTCCGCCCATATAAGGGGATAAGGACCCGCCTTTTCCATCCACGCCTTCTTCCTCCTTTGCTCATCCATTTTTGCGCACTCAAGCTACAGCGCTCAAGTCCGCATTCCCCACCTCAACCTTCTCCAGCCATGTCCGGAGCGGGAGGCAAGTGGATGGTCTCCTCCATTACAGAGGGACACATCAAGAAACTGAGGAAAGTCGGGTACTTGTCTGACGACATCGCGCACCGGCTTCCAGACGAGGGGCAGCTCATCCCCACCCCCAGGCCCCATGAGAGGGTGGTGTTCCTCACCCATTTCCTCCGCGGACTAGGCTTCCCTCTCCACCCATTTGTCCGGGGACTCATGTTCTACTATGGCCCGGACTTCCATGATCTGGCCCCGAACTTCATCCTCAACATCTTGGCGTTCATCGTCGTGTGCGAGGCCTTCCTCTGCATCCAACCCCACTTCGGCCTATGGCTGAAGACCTTTAATGTCAAGCCGAAGGTAGTGGGCGGCCGCCAGGCGGAGTGCGGAGGCGCCATGGTGGGCAAGATGCCCAACGTCCTATGGCTCGAGGGCTCCTTCGTGGAGACCATAAAGGAGTGGCAATCAGGGTGGTTCTACATCACCGAGCCGCATGACCCTGAATGGGTCGCAGCCCCCGAGTTTTGATCCGGAATCCCTATGCGGCTCACCTCCTGGAAAGAGAAGGGCCTACCGTGGGGTAAAAAGGAGAGCCGACCGGACTCCAAACATGCGTCCAAAACCTGGTGAGCAAGAAGCTCAAACTTGTTAACGTAGTCCAGGTCATGCTCATCCGCCGGATCCTCCCGTGCCAACAACGGGATTTCAGCTTGTGGGAGTTCAACCCGGCCCAACACCGAACTCTGAGCAGGCTCTTCAACACAACGTACGAAGATGCCTGGAAGGTGCTATTCAAGGGCGCCGAGGCTCCCACATCCGCTACCGAGGATCGCGGATTCAGCGCGCAGCGTCAAGCCAATGCGGTAAGCTGTTTTTACCTCTTACATGATATTTGTCTTTCATAGTTTGACTCTATGCGGGATCTAAGTCCCCATGCCTTTGACAGGACTGGCAGAGGACGGCCGAACAGATCAACTGTCCGGCTCCTTTGCCCGAAGACCCAGTGGACGCCGGCTTGGCGGAGCTGCTGGTTCCGGCACCTTACGTGGTGCCGGAGAAGAAGGCCAAGAAGAAGGCCACGGGAACCCGGAAGAGTTCCCGGCGCCCGGTGGAGTCAGACTCATCGTCCGATGACTCCGAGGCGCACTCCTCCCACAAAGACGAGGAGGAGGAAAGAGAGGTTTCTTCCTCAGCAGGGGGAGAAAAGAAAAGGAAGGCCGCCCCAACTGGGAAGGCCGGAGGGTCCAAGAAAGGGAGGACCCTCCCTACGGACTACTCCACCAACGCCGACGATGGCGAAGAGGAGTGGCCGCTCAGGGCCAAGCCCCTGGCAAAATCGTAAGTATTCGGATACCTGAGTGACTCATGGCGTTCCTTTATTGCACAGCTTCTCCTGACGCCGAATATAATTATGCAGTCCGCCCAAAGCCCGGCTCGACGTGTCGTCGAGCGGCTCCCTGGATTCGTCGGATGTGAATAGTTTTTCACTTCCGACCGCTACCTCCCCCGCCCTACGGATGACGCCGAGGTGTTGTCCCAAAAGGTTCCAAGCCAGGAGGAGGTGGTCCTGGAGGCGCCGCAGGGCGACCTCCCGGACTCCAGGCGCAAAGGGGAAAAAACCCAAGGGCTCCAAGTCCGGCCTTGGGCCGGACACCGCACTGGAACCTTCAATGGTTCCGGAGTCCGGCAGGCGGCCCCCTAGTAAGAAGGGCAAGCCTACGACGCCGGTGAACTCCGTCCAACCGGAGGCACCGGATAATTTGCTAGAGGTGCTTAACGGTGCCTCCATCGACGAGGAGCACCGCACTATTATGAGTGCGGTGATCCAGAAGGTTCAGTCTGCCAAAAGCGGGCTGACTGAAGCTTGTGCCAGCCTGCTAACAGGCTTTGGGGTATGTGAAAAATATGTGAAAATATTACTGCATAGACAGTAGCCCCTGATGCTCTGTTTGGCGTTCGGAAAGAAAAGCCGAATAGAGGATCTAACAATATTCGTAGGAGTCTAACATAATTAAGTCAATATGCGTATGCAGGCTTCGCTGCTGGCCTCTGCCGCACTGACTGCGGAGGTGGATGCGATGAAGCAGAGCCTCGAGCGGTCCGAGCAAGAGCTCGGCCTTGCTAAAAAGGAGCTCGAGGAAAAAGAAGGTAAGTAATGCCTTGTGGAGTATATTTCAAAAGATGCAGCTGCAAAAAATGACAGGATCGCTATTGGTGTCCTAGGGGCCACGACTGAGGTGGCGACCCTTAAGCAAGCGCTTTCCGAGGCCGAAAATAAGGCGGCCACGGAGCGCACCGAGCGGGGGAAACATGAGGCGTGGGTTGGCGAGGTGCAGCAAGAGCTCCAGGCTCTCATGAAAAAACATGAGAGTTTGGAGTTTGACTCAAAGACGCGAGAGTCCGAGCTCGTGGCGGCCCTTGAAAGCGCCAAGTCTGCCAAGGCCGAATCCCAGAAAGCCCTCCAGGAAGTTGAGGCGATGAAGAAGATAGCAGTGGGTAAGGCATTCTTTATGCAAAGCAAGCACGTGAAAGTGAATTACTTGTTACTTACCTGAATCCGGAGCTCTCCAGGAGCATTCGCGGATTTGCCCCGTAGCGTGTCAGATGCCGCCGCCTTCTACCGGGCCGAGGAGGGAAGCTCGACGGATAAGGTGTTCTGGTCTCAGTATGCTGAGGCCGGACACTCGGTGCCCTTAAGCGACCAGCTGAAGCAACTGGTCGAGCTCCATAAGGTGGTCGAATAGGCCATGAAGGGCCTTATAGTTCGGCTATGGCCTGGAGAGGCCCTGCCTGTGAGCTACTTCGGGCTGGTGAGGCGGCTGGTGGATGCCTGTCCGTGGCTTGAAGTCGTCAAGCGCTCCGTCTGCATCGAAGGTGCCCGTAGGGCGCTTGCCCGTGCTAAAGTGCACTGGGGCAAGATGGATGCGGAGAAGCTTGTGAAGGACGGGCCACCGCAAGGCAAGAAGCATCGCCACCCTGAGATGTATTATGAGGGCGTCATGAAGGGCGCCCTCCTTGTGGCAGACGAATGTTCCAAAGATGTAATATTTGAGTGAACTTGTTCGTTTTATCCTGTGTGCTGAAAACTTGTTCATATGCGCTATGCAACGCTTGTTTTAATTTAAAATATTACCTTCTATGCGGCCGTTTATCGAGTCTGAGAGATGGTGAGTCGTCGGCTTCTGCCCCCATGCCACGAGTGCTGGGGTGTTCGGGATAAACCTGAGCACTCTTTTTCCCATTCTTGGGTCCTTCGAGGGAGGTGCTCAGCACAACGAACAAGGCAATCGGACTATAATGCGTTATCACTCTCACTTAGCCAGAGAATTCTATAATTTTAAATTTCGGCAAAGCCCCTAGTGTTCGGAAGACCGAGTTCGGGGCGCTATACACGCCTAGGCCGGACAAAGCCGACTCCTCGCTCTAAGCGGCATAAGTCTTTAGGGACTCGAAACCTCCCGAACAGTGACCAGCTCTCGCCCTATCATGACAGTCAGTTTTAGCTTTCTCTACTGATGTGCTTAGCCCAGCTCAACCGGGACACAATCGCAGTAGTTCTCCCAGCGCTACCTTAGCCGATATAGCGGAACGTAAGGTACCAAAACATGGGAGCCGGGCAAACCCAACTATTGACCAAAGACATGATTCGGAGCTGATGCATATAATGCTATAAGTTCGAAGGGCCACACTTTGTGAAAGTGTTCGGACTTCTCACGCCGTATTATGGGGTGCTTGAGCCCCTGGCGTATGGACCGTATCAAAGTGTATGGGTGCTAAATGTCATAACTGAACATATGTATTGAAAAAGAAATGAATAGAGAATGCAATAATAAGCTGAAGCTAGGCATTGTTTATTTTAAAAGGCTGCTGTGAAAGCAGAACGATACAAATAGTGCGATAAGCAAGAGATGGGACTATTTGACATGTCCCCCTCCAGGGGCGAGCTGCGAGACGGTATGTAAGATAGGTATTTTGCTCGTTATAGAGACCACCTGGGAATTCGACGTAGCTTTCTGCCTCCTTGGTTGTTGCATCGTGTGTTCGGCGATTGTACTGCCGGACAGGCCTTCTGAAGAGTGGAGTCCTAAAAGTAGGAAATAATGACAAAATCGGGAGCCCCTAGTGCGGTTGAGCCGCATTTTTGGGCGTGCCGTGGTCGTGCCCCTCCCCCTGTGCCCATGGTATTTTCAGAGCGTAGTTATGTACACGTAGTACTGATTTCGCAGTTTCGCGAGGGCTGGGGTTGGGTCCGTATTGCTACGCTTGCTCGGGACGTGCCAGGCGGTCTTGTTGTAGGTTACTCCGGGCGTGCTTGACGGTGTCCGGACGTTTAATAGCCGGACTAGAGAATTGCCTTGAGAGGCTGCTTTGTACTTCCGCTGCGAGGGCCGCCGTGTGCTCCTCCGTTCGGAGAGAGCGTTCGGTGTTTCCATTGACCGTAATGACTCCTCGAGGGCCTGGCATCTTGAGCTTGAGATATGCGTAGTGCGGCACCACATTGAACTTTGCAAATGCAGTTCGTCCGAGCAGTGCGTGATAGCCACTGCAGAACGGGACTATGTCGAAGATTAACTCCTCGCTTCGGAAATTATCCGGGGATCCGAAGACCACTTCAAGTGTAACTGAGCCTGTACAGTTGGCCTCTACACCTGGTATGACGCCTTTAAAGATTGTTTTTGTGGGTTTAATCCTTGAGGGATCTATGCCCGTTTTCCGCACTGTATCCTGATAAAGCAGGTTCAGGCTGCTGCCGCCGTCCATAAGGACTCTAGTGAGGTGAAATCCATCAATGATTGGGTCTAGAACCAATGCGGCGAATCCGCCATGGCGGATGCTAGTGGGGTGGTCCCTTCGATCAAAAGTGATCGGGCAGGAGGACCATGGGTTGAACTTTGGGGCGACTGGCTCCAACGCGTATACGTCCCTGAGTGCACGCTTCCGCTCCCTTTTGGGGATGTGGGTTGCGTATATCATGTTCACCGTCCGCACTTGTGGGGGGAAGCCCTTCTGTCCACTATTGTTCGGCGGCCAGGGCTCTTCGTCCTCGTCGCTATGCAGCCCGTTGTCTCTGTTTTCGGCATTTAACTTGCCGGCCTGCTTGAACACCCAGCAATCCCTGTTGGTGTGATTGGCTGGTTTTTTGGGGGTGCCATGTATCTGGCACGAGCGATCGAGTATACGGTTCAAACTGGACGGGCCCGGAGTGTTCCTCTTAAATGGCTTTTTCCGCTGACCGGGCTTAGAGCCTCTGAATCCGGCATTAACTATCGTATCTTCAACGTTGTCGCTGTTAATGCGGCGCTTGTGCTTGTTGCGACGCGATCTGCCATTGCTGTCCTTGGTATCCGAATTACCAGGGCTCTTGGTCATGTTATTGCTACGAGCCAGCCAGTTGTCTTCTGTCGCGCAAAAGCGGGTCATGAGTGTCGTGAGGGCTGCCATAGATTTCGGACTTTTCCTGTCCAAGGTGCCGGGTAAGCCACTCGTCATGGATGTTATGCTTGAAGGCTGCTAGGGCCTCTGCGTCCGGACAGTCGATGATTTGATTTTTCTTGGTTAGGAACCGTGTCCAGAATTGTCTGGCAGATTCTTCTGGCTGCTGAATTATATGGCTCAGGTCATAGGCGTCTGGTGGTCGCACATAAGTGCCCTGGAAATTGTCGAGGAATGCGGCTTCCAGGTCCTCCCAACAACCAATTGATTCTGCTGGCAGGCTGTTAAGCCAATGCCGAGCTGGTCCTTTAAGTTTGAGTGGGAGGTATTTGATGGCGTGTAGATCATTGCCACGGGCCATGTGGATATGAAGGAGATAGTCCTTGATCCATACGCAGGATCTGTTGTGCCATCGTATGATTCAATGTTTACGGGTTTGAAACCCTTTGGAATTTGATGATCCATTAATTCATCTGTGAAGCATAGTGGGTGGGCGGCGCCTCTGTACTGGGCTATATCACGATGTAGCTCAAATGAGCTTTGTCTGCTGTGTTCGGCCCGGCCGGATTTACTGTATCCGGTGTGACAGTTATCATCTCGTGTCGTGGGGCGCCCGCGCGATCCGTAGATCGATCTTGTTTGCCTTGCCCTGTCTTCCAACATATCTCGCAGGTCTAGCACATTTCCCCGTGCCTTGGTATTTTTTGAGCAACGCAGGGGTGCGGCTTGAGTGGAGGGCCGGGAGGACTCTCTATCGCGGCTGTGAGGTGGCCGGTCAGCCGCATCATGCGCTGGTGATGTAGGCTTAAGTGCTTCCTCCTCTAAACGGGGTAGCAACCTGCGCTTTGGGTAGCTCTTGGAGGGGCGTTCGAGTTCGTATTCCTCGGCCGCAAGGACTTCTGTCCATCTGTCGGCTAGCAAGTCTTGATCAGCTCTAAGCTGTTGTTGTTTCTTCTTAAGGCTACTCGTCGTGGCCATAAGCCTGCGCTTAAAGTGCTCTTGTTCGACGGGATCCTCAGGCACGACAAATTCCTTGTCGCCGAGGCTTGCCTCGTCTTCAGAGGGAGGCATGTAATTATCATCCTCTTCTTCTCTGTCTGCCGCTCTCTCAGGGGGGCTAGCTTCTCCATCCTCCTGCGCTAAATCTTGCTGGAGGGAATTGTCTTCGGCACTGTCCGGGGTGTTATTATCTCCCGTGCCGGCATCACCGTTTTTGCTTTGGCGGGACTTAGAGCGGCGCCGCTGACACCGGTGCTTGGGTTGCTTCTGGGAGGGGTCATCCCCCGTTGTTTCGTCGCCATTGCCTTCTTTGGGTGTATCCACCATATATATGTCATATGACGAGGTGGCTTTCCAGTGCCCTATAGGTGCTGGTTCATGTTCGTCTCCTACATCGTCGTCCATACCGTCGATGTCTTCGGAGTCGAAGTCGAGCATGTCGGTTAAATCATCGACAGTGGCTACAAAGTGGGTGGTGGGTGGGCGTCGAATTTCTTCGTCGTCCGCATCCCAATCCTGTTGGCCATAGTCCGGCGAGGGCTCTCCTGACAAAGAGAGAGACCTTAGTGAATTCAGAATGTCGCCGAAGGGCGAGTGCTGAAAGATATCCACGGCGGTGAATTCCATGATCGGCGCCCAATCGGATTCGATTGGCAGGGGCGCGGAAGGTTCGGAGTCCGGAAAAGAGTCTGGCACCTTGGAGTCACGGGCTTCGCAGAGGATGAGGCTGGTGTTCGGCTCGATCGCCGTTGAGACTACAGCCCACGAGGCGGTGTCTAGCCACCCGTCCTCGATCGGCGCAGTTGGCTCCGAGCTAAGGGTCGGAGCTGATGCGAGCGCGGCCTCTAGGGTACTGTTCGGCGGCAGAGCTAGGTCATACCCATCGTGACAGTGCGGCGCGCCCGGCTGTGGCTCGAATCCGTCGAAGATCAAGTCTCCGCGGATGTCGGCCGTGTAGTTCAAACTTCCAAATCTGACCTGATGGCCAGGGGCGTAGCTTTCAATCTGCTCCAGATGGCCAAGCGAATTAGCCCGCAGTGCAAAGCCACCGAACACGAAGATCTGTCCGGGGAGAAAGGTCTCACCCTGGACCGCATCGTTGTTGATGATCGGAGGAGCCATTGGGCCTAAAGGTGACGACACAGAGGAACTCTCAATGAAAGCACCAATGTCGGTGTCAAAACCGGCGGATCTCGGGTAGGGGGTCCCGAACTGTGCGCCTAGGCGGATGGTAACAGGAGACAAGGAACACAATGTTTTTACCCAGGTTCCGGCCCTCTCGATGGAGGTAAAACCATACTCCTGCTTGATTAATATTGATGATATGGGTAGTACAAGAGTAGATCTACCACGAGATCAAAGAGGCTAAACCCTAGAAGCTAGCCTATGGTCTGATTGTTGTTCGTCCTATGGACTAAAACCCCCCGGTTTATATAGACACCGGAGAGGGCTAGGGTTACACATAGTCGGTTACAATGGGAGGAGATCTACATATCCGTATTGCCAAGCTTGCCTTCCACGCCAAGGAAAGTCCCATCCGGACACGGGACGAAGTCTTCAATCTGGTATCTTCATAGTCCGAGAGTCCGGCCAAAGGTTATAGTCCGGCTATCCGGACACCCCCTAATCCAGGACTCCCTCAATGGGCATCTCCATAGCCCGTTCATACGCCTATTTGATGTGAGACTATCTTCCTCCTTTTTGTCTTCTTCACAACCACCATTCTATTCCACCTATAGTGCTATGTCCATGGCTCACGCTCATGTATTGCGTGAAGATTGAAAAAGTTTGAGAATGTCAAAAGTATGAAACAATTGCTTGGCTTGTCATCGGGGTTGTGCATGATTTAAATACTTTGTCTGGTGAAGATAGAGCATAGCCAGACTATATGATTTTGTAGGGATAACTTTCTTTGGCCATGTTATTTTGAGAAGACATATTTGCTTAGTTAGTATGCTTGAAGTATTATTATTTTTATGTCAATATTAAACTTTTGTTTTGAATCTTTTGGATCTGAATATTCATACCACAATTAAGAAGAACTACATTGAAAATATGCCAAGTAGCATTCCACATCAAAAATTCTGTTTTTATCATTTACCTACCCGAGGACAAGCAGGAATTAAGCTTGGGGATGTTTGATACGTCTCCAACGTATCTACAATTTTTTATTGCTCCATGCTATATTATCTTCTGTTTTGGACATTATTGGGATTTATTATTCACTTTTATATTATTTTTGGGACTAACCTACTAACCGGAGGCCCAACCTAGAATTGCTGTTTTTTTTGCCTATTTTAGGGTTTCAAAGAAAAGGAATATCAAACGGAGTCCAAACGGAATGAAACCTTCGGAAACGTGATTTTTGGCTGTTGCTCCACCGACGTACTCCTTCCCCCAGGCGCGCCCTCCACCCTCGTGGGCCCCTGTTGCTCCACCGACGTACTCCTTCCTCCTATATATACCTACGTACCCCCAAACGATCAGACACGGAGCCAAAACCCTAATTCCACCGCCGTAACTTTCTGTATCCGCGAGATCCCATCTTGGGGCCTATTCTGGAGCTCCGTCGGAGGGGGCATCGATCACGGAGGGCTTCTACATCAACATCATAGTCTCTCCGATGATGTGTGAGTAGTTTACCTCAGACCTTCGGGTCCATAGTTATTAGCTAGATGGCTTCTTCTCTCTTTTTGGATCTCAATACAATGTTCTCCCCCTCTCTTGTGGAGAACTATTCGATGTAATCTCCTTTTGCGGTGTGTTTGTTGAGACCGATAAATTGTGGGTTTATGATCAAGTTTATCTATGAACAATATTTGAATCTTCTCTGAATTCTTTTATGCATGATTGGTTATCTTTGCAAGTCTCTTCGAATTATCAGTTTGGTTTAGCATACTAGATTGATCTTTCTTGCAATGGGAGAAGTGCTTAGTTTTGGGTTCAATCTTGCAGTGTCCTTTCCCAGTGACAGCAGGGGCGGCAAGGCACGTATTGTATTGTTGCCATCGAGGATAACAAGATGTTTTTTTATCATATTGCATGAATTTATCCCTCTACATCATGTCATCTTGCTTAAAGCGTTACTCTGTTTTTATGAACTTAATACTCTAGATGCATGCTGGATAGCGATCGATGTGTGGAGTAATAATAGTAGATGCGGGCATGAGTCGGTCTACTTGTCTCGGACGTGATGCCTATATACATGATCATACATAGATATTCTCATAACTATGGTCAATCCTGTCAATTGCTCAACAGTAATTTGTCCACCCACCGTAAAATACTTATGCTCTTGAGATAAGCCACTAGTGAAACCTATGGCCCCCGGGTCTATCTTCCATCATATTAATCTTCCAACACTTAGTTATTTCCTTTGCTTTGCTTTTATTTTACTTTGCATATTTATCATAAAAATACCAAAAATATTATCTTATCATATCTATCAGATCTCTCTTTCGTAAGTGGCCGTGTAGGGATTGACAACCCCTTATCGTGTTGGTTGCGAGGATTTATTTATTTTGTATAGGTGCGAGGGACTCGCGCGTAGCCTCCTACTGAATTGATATCTTGGTTCTCAAAAACTGAGGAAAATACTTACACTACTTTGCTGCATCACCCTTTCCTCTTCAAGGAAAAATCAACGCAGTACTCAAGAGGTAGCAACCAGTGCATCAAAACAGAAACCGTTGCGATGAAAAGAAGTAAAAATCGAAAGGATTCAATATGTAGACACACAAACAAATACTGGATCCAAGCAGATCCATCGAAGACCAGCATCGACTGAATCCCACGAGCTCTCGGGTGGCCGCAACAACTCCGCCATGGATGTGGGCTCGAGGTGGCCGTCGGGGCTGGGGGCGGTTGCTTGTGCGGGTGATTTTGGGGAAGAAGATGCCACGGGACAAAACACAGAAAAAAGATAAATAAAAAATCACTTATGGATGGAATATTCGTATTTTACGATAGAAATTTGTGTTATCTGTTCTATCGCAGCCTGCGTGGTAGTTTTAAGAGTTCCCTTATAGTGGTTTTACGGCACAACGATACAAGTGATCTGCTCTAGGATGTGTTTTGCGCTTGCACAGTTCTTCGGAACGTTAACATGGACATAATTTCACAATGCTCAAATCATTTAATGAAAAGGAAAATTCAGACACACACACCGGAGCCCCGGTTCGAACTAAAGTTTCAAATAGTATTCAGCTCTGCCTCCACGCACCAGTCCACCACTGTATACGTGCGCGCCGATAAAATCATAGTACAACGGCGTATCTGCGTACCAAAAAAGCCGCCACCGTTGTGTGCCCTGCCCGACCACCGGCTTTGCCAATCCACGCAAAGGGACGCGTAGTCCATCCATCCACTCCCATTTTCAGGAATTCCTGCAGCTCCAGGCAAATTGCCGCGTCGGGTCGCAGCCTTCAGGCTCAGGTCCCATGTTCCACGGACCTTTGCCCCTCGTCCGCGTCTGCAGTTCTTCGCTGCGTCCCGGCCCACTTGCTGTTAAAAGAAAACCAAAAAGGGCAATACCTCCGGTCGCCCTGACTGACATTCCTTACCACCGAAGCAAGCAGTAGGATCTCGCGAGGAAGATGCTTCCGCTCCACGTGCGACGTTCACACCGCGCGGTAAACGACGACGCGAGCCGGGCAGGAAACTCCACGCAAGATTGGACCGGAAGGTCAAGGGGGTGTCAGAGTATTATTGAAGAAATTAACGTAATTAACCGGCAGTTATGTGTAGTAAGTAGATTACCCGGACGGGCGCAACCTTTCCATGGCTCCAGCTCGCGCTCGCAGCACGTTCCATGTGAGTGAGTGAGAGTGAAGGTCGACAGAGGTCGGGTGCATGGCGCGCCCGGCGGTCGCCCACCGAATCCTGCGGCGTTTCTCTCGTCTCATCTGACCCGACCGGCCGGACTGCTCCCTTTTTCCGCGAGGGTCAATGGAAAAAGCTTGGCAAGGCCATCGCGCGTGGCTGAGAAATGGCCCGGATGATGATGGGAAGACGGACACCTAGTACCGCCTACATGTGCCACTGTACAAAAATAAGTTGCGACGGCGACGTGCTAACCAACCCGGGAACACGAAGAAATTTCGAATTTTTGAACTTCTTGGGAGTGGATAAAATTTGGAGTGCGGCTAATATGGATATGTATAAATAAGTGACTCTAGAGTGTAGTTTATTTTAATTACCAGCCGTTTAAACGAAAATGCAAAATGCCAAATAGGCTGGAGCGGGGCGTGATGGCCACTTTTGGCCACATGCTCCCCTGCGGCTCACCACCCCGTCCCCACCACGTCACAGTCGCCTTAAAAAGGGAATCGCCGAAAGCTCGTACCGTGTCACTGCGTGCCACTCCATCAGTGGCAATACCTTCGTCGCACCGCCGTAATTCCTGCGCAGGGCCGAGGGCAAACCCGTCCGTCCACCCACGACGTACGCTACCAGGAAATTCCCATGCAGCCTCGGACCACGCCGTTCAAAAAAGAGGCCCGGCACGCGGGCCCCGCGCTCATGTGCCCCACCCGACCCCACCCACGCGCCGCCCAAAACAACCCACACCAAAACCAACGTCCCAGATTCCACCGAGTGGGGAATGGACGGCTTAGCTTCCCCCTGGTGGGAGCGGTGCTTGTGGGGAGTGCGGCCGCGTTCCCACGGGTCCACTTCACTCCAGAGCAGCACCGCGCCACTCCCGGTCCACCCGGTCGTCGTCGCGCTCGCCCACTTCCCACCATCAACCCCACGTCGTCCGACCGTTACGAGTGAGGGGGACGGAGCCCCCGGCTGACGCCGTCAACGCCGGCCGCCGCGGCCCCCGCGCCCTCCCGTTGGGCCTGACGCACGCGCCCGTCCTCCTCCCCTACTCCAAAAACGAAACGGAAGGCGAGACGAGTTCCTCCTCATTTTCGCCGAAACCCCCCTCCATTCCCACAAAATCACACATACCCCCACGTAAGAAGAAGTACGCATCTCCATTACCGTGACGGAAAAGATACTCACGGGAGATCGAAGAGGAGATACGTGAGGATTGTGATCCGTTCCAACCCCGCGAAGTAGATGGTTTCCATGTCCGCGCGGATACAATTCCGTGGCGGGGCGCGTGCGTGCGTGCGTGCCAAGATCATATTATCACCTGCCTCTATGACTTTCCAAAAACGGGGCAGGGGCCTAACTGCAAACTCCCCCGCCGTCGTCTCCGTCACGTTATTAATTCGAAATTAAAAACCACTACGGGAGCAGTAGCAGTGGTTTTTTTTCTCCCTCGCCACTAAATAAATAAATAAACTCCTCTTTGTCCCTTTGCTTTGCTCCCCCTTCCCCTCCCAGACCTTTCTTTCTCCCCCACCACTCGCCGCTGCCGCTCCACGCTCCCATCGCTGTCGCCTTCCTCCTCTCGCACTCGCACTCCCGCTGCTGCGCCGAATTGGAAGCTGTTGCCTCCCAGCGAATTCAAACCCCGGGCGGGGCAGGAGGGAGGAGCGGCCGCCGCCGAGCCCGCGCCGACGATTTGGTGGCGTACCGGGTAAGCTGCGGGCGGTTTTCGTTTCGGCTCCCGGATCCCGTTTCGACATTTTGGGGAGTTTTTTTTTGTTCCGTTTGCCGGGATTCACGGGCGCGGCATTTGGGTGGGAGTTTTGCTGATTCCGTGTGCGGATTTGGTGGCGGTGCGTGCGGCAGGGCGGCCGGGGATTTGCATGCCGGCGATGATGTTCACGGAGGGGCTGGATCGGGACGCGCTCAAGTGGGTGCGCGAGGTGAGCGCTCTCCTTGGTCTCCTCCTCCTCCTCCTCCTCGCCGCCGCGGCGGGTTTCCTCGGCTGAACTGAACCCTAGCTGGGGTTGAGTGAGCCCGTTGTTGTTCCGGAGCTGCTGGGGCTCCCCGTCTCTCATCAGTGCCGGTTGGTTGGTGCGAATGTGGCAGGGCCAGGGCGCGGGCGCGGGGGCGGGGGCGCTGCACAGCCACGGCCGCATGGACGCGCTCCGGGCCGCGCGCGGCGCGGGCGGCCTCGGCCTCGGCATGCCGCCGCCGGAGAAGTACAGGAGCGGGCACCTGCCGCGCGCGTCCGTGCCGCTGCGCCCCACCGACAACGGGAGCGCCTCCACGGCCTCCGACATGGACGAGTCCTCCGACGCCGAGGAGGTCGAGGTCTGCAGCGGCGGCAGGTACTCGGTCGACTCCTCGCCCCGCCACCGCGACGAGGTCCCCCGCCGCACCGCCGTGCCCCTGTACCGGTACGCCAACGTGCCCGGGCAGCAGAACTACTACTCCAGCGACGGCTACTCGGATCTGAGCTCTTCCAGAGACACGGCGCTCCCAAGGGGGAAGCCGCAGCAGGCGCGGCGGCCACAGGCGCGCGCTGCTGCGTACGTCGAGGAGGAGGAGTACTCGGACTCTGCGGGCAGCTCCGAGTTCTCAAGCCAGGTGTCGGGGCGGAACAATGGCGTGGCCTCCAAGGGTGGGTACGCATCTGAGTACTCTCATACCGGTCCAGTCCGGAGAGAAGCGAGCAATGCGGTTCCTAAGGCGGCTCGTACGGCAGCTCAGCCTTCAAACTCGAGAGCTTACCAGCCAGAACACTATTCTGCTCATGTTCCTGCTCGAGGCGATGACAAATCTTCTCCTAAAATGGTTAGTTTTTTCTGTGCTAATTGATGAACTGTTATCATTTTCTTTAGTCCTGCTTCATTCTCTGCCATATCAAATGGGCGAATAGCACTAGTTCCACTCCTCGGCTGCATATGATAGTTCTGACATTTTTTCTGATTTCACAATTGTTCGTACTTGGTACAATAATGTGGCCGAATGGATAATCTTTGCACTTGCACTAGGCAATGCATTGTAATTGCTCGACATAGCGATATTGCAACAAATATTCTGCTCAATGAACAAACCTTCTCCAGATACTACTGTTAAGATACACAAGCTGTTTGTTGGTATCTGCTTAAGGATGACATGCTTCTGCATTTAGTCCACTTGGATAATGATCTGGCCGATCTTTTTCCCCTCAATTATTAGGAGAAACTCGATTTTGCTTTACAATTGTGATCTGGATATTCACTCTCCTTTGGAAAATGCAAGAAAAAATTCAATTCCGCAACTGCATCATAATCGTATTTGTCATTGGTTCTAATCCATGATGTAACCTAGGACCCAAAATTGCTGCCAAAAATTGATTCTTTTCTCTGGGTCATTTGGGCCCATAGGCTGCAAGGGTCATCTATTGCCATGCTTTCTAGAATACATGTGATGTTATGATACCGTTCTTACATAATTGAGTAGATTTTGCTGATGAATCGAATGGGTTGTGTGCAGGATGGTTCATCTGATGTCCCGAGTGCCCCACCAATACATGGTTATAGTCAGGAAACTTCACCAGCTCCTCAAAGTGATACCAGAACTTGTGCAAAAGCAAGTGCATCGGATGGTTCAACTGTCAAAAAGGAGGACCATGGTGATGGTATTGTGGGAGCTGACTTACCCGAAAAAACTGATAGGTAGCTTTCGTAATACTGGATGCTCGATCAAACCATTATTCAGGAATCAATTGTATTTCTTCTGCTGGCATGTCGTTCTGACTATTTGTTCTACCATGTAGCAGCGCTTTGAATGGAAGGCACACCAGCAGACCATCTAGTTCAATTCCTCTTCGAGTCCCCACGTTTCATGCCAGGTATGTAGAGCACACATTTAAATAAAAATTTGTTTACTGTTCCATATTTCTCTACTAACCTGTTCCATTAAAAAAAACAGTTTGCAAGGTCCCTGGTATTCTGTGCTTGCATATGATGCTTGTGTTCGCCTGTGTCTTCATGCATGGGCTAGAGGCTGTATGGAAGCTCCGTTTTTTCTGGAAAATGAATGCACATTATTGAGAGACACATTTAGGTGAGTTATGGTTGAATTATTTCATGCTCGTAACAATCAACTGGAAAGATGTCATGAAATATTCTAGCTGCACTTTTCTTACCGATTTTAATTACCATGAGCGATTGTGGAAATGCGTATAGTTATTATGCACAATAGCTATTTTAGTTAAGGATAAAGTTGAACTGGATACACAAAGCTAGAAGAAGTTTGAATCCAACCTGTTCTGAACTTTAGCCTAATCCATCTGGCCTTCATGGGGGCACCTTCTCTTAGCTACTGCGCCTCTGGGGATCTTGTCTGATCCTAGCATGTCTCATCAGTCTATTGCAACTATCGTCACCCGTTCTTCTGATGACAATATATTCAATCTGTTCTGGAAGCAAAAGACATGCTTGAACTTAAGTCAATTTGTTCCATTGATTACCCGCAATTTCTTTTTTGTTCCATTGAAAGCTCAGTGCCCCTCTGTTGATGCAAATTGTAAATATTAAGAGACATAGAATCAGCCAAAATAGCTTCTTCCTCCGTAAACACCAATCATTCAACTTTTCATGTGTTCTAATCTAAGATATTGCAAAATTTCCAAGAACAGCATATTTTATCAGTGTCTTGTTGCTGAGTATCATCACTCAAAAAAGAACTGTCGCAAACTCACAATGCCATTAAGTAAACACACCAGTATCTCCTCCTTGAGCGCTTCAAAACCTCTCGACTTACTCTAAGGTGGAGTGAAATACTCCCTCCGTACTAAAATATAAGACGATTTTTAGTGTTTAAAAACGTCTTATATTTTGGTACAGAGGGAGTACCTATCTGTACTTTGTAAGCATATCATTCATTTGTTACTTGTTCATGCTGGTCAATGTACTATCTTTTTACATGTTGCAGTGAAAACTTAATGCACCAAATATGAATATAATCCGTCAATAATTATAATCCTAGGTAAATTGATATTTTTGCATGTTTCATTCAGCTTGCAAGATGTGCTGCTGCGATCGGAGGAGGAACTCATGACAAAACAGGCATCAGAACGAGTTACGGAAGGAGCTGCATCAAAACCCAAGAAAACAATTGGAAAAATGAAGGTTCAAGGTACACACTTCCCAAATGCAGGCCAAATCTTTCCCTTTTTCAACTTGCTGTTTGTGAGGACTTCTAATAGAGCCGCAGATCATTCTAGCTATTAGGAGTTCTCTTTACATGCTCTGCAAACTACTCTCAGAAATTGCCAAGATGTTAAATGGTAACATAATGTGATTTCAATTGCAGTTCGCAAAGTTCGCATGTCTGTAGACATGCCTTCTGGTTGCAATTTTTCATCATTGCCAGTGGTGAAATTTGATTCAGTTCGGCACCGCTTGTCCAACGTACAATCATCAATCACATCTGGGTGGGAGTCAGTTAGGAGAGTTCAAGTAGCAACACATGTGCCTCCTAATAGTTCCTTCTCGAAGCATAGCTTAGCATACATGCAAGCAAGTGCTCAATATATAAAGCAGGTATCTGGTCTGCTAAAAGTTGGTGTGACTACCTTGCGCAGCAGTTCAGCCGATGAAATACAACAAGGTAAATATGCTTTATTTCTTTCATGACCTGCAGCCTCTTGAATTGACCTCACCATATTCTTGCCTCAGAGACATACTCATGCAAACTGAGGCTTAAAAGTTCACCTGAAGACGACGTGGTACCAATGCAGCCAGGATCTGGTGAAACACATGTCTTGTACGTAAAGAGAAATTTCTATATAGCATGTTATTTAATAACATATATGCCACTGTTAACTTTGTATCTGATGATGTAGCGACCCAATCAATGTGCTATATATATGTTGAAAAATATTTTTTGTGAGGACATAGTATATATATATTATGAAATTGGTGTCAAGCTGAATATCTTTCTGTTTACATTTCAGCTTTCCAGATAGCCTTGGAGATGATTTAATCATTGATGTATCTGATACCAAAGGAAAACCCTGTGGGCGTGTTGTTGCTCAAGTTGCTACAATGGCAGAGGAACCTGTAAGATTTTCCTTGCCATGTTGTTACTTGCTTGAAAGTTCTTTAAAGAAAAAGGTTTTTATAGTTTTCCATAGCTTGGTGTTTCTTGATATACCATGTACCAATTGTGTGCCTTTTAGCGCAATTGATGATGTTCCCCAGAAAACTTCTGAATTTTCTTGTGCAGGCTGACAAACTTCGTTGGTGGTCAATATACCGGGAGCCAGAGCATGAACTCGTGGGCCGCATACATCTATATGTTCAATATACAACCGCTGCAGATGAAAACAACACAAAGGTACTGATGCATGGCTATAGTGCTGCTGCCTTTTTTTTGTTAGTTATAGCACTAGTTTTAGTTTTAGTGCATTAAGATTAAGATTATCTGTCTCAGCGAAGTAAAAGGTTCTCCGGAATGTCCTTGTACTGAGGAATACTATCGATTTCAATACAAGTAACCAGGGAATCCTATTTATTAGGATGTCAACCATTAAAGAACTATTGGATGTGTATGTTTCTTGATGATAGAGTGAATGGATGCGTCATGCTTTTGACATGCTGACCAATTTCTTAACATACCTTTCTTTGTTCTTGTAGTATGGCTCTGTCGCAGAGACTGTGGCATACGATATTGTTTTGGAAGTTGCAATGAAGGCACAACACATTCAGCAACGGAATCTTGTCTTGCAAGGTTCTTGGAAATGGTTGCTGACAGAATTTGCGTCATACTATGGGGTTTCAGATGCGTACACTAAGTTGAGGTACTTGGCTACAGTAGTCCCAGCTCTTTCTAGCTTCTTTTGGTCTCTTTATTATCACTTGTATTCAGTATTTACTGTTTCAGTCCTTTTGCATGATTTTTGTGTTCTGTGTGATTTAGCTTACCTTAAATACTCATGTCTGTCTGCTACATCATGATAGATAGTTGATTGCAGCCCCTATATTTGGTGTTGCGACTTTGAGTGTGCTAGAAATGCTTTTGTGATACTTGCTTATGATTGTTTGGGTTTGCATCGAGTGTTTGTCTCTTCTTTCAAATTACTTTTGCCCCTCCTCAGTGAGCTGCTATTTATCATTCTTCCTAAAGGTACCTCTCGTATATTGTGGATGTTGCAACCCCTACCGCTGATTGGCTGAATCTGGTTCACGAGCTCTTGCTCCCAGTACTAATGAAGAGCCATGGTTCTGCCACATTGAGCCATCAAGAGGTACTCGCTCCTTTTCCATGAAAAGATGTTTTTTTTGGCTTGAACGGTATTTTTATCTTACAAGATAGTTAACAAATTTCTTAAGTTTGGAGTAAATATTCTATTGTTTCTCCGATGTTACAAGAAAATTAATCTAGTTAGCTGAAATCAATAAAATCCATCCCGCTCTTTAGCCTCTTCATTACCTGCTCCTGACATCTCAACATGAACATGTGACTGATTGCTTCATTAGAATCGAATACTGGGGGAAGTGGAGGAGCAAATCGAGCAAACTTTAGCAATGGTATTTGAGAATTACAAGTGTCTTGATGAGTCACTGGTCTCTGGACTGGCGGAGGACTTCAGGCCTCCAACTGGATTGGCCGCGTCAGCCCTGGAGCCGGCTATAAAGCTGTACAGTCTTCTCCATGATGTGCTATCTCCAGAGGCCCAACTGAGACTCTGTGGTTACTTCCAGGTCATTCTTCAACTGTTCTGTATATGTATGTTAACCTTATCTCTAGATGCTGATGCTTATTAAGTTTTAATTTATATCCAGACTGCTGCCAGGAAGCGCTCGCGGAGGCACATGCTCGAAACTGATGAATTTGTGGCAGGAAATTCTGAAGGCATAAAGATGGACATGGTGACCTTCACAACTGCTTACCAGAAGATGAAATCATTGTGCCATAATATACGCAATGAAATATTTACAGACATTGAAATTCATAACCATCACATACTTCCCAGGTACTTTATTGTTTCCGGGCCTGCTGTTCATCTTTTAGAAACTGTTCATTGTGTATGATCTATGAGAAGCATTCACTACAAAATGATTCTGTTACCTTGCTTTAATCTCTGTTTATTCTTCTGTTTCCACAGTTTTGTCGACCTCCCGAATTTGACAGCCGCCATCTATAGTGTGGAGCTCTCAAATAGACTACGCTCATTCCTTGTTGCGTGCCCTCCTACTGGCCCTTCTTCTCCGGTTGCAGATTTGGTGATCGCCACTGCAGATTTTCAGAAGGATCTTGCCAGCTGGAACATTTGGTAAGTATCCTTGTTAACTGGGCTCTGTTCTTGCACTTGTGTCTTGTATATGCAAGACTAATGTACTTTTTAATCCCCAGTTCTATTAAAGCTGGTGTTGATGCAAAAGAGCTGTTCCATTTGTACATTGTATTATGGATTGAAGATAAACGAAGAGCACTGCTGGAAAATTGCAGACTGGATAAGGTAAATGTTTCTCTTGTGTTTGCTTTTGGTTAAATCATATGATAAATGGTTGGCACATATTTCTATATGATAAATGGTTAATAAGTGATTAATGTCCAATATTATGTTGGTGGCCAACTGTGAGTCCTCCATTTCTTTCTCTTCTATTTCCATTTGTTGGGTCTTAAATGACACTGGCTTGGTTGTTAGTGGAACCACTAAGAGTTAATAACTAAAGTAACTCAAGCAATCAGATGAAGGTTATGGGTGTGGACATCTCTCCAGTAGTGAACTGATTCAATACCTAAAACCACTTATAGATGATTAACTAGTGATATTGAAAGTTTTGTTAGTACACCCATGCACGCACATGCACAAATGCGGGCCTTGTCTGAAGATGAACGCGCTTGCCAGGCAGTTGTTTCAGAGTTTGTAATTTTGACGTCTCATTTAACTTGAGTGACATAATAACTGAGACAGATCTGTTTTCACTTCTTAAGTTCTGAAAATTTATTATTTGCTGCACTAGTTACTGTACAACAGATCTGTTTTCACTCTTTATATTCTGAAAATTTATTATTTGCTGCACTAATTACTGCACAATATCTATATATGGGTGCACCAGCTTTTCAGTATTTTGATATTTTGGGGTCTCATCCTATCTTTTCCGATTATCAGGTTAAATGGTCAGGAGCTAGGACTCAGCATATGACGACACCTTTTGTGGATGAGATGTATGATTTACTGAAGAACACATTGACGGAGTATGAGGTTATCATTTGCCGATGGCCAGAATACATATTTGTTCTTGAGAATGTATGTGTGGATTCACTTGCAGACCCTTTAATTGACTTGTTTGCATCAGAATGGAAATCTGACTTACCTTGTGCTATTGTGAATTTTTGTCAAAAAAGGCTATTGCAGATATTGAGAAAGCGGTAATCGACTCCCTCGAAAAGCAGTATGTGGATATTTTGGCCCCACTTAAAGATTGTATCGCCCCCAAAAAATTTGGCCTCAAATATGTACAAAAGCTAGCAAAGCGCAATTCAACGTGCCCTTATGTTGTACCTGAAGATGTAAGTTTTCTTGTGCATTCACATTTGTTAGAATTTCAGATTTTGATGTCTGACCCCTATGTGCTCACAGCTAGGGATCCTCTTGAACACAATGAAAAGACTATTGGATGTTCTGCGGCCGCGGATCGAGAGCCATCTGAGGTCCTGGAGTTCCTGTATACCTCATGGAGGAAATTCAGCTGCCATCGGCGAAAGACTTAGTGAGGTTACAGTAACATTGAGGGCGAAATTCAGAAACTACATGCAAGCAGTCGTCGAGAAGTTGTCTGAGAATGTGAGTGTTTTTGCCAAACTTGAAACCATGCTTCCATTATTTACAACTTGATGTTATCATCATGTACTGCAAACGTTAATTGGCATGTCATGCTGGGTTGCTACGTAGATTTGGCAATTGCATTGAGGAATACTATTGGTGAATTAGGCTTTGATAGTAGCAAGTTCCGGTAGCCTTTTAAACTGTTTGCAACTGCAGTAATTTGGTTATATCTAGTCCTAGACTCAGCTTTACTGTCAGTTTTGCGGGAAGTTTTACTGTCACTACACTTGGATAATGTGCGGGTCATTTTGGTTACAATATGTTGTTATTTTTATGTGCAGACCCGCATGCAGAGCACCACAAAGCTCAAGAAGATCATCCAAGACTCAAAAGGATTGGTCCTGGAGTCAGATATCCGCGGCAGGATGCAGGAGTTGAATGATCAGCTAATTGGGGCAATAAATCATGTGCACAAAGTCTCAGAAGTTCATGTGTTTGTAGCCATATGCCGAGGCTTTTGGGACCGTATGGGGCAGGTAAGTGAACGATCAATAGAACCATTGTTTCTCCTCGTGTCATATGAGTTGCTAACTAACCTTGGTTTAGGATGTCTTGAGTTTCCTGGAAAACCGCAAAGAGAACAAGGCCTGGTACAAAGGCGCGAGAGTTGCAGTGTCGGTAAGTTCATTTTCTTACAGTTCCTGTTGTTGGTTGCTCCTCTTTGCTGCTATGGTCATATAAACTTGTAATACTGCAGGTGCTCGATGATACATTTGCATCCCAGATGCAGCAGTTGCTTGGCAACACACTCCAGCCAAAGGAGCTGGAGCCGCCTAGGTCCATCATGGAAGTGAGGTCAATTCTCTGCAAAGACGCTCCCCGACAGAAGAATTCGGGCTTCTACTATTGATCATTTTGTTGTGTACATATGGATGCACATTCGAGTGTGCAGCTTAGAAAATGATGACAAGGCCGAAGTGATGCTGTGGAGATCTTTGTAAAGAAGACAAGACAATAGGATAGTAAGAAATAGAACATAGGGCTACTGGTGAAATACATGAGCTGAGAAGCCGCAAAAATAGTGCTTTGCTGGTTAACCAGGTTAAAATATGTTCCCATTGTCTGTGGGATGGTCTGAATGTGGAGTAGTGGTAGTTTCACTGGTAGCACCTAGCTAGCTGAGATTTCACAATAACTAATATTGATTTGAACATGTTGACTGGATCATATTAATTTTTGTATCTTGGTAAGATGCTAAGGGGCAACCTTTTGATGGTCATCGTTTCATCAATGTGTTTGAATAGGTAAATTCAATTGTGGTTGGAGAGGTAAATGAAACATTAGACTGCCATGAAATATATCAAGTTCATGTCTTCTACTGTTGAATCTCTTGTTGAAGAGAGAAAGTTACTTGCGATAACCCGTGCCTTGTACTGTTCTTAAAATTGCAGCAGCATTTTGGTGTGCTCAACTAAAAACTGCCAGTTTCTTTCAATTGTTCATCATCAGGGTAGAAGCGTAGATAAATCAGATCTCTAAATTGATAGATTTCATGGCTGTTAAATCACGTACACTAGCATCATCAGATCTTCTATATCTAAATAGACAGCTCCCACTAACATATTTCTCCCGCCATGCAAGCATGTCATCTCATTATTCAACATACATAGAAAAATGCCCACCTCAACATGCAAGTATGCATGCATGGAAAATTTCATCTGTTATGTTATTTACATTTAATTCTTATATTAGTTCAAAAACTATTATTTCAAATATTCATGTTCCATATAACCTAAACCTCATTGAAATATTGCAAAACATTCCGCAACAACACGCGGGGCATCATCTAGTTGGTACACCGTTGGCACATCAACCAGACGCACCGAACCTCACTTAACTGAATCTGAGGCAATATGCCCGCCGTGCAACTTGTGCGGGTTACATTTTCATATACAAACTTGAAAAATAGAGAGTGCGTTTGGTTACCTGCATTGATTTTGACCTCCTTGACAAAATGATGTAAGAGATGTGTTTGACTCTCTGGCCATTTGTTCGGCTGTGACAGAAGGCTCGGGCAAGCGCCTCTTGAACACATGCGATACGATGACAATGTCCCACAGGCGTGGTATTGTAATTCAAGTGATGAAGATGATCAGTGTTATGATAAAGTTAATGGTCTTTTACGATAAGGAGGTGGCTAAATATCTTAGAGAGGAAATTGCCTTAGATGATACTGTTTGAAATGATGGCACACTTGATGAGAATAGTGCTTTTTGGTGACGCTATGTGTATTGGCACTGTTGGTTATGATTTTTTTATGTCTGCTTCTTATTGTGATGATCATGAAACGCAAACAAACATGAAAGGCCAAGCCCGCAACTCCATAGATTATCAAAGCTAGGCGTGCGCGATAAAGATCGACAACTCAGAAGGCTCCGACCTAACTGATTTCTCGGTTGCATCAGACCCATGTGTCAGCGGACTCGGCGAAAAGGAACGCGCCTCTACGGACCTAGGTTGGCGCTTATCACCTTTGTGTTGGAAATATGAGCAATTTACCGAATGATTTTATGAACATAAATATTAAATAAAGCATGATTAATATAACAGGGATAAAACTAGTCATGTGATTTGACAGAGAGAAGGTAAATAACATGGGCATATATGAACTGTAATCAAGCTTATCTAGAGCAGACAACAGGGCAAGTTTCATATATGAAGTAGAATCTAACACATATAGGACAAACAGCAGAACCAGGAACTGTGGCAAGACCTCGAACAGAAAGGAGAGGAGCACATACAGGACATCAGCAGCAGTAGCACTGGACTTGGGGTTGGTGTCCTCGCCAGCCATGTCGTCGAGGAGGTTGTCGACGTCGGGGAAGTAGTCGTCGGAGTCCGGGAAAGTCAGTAGTCGCGCTGAGCGCTTCCCAAAAACCTTATCACCCTTCTCCCGTACATGACTCAAAAGGTGCGATTCCGGAGGCCACGTGACCTTTCGTATACCCGTCGTGCGTGGCAAAAATTTAGACATCGACTCGGCTCATTCCCGCAACCCGCGTCGAGTCGAGTCGAGTCGTGGCGTGGCGAGGCGGGCGGTGGAGGAGGAGCGCGCATGGATGTCCCTCTTGTTCTCATCCTCATACATGTGGAGAAAAAGCCTCCCTTATAAAGAGGTCCAACTCCCTCTAAACTAGCAATGTGGGACTAAATTTTAGTTCCACCTCTTGCCTTGCATGAATGGGCTGCTTGGGCCTCTAGGATTTATTAGGAATTTCTGAAACTGCTATTGGGCTAGGCCCAAAATAGACAAAATTCCAGCAATCCCCCACCAGATCCCAGAGGCACACAAAATTTGCCTTTGGTTCCAAAACACTGTTTTATATACCGGTACTGCAGTGGAGACTGTTAAGTTGAACTTCCACCTAGAACTCTATGCTACACTAGTAAGCAACTTGAACAGTGGATTGGGCCTTGAACTGCAAGTTTTCTGCAAATCTAGCTTCACATAAAGCCTTGACCGATACGTGGCTACCGTGGGTCTTCCCCGCGGGTGGAGCTTATGCGTTATACTCCGAGACCTTTCATGAGTTTACTAGAGAGAACCCTACTCTCATAGATTGCGACGTTTAACAATCAGAATCATATAGGTGCGTTCTTCAAAAGATGTTCTGCAGGACGACATCTCTGCTTCAATGAGCCACTTAGAACACATTAAGATATACATCAACCTGCCATGCAGATTAGGAGAGTATTGCATCTTCATGGAGTGGTATTGTTAATAGTAAGGATACTCTCCTCTTAGTTGACCAACAACTTGTCTTCCACATCTAATTCACGGGATCTCCGATCACATAGACTAGGTTACCACTGTGAACAACTCATATTGTGGGTCTCATACCCATCTCCCTCGATGCATTATCTATCACATTACGTGATAGACCCTTAGTGAAAGGATCTGCCAGATTTTTAGACGTTTGGATATAATCCAATGCAATAACTCCGGAGTTTCTCATTTTCCTGACAGACTTTAACCTTCTCTGAATGTGTCTTGATGACTTCATGTTATCCTTTGAGCTGCTCACTTTCATGATCACAGTTTGATTGTCGCAATTCATAAGGCTACCCGGTACAGGTTTCTCAACAACCGGTAAGTCATTCAAGAGCCGGCGAAGCCAATCTGCTTCGACCGTAGCTGTATCTAGTGCTGTGAGTTCTACTTCCATTGTTGACCTCGTTAAGATGGTCTGCTTGCAAGACTTCCAAGAAACAGTGCCACCTCCATGAGTGAATACATAACTGCTCGTGGCCTTTATCTCATCAGCATCTGAGATCCAGTTTGAGTCACTATACCCTTCAAGCACCTTTGGGTGCCCAGTATAGTGAATTACATAATTCGCAATGCCTTTCAAGTAACGCAAAACTCTTTCTAGAGCTTTCCAATGCACATCTCCTGGTTTTGAGACAAACCAACTCAGTTTTCTAACAACAAAAGAGATGTCAGGTCTTGTAGCACTGGCTAAGTACATAAGCGAGCCAATAATCTGAGAATATTTCAGTTGATCTCTAGCAATTCTTTGATTCTTTCGAAGTAACACACTCACATCATATGGTGTTGGAGAGGGCTTGCAGTCACTATAGCCAAAGCGACTCAAGATCTTTTCCACATAGTGAGATTGAAGCAATGTAATCCCACCATCATCGTCTCTCAACAACTTGATGTTCAGAATGACATCAGCCACTCCTAAAATCCTTCATCTCAAAACAACGAGATAGGAAATCCTTGGCCTCCTTAATAACATTCAGATTTGTTCCGAAAATCAGTATGTCATCAACATACAAGCAAAGGATAACTCCATCACCCCCACCATGGCGATAGTACACACATTTGCCAGCTTCGTTTACAAAAAAGCATGTAGCTGTTAAAGTTCTTTCAAACTTCTCATGCAACTGTTTGGGTGCTTGCTTGAGTCCATACAAAGACTTTAGCAACTTGCACACTTTTCCTTCCTGACCATCTAGTACAAACCCATCTGGTTGTTCCATATAGATTTCCTCGTCCAACTCTCCATTTAGGAAAACAGTCTTAACATCCATTTGATGAACGAGAAGACCATGTGAGGCAACTAGTGAAAGTAGAACTCGAATAGTGGTCAGTCGAGCCATAGGTGAGTAAGTATCAAAGAAGTCTTCACCTTCCTTTTGGGTATAACCCTTAGCCATGAGCCGAGCCTTGTACTTTTCAATAGTACCATCAGGCCTAAGCTTCTTATTGAATACCCATTTGCATCCTATAGGTTTGCACCCATAAAGGACGACCAGTTATCTCCCAAGTTTCATTCGCCAAGATGGAATCCATCTCGCTATGAACCGTTTCCTTCCAGTAGTCAGCATCTTCAGATGCATAGGCCTCTGAAATAAAACTAGGAGTATCATCTATGAAATACACAAGGAAATCATCACCAAAGGACTTTGCACTCCTCTGTCTCTTGCTCCTAGTACGAACTTCATTGTTCTCCTCCACAGGACTTTCAAAGTGTTCCATCGAAATGGCAGGTTCAGTAATTGTAACTGGTTCTTGATTCGATGAACTAGGCATCTCTTGATTAGATGAGGTAGCCATATCCTTCATGGGAAAGATATCTTCAAAGAAAGTCACATCATTCGACTCCATGATCGTACCGACATGCATGTCAGGTACCTCAGATTTTACAACCAAGAATCTATAACCAATGCTATGAAAGCATATCCCAGGAAAACACAATCCACGGTCTTTGGTCCAAGCTTGCGCTTCTTTGGAATTGGCACATTGACTTTCGCCAAACAACCCCAGGTTCGTAGATAAGAGAGTTTTAATCTTTTCTTCTCCCATTCCTCGAATAGAGTTATCTCTTTATTCTTTGTGGGAACTCGGTTTAGGACATGACATGCAGTCAATATCGCCTCCCCCCGCCATGCCTTGGAGAGACCCGATTTGTCTAACATGGCGTTAACCAACTCTGTTAGAGTACGGTTCTTTCTTTCGGCCACCCCATTTGACTGAGGTGAATAGGGATGCGTCCTCTCATGGATTATACCATGTTCCGCACAAAAAGCATCAAATTCATTGAAAAAATACTCTCCACCACGGTCGGACCTAAGCTTCTTGATTTTTCGATCAAGTTGGTTTTCCACTTCAGCTTTATAGATCTTGAAAAATTTCAAAGCCTCATCCTTAGATTTCAGAAGATACACACAGCAGTATCTAGTGGAGTCGTCAATTAACGTCATGAAATATTTCTTTCCACCTTCTGTCAAAACACCATTCATTTGACATAGATCTGAATGTATGAGTTCTAGTGGTGCAAGATTTCTCATTTCCGCAGTCATATGAGACTTACGAGGTTGCTTAGCTTGCACACACACTTGACACTTGGATCCCTTGACAGTGGTGAAACTAGGGATTAAGTTCAACTTCGCTAGTCGTGGCATGCAACCAAAGTTAACATGACAAAGACGTGAATGCCACACATTTGATTCACTATTGTTGCAAATATGATTAACAACTTTATTGCAAACGTCTGATAAGGATAAACGAAACATGCCTCCTGACTCATAGCCTTTACCAACAAAGGTTCCATACTTGGATATTACAAATTTATCCAACTCAAAGACAAGCTTGTAGCCATCTCTACACAGAAGAGATCCGCTAACAAGATTTTTATTAATGGAGGGGACATAATGCACGTTCTTCAGCCGCACGATCTTCCCCGAAGTAAACTTCAGATCAACCATGCCAACACCACGAACAGAAACACTTGAACTGTTGGCCATCAGCACAGTTGAAGTCCCCGCGGTCTGATAAGACGAAAACATGGAAATACCACCGCATACATGCACATTAGCACCCGTGTCAATCAATCAATCAGGAGAATGACATACTGAAAGAATAGTGGGAAATATACCATACCCAGCATCCTTCATGTCAATGTCTCCAATGACAACATTAGCGGTCTTGCCGCCTTTCCCAGGATGACGCTTGTCATAGCGATTAGGGAAACTAGGAGCCCAATGATCAGGATCCCCACACACATGACAAACACCTTTCTTCTTGTCATTCTTCTTCTTGAAGTTCGTGTGTTGCACAGCCTTGTTCTTCCCATCAAACTTTGCTTTACCATCAAACTTGCCCTTGTTCTTGAACTTGTGGGGCTGGAAGTTCTTCTTCTATACCAAATTGGCACTAGATCCTCCCTCAATACCTCAAGCACGTGTGTCCTTTTCTCTCGCCTTTTCTTCCACATCAAGAGTGCCAATGAGATCCAGAATGGAAAACTCCTGCCTCTTATGCTTCAGTAAGGTAGCAAAGTTCCTCCATGAAGGAGGAAGCTTAGTGATGATAGCTCCAGCAACAAACTTGTCCGGTAGCATACAATTGAAATGCTCAAATTCTCTAGCAAATGACTGTATCTCATGAGCTTGCTCAACCACGGAGCGCTCTTCACTCATCCTGTAATCATAGAATTGCTCCATGATGTACAGCTCAGTGCCCGCATCCGAGACCCCAAACTTGGCCTTGAGTGCGTCCCACATATCTTTTCCATTATCAATTGACGCATAAGCATCAACTATGTTCTCACCAAGAACACTCAAGAGAGCAGCCTTAAACATAGTATCCATTTTCTGAAAAGCTTGTTCCTGTTGGGCATCAGACTCCCCTTTAGGTTTGCCAAGAGTGGCGTCATAGCAACTCATGGTTTGAAACCATAAGGCTGCTCTCATGCGCCACCTCTTATAGTGGATACCCTCAAACATAGGAGGTCTCATGGAAGCAGCAAAACCACTTGGGGTAAATTGCCTATAATAAGGTTTTTGGATTGTTGGAAATATGAGCAATTTAGCAAATGATTTTATGAACAAAAATATTAGATAAAGCATGACTAATATAACAGGGATAAAACTAGTCATGTGATTTGACAGAGAGAAGGTAAATAACATGGGCATATATGAATTGTAATCAAGCTTATCTAGAGAAGACAGTAGGGCAAGTTTCATATATGAAGTAGAATCTAACACATCTAGGACAAACATCAGAACCAGGAACTGTGGCAAGACCTCGAACAGAAAGGAGAGGAGCACATACGGGATAACAGCAGCAGCAACACTGGACTTGGGGTTAGTGTCCTCACCAGCCATGTCGTCGAGGAGGTCGTCGACGTCGGGGAAGTAGTCGTCGGAGTCCGGGGCGTCCGTGACAAAAAAGTCAGTAGTCGCGTCGAGCGCTCCCCAAAAACCTTATCACCCTTCTCCCATACAGGACTCAAAAGGTGCGGTTCCGGAGGCCTATTGTCCTGACCTGCGGTGCACGCCGCAAGCCGGGATGGGGAAGAACGTAGCAGCACTGCATTGCTCAGGAATTTGTGGCGAGAGGAAGAAGAGGTTCTGGTGCGTCACTCTAAGAGGAGCGACCTCCCTTTTATAGGCGCAAGAGAAGGAGGCGAGAGGCTGTGCTGGGAGCTGAAGAGAACGAGGGAGACGAAACGAACAGGCAACAGGCGAAGAGGTGCGTAGTTCATATTCAGTTTCCACTACAGCAAAAACGTTTCAGCTTCCGCGTGACCTTTCGTATACCCGCCGTGCGTGGCAAAAATTTAGACATCGGCTCGGCTCATTCCCGCAACCCGCGGCGCGGCGCGACGAGGCGGGCGGCGGAGGAGGAGCGCGCGTGGATGTCCCTCTTGTTCTCATCCTCGTACATGTGGAGAAAGAGCCTCCCTTATAAAGAGGTCCAACTCCCTCTAAACTAGCAATGTGGGACTAAACTTTAGTTCCACCTCTTGCCTTGCACGAATGGGCTGCGTGGGCCTCTAGGATTTATTAGGAATTTCTGAAACTGCTATTGGGCTAGGCCCAAAATAGACAAAATTCCAGCACTTTGTTATTTCACGCTGCTTTCTGATGACCCACAAGTATAGGGGATCTATCGTAGTCCTTTTGATAAGTAAGAGTGTCAAACCCAACGAGGAGCAGAAGGAAATGATAAGCGGTTTTCAGCAAGGTATTCTCTGCAAGTACTGAAATAAGTGGTAACAGATAGTTTTGTGATAGGATAAATTGTAACGAGCAACAAGTAACAAAAGTAAATAAAGTGCAGCAAGGTGGCCCAATCCTTTTGTAGCAAAGGACAAGCCGGAACAAACTCTTATAATAGGAAAAGCGCTCCCGAGGACACATGGGAATATCGTCAAGCTAGTTTCCATCACGTTCATATGATTCGCGTTCGGTACTTTGATAATTTGATATGTGGGTGGACCGGTGCTTGGGTGCTGTTCTTACTTGAACAAGCATCCCACTTATGATTAACCTCTATTGCAAGCATCCGCAACTACAACAAAAGTATTAAGGTAAACCTAACCATAGCATGAAACATATGGATCCAAATCAGCCCCTTACGAAGCAACGCATAAACTAGGGTTTAAGCTTCTGTCACTCTAGCAACCCATCATCTACTTATTACTTCCCAATGCCTTCCTCTAGGCCCAAATAATGGTGAAGTGTCATGTAGTCGACGTTCACATAACACCACTAGAGGAGAGACAACATACATCTCATCAAAATATCGAACGAATACCAAATTCACATGACTACTAATAGCAAGACTTCTCCCATGTCCTCAGGAACAAATGTAACTACTCACAAAGCATAAACATGTTCATAATCAAAGGGGTATTAATATGCATATAGGATCTGAACATATGATCTTCCACCAATTAAACCAACTAGCATCAACTACAAGGAGTAATTAACACTACTAGCAACCTACTAGCACCAATCCCGGACTTGGAGACAAGAATTGGATACAAGAGATGAACTAGAGTTTTGAGAGATGGTGCTAATGAAGATGTTGATGGAGATTGCCCTCTCCCGATGAGAGGAGCGTTGGTGATGACGATGGCGATGATTTGCCCCTCTGGGAGGGAAGTTTCCCTAACAGAACAGCTCCGCCAGAGCCCTAGATTGGTTCCGCCAAGGTTCCGCCTCGTGGCGGCGGAGTTTCGTCCGAGAAGATGGCTTCTTAATTTTTTCCATCGAAAGACTTCATATAGCAGAAGATGGCCACCGGAGGGCCACCAGGGGGCCCATGAGGTAGGGGGCGCGCCCAGGGGGTACGGCGCCCCCCACCCTCGTGGGCAGGGTGTGGCCCCCCTGGTGAATCTCTTTCGCTGAAGATGTTGATGGAGATTGCCCTCTCCCGATGAGAGGAGCGTTGGTGATGACGATGGTGATGATTTCCCCCTCCCGGAGGGAAGTTTCCCCGACAGAACAGCTCTGCCGAAGCTCTAGATTGGATCCGCCAAGGTTCCGCCTCGTGGCGGCGGAGTCTCATCCCAAAAAGTTCCTTCCTATTTTTTTCTCATCGAAAGACCTCATATAGGAGAAGATGGACGTCGGAGAGCCACCAGGGGGCCCACGAGGTAGGGGGCGCGCCCTGGGGGGGGGCGCCCCTCCCTCATGAGCAGGGTGTGGGCCCCCTGGCCTTCATCTTTGGCATGGATTTTTCTTTATTTCTTTTAAGACATTCCGTGGAGTTTCAGGACTTATGGAGTTGCGCAGAATAGGTCTCTAATATTTGCTCCTTTTCCAGACCAGAATTCCAGCTGCCGGCATTCTCCCTCTTTATTTAAACCTTGTAAAATAAGAGAGAATAGCCATAAGTCTTGTGATATAAAGTGAAATAACAGTCCATAATACGATAAATATCGATATAAAAGCATGATGCAAAATGGCGTATCAACTCCCCCAAGCTTAGACCTCGCTTGTCCTCAAGCGAAAAGCCGATAACAATAAATATGTCCTGATGTTTAGAGGTAGAGGCGTCGATAAAAATAAAATACGGACATGGAGGCATCATGATTATTCTCATAACAGCAACATATATAGATTTTTTCATATGATTACTTATGTTCAAGTGATGATCTATTCACAATGCAAAAGTATAAATCATAAACCTTATTGGGCTCCGACAAACTATAATCTCAGTCATTGAAGCAATTGCAATTTATCATAACATCGGAAAGAGTCTATGTCAGAGCTAAAAAGCAAGTCCACATACTCAACTATCATTTAGTCCTCCATAATTGCTAACACTCACACGATACTTGTGGTTACGGAGTTTTAATCGGACACAAAGAAAGATAGGGGCTTATAGTTTTTCCCCACAACCTTTTACCTCAAGGGTAATGTCAACAATAATGGTTCATGCTCCCCTACATCCAATTAGATATATATATCATGTTCTTTCCAACATGCTAAGCTTGCCAAAGGATAAAATGAAAAAGAAAAGGTGAAGATCACCATGACTCTTGCATAAGGTAGAAGATAATAATAAAGGATAGGCCCTTCGCAGAGGGAAGCAGAGGTTGCCATGCGCTTTTATGGTTGGATATATAAAATCTCAATGCGAAAGAATGTCACTTTATATTGCCCCTTGTGATATGAACCTTTATTATGCAGTCCGTCGCTTTTATTACTTCCACATCACAAGATCATATAATGCTTATTTCTCCCACACCAATCAATCATACATATTTAGAGAAATTTTTATTGCTTTGCACTGATGACAACTTACTTGAAGGATCTTACTCAATCCATAGGTAGATATGGTGGACTCTCATGGCAAAACTGGTTTAAGGGTATTTGGAAGCACAAGTAGTATTTCTACTTGGTGCTGAGAATTTGGCTAGCATGAGGGGGAAAGGCAATCTCAACAAGTTAGAGGGTACATGACAACATACTTTATCTCAGATATAAGAAATACATAACTCATTACGTTGTCTTCCTTGTCCAACGTCAACTCTTTAGCATGTCATATTTTAATGAGTGCTCCCAATCATAAAAGATGTCAATGATAATATATCTATATGTGAAAACCTCTCTTTCCTTATTACTTCCTATTAATTGCAACAAGGACCAAAGCTATGTCTGCCAACTCCCAACAACTTTTAATCATCATACTCTTTCTATGTGAAGTCATTACTCTCAATAAGATCAATATGAACTTTTTGTTTCTTTTTATTCTTTTTCTCTTTTCTTTTATTCACCCAAGATCATGGCAAATTAATCAAGCCCTTGACTCAGTACTAATCTTTATTATATATAGCTCACGGACTCGATTACATAGAGAGATCATAAAGCAAAACTCAAAACTAGATCATGCCATAAACTTTATTCTACTAGATCAAGATACTACTAATAGGATCGAACTAAGAAAAACGGTAAAGATAAGAGTTATGATTGTGATACGATACCGGGGCACCTCCCCCAAGCTTGGCAGTTGCCAAGGGGAGTGCCCATACCCATGTGATTATGTCTTCTTCTTCGTTGTTGGTGTAATATTCTTGGCGATTATTCCTGACGGTGTCCTGGACTAGGGGGTACTCACCATGTCGTCTCCCGATCTGTTAGATTGGGCCGAGGACCCCCATGGCCGTATACTCATGGGCCAGTTCGGACGGCTGCCGCATACATGGAAGATTCACAAGACTTGGTGATCAAGACAAGGACTCCTCCCCACCGGCATATTCGGCTAGGACTCTTGTTATCCTAGGCCTCTGGTGCATTATATAAACCGAGGCCAGGCTAGTCAATAGATTATATACATACAATCATACCATAGGCTAGCTTCTAGGATTTAGCCTCTCCGATCTCGTGGTAGATCAACTCTTGTAATACTCATATCATCAAGAATAAATCAAGCGGGATGTACGGTTTTACCTCCATCAAGAGGGCCCGAACCTGGGTAAAACATCAAGTCCCCTGCCTCCTGTTACCATCCGCCTTAGACGCACAGTTCGGGACCCCCTACCCGAGATCCGCCGGTTTTGACACCGACATTGGTGCTTTCATTGAGAGTTCCGCTGTGTGATCGGCAAAAGGATCGATGGCTCGTCTGCAGGTCAACTGCGATGCCGGCATCTTCGTCGCTGGCTCGATTGGTCACCTTGGCTCGACCGAGGACCGTGCTCCATCTCCAATCGTCATGTTCGGATGAGAGGCTTCATCAACGTCAACTCTGATCTCTATCAAGATCATGGAGGAATCATCCATGGAGCTCGGGGGCTCAACGTCAACATTGCCCTCGGGCGACCGTGCTGTTTTTCCGAATAGCAAACTTGTATCCGCTGCCACCACCTCTTAGAGTATCGCTTTGACGATCCCTTTGGTGTAATTGTGCGGAATTGAGTCTACAACAACCATGCAAAATTTCGTCGAGTTCCGATGGAGGAATCTCCGACAATCTACGATATACCGGAGCCCTGTCAAATCTGGATGGGAATCTGAACAAGTTTAGGGCGTAGTCTCCAGAGCCTAGCTCGGAGGTCCTTTGGACGATCCAACCGTTCATCTACTGTGGAATTCCCATATCTACCACTCCTCCAAATTTCAGCTCGATCCGACGGTTCAAACTCCGGAAACCTTTCGATGAGTGGATCAATTTTTGGATCCGTTTTCTGCGCGAATACGGATCCGACCCGAATTCATGTTTCTTTATGAACGTGATATTGGACAACCTTTTTAGAGGAATTTTCTTCTAGGGTATTGTGCGTTGTTTTTAAACACGTGCCCATAAATTTTTAAGCCTCCCCTGAGGTCGCCTTCATCATCATGCTGGTGTCAAACCAGTCCGGCGGTATTGCTCCAAGGCTGCCGACCTGCGCTAGACACGTCGCCACTTTGTTGAGCCGAGCTCAACTTCTTCGGATCATCATCTCGGCAAGCCGAACAAGAGTCCGACATCGTGAAGGATAAATCATCACCAACATCGCCACCCCACGGATTACACGAAGCGGGCATACCGGCATCGTCGCACGATCACTTCATCAAGCCGGCATCGACCACATCACGACCTGCATCGGCAGGGCCGCACTATTGCTTCTTGAAGCTGGTGTCCATCACGCCGACCTACTTCGACTCATCGGCTTCGACATCTCGACTGGACCGGGGGCTTCGCCATCTCTTCATCAACCTACTCCGGATACTTCGGCGTCACTAGCCGACCAGCTCCGTCACGTTAGCTGGACCGAGGGCTTTGCCTCGGCGAGCCAACCTTTGCCAGCATCGCCATACCGTCGCTTTATCGCCCATCAAGCAATGGGTGTGCGGATCGAGTCCTAATTTTGGGAATCACCTTTCTTCGGATTGCTACTATAAATAAACCAGGTGCTATTAATCCTACTATTTTTTGCTTGTTTGGGTTTATTTTTCCCAAGGAATTATTACTCTGGTTTGTCCATCATCTGTACACAGGTCTATCAAATGATGGCCGCATTAACGACGGTAGTGTGGTGGTTCGGTCAGTTTCCGTACATAGTCCAGCGAACGCCGCATCCGGAACTCGGATCGACCTGTAAATTCAGGCTTTGCCATGCCTTTACCGCATCACACTGATGCCCTGCATCGACATTGACTTCGGAAACTGATCCGGGGACTTCGGCGTCACTCTGCCGGTCTGCATTGACCGCGCTATGTCACCACTTTGACGTGTCGAGCTCTCCGCTCCGCCACCTCGGGACCGGCTTGGGGGATGGAACCTTGTCCCGCATCAAGCTCGGACCGCGTCATCAATGCCGAACACATTAACCAGCTAAGTCGCTTTCATGCTCAAAGTTTTAATTTTTAACTTGTGTTCGGTTCGACCAAGCATTATACTTTTTTGGAAAAAGTTGCTTGTAGAAAATTTCCTTGTCCAAACTTTGTTTGTGACACACAAATTGAAATACCCCGTTTATTTGGGGGCTTCTTTTATGAAGCTTTTCCTCTTGCATATGATTATACTTGTACGACTTCGTTCCTTGTTCGTGTATTACGCCATAATATGCACCATATTGACTTAAGTGATTTGCAAGCTGGGTTGCCTGGCTTCTGTGCTTACCCCTACGTTCCCGATTGTTCGGCTAGGGAGTAAAGGGAGCACCTCTGCGATTGTCACGACCGGGTCCTCCGAGCTCTGACCTCAGACTGGGTGAAGCCGAAAGCTAGCGTTCTTATTGTTTTCAATCATGGTCGGCACACAACGGAACTCATGAGTACAAAAAATCTATTGCACAAATCTCATAGTAATAATGAGCACCGAAGAAAGGTATCAGTGGGGGTACTATTTTCTTTGAAGATCCTTCTTACACTTTGTCTGTAATATAGCATAAGTTCCCTGAGCGCGCTTTGTCTATTACAGCCTTATGGCCCGGTTGCCTGGTTATCGGAAACACTGTCGATATTCTTGACAGGTGGAGTACATAACACTTTTCGGTCCTTGACCGAAGAGGGAGAAGCCGACGGTCGGTTAAGACGCGTTTAAAGTTCGGTTGAACAAAGATATGATATTAGTACTTCGGTACATACAATCATTGTACATAAAATTCTTTTACCCAAGTCACTTGGGGGCTCTTAAATTTATATGAGATATTTTATAGTAATTGTTTTTTCTTTTTGGTCGTTGCAAAGTCTTTATTTACCACTCCCTTTTTCGACACGAGTGTGTGGTCACTAGCCGGGGAGCCTAATTTCTCTCTCAAAGCCGCTAGAGTTTAGTTTGCTAAATTGGCCTAATGAGAAGTACTCCTCCTTCGGGATAGGAGGTTGAAGCCGTAGGCTGACCCGCTTGAAGTCCTGAGATAGGATGTGTCATGTTAAAGCATGACAGAAGCACTTTTTTTTTCTAAAGTACAATTTTCAGATTGGCACCGAACACTTGATCTTGTTCGGACGTCAAGTTTTTACTGACGTTTTTTGGTTTTCCAAGCTTATGGCACTTTTAAACTATTTGTGTGTTTCCAACACAAGTCTCACAGTGCAATGCCAGACACCTTTATAGATTCGGCAAAAACATTCTCGGATCTCACTATATATGCATTGGTTTCGAATTGTGTCTTCGGTCAATAGTTGGGTTGCCCGGCTCCTGCGCTTGCCTCCTATGTTCCGCTTTGTTCGGCTAGGTGTGCAAAGGGAGAACCACTGCGATTGTGCTTCCAGCTCACATGGTTAAGCACCTCAGTGGAGAAAGCCGAAAACTGACTGTCACAATAAGCGTAAACTGGTCAGCGATCCGATGACTGTGTTAAATGATGGGCCATTCATAACATTGGCCGAAGTGTTTACGGCTTGACCTCGACTGTCGCCGAACACTACCGGGGGCTAGTAACTGGCCTCCCAAACTAAATCCTCAATATTTTGCTCTTACATTAGAGCTGAGGTTTCATGATCATGCTTAGCATGACAATGCAAAGAAATGAACCGATAGCGGGACTATTTTCTTTGGAAGACATTTCTTATGTTAAACAGTAATATAACATATCTCTCTGCGTACCTTTGTTTATAAAACCGTATGGCCAGATTGCCTTGTTTGTAATAAATCTTTGCCCTCATAAAGGATTTATAAAGTAGGACAAACACTCCTCGGCTACTAGCCGAGGAGGTGGAAGCCGATGGTCGGTCAACAAAGTTTTGTACAATGCGGATTCGAGCATTAATGACGTAAAGTACTTGGATACATTGAGTCATTACACATAGTCTGTGATTTTACTGTCGATATTGATCCTTAATTCGGCCACCCGTGCCCGCATTAAGGCTAGGGGGCTACTGGGCTTCGGGCTTATTATTTACAAATATTAAAGGGGTACATCGATCCCCTGATCTGGTGTTGCCACCCGACCAGTGTCTCGGGGGCTACTGCATTGCATGTCCAATGCAGAAAATTTTAAGTGCAATACAGTTTCTGAGGAGATTATGATCCTCAGGTTGGTCGGCCGCACCCAACCTGAGTCTCGAGGACTGAGCACACCGCTTTTTGTATCCCGAAGTATTCTGCCAAGCTAGGACTTGATCCTCAGGCCGATTTTGCAAATCAACCAGAGTCTCAGCGGCTACTGGGATCAGCGGTCTTACGTCATCCTTCAGGTGCATCTTGGGTTTTAGACCGATACACACCTTGAGGGCTGCTGGCTATATATCTCGGCAGAGAATAAATTGCACCAATCAAAATTATTGACAAAAAATCGGCCCATAGTAGGGGTGGTGCACCACCTCGGAAGCAGTCCGGCATAAAGCTCGGGCGCTAGTGGCTGGCTCCATAGAGGGCATTTCCAGCATTAAGCTCGGCTAAACTCCTTCAACTTTTTTGGACCAAGATGATCTATGACATCTTGGATATAGTTCGGCGTTGGAGCTTGGACACAGTCCGGCGTTGGAGCTCGGATACATTTCGGCGTTGGAGCTCGGAAGCAGTCCGACATTGGTGCTCGGCTGCAAAACATACCTCGAATGCAGTCCGGCGTTAGAGCTCGGACGCAAGAGGACACTGCCTCCTGGGAACAACTTCAAACCCGAGGTGTGGCATAAAAATAACAAGGCATTGATAAAGGCCGGAAACTTAAAGGGGCTCCTCGGATACCCGACGTGCAAACTCGTCGAATGCATTTCGGCGATCCTCAAGATCGAAGATAAGAAGATTTGTTGAACTAGTTTTCAAGACCGACAACCGAAGACGAAGAATAGTTCGGAAGAACCGAGGAGCGTCCCCAACTTGAAGACCGGTTCAGGGGGCTACTGACAGTGTCCTGGACTAGGGGGTACTCACCACGTCGTCTCCCGATCTGTTAGATTGGGCCGAGGACCCCCATGGCCGTATACTCATGGGCCAGTTCGGACGGCTGCCGCATACATGGAAGATTCACAAGACTTGGTGATCAAGACAAGGACTCCTCCCCACCGACGTATTCGGCTAGGACTCTTGTTATCCTAGGCCTTTGGTGCATTATATAAAGCGAGGCCAGGCTAGTCGATAGATTATATACATACAATCATACCATAGGCTAGCTTCTAGGGTTTAGCCTCTCCGATCTCGTGGTAGATCAACTCTTGTAATACTCATATCATCAAGAATAAATCAAGCAGGACGTACGGTTTTACCTCCATCAAGAGGGCCCGAACCTGGGTAAAACATCGTGTCCCCTGCCTCTTTTTACCATCCACCTTAGACGCACAGTTCGGGACCCCCTACCCGAGATCCGCCGGTTTTGACACCGACAATTCCCCTCAGGATGCGGTTCTCCTCCTCGAGCTTATTGACTTGATGTTTGAGGTCCATTATTTCCTTACGAAGCTTTCCTGTGACAGCTAAAGCTCCTTGCACCCAAGGGTGTAGCATAGCTGCAGGAGAACAAGTGACACTCCTCTTCATATCTTCATAGGTAAGAAATCTAGCATTAGAAGGGATAACCGAGTTTGGAATAGCTGAGCTCTGTAGTTCCCCCATCGTGAACCCAGCTCGGAGGCGAGAGGTGACTTCTTCATCCTCCATGGCATCTACTCTCATCAAGTCAGCCTCCATCTCTTCCTCCGTTGCTGGCCGAAAGTGGTCAGCGTCGCTGTTTGCCCTTGGTTCCGGTGCCGGATTAGATACTCGGCTCTCCCCGATTGACTCTTGAGAAGACATCTTGTTGTAATCTGCAGCAGCGACAACTCAAAAACAAAAACAGAGGAAATTTGCGTGATACGGGAGTCAAAACCTTCGGGAGATTATATAATGAATTTTTACCGACCAAAATACGTAACGTGCAAGAAAACGGAGTCCGGAAGGCACACGAGGTGCTAACGAGGTAGGGGGCGTGCCTAGGGGGGTAGGGCGCGCCCACCACCCTCGTGGGGCCCTCGTGTCCTTCCCGGACTGCTACTTGTTTTTCTATTTTTCTAAATATTCCAAAACGGAGAAATATTGCCTTAAAAATTGTTTTGGAGTCGGTTTACTTACCGTGCCACATACCTATTCCTTTTCGGAGTCTGAAACATTCCGGAAAGTGTTCCTTATGTATTCCTCCAGGGTTACAGTTTCAATAATATTGGTTTTAACATTTATGGGATTACCTGAGATATAATGTTTGATTCTTTGACCATTTACCACCTTCGGATTTGTGCCTTCGAAGTTGTTGATTTTTATGGCACCGGAACAATAGACCTCTTTGATAACATAGGGGCCTTCCCATTTAGAGAGAAGTTTTCCTGCAAAAAATCTTAAACGAGAGTTGTATAGAAATACATAATCACCTACATTAAACTCACGCTTTTGTATCCTTTTGTCATGCCATCTTTTAACTTTTTCTTTGAACAACTTGGCATTTTCATAAGCTTGGATTCTCCATTCATCAAGTGAGCTAATATCAAATAACCTTTTCTCACCGGCAAGTTTAAAATCATAGTTAAGCTCTTTAATAGCCCAATATGCCTTATGTTCTAGTCCGAGGGGTAAGTGACATGCTTTTCCATAAACCATTTTATACGGAGACATACCCATAGGATTTTTGTATGCAGTTCTATAAGCCCATAATGCATCATCAAGTTTCTTGGACCAATTCTTTCTAGACCTATTAACAGTCTTTTGCAAAATTAATTTGAGCTCTCTATTGCTCAACTCTACTTGACCACTAGACTGTGGGTGATAAGGAGATGCAATTCTATGATTAACATCATATTTAGCAAGCATTTTACGGAAAGCACCATGAATAAAGTGTGAACCACCATCAGTCATTAAATATCTAGGGACTCCAAACCTCGGGAAAATAACTTCCTTAAGCATTTTAATAGAAGTGTTATGATCATCACTACTAGTTGGAATAGCCTCTACCCACTTAGTAACGTAATCAACAACAACTAGAATGTGTGTGTATCCATTAGAGGCAGGAAAAGGTCCCATATAATCAAAGCCCCAAACATCAAATGGTTCAATTACAAGAGAATAATTCATAGGCATTTCTTGACGTCTACTAATATTACCAATTCTTTGACATTCATCACAAGACAAGACAAACTTACGGGCATCCTTGAAGAGAGTAGGCCAATAAAAACCATATTGCAATACCTTATGTGCAGTTCTATCTCCAGCGTGGTGTCCTCCATAAGACTCGGAATGACACTTGCGTAGGATCTGTTCCTGTTCATGCTCAGGTACACAATGTCTAATAACACCATCTACTCCTTCTTTATAAAGATGTGGGTCATCCCAAAAGTAATGTCTTAAATCATAGAAGAACTTTTTCTTTTGTTGGTATGTGAAGCTAGGTGGTATAAATTTAGCAACAATATAATTAGCATAATTAGCATACCATGGAGTACTACGAGAAGTACTTATAACATTTAATTGTTCATTAGGAAAGCTATCATTAATAGGTTGTGGGTCATCAAGAATATTTTCTAACCTAGATGGGTTGTCTGCAACGGGGTTCTCAGCTCCCTTTCTATCAACAATATGCAGATCAAATTCTTGTAGCAAGAGAACCCATCTAATAAGTCTAGGTTTAGGATCTTTCTTTTCCATAAGATATTTAATAGCAGCATGATTAGTTTGAATAGTTACTTTAGAATCAACAATATAAGATCTGAACTTATCACAAGCAAATACAACTGCTAAAAACTCTTTTTCAGTAGTAGCATAATTTCTTTGAGCATTGTCTAGAGTCTTACTAGCATAATGAATAACATTTAATTTCTTATCAACTCTTTGCCCTAGAACAGCACCTACATCATAATCACTAGTATCACACATAATTTCAAAGGGTAAGTTCCAATCAGGTGGCTGAACAATAGGTGCAGAGACTAATGCTTTCTTAAGTATTTCAAATGCTTCTACACAATCATCATCAAAGACAAATGGTATATCTTTTTGCAATAAATTAGTCAGAGGCCAAGAAATTTTTGAGAAGTCCTTAATGAACCTCCTATAAAATCCAGCGTGACCAAGGAAACTTCTTATACCTTTGATGTCCTTGGGACATGGCATCTTTTAAATAGGATCAACCTTGGCTTTATCAACTTCAATACCTCTTTCAGAAACTTTGTGCCCCAAGACAATACCTTCATTAACCATAAAGTGTCACTTTTCCCAATTCAAGACAAGATTAGTTTCTTCACATCTCTTCAAAACTCGATCAAGATTGCTCAAGCAATCATCAAAAGAGGAACCATAGACAGAAAAGTCGTCCATGAAAACGTCACAAATCTTTTCACAAATGTCAGAGAATATAGCCATCATGCATCTTTGAAAGGTAGCAGGTGCATTACATAAACCAAAAGGCATACGTCTATAAGCAAAAGTACCAAAATGGCATGTAAAAGTAGTCTTTGATTGATCTCTAGCCGACACAGGTATTTGAGAGAAACCAGAATAACCATCTAGAAAGCAATAGTGTGTATGTTTGCATAATCTTTCTAGCATTTGATCAATAAAAGGTAAGGGGTAATGATCTTTCTTAGTAGCTTTATTTAATTTGCGGAAATTAATTACCATCCTATAACCTGTAATAATTCTTTGTTGAATCAATTCATCTTTATCATTAGGAACAACAGTAATACCTCCCTTCTTAGGGACGCAATGGACAGGACTTACCCACTCACTATCAGCAACGGGATAGATTATACCTGCCTCCAGAAGCTTTAGTATTTCTTCTCTTACCACTTCTTTCATTTTAGGATCCAGACGTCGTTGAGGATCACGAACTGGTTTGGCATCTGCTTCCAAATTTATTTTATGTTGACATAGAGTGGGACTATGCCCTTAAGATCATCAAGAGTATATCCAATAGCAGCACGATGCTTCTTCAGAGTTTTCAATAATCTTTCTTCTTCATGCTCTGAAAGGTTAGCACTAATAATAACATGATATATCTTCTTTTCATTAAGATAAGCATATTTAAGATTATCAGGCAAAGGTTTAAGCTCAAACACGGGATCACCCTTGGGTGGAGGTGGATCCCCTAAGATTTCAACAGGCAAGTTGTGATGCAGAATAGGTTCCTGTTTAAAGAATACTTCATCTATTTCCCTTCTTTCTTTCATGAACATATCATTTTCATGGTCTAGCAAATAGTGTTCTAAAGGATCACTAGGAGGTATGGCAATAGAAGCAAGACCAATAATTTCATCCTTACTAGGTAATTCTTCCTCACGATGTTTTTACTAAATTTAGAGAAATTAAACTCATGAACCATATCATCCAAGCCAACAGTAATAATATTTTTAGTGCAGTCTATGGTAGCATTGGCAGTATTTAAGAAGGGTCTACCAAATATAATTGGACAAAAGCTATCTTGCGGAGAAGTAAGAACAAGAAAATCAGCAGGATATTTAGTTTTCCCACACAAGACTTCAACATCTCTAACAATTCCAATTGGTGCAATAGTATCTCTATTAGCAAGTTTAATAGTAACATCAATATCTTCTAACTCAACAGGTGCAATTTCATTCTTAATTTCTTCGTATAAAGTATGCGGTATAACACTAGCACTAGCACCCATATCACATAAGCCATGATAACAATGATCTCCTATTTTAACAGAAATAACTTGCATTCCTACCACAGGTCTATGTTTATCTTTAGCACAAGGTTTAGCAATTCTAGCAGTTTCACCTTCAAACTGAATAACATGCCCATCAATATTATCATACAAGAGATCTTTAACAATAGCAATATTAGGTTCTACTTTAACTTGTTCAGGAGGTGCATAAGTTCTAATATTGCTTTTACGAACAACAGTTGAAGCTTTAGCATGATCCTTTATTCTAACAGGGAAAGGTGGTTTCTCAATATAAGAAGTAGGAACAATAGGATCATTATAAGTGACAGTCTTTTCTTCAACTTTAATAGGTGCAGCTACTTTTACTTATATGGGAGGATGATATTTAAACCAGTTCTCCTTAGGGAGATCAACATAAGTAGCAAAAGATTCACAGAAAGAAGCTACTATCTCAGAGTCAAGTCCATATTTAGTGCTAAACTTACAGAAAATATCGGTATCCATAAAAGATTTAACACAATCAAACTTAGGTGTCATACCTGACTCCTTACCTTCGTCGAAGTCCCAATCTTCAGAGTAGCATTTAATTCTATCCAATAAATTCCATCTGAATTCAATAGTCTTCATCATAAAAGAGCCAGCACAAGAAGTATCGAGCATGGTGCGATTGTTTTCAGAAAGCCGAGCTTAAAAACTTTGCATAATTATTTCTCTTGAGAGCTCATGATTGGGGCATGAATATAACATTGATTTAAGCCTCCCCCAAGCTTGAGCGATGCTTTCTCCTTCGTGAGGCTAGAAATTATATATATAATTGCGATCACGATGAACAAGATGCATAGGGTAATACTTTTGATGAAATTCCAGCTTCAATCTTTTATAGTACCATGATCTCATATCATCACATAGCCTATACCATATCAATGCGTCTCCCTTCAAAGATAAAGGGAAGACCTTCCTCTTAGCAACATCACCGGGTATACCTGCAAGCTTAAATAATCCACAAACTTTATCCACATATATTAAGTGCTCATCAGGATGCTTTGTTCCATCTCCTGTAAAAGGATTAGCTAGCAGTTTTTCTATCATACCCGAAGGATACTCATAAGGAATTTCATTTTCAATAGGTTCAGTAGGTTGAGGAGCAACTCTTTGCTCTACTAGACGGGGTGAAGATACCCCGAACAAGCCCATCAGAGAATTACTTTCCATAGTAACAAGTGACAGTAAATTTCAGCACACTATATAAATTTTTCCTTACCAAATTCCACCTACCAAAGGCGCTACACTCCCCGGCAACGGCGCCAGAAAAGGGTCTTGATGACCCACAAGTATAGGGGATCTATCGTAGTCCTTTTGATAAGTAAGAGTGTCGAACCCAACGAGGAGCAGAAGGAAATGATAAGCGGTTTTTAGCAAGGTATTCTCTGCAAGTACTGAAATAAGTGGTAACAGATAGTTTTGTGATAAGATAAATTGTAACGAGCAACAAGTAACAAAAGTAAATAAAGTGCAGCAAGGTGGCCCAATCCTTTTGTAGCAAAGGAAAAACCGGAACAAACTCTTATAATAGGAAAAGCGCTCCCGAGGACACATGGGAATATCGTCAAGCTAGTTTTCATCACGTTCATATGATTCGCGTTCGGTACTTTGATAATTTGATATGTGGGTGGACCGGTGCTTGGGTGCTGTTCTTACTTGAACAAGCATCCCACTTATGATTAACCTCTATTGCAAGCATCCGCAACTACAACAAAAGTATTAAGGTAAACCTAACCATAGCATGAAACATATGGATCCAAATCAGCCCCTTACGAAGCAACGCATAAACTAGGGTTTAAGCTTCTGTCACTCTAGCAACCCATCATCTACTTATTACTTCCCAATGCCTTCCTCTAGGCCCAAATAATGGTGAAGTGTTATGTAGTCGACATTCACATAACACCACTAGAGGCTAGACAACATACATCTTATCAAAATATCAAACGAATACCAAATCCACATAACTAATCATAGCAAGACTTCTCCCTTGTCCTCAGGAACGAACGTAATTACTCACAAAGCATATTCATGTTCATAATCAGAGGGGTAATAATATGCATATAGGATCTGAACATATGATCTTCCACCAAATAAACCAACTAGCATCAACTACAAGGAGTAATCAACACTACTAGCAACCTACTAGCACCAATCCCGGACTTTGAGACAAAAATTGGATACAAGAGATGAACTAGGGTTTGGAGATGAGATGGTGCTGGTGAAGATGTTGATGGAGATTGCCCTCTCCCGATGAGAGGAGCATTGGTGATGACGATGGTGATGATTTCCCCCTCCCGGAGGGAAGTTTCCCCGGCAGAACAGCTCTGCCGAAGCTCTAGATTGGATCCGCCAAGGTTCCGCCTCGTGGCGGCGGAGTCTCATCCCGAAAAGTTCCTCCCTATTTTTTTCTCATTGAAAGACCTCATATAGGAGAAGATGGACGTCGGAGAGCCACCAGGGGCCCACGAGGTAGGGGGGCGCGCCCTAGGGGGGGGGGGCGCCCCCACCCTCGTGAGCAGGGTGTGGGCCCCCTGGCCTTCATCTTTGGCGTGGATTTTTCTTTATTTCTTTAAGACGTTTCGTGGAGTTTCAGGACTTTTTGAGTTGCGCAGAATAGGTCTCTAATATTTTCTCCTTTTCCAGACCAGAATTCCAGCTGCCGACATTCTCCCTCTTTATGTAAACCTTGTAAAATAAGAGAGAATAGCCATAAGAGTTGTGATATAAAGTGAAATAACAGTCCATAATGCGATAAATACCGATATAAAAGCATGATGCAAAATGGACGTATCACTTTCCCCTCGACACCGAAACCTATATTCACGCTTGGTCACTCCGGCACCGAGGTCATGCCTAAGGGGTTGTTTGGTTTGAAAGTAAGTTTGCCTAAGTTGCATCTCCTAAGTTTAGGCAAGTTCAGCAAATTTAGATGGGTGTTTGGTTCAAGCCACATTTTCTCATTCTTATTAAATTAAGCTTAGGCAAAAAAAGTGTGTCAAACTGTGGCATTGATATGCCTAGAACGAAGCAACCCCTAAGTGCGACTAGTACGAACGATCAGCTGCCATGATCCAAGGATACTTATCCCTGTTTGTTAGCATATCTGTTGCTTCTTAGGCCTTGTATAAAGCTAGACGCTTAGAAAAACAAATCGGGTTTTTTCTGAAGTATCAGTGCCTATTTTTTACATAAGAGACGCCTAATTAAGCGTGTGCCCTGTACAAATAAGCACCGGTATTTAAGAAAAGCTTGATTTATTTCTCCAAGCATCTCTCCTAAGCACCTTGCATTGTACAAGGCCTTCGTGTTCATTCCCATATGCGTTTTCATTCATGCTAATCCCCTTTGGATATTATTTATTTATAAAACGAACATCTATTAGATGTGTTGCCCATAGCATTGCATAACTTCCAGTCTGTTCATGCGGTCGGGCATACCCTGGGCACACCCAGGGAGAATATCTGGTACTCTCACCCATAGGGTGCTCCCGGTGCTCCAAACTTGGTAGCATATTTTTAAATGGTCGAAAAATTCTGAAAAAAATCAAGAACACTGACACAACATCAATGTATGTTGTAAAAATATTTAAATAAAAATTCAAAATATTGCTTGAGATACAAAAAAGAAAAAATCAACATCAGCGTGATAACATGCCAAATGTAAAGCCCAACTTATGTTGTGTACTATTTACTGTCAAGTTTGTCATTTATGTTTCTCAAGCTATGTTTTGAATTTTGATTTAAAATATTGTGATAACATACACATTGGTGTTGTGTCTATATGTTGATTATTTTTCAAAAAATTTCGAACATTTAAAAATGTGCTATCGAGTTTGAAGCACCGGAAGCACCCTATGGGTGGGAGTACCAGATATTCTCCCGATACGCCCATGCGTCCGGCCACCCTGTGTGGGGTGATCAGCCTTTGCCGACGGGCTCTGTTGTGGAATTGTCACGACAGATGTCCTAGTGAAAGGACTTAGTCGAGAGCCATCGCAACTAGGAAGCTTAAAGGGGTTAATCGGGACAAAGGACACGAGAGGTTTTTATACTGGTTCGGCCCCTTGCGGTGAAGGTAAAGCCTAGTCCAGTTGATGTGGTATTGCTAGGCTTCGATGACCAAGGAGCGAAATACGCTAGCTTGGCTCTCGATCTGTTGTTTCTTGCCCTAAGCCGCCGCCGGGTCGTCCCCTTATATACACGGGTTGACGCCCTGCGGCCTACAGAGTCCCGGCCGGCTCATACAACGTGTCCGGCTCGGTGATGTATTTTACATGCCTTACTTTACAAGTCTTATTCATGCATGACGGTTTATACTCACGGGCCTTAAGCCGCCTCTGGGCTTGGGCCTACTACAAGCCTTATCCTTAAACCGTCACCTCTGTATACTCTTCGGGCTTCGTCTAAGTAACCCGCCATTGTGATTGACCCGGCCCCTCCTGGGCGGGTCATGCCTGGTAGTCATATCCCCAACATTAGGCCCTAGGTTGATTTGAACTTTGTTCTTGTCAATATCCAACACTTAGAAGAAATCCATCTATTACTGCTGTGACAAACTTGTAACCCGCCATGATGTCATCTCCGGATTTTTCGGAAACCCGCCACCACGTCATCTTTAACAGATCTTTATCTTTAATGCCTTTCCGAAAATCAAGGCACTTAGGTAGCTGGATAACCATGTTTCGACCTTCTCATTTTTCGCGCCTGCCTATTCACCTATCCCCTTATAAACAGGTACGACCGGTCTTCCTTAGTCTTCTCCTTCTTCCTCTCGCAACCCCTCTGTCGCTCGAGCTCTGCCGCTGCCGCAGCGCTCACCGTCGTTGTAACGCCCCGGACACACCCGCCGGTGGTCGTTACTCCTAGCGGGATCTAGACTGGCCCCACAGATCAATACTAGTTTTTTTTGCGCACTTTGTCCTCACTCTTGCGCACTCGGGAGCAACTTCCCAGTCGGTCACCCATCCTGACACTACTCCAAGCTGAGCACGCTTAACTTTGGAGTTCTGTCCGAATGGGCTCCCGCAAAAGAAGGAATTCCTTATTGATATGAGTAGTCTATCATCCCTAATAAGCCAGGCCATCACATACACCCCCACTCAGAGGAACCGACGTCCTCGTCGGGCCACATGAACGTTCCCTCTTGGCACATACGTCTGTGCATCCAGTCCGATACATGTACTATGCCATGTGCCACGACGGGTCACAAGCATCATGAACAACATGAGCGCGCACCAAACATCGGTGTGACCGCGAGGGTCGACTCTGATACCAACTTGTAACGCCCCGGACACACCCGCCGGTGGTCGTTACTCCTGCGGGATCTAGACTGGCCCCACAGATCAATACTAGTCTTTTCTGTGCACTTTGTCCTCACTCGTGCGCACCCGGGAGCAACTTCCCTGTCGGTCACCCATCCTGACACTACTCCAAGCTGAGCATGCTTAACTTTGGAGTTCTGTCCGAATGGGCTCCCGAAAAAAAGGAATTCCTTATTGATATGAGTAGTCTATCATCCGTAATAAGCCAGGCCATCACAGTCGTCCTCAACCTCGGCCGCTGCATCACCCTGAGCTTGTCCAGAGAACGGCGGCGATCCTCCGTAGTAGATCTGCGTTCGTAAGTCCTTTCTTTCCCATACCTTAGATCTGCATTAGGGTTTGTGAGTTCCTTCTGTGTTCTTCACTGTTCATCGCGGATTCTTTGTAGTTTCTCCACCGCATCCTCCTTTGATCTAAAAGAAGTATAGAACTCATGCGGTAGTTGTTTTGCATCCATTCCAGATGCTAGCAGATCGCTTTTTCTTGTACAAAGGCCTCCTTAGAACTGATGAACTCCTCTGCGCTGGTTTTTTTAGGTCTAGATTTATTTTTCCTTTTTGAACCATCTTGATCCAAAATAATAGCAACAACTTGTGAAACTTGTTTATCTCAATACTTAGCCAATCCTGTCTCAGGCAACCTTCGAATATCTTTAGTCATGGTGGCTTATCATGCCGGCTCATTTTTCCTTTATATATCATTAGCCCTTACTTAAGCCGCCATTACTCATCTGTACTATAATTATTAACCTGTAATTCCACCAATTAATTTGAACCGACAAATTACTTTCTTTTCAGCTTGTCCTTTTTCATTATGCCGTCAAAAGCGCCAACAGTCTGCAACTGGGTCCCTTCCACAGTCACTGATGACACTTTGAAGGATTTTGTCACCATCGAATACTTGCCGGAGAAGAACATTATGTCCTATCGTGCTCCTGACCCGGCCGAAGAACGATCTCAGCCCAAAGACGGTGAAGTCATCATCTTTACTGATCACATGAACCGGGTTTTTCACCACCCGGCTCAAAGTTCTTCAGAGATGTACTGCATTTTTTCAAGCTTCATCCACAAGATCTAGGACCCAACTCCATATCCAACATCTGCAATTTTCAAATTCTCTGTGAGGTTTATCTTCAAGAAGAACCTACCGTTGAACTCTTTAGAGAGTATTTCTATCTGAACCGTCAGAATGGATGCACCAACGGCCCTAGCTTGGAACTTGGTGGAATTTCGATTCAGCGCCGACAGGGTGCTGTCTTTCCTTTAGTAGTCTTACCAAGCCATCCCAAGGATTGGAACCAAACTTGGTTTAATTGCAAAGACACGTCTCCAGCTGATGAAAAACCAATGCCGGGTTATCACGTGGAGCGTCTGGATTCTAAGTTTGTGCTCCCTAACAAGCTGACTGCCGCTGAACGTAAGAAGCTCATCCCGTCCAACAAAAGGATTCAAGCCTTGTTGGGAAACGGCCTGACTGGAGTTGACTTGATCTGTTGTTGGATCGCATGGCGGGTCATCCCTCTGAGCCGTCGAGCCAACTTGATGTATAAATATGGCGGAGGCCCAGATGATCCTCTGCGTCATAGTTCTATACAACTAACTGAAGAGGCCATTGTCAAAATGTCAACCATCCTTGTAAATAGTAAATACGAGGACTGTAGTAAAGTTGGATTGAATCCTTTCTGCAAACTTAACCCGACACCAGAGGTAAGTCCCCTTGACTCCCTTTTTTTTCTTTAGTAGTTAAGTACTTGTCTGTCTTTTAACCGGTTATTTGCCTACAGGCCAAATCTGACTTTTGGAAAGTCAAATATGATCATGAATCTGCCAAGAAGGCTAGAGCCGCCGCCATAGCCGCCAAGAAGACAACCCGAAAATCCAAGAAGAAAAGAACTGCTTCTGATATGTTCAAGCTGGATGATGTTTCTGAGTCGGAGGTAGCCCTTGACTCTCTTGGCCTGCTTTTTAACAACCTTATTGACACTGACTATTGCCAGGATGACACGGGGGCCAGCTAGGCAGTAGAAGAAGAGGTAACTATTTCCTCCGACTCAACCCCTTTGCCAAGACAGAAACCTCGACTGGTAACCCGGAAAATAAGGTTTTCACACCCTTTGGCTTATTTGGATCCCCATTTTCTTTTGAAAAAACAGCAACATGAAAGCCGTCGTTAGGCCCGGACTAGCGACGACAATGAACTGCCCTCCGGCTTACCAAAAACTCCTCGAAAATGCCAGAATGAGGTTTCTTTCGCCTTTGTCTCTTGATTTTATCAATGAATTCATTTCCTTACTCTCTTAACTGTAATCTTACTATTGCAGGAGGTTTCTCGCTCTTCTAGCGATTCTTCACAAACTCAATTTCCAGCTTTCAAGACTGCCCCTGGGTAAAGAAAATTATCTTTCTTCTGCATCTTTAAGACTGCATCATTATACTAACTCATGAAAACCTTTTTAGCGGTCAAGCAAAGCCCAAGAAAGCCAAGGTGGCTAAGCCAGCGAAAGACCCTGCTCCTGAACCGGCAACACCAACTACTCCTGAACAATCTGAAGCACCAGAAGACCCTGCTATCAACCTTCAATCAGACCTTCCTGAGCCGTCAGCTGATGAAACCATTCTCAATACATCCACCGTTGGGCCGTCCAGCTCAGTTAACTCGCCGGCGCCTTCTGACAATGACGTTCTAATCACTGGTAGCAGATTCGTTGTGCCGGGTAACCCAACTGTACTGGCCAGGCACTCTGCCAAGCAATAAGCTTTGGAAAGGCAGAAGGTATGATTTGACGTCTCTCACTATGCTCACCTGAGCATTAGTGATGTGCTATCTGGATACCTTAGTCATGTGCATTCCAGCCGTGACTCTGAAATTGAAATGGTCAAACAGCTGCAACTGAAATATGAGGTACGCTCCACGGCTTCCATTAGTTTACATATACTCTGCCAGCCCCCAAGTCTCCGGATTATGATGAACCTGAATGATCTGTAGACTTACGATATAGGTTGATGTTCTGTCTTAGATTTTCCCTAAGTCTAGTGGATTAGCATAAATGTCACCTGTAGTCCCCAAGGGCTGGTTTAATTCATCATGAACGAGCCGGTACTTGATTTCATAACTGACTTGAATTAGGCCAAACAAATGTTGTTATCCGGCTCAAGAGGAAAAGACTTTCTTAATATCATGCATTAGCCCCCAAGTGCCAAGCGTTGTTACTTGTAACACACTTGGGACTTTAATCATAGAAGAATCATTTTTGCAGTTAAAAATCGCTTTGGCAGACATTAGCCCCCAAGTGCCGAGTGGTGTTGCATTGCAAAGTACTTGGGACTTCAATCATTATGACTTTTATTGGAATAAATTTTTGACACACCTGTGCATGTGTTGTAGACCGCCATCAATGAATTGGGTTCCCAGTTGACTGATGTAAATACCCGGTTGGCGGCTCAAGAAACGGAGATAAAAAGTGCTGACTCCAAACTCCAGCTGAGCTTATCCGAAGCAGAAAAACTGAAGACCAGTTTTGACGCAGAGAAAAAATCTTGGGCCGATGAAAAAACCATGCTGATACAACGTGCTGAAATAGTCGAGGTGGCTCTCAAGGAGGTTTCCACAGAGCTCACCGGTTTAAAGAACCGGGTGTCTCAGATGGTCTGTGCAATCTTTGGTGAGTCATTTGCTTATTTATTGAAACTCTATTTTTGCTAGAAATATAAGCCGTCTACTTAACCTTTTAAAATACTCATAGGTCCATGGAGCAGTAATCTGAGCCAAAATAGTTTGATAAAACTCAAGGCGGTTTACACCCTGGTGGAGCAACTGTACACTGGAGCTCAACGGGCGCTTGCTATCATTTCCCCAGCCAACCAAGGACCAAACCTCTTGAGTGATGATTTGAAGAAGCTATCCATCTTACCCGCCAGATTCCAAGAGGTCAAACGTTCTTGTGCAAGAGCCGGAGCCCTAACCGTGCTAAGCCTCTCCAAAGCCTGGGTGCCGGAACTCGACCCGGCGGATGTAGCCAAGGGGTATCCCAGTTTTAAGGAAGACGGGACCCTATTTAATCAAGACGATTTTGCTGCTTGTGTGAGGGGAGTTCGTCCTTAGGCTACTATCCTTGGTGATGAGACCAATATTGATAAGTATTAGCCGGGTTTTGATATGGAGAATAAAAAGATGGCGACGCCGTCATATAAAGTGACAGATCTTATTCCGCCAGTTCGTCAACACACCTTTGCCCCAGAGATTGAACCGTCTGGACTAATTGATGACGAAGCTGAGTTTGTTGCTCTTCATGGCTTTGATTGGTCCAAGCCCAGCTTCCAACCAGTGGAGGGAGTTGAACCGGCGAGGGAGGAGTCATAATCATCCAAAATAATCTGGGCAAGACTTAATGAATCGGCCTTAGCTTAACATCTGCTTAGGAGAAAAACAGTTTTAATGTTTTGGGCTTTCAACCCTTGTAATAGGCTAGCTTGAAACTGCATGTTCTGCCTATGCCATCGTTCATATTATACTGCGTATGACTGGTTTTATCCATCATGTTAATATATGCTTTATATCCTTTATCATATCTATAGCGTTTAAACCTATTCCTGTATGTAAGAGATGAGAAAATTGTCCTGGCGGTTTGTCGCTGGACGGGTCAAAATACCCGATATATAATTATGAAATTACCATAAAAGAATAGTTAGGGCTAGATGTAAGGATAAATAAGGCTAGAAAGCCTTTGATTAAAGAAAAAACACAGATAAATCTGTTTATTAATGACAATGTCTTACCTGTGTTCTTTGATTCTGGACTGCCGGTTTATGTGACCCGTACAGTAAGGGTGACAATCCAATCTTGTTAGAAGTCAATACTTCCATATGCCTGATGACTGCTATACCTTGGCAACTCATTGTCAAATAACCGAGCCGGTTTAAATTGAAACCATACTTGTAGTTAGATTCGAGACAACAAAAAACCAGTAAAACAAAAGAGTATCTTTCAAACAATGTAAATCAAGCATTAAGAAAAAGTTTGGAGGCTTCTGATTCGAATACGACCAATAAACCGGACCAAAGGGGTTAAGCTAGGATTCAAATACGATCATGTAGCCCCCAGTGGCTTTGGCGTTATGCCGATCAAGAGGGTACCGACAGCTATGTTCTCTTTGGTTCGAATATGACCTATGTTTGAACAGGAAGCCCCCAAATGACCTTGAAAGATTCGAATACGATCCAAGTCGGACCCAAAAGGGGTTAAGCTATGATTCGGATACGATTGAGAAGCCCCCTAGTGAGTTTGGCTTTGTGCCGATCAAGAGGGTTACGACAGCTATGCTCTCTTTGGTTCGAATATGACCTATGTTGGAACAGGAAGCCCCCTGGTGACCACGAAGTTTTAACGGCTAGATTCGAATACGATCATGAGCCAGACCAAGAGGGTTAAGCTAGATTCGAATACGATCAACCCCCAATCTGGTCATTTAATAATTAAAATAATGAAGATATGTGATCATTAAAGATGAAAAGGACAGAGGTCCTGCTTTATTACTTATCATAATAAATACAACCTCAAAGTATGTACCTTATGAGAGCCGGTGGCTCAAGTGTAGTAAAGCCGAAGATGAGCAATATTCCATGGCCGGCGGGTCTCCTCCTCCGATTTACGTCAGTCTTTGTGCTCTCGAACATCGATAAGGTAATATGACCCGTTGTTTCAGTTCTTGCTGACCACAAAGGGTCCTTCCCAAGGTGGGGATAGCTTGTGTGCATCAGACTAATCCTGGATGAGCCGGAGCACCAGGTCACCTTCTTGAAAGGTTCTGGACTTAACCCGACGGCTGTGATAACGACACAGGTCCTATTGGTAAATTGCTGATCGGGCTGCTGCCAAGTCTCGCTCCTCATCTAATAAGTCAAGCGCGTCCTGTAGGGCTTGCTCATTATCAGCTTCAACGTAAGCCGCCACACGGGGCGAGTCATGATGGATGTCACTAGGCAGAACTGCCTCTGCTCCATAAACCATGAAGAAAGGCATATAACCCATAGACCTGTTAGGGGTAGTATTGATGCTCCATATCACAGAGGGTAATTCTTCCACCCAACAACCTGGTGTCCGTTGTAAAGGGACCATAAGCCGGGGTTTCAGACCTTTCAGGATTTCCTGATTGGCTCTTTCAGCTTGACCATTGGGTTGGGGGTGAGCTACTGATGAAACATCAAGCCGGATATGCTCCCGTTGACAGAACTCTTCCGTATCTCCTTGGGACAAGTTGGTGCCATTGTCAGTAATAATGCTGTGTGGAAAGCCAAAATGAAAGATCACCTTCTTGATGAATTGAACCACCGTGGCCGCATCACACTTACTGACTGGTTCTGCCTTAACCCATTTTGTGAATTTGTCCACTACCACCAAAAGGTGCGTCTTCTTATCTTTGGACCTTTTGAAAGGTCCAACCATGTCAAGCCCCCAGACTGCAAACAACCAAGTGATTGGAATCATCCGCAATTCTTGAGCCGGCACGTGCGCTCGTCGTGCGAATTTTTGACACCCATCGCACCTACTGACCAGATCCTCCGCATCGGCGTGAGCCGTTAGCCAGTAAAAACCATTACGAAAAGCTTTGGCCACAAGAGACTTTGAACCGGCATGATGGCCAAAATCTCCTTCATGGATCTCACGAAGAATTTCCTGACCTTCTTTAGGAGAGACACAACGTTGAAACACTCCGGTGACACTGCGATGATACAACTCACCATTGGAAATTGTCATTGACTTAGACCGCCGGGTTATCTATCTAGCCAAGGTCTCATCCTTCGGCAACTCACCCCGGGTCATATAAGCCAAATATGGCACTGTTCAATCTGGAATGACATGAAGAGCCGCCACCAATTGTGCTTCTGGGCCTGGAACAGCCAAGTCCTCCTTTGTAGGCAACTTGACAGAAGGGTTATGCAGAACATCTGAAAAGGTGTTAGGCGGCATCGGCTTACGCTGAGATCCCAACCGGCTTAAAGCATCGTCCGCTTCATTCTTTATGCGGTCAATGTGCTCCACCTGATAACCCTTGAAGTGTCCAGCAACAGCGTCAACCTCACGGCAATAAGCCGCCATGAGAGGGCCCTTGGAATCCCACTTGCCTGATACTTGCTGAGCCACCAAATATGAGTCGCCAAGGCACCGTACCCGACTTAAAATCATTTCTCTAGCCATTCAAAGACCTTGGATTAAGGCCTCATACTCAGCTGCGTTGTTAGTACAAGTAAACATCAATCGCAACACATAACAAAACTTGTCACCTCTAGGGGAAGTTAAAACAACTCCAGCCCCCGAGCCCTCCAATTGCCTGGACCCATCAAAATGAATCATCCAATATGTGTTGTCTGGCTTCTCTTCAGGTATTTGCAACTCCGTCCAATCATTAATGAAATCCACCAGTGCTTGAGAATTGATGGCTGTACGTGGCACATATTTTAAAGTGTGAGACCCAAGTTCAATGGCCCACTTGGCGACTCACCCTGTGGCTTCTCTATTTCGAATAATATCTCCTAAAGGAGCAGAGCTAACCATAGTGATATGATGACCCTAAAAGTAATGCTTAAGCTTCTGGCTTGCCATGAATACCCCATAAACAAGCTTCTGCCAATGTGGATATCTCTGCTTGGACTCAATGAGTACCTCACTGGCGTAATAAACCGGCCGTTGAACCGGGTGTTCCTTGCCAGCCTCCTTGCGCTCTACAACAATAGCCACACTAACAGCACGTGTGTTAGCAGCCACATATAACAACAATGGCTCCTTCTCAACGGGAGCAGCAAGAACTGGCGGCTCGGCGAGCTGTCTTTTCAGATCTTCAAAGGCAGAGTTAGCAGCATCACTCCAGAAAAAATTGTCTGTCTTCTTCATCATTTGATACAACGGCATATCCTTCTCACCTAACCGGCTTAAAGCTGCGACACGACCCGCCAGCCGCTGAACGTCATTGATGCACGCCGGCTTAGCCAAAGACGCAATTGCCTTAATTTTCTTCGGGTTAGCCTCAATGCCTATGTAAGACCCCAAAAAACCCAAAAGCTTGCCAGCTGGGACTCCAAAAACGCACTTGGCCAGGTTAAGCATCATCTTGTAGACCCGGAGGTTATCAAAGGTTTCCTTCAGATCATCTACCAGAGTTTCCTTCTCTCTGGATTTCACCACTATATCGTCCACATAAGCGTGAACATTATGCCCAATCTGATTATGAAGACAGTTCTGCACGCACCGCTGATAAGTCACCTGGACACTCTTAAGCCCAAAATGCATAGACACATAGCAGAAGGCTCCAAACGGAGTAATGAAAGTCGTCTTCTCCTGGTCCTTAACTGCCATTTTGATCTGATGATAGTCAGAATAAGCATCCAAAAAGCTCAAACGCTCACAACCCGCCGTAGCATCAATGATCTGATCAATACGAGGGAGAGCAAAAGGATCAGCCGGACAAGCCTTGTTTAAATCTGTGTAATCCACACACATACGCCATGTGCCGTTCTTTTTGAACACAAGCACCGGGTTAGCCAACCACTCTGGGTGAAAAACTTCAACAATAAACCCGGCCACCAAGAGCCGGGCGACCTCTTCTCCAATAGCCTTGCGCCTATCCTTGTTGAACCACCGAACAAACTGCCTGACAGGTTTAAACTTGGGATCAATATTGAGAGTGTGCTCAGCGAGTTCTCTCGGTACACCCGACATGTCAGAAGGCTTCCATGCAAAGATGTCCCGGTTCTCACGGATGAACTCGATGAGCGCACTTTCCTATTTGGGATCCAAGTTAGCGCTGATAATGAATTGTTTGGATGAGTCGCCAGGCACAAAATCAATCATCTTGGTATCGTCAGCTGACTTAAACTTCAGCGCCAGCTCATGCTCCGTGGTTTGCTTTTTCAAAGACGTCATGTCCGCGGGGTCAACATTATCCTTGTAAAACTTCAACTCCTCTGTCGCACAAACAAATTCGGCGTAAGCAACGTCACCTTCCTCACATTCCAAAGCTATCTTCCGACTTCCATGCACTGTGATAGTGCCCTTATAACCCGGCATCTTGAGATGCAGATAAACATAACATGGCCGTGCCATGAATTTTGCATAAGCCGGCCGTCCAAACAGGGTGTGATATGGGCTTTTGATTTTGACCACTTCAAAGGTTAACTTCTCCGCCCTAGAATCATGCTCATCTCCAAAGGCTACTTCCAGCTCAATCTTACCAACTGGGTATGCCGACTTACCAGGCACCACTCCATGAAAAACAGTGTTGGACGTCTTAAGACTTTTGTCAGTTAACCCCATGCGACGGAACGTCTCATAATAGAGGATGTTGATGCTACTGCCTCCGTCCATGAGTACTTTAGTGAATTTATATCCACCAACCTGAGGCGCCACCACCAAAGCCAGATGACCCGGATTGTCAACCCGGGGAGGGTGATATTCCCTACTCCACAGAATAGGCTGCTCAGACCATCTCAAATAACGAGGAACCGCTGGCTCAATAGCGTTCACAGCTCTCTTATGAAGTTTCTGGTCCCTTTTGCACAAACTGGTGGTGAATACGTGATATTGCCCACTGCTCAGCTGCTTTGGGTTACTCTGATACCCGGATTACTGCTGCTGCTGACCACCTTGGCTAGATTGCTGATTATAGCCGCCTTGATTGCCTTGAGGGCCCTGGCCATGAAAACCGCCACCGCCTGAGCCGCCGCCCGAGCCATGAAAACTGCCACCACCTGAGCCGTTGCCAGGTCCATGATTACCGTCGAACATGTTAGAATTCTTGAAAGCCTTCATGATCGTACAATCTTTCCATAGATGGGTGGCCGGCTTCTCCCGGGTGCCGTGTCTTGGACAGGGTTCAGTTAGCAACTACTCAAGGGTGGGACCTGACCTGCCTGACCGAGGAGGTGGCCTCCCCTTACGTCGTTGATTGTTGGCCTGTGCGTTGGTGTTAGCCACAAACTCCAAACTACCGCCAGCCTTACGCTTATTATTACCTCCTTGATTTGCTGGGTTATGCTGATGACCTTTGCCATTGCCGTTCTTATTTCCCTTCCTTGTCTTCTCTTCGTCAGACGCGGGATCCTTGGTACTGTCAGAATCGGCGTATTTAACCAGAGCCGCCATTAGCTAGCCCATGTCATTGCAATCACGCTTGACCCGCCCCAGCTTCTGTTTCAGAGGTTCAAAACGGCAATTTTTCTCCAACATTAAGACCGCAGAGCCGGCATCCATCTTATCAGATGAATGTATTATCTCTTTTACCCGGCGCACCCAATGGGTTGGGGATTCACCTTCCTCTTGCTTGAAATTAGTCAAGTCCACAATCGACATGGGTTACTTGCATGTATCTTTGAAGTTCTAAATAAACCGGGCCTTTAACTCTGCCCATGAGCCGATGCAATTGGGTGGCAACCCCTTCAACCAAGTGCGAGCTGTTCCATCCAACATCATGGTGAAGTACTTGGCCATCGCTGCATCACTGACCTCCAATAACTCCATGGCCATCTCGTAACTTTCAGTCCATGCCCTGGGTTGTAAGTCAGCTGTGTAATTATGTACCTTCGGAGGCCCCTTGAAATACTTTGGTAAACGCTCATTACGTAGAGCCGGCACCAAGCAAGGGACACCTCCTGTCCTTGTGGCCACACCTGCTTCAACAGAGGTCGTCGGATAAACCAGAAAAACTTGGTGAGCCACCTGCTCAGCTGCCTGTTGAACCGCCCGCTCGGCCTCTTGGCGGATCCTATCCTGGCCAACCAAATTAAGAGCTCCATCACGCGCCGGGTCATACCTGCGTGGCTGGTCATGGCGCTGGGTGTTGCTTGACATGGCCGCTGAATCCATATGCCTGCTGTAGCTCGGGCTCCGGCTCGGGCGAGGGGTTGAATGAATCCTGTCCCGGCTATAAGAATATGACTCATGCTGTGCCAGAGCTGTCTGAAGAAGTTCTCTGACCCTTCGTGTTTCGATTGCCGTTGGAGAGTCACCTTCCATGGGGAGAGCCGCCAAACGTGCCGATGCAGCGATCAGATTCTCTAGAGGGCTAGGAAAATGACCCAGTGGTGTTGGTGTATAATGAGGCGGAACAGTATTCACCCGAGGGGGTTCCATAGTTCGCGACTGACCCGGCGCCCCAGTCCCGGGTGTTGCAATCCAGTTTGCTTCCGGCGGGTTACTGGGACTGGCTCCGGGTGTGTGGAAGAGGTTCCTAGGATCGTAAGCCAGAGGCAGACGTGATTGAGCCTTCTGGTGCTTTCTCCTCATGACCTCGTTTGACGCGTTCAGATCCATCATGAGCCAAAAAGCTTCTGATTGAAGTTGCTGAGCCCGGGCGTCCAAAGCCGTCCGCTCCGCTGCCATCCTGACGTCCTCCGCCGCCAAGTTTTCCTTGGCCTGTGCTACCTCCTTATGTAGACGTGCCACCTCCGCATCATGCTGAGCCTTATCCACCGGTTCAACCACGGCAGTTAACAGGGCCGTCAACCTATCTATGAGATCCATCAGCACCTGAGCTGGCAGGCGCGCAGGGTCTCCTGACCCGGCCGCTGCCGTCCCGGCGGTTATTGCTGCCGCAGCCATAGAGTTTTGAGCGGGTTGCGTACCAGCCATGAAGACCCCTGCTCTATTCGGCGGTTCAAAGGGGACCGGAATACTGCTGCCATCGGAACAGCCCCAAGCCCGCCATCTTGTAGTTAATACAATGAATCCGTCTCGCCTGTGGACGAATCACCGTCCGAATTGATGACCGTCTCACCGCCATCCACAGATCCTTCAGAAAACTCTCCTCCATGGATGCAACCCACGAAGGCACGTGCTACCTCTTGAGCACTGCGTTGGTTTTCCCTTGAAGAGGAAAGGGTGATGCAGCAAAGTAGCGTAAGTATTTCCCTCAGTTTTTGAGAACCAAGGTATCAATCCAGTAGGAGGCCACACACGAGTCCCTCGCACCTACACAAACAAATAAACTCCTCGCAACCAATGCAATAAAGGGGTTGTCAATCCCTTCACAGTCACTTACGAAAGTGATATCTGATAGATATGATAAGATAATATTTTTGGTATTTTTATGATAAAGAGAAATAAAGATGCAAAGTAAAATAAAAGGCAAAATAAATAACTAAGTATTGAAAGATTAATATGATGGAGAATAGACCCGGGGCCATAGGTTTCACTAGTGGCTTCTCTCGAGAGCATAAGTATTACGGTGGGTAAACAAACTACTGTTGAGCAATTGACAGAATTGAGCATAGTTATGAGAATATCTAGGTATGATCATGTATATAGGCATCACATCCAAGACAAGTAGACTGACTCCTGCCTGCATCTACTACTATTACTCCACACATCGACCGCTATCCAGCATGCATCTAGAGTATTAAGTTCAAGAGAATAGAGTAACGCTTTAAGCAAGATGACATGATGTAGAGGGATAAACTCATGCAATATGATATAAACCCCATCTTGTTATCCTCGATGGCAACAATACAATACGTGCCTTGCTGCCCCTACTATCACTGGGAAAGGACACCGCAAGATTGAACCCAAAGCTAAGCACTTCTCCCATTGCAAGAAAGATCAATCTAGTAGGCCAAACCAAACTGATAATTCGAAGAGACTTGCAAAGATAACCAATCATACATAAAAGAATTCAGAGAAGATTCAAATATTGTTCATAGATAAACTTGATCATAAACCCACAATTCATCGGTCTCAACAAACACACCGCAAAAGAAGATTACATCGAATAGATCTCCACAAGAGAGGGGGAGAACTTTGTATTGATATCCAAAAAGAGAGAAGAAGCCATCTAGCTAATAACTATGGACTCGAAGGTCTGAAGTAAGCTACTCACACTTCATCGGAGAGGCTATGGTGTTGATGTAGAAGCCCTCCGTGATCGATGCCCCTCCGGCGGAGCTCCGAAAAAAGCCCCAAGATGGGATCTCACGGGTACAGAAAGTTACGACGGTGGAATTAGGGTTTTGGCTCCCTATCTGGTAGTTTGGGGGTACGTAGGTATATATAGGAGGAAGGAGTATGTAGCGCCCTCGATGCGGCTATATCTCCCACGTGTCGAAGCACGACTTAGAGGCATAACCGCATTGAAAGCAATGTCGCAAGTGAGGTAATCTTCACACAACCCATGTAATACATAAGGGAAAGAGATACATAGTTGGCTTACACTCGCCACTTCACACAATTACATGAATAAAGCATTACATCATCCAGATACAATCAAGGTCCGACTACGGAACCAAAATGAAAGAAGACTACCCCAAATGCTACACAGAACCCCGATCGTCCCGACTGGGCTCCACTACTGATCAACTGGAAACAGAACAACACAAAGGATAAGATCTTCATCGAGCTCCTCCTTGAGCTTGGTTGCGTCACCTGCTCGGTAACATCGGCACCTGCAAACTGGTTTTGGAAGTATCTGTGAGTCACGGGGACTCAGCAATCTCGCACCCTCGCGATCAAGACTATTTAAGCTTATAGGTAGGGTAAAAGGTATGAGGTGGAGCTGCAGCAAGCGACTAGCATATATGGTGGCTAACATACGCAAATGAGAGCGAGAAGAGAAGGCAAAAGCACGGTCGAGAATCTATGATCAAGAAGTGATCCTAGAACAACCTACGTCAAGCATAACTCCAACACCGTGTTCACTTCCCGGACTCCGCCGGAAAGAGACCATCACGGTTACACACGCGGTTGATGCATTTTAATTAAGTTAAACTTCAAGTTTTCTACAACCGGACATTAACAAATTCCCATCTGCCCATAACCACGGGCACGGCTTTCGAAAGTTCATAACCCTGCAGGGGTGTCCCAACTTAGCCCATCATAAGCTCTCATGGTCAACGAAGGATATTCCTTCTAGCGGGAAGACCCGATCAGACTCGGAATCCCGGTTACAAGACATCCTCGACAATGGTAAAACAAGTCCATCAAGACCGCCCGATGCGCTGACATCCCGATAGGAGCTGCACATATCTCGTTCTCATGGCAACACCGGATAAGTAATCCGTACAACTAAAACCAGCCCTCGAGTTTCCCCGAGGTGGCGCTGCAAGGGGCTCTAGTTTGGACCAACACTTAGACAAGCATTGGCCCAGGGGGGTTAAAATAAAGATGACCCTTGGGCTGGCCTAACCCAAGGGAAAAAGGCTAGGTGGCGAATGGTAAAACCAAGGTTGGGCCTTGCTGGAGGAGTTTTATTCAAGGGGAACTGTCAAGGGGTTCCCATTATAACCCAACCGCGTAAGGAACGCAAAATCCGGGAACATAACACCGATATGACGGAAACTAGGGCGGCAAGAGTGGAACAAAACACCAGGCATAAGGCCGAGCCTTCCACCCTTTACCAAGTATATAGATGTATTAATTAAATAAGAGATAATGTGATATCCCAACAAGTAAACATGTTCCAACAAGGAACAACATCTCCATGTTCCAACAAGGAACAAACTTCAATCTTCACCTGCAACTAACAACGCTATAAAAGGGGCTGAGCAAAGCGGTAACATAGCCAAACAATGGTTTGCTAGGACAAGGTGGGTTAGAGGCTTGGTTCAACAATATAGGAGGCATGATAAGCAAGTGGTAGGTATCGCATCATAGGCATAGCAAAAGAGCGAGCAACTAGCAAGCAAAGACAGAAGTGATTTCGAGGGTATGGTCATCTTGCCTGAGATCCCGCAAGGAAGAAGAACGAGTCCATGAAGAAGACAAACGGACATAGACGAACGGGTCCTCACAAACGCGACGTTACGGAACCAACCCGAAGAAGCAACACCGGAAAGAAGCACACAAAATAGTAAACAACCAACACAAGAACATGGTATGATATGCGGGATGCGCTATGCGATGCAAATGCATGATTTGCAAAGGAATGATTGAACCTGTCCTCAACTTGTAAATCCAAGAGTGCCACTGGAAAGGTGAGGTGATTTCGGTTGAAATCGATATAAAGATCACCGGAATCGGATGCACGGTTTGGAAATGGCAAGCAAAACAAATATGGCACCGGTCTGCGATAATCAGCAAGTAGCCATCTAAATGCAACAAGTTAAATATGCTACAACACTCAAATATGGCAAAAAAATACATGGCAGGGATCCACTCAAGATGCTTGACAAAATATGAACACTAAGCTACGGCTAATCCATCCATTAACAGGTTCAAACAAGCATGGCAAAAGGGCAAATGATAACAGGTTTCAGACTTAGTGAAATTAACACAAGTCTGGAATTTATCATGGCAAAGCAAGGCATGGCATGAAGCTACTCAAAGCACTTAAAAAAAGTCCCTTAGTTACCTTGAGCCAAAAGGGATCAGAAAATACAATTGCAAGCATGTGAACATGGCAAAAACATAAACAGATCTCAGACTTAGTGAAAAACTGGAGCATGCAAAACAGTTAACGAGTAGGCATGTTTACGAGCTCGATGCACTCACTACAGAGCATGGCATGACAAACTAAGCATACACCCATTAAGAAGACATGACATAGAAGCTAGATATGGCAAGAACAACATCATAGCATGCACGGATCAATAGCAACATCCTCGGCAAAATCGCTAACAAGTCAACAATCTAACAGGATTCATGATATAGCAAAAGTAGAACTCGATTGACTCAAGATAGGGTGCTCCATAAATGCAAACAAAGAAACGGATGGATAGAGCACCACAATATTGACAAAACATCCTCACTGATCATCCTCAAAAGAGGCACGGATCACTAGGAAACAACATGAACATATGGCATACAAGTAAAAACAGGACAAGGACTTTGTGAAATTCTAAGTCCCTGAAATCAGCATTAACGATTACGCTACTTTGCAAGCTTGTGCTAGTCACCAAAAATATCACACAAATACATGGCAAGCACCACTGTAAAGATGGCATGGCATATAACAAAACATATGTAGAGCTCAGGGTCATAGCATGCACACATTACTCATGGCAAAAATGACAAAATGCCATTTGCTGAAACAGATCGGACAAATTCATCACATAGCCCTCTTCCAACAGCGTTTCGGGCATCAAGATGAGCTCAAATGAAAATGATGCAATGAGATAAAATGATGTACTCTTTGAGACAAACATTTTGATATGCTACACACACGAATCGAAGCAACGGTGAAGAAGTAATGACATGATGAAGAGGGGAACAAATTATGAGAATCTGAGGACTTAGCCGATTTCTGAAAAAAACATAGACGAGCGGGGAATAAGGAAAACGTGTTCAGGCAAGGCTTAGTGCATCTCACCCAGTGGGCTTGGCCCAGTAGACGTGGCAGCAACGCGGTGGGCCGGATCTGGCACGGTGGCCCACAGGCGCGGGAGGAGGTCAACGGGGCGCGCGGATCGGCCGGATTGGCTGCGCGTGTGCCCGCACACGGGAATGACGACGGAGGCCGCGACGGTGAGGAAATCCGGCGGGCGCGGCGCGAGAGATTTCGGCGACGGGCACGGCGGAGCTCGATGGGAACAGATAGATCCGGGCGTGGGGGTCCCGGATCCGGCGAAGGTAGAGGGCCAGGAGGCCGGCGACGAGCTTGGTGATGGCGGCCTGGCTAACTACGGCGATGGGGCCGGCGACCCTGTGCAAGAGAGAGAGACGGGGTCAGGGAGAGAGAGGAGGAAGCCAGACGGGGGCGAACGGGCTCCGCGGCTCACCAGCGAGTCCGGCGAGGGAGACGGGGCACATGCGTCGAGCTCGCGGCCAGGGGCGAAGTCCGGTGAGCACGACGAGGCGGCGGCGGTGCACTGCGGGCGAGGCGGTGGCGCACGCTAGGGCAGAGCAGGCGGCGGTGAACGGGCTCTGTGGTGGGTCGCGCGGGCCGGATCTGGGCCCCGCGGACCCGGTGGCGAAGTGGGGCGGCGCGGCGCTGAGGTGGCGCGCTGTGAGTGGCTGAGGCGGCGGCGCGAGCTGACGTGGCGGCCGCTGATTGGCCGGGCGACGTGGAGGGCGCGGTGGACATGTCCGGCGCGGCGAGGACGTGTCCGGATGCGCGGTGGAGGAGGTAGACTAGGGTTAGACCGCGAATTTCGGAGGGAGACACAAATATATAGGTAGAGGGAGCTAGGGGAGTCCAAATGAGGTGCGGTTTTCGGCCACGCGATCGTGATCGAACGACCGAGATGATGGAGGAGGTTTAGGTGAGTTTGGGGCCAGCTAGAGAGGGTGTTGGGCTGCAACACACACGAGGCCTTTTTGGTCCCTCGGTTAACCGTTGGAGTATCAAACGAAGTCCAAATGGTACGAAACTTGTCAGGAGGTCTACCGGTAGTAAACTAAGGCCGCATGACAAGTCTCGGTCCAATCCGAAAACCTTTAACGCCCGCACATGAAAGAGCTAGAAAGGAGCACCGGGTGACATGGAAGCGCCGGATTGCAAAACAGACAACGGGGAAAATGCTCGGATGCATGAGACGAACATGTATGCAAATGCAATGCACATGATGACATGATATGAAATGCATGACACGCAAGCAATGACAAGGCAACAACAGTGAATAACTGGAGGACACCTGGCACATCGGTCTCGGGGCGCTACCGAGTACGTCGGTGGAGCAACATGGGCCCCACGAGGGTGGAGGGCGTGCCTGGGGGGGGGGGGGTAGGCGCGCCCCTACCTCGTGCCTTCCTGGTTGATGTCTTCACATAGGGCCCAAGTCCTCTGAATCATGTTCGTTCCGAAAATCATGTTCCCGAAGGTTTCATTCCGTTTGGACTCCGTTTGATATTCTTTTTCTGCGAAACCCTAAAATAGGCAAAAACAACAATTCTGGGCTGGGCCTCCGGTTAATAGGTTAGTCCCAAAAATAATATAAAAGTGTATAATAAAGCCCAATAATGTCCAAAACAGGATATAATATAGCATGGAACAATAAAAAATTATAGATACATTGGAGACGTATCAGCACGCCTCACGGCGGGCTGAGTCCGGGCGGGTCTCGCACGCTGAGCCGTCTCGATGAGGTCGGTGCAGATGTCTGGCTCAGGGCCCGACTCGCCAATCCGGCCGATGAAGACGTGGATTCCACCGAAGGGGACCCAGTACTCATACTCAATTGAGCCGGCGTCGGGGCCCCAGCCTTCGTCGTCGATGTAGATCTTGCCGCGACGACTCTTGGTCATCCGACCCATAGCGTATCCCTTGAGCCCTTCAAAGCTGCCCTTCAAGAATTCAAATCCACCATGTGCTGGCCCCACGATGGGCGCCAACTGTCATGGAATTGTCACGGCAGATGTCCTAGTGAAAGGACTTAGTTGTGGAGCCATCGCAACTAGGAAGCTTAAAGGGGTTAATCGGGACAAAGGACACTAGAAGTTTTTATACTGGTTCGACCCCTTGCAGTGAAGGTAAAGCCTAGTCCAGTTGATGTGGTATTGCTAGGCTTTGATGACTAAGGAGCGAAATACGCTAGCTTGGCTCTCGATCTGTTGTTTCTTGCCCTAAGCCGCCGCCGGGTCGTCCCCTTATATACACGGGTTGATTCCCTGCGGCCTACAAAGTCCCGGCTGGCTCATACAACATGTCCGGCTCGGTGACGTCTTTTACATGCCTTTCCTTACAAGTCTTATTCATACATGACGGTTTATACTCACGGGCCTTAAGCCGCCTCTGGGCTTGGGCCTACTACAAGCCTTATCCTTAAACCGTCACCTCTGTATACTCTTCAGGCTTCATTTAAGTAACCGCCATTGTGATTGACCCGGCCCCTCCTGGGCGGGTCATGCCTGGTAGTCATATCCCCAACAGGCTCCGAGTGGGTGCGTCGGTTTTGATCATGCTTACGAGCAGTCGTGTGTGTTTGGTCGGCCTTTGTCGTCGCGTCTGGGGTGTGTTCTTGCCGAGGATTTCCAGATGTTGTTGTCGTTCACGTGGCAGTCATGCGGAGGTCTTCGTCATGAATGATATCTTTAGTAAAACCGACTTAGTGGATGTGGGCCAAGCTCTAGTGTCGCAGACGCTCGATTCTGTCTGAGTCTAGATGCTCTCACATTTTATCAACTAAGCAGTATGTAGCTAAGAAAAATAAAATTAAAACGAAAGGTTACAAGAGTGTTTATTGACTGAAATGAGAATGCGGTGCGATAAGGATTATGGCCACGCCCACCCGATTCAGCGGTGTTGACAGGGAGTAAGACTAAAGATGCATATGTGTCCATCAACAACCACTTTCTCATTCTCAGTGTGTCATCTCACCGACCGGCGGCTGAGTCAAGATGCTTTTGAACGATGTCATTCAACGGCCACTTTCTCATCCTCAGTGTGTCGTCTCACCGACCGGCGGCTGAGGTCAACATGCTTTTGAACGATGTCGTCCAATGTTACCGTGCGACTGAAGAATGCCAACGTCCTAGCATCGTCCTCTAGCACATTGTGGTCCTTGTAGACGACTTGCTCGTAGACATGGGTGAGTAGATCGATGGTGCCTTGCTAGGCGAGGCACTGTGTGGCTAGCACGACCTCGAGATTGAAATTCTCTGGCATGATGTCAGGCGGTTGCAAGGCCACTAGCGCGTGAAAGAGGTTATCAACATGGAAGTCAATGAGGTTGGGGGGGGGAGGGCTGCGTGGAACCTGGATGCATGGGCTCAAGCCGTATGGCGAGGTCGTACGCGAGCTTCACAAGGATGCTAAACTTCTCGAGGAAGGTGATGATGACCTCATCGAACCAAGAAATGAAGCTGCCATCTAAGAGGTCTTTTATCTTGGCAGACGCCGGCACCATCTGGAGGCGTTCCTGTGCAGGGCCATAGATAGGTATCATGGTCCCACTGACTATGACCTCGTCGAACCAGGAAATGAAGTTGCCATCTAAGAGCAACTCTAGCAGACCCCGCATCCTGCCAGCCCGCAAAACGCATTTGCAGTTCGCGCAAAACCGCTTTTGCGGGCCGGCACGGATGGCCACAGATGCAGACCCCTCAAACAGAGCCGCATAAAAGTATATTTGCGGAATATGTTTTTATGCGGGCCGACTTCTGCGGGTTCTGCTCGGGCACCACCGCAACGACCCGCAAACAGAAAAACTGCAAATCTCGCATTTGACATAGGGTCTCACAAACAAGTTCAAATTCAAACGACATAACCCAGTTTTACGCGCAAATAAAATTCAAGTTCATTATGGCAAACGCAAAATAGGGCCCTGCAAAAGTTTGCGCCCATGTCCGGCATCATCTTGACCGATCTTTACTCCGCGCCATCGAGTCCATCTTGAAGTTCATCGCCACCACCGAAGCCACCTCCCGCGCTTGTTCCAACTCCCGCACCGAAATCATCAACATTGCCACCATATGGAGCAGAGAAAACATCTCCAGAACTGTAGCATGCACTGGCCAACGCAACCATTCTCCTCTTCAAGATTTCTCTCCTTGTCATATCATGCCATGTTTTGGTGAGATCGTCCATGTCATTGCGGTTCATTGACATGATCTTGTTCTCTTCGGCGAGCAGCTTGGACATGGCTCTGTTTTCTACAGCGCGTGCTCTTCTCTCCTCAATGGCAGCTTTGCGCATCCCCTCTTCTTTGAGCAACTGCCACTTTTCTTGCTTCTCCTTTGCCTTCTTCTCGGCTAACTGTAAGTGCATCTAGTGCCCCTTAGTGATTTTGGTGTACTGAAGACTTATAGGTTATGGGACTGATGCGTTTGTGAGTGTACACAGGTCTATAAGTATATGAGGAGTTTGATATTTATAGAGAAAGTCGACCCCTAAAAATGAAGTTCTTCGACTGAAGACTTTGGATTTTTGAAGACTTTCTGAAGATTTTGAAAGTGAAGAAATTGGTGTGACCATGAAGACTTGGTATTCATTCGAGGAACATGAAGCATGAAGACTTTTGTTTTCGTAGTTTATTTTTCTCTTTCTTGAGTCATAGGAAACACCGTACTGTTAAAGGGGGTCGAGGAAATACTAAGGAAAAGATTCCAAGTGATTCTCAACTCAAAATCCTACACCTACCAATCCCTTCGAGTGAAGCCATTGGAAATCTCATGCAGTTCGGTCAATTTCTTCAGTGACAGAGACGAAGCTCTTCTGGTCTCTGAGGAATTTGTTCTAACTGAGGAGTTAAAAATTCGCCAGCATGGATTGCCTACAAGTGAGGAACATGATAGCCCTGAGGAATTTGATAGTCCAATTTCCGACCGTTGTTGTGCTACGCGCCAGGTGTCCCAAAATATCTTCCCACTTAATGGTCATATCATTAAAGGGCATTTATGTCTTATCATGTCAGGCTGCTTCCTAGGCTATAAATATCCTTCCCCTACAACCACTAGCTGGTCGGCTGCTCTGAGAGAAACTAACACTTGTCATTTGAGAGCATCCCATCCTCCGAGGACTTTGAGCGAAAATCATCAAGTGAGGAAAACCCAAACCCAAACACCTACAAACCCAAAGTGATTGAGCATCACTGAAGAGATTGATCATGCGTGGATCCGACGCTTGTTACCTTTGAAGACTGTGCATCTTCCAGACGGCTAGGTGTCATGGTCTAGAGCATCCAAGAGGAAATTGTGGATCGCCGAGTGACCGAGTTTGTGAAGGTTTGGAAGTCACTTGAAGACTTACCACGAGTGATTGGGCGAGGTCTGTGTGACCTTAGCTCAAGGGGAATACGGTGAGGACTAAGTGTCCTGAACTGCGTGTTCAGGACTGAGTGTCTGGGACTGGGTGTCCTCAGGTTTGAATACCTAGCCGCCGTAATCAGACATACGACTATCACAACAGTTGGAACTGGTCTACCAAATCATTGTCTTCACCAAGCCTATTGGTTCTATTTCCTCAACCCGTCCATTTCCTCATTACTGTGTTGTGTGCTTGTTCATATCTGTTTAAAGACTTTGACTGAAGACTTTCTCAATTTCCTCAGTTCAATTTCTTCAGTCTGTTTGTCTTCATCCTATTTTATCCTGTGTTTACGCTTTCTGTACTTTGTGCTTGTTTTCATTTCATCATGAAGACCATGCTTATGTTCTGTTATGTTTACATCTGAGTACTTATTCCGCTGCAAGTTGTTCTTCTCTTAGGAATTTCCTCACCCTGAAATTCCTCAGTGAAGAATTCATAAAAATTGCCTATTCACCCCCCTCACTACAAAAAAAGACACATCCGTGACATTTTGGGCCGAACGAAATTTTTTTCTGTCATACATATGACACTTCTATGACGATAATTGTGACAAAACCCGGTATCATCATAGATGTGGTGGGCTCCTACTTCTACGACAAAAAATCATGACAGAAAATGGGCTTTTCGTCCTGGGCGGGCCGGAGACGCAGCTGCATGACATTCTTTGGGCCGTCCATGACGGAAAAAACCATGGTAGAAGCGAGGGCGAGGAAAATTTCGAGGAGTTCCCTGTTACGGTGCGAGGTCGGGGGCCGAGCGATGCGCGTTTCTCTCGTTCACGTACGCGCGTGTGTGCGAGGCGTTGGCTCTAACTGAACCCGGGCGAGGCGTTGGGCTCTAACTGAACCCGAGCGATTGCACTGCAGGCTACGCGTTACTGAACCCGAGCGATCGATCGATGGCTGTTAACTGAACCCGATCGAGCGATTCCTTCACTACTGCTGCTAACTGAAGCCGATCGATGCTGCCTCTGGATGAATAGTGAGCGTTGCGGGGGGGGGGGGGGGTGGATGAACAGTTCCCGGTTGGGGTGGATGAACAGGACCCCGTGGTGTTGCCTCTGGATGAACAGGACCCCGATCGATCGAGCTGGTTGGGGCTGGATGAACAGGACCCCGTGGAGCGCTAGATGAACAGGACCACCCCGTGGAGGGCAGGATGAATAGTAGACGGTGGAGGGCAGGATGAGCAGTAGCCCGTGGAGGGGTGGTTGAACAGGAGCCCGTGGAGAGGGTTGGTTGAACAGTAGCTGGTGGAGTAGCGCGCGGTGGAGGCTGGATGAACAGGAGCCCGTGGATGAACAGTCGCTGGTGGAGGCTGGAGGAGGTCGACGGTGGATGAACAGTAGCTCGTGGAGGCTGGAGGGGGTCGACGGTGGAGATGAACAGTATCCCGTGGAGTCCCGTTTTGCGGTACGCCACACCCCTCCCGATGAACAGGACCCCCGTTTCGACCGTAGCGCTCCAACACAAGTCCGTTTCGTCCGTTTTGCGGTACACCACACCCCTCTCGATCAACAGGACCCCCGTTTCGACCGTAGGAGGTCCGTTTCCTCCGTTTTGCGGTACGCCAGACCCCTCCCAATCAATAGGATCCCGTTTCGAACGTGTCCGGTCGAACACAAGGCCGTTTCCTCCGTTCTGCGGTACGCCAGGCCTCGTTTCCATTGCTTGTTCCGTCCAAGCCCTCCCGATGAACACGATGCATTCCGTTGCCTCCCCATGAGCACGACACATTCCGTTGCCTCCCCATGAACACGACGACAACACTGTTTCTCCGTTCTGACCCAGCCATGTACACGAGCCCTCGCCGTACGTATGCGCGAGTAGCCGTTCGAGACCCCGCCCGTATGTGCACATACGTGGCCGTATTTTCTTTCTTGCACCCTGACCGCTGTACGTACGTGTACATGCTATGTGCGCGCCTCTACTACGACACGTGCGCGCCTCTACATCGACCAATATATATGTACGTACACGTTCGCGACCAGAATGACAACGCTACGTACGCTTCGACCAGGTGGGTCCCGACTATCAGGCACTTCCTTGCGTGCGAAGATGTAGCTGGTGGGTCCCAGCAGTCAGGGGGGCGAATTGTTTTTTTTGCCCGGACGCACTTTCTTGCGTGCGAGGGTGTAGCTGGTGGGTCCCAGCAGTCAGGGGGAAACGTTTTTTTTCATGAAATACGGTGGCCCGTCCGGTGGGTCCCCGCTGTCAGGTGGAGGAATAATTATTTTGCACGTAATAAGGAGGCACTTCCTTGCTGCAGCCGTGGACCCAACTGTCAGCCTCTCCACGTACAGTCCACGTCCGATGGAAGTCGTTTGTTGACCACGTTGACCACGCCACGCCGAGAGCACCAGGGCGGTGGACGACGGCAAGGCCTAGGAAGGGGATGACAGGGAGTCGGGGAAGACGCGGCAGTGGAAGCCCGCGCAGAGAGGAGTACGAGGGTTCACTGGTACGGCTGCGGTGTGAGGCTGCCGTCGCCGCAGGGCCTGGCCAGCGGTGGGAATAGTAGGGGGCGGTGAGGCCTCCGCGGTAGCACAGCCGGCCACGGGAGGCAGGAGCATGCAGCACGACCGGCGCTGCTTTGGGCGGCTGGAGCAAGAAGACCAGAGGTTGAAGAAGCACTACGGCCGTTGGATGGACATGTTACGGTCACTGGAGCTAGAATCGTTCATATTGACTAAAGTTGACAAAGGCCCCCATCCCAGTCAACTTAGTAGGCCCACAAGTCAGCCTCCCACCATGGTGGGTCCCAGCTAGCAGGGGGAGTATTCATTTTTTGTGCGTAATAAGGAGGTACTTCCGGTGGGTCCGAGCTGACAGCGGGGGGAACGTTTTTTTCGTGAAATATGCTGGCCCGTCCGATGGGTCCGAGCAGTCAAGGGGGAAACGTTTTTTTTTCACGAAACAAGGTGGCCCGTCCGATGGGTCTCTGCTGTAAGGTGGAGGAATAATTATTTTGCGCGTAATAAGGAGGCACTTCCTTGCGGCCGCCTGGACCCAGCTGTCATCCTCTCCACGTATAGTACTCTTCCGATGGAAGTCGGTCGTTGACCACGTTGACCACGCCGCGCTGAGAGCACCAGTGCGGTGGTCTGGACGACGGCGAGGCCTAGGAAGGGGACGACACGGAGCCGGGGAAGACGCAACAGTGGAAGCCCGCGCGGAGAGGAGTACAAGGGTTCACTGGTTCGGCTGCGGTATGAGGCTGCCATCGTTGTAGAATAACAGGGGGTGTGGGTGAGTGGAGGGATGGCCTGGCCAGCGGTGGGAGTAGTATGGGGGCGGGGAGGCCTCCGCGGCAGCACAGCCGACCACGGGAGGCAGGAGCAGGCGGAACGACCGGCGCTGCTTTGGGCGGCTGGACCAAGAAGACCAGAGGTTGAAGAAGCACTACGGCCGTTGGATGGACATCATACGGTCACTGAAGCTAGAAACGTTTATTATTGACTAAGTTGACAAAGCCCTTGGTACGCTCCAACTTAGTAGGCCCACAGGTCAGCCTCCGAAATGGTGCGCCCCAGATGTCAGGGGGAGGAATCATTTTTTGGGCGGCCGAAGCTAAGAATATCCGAGATTGAAGAAGAAGCACGCCATCCGTTGGATAGACATCCAACGGCCACTGCTGCTAGAACCGTGTGTTGACTATAATAAGTTGGCAAAGCCTTGCATACGCGTCAACTTATTGTTTAGGGGACGCGTCACTTAGTAGGCCCACAAGTGTGTGGCAGAGAACTTATAGCCCATTTGCGTTTTGTAAGAATGTACAACCCATTTTGGAAATCTAATGGAATTTACAGCAACCCATTTACAGTTTGTTAAAAGTACAACCCATTTTCTAGCTAGGACAATGATTAATAATTTCAACCAACCGTTGAAGACAGAATTCAATAAAATTTCCCACATTTTGATGGGCTCCGAAATATTTTTATCCCGAAATTTCTAGTCAGATTAAATATAAATTTGTATTACGTAAAAATCCAACGAAACATTGCGCGTGCAACAATGAAAATTTAAGATTTTCAAAATCCATAAATAATATTTTATAAACTAATTTCGTGTTTGGTGCATTTTTTTATAGTTACTGCCCAGTTTTTATAATTACATCCCATTTATTATTTTTAAAGCCCATTTTCCTGTTAAGCCTAATGCATCCCTCCTAGGAAAGATTTGCAGCCCAGCGAGGCGGAGAATAACAAGTTGACCTTGCCTGGGTATTCCTCAAAAAGACGTATAGCTGGGCTAGCCATTTTTATCTTGAAAAATTTAGTATCTGGGCTGGATATCTGGCCTGGGCTAGATGGGCCACAGCCCGCCCAGTTAATACCCTGCTCTCCTCTGAACAACAACGAAATCATCGCCAAGAAAAACTCTGCAGTGCTCACGCCTCAAAAACACAAATACTGCTCGAGCTGCTTGGTCCCAGCTGTCGGCGGCACCTTGTGCAATTCTCTTGTTTATATTGACTACATAGGTTGACAATGGTGTGGGACCGTGATGTCACGAAACTAGGAGAAAGCAAAAAAAATATAGTTGTACATAATAAGGAGGACTTGCGTACGTACGGCTATGGCCCTAGTGGGTCCCTAGTGTCATCCAGTCAAAATAAAGTCATCTCCTGAATCCTCATGTTCGTTGATGATGTTAACAATGCTCGGCGCCACGGCGAGCACAACAACTCGAAGGACAACGGAGAGGGCCTCGCGGGCCCTGTGGATGGTCTGATACAGCGCCCGCTACTCATTCAGGAAGCCAGGATCATCGGACACCTATGAGCACCTTCGAGAAACTGTGACGTCATGAAACGGTAAGGCCGCGCTTGGGAGCTCTGGTTTATTTCAAACCTGTATTAACATACAAGTGTAATTTACTCGTCATCGAAAACAACGCGTAAAATACAGGCATATTGAAACCGAGGGCCCGAGGTCTGTAAGTAAAACCGGCGGGTTACGCGTGTAATTTGAGAGACCGGTGTATATTTTACGAGCACTGCTATATGGACAACATTACCAGACGATACATGCATGACGTGCATATCATGCCATCCATGGGCAAGGCTGAAACAGCAGCTAACGGCTGGATTAACAATCGTCCGAGTGTCGTTCAGTGTTTTTATCGTGTGTCAAGTACTTCCGATATTTTACTAGTCGAAATCGACCAACCAAGCGCCTTCGCCCGAGACCATCTGCTTTAATTTACAAGCATCAGTTTTACAAGCAGTTTTGGTTGGAAAACGACGATCCAATCACAGCTTAATATCTTGAGTTGGTCGGAAGATCATATGATTTCACGTCTAACCTACCCGACTTGTCGTATAGGCTATGAATGAAACATCAGACGATGAACTTATTAAGCACGGAAACAACAAAAGAGGATGATCTTCTTAACAAGCAAATCACTGGCATTAGATCGACATGCAAAACAATATGAAGCATTATTCTTAGGAGGCACGGTGAACAGCTCGTGATGCCGCATGCCACAACATTCCAAGCTCAACTTTGCAATCAAACACAAGGCCTGGCATTACATAGACAATATTCAGAACAAACTCTTAACATAGGAATATCTCAGCAGAGTAACTATTTACTTCTAAACTGAACACTGGAATAGGAAAAAACACTCAACGCTGCTCGCAGCAAGGGCGTCCCACTCAGAAATATCAAATGCATGTCTTCTGGCTAACATCAATGAGCAAATTTTGACAAGGTTTTCCAATTCCAATATATTAAACTAACGTCTTCTTGCTAACATCAATGATTAAACTTTGACAAGCTTTTCCCATTCAAAATATGTAATGCATATGATCGTGGAGTCCTGTCGTAGCTTTTATACTTGTTTGGGCACTTTTTGCCCAGGGCACTCCACGTATTGTTAAATTGCCAATGGTCTCTGCAGACTAGTCATGTCACCAGTGTCTAATAATACTCTGTAAAGCTTCTCGGTCATTCCTTCTGTAATGTAGCGCAAACAGTGACTGCTTCTTTCTGCAAAGTGGAACGACCAACTAGACCCAGTAATGCAGCAGTTTGCCTTACACATTGGCTCCTTTTGTGCAGTTCAACTAAAATCGAAGTCGGAAGAAAACCGAGCTTTAATTTTGATATCCCTGTAAGCAACAATAGGTATAAGGGAAACAATTACTAAGAAATAACGGTTGATGACTTGTACTCCCAGAAGAAAAGCATCTACTGATCTACTTTATCTTAATGGGAAACAAAGCAGGAGAGTAGCAATTCTCCATCAGTGTGATTCATTCATATTTACTAAGACATTATCTTAACAATGCTTGTTTCAACATGTATAAAGAACGACAAAGCTTATAAAGGGGGTGATGCTGAATTTGTTGTAACAAAGCAACAAGCATCATGTCTGGGTTGGTCCCATTTTTGTTCACTACTTAATGGGAAAAGACAGCAATACAATAGCTTCAATTCATCATTTATTTAAAATAGTACCAATACAAGTAGCACAGCATCTCAAAACACACTGCACGATCATGTGGATGAAGGCAAGTACCAACCTGTCATGACGCACACAAGATCACGTACGAATCTGCCAACACGAATAGGAAATCCAATCTCGTTTTGTGCAGTTGCACTGAAATCAAGCAAAGTGTTTCGCGTAGCGAGGCAAAATGTCACAATAGCAACAAGTTGAATAGATATCCCTGTATAAACAGAGGCAAAAAAGGAATCAATTACTGGCTGATAAAGGAGGATGAAACATGCGGCCATAAAAATGGTAATCCCTCCAATCCCTAACAAGTGTTGCAGTTTTGAAATAAGATTTAGTAGTTAATTCTGAGAGTGGCATCAATTACTGGCTTATAAAGCGGGTGATGCTGAATTTGTTGTAACAAAGTAACAAGCATCATGTCTGGGCTGGTCCCATTTTTGTTCACTACTTAATGGGAAAAGACAGCAATACAATAGCTTCAATTCATCATTTATTTAAAACAGTACCAATACAAGTAGCAAAACATCTCAAAGCACACTGCACAATCATGTGGATGAAGGCCTGTACTGACCTTTCATGAGACGACCAACATAAAATACGAATCTACCAACACGAATATGAAATCCAATCAAGTTTTGTGCAGTTGCACTGAAATCAAGCAAAGTTGCCGGTGTGACATTTAAGTTTTCTATAGCAACAGTTGAATAGATATCCCTGTTTTAAGAGGTAAAAAAGAAAACAATTACTGGCCAATAAAGGAGGATCAAACATGCGGCCACAAAAAGAAGCATCTACCTTATCTTGATAGAAAACAAAGTATAGGACAGTAGCATTTCTAAAACGGTTGCATTGATTCATATTAATAGAGAAATTCTTTTAAAACAAATCAGTAGTTAATTCTGAGATTAACAACAGCAAAATAGCTGCATGGGACATGCCAGCACCATGTGCGTCCACACGTATAAATGGGTGATGCAGAGTATGTAGCCAAGCAACATATATGCGCTGGTCCCATATTTGTTCTCTTTGAACCTTCTTCCTATGTGAGGGTAGCAAATCTAGTCATGCACAAACTACTCGACCCCCCAGTTTCTTTCCCTCTTCAACAAAGAGATCGGTTCCTTACAGATGTGTGTACTGGGTTACCCCCTTTTTCCCTTTTCGACCTACAAAGCGACTGGATAGCCAGTCTATACTACTTTCCGCCCCTCCTTTCCTCATTGAACCACGTCCTAGATTCTTGCTCCAGCCCACCGCACCCTTCATACCTCTTTGAACCAAGACCTAGATTCGACTACAGATCGAAAAAGATCCACATGCAGCTACAGCAACGACGGTTTCAAAGAAACTTATACCTTAGGGTCATCGGGATGTGGCAAGGCGTGCGGCGGGAGGCCGGATCTGCCCACACTAAGTACAACAGCGAGGAAGAAGGGGTCGGTGGCCCTCCCACACAGGCGCTGGGTGAAAGAGAACAGCGCAGCCGACAGTGGATTGCCTCCCTCGCCGAAGGCGATAGAGTGAACGCTGCACCTCCTCCCCTTCCCGGTGCGACGGGATATGGACGCCTCCTTCACCAGCTGTGAGGGGGGAGAGAGAGACAAGAGGCCAACGCAGTCTTGTTTAGATCTAGTGAAAAGAGGGTGAGAGACTATGAATATAGCAAACCCTAGCAAATGTATCTAGACTCATTTTAGTGCTAGATACCTCCGTACCTAGACAAATCTAAGATAAGTAATTCGGAACGGAGGGAGTAACATATATGTAGTGCGGCGAGCGTGTGGAGAGTGCAAACCCTAGCGAACAAGCCCTGAGGCTCCCGCTTATATATATACTACTGTAGTACAGACTGAGCTCCGGTGCCTTCACTGCACCTGCTTTTGGCTGTATGACAGGTGAGCCAGCCACATTTTGGGCCCACCTGTCATAAAACCCTAGCGAAAATTGCACCAACGTGAAAGACGACTGCGTCTCCAACGCAACCAAGGTGAACTGACGAAGGATATCATCTTTGTGCGTAACAAGCAAAGAGCACTGATGGAAGACAACTTGTTTTCATCGAAAATCGATCAGCTTCACCAGCCGACGCAACCATGAGGCGCAACCATGAGCATCGATAGGTCATCGTGGTGATGCATCATCCATTTGGCATCAAGTTTGGGTGAGGCACCTAAGAAGTTCGACAAATCCTCACTGTGGTCTGTTTCTTCTCAGTAATCAAGCTCGAGGAAGGAAGAACCACGTGGTAGAGGACAGTGGGGCGGAACAACAATGGCCATCCAATTTTGTGCAGTTCCACTAAAATTGAGGAAGACATGCCCGGGTATGGAGACACGCATCGCTGTTTCCAAAAATATAAAAAAGGCTTAGCAACGACATCTCAATTGTCAATAAGAATTAATGAAAAGTACACCAACAAACAGAAGCATCATAATTATCTTGATGGGAACTAAACCTGGATACCCGAGAAAAAAAGCATTTCTTCATTTAACCAGTGATAGTACTACCACCATATGGACAATGACCGCACAACCACCATGTACTTTTTGTTGAAACAACATGTATACCTCCACCGAGGCATAAATCAGGACAACTTTTTGAGTGGCATTTCCTCTATAATAGTACTAGTAGGTGATGTTGGACCAGCCGACGAACCCTAGCTACTATGCATGGGGAGCTGGGGAGTAGTCGCATAGAAGAAAACCCGCACGCAGTGACCTGGGGAGCTGGACTAGTACAAGAAGTTATACCTCAGGTGGGCGAGATGTCGTTTAGGCGGGCGGGCGGGATCTGCCCACACGACGGCAGCAAACAAGGGCGCGGAGGATATTCGTCCGCGCCAGCGCTAGCTCTAAGAGGACGGTGCGCATCGGCTTCCTCCGTCGCCGACGGCGACAACGTCAACGCTGCACCTCCTCACCTCCCGCAACGGACGGGATTCGGCCGGATCTGTGACCATCGGTGAGGAGAGAGATAGAGTGGACACTGTCATCTTGTTTTGATATGGAGAGGGTGGGAGAGCGAGACGCGAGAAACTCTATCAAACAAGAGGCTATAATGGAGTAAAAAAAATCTCTCCATAGCAGTGGTTTTAAATAGAATACGCGCGTTCCTGGAAAAAAGAAACGAAAACTGGCGGACAATTTTTTAAGGGTCTGTCTAGGACACATCTAAGTTGATGTCCACTCTCTTTGTGGTCTTTTCCTAGTTTTTTTTGTTTCTTGTTGCTACATTATATACTTGTGGGAGCTTAGATGTGATATCCTTAAATAACATCTAGATGTGAATTAGACAAACTGATTTTCTAACGTACCAAGAAAGAAAACTCGATCAGAAACACGCCCCCGCTTCTAGGTCGCGAGAGTCGTCGCGCACACACACATGGACATAGACATGCATATCCGTGTTTACGTAAAATTCCATTTCCATCTCCATCTCCAATCATATTTGTCCAACTGGCACATTATTTACGTTGTTAATTATATATGCAGCAATATTAACGTACAACGTCTCTTGTTTGCGCACGTCCGGACCGCTGCCACGGCCGGTCCTGACCAACCCGAACCCTCTTCATCACCCGCGCGTGCTTCCCGCCCGAAATGGTCAGTGCCGCATTCATGCCCGGCCAGAGTGGATGCGACCTCTCACTGGCACTGGCATTGATTGCGGCGCACTGGCCGAGAGAGCATCGCCCGCGCCGCTTCCGGGTGCACACGGCTGCTCCGCGTTCAAAGGTCGCAATAGCCGGCTACAACATGCGCGATCTCTTCTAGTAGTAAGTTCTTGGGAGTCCGTGCTACATCTAGCTGTCCTCCCCCAACTCGTCAATCTCTTCTAGTAGTGCTAGTACTCCATGGCGCGATCCATCGACAAGCAGGTGGGAAAGTTATGGTACACTGCTCTGTTTGCGGTGAGTGGCATGCCGAGCGGCCGTGTGGGGTCGAGCCGTGGAGGAGGGTGAGACATGAACACGACAGACGTGATTTAAACGTTGGTTTTGCTCAATGGCGTGATCCAACAAAACGAAACGTTGGTTTCTCTCCGTTTCCATTTTTTCTCCGGAAAAACGGAAACTTTTCCACTCCATTTTCATTCCTATTCCAAGGTTGCCCCGTTACAACATTCCATCAAATACAAAGGAAAGCTAACACGCATGCTGATGCATCTCAATGATTCACAGATCATAGCCAATATTTACTTCACAACTAAAGAAAAAAGTTGTGAGAGCGTGTACGATAGAAAAACTACTGATGGGGTCACTACGACTTAAACCCTAAACCCTAAACATGATTTAATTTCCTAGCCAGGTAGAACCTGTCGAAGGAATGTGCTAGAGGGAGATTCTTTAGTGAGAATGTCAGCAACAATAGAAGAATCACTCTTTGGTTCTCCACCTTCTGGTACCTCTTGTTCCATAGCACTTTCCATGTCGGGAAGGAAAGACGGCTGGAACCCTCGGATCATACGATGCTTTTGTGCAGTTCCACTAAAATCAACCTGAGCATCCCTGATGGCAAAGATATTTAAGAAGTGTGATTAGAATAATAGTACTAGCACTAGTTCATGGGACATAAACTCATCACAAATAGAAGCCGGTAGAATTAGAGAGATCGACATGGAGATGGAGCTACGGCAGTGGAGCAAGCCGGCTCCAAAAGGAAGATGGACTACCTGGGACGTCGGGTTGTAGCTAGAAGGGCGGTTGGGACGCGGCATCGGCCCATACCGCGGTGACCCCCGATTGGGATGCACCGACTGTGGGTTTTCTCCCTCGCCGATGTCGACCGCGTCTACGCAGAACATTGTTCCCTTCCCCCAGCTGCGGGATCAGGCCCGTCGTTCTATGCTTGTGAAGAGAGCAACCTAAGCAAGCAGGCTTGTAGCTTAGGCTCCTGCTAGTGTATATATAGTGGTTTTCTTTTTCTCTCCATATCAACCATGTTATATTGTGTACGTGTCATTCAAGAGTGAAATGATGGTTGCTTCTTCCGACTAACTTACTGTGTGATTTGACTGCTCCTTAGTGGCCCCTACACGTACTCCCCCTATGTGTATGCAACAGTCACACGTACACATGGACGCAAAAACGCGCGCGATGCCCTAATGCATGCATGTCCGAGCACACGACGGAACACACACGATCATGCTCAAGTGCTCAACCTACACATCCATGCACACACATACTCAGTCAGGGTGAGCTAGTGACCGTATGAACACTGGAAAATATATATATTGAGCGCAATGAGCGTATTATAAAGTCCACTGACCGCATTTTTACAAATATACAGTGACAGACAGTGTATTTATCTCGTTTGAAATTAAGCCATATTAACCGGAGAGGAGGCAGCATGGACTAGCATTACTTTGCTGTGTCCCGTCAACTTGCCGAACGAGGAGAAGGTTGCAGGGCGGGAGAAGCTTGCGCGTGGTGGCTCGTAGGACAAGGAGAAACTTTTGACTAATGCAAGCTCTCCCCCGCTCAGGCGGTAGACGTGCAACAGTTAATTCGGTGTTAGATTGCCAGAAGCATACACTATACTACTAGTGCTATTATTGTTCGACTTCCCGAACAGCCAAGCGCAAAGTTTACTAGTACTACTACTATAGTCCATAAAGGTACGTACTATACTAGTACTAGGAACCGGATGGAGGAGCGTCTGCACTCTTATTATAATTTTAAAATGTGATAAAGCAATCTTCAACACATTTGGTTCTCTTTGAGGGTTCTCGCATGTGATAATGGAAGTTGATTGCATGGAACACTCGCCACAATTCTCGCTTAATTCTGGTTCATATCCTGTTACAAATAGTAGCGCTCAGTAATATTTCCTCTTTTTTTGTTATTCAGCATGCAAACAGGCCAGCAAACCTTGCGGCGCATCTTCGTGTGAACCGTGCTTGCTGCACTTTGAATGTGGCCGAGAGCTGGCTTGATGAAACACTTCGCTTCCTACTTCTTTTTTGCGGGGTACCTCGCTTCCTAGTGACCAGTGTCTTGGCTGATCGTCCTAAGAATGCTTATATATGAATAAAGATCTCTCATTTACCCGCAAAAAAGATTAAGCCATATTAACCGGAAAGGAGGGAGTATGGACTAGCACTACTTTTTGGTGTGTCCCGTCAACTCGCAGAACAAGGAGAAGCTTGCAGGACAAGGTGAAGCTCGCTTACGCATTTTGACTAATGCAACCTACCCTCGGTGGACATGCATCAGTCCATTCGGTGTCAGATTGTCAGAGGCATACACTGTAGTACCCAACATGCGGAGTACCATCATTGTTCGACTTCACGAAGGGGCGAAGAGCCAAGCGTAGTAGTACGCGTACTTGGTTTTGCACCTTCATACTACTCCACCCTCCCTCACAGTTTACAGGGCGCGCTTCATTATGATGCATTTCTCTCAATGCATTTCCACCACCAGAGAGACTTTAGACGCGTTTGGTATAATGCTCAATTAATTAGGGCGTGGTAACCGCAATCAAGTCCACAATTTTCTCTCCATGTACTGTACTACTACGAAGTGCATGCATGTGTGTACCTGGGGTGGAAGCACTACATGCATGTGTGCACGCATTATTCCCTCTAGTAATAGACGTCGTGCTATAACTACCAATGCTATTTTTCAGGCCAATCGCTAGTCGCCTTGGTCCGACAGATTTTTTTCTTTTTTCTGAAGCGCATTGTATAAACAGTGACAGATGGAGTAGTATGAGCGGATTCAAAGAAGAGCGTATTGATGGTTGCTTCTTCAGAGCAACTTACAGTGGGAAAGGTGGGGCTTATGATTTGACTGCTCATTACTCACTATTAATGCGGCGCAACGACTGGGCTGAGTCTCCCATGCGGTTGTGCACTACCCCCTCGGTTCTTAAATATACTCCGGAGTATTTGTCTTTCTAGAGATTTCAACGAGTGACTACTCTCTCTCTCTCTCTCTCAAATATTTGTCTTTTTAGAGATTTCAAATGGACTGGCACATATGGATGTATATAGACATATTTTAGAGTGTAGATTCACTCATTTTGCTCCGTATGTAGTCACTTGTTGAAATCTCTGTTAAGACGAATAGAATATTTAGGAACGGAGGGAGTACACATACGAAGCAAAATGAGTGAATCTACACTCTAAAATATGCCCGTTTGAAATTTGTAAAAAGACAAATATTTAGGAACGAAGGAGTATAATTTTGTGCATGGCACATGGACCCGGATGATGAAGAGGCTTCTGGCAATGCTATCAAGCTTCCATCATTTGTTTACATAATTGACGTACTATACAAATAATTTTCCAGCGACATGAAATTGTGCAATGGTGTGAGCTTTCTGCTTTTGTTTCGCGTGTCTTGCCATCGATGCTCTTTCGGAAACAATAAAAAACAAACTTCCTTGCTAATGCATGTCAATTATTAGCAGACCAGAGCTAATAATTACATCACAACTGAAGACAAAGTTGTGAGAAGGTGTTAAATTAAAATTGATCCATGCTTTCATTGGCATCAACGTCCTCCCAGCTCTGTCTAAATCAACAAGGCATGTTGGGAAAAATGTAGCTGTCTGGAGCATGCAACATTCCGATCATTTTGTGCAGTTCCACTAAAATAGAGCTGAGCGTCCCTGTTCCAAAGATATCAAGTGTGATTACGATAATAGAGGACTGCTGATGAAACAATAAACACATAAATAGAAGCCGGTCACCTTTGCAGTCTCTCTTAAGACTAACTAGTTGGAGAAGATTAGGCTCGGAGTTGGATGAGGAGGATAGAGCAAAACCAATCTCCCTTTGTGCAGTCGCACTGAAATGTAGAGACGTTGCCCGTGTGACATTTTAGTACAACTGCACAAAACACTCTTAAGAAAAAAGTGATTTGTGCAGTTCACCAAAAGGTCGCAATAGCAACGACGTGAAATGGATAGCCCTGTTTGCAAAAAAGAGGTAGAAAGGAAACAATTACTGGCCAATAACAGTTGATGACACATGCGATGACAAAAAAGAAGCATATTCCTTGTCCTAAGGGAAGATAACAACACGGTTGTGTTTGTCTAAAACGGTGTGAGGACGAGAATGCAATATGGAAAGTACGCCGGACGAGCGACGTTTTGGGCAAAGAACTATGGAAGATCCACATGCAGCGACGTGGGAAAACGGGCAGTGGAGCAAGGACGGAGGGGATTCCTGGAGGTCGTCGAGATGTAACTAGGTGAGCGACGGCGGGCGGAATCTGCGAGCAGGTGGCATAGGCCCTGCCGCACTGGAGCTTGGTCAGAGAGAACGGCGTGTACCATAGATCGGGATGTGCTGCCTCGGCGCCGTCGAACGGAGAAACGATGCACTTCCTCCCTTTCCCCCGGCGGACGGGATGCGGCCGGATCAGTGACCAACGGTGAGAGAGAGAGAGGCCACCGCACTCCCTTTCCCCCGGCAGACGGGATGTGGCCGGATCAGTGACCAACATTGAGAGAGAGGCCACCGCACTCCCTTTCCCCCGGCGGATGGGATGCGGCCGGATCAGTGACCAACGGTGAGAGAGAGAGAGAGGCCACCGCACTCCCTTTCCCCCGGTGGACGGGATGCGGCCAGATCAGTGACCAACGGTGAGAGAGAGAGGCCACCGGAGCCTTGTCTGAGAGACTCTGAAGAGCGGACTACCTTTTCCTGCATAAAAATCGTTTTATATTCTGTGTATGTGCCATTGAGCGCTATAACTTTATTTAAAAATAACGCGGCAACGCGTCAAGTCGAACTTTGTTTCGTGCACGCATGGTACATGACCTCCCTAGGTAAACAACCGCTACATGTGTTCAAATTAGCACGTGGGATGCCATTTCGTAAAGAAATGAGCTCCACCGTGTACCCGCGCGAGTGTTGCTGGGCACGAAGCGTGAGTACGTGCACGGTGCACCTATTCTCTTCTTGTATACGTACACCACCTGCGTGGGGTTGTGTGAGAGAGGTACAAACCTAGAGAGATATAGTGTGTGGGTTCTTGAGAGTTTTTTTTGTGGGGGGGGGGGTCAATCAAAAAATTTAACATATGCAATGTGTGTGAAATAGAGTCCTGGATATAACATATATATAGAGGGGCGATCCACGAGAAGAGAGTGGAGGTATCATCGGCTTGAGGTGTACATAGAATCGAAGAGAGGGATGATGTGTGTGTGTGTGCGCGCGCGATCGATAAAGAGTGCCAGCGAATTTGTGTGTGCCCACGTCAAAGATATAGAGTGGTTGGCCTACTGGAACGTGAGATGGGACATGTGCAGTTTGTCTCTGTGGCATGGATACCTACCTGTAGCGCTCGACTATTGGTGTGTGGTGGGGGAAGAGGGAGGCCCAATTAACTATAGAGGTACAATGGCTGGTATATGTGTGGAGGAGGAGAGAGGCCTACCTCATGTATTAAGGAGATCGATCTGCCTCATGTATTAAGGGAGATCGATTGACATCCATGCATATGTGCAGGAGATGAATAAGGTTGGGAGAGAGACAGAGCTAGAGTGTTGGAGGGGGTGGTAGTGGAGTTGCTTCTAACAAATGGTGGGATAGGCTTTCTAGACAAACGGAGGGCACGCCCGCAATATCAATGAGAGAGGAGATGACTGCTTGTTGTCTGTGCACGTGCGTGTGAGAGATGGGTCAGGAGGCATGCACGAATGATGAGGGGGGACGATGTGGCTGTGGTAAGCAGACGTAACTACATAGGAAGATCAATCGCCCTTTGTAAGAGAAAGGAGAGACATAACTTGTGAGGTACGTCGATCGATGGGGGGGGTAGTTAAAGTCGATCTAGGTATATGTTGGGAGATCGATCGGTATACATGCATATGTGTGTTAGAAGCAAATGAGGCACGAGGAGAAGGATAGAGAGAGAGAGAGGGATGCATGTAGGAGGTGGTACGAGAGGCATACTATATCGAGGGGGAGGAGTGTGCGAGTACGAGAACGATGAAAAGAGTGGTGGGAGTGAGGCATGGACGGTGACAAGAGAAGAGGGGAAGCTTGTGTTTGTGCTAGGCACACCTAGCTAGAGAGGCATATCGATCGATGTGTGCCATAAAGAAGGAGCTGGGGGGCCTACACACACCGTGGGTGAACGACCTAAAGTGAAAAGACGAATTTGCGCGATGGAGCTAGAGAATGCTGAGGGAGGGTGAGAGGGATGCGGGCATGTGCATGCACAAGAGAAAGTTAGCGCTAGCTACAAAGATAAGAGGGTTGTGTGGGTGTAAAAGACGAATAGAGATCATATATACTTCATTATAAAAAGCGAATTCAGATATTTGAAGAATTTATCATAGTGTTTCAAACCGACGGATGTGTGAATATATATAACGGTGATACACATGGTGTGGTTATGAACATGGTATACTACATTTAATATGTTTTATCTTTACTCTTATAAAAAACGGAGTTGTTGATGATGGTGTGCCTGCCATCCTGCATTATAGGCCGTCTGATTTATATCTGGCGGATAGCAAGGAAACTATGATGGTTGAAGTTGGCAACAATCATGATTGTAGATTCTTATTGAAATAGAGAAACGAATTCAAATTTAGTTCGAATTGCAGCGGTAGTATAGACATTTGGAATGCACTAAAATGTCGGTATGAGTAGGTTACATGCATTATACAACAAGCGAAAAAATTTAATCGGACATAACATGGATTCATACTCCCTCCTTCCATCTATATAGGGCGTAATGAGATTTTTAAGACCACCTTTGACTATTGACAAGATTAATAGTACATGACATGCACAATGTGAAAATTATATCATTGAAAGAACCTTTCACAGATGAATTTAACGGTGTGCTTTGTGTAAGTTGCATGTCATATATCATTGCTCTAATATTTGGTCAAAGTTAGCATCGAAAAACACATCAGGCCCTATATAGATGGAAGGAGGGAGTAGCTTTGAATAGCATTTGTATAGTAAAACGGGGCAAGACTCTCTCTTTGTGTGGTGTGAATAGTTTTATTTTTTCGTTTTCTTTTTGGTTGAGGGAAGTGCGAATTGATTTGGTACGTACAAGTACAATATTACTACACGTTAGGCTTGTCCCTAAAATTCAACCCGCGTCTTGTTATATCCCGAAAATTCAGATATCGTGCTCCCAAAACTGGCGCCTTCACAACCCACGCCTTGCTATCCCGAAATTACAACACGCACGAAAACTCCCTCCAGCTGCCGAATCCCGACATGCGAAATCCCCCTTCTAACCCTGAGCCGAAAGGGTCGCTAGTTCAAATCGGTGGGGGGTACTTTTGTAACACACCCTACATTTTGGACAAGCGTGTTCCTAAGTCATGCTTCACCCCCTCCCATCGCCCCTTTTCGCCATTCGAAATCCCAGGCCGCCATAACCTCTCCGCTCCAGCCGCGAAACCCCACCCTCCTCCGTCTGCCACGTCACCGCTGCCCAGCCGGAGCCTCTTCCCCGATGACGTCGTCCAGCGCAATAGCTCGATGTCCCTCGTTTACCTCCCCGGATGAGGATCCGTCGTCCATCTCGCCGTCCCACTGGTTCAGCCGCCCCGTCCTCCACCTCCGAGGAGCTGCTCCGACGATCGCCTCGTCTATCGCGGCTGCTCCATCCCCACAGCGCCACCTTAACCTGCTCCACCGGAACCACAACATCCTCACCGACTCCTTGGACGAAGCCGAGGCCTACTCGATGCCACCAAAGAGGTTGTACACTCATCTGAAAGTGCAACTATCCCTAGGTGGTTTTGGTAATTCATAACAACATATAGCTCATTGAGCTAATGCTATTCCAAGATGATTATTTCAGGAAAGCTCAATGATTGGCATGGCATGGATGTGAAAGTGGAACCCTCAAAATGCTAAGGACAAAGGATTGGCTCAAGCTCAAAAGCTCAAGACTCTTCATTTTATATTTTAGTGATCCAAGATCACATTGAGTCTTTAGGAAAAGCCAATACTATCAAGGAGGGATGGGGTGTTGCTTAATGAGCCTCTTGCTTCATGTGCTTAGTGATATGCTCCAAAACCCTCAACCACTTTCCCATATCCACATATGACCTAAACCCTAAGCCAAACTCGGTCCTACCGATTCTTCCTATCCGGCGCCACCGAGTTTCACTTGTCATTAGCCACTGCCAAACCCTAGCAATTCGGTTCTACCGATAAGGATCTCGGTCTCACCGAGATGGGATTGCAAATTCTCTGTTTCCCTTTCGTAACTTTTCGGTCTCACCGAAAGAGCGAATCGGTCCCAACCAGATTGCAATGTAAACTCAGTGTTTCCCCTTTGTAACTTTTCGGTCTCACCGAGTTCCACTCGGTCTCAGCGAAAGAGCAAATCGGTCCCACCGAGTTTTCCTGACCAACTCTCTGGTTAGCTAATTACCAAATTCGGTCTCACCGAGTTTGTGTAATCGGTCTCACCGATATTACGTTATGCCCAAACCCTAACCATATCGGTCCTACCGAGTGGCATGTCAGTCCCACCGAAAATCTCTAACGGTCACTAGGTTTACATTTTCGGTCCGACCGAATTTATTGATTCGGTCCCACCGAGATTGGAAAACTGTGTGTAACGGTTGGATTTTGTGTGGAGGCTATATATACCCCTCCACCTCCTCTTCATTCATGGAGAGAGCCATCATAACACATACACCATTCCAACTCATATGTTCTGAGAGAGAACCACCTACTCATGTGTTGAGACCAAGACATTCCATTCCTACCATATGAATCTTGATCTCTAGCCTTCCCAAGTTGCTTTCCACTCAAATCTTCTTTCCACCAAATCCAGATCCTATGAGAGAGAGTTGAGTGTTGGGGAGACTACCATTTGAAGCACAAGAGCAAGGAGTTCATTACCTACACACCATTTGTTACTTCTTGGAGAGTGGTGTCTCCTAGATTGGCTAGGTGTCACTTGGGAGCCTCCGACAAGATTGTGGAGTTGAACCAAGGAGTTTGTAAGGGCAAGGAGATCGCCTACTTCGTGAAGATCTACCGCTAGTGAGGCAAGTCCTGTGTGGGCGATGGCCATGGTGGGATAGACAAGGTTGCTTCTTCGTGGACCCTTTGTGGGTGGTTGCTTCTTCGTGGACCCTTCGTGGGTGGAGCCCTGTGTGGACTCGCGCAACCGTTACCCTTGGGTGGAGCCCTGTGTGGACTCGCGCAACCGTTACCCTTCGTGGGTTGAAGTCTCCATCAAAGTGGATGTAGGATAGCACCACCTATCCGAACCACGGGAAAAACATCCGTGTCTCCAATTGCGTTTGAATTCTCCAAACCCTTCCCTTTACATTCTTGCAAGTTGCATGCTTTACTTTCCGCTGCCTATATACTCTTTGCATGCTTGCTTGAATTATGTGATGATTGCTTGACTTGTCCTAAATTAGCTAAAATCTGCCAAGAACTAAAATTGGGAAAAGGTTAAATTTTTATTTGGTCAAGTAGTCTAATCACCCCCCTCTAGACATACTTTCGATCCTTCAAGTGGTATCAGAGCCTTGGTCTCCATTTGCTTTGATCTCCATACCTTTGGTGGTCATAGCCTTGGTTTCACAACCTAGGAGAGTATGGCGTCTAGCGAGGGAAACTATCACCGTAGAGGTCCTTACTTTGATGGTACTAATTTTGCTAGTTGGAAGCATAAAATGAAAATGCATATTATTGGACATAACCCTGCTATTTGGGCTATTGTGTGTGTTGGTTTGCAAGGTGACTTCTTTGATGGGAGAGAACCAAGCCATGAAGCTACCGCGGATGAGTTGAAGATGTTGCAATACAATGCTCAAGCTTGTGATATTCTCTTCAACGGATTGTGCCCCGAAGAATTCAACAAAATCAGCCGTCTTGAGAATGCGAAGGAAATTTGGGACACTTTGATTGATATGCACGAAGGTACTGACTCCGTCAAGGAATCCAAGTTGGATGTGCTTCAAAGCCAACTTGACAAGTTCAAGATGAAGGATGGTGAAGGTGTCGCTGAAATGTACTCTAGGCTTGCTCTCATCACAAATGAGATTGCCGGCTTAGGAAGTGAAGAGATGACCGACAGATTCATCATCAAGAAGATTCTAAGAGCCTTGGATGGAAAATATGATACCGTGTGCACATTGATCCAAATGATGCCCAATTACAAAGATCTCAAGCCAACGGAGGTGATTGGAAGAATTGTTGCTCATGAGATGTCACTTAAGGATAAAGAGGAACTTCACAACAAATCAAGTGGTGCCTATAAAGCCTCATGTGAAGCCCCTACATCATCAAGTGAGAAACAAGACTTCAATGAAGAATTGAGCTTAATGGTGAAGAACTTCAACAAGTTCTACAAGAGTAGAAGCAAAGATAGAAGCTTCAAGTCAAGGTCCTACAATGACAAAAGATCTTCTAGTCGAGAGCGAAACTGCTACAGTTTTGGAAGACCCGGACACTATTCCAATGAGTGTACGGCTCCCTACAAGAGAAGAGAAGATTCTCCAAAAAGAAGAAGCAAAGAATCACCACCAAGAGAGAGGAGGAGTAGAGATGATCGTTATGAACGAAGATACTCACGGAGAAGCAAGGATTCGGAAAGGAAGGAAAAATCATCAAGGAGCTACACAAGACGAAGACATCAAGCTCATGTTGGTGAATGGGTATCCGGCTCCGACTCCGACAGCCACTCCGAGAGAAGTTATCACTCCGACTCCGAAGATACTCAAGATGAAGGTGTTGCCGGTCTAGCACTTGTGTCAACCAACTCCTATGACATATTTGACTCACCAAATGAAGGAATTGGAAGATGCTTCATGGCCAAAGGTCCTAAGGTAACACACCCCGAGTATGTTGATTTCAATAGTGATGAAGATGACTTGTTAGGTGATGATTTGCTTGTTGACAACTCTAGTGATGAATACTACGATGAAACGTCAATTAATCATGCTAATCAAGATAAGACGAATGACAATGATAAGGAGAAGATTGAGGCTCTAACTAAAGAACTAAACACTCTTAAGTTAGCTCATGAAACTATCTTCGAAGATCATCAAGAACTTTTAAGAGCTCATGAGAAATTACGCTTTGAAAAGCTCAACCTTGAGCAAGAGCATGAGTTCTCAAAAGCAATCAATGATGATCTCCGCAAGAAAAGTTCTTCTTACATTGCCAAGCGTTTACTCTTATCCACTTACATGCCTCAAGTCAAGTCTAGTAACAAGAACAAGAAAGATTCTTCCTCTAGCAGTAACAATGATCATGCTAAATCCAATATTGTTGCTTCTAGTAGTTCTCTTGATTCCACTAATGATTCTCTTAGCCAAGTTACACTTGAGCGAGAAAATAGTTTATTGAAGGGAATTATAGAGAAAGGAGTGTACAAAAGCCTTGCCGGGAGTAAGCAATTCGAGGAAATTGTGCGCAAGCAAGGAATGCACCGGAAGAATCAAGGTGTTGGTTTTGAACGAAAGTTCAATGCCAATGGAGTTGAGTGGGAAGAAGATCAATACCCCAAGACAAAGTTTGTTCCTCAACAAGAGAAGTATGATACTTCTTTCAAGGGGACACAAGCTCAAGATGATCTTCCACCACAAGACTACAAGCAAAAAGGCAAGGACAAGCTTCAAGAGGAAATTGATGCATTTGAAGAAGCTCCTAAGACCTTAGTCAAGTGGATTCCCAAGACTACTTCAAGTTCCACTTCATCAAGTACGACTACAACTCCAAGGATTCCCATCAAGATGATGTGGATCCAAAAGAAGAAGAACTAGAGAGTTCTTGAGGGTGACTCCGCCAACATACTTCACTCTTATCATTTTGGCAAGAACAAGTGCGATCAACTTCCACATCTTGCACTAGTTCAAGGAGTCACAAACCCTCTTGTTGGTAAGACAAGGGACAAGGTAACCTAAAAGTTTTCATGGACATCATCTTGTGTGTGCATCACTCTATGTCTATGGATATCCTTGTTTGTTCCTTGTGGGACTAACCCATGTAGGTATTGAAAGTGCAATTCACTCAAATGGATAGCTCCAAGTGATCTACATCAACATTGAGCATCCACATCTCCGACATCTACATGAAGTCATCATCGACAAAACCCAAGGTTAGTTCATCCCTCTTAGGGGGGATATCACATCTAGGGGAAGCTTTACTCTAAGACTTGAGCTAAAGCAACTCTAAAGATGTGAACACAACAATGCTTTATGTAAAAGTGGTAACCCCACTTGAGCTTAAACGATGAGTATGACCTATGATCAAGTGTTCTCACTTGACTCCTAAGTCAATATACTCATATATAGATGACCTAGTCATCGCAAATTGCTTGATAGATGCTAGAATTGGTTGTGCATGCCTTGTCACATATTTAATTTGCCATCTTATTGTGTGAGCATGCTGGTTGCATATTTTACTCATTCGAGTACATCCACTTGTTGTTTTGATAGTTCGGCTTTATTTCTTTTTGCCAAGTGGATGGACAAGAATGCCTAAGAACCTCCTCTAGCTATCTATGCTTTTCTCGTCCCAAATTCTATTCATGTTGCATCACAAAATTTGATCAAGTCAGATTCGAACCACTCTGTGTGAGGAGCGCTCGGAGTTCCCGATTCGTCATAGACTTAAACTTCCAAAACCTCTTTATGATTCTCGGTCTGACCGATACCCCACTTTCGGTCCTACCGAGATCATTAAGTTGATCTAGGTTTTCGATCTCGGTGCAACCGATTTGTACCTTTCGGTCACACCGAGTTTCAGTAACTGCCTTCAGTTATGAATCTCGGTGCCACCGAGTTGTTCCACTCGGTCACACCGACAGGGTCGGGCTATATATAGTCACGGGCAAAATTTTGGAAATTTCTCCGAACCCCTTCGCCCGCGCGATAGCCTGCTCTGCCCTCGTGGTCTCCGGATCGTCTTCTCGCCGCCAGCCGCCTCCAGTAGCTGGTCTCCGTCGCTGTCAATGGGAATTCTGCCCCGCCGTTGCTGCCGTAGCAAGTCCCCGCCGAACTAGGGTATGGACTTGATCTTTGTGCTATTCTCCAATCTGATTCCTAGCACATTGTGTTCTTCATGATTCTTGCCACGATTGAAACACTCCTATCCAGTCAAAACGCCCGTAGATTAGCTTTGATTCGAAAATTCTAGGTTTAGGTTTCCGCCGAAACCATCTCGGACCCACCGAGTTGAAAAACTCGGTCCCACCGATTTGGCATATGCCATTGCACAAGTGAGACTCGGTCTGACCAAGAATTACTTATCGGTGTGACCGATTTTGGAACTCTATGAAACCCTAGCAGTCTCGGTGCCACCGAACTGTGACTCGGTCCAACCGAGTTCACCAGTTCAGGTGCCAAAACTGCTTCGGTATCACTGAGTTTAAAAATCGGTAGATCCGAGATGATTTCAGTGGGAAACTAAAACTAAGTTTTTGGATCATTCTTTTGCAAAAATCTCTGCATTTTGTGATGCTCATCCTTTCTGCCTCATCTATAATCTGTTCACAGGGTCAGCAGTCAGAGTTTGCAGCATGTCTGATCAAAGTGATAGCCAGAATGTGTCAGAACAGCAAGTGGTGATGAGTGAGGGCACTAGTCCCTCCAGTTCTTTTGATGAAGGCAGCAGGAGCACTCCTAGCAACTTGCCAAAAGCTGCCACGAGACAGAGGAAGAAGAGGACTTCTGATTCCGAAGATGAAGATTATGTGGCAGAGGAAGAGGCCACTTCCAAGAGAGTTGAGCCAGCTCAAGGGACAAAGTCAGGGCTGAAAATCAAAAGGCCAGCAGGCAGGCAGCCAATGTCAAAGGCCAGAATGTCAACTGAGAAGCCCATAGAGCCAGTTGCAGCTGTGGGCAAGAAAAGAAAGGAAAGGGTGAAGAAGACTGTGGCTAGAGTGCTTGGCAAAGCTTCCATCATGGAAGAGGAAGAAGAAGAAGAGGTAGCTGCACCAGCACCCAAGGCACCCAAGCTAATGGGAGATGCCATAAAATCAGGGGGAGCTGCTTCCAAGGCCAAGCCAGCTCCAAAGCCAAAGCCAAAGAGGAACACAAGAAGCATCCCAGCTGCTGAAAAGAACAAGGCCCCAGTGCCTGAAGCTGCAGAAGAAGAGGAAGAGAATGTTCTGAGAAAGCTAAAGCCCAAGATCCCAGACCACAACGATGCTCATCCTGTGGCTGAGGATATGAAGCTCAGGAGAGATTCAGGGCTGAGGAAGTGGAGAGAAGCAGACCCGTATGCTTCAAGGAGAAGGACAGCAGTTGACAACAGGTTTCACACCAAGGAGCAGCAAGATTTTAATGAGATAGTGCTGCTAGATAAGAAGCCCATTGTCTGTGATATGCGATGGGTTGATTGGAAATACATTAAGGACAATGAGGAGCACTATCCTGGAGTGCAAGACAGCTTCATAGCTTGTGGAGTAGCTGACTTTGTTGGGCAGAAGTTCACAAAGTGGAACGAGGAGCTTATCATGCAGTTCTACTCCACGGCACACTTCTACCTAGATGGGAGGATCACATGGATGTCTGAGGGTACAAGGTACTAATCCACAGTTGCTGAGTGGGCACAGATCATTAATGCCCCAGAGGAGCAAGATGATGACTTGGACATATATGCCAAGAAGAAAATGGACCACAATTCCATGTCCAATATGTATAAGGAAATTCCAAATGAGGCACTTGACACCTTCAAGTTTGGCTCAGTGCACTATCTTCTGTCAGGACTGCCAACCATCAATTGGATCTTGAGGCACACCTTGTTGCCCAAGTCAGGTGATCACAAGATGATCAGAGGCCATGCGATCAACTTGCTACATGTATTTGATGTGCCTTAGAAGTTCAGGGTGATGAGCCTCATAGTGGAAACTATCAAGAGGACTGCAGCAGACCAGAAGAGGAGTTGCGGATATGCCCCTCAGATTCAGGAGCTCATCAACTCCAAGATGGGCACGGGCGCATATTTATTGGACAAGGAACACCTGCCCATCCGTCCAGATTTTGAGGATAACCAAGTGGTCATGACTGAGAACGAGCCATCATCTGCCCAAGCATACGCGAAGAAGGAGAAGGCAAGGAAGGAGAAAGCTGCCAAGATGCCAACTCAAGAGGAGGCATCTGAATACTTCTTGAAGACCAAACAAGAGCAGCTTGGTTACTTGATTGCATCCACGCTGAGGATTGAGCAAAGTCTGGCCACCCTCACTCAGAATCAGCATAGCCTAGAGAGAATCATGGAACAGAAGTTCTATGACTTGGATGTCAAAGTAACGGAAGTTCAGTCTGCAGCGGAGCAGCTCCAGGAGGACATGCAGGAGAGGAGAGGCAGGACTACCACTCATGCCTTTGCCAGAGTGCCACGAGGCCCGAGGTCATCTGCCGTGCCAGTTGCTGACACCAGAGCCACCACTTCAGCACCAGCTACAGCCTCAGTTCCAACAGCTCCAGCATCTACTTCAGCTCCAACTCCAGCGTCTACTTCAGCGTCTACCGAAGCCTTCGTCCTTCGAGTGATCCGGACTCCACCACCACCAGAAGATCAAGCCTGAGCGTCGATCTAGCACTATGCATTTTCTAGGAACTTTTTGGTAACTTGTTGCCAAAGGGGGAGAAGATGTATAGATCATAGGCTTCGAGAGAGAGAGAGAGAGTTGCTTTTCTCTCTTGCTTTATTTGGTGGTTTTTTGAACTTGTTTGCTTTTGAGTGCTTGAGATACTACGTCGTTATTTGTGAGACATTGATGATCATGTGTTTGATCATAAGCTACACTTAATGTTTGCTTAATGCTATTATCTTATCTATCTTATGTGATCATTCACTATTCTTGGTGATGAGTGCATGTATTTCATTCTTATCATTCTAAGCGCTCCACCAAGATGTATGTGACATGGAAGAGTAACCCATGACTCTAACTCCTTGTGCATTTGCAGTCCAAAGCAAATTTTTAAATATGCACAAATTTAGGGGGAGCTCTTACTTATCACATACTTCTCAAAGCGACGATATATTTCATGCTTATTATCATTTGTCGAAGCTTTGATCTATATGTTGTCATCAATTACCACAAAGGGGGAGATTGAAAGTGCAACTATCCCTAGGTGGTTTTGGTAATTCATAACAACATATAGCTCATTGAGCTAATGCTATTCCAAGATGATTATTTCAGGAAAGCCCAATGATTGGCATGGCATGGATGTGAAAGTGGAACCCTCAAAATGCTAAGGACAAAGGATTGGCTCAAGCTCAAAAGCTCAAGACTCTTCATTTTATATTTTAGTGATCCAAGATCACATTGAGTCTTTAGGAAAAGCCAATACTATCAAGGAGGGATGGGGTGTTGCTTAATGAGCCTCTTGCTTCATGTGCTTAGTGATATGCTCCAAAACCCTCAACCACTTTCCCATATCCACATATGACCTAAACCCTAAGCCAAACTCGGTCCTACCGATTCTTCCTATCCGGCGCCACCGAGTTTCACTTGTCATTAGCCACTGCCAAACCCTAGCAATTCGGTTCTACCGATAAGGATCTCGGTCTCACCGAGATGGGATTGCAAACTCTCTGTTTCCCTTTCGTAACTTTTCGGTCTCACCGAAAGAGCGAATCGGTCCCACCGAGATTGCAATGTAAACTCAGTGTTTCCCCTTTGTAACTTTTCAGTCTCACCGAAAGAGCAAATCGGTCCCATCGAGTTTTCCTGACCAACTCTCTGGTTAGCTAATTACCAAATTCGGTCTCACCGAGTTTGTGTAATCGGTCTCACCGAGATTACGTTATGCCCAAACCCTAACCATATCAGTCCTACCGAGTTGCATGTCAGTCCCACCGAAAATCTCTAACGGTCACTAGGTTTACATTTTCGGTCCGACCGAGTTTATTGATTCGGTACCACCGAGATTGGAAAACTGTGTGTAACGGTTGGATTTTGTGTGCAGGCTATATATACCCCTCCACCTCCTCTTCATTCATGGAGAGAGCCATCAGAACACATACACCATTCCAACTCATATGTTCTGAGAGAGAACCACCTACTCATGTGTTGAGACCAAGACATTCCATTCCTACCATATGAATCTTGATCTCTAGCCTTGCCAAGTTGCTTTCCACTCAAATCTTCTTTCCACCAAATCCAAATCCTATGAGAGAGAGTTGAGTGTTGGGGAGACTATCATTTGAAGCACAAGAGCAAGGAGTTCATTACCTACACACCATTTGTTACTTCTTGGAGAGTGGTGTCTCCTAGATTGGCTAGGTGTCACTTGGGAGCCTCCGACAAGATTGTGGAGTTGAACCAAGGAGTTTGTAAGGGCAAGGAGATCGCCTACTTCGTGAAGATCTACCGCTAGTGAGGCAAGTCCTGTGTGGGCGATGGCCATGGTGGGATAGACAAGGTTGCTTCTTTGTGGACCCTTTGTGGGTGGTTGCTTCTTCGTGGACCCTTCGTGGGTGGAGCCCTGTGTGGACTCGCGCAACCGTTACCCTTGGGTGGAGCCCTGTGTGGACTCGCGCAACCGTTACCCTTCGTGGGTTGAAGTCTCCATCAACGTGGATGTAGGATAGCACCACCTATCCGAACCATGGGAAAAACATCCGTGTCTCCAATTGCGTTTGAATTCTCCAAACCCTTCCCTTTACATTCTTGCAAGTTGCATGCTTTACTTTCCGCTGCCTATATACTCTTTGCATGCTTGCTTGAATTATGTGATGATTGCTTGACTTGTCCTAAATTAGCTAAAATCTACCAAGAACTAAAATTGGGAAAAGGTTAAGTTTTTATTTGGTCAAGTAGTCTAATCACCCCCTCTAGACATACTTTCGATCCTTCATCATCGCATCGCACCTTCTCCTTAACTCGACCTCCCGGCGCCGATGGTGCTCCATCCCGCACCCCCATGGAGCGGCTACCTTGAAGCCGGCGCCGCAGGCGACATCTCCACGGCGGCTCTCCCCCAGTGTGAGGCCCCTTCGGCGGCGTCCATACCAGCCAGATCTGCTGCTGCTGCTCCGGCTCTCGCTCAATCGCTCGCTCGCCCAGCTGCTGCTGCTGCTCTCCCCCTCGCTCGTGCTGCTGCTCTGCTCCGATTAAGCCACACTTCAATCAACTGAATCGACTTTTGGGTTAGTCGATTTTCAGGGGTTGGGGGGCTCGCCGGAGTTAAGGAAGAACCACCCGTAGCGGGGACGGGGGCTCGCCGGAGAGGTACCCCACTATCTATCTTTGGGTTCAGGGTGGGGGCGGGGGGCCTAGAGGGCTGGCCGGGGCGGCGGTGGCGAGTTGTTTCGGGGCGGCGCTGGGGCCGGCGGTTCGGCCGGTGGTGGTTGGCGGCTCAGGGGGGTGCAGGTTGAAGATGAACTGCATGCCCTCCCTAAACTACATGTCAAGTGCCTCTCTGCTACCATTGCGTTCAGTTTCAACAGTAGCATTCAGATTCCACAGTAAATTTCAGTTTCGACAGTTAACTTCAGAGTCAATAGTTTTTAACTCATCTGTTGTAGTCAGGTGGTTTTTGGTGATGTTAATTTTACATCCATTTTACATCATCTATTGGAGATGCTATTAGAATCCCACTTGAGATTGACGATGTCTGTCTTGTGCTGCTTCAGCCTTGACGTCTTATGGCTCACCGGAGCTGCTCCAACGACAGAACGATCCGTCACAACAGAGCAGTGCCCTGGACGCCGTCTACAGATTCCTCAGATCTTCCTCCACACCTCCAATAGCCACCTCTGCCTCAACTACTTCAGTGACCAACCCAATGATGTCGAGGTCGACACGGCTACGGCAAAGAGGTTGTACACTTTTTGCATCACTTATTACTATACATTCACGTCGATCCATTAGGGCTATTTTGGTTCAACGGAAAAACATCGATCCACTGGTTGTTACCATCACTCTAAATTTCTGCATGCTCTCCTTACATAATCTCACCATATTTTTTCGTATGCATGTCAGATATTGTACACAGTCATGCTGAACATGTAGAGAAAAAGAGAAGAGTTTTGCACGGTAATACAATGTCATGCAGACATCGCTCCATGGTGGGTTCAATGGCAAACCCTCCCCACCCCTCTCCAGATTGTAATCCAGAGGAAGATATCTGTTCTGAGGCGGATTCGGACGCCGCTAACCACTCGTATTTACCCCCCAAGGTGTTTGCTCTACCTTGGCATGATGATGTTAGTCATATCATGCATATGTTGCCTTGCAGTGCCTACTTTTGACATCATATATGTCATCTGCTTAGTTTAGACATGTTCTGTAATGCCACCTGTTTAGTTTCTATATCATATATGGGAATTATGCAGTCTCATGTCTTTTAGCCAGCCATAATATATGTGAAATATGCAATGCCATCCTGTTTAACCAGACATCATATATTTGAATGATATCTTGCCCATCCTTTTCTTCATTACATTTCCATTTGTCGACAATGTTTGTACATTAAACTACTCTTCCTATGAATCAGCCATTTGGGTGGGAGATGGAAAAATCTGGAGTGAAAACAAGGCCTTCAGAGCAGACAGTGCTACCTATCGAAGCAGATCTCTTGTTGGGTCCCGATAGCTCCTCAGAGATGGATTCAGAGACAGATGACCAGTCCTATTCCCCCACTGAGGTGTATGCTCTAACTTGGCATGGTTATACTACTCATATCATGCATACGGTGTCTTGCATTGCATAGTTTAGACATCATACACACAATATTCAACACCATGTTCTTAGTTCAGACATCATATCGAATGCCCTCTGTTTAGCATATAAATCACATATGTGAATTAAATGATGCGATCTTGATTACTTAGATAACATGTAGGTGAATTATGTCATGCGATCCTGTTTAGTTATTCATCATATCTTTGAATTATGTTATGCTATGCTATCCAGTTTAGATAGACATCATATATGTGAAATTATGTCATACTATCCGTTTTAGTTAAACAATATACATGTCAACTATTTCATGCCTCTTTTTTCCACACTATCTATTGCATCTGTCTGTCATACAATGTCTGTACATTCAACTATGTTTCCTGTTTATCAGTCATTTGAATTGGAGTGGGTGATGCCAGTATCTAGCGGACTAAAAACACGGTCTTCAAATAAAGCAGTGCTACCTCTTGGTGGAGATAGCACCCCGGTTGTACATGCACAAGAACCAGCCCTACCACACATACCCCAAACTCTCGCAGATTGTACCCCTACTACGATGGACAGAGAACCAGCTTCACCCAATCTAACCCCAACCCCAGCCGATAGTAACCCAGTTCCTGTTGACACAGCACCATCTCCACCACAGAGCTCCCAAACAAGAGCAGTTAGTAAGGCAGCTCTAGTGCCCATAGGGCCAGTACTATCATGGCGAACCCCATCTCCACCAGTTAGTACGCCTATTCCTGTGGAGGAAGCACAACCAGCTAGTCGTAGTTTAGCATCTATCACATTTGATGTTGTTAAATCATATGTGCATATCTTCCCATCTTGGAAACATTATACTGAAGATGAAGGAAAATGCCAATTGCAGGTGTTTGTCCAGGAGTTATGTGTAAGTAATGTTATTCATGGCAATTACTTTGCTTCATCCCATACATCCTACCTCCATGATGGTTATAATACAACAAATTTTCCCATTTTTCTCTATAGAGAAGGACTGATTTGGAAACTCAGGATGAGGTAACCTGTGCTAATACCTCTGCTATCTTCAAGAATGCTTGGTGGCAGTATCGGAATTACTTGAAGAAAACATACTTCACCGACAAAGAAACTCATCAAATTCCCTTACGTTCTCCTGAGACACATTTACTGGACGATGACTGGGAACACCTTGTTCTGTACTGGTCCCGAACCAATAATGTGGTAAGTTCTATGAGCTCATTTTCTATTTTAAGTATTATATTCTTGCGTCTTACTGTACTCTGTTCATGTAGAAAAAGTGCCTAAACCTGAAGAACAACTGTTCTAATTTAAGATTCCATTGCTACCATAGGATATAGATATATGTTTGTTTGATGCTTTTATTATGTACTAGTACTTGGCAATAGAAGACTTGGTAGTTTAATCCTGTCCACCTTACTAATGAACTGGTTCACCGAAATGAGTTTCATATACTAGTACATGCTAAACTTGTTATGTGTCTTCTTGTTTCTTCTTTTAGAATGCTGACAGAATATTGGGGAAGAGTGCCTTATTAAGCAACGGTAAAGGAAGTAATGCAGATAAGGTTTAGGATAGTGACACATCCTGTCTTGGTTTAGTGTTGGAGTTACTGGCCACTACCGCTTGCACAAGCTATTCAAACTCACTGTCTGAATCAGTTCGGTTTCTTGAGTCTCAACAACAAGCTGAAAGACATCGATCAGCTGTGCTGCGTCAAGAAGCGGAAGGACTGCGGAAGTCCCTGGAGCCTTCAGATGCATACTTTCTGGTGCAACAGCAAGCGTTGGAGGATTTTAGCGCCAAACAGGACAAAGCTAATCAGCTTGCTAAGCTTATTGCCAGCATGGTGGATACCCAGGATAACGTTTCTTGAGCTCTTCTGAAGTTGTTTCAGTTATGCTCTTGTTTTGCTGCCGCGTTTATTTGCACTGGTGGCCAATTTTGACGGCCAGTGTATATGATATGCTTCTTTGTTCCCTATATTTGCACTGGTGGCGAACTTTGATGCCCAATGGATGTAATATGTGTAATAGCCGTGATAGCCGAGCGTTAGTTGCTTGCTTATTTATTTCCTTGTTGTCTTGTTTATTTGTTTGCTTGTAGTCATTGCAGTTCTTTTTCCACGGTTAACTAGTGGCTGCAATAACCTATTTTTTAAAAATAGGCCACAATAACCATGGGATAATATTTACTTTAGTGACACTGGGCCTCCTACGGGCCGTAGAAACAATGGGCCTTCTATGGGTCGTATCATCAATGGGCCTTATATGGGTCGTATGATCGATTGGCCAAACATGGGCCAATAACAGGCCACATTATGGCCGTAAACGGGCTAGAGTTGGAATCGTCCGTTCATGGGCCAACCGTAACGGGCCATCGTTAATAGGCCGTATTTGATGACGCTATGAAAACGGCCCAACGTATTAACAGACCACAAACGGGTCGACTGTAACCACGGGCTGAATTTGGCCCACAAGCAGAAAATGACAGTAACGGGCTGTAAGTAAACGAATGCTGGAAATGAGCCCAAGAATAAATGGGCTCTGAGAAGGCCGAAAGATAACATGGGCCGGAAAAGGCCCAACGGAATAACGGGCCGTTAATGGGTATAAAGTGATACACTGTTCATTACGGGCCAGTTTCACCACGGGCCGTTAATGGGTGTAAAGTGATACACTGTTTATTACGGGCCAGTTTCACCACGGGCCGTTAATAGGCCAAGAGTTACATAGGGCCTCATATGGGCCGAAAGACGTCATGGACCACACATGGGCCAGAAGTGAAAACGGGCTGGAATCATATTGGATGGCCCAGATGACGCTACTGGGCCTAATTCGGATAGGGCGTAACGGGCCTTGGGTTAGCGGGCTGTAAATGGGCTATATGCGAACATGCCGTTAACAGGCTTTCCATGGGCCGGCCTGCCACATTTTGACCAAGTCAAACGGGCCGGCCTTTTCACAGGAATGGCCTCTGTTGGGCCGTGCCACGTGTCGACATATCATAGGCGCCTTCTGTCCAATGAGTGGTTGAAATTTGTCCCAACGATGAGCCGACACGTGTTTCCTCCAGCCAATGATGATTTTACATGTGGAAAATCCCCATTGGTCGGGGCTGTTAACGGGTTATCGGATCCAAAACCCGACCCGATAGCTTAACGATGTTCCGTTACGGTGGATGCCACATGTCGGTCACCCTTGACAAAAGCACTTCTGTGACGCGCGATTTATTGTCATGGAAGTGGACACTTCCGTGATGATAATTTTGGTAATGTCATGGAACGCTTCTACGACAGCACATGTATGACTATCTTGATTCTGTCATAAATTTGTCATGGATGTACATGCATGACAAAAAAATCGACCTACTGTGACAAACACGTATCATCACGGAAGTGTATTTTTTTTTGTATTGCCTCTAGTCGACTTAACGCAATTTCAATTGGTATTAGAGCAAGGTACTCCCTTGTTCTATGCGATTTTGGTTTAAATGCCTGGAGTTTTAGTTATGTCGACCACAGGAATGAAGACTGTGACATGCCCCATCTTTGACAGTCATGATTATCCCAAGTGGAAGGCCATGATGAAGAAGCGCCTCATGGCGATGAACAACGAACTCTGGACCGTCACCGAGATTGGTCTTACTGACCTATGCAAGATGGCGGAAGCTGATGATATTCACAAGTACACGCTACTCAACCTCATGGCAAAGGACATCATCTGCTCCGGCTTGTCACAAAATCAGTTCAGGAACGTTATGCACCTCAGCCATGTGAAGCTCATCTAGGACCGACTCTCTAAGGTCTATGAAAGTCATCGATCTCACCATGAATCCTAGTTCGAGGACTAGGGATGGCAATTTTATCCATGGATCTGTATATCCATGGATACCCGACCCGGCTGGGCAAGGGTATGGAGCGCATTTCTGCCCATGGGTCCATGGATATGGATACCCATGAACAACCGGGTTGGGCACGATTATAGTTTGTACTCCGTGGATATCCAATGGATACCCATATGACATGTGCGACCATATGCCAGTGATAGTAGAAAGAACGAATCAATGGGAAATGGCAGGCAATATGTAACTGGTGCCATTAGCTATATGCTGCAGAATCATCCTCGATCTGGTATGTCACACTTAAGGACTCATCGTATTACTTGTTGCCTACTTATGCTTGTAGCTTAAGTTGTCATTTGTGAGTGAATGATGATGAGTTAATTTGATCTTTGGGAAGGCTTCATGCTAACTTTTTTATGCCCATGGACCTCCATGGGTATGTGGGTATCCAGCGGGTTTGGGCATGGGCACAGGTTGTGCCCATGGATAATTTGGTGGATGGGAAGAAGGTAGGGAGATGGGTCATGGGTTGGATTTGGACCAGCTCCACCCGCCCCAAACCCGACTGAGGGAGTCCTGGATTAGGGGGTCTCCGGACAGCCGGACTATATCCTTTGGCCGAACTGTTGGACCATGAAGATACAAGATTGAAGACTTCGTCCCGTGTCCGGATGGGACTCTCCTTGGCGTGGAAGGCAAGCTAGGAAATACGGATATGCAGATCTCCTCCCTTGTAACTGGCCTTGTGTAACCCTAGCCCCCTCCGGTGTCTATAAACCGGAGGGTTTAGTCCGTAGGACAACATACAATCATACCATAGGCTAGCTTCTAGGGTTTAGCCTCTACGATCTCGTGGTAGATCAACTCTTGTAATACTCATATCATCAAGAACAATCAAGTAGGACATAGGGTATTACCTCCATCGAGAGGGCCCGAACCTGGGTAAACGTCATGCCCCCTGCCTCCTGTTACCATCCGCCTTAGCCGCACAGTTCGGGACCCCCTACCCGAGATCCGCCGGTTTTGACACGGACATTGGTGCTTTCATTGAGAGTTCCACTCTGTCGTCATCATAAGTAAGGATGGCCCGTCTCATTGTCAAGGACAACATCACCTCTGGGGGAGCCCTGGCTGTAGGCCAAACTCTCCGACTAGGCGGCTTCGTCATGACCGCCCGCTCGGCCGCTGCGCCGACGATGACTTCTCGGGTCATCGAAAATAGCCTCCACATCGGCTCGAAATTAGCTGAGTAGATGGATCCAATGGAGCTCTCCTCTTTGAACGAGCTCTTGGATCGCATCGCCGCTCTGGGAGTCGCTACAGACTACGATCGGATCGAGCCTAAACCCGACCAAAGGGAGATTAACTCTCCGACGGTCACCCATCAGATAGCGGTGGTGGAGGAGCAATGCGGCGATTCTCCCTCTATCCTGAGGACGAACTATGTCCGGATTCCCGAGCTCTCCGAGCAGGATACCCGCTCACGGGAGGAGATTGCCCTAACCCTGAACCTAGAATCAGGCTGCATACCGAACCTACTGGGTAATATCCCAGAGCCCGAACTTCCAAGATCGGAAACTCCCCTGCCCCGGGGTCTCAGATGGGGTCAAGGTCCGGACTTAAATCCACCCACCCACCCAGATACAAACGATCTTTCCCACATTAGGCAAGCACCCCAAGAGACAGTACATCACTATTGGGCCGGATTCCTCCTTGTAATGAACAAGGTCAAGGACTGTCGCGAGGAAGACGCAATTTCGTTCTTTTGCAACAATTGCACGAACAAGGGAATCCTCAACGCCATAAGTCGTCGTGACATAGCACACTTCGCTGACTTGGCGGCCATAGTACGGAAGTTTTGTGCGATGGAAAGCGCCTGGAAAACCCAAACAAAATTTTGGGATAATCTGGCTCTGACAAAACCCCCAGCCCAAACTAAAAGGGTGCACTCTCATAAGTCGCCCGACTCAATTACAAAGAAGCAAAAGCCCACTATAGGGCGTGAAACCGTATTCGAGGGATGGCTTAATGGGCCCTGCAAAATTCATAGTATAGCGGATACCATACCAACACATAGCCTTAGAGCATGTTGGGTACTCTGGCAGGTGGTCAAGAGCGGTGAGGATCTCCTCATCCAAAAAACCCCAGAGCACCTTCCCATGGATAACAATACAGTATTGACAGTCTTCGAGACCTTCGCCTCAAATAATAGGCGTAAGCGAGCACTCGCAGCCTTGCCGAAGTTTGCCACGTGGCAGCAATAAATCCATGGAGCGACACGGCTATCACCTTCAATGCCAGTGACGAACCTAAATTCCTAACAACCCGAGCACCAGCCGCTTTGGTCCTCAGTCCAATTGTGGACGGCTTTCGGCTCACTAAAGTGCTCATGGACGGCGGCAGCAGATTAAACCTCATTTATGAGGAGACTCTTCAAAAAATGGAAATAGACATGAACCGTATAGAGCAAAGCGGCACGACCTTTCGAGGAATTATCCCTAGTCGGGAGGCACGTTGCGCTGGGAAAATCACACTAGATGTGGTATTCGGCACTCCGGAGAATTACAGGCTCGAAGAAATCACATTCCAAGTGGCCCCGTTTAGTAGCTGATACCACGCCCTTCTAGGGCGGGAGGCATTCACGATTTTTCAAGCCATACCCCATTACGGGTACATGAAGCTCAAAATGCCCGGACCCAATGGAATCATCACTCTAGCTAGTGATCCGGACATAGCACTCCGCGCCGAGAACAAAACAGCCGCACTGGCCCTCGAGGCATTATCCGAAGCCCTTGTGGCGGAGGAGTTAACTGCGCTGGGCTCCACAGTGGATAGGGACGACGTGATACTAGACAAAAGATCCAAGTCCACCTCCTTTAAACTAGCGGATGAAATAGTCAAATTCCAAGTCCATCCAACGGACCCCACAAAAATAGCATCCATCAGGGCATAGTTAAACCCCGCTGTAGACGCTGCACTACGGGAGTTCCTGTGCAAGAATTGGGACATATTCGCCTGGCATCCTTTAGACATGCCAGGAATCCCACGCAGGCTGGCCGAGCATAGCCTTAACATTCTAAAAGGATTCAAGCCGATCAAGCAGACTCTTCGGCGTTTCTCCGAACCTAAGCGACAAGCCATGGGAGAGGAGCTAGCCAAGTTACTGGAGGCCAGATTCATTAGAGAAATAAAGCATCCGGACTGGCTAGCAAACCTGGTGATGGTGCCAAAGAAGGACAAATCCTGGCGCGTATGCATCGACTTCAAGGACCTTAATAAGGCGTGCCCAAAGGATCCCTTCCCCCTCCCTCGCATCGATCAAATTATCGACGCTACCGCAGGACACGACTCATTGTGCTTCCTCGACGCATACTCCGGTTACCACCAAATTAAGATGGCGGAGTCCGATCAAGCCGCAACGACATTCATCACTCCATACGGCCCCTTCTGTTTTAACACAATGCCCTTTGGGCTCAAAAACACCGGTGCAACATATCAGCGCATGATTCAGACATGTTTGGAAAAGCAGATTGGCAAAATAGTGGAGGCATACGTCGACGATGTGGTCGTTAAAACCAGACATGTCGACTCCTTAATAGATGACTTTAGGCTCACGTTCGACAATCTCCGAACATACGACATTAAGCTCAATCCGGAAAAATGCGTTTTCGGCGTACCTGCTGGAAAGCTCCTGGGCTTTATCGTCTCCAGCAGAGGAATTGAAGCAAATCCGGCTAAGATCTGGGCTCCGTCACAGTTGGCTATCCCAACTGACCTCAAGCAAATCCAGAAGTTAAGTGGATGTGTGGCGGCCTTAAGCCGCTTCATCTCCCAATTAGGAGAAAAGGCACTCCCCCTTTATCGCCTTCTTCAGCGCACCGAACACTTCGAGTGGACGGACGCAGCCACGGCCGGATTGGACGAAATAAAAGCCATCCTGGCTACCAACCCAATCTTGGCCGCGCCAAATGTCAGCGAACCAATGCTATTATATATAGCGGCAACTCACCAAGTTGTAAGCGCAGTGCTCGTCGTCGAACGAGAGACAGATGGACACAAATTCCCACTTCAAAAGCCGGTATATTATGTATCTACTGTCCTCACTCCATGCAAATCACGGTACCCACATTATCAAAAGATAGCATACGTGGCATTCATGGCATCCTGGAAATTACGACACTACTTTCAAGAGTGTTCAATTACGGTGGCCTCCGAAGTACCACTCAACGACATAATAAACAACCGCGATGCCACAGGCCGGATTGCCAAATGGGCTATCGAGCTCCTCCCGTTCGAGATAACATATAAACCATGGCGAGCCATTAATTCGCAAGTACTGGCCGATTTCATCGCCGAATGGACAGAAGCCGAACTCCCTAAAGAGTATGGCGCATACTCCAATTGGATCATGCACTTCGACGGCTCTAAAATGCTGGCTGGTCTGGGAGCTGGCGTCGTCCTGACGTCCCCCACCGGAGATACAATTCAATATGTACACTAAATACTATACACAGACTCCAATAACGTAGCCGAATACGAGGCCCTACTACACGGTCTCCGGATGGCAGTTTCCATGGGCATTCAACGCCTGGAGGTGCATGGGGATTCAAACCTCCCAATATCTCAAATAAACAGAGACTTCGATGCCAAGGATCCAAAAATGGCGGCATATCGCAACGCCGTCCTCAAAATGTCAGCTCGGTTGGAGGGGCTTGAATTCCACCATGTGGCTCGAGAAAATAATCAGGCAACGGATATCCTCGCCCGTATCGGTGCTAAGCGCGACCCTGTCCCACCTAACATCTTCCTGGAAAAACTGTTTAAGCCATCTGTGGTATGGGAAGGGGACACCGGCAATAATAGTCCGGACCCGGCCACAACACCAGATACCGAACACTCTGACACAATCGGAGGCTCTGCCATCGAAATAACACCTTCAGCCCTCGTAATAATGGCCGTCATCGCCCCGTGGACAGAACCATTCCTGGCCTACCTAACCAGGCAGGAACTACCCGAGGACCAAAATGAGGCACGCTGCATAGTGCGGCGATCTAAATCCTACAAGGTCCACGAGGGAGAGCTTTATAAGAAAAGCACTACCGGAGTCCTTCAAAGGTGCATCTCCAAAGAGGAAGGGCGGAAGCTTTTGGCAGAAATCCATGTCAGACTCGGTGGCCGCCACGCCGCAGCCCGGGCCCTTGTAAGCAAGGCCTTCCGTACAGGTTTTTATTGGCTGACGGCCCAGGCAGATGCGCAGCATCTGGTCCAACATTGCGTTGGTTGCCAGCTTTTTGCAAACCAAAGCCACATGCCGCCTACTGCTCTCCAAACAATCCCCATTACTTGGCCCTTCGCGGTCTGGGGGCTTGATATGGTCGGACCCCTTAAAGGGGGAACCCATAAGAAAAAATACTTACTGGTCATGGTGGATAAATTCACCAAATGGATAGAATCCAAACCCGTCAAAATGGCTGAATTCGGACCGGTGATAGACTTCATATCTGGGGTTGTACACCATTATGGCATCCCCCACAGCATCATCACTGACAACGGCACGAATTTTACAGCCGACGAGGTGAAACTTTGGTGCAGCAATATGGGCATCAAGCTCAATTATGCTTCTGTCTATCACCCGCAAACTAACGGTCAAGTCGAGCGAGCAAATGGTCTTATCATGAGCGGCATTAAACCCAGACTAGTGCGGTCCTTAAAGGAATCAAACATGCACTGGGTAGAGGAGCTCAACTCCATACTATGGGGGCTGCGGACCACGCCGAATCGCACTACCAGATACACACCGTTCTTTATGGTTTACGGTGCAGAGGCAGTTCTGCCTTGCGACATAATTCATGACTCACCTCGAGTGCGCATGTACGAAGAAAAAGAGGCCGAGCTCGATTGGCAAAACAGTTTGGATGCCCTGGAGGAGGGGCTCGATGTGGGAAAGGCCCGTTCCGCATTCTAGCAGCAACAGGCTCGAAGGTATCAAAGTAGAGAAGTATGGGCCAAAACCTATAACGTTGGCGAACTAGTTCTACGCCTGCCGGAGAAGAAAAAGAACAAGCTCAAGCCCAAATGGGAAGGTTCCTTCATTATTGACCAGATTCTGACTGGTGGAGCGTACCGTCTGCGGGATGCATTGGATAATCGACTCGAGCCAAACCCATGGAATGCAGCCAGACTCCAAAGATTCTACGCCTAGCGCCAAACTCTATGTTCGTCTCCTTATCTCCGTCAATTTTTTGCATATTTGTCTTTTCTCTCTTTTTATTTTCTCATCAAGGCCCTAAAACGCTAATCTTGTGTCTTGGTTACACAATCTTGCCGCGCTAACCGCGCTCATTATACCTGGGGGCTTCTTATACAGAAGCATAATCTAAATATTTTTCTGGGCTTATGTCCCACACATGTGTTATTCTTCTGCATGTACCTTTTTTTGCCATTATATGCATCGATATGACTTAAGTTTTGGCCAAGCTGGGTTGCCTGGCTCTTGTATTTATGCCCTACGTTCCCGTTAATTCGGCTAGGGCATAAGGGGAGCACCTCTACGATTGTTATTGCCGGGTCAGCCGGATGTGTACCTCAGACTGGGTGAAGCCGAAAGCTAGCGTTCTTAAGGGAATATTCGGTCGGTGAATAAAAGATGACTTCTATTTAATTTGAAACATGCCCCCAGATGTTTATAGCCTGCGTCTCTTTTCGCAGTTCGGACATGCACATTAGGGCATGCGTACCCAGGGAAAGGAACCCTTAACGGAACTATTCTCCCTGGAAGATGTTTCTTACTACTCATGTAATATAACATAGCTAGTTGGGTACTTGTCTGTTCAAGCACTTATGACCCCTACGCCTGGTTTCCATGCATACCCCGGTTTTTACATAACCGAGCGGGTATTCGGATACACTCCGGACTATCGGGTCCAGAGGTCGAAGCGAAAAGGTCCGCCATGACAAATGATTTACAATCCGGCTAGGACATTACATATGTCACTTGAAGTACACAGTCACTAAGACTGACTAAATTCTTCTTCTATACCATCCAACAGGCTGTCTAGCCTACAACCCTGTTGGGAATACTTTGTGGCTAATTCTACTTGGTCATACACTAAACTGACGGGGATCTCCTTCCCATCGGGCCCCACAGGTCCGACCTCGGCCATGTGGTTTTGGTCAGCTTTGGTATATCGCGTCTTCACCATAGCACAGGCTTCCCTCGGACCTTGTCGGCAGGATGATATCTTCCATAATCGGAAGCGCCGCCGCGTTCCCTTGAGCTTCTCTATAAGCTCCACCAGGCCTCCTGGCGGGGACACAGATGGCCACAAGGCTTGGGCAATACCCTGCATCACCTGCCGAACTTGCTCGTGCAGTTGTGAGAGCTCTGGTAGAAAATCACCCGAAGACCCAGGCATCTCCTCTGCGGGACGACCCCGTGAGCATACCTGCAGACATAACTCTGTTAGCCGGCTTCTTTGCCGAACTCCTTTAAAAAGTTCGTTCAAGCACTTACTAAAAATGCCGCGTCGAAGCCGCTTATTCTCCTTCACGGAGTCCGCAGGCTGGGCTCGGACATCTTTCAGTTCCACGCCAGCCGGATATTGGCGTCTTGGAGATTATTTTTCTCCTGTCTGACTTGCGTAAGCACGCGCTCGTCAGCATTTAGCTGTTGATCAGCACGTGCCGCATTCACCGCCACGGCCTCCGGATTCACTCCGGGGTCATCTGCAACATCTATTGTTAGATTTGCATGCATGTCGTATACTACCTGCTACCTGTATTCTTTGAAATAAAAACAAGTGTTACCAGAGGGGCCCTTCTCGGACTCCTTCAACGCGGCAACAGCGGCCCCTAGCTAGGCCTTGCACTCTTCCAGCTCTTGAGACAGAAGGGAATTCTTCTCTGTAAGAACCTGCACAAATAATGATCCTTAAATTAGTTGCATGAACTGTTTCAAGTCTCAGGGGTTACTGATACATATAATCGTCAGATTTTCTTACCCGTATATCCCTTACATACTGGTCCGTGGCTCGGGCTAGACCATTCTGAGCATCACAGATGTACGCGTCTCCTGAGTTGAAGGCATCGAATGCCTCTTGGGAGAAACAAGCGTCATGGAGTACGGCCCGCCGACGCCTGTGATTCATGGCGCTCTCCACTTCAGAATTTGTAGCGGATAGTTTGTCCGCATCCTCTATAGGAGGAGCATCCAGCGTCCGCCCCGTGTTAGCTTCCGCCTCTATGTCCGGCCCTGGAGCCCGGCTGGTGGAGGCGTGATCGGCAGCCTCTCCGGATATAGTCCGGTGAGCGTTTTTTCTACTAAGAAACACAGATGTCATTATATTTTAAGAAAGACGATAACCACGGAGCGAGGTTTTGTGTCATACCTCTGCGCCGGCGTCTCCGTCCTGACCGCCTTCCTTTTTGGCCTTTGTTGCCCCTTGTTGGCGAGTTGCTGCGGGTTCGGCACGGCGTCCCGAAGGCGTTCCCTGTAAAACACCATATGTGTACGGTAGGTGAAGTGCGTAAAAGGGGATCCTTTTTGGCAGTTGGGACTCCGATCTTTTCTTACATGTGAAGCAGGGAGTAGTCCGGGATAGTCGGCCGTTATGGCCACCATGGCATCATCACAGCTCAATTGATAGAATTTCCTGTCTATCAGCTCCACAAATATGTCTGGATCCTCTTCAAGTCCGGGGTCGAGGGCCCGGTCAGGGTCCTCTAGTTGTGGAGGTGGGCTGTTGACCTCCCTTACGGCTTTTCGCAGTTCCTGCCATGAAACGGCAAGGTGAGTATTTACAACAAAGAATGCGGGAAGGTTGGGAGTAAAGAGTGACAGCTCACCTAGCTTGGAGGGTTGTACATGGAGAATCCATCCTGCAGCTTAATACGGATGAACTCCTCTTCCTCTCCCTTGAACAACTCGTACATAATTTTTTGCTAAAGCAGCAGCGGAGTCCGGTCCCTTACGCCCGCAGCAGGTGGCATCATCTTCCATGTTAAAACACCACAGGGGGTGCCCTCGATATTGAAGCGGCTGCACCCCCCGCATTATGCATATTGACATAACCTCGATTATTGTCAATCCTGATTGAGCCAGCGCTTTAATCCGGCCCATCAGGTAAAGGACTTCTCTGTTGTCTTCCTCCTGGGGGCTCCGTGGGCGCCAACTTCGACGTTTCTTCAGAGGAGCATTGTTGAACTCGGGAAGACCCCTCTGAACAGGGTCTGGAAGAGGGACGTCCTCCATGTAAAACCACTTCGAAGGCCAGTCTTCGGACGTCTTCTTCGAGGTACCGGACAGGTATCCGGTCTCGGCGATGCGCCATATTTCGGCTCCGCCCACTTGATAAAGTGACCCCTCCTGTGTACGGGGCACAAGGCAGAATAGCCTCTTCCACAGCTCGAAATGATCCTCGCGGCCCAGAAACAGCTGACAAAGGGCTACATAACCGGCGATGTGTAATATGGAAGCAGGGGTGAAATAATGCAACTGGAGGCCATAAAACTCCAAGAGTCCGCGGAGGAACGTATGGGTTGGAAATCCATGTCCCCTTAGTAAGTAAGGGACAAGGCATACACGCCCCCCCTTGGAGGGATTGGGGAAGCTCTCCACTTGCTCCCCGCCATTATAGGTGGCGAGCCCGGCTCGAACGGGGTCCATATACGCTGGAGGGAGAAATCCCTGGGTCTGTGCTACCTCTTGAGCACTGCATTGGATTTCCCCGAAGAGGAGAGGATGATGCAGCAAAGTAGCATAAGTATTTCCCTCAGTTTTTGAGAACCAAGGTATCAATCCAGTAGGAGGCTACGCGCGAGTCCCTCGTACCTACACAAAAACAATAGCTCAACGCAACCAACGCACTTAGGGGTTGTCAATCCCTTCACGGTCACTTACGAAAGTGAGATCTGATAGAGATGATAAATAATATTTTTGGTATTTTTGGTATAGAGATGCAAAGTGAAAAGTAAAAGGCAAAGTAAAAGCAAAGCAATAATAAAGTGATGGAGATTGATATGATGAGAAAGAGACCCGGGGGCCATAGGTTTCACTAGTGGCTTCTCTCAAGAGCATAAGTATTCTACGGTGGGTGAACAAATTACTGTTGAGCAATTGACAGAGTTGAGCATAGTTATGAGAATATCTAGGTATGATCATGTATATAGGCATCACGTCCGAGACAAGTAGACCGACTCGTGCCAGCATCTACTACTATTACTCCACTCATCGACCGCTATCCAGCATGCATCTAGAGTATTAAGTTAAAAACAGAGTAACGCCTTAAGCAAGATGACATGATGTAGAGGGATAGTTTCATGCAATATGATAAAAACCCCATCTTGTTATCCTCGATGGCAACAATACAATACGTGCCTTGCTGCCCCTTCTGTCAGTGGGAAAGGACACCGCAAGATTGAACCCAAAGCTAAGCACTTCTCCCACGGCAAGAAAAACCAATCTAGTAGGCCAAACCAAACTGATAATTCGAAGAGACTTGCAAAGATAACCAATCATACATAAAAGAATTCAGAGAAGATTCAAATATTATTCATAGATAGACTGGATCATAAACCCACAATTCATCGGTCTCAACAAACACACCGCAAAAAGAAGATTACATCGAATAGATCTCCATAAGAGAAGGGAGAACATTGTATTGAGATCCAAAAAGAGAGAAGAAGCCATCTAGCTACTAACTATGGACCCGTAGGTCTGAAGTAAACTACTCACACTTCATCGGAGGGGCTTGGATGATGATGTAGAAGCCTTCCGTGATCGATTCCCCTTCCAGCGGAGCTCCGGAACAGGCCTCAAGATGGGATCTTGTGGATACATAAAGTTGCGGCGGTCGAATTAGGTTTTTGGCTCCGTCCCCGATTGTTGGGGGTACGTAGGTATATATAGGAGGAAGGAGTACGTCGGTGGAGCTTCGAGGGGCCCACGAGGCAGGGGGCGCACCCTAGGGGGGCACCCTCCACCCTCGTGACCGCCTCGTGGCTTTCTTGACGGAGGGTCCAAGTCTCCTGGGTCTTATCTGATGAGAAAATCACGTTCCCGAAGGTTTCATTCCATTTGGACTCCGTTTGATATTCTGTTTCTCCGAAACACTGAAATAGGCAAAAAACAGCAATTCTGGGTTGGGCCTCCGGTTAATAGGTTAGTCCCAAAAATAATATAAAAGTGGAAATAAAGCCCAATATAGTCCAAAACAGTAGACAATATAGCATGGAGCAATCAAAAATTATAGATACATTGGAGACATATCAAGCATCCCCAAGCTTAATTCCTGCTCGTCCTTGAGTAGGTAAATGATAAAAAGAGAATTTTTGATGCGGAGTGCTACTTGGCATAATTTTAATGTAATTCTTCTTAATTGTGGTATGAATATTCAGATCCGAAAGATTTAAGACAAAAGTTCATATTGACATAAAAATGATAATACTTCAAGCATACTAACTAAGCAATTATGTCTTCTCAAAATAACATGGCCAAAGAAAGTTCATCCCTACAAAATTATATAGTTTAGTCATGTTTCATTTTTGTCACACAAGAATGCTCTCATCATGCACAACCCCAATGACAAGCCAAGCAATTGTTTCATACTTTAGTAATCTCAAACCTATAAACTTTCACGCAATATATGAGCGCGAGCCATGGACATAGCACTATGGGTGGAATAGAATATAATGAGGGGGGTTATGTGGAGAAGACAAAAAAGGAGAAAGTCTCACATCAATGAGGCTAATCAATTGGCTATGGAGATGCCCACCGATTGATGTTAATGCAAGGAGTAGGGATTGCCATGCAACGGATGCACTAGAGCTATAAATGTATGAAAGATCAACAAAAGAAACTAGTGGGTGTGCATCCAACTTGCTTGCTCACAAAGACCTAGGGCACTTGAGGAGGCCCATTGTTGGAATATACAAGCCAAATTCTATAATGAAAAACTCCCACTAGTATATGAACGTGATAACATGAGAGACTCTCTACTATGAATATCATGGTGCTACTTTGAAGCACAAGTGTGGTAAAAGGATAGTAACATTGTCCCTTCTCTCTTTTTCTCTCATTTTTTTGGGCCTTCTCTTTTTTATGGCATTTCTCCTTTTTTTATTCCTCACTTGGGACAATGTTCTAATAATGATGATCATCACACTTATATTTATTTACAACTCAATGATTACAACTTGATACTAGAACAAGGATGACTCTATACGAATGCCTCCGGTGGTGTACCGGGATATGCAATGAACCAAGAGTGACATGTATGAAAGAATTATGAACGGTGGCTTTGCCACAAATACTATGTCAACTACATGATCATGCTAAGCAATATGACAATGATGAATGTGTCATGATGAACGGAATGATGGAAAGTTGCATGGCAATATATCTCGGAATGGCTATGGAAATGCCATAATAGGTAGGTATGGTGGCTGTTTTGAGGAAGATATAAGGAGGTTTATGTGTGAAAGAGCGTATCATATCACGGGGTTTGGATGCACCGGCGATGTTTGCGCCAACTCTCAATGTGAGAAAGGGCAATGCACGGTACCGAAGAGGCTAGCAAGGATGGAAGGGTGAGAGTACGTATAATCCATGGACTCAACATTAGTCATAAAGAACTCACATACTTATTGCAAAAATCTACAAGTCATCAAAAACCTCGGCACTACGCGCATGCTCGTAGGGGGATAGATTGGTAGGAAAAGACCATCGCTCGTCCCCGACCGCCACTCATAAGGAAGACAATCAAATAACACCTCATGTTTCAAATTTGTTGCATAACGTTTACCATACATGCATGCTACGGGACTTGCAAACTTCAACACAATTATTTCTCAATTTCACAACTACTCAACTAGCATGACTTTGATATTATTACCTCCATATCTCAAAACAATCATCAAGCATCAAACTTTTCTTTAGTATTCAACACACTCATAAGAAAGTTTTATTGTTAATCTTGCATACCAAGCATATTAGGATTTTAAGCAAATTAGCATGCTATTAAGACTCTCAAAATAATCTAAGTGAAGCATGAGAGATCAATAGTTTCTATAAAACGAATCCACCACCGTGCTCTAAAATATATAAGTGAAGCACTAGAGCAAAACTATAAAGCTCAAAAGATATAAGTGAAGCACATAGAGTATTCTATCAAATTCCAAATAATGTATGGATCTCTAAAAAGGTGTGTACAGCAAGGATGATTGTGGTTGACTAACAAGCAAAGACTCAAATCATAAAAGATGCTCCAAGCAAAACACATATCATGTGGTGAATAAAAATATAGCTCCAAGTAAAGTTACCGATAGAAGTAGACGAAAGAGGGGATGCCTTCTGGGGCATCCCCAAGCTTTGGCTTTTAGGTTTCCTTAGGTTATCTTGGGGGTGACATGGGCATCCCCAATCTTAGGCTCTTGCCACTCCTTGTTCCATAATCCATCAAATCTTTACCCAAAACTTGAAAACTTCACAACACAAAACTTAAAGTAGAAAATCTCGTGAGCTCCGTTAGCGAAAGAAAACAAAAGACCACTTCAAGGTACTTTAATGAAATCATTCTTTATTTATATTGGTGTTAAACCTACTGTATTCCAACTTCTCTATGGATTATAAACTATTTTACTAGCCATAGATTCATCAAAATAAGCAAACAACACACGAAAAACAGGATCTGTCAAAAACAGAACAGTCTGTAGTAATCTGTAGATAGCGCAAGATCTGGAACCCCAAAAATTCTAAAATAAATTTCTGGACGTGAGTAATTTATCTATTAATAATCTTCAAAAAGAATTAACTAAATAGAACTTTCCAAATAAAAATTACAGCAGTTCTCGTGAGCGCTAAAGTTTCTGTTTTTTTACAGCAAGTTCAACAAGACTTTCCCCAAGTCTTCCCAACGGTTCTACTTGGCACAAAAACTAATTAAACACAAAAAACACAAAAAAAACAGAGGCTAGATAAATTATTTATTGAATAACATCAAGGATAAATATTGGGTTCTCTCCCAACACGCGCTTTTCTTTAAAGCATTATAGCTAGGCATAATATTTCAATGATGCTCACATGAAAGACAAGAATTGAAGCACAAAGAGAGCATCATAAAACATGTGACAAACACATCTAAGTCTAACATACTTCCTATGCATAGGCATCTTATAGGCAAACAAATTATCAAGGCAAGCAAAAACTAGCATATGCAAGGAAGCGGAAAGAAACAATAGCAATCTCAACATAACGAGAGGTAATTTAGTAACATGAAAATTTCTACCACCATATTTTCCTCTCTCATAATAATTACATGTAGGATCATAAGAAATTCAACAAAATAGCTATCACACAAAATATTTTCAACATGATCGACATGCATGCAAAGTTGACAATCTTCCAAAATAGTGGGATTAACATTAGCTAAAGTCATGATCTCTCCAGACCCACTTTTATCAAAAATTTCATAAGATTGAACATTCTCCAAATATGTGGGATCTAAAGTTGACACTCTTACAAACCCACTTTCAATAATATTTCAAACACTATTATCAATCTCATATTCATCATGGGGCTTAAGTAAATTGTCAAGATCAAAAGAAGAATCACCCCAATCATGATCATTACAACAAGTAGTAGACATAGCAGAACTAGCATCCCCAAGCTTAGGGTTTTGCATATTATTAGCACAATTGACATCAAGAGAATTCATAGTAAAATCATTGCAATCATGCTTTTTATTCAAATATATATCATTAATTACTCCATAAAGTACTTCATCACAATTTTTAGATTCACGAATTTCAAGCAAAACTTCATAAAGATAATCTAATGCACAAAACTCACTAGCAATTGGTTTGTCATAATTGGACCTCTTAAAAAGATTATCAAGGGGATGAGGATCCATAGATATTAGGTTCTCTGTTTAGTAATAAATAAATAATTATTCCAACCAAACGAGCAAACGAGCCAAATAAGACATCAAAGCAAATGGAAAGACGAACAGAAGAAGGGCGAATAAAACGGCAAGGGTGAAGTGGGGGAGAGGAAAATGGCAAATAATGTAATGCGGGAGATAAAGGTATGTGATGGGTACTTGGTATGTTGACTTTTGCGTAGACCTCCCCGGCAACGGCGCCAGAAATTCTTCTTGCTACCTCTTGAGCACTGTGTTGGATTTCCCCTAAGAGGAGAGGATGATGCAGCAAAGTAGCGTAAGTATTTCCCTCAGGTTTTGAGAACCAAGGTATCAATCCAGTAGGAGGCTACGCGCGAGTCCCTCGTACCTACACAAAAATAGTAGCTCAACGCAACCAACGCGCTTAGGGGTTGTCAATCCCTTCACGGTCACTTACGAAAGTGAGATCTGATAGAGATGATAAATAATATTTTTGGTATTTTTGGTATAGAGATGAAAAGTGAAAAGTAAAAGGCAAAGTAAAAGCATAGCAATAATAAAGTGATGGAGATTGATATGATGAGAAAGAGACCCGGGGGCCATAGGTTTCACTAGTGGCTTCTCTCAAGAGCATAAGTATTCTACGGTGGGTGAACAAATTACTGTTGAGCAATTGACAGAGTTGAGCATAGTTATGAGAATATCTAGGTATGATCATGTATATAGGCATCACGTCCGAGACAAGTAGACCGACTCGTGCCTGCATCTACTACTATTACTCCACTCGTCGACCGCTATCCAGCATGCATCTAGAGTATTAAGTTAAAAACAGAGTAACGCCTTAAGCAAGATGACATGATGTAGAGGGATAGTTTCATGCAATATGATAAAAACCCCATCTTGTTATCCTCGATGGCAACAATACAATACGTACCTTGCTGCCCCTTCTGTCAGTGGGAAAGGACACCGCAAGATTGAACCCAAAGCTAAGCACTTCTCCCATGGCAAGAAAAACCAATCTAGTAGGCCAAACCAAACTGATAATTCGAAGAGACTTGCAAAGATAACCAATCATACATAAAAGAATTCAGAGAAGATTCAAATATTATTCATAGATAGACTAGATCATAAACCCACAATTCATCGATCTCAACAAACAAACCGCAAAAAGAAGATTACATCGAATAGATCTCCATAAGAGAGGGGGAGAACATTGTATTGAGATCCAAAAAGAGAGAAGAAGCCATCTAGCTACTAACTATGGACCCGTAGGTCTGAAGTAAACTACTCACACTTCATCGGAGGGGCTTGGATGATGATGTAGAAGCCCTCCGTGATCGATTCCCCTTCCGGCGGAGCTCCGGAACAGGCCCCAAGATGGGATCTCGTGGATACAGAAAGTTGCGGCGGTGGAATTAGGTTTTTGGCTCCGTCCCCGATCGTTTGGGGGTACGTAGGTATATATAGGAGGAAGGAGTACGTCGGTGGAGCTTCGAGGGGCCCACGAGGCAGGGGGCGCGCCCTAGGGGGGGCGCGCCCTCCACCCTCGTGAACGCCTTGTGGCTTTCTTGACGGAGGGTCCAAGTCTCCTGGGTCTTATCTGATGAGAAAATCACGTTACCGAAGGTTTCATTCCGTTTGGACTCCGTTTGATATTCTGTTTCTCCGAAACACTGAAATAGGCAAAAAAAACAGCAATTCTGGGCTGGGCCTCAGGTTAATAGGTTAGTCCCAAAAATAATATAAAAGTGGAAAATAAAGCCCAATATAGTCCAAAACATTAGATAATATAGCATGGAGCAATCAAAAATTATAGATACGTTGGAGAGGTATCAGTCTGCAACTCTACTAATCGGCTGTGCGGGATGGAACACTTCTCCCGATCACCGGGCTTAGGGCTACGGGAGCGAGGGGAGGAGCTGCGATGGCCGGCCATGATGGAATGGATTTTTCCGAGCGCGCTCCAATGGATTCTCGCCGTGGGAGGATGGTGTGGATTGGATCCAAGAATCCCCATCCCTTTAATAGATGATTTATTTACCTGGCTAGGGGGCAAATGTAAAAATGCCCTGGCTCCTCGCATTAGCTCGACACGTGGAAGATAGCCCTTATTGGGCGCAGAAGCCAAGAAGTCCAAATTTATGGGAGTCAGACACTACTTATCAGATATTCAAGATTTGGAGAAGAACCCGCCTTGCAATGCCGAAGACAATACTGCGCGCCGAATTCATCATCATTGAAGCATGGTTCAGGGGCTACTGAGGGAGTCCTAGATTAGGGGGTCTCCGGACAACCGGACTATTTCCTTTGGCCGGACTATTGGACCATGAAGATACAAGATTCAAGACTTCGTCCCGTGTCCGAATGGGACTCTCCTTGGCGTGGAAGGCAAGCTTGGCAATACGGATATGTAGATCTCCTCCCTTGTAACCAACCTTGTGTAACTCTAGCCCCCTCCGGTGTCTATATAAACCGGAGGGTTTAGTCCGTAGGACAACATACAATCATACCATAGGCTAGTTTCTAGGGTTTAGCCTGTACGATGTCGTGGTAGATCAACTCTTGTAATACTCATATCATCAAGAACAATCAAGCAGGACGTAGGGTATTACCTCCATCAAGAGGGACCGAACCTCGGTAAACATCGTGTCCCCTGCCTCCTGTTACCATCTGCCTTAGACGCACGGTTCGGGACCCCCTAGCCGAGATTCGCCGGTTTTGACACCGACACCGACCCATTGACATCCCTATCGAGAACTTCATGGAATCGCGCAAGGCTATGACTTTCAATCCAGAATCATCATCCTCTGCACCATGCCTTATGGCAATAGGTGCCAACGTAACTGAATGCTACTTATCTGAGTCCAGTGATGATGAATCTGGTGATGATGCTTCCCTTGCCACTAAACAACAAAGAGCTTTGAAAAAGTTCAAAACATGCTAGATAAAAACGATGATATGTTGGGTGATGAAATGGATCGCACTAAAATTTTGAGTGAAAATCTCCAGAGACTTCAGTCCAAGTTTGACAATCTTCAAGGTCATCATAACACTCTCTTATCTGATCATGAGAAGCTTTCTTATGAATTTCTTCAAAGAAAGCAAGATCTTGAGCAGTTAAGAGTGAGTTATGAAGATCTTCGGAAGGAGCGTGATTCATACTTTCTCAACAAATTAGCGCTACTCAGGAAGAATTTATTCCTCCATGTTTGAAGTGCATTGAACGTGCATCTGCTAATTCTTCACCTGAATGCTCAAATGCTTCCATTGCTGCAAATTCTTCAATTGTCTCTGCTATCACTAATTCCTCATCTGAGGATGTTGCTAGTATCACTGATGATGCAGGGCTGAAGGAATTGTATATGACAGGTGAGGGAGTCCTGGATTAGGGGGTGTCCGGATGGCCGGACTATACCTTCAGCCGGACTCCTGGACTATGAAGATACAAGATTGAAGACTTCGTCCCGTGTCCGGAAGGGACTTTCCTTGGCGTGGAAGGCAAGCTTGGCGATACGGATATTTAGATCTCCTACCATTGTGACCAACTTTGTGTAACCCTAACCCTCTCCGGTGTCTATATAAACCGGAGGGTTTTAGTCCGTACGACAACATACACATCAACAATCATACCATAGGCTAGCTTCTAGGGTTTAGCCTCTCTGATCTCGTGGTAGATCTACTCTTGTACTACCCATATCATCAATATTAATCAAGAAGGACGTAGGGTTTTACCTCCATCGAGAGGGCCCGAACCTGGGTAAAACTTCGTGTCCCTTGCCTCCTGTTACCATCCGGCCTAGACGCACAGTTCGGGACCCCCTACCCGAGATCCGCCGGTTTTGACACCGACATTGGTGCTTTCATTGAGAGTTCCTCTGTGCCGTCGCCGTCAGGCCCGATGGCTCCTACGATCATCAATGGCGATGCAGTCCAGGGTGAGACCTTCCTCCCCGGACAGGTCTTCATCTTTGGCGGCTTCGCACTGCGGGCCAATTCACTTGGCCATCTAGAGCAGATCAAAACCTATGCCCCTGGCCGTCAGGTCAGATTCGAAATTTAAACTACACGGCTGACATCCGAGGGGACTTGATCTTTGACGGACTCGAACCACTGCCGAGCGCGCCGCACTGTCACGACGAGCATGATCTAGTTCTGCCACCGAACAGTGCCCTGGAGGCCGCACCCGCATCGGCTCCGACCCTTAGTTCGGAGCCAACCGCGCCGATCGAGGATGGGCGGTTGGACGCCACCTCAGGGGCTGTGATCCCAACGGCGGTTGAGCCGAACACCAGCCCCATACTCTGCGAGACTCGTGACTCCACGGAGCCGGATTCTTCTCCGGACTCCGAACCCTCCGCGCCCCTACCGATCGAATCTGATTGGGCGCCGATCATGGAGTTCATGGCCGCAGACGTCTTTCAGCACTCGCCTTTCGGCGATATCCTGAAGTCACTGAAGTCTCTCTCTTTATCAGGAGAGCCCTGGCCGGACTACGGTCAGCAAGGTTGGAGTACGGACGATTAAGAAATTCAAAGCCCACCCACCACCCACTTTGTAGCCACTGTCGACGATTTAACCGACATGCTCGACTTTGACTCTCAAGACATCGACGGTATGGACGCCGATGAAGGAGACAATGAAGAACCAGCGCATGTTGGGCCCTGGAACGCCACCTCATCATATGACGTATACATGGTGGACGCACCAAAAGATGACGACGAGGAGCGGAAGGACGCACCGAAGGCATGTTCCCTCGAAAAGCAGTCAAAACGGCGACGCAAGCGCCGCCCCAAATCCCGCCTCGACAGAAATAGCAATCACACATACCCAACGCTGGAGCAGGGCGAACCACTGCCGGACAACGGCAATCCGGATATTCAAATCGAACAAACAAATCCTATCAGGGATAATGGTCCGGACGACATAACGCCGGACAGGCACCCGGAGCATCAGAATGCCCGCGAAAGGCTCGTTGCCACCACAAGGAGCCTTAAAAAGCAGAAGTGAAGGCTCAAGGCCGCGCAAAACAAACTCCAATTCAGATGGAGTAAAATACTTAATACAGCAGCAATGTTCGGCGACGATCGCCCCTCAAAGAGCTACCCAAAGCGGAAGCTGCTACCCGAATTCGATGAGGAGGCCTCCAACCCCCCACAACCAAATATCAAAGCAACCACCTGGTCGGATAGATGACCCCTCTATCAACACAGAATGGCATACAATGCTGCTCACAATACAACACGCGACCCACGCGAGGGCTCGCACCCAAAGGACGACGCAACAAGATCCATCTATGGACCACGCAAGCACGCCCCAGCATACAATGCGACACAACAAGCATCAGAACAACGCGGTACACCCAGTTACAGGGGTGCCGCACACCCCCTATGTTTCACCGATGAGGTGCTGGACCATGAATTTCCAGAGGGATTCAAGACCGTACACATAGAGGCATACGATGGGATAACAGACCCTGGGGTTTGGATTGAGGACTATATCCTTCATATCCATATGGCTCGAGGAGATGATCTCCACGCCATCAAATACTTACCCCTCAAGCTCAAAGGGCCAGCTCGTCACTGGCTCAAAGGCCTCCCCGAAAGCTCCATTGGAAGTTGGGAAGAGCTCGAAGACGCCTTTCGGGCAAATTTTCAAGGAACTTATGCCCGACCTCCGGATGCGGACGATTTGAGTCATATAACTCAACAGCCCGGAGAGTCAGCCCAAAAGCTTTGGAACAGGTTTCTCACTAAAAAGAACCAGATTGTCGACTGTCCAGACGCCGAAGCCTTGGCAGCTTTCAAGCATAGCGTCCGTGACGAATGGCTCGCCAGACACCTCGGCCAAAATAAGCCGAGAATGATGGCCGCATTAACAAACCTCATGACCCGCTTTTGCGCGGGTGAGGACAGCTGGCTAGCCAGATGCAGCACCAGCGACCCCAGTACATCTAAAGTTAGAGATGGAAACAGGAAATCACGGCGCAACAGCAATAGCAAACGCCGGAATAAAGAAGACAACACGAAGGGCACGGCAGTAAATGCCGGATTCAAAAGCTCCCGGCCAGGTCAAAAGCCACCCACTAAAGGCACCAGGGATGAACCGTCCAGCCTCAACAAAATTCTGGACCAGGTATGTCACATACATAGTACCCCTAGCAAGCCCGCTAATCACACCCACAGAGAATGTTGGGTCTTCAAGCAGTCCGGCAAGCTCGACGCCGTACACAAGGGGGAGGATACAGCAAGTGAAGACAAGGACGAGCCTCCCAAGCAAGACACTGGGGAACAAAAGAAATTCCCACCAGATGTCAAAACAGTAAATGTACTACACATGATCAAGGGGAAAAACAATGCGGCACCCCCAGGAAAATATACCCAAGTGCCTGTCACCGCGAAGTCCTGCCAATGGTCGTATCAACCGATCATTTTCGACCATCGCGATTACTCAACAAGTATCCGACACGCAGGATGGGCTGCCTTGGTATTAGACCCAGTAATTGGCGGATATCACTTCACACGAGTCTTGATGAACGGCGGCAGTAGCCTAAACCTAATATACCAGAATACAATCCACGGGATGGGGTTAGACCCAACACAAATTCGCCATAGTAGTACTACCTTTAAAGGAGTAACGCCAGGCCCAGGGGCTCGCTGTACGGGCTCCCTCCTACTACAAGTCATATTCGGCTCCCCCGATAACTTTCGTAGTGAGCATTTAACCTTCCACATCGCTCCGTTTCAAAGTGGCTATCAAGCACTGCTCGGGCGTGAAGCTTTCGCTCGCTTTAATGCAATACCACACTATGCCTCCCTCACACTCAAGATGCCCGGTCCACGCGGCATCATTTCAGTGCACGGAAATATCAAGCGATCTCTGCGCGCCGAAGAGAGTGAGGTTGCCTTGGCAGCCACACACTAAAGGCGCCCGGACTAGCCAAAGCGCCCCATAGGTCGTCAAGACCTCAGACACAACTAATCGAGTCCGGCGCCGCTACTTATACCGAATAAATGGTCACACCCCTATTTACAAGGGGCTCAACGCGCGCAGACATGTGGCCATTCCTCCTCATCTTGAATTATGCATAGTTTCTTTAATTATCTTTTTGCACGACAACCTTTTTCACCTAAATTCCTCTCTTTTACAGACGATCATCGTGCCACACCCGTCTAGGATACGGCACAACGGAGACACAGGTGCAGACGTGTAGCAGGGACCCGCTCCAAGGATTCTTTTTAGATTAAGACCCTGCGTAAACCTTTTTTTACTATCTCTTGTTGATACATATCCACCGTTGAGAAGGATGCTGACGTCTTGGCATGTGGCCATGCCAGACCAATGCACATACCTGGACATAAGGGGCTTCTTACGAAGGCCATTATTTAGGCCCGGTTTATACCACAAAGACCGAATACCTTAGGGAGTGTTCGGCGTCGCGAGTTTGGCCCTATATGCATCAGCTCCGAATCATTGTCTTTGGTCAAATGTTGGGTTTGCCCGGCTCCTATGTTTTGGTGCCTTACGTTCCGCTTTACCGGCTAAGGTAGCACCAGGAGAACTACTGCGATTGTGCCCTGGTTCATACGGACGAGCACCTCAGTAGAGAAAGCCGAAAACTGACTGTCATGATCTAGCGCGAGACTGGTCAACCACTCGATGACCCATGGGAATGTTATAATTCCTCCGCCTTAATGAAGGGCCGCTTTCCGGCCAGGCATATACGCACCCCGGGATCAGGAGAGTGTGGAGCCACCAGGGGCTATCTAGTAGCCCCACTGTCAAACTCCTATGGCTAAGTGAAAGTGTTAAAGCATTATAGTCCGGTTGCCTCGCTCGCTCCGCTATCACCTCCTTAATAGGACCAAGACGTTGGGTTAAGTGTGAACGCGTGTTTCTGCGAACACCTCCGCATTATATGCGTGGGGGTTGAAGCCGACGACTGCAATCTTTCAGGTTATACACATGTATACATAAAACGGCCGCCCAGGAGGCATCACATTACTTTCAGGCAAAAGTATAAAAGTAGCCTTATGAAAATTTATAAAAGCATTTCGCTTACAATGAGATTACATGTAACTCAAACATAATATTTTTTTTAGCATTGGGTCTCTATCAAACGAGCACCCTCAAGAACATCCTCAAAGTAGTGCTCAGCAGCCCTTCGACCTATGGACGAATCCTGCGCTGCAACAGTGGTAGCATCCATCTCTGCCTAGTATGCTTTAGCATGGGAAAAGGCCATTCATGCGCCTTCTATGCATGCCGACCTCTTCATCGCATTTATGCGCGGCACCACGTCAAGGAACTGCTGCACCAAGCTGAAATAGCTGCTCGGTTTCGACCTTCCCGGCCATAGCTGATCCACAACAGACCTCATGGAGAGTCCGGACAACCTATTTAGTTCGGCCCATTCGGCTAATTGGTCCATCAATGAAAGTGGACGCTCGGGAGAAAGGAATTGTTTCCAAAATAGCTGGTCTACTTCACGGTCCGTCTGACTTTGGAAGTATTTGGCCGCATCGGCAGCGCTCGCCGCCAAATCCATATACACATCCTCCAAACTCCACAGCCGATCGAGAGGGGCATACCGTGGATCTCCGAACTTCCTCTGCGGCATAAAGGAATTCCCGGCTACAATATCCCCGGCTTCCCGCAGCTCCTCCTTCTTTGCCCTCATAGCAGAGCGGAGGTCTTTTCCCGTTGCAGCAGCCTTCTCAAGGTCCGATGCCTTCGCCTGGTTTTCCTTTTCAAGAGCCCGACAACTGTTGACGGCGGCTTTTAATTCTACGGACATATTGGCCATCTTATCCCGGCTCTCGCCATGCGCGGCCTTCTCGGCTTGCAACTCTTCGGCCGCCTTCAAAGCAGCCGCATTACCCAATCTCATTTGTTCCTTGGCTCGGGCAAGTTCCGCCCGCAAGGCTTCAACAGTGGCAGCTCCATCTGCAGTAATAACATGTTAAATATATTGGCTTCATGCTGCTCTTACTATGCGGCGTTTACCAGATAATAACACCTACCTTGCGCCTCGTCAAGCCTTTTGTTAACAAGCTCGATGTCGGCGTCTGCCGCATCCAACTGTCGTTTTAAATGGGAAAACTCGCTAGTCCGGCTAGCCACCGGAGCTTCCATCACCTGCTCATAAAAGCAGTATGGTTACTACCTGGGATTATGATCCTCTGATCGTCGTCGTTCCCAATGATAGCCAGAGTCTCAGGGGCTACTATCTACACAGGGCACACTTAGCATGTGCAGGACTATCATACATTATTTTACGTACCTCAAAACCTGTTAGTAGACTCATAAAAGCTTTATGCAATCCACTTTCGGTAGACGAGATTCTCTCCATCACCGTATTCATCAGCACAAGGTGTTTATCTGAGATGGCCGCTCGCCCCACCAACTCCCTCAGAACATCCGACCGTACACTAGACGGTGCCGGACTCGTTTGCCTGCTCTCTTCGGGAGCCGGACACGGGAAGCTTCAGGGGTCGACGGAATTATCTTCTGGCCTCACCGGACCCGGAGAGGCCCTCCGCGACGACACTTCAGGATCGCCCGCTTCCGGAGCGGAGGAGTCCGGAGGAGGCGTTTCGCTCTCCATCATCTCCGGAAGAAGATCCCCCGAAGACGAGCTCATCTGAGAGGGGCTAAGGCCCGAACTGCAAAGATATATGCAGTGGTTATTTTCTCAGAAGAAAAGACAACATATTTGTACTATTAAAGTACTTTGGGTCACTTACGACTCGAGGGAGAATTGATCCTCCCGGACTTTGTGCAGCAACCGCACCCCCCGGGGTAGGACCCTCTGTGGGAGACTTCTCTCCCGTTTGGAAGCTTCGGCTTCCGAATCCCCGGACGCAATCCTTTTCCTCTTCTGATCATCTTCCTTCATGGAGACGCTCGCTCCCTCGGCTAGAGCGGCCAGCGTTGGGGGCCCGCGACCGCCCGCATTTTCCTTCAAGGGCTTCGGGCAGGGTGCGGTCTGGAGCATCTTTTCCAATATTGGATTTTCCAAACCCTCGGGGAGGGGGGGCAAGCACCGAATCAACTTCGCCTTCGTTAGCCAGTCCTGGTCAAAAAGCGAACTCTCAGAAATAACTTTGCATCAAAGGAGAGGTAGTATGCTCGGTCGGAAGTCGCCTTACCTCTTCGGCGGCGCGGTTGCTACTCAGGCCCGCGTCCTTGGTGATTTCCGGACACTCCACTTGAGGTCCGAAGAACGACTGGTACATCTCCTCGTGCGTCAGGCCGAGGAAATTTTGAATGGCGCGTGGTCCCTCGGGATTGAACTCCCACAAGCGAAGAGGCCGGCGTTTGCAAGGCTGGACTTGACGAACCAGCATAACTTGTGTTACCGCAACCAAACTGAAATCTCCATTAAAGATATCTTGAATGCAGCTTTGAAGTATAGGCACGTCCTTGGCCGGACCCCAGCTCAATCCTCTGCTAATCCATGACAACAGCGGTGGTGGCCCGGGCGGAAGACAGGGGCGGCCGCCCACTTGGCACTTCTAGGAGCCGTGATGTAGAACCACTCCTGTTGCCATAATTCAGACACCTCTGGAATGGAACCTTTGGGCCATGCAGCTCCCGTCATCTTGTGTATTGAGGCGCCTCCACACTCCGCATGTTGCCCCTCGATCATCTTCGGTTTTACTTCAAAGGTCTTGAGCCATAGGCCAAAGTGAGGGGTAACCCGGAGGAAGGCCTCGCACACAACAATAAATGTCGTGATATGAAGAAAGGAGTCCGGAGCTAGATCATGGAAATCTAGCCCGTAGTAAGACATCAAGCCCCTGACAAAAGGATCCAATGCAAGGCCTAGACCTCGGAGGAAGTGGGAGACGAACACGACGCTCTCGTTGGGTTCCGGGGAGGGGACGGCCTGCCCCCGGGGAGGCAGCCGATGCAGAATCTCGGCGGTCAGATATCTGGCCTCCCTCAACTTTTTGACGTCTTCTTCTGTGACGGAAGAAGGCACCCATCGGCCTTGAAGGCTAGATCCGGACATGAATGAAGGTTCGGAGCACCTGACCTGAACTTCGGGCGTTGGAGCTTGAGGTGAGGGAAGGATTCGATTGAGCACGGGAGGGAAAAATAAAAGGCCTCGTCCCTTTATAAAGAGGGTGGATATTGAGCGTCCTCTCCGTGTCCGTTTGGACTTGCCTATGATCTACGAGTCCTAGAAGCGGTTGGGTTACCCACGCCCGTATTGATGAGAATCCCGAAATAAGGGGACACGATCTCTGCTTTGACAAGACGTGCCAAGGAAACCGCCTCGCATAACGCGCTGAGGTGGGATAATGAAACGACTCAGATAAAGGCTTGGCCGTGGTGTGTCACGCTACGGAATAGGTTAGCAGATTAGATTTGTGTAAATATTGTTCTCTCTATGGCAATATGTGGAAAACTTATTTTGCAGAGCCAGACACTATCTTTGTGTTTAAAATCTTCTATAAAGTACTTGGAGGAGGAACCCGCCTTGCAATGCCGAAGACAATCTGCGCGCCGGACTCATCGTCATTGAAGCCTGGTTCAGGGGCTACTGAGGGAGTCCTGGATTAGGGGGTGTCCGGATGGCCGGACTATACCTTCAGCCGGACTCCTGGACTATGAAGATACAAGATTGAAGACTTCGTCCCGTGTCCGAAAGGGACTTTCCTTGGCATGAAAGGCAAGCTTGGTGATACGGATATGTAGATCTCCTACCATTGTAACTGACTTTGTGTAACCCTAACCCTCTCCGGTGTCTATATAAACCGGAGGGTTTTAGTCCGTAGGACAACATACACATCAACAATCATACCATAGGCTAGCTTCTAGGGTTTAGCCTCTCTGATCTCATGGTAGATCTACTCTTGTACTACCCATATCATCAATATGAATCAAGCAGGACGTAGGGTTTTACCTCCATCGAGAGGGCCCGAACCTGGGTAAAACTTCGTGTCCCTTGCCTCCTGTTACCATCCGGCCTAAACGCACAGTTCGGGACCCCCTACCCGAGATCCGCCGGTTTTGACACCGACCACAGGCATGTACAAAAGCCTCAAAGGGCATCAGGCTCTTTGTGATGTGCTTAGAAGGCTGATCCTCAACAGGAACCCTAGGAAAGAGGGTATTGCCTTTGAGAGGAAACTCAATGCTGATGGGACCTACTGGAACCTGAGCAGTATCCCAAAACCTCATGGGTTGCTGCAAAGGGACATTCAGTGGATCCATGTACTTTATTTGGCTTTACATGTGAATCTTCGTATTCTTCTGATGAGTCATTTGACTCCAACTATAAACTTTTCAAAAATCAGAATGGTGAAGTATTTGCTAGATATGTTGGCACTAACTGCGTGAACGGTTCTCCTATAAAGAAAATCTGGGTTCCCAAAAAGTTCCTTGAAAGTCTTCAAGTGAATGTCATCATGACACCACCTGTGAAGAATAGGAACCCCAGATCAAATTCTTCATATGGATCCAAGTCCTCATATGGACCAAATTCCTCACGTGGATCAAATTCCTCAAAAGGATCAAAGTCCTCATATGAACATCATAGTGCTAACCCTTCTGTTTCGCAAGGAAGATCTAAGGATTATGGATACGTGCATCATTCTTTAAATCATTATGTTCATAAATCCTCGAAGAATTTCTCTGCTTACTCTTATGCTTACCCCAACCCCTCTTATGTGAAACGAAGTGGATTGGCATCTATGCCACCTTTCTCTTATGGAGCTCGCAAAATGATGGACTCTTTGCCACCCCTTCTAACGTGGGTCGTGAAGAAAAAGAACTAATCTCTTATGCAGGGTCAGGTCTCCAGACGAACTTAAACGTCTGAAGAATTTGCTGGAGACGTGAATATGCTTGAAAGGACTCAAGCTAATCATGAAGAAATGAATTCTCATTTCTCACGTCCTCATACTGCTTTATCTGTTCTATTGCTTGATGAAATTGATCTGATGAAATTGATATCATATTTTTCACTGATGAAGTATATGAGTTTGTAAGCTGCACTAATTCATATGCAGGATGATCAACCCAAAGGCACTGAGTGGGTCCTCGATACTGGATGTACAAATCACATGACTGGTGACAAGAGCTTATTGATGGACTCTGCTTTATCTCCATCACATCTGAAGCATATCACCTACGCTGACAAAGGCAAAAGCAAGGTATTGGGTCTAGGTAATGTTGCAATCTCAAAGGATCGACACATGGACAAAGTCATGCTTGTCGAGTCCTTAGGGTTCAACCTCATGTCTGTCTCAATGCTTTGTGATCTTGATATGGTTGTCGTCTTTGGCAAGTATCGTTGTGTTGTGATCATGGAAGCTGACAATTCCAAAGTCTTCGAAGGCTTTAGGAGAGGAGATTTGTATATTGTTGATTTCTCTACAGGACCACAACCTGTTACATGTCTACTTGCAAAAACTTCAGAAGGCTGGCTATGGCATCGACGACTTGGTCATGCTGGGATGAGGAACTTGCACACGCTCGCGGAGAAGAAGCATGTCATTGGCATCGAGGGTGTCAAATTCCTCAAGGACCATTTGTGTGGAGCTTGTGAAGCCGGAAAGATGACCAAGGCCAAGCATCCCTCAAAGACCATCATGACTACCGCTCGTCCATTTGAATTGCTTCACATGGATCTCTTTAGCCCTACTCACTATGCCACATTTACTAATGTTGCATCTTTATATGGATTTGTCATTGTTGATGATTATTCTCGATATACATGGGTGCATATCATCACTTACAAAACTGAAGTGCAGGAAGTCTTCAAACGATTTTCCTCGAGGGCTTCAACCAACTTTTGGTGTGAAGATCAAGCACATCATAAGTGACAATGGAACTGAGTTCAAGAACACTGGTCTTGATGACTATCTTGATGAACTTGGTATCACCCATGAGTTATCTGCTCCATATACTCCTCAGCAGAATGGCGTCGTGGAGCGCAAGAACAGGACTCTTGTTGAGTAGAAGACGCCTACTCGCTTCTGGCCTGAGGCAATTGATACTGCGTGCCACATCATCAACATGGTATATCTTCACATATTCTTCAAGAAGACTGCATATGAACTCCTCACTGACAAGAAACCCAATGTGAGTTATTTCGAAGTCTTCGGTGCTAAATGTTGGATTACAGATCCTTATCATAGTTCTAAATTTGCACTGAAAGCACATGAAGGTTATATGCTCGGTTATGGTAAGGACTCGCACACCTACAGAGTCTTCAACACCTATCACCACAAGGTTGTTGAAACTGTAGATGTGTGGTTCGATGAAACTAATGGCTCACAAAGAGAGCACCTACCTCCTGTGACAGATGAAATACCTCCTCAGGAATCTATTAAGTTCAAGGCTACTGAGGATGTCATTCCTACCGAAGAATCTACTGAAGAAGTCGTTCGAGAACGTGAAGAACGTCATGCTGATGCACCTGAGGAAAATGATGCTGAAGAAAATGCCGATCAAATTCATCAACGACAACCAGCCCATCCTCGCGTTGCAAATGAAGTGCAGATCGAGAAAATCATCAGTGAAATCAACATTCCAGGTCCTCTCACACGCTCAAGAGCTTCACATTTATCTAAATTTTGTGGGCACTTTGCTTTCGTCTCTATCATAGAGCCCACTAAGGTAGATGAAGCATTTCTGGAGCCTGAGTGGATTCAAGCTATGCAAGAGGAATTACATCAATTTGAGCTCAACAACATCTGGGAACTGGCCAATCGTCCAGATCCTCGCAAGCACAATATCATTGGTACAAAGTGGATCTACCGCAAAAAGCAACATGAAAATGGCCTTGTGGTGAGGAATAAGGCACGACTTGTAGATCAAGGCTACACACAGGTTGAAGGAATTGATTTTGATGAAACTTTTGCACCTATTGCTAGACTTGAGGCTATTCGCATATTACTTGCTTATGCTAACCATCATGGATGTGAAAAGTGCATTCCTCAATGGTAAGCTTGAGGAAGAAGTATATGTTGCTCAACCCCCAGGTTTTGAAGATCCAAAGCATCCTGACAAAGTCTTCAGACTCAATAAGGCCCTCTATGGCCTCAAGCAGGCCCCTCGGGTGTGGTATGATACTTTGAAGGAATTCCTCATGAAGAAAGGCTTCAAATCCGGTTCCCTTGACCCAACTCTTTTCACTAAATCTTATGATGGTGAATTGTTTGTGTGCCAAATATATGTTGATGATATCATTTTCGGTTGTACTGATCATCATTACAGTGATGAATTTGCCTATATGGTGAGTGAAGAATATCAAATGTCAATGATGGGAGAATTGAAATTCTTCTTAGGTCTTCAGATTCGTCAACAGCGAAATGGCATATTCATATCTCAGGAGAAATACCTCAAGGATTACTGAGGAAATTCGGCATGCAAGATTGCAAAGGAGTCAAAATCCCTATGCCCACAAATGGCCATCTGTGCACTGATGAAAATGGTATTGACTTCGATCAAAAGGTATACCGCTCCATGATTGGTTCTTTATTATATTTATGTGCATCTAGGCCAGATATTATGCTTAATGTTTGCATGTGTGGCCGATTTCAAGCTACACCGAAGGAATCACACCATAAGGCTGTGAAGCATATTCTTTGATATCTAGCTCACACACCAACACTTGGATTATGGTATCCCAAGGGCTCGGCTTTTGATCTCATTGGATATTCAGACTCTGACTATGCTGGTGATCATGTGGACTGCAAGTCAACATCAGGTACATGCCATTTCCTTGGACAATCCTTGGTTTGTTGGTCCTCGAAGAAACACAACTGCGTATCAGTGTCTACTGCTAAATCTGAGTACATTGTTGCTGGTTCTTGCTGTGCTCAATTGCTGTGGATGAAGCAAACCCTCAAGGACTATGGAATTAACATGAAGAATGTGCCTCTCTACTGTGACAATGAGAGTACCATCAAGATTGCTCATAACCCAGTTCAGCACTCGAAGACAAAGCACATTCAAATTTGTCATCATTTTCTTCGTGATCATGTGTTGAAGGGCGGCATCACTATTGAGCATGTGAAGACTGAAGAACAGATAGCCGATATCTTCACAAAGCCCTTGGATGAGAAGAGATTTAGCAAGTTGGGGTGTGAGCTAAATATCTTAGAATCTTCGGATGTCCTTTGAAAAGGACACACATCCTAACACTTATGAAAAATTGATGACTTAGATGTGCAACACATGAAGTAACGTTTTTCTTCAATCAATGAAGACTAACCCTCTAAGTGTGAAGAAATTAACGAAGAATTTGATTCTCAGAACCCTATGACAATTGTATGCGGTGTCTGAAATCATCATTCTTATACGGTGGGTCATGCCACCACCAAAAGTTGAAAATCCTCAATTTGAGTTTTTGAAATTCCTCAGTTGTTCATTTTCTTCAACTTTGCAAATGTCTTCACTCTTTCCGTTGTTGTTCTTCATTGGCAATATAGATATATATGAGTTTATGTCCTCTACAGCATTCACTTATTGCTATTTCTTCAAGTTGCTTGTTCTGCTAAGTGAATGTGGTCGGACCCTTCCCCCTCTATGCTAAACTCAACCCAGTCTATTTACAAATTCTTCATGTGCGTTCTGTTTAAAACTTGTTCAAAACTTTCACTGTGTCCTTGTCAGCTGAAGAATTTGCGAACGAAACTTTGAACTTATCTTATCTGAATTTTCGGCTTTTGCCGCTCAAACCGTTCCACCTTTCGCGATATATTATCCTATTCACACATGATCGCACACAATCATCACCTCTCTGTACGTGGGTGACACATGTGACGTGAATGAGAAGGGTCAGGGGCACGTTCATCCAATTTCCTCGGGCGAGCAGTTTTTTCACTTCGGCTATAAATAACCCCCTCCCTTCCTCACTTCATTTTTATTCCGCTCGACCTCACTCCCTCACTCGAGCTCTCAAACCCTAGCGCCGCCGCTACTTCCATAGTCGACGGTGAGGAAGAGCTTCACTGCCTCGACCTTGTTGCCGTCGTACTCGCGCCGGCCGCGGATTTCTTCACTCCGCCGCCGCCGTAGCTATCTTCCTCAGCCAAGTTAGGGCGTGGAAGATCCAAACTGACGAGCTTCTAAATCTACCCTTCCCAGTTCGTCGTTTTCTTCGTCAAGGGTAATTAAAAGTTATTTTTACCGCCCTTGTTGATTATGATGTTTTCCTCAAATCTTCAAAAGGTGTTTATTCCTCAAATCTTCACACACTAAACACCTCACATATCATCTGGTCTTGATATGTTTCTCTAAGCAACATTTCTCTTAAAGATTCCTCAATTGTGTGGATTTTCAAATCTATATAACTCTGGAACCTAAGTCAAAGAACGCTTAGTGAAATTCCTCAAGACTCATCCGGTCAAATTCCTCAAACTTGTTCTTTTTGCAAAAACTTCTGAGAACGCATATGACCTCTCCAAATTCTTCACAACTATACTCTATTCACAGGTACAATGTCTGCTGCTGAATCTCTAGATTCTCATAAACTTAACTCATTTGTAGCGTTCCTCAAAGAAAAACTGCATACCTCTTCAAAGAATTCAACTGTTCAAAATCCTCAGCTGAAGAAAATGGTTGACGGAAAGAAACCTCAGAAGGGAGGAAAGAAGCTGGAAGTCAACACAGCTTTTGAGATCCCTGATGACATTTACAAGGATTATTGCACTCCTGACGAGGCCACACATGGAAAGGAGGACAAAAATCAGTGCAAGGTGCGCATACAAAGGATAGAGAGGAGATGGGCACGAGAATGGAGAGAATACAGATATGTCACTCCAAAATATATGAATAAATTTGCTCTTCGCCCTCCTTGCCCAAGACCTCTATTGGCACCTGGCCAAGAAGTTGATCCCACTAGCCTCAAGCATGGTGAGGACTATCCTGATGAATGGGCAAAGCATCAAGCTAAGTTGGCCAGAGTAGCAAAAGAGGTAGTGAGGAAATTCAATGAAGACTCTGCTGCTGCTGCTGCCACTACTGAGGCCTCTGCTAGCAAGCCGAAGAAGGCCATGCCTAAGAAGCCTGCACACAAGCCTAGTGCCCCTTTTTCTTCAATGCCCTCACGGCCAAGCTCCTCTGCAATGCCCTCATGATCAATTTCTGCTAAGCCCTCACGGCCATTTCCTCAAGCCGCCCAGTTCCTCAAGTTGCAAAATCCTCAGCTCCTCCGTCAAAGTCCGCAGCACCTGCGCATCTCGCCTCGTGCCAAAGGACAACATGCATCTCTATTGCCTCAGGAGCATCTGCAAGTTCATTAGCTCCTCTGCATTCTTCAACTGGCCCCACTTTGCTGAAGACCAAGGCCACTGTTGGACGAGGCACTAGACCAAGTCCTCAAAAGAAGCAGGTTGCCTTTCAGGTCCCGTCCTCTAGGGACGAAGCTGATGATGAAGAACTTGAAGAAATCATCAAAGACAGACAACACATGGCCGCTAGAGCCAAAAGGCAGTAACGTGCCATTGGTACTGGATCCAAAGTTGATCCTCGACTTCATCGACTTGTGGCACAAGGACCCCAACACACCTCTGCCTGAGATGAACCTCACTCCTGGTCAAAGTCATGTGTTGACTGCCTTCATTGACGAAGAGAAATGGAAGTTTGAGAAGGCCAGGCAGCTGAAGAAGGCGCAATACAAGAAAGAGTGCTACACGAAGAAAAATGTTATCAATATGACATCCGATGAACTTCTATCTATTCAAACTGAGATCAAAGGACTCGGTGATGAATGATGACTTTTGGGAAAGTCAGCACCCCAATTCTCCTTTGTTCATTCCTCTGCAACAAATTCCTCAGTCCCCATTGACTACTGAAGTTCAAATGGGATCTAAAGAACCACACCCCACTTCGTTTATCCCTAAAGAGATTACAGCCACTAGTGCCGATGAAATTGCTGCTGAAGAATTGAAGACCCAGGCTGCCACTAAAGAAGAAATTGAAATTCATCCGCATGCAGATCCTGAGATTGTGATTTCTGAGGTTGCGATGCAATTGACTGACACTCCTCAGCCCAAGCCAAAGGATCCTTTCTCAAAGAAGCAAAAATTCAAGGCGCCGACTTCTTCCACGAGCATGTATTCTTCATGGACTACAACCCCTATGACTCTGCTCATCTTAGAAGGAAGCGTTTCTGGACTGCCAGCCAAGCAAACTTCGATTCTTCGCTGCTTTTCAACAAAGACAAAGTCTTCGACCATGAGAATATTCCTCACGTGGACATGGAATCACTGCCTTGCTTCACGCCAGTCCTCAGTGTTCTTCATGACGCTGGACTGCTCAACTTTTGCACTGACATTGTTGATTGGAATGAAGAGCTAATTCTTCAGTTCTATGCCACGCTGCACATCATAGGAGAAGCTGAAGATGTGAACTCTTGGGTATTGGACTGGATGACAGATAATACACACTTCAAAGCACTGGCCTCTGAATTGCTTCATGCACTACCTGTCAGTCCTCCCCTTGAACGTGTTTGTTGCATATACCATGAGCCTGAACTTACCACTCACTACATGCAAGTATTGATGAAGCCGCTGAAGCACGGTCAAGCCCCAAGGACCAAGTTCCTCGTGAAGGAATTGTTGTTTGTGCCTAGAACTGTCTATCACATTCTGATGAAGACATTGAGTCCAATAAAAGGCCACGATTCGAATGACGAAGAAGTTGTTGGCAACATGAAGAATCTGCCATTCAATATCATATATGGCATTCCTATCAACTACCATGACTTCTTCATGAGGACTCTGGCAAATGTTGCACTCTCTCCATTTGAGTTAAAGCCTTATGCTCCTTGGATTATGAGATTCCTCAGAACAAGGTCTTCACTCAACTACAAGGTTGATTTTCAGAATCACGTCAGTTACTTGCCCCCAATAGAAGTCCTCAAGCGGACATTTTCCACATCTGATGAAAACAAGGCTATTGCAATCATTGATGGAGGCATTCGTCCATTGGATGGTCTGTTCCACAAAACTGCATCCTACTCCACCAATGATGACTCTGCCACTCATGACTCTGCCGCAAATGCTTCAAAGCAAAATCCTCAAGGCACTGCTCCAAGGGTGATGACTGATCGTGAGCTTCTCCTCATTCTTCACCAGAAGGTCGATCGCAACAACAAATGGGTTAAGCGCCAGTTTGGTTCTATTCTTCACAACATGACTGCTACACACAATGCAGTGAAGAAAAACTAGTACTACCTCCATGAAGTTTTCAGTTGCACCTGGGTTGTTTTGTCGCATCTGTATGGTGAAGATGATCTGAAGCAAATGGGTTTCGAGCAGGACTTTGACTGGTCTCAGCCACCAGCGAAGAAATTCAAGAAGACCAAAGTTCCTTCCTTGGTAGCCAGCTCATATTCTTCATCACGCGCGACTGATGAACATGAAGACTTGGACGACACTGCGGCAGGCCCTACCTCAACAACCAACACCAACAATGCTGGCGCTCCTTCATCGACTCCGTGATGATATTCTTCAGGGGCATTAGTCCTCATTTTTCGTTCCTTTTGGTCATTCAATGACAAAGGGGGAGAAATTTGAGTTAGTCTTCAAGCGGGTCTACTTATATGGGCGTTTTTTTCCTAAGTTACAACTCTCGTTCTTTTGAAGACTTTGCTGGATCGATTTGTAAACTTAAAACCCGATGATGGTCTGATAATTTTGTTGTGTTCTTCCGCATGCTTATTCCTCATATATGTTAATGCACGCATGCTGAATTACATCAGTCACCATATTTCATCATGCATTTCAAATTCTTCATATTATATGTTAAATGCATGTATGAATTACAAGATATAGGGGGAGACCTCCATGATTATACTCTTCAAGTGTGCATTGCTTCAAAAGCAAATTCCTCACTATGCACATCTTCAGGGGGAGTTCTTCTATATCTTGCAATCAAATTCCTCAATATAAGTATTTACACTTCATATGTTTATCCCCGTTGAAAACTTAACCTATATTGTCATCAATCACCAAAAAGGGGGAGATTGTAAGTGCATCTAGTGCCCCTTAGTGATTTTGGTGTATTGAAGACTTATAGGTTAAGGGACTAATGCGTTTGTGAGTGTACATAGGTCTATAAGTCTATGAGGAGTTTGATATTTATAGAGAAAGTCGACCCCTAAAAATGAAGTTCTTCGACTGAAGACTTTCTGAAGACTTTGAAAGTGAAGAAATTGGTGTGACCATCAAGACTTGGTATTCATTCGAGGAACATGAAGCGTGAAGACTTTTATTCGTAGTTTCTTTTTCTCTTTCTTGAGTCATAGGAAACACCATACTGTTAAAGGGGGTCGAGGAAATACTAAGAAAAAGTTTCCAAGTGATGCTCAACTCAAAATCCTACACCTACCAATCCCTTCGAGTGAAGCCATTGGAAATCTCATGCAGTTCAGTCAATTTCTTCAGTGATAGAGACGAAGCTCTTCTGGTCTCTGAGGAATTTGTTCTAACCGAGGAGTTAGGAATTCGCCAACACGAATTGCCTACAGGTGAGGAACATGATAGCCCTGAGGAATTTGATAGTCAAATTTCCGACCGTTGTTGTGCTACGTGCCAGCTGTCCCAAAATATCTTCCCACCTAACGGTCATATCATTAAAGGGTATTTATGTCTTATCATGTCGGGCTGCTCCCTAGGCTATAAATAGCCGCTCCCTACAACCACTAGCTGGTTGGTTGCTCCAAGAGAAACTGACACTTGTCATTTGAGAGCATCCCATCCTCTGACGACTTTGAGCGAAAATCATCAAGTGAGGAAAACCCAAACCCAAAAATCTACAAACCCAAAGTGAGTGAGCATCACTGAAGAGATTGATCTTGCGTGGATCCGACGCTTGTTACCTTTGAAGACTGTGCATCTTCCAGACGGTTAGGCGTCATGGTCTAGAGCATCCAAGAGGAAATTGTGGATCACCGAGTGACCGAGTTTGTGACGGTTTGGAAGTCACCTGAAGACTAACCACGAGTGATTGGGCGAGGTCTGTGTGACCTTAGCCATGGGGAATACGGTGAGGACTAAGTGTCCTGAACTGCGTGTTCAGGACTGGGTGTCCGGGACTGTGTGTCCTCGGGTTTGAATACCTAGCCGCCCTAACCAGACGTACGACTGTCACATCAGTTGGAACTGATCTACCAAATCATTGTCTTCACCAAGCCTACTGATTCTATTTCCTCAAGCCTTCCATTTCCTCATTACTGTGTTGTGTGCTTGTTCATATCTGTTTGAAGACTTTGACTGAAGACTTTCTCAATTTCCTCAGTTCAATTTCTCTAGTATGTTTGTCTTCATCCTTTTTTATCATGTGTTTACGCTTTCTGTACTTTGTGATTGTTTTCATTTCATCATGAAGACCATGCTTATGTTATGTTATGTTTACATCTAAGTACTTATTCCGCTGCAAGTAGTTCTTCTCTTAGGAATTTCCTCACCATGAAATTCCTTAGTGAAGAATTCATAAAAATCGCCTATTCACCCCCCTCTAGTCGACTTAACGCACTTTCACCAACTCTTTCTTGATCTCCAATGACTTCAACAACATCGACTCGTTTGATTGCACCATGGCATCAATCTTCTCCCTCAAGCTCGATGCTTCTTGCTCTCTCTTCATCTTCTCCTTGGTCTTCTTTGAAGGAAATATGCCCTAGAGGCAATAATAAATTTATTATTTATTTCCTCATATCATGATAAATGTTTATTATTCATGCTAGAATGGTATTAACCGGAAACATAATACATGTGTGAATACATAGACAAACATAATGTCACTAGTGCGCCTCTACTTGACTAGCTCGTTGATCAAAGATGGTTAAGTTTCCTGGCCATAGACATGAGTTGTCATTTGATTGACGGGATCACATCATTATTAGAATGATGTGATAGACTTGACCCATTTCGTTAGCTTACCACTTGATCATTTAAGTTTACTGCTATTGCTTTCTTCATGACTTATACATGTTCCTATGACTATGAGATTATGCAACTCCCGAATATCGAAGGAACACTTTGTGTGCTACCAAACGTCACAACGTAACTGGGTGATTATAAAGGTGCTCTACAGGTGTCTCCGATGGTGTTCGTGGAGTTGGCATAGATCAAGAATAGGATTTGTCACTCCGATTGTCGGAGAGGTATCTCTGGGCCCTCTCGGTAATGCACATCACTATAAGCCTTGCAAGCAATGTGACTAATGAGTTAGTTACAGGATGATGCACTATAGAATGAGTAAAGAGACTTGCCAGTAACGAGATTGAGCTAGGTATTAAGATACCGACGATCGAATCTTGGGCAAGTAACTTATCGATGACAAAAGGAACAATGTATATCGTTATGTGGTTTGACCGATAAAGATCTTCGTAGAATGTGTAGGAACCAATATGAGCATCCAGGTTCCGCTATTGGTTATTGACCGGAGACGTGTCTCGGTCATGTCTACATAGTTCTCGAACCCGTAGGGTCCGCACGCCTAAAGTTCTGTGACGATCGGTATTATGGGTTTATATGTTTTGATGTATCGAAGGTAGTTTGGAGTCCCGGATTTGATCACAGACATGACGAGGAGTCTCAAAATGGTTGAGACATAAATATTGATATATTGGAAGCCTACATTTGGACATCGGAAGAGTTCCGGGTGAAATCAGGATTTTACCGGAGTGCCGGAGGGGTTACCGGAACCCCCCGGGGGTTAATGGGCCTTGTTGGGCCCTAGTGGAGAGAGAGAGAGAGGGGCCGGCCAGGGCAGGCCGCACGCCCCCTCCCCCTCTGGTCCAAATTGGACTAGGAAGGGGGGCGGCGCCCCCCTTTCCTTCTCCTTCTCCCCCTTCCTTTTCCCCTCCTAGTAGGAGTAGGAAAGAGGGGAGTCCTACTCCTACTAGGAGGAGGATGACTCCTCCTGGCGTGCCCTACAGGGCCTGCCGGCCTCCCCCCTTGCTCCTTTATATACGGGGGCAGGGGCCACCCTAGGACACACAAGTTGATCATTGATCTCTCCCAGCCATGTGCGGTGCCCCCCTCCACCATAATCCACCTCGGTCATACTGTAGCGGTGCTTAGGCGAAGCCCTGTGACGGTAGCTTCATCAACATCGTCACCATGCCGTCGTGCTGACGAAACTCTCCCTCGAGCTCTACTGGATCGTGAGTTCGTGGGACGTCACCGAGCTGAACGTGTGCTGAACACGGAGGTGCTGTAGGTTCGGTACTGAGGATCGGTCGATCGTGAAGACGTATGACTACATCAACCGCGTTGTCATAATGCTTCTGCTTAAAGGTCTATGAGGGTACATGGACGACACTCTCCCCTCTCGTTGCTATGCATCACCATGATCTTGCGTGTGCGTAGGATTTTTTTTTGAAATTACTACGTTCCCCAACAGTGGCATCCGAGCCAGGTTTATGCGTAGATGTTATATGCACGAGTAGAACACAAGTGAGTTGTGGGCGATACAAGTCATACTGCTTACCAGCATGTCTTACTTTGGTTCGGCGGTATTGTTGGATGAAGCGGCTCGGACCGACATTACGCGTACGCTTACGCGAGACTGGTTCTACTGACGTGCTTTGCACACAGGTGGCTGGCGGCTGTCAGTTTCCCAACTTTAGTTGAACCGAGTGTGGCTACGCCCGGTCCTTGAGAAGGTTAAAACAACACTAACTTGACGAACTATCATTTTGATTTTGATGCGTAGGTAAGAACGGTTCTTGCTAAGCCCGTAGCAGCCACGTAAAAACTTGCAACAACAAAGTAGAGGACGTCTAACTTGTTTTTGCAGGGCATGTTGTGATGTGATATGGTCAAGACATGATGCTATATTTATTGTATGAGATGATCATGTTTTGTAACGGAGTTATCGGCAACTGGCAGGAGCCATATGGTTGTCGCTTTATTGTATGCAATGCTATCGCCCTGTAATTGCTTTACTTTATCACTAAGCGGTAGCGATAGTCATAGAAGCAATAGATGGTGAGACGAGAACGATGCTACGATGGAGATCAAGGTGTCGCGCCGGTGACGATGGTGATCATGACGGTGCTTTGGAGATGGAGATCAAAGGCACAAGATGATGATGGCCATATCATATCACTTATATTGATTGCATGTGATGTTTATCCTTTATGCATTTTATTTTGCTTTGTTTGACAGTAGAATTATAAGATGATCTCTCACTAAATTTCAAGGTAAAAGTGTTCTCCCTGAGTATGCACCGTTGCCAAAGTTCGTCGTGCCGAGACACCACGTGATGATCGGGTGTGATAAGCTCAACGTTCATCTACAATGGGTGTAAAACAGTTTTACAATCGCATAATACTCGGGTTAAACTTGACGAGCCTACCATATGCAGATATGGCCTCGGAACACTGAGACTGAAAGGTCGAACGTGAATCATATAGTAGATATGATCAACATAGTGATGTTCACCATTGAAAACTACTCCGTCTCACGTGATGATCGGTTATGGTTTAGTTGATATGGATCACGTGATCACTTAGATGATTAGAGGGATGTCTATCTAAGTGGGAGTTCTTAAGTAATATGATTAATTGAACTTAAATTTATCATGAACTTAGTGCCTGATAGTATTTTTGCTTGTCTATGTTATTGTAGATAGATGGCCCGTGCTGTTGTTTCGTTGAATTTTAATGCGTTCCTTGAGAAAGCAAAATTGAAATATGATGGTAGCAATTACACGGACTGGGTCCGTAACTTGAGGATTATCCTCATTGTTGCACAGAAGAATTACGTCCTGGAAGCACCGCTAGGTGCCAGGCCTGCCGCAGATGCTGCTGATGACGTTAAGAATGTCTGGCAGAGTAAAGCTGATGACTACTCGATAGTTCAGTGTGCCATGCTTTACGGCTTAGAACCGGGACTTCAATGATGTTTTGAACATCATGGAGCATATGAGATGTTCCAGGAGTTGAAGTTAATATTTCAAGCAAATGCCCGGATTGAGAGATATGAAGTCTCCAATAAGTTCTACAGCTGCAAGATGGAGGAGAATAGTTCTGTCAGTGAACATATACTCAGAATGTCTGGGTATCATAACCACTTGACTCAACTGGGAGTTAATCTTCCTGTTGATAGTGTCATTGACAGAGTTCTTCAATCATTTCCACCAAGTTACAAGAGCTTCGTGATGAACTATAATATGCAAGGGATGAACAAGACAATTCCCGAGCTCTTCGCAATGCTAAAAGCGGCGGAGGTAGAAATCAAGAAGGAGCATCAAGTGTTGCTGGTCAACAAGACCACTAGTTTCAAGAAAAAGGGTAAAGGGAAGAAGAAGAAGGGGAACTTCAAAAAGAACGGCAAACAAGTTGCTGCTCAAGAGAAGAAACCCAAGTCTGGACCTAAGCCTGAGACTGAGTGCTTCTACTGCAAACAGACTGGTCACTGGAAGCGGAACTGCCCCAAGTATTTGGCGGATAAGAAGGATGGCAAGGTGAACAAAGGTATATGTGATATACATGTTATTGCTATGTACCTTACTAGAGCTCGCAATAGCACCTGGTATTTGGTACTGGTTCTGTTGCTAATATTTGCAACTCGAAACAGGGACTACGGATTAAGCGAAGACTAGCTAAGGACGAGGTGACGATGCGCTATTGGAAATATGCCCTAGAGGCAATAATAAAATGGTTATTATTATATTTCATTGTTCATGATAATTGTCTATTGTTCATGCTATAATTGTGTTATCCGGAAATCGTAATACATGTGTGAATACATAGACCACAACACGTCCCTAGTGAGCCTCTAGTTCACTAGCTCGTTGATCAAAGGATAGTCATGGTTTCCTGACTATGGACATTAGATGTCATTGATAACGGGATCACATCATTAGGAGAATGATGTGATGGACAAGACCCAATCCTAAGCATAGCTCAAAGATCGTGTAGTTCGTTTGCTGTAGCTTTTCTGAATGTCAAGTATCATTTCCTTAGACCATGAGATTGTGCAACTCCCGGATACCGTAGGAGTGCCTTGGGTGTGCCAAACGTCACAACGTAACTGGGTGACTATAAAGGTACATTACAGGTATCTCCGAAAGTGTCTGTTGGGTTGGCACGAATCAAGACTGGGATTTGTCACTCCGTATGACGGAGAGGTATCTCTGGGCCCACTCGGTAATGCATCATCATAATGAGCTCAATGTGATCAAGTGGTTGATCATGGTATCATGCATTATGGTACGAGTAAAGTGACTTGCCGGTAACGAGACTGAACAAGGTATTGGGATACCGACGATCGAGTCTCGGGCAAGTAACGTACCGATTGACAAAGGGAATTGTATATGGATTGATTGAATCCTCGACATCGTGGTTCATCCGATGAGATCATCGTGGAGCATGTGGGAGCCAACATGGGTATCCAGATCCCGCTGTTGATTATTGACCGGAGAGTCATCTCGGTCATGTATGCATGTCTCCCAAACCCGTAGGGTCTACACACTTAAGGTTCGATGACGCTAGGGTTGTTAGGAAGACTCGTATGTGATTACCGAATGTTTTTCGAAGTCCCGGATGAGATCCCGGACGTCACGAGGAGTTCCGGAATGGTCTGGAGGTAAAGATTTATATATGGGAAGTTGTCATACGGTCGCCGGAAAGGTTCGGGGGCATATCGGTATTGTACCGGGGCCACCGGAGGGGTTCCGGGGGTCCACCGGGAGGGACCACCTCTTCCAGAGGGCCTTATGGGCTGTATGGAGAAGGGAACCATCCCAAGTGGGCTGGGGCGCCACACCCCCCTAGGGCCCATGCGCCTAGGGTTGGGGGGAAACCCTAAGGGGGGTGCCCCCTTGCTTGGGGGGCAAGTCCCCCTCCCCTTGGCCGCCCCCCCCTCTAGATCTCATCTAGAGGGGGCCAGCCCCCTTCCCCCTTCCCCTATAAATAGAGGGGTGAGGGGAGGGCTGCATACAACATCCAAGGCGCAGCCCCTCCCCTCCCCTACACCTCTCCTCCTCCGTAAGAGCTTGGCGAAGCCCTGTCGGAGTACTGCAGCTTCACCACCACCATGCCGTCGTGCTGCTGTTGGAGCCCTCTTCCTCAACCTCTCCCTCCTCCTTGCTGGATCAAGGCGCGGGAGACGTCCTCGCTCCGTACGTGTGTTGAACGCGGAGGTGCCATCCGTTCGGCGCTAGGATCTTCGGTGATTTGGATCACGACGAGTATGACTCCATCAACCCCATTCTCTTGAACGCTTTCGCTCGTGATTTAAAAGGGTATGTAGATGCACTCCTCTCTCCCTCGTTGCTAGATGACTCCATAGATTGATCTTGGTGATGCATAGAAAATTTTAAAATTCTGCTACGTTCGCCAACAGTGGCATCATGAGCTAGGTCTATGCGTAGTTACTATGCACGAGTAGAACACAAAGCAGTTGTGGACATCGAAATTGTCAATTTGCTTGCCGTTACTAGTCTTATCTTGATTCGGCGGCATCGTGGGATGAAGCGGCTTGGACCAACCTTACATGTACGCTTACGTGAGACCGGTTCCACCGACTGACATGCACTAGTTGCATAAGGTGGCTGGCGGGTGTCTGTCTCTCCCACTTTAGTCGGATCGGATTTGATGAACAGGGTCCTTATGAAGGGTAAATAGAAATTGGCAATTCACGTTGTGGTTTTGGCGTAGGTAAGAAACGTTCCTGCTAGAAACCTATAGCAGCCACGTAAAAACTTGCAACAACAATTAGAGGACGTCTAACTTGTTTTTGCAGCAAGTGTTTTGTGATGTGATATGGCCAAAGGATGTGATGAATGATATATGTGATGTATGAGATGATCATGTTCTTGTAATAGGAATCATGACTTGCATGTCGATGAGTATGACAACCGGCAGGAGCCATAGGAGTTGTCTTTATTTATTTATGACCTGCGTGTCAACATAAACGTCATGTAATTACTTTACTTTATTGCTAAAGCGTTAGCCATAGTAGTAGAAGTAATAGATGACGAGACAACTTCAAGAAGACACAATGATGGAGATCATGATGATGGAGATCATGGTGTCATGCCGGTGACAACGATGATCATGGAGCCCCGAAGATGGAGATCAAAAGGAGCAAATGATATTGGCCATATCATGTCACTATTATATTGCATGTGATGTTTATCATGTTTTACATCTTATTTGCTTAGAACGATGGTAGCTTAAATAAGATGATCCCTCGCAATAATTTCAAGAAAGTGTTCCCCCTAACTGCGCACCATTGCGAAGGTTCATTGTTTCGAAGCACCACGTGATGAGCGGGTGTGATAGATTCTAACGTTCAAATACAACGGGTGTAAGCCAGATTTACACACGCAATACACTTAGGTTGACTTGACGAGCCTAGCATGTACAGACATGGCCTCGAAACACGGTAGACCGAAAGGTCAAGCATGAGTCATATAGAAGATACGATCAACATGAAGATGTTCACCGATGTTGGCTAGTCCGTCTCACGTGATGATCGGACACGGCCTAGTTAACTCGGATCATGTTTCACTTAGATGACTGGAGGGATGTCTATCTGAGTGGGAGTTCATTGAGTAATTTGATTAGATGAACTTAATTATCATGAACTTAGTCTAAAATCTTTACAATATGTCTTGTAGATCAAATGGCCCACGTTGTCCTCAACTTCAACGCGTTCCTAGAGAAAACCAAGCTGAAAGACGATGGCAGCAACTATACGGACTGGGTCCGGAACCTGAGGATCATCCTCATAGCTGCCAAGAAAGATTATGTCCTAGAAGCACCGCTAGGTGACGCGCCTGTCTCGCAGAACCAAGACGTTATGAACGCTTGGCAGTCACGTGCTGATGATTACTCCCTCGTTCAGTGCGGCATGCTTTACAGCTTAGAACCGGGGCTCCAAAAATGTTTTGAGAGACACGGAGCATATGAGATGTTCGAAGAGCTGGAAATGGTTTTTCAAGCTCATGCCCGGGTCGAGAGATATGAAGTCTCCGACAACTTCTTCAGCTGTAAGATGGAGGAAAATAGTTCTGTCAGTGAGCACATACTCAAAATGTCTGGGTTGCATAACCGCTTGACTCAGCTGGGAGTTAATCTCCCGGATGACGCGGTCATTGACAGAATCCTTCAGTCGCTTCCACCGAGCTACAAGAGCTTTGTGATGAACTTTAATATGCAGGGGATGGAAAAGACCATTCCTGAGGTATATTCAATGTTGAAATCAGAGGAGGTGGAAATCAAAAAGGAACATCAAGTGTTGATGGTGAATAAAACCACTAAGTTCAAGAAAGGCAAGGGTAAAAAGAACTTCAAGAAGGACGGCAAGGGAGTTGCCGCGCCCGGTAAGCAAGCTGCCGGGAAGAAGCCAAAGAATGGACCCAAGCCCGAGACTGAGTGTTTTTATTGCAAGGGAAGTGGTCACTGGAAGCGGAACTGCCCCAAATACTTAGCGGACAAGAAGGCCGGCAACACTAAAGGTATATGTGATATACATGTAATTGATGTGTACCTTACCGGTACTCGTAGTAGCTCCTGGGTATTTGATACCGGTGCGGTTGCTCACTTTTGTAACTCAAAGCAGGAGCTGCGGAATAAGCAGAGACTGGCGAAGGACGAGGTGACGATGCGCGTCGGGAATGGTTCCAAGGTCGATGTGATCGCCGTCGGCACGCTGCCTCTACATTTACCTACGGGATTAGTTTTAAATCTCAATAATAATTGTTATTTAGTGCCAGCTTTGAGCATGAACATTGTATCAGGATCTCGTTTAATTCGAGATGGCTACTCATTTAAATCCGAGAATAATGGTTGTTCTATTTATATGAGAGATATGTTTTATGGTCAAGCTCCAATGGTGAATGGTTTATTCTTAATGAATCTCGAGCGTAATGCTACACATATTCATAGTGTGAATACCAAAAGATGTAAGGTTGATAATGATAGTCCCACATACTTGTGGCACTGCCGCCTTGGTCACATAGGTGTCAAACGCATGAAGAAGCTCCATGCAGATGGACTTTTAGAGTCTCTTGATTACGAATCATTTGACACGTGCGAACCATGCCTCATGGGTAAAATGACCAAGACTCTGTTCTCAGGAACAATGGAGCGAGCAACCAACTTATTGGAAATCATACATACTGATGTGTGTGGTCCAATGAGTGTTGAGGCTCGCGTGGCTATCGTTATGTTCTCACCCTCACTGATGACTTGAGTAGATATGGGTATGTCTACTTAATGAAACACAAGTCTAAGACCTTTGAAAAGTTCAAGGAATTTCAGAGTGAGGTTGAGAATCAACGTGATAGGAAAATCAAGTTCTTGCGATCAGATCGTGGGGGAGAATACTTGAGTCACGAATTTGGCACACACTTAAGAAAATGTGGAATAGTTTCACAACTCACGCCGCCTGGAACACCTCAGCGTAATGGTGTGTCTGAACGTCGTAATCGCACTCTATTAGATATGGTGCGATCTATGATGTCTCTTACCGATTTACCGTTGTCATTTTGGGGCTATGCTTTAGAGACTGCCGCATTCACTTTAAATAGGGCTCCGTCGAAATCCGTTGAGACGACACCGTATGAATTATGGTTTGGGAAGAAACCTAAGCTATCGTTTCTAAAAGTTTGGGGATGCGATGCTTATGTCAAGAAACTTCAACCTGAAAAGCTCTAACCCAAGTCGGAAAAATGTGTCTTCATAGGATACCCTAAAGAAACTGTTGGGTATACCTTCTACCTCAGATCCGAAGGCAAGATCTTTGTTGCCAAGAATGGGTCCTTTCTAGAGAAAGAGTTTCTCTCGAAAGAAATAAGTGGGAGGAAGGTAGAACTTGATGAAGTATTACCTCTTGAACCGGGTAAGTGGCGCAGCTCAAGAAAATGTTCCTGAGGTGCCTGCACCGACTAGAGAGGAAGTTGATGATGATGATCATGAAACTTCAAATCAAGTTGCTACTGAACTTCGTAGGTCCACAAGGACACGTTCCGCACCAGAGTGGTACGGCAACCCTGTCTTGGAAATCATGTTGTTAGACAACGGTGAACCTTCAAACTATAAAGAAGCGATGGCGGGCCCGGATTCCGACAAATGGCTGGAAGCCATGAAATCCGAGATAGGATCCATGTATGAAAATGAAGTATGGACTTTGACTGACTTGCCCGTTGATCGGCGAGCCATAGAAAATAAATGGATCTTTAAGAAGAAGACAGACGTGAATGGTAATGTGACCATCTATAAAGCTCGGCTTGTCGCTAAGGGTTATCGACAAGTTCAAGGGGTTGACTACTATCGTGGTTTTGACTCTGACAGTGATGTAGGGGGGTATGTATGGAGAGGCTAGATCTTAGCTATGGAGGAGTTGTAAACACACGAGGATTACGAGTTCCGGCCCTTCTCGAAGGAAGTAACAGCCCTACGTCTCGGTGCCCGGAGGCGGTCGACTGAATTATGTGTGTATGAATAACAGGGGTGCGAACCCTTGATACTGAGGGGGTGGCTTATATAGAGTTTGCCAGGCCCCTCCAGCCCTAAGTAATGCAGGGTTTAAAGTACATTAAGATTGGGGGTTACTGGTAACGCCCCTAATAAAGTGCTATGATGACCATAAAAGCTACTTAATGACCGACCGTTTGCGTGCAGGGTGACTTTAGATCTCCTGGCAGTCGAGTGGTTGGATCTTGGTCGAGTGATTGCTTCGTGGTCGAGTGTCTTGAATCCGTCAAATGGGATACCTCCAAGTCAATTGAAGGGTGACTTCTTCTAGGGATGTCCATGGGTAGGGTACTTAGGACAGGTCCATGCCCCTACCCTAGGTACATAGCTTCATCATTAGCCCCCGAATGGATCGAGGTTCGAGTGGGGAAGGAGTTGGGGATCTTGCCAACTGGTTCTTCATGTTATATGAACGTCTTGTTTTGGATCAATTGTCACGGATGACGTTGTCAACTTCTTTCAGTCGCCTTGATCCATTCTTCGTCTCTTGTCGAGTGAATTTCTTTACTTGTGAAGTTCTGAGTGACGGTGTGAAAGGGATCTTCTATTTGACGAGTTGTTTTGCGGCCCGCGGATTTTGCAGGATTTGAATTTCGGGAATTGCGCGGGACGGGGGCGGCCGCAGTAATCGGATGGGATAGGACGGAAGCTCCGCGATCCCCGCGCCACCTTTTTCGCCATGTACCGCGCGCATGCCTGTTGCGGGATTTGACGGGATTGCCTAGGCCTACCAGTCAGCCACTCGGAAGCGACCTCTTATAAGCTGCCGGCTCGGGACCCCCGAACAGTGCGCCTTCACTTTTCCCCCTTCCTTCACAAGATCCTCCGCCACCTCCGCTCTCACCCTGGTGCCGTAGGTCTGTTCAAGCTTCGCCGGCGACGATGGTGAAGGAGAAGACGTCGGCTCTGGAGCGCGCGAAGAAGGCGGCGGTGCAGGGGAAGGGGAAGAAGTCCGCTCGGGGCGGATCTTCCTCGAGGACTGCTCTGCCCAAGGATTGGATCCAGGGCGACTGGATGCCGTCGGCGATTCGGCAGGATAATCTCGATGATCTGGTCGAGGGGGGATTCATTCCCCATGAATCTGCGCGTCTCCCGGGGAAAGAAGTCGAACCCCAGCCTCTTGATGGTGAGTGCGTCCTCCTCACCACCCATATCGATCGTGGATTCTCTCTGCCTCCTCATCCTTTTTTCCGGAGCTTCCTGAACTTCTTCGGAGCGCGGCTCCATCACTTTACTCCCAATTCTATTGTGTATCTTGTTGCTTTCGTTTCCTTGTGTGAAAACTTCTTGGGTTGCCGCCCCCATTGGGGACTCTTCAAGCACATCTTCACTTGCCGCTCTCAGTCGGTCAAGAAGGCCAAGTCGAGTGACGAATGGACGCAGGTGATCCAGCTGTGCGGGGGCCTGGCGATCCAGATGAGGGGAAAAAGTTCCTTTCCATCTATCACTTCTCCCGAGTCGGTCCGTGGGTGGCAGTCGACTTGGTTTTACTGTAAAGACCAGGTGACCCCAGGACAGTCGACTGGGCTTCCCCCTTTTTCTCTGAATCGAGCACAAAAACCTGCCTCTCTGAAAGTGACGCCGGAGGAAAAGGCGCAAGTCAAGGTGCTGGTCGGTCGAGTGGTTCAGCTTGTCCGCGAGGGTGTGACTGGCATGGACTTGTTGGAAGTCTTCCTTCGGAGGCGCATCCAACCGCTTCAGGCTCGTGACCACCCGATGTGGCTGTACTCGGGTCTCAAAGACACCACTCGGATTCACCCAGAGGAGGTCACCGACGAGATGTTGGAAGGGTGGCTGTCGAGTATCACAGGGAACAAGGACAACCCCCGAGGAGCCAGGAGGATTCCTCCACTCGACCAAACATACGAAGTGGACAAGGTCTGACCTTGCGTTCCCGACCGTGATCTTGCTTTCTTTATTTGTTCTCTTTGGATCAGTCGATTGACTTTTGTCTTGTTTGCTGTCCTCTAGGCCATTGCTGAGATGTACTCGACACCCAATGGAGCACAGGAGCAGGCCGAGGAAGGAGAGGCGAGCGGAGGCGAAAGTGGAGACGAGAGAGAAGAGTGGGAATCTGACGGCGAAGGAGAGGGGGCTGACGACGACGACTCCAGTGAAGAGGAGGAGGAAGAAGTCGAACCTCCCCGCTCGGAACGGCGATCCAAGCTTACACACGACCCAGCACGGGAACGTGGTAAGGTGACTGTCCCTGTTGGGCAGTCGTCGAAGCGCCCTCGGACCTCATCTCCAGCGCCGACAAAGAAAGCTCCCAAGCACCCACGCGCGACACCGTCCAAGCCGCCCAAGGCTCTGCCCAAGATGAAGATGACTGTCCCCACCATTTCTGGGTAATAGTAGAATTTGTTTTCCTTTGTTGAACGTGACGGACTCTTGGTCGACTCATTGAATAAGCTGACTGACTTTCGAAATTTGCAGTGCTGCCACCTCGGAGATCTCCGCCAAGGACGATGATCAAGAGATGGAAGATGCTGTTACCTCCAACCCCGGTACGATTACTGATGCTCTACTTTTAGTCGACTGACGATTTCTTATAATTCCGGTCGATTGGATTTTTCTTGTAGCTCCTCCTCATGTGATTGACCTCCCTGATGATGACGACGAAGCGCCGCTGAGGGCGCGAAGGAACAGGAGGGCGCCAGCTGGCAAGACCCCACAAAGCACTCCAGCTCCTGAGGCCGTAGTCCGGGAGGGTGGTGATACCACTCGGGCTTCTGTGACCTTCACTGAACCTCTAACGAGTGTCCGGCCTTCGACGTCGACTGCAAATCTGCCTTCGCTTTTTGCCACACACCACGTCCCTGAGGACCAAGTGGGTGCCGCTAAAGAGGCTATACGCCAGGCGGGGATCATGATGGATCAAGTGAAGGTGGTTCGGGAAGCCAGCCAAGCAGCTTATGACGCGAGTTCAGCTCTTCAGAGCAACGTCCAGGTCAGTCGATTCACCGCTTGTTCTGTTAGGGTATGCTATCTGAAGAATCTCTTTTCTGAAGATCTTTATATTTGTACACCCACTGGGTGTGTCTATTAATCTTTTTGACGAGTGGGGGCACGCTCAGTGCACCCACTGGGTGTAGTCCCCGAGACTACAGTGGACTACTGGCAGTCGACTATAGTCTTTATATTGTGTTGCTTTAGTTGAACTTATTCACTCGGTCTGGTCAGGCCATGTCGAATGGAACTGTACACGGTCGATTGCGGGCAGTCGATTTTTTTTTGGTCGAACCAGTGGGGGCACGCTGAGTGCACCCACTGGGTGTAGTCCCCGAGACTACTGTCGAATGTTTTTGATTCGGCTGTAGTCTTAGAAACGCCATCATTGTCTCTTGGTTACTCGGAAGCAACTTATCTTGGATGTCTGTCGACTGATTTTTTGCAGAAATCCTGTGAACTTGTGGCTCGCTACACTGAGTTGGAGAACAAACAGATCCAGCTGAACCTTGACTTGAAGCTTGCTCAGGAGAACTTGCAGAAGGCGAGGGACGAAGCAAAAGGTATGGCTGGTGAGCTTTTGTCGACTGTCCTTTCTTTCTGGCCGTCCTCGATGTTGATCTCACTTGCTGTTTCGCAGACAAAATGGAGGAGGCTCTGAAGAAGAAGGATCAAGACCTTGCCGAAGCGCAGAAGGAGGCCCTGAACAAAACGAAGCTTGCTGAAGAAAAACTGGCTTCAGTCGGTACTCTTGAAAAGGAAAACTCCAGGCTGAAAACTTCTCTCGACGCGGCTAATCGAGAGGTCAGCCGTCTGAAGAATGGCAATATAGCTCTGAATGACAAGGCAAGTGAACTGGCGGGGAAGAGGAACGATCTGGAGGCTTATCTCGGTGGACTCGCCAAGAAGCTGTTCGTCATGCTCGAGGGTAATTACTTCCGCCCGACTGACTTGCAGTTACCAAACCTGCGTAGAGCCACTGACTTATCCTTGAATTGTGTTTACAGAATTCTGCCAGAACTTCGAAGAGGAGACCAGTCGAGTGGAGACAGACTTGGACCCCATCAATTCTCCAGTGAAGGACGAGGCTGCTATGAACGTGCTCCGACTGGAATCTTGTGTTGCCGGCGTTGTTGACTATCTTGCTCGGTTGAAGGTTGCGATGTCGCGGATCGACACGTCGCTCTCGCCTAGGACGATGCTTCAGAATGACCTCGAGTCCCTGATGACTCGACTGAATGAAGTCCCAGGTCGAGTGGCGGAATGGAAGAAATCTTCTGCTAGATGTGGCGCTGATGTCGCTCTGTCTCTGGTCCGCATCCACTGCAAGGAGGCGCGAGAAGAAAAGTTGGCTGCCATCCAAGTTGCCAATACCAGGAATAACAACTTTCAAGACTTCATGGAGACTTTCATTGCTGCTGCCACTCGCATTGCAGACGGGGTCGACTTGGACGAGTTCGTCGCCCCTTCCAGTCCTCCGCCTGAGGAATAAAAACTTTTATGCTTCACTTTAAATTTGCCTCGGAATGCCGAGTGGATTTTGTAACCGTTAAACTCTATCGAGCTGGAGGCTCGAGTACTTTGATCTGCAGTCTAGGACCTTTGGATCTTATCTGAACTTGATTTATTGTTGAATATCTTCATGAATTATCTGTCGAGTGGAACTTGTTCTTCACTCGAAATAACTTTGTATTTATGGTGTAGCTCCGAAGGAGAAGGTAGCAGTTGATTTGCACCTCATCGTCCTTGCGGATTGGGATGTGTTCCGTACTTAGGCGAGCACTGGGCTGCAGCTAAGCCCCCGAGTGGAAGGTCTGCTCTCCACTCGGTAGGATTTTAAAAACTTAGGCGAGTACTGGACTACAGCTAAGCCCCCGAGTGGGAGGTCTGCTCTCCACTCGGTAGGATTTTTTCAAACTTAGGCGAGTACTGGACTGCAGCTAAGCCCCCGAGTGGGAGGTCTGCTCTCCACTCGGTAGGATTTTTTCAAACTTAGGCGAGTACTAGACTGCGGCTAAGCCCCCGAGTGGGAGGTCTGCTCTCCACTCGGTAGGATTTTTTCAAACTTAGGCGAGTACTGGACTGCAGCTAAGCCTCCGAGTGGGAGGTTTGCTCTCCACTCGGTAGGATTTTTAAACACTTAGGCGAGCACTGGGCTGCAGCTAAGCCTCCGAGTGGGAGTCTGGCTCACCACTCGGTAGGATTTTTAAATACTTAGGCGAGTACTGGGCTGCAGCTAAGCCTCCGAGTGGGAGGTTTGCTCTCCACTCGGTAGGATTTTTAAACACTTAGGCGAGCACTGGGCTGCAACTAAGCCTCCGAGTGGGAGTCTGGCTCACCACTCGGTAGGATTTTTAAATACTTAGGCGAGCACTGGGCTGCAGCTAAGCCTCCGAGTGGGAGTCTGGCTCACCACTTGGTAGGATTTTTAAATACTTAGGCGAGCACTGGGCTGCAGCTAAGCCTCCGAGTGGGAGGTTTGCTCTCCACTCGGTAGGATTTTTAAACACTTAGGCGAGCACTGGGCTGCAGCTAAGCCTCCGAGTGGGAGTCTGGCTCACCACTCGGTAGGATTTTTAAATACTTAGGCGAGTACTGGGCTGCAGCTAAGCCTCCGAGTGGGAGTCTAGCTCACCACTCGGTAGGACTTTTAAATACTTAGGCGAGCACTGGGCTGCAGCTAAGCCTCCGAGTGGGAGTCTGGCTCACCACTCGGTAGGATTTTTAAACACTTAGGCGAGCACTGGGCTACGGCTAAGCCTCCGAGTGGGAGTCTGGCTCACCACTCGGTAGGATTTTTAAACACTTAGGCGAGCACTGGGCTGCGGCTAAGCCTCCGAGTGGGAGTCTGGCTCACCACTCGGTAGGATTTTTTTACAAACTTAGGCGAAACGGATTCGCAGCTAAGCCTCCGAGTGGGAGTCTGGCTCACCACTCGGTAGGATTTTTTTACAAACTTGGGCGAAACAGATTCGCAGCTAAGCCACCCACTGGGGGATTTCACACGCAAACAAAGGCGACAAAAATTATAGGAAAAATTGTAACACTCTTGTCTTTGATAAATAGACTACAGAAGTTTTTCTTATAACATCTCATTCAAGTGAGAATTCAAGTGTAAAAGGGGCGGAGCAGTTCCGCATTCCAAGCTCGTGGCTCATCGATCTGGCGATCGACATTGTAAAGGTGATATGCTCCATTGTGGAGGACTCTGGTGACGATGAAGGGACCTTCCCAAGTAGGAGCGAGCTTGTGTGGTTTCTGTTGATCCATTCGGAGGACCAAATCTCCTTCTTGGAAGGCTCGACTCTTCACATTTCTGGCATGGAATCGACGCAAGTCTTGCTGATAAATGGTCGATCGGATCATAGCCATTTCTCTTTCTTATTCCAGGAGGTCGACTATGTCTTGCCGGGCTTGTTCTGCTTCATCTTCGGTATAAAGCTCGACTCGGGTGCATTGTGAAGTAGATCACTCGGCAGGACTGCTTCCGCTCCGTAAACCAGAAAGAACGGAGTTCTTCCAGTCGACCGATTCGGGGTGGTCCTCAATCCCCACAGAACTGATGGAAGCTCGTCGACCCAAGCGCCTGCTGCGTGCTTGAGATCATGCATCAGCCGAGGCTTTAGTCCTTTGAGAATCGGACCATTTGCCCTTTCTGCTTGTCCATTCGACTGGGGGTGGGCGACCGATGCGTAGTCGACTCGTGTGCCTTGAGAGGCGCAAAAAGCTCTGAACTTGTCTGAATCAAAGTTTGACCCATTGTCGGTGATGATGCTATGTGGGACTCCATATCTGAATGTTAACTCCCTGACGAAACTGATAGCAGTGCAAGCATCAAGATTCTTAATAGGCTTAGCTTCAATCCATTTGGTAAACTTGTCGACTGCCATGAGCACATGTGTGAAACCGCTCCTGCCTGTTCTCAATGGGCCAACCATGTCCAGTCCCCAAACAGCGAAGGGCCAGACGAGTGGAATGGTCTTCAGGGCTGATGCAGGCTTGTGCGACATGTTGGAGTAGAACTGGCACCCTTTACACTTGTCGACTATCTCTTTTGCCATTTCATTCGCTCTTGGCTAGTAAAATCCCGCTCGGTATGCTTTAGCCACAATGGTTCGAGAGGACGCATGATGAGCACAGGTCCCCGAGTGGATATCATCAAGGATTATCTGACCTTCTTCTGGTGTTATACACTTCTAACCGACTCCAGTCGTGCTTTCTCTATACAACTGTCCCTTTATGACTGTAAAGGCCTTGGATAGACGGACGATCTGTCGAGCCTCTTCTTCATCCTCCGGGAGTTCTTTTCTCAGGATATACGTGATGTATGGTATCGTCCAGTCGGGGGTGATTGCCAAAACTTCCATGATTAGGTTGACCACTGCCGGAATTTCAACTTCAGTCGAATCTGTGGCACTCTTTGGCTGCGGGGCTTCATCTGTAAAAGGATCTTCTTGGACCGATGGCGAGTGGATGTGTTCCAAAAACACATTGCTGCGGATGGCTTCTCTCTTGGAGCCTATCTTTGCCAAATCATCAGCCGCTTGATTTTTCAGTCGGGGGATGTGATGAAGCTCTAACCCCTCGAGTTTCTTCTCTAACTTTCTCACTGCATTGCAATAACCAGTCATAGCTGGACTTCTGACGTCCCACTCCTTCATCACCTGATTAACCACCAAATCTGAGTCGCCATAGACCATGAGGCGACAGACGCCGAGTGAAATGGCCATGCGCAACCCATACAAAAGTGCTTCATATTCTGCTTCGTTATTGGAGGAATCGAAGTGAATCTGGAGAACATATTTGAGCTTATCTCCTCAGGGGGAAACCAATACTACCCCAGCACCGGAACCATTCAGCATCTTAGATCCATCGAAGAACATGGTCCAGTGCTCCGAGTGAACTTGAGTCGGAAGTTACTGTTCGATCCACTCGGCGACGAAATCTGCAATTGCTTGGGACTTGATAGCTTTCTTTGCCTCAAACTTGATATCTAGGGGAAGAAGTTCAATCACCCATTTGGCCACTCGACCAGTTGCATCTCTGTTGTGCAAAATCTCTGATAGTGGAGCGTCGCTGACGGCTGTAATGGAATGATCAGAGAAGTAATGTGCAACCTTCTTTGTGGTCATATAAATCCCATATACAAGCTTCTGGTAATGAGGATATCTTTGCTTTGAAGGAGTCAAAACTTCAGAAACATAATATACTGGGCGCTGAACTTTGAAGGCCTTTCCTTCTTCTTCCCGCTCGACCGTAAGTACTATACTGACAACTTATCCTGTGGCTGCCATGTAAAGCAGCAAAGGCTCCTTGCTGATTGGGGCAGCAAGCACCGGCTGGGTGGAGAGCAGAGCTTTGAGCTCTGTAAACGCTGCATCAGCTTCTGGAGTCCACTCGAACTTGTCGGACTTCTTCATCAGTCGGTAAAGAGGCAATGCCTTTTCACCAAGGCGAGAGATGAATCGACTTAAAGCGGCCAAGCATCCTGTAAGCTTCTGGACGTCATGCACACGCACAGGACGTTTTATCCGGAGTATAGTACCAATTTTTTCAGGATTGGCGTCGATTCCCCGTTCGGAAACGAGAAAACCGAGTAACTTCCCACCTGGAACTCCGAATGTGCACTTTGACGGATTGAGCTTGATATCATACCTCCTGAGGTTGGCAAAGGTTTCAGCAAGGTCAGCCAGTAGGTCGGAACCCTTCCGTGACTTAACCACAATATCATCCATGTATGCCTCCACATTCCGACTGATTTGAGTGAGCAAACACTTCTGAATCATCCTCATGAACGTGGCTCCGGCATTCTTGAGGCCGAACGGCATGGTGACATAACAGAAGCACCCGAATGGAGTGATGAAAGTTGTTTTGATCTCGTCGGGCCCGTACAGACGGATCTGATGGTACCCGGAATAGGCGTCTAGAAAAGACAAACGCTCACATCCCGCAGTCGAGTCGACTATCTGGTCGATGCGGGGGAGAGGAAAATGATATTTCGGGCAGGCCCGATTGATATGCTTGAAATCAATGCACATGCGAAGTGACTTGTCCTTCTTGGGGACCATGACAACATTGGCGAGCCACTCGGAGTGGTAAATTTCTCGGATGAACTCCGCTGCTAAGAGCCGAGCCACCTCCTCACCAATGGCCTTCCTCTTCTGGACGGCGGACCGTCGAAGATGTTCTTTCACAGGTTTAAATTTTGGGTCGACTCGTAGACGGTGCTCAGCCAGCCCCCTGGGAACTCCACGCATGTCAGCAGGCTTCCATGCGAAGATGTCCCAGTTCTCACGGAGGAACTGGATGAGCGCTTCTTCCTATTTGGAGTCGACCGTCGTTGAGATGTGAGTCGGAGCAGCATTTGGATCGGTCGGGTGAATGTGAACTGCCTTCATTCCACCGGACGACTGAAAAGCTGATTCTGAAGCAGCCTTCTTAGCTCGTAGCAACTCACTCGGATCTGCAGTCTTCTGATACTCTTGCAGCTCGACCACTGCCATCTGAGCGTCAGCAATCTTTGAGCCTTTCTAAAAACACTCTTCTGCTTTCTTCCGATTGCCTGTAACAGTGATCACACCTTTGGGACCAGGCATCTTCAATTTGAGATACACATAACATGGTCGAGCCATGAAGCGTGCATAAGCTGGCCTGCCCAAAATAGCGTGATAAGCAATTTGGAAATCCACAACTTCGAATGTCAACTTTTCCTTGCGGTAATTCTTGGAATCACCGAAAACCACATCAAGAGCAATTTGGCCGAGTGACTCGGCTTTCTTCCCAGGAATGACTCAATGGAAACTCATGTTACTGGTACTGAGCCTGGACATCGGAATGCCCATCCCTTTCAATGTTTCTGCATACAGTATGTTCAAACCGCTGCCTCCATCCATCAGGACTTTGGTCAGTCGAGTGCCTTCGACAACTGGGTCGACCACCAGAGCATGCCTCCCAGGGGTGGTAATGTGCGTAGGGTGATCAGACTGGTCAAATGTGATGGCAGTCTGGGACCACTTCAGATAATTGGGTGTTGCCGGAGCAACCATATTTACCTCACGGTTAATAACCTTCAGTCGACTTTTGCTCTCAACATCAGCAAAAATCATCAGGGTGGAATTGACCTGGGGGTACCCATCGTCACTATCTTCCTTGTCCTCAACTTTGTTCGACTCCTTTTCCTTATCTTTGGACTGCTTGCCCTAAAACTGCTGGATCAGAAGCCGACACTGTCGAGTGGTATGCTTTGGGTAAATGAGTTTACCCTCTTCATCTTTCTTGGTGTGGATGTGACACGGTAGATCCAAAACATCATTTCCATCTTGGTCTTTAACTTTCTTGGGGTTCCAAGGTCCTTTGGGTTTTCTCTTAAATTTTCCCTGGGTTATGGCCAGGGCCTCCCCAGGAGCGGCTGGCTCGGCTTTCCGCTTCTGTTTCCGACTGGAATTTCCTCCGGTTTCCTGGGCGACTGCTTTATGCTTGCCACTCCGGAGTCGATCCTCATCTTCACCATTAGCGTATTTGGTGGCAATCTCCATCATCCGATTCAGAGACATCTCTCCGGTTCGACTGAACTTCAGATTCAATTCTCTATACTTAACGCCTTCTTTAAAGGCACAAACTGCTTGATGATCTGGTACATTTTCAACTGTGTGATGTAGTGTGATCCACCTCTGGATGTAATCCCTCAGAGTTTCATTCGGTTTCTGCATGCAAGACCGCAATTCCGTAAGGCCTGCAGGTCGCTTGCATGTTCCTTCAAATGTGGTGACAAACACTCGGGAGAGATCCTCCCAAGTGTAAATGATGCTGGGTGCTAACTGATTCAGCCACGCTCTGGCTGAGCCTTCTAACATGAGAGGCAGGTGCTTCATGGCTACCTCATCATTCCCACTGCCAATCTAGACAGCCACTCGGTAATCTTCGAGCCAAGTATCGGGCTTGGACTCACTGGTGAACTTACTAACTCCAGTCGCCAACCTGAAGTTGGGAGGAATTACAGCGGCTCTGATGGCTCGACTGAAACACTCCGGCCCTGAAACATATACTCTGCTACTGGTAGGCGCATCTCTGTCGTGGCCTTCTCGGTGAGCTCTATTCCTGTCGACCAAACCTTGAACGAGAATGGACCTCACATCAAAGCCTGGTTCCCTGGGGTCGACTGGAACTCTCCGCCCAACACTATGAGGGCGTCTGTCATCCTGCTGTCGAGGCACATATGATCCACTCCTCGGGGGAGGGGTTGGCACTCGACGTCGATCATCACGATCGAATCGGTGATCATACTGCTCATTCGTTCTGTACTGATCACGCCGGTCTCCACGTCCCTCACGCCTCGGAGGCGATCTTGGGCTGTGAGCCGACTGGACTGTACCTGCTGCAACAGATCGACTGTGGATCCTGTTCCACGACTGAGAAACAGCGGAATTTGGTCTCCCGCTGCCCGGAGCAACGCTCTGATTTGCAGCAAGCCTCTGCCAGCCTCTGACTGGGAGGGATGAATCGACTCTGCTATACGGGCCGCAGCCGCCAAATTCTGAATCGGAGTACGATATACCTGCGGGGGCGGAAAGAGTTGACGTCGACTGGATTCTGGAGCCCGTCGATGCGCTCGCTTGTTGAGTATTCACTGGAGATTCTCCAGTCGAGTGCGCTCGGCCAAGTTAGCCAAGCGCGCGTCCTCCAAGGCTCGGGCCTCAGGGGTTTCTCCAACGATAGGAGTGTGGAGTGCATCCATGTTCCGGCGGTGAAGCTCCTCCCACTGCAACGACATGAGAGGCTCGGGGAGATACTCCTCGTGAAGACGCGACGGGTCGCCCCCATCCGCGCCTCCGTCAGCGCGGGGGAAACTGGGAGGACTGTGTGGCCCATCGATCACCAGAACCTCTGCAGCTGGGTCACTGCTGTCGCATTCGGATGCGGTCTCTGCGGAGCCAGTCGAACAGGTCGTAGAGGGATTCGTCGGGCTTGATTGCCGCGACTTGTGGGGTGGCCGAATGGCGGGCCACCGCATGCCTCACCCACCTCTGAAGCCTCGACCGACCGGAGCGCTTGCGCCGGCGAGAAACAGGGTGGGGAGATGCCACAGGAGCCGGCCGATACTGGGTCGACGGCTGCCGCAGGAGGACACCACACGCATGCGCGAAAGTGCGTCGCCCCGCGGACGGGGAGCGCGTCGACATCGAGTGGAGCCTCCTGAAGCCAAGCGGAGTCGTCGGCGATGGACGTGAGCGCGCCGAGACGGATCTCGCGGCCCTCCACTAAAGCTCCGTCTGAAACCATGATCAAAGAGATCGGAAAAAATTGCAACTTCTCCAACTAGGCGCTAAGACTCCTAGCCCCACGGTGGGCGCCAACTGTCGTGGTTCTGACTCTGGCAGTGATGTAGGGGGTATCTATGGAGAGGCTAGATCTTAGCTATGGAGGAGTTGTAAACACATGAGGATTACGAGTTCAGGCCCTTCTTAGAGGAAGTAACAGCCCTACGTCTCAGTGCCCGGAGGCGGTCGACTGAATTATGTGTGTATGAATAATAGGGGTGTGAACCCTTGATACTGAGGGGGGTGGCTTATATAGAGTTCGCCAGGCCCCTCCAGCCCTCAGTAATGCAGGGTTTAAAGTACATTAAGATTGGGGGTTACTGGTAACGCCCCTAATAAAGTGCTATGATGACCATAAAAGCTACTTAATGACCGACCGTTTGCGTGCAGGGTGACTTTAGATCTCCTGGCAATCGAGTGGTTGGATCTTGGTCGAGTGTCTTGAATCCGTCGAATGGGATACCTCAAAGTCGATTGAAAGGTGACTTCTGCTAGGGATGTCCTTGGGTAGGGTGCTTAGGACAGGTCCATGCCCCTACCCTAGGTACATAGCTTCATCAACTATGATAAGACTTTCTCAACCGTAGCGAAGCTGAAGTCCGTCTGAATCATGTTAGCAATTGCCGCATTATATGATTATGAGATATGGCAAATGGACGTCAAAACGGCATTCCTTAATGGTTTCCTTAAGGAAGAATTGTATATGATGCAGCCAGAAGGTTTTGTCGATCCTAAGAATGCTGACAAGGTGTGCAAGCTCCAATGCTTGATTTATGGGCTGGTGCAAGCATCTCGGAGTTGGAACATTCGTTTTGATGGATGATCAAAGCGTTTGGGCTTGTGCAGACTTAGGGAGAAGCCTGCATTTACAAGAAAGTGAGTGGGAGCTCTGTAGCATTTCTCATATTGTATGTGGATGACATACTGTTGATGGGAAATGATATAGAATTCTTGGAAAGCATAAAGGCCTACTTGAACAAGTGTTTTTCAATGAAGGACCTTGGAGAAGCTGCTTATATATTAGGCATCAAGAGATAGATCAAGACGCCTCATTGGTCTTTCACAGAGTACGTACCTTGACAAGATATTGAAGAAGTTCAAAATGGATCAGTCAAAGAAGGGGTTCTTGCCTGTATTGCAAGGTACGAGATTGAGCACGGCTCAATGCCCGACCATGGCAGAAGATAGAGAAAAGATGAGTGTCGTCCCCTATGCCTCGGCCATAGGGTCTATCATGTATGCTATGTTGTGTACCAGACCTGATGTAAACCTTGCCGTAAGTTTGGTAGGAAGGTACCAAAGTAATCCCGGCGTGGAACACTGGACAGCGGTCAAGAATATCCTGAAGTACCTGAAAAGGACCAAGGAAATGTTTCTCGTTTATGTAGGTGACAAAGAGCTCGTCATAAAGGGTTACGTCGATGCTAGCTTCGACACAGATCTGGATGACTCTAAGTCATAAACCGGATACGTGTATATTTTGAATGGTGGGGCAGTAAGCTGGTGCAGTTGCAAGAAAAGCGTTGTGGCGGGACCTACATGTGAAGCGGAGTACATGGCAGCCTCGGAGGCAGCACAAGAAGCAGTCTGGGTGAAGGAGTTCATTACCGACCTAGGAGTCATACCCAATGCGTCGGGCCCGATGACTCTCTTCTGTGACAACACTGGAGCTATTGCCCTTGCCAAGGAGCCTAGGTTTCACAGGAAGACCAGGCATATCAAGCGTCACTTCAACTCCATTTGTGAAAGTGTTCGAAATGGAGACATAGAAATTTGTAAAGTACATACGGACCTGAATGTAGCAGATCCGTTGACTAAACCTCTCCCTAGAGCAAAACATGATCAACACCAGAACTGCATGGGTGTTCGATTCATCACAATGTAACTAGAATATTGACTCTAGTGCAAGTGGGAGACTGTTGGAAATATGCCCTAGAGGCAATAATAAAATGGTTATTATTATATTTCATTATTCATGATAATTGTCTATTGTTCATGCTATAATTGTGTTATCTGGAAATCGTAATACATGTGTGAATACATAGACCACAACACGTCCATAGTGAGCCTCTAGTTGACTAGCTCATTGATCAAAGGATAGTCATGGTTTCCTGACTATGGACATTAGATGTCATTGATAACGGGATCACATCATTAGGAGAATGATGTGATGGACAAGACCCAATCCTAAGCATAGCTCAAAGATCGTGTAGTTCATTTGTTGTAGCTTTTCTGAATGTCAAGTATCATTTCCTTAGACCATGAGATTGTGCAACTCCTGGATACCGTAGGAGTGCCTTGGGTGTGCCAAACGTCACAACGTAACTGGGTGGCTATAAAGATACATTACAGGTATCTCTGAAAGTGTCTGTTGGGTTGGCACGAATCGAGACTGGGATTTGTCACTCCGTATGACGGAGAGGTATCTCTGGGCCCACTCGGTAATGCATCGTCATAATGAGCTCAATGTGATCAAGTGGTTGATCACGGGATCATGCATTACATTACGAGTAAAGTGACTTGCCGGTAACGAGACTGAACAAGGTATTGGGATACCGACGATCGAGTCTCGGGCAAGTAACGTACCGATTGACAAAGGGAATTGTATGCGGATTGATTGAATCCTCAACATCGTGGTTCATCCGATGAGATCATAGTGGAGCATGTGGGAGCCAACATGGGTATCCAGATCCCGCTGTTGGTTATTGACCGGAGAGTCATCTCGGTCATGTCTGCATGTCTCCCGAACCCGTAGGGTCTACACACTTAAGGTTCAGTGACGCTAGGGTTGTTAGGAAGACTTGTATGTGATTACCGAATGTTGTTCGGAGTCCCGGATGAGATCCCGGACGTCACGAGGAGTTCCGGAATGGTCCGGAGGTAAAGATTTATATATGGGAAGTTGTCATACGGTCGCCGGAAAGGTTCGGGGGCATATCGGTATTGTACGGGGGCCACCGGAGGGGTTTCGGGGGTCCACCGGGAGGGGCCACCTCTTCTGGAGGGCCTTATGGGCTGTATGGAGAAGGGAACCAGCCCAACTAGGATGGGGCGCCACACCCCCCTAGGGCCCATGCGCCTAGGGTTGGGGGGAAACCCTAAGGGGGGTGCCCCCTTGCTTGGGGGGCAAGTCCCCCTCCCCTTGGCCGCCCCCCCCCTCTAGATCTCATCTAGAGGGGGCCGGCCCCCTTCCCCCTTCCCCTATAAATAGAGGGGTGAGGGGAGGGCTGCATACAACATCCAAGGCGCAGCCCCTCCCCTACACCTCTCCTCCTCCGTAAGAGCTTGGCGAAGCCCTGCCGGAGTACTGCAGCTTCACCACCACCACGCTGTCATGCTGCTGTTGGAGCCCTCTTCCTCAACCTCTCCCTCCTCCTTGCTGGATCAAGGCGCGGGAGACGTCCTCACTCCGTACGTGTGTTGAACGCGGAGGTGCCGTCAGTTCGGCGCTAGGATCTTCGGTGATTTGGATCACGACGAGTACGACTCCATCAACCCCGTTCTCTTGAATGCTTCCGCTCGTGATCTACAAGGGTATGTAGATGCACAAGAAAATAAAGTTTCTACGATCTGATCGTGGAGGAGAATATTCGAGTTACGAGTTTGGTCTACATTTGAAACAATGCGGTATAGTTTCACAACTCACGCCACCCGGAACACCACAGCGTAATGGTGTATCCGAACGTCGTAATCGTACTTTGCTGGATATGGTGTGATCTATGATGTCTCTTACTGATTTACAGATATCATTTTGGGGTTATGCTTTAGAGATGGCTGCATTCACGTTAAATAGGGCACCATCGAAATCCGTTGAGACGACGCCTTATGAACTGTGGTTTGGCAAGAAACCAAAGTTGTTGTTTCTTAAAGTTTGGGCCTGCGATGCTTATGTGAAAAAGCTTCAACCCGATAAGCTCGAACCCAAATCGGAGAAATGTGTCTTCATAGGATACCCAAAGGTGACTGTTGGGTACACCTCCTATCACAGATCCGAAGGCAAGACATTTGTTGCTAAGAATGGATCCTTTCTAGAGAGGGAGTTTCTCTTGAAAGAAGTGAGTGGGAGGAAAGTAGAACTTGATGAGGTAACTGTACCTGCTCCCTTATTGGAAAGTAGTTCATCACAGAAACTGGTTTCTGTGACACCTACACCAATTAGTGAGGAAGATAATGATCATGATCATGAAACTTCAAATCAAGTTACTACCGAACCTCGTAGGTCAACCAGAGTAAGATCCACACCAAAGTGGTACGGTAATCCTATTCGGGAAGTCATGTTACTTGACCATGATGAACCTACGAACTATGAAGAAGCGATGGTGAGCCCAGATTCCGCAAAATGGCTTGAAGCCATGAAATCTGAGATGGGAGCCATGTATGAGAACAAAGTATGGACTTTGGTTGACTTGCCCGATGATCGGCAAGCCATCGAGAATAAATGGATCTTCAAGAAGAAGACTGATGCTGATGGTAATGTTACTGTCTACAAAGCTCAACTTGTTGTGAAAGGTTTTCGACAAGATCAAGGAGTTAACTACGATGAGACTTTCTCACTCGTAGCGATGCTTAAGTCTATCCGAATCATGTTAGCAATTGCCGCATTTTATGATTATGAAATTTGGCAAATGGATGTCAAAACTCCATTCCTGAATGGTTTTCTAGAAGAAGAGTTGTATATGATGCAACCAGAAGGTTTTGTCGGTCCAAAGGGAACTAACAAAGTGTGCAAGCTCCAGCGATCCATTTATGGACTGGTGCAAGCCTCTCGGAGTTGGAATAAACATTTTGATAGTGTGATCAAAGCATATGGTTTTATACAGACTTTTGGAGAAGCCTGTATTTACAAGAAAGTGAGTGGGAGCTCTGTAGCATTTCTAATATTATTATATGTGGATGACATATTGCTGATTGGAAATGACATAGAATTTCTGGATAGCATAAAAGGATACTTGAATAAGAGTTTTTCAATGAAAGACCTCAGAGAAGTTGCTTATATATTGGGCATCAAGATCTATAGAGATAGATCAAGATGCTTAATTGGACTTTCACAAAGCACATACCTTGATAAAGTTTTGAAGAAGCTCAAAATGGATCAAGTAAAGAAAGGGTTCTTGCCTGTATTACAAGGTGTGAAGTTGAGTAAGACTCAATGCCCGACCACTGCAGAAGATAGAGAGAAAATGAAAAGTGTTCCCTATTGAGGGAGTCCTGGATTAGGGGGTCTCCGGACAGCTAGACTATATCCTTTGGCCGGACTGTTGGGCTATGAAGATACAAGATTGAAGACTTTGTCCCGTGTCCGGATGGGACTTCCCTTGGCATGGAAGGCAAGCTAGGCAATACAGATGTGTAGATCTCCTCCCTTGTAACCGACTCTGTGTAACCCTAGCCCCCTCCGGTGTCTATATAAACCGGAGGGTTTAATCCGTAGGACAACAGACAATCATACCATAGGCTATCTTCTAGGGTTTAGCCTCTATGATCTCGTGGTAGATCAACTCTTGTAATACTCATACCATCAAGAACAATCGAGCAGGACGTAGGGTATTACCTCCATCAAGAGGGCTCGAACCTGGGTAAACATCGTGTCCCCTGCCTCCTGTTACCATCTGCCTTAGACGCACAGTTCGGGACCCCCTACCCGAGATCCGCCGGTTTTGACACCGACATTGGTGCTTTCATTGAGGGTTCCACTGTGTCGTCACCATAAGGCTTGATGGCTCCTTCGATCATCGATAACGATGCGGTCCAGGGTGAGGTTTTCCTCCCCGGACAGATCTTTGTATTCAGCGGCTTCGCACAGCAAGCCAATTCGCTTGTCCATCTGGAGCAGATCGAGAGCTATGCCCCTGGCCATCAGGTCAGATTCGGAAACTTAAACTACAGTGCTCACATCCGCAGAGACTTGATTTTCGACGGATTCAAGCCCGTGTCAGGTGCGCCACACAGTCATGACGAGCACGACGTAACTCCGCCGTCGGACAGTGTTCGGGAGATCACATCTGCAACTACTCCAGCCTTCAATCCGGAGCAAATTGCGCCATCCAAGGACGGAGGGATAGACCCCGCCATGGAAGCCGCACTCTCAGTGGCGATGGAGCCAGATACTGACTTCACCCCTTACGAGAGCTGTGTCGCCAAATCACTGGATTCATCTCCGGCCATGGACTCTGAGCCGCCTGCATCCGTGCCCATCGAATCCGATTGGGCGCCGATCATGGAGTTCACCTCCGTGGATATCTTTCAGCACTCACCTTTCGGCGATGTGCTAAATTCATTAAAGTCTCTCTCCTTGTCAGGAGAACCTTGGCCGAACTATGTCCGGCTAGAATGGGATACGGACGACGAAGAAATTCGCTGCCCGCCCACCACCCACTTAGTAGCCATTGTCGACGACTTAACCGACATGCTCAACTTCGACTCCGAAGGCATCGACGGCATGGACGAAGATGCAGGAGACGAATAGGAACCAGCGCCCACAGGGCGCCGGACAGCCACTTCATCACATGACATATACATGGTGGATACATCCAAAGAAGGCAATGGCGAAGGGATAGCGGAGGATGGCCCCTCCAAGAAGCAACCCAAGCGCCGATGTCAGCGGCGCCGCCCTAAGTCCCGCCATAGCAAAAGCAGTGATAACAGCGCAAGAGAAAATAACACTCCAGTCGACTCCAGAGGAAACGACGACCATATTGCCCCGGTAGCAGAGCACGATGAAGCTGCAAGCGGCGAACATAGTACGGATCCGACGTCCGAACACGGCGACGCCGAGTATAAACCTCATCAAACCCCCTCTAGGGAGGAAAACAGTCCGGACGAAGATGCACACATCATCCAAGAAATGCACTCAGAGCAAGAGAACCTCCGCAGAAGGCTTATTGTCACAGCGAGGAGTCTGAAGAAGCAGAAGCAAAGGCTTAAGGCCGCACAAAATACACTCAACAGTAGGTGGAACAAAGTGCTCGACAACGAAGCAAAGTATGGTGGAAGTTACCACACAAAGAGCTATCCAAAGCGCAGGTTGTTACCTGAATTTGACGACGAGGCCTTAGAGCCCACACAGCCAAAAAATGAAACGGCCAACCGGCAGGATCCACCAGCTTGTGATCGCGATAGAGCAGATAACAAATACACACATAAGTCAACACATGATGTATGTGAGGACTTGCGCCAAAAATCCGGTATGACCAGATCCATCTATGGATCTAGGAAGCATGCTCCGGCACAAAATCAAAACCAAATACCACAACCGTCCGAATGCCATGGTACATCCAAGTAAAGGGGTGCCGCACACCCCTATGTTTCACCGATGAGGTGCTGGACCATCAATTCCCAAAAGGATTCAAACCAGTGAACATAGAGGAGTACGACAAGACCACAGACCCTGGGGTCTGGATTGAGGACTTCATCCTCCATATCCATATGGCTCGCGGAGACAATCTCCATGCCATTAAATACTTGCCCCTCAAGCTTAAAGGACCAGCTCAGCATTGGCTGAAAAGCCTCCCCGAAAACTCAATTGGAAGTTGGGAGGAGCTTGAGGACGCTTTTCGGGCCAATTTTCAAGGGACCTACGTCCGACCTTCGGATGCAGACGATTTAATTCATATAATTCAACAGTCCGGAGAGTCCGCCCGAAAGCTTTGGAACAGGTTTCTCACCAAGAAGAACCAAATCGTCGACTGTCCGGACGTCGAAGCCTTAGCAGCTTTCAAACATAGCGTCCGAGACGAATGGCTCGCCAGACACCTCAGCCAAGAAAAACCGAAAACAATGGCAGCCCTAACAAGCCTCATGACCCGCTTTTGCGTGGGCGAAGACAGCTGGTTAGCCCGCAGTAGCACCAGCGACCCAAGCACATCCGAAGTCAGGGATGGCAATGGAAAACCACAACGCAACAAAAGCAAGCGTCGAAATAAAGAAGATAGCCCAGATAATACAGCGGTAAACGCCGGATTCAGGGGCTCTCGACCAGGTGAGCAGAAAAAGCCTTTCAAAGGCAGCAGAGACAGACCGTCTGGCCTAAACAAGATTCTTGACAAACTATGTCAGATTCATGGCACCCCCGATAAACCTGCAAATCACACCCACAGAGAATGTTGGGTCTTCAAGCAGGCAGGTAAGCTAAACGCCGAACACAAGGGGGAGACACAAAGCGAAGACGAGGACGAGCCTCGCTAGCAAAGCACTAGAGGATAGAAAAAATTCCCACCAGAGGTTAAAATAGTCAACATGATCCATGTGACGAAGAGGAGAAGCAAACATGCACTCTGAGACAGACGCGCCATAGAGCCCGTCACCCCTAGGTTCAACCCCTGGTTGGCCTGCCCGATCACTTTTGATCGCGGGGATCACGCGACAAGCATCCAGCACGAAGGATTGGCTGCCTTGGTGTTAGACCCAATAATAAACGGATACCATCTCACACGAGTCCTCATGGACGGCGACAGTGGTCTAAATCTGATATATCAGGACACAGTCCGCAAAATGGGGATAGACCCGACAAAAATAAGCCACCGTACTACTACCTTCAAGGGAGTAATTCCTGGCCTAAAGGCCCGCTGCACGGGCTCTCTATTACTAGAGGTTGTATTCGGTTCTTCCGACAACTTCCAAAGCGAAAGGTTAACTTTCTACATCGCTCCATTCTGAAGTGGCTATTAGGCACTACTCGAAAGAGCGGCTTTCACTCGTTTTAACGCAATCCCGCATTACGCTTCTCTCAAGCTTAAGATGCCCGGTCCACGTGGCACCATCACAGTTAGCGTAAATACTGAGCGTGCTCTACGCGCGGAAGAATGTGCGGCGGCTTTAGCCACCGAGCACTAGATGGCCTCACCAACCAGAAAAAATGACAGGTCGTCAAGACCACGGACACGGTTAGACGAGTCCGGTGCACCACTACGTATACATGAGATTGGTTTGATGATCAAGCCCTCCTAGACGGTACCAGGGGCTTCCCGCGTGTAATCAGGGCTAGTCCGGCTCAACTTGACTTATCTTGAATTTTAATGGTTTATTGATAATAACCAATTTTTGGCACGTCAACTTTCACCTAAGTTCTTCTCTTTTATAGATGACAATCGTGCTACACCCGTCCAGGACACGGCACAACTGAGACACAGGCGCAGACGTGCAGTAGGGACCCGCTCAAAGGTTTCTTTTTAGATTAAGACCCTTTTAAACCTTTTTTACTCTCTTGTTGTTCACATCCTCCGGATACTCAATACAACCAAGAAGGATGACGACGTATTGGCATGTGGCCACATCAGGATATTGCACGTACCTGGACACCCGGGGTTTATTGTTAAGGGCATTGTTCAGCCCGGCATATGTTATAAAGACCGAATACCTTAGGGAGTGTTCGGCGTCGCGAGTTTGGCCTTATATGCATCAGCTCTGAATCATGTCTTTCGTCAAATGTTGGGTTTGCCCGGCTCCCATGTTTTGGTACCTTACGTTCCGCTATACCGGCTAAGGTAGCACTGGGAGAACTACTGCGATTGTGTCCTGGTTCATTCGGATGAGCACCTCGGTAGAGAAAGCCGAAAATTGAATGTCATGATATAGCGCGAGACTGGTCAACCACTCGATGACTCAGCAGAATCTTCGGGATTCCTCCGCATTAACTAAGGGTCGTTTCCCGGTCATGTACGTACGCGCCCCGTATTCGGACGAGCGCAGAAGTACCATGGGCTATATAGTAGCCCCACCATCAAACTCCTATGGCTAAGTGAAAGTGTTAAAGCAATATAGTATGATTGCCTCGTTCGCTGCACTACCACCTCCTTAATGGACCAAGACGTTGGATCAAGTGTGAATAGGTGTTTTTTGTGAACACCTCCGCATTATATGCGTAGGGGCGGAAGCCGACGACTGCAAACTTTCAGGTTATATACATATATACATAAACGGCCGCACAGGAGACATCATAATACTTTCAGGCAAAAGTATAAACACAGCCTTGATAACTCAATAAAACATTGTTCTTACAATGGGAGTACATGTCACTAGAACATGATATTCTTCGAGCACTGAGCCTCTATCAAACAAGCGCCTTCAAGGACTTCTTAAAAGTAGTGCTCGGCAGCCACTCGTCCCACGGCCGAATCCTGTGTTGCAACAGTGGTGGCCTCCATCTCTGCCCAGTATGTCTTGACACGGGCAAAGGCCATCCGCGCACCCTCTATGCACGCCGACCTCTTCATATCATCGATGTGCGGCACAACACCAAGGAATTATTGCACTAAACTAAAGTAACTATTCGGCCTTGGCCCTCCCAGCCACAGATGATCCCCAACGGACCTCATGGCGAGTCCGCACAACCTATGGAGCTCGGCCCACTCGGCCATTTGCTCATTCAATAGCAGCGGACGCACTGGAGCATGGAATTGTGACCAGAACAACTTTTCCACTTCACGATCTCTTTGATCCTTGAAGTACTCGGCGCGTCAGCAGCACTTGCCGCCAAATCCACGTAGGCGTCCGCAGAACTCCATAGTTGATCAAGTGGAGCATACTTCGGATCTTCGAACTTAGTCCGCAACAAAAAGGGCTTCCCAGCCACGATATTCGTAGCTTGATGCAGCTCTTCCTTCGTCGCTCTGATTTTAGAGCGGCCTTCCTTGGCTGCTACCATGGCCTTTTCCAGGTTCGTCGCCCACGCTCGGCTTTCTTTTCCAAGAAGCTGGTAACAGTCAGCAGCATCTTTCAACTCAATGGCCATCTTGGCTATCCTTTCCTTGCTCTAGCGATGCGCGGACTATTCGGCCCTCGGCTCTTCGACAGCCTTTAGAGCGGTCGCATCGCTATTCCTTGCTTGTTCCTTGGATCGGGCAAGCTCTGCCCGAAGGGTCTCCATGATGGCAGCTCCATCTGCAGTCACAACATATTAAAGATACTGGCATCATGCTCCTCTTACTATGTGTTGATCACCGGAGAAATCACTTACCCTGTGCCTCGTCAAGCCGCTTGTTAACAAGCACGATGTCGGCATCTGCCGCATCAAGTTGCCGCTTTAGCTCAGCAAACCCATCAGGCTGGCTAGCCACCGGAGCTTCAGCCACCTGCACATAAAGGCGGTCTGGTTATTACCTAGGACTATGATCCTCTGTTTGCCGCCGTTTTCGACGACAACCAGAGTCTCAGGGGCTACTATCTGCATAGGGCACACATAACGTGTGCGGTACCATCAAAAACATACACCATTTCACGTACCTCAAAGCCTTTCAGCAAACTCATAAAAGCTTCATGTAATCCGCTTTCAGCGGATGAAATCCTTTCAACTACCATACTCATTAGCGTACGATGCGCTTCTGAGATGGCCGCTTGCTCCAGAAGATCCTTCAGTACGTCCGACCGCACACTATACGGTTCCGGACTCTTTCTGTTGCTCTCTTTAGGAGCCGAATACTGAGGAATCCGGGTGGCCAAGGGATTACCCCCTGGCCTTGGCGGATCAGGAGAAACCCTCCGCAACGACACTTCAGGGTCGCCCGCCTCATGAGGCGGGGTGGCAGGGGGAGGTGTTTCGCTCTCCATCATCTCCGGAAGAAGATCCCCCAAAGACGAACTCTGTCGAGAAGGGCTACGATCCGAACTACAAGATATAAGCTTCGGTTATTGTCTTCAGAAGTAAGGTAGGATATTTTCACTACTAAGTACTTTTTGATTACTTACAGCTCGGTAGAGGGCTGATTCCCTTGCGGACACTGTGCCGCAAGGGTACCCCCCGGGGTAGGACCCTCTGGCGAAGATTTCTTCCCTTGTTTGGAAACCTCTGTTTCTGGATCTTCTGAGGTGGTCCTCTTCCTTCCTCGGGGAGAGGGAATGTCTGATTCTTCTCCCTGGTTATCCTCCTTCGCGGAGGCGCTCATTTCCCCGGTTGGGACGAGTAATGAGTGAGGCTCGCTTTTGGCCTCTTTATTCCCCCCTTTATCTTCCTTCGAGGGCACCTGATAAGGTGCTGGCTCCAGCATTCTGTCTAGTACAGGATTGGCCAAGCCCTCGGGAAGGGGGGCCGAACACCTGATCATCTTCGCCTTTGTTATCCAGTCCTGGTCAAAGAGCGACTTTTCAGAATGATGTTATGATAAATAAGAGAAACAGCGTGTTCGACCATGGAATTACTTACTTGGGTATCCGGGCGATTACAGCTCAGACCCGCATCCTCGGTGGTGTCCGGACACTTTATTTGTGGTCCGAAGAACAACTTGTACATCTTCTCGAGTGTCATGCTGAGGAAGTGCTGAATGATTCGCGGTCCCTCCGGGTTGAACTCCCACAAACGGAGAGGTCTACGTTTGCAAGGTGGGACCTGGCGAACTAGCATGACCTGCATCACCGTGACCAGGTTGACGTCTCTCTCAATGAGATCTCGGATGCGGCTCTGCAATATAGGCACATCCTTTACTGGACCCCAGTTTAGCCCCTCACTGATCCATGACATCAGTTGTGGTGGGGGGCCCGAGCGAAAGACAGGGACAGCTGCCCACTTAGCACTTCGGGGAGCTGTGATATAAAACCACTCCCGCGGCCACAAACTGGACACCTCTGGGAAGGAACCCTCTGGCCAGGGAGCATCAGCGCTTTTGCTTATTACGGCACCTCCGCACTCTGCGTGCCGCCCCTCGATCATCTTCGGCTTCACATTGAAGGTCTTGAGCCACAGGCCGAAGTGAGGGGTAATGCGGAGGAAGGCCTCACACACGACGATGAACGACGAGATGTGAAGGAGGGAATCCGGGGCCAGATCATGGAAATCCAGCCCATAATAGAATATGAGTCCCCTAACAAAGGGATCCAGAGCAAGGCCTAATCCTCAAAAGAAGTAAGAGACGAACACAACACTCTCGTTGGGTTCGGGAGTGGTGATGACCTGCCCTCGGGCAGGCAGTCTATGCAAAATTTCGGCGGTCAGATATCTGGCCTCTCTCAGCTTCTTGATGTCCTCCTCTGTGGCCGAGGAAGGCATCCACCAACCTTGGAGGTTGGATCCGGACATGGTTGAAGGTCTGAAGCGCCTGACCTAAGCCCGAGGTGTTAGAACTCGAGGTGGGGGAAGGATTCGATTGAGCGCGAGAGGAAAAAGGGACATGTCTTGGCCTCTTTATAAAGAGAGTGAATGTCAAGCGTCCTCCTCGCGACCGTTTTGGACTCGCCTAAAATCGAGGAGTCATACCAACGGGCACGAGTGGGTTACCCACGTCCGTATTGATGAGAATCCCGTAATAAGGGGGACACGATCTCTACTTCGACAAGATGTGTCAAGAAAACCGCCTCGCGATATGTGCGGTGCTGGTTGAGAAAAACGGTTCGAATAATGACCGGGCCATGACGTAACGTCGTGCTGTCAAAACACGTCAGCAGATTAGATTTGTGGAAATATTATTCTCTCTACGGTGGTATGTGCAAACTATTTTGCAGGGCCGGACACTATCCTTGTGTTCAAAATCTTCCATGGAAGTATTCGAAGGAGGAACCCGCCTTGCAATGCCGAAGACAAAACTGAACGCCGGACTCATCGTCATTGAAGCCTGGTTCAGGGGCTACTGAGGGAGTCCTGGATTAGGGGGTGAAAGTGCGTTATATCGACTAGAGGGGGGGTGAATAGGCGATTTTTATGAAAGTCTTCAAAACTTGGGAGTTATGAAGACAAACAGTGAAGATTATGCCTATTACTATGCAGCGGAAGTTAGATTACACTTGGCCAGCCATGGTCATGTATTCAATAGAGTGAAAGCACAGTGACAAACAGCTTCAGTGTAATAAGGATCAAGTAGGAAGAAGTTATGAAGCCAAACAGATCATGCATTCACGTTGTGAAGACAAATGATAAAGCAAGCACGCAATGACTTCACAATGAGTAACAGCAAGAGAAGGAAGTGAAGATGAAACCAGTTACTCGTTGAAGACAATGATATGTTGGACCAGTTCCAGTTGCTGTGACAACTGTACGTCTGGTTGGAGCGGCTAGGTATTTAAACTTTAGGACACACAGTCCCGGACACCCAGTCCTGAACACACAGTTCAGGACACCAAGTCCTCACCGTAATCTCCTTGAGCTAAGGTCACTTAGTCCTCGCCCAATCACTCTGGTAAGTCTTCAAGGTGGACTCCCAAACCTTCACAGACTTCGTTCACTGGCAATCCACAATGTCTCTTGGATGCTCTGAACGCGATGCCTAACCGTCTGGAGGATTCACAGTCCTCAAGTGTAATAAGTCTTCAGATCACACAGACAAGAAGACTTAAGTGATGCCCAATTTACTCTGGCTCTGGGTGGTTAGGGCTTTTCTCCTCACTAGGAATTTTCTCTCAAAGGCTTCGAGGTGGGTTGCTCTCAAATGACAAAAGCCGTGCACTGAAATCTGAGCAGCCAACTGTTTATGGTTGTGGGGGTGGGCTATTTATAGCCACTTGGCAACCCGACCTGATTTGTCCGAAATGACCCTGGGTCACTAAGGAACTGACACGTGTCTCAACGGTCAGATTTCGAACTCTCATGGCAACTTTACTTGGGCTACAAGCAAAGCTGACTTGTCCGGCTCTGGACAAGATTTGCTCTCATTGTCTTCACTCGAAGACATAGGTTTTTGATTTAGGTATCACTTAAGTCATCCTGACTTGTTCTCCTGGACCCCACTTAACAGTACGGTGGTTCCTATGACTCAACAAAAATAAAGAGAACTATGAAGGATCTAAGTCTTCGAGTTCCATAGGCTTCATAACGTGTCTTCTGTTGTCATAGTCTTCAATGTGAATATCTTCATATACCACCTTTGACTTCAATGTCTTCATTCATTTTTAGGGGTCATCTCTGGTAGTAAACCGAATCAATGAGGGACTTCTACCTGTGTTTTCCTGCAATTCTCACAAACACATTAGTCCCTCAACTAGGTTTGTCGTCAATACTCCAAAACCAACTAGGGGTGGCACTAGATGCACTTACAATCTCCCCCTTTTTGGTGATTGATGACAAACTAGTTGAAGTTTTCAACGGGGAATATAAAGTGTGAAGTCTGTAAAGGAATTGTCATCATAAGTTGCAAGTGCTCCCACTGAAGATGTGCATATAAATTAATTTGCTTTTGGAATGCAAATGCACATGGCAGGTTGTACTTGTGGAGATCAGCTTCAGCTTATGATGACAATCTACTATGCATGTGAAAGTATATGAAGATAATAACATGCATAATGGAAAATGGACGTCTGCAGAATGAGATGAGTGCGGAATTTATCGTCGCACATGCGGAGTGGTAAAACAAGTAGCAGACGACCATCGAGTTTTAGTGTTTACAACTCAAAAGAACCAAATGAAGCAAAGCAAGAGTTGCAAACATGAAGCAAGTATAACAAAACAAGGCACCCGCCCATATTGACCCGCTTGAAGACTATAAACATCATATGCTTCTCCCCATTTTGTCAGGAATGACCAAAAAGGTTTGAAGACATAGAGTTTTCTATGCGTTCCCAGGCGCAGCAGGGTCGGTGGAGTTGTTTGGCGATGCTAAGCTTTGAGGTGCTGAAGCGGGTGGTGGTGAAGTAGCATCATCATCTTCATCAATGATCCTCGCAGTGACGGTGGCAGCAGATGAGGAATACTCAGAGTCTTCAAGTGACGGTGTGTTGCGCATCACAGCCCTCCTAGGAGGTGTGGTGTCAAATTTGAAGCGCTCTGTGAAGCCATCCTCTACAAGTTCAGCTTCAGAGCAGATCATTGAGAGCCCTTTCCACGTACGACGGCAAGTCTCATGCGTAACGAAGGCATTCTTGGTGGCCAGGTTTCGAAGACGATTGACATCCACAAAGAGGCTCTTCATCTGACGTTTCAGCCAGTCGTGATGCCTATCTTGCTTTTGGTGAAGGGCCACAAGAAGCTCTCGGTCAATGAGGACACGAGCATGCTTCTTGGGTCTTGGAGCGTTTGTGCTATCTGTGGCTTCAGTTGATGCTGGTGCACGTGTAGTGCCAGCCATAGGATAGACCCTGGACATGGCTTCAACACCTTCAACGTTCTGCGTGAAGCTCTGGTGTTCGGCATTCTGAAGACTTATTGGTTGCTTGGCAGGCTCAGGGTATATTGCTTCAACAGAGATATCCACATCTGGCAGGAAGATGCGATGGTTTCGGGCTAAGGGCTGATACGAAATTGTAGAGTGCAGTTTGATCAGCCTCATCACCCAAGGGGCATAGATTTTTAGACCAAATAAGTCCGAGCCTGACGCAGCAAGTTGTCGTATGAAAAGATCCTGTGCATTGAAGCATTTGCCATGCATGATATAGAATATGAGAGTCTTCATTGCACCCTCAATCTTGGCATGTGGAGAGTGTCCCTTAATGGGCCAGAGAGTCCGCCGGATAATATGATATATGGTCCTGGGCAGGTACTCTAGGTCTTCAATGAAGAACTCAGTTGGATAGGGTGCATCTTGAGGCAATGGCTTCATCATGTAGAGCATCTGACTCATATTGGGTTCAGGTCTCTGAAATATGCTCTCAATAGCTTCAGAATGAAGTTGACACCCTTCCACGAAGAATTCGCCTGGAGTGGGCAGGCCAATGAGCTCAATGATATTCAATGCATTGGCTTCATGATGGACATTTCCGGTCATCCACTCCAGGATCCAAGTCTTAGGATCTCTGTTGTAGCCTTTGATGTGGAGAGTGGCATAAAACTGAAGCAGAAGCTCTTCGTTCCAGTGCTCTTCATCAGTCACGAACGGCAGCAGACCCACTTGCCTGAAGCAGTCCAAAGCTTCCTCAAGACATGGCAGACCAGCAATAGCTTCAACCTCAAGGCGCTTGTGTGGGAAGATGCGACCTTGGTTGTATAAGATGCAAGAATAATAGCTGCGCTGTGAATAGCTCCAGAACCTGTCTGATACAATCCTTTCCCTTGAATAGGGGTTCTTGGAGCTATCGACAAATGTGTTGTCTGCCTTGAAGCTGTTTACATCAAAGGAGCCAGGTGCTAATGCAGGACCTGGGAACCTTGGAAGCCTTGGGACTGGCTTCTGGACATGAGGCATGTGCTCTATGTGATAGTCAAATTGTGGACCTGCAGCAGACTCAGGAACTGAAGTGTCTGGCTCAGTGGCTTCGCTGTCCGCTGAAGCATTTGGTTGGGCGGGCTCCACATTGGCTTCAGTGTTAGTAGTTTGAGGGACATCTTCAGGCACGTTCTCTTGGGGAACTGCATCTTGATGGAGCGAGGGAGTGAGTTCTGGAGGCGCTTCTTCATTGTCTTCGGCTGATGCAGCCGGAATTTCTGCAGACTGGACTTGAGGCCATGGACCTTTGCGAAGCCTACGGAACGCAGACGACGCTTGTGGTGTCGGAGTGGGCTGGGCCTGAATGTCTTCTTCCTCCTGAGGGCGATCCGCCCATGACTCATCTTGTGCCATTGGCGTCAGAGGACGACCAATGCTGATGGGTTCGCTTGTTTCAAGCTGAGGAAGGGCTGCATCACCTTGCACATTGTCCTGATGACCAATGTCTTCAGCAGCTAGTGGGTCGGCTGCTGGAATATCTTCAGCGTCAGGTGCCTCTGTGGGAGCAGGCTCATGAACTGTTAGTCTTCTTTCTGCATTGGGGTGAATGACAGAAAGGGGTTCAACCATCAAGGGCTCTGTGGGAGCAGCCCTAGACTGCTTAGTCTTGCGCTTCTTTTTACTGGGGGTAGAAGGAGAGGCTTCAGAGCTCTTCCTTTTTCTGGCTTCAGCTTCTGCAGCTCTTGTCTTCTTTAGCTCTGAAGCTGTTGACCGGCTCTTTGGCTTCGAGCCAGTCGTGGCGGTTGGGAAGACAATGGAAGTGGCTGCTTGTCTTGATGCCTCTGGTTCACTCATAGCAGGCTGCTTCTTCTTCTTTGCGGCCATCTTGGGGTCGATGCCTGGACGCCCAAGTGCCTTGCGCTTTTTAGCCTCGTTGTAGGCTTGAACACATTTGTCAGCCAATGACTTCATCCTTTCACGCGAGCCTTGAGCTTCAGCATGCTTCTTCAGAAAGTTTTCTTTGAGATCATGCAGCATGATTTTGAAGCTTCTCACTTCCTGCATGCTGAGACTGGCCATGTGCTTCTTGAACTGAGCTTTTTCGTGATCAATTTTCTGCTTCAGCTCAACAATGCACTGAGCAATGGCCAGTTCTGAAGCAATTGCGCCTTGGAAGGCGACGCTGAGTCCAACAGGCAGCTGCAGATCATTGAAGCTTATATCTGGTGTGTCAAACCATTCATCGATGAAGCTGTGGATGATGGCGACATCAAAGAGAAGCAGATTGTTGAAGATTTCTGCTTCCTCCTTGCTTTTGATGAGCTGTTCTAGTGCGTCATCGCCCAGATCTTCATCGCTTGATAGATCAATGGCTTCACTGCGCAGAATGGCAGCAGCAGTGAGCTCTTTGCCTGTGTGTTGCTGGGGCTCCTTATCCTTCAGGGGCTTGGAGATGCGGGATACATCTTCAGACTGCACACTGACTTCAGGAGGTGCAGTTTTCAATGGCTTCGCCCTTGAGATTTTTGAGGCAGGGGTCGGCTTTGAAGCTTTTGGTTTCTTTGTCTGCTTTGGCTTCGGCACAGCAGGAGCTTCATCAGACTCAGAATCAGCTGGAGGGTCATTCACAGCAGTCCCTTGGACTAAGATGTGGGTGATCAGGCCCTCAAGATTGGCAAACGGACCGATGATATTGGGTTCCGCGTCGTGTGTGCCGTCTGCCCTTGGTGAGGAGGGACCAGGATTGAAGTCAAGCCCAAATTTCTTCTTGTTTAGCTTCGCAGACTGTTGAGCAAATTGAAAGTTGCGTTTGAAGAGATTGTCGTCACGACACCAGAGAAGTGACGACGGATGTGCATCATCAGGCTGTGGTCCTCGGACCATGCATGGGTAGAAGCCTTGAGCAATGGCTTCATCTCTGGTTCTAGGTACAAGGTTCTTGTATAAGATGTCCCCCCATGGACTCTTGATTGCATTCTTTTCAGCATACTCCTGGGTGACGAAGCGGTATTTGAACCACTGTTCTGCCCAATAGCGTCGAATCCATTGGATTCGGGTTTTGCGCTGCCCATAGCTCTCTTCTGGATCTGTTTTGTACATTTCTGCCAAGTCTTCAGGCAGATCCTTGGAAGTTCCCTCACGTCTCTGTCTGCCCCCCTTTCTTGCTGCTGCAACTGAAGCCATAAACTTTAGCTTGAAAGGCTTCAAAACTTTCAAAGGCTTCAAAGGCTTTCTTTTTCTGGACAAACAGGAACTGGCTTCAGGAGAGTTTATGTGATGTTGTAGGAATTCTGCAAATGAATGCAGACTATGAGAACCGAAGGATTCTCCCACGGACATGTACCTGTGACAGCATTAAGGTGCGAGGGAAGGGGAAGAGGTCATATGCATTCTTAGAAGGTTTTGAAGATTAATCAGTTTAGAAGACATTGACCTCATTGTGCGAAGACATTCACTTATAGATAAGAAGTTGGTTCCAGATTTGTACGAACCCATATATCAGTACAAGTGAGGAATCTAACTACTTTATGAAGCACAAGTGAATATACTAGGCATGTTATGGGATGCGGCGAGAGATCTAACTGGTGTGAAGAGAAACTTCTTATGGTTGAAAGTGACAGAACCAAGAGATCAAAAGAGGCTGTAAAAAGAAGTTTTATTTACCACACTGGAACTGCTAGACGGAAGGAAGTTGATGCCGAGCAGTTCAGTCCTCCGTGCCCTAACTTGGCGACGGAAAACACCTACGGCGACGGTGGAGAGGACGATGTCCACGGTCGTCGTGAGGATGGCGTTGGAGAGGTTGCGGGAGCGAAGCGCGTCGTCTCCGGCGTCGTCGAGTGCTAGCGGTGGCGCTAGGGTTCGTGCAAGGATGGAAGAAGGAGATAATGACTGCGGTAAGTGTGAATTTATAGACTCAAAGGCGGCACTGTGCTATTACGCAGGTGCCCCTGGCGGTTCGCATTTGAGGCATGCGTGGCCAGTTAGCGGAAGTTTGGGGTTTGTTCCATGTCCCACGCACGCCTAAATTGTCGGGCGGTCGTTCCTGCTTCTCCGGATCTTATGTGGAGGAATGAGCATTAAAAACCGACTTTTATGGTTGTCTCTATGTCTTCAGCTGACAAGGACACAGTGAAGACATTCGACAGTTTCAACAGAATGCATATGACTTGGAGAGATAGAGTTTGAGATATAAAGCATAGAGAGGTTAGGGTCCGATCACATTCACTTAGTTCAAAAGATTCAACCAAGAAGACATAGCTATAAGTGAATGCTGTAGAGGACAGAACACTTAGAGCATATATATATATATAATCATCATAGTGAAGATAATCATGAAGACATGTTAAGTTCGAGGCCAAACCAATGTGAAGATATTGCAAGGTAACGCCATGAGTTAAACACTTCAAACTGGAACGTTTGGTGGTGGCGTTACCCACCGTATAGGAAGTATTAGACCCAGACACGACGCACAATTATTGTGGCGCTCCGAAGTCAAATTCCACATTAATGTATTCACACTTAGAATGTATGTCTTCATTGATTGAAGATATACTTTACTTAGTGCGTTGCACATCTAAGTCATCAATATGCATAAGTGTTAGGATGTGTGCCTGATCACAGGACATTTGAGGATTCCAAGATATTTAGCTCACACCGTAACTTGCAAAACCTCTTCTCATCCAAGGGCTTGGTGAAGATATCTGCCAATTGCTCTTCAGTGTTGACGTGTATGATATCAATGTCTTCCTTCACAACATGATCTCTGAGAAAGTGATGGCGAATTTCAATGTGCTTTGTCTTCGAGTGCTGAACTGGGTTGTTGGCAATCTTGATGGTGCTTTCGTTGTCGCAGTAAAGTGGCACTTGCTTCAGATGAATGCCATAATCCTTGAGTGTTTGCTTCATCCACAGAAGCTGAGCGCAGCAAGATCCAGCAGCAATGTATTCAGATTCAGCAGTGGAGAGAGATACACAGTTCTGCTTCTTTGAAGACCAACATACAAGTGATCGTCCCAGAAAGTGACATGTGCCTGATGTAGACTTGCGATCAACTTTGTCACCAGCATAATCAGCATCCGAAAATCCAACCAAATCAAACTCTGAGCCCTTTGGATACCATAATCCTAGAGTTGGGGTGTGAGCCAAATATCGAAGAATTCGCTTCATAGATAAGTGATGCGACTCCTTTGGTGCCACTTGAAATCGAGCACACATGCAAACACTAAGCATGATATCTGGCCTAGATGCACATAAATAAAGCAAGGACCCAATCATGGAGCGGTATACCTTTTGATCGAACTCTTTACCATTGTCGTCAGGACCTAGATGATGTTTGGCTGGCATTGGTGTTGTGAAGCCTTTGCAGTCTTGCATACCAAACTTCTTCAGGCAATCTTTGAGATACTTCTCTTGAGATATGAAGATGCCATTGCGCTGTTGTCGGATTTGAAGACCAAGAAAGAACTTCAGCTCCCCCATCATGGACATCTGATATTGCTCTTGCATCATATATCCAAACTCTTCACTGTACTTCCGATTGGTGCAGCCGAAGATAATGTCATCCACATATATTTGGCACACAAACAGTTCACCATCGTATGTCTTCGTGAAAAGAGTGGGATCCAGGGAACCAGGTATGAAGCCTTTGCTCTTCAGAAAGTACTTGAGTGTATCATACCAGGCCCTAGGGGCTTGTTTGAGGCCATACAGTGCCTTGTTGAGCTTGTATACCATATCAGGATGTTTTGGATTTTCAAAACCAGGTGGTTGTGCAACATACACTTCTTCAATCTTTCCATTGAGAAAGGCACTTTTCACATCCATTTGATATAGAAGTATGTTATGATGATTTGCATAGGCCAGCAGTATGCGTATGGCTTCAAGCCTAGCCACAGGAGCAAAAGTTTCATCGAAGTCAATGCCCTCTACTTGAGTATATCCTTGAGCAACGAGACGAGCTTTGTTTCTGACAACTTGACCATGCTCATCTTGCTTGTTGCGGTATATCCATTTGGTGCCTATTATGTTGTGCTTCCGTGGATCGGGACGCTTAACCAGTTCCCATACATTATTCAGCTCAAACTGTTGAAGCTCTTCTTGCATAGCTTGAATCCATTCAGGTTCCATGAAGGCTTCTTCAACTTTCTTGGGTTCTGATATTGAGACGAATGCAAAATGTCCACAGAAGTTTGCTAGCTGAGTTGCCCTTGAACGAGTGAGTGGACCAGGTGCATTGATGCTGTCAAGTATTCTGTCAATCTGCACTTCATTTGCAACACGAGGATGTATAGGGCGAAGACTTCGCTCTTGCTGATCTGCGTTGTTGTTTGGAGGAATGTCTTCATGCTGAGCATTGTCTTCATGTTGATCAGGTGCTGAGATGATGAGTTCTTCTTCAGGATGAGCTTCAGAAGGCATAATCTCTCCAGTTCCCATAAGCTTGATTGATTCACTAGCTGGGACTTCATCTAGCACATTTGGCAGTTGCTCTCTTTGTGAACCATTTGTTTCATCAAACCGCACATCCACTGTTTCGACCACTTTGTAATGGAAGAGACTGAAGACTCTGTAGGAGTGTGAATCCTTTCCATATCCAAGCATAAAGCCTCATGTGCTTTTGGTGCAAACTTTGAGGTGTGATGTGGGTCCTTGATCCAGCACTTTGCGCCAAATACTCTGAAGTAACTGACATTTGGCTTCTTGCCAGTTAGGAGTTCATAAGATGTCTTGTTCAGAAGCTTGTGAAGATAAACACGATTGATTGTATGGCATGCCGTATCAATGGCTTCAGTCCAGAATTTTCTTGGAGTCTTGTATTCATCTAGCATTGTTCTGGCCATTTCAATGAGTGTTCTGCTCTTGCGTTCGACGACGCCATTCTGCTGTGGCGTGTACGGAGCTGAGAATTCATGTGTGATGCCCAAGGTATCAAGATATGTATCAAGGCCAGTGTTCTTGAATTCAGTGCCATTGTCACTTCTAATGTGCTTTATCTTGGCGCCAAAATTGTTCATAGCTCGATTGGCGAAGCGTCTGAAGACATCCTGCACTTCAGTCTTGTAAAGGATTATGTGTACCCAAGTATATCTAGAGTAATCATCAACAATGACGAAGCCATAGAGGCAAGCAGTAGTAGTAAAAGTTAAGTAGTGAGTGGGACCGAAAAGATCCATGTGGAGCAGTTCGAAGGGTTGTGTAGTAGTCATGATTGTCTTCGAAGGATGTTTTGCCCTTATCATCTTCCCTGCTTCACAGGCACCGCATAAATGATCTTTCTTGAACTTGACGCCCTCGATGCCTATGACATGCTTCTTCTTCGCAAGGGTGTGGAGGTTCCTCATGCCAGCATGCCCAAGCCTCCGATGCCAAAGCCAGCATTCTGAAGCTTTTGCAAGAAGGCATACCGCAAGTTGTGGTCCTGCTGAGAAATCTACCACGTACAAATCACCTTTCCGATACCCTTCAAACACTAGAGATTTGTCAGATTCCATTAGCACCAGGCAGCGATATTTTCCAAACATTACAATCATATTCAGATCGCAAAGCATTGAGACAGACATTAAGTTGAAGCCAAGGGATTTAACAAGCATGACTTTATCCATGTGTTGATCCTTTGAGATTGCAACTCTACCTAGACCCAATACCTTACTTTTACCAGTGTCAGCAAATGTGATGTGGCTCTTGTCGGATGGACGTAATGTTGAATCCATAAGAAGGCTTCTTCTGCCAGTCATGTGGTTTGTACACCCACTGTCAATAATCCATTCTAAAGATTTTGAAGTCGCTGGTGTCGTACCCTACAGTACAGTTAGGGGGATAGGCTTCACAAAGAGAATTGTGAAGCATAAACATTTGACGAACCAGTGGGTTATGAAAACTTAAATCCAGATTAGGACTAATAGGGAGAGTAGCATGCGATTCAGGAACGAAGTACATATTGATCCCATTCGGGCATTTTATCTTGCGCCCTACAAGATTTTTAAGGTCCCCAGCAATAGCATCAGAAGATTTTATTTTTCTGCTGGAGACCTTTCCCTGCAAAAGAGAGTTAAGCTTTCTTAACCACCCACATCTTCAAGGGTGGCTTAGAAGCAATAAGTCTAAGTGCAGCATCTGAGAATTTTGGCTTTGAAGCCTTAGCAAACAGTCTAGCAGGTGGACAATAATACTCATAGGAATAAGCAGAATAATTTTTGGTCACATGAACACGGTTCGATGAGCCGTTCTCATACTCATGTGCCTGAGTATGGTTTCCCTGCAAAACATTTGTGTTAGTGTGACTCAGGTGAGTCCTCTGTTTGTATGAAGCCATTGGACCGCATGAAGCCTTTGGTCTGAGATTTGTCTTCTTCAAGTGAGGTGTCATGAAGACATTCACAGGAAGATTTTCCAGACACTTTTTGGAAACCCATATCTTCTTCATAGGCGGTCCATTCCTGCAGTTAGTACCAATGTACCTGGCAAACACTTCACCATTCTGATTCTTAAACAGTTTATAGTTTGCATCAAAGGATTCATCAATGATAATGGGGTTAGCACAAGTGAAGCCAGATAAGTTGGATGGATCTGCTGAAAGTTCCTTTGCAGCAACCCATGTGGTTTTGGGGTACTGCTCACGTTTCCAGTAAGAGCCATCTGCATTGATTTTCCTCACAAATCCAACACCCTCTTTCCTAGGGTTTCGATTCAGGATCTGCTTCTTGAGGACATCACATAGTGTCTGATGTCCTTTAATACTTTTGTACATCCCTGTTTCAAGCAATGTCTTCAACATAGCATTCTCATCAGCAATAGCAGTGGTATCCTCAGCAGAGGGGTTAGTTACCATGTCAACAGTTGAAGATATTGCAACAGCAGTAGAAGTGGAACATTCAGCAACAGAATTAGCATTATCACGCTCAATGCATTTAAGACATGGTGGTTCAAATCCTTCCTGAGCGGGACTGATCTGTTCGGAGCGAAGTGACTCGTTTTTCTTTTGAAGATCTTCATGAGCCACCCTCAATTTCTCAAGTTCTTGCTTCCTTTGAAGATAATCATAGGAAAGCTTTTCATGAGTTGTTGAGAGAGTATCATGATGATCTTCAAGTTCCTGATACTTAACGTGAAGGTTTTTTATGTCTTCAATTAAGGATTCAGATCGAGTCATTTCAGCACCCAACAGATCATCGCTTCTGTCTAACAGTTTTTGAATATGTTCCATAGCTTTCTGTTGTTCAGTTGCAATTTTAGCAAGTGTTTTGTAGCTAGGTTTTGAATCACATTCAGAGTCATCGTCACTAGATGTTTCATAGCGAGTAGTGCGCGTGTTTACCTTGGCACCGCGTGCCATGAAGCAGTAGGTAGGAGTGGAGTCGTTCTTGTCATTTGCGTTGGTGTTGGTGATGCAGTCATTGTCTTCAGTGTTGAAGATGGACTTGGCGACGTATGCTGTAGCCAGACTCGCAATGCCAGAATCAGACTCCTCCTCAGACTCCACCTCTGCCTCCTCAGATGCGGACTCCTCCTCTGAATCCATCTCCTTTCCAACAAACGCACGTGCCTTGCCAGATGAGCTCTTCTTGTGTGATGAAGACTTTGATGAAGACTTGGAAGAAGACTTTGAGTATTTCTTCTTCTTCTTGTCGTCAGAATCATATTCCTTGCTCTTCTTCTTCCTTCTGTTCTCATTGTCCCACTGTGGACACTCAGAGATGAAGTGTCCAGTTTTCTTGCACTTGTGACATGTTTTCTTCTTGTAGTCATGAGCAGAAGCTTCATTATTCCTTGAGCTCGATCGTGAAGATTTTCTGAAGCCTTTCTTCTTGGTGAATTTTTGGAACTTCTTCACTAGCATTGCAAGTTCTCTTCCAATGTCTTCAGGATCATCAGAACTGCATTCAGATTCTTCTTCAGATGAGGAGACAGCTTTTGCCTTCAAGGCGCGAGTTCGCCCATAGTTTGGACCGTAGATATCTCTTTTCTCAGAAAGCTGAAACTCGTGTGTGTTGAGCCTCTCAAGTATGTCAGACGGATCGAGTGTCTTGAAATCAGGACGTTCTTGAATCATCAGGGCCAGGATGTCAAACGAACTATCAAGTGATCTCAGCAGCGTTTTGACGATTTCATGTTTGGTGATTTCAGTGGCGCCGAGGGCTTGAAGCTCATTTGTGATGTCAATGAGTCTATCAAATGTGTGCTGGACATTCTCATTGTCATTTCGCTTGAAGCGGTTGAAGAGATTGCGAAGGACACTGATTCGTTGATCTCTCTGGGTTGAGATGCCTTCATTGACCTTGGAGAGCCAGTCCCAGACCAGTTTGGATGTCTTCAAGGCACTCACACGGCCATACTGTCCTTTGGTCAGATGACCACAGATGATGTTCTTGGTAGTAGAGTCCAGTTGAACGAATTTCTTGACATCAGCAGCAGTGACACCTTCTCCAGCCTTGGGAACGCCGTTCTCGACGACATACCATAGGTCGACGTCAATGGCTTCAGTATGCATGCGCATCTTATTCTTCCAGTAGGGATATTCAATTCCATCGAAGACGGGGCACGCAGCGGAGACTTTGATTATCCCTGCAGTCGACATAGCTAAAACTCCAGGTGGTTAAACCGAATCACACAGAACAAGGGAGCACCTGGCTCTAATACCAATTGAAAGTGCGTTATATCGACTAGAGGGGGGGTGAATAGGTGATTTTCATGAAAGTCTTCAAAACTTGGGAGTTATGAAGACAAACAGTGAAGATTATGCCTATTACTATGCAGCGGAAGTTAGATTACACTTGGCCAGCCATGGTCATGTATTCAATAGAGTGAAAGCACAGTGATAAACAGCTTCAGTGTAATAAGGATCAAGTAGGAAGAAGTTATGAAGCCAAACAGATCATGCATTCACGTTGTGAAGACAAATGATAAAGCAAGCACGCAATGACTTCACAATGAGTAACAGCAAGAGAAGGAAGTGAAGATGAAACCAGTGACTCGTTGAAGACAATGGTATGTTGGACCAATTCCAGTTGCTGTGACAACTGTACGTCTGGTTGGAGCGGCTAGGTATTTAAACCTTAGGACACACAGTCCCGGACACCCAGTCCTGAACACACAGTTCAGGACACCAAGTCCTCACCGTAATCTCCTTGAGCTAAGGTCACTTAGTCCTCGCCCAATCACTCTGGTAAGTCTTCAAGGTGGACTCCCAAACCTTCACAGACTTCGTTCACTGGCAATCCACAATGTCTCTTGGATGCTCTGAACGCGACGCCTAACCGTCTAGAGGATTCACAGTCCTCAAGTGTAATAAGTCTTCAGATCACACAGACAAGAAGACTTAAGTGATGCCCAATTTACTCTGGCTCTGGGTGGTTAGGGCTTTTCTCCTCACTAGGAATTTTCTCTCAAAGGCTTTGAGGTGGGTTGCTCTCAAACGACAAAAGCCGTGCACTGAAATCTGAGCAGCCAACTGTTTATGGTTGTGGGGGTGGGCTATTTATAGCCACTTGGCAACCCGACCTGATTTGTCCGAAATGACCCTGGGTCACTAAGGAACTGACACGTGTCTCAACGGTCAGATTTCGAACTCTCATGGCAACTTTACTTGGGCTACAAGCAAAGCTGACTTGTCCGGCTCTGGACAAGATTTTCTCTCATTGTCTTCACTCGAAGACATAGGTTTTTGATTTAGGCATCACTTAAGTCATTCTGACTTGTTCTCCTGGACCCCACTTAACAGTACGGTGGTTCCTATGACTCAACAAAAATAAAGAGAACTACGAAGGATCTAAGTCTTCGAGTTCCATAGGCTTCATAACGTGTCTTCTGTTGTCATAGTCTTCAATGTGAATATCTTCATATACCACCTTTGACTTCAATGTCTTCATTCATTTTTAGGGGTCATCTCTGGTAGTAAACCGAATCAATGAGGGACTTCTACCTGTGTTTTCCTGCAATTCTCACAAACACATTAGTCCCTCAACTAGGTTTGTCGTCAATACTCCAAAACCAACTAGGGGTGGCACTAGATGCACTTACAGGGGGTCTCCGGATAGCTGGACTATATCCTTTGGCCGGACTGTTGGGCTATGAAGATACAAGATTGAAGACTTCGTCCCATGTCCGGATGGGACTTTCCTTGGCATGGAAGGCAAGCTAGGCAATACAGATGTGTAGATCTCCTCCCTTGTAACCGACTCTGTGTAACCCTAGCCCCCTCCAGTGTCTATATAAACCGGAGGGTTTAGTCCGTAGGACAACAGACAATCATACCATAGGCTAGCTTCTAGGGTTTAGCCTCTACGATCTTGTGGTAGATCAACTCTTGTAATACTCATATCATCAAGAACAATCGAGCAGGACGTAGGGTATTACCTCCATCAAGAGGGCCCGAACCTGGGTAAACATCGTGTCCCCTGCCTCCTGTTACCATCCGCCTTAGACGCACAGTTCGGGACCCCCTACCCGAGATCTGCCGGTTTTGACATCGACACCTATGCTTCAGCCATACGCTCTATCATGTATGCAATGCTGTGTACCAGACCGGATGTGTGCCTTGCTATTAGTTTAGCAGGGAGGTACCAAAGTAATCCAGGAGTGGATCACTGGACAGCGGTCAAGAACATCCTGAAATACCTAAAAAGGACTAAGGATATGTTTCATGTTTATGGAGGTGACAAAGAGCTCATCGTAAATGGTTACGTCGATGCAAGCTTTGACACTGATCCGGATGATTCTAAATCGCAAACCGGATACGTGTTTATATTAACCGGTGGAGCTGTAAGTTGGAGCAGTTCTAAACAAAGTGTCGTGGCAGGATCTACATGTGAAGCGGAGTACATAGCTGCTTCAGAAGCAGCAAATGAAGGAGTTCATATCCGATCTAGGTGACATACCTAGTGCATCGGGTTCAATGAAAATCTTTTGTGACAATACTGGTGCAATTGCCTTGGCAAAGGAATCCAGATTTCACAAGAGAACCAAGCACATCAAGAGACGCTTGAATTCCATCCAGGATCAAGTCCAGGTGGGAGACATAGAGATATGCAAGATACATACGGATCTGGATGTTGCAGACCCGCTAACTAAGCCTCTTCCACGAGCAAAACATGATCAGCACCAAGACTCCATGGGTGTTAGAATCATTACTGTGTAATCTAGATTATTGACTCTAGTGCAAGTGGGAGACTGAAGGAAATATGCCCTGGAGGCAATAATAAAGTTATTATTTATTTCCTCATATCATGATAAATGTTTATTATTCATGCTAGAATTGTATTAACCGGAAACATAATACATGTGTGAATACATAGACAAACATAATGTCACTAGTGTGCCTCTACTTGACTAGCTCGTTGAACAAAGATGGTTAAGTTTCCTGGCCATAGACCTGAGTTGTCATTTGATTAACGGGATCACATCATTAGTAGAATGATGTGATTGACTTGACCCATTTCGTTAGCTTAGCACTTGATCGTTTAAGTTTACTGCTATTGCTTTCTTCATGACTTATACATGTTCCTATGACTATGAGATTATGCAACTCCCAAATACCGAAGGAACACTTTGTGTGCTACCAAATGTCACAACGTAACTGGGTGATTATAAAGGTGCTCTATAGGTGTCTCCGATGGTGTTCGTGGAGTTGGCATAGATCAAGAATAGAATTTGTCACTCCGATTGTCGGAGAGGTATCTCTGGGCCCTCTCGGTAATGCACATCACTATAAGCCTTGCAAGCAATGTGACTAATGAGTTAGTTACGGGATGATGCACTACAGAATGAGTAAAGTGACTTGCCGATAATGAGATTGAGCTAGGTATTTGTCGGATGTGGGGTTTCGGCAAACCCTTAAGGTTCGAACACTGGGGTGCGCGCGAAGTCTTTTCCTCCCACCAATCTACGCCCTAGCTCGCTAAGATCTCGCGGACGAACTCGACAAACTCGCAACACAGAATGACACGATGTTTATACTGGTTCGGGCCACCGTTGTGGTGTAATACCCTACTCCAGTGTGGTGGTGATGGATTGCCTCTAAGGGCTGATGATGAATAGTACAAGGGAAGAACAGCCTCCTGAGGTTGAGGTATTCTTGAGCTCGGTGAGCTTGTATGTGTGTGGATGGTCAGAATGATCCGTCCCTTGCTAAGGTGGTGGCTAGTCCTATTTATATAGGCCCTGGTCCTCTTCCCAAATATTGAGCGGGAAGGGAGCCAACAATGGCGGGCTAATTCGAAGGAGGACAACTAGTACAAGCTATCCTGCCAAAAGTGGTATTCGCCTGCCAAAAGCTCTGATGGTGACGCCGTCTTGGGCTCCATGATGACCTCCATCTTGCCGTCCTCCTGGTCTTGGTCTCGTTGCACCAATATAGCAACCTTTGTCTGATGCCTCGGTACTCTTCACCTGCGCTGGTCTCCTTAGCACCAAAGAGGAAATGTGACGCCCCAAGACCGGAGCTTTAGATGCCTTCCAGGGTTTCCGAGATTCATTCTGTGATTTGCTTGCGTGTTGCATTTCATCATATCATCATGTGCATTGCATCATCTGTTTTCAAAACTTGCATCCGTCCCGGTCTCCTAGTCCTTTCCGTTGTCCGTTCAAAGCCCAGACACACTCGCACGCGCCCGTGGCATGTCCGAAATATTATTTTATAAGTGGCCAGAAAATATTCTCAGAATGGGTTGAAAGTTGGCATGTGGTGTTGTTATGTTGTCAGTAGACCGCCTGCCAAGTTTCATCGCATTTGGAGATCGTCTGATGCCCCAACGGATAACTATAGCGGCAGTATAGCCGGTCTTTTCGTCGGACGTTTTCAGTCTCCAGAAACAGTCGCCGGGTCTCTCTCTCTTCTCTTCTCTCAGCTCGAGACCGTCTACACAGTCCACTACCGACCACCAGGCCCATCCTAACCTCTCTCGTCAGCCCGCGGTCGTCCTCGCGCGCGCGTCCGAGAGCTGCCCTGGACCCGACCCGGGCAGTCCTCACTGTTGGATCCGGATCATCCCCAAATATCTTCAAAACATCTTCGTTTTATTTGTTGGGCTCCCTAACCTAATTATCCAAGACCGTCCGATTAAGATTGGAGGGTTCGATCTAGCCCTCTTTTGGACCCCTACTATAAATAAGCCACCCACCTGCCTAACCCTAAAACCTAGGGAGTTTGTCCTCATCGCCGCCGCCGCGATCCACCTCGGGATCCCCTTATCCTCCCATTCCTTCACTCACCAACTAGAGCTCGAGCCCGAGCTCTTTGGTTCGAAGCCACCAGTGAGCCCCGCCACCTCGATCGAGAGCCTCCTTGCTCACTCGATCTGGGATCGAGAGGGAGCTCCTCCCACTCGCTCCTCCCTCCATGACCCCGTCGCCTGCGCATGTGCTCCTTTGCATCTACGCCCGAGGCTGCAACCTCCTCATCCAGATCCATGGGCGACTCGCCGCAGTCCAGTCACCGGTCCAGCAGCTCCGCTTCGCCCCTGCCTTGACAACAACCTGCCGGACCAGAAGCTCGGGCACCTCCTCCTCCCTCTTCGATCCAGAGGAGTGGAGCTCCTCTGTGCCCTTGCCTCCGCCCAACCCTGTCGTCGCCGGCAACCGTGGCTTGCCGGAGCCATCGCGCCATCCTACCGGCCATCGAGGTCATGAACAAGTCGCTCCTCTTCCTTCCCTTCCTCCTCTCCCTTCCACCACTGCTCCCTCTCATTCCTCCCGGTCTCCCCTCTGTGTAGGGAGAAGCACGCCTGTGCAATGGACGCCTCCAGCGAGCACCGGCGTCCTGCCATTCTCCTTTGACGCCAGGGCTCCCGCACGCCATCCCCGACGCCGGTCCTTGTCTGCAGTCCTCGTGCCCGCTCCTCCCGTCTGCCCGAGTGTCGCCGCCTCGCGACCCTGCATCGCTCACCGCCGGCCTCTGCTTCCCATGCAACCCTCTGCTTCGAGCAGGAGAACGAGACGCGCCCCGACCCCTGTCGTCGCCTTCCTCCGCCGCCCAGGCCCGTTCCCGGCCGGTTCCCGCCGGCGACGCCCAGCACCTGGAACCGCTCGTCTCTGCCGCCGCTGTTGTTTCTGTTGTTCAGAGACGAGAGCAGCAGCTCGTTCGCCTGCTTCGCGTCGCTTTGACCGCACCTGGGCCTCCTCGCCTTCGGCGATTGACCAAGGCCCAGCATCGCCGGGTCACCTAAGGCCCAGGGTGAGCAGCCCCTGGCCTATTCTCTGTTGGGCCTCCAGTTCAGATGCAACCCGCGTAATGTTTTTCCCAATCCTGCAATTTGTCTATTTATCCCGAGAATTGCCAGTTTTGCAGAAACACCCTTGCACTTCATGCATATCCTAACTAATCAACCGTGCATCGGATTAAAACAAACTTTATATGTAAAATGTCTAGAATTTTGTCTAGTTTAATAATATCCAAATTTCATGCATGTTTGAGATGTTTAACTTGCTGTTTGCATTAATTTTCTCAATTGCCATGTTAAAATGATTTAATTCATAACTAAATAATCGTAGCTCCAAATTTAATAAACTTTATATGTAAATGGGGTAGAAAAATGCATAGTTTAACATGGTGGCATCTCTTTGCATGTTTAACAACTATAAAATATGGTTTAGGGCAGAACAATACCAAACCTAAAATATGCATATGGGGATTTACCGGAATTGTTGTTCGTTGTTTCCGGCCTCATTTAAACTTGCCTAGATAGGTAGTTTTGTTGTGCTTCGCCTCTTGCCATGCTAACCAACATTTAATATTGTTGAGTACATAAATGAGAGAGAACTAAATAATTGTTGTGGTTTCGTCAATATGCAACTCGTTGCATCTTGAGCTCCACTTAACTTGTAGTTTTGCTTGTGCACTTTGCCATGTCATGCTTCATTAAACCGGACATGCATCATACTTGGTTGTGCATCATGCCATGATTATGTGATGGTTTTTTACTATGTTGTTTGCTTCTTTCCGATGTTGCTTCTTCGGGTTGGTTCCGATAACATCGCGTTTGTGAGGATTCGTTCGACTACGTCTGTTTGTCTTCTTCACAGACTCGTTCTTCTTCCTTGAGGGATCTCAGGCAAGATGACCATACCCTCGAAATCACTTCTATCTTTGCTTGCTAGTTGCTCGCTCTATTGCTATGCCTATGCCGCGATACCTACCACTTGCTATATCGTGCCTCCCACATTGCCATGTCAAGCCTCTAACCCACCTTGTCCTAGCAAACCGTTGTTTGGCTATGTTACCGCTTTGCTCAGCCCCTCTTATAGCGTTGTTAGTTGCAGGTGAAGATGAAGTTTGTTCCATGTTTGGAACATGGATTTTGTTGGGATATCACAATATCTCTTATTTTAATTAATGCATCTATATACTTGGTAAAGGGTGGAAGGCTCGGCCTTATGCATGGTGTTTTGTTCCACTCTTGTCGCCCTAGTTTCCGTCATACCGGTGTTATGTTCCTTGATTTTGCGTTCCTTACACGGTTGGGTGTTATGGGAACCCCTTGACAGTTTGCTTTGAATAAAACTCCTCCAGCAAGGCCCAACTTTGGTTTTACCATTTGCCACCTAGCCTTTTCCCTTGGGTTCTGCAGACTCAAGGGTCATCTTTATTTTAACCCCCCCCCCCCCCCCGGGCCAGTGTTTGTCTAAGTGTTGGTCCGGACCTGTCAGCAGCCGGTAGCCACCAGGGGCAACTCTGGGCTGGCCTACCGGAATCTTGGACAATCCGGTGTTGCCCTGAGAACGAGATATGTGCAGCTCCTATCGGGATGTCGGCGCATCGGGTGGTCTTGCTGGTCTTGTTTTACCATTGTCGAAATGTCTTGTAACCGGGATTCCGAGTCTGATCGGGTCTTCCTGGGAGAAGGAATATCCTTCGTTGACCGTGAGAGCTTGTGATGGGCTAAGTTGGGACACCCCTGCAGGGTTTTGAACTTTCGAAAGCCATGCCCGCGGTTATGGGCATATGGGAATTTGTTAATGTACGGTTGTAGAGAACTTGACACTTAACTTAATTAAAATGCATCAACCGCGTCTGTAGCCATGATGGACTCTTTCTGGCGGAGTCCGGGAAGTGAACACGGTTCTTGTGTTATGCTTGAACGTAAGTAGTTTCACAAATCACTTCTTGATCACTTCTAGTTCACGACCGTGCTTTGCTTATCTTCTCGCTCTTATTTTGCGTAAGTTAGCCACCATATATGCTAGTGCTTGCTGCAGCTCCACCTCATTACCTTTTCCTACCCATAAGCTTAAATTGTCTTGATCACGAGGGTGTGAGATTGTTGAGTCCCCATGACTCACAGATTACTTCCAAAACCAGTTGCAGGTGCCGATGATGACTGTGCAGGTGACGCAACTGAGTTCAAGGAGGAGCTCTTTGAAGATCGTGTTTGTTGTGTTGTTTCGTTTCTAGTTGATCAGTAGTGGAGCCTAGTCGGGGCGATCGGGGATCTATTGCATTAGGGGTTGTCTTTCTTTATTTGGTCCCGTAGTCGAACCTTGATTGTATCTGGATGATGTAATGCTATATTTATGTATTGTGTGAAGTGGCAATTGTAAGCCAACTCTTTATCCCTTTCATATTAAGTTCATGGGATGTGTAAAGATTACCCCTCTTGCGACATGCCTACTATGCGGTTATGCCTCTAAGTCGTGCTCCGACACGCGGGAGATATAGCCGCATCGTGGGTGTTACAAGTTGGTAATCAGAGCCATCCCCGACTTAGGAGCCCCCTGCTTGATTGAATCGTTGACGTTGTTGAGTCTAGAAAAATGTTTTGAGTCTTATAGGATTATATATATCGGAGAGTAGGATTCTTTTTACTCCTCAGTCCCTTCGTCGCTCTGGTGAGGCCTCCTGACGTAGAAGTTTTGACTCTTCTCTTCTAAAATTTCACTAAAAAAATTTAGGATCACGCGGGTATCATGGAATCATTCCGATAGGCTTGTGACGAGAACATTGTTCTTGGTGCCTCCTGACATTTAGGGGTTGTGGCAGTGTCCCGGGGAGTTGAGCTCCGAGGTGTTTTCGTCACAATTTTATCGTTGCAGTTCTGGAATACCTGAGCTCGCCGACATCGAAAATCTCTTGTATGCAGTTGTTGGTGAGATAACCTCGACGCCACCTAGTACTGGGGCGGGAGTTCGGGAGTATTGCCATTACTCGTATAACGGATGCTTTTTGAAGGTTGAGGTAAATGATTTCCGAAGGTTTCTTGGTTATGTGTTGAAGAATGGATATAGCTGGATGTAGGATTTGCTAGTTTTGGGTGAGATATTATGCTTCCCCTGTATCCCCAACACTTGATTGCATAACCAGAAAGTTTCGGGAGTTTATAAGTGGGAATTCAAGTAGCTCCTAGGATATCTTTCCGACAGATGCATGATATGAGATTGGGGTTCGATGTCTAGTGGTCCGCCTATCCACGGTTGGTTTTACAGTGGTCTCGTTGTGTCTTAAAGAGTCCTTGGCTATGCTGACTCGGGGACGCTTCGTATGTCATGTGCACTGCCTTGTACATGATGGTGTTGTACGATCGAGCCCGTGTGGGCCCCACCACGAAAACTTTGGACGAAATCTCTATCATCTGTTTGTTCCAACTTATTTTGCAAGTCAATCCTTTGTTTTGTTTTTAGTTGTGGTATTCGAGTTGCTTTGAAGTCAAATGTTGATTCCATACCTTTCCTAAGAGGTGTTCTCATATTTCTATGTGAATACTAATCCTTCATGATAATCGAGATTGTCATGTCAATCCTTTTCAACCGGCGTGTCTCTCTTCAAGTGGATCCGTTCATTTTCAACATCCGCAAGATTCAATCTCAGTTTTCTCAACGTTGTTCGTTTCATCTGTCCCCAAGTTTGCCTTTGTTTTCCCGCCCACCCACCCCCTTTTTCTTCAAGGACTCAGGTTCCGTAATCAAGTGTCCATCTTATTCATGTCAAGTCTCTTCATTCTTTTCTTTCAATGTTCGTATCCGGTGATTCTCAGGAAGATACTAACGGAGCCTCAAGTTCATCATTATTCGTTCTCTTTCTTCTCCGGTGGATTCAATTCAAGCTTTGTTGATCATATTCCTTTTTCCTCGTTTCAAATGCTTTTCCATGCCGGTGCACCTCTTAATAATCCACTTCTCGCTATTCAATTGTTCCGGAGTGCTGAAGATATCTTAGAAGATTCACGGTTACATTCTCGAACCGTTGAAGTTCTTTTGAGGTTGTTATCTCATTCAAGCTATTTAATTCAACCGGCGCAAATCTATCTTTTAAATCATTCAACAGTGTTTCTTTTGAGTGGGCCCTAACCCACAGGTCTTTTCCCAGGATCTTACCTGACTCTTCTACTTTTCTCGGAGCTATTCTCAAATCTTCTAAAGTTTGACGTAAGAATGAATTATCATCAGTCATATGTCTTTATCCAAGATCTTTCAAATTCTTTTCATCGTTGGTTCAACCTTTATAATTTTCATTACGGAGTACCTCAAAAATTTATGGTGGTGTTTCTCGTCATCATTCTCGAATTTTGAAGACCGAAGAAGAGTTCCCCTTAAATCCTTACCCGTTCTTCCAAAGACTCGTGGTTCTAGCTTCATGCCATACTCTCATAATTGTTTTCGTTTGTGATAATTCTTTTCACCCATCCGGAGAATTTCATGAGTTGTTTCCATTTCTTTCCTCCGAAGGCCATCTTTTCAAATATTATTCATTCCAGCTTTCAGCTCTCGTTATCCAAATCTTACCGGTGCATCATTCAAGTGTTCTCTAATCAGTTCATGATATCTTTGTTCACTTGTATCTAAATTCCATCAAGTATCTTCATTCGTTTTTTCCAATTCTTCCCGGTGAATTGTTCCTTTGCTACGTTCATTTTCAATCCTTCCGGTGGTTCGTCGAAGACCTTCTCAAGTTCGCGATATATCTATCTTAATCCTTTCTACGAGAATAAGTAGTATGCCAAATCCGTTGCTTGTCATCAATTTAAATTGGTGAAGGATATGCATAACATAATTCTTATTCTTGCTTCATCCTATTGATGGATTCATTCTTCCGAAGTCTGTTCACGATGAAGTAATTCTCGGTTTCAATTGGTTCATCTTTTCTTTTCCCGGAGTTACAAGCTCTCATCAGATCCATCTAATCATCGCAAGGCTTCACCTTGTGTTTTTAACTTCTCTTTCCTTTTGTTTAACCATCCTTTTGTTACCGGAGTTCTTCATGGAGGCTACATGGTGGTTCATCAAGGTTTCTTTTCATTCTTCAATTGTTCTTCCAGATTTCTCTCGAAGTTAAGATCCGCCAAGCTACACTCTCAAATAAACATGGTGTTCAACACATGTCTTGTTTTGAGGAGTTCAAGCATTCTTCATCTTGCATTCTGAAGTGCAATTCTTTCTACCTTATCTTTTGCGGTGGTGTTATGTCATTTTTGACAATTAATGTGTGTTTCATGATTCACAAGTTTTCAAAGAGTGACATATTTAAATCCATCATTTTCTCTTCGCTCAAGACATCTCTTCAATCCATCAATCTCTTCATTGGAGTTATCCTGAGTTATATTTCACCTAAAGCTTTCCTTAAGGATTGTTGCTATTTATGGTGCTCATAAATGACCCAAGTTCTTCATTTATCCTTCCGATGAAATAAGTTTCTTGTCTGCTTGTTCATATCAATCAAATCCATTGTTTTTCGTTAGTGGTAGAAATTTCACCTCATAGTTTTGAGATGTTCTCCATAAGCCCACTACAAGCTTACTCTTTTCGTTGTTGGTTTTCCAACAACTCCGTTCGCCCCTTCTTCTAAAGATGCTTTTTCAAAGCTCATTTCAGGTAAAAGATGTTGTTTTCTCCTCCGTTCTTTTGATTCCATTCTTACATTTGTTCCGGAGGCATTGTGATGTTGCTCTCTTCGACCATCTTCTTGTTTTGTCAAGATCATGTTCAATTCCGTCCAATTACAGTCGGAGTGTTGCTCAAATTATATCATTCTTATTCCTTCTCTATCTTGTTTTAACCGGAGTGTTGCGGCTATCATTCCTCTTCTAAGCGGAGTCTCATCCAAGTGCTTTCTTTTTGCCAATTTCTTTTTCTATGCCTTCCATTTCCAACCGGAGTGTTGTCGTAATTGATCTTTATCGTTCCTTGTACATCTCGTTTCTACCGGAGTGCTTGAATGTACTTCTTGTCCATTGCAACCTTTTTTCTTATGTCTTTCAACCTACAAGGCTCTAGTAATGTTCCTTGTTCCTCTTTTCTAACAGAGTGTTTTCAACTTTGTTCATCTTCGTTATTGTTCTTTCTATCAATTTGTTTATCCTCGCAAGGTTCTTTGTTTTCACTCAATTTTCAAAGAAGCAACTTAGCTTTACCTCTTCTCTTTCTCTTCTGTTTTCTCTCCGGTGCCATCCGAGATCTCGGGACGAGATTCTCTTGTAGTGGTGGAGTGTTGTGACGCCCCAAGAACGGAGCTTCAGATACCTTCCAGGGTTTCCGAGATTCGTTCTATGATTTGCTTGCGTGTTGCATTTCATCATGTCATCATGTGCATTGCATCATCTGTTTTCAAAACTTGCATCCGTCCCGGTCTCCTAGTTCTTTCCGTTGTCTGTTCTAAGCCCAGACACACTCGCACGCGCCTGCGGCATGTCCGAAATATTATTTTATAAGTGGCCGGAAAATGTTCTCGGAATGGGTTGAAAGTTGGCATGTGGTGTTGTTATGTTGTTAGTAGACCGCCTGCCAAGTTTCATTGCCTTCGGAGATCGTCTGATGCCCCAACGGATAACTATAGCGGTAGTATAGCCGGTCTTTTCATCGGACGTTTTCGGTCTCCGGAAACAATTGCCGGGTCTCTCTCTCTTCTCTTCTATCAGCTCGAGACCGTCTACACAGTCCACTACCTACCACCAGGCCCATCCTAACCTCTCTCGTCAGCCTGCGGCCCTCCTCGCGCGTGTGTCCAAGAGTTGCCCCGGACCCGACCTGGGCAGTCGTCACCGTTGGATCCGGATCATCCCCAAATATCTTCAAAACATCTTCGTTTTATTTGTTGGGCTCCCTAACCTAATTATCCGAGACCGTCCGATTAAGATCGGAGGGTTCGACCTAGCCCTCTTTTGGACCCCTACTATAAATAAGCCACCCACCTGCCTAACCCTAAAACCTAGGGAGTTTGTCCTCATCACCGCCGCCGCGATCCACCTCAGGATCCCCTTATCCTCCCATTCCTTCACCCACCAACCAGAGCTCGAGCCCGAGCTATTCAGTTCGAAGCCACCAGAGAGCCCCGCCGCCTTGATCGAGAGCCTCCTTGCTCACTCGATCTGGGATGGAGAGGGAGCTCCTCCCACTCGCTCCTCCCTCCGTGACCCCGTCGCCTGCGCCTGTGCTCCTTTGCATCTACGCCCGAGGCCGCAACCTCCTCATCCCGATCCATGGGTGACTCGCCGGAGTCCAGTCGCCGGTCCAGCAGCTCCGCTTCGCCCCTGCCTTAACAACAACCTGCCGGACCAGAAGCTCGGGCGCCTCCTCCTCCCTCTTTGATCCAGAGGAGTGGAGCTCCTCTGTGCCCTCGCCTCCGCCCAACCCTGTCGTCACCGGCAACCGTGCCTTGCCGGAGCCGTCGCATCGTCCTACCGTCCATCAAGGTCATGAACAAGTCGCTCCTCTACCTTCCCTTCCTCCTCTCCCTTCCACCACTGCTCCCTCTCATTCCTCCCGGTCTCCCCTTTGTGTAGGGAGAAGCACGCATGTGCAATGGACGCCTCCAGCGAGCACCGGCGTCATGCCGTTCTCCTTTGACGCCGGGGCTCCCGCACGCCATCCCCGACGCTGGTCCTCGTCTGCAGTCCTCGCACCCGCTCCTCCCGTCTGCCCGAGTGCTGCCGCCTCGCGACCCTGCATCCCTCGCCGCCGGCCTCTGCTTCCCATGCAACCCTTTGCTTCGAGCAGGAGAACGATACGCGCCCCGACCCCTGTCGTCACCTTCCTCCGCCGCCCTGGCCCGTTCCCGGCCGGTTCCCGCCGGCGACGCCCCGCACCTGGAACCGCTCGTCTCTGCCGCCGCTGTTTTTTCTGTTGTTCAGAGACGAGAGCAGCAGCTCGTTCGCCTGCTACGCGTCGCTTTGACCGCACCTGGGCCTCCTCCCCTTCGGCGGTTGACCAAGGCCCAGCATCGCCGGGTCACCTAAGGCCTAGGGTGAGCAGCCCCTGGCCTATCCTCTGTTGGGCCTCCAGTTCAGATGCGGCCCGCGTAATGTTTTCCCCAGTCCTGCAATTTGTCTATTTATCCCGAGAATTGCCAGTTTTGCAGAAACACCCTTGCACTTCATGCATATCCTAACTAATTAATCGTGCATCGGATTAAAACAAACTTTATATGTAAAATGTCTAGCATTTTGTCTAGTTTAATAATATCCAACTTTCATGCATGTTTGAGATGTGTAACTTGCCGTTTGCATTAATTTGCTCAATTGCCATGTTAAAATGATTTAATTCATAACTAAATAACCGTAGCTCCAAATTTAATAAACTTTATATGTAAATGGGGTAGAAAAATGCATAGTTTCACATGGTGGCATCTCTTTGCATGTTTAACAACTATAAAATATGGTTTAGGGTAGAACAGTACCAAACCTAAAATATGCATATGGGGATTTACCGGAATTGTTGTTCGTTGTTTCCGGCCTCATTTAAACTTGCCTAGATAGGTAGTTTTGTTGTGCTTCACCTCTTGCCATGCTAACCAACATTTAATATTGTTAAGTACATAAACGAGAGAGAACTAAATAATTGTTGTGGTTTCGTCAATATGCAACTCGTTGCATCTTGAGCTCCACTTAACTTGTAGTTTTGCTTGTGCACTTTGCCATGTCATGCTTCATTAAACCGGACATGCATCATACTTGGTTGTGCATCATGCCATGATTATGTGATGGTTGTTTACTATGTTGTTTGCTTCTTTCTGGTGTTGCTTCTTCGGGTTGGTTCCGATAACGTCGCGTTTGTGAGGATTCGTTCGACTACGTCCGTTTGTCTTCTTCACGGACTCGTTCTTCGTCCTTGCGGGATCTCAGGCAAGATGACCATACCCTCGAAATCACTTCTATCTTTGCTTGCTAGTTGCTCGCTCTATTGCTATGCCGATGACGCGATACCTACCACTTGCTATATCATGCCTCCCACATTGCCATGTCAAGCCTCTAACCCACCTTATCCTAGCAAACCGTTGTTTGGCTATGTTACCGCTTTGCTCAGCCCCTCTTATAGCGTTGTTAGTTGCAGGTGAAGATGAAGTTTGTTCCATGTTTGGAACATGGATTTTATTGGGATATCACAATATCTCTTATTTTAATTAATGTATCTATATACTTGGTAAAGGGTGGAAGGCTCGGCCTTATGCCTGGTGTTTTGTTCCACTCTTGCCGCCCTAGTTTCCATCATACCGGTGTTATGTTCCTTGATTTTGCGTTCCTTACACGGTTGGGTGTTATGGGACCCCTTGACAGTTCGCTTTGAGTAAAACTCCTCCAGCCAGGCCCAACTTTGGTTTTACCATTTGCCACCTAGCCTTTTTCCCTTGGGTTCTGCAGACTCAAGGGTCATCTTTATTTTAACCCCCCCCCCCCCGCCCCCGGGCCAGTGCTTGTCTAAGTGTTGTTCCGAACCTGTCAGCAGCCGGTGGCCACCAGGGGCAACTCTGGGCTGGCCTACCAGAATCTTGGACAATCCGGTGTTGCCCTGAGAACGAGATATGTGCAGCTCCTATCGGGATGTCGGCGCATCGGGCGGTCTTGCTGGTCTTGTCTTACCATTGTTGAAATGCCTTGTAACCGGGATTCCGAGTCTGATCGGGTCTTCCTGGGAGAAGGAATATCCTTCGTTGACCATGAGAGCTTGTGATGAGCTAAGTTGGGACACCCCTGCAGGGTTTTGAACTTTCGAAAGTCGTGCCCGCGGTTATGGGCAGGTGGGAATTTGTTAATGTACGGTTGTAGAGAACTTGAAACTTAACTTAATTAAAATGCATCAACCGCGTGTGTAGCCGTGATGGTCTCTTTCCGGCGTAGTCCGGGAAGTGAACACGGTTCTTGTGTTTTGCTTGAACGTAAGTAGTTTCAGAAATCACTTCTTGATCACTTCTAGTTCACGACCGTGATTTGCTTCTCTTCTCGCTCTTATTTTGCGTAAGTTAGCCACCATATATGCTAGTGCTTGCTGCAGCTCCACCTCATTACCTTTTCCTACCCATAAGCTTAAATAGTCTTGATTGCGAGGGTGTGAGGTTGCTGAGTCCCCGTGACTCACGGATTACTTTCAAAACCAGTTGTAGGTGCCGATGATGACCGTGTAGGTGACGCAACCGAGTTCAAGGAGGAGCTCGTTGAAGATCGTGTTCGTTGTGTTGTTTCGTTTCTAGTTGATCAATAGTGGAGCCTAGTCGGGGCGATCGGGGATCTATTGCATTAGGGGTTGTCTTTCTTTATTTGGTGCTGTAGTCGGACCTTGATTGTATCCGGATGATGTAATGTTATATTTATGTATTGTGTGAAGTGGCGATTGTAAGCCAACTCTTTATCCCTTTCATATTCAGTTCATGGGATGTGTAAAGATTACCCCTCTTGCGACATGCCTACTATGCGGTTATGCCTCTAAGTCGTGCTCCGACACATGGGAGATATAGCCGCATCATGGGTGTTACAGGAAACAAGGACGCTACGCGCACTGGCGCCCGACTGGTGCCGTTCGTCATGGCTCACGTCACGAGGGCCTCGTGAGGTTTGCCCCGCCTTGATATCTCCGCTCCTCGTGAGGTTGCCTAGCTAGGCTACTCCAGAGGAGGTCTTGCGTCGTCCGCCCCGTGAGGCTTGGACCCTCGCGAGGGTCTTGGATGCTTCGTTGGTGAAGATGGGCCGTACAGCCTGCTTGCTTAGCCACGCCACGGGCCGCAGGCAGGCAAGTCTGCAAACCCCCATTCCCAAGACGCCGACAGTAGCCCCGGGCCCAAGGTGCGCTTGGGCTTGGCTTCACGGTGAAGCCAAGGGCCAAGTACGGAGCGCTGCGGGCCCCAAAAGCCTGCGGCTTCGATTGACGTGTGGTGGATGATTGGACGTGGGCGTCTCCGCTTCCCCATGTTGCCTCGGTAACTGCTCGACTTGTCAGGTCCCCGCGACATGCAAGGAAAACCATCATTACCTGCGATCGCGGGAGGTGCCGGTTGGCCTTCCCTTGCTATAAATGGTGAGGGGGGGCGGAGCCCCCGTTGCCCATCTCTTCCTTGCTTGCTTGCTCCTTCCTCCTTACTCCATCACTTGCAGTGACACCCATGGCACTACGAAGGAAGTTCTCCACCGCCGAGAAGGGGAAAGCCCCTCGCGAGGGACCCGGCTCCCCGGCGCCCAAGCGCGGCCATGGCCGCCCGCGCAAAGATGTCGCGACCCCCTCTGCGGCCCATTGTCGAGACAGCGCCACGGCACGCGGAGTGGGTCATCCCAGCCATGGCGGTCCAGTTGATGAGGGGAGGCGTGCCATGGTGGCGCGGCCTCCTCGTCCGCGCTTCCACATGGTGGAGGTGTCGCCGGAGTTCATCGTCTGGTCGGAGAACCCGGCCGACAACTGGCTACAACTCCCGCGCTTCTTTGCCAGCGAACTGCCGGCCTCTGGTCCAGGCAGACTCTGACTGCAGGCAGATGGCTGCTGCAGCAAGGCCTCTTGGGCTGCGGTCGAGACTTCCGCCATGGGCAACATAGCCCTGGCCCGCGGCTGGCAGACATACGCTCGCGCACGCGGCCTAGGCAGGCGGTGCACCCTCCACTTCAGGTACGATGGTGGGTCGACCCTTTATGTGAGGGTGTTTGGGGAAGATGGTCGCCGCGCCGGGTGCTGCCCCGAGGCGAACGACAGTGAGGAGGTACTCGGCCTTGGGGACAGTCGCGACGAGGACGAGGGCGAGCCCGCCCTCGTCGGCGATCGTGTCTTGTCCAGCTACGGCGGCTCTTCCTCCGGCTACAGCTCTAGTAGTGGCGGCTATGCCCAGCCGCCACGCCGCCGCGCCCATTTTGAAGGCGGTAGTGGGTCGTCTCATCGCCGCACCTCCGTGAAGTGTGAGGAAGGATCTGGCTAGGCTCGGGGTAGTGCTAGGTGCCTGTCCTCGCGGATCGCTGCAACGCTACTTTTGTTTTGCTCTTTTCCTGCATCAAGAATGAAACCAGCATGGGCCCAGGGGGCGTGTATCGAACTATGGTTCCTTGGTTATATCAGTATGCGTGTTGTTCTTGTGATGTGTCGTTATTTTGCGCAAAGATAACTTAACTTGGTATACTCAGGACGTCCTCTTCCTACGAAGCGTTTATTTCCTCGCATTCATCTTGCCTCGGTGGCCTGCATTCGCTCAGGAACTGTGAAAAACTCATTAGGAAGTGCGTTAAAAGATTTGTCGTTCATCTTGGCCCTGACCTGGCGCTTTGTGTCGCGACACCCGAGGGGCACGGACTAGGAGAGGTGCGCTAGCTTTTGGGCTCGAACGAGGGTGGCTCGCGAGAAGGCAGAAAGGAGAAAAAATGCTCGCGAGGGTGCCTGCCTAGCCCCCTCGCGAGGCATGCGAGAGAGAGAACACGAGCAAATTCGAGCCGGAAAAAACACAGTGAGAGGCGAGGGAATCAAATCGGCAGGGAACGCCAAAGGCAAACTTTGGTTGAGAAAAAGCGAGTCAATTACGGAAAGCAAATGAAAAGTCGCGTCCGGCACCTAATCTAGTCTTCAAGTCTTCTCACTAGCCCGGAGCTAAGTGTTGTCCACTAGGCATGGGAGGGAGCCCCAGGGCCTGAGGCCGGCGCTCCTGACACTCCGGGGCGTGTACAGCCCCACTCATTATTATGTGAGAGTGTCACGGGCGGCGATTCTTCACAGGCACCGGGCCTTCTTCACAGGCTCTAGGCCTTGCTTCTCAGGCTCTGGGCCTTGCTTCATGGATAGAACTTTCGGAGATGCTGGATGTTCCAGGCGTTCTGGATAGGTATCCCGTCATGCATCTCCAGGCACGCTGCACCCGGCCTGGAGACATGGACGACCCTGAACGGGCCCTCCCACATGGGCGAAAGCTTGTGCAGCCCTTCCCTGGAGAGGACCCGCCTCAGGACGAGGTCGCCCACCTCGAGCGTCCTGGAGCGGATGTTGTGGCAATGGTATCGCCGCAGCGCTTGTTGGTACCTTGCTGCCCTCAACGCGGCTTCGCGACGGCGTTCCTTCCCCAGCACGAGATCCATCCCCCGCATGGCGTCCTGCTGCATTTCGTCGAACGCTAGGACCCGTGCGGAGCGATGCTTGACCTCGTGAGGAAGGACTGCTTCAGCTCCGTAGACGAGGAAGAATGGAGTCTCGCCCGTTGGCTTGGTGGCAGTGGTTCGGATGGACCACAGCACGGACTGGAGCTCGTCGTGCCAACCCCTGCCGCAGGCCTCCAGCTTCTTCTTGAAGGTCCTGGTCTTGAGGCCCCTCAAGACCTCCGCATTAGCGCGCTCGGCCTGACCGTTACTCCTGGGGTGGGCCACCGAAGCGTAGCAGATCTGCGTTCCAAGGTTAGCACAGTAGGTTTTGAAGAGGTTGCTAGTAAACTGTGAACCGTTATCTATGATGATGCGGTTGGGGACCCCGGAGCGGCTCACGAGGCCCTTGATGAACTTGACAACAGAGCTGGCTGGAATGGTACGGACGGCTTTCACTTCCACCCACTTGGTGAACTTGTTGATGGTGACGTAGAGATAGCGGTAGCCCCCTGGAGCCCGGGGAAACGGACCTAGGATGTCCAGCCCCCAGACCGCAAACGGCCATGTGAGCGGGATGGTTTGGAGGCCCTGAGCATGTTGATGGATTTGCTTGGCGTGGAATTGGCAAGCTTCACAGGACTTCACCAGCTCAGCCGCGTCGTTGAGTGCTATAGGCCAATAGAATCCACTGCGAAACACCTTGCCAACGAGGGTCCGTGACGACGAGTGATGTCCGCAGTCACCGCCGTGTATGTCAATCAGCAACTCCCTTCCTTGATCGCTGGAGATGCAGCGCGGCATGACATCACGGTCATTTCCTGTATAACTTGTCGTCTTGGATACAGTATGTCGTGGCCTGCTGGGCCACGTGCTCTGCGTCCTCTTCCTTCTCCGGCAGCGTCCCGCGCATCAGGTACTCCTTGAATTCCTTGATCCAGCACTCCTCCTGGGGCTCGAGCACCAAGAGCAGCCGAGCTCCTGAGGTCGGGCCACAGGCTGGCGCTCCCGTGGTCGGGGGCTGCGGGAGTTCCTCTGAGGCTGAGTCATGCTTGAAAGAGGTGGCGAAGCTGATGGCTTGAAGAGCCGCTCTTCGAAGACACTGGGCTCTTGCGGTTGCCGCTTGGATGCTCTCCTGGCGATGTCATCAGCTTCCTTGTTGGTGCCCCAGGGCACGTGCTGTAGCTCCAGGCCCGAGAACTGCTTTTCCATCTTGCGCACCTCCGCGAGGTAGGCCTCCATGTGCTCGTCCTTCGGCTCGTACACCTTGTTGGAAAAGTTGACGAGGAGCTGCGAGTCGCCTTTGACGGTGAGGCGCTTCACCCCTAGAGCCGCTGCAGTCCTTAGGCTAGCTATGAGGCCTTCGTATTCTGCGATGTTGTTGGAGACCTTCTCGCCGTGCTGAAAACAGAGTTGCACAGCATAGTAGAGCTTGTCCTGAGTGGGCGAGATGAGCACTGCTCCAGCCCCCGCGCCCTGATGCGCGAAGGCGCCATCGAAATACATGACCCAACCGTCTGGTGCCTCGCTTCCTGGGGAGGTGGACCGGTCTTCTCCTTCCTCAAGAGCCGGGGCATCTGTCCATTCTGCCACAAAATCGGCGAGCGCGGCTCCCTTGATGACCCTGGTAGTGCTGAACTCCAACTGGAATGCTTGCAACTCGATGTTCCACTCAGCGACCCTTCCAGCTGAGTTAGGGCTCCTGAGCACCCTCTCCAATGGGTAGGCTGAGACGACCTTGATGGGGTGCCCCTGGAAGTAGTGCCGCAGCTTGCGCGAGGCCACCAAGAGTGCGAGCAGGAGCTTTTGTGGCATGGGGTAGCACACCCTCGCGTCCCGTAGTACGGTGCTGACGAAGTACACCGGGTGCTCGACGACGACCGGCATGCTGTCGAGGCTCAGGTCCTGCGGAGATTGTGGCATATACAGAGGTGGTGGGTTTCCTAAGACCTGACCTTCCTCAGGAGCTTATGCGATGTTGCCCTGTTGAGCTTGGTCTTCCGCCGCTGGTGGCTTTGCCGCGCCTTCCTGACCCCGCGCTACATCAGCTCTGGCTTGGCGTGGCACACCCTTTTCTTGGCGCTCCTCCCGAACTGTCACCAGCGCCGCGCTGGCGGAGCACGGGGTGGCGGCAAGGTAGAGCACCAGAGGCTCGAGAGGCCGCGGTGCCACCATCACTGGGGGGCTGGTGAGGTATTTCTTGAGGTCTTGGAAGGCCTGGTCGGCCTCCGAGGTCCACTCAAACGGGCCCTTCTTCTTCATGAGCTTAAAGAAGGGTAAGGCGTGCTTGCCCAGCTTGGAGATGAAACGCCCTAATGAGGTCACCCGCCCTGCTAGCTTTTGCATTTCCTTGAGGGTTTGCGGTGGCCTCATGTCTTCGATGGCCTTGATCTTCTCCGGGTTTGCCTCGATCCCTCTGTGGGATACGAGGAACCCCAGTAACTTGCCGGAGGGGATGCCAAACATGCACTTCTCCGGGTTAAGCCTCAAGTTCACTTGGCGCAAGCTCTCGAAGGTCTCCCCTAGGTCATGAATCAATGTCCTCGCCTCGCGAGATTTGACCACTATGTCATCGACGTAGGCCTCTGTGTTTCTGCCGAGCTGCCACCCCAAGGCGATTTGCATCAACCGTTGAAAGGTTGCGCCCGCATTGCGCAGCCCGAAGGGCATGCAGGTGTAGCAGTAGACCCCACATGGTGTCAGGAAGGCTGTCTTCTCCACATCCTCCACCACCATCTTGATTTGGTGGTATCCTGAGAATGCATCCAGGAAACATAGAAAGTCGCACTCGGCGGTGGAGTCGACGATTTGGTCGATGCGTGGAAGCGAGAAAGGATCCTGGGGGCATGCTTTGTTAAGGTTGGTGAAGTCGATGCACATTCGTTCTTTTTCGCCTTTCTTCGGTACTACGACGGGGTTCGCCAGCCATTCGGGGTATCGAACTTCTCGGATGGTACCTGCCGCCTCCAGCTTGCATGTCTCTTGGACGATGAAGGCCTGCTTCTCAGTGGACTGCCGTCTTGCTCGCTGCTTCACGGGGCGTACGTTGGGGCATACCCTTAGATGATGCTGGATTACCTCTCTCGGGACCCCTACCAGCTGATTGGGCTCCCACGCGAATATCTCCTTGTTCGCGCGCAAAAACATCACCAAAGCTTCTTCTTGTCTCGGGTCAAGGCCGGTTCCTATGGTGAAGGTGGCTCTTGAAGACCCATCCTCGTCGACCGGCACCTGCTTGGTCTCCGCCTTGTCTTGAGTGAATAGCTGTTTCTTCTTGGTGGGCGCGGTTTCCTTGGCCTCAGGTGTACCGACGCCGGCTGGCTGTGCTGCTACCGCGGTCTTGAAGGCGGGCCTGAGCACCGCCACGGCCTCCTTAGTGTCCCCCTTGATGGTGAGGACGCCCTTGCTCCCTGGCATCTTCATGAGGTTGTAGGCCGGGTGAGTCGCCGCCATGAACTGAGCGAGAGCCGGGTACCCGAGGATGGCATTATACGGGAGACCAATGCGGGCGATGTCAAAGTCCACCAGCTCGGTGCGATAGTTGTCTCGCGTGCCAAAGGTGACAGGGAGGCGGATCTGCCCCAGAGGGTGGGCAGCTCCACCACCCACTCCTGTGAAGGGCTTGCTGAGGCCGAGTCGTTTGAGCGGCACATGAAGAAGGCTGAAGGCTTCTACGGAGAGCAAGTTGAGGCCGGCGCCACCGTCGATGAGGGTCTTGGTGACGGCCACGTTGCAGATGGTGGGCGTGCAGAGCATCGAGAGCATCCCGGAGCTGGCGGTGGAGCCGGGGTGGTCTTCCGAGCCGAAGGTGAGGTCGGCCTCCGGCGCAGCCCAACCCGGCGGAGCCCCCGGGCGCTTGCAGGCTGCCCCAATCTGACGGATGAAAGGCTTGACGTGGCGATCTGAAGGAGGTGCTTGGGAGCCACCCAGCAGTGCCCCGACTATGTGGTGCGCCGGCACCGCGTAGCGTGCGGTGAAGAGGTTGCGGAGCTCCCCCCAGGATGCCACCGTAGATCCCGGGAGGTTGAGCAGCCAGGCGCGCGGATCGCCGGCGAGGGCCATGGGAAACCAGTTGGCCATGATCTTGTCGTCGCCTCCGGCCTCGAGGACATCCTCCTCGTACGCCAGCAGGAACGACGTCGGGTCTACCACGCCGTCGTAACGTGGCGGCATCTCTGGCCTGAACTTGGCCGGCCACTGCACTCGCCGCAGAGCGGGGGCCAGGGCTCGGTACCCAGATTCCCTGCTGCTGGTGTTGGCCGCAGAGATTGGTGGCGGGGCACCCGCCATGGGAGCGTAGTGTGGCGGTATGGGGCGCTGGTTGGTGGAGAGCCCCGACGCACCCCTACCTTGCGCGCCAAATGTCGGATGTGGGGTTCCGGCAAACCCTTAAGGTTCGAACACTGGGGTGCGCGTGAAGTCTTTTCCTCCCACCGATCTACGCCCTAGCTCACTAAGATCTTGTGGACCAACTCGCAATACAGAAAGACACGAGGTTTATACTGGTTCAGGCCACCGTTGTGGTGTAATACCCTACTCCGGTGTGGTGGTGGTGGATTGCCTCTAAGGGTTGATGATGAACAGTACAAGGGAAGAACAGCCTCCTGAGGTTGAGGTGTTCTTGAGCTCGGTGAGCTTGTATGTGTGTGGATGGTCTGAATGATCCATCCCTTGCTAAGGTGGTGGCTAGTCCTATTTATATAGGCCCTGGTCCTCTTCCCAAATATCGAGCGGGAAGGGAGCCAACAATGGCGGGCTAATTCGAAGGGGGACAGCTAGTACAAGCTATCCTGACAAAAGTGGTCTTCGCCTGCCAAAAGCTCTGGTGGTGACGCCGTCTTGGGCTCCACTCTGACCTCCGTCTTATCGTCCTCCTGGTCTTGGTCTCATTTCACCAATATAGCAACCTTTGCATGATGCCTCGGTACTCTTCACCTGCGCTGGTCTCCTTAGCACCAAAGAGGAAACAAGGACACTGCGCGCGCTGGCACCCGCCTGGCGTCCGCCTGGTGCCGTGCGTCATGGCTCACGTCACGAGGGCCTTGTGAGGTTTACCCCGCCTTGATATCTCCGCTCCTCATGAGGTTTCCTGGCTAGGCTACTCCAGAGGAGATCTTGCATCATCCGCCTCGTGAGGCTTGGACCCTCGCGAGGGTCTTGGATGCATTGTTGGTGAAGATGGGTCATACAGCCTGCTAGCTTAGCCACGCCACGGGCCGCAGGCAGGCAAGTCTAGGGACCCCCATTCCCAGGACGCCGATAGTATTAAGATACCGACGATCGAATCTCGGGCAAGTAACTTACCGATGACAAAAGGAACAACGCATATCGTTATGCGGTTTGACCGATAAAGATCTTCCTAGAATGTGTAGGAACCAATATGAGCATCCAGGTTCCGCTATTGGTTATTGACCAGAGACGTGTCTCGTTCATGTCTACATAGTTCTCGAACCCGTAGGGTCCGCACGCTTAAAGTTCTGTGACGATCGGTATTATGAGCTTATATGTTTTGATGTACCGAAGGTAGTTTGGAGTCCCAGATTTGATCACGGACATGACGAGGAGTCTCGAAATGGTCGAGGCATAAATATTGATATATTGGAACCCTACATTTGGACACCGGAAGAGTTTCGAGTGAAATCGGGATTTTACCGGAGTGCCGGAGGGGTTACCGGAACCCCCCTGGGGTTAATGGGCCTTGTTGGGCCCTAGTGGAGAGAGAGAGGGGCCGGCCAGGGCAGGCCGTGCACCCCTCCCCCTCTGGTACGAATTGGACTAGGAAGGGGGGCGGCTCCCCCCTTTCCTTCTCCTTCCCCCTTCCTTTCCCCCTCCTAGTAGGAGTAGGAAAGAGGGGAGTCCTACTCCTACTAGGAGGAGGACTCCTCCTCCTGGCGCGCCCTACACGGCCAGCCGGCCTCCCCCTTGCTCATTTATATACGGGTGCAGGGGGCACCCTAGGACACATAACTTGATCATTGATCTCTTCCAGTCGTGTGCGGTGCCCCCCTCCACCATAATCCACCTCGGTCATACTGTAGCAGTGCTTAGGTGAAGCCCGGCGATGGTAGCTTCATCAACATCGTCACCACACCGTCGTGCTGACGAAACTCTCCCTCGAGCTCTACTAGATCGTGAGTTCACGGGACCTCACCGAGCTGAGCGTGTGCTGAACGCGGAGGTGCCGTACATTCGGTACTGAGGATCGGTCGATCGTGAAGACGTACGACTACATCAACCGCGTTGTCATAACTCTTCCGCTTAATGGTCTACGAGGGTACGTGGATGACACTCTCCCCTCTCATTGCTATGCATCACCATGATCTTGCGTGTGCGTAGGAATTTTTTTGAAATTACTATGTTCCCCAACATTCTTGTCACCATCGGGCTTGTGCAAATTTCTTGGGCCATCGTCATCCTCATCTTCATACATGTTTGTTAGTGAGCCTCTCTTTGGTGGGGACTCTTTGTCGATCAACTTCCACTTCTCGCACTTTTGGAGCAACTCCCAACAATGCTCTAGTTTGAAGAATTTGCCTTCCGAAGCTTCCATGTCCTTGTATCTATGTTGAGCAATCTTTTCCTACAAAACGTGAACAAAGTGATGCAATCATTTCCCATGATGCAAAATATGATGATGCACAACTTGGACAAAGGCAAAACAAACTCACATAGTCGGACTCCACGGTGCCACTTGGAGGTGCATTGCGTACTTGCTCCAAGCAAGCTGCCCAACGGCTGCACATTGGTTTGATATTCTCCCAATGCCCTTGAAGCGATCGAAATGTGCGTGGAGTCCTATTGGGATGCTTTGCCATAATGCGGAAGTATTGATCTTCAATCCTTTGCCAATATCTCTTGGCGGTTTGAGAAGTACTTGTGCATGCATCAAGAGACATCGCACTCCATGCTTTGATCAAAGCTTGATCTTCCAAGATCATGTAGTTCTTTGATCTTATGCTTTTCCCAATTTTTGTTTGCGATTGCTCATACGCTTCCGCTTCGATCTCCTCCAATTCGTCCTCACAACCATGATCATCCACGCCGCCCTTTGTTTCATTGTAGTCAAATGCGGCGAAAGGGGCTTGATCAATGTCAACCGCGTTCGTGTCCAACAAGTTCACGAACTCGGTAGTTGCATTGTTTGAACCACCGCTATAGTGAACAATAACAAGTCACGAGCTATCGATGATGATGGCGAAAATGAAAGGAAATCGCCATGACCGAAGACGCACACCTTCCGGCCATTTCGTTGAACTCTTCGCTTGCGGGGGGAGCGGCACCGTCGAACGGCATAGCCGGAGCACCTCCTTGCGGGGGGGTGGAGTGAGAGGATGAATAAGGTGGCTTCTTTGTAGCCGGAATCTTCCTCTGCTTTACGCCCACGACCTTGTCGACCTTCTCCGATGCCGACCAGGATCGCACTGCCGTGTTGGCGCCCGGAGCGCGGGCCATCGCGGCGGGGGCAGCCGGATTCCCGCCCTGCACAGCCACGTTGCCCTGCTGTTTGTGGGCAGGCGCGTCATTTGCTTGGGCGACGGCGACGGGGCCAACATGGCCGGCGATGAGATCCACCCAAGGGGAAGGAGCGTGCGCGACCTCGACGGTGACGGGGGACAGCATGGGGTCGTCCATGGCGGCGAGGGACGGCCGGGGAGGAAGCATCGGAGCATGCAGAGGTAGGGCAATGGTGGCGGAGGGTGGGGAAAGCGGGAAAGGGTGCGCGGAAATGTCCCTCCCGCCAAATCTCGATGCAGATAGGGGTTGAGTTCGGGTTGGCCTCCCAGCCCATGAAGATAGAGGCTGGGGGAGAAGATTTGCCGCGCCGCGCAAAAATATTTACGGGCCAAGGCGGGATGCAGGGTCTGATCAGGCAGATTTTCCCGCCCCGACCCGTAGTATGACGGTTATTTTATGGGCCGGGACGGGATGCGGGGTCTACTAGAGTTGCTCTAAGAGGTATTTTATCATGGCAGCCGCCAGCACCATCTGAAGGTGTTCCTGTGCATGGCCACATGCAGGTATCGTGGTCCAACTACCGCAGATGCCTACTGCTCGCAAGCATTGCTTTCATGGTCTGGGTCCTGGTCACTTGATCTTGGATTTTTTTTGCGGGCAACTTGATCTTGGAATTTTTTTTGCGGGAAAGTTAGAGAGCTTTATTTCATGAAAGCACACTCGGTGCAGTCAGCCAGAAGGCTGGTCACCAAGAAGCTAGGGGTTTCATCGAGCCAGCTTTCGGTCACATTCAGTGTGCAAGCACGCTTCGCACACAGATGCGCCGGAACGTTTGCCGCTCGATTTACATGAAGAATATCAAAAGAAGCAAAAGAGGTACATAGCTCTCCTATTTCTAAAAGTAAAGGAGCCACAATTGAATGAGAATTGTGGTGAGATTGCCAGAACTTCACCAGCTCCAAACAGTCAACTTCCATGATCACATGCTTAAATCCACGAAGACAAGCAAAGCGGACTCCATCTCACAGTGACAAGCACTCCATCATCAGGGGGTCCGAGACTCCCGTGTATGGTTTACACCATGAGCTCAGGAGAGCCGTGGATGATCTGGCTACTCCTCCAGCACCGCCCCGACCTTCAACCAGCTCCAAAGCGCCATCCGTCGTGATCTTTACCGAACCCTCCTCAGGGGGCCGCCAACCATAACCCGGTAGGACCCAGGTTTCCTTACGTGGTAATTGGAGGAGGGAGATAGCCTCCTTATATTTCTGATAGTTGTTAAAAAATCTCTCCCCTCTTCACCATGTTTGATTCGGTTCCTGGAGTGCCAAATTGCCCACATAATAGTGGTGATCTTGGCACGATCATCGGATGTGACCGAGTGGATAGGAGGAAGGAGAAGACCGAGCCATGTCCATGCCTCTTCCCAGAAGCTCTGTGTATGTATACAGTGTAATAGCGCATGCTTCGGGTCCTCCTCCGTAGAGTGGCAAACATTACACTGGCAAACTTCTGCAATGTGTCGATAGTTGAGAGTAGTTTCATCTGGAAGAATGCCACATAACACTCTCCACCAGAATACTCTTACTTTTGGGATAACATTCAACTTCCACAAGGCTTTTCACAACTGTTGATCATCCGATGAGGTTTCGGTAGCCGTCCCTTCCTCTAGAGCCAAACGCTCGTTCTGAGTCACGAGAGCACGGTACGCCGTCTTTACAGTGTAGTTACCTGATATGTCAAATGCCCAAGCAAGAAAATCATCACAACCGCCTTGCCTGATAGGAATATTAAGTATGGCCGCGGCATCTTGAGCCGTGAAATTATCCCTGATCAGCTCGAACTTCCAAGACCAACTCCGTGTGTCTATGAGATCTGACACCCTCTCAATGTTTGTAATTGTGGGTCTCTGAGTTGGAGTCATTGTGACCATACCTGGGATCCACTTGTCCTCCCAAACCGATATAGTAGAACCATCTCCCACTCTGGAGATTAAACCTGTCTTCAGGGCATCCCTTCCCGCCACAATTGCCTTCCAAGTTGCCGAGGCTGACTTGGGAACTGGAGCGTGCATGAAATCGGTATCCGGAAAGTAACGGCCCTTGAGAACTCTCGCACAAAGCGAATTTGGGTTGGTGATGAAACGCCACCCATGCTTGCCCAGCATACCTAGGTTAAAAAGATGCGGGTCTCGAAACCCCATCCCACCCTCGCACTTGGGTTTAGATAAATCCTTCCAGGAAACCCAATGCATTGCTTTTTTATCAAGAGAGATACTCCAAAAATATTTTGCCATGGGATAAGTGAGACTCTTGCAAACTTTTTTGGTAAGAAGGAAAGTGCTCATGGGATAAGTGGGGATAGACTGAATTACAGACTTGAGCAATGTTTCCCGTCCAACACATGCAAGCAATTTTTCCGACCACCCTTGCATCTTCCCACGAGCTCTCTCACTAATATGATCGAAGGTACCACTGGTGATACATCCAACCGCAGTGGGGAGCCCCAAGTATCTCTCACTGAAAGCCTTGACTTGGATATTCAAGGTCGACATCAAATCTTGCCTGATGGTGTCCGGGGTATTGGTGCTGAAATAAATAGAGCTTTTGTCCCGGTTCACACACTGGCCCGAGGCATCCTCAGAATTTTGTTCAGACGCAAAGCACTTGCAGCCCTTGCATTAATGACGATTAGACTGTCGTCTGCAAACAGAAAATGAGAGACCCAGGGTGATCTATAGCTCACTCTTAGTCCCCAATCAATGTATCCATCATTGTAAAACTTCAATAATGAGGAAAAACCTTCTGCACAAAGCAGAAACAGGTATGGAGAAACTGGATCACCTTGTCGAAAACCCCGAGTTGGGGTGAAGAATGGAAGAAGCTCTCCATTAACCCGAACCGAAAAACGAACCGAGGTGACACACTTCATTATCAGGCGAACGAAATTAATGCTGAAGCCCAGACGAGATAGAATCGCCTCGAGGTAGTGCCACTCCACCCGATCGTAAGCCTTCATCATGTCTAGCTTGACTGCACAAGAAAAGTTCTTTCCTTTCTTCCTTCTTCTCATCGTATGTATACTTTCATAAGAAACAAGTACATTATCCGTGATGAGACGACCAGGAACAAAAGCACTCTGCTCTTCACTAATAATATCATCCATAATGTATCGCAAGCGATTAATAATAACTTTGGACGCAATCTTATAAAGGACCGGGCACAAAGCAATAGGACGATATTGTGAAATCGACTGTGGGTGCCGCACCTTGGGGATAAGAGTGATGGTGGTATCGTTCAACCCCGACGGTAGCTCGCCCCCATTCAGAAAGTCTAGTACTGCCAAAGTCACGTCATTGCCGAGAAAGTCCCAATGCCGCTGATAAAACCCTGCAGTAAAGCCGTCAACACCAGGGGCCTTCGATGGAGCCATTTGGAACAACACCACTTTGACCTCATCTGCGGTGTATGGTTTGGTAAGATCATCATTCATGCCCTGTGTCACTTTGACGGGCACATGAGATAATAAGTCGCTAGCATGAGTAAAACCCTGCGTTTGATACAAGTTCTGGTAGAAAGCTAGCACCTCAGCCTTGTCCTCACTTTCAGTTCCACATACTGTACCATCTACACGGCGTAAGCCATGTATCTTGTTCATTCTCTTGCGATGGGCAGCTTGTGCCTGAAAGTAGGAAGTGTTCCGATCGCCCTCGAGGAGCCATGGAACCCGTGAACGCTGGCGAAGCCACACCTCCTCTTGGTGAAGCGCTTCCTTCAGCTTCTTGACAGTACTTTTCTCCTCATCTGTTGGTCCCAGCCCCATGGTAGAACACCTGATGCGGTCTAATCTCTTTTGAAGTTTCCTGACCGTGCGTGCCAAACAACCAAATTCCTTTGAACCCCATGGCTCAAGAATAGACTGAAGGGACCCCAAGGCCGATGCAATCCCCTGGAGCCCTGGCGTGTGTTGAATTCCCCGCCAAGTATCGCGCACCAGGCGATCGTAATCCGAATGCGTCTGCCATACGTTCTCATAATGAAATTGTTTCTTAGCCCATGGCCCGTAAGATAGCATATCCTTGATTTCAGCTATGACAAAACAGTGATCAGACTCAACAGACGGGAGATGTCTAACCCGTATATGTTGAAAAAGTTGCTGAAAATCTTCATTCCCAAAAGCTCGGTCTAGGCGTGCCTTTACATTAGCTTCACCTGCTTGCTGATTGTCCCACGTATATGGCGTACCCGACCAGCCTAAATCTTGCATGGAAACCTCATCCATAACAGTCCGAAACGCTCGCATGTGTGTTTCCGATCTTGCTATTTTGCTAAAGTGTTCGGATGCATAGAGCGTTTCATTAAAATCCCCCATACACAGCCATGTTGCATGGGGTATAGTAAAGAGAGTGCACGGGAGCTGCCAGCTTCACCATGATCTGAAGCTCTCGGCGCCCCGTAAAAACCAGTAAACCTCCAAACCGATGAACTCTGATTGTTACTATGAACCACCACATCAATGTGACACTTGCTGAAATTTTTCAACTCAACAGTCACATCACGTGACCAAAACAGACCAATGCCACCACTTAGGCCAACACTGTCGACTGCAAAACACCCTCCAAAACCGAGAGTGTACTTCAAAGCCTCAACTCTTTTAGCTTGAATTTTCGTTTTCATCACAAAGAGAAGAGTGGGTCCTTCTAGCTTCACTATACTACGAAGCTCGCGAACTGCCTCGGGGTTCCCAAGCCCCCGGCAGTTCCAGCTCAAGCATGTCATTATGTCGGGCAGGACCGCGGCGCGGTCTATGCCGAATTCTCTGGTGTGGGCTTCTTTTTCTTTGGGTCCCGTACAAAGTCATCACCTTCCACTTCATTGCTAGCAGAAGTCTCACCATCCTTGCCAACAGTTTCATCTCCGTTGGCTGTACTCGGTTCCCCATCTGTGAGCAGCAAGGTTTTCACCACCAGTCTGTATACTTGGTTCGGAGCATCTTTCCTCTTTGGTGGTGGCCTATGCTTAATCGGGGAAATCACCTCTTCCCCCGGCTCCTTATTGGTGCTTGAGTTTCTAGTCGTTGGCTTGTTGCTGGCACCCTTCTTTGGATCCTTGGAAGAATTTTTCACTACTCGGTGACTTCCGAGACTCGTCAGGAACTCGTAATTTTGGGCCAAACGGGAGCTCTCCATTCTCGTCCCTAGAACCAGGAGTTGGGCAATACAAGTCTGAGTGCCCTAACCTACCACAGGAGAAACAGAAGTAAGGTATATTTTCATACTGGATATCGTACATATCTACCTTCTTCCTCCTGGCAGAATCTATCAGGATCCAACGCCTGATCGGCTTTGCAACATCGATGGAAATTCTCGCTCGCAGAAACCCACCATTGTGGTCAAATTTAACTGAAAGAGCGTTCTTGTCTATCTATTGAGCTATTGGCTTCCACCATGCCTCATCATCCAAATTGTACGGCGGGTTAACAACCCTTGCCCATACTTGCAACTTATCAAACTTCACCTCATCCGGCCTCATGCAGTCATCAAATTCCGCTAGCACCACCGCATTCTTATTGATATGCCATGGGGATCCCCCCCCCAAACACGATCCCTATCTCTCTGGTTCTCAAACTCTGCCACAAAGATGTTAATTCCGGCAGATCTGAACTGAAGACCTCGTGGATTTCCCCATGCCGGCCGCAAGGCATTGGTGATAGTCTGGATATGGAGTTGATTACGGTGTAGCACCTTACCAGCCAACAGCCACTTCACCGGTCCGTCCTCGATGCGATCATCAAGTATCAAAGGAGTCGCCTCTTCCTCGGAGATATCAAGTTTCCCTAGAGCTTCCTCCAGTTGTTTCCTGGCCGCGCGACCCGCGAGAGGGTCGTTCTCCAGCTCCGCCCCCGCCGCAGAGTTGGATCCTGCCATGCGCAAGTACTCCTCCCCCCCCCCCCTCCCCCCCCCCCCCCCCGACGGATCTCTCGCACCGGCGATAGATCACCGGACGAAGGCTGTTTCCACGTCCAAACCCTAATCGCCTCCAGCGTCGCCAGGGGGTTTAGGGTTAGGGGGGGAAACTCAAGCATCCCTATTGATTTCTTTACGGACATGCGTAGTAGTACTACGTCCTAGCTCACTTGATCTTGGAATTGAAGGGAGCAGTTTTACCTTTGGTCTAGGTGTGTAGGTGCGTATGATTATGTAGATGGATCGTAGTGGGGGCGCCTTACTGTATGTAACAATCCTTCACGTCACGTATAGACATCCAAGCCGTCTTGCCCACAATCTCCGCCGTAGCTGTTGGGGTTTGCTGGCCGGGCGTTGGAGAAATAGCAAGTTAACAACGATTGATCATACAACGGGGAAAGGGCTATCGGTAAGTAGAGATTTTTACGGGGTCTTGACGGCCTGCTAAATTACAGACACCTTCATTCTCTCTCCTGGTTCTCCCTCCTCCACCTAATAAAAAATCTTACCGTGGCATGGGTTACAGACGACTGAGTAGATGCCGTTGTACATGCCCTTATATTGTAGAATCAGCTCCTCGGTGTGTGCTATCCGGCGAGAACTGCTCTGATGACTTAAGAGCAATTCCAACAAGGCGATTCATTTTGTCTGCTGGCGTCCGTTTAGGTCGGCGCGGACACAAAAGCGGCCTAACGCGCCGACCCAAAGGGACGAGTGTTCGCTTGGCGTCTGCATGCCGACCCATTTTTGATCCATTTCTTAGCCGGATTTACGTTGCCGCGGACACAAGATGGACGCGCGCGCCTATTCCTTTCCCTGGGCCCGCCAATCGGTGACAGCCACCATCATTTCCCTCCATTTTCCCCAAAACCCTCCGCCCACGTGCGCTCCCGCCCCACACCCGTCATGGACGACGACCTCGACCTCGACGCCGCCGCCGGCCTCGCCTCTCTTGCCTCATCCGGCATGATGACCACCCCCTCCGGCAAAGGTAATAATTATCAATAAGATTTTTGAGACACAACTGCAAACATGTACACAACAAATCATGATGTGCCTTCAGTGACAAACGGGAAAATATCCTATGATACCATGTATCACATGATATCATGATACCATGTCACAAAGATCAAATTTAAACGTTTCAAAAAATCTGAATTTTCTTGTGAATGTTCACAAGACATGTCTAATCCCCAAGAAATTCAGATCCAAATACGAAATACACGAGAAATAAAAATGTATAAATTCTGCATGAATAGTGTCACGCAAATACAAAAATGATACTATTCACATGTGGATTTCTCTTTTTTTGTTTCTCCATGTATATTTCGATTTTGGATTTGAACTTTTTAGGGGTTGTAGACACATGTCTTGTAACATTCATAATTTTTTTTGAAACATAGAAATTTGAATTTGGAAACATAGTATCATGGTACAAAACTGCCTCACATACGATCAATTATCATACAATTTGTATGACAAGAGACAGGCCCGTTTACTGAGGTTTGGGCCCACCACACCAGACGAGTCTTGTCATACAAAGATCATACAGAATTTGATCCGGGAGCAACTAGTTAACGAGCGCTCCTTCGGGAGCCTCGCAACGATCAGCGCCACTTGGCGCGCTCTCAGCCATTCGCCATGTGTCGCGCTCTGGACGCTCCCTTCGGGTTTTGTTTTTTTTATTTTTCCGCACGCGTTTTCGGCTTTTTAAACGGTTTTTTTCGGTTTTTTCGACGTTTTGGTTTTTCTCCTGTCTTTCTTAGCTTTTCGATCAAAAAAAATTTGGGAAATTTTTTTTTCACGAAACAAACGCGTTTTATTTTTATTTTCTTTCGTGAAAGTCACGGTTTTTCTTTCGCGAGAGGTACGGTTATGCTTTAGCGAGAGTCACGGTCGTGCCTCTCGGAAACAAAAAAAACGCGCTTTCTGTTTTTTTTCTTTCGCGAGAGTCACGGTTTTGCTTTCGCGAGAGGCACGGTTGTGCTTTCGCGAGAGTCACGGCCGTGCCTCTCGAAAAGGGAAAAACAAAACGCGTTTTCTGTTTTTTTTAGTTCGTGAGAGTCACGGTTTTGCTTCCGTGAGAGGCACGGTTGTGCTTACGCGAAAGTCACGGCCGTGCCTCTCATAAAGGGAAAAAATACGTGTTTTCTATTTTTTTTTCTTTCTCGAGAGGTACGGTTGTGCTTTCGCGAGAGTCAAGGTCGTGCCTCTCGGAAAACAGAAAAAAAACGCGTTTTCCGTTTTTTTTCCTTACACAAGAGTCACGGTTTTGCTTTCGCGAGAGGCACGGTTGTGATTTTGCGAGAGGCACGGGCGTGTCTCTTTCGGAAAGGGAAAAAAACCGTGCTCCTAGTTTGGTTTTTTCGTGAAAAAAAAGTTTGTCAATATCTATCAACATGGGATCTAGTTTGAAGATCTCGACGCGAGGAATCCAATGATGAAAACGGTTCAAGATTTGGACGCATGGTTTAAGAGATAAATGTTTTGAATAAACAAATCTACGAAAAAAGGGAAAACTCCCGGATTGCGACAAGTGGTGTGCTGCATGTGCGCCACTTGTCATGACCTAAAAAAATGGAGTGTTATTTGCAACGAGTACTTCTTAATTAGTGATTTCAATTACTCCTTAATTAGTGATTTTGATTTGATAATACGTATAGCAGCTCTCATCATGGTATCATGTGATATCTTCCCCAAACGGCCAACTGTGGGATGAGAAAAAATAGCACAACTAATTTCAAAGGAAGCATATGCGAAATCACGGGTGAGCTGGCATCGTGCACCGTCGTACTGCAGGTGGATCCGTTGGATAAATTGATAGTATGTTTTGGGGGAAGAACCGAGAAAAGAAGAAAAAGCAGATTTCCGTGTTGACTACACGTCTACACTACACAGAAGTCATCCATCCTTACTGCCCTTGGCTTTCATGCTTGCTGCGCTGGAAAAGCCCAGCCACGGCCTGTCAGCTTCTACTAGTGTGCTCTGGGCCCTTGCAAAATGAAATTCTTCTCTCAAAGCATCTCCAGTCGTTCAGCCCCACAGGACACTGAAAAAGAGCGCCCTGAGATGAATCGACGCTAGATCGGCCTCTAGGGCGACCTAGCTTCCAGCCACGCCCCAGGCGCCCCCCAACCCGCGGCAAATTCAAACATAGTCATTCCCGCTCATAAAATAGACGCCAAAAATCCGGCGATCATGCGGCCACAGTTCGACGATCGAATAAAAAGTTCGGCGTTCAAAAAGAAAGGACGTGCGTGCAGCGCATCAGACGACAAGGTCGGCCTCTGGCGTCGGCGGAGTCGGCGTGCGCGGGCTTGGCGGGGTCAGAGCTTCTTCTGTGCTGGGCGGCGTCGGCGTAGCTTTTGTGCTGGGCGGCGTCGGCGTGGCTTCTGTGCTGCGGGGAGTCGTGGAGGCATCATCGCTCGGGCTTGGCGGCGTGGGCATAGGAGTTGGAGGCGCCGTCGACGGCAGCTGGTTCAGGATGAGACCACGCTCCGCCAAGTACCACGCCTTGACCGCCTCGTCGTTGCTCTGAAGCATGTCCGCCCCGCCCAACAGGAAAGCCAGGTCGGTGTTCCTCTTCTTCGTGGTGACGTTGGTCCGGAGTAGGTCGAGCTTGACGGCGCTGCTCGTCATCAATGCCGACCATCGCGCCTCGATCTTCTCTTCATGCAGGACGGCCCGGGCCTGTGCGTCAGCGAGGCAATGCTCGATGGACTCCTGCACCCGCGTGGTAGCCGCGTCGACGTGTTTCGCCTTCTTGGCCCATTTGTTTCCGTCCGGCCGCCCCTCTGACGCGCCCGCCGTCGGCGCGTCCGGCTTGTAGGTCTCCTTGGCCTTGTCGAGGGCACGCCAGACTTCCGCCCACTTCTCGAACTTGTCAATGCGCTTGTAAACATAGAGGTACTTGAACTCTTGGTCGCGGTTGCCTAGGCGATACAAGGCGAACATGCGCACCAGCTACGCGGAGGAACAAACAGTTGGCGGGCGCGCACGGCGAATAGAAGCGGGAGACCGGCGTGCCGTACCTGATCCTCGACGTTGGCGCCGCTCTCCGGGCGAGCCGCGATCTCCTCGAGATTCCATGCCATTTGTTGCACGCCGCCTGGATGAGCCCCCAATGATTCGCCATTGCCTTCGCCTCGCGCTGCATGTAGACGCCTTTAAAGTAGGGGTCGACGAGTTTGCGCTCGTCGAACTCGGCCTTGATGCGCTCCTGGTATGTCTCGATACTCTGGTTTGTGCCGATGGTCGGGTCGAGGCAGACGACTTTCCACGCTTCGGCGAGGCATTCCTGTTCCTTGGACGTCCACTTAATGCGCGGCTCGCCGGTCCTGGCCGCCCCTTCTTCTTTTTGCGCCTCCTCGCCGGGACAGTCGCCGGCTCCTCCTCCTCGTGCTCCTCCGGCTCCTCCTCGCCGTACTCGAGCTCGCCGTCCATGCCACCGCTGAGGTCCACCGTGTCGTCTTGGGTAGCGAACCCGGGGGACGCGGCGGCCACGGCCGAGCCTGTCGTGATGATGTCGTCCATGTCGGCGTTAGTCTCGTCGGTGTCGCCGAGGTGCAACGTGGAAGCTTATGAGAAGGGCAGCGCGCCACGGCGGAGAGGGGGCGTCGGGGAGCACGCGTAAGCCGGCGGCGAGTAGTTGTATGGAGGGTACTGCACGCCGGCGAAGGCGGGCGAGGTCGTGCGCTGGGTTGGGTGTCCATAGGGAAGGTGACGTTGGGGTTGAATCCACCGTGCGCGTCCCCGTCAACGTAGCCCGGCGACGGCGTGCATCCCCATAGTTGCGGCGATGACGAGAAGCCGGACAGAGAGCCGACGCTTTGTTGGCTCCAGGGTACGTACTGGGCGTGGCCGCCTGGTGGATTCATCATCCCCAAGCGAATCGCCTCGGCCTCGGCTTGGTCCGCCGCAGCGGCACGCGCCGTTGTCACGGGCCTTCTTGGCGATTGCCCTGTTCCGCCGGTCGGCAGTGACAGCCTCCCGTCGCTGAACTTCCGCCCTCCACTCGGCGTTTGTCATGCCCGGTGGCTTGGACGGCGGCACCCTCGGCTTTCTCTGCTTCGGTTGGGCGACGGAAGCGGTCGCGATGGTCGCAGCGCGGGGGATCACGTACTTCTTCGGCGACATGGCGGTGACTGGGAGGCGAGCGGGAGGGAGATTGGCGGGAGGAAAGGAGAGAATCAGAGGAAAGTGAGGGGCGAGGGCGGAAAGAAACGGCGAGAAGAGGCTCTCGACTCACCGACAGAGCGGCCCACACCCCTTTTCGCTTGTGCCGGCGCCCCCAGGCGCGTCCCAGCGCGCCGGGTTCGGCCTAGGTCCGCCGGCACCAGTTTCGGCCCGAGCCGACGAAAAACGGGCTACTGGGGGCGCGACTGGGCCGAATTTTGGACGTCGACACGGCAAAAACGTTTGGGGAGGGCTTGTTGGGGCCACGGCTGGAGATGCTATCAGTACTCTGCTTTACCAATCGTCTTAGAGGTGGGCTGAGACAAATCAATCACCTTTAGTTTGTGCACCTCATGTCATTGGACAGATTAAGCTGTTGATGTCAGAAGATAGGGAGTAGTACATATTTGTTCAGATTACAGAATATCGCTGGCGATGATGCGTTGGCCAAAGTTAGCTACAGCTTCTCACCACCGTGTGGCCAAACTCATGGCCACGCCAACTTATGGTGCTGCCGGCCTGGTGTATGAGGACGTCGTCGTATAAATGCCACTATCAGTCTGTCATCCTGCCCTGTCAAACGAGGGAGACGGGTCAAAAAGACGACGCTCAACAAGTCAAGAACCATGGTGTTTGCAGGAAACCACCCACTGATGGCCCTGCAATGAAACCCTGAGAGCAACGGACAACTGCACTCCAGTACGACACTACTCCACATATTAACCCCCCATACCCCAGCACACGAGATCCAGATGCAAAGCAAAATGCGATCTGCCTCAACACCCCTGCTCTGCCTTTGCCTCCTCGTCTTGCCATCATGTCCCCTTCTCTTGCAACGAGCGCACGCAGCAGCACGTCATGGTGGCATATCACTCATGTCCCAACAGAAGGCCCTCCTCCACTGGAAATCAACGCTCGCAAACCCAGCAGCGGAGATGAGCTCCTGGCGGGACACCAGCAGCAGCAGCGGCGGCCTGTGCAACTGGACGGGGATCATGTGCACGGCCGTTCGCCATGGCCGCAGCATGCCCTGGGCCGTGACCAGCATCTCCCTGCCAGATGCCGGCATCCATGGCAAGCTTGGTGAGCTCAACTTCACAGCTCTCCCATTCCTCACATATATCGATCTAGGCAACAATAGCCTCCGTGGTCCAATACCGCCTAATATCAGCTCGCTATCATCCCTCTCAACCCTTGACCTTAGCTTCAATCAGCTCAGAGGCCACATACCGCACGAGATCGGCGAACTGGCTAGCCTCACCATACTTGACATCTCCTTCAATAACCTAACAGGACATATCCCTGCGTCCCTAGGCAACCTGACAGTGTTGATTTACCTTGTTATCCACCAAACCATGGTCTCAGGTCCCATTCCAAACGAGTTAGAGAGGCTTGTCAGCCTGCAGGGTTTACAGCTAAGCAACAGCGCCTTAAGTGGTAACATACCCGCAACTCTTGCAAACCTGACCCAGCTAAATGTTCTGTTACTGTACGGTAACAAACTGTCGGGGCCGATACCCCATGAGCTAGGCAAGCTAGCCAAGCTGCAATTCCTTCAACTTGATGAAAATAAACTAACCGCTCAAATCCCTTTCTCCATATCCAATCTAACTATGTTAAATGAACTCTCTCTCGTCAAAAATCAAATCACAGGTTCCATCCCCGCTGAAATAGGAAGGCTAGTCATGTTAAACAAACTTGATCTCTACCAAAATCAAATAACAGGAACGATACCTCCAGAAGTAGGCAACCTCACTCAGCTGAACATACTTCGTGTCTATAAAAATCGACTAACGGGTTCTATACCCCCAGAACTAGGCATCCTGGTAAATCTCTCGAATTTGGACCTATCAGCCAACCAAATCGCTGGCTCTATTCCTGCCAGCTTAGGAAACCTTACTAATTTATTAATATTGTCCCTTTTTAGAAATCAGATAACAGGCACCATCACACAGGAAATTGGCAATTTGGTGAACCTCCGAACATTGTTCTTGGACGAGAATAAAATTTCTGGCTCAATACCCAAAACATTTGGAAACCTACAAAACATCCAACGTCTGAACATGAATGATAACAAATTAACGGGATCTCTTCCTCAGGGATTTGGAGATCTCAAGAACATAGTCGGCCTTAATCTGGCTGATAACTCCCTTTCTGGACCTTTGCCTATGAATATATGTACCGGCGGCAGTCTCAGAGCTTTTGTAATGTCTCTGAATATGTTCAATGGCTCAGTTCCATGGAGCTTAAAGACCTGTACAAGTTTGACTGGACTTCACCTTAACGGAAACCAACTGACAGGAGATATATCTCACCATTTTGGAGTTTACCCACAACTTAGGCACATATGGTTGACATCCAATAGACTCTCTGGGAGCATTGCACCAAAGTGGGGAGACTGCCCCCAACTAAAGGAATTCAAGCTAGGACAAAACATGATTACTGGTCAAATACCTCCCACCCTATCAAAATTATCCAATTTGGTAGACCTAACACTCGATTCTAACCACATAACTGGTTGGATTCCACCAGAGTTTGGAGATTTGAAAAATCTTTATATCTTGAATCTGTCACTCAATCAGTTATCAGGCCCTGTACCTTTGCAGTTGGGGAAGTTGAGAAATTTAGGACACCTTGACCTATCTGAAAACAGTTTGAGTGGATCAATACCAGAGGAATTGGGAAGCTGCATAGAACTATTGTTCTTGAAGATCAACACCAGCAACTTCACTGGAAAATTGCCTGGTGCAATTGGAAATTTAGCAAGCCTACAGATGATGTTAGATGCCAGCAATAACAAACTTGAAGGTGTCTTGCCAAAAGAACTTGGAAAGTTGGAGATGCTGGAATTTCTTAATTTATCCCATAACCAGTTCAGTGGAAGCATTCCGTCCTCCTTCGCAAGCATGGTGAGCCTATCGACGCTTGATGTGTCCTACAACGACTTGGAAGGACCACTCCCAATAGGACATGCACTTCAAAATGCTTCAATAAATTGGTTTCTTCACAATAAAGCTCTGTGCGGTAACTTCTCTGGACTGCTACCTTGTTACTCAACTCCAGCATCTGGTCGCCATAAACAAAAGATACAAAGTTTCCTCCTGCCAATTGTTCTTGTTGTGGGGTTTTCCACCATTGCTGCAATTGTTATCATTGCAATTCTTATACGTAGCAAGAAAAAGAAACAACAAAGTGGTGCTACAGATGAGGGGAGGAACATGTTCTCTGTTTGGAATTTTGATGGACGACTAGCATTTGATGATATTATCAGGGCAACAGAAAATTTTGATGACAAGTACATCCTTGGAGCAGGAGGACATGGAAAAGTCTACAAGGCACAACTCGAAGACGGGCAGCTAGTTGCTGTAAAGAAATTCCATCCAACAGAAGAAGAGTTGATTGATGAGAGAGGATTTCACAGTGAAATGGAAATCTTAACACAGATTCGACAAAGAAGCATTGTCAAACTCTATGGATTTTGCTCCCATCCAACGTACAAGTTTCTTGTCTATGATTACATTCAGCGTGGAAGTCTCCACACGATTTTACAAGATGAGGAATTAGCCAAGGGATTGGATTGGCATAAGAGAACTGCCCTTATAAATGATATTGCCCAGGCAATATCATATTTGCAGAATGACTGTAGTCCTCCTATAATTCATCGAGATATCACAAGCAACAACATCCTGCTTGATACAAATTTTAAGGCTTATGTCTCAGATTTTGGTACAGCAAGGATTTTGAAGCCTGATACATCAAACTGGAGTGCACTAGCAGGGACATATGGCTACATTGCTCCTGGTACAGATATGCCTCCCTTTGACATAAAACTATTTCTATCTCTTCCTTTATCCGCTTTTATGGTTCCATAGCTTCTTGTTTACACTTTCTTGTAGCATAATAATTGTATGTATCCATTGACTTCTAATGCTGATCCTTGTCTTTGGTGCAGAGTTGTCATACACTTCTGTTGTGACAGAGAAATGTGATGTGTACAGCTTTGGTGTGCTTGTGCTAGAGGTGTTGATAGGGAAGCATCCAAGAGATCTACTCCAACATCTTGCCTCATCAACAGAGCCATATACTCTAGTCAAAGAAATCTTGAACCAACGGCCTTTAGCACCAACAACAATAGAAGAGAAAAACATAGTTTTCCAAATCAAGGTAGTATTTTCTTGCTTGAAAGCTTCCCCTCAAGCAAGGCCAACAATGCAGGAGATCTACCAGATGCTCATCCATTATGAATCTTCCATTTCAGTGTGAAGACAACATGTTGTAGATACATTCGATGAACTATGGGATGCATAAGCATGGTAGGGATGATTACCTCTCCGTTTGTTGTAATGAATAGCAATACAGCTGATTTCCGGCAAAATCTAGCAATATAGTTGTTGGGGACACTTTCTGAGGCCAGGCATAAAAAATGCAGGTTTATCTCCAATAAATGCAATCGACACTAAGTGCATTTTTAAACCATTGTAGTATTCCAGTAGTGTTTTTGCAAGAGGTAATATGCAAGTTCCTTACTGAACAAGTGGTTGAATATCTTCCACTTGAACTTCTTTCACTGTGATTCCTGACCCTTGTGCATTCACTATGATTTTGTTGTATAACGCAGCCGATGTAGCTTACAATATCTAAGTGAGAAAACAACCATTGCTTAACTGCAAATTTACATACTGTAAAACAGGTGCATTATGTGACACAGTAAAATTATGTAAAATATTTTAGTCCTCGAGAGAAAAGGAACAAAATACATGTATTACATGATTGGCGAGACAACAAAAATAAAGTGAACAGAAACTCACCAATTGCCAATGCTGCTTATTCTCTGCCTCTCTGGTGGTGCAGATGGCATGATTAGCATGGCAACAAAATGGACTGACTTTAGCACACACAAAAATATAGGCTATGAATAGGAATCTTAATTGGCGAGCAAACTTTTTTTTATTAACACAGGCGTACAATGGTCAGTGACATTGCTATCTGTACTGCTACTTAGCCATTCCCCTAGCTAGCTTGTTGCTCCTCTCAGTTATTCCAGTTCTGTGTAATTTTCTCTCTATACAGTTTTGTTATCTCTTTGTGTACTCTGTTTTTCTTTGGAAAAATTGTTTTTCAAAGAAATTATTGTATCCCCAATTTAACACCACCCCTCTCCACCCTTCTGGTCGATATTTGATCCTATAATGAAGAGGAGGAAGTTTGCCTTGATGGGCAGGTGGTACCTCGGAAGGACACCTTTCGATATTTGCAGTCAATGATGCAGAAGGATGATGACATCGATGAAGATGTGAGCCATCGAATCAAATTTGGATGGATGAAGTGGCATCAAGCTTCTGGCGTTCTCTATGATAAGAGAGTGCCACGAAAGTAAAAAAATGTAGGTTTTATAGGACCGCGATTCGACCTGCAATGTTGTATGACATTGAATGTTGGCCAACTAAATGACAACGTGTCCAACAGCTAGGTGTAGCAGAGATGAACATGTTGAGATGGATATGTGCCCACACAAGAAAGGATTGGGTCCATGATGATGATATACTTGATAGAGTTGGGGTGACACCAATTGAAGAGAGGCTTGTCCAACATCGTCTGAGATGATTTGGGCATATACAACACAGGCCTCCAGAAGCGTCATAGCGGATGGGTAGGCGTGTTGATAATGTCAAGAGAGGTCGGGATGGACCAAACTTGACATGAAAGAAGTCCGTAAAGAGAGATCTTAAGGACAAGAATATCACTTAAGATTTAACCATGGAGAGGGGTGCGTGGAAGTTAGTTATCCTAGTGCCAGAACCATGACTTGATTTCGATAACTATGGGTTTCAACTCTAGCCTACCTCAACTTGTTCGGCACAGGCTTTGTTGTTCTTGTTGTAGTATTTTGAGTGGAAAATTCTAAATATGCTTCCATTGTATGTGTCTGATTGCATCACACTTGACCGATCACAATCAGTCAAATGCTTTTGTAGCTAAGCTGACGAACAAATAAAACATGCACAAGGTCCGTCTTTTCGGAATCAATGCAGATATCTGAGGAACACTGCAAGAACAATAAAACTTCATCGAAGCAGAACGATGCAAACGAGGCAGTTGTCGGTAATCAATGTATATATGTTACTACCATATGATTTGCATATGTGTTACTATCATATGAAATACTGTAGACTGTACATCATAAAGTAAAATTGCGACTGGGATTTGTCCGAAGGCATAGATGGTGACATTATTGAAAGAGCAGTTTCCTACTACATGTTGAATTTCACATACAAAACAACATGAGTGTCTTGAGAATGAAATGTTACAATGCTCACTCACTAATGTTGCAGACTGACATGAATTTTTGAACTGCGTTGTGGTACTGAGTTCCCTGCAGAAATTGTAAAAGAGGTGGTTGGATACAGGAGGCAGCGCCGATACTAGCAAGTACTACTTCAGAGGTGGAAACTGGAACATAGGACAAAGTTAGTACCTCCCAGTAGAGTTGGTTGCAGTCAGTGCACTTCCAGAACTCCATATTTCGGTTGAAGAGGCATGAGGGGATGACCTGAAAACCTTTGGAGGCTTCTATGGCTTCCTCGAGCGTTAATGGTTTCTGAATGAAACTTCCGTTGCACTTTGTACATCTCGACATTAATCGGTCCTCAGAGATCTTTAACTGGAAGGTGTCAATCACCTGCAACAAGCAAGTTAAACAGACGAATCAGCGGGCTTCCGAATCTCTTTCCGCCCTTCCCTTATTGCACAATGCACAAATATAAATACTAGAAAAAGATTCTGTCTCAGGCTCCCCTATCACTCTCTCGCCTCCTTGGCAAAGCTAGTGGCCAAGGGTGCGTCCACTCCTCACCCTACGGTCCCTACCATCCCTTCCCCTTTCCGCTGCCTCCATGGGTAAGGGCGGCAGCGCAGAGCCCAATACATTCTTGTCAATCCATCACTGTCGCATCTGACTTCTCAGCATGGACTGCTTGGATACGTAGCTGCGGGATGCTCAGAGAACTTGTGTTCAAGTGGCAGGGTGCAACCAGAGTCCACTAACAGCTGCAGGGGTGTTGTAAGGCCAGACGAGTGCGTCGGCGGTGGGGTCTGGCTGTCAGGGCGGTTTGCAGAGTTGGAGGGCAACATGTTTTTTTAAATTCTTTTTACTGTACTCCTTGTTAATCAATGAAATAGGCAAAGCTTTTCCCTCTCTTTTTTTTGCGAGTTTTTTTGCCTCGGTTTTAAAAGTATGTACTCCCTTCGTTCCTAAATATTTGTATTTCTAGAGATTTCAACAAGTGACTACATACGGAGCAAAATGGGTACACTCTAAAATGTGTATATACATCTGTATGTGGTAGTCCATTTGAAATCTCTAAGAAGACAAATATTTAGGAACGGAGGGAGTAGTAGATAGAGATACAAGTAAATGACTAAATCAAAAGTGACAACTGCTAGAGAAGTGACAACTGCCAGAGTATCACATGTAAACAGTGATCTTTGGTTTTATTACTTCAAGTCATTGCTTCTAGATGTTTCATGAGCATTGATCTATTTCCACATTATTTTTCAAGTCAACACTTACAATATTACATCGGTTCCTTTGTTAACTTGTCTTTTTGGACGTGGCATGGTCTCCAGTATGCTCGTTTGTGGCTTTGACCATTACTTTCTGTATTTGCATTTGCTTTTCATAGGATTTCTGTATTTACATGCTAGTAAATGTTATAAAAAATACAGTGAGACAAAAGCATTTTTATGACAAATCTAGTAGTATCATACGCAAATAACAACTTCAAACACTTTGACTAGTTTTTGAATATTAGTGGTTGAGGTTTTAAAATGTTGTTTGTGCACAAAATCTAAAAAGGAGTGGGCAAATACTAAGGAAAGAAATGTTTTCATCCATAAAGGCCAATTTACACTAATTTCCAGAAGTTCATGCAGACAGATCAAACTGAAGATGGAAAATATCAAAATAAGCACATACCTCAGCCAGTTGATCATGTTTGAGCAGGCTTTTCACTCTGTATACTTGATTAGTCGCCAAATACTGATACTTTATGAGTTTGGCATCTCGTGTTAGTAATATTCTTCCTTCCTTGTAGATTTGATCTAATAATTCCCTAAAGTTGAGTAGAAAAAAATAAAAAAAATAAATTAACAAAAAAAATCCCTTAATAAGAAACTACATTAGGAGTATTGAAAGTATAGGGGAAGACCTTGGTTGAGGTTTTTTACAAGATGGAGTGGCAGCATCTAATCCAACACATCTCAAGTGCTTAGCTAGACCCTCAATCTGTTGAGTTTTGTTCACATCAAATCTAGCAGCCTTTACAAATAGAGAACAAAATGGGTACTTGACTAACATATAAGGTGGTAAAATCTGTCATACTTCGTGTTCATCTTATACAATGGTATTTTAAGAAACAAACAAAATCCACACTCTTGTCGAAGATGGTGAGATTAGGAAAACTGTTACCATCACATCACACAGAAACTTTGGGTATCCATCTCCACCAACGGAAGGATCCCATGGAGGGGGACCCATCCATTCAGTATTGTAATCAAACTTCTCTTTGCACTTGGCATCACTCGACAGCTTTTGCTTTTCTTTTCGTCTTGAGGAACGGGCTTTTGTATCTGACTCTGTCAACAAAATCCTGTCGCTGTACTTCGTGATGATGGATGTCGAATACCCATCAAAGCAAATGTCATTTCCTGACGATGAACATTCACTTGCCCTTTGTGAGCAATGTTCATCTGAAGCTTCAGCCGTTGGTGAACATTTTTCTGCAGTAGTAATAAATAATGCAAAAATTGTTAGTGGTTAAATCTTCTTGGCTCTTATTAATGATAAGCACTTAAAACTCTCATGAGAAAATAATATTTGCATACAAGAAATGCAAAGAAAAGAACACTAAATTCCCATGATCAAATCAGTTGCGTTAAGAATGACAAAGGTACCTTCAATGCTGACCTTCTGATGGAACAAATCAAATATATATAGCAAGTAGTAGGCATCTGATGCAGCATATTGTATTTGCCCTTCGCTCAAGGGTCGGCATGACCAATCGCTACATTGGAGTTCCTGGTGCAAAAAATAAGGATAACAACTGGGTAAACCCTTAAAATAATAGGGACAATTCCATTTCTGCCCCTAATTTTGAACCCACTACTCACATTTACCCCTAATTTTCAGACCTACTCAGTTTTGCCCCTATTCCGTTGTGTGGTGTTATAGAAATACCCCTGAGCGATGTTTCCTTCAGGTCTTCTCTACTTTCTAACCTTTGCAACATTCCTCTGTAGTTGCCAGTGCTTTCAGTTCTTTTGTAGCATCCCAAGCATCTCCATGTATGGCAGTTCCTATATTTTGGTGTTTATGTTTTCAGGGAGAATAATTATTTTCAGGAATGCTACAAAAGAATAGAAAGCACTGGCAGCTACAGAAGAACATTGCGAAGCATAGAAAGCAGAGAAGGCCTGACAAAAATGTTGCTCAGGGGTATTTCTATAACACCACACAACGAAATAGGGGCAAAACTGGGTAGGTCTGAAAGTTAGGGGTAAATATGAGTAGTTGGTTCGAGTCGGGGGTAGAAATGTAAATATCCCAAAATAATAATGCTAACAGATAAATGCATTGGTTTCAAGATCTTATGGGTTTCAACTTTAGCCTACCCCAACTTGTTTGGAACTAAAAGGCACTGCTGCTGTAACAGATAAATGCGAGGATTGTATTTTTTGGTAGTGAAGAAAACAAGGAAGAGAAATAAGATTGATTTGTCTGCTTGGGCTGGGCAGGAAGACCAAGAAGCTCAATTTGGTTCCATATTAAACTCGAGTTCAACTGGACCACAAGCTCGAAATCAATTTGCATGCTGATCATGTGAGCCCAGGTAAAGAACTCACATTAAGATGCATCTATGTGAGGAAAATGAAAGCTAGCAACCAAACTTGCATACGACCAGGCTTGAGCTCAACACCCCTATGACACTTTGTTATGAGCCTTTGTGCCAGACTTGCTCAAGGTTTGCTCATGTGATGTGTCTGGTCACAGGTGCTAAGAGAGGATACCACAAGTTGGTTAGCCACGTATGAATACTATAACTGGAAGTTATGAACAAGGCTTCAAGTAAACCAAAGGAGACAGGCATTTATAATCTGATATGTTGATCTGTATAGTAAGGAATACTGCTTTAAATCAAGTAAGTTAGTAATAAGCAAAACTAGTTGGATTTGACAAGGCTATTATACACCTACATTCCCGCTGGTTTATAGTTGCGTCAATCTCTACTGCCCTGCAATTCTGCAAATGTTTGCCAAACAGTTGGTTTCATATGGCAATTGAACTTGGCGATTAACGCAACCATGCCATGGAAAAATGCAAGTCCCCGACATGAAGGCAACGAACTTATGTAGACTAACCTTGGATAAAGAGACATTCAGCAGTTCCTCACATATTGAAGCCAAACTCTTGGTCTCCTTTGGAAGTCTCTTTTGCATGTCATGCCCCTTGAGGTAGTGATAAACGTTGGTGACATCCAAGAAAGGCTCCACCTTGCAAGACGAATGACGGCGGTGTTACTCACAAAATATTAATGCTTACTGCTGCCTCTCAGCTGGTTTTGGAACAACGAATTACTCCCTCCATTCGGGGTTTTAGGGCTGATTCTTGAAATCCCCCGTACCAAGGAGCAACTTTAGAAATTTCAATCTGGCTCATAATGATCCTGGGCAGATTTGTTTTGGGGAGGACTTTGACACATAATTCGTTGTTCCAAAACCAGCTGAGAGACAGCAGTGATCATGTAGCTGATAAATTAAACATCAGACAAAGTCTTCAAAGCTTCAACCCAATTCAACTTACAACAATGTTGCCTAAGAGAAAGGGATCTGGGATATTCTACCGGAACATCGTGAACAATCTTGTCAAGAAAGCAATAAAACAATTTGCACGACAGGCACTCTACCCTGTTGAATCCAGAGTCGCATCCGAGGGCAGCCGTGAAGGTGGCGGAGAGGTACACGAGGTCCTGCTTGAACCGGAACCCCAGCTTCAGCACGTCGGGCCGCTCAAACAGCTCCCTCAGCGGCGCCCACAGGTCGGCGAGCGGCACGGCGAGGAGGTCGACGACGAACACCTCGTTGCCCCCGTCTTCTCCCCGGCAGGCCATCTGGAGAACCGTAACAGTCGGCAACTGCGTCGGATTAGGGGGGGCTGGCGAGGCGTCGTCGCTGGGGGCGGAAGGAACACGCCGGCGTGGCTTCCACTCGGCGTCGAAGGCGACTATGCGGGCGGCCGCGAGGGACTGGAGGAGGTGGGATAGCGCCGGCGAGGACGCGTCGCCGGTGACCAGGTGTACCGCGAGCGGCGGCGGCGGCGCCGCCGCTGCGGGGTCCATCGGAGCGGGTGGGAGTGGGGAAGAAGGATCGAAGAAGGAAAGACTTTTTTTAGGGGGAGAGAAGGAAAGACAAAGCACGCCTTTTTTCTTAGGGAAAAAAACGTTGTCACACCTTAGCCCACGAGGCCTGACAATCCATCTGTGGTGGACTCACATCTTTCAGCCCAGCCCAGACCAGCCCGTTTGAAAGGTTCGCACAGGCAGAATGAGGCCCACGACCGTTCACCCACGGCTGAACCACGACGCTCGTTGTCTAAAAAAAACACGACGCTCTGGTTTAGTTTAGTACCACCTCGCCGAGCGAATGCAGGAGGGGAAGGGGAGCCGCCTATATAAGGAGCTCTAGGTGCATCCTTTCAACATACTTACCTGGACGGGGTCGATGGCCGATCAAGAAGGGCCGTGGCCTAGATCAATTCTTAAAATTAAAATTTCATGAATTTTGTTCCTTGCCGCCCCTTTGTATGTTTACCTTTTCCTCCTTTTTTCTGAGTGTGCATTTTGCTTTCTAGTCTCTGCCAAATCCTATTTTATTCCTGGTTTTTCATCTGCGCTTTAGCATTGGAACATCAGTTATCATTTTTGCCAGTTCTGAGAGTCAAAATCCAAACAGGTCACGTCTAGACTGTGTTTTTCCTTAATGTGCAGAATGTGATGAGACTTATCTGTGAGTAATGAAATTTGTTGGGATATCTAGGCGGGCCCTTTTAGCATCTTTCTGGGCATTGGAACTCAGAAACCCACAAAATTCACAGCAAATTAGACGAACTTCTACATAATTGAGACGAAAATGTGCGAACGAGAAAAACGAGCGAACGAACTGGTCTCAGGAGCCCATAGGGAAGCCGAGGATTCAAACAGGATCACCCCACCTCTATCTCTTGATCCCTCGCAGGTAATGACCCCCTCAACGTAAATTTTGCGACAAGGGCACCCAGAAACTTAGTACCAGGATCACAAAAGGATAATAGGGTTCCAAAAGTTTCACTCGATGCACTTGGAACATCACCATAATGTGGCACTTAACATGATGTGGCGTTACAATTATTTTTGCAATCGAGAGGCATGGCGATGCTGCAGTGTTCTATAGATCCATCATGAATCGCACTGCACATCACTTCGCGCTAAGAACTTCGATCTCGAATATCAGCACGGAGTTTGGTTGAATTCCCCAGGCTGGAAAGCCACCTTCACCATAAGCGTAGTCTGGGGTGCACTGCAACACAAACACTAGAACATCAGATCCATAAGCATAATCTGCAGTGCACTGCAACTGATTCATTTGGCAAACAACTTATTAGGCATGAATATGATATGGCACTGGAAAGGCTCATCAATCCAAATTCAGCTGTTTTAGACACACTTCTGCCATGGCAAGATGCATTTAAAAAATCCAATACAATGGAAATTGACTAGTAATTAAGTGCCAGATGAATCAATGAAGAAATTGCCACACACAAGCAAGCATGCAAACACATCAAACTGATTGGACATGTCCCAAGAAACATACCGTAAGACGGGCGACTTCACCCAATTGCATGCCCATAACTCCCTCATCCCATCCTGTAAGCAAGGAAGTAGTTACTGTTACGTTAGTTCCAAAAGTTCACTTGCACAATCTAGTGTAGCATAATTTACATGTGTGGCATTATACTGGACAAGTCATCAAAATGTAGGCTCTACTTTATAAGTAAATAGTGGAAACATGACTTGGTGGTCTTATGATGTTAGCAGCATGAATCAAGACTTTATAGGAGAACTTCAACAAGAGAAAATATAACGAGGGTACGAACAGGGGTAAACAACATAGACAGATAAGGCAAACAGTGCATGTTTGCAGCTATATCATGATTTTCAGTAGATACTCCGATGGTCTCAAGTCCGCAACACAAATCAAAGAGCATTGAGCTTGTGTTTTGACGCATCAGCAGCAATCCAAACTAATTTTAAGCGAGAATATGCTATATTTAGTTGTAAAACAATGGAGACATCTCGAAATTATTCCTTTGTGGAGTCTTCTGACCGAGTAAACAGCACCCCCTTGATTATTACTGAACTAATAACGTATGAGCCAATAACATACAGGTGAAATGATTGTGCATAAACTGAATAGCACTTTGATAATGAGATCACCTTTGATCACTGAACCCAGACCAATGTTGAAAGAGAATGGCTGCTGCCCAGGGTCCTTGGTACTGAAAAAACGAACATAACACCATCAGATAAATTTCCAAAATGCAAAACTTTTTCTGCAAAGTTGCATCCGAGAGTTATGGTTTGCAAGGCATAGTAACACGATCCTTCCCGGTGAAAGATCTATACACAAAACACGGAAAGAGAAATGCTGCGTTTGTTCACAACGTTCACAGCGCTGGCGCAAAGCCATGGCCTGCGAATCACGAGAAAACAAGAAAACTAGTCATGATTTACCTCCAAAACTTCTTAGACAGATCACCATCCTTCCCTGCAGGAGCAACATGGCAAGAAACAAAAGTTAGCCAGCCCTTAAACAGCACAGAACATGAAGTACAAAATCTACTAGAAATGGTAGCCGGAACTGGATAAGGTACACTGGCACCACTAACTGAATCTAGGCTGACAACTACAGAGCCAAAATTTCACATCTAGTAAAAACCAACGCCTAATCGACACCGCGGTTACTCTTTTAGGTAGATCTGGAAGCATCGAGCGCTAACCCCAAGTTCGTCTCGACGGATCCAGGGAAAAGAAAGAGGAGGGGTTCGGGGGAGGGAAGGGGCGTACCGTAGCCGGTGCAGTGGACGGTGACCTTCTGGCCCTTGACGGGCTTGGGGCCGGTGCCGGCTTTCAGGATCTCCTTCTCGAATCCCATCTTCCCGTCCTCCGCGTCTCCTCTCCACAGTTCGGCGGCGGCGCAGCGTTGCAGTGGTGGCTTCTGATCTGTGCTGGTGCGGCCTAGTACATTTCAGGGTATATTCTTATCACAAAACTTTGCAACGTGCACACGGCTTTTGCCCCAAGAGTTTCCCCTTTATTCTTTCAGTTTTGCTTTTAGTCTCGGTCGACTGATACTTTGTTCTGTCTCAATCCATGCTTTATTCCGTTGATCTTGCATAGAGATTCATAAAAATTACATTCTTTCAGTTTTTTTTCTGTCTTATATACTATGTCACTTGACCGAGATTGGTTAAATCTCAGTCGAGTAGGACCAAGTCATGCCCTTATCTTTTCTCCTTCAAGTACAATATATGCGTGTGTCCCAAAAAAGGCATTTTGCAAAAAAAAAAGGTATGTGATCAAGAATTAAAATGTGATTCCCGCAAAAAAAACTAACATGTGATTGTATGGTTAGGAGGGTAGCTGTACCATCAACCCATCAAGGATCAAATCCAAGATTTGACGCTTTGGTGTTTTATAAAGACAGAATATTCATTCAGTGAGAGTCGATGTTTTCGTTGATAGTGAGGCGTCTATGGTGACTTTGTCAATCTCAACATTGTCGGTTTAGTTTTTGATGTGCTTAGAGCAACTCTAACAGACCCCGCATCCCACCGGCCCGCAAAATGCGTTTGCAGTTCACGCAAAACCGCTTTTGCGGGCTGGCACAGATGCAGACCCTGTATAATGGACCCGTAAAAAAGCATATTCGCGGAATATGTTTTTTTACGGGTCGGCTTCTGCGGGTTCTGATCTGGCGCAGCTCCTCCCGGCCCGCAAAACTTAGATTTGCAACTTAAATTGATCTAGCATAATGCTTTTCTTTGCTTTTGCAACAACATTAGATACAAAAGATATCACCAAATCTTGGCTAGAATAGCAAAATCAAAGAAAACAAGAACCACAAGTATGCATTTCAGAAGATTTCCAACTTCCATAACTGCTCCCACTAGTTGAAGCAATATCTTCTCCATGCACTCATTGTTGATCTACGGATTGTTGATCTTGCTTTCTTCATTCTTCATCTCTGGTTTCAAAGAAGTAGACGTTGCTTCCCCTCTAGTTGCACATGCCGCCGCATCATTGCCTTCGATTGTACTAAGGAGTGCACTGACATCTATTAAGTTTCTTTCTATCAACAAATCAATGTATTGGCCTTCCCAAAACCAAAATGAACATTCATCGTCCTACACAAAACATCGAGCAAGCTCGAAGTGAGCTACCGCAATTGAACTAAAGAATGAGCTATGGAACGAGGTACCGCAAGTGCACGTACCCCGTCGTTTTCGCATTTGTAGAACACCCATCCGGGGTGCTTCGGCGTGCCCGAAGTGAGCCGCAGCACTTGGCGCGGGCAGTCGTCGCACTCTATGAGCGGCATCGGCAGGCCACAAAGACGTTGCGCGAACGCCGAGCCCGGTGGACGGCCAGACAAGTCCGTGCCCGCAAACCTTCGGCGGCGGCGGGCGGACGAACCCGTGCCTGCATGCGGTGATGCTCCCTTGCCTGGGTTGCGGGAGAAGCTCCCCGACCACTCCATCGCCTGGGGCAGCAACCGGCGGCCGGAAAAAGGCAAATCCGGTGGCCCGCGATGAAGTGCCGCAGATCTGCAAATCCGGCGGCCCGCCGACGCAGGGGGGAGGAAGGGGAGGCCTCGTGTGTGTGGCGGCCTTCCGGCGTGCTCCTGCCGCCGGCGGCGCGCGGGGGGAGAGGAGAGGTGGTTGGTGGGAGAAAGCGCGGGATGAAATGTCCCCCCCCCAACCAACCGCTTCCGCTTATATGCAGGGCACCGCAGCCGCGAGGGGGAAACACGTGTTTTCCCGGGTTGGGGTCGGGATTTTGCCGCGCCCCCTAAAATTTTTTGCGGGCCGGGGCGGAATGTAGGGTCTAATCGGGCTGGTTTTTCTGCCCCGACCTGCATTTTGACGGTTATTTTGCAGGTCGGGGCAGGATGCGGGCTCTGCTAGAGTTGCTCCAAAATTTGACGCTTTGGTGTTTTATAAAGACAGAATATTCATTCAGTGAGAGTCGATGTTTTCGTTGATAGCGAGGCGTCTATGGTAACTTTGTTAATCTCAACACTGTCGGTTTAGTCTTTGAGGTGCTTATAGGGATACTATGTGTGTATTCATAAGGATGGGTGTATGTACACATTTGTGTTTCTTAAAAAATATATTTATATGTAATCATCGTGATTTTATATACCATTTTTGTTGGGTATGTGATTACGTACCAACAATGGATTTTAGCTGTAAATTGAATGAATGAGTAATTATTGAATACCAACTAAATTATGGTTTATTTGGTAATTCAATAAGATGTGAGCAGTTGCAACAATAGTTGATAAGAATATCTTTAAGAGATCTATTCTAGACTCTACATAGTCTGTGGATTTTGAACTGTGTTGTACAATTTTAAATAGTTGCACGTTCAAAAAATGATATGCATTGGAGTAGTAGAACAGACAAAATTATACTCCCTTTGTTCCTAAATATTTGTCTTTTTATATATTTCAAATGGACTACCGCATACGGATGTATATAGACATATTTTAGAGTGTAGAATCACTCATTTTGCTTCGTATGTAGTCACTTGTTGAAATCTCTAGAAAGACAAATATTTAGGAATGGAGGGAGTAGTTTAGCGGATACAATTGTGTATAATCTACTATAATGACAAACACAAGTTAAAACTCATTTGTGCATTGAAATTTAAATTAGCAAATGCAAGATGATTGGCGATGACAGTTGGGAATTAGAAGCCATGTCAAACATACACCTCAATTAACAAAAATCCTATAATGTTGTATGGTTTTACATTTAGATCCAATGGGGCGAGATGCAGGTTGTTTGAACTATCAATCTGGTTTCTTGGGACACTTGGTTTTTCTTTTATCTTGGGACACTTGTTTTTTCCCCTTCTTTTCTTGTGATCAAATAAAGGCTCTGGAATTTGCATCCATATTGTCGGCACCAACACTGATCCGATTGCAATTGTTGAACCGTGTTGTGATGAGCTTTGTATACAAACTATTGTTGAAAGTTGGCATGAAATTTGTTATTGTGTTTGGAAAGCCAAAGTACAATATAGCTAACTGAAAAATACACAAACCAAAAACACCAAGGGCCTCTTTGATTCGCAGGATTTTAAAAACGTGTGAATATGAAAAACACATTATTGGAAGGTCATCCTTATCTCAATCTTATAGGATTTTGGCTTGTTTGATTGCATTATAGGAAAAACAAAGATATTTTCAAAGAGGTTTGAGTGGATGCTAGAAATCATGCAAAGTAGTACAAAGAAATCCTTAGAAAAAAAAGCCTATTTGGATTCAATCCTATGAATCAAACAACTATTACATAGGAAAAATTCCTAGGAAAATCATTTGTTACGAAAGGAGCCCCGAGAATACCGCCTCAACTAGATACACCTATTCCATTTTATTTCTCTGTCCCAAATTATAAGACATGTTTAGTAGGCTAAGTAGCTACCAAAAACGTCTTATAATTTGAGACGGAGGTAGTATAACTGAATGCATCTTAAACTGGAATTTGCAGCCATTGAAGTGCACCAGCATGGATCAGTTCGCGTGAGTGGATGCAAATCAAGGTAAAGTATCGCGAGATGAAAGTTTCGGTGGGTCACGTACTACTATGCCGCCATTGCAGCGCCGCCGGCTGCACCGGCGCGAGTCGCCGCCCGCCGGCCACGCACCGTCCGGCTCCCGCCGAGGACGCAGCGACGGCGCCAGATCCTGCCGCGCCGCCGGCGGACACCTTCCCGCCGAGCAGCAGCAGCTCTGCCCCCATCTCGAGCGGGAACGTAGGTGGCGCGGATAAGAGGAAGGTACGGGGAGAACGAGTGGAAGCAACGAAGGAGACCGGTGCCCTGGTGGGTGGGGACTGGGGAGGAACAAGATAGCCATGGGGACAAGCATATGCATGTGCAGTGGCCAAACCAAACCAGATCAGATCGGACAAAGCCCCGCGTACAATGTTTTGTACAAAACCATGTGCCCCATGGCACCGTGTTTTAGCTGATATACTTACAACAATGATCAATTTACAAAACAGCGTGCACGCTGTGCATTCTTATTTCCACGGACCCCAGAACCAATTTGGCAATCTCCATGCACGGAATGTACAGAGCAGTTCTTCGGCCTCATCCAACCAAGCACTAACAAACAACATGAATGATAACACAAGCCATACGGCGGTCTTGGAAGTGTGCAGTGAATTTGCACAGGAGTACGTACAACACAGTAGCAACCTCAAGAATCATGGTGTGGAACACAATAAGAAATGTCTGCTGGGTCGAGGATGGGTCAGGTGCCCTTGATCACCACGACGGGGCAGCCGACGCTGTTGATGCAGTAGTTGCTCACACTACCCAGGAACATCCTGTTCAATCAAAGGAATCGGATCAGCTTGTTTCTTTCATACACGGAAGATAATGCACTATCAAACGAGCAGGCAGGCAATTATTCTGGAAACTTCATGGTCTCAATGCATCAGCACTAGATTACTACATGGACTGACCTAGAAGGTTGCTAGATTACTGCTACATGACTGCACTAAAGAATGTGAGGATGCAGTTTTTGCTATCAGACTCACTATCAGTTTTAGCTGTAGAATTAGAGATCTTCACTGTGAGAAGCAATGCAAGTTGTTTGCAGCAACTAATATTTTCCTTTTTTTGAAACGGATTTGCAGCAACTAATGAGACATACTGAACAGTTCTATCCGCGGCATTCAGTTATATGGAAAGAAAATATGCCATGCCAAGGCACAAACAAGTGAAAGAAATGCGTTACCGATCAAGAGAAATTTGTCTATACAGTGAGTCTGCAGGAGTAGATGCAACATATACTTTACACTGTATCAGATTCATACGCAAAATGATGTTCATATAGTAGCACAATTCTCTGTAACCTAGTTTTGCCCAAATATTATAGCGCGTTGCAGTAAACACAAGGGATATCTTCAGTCGAATTTGGATTTTGGAACAATCGAATTTCACCACAGGTGTTGTACTGGCAAGAAAACTGAATTCAGAAACCACAATTCACTTTGCAGTTCGTATTTGGTCATGCAGCAAGCAAGCAAGCTTGAAAACAATCAGACATTCATCAGCTAACCAAAGCGCAGAAGACAGTGCTGGTATTTCAGTTACCTCTTGACAGGGCCAAAAGCACGGCACCCCATGACGAGCAGATCGGCCTTGAGTTCGGCCGCCACCTCGCAGATCTTCTCCTTGGGATCCCCCACCACCACCTGCGTCTTCACCTCCACCTTCAACAGACCAACAATCCGACCCAATTTAGCACCAATTAAGCATGAACAGCCAGGATAATCAGAAGAATTCAGCAATCGGCACGGATACGCCTCGATTAATCACCCCCCTTACATTCTTATCGGAGCAAATCTTGAGCGCGTGCTCCAGGATGGCATCCGTGATCCGCCGCTGGTGCGACTCGATGGCCTGCGTGAACGCCGGCACCTCCGCCACACCTGAGCAGCCAGCGCCGCGACCCACGAAAGAATCAGTCAGCAGGCTAGCGGACAAGAGCCAGCTAGGACGCGCACGCGCAGAAGATGGGAATTGCGGGGTCGCTTACTGGGGCCGCCGAAGGGGATGGGGCCGGGGTTGAGGCCGGCGGCGATGCCGGGCGGCGGCTGGACGTGGAGCACGACGAGCGCGCCGTCGGGGCGGAGGCGCAGGCTGTCGAGCGCCCAGCGCAGCGCCTTCATGCTCTCCTCGCTGCCGTCGACCGCCACCACCACGCTGGACAGGTTGGCGGTGGCCATGGCTTGGCTGCCCCTTCGCTCGGCCTGCTTGGCGACGACTCCTCGATCGGGTCAATTGAGCAGCGTGAGGGCGAGGGGACTGGGCTGGCTAATTGCGTGCCGCCTCCTCTGCTTCTTCACGGGATTAAAGAAAGCTTCGCGGCGCGGCTGTAAGAGGGCGACACTTGCCTCTTGGTAATGGTGACAGTCTGGCGGCACGCCGCATCCAGCTCCGGTTTGCGTTCGAGAGGTTTCGGCCGCGGTTCTGCAAGTTTGGAGAAGAAGTCATGTTCTTTTTAATCTACTATCTACTACCCCTATAAATAAAAGCAAGAGAAGACGGAGAAACAGTTCATCCTATCCATCAAAACCTACAATTTGATGGTCTACATCTCTCCAGCATACTAAACGCGTATTATGTTTTAATTACCCACCATACCAATGCCTTAATTAATTACGCACCATGCCATCGGGGTAACATCTACTACCCCTGTATCAAAAAAGAGAGGGGGCTAATCCTACCCGCTGCCTCGAAAAACAAAAACCGCTTCGCACGCCACGCCCGCACCACGACCTCGCCCGCTCCACCTCCCAGCGGACGCCGATCCTCCCCCGTCGTCCGCCCCGTCCGCCGCCCGCCGATCCACTCGGCCTCCGCCGCCGCCCGCCGCCCTAAATCCTCGCCCTCCTCCGCCACCGCCGCTCAGCTTGGCCTCCTCCGCCGCGCACGAGGAGGTGGAGGGTGAGCGCGGTGTCCTGGAAGGTGGCGAGGCGGAGGCGGGGGAGTAACGAGATGGCCTCCAGGTCGTGCTTCCTTGCAGTGCGGAGGGTCGAGGTGGAGGCCGGGTTCTGCTTCCTTACGGTGCGCGCGGTCGAGGTGGAGGCGGAGACGGAAGGCGGCGAGGAGGGTCGAGGTGGCCGCCGGGTTCTGCTTCCTTGCGGCGCGCACGGTGACGCCAGCTACTGCCCACCCCAAATCGCACTCCACAAACGCACGCCTCTCCCAACTCAGGCCATCCCCGAACAGCGACCACGACGCCCCACCGCTGGCCCCTTCGCGACCACACTCCCCATGATGCCTGCCGGTTCTCCGCCGCCTCGCCTAGGCCGTCTTGGAACCGCCGCAGTCGCAGCTACAGTCAGGTTACCACCACTTCCTGTTCTTGGTTCTGATCTCTGTATGTCCTTAGCAGTATATATACAGTTGTGGTATACTTCAATGAACTGGGAGTTGCCCGTCTGTAGCTTCATAGGTGTTGACATCTGTTGCAATTTGTATCACATTGAACCAGTTTTATATTAGTGATCTAAATGCTCTTGTATTAGTTTACAGAGGGAGTACCAGCTACTGATCTGTCGCATCATGCTTGCTCTCTATGTTATCTTCTGTTTTTGAATGAATTACATTTTGCTTGCTGCAATAGCAGTAGACTGATCTGTCCTCAGTTTTGAGGTTAGGCTAATTTGAGCGAAATGCAGTTAAAAGCAAGAAGCAGTTTTAACCAGTGAAACTGAATATTATTCTCCGAAGAGACATGCCTTCTTGATCGACGAACATGTTATCCATGTTCAGGTAAATGTCATTCGTCTTTTCTCAACATTGTGGTCGTGCTCCACAATTCAGATACTATTGTGAGTTATTGGAGTGATATAGTGTTCATCTACTACTACCCTTATAAAAGCATGAAGTTTAGATCTTTCTGTTGTGCTGAAATTCGTGCATATCTCTGTATACTGGATTATTTGATAAGCTGTGCTATTTATGTTGAAATAATATGAAATTATATGCAAAGCTCTGCAACTGCCTTGAGTAGGTGATAGTTAAGAAGAACATAGTATGTGATGGTCCAATGAAGAAGAAATATAAGTCGACAATGCTGCTGATGGGTGGCACTGATAGTCCCAATGCCTTTGCTCTTGGATCATTATTCAAGCTTATTTTTTCCTACAACAAGAAAGAGGATGCTGAAGGAGGTATTGCAACTAGAAAGGTATCTGGTTTACAACTTGATTCTGAACTTTGTTCAAACATGCATGATTGTTTTATCCTCTGAAGACAATATAAAAGTTTTTGCCATGTTATTACTTTTTAAAGTTCCATAAACTGAATAATCTTTAGAATGCACGTAAGTATTTCTTCATTCCCAAATTAATTCTGTCCAGCAAAAGGTTGTAGAAGTACTCTACTTTATTGGTACCCATAGGAGGCAGCAGCCTTGGAGGATAGAGCTGAAGACTCGGCTAGCTTGATCTCTACAACATGAAGGTATGTAGATTTTTGCTAAAAGATTCGATGTCCGTTCTATATGTTGTGTTCCAATAAGTACTAAAAAAGGTTGTTTTGACATATTTAGTGCTTCATATTAAATCCTTGCACCAAGCCATATGAGTTGCCTTAAGTTTAGAATGGATAGCGTGTCTGTTTGGGCATCAAGAAAGTTTGCATCTGTATTATATAGTTGGGTATGGATTCTGCAGGTTGGCAACATATATACCTGCTATTTTTCTTCCTGCAGGTCCTCGATGATTGTTGCATGTTGGGTTATTTTTTCCTTAGGAAGTTAGGAGTATGCTACTCATAATAGGTGTGTGATTTAATTCATTTAAACCCTGTTTTTTTCTGCACCATGAAAATAGTTGCTGTTAAAATCCTTCTCTTCATTTCATTATCAAATCAAATGTAATGTTTTACTAAGGATTTTTTTTGGCTTGAAGATGTTATGCAACTATGTATTACCAGATAGTGTATGTCTGAACCATAGTTGTACTCCAAGAGAAGCTGTTGTGTGAAACTGGGAATAGGGCAAAATTGTCCGAACTACCCGTGGACTCTTCCAGCTCGCTAGCAGTGCCCTCTGTTATTCCATGGACAACCTCTCGGTCATTGCTGAGCCTAAACTTCTGAAGATAACAAGCATCCCAAACCCAAGAGGGGACGGATTCAGATCTTCCAACGACCGTTATTTCTCTCTCTTTGTTCCAAGTTTGTATCTCTTACATGTTCACTTGGACAATGCTTATGTTTATCATAAGTCATATCAAGTTCATAAAGACATTCTGAAATATTCATGACATATTTAATTCCATTTTTGTTATGCACTAGGTTAAATATAATTGTCCTGGATGTGTGACACATACTGTATGATTGTGATTTGTAAATGGTATGCTCGAACTTCACATGCCATCCCCAAATAGGCAAATCGTGGGACAACAAACCGAACTGATTATTGACTGCCATAAACTGTACGATTGTGATTTCTTCTTGGACTGCATATCTTCTATTTTCCAAAGTAAAAACGGAATGCAAATTCAAAATTAATACTCATGTGTTTAGTAGAGACGTGCGTTGCACGTGCACGCTTACTAGTGGATGGAAGAAGTACTGGTGGTTTTGTTTGGTCCCTACGGTTTCATTTGAAATTGCTACCGTGCCAACTTTGTTTTTATGGTCATAATTCTGGCACATAGCACATGAGTTTAGCCATTTAAATGATCAAAGACCCACAAAGAAGATCTAGATTCTAGAAATGCAAGTAAGGCGAATCAACCTAGATGGCAGGATCCACCAGCTTAGGTCATTTCTAACAGTTCCCCTAAAAACATAGAGATCCGACCGAGTAAACCTAGTTTGCGTAAATTCAACTTAGTTTCAACTGAAATTTGCATAAATTTAAACATAAGTTCAGCATAGTCTTGACAATCGAACATTAAACATAAACTAATGAAGCAGTTGGTGAATAGTCTTCACGGTTTATTTTCGTTGGGTTTTTTCGTCTCTCCTGCTACCACCCTCTCCCATCCTGGTCTATCGGTTTATTTTTCTCTCCACTCTTTATTACAACCAGAACTTTCTTAACGTATAACAAATCACGGATCTAAATTTCTTAAATTATGCAAATCAATCGATTCCTTTTATTGGTTCAATTTGTCTTAGGAAACAAATAACAGATTTTCAGGAAACAAATAATATATTTTAATCTAACTTTCCTAACTTATCTACTCCCTACTTCCATCTATATAGGGCCTAATGCGTTTTTCAAGACTAATTTTGACCAAATATTAGAACAATAATATATGACATGCAACTTACACAAAGCACATTATCAAATTCGTATGTGAAAGGAGTTTTCAATGATGTAATTTTCACACTATGCATGTCATATACTATTAATCTTGTCAATAGTCAAAGGCGGTCTTAAAAAACGCATTAGGCCCTATATAGATGGAAGGAGGGAGTAAATCAATCGATAGGTAACAGACACGTCACAAACTTTTCTCTCAATAAATAGTTTCTTAACATTTGCAAACTTTCCTAATCAGACACGTCACAAACGGGCAGGTACTGATATCATGTTACCAAACAATAAAACCCCATTTGCATAGAAATCAGTTCAAAATCCTAACTTTCCTAAATTTTTACCTTTCCTTGATAACAACCAATATTTCCTATGTTTTCCACCTATAGAAGGAAATCATCCCTCCATCGATATTAGCATTTTTTTGGAATGAGATCTCCAGGTTATGATTTTTTGCGATTCTTTCTAATTGTGACCTCTCCTTTCGCTCCGGCTCCTTCTCGCATAAACACCTCCACCACAGCCAGCTGACGCCACCTCAGACCTCCTGCCTCTCCACACCTTCTCCGCCACCTCCTCCTCGTACTCCATTGACAATCCCTTCGCCATGTTTGTTCACGGCAGTGTCGAGGACATGGCGCAGCAGCGTACCAGCGGTAGAGCAGCGCATACTGGGGCCGCTTACTGGCTTGGGAATTGTGGGGTCGCTTACTGGGGCCGCCGAAGGGGATGGGGCCGGGGTTGAGGCCGGCGGTGATGCCGGGCGGCGGCTGGACGTGGAGCACGACGAGCGCGCCGTCGGGGCAGAGGCGCAGGCTGTCGAGCGCCCAACGCAGCACCTTCATGCTCTCCTCGCTACCGTCGACCGCCACCACCACGCTGGACAGGTTGGCGGTGGCCATGGCTTGGCTGCCCCTTCGCTCGGCCTGCTTGGCGACTCCTCGATCGGGTCAATTGATCAGCGTGAGGGCGAGGGGACTGGGCTGGCTAATTGCGTGCCGCCTCCTCTGTTTCTTCACGGGATTAAAGAAGCCTTCGTGGCGCGGCTGAGGGCGACACTTGCCTCTTGGTAATGGCGACAGTCTAGCGACACGCCACATCCAGCTCCGGTTTGCGTTGGAGAGGTTTCGGCCACGGTTCTGCAAGTTTGGAGAAGAAGTCATGTTCTTTTTAGTGGATGGACGACGTACTCGTGGTTTTGTTTGGTCCCTACGATTTCATTTGAAATTGCTAACGTGCCAACTTTTTTTATGGTCATAATTCTGGCACATAGCACATAAACTTAGCCATTTAAATGATCAAAGACCCACGAAGAAGATCTAGATTCTAGAAATGCAAGTAAGGCGAATCAACCTAGATGGCAGGATCCACCAGCTTAGGTCATTTCTAACCGTTCCCCTAAAAACATAGAGATCCGTCCGAGTAAACCTAGTTTGTGTAAATTCAACTTAGTTTCAACTAAAATTTGCATAAATTTAAACATAAGTTCAGCATAGTCTTGACAACCGAACATTAAACATAAATTCACACTTAAACTACATTAGCCTACTCATCTTTTCATCGCCCATAGTGGAGGTCGAGCCAATCTTTTCTCGACATGCCCCCGCCAGTGAGACATGGATCCGGGCCAGTACTGTCGTCGTCGCAGCTAGGGAAGATGCGCCGCCACTCCTCGACGTCGAACTCCTCCTCCTCGCCACCTTGCACCTCGTCGCCCGCTCCGCCTCCACGACCTTGGAGTGCTAGCCACAGAGGTCCTCCATGTACGCCTCGGCGACGACCTTCGTCTCGAGGCGCTCCCTCGCCTCTCTGTCCTCCCGAGCCATCCCCGCACTCACCACACCCGGCGCCGGCGGGACAAGGTGGACCAGCGCCGTCCCAAACGGGAAGTTCAGCCTCGTGGCAGAGCCGTGGAACATGAGTTGCCACCGGTCGAATTCCATCGCCGCGAGCTCCACCGTGTGGAATGAACCGACCCACTTCTTCTTGTGGGTCTCCCGATCGGTGATCTCCTCCACCCATGTCCCCCATGCGCGCCGCCGGACGCGAGGTATGTCCTTTGCGGCGACCGCGACGGAGGGAGGTTCGGGAAGTCGGTGAACCGGGCGGGGGCGGGGCGGATCGGGCATGTGGTGGCGGCTGAAGATGCGCCGCTAGACGACGAACCGTGGGCGTGGCGGCGCAGACCTCCCGCCAAAGTGCCCGACCATTGGGAGAAGAGAGGGCGGCAGGGAATGGCGGGGGACGCGTCGGCGATGGGGCAAGGGGGTGAGGGGAGGCAGAGGAGAGGAAGATAAGGTGATTTTTTTTACTCAGCCGTCGGGCGATGAAGTAAATATAGGAAGAACCGCGACGGCTGACGACCTTATCCTCCTCTAAGACCGACTGTGGATTGGCTAGGTCCTAGTTACAGGAGTAAACCAGTAACCATGCTAGTTAACACCGAAGCGACAATAGAGTTGAGATCAAAACGACCAAATAAGCACAGAGATGGTGATTTAACCTGAAGTCCATGCCCTATAATGGACACTGATCTCCGTTGGAGGGGCGTGCATAACACTGAGTATCTGCAAATACACAAAGTCTCGTGTTCTTCTCCTCGAGCCTCGTCCAACCAAGTATGAGCTTCATGTGTTCAAAGCACATATATCACTTTTGGAGTTTCTATGTCAATATCATATTATCTTATGCATCACCAAATGATTTTCTGGACTGACTTACTAACAAATTGCCACTGTGTGGAATTACATGTTTTTATGTCTGTGATTAATTACACGAACCATCCTGATCTCAGAAAATTGCCCAAAACTGCAGGAACCCACTTTATTGAAGAGAGCCAGACATAAGGTGGGACCCCTGGGGCCACTGAAAGTGCATATTATACCCACATTGCTTTTTGGTGATTAATGAGAATGCAGCTGGGGGGACAAATATTTTACCAACCTTATTTCAACAATATAATATCATGGTGAAGCAGGTAGGCTTGCACTCAACTTTGTTTTACATGTCTAAATGGCTTTGCCACTCAACATTTGCAAATAACATTTAGACATGAGCATGTACATATCTAGAAAAAATCAAACTATTTAAATATTTACAAAAAAAATCGGCGAAAAGAAGTTTTCTAAGAGTGAATGCATTAGTGGCATTGGTATTACCAAAGAAAGAAAATAAAAATAATAAAATAATAAAAAATGCACACAATTTCATAGAAAATTCGTTTTTTATAATATGTAAGAATAAGCACATGATGGTGCCTTTTTCACAAAGGAAGTTTCCTAAGAAGGGATGAATTAGTGGCGGTGGTATTACCCTCAAACAAGAAAAAAAACTAAAACGAAAAGTCAAAATAATGAAGTTCTCTGAGGAAGATTGAATTAGTCACATTGGTACTACCATTTAAAAAGAAAGAAAAAATGACAACTTTTGCACACAATTTACAAAGAATTTGTGCTTTTTTTATAAAATCCAAAAATACACATATAACAGTGGAATTTTCATAGAGTGAGTTTCCTAAGAAGGAATGAAAGTTGCCATTGGTATTACCCTTGAAAAAGAAAGAAATAAAAAAAATAAGAACAAATATTGAAGTTTTATAAGGAAGAATGAGTTATTGGCATTGGTATTACCCTTTAAAAATAAAAGAAAATAAAAATAAGCAAAACAAAAAAAGACAAAAGGTGCAAACAAATAACTATGTTTTTTTTATAATATGTCAAACTAGTCACATAATAGTGTTTTTTCGCAAAAAAAGAAGTTCCTAAGGAATGAATGAATTAGTGAAATTGATATTATCTTTTAAGAAGAAAGAAAATGAAATACAAAAACTAAAACAAAGCAAAATAATGAACTTTCCTAAGGAATACTGGATTAGTGACATTAGTCCACCCTTAAAAAATAAGACAAAATAATTTGCACACAAATAATTGTGCTTTTTTATAAAAAGCAAGAATAAACAAATACTAATAGAAATTTCGTGAAAAGGAAGTATCCTAATAATGGATGAATTAGTGGAATGGGTATTACCCTTAAAGAGGAAACAAAATGAGATGAAAACTTAAACAAAATGGTAATAACGAACTTTTCTAAGAAAGAATGAGTTAGTGGCACTGGTATTACCCTTTAAGAAGAAAGAAAATGAAAAAGTATAAAAACTTGCACACAACTTTGTACTAAATCACATTATTGCAATATACAAAAAATAAGCACATAATAATGTATGTTTACTCTCTGCTACTCCCTTCGTCCTACTAAAGTTTTACTACATCAAATACACTTATTTTAGGACGGAGGGAATATAATTTAAACATTTATTGTATACTACTCCCTCCATTCCCAAATATAAGTCTTTCTAGAGATTCTAACAAGTGACTACATACATAGCAAAATGAGTGAATCTACACTCTAAAATACGTCTATATACATCCGTATGTTGTTGTCTATTTAAATGTCTAAAAAGAATTATATTTAGAAACGGAGGGAGTACTTGCATAGTTGCATGCGTACATTTAAACTCACCCAATATCCCGAAATACCCATATACTCCCTCCGTCCGAAAATATTTGTCATCAAAATAAACAAAAGGGGATGTATCTAGACGTATTTTAGTTTTAGATACATCCCTTTTTATCCATTTTGATGACAAGTATTTTCAGACTAAGGGAATAGAAAATAAAAAGAAAAACAAAAGCAAAACACATACAAATAGGACAAAAACGGGCAATGTGTAATGGGCTGTAGGCCCAATAGAAAATCGTCTGACCCCCAAACAAAGACAATTAAAAGAATTCATCCCAAGAAGCCGTGAAAAAACACAACGCAGAAAAATGAATTTTGACATCAACAAAATAATTGTTAGAAAATTGACTTACCCAAATTTAAATACTATTTGGGTACAAATCCAACATCAGATTCTTTAGCATGGTGAATCGAACATATTTTTATTGCAAATTAAGTTGTCGCGAAGATGACAATTTTCTTTAGGAGGCAGGATCTGCCGTGCTTGCTAAAGAAAATTGGCATCATCAAAACAACATAATGTATCATCGAAAACACCTATTCTGCCATGGTTAAAAATCCGGCATCAGATTTTAACATTCCCATTTGAAATTCATGTACCTTAGTGTAGCTAAAGTGGGTAAAAAAAAGTTTATAGACCGTGCAAACGAATCAGTACACGCTGTACTGTACGCTTAGGCAGTGGCGATGCAAAATCTGGACAGCCCGATTTATCCCCCACCTCGACGAACTGACAGGGTTTGGATGCCCTCGCAAAAAAAGAGGACAGGGGTTTGGATGTGCATGCATGAACTGCTGCCCTATCAAGTGTTGGTAAAAAAAATGCTTATAGACCGTGCAAACAAATCAAGTACGTACGTGTTGTACGTGGTGATGCAAAAACTGAACTGCTGTTCGACTGGCCCAAGCGAGTACTGTGCGGGCCAGATGAATGAACCAACGAGCGAAGCCAGGACTGGGCTGCCCCTTCCGCCCCCGGGATGCGTTTGATCATGATCGGTTCGTCACCGGTCTCCATGAGAAAGTACTCCCTCCGTTCCAAATTACTCATAGCAGAAATGAATGTATCTAAAAACTAAAATACATCTAGATACATCCATATTTGCGACAAGTAATTTGGAACGGAGAAAGTAATAAACTAATACTTTCTCTATCCAGAAAGTCTTGTCCCTTAAATGAATGAATCTAGCATTAAGTTAATGCTAGATACTACATCCATTTAAGAAATAAGTTTGAGATAAGCTTTTTCGAACGGAAAAAATATAAAAGCATTTAAATTATTAAATTAGTGATCTAAACGCATTTATATTAGTTTAGAAGGAAATATTATTTGTTCTTAAGAAATGTCTCCAGCAGAAACATGGATAAGACTCGTATCACTGGCGATCGCTCTCTAGATTAGCATGTCAATGGCGTGTGAGCCTCTACGTTATCGCCAGGCAGAGCCAGCGGCAACCCTTTTGGACTTCTTCCTCGAGCATCATCGTAACCTCATACCTCGCAAAAAGAAAAGAACACTGCTTTACACACAACGGTTACTACACGAAACACAAACGACATGTCATATCCAATCATTCAAGCCCAAGCCTAAGCAGCCCCTGCCCGTTGGATTAACCATCGTCTTGGCATCGTCCATCAAAGTGTCGTCTATGAAGCAGTTTCGAAAAAAAGGAAAAAACACTGTAGCCTCATGGACCTGATGACGCAGATTGTGGGCCAGAAAACGCCCCCAAAGTCACTACACCTGCGACTCCTTCATACGAGAGCAACTAGTTAACAGTGCTTTTTCAAGAGCCTCGCAACGATCATCGTCACTTGGCGCGCTCTCAGCCATTCGTCACGTGTCGCGCTCTCAGCCATTCGCTACGTGTCGCGCTCTAGACGTTCCCTTTAAATTTTATTTTTTTATTTTTCCACATACGTTTTTGGTTTTTTAAATGGTTTTTCCCGGTTTTTTTATGACGTTTTGGTTTTTCACCGTTCTTCCTTAGCTTTTTGATAAAAAATAAATAAATTTTTTTTGCGCGAAAAAACGCGTTTTTTAAATCTTTCGCGAGAGTCATGGTTTTTTGCTTCCCCGAGAGGCATGGTTTTGCTTCCGTGAGAGTCACGGCCGTGCCTCTCGAAAATGAAAAATAACGCGTTTTCTGTTTTTTCCTTTCACGAGAGTTACGGTTTTGCTTCCGTGAGAGGCACGGTTGTGCTTTCGCGAGAGTCACGGCCGTGCCTCTCGGAAACAAAAAAACCGTGTTTTCTTTTTTTTTCTTTCGTGAGAGTCACGGTTTTGCATCCGCGAGAGGTATGGTTGTGTTTTCGCGAGAGTCACAGTCATGCCTCCTCGGAAATGAAAAAAAACATGTTTTCTCTTTTTTTTCCTTCCGCAAAAGTCATGGTTTTGCTTTCACGAGAGTCACGGTTGTGATTTCAAGGCACGGGCGTGCCTCTTTTAGAAAGGGAAAAAACCCGTGCTTTTGATTCGGTTTTTTCGTCCGTTTTTTTCATGAAAAAAAAGTTCGTCAAAATCTATTAAGATGAGATCTAATTTTGAAGATCTCGACGCGAAGAATCAAACGGTAAAAGCGGTTCAACATTTGGACGGACGATTTAAAAGATAAAATGTTTTGAATAAATGGATCTACGAACAAAGCAATCAGGCGAGTTGGGGTGTTCATTGCAACGAGTACTTTTTAACTGATTTCGCCGTCATGCTACCGAGCTCCAGCGATGACCGAATGCTCTACTCAAAAGATCTGCGCGGCCGTCCGGTTCCGCAAAAGCCATCACGTCTTTTTTAAACTCGAAAAGAAAGCCTGGAGTACCCCGAAACAGGACGCAAATAGCGGTGCCCAAAAGCCATCCCACCATGTCATTTCCGGTCCAAAGAGAAAGAAAAGGGTTCTGCGCGGGTGCGCTGCCCCTGGCTCTCCCGGCCACGCATCTCGCCACCGCCACGTACACACACGTACTAGTACCCGTGGGGTGGCCTCTGCATCGCGTACGCGAGGACTGGACGGGACGCCTCCGCAGCTTTCCACCACGACGCTCGGCCATCATCGGCGGGCGGTACCCGGGGTGCATCCATCCAGAGAGATCTCCGCGTATCCGTGTCCCGGATCGCCGTAGGCTTTCAGCGCGGCCAGGCCTAGCCGCTTCCGCTTGTGGGTTTGCGGCCGACGGTGCGTAGGCTTTCGTGGCGCCCAGCCCTAGCGTTTCCGTTCCGGGATGGCGTGCGCCTCGGCGCGCTCCAACACGCGTGTACGAACCCCCACCATTGGGACGGCCTCGTTGCCGAAACCAGGGGTGGAGTACACCAAGCGTACTGCTACTGCTTTGATGATTCCCCTGCCGCTGGCGCTGCGTCGTCAGGGCCGATCGTAGGGCCTCACCAGTCACCAGGTCCGAAAGCAAAGCAGCCAACACAACGCAAAGGCTGCCGTCGCGTACGCCGCGACACGACTGGACGCACTGTTCCGGCTTTGACCGCCCGCGACCGGTAAAAATGAGCGAGGCACGACGCGCCGTGGAAAGCGACTCCAGCTTGCGTGTTATGTTCGCGTGAGAGGGATTACAGTAAGATATACTGTACTACCACTAGTGTATTTAGTATCATGCTGTTGCTATAGAAAGTAACGGTTCCTTTTACCGCTTCCAGCTAGTGCAGCCGGGGCGCGGTGGGAGGTCGTGGTCCTTTCCGGTAAACTAATGCAAATTCCAGAAAATGTAAACTAATGCCGAAAGCTTCGCTACTAGATTGATAGTAGCAGTACTAGCATCTTTGAGCTAATGATCGTGTGCGTACGTACGCTGGGTTAAACTAACGTTGCAGAAGCCGGGAGAGACGAGATTAAATATGTCGGCCCAGCCGATTTGGACCTTTGTGTTGTACTACATCAACCATAGCGACTGCTTGCCAGTTGCCACCGGTTTACTAGTACTTTGGAACGATTCCCATCCCGTTTTCAGTCCCACTTGATTCGATCTGCAGGACATCGCATTACCCTCTTTGCAGGCTTATCGATCGTTGTATGTTTCGGCTAGCCGTTTTTAATTGGACATTGCCCACTTTTTATTTATTGAAAACACATACAATTTTCTTCATTCGGAATAATAGTTATATCGTCCATGAGAAAGGGTACAATCACACTCAAGGGCTTCTCATACCAATCAAGAGTCGAAGGAAATCTAGCCAAACTAATAAGTTCATGAGCAAATTTATTAGCTTATCTATTACAATGTTTGAAACTAAGCATAGAAAAGTCACATAAAATATAATAACAATCGTGAAAAACTACCACCGTCACTCCTATAGATCGCCCTCCATTCTTCCTGGTTTCAATGATATTCGAATTATCAGAGTTAATAACGAGGTGATTGCAACTTGTCTATTGTGCAAGGCAATGACCGAATCTAAGTGTCGAGGCTTCAACTCCAGAATGCCCACACAACAATATATCCTCTAATTTTTCCACAACAATTAATTTATCTTTATTGTCCCTCGGGACGCTCCAGATGTGCGCCCAAACAATTCTTGATCAAAATATGCATCCATATTAATTTAAAAAAAACACGGGCAAATCCCACCCCTATTTTCTGTTAGGAAATGTTGCATGGAAAACAAAAAAAAAATCTACGCACACGCAAGATCTATCCATAGAGATGCATATTAACGAGGGCGAAGTGTGTCTACGTACCCTCGTAGACCGTAAGCGGAAGCGTTCAGTAACGCGGTTGATGAAGTCGAACTTCTTCGTGGTCCAACCGAACGAGTACCGAACATACGACACCTCCGCGTTCAGCACATGTTTAGCTCGGTGACGCCCTCACCTTCTCGATCCAGCAAGACGGCGAAGGAGTGGACGAGTTCCGGCAACACGATGGCGTGGTGACGGTGATGGTGAAGCTATCTCCGCAGGGCTTCGCCTAAGCACTACGAAAATAAGACCGAGGAACTAAACTGTGGAAGGGGGCGCCACACACGGCTAAGCAATTGTCGTGGTTCTGTGTGGCGCCCCCTTCCCACATATATATAGGTGGGGGAGGGAGGAGCAGCCAAGGAGGAGCCCCAAGTAGGCCGAATCCGACTTGGGGTCATTCCCTAGTGGCGCCCCCTTACCATATTTGCCGGAGGGGAAAGGAAAGGGGGAGAGGAAAGGAAGGGGGAGGCGGACTCCCCCCTTTTCCTTCTCTCCCAAGGGTTGCGGCCTAGGAGGGGCGCGCCAGCCCCTTGTGGTTTAGTGTGTTCCCCCCTTTGTCCCATATGGCCCATTAACCTCCCGGGGTGTCCGGAACCCCTTCCGATGACCCGATTTCTACTTGATACATCTCGAAACTCTTCCGGTGTCCAAATATTATCGTCCTATATATCAATCTTTACCTCCGAGTCATTCCAGAGCTCCTCGTCATGTCTGTGATCTCATCCGAAACTCCGAACAACATTCAGTCACCAAATCATATAACTCATATAACACTATATCGTCAACGAACATTAAGCGTGCGGACCCTACGGGTTCGAGAACTATGTAGACATGACCAGGACATCTCTCTGATCAATAACCAATAGCGGAACCTGGATGCCCATGTTGTCTCCTACATTCTATGAAGATCTTTATCGGTCGAACCTTATGAGAACATACGTAATTCCCTTTGTACATTTGTATGTTACTTGCCCGTGATTCGATCGTCGGTATCTTCATACCTAGTTCAATCTCATCACCGGCAAGTCTCTTTACTCGTTCTGTAATACATCATCTTGCAACTAACTCCTTAGTCACTTTTCTTGCAAGGCTTCTTAAGATGTGTATTACCGAGAGGGCCCAGAGATACCTCTCCGATACTCGGTGTGACAAATCCTAATCTCGATCTATGCCAACTCAACAAATACCTTCGGCGATACCTGTAGAACATCTTTATGATCACCCAGTTATGTTGTGACGTTTGATAGCACACAAGGTATTCCTCCGGTATCCGGGAGTTGCATAATCTCATAGTCAAAGGAATATGTATTTGACATTAAGAAAGCAATAGCAATAAACTGAACGACCAATATGCTAAGCTAATGAATGGATCTTGTCCATCACATCATTCTCCTAATGATGTGATCCCGTTATCAAGTGACAACACATGTCTATGGTTAGGAAACCTTAACCATCTTTGATCAACGAGCTAGTCTAGTAGAGGCTTACTAGGGACACGATATTCCTTTATGTATCCACACATGTATTTCAGTTTCCAATCGATACAATTCTAACATGAATAATAAACTTTATCATGAATAAGGAAATATAATAATAACCATTTTATAATTTCCTCTAGGACATATTTCCATCAGTCTCCCACTTGCACTAGAGTCAATAATCTAGTTCACACTGCCATGCGATTAACACCCATAGTTCACATCAGCATGTGACTAACACCCAAAGAGTACTAAGGTGTGATCATGTTTTGCTTGTGAGAGAGGTTTAGTCAACGGGTCTGCCACATTCAGATCCGTATGTATTTTGCAAATTTCTATGTCTACAATGCTTTGCATGGAGCTACTCTAACTAATTGCTCCCACGTTCAATACATATCCAGATTGAGACTCAGAGTCATCCAGATTGGTGTCAAAGCTTGCATCGACGTAACCCTTTACGATGAACTCTTTATCACCTCCATAACCGAGAAATATTTCCTTAGTCCTCCTAAGGATAATTTTGACCGATGTCCAAGAAGGAAATATGCCCTAGATGCAATAATAAAGTTGTTATTTATGTTTCCTTATATCATGGTAAGTGTTTATTATTAATGCTAGAATTGTATTAACCGGAAACTTAGTACATGTGTGAATACATAGACAAATAGAGTGTCCCTAGTTTGCCTCTACTTAACTAGCTCGTTAATCAAAGATGGTTAAGTTTCCTAGCCATGGACATGTGTTGTCATTTGATGAACGGGATCGCATCATTAGAGAATGATGTGATGGACTAGACCCATCCGTTAGCTTAGCACTATGATCGTTTAATTTATTGTTATTGCTTTCTTCATGACTTATACATGTTCCTATGACTATGAGATTATGCAACTCCCGAATACCGGAGGAACACTCAGTGTGCTATCAAATGTCACAACGTAACTGGGTAATTATAAAGATGCTCTACAGGTGTCTCCGATGGTGTTTGTTGAGTTTTCATAGATCGAGATTAGGATTTGCCACTCCGATTGCCGGAGAGGTATCTCTGGGTCCTCTCGGTAATGCACATCACTATAAGCCTTGCAAGCAATGTGACTAATGAGTTAGTTGCGGGATGATGCATTACGGAACGAGTAAAGAGACTTGACGGTGACGAGATTGAACTAGGTATGATGATACCGATGATCGAATCTCGGGCAAGTAACATACCGATGACAAAGGGAACAACGCATGTTGTTGTGCGGGTTGACCGATAAAGATCTTCGTAGAATATGTAGGAACCAATATGAGCATCCAGGTTCTGCTATTGGTTATTGATCGGAGATGTGTCTCGGTCATGTCTACATAGTTCTCGAACCCGTAGGGTCCGCACGCTTAATGTTCGATGACAATATGTATTATGAGTTATGTGATTTGATGTACCGAAAGTTGTTCGGAGTCCCGGATGAGGTTACGGACATGACGAGGAGTCTTGAAATGGTCGAGACATAAAGACTCATATATTGGAAGGCTACATTCGGACACCGGAATAGTTTGGGTCGTTTCGGAGTACTGGGGGTTGCCGGAACCCCCCGGGAAGTTATTGGGCCTCATGGGCCTAAAGGTGGAAGAGAGGAGGCAGGCCAAGGTGTGGCGCGCGCCCCCTTAGCCCGAACCGAATTGGACTAGGGCTAGGAGGGCCGGCCCCCCTTTCCTTCTCTTCTTCCTCTCCTTCCTTCTTCTCCTACTAGGACTAGGAAAGGGGGAACCTACTCCTACTAGGAGTAGGATTCCCCCCCCCCCCCCGTGGGCGCGCCCCTTGTGTCCGGCCCTCCTCCTCCTCCACTCCTTTATATACGGGGGAGGGGGGCACCCCATAGACACACAAGTTGATCTTTAGCCATGTGCGGTGCCCCCTGCACTACAAAAAAAAGACACTTCCGTGATGATACGTGTTTGTGATAGTAGGTCATGTTTTCTGTCATGCATGTACATCCATGACAATCATATGACAGAATCAAGATAGTCATACATGTGCTATCATAGAAGTGTTCCATGACATTACCAAAATTATCATCACGGAAGTGTCCACTTCCATGATGATAAATCACGCGTCAAAGAAGTGCTTTCGTCAAGGGTGATCGACACATGGCATCCACCATAACTGGTCGCCGTTAAGCTATCATGTCTGGTTTTGGATCCGATAACCCGTTAACAGCCCGGACCGATGGGAAATTTCCATTTTTATAGTTTTCTTTTATAAACTAAACTAGTGATAAAACAAGAAACTAAAAGACTCGATTGCAAGATCTAAAGATATACCTTCAAGCACTCACCTCCCCGGCAACGGCGCCAGAAAAGAGCTTGATGTCTACCACACAACCTTCTTCTTGTAGACGTTGTTGGGCCTCTAAGTGCAGAGGTTTGTAGGACAGTAGCAAATTTCCCTCAAGTGGATGACCTAAGGTTTATCAATTCATAGGAGGCGTAGGATGAAGATGGTCTCTCTCAAGCAACCCTGCAACCAAATAACAAAGAGTCTCTTGTGTCCCCAACACACCCAATACAATGGTAAATTGTATAGGTGCACTAGTTCGGCGAAGAGATGGTGATACAAGTGCAATATGGATAGTATATAAAGGTTTTTGTAATCTGAAATTATAAAAACAGCAAGGTAACTAATGGTAAAAGTGAGCGTAAACGGTATTGCAATGCTAGGAAATAAGGCCTAGGGTTCATACTTTCGCTAGTGTAAGTCCTCTCAACAATACTAACATAATTGGATCATAAAACTATCCCTCAACATGCAACAAAGAGTCACTCCAAAGTCACTAATAGCGGAGAACGAACGAAGAGATTATGGTAGGGTACAAAACCACCTCAAAGTTATTCTTTCCAATCAATCCGATGGGCTATTCCTATAAGTGTCACAAACAACCCTAGAGTTCGTACTAGAATAACACCTTAAGATACAAATCAACCAAAACCCTAATGTCACCTAGATACTCCAATGTCACCTCAAGTATCCGTGGGCATGATTATACGATATGCATCACACAATCTCAGATTCATCTATTCAACCAACACAAAAGACCTCAAAGAGTGCCCCAAAGTTCTACCGGAGAATCATGACAAAAACGTGTGCCAACCCCTATGCATAGGTTCATGGAAGGAACCCGCAAGTTGATCACCAAAACATACATCAAGTGAATCACGTGATATCCCATTGTCACCACAAATATCCACGGCAAGACATACATCAAGTGTTCTCAAATCTTTAAAGACTCAATCCGATAAGATAACTTCAAAGGGGAAACTCAATTCATTACAAGAGAGTAGAGGGGGGAAGAAACATCATAGGATCCAAATATAATAGCAAAGCTCGCGATACATCAAGATTGTATCACCTTAAGAACACGAGAGAGAGAGATCAAACACATAGCTGCTGGTACATACCCTCAGCCCCGAGGGAGAACTACTCCCTCCTCGTCATGGAGAGCACCAGGATGATGAAGATGGCCACCGGAGAAGGATTGCCCCCTCCGGCAGGGTGCCGGAAACGGTCTAGATTGGTTTTCGGTGGCTACGGAGGCTTCTGGCGGCGGAACTCCCGATCTAATCTCCGTTCTGAAAGTTTTAGGGTACGACGATATATATGGGTGCAGGAAGTACGTCGGAGGAGCCACGGGGGCCCCACGAGGCAAGGGGCGCGCCCGGGGGGGGGGGGGGGGCGCCCCCACCCTCGTGAGCACCTCCCGTATCTCCTGACGTGGAGTCCAAGTCTATCCGGTGGCTTTCGTTCCAAAAATAACTTCTCGAGTTGATTTCATTCCGTTTCGACTCCGTTTGATATTCCTTTTCTTTGAAACACTGAAATAGGCATAAAACAGCAAATCTGGGCTGGGCCTCTAGTTAATAGGTTAGTCCCAAAAATAATATAAAAGTGGAAAATAAAGCCCAATATTGCTCAAAACAGTAGATAATATAGCATGGAGCAATCAAAAATTATAGATACGTTGGAGACGTATCAAGCATCCCCAATCTTAATTCCTGCTCGTCCTCGAGTAGGTAACTGATAAAAAGATAATTTTTGATGTGGAATGCTAGTTAGCATAATTTCAATGTAATTCTTCTTACTTGTGATATGAATATTCAGATCCATAATATTTCAAGCATACTAACTAAGCAATCATGTCTTCTCAAAATAACATGTCCAAAGAAAGTTATCCCTACAAAATCATATAGTCCGGCTATGCTCTATCTTCACCACACAAAATATTTAAATCATGCACAACCCCGATGACAAGCCAGGCAATTGTTTCATACTTTTGATGTTCTCAAACTTTTTCAATCTTCACGCAATACATGAGCGTGAGCCATGGACATAGCACTATAGGTGGAATAGAATGGTGGTTGTGGAGAGGACAAAAAGGGAGAAGATAGTCTCACATCGACTAGGCGTATCAGCGGGCTATGGAGATGCCCATCAATAGATATCAATGTGAGTGAGTAGGGATTGCCATGCAACGGATGCACTAGAGCTATAAGTATATGAAAGCTCAACAAAAGAAACTAGTGGGTGTGCATCCAACTCGCTTGCTCACGAAGACCTAGGGCATTTTGAGGAAGCCCATCATTGGAATATACACGACAAGTTCTATAATGAAAGATTCCCACTAGTATATGAAAGTGATAACACAAGAGACTCTCTATCATAAAGATCATGGTGCTACTTTGAAGCACAAGTGTGGAAAAAGGATAGTAGCATTGTCCCCCTTTTTTATTTGGCCTTTTTTATTTGGCCTTTACTTTTTTTGGCCTTTTTTATGGCCTTTCTCCTTTTTTTGGGACAATGCTCTATTGAATGATGATCATCACACTTCTATTTATTTACAACTCAATGATACAACTCGATACTAGAACAAAGTATGACTCTATATGAATGCCTCCGGCGGTGTACCGAGATATGCAATGAATCAAGAGTGACAAGTATGAAAGAATCATGAACAGTGGCTTTGACACAAATACTATGTCAACTACATGATCATGCTAAGCAATATGACAATGATGAATGTGTCATGATGAACGGAATGGTGGAAAGTTGCATGGCAATATATCTCGGAATGGCTATGGAAATGCCATAATAGGTAGGTATGGTGGCTGTTTTGAGGAAGGTAAATGGTGGGTTTATGGTACCGGCGAAAGGTGTGCGGTACTAGAGAGGCTAGCAAGGGTGGAAGGATGAGAGTGCGTATAATCCATGGACTTAACATTAGTCATAAAGAACTCATATACTTATTGCAAAAATCTACAAGTTATCAAAGCAAAGTATTACGCGCATGCTCCTAGGGGGATAGATTGGTACGGAAAGACCATCGCTCGTCCCCGACCGCCACTCATAAGGAAGACAATCAATAAATAAATCATGCTCCGACTTCATCACATAACGGTTCACCATACGTGCATGCTACGGGAATTACAAACTTCAACACAAGTATTTCTCAAATTCATAACCACTCAACTAGCATGACTCTAATATCACCATCTCCATATCTCAAAACAATTATCAAGTATCAAACTTCTCATAGTATTCAACACACTCATAAGAGAATTTTATTATTCTTGAATACCTAGCATATTAGGATTTTAAGCAAATTACTATGCTATTTAAGACTCTCAAAATGATATAAGTGAAGCATGAGAGTTCATCTATTTCTATAAAATAAAACTACCACCATGCTCTAAAAAGATATAAGTGAAGCACTAGAGCAAATGACAAACTACTCCGAAAGATATAAGTGAAGATCAATGAGTAGTTGAATAATTATGCAACTATGTGAAGACTCTCTAACATTTAATAATTTCAGACCTTGGTATTTTATTCAAACAGCAAGCAAAACTAAATAAAATAAAATTACGCTCCAAGCAAAACACATATCATGTGGCGAATAAAAATATAGCTCCAAGTAAAGTTACCGATGAACGAAGACGAAAGAGGGGATGCCTTCTGGGGCATCCCCAAGCTTAGGCTCTTGGCTATCCTTGAATATTACCTTGGTGTGCCTTGGTCATCCCCAAGCTTAGGCTCTTGCCACTCCTTATTCCATAGTCCATCGAATCCTTACCCAAAACTTGAAAACTTCACAACACAAAACTTAACAGAAAACTCGTAAGCTCCGTTAGTATAAGAAAATAAATCACCACTTCAAGGTACTGTAATTAACTCATTCTTTATTTATATTGGTGTTAAACCTACTGTATTCCAACTTCTCTATGGTTTATAAACTATTTTACTAGCCATAGATTCATCAAAATAAGTAAACAACACATGAAAAATAGAATCTGTCAAAAACAGAACAGTCTGTAGTAATCTGGATAAAATGTATACTTATGGAACTCATAAAATTCTCAAATAAATTTCTGGACCTGAGGAATTTATCTATTAATCATCTTCAAAAATAATTAACTAAATAGCACTCTCCAATAAAATATGGCAGCAATTCTCGTGAGCGCTAAAGTTTCTGTTTTTTACAGCATCATAAACAAGACTTTCCCCAAGTCTTCCCAAAGGTTCTACTTGGCACAAACACTAATTAAAAGCATAAAACCACATCTAAACAAAGGCTAGATGAATTATTTATTACTAAATAGGAACAAAAATCAAGGAGCTAAAATAAAATTGGGTTGCCTCCCAACAAGCGCTATCGTTTAACGCCCCTAGCTAGGCATGATGATTTCAATGATGCTCACATAAAGGATAGGAATTGAAACATAAAGAGAGCATCATGAAGAATATTACTAGCACATTTAAGTCTAACCCACTTCCTATGCATAGGGATTTTGTGAGCAAACAACTTGTGGGAACAAGAATCAACTTGCATAGGAGGGTAAAACAAGCATAATTTCAAAATTTTAAGCACATAGAGAGGAAACTTGATATTATTGCAATTCCTACAAGCATATATTCCTCCCTCATAATAATTTTCAGTAGCAGCATGAATGAATTCAACAATATAACCAGCACCTAAAGCATTCTTTTCATGATCTACAGGCATAGAAATTTTACTACTCTCCACATAAGCAAAATTCTTCTCATTCGAAATAGTGGGAGTATCATAAGAGACTTGAATACTATAAATTGTTTCCACGTTAAAGGAGTAATGTTCAGAGAAAGGGTACTTATAATAATGACAAGTTTTATAAATATAATCATCACTACTCTTTATAGCATAAGTATCATCACAATAATCATCATAGGTAGGAGGCATGCTATCATCATTATAAATTTGCATATCAAAACTTGGGAGACTAAAAATATAATCTTAATTAAATGTAGCATCCCCAAGCTTGGGACAAACATTAATTGTAGCAAATATATTCTCAAAAACATCATCTTCATCAAACATAGCATCCCCAAGCTTGGGCCTTTTCATATCATAAGCATAATCACTCTCATAATTAATAGTATGGATAGCACCAATAGTATAGCAATTATCATATTCTTCCAAGCAAGTGCCAAAAAGATTTTCAAGATTATAAGAAGTATCATTATCTTCCACAATTATATTTTCATGAGGCACAATAGTAATAGGAGCAGCATTATTTGGGGGAGATATCTTTTTACCTCTCTTCCTTTTTCTTCTCTTCTTCTTCACCACATCATGTGTGGGTTCAATCCTCTTTTTGGAGCTCCTTATTAATGAGATTGGTTGAATAGGAGGCTCCTCCTTGTTACCTGATTCATCATAAGAAATAATAGGAGGATATTGGGAAGTCTCTTCCCTTTCGTTAGTATTCTCTTCATCTTCTATTTGTTTTCTTTTCTTTATGTAATTGGCAATATAAGGATTTTCAATAAAATTCACCACACAATACATATAAATTTTCTCTAGATCAAAATAAAGAAATCTATCAAGATTAAACTTTGGAATACCCTCAGTTATACGTTTCATTTCCTCATACCCCAAAAGAAGACTAAGCTCTTTATGATGCTCAAGGGTAATCAAATTATCACAATTTTTGGATACGATTCGGTCGTGAAACAATTTGCATTGGAGATTTAAATGACCATATTCATTGCAAAGTTCACAAGGGGCGCAAAAAATATTGAATTTTTTAGCACAATCATCAAGACTTTCTTGCAAATATTTAGTTTCTAAGTACTTATGCCTCTTGCAATATCTATCTTCCCTAGTTGGTGTGTACTTACAAACCCAATGCACTACACAAAAATTGACATGTTTATCAGAGACATTTTCATCATAACTAGTGCAATCATCATTAGTATCATGGATATTCAAAGAATTCGTACTAACAACATTGCAATCATGCTCATCATTCACATATTTAGTGCCAAACATTTTATAGATTTCTTCTTCTAGCACTTGAGCACAATTTTCCTTTCCATCATACTTACGAAAGATATTAAAAAGGTGAAGCGTATGAGACAAACTCAATTCCATTTTTTATAGTTTTCTTTTATAAACTAAACTAGTGATAAAACAAGAAACTAAAAGACTCAATTGCAATATCTAAAGATATACCTTCAAGCACTCACCTCCCCGGCAACAGCGCCAGAAAAGAGCTTGATGTCTACTACACAACCTTCTTCTTGTAGACGTTGTTGGGCCTCCAAGTGCAGAGGTTTGTAGGACAGTAGCAAATTTCCCTCAAGTGGATGACCTAAGGTTTATCAATTCGTAGGAGGCGTAGGATGAAGATGGTCTCTCTCAAGCAACCCTGCAACCAAATAACAAAGAGTCTCTTGTGTCCCCAACACACCCAATACAATGGTAAATTGTATAGGTGCACTAGCTCGGCGAAGAGATGGTGATACAAGTGCAATATGGATATTAGATAAAGGTTTTTGTAATCTGAAATTATAAAAACAGCAAGGTAACTAATGGTAAAAGTGAGCATAAACGGTATTGCAATGCTAGGAAATAAGGCCTAGGGTTCATACTTTCGCTAGTGTAAGTCCTCTCAACAATAATAACATAATTGGATCATAAAACTATCCCTCAACATGCAACAAAGAGTCACTCCAAAGTCACTAATAGTGGAGAACGAACGAAGAGATTATGGTAGGGTACGAAACCACCTCAAAGTTATTCTTTCCAATCAATCCGTTGGGCTATTCCTATAAGTGTCACAAACAGCCCTAGAGTTCATACTAGAATAACACCTTAAGATACAAATCAACCAAAACCCTAATGTCACATAGATACTCCAATGTCACCTCAATTATCCGTGGGCATGATTATACGATATGCATCACACAATCTCAGATTCATCTATTCAACCAACACAAAGGACCTCAAAGAGTGCCCCAAAGTTCTACCGGAGAATCACGACGAAAACGTGTGCCAACCCCTATGCATAGGTTCATGGGCGGAACCCGCAAGTTGATCACCAAAACATACATCAAGTGAATCACGTGATATCCCATTGTCACCACAGATATCCACGGCAAGACATACATCAATTGTTCTCAAATCTTTAAAGACTCAATCTGATAAGATAACTTCAAAGGGGAAACTCAATTCATTACAAGAGAGTAGAGGGGGGAAGAAACATCATAGGATCCAAATATAATAGCAAAGCTCGCGATACATCAAGATTGTATCACCTCAAGAACACGAGAGAGAGAGAGATCAAACACATAGCTACTGGTACATACCCTCAGCCCCGAGGGAGGACTACTCCCTCCTCGTCATGGAGAGCACCAGGATGATGAAGATGGCCACCGGAGAAGGATTGCCCCCTCCGGCAGGGTGCCGAAACGGGTCTAGATTGGTTTTTGGTGGCTACGGAGGCTTCTGGCGGTGGAACTCCCGATCTAATCTCCGTTCTGGAAGTTTTAGGGTACGACGATATATATGGGTGGAGGAAGTACGTCGGAGGAGCCACGGGGGCCCCACGAGGCAGGGGGCGCGCCCTAGGGGTGGGCGCCCCCACCCTCGTGAGAACCTCCTGTATCTCCTGACGTGGAGTCCAAGTCTATCCGGTGGCTTTCGTTCCAAAAATAACTTCTCCAGTTGATTTCGTTCCATTTCGACTCCGTTTGATATTCCTTTTCTTCGAAACACTGAAATAGGCATAAAACAACAAATCTGGGCTGGGCCTCAAGTTAATAGGTTAGTCCCAAAAATAATATAAACGTGGAAATAAAGCCCAATATTGCCCAAAACAGTAAATAATATAGCATGGAGCAATCAAAAATTATAGATACGTTGGAGACGTATGAAGGATCTTTTATTCCTCGTCTATACTCTCGAACTCTGATCTCTCTTCTATTTGGATTAAAATGGTTTTACTAAATCTAACTTTAGGTTCTCGTTAATACTTTCTCCCGGAGAGCCCCTCATTCCAGATGATCGCCTGCTGCACCAGAAGATTCTAAAGATACTCTATAATGTTCTCTCGAGACTTGTGCCATCGCTTTTGCAAATCCCTTTCATTGATAAACCCTTGTGGATAACTACTTACACTTGTCGTTCATATCTTCATCCCCAGTTGCCCTTGAAATTACTTGATACCCTGAAAAATTCTCCGAAAGTCTGAGAATCCCTTGTGCCTACCACCTTGCATTTCTTTACCACCTGAATACCCCTACAGATAATTTCTCGTACTTATCAAGTATCCGCTCATCCCCAGTGGATACATGTATTTCACGAAAGTCTTCGAAATACCATTCGATCTCCGAAAATCCTCAACAGCCTATTGCTCTTGAAATTCTTGCTTGCTTGCATTATGATTAACCTCATAAGTCCGGTAATCTTATTGGCATCCTTAGTCATTATCAGTTTGAGTCTCTTGAATCGATATGTTGCGAATGCTCGCATTCCTTAATCAGATCCTTCGTTTTGTCCTTCTGGCTCAGACGTCATTTTAAACATGAGCTGGATCTCGACCAATTAAATTTTGCCGTTGATTGTACCCCTAAGGCTATTCAACTTATCCATCCATAACCAGAGCATTGCTTCTGATCTCTTGTCTTGGAATTGATAATTCCTTTGCATTTGAACTTTGAGTTAGTCAGTTGTTTCTATAAACTGATCTCCTTGCATTCCTTCTTCCTCTGGTTGAGTACCGATGCTCACATCAGATCCCTTATGGACCACCAGATCCTTTGTTGGATTTTATCCGACATCGTCCTTCATATTATATAAGCTTGTGAGATTTTCCTCGGATACATAATGCCTTTGGTAAATTGTATCCTCTGCTTTCTCCAGCATGCTCTACTATCGAGCTTGTGATATTTATTCCTGAAATTGTGGTATATGCTCCTAAGATGCCCCGATGGGTTGAACCAACGCCTTCCCTAATCAGTGTGAATCCAAAAGTTTTCACGGGTCATACTTATCTGGTATTGCACCAGGTAAAACTTTCAACAACTAATGTCATTTTTGAAAAGCGAGTGGTGAATGGAAGGTTATACATTGAAGAAGTGGGAGTCGACCTTGAACTTTGTGTTCATGCCCATGGACGCGATGTAGATCCTATCATGAAAGCTGCTTGTAATAATAACTATTTCCTTGATTTAATATCCTTTGGTATCGGTGAATTGATCCTTTGCAATCATGGTTCTGACCATATGTTCTTCTTTGATTCCATTTCTCGGGCAAAGTTTAAGCACTTGTCTTCCGTGGATCAATACACCTATCCAACCTTTACTTTGGTCTGTCGTCGAGTATTACCCCCCTAGTATCTCAAGATTGTCATGGAACTGCATAACTTCTTATGAGTTCTTCGTCAAGTACTAAATTCCCACCAATTCCAAATTTTTCACGGGCTCTGAGTTATTAAACCCTCAAGGAAACCAATAACTGAATCCAGTCCACATCGCAATTAAACAACTCTTAGTAATCTTCTTTACTTGCGAGTTTGTACCCGATCATGCCATTCCTAACATGTTTGGCTATATCATTATCATACTAAATTTTTACTGTGCTACATGGTCCTTCGCGGAGCACAATTTCCGATAATGAGCTAACCCTACGTCGATCTTCCTCATCATATCATTTCGCTTTGAACAACAAACTTGATTTTGAGTAAGTGTCCTATCCTTGGTTCCAATAACCTTTCGCTTCATCATTCCTTTGACTTGATGTCATCGCTGATTGATTACATCTTCATGAGATCTCTCGACAAATGTGTTGTGATCATCATCAACATTCTGAGCTCTTCCAGGATATCACTTGAATTCATGATGAGAAATGCCATCCTTATCCCCTCGATGATCTTATTAACATCGACAACATTCTTGCATTCACTCAGACCCAAAACTTGTTCATGTTTTGTGTTGCACCTAGAGTTCCTTCCTATCCAGCTTATATTAGGACTCTATCTTGGAGTATTACCATCTTTTATGTCAAGGATGTTGAGAGAATTGCTCCAGCTATTAATTCTTGCTATAGTGATACTTCTCACCATCACCATTCTTCCTTGCTCCCCATGTTATTTCTAACCGGATAACCGACAATTGAACTATGACATGCGACTTCAAAACTTCTAGCAACCCTATTGCCTTGAAGTTAATGGTCGATATTTCACTCTTAGACTATTGATTATTGAATCCCCATACTAACCTTGATCATGCTCCCTAAGCCCATATTTCGGTTGCACCTTTCAACCGATGTTTAACTGTGGATGCTTTCTTCGAGCATACCTTATTATATCATTCGATCTGACACATGTTATCTCCTTGTTCACATAAGTGTGGAAATCCATCTTTGAAAATCTCAATGAATTGTCGTTGAGTTCATCAGCCACCTCCTCGTCCTCTCCTTGGTTAAATGATGAACTCTTGTTTTGGAACACGCTTCCATAGTACATTTCCCGAGAATCTTACAATGTCGTCTTGTCAATTGTGTTGCACCTTTTCTTCTCAGGCATCCTGAGTCTGAGGCATCCTGGCACCAATCAGATCTAAATCTCGGTCAACTATGATGGTTGGAACATATGTCCAAGAGTTATAACACTGGTCTTTATATGCCCGGTAAGGTGATGTCATGCCTAGCACACCTGGCCGTAGGCCCTATTGTTATAGTTTCCTTTTTAGCAAGGTTATCCATGCTTCCATGAGGAAATTGTAAGACTTATTCTATAAGTTGTTCCTGATGGATCATTTGTGTTTCCAAAGTCTAATCTTCACCTGATGACCATGTCAATGCTATCCAAAAGTATGACTGTGTTACTCCGAACATCATTAAGAACATTGGAGGCGCAATGCTAAATGTTTATTGATCAATTATCCAAAACCGATGTATGGGTAAACATCATGATTCTCCTTGCCCCGTTAATTTAATGGATAAGTACTTGATGTCCTGTCATGTATATCATGCTCTGTTTGTTCTTGAGAAGCATATACTCTAACACTTTTGTATAAGCACCTTTTTCCTTTCCATTGTTTTGTTTAACCTTTCTTGTGATCTATATGATCTAAGCAGTAATAGTTCCCTGCTTATGTAAACACCATGGTGTACAACTCGGTCAGAAGACCCTGTTACTATTGTTGATGATATTCCGGTAACCACCGATGGATGAGAACCTTGCCTATTGGTCCGCCTCGTTTAAACGAGCGGGAAAATGGTTCTCTTCGTCCCTCGCCCTTGGTACCGACGTTGTTGCCGACATAACTGACAGGCCACCCTATGACATACCTTGCTATCAAAACCATGCAAGATGTCACCACTCCTTCTACTTTTAACCCACATGGTGGGCCCATAACCCACAGGTCCCAGGATCGAAACCTGACTCTTCTGTACACCCATGTTTCCAAAGTTATTCCACCCGCTTGGCTTCATATGTAATTCACGGGCCACCTTCCTAGTGATCTATTCTGGTACCAGACGCAATACTTTCCCATTGCTCTGAACCCCTGTCACACTCCGTTTCAGGCAACGAATGATTGCATGCCCGCTCGAAACTTGTCATGCTACATTCATACATGCTCTCAATATTTTATTAAGTTTCAATTCAAGAGTTACTTTCTGCCACCTTCCCCGATGTTATCGACCAGATAGTCAACCTTGCAGAGGTCTGTTCTCCTGGAACACCCGCCCTTTATTCTTTCATAAGTATGTTGGAGTTCCTGAAGAAAGGATGCCGACTTCATCATGATGACCCGAAGCAGAGAAATGAAGACATCAACATAATGGATCGACCTCTTCGAGAAGAGCAACCAAGACCGAGAAGACTCGTTAGAATTTCGTAACCAGAACTTCCCCCCTACCCAACCTCTTAAATCTCGGGACGAGATTTCTTGTAGTGGAGGAGAATTGTGACGCCCGGATAGTCATGCTACAGTGACCTCACACTAATGGTGCCATGTCATCAAGTTTAACTAAGCCAAATTACCCACAGATAAAATCGAAGTCGAATGAAAATTTAAATTGCAAGTGAAATAATTATTTCTTTGAACGGTATAACTAAAATGTTCGAATAATTCTACAAATTCTCCTGATCATTGTCTTGTTGAAACCAACTTCACTTGACTCACAAATAAATTCCTAAGAAAATAATAAATGATCCAACTGTAAATAAAATGCCCTTTTCAAAATAAATAATTAATTAAACTTTTTCGGTTGACCCCAAACCTTGTGTGCACCCTTAATATATGGCCTAGTATTTATGTGACAAAAAAACTTTTTAGAAGAAAAGTCATTTACTATAAAAAATAGCAAACGTTGAAAGAAAAGCAAAACAGAAAAAGTATAAAAGAAGGAGAAAGCCCCTGTGAACTTGGCCCATCAACTCCACTGTACCAGGCCCAGCCCAGCTGGCCGGCCTTTTCCCCTACCTCTCGCAGGGGAGAGGCAGAGCCGTGCGTGCCGGCCATCCATGGCTCCAGGGCCACGTGCTGGCTATCCGCACCCTCCCTCGTGTCAGGACCGAAGCGCGTGCGGTATTTCTTCAGTTAACTGTATCAGTTGGGTTCAGAAGAAGAACGGCTGGGATCGCGCCTCACTTAAATATGCTCGTCGCTAGCCGTTAGATCATAACTGTTCCGTTTCAGGCCGTTACCGTTACTTTTCGTGTTGTTGCCGTGAGCACTTTACACCTATAAAGGGAGCCGGGTTGTGGCCGTCCTCATCATCGAATCTTCTCTTGAATTGCCGTGCTGGCTAAGCAAAACTACAGCTAATACAAAGGCCCTCAGATCTGGGCGAACTTTTCCCCTTTTCCTTCCTTCAGAACCCTAGTTCATACTCCGAAATATAGTGGGTCCTGACAAATTGGCATCAGTAGCGGGTGATTCCTTGGCAGAGGCGTTTTCTGGCCGGCGGAAAATCTTCCCCTCCAAGTATTCCCACCCAATTCCCACCCTCTTCTCTGGTGTCGATGGCGGCGCGGTGGCGGTGATCGACGGTGTTGGCGGCGATGAATTGCTCGGGTATAGATCAGTCGAGCCAGAGCGGTTGATTGAGCACACTGCTCAATTGGTAAAATTCCACGTCTGAGCACTGATCTATGTACCTTTGTGGCGAGGATTGAGGTGGCGGCAGGATCTGGAGTTGGGCAAGGTTGCAGGCTCACCCGTGGTAAAATCCCTTCCCTCTTCTTCAGATCAAGGTGATGGGTCGGGCCAAGACGATCGACGAGACAGATCTGCAAGAACTGTTGTCCTTAAGAGATGATGTTGGAATTATGCAAAAGGACCAGGCTCAGATGCAGGCTGATATGGCAAAGCTGCATGATGACGTGCACTCTATCAGTTCCAAGCAAGGAGAAATTGCGACACAAGTGGGTAATGTGGAACAAGTAGTTCTGTATCTAGGCAAAGAACTCTCTACAATCAACTCTGTGTTACAAGCATTGGTAAAAGCCCCAACACATGGAAATACTACTGATATACCCTCCAGCTCTCAACAGAGACCTAAATCACCAACAGTGTCGCAAGAACAGATACAACAGCAAGCAATCAGAACAGAGCAACTAAGGAAGCAACTGGAAGAAGAGAAAGAGAAAACAAGGCAATTGGAAGAGTTGCAACTCCACAACCTACCTCCAATCAGAATTACCAAACCAGCAGTTCCTCCTCGATATGCACAATAGGGCAGAACAGAGCAGGCAAGCCCCCTGGGTACCCCAGCCACTGCTAGACAACACCCTTGTACTCCTGTTTTCCAGCAATACAACCGACAAAACATAAATCAGCAGCTGTGGCAAGGATATGCAAAAACATATGAACAGGACATGCAGTATCAGTTCATGAAGTCTATAACTAAAGGACCCAAAATGGATTTTCCTAGGTTGAGGGAGAAGATCCAGTAGGGTGGATGTTGGAAATATGCCCTAGAGGCAATAATAAAATGGTTATTATTATATTTCCTTGTTCATGATAATTGTCTATTGTTCATGCTATAATTGTGTTATCCGGAAATCGTAATACATGTGTGAATACATAGACCACAACACGTCCCTAGTGAGCCTCTAGTTGACTAGCTCGTTGATCAAAAGATAGTCATGGTTTCCTGACTATGGACATTGGATGTCATTGATAACGGGATCACATCATTAGGAGAATGATGTGATGGACAAGACCCAATCCTAAGCATGGCTCAAAGATCATGTAGTTCGTTTGCTAGAGCTTTTATGAACGTCAAGTATCATTTCCTTAGACCACGAGATTGTGCAACTCCCGGATACCGTAGGAGTACTTTGGGTGTGCCAAACGTCACAACGTAACTGGGTGACTATAAAGGTGCACTACGGGTATCTCCGAAAGTGTTTGTTGGGTTGGCACGAATCGAGACTGGGATTTGTCACTCCGTATGACAGAGAGGTATCTCTGGGCCCACTCGGTAATGCATCATCATAATGAGCTCAATGTGACCAAGTGGTTGATCACGGGATCATGCATTAAGGTACGAGTAAAGTGACTTGCCGGTAACGAGATTGAACGAGGTATTGGGATACCGACGATCGAGTCTCGGGCAAGCAACGTACCAATTGACAAAGGGAATTGTATACGGGATTGATTGAATCCTCGACATCGTGGTTCATCCGATGAGATCATCGAAGAGCATGCGGGAGCCAACATGGGTATCCAGATCCCGCTATTGGTTATTGACCGGAGAGTCGTCTCGGTCATGTCTGCATGTCTCCCGAACCCGTAGGGTCTACACACTTAAGGTTCGGTGACGCTAGGGTTGTTGAGATATTAGTATACGGTAACCCGAAAGTTGTTCGGAGTCCCGGATGAGATCCCGAACATCACGAGGAGTTCCGGAATGGTCCGGAGGTGAAGAATTATATATAGGAAGTCCAGTTTCGGCCATCAGGAAAGTTTCGGGGGTCACCGGTATTGTACCGGGACCACCGGAAGGGTCCCGGGGGTCCACCGGATCGGGCCACCTATCCTGGAGGGCCCCATGGGCTGAAGTGGGAGGGGAACCAGCCCCTGGTGGGCTGGTGCTGTCGGGGAACGTAGTAATTTCAAAAAAATTCCTACGCACACGCAAGATCATGGTGATGCATAGCAACGAGAGGGGAGAGTGTTGTCCACGTACCCTCGTAGACCGAAAGCGGAAGCGTTATGACAACGCGGTTGATGTAGTCGTACGTCTTCGCGACCCGACCGATCAAGCACCGAAACCACGACACCTCCGAGTTCTAGCACACGTTCAGCTCGATGACGACCCCCGGACTCCGATCCAGCAAAGTGTCGGGGAAGAGTTCCGTCAGCACGGTGGCGTGGTGATGATCTTGATGTTCTACCGTCGCAGGGCTTCGCCTAAGCACCGCTACAATATTATCGAGGAGTATGGTGGAGGGGGGCACCGCACACGGCTAAGAGAACGATCACGAAGATCAACTTGTGTGTCTAGAGGTGCCCCCCTGCCCCCGTAAATAAAGGAGCAAGGGGGAGGGGCGGCCGGCCAGGAGGAGGCGCGCCAGGGAGGAGTCCTACTCCTACCAGGAGTAGGACTCCCTCCTTTTCCTTGTCCAACTAGGAGAGGGGGAAGGAAGGGAGAGAGGAGAGGAAGGAAAGGGGGGGCGCCGCCCCCTTCCTTGTCCAATTTGGACTAGAGGGGGAGGGGGCGCGCGGCCTGCCCTGGCCGCCCCTCCTCTTCTCCACTTTGGGCCCATGAGGCCCATTAACCCCCGGGGGGGTTCCGGTAACCCCCCGGTACTTCGGTTTTATCCGGAACTTCTCCGGAACACTTCCGGTGTCCGAATATAGCCGTCCAATATATCAATCTTTATGTCTCGACCATTTCGAGACTCCTTGTCATGTCCGTGATCATATCCGGGACTCCGAACAAACTTCGGTACATCAAAATATATAAACTCATAATGAAACTGTCATCGTAACGTTAAGTGTGCGGACCCTACGGGTTCGAGAACAATGTAGACATGACCGAGACACGTCTCCGGTCAATAACCAATAGCGGAACCTGGATGCTCATATTGGCTCCTACATATTCTACGAAGATCTTTATCAGTCAGACCGCATAACAACATACGTTGTTCCCTTTGTCATCGGTATGTTACTTGCCCGAGATTCGATCGTCGGTATCTCAATACCTAGTTCAATCTCGTTACCGGCAAGTCTCTTTACTCGTTCCGTAATACATCATCTCGCAACTAAATCATTAGTTGCAATGCTTGCAAGGCTTATGTGATGTGCATTACCAAGAGGGCCCAGAGATACCTCTCCGACAATCGGAGTGACAAATCCTAATCTCGAAATACGCCAACCCAACATGTACCTTTGGAGACACCTGTAGAGCTCCTTTATAATCACCCAGTTACGTTATGACGTTTGGTAGCACACAAAGTGTTCCTCCGGTAAACGAGAGTTGCATAATCTCATAGTCATAGGAACATGTATAAGTCATGAAGAAAGCAATAGCAACATACTAAACGATCGGGTGCTAAGCTAATGGAATGGGTCAAGTCAATCACATCATTATCCTAATGATGTGATCCTGTTAATCAAATAACAACTCTTTGTCTATGGTTAGGAAACATAACCATCTTTGATTAACGAGCTAGTCAAGTAGAGGCATACTAGTGACACTCTGTTTGTCTATGTATTCACACATGTATTATGTTTCCGGTTAATACATTTCTAGCATGAATAATAAACATTTATCATGAAATAAGAAAATAAATAATAACTTTATTATTGCCTCTAGGGCATATTTCCTTCAGTCTCCCACTTGCACTAGAGTCAATAATCTAGTTCACATTGCCATGTGATTTAACACCAATAGTTCACATCATTATGTGACCAACACTCAAAGGGTTTACTAGAGTCAATAATCTAGTTCACATCGCTATGTGATTAACACCCAAAGAGTACTAAGGTGTGATCATGTTTTGCCTGTGAGAGAAGTTTAGTCAACGGGTCTGCCATATTCAGATCCGTATGTATTTTGCAAATTTCTATGTCAACAATGCTCTGCACGGAGCTACTATAGCTAATTGCTCCCACTTTCAATATGTATCCAGATTGAGACTTAGAGTCATCTAGATCAGTGTTAAAATTTGCATCGACGTAACCCTTTATGACGAACCTTTTTGTCATGTCCATAATCGAGAAACATATCCTTATTCCACTAAGGATAATTTTGACCGTTGTCCAGTGATCTACTCCTAGATCACTATTGTACTCCCTTGCCAAAATCAGTGTAAGGTATACAATAGATTTGGTACACAACATGGCATACTTTATAGAACATATGGCTGAGGCATAGGGAATGACTTTCATTCTCTTTCTATCTTTTGCCGTGGTCGGGTTTTGAGTCTTGCTCAACTTCACACCTTGTAACACAGGCAAGAATCCTTTCTTTGCTTGATCCATTTTGAACTTCTTCAAAACTTTGTCAAGGTATGTGCTTTGTGAAAGTCCAATTAAGCGTCTTGATCTATCTCTATAGATCTTAATGCCCAATATGTAAGCAGCTTCACCGAGGTCTTTCATTGAAAAACTCTTATTCAAGTATCCCTTTATGCTATCCAGAAATTCTATATCATTTCCGATTAGTAATATGTCATCCACATATAATATCAGAAATGCTACAGAGCTCCCACTCACTTTCTTGTAAATACAGGCTTCTCCAAAAGTCTGTACAAACCCAAATGCTTTGATCACACTATCAAAGCGTTTATTCCAACTCCGAGAGGCTTGCACCGGTCCATAAATGGATCGCTGGAGCTTGCACACTTTGTTAGCTCCTTTTGGATCGACAAAACCTTCCGGCTGCATCATATACAACTCTTCTTCCAGAAATCCATTCAGGAATGCAGTTTTGACATCCATCTGCCAAATTTCATAATCATAAAATGCGGCAATTGCTAACATGATTCGGACAGACTTAAGCATCGCTACGGGTTAGAAGGTCTCATTGTAGTCAATCCCTTGAACTTGTCGAAAACCTTTTGCGACAAGTCGAGCTTTGTAGATAGTAACATTACCGTCAGCGTCAGTCTTCTTCTTGAAGATCCATTTATTCTCAATTGCTTGCCGATCATTGGGCAAGTCAACCAAAGTCCACACTTTGTTCTCATACATGGATCCCATCTCAGATTTCATGGCTTCAAGCCATTTTGCGGAATCTGGGCTCACCATCGCTTCTTCATAGTTCGTAGGTTCATCATGATCTAGTAGCATGACTTCCAGAACAGGATTACCGTACCACTCTGGTGCGGATCTTACTCTGGTTGATCTACGATGTTCAGTAGTAACTTGTTCTGAAGTTTCATGATCATCGTCATTAGCTTCCTCACTAATTGGTGTAGGTGTCACAGAAACCGGTTTATGTGATGTACTACTTTCCAATAAGGGAGCAGGTACAGTTACCTCATCAAGTTCTACTTTCCTCCCACTCACTTCTTTCGAGAGAAACTCCTTCTCTAGAAAGGATCCATTCTTAGCAACGAATGTCTTGCCTTCGGATCTGTGATAGAAGGTGTACCCAACTGTCTTCTTTGGGTATCCTATGAAGACACATTTCTCCGATTTGGGTTTGAGCTTATCAGGATGAAATTTTTTCTTATAAGCATTACAACCCCAAACTTTAAGAAACGACAACTTTGGTTTCTTGCCAAACCACAGTTCATACAGTGTCGTCTCAACGGATTTAGATGGTGCCCTTTTTTCGTGAATGCAGCTGTCTCTAATGCATAACCCCAAAACTATAGTGGTAAATCGATAAGAAACATCATAGATTGCACTATATCCAATAAAGTACGGTTATGACGTTCGAACACACCATTATGCTATGGTGTTCTAGGTGGCATGAATTTGTGAAACTATTCCACATAGTTTTAATTGAAGACCAAACTCGTAACTCAAATATTTGTTTCCGCGATCAGATCGTAGAAACCTTATTTTTCTTGTTACGATGATTTTCCACTTCACTCTGAAATTCTTTGAACTTTTCAAATGTTTCAGACTTATGTTTCATCAAGCAGATATACCCATATCTGCTCAAATCATATGTGAAGGTCAGAAAATAACGATACCCGCCACGAGCTTCAACACTCATCGGATCGCATACATCAGTATGTATTATTTCCATTAAGTCAGTTGCTCGCTCCATTGTTCTGGAGAATGGAGTCTTTAGTCATCTTGCCCATAAGGCATGGTTCGCAAGCACCAAGTGATTCATAATCAAGTGATTCCAAAATCCCATCAGCATGGAGTTTCTTCATGCACTTTACACCAACATGACCTAAACGGCAGTGCCACAAATAAGTTGCACTATCATTATTAACTTCGCATCTTTTGGTTTCAATATTATGAATATGTGTATCACTATGATCGAGATCCAATGAACTATTTTCATTGGGTGTGTAACCATATAAGGTTTTATTCATGTAAACAGAACAACAATTTATTCTCTTACTTAAATGAATAACCGTATTACAATAAACATGATCAAATCATATTCATGCTCAACGCAAACACCAAATAACACTTATTTAGGTTCAACACTAATCCCGAAAGTATAGGGAGTGTGCGATGATGATCATATCAGTCTTGGAACCACTTCCAACACACATAGTCACTTCACCCTTAACTAGTCTCTGTTTATTCTGCAACTCCCGTTTCGAGTTACTAATCTTAGCAACTGAACTAGTATCAAATACTGAGGGGTTGCTATAAACACTAGTAAAGTACACATCAATAACATGTATATGAAATATACTTATGTTCACTTTGCCATCCTTCTTATCCGCCAATCACTTGGGGTAGTTCCGCTTCCAGTGACCAGTCCCTTTGCAGTAGAAGCACTTAGTCTCAGGCTTAGGCCAAACTTGGGCTTCTTCACTTGAGCAGCAACTTGCTTGTTGTTCTTCTTGAAGTTCCCCTTTTTTCCTTTGCCCTTTTCTTGAAACTAGTGGTCTTGTATACCATCAACACTTGATGTTTTTCTCGATTTCTACCTTCGTCAATTTCAGCATTACGAAGAGCTTGGGAATCGTTTCCGTTATCCCTTGCATATCATAGTTCATCACGAAGTTCTACTAACTTGGTGATGGTGACTAGAGAATTCTGTCAATCACTATTTTATTTGGAAGATTAACTCCCACTTGATTCAAGCGATTGTAGTACCCAGACAATCTGAGCACATGCTCACTAGTTGAGCGATTCTCCTCCATCTTTTAGCTATAGAACTTGTTCGAGACTTCATATCTCTCAACTCGGGTATTTGCTTGAAATATTAACTTCAACTCCTGGAACATCTCATATGGTCCATGACGTTCAAAACGTCTTTGAAGTCCCGATTCTAAGCCGTTAAGCATGGTGCACTAAACTATCAAGTAGTCATCATATTGAGCTAGCCAAACGTTCATAACGTCTGCATCTGCTCCTGCAATAGGTCTGTCACCTAGCGGTGCATCAAGGACATAATTCTTCTGTGTAGCAATGAGGATAAACCTCAGATCACGGATCCAATCCGCATAATTGCTACTAATATCTTTCAACACAATTTTCTCTAGGAACATATCAAAATAAACATATGAAAGCAACAACGCGAGCTATTGATCTACAACATAATTTGCAAAATACTACCAGGACTAAGTTCATAATAAATTTAAGTTCAATTAATCATATTACTTAAGAACTCCCACTTAGATAGACATCCCTCTAATCATCTAAGTGATCACGTGATCCAAATCAACTAAACCATGTCCGATCATCACGTGAGATGGAGTAGTTTTCAATGGTGAACATCACTATGTTGATCATATCTACTATATGATTCACGCTCGACCTTTCGGTCTCCAGTGTTCCGAGGCCATATCTGTATATGCTAGGCTCGTCAAGTTTAACCTGAATATTCCGCGCGTGCAACTGTTTTGCACCCGTTGTATTTGAACGTAGAGCTTATCACACCCGATCATCACGTGGTGTCTCAGCACGAAGAACTTTCGCAACGGTGCATACTCAGGGAGAACACTTATACCTTGAAATTTAGTGAGAGATCATCTTATAAAGCTACTGTCGAACTAAGCAAAATAAGACGTATAAAAGATAAACATCATATGCAATCAAAATATGTGACATGATATGGCCATGATCATCTTGTGCCTTTTATCTCCATCTCCAAAGTACTGTCATGATCTCTATCATCACCGGCATGACACCATGATCTCCATCATCTTGATCTATATCAATGTGTCGTTACATGGTCGTCTCGCCAACAATTGCTCTTGCAACTATTGCTATCGCATAGCGATAAAGTAAAGCAATTATTTGGCGCTTGCATCTTATGCAATAGAGAGATAACCATAAGGATTTTGCCAGTTGCTGATAACTTCAACAAAACATGATCATCTCATACAACAACTTATATCTCATCACGTCTTGACCATATCACATCACAACATGCCCTGCAAAAACAAGTTAGACGTCCTCTACTTTGTTGTTGCAAGTTTTACGTGGCTGCTACGGGCTTAGCAAGAACCAATCTTACCTACGCATCAAAACCACAACGATAGTTTGTCAAGTTGGTGATGTTTTAACCTTTGCAAGGACCGGGCGTAGCCACACTCGGTTCAACTAAAGTTGGAGAAACTGACACCCGCCAGCCACCTGTGTGCAAAGCACGTCGGTAGAACCAGTCTCGCGTAAGCGTACGCGTAATGTCGGTCTGGGCCGCTTCATCCAACAATACCGCCGAACCAAAGTATGACATGCTGGTAAGCAGTATGACTTATATCGCCCACAACTCACTTGTGTTCAACTCGTGCATATAACATCAACACATAAAACCTAGGCTCTGATGCCACTGTCGGGGAACGTAGTAATTTCAAAAAATTTCCTACGCACACGCAAGATCATGGTGATGCATAGCAACGAGAGGGGAGAGTGTTGTCCACGTACCCTCGTAGACCGAAAGCGGAAGCGTTATGACAACGCGGTTGATGTAGTCGTACGTCTTCGCGACCCGACCGATCAAGCACCAAAACCACGACACCTCCGAGTTCTAGCACACGTTCAACTCGATGACGACCCCCGGACTCCGATCCAGCAAAGTGTCGGGGAAGAGTTCCGTTAGCACGACGGCGTGGTGACGATCTTGATGTTCTACCGTCGCAAGGCTTCCCCTAAGCACCGCTACAATATTATCGAGGAGTATGGTGGAGGGGGGCACCGCACACGGCTAAGAGAACGATCACGAAGATCAACTTGTGTGTCTAGAGGTTCCCCTGCCCCCGTATATAAAGGAGCAAGGGGGAGGGGCGGCCAGCCAGGAGGAGGCGCGCCAGGGAGGAGTCCTACTCCTACCGGGAGTAGGACTCCCTCCTTTTCCTTGTCCAACTAGGAGAGGGGGAAGGAAGGGAGAGAGGAGAGGAAGGAAAGGGGGGGGGGCGTCGCCCCCTCCTTGTCCAATTCGGACTAGAGGGGGAGGGGGCGCGCGGCCTGCCTTGGCCGCCCCTCCTCTTCTACACTTTGGGCCTGTGAGGCCCATTAACCCCCGGGGGGTTCCGGTAACCCCCCGGTACTTCGGTTTTATCCGAAACTTCTCCGGAACACTTCCGGTGTCCGAATATAGCCGTCCAATATATCAATCTTTATGTCTCGACCATTTCGAGACTCCTCGTCATGTCCGTGATCATATCAGGGACTCCGAACAAACTTCGGTACATCAAAATATATAAACTCATAATGAAACTGTCATCGTAACGTTAAGCGTGCGGACCCTACGGGTTCGAGAACAATGTATACATGACCGAGACACGTCTCCAGTCAATAACCAATAGCGGAACTGTTGGAAATATGCCCTAGAGGCAATAATAAATTGATTATTATTATATTTCCTTGTTCATGATAATCGTTTATTATCCATGCTATAATTGTATTGATAGGAAACTCAGATACATGTGTGGATACATAGACAACACCATGTCCCTAGTAAGCCTCTAGTTGACTAGCTCGTTGATCAATAGATGGTTACGGTTTCCTGACCATGGACATTGGATGTCATTGATAACGGGATCACATCATTAGGAGAATGATGTGATGGACAAGACCCAATCCTAAGCCTAGCACAAAGATCGTGTAGTTCGTTTGCTAAAGCTTTTCTAATGTCAAGTATCATTTCCTTAGACCATGAGATTGTGCAACTCCCGGATACTGTAGGAATGCTTTGGGTGTGCCAAACGTCACAACGTAACTGGGTGGCTATAAAGGTGCACTACGGGTATCTCCGAAAGTGTCTGTTGGGTTGGCACGAATCGAGACTGGGATTTGTCACTCCGTGTAAACGGAGAGGTATCTCTGGGCCCACTCGGTAGGACATCATCATAATGTGCACAATGTGATCAAGGAGTTGATCACGGGATGATGTGTTACGGAACGAGTAAAAGAGACTTGCCGGTAACGAGATTGAACAAGGTATCCGGATACCGACGATAGAATCTCGGGCAAGTATCGTACCGCTAGACAAAGGGAATTGTATACAGGATTGGTTAAGTCCTTGACATCGTGGTTCATCCGATGAGATCATCATGGAACATGTGGGAGCCAACATGGGTATCCAGATCCCGCTGTTGGTTATTGACCGGAGAGTCATCTCGGTCATGTCTGCATGTCTCCCGAACCGGTAGGGTCTACACACTTAAGGTTCGGTGACGCTAGGGTTATAGAGATATTAGTATGCGGTAACCCGAAAGTTGTTCGGAGTCCCGGATGAGATCTCGGACGTCATGAGGAGTTCCGAAATGGTCCGGAGGTAAAGAATTATATATAGGAAGTGCTATTTCGGCCATCGGGACAAGTTTCGGGATCACCGGTATTGTACCGGGACCACCGGAAGGGTCCCGGGGGTCCACCGGGTGGGGCCACCTGCCCCGGGGGCCACATGGGCTGTAGGGGGTGCGCCTTGGCCTATATGGGCCAAGGGCACCAGCCCCTAGAGGCCCATGCGCCAAAGGGACAAGAGGAGGGGAGAGTCCTAAAGGGGAAGGCACCTCCGAGGTGCCTTGGGGAGGATGGACTCCTCCCCCCCTTGGCCGCACCCTTCCTTGGAGGAAGGGGCAAGGCTGCGCCCTCCCCCTCTCCCTTGGCCCTATATATAGTGGGGGGAAGGGAGGACAACCATACCTGAGCCCTGGCGCCTCCCTCTCCCTCCCATGACACATCTCCCTCCTCCCGCAGCGCTTGGCGAAGCCCTGTTGGAATCCCGCTACTTCCACCACCACGCCGTCGTGTTGTTGGATCTCCATCAACCTCTCCTCCCCCCTTGCTGGATCAAGAAGGAGGAGACATTGCTGCTCCGTACGTGTGTTGAACGCGGAGGTGCCGTCCGTTCGGCGCTAGGATCATCGGTGATTTGGATCACGACGAGTACGACTCCATCAACCCCGTTCTCTTGAATGCTTCCGCGCGCGATCTACAAGGGTATGTAGATCCACTCCTCCCTCTTTGCTAGATGACTCCATAGATAGATCTTGGTGACACGTAGGAAAATTTTGAATTTCTGCTACGTTCCCCAACAATGGCATCATGAGCTAGGTCTATGCGTAGTTTCTATGCACGAGTAGAACACAAAGTAGTTGTGGGCGTTGATTTTGTTCAATATGCTTACCGTTACTAGTCCAATCTTGATTCGGTGGAATTGTGGGATGAAGCGGCCCGGACCGACCTTACACGTACTCTTACGTGAGATTGGTTCCACCGACTGACATGCACTAGTTGCATAAGGTGGCTAGCGGGTGTCTGTCTCTCCCACTTTAGTCGGATCAGATTCGATGAAAAGGGTCCTTATGAAGGGTAAATAGCAATTGGCATATCACGTTGTGGTTTTTGCGTAGGTAAGAAACGTTCTTGCTAGAAACCCATAGCAGCCACGTAAAACATGCAAACAACAATTAGAGGACGTCTAACTTGTTTTTGCAGGGTATGCTATGTGATGTGATATGGCCAAAAGGATGTGATGAATGATATATGTGATGTATGAGATTGATCATGTTCTTGTAATAGGAATCACGACTTGCATGTCGATGAGTATGACAACCGGCAGGAGCCATAGGAGTTGTCTTAATTTATTTATGACCTGCGTGTCAACATAAACGTCATGTAATTACTTTACTTTATTGCTAACCGTTAGCTATAGTAGTAGAAGTAATAGTTGACGTGACAACTTCATGGAGACACGATGATGGAGATCATGATGATGGAGATCATGGTGTCATGCCGGTGACAAGATGATCATGGAGCCCCAAGATGGAGATCAAAGGAGCTATATGATATTGGCCATATCATGTCACTATTATTTGATTGCATGTGATGTTTATCATGTTTATACATCTTATTTGCTTAGAACGACGGTAGTAAATAAGATGATCCCTCATTAAAATTTCAAGAAAGTGTTCCCCCTAACTGTGCACCGTTGTGAAAGTTCGTCGTTTCGAAGCACCACGTGATGATCGGGTGTGATAGATTCTTACGTTCACATACAACGGGTGTAAGACAGATTTACACACGCAAAACACTTAGGTTGACTTGACGAGCCTAGCATGTGTACAGACATCGCCTCGGAACACAAGAGACCGAAAGTTCGAGCATGAGTCGTATGGTAGATACGATCAACATGAAGATGTTCACCGATGTTGACTAGTCTGTCTCACGTGATGATCGGACACGGCCTAGTTGACTCGGATCATGTAATCACTTAGATGACTAGAGGGATGTCTATCTGAGTGGGAGTTCATAAGATGAACTTAATTATCCTGAACATAGTCAAAAGGTCTTCGCAAATTATGTCGTAGCTCGCGCTTCAGTTCTACTGTTTAGATATGTTCCTAGAGAAAATTTAGTTGAAAGTTGATAGTAGCAATTATGCGGACTAGGTCCGTAAACTGAGGATTGTCCTCATTGCTTCATAGAAGGCTTATGTCCTTAATGCACCGCTCAGTGTGCTGAACCTCGAACGTTGTCTGTGGATGTTGCAAACATCTGACATACACATTTTGATAACTACGTGATAGTTCAGTTGAACGGTTTAGAGTTGAGGCACCGAAGACGGTTTTGAAACGTCGCAAAACATATGAGATGTTTTGAGGGCTGAAATTGGGATTTCAGGCTCGTGCCCACGTCAAGAGGTATAAGACCTCTGACGATTTTCTCAGCCTACAAACTGAGGAGAAAAGCTCAATTGTTGAGTGCTCAGATTGTCTGAGTACAACAATCATTTGAATCAAGTGGGAGTTGATCTTCCAGATAAGATAGTGATGTTTCTCCGAAGTCATTACCACCAAGCTGCTAGAGCTTCGTGATGAACTATAATATATCAGGGACATATATGATGATCCTTGAGATATTCGCGATGTTTGACACCACAAAAGTAGAAATCAAGAAGGAGCATCAATTGTTGATGGTTGGTGAAACCACTAGTTTCAAGAAGGGCAAGGGCAAGAAGGGATACTTCATGAAACGGCAATTCAGCTGCTGCTCTAGTGAACAAACCCAAGGTTGAACCCAAACTCGAGACTAAGTGCTTCTATAATAAGGGGAACAGCCACTGGAGCAGAATTACCCTAGATACTTGGTAGATGAGAAGGCTGGCAAGGTCGATAGAAGTATATTGGATATACATTGTGTTAATGTGTACTTTACTAGTACTCCTAGTAGCACCAGGGTATTAGATACCGGTTCAGTTGCTAAGTGTTAGTAACTCGAAATAAAAGCTACGGAATAAACGGAGACTAGCTAAAGGTGAGCTGACGGTATGTGTTGGAAGTGTTTCCAATGTTGATATGATCAAGCATCGCACGCTCCCTCTACCATCGAGATTGGTGTTTGCGTTGAGAATAGACATGATTGGATTATGTCTATCGCAATACGGTTATTCATTTAAAGAGAATAATGGTTACTCTGTTTATTTGAATAATACCTTCAATGGTCTTGCACCTAAAATGAATGGTTCATTGAATCTCGATCATAGTGATACACATGTTCATGCCAAAAGATATAAGATAGTAATGATACTACCACCTACTTGTGGCACTGCCACTTAAGTCATATCGGTATAAAATGCATGAAGAGGCTCCATGTTGATGGATCTTTGGACTCACTCATTTTTGAAAGGTTTGAGACATGTGAACCATGTCTATTGGTGTATATGCATGAAAGAAACTCCATGCAAATGGACCGTTTGGACTCACTTGATTTTGAATCACTTGAGACATGCAAATCATACCACATGGGCAAGATGACTGAAAGCCTCGTTTTCAGTAAAATGGAACTAGAAAGCAACTTGTTGGAAGTAATACATTTTGATGTGTGCAATCCAATGAGTGATGAGGCATGTAGTGGATATCGTTATGTTCTTACTTCACAGATGATTTGAGTAGATGTTGAGTATATTTATTTGATGAAACATGAGTCTGAATTATTGAAAGGTTCAAGTAATTTCAGGGTGAAGTTGAAAGATCGTCGTGACAAGAGGATAAAAGATCTATGATATGATCATAGAGATGAATATCTGAATTACGAGTTTGGCACAGAATTGAGACATTGTGAAAATTGTTTCACAACTAATACAGCCTGGAACACCATAGTGTGATGGTGTGTCCGAACATCATAACTGCACCCTATAGGATATGATGCATACCATGATGTCTCTTATCGAATTACCACGATAGTTTATGGGTTAGGCATTAGAGACAACCACATTCACTTTAAATAGGGCACCACGTAATTCCGATGAGATGACACCGTATATGGTTTAGAGAAACCTAAGCTGTCATTTCTTAAAAGTTTGGGGTTGCGACGCTTATGTGAAAAAGTTTCAGGCTGATAAGCTCGAACCCAGAGCGGATAAATGCATCTTCATAGGACACCCAAAACAGTTGGGTATACCTCCTGTCTCAGATCCGAAAGCAATAAGGGATTGTTTCTAGAATCGGGTCCTTTCTCGAGGAAAAGTCTCTCTTGAAAGAATTGAGTGGGAGGATGGTGGAGACTTGATGAGGTTATTGAACCGTCTCTTCAACTAGTGTGTGGCAGGGCACAGGAAGTTGTTCCTGTGGCACCTACACCAATTGAAGTGGAAGCTTATGATAGTGATCATGAAACTTCAGATCAAGTCACTAACAAACCTCGTGGGATGACAAGGATGTGTACTACTTCAGAGTGGTACGTAATCCTGTCTTGGAAGTCATGTTGCTAGACAACAATGAACCTACGAGCTATGGAGAAGCGATGGTGGGCCCGGATTCCGATAAATGGCTCGAGGCCATAAAATCCGAGAGAGGATCCATGTATGAAAACAAAGTGTAGACTTTGGAGAACAGCTCGATGGTCATAAGGCTATTGAGTACAGATGGATTTTAAAAGGAAGACGGACAATGATGGTAAGTATCACCATTAAGAAAGCTTGACTTGTCGTTAAGATGTTTTCCGACAAGTTCAAGGAGTTGACTACGATGAGACTTTCTCACTTGTAGCGATGCTAAGAGTCTGTTGGAATTATATTAGCGATTACTGCATTATTTATGAAATCCTGCAGATAGGATGTCAAAACATTGTTTCCTCGACGATTTTTTGAGGAAAGGTTGTATGTGATACAACCGGAAGGTTTTGTCAATCCTGAAAGATGCTAATAAGTATGCAAAGCTCCAGCAATACTTCTAGGGACTGGAGTAAGCATCTCGGAGTTGGAATGTACGCTTTGATGTGATGATCAAAGGTTTTGGGTTTATACAACGTTTATGAGAAACTTGTATTTCCAAAGAAGTGAGTGGGAGCACTATAGAATTTCTGATGAATATGTGTTGTTAACATGTTGTTGATCGGAAATGATGTAGAATTTCTAGAAAGCATGCAGAGTTATTTGAAAAGTGTTTTTTCAATGGAAAGCCTGGATTAAGCTACTTGAACATTGAGCATCAAGATCTATAAGGATAGATCAAAACGCTTAATGGTACTTTCAAATGAGCACATACCTTGACATGATCTTGAAGGTGTTCAAGATGGATTAGTCAAAGAAGGAGTTCTTGCCTGAGTTGTAAGGTATGAAGTTAAGACTTAAAGCTCGACCACGGCAGAAGAAAGAGGAAGGACGAAGGTCGTCCCCTATGCTTTTATCATAGGCTCTCTACAGTATGCTATGCTGTGTACCGCACCTGAAGTGTGCCTTGCCATGAGTCAGTCAAGGGGTACAAGAGTGATCCAAGAATGGATCACAAGACAACGGTCAAAGTTATCCTTAGTAACTAGTGGACTAAGGAATTTTCTCGATTATGGAGGTGGTAAAAGAGTTCGTCGTAAAGGGTTACGCCGATGCAAACTTTGACACTAATCCAGATTATTCTGAATGGTAAACTGGATTCGTATAGTAGAACAGTTATTTGGAATAGCTCCAAATAGAACATGGTAGCTGCATCTAGGAGATGCCATAGAGATTTGCGAAGTACAAACGGATTTGAATGTGGCAGACCTGTTGACTAAAACCTCTCTCACAAGCAACATGATCAAACCCAGAACTCACTGAGTGTTAATCACATAGTGATGTGAACTAGATTATTGACTCTAGTAAACTCTTTGGATGTTGGTTACATGGCGATGTGACCTGTGAGTGTTGATCACATGGCGATGTGAACTAGATTATTGACTCTAGTGCAAGTGGGAGACTGTTGGAAATATGCCCTAGAGGCAATAATAAATTGATTATTATTATATTTCCTTGTTCATGATAATCGTTTATTATCCATGCTATAATTGTATTGATAGGAAACTCAGATACATGTGTGGATACATAGACAACACCATGTCCCTAGTAAGCCTCTAGTTGACTAGCTCATTGATCAATAGATGGTTACGGTTTCCTGACCATGGACATTGGATGTCATTGATAACGGGATCACATCATTAGGAGAATGATGTGATGGACAAGACCCAATCCTAAGCCTAGCACAAAGATCGTGTAGTTCGTTTGCTAAAGCTTTTCTAATGTCAAGTATCATTTCCTTAGACCATGAGATTGTGCAACTCCCGGATACCGTAGGAATGCTTTGGGTGTGCCAAACGTCACAACGTAACTGGGTGGCTATAAAGGTGCACTACGGGTATCTCCGAAAGTGTCTGTTGGGTTGGCACGAATCGAGACTGGGATTTGTCACTCCGTGTAAACGGAGAGATCTCTCTGGGCCCACTCGGTAGGACATCATAATAATGTGCACAATGTGATCAAGGAGTTGATCACGGGATGATGTGTTACGGAACGAGTAAAAGAGACTTGCCGGTAACGAGATTGAACAAGGTATCGGGATACCGACGATCGAATCTCGGGCAAGTATCGTACCGCTAGACAAAGGGAATTGTATACGGGATTGATTAAGTCCTTGACATCGTGGTTCATCCGATGAGATCATCGTGGAACATGTGGGAGCCAACATGGGTATCCAGATCCCGCTGTTGGTTATTGACCGGAGAGTCATCTCGGTCATGTCTGCATGTCTCCCGAACCCGTAGGGTCTACACACTTAAGGTTCGGTGACGCTAGGGTTATAGAGATATTAGTATGCGGTAACCCGAAAGTTGTTCGGAGTCCCGGATGAGATCCCGGATGTCACGAGGAGTTCCGGAATGGTCCGGAGGTAAATAATTATATATAGGAAGTGCTATTTCGGCCATCGGGACAAGTTTCGGGATCACCGGTATTGTACCGGGACCACCGGAAGGGTCCCGGGGGTCCACCGGGTGGGGCCACCTGCCCCGGGGGCCACATGGGCTGTTGGGGGTGCGCCTTGGCCTATATGGGCCAAGGCACCAGCCCCTAGAGGCCCATGCGCCAAAGGTACAAGAGGAGGGGAGAGTCCTAAAGGGGAAGGCACCTCCGAGGTGCCTTGGGGAGGATGGACTCCTCCCCCCTTGGCCGCACCCTTCCTTGGAGGAATGGGCAAGGCTGCGCCCTCCCCCTCTCCCTTGGCCCTATATATAGTGGGGGGAAGGGAGGAAAACCATACCTGAGCCCTGGCGCCTCCCTCTCCCTCCCATGACACATCTCCCTCCTCCCGCAGCGCTTGGCGAAGCCCTGTTGGAATCCCGCTACTTCCACCACCACGCCATCGTGTTGTTGGATCTCCATCAACCTCTCCTCCCCCCTTGCTGGATCAAGAAGGAGGAGACGTCGCTGCTCCGTACGTGTGTTGAACGCGGAGGTGCCGTCCGTTCGGCGCTAGGATCATCGGTGATTTGGATCACGACGAGTACGACTCCATCAACCCCGTTCTCTTGAATGCTTCCGCGCGCGATCTACAAGGGTATGTAGATCCACTCCTCCCTCGTTGCTAGATGACTCCATAGATAGATCTTGGTGACACGTAGGAAAATTCTGAATTTCTGCTACGTTCCCCAACAGGAACCTGGATGCTCATATTGGCTCCTACATATTCTATGAAGATCTTTATCGGTCAGACCGCATAACAACATACGTTGTTCCCTTTGTCATCGGTATGTTACTTGCCCGAGATTCGATCGTCGGTATCTCAATACCTAGTTCAATCTCGTTACCGGCAAGTCTCTTTACTCGTTCCGTAATACATCATCTCGCAACTAACTCATTAGTTGCAATGCTTGCAAGGCTTATGTGATGTGCATTACCGAGAGGGCCCAGAGATACCTCTCCGACAATCGGAGTGACAAATCCTAATCTCGAAATATGCCAACCCAACATGTACCTTTGGAGACACCTGTAGAGCTCCTTTATAATCACCCAGTTACGTTGTGACGTTTGGTAGCACACAAAGTGTTCCTCCGGTAAACGGGAGTTGCATAATCTCATAGTCATAGGAACATGTATAAGTCATGAAGAAAGCAATAGCAACATACTAAACGATCAAGTGCTAAGCTAACGGAATGGGTCAAGTCAATGACATCATTCTCCTAATGATGTGATCCTATTAATCAAATAATAACTCTTTGTCTATGGTTAGGAAACATAACCATCTTTGATTAGCGAGCTAGTCAAGTAGAGGCATACTAGTGACACTCTGTTTGTCTATGTATTCACACATGTATTATGTTTCCGGTTAATACATTTCTAGCATGAATAATAAACATTTATCATGAAATAAGGAAATAAATAATAACTTTATTATTGCCCCTAGGGCATATTTCCTTCAGGTGCACCCCATGGGCCTCCCCCTGCGCCTAGGGTTGGAAACCCTAGGGGTGGGGGGCGCCCCACTTGGCTTGAGGGGCAAGCCACCCCCTTGGTCGCCGCCCCCCTAGGGGTCCTATATATAGTGGGGGGGAGGGAGGGCAGCCGTACCCTAGCCCCTGGCGCCTTCCTCTCCCTCCCGTGACACCTCTCCCTCTCGCTGAGCTTGGCGAAGCCGTGCCAAGTTCACCGTTGCTTCCACCACCACGCCGTCGTGCTCCTGGATCTCCATCAACCTCTCCTTCCCCCTTGCTGGATCAAGAAGGTGGATACGTCTTCCCAACTGTACGTGTGTTGAACGCGGAGGTGCCGTCCGTTCGGCGCTAGGTCATCGGTGATTTGGATCACGACGAGTAGGACTCCATCAACCCCGTTCTCTTGAACGCTTCCGCTCGCGATCTACAAGGGTATGTAGATGTACTCCCCTTTCCCTCGTTGCTAGATAACTCCATAGATTGATCTTGGTGATGCGTAGAAAATTTTAAATTCTGCTACGTTCCCCAACAGTGGCATCATGAGCTAGGTCTATGCGTAGTTTCTATGCACGAGTAGAACACAAAGCAGTTGTGGGCGTCGATATTGTCAATTTACTTGCTGTTACTAGTCTTATCTTGATTCGGTGGCATCGTGGGATGAAGCGGCCCGGACCGACCTTACACGTACGCTTATGTGAGACTGGTTCCACTGACTGACATGCACTAGTTGCATAAGGTGGCTAGCGGGTGTCTGTCTCTCCCACTTTAGTCGGATCGAATTTGATGAAAAGGGTCCTTATGAAGGGTAAATAGAAATTGGCATATCACGTTGTGGTTTTGGCGTAGGTAAGAAACGTTCTTGCTAGAAACCTATAGCAGCCACGTAAAAACTTGCAACAACAATTAGAGGACGTCTAACTTGTTTTTGCAGCATGTGCCGTGTGATGTGATATGGCCAAAAGGATGTGATGAATGATATATGTGATATATGATATTGATCATGTTCTTGTAATAGGAATCACGACTTGCATGTCGATGAGTATGACAGCCGGCAGGAGCCATAGGAGTTGTCTTAATTTATTTATGACCTACGTGTCAACATAAACGTCATGTAATTACTTTACTTTATTGCTAAAGTGTTAGCCATAGTAGTAGAAGTAATAGATGACGAGACAACTTCAAGAAGACACGATGATGGAGATCATGATGATCGAGATCATGGTGTCATGCCGGTGACAACGATGATCATGGAGCCCCAAAGATGGAGATCAAAAGGAGCAAATGATATTGGCCATATCATGTCACTATTTGATTGCATGTGATATTTATCATGTTTTACATCTTATTTGCTTAGAACGACGGTAGCTTAAATAAGATGATCCCTCGTAATAATTTCAAGAAAGTGTTACCCCTAACTGTGCCCCATTGCGAAGGTTCGTTGTTTCGAAGCACCACGTGATGATCGGGTGTGATAGATTCTAACGTTCGAATACAACGAGTGTAAGCCAGATTTACACACGCAATACACTTAGGTTGACTTGACGAGCCTAGCATGTACAGACATGGCCTCGGAACACGGAAGACCGAAAGGTCGAGCATGAGTCGTATAGAAGATACGATCAACATGAAGATGTTCACCGATGTTGACTAGTCCGTCTCACGTGATGATCGGACACGGCCTAGTTGACTCGGATCATGTTTCACTTAGATGACTAGAGGGATGTCTATCTGAGTGGGAGTTCATTGAATAATTTGATTAGATGAACTTAATTATCATGAACTTAGTCTAAAATCTTTACATTATGTCTTGTAGATCAAATGGCCCACGCTAATGTTGCCCTCAACTTCAACGCGTTCCTAGAGAAAACCAAGCTGAAAGATGATGGAAGCAACTATATGGACTGGGTTTGGAACCTGAGGATCATCCTCATAGCTGCCAAGAAAGATTATGTCCTAGAAGCACCACTAGGCGACGCACCCATCCCAGAGAACCAAGACGTTATGAATGCTTGGCAGTCACGTGCTGATGATTACTCCCTCGTTCAGTGCGGCATGCTTTACAGCTTAGAACCGGGGCTCCAAAAGCGTTTTGAGCAACACAGAGCATATGAGATGTTCGAAGAGCTGAAAATGGTTTTCCAAGCTCATGCCCGGGTCGAGAGATATGAAGTCTCCGACAAGTTCTTCAGTTGTAAGATGGAGGAAAACAGTTCTGTCAGTGAGCACATACTCAAAATGTCTGGGTTGCATAACCGCTTGACTCAGTTGGGAGTTAATCTCCCGGATGACGCGGTCATTGATAGAATCCTTCAGTCGCTTCCACCGAGCTACAAGAGCTTTGTGATGAACTTCAATATGCAGGGGATGGAAAAGACCATTCCTGAGGTATATTCAATGCTGAAATCAGCGGAGGTGGAAATCAAAAAGGAACATCAAGTGTTGATGGTGAATAAAACCACTAAGTTCAAGAAAGGCAAGGGTAAAAAGAACTTCAAGAAGGACGGCAAGGGAGTTGCCGCGCCCAGTAAGCAAGCTGCCGGGAAGAAGCCAAAGAATGGACCCAAGCCCGAGACTGAGTGTTTTTTTTGCAAGGGAAGTGGTCACTGGAAGCGGAACTGCCCCAAATACTTAGCGGACAAGAAGGCCGGCAACACTAAAGGTATATGTGATATACATGTAATTGATGTGTACCTTACCAGTACTCGTAGTAGCTCCTGGGTATTTGATACCGGTGCGGTTGCTCACATTTGTAACTCAAAGCAGGAGCTGCAGAATAAGCGGAGACTGGCAAAGGACGAGGTGACGATGCGCGTTGGGAATGGTTCCAAGGTCGATGTGATCGCTGTCGGCACGCTAGCTCTACATTTACCTACGGGATTAGTTTTAAACCTCAATAATTTGATATTTAGTGCCAGCTTTGAGCATGAACATTGTATCAGGATCTCGTTTAATTCGAGATGGCTACTCATTTAAATCCGAGAATAATGGTTGTTCTATTTATATGAGAGATATGTTTTATGGTCATGCTCCGCTGGTGAATGGTTTATTCTTAATGAATCTCGAGCGTAATGTTACACATATTCATAGTGTGAATAGCAAAAGATGTAAGGTTGATAATGATAGTCCCACATACTTGTGGCACTGCCGCCTTGGTCACATAGGTGTCAAACGCATGAAGAAGCTCCATGCAGATGGACTTTTGGAGTCTCTTGATTACGAATCATTTGACATGTGCGAACCATGCCTCATGGGAAAAATGACCAAGACTCCGTTCTCAGGAACAATGGAGCGAGCAACCAACTTATTGGAAATCATACATACTCATGTGTGCGGTCCAATGAGTGTTGAGGCTCACGGTGGCTATCGTTATGTTCTCACCCTCACTGATGACTTCAGTAGATATGGGTATGTCTACTTAATGAAACACAAGTCCAAGACCTTTGAAAAGTTCAAGGAATTTCAGAGTGAGGTTGAGAATCAACGTGACAGAAAAATCAAGTTCTTGCGATCAGATTGTGGGGGAGAATACTTGAGTCACGAATTTGGCACGCACTTAAGGAAATGTGGAATAGTTTCACAACTCACGCCGCCTGGAACACCTTAGCGTAATGGTGTGTCCGAACGTCATAATCACACTCTATTGGATATGGTGCGATCTATGATGTCTCTTACCGATCTACCGCTGTCATTTTGGGGCTATGCTTTAGAGACTGCCGCATTCACTTTAAATAGGGTTCCGTCGAAATCCGTTGAGACGACACCGTATGAATTATGGTTTGGGAAGAAACCTAAGCTGTCGTTTCTAAAAGTTTCGGGATGCGATGCTTATGTCAAGAAACTTCAACCAGAAAAGCTCGAACCCAAATCGGAAAATGCGTCTTCATAGGATACCCTAAAGAAACTATTGGGTATACCTTCTACCTCAGATCCGAAGGCAAGATCTTTGTTGCCAAGAATGGATCCTTTCTAGAGAAAGAGTTTCTCTCGAAAGAAGTAAGTGGGAGGAAAGTAGAACTAGATGAAGTGTTGCCTCTTGAACCAGAAAGTGGCGCAACTCAGGAAAATGTTCCTGAGGTGCCTGCACCGACTAGAGAGGAAGTTAATGATGATGATCATGAAACTTCACATCAAGTTGCTACTGAATTTCGTAGGTCCAGAAGGACACGTTCCGCACCAGAGTGGTACGGCAACCCTGTCTTGGAAATCATGTTGTTAGACAATGGTGAACCTTCGAACTATGAAGAAGCGATGGCGGACCCAGATTCTGACAAATGGATGGGAGCCATGAAATCCGAGATAGGATCTATGTATGAAAACGAAGTATGGACTTTGACTGACTTGCCCGATGATCGGTGAGACATAGAAAATAAATGGATCTTTAAGAAGAAGACAGACGCAGATGGTAATGTAACCATCTATAAAGCTCGGCTTGTCGCTAAGGGTTATCGACAAGTTCAAGGGGTTGAGTACGATGAGACTTTCTCACCCGTAGCGAAGCTGAAGTCCGTCCGAATCATGTTAGCAATTGCCGCATTCTATGATTATGAGATATGGCAAATGGATGTCAAAACGACATTCCTTAATGGTTTCCTTAAGGAAGAATTGTATATGATGCAGCCGGAAGGTTTTGTCGATCCTAAGAATGCTGACAAGGTGTGCAAGATCCAACAGTCGATCTATGGGCTGGTGCAAGCATCTCGGAGTTGGAACATTCGTTTTGATGAGATGATCAAAGCGTTTGGGTTTACGGAGACTTATGGAGAAGCCTGCATTTACAAGAAAGTGAGTGGGAGCTCTGTAGCATTTCTCATATTGTATGTGGATGACATATTGTTGATGGGAAATGATATAGAATTCTTGGAAAGCATAAAGGCCTACTTGAACAAGTGTTTTTCAATGAAGGATCTTGGAGAAGCTGCTTACATATTAGGCATCAAGATCTATAGAGATAGATCGAGACGCCTCATTGGTTTTTCACAGAGTACGTGCCTTGACAAGATATTGAAGAAGTTCAATATGGATCAGTCAAAGAAGGGGTTCTTGCCTGTATTGCAAGGTACGAGATTGAGCATGGCTCAATGCCCGACCACGGCAGAAGATAGAGAAAAGATGAGTGTCGTCCCCTATGCCTCAGCCATAGGGTCTATCATTGTAACACCCCGGATGTAATTTACCTTATCAATGTGGTAAAATTGCCAGATCTGTTTCATCAAATAGATATTTGTCATTTTTGCCATTATTAATGTGTGCATGATATGCTCCTGAGCTCTACATGAGTTTTGTTATATGCCATGCCATGTTTACAGAGGTGCTTACCATGTATTTTTGTGATATGTGTGGTGACTAGCACAAGCTTGCAAAGTAGTGTAATCGGTAATTGTGATTTCAGGGACTTAGAATTTCACCAAGTCCTTGTTCTGTTTTTGTCAATATGCCATATGTTCATGTTGTGTTCCTAGTGATACGTGCCTCTTTTGAGGATGATCAGTATGGATGATTTGTTAATATTGTGGTGCTCTATCCATCCATGTCTTTTTTGCATTTATGGAACACCCTAGCTTGAGTCAAGCGAGCTCTACTTTTGCTATTTCGTGAATCCTGACACATTGTTGACTTGTTAGCGATTTTGCCGAGGATGTTGCTATTGATCCGTGGATGCTATGTTGTTGTTCTTGCCATGTATAGTTTCTATGCCATGTATTCTTGACGGGTGTATGCTTAGTTTGTCATTCCATGCTCTGTACTGAGTGCATCGAGCTCGTGAACATGCCTACTCGTTAACTGATTTGCATGCTCAGTTTTTCACTAAGTCTGAGATCTGTTTATGTTTTTTCCATGTTCACATGCTTGCGATTGTATTTTCTGATCCCTTTTGGCTTAAGGTCACTAAGGGACTTTTGTTAAGTGCTTTGAGTAGCTTCATTACATGACTTGCTTTGCCATGTTAAGTTCCTGTAGCTTGTACTTTTCATGCTCTAAAGTGTGCTTCCTGATGATAAATTCCAGACTTGTGTTAATTTCACTAAGTCTGAAACCTGTTATCATTTGCACTTTTGCCATGCTTGTTTGAAGCTGTTGATGGATGAATTAGTCGTAGCTCAGTGTTCATCTTTTGTCAAGAATTATGAGTGGATCGCTGCCATGTATTTTGTTGTTATGTTTGAGGTGCTGTATCATATCTATCTTAATGCATTTAGATGGCTACTTGCTGATTATCGCAGACCGGTGCCATATTTGTTTTGCTTGCCATTTCTAAACCGTGCATCCGATTCTGATGATCTTTATATCGATTTCAACCGAAATCACCTCACATTTCCAGTGGCACTCTTGGATTTCCAAGTTGAGGCCAGCTTCAATCATTCCTTGTCAAATCTTGCATATGCATCACATATCGCATCCCGCATAGCATACCATGTTTGCATCATGTTGTTTGAGCATTGCACGTGGTTGATTGTGTTCCTTTTGCTTGTTTGTCTTGTTTGGGTAGAGCCAGGAGACGAGTTCGCTAACGAGGAGCCCGTTGAGTTCGCTTACGAGGATCAAGTCAACTCTGACAACTTTGCAGGCAAGATGATCATACCCTCGAAATCACTTCTATCTTTGCTTGCTAGATGCTCACTCTTTTGCTATGCCTATGCTACGATACCTACCACTTGCTTATCACGCCTCCCAAATTGCCATGTCAAACCTCTAACCCACCATGTCCTAGCAAACCGTTGATTGGCTATGTTACCGCTTTGCTCAGCCCCTCTTATAGCGTTGCTAGTTGCAGGTGCAGATTGGAGATCGTTCCTTGTTGGAACATTGTTTATTATTGGGATATCACCATATTATCTTGTTTATCTTAATGCACCTATATACTTAGTAAAGGGTGGAAGGCTCGGCCTTTTGCCTAGTGTTTTGTTCCACTCTTGCCGCCCTAATTTTCCGTCATATCGGTGTTATGTTCCCGGATTTTGCGTTCCTTACGCGGTTGGGTTATAATGGGAACCCCTAGACAGTTCGCCTTGAATAAAACTCCTCCAGCAATGCCCAACCTTGGTTTTACCATTTGCCACCTAGCCTATTTTTCCCTTGGGTTTTCGGAGCCCAAGGGTCATCTTATTTAAACCCCCCCGGGCCAGTGCTCCTCTGAGTGTTGGTCCAAACTAGAGCCCTGTGCAGCGCCCCTCGGGGAAACTCGAGGTTTGGTTTTAGTTGTATGGAGCGCTCATCTGAGTGTGCCCTGAGAACGAGATATGTGCAGCTCCTATCAGGATTTGTCGGCACATTCGGGCGGTGTTGCTGGACTTGTTTTACCATTGTCGAGGATGTCTTGTAACCGGGATGCCGAGTCTGATCGGGTCTTCCCGCTAGAAGGAATATCCTTCGTTGACCATGAGAGCTTGTGATGGGCTAAGTTGGGACTCCCCTGCAGGGATTTGAACTTTCGAAAGCCGTGCCCGCGGTTATGGGCAGATGGGAATTTGTTAATGTCCGGTTGTAGATAACATGAAACTTTACTTAATTAAAATGAATCAACCGCGTGTGTAACCGTGATGGTCTCTTCTTGGCAAAGTCGGGGAAGTGAACACGGTGTTGGAGTAATGCTTGGCGTAGGTTGTTCTAGGATCACTTCTTGATCATAGTTGTTCGATCGTGCTTTGCCTTCTCTTCTCGCTCTCTTTTGCGAACAGGATAGCCACCATATATGCTAGTCGCTTGCTGCAGCTCCACATATTACCTTGCCTTTACCTATAAGCTTAAATAGTCTTGATCGCGAGGGTGCGAGATTGCTGAGTCCCCGTGACTCACAGTTTACTTGCAAACCAGATGCAGGGACCGATGATACCGTTCCAGACGATGCGCTTGAGCTCAAGTGGGAGTTCGATGAAGACTCTCGCCATTACTATGTGTCTTTCCCAGATGATTAGTAGTGGTGCCCAGTTGGGGCGATCGGGGACTTTGTCGCATGTGGGGGTTGATCTTTATTTTGGTATCGTAGTTGGACCCTGAGTGTATTGGATGATTGTAATGTTATTCATGTATTTGTGTGTCGTGGCGACTGTAAGCCAACTATGTATCCTTTTCCCCTTTTATTTATTTACATGGGTTGTTGTGAAGATTACCTTACTTGCGACATTGCTTTCAATGCGGTTATGCCTCTAAGTCGTGCTTCGACACGTAGGAGATATAGCCGCATCGAGGGCATTACAAGTTGGTAATCAGAGCCTTCCCCGACCTTAGGAGCCCCTTGCTTGATCGAATCGTTGGCATTGTTGAGTGTAGTAAAATGTTTTGAGTCATTTAGGATTATTTATATCGGAGAGTTTAGGAATTCTTTTTACTCCCCAGTCCCTTCATCGCTCTGGTAAGGCATCCTGACGTAGAGTTTTGACTCTTCTCTTCTCAAATTTCACTAAATTTTTTTTAGGATCACACGGGTATCTTGGAATCGTTCCGATCGATTTGTGACGAGAACATTATTCTTGGTGCCTCCTGTCATTTAGGGGTTGTGGTAGTGTCCCGGGGAGTTGAGCTCCGAGGTGTTGTCGTCACAATTTTATCGTTGAGATTTTGGAATACCTGAGTTTCGCCGACATCGAAAATCTCTTTTATGCAGTTGTTGGTGTGATAACCTCGACGCCACCCAGTACTGGGGCGGGAGTTCGGGAGTATTGCCATAACTTGTATAACGGATGCTTTTCGAAGGTTGAGGTAGACGATTTCCGAAGGTTTCTCAGTTATGTGTTGAAGGATGGATACAACTGGATGTAGGATTTGCTAGATTTGGGTGAGATATTATGCTTCCCCTGTATCCCCAACACCTGATTGCATAACTGGAAATGTTCGGGAGTTTCATAGATGGGAATTCTTGTAGCTCTAGTTCTTCTTCCACGGAATTTGGTTTGGGATTGGGTAATCCTCACCAAGTATTTGTTCTTGTTCCGTACCTTGTTGTTTTTCTTCTACCTCAATTCTAGTGGCTTCTCAATTTGTGGATATGTGACCATTTCAATTGGAATGCATTCGTTCATTTTGTTCGGATGTGAAGACTATATGTTGCAATTTCAACCCGTTTGATTCAGCTTCAATATTTGTCTGTCAATGTGCTAATGGATGTCAACCTCTTCAGGATGGCTCCTCCAACGCGCACAACTCTGAATCCTGATCTGCCACCACCACCTCCACCTCCGTAGGCATGGCAAGCTGTGATGGCCGCTACCAATGCAAACACGCAGCTGATCATGCAACTTCTTCAAGAGGGCAATCAAGGGAACCAGGGCCAAGGCAACAATCAGAATCACTTTGCTACACTCAACCAGTTCCTTGCTAACCAGCCAAAGACCTTCAGCAATTGTGTTGAGGCAACAGACGCTGATGATTGGCTCGTGGACATATGCAAGCATTTCGAGTGCAGTAACGTCAGGCATGAGGACTTTGTCAAGTTCGCTTCCTTCCAACTCAAAGACCAAGCTGCAGAATGGTTTCAGCAGTACAAAGATTCCAGAGGAGGCCGTGTGATTACCTGGGATGAATTCCGTCAAGACTTCAAAGCTCATCATATTCCTCAGAGTGTGGTTGAGAGCAAGCGTGAGGAATTCTGCAACCTGAAGCAAGGGTCTATGTCTGTTTACGAGTACAACAAGATGTTTTAGAAGCTCGCCCGTTTTGCTAAGCAAGACGTCCCTGACGAGAAGAGCATGATATACCAGTTCAGGGGTGGTCTCAGAGAAGAAATCCAGCTAGCTCTTGTTCTCTTTGAGCCCAAGAGGTACGATGAGTTTTACAACATGGCAATGAAGCAAGAGACTGCTCAACTGAAGTGCGATGCTTCCAAGAAGCGAGTCAGAGATGCTACTCCTTCTTCCTCAACTCAAGTGGCTAAACAACGGAAGTATTGGCTTCCTCCTCCTCCATTCCGTCAGCCTTATCAGTAGAAGAGCAAAGGTGGCAGTGGATCTTCCCACCCACCCAACCTTGGCTTTCAGAACAAGACTTCGTCTCAAGCTCCAAGATCAAGTGCTCCATATCACCATCCACTCTCGGAGGTCACGTGCAACAAGTGCCAACAAAAGGGTCACTATGCCAACAAATGCTTCAATCAGAGGCGTCTCCCTCCTCCTCCTGTGAGATCGGCAAGTACAGCTATGGTCAAGCATAACCCCAAGCACGCCAAGGTCAATTTGATGAATGCAGCTCAGGCAGAGGACTCGTCAGATGTCATCATGGGTAACCTTCCTATTAACGATGTTCCTGCAAAAGTTCTTTTTGACAGTGGTGCATCGCATTGCTTCATTTCAAAACCTTTTGCATAAAAGTATGAGTGCGATTATCAGTATTTGTAAAGATCTTTGCAAATCGTGTCACCGGGCAAGCAAATGACAGCTAATATCTGCGTCCTAGATGTTACTATCACGTTGGGCGACTACAAATTTCTAGCTTCTCCTATTGTTCTGGGCGACTCGGATATCGATCTTATTCTTGGAATGGATTGGCTTTCTAAGCACAAGGCTCATCTCGATTGTGCTGCCAGGCAGATTCAATTGACTAATTCGTCTGAGGATGTAATTGTCTTTGCCGCTCGTGATGATACCATCCGTCTATTTTCTCTCAATGAGAAGGGTGAACTGGATGCCATCTCTCAAATTCCAGTCGTTTGCGAACATCAAGACGTCTTTCCAGCAGAGCTTCCAGGAATGCCTCCGCACCGGCCAGTTGAATTCGTCATCGATCTTGAGCCTGGCACGGAACCTGTTTGCATACGTCCTTACAAGCTTGGACCTGAAGAGTTGAAGGAGCTGAAGAAGCAACTCGATATTCAAGAGCGAATGGGTCTCATCCGACCTAGTTCTTCTCCGCGGGGTTGTGGAGTTCTTTTTGTGAAGAAGAAGGATGGAACAGACCGACTCTGTGTTGACTACCGTCCATTGAACAAGAAGACTATAAAGAACAAGTACCCACTTCCCAACATCAACGAGCTGTTTGAACAACTCAAAGGTGCTCAAGTATTCTGCAAGCTTGATCTCCGTATGGGCTATCACCAGATTCGAATTCGTGAGCAAGATATCCCCAAGATGGCTTTCAAAACAAGCTATGGTTCATACGAATACACTGTCATGTCTTTTGGCCTCGTCAACGCTCCGCCGACTTTCTCTCGCATGATGAACTTCATCTTCAATCCCTACACAAATGACTTCATCTTGGTCTACCTCGATGACATTCTGGTCTTTTTTAAGAACAAGGAAGATCATGCCAAGCACTTGCGTTTGGTGCTGGATAAGCTCGGAGAACATCAGTTCTATGCCAAGTTCTCAAAGTGCGAGTTTTGGCTCAATGAGGTTCTCTATCTTGGGCATATCATCTCTGCCAAGGGCATAGCGGTGAATCCTGAGAAGGTGTCTGCAATTGTGAATTGGGAACCACCTCAGAACGTGAAGCAACTCCGCAGCTTCCTTGGTCTTGCAAGCTACTGTCGAAGGTTCGTTGAGAACTTCTCAAAGATCGCGAAGCCGCTTTCCAACCTTCTCCAGAAGCACGTCAAGTACGTTTGGTCTCCTGAGTGTGACATCGCTTTCAACACCTTGAAAGAGAAATTAGTCACTGCTCCAGTTCTGACTCCTCCTGATGAATCTAAACCGTTCGAGGTCTTCTGCGATGCCTCTCTTCAAGGTCTTGGTGCAGTGTTGATGCAAGAGAAGAAAGTTGTGGCTTATACCTCTCGCCAGTTGAAGCCCAACGAGAAGAACTACCCCACTCATGACCTCGAGTTGGCGGCAGTTGTGCATGCTCTTTTGACTTGGAGACATCTCTTATTGGGAAGAAAAGTGGACATCTTCACTGACCACAAGAGTCTCAAGTACATCTTCACTCAGCCTAATCTCAACCTCAGGCAGACTCATTAGGTCGAAATGATTCAAGAGTATAATCCGAGTATCGAATATACTCCAGGCAAGGCCAATGTAATTGCTGACGCATTGAGCAGGAAGGCTTACTGCAACAGTTTGATTCTCAAGCCTTACCAACCCGAGCTTTGTGAAGCTTTCCGCAAACTCAATCTGCAAGTTGTTCCTCAAGGTTTCCTCGCCAACCTCCAAGTCTCTCCTACTTTGGAAGATCAGATTCGCGAGGCTCAACTTCTTGATGCTATGGTGAAGAAGGTGAAGATTGGGATTGCCAAGAGTCAACCCAAGAACAAGTGCTATCGCCTTGATGACAAGGATACTCTCTTCTTCAACGATCGCATTGTTGTGCCTAAACGTGATCTTTGTAAAGTCATTATGAACGAGGTGCACAATTCACTCCTCTCCATCCACCCTGGAAGCACGAAGATGTACCAGGACCTCAAGCAGGCTTATTGGTGAACTCGAATGAAGCGCGAGATTGCTCAATTCGTGCATGAATGTGATGTCTGCAGAAGAGTGAAGGCAGAACACCAACGACCAGCTGGTCTCCTCCAACCTCTTGCCATTCCAGAATGGAAGTTTGACCACATTGAGATGGACTTCGTGATGGGATTTCCATAGTCCAAGCGTGGCAATGATGCTATATTCGTTGTCATCGACAAACTCAATAAAGTGGCTCACTTTCTGCCTATCAAAGAGTCTATCACAGTAGCTCAATTGGCAGAGCTTTATACCTCTTGGATTGTCTCTCTGCATGGCATTCCACAGTTGATTTCTTCAGACCGTGGCAGCATCTTTACCTCCAAGTTTTGGGATTCTTTTCAGAAGGCCATGTGCACCAACATCCGTTTCAGCACAGCTTTTCATCCTCAAACTAGCGGTCAAGTCGAGCGTGTCAATCAGATTCTCGAAGATATGCTCAGGGCTTGCATTATCTCCTTCGGTATGAATTGGGAAGATTGTCTTCCATATGCCGAGTTCTCCTACAACAACAGCTTTCAAGCGAGTTCGGGCAAGGCCCCATTTGAAATTCTCTATGGCAGGAAGTGTTGTACTCCTCTTAACTAGTCAGAGACCGGTGAACGTCAACTTCTTGGAAATGACTTGATCACAGAGGCAGAGGAAATGTGCAAATTCATTCGTGATAACCTCAAAGCAGCGCAATCACACCAGAAGAGCTACTATGATAGTAAGCATCGTGATTTGGCTTTCGAGATCGGAGACCATGTTTACCTCCGCGTCTCTCCAATGAAAGGTACTCGTCGCTTCGGTATCAAAGGGAAGCTTGCCCCTAGATACGTGGGTCCTTTCAAGATCGTCAGCAAGAGAGGCGATCTCGCCTATCAACTTGAGCTTCCTTCCAACTTTGCAAATGTGCATGACGTGTTCCATGTCTCTCAACTCCGCAAGTGCTTCAAGACCCCTGACCGCACCGTCAACTTTGAAGACATTGATATCCAAGAAGACCTTTCTTATCATGAGCACCCCGTGGCTATTCTTGAAGAAACTGAACGCAAGACTCGCAATAAGTCAATCAAATTCCTCAAAGTCAAGTGGTCACACCATTCCGACCGTGAAGCCACCTGGGAACGCGAGGATCACCTCCGTTCTGAGTACCCGGCGTTTTTTCAATCCTAGATCTCAGGACGAGATCCTTTCGTAGCGGTGGAGTGTTGTAACACCCCGGATGTAATTTACCTTATATGTACTCCAGCTCTTGCCGTTTCTGGCCTAAGTTATTTTATTTACCTCGGGTTCGGGTTTTTGTCTTCGTGTGTTGTTATCTTTGTCATGCATCTCTTATCATGTCATCATGTGCATTGCATTTGCATACGTGTTCGTCTCATGCATCCGAGCATTTTCCCCGTTGTCCGTTTTGCATTCCGGCGCTCCTATCTCCTCCGCTGCCCCTTTCTACCTCTTTTCGTGTGTGGGGGTTAAACATTTCCGGATTGGACCGAGACTTGTCATGCGGCCTTGGTTTACTTCCGGTAGACCGCCTGTCAAGTTTCATGCCATTTGGACTTCGTTTGATACTCCAACGGTTAACCGAGAGACCGAGAAGGCCTCGTTTGTGTTGCAGCCCAACACCCTTCCAATTTGGCCCAAAACCCACCTAAACCCTCTCCATCATCTAGAGCGTTCGATCATGATCGCGTGGCCGAAAACCGCACTCCATTTGGAGCTTCCTAGCTCCCTCTATGCCTATAAATAGCTCCTCCTCCAAAAATCACGGGTCTTCTTCCCCGAAACCCTAGAAATCGTCTCTTGCCGCGCCGGACATGTCCGCTCCGCGCCGGACGCACCGCCGCCGCCGGACGCGCCCAACCAGGGCGTGACACATGTCGCCTCGCTGCTCCCTCCGCCGCCGGCCCGACGAGGCCCAGCTCGGGCCCCCAAGCCCATCCGCGCGCCGCCGCCCGCGCGGGTGCCCGAGGCCACGCCGCCCGACGGTGCTCGCTCCGCCGTCCGCCGCCATCGTCGCTTCGCTCGGCCGGCCGCCGCGCTGCCATTACCGGCTGCCTCCCCCGCCTCGAACGCCGCCCCGCCGCGCTACCTCGCCGACCCGCGCCGCCGAGCTCCGGCGCCGCCCCGCGCCGGCGTCGCCCCACCTCCGGCCACCTCCGGCCACCTCCACTCCCGCGCCTCCTATCCTCCAAGTCCGGCATCATCCCCGTCTCCGGCGAACCAAGGAAGTCGCGCCCTGCTACAGTAACTCTGGCCGATCCAGATCTGGATCCACTTCGAGGGTTGATTTTTCCCCCGAAACCCTATTTATTTTGCAAACTTTGGCATGTCATATCTCTGCATCCGTAACTCCAATTTGCGTGTGTAGCATATGAAAATGTTTGTCTCAACGAGTAAATCATTTCATCTCATTGCATCATTTTCATTTGAGTTCATCTTGATGCCCGAAATGCTGTTGGAAGAGGGCTATGTGGTAAAATTGCCAGATCTGTTTCATCAAATAGATATTTGTCATTTTTGCCATGATTAATGTGTGCATGATATGCTCCTGAGCTCTACATGAGTTTTGTTATATGCCATGCCATATTTATAGAGGTGCTTACCATGTATTTTTGTGATATGCGTGGTGACTAGCACAAGCTTGCAAAGTAGTGTAATCGGTAATGCTGATTTCAGGGACTTAGAATTTCACCAAGTCCTTGTTCTGTTTTTGTCAATATGCCATATGTTCATGTTGTGTTCCTAGTGATACGTGCCTCTTTTGAGGATGATCAGTATGGATGATTTGTTAATATTGTGGTGCTCTATCCATCCATGTCTTTTTTGCATTTATGGAACACCCTAGCTTGAGTCAAGCGAGCTCTACTTTTGCTATTTCGTGAATCCTGACACATTGTTGACTTGTTAGCGATTTTGCCGAGGATGTTGCTATTGATCCGTGGATGCTATGTTGTTGTTCTTGCCATGTATAGTTTCTATGCCATGTATTCTTGACGGGTGTATGCTTAGTTTGTCATTCCATGCTCTGTACTGAGTGCATCGAGCTCGTGAACATGCCTACTCGTTAACTGATTTGCATGCTCAGTTTTTCACTAAGTCTGAGATCTGTTTATGTTTTTTCCATGTTCACATGCTTGCGATTGTATTTTCTGATCCCTTTTGGCTTAAGGTCACTAAGGGACTTTTGTTAAGTGCTTTGAGTAGCTTCATTACATGACTTGCTTTGCCATGTTAAGTTCCTGTAGCTTGTACTTTTCATGCTCTAAAGTGTGCTTCCTGATGATAAATTCCAGACTTGTGTTAATTTCACTAAGTCTGAAACCTGTTATCATTTGCACTTTTGCCATGCTTGTTTGAAGCTGTTGATGGATGAATTAGTCGTAGCTCAGTGTTCATCTTTTGTCAAGCATTATGAGTGGATCGCTGCCATGTATTTTGTTGTTATGTTTGAGGTGTTGTATCATATCTATCTTAATGCATTTAGATGGCTACTTGCTGATTATCGCAGACCGGTGCCATATTTGTTTTGCTTGCCATTTCTAAACCGTGCATCCGATTCTGATGATCTTTATATCGATTTCAACCGAAATCACCTCACATTTCCAGTGGCACTCTTGGATTTCCAAGTTGAGGCCAGCTTCAATCATTCCTTGTCAAATCTTGCATATGCATCACATATCGCATCCCGCATAGCATACCATGTTTGCATCATGTTGTTTGAGCATTGCACGTGGTTGATTGTGTTCCTTTTGCTTGTTTGTCTTGTTTGGGTAGAGCCAGGAGACGAGTTCGCTAACGAGGAGCCCGTTGAGTTCGCTTACGAGGATCAAGTCAACTCTGACAACTTTGCAGGCAAGATGATCATACCCTCGAAATCACTTCTATCTTTGCTTGCTAGATGCTCGCTCTTTTGCTATGCCTATGCTACAATACCTACCACTTGCTTATCATGCCTCCCAAATTGCCATGTCAAACCTCTAACCCACCATGTCCTAGCAAACCGTTGATTGGCTATGTTACCGCTTTGCTCAACCCCTCTTATAGCGTTGCTAGTTGCAGGTGAAGATTGGAGATCGTTCCTTGTTGGAACATTGTTTATTATTGGGATATCACCATATTATCTTGTTTACCTTAATGCACCTATATACTTGGTAAAGGGTGGAAGGCTCGGCCTTTTTCCTAGTGTTTTGTTCCACTCTTGCCGCCCTAGTTTTCCGTCATATCGGTGTTATGTTCCCGGATTTTGCGCTCCTTACGCGGTTGGGTTATAATGGGAACCCCTTGACAGTTCGCCTTGAATAAAACTCCTCCAGCAATGCCCAACCTTGGTTTTACCATTTGCCACCTAGCCTCTTTTTCCCTTGGGGTTCCGGAGCCCAAGGGTCATCTTATTTAACCCCCCCAGGCTAGTGCTCCTCTGAGTGTTGGTCCAAACTAGAGCCCTGTGCAGCGCCCCCTCGGGGAAACTCGAGGTTTGGTTTTAGTTGTATGGAGCCCTCATCTGAGTGTGCCCTGAGAATGAGATATGTGCAGCTCCTATCGGGATTTGTCGGCACATTCGGGCGGTGTTGCTGGACTTGTTTTACCATTGTCGAGGATGTCTTGTAACCGGGATGCCGAGTCTGATTGGGTCTTCCCGCTAGAAGGAATATCCTTCGTTGACCGTGAGAGCTTGTGATGGGCTAAGTTGGGACTCCCCTGCAGGGATTTGAACTTTCGAAAGCCATGCCCGCGGTTATGGGCAGATGGGATTTGTTAATGTCCGGTTGTAGATAACATGAAACTTAATTAAAATGAATCAACCGCGTGTGTAACCGTGATGGTCTCTTCTTGGCGGAGTCCGGGAAGTGAACACGGTGTTGGAGTAATGCTTGACGTAGGTTGTTCTAGGATCACTTCTTGATCATAGTTGTTCGATCGTGCTTTGCCTTCTCTTCTCGCTCTCTTTTGTGAACAAGATAGCCACCATATATGCTAGTCGCTTGCTGCAGCTCCACATATTACCTTGCCTTTACCTATAAGCTTAAATAGTCTTGATCGCGAGGGTGCGAGATTGCTGAGTCCCCGTGAATCGCAGTTTACTTCCAAACCAGATGCAGGGACCGATGATACCGTTCCAGATGATGCGCTTGAGCTCAAGTGGGAGTTCGATGAAGACTCTCGCCGTTACTATGTGTCTTTCCCAGATGATCAGTAGTGGTGCCCAGTTGGGGCGATCGGGGACTTTGTCGCATGTGGGGGTTGATCTTTATTTTGGTACCATAGTCGGACCCTGAGTGTATTGGATGATTGTAATGTTATTCATGTATTTGTGTGACGTGGCGAGTGTAAGCCAACTATGTATCCTTTTCCCCTTTTATTTATTTACATGGGTTGTTGTGAAGATTACCTTACTTGCGACATTGCTTTCAATGCGGTTATGCCTCTAAGTCGTGCTTCGACACGTAGGAGATATAGCCGCATCGAGGGCGTTACAATCATGTATGCTATGTTGTGTACCAGACCTAATGTAAACCTTGCTGTAAGTTTGGTAGGAAGGTACCAAAGTAATCCCGGCATGGAACACTGGACAACGGATATCCTGAAGTACCTGAAAAGGACTAAGGATATGTTTCTCGTTTATGGAGGTGATGAAGAGCTCGTCGTAAAGGGTTACGTCGATGCTAGCTTCGACACAGATCTGGATGACTCTAAGTCACAAACCGGATACATGTATATTTTGAATGGTGGGGCAGTAAGCTGGTGCAGTTGCAAGCAAAGCGTTGTGGCGGGATCTACATGTGAAGCGGAGTACATGGCAGCCTCGGAGGCAGCACAAGAAGCAATCTGGGTGAAGGAGTTCATTACCGACCTAGGAGTCATTCCCAATGCGTCGGGCCCGATGACTCTCTTCTGTGACAACACTGGAGCTATTGCCCTTGCCAAGGAGCCCAGGTTTCATAGGAAGACCAGGCATATCAAGCGTCGCTTCAACTCCATTCGTGAAAGTGTTCAAAATGGAGACATAGATATTTGTAAAGTACATACGGACCTGAATGTGGCAGATCCGTTGACTAAACCTCTCCCTAGAGCAAAACATGATCAACACCAGAACTCTATGGGTGTTCGATTCATCACAATATAACTAGATTATTAACTCTAGTGCTAGTGGGAGACTGTTGGAAATATGCCCTAGAGGCAATAATAAAATGGTTATTATTATATTTCCTTGTTCATGATAATTGTCTATTGTTCATGCTATAATTGTGTTATCCGGAAATCGTAATACATGTGTGAATACATAGACCACAACACGTCCCTAGTGAGCCTCTAGTTGACTAGCTCGTTGATCAAAAGATAGTCATGGTTTCCTGACTATGGACATTGGATGTCATTGATAACGGGATCACATCATTAGGAGAATGATGTGATGGACAAGACCCAATCCTAAGCATAGCTCAAAGATCGTGTAGTTCGTTTGCTAGAGGCTTTCCGAATGTCAAGTGTCATTTCCTTAGACCATGAGATTGTGCAACTCCCGGATACCGTAGGAGTACTTTGGGTGTGCCAAACGTCACAATGTAACTGGGTGACTATAAAGGTGCACTACGGGTATCTCCGAAAGTGTCTGTTGGGTTGGCATGAATCGAGACTGGGATTTGTCACTCCGTATGACGGAGAGGTATCTCTGGGCCCACTCGGTAATGCATCATCATAATGAGCTCAATGTGACCAAGTGGTTGATCACGTGATCATGCATTACGGTACGAGTAATGTGACTTTCCGGTAACGAGATTGAACGAGGTATTGGGATACCGACGATCGAGTCTTGGGTAAGTAACGTATCGATTGACAAAGGGAATTGTATACGGGATTGATTGAATCCTCGACATCGTGGTTCATCCGATGAGATCATCGAGGAGCATGTGGGAGCCAACATGGGTATCCAGATCCCGCTGTTGGTTATTGACCGGAGAGTCGTCTCGGTCATGTCTGCGTGTCTCCTGAACCCATAAGGTCTACATGCTTAAGGTTCGGTGACGCTAGGGTTGTTGAGATATTAGTATACGGTAACCCGAAAGTTGTTCGGAGTCCCGGATGAGATCCTGGACGTCATGAGGAGTTCCGGAATGGTCCGGAGGTGAAGAATTACATATAGGAAGTCCAGTTTCGGCCATCGGGAAAGTTTTGGGGGTCAGCGGTATTGTACCGGGACCACCAGAAGGGTCCCGGGGGTCCACCGGGTGGGGCCACCTATCCCGGAGGGCCCCATGGGCTGAAGTGGGAGGGGAACTAGCCCCTGGTGGGCTGGTGCGCCCCCCATGGGCCTCCCCCTGCGCCTAGGGTTGGAAACCCTAGGGGTGGGGGGCGCCCCACTTGGCTTGGGGGGCAAGCCACCCCCCTTGGCCGCCGCCCCCCTTGGAGATCCCATCTCCTAGGGCCGGCGCCCCCCTAGGGGTCCTATATATAGTGGGGGAGGGAGGGCAGCCGTACCCTAGCCCCTGGCGCCTCCCTCTCCCTCCCGTGACACCTCTCCCTCTCACTGAGCTTGGCGAAGCCCTGCCGAGTTCACCGTTGCTTCCACCACCACGCCATCGTGCTGTTGGATCTCCATCAACCTCTCCTTCCCCCTTGCTGGATCAAGAAGGAGGAGATGTCTTCCCAACCGTACGTGTGTTGAACGCGGAGGTGTCGTCCGTTCGGCGCTAGGTCATCGGTGATTTGGATCACGACGAGTACGACTCCATCAACCCCGTTCTCTTGAACGCTTCCGCTCGCGATCTACAAGGGTATGTAGATGCACTCCCCTTTCCCTCGTTGCTAGATAACTCCATAGATTGATCTTGGTGATGCGTAGAAAATTTTAAATTCTGCTATGTTCCCCAACAGTGGATTAGGCAATGCAACAAGTACTTTCAAATGTCTGGTGCTCCAGAAGATTATAAAGTCTCCTTGGCCCAATTATACATTGTTGGTGAAGCAGATGTGTCGCTCAGAAGATCAGGCTTATTAAAGAAAAAAGTGTCATGGAAAGAATTCTGCTCTGAGGTCACTAAGAGATTTTCTACACAAGGTTCCTATGACTTAACTGAAAAATTCAACTCAGTTAAGCAATCCAACAGCACTGTGTCTGAATATACTAAAATATTTGAAGATCTCATGGCTGATGTCCAAGAAGAAAATCCAGAATTAGGAGAATCTTGGTTTGTAAGATGTTATGTCAAAGGCATGAGAGAAGGTATAAAATTCCAGATCAGGCCCTTGAGACCACAAACCCTTACAGATGCATATTGGTTAGCTAAGGATGTAGAACCTTGTCACCCACTAGTGGCTGTGAATGCAAAAAGGACAACTGTTCCTTACAACAACTATTATCAGAAAAATAATGCAACTTACCCTCCCAAAGTGAATGTTGCTCCTGTTGCACAATAGCAACTCCCTGTCAGACACACTGAAATTCCTGTTAGTACTGCTCAGAAAATTAGGAAAGTGGGGGAATGCTGGAGATGTGGTGACAAATGGGTACATGGGCATAAGTGTAAATTAGTACCTAATGTTCAAGCAATGCAACAGGAACAAGAAGAGCCAGTCACTTATGATGTGGAGGAGCAACTGTTAGAAGAACAGACAGAGCAAGCAACTAAAGGGGATCAAGCTATGTTCATATCTGCTTTTGCAATGGGACAGCAACTGGCAGTGCCAACACCTACAGTGGTCATTCATATCAATGGGAAAAGAGCAGTTGCACTGTTGGATTCAGGTAGCACCACATCCTTCATAAATCAGGATTTTGCTGTTAAGGCAAACTGCAACTTGCTACCTATCAAACCTAGAAGAATTGCAGTAGCGGGAGGAGGCATATTGACATCTACTGAAGTTGTCCCTAAGTGTCAGTTTCAGATCTCTAAAATGACACTCACACACAATTTTAGAACTCTGGCTCTACCAAGTCATGATGCAATACTTGGATATGATTGGTTTACTGCTGTGAGCCCTGTTTCTTTTGATATTCCTACACAACAATTCAGTTTCACTCTTGGAGGAAAGCAGACTGTATCTACAGCAGTGTTTACTACTCCAGCAAGTGTGAAGGAAGTGCCTGTTAAGAAAGTAAAGAAACTGTTGGATAAAGGAACTGAAGTTTTCTTGTGTCAAATACACAACATACTCATGGATGCACCAGAGGATTTTAAAACTCCTCCACAAATACAGAAATTACTGCTGGAGTATGCTGACCTATTTGAGGAACCTAAATCATTGCCTCCCCATAGGGCCTTGGACCACAAAATTCCCTTGGTGGATGGTGCTACTCCACCACAGGTCAGACCTTATAGGGTGCCTCAAAACCAGAAAAGGAAATGGAGGAGCAGATCAAAAAGTTGTTGGCTGCACATCTCATAAGACACAGTCAAAGTCCTTTTGCAGCTACCGTGTTATTAGTAAAAAAGAAGGATGGATCAATGAGTCTGTGCACAGACTTCAGAAAAATAAATTCTCTTACAGTTAAGAACAAATTTCCTATACCTGTTATAGAGGACCTTCTAGATGAATTGCATGGGGCAAACTATTTCACCAAACTGGATTTGAGGTCTAGCTATCACCAAATCAGAATGGCTCCTGAGGATATACACAAAACTGCTTTCAGAACATTCCTGGGACATTTTGAATTTCTGGTAATACCCTTTGGACTGTCTAATGCTCCTGGCACTTTCCAAGAATTAATGAACACCATCTTTGCACCTTAGTTGAGGAAATTTGTGTTGGTATTCTTTGATGGTATATTAATCTTCAGCAAAACCCTCACAGAACACTTGGACCACATAAAGTTGGTGCTAGAACTTTTAAGAGAACATCAACTGTATGCCAAAATGTCCAAGTGTGTGTTTGCAGTTCCACAAGTGGAATATCTAGGGCATGTGATTTCTGCAAAAGGAGTGGCCACAGACCCACAAAAGATTTCTGCCATAGCTGAGTGGCCTGTTCCTGAGAATATCACAAAACTTAGAAGTTTCCCGGGGCTAGCTGGATATTGCAGAAGATTTATTAAAGGGTATGGTGTAATATGCAGGCCTTTACATGATTTGCTCAAAAAGGGAAATTTTCATTGGTTGTCTGAACATACACAAGCTTTCCAACAATTGAAACAAGCCTTGACTTCTGCTCCTGTGTTGGCCCTACCAAAATTTTCTCAACCATTTATCTTGGAAACTGATGCTTCAGGAAAGGAAATTGGAGCTATTCTAATGCAGCAGGGCAGACCAATATCTTACTACAGTTCATCTCTATGCCCTAGGAATGCTGCTATGTCTACATATGAGAAAGAGGCCCTAGCAATACTTGAAGCATTGAAAAGATGGAGGCACTACTTGTTAGGGAAAGAGTTGATTATTAAGACTGACCAGCAATCTCTCAAGTTTATCACTGATCAGAAAATCACTGAAGGAGTTCAACACAAACTCATGATGAAGTTGTTGGAATTCAACTTCACAATCCAGTACAAAAAGGGTATTCATAACAAAGTGGTTGATGCACTATCAAGAGTTCTTCCTAAATGCATGGCTATTTCTGCAGCTACTCCTACATGGGTAGCAGATCTAGTGGCAAGTTATCAGCAAGATCCTTCCAGCTTGCAGCTCCTGGAAAAACTACTCCTTCAAGGGGATAAAAAGTTGCCAGATTACTCTCTAGTAGCTGGAATTATAAGGTACAAGGGAAAAATTTATGTGGGCAATTCCCCTGACTTACAGTCCAAGTTGCTTGCAGCTTTGCACAGTTCTCCTGTGGGTGGCCACTCAGGGAGAAGAGCAACTTACCACAGAGTAAAAAGCATCTTCTACTGGCCTGGTTTAAAGTCAGCTGTAGAAGCTTTCATTGCTGCTTGCCCTGTATGTCAAAGAGCCAAGCATGAGAATTGTTCGCAACCTGGACTGCTAGAACCCTTACCTGTTGCAGACATGGCCTGGCAGCATATCTCCATGGATTTTATTGAAGGATTGCCCAAATCACAAGGAAAGGATGTGATCATGGTAGTAGTGGATAGGTTTACAAAATACTCCCACTTCATACCACTGTCTCACCCTTATTCAGTAATCAGTGTTGCTCAATCATTTGTGGACAATATAATTAGATTGCATGGCCCTCCAAAGGTCATTATATCTGACAGAGATAGAATCTTCACTAGCCAACTTTGGAAAGACATCTTCTCTACACTGAAAGTGGACCTCAGATACAGTACTGCTTATCACCCTCAAACTGATGGCCAGACTGAGCGTGTTAATCAGTGCTTGGAAACCTACCTTAGATGCATGACTACATCTGCTCCCACTAAGTGGTTATCCTGGCTCTCCTTGGTAGAATTTTGGTATAACTCAACTTATCGCACTGCAATCAAAATGTCTCCATTTCAGGCCCTATATGGATTTCCCCCTCCCCTCATATCAGAATTGGCCATACCTGTGCCTGAGGATGAAGAAGCACATGACTTCTTAAATGCCAAGCAACAGATCTTAAAGCAACTCAAAGATAATCTGGTGTTGGCCCAAAACAGGATGAAGAAATATGCAGATACTAGAAGAATTGAAAGAAGTTTTTAGGTGGGAGACCCAGATTACTTAAAAATGGCTCCCTACAGATTAGCAGCATTTGTATTCAGGGGTGCATTGAAGCTGCAAAACAGATATTATGGTCCTTTTAGGGTCATTCAGAAAGTGGGCAATGCAGCCTACACGTTGCAGTTACCGAGTGGGGTGCAAATCCACCCAGTGTTCCATGTGAGCCAGTTGAAGAAGCACATTGGGGACAAAGCAATACCTGATCCTAATCTGCCACTAGTCAACCAAGATGGCACAGTCAAAGTGGGACCAGCGGAAGTTCTAGAGGTTCGACAAGTTCCTTGACAGAACATGTCGGTAGTGCAGTGGCTTATCAGATGGATCAACTTACCATCAACAGAGGCGACTTGGGAAGACGCAGATTTTATCAAGTATACATTCCTGGAGTTCTTCAGTAACACTACACGCGCATGGCGAGAAGCAGCAGCTACACCGTGAGGACATGTCGAGCCTTAAGGGGGGAGCAATGTCAGGACCGAAGCGCGAGCGGTATTTCTTCAGTTAACTGTATCAGTTGGGTTCAGAAGAAGAACGGCTGGGATCGCGCCTCACTTAAATATGCTCGTCGCTGGCCGTTAGATCGTAACTGTTCCGTTTCAGGCCGTTACTGTTACTTTTCATGTTGTTGCCGTGAGCACTTTACACCTATAAAGGGAGCCGGGTTGTGGTCGTCCTCATCATCGAATCTTCTCTTGAATTGCCGTGCTGGCTAAGCAAAACTACAGCTAATACAAAGGCCCTCAGATCTGGGCAAACTTTTCCCCTTTTCCTTCCTTCAGAACCCTAGTTCATACTCCGAAATATAGTGGGTCCTGACACCTCGGCCTACTAAGGCGTCCCCCAGAAACCCTAGCTCGCCCTCGTTCATTCCCCCCTCGATCCCCATCGTCCCCCCTCTCCTCTGGCTCGATTTTGAGCTCGCAAGCTCATGTGGTCACCGCTGCCTCGCCATCATTGACGCGTCCACCGGCCTCTCCGGCGTACGGGAGCACATCCTGGAGGTTCACCGCGCTCTACCGCGTCCGTTCAGGGCATTGGAACGAGGCGGGGAGCTGTGTAGCCGACGCAGTCTTCGTCTTCTTCGTCCGGTCGTCGCCGTCTCGCCATCACCACCGCCTCTCCGGTCCACCCCGACCCTCCCCGAGCATACCAATGGTCTCGCGGTGAGCAACTCCTTCGGATATCTCCTTCCCCCGCTTTGATTCGGTCGTTGTTTGCCGTCCCCGAGCACATCCGATCTCGCGCGTACACGTACATACGTGCGTGCGTGAGCTGCTGCTTAACTGCTATCTGTAGCTGCTGTGTACTGCTGCCAGTGCGCGCCCGTCCCTGGCCCCGTCTCCGCCTGCAGCTGCTCACCGGCCATCGCCTAGCGGCGCCTCGGAGCCGCCCGCGCCCATCGTTGCCGTTCTCCACTGCCGCCGTCGCTGCTGCCCCGCATCCACTCGCCGCCGCTGCTCACCGTGGCCCGTGCCTGCTGGCCGTGCACGCCCTAGCGTGCCCCGCTTGCTTTCCCCCGCGTAGTGCCTCCCTTGGCCAACGCCATGGCCATGGTCGCCGCACACATGCGTGCGTGTGTGCCATCCGCGTGAGGCCGGCTAGCTCACAGCCGGCCAATTAGTTTAGGCACTAATTAGCAATATTAGTTAGGTTAATTAATTGTTAGGTTAGCCTAGTGGCCCAATGACAGAGGGACTCTCTGATAATTAAACAAAAACTAACTAATCTAATAAAGTTAGAGAAAATGACAGCCAGGACCCGCCTACACTATTCATCCTTTGACTATTCAACCTTTGACTGGGTCAACCCAGTCCCACTGGCCCATAGTCATACTCATAGGCTAGAATAACAGTAGGTGAAAAAACTATTTACTATTTTATTTTCAAATTAATTAAAAATTCCAGAAAATGATTAAAACTTAGAAAATTAACCGTAAGTCAGATGAAAAAGTTTTCTTCATGAAAGTTGCTCAGAACGACGAGACGAATCCGGATACGTAGCCCGTTCGTCCGCCACGCATCCCTAGCATAGTGAACACGCAACTTTCCCCCTCCGGTTCATCTGTCCGAAAACGCGAAACACCGAGGATATTTTCCCGGATGTTTGCCCCCTTCATCGGTACCACCTCATACCACGTTAGGGCACACCTAGCATCACGCTTTGTCATGTCATGCATCGCTATGCATCTGTTTGCTTAATATTTATTGTTTCTTCCCCCTCTTCTCTCGCTAGACACCGAGACCGACGCCGCCGCTACCCAGTACGACTACGGTGTCCCCCTCTCTCTTGCTAGAGCAACCAGGCAAGCCCCCCCCCTTGATCACCAGATATCGCCTACTCTCCTCTATACTGCTTGCATTAGAGTAGTGTGGCATGTTACTGCTTTCCGTTAATCCTATCCTGATGCATAGCATGTCCTTGCTACTACTGTTGTTACCTTTACTTGGAATCCTAGGATGCTAGTTTATCATCAGTGGCCCTACATTCTTGTCTGTATGCCATGCTATACTATCGGGTCGTGATCACTTGGGAGGTGATCACAGGTATATACTATATACTTTATACATGATACATGTGGTGACTAAAGTCAGGTCGGCTCGTGGAGCACCCGCGAGTGATTCACGGATTGGGGGCTGAAAGGACCTTTGTCCCAACGGCCCTTTGTGTGGATCTTTGTGGCGAAGCGACAGGGCAGGTTGAGACCACCTAGGAGAGAGGTGGGCCTGGCCCTGGTCGGCGTTCGCGGTTATTTCAAGATAACACGTTTAACGAGATCTTGGTATTTGATTTGAGTCTGGCGACTGGCCTATACGCACTAACCATCTACGCGGGGACAGTTATGGGCACTCGACGTCGTGGTATCAGCCGAAGCCTTCGTGACGTCAGCGACTGAGCAACGCCCGCCGGGTTGGACCGCGTAACGCAACTTCCTTTGTAATGGAGATTGCTAGGTCTGCTCTCCGGCCGCCCACGCAACGTGCAGGTGTGCAATGGGCGATGGGCCCAGACCCCTGCGCGCATAGGATTTAGACCGGCGTGCTGACCTCTCTATTGTGCCTAGGTAGGGCTGCGACGTGTTGATCTTTCGAGGCCGGGCATGACCCAGGAAAGTGTGTCCGGCCAAATGGGATCGAGCGTGTTGGGTTATGTGGTGCACCCCTGCAGGGAAGTTAATCTATTCGAATAGCCGTGATCTTCGGTAACAGGACGACTTGGAGTTGTACCTTGACCTTATGACAACTAGAACCGGATACTTAATAAAACACACCCTTCCAAGTGCCAGATACAACCGGTGATCGCTCTCTCATAGGGCGATGAGGGGAGGATCATCGGTTAGGATTATGCTATCGATGCTACTTGGTGAACTTACCATCTACTCTCTTCTCCTGCTGCAAGATGGAGGTTACCAGAAGCGTAGTCTTCGATAGGACTAGCTATCCCCCTCTTATTCCGGCATTCTACAGTTCAGTCCACATATGATATCCTTATTCCATTTGATACCAATGCATACATATGTAGTGTAGCTCCTTGCTTGCGAGTACTTTGGATGACTACTCACGGTTGCTTTGCTCCCACTTTCCCCCCTTTCTATACCCGATTGCTGCGACCAGACGTTGGAGCCCAGGAGCCAGACGCCACCGTCGACGATGACTACTACTACTCGGGAGGTGCCTACTACTATGTACAGCCCGCTGACGACGATCAGGAGTAGCTTAGGAGGATCCCAGGCAGGAGGCCTATGCCTCTTTCGATCTGTATCCCAGTTTGTGCTAGCCTTCTTAAGGCAAATTTGTTTAACTTATGTCTGTACTCAGATATTGTTGCTTCCGCTGACTCGTCTATGATCGAGCTCTTGTATTCGAGCCTTCGAGGCCCCTGGCTTGTAATATGATGCTTGTATGACTTACTTTATTTGTAGAGTTGTGTTGTGATATCTTCCCGTGAGTCCCTGATCTTGATCGTACACGTTTGCGTGTATGATTAGTGTACGATTGAATCGGGGGCGTCACACAAGAGTCGGCCCATTTCTGGCCTGTTAACCCGTTGCGCCGTTTCCAGCCCGTCCTATATTCTGGCCCATTAATGACCCGTTATGCCTATGAAAGAATTAAGCCTTTGCTGTCCTCCAGCCTGTTAACGACCCGTTACCATGCTGGGCCGATACCAATACGCCAGTTTACGACCCATGTTGACCCATTTATCCGACGACCCAAGGCCCACTGATTCTACGGCCCTGTTGGAGGCTCATTTACCGACGGCCCGTAGGAGGCCCATGGATCCTACGCCCCATAGCGGGGTCAAGGTTACCATGGTCCTTATATCAAGCAGGAAGTACAATATTATCTCCATTAAGAGGGCCCGAACCTGGGGAAACATTGTGTACCCTGCCTCCGGTTACCTTCGATCCTCAAACGCACAGTTCGGGATCCCCTACCCGAGATTGGTCGGTTTTGACACTGACACGGACCAACACTTCAAGGGGCGCATACAGCTGACCGCCGGACATGGGCACATCGGAGCCGGCGAGCTCCGTTTAGATTAAGTTTTACGTTGCATATAGTAATATGGATTTGGTGGTTTGGAAACGGTGTTTGTGGTTGTAGAATCGACCTTTTATGCGGAAACAGAAACAAAAACAGAACGGAGAGGAAATATGAAAACGGAAACGAAAATTTGCAAAACGGAAGTGGAAACGGAATTTTTTTTATGCAGAAACGGAAACAAAAACAGAACTGTGTTTTTCGGTCTAACATGCATGGAAATGGAACTTTCCGTTTCCGTGAATATGGAATTTCTGTTTTTACTATAGACCTATAGCTGCTTTGTAGCCCAAGCACCAAAGATAACACAATGACACAATTAGTAGAATGGATCTAAGGCCCAACTTCTACTACCACACATGTACTAAGCTTAACCCATACACAATTGTCCGATACTACTACAATACTACGCTAAGTTGCTAACATAATGGTATTATTTTGTAGCAATGTTAAAAACTCATTAAATTTGTTTATTTCTCTATGATTCAAGGGGTTTTTAAGTTCCGATCAATGCCTATTTTTGTTTCCATATCCGCTTTGTATTCGCTCCGTGTTCGTTTCCGGTAGTATCTATTTCCGTATTTATTTCCGGGGTTTCTGTATTCGTTTCCGCTTCTGTAAAAAAATGTGAAAACAAATATGATAGCACTCAGTTCCGTCCGTTTTCGCTCTATTTTCATCCCTATTGTATGGTCACTTTTCATGTCCATAGGCGCTTGGGGACTGAATTTTCGGTATTGCGATTGTAGATGCTCTTATGACTCCAATGCCGAGCAAGAACAGAAGACACCTTTCTTCTAAAATGACCAGAAGGATTCAGTGACCAACCGTGCAATCTTACACATTGCAGATATCAAAGATCTAATGATAGTCATCACAAAAGGGCACCTTAATCACCATTTAAGGAATCTTTGCAAAGTCTAGCAATATATCCGAATTTCAAGGAACATCTTCTCTAGCCCCCGTATGACAGGAGCAACTTTCCTACAAAGAGAATCAAAGAACTTGCATCTTGACCATAGCTTTGTCAGTTCGGTGGCGTGTTGAAATAAAAGCAGATTTGAACCATAGAAAATGTGTAATCAATTTTGCTAAGTCTCACTCTCAGTCGACTGAGACTTTGTTATGTCTCCGCCAATACTATATTCTCCTTTGATCTTGCATGAAGATTCATATAATTTTTTTATTTTCAGTTTTTATTTTTTTATATAGTATGTCACTTGACTGAAACTTGGTTAAGTCTTAGTCGATTGAGACCTAGCCGTACCCATGTGCAATATCTTAGAAAATGCGCCAATGATATTAGAGCATCTATAATCAGATCTCTCAAACCCGCCTCATACGTCCGGACAGGTCGCCCGGTCATGATTTTTTAACACAGACGACCCCTGAAACGCCCAGGCTGGCCGGCACCCCCCATATCCAACCCAAATATGAGGCGGATATGGGGACGCTCGGGCGCACCCGTGCACACCTTCCACGTCGGCCTGAAGGTGTGGCCCCACACAGACTCGCCGGGAAACCCGACAGTTCGACGGGCGCCTCAATCGTCTCCGCAGTGTGAACACCGCGTGGCGCCGCTCTGGCTCCCCGCTCGAGGCTGTAGCCGGCTATTTAAGCCGGCCGACGCCTCCAGCCCTAGCACATCCGCCTCTTCCCTTCCTCCGCCGCTACTCAAACCCGTTAGCCATGCCCCCACGCCGCCGCCGCTACACGATCCAACACCGTCTCTTCCTCCTTGAGCAAGTCCGGGTCTGTAGGGAAGCGGGGCTACCTCTAAAACCGGAGAAGGATTTCGAGGAAGTGGAGGAGGAGGAGCCGGCGGACGAGGAAGAGGAGGAGCAGGAGCAGGAGCCGGCGGAGGAGGCGCCGCCGATGGATATGGGTGAGGAGGAGGCGCCGGCGATGGAGGAGGACATGGGCGTGTGGTCAGAGCAGCACGCCAATCGCGCGGAGTCGGCTGCGGAGGCCAGGCGTCGCCGTCGGCAACAGGTGGAGGCGGCGCAGGCGGCCCAGGCTCCGGCACAGGCGGCTCCGGACCCGGCACAGGTGACTCAGGCCATCTTCGACAACGACGAAATTTGAGTACTATAGAATGTAGTACGTAGCTATATGTTCTGCATGCTTTTGTATGGATTTAGGGGAAGAATAGGAGAAAATTACATGGAGAAGGAAATATGAGGCATGCCCGATCAGTGTCGGCGGACGCGTCCGGTCGTGTCCGCGGGTGTTTGAGAGACCGGATTTGCTAAGTCCGGTGTTAGATGCTCTTAGCCAGCGACGACCGAGAAGGCAGCCGAGCAAAGGAGGAGAGGATGGGTCACAAGATGAAGACGAAGAACCAACAAAGCGAGAGACAGCACAAGACCCAGAGGCAGGAAAGAAAACGAGACGAAGCAAAAACAAGAGCTCGGGTCGGCGCACATAGTCGCGGCCGGAACAGCGAATCCGGGCGTCTGCAGTAGTAGCAACCACACGGCCGTGCGCGCCGCCCAACCCGCATGCACTGCGCTGCCGCACCAGGCCAAACGAGAGCGAAGCGAGAACAGACCAGGGAGGGGGAGGGATCCTCCGGAGGGAGGGAGCCATGCAAGCAAGCCACAGAGTGGTGGCCGGAACAGGGAATCCGGGCGTCTGCAGTGGCGTACGCGGCCGTGGCCGTGCGTGCTGCCCCTGCCCATGCCCATGCAGCAAGGAAAGGAATCAATCCCCCTACGACTCTACTCCGCTGCCACGCTCTGGCTTCCCTTTTCCTTTCCGGCCTCCCTCGATCCCTTCCTTCCCTCCGCCCATCCTGCTACAGTCAGTACTGTTCTGGTCCGGCCGCGCCATCCTTTCCATTTCCGGCATCCTCCCCTTCCTCCCCCCTTTCCCCCATCCATCCACCCTCCCGCCCAGCTACTCTACTCCCCACTAGGTAGCCAGCCAGCCAGCCGTCCGTCCGTCCCCCCTCCTCTGCGTTCCGGCGGGCCCCGCGCCGCAGTCGCGTGTCGCGTGCATAAAAAATGACTGGGCCGGCAGGGCCCCGTGCTTGCGTCCTGATCGCTTTGTTTATGCGCCTAATCCTCGCGTGGGCTCGCCCGGGCCGCGGTTGGCCCGGTTTTTATTAGTAGTACTCCGCCCTTTGCCAATCGGAGCAAAGCTAGCGCTGGTCCCGGTCTCGAGACCCCCAACCCCCCGCGTCGCCTCCTCCACTCCACCTCCCCTCCCCCCTTTCCTCTCCCCTCCTCTCCTTTCGCATCCCTCCTTCCATCCATCCCCATCGCATCGCAACCGCCGCATCGGCGAGTGAGCCGCGCCAGCACGGTGCTCCGAGCCTGCCTGCCTGGGCGAGCCTCGGCGCGGGCGGTGGCCGGGTTAGAGAGGGGGAGGGGACGAGGAGATCGAGGGAGAGAGGGAGGCGACGCGATGGCGCGGGAGCGGAGGGAGATAAAGCGGATAGAGAGCGCGGCGGCGCGGCAGGTCACCTTCTCCAAGCGCCGCCGGGGCCTCTTCAAGAAGGCCGAGGAGCTCTCCGTCCTCTGCGACGCCGACGTCGCGCTCATCGTCTTCTCCTCCACCGGCAAGCTCTCCCAGTTCGCCAGCTCCAGGTACATGCGTCCCTCCTCCGCGCCGCTCGCTCGCTCGCTCGCCTCGGGTCCTCCCCTCCCGTCCCTCCTCGTCTCGTCTTCCCGCGACGGTCCGTAGATCTACCCGCCTCTCTTCTTCCCTCGCCTTCCCGGGCGCAGGATCCGGCTCGCCTAGGGTTCATGCTGCTCCCTCCCGCGGGTCCCGTGTCAGTTTCGCGTGCCTTTCCGCGTCTCGCGCGCCCGGTGGGGATCATGCGACGTGCTGGCGGGGCGGATCGCGTTGCTTGGCACCGCCCGCAGCGGATTTTCTGGTTACGTTCGCGGATGTCGTCATTCTTGCCGAAATGGGGATTTTAATTATTTCTGTTTACTGTAGTAGTCATACTCCTGTAGCTGGTTGCGCATTTTTTTCGTTGATTTTCTTTTTTTCTTTTCCCGATCGAGCGGTGTGTTACGAGCATGCGCGCCTCTGCGAGTGCTGCGGCTTCTGTTTATATTTGCTGCGTATGTCTATGCATCTTCAGCTGCGGTGTTTTATCGTCGGTTCTTGCGCGCCTCGAGTGCTCCGGTGGGGCAAAGTTGCGCCTGCTAATTGCGTACGTACGGCCGGACTTGTGATTTTATGTGCTGCTGCTCGTACGTCGCATCGCCCGCTGATTCTAATGGGACTTAGTGTTCTGTGCAGTATATCGGTTACTGTTGTTCGATGAGATATTATTTGTACTCTTGCACGCATTTGTTCGTCGCCTCTTTTCCTTTCTTCCTTAGTTTGGGTTTGGGTGTGAAGGCTTCCTCGACGGGAGAAAGCAATGATATATTTGTGGTCCATAGATTGTTGTGCTGATGTCCTCCACTTGTTTGTTTTGTTCAGGTCCCCATTCTCTGCCGTTCAATGTGGCCGTAGGAGAAAATTTGCCGTTGTTAGCTACTGTACCTAGTATTCTAACACAGTAGCATCTTGGGCATCATGTTTGTTTACGAGATTCTTATGGACCTTCAAATGACTCATCAGCCTTCTTTAACTTATTATGTGCTGCCTTTACATGTCACCGTACTGATTTTTTTTTATTAAAGATGAAATAGTCTTAGTTGTTGTATATGTGTTGACATTGAAAAGCTTCGTCAGCTAATCAAATGATACGCTATCACCAAAATCATATTTGAGTTTTCTTTTCCTGGGATCATTTGTTTAGCTGAGGAAGTTGTGTGTATGGTCTCAACTTCTTTTACTTGAAACAGTAACTGTCTTGTTAAAGAATAGCAATCTTTTGAGGAGTGTCCGGTGTTTTAAGTTTCTTGGATGATTATGGATCATACTGGTGCATGCCAACTTCAGTGAATTATCGATAACCATGCATTTGTCTAACATAGCATTACAAGGAAAGTACTATGACTTGGAACTCTTATTAGCAGTAAACTGTAGGAGCAAAACGTAAGGACATTTGAGTCCAGCATTAATTTCCTCCGTGGTGCATTATAATATTTACTAAACTTCTAGGAACCAGAATGCTACAAGTAATTAGTCCTTGTTTAGGTAATTTAAAGAATAATTTAAACTGAATGTTACATAATAGGGACTGAGAGCATTTAACTACTGCTATATACAAAGTTAATGGGAAAATGTGGACTCAGTTTCAATGCTTTCTCATTAAGGTGTTTGGATTCAAAAAACATTCTGACTTTCTATCTGGTTAAGGATAATCTCTCTTCGTTTCAGAAACAAACATTTTTTGGCTTTCTCTTCTGTTTATTTAGTCCATCGCACTAACGGGTGTCATCTTATATATGTAGAAATGTTATTACTTATGGACTAGTGTTTTTTCGTTCGGGTTAACATCAGAGTTCAGTCTTCACTTTAACCTAACTTCATACTCTTGTCAGTGATTTCTAGTAATTTGATCGTCATTGTTACAATGAACTGTCAAGTGACTATAGTTAATGTACCTAGTATGCCCCTGTATAATTCTGAACATCCCTATATCACTGTTATTTTAGTCATTTCCTTTTTTATTGATTAGTTGTAGCTTCATGTCGTACTGATATTGCCTTTCCTTGGACAGTATGAATGAGATCATCGACAAGTACAGCACGCATTCTAAGAACCTGGGGAAAACAGACCAGCCTGCTCTTGACTTGAACGTAATAATCACTTCTTACCCTCAGTGATGTTAGCCAGCAAATTGATGTTCTGTGTTTGTAGTGTCCCAATACTTGTGAATCTACATAAGCAATATAAGGATGTGGCCCAAAATAAAATATCTTATATTCAAGGCCTAATCTAGCACAAACCTTCATATAAATGCATTTTCCCCATCTAAAACCATTGAAGCGAAATTTTGCTATAAAGAATACTTGAAAGTTGAAAAGCAGTATCTTCTATCCCAAAATGCTAATGGCGGGCGACCTTGATGGAGGTGGTTATTTTGAAAAAAGAAAAAAAAAATCATATTTTGAAGTTACTATTTTTTTTGAAAAAAATCATACACATTCATATGGATGTATCCTACATGTATGCAATTTTTGAAGATGATATATATATTATGGTGAGATCTACACAAAAAAGACAAAATCATGTAGAATTTTTTGAAACTCTAAAATTTAATTATTGAATTTTTTAAAACAACCGCACCCCTTTCAAGTTTTTTTTTTGAGTTGGGTGTTAGGCCACATATAATACTCCCTCTGTCCCAAAATAAGTGTCGTCGTTTTAGTTAACCACAACACTTATTGTTCATGATAGCTGTGAAAAGGTGTACTTCTCTTCCTTATTTTTATTAATGGATGTCAACACTTTATAAAGTAGAAGCCTTGGGCAAAATGTAGGCAAAAAAATTTATCAGCTATTGCAATATGATAATTACTGCCTTTTCTGAATGCATTGATAGTATTCATTTATAAACTCCTCTTGGTATATGAAGGTAGTTGCGATTTGGTTGATTAAATTTCTTAATCAAATTAGTACTGACATGCTGGCGCATTTCTATTTTCAGTTAGAGCATAGCAAGTATGCAAATTTGAACGATCAGCTTGCAGAAGCTAGTCTTCGACTAAGGTTATGTTCTCCCCATTATATTTTTTACATGATCCATGCTGAATTTATTTTGCAATTCCATATATAATAATGGCAATTCTTGTCCAACCTATAGACAGATGAGAGGTGAGGAGCTTGAGGGGTTGAGTGTTGATGAACTCCAGCAGTTGGAGAAAAACCTAGAAACTGGTCTGCACAGGGTGCTTCAGACAAAAGTACGGTCACTGAACATGTCATTTTTCAAAGTTCCCTTCTAATCAGGCTAAAAAAGAGCAACTATTTAGTGGGCTGTATGATTTTGCAGGATCAACAATTCTTGGAACAGATAAATGAACTGCATCGAAAGGTACAACTTATTGCAAGATCAATTTTGACGTCATTATTTTAGGTGAAGAACCATGGATTTGTTTTAAATAAATAAAGCCAAATGTTACATTAATTTCTTAATTTTTACATTTTTACATCCACTGATTCATTCTTAATAGAATATTTTGTATATAAACAATAATTTTGTGTATTGTCCGCTAACAAAGAAGAAATTATTCATGTTTTTGTGGTTGGATAGTACAACTGGATTTTTGCAACTTTATTGGAGCCTTGTGTACTAAAATAGGAAAATAGGGATATGTTCAGAGTCTGAATTCTTGAGCACCATCCTTTTAAAAGATGCAAGCAAATATAACAGACCATGTGATTGTGTGCTTAAACCAGAGAGAAGATAGTACGACAATTTAGTGTTTGCATATGTGGACAGCCTTTTTAACTTTATTATGCCTTTCAGTACCAAAGCAAGAAAGTATATTATTTTCTGTTGTTTACATGTGTAAATGACTAAATATTCTTATTTTATTTTATCCAATATACGTTACTTTATCCAATATACGTTACATGTGTAAATGACTAAATACATTTTGATGTATTTTTATGTTCTACTTATGGTTCAGTTTAGCAGACCATACTGCTAGTTATATTTGCTGTCCCTTTTCACCTTATATAAACTTAATTATTTTGACTGGTTTGAAGATGGAGGCATAAGTTCCCATTTGATGAAATAAAAAACTCAATGGCCTATATACTCCCTCCGTCCCAAAAGAAGTGTCTTGACCTTAGTACAATTTTGGGACAGAGGGAGTATGTTCTACTTGGTCTGTCATCATTTACCAATCTAGCATGCAAAATAAGGACTACCTTCCACATTGTGGCAGCTATATGCCTATATGAAGGGAAAAGCTTGCACTTACTGCTTGAAAGCTGTTGGAAGTTAAACACATAGAGAATTAGATGAACGGTAGAATGTCGATTTATTGTTTTGAAGTACCCTTGTCTGTAGAGATAAGTTGTAAAACTAATAAATGTTGTACCACTTGCATATTGTACCACAGAGTTCACAACTGGCAGAGGAGAACATGAAACTAAGGAACCAAGTATGTACTTGAAACTCAACTTTCTTTAGTCAATATCTGTATTGTTATTTTTCAGTGCAGTCCATCTGAATACTAATTTCTATTTGCTTTGTTTTATCTGGATGCAGGTAGGCCAGATTCCAACAGCTGGCAAGCTAGTGGTTGCTGATACCGAAAATGTTGTTGCTGAAGATGGGCAGTCCTCGGAATCCGTCATGACTGCATTACACTCCGGAAGTTCACAGGATAATGATGATGGTTCCGATGTTTCCCTGAAATTAGGGTGAGTTTCCAAGAGCGATGTCGCTTCTACGAAATTATCAAGTCTTTTTAAATGTAGATCCATATACTCCTTCCGCCCCGCAATGTAAAGACTTTTTGCAAGCTATGTTAGCTTGCAAAAACGTCCTATATTATGGAACGGAGGGATTGGTTCTGTACTTAGTGACTTGGTATCTATCAGTGGACAGCGGTATAGATATGGATTGCAGCTTCCTGGTTGATATTGATGTGGATATGATCGTATGAGCTGAGCTGTGTTAATAAATTCTCAAAAAGTTACCAAATAAATACTAGATCGATTTTAATATATCCATTATTTAGCTTAGAACTTTGATATACTCAAAGATGTTTAGATTGGGATCCATAACCCTAGACGTTACAATTCATATTCCACGGGAGTCTGCAACCTACCCACTGTTCATTTGCTTTTATTTTGGTTCTATTCATCTGTTAGACTTAAACCTGGACCCAGACTGTATTTAGGTTAGGTTAACCCCTATTAGCAGTTTAACATTAATCCACATATGTAGGATTTGAGAGGAAATATATTTCGGTTCGGATTTGAGCCTAATTCTGATTAATTGGCACCCCTGTGAAGTTGGAACCATTCAAATTGCAAACTCGTACTGATTAATTGGCACCCCTGTGAAGTTGGAACCATTCAGATTGCGAACTCATACTATTGACATGATCTTAGCATCTACTGGAAATAAATCATATTTTTGAGTTACGTGGTAGTGCTAAGCATATGCTTTTTAATTATGTTCGTGCAAACTCATGATAACATATTCGCATGGGATATTCATCATATTGATTGTGATAAATAGTAGAATCTCATGTCATATCTCTCTTTTCTTGCGCTTGTCAAATTAGAGAATTGGATGGCATATTTAGCTATTTGGACCATTCTTTTACCAAGAAAATTTGAATAACCATTTGTTGCAGGATACTTCTAAAACCAATTTTGCTTGCAGCATACTGTTGTACTAATTTAAATTACAGAAGATTGATTCGATAGCACTGAAACTTGTGTGGTGCATTGTTAAACCAACCAAAGTTTTTTTTAATGATTCCCCCCATTGTTTTTGTATCCCTGTTTTGTGAAGGAACATAGTATTTTGCTCATTTTACGTTTACTATTTACAATAATTTCTTGCAGATTGCCCTGCCTTCCGTGGAAGTAACAACAGTTGTCGTCCGTTCGGTTCCTCATGGAGCTGCAGCATCAGTGGAGAAGCTCTTGGGGTTATGGATAAACCGGGGCTGCAATAATCCTGCGGCGGAAGCGAGATCAGTTAACCTGATTTATCATCCTTGTGGCTGCATGATGCGATGCCCCCGTTTTAACTGTTGGTGTTTGCCTAGGACCTTGACTAAACTTTTAGAGCTACCTGATGTTCATCGTTGTTGACACTATCCATGTTATGTATGTACCATGCCGGTATCTTAGATTATGCTCTATAAATACATGTCTTGGTCAGCGTTCTACTCCCCGGGAGCTCAACTCCTCGGGACACTGCCACAACCCTTAAATGACAGGAGGCACCAAGAATAATGTTCTCGTCATAAATCGATTGGAACGATTCCAAGATACCCGTGTGATCCTAAATTTTTTTTAGTGAAATTTGAGAAGAGAAGAGTTAAAACTCTACGTCAGGATGACTTACCAGAGCGATCAAGGGATTGGGGAGTAAAAATAATTCCTAAACTCTCCGATATAAATAATCTTAAATGACTTAAAACATTTTTCTAGACTCAACAACGCCAACGATTTGATCAAGCAGGGGGCTCCTAAGGTCGGGGAAGGCTCTGATTACCAACTTGTAATGCCCTCGATGCGGCTATATCTCCTACGTGTCGAAGCACGACTTAGAGGCATAACCGCATTGAAAGCAATATCGCAAGTAAGATAATCTTCACAACAACCCATGTAAATAAATAAAAGGGAAAAAGGATACATAGTTGGCTTACAGTCGCCATGACACACAAATACATGAATAACATTACAATCATTCAATACACTCAGGGTCCGACTACGGTACCAAAATAAAGATCAACCCCCACATGCGACAAAGTCCCCGATCGCCCCAACTAGGCACCACTACATCTGGGAAAGACACATAGTAACGGCGAGAGTCTTCATCGAACTCCCACTTGAGCTCAAGCGCATCGTCTGGAACGGTATCATCGGTCCCTGCATCTGGTTTGCAAGTAAACTGTGAGTCACGGGGACTCAGCAATCTCGCACCCTCGCGATCAAGACTATTTAAGCTTATAGGTAAAGGCAAGGTAATATGTGGAGCTGCAGCAAGCGACTAGCATATATGGTGGCTATCCTGTTCGCAAAAGAGAGCGAGAAGAGAAGGCAAAGCACGATCAAACAACTATGATCAAGAAGTGATCCTAGAACAACCTACGTCAAGCATTACTCCAACACCGTGTTCACTTTCCGGACTCCGCCGAGAAGAGACCATTACGGTAACACACGCGGTTGGTGCATTTTTAATTAAGTTAAGTTTCATGTTATCTATAGCCGGACATTAACAAATTCCCATCTGTCCATAACCGCGGGCACAGCTTTCGAAAGTTCAAATCCCTGCAGGGGAGTCCCAACTTAGTCCATCACAAGCTCTCACGGTCAACGAAGGATATTCCTTCTCCCAAGGCAATCCGATCAGACTCGGCATCCCGGTTACATGACATCCTCGACAATGGTAAAACAAGTCCAGCAACACCGCCCGAATGTGCTGACAAATCCCGATAGGAGCTGCACATATCTCGTTCTCAGGGCACACTCAGATAAGCAATCCGTACAACTAAAACCAACCCTCGAGTTTCCCCGAGGTGGCGCTGCAAGGGGCTCTAGTTTGGACCAACACTCAAAGGAGCACTGGCCCGAGGGGGGGGGGGGTTAAATAAAGATGACCCTCGGGCTCCGGAAACCCAAAGGGAAAAGAGGCTAGGTGGCAAATGGTAAAACCAAGGTTGGGCATTGCTGGAGGAGTTTTATTCAAGGTGAACTGTCAAGGGGTTCCCATTATAACCCAACTGAGGGAGTCCTGGATTAGGGGGTGTTCGGGTAGCCGGACTATACCTTCAGCCGGACTCCAGGACTATGAAGATACAAGATTGAAGACTTCGTCCCGTGTCCGGATGGGACTTTCCTTGGCGTGGAAGGCAAGCTTGGCGATGCGGATATTCAAGATCTCCTACCATTGTAACCGACTTTGTGTAACCCTAACCCTCTCCGGTGTCTATATAAACCGGAGGGTTTTAGTCCGTAGGACAACTTCATCATACAACAATCATACCATAGGCTAGCTTTTAGGGTTTAGCCTCCTTGATCTCATGGTAGATCTACTCTTGTACTACCTATATCATCAATATTAATCAAGCAAGACGTAGGGTTTTACCTCCATCAAGAGGGCCCGAACCTGGGTAAAACATCGTGTTCCTTGCCTCCTGTTACCATCCGGCCTGGACGCACAGTTCGGGACCCCCTACCCGAGATCCGCCAGTTTTGACACCGACATTGGTGCTTTCATTGAGAGTTCCTCTGTGTCGTCGCTTTTAGGCCCGATGGCTCCTTCGATCATCAACGACGATGCAGTCTAGGGTGAGACTTTTCTCCCCGGACAGATCTTCGTCTTCGGCGGCTTCGCACTGCGGGCCAATTCGCTTGGCCACCTTGAGCAGATCGAAAGCTACGCCCCTGGCCATCAGGTCAGGTTTGGAAGCCTAAACTACACGGCTGACATCCGCGGGGACTTGATCTTCGACGGATTCGAGCCACAGCCAAGCGCGCCGCACTGTCTCGATGGGCATGATATAGCTCTGCCGCCGAACAGCGCCTTGGAGGCCGCACACGCATCGGTTCCGACCATTGATTCGGAGCCTACTGCGCCGATCGAGGATCAGCGGTTGGACGCTGCCTCAGGGGCTGCGATCTCAGAGGCGATCGAGTCGAACTCCAGCCCTGCACTCCGCATGGCCCGTGACTCCGAGGAGCCGGATTCCTCTCCGAACTCTGAGCCCCCCGCGCCCCTGCCGATCGAATCCGATTGGGCGCCGATAATGGAGTTCACCGCCGCGGACATCTTTCAGCACTCGCCCTTCGGCGACATCCTGAATTCTCTAAAGTCTCTCGCTTTATCAGGAGAGCCCTGGCCGGACTACGGTCAGCAAGGTTGGGATACGGACGATGAAGAAATTCAAAACCCACCTACCACCCACTTGGTAGCCACTGTCGACGACTTAACCGACATGCTTGACTTCGACTCCGAAGACATCGACGGCATGGACGACGATGCAGGAGACGAACAAGAACCAGCACCTGTAGGGCGCTGGAAGGCCACCTCGTCATATGACATATATATGGTGGACACTCCAAAGGATGGAGATGGCGATGGAACATCGGGGGACGATACCTCTAAGAAACAGCCCAAGCGCCGGCGTCAGCGGCGCCGCTCTAAATCCTGCCAAAGCAAAAACGGTGATTCCGGCACGGGAGATAATACTACTCCGGATAGCGCCGAAGAACACCCCCTCCAGCAAGATTCAGCACAGGAGGACAGAGAAGCCAGCCCTCACGAGAGGGCAGCGGACCAAGAGGTTGAGGACGATAATTATACGCCTCCCTCCGAAGACGAGGCAAGCCTCGACGACGACGAGTTCGTCGTGCCAGAGGATCTCGCCGAACAAGAGCGTTTTAAACGCAGGCTTATGGCCACGGCAAGCAGCCACAAGAAAAAGCAGCAACGCTTAGAGCTGATCAGGATTTGCTAGCTGACAGATGGACTGAAGTCCTTGCGGCCGAAGAGTATGAACTCGAACGCCCCTCCAAGAGTTACCCAAAGCGCAGGCTGCTACCCCGACTAGAGGAGGAAGCACCTACATCACTAGCGCATGACATGGCCGACCGGCCACCTCGTGGCCGCGACAGAGAGGCCTCTTGGACCTCCGCTCAAGCCATGCCCCGACGCCGCGTGAAGCATACTAAGGCACGGGAAAATGCGCCCAACCTGTGCGACATACTGGAGGACAAGGCAAGGCAAACAAGATTGATCTACGGATCACGCAGGCGCCCCACGGCACGTGACGGTGATCGTCACTCCGGATGCAATAAATCCGGCCGGGCCGAACTCAACAGACAAAGCTCCTTCGAGCTGCGTCGTGATATAGCCCAATACAGAGGCGCCGCACACCTACTATGCTTCACAGATGAAGTAATGGATCATAAAATCCCTGAGGGCTTCAAACCCGTAAACATCGAATCGTATGATGGCACAACAGATCCTGCGGTATGGATCGAGGATTATCTCCTTCATATCCACATGGCCCGCGGTGATGATCTACACGCCATCAAATACCTCCCACTCAAACTTAAGGGAGCAGCCCGGCATTGGCTTAACAGTTTGCCAGCAGACTCAATCGGTTCTTGGGGGGACCTGGAAGCCGCATTCCTTGACAACTTCCAGGGCACTTATGTGCGACCACCGGACGCCGATGACCTAAGCCACATAATTCAGGAGCCAGAGGAATCGGCCAGGCAATTATGGACACGGTTCCTAACAAAGAAAAACCAGATAGTCGACTGTCCGGACGCAGAGGCCTTAGCGGCCTTCAAGCATAATATCCGTGACGAGTGGCTTGCCCGGCACCTGGGACAGGAAAAGCCGAAATCTATGACAGCCCTCACGACACTCATGACCCGCTTTTGCGTGGGAGAAGACAGCTGGCTAGCTCGCAACAACAATTTAACCAAGAACCCTGGTAATTCGAATACCAAGGACAAAAGCGACAGGTCGCGTCGGAACAAACAAAAGCACCGCGTTAACAGCGACAGCAACGAGGATACGGCAGTTAATGCCGGATTCCGAGGCTACAAATCCGGTCAACGGAAAAAGGCATTCAAAAGAAATACTCAGGGCCCGTCCAGTTTGGACCGAATACTCGACCGCTTGTGCCAGATACATGGCACCCCCGAAAAGCCAGCCAATCACACCAACATGGATTGTTGGGTGTTCAAGCAGGCAGGCAAGTTAAGAGCCGAAAACAAAGACAAGGGGCTGTATAGCGACAACGAGGAGGAGCCCAGGCCGCCGAAAAACGATGGACAGAAGGGATTTCGCCTGCAAGTGCGGACGGTGAACATGATATACGCAACCCACATCCCCAAGAGGGAGCGGAAGTGTGCATTATGGGACGTATATGCGATGGAGCCAGTCGCCCCAAAGTTCAACCCATGGTCCCCCTGCCCGATCACCTTTGATCGAAGGGACCACCCCACTAGCATCCGTCACGATGGCTTCGCCGCATTGGTTCTAGAACCAATCATTGACGGATTTCATCTCACAAGAGTCCTCATGGACGGCGGCAGCAGCCTGAACCTGCTTTACCAGGATACAGTGCGAAAAATGGGCATATATCCCTCAAGAATCAAGCCCACCAAAACGACCTTTAAAGGCGTCATACCAGGTGTAGAAGCCAACTGTACAGGCTCAGTCACACTGGAAGTGGTCTTCGGATCTCCGGATAACTTCCGAAGCGAGGAGTTAATCTTCGACATAGTCTCGTTCCGTAGTGGCTATCACGCACTGCTCGGGCGAACCGCATTCGCAAAATTCAACGCGGTACCGCACTATGCATACCTCAAGCTCAAGATGTCAGGCCCTAGAGGAGTAATCACGGTCAATGGGAACACTGAACGCTCCCTCCGAACGGAGGAGCACACGACAGCGCTCGCAGCAGAAGTACAAAGCAGCCTCTCTAGGCAGTTCTCCAGTTCGGCCTTCAAAAGCCGTACACTGTCAAGCGCGCCCGAAGTACCCTACAACAAGACCGCCTGGCACGTTCTGAGCTAGCGTAGCAATGTGGGCCCAACCCTAGCCCTCGCGATATAGCGAAACCAGTGCTTCGCGTACATAACTACGCTCTTGAAATACCATGGGCACAGGGGAAGGGGCACTATCACGGCACGCCCGAAATACGGCTTAAACCGCACCAGGGGCTGCCGGATTCCCTTTTTTTCTTTTTTCTCTTACTCTCAGGACTCCATACTTTGGATGACCCGTTCGGTAATTCAACTGCCGCACAAACGATGCAAGATCCAGGAAAGCAGATGTGACGTGACGCCCCCGATTTGACCGTACACTAATCATGCACGCAATTGTGTACAATCAAGATCAAGGACTCACGGAAGATATCACAACACAACTCTACAAATAAAATAAGTCATACAAGCATCATATTACAAGCCAGGGGCCTTGAGGGCTCGAATACAAGAGCTCGATCATAGACGAGTCAGCGGAAGCAACAATATCTGAGTACAGACATAAGTTAAACAAGTTTTCCTTAAGAAGGCTAGCACAAACTGGGATACAGATCGAAAGAGGCGCAGGCCTCCTGCCTGGGATCCTCCTAACTACTCCTGGTCGTCGTCAGCGGGCAGCACGTAGTAGTAGGCACCTCCGGTGTAGTAGGGGTCGTCGTCGACGGTGGCGTCTGGCTCCTAGGCTCCAACATCTGGTTGCGACAACCAGGTAGAAGGGATAGAGGGAAAGAAGGAGAAAGCAACCGTGAGTACTCATCCAAAGTACTCGCAAGCAAGAAGCTACACTACATATGCATGGGTAAATGTGTAAAGGGCCATATCGGTGGACTGAACTGCAGAAAGCCAGAATAAGAGGGGGATAGCTAGTCTTATCGAAGACTACGCTTCTGGTCACCTTCGTCTTACAACAGGTAGAAGAGGGTAGGTTGAAGTCCTCCAAGTAACATCACATAGCAATAATCCTACCTGGCGATCCCCTCCTCGTATCCCTGAGAGAGAGCGACCACCGGTTGTATCTGGCATTTGGAAGGGTGTGTTTTATTAAGTATCCGGTTCTAGTTATCATAAGGTCAAGGTACAACTCCAAGTCGTCCTGTTACCGAACATCACGGCTATTCGAATAGATTAACTTCCCTGCAGGGGTGCACCACATACCCCAACACGCTCGATCCCATTTGGCCGGACACACTTTCCTGGGTCATGCCCGGCCTCGGAAGATCAACACGTCGCAGCCCCACCTAGGCACAACAGAGAGGTCAGCACGCCGGTCTAAACCTAAGCGCACAGGGGTCTGGGCCCATCGCCCTTAGCACACCTGCACGTTGCGTACGCGGCCGGAAGCAGAACTAGCCCCCTTAATACAAGAGCAGGCTTACGTTCCAATCCGGCGCGCGCCACTCAGTCGCTGACGTCACGAAGGCTTCGGCTGATACCACGACGCCGGGATACCCATAACTACTCCCGCGTAGATGGTTAGTGCGTATAGACCAAATGGCCAAACTCAGATCAAATACCCAGATCTCGTTAAGCGTGTTAAGTATCCGCGAACGTCGACCAGAGCCAGGCCCACCTCTCTCCTAGGTGGTCGGAACCTGCCCTGTCGCTCCGCCTCAAAGATCCACTCGCGGGTGCTCCTCAAGCCGACCCGTCTTTAGTCACCACATGTATCATGTATAAAGTATATAGTATATACCCGTGATCAACTCCCGAGTGATCACGGCCCGATAGTATAGCATGGCAGACGGACAAGGATGTAGGGCCACTGATGATAAACTAGCATCCTATACTAAGCATTAGGATTGCAGGTAAGGTAACAACAGTAGTAGCAAGGACAGGCTATGCATCAGTATAGGATTAACGGGAAGCAGTAACATGCTACACTACTCTAATGCAAGCAGTATAGAGAAGAGTAGGCGATATCTGGTGATCAAAGAGGGGGGCTTGCCTGGTTGCTCAGACAAGGAGGGGTCGTCGAAGTAGTCGATCACAGGGGTACCGGCATCGGCCTCAGGGTCTACCGGAAAGAAGTAACGGAGGGGGAACACAATAAATAACCGAGCAATCAAATGTAACACAAAGCAAGACGTGGCAATACGCGGTGCTAGGTATGCCCTAACGCGGTATTATGTGATACCGGCGAAGGGGGGAAACATCCGGGAAAGTATTCCCGGTGTTTTGCGTTTTCGGACAGATGAACCGGCGAGGAAAAGTTGCGTGTTCGCTATGCTAGGGATGTGTGGCGGACGAACGGACCGCGTATTCGGATTCGTCTCGTCGTTCTGAGCAACTTTCATGTAGAAAGTATTTACATCTGAGCTACGGTTTATTTTATATTAATTTTAAAAGACTTAATTCATTTCTAGGATTTATTTAATTATTTAAAATCAACATTATCTGGAACAGTGCATGCTGACGTCATCATGACATCAGCAGTCAACAGAGGCGTTGACTGGTCAACTGACGTGGGGGTCCCATTCGTCATTGTCTGGTTAGTCTAATTAGGGTTTAATTAAACTATCTACTTAATTAGTTTAATTAAACATGATTAATTAACTTAATTAATTCATTAACTATTTTAATTATTAATTAATTAATTTTTAGTTAATTAATTAATTATATATTTATTTTTATTTCGTTTTTTTAAACGTTTTGGAGTGGGGCCCCATTGTCATAGGGCCACTGGGGTCTATGTGGGCGTGCGGGTTACGGGCTCCACCCGAACGGGCGATGGCCCGAGTGGGGGGGGGGGCGAGCCCGACAGGGGAAAAACGGGGCGAGGCCACCGGGTGCCACCGGCGGACGACCGCGGCGCGACAGCCATTGAGGGGGCCCCGGCGGAGGCGGCCAGCATGGCAGTGGCAGGCACGGCAGCCTGGGGCGGGGCCGGCAACGGTAGGGAGGCGGAGGGAGCCGGGACGCGGCCACGGCGGGCGCAGAGGGGAAGGGGGCCGCGACCAGCGTCAGGAGGCCGGGGCACGGGCGCCGGTGCGCGGCCAAGGCGCGGCGCGGCGGCGGTGAGCGCGGGGCCGGAGCGCGCGCGGGGTGGAAGCCGCGGCCAAGGGCATGGCCGTGCGGCAGCGGGCGCGGGCGGCGGGGCTGCATCGCCGGTGAGGCGAGGCCGCGCACGCGCGGGCGAAGTGGTAGCCGGGCGCGTGCAAAGGGGGCGGAGGCCGAGCGGGACGGACCTGAGCGATGACCAGCGAGGGGGGGGGGCGCGGCCGCGGCGAGGTGCGGTGACCAGGGGGTCGGGCGTGGCGGACACGGGACGGAGGGATGGTGCGCTCGGCACAGGAGCTCACCGCGGGATGGTGGGGTCTAGGCAACTGGGCTTGGGGAGGAGGACGGAGACGACGGTTTGACGGGGAGGCAGGCCGGCGAAGGAGTCCGGGCAGCGATGGACGAGGGCGAGGCGATGCGGCGTGCAGTCCGGTGGGGAGGAGGATGGGGAGGCGGTGCAGGAGGTTGGGAGCCGCGAGGAGGAGGCCGGGGGTGGCGGTTCCCGGCGCCGGCGGGCGGCGACCTCAGGGGTGCGGCGGCTCGGGTGCCCGCTCCACCGAGTGTGCGTGCGTGCGTGTGTGTGGCGGCGGAGTGGGAGGAGAAGGGGATCGTGGGGGGGGGGGATGAGCGAGTGGGACGGGGGATTAGGGTTCCGGGGGGGTGTTATGGAGGGAGTGGGTCGTGGCTGGGCCGGCCTGGCGGCCCGATGGCCTGCTGGGCCATGGTCCAGCGGGGGGGGGGGGGATCTTCTATTTTTTTTGTTTAACTGTTTATAACATTTTTCTTTTACAGTTTTAATTCATATTATTTTAGTTTTATGAAATATAATTCTAGCACCTAAATTAGTGGTAGTAATTCTATTACTACCACAATTATCCTTTTATTTATTAAAAGTAGTTTTCAATAATTTAATCATTTAAATGACGATTAAGTAAATAATTTAGCTATTGTTTCTATCATTTAGTGCATCTAAGCATTTTATAAAATTTTGGGTTCACCACCCTGATCATATATGATTTATTTGCTACACTTTGAACATTTTAGATTTGACTTTAGAAAACTTTTATCGTTTAACTTTATTTTAAGTTAGAATTCAAAAGGGACGTGATACACCGCAAGATTAACAACAGTAACCATGGTGACGTGGCATCATTATCATGAGATTACTGTAGCCTAATTATCCGGGCGTCACAATTCTCCTCCACTACAAGAAATCTCGTCCCGAGATTTAGGAGGGACGTAAGGGAAACACGTGGCTACGAAATTCTATCGAGTCTTCTCGGTCTTGGTTGCTCTTCTCGAAGAGGTTGATCCCTTTCGTTGATGTCTTCATTTCTCTGATTTAAATCACCATGACCAAGTCATCATCCTTTCTTCAGAACTCCAACGTACTTACGAATAGGTAATAGGCAACTTGGCTACGTCAGAATGCTTATGAGGGAAACAAGCTGGGGGTTAACCCATGAATGAGCATAAGACTACCTCTCGAGTTGAACATATAAAATACATCGAGAGTAAGGTACAAAGGTACAATGAGAGGGTCCAAGCGGATAGATAGTCGCTCAAGGTCTGAACCATAGTGAGAAAGGGTTCAGAGCAGCGAGAGTAATTATTGCGTCGGATACCAGAATGGAGCACTAGGAAGGTGGCTCGCGAATTACCTACGAAACCAAGAGCAAGGGATAACTTTGTTAACAAGGTGTACAGGAGAGTCAGGTTTCGATCCTGTGGAACTGTGGGTTATGGGCCCACCATGGGGTTAAAAGTAGGAGGAACGGTGACATCTTGCACGATCATGTAAGCAAGCATGTCAGAGGATAGTCTGTCGGTCATGTCGGCAACACATCAGTACCAAGGGCGAGGGACGGAGAGAACCATTTTCCTGCTCGTTGAACGAGGCGGACCAGTAGGCAAGATTCTCGTCCATCGGTGGTTACCAGAATGCCATCAACAAAAGTAACAGGGTCGTTCTAACAGAGTGGTACAACGAGGTGTTTACATAAGCAAGGATATATTACTGCCTATACAATATAGATCAAAAGAAGGTTTAAACAAACCAATGGAAAGGAAAAGTGATTATTAGGCTTTAAACGGAACAATGGAAAGGAAAATGTGTTTAAACACATACTTCAAGGGTATATTATTCCCAAGGACAAGCAGAACATATTATCCATGACAGGATATAATGTAGATAACTCTTTAGGTAGGGGAGAGAATTTTCATGACATTACCCGTACAACGGTGTTTGGATAATTGAGCAGGAAACATTTAACATTAGGCTTTAAATGTTCTTGTTGAAAATTGGAGTACCATATATATGCTTTGAGATAGCTTTGACATGGTATTCAAACAAATGTCAAACTTTGGATACACAAAGGATCCATCAGGAACAACTCATAGAATAAGTCTTGCAATAGGTCCTCCAACCAGGTGTGCTAGGCATGACATCACCTTATTGGGTTATAGAAAGACCAATGATATGACTCTTGGAAAATGTTCCAACCATCATATCTGACCGAGTTTTAGATCCGGTTGGTGTCAGGATAACTCAGACTCAGAATGCTTGAGAAGAAAGGTGCAACACAAATTGTCGAGATGACATCATAAGATTCTCGGGAAATGAACTATGGGAGTGAGTATCGACACAAGAGTTCATCATTTACACCAAAGAGAGGATGACAGGGTAGCTGATGGAGTCAGCGACAATCCTCGAGATTTCCAAAAAGGTGGATTTCCACAGTTACGTGAACAAGGAGATAACATTTGTCGGATCAAATGATATAATGATGTATGCTCAAGGAAAACATACACAATTAAAAATTGGTTGAAAAGTGCACCCGAAATATGGGCTTATAGTAGCATGATCAACGTTAGAATGGTGGTTCAGCAACCGATAGGCTAAGAATGAATTATCGATCATTAACTTCAAAGCAATAGGGTTGCTAGAAGTGTAGAATCCAAACAACACCATTCACTTGTGGGTACCCCGGTTGGAGACACGAGGACCAAGAAAGAATGGTGATGGTGAGAAGTATCTTTATAGCAAGAATTCTTAAGAGGTGGAGCAATCCTCACAACATTCTTGACATCAAAAATGGTAATACTCCACGGTAGAACATAACATAAGTTGGATAGCAAGGAACTCAAGGTACAACACAAAACAGGAACAAGTTTTGTGTTGGAGGGAATGCAATAATGTTGTCGATGATAACCCATATCATCGAGGGGCAAGGACGGTATTTCACATCATGAATTTGATTGATATCCTACAAGAGCTCAAAATGTTGATGATGACCATGACACCATGGTCGGGAGACTTCATGAAGATGTAATCGATCGGCGATGACATCAAGTCAAAGGAATGATGAAGCGAAAGGTTATTGGAACCACGAGTACGACACAAACTTGAAATCAAGCTTGTTGTTCAAGGCGAAATGGAATGACGAGGGAGATCGGCGTAACCTTAGCTCATCATCGAAAGTTGTGCTCTGGGGTTAAGGACCAAGTAGCACAGTTAAAATTGGCACAATAATGATATAGCCGAGTAGGCTCGGAATGACGTGATTGAGTTCAAACTCGTACTTAACAAAGATTACTAAGAGTTGTTGAACCGCAGTGTGGACTCGGTTCAGTTATCGGTGTCTTTGAGTGTTTAATAACTTAGAGCCCATGAAAAATTGGAATCAATGAGAATGTAGCACTTGATGAACTCATAAGAAGTTATGCAGTTCCGTGATAATCTTGAGATACCAGGGGGTAATACTCGACGGCAAATCAAAGTAGAGGTTGGACTGGGGTATTACCCCGTAGAAGACAAGTGCTTAAACTTGCTCGAGAAATGTTATTTAAAGGAGAACATGGTCGGAACCACGATTGAAAAAGGCCAGATCCCAGATATAATATGAACTTATACCAAGGGAGTAATTAATTTAAGAGAAGCTTTAATAATAAGATCTACATCATGTCCATGGGCATGAACACAAAGTTCAAGGTCGACTCCCACTTCTTCAATGCATAACCTTACATTTACCTCCCCTTTTCGAAGTTGTAGTGTTGAAAAGTTATCTGACGAAGCGTCAGCAGGGTATAACCCGCATAACTTTCGAGGTCACACAAATTAAGGAAGGCATAGGTTCAACCCGTCAGGGTATCGTGGAAACATATACCACAAGCTTTGAGAGTAAATATTACCAGCTCGAAAGCAGAGCATGGTTGGCAAAAGGAGAGGATACAAATTACCAAAGGCATTATGTATCGGAGAAAGAACTCACAAGGTGATTAATTATGAAGGACATGGTCGGATAATAATCCAACAGTGGATATGGTGATCCACAATGGAGCTGATGTGAGTATCGATACCCAATCAGAGGAAGAAAGAATGCAAATGCATCGTTTTACAGAACATCTGAATAATTCAACGTTTAAATAACAAAGGAATTATGATTTTCAAATCAAGGGATCAGGAGCAAACGCTCTGATCAAGGACGAACAAGTTGAATAGACTTAGGGGTACAATCGATGGCAATCTGATTGGCCGAGGACCAGCTCACGTTTTAAATGACATCTGAGCTGGAAGGATGAATTCTATGATCTGAGTGAGGATTGCGAGCTTCGCAACATATTGAGTCAATGGACTCAAAATGATATTGACAAGGTTGCCAATAAGATTACTATACTTATGGGATTAACCATAATGCAAGCAAGCAAGAATTTCAGGAGCAATAGGTTGCTCAGGATTTTCGGAAGACCGAATGGTATTTCGAAGAATTTTGTGAACTTCATGAATATCTGGGGATGAGCGGATACTCGATAAATGCGAGTAATTATCCGTAGTGGTATGCATGTGGTAAAGAACTGCAAGGTAGTGGGCACAAAGTATACTCGAAACATTATAGAGAATTTCGGGTTATCTTGTAATAACAAGATCAACTGGGAATAAAAGTAAGAACGACAGGTCTAAATACTTATCCATAGGGATATTTCGGTGGTAGGGAATTGCAAAAGCAGAATCTTCTGTTGAAGCAGTCGATCATCTGTAATGAAGGGGCTCTTCGGCAGGAAGTGGTAACGAGAACCTAGAGTTAGATTTTAGCAAAATCATTTAACCCGAGTAGGAGAGAGTCAGAATCCCAGAGTATAGACGAGGAATAAAAGATCCTAATACCACCCAATGGCGACGTGGGCCCGTAAGGCACACAGCCATGTTAGTAAAAGTTTTGTAATGACTAGACTCAACTTCGGCCAAGGAGTGTGGAAGGGGAATTCCTACAGGCAGTCGGCTCTGATACCAACTTGTGACGCCCCCGATTTGACCGTACACTAATCATGCACGCAATTGTGTACGATCAAGATCAAGGACTCACGGAAGATATCACAACACAACTCTACAAATAAAATAAGTCATACAAGCATCATATTACAAGCCAGGGGCCTCGAGGGCTCGAATACAAGAGCTCGATCATAGACGAGTCAGCGGAAGCAACAATATCTGAGTACAGACATAAGTTAAACAAGTTTGCCTTAAGAAGGCTAGCACAAACTGGGATACACATCGAAAGAGGCGCAGGCCTCCTGCCTGGGATCCTCCTAACTACTCCTGGTCGTCGTCAGCGGGCAGCACGTAGTAGTAGGCACCTCCGGTGTAGTAGGGGTCGTCGTCGACGGTGGCGTCTGGCTCCTGGGCTCCAACATCTGGTTGCGACAACCAGGTAGAAGGGATAGAGGGAAAGAAGGAGAAAGCAACCGTGAGTACTCATCCAAAGTACTCGCAAGCAAGAAGCTACACTACATATGCATGGGTAAATGTGTAAAGGGCCATATCGGTGGACTGAACTGCAGGAAGCCAGAATAAGAGGGGGATAGCTAGTCTTATCGAAGACTACGCTTCTGGTCACCTTCGTCTTACAACAGGTAGAAGAGGGTAGGTTGAAGTCTTCCAAGTAACATCACATAGCAATAATCCTACCCGGCGATCCTCTCCTCGTATCCCTGAGAGAGAGCGACCACCGGTTGTATCTGGCATTTGGAAGGGTGTGTTTTATTAAGTATCTGGTTCTAGTTGTCATAAGGTGAAGGTACAACTCCAAGTCGTCCTGTTACCGAACATCACGACTATTCGAATAGATTAACTTCCCTGCAGGGGTGCACCACATACCCCAACACGCTCGATCCCATTTGGCCGGACACACTTTCCTGGGTCATGCCCGGCCTCGGAAGATCAACACGTCGCAGCCCCACCTAGGCACAACAAAGAGGTCAGCACGCCGGTCTAAACCTAAGCGCACAGGGGTCTGGGCCCATCGCCCTTAGCACACCTGCACGTTGCGTACGCGGCCAGAAGCAAAACTAGCCCCCTTAATACAAGAGCAGGCTTACGTTCCAATCCGGCGCGCGCCACTCAGTCGCTGACGTCACGAAGGCTTCGGCTGATACCACGACGCCGGGATACCCATAACTACTCCCGCGTAGATGGTTAGTGCGTATAGACCAAATGGCCAAACTCAGATCAAATACCCAGATCTCGTTAAGCGTGTTAAGTATCCGCGAACGTCGACCAGAGCCAGGCCCACCTCTCTCCTAGGTGGTCGGAACCTGCCCTGTTGCTCCGCCTCAAAGATCCACTCGCGGGTGCTCCTCAAGCCGACCCGTCTTTAGTCACCACATGTATCATGTATAAAGTATATAGTATATACCCGTGATCAACTCCCGAGTGATCACGGCCCGATAGTATAGCATGGCAGACGGACAAGGATGTAGGGCCACTGATGATAAACTAGCATCCTATACTAAGCATTAGGATTGCAGGTAAGGTAACAACAGTAGTAGCAAGGACAGGCTATGCATCAGTATAGGATTAACGGGAAGCAGTAACATGCTACACTACTCTAATGCAAGCAGTATAGAGAAGAGTAGGCGATATCTGGTGATCAAAGAGGGGGGCTTGCCTGGTTGCTCAGACAAGGAGGGGTCGTCGAAGTAGTCGATCACAGGGGTACCGGCATCGGCCTCAGGGTCTACCGGAAAGAAGTAACGGAGGGGGAACACAATAAATAACCGAGCAATCAAATGTAACACAAAGCAAGACGTGGCAATACGCGGTGCTAGGTATGCCCTAACGCGGTATTATGTGATACCGGCGAAGGGGGGAAACATCCGGGAAAGTATTCCCGGTGTTTTGCGTTTTCGGACAGATGAACCGGCGAGGAAAAGTTGCGTGTTCGCTATGCTAGGGATGTGTGGCGGACGAACGGACCGCGTATTCGGATTCGTCTCGTCGTTCTGAGCAACTTTCATGTAGAAAGTATTTACATCTGAGCTACGGTTTATTTTATATTAATTTTAAAAGACTTAATTCATTTCTAGGATTTATTTAATTATTTAAAATCAACATTATCTGGAACAGTGCATGCTGACGTCAGCATGACGTCAGCAGTCAACAGAGGCGTTGACTGGTCAACTGACGTGTGGGTCCCATTCGTCATTGTCTGGTTAGTCTAATTAGGGTTTAATTAAACTATCTACTTAATTAGTTTAATTAAACATGATTAATTAACTTAATTAATTCATTAACTATTTTAATTATTAATTAATTAATTTTTAGTTAATTAATTAATTATATATTTATTTTTATTTCGTTTTTTTTAAACGTTTTGGAGTGGGGCCCCATTGTCATAGGGCCACTGGGGTCTATGCGGGCGTGCGGGTTACGGGCTCCACCCGAACGGGCGATGGCCCGAGTGGGGGGGGGGGGCGAGCCCGACAGGGGAAAAACGGGGCGAGGCCACCGGGTGCCACCGGCGGACGACCGCGGCGCGACAGCCATTGAGGGGGCCCCGGCGGAGGCGGCCAGCATGGCAGTGGCAGGCACGGCAGCCTGGGGCGGGGCCGGCAACGGTAGGGAGGCGGAGGGAGCCGGGACGCGGCCACGGCGGGCGCAGAGGGGAAGGGGGCCGCAGCCAGCGTCAGGAGGCCGGGGCACGGGCGCCAGTGCGCGGCCAAGGCGCGGCGTGGCAGCGGTGAGCGCGGGGCCGGAGCGCGCGCGGGGTGGAAGCCGCAGCCAAGGGCATGGCCGTGCGGCAGCAGGCGCGGGCGGCGGGGCTGCATCGCCGGTGAGGCGAGGCCGCGCACGCGCGGGCGAAGTGGTAGCCGGGCGCGTGCAAAGGGGGCGGAGGCCGAGCGGGACGGACCTGAGCCATGACCAGCGAGGGGGGGGGGGCGCGGCCGCGGCGAGGTGCGGTGACCAGGGGGGTCGGGCGTGGCGGACACGGGATGGAGGGATGGTGCGCTCGGCACAGGAGCTCACCGCGGGATGGTGGGGTCTAGGCAACTGGGCTTGGGGAGGAGGACGGAGACGACGGTTCGACGGGGAGGCAGGCCGGTGAAGGAGTCCGGGCAGTGATGGACGAGGGCGAGGCGATGCGGCGTGCAGTCCGGTGGGGAGGAGGATGGGGAGGCGGTGCAGGAGGTTGGGAGCCGCGAGGAGGAGGCCGGGGGTGGCGGTTCCCGGCGCCGGCGGGCGGCGGCCTCAGGGGTGCGGCGGCTCGGGTGCCCGCTCCACCGAGTGTGCGTGCGTGCGTGTGTGTGGCGGCGGAGTGGGAGGAGGAGGGGATCGTGGGGGGGGGATGAGCGAGTGGGACGGGGGATTAGGGTTCCGGGGGGGTGTTATGGAGGGAGTGGGTCGTGGCTGGGCCGGCCTGGCGGCCCGATGGCCTGCTGGGCCATGGTCCAGCGGGGGGGGGGATCTTCTATTTTTTTGTTTAACTGTTTATAACATTTTTCTTTTACAGTTTTAATTCATATTATTTTAGTTTATGAAATATAATTCTAGCACCTAAATTAGTGGTAGTAATTCTATTACTACCACAATTATCCTTTTATTTATTAAAAGTAGTTTTCAATAATTTAATCATTTAAATGACGATTAAGTAAATAATTTAGCTATTGTTTCTATCATTTAGTGCATCTAAGCATTTTATAAAATTTTGGGTTCACCACCCTGATCATATATGATTTATTTGCTACACTTTGAACATTTTAGATTTGACTTTAGAAAACTTTTATCGTTTAACTTTATTTTAAGTTAGAATTCAAAAGGGACGTGATACACCGCAAGATTAACAACAGTAACCATGGTGACGTGGCATCATTATCATGAGATTACTGTAGCCTAATTATCCGGGCGTCACAGCAGACAAGCCACGCCGTATTATGGAACTCCCAGGTGGTCTCTATTGCGAGCAGTATACCTGTTTTTTAATACAATTCCGCGGCCTGCCCCTGGCCATGACATGTTAAATAGTCCAATTTCTTTTGCTTATCGCACTATTTGTATCGTTCTGCTTTCATAGCAGCCTTTCTATAAACAATGCATAGCTTTTTGTCTATTTTTTGCATTATCCTCTTTCTATATATATGTTTATGAATAACATGTTGCATCCGTACACTGTGGTACGGCAAAAATACGCTAGGGGCTTCAGTACCCATCAATATGGCATGAGAAGTCCGTACACTTTCACAAGTGCGGCACCCCGAACTTATAGCACTATATGCATCGGCTCCGAATCATGATTTGGGTCAATAGTTGGGTTTACCCGGCTCCTATGTTTTGGTGCCTTACGTTCCGCTATATCGGCTAAGGTAGCACTAGGAGAACTACTGCGATTGTGCCCCAGTTGAGCTGGGCTAAGCACCTCAGTAGAGAAAGCTAAAACTGACTGTCATGATGAGGCGAGAGACCGGTCGCTGTTTGAGAGGTTTTTCGAGTCCTTAAAGACTTATCCGCTTCGAGCGAGGAACCGGCTTTGTCCGGCTAAGGCGTGGATAGCGCCCCGAACTCGGTCTTCCGAATACTAGGGGCTTCGCCGAAATTTAAAATTATAGAGTTCTATGGCTAAGTGAGAGTGTTCAAGCATTATAATCCGATTGCCTTGTTCGTTGTGCTGAGCGCCTCCCTCGACGGACCCAATCATGGGAAAAAGAGCACTCAGGTTTATCCCGAACACCCCAGCACTAGTGGCATGGGGGCAGAAGCCGACGACTGGCCATCTCTCAATTTTTTGATAAACGGCCGCACAGAAAGTAATATTTTAAATTCAAGCATTGCTTAGCTCATATGAACAAGTTTTCAGCGCATAGGATAACACGAGCGAGTTCATTCAAAAATTACATCCTTGGTGCATTCATCCGCCATAAGGCGGGCACCGGCCAGAACATCCTTGTAATAGTTCTCGGGCTTGCGATGCTCCTTCCCCGGCGGCGGCCCGTCCCTCACAAGCTTCTCACCGTCCAGCTTACCCCAGTGCACCTTTGCACGGGCAAGGGCCCTACGGGCACCTTCGATGCAGACGGAGCGCTTGATGACCTCGAGCCTTGGACAAGCCTCCACCAGCCGCTGCACCAGTCCGAAGTAGCTCCCAGGCAGGGCCTCTCCAGGCCACAACCGAACTATGAAGCCCTTTAGGGCCTGTTCGGCCGCCTTGTGGAGCTCGACCAGCTGCTTCAGCTGGTCGCTCAAGGGCACAAGGTGTCCAGCCTCAGCGTACTGAGACCAGAACACCTTCTCTGTCGAGCTGCCTTCCTCGGCTCGGTAGAATGCGGCGACATCGGATACGCTGCGGGGAAGATCTGTGAATGCCCTTGGAGAGCTCCGGATTCGGGTAAGTAACAAGTAGTTTACTTTTATATGTCTGCTTTGCATAGAGAATGCCTTACCCGTCGCTATCTTTTTCACCGCATCCAATTCCTGGAGGGCCTTCTGGGCCTTGGCAGATTTGGCAGTTTTAAGGGCCGCAACAAGCTCGGACACTCGCGTCTTCGAGTCGAGCTCCAAACTCTCATGTTTTTTCATGAGAGCCTGAAGCTCTTGCTGCACCTCGCCGACCTGCGCCGCAAACTTCTCCCGCTCGAAGTGCTCCGTGGCCGCTCTCTTCTTGGCCTCGGACAGCGCCTGCTTGAGGGTCGCCACCTCAGTTGTGGCCCCTACAATAAGTAGTATACTCCTGTCATTTTTTGCAATTGCTTCTTCTTATAGGCATTTTTTCTATAAGGTATCTGTTACCTTCTTTGTCCTCGAGCTGCCGTTTGGCAAGGCCGAGCTCTTGCTCGGTCCGCTCGAGGCCCTGCTTCAGGGCATCCACCTCCGCAGTCAGTGCGGCGGTGGCCAGCAGCGAAGCCTGCATACGTATATTGACTCCTTTTTAGTTAGACTCCTGCGATATTTAATAGATCATTTATTCGGCTTTTCTTTCTGAACGCCAAACAGAGCATCAGGGGGCTACTCTATGCGGTAATATTTTTACATATTTCTACTTACCTCGAAGCCTGTTAGAAGGCTAGCACAAGCTTCAGTAAGTCCGCTTTTGGCGGACCGAACCTTCTGGACCACCGTACTCATGATGGTACGGTGCTCCTCATTGATGGAGGCGCCCTTAAGCACCTCCAGCAGATTGTCCGGCGCCTCCGGTTGGACGGAGGATGCCGGCTCAATAGGCTTGCTCCTCTTGGCAGGAGTTTGCCTGCCGCGGTCCGAAACCGTTGATGATTCCGGCGCGGTGTCCAGCTTAAAGCCGGACTTGGAGCCCTGGGGGTCTTGTCCCCTTTACTCCTGGAGTCCGGGAGGTCGCCTCGCGGCTCCTCCTGGACCACCTCCTCTTGCCCCGGAGCTTGTCACGACGCCACTTCGGCGTCATCCGCAGCACAGGGGGAGGCAGTGGGAGGAACTGAATTCACGTCCGATGAATCCAGGGAGCCGCTCGACGACTCGGCAAGGACGGGCTGCATGATTATATTCGACATTAGGGAAAGCTGCGCAACAAAAGGAATATCATGAGTTACTCTGGTATCCGAACACTTACGATTTCGCCGGACGCTTGGCCCTGTCCAGCCACTCCTCTTCGTCCTCGTCGGCGTCGGGGGCGTAGTTCGGCGGAGGGGTTTTCCTCTTCTTGGACCCTTCGGCCCCCCTACTAGGGCGGCCTTCCTCTTCTTTCCTCCCCCCCGCTGGAGGGGGAGAGGTCTCTTCTTCCTCCTCCTCGTCTTCACGGGAGGAGTGCATCTCGGACTCATCGGACGACGAGTCCGACACCACCATATGCCGGGAACTCTTTCGAGTCCCCGTGGCCTTCTTCTTGGCCTTCTTCTCCGGCACCACATAAGGTGCCGGAACCAGCAGCTTCACTAGGAGAGCAGGGGCTGGGTCTTCGGGCAAGGGAGCCGGACAGTTAATCAGTCCGGACTTCGCCTGCCAATCCTGTCAAAGGTGAGGGAGTTTAGATCCCGCATAGAGTCAAACTATGAAGAAAACTTAACATCCTGTAAAAGATGAAAATATTTTACCTCGCCAGCAAGACGCTGCGAGCTGAATCCGCGGTCTTCGGAGGCGGATGTGGGAGCCTCGGCGCCTTTGGTTAGCCCCTTCCAGACATCTTTGTACGTCGTGTCGAAGAGCCTGCTCAGAGTTCGGTGCTGCGCCGGGTTGAACTCCCACAAATTGAAGTCCCGATCTTGACACGGAAGGATCCGGCGGACGAGCATGACCTGGACTACGTTGACAAGCTTGAGCTGCTTGTTCACCAGGGACTGGATGCATTTTTGCAGTCCGGTCACCTCTTCTTCGTCGCCCCACGACAAGCCCATCTCCTTCCAGGACGTGAGCGGCGTAGGGGGTCCGGATCGGAATTCAGGGGCTGCGATCCACTTCGGATCGCGTGGCTTGGTGATGTAAAACCACCCTGACTGCCACCCCTTCAAGGTCTCCACAAAGGATCCCTCGAGCCATAGGACGTTGGCTATTTTGCCCGCCATGGCACCTCCGCGCTCCGCCTGGTTGCCGCGCACCACCTTTGGCTTGACGTTGAAGGTCTTGAGCCAGAGGCCGAAATGGGGGCGGATGCAGAGGAAAGCCTCGCACACGATGATAAACGCCGAGATATTGAGGATGAAGTTCGGGGCCAGATCGTGGAAATCTAGGCCATAGTAGAACATGAGCCCGTGGACAAATGGGTGAAGAGAAAAACCCAGTCCGCGGAGGAAGTGGGGAAGAAATACTACCCTCTCATGGGGCCTTGGGGTGGGGAGAAGCTGCCCCTCCTCAGAAAGCCGGTGCGCGATGTCTTTGGACAGGTATCCGGCCTTCCTTAGCCTTTTGACATGGCCCTCCGTGACGGAGGAGACCATCCACTTGCCTCCCGCTCCGGACATTGTTGGAGAAGGTTCAGGTAGGAAGTGCGTGCTTGGGCGCTGGAGCTCGGGTGCGCAGAAGATGGATAGGCAAAGGAGGAAGAAGGCGTAGGTAAAAAGGTGGATCCTTATCCCCTTATATGAGCGGATGCGACTATGCGTCCCCACCAGCCTAGTAAAACTCGCTTGCCTCCCAAGCGCCGTGATAAATGGCGCGGTTGGGTTACCCACGTCCGTATTGATGAGAATCCCGTAAATGGGGGACACGATCTCTGCTTTGACAAGACATGCCAAGGAAACCGCCTCGCAAAACACGCTGAGGTGGAAAAGTGAAAATGATTCGAATAAAGGCTTGGCCGTAGTGTGATGTCACGCTGCAGAATACGTCAGCAGATTAGATTTGTGTTAATATTATTCTCTCTGTGGCAATACGTGGAAAATTATTTTGCAGAGTCGGACACTACTCTTGGTGTTTACAAACTTTTATGAAGAATTTGGAGGAGGAACCCGCCTTGCAATGCCGAAGACAATATACGCGCCGGACTCGTCGTCATTGAAGCCTGGTTCAGGGGCTACTGAGGGAGTCCTGGATTAGGGGGTGTTCGGGTAGCCGGACTATACCTTCAGCCGGACTCCAGGACTATGAAGATACAAGATTGAAGACTTCGTCCCGTGTCCGGATGGGACTTTCCTTAGCGTGGAAGGCAAGCTTAGCGATGCGGATATACAAGATCTCCTACCATTGTAACCGACTTTGTGTAACCCTAACCCTCTCCGGTGTCTATATAAACCGGAGGGTTTTAGTCCGTAGGACAACTTCATCATACAACAATCATACCATAGGCTAGCTTTTAGGGTTTAGCCTCCTTGATCTCGTGGTAGATCTACTCTTGTACTACCCATATCATCAATATTAATCAAGCAGGACGTAGGGTTTTACCTCCATCAAGAGGGCCCGAACCTGGGTAAAACATCGTGTTCCTTGCCTCGTATTACCATCCGGCCTAGACGCATAGTTCGGGACCCCCTACCCGAGATCCGCCGGTTTTGACACCGACACCAACCGTGTAAGGAACGCAAAATCCGGGAACACAACACCGATATGACGGAAACTAGGGCGGCAAGAGTGGAACAAAACACTAGGCAAAAGGCCGCGCCTTCCACCCTTTACCAAGTATATAGATGCATTAAGATACACACGATAATATGGTGATATCCCAACAATAAACAGTGTTCCAATAAGGAACGATCTCCAATCTTCACCTGCAACTAGCAACGCTATAAGAGGGGCTGAGCAAAGCGGTAACATAGCCAATCAACGGTTTGCTAGGACATGGTGGGTTAGATGTTTGACATGGCAATTTGGGAGGCATGATAAGAAAGTGGTAGGTATTGTAGCATAGGCATAGCAAAAGAGCGAGCATCTAGCAAGCAAAGATAGAAGTGATTTCGAGGGTATGATCATATTGCCTGCAAAGTTGTCAGAGTTGACTTGATCCTCGTAAGCGAACTCAACGGGCTCCTCATTCACGAACTCGTCTCCCGGCTCTACCCAAACAATAACAACAAGCAAATGGAACACAATCAACTACGTGCAATGCTCAAACAACATGATGCAAACATGGTATGATATGCGGGATGCGGTATGTGATGCATATGCAAGATTTGCCAAGGAATAATTGAACCTGGCCTCAACTTGGAAATCCAAGAGTGCCACTGGAAAGGTGAGGTGATTTTGATTGAAATCGATATAAAAATCACCGGAATCGGATGCACGGTTTGGAAATGGCAAGCAAAACAAATATGACACCGGTCTGCGATAATTAGCAAGTGACCAACTAAATGCATCAAGATAAATATGCTACAACACTCAAACATGACAACAAAATACATGACAGGGATCCAATCATGAAGCTTGACAAAAGATGAACACTGAGCTACGGCTAATTCACCCATTAACAGGTTCAAACAAGTATGGCAAAAGTGCAAATGATAACAGGTTTCAGACTAAGTGAAATTAACACAAGTCTGGAATTTATTATCAGGAAGCAATCTTTAGAGCATGAAAACTACATGCTACAGGAACTTAACATGGCAAAGCAAGGCATGGAATGAAGCTACTCAAAGCACTTAACAAAAGTCCCTTAGTGACCTTGAGCCAAAAGGGATCATAAAATACAATTGCAAGCATGTGAACATGGCAAAATCATAAACAGATTCAGACTTAGTGAAAAACTGGAGCATGCAAACAGATTTGACAAGTAGGCATGTTTACGAACTCGATGCACTCACTACAGAGCATGGCATGACAAACTAAGCATACCACCATCAAGAATACATGGCATAGAAGCTAGACAAGTCAAGAACAACAACATAGCATGCACGGATCAATAGCAACATCTTCGGCAAAATCGCTAAACATGTCAACAATCTGCCAGGATTATTTTATAGCAAAAGTAGAGCTCGATTGACTCAAGCTAGGGTGCTCCATAAATGCAAACAAAGACATGGATGGATAGAGCACCACAATATTAACAAAATATCTTTACTGATCATCCTCAAAAGAGGCACGGATCACTAGGAAACAACATGAACATATGGCATAACAAAAAAAAACAGAACAATGACTTAGTGAAATTCTAAGTCCCTGAAATCAACATCAACGATTACGCTACTTTGCAAGCTTGTGCTAGTCACCACAAATATCGCGAAAATACATGGCATACACCCCTGTAAAGATGGCATTGCATATAACAAAACACATGTAGAGCTCAGGATCATAGCATGCACACATTAATCATGGCAAAAATGACAAAATGCCATTTGCTGAAACAGATATGACAAATTCATCACATAGCCCTCTTCCAACAGCATTTCGGTCATCAAGATGAGCTCAAATGAAAATGATGCCATAAGATGAAATGATGTACTCGTCGAGACGAACATTTTGATATGCTACACGCACGAATCAGAGCTACGGATGCAGAGTTATGGCATGTCAAAGATTGCAAAAAAATATTAAAACAGAGGCAAAAAGGTCAACCCTCAGATCTAGGGTTCCTCGCGGGCACGCAATCCGAGGCCACTCCGGCGAGGTGTTCTTGCTCCGGTGAGGTCGGCAAGGCGGCGGGGAGGCGAAGGAGAGGCGAAGCCGGCCTCTCCCCGATGGGATCTGACGGCGGGCGGCGGCTCCGGCCCCTGGCGGCGGAGGCTGGAGCGCGGGGAGCCGCGGGGGCTGGCCGGCGAAGAACTCCGGCCGGCGTGCGGGACGGGGCGGCGGAGGCGAGGTAGGAGAAGGGTTGCGCGGTGGCGCTGCGCTCCAAGCGGCGGGGAGGCGAGCGGGCCGGTCGGGCGAGGTAGAGGGCCGGCGCTGGGCCTGCGGGCCCGCGTCGGTGGGAGGCGGGGGCGATGCGGTCCCCCGGGACAGGTGGCGGCTCAGGGTTGGCGGCGGTGGTTTCGTCCGGCACGGGCGGACGTGTCCGCGCACGGAGAGGAAGAGGAGCTAGGTTTAGGGTAGGGAAGACCCGAAAATTTCGGGGGAGACCTAGTTTTATAGGTAGGAGGAGCTAGGAAGCTCCAAATGGAGTGCGATTTTCGGCCACACGATCGTGATCGAACTCTCTAGATGATGGAGGGGTTTTTGGTGGGTTTTGAGCCAAAATGGAAGGGTGTTGGGCTGCAACACACACGAGGCCTTTTTGGTCCCTCGGTTAACCGTTGGAGTATCAAACGAAGTCCAAATGATACGAAAACTTGACAGGCGGTCTACCGGTAGTAAATCAAGGCCGCATGACAAGTCTCGGTCCAATCCGGAAATGTTTAACTCCCACACACGAAAAGAGGTAGAAAAGACCACCGGAGGACATAGGAGCGTCGGAATGCAAAACGGACAACGGTGAAAATGCTCGGATGCATGAGACGAACACGTATGCAAATGCGATGCACATGATGACATGATATGAGATGCATGACAAAGACAAACACACACGGAGACAAAAACCCGACAACGACGAAATGAAATAACTTAGTGCCGGAAATGGCAAGAGTTGGAGTACAAATAAGGTAAATTACATCCGGGGTGTTACATAAATGCTCTTATATTTGTTTATGGATAAAATACTCCATAAAGAAATATAATAATGTTTACATCATTTTTATATTTTTCTTTACGAAGGAGTATAGATTGCCATGGTACATAATATGACAGCTGCGTAAGGAAGAACAAGTGGGTCGCCGAAGTGGAAATCCGTTGGTGCTCTTGGAAGCGCATGCTCCTACATATGAAAAAAAAATATTTTAAAGTATGAAAAAATTCCAAAAAAATTTAGCGCATACATCTTAACATTATATGTATGCATGTCAAGTTTCAAAGAAAACCGAGATTTTTTATGACTTGTGTAAAAAAAACAAAAGGATGTTTTGTGAAAATCATTTTTTGACACTGGATTTTGTCTTTTTCACACGTGACATAAAATTGTCGGTTTTTCGCAGAACGACTTTGTAAGTATGTACAATATTAAGATTTACGTGCCAAATTTTTATTTAGAATTTTTTGACATTTCAAAATATGTTTAAAACACATTTTGAAAATCAGGAACGCACGCTCCCATGTGCCAAAACGCCACGACAAAGTCCCTGGCCTGCCCATCCGCGTGGTGAGCCGCCGCCTCGTGAAAGCCTCTGATCCTCCCATTGAGCCGCACGTGGTCGCCTTTTTCAGTCTCGACCTTCTTTCCGACGAACAAATGTCAATGACATGCGTCTATCCCAGACCTTTCGGCGACTTAAGAGCAACTCCAACACGTCAACCCAATGAACGGCAGTTTTGTTTGTTTTTTGTCCGTTTGGGTCGGCCGCCTGCTTGGTGTTCGCTTTGTTTATCATTTGGGTCGGTAGTGCGTCCAACGCACCGACCCATATTTACCGACGTGGCCGGCCGGCCGCCTTTTTTCAACAAATATGCACACACTTTGCATTATTTCACAAGCAAATATATAGTTTCACAACCAAATAAAGCATAGTTTCACAACTAAACAAATTAAGCATAGTTTTACAAGCCGAATAAAAATTAAATTGTCTCACATAGTTTTACAAGCCAAATAAGAAAGATACATCTATTGGTTGCCAACATGAGCCCACATATACTCAACCAAATCATTTTGCAGTTGCATGTGAGTTTTCCAATCATGCATTTCATGATAAAATTGGGTGAACGGTTCAAACATTGCCGCTCCTCCATGCTCAGGCACACCATTCTCACCCTGAAACTAAAACCCTTGATCGTAGGAACGTTCCGGGCGCTCATCTTCTACAATCATATTATGCATGATCACACAAGCAGTCATCACCTCCCACAACTTCTTGGTGCTCCAAGTCCTAGCAGGATACCAAAAGATACCCCATCGAGATTGCAAAACACCAAAGGCACACTCGACGTCCTTCCTAGCACTCTCTTGCTCTTGGGCAGATCTTTTTTCCTTCTCTCCGACAGGGTTGGGGATTGTCTTCACAATAGTGGTCCACTGAGGATAGATACCGTCACCTAGGTAGTATCCTTTGTCGTAGTTGTGGCCGTTGAAGGAAACATTCACCGACGGGCTGTTGCCTTCGACAAGCCTTGCAAACACCGGCGAGCGTTGAAACACATTGATATCATTGTGTGATCCGGCCATGCCGAAGAAAGTGTCAGATCCGGAGATCTTGTGAGGCCACTGCCTCAAGTATGACAATGCAAGCCCTGGCATGACCCTTATACTGCCCTTGCTAAGCAGAAGGGCAGTTATTCCACTCCCAGTGCATGCAGTCTATGCTGCCAAGCATCCCTGGGAAGCCCCTGCTGGCATTCATCGCCAGCAAGCGGGCTGTATCTTGAGGAGTCGGCTCTCTCAAATACTCAGGGCCAAACACAGCAATCACAGCCTTGCAGAACTTGTACAAAGAGTCTAGACTTGTAGATTCACTCATACGGACGTAGTCATCAATGAAATCACCGGGCACTCCGTATGCAAGCATCTGAATGGCTGCAATGCATTTTTGATAAGATGAGAAGCCAATCTTTTCAAAGGCATCCTCTTTGCACTCAAAATAGTTATCGTATCCGACTACCCCCTCTCTAATACGGTCGAAAAGATGCATATTCATACTGAAACGCCGCCGAAATTTCTGATGTTTAAACAACGGGTCGATTGTGTCAAAGTAGTCCTTTCAAAAAAGGAAATAGTCGCTCTCTAGGTTGTGATCAACGCCGTAAGGTGCCTTAGGATCGAGCCACGGAACAACGGCCGCTGGCTATTAAGGTGGTGATGGACCAACACAGCAGCCAAGATCTCTTCCTCATCATCAGACGAGGAATCATTGGAGTCGCAAAGAAAATTGTGGAAAAAAAACTCGTCGACGGAGTCCATCTTGTACCTTGGCAAACTGTCGAACAACTTGCGGGTGTCGACGAAGGAGTTGGCCGGCGAAGAGACATGCGCCTCCCTTGGACCAGGCGGCTGGCCTGGAGGTGTCCGACGAGCATGCCGGCGTCAGGACGAAGGAGCTGGCCGGGGCGGCTTCCTGCTCACGACGGCGTCGGGAGGTGGGGCTGGGAAGCTTCGGTGCCCTGGCGGCGAGACGGTGGTGGCAGCGTTGGGGGGAGGTGTGTCGGCAACGGCTGCTGGCAGAGGCACCGAAAATGGGCGGCGATGGCGACGTGGCGGAGGCGGGCGAGGGTTTGTTGTTGATATTGGGTGGGAGAGAATGGCTAATGTGTCACCGATAGCGGGCCAAGGGAAGGAGTAGGCACGCGCCGCACGCGTCCGTTTCGTGTCCGCGCCGACGCAAATGAGGCTTAAAATTAGGCCAGAATGGATCGACAGACGGACGAAAAGCAAACGCGCGTTCGTTTGAATCGGCGCGATGGGCTGAGTTTTTTATCACCGCCGATTCAAACGGACGCGCGAAAACAAAATGGATCGGCGCGTTAGAGTTGCGCTAAATGACGTCGTCGAGACTTTCGAGGCTCGGTTGCCGTCATTCCTCAACTACTTTTTCCATCTGGCCGGCCGGATCGTGCGCAATCCGAGCTCTGGCCTACCCGAGCTCCGCTGCCACAACCAAGGCGCCGAGCTTGTAGTCGGATATGCCGGCGTGGAGCTGGAGTCGCTGAACTGGACCTCGACCGACAAGTCATTGACGAAGAACCCGCTGCCGTATGCCGAGGAGGTCGCGCTGTCGGTGCAACGGACGTCCTTCACCTGCGGCGGCTTCGCAGTGGTGTGCACGTCAGTTTGGAATTGATGCATCAAGATCTGTTCATGACTTAGTTTTGTTGAGCCAACGAGCTGTACAAGGGCTGTAGGTTTTGTAGCAGCATAGTGTACTTTGGTTTATTTATCAATTAATGGACCGAATGTGGAGTGTCGGAGGGCGAGCATGCATGCCTGTTTTCTTTTGTCTTGGTTCTGGCCGGGTTTTTGTTTTGATTTGTTCCTCCTTTTTCATCGTTTTTTTTATGTTTTCCTTTTATTTATTTTATTTATTTGTTTCTTTATGTACAAATTATTTTGAATACTCGATGATCATGATTACTTCACACGTATGTATGTATACATGGAACCACATTTCTCTTTTTTGTATATTTTTACTCCATACAACTCATTTTTTTTTACTTTTTTTGTTCATATCATTTGGCATGGTATTTTTCAAAATAGTTTTTTTTGTGATTTAAAGTTTTTTCCGTGCAGTTCCTTGTGGCGTTGATTTTGTTTGCATTTGTATTTTCATTTTTTGTCTTCTTTTCCGCTTCCTCTTTTTATTGATCTTCTTACCTACGCTCACATGCTTTGAAAAACACCAAAAATGTTTTCTTTTTTTCTTTGATCTTGTCTATTATTATCTCCTTTTTATTCTTGTTTGGTTTTTGTTGTTCTTTTATAAAGAAAACTCCAAAAAGATTACATTCTTTCTTCTCTAGCTCCTTTTGGTTTGTTTCTTGATCTTTTGAAAACAACAAAAAGATATCATTTTTTGTTGTTTCTTTGATTTTGCTTGCTATTCTAAAGTTTGAGAAATCTCAAAAATATATTTCTCATTTGTTTTGCTTTCTTATTGGTTTTTAAGCCCTTCGAAAAATAAAAATATACTTGTTTTGCCTACTCTCTCGTTGCCACTTTCTCTTTGGCTCTTTTTAGTTTTTCTTTGCTTCTTTTTGGGTTTTGTGCTTTCTCTTTGCTTCTTGTCTTTCTTTAAGAAAACAAAAACTCCAAAAAATATTTCTCTTTATTTGCTCTTATGGGTTTTCTTTGACTCTTCTTGGCTCTTTGCTGTTGTTCGTGTTATTTTTGCTCTTTCCTTTCTTCTTTCTTCTTTGTACTTAAGCTTCTTGATCTTTATAAAACCAGAAAACCCCAAAAAAGATTTCCCTTGTCTTCTTTGTATAGCTATTTTGCCTTTGAGATGATAAGTCCTAGTACATGGTCCCGACTTCACTTGCATCTTATCTTTAGGAAATTATTCATTTGGAGCAAGTGAGCAGTAATGATAAAATGTGGCAAGTGACCGTGACGGAAAGGCTGGTATGACCATTGTTGGTGTCCTGCACTAAGGGGTACCAACCTAGTTGGCCCGCAGTTCATGGACCGAGCTTATGGCCCACTGATCTCACAAGGAAGGACTCCGAAAGCCTCGAACCCCGGCTTAGTCAAGATGGACTCTACCGAAGACTTAGCGTGTACTTCAAGGACTACTCCGGTTGTTGGCGTGTATATTCCTAGTTGATAACTGACCATGTGTAACCCTAGTTGCCCCAGGTGCCTATATAAACCGTGGGGTTAGTCCGTAGAGAAAGAATCATCAACCTTAGGGTATAGAATACAACATATGATCTTGAGGTAGATCAACCTGTACTCGATACTCCATCATCAATATAATCAAGCAGGACATAGGGTTTTACCACTTCGAGAGGGCCTGAACCTGGGTAAAACATCGTGCCCTTTGTCTTCTATTACCAATTGATCCAAAATCCACAACTCGGGACCCCCTACCCAAGATCAGCCGGTTTTAGTATCAACATTGGTGCTTTCACTGAGAGCCCCGTTGTGTGATCGAAAAGGATCGATGGCTCGTCTGCAGAGCGACGACAACATTGGTTGTGGCGATGTTTTCGTCCCCGTCCAGCTTTTCACGTTCGACAACATTGTGCTTCACGCCTACTTGATCGGCCACCTAGACCATGTCAAAAACTTTGCCCTGAATCAAGTTATTGTGTTCGAGAGCTTGGAGTACACCGCCGATGCCCATGGTGATCTCACCCTCTCCGGCTGTATGCCAGATTGGCTCGAGAATCCCTCGGGCACCTCGGCCTGGACCTTGGGGCCGGCTTCCGATCCGGGCTTCGAACCAGATCGTGCGCCGAAGCCAACTTCGAGTACGGACCCGATCATCACTGCATCAGATCCAACTCCAATCTCGTCGGGACCCGACTTTGAGCCGAACCCGACCTCAGAACCAACGTCAAGCTCGTATCCGATATCTTCCCCAGCTGACCAGGAGTCAACCCCGGTCAGCCAGGACCTCGAGCTTGCGTCAAGCAACCGACGGGGCATATTTTAGATCAATCCGGCTCCAGTCGAAGATCTAGCTGATGTACTGAACTATGGCTCCGATGAGGCTACTGGCATGGACGAAGATGTCGATGGCACCCATGGAGTAGCCTCACCCAGGGCCATACCCCATACTGGCAATTGTGCAGCAACATGTACCTATGACGTTTACATGGTCGACACGCCCAAGGACCCCCCCAAACGCCGACGCCCTCGTAGGCAACCAAAAGGTGCCTAGGGGGGGCAAGAGTCAGAACAACACAGATGGCACCGATAACAGCGCCACACCAGATGATGTTGAGGACCAGGGCGCGGGCGAGAACGCCACGCCCGACCAGGTGAATGGCCCCACAGGGACACCAGGCAATGAGATCCCCAAAAATCACGAAGAGCCCGATGAGGACGAGGAAAGCAATTACCTCCCAGAGACTGAGGAAGACGTCAGCCTCGGACCCGAGGATTTCATCGTCCCCAAGGACCTGTACGAACAAGAAATGTTGCGCCGGAGGCTGGTGGCCATCGTCTGGAGCATGAAAAAGAAACAAAAATAGCTTCAGGCTGATCAAAACAGGCTCAATGACAAGTGCATAGAGATCCTTGCAGCCGAGCAAGATTTCGAGGCACAGCGCGAGGGGTGAGCCAAATCTTACCCATGACGGCGTTTGCTCCCTTACTTTGACAACGAAGCAACCAAGAACGTGCCATTCAAGAATGGATGAGCCGATCAACTTAGCTGCCCGCCTAGGGGGCGAGACATGCCAACAGGGGAAAACATAATTCCCCTCATAACACCTAGCCGTGAAGGCAAGGATCCAATCTAATACCCTGAGACCTATGATTTGCGAAAAAAGTTAGCCACAAATCCAGCTCCAGCTAGATCCATTTACAGAGCAAGAGGACATGCGCCCGTTCGACTGGTTGGCTATGAGGCCTGGTTGGATAGGCACTGACGGGCTTGAGAGCAAATATATGCTTGGATACCAACTGATATTCGGCACGAGGCAGCTCGTTTTCGAGGACCTGCACACCCGATATGCTTTATAGATGAGGCCATCAAACATTAGTTCCCCGAGGGGTTTAAACCCATAAACATCGAGGCGTATGATGGAACGACTGACTCGGCTGTGTGGATTGAAGATTTACTTCTCCACATTCATATGGCCCGAGGATATAACCTCCATGCCATCAAGTACCTTCTTCTGAAGCTCAATGGATCGTCAAGGCATTGTCCCAACAGCCTGCCCAAGAATTCTATTGGGAGCTGGGAGCAGCTCGAGGACAACTTTCGGGAAAATTTCCAGGGCACACATGTTAGGGCTCTGGACCCCGATGACCTTAGCCACATCATTCAAGAGCCCGACGAGTCTACTAGGGAATTCTGGAATCGATATTAACTAAAAAGAATCAGATAGTTGACTGGCCTGATGCAGAAGCGATCAACGCGTTTCGGCATAGTATCCGGGACAAATGGTTGGCGCAACAGCTCGGGCAGGTCCAGTACAAAAACAGCTCGGGAAGGACAAGCCAAGAACCATGGTGAAAGTGCAACTAATCCCGGGTGGTTTTGGTAATTCATAACAGCATATATCTCATTGAACTAATGTCCATTTAAGATAAATATTTCAGGATGTTCAATGATTGGCAAGGCAATGACTAGTGATTGTGGACCCCTCAAAATGCTAAGGAAATGGATTGGCAAAAGCTCAAGACTCTACATTTTTGGTTAAGTGATCCAAGATCACATTGAGCCCATAGGAAAGCCAATACTATTAAAAAGGGATGAGGTGTTGCTTAATGATCTATTTGCTCAAAGTGCTTAGTGATATTGCTCCAAAATCCTCAACCACTTTATCTATCCAAATATGTCCAAACCCTACATTCCAACTTGGCCCCACCGAAACTTCCCACTCGGAGCCACCGAAGCTTTACCAACTCTCTGGTGCCTTATTGCTTCACTTCGGTCCCACCGAGATGATGCAATCGGTGCCACTAAGACGAGGTTTGCCCTAAGCCCTTGCACATCGGTCCTTCGAGTTGTTCCCGTCGGTCCCACCAAAGTTCCTAATGTTCATATCTTTACACAGGCCGGTGTCATCGAGATTTCTGATCAGTGCCACCGAGTTGGGTCAAAAGTGTGTAATGGTTGGATTTTGTGTGGAGGCTATATATACCCCTCCACCCCTTCTTCCTCATATAGGAAAGCCATCAGAACGTGCCTACACTTCCACCATTCATTTTCTGAGAGAGAGCCACCTACTCATGTGTTGAGATTAAGAGTTTCCATTCCTCCATTTGAACCTTGATTTCTAGCCTTCCCAAAGTTGCTTTCCACTCAATCCTTCTTCCACCATTGCCAAATCTGTGTGAGAGAGTTGAGTGTTGGGGAGACTATCATTTGAAGCACAAGAGCAAGGAGTTCATCATCAACACACCGTCTATTATCTTTTGAAGAGTGGTGTCTCCTAGATTGGTTAGGTCTCTCTTGGGAGCCTCCGACATGTTGTGGAGTTGAACCAAGAAGTTTGTAAGGGCAAGGAGATCGCCTACTTCATGAATATCTACCCGAGTGAGGCAAGTCCTTCGTCGGCGATGGCCATGGTGGGATAGACAAGGTTGCTTCTTCATGGACCCTTCATGGGTGGAGCCATCCGTGGACTCGCACAACCGTTACCCTTCGTGGGTTGAAGAGCCCTCCGTGGACTTGCGCAACCGTTACCCTTTGTGGGTTGAAGAGCCCTCCGTGAACTCACGTAACTGTTACCCTTCGTGGTTTGAAGTCTCCATTAATGTGGATGTACGATAGCACCACCTATTGGAACCACGCCAAAAATATTTGTGTCCCCATTGCATTTGCCTTGTCCAAACCCTTCCATTTACTTACATGTGCTATGTCTTATATTTCGCTGCTATACTCTTAGACTTGGATGTGTATGGTGTTACTTGACTTGTCATAATTCCTAAAATCTACCTACAACTAAAATTGGGAAAAGTTTAGGTTTTATTTGGTCAAGTAGTCTAATAACCCCCTCTAGAAATATTTTTGATTCTACAAGTGGTATGAGAGCTTTGGTCTCCGTAAGCCTTGATCTCCCTTGCTTTGGTGATCATGGCCTTGGTTCACAACCTTAGAGAGTATGGCGTCTAGTGAGGGTAACTATCACCATAGAGTTGTTGGGGAACGTAGTAATTCAAAAAAATTCCTACGATCACGCAATATCTATCTAGGAGATGCATATCAACGAGACGGGCGAGTGTGTCCACGTACCCTCATAGACCGAAAGCGTAAGCATTTAGTAACGCGGTTGATGTAGTTGAACGTCTTCACGATCCAACCGATCCAAGTATCGAACGTACGGCACCTCCGTGTTCAGCACACGTTCAGCACGATTACGTCCCTCGAGTTCTTGATCCAGTAGAGGATCGAGGGAGAGTTTCGTCAGCATGAAGGTTGGGGGACGGTGTTGATGATGTGATCCGCGCAGGGCTTCGCCTAAGCACTACGACAACATGACCAAGATGGTAAACTGTGGAGGGGGGAACCACACTCGGCCAAGACAACTGATGTTGTGCCTTTGGGGTGCCCTCTGCCCACGTATATAAAGGAGGGGGGAGGAGGACGACGACCAAGGGGGAGGCGCGCCAAGGGGGGGGAGTCCTACTAGGACTCCAATCCTAGTAGGATTCGCCCCCTTTCCTTCCAACTGAGAGGGGGGAAGGGGAAAGGAGGGAGAGAGAGAAGGAAAGAGGGGGGACGCGCCCCTCCCATTGCCCAATTCGGATTGGGGCAAGGGGGCGCGCCCCACCTCCTGTGGCCTGCCTCCTCTCCCCCACTATGGCCTATTAGGCCCAATGACTTCCCCGGGGGGTTCCGGTAACCTCCCGGTACTCCAAAAAATCCCCGATCTTCTTCGGAACCATTCCGGTGTCCGTATATTACCTTCCAATATATCAATCTTTACCTCTCGACCATTTCGAGACTCCTCGTCATGTCTGTGATCTCATGCGGGACTTCGAACAAACTTTGGTTATCAAAAACATATAACTTATAATACAAATCGTCATCAAACGTTAAGCATGCGGACCCTACGGGTTCGAGAACTATGTAGACATGACCGAGACACATCTCCGGTCAACAACCAATAGCAGAACCTGGATGCTCATATTGGCTCCTACATATTCTACGAAGATCTTTATCCGTCAAACTGCATAACAACATATGTCATTCCCTTCGCGTCGGTATGTTACTTGCCCGAGATTCGATCGTCGGTATCATCATACCTAGTTCAATCTCGTTACCGGAAAGTCTCTTTACTCGTTCCGTGATGCATCTTCCCGCAACTAAATCATTAGTCACATTGCTTGCAAGGTTTATAGTGATGTGCATTACCGAGAGGGCCCAGAGATACCTCTCTAATACACGCAGTGACAAATCCTAATCCCGTTCTATGCCAACTCAACAAACACCTTCGGAGACACCTGTAGAGCATCTTTATAATCACCCAGTTACATTGTGACATTTGATAGCACACAAGGTGTTCCTCCGGTATTCGGGAGTTGCATAATCTCATAGTCAGAGGAATATGTATAATTCATGAAGAAAGCAATAGCAATAAAACTAGACGATCATAATGCTAAGCTAACAGATGGGTCTTGTCCATCACATCATTCTCTAAAGATGTGATCCCGTTCATCAAATTACAACACATGTCTATGGTCAAGAAACTTAACCATCTTTGATTAATGAGCTAGTCAAGTAGAGGCATACTAGGGACACTCTGTTTGTCTATGTATTCACACATGTACTAAGTTTCCGGTTAATACAATTCTAGCATGAATAATAAACACTTATCATGATATAATGAAATATAAATAACAACTTTATTATTGCCTCTAGGGCATATTTCCTTCAGTCTCCCACTTGCACTAGAGTCAATAATCTAGATTACATAGTAATGATTCTAACACCCATGGAGTCTTGGTGCTGATCATGTTTTGCTCATGAGAGTCTCTTAGTCAATGGGTCTACAACATTCAGATCCGTATGTATCTTGCAAATCTCTATGTCTCCCTCCTTGACTTGATCGCGGATGGAATTGAAGCATCTCTTGATGTGTTTGGTTCTCTTGTGAAATCTGGATTCCTTTGCCAAGGCAATCGCTTCATTATTGTCACAAAAGATTTTCATTGGACCCGATGCACTAGGTATCACACCTAGATCGGATATGAACTCCTTCATCCAAACTCCTTCATTTTGCTGCTTTTGAAGCAGCTATGTATTCCGCTTCACACGTAGATCCCGCCACGACACTCTACTTAGAACTGCACCAACTTACAGCTCCACCATTCAATATAAATACGTATCTGGTTTGTGACTTAGAGTCATTCAGATCAGTGTGAAAGCTTGCATCGACGTAACCATTTACGACAAGCTCTTTGTCACCTCCATAAACGAGAAACATATCCTTAGTCCTTTTCAGGTATTTCAGGATGTTCTTGAGCGCTGTCCAGTGATCCACTCCTGGATTACTTTTGTACCTCCCTGCTAAACTTATAGCAAGGCACACACCAGGTCTGGTACACAGCATTGCATACATGATAGAACCTATGGCTGAGGCATAGGGAATGACCTTTATTTTCTCTCTATCTTCTGAAGTGGTCGGGCATTGAGTCTGACTCAACTTCACACCTTGTAACACAAGCAAGAACCCTTTCTTTGACTGATCCATTTTGAACTTCTTCAAAACTTTATCAAGGTATGTGCTTTGTGAAAGTCCAATTAAGCATCTTGATCTATCTCTATAGATCTTGATGCCAATATATAAGCAGCTTCACCGAGGTCTTTCATTGAAAAATTCTTATTCAAGTATCCTTTTGTGCTATCCGGAAATTCTGTATTATTTCCAATCAACAATATGTCATCCACATACAATATTAGAAATGCTATAGAGCTCCCACTCACTTCTTGTAAATACATGCTTCTCCAAAAGTCTGTATAAAACCATATGCTTTGATCACACTATCAAAGCATATATTCCAACTTCGAGAGGCTTGCAACAGTCCATAAATGGATCGCTGGAGCTTGCACACTTTGTTAGCACCTTTAGGATCGATAAAACCTTCTGGTTGCATCATATACAACTCTTTTTTATGATATCCATTAAGGAATGCAGTTTTGACATCCATTTGCCAAATTTCATAATCATAAAATGCGGCAATTGCTAACATGATTCAAACAGACTTAAGCATCGCTACGGGTGAGAAGGTCTCATCGTAGTGAACTCCTTGAACTTGTCAAAAACCTTTTGCAACAAGTCAAGCTTCATAGACAGTAACATTATCGTCAGCGTCAGTCTTCTTCTTGAAGATCCATTTATTCTCTATTGCTTTCCGATCATAGGGCAAGTCAACCAAAGTCCACACTTTGTTCTCTTACATGGATCCCATCTCAGATTTCATGGCCTCAAGCCATTTCGCGGAATCTGGGATCATCATCGCTTCCTCATAGTTCGTAGGTTCATCATGGTCTAGTAACATGACCTCCAGAACGGGATAACCTATGAGGTTTGGTAGTAACTTGATCTGAAGTTTCATGATCATCATCATTAGCTTCCTCACTAATTGGTGTAGGAATCACTGGAGCTGATTTCTGTGATGAACTACTTTCCAATTCAGGAGAAGGTACAATTACCTCATCAAGTTCTACTTTCCTCCCACTCACTTCTTTCGAGAGAAACTCCTTCTCTAGAAAGGATCCATTCTTAGCAACGAATATCTTGCCTTCGAATATGTGATAGAAGGTATACCCAACACTCTCCTTTGGGTGTCCTATGAAGACACATTTCTCTGATTTGGGTTCGAGCTTATTAGGTTGAAGCTTTTTCACATAAGCATCGCAGCCCCAAACTTTAAGAAACGACAGCTTAGGTTTCTTGCCAAACCACAGTTCATATGGTGTCGTCTCAACGGATTTAGATGGTGCCCTATTTAACGTGAATGCAGCTGTCTCTAAAGCATAACCCCAAAATGATAGCGGCAAATCAGTAAGAGACATCATAGATCGCACCATATCTAATAAAGTACGGTTACGATGTTCGGACACACCATTAGGCTGTGGTGTTCCAGGTGGCATGAGTTGCGAAACTATTCCACATTGTTCAAGTGAAGACCAAACTCATAACTCAAATATTCACCGCCACGATTAGATCGTAGAAACTTTATTTTCTTGTTACGATGATTTTCCACTTCACTCTGAAATTCTTTGAACTTTTCAAATGTTTCAGACTTATGTTTCATTAAGTAGATATACCCATATCTGCTTAAATCATCTGTGTAGGTCAGAAAATAACGATACCCGCCACGAGCCTCAACACTCATTGGACCGCATACATCAGTATGTATTATTTCCAATAAGTCAGTTGCTCGCTCCATTGTTCCGGATAATGGAGTGAGGGAGTCCTGGACTAAGGGGTCCTCGGGCGTCCGACCTATTGGATATGGGCCGGACTGATGGGCTGTGAAGATACGAAGACTGAAGACTCTACCCGTGTCCGGATGGGACTCTCCTTGGCGTGGGAGGCAAGCTTGGCGACCAAATATGAATATTCCTTTCTCTGTAACCGACCTTGTGTAACCCTAGATCCCTCCTGTGCTTATATAAACCGGAGGGCTAGGTCCGTAGAGCCCCCCGAATAATCATAGCCTGACTAGACTTTTAGGGTTTAGTCATTACGATCTCGTGGTAGATCAACTCTTGTAATACTCATATTCATCAAGATCAATCAAGCATGGCGTAGGGTATTACCTCCATAGCGAGGGCCCGAACCTGGGTAAAACATTGTGTCCCCCATCTCCTGTTACCATCGATCCTAGACGCACAGTTTGGGACCCCCTACTCGAGATCCGCCGGTTTTGACACCGACATTGGTGCTTTGATTGAGAGTTCCACTGTGACGTGGACGACAGGATCGATGGCTCGCCTTGTTCTCAAGGACAATATCACCACCGGAGGAGCACTGGCCCTGGGCCAAACCCTCCGGCTGGGCGGCTTTACCATGACCGCCCGTTCGGTTGTTGAGCCGACGATGACGTCTCGGGTCATCGAGAATCCCCTTCGTATCGACTCCGAACACTCCAAGCAGATGGATCCAGTGGAGCTTTCGTATTTAAACGAGCTCCTAGATCGCATCGCCGCCCTGGGGGTCGCAACAAACTACGATCAAATTGGGCTTAAACCCGATCAGAGAGAAATCAAATCTCCACCGATCACCCACCAGATAGCGATAGTTGAGGAGCGAGATGACAACTCTTCATCCATACTAAGGACGGACTATGTCCGGATCTCCGGCTTCGAAGAGCCGGACACCCACCTGTGAGGAGATGCATCCTGCCCTCCGAACATAGAATTGGACGACGGGCCTAAGAAATCAGTGGATATCCCGGAGCCCAATCTGTTAAGTCTGGAAGTCCTTCAGACTCCGGATACAAAATTGGGTCAGGGTTCAGATTTAAAACCACCCACCCACCCAAATATAAGCGCTCTCATGAGCATGCAACAACAGTCTTAGGAAACGGTCCACCACTTCTTGGCCAGATTCCTTCTTATCAAAGACAAGATTAAAGATTGTCGCGACAAGGAAGCGATCTTAGCGTTCCGCAACAATTGCATGGACGAAGGAATCCTCAACGCCATCAACCGCCGTCGCATACTACAGTTCACTGACTTGGCAACTATTGTACAGAAGTACAGCGCAATGGAAAGCGCCTGGAAAACTCAGGCAGCCCGTTGGGAACCATCGGTCCCCACTCAATCCCTCATTCAGGCGAAAAGGGCGCGCCCTTGTAACACGCCCGGTCCAATAGTAAAGAAATATAAGTCCAGTACAAGGCACGGAACCGTTCTGGAAGGATGGCTCGATGGGCCATGCAAAATACACGCAACACCGGACAACATACCAACACATAGCCTTAGAGCATGTTGGATACTCTAGTGAGTGGCCAAGAGCGGCGAGGATATCCTCACCAAGAATACCCCAGAACAACACCCCCCCAGAAGACGACGACCCCAAAGTACTGACGGTCTTCGAGACATTCGCCTCAAACAATAGGCGCAAAAGGGCACTCCGCGAACTCGCCGAAGTCTGTCAAATAGCAGCAATAAACCCTTGGAACGACATGGCTATAACTTTCAATGCCGGTGACGAACCAAAATACAAGACAGTCCGAGCACCAGCCGCCTTGGTCCTCAGTCCAATTGTGCACGGCTTTCAGCTCACCAAGGTTCTCATGGACGGCGGCAGCGAACTAAACCTCTTCTATGAAGATACATTCCACAAAATGGAAATAGACAAGAGCCGCATCAAGCAAAGCAGCACGACCTTCCGAGTAATCATTCCCAGTCGGGAGGCACGGTGTGCGGGAAAAATAACACTCGACGTGGTATTCAGCACGCTAGAGAATTACCGGTCAGAAGAAATAACCTTCCAAGTGGCCCCTTTCAACAGTGGATATCACGCCCTCTTGGGGCGAGAGGCATTTACACGCTTCCAAGCTGTACCTCATTACGGGTACATGAAGCTTAAGATGCCCGGGCCCAACGGCATAATCACTCTCGCCAATGATCCGGACATAGCACTCCGCGCCGAAAATAAAACCGCATCCCTGGCCCTTGAGGCATTATCTGAAGCCCTCGTGGCTGAAGAATTAACCGCACTGCGCTCCACGATGGACAGAGATGATGTAATCTTAGACAAACGCCCCAAATCCACCTCCTTCAAGCTAGCGGAAGAAATAGTCAAATTCCAGGTCCACCCAACGGACCCCAAGAAGACAACATCTATTGGGGCACAACTAGACCCAATGGTCGACGCCGCGCTATGGGATTTTCGTCGCGAAAATTGGGATATATTCGCCTGGAACCCCTCTGACATGCCAGGAATCCCACGTGAGCTGGCCAAATACAGCCTCAACATATTAAAGGGATACAAACCAGTCAAACAAATACTACGGCGCTTTTCCAAACCCAAACGCCAAGCCATGGGAGAGGAGCTAGCCAAGCTAATCGAGGCTGGATTCATTAGAGAAATAAAACATCCGGATTGGCTGGCAAACCTGGTGATGGTACCAAAGAAGGATAAATCCTGGCGCCTGTGCGTCGATTTTAAAGACCTCAATAAGGCTTGCTCTAAGGATCCCTTCCCCCTCCCCCGCATCGATCAAATCATTGATGCTACCGCAGGACACGACTCACTGTGTTTCCTCAACGCATATTCCGGATACCATCAAATTAAAATGAAGGAGTCCGATCAAGCTGCAACAACATTTATCACCCCATATGGTCCATTCTGCTTCAACACCATGCCCTTCGGGCTCAAGAACGCCGACGCACCTACCAACGCATGATTCAAACATGCCTGGAGAAACAGATTGGAAGGACAGTTGAAGCCTATGTGGACGACGTCATAATCAAGACAAGGCACGTCAAAACACTAATAGACGACCTACGTCTTACATTCGACAACCTCCACGCATATGACATTAAGCTCAATCCGGAAAAGTGTGTTTTTGGTGTCCCCACAGGAAAGTGATAATCCCCAAGTGCAGGGAATCATCGTAGCAATTTCCAAAGATGGAGGTGATAAGTATGGAGTGTTGAACCCACAAGGAGCTAAAGGTAATATCAATATTCTCTCAAGCCCTATCTTCCACTGATACGACTCTACGTACACCGAACGTTTGCTTCCAACTAGCAACGAGAAATAAAACTACGTTGTGGGTATGAAGTGGATAACTTTATATGATATCGGAGAGCTAAAATATAAAAGTAGGTGCTGTTATCATAAAGTTAGAATATATTACTAAATATTATAAATAGTGAGTGTGGAATAATGGTGGATCGGTGTGCGGAATTGTCCTAGGCAATTATTAACAAGACCGGTAGTCGTCATTGCAATTTCATATGAGGGAGAGGCATAAGCTAACATACTTTCTCTACTTGGATCATATGCACTTATGATTGGAACTCTAGCAAGCATCCGCAACTACTAAAGATCATTAAGGTAAAACCCAACCATAGCATTAAAGCATCAAGTCCTCTTTATTCCCATACGCAACAACCCCCTTACTCGGGTTTGTGTTTCAGTCACTCACCAACCCACTATAAGCGAATCATGAACGTATTGCAACACCCTACAGTGGGAATCCCTCGCGCTTGCGCGACATGGAGGGCACCATAGGACAACACCAAAATAAAACATACAACTTGTACCAATCTAGATCATCAATCAACCCAAAGACAAAGGATATCTACTCAAAACATCATAGGATGGTAACACATCATTGGATCATAATATGTGGCATAAAGCACCATGTTCAAGTAGGGATTACAGCGGGGTGCAGGAGAGTGGACCGCATAAAAGAGATGAGGATGGTGATGTTGATGAAGACGATCACCGCGACGATTATTCCCCTCTCGATGGCACTCCGGTGCCACCAAGAGAGAGGAGGGGAGGTTCCCCCTTGTGCTTCCTCCTCCATGGCCTCCCCCTGGAAGGGGAGAGGTTCTCCCTCTGGTCCTTGGCCTTCATGGTGATGATGGCCCCTCCGGGATCCTCCTCCATGCCCTCCGGTGATGATGGCCCCCTCCGGCAGGGTGCCAGAGAGGGCCTAGATTGGTTTTCGGTGGCTACGGAGGCTTCTGGCGGCGGAACTCCCGATCTAGGTTAATTTTCGGAGGTTTCTATATTTATAGGAGAAGTTGGCGTTCATTTCATGTCAGGGGCCCCTCGAGGAGTCCACGAGGCAGGGGGTGCGCCCCCCACCCTCGTGGGGCCCCCCCGTGAGTCCCCTCCGGTGGATTTTTGTTCCAGTATTTTTCATATTTTCTAGAAAAAATCTCTGTTGATTTTCATCGCATTCCGAGAACTTTTATTTATGCAAAAAAACAACACCATGGTAGTTCTGCTGAAAATAACGTCAGTCCAGGTTAGTTCTAATCAAATCATTCCAAAATCATATAAAATATTGTAAACATGGCATGAATACTTCATAAATTATAGATACGTTGGACGTCATCATTTCCAATAGAGGAATTGAAGCAAATCCAGCCAAAATCCGAGCTCTGTCACAATTGGCTACGCCAACAGACCTTAAGCAAGTCCAAAAACTCGCGGGTTGCATGGCAGCTTTAAGGTGCTTTATCTCCAGATTGGGAGAAAAGGCACTGCCACTTTATCGCCTTCTATGGAGAACCGATCACTTCGAGTGGACAGACGCGGCAACAGCCGGACTGGAACAAATAAAAACCCTTCTAGGGAGCAACCCAATCCTGACCGCGCCAAACATTGGCGAACCCATGTTGCTATACATATTGGCAACACATCAAGTGGTGAGCGCCGTGCTCATCGTTGAACGAGAACAGGACGGACACAAATTCCTGCTTCAGAAGCCAGTATACTACGTATCCACTGTCTTTACACCATGCAAAACCCGGTACCCCCATTATCAAAAATAGCATACGCGGTCTTCATGGCATCCCGAAAGCTACGACACTACTTCCAGGAGTGTTCGATCACGGTGGCTTCCGAAGTACCACTCAACGACATAATAAACAGCCGCAATGCCACGGGCCAGATTCCCAAATGGGCCATTGAGCTCCTTCCATTTGATATTACATACAAACCGCATCGAGCTGTTAAATCCCAAGTACTGGCTGACTTCGTCGCCGAATGGATAGAGGCCGAACTCCCTAAAGAGTATGGCACATATTCCAATTGGGTTATGTATTTCGATGGCTCCAAAATGCTCGCAGGGCTAGGAGCGGGCGTCGTTTTAACGTCCCCCACCGGAGACATCGTTCAGTATGTTCTCCAAATACTATACACAGACTCCAACAATGCAGCCAAATACGAGGCCTTATTGCATGGTCTTCAGATGGCTGTCTTCATGGGCATACAGTGCCTGGAAGTGCGCGGGGACTCAAACCTTGCAATATCTCAAATAAATGGAGAATTTGATGCCAAAGATCTGAAGATGGCAGCTTATCTTAATGCCGTCCTAAAAATGCCGGCTCGGTTCGAGGGGCTCGAGTTCCATCACGTGGCCCGAGAAAGTAATCAAGCGGCGGGCATTCTTGCTCGTATCGGCACCAAGCGCGACCCCGTCCCACCTAATATCTTTCTGGAAAGGCTTTTTAAGCCATCCATGGTGTGGCAAGGGGAAAGCGGCAATGCTATTCCAGGTCTGAACACAACCCCAGATTCTGAACACACCGATCTCATCGGAGGCTTAGCCACTGAAATAACACCATCGGCCCATCTCATTATGGCAGTCATTGCCTCATGGACCGAACCCTTCTTGGACTACCTTAATAGGAAGGAACTTCCTGAGGATCAGAATGAGGCCCGCCGCATTGTCCGACATTTGAAGGCCTACAAGGTTCATGACGGAGAGCTTTATAAGAAAAGCGCCACCGGAGTCCTTCAAAGATGTATCTCTGAGGAGGAGGGGCGGCAGCTATTGGCTGAGATTCACGCTGGTCTCGACGGGCACCAAGCCTTCCGTACATGGTTTTATTGGCCGACGGCCCGAGCAGATGCACATGACCTTGTCCAACGTCGCGTCGGATGCCAACTCTTCGCCAACCAAAGCCATATGCCCCCCACTTCCCTATAAACAATCCCCATCACTTGGCCTTTTGCGGTATGGGGACTAGATATGGTCGGACCCCTTAAGGGAGGAAGCCAGAAGAAAAAATATCTGCTGGTCACGGTGGATAAATTCACTAAGTGGATAGAGGCCAAACCAGTTAAAACAGCCGAGTCCGGGCCGGTGATAGAATTCATATCTGGCGTCGTACACCGTTATGGTGTTCCACACAGCATCATCATCACTGATAATGGCTCCAACTTCACAGCTGATGAAGCGAAAACCTGGTGCGCTAATCTGGGCATCAAGCTGATTACGCCTCTATCTATCATCCGCAGACAAATGGTCAAGTCGAACGAGCCAATGGTCTTATTATGAGCGGCATCAAGCCCAGACTAGTGCGGTCTTTGAAAGAATCAGACAAGCACTGGGTTGAGGAGCTCGACTCCGTACTCTGGGGGCTGCGGACCATGCCCAATCGCACTACCAGATACACACCATTCTTCATGGTGTATGGAGCAGAGGCAGTGTTACCCTGCGACATTATTCATGACTCACCTCGAGTGCGCATGTACGAAGAGAGAGAGGCCGAGCTGGATGCGCAAGACAACTTAGATGTCCTGGAGGAAGAGCGCGATGTCGCAAAAGCCCGTTCCGCATTTTATCAACAGCAGGCTCGCAGGTATCAAAGCAGAGAAGTGCGGGCCAAGACTTATAACGTTGGCGAACTTGTTCTATGCCTGCCGGAGAAGAAAAAGGACAAACTCAAGCCCAAGTGGGAGGGTCCCTTCATCATCGACGAATTTCTCACCAGAGGAGCGTACCGCCTGTGTAATGCGTCAGACAATCACCTCAAGCCGAACCCCTGGAACGCGGCCAGACTCCGAAGGTTCTACGACTAGAGCCAAACTCTTTGTTCGTCCCCTTCCCCCTGTTGCCTCCTTCACCTTTCCTCTCTTCTCATTTTCCATTTTTTCCATTTTCCTTTAACCTTAAAACTTTCGTGCGGTTAGACTGCGCACCCCTGACGCACACATCTTCAAAAATGTGCGTCTATTATACCTGGTATATAGAAGCTTGCTATTATTCTCCGAGCATCAAGCTCATTACATATGCGTTTTTCCCATATGTACCTTTTCTTCGCCATTATATGCATTGATATGACTTAAGTTTTGGCCAAGCTGGGTTGCCTGGCTGCTGTGCTTATGCCCTACGTTCCCGTTAGTTCGGCTAGGGCATAAAGGGAGCACCTTTGTGATTGTTACTGCCGGATCATCTGGATGTGTACCTCAGACTGGGTGAATCCGAAAGCTAGCGTTCTTAAGAGAATATTCGGTCGGTGGATTAAAGATGTTTTGTCGCATTCAGTGCATTGTGAACCCCCAGAAGTCACGCATACTGCGATTTTTCAATCACAGTCCGGACATGCACATTAACGCATGCACACCCAGGGAAAGGAACCCCTAACGGAACTATTCTCTCTGGAAGATGTTTCTTACAACTTTAATGTAATATAACATAACTAGCCAGATACAACTTGTCTGTTCAAGCAACTATGACCCTTACACCTGGTTTCCATGCATACCCTGGTCTATTCGGCCGCACGGGTATTCAGAAACACTTCGCACCTTCGGGTCCCGAGGTTGAAGCGAAAAGGTCTGCCATGACAATCATTTTACAATTCAGCTAGAATTTACATAAGTCAAGGAAAGTACATAGTCACTTAGACTCATAAATTTCCTCCTCTATACCATCCAACATGCTATCTAACTTACAATCCTGTTGGGAATATTTGGCAGCTACTGCTACTTGGTCATATACCAAATTAACGGGCACTTCTTTCCCATCTGACCCTAAAGGTCCGACCCAGGCCATGTGATTCGGATCAAGCTTGGTATACCGTGTTTTCACCATGGTCCAGACCTCTCGCGCACCTTCCCGGCAGGCCGATATTTTCCATAATCGGATACATTGCCTCGCTCCCTTGAATAGCTCTACAAGATCCTCCATACTTCCCGGAGGGGAGGCGGATGGCCATAAGGCCTTAGCAACACTCCACATTGCCTACCGAGCTTGCTCGTGCATTTGCGATAGCCCCTATAGCAGATCATCCGACAATCCGGACATCTCCTCTTCAGGACGGCCTGTCAGCATACCTGCAAACATAACTTTGTCAGTACCTTTCATCTCCGAACTATTATAAGGTAAGTTCGGTCACATACTGAATATGCCGCCTCGCAGCCTTTTATTCTCCTTCACGGAGTCAGCCAGTTAGGCCTGCACGTCTTTCAGTTCCTCGCCCAGCTGGATGTTGGAATCCTGGAGTTTGTTTTTCTCCTCTCTGACTCGGGTCAGAACGCGCTCGCCTACGACATGTAGTCTTTTCGCCTCTTTCTCGCTTGCTTGAGCGGCCTTCAGTTTCTCTTCCAGTTGGTCTGACGACCCTGTTATGAGACAAGCAACAGTATCAGCACGGCTGGCATATAATCATTGTTTCTTGATGGAGGGAAATATTACCAGAGGATGCCTTCTTGAACTTTTCCAGTTCGGTGGTAGCAGCAGTTAGTTGTGTCCGGCACTTTTCCAGCTCTTGGGCTAGCAGGTTGTTCTTCTCCGTAAGAACCTGGTTATACAATGATCCTTAAATCATTTGTACCAACTGCTTCAAGTCTCGGGGGCTGCTGGCACAGGGTTATCAAATTCGTACAAGGTAAACTTACTTGCACATCTTTTAAATGCTGCTCCGAGGCTCTGTTAAGCCCATCTCGAGCAGCCTGAATGTATGCATCAGCCGAGCTGAAGGTGTTGAATGCCTCTTTTGAGAAGCGGGGATTTCGTAAATGTCCCTCCGGCGCCGATGTGTCGGTGGAAACGACACCTATGGGGTCACTAGGATCCCTTCTACGGTTGGCGAGCGCGAGGTTGTGCAAAGAGTGGGTCTGACAGGAAGCACACGGATCGTTTACGCAGGTTCGTGCCGCGAAGATGCGTAATACCTTAGTCCTGCTTTGGTGGAGTATTTGAGTGTTCTTGTGTTCTTGAGCTAGCTACGGGGTGCAACTTGCCCAAAAGAGCTGAATCCCCCTCCTGGTCGTCTCGGGCCTCCTTTTATAGGAAAAAAGGGGTTGCCACAGTAGCACACAGGAGGTGGAAAGGTCTACAGTGGATAAGCCTATCCTCTGGGACCCTCGGACAAACGCATTTAATGTGCTACCGACGTGACCCCTTGCTTTATCAGGGACGCCAGGGAAGCACGTCCCATCCGTCGCCGCCTCGCCTGGCCTCGACACGCGTCTGAGCTGATGAGGCATCGTAGTGCCACGTTGGCTGGCTGCTGAGCTGGCGCGGTGGTGGAGCCTTCATGAAGGGTCGCATGCCTCCATGCAGGTGCTTGCTGAGTCGGTGTAGAGGCCGCTCATCGCCATGCAGGTGCCTTACCAGCTGGTTGAGCTAGCAGCTGCTTGGGGACGGTGGTGGAGTCTTGGCTGGCACGGGCCTGGCAGTGGCCCTGCTGATGCCCTCGGCAAGGGTCTTGCCGTGGCGTTGCAGTCATCCCTAGCAAGGGTCTTGCCGGGGGTCTTGTGGATTTCCTCGGCTAGGACCCCGCGGAGGGTCACCGTCTTCTGGTCCTCATCTGATCTCACATGTTTATGATCTTGACAAAGATTTGCATGCCACCAGAGAGGCGCCTCCCGAGCTTTGTTTCCAATGTATTTGGTTGGTTTGGAGCCTGTGGGCTCAAGGGTGGCTCACTCCGCTGGCATCGGGCAAGTTGCCCCGGCAAGGCTCTTGCCAGGGCTGTGGAGGCTGCCTCGGCAAGGATCTTGCCGAGGGAGTCCACCTCGCCCTCTTGCTCTCCTACGCTTTTGGTCTTGGCGTTGCCTTGATTGCCTCGTGTTTCGGCTTCTCTCTGGCTTCCCTCCTCTGCCCTACTAAGTGTGGCCGTGGTGCGCGGCTCTGACTGCCCATGCACAAGTAAAGAGGTCAAAAGAAGAGCCCCTACTTTCATACACCGACAGGAGCCCCGGGCCTGGGCCACACATAAGCGCGCCGCGTTGTTGGCCTAGGCCTAGAACGGTGCGCGGGAATGTGGGGCAGATTTTACCGCAGTAACTTCTCGTCCGCTGCGCTTCCCCACGACCTGCATTGAACGCGCGACGTGGAGGGTTGTGTGTGACGTGGGGGTCATGCGTGGGGCGGTTTCCACATGCATGCATCACATCATGGTAAAGAGGCGGCTCGCACCTTCCCCGTAAAAAGGAATGACCACGGGCGCGCTGCTCATTTACCCCCTTAGTCTTCTCCAATCTCGGAACCGTCGTCCATTCCTTCTTCCTCCTCAAGCCCCTGCTCTTGCTCGTCGTCATCGCGTTTTCGCTGCCCTTTCCCTTCCACCTTTCACAGCCGCCATGGTACCCAAGACTAGCAAGGGCAAGGGAGCGGCTAAGGACGCCGGAGGGGCGGAGCCGCTGGAGAATGAGCTAGCGGCGCGGCGGATGCAGCTCGCCTACTTCCCCTTGACGGTCGATGCGGCCCACCTCCGAGACAACTTCAGACCATTGCGGGGGGTCAAGACGGGGGGAGAAACGACGGGGCATCTTGCCGCATGTGTCATCCCCGCCAACTGCGGCAAAGCCGCCCTGAATCTGTATTCGTTCTTCGTCAATTACTTTTCCTACGGCCTCTACCCCCTTCTCCGATTTCTTCAATGACATCATGCATACCTTCGGCTTCCACCTCCTGGATTTCACCCCAAATGTCGTGGTGTGCATGGTTCTTTTCGCCCATCTCTATGAGGGCTTCACCGGAGTGCATCCCAACACGGCGCTCTTCCGCCACTACTTCTTCGCTTGGATCCAGAAGGGAGGCGCCATCTCCGGTTGTGTCGCCTGGATGCCGAGGTCCAAGGGGACATACCCGGAGGGTGCTCAGAAGGAGAGGTGGGAGGAGTGGCGGGGTCGGTGGTGCTGGATTGAAGAGGATGATCCACAAGAATTCTGCCAGGTTCGCCAGGCGCCGCCGGTTCGCGGAAACGACTGGAGCAATGTTGATGCCGATGACGTGAAGCTCACGGTCGCCACCACCAGGATTCTTCACCTCACCGAGGCCGGGCTCACCCTTGAGATGATCGGGGCAGATTTCATGTGCCGCCGAATCGCTCCGCTGCATAACAAGGGGAGGCCGGCCTGGCTCTTCATGACTGTGGCCGATATCATGAGGCTTCGCCCCGGCCTCGACCACAACCTCACGGTGATGCGGCACGCCCACTTCTGCCAGCGGCTCTTTCAGCTCGACGTGAGCCGCGACGGCAGAGCCGAGAGGTCCGTCAAGGCCGCGAAGGCCGGCAAGGTCGCCAAGGGGCCCTTGTTTGGGTTGCCGGCAGGGGTGGTCCCGCTGAGCAATAACTCACACCGAAACGACATCATCGCCATGATGCGGGAGTTCAATGCGCATGACCTCATCCCAAATTGGGCCGAGCCGCCGGAGGATCAAGTACAGGAGTTCTCTGACACTCTAAAGGAGAAGTATGTCCGCGACGAGCCACGGCTCGTCCAGGACACCACCCAGGCGGAGCTGGACTACATCACCGCTAAGGCGGCGGAAGCGAAGCTCGCCAAGGAGGCCGGCAGCGCCGACTGCGTGGAGGACAAAGCCGCGGCAACCGCAGAGGAGAGGGAGCTCGCCCAGTGGGCGGAGTCCGCTAGGGAGGCCAGCAGCGCCGGCACCAGGGCCCCTCTTATTGAAGACGTGGTCGGCGAGTTGTCGGAGGAGGAGGAAGATGAGGAGGAGGCCGAGGTCGTCGACCCTCCAGGCACAGGCAGAGGGCGAGTCCTACGGAGGGCCAGCTCCGGCGAGCCGGTTCGGCCCAGCAGGGCCGTGCAACCCCGGCATGCCCAGGAGACGTCCGTGCGCCAAACGAGGGCTGCGGCGGCGAAGAAATTGGTGAAGGCCGTGGTGGCAAAGAAGAAAGCATCTGCCTCTTCTTCGTCCAAGCGTTCCCCAACTCCACCTGCTTCCCCTCCTCCTGCAGGTGATGACACGGAGGTCTTCTTCGACCTCGGGTCTCTTAGCCCGAGGAGGAAGAGGAAGGCAGCGGAAGAAGAAGCGGAGGATGAGTAACTGCCTCGACTTTTGTCATCTCCGTCCCTTCGGACCGTGCTTCTCTTCTTGACTTGTGTTCATCTTGGCAGGGATGCGGAGACACTGGCCCAGAGGGTGAAGAGGGCCAGGTCTTTGGTGGGCGGCCAGCCCCCGGCAGGCACTTCCGGTACACCGCTGGTGGTGTTGAGCAGTCCGGACAGCAGCCCCCGGCACAACCCCCAGCGTAAGCTCATCACCCGCCCCTCGTCAACGTGTGTCGGGGGTATGATCCTTGGTGCTAACTTTGCCGTGATCGCAGGAGGAGGACAACAGCAGGAGGAACCACTGAGGGCTACCCCCAACACGCCGCCTCCGTCAACCACGCCGCCCCGAGGGGCGTCCCCGGCAAGGGCGCCAAGCACCGAGCCCATGCACGCGGAGGAGGAGGCAAGCTTGGGCACTGGTGGCCACACCTCGGCGCCGAATGTTGGCGGGGAGGGGGCCTCTTCTTCCCAGGCCGGCATGGGCCGGTAAGCCACTCGACATCCGTCCCTTTTCTTTTTCTCTTCTTTCTGGACCTTGGCCTTGGCTTCGCTTCATCCCCTTCTCGATATCCAGATCCTCCGTCGGCGGGCCAGGAGGACATAGACACCGTCATCGAGGATGTCACCAAGTCCGCCGAGGAGGAGGTCGAGAAGATCGCCGCCGAGGATGCTGCTAAGGGCCCTGCTGAGGACGCCGCCAAGGGGTCTGCCGGGGAGCCCGGCAAGGCTACCGCCGAGGAGGCCAGCAAGGGACCTGCCGGGGAGGCCGGCAAGTCCGCTGCTGAGGAGGAGGTGCTTGATGACTAGCCTTCTATTGGGGAACGTAGTAATTTCAAAAAAATTCCTACGCACACGCAAGGATCATGGTGATGCATAGCAACGAGAGGCGAGAGTGTTGTCTACGTACCCTCGTAGACCGTAAGCGGGAGCGTTTCTCAACGCGGTTGATGTAGTCGTACACCTTCACGATCCGTCCCGATCAAATACCGAATGTACGACACCTCCGCGTTCAGCACACGTTCAGCTCGATGACGTCCTCGCCTTCTCGATCCAGCAAGAGGGGCGAAGTAGTAGATGAGTTCCGGCAGCACGACGACGTGGTGACGGTGTTAGTGAAGAACAATCTTCGCAGGGCTTCACCTAAGCACTACAAAAACTATGACAGAGGATAAACTAGAGGGGATGGGGTTACCGGCACACGGCTTGGTGTTTCTTGATGTGTCTTGGGTGCTAGCCCTACCCCTCTATTTATATGTTGAGCCTTGGGGTCGAAACTTGGAGTAAAAGCCTCCACAAAGTCGGTTTCATTCGAAAGGCAAGAGTCCTTCTCGGACTTCAGGGCCAGACGCCAGGGTTCCCGGTGTCTGGCCCTAGACGCCAGGGACCCTGGCGTCTGCCCCCTGGACTCCGCAAAACTTCCTTTTGCGCTTTCCAAAAACCTTGTGGGCTTTCCCCTTTGGCCCAAATAAAGTGTTCTCGTACCCAAACATTTCGGGAAACATCCGGAACCCCTTCCAGAGACCAAACACTATTATCCCATATATCAAACTTTATATCCGGACCATTCCGGAGTTCCTCGTCATGTCTGTGATCTTATCCGGAACTCCGAATCAACATTCGGTTACCAACATACATAACTCATAAATACTATATCGTCAACGAACGTTAAGCGTGCAAACCCTACGGGTTTGAGAACTATGTAGACATGACCGAGACACTTCTCTGGTCAATAACCAATAGCGGAACCTGGATGCCCATATTGGCTCCTACATATTCTATGAAGATCTTTATCGGTCGAACCACATAACAATATACGTTGTTCCCTTTGTCATCGGTATGTTACTTGCCCGAGATTTGATCGTCGGTATCTCAATACCTAGTTCAATCTCGTTACCGGCAAGTCTCTTTACTCGTTCTGTAATACATCATCCGGCAACTAACTCATTAGTTACAATGCTTGCAAGGCTTATAGTGATGTGCATTACCGAGTGGGCCCAGAGATACCTCTCTGACAATCAGAGTGACAAATCCTAATCTCGAAATACGCCAACTCAACAAGTACCTTCGGAGACACCTGTAGAGCACCTTTATAATCACCCAGTTACGTTGTGACGTTTGGTAGCACACAAAGTGTTCCTCCGGTAAACGGGAGTTGCATAATCTCATAGTCATAGGAACATGTATAAGTCATGAAGAAAGCAATAGCAACAAACTAAAAAATCAAGTGCTAAGCTAACGGAATGGGTCAAGTCAATCACATTATTCTCCTAATGATGTGATCCCATTAATAAAATGACAACTCATGTCTATGGTTAGGAAACATAACCATCTTTGATCAACGAGCTAGTAAAGTAGAGGCATACTAGTGACACTATGTTTTTCTATGTATTCACACATGTATCATGTTTCCGGTTAATACAATTCTAGCATGAATAATAAACATTTATCATGAAATAAGGAAATAAATAATAACTTTATTATTTCCTCTAGGGCATATTTCCTTCAGTCTCCCAGTTGCACTAGAGTCAATAATCTAGATTACACAATAATGATTCTAACACCCATGGAGCCTTGGTGCTGATCATGTTTTGCTCGTGGAAGAGGCTTAGTCAACGGGTCTGCAACATTCAGATCCGTATGTATCTTGCAAATTTCTATATCTCCCACCTGGACTTGATCCCGGATGGAGTTGAAGCGTCTCTTGATGTGCTTGGTTCTCTTGTGAAATCTGGATTCCTTTGCCAAGATAATTGCACCAGTATTGTCACAAAAGATTTTCATTAGACCTGATGCACTAGGTTGGACACCTAGATCGGATATGAACTCCTTCATTCGCTGCTTCTGAAGCAGCAATGTACTCCGCTTCACATGTAGATACCGCCATGACGCTTTGTTTAGAACTGCTCCAACTGACAGCTCCACCATTCAATATAAATATGTATCCGGTTTGCGATTTAGAATCGTCCAGATCAATGTCAAAGCTTGCATCAACATAACCATTTACGATGAGCTCTTTGTCACCTCCATAAACGAGAAACATATCCTTAGTCCTTTTCAGGTATTTCAGGATGTTCTTGACCGTTGTCTAGTGATCCACTCCTGGATTATTTTGGTACCTCCCTGCTAAACTAATAGCAAGGCACACATCAGGTCTGGTACACAACATTGCATACATGATAGAGCCTATGGCTGAAGCATAGGGAACATCTTTCATTTTCTCTCTATCTTCTGCAGTGGTCGGGCATTGAGTCTTACTCAACTTCACACCTTGTAACACATGCAAGAACCCTTTCTTTGCCTGATCCATTTTGAGCTTCTTCAATTTTTTGTCAAGGTATGTGCTTTGTGAAAGTCCAATTAAGCGTCTTGATCTATCTCTATAGATCTTGATTCCTAATATGTAAGCAGCTTCACCGAGGTCTTTGATTGAAAAACTCTTATTCAAGAATCCTTTTATGCTATTCAGAAATTCTATATCATTTCCAATCAACAATATGTCATCCACATATAATATTAGAAATGCTATAGAGCTCCCACTCACTTTCTTGTAAATACAAACTTCTCCAAAAGTCTATATAAAACCATATGCTTTGATCACACTATCAAAACGTTTATTCCAACTCTGAGAGGCTTGCACCAATCCATAAATGGATCGCTGGAGCTTGCACACTTTGTTAGTACCCTTTGGATCGATAAAACCTTCAGGTTGCATCATATACAACTCTTTTTCCAGAAATCCATTCAGGAATGCAGTGTTTACATCCATTTGCTAAACTTCATAATCATAAAATGCGGCAATAGCTAACATGATTCGGACGGACTTAAGCATCGCTACGGTTGAGAAGGTCTCGTCGTAGTAAACTCCTTGAACTTGTCGAAAACATTTCGTAACAAGTTGATCTTTGTAGACAGTAACATTACCATCAGCGTCAGTCTTCTTCTTGAAGATCCATTTATTCTCAATGGCTTGCCGATCATCGGGCAAGTCAACCAAAGTCCACACTTTGTTCTCATACATGGATCCCATCTCATATTTCATGGCCCCAAGCCATTTCGCGGAATCTGGGCTCACCATCGCTTCTTCAAAGTTCGTAGGTTCGTCATGGTCTAGTAACATAACCTCCAGAACAGGATTACCGTACCACTCTGGTGCGGATCTTACTCTGGTTGACCTACGAGGTTCAGTAGTAACTTGATCTGAAGTTTCATGATCAATATCATTAGCTTCCTCACTAATTGGTGTAGGTGTCATAGGAACTGGTTTCTGTGATGAACTTCTTTCCAACAAGGGAGCAGGTACAGTTACCTCATCAAGTTCTACTTTCTTCCCACTCACTTCTTTCGAGAGAAACTCCTTCTCTAGAAAGGATCCAAATTTAGCAACAAAAGTCTTGCCTTCAGATATGTGATAGAAGGTGTACCCAACAGTTTCCTTTGGGTATCCTATGAAGACACATTTCTACGATTTGGGTTCGAGCTTATCAGGTTGAAGCTTTTTCACATAAGCATCGCAGCCCCAAACTTTAAGAAACGACAACTTTGGTTTCTTGCCAAACCACAGTTCATAAAGCATTGTCTCAACAGATTTCAATGGTGCCCTATTTAACGTGAATGTAGCTGTCTCTAAAGCATAACCCCCAAACGATAGCGGTAAATTAGTAAGAGACATCATAGATCGCACCATATCTAGTAAAGTACGATTACGACGTTCGGACACACCATTACGCTGTGGTGTTTCGGGTGGCGTGAGTTGCGAAACTATTCCGCATAGTTTCAAATGTAGGCCAAACTCGTAACTCAAATATTCTCCTCCATGATCAGATCGTAGAAACTATATTTTCTTGTTAGGATGATTTTCCACTTCACTCTGAAATTCTTTGAACTTTTCAAATGTTTCAGACTTATGTTTCATTAAGTAGATATACCCATATCTGCTTAAATCATCTGTGAAGGTGAGAAAATAACGATACCCGCCGCGAGCCTCAATATTCATTGGACCACATACATCAGTATGTATGATCTCTAACAAATCAGTTGCTCGCTCCATAGTTCCATAGAACGACGTTTTAGTCATCTTGCCCATGAGGCATGGTTCACAAGTACCAAGTGATTCATAATCAAGTAATTCCAGAAGTCCATCAGTATGGAGTTTCTTCATGCGCTTTACACCAATATGACCCCAACGGCAGTGCCACAAATAAGTTGCACTATCATTATCAACTCCGCATCTTTTGGCTTCAACATTATGAATATGTGTATCACTACTATCGAGATTCAACAAAAATAGACCACTCTTCAAGGGTGCATGACCACAAAAGATATTACTCATATAAATAGAACAACCATTATTCTCTGGTTTAAATGAATAACCGTCTCGCATCAAACAAGATCCAGATATAATGTTCATGCTCAATGCTGGCACCAAATAACAATTATTTAGGTCTAAAACTAATCCCGAAGGTAGATGTACAGGTAGCGTGCCGACTGCGATCACATCGACTTTGGAACCATTTCCCATGCGCATCATCACCTCATCCTTAGCCAATCTTCGCTTAATCTGTAGCCCCTGTTTTGAGTTGCAAATATTAGCAACAGAACCAGTATCAAATACCCAGGTGCTACTGCAAGCATTAGTAAGGTACACATCAATAACATGTATATCACATATACCTTTGTTCACCTTGCCATCCTTCTTATCTGCCAAATACTTGGGGCAGTTCCGCTTCGAGTGACCAGTCTGTTTGTAGTAGAAGCACTCAGTCTCAGGCTTAGGTCTAGACTTGGGTTTCTTCTCCTGAGCAACAACTTGTTTGCCGTTCTTCTTGAAGTTCCCCCTCTTCTTCCCTTTACCTTATTCATCCCTTGCATATTATAGTTCATCACGAAGCTTTTGTAGCTTGGTGGTAGTGATTGAAGAACTCTGTCAATGACACTATCAACAGGAAGATTAACTCCCAGTTGAGTCCAGTGATTATGATACCCAGACATTTTGAGTATATGTTCACTGACAGAACTATTCTCCTCCATCTTGCAGCTATAGAACTTATTGGAGACTTCATATCTCTCAATCTGGGCATCTGCTTGAAATATTAACTTCAACTCCTGGAACATCTCATATGCTCCATGACGTTCAAAACGTCGATGAAGTCCCGGTTCTAAGCCATAAAGCATGGCACACTGAACTATCGAGTAGTCATCAGCTTTACTCTGCTAGACGTTCTTAACGTCATCAACAGCATCTGCAGCAGGCACTACAAAAAAATACACTTCCATGATGATACGTGTTTGTTATAGTAGGTCGCGTTTTTTGTCATGCATGTACATCCATGACAAATTTATGACAGAATCAAGATAGTCATACCTGTGCTGTCGTAGAAGTGTTCCATGACATTACCAAAATTATCATCACGGAAGTGTCCACTTCCATGACGATAAATCGCGCATCACAGAAGTGCTTTCGTCAAGGGTGATCGACACGTGGCATCCACCATAACGGAACGCCGTTAAGCTATCGGGTCGGGTTTTGGATCCGATAACCTGTTAACAGCCCCGACCTATGGGGATTTTCCACGTGTAAAATCATCATTGGCTGGAGGGGACACGTGCCAGGTCCGTGTTAGCACAGGTGTCACACATCCAATGGGTGAGACGCGCCTATGATATGTTGACACGTGGACCGGCCCATCAAGTTTAAATGGGCCGGCCCAACTGAAGGCCCACAAGATTTTGCGGACCATAATGGGACGGCCCAGGTAAAGGCCCACGAGATTTTGCGGACCATAATGGGCTGGCCCAGCTAAAGGCCCACAAGATTTTGCGGGCCATAATGGGCCGGCCCAGGTAAAGGCCCACAAGATTTTTGTGTGCCATAATGGGCCGGCCCAGGTAAAGGCCCACATGATTCTTGCGGACCATAATGGGCCGGCCCAGCTAAAGGCCCATGAGATTTCGCTGACATTAATGGGCTGGCCCAGCTGTAGGCCCACAAGATTTTGAGGACCCTAGTAGGCCGGCCCATTAACTGGCTGCCATGTTTTGGGCCAAATGCCGGCCCATATTTGATCCGATCCATTAATGGCCTGCCACGCTCCGGGCCTAATAGTGTCCCATATGAGATCCGGCCCGTTAAAAGCCTACCACGTTCTGGGCCAAATTACGGCCCAGATCAGGTCCGGCCCTTTAAGAGGCTTTGAGCTCAATTATGGCCCATATCAGTTTTGACCCGTCAACTAGACACTATGCTTTTGGGCCCACTTGCTAAAGGCCCACTTAGTAATTCGGCCTGATATTAGTTTTGGCCTGTTAAGGGCCCGTTTAACATTTCGGCCCTATATTAATTTCGGCCTGTTAAAAGCCCATCATATAGTTGGGCCTAACTACGGCCTGGTTTGCATCCGGCCTGCCCGCAGCCGATATCTGATTGGGCCAAACAAGGACCGAGACAATTTTGGCCTATTAAAAGCCCGTGATTTGATTTGCACAATCATGAGCCGGGGTTCATTTCGGGCTGCTGCCGGCCCGTGAGCTGTTCGGCACGTTTCAGGCCCAACCTACATCGTGATTGCATGACGCCCGATTATGTACCGTAATTTTATGGTTTGGCCGGTTTACTGCGAAGACAGGATATATATACAGTAAAATAACTGCAGCATCATGAATAAGAAAAAACCTAGACTATACAATAAAGAAATTACGGCATATTACATCCACTGGGCATCAAAGTTCGCCACTATGATAATAAAGCACAAGCAGACAGCTGCTTACATACACTGGGCATCAAAGATCGCCACCAGTGCAAATAAACACGCCGACAAAAAAATATACAAAACCGACATCACTTCAATAGAGTTCAAGAAAGGTTAGCCCTGCTGGGGAGCTGCAGCACAAGCAGCTGAGCAAGATGATGAGACTGCGCTTGTTCAAAACTTATATCTTCCTCACTCTGAAAGATAAACAAGCAGACAGATGACAGGTTCTGCACATAAAAGTATCAGTGCTGACAATTCATCACATTTCTTACTGACGAATAAAGTGACACAGTTTAAAATTCATTAACACAATATGGTATTGTTCAGATCAAGACATGGCAGGAAATGACATTGTGAAGGAGTTGGCCGCTTCACGACACCACCGGATTACAGATCAAGAACTCATAAGTATCAATGGTTAGTGTGCTGTCAATTTATACCATTTCAGATTGGCAAATAAAGAGATGGTTTAAATAATAGTAGAATGATATGACATTGTTCATAGTTAAGACATTGCAGAATATGACATTGTGCTGTAGTGGGTAGGTTCACCACACCACTGGATTACAGATGAAGAAAAGAAGCATACATGCAGTGCAAAAGAAGATCACTTGCTTTGTATAGTTTAATTTACATGGTATGAAGAAGGAACTTGGTTGTACAACTGAAAACTTAAATTGAGAAAGGGAAAACTTTTGTTTATGAACTACATAATAAACTTTAAACAAGCAATTTGATGCAAACACCAAAAATAAACAGCTGTTGCAGTCCTGCCTAACCAAATATATACAACAAAGTTTGAAGGCTTGAGATGGACAAACTTACATTATTGGTGAAGAAAGGCTCTATAAAGGCCTTGTCCATGCTGATGGGGGGGGGGCAATTCAAGAAGTTTACCACAGAATCTTCTTCAAAAGCATTGCCTTTATTCTACATTTTGTTAAGAGTAAATATAGATGCGATAATATACGAAAAATGGAGAATATTTAAGATAAGATGAAGAGTGATGCTACATAACCAAGTAGCTATAAATGTAAGTGCAGTGATACAAGCAAAAGGTACAGCCAAGAGCAATGCACAGCTAAACTTCTTTAGTACCAACCTTATGGTAAGAGTAAATATAGATCTGATGTGTAGAAAATGGAGGGTAAAGGAAAATAAGCTGCAGAGTGATGGTACATGAACAACTACCTGTCATTATAAGTACACTGATAAAGGACATCATGTACTTACAAGAACAATGTAGAGCTAAAAAAACATTGGCATTGGATATATTCTACACTAATGTAACCATTCATACAGATCAGATAATTTGGAGCGAACAATTGATAAGCAAGCTACCATGCATACTGCTGTCACATAATGAACCAGGTATGTATGCAAGTACAGTGATACATGACAACAGGTACCTAACATGAGCAAAGCAGCAGGCAGCATATTTGCAATATCCTGTCGTTCTTGTCAAACCGGAATTCTTCTTCGAGCAGATTTCCTGCAAAAAAGATCCGTAAGGCACATGCGGAAAAGTAGAAGTTCAAATTGTCATGTGATTTCATAGACATTACCTCATCCTGGGAACGAGACCAGTGCATAACAAGGTTTTTCCATTCAATGTCTTCTAAATTTAGCACAGGAGACTTCACCGGAAATTTGTTTATAGACTTGCCATCAAAGTGTGATTTCCTCAGGTAGCACCGATACTGCTGCAATGCTTCCTTGAAAAGCACAAGCAAGCTTTGCTCTTCATGACTATCCAAATTGACCCTCGCCTAGTTACAACAATGTAATGTAAATCATTGATGTGTTCAATCAGCAGAAAACAGGAAAATAATAACCATGAATAATAGCACTTACATGTAAGTTGGACAGGAAGATGTGAAAATGGTGTTTGTCTTCACAATAATCTTCCCATGATGGGAATATATGCACGTAGTCCCTAACAACATTGAAACCATTGTCTTTTAAACTGGGAAGAAATGGAATGGGGTTCCAATCTGCAGGAATTGGTTGTCTTTCCAGTTGGGATAGGTCTTCGGCCGGTGGACTTGCTGTACTTTTTGCTGGAGTGGGATTTTTCTGTGGTACAGCTGGTGCTATGGCAAATGAAATCGGTATACCTTTTGCTGGAGTGCAGGTCCTGTGTGGTGGGGCTAGTGGTGTGGCCAGTGAAGTATGGGTACAGTCTGCTGGAGTCGGTCCTACGTTTGTGTCACTGGTTGTACATCCAATATAAGTGGGGTGCTGTCTGATTTCTCCGGCACCACCACGTTTGTCAAGGACTTTGCTGGTGCTCCTTCAGGTTCGGCAATCACCCTCTTCCTTTTTGATGTCTGATGCACAGGAACAGCATTTGAGTGGAAAAACATGGTATGATGACAGATGGAATATGTATTGATAATGGATGGGCTTGGCATCTCGACATATATGATGAGTAAACTAAGAAGATGGCGGTGCAACAAAGTAGAAGAAATGCAAGTCAACATATGCAAGATACCCGCAATCAATAAAACATTGCCAAATTAGAACAGGCACCTTGATGGGTGAACAGGACATGCCATCTTCCTTTGACTCCTCGAGGTTAGAATAGTCATTGGGATCATATTCTGAACAAGAATCAACAGGTGGGGAGCGTATGAGTTTCATTGCATCCAGAATGGCACTCAATGCCTTGGTGCCAATTTTGTAAGTCATTGCAGTGTTTAGCTTCAAGAGTGGACTGCTGCTAGTGCGACACAAAGCAGCCTCACAGATCATAGTGTAGATATAACGGGAAAACCTTAAGCATCAGAGTAAAATCAGCAAAGTGGAACTTGCTGGAATATATGTGCTAGTATTGCCGGTACGGCTAGAAAGGCTTCGGATACCAGCTCTCTTCAAGTGAAGGTGCGGTATTGTTAATATCAGTGTAACTCTCAAAGGCGACACAGCTCCCCGCATTTCCTTGCTATTCTTATAGGATTCAAGTGGGCAGGCCACTACAAATCCTATTCCTATGTTTACAAGATCCTACGAATCAAAGAGGCTCAAAGTGTCCATCACAACCGATCGTATAGACCTCTACACTGCAAATGTCCCTGCTCATCTTCAGTACAAGGAACATACTGTACTACTATCATACTCCCTCCATTCCGAAATATAAGTCTTGGTAGAGATTTCCACTATGGATCACATACAGATGTATCCAGATACATTTTAGAGTGTAGATTCAATCATTTTGCCCCATATGTAGTCCATGGTGGAATCTATACAAAGACTTGTATTTAGGAACGGAGAGAGCACATATTAAAGAAGAACGGAAGAGGAACATGGTAAAGAAGAGCAAGCAGATTTTGGATAATAAAATGTTGGTTGCGCAGTGCCCACACATGATGAACCAGAGCGCATTAAGAATGCAACTCCCAGCTGTCTCTCGACCATTTCAGGCGGTTGGATGAACATCCTACGTCTCCTAACCCTTCTTCTTTCTCGTCTCTGATTCTTCCCATACAGAACACCGCACGGGCCGCCGGCCGGACCATCGGCCCCCACCGCCTGTGTTCCTCCGGCACCCCCACCCCCGCCCAACCCCCACCCGCGTTGAGTTTTCTTTGTTCGGCGAGGCCCCACAACCACCCGGGCCCCTTCGATCGCACCGGCGAACTCCGGCGAGCTCTGAAAAATTGACTGTCCCAATTTTGAAATTTAGTCTATTGTGATTTAACTAGTGTGGAATATAAAAGGGAAAACCATAAGCATCGGGAGTATAGTGTTGAGTGTGCCATGGCGGATCTGAAAGTGCAAACCGGACAAAGGAAACTTCGCAACCAAGACAAGAAATCAGAGTAAAGCAGTGGTGATCTATTTTCTTGCTGCGATAAATAAGTTGAGCAGATACAAAAGAGTACCGCCTCTGGTGCGGTGCCGTGTACGCATCTGCTGAGAATTTGACGGTGTTGCGGTAGCGATGGCTGTCGGCGGTGTGGAAGAAGATCTAGGAGGATAGACGGTGGCGGCGGGGCGCGGTGGATGAGACGGTCGTAGGAGCAGCGCCGACAAGGTGGACGACGGCGGGGATGAAGCGAGAGGACGGGATGCAAGGATCTTGGTCCGAAGCCGTGGATGAGAGAGGTCGATCTCTTGTAATGGACGGCGGCGTCGGGGTATCAGCTCCGGCATGGTGGAGGAGGACGGCGGTGGATGGGGTGGCGGACGGCGGCAGACGGAGGAGGGTGGGGTGGAGAGGGTGTTTTGGCGCCGACGGAGTACGAATGGGGAAAAGGGAGGTAGAGAGGAAGGGGGAGGGACCATGTATTCAGGGCGCGCTTGTCTCAAATACAAGGAAATTTACAAACTTAGCCCCCGTTTCAAATTTCTACTACACCACAGCAACATTAGTCGGTTGGGGATAGGACGGTAATCTCGCATACACCGAATATTTGCCAACGAGAGTTTGTTTTTGGCGCCCACCGTGTATGAATATGAATCGGGGAGGGAGTCTATTTCGGCCGAGGACACACTGTGTTTTGGCGCCCACCGTGTATGAATCCGGGTGAGAGGCGGATACGTCACGTTTGGGTGAAATTACAAACCTACCCCTATCAAAACCTATAGAAATCCAGCAGATAGGCTTTGCGTGGCAGGGATAGGCAGTAGTGATTTCCATCTCGCAGATTTTGGTTTTGGGCGGTTACTGTGACTTTCCCCGCTTCGTTCAAATTTTGCAGAGTGCACGTTTACCGTGCCAACTCAATTCAAATCCCGTTTGTATTCTATTTTTTCGGGCGGGATCCATTTCCAATTGGAATTACATTCTATATACATCATTTTTTATATATACTTTCAAAAGCACAACAAAGAATTCTGCTCCTTTATATGTATAATATGATTTACAAATACAACGATCTCGAAATCTTAAGGTTGAATTCGAAAAAATTTAACCAAATTATGTTCTACTAAAATGTATGGATCAGTATTATCGACATATTAAATAACATAGATGTGCATGAATTCATATGAGTATGCATGTTTGATAGATCAATTTTGGTTCAAGTATGGATTACATATATCATCATCTCGAATTCAAATATTTGAATCCCTTTTTTGTTCACTCCTTTCACGCCCATCTCTCCCGCATGCATGCTCCTTTAGGTAGCTATCACACTTTTTTCTCCAGCTCACCCGCACGCTCACTTCATGTTTTTCCTATCCTCGCAAACATGGTCTCTCGACGTATCCCATGAGAAGTGTCACACTCTCCCTATCATTATACATTACACGGTTTTCATTATCTCTCACGTCTCTGCTGTTCTCTGGTATCACTCGGTACCTAAGCTTTCTTTTTCACCGCCACACACACAGTCTCCACTCATCTTTCACTTTGTCTTTCTCTCTATGGGATTCTCTCACACACCCTATATGTCTCTACATATGACTCATACCACTAAAATTACTCTCTCTCTCTCTCTCTCCTGTAGACACAACATTTGTTGCAGTCTCATTTTCGTCTCCATCCCAGACTGACATTATTCATTTGTTTACCGATCAGACAAGCCCGACTACTGTGTCCTCTCTCTCTCTCACAGACACACACACGCAACTCCTGCTTCCACACCCCTTCCCGACTACCGTCTCTTTCTCACACACACAAAACTCTCGCTTTCACACCCCGACTCGTATTTCTCTCACAAACATTTATCGACTAGCTAGCCTCTAGATAGGTTTATACACCCGCACGCTCGTGCTTCCACCATCGCATACATGTCTCTCTCCCACTCCTTGTATCTATGTAGATTTTTATTCCCTTCTTGAGACACGCCCTCTCGATCGTGCACACACACACTATCACCTCATTTTAAGCTGATACCTATCGCGCACACACTCCTTGTGTCTTTTTCACACATGCACTCCGTCCTCCTCCACTCTCCCTCTCTCTCACACACACATGGGCTTTTTGCAACAACTAGCAAGATGCCCATGCGTTGCACGGAACATCAAGATGCATTTGTATGAGTAGTTTATCTTATGGGGGAAAAGGATGAACGAGGGAAGGCCTTATTTGCAAATGTGGAGAGGGGTGTGGGTATCTTTTTGCAAAATTGCCATAGTTTCCTTCCTATCCGTCAGATATAGATCAGATGGCCTATATTGCAGGATGGCAGGCACACGATCATCACCGACAATGCTTTTTATTAGAGTAGGGATAAAAAATAGAGTTGGTGATGATGGTGGGCCTGCTATCCTGCAATGTAGGTCGTCCAATTTATATCTAACGGATTGGAAGGAAAATATGGAAATTTACCCGCACTCTTCACCACATTTGTAGATAAGGCCTTCCCTCGTTCATCCTTTTCTCCCACAAGATCTTGATGTTCCGTGCAACGCATGGGCATCTTGCTAGTAAGAGTAGAAATTAGACATATACCACTTCTCGAATCTTGAAACCAACAACATTCCTCCCTTATCTCATCGAAACCGCCAAAGGAATATATTTTGAGTGAAACATAACATATTTTTAGTGATATACATATTTCAAAACTAGTCTTTTTTTCTATCAAATCGGTGAATATGTATTAATCTACTTTGATCGTGTGGCAACACATTGGCACATTGCTAGTAGTTATTATAATTTTTTGGACACCAGACAAACGGTGGAGTACATATACGGAGAGAAGAGGCGCACGCACGCAGTCGACCTCTCGCTGTCTCGCACACATGAGTTTTACGTAAAGGCGACGTTAACAAATAAACCCTAAAACCCTAGGTGCATGATTGCTGCATTCGCGGGTACCGGGTACGTGGTGGAGCACCTTTGTAGGAATAGTCAGCTGAGCACGCCTCCTCGCCGCGTAATTGCTCTGACACGGACGCGACCTCTCATAGCGCAGGCATTGAACCGGCGCGCCGGCCAAGAGGGCCGCACTCGCTGCAGGCCCGGCTGAGCACGCCTCCTCGCCGCGTGCAACCAGCTTAAGACTGCCCCGCCTGCCTTCATTGAATCCGCGCGTGTGCCGGCAACACGTCCTTCCGCGAGCCGACAGGCATTTTAGAACACAAAAATGACTAAAATATAATTAATTTACGCATGGTCTTGACTTGTTGTGCTCGCATTGGTAGCAGGAACTAGTAGAGGATTTTCTTTATTTATAACTCTCCTCACATTTTTTTGGCTTTGAAGTGAATCATGGTTGTGGACATTATGTATGAATGTGCAGATATCGGTGAACATGAGTTTGATGTGGAAGTTGAACTTGGAATGTCGGGCTTGCGCGTGAACTATACCATGTCCAATGCTTTGTCTGTTATTGTTTGGAAAGTAATTGTTGTTATTACATGACCCGAAAAAATATATTTTGTGCCACATCAGTAGATGCACGGACATCACAACAGGCATGTTGACTGGATAAACATTTGAACCTAGCTATTATGAAGGAAAATTTGTATTGACAACAGTTTTAGATAGCAGGAGATGCCTAGCGTGCTCTGCCTCTGCTAGCTTATTTCTGGCTTCTTCCATATCTTCTTTGTCTTGGGTGAAGAGAGCATCTGATTGCTCTTTTTGCTTCTTCAAGAACTCAGCTACATTCTCAAGGGCTGCTGCACGCTTTCTTTCAGCCTTTACTAATGCCACGAGGACACGAACAGCTGACGACTCCACCTGGCTTGTGTGTAATCCAGCATCATCTGGGAATTTGCACCTTGTGTCTAATCCAGCATCATTAGGGAACTGGCACCTTGTGTGTAATCCAGCCTCATTTTGGAAACATGATCTTGAGGTTAACCATACTTCCCTCCTCGCAGGAACTACATCCTGACATGAAGTTACTTCTTTTTTAGATCAATACTCAGAGCAACCCAGATCCATTTAGTAGAAGCCAGATAAACATAACTCGGAGAAGTGAATTCAAAAGGAAAAAAATAAAATAAAAACAGACTACAAGGTGAGAACACCCACTTCCTACATCAAGCTAAAAACGAAAGCATTAGGACGACTAAGACTCTTCTTATTACACATCGAAGAACACCACACTTAAGAGAAACAGAAACTACAACATATACACATCGAAGAACACGAGGCTACACGAAAGTAATTGAAAGGGTGTTACTTACCAAAGCTCATTTTACAGGTTCGGTGCAGCTCCTCTTTAACTTGCCACGCTCCTTGAAGATGTCCCGAATATCCCGTGTTTGGTCTTCATTGCTCCTATGCATGTTCGCACTCGTGGTTTTAAAATCTCAACATGGCAAGAAAAAATATACTACTAGTAATACTCATGCATCTTGTGGGCGACATTAAAGCACTCGTCTGCCATGTTAGAGCATCTCCAACAGAATCGCAATGCGCGGTGCTTTAAAAATCTCAACATGCTATCTCTACTCTCTTCTCTACTGTTATATTTATTTAATATTTAATATTTAATATTTATCTCTACTTCCTTTACTGTATACTTTTTTTTCTCTATACTTTTTTTCTTGCAATATAGGCCGTCCGATTTATATCTGACAGATAGGAAGGAAAAAAATGGGAATTTTGCAAAACGATACCCATACCCCTCTCCAGATTTGCAAATAAGGCCTTCCCTCGTTCATCCTTTTCTCCCACAAGATAAACTATTCATACAAATGCATCTTGATGCGTGCAACACATGGGCATCTTGCTAGTTCTAAAAACCTTTCCATCATTTGCCACACTACTGGTTGGAGATGAAAAACCTACCCAAGCACAGCGCGATACAGGAGTGACGCACAATTACAAGCTGATATTCTGTTGGACAATGGAGGCTATAACCAATTACTTTTACGGGAACAATAGCACCCAGGAAATTTGAAGGGTAGGTATGAACAAAATTGGAACTGCACATGTACTGCTAAGTGATTCAATACACACATTACCAATCGAGGAGGGGAACGATGGTCGCGGTGGCCTGTGTGAGTCATGGTGAGCAACGGGAGTCAGTTCATTGTCCACGACGGTGGTACTTCTGCGCTTGGCGTCGGCTTCCGGGAAGCAGATCCGAGGCCGTGGAAGACGATGCCGGGGAAGAGGCTCCGTGTACGATGACGACGGTGGACCGGCTCCAGTGCGGCGTACGAGGTTGTCGATGAGGCAGATGCGTTGCGGTGGACGAGTGCGCCGATGTAAAGGGGAGGAGCACGAAGGCTGCGATGCCTTGGAGAAGTCTATTTTGCGGTGGGGATAGAAAATGGGGAGTATTCAGGTGTACTACTCTGGGTGCCGGGGTGGGGTTGGCTGGGTAGGGTGAACCTGAAGTTACAAAAACAGCCCCCTACCAAGCGTCATCCGTAGGCCTGTTCCAAAGGCTATGATGGTAACTTCCCACTACTCGAATCAGGGTCGCGGGAGATTTTCCCGCCGACCTCAAAATTTTGTGACACTGGACTCCTGTGTGGCGTGTTCAGTGATTCGGCTAAGCAACTAGCAAGTAGTAGTAGTAAACTCTGCATATTAGGTTTGACCGAAGTCAAACTTCCTAAAGTTTGACCAAGTTTGTAGAAAAATATAAACATTTACCATAACAAATATGTATGATGTGAAATTACATTCAATAATGAATCTAATGGTATTTATTTGTTATTGTATATGTTAATATTTTTTGCTATAAGCTTTCTGAGAGTTTACAAAACTTGACTTTGACCAATGCTAATACGCGAACTTAAATAAAAACGGAGGGAGTACACATTTGTTTTCTTAGTTTGTAGCGAACTAATCATTTGTTGAAATTGTGAAATAAATATATTATGCTATTGACTTCGAATGTAATGGTCTATACAATTCAATAGTTACAGTCATTGTCGAATCCCAAGATGTATACAAGGTCTATAATACTTCACAACATGCTCAAACTCACATAATCCCAGTCAAATGAGAATCTAAATGCATTTCATAGTTATTACTTTGTAGGATGCAACAAAAACAACCATAACTCTACACCAGCCATTATAGAAGCAACATTTTGACATATCCCAATGTGTGAATGAAATGTGTAGAGAGAGCTTTTGAAGATGGGGTAGATAGGGCGGGAAAGATTGTATGTATGTGGACGAGAGAGTAGGAGACAAACCTAACGAGACGGAGAGAGAGAGATAGAGAGAGAAAGAGAGAGAGGAAGAAGTTAGGTCTGTGAGAAAGATGGATACATGTAATATACATGAGATGTGTGTGCATCTGGATTCTGTATACGTGGAAGGAGAAGAGACAACATGTTTGATGAGAGAGCTGGAAAAACATGGATGAGAGGGGAAGGATCTCGTGGGTTGAGGGATTGACAATTTTGTGCAGGGGAGAGAGGGATTGGTAATTTTGTGCAAGAGAGAGAGAGAGAGGGTGGGGGGAGGAGCCAGTCAGCCGTCGTCACATCACCCTGCTTCCAAATGACCCCGCATTCTCTAGCGCGGTGTGGTCGCCGTCTTCGATCTGCTTGATGCCCTCTTTGAAGATTGATGTGTTGTGCACGTTGGGGTGCAAATACGCACAAGAGAGAGTGGTCGCCGTATAACCTTGGATGGGGATGAATTGTGTGCTCGGGGGAGTGTGTGTGTGTGTGTTGTGCTGCGTGTGTCTGTGTGTGTGTGTGTTAGATATTGAGAGAAAACAAACCTAAGGAGAGAAATGGGTATTCATGAAGAGATTGTGCGGGCCTTGAGGTGGGCAGGGGCCGGGTGAGGGTGTCAAAATGTGCGCGTTGATGCATGTGTTGCATGCGACCATGTGAGGGACGAACGAATCGAGAGAGATGGTTGTTGTGTGACGGATGCTCCTCTCTCTGTCTCTCTCTCTCCCTCTCTCTCTCACACACACACAAGTAAGGCCCTGTTTGGTTCCAAATAAGTCACCAACTTATAAGTCAAAAAGTGCAAAAAGTGACTTATTTTGCCAAACGGACCCAACTTATAAGTCACCCCAACTTATAAGTCATAAGTTGCTCCACCCCAACTTAAAACTTATAAGTCACCCCTTTTTACGTGGGTCCCATCACCTTTACATTAAAAAACTAGGTGGGAAGGTGTGGTCAGGTGACTTATAAGTCAGATGACAACCAAACAGGCGTGACTTATAAGTCACTGATTTTAAGTCACCTGACTTATAAGTCAGGTGACTTATTGGAACCAAACAGGCCCTAAACTAGAAGACCGTTCTCTCATGTATACACAACGTATCGGCATCTGTCTATGTCTCACTCATGCATGATCATTTGCACATTCACACCTCTCTATGTCTGTATCACACGCACACCGTCTCCACATTGCCCTTCCGCCACAACACACATATGGACACATAAACACACGTTCTCTCTCAGTCACACACACAAAATCAGTATTAAAAAAACTAGGCGCACCTAAAACGTCCAAATCCAAATAAACACGAACTGGAGTTAAATTCAAATATATGGAAATATTGCAGCGTCAAGAACTTTCACAGGAAAAAAAAGTTGAGTAATATTCGAGGATTGTTTTCACACACACAAAAAGGTTCGGTGGATGTCCTTCGAGCATGACACGGTGACGCACCATTCGATCGACCGCGCGGCCGCGGTTCACGTGCTTGCACATGATTCCGTATCATGGCTGTGGTACTAACTAATAAAAGCACTGCGTAAGTCTAATGTTTACGTGTACTAGTACGGTTTTCTTTTAAGTTTGACCAACCTTATATATATAAAACTAAAGTAAGCTCCCACACGCGCACTCATCAATATGCCGCCGCCGTTGCGCATGCCGGCGCCCGCCTGCTCCGGCCAACAATTTCTCGCCCATCACCGCCGTGTCGCCGCCATCCCTATGCCATGAAGCCAAAGGCTCGCCCACTCACGTTGTCTGCAGTCCCTCCTCGTGATGCCGCCGCGCTGCCAAGCACGCGAGCAGCTGGTGGATCCGCGTCTATGCACATAGCATACGAAGAGGAGGACGAGAGCGTGCTCCAGCACGCCGGCGAGGAGGAACTACCGTGTCCTTGTCGTCTCCGGCCGCGCGGAGGAGGCGCGCATGGTGGCTGTCACGGCGGAAGCCGGTCGCGCGCGCGTCGAGCCCGCAAACCGGGTGCGGACGTGAAATCTACCTTTGAGACCTTGAATGCCACGTGGATCCTGCAATCTGAAGGAGCAATTTGGGTCAGTCGACTCATGTGAGCTGTTTGATGCAACATGGATGGCTAGAAGGGATTCTTCCACCTCTTCTGCCGTCTTCTTCCTTCGCTCCATCGAACTTCTTTCACAAATCGACTGACCCAAATTATACTACTAGTATGAACGTATTAAGTACATTAGGAACACGAAGATACGAGAAGTAGTACCAACTACAAGAAGAACAGTAGTAAGACATAGTACTAGTACTACTGTACGTACTAAAGAGTTCAAATAACGAGAAAGAACATAAACATAGTTCTGCTGGGGCCTCAGCATAACACACCCTTGAAAACAAACCAAGCAACTAGTCCACTTGACACTGCAGTAGAACCAGCATGAGCGAAGACACTGCCACCTACTCGGAGTCCGAGTCCACGTCCTCGACTTTGTCCTCGTCCCTCTTCCTCTTCCTCATCGCCGACGCTTCTTTGCTTGAACCGAACACTGGGCTTTGCTTCTTCATCCAACCCTTGTAGATATTTAAACAAAGGTAGGCATCCATTGTTGCGTACATGATGTGATCTTCATCTAATGTCTTCGACTCCCATGCATGATGAAACTCGTGATGAGGTTTCTTCATTTTAGCGTACGAAGGATCAATCATGGCTGCTGCCAGGGTCAACATTGAAGGTTGAGAGGAGGACACCAGGTTTGCCTTCTGGAGATCGAAGGGCTAGCCTACAACGAGACCTATCCGACGCAGGACATCCCTGTCATTCTTAAAGCCTACAGTAACGAATTTCACTCTTTTGTCCTTGAGGAAGTTCTTAAAATCCTGGCACTCAACGTCGGCATGGCATATGTGGTAGACCAAGCAAACGTTATGTACGCAAACCTGGATCACGGCGGGCTTCCTCCTCTCTTCGTCCTTTAGATCCTTCTCTCGTCCCAGGACTGTGGTGTACTCAACATCTAGCCCAGCGACCCACTCACCCATTGAACTGTTGAACATGAGTAGGAAGCGAGCAAGCCATGCTTTCACCGTCTCGGATCCATGTGTGTAGATGACGATGAACTGATCGCCGGTGATGGCTCTAACCCGGTACTCAGCGGCGACCATGGAGATTTGGGAGGCCATGGATTTTGGAGGAGGGTTAGGAGAAGTTGAACTGTTGTACCCCGCAAAAAAAAACTGGGAGCGAACTAATGTGAAAGGACGGGACGACTGGGAGCGAACTGTTGTAAGGTAGAAGACGGGGACGAGTAGGGCGTGTGAACGGCGTGGGGTTGCTGGCTTGCCCGGTGGATAAATGGCTGCAAGCCCCCAAAGAGTTCTCGAGAACTATGCGGGACCCACTAGATGTCATGTCTACTAGACCCATATCGTAGGCCTGACGGTATAGCTTCTGCCTGTTTGCACGCCATGCCGGCGCGTGGATGTAACTTCACTTAATTCCGTCAAACGTCGCGCCTCCCACGACCTTCGCCTCCCTCGCGCGGTCGCGCCCTTTGAGACTTCGACCGGCTATAAATGAGCAATTTTTTTTGCCTTTTTTAGAGAAGCAATTTTTTTGCCTACTCCGCATGCATGATACTCCCTTTGCTCCTTTTTACTCCCGTCAACCGTTTGCAAAGTGTTTGACAAAATTTATACTTTTTTTTGAACACCACCTTATATTAATTAACCAGCCACACCAGTACACTCATTCGATACAATATTCACCACACAGGGCGGTACGTTATTTACAAGAATACCATCTAATCTATTGTCAAAGCTATACTTAGCGATTAAGTGTGCCACCTTATTGGCCAAACAGCTAATCTTTGACAATTGAAGATTGTTGATCAACTTCGAGATGCTCAACGCTTTCATCTTCAGGTCACGCATAGCAGACCTGTCATAGTCCCCCGATGCAAGAGACGCTACCACAAAAGCGCAACCAGTCTCTAAAATTACAGGATTATGAAGAGAAATACCTATGTAGAGACCGGCGATGCAAGCCCTAAGCTCCGCTTCCTCCACGCTTTGACAAGCATCAATGAAATCCCACAACCAAATTTATACCAAAAATATCAATATCTACAATACTGATTATAATGAGTACAAGTAATACGTTTTATAATGAGTGTAAAAATATTGATTTGACATTGTGAATGTTGACACATTTTTCTATAAGTCTAGTGAAAGTAGAGGTACATTGACTTCAGACAAAACTTAAATGCACAATGCAGACTAGTTCCTCCTTCCAGGTGCGTGCCATGTCCTATCTTGTCATCACAACAAGGTTAGCTATTAGAGTACCACTACCTCCCTTCTAGTTTAAAGGGCTCGATTCAAAAATTTCACCTACTCTTAGCAAGATAGTAGAGGCGGTGGAATAGTTTTTGAAGTCTGCAAAAGTACTCAACTAGTGCTATCGTTCTTCACAAAAAAATGTGTTTACCAATGCATGCATGAACACTAGTTACTCTAACCCCCTCTCTTGTTTAATTCTTTGCCACATCAGCATGTTTGCTATTCCCGTGTGCATGGTACCAGCTAAGATACCACCATTATGGCCAGCCTTAATCATCGCATGCAATAATTTAGTGCACCTTGAAATATGAACATGTGTGGGGCATGTATGTTTTTAATGACTTGAGACTATACCTAGCCCGACATGCAAGATGACTTATTATGCACCGTTCCCCATACCTGCAGGAAGCCCGTTCGTCTCCAAAATCTTTTCCTCTCCATGTGTGGAAACAATATGGCTGCCAAACTCTCCTTCTCCCTCCGGTGGTCCCACCACTCCACCCCGTGTGAAAAAATCTGCATGCATGACTCTCCCCCCATGCTCGTCCAATCCGTTGTGACCAGCAATATTTCCACCCCTTCGCTCCCTCGTAATTTACTCCAACAAATATGCCCACGTAGCTGTTACTTAACTGCAGGTGCATTGGGTCACTAACATATGTGCCCAACAGGGGTCTGGCCCACATGTCAGTGACGCAACTGGACCTGCAGTTAAGTCAGTGCAGCTCAGTCCATATCTTACGTAGGTGTGCCATTGCTCGCTATAAATACTGCGCCTCCCACGACATCGCTATCTCCCCCCTCACGTTCATGTTCATCGCTATCTCCTCCCCCTCCCTCTCACGTCGATCCTCCAGCGACTCCGGCATGGTGAACGGGTAGCACGTCTCGTACTTGATGTTCTCCGCCAAGGGCCAGCAATGACCGCTGCACGCATCCGTGAGGTGATGCACCATGTCCTCCGCCGGCCAGCAGTTACTACGAGATTTAATCCGAATAAGCACAAAATAAATCATGAATTCTACCACGATTTCGGACAGGAAGGACAGAAACACATACGGTGCAACGGGAGCAGCACCGTTGGCGTTGAGGTTGTCGCCCATGTCCAAACACCACGTAGACACGGTCTTTGAGCATGGTTCGTAGTCGTTCCACGCTCGGGCATTGAAGTTTGTAACTATTTTAGATTAGAATATACTACTCCTCCGGTGCTAGTAGTAGAGCAGAGTCCTACTCTACTACTCTACTCAAGCAATTTAGGGCATACCACTATAGGGAGTACCAGTACTGTGATCACACAAGCAAGTTGTCTGGCATCGACATGACCCTACGCTGCTAGTACATGTCTCGTAAGTCAAGCGGCGTGCTGTAGTCATCATCACCTGTCCACTTCCCGCATCACATATTCGCTTCTCCATCTTTGTCCGCACATAATCTCGTCCAATCTTCCATCCCCGCTAAGGCGCCTCCCCCCTTGTCCGAAACCCAAGCACTAACAATGGCAGAACCGAGCATCGTCCTCCGAAAGAGTGGCTAGAATTCGCTCCCCACAGAGGTAATCAAGCTCATTGTTTCGCGTGTGGACAATCTCAGTACCATGCCGCTCGCCGCGTGCTCGTCGGGGCTGTACCATTTACTCAAAGCCCTCAGCCCGGAGCTTTTTAAGCCAGCTCCTTGCTTGCTGATGCCGCCTGATCTTCAGAAATGGCGTGTCACGCAGCATAACGATCATAGGGTGGCGAGCATCAACCCCCTTGACTGCAATCCGATCCCCGCCAACCTCAACTACATTAACGATATGTACTGGGTCGGCATGAACACGTCTTGGATGGTGCTCGTCGACGGTCGCGACAGCTGGATGCTCATGGAGGTCTACACCCGGTGATTGATCCCCCTTCCTTCGATTAACACTGCACTGCTTTGGCACCGAGGCCCAGAATACTCGGAATCTTACAGTAGCCAACATGATACCAAGTTTGATTTGCTCAAGGTTGTAATCTGCCAAGTGCCCACAAGATCTGTGAATTATAAAGACTTCAGGCTAATTGCGTTCTTCAACCGTGGTCTCGCCTATCTGACAGGTCACTGCGGTAAGTGGATAAATCTGCACATCCATCACAGGATCATACATCCTCCATGGTTCTCTGATGCCATTGAACACAAGGGCTTCATTTACGCTGTCGACTCCTTCTATGGCTGGACGTATTGCTGGCTTACTCCAGTCATCGCTACAAATGGCTGTTATAGCAGTATGTTGCTTTCCTATGATATCATGATGGCTTGCTTACATTACTATCAACATTTGCTGAAAAAAATATTCATGCTCATAACATGCTGTTCTTAAGATTGACTAAATCAAGAGCCCTTTTTTATTTGACTCCAACTTGATATGATGTTGTAGGCCGCCTGGTGTCCCTACCCTTCCTAATCCCAGAACCTTTCAAAGAAAAGCGGCATGGCAGTTGCAGGTGGTTCCTGGCTCGATCAGACGACGACAAAAGATTGATGATCGTTCGCACGTACCGGACGTGTTGTTTCGCGGAATACAATCACAATCACTGCAAGGTCTTTGAGCAGGATCCCAGCTTCTCTGGGCCTTCAGGAATTTTTGACTGGAGGCTGGTAAGTAGCCTTGGTACACGCTCTCTGTTTGTCGGACTGAATTATCCGATTAACCAGGAGATAACCGACGGCAAGGATCATGATGGCATCGCGGTTTCGTTCATCAGGAAAAACTGTGTGTACACAGCGTACCATGCATCTCTGCATGCACCATACCCTGATATGTGCCGCCACGCTTTGCAGCCCAAAGTAGGAGAGAGGGTCGCAAATATCAGACTTCGACCTGATGGCTGGAGTTTCCCCCGTCAGGCACCCATCTGGTTCAAGCCGTCAGCCAATCTCCATAGCTTAATAAATAGTAACGTCTAACTGAGCCAGTTAGTTAGATGTGTGCACTTGGTGTAGTAGGATCTTTATTTAGTTTGATGCATACACTTGTTCTTTTTTGGTAGCCCTTTTGTAATGATGGTTAATGTTTGGTTTGGAAGAGAGAGCTGCGTCTTCACTCTTCTGGCCTGCTTACTGCTTCTGTTGCACCCCCAGCCCTGGTTGCTGCTGCTGTTTTCAATGTACAATCAGTAGTATATTTCGTCTGTTGGTTGAATAAATGTGTTGTTAGAATGACAAACACAATGTTTTAGAAGTCGTTGCACGGTTTGATGCTTTAGTGCCCCGTACCGTACGTAGCGCATACTATTTTTCGTACGGAACACATTTTCCACTTGTTGATAACTTGCAGCCCACTGATGAAGGCCTAATAGAGAAGCCCATAATTAACTGGAAGGGAGGCTCTCACATGAATCCGGCCGAGGTACATGCTCATGGTCCCCTAAACATAAATAACTAAATAAATAAAGCTAAATGATCATGCACAAGTTCTTTGGGAAAATAGGTAGCCCAGTATTTCTTTTTGAAGAATACCCAAGCTAGGCCTATTTGTTTTCTCCTAATTACTGGGCTGCAAATCTTTCAAGACGAGGAGGGATGCATTCCGGCCTGGCTTAAGAGTATGGTCAATGTCTGTTAAAAGTAATATCAAAAGGGGTTGAAAATTCCAAAAAATTTATAGCAAATGGGATATAAGTTTCCTTTTTTGTTTTTGTTCTTCACTGATATCTTATACGTATTTCATTGGATTTAACATGACATAATACTAATTTATTTTTAGATTTGTTTTAGTATGGCTATTAGTTTTTGTATTAAGAATATTTCGTCCCCCAGCAAATATTTGCGAATTTTCAAAATTTCCCACATATTTAGTTAATTTTTTGACCCTGGTACTGACCAGAAAATGGTCAGCAATTCTAAAAATGGAAAACGGGCTGCAATAAATTCCATATGAATTAGAAAATGAGTAAAAATTATAAAAATAATAGCAAATGGGCTGTACACGCCACAAATTTCGAGGCTGACTTGTTTACGCAAGGCTTTGCCAGTGAACACACGATTCTAGCAGCAGTGACTGTTGGATGTACATCCAACGGCCGACGTGCTTCTTCAATCTCTGATCTTCCTGCTCCAGCCGCCTAAACTAGCGCCGGCGGGACTGCCTGCTCCCTCCTCTTGTGGCCCACTGTGATGCCGCGCAGGCTTCCCCGGCCCACCCTACTCCCTCCGCTGGCCTGGCCGCACGCAATCAACTGCCTCCTTATTACGCGAAAAAAATGATTCCTCCCACTGACATCTGGGGCGCACCGGTTGGGAGGCTGACCTGTGGGCCTACTAACTTGACGCGTACGCAGGGCTTGTCAACTTAGTCAACAAACGAATCTAGCAGCAGTAACCATTGGATTTGAATCGAACGGTCCTACTGCTTCTTCAATCGCTGCTCTTCTTGCACCAGCCACCCAAACCAGCACCGGGGAGACCGCCTGCTCCTGCCTCCAGTGGCCGGCTGTGTTGCCGTTGAGGCCTCATCGCCCCCTACTACTCCCACCGCTAGCCAGGCCCTGCGATGACGACAGCCTCAGACCGCAGCCAAACCAGTGAACCCTCGTACTCCTCTCCGTGTGGGCATCCACTGCCGCGTCTTCCCCGGCTCCGCGTCGTCCCCTTCCTAGGTGTAACACCCCGGATGTAACTTTCCCAATTTGTACTCCAACTCTTGCCGTTTCCGGCGATAAGTTATATTTATTTCCTCGAGTTCGGGTCTTTGCCTCCGTGTGTTGTTGTCGTTGTCATGCATCTCATATCATGTCATCATGTGCATTGCATTTGCATACGTGTTCGTCTCAAGCATTCGAGCATTTTCCCCGTTGTCCGTTTTGCATTCCGGCGCTTCGTTCTCCTCCGGTGGCCATTTCTAGCTTTCTTTCGTGTGTGGGGATTAAACATTTCCGGATTGGACCGAGACTTGCCAAGCGGCCTTGGTTTACTACCGGTAGACCGCCTGTCAAGTTTCGTACCATTTGGACTTCGTTTGGTACTCCAACGGTTAACCGAGGGACCGAAAAGGCCCCGTGTGTGTTGCAGCCCAACACACCTCCAAATTGGCCCAAAACCCACCAAACTCTGCTCCATGTCCTAGAGCGTTCGATCACGATCGTGTGGCCGAAAACCGCACCTCATTTGGACTCTCCTAGCTTCCCCTACGCCTACATATACACCCCCCCATTCCAAATTCGCGGATCCTCTCCCCCCTAACCCTAAAAAAATCCCAGATCCGTCGCTCCGGACGTGTCCGGGCGGAGCCAGACAACGTCCGCCGCCACCACCAGCCACTCCACGCCCGCCACCTGTCAGCTCGTCGCCGCCTCCCACCGCCGGCCCGGGAGGCCCGAGCCGGGCCCCCGAGGCCCACGCGCGCCCCGCCGCCTGCCTCCTCAGTCCGCCGCCTGGCGCCGCGCCCCGCCGCCCACAGCCACCGCGCCGGCCGCCGCGCGCCAACGCAGGGCCCCGCCGCCGCCGGCGCGCGCCACCGCAGGCCGCCGCCGCCACAGGAGGTCGCCGGCGACGGCCCGACTCCGGCCGGCCTCCTCTCCCCATCTCCGGCAAGCCCCGGCCGGCCCTCCCTCCTCCTCCGGGAGAAGCTCCGGCGAGAGCCCGACCACCTCGGTTCGCGCGCCGCCCCGATCCAGATTTGAAAATTTCAGGGTTGACCTAATTTTCTCTAAGTCCCTAAATTTTCAGTCCAAGTTGCTCTGTTCGAGGCCCCGTAACTTTGCATCTGTAGCTCCGATTCATGCATATAGCATATTAAGATGTTCATCTCGGAGAGTACATCATTTCATTCCATTGCACCATTTTCATTTGAGCTCATCTAGATGCCCGAAATGCTGTTAGAAGAGGGCTACTTGAGTTAATTGTCAGATCTGCTACTCCGTTTAGCACTTTTGTCATTTTTGCCATGATTAATGTGTGCATACTATGCCCGTGAGTTCTTCATATGTTTTGTTAAGGGTTTTGCCATCTTTCCAGAGGAGCAACCCATGTATTTTTAGGATGTGTGTGGTGACTTGTGCAAGCTTGCAAAGTGGTGCACTTGCTAATTCTGTTTTCAGGGACTTAGTGATTTCACAAAGTCCTGGGATTGTTTAGTTCATGATGCCATATGTTCATGTTGTTTCCTAGTGATCCGTGCCTCTTTTGAGGATGATCAGTAAGGGAGTTTTGTCAATCTTGTAGTTCTCTATCCATCCATGTCTTTGTTTGCAATTATGGAGCACCCTAGCTTGCGTCAATCGAGCTCTACTTTTGCTTCATTGCGAATCTGGGCAGATCGTCAACTTGTTTGCGATTTTGCCAATGTTATTGTAGTTGATCCGTGCATGCTATGCCATTGTTCTTGCCATGTCGAGCTTGTATTTTGTGCCTTCTTAAGGGATGTATGCTTGTCTTGTCATGACTTGCACCATGGTGAGTGCATCGAGCTCGTAAACATGCCTTCGTGAGTTATGTTTCAGCATGTCCCAGTTTTCACTAAGTCTGAAAACTGATTATGTTTTTGCTATGTTCGTGTGCTTGTTAGTATATTTTGTGATCCCTTTTGGCTCAAGGTCACTAAGGGACTTTTGTTAAGATTGTTGAGTAGCTCCATGCCATGTCTTTATTTGTCATGTTCAGGTCCTGTAGCATGTTGTTTTGTTGCTCCGAAGAGGGCTATATGATCTGAAATTCCAGACAAGTGTTAATTTCACTAAGTCTGAGATCTGTTTTACCATTTGCGTTTTTGCCATGCTTGTTTGAACCTCCTAATGGATGATTTGGCTGTAGCTCAGTGCTAGACTTTTGTTAAGCATCTTGAATGCTTCCCTGCCATGTATTTTGTTGTCATGTTTGGGTGCTGGAGCATGTTCATCTCATTGCATTTAGATGCCTACTTGCTGTAAATCGCAGACCGGTGTCGTTTTTGAATCGCTTGCCATTTCCAAACCTTAACTCCGATTCCGGCGTTCTTTATATCGTTTTCAAGCGATTTCATCTCATCTTTCCAGTGGCACACTTGGAATTCCAAGTTGAGCCCAGGTTCATGCGTTTCCTCTCATATCTTGCATTTTGCATCCCGCATCGCATCCCGCATAGCATATCATCATTTCATCATATTGCTTGGTCTTGCACGTGGTTGATTGTGTTCCTGTTGCTTGTTTGTCTTGTTTGGGTAGAGCCGGGAGACGAGTTCGCTAACGAGGAGCCCGTTGAGTTTGCTTTCGAGGATCCAGTCAACTCTGACAACTGTGCAGGCAAGATGATCATACCCTCAAAATCACTACTATCTTTGCTATGCTAGTTTGCTCGCTCTTTTGCTATGCCATTGCTACGATGCCTACCACTTGCTTGAAAGCCTCCCAAATTGCCATGTCAAACCTCTAACCCACCTTGCCCTAGCAAACCGTTGATTGGCTATGTTACCGCTTTGCTCAGCCCCCTCTTATAGCGTTGCTAGTTGCAGGTGAAGATTGGAGGCCGTTCCTTGTTGGAACATCTTTTATTTACCTGTTGGGATATCATTATATTGCCATGTTATCTTAATGCATCTATATACTTGGTAAAGGGTGGAAGGCTCGGCCTCTCGCCTAGTGTTTTGTTCCACTCTTGCCGCCCTAGTTTTTCGTCATATCGGTGTTATGTTCCCGGAATTTGCGTTCCTTACGCGGTTGGGTTATAATGGGAACCCCTTGATAGTTCGCCTTGTTTAAAGCTTTTCCAGCAATGCCCAACCTTGGTATTACCATTTGCCACCTAGCCTTTTTCTTTCCCTTGGGTTCTGCAGACTCAAGGGTCATCTTATTTTCCCCCCCGGGCCAGTGCTCCTCTGAGTGTTGGTCCCATCGAGCGATGTCCGGGGCTACCAGGGGCAACTCTGGGCTGGCCTACCCGACATCTGGGTCATCTGAGTGTGCCCTGAGAAAGAGATATGTGCAGCTCCTATCGGGATTTGTCGGCACATTCGGGCGGTGTTGCTGGTCTTGTTTTAACCTGTCGAAGTGTCTTGAATTACCGAGATACCGAGTCTGATCGGAACGTCTTGGGAGGAGGTCTATTCCTTCGTTGACCGTGAGAGCTTGTCATGGGCTAAGTTGGGACTCCCCTACAGGGATTGAACTTTCGAAAGCCGTGCCCGTGGTTATGGGCAGATGGGAATTTGTTAATGTCCGGTTGAAGATAACTTGAACCTTAACTTAATTAAAATGAATCAACTGAGTGTGTTACCGTGATGGCCTCTTCTCGGCGGAGTCCGGGAAGTGGACACGGTGTTGGAGTAATGTTTGCGCAGGTTGTTCTTTAGTTTCTCGCTCGCGCTTTGCTCCCTCTTCTCGCTCTCCTTTGCGAATAAGTTAGCCACCATACTTGCTAGTCGCTTGCTGCATCTCCACTCATATTTTACCTTGCCATACCTATAAGCTTAAATAGTCTTGATCGCGAGGGTGCGAGATTGCTGAGTCCCTGTGGCTCACAGATTACTATTACACCAGATGCAGGGCCTGATGATTCCGCTCCAGGAGACGCGTGTGAGCTCAAGTGGGAGTTCGACGAGGACTCTCAACGATACTATGTTTCCTTTCCCGATGATCAGTAGTGGTGCCCAGTTGGGGGTGATTGGGACCGTGTCGCATGTTGGGTTCTCTTTTAATTTGGCGCCGTAGTCGGGCCATGAGTGTTTGGTTGATGTAATGTTATTAATGTACTTGGTTGACGTGGCGAGTGTAAGCCAACTATGTTATCTCCCTTTTCTTGTCATATTACATGGGATGTTGTGAAGATTGCCTAACTTGCGACCTATGCCTTCAATGCGATTATGTCTCTAAGTCGTGCCTCGACACGTGGGAGCTATAGTCGCATCGAGGGTATTACACTAGGCCTCACAGTCGTCCACCGCCTTGGTGCTCTCGGCGCGGCATGGTCAACATGGTCAACGACATTCCATCGGAAGAGTACTGTACGTGGAGAGGCTAACAGCTGGGTCCACGGCCACAGCGCAGGTTTTTTGTGATTTGCCAACTAAGTCACTTTGTCAGGCCTGTTGGGCTGCAAATCTTTCAAGACGAGGAGAGCTTTCATTCGGCTCGCCGAGAAAATGGCCCATCAGTAATGAGAAATGGGCTGTACATTTTTAAAACACATCAAACCGGCAATTAGTTTCAAATATCTTTTTTTTCATGTCGATATTTTAAATTACATTAATTTTTATGCGTGGAGAATTTGTTGGATTTTATATTGATATACATTTATTTTTAAAATCAGTTTGAATGTGACTCGAAATTTTGGGATTAAAAACAGTTCGGACCGCACCGAAATATGCAAAATTTTGTATAATTTTTTAACCGTGGCCACAATATGGGCTGAAATGCTAACAAAAAGAACACGGGCTAAAAAAACCCTTAATAATTAGCAAATGGGATGTAAATTATTAGAAATAATGGTAGATGGGCTGTATGTTGTTTTCGACAGATTTGAGGTTTTCCTAAAAAAAGGTTGACGCACAAGCAGTGACTGTTGGATGGCCATCCAACGACCGTCGTGCTTCTTCAATCTCTCCTCTTCCTGCTCCAGCCGCTCAAACAAGCGCCAACGGGACTACCTGCTCCCTCCTCCCCGCGGCCGGCTCTATTGCCGCGTGGGCCTCACCACCCCACCGTACTCCCATCGCTGGCCTAGCTACCCCTCTACTCACCCACACCTGCTGTTATTCTCCGGCGATGGCAAACGAACCAGTAAACCCTCATACAGTCGTACTCCCCTCCGCGTGGGAAACAACTGCCGAGTCTTCCCTGCCTCCGTGTCATTCCCTTCCCAGGCCTCGCCGTCGTCCACCGCCCTGGTGCTCTCGGCACGGCCTGGTCAACGTGGTGAACGACCGACATGCATCTGAAGTGGACTATACGTGGAGAGGCCGACAGCTGGGTCCACGGTCGCACGTAAGGAAATGCCTCCTTATTACGCGCAAAATAATGATTCCTCCACCTGACATCAGGGACCCATCGAAAGGGCCTCTGTATTTCGCAAAAAAACGTTATCGCCGCTGACAGCTCGGACCCACCAGCTATATCTTCGCACGCAAGGAAGTGCCTCCTTATTACGCACAAAAAAATGAATACTCCCCCTGTTAGTCGGGACCTAGTATAGTGGCAGGCTGACTTGTGGGCCTACTAAGTTGACGGGGATGGAGGGCTTTGTCAACTTAGTAAATATGCACAATTCTAGCTCCAGTGACCGTACGATGTCCATCCAACGGCCGTAGTGCTTCTTCAACCTCTGGTCTTCTTGCTCCAACCGCCCAAAACAGTGCCGGTCATGCCTCGTGCTCCTGCCTCCCGTGGCCAGCTGCGATGCGGCGGAGGCCTCACCGCCCCCTACTACTCCCACCGCTGGCCAGGCCATCCCTCTACTCACCCACACCCGCTGTTATTCTGTGGCGATGGCAGCCTCACACCGCAGCGAACCAGTGAACCCTCGTACTCCTCTACGCGTGGGCATCCACTGCCGCGTCTTCCCCGGCTCCGTGTCGTCCCCTTCCTAGGCCTCGCCATCGTCCACCGCCCTGGTGCTCTCGGCGCAGCGTGGTCAACGTGGTCAAGGAACGACTTCCATTGGACATGGACTGTACGTGGAGAGGCTGACAGCTGGGTCCACGGCCACAACAAGGAAGTGCCTCCTTATTACATGCAAAATAATTATTCCTCCACCTGATAGCGGGGACCCACCGGACGGGCCACCGTATTTCACGAAAAAAAACGTTTCCCCCTGACTGCTGGGACACACCAGCTACACCTTCGCACGCAAGGAAGTGCGTCCGGGCAAAAAAACAAAACGATTCGCCCCCCTGACTGCTGGCACCCACCAGCTACATCTTCGCACGCAAGCAAGTGCCTGACAGTCGGGACCCACCTGGTCCAAGCGTACGTAGCGTTGTCATTCTAGCCGCGAACGTGTACGTACATACAGGTTGATCTAGAGGCGCGCACGTGTCGTAGTAGAGGCGCGCACATGTCGTAGTAGAGGCGCGCATGTAGCATTTACACGTACGTACAGCGGACAGGGTGCAAGAAAGAAAATACAGCCACATATGTGTACATACGGGCGGGGTCTCGAACGCCTACTCGCGTATACGTACGACCAGGGCTCGTTGACATGGCTGGGTCAGAACCGAGAAACAGCGTCGTCATCGTGTTCATGGGGAGGCAACGGAATGCATCGTGTTCATGGGGAGGCAACGGAATGCGTCATGTTCATCGGGAGGCAATGGAACACGTGGGAGCCAACCGGCTGGCTCGGAACGGAATGCGTGGTCATGTTCATCGGGAGGGCTTGGACGGAACAGGCGATGGAAACGAGGCCTGGCGTACCGCACAACGGAGGAAACGGCCTTGTGTTCGACCGGCCACGTTAGAAACGGGATCCTGTTCATTGGGAGGGGTCTGGCGTACCGCAAAACGGACGAAACGGACCTCCTACGGTCGAAACGTGGGTCCTGTTGATCGGGAGGGGTGTGGCGTACCGCAAAACAGACGAAACGGACTTGTGTTGGAGCGCTATGGTCGAAACGGGGGTCCTGTTCATCGGGAGGGGTGTGGCGTACCGCAAAATGGGACTCCACGGGATACTGTTCATCTCCACCGTCGACCTCCTCCAGCCTCCACGGGCTACCGTCGACCTCCTCCAGCCTCCACGGGCTCCTGTTCATCCAGCCTCCACCGCGCGCTACTCCACCGGCTACTGTTCAACCACCCCTCCACCGTCTACTGTTCATCCAGCCCTCCACACCACGGGGTCCTGTTCAACCACCCTCCACAGGCACCCCTCCACCGTCTACTGTTCATCCAGCCCTCCACCACACCATGGGGTCCTGTTCATCCAGAGGCAACGCCACCGCTCACTGTTCATCCAACCCCCCGCAATGCTCACTGTTCATCCAATCGATCAGCTTCAGTTAGCAGCAGTAGCGAAGGAATTGCTCGATCGGGTTCAGTTAACAGCCATCGATCGATTGCTCGGGTTCAGTAACGTGTAGCCTGCAGTGCAATCGCTCGGGTTCTGTTAGAGCCCAACGCCTCGCTCGGGTTCAGTTAGAGCCAACGCCTCGCACACACGCGCGTACGTGTATGAGAGAAACACGCATCGCTCGGCCCCCGACCTCCCACCGTAACCGGGAACTCCCCAAAATTTTCCTCGCCCTCGCCTCTACCACGGTTTTCTCCGTCATGGGCGGCCCAAAGAATGTCATGCAGCTGCATCTCCGGCCCGCCCAGGACGAAAAGCCCATTTTCTGTCATGATTTTTTTTCATAGAAGTAGGAGCCCACCACATCTATGATGATACCGGGTTTTGTCACAATTATCGTCATAGAAGTGTCATACGTATGACACAAATTTTTTTCGTTCGGCCCAAAATGTCACGGATGTGTCTTTTTTTGTAGTGAGGCCTGGCACCCAGCGGTGCTCCTAGGACATAATTCTTCTGTGCAGCAATGAGGATAATCCTCAAGTTACGGACCCAGTCCATGTAATTGCTACCATCATCTTTCAACTTTGCTTTCTCAAGGAACACATTAAAATTCAACGGAACAACAGCACGTGCCATCTATCTACAATCAACATAGACAAGCAAAATACTATTAGGTACTAAGTTCATGATAAATTTAAGTTCAATTAATCATATTACTTAAGAACTCCCACTTAGATAGACATCCCTCTAATCATCTAAGTGATCATGTGATCCAATTCAAGTAAACCATGTCCGATCATCACGTGAGATGGAGTAGTTTTCAATGGTGAACATCACTATGTTGATCATATCTACTACATGATTCACGCTCGACATTTCGGTCTCAGTGTTCCCAGGCCATATCTGCATATGCTAGGCTCATCAAGTTTAACCTGAGTATTCTGCGTGTGCAACTGTTTTGCACCCGTTGTATTTGAATGTAGAGCCTATCACACCCGATCATCACGTGGTGTCTCAGCACAAAGAACTTTCGCAATGATGCATACTCAGGGAGAACACTTTTATCTTGAAATTTAGCGAGATATCATATTATAATGCTACCATCAAACAAAGCAAGATAAGATGCATAAAAGATAAATATCAGACGCAATCAATATAAGTGATATGATATGGCCATCATCATCTTGTGCTTGTGATCTCCATCTCCGAAGCACCGTCATGATCACCATCATCACCGGCGCGACACCTTGATCTCCATCGTAGCATCATTGTCGTCTCGCCAACTTAAGCTTCTATGACTATCGCTACCGCTTAGTGATAAAGTAAAGCATTACAGGGTGATTGCATTGATACAACAAAGCGACAACCAAATGGCTCTTGCCAGTTGCTGATAACTTGGTTACAAAACATGATCATCTCATACAATAAAATATAGCATCATGTCTTGACCATATCACATCACAACATGCATTGCAAAAACAAGTTAGACGTCCTCTACTTTGTTGTTGCAAGTTTTACATTGCTGCTACGGGCTGAACAAGAACCATTCTTACCTACGCATCAAAACCACACCGGTAGTTCGTCAAGTTAGTGATGTTTTAACCTTCTCAAGGACCGGGCGTAGCCACACTCGGTTCAACTAAAGTTGGAGAAACTAACACTCGCCAACCACCTATGTGCAAAGCACGTCGGTAGAACCAGTCTCGCGTAAGCGTATGCGTAATGTCGGTCCAGGCCGCTTCATCCAACAATACCGCCGAACCAAAGTATGACATTCTGGTAAGCAGTATGACATCCGAGATCGCAGGAGGAGGACAGCAGCAGGAGGAGCCACTGAGGGCCACCTCCGTCAACCACGCCGCCCCGAGGGGCGTCCCCGGCAAGGGCACCAAGCACCGAGCCCATGCACATGGAGGAGGAGGCAAGCTTGGGCATTGGTGGCCACACCTCGGTGCCGGATGTTGGCGGGGAGGGGGCCTCTTCTTCCTAGGCCGGCTTGGGTAAGCCACTCGCCTTCCATCCCTTTCCTTTTTCTCTTCTTTCTGGACCTTGGCCTTGGCTTCGCTTCATCCCCTTCTCGATATCCAGATCCTCCATCGGCGGGCCAGGAGGACATAGACACCGTCATCGAGGATGTCACCAAGGCCATCGAGGAGGAGGTCGAGAAGATCGCCGCTGAGGACGCCGCCAAGGGCGCTGCTGAGGACGCCGCCAAGGGGTCTGCCGGGGAGCCCAGCAAAGCTACTGCCGAGGAGGCCGGCAAGGGATCTGCCGGGGAGGCCGGCAAGTCCGCTGCTGAGGAGGAGGTGGTTGATGACTAGCCTTCTATTGGGGAACGTAGTAATTTCAAAAAAATTCCTACGCACACGCAAGGATCATGGTGATGCATAGCAACGAGAGGCGAGAGTGTTGTCTACGTACCCTCGTAGACCGTAAGCGGAAGCGTTTATCAACGCGGTAGATGAGTTCCGGCAGCACGACGGCGTGATGACGGTGTTAGTGAAGAACAATCTTCGCAGGGCTTCGCCTAAGCACTACAAAAACTATGACAAAGGATAAACTAGAGGGGACGGGGTTGCCGGCACACGGCTTGGTGTTTCTTGATGTGTCTTGGGTGCTAGCCCTACCCCTCTATTTATATGTTGAGCCTTGGGGTCGAAACTTGGAGTAAAAGCCTCCACAAAGTCGGTTTCATTCGAAAGGCAAGAGTCCTTCTCGGACTTCAGGGCCAGACGCCAGGGTTCCCGGTGTCTGGCCCTAGACGCCAGGGACCCTGGCGTCTGCCCCCTGGACTCCGCAAAACTTCCTTTTGCGCTTTCCAAAAACCTTGTGGGCTTTCCCCTTTGGCCCAAATAAAGTGTTCTCGTACCCAAACATTTCGGGAAACATCCGAACCCCTTCCGGAGACCAAACACTATTATCCCATGTATCAAACTTTATATCCGGACCATTCCGGAGTTCCTCGTCATGTCTGTGATCTTATCCGGAACTCCGAATCAACATTCGGTTACCAACATACATAACTCATAAATACTATATCGTCAATGAACGTTAAGCGTGCGAACCCTACGGGTTCGAGAACTATGTAGACATGACCGAGACACTTCTCTGGTCAATAACCAATAGCGGAACCTGGATGCCCATATTGGCTCCTACATATTCTATGAAGATCTTTATCGGTCGAACCACATAACAATATACGTTGTTCCCTTTGTCATCGGTATGTTACTTGCCCGAGATTTGATCGTCGGTATCTTAATACCTAGTTCAATCTCGTTACCGGCAAGTCTCTTTACTCGTTCTGTAATACATCATCCCGCAACTAACTCATTAGTTACAATGCTTGCAAGGCTTATAGTGATGTGCATTACCGAGTGGGCCCAGAGATACCTCTCTGACAATCAGAGTGACAAATCCTAATCTCGAAATACGCCAACTCAACAAGTACCTTCGGAGACACCTGTAGAGCACCTTTATAATCACCCAGTTACGTTGTGACGTTTGGTAGCACACAAAGTGTTCCTCCGGTAAACGGGAGTTGCATAATCTCATAGTCATAGGAACATGTATAAGTCATGAAGAAAGCAATAGCAACAAACTAAACAATCAAGTGCTAAGCTAACGGAATGGGTCAAGTCAATCACATTATTCTCCTAATGATGTGATCCCGTTAATCAAATGACAACTCATGTCTATGGTTAGGAAACATAACCATCTTTGATCAACGAGCTAGTCAAGTAGAGGCATACTAGTGACACTATGTTTGTCTATGTATTCACACATGTATCATGTTTCTGGTTAATACAATTCTAGCATGAATAATAAACATTTATCATGAAATAAGGAAATAAATAATAACTTTATTATTGCCTCTAGGGCATATTTCCTTCACCTTCCTCCTCCGTTGCCTCTGGCTCTGGCAGGTATCTAAAGGTGAGCGACGACCTTTTCGTCCACCTTCTAGGGGCGTCGAGCTCCAGGGCGCCCATCGAGGGAGAGGTGTTCGACGAGGAGGTGCTTGCCGCCGCCGGGCTCGAGGTTGTTGACGAGTCAAACGCCGGTGGTGACAGTTCTCAGGAGGAGCGGCTTCTCCAGGCCATGGGCGCCAGCTTTCGGAAGATCTAGGCGCTCCACCACGCCCGCCTGGACAAGGCCAAGTCCAGGATGGCAACGGTGGACAAGGCGGAGGTGGACCTCAAGGGACGCATCCCCGAGGCGCAAACTTGGTTCCGCCAAGCTTGTGAGGAGCTGAAGGCCGCCCAGGGCGAGCTGGCCAAGCGCGAGGTGGAGCTCACCATGAAGCGGGCCGACATCGAGAAGGCCCAGGAGACGGCGAAGAACCTGGCTGCCGAAGCAGAGGCCGTGCTGAACTGCCAGGAGGAGGACCTTGTCGCGCGTGAGGAGAAGCTTGCCGCAATGCTTCGCGGCAAGGACGGGGCGGTGGAGAAGCTCGTCGTGCAGCGGACCCAGGAGCCAGAGCAGAGGCATAGGGACACACTCAATGCCCAGGCTCTGGTTCACCCCGGAAAGGTGAAGGTGCTGGAGGTGGAGCGGGATGGGCTGAAGGATCAGGTCCAGAAGCTGTCCAAGGAGAAGGACATGCTCAATGGTGCCCTGGTTGAGGCGCAGGGCATAGTCCTCGACAAGGCCGGGCAGCTCTCCGAGGCCAACAACTCCATCAGAGACCTCAAGCTGAAGTTGGAGGGTCTCGAGGGGATGCTCTCAGAGGCCAAAGCCCGGGAGGAGATCCTGGCCAAGGTTCTGGAGGCTGAGAGGCAGCTGCAGAAGAACGAAGCCGCCAACCATAAGGATTTTCTGGAAGGTGAGAACCGTTGGATCCGGCGCCTCGAAGGCGTCACCGACAGGATCATCACGCAGCTGGCTACCATCGGGATGCCAAATGTGAGGTATACCTCAGAGCGCAACGCGAGCCCCGACGCCAAGCTGACCATCTTCTTCGAGGGTGTCCTCAGGGCCCTGGAGTAGCTCCACTCCAATCGGGTGGCCTCCCTGGCCGATGAGGCCCGAATGCTTTGCCGGGGTGCCATGACCAAGGTTCTCACCAAGGTGGCGCACTAGAACCCCAACCTCGACTTCGACGCCGCGCTGGAGAGCTTGCCGGAGGATGCAGACCTCGCGATGCTCAAGGAGCGTATCAAGCCCATCATCAGCCGCATCAGTGGAATCGAGAGGGTGGAGGGACAGCGCCGGGATTAGGCACCCCGTTTCTCATTGTCTCTGCAGGTTCATGGCCAAGACAATTTATATCTTTAGTTAGAACCGCAGTAACAATTGATGTAATATAACTCTGTAGTACTTTTTAAAACGATGCATGTTATTGTCCTATTTGATCCCCCTTTGTATGTCAGCGCTATGTTAATTGGGTAGGCTTGCCGGCGTGTAACCCAGGCCACGGCGCCTCGAGGACGGATCCCCAATAGCCTGCCGGGTATGCTTGCTGCCAGGCGAACCACCTTACCGCTCTCAACGCGGCCGCTCAAACTGTTGAGCTTGACTCGAGTCAGAATCAAGAGCGTTGCCGATTATGGGAGGCTACCCTGCCGTTCTTGACACGGCTGCTTGAGCTATTGAGCGGACTCGAAACAGAGCAAGAGCGTTGCCAATAGCGGGAGGGCCCCTTTGCGTGCAGGTTTTCCATATATAGGGCAGGACCTTCGAGGATAATAACCATATATATATAATGAAATTGCTTAAAGTTCCGCATGACTTAGCTTTTCTGTCGTTGCACGGGCGTCCACCGCATCCACGGATGGTGTCGTCCGGCTAGGTCGTCTTCTTCCTTGGAACGACGGCCACAATGAAGCCGCTGCTTCGGTCAGACCAGATTTTCACAACCGCGCCCCTACCTGGCGCGCCAGAGATGTCGGTGGAAACGGCACCTATGGGGTCACTGGGATCCCTTCTACGGTTGGCGAGCGCGAGGTTGTGCAAAGAGTGGGTCTGACATGAAGCACACGGATCGTTTACCTAGGTTCGGGCCGCGAAGATGCGTAATACCCTAGTCCTGCTTTGGTGGATGTATTTGAGTGTTCTTGTGTTCTTGAGCTAGCTACGGGGTGCAACTTGCCCAAAAGAGCCGAATCCCCCTCCTGGTCGCCTCGGCCCTCCTTTTATAGGAAAAATGGGTTGCCACAGTGGCACATAGGAGGTGGAAAGGTCTACAGTCGATAAGCATATCCTCTGGGACCGTCGGACAAACGCATTTCATGCACTGCCAACGTGCCCCCCTTGCTTTATTGGGGACGCCAGGAAGCACGTCCCAGCCATCGCCGCCTCACCTGGCCTCGACACGCATCCGAGCTGATGAGGCATCACAGCGCCACATTGGTTGGCTGCTGAGCTGGCGCGGTGGTGGAGCCTTCATGAAGGGTCGCATGCCGCCACATAGGTGCTTGCTGAGTCGGTGTAGAGGCCGCCCGTAGCCACACAGGTGCCTGCCCAGCTGGTTGAGCTAGCAACTGCTTGGGGACAGTGGTGGAGTCTAGGCTGGCGCGGGCCTGGCAGTAGCCCTGCTGATGCCCTTGGCAAGGGTCTTGCCGAGGGCCCAGCAAGGGTCTTGCCGTGGCGTTGCAATCGTCCCTGGCAAGGGTCTTACCGGGGGTCTTGTGGATTTCCTCGGCTAGGATCATGCCGAGGGTCGCCGTCTTTTGGTCCTCATCCGATCTCATATGTTTATGATCTTGACAAAGATTTGCATGCCACCACAGAGGCGCCTCCCGGGCCTTGGTTCCAATGTAGTTGGTTGGGTTGGAGCCTGTGGGCTCAAGGGTGGCTCACTCCGCTGGCATCGGGCAAGTTGCCCCGGCAAGGCTCTTGCCAGGGCTGCGGAGGCTGCCTAGGCAAGGATCTTGCCGAGGGAGTCCACCTCGCCCTCTTGCTCTCCTGCGCTTCTGGTCTTGGTGTTGCCTTGGTTGCCTCGTGTTTCGGCTTCTCTCCGGATTCCCTCCTCTGCCCTACAAAGTGTGGCCGTGGCGCGTGGCTCTGACTGCCCGTGCACAAGTAAAGGGGTCAAAAGAAGAGCCCCTACTTTTGTACACTGACACGATGATTCATGGCACTCTCCACTTCCGAGTTGGTGATGGACATATCTTCCGAGCCCTCAGCAGAAGGATAGTCCGGCGCCACTCCCATATCGGGCCCCGTCTCCTCGGCTGGGACCGAGTCCTGGCTATTGGGAGTACGACTGGCCGGGTCTTCGGACATAGTCCGTCGAACCTTTTTCTGATACAAGATGAACATAGGTGTCACAGTTGGATGCAACTGCTAAAGAACATAGTTGCGGACCCATACCTCTTTGATGAAGGCTCGGCCGTATCTTCGTTTGCCTTCCTCTTTGAAGGCCTTCTCGGCATGGGGGGCTCTCTCTTTGGAGATGCCCCTGGGGCAGCATGGCGCGCCGAACGCCTCCCGTTTTGAGCACAGGACAGTGCGGTGGGTGAGGAAGAATGAGAAAACTCTTTTCGACAAGGTGACTCTGAATTACTTACGTTTGAAGCAGGAGCAGATCGGCGTAATCGACGATGATGGGTACATCCGTACCGTCATAGCTCGTCCGATAGAATATTCCGTCCTCGAGCTCCACAAATATGTCCAGATCTTCTTCATATCCAGGGTCAAGATCCTGGTTGCGATTCTCCCGCTGAGGGGCAGGGTTATGGATCCCCTCGACAACTTTTCGCCATTCGTATTATAAGTGGATAGGATACTGCCCGTCAAAAATAATTCAGGGAGAGGAGTAAAATAGTAGAGTTAAAAGCTTACCCAACTAGGAGGATTATACATGGAAAATCCGTCTCGATATTGGAGACGGGTGAACTCCTCCTTCTCCCCTTTATATAGTTCGGCCAATATTTTGGCCAAAGCGGCGGGGGTCTTCGGGCCCTTCCGGCCGCAGTGTGAGGCATCGTCTTCCCCGTTGTAGTGCCACATGGGTAGCCCTCTATATTGGAGTGGTTGGACCCCCCGTGCTATGGAGATTGCCATTACCTCGTCTATTGACAATCCGGACTGGGCAAGCATCTTAATCTTGCCCAGCAGCAGACTGATCTCTGTGCTATCCTCTTCCTCGAGGTTTCGAGGATGCCAGCTATGGGTTTCCTCAACAGAGCACTTCAAAATTCGGGAAGGCCCATACGGACAGGGTCGGGAAGAGCGACGTCATCAATATAAAACCATTCAGAAGGCCATTCTTGGAAAGCCTTCTTCGGCGTGCCTGACAGGTATCCGGTGCCGGCGATGCGCCAGACCTCGGCTCCCCCCACTTCAAAATATTGACCCTCCTTGATTGCGAGGGACAAGGCAGAACAGTCTTCTCCATAAATTGAAATGGGCCTCGCAGCCCGGGAATAGCTCGCATAGAGCAACATAACCCGCAATATGTAGGATAGAGGCGGGGTGAGACTATGCAGTTGGAGGCCGTAATACTCCATCAGACCTTGGACGAAGGGATGGATCAGAAATCCGACACCTCGTAACAAGAAGGGGACAAACCATACTCGTTCCCCTGGATGGATTGGGGAAGTTCTCCGTTTGAGCCTCGCCATTGAAGGACGTCATCCCTGCTCGTACGGGGAGCAAATCCGCGCGGGGTGGGGGGGGGGGGGAGGGGGAATAAAGCCCCGTGCTTGCAGCTTCACCAGCTGACTATGAGAAATTGAGCATCTCTCCCAATTCCCTTTTTCTGAGTTGTGGGGACGAGAGGAAGAGCCGGGGGCGCTAGCCATGTTGGGTTGGTTCTGCTGCGCAAGCTCCGATGATCTCTTCCGTGGATTTGGAGGGGATCTGAGATCTATTCTCTTTAAATAGGCACCTTTCTGGTACGGTTAGGGTGGTATATGTAAAAATACTCCGGCCTCTTGTATTCATTCAACACGTGGAAGCTGGAGTCAGGAAGGCGCAGAAGCCGAGGGGTGTGACATTAAATGGACATCCTGATACACCACTTTAAAGTCATAAGAGGAAGAACCTGCCTTGCAATGCCGAAGACTATCTGTATGGCGAACACCTCGTCATTGAAGCCAGGTTCGGGGGCTACTGAGGGAGTCCTGGACTAAGGGGTTCTCGGGCATCCGACCTATTGGATATGGGCTGTACTGATGGGCTGTGAAGATACAAAGACTGAAGACTCTGCCCGTGTCCGGATGAGACTCTCCTTGGTGTGGGAGGCAAGCTTGGCGACCAAATATGAATATTCCTTTCTCTATAACTGACCTTGTGTAACCCTAGATCCCTCCTGTGCTTATATAAACCGGAGGGCTAGGTCCGTTGAGACCCCCGAATAATCATTGCCTGACTAGACTTTTAGGGTTTAGTCATTACGATCTCGTGGTAGATCAACTCTTCTAATACTAATATTCATCAAGATCAATCAAGCAGGACATAGGGTATTACCTCCATAGGGAGGGCCCGAACCTGGGTAAAACATTGTGTCCCCCGTCTCCTATTACCATCGATCCTAGACTCATAGTTCGGGACCCCCTACTCGAGATCCACCGGTTTTGACACCGACACGGAGTCTTAATCATCTTGCACATGAGGCATGGTACGCAAGCATCAAGTGATTCATGATCAAGTGATTCCAAAAGCCCATCAACATGGAGTTTCTTCATGCACTTTACACCAATATGACCTAAATGGCAGTGCCACAAATAAGTTGCACTATCATTATTAACCTTGCATCTTTTGGCTTCAATATTATGAATATGTGTATCACTACAATCGAGATTCAACAAAAAATAGACCACTCATCAAGGATGCATGACCATAAAATATATTACTCATATAAATAGAACAACCATTATTCTCTGATTTAAATGAATAACCGTATCGCATCAAACAAGATGCAGATGTAATGTTCATGCTCAACGCTGGCACCAAATAACAATTATTTAGGTCTAAAACTAATCCCGATAGTACATGTAGAGGTAGCGTGCCGACGACGATCACATCGACTTTGGAACCATTTCCCACGCGAATCATCACCTCGTCCTTAGCCAATCTTCATTTAATCCATAGCCCATGTTTCAAGTTGCAAATATGAGCAACAGAACCACTATCAAATACCCAGGCGCTACTATGAGCATTAGTAAGGTACACATCAATAACATGTATATCATATATACCTTTCACTTTGCCATCCTTCTTATCCGCCAAATACTTGGGGCAGTTCCACTTCCAGTGACCAGTCCCTTTGCAGTAGAAGCACTCAGTCTCAGGCTTAGGTCCAGACTTGGGCTTCTTCCCTTGAGCAACAACTTGCTTGCTGTTCTTCTTGAAGTTCCCCTTCTTCCCTTTGCCCTTTTTCTTGAAACTAGTGGTCTTGTTCACCATCAACACTTGATGCTCCTTCTTGATTTCTACCTTTGCAGCCTTTAGCATCGCGAAGAGCTCGGGAATTGTCTTTTCCATGGCTTGCTTATTATAGTTCATCACGAAGCCTTTATAGTTTGGTGGCAGTGATTGAAGAACTCTCTCAATGACACTATCATCAGGAAGATTAACTCCTAGCTGAGTCAAGTGGTTATGGTACCTAGACATTCTGAGTATGTGTTCACTGACAGAACTATTCTCCTCCATTTTGCAGTTGTAGAACTTGTTGGAGACTTCATATCTCTCAACTCGGGCATTTGCTTGAAATATTAAATTCAACTCCTGGAACATCTCATATGCTCCATGACGTTTAAAACGTCTTCAAAGTCCCGATTCTAAGCCGTAAAGCATGGCACATTGAACTATCGAGTAGTCATCAGCTTTGCTCTGCCAGACGTTCATAACGTCTGGAGTTGCTCCTGCAGCGGGTCTTGCACCTAGCGGTGCTTCCAGGATGTAATTCTTCTGTGCAGCAATGAGGATAATCCTCAAGTTACAGACCTAGTCCGTGTAGTTGCTACCATCATATTTCAACTTAGCTTTCTCTAGGAACGCATTAAAATTCAAGGGAACGGTAGCACGGGCCATTGATCTACAACAACATAGATATGCAAAAAACTATCAGGTACTAAGTTCATGATAAATTAAAGTTCATTTGATCATATTACTTAAGAACTCCCACTTAGATGGACATCCCTCTAGTCATATAAATGATTACGTGATCCTTATCAACTAAACCATGTCCGATCATCACGTGAGATGGAGTAGTTTTCAATGCTGAACATCACTATGTTGATCATATCTACTATATGATTCACGTTCGACCTTTCGGTCTCAGTGTTCTGAGGCCATATTTGCATATGCTAGGCTAGTCAAGTTTAACCCGAGTATTCTGCACATGCAAAACTGGCTTGCACCCGTTGTATGTGAATGTAGAGCTTATCACACCCGATCATCACGTGGTGTATCGGCACGATGAACTGTAGCAACGGTGCATACTCAGGGAGAACACTTATACCTTGAAATTTAGTGAGGGGTCATCTTATAATGTTACCACCGTACTAAGCAAAATAAGATGCATAAAGGATAAACATAACATGCAATCAAAATATGTGAAATGATATGGCCATCATCATCTTGTGCCTTTGATCTCCATCTCCAAAGCACTGTCATGATCTCCATCGTCACCGTATTGACACCTTGATCTCCATCGACACCATTATCGTCTCGCCAACTATTGCTTCTACGACTATTGCTACCGCTTAGTGATAAAGTAAAGAAATTACATGGCGATTGCATTTCATACAATAAAGCGACAACCATAAGGCTCCTGCCAGTTGCCGATAACTTCTACAAAACATGATCATCTCATACAACAATTTATATCTCATCATGTTCTTGACCATATCACATCACAACATGCCCTGCAAAAACAATTTAGACGCCCTCTACTTTGTTGTTGCAAGTTTTACGTGGCTTCTACGAGCTTCTAGCCAGAACCGTTCTTACCTACGCATCAAAACCACAACGATTTTTCGTCAAGTGTGTTGTTTTAACCTTCAACAAGGACCGACCGTAGTCAAACTCGATTCAACTAAAGTTGGAGAAACAGAAACCCACCAGCCACCTATGTGCGAAGCACGTCGGTAGAACCAGTCTCATGAACACGGTCATGTAATGTCGGTCCGGGCCGCTTCATCCAACAATACCGCCGGATCAAAGTAAGACGTTGGTGGTAAGCATTATGACTATTATCGCCCACAACTCTTTGTGTTCTACTCGTGCATATATCATCTACTATTGGGGAACGTAGTAATTCAAAAAAATATTCTAGGATCACGCAAGATCTATCTAGGAGATGCATAGCAACGAGACGGGAGAGTGTGTCCACGTATCCTCGTAGACCGAAAGCGGAAGCATTTAGTAACGCGGTTGATGTAGTCGAACGTCTTCACGATCCAACCGATCCAAGTGCCGAACATATGGCACCTCTGTGTTCAGCACACATTCAACACGATGATGTCCCTCGAGCTCTTGATCTAGTAGAGGTACGAGGGAGAGTTTAGCCAGCACGACGATGTAGTGACGGTGTTGATGATTTGATCTGCGCAGGGCTTCGCCTAAGCACTACAACAATATGACCGAGGTGGTAAACTGTGGAGGGGGCACTGCACACGGCTAAGACAATTGATGTTGTGCCTTTGGGGTGCCCTCTGCCCACGTATATAAAGGAAGGGGGAGGAGGAGGCCAGCCAAGGGGGAGGCGCACCAAGGGGGGTGTCAGATTTGGGGCTCCGCATACCCTTGAGAGGTTCCAACACTGGGGTGCGTACGGAGTACTCCCTCTTCCCAACTTGCCGGCCCAACAATTCCATAGCCTAGCTCGATGAACCTGAGGGACAAGAGACACATCAGTTTATCCTGGTTCGGGCCACCTTGTGGTGTAATACCCTACTCCAGCTTTGTGGTGGATTGCCTCGAGGGGCTGGGGATGAACTAGTACAGTGGGTGAACACCCTCCAGAGGAGAGGTGTTCTTGACCTCGATGAACTGGTGGGTGAGAGGATATGGTCTGGATGATCCGTCCCCCTCTATGGTGGTGGCTAAGTCCTATTTATAGTGGCCTTGGTCCTCTTCCAAAATGTAGGAGGGAAGGGATCCCACAATGGCCAACTTCAAAGGGAGACAACTAGTACAAGTTATCCTGACAAAAGTTCTCCTCGCCTGCAAAGGCTCTGGTGGTGACGCTGCTATGGGATCCGTGATGACCTTCGTCCCGTCGTCCTGGCGGTCTTGGTCTCATTGCACCAATATGGAAACCTTTGCCTGATTCCTCGGGACTCCGCGCCCACGCTTGCCTCCTTGGCAACAAAGGGGAAAGTGGTACACTACCCTGCTGGCGCCCGCCTGGCCTTGGTCTTCATGGCTCTTGTCATGTGAACCTCACGAGGTGCACCTTGAATTGATATCTCCGTTCCTCGGGAGCCAGCCTAGTGAGGCCACCCCCAGGGAGGTCTTGGTGTCGTCCGCCTCGCGAGGCTTGGCCCCTCGCGACGGTCTTGAGTCGTTGCTGCTGAAACTGGGCCGTACCGGGCCGCCAACGGAGCCACGCGTGGGCCGCAGACAGGCAAGTCTAGGTACCCCCGTTCCCAGGACGCCGACAGTAGCCCCCGGGCCCAAGGCGCACTCGAACTTGGTTTCAAGGCGAAGCCAAAGGGCAAGTGCGGAGCGCCGCGAGCCCCAAGTGCCTGCGGCCTTGGTCGATGCGTGGCAATTGATGGGACGTGGGCGCCTCCGCTTCCCCACGCTGCCTCGGCAACCATTCGACTTAACGGGACCTTGCTGCATGCAAAGGAAAACCATCATTACATGCGATCATGGAGGCCAACGGTTGGACTTCTCCTGGCTATAAATGAGGGGAGGGGCGGAGCCCCCCTTGCTCATCTCTGTCTTCTCGTAGTCCGCTTCCTCTTCTTCTTTCTCGCCTCTCCATCTCGCTGCAACTCCCATGGTGCCGACCAGGAAGTTCTCCGCTGCCAAGAAGGGGAAGGCCCCCAAGGAGGGACCTGACTCACCACCTCCCAAGAGGGGGTGAGGACGCCCGCGCACGCATGCCGCGACCACTGTGGTGGCTCCTTGGGGGCACGGGCGCGCTTTGCCTAGCCGTGGTGGTGCTTCTTATCATAGTGGGTGCCGCCGGGGGAGAGGCAGCCCTTGCGAGGAGGTGAGGTGTGCCATGGTCGCTCGAGCTCCCAGGCTGCGCTTCCACTCGGCCGACGTTCTCCCTGAGTTCGTCGTGTGGTCGAAGAAGCCGACCGGCACCTGGCTCCAGCTTTCATGCTCCTTCACCGACGAGCTGCCGGCCACGGGTGTTGATGGCCTTTGGTTGCAGGCCGATGGTTGCTACAGCAAGGCCTCGTGGGTTGCAGTCGAGGTCTCCGCCATGGGCAGCGTGGCCCTGACCCGCGGCTGGTAGACGTTCGCCCGTGCGCGCGGCCTGAGCGGGAGATGCACGCTCCACTTCAAGTATGACAGCGTCACGACCCTCTACGTGAGGGTGTTTAGGGAAGACGGTCACCGCGTAGCGTGCTGCCCCAAGGACGACAGCGGCGATGACGAGCTCGGCCTTGACGATGGCCGTGACGACGCTGAGGGCGAGCTCACCCTTGGTGACGGCCGCGGTTCATCCAGCGGCGGAGGCTCCTTCTCCAACAAGAGCACCAGCAATAGGGGCTACGACCATCCGCCACGCCGCCGGGCTCGCTTCGAGGACGGTGGCGGGTCGTCTCTTCGCCATGCTTCAGTGAAGCGTGAGGAGGGCTTTGGCTGAGCTGAGTCCGGGAGGCCCTCAAGGCCTGGCCTTGTGAGTCGCTGCGGTCGCAGGGGCCACTTTTGTTTAACCTTTCCCTTTTTCCTGCATTCGAAAAAAGTAGAGGGCCTTCCTGGGGCGTGTAATGAACCATGGTATCTATGTTACTATGCTATGTTTATTGTTCTGATGTTATGCTTGTGGTGCTCATGTTCCAAATAGGCGCGATAGGATAACTTAGCTCGATACGCTCGTGGTAGATTCCCTCCTTGTGCGAGCGCACGCTTCGTTATCCGAGGAGGCCCCCTTGGTGGTGGCTCAGGGGCCATTGGCCTCGTGAGACATCTTGAAGCTGTAGAATTGTTAAAAAACTTGGCCGGTCGTCTTGTTCTTCCCTGCGCGATCCCTTAGGTATGGGCTTGCCGTGCCTTAGTGCACCGTGTCACAGTACCCAGGGGGCATGGACCTTAAGAGGGTGCATAGGTCACGAGCTTACTCGAGGGTGTCTTGCGAGGATAGAAAAAGCCAAGGCCCTAGTGACAGGGCTGTGGCGAAGTATGTTCATGGCGCGGGGCGGGCCCGATGCGCACGCACATACCTGCCCAGCCCCCGCGCGCGAGACGCGTGAGGAAAGGCGTCGGGCAAATGCCGTCCCTCCTGGGCCGAGACCGACGGTCGAGAGAAAAGGCAAGAGAGAAATCAACCTTGGCAATCCAAAACGCGAGAGTTCCAAATTCCATTAAGAAAGATTGCAAACCAACTACAGAAAGTTAGCAAATGAACAACCGCGTCCGGCACCTAGTCTAGTCTTCTCACCAGCACGGAGCTAAGTGCTGCCACTAGGACGTGGGAGGGAGCCCCCGAGGCCCGAGGGCGGCTCTCCAGAGACTCTAGGGTGTGTACATTCCCACTCATTATTACGTGAGAGTGTCACGAGCGGAGACCTTCACAGGCACTAGGCCTTGCTTCATGGGTAGAACTTCCGGAGGTGCTGGATGTTCCAGACGTTCTGGATGGGGACCCCGTCTTTCCTCTCCAGGCGCGCGGCGCCATACCTGGAGACGCGGGTGACCCTAAACGGGCCCTCCCACATGGGTGAAAGCTTATGCAACCCTTCCCTGGAGAGCACCCGCCGTCGGATGAGATCTCCCACCTCGAGCGTCCTGGAGCGGCCGCTGCGGCAATGATATCGTGGCAGCGCCGGCTGGTACCTTGCCACTCGGAGCGAGGCTTGACGGTGGTGTTCCTCCCCCAGCACGAGGTCCATCCCCCGCGTGGCGTCCTGACGTGCCTCATCAAATGCCAAGACCCACGCGGAGCGATGTCTGACCTCATGTGGGAGAACCGCTTCAGCTCCGTAGACGAGGAAGAATGGAGTTTCGTCGGTCGGCTTGGTCGTGGTGGCGCGGACGGACCACAACATGGATTGGAGCTCATCAAGCCAGCCCCTGCCGTAGGCCTCGAGCTTCTTCTTGAAGGTTCACCTCTTGAGGCCTCTCAGGACCTCCGTCTTGGCGCGCTCGGCTTGGCCGTTGCTCCTCAGGTGCGCCATTGAGGCCTAGCATATCTGCGTTCCAAGCTTAGCACAATATGTTTTGAAGAGATTGCTAGTGAACTGCGAGCCGTTGTCGGTGATGATACAATTAGGGACTCCGAACCGGATCATGAGGCCGTTGATGAACTTGACCGCCGAGCCAGCCGGGATGGCGCGGACTGCTTCCACTTCCGCCCATTTGGTAAACTTGTCGATGGCGACGTAGAGGTAGCGGTAGCCCCCGGGCACTCGAGGGAACGGACCCAAGATGTCTAGCCCCTAGAGCGCAAATGGCCACGAGAGTGGGATGGTTTGGAGGCCCTGGGCGGGATGGTGTATTTGCTTGGTGTGGAACTGGCAGGCTTCACAGGATCTCACCAGCTCGGTCGCGTCGGTGAGCGCCGTGGGCCAACAGAATCTGTTGTGGAACACCTTGCCCACGAGGGTGCGCGATGAGGAGTGATGCCCGCAATCTCCGTCGTGTATGTCGGCTAACAGCTCGCACCCCTATTCCCTGGAGATGCATCACAAGGAAACATCGTTTGGTCGTTTTCGGTAAGCTCACTTTCCTGAATGCAGTAGGCTGTGGCCTACCGAGCCACGCGCTCAACATCTTCTTCCTTCTCCAGCAGGGTCCCCTGAAGCAGGTACACCTTGAATTATTTGGTCTTGCACCCCTCCTGAGGTTCGAGCGCTAGGAGCAGGCGTGCTCCTGAGGTCGGGCCACAGGAGGGGGCTCCTGAGGTTGGTGCTGGCGGGAGCTCCTCCTGAGGTAGTGCTGGCTCCGCAACTGGAGGGGCTGCTGAAGGCTTGAAGAGCCGTTCCCCAAAGACACCGGGCTCCTGTGGCTAGCGCTTGGATGATCTCTTGGCGATGTCGTTGGCTTCCTTGTTCGTGCTGTGAGGCACGTGCTGCAACTCCAGGCCCAAGAATTGTTTCTCCATTTTACGTACCTCCGCCAGGTATGCCCCCATGTGTTCATCCTTCGGCTTGTACACTTTGTTGGAGAAGTTGATGAGGAGATGGGAGTCACCCTTGATGGTGAGGCGCTTCATGCCCAAAGCGGCTGCGGCCTTGATGCCGGCGATCAAGCCTTCGTACTCCGCGATGTTGTTGGAGACCTTTTTGCCATGTTGGAAGCAGAGATGCACGGCGTAGTAGAGCTTGTCCTGGTGTCGGAGTAATGGGCCACGGGTAGGCCAAGCTGAGTCCCATAACCTTTCAAGACATCGGGGCAGGATGCGCCCCTCAAGACCCCGGGGCGAAGAGCCGCCCCCTGAGGAGTCGACGGCAGGGCGGCCGACTGCCCGCTCACGACCGAGTCCCAGGGACGACTTCCAGAGCAGCCGACTTTGGGGAGTTGGCCGGCTACTCCAGCAAACCCATGACCTCATCGAAGGGGACGGGGCAGGGGCGTGGCTACAGTGAATCCCACTCCCCGCCCCTTACCAAGGGCAGGCATGGCCACAGCACGCCGTACCCGGGAAGATCTCCATGCGGCGTGGCACTGTTGCCCGGCCGGTCCTGACATCAGCACCACAGTACCAAGTCCTGCTCCCACGATGGCTTGTCTCTATGGCCTGGAGGCAGTAGGGCCCACCAATCAGCGAGACCTCGGGAGACGGCGGGAGAACCGCCAGTCGGACCCGTCGGGAGTCGGCTCGGGGGAGTCGGTCGAGCCCTCCCCCGGGGCCCACGCGCCATTAATCTAGATGAGATGGGGAGTGGCCACAGTGATCGCCCGCCAGGCGGCGGGGCTGTTGCCATGACCCCATGACCAAGCCTGCGTCATCAGAAGCACGGCTACAGTAATCAGCGGCCGACAAGACCCGCCCGCGGCGGACGCGGCCTGTCGGCTCCGTACCAGACCAGTCGGCGGGGCCCACCAGTCGGCGGGACCCAGCAGTCGGCAGAGAAGTCGGAGGTCGGAGGCACTGACGGCGGGGCCTGCGCCCAGTCGAGTTACCATTGTACCCCTGGGGGGTAGGCCTATATAAACCCCCAGGGCACCCATGCAAGGGGTTGGATCCCGGTAGTTCTAGACCATACCAGATAGAAGGAGAGAGCTAGCCTTGCCCTCTTCTACCACCAGAAACACCTCAAGGAGCCACCGTGTAAACACTTGGCCATAGTGATCATGCGGAGACCCCGCAGAGCAGCAGTAGGGGTATTATCTCCCCGGAGAGACCCGAAGCTGGGTAAGATTCACCGGGCGTGCATGTCTTCGCCTCATCCCGTTTCCAGGCACCGGCGACGTTCTACTCGCCCCCACCATGATAAGCCATCCGTTGGCATATGTCGCACCAAACCCTCGACATTTGGCGCCCACCGTGGGGCATGGTGCACCACCGTCCGGAGATCTGTTCTGGACGGGAACCCTTTTCCTCCCTGGCGAGCGCAGCCAGCCAGGCACGCCAGGCGAAGTCTGCATCGACGCGCTGCGTGGCGTTGAGATCGCCTGCACAGCCAGCTACTTGGCCGAACTTGTCGGCGAGGTCCGCCTCTCCGACGAACCTGCGTCCGATGCAGGCGCGGGCGGCCCCGAAAACCTCCTCGCGGGCCTCCTCGATCAACTCCATGTTTCCGGCGAGCCTGCCGTAGACTTGGAGTCCGTAGGCTCCACCGACCCGATGTTGGTCGACTCCGACACCGCGTCGATCGACGCGTTCCCCACCAACGTGGTGGTCTACGACGAACCTCTCCCCCACGCAGAGAGCGACGGAAGCACCATCACTGAGGTGCTAGTCATCAGTCATGACGAGTTCCCTGGTGGAGGAGCGCCCGACTCACTCGGCGCAGCGCTGCAAGACCTGACTGCGCCCATTCCGGAAGATGCTGACGCAGAGACGTTAGAAGCGCACCGCCTTCATCTCGTTGAAGGCGCAAAGAAGCTGGCCAGCATGAGACGCTTGTCAGAAGCTTACCAGCGGGAGATGGATCGCACCGTTGGCGGCTCGCCGGCCCCGGCAGGGCCCAGCCGCCTTGGCGCGGTCCAGTAGCGCGGCGTATCCATAGCCAGCCTGTTTGGGGCTAGCCGCCCCATGTACGCTACACCGGCGGAGAACATCCGAGCCGCCCAGGCAGCGGCGGATGAGCTGGACAATTTCAAGGGCGAAGAACGCCGCCTCATGATGGAGCGAGTCCAGCGGCTCCTCGACACAGCCGCCGCACAGAACGAGGCCGGCTGCCGCACGGAGGCGCCACAACGGCCAAACGACGACCCACACCGAGATCAAGGCGCGACATCTCAGACGCTGACTGGCGGCGCCCGAGGAAGAAAGGACAAGGAGCCGGCTGTCAGCCACAGTCGGACTCGCATTACCATAGAGCGCGACCGAGATGGCCGCCCGAGAGCAGTGGAACGATGGGACGACTGTCCGCCTCCCCCTCCCCGCAAGGAGAGGCGAGTCTCCCTGCCGCGTGTTGACCATCCGACTCTCGGTGACCGCCTTGGCCGCCGAGAGGGAGTTGGATAGAATGACGCCCGCCACCGGATCGACCGATTTCACCGGTCCCTGGCACTGGAAGAAGAAGACGAGCTGGCTCCGCCTTGTTTCGGGCCCCGCATCCGGGACGAGCCCTTTCCCAGAGGGTTCACGCTCCCAAGAGACATGCCCAAGTATACCGGCTCCGTGAAGCCGGAAGATTGGCTAGTCGACTATTCCACGGCTGTCAACATAGCAAACGGCAACAAGCGTGTCGCCGTAAAATACGTTCCGCTCATGCTCCAGGGCATGGCCCGGACATGGCTGAACAGCCTAAAGCCCCGCAGCATCAACAACTGGGTCGACTTCACTGAAGCATTCATCCGCAACTTCACCAGCACGTACAAGCGTCCTCCCAAGCCTCGTCAGCTCTCCTTGTGCGTGCAAGGTCCTGACGAGTCGACTCGCGACTACCTCACGCGTTGGGTTGAGCTCCGGAATTCCTGCGAGGGCGTGCACGAGGTGCAGGCCATCGAGTACTTCACAGCCGGGTGCCGAGAAGGCACCCTCCTCAAGCACAAGCTCCTCTGCGACGAGCCAGAAACCCTCGACGAGCTGCTGATCATAGCGGACAAGTACGCCACAGCCGACTCCTCCATGAAGGCGGAAATTCAAATCAGCACGACTGGCAAAGTAGATCCTCAGGCTCCAAGACCTCCGGTGGCAGACGCCGGCCGGCGACAACAGCAGGGCGACAACAAGCGCAAGGCCCCGCAGCCGGCTTCCGGCAGCCGGCAGGTCGCGACCGTTGAAGCCCAGCAGCCAGAAGAGCAGCCTCCGCCCAAGCGACAGAAAGGCGGCAAGCCGAACTGGTTGCCGGCCTTCTCCTATGAGCAGACCTTGGATGGACCTTGCAAGTTCCACAGCGGCGCGAAGCCGTCGAATCATACCACCCGGAAGTGCCACTGGCTCACCAGGATCGCCAAGGGAGACGGCCTCCTGCCACCCCCGCCTGCTGGGCAGCCGCCTCCGCCTCCGCCCCAACAGCCGGCAGTCAGGCCAGTCAGCGCAGTACAAGACGAATACCCTGAAGAGCATGGAGCCTATGTGGTGTTCACCAGTGTGGCTGATGATCGACGCAGCAGGCGGCTGTAGCGACAAGAGGTGAACGCAGTAGCCTCAGAGACGCCAGAGTTCATGCACTGGTCTGAGAAGCCCATCAGCTGGAGCAGGGCTGACCACCCAGAAGTGATGTCGAGTCCGGGCTCCTACGCCCTGGTCCTGGACGCCACCTTTGCCACGGACAAACGGGCCGCGCGTTTCTCGCGAGTTCTGATAGACGGGGGCAGCAGCATCAATATCCTGTACAAGGACACCATGGAGAAGTTAGGAATCAAGCAAAGACAGCTTCAGAATAGCAGGACTATGTTCCACGGCATTGTTCCTGGGCTTTCCTGCTCACCAATCGGCAAGATCCTGATTGACGTCCTCTTTGGGGACAAAGATGACTTCCGAAGAGAGTCTGTTTGGTTTGAGGTGGTGGACCTTGAGAGCCCATACCATGCGCTACTTGGCCGACCCGCCTTGGCCAAGTTCATGGCGGTCCGCCACTATGCCTACCTCAAGATGAAGATGCCCAGTTCCAGGGGAATTCTAACTATGGACGGCGACTACCGGAAGTCGTCCGCTTGCGTGGCCGAGAGCAGTCGGCTGGCCGAGTCCTTGGTGATCGCAGCTGAGAAGCGACTCCTTGAACGAGTTGTGGCGATGGCCGGCAAGCAGCCGGAGATATCACCCGACCCAAAGGAGTCGGAAGCCGAAGGTTTGTTCAAACCGGCCAAAGAGACAAAGAAGATACCCTTGGATCCAGAGCACCCGGAGAGGTACGCTGTCATAGGTGCGAACCTCGACAGCAAATAGGAAGGCGAGCTCGTCGATTTCCTCCGTGAGAATCGGGACATCTTCGCATGGTCCCCCAAAGACATGCCACGTGTACCGACGGATTTCGGCGAGCACAAGTTACATGTCCGATCTGATGCAAAGCCGGTCAGGCAGCCCCTGCGCCGCTTATCAGAAGAAAAGAGAAGAGTTGTCGGAGAAGAGATAGCCCGACTCCTAGCAGCCGGCTTCATTATGGAAGTTTTCTTCTCGGAGTGGCTGGCAAATCCGTCCCTGGTGCTAAAGAAGAACAAGCAATGTCAAATGTGTATTGACTACACGAGCCTCAACAAGGCCTGCCCCAAGGACCCATTTGCTCTACCAAGAATTGACCAGGTGATAGACTCCACAGCCGGATGCGAGTTGTTGAGTTTCTTGGATGCATACTCAGGATATCACCAGATCAAGCTGAACCCGGCTGACAGATTGAAGACTGCCTTCATCACGCCGTTTGGAGCATTCTGCTACCTCACCATGACGTTCGGCTTGAGGAATGCCGGCGCCACCTTTCAGCGTTGCATGCAGAAGTGTCTCCTCAAGCAGCTCGGCCGGAACGCCCACGTTTACATGGACGACGTGGTGGTGAAGACAGAAAAGTGTGGAACACTGCTGGAAGACCTCAAGGAGACCTTTGAGAACCTGCGCCGGTTCCAGATCAAGCTCAACCCCGAGAAGTGTGTCTTCGGAGTACTAGCCGGCCAGCTGCTAGGTTTCCTGGTCTCTGAACGCGGCATAGAATGCAACCCAGTAAAAATCAAGGCCATCGAGAGAATGGAGGTACCCAGCCGACTGCTGGATGTGCAGAAGTTCACCGGCTGCTTAGCATCCATTAGCCGATTCATCAGTTGGCTGGGCGAGAAAGCTCTCCCCTTATACCAACTCATGAAGAAGACCACTTTTTTCGAGTGGAACCATAAGGCGAACGAAGCTTTTCACCAGTTGAAGAAGATGCTGACTACTCCACCCGTCCTGGCGGCTCCGACTCCTAAGGAACCTATGCTCCTGTACATCGCTGCCACCAGCCAGGTAGTCAGCACAGTCATGGTAGTGGAGCGCAAGGAGGAAGGCAAGGCGCTACCTGTCCATAGACCAGTATATTACCTGAGCGAGGTACTGTCGACCTCCAAGCAGAACTACCCCCACTACCAGAAGATGTGCTATGGCGTACACTTTGCCGCCAAGAAATTGAAGCCTTATTTTCAAGAGCATCCAATCACGGTGGTCGGCACGGCTCCACTTGCCGAGATCATCGGTAGCCGAGATGCTTCTGGTCGAGTGGCCAAGTGGGCCATAGAGCTGGCTCCTTACACCTTCTACTACCAGCCCCGCACCGCTATCAAATCACAAGCACTAGCCGACTTCCTCGTCGACTGGGCCGAGACCCAGTACCTGCCTCCAGCGCCTGACTCCACCCATTGGCGGATGCACTTCGACGGCTCCAAGATGCGCACCGGCTTGGGAGCCGGTGTCGTCCTCACCTCTCCTAAAGGCGACAAGCTCAAATATGCACTGCAAATCCATTTTGCTGCCTCCAACAACATTGCCGAGTACGAGGCGCTCATTCACGGGCTCCGGCTTGCCAAAGAACTTGGCATCCACCGGATCTTGTGTTATGGCGGCTCGGACTTAGTGGTCCAGCAGTCATCTGGCGACTGGGACGCGAAAGATGCAAACATGGCGAGCTACCGTTTCCTCGTGCAGCAACTCAGCGGGTATTTCGAAGGGTGCGAGTTCCTCCATGTGCCAAGAAACGACAACCACCAAGCAGACGCCTTGGCACGAATCGGCTCTACCCGCCAAGCAATACCATCTGGCGTCGCCCTTCAACGCCTCCTCAAGCCGTCTGTCAAGCCTTCACCAGAATCAGACTCCATTTTTGTGTCGGCTCCTCCCGGAGACGGCGGATCCGACTCCAGAGCTCTGGCAGACGGAACGGGGACTTTGGCGGATGACTCCAAAGCCGCCACAGTCGAGCCCGGCCCGGGGACTGCGGTGGCAGACTCGAAGATTCCAGAACTCGGCCCAAGGACCACGCCAGTCGGCCTAGGGACTTCATCAACCCAGCAAGCCGCTGTTGACTCCAACCCGCTGCCTCCCAGCCCAGCCGCCCTCGTCCAAGTCGCAGTTCTGGTAGTCGAAGAAATAGCAGCACCCTCATGGGCCCAGCCCATCCTCAAATTCCTGGTGAACAAAGAGCTACCAACTGATGAAACCTCAGCTCGGCAAATACAACGCCGGGCGGCAGCCTATACCATAATCAACAGAGAGCTGGTCAGGCGCAGCGTCACTGGTGTCTACCAGCGCTGCGTATAGCCAGAGCAAGGCCAGGCGGTTCTCAAAGACATCCATCAAGGCGAATGCGGCCACCATGCGGCTTCAAGAGCACTCGTCGCCAAAGCCTTTCGGCATGGTTTCTTCTGGCCGACTGCCTTGGAAGAGGCCAAGGAGTTGGTCCAAAAATGCAAAGGGTGCCAGAAGTTCAGCTCCAAGCCGCACCAGCCGGCTTCTGCGCTCAAGACCATCCCCAAAAATGCAATACCCTTGTCTATATATTTAAAAAGAAATTTGGGTGTAAAGTAATAGGATCATCATGGATTTGCCATGGGCCACGACCGAAGTGGCAACCCTGAGGAAGGCGCTGTCCGAGGCCAAAGACAAAGTGGCCAAGTTGCGCATTGAATGGGAGAAGCAAGAAGCCCGAGTAGGTGAGTTGGAGCAAGAGCTCGAGGCTATCACCAAAAAGCACGAGTCCATGGAGCTTGACTCTAAGACGCGAGAGTCCGAGCTCGCGCAGGCGCTTGAAAGCGTCCGGAGCGCCAAGGCCGAAGCGCACAAGGCCCTCCAGGAGATTGATGCGGTAAAGAAGATAGCAGCGGGTAAGGCATTCATTATGCAAAGCAAGCACGTGAAGGAGGCTTTCCTTTTTCTTACCTGAGTTCGGAGCTCTCCAGGAGCGTTTGCAGATCTTCCCCGCAGTGTACTGGATGCCGCGGAGTTTTACCGAGCTGGGGAGGGAAGCTCGACGGAGAAGTTGTTCTGGTCTCAGTATACTGGGACCGAACACCCCGTGCCCTTGAGCGACCAGCTGAAGCAGTTGGTCGAGCTTCACAAGGCGGCCGAACAAGCCATGAGGGGCCTTATAGTCCGGATGAGGCCTGGCGAGCCCCTGTCCGGCAGCTACTTTGGTCTGGTAAGGCGGCTCATCGACGCCTGACCACAGCTTGAAGTGATAAAGCGGTCCGTCTGCATCGAGGGTGCGCGCAGGGCTTTTGCCCGGGCGAAGGTGCACTGGGCGAAGCTGGACGCCATGAAGCTGGTGAAGGAGGGGCCGCCGGAGGGCAAGGAGCATCGCTTCCCCGAGATGTACTATGAGAGTGTCCTGAAGGGTTCCCGCCTTGTGGCGGATGAGTGTGCCAAGGATGTAAATTTTGAATGAACATGCACATGTGATCCTGTAATATGAAATGAGTTCATTTGCGCCATGCGACGCTTTTTTAATTTAAAATATTACCTTCTGTGCGGCCGTTTATAAAATCTGAGAGTTGGCCAGTCGTCGGCTTCTGCCCCCATGTAACTAGTACTGGGGTGTTCGGGATAAACCTGAGCACTCTTTACCCCAATTTTGGGTCCTTCAAGGGAGGTGTTCAATGCAACGAACTAGGCAATCGGACTATAATGCTTTATCACTCTCACTTAGCCATAGAAGTCTATAATTTTAAATTTTGGCGAAGCCCCTGGTATTCGGAAGGCCGAATTTGGGGCGCTATACACGCCTAAGCCGGACATGGCCGACTCCTCGCCCGAAGCAGAAAAAGTCTTTAAGGACTTGGTACCTCTCGAACGGCGACCAGTCTCTCGCCTTATCATGACAGTCAGTTTTCGGCTTTCTCTACTGAGGTGCTCGTCCGGAAGAACCGGGACACAATCGCAGTAGTTCTCCCACCGCTACCTTAGCCGATATAGCGGAACGTAAGGTACCAAAGCATGGGAGCCTGGCAAACCCAACATTTGACCAAAGACATGATTCGGAGTTGATGCATATAATGCTATAAGTTCGGGGTGCCGCACTGTCGAAAGTGTTCGGACTTCTTGCACCGTATTATGGGGTAAACGAAAGCCCCTGGCATACTGACCGTACCCGAACGTGCGGGTGCGGATTGTCGTAAATGGACATGTAAGAGAGAGAGAAAGCTTAAATAATGCAATGATAGACTAATGATATGCATTGTTATTTAAATAATACGTCGAAGCGTACTGGTACAAGTAGTGCAATAAGCAGAAAGTAGGACAATTCGAAATGTCCTATCCCAGGGCAAGCTGCGCATAGATAGTGAAAAACGAGTATATCAATTATTATTAGAGACCACCTGGGGGTTCCCATGTTCATCTTAGCTTCTTGCTGCCTTGGTTGTTGCTTCCGGAATGTGTCCGGCAATCATACTGCCAGCAAATGCTTCCAGAGAGTTAGGCCCAGAAAGAGAAAAGAAATGATAAAGGTATACAGCCCCTAGGGCGGTTAAGCCGCATTGCGGGACGTGCCCTGATCGTGCCCCCGCCTATGTCCATGGTATTTTCAGTGCGTAGTTATGTACGCGCGGCACAGATTTTGTCGCTTGACTGGGACTGGGACGGGGGCCGAATTGCTAGGTGAGCTCTGAACGTGCCAGGCGATCCTGTTGCAGCTAGTTCCGGACTCGCTTTAAGGTGTCCGGGGGCTGTGACGCCGAATTAGTGGTCTGCCTTAAAAGGCTGCTTTTGTGCTTCTGCTGCAAGGGCCGCACTGTGCTCTTCCGTGCGGAGCAAGCGTTCTGTGTTTCCATTTACCATTATGACCCCCCTAGGTCCTGGCATCTTGAGCTTGAGGTATGCGTAATGTGGCACTACATTAAATTTTGCGAATGATGTTCGTCCGAGCAGTGCGTGATAGCCACTGCAAAAGGGGACGATATCGAAGATTAACTCCTCGCTTCGGAAGTTGTCCGGTGATCCGAAGACCACTTCCAGTGTGATTGAGCCTGTGCAATGGGCCTCTACACCTAGGATGACGCCTTTAAAGGTGGTTTTGTTGGGTTTGATCCTCGAGGGATTGATACCCATTTTTCGCATTGTACCCTGATAGAGCAGGTTCAGGCTGCTGCCGCCGTCCATAAGGACTCGAGTGAGGTGAAATCCGTCGATGATGGGGTCTAGGACCAGTGCGGCGGATCCGCCATGATGGATGCTAGTGGGGTGGTCCCTGCGATCAAAGGTGATCGGGCAAGCAGACCATGGGTTGAACTTTGGGGCGACGGGCTCCATCGCATAGACGTCCCTTAGTGCACGCTTCCGCTCCCTCTTGGGAATGTGGGTTGCGTATATCATGTTCGCCGTCTTCACTTGTGGGGGGAACCCCTTCTGTCCTCCTGTGTTCGGCGGCCGGGGCTCCTCCTCGTCATCACTATGCAGGCCCTTGTCCTTGTTTTTGACATTTAACTTGCCGGCCTGCTTGAACACCCAGCATTCTCTGTTGGTGTGATTGGCTGGCTTGTCGGGGGTGCCGTGGATTTGACACGAGCGATCCAGTATGCAATCCAAATTGGACGGAGCCGGAGTACTTCTTTTAAATGGCTTTTTCCGCTGACCGGATCTAGAGCCTCTGAATCCGGCATTAACTGCCGTATCTTCTATGTTATCGCCGTTATTGCGGCGCTTTGGTCTGTTACGATGTTGCCTACCGTTGGCATCTTTGGTATCCGAAGTGCCCGGATTCCTTGATGTGTTGTTGCTGCGAGCCAGCCAGCTATCCTCGCCCGCGCAAAAGCGGGTCATGAGTGTTGTGAGGGCTGCCATAGATTTCGGCTTCTCCTGGGCAAGGTGGCGAGCCAGCCATTCGTCACGGATGTTATGCTTGAATGCCGCTAGGGCCTCTGCGTCCGAACAGTCGACAATTTGGTTTTTCTTAGTCAGGAACCGTGTCCAGAATTGTCTGGCCAATTCCCCTGGCTGCTGGGTTATATGGCTCAAGTCGTCAGCATCCGGTGGCCGCACGCAAGTGCCCTAGAAGTTGTCCAAGAATGCGTCTTCCAGATCCTCCCAACTGCCTACGGAGTCTGCTGGCAAGATGTTCAGCCAATGCCGAGCTGGTCCTTTGAGTTTTAGTGGGAGGTACTTGATGGCATGTAGATTATCGCTGCGAGCCATGTGGATGTGAAGGAGGAAATCCTCAATCCATACATCGGGATCTGTTGTGCCATCGTATGATTCGATATTTACGGGTTTGAAACCCTCCTGGAATTCATGATTCATAACTTCATCAGTGAAGCATAGGGGGTGTGCGGCGCCTCTGTGCCGGGCTATATCCCGACGCAGTTCGTATGAGCCTTGTCTACCGTATTCGGCCAGGCCAGATTTACTCTTGGTGTATCCGGCGTGATGATCATCGTCCCGTGTTGGCGCGCGTGCCCGTGACACGTATATTGACCTTGCGATTTTTGCCTTACTACCCAATACGTCTCGCAGGTCCCCTGTGTTGCCTCGGGCCTTAGTATTTTTGATTGAGTGGCGGCGGGGTGCAGGCTGAACTTCAGGCTGAAATGCCTCTCTGGCTCGGCCACGTAGTGGCCGGTCAGCCGCATCGTACACTGGTGAATGAGGTTTCAATGCTTCCTCCTCGAGGTGAGGTAGAAACCTGCGTTTTGGGTAACTTTTGGAGGGGCGCTCGAGTTCGTACTCCTCGGCCGCAAGGACTTCGGTCCATCTGGCTGCTAGCAAGTCTTGATCAGCTTGAAGCTGTTGCTGCTTTTTCTTCAGGCTATTTGCTGTGGCCATAAGCTGGCGCTTGAAGCGCTCTTGCTCGATTGGGTCCTCAGGCACGATAAATTCTTCGTCGCCGAGGCTCGCCTCGTCTTCGGAGAGAGGCATGTAATTGTCCTCCTCCGGTTCTCCATCTGCTGCTCGCTCTGGAGGGCTAGCTTGTTCGTCCTCCGGCTGTACATCGTGCTGGAGGGGATTGTTGTTGTCTCCGGCACTATCCGGAGTGTTATTATCTCCTGTGCCGATATCACTACTTTTGCTGTGGCGGGACTTAGAGCGGCGCCGCTGACGTCGGCGCTTGGGTTGCTTCTTGGAGGGGTCATCCTCCGCTGTCTTGCCGCCATTGCCTTCTTTAGGGGTGTCCACCATGTAGATGTCGTATCATGATGTGGCGGTCCAGCGCCCTGTGGGTGGTGGTTCCTGCTCATCTCCTGCATCATCGTCCATACCGTCGATGTCTTCGAAGTCGAAGTCGAGCATGTCGGTTAAATCGTCGACAGTGGCTACTAAGTGGGTGGTGGGTGGGCGGCGAATTTCTTCGTCGTACGCATCCCATTCTAGCCGGACATATTTCGGCCAAGGTTCTCCTGACAGGGAGAGGGACCTCAATGAATTTAGCACATCGCTGAAGGGCGAGTGCTGAAAGATATCCGCGGAGGTGAACTCCGTGATCGGCGCCCAGTCGGATTCGACGGGCACGGATGTAAGCGGCTCGGAGTCCGTGGACGGAGGTGAATCCAGTGATTCGGCGACACAGCTCTCGTAAGGGGTGAAGTCAGTATTCGGCTCCATCGCCACTGAGAGTGCGGTCTCCATGGCGGGGTCTATCCCTCCGCTCTCGGATGGCGCGATTTGCACCGGATTGACGGGCGGAGTAGTTGCAGATGCGGTCTCCCTAACACTGTCCGACGGCAGAGTTACGTCATGACTGTGCGGCGCACCTGACACGGGCTCGAATCCGTCGAAGATCAAGTCTCCGCGGACGTTGGTAGTGTAGTTTAAGTTTCCGAATCTGACCTAATGGCCAGGGGCGTAGCTCTCGATCTGCTCCAGATGGCCAAGCGAATTGGCCCGCAGTGCGAAGCCGCCGAATACAAAGATCTGTCCGGGGAGGAAAACCTCACCCTGGACCACAACGCTATCAATGATCGAAGGAGCCATCAAGCCTTATGGTGACGACACAGTGGAATTCTCAATGAAAGCACCAATGTCGGTGTCAAAACCGGCGGATCTCGGGTAGCGGGTCCCGAACTGTGCGTCTAAGGCGGATGGTAACAGGAAGCAGGGGACACAATGTTTACCCAGGCTGAGGCCCTCTTGATGGAGGTAATACCATACGTCCTGCTTGATTGTTCTTGATGATATGAGTATTACAAGAGTTGATCTACCACGAGATCGTAGAGGCTAAACCCTAGAAGCTAGCCTATGGTATGATTGTATATGTTGTCCTATGGACTAAACCCTCCAGTTTATATAGACATTGGAGGGGGCTAGGGTTACACAAAGTCAGTTACAAGGGAGTAGATTTTATCCGTATTGCCTAGCTTGCCTTCCACGCCAAGGAGAGTCCCATCCGGACACGGGACGGAGTCTTCAATCTTGTATCTTCATAGTCCAATAGTCCGGCCAAAGGATATAGTTCGGCTGTCCGGAGACCCCCTAATCCAGGACTCCCTCAACTGCCGAGGAGGGCTGCGACGACGTGGGGCGCTGGTGCTGCGAAGTGCGCGATGAAGAAGCGGCGTAGCTCCTCCCAGGAGGCCACAGAAGATTCCGGTAGACTGAGAAGCCAGGCACGCGGTATGCCAGTGAGGGCCATGGGGAACCCGTTTGCTATGACCTTGTCGTCGCCGCCTTCCACCCAGACAGCCTCCTCATACGCCTGGAATAAGCCTGACGGGTCTGCCGCGCCGTTGTATCGGGGCGGCAGGTCCGGCTTGAACTTGGGTGGCCATTGTACTCGCCACAAAACAGGGGTGAAGGCTCGGAGGTCCTCGGCGCCTCCGCGCATGCCGGTCGATCTAGCCGGAGGGGCGACGCTTGCCATGGAAGCCAAACGAAGAGACGAACCCCTACCTGGCGCGCCAGATGTCGGATTCGGGGCTCTACAGACCCTTGAGAGGTTCGAACACTGGGGTGCATATGAAGTGCTCCCTCTTCCCAACTTGCTGGCCCAATGATTCCACAGCCTAGATCGACGAACCCGAGGGACAAGAGGCACAACAGTTTACCCTGGTTCGGGCCACCTTGCGGTGTAATACCCTACTCCAGCTTTGTGGTGGATTGCCTCGAGGGGCTGGGGATGAACCAATATAGTGTGTGAACAGCCTCGGGAGGAGAGGCCTTCTTAAGCTCGATGAACTGGTGGGTGAGAGGATGGTCTGGTTGACCTGTCCCCCTCTATGGTGGTGTCTATGTCCTGTTTATAGTGGCCTTGGTCCTCTTCCCAAATGAAGGCGGGAAGGAATCCCACAACGGCCAATTTCAAAGGGAGACAACAAGTACAAGTTATCCTGACACAAGTAGTCTTCACCTGCAAAGGCTCTGGTGGTGACGCTGTTGTGGGATCCGTGATGACTTTCGTCCCGTCATCCTGGAGGTCTTGGTCTCGTTGCACCAATATGGAAACCTTTGCCTGATTCCTTGGGACTCCGTGCCCATGCTTGCCTCCATGGCACCAAAGGGGAAACTGGTACACTGCGCCCACCTGGCCTTGGTCGTCATGGCTCACATCATGTGAACCTCACGACGTGCACCTTGCATTGATATCTCCGCTCCTAGGGAGCCAACCTAGTGAGGCCGCCCCCCAGGGAGGTCTTGGTGTCGTCCGCCTCGCGAGGCTTGGCCCCTCGCGAGGGTCTTGAGTCATTGCTGCTGAAACTAGGCCGTATCGGGCCACCAACAGAGCCACTCCGTGGGACGCAAGCAGGCAAGTCTGGGTACCCCCGTTCCTAGGACGCTGACAGGGGAAGTCCTACTAGGACTCCAAACCTAGTAGGATTCGACCCCCCTTTCCTTCCAACAGACAGGGGGTAAGGGGAAAGGAGGGAGATGGAGAAGGAAAGAGGGGGGCCGCGCCCCTCCCCTTGTCCAATTCGGATTGGGGCAAGGAGGGCGCGCCCCACCTCCTGTGGCCTGCCTCCTCTCGTCCACTATGCCCCATTAGGCCCAATGACTTTCTCGGGGGCTTCGGGTAACCTCCCGGTACTCCAAAAAATCCCCGATCTTCTCCGGAACCATTCCGGTGTCCGTATATAACCTTCCAATATATCAATCTTTACCTTCGACCATTTCGAGACTCCTCGTCATGTCTGTGATCTCATCCGGGACTTCGAACAAACTTTGGTTATCAAAAACATATAACTCATAATACAAATCGTCATCGAACGTTAAGTGTGCGGACCCTACGGGTTCGAGAACTATGTATACATGACTGAGACACATCTCCGGTCAATAATCAATAGCGGAACCTAGATGCTCATATTGGCTCCTACATATTCTACGAAGATCTTTATCCGTCAAACCGCATAACAACATATGTCATTCCCTTCATCATCGGTATGTTACTTGCCCGAGATTCGATCGTCGGTATCATCATACCTAGTTCAATCTCGTTACCGGAAAGTCTCTTTACTCGTTTCGTAAGGCATCATCCCGCAACTAACTCATTAGTGACATTTCTTGCAAGGTTTATAGTGATGTGCATTACCGAGAGGGCCCAGAGATACCTCTCCAATACACATAGTGACAAATCCTAATCCCATTCTATGCCAACTCAACAAACACCTTCGGAGACACTTGTATAGCATCTTTACAATCACCCAGTTACGTTGTGACGTTTGATAGCACACATGGTGTTCCTCCGGTATTCGGGAGTTGCATAATCTCATAGTCAGAGGAATATGTATAAGTCATGAAGAAACCAATAGCAATAAAACTAGACGGTTATAATGCTAAGCTAACAGATGGGTCTTGTTCATCACATCATTCTCTAATGATGTGATCCCGTTCATCAAATGACAACACATGTCTTTGGTCAGGAAACTTAACCATCTTTGGTTAACGAGCTAGTCAAGTAGAGGCATACTAGGGACACTATGTTTGTCCATGTATTCACACATGTACTAAGTTTCCGGTTAATACAATTCTAGCATGAATAATAAACACTTATCATGATATAAGGGAATATAAATAACAACTTTATTATTGCCTCTAGGGCATATTTCCTTCAAGAGTTCCTTACTTTGATGGTACAAAAAATTTGCAAGTTGGAAGCATAAGATGAAAAGGCATATTCTTGGTCATAACCCCACCATTCGGGCTGTTGTTTGTATTGGCTTGCTAGGTGAATTCTCTAAGGATGCTAGAGAATCGGGTCGTGAAGGGACTACGGAAGAATTGAAGATGTTGCAATACAATGCTCAAGCTTGTGATATTCTCTTCAAGGGACTGTGCCCCGAGGAATTCAACAAAATCAGCTGCCTTAAGAATGCAAAGGAAATTTGATATGCATGAAGGTACCGAGTCCGTCAAGGAATCCAAGTTGGATGTGCTTCAAAGTCAACTTGACAAGTTCAAGATGAAGGACGGTGAAGGAGTCGTTGAAACGTACACTACTGCAGGATGCTGCTAACGCGACACTACGATTTGAGACCCTTCGAGAAACTGTGTGCGATGCCATAATCGCAAATGGTGATGTATGAAAACCGTCAGAAATGTGTAAAACGTTTGCGATGACGGATGCATCAAACACGGTTCAGGTTTTAGTTGCATGTGCAATGAAGGGCATACGGTTCATTTCAATGAACTGTTTGCGATGAGGAGGAACAAAAGAAACGGGCAGCCAGATGGAGGCGTGTGTGATACACAGCATACGGTTCACTTGGATGAACTGTTTGTGATTAGGAAACACAAAAGAAACGGTTAGCCAGATCAAAGGTGTGTGCGATATATGGCATGCGGTTCAATCAGATGAACTGTTTGCGTTGAGACATGAGAACAAAAACGGTTCAACTTAACAAGATGTGCGTGATACGCGCCAAACAACTCTGTAATCAGAAATGTGTCTGAAGACCGATAAGAACACAGACGGTTGCTGCTAATAAGACGTGTGTGTTGTGCGATGGGGTTGCATACAGAACAACAACATACACACACACACACACACTTATTAGGACATGCTTGCATAACCAAATTAAACATCCACTGACATAGGTGGCTACTACAACCATGGCATTTGCACACACCAAGGTAAACTGTTACATGCATAATTACATAGGTGGCTACTACACACATGACATTTCCACACACACCAATAAAGTAAACTATATATTACATGCATTATTAACTAGCATAAATGATCATCTGATCATCATCTACTTCTTGTGATGCTTGCTCTTCTTGTGGCTCGATCCGGGCTCATCGATTTGGGTAACGAGGCACTTCCTCATGTCAACGATCCGCCTGTGCATCTCCTAGCATGTGTACACGCTCTAGGTCGTGAACCTGAGGTGAGGTTCATCCAGTTGCCGCATCCAGGCCTTGTGCCAGGATAGGGGACTTCTTCTCTGGGCATCCTGCTTCATCTTTTCATAGTAGGGGTCGATGATGGCCGAGCTAGTTCGACCAGGGAGTCCTGCTGCGTGCTTCCCCAGACCCTGTAGTGGTCACGGATTTTGACAAGGTTCTTGCAGGCCAAGCCCATAACACTGGGCACTTTTACATCGTCTTTGGTATCCACCATGGCGAACTTGTAGTCGGTGCTGTTGACAAACCTGTTGAAACAGTCCCAAGGCCCTGTGGCCATGTAGTAGTGGTAGATGAGGACATGATGGCGCACACACAACTGGGCGACGACAACCTTCCAATCTAGGTCGGGACGACTAGCGGTGTACTGGAGGTCGATGCCGACCACCTTGTACTTGTCTCCAGCTAGCAAGTTCTCAACGTTGTTGATGTAGTCGTCCACCACGGCCGGGTCGATGGTGTACACCACCGAGAGATCCATCTCCCTCGCGTGGGTCTCCACTCTATGCTTGCCGAACTCCATTGGAGCGCCGCCGGACATCCCCTCTCTATGTGTCGTCGTGGGTGTACTTGTTGTGTTGTGGGGCGCGATCGAAAGGTTGAAAAGGCTAAGGTTATAATGGCCACGGGAATTAAAGGGGAAGCCGGACGGCCAGGAATATCGGCAGGCCCTGATGGCAGTTCTAATTTGCAGCGCGTAACTCCATCGTGCCGCACGTAACTGCATCTCGTGGCAACGCGTGTGGTGCAACCGCATGCATATGGGGCCCCCGACGTGATCGTGCGCACGCCCAACCGCTGGCAGAGCATGCGCGGAGGGACGCGAGCAGAGCGCTCCATGGTCGCCTAAAGGAAAAGTTGTCCACAAGCCGAGCGCGCCGACGGACGCGAGCAGAGCGCGCCAACGGACGCGACCGGGCGCGCCGCGGCGCCTAACGGCGAGCACAACACGCTGTGGCGCCTAACAGTGAGCAGAGCTTGCCGAGGGACGTGAGCAGAGGACGGCACAGTGATACGTGGAAAATAAGACGAACTATGCGAGCGATGTTGGAGACATCAAGCACGAATCAGATTAGAGTTGCGTGTGCGATACGTGGCAGACAGTTGATCCATCAGAGCTGTTTGTGATGGAATAAGCCATGTGTGTTGTGGGCAAATGCTTGCTGGTGTATAACCTTAAATTTAACCAAAAAAGTGTTAATGCATGTTACAAAAATTGTATAGGTGGAAACTATGTTCAAATACGACTCCAACGATATAATCTATGGCAACATGCATTCGTATTTTATTGGTTAATAAATCCTACTTATAAACCATGACGCGGGTATAATAGGTAATTAAATCGCAAACGTTTTTATAAACTGTACATGTACGTGTCCTCTCGTCCTCCTCACACACGTCTTGTCACCCCGCTGCCGCAGACGGCTTACAGCGCAAGCTTGCGCAGCGCGTCCCAATGCTTACCGGCCTGCTATAAAAACCCTCACGGCCAGCGAGTCTTGCGTCGCATTTTCCCCTTCCTCCCTGTAGCTTATCTCGTCTGCTTCTTCCACAATCGCCAATGGCACCGGTCCTTCATCGTCGCTCAGCCACTCCGCCGTCATCAGAGGACAACTCCAGCTGGGAGGCTACACCACAGCGGCGGCGCAGTCCTCGGCATAGTGTAGTGCGTGTGGCGTCCCTGTTGGGTGTGCGCGGAACACCCACCACACGCTCCGCCGCTGCTGCCCGTCGGCAGCTGTTGCCGGCCGCCGTTGCTGTCACACCACCGTCGAAAGCCAGGGCCATCTCCCGCTCCGCCGCCGCAGCCCGAAGGCGGGAGGTGGCCGTCGTGGCAGCCACCCCACTGCCTTCCACCGTGGCCATAACCCGCTCCACCACCGTGGCCCAAAGGCGGGAGGTGGTTGTCGTGGCCGCCACCCGGTCGACGGCCGCCATGGCCGCCAACCCACCGTCGACCACCGGGATCATCACCCGCTCCGCCACCGTCGCCCGAAGGAGGGGGCAGAGGTGGAGGTCCGCACGTGCGTCAGCGACCTTGTGCGCTACATCGAGTTCCTGCGGGAAGAGGAGGAGCGCCTCGTCGAGCATGCAAAGAGCCTTACCGCAGCTGTGGCCACAACACATGCCGACACAGAGGCGAGGAATCAGGAGATCTACAAGCAGTCCGTCTGCTTCGAGAGGGATCATCTGGAGCGGTAGTGGGTGTTCGAGCTGGCGAGCGTCGCTACACATGTAGCAGCAGCAGGCACCATATTGCATTTGTCCAGCTCGTCGGTAGGCTCCTCCTCCTCCTATGCCTCTTACTGAGTGCGCTTAGCAGAGGAGAGGCTGCCGGAAGTAGCACAAAGCCCCTCTGTGGTAGTAGTATTTAGGGGCTATTTTTTCAGTTCATCAGACTATAGATGTGTGGTCGAACTGTACAACGTACTTAAACTTAGCTAGTATATTTAGTTGAACTAGCTATTTCAGTGTGTGGTTGGCAAAAATTGGGGAGAAGTTTGGCCGGTTCAGCTATCGAGTTGAACTGTTTGTATAAATTAAGAACAACTACTTAATGTATGAATGAAATCTATGCTTAATTACGGAATTGTAGTTGCAAAAATTACATAGTGCTAATGATTTCTAGCTGCATATTTTGACAAATGGCAGTGTTACAAGGATTGAGAAATGGCAATGTTACTAGATCGACAAATGTAAATCTTTCCAGTTTGATAAATGGCAACATACCCAATATGACAGATGCAAATCTTACCAAATTGTTTGTACCTGTGCTACCTCTTGAGCATGCGTTGGTTTTCCCTTGAAGAGGAAAGGGTGATGTGATGACCCATAGGGGATCTATCATAGTCCTTTTGATAAGTAAGAGTGTCGAAACCAACGAGGAGCAGAAGGAAATGATAAGCGGTTTTCAGCAAGGTATTCTCTGCAAGCACTAAATTATCGGTAACAGGTAGTTTTGTGATAAGGTAATTGGTAACGAGTAGCAAGTGATAAAAGTAAATAAGGTGCAGTAAGATGGGCCAATCCTTTTTGTAGCAAAGGACAAGCTTGGACAAACTCTTATATGAAGGAAAGCGCTCCCAAGGACACATGGGAATTATCATCAAGCTACTTTTCATCACGTTCAGATGATTCGCGTTCGGTACTTTGATAATTTCATATGTGGGTGGACCGGTGCTTAGGTACTGTCCTTTCTTGGACAAGCATCCCACTTATGATTAACCCCCATTGCAAGCATTCACAACTACAACACAAGTATTAAGGCAAACCTAACCATAGCATGAGACATGTGGATCCAAATCAGCCCCTTACGAAGCAACGCATAAACTAGGGTTTAAGCTTCTATCACTCTAGCAACCCATCATCTACTTATTACTTCCCAATGCCTCCCTCTAGGCCCAAAGAATGGTGAAGTGTCATGTAGTCGACGTTCACATGGTACCACTAGAGGGATGACAACATACATCTCATCAGAATATCGAACGAATACCAAATTCACATGACTACTAATAGCAAGACTTCTCCCATGTCCTCGGGAACAAACGTAACTACTCAGAAAGCATATTCATGTTCATAATCGGAGGGGTATTAATATGCATATTGGATCTGAACATATGATCTTTCACCAAGTAAACCAACTAGCATCAACTACAAGGAGTAATCAACACTACTAGCAACCCACAGGTACCTATCTAAGGTTTGAATACAAAGATTGGATACAAGAGATGAACTAGGGTTTGAGATGAGATGGTGCTGGTGAAGATGTTGATGGAGATTGACCCCCTCCCGATGAGAGGATTGTTGGTGATGACGATGGTGATAATTTCCCCCTCCCGGAGGGAAGTTTCCCCGGCAGAACAGGTCCTCCGGAGCCCTAGATTGGTTCCGCCAAGGTTCCGCCTCGTGGCGACGGAGGTTCATCTCGTAAGCTTGCTTATGATTTTTTCTCAGACGAAAGACTCCATATATCCAAAGATGGGCATCAGAGGGCCACCAGGGGGCCCACGAGGCAGGGGGCGTGGCTAGGGGGGTAGGGTGCGCCCCCACCCTCGTGGCTGGTGGGTGGCCCCCTCTGGTGCTTTCTTCGCTTAGTATTTTTTATATATTCTGGAAATAACTTCAGTGAAGTTTCAGGACTTTTGGAGCTGTGCAGAATAGGTCTCTAATATTTGCTCCTTTTTCCAGCCCAGAATTCCAGCTGCCGGCATTCCCCCTCTTCAAGTAAACCTTGTAAAATAAGAGAGAAAAGGCATAAGTATTGTGACATAATGTGTAATAATGGTCCATGATGCAATAAATATCAATAGAAAAGCATGATGCAAAATGGACGTATCATGAAGCAGCAAAGTAGCATAAGTCTTTCCCTTAGTTTTTGAGAACCAAGGTATCAATCCAGTAGGAGACCATGCACGAGTCAGCTCGTATCTACACAAACAAATAAGAACCTTGCAACCAACGCGATAAAGGGGTTGTCAATCCCTTCACGGCACTTGCAAGAGTGAGATCTGATAGAGATAATAATAATAAGATAAATATTTTTGGTATTTTTATGATATAAATTAAAAGTAAAGATTGCAAAATAAAATAGATTGGAAACTTGTATGATGGAAAATAGACCCGGGGGCCATTGGTTTCACTAGTGGCTTCTATCAAGATAGCATAAGTATTATGGTGTGTGAACAAATTACTATCGAGCAATTGATAGAATTGAGCATAGTTATGAGAATATCTAGGTATGATCATGTATATAGGTATCACGTCCGTGATAAGTAGACCGACTCCTGCCTGCATCTACTACTATTACTCCACACATCGACCGCTATCCAGCATGCATCTAGAGTATTAAGTTCATAAGAACGGAGTAATGCTTTAAGAAAGATGACATGATGTAGAGGGCTAAACTCATACAATATGATATAAATCCCATCTTTTTATCCTTGATGGCAAAAATACAATATGTGGCGTTTCCCCTACTGTCACTGGGATCGAGCACCGCAAGATTGAACCCAAAGTGAAGCACTTCTCCCATTTCAAGAAAGATCAATCTAGTAGGCCAAACCACTGATAATTCGAAGAGACTTGCAAAGATAACCAATCATACACAAAAGAATTCAGAGAAGATTCAGATATTGTTCATAGATAATCTTGATCATAAACCCACAATTCATTGGATCTCGACAAACACACCGCAAAATAAGATTACATCGAATAGATCTCCAAGAGAATCGAGGAGAACTTTGTATTGAGATCCAAAGAGAGAGAAGAAGCCATCTAGCTAATAACTATGGACCCGAAGGTCTGAGGTAAACTACTCACACATCATCAGAGAGGCTATGGTGTTGATGTAGAAGCCCTCCATGATCAATGCCCCCTCCGGCGGAGCGCCGGAAAAGGCCCCAAGATGGGACCCCACGGGTACAGAAGGTTGTGGCAGTGGAATTAGGTTTTCGTGGTGCTCTCTGATGTTTTTAGGGTACGTAGGTATATATAGGAGGAAGAAGTAGGTCGGTGGAGCCACGAGGGGCCCATGAGGGTGGAGGGCGTGCCCAGGGGGTAGGCGCGCCCCCTGCCTCGTGGCTTCCTCGTTGGTTGCTTGACATCCACTCCAAGTCCTCTGGATCACGTTTGTTCCAAAAATCACGCTCCCGAAGGTTTCATTCCATTTGGACTCCGTTTGATTTTATTTTTCCTGTGAAACACTGAAATAGGCAAAAAAACAACAATTTGGGCTAGGCCTCCGGTTAATAGGTTAGTCCCAAAAATAATATAAAAGTGTATAAATAAGCCCATTAAATATCCAAAACAGAATATCTAATAGCATGGAACAATCAAAAATTATAGATATGTTGGAGACGTATCAAGCATCCCCAAGCTTAATTCATGCTCGTCCTCGAGTAGGTAAATGATAAAAACAGAATTTTTGATGTGGAATGCTTCCTAACATATTTCTCAATTTAATTTTCTTTATTGTGGCATGAATGTTCAGATCCAAAAGATTCAAGATAAAATTTTAATATTGACATAAAAATAATAGTACTTCAAGCATACTAACTAAGCAATCATGTCTTCTCAAAATAACATGGCCAAAGAAAGTTATCCCTACAAAATCATATAGTGTGGCTATGCTCTATCTTCATCGCACAAAATATTAAATCATGCACAACCCTGATGACAAGCCAAGCAATTGTTTCATACTTTTGATGTCCTCAAACTTTTTTAGCTTTTGCACAATACATGAGCGTGAGCCATGGACATAGCACTATAGGTGGAATAGAATGGTGGTTGTGGAGAAGACAAAAAAGAGAAGATAGTCTCACATCAACTAGGCATATCAATGGGCTATGGAGATGCCCATCAATAGATATCAATGTGAGTGAGTAGGGATTGCCATGCAACGGATGCACTAGAGCTATAAGTGTATGAAAGCTCAACAAAAAAACTAAGTGGGTGTGCATCCAACTAGCTTGCTCATGAATACCTAGGGCAATTTGAGGAAGCCCATCATTGGAATATACAAGCCAAGTTCTATAATGTAAAATTACCACTAGTTTATGGAAGTGACAACATAGGAGACTCTCTATCATGAAGATCATGGTTCTACTTTGAAGCACATGTGTGGAAAAAGGATAGTAACATTGTCCCTTCTCTCTTTTTCTCTCATTTTTTGGGCCTTCTTTTTTTTCTTTTGGCCTCTTTTCTTTATTTTATTTTATTTTTCGTCTGGAGTCTCATCCCGACTTGTGGGGGAATCATAGTCTCCATCATCCTTTCCTCACTGGGACAATGCTCTAATAATGATGATCATCACACTTCTTTTTACTTACAACTCAAGAATTACAACTCAATACTTAGAACAAAATATGACTCTTTGTGAATGCCTCCGGCAGTGTACCAGGATATGCAATGAATCAAGAGTGACATGTATGAAAAAAAGTATGAACAGTGGCTTTGCCACAAATATGATGTCAACTACATGATCATGCATGGCAATATGACAATGGTGAAGCGTGTCATAACAAACGGAATGGTGGAAAGTTGCATGCAAATATATCTCGGAATCACTATGGAAATGCCATAATAGGTAGGTATGGTGGCTGTTTTGAGGAAGGTATATGGTGGGTGTATGATACCGGCCAAAAGTGCGCGGTAATAGAGAGGTTAGGAAATTTGGAAGGGTGAGAGTGCGTATAATCCATGGACTCAACATTAGTCATAAAGAACTCACATACTTATTGCAAAAATCTATTAGTTATCGAAACAAAGTACTACGCGCATGCTCCTAGGGGGATAGATTGGTAGGAAAAGACCATCGCCCGTCCCCGACCGCCACTCATAAGGAAGACAATCAATAAATAAATCATGCTCCGACTTTATCACATAACGGTTCACCATACGTGCATGCTACGGGAATCACAAACTTCAACACAAGTATTTCTCAAATTCACAACTACTCAACTAGCATGACTCTAATATCATCATCTCCACATCTCAAAACAATTATCAAGTATCAAACTTCTCATAGCAATCAATGCACTTATATGAAAGTTTTTATTATGCCTAAAAGCAAATTACCATGCTGTTCCAAAGGACTCTCAAAATAATATAAGTGAAGCATGAGAGATCAATTATTTCTATAAAATAAAACCACCACCGTGCTCTAAAAGATATAAGTGAAGCACTAGAGCAAAAACTATATAGCTTAAAATATATAAGTGAAGCACATATAGTATTCTAATAAATTCCGAGTCATGTGTGTCCCTCTCAAAAGGTGTGTACAACAAGGATAATTGTGGTAAACTAAAAAGCAAATACTCAAATCATAAAAGACTCTCCAAGCAAAACACATATCATGTGCTGAATAAAAATATAGTTCCAAGTAAAGTTATCGATGAACAAAGACAAAAGAGGGGATGCCTTCCGGGGCATCCACAAGCTTAGGCTTTTTGGTGTCCTTGGATTTTACCTTGGGGTGCCTTGGGCATCCCCAAGCTCAGGCTCTTGCCACTCCTTGTTCCATAATCCATCAAATCTTTACCCAAAACTTGAAAACTTCACAACACAAAACTTAACAGAAAATCTCATGAGCTCCGTTAGCGAAAGAAAACAAAACACCACTTCAAGGTACTGTAATGAACTCATTATTTATTTATATTGGTGTTAAAATTACTTTATTCCAACTTTTCTAAGGTTTATAAACTCCATTACTAGCCATAGATTCATCAAAATAAGTAAACAACACACGAAAAACAGAATCTTTCAAAAACAGAACCGTCTGTAGTAATCTGTATCAAACGCATACTTATGGAACCCCAAAAATTCTAAAATAAATTTAGGGACGTGAGGAATTTATCTATTAATCATCTTAAAAAAGAATTAACTAAATATCACACTCCAATAAAAATGGCAGCAATTCTCGCGAGCGCTAAAGTTTCTGTTTTTTACAGCAAGATCAAAAAGACTTTCCCCAAGTCTTCCCAACGGTTCTACTTGGCACAAACACTAATTAAACACAAAAATCACAACCAAAACAGAGGCTAGATAAATTATTTATTAAATAACAGCAAGGAAAAATATTGGGTTGTCTCCCAACAAGCATTTTTTAAAGCCTTTTCGCTAGGCATAAGATTTCAATGATGCTCACATGAAAGACAAGAATTGAAGCACAAAGAGAGCATCATAAAACACGTGGCAAACATATATAAGTCTAACATAATTCCTATGCATAGGCATATTATAGGCAAACAAATTATCAAGGCAAGCAAAAACTAGCACAAGCAAGGAAGCGGAAAGAAACAATGGCAATCTCAACATAACGAGAGGTAATTTAGTAACATGAAAATTTCTACAACCATATTTTCCTCTCTTGTAGTAATTACATGTGGGATCATAAGAAAATTCAACAAAATAGCTATCACACAAAATATTTTCAACACGATCCACATGAATGCAAAGTTGAAACTCTTCCAAAATAGTGGGATTAACATTAACTAAAGTCATGACCTCTCCAAACCCACTTTTATCAAAAAATTCATACGATTGAACATTATACAAATATGTGGGATCTAAAGTTGACACTCTTCCAAACCAACTTTCAATAATATAGAAAACACTATTATCAATCTCATATCATGGGGCTTAAATAAATTTTCAAGATTGTAAGAAGAATCACCCCAATCATGATCATTGCAACAAGTAGAGGACATAGCAAAACTAGCATCCCCAAGCTTAGGGTTTTGCATATTATTATAAAAATTTACATCAATAGAATTTATACTATCATCATTGCAATCATGCTTTTTATTCAAAGATCCATCATGAATCACTCCATAACGTACTTCATCACAATTTTCAGATTCACGAATTTCAAGCAAAACTTCATAAAGATAATCTAGTGCACAAAACTCACTAGCAATGGGTTCATCATAATTGGATCTGTTAAAAAGATTAGCAAGCGGATGAGGATCCATAGATCTTAGGTTCTCTATTTAGCCATAAATAAATAACTATTCCAACCAAACGAGTAAACGAGCCAAGTAAGACATCAAAGAAAACAAAAATACGAACTGAAGAAGGGTGAATAAAACGGCAAGGGTGAAGTGGGGGAGAGGAAAACGAGAGGCAAATGGCAAATAATGTAATGTGAGGGATAAGAGTTTGTGATGGCTACTTGGTATGTCTTGACTTGTGCGTAGGTCTCCTCGGTAACGGTGCCAGAAATCCTTCTTGCTACCTCTTGAGCATGCGTTGGTTTTCCCTTGAAGAGGAAAGGGTGATGCAGCAAAGCAGCGTAAGTATTTCCCTCAGTTTTTGAGAACCAGTATCAATCCAGTAGGAGACCACGCACGAGTCACCTCTTACCTACACAAACAAATAAGAACCTCGCAACCAACGCGATAAAGGGGTTGTCAATCCCTTCACCGCCACTTGCAAGAGTGAGATCTGATAGAGATAATAATAAGATAAATATTTTTGATATTTTTATGATATAAATTGAAAGTAAAGATTGCAAAATAAAATAGATTGGAAACTTGTATGATGGAAAATAGACCCGGGGGCCATAGGTTTCACTAGTGGCTTCTCTCAAGATAGCTTAAGTATTACGGTGGGTGAACAAATTACTGTCGAACAATTGATAGAATTGAGCATAGTTATGAGAATATCTAGGTATGATCATGTATATAGGCATCACGCCCGTGACAAGTAGACCGACTCCTGCCTGCATCTACTACTATTACTCCACACATCGACCGCTATCCAGCACACATCTAGAGTATTAAGTTCATAAGAATGGAGTAACGCTTTAAGCAAGATGACATGATGTAGAGGGATAGACTCATACAATATGATATAAACCCCATCTTTTTATCCTCGATGGCAACAATACAATACGTGTCGTTTCCCCTACTGTCACTGGGATCGAGCACCGCAAGATTGACCCAAAGCTAAGCACTTCTCCCATTGCAAGAAAGATCAATCTAGCAGGCCAAACCAAACTGATAATTTGAAGAGACTTGCAAAGATAACAAATCATACATAAAAGAATTCGAAGAAGATTCAAATATTGTTCATAGATAATCTTGATCATAAACCCACAATTCATCGGATCTCGACAAACACACCGCAAAAGAAGATTACATCGGATAGATATCCAAGAAAATCAAGGAGAACTTTGTATTGAGATCCAAAGAGGGAGAAGAAGCCATCTAGCTAATAACTATGGACCTGAAGGTCTGAGGTAAACTACCCACACATCATCGGAGAGGCTATGGTGTTGATGTAGAAGCCTTCCGTGATCAATGCCCCCTCCGGCGAAGTGCCGGAAAAGGCCCCAAGATGGGATCTCACGGGTACAGAAGGTTGCGGTTGTGGAATTAGGTTTTCGTGGTGCTCTCTGATGTTTTTAGGGTACGTAGGTATATATAGGAGGAAGAAGTAGGTCGGTGGAGCCACGAGGGTGAAGGGCACGCCTGGGGGGGTAGGTGCGCCCCCTACCTCGTGGCTTCCTAATTGGTTGGTTGAGGTCCACTCCAAGTCCTCTGGATCACGTTTGTTCCAAAAATCACGCTCCTGAAGGTTTCATTCCGTTTGGACTCCGTTTGATATTCTTTTTCTGCGAAACACTTAAATAGGAAAAAAAGCAATTTGGGATGGGCCTTCGGTTAATAGGTTAGTCCCAAAAATAATATAAAAGTGTATAAATAAGCCCATTAAACATCCATAACAGAATATATAATAGCATGGAACAATCAAAAATTATAGATACGTTGGAGATGTATGAACGTGGTTGCATACGGGTCATCCAGAACAACCGTTTGCGTTGAAGATTCTAGTAAATCTTGCGCTGCTCTCACTTTGCATACGGGTGTTCTATCTAAATCGTTTGCGATCAAGAGCTGCAGAAATCCTGCTCGGCACATTTTCTCTTGGCTTCCTCGGGAAGCTGTAAGTTTGCATACGGGTGTTCTCACTAAAACGTTTGTGATGAATGTTTTATATTTAAAAAGGGAATTAAACTGTGGCTTGGGCGCCATTAATGGAGAGGACGCGAGCAAGGTGGGCGGCCATGGAAATCAAAGGGCTCGCTTCCCAATGAGCCTACGCAGCATACAGCTCGCACGCTTCCCGGTGAGCCTGCGCACTCGAGGAAAGCTTGTACACCTCTCGGTCAGCCTGTGCACTAGACGGCACTCGCACGCCTCCCGTTCAGTCAAGGTCAAGCAGCTGTCCGCACGGCACCTCCTACAGCCATTAAAACCAAGACACGTGGCGTCACATGAATGGTTAACAGAATCTTGAATTTACTAGAATTTAAAAACCAGGCATCTCAATGTTTTGCCGGCAATCAACGGTTCCTTGGTGTTTGAAATTCATGCCCATTTCTTTCATGGGACCTAAGCATGCACCCAAGGACACATATTTGATTTTTCAACCAATTTATATGCACAGGAGCATGTTCATGTAGTTCAAATTTGAATTATGCACATAAAATGCACTGAAAACTCAGTTAATGCATAAAAATGGATAAACGAACCCTGAAAAATCACAAAAATTCACACAACACTCATGTCGTTCTATGTTGACACGAGAAAAAAATTGAAAGCAATAATAGGCAATGGATATCGTTTCGTCCCCAAAGGTGGGGCGTTCCCTACTGAAAACCATCATGCTTGTTGTGAGAAGCTCCAGTTTGTGAGAAGCATATACCCAAACCTACCCCAAATGGGACATAATTTGTACCACGACATGTTGATGCTGCTCCATGATAGCATGCCAAGTTTCATGAATATCAGACGAGTTTTGGATTTACTAGAATTTAAAAACCAGGCATCTCAATGTTTTGGCGGCAATCAACGGTTCCCCGGTGTTTGAAATTCATTCCCATTTCTTGCATGGGACCTAAGCATGCACCCAAGGACACAGATTTGATTTTTCAACCAATTTATATGCACTGGAGCATGTGCATGTAGTTCAAATTTGAATTATGCACATAAAATGCATTGAAAAATCAGTTAATGCATAAAAATGTCCAAATGAACCCCGAAAAATCACAAAAATTCGCACAACACTCTTGTTGTTCTATGTTGACACAAGAAAAAAAATTGAAACCAATAAGAGGCAATGGATATCGTTTCGTCCCTAAAGGTGGGACGTTCCCTACCAAAAATCATCATGCTTGTTGTGAGAAGTATATACCCAAACCTGCCTCAAATGGGACAAAATTTGTACCAGGGCATGTTGATGCCACTCCATGATAGCATGCCAAGTTTTATGAATTTCAGACGAGTTTTGGATTTACTAGAATTTAAAACCCAGGCATCTCAATGTTTTGCCAGCAATCAACGATGCCCCGGTGTATGAAATTCATTCCCATTTCTTGCATGGGACCTAAGCATGCACCCAAGGACATACATTTGATTTTTCAACCAATTTATATGCACTAGAGCTTGTGCAGGTAGTTCAAATTTGAATTATGCACATAAAATGCATTGAAAACTCAGTTAATGCATAAAAGTGTCCAAACGAACCCTGAAAATCACAAAAATTCGCACAACACTCCTGTTGTTCTATGTTGACATGAGAAAAAAAATTTGAAAGCAATAATAGGCAATGGATATCGTTTCTTCCCCAAAGGTGGGACGTTCCATACCGAAAACCATCATCCTTGTTGTGAGAAGCTCCGGTTTGTGAGAAGCATATACCCAAACCTGCCCCAAATGGGACAAAATTTGTACCACGTCATGTTGATGCTACTCCATGATAGCATGCCAGGTTTCATGAATTTCAGACGAGTTTTGGGTTTACTAGAATTTAAAAACCATGCATCTCAATGTTTTGGTAGCAATCAACGGTGCCCCGGTGTTTGAAATTCATTCCCATTTCTTGCAATGGACCTAAGCATGCACCCAAGGACACAGATTCGATTTTCAACCAATTTATATGCACTAGAGCATGTGCATGTAGTTCGAATTTGAATTCTGCACATAAAATGCATTGAAAACTCAGTTAATGCATAAAAATGTCTAAACGAACCCCAAAAAATCACAAAAATTCACACAACACTGCTGTTGTTCTATGTTGACACAAGAAAAAAATTTGAAAGCAATAAGAGGCAATGGATATCGTTTCGTCCCCAAAGGAGGGACGTTCCCTACCGAAAACCATCATGCTTGTTGTCAGAAGCTCCGGTTTGTGAGAACAATATACCCAAACCTGCCCCAAATGGGACAAAATTTGTACCACGCCATGTTGATGCCGCTACAGATAGCATGCCAAGCAGATGAGTTTTGGATTTACTAGAATTTTAAAACTAGGCATCTCAATGTTTTGCCGGCAATCAACGATGCCCCGGTGTTTCGAATTCATTCCCATTTCTTGCATGGGACCTAAGCATGCACACAAGGACACATATTTGATTTTTCAACTAGTTTATATGCACTGGAGCATGTGCATGTAGTTCAAATTTGAATTATGCACATAAATGCATTGAAAACTTAGTTAATGCATAAAAATGTCTGAACAAACCCCGAAAAATCACAAAAATTCGCACAACACTCCTGTTGTTCTATGTTGACACTCAAAATATTTTGAAAGCAATAAGAGGCAACTGATATCGTTTCATCCCCAAAGGTGGCACGTTCCCTACCGAAACCATCACGCTTGTTGTGGGAAGCTCTGGTTTTTGAGAAGCTTATACCCAAACCTGCCCCAAATGGGACAAAATTTGTAACACAGCATGTTGATGCCGCTACATGATAGCATGCCAAGTTTCATGAATTTTAGACGAGTTTTGGATTTACTAGAGTTTAAAAACCAGGCATGTCAATGTTTGCGGCCGAGTGACAGAGGCAGGGTGTTTGAAATTCATTCTCATTTCTTGCGTAGGACCTAAGCACACAACCGAGGACAGATATTTTATTTTTCAATAAGTTTATATGCACTGGAGCATGTGCATGTAGTTCAAATTTGAATTATGCGCACAAACTGCCTGGAAAACCCAGTTAATGTATAAAAATGTACAAACGAACCCTGAATCATTCTAGTTTTTTTGACGACACACCTATAGTTGCATGTTCAACGCAGATATAAGTTCTAACAATTCAAACACCATCCTTTGTAGCTGTGACCCCATTGCGTAATTCAAATGATCAAGACGATAAATCAAGTAGATCGCACACAGTTTATTATCACCAACCGTGTGAGATGCAGCACAAAATATCTTGGAGCACCGTGGGTGTATAGTACGCCCATGGCTTACTAGAGAAGGTGCGTCGGCTACAGTCCACAGCGCGCCAGTTCTGAATAAGGGACCGTGTCCAATCACACTTTGCACACCAGTTATTTTGGCTGAAGCGATTCCAAATTTTCGGCTTCCGCGGAAATATCTACCTCCCCACCCCCTTTACCAAAATCCACGTTTCCCCTCTTTCCGCCTTCCTTTCTAAGTTGAAACCTTCACTCCTTGCTTGCAGCACCACCGCCTCCTCGCCAGCGACCCTCCTTCACGCTCCTCGGCCTCGCCTATCCAGGCAGGTATTCCACACCCGACCCCCATCCTCCTCCTCCTTCCACATCCCATATGCCCCTATCGTCGGCATGAGTGCGACACCTTCCACCCAAATCACCAACCCCTCCAGCAAATAAGCGATGGTCTAAGCCATGGTGCACGCAGTATAGCCAGGACCTCAAGGAGCATTTGGCAGCGGAGAAGCAAATCGCGGCCGCACGCGTGGATGAGGTCGTGATGGCTGCCATTCGTGCTGACCCCTAGATCTTGAAGGAGCACCTTGCCATTTTCTAGCTACGCCGGTTATGCATGCTCAATTACCTGTTGCGTGTGCTGCTCCAGCCTTTCCTTCACAAATTCTAGTGAATTGTGCTATCTAATTTTACCATGCAATCTGTTGCTCTAGTGTATATGTTCTATATGTCATGCAGTGTGGTGCTCACTTATTAACTGTTTTGTTAATTAGTTGTCGTCTTAGGTTAATTGTTTGGTTCAATTCTGCAAATGTCATGTTCAATTCTCCAGGCTGCAATTTTGTATTGTCTTCCATGTGAGAAATAAATCGAATTTACGTTTACAAAATTGTGAGTGCATTCTGTTATTGTATACCATGTGAGGAATAAATTGAATTTGACTGTAGTAAATACAAGAGAAACAAATACAATTGCTACAATTGGTTGTAGTTAACTGTTTGGTTAACTATCTGATCTTCTATTAAGAGTATGTTATATTGTGCAATGTGGTGCTCAGTTAATGTTTGGTTCATTTGTTGTGGTGTTTAGTTAACTGCTTGGTTCAATGTTATATAGTGCAATGTGGTGCTCAGTTAATGTTTGGTTCATTTGTTGTGGTGTTTAGTTAACTACTTGGTTCAATTCTGTGATGCGATGTCCAATTGTCGTGGGTAGAATTTTGTATTGTTGTGCATGTGAGGAATAAATCGAATTTGGCTGCACTTAATACATGAGAAACATATACAAGTGCTACATTTCCTAGTTCTTAATCATGCTTGGTTTGGATAAATGGGTTTTACCTATGGCTTGAATTAATCTGATGAATCTGCGATGCGATTATTTTTCATCAACATATTTTACTGATAGCATGCGAACCCTTACTTAACCTGATGACTAACTACCTTATATGTGTTGCAGGGAAACAATGGGAAGCACTGAGGTTTACAATCGAGGTTAGCACGTGCATGGTCCGTTGTCTAATAGCACATTATTGTGCAATTGCAGGAACCATTCTAATATTTAGGTTTTTAACAATTTGGTCTTGCACATGTAGGTCCTGCTGTCAGAGGTTTTGACCCACCGTTCGACCCTTTTTGCATAGGGGGAAATGATTTGTCCATGAATACCAGTCAAGTCAAGAAACTCGGAAAGATTGTTAGGATAAAGAAATTAGCGACAAAAAACAACAAGAACTTTGTCTGCACAATGAACAAGACATCAGTTCACTACAGGATGGTACTAACTATTATACCTTACCTTTTTATTCCTTTGCCCCATTTCTAATATAGAGAAGATATTTATGCACATCCTTGTTTTCAGGCTTTCCAAAGCAGTTGACTGATGATTACCTCTCAAACCACCTGTATGGTCAGGAGGTGAGGAAGGTATTCATACAACACCCATAGTTCAATATTGACGTGTTCCTGAAGAGGACAAAGGATGGACGGTCAATCATGCACAGGCACTGGCCTAAAATTACAAAGACCTTCAACATCAATGAAGGCTCAATATTCGCCTTCTGCTTCAACAGTTTTCTAGGTGAGATAGATCTGTCTATGTACCGTCTATGATGCTAATTTCAAAAGGTTATAGATGTTGCATGGGAAACTTGGTCCTGGTGTAGTTGTGTAATGGGGTAGCTGAGTGTTGAAGCTATATGATGTTGTACTCTGATGTATTTCAATTATGAAATGAAATATATTGTGTGCTTAATATGAACTGTCAATTAGATTAATAAATGGAATATGAATAATCGGATAATTAGCCTGCTAATTGGGTTTTGCTATTGCAAACGGTTATTAAAAAAATACCATGGGCGATGGCCTCAGGCAACGCACACAGTTTCTAGGAATAAACCGTGTTGGATCAATGAACAATCACACACGACTTTCTCTTGAAAACTGTTTCCGTTAGGCCACCTTGCGCAAACGTTTACCACATGAAAACTTTGTGTGATGGACAACCTTTGCCACACAGTTTCTTCCACGGGCCGTGTGTGATATATTCAATAACGCAAGCGGTTTAATGGGAAAAATTGTGTGTGATGTACCTATGAACAAAAATGTTTTCCTTCGAGCGACTGTGTGGGATTGTCGGAGTAAATAGCCATGGGTAGCCTAGCCGGCTTCCCCTGGCCCTTCTGAAAAAATTACGAGCCCGTCCGGCTCTCGAGAATCCAAGACGTGGGGCCGCCTTCCCCTAGCTGGCTGTCACCCAGGCCGGCTTCCGGAAGGCGCCCCGCCTTTAGCCCTCAGGAAGAAAGCCGTGGGAGGGCCGACTTCGAGAAGCCGGCCGCGAGAAGGCCGACTCCAAGAAGCCGGATCCCATAAAGCGGTCGAGACCGTACCCTCAAAGTTTGCATCCACCTAGCGGCGATGAGATGGGGCGTGGCTACAGTGAAGCCTGCCACCCCCGAATCCCGGAGCACGCCTGGCACAGTGCGCCGTACGGAGTGGCCATGACCCGTCCGGCGCGGCACTGTTGTCATGTTGACCCTGATGTCATCCACGACGGGCTACCAGTACGGCCCACGGGCGGTGGGCCCCTTCGGGCAGAGAGACACCCGAAGGCGGCCTGGCCTCCCCCAGTCGGCCCGAGACGGGGCCGGCTCCCCGCAGCCGGCTCGCTTCCGCTCTCGAAGAAGACGCCCCATTAAGGAGACAAGACGCGGTGAGGCTACAGTAATCGCCCGCCGGACGGCGGCACTGTAGCCACGCTTACCTCGACGAAGCCCTCGTCATCAGGATGAGGCAACAGTAACCAGCCATCGACAGGACCCTTGGCAGTGGGGCATGTCTGTTGCCACGGAGTTGGTAGCCGGCGGGACCCACCAGCCGGCGGGCCCCAGCGGTCGGCGCAGAAGCCGGCGAGCGCGGTCACAGACGGCTGGGCCCCGCGCCCAGTAGGATTACCATTGTACCCCCGGGGGGTAGGCCTATATAAACCCCCCGGGGCACCCATGCAAAGGGTTGGACCCCCAGCTAGTCCTAGACACCACACAAGGAGAAGAAGCAGGCTAGCCGTGTCCTTCTTCCTCCTCCCACCAAACAGCTCAAGGAGCATTGTGTAGCTACTTGTTCATCTAGTGATCATGCGGAGACCCCGCAGAGCAGCAGTAGGGGTGTTATCTCCACGAAGAGCCCCGAAGCTGGGTAAGATCCGCCGGCGTGCATGTCTTCGCCTTATCCCGTTTCCAGGCACCGGCGATGTCTTACTGGCTGCCACAATGATAAGCCACCCGTTGGCATATGTCGCACCTACCACCCAACATTTGGCGCCCACCGTGGGGCCAGGTGCACCATCGTCCGGAGACCTGTTCTGGACGGGAACCCTCTTCCTCCCCACGACGCGCTGCAAGGCGTCACCAGCTTCTGCGCGGCGAGCGGCCTCGCCGATCTCCTCGACGAAACCCTCATCTCCGACGAGCTCGCCTCCGATGCGGGCACCGACCACCTCGCCAACCTTCTCGGTCAGCTCCATGTCTCCAGCGAGCCCGCTGCAGACCTGGAGTCGGTTGGCTCCACCGACCCGATGCCTGTCGACTCCGACACGGCCTCCTATGACACCTTCCCCACCAATGTCACGATCTACAACGACCCGCTTCCTCGAGCTGACGGCTGCGATGCTGTCACCACCGAAGTGATGGTTGTTGGCCACGACGGCCCGGACGACGAGAGTGCCCACGACTTGTCCACCCCCTCCCGGCCAATGCCGACGACGAAGCACTAGAGGCACGCCGCCTCGCCCTCCTCGCAGAGGGCCGGAGGCTGGCCTCCGTGAAACGCCTCACTGAGGCCTATCAGCGCGAAGCTGACCACGCCGCCTTCGGCACGCCGGCCCCGGGCGGGCCAAGCCGGGCCGGCCTTGTCAAGCAATGCGGCGCCATCATCGCCGACACGCTGGGAGTCGACCGCCCGGTCTATGCCACTCCGCTCGAGAACTTGCGTGCTGCCCAGGCGGCCGTAGACGAGTTGGACGGCTTGGAGGCCGAAGACCTCCCCCACATGACTCGGCGCATCCAGCAACTGATTGACGCAGCCGCGCAGCGACATGAAGCAGACGCCCGCGCGGGAAGCCATCCCCCGCGCCGAGATCACGGCGCGACGTCCCGTACGCCGGCTACGAGCAACACCCGCGCGCGGCACGAGAAAGAGCCGGCTGCCAACCGCAGCTGGACCCGAATCTCCATCGAGCGAGACGCGGACGGCCATCCTCGAGCCATGGAATGGTGGGGCAACCCGTCTCCGCCTCGACCCCGTGGAGAGAGATATCCCACCCCGCCGCCAGTGGCGCACCCGACTCTCAGCGGCCGACTAGGTCGCCGCGAAGGAGTCGGCGAGAACGACGCCCGCCATCGGATCGACCGCTTGGCGCGATCCCTGGCGTTGGAAGAAGAAGACGATGTCGGCCCGCCTTGTTTCGGCCCCCGCATTCGCGACGAGCCTTTCCCCAAAGGGTTCTCGCTCCCAAGAGACACGCCCAAGTACAACGGCTCCGTGAAGCCGAAAGATTGGCTAATCAACTACTCCACGGCGGTCAGCATAGCCAACGGCAACCGGCGCGTTGCCGTGAAGTACGTGCCCCTCATGCTGCAAGGCACGGCGCGAACCTGGCTCAACAGCCTCAAGCCTCTCAGCATCAACAGCTGGCTAGATTTCACCGAAGCTTTCATCCGCAACTTCACCAGCACCGACAAGCGGGCTCCCAAGCCCAGACAGCTCTCCTTGTGCGTACAAGGCCCCGCCGAGTCCACTCGCGACTACCTCACGCGTTGGGACGAGCTCCGCAATTTTTGCGAGGGGGTGCACGAGGTGCAAGCCATAGAGTACTTTACAGCCGGATGCCGAGAAGGCACCCTCCTCAAGCACAAGCTCCTCTGCGACGAGCCGGCTACCCTCGATGAGCTTCTGGACATAGCGGACAAGTACGCCACCGCCGATTCCTCGATGAAGACCGAGCTTCGGGTAGATGCGTCCGGAAAGGTACTCCACCCGGCGCCCAAGACGCCGGCTGGGGATTCCGGCCGACGCCCCCACTCGAACGACCACAAGCGCAAGGGCCCCGCGCCGCCTCCCTCCAGTCGGCAGGTGGCCACAGTTGAAGACGTGCCGCCTGAAGGGCGGCCCGCGCCCAAGAAACCCAAGGGCGGTCGACCGGCTTGGCAGCCGGCTTTCTCCTATGAGCAAACTCTCGACGCCCCGTGCAAGTTCCACAGCGGCGCGAAGCCGTCCAACCACACAACCCGGAAGTGCCATTGGCTCATCCGAATCTCCAAAGGCGAGGGGCTCGCGCCGCCTCCGCCTGCCGGCCCTCCGCCTCCGCCTCCGCCGCCTCCGGCATCTCGGCCCGCGGTCGGAGCCGTGCATGACGAGTTCCCTGACGAGCAAACAACCTACATCATCTTTACTAGCCAGCCCGAAGACCGGCGCAGCAAACGCCGAGAGCACCAGGAAGTTAGCGTGGTCGCTGCCGACCCCGCCAGACACATGCATTGGTCAGAAAATCCCATCAGCTGGAGCCGGGCCGACCATCCAGAGGTGATGCCGTCTCCCGGTTCTTATGCCCTGGTCCTGGAAGCCACCCTCACGACGGACAGACGCGCTGCCCGCTTCTCCCGTGTGTTGATAGACGACGGGAGCAGCATCAACATCCTGTAGCGTGACACCTTGGAGAAGCTAAACGTCAAGTCGAAGCAGCTCATGCCTACTCGGACAATGTTTCATGGAATCGTACCCGGCTTATCCTGCGCCCCCATTGGCAAGATCAAGATCGATGTACTTTTTGGGGACAAGGAGCATTTCCGCCCGGAAGCGATCTGGTTTGAAGCGATCTGGTTTGGGGACCTGGAGAGCCCTTACCATGCATTGCTTGGCCGACCTGCCTTGGCCAAATTCATGTCAGTTCCCCACTATGCATACCTCAATATGAAGATACCAAGCACCAAAGGCGTCATCACCGTAGCCGACGATTACAAGAAGTCCTCTGAGTGCGCGGCAGCCAGCAGCCGGCTGGCCGAGTCCCTTGTGATTGCCGCAGAAAAGAAGATGTTGGACCGAGTCGTTGCCATAGCCGCCAAGCAGTCGGCCGTGTCCCCCGACCCCAAGGAGCACGATGCTCAAGGATCCTTCCAGCCGGCCAAGGAGACGAAGAAGATGCCTCTGGACCCCGAGCATCCAGAGAGGTTTTCCGTCATCGGGGCAAACCTGAACTGCAAATAGGAAGGCGAGCTCGCCGATTTCCTCCGTGAGAAACGGGACATCTTTGCATGGTCCCCCAAGGACATGCCGGGTGTTCCGAGGAAATTCGCCGAGCACCAACTACACGTCCGAGAAGACGCAAAGCCAGTCAAACAACCCCTCCGCCGACTGTCGGAGGAGAAGCGCAGGATTATGGGAGAGGAGATAGCCCGGCTTCTGGTAGCCGGCTTCATTATGGAAGTTTTCTTTCCAGAATGGCTTGCCAACCCGGTCCTTGTGCTAAAGAAGAATAACAACTGGCGCATGTGTATAGACTACACGAGCCTCAACAAGGCCTGTCCCAAAGATCCTTTTGCCCTGCCAAGGATTGACCAAGTGATAGACTCCACAGCCGGATGCGAGCTGTTGAGTTTCTTGGATGCTTACTCCGGATATCACCAGATAAAGTTGGATCCGGACGACCGCCTGAAGACCGCCTTCATCACGCCATTTGGAGCCTTCTGCTACCTGACTATGACATTCGGCTTGAGAAATGCCGGTGCCACTTTTCAGCGTTGCATGCAGAAGTGCCTTCTCAAGCAACTCGGCAGAAACGCTCACGTTTACGTGGACGACATCGTGGTGAAGACGGAGAAGCGCGGCACCTTGCTGGGAGACCTCAAGGAAACGTTTGAGAACTTACGCCGGTTCCAAATCAAGCTCAACCCCGAATGCGTGTTCGGAGTGCCAGCCGGCCAGCTCCTAGGCTTCCTGGTCTCCGAACGCGGCATCGAATGCAACCCGGTGAAGATCAAGGCCATCGAGAGAATGGCGATCCCCACCAAGCTTCGAGACATTCAAAAGTTCACCGGGTGCTTGGCCTCCTTGAACCGCTTCAATCAGCCGGCTCGGAGAGAAAGCTCTCCCCCTCTATCGCCTCATGAAGAAGAGCACTCACTTCGAGTGGAACGACCAGTCCGACCAAGCTTTTCACGAGCTGAAGAAGATGCTGGCCACGCCGCCTGTCCTCGCAGCGCCGACTAAGAAAGAGCCCATGCTCCTTTACATCGCCGCAACCAGCCGGGTGGTCAGCACCGTCATCGTAGTCCAACGCCCAGAAGAAGGCCGAGCCCAGCCGGTCCAAAGGCCGGTGTATTATTTGAGCGAGGTGCTGTCCGCCTCAAAGCAGAACTACCCGCACTACCAGAAGATGTGTTACGGCGTGTACTTCACCGCCAAGAAGCTGAAGCCCTACTTTCAAGAGCATCCCGTCACGGTCGTATGCACCGCCCCGCTGGCCGAGATCATAGGCAGCCGGGACGCATCCGGCCGGGTGGCGAAATGGGCCATCGAGCTGGCCCCTTACATAATCTTCTACCAGCCCCGCACCACCATCAAGTCCCAAGCACTGGCCGACTTCCTCGTCGACTGGGCCGAGACCCAGTACCTGCCGCCGGCTCCCGACTCCACCCATTGGCGCATGCACTTCGACGGGTCCAAGATGCGCACCGGCTTGGGAGCCGGCGTCGTCCTTACCTCTCCCAAAGGCGACAAGCTCAGATACACGCTACAGATCCACTTTGCCGCCTCCAACAACGTGGCCGAGTACGAGGCGCTCATACACGGGCTCCGGCTTGCCAAAGAACTCGGCATTCGCCGGATCCTATGCTATGGCGACTCGGACTTGGTGGTCCAGCAATCATCCGGTGACTGGGATGCCAAGGACGCAAACATGGCGAGCAACCGCTTCCTGGTTCAACAACTCAGCGGATACTTTGAAGGATGCGAGTTCCTCCACTTACCGCGAGCCGACAACGAGCCAGCCGATGCCCTGGCTTGAATAGGCTCCACTCGGCAAGCAATTCCAACCGGCGTCGCTCTACAATGCCTCCTCAAGCCGTCCATCAAGCCGTCTCCAGAGTCCGACTCCATCTTCGTGCCTCCTGACCCCGATGTTGCCGGGTCCGGCTCGAAGAACCTAGCAGGCGACCCCGAGACTCCCGCAGCCGGCCCGGGGACTTCGGCAACCGGCTCGGGGACTGCCACACCCGGCTCGGGGACTGCGGTAGCCGGCCCGGGGACTGCACCAGCACAACAGCCAGCGACCGACTCTAGCATCTCACCACCCAGCCCGCCCACCCTGGTGGCGGTAGCCACTTTGGCAGTAGAAGAAGTCACGGCTGCATCATGGGCTCAGTCTATCCTCAACTTCCTAGTAAACCAAGATCTGCCGGCTGGCGAAACAGAAGCAAGACAAGTCCAACATCGAGCCGGAGCATACACAATCGTCAACAGAGAACTAGTCAAGCGCAGTGTCACTGGAGTTCTCCAGCGATGCGTCGAGCAAGAGAAGGGCATTGCAATCCTCAGAGAAATTCACCAAGGAGAATGCGGCCACCATGCGGCCTCAAGATCACTTGTCGCCAAAGCCTTCCGCCATGGTTTCTTCTGGCCGACTGCTTTGGATGACGCCAAAGAATTAGTTAAACATTGCAAGGGGTGCCAACTCTTCAGCTCCAAGCAACACATGCCGGCTTCGGCACTCAAGACCATTCCCCTCACCTGGCCCTTCGCCGTTTGGGGACTGGACATGGTGGGCCCATTCAAGACGGCGCGCGGCGGCATGACGCATTTGCTCGTCGCCGTGGACAAATTCACCAAGTGGATTGAGGCAAAGCCGATCAAGAAGCTGAATGGGCCGACTGCTGTGACATTCATCACAGACATAACAGCTCGGTATGGCGTGCCACACAGCATCATCACCGACAATGGCACGAATTTTGCCAAAGGAGCCTTGGCACATTTCTGCGCAGCCCAAGGTATTCGGCTGGACTTAGCGTCCGTCGCCCACCCGCAATCAAACGGCCAGGTCGAACGAGCCAACGGCCTCATCCTCTCCGGCATCAAGCCCCGACTGGTCGTACCTCTGGAGCGTTCAGCCGGCTGTTGGCTCGATGAGCTGCCGGCTGTCCTCTGAAGTCTGCGCACTACACCAAACAAGTCAACCGGCTTCACCCCTTTCTTCCTTGTGTATGGTGCCGAGGCTGTCATCCCAACTGACATCGAGTTCGACTCGCCTCGAGTAACCATGTACACGGAAGCGGAGGCCAAGGAAGCACGAGAAGACAGCGTCGACCTGCTGGAAGAAAGCCGGCTGTTAGCCCTCAGTCGGTCTGTCATCTACCAGCAGGGCCTGCGCCACTACCACAGCCGGAAGGTCAGGCCATGATCTTTTCAAGAGGGCGATCTTGTGCTCCGGTTGATCCAGCGAACAGCCGGCCAGCACAAGCTTTCGGCCCCTTGGGAAGGCCCCTTCGTCATCAGCAGAGCTCTAGGCAACGACTCCTACTACCTGATCGACGCACAGAAGCCGAAAGCACGCAAGAGAGACGACTCCGGCAAGGAGTCGGAACGACCATGGAACGCCAACCTCCTTCGAAGATTTTACAGTTGCAACGCAGTATGTATCACGCTAACTTTTGTATTAAGTACGAGACAATAGGCCCCCCGAGGAGGGCTCGGGGACTGCCATCCCTTATTTATGAATAAAAAGTATCATGCTTATGACCTTGTCATTTCATTTACTTGTTCCGTCCGGCACCGGGTTCGATTAGTCGGCTCGGGAACTGGCCGACTGGAGTTATATTAGAAGTCCTACCCGCAGTCAGACAAGTAGTGTGCCAGCTCCCAAGCCTTCTCTTGCCAAAAGTCGCAGTTCGAAGAACTGGCTGTCCGGCTGGCAAGAGTTAAAGGCAGGAACGGGCGCCCACACGAAAAACGGCTAGGGACTAACGGACTAACATAACAAAAGCCGGTTTTTTCTCCCACCGCCGACTGGCTACCAGAGTAGCCGGCCGGCCGGTTTCCATTCACTTCACTTCAATCCAAGAAAGCTCAAGTACTTGCCTCCCCAAAGAGGGAAGGCGGCAAAGGAAAAGGCCTAAGGATAAAAAGCATATGCGAATCGAAACCAAACATGCACATAACAATATTTACATAAAAGACCTCCGAGAGGCCAGCATTCAACATAGTTTGGATACACCCCCAGTGGGTGGAACTGCGAAAACTTAATGAAGATTGTTCAAAAGACAACAAGCAGGAAAGATAAAGACGGCAGGTCAAGCTGGCGGAGCGACCGACGAGCCGGACTGGTTGGCAGAGATGGTCGTGCCGGCTGAAGGAGCGGCCGGCTGGCGAACTTCGGCTTGGTCACCGCCTCCCGTAGAGGGCGCGCTTCCACGCGCCTCGTTGATGGAGGCACGGTCGGCATGAGGTCGGCCGGTTGTTCCACCAGCCGGCTCGACGTCTTCACGTCCTCCTCTTCGTCATCCTCGCCCTCGTCGCTGGAGGCAATCTCCTCCGCCGAGTCCTCGCCTACCGCCGGGTTCAGCCCGAACCACTCCTCCGGCTGAGCAACACCGTCATCATCGATTTCGGGTGCGAAAACGCTGATGTCGGTGCACTCGGCGATCGTCGAAGCTCGCTGGGCGATAGCCGGCCTCACCTCCTCCAGCTCCGCGTCGGCCTCCATCCGCCAAGTGCGCAGCTGGTCCAGGCTCAGCCCTGGGTACCAAGCCCGAATGAACTCCAACGCCCGCCCGGCTCCAAGGCGGCCCGCCGACGCCTTCCAAGCCTCAAAGCGACCGACTGCGACCTCTAGCCAGTCGGCAGTTCGGCTTGGGGTGCGGGGGATTGTCTCGCCGGGCCAGAGGGCGGCCACCACTTGCGCCCCGGCACGTTGGAGCCGGCGAAGCATCCGATGAGCCGGCTGCAACCGCGCCTCGACAGCCAAGAGCTGCTCCTCAAGCGTCCGGTTCGCATCCGGCGCGATGTTGGCCCCCGCCTGACGGCGCGCCTCGCGATGGGCCTCAATGCTTTGGGCGGCGAAGGCGGAATAGCCGGGGAAGTAGTCTGCACCAAAAAACAAGCAGTAGCTCAAGATAAGCCAAAAACCCAGGCGGCAAGTGGCAGGAGAGGGGCGAGGAAGGCGGCTTACCGTCGATCAAATCCTCGATCCGGCCGAAGCCTTCATCCAGGGCTCGCCGGGTCTCAGCCTAGCTCGCCGCCTCGGTCTCATACTCTGCCTTCAGGGCGGCTTCGCTATCCTGCGCCGCCTGCAGGGCCGCCTTGTGGCTCTTCTCCTGGTCGGCCAGCTTCTTGGCCAGGCGATCACGCTCCTGGACCAAGGCAGCATACTCGGCATCCTTGGTATGAAGGGCGGCCTTCGCCTCGCTGAGCTCCTTCCTCAAGTCGGCGTTGGCCCCTGGAGACAAAGAAAAAGAAAAACCAATAAGGAAAGAGTCGTCAAGAAAGATCCGACCCGACTGCTCAGCAGTCGGCCCGAATCTCGTGGACTACACCCAGTGGGTGCGCTGACGCGCCCCCACAGGAGACAGACAAGATCGAGTACTTACTTCGGTTGTCGGCCAGGTCGTCGGTCCTCCGGCTCAACTCCCGAGCCTGGGAGTTGAAGGCGGCAGCACGGAGGTTGTGATATTCCTGGAAATTCAGACAAGAGGCAAAAATAAGGTAGCCGTCAAGAAAGATCCGACCCGACTGCGCAGCAGTCGGCCCGAATCTCGGGGACTACACCCAGTGGGTGCACTGACGCGCCCCCACGGAAGAAATTAAGAGAGCAAAGCAGCCAAGAATGAAGGACTCACCTGGATGGTGGCTCGCGTCGACAAGAACTCCTGGGTGAACTGTTGCAGCAGGGCGGCCTGAGCTTGCAGCCGGCTCCGGACCCCTTGAGCCGCCACATTCAGCTCGCCAGTCCCCCCGCTGGGAGTCCACTCGGACGTGGCAGTGCTGGCCGCCTCCAGATCTTCCGCCGACTGGCCTGCGCCCGCGACTCGGCGCAACTCCGGTGGAGCGGCCCCTCCCCCTGCGCGCCGGCCCGTCGCCGGCTGCACCCCGAGGCCGGCTCTATTCTCTGGCTCACCCCCGGTCGGCCCCTCTGGCGCCGCTGACGATTGGCCACCTTGGCCCGCTCCGGTTGGCGCTGCTGGCGGCGCTTTCCTCGCAAAGGCCACGGGGTCCTCCCCCCTTTCCATCAGCGGCGGGTCTTGGACGATCTCCTCCGCCAAGGGCAATGGGGTGTCGGGGGCCACGGCTCGGAGGGGAATGGCAAGCAGCGGAGGCTGGCTGCGCGAACCCTCCACCTCCGGCTCCGCGGTCGCCGCCTCCGTCTGGGCCTTGGCTGCCGCGTCGGCCTGCTCCCTCGCCGCCTGGGCGGCCGCTTTCTCCGCCGCCTCGCGCTCCTCCCGCGCTTCACGGGCGTTCCGCTCTATGGCCTCCCTGAGGTCGGCGTAGGGGTCCACGCGGCGGGAGCTTGAAGAACCTCCAGTCGGCCCAACTACGGAGCCGCCCGGACCACGCTCAAGGGAAAGCGGCGCCCTGCTCAGCAAGCGGAAGAAATTAAGAAGAATGCTCCAACAAGAAGAGAATGATGAAGAGCATGCGACAAGGCAATTGACGACTTACGCTGAGACCGCCTGAGGCTGCTTCACCGCCTTGCAGAAGCGGGCCGCTTTCGCGGGCGCCTCGTCTCGCTTGGTCGCCGCGGTGGAGGCTTTGGACTTCTTCGGCCGACTGCCGAAGAGGCCTGAAGCGGCCCGGCGCTTCTGTGCGCCACCACCGGCAGCCGGCGCGATGGACGAGCCCGCGCCCTGATGGTCGGCCGCCGGCTGACGACGCGGGGCGACTTCGGCTTCAGCATCGTCTGGCCAGTCCTCGAAGCTCGCGGTGAGCCTTGAGCCCCCGGGCTCGGCGTCGTCCCCCACGATGGCGTCTTCCATGGCAGCCGCCCCCAAGTCCGGATCGTCGACGTCGTCCGCCGTGCGGTCGGGGGCATACTGGCGTTCTATCCCCGCTAACCCGGTCGTCGGCGGGAGAAGGGGCTTCTGCTAAGAAGAACCGACTGATCAGAAGCCGGCTGTCATAAAGCCGGCTACCAACGAAAAGAAGGAAGAAAAGAAAACTTACCACGGGCGGAGGGTTGGCGCGAAAATACGGCGCCTTGCCGTATCGCCAATCTTCGGCGAGCTTGCAATTTGAAATGTACTTTACCATATACGATACCTCCGCATGAGGCATCTCCCTGGTGCTCAGCCGGCTTGGGTCGAAGCGGCTGCTCATCTGGCACATCATGTGGGGCCGGCTTTGGAGAGGAGATATCCGGCGCTCCACGAAGGCGGCCACCAAGTCGGCCCCGTTCAGGTTTTCCGACTGGATCATCACCCGAAGCCGGGAGACGGCGGCGTTCCCGGCCTGAGACAGTGACCGGGACCGGAAACTCCATGAGGGCTGCCTCCCAGCCGGCGGGCCGGCTACGTAAGCCGGCAGGTTGACGTGATCCCCTTGCTCGGCGACGTTCTTCACGTAGAAGTATGATTTCTGCTAGATCTTCACCGACTGGATCAGGGGGATGGGCGGGAACGGGTTGTTCTCGCCCGCCCTCCTCATGGCGATGAAGGCCCCGCAGGGGGCGGGCACGCCTGCAACAACGGTGCCGAGTTTGCTCTCGAAGAACTCCCCCAGAGCTCCAGCGTGGGGAGCAGCCCCAAGAAGCCTTCGCAGAGGGAGACGAAGGCCGACAGCAGCATCACCGCATTGGGCGTGAGATGATGCGGCTGAAGGTTGTAGAACTCGAGGAAGGAGCGCAGAAACCCGCTCGCCGGAAGGCCGAATCCGCGCAGGAAGTGCGAACGGAGGACGACCCGCTCGCCCTCCTCCGGTGCCGGCGAAATCTCCGTCTTCGGTGCCAGACGGACCCGCACGAGGTTGGCGTCGGGCAGGCGCCGAGTCTGGCGGAGGAACTCCACGTGATCCTCATGGACGTTGGAGCCGTCCCACGAGCTCGACAGCGCCATGGAAGCAAGATGATGGGGCGGCGCGGCGGCGCTGATACGAGAGGCCGCGGCAGCAGCGAAAGGAAGAAAGGAGGATGAGAGGGGGCGGAGCGAGAGAAAGCGTGCGAACCTCTGTCTCTCCCCCTCCCCCTACTTATAGGCTAGCGTGGCGGAGCCGAGGAGGCGCGGCGTGGGGAAGCGTGGGGATCGATCGTGCCCACTCCCCCACGTCCCGCGATTACTGTGCCATGATGGCGGAATAAAACCGCCGCGGGAAGGCGAGCGGTCCATGTGGGCCACGAAAGATCCGTGCTCGGACCGAGGCCTGCGAGTGGCGGGCCCGGGCCTGAGGCGACGTCCCGTCGCGCGCGTGTGTTGGCAGGATTTCCTCGCCACATGGCCCGCGTTCCCACCTACGAGAGCCGGAGCTTTCTGAAGTCGGCGTGCACAAGCAAAGCCAGCCCCGCAGGATAGGAAGCTGACCAAGCTTCTCGTCCCCTTATCAGCCTCGAAGCTCGCTCAGCTTCGGGGACTACTGTCGGAGTAAATAGCCATGGGTAGCCTAGCCGGCTTCCCCTGGCCCTTCTGAAAAAATTACGAGCCCGTCCGGCTCTCGAGAATCCAAGACGTGGGGCCGCCTTCCCCTAGCTGGCTGTCACCCAGGCCGGCTTCCGGAAGGCGCCCTGCCTTTAGCCCTCATTAAGAAAGCCGTGGGAGGGCCGACTTCGAGAAGCCGGCCACGAGAAGGCCGACTCCAAGAAGCCAGCTCCCATAAAGCGGTCGAGACCGTACCCTCAATGTTTGCATCCACCTAGCGGCAATGAGATGGGGCGTGGCTACAGTGAAGCCTGCCACCCCCGAATCCTGCAGCACGCCGGGCACAGTGCGCCGTACGGAGTGGCCATGACCCGTCCGGCGCGGCACTGTTGTCATGTTGACCCTGATGTCATCCACGATGGGCTACCAGTACGGCCCACGGGCGGTGGGCCCCTTCGGGCAGAGAGACACCCGAAGGCGGCCTGGCCTCCCCAAGTTGGCCCGAGATGGGGCCGGTTCCCCACAGCCAGCTCGCTTCCCCTCTCGAAGAAGACCCCCATTAAGGAGACAAGACGCGGTGAGGCTACTGTAATCGCCCGCCGGACGGCGGCACTGTAGCCACGCTTACCTCGACGAAGCCCTCGTCATCACGATGAGGCAACAATAACCAGCCATCGACAGGACCCTTGGCAGTGGGGCCTGTCTGTTGCCACGGAGTTGGTAGTCGGCAGGACCCACCAGCCGGCGGGCCCCAGCGGTCGGCACAGAAGCCGGCGAGCACGGTCACAGACGGCTGGGCCCCGCGCCCAGTCGGATTACCATTGTACCCCCGGGGGGTAGGCCTATATAAACCCCCCGGGGCACCCATGCAAAGGGTTGGACCCCCAGCTAGTCCTAGACACCACACAAGGAGAAGAAGCAGGCTAGCCGTGTCCTTCTTCCTCCTCCCACCAAACAGCTCAAGGAGCATTGTGGAGCTACTTGTTCATCTAGTGATCATGCGGAGACCCCGCAGAGCAGCAGTAGGGGTGTTATCTCCACGGAGAGCCCCGAAGTTGGGTAAGATCCGCCGGCGTGCATGTCTTCGCCTTATCCCGTTTCCATGCACCAGCGATGTCTTACTGGCTCCCACAATGATAAGCCACCAGTTGGCATATGTCGCACCTACCACCCGACAGGGATGTACATACGAACGGAAATGTTTAGCGGGGATGACTGTGTGGGATGTACTTGCGACCAGAGACAATTTTGCCATATAATTGTATTTTGTTAGCTCTACTGTATGTATTTCCGTATTTGAGCGCTCACCGGTCGCGCACGACCTCACTTTGCCGAACGTGTGTGCCAGGAGGGCATACCCCCGACGGTTCCTGGGTCGTGTGGGAAGGACCCCCTATCACCCACACTCACTTGGCGACGGTTCCAGATGCTGTCACGGAAAGGGGTTTTGAACGGTTTGTTTAGGAGCTCGCTGTACTAGTGGTACTCTAGGCTTGCTCTCATCACAAATGAGATTGTCGGCTTAGGAAGTGAAGAGATGACCGACAAGTTCATTATCAAGAAGATCCTTAGAGCTTTTGATGGCCAATATGATACCGTGTGTACATTGATCCAAATGATGCCCGATTACAAAGATCTCAAGCCCACAGAAGTCATGGGTAGAATTGTTGCTCATGAGATGTCACTCAAGGATAAGAAAGAGCTCCACAACAAGTCAAGTGGTGCATACAAAGTTTCAAGTGATGCTCGTACAACATCAAGTCACAAGCTAGTCTCCAATGAGGAATTGAGCTTAATTGTAAAAAACTTCAACAAGTTCTACAACAGTAGAAGCAAAGATAGAAGCTCCAAGTCAAGGTTCTACAATGAGAAAAGATCTTCTAGTCGTGATCGAAATTGCTACAATTGTGGAAGACCCAGACACTATTCCAATGAGTGTACTACTCCCTGCAAGAAAAGAGAAGACTCACCAAAAAGGAGGAGTAGAAGAGATGAATCTTCTCATAGGGAGAGAAGGAGTAGAGATGATCGTTATGAACGAAGCCCTCTCAGAGAAGCAATGATTCAAAAAGGAAAGACAAGTCATCAAAGAGCTACACGAGAACAACACATCAAGCTCATGTTAGTGAATGGGTTTCCGGTTTCGACTCTGACATCTACTCCAAGAGAAGCTATCACTCCATTTCCGAATATACTCAAGATGAAGGTGCTGCCGGTCTTGCACTAGTGTCATCCAACTGCCATGACATATTTGATTCACCAAATGAAGGAATTGGAAGATGCTCCATGGCTAAAGGCCCCAAGGTATCACACCCCAAGTATCTTGATTTCAATAGTGATGAAGATGATTTGCTAGATGATGATGATTTGCTTGTTGATAAAACTAGTGATGTGAACTATAATGAACTTGCTAGTAATCATGATAGTCAAGATGAAACGAATGACAATGATAAGAATGAGATTGAGCACCTAACTAAAGAACTAAACACTGTTAAGTTAGCTCATGAAACAACTCAACAGGCTCATATAGAGCTCCTAAGAACTCATGAGAAGCTACGCTTCAAGAAGCTAAATTTAGAGCAAGAACACGAGTTCCTAAAATCAATCAATGACGATCTTCGAAATGAGAGTTCTTCTTACATTGCCAAACGTCTCCTCTTGTCTACTCACGTGCCACAAGTTAAACCTCAACAAGAGAAGTATGACCCCACTTCTTTTGAGGGAACACAAGTTCAAGATGATCTTCCACCACAAGACCACAAGCTAAAAGGCAAGTACAAGCTTCAAAGGAGATTGACTCATTTGAAGAAGCACCTAAAGCCATGGTCAAGTGGGTTCCGAAGACTTCATCAAGCTCTACTTCAACAAGTTCAACTACAACTCCAAGGATTCCCATCAAGTTGATGTGGGTCCCAAAGAAGAAGAACTAGAGTGTTATTGAGGGTGACTCCGTCAATATACTTCACTCATATTCATTTTTGCAAGGACTTGTGCAACCAAATTTCACATCTTTCACTAGTTCATGGAGTCACAAACCCTTGTTGGTAAGACAAGGGACAAGGTAACTCAATGCATTCATGGACATCATCATATGTGCAATTCACTAGATGTCTATGGATATTCTTGGATGTTGCTCATGGGACTAACCCATGTAGGTATTGAAAGTGCAAAAACTCCAAAGGATTGCACTGAACTCTTGATGGTCTACATCAACATTGAGCATCCACATCTTCACTATCTACATGAAGTCATCATCGACAAAACGTATGCTAGTTCATCCCTCCTTGGAGGGAAATCACATCTAAGGGGCGCTTTGCTCTAAAAATTGACCTAAAGCAACTCTAATGGTGTGAACACATTAATTCTTTATGTAAAATTGGCAACCCCACTTGTGCTTAAACGATGAGTATGACCAATGATCAAATATTCTCATTTGACTGCTAAGTCAATATACTCATATATAGATGACCTAGTCATCGCCAATTGCTTGATAGATGCTAAAATCGGTTGTGCATGTTTGACACATATTTCGTTTGCTATTTTATTGTGTGAGCATGTTGGTTTGCACATTTTCTCTATTCGAGGACATCCATTTGTTGTTTTGATTGTCTTGGTTTTCTAGCCAAGTGGATGTACAAGAATGCCTAAGAACCTTCTCTAGCTATCTATGCTTTCTTGTCTCAAATTCTCTTCATGCTACATCACAAAAATTGAACAAGTCATTTTCGGACCCTCGGGGTGAGGCGCACTCGGAGCCACCGATTTGAAAGGGATGACCTCCAAAACCTTCAAATTTGCTTCAGTGTGACCAATCCACTCTTATTCGGACTCACTAAAACAGTTTGGTCGATCTGGTTTTCCAAACTCGATGCTACTGATTAGACCAACTCGGAGTCACCGATATGTTGTAATTGCTCGCAGTAACACATCTCGGTGCCACCGATTTGTTCCACTTGGTGCCACCGACAGCGGCTGGGTATATATATCCCGTGGGTCCAGTACGGTTGAAATTTCTCAAACGTCATGCCTCCCGCACCCCTCTGTTATCGTTGCCCTCATCTTCGGACTTCGCCATTGCATCCAACACGCCCTCGCTGTTGGACTCCGCCATCGTCAACGGAAATCCTTTCTGTCATTGCCGCCCAGGGGATTTGCGCTGAGTTAGGGTAAAAATCCCACCCCCTCGTGCATCTACTTTTTTGATTTAATGCACTAGATTTTTGCCATGAATCTTGCCACATATGAAACACTTCTATCAAATGGACAAATTCCTTTGATTAGTTTCAAGCAAAAAAATTAGGGTTACGTTTCCGCCGAAAGTATCTCGGACCGGCCGAATTAAAAATTTCGGAGTCACCGATTTGGCCTTGGCCATTGCACCAGTACGTCTTGGTGCCAGCAAAAAGTACGAATCGGTGAGACAGAAAGTAACGTTTCTGTGAAACCCTGGAATCTCGGGGACACCGAATCACATCTTGGTCTGACCAAAATGGTGCGCTTTGGTTCTGTTGAGTGCTTCGGTATCACCGAGATTATCAACTCAGTGGATCCGAAATGCATTCTGTGAAAACTTAAAACTAAGATTTGAACTCAATTTTCATGGAAAATGTTTGCCTTTTGTGATGACTTATCTACTCTGCCCATACCTATCTATTCACAAGGTCTGTTTGCAAGATGTCAAGTGCCAGTGATAGCCAGAATGTGACAGAACAAGATGAGGATCTTAGTGAGGGATCTAGTCCTGAGGGAAACTATTATGAAGGAGCGAGGAACTCACGTGAACTGCCCAAGGCTGCCACAAGGACAAGGAAGAAGAGAACCTCAAATGATGAGGATGAGGATTTTGTGGCTAGTGAGGCCACATGAAAGAAGAAGAAAGTGGTAGTTGCTAAGGAGTATGGCACAACATCTAGCTCAAGACCTTCAGGGAGTGCCAAGGAGAGAACTGCGTTGAGGAAAGTCCCACTCTCCAAGGAAGACAAGGCCACAGCTCCAAGGGAACGCATGACATTCACACTTGAGGAGCCAAGTGATATAGAAGCTGCTGTAGGAAAGAAGAAGCAGAGGTCTAGGAAGACTACTGCCTATTTCATTAGCAAACCCTCCATGGTTGTTGATGATAATGATGATGAGGAGGAGGAACCAACAACTGATGCACCTCCAGCCAAGACTTATAAGCACATGTCTGATGCAATGAAGTCTGCTGCTCCTGCCAAGTGCAAGCAAAAAAAGATCCAGCACCAAAGAGATCAACATGGAACATTTTAGCTAGTGAGAAGAACAAGGCCCCAATTCCTGAGGCTGAGGTGATGATGAGCCTCTAGTGCCCAGAAGGTTGAGACCCAAGATCCCAGACCATGATAGCACACATCTTGTTGCAGAGAACATGATGCTCAGGAAGGACAAGGGACTGCGTCAGTGGAGATTGTCTGATCCGTATGCTGCAAGGAGAAGGACTGCATGTGATTATCGGTTCCACACACGAGAGCAAGAAGACTTCTATGAGACAGTGTTGCTTGACAAGAAGCCCATAGTCAATGACATGAAGTGGGTGGACCGGAAGTACATCGATGCAAATGAGGATCACTTACCCCCACGTTCATGAGAGCTTCAAGATTGCAGGTATTGTAGATTTTGTTGGGAAGAAGCTCACAAAATGGAATGATGACATGATCATGCAGTTCTATTCCACTGCACACTTTTACCCTGATGGCAGGACTGTACCGATGACTGAGGGATCTAGATACCAATCAACCATCTCTGAATGGGTTGATCTTCTTGGTACTCTAGAAGAGGAGGAGAATGACATTGATGTCTATGGAAAACCCAAGATGGATCACAACTCTATGGCTAGCATGTACAAGCCCATCCCAAAAAATGATGTTGAAACTCATAAGTTTGGTTCTGTGAAACATTTGCTCATTGGTTTCACCACCACCAACACAATCTTGAGGCACACTCTTTTGCCCAAGTCTAGAGATGACAAGATGATTCGTGGTCACTCCATAAACTTGCTACATTTGTTTGACACACTACAGAAGTTCAAGGTAATGAGCCTTATCGTTGAGACAATCAAGAGAACCACAGTTGATCGAAAGAGATCTTGCGGGTTTGGTCCTCACATTCAGTTTCTCATCAACTCCAAGGTTGGAACAAGCACTTATCTACTTGATCGTGAGCCTCTTCCAATGCACCCAGAGTTTGAGGACAATGTAGTGGTGATTGATCCTTCACACCCTACATCCTCCCAAGCCCAAGAGAAGATACAGGCAGCTGCAGCAGAAACAGTAGTCGGGAAGGCCTCTAGTCCCAATGCACACATTGCCAACCTCAAGTCTAAGAATGAATAGATGACTTACTTGCTAGAAGCTACCCCGAGGATTGAGCAAAGTCTGGCCAACCTATCCAAGAACCAAGAGAGCCTAGAGTGCATCATCAAGACTAAGGTTCATGATCTTAATGTGAAGATCACCGAGGTACATACCATTGTGGAGATGCTTAGAGATGACATTGACGCAGTCAAAGCTTATGAGAGTGGAGATGACAGAGCTACGACTTAGAGATACCAGGTAGTACCCAGAGCACCCAGATCTGCTACAGTGCCAGTTGCAGACACGAGGACTACTCACTCTGCACCTGGTGCTACTTCTATAGTGCCACCTCCAGTCTCTGCTCCACCAAATTCAGCGAACATCAGATGAAGCCTTCACAGATGCACTTCTCTAAACGGCATCTATGCACACTGGAGTCGCCAGCCAGAGATGACCTTCAGGAGCTTCCGAGGATCATGCCTAGAGAGACGTATAGCTCTATACCTGTTCGAACTTTTTGGTACTTGTTGCCAAAGGGTGAGAAATGTTATAGATCATTTGGCTTTCAGAGAGAGTGTCTCTCTTTTTCTTGTTGTTTTTTCTTGAGATTTTTTGCTACTATTTCCGTTTGATTTGTGCTACTTTGCTTATGCGTTGATGTCGCTTGAAACTGCGTCTGTATTTCCCAAAAGAGGAAGGGATGATTCAGTACAACTACTATAACATCCCAAATTTTCAATTTGGAATATTATACATAGGTCATCATATGCATATCATATTTTATTTGCATCTCGTTTGCGATCCTAGAAATTCTAAGCAACTCAAGGACCAACAGAGAGAGTTGGGGATTTCACTATTTTCATATTTGATTTTTTTCTCAAATTTGAAAAGAGGATCATTTTGGTTTTAATATTTTTTTCTCTGAAATATTTCCAATGTAAATAAAATGAGAGGAAATAAAAGGACTTCTCCAAAAATAAAAGAAATATTGGAGGAATAATGTTAAAATCAAATAAATAATTTTTTTGGGATTTTATTGCTATTTTATTTGAATTAGAAAATATGCATTTTCAAAATTGCATTTTTAGGCCAGAAAAATGTTCACTTTGTTCTAAATATTTTATTTAGAGGGTGAAAATTGTTTTTGTCATTCTTAGAATTTTTTATATTTCTTTAGGATTTTTCCTTTGGCGGAATTTATTTTAAAAAAAACTCTCCCGGACCGACCTGGGCGGCAGCCCAGCCGCCCCGCTCGGGCGTCGCCTCCGCACCATGTCCGTGCCGGACTCCGGCAGGAGTACAGGTCGCCGCCGCCGCGCTGCCCCCTCTCCCAAGTCGGAGACCATGGGGGGGCTTTAAAAGCCGCCGCCCCGGGCCCCCTCTCGCCACCCACCGCCCCGCAGCCGCAAGCCGCAGCCGCCGCTTGCCGCCGCCTGCCGCAGCCCCGTCGCTGTAGCGCCGCCGCCCTGCGTCACCGCCCCGCGCCGCGCTCTGCCACCCGCCGCCCGCGCCACTGCCGAGGAGCCTAGCCGCAGCCCCGCAGCCCACCTTGTCGGAATCCGGCCGCCGCCATTGACTTTGTCACCGCTAATTTTTTTGCTTTTATGTATAAATTGCTCGGTTTTTCTTTAAAACCCTCAGTCGGTATTTTATTAAGATCGGTTTTCCTCAGTTTTCTTCGGTTAAGTTATTTTACGAACTTTCGTTCGTTTGGTTCTGTTAACTAACGATTTCCTTCATTAGCCTCATTTAGCGGACGTTCGTCCAATAGATTTTTATTTTTCTGTTTATTTTTTGCCAGGGACCTATCTGTGATTACTTTTATCGCAGATTAGCCCCTGATCTTCAAACCCTCGCAACTTTTCAATCGTTCGTCCAAACCAGTGAAACCAACGCCAAAATCTTCGTCTCGAAGCCCTCTTTGCAGTTAATCAGCTTGAGCATGGTTTTGACAATTTAAAATTTTGGTTTCAAGCAGATTTGTATTCGAAGTTCTTTTGACCGTAGTTTCAGTTCCATAGCTCCGATTCGATTGATTCTTTTTGCAAATCGAATCTCTTTAGTTGAACTTTCAGATTGGATCTTCTTATTTGAGTTTTACCCTTGCATCTATGCTTGAGTTCTTATGTATGCTATTGTTTGTTTGCGATAGAATTTCCGGAGTGCGAAGTGTGCTACTACGAGTCTCTAGGGTTTGCGGATCGTCAGCAAGGCAAGTAACACTTTGATCATACTTCTTTATTACCCAGTTTTTATGCATTAGCTACAATCCTCAAACATCGCATGAGTAGGATCTCTTAACATGTGGGTTTGGGAAGTAGATGATGAGGTAGAACCTATTGCCCTTTTATTATCAAACCTTGGGAGTTACTTCTACGTTATGCTTAGGTTGTCATGCTATGCTCGTAGACGTAGTTTGGTTTGAGTGATCCATGACAGATGTGAGATTGGTAATTAATGGTTAACTTAAGGTGGCTACTTAAATACACATCTCGGTGGATTGGTTGCGGGCACCTGGGGATATACAAGTGTTGTCCTTTGGTTCGCCACCCAAGCTCAAAGGGATCATAAGATTATTCATGGTAGAAACTTTCGTGTGCAGCCACAAGCTATTATGGGCTCTAGCATAGCTGAGTATGTTGCATGACCTCTTTCAGTGGTGGGCTAGCAGATGTAGGGGAAAGTAGGTGTAACTGTCCACCTAGAGTAAAGAGTTAATGTTTCTGAAAGACTGTGTATCGGTCATCCGTTTCTCAAACACCATGTAGTGCGAGAAATCCAACAGAGGAGATCAAGTCTTGTGGGGGAAAAGTGCACAAACGTCTGCAGAGTGTACAAACTAATCATGGTTAGCCGTGTCCCCGGTTATGGACATCTTGAGTATCTGGTTCTTGAATTATCATGTTGATCTCATCACTCTAAATTAATTTGTGGGGTTGTTAATTACTGTTTAATTGGGTTTGAGATGGGGTTACCATTCTCAATGTTTATCAACTACCATGATAGTTAAACAAAATATATTCCTTTGTTGTAGGGAAAATTGGCTTTTCGCAAAAACATTATAACCATAGAGCCTCCACCAGCCATATATGCATGTAGTGATAGCATTTACTTGTTCATTGCTCTATTGTGTTATCTTGCCAGCATATTCCATGTCCTGACCCGTTTCGGGCTGCAACATATCATGTTGTAGACTTTTTAGACGAAGGGTAAGGAGCGCTAGGTCATTTATCGTGCACTCAGCTATGCCGTTGGAGTTGATGGACTCGCTTTATCTTCCAAGCCTTCCCCTGTTATCATATTTAGACGGCCTTAAGCCATATTATTGTAGTAAGTACTCTTTTACGAGTTATTCGATGTAATAAGTGTGTGATTGCCACTCTGTTATAAATCCTTCATGATGGGATGGCACGTACGCACAGAGATTTGACTGTTTGAGGTCAAATTGCTACAACTATGGTAGGTATTTCCCTCAGTTGTGAAACCAAGGTATCAATCTAGTAGGAGAACCAAGCAACACTATGTAAACGGTACCTGCACACAAAGAACAAATACTTGCAACCCGACGCGTAAGAGGGGTTGTCAATCCCTCCATGGTAAAAAGATAGATAAAATTGTGGTAGATTGGATAAATAGCTCTCGATAAAACACGAAATAAAATAAGTAATAAAAATGCAGCAAAGTATTATTGGGTTTTTGGAATAATAGATCTGAAAATAAAAGCGAATAAAAATAGATCTCAAGGAAAAATATGATAAAGGATAGACCCGCGGGCCGTAGATTTCACTAGTGGCTTCTCTCGATAAATAGCAGACGGTGGGTAAACAAATTACTGTTGGGCAATTGATAGAAAATCAAATAATTATCATGATATCCAAGGCAATGGTCAATATATAGGCATCACGTCCAAGATTAGTAGACCGACTCATGCCTGCATCTACTACTATTACTCCACACATCGACCGCTTTCCAGCATGCATCTAGTGTATTAAGTTCATGGAGAAATGGAGTAATGCAATAAGAACGATGACATGATGTAGAAGAGATATATTCATGTAGGAATAACCCCCATCTTGTTATCCATAATAGCAACGATACATGCGTGTCTTTCTGCCCCTTCTGTCACTGAGAAAGAACACTGCAAGATCGAAACAATGGCAAGAGAAATAGATCTAGTTGGCCTAACTGAACCAACAATTCGAAGAATAAATATGAGGCTACAAATAATCATGCATATAAGAGATGTAAGAAGACTCAAATAATATTCATGGACATAGATCTGATCATAAACTCAAAGTTCATCGGATCCCAACAAACACACTGCAAAAAAGAGTTACATCAAATAGATCTGCAAGAGACCATTGTATTGAGAATCAAAAGAGAGAGAGGAAGCCATCTAGATACTTCCTACGGACCCTTAGGTCTATGGTGGACTACTCACGCATCATTAGAGAGGCACGAATGAGGATGATGAACCCATCCATGTTGGTGTAGATTTGGGTCTCGTGGTTCTGGAACTTGCGGCAGCTGGAATTGTGTTTCATCGACTCCCCTAGGGTTTTTGGAATATTTGGGAATTTGTAGGGCGAATAGGCGGTGTATGGGGCTCCGTGGGGGGCGCAACCCCCTTGGGAGCGCCTGGGCTCCTGGTGCGCCCTGGTGGGTTGTGCTCCCCACGGGCCTCCCCTCTGGTACTTTCTTGGCCCACAGGGTGTCTTCTGGTCCAGAGAAAATCTCCAAAAAGTTTCGCTGCGTTTGGACTCCGTTTGGTATTGATATTCTACGAAGTAAAAAACAAGAAAAAAATAGCAACTGGCATTGGGCACTATGTCAATAGGTTAGTCCCAAAACTCATATAATGTTTCTATAAAATGATTGTAAAACATCTAAGAATGATAATATAACAACATGGAACAATCAAAAATTATAGATACGTTGGAGACGTATCATGCGTGTGAGATACTTTTCTTATGTATGATTGATCTTACTATGCTTCATGTGTTGCTCAATGCTTATCCTCAATCGTTATCTGTGTATGATCATTCACTTATGTTTTTGGTGATGCGTGCTTACTAATCCATTCATTTCATTTTGTGCGCTCCACCAAGTTGTATGTGACATGGAAGAGTGACCCATGATCCTAATCGATTGTGCATTTGCATTCAAACGCAAAATTTTTAATAATACACAAATTTAGTGGGAGCTCTTGCTTATCACATACTTCTCAAAGCCATGATGTATTTCTGAAGGAAATATGCCCTAGAGGCAATAATAAAGTTGTTATTTATATTTCCTTATATCATGATAAATGTTTATTATTCATGCTAGAATTGTATTAACCGGAAACTTATTACATGTGTGAATACATAGACAAACAAAGTGTCCCTAGTATGCCTCTACTTGACTAGCTCGTTAATCAAAGATGGTTAAGTTTCCTAACCATAGACATGTGTTGTCATTTGATGAATGGGATCACATCATTAGAGAATGATGTGATGGACATGACCCATCCGATAGCTTAGCATAAATGATCATTTAGTTTTATTGATATTGCTTTCATCATGACTTATACATGTTCCTCTGAGTATGAGATTATGTAACTCCCGAATACCGGAGGAACACCTTGTGTGCTATCAAACGTCACAACGTAACTGGGTGATTATAAAGATGCTCTACAGGTGTCTCCGATGGTGTTTGTTGAGTTCGCATAGATCGAGATTAGGATTTGTCACTCCGTGTATCAGAGAGGTATCTCTGGGCCCTCTCAGTAATGCTGATCACTATAAGCCTTGCAAGCAATGTGACTAATGAGTTAGTTGTGGGATGATGCATTACGAAATGAGTAAAGAGACTTGCGGGTAATGAGATTGAACTATGTATGATGATACCGACGATCGAATCTTGGGCAAGTAACATTCCGATGACAAAGGGAACAACATATGTTGTTATGCAGTTTGACCGATACAGATCTTCGTAGAATATGTAGGAGCCAATATGAGCATCCAGGTTCCGCTATTGGTTAGTGACCGGGGATGTGTCTCGGTCATGTCTACATAGTTCTCAAACCCGTAGTGTCCGCACGCTTAACGTTCGATGACGATTTGTATTATGAGTTATGTGATTTGATGTACCGAAGTTTGTTCGGAGTCCCAGATGAGATCACGGACATGAAGAGGAGTATCGAAATGGTTGAGAGGTAACGATTCATATATTGGAAGGCTATATTCGGACACCGAAGTGTTCCGGGTGGTATTGGGTCACCGGAAGGGGTTCCCGGCAAACCCCGACAAAGATATGGGCTTAATGGGCCAAGTAAGGGAACACACCAGCCCACAAGGGGCTAGTGCGCCCCTATAGGGCCAGCCATGTGGGGAGAAAGGAAAAGGAGAGGAGGAAAAGGAAAGTATGATGTAGGACTCCTACTTCCTTCCCCTCCCCCTCCTTCCTTTCCCCCTTGTCCAAATATGGTAAGGGGGCCAAATTGGACTAGGGGCCCAAGTAGGATTCCTCCTACTTGGGCGCGCCCTAGGCTGCCTCCCTCCCTCTCCCTCCTTTATATACGTGGGGAGGGCACCCCTAGAACACACATCAATTGTTCCTAGCCGTGTGCGGCGCCCCCCTCCACAGTTAACACCTCGGTCATATCGTCATAGTGCTTAGGCGAAGTCGTGCGCCGGTAACATCATCATCACCGTCACCACGCCGCCATGCTGACGAAACTCTCCTTTGGCCTCAACTGGATCAAGAGTTCGAGGGACGTCACCGAGCTGAACGTGTGTAGATTGCGGAGGTGCCGTGCGTTCGGTACTTGGATCGGTTGGATCGCAAAGACATTCGACTACATGAACCGCATCACTAAACGCTTCCGCTTTCGGTCTACGAGGGTACGTGGACACACTCTCCCTGCTCGTTGCTATGCTTCTCCTAGATAGATCTTGCGTGATCGTAGGATTTTTTTTGAAATACTACGTTCCCCAATAGTGGCATCCGAGCCAGGTCTATGCGTAGATGTTATATGCACGAGTAGAACACAAAGAGTTGTGGGCAATAATAGTCATACTGCTTACCAGCAATGTCTTACTTTGAGTCGGCGGTATTGTTGGATAAAGCGGCCCGAACCGACATTACATGACCACATTCATGAGACTGGTTCTACCGACGTGCTTTGCACACAGGTGGCTGGCGGGTGTCTATTTCTCCAACTTTAGTTGAATCGAGTTTGACTACGCTCGGTCCTTGTGGAAGGTTAAAGCAGCACACTTGACGAAAAATCATTGTGGTTTTGATGCGTAGGTAAGAACGGTTCTTGCTAGAAGCCCATAGCAACCACGTAAAACTTGCAACAACAAAGTAGAGGACGTCTAACTTGTTTTTGCAGGGCATGTTGTGATGTGATATGGTCAAGACGTGATGAGATATAAATTGTTGTATGAGATGATCATGTTTTGTTAAAGTTATCGACAACTGGCAGGAGCCATATGGTTGTCTCTTTATTGCATAAGATGCAAGCGCCATATAATTGCTTTACTTATCGCTATGCGATAGCAATAGTTGCAAAAGCAATAGTTGGCGAGACGACCATGTGACGACATGTTGATAAAGCTCAAGATGATTGAGATCATGGTGTCATGCCGGTGACGATGGGGATTATGACAGTACTTTGGAGATGAGATCAAAGGCACAAGATGATGATGGCCATATCATGTCACATATTTTGATTGCATGTGATGTTTATCTTTTATGCATCTTATTTAACTTAGTACAGCGGTAGCATTATAAGATGATCTCTCAATAAATTTCAAGGTATAAGTGTTCTCCCTGAGTATGCACTGTTGCTATAGTTCATCATGCCGAGACACCACATGATGATTGGGTGTGATAAGCTCTACGTTCACATACAACGGGTGCAATCCAGTTTTGCACGCACATAATACTCAGGTTAAACTTGACAAGCCTAGCATATGCAGATATGGCCTTGGAACACTGAGACACAAAGGTCGAGCGTGAATCATATAGTAGATATGATCAACATAGTGATGTTCACCATTGAAAGCTACTCCATCTCACGTGATGATCGGACATGGTTTAGTTGATTTTGATCACGTGATCACTTAGATGACTAGAGGGATGTCTATCTAAGCGGGAGTTCTTAAGTAATATGATTAACTGAACTTTAATTTATCATGAACTTAGTCCTGATAGTATTTCCATATCTATGTTGTAGATCAATAGCTTGCGATGTAGCTCCCCGTTATTTTGATATGTTCCTACAGAAAAATGAGTTGAAAGATGATAGTAGCAATGATGCGGACTGGGTCCATGATCTAAGGATTATCCTCATTGCTGCATAGAAGAATTATGTCCTTGATGCACCGCTAGGTGAGGGATCTATTGAAGGAGCAGATGCAGACGTTATGAATGTTTGGCAAGCTCGGTATGATGACTACTTGATAGTTTAGTGAGCCATGCTTTGAGGCTTAGAACTGGGACTTCAAAAATATTTTGAACGCCACAGAGCATATAAGATGTTCCAAGAGCTGAAATTGGTATTTCAGACTCATGCCCGAGTCGAGAGGTATGAGACCTCTGACAAGTACTTTGCCTACAAGATGGAGGAGAATAGCCCAACCTGTGAGCATGTGCTCAGAATGTCTGAGTACTACAATCACTTGAATCAAGTGGGAGTTAATCTTCCAGATAAGATAGTGATTGATAGAGTTCTCTAGTCACTATCACCAAGTTACTGGAAGTTCATGATGAACTATAATATGCAAGGGATGATGAAAATGATTCCCGAGCTCTTCGCGATGATAAAATCAACGACGGTAGAAATCAAGAAAGATCATCAAGTGTTGATGGTTAACAAGACCACTAGTTTCAAGAAAAAGGGGCAAAGGCAAAGAAAGGGAACTTCAACAAAGAATGGCAAGCAAGTTGCCACTCCCATGATGAAACCCAAAGCTAGACCTAAGCCTGAAACTGAGTGCTTCTACTACAAAGGGAATGGTCACTGGAAGCAGAACTACCCCAAATACTTGGTGGATAAGAAGGATGACAAAGTGAACAAAGCTACATTTGATATGCATGTTATTGATGTGTATTTTACTAGTGTTTATAGTAACCCCTCGGTATTTGATACTGGTTCAGTTGCTAAGAGTAGTAACTCAAAACAAGAGTTGCAAAATAAACAGAGACTAGTTAAGGGTGAGGTGACGATGTGTGTTGGAAATGATTCCAAGGATGATAAGATCACCATCGCACACTCCCTTTACCTTCGGGATTAATGTTGAACCTAAAATAAATGTTATTTGGTGTTTGCCTTGAGCATGAATATGATTGGATCATGTTTATTGCAATACGGTTATTCATTTAAGTCAAAGAATAATTGTTGTTCTATTTATATGAATAAAACCTTCTATGGTCATACACTCAAAATAAATGGTTTACTGAATCTCAATAGTAGTGATACACATATTCATAATATTGATGCCAAAAGATGCAAAGTTGATAATGATAGTGCAACATATTTGTGGCACTGCCGTTTATGTCATATTGGTGTAAAGCGCATGAAGAAACTCCATGCTTGTCGGATGTGGGGTTCCGGCTAACCCTTAAGGTTCGAACACTGGAGTGCGCGCGAAGTCTTTCCCTCCTACTGATCTACGCTCTAGCTTGCTAAGATCTTGCGGACGAACTCGACGAACTCGCAACACAGAAAGACACAGGGTTTATACTGGTCCGGGCCACCATTCTGGTGTAATACCCTACTCCATTGTGGTGGTGGTGGATTGCCTCTTAGGCTGATGATGAACAATACAAGGGAAGAACAGCCTCCTGAGGTTGAGGTGTTCTTGTGCTTTCGGACTTGCGTGTATCTCTGGGTCCGATGAGATCTCTCTCCTCTACTGTGGTGGCTAGTCCTATTTATAGAGGCCCTGGTCCTCTTCCCAAATATCGAGCGGGAAGGAATCCAACAATGGCGGGCAAATTTCAAGGGGGACAACTAGTACAAGCTATCCTGACAAAAGCGGTCTTCGCCTGTGAAAAGCTCTGGGGTGATGCCGTCTTGGGCTCCATGATGACCTCCGTCTTGCAGTCCATGGTCTTGGTCTTGTTGCATCGAAATGGCAACCTTTGCATGATGCCTCGGTACTCTGCAGCTGCGCTTGACCCCTTTGCACCAAAGAGGAAACAAGGACACTGCGTGCGCTGGCGCCCGCCTGGTGTCGATCGTCATGGCTCACATCACGAGAGCCTCGTGAGGTTCGCCTCGCCTTGATATCTCTGCTCCTCGCGAGCCTGCCTGCCTAGTACGCTCCAGAGTAGGTCTTGCATCGTCCGCCTCGCGAGGCTTGGCCCCTCGCAAGGGTCTTGGATGCCTTGTTGATGAAGACAGTCCGTACGGCCTACTGGCTTAGCCACGCCATGGGCCGCAGGCAGGCAGGTCTGGGGACCCCCGTTCCCAGAACGCCGACAATGTTGATGGGTTTTTGGAATCACTTGATGCTTGTGAACCATGCCTCATGGGCAAGATGAGTAAAACTCCATTCTCCGGAACAATAGAGCAAGCCACTAACTTATCGGAAATAATACATACCGATGTATGTGGTCCGATGAGTGTTAAGGCTCGCGGCGGGTATCATTATTTTCTGACCTTCAAATGATTTGAGAAGATATGGGTATATCTACTTGATGAACCACAAGTCTGAAACATTTGAGAAGTTCAAAGAATTTCAGAGTGAAGTGGAGAATCATCGTAACAAGAAAATAAAGTTTCTATGATCTGATCGCAGAGGCGAATATTTGAGTTATGAGTTTGGCCTTCAATAAAAACAATGTGGAATAGTTTCACAAACTCATGCCACTTGGAACACCATAGAATAATGGTGTGTGCAAACGTCATCACCGTACTTTATTAGATATGGTGCGTTTGTAGGATCAAGAAGAGGTGTCTAGAGGGGGGATGGACCCTCAACAAAGAAAAGTAGCAGTTTTTAGTGTCTTCAAGTTAAGGTGGAGCTTTAGCACAAGTTTAAACATCCACAATACATTTCAAGCAAGCATGGCAAGAGTATATGAGCAGCGAAAAGTAAAGCATGCAACTTGCAAGAAAGTAAAGGGATGGGATTGGAGTATGCAAACACAATTGGAGACATGGAGATTTTTGGTGTGGTTCCGATAGGCGGTGCTATCGTACATCCACGTTGATGGAGACTTCAACCCACGAAGGGTAATGGTTGCACGAGTCCACGGAGGGATCCACCCATGAAGGGTCCACAAAGAAGCAACCTTGTCTATCTCACCATGGCCATCGCCCACAAAGGACTTGCCTCAGTAGGGTAGATCTTCACGAAGTAGGCGATCTCCTTGCCCTTACAAACTCCTTGGTTCAACTCCACAATCTTGTCGGAGGCTCCCAAGTGACACCTAACCAATCTAGGAGACACCACTATCCTAAGGTAATAGATGGTGTGTTGATGATGAACTCCTTGCTCTTGTGCTTCAAATGATAGTCTCTCCAACACTCAACTATCTCTCAAAGATTTGGATTTGGTGGAAAGATGATTTGAGTGGAAAGCAACTTGGGGAAGGCTAGAGATGAAGATTCATATGGTTGGAATGGAATATCTTGGTCTCAACGCATGAGTAGGTGGTTCTCTCTTAGAAAATGTATGTTGGAAGTGTAGGCACATTCTGATGGCTCTCTCCACGAATGGAGGATGTGTGGAGGGGTATAAATAGCCTCCACACAAAATCTAGCCGTTACACACAATTTACCATACTCGGTGGGACCAAATCGTAGAACTCAGTCACACCGATTTAGTTCAAAATGTGAACATTAGGATTTTCGGTGGGACCGATATGATCAACTCAGTGAGACCGATGTGCTAGGGTTATGGTAAAACCTCAACTCAGTTGACTGATTACACAAACTCGGTGGGACCGATTTTGGTAAGAAGCAAAACAGAGAGTTTGTCGAGCAAACTCGGTGGGACCGATTGCATATCTCGGTGAGACCGAAATAGTTGCAACTAGTAACAAAGAGTTTGCAAGCCCATCTCGGTGAGACCGAGATCCCATTGGTGAGACCGAACTGATTAGGGTTTCTGGCAGTGGCTATGTCAAGTGAACTCAGTGGCGCCAGATAGATCAAATCGGTGGGGCCGAGTTTGACTTTTGGTTTGGGACATATGTGGATATGAGAAAGTGGTTGAGGGCTTTGGAGCATATCACTAAGCACTTTGAGCAAGCAAACCATTAAGCAATACCTCATCCCCTTTTAATAGTATTGGCTTTCCTATGGACTCAATGTGATCTTGGATCACTAAAATGAAAATGCGGAGTCTTGAGCTTTTGTGCTTTTGCCAATCCTTTGTTCTTAGCATCTTGCAGGGGTTCCACATCCTCTTGTCCATGCCACTCCATTTGTTGAATTTATCTAAAATATACTACATAAAAACATTAGTACAACAAGAGATATGCTGGCATTAATTACCAAAATCACCCAGGGAGCACTTGTGCTTTCAATCTCCCCCTTTTTGGTAATTGCTGACAACATACATCAAAGCTTTACATAAAGATATAAAGATTAGCAAGTAAAGCTTTGGAAAGACATGTAACATGCATAGGCTCCCCCTTCGTGTATGCAATCATGTAAATATGAAATATAAGAGCATGTGATTGCATAAGCATGACAGAGCAAGCGATGTGTTACATGTATCTTGGATGTATGCATCAGAGTAAATGATGTGAATATAGGAATTGTACCTTCATGTTCATGAGTCCTTCTTGCAAACAATATATACATCAGCAAGAGATCATCATACACATGAGTGTGATGCATATACTTATCTTGTGGTCTTGAGCAAGCTTTGGAAGAGATGAACCTGAGTAAACAAGGTTAGATAACACAGAAACATCTACTAAACAGAGCAAGAACAACAAACCGCAAGAGTACCAAGATTGGGATGATATGTAGAGAGTGAGTACTAGGTACTCTATTGTATATAGACATGTACCCAAGGGTAGAGATATGCAATGAATTCAAAGATTTCCTTCCCTTAGAAGTCTTTCTCCCCATGAATCTTATATTGGCTAATGGGAGAAGATATGGAAAAGAAAATCAGAGCAAAACAAATCAGATCACACAGAAACATAGCACCAACTGACATGTCTTTCCCCTCTAAAGACATGTGACTTCTCTCCTCTTGAATACCCATCATCTGGGGCGGTCTCTAATGTGATTTCTCCCCCTTTGAAGTACTCTCCCCCTTTTGAAATGATTAATCTTTGATGTGATCTCTCTCTCCCCCTTTGACATCAATTTCCAAGAAGGGGTCTTCTGGATTGTAAGTCAAAATAGGTTTGGTCCTTGAGTCACAGAGCAAAGCAGCATATAGAATGTGATGCTGGTAGAGGACAAGAATCATTGAGTGGAGCTGGAGTAAATGTGCAGGATGCAAATGGCAAAGTGTTTTCTCAGCATTGAAGTCGGTAACACAGAGTTGTTTTCTTCGGTGGCACCGAGATGGTTCGGTTTGACCGAAAGAGACAAACCGGTGTGTACGAGTCCCACACAGAAAGACCATTTGTCATCTTAGCTCACTAGGCAAATAAGATCTCACAAAGATTTGCAAGGAATTAACTAAAGGATTTGCAATGAATTGGATGCAGGGAATGCAGAACATAACAAAGAAAAGAAGAACTAGATGAAGTTTTTTATATAAGAAGGGGAAAAAATATGCAAGAAACAAATGCAAGAACACAGATAAACACTAGAGAACTTCATCTAGGATTGGTCGGCGACAAAGTCACCTATGTTGGAGTATATTGACTAACGAGTCAAGTGAGAACACTTGATCGTAGGTCATACTCATCGTTGAAGCTCAAAATGGGGTTACCATTTTTTCGTTTAAGCATTTGATGTATTCGCATCTTGTTGAGTTGCTTTGACCCATGATTTGGGTCTCTAAGATGGAATAACATACCTTGGGTGGTTGGTACGTCCATTTTGCATCATGCTTTTATATCGATATTTATTGCATTATGGGCTGTTATTACACATTATGTCACAATACTTGTGCCTATTCTCTCTTATTTTACAAGGTTTACATAAAGAGGGAGAATGCCGGCAGCTGGGATTCAGGGCTGGAAAAGGAGCAAATATTAGAGACCTATTCTGCACAACTCCAAAATTCCTGAAACTTCACGGAAGCTATTTCTAGAATATATAAAAAATACTGAGCCAAGAAGTTCCAGAGGGGGGCCACACCCTGGCCACGAGGGTGGGGGGCACGCCCCTTACCTCGTGGGCCCCCTGGTGGCCCTCCGATGCCCATCTTCTACTATATGGAGTCTTTCGTTGAGGAAAAAATCATAAGAAAGCTTTCGGGACGAGACTCCGCCGCCATGAGGTGGAACCTTGGCAGAACCAATCTAGGGCTCTGGCGGAGCTGTTCTGCCGGGGAAACTTCCCTCCGGGAGGGGGAAGTCATCACCACCGTCATCGCCAACGATCCTCTCATCCGGTGGGGGTCAATCTTCATCAACATCTTCACTAGCACCATCTCCTCTCAAACCCTAGTTCATCTCTTATATCCAATCTTTGTATCCAAACCTCAGATTGGTACCTGTGGGTTGCTAGTAGTGTTGATTACTCCTTGTAGTTGATGCTAGTTGGTTTATTTGGTGGAAGATCATATGTTCAGATCCATTATGCATATTAACACCCCTCTTATTATGAACATGAATATGCTTTGTGAGTAGTTACGTTTGTTCCTGGGGACATGGGAGAAGTCTTGCTATTAATAGTCATGTGAATTTGGTATTCGTTCGATATTTTGATGAGATGTATGTTGTCATCCCTCTAGTGGTTTCATGTGAATGTCGACTACATGACACTTCACCATCGTTTGGGCCTAGAGGGAGGCATTGGGAAGTAATAAGTAGATGATGGGTTGCTAGAGTGACAGAAGCTTTAACCCTAGTTTATGTGTTGCTTCGTAAGGGTCTGATTTGGATCCATATGTTTCTTGCTATGGTTAGGTTTACCTTAATACTTCTGTTGTTGTTGAGGATGCTTACAATAGGGGTTAATCATAAGTGGGATGCTTGTCCAAGTAAGGGCAGCACCCAAGCACCGGTCCACCCACAAATCATATTATCAAAGTATCAAATGCGAATCATATGATCGTGATGAAAACAAGCTTGGCGATAATTCCCATGTGTCCTCGGGAGCGCTTTACATCATATAAGAGTTTGTCCAGGCTTGTCCTTTGCTACAAAAAGGATTGGGCCATCTTGCTGCACCTTATTTACTTTTATTACTTGCTACTCGTTACCAATTACCTTATCACAAAACTATCTGTTACCGATAATTTCCTTCTGCATACAATCGGTCTAACTCATTATCTACTTCCCAGACCCACATGTTAGGAGATCCTACTCATGCAATGTGTGAAGGTTGAAACTAATTCATAAAAACTGGGTGATAAAGGGTTATGATCAAAGTGTTACTTGCCTTGCTGACGATCTGCAAATCCTAAAGACTCGTAGTAGCACGCTTCGCACTCCGGGTGTTCTATCGCAAAACAAAAAATAGCATACATAAGCAATCAATGAAAGTTGCATGGGTAAAACTTAAATAAGAAGATCTAACCAGAAAATGCAACTGAATTACTCCAGTTTGCAAAAAGAATCAAATCAAACGAAGCAACAAAACTCAAATTGCGAAAGAAACAAGATCCGATTACTAATCTGGACTAAAGTCAAATTTACAGTACCAAAATCTTGTTCAAGTTGGTTAAACAGAAAGAGGGCTTCGAGACGAAGATCCAAGCGCTTGAATCGCCTGATTCCGACTAACGAGCGAAAAGATAAACTAAAACGAAAAATAGGGCGGAAATCACGATCGAAAATAATCGCGGAAAATCCTGGAAAAAGAAAAACTGATCAACATACTAACAAAAGAACGTTCGCTGTCTATGACTAACGGATGAACGGCGTTCGTTAAAACGAACGTACGAACGAATGTCCGCAAACTAAATAAACCGACGGAAAAACTGAACCAATCTAATCTAAAAAAACGAATCTAGGTTTTCGAAATAAAACCGAACGATTTTTTTAAAATGGCGGCTACCTCGCCAAACGTGACGGCGGCGGCGGCAACTCCGGTGGAGTTAGCGGCGGCATCTGGCGGCGAGGCGGCGGCGTCGGCTGGGTGCGAGGCTTGGGCGGCTAGGGTTCAGCGGATCGGGGCGGGGCTGGCGGCTCGGGCCTCGGACTTTTAAGAGGCCGGCCGGGTCGGTGTCCCAGGCGGACACGGCCCGGTTGGTCGGTTTCCTTTTTTTAAACATGCCGCAGAAAAACAAAGAAAATAAATACTAAATGGACTCCAAAAATGCTGAAATACATTTTCCCCGTCTAAAAATACGCCGGACAAGGTGAACATTTATTTGGGCCTCTAATGCAATTTTGAGAAACGCATATTTTTCCTAATTGAAATAAAATAGCGATAAAACCCCAAATAAAAATACAAATTGATTTTAATATTTTTCCTCCAACATTTCATTTATTTTGGAGAAGTCATATTATCTCCTCTCATATAATTTTAATATGAAATATTTTTGGGGAGAAAAATAATTAAAACCAAAGTGATCTTTTTTTCAATATTTGATAAAACTCAAATATGAGAACGAGGGAAAATCCCCAACTCTCTCCGAGGGTCCTTGAGTTGCTTAGGATTTCGAGGATCACAAAACGAAATGCAATAAAATATGATATGCATGAATGACCTATGTATAACATTTCAAATTGAAAATTTGGGATGTTACACCTTTAGCAACATGATCCCGAATGAAATGATGATGAACTTCAATATGCTTAGTTCGAGAATGTTGCACGGGATTATGAACAATCGTAATACCACTTTCATTGTCACAAAGCAATGGAACATGTTTCACATAGATCCCATAATCTTTAAGAGTTTGGGTCATCCAAAGTAATTGAGCACAACATGAACCGGCGGCAATGTATTCCGCTTCGGCGGTGGATAAGGATACCGAGTTTTGTTTCTTGGAGGACCAAGATACAATAAATCTACCAAGAAATTGACAAGTACCCAAAGTGGAATTTCTATCAACCTTGTCACCGGCATAGTCCGAATCGGAGTAGCCAACAAGATCGAAAGAAGACCTCTTAGGGTACCAAATGCCAAAATTTGGTGTATGAATTAGGTATCTCACTATCCTTTTCACAGCCTTAAGATGACATTCTTTGGGGGGCGCTTGATATCGTGCACACATGCACACACTTCGCATAATATCGGGACAGGAGGCACATAGATATAACAATGAACCAATCATAGAACAATAAACCTTTTGGTCAACCGATTTGCCATCCTTAGTCAAGTCAAGATGTCCACTAGTAGGCATGGGTGTTTTCATACCTTTGCATTCTTGCATGTTGAACTTCTTGAATGAGTCCTTGGTGTACTTTGTCTGAGAGACAAAGGTGCCTTCCTTAGTTTGCTTGATTTGCAAACCAAGAAAGAACTTGAGTTCACTCATCATAGATATCTCAAACTTCTCCAACATTAGCTTTCCAAACTTTTCACTAAAATGGGGGTTAGTTGAACCAAATATGATATCATCAACATAAATTTGGCACACAAATAATTCACCATTAACCCTTTTCATAAAAAGAGTAGAATCAATCTTTCCAATATCAAACCCTTTTTCAATAAGAAACTTGGTCAAGCATTTATACCACGCTCTAGGAGCTTGTTTAATACCATAAAGAGCTTTGTGGAGTTTGTAAACATGATCAGGTTTGTTAGGATTAACAAAGCCGAGAGGTTGTTTAACATAAACTTCCTCCTCAATTTCTCCATTTAGAAAAGCACTTTTAATGTCCATTTGGTACAAGGTGATATCATGCTGATTAGCATAGGCAAGTAAGATGCGAATGGACTCAAGTCTAGCAAAGGGGGCATATGTCTCACCATAGTCCATACCTTTGACTTGAGTGTAGCCTTGGGCGATGAGACATGCTTTGTTGTGAACGACTTGTCCATCTTCGTCGTGCTTGTTGCGAAACACCCATTTGGTACCGATGATGTTGTGGTTGTTGTCGGGCTTCTCGACCAATGTCCACACTTGGTTTCTCTCGAAGTTGTGTAGCTCTTCATGCATGGCATTTATACAATCTGGATCTTCCAATGCTTCTTCAACCTTCATAGGTTCAATGCTAGAGATGAATGAATAATGTTCACAAAAGTTTGCCAAATGAGTTTTAGAGCGAGTAATTCTCCCGGTTTGGATATTATTGAAGATTTTCTCGACGGGATGGTCTCTTGTGACTCTTGCTCTAACTCGTGAGAGCTTTTGTTTGGGTCGGGGTGGAACATCTTCTTCATCATCTCGTTCCTCTTCTTGGCCTTCTTCACTGTTGACGTTGTCGTTCTCTTGTCTAGGTGGCAAAGGAGGTTGATGGGGTTCATCTTGGTGTATTTCCTCGTTCTCTTCATCTTGGCGTGTCCCACTTGTGGATGCTTCCATGTCAACTCTTGGTTCACCTTGTCATGAGGTAGAAGCTTCCACTTGGATGGACGAGGTACTCTCCTTCACCTCCGTTGGATGAATCTTGCCAATAGACAAATCTTGGATTGCTTCCTAAGGGTCTTTGTCTCCTACATCAATTGGAAATTGCTCTACTTGCGAGCCGTTAGATTCATCAAACTTCACATCTACCGTATCTTCAACCTTTTGGGTGAAATTGTTGTAGACACAGTAAGTGTGAGAGTTTGAGCCATAACCAAGTAGGAAACCCTCATGAGATTTAGGAGCAAATTTAGAATGACGATGCTTATCAAGAATGTAACACTTTGAGCCGAATACTCGAAGGTATCCAACTTGGGGTTTGTTACCGGTGAGAAGCTCGTATGCCGTATTGCTGAGTAGCTTCTGAAGATACAGAGATTTGTTGCATGACAAGCTGTCTCAACTGCTTCTGCCAAAAGTGTTTTGGCGTCTTGTACTCATCAATCATCATTCTCGCCATCTCAATAAGAGTCCGGTTCTTCCTCTCAACAACTCCATTTTGTTGAGGTGTGTACGTAGCCGAGAACTTGTGTGAAATCCCTTCTTCATCAAGAAATGTATCCACATTTGTGTTCTTGAACTCTGTTCCATTGTCAATGCGAACCTTATTGATCCTCACTTCAAATTGATTTTGGGCCTTCCTAGCGAAGTTCTTGAAGATCTTTTGGACCTGCAATTTATCATCAAGAAAGAACACCCACGTAAATCTTGAAAAATCATCGACTATGACTAGACCAAATGAGTTACCACCGAGACTTTTATAGGCATTGGAAACAAAGATATCCATATGAAGTAGCTCGGGCGGTCTTCTTGTGGTCATGATGTTCTTCATGAGGTGACTTCCTCCAACTTGTTTTCCTGCTTGATAAGCACTGCACAATCTAACCTTGTCAAATGAAACATCTTTCACTCCAAGGATATGATCACCTTTATTTAGCTTGTCAAGATTTCGCATGCCCACGTGACCTAACCTTCTATGCCACAACCAACCTTTGGAAGATTCAGCAATTAAGAAAGTTCTAGGTTGAGCCTTTTTAGTGAAATCAACAATGTAAAGATCACCTCTATGTAAACCGGTAAAGACCATTTTATGATTATCTCTACAAAACACTTGGCAATCTACTTCAGTAAATAGGACATTGAAACCAAAGTCAACAAGTCTAGATACGAAAAGTAAATTATAGCCAAGGGATTCAACGAGCATAAAATTTTGTATGAGCTATCATGTGAGATGGCCACCTTACCTAGGCCATCCACCTTACCCTTTGAGTTTTCACCAAAAGTGACATACTTTCGAGGGTCATCGTTTTCAGCAAGCTCATGAAACATGTCCTTATCTCCGGTCATGTTATCGGTACATCCACTATCAAGAACCCATTCCTTTCCTCCAGACATGTAGCCGCAAAGATTTGCCATAAGACCAAAGTGTCGCATAGACTCGTCGAGATCAAAGTCACTATCATCATCCTCATCATAGTATCCATTTTCAACATCGTCTTGTGATGGTTCAATTCCTAGAGAGAGTAATTCATTAGATAAATGATCATAACAATAATCATCTTTACGAATTCTAATGGCTTCAGAGATGATATTGCTAATGATTCCAACATCTCCTTTGGCACACATGTGGTTGGTAAGCTCAAATAAACAATCACCAAACTTAGGATCATTGGAATTCATCTTACTCAAAGCAATAGACTTGTGAAGAATCTCATCTAAGTTTTGCAAGGAATAATTTGGAAATCGTTCCTTAAGAAATCTCCATATGGTGTAAGCACAATCAAGAGCGGGCAAGCTAGCAATCAAGTTTCTAGATAATCCTCTAGTGATTAAATTGACAGTTCTAAGATGACGGATCATGTCAATAGACTCATCAAGGGTAGGATGCAAGGGGTCAACAAGGCACGCACAAGGACTAGTAATGTACTTGTTCAAGTGATATTCATTGAAAATCTCAAGAATCTCAATTTTTCACTCATGAAAGAACTCTCCATCAAGTATAGGCACTCTACGTCTAAGAATCCCTAACGTAGACTCATCCATCTTCCTCCAATGGAAATTAAACCAAAGCAATGGAGACCAATGCTCTGATACCGATTGTAGGATCGAGAAGTGGTGTCTAGAGGGGGGAATAGACCCTCAACAAAGAAAAGTAGCAGTTTTTAGCTTCTTCAAGTTAAGGTGGAGTTTTAGCACAAGTTTAAACATTCACAATACATTTCAAGCAAGCATGGCAAGAGTATATGAGCAGCGGAAAGTAAAGCATGCAACTTGCTAGAAAGTAAAGGGATGGGATTGGAGTGTGCAAACGCAATTGGAGACACGGAGATTTTTGGCGTGGTTCTGATAGGTGGTGCAATCGTACATCCACGTTGATGGAGACTTCAACCCACAAAGGGTAACGGCTGCGTGAGTCCATGGAGGGCTCCACCCACGAAAGGTCCAGGAAGAATCAACCTTGTCTATCCCACCATGGCCATCGCCCACGAAGGACTTGCCTCACTAGGGTAGATCTTCACGAAGTAGGCGATCTCCTTGCCCTTATAAACTCCTTGGTTCAACTACACAGTCTTGTGGGAGGCTCCCAAGTGACACCTAACCAATCTTAGAGACACCACTCTCCAAAAGGTAATAGATGGTGTGTTGATGATGAACTCCTTTCTCTTGTGCTTCAAATGATAGTCTCCCCAACCCTCAACTCTCTCTCAAAGATTTGGATTTGGTGGAAAGATGATTTGAGTGGAAAGCAACTTGGGGAAGGCTAGAGATCAAGATTCATATGGTTGGAATGGAATATCTTGGTCTCAACACCTGAGTAGGTGGTTCTCTCTCATAAAATGTATGCTGGAAGTGTAGGCACGTTCTGATGGCTCTCTCCACAAATGGAGGATGGGTGGAGGGGTATAAATAGCCTCCACACAAAATCTAGCCATTACACACAATTTACCAAACTAGGTGGGACCGAATCATAAAACTTGGTCACACCGATTTAGTTCAAAATGTGAATGTTAGGATTTTCGGTGGGACCGATATGATCAACTCGGTGGGACCGATGTGCTAGGGTTAGGGTGAAACCTCAACTCGGTTTGACCGGTTACACAAACTCGGTGGGACCGATTTTGGTAATAAGAAAAACAGAGAGTTGGTCGAGCAAACTCGGTGGGACCAATTGCATATCTCGGTGAGACCGAAATAGTTGAAACAGGTAACAGAGAGTTTGCAAGCCCATCTCGGTGAGACCGAGATCCCATCGGTGAGAACGAACTGATTAGGGTTTTTGGCAGTGGCTATGTCAAGTGAACTCGGTGGCGCCGGATAGATCAAATCGGTGGGGCTGAGTTTGACTTTTGGTTTGGGACATATGTGGATATGAGAAAGTGGTTGAGGGCTTTGGAGCATATCACTGAGCACTTTGAGCAAGCAACACCATTAGTCCAACAAGAGATATGTTGGCATTAATTACCAAAATCACCCAGGGAGCACTTGTGCTTTCAGCGATCTATGATGTCTCTTACCGAATTACTACTATCGTTTTGGGGTTATGCATTAGGGACAACTGCATTCATGTTAAATAGGGCACCATATAAATCCGTTGAGACGACACCATATGAATTGTGGTTTGGCAAGAAACCTAAGTTGTCATTTTTTAAAGTTTGGGGTTGCGATGCTTATGTGAAAAAGTTCAACCTGATAAGCTCGAACCCAAATCGGAGAAATGCGTCTTCATAGGATACCCAAAGGAAACTGTTGGGTACACCTTCTATCACAGATCCGAAGGCAAGTTATCTGTTGCTAAAAATGGATCCTTTCTAGAGAAGGAGTTTCTCTCGAAAGAAGTGAGTGGGATGAAATTAGAACTTGATGAGGTAGTTGTACCTTCTCCCAAATTAGAAAATGGTTCATCACAGAAATCAGTTCCTGTGATGCCTACACCAATTAGTGAGGAAGTTAATGATGATGATCATGAAACTTCAGATTAAGTTACTACCGAACCTCTTAGGTGAACCAGAGTATGTTACGCACCAGAGGGGTACGGTAATGCTGTTCTGGAAGCAATGTTACTAGACCATGATGAACCTACGAACTATGAGGAAGCGATGATGAGCCCAGATTTTGCGAAATGGTTTGAGGACATGAAATCTGAGATGGGATCTATGTATGAGAACAAAGTATGTACTTTGATTGACTTGCCCGATGATCGGCGAGCCATTGAGACTAAATGGATCTTCAAGAGCAAGACGAACGCTGATAGTAGTGTTACTATCTACAAAGATCGACTTGTTGAAAAGGGTTTTCACAAGTTCAAGATGTTGACTACGATGAGATTTTCTCACTCGTATCGATGCTTAAAGTCTGTCCGAATCATGTTACCAATTGCCACATTTTATGAAATTTGGCAAATGGATGTCAAAACTACATTCCTTAATGGATATCTTAAAGAAGAATTGTATATGATGCAACCAAAAGGTTTTGTCAATCCTAAAGGTGCTAACAAAATGTGCAAGCTCCAGCAATCCATCTATGGACTGGTGCAAGCATCTTGGAGTTGGAATTTATGCTTTGATAAGTTGATCAAAGCATATAGTTTTATACAGACTTGTGGTGAAGCCTGTATTTACAAGAAAGTGAGTGGGAGCACTACAGCCTTTCTGATAAGTATATGTGAATGACATATTGTTGATCAGAAATAATGTAGAATTTTCTGTAAAGCATAAAGGAGTTTTTCAAAGAAAGACCTCGGTGAAGCTGCTTACATATTGAGCATCAAGATCTATAGAGATAGATCAAGACGCTTGATCAAAATTTTCAATGAGTACATACCTTGACAAGTTTTTGAAGTAGTTTAAAATGGAACAGTCAAAGAAGGAGTTCTTGCCTGTGTTGCAAGGTATGAAGTTGAGTAAAGACTCAAAACCCGACCACGACAGAAAATAGAAAGAGAATGAAAAGTCATTCCCTATGCCTCAGTCATAGGTTCTATAAAGTATGCTATGATGTGTAATAGACCTATTTTGTACCTCACCATGAATTTGGCAAGAGGGTACAATAGTGATCCAGGAGTGGATAACTGGACAGCGGTCAAAATTATCCTTAATGGAATAAGGAAATGTTTCTCGGTTATGGAGGTGACAAAGATTTCATCGTAAAGAGTTACATCGATGCAAGCTTTGGCACCAATCTGGATGACTCTAAGTCTCGACCTAGATACATATTGAAAGTGGGAGCAATTAGCTAGAGTAGCTCCGTGCAGAGCATTGTGGACATAGAAATTTTCAAAATACATATGGATCTGAATGTGGCAGACCCGTTGACTAAACTTCTCTCACAAGCAAAACATGATCACACATTAGTACTCTTTGGGTGTTAATTACATGGCGATGTGAACTAGATTATTGACTCTAGTAAACCCTTTGGGTATTGGTCACATAGCGATGTGAACTATAAAGTGTTAAATCACATGACGATGTGAACTATTGGTGTTAAGTCACATGGTGATGTGAACTAGATTATTGACTCTAGTGCAAGTGGGAGACTGAAGGAAATATGCCCTAGAGGCAATAATAAAGTTGTTATTTATATTTCCTTATATCATGATAAATGTTTATTATTCATGCTAGAATTGTATTAACCGGAAACTTAGTACATGTGTGAATACATAGACAAACAGAGTGTCCCTAGTATGACTCTACTTGACTAGCTCATTAATCAAAGATGATTAAGTTTCCTAACCATAGACATGTGTTGTCATTTGATGAACGGGATCACATCATTAGAGAATGATGTGATGGACATGATCCATCCATTATGTCGGATTCGGGGTTCCGGCCAACCCTTGAGGTTCGAACTCTGGGTGCGCACGAAGATCTCTATCTTCCTAGCTCGCTCTCGCAACAATCTCAAGGCCTAGCTCGCCGAACCCAAGGAACAAGAGACGCGAGGGTTTATACTGGTTCGGGCCACCGTTGTGGTGTAATACCCTACTCCAGTGTGGTGTGGTGGATTGCCTCGAGGTCTAGGGATGAACTAGTACAACGGATGAATTGCCTCTTGAGGAGAGGTGTTCTTGGGCCCGATGAGGTGGTGTGTCTGAGGATGGTCCGAATGATCCGTCCCCTTTGCTATGGTGGTGGCTAGCCCTATTTATAGGGGCCCTGGTCCTCTTCCCAAATATTAGGCGGGAAGGGATCCCACAATGGCCAATTTTGAAGGGAGACAACTAGTACAAGTTATCCTAACAAAAGGTGCAATACAAAAAAATACACTTCTGTGATGATACGTGTTTGTCACAGTAGGTCATGTTTTCTGTCATGCATGTACATCCATGATGATTTTATGACAGAATCAAGATAGTCATGCCTGTGCTATCGTAGAAGTGTTCCATAACATTACCAAAATTATCATCACGGAAGTGTCACCTTCCATGACGATAAATCGTGCGTCATAGAAGTGCTTTCAGCAAGGGTGACCGACACGTGGCATCCACCGTAATGGCTCATCGTTAAGCTATCGGGCCCGGTTTTGGATCCGATAACCCGTTAACAGCCCAGACCAATGGTGATTTTCCACATGTAAAATTCTCATTGGCCGGAGGAAACACGTGTCTGCTCCTCGGTGGGCCAGATGTCGCCCGTCCATTGGAGGAGACATGCCTATGATACGTCGACACGTGGCAGGGCCCAACAGAGGCCCATATAGGATAAATGGGCCGGCCCAACTAAAGGCCCACAAGATTTTGCGGACCATAATGGGTCGGCCCAACTAAAGGCCCACAAGACTTTGCGGACCATAATGGGCCGGCCCAGCTAAAGGCCCACAAGATTTTGCGGACCATAATGGGCCGGCCCAGCTAAAGGCCCCCAAGATTTTGCGGACCATAATGGGCCGGCCTAGCTAAAGGCCCACAAGCTTTTAAGGACACTAGTGGGTCGGCCCATTCACATGCTGCCATGTTTTGGGCCAAATGCCGGCCCATATTTGATCCGGTCCATTAACAGCCTGCCATGTTCCGGGCCTAATAAAGGCCCATATGAGATCCGACCCATTAAAAGCCTACCACGTTCTGGGCCAAATTATGGCCCAGATAAGATCTGGCCCTTTAAGAGGCTTTGGGCCAAATTATGGCCCATATCAGATTCGGCCCGTCAACTGGACGCTATACTTTTGGGCCCACTTGCTAAAAGCCCATTTAGTAATTAGGCCTCATATTAGTTTTGGCATGTTAAATGCCCGTTTAACATTTCGGCCCTATATTTATTTTGGCCTGTTAAAAGCCCATCATAAAGTTGGGCCTAACTACGGCATGGTTTGCATCCGGCCTGCTCATAGCTGATAATCTGATTGGGCCAAATAAGGACCAAGACAATTTTGGCCTGTTAACGGCCCGTGATGTGATTGCCACAATCATGGGCCGGGGTCTATTTCGGCCTGTGATATGTCTCCAACGTATATATAATTTATAAAGTATTCATGCTATTATATTATCAATCTTGGATGTTTTATATGCGTTTATATGCTATTTTATATGATTTTTGGGGCTAACCTATTAACCTAGAGCCTAGTGCCAGCTTCTGTTTTTTCCTTGTTTTAGAGTATCGCAGAAAAGGAAAACCAAACGAAGTCCAATTGACCTGAAACTTGACGGAGCTTATTTTTGGACTAGAAGAAGGCCAAAGGGTAAAAGAGTTGGGCCAGAAGAGTCTCGGGCTGCCCATGAGGGCGGGAGGCACCCCCATGGGCGCGCCCCCCTACCTCATGGACAGTCCAGAGACCCCCCCTGACTTGTTCTCGACGCCAAAACCCCTTATATATACAGAAACCTCCAGAAATTAACCTAGATCAGAGGTTCCACCGCCGCAAGCCTCTGTAGCCACGAGAAATCAATCTAGGCCCTCTCTAGCACCCTGCCGGAGGGGGCCATCATCACCGGAGGGCATGGAGGAGGATCCCGGAGGTGCCATCATCACCATGAAGGCCAAGGACCAGAGGGAGAATCTCTCCCCATCTAGGGGGAAGGCCATGGAGGAGGAAGCACGAGGGGGAGAACCTCTCCTCCTCTCTCTCAGTGGCACCAAAGTTCCATCGGGAGGGGAATCATCGCCGTGGTGATCGTCTTCATCAACATCACCATCATAATCACCATCCTCATCTCTTTTACGTGGTCCACTCTCCCGCACCCCTCTGTAATCCCTACTTGAACATGGTGCTTTATGCCACATATTATGATCCAAATGTGTTGCCATCCTATGATGTTTTGAGTAGATATCCTTTGTCTTTGGGTTGATTGATGATCCAGATTGGTATCAGTTGTATGTTTTACTTTGGTGATGTCCTATGATGCCCTCCGTATCGCGCAAGCGTGAGGGATTCCCGATGTTGGGTGTTGCAATATGTCCATGGTTTTCTTATTGTCTGTGTTGCGTGAGTGACTAAAACACAAACACGAATAAGCGGGACATGGCGTATCGGAATAAAGAGGACTTGATACTTTAATGCTATGGTTGGGTTTTACCTTAATGATCTTTAGTAGTTGCGGATGCTTGCTAGAGTTCCAATCATAAGTGCATATGATCCAAGAAGATAAAGTATGTTAGCTTATGCCTCTCCCTCATATGAAATTGCAATGATGACTATCTGTCTTGTTAACAATTGCCTAAGACAATTCCGCACACCGATTCATCATTATTCCACACTCGCTATTTATAATATTCAGTAATATATTCTAACTTTATGATAACAGCACCTACTTTTATATTATAGCTCTCCGATATCATACAAAGTTATCCTCTTCATACCCACAACATAGTTTTATTTCTCGTTTCTAGTTGGAAGAAAACGTTCGGTGTACGTAGAGTCGTATCAGTGGCAGATAGGGCTTGAGAGAATATTGATCTTACCTTTAGCTCCTTGTGGGTTCGACACTCCATACTTATGACTTCCACCTTTGGAAATTGCTATGGTGATTCCCTGCACTTGGGGATTATCAAGCTCTTTTTTGGCGCCGTTGTCGGGGAGCAATAGCATGGGGTTGATATTCTTGTTGTATGCTTGTTTGCTTTCTTCACTGAGTAGATTTTGTTTTTCCTTTTTTGTTTCTGTTTAGTTGTGGGTGAAACATACAAAAAAATTTAAATAATGAAAATACAAAAAAAATTACTTGCCTCTCATGCCTAAAAAGTTTTTCCAAAAGAGAAGTGATTGGAAAGTTATGCATTGAAGTGAGGGTTGACCTTGAGCACTCATGTTCATGCTCACGGAAACAATGTGGAATTTTTCATGGAAGTTTCTCTGTAAATAATTATCCACTTATATATATCCATTCTATTGTAAAAAATAATGTGCCAAGCTTTGGTTTTAGGACGATTAGATTGCGTGTTTGCTATGTGCAGAACAAAAAACAGAAACTTTGGCTGTAGCGCGTGATTTTACATTTTTTACTGGAAAGTCAAATGGGCCTAAAACTTTTTGCACATTACTTCTGTACAAATTGTCAAATTTATTTAATAATTTTTGGAGTTACAGAAGTTTACTAAACCTCCAGATTACTACAAACTATCCTGTTTTAGACAGATTCTGTTTTCCGTGTCTTGTTTGCTTATTTTGATGCATCTATGGCTAGTATCGGAGGGTATGAATCCTAGAGAAGTTGGAATACAATAGATATAGTTCTAATAAGAAATTGGAATGAGTTTGAAATAGTACCTAAAGGTAGTGATTTGCTTTATTATACTAACGGATCTCACAAAGTTTTTGTTAAAGTTTTGTGTGGATGAAGTGTTCGAAGAACGAGGAGTTACCGGTGTGAGAAGAATAAATAGAGGCAAGAGCTCAAGCTTGGGGATGCCCAAGGCACCCCAAGTAAATACTCTAAGGATACTCAATCATATAAGCTTGGGGATGCCCCGATTGGCATCCCATCTTTCTTCTTCAACAATTATCGGTATACCTCGGTTTTTGTTTTGTTCACATGATTTGTGTCCTTTGTGTTTTTCTTTTTCTTTAAGAACCATGCTAGTATGAGATGTCCCTTCATCAATTTATAGAATACTTCATGTGCTTCACTTATATCTTCTAAGTATGATCTTATAGAATTGCTCTTTGAGCTTCACTTAAATATTTTGAGTATGGCTTTATAGAATGCTTCGTGTGCTTGACTTATACATTTTGAGCTTGGATATTGGTTAGTATATATTAATTGTAGAATTCTCCTTGAACTTCACTTATATCTTTTTGAGTACTAATAATACTATCATCTAAAGTGGATTTAGAAGAAGTTTGCTCTCACTATTCAGAATAAGGAGAATTTTGCTTATGGGGAAAGTAGTAAAATTTCTATGCTTGTAGATAATGAAAAGAATGCTTTATGTCATGGTTATATTATTGAGCTCATTCATGATGCTACTGAAAATTATTATGAGGGAGGAATACATGCTTGTAGGAGTTGCAATAATATCAAGTTTCCTCCTATGTGCTTAAAGTTTTGAAGTTATACTTGTTTTGCCTTCCTATGCTAGTTGATTCTTGTTCCCATAAATTGTGTGCTCACAAAATCCCTAGGCATAGGAAGCGGGTTAGGTTTAAATGTGCTAGTCATATTCTTCATGATTCTCTCTTTATGTTTCAGTTCTTATCTTTTATGTGAGCATCACTGAAATCATCATGCCTAGCTAAAAAGGCATTATAGAGAAGCGCTTGTTGGGAGAAAACCCAATATTTACCCTTAATATTTTTGTGCATTCTCATGATTAAGCTACTGTATTAATCATGTATTATAGCTTTTGTTTCAATAAAGGGCCAAGTAAGACCTTTGGGAAGACTTGGGTGAAAGTTAATGTGATCTTGCTGTAAAAAATAGAAACTTTGCGCTCACGAGATTAGCTGCCATTTTTTACAGAAGAGTGCGATTGAGTTGATTATTTTTTCAGAAGATTAATAGACAAATTCCTCACGTCCACCAATTTATTTCAGAATTTTTGGTGTAGCAGAAGTATGGTTTGTGTTCAGATCATTACAGACTGTTCTGTTTCTGACAGATTCTGTTTTCATTGCATAGTTTGCTTGTTTTCTAGTTTCTATGGCTTATATTTCTCAATATAAATTGTAGAAATGATACGGTACATTAGGAATTGTGTGAGAAAAATTATGATCCTTGTCTTCGACAGTACCAAAGTGAATGGTTTACTCTTTATCATACTAACCTATCTCACAAAGTTCCGTTAAGTTTTGTGTGATTGAAGTTTTCAAACTTTGGGTGAGATATCGATATGAGGAGAATAAGGAGTGGAAAGATCCTAAGCTTGGGGATGACCAAGGAACCTCAAGGTAATATTGAAGGAAGACTCAAGAACCTAAGCTTGGGTATGCCCCGGAAGGCATCCCCTCTTTCGTCTTCAAAATTATCGGTATACCTTACTCGAAGCTATATTTTTATTCGTCACATGATATGTGTTTTGCTTGGAGCGTATTTTCAATTTTACCGGTTGTTTGAATAAAATCATTGGATCTGAAATCTTAAATGAAAAAGAATCCTCCCATGGCTAGTTATTATTTGACTACTCAGTGTCCTTCACTTATATCTTTTTGGAGTAGTTTATCATTTACTGACGTGCTTCATATATATCCTATGAGTAAATGGTTGAATGAATTGAATATCATAAATGTGAATTTATATATGTTTCATATGCTTATACCTTGGGGAGTAGTGACTTCACACAGAATAAGTATAGGTAGTAAACTTATTGAAAGTTAGCAAACGTAGAATTGGTCACTTGAACAATTCATGAAAGAATATTGAAGGAAGAGAGATTGCACATATAAATATACTATCTTGGACATCTTTTGTAATTGTGAGCACTCATTAGAATATGACTTGCTAAAAGGTTGATGTCGGACAAGGAAGACAACGTAATGGGTTGTGTTTTCTTATATCCGAAATAAAGTATATTGTCTTGTATCATCCAACATGTTGGGCTTGCTTTTCCCCCTCATGCTAGCCAAATTCTTTGCACCAAGTAGAGATACTACTTGTGCTTCCAAACATTCCTGAAACCAGTTTTGCCATGAGAGTCCACCATACCTACCTATGGATTGATTAAGATCCTTCAAGTAAGTTGTCATCGGTGCATGTAATAAAAATTGCCCTCTAAATATGTATGATCTATTAATGTGGAGAAAATAAGCTTTATATGATCTTGTGATGTGGAAGAAATAAAAGCGACGGACTGCATAATAAAGGTCCATATCACAAGTGGCAAATATAAAGTGACATTATTTTGCATTAAGATTTTGTGCATCCAACCATAAAAGCGCATGACAACCTCTGCTTCCCTTTGCGAAGGGCATATCTTTTACTTCTATCTTCTAACTTATGCAAGAGTCATGGTGATCTTCACCTTTCCTTTTTACATTTTATCCTTTGGCAAGCACATTGTGTTGGAAAGATCCTGATATATATATATATCCAATTGGATGTAAGTTATCATGAACTATTATTGTTGACATTACCCTTGAGGTAAAAGGTTGGGAGGCGAATCTATAAGCCCCTATCTTTCTCTGTGTCCGATTAAAACTTTGAACCCATAAATATCACGTGAGTGTTAGCAATTGTGAAAGATTAAATGATAGTTGAGTATGTGGAGTTTGCTAAATCAAAGCTCTGACATAGACCCTTCCTGAAAATAAGATGAATTGCAATTGTTTGATGACTAAGAATATAGTTTGTTAGTTTCAAGAAAGTTTACGATCTATAATTTAACGTGTGAATAGCTTTTTACTTGATCATGAAAAGTTTTATGAAGATGAGCTATTGTTATGATATATAATGATGCTAGAAAAAGTGATTGGAACTATCATTGATGAAACTTATGCACTTCCTAGCATTCACACTTCATAAATTATTTCTTTTATCATTTACCTACTCGAGGACGAGCAGGAATTAAGCTTGGGGATGCTGATACGTCTCCAACGTATCTATAATTTATGAAGTATTCATGCTATTATATTATCAACCTTGGATGTTTTATATGCATTCATATGCTATTTTAAATGATTTTTGGGACTAACCTATTAACCTAGAGCCCAGTGCCAGCTTCTGTTTTTTCCTTGTTTTAGAGTATCACAGAAAAGGAAAACCAAACGGACTCCAATTGACCTGAAACTTCACGGAGCTTATTTTTGGACCAGAAGAAGGCCAAAGGGTAAAAGAGTTGGGCCAGAAGAGTCCCGAGCTGCCCACGAGGGTGGGAGGTGCGCCCCCGTGGGCGTGCCCCCTACCTCGTGGACAGCCGGGAGACCCCCCTGACTTGTTCTCGACGCCAAAACCTCCAGAAATTAATCTAGATCAGAAGTTCCGCCGCCGCAAGCCTCTGTAGCCACGAGAAATCAATCTAGGCCCACTCTGGCACCCTGCCGGAGGGGGCCATCATCACCGGAGGGCATGGAGGAGGATCCCGGAGGGTCCATCATCACCATGAAGGCCAAGGACCAGAGGGAGAACCTCTCCCCATCTAGGAGGAAGGCCATGGAGAAGGAAGCACAAGGGGGAGAACCTCTCCTCCTCTCTCTCGGTGGCACCGGAGTGCCATCGGGAGGGGAATCATCGCCGCGGTGATTGTCTTCATCAACATCACCATCATCATCACCATCCGCATCTCTTTTACGCGGTCCACTCTCCCGCACCCCTCTGTAATCCCTACTTGAACATGGTGCTTTATGCCACATATTATGATCCAATGATGTGTTGCCATCCTATGATGTTTTGAGTAGATATCCTTTGTCTTTGGGTTGATTGATGATCTAGATTGGTATGAGTTGTATGTATTACTTTGGTGATGTCCTATGGTGCCCTCCGTGTCGCGCAAGCATGAGGGATTCCCGCTGTAGGGTGTCGCAATATGTCCATGGTTCGCTTATTGTCTGCGTTGCGTGAGTGACTGAAACACAAACACGGATAAGCGGGACATGGCGTATGGGAATAAAGAGGACTCGATACTTTAATGCTATGGTTGGGTTTTACCTTAATGATCTTTAGTAGTTGCGGATGCTTGCTAGAGTTCCAATCATAAGTGTGCTACCTCTTGAGCACTGCGTTGGTTTTCCCTTGAAGAGGAAAGGGTGATGCAGCAAAGTAGCGTAAGTATTTCCCTCAGTTTTTGAGAACCAAGGTATCAATCCAGTAGGAGATCACGCTCAAGTCCCACGCACCTACACAAACAAATAAGAACCTCGCAACCAACGCGATAAAGGGGTTGTCAAGCCCTTCACGGTCACTTACGAGAGTGAGATCTGATAGATATGATAAGATAATATTTTTGGTATTTTTATGATAAAGAGAAATAAACATGCAAAGTAAAATAAACGGCAAAGGAAATAACTAAGTGTTGGAAGATTAATATGATGAAAGATAGACCCGGGGGCCATAGGTTTCACTAGTGGCTTCTCTCAAGAGCATACGTATTACGGTGGGTAAACGAATTACTATCGAGCAATTGATAGAATTGAGCATAGTTATGAGAATATCTAGGTATGATCATGTATATATGCATCACGTCTGAGACAAGTAGACCGAAACGATTCTGCATCTACTACTATTACTCCACACATCGACCGCTATCCAGCATGCATCTAGAGTATTAAGTTCATAAGAACAGAGTAATGCTTTAAGGAAGATGACATGATGTAGAGGGATAAACTCATGCAATATGATATAAACCCCATCTTTTTATCCTCGATGGCAACAATACAATACGTGTCGATTCCCTTTCTGTCACTAGGATCGAGCACCGCAAGATTGAACCCAAAGATAAGCACTTCTCCCATTGCAAAAGATCAATCTAGTAGGCCAAACCAAGCTGATAATTCGAAGAGACTTGCAAAGATAAACCAATCATACATAAAAGAATTCAGAGGAGAATCAAATATTGTTCATAGATAATCTGGATCATAAACCCACAATTCATCGGATCTCGACAAACACACCGCAAAATAAGATTACATCGAATAGATCTCCAAGAAGATCGAGGAGAACTTTGTATTGAGATCCAAAGAGAGAGAAGAAGCCATCTAGCTAGTAACTATGGACCCGAAGGTCTGTGGTAAACTACTCACACATCATCGGAGAGGCTATGGTGTTGATGTAGAAGCCCTCCGTGATTGATTCCCCCTCCGGCGGAGCTCCGGAAAAGGCCCCAAGATGTGATCTCTCGGGTACAGAAGGTTGCGGCGGTGGAATTAGGTTTTCGTGGTGCTCCTAGATGTTTGGGGGATATGTGGATATATATAGGAGGAAGAAGTACGTCGGTGGAGCAACGGGGGGCCCACGAGGGTGGAGGGCGCGCCCAGGAGGGTAGGTGCACCCCCCTGCCTTGTGGCTGCCTCAATTGAATCTGCGCGTGTGCCGGCAACACGTCCTTCCACGAGCCGGTCGGCATTTTAGAACACAAAAAATGACGAAAATATAATTAATTATGCATGGTCTTGACTTGTTGTGCTCGTAGTAGTAGCAGGAACTAGAGGTTTTTCTTTAATTATAACTCTCCTCACATTTTTTTGGCTTTGAAGTGAATCATGGTTGTGGACATTATCTACGAATGTGCAAATATCTATGGACATGAGTTTGATGTGGAAGTTGAACTTGGAATGTCGGGCTTGCACGTGAACTATACCATGTCCAATGCTTCGTCTGTTATTGTTTGGAAAGTAATTGTTGTTATTACATGACCCAAAAAAATTATTTTGTGACACAGTAGATGCACGTACATCACAACAGGCATGCTGCTATGTCTTGATCTTGCGTTGGTTTTCCCCGAAGAGGAAGGGATAATGCAACAGAGTAGCGTAAGTATTTCCCTCAGTTTTTGAGAACCAACGTATCAATCCAGTAGGAGCCCACGCTCAAGTCCCTCGTACCTACACAAAGCGATAGCTACCCGCAACCAACGCGATTAGGGGTTGTCAAGCCCTTCACGGTCACTTACGAGAGTGAGATCTGATAGATAGAATATTTTTGGTATTTTTGATATAAAGATGCAAAGTAAAAAAGTAAAAGCAAAGTAAATGGAAAACAATATAAAAGTGATGGAGATTGATATGATGAGAATAGACCCGGGGGCCATAGGTTTCACTAGTGGCTTCTCTCGAGAGCATAAGTTTTCTATGATGAGTGAACAAATTACTGTTGAGCAATTGACAGAATTGAGCATAGTTATGAGAATATCTAGGCATGTATATAGGCATCACGTCCGTGACAAGTAGATCGAAACGATTCTGCATCTACTACTATTACTCCACTCATCGACCGCTATCCAGCATGCATCTAGAGTATTAAGTTAAAAACAGAGTAACGCTTTAAGCAAGATGACATGATGTAGAGAGATAAATTCATGCAATATGAAATAAACCCCATCTTGTTATCCTCGATGGCAACGATACAATACGTGTCTTGCTGCCCCTTCTGTCACTGGGAAAGAACACCGCAAGATCGAACCCAAAGCTAAGCACTTCTCCCATGGCAAGAACTACCAATCTAGTTGGCCAAACCAAACGGATAATTCGAAGAGACTTGCAAAGATAACCAATCATACATAAAAGAATTCAGAGAAGATTCAAATATTGTTCATAGATAGACTTGAACATAAACCCACAATTCATCGGTCTCAACAAACACACCGCAAAAGAAGAAGATTACATCGAATAGATCTCCACAAGAGAGGGGGAGAACATTGTATTGAGATCCAAAAAGAGAGAAGAAGCCATCTAGCTACTAACTATGGACCCGAAGGTCTGAGGTAAACTACTCACACTTCATCGGAGAGGCTATGATGATGTAGAAGCCCTCCGTGATGATGGCCCTCTCCGGCGGAGCTCCGGAACAGGCCCCAAGATGGGATCTCATGGATACAGAAAGTTGCGGCGGTGGAGTTATGTTTTTGGCTCCTGTTCTGATCGTTTGGGGGTATGTGGGTATATATAGGAGGAAGGAGTACGTCAGTGGAGCACCGAGGGTCCCACGAGGCAGGGGGCGTGCCCTAGGGGGGGGCGCGCCCCTACCCTTGTGAGCACCTCTTTGCTTCCTTGCAGTAGGTTCCAAGTCTCCTGGATCACGTTCGGTGAGAAAATCACATTCCCAAAGGTCTCATTCCGTTTGGACTCTGTTTGATATTCCTTTTCTTCGAAACCCTAAAATAGGCAAAAAAACAGTAATTTGCGCTGGGCCTCCGGTTAGTAGGTTAGCCCCAAAATGATATAAAAGTGTAAAATAAAGCCCATTGACATCCAAAATAGATAATATAATAGCATGGAGCAATCAAAAATTATAGATATGTTGGAGACGTATCAAGCATCCCCAAGCTTAATTGCTGCTCGTCCTCAAGTAGGTAAATGATAAAAGAAGAATTTTTGATGTGGAATGCTTTCTTACATATTTCTCAATGTAATTTTTCTTTATTGTGGCATGAATGTTCAGATCCAAAAGATTCAAGATAAAAGTTTAATATTGACATAAAAATAATAATACTTCAAGCATACTAACTAAGCAATCATGTCTTCTGAAAATAACATGGCCAAAGAAAGCTATCCCTACAAAATCATATAGTCTGGCTATGCTCTATCTTCACCACACAAAATATTTAAATCATGCACAACCCCGATGACAAGCCAAGCAATTGTATCATACATTTGATGTTCTCAAACTTTTTCAATCTTCACGCAATATATAAGCGTGACCCATGGATATAGCACTATGGTGGAATAGAATGGTGGTTGTGGAGAAGATAGTCTCACATCAACTAGGCGTATCAACGGGCTATGGAGATGCCCATTAATAGATATCAATGTGAGTGAGTAGGGATTGCCATGCAATGGATGCACTAGAGATATAAGTATATGAAAGCTCAACAAAAGAAACTAAGTGGATGTGCATCCAACTTGCTTGCTCACGAAGACCTAGGGCACTTTTAGGAAGCCCATCATTGGAATATACAAGCCAAGTTATATAATGAAAAATTCCCACTAGTATATGAAAGTGATATCATAGGAGACTCTCTATATGAAGAACATGGTGCTACTTTGAAGCACAAGTGTGGAAAAAGGATAGTAACATTGTCCCTTCTCTCTTTTTCTCTCATTTTTATTTATTTATTTGGGCCTTCTTTCTTTTTTTTTCTTTTTGGCCTCTTTTCTCCTTTTTCTTTTATTATTTTTCGTCCAGAGTCTCATCCCGACTTGTGGGGGAATCATAGTCTCCATCATCCTTTCCTCACTTGGGACAATGCTCTAATAATGATGATCATCACACTCTATTTACTTACAACTCAAGAATTACAACTCAATACTTAGAACAAAATATGACTCTATGTGAATGCCTCCGGCGGTGTACCGGGATGTGCAATGATGCATGAGTGACATGTATGAAGAATTGTGAATGGTGGCTTTGCCACAAATACGATGTCAACTAAATGATCATGCAAGCAATATGACAATGATGAAGCGTGTCATAATAACGGAACGGTGGAAAGTTGCATGGCAATATATCTCGGAATGGCTATGGAAATGCCATAATAGGTAGGTATGGTGGCTATTTTGAGGAAGGTATATGGTGGGTTTATGGTACAGGCGAAAGTTGCGCGATACTAGAGAGGCTAGCAATGGTGGAAGGGTGAGAGTGCGTATAATCTATGGACTCAACATTAGTCATAATGAACTCACATACTTGTTGCAAAAATCTAATAGTTATTGAAACAAAGTATTACGCGCATGCTCCTAGGGGGATAGATTGGTAGGAAAAGACCATCGCTCGTCCCCGACCGCCACTCATAAGGAAGACAATCAATAAATAAATCATGCTCCGACTTCATCACATAACGGTTCACCATACATGCATGCTACGAGAATCACAAACTTCAACTCAAGTATTTCCCAAATTCACAAGTACTCAACTAGCATGACTCTAATATCACCATCTCCATATCTCAAAACAATTATCAAGTATCAAACTTCTCATAGTATTCAATGCACTTCTATGAAAGTTTTTATATTATAGAAAATTTCCATGTCGTTCTAAAGGACTCTCAAAATAATATAAGTGAAGCATGAGAGAACAATAGTTTCTATAAAACAAATCCACCACCGTGCTCTAAAAGATATAAGTGAAGCACTACAGCAAAAACTATATAGCTCAAAAGATATAAGTGAAGCATATAGAGTATTCTAATAAATTTCAAATCATGTGAGTCTCTCTCAAAAGGTGTGTACAGCAAGGATGATTGTGGTAAACTAAAAATTGAAGACTCAAATCATACAAGACGCTCCAAGCAAAACACATATCATGTGGTGAATAAAAATATAGCTCCAAGTAAAGTTACCGATAGACGAAGACGAAAGAGGGGATGTCTTCCGGGGCATCCCCAAGCTTAGGCTTTTTGGTGTCCTTGAATTTTATCTTGGGGTGCCATGGGCATCCCCAAGCTTAGGCTCTTGCCACGCCTTGTTCCATAATCCATCAATTCTTTACCCAAAACTTGAAAACTTCACAACACAAAACTCAAAATAGAAAATCTCATGAGCTCCGTTAGCGAAAGAAAAAAGAAAACACCAGTTCAAGGTACTGTAATGAACTCATTCTTTATTTATATTGGTGTTAAACCTACTGTATTCCAACTTCTCTATGGTTTATAAACTCTTTTACTAGTCATAGATTCATCAAAATAAGCAAACAACAACAAAAAAACAGAATAGTGTGTAGTAATCTGTAGCTAACGCAACTTCTGGAACCTCAAAAATTCTAAAATAAATTGCTCTACGTGAGGAATTTATCTATTAATCATCTGCAAAAATAATTAACTAAATAGCACCTTCCAAATAAAAATGGCAGAGATTCTCGTGAGCGCTAAAGTTTTTGTTTTTTACAGCAAGATCAAAAAGACTTTCCCCAAGTCTTCCTAACGGTTCTACTTGGCACAAACACTAATTAAACACAAAAAAACAACCAAAACAGAGGCTAGATAAATTATTTATTACTAAACAGGAGAAAAAAGGCAAGGAATAAAAATAGAATTGGGTTGCCTCCCAACAAGCGCTATCGTTTAACGCCCCTAGCTAGGCATAAAAGCGAAGATAGATCTAGGTATTGCCATTTTTGGTAGGCGATCCATAAGTGGCTCTCATAATATATTCATATGGTAATTTAATTTTATTTCTAGGGAAGTGTTCCATGCACTTCCTTAATGGAAATTGGAATCTAATATTCCCTTCCTTCATATTAATAATTGCACCAATCATTCTAAGCAAAGGTCTACCAAGAATAATAGGACATGAAGGATTGCAATCTATATCAAGAACAATGAAATCTACGGGCACATAGTTCCTATTTGCAACAATAAGAACATCATTAATTCTTCCCATAGGTTTCTTAATAGTGGAATCCGTAAGGTGCAAGTTTAAAGAACAATCATCAAAATCACAGAAACCTAGCAAATCACACAAAGTTTTTGGAATCGTGGAAACACTAGCACCCAAATCACACAAAGCATAGCACTCATAATATTTAATTTTAATTTTTATTGTAGGTTCCCACTCATCATAAAGTTTTCTAGGGATAGAAACTTCCAACTCAAGTTTTTCTTCGTAAGATTGCATCAAAGCATCAACGATATGTTTAGTAAAAGCTTTATTTTGACTATAAGCATGAGGACAATTTAACACGGATTGCAAAAACGAAATACAATCTACCAAAGAGAAATTATCATAATTAAGTTCATTGAAATCCAAGATAGTGGGTTCATTGATATTTAAAGTTTTAACCTCTTCAATCCCACTTTTAACAATTTTTGCATCAAGATCTAAAAACTCCAAATTTTTGGAACGTCTTCTAGGTAAAGGTGGCTCATCTTCAGTCCCATCATTATAAAGATTCATATTGCAAAACAAAGACTTAATAGGAGACACATCAATAACTTTTAGATCTTCATCTTTATTTTCATGAAAACTAGAAGAACACGCTTTCACAAAGCAATCTTTCTTAGCACGCGTCCTAGCGGTTCTTTCTTTGCACTCATCAGTGGAAATTCTCATGGATTTGAGAGACTCATTGATATCATGCTTAGGTGGAATAGATCTATGTTTCAAAGAATCAACATCAAGAGAAATCCTATGAACGTTCCTAGCCAGCTCATCAATCTTAAGCAATTTTTCTTCAATCAAAGCATTGAAACTCTTTTGCGAATTAATAAATTCTTTAATACTAGATTCAAAATCAGAGGGCATCTTATTATAATTTCCATAAGAATTGTTGTAGAAATTACCATAATTATTAGAGGAATTACTAGGATACGGCCTAGAATTGAAATTACCTCTATACGCGTTGTTACCAAAATTGTTCCTACCAACAAAATTCACATCCATAGATTCATTATTATTCTCAATCAAAGTAGACAAGGGCATATCATTAGGATCAATAGGAGCACTCTATTAGCAAACAATTTCATAAGTTCATCCATCTTTCCACTAAAAACATTAATCTCTTCAATTGCATGCACTTTTTTATTAGTAGATCTTTCGGTGTGCCATTGAGAATAATTAACCATAATATTATCTAGGAGTTTAGTAGCTTCCCCTAAAGTGATTTCCATAAAAGTGCCTCCCGCGGCCGAATCTAAAAGATTTCTAGAAGCAAAATTCAATCCGGCATAAAAGTTTTGTATAATCATCCAAAGATTCAAACCATGTGTAGGGCAATTATGTATCATTAATTTCATCCTCTCCCAAGATTGTGCAACATGTTCATAATCAAGTTTCTAAAAATTCATAATATCGTTTCTAAGAGAGATGATCTTAGCGGGAGGAAAATACTTAGAGATAAAAACATCTTTATACTTATTCCATGAATCAATACTATTTTTAGGCAAAGACGAAAAACAAGCTTTAGCACGATCTCTAAGCGAAAACGGAAATAGCTTAAGTTTAGAAATATCATTATCCACATCTTTCTTATACTGCATATCACACAAATCAACAAAGTTGTTTAGATGGGTAGTGGAATCTTCACTAGGAAGGACGGCGAATTGATCTTTCATGACAAAATTGAACAAAGCAACAATAATTTCACAAGATTCAGCATCGGTAAGAGGAGCAATCGGAGTGCTAAGAAAATCATTGTTGTTGGTATTGGCAAAGTCACACAATTTAGTGTTATCTTGAGCCATCGTGACAAGCAAGCAATCCAACACACAAGCAAACAAGAAACGGGCAAAAGAGGCAAATAGGGAAAGAGAAGGGGAACGGAGAGAGAGAGAGAGGGCGAATAAAACGGAAAGGGTGAAGTGGGGGAGAGGAAAGCGAGAGGCAAATGGCAAATAATGTAATTCGAGGGATAAGAGTTTATGATGGGTACTTGGTATGTCTTGACTTGGCAGCGGCACCTGAAATGACTCATTTTTGGGAGTCAAATATTGACTTGACTTGGCGTGAATCTCCCTGGCAACGGCGCAAGAAATCCTTCTTGCTACCTCTTGAGCACTGCATTGGTTTTCCCTTGAAGAGGAAAGGGTGATGCAGCAAAGTAGCGTAAGTATTTCCCTCAGTTTTTGAGAACCAAGGTATCAATCTAGTAGGAGATCACGCTCAAGTCCCACGCACCTACACAAACAAATAAGAACCTCCAACCAACGTGATAAAGGGGTTGTCGAGCCCTTCACGGTCACTTACGAGAGTGAGATCTGATAGATATGATAAGATAATTTTTTGGGTATTTTTATGATAAAGATAAATAAAGATGCAAAGTAAAATAAACGGCAAAGGAAATAACTAAGTGTTGGAAGATTAATATGATGAAAGATAGACCCGGGGGGCCATAGATTTCACTACGGTGGGTAAACGAACTACTGTCGAGCAATTGATAGAATTGAGCATAGTTATGAGAATATCTAGGTATGATCATGTATATAGGCATCACGTCCGAGACAAGTAGACCGAAACGACTCTGCATCTACTACTATTACTCCACACATCAACCGCTATCCAGCATGCATCTAGAGTATTAAGTTCATAAGAACAGAGTAATGCTTTAAGGAAGATGACATGATGTAGAGGGATAAACTCATGCAATATGATAAACCCCATCTTTTTATCCTCGATGGCAACAATACAATACGTGTCGGTTCCCTTTCTGTCACTAGGATCAAGCACCGCAAGATTGAACCCAAATCTAAGCACTTCTCCCATTGCAAGAAAGATCAATCTAGTAGGCCAAACCAAACTGATAATTCGAAGAGACTTGCAAAGATAAACCAATCATACATAAAAGAATTCACAGGAGAATCAAATATTGTTCATAGATAATCTGGATCATAAACCCACAATTCATCAGATCCTGACAAACACACCGCAAAAGAAGATTACATCGAATAGATCTCCAAGAAGATCGAGGAGAACTTGGTATTGAGATCCAAAGAGAGAGAAGAAGCCATCTAGCTAATAATTATGGACCCGTAGGTCTGAAGTAAACTACTCACACATCACCGGAGAGGCCATGGAGTTGATGTAGAGGCCCTCCGTGATCAATGCCCCCTCCGGCGGAGCTCCGGAAAAGGCCCCAATATGGGATCTCTCGGGTACAGAAGGTTGCGGTGGTGGAATTAGGTTTTTGTGGTGCTCCTGGATGTTTTGGGGATACGTGGATATATATAGGAGGAGGAAGTACATCGGTGGAGCAACAGGGGGCACGAGGGTGGAGGGCGCGCCCAAGGGGTAGGCGCACCCCCTGCCTCGTGGCTTCCTTCGTTGTTTCTTGATGCCCACACCAAGTCTCCTGGATCTTGTTTGTTGATAAAATCACGTTCCCGAAGGTTTCATTCCATTTGGACTCCATTTGATGTTCCTTTTCTTCGAAACCCTAAAATAGGCAAAAAAAACAGCAATTTGGGCTGGACCTCCGGTTAGTAGGTTAGTCCCAAAAATGATATGAAAGTGTAAAATAATGCCCATTGACATCCAAAATAGATAATATAATAGCATGGGGCAATAACAAATTATTGATACGTTCTAGACGTATCAAAGTGCATATGACCCAAGAAGAGAAAGTATGTTAGCTTATGCCTCTCCCTCATATGAAATTGCAGTGACGACTATCGGTCTTGTTAACAATTGCCTAAGATAATTCCGCACACCGATCCATCATTATTCCACACTCGCTATTTATAATATTTAGTAATATATTCTAACTTTATGATAACAACACCTACTTTTATATTTTAGCTCTCCGATATCATACAAAGTTATCCTCTTCATACCCACAACATAGTTTTATTTCTCGTTTCTAGTTGGAAGCAAACGTTCGATGTACGTAGAGTCGTATCAGTGGCAGATAGGGCTTGAGAGAATATTGATCTTACCTTTAGCTCCTTGTGGATTCGACACTCCATACTTATCACTTCCACCTTTGGAAATTGCTACGATGATTCCCTGCACTTGGGGATTATCAGCCTACTACCGGCCCATGAGCTGTTCGGCACGTTTCAGGCCCAACCTACTTTTCAGCCTCCTAAAAGCCCATTGAGTTTTCTTGCGAAAATAGGGCTGGCGGTTTACTCGGCCTATTAAAGGCCCAAATCTACTTGTGGGCCATTTTACATTTAGGCATGTTAACGGACCAAGATGACTGGGCCCATGATGTGGATCATACATAGTGATTTGCATGACGGCCTGATTATGTACCGTAATTTTACGATTTGGCCGGTTTACTATGAAGACAGGATATATATACAGTAAAATAACTCCAGCATCGTGAATAAGAAAAAATCTAGACTATACAATAAAGAAATTATGGCATATTACATCCACTGGGCATCAAAGTTCGCCACTATGGTAATAAAGCACAAGCAGACCGTAGATTACATACACTGGGCATCAAAGATCGTCACTAGTGAAAATAAACATGCCGACAAAATAATATACAAACCATCAGCACTTCAATAGAGTTCAAGAAAGGTTAGCCCTACCATGGAGCTACAGCGCAAGCAGCTGAGCAAGATGATGAGACTGCGCTTGTTTGACACTTATATCCTCCTCACTCTGAAGATAAACAAGCAGACAGATGACAGGTTTTGCACATATAAGTATGAGTGCTGACAATTCATCACATTTCTTACTGACAAATAAAGTGACACGGTTTAAAATAGCATTAACACAATATGGTATTGTTCAGGTCAAGACATGGCAGGAAATGACATTGTGAAGGTGTTGGCAGCTTCACGACACCACTGGATTACAGATTAAGAACTCATAAGTATCAATGGTTAGTGTGCAATCAATTTATCCCATTTCAGATTGGCAAATAAAGAGACGGTTTAAATAATAGTAGAATGATATGACATTGTTCATAGTTAAGACATTGCATAATATGACATTGTGCTGTAGTGGGTAGGTTCACGACACCACTGGATTACGGATCAAGAACAAAAGCATACATGTAGTGCAAAAGAAGATCACTTGCTATGTATAGTTTAATTTACATGGTATGAAGAAGGAACTTGGTTGTACAACTGAAAACTTAAATTGAGAAGGACAAACTTTTGTTTATGAACTACATAATAAACTTTGAACATGCAATTTGATGCAAACACCAAAAATAAACAGCTGTTGCAGTCATGCCTAACCAAATATACACAACAAATTTTGAAGGCTTGATAAGGACAAGCTTACATTATTGGTGAAGTCAGGCTCTATAAAGCCCTTGTCCATCCTGATGGGGGGGGGGGGCAATTCAAGAAGTTTACCACAGAATCTTCTTCATAAGCATTGCCTTTATTCTACATTTTGTTAAGACTAAATATAGATGTGATAATATAAGAAAAATGGGAGAATATTTAAGATAAGACGAAGAGTGATGCTACATAACCAAGTAGCTATAAATGTAAGTACAGCAATACAGGCAAAAGGTACAACCAAGAGCAATGCGGAGCTAAACTTCTTCAGTACCATCGGTGTTATCCAACCTTGTGGTAAGAGTAAATATAGATCTGATGTGTAGAAAATGGAGGGCAAAGGAAAATAAGCTGCAGAGTGATGGTACATGTACAACTAGCTTTCAATATAAGTACACTGATAAAGGACAACAGGTACTTACAAGAACAATGCAGAGCTAAAAAATTTCATTAGCATTGGATATATTCTACACTAATGTAACCATTCATACAGATCAGATAATTTGGAGCGAACAATTGATAAGCAAGTTGTCACATAATGAACCAGGTATGTATGCAAGTATAGTGATACAGGACAACAGGTACTAACAAGAGCAAAGCAGCAGGCAGCATATTTGTAATATAATGTCGTCCTTTTCAAACCGGAATTCTTCTTCGAGCAGATTTCCTGCAAAAAAGATCCGTAAGGCACATGCGGAAAAGTAGAAGTTCAAATTGTCATGTGATATCATAGACAGTACCTCATCCTGGGAACGATACCAGTGTATAACAAGGTTTTTCCATTCAATTTCTCCTAAATTTAGCATAGGAGACTTCATTGGAAATTCATTTATAGACTTGCCATCAAAGTGTGATTTCCTCAGGTAACATCGGTATTACTGCAATGCTTCCTTGAAAAGCGCAAGCAAGCTTTGCTCATCATGACTATCCAGATTGACCCTCACCTACTTACAACAATGTAATGTAAATCATTGATGTGTTCAATCAGCAGAAAACAGGAAAATAATCACCATGAATAATAGCACTTACACGTAAGTGGGACAGGAAGATGTGAAAATGGTGTTTGTCTTCACTATAATCTTCCCATGATGGGAATATATGCACGTAGTCCCTAACAACATTGAAAGAATTGTCTTTTAAACTGGAAATAACTGGAATGGGGTTCCAATCTACAGGAATTGGCCGTCTCTGCAGTTGGGATAGGTCTTCGACCGGTGGACTTGCTGTACTTTTTGCTGGAGTGGGATTTTTCTGTGGTATGGGTGGTGCTATGGCAACTGAAATCGGCATACCTTTTGCTGGAGTGCAAGTCCTGTGTGGTGGGGCTAGTGGTGTGGCCAGTGAAGTACGGGTACAGTCTGCTGGAGTCGGTCCTACGTTTTGTGTCACTAGTTGTAGAGCCAATATAAGTGGGGTGCTGTCTGATTTCTCTGGCACCACCATGTTTTTCAAGGACTTTGCTAGTGAAGGAAATATGCCCTAGAGGCAATAATAAAGTTATTATTTATTTCCTTATATCATGATAAATGTTTATTATTCATGCTAGAATTGTATTAACCGGAAAAATAATACATGTGTGAATACATAGACAAACAGAGTGTCACTAGTATGCCTCTACTTGACTAGCTCGTTAATCAAAGATGGTTATGTTTCCTAACCATGAACAAGGAGTTGTTATTTGATTAACGGGATCACATCATTAGGTGAATGATCTGATTGACATGACCCATTCCATTAGCTTAGCACCCGATCGTTTAGTATGTTGCTATTGCTTTCTTCATGACTTATACATGTTCCTATGACTATGAGATTATGCAACTCCCGTTTACCAGAGGAACACTTTGTGTGCTACCAAACGTCACAATGTAACTGGGTGATTATAAAGGAGCTCTACAGGTGTCTCCAAAGGTACATGTTGGGTTGGCGTATTTCGGGATTAGGATTTGTCACTCCGATTGTCGGAGAGGTATCTCTGGGCCCTCTCGGTAATGCACATCACTTAAGCCTTGCAAGCATTGCAACTAATGAGTTAGTTGCGGGATGATGTATTACAGAACGAGTAAAGAGACTTGCCGGTAACGAGATTGAACTAGGTATAGGATACCGACGATCGAATCTCGGGCAAGTAACATACTGATGACAAAGGGAACAACGTATGTTGTTATGCGGTCTGATCGATAAAAGATCTTCGTAGAATATGTAGGAGCCAATATGAGCATCCAGGTTCCGCTATTGGTTATTGACCGGAGACGTGTCTCGGTCATGTCTACATTATTCTCGAACCCGTAGGGTCCGCACGCTTAAGGTTACGATGACAGTTTTATTATGAGTTTATGAATTTTGGTGTACCGAAGTTTGTTCGGAGTCCCGGATGTGATCACGGACATGACGAGGAGTCTCGAAATGGTCGAGACATAAAGATTGATATATTGGAAGCCTATATTTGGATATCGGAAGTGTTCCGGGTGAAATCAGGATTTTACCGGAGTACCGGGAGGTTACCGGAACCCCCCGGGAGGTACATGGGCCTTAATGGGCCTTAGTGGAAGAAGAGGAGAGGCAGCCAGGTCTGGTCCGCGCGCCCCTCCCCCCTAGTCTGAATAGGACAAGGAGAGAGGGGGCCGGCGCCCCCTTCCTTCTCTCTCTCTCTTTTCCCACCTCGCGAATCCTATTCCAACTAGGATTGGGGAGAAGTCCTACTCCCGGAGGGAGTAGGACTCCTCCTGGCGCACCCTATGATGGCCGGCCGGCCTCCCCCTCTTGAACCTTTATATACGGAGGCAGGGGCACCCCTAGAGACAAAAGTTTATCCACGTGATCATATTCTTAGCCGTGTGCGGTGCCCCCTTCCACCATAGTCCTCGATAATATTGTAGCGGTGCTTAGGCGAAGCCCTGCGACGGTAGTGCATCAAGATCGTCACCACGCCATCGTGCTGACGGAACTCTTCCCCGACACTTTGCTGGATCGGAGTCCGGGGATCGTCATCGAGCTGAACGTGTGCTAGAACTCGGAGGTGCCGTAGTTTCGGTGCTTGATCGGTCAGGCCGTGGAGACGTACGACTACATCAACCAAACGCTTCCGTTGTCGATCTACAAGGGTACATAGATCACACTCTCCCCTCTCGTTGCTATGCATCACCATGATCTTGCGTGTGCGTAGGAAATTTTTTGAAATTACTACGTTCCCCAACAGTGGCATCCGAGCCTAGGTTTTATATGTTGATGTTATATGCACGAGTAGAACACAACTGAGTTGTGGGCGATATAAGTCATACTGCTTACCAGCATGTCATAATTTGGTTCGGCGGTATTGTTGGACGAAGCGGCCCGGACCGACATTACGCGTACGCTTACGCGAGACCGGTTCTCCCGACGTGCTTTGCACATAGGTGGCTAGCGGGTGACAGTTTCTCCAACTTTAGTTGAATCGAGTGTAGCTACGCCCGGTCCTTGCGAAGGTTAAAACAGCACCAACTTGACAAACTATCGTTGTGGTTTTGATGCGTAGGTAAGATTGGTTCTTGCTTAAGCCCGTAGCAGCCACGTAAAACTTGCAACAACATAGTAGAGGACGTCTAACTTGTTTTTGCAGGGCATGTTGTGATGTGATATGGTCAAGACATGATGCTGAATTTTATTGTATGAGATGATCATGTTTTGTAACCGAGTTATCGGCAACTGGCAGGAGCCATATGGTTGTCGCTTTATTGTATGCAATGCAATCGCGCTGTAATGCTTTACTTTATCACTAAGCGGTAGCGATAATCGTGGAAGCATAAAACTGGCGAGACGACAACGATGCTACGATGGAGATCAAGGTGTCGCGCCGGTGACGGTGGTGATCATGACGGTGCTTCAAAGATGGAGATCACAAGCACAAGATGATGATGGCCATATCATAACACTTATATTGATTGCATGTGATGTTTATCTTTTATGCATCTTATCTTGCTTTGATTGACGGTAGCATTATAAGATGATCTCTCACTAAATATCAAGAAGTGTTCTCCCTGAGTATGCACCGTTGCGAAAGTTCTTCGTGCTAAGACACCACGTGATGATCGGGTGTGATAGGCTCTACGTTCAAATACAACGGGTGCAAAACAGTTGCACACGCGGAATACTCAGGTTATACTTGACGAGCCAAGCATATACAGATATGGCCTCGAAACACGGAGACCGAAAGGTCGAGCGTGAATCATATTGTAGATATGATCAACATAATGATGTTCACCAATGAAACTACTCCATCTCACGTGATGATCGGACATGGTTTAGTTGATTTGGATCACGTAATCACTTAGAGGATTAGAGGGATGTCTATCTAAGTGGGAGTTCTTTAAGTAAATTAATTGAACCTAAATTTATCATGAAACTTAGTACCTGATAGTATCTTGCTTGTTTATGCTTGATTGTAGATAGATGGCTCGTGCTGCTGTTCCGTTGAATTTTAAAGCGTTCCTTTAGAAAGCAAAGTTGAAAGATGATGGTAGCAATTACACGGACTGGGTCCGTAACTTGAGGATTATCCTCATTGCTGCACAGAAGAATTACGTCCTGGAAGCACCGCTAGGTGCCAGGCCTGCTGCTGGAGCAACACCAGATGTTATGAACGTCTGGCAGAGCAAAGCTGATGACTACTCAATAGTTCAGTGTGCCATGCTTTACGGCTTAGAATCGGGACTTCAACGACGTTTTGAACGTCATGGAGCATATGAGATGTTCCAGGAGTTGAAGTTAATATTTCAAGCAAATGCCCGGATTGAGAGATATGAAGTCTCCAATAAGTTCTATAGCTGCAAGATGGAGGAGAACAGTTCTGTCAGTGAGCATATACTCAAAATGTCTGGGTATAATAATCACTTGATTCAATTGGGAGTTAATCTTCCAGATGATTGCGTCATTGACAGAATTCTCCAATCACTGCCACCAAGCTACAAGAGCTTCGTGATGAACTATAATATGCAAGGGATGAATAAGACTATTCCCGAGCTCTTCGCAATGCTGAAAGCTGCGGAGGTAGAAATCAAGAAAGAGCATCAAGTGTTGATGGTCAACAAGACCACTAGTTTCAAGAAAAAGGGCAAAGGGAAGAAGAAGGGGAACTTCAAAAATAACGGCAAGCAAGTTGCTACTCAAGAGAAGAAACCCAAACCTGGACCTAAGCCTGAAACTGAGTGCTTCTACTGCAAGCAGACTGGTCACTGGAAGCGGAACTGCCCCAAGTATTTGGCGCATAAGAAGGATGGCAAGGTGAACAAAGGTATATGTGATATACATGTTATTGATGTGTACCTTACTAATGCTCGCAGTAGCACCTGGGGATTTGATACTGGTTCTGTTGCTAATATTTGCAACTCGAAACAGGGACTATGGATTAAGCGAAGATTGGTTAAGGACGAGGTGACGATGCGCGTGGGAAACGGTTCCAAAGTCGATGTGATCGCAGTCGGCACGCTACCTCTACATCTACCTTCGGGATTAATATTAGACCTAAATAATTGTTATTTGGTGCCAGCGTTAAGCATGAACATTATATCTGGATCTTGTTTGATGCGAGACGGTTATTCATTTAAATCCGAGAATAATGGTTGTTCTATTTATATGAGTAATATCTTTTATGGTCATGCACCCTTAAAGAGTGGTCTATTTTTATTGAATCTCGATAGTAGTGACACACATATTCATAGTGTTGAAGCCAAAAGATGCAGAGTTGATAATGATAGTGCAACTTATTTGTGGCACTGCCGTTTAGGTCATATCGGTGTAAAGCGCATGAAGAAACTCCATACTGATGGACTTTTGGAACCACTTGATTATGAATCACTTGGTACTTGCGAACCGTGCCTCATGGGCAAGATGACTAAAACACCGTTCTCCGGTACTATGGAGAGAGCAACAGATTTGTTGGAAATCATACATACAGATGTATGTGGCCCGATGAATATTGAGGCTCGTGGCGGATATCGTTATTTTCTCACCTTCACAGATGACTTAAGCAGATATGGGTATATCTACTTAATGAAACATAAGTCTGAAACGTTTGAAAAGTTCAAAGAATTTCAGAGTGAAGTTGAAAATCATCGTAACAAGAAAATAAAGTTTCTACGATCTGATCGTGGAGGAGAATATTTAAGTTACGAGTTTGGTGTACATTTGAAACAATGCGGAATAGTTTCGCAACTCACGCCACCCGGAACACCACAGCGCAATGGTGTGTCCGAACGTCGTAATCGTACTTTACTAGATATGGTGCGATCTATGATGTCTCTTACTGATTTACCGCTATCGTTTTGGGGATACGCTCTAGAGACAGCCGCATTCACGTTAAATAGGGCACCATCAAAATCCGTTGAGACGACGCCTTATGAACTGTGGTTTGGCAAGAAACCAAAGTTGTCGTTTCTGAAAGTTTGGGGCTGCGATGCTTATGTGAAAAAGCTTCAACCTGATAAGCTCGAACCCAAATCGGAGAAATGTGTCTTCATAGGATATCCAAAGGAGACTATTGGATACACCTTCTATCACAGATCCGAAGGCAAGACTTTTGTTGCTAAGTTCGGAAAGTTTCTGGAGAAGGAGTTTCTCTCTAAAGAAGTGAGTGGTAGGAAAGTAGAACTTGACGAGGTAACTGTACCTGCTCCCTTATTGGAAAGTAGTGCATCACAGAAAACTGTTTCAGTGACACCTACACCAGTTAGTGAGGAAGCTAATGATGATGATCATGAAACTTCAGAACAAGATACTACTGAAGCTCGTAGATCAACCAGAGTGAGATCCGCGCCAGAGTGGTACGGTAATCCTGTTCTGGAAGTCATGCTACTAGATCATGATGAACCTACGAACTATGAAGAAGCGATGGTGAGCCCAGATTCCGCAAAATGGCTTGAAGCCATGAAATCTGAGATGGGATCCATGTATGAGAACAAAGTATGGACTTTGGTTGACTTGCCCAATGACCGGCAAGCAATTGAGAATAAATGGATCTTCAAGAAGAAGACTGACGTTGACGGTAATATTATTGTCTACAAAGCTCGACTTGTCGCAAAAGGTTTTCGGCAAGTTCAAGGGATTGACTACGATGAGACCTTCTCACCCGTAGCGATGCTTAAGTCTGTCCGAATCATGTTAGCAATTGCCGCATTTTATGATTATGAAATTTGGCAGATGGATGTCAAAACTGCATTCCTGAATGGATTTCTGGAAGAAGAGTTGTATATGATGCAACCAGAAGGTTTTGTCGATCCAAAGGGAGCTAACAAAGTGTGCAAGCTCCAGCGATCCATTTATGGACTGGTGCAAGCCTCTCGGAGTTGGAATAAACGTTTTGATAGTGTGATCAAAGCATTTGGTTTTATACAGACTTTTGGAGAAGCCTGTATTTACAAGAAAGTGAGTGGGAGCTCTGTAGCATTTCTGATATTATATGTGGATGACATATTACTAATTGGAAATGATGTAGAATTTCTGGATAGCATAAAGGGATACTTGAATAAGAATTTTTCAATGAAAGACCTCGGTGAAGCTGCTTACATATTAGGCATTAAGATCTATAGAGATAGATCAAGACGCTTAATTGGACTTTCACAAACCACATACGTTGACAAAGTCTTGAAGAAGTTCAAAATGGATCAAGCAAAGAAAGGGTTCTTGCCTGTGTTATAAGGTGTGAAGTTGAGTAAGACTCAATGCCCGACCACTTCAGAAGATAGAGAGAATATGAAAGATGTTCCCTATGCTTTAGCTATCATGTATGCAATGCTGTGTACCAGACCTGATGTGTGCCTTGCTATAAGTCTAGCAGGGAGGTACCAAAGTAATCCAGGAGTGGATCACTGGACAGCGGTCAAGAACATCCTGAAATACCTGAAAAGGACTAAGGATATGTTTCTCATATATGGAGGTGACAAAGAGCTCATCGTAAAAGGTTATGTTGATGCAAGCTTTGACACTGATCCGGACGATTCTAAATCGCAAACCGGATACGTGTTTACATTAAACGGTGGAGCTGTCAGTTGGTGCAGTTCTAAACAAAGCGTTGTAGCGGGATCTACATGTGAAGTGGAGTACATAGCTGCTTCGGAAGCAGCAAATGAAGGAGTCTGGATGAAGGAGTTCATATCCGATCTAGGTGTCATACCTAGTGCATCGGGTCCAATGAAAATCTTTTGTGACAATACTGGTGCAATTGCCTTGGCAAAGGAATCCAGATTTCACAAGAGAACCAAGCACATCAAGAGACGCTTCAATTCCATACGGGATCTAGTCCAAGTGGGAGACATAGAGATTTGCAAGATACATACGGATCTGAATGTTGCAGACCCGTTGACTAAGCCTCTTCCACGAGCAAAACATGATCAGCACCAAGGCTCCATGGGTGTTAGAATCATTACTGTGTAATCTATATTATTGACTCTAGTGCAAGTGGGAGACTGAAGGAAATATGCCCTAGAGGCAATAATAAAGTTATTATTTATTTCCTTATATCATGATAAATGTTTATTATTCATGCTAGAATTGTATTAACCGGAAACATAATACATGTGTGAATACATAGACAAACAGAGTGTCACTAGTATGCCTCTACTTGACTAGCTCATTAATCAAAGATGGTTATGTTTCCTAACCATGAACAAGGAGTTGTTATTTGATTAACGAGATCACATCATTAGGTGAATGATCTGATTGACATGACCCATTCCATTAGCTTAGCACCCGATCGTTTAGTATGTTGCTATTGCTTTCTTCATGACTTATACATGTTCCTATGACTATGAGATTATGCAACTCCCGTTTACCAGAGGAACACTTTGTGTGCTACCAAACGTCACAACATAACTGGGTGATTATAAAGGAGGTCTATAGGTGTCTCCAAAGGTACATGTTGGGTTGGCGTATTTCGAGATTAGGATTTGTCACTCCGATTGTCGGAGAGGTATCTCTAGGCCCTCTCGATAATGCACATCACTTAAGCCTTGCAAGCATTGCAACTAATGAGTTAGTTGCGGGATGATGTATTACAGAACGACTAAAGAGACTTGCCGGTAACGAGATTGAACTAGGTATAGGATACCGACGATCGAATCTCGGGCAAGTAACATACCGAGGACAAAGGGAACAACGTATGTTGTTATGCGGTCTGACCGATAAAAGATCTTCGTAGAATATGTAGGAGCCAATATGAGCATCCAGGTTCCGCTATTGGTTATTGACCGGAGACGTGTCTCGGCAATGTCTACATTATTCTCGAACCCGTAGGGTCCGCACGCTTAAGGTTACGATGACAGTTTTATTATGAGTTTATGCATTTTGGTGTACCGAAGTTTGTTCGGAGTCCCGGATGTGATCACGGACATGACGAGGAGTCTCGAAATGGTCGAGACATAAAGATTGATATATTGGAAGCCTATATTTGGATATCGGAAGTGTTCCGGGTGAAATCGGGATTTTACCGGAGTACCGGGAGGTTACGGAACCCCCCGGGAGGTACATGGGCCTTAATGGGCCTTAGTGGAAGAAGAGGAGAGGCGGCCAGGGCTGGGCCGCGTGCCCTCCCCCCTAGTCTGAATAGGACAAGGAGAGAGGGGGCCGGCGCTCCCTTCCTTCTCTCTCTCTCTTTTCCCACCTCGCGAATCCTATTCCAACTAGGATTGGGGAGAAGTCCTACTCCCGGAGGGAGTAGGACTCCTCCTGGCGCGCCCTATGATGGCCGGCCTCCCCCTCTTGAACCTTTATATACGGAGGCAGGGGCACCCCTAGAGACAAAAGTTGATCCACGTGATCATATTCTTAGCCGTGTGCGGTGCCCCCTTCCACCATAGTCCTCGATAATATTGTAGCGGTGCTTAGGCGAAGCCCTGCGACGGTAGTGCATCAAGATCGTCACCACGCCATCGTGCTGACGGAACTCTTCCCCGACACTTTGCTGGATCGGAGTCCGGGGATCGTCATCGAGCTGAACGTGTGCTAGAACTCGGAGGTGCCGTAGTTTTGGTGCTTGATCGGTCGGGCCGTGGAGACATACGACTACATCAACCAAACGCTTCCGTTGTCAATCTACAAGGGTACGTAGATCACACTCTCCCCGCTCGTTGCTATGCATCACCATGATCTTGCGTGTGCGTAGGAAATTTTTTGAAATTACTACATTCCCCAACAGCTAGTGCTCCTTCAGGTTCGGCAATCACCCTCTTCCTTTCTGATGTCTGATGCACAAGAGCAGCATTTGAGTGAAAAAACATGGTATGATGACAGATGGAATATGTATTGATAATGGATGGGCATGGCATCTTGACATATATGATGAGTACACTAAGCAAATGGCGGTGCTACAAAGTAGAAGAAATGCAAGACAACTTATGCAAGATATGCGCAATCAATAAAACCTTGCCAAATTAGAACAGGCACCTTGACGGGTGAATAGGACAGGCCATCTGCCTTTGACTCCTCGAGGTTAGAATAGTCATTAGGATCATATTCTGAACAAGAATCTACAGGTGGGGAGCGTATGAGTTTCATTGCATCCAGAATGGCACTCAATGCCTTGGTGCCAATTTTGTAAGTCGTTGCAGTGTTCCACAATATTCCTCTGATGCGCGGATTCTGATATTCTCTGTGATTACGTATAATACCTGAGAAGGATGAAAACATAAATAGTATTGAGATTATCTTTGTAATGCAGAGGATATTCTAATATAGGGGCGCCCCTGTAAACCCTTGTGTGCTATCACTGGATTCTGATGAGAGAGCCCATGTGTGCTATAATATGGTGCGTGCATTAATATAATCTAGCACAAGTACACAAAAAATAGGCTCCAGAAGTAAGGATAGTTGGCAGATGATAGGTTCATAATATACTGTATACAGAGTTTATTGCCAAACCATGATAACAAGAGCACACAACAACTAGGAAGATCGTAGTTTACATAAAAGGGGTACACCATAACCAGGATATATAAATCGGGAAAGTGGAACTGGCTAGAAATTACGGTGTTGTATTGCCGCCACTAATTGAAAACCTATCGATCACGTACAGACCAGCTCTATCAGCTGTTGACTGCAGATGTCCCTGCTCCCCTTCCTAACACGGAACATACTGTACGTACTAAATACAGAATAACAAAAGAGTAACATGTTAAAGAACAGAAGAGGAAGCATATTCTTGAGGTTCCGCTTCGTTGCATACAATGTTGGTTGCCCACTCATGATGAATCACAGCGCCCAAAGAAATGCAATTCCATGTTGTCTCTCTATATGTGGCCACATGCATTTGGAAAATCAAGTGGGAGCATTACCTGACCAATTAAATGTGTGTCTGTTAACTAATGTCAGTATCATGTCACAATTCGTATTTTAAGAAGTAAGCTTTGGACTTATGATTGGTGTGTTGTTTAGCTTCAAGAGTGGACTACTACTAGTGCGACACAAAGCAGCTACGCAGATCATAGTGTAGATATAACGGGAAACCATAAGCATCACAAGTAAAATCAGCAAAGTGGAACTTGCTGGAATATATGTTCTAGTATTGCCAGTACGACTAGAAAGGCTTCGGATACCAGCTCTCTTCAACTGAAGGTGCGGTACTATTAATAGCCGTGTAACTCTCAAAGGTGACATAGCTCCCCGCATTTCCTTGCTAATCTTATAGGATTCAAGTGGGCAGGCCACTACAATTCCTATTCCTATGTTTACAAAATCATACAAATCAAAGAGGCCCGAAGAGTTCAAGGTGTCCATCACAACCGACCGTATAGACCTCTACACTGCAAATGTCCCTGCTCATCTTCACTACAATGAACATATTGTACTACTATCATACTCCCTCCGTTCCAAAATATAAGTCTTTGTAGAGATTTCCACTATGGATCACATACAGATGTATATAGATACATTTTAGAGTGTAGATTCACTCATTTTGCTCCATATGTAGTCCATGGTGGAATCTATACAAAGACTTGTATTTAGGAACAAAGAGAGTACTTATTAAAGAAGAACAGAAGAGGACCATGCTAAAGAAGAGCAAGCAGATTTTGGATAATAAAATGTTCGTTGCGCAGTGCCCACACATGATGAACCAGAGCGCATTAAGAATGCAATGCAACTCCCTGTTGTATCTCTATATGTGGTGCACGTGCTTTTCGAAAGTAAAATAGGAACATTAGTCGACCAATTAAACATTATCTGTTTTAGTAATATCAGCATCATATCAGATTCGTATTTGAGCAACAAGTTTGGGATTATGAGTGGCACGTTGTTTAGCTTGATGGATTCAGGAGCAGTGCTTGTCGGTGTCAAAACAGGCGGATCTCGGGTAGGGGGACCCGAACTGTTCGTGTGAGGTTGATGGTAACAGGAGACAGGGAACACAATGTGTACCCAGGTTCGGGCCCTCTCGAGTAAAACCCTACGTCCTGCTAGATTGATATTGATGAGTATGGGGGTTACAAGAGTTGATCTACCACGAGATCGTAATGGCTAAAACCCTAGAAGTCTAGCCTATCTAATTATGATTGTCCCTACGGACTAAGCCCTCTGGTTTATATAGACACCGGAGGGGAGTAGGGTTATATAAAGTCGGTTACAGAGAAAGAAATCTTTATATCCGAACGCCAAGCTTGACATCCACGCTAAGGAGAGTCCCATCCGGACATGGGTGAGAGTCTTCGGTCTTGTATCTTCGTAGCCCATCAGTACGACCCATGTCCAACAGGCCGGACGCCCGAGGACCCCTTCGGCATTGCAAGGCGGGTTCCTCCTCTGAATACTCCAATACAGTCTTTGAATACGATTAACATGTCCGGATCTGCAAAACAAGTACCACACACCACCGCAAAGAGTATAATATTTCACGAGTCCAATCTGCTAACAATTTTTGATAATGTGACACCACGTCATCACCCGGTCATTATTTTGAACCATTTTTCGGCATGCCGCTTCGAGATGCGGTCTTATTGGCACGTCTTTTCTAAGTAGAGATCGTGTCCCCTTATTACGGTATTCTCATCAATGCGGGCGTGGGTAATCCAACCGTGTCATTTGCACATCCCTTGGGAATAGGCAAGTTTTAAGGTGAGTGGGGAGGCGCTTGATATTCATTATCTTTATAAGGAGATAAGGATTCATCTCTTCCACCCACACCTTCTCTCTTTCTGCCTACCCACTCTTGAGCTCCAGCGCCCAAGTTCTCATCTTTCCTACCCCAAGAAAGTACTCCAACCATGTCCGGAGCGCAGGGCAAGTGGATGGCCTCCAGCGTTAAGCAGAAGGACATCACCCAACTTCGGGAAGCCGGATATTTGGCCAAGGAGGTCACCCATCGGCTTCCGACTGAGGGACAGATCATCCCTACCCCGGAGCCCCATGATAGGGTAGTTTTCACCCCCCACTTTGTCCGTGGGCTAGGGTTTCCACTCCACCCCTTTGTCTGAGGACTCATGTTCTACTATGGGCTAGATTTCCATGATCTGGCCCCAAATTCCTTCCTCACTATCTCGGTGTGCATCGTCGTGTGTGAGGCTTTCCTCCGCACCCCCCCCCCCCACTTTGGATTGTGGCTGAAGACCTTCAATGTGAAGCCGAAGGTAGTGGGTGGTGAGCACGCGGAGTGCGGAGGTGCCATGGTGAGAAAGATGTCCAATGTCCCGTGGCCCAAAGGCACCTTCGTGGAGACCGTCAAGGGGTGGCAAAAATTGTGGTTCTACATCACAGAGCCCCTCAACACCACCTGGGCCGCGGCTCCCGAATTCAAATCCGGGGCCCCAATGCGGCTAACCTCCTAGCAGGAGAAGGGCCTGGATTGGTCTTCGTCGGACAAGCTAACAATGCTCCAGACGCGCATCAGGAGCATGATGGACATGAACGTTAAGCTTGTCGATGTGATTCAAGTGATGCTAGTCTGGCGGATCCTTCCATGCCAGAGCCGGGCTTGTCACCTATGGGAGTTCGACCCGGCCAAGCACAAGACCCTACAACGGTTCTTCATAACTACACACGATGATATCTGGAAGGTGCTCTTCAAGGCCAACGAGACGTGGATGAAGACTACCAAGGATCATGGGCATGACCTGGCTCATCCCGCCAGTTCGATTATCTTTCCGTTGTTTCAAGGTGTATTCCTTACTTGCTTATTCAAGGAGGGTGTCTGAACTTCCCCATTTCTTCTTTCAGGCTTGGACGAAGAAGGTGGAGCGGATTCAGTGTCCCGCTCCGCTGCCCGAGGATCCAGCCATTCTACGTCTGACGAAGATGCTAGTTCCGGCGCCTAGAAGCAGGCCAAGAAGAAGGCCAAGGGGACCAGAGGTGGCCTCCGTCCCAAGGGTACTTCGGAAGTGGCGTCCGAAGACGCCGAAACTCACTCCGGCGCCGAAGACGACGAGGAAGAGGATGAGGAGGAAGAGAGCAACTTCCCCCTCCCTGAGGGGGGAAGGAAGAGGGCGGCGTCCATAGATCTGGAAGCGGAGGCGTCCAAGAAGAGAAAGGCTTCCCTCGTAGATAGCTCCGCATGGGACGTCGATAGCAGCCCAGAACGGCGCCCTCGAGATAAGCCCCTGGCCGAATCGTGAGTATCCGAAGAGCCTGACGCATTCATATATCCGCCTCTTTTACTTCATAATTTTAACACGTCAAATCATGTATTTGCAGTCCTGCTCGTTCCACCCTTGAGCGATCCTCCTCTTCGGGGAACTCGCTGGACCCGAATGTGATGGACAACGGGTCCCCTCCGACGGCCTCATCTCCCAGGGCCATGGACGACACCGAGGTGTTGTCCCGAAGGACCACCGGCCAGGGAGAGACGTAGGAGGCCATCATGGCGACACCTGAGGGCGAGACCTCGGCCGCTGAACACAGGGGGGAGCAGATCCCCATGGAGACTGGCGGTGGGGGCCATGTTCAATTTGGCCCCTAGCCGAATACGGTCCCGGAGACCTATATGGCTCCGGAATCCGACGAGCAGCCTCCTTCATCAGAAAGAGGTGTGCCCATTCCGCCGGTGACCTCTGTCCAACCAGAGGCGACGGATACTCTACTGGAAGCGCTGCGAAGCGCTTCCATCATTGAGGAACACCGTACCCTTATGGGTGTGGTGATTGAGAAGATTTAGTCTGCGAAAAGCGGACTGACAGAAGCCTGCGCAAGCCTTCTAACAGGCTTTGAGGTAAGCGCTGCATTTATGTGAAAAGAAAGTTACAGTATAGAAAGTAGCCCCTGAGACTCTGTCCGGTGTTCGGAAAGAAAAGCCGAAGAGAGGATCAAATAGTTTGTCAGAGGAGACTAATTATATATGTCTTTGTGAATAAGCAGGTGTCGCTGCTAGCCGCGACTTCTCATGCTGCCGAAGTCTCAGGACTGAAGCAGAGGCTGGAGCAGACCGAGGAAGAGCTCGGTCCTGCGAAAAGGCAGCTTGCAAACAAGCAGGGTATGTAACGACCTATTCAAATATAGCAAGATATGAATTGCTTGTGTTGATCGTGTGATAATTTGTAGGGGCGGCGTTTGAGGTGGAAACCCTGAAGGCAGCGTTGGCCGAAGCCCAGAAGAGAGCGGCAGAGGAGTAGGCCTCCCGCGAAAAGCACGAGGCCAGGGTCGGCGTGGTCCAGCAGGAGCTGCAGGACACCATGAAGAAGTTTGAGGCCTTGGAGCGCAAGAATGCGGACCAAGAGTCCGACCTCGCCCAGGCTCGAGGCCCATGGCGCCCTCCAGGAAATCCAGGAGGCCAAGAAAATTGCGGCGGGTAAGGCTTTTATTATGCAGAGAAAGTATGTGAAGAAGAGATATCTCATGCTAACCCGGATTTGGAGTTCTCCAGGGGCGTTTGCTGATCTGCCCCGCAGTGTTTCTGACGTTGCGGCATTCTTCCGAGACGAAGAGGGGAGCTTAATGGAGAAGCTGTTCTGGTCGCAATATCTTGTGCCAGAACATCCGGTGGCTTTTAGCGACCAGCTGAAGCAGCTGGTCGAGCTGCATACGGTGGCCGAACTGGCCATGAAGGATTTAATAATCCGGCTGTGGCCTGCAGAAGCTATACCCGACAGCTAGTTCGGCCTCGTGAGGCGGCTGGTGAATGCCTACCCTCAGCTTGACACCATCAAGCGGTCGGTCTGCATAGAAGGTGTGCGGATGGCCTTCGCCCGTGTCAAGATACAATGGGTGAATATGGATGCCATGAAGCTCGCGTCGAAGGACCGCCATGGGCAAGGAGCACCGCACGCCCGAGCGGTATTTTGAAGATGTTCTGAAGGGATCCCGGATTGTGGCGGAGCAATGTGCTAAGGACATTAATTTTGAATAAATACATTCATGTAATCCCGTCCTGTATAATGAAAACAAGGCTTGATATGTAATATAATGCTTTGTTGTTTTGTTTATTTAAAATTTTACCTCTTGTGCGGCCGTTTTTATTAAATCTGAGGGTTGGCCAATCGTCGGCTTCAACCCCCACGTAGGTAGTACGGGGGTGTTCGGGATGAATCTAAACACTATTTATCCCAACATTTGGTCCTTAAAGGAGGTGTTTAGCGCTACGAACCAGGCAATCAGACTGTGTGGCTTTATCACTCTCACTTAGCCATAGGAGTTTGACAATAAAAATTTATGAGCAGCCCCTAGTATCCGAACTAGGGTGCTGTAAACACCTAATTGGATAAGAACCGATTCATCGCATAATGCGGAAAAAATCGCTAAAGATTTGAAACCTCCGAAGAGCTGACCGGCTCACGCCACATCATGACAGTCAGTTTTCGGCTTTCTCTACTGAGGTGCTCATCCGGATAAACTAGGGCACAATCACAGTAGTTCTCCCTTTACTACCCTAGCCGATATAGCAGAATGTAAGGTAGTAAGCACAGGAGCCGGGCAACCCAACTATTGACCAAAGACATGATTCGGAGCAGATGCATATAATGCTAAATTCGGGGTGCTGAACTGTACTGTAAAAAGTGTTCGGACTTTGTTGTCGTGTTATGGGGCACAATGAAGCCCCTCGCAGAATAAAGCGTAGCAAAGTGTACGAGTGCGATTTGATAAGATTATCAAAAGAACAAACTAGTGCCGCAAAACTTGGGCTGCAAACTATTTCCATTATAGTTTGATTAATACTTCAAAGCGTATTTTGTACAAGTAGTGCAATAAGCAACAGTGGCTATTTAACATGCCAAGACCAAGGAGGAGCTGCGTACGGGTTCTGAAAACAGGTAGAGTGATCGCCAAGAAGGAAATCTAGAGATACCCCCGCACGTCTGTGCTACTTGCCACCTCGGTGTGTCCGTCCTTCGAAAGGACCAATTATGAGGACGACGAGAGGGGCGTGCGGAAAGGAAACCTAAAGAGGAAAAAAGAAAAAGTGAAAGTATGTGTGTCCAGGGGAGGTCGAGCCTTATTATGGATCACAATCTAGTTATGCCTCCGTCTATGCCCATGGTATTTTGAGCGCGTAGTTATGTACACGCGACGCGAACGCCGCCACTTGGTGTGCTCTAGGACGGAGGCCGAATTGCTAGTTGAGCTCATGACGAGATGGGCTATCCTAGTGCAGAGTAGTCCGGACTCGTTTGACAGTGTCCGGGAGTATGGTCGCCGAATTAAGGTTCTGCTTATGTAGGCCGCTATGTACCTCTGCTGCCCTGGCAGCGGTGTGCTCCTCGGTACGGAGGGAGCACTCCGTGTTCCCATTAACTGTTATGAACCCACATGGTCCGGGCATCTTGAGTTTGAGATAAGCATAGTGCGGCACCGCATTGAATCGGGCAAACGCAGTTCGTCTGAGCAGTGCGTGATAGCCACTACGGAAGGGGACGATATCGAAGATTAACTCCTCGCTTCGGAAGTTGTCTGGAGACCCGAAGACGACCTCCAATGTGATTGAGCCCGAGCAGCGGGCCTCTACACCTGGTATAACTCCTTTAAAGGTAGTTTTGGTGGGCTTGATCCTTGATGGATCGATGCCCATTTTGCGCACTTGTCGGATTTCGGGTTCCGGCAGACCCTTGAGGTTCGAACACTGGGGTGCGCATGGAGATTTCGCCTTCTACCTACCTGCACCCCTCCGCCTCGCTAAGATCTAAGCTATGGAAAGAACAGCACAAGAGACACAGGGTTTATACTGGTTCAGGCCAATCGATGCCCATTTTGCGCACTTGTCGGATTTCGGGTTCCGGCAGACCCTTGAGGTTCGAACACTGGGGTGCGCGCGGAGATTTCGCCTTCTACCTACCTGCACCCCTCCGCCTCGCTAAGATCTAAGCTATGGAAAGAACAGCACAAGAGACACAGGGTTTATACTGGTTCAGGCCACCGTTGTGGTGTAATACCCTACTCCAGTGTGTGGTGTGGTGGATTGCCTCTTGGGCTGATGATGATGAGAAATACAAGGAAGAACAGCCTCGCGAGGGTCTGTTCTTGGCTGGGGGGATGAACTGCTAGGAGGAGTTCAGTCACCCTTCTCTCTCTCTCTTCTCGATTGCGATCCAATCTCGATGCTGGGTTGGCCGATTCTCGATCCCTCGATCCTGTGGGTGGCTAGTCCTATTTATAGGCAAAGGCCCTGGGCCTCTTTCCCAAATATTGAGCGGGAAGGGCGCCAACAATTGGCCATTTTAAAGGGGAACATCTGGTACACTTATCCTGACTAAAGTTGGTCCTCGCCTGCCAAAGACTCTGGTGGTGACGCTGGCTTGGGCTCCACAATGACTTCCTCCCTGCCGTTGGACTGGTCTTGGTCTCGTTGCACCAAAACGGGTGCCTTTGCTTGATGCTCTCGCCTGCGCTTGCTCCCTTTGCACCAAAGAGGAAAGGAGGACACTGCACGGGCTGGCGCCCGCCTGGCGCCCTTGGTCGTCATGGCTTGCGTCACGGGCACCTCATGAGGTACCCCGCCTTGATCTTTCCGCCTCCTCGCGAGCCAGCCTGATGAGGCCGTGCCTGAGGAAGCTCCGTGTCGTTCGCCCCGCGAGGCTTGGCCCCTCGCGAGGGTCTTGGGTCTATGTTGATGAAGACGGGCCGTGCTGGGCCCCCTTTGAGCCACGCCGCAGGCCGCAGGCAGGCAAGTCTGGGGACCTCCGTTCCCAGAACGCCGACAGTAGCCCCCGGGCCCAAGGCGCGCCCGGACTTGGCCGTGTAGGGAGGCGAAAGGGCAAGGGCGAAGCGCCGCGGGCCCCAATAGCCTGCGGCCTTGAGCGCCGCATGGCGGTTGACTGGATGTGGGCGTCTCCACAACCGCGCGAGTTGATAAAGGAGCGGCATCTGCCTAGGCATTGCTTTTTTGCTTTCTCCAGTTGCTGCTCAGATCCCCTTTCTTGCGCCTCTCCATCCTTCCTCCAAAATTTCCATATCTACTCCGACCACGTGACCTAGGAAGCCATGGCGCCTCGTCAGTCCCCGGCCGGAGCTTGGTACTCGTCTGCCCTGGACTCGCCGAACGTGTCAGAGGCGAGCCTCGCCCGGTTGCGCCGGATGGCGGCGGCACAGGGCATCGACGGGGCAAAGGTGTTCAAGGCTGGCTCCACCACCCCTGAGGGCCAAGGGAGCACCTTCTATCCGTTCTTTGTAAGCGCCATTGGTGCTGGCCTGGTGCCTCCCTTCTCCGAATTCTTCTTCTCTGTCCTCCGCCATTATAAGCTACAGGCTCTGCATCTCCACCCCAACGCCGTCCTTCTCCTGGCAATCTTCGCCTATTACTGCGAGGCTCACGTAGGGGTGCAGCCCTCGGTGGCCTTGCTGCGCCACTACTTCTACCTCCGGACCTCTCGCGGTCCTGCTTCCGCGTGCGCGAGCTTCATCGCGTACGGTGGTGCCATTGCCATTTCGAACCCCGGGAAAAGGATTGAGGGCTTCAGGAGCAAGTGGGTCTTGGCAGATGCTGGGCGTATCCACCCTCGACTGATCTTGCCCACGGAGCAACCCACGAGCTCTAGCGATTGGGGTCGAGCGGAGCTCGCGGACCCCCGCGCGAAGCTGGTGTTGGAGAAGATGGACGCGGATCTGAGGCCGGCCAACATGGCGACCGCGAAGCTGACCGGCGCGTCGCTGCTGAGGGAATTCCTGGAGCACCAGCTGGCTCCGCTTCGGCAGTACTCACTTCTGATGTGGAAGCCCCATCCGAGCCCTGCGGCCTTGGCCGACGGAGATCTGGCTGCGGTCCTCCAATCTCTGGTCGGGGGCGATGTGGCGAGGTTGGAGGGCGCTCCTACGCCCTTGTTCCTCAGCGACGACTGGGAGCAGGTAGTGGAGTCCATGTCCGTCTTCAACGGGGACGGTCCCGTGCCCATGGAGACTCCCGGGGAATCGGTGGACGTGTCCTCCGACGACTCCAGCGAAGAGGAGGGAGGAGGGGAGCGGGAAAAAGGGCCTGACTCCGAGGTGACTGACGGAGAGTCGAGGGCTCCCCTCCCCCGGCGCAGGTCCCGCGTTCTCCGCCTCTCTCCGAGCGATGACGATGAGGATGATGACGAGAAGGATGGCGGGAGCTTGCCCCCGATCCTGAAGAAGGACAGGACCAGGCTGATCTCCCGCGGGTCTGCCCCGGCCCCGAGGAGGACCGCAGACGCGCCTTCCGCTTCCAAGCTTCCCGAGGTTGACCCTTCCAGCCGGCTTTCAGGCTTCAAATTTGGCCGAAGGCCGCTTGAGCTTACTGGCGACGACTCGTAAGCGCTTGATTCTTGTCTTTATTTCTTGTTCTGCTTCTGAGCCTTGACTTCGGCATCTCTTGAATAGGCTGGCGCCCGCAGCAAAGAAGCCGAAGGGAGCTCCTGAGGTTCCATCCGTGGCAGCGCCTCTGCCCGTGAAGGAAGGTGACCGCGACGCGTGGGCTTCTCCTGCCCGATCGTCCTCGCGAGGCCTGGCTGAGCCGGCTGGGGCGAGCTGCAGCCCCCATGGCCCAAGTGACTCCCGAGGTGCCTTTGCCTGCCGCCGCCACTACAGCCGTTGGGGCGCAGCAGGCTTCGCCTCAGGATGCTGTGGTCGCGCTGCCGCCTTCTCCTCCTACTCCACCGACTGCTGTCTCTCTAACTCCTCCTGCCGTTCTGGATCGTGCTGCTGCTGAGCTGGACCGGCTGCGGTAGGATCTTCTTGGTGCCGACCCTCGCTTGGTGGTCGGGCGCTTGGAGCTGGCTTCAGGATGGATTCGCTCCGACACTTCGATTCGGGCGGCGCTGGTCCAGGCCTCGACGGCTTGCGATGAGGAGAGGCAGACCGTCCTTGAGGCGAAGGCTACTCGTGACGCAGCCCTGGGGGAGGTGGTCGACGTCCGTGGTCGCTGCAAGGCGCTGGAGGACGAGCTGCAAGGCCTGCGGGACCAGCTCGCGAAAGAGGTCCGTCTTCGCCAAGAGCAGGAACAAGGTGTGAAGGCTCGCGAGGCGGCCGTCGAGGGCCGGGAGGCCAAGCTCAGGAAGCGCCGCGACCGCCTAGGCGCGCTGGAGCAGGAGCTGGGGCGAGGAAGGTCAAGCTGGACGACAAGGCCTAGGTTCTTGCCGAGGACCGTGTGGCCTTCGCGGAAATGGAGGTGAAGGCTCGCTCCTCGCTGAGGACGCTTTACGACAGCGGCCTGGAGAGCCCGCTGGCTGGCGCCGAGGGCGGCCCCGCCAAGCTGCTTCCCTTCCTGGTTCGCGCTCTTGAAGATGTCGCCTTGGCCTTGGCCCCACGGCCGAGGCCGAGGCGCGTGTCCTGTCTTCTGCAGCGCTGACGCGGGTCCTCACCCACATCTACCTTTGCGATCCCGGCATTGACCTCGACAGCCTGCTGGAGCCAGTAAGCGGTGAGCGTGTCGCTGCCGCTGCCGAGGCCGTGAAGGGTCGCGCGGAGGCTCTGCTGGGGAAGTTTCGGGCCTTCAGCACCAAGCTGAAGCAAGGCGCTGCCGACCCCGCTGCTCCATGAGGCGAACCCACTCCACGCTGCTCCACCGCCGACAAGTGACTCCGTTGTGGCTCCTATCCTGCCTTTAATTCCTGCACATGTATCATGCCTCGGGGAGGCGTTTACACTTGCGTTTGGCATTGAGATAACAGTGTGGACTATAATATTTGCTTTTGAATTCCTTGAAATTTACGCTTCTCCTTCCTACTTGCTTATGTTCTACGCCGGCAGAGCCCGGCCCCGCGCATACCTCAGCCGCCGTTAGCCCCGACCGGAAACCAGGACGGGACCAAGGAGTGAGGGGCTACGTGAAAAGTTAGGCTCCTGAGTCGCGATGCTCAGGAGTCCCCCTTGGCGCACGAACAGGAAGTAGGGAGGTGTGATGTGGGTGGATCTACCGTTCTACGTCTGCAGGGCCCGGCCGTGTGCATACCTCAACCGCCGTTAGCCTTTCGGAACTAAGGACTGAGGGGCTACGTGACCAGTTAGGCTCCTGAGTCGCGATGCTCAGGAGTCCCCCTTGACGCTCAAACAGCCTTCGTACCTTGGCTCCCCTCGGGGAGAGACGCGTGACGAACCAGGCCAGGGGAGGCCTGGCTGGGTGGCGTGCGTCTGGGCGTGACCCAGGCGCAGCCCCCGTGCCCAGCCCCCTCGCGCGGCACTCCCGAGGGGAGGCGTTACGATGACGCTAGACACTGAGCTCTGGGCTCCCTGAGGTTGATGCGGCCCGGGGGCCGCCCTCAGTTGTTTATCACCAGCGCGGAGCATAGCGCTTCTGTATGTGTACGGGCATAGCCGCTCCTCGGCAGTGTCGTCAGCCAGCGCAGAGCATGGTGCTTCCACTGGTACGTGGGAGGGGGCTCCCCTCCGGGAGGAGCCCCCGGGGCGTTTACAGCCCCACCCTGACACGTGGCTGGCACGGTAGGGCCTGGCGAGGTGTATCTGAGCACCCGTGAGCCAGCGCGGGACTCACGGGGCCCTACCTCTAGGCGGGTTGCGCCTGGCACTGGGCCTTATCTTGTGATGTGTCCCTGCGAACTTGGTTAGATGCCGGCACTCTACATCCTCGGGTCCCGGCCCTCGAGCTGGTCTCAGCCGTCACTGGTATGCCGGGTCGCGATGCCGTGGACAAGGCCAGAGGGTGAGGGCTGGAGAGCCAGTAAGAGCCCTGAGTTGCGATGCTCAGGTACCCCCCTTGAACGTGCAAGTGGTCGGCATGGAGAAGAAGAGGTGCCGTGGACAAGCATCAAATAATCAAGCATGGTGGGTCAAACGCATAGCCGGAAATAAACGCAAAAGGGATACATGCCGCTGGGTCTGGCCCGAGCGACTTGGGGATGATGCAGCCCATGGGGTGCCCCCAACAAGGTAAGCTAACAACATGAAATAAAAAGGATACATGCCGCAGGGACGGACCCACGCGGCCTGGGAATAATGCAGCCCTGGGGGCGCTCCCAGCTGGAAATGAAACTTGAAAGATGTCACCTAATGATGTTGAGGACGAAGGAGTGTTGGTGTAGCTGACTCGGTGGGCTGCGGAAACCGATCCTCACGAGCCCCCAGGCCCAGGGGCCTCGGGAGACTCCAGAGGCGCTGGTGGCTCCTTGCGGACCATCTCCATCTCCGCCAGGGCTGCGGAACGCCTGGCCTCTTGAGCCTCCATGATGCCCCTCATGAGGCGCTGGTACGTGGCAGCCGCGTTCGGCAAGCCGTAAGGCATGCGAACGTAGCTGTGGGGTGGACCTTCGCAGCGCCCCACTCGCGAGGGCCAGAGGCGCTCCAGAGAGGTGACTCGATTGAGCCCTGGAATGTCGATGCAGACGCGCAGCCCACCATCCTCGCCTGGATGGGGAGCCACAGCTGGTAGGCGGCGGCCGCCTCTCATGACTCTTGACTCCTGTAGCTCCTGAATGGCCTTGCTAACGAACTCCTGAGGGTCTGGCCCTCCTTGCCTTACTCCTTCTTGAGGGAAACGTGCTTCGGGACACGCCTCCATGTGGTGCCCAAGCGCCTCCCTCGTGACCTTAGCCAGGTCGGTGGCCCTCCAGGGGAGAGCCCCCGAGCCCTGCCTGAGGAGGGTGCCGGGCACGCTTTCCTATGCGATGGAAGGAGGTTCCCCCTGGGCAGGCGCGGGCCCTGAGGGGCCTGCCTCCTGAGGGGCCGGGCCGGACGATGTCTTCTTCTTCTTGGGGGCGGTCTCGGGAAGCCTCCTGCTTCCGCGATCCGGGACTTCCAGTGATGCGGCCTGAAAGGCTCGTTCCAGGGAACACACTGCGTCCTTCTCTTCACAGGGCACCATGATGACTCCGTCACTTCCTAGCATCTTGAGGACGTTGCAGCTGTGGTGAGTCGCGGCCATGAACTTGGCCAGCGCAGGGTACCCAAGGATGGCGTTGTACGGCAGGCTAATGTGAGCGACGTCGAAGTCGATGAGCTCGGTGCGGTAGTTGTCGCATGCCCCGAAGGTGACAGGGAGGTGAACCCGCCCAATCGGGACCGTGGAGCCGTCGGTGACTCCGGAGAAAGGCTTGGTTGGCTAAAGCTGGGTGTAGGGCACTTAGAGATTGTTGAATGTTTCCACGGACAGGACGTTGAGCCCTGCCCCGCCATCGATGAGGGTCCTGGTGACCACCACGTTGCTGATGATTGGGGAACAAAGCATCGGGAGGACTCCGGCTGTGGCCGCGCACTTGAGCTGATCTGCTGAGCTGAACGTGATGGCGCACGCCGACCACCTGAGAGGGCGCGTGGCTTCCAGTTTGGGGAGGACTGCATTCACTTCGCGGGCGAACTGCTTGAAGATGCGTTGAGAGGCTGGGGCTTGAGCCCCGCCCAGGATGCAGGCGATCGCGCGCGGCTCCTGGAAGCCCCCAGCCCCCTCGTCCTGATGGCGGTCCTCGTTTCTCCTTGGCTGCGGTGGCAGCGGAGGGAGGCCTGCGTTGCCTTGCGGGCGATCCTCATGAGGCTGATCCCTCCAGTCTCCCTCGTGAGGCGGGTCTTGCCAGCGATCCTCGTGAGGTCGATCGCACCACCCCTGGCGTGGGCAGCGGTCTTCCCAGCGTCCTGCGTTCATTACTCCTCCTCGACCGTAGCCCCGGTCACCTCGGTCGGGGCGACGGCCGATCCTTCCTTCTCGCACGGCTCGGAGCTCTTCACACTCGTTGGTGTTGTGGGTGTGGAGGTCGTGGTACACACAGTATCAACTGCCCTTGGGAGGTTCGGGCTGATCTCTGCCTTGCTTGGTGTCTGGTTCTGCCGCGAGCACGGCAGCCCCCTTGCGCTTCACATCCTTGGCCTTGGGCTTCTTCTCTTCTGGGTCTGCAGCAGGCAGCTCGAGGAGGGAGAGACGCCCTTCCTCAGCCCTAGCACACTTGGTTGCCAAGTTGAACAACTCCAAGGAAGTGCACAGGTCTTCATGCATCGCCAGCTCCTCCTTCATCTTGACATCGCGCACGCCGTCGGAGAAGGCTGAGATGATGGCTTCCTCGGTCACCTTGGGAATCTTGAGGCATGCGTTGTTGAAGTGCTGGATGTACTTCTGCAGGGTCTCTCCGGGTTGTTGCTTGATGCGGCGCATGTCGCTGTCGGCGGGTGGCCGGTCGCGAGTACCTTGGAAGTTGGCGATGAAGCGGGTGCACATCTCGTCCCAAGAGGAGATCGTGCCTAGAGCCAGGTTCAGGAGCCAGGTGCGGGCCCCGTCCTTGAGCGCCATGGGAAACCAGTCCACCATGACCTTCTCGTCTCCGTTGGCAGCTTCGATGCCCAGCTCATAGAGCTGGAGGAACTCCGCAGGGTCGGCCGTGTCATCGTAACGAGGAGGCAGGTCTGGCTTGAACTTGCCGGGCCACGCGACGCTGCATAGCTCGGTGGTGAAGGCACAGTAGCCTGCTGTGGCCACGAGAGGCCTTGGGTGATGGAGAGCTTGGTCTTGCATGTCCCCACGCGCTGCAGCTGGGAGCAGCACGGGGTCTTGACATGCGGGAGCAGGAGCATGGTCGCGACGTGCTGGAGCAGGGAGCGCCCGGGCAGCTTCTTGCGGGCGAGGGACTTCTTGGCAGCTCTGCTCTTGCCGCGCTGGCACCTGACGGAGCGGGTTCCGCCCAGGGGCCACGCGCCTTGGAGCCATGGCGCCTTCTTGAGGAGGAGGAGGCTGGGGCGCCGCCGGAGCTTCGTCGCCCGCGCGGGGCGGGGTGCGGTGCAGCGGAACGGACGGCGCAGGAGAGCCCCCTGCGGCGCGGACGAGCTCGGCGACGCTGTCGAGCCATTCTTCGTAGACATCGTTGACAGGACGGTAGCGCAGGAGCTCGTTTGCCGCGATGAGCGCAGCTCGAGCCTCCATGGGTGCACGGAGCGCGCGGGACGAAGAACCAGCTGGATGAGTGAGGGAGTAGTGGTGCGGCCGTCTTGCCGCACGGACGGATGCTGAGACGACGCTTGCTGCTCGTCCCCCGCTGGGCCGATGGCGGCGTTGGCGGCAGGTGACGGGGAACGGCGAGGAAGCCCGCTGACAGGAGCCGTCTGGGCGACGCGGGAAGCGAGAGCGGCCCGGCGCTCGGCGCGGGCCCGACGAGCGTCAGACATGGACGCGATGGTCGGAGGAGAACGGGGTGGTGGAAGACGAATTCTGGCGCACCCCTACCTGGCGTGCCAAATGTCAGATTTCGGGTTCTGGAAGACCCTTGAGGTTCGAACACTGGGGTGCGCGCAGAGATTTCGCTTTCTACCTACCTGCACCCCTCCACCTCGCTAAGATCTAAGCTATGGAAAGAACAGCACAAGAGACACAGGGTTTATACTGGTTCGGGCCACCGTTGTGGTGTAATACCCTACTCCAGTGTGTGGTGTGGTGGATTTCCTGTTGGGCTGATGATGATGAGCAATACAAGGAAGAACAGCCTCGCGAGGGTCTGTTCTTGGCTGGGGGGATGAACTGCTAGGAGGAGTTCAGTCACCCTTCTCTCTCTCTCTCTCTTCTCGATTGCGATCCGATCTCGATGCTGGGTTGGCCGATTCTCGATCCCTCGATCCTGTGGGTGGCTAGTCCTATTTATAGGCAAAGGCCCTGGGCCTCTTCCCCAAATATTAAGCGGGAAGGGCGCCAGCAATTGGCCATTTTAAAGGGGAACATCTGGTACACTTATCCTGACTAAAGTTGGTCCTCGCCTGCCAAAGACTCTGGTGGTGACGCTGGCTTGGGCTCCACAATGACTTCCTCCCTGCCGTTGGACTGGTCTTGGTCTCGTTGCACCAAAACGGGTGCCTTTGCTTGATGCTCTCGCCTGCGCTTGCTCCCTTTGCACCAAAGAGGAAAGGAGGACACTGCACGGGCTGGCACCCGCCTGGCGCCCTTGGTCGTCATGGCTTGCGTCACGGGCACCTCATGAGGTACCTCGCCTTGATCTCTCCGCCTCCTCGCGAGCCAGCCTGATGAGGCCGTGCCTGAGGAAGCTCCGTGTCGTCCGCCCCGCGAGGCTTGTCCCCTCGCGAGGGTCTTGGGTCTGTGTTGATGAAGACGGGCCGTGCTGGGCCCCCTTTGAGCCACACCGCAGGCCGCAGGCAGGCAAGTCTGGGGACCCCCGTTCCCAGAACGCCGACAGCACTGTATCCTGGTAAAGCAGGTTGAGGCAGCTGCCGCCGTCCAGGAGGACTCATGTGAGGTGAAATCCATCAATTATTGGGTCGAAGACCAGTGCGGCTGACCCGCCATGACGGATACTGGTCGGATGATCCCTACGATCGAAAGTGATCGGGCATGACGACCATGGGTTGAATTTTGGGGTGATTGGCTCTATCGCATAGACGTCCCTGAGCACGCGTTTGCACTCCCTCTTGGGGATATGGGTGGCATATATCATGTTCACCATTTTGATTTGAGGGGGAAACTTCTTTTGTCCCCCTGTGTTCAGTGGACAGGGCTCCTCGTCGTCGTTCTCGCTTTGTGACCCCTTCTCCTTGTCTTTGGCATTTAACTTGCCGGCTTGTTTGAAGACCCAACAACTCCTATGGGTATGATTGGCTGGTTTATCATGGGTGCCATGGATCTGACATGGGCGATCGAGTATGGGATCCAGGCCGGAAGGGCCCTGATTATTTCTTTTATATGGCTTCTTCCGCTGACCGGACTTGGAGCCACTGAATCTGGCGTTGACCGTCGTGTCCTCGGTATTATCACCGTTGCTTCGAAGCTTATGTCTGTTGCGGCGGGGCTTGCCATCGATATTTATGGCTTCCGAAGTGCTAGGTTCGCTTGTATTGTTATTACTACGGGTTAGCCAGCTATCTTCGCCTGCCCAAAAGTGGGTCATGAGTGCCTTGAGGGCTGCCATGGACTTCGGCTTTTCTTGGCTGAGGTGTCAGGCAAGCCATTCGTCCCGGATGCTATGTTTAAATGCCGCTAGGGCTTCGGCATCCGGACAGTCGATGATCTCGTTCATTTTGGTTAGGAACCTAGTCCAAAATTTCCTGGCTGACTCTCCGGGCTATTGAATTATGTGACTTAAGTCGTCGGCATGCGGAGGTCGAACATATGTACCTTGGAAGTTGTCAAGGAAGGCTTCTTCCAAGTCCTCTCAGCTGCCAATGGAACTTTCGGGCAGGCTGTTCAGCCAGTGCCGGGCTGGCCCCTTGAGTTTTAGGGGGAGGTATTTGATGGCATGAAGATCATCGCTGCGGGCCATATGAATGTGGAGAATGAAGTCTTCAATCCATACCATAGGGTCCATAATTCCATCATATGATTCGATATTCACGGGTTTGAACCCTTCTGGGAATTTATGTTCCATGAATTCGTCGGTAAAGCAGAGAGGGTGTGTGGCGCCTATATATTGGGCCAGTTCATGGTGTAGTTCGAATGGAGTCCGTCTGCGGCTTTCAGCTCGGACATAATTGTGCTTGACATGTTCGGCTTGATAGCCGTCGTCGCACATCGAGGCACGCCCCCATGATCCGTAGATCGATCTGGACGGACCTGTTTTATTCTTCAGGCCCTGCCGGAGATCATACGTGTATCCCTGAGCAGTTTTGTCTCTACCTTTACGACAAGGTAGAGCGGGCTGGTGTTCGGCTTCTATTGCCGCTTTGTCCCGGCCACGTGGTGGCCGGTCAGCCGCATTGTGCGTTGATGGCATGGGCTCCAACGCCTCATCATCGAATTGAGGTAGTAATTTGCGCTTCGGGTAACTTTTGAGTGGTCGCTTGAGGCCGTACTCCTCGGCTTTCAGGATGTTAGTCCATCTATCGTTCAGTGGATCTTGATCAGCTTGAAGCTGTTGCTGCTTCTTTTTCAGGCTCCTTGCAGTGGCTATTAGCCAGCGCTTGAAGCACTCCTGCTCGAGAGGTTCCTCAGGCATGATAAAATCCTCGTTGCCGAGGCTCACCTCATCCTCGGAGAGTGGAAGATAATTTCTGCCCTCCGAGTCTTCGTGCGCGGCCTGTTCATCCGGGCTAACTTGCCCATCTTCCTGTTCATCTTGTTTGGAAGTTGCCTCAACGGGGTCTTCATTGTCTTTGGCACCGTCCGGAGTGTTATCTTCTCATGTGTCAGTGTTGCTGTCTTTGCTGTGGCCTGATTTAGAGCGGCTCTGCTGACGCTGGCATTTTGGTTGTATCTCAGGAGGTTTATGCTCAACTGGATCTTCCTTGTCATCGCCACTATTCACTTTTGGTGCATCTACCATGTATACATCATATGAGGAGGTGGTCGTCCATCGTCCGGGGAACGGTGGGTTTTTGGCATGTTCCTCTCCAGCATCGTCGTCCATACCGTCGATGTTCCTCTCCAGAGTGTTTTCAATGAGTTTAGCACGTCACCTAAAGGCGAGTGCCAAAAGATGTCAGTGGATCTGAATTCAACGATCATTGCATGATCAAGCTCGTCGTGCGCGGACGCACATGGTTTGGAACTTGAAGCCAGAAACAGGTCCGGGGTTTCGGTGACGCGGATCCCACTCGAGGTTGGGTCGGTGTGCGGTTCTGACGCCGCTGAGTCTGCGACTTCCATGGCGGGGTTGAGCCTCCGGTCCTCGGATGGCGCAATCTGCTCCGGATCCAGGGCCGGAGCAGTTACAGGCACTATCCCCCGGGCATGGTCTGATGACAGATTTAAGTCATGTTCATTGTGGCGACAGGGAGCAGCTGCCATGGTCTCGAATCTGTCGAAGATCAAGTCTCCGCGGATATCCGCGAGTAGTTCAAGCTTCCAAATCTAACCTGACGGCCAAGGTCGTAGCTATCGATCTGCTCTAGATGGCCACACGAGTTGGCCCGCAGTGCGAAGCCGCCGAATACGAAGATCTGTCCGGGGAGGAAGGTTTCTCCCTAGACAACGTTGTTGTAGACGATTGACAGGGCCATCGAACCTCCTAACGATGACACAGTGGAACTCTCAATGAAAGCACCAATGTCGGTGTCAAAACTGGCGGATCTTGGGTAGGGGGTCCCGAAATGTGCGTCTGAGGTTGATGGTAACAGGAGACAGGGAACACAATGTTTACCCAGGTTCGGGCCCTCTCGATGGTGGTAAAACCCTACGTCCTGCTAGATTAATATTGATGAGTATGGGGGTTACAAGAGTTGATCTACCACAAGATCGTAATTGCTAAAACCCTAGAAGTCTAGCCTATCTGATTATGATTGTCCCTACGGACTAAGCCCTCCAATTTATATAGACACCGGAGCGGGCTAGGGTTATACAAAGTCGGTTACAGAGAAAGGAATCTTTATATCTGAATGCCAAGCTTGCCATCCATGCCAAGGAGAGTCCCATCCAGACACGGGTGAGAGTCTTCGGTCTTGTAGCTTCGTAGCCCATCATTCTGACCCATGTCCTACAGGCCGGGCGCCCGAGGACCCCTTAGTCCAGGACTCCCTTAGTGCTAAGCAGGTACGATGATGGTACTAGATATAAAGGCATGTCTGCGTGCAAGTTGCGTGACTTTTGTCATTCGGGTCAGTCGACCATTTAAGGCGGTTGGATGAAGATCCTACGTCTCCTAACCCTTGTTCTTCCTTTTCTCTGATTCTTCCCATATAGAACACCGCACAGGCCGCCGGCCGAACCACCGGCCCCCACCGCCTGTGTTCCTATGCCACCACCACCCCCACCCCCGTCCCCACCCATGTCGAGTTTCTTCATTCGGCGAGGCCCCACCACCGCCCCCCACAACCACCGTCCCCACCTAAGCCCCTTCCTTTGCACTGGCGAGCTCTCAAAAATTGACTGACCCAATTTTGAAATTTAGTCTATTGTCATTTAACTAGTGTGGAATATAAAAGGGGAAAACCATAAGCATGGCGAGTATAGTGTTGAGCGTGCCATGGCGGATCTGAAGGTGCAAACTAGACAAAGGCAACTTCACAACCAATGTTTGCTACCGCCTCTAGTGCGGTGTCGTGTATGCATCTGCTGAGAATTTGACGGTGATGCGGTAGCGATGGCTGTCGGCGGCGTGGAAGCAAATGTAGGAGGATAGATGGTGGCGGTGGGGCGCGGTGGACGAGATGGTCGTGGGAGCGGTATCGGCAAGGTGGACGACGGCAAAAGTGAAAGTATGTGTGTCCAGGGGAGGTCGAGCCTTACTATGGATCACAATCTAGTTATGCCTCCATCTATGCCCATGGTATTTTGAGTGCGTACTTATGTATGTGTGGCGCGAACGCCGCCACTTGGTGTGCTTTGGGACGGAGGCCGAATTGCTAGTTGAGCTCTTGACGAGCTGGGCTATCCTGGTGCAGAGTAGTCCGGACTCGTTTGACAGTGTCCGGGAGTATGGCCGCCGAATTAAGGTTCTGCTTATGTAGGCCGCTCTGTACCTCTGCTGCCAGGGCAGCGGTGTGCTCCTCGGTACGGAGGGAGCGCTCCGTGTTTCCATTGACTGTTATGACCCCATGTGGTCCCGGCATCTTGATCCTGAGATAAGCATAGTGTGGCACCGCATTGAATCGGGCAAATGCAGTTCGTCTGAGCAGTGCGTGATAGCCACTGCGGAAGGCGACGATATCGAAGATTAACTCCTCGCTTCGGAAGTTGTTTGGAGATCCGAAGACGACCTCCAATGTGATTGAGCCCGAGCAGTGGGCCTCTACACCTAGTATAACATCTTTAAAGGTAGTTTTGGTGGCTTGATCCTTGATGGATCGACGCCCATTTTGCGCACTGTATCCTGGTAAAGCAGGTTGAGGCTACTGCCGCCGTCCATGAGCACTCATGTGAGGTGAAATCCATCAATTATTGGGTCGAGGACCAGTGCGGCTGACCCGCCATGACGGATACTGGTCGGATGATCCCTACGATCGAAAGTGATCGGGCATGACAACCATGGGTTGAATTTTGGGGTGACTGGCTCTACCGAATAGACGTCCCTGAGCGCGCATTTGCACTCCCTCTTGGGGATATGGGTGGCGTATATCATGTTCACCATTTTGATTTGAGGGGGAAACTTCTTCTGTCCCCCTGTGTTCAGTGGACGGGGATCCTCGTCGTCGTTCTCGCTTTGCGACCCCTTCTCCTTGTCTTTGGCATTTAACTTGTCGGCCTATTTGAAGACCCAACAACTCCTGTGGGTATGATTGGCTAGTTTGTCAGGAGTACCATGGATCTGACATGGGCGATCGAGTATGCGATCCAGGCTGGAATGGCCCTGATTATTTCTTTTATATGGCTTCTTCCGCTGACTGGACTTGGAGCCACTGAATCTAGCGTTGACCGTCGTGTCCTCGGTATTATCACTGTTGCTTCGACGCTTATGTCTGTTGCGTCGGGGCTTGTCGTTGCTATTTCTGGCTTCCGAAGTGCCAGGTTCGCTTGTATTGTTATTACTATGGGCTAGCCAGCTATCTTCGCCCGTGCAAAAGCGGGTTATGAGTGCCGTGAGGGCTGCCATGGACTTCGGCTTTTCTTGGCTGAGGTGTCGGGCGAGCCATTCATCCCGGATGCTATGTTTAAATGCCGCTAGGGCTTCGGCGTCCGGACAGTCGACGATCTGGTTCTTTTTGGTTAGGAACCTAGTCCAGAATTTCTTGGCTGACTCTCCGGGCTATTGAATTATTTGACTTAAGTCGTTGGCATCCGGAGTCGAACATATGTACCTTGGAAGTTGTCAAGGAAGGCTTCTTCCAAGTCCTCCCAGCTGCCAATGCAATTTTCGGGTAGGCTGCTCAGCCAGTGCCAGGTTGGCCCCTTGAGTTTTAGGGGGAGGTATTTGATGGCATGAAGATCATCGCCACGGGCCATATGAATGTGGAGAATGAAGTCTTCAATCCATACCGTAGGGTCCGTGGTTCCATCATATGATTCGATATTCACGGGTTTGAACCCTTCTGGGAATTTATGTTCCATGAATTCGTCGGTAAAGCAGAGAGGGTGTGTGGCGCCTATATATTGGGCCAGTTCATGGTGTAGTTCGAATGGAGTCCGTCTGCGGCTTTCAGCTCGGACATAATTGTGCTTGACATGTTCGGCTTGATAGCCGTCGTCGCACATCGAGGCACGCCGCCGTGATCCATAGATCGATCTGGACGGACCTGTTTTATTCTTCAGGCCCTGCCGGAGATCATACGTGTATCCCTGAGCAGTTTTGTCTCTACCTTTACGACAAGGTAGAGCGGGCTGGTGTTCGGCTTCTATTGCCGCTTTGTCCCGGCCACATGGTGGCCGGTCAGCCGCATTGTGCGTTGATGGCATGGGCTCCAACGCCTCATCATCGAATTGAGGTAGTAATTTGCGCTTCGGGTAACTTTTGAGTGGTCGCTTGAGGCCGTACTCCTCGGCTTTCAGGATGTTAGTCCATCTATCGTTCAGTGGATCTTGATCAGCTTGAAGCTGTTGCTGCTTCTTTTTCAGGCTCCTTGCAGTGGCTATTAGCCAGCGCTTGAAGCACTCCTGCTCGAGAGGTTCCTCAGGCATGATAAAATCCTCGTTGCCGAGGCTCACCTCATCCTCGGAGAGTGGAAGATAATTTCTGCCCTCCGAGTCTTCGTGCGCGGCCTGTTCATCCGGGCTAACTTGCCCATCTTCCTGTTCATCTTGTTTGGAAGTTGCCTCAACGGGGTCTTCATTGTCTTTATCACCGTACGGAGTGTTATCTTCTCCTGTGTCGGTGTTGCTGTCTTTGCTGCGGCGTGATTTAGAGCGGCGCTGCTGACGCCGGCATTTTGGTTGTATCTCAGGAGGTTTGTGCTCAACTGGATCTTCCTTGTCATCGCCACTATTCTCTTTTGGTGCATCTACCATGTATACATCATATGAGGAGGTGGCCGTCCATCGCTCGGTGAACGGTGGGTTTTCAGCCTGTTCCTCTCCAGCATCGTCGTCCATACCATTGATGTCTTCGGAGCTATAATCGAGCATGTCGATTAAGTATTCAACAGTGGCTATTAAGTGGGTGGGGTGGGAAGCGGAATTCTCCGTCATCAGCCTCCAGTTCAAACCGGATATAATTCGGCTGAGAGTCCCCCACTAAGGAGAGTGTTTTCAATGAGTTTAGCACGTCACCTAAAGGCGAGTGCCAAAAGATGTCCGTGGAGCTAAATTCGACGATCGTTGCCTGATCAAGCTCGTCATGCGTGGACGCACATGGTTCGGAACTTGCCGCCGGAAATGGGTCCGAGGTTTCGGTGACACGGATACCACTCGAGGTTGGGTCGGTGTGCGGCTCTGACGCTGCTGAGTCTGCGACTTCCATGGCGGGTTTGAGCCTCCCGTCCTTGAATGGCGCAATCTGCTCCGAATCCAGGGCCGGAGCAGTTACAGGCGCTATCCCCTGGGCATGGTCCGATGACAGATTTATGTCATGTTCATCGTGGCGACAGGGAGCGGCTGCCATGGTCTCGAATCCATCGAAGATCAAGTCTCCGCGGATATCCGCGACAGAGTTCAAGCTTCCAAATCTAACCTGACGGCCAGGGCCGTAGCTATCGATCTGCTCTAGATGGCCACGTGAGTTGGCCCGCAGTGCGAAGCCGCCGAATACGAAGATCTGCTCGGGGAGGAAGGCTTCTCCCTGGACAACATTGTTGTAGACGATTGATGGGGCCATCGAACCTCTTGACGATGACACAGCGGAACTCTTAATGAAAGCACCAATGTCGGTGTCAAAATCGGCGGATCTTGGGTAGGGGGTCCCGAAATGTGCGTCTGAGGTTGATGGTAACAGGAGATAGGGAACACAATGTTTACCCAGGTTCGGGCCCTCTCGATGGAGGTAAAACCCTACATCCTGCTAGATTAATATTGATGAGTATGGGGGTTGCCAGAGTTGATCTACCACGAGATCGTAATGGCTAAAACCCTAGAAGTCTAGCCTATCTGATTATGATTGTCCCTATGGACTAAGCCCTCCAGTTTATATAGACACCGGAGGGGGCTAGGGTTATACAAAGTCAGTTACAGAGAAAGGAATCTTTATATCCGAACGTCAAGCTTGCCATCCATGCCAAGGAGAGTCCCATCCGGACACGGGTGAGAGTCTTCGGTCTTGTATCTTCATAGCCCATTAGTCCGACCCATGCCCAACAGGCCGAACGCCCGAGGACCCCTTAGTCCAGGACTCCCTTAGTGCTAAGCATGTACAATGATGGTACTGGATATAAAGGCATGTCTGCATGCAAGTTGCGTGACTTTTGTCATTCGGGTCAGTCGACCATTTAAGGCAGTTGGATGAAGATCCTATGTCTCCTAACCCTTGTTCTTCCTTGACTCTGATTCTTCCCATACAGAACACCGCATGGGCCGCCGGCCGAACCACCGGCCCCCATCGCCGGTGTTCCTCCGCCGCCACCACCCCACCCCCACCCCACCCACGTCGAGTTTTCTTCATTCGGCAAGGCCCCACCACCGCCCCCACAACCACCGTCCCCACCCGAGCCCCTTCCTTCGCACCGGCGAACTTTGGTGAGCTCTCAAAAATTGACTGACCCAATTTTGAAATTTAGTCTACTGTCATTTAACTGGTGTGGAATGTAAAAGGGGAAAACCATAAGCATGGCGAGTATAGTGTTGAGCATGCCATGGCGGATCTGAAGGTGCAAACCAGACAAAGGCAACTTCACAATAAATGTTTGCTTTCAACTAACAAGTAAGTGATGGACAAGAAATCAGAGTAAAGTAGTGGCGATCTATTTTCTTACTACGATAAATAAGTTGAGCAGATACGAAAGAGTACCGCCTCTGGTGCGGCGCCGTGTATGCATCTGCTGAGAATTTGACGGTGCTGTGGTAGCGATGGCTATCGACGGCATGGAAGCAAATCTAGGAGTGTAGACGGTGGCGGCGGGGCGTGGTGGACGAGATGGTCGTGGGAGCGGCGCCAGCAAGGTGGACGGCGGCGAGGATGAAGCGAGAGGTCGATCTCTTGTAATGGCCGACGGCGTCGGGGTATCTGCTCCGGCATGGTGGAGGACGGCGGTGGATGGGGTGGTGGACGGAGGAGGCTGGGGTGGAGAGGGTGTTTTGGTGCCCACGGAGTACGAATGGGGCAATGGAGGGAGAGAGGAAGGGGGAACCATGTCTTCAGGGCGCGCTTGTCTCAAATGCGAGGAAATTTACAAACTTAGCCCCCGTTTAAAATTTCCTGCATCACAGCAATATTAGTCGGTTGGGGATAGGACAGTAATCTCGCATACACCGAATATTTGCCGACAAGAGTTTGTCTTCGGCGCCCACCGTGTATGAATCAGGGAGGGAGTCGATTTCGGCCGAGGAGACACTGTGTTTTGGCGCCCGTCGCGTATGAATCCGGGTGAGAGGTGGTTATGTCACGTTTGAGTTAAATTACAAACCTACCCCTATCGAAACCTATAGAAATCGAGCCGATAGGATTTGCGTGGCAGGGATAGGCAGTAACTTCCATCTCGCAGATTTTGGTTTCGGGAAGTTACTGCGACTTTCCCCGCTTCGTCCATTTTTTTGCAGAGCAAGAGTGCACGTTTACCGTGCCAACTTAATTCAAATCCAGTTTGTATTCTATTTTTGTTCAGGCAGGATCCATTTTTGAAAGTGCAACTATCCCAGGGTGGTTTTGATAATTCCTAACAACATATAGTTCATTGAGCTAATCCTATTTCAAGATAAACATTTCAGGAAAGCGCAATGATTGGCATGGCATGGATCAGAAAGTGGACCCTTCAAAATGCTAAGGATAAAAGATTGGCACAAGCTCAAAGCACAAGACTCTACATTTTCTATTTTAGTGATCCAAGATCACATTGAGTCTATAGGAAAAGCCAATACTACTAAGAAGGGATGAGGTGTTGCTTAATGAGGTGCTTACTCAAAATGCTTAGTGATATGCTCCAAAACCCTCAACTACTTTCTCATATCCACATATGTCCCACACCAAATATCCAACTCAGCCCCACCGATTCTTTCTATCCGGCACCACCGAGTTCAGTTGACATAGCCACTGCCAGAAACCCTAGTCTTTTCGGTCTCACCGATAGGGATCTCGGTCTCACCGAGATGGGATTGTAATCTCTCTATTTCCCTTCATAACGTTTCGGTCAAACCAAGATGAGCGATCGGTCCCACCGAGATTGCAATGTAAACTCTCTATTTCCCTTTCGTAACACTTCGGTCCAACCGAGATGAGCGAATCGGTCCCACCGAGTTTGCCTGACCAACTCTCTGTTAGTCCATTACCAAAATCGGTCTCACCGAGTTTGTGTAATCGGTCTCACCGAGATTACGTTATGCCCTAACCCTAACGAGATCGGTCACACCGAGTTGACTTGTCGGTCCCATCGAGAATCCTAACGTTCACATTTTGAACTAAATCGGTCTGACCGAGTTTCATGATTCGGTCCCACCGAGTTTGGTGATTTGTGTGTAACGGTTAGATTTTGTGTGGAGGCTATAAATACCCCTCCACCCACTCTTCATTCGTGGACAGAGCCATCAGAACATGCCTACACTTCAAATACATATTTTCTGAGAGAGAACCATCTACACTTGTGTTGAGGTCAAGATATTCCATTCCAACCACATAAATCTTGATCTCTAGCCTTCCCCAAGTTGCTTTCCACTCAAATCTTCTTTCTACCAAATCCAATCCTATGAGAGAGAGTTGAGTGTTGGGGAGACTATCATTTGAAGCACAAGAGCAAGGAGTTCATCATCAACACACCATTTGTTACTTCTTGGAGAGTGGTGTCTCCTAGATTGGCTAGGTTTCACTTGGGAGCCTCTGACAAGATTGTGGAGTTGAACCAAGGAGATTGTAAGGGAAAGGAGATCGCCTACTTCGTGAAGATCTACCCTAGTGAGGAAAGTCCTTCGTGGGTGACGACCATGGTGGGATAGACAAGGTTGCTTCTTCGTGGACCCTTCATGGGTGGAGCCCTCCGTTGACTCGCGCAACCGTTACCCTTCGTGGGTTGAAGTCACCATCAACGTGGATGTACGATAGCACCACCTATCGGAACCATGCCAAAAATCTCCGTGTCTACATTGATTTTGCTCCCTCCAAACTCCTCCCTTTACCTTCATATGCAATTGTTTTACATTCCGTTGCTATACTCTTAGAATTGCATGTGTAGGATGATTACTTGTTTGTGCCAAGTTGCTAAAAACTGCCAAGAACTAAAATTGGGAAAATGCTGGATTTTTATTTGGTCAAGTTGTCTAATCACCCCCCCCCCCTCTAGACATACTTTCGATCCTACAAGTGGTATCAGAGCTTTGGTCTCCATTTGCTTTGATTTCCATAGCTTTTGGTGGTCATAGCCTTGGTTTCACAACCTAGGAGAGTATGGCGTCTAGCAAGGGAAATTACCACCGTAGAGGTCCTTTGATGGTACAAATTTTGCTAGTTGGAAGCATAAGATGAAAATGCATATTCTTGAACATAACCCCGCCGTTTGGGCTATTGTGTGTATTGGCTTGCAAGGTGAATTCTTTAATGGGAGAGAACCAAATCATGAAGCTACCGCGGAAGAGTTGAAGATGCTACAATACAATGCTCAAGCTTGTGATATTCCCTTCAACGGATTGCGCCCCAAAGAATTCAACAAAATCAGCCGTCTTGAGAATGCAAAGGAAATTTGGGATACTTTGATTGATATGCACGAAGGTACCGACTCCGTCAAGGAATCCAAATTGGATGTGCTTCAAAGTCAACTTGACAAGTTCAAAATGAAGGATGGTGAAGGTGTCGCTGAAATGTATTCTAGGCTTGCTCTCATCACAAATGAGATTGCCGGCTTAGGGAGTGAAGAGATGACCGACAAATTCTTCATCAAGAAGATCCTAAGAGCCTTGGATGGAAAATCTGATACCGTGTGCACATTGATCCAAATGATGCCCAATTACAAAGATCTCAAGCCAACAGAAGTCATTGGAAAAATTGTTGCTCATGAGATGTCACTCAAGGATAAGGAAGAGCTTCACAACAAGTCAAGTGGTGCTTACAAAGCCTCATGTGATGCTCCCACATCATCAAGGGAGAAACAAACCTTCAATGAAGAATTGAGCCTAATGGTAAAGAACTTCAACAAGTTCTACAAGAGTAGAAGCAAAGAAAGAAGTTCCAAGTCAAGGTCCTACAATGACAAAAGATCTTCTAGTCGTGAGAGTAATTGCTACAATTGTGGAAGAACCGGACACTACTCCAATGAGTGTACGGCTCCCTACAAAAGAAGAGAAGATTCTCCCAAAAGAAGAAGTAGAAGAGAAGAATCACCACCAAGAGAAAGGAGGAGTACAGATGATCGTTATGAACGAAAACCCTCTCGAAGAAGAAAGGATTATGAAAGGAAAGAAAAGTCATCAAGGAGCTACACAAAAAGAAGACATCAAGCTCATGTTGGTGAATGGCTATCCGGCTTCGACTCCGACAATCACTCTGAAAGAAGTTATCACTCCGACTCAAAATATACTCAAGATGAAGGTGTTGCCGGTATAGCACTTGTGTCAACCAACTCCTATGACATATTTGACTCACCAAATGAAGGAATTGGAAGGTGCTTCATGGTCAAAGGTCCAAAGGTAACACATCCCGAGTATGTTGATTTCAATAGTGATGAAGATGATTTGCTAGGTGATGATGATTTACTTGTTGACAATTCTAGTGATGAAAACTATGATGAAACGTCAATTAATCATGCTAATCAAGATGAAACGAATGATGATGATAAGAAGGAGATTGAGCGTCTAACTAAAGAACTAAACATTCTTAAGTTAGCTCATAAAACTACCTTGGAAAATCACCGAGAACTTTTAAAGAATCACGATAAGCTACGCTTTGAAAAGCTCAAGCTTAAGCAAGAGCATGAGTTTTTAAAGGCAATCAATGATGATCTTCGCAAGAAAAGTTCTTCTTACATTGCCAAGCGTTTACTCTTGTCTACTTACGTGCCACAAGTTAAATCTAGCAACAAGAGCAAGAAAGATTCTTCATCTAGTAGTAACAACAATCATGCTAAATCCAATATTGTTGCTTCTAGTAGTTCTCTTGATTCCGCTAATGATTCTATTAGCCAAGTTACACTTGAGCAAGAAAATAGCTTATTGAAGGGAATTATAGAGAAAGGTGTTTACAAGAGCCTTGCAGGGACTAAGCAATTTGAGGAAATTGTACGCAAGCAAGGAAGACACCGGAAGAATCAAGGTGTTGGTTTTGAACAAAAGTTCAATGCCAATGGAGTTGAGTGGGAAGAAGATCAATACCCCAAGACAAAGTTTGTTCCTCAACAAGATAAGTATGATCATACTTCTTTCAAAGGGACACAAGCTCAAGATGATCTTCCACCACAAGACCACAAGCAAAAAAGGCAAGGACAAGCTTCAAGAGGAGATTGATGCATTTGAAGAAGCACCCAAGGCCTTGGTCAAGTGGATTCCCAAGACCACATCAAGTTCTACTTCATCAAGTACAACTACAACTCCAAGGGTTCCTATCAAGATGGTGTAGATCCATAAGAAGAAGAACTAGAGAGTTCTTGAGGGTGACTCCGCCAACATACTTCACTCTTATCATTTTGGCGAGGACAAGTGCAAACAACTTCCATATCTTGCACTAGTTCAAGGAGTCACAAACCCTCTTGTTGGTAAGACAAGGGACATGGTAACTTAATGCTTTCATGGACATCATCTTGTGTATGCATCACTCTATGTCTATGGATATCCTTGTTCGTTCCTTGTGGGACTAACCCGTGTAGGTATTGAAAGTGCAACTCACTCCAAAGGATTGCTCCAAATGATCTACATCAACATTGAGCATCTACATCTTCAACACCTACATGAAGTCATCATTGACAAAACCCAAGGTTAGTTCATCCCTCTTAGGGGGGATATCACATCTAGGGGGAGCTTTACTCTAACCAATTGAGCTAAAGCAACTCTAATGGTGTGAACACAACAATGCTTTATGAAAAAGTGGTAACCCCACTTGTGCTTAAACGATGAGTATGACCTATGATCAAATGTTCTCATTTGACTCCTAAGTCAATATACTCATATATAGATGACCTAGTCATCGCCAAATTGCTTGATAGATGCTAGAGTGTTTGTGCATGCTTTGTCACATATTTCATTTGCCATCTTATTGTGTGAGCATGTTGGTTGCATACTTTACCCATTCGAGGACATCCATTTGTTGCTTTGATTGTTTGGCCTTTTTCTCTTTTGCCAAATGGATGGAGAAGAATGCCTAAGAACTCCCTCTAGATATCTATGCTTTTCTTGTCTCAAACTCTATTCATGCCACATCACAAAGTTTGAACAAGTCAGATTCGAACCACTCTGTGTGAGGAGCACTCGGAGTTCCTGATTCGTCATAGACTTAAACTTCCAAAACCTCTTTGTGTATCTCGGTCTGACCGATTCATCCTTTTCGGTCCTACCGAGTCACTAAGTTGATCTAGGGTTTTCAATCTCGGTGCAACCGATTAGAACCTTTCGGTCACACCGAGTTGAAGTAACTGCCTGCAGTTTTGCATCTCGGTGCCACCGAGTCGTTCCACTCAGTCACACCGACAGGGTCAGGTTATATATACCAACGGGCCAAAATTTGGAAATTTTTCCGAACCTCCTTGCCCGCGCATAACCTACTCTGCCTCCTCGGGTCTCCGGATCGTCCTCTCGTCGCCAACGACCTCCCGCCGCTGGTCTCCACCGCCGTCAATGGAAATCTCCACCGCCGTAAAAAGTTCGTCGCCGAACTAGGGTACGAACTTGATCATTGTGCTAATCCTTAACTCCGATTCTTAGCACATTGCTTTGCCATGATTCTTGCCATGATTGAAATCATCCTGTCCAGCGAAGACATCCCGTAGATTCGTTTTTATTTGAAAATTTAGGGTTAGGTCTCCGCCGAATTCATCTCGGACTGACCGAGTTGTAGAAATCGGTCTCACCGATTTTGGCTTAGGCCAGAGCACACGCGTTTTCGGTCTGACCAAAAATTGCAAATCGGTGTGATCGAGTTCAATTCTCTGTGAAACCCTAGCAGACTCGGTGTCGCCGAACTATGACTCGGTCTGACCGAGTTCACTAGTTTAGGTTCCAAAAATGCTTTGGTATCATCGAGTTTACAAATCGGTAGATCCAAAATGCTTTCTATGAAGAACTAAAACTAAGTTTTTGAGTCAATTGTTTTGCAAAACTCATGTACTTTGTGATGCTCATCTACTCTACCTCATCTATAATCTATTCATAGGGTCTGCTGACAGTTTGCCTGCATGATGTCTGACCAAAGTGATAGCCAGAACAAGTCTGAGGAGCAGGTTCAACTGAGTGAGGGCACTAGTCCCTCCAGTTCATCTGATGATGGCAGTAGGAGCACACCAAGTAACTTGCCAAAGGCAGCCACCAGAGCCAGAAAGAAGAAGACCTTAGATTCAGAGGATGAGGATTATGTGGCTATTGAGGAAGAAGTCAGCTCCAAGAAAAAGGTGCTGAAAAAGGAGTATGGCTCAGCTGCTACAGTCAAGCCAGGGATGCATAAGAAGGCACCAGCAAAGAGAGTCCCCATGTCTAAGGCCAGAGCATCCACTGTTGAAACCTCCAAGCCATCTGAAGAGGCAATTGGAGAAGGCAAGAAAAGGAAGGAAAGGGTCAATAAGACCACTGGCAGAGTGCTTGGCAGATCATCAATTATGAGATATGATGATGAAGAGGAAGAGGATGCTGCACCAGCACCCAAAGCTCAAAAGCTCATGGGAGATGCAATCAGATCAGGGGCTGCTCCATCTAAGCCCAAAGCTGCTCCCAAGGCAGCTGCTCCAGCTCAAAAGCCCAAGAGAAGCATGAGAAACATTTCTGCTGAGGAAAAGAACAAGGCCCCAGTGCCTAAAGCTGCTGAAGAAGATGAAACTCAAGTGTTGAGGAAGTTGAAAGCCAAGATCCCTAACCACAATGATGCACATCCAGTTGCAGAAAACATGAAAATCAGGAAGGATGCAGGATTGAGAATATTGAGAGAGTCTGATCCATATTCTATCAGGAGAAGAACTGATGTGGACTATAGGTTTCACACTAAGGAACATCAGGACTTCTATGAGACAGTGTTGCTTGACAAGAAGCCCATTGTGTGTGATATGAGATGGGTAGACTGGGAGTACATCCAGAAGAATGAAGATCACTATCCTGGAGTGTATGACAGTTTTAAGGCATGTGGAGTTGATGAATTTGTTGCCCAGAAGCTCACCAAGTGGAATGATGAGCTTATCATGCAGTTCTACTCCACTGCCCATTTCTATCCAGATGGGAATATTGTTTGGATGTCTGAGGGTACTAGGTACCAATCCATAGTTGATGAGTGGGCCAAGCTTATAAATGCTCCTGAGGTACATGAGGATGACTTGGATGTTTATGCAGAGAAGAAGAAAGACCACAACACTATGGCCAACATGTACAAGGAGATCCCAGATGCTGCTTTGGATACACACAAGTTTGGATTTGTCCACTACTTGTTGTCTGGTCTGCCTACCATAAACTGGATTCTGAGGCACACACTACTACCCAAGTTAGGTGATCACAACATGATCAGAGGACATGCCATCAACTTACTGCACATATTTGATGTCCCGCAGAAGTTCAAGGTTATGAGCCTGATTGTTGAGACAATCAAAAGGACTACTGTTGACCAGAAGAGAAGTTGTGGGTATGCCCCACAAATTCAGGAGCTCATTAACTCAAAGATGGGCACAGGCACATATCTTTTGGACAAGGAGCACCTGCCCATCTATCCTGAATTTTAAGACAACATTGTGGTGATGGATGAAAATGAACCATCTTCAGCTCAAGCACATGAGAAGAGAGAGAAGGCAAAGGCAGAGAAAGCTGTGAAGATGCCAACTGTTGAAGAGGCATCTCAAGTGTTCTTGAAATCAAAACAAGATCAACTTTGATATCTGATCCAATCCACCCTGAGGATTGAGAAGGGCTTGGCCACCCTGACTAAGAACCAGGAGAGTTTGGAGAGGATCGTTGAGCAGAAGTTCTATGATCTGGATGTCAAGGTAACTGAGATCCAAAATGTAGTTGAGAAGCTATAGGAGGAAGCAGAGGAGAAGAAGGGCAAGTCCACTACTGATGCTTTCAAGAGAGTGCCACGAGGTCCAAGGTTTGCTGCAGTGCTAGTGATAGACACTAGAGCTACAGCATCAGCACCAGCAGCCACAGCTCCAGTGCCACCTCCAGCACCCACTCCATCTGCTCCAACTACTTCATCGGAAGCCTTCGTCCTTGGAGTTCTCTCTACACCACCTCCCGAAGATCAAGCCTGAGATTCGTTTATCACTATGCATTTTTGAACTTTTTGGTGACTTGTTGCCAAAGGGGGAGAAAAATGTATAGATCATAGGCTTCGAGAGAGAGTGTTGGTTTTATCTCTCTTTGCAGTTATTTGGTTTGTTTGAAACTTTATTGTGTGCTTGTGTGAGCTACTTGTGAGATACTTGTTGATCATGTGGTTGATCATATGCTACCATTAATGTTTGGTTGAATGATGCTATCCTTTACATTCCTTATATGATCATTCACTTGCTTGGTGATGAGTGCATGATTTTAATCTCTATCATTTTGAGCGCTCCACCAAGATGTATGTGACATGGAAGAGTAACCCATGATCCTAATCAATTGTGCATTTGCATTCAAAAGCAAATTTTAAATAATGCACAAATTTAGGGGGATCTCTTACTTATCACATACTTCTCAAAGCGACGATGTCTTTTCAATCTTATTGATCATTTGTCGAAGCTTTGATCTATATGTTGTCATCAATTACCAAAAAGGGGGAGATTGAAAGTGCAACTATCCCTGGGTGGTTTTGGTAATTCCTAACAACATATAGTTCATTGAGCTAATGCTATTTCAAGATAAACATTTCAGGAAAGCTCAATCATTGGCATGGCATGTATTAGTGTAGGATTGAAAGTATGTCTAGAGGGGGGGTGATTAGACTACTTGACCAAATAAAAATCTAGCCTTTTCCTAATTTTAGTTCTTGGCAGATTTTAGCTATCTTAGCACAAGTCAAGCAATCTCCACACAATTCAAGAAAGCATGCAAAAAGAGTATATGAGCAGCGGAAAGTAAAGCATGCAACTTGCAAGAATGTAAAGGGAAGGGTTTGGAGGATTCAAACGCAATTGGAGACACGGATATTTTTGTCGTGGTTCCGATAGGTGGTGCTATCGTACATCCACATTGATGGAGACTTCAACCCACAGAGGGTAACGGTTGCGCGAGTCCACGGAGGGCTCCACCCACGAAGGGTCCACGAAGAAGCAACCTTGTCTATTCCATCATGGCCGTCGCCCACGAAGGACTTGCCTCACTAGCGGTAGATCTTCACGAAGTAGGCGATCTCCTTTCCCTTACAAACTCCTTGGTTCAACTCCACAATCTTGTCGGAGGCTCCCAACTGACACCTAGCCAATCTAGGAGACACCACTCTCCAAGAAGTAACAAATGGTGTGTTGATAATGAACTCCTTTCTCTTGTGCTTCAAATGATAGTGTCCCGAACACTCAACTCTCTCTCTCACAGGATTTGGATTTGGTGGAAAGAAGATTTGAGTGGAAAGCAACTTGGGGAAGGCTAGAGATCAAGATTCATATGGTTGGAATGGAATATCTTGACCTCAACACAAGTGTAGGTGGTTCTCTCTCAGAAAATGTGTATTGAAAGTGTAGGTATGTTCTGATGGCTCTCTCTCTGAATGAAGAGTGGGTGGAGGGGTATATATAGCCTCCACACAGAATCTAACCGTTACACACAATTTGCCAAACGCGGTGGGACCGAATGGTTAAACTCGGTCGGACCGATTCAGCAAACCTAGTGACCGTTAGGATTTTCGGTGGGACTGAGATGCAACTCCCTAGGACCGATATGGTTAGGGTTAGGGCATAACGTAATCTCGGTGTGACCGATTACACAAACTCGGTGGGACCGATTTTGGTAATAAGCTAACCAGAGAGTTGGTCAGGTAGACTCGGTGGGACCGATTCGCTCATCTCGGTGAGACCGAAATGTTACAAAAGGGAAATAGAGAGTTTACATTGCAATCTCAGTGGGACCGATCGCTCATCTCGGTAAGACCAAAACGTTACGAAGGGAAACAGAGAGATTACAATCCCATCTCGATGAGACCGAGATCCCTATCGGTGAAACCGAATTGCTAGGGTTTGTGGCAGTGGCTATGACATTTGAAACTCGGTGGCGCCGGATAGATAGAATCGGTGGGGCCGAGTTTGACTTTTGGTTTAGGTCAAATGTGGATCTGGGAAGGTAGTTGAGGGTTTTGGAGCATATCACTAAGCACTTTGAGCAAGCAAGCCATTGAGCAACACCTCATCCCTCCTTGATAGTATTGGCTTTTCCTATAGACTCAATGTGATCTTGGATCACTAAAATATAAAATGTAGAGTCTTGATCTTGAAGCTTGAGCCAAACTTTTTGTCCTTAGAATTTTGAGGGATCCACTTTCCTCATCCATGCCATGCCATTCATTGAGCTTTTCCTGAAATATTAATCTTGGAATAATGTTAGCTCAATGAGCTATATGTTGTTAGGAATTACCAAAACCACCCAGGGATAGTTGCACTTTCAATCTCCCCCTTTTTGGTAATTGATGACAACATATAGATCAAAGCTTCGACAAATGATAATAAGAGTGAAAGATATTGTTGCTTTGAGAAGTATGTGAAAAGCAAGAGCTCCCCCTAAATTTGTGCATATCTTAAGATTTGCTTTGGACTGCAAATGCACAATGAGTTAGGATCATGGGTTACTCTTCTTGCTGGAGCGCTCAAAAAGATAAGAATTAAATACATGCACTCATCACCAAGCAAAGTGAATGATCATATAAGGATAAGTAAGATAATATCATCTAACAAGCATAAGTGTAGCTTATGATCAACCACATGATCATCAATGTCTCACAGATAATAGCGTAGTATCTCAAGCAATCAAAAGACAAACAAAGTTCAACCACCAAAGTAAGAGAGAATAAAAAGCAACGCTCTCTATCGAAGCCTATGATCTATACATTTTTCTCCCCCTTTGGCAACAAGTTACCAAAAGTTCATAGAAAATGCATAGCACTAGAACGTCTCTCAGGCTTGATCTTCAGGTGGTGGTGTCCGGAGAACTCCAAGGACGAAGGCTTCAGTCGAAGTAGACGGAACTGATGGGGTAGGTGCTGGAGCTGGTGGCACTGAAGCTGTAGCTGGTGCAGATGAAGTGGCTCTAGTGTCCGGTACAGGCACTGCAGCAGATCTCTGAGCTCGAGGCACTCTGGCAAATGCATCAGTGGTTGTATTGCCCTTCCTCTCCTGCATGTCATCCTGTAGCTGCTCCACAACAGAATAATCTCAGTTACTTTGACATCTAAATCATAGAATTTTTGTTCCAGGATTCTTTCCAGGCTCTCCTGGTTTTGAGTTAGGGTGGCCAACCCCTTCTCAATCCTCAGAGGTGATGCTATCAAATAACCAAGCTAGTCCTACTTGCTTTTCAAAAAGTACTCAGATGCCTCCTCTTGAGTTGGCATCTTGGCAGCCTTGTCCATCTTTGCCTTCTCCTTCTTTGCTTGTGCTTGCACTGAGGAGGGTTCAGCTTCATTCATCACAACTTGGTTGTCCTCGAAGTCAGGATAGATAGGGAAGTGTTCCTTATCCAACAAGTATGTGCCTGTGCCCATCTTTGAGTTTATCAACTCCTGGATCTGTGGGGCATATCCACAACTTCTTTTCTGGTCAGCTGTAGTTCTCTTGATAGTCTCAACTATAAGGCTCATGACCTTGAACTTCTTTGGCACATCAAATATATGTAGCAAGTTAATTGCATGGCCTCTGATCATTCTGTGATCACCAGACTTGGGCAAGAGAGTGTGCCTAAGGATCCAATTGATTGTAGGCAGCCCTGACAGCAAGTGTTTTACTGACCCAAACTGGTGAGTCTCAAGATCATCTTCAGGAATCTCCTTGTACATATTTTCCATAGAGTTGTGATCCATATTCTTCTTGGCATAGACATCCAAGTCATCTTATTTTTCCTTAGGAGCATTGATCAGATTTGCCCATTCCTCAATAGTTGAGTGGTACCTTGTACCTTCAGACATCCATACTATCCTGCCATCTGGATAGAAGTGTGCTGTGGAGTAGAATTGCATTATGAGCTCCTCATTCCACTTTGTGAGCTTCTGCCCAACAAAGTCTGCAACTCCACACGAACTGAAGCTGTCAAACACACCAGGATAGTGTTCCTCATTTTTCTTGATATACTTCTAGTCAACCCACCTCATTTCACACACTATAGGCTTCTTGTCCAGTAGCACCGTCTCATAGAAATCCTGCTGTTCCTTTGTGTGGAACCTGTAATCAACAGCAGTCCTTCTCCTGGCAGCATATGGATCTATCTCTCTCCATTTCCTCAGTCATGAGTCTCTCCTGATCTTCATGTTCTCAGCCACATGATGAGCATCATTGTGGTCTGGAATTTTTGGCTTCAATTTTCTTAGAACATGCTCTTCATCTTCTTCTTCAGCAACAGTCTCATGCACTGGGGCCTTGTTCTTCTCAGCAGCTGGTATGTTTCTGGTATTTCTCTTTGGTGCAGTCTTGGGCTTGGAGGCAGCTTTGGGTGCTTCTTTGGGCTTTGATGTTGCAGCCCCTGACCTGATAGCATCACCCATAAGCTTCTGTGCCTTGGGTGCTGGTGCAGCAACCTCTTCTTCCTCTTCTTCTTCCATCATGGAAGCCTTTCCAATCACTCTGGCCATGGTCTTCTTGACCCTTTCCTTCCTTTTCTTTCCTGCTGCAGCAGGCTCTTTGGGTTGAGATTCCAAAGATGCTTGAGAGGATGCTCTGGCCTTAGACATTGGTTGCCTTCCTGCTGGCCTTTTGATCTTCATCCCTGGCTTAACTGCAGCTGAGTTGTACTTCTTCTTAACCACTTTCTTCTTTGATGTGGCCTCATCCTCAGTGTCCACATAGTCTTCATCCTCAGACTCTGAAGTTTTCTTCTTGCTTGCTCTAGTGGCAACCTTTGGCAAATTGCTTGGGGTGCTCCTGCTACCATCATCTGAACTGCTAGAGGGACTAATGCCCTCACTCAGGTGAACCTGCTCCTCTGACCTGTTCTGGCTGTCACTCTGGTCAGACATGTTGCAAACACTGACAGCAGACCCTCTGAATAGATATAGATGAGATAGAGTGGATGAGCATCACAAAATGCAGAGGTTTTTGCAAAAGAATGAGTCAAAAACTTAGTTTTAGTTTTCCACAGAGAGCATTTCGGATCAACCGATTTGCAAACTCGGTGATACCGAAGCAGCTGTTGGAACCTAAACTAGTGAACTCGGTCAGACCGAGTCACAGTTCGGTGGCACTGAGACTGCTAGGGTTTCACAAAGTCCTAAACTCGGTCACACCGATTTGCAATTCTCGGTCAGACCGAGAACCACATGTGCAATGGCCTTGGCCAAATCGGTGGAACCGAGTTCTGCAACCCGGTGGGTCCGAGATGGTTTCGGTGGAAATCTAACCCTAAATTTTCGATTCAACTCTAATCTATGGAGTGTTTTGACTGGATAGAAGTGTTTCAATCGTGGTAAGAATCATAATGAACACAATGTGCCAGGAATCGGACGGGGATAGCACTGTGATCGAGTCCATACCCTAGTTCGGCGATGAACTCGCTACGGCGGCAACGGCGGGGAAGAATTCCGTTGACGGCGGTGGAGACCAGCGACAGGAGGCTGCTGGCGACGAGGAGGACGATCCGGAGACCCAGGAGGCAGAGCGAGCTATGCGCGGGCGAAGGGGTTTTGGAGAAATTTCCAAAATTTTGCCCGTGAGTATATATAGCCCGACCCTGTCGGTGTGACCGAGTGGAACAACTCGGTGGCACCGAGATGCATAACTGTTGACAGTTACAGCAACTCGGTGTGACCGAAAAGTTCAAATCGGTTGCACCGAGATTGAAAACCTAGATCGACTTAGTGATCTCGGTATGACCAAAATGGAGGAATCAGTCAGACCGAAACACACAAAGAAGTTTTAGAAGTTTAAGTCTATGACGAATCGGGGACTCCGAGTGCTCCTCACACAGAGTGGTTCGAATCTGACTTGATCAAATTTTGTAATGTAGCATGAACAGAGTTTGAGACGAGAAAAGCATAGATAGCTAGAGAGGGTTCTTAGGCATTCTTGTCCATCCACTTGGCAAAAGAAAAGAAAACCAATCAATCAAAACAACAAGTGGATGTCCTCGAATGAGTAAAATATGCAATCAACATGCTCACACAATAAAATGGCAATTGAAATATGTGGCAAAGCATGCACAACCAATTCTAGCATCTATCAAACAATTTGCGATGACTAGGTCATCTATATATGAGTATATTGACTTAGCAGTCAAATGAGAACATTTGATCATAGGTCATACTCATCGTTTAAGCACAAGTGGGGTTACCACTTTTACATAAAGCATTGTTGTGTTCACACCATTAGAGTTGCTTTAGCTCAATTCTTAGAGTAAAGCTCCCCCTAGATGTGAGATCCCCCCTAAGAGGGATGAACTAACCTTGGGTTTTGTCGATGATGACTTCATGTAGATGTTGAAGATGTGGATGCTCAATGTTGATGTAGATCATTTGGAGCTATCCATTGGAGTGAGTTGCACTTTCAATACCTACACGGGTTAGTCCCACAAGGAACAAACAAGGATATCCATAGAGATAGAGTGATGCACACACAAGATGATGTCTATGAAAGCTTTTAGGTTACCTTGTTCCTTCTCTTACCAACAAGAGGGTTTGTGACTCCTTGAACTAGTGCAAGATGTGGAAGTTGATTGCACTTGTTCTTGCCAAGATGATAAGAGTGAAGTATGTTAGCGGAGTCACGCTCAAGAACTCTCTAGTTCTTCTTCTTCGAGATCCACACCATCTTGATGGGAACCCTCGGTGTTGTAGTTGTACTTGATGAAGTGGAACTTGAAGTAGTCTTGGGAACCCACTTGACCAAGGCCTTAGGAGCTTCTTCAAATGCATCAATTTCCTCTTGAAGCTTGTCCTTGCCTTTTTGCTTGTGGTCTTGTGGTGGAAGATCATCTTGAGCTTGTGTCCCCTTGAGAGAAGTAGGATCATGCTTCTCTTGTTGAGGAACAAACTTCGTCTTGGGGTATTGATCTTCTTCCCACTCAACTCCATTGGCATTGAACTTTCGTTCAAAACCAACACCTTGATTCTTCCGGTGCCTTCCTAGCTTGCGTACAATTTCCTCGAATTGCTTACTTCCGGCAAGGCTCTTGTAAACACCTTTCTCTATAATTCCCTTCAATAAGCTATTTTCTTTCTCAAGTGTAACTTGTCTAAGAGAATAATTAGTGGAATCAAGAGAACTACTAGAAGCAACAATATTGTATTTAGCATGATTATTGTTACTACTAGAGGAAGAATCTTTCTTGTTCTTGTTACTAGACTTGACTTGAGGCATGTAAGTGGATAAGAGTAAACGCTTGGCAATGTAAGAAGAACTTTTCTTGCGAAGATCATCATTGATTGCTTTTAAGAACTCATGCTCTTGCTCAAGGTTGAGCTTTTCAAAGCGCAATTTCTCATGAGTCCTTAAAAGTTCTCGATGATCTCCTAAGATAGTTTCATGAGCTAACTTAAGAGTGTTTAGTTCTTTAGTTAGAGACTCAATCTTCTCCTTATCATTGTCATTCTTTTTATCTTGATCAGCATGATTAATTGATGTTTTATCATAGTATTCATCACTAGAGTTGTCAACAAGTAAATCATCATCACCTAACACGTCATCTTCGTCACTATTGAAATCAACATACTTGGGTTGTGATACCTTTGGGCCTTTAGCCATGAACCTTCATTTGGTGAGTCAAATATGTCATAGGAGTTGGTTGTCACAAGTACTAGACCGGCAACACCTTCATCTTGAGTATATTCGGAGTCGGAGTGATAGCTTCTCTTGGAGTGGTTGTCGGAGTCGGAGCCGGATGCCCATTCACCAACATGAGCTTGGTGTCTTCGTTTTGTGTAGCTCCTTGATGACTTGTCCTTTCTTTTCGAATCCTTGCTTCTCCGTGAGGGTCTTCGTTCATAACGATCATCTCTACTCCTCCTTTCTCTAGATGGTGATTCTTCTCTTCTACCTCTTCTCTTGGGAGAATCTTCTCTTCTCTTGTAGAGGGTCGTACATTCATTGGAATAGTGTCCGGGCCTTCCACAATTGTAGCGGTTTCGCTCTCGACTAGAAGATCTTTTGTCATTGTAGGACCTTGATTTGGAGCTTCTCTCTTTGCTTCTACTCTTGTAGAACTTGTTGAAGTTCTTCACCATTAAGCTCAATTCTTCATTGAAGGTTTGTTTCTCACTCGATGATGTGGGGGCTTCACATGAGGCTTTGTAAGCACCACTTGATTTTTTGTGAAGTTCCTCTTTATCCTTGAGTGACATCTCATGAGCAACAATTCTTCTGATGACTTCCGTTGGCTTGAGATCTTTGTAATTGGGCATCATTTGAATCAATGTGCACACGGTATCATATTTTCCATCCAAGGCTCTTAGGATCTTCTTGATGATGAATCTATCGGTCATCTCTTCACTCCCTAAGCCGGCAATCTCATTTGTGATAAGAGCAAGCCTAGAGTACATTTCAGCGACACCTTCACCATCCTTCATTTTGAACTTGTCAAGTTGACTTTGAAGCACATCCAACTTGGATTCCTTGACGGAGTCGGTACCTTCATGCATGTCAATCAAAGTATCCCAAATTTCCTTTGCATTCTCAAGATGGCTGATTTTGTTGAATTCTTCGGGGCACAATCCGTTGAAGAGGATATCACAAGCTTGAGTGTTGTATTGTAGCATCTTCAACTCATCTGCGGTAGCTTCACGATTTGGTTCTTTCCCATCAAAGAATTCACCTTGCAAGCCAACACACACAATAGCCCAAACGGCAGGGTTATGTCCAAGAATATGCATTTTCATCGTATGCTTCCAACCAGCAAAATTAGTACCATCAAAGTAAGGACCTCTACGGTGATAATTTCCCTCGCTAGACGCCATACTCTCCTAGGTTGTGTAACCAAGGCTATGACCACCAAAAGCTATGGAAATCAAAGCAAATGGAGAAAAAGCTCTGATACCACTTGTAGGATTGAAAGTATGTCTAGAGGGGGGTGATTAGACTACTTGACCAAATAAAAATCTAGCCTTTTCCCAGTTTTAGTTCTTGGTAGATTTTAGCTATCTTAGCACAAGTCAAGAAATCTCCACACAATTCAAGCAAGCATGCAAAAAGAGTATATGAGCAGCGGAAAGTAAAGCATGCAACTTGCAAGAATGTAAAGGGAAGGGTTTGGAGGATTCAAACGCAATTGGAGACACGAATGTTTTTGTCGTGGTTCCGATAGGTGGTGCTATCGTACATCCACGTTGATGGAGACTTCAACCCATGGAGGGTAACGGTTGCGCCAGTCCACGGAGGGTTCCACCCACGAAGGGTCCACGAAGAAGCAACCTTGTCTATTCCATCATGGTCGTCGCCCACGAAGGACTTGCCTCACTAGCGGTAGATCTTCACGAAGTAGGCGATCTCCTTGCCCTTACAAACTCCTTGGTTCAACTCCACAATCTTACCGGAGGCTCCCAAGTGACACCTAGCCAATCTAGGAGACACCACTCTCCAAGAAGTAACAAATGGTGTGTTGATAATGAACTCCTTTCTCTTGTGCTTCAAATGATAGTATCCCCAACACTCAACTCTCTCTCACGGGATTTGGATTTGGGGGAAAGAAGATTTGAGTGGAAAGCAACTTGGGGAAGGCTAGAGATCAAGATTCATATGGTTGGAATGGAATATCTTGACCTCAACACAAGTGTAGGTGGTTCTCTCAGAAAATGTGTATTGGAAGTGTAGGTATGTTCTGATGGCTCTCTCTCTGAATGAAGAGTGGGTGGAGGGGTATATATAGCCTCCACACAGAATCTAACCATTACACACAATTTGCCAAACTCGGTGGGACCGGATGGTTAAACACAGTCGGACCGATTCAGCAAACCTAGTGACCGTTAGGATTTTCGGTGGGACTGAGATACAACTCCGTAGGACCGATATGGTTAGGGTTAGGGCATAACGTAATCTCGGTGTGACCGATTACACAACTTGGTGGGACCGATTTTGGTAATAAGCTAACCAGAGAGTTGGTCAGGTAGACTCGGTGGGACCGATTCGCTCATCTCGGTGAGACCGAAATGTTACAAAAGGGAAACAGAGAGTTTACATTGCAATCTCGGTGGGACCGATCGCTCATCTCGGTAAGACCAAAACGTTACGAAGGGAAACAGAGAGATTACAATCCCATCTCGGTGAGATCGAGATCCCTATCGGTGAAACCGAATTGCTAGGGTTTGTGGCAGTGGCTATGACATTTGAAACTCGGTGGCGCCGGATAGATAGAATCGGTGGGGCCGAGTTTGACTTTTGGTTTAGGTCAAATGTGGATGTGCGAAGGTAGTTGAGGGTTTTGGAGCATATCACTAAGCACTTTGAGCAAGCAAGCCATTAAGCAACACCTCATCCCTCCTTGATAGTATTGGCTTTTCCTATAGACTCAATGTGATCTTGGATCACTAAAATATAAAATGTAGAGTCTTGATCTTGGATCTCTATTTTTGTGATCCAAGATCACATTGAGTCTATAGGAAAAGCCAATACTATTAAGAAGGAATGAGGTGCTTGCTCAAAATGCTTTGTGATATGCTCCAAAACCCTCAACTACTTTCTCATATCCACATATGTCCCACACCAAATATCCAACTCGGCCCCACCGATTCTTTCTATCCGGCGCCACCGAGTTCAGTTGACATAGCCACTCCAGAAACCCTAGTCTTTTCGGTCTCACTGAGATGGGATTGTAATCTCTCGGTTTCCCTTCGTAAAGTTTCGGTCAAACCGAGATGAGCGATCGGTCCCACCGAGATTGCAATGTAAACTCTCTGTTTCCCTTTGGTAACACTTCGGTCCAACCGAGATGAGCGAATCGGTCCCATCGAGTTTGCCTAACCAACTCTCTGTTAGTCCATTACCAAAATTGGTCTCACCGAGTTTGTGTAATCGGTCTCACTGAGATTACGTTATGCCCTAACCCTAACGAAATCGGTCCCACCGAGTTGACATGTCGGTCCCACCGAGAATCCTAACGTTCACATTTTGAACTAAATCAGTCTGACTGAGTTTCATGATTCGGTCCAACCAAGTTTGGTGATTTGTGTGTAACAGTTATATTTTATGTGGAGGCTATAAATACCCCTCCACCCACTCTTCATTCATGGAGAGAGCCATCAGAACATGCCTACACTTAAAATACATATTTTCTGAGAGAGAACCACCTACACTTGTGTTGAGGTTAAGATATTCCATTCCAACCACATAAATCTTGATCACTAGCCTTCCCCAAGTTGCTTTCCACTCAAATCTTCTTTCTACCAAATCCAATCCTATGAGAGAGAGTTGAGTGTTGGGGAGACTATCATTTGAAGCACAAGAGCAAGGAGTTCATCATCAACACACCATTTGTTACTTCTTGGAGAGTGGTGTCTCCTAGATTGGCTAGGTGTCACTTGGGAGCCTCCAACAAGATTGTGGAGTTGAACCAAGGAGTTTGTAAGGGCAAGGAGATCGCCTACTTCGTGAAGATCTACCCTAGTGAGGCAAGTCCTTCGTGGGCGACGGCCATGGTGGGATAGACAAGGTTGCTTCTTCGTGGACCCTTCGTGGGTGGAGCCCTCCATGGACTCGCGCAACCGTTACCCTTTGTGGGTTGAAGTCTCCATCAACGTGGATGTACAATAGTACCACATATCGGAACCACGCCAAAAATCCCCGTGTCTACATTGCGTTTGCTCCCTCCAAACTCCTCCCTTTACCTTCATATGCAATTGTTTTACATTCCGCTGCTATACTCTTAGAATTGCATGTGTAGGATGATTACTTGTTTGTACTAAGTTGCTAAAAACTGCCAAGAACTAAAATTGGGAAAATGCTAGATTTTTATTTGGTCAAGTAGTCTAATCACCCCCCCCCTCGAGACATACTTTTGATCCTACAATTTTCGATTGGAATAAAATTATATATACATAATTATACATATATATATACTTTCAAACGCACAGCAAAGAATTCTGCTCCTTTATATGTATAATATGATTTACAAATACAATGATCTCAAAATCATAAGGTTGAATTCAAAAAAAATAAACCAAATTATGTTCTACTAAAATGTATGGATCAGTAATATCTACATATTAAATAACATAGATGCGTGTGAATTCATATGAGTATGCATGTTTGATAGATCAATTTTGGTTCGAGTATGAATTGCATGTATCATCATCTCGAATTCAAATATTTGAATCCCTTTTATGTTGACTCCTTTCACGCCCATCTCTCTCGCATGCATGCTCCTTCATGTAGCTATCACTCTCTTTTCTCCAGCTCACCCGCACACTCACTTCATGTTTCTCCTATCTTCGCAAACATGGTATCTCGATGTCTCCCTTGAGAAGTGTCACACTCTCCCTATTGTTATACATTACACAGTTTTCATTATCTCTCACGTCTCTACCATTCTCTGGTATCACTAGGTACCTAAGCTTTCTTTTTCACCGCCACACACACAGTCTCACTCGTCTTTCACTTTGTCTTTCTCTCTATGGGGTTCTCTCACACACCCTATATGTCTCTAGATATGACTCATACCACTAAAATTACTCTCTCACTACAAAAAAATACACTTCCATGATGATACGTGTTTGTCACAGTAGGTCGCATTTTCTGTCATGCATGTACATCCATGACGATTTTATGACAGAATCAAGATAGTCATACATGTGCTGTCGTAGAAGTGTTTCATGACATTACCAAAATTATCATCACGGAAGTGTCCACTTCCATGACGATAAATCCCGCGTCACAGAAGTGCTTTCGTCAAGGGTGAACGACACGTGGCATCCACCATAACGGAACGTCGTTAAGCTATCGAGTCGGGTTTTGGATCCGATAACCCGTTAACAGCCCCGACCAATGGGGATTTTCCACGTGTAAAATCATCATTGGCTAGAGGAAACATGTGTCGGCTCATCGTTGGGACAGATGTCATCCACTCATTGGACAGAAGGCGCCTATGATACGTCGACACATGGCACGGGCCAACAGAGGCCCATTCCTGTGAAAAGGTCGGCCCATTTGACTTGGTCAAAAGGTGGCGGGCCAGCCCATGTAAAGCCTGTTAATGGCATGTTCGCATATAGCCCATTTATAGCCCGCTAACCCAAGGCCTGTTACGCCCTATCCGAATTAGGCCCAGTAGCGTCATCTGGGCCACCCAATATGATTCCAGCCCGTTTTCACTTCTGGCCCATGTATGGCCCATGAAGTCTTTCGGCCCATATGAGGCCCTATGTAACTCTTGGCCTATTAACGGCCCGTGGTGAAACTGGCCCGTAATGAACAGTGTATCACTTTACACCCATTAACGGCCCATGGTGAAACTAGCCCGTAATGAACAGTGTATCACTTTATACCGATTAATGGCCCGTTATTCCGTTGGGCCGTTTCCAGCCCATGTTATCTTTCGGCCTTCTCAGAGCCCATTTATTCTTGGGCTCATTTCCAGCATTCGTTTACTTACGGCCCGTTACTGTCATTTTCTGCTTGTGGGCCAAATTCAGCCCATGGTTACAGTCGGCCCGTTTGCGGTTCGTCAATACGTTGGGCCGTTTTCATAGCGTCATCAAATACGGCCTATTAACGATGGCTTGTTATGGTCGGCCCATGAACGGACGATTCCAACTCTAGCCCGTTTACGGCCATAATGCGGTCTGTTTGGCCCATGTTTGGCCAACCGATCATACGGCTCGTATAAGGCCCATTGATGATACGGCCTACAGAAGGCCCATTGTTTCTACGGCCTATAGAAGGCCCATTGTTTCTACGGCCCGTAGAAGGCCCACTGTTTCTACGGCCAGTAGGAGGCCCAGTGTCACTACAGTAAATATTAGCCCATGGTTATTGTGGCCTAGTTTTAAAAAATAGGTTATTGCAGCCACTAGCTAACCGCGGAAAAAGAACTGCAATGACTACAAGCAAACAAATAAACAAGACAATAAGGAAATAAATAAGCAAGCAACTAACGCTAGGCTATCACGGCTATTACACATATTACATCCATTGGGCATCAAAGTTCGCCACCAGTGCAAATATTGGGAACAAAGTAGCATATCATACACTCTGGTTGTCAAAGTTGGCGACCAGCACAAATAAACAACGTAGCAAAACAAATCCAGAACTGAAACCACTTCAGAAGATCTCAAGAAACAATATCCTGGGTACCCATAATGCTGGAAAGATGCTTAGCAAGCTTATTAACTTTCTCTTGTTTGGCGCTTAAATCCTCCAGCGCTTGCTGTTGCACTAGAAAATATGCATTTGAATTCTGCAGGGACTTCCTCGGTCCTTCAGCTTCCTGTCGCAGCACATCTGATCGATGTCTTTCAACTTGAAGTTGAGACTCAAGAAGACGAACTGATTCAGGCAGCGAGTTCGAAGAGCTTGTGCCAGCAGTAGTGGCCACTAAATTGAACACTACACCAAGACAGGACTTTTGGGTTCCCTCACTGTCGTCAAGATAGTTTTTATCAGCTTTCTTGGAGACCAACAGGGATGTCTCACTATCTTGAACCTTATTTGCATTACTTCCTTTACCATTGGATAACGCGGTATTGTTCTCCAATATTTTGTCCGCATTCTAAAAGAGAAACAAGCAGACACATCACATGTTTACCATGTTGTATATGAAACTCATTTTGGTAAATGAGGTCAGTAGTAAAGTGGACAGGATAACAGCATGAAACAAACATATATCTATGTACCATGGTCACTTTATGGTCTATATCATTCTAGTTTTTGTTGCCAAATCAAGATAGAGACACAGTTCAAATAATTTAGAGACATTATAATTGTGCACCTTTCGAGCCCTCTCACGCCAGTTGTATTTTTGATTGTCCGATCTGCACTTCTGACCATTTGTGGCCGTTTGATGTGGTTTCAATCCCGCATAGGCTTCGCTCGCGAAAACAGAGCGCTACCGATTGGGCCGCTGCTGCCAGAACAAATTCAGAGCTTTTCTATTGTTTGGGCCTACGGGCCTGAGATGGAAAATGCAGCCAACTCGCCCCAGACCGAAGGAAATAAACCACCGGTGATTGAGGACGTTTCTGGAGGCCTTAATTAATGGCAATCGATGTACGCCACTCATTAAGGATTGATTATCGCATATCAGTTACAGTGCTGATTCATCTATTCATCTTCTCCATTTATTCGACGGGTGTGTATATCATCTCCACTGCTCCTCTCCTCCGTTAGTCATGCATGCTTCTTGCCATGTTTCCACTGCAGCTTTATCGTCTTTCCTTCCTCACATCTTCTATCCAGGTACTACTAAGTCAGATTCTTTTTGGTTGATGATACTGCTTTTTGTTGGTTCCTAATTCGCCGCAGAACATTGGGCTGGCACGGGGAATCCTCAAGCTGATTTGCAAACCTTTTCCTCTAACACTGGCTTGGCTCCTTTAGTTTCGTGCAGATGCATTCATATTATATGTAGTGGAACCGGTTCTGCAGGGTTTCTTGGGGCAGTTTTTCTAATAAAGCTCACGATTACCAGGTTAGCATAATGTATACATGTACCCACATGTCTCACGTTATTATCAATGTACATATGTGTGCTCATGATATATAAAATTTGATGCTACTGGCTGTGTTTATAATTCAGAATCTCAAACAATGCTACTATGGCGTGTTGCTGCTGAGGATAAATTTTAAGCAACATATATAATTTACTGGTTCATAATAATTATATGTGTTGTAGGAACGAAGGCTATAGAAATCACAGGTAGCATGCCGAACGGAACAAGATTCCTGCGAGAAGCTGCATACATGAGTGAGGAGACGGAGTTGGGGATTTAGAGAAGTTGGAGGACTTCCGAAGAGTCTAAGGCATGTTCTTTCATGGATGAAGCCATTTGGAATAACCTGGAGCTGGAATTGAAGGCCACTGCAACAATTAAATATATGTATTGCAGAAATAAAGTAGTATAGGTCCATGTAATTCTCCATTACTGGATTTTGGTTCTGAAAATAGTAGTTCAGCTTTAGCAATTCATACAAGTAAATTCTGGGAGGACGGTGCATGAGATGTTGGTGTTGATATGAGGTGTAGGCTTATAGTTAAAAGGTTCTGATGTGAGCTAAGCTTTTTTGATGTATACTACTGGCCACAAGATGGCAAAGTTTCTGCAGATTATTATGCTCTGTATGTTGCTACTGCGTATGACATAATCTTGGGTGTCTCTGTGGTCAAAAATAAGTTACTGTTATCCAGTTTTGGTATTCTATTTTGGAAGAAATCTTAGTTTAACCTCTGTTCCTTTGTTCCATAGCTACCAATGGCATGCATCGATCAAATCCTAGATTCAGTGCCTGCATTAAGAGTTTGTGATGATATGCCATGTTCTTATATTTACTCACCTACCCCTATTTTACACAGCCGAGGTTGAGAAATTGATTAAACCAAACATCCATCAGAATTTGCTAAAAATACAATAAGCAATCTTGTGGAATGACTGTTCATGTGTAGTATTAATTCACTTTTAAGGAATTTGTTAAGGTCTATTTTTTGGTTTGCTAATGTATTTTCTCAAATGTAAGTTTATATTAAGATGCCATATTTCTTAAATTGTTCGCTGATGTCATTCTGCATAGAGCTAAATTCTTTCTTTATTTATCTACAAGTATATTTTTACAACAAATATCATTTTGCATAGTGTTAGATTATTAAGAGGTCATATTCACTCCTTTTGAAAATTATTGCCATTCTATTGTAAAAATAGATGGGCGCAGCAATGCGCGCCATGTTTGGTCTAGTATTTGTTCAAGACAAAGCAGAATAGACAGAATATAAGTGTGGGTAACTATAGAGCAATAACAACACTTGTAATGTGCATGACATGAGAACATAACTGTTTATTCAATTGAAACTGAAATCAACATAGAGCAGGTTACAACAGCAAACTAGTTAAAGAAACAGGTTTAAAACATACCTATTGCGCCATTGGAGTTTCAATTCCATCCTTCAAATTTGAAAATAGTTGGTATGAGTAAATACAGTAATGCAAGAGCAAAGGAGTATGAACCATAGCTACAGAACCTGACCTGAGAACAAATCTTCTTCTCCTTTAAGCGTTGAGTTGGGATTCGGAGTGGTGGTCCTCGTGCTTTGGGCACTGCAGTTCCCTTACTAACTGCTCATGTTTGGGTGCTTTGTGGTGGAGACAATGTTGTGTCAACTAGCCTGGGTTACTATCTGCCGGGGTTGGGGTTAGAAGGGGTGTAGCTGGTTCTCTGTCCAACTGGGTAGGGGTACAATCTGCGAGAGTCTGGGTTATGTGTGGTGGATCTAGTCCTTGGGCAAGTACAACCGTGGTTCTATCTGCATCAACTGGTAGCACTATCTTTTCTGAAGACCGTGTTGTTACTCCCATATATACTGCCATCACGCTCTCCAATTCAAATGGCTGATAAACAAGAAAAGTAATTGAAAGTATAGACATTGTATGATAGACAGGTGCAATGGATAGTGGGGAATAAAAGAGGGCATGAAATAATTCATATTTATGTTGTCTAACCAAACAGGATAGCATGACACAATTTCACATATATGATGGCTAACTAAACATGATAGCATGACACTATTTCATATTATGATGGCTAACTAAAAAAGATGGAAAGACATAGTTCAAAATATGAGACTATGTAAACAGGATGACGTGACATAACTATATAATGTGTTTATTAAATAGGTTGACATGCCATAATTCACATACACTCACGGATAGAATACCATAATTCAAAATATGATGACTGTAAACACTAAACAGGATGAGATGATATAACTATATGATGTCTTTATTAAATGGGTTGCCATGCCATAATTCAGATAGACGATGTGTATGTGCTATGTAAACATGATGGCATGATATAATTCAAATATATGATTTATATAGTAAGCAAGTAAGCAGATGGCAATCCATATATGATGTAAAAACTAAGCAATGCAAGACAACATGCATGACATGGGTAATATAACCCTGCCAAGTTTGAGCATAGACCTCAGGGGGAAATAGGACTGGTCATCAGTCTCTGAATCCTCCTCTGAGGAGCTCTCTGTAACCAGCAAGATGTCTGCTTCAGCAGGTAGCATTGTGTGCTCTGAATACCTTGTTTTCACTCCAGATACTTCCATCACCGCTTCAAATGGCTGATGCACAGGAAGAGTAGTTGAATATACAAACGTTGTTGACAAATGGAACACGTAATACAAAAAATGATAGCATGATATAATTCACATACATGATGATTGGCTAAACAGCATGGCATTGCATAATTCACATATATAATGCCTTTGCAACAAGATAGCATTGTATAATTCACATATATAATGTCTTGCAACAATATGGCAATGCATAATTCACATATATGGTAATTAGACACTGAACAGGTGGCATTCACGCAAAGCATGTCTAAACTAATCAAATGACATAGCAATGCGAGACACCATACGCATGATATGAGCAACATAACCCTGCCAAGTTAGAGCATACACCTCAGGGGGGAATAGGACTGGTCATCTATCTCTGAATCCTCCTCTGAGGAGCTATCCATAACCAGCGAGATATGCGCTTTGTCAGATAGCATAGTCTGATCTGAAGACCTTGTTTTCACTCCAGAATTTGCCATCACTGTGTCAAATGGCTGATGCACATGAAGAGCAGTTGAATGTACTAACATTGTTGACAAATGTAATATGTAACAAAAAAAGGATGGCCTGATATAATTTACATATAAGATGACTGGCTAAGCAGGATGGCATTGCAAAATTCACATATATGATGCCTGGCTAAACAAGATGGTGTTGCATAATTCACATAAACGATGAATAAACTAAACAGATGGCATTCGCACAAAGGATGTCTAAACTAAGCAGATGACATATTTGATGTATAAAGTAAGCAATGCAAGACACCATATGCATGATATAACCAACATCAGCATGCCAAGTTAGAGCGAAGAGCTCAGGGGGTAAATAGGAGTTGTCTTCTCCTTCTGAATCCCCCTCAGAACAAATATCTTCCTCTCGATTACAATCTGAAATGCGTGGAGGGGGGCTGCCTTTGCGCCTACCGTGGAGCGACGTCTGCATGAAATTTTATTGCCACGCAAGGCTCGTCTCTTTTGCTCTACATGTTCAGTTCCATTGTTTACAGTAACTGTCATGCATAGGAATAAAACATAGTGAGATTATGTAAGGAGTGCATGCAGAAATCCAGAGTGATGGTAGCAACCTGTGGATAGACCCTAAACCAATAATAGTAGGCAGACAATGGCTTCAGTTAAAAAATACAGATAATGGCTTCTTTACTGTTTGTTTCCCACCCAACATGAAACTCATAGTAGACACTGGAGATTAACCAGATAGTAGATAGATACTATTGATAGCGGCCCCGATATGTACCCCACAACCATTTAAAAACTCAAGTTTGACCATTAGTTTGGAGCTGACTCAGAGTCTAATCGGTGAACAGGATGATAAAGTAGCATGTAATATTAAGCGATGCATAACGTAAGCAGACATGAAAGAGTGCGACCTCTCTTGCGGACCCGTGTAGTCCTCGAGGTCATCTGCTCGGTTGATGATGGTAATGCAGTTTTCATGGCTGCCAGCAACGGGGAAGAAGATCTGAGGCGGCGAAACATAGTCTGGAGGCCGGATCCCTGCTGTGCTAGACCCTTTTGTCGTTGGAGTGGCTGAGCTGGGGTGGACGACGGCGCAGCAGGAGTGGGACAAACCACGCAAGGTTTTCTTTGACAACTATCTGTAAGAGAAGTAATTCTGTAAGGGCTCGTTTGAATTGGAGGATTCCAACAATGCAGGGATAGGAAATAGACAGGAATATGATAGGAATGCAGGTGCAAAACAGAAAATTTAAAAACACAGGATTTCTGCCAATCTGGGTGTTTGATTCACAACAATTGGAAGATCACAGGATGCAAAGAAGCATGGTGAGATTAAGTCAAACCACAAGAAAATGTACGGTTATAATGCTATTATGCTACAATCTCTTAGTCTTGTGCTTCATGAATAGGAATTTGAAAAGGAGGACAAGTGAAAATTAAAATTCCTACGTTTTTTCTTTCAAGGAGACACTAAAGGAACAAATCCGTGTGCTTAGTGGACAATATATATAACATGTAGAGTAAAAAAGAGATGCAACAAGTGTACAACCTCTTTGGTGAAGCCATGTCGATCTCGACGTGATTGGGTTGGCCGGTGAGGATGCTCCGGCTGACTTTGCTGTCGGAGGAGGGGAAGAAGATCTTAGGCGTCTGGAGATGGAGCCCGAGGTACTGCTCCGTTGTGATGGAGGGTTTCATCGTTGGAGCAGCTTCGGTGAGTTGTACGACAGCGAGGCTGAAGTAGGACAAGAGAGACAACGAACAACGTTAACCTGAGTGGAATTCTAATAGCATATCCAATACATGACATAAAATACATAACCACAAAGTGCTAGATGTAAAATACATCAGCCGCTCATCTCTGAACTTAACTGTCAAAACTGAACTTAACTGTCGAAACTGAACTTAACTGTCGAAACAGAATTTTGCTGTCGAAATTGAATTTTGCTATCGAAACTGAACGCACTAGCAAGGTGAGGCTACATGTCAGTTGACTGACTTTTTCATCTCTGGTCAGTCGATTTTGCAGTCGTTGGATACAAAATCGAGGGTCTGCGGTTCATCTTCAACCTCCACCCCCCTGAGCCGCCAGCCACCACCGGCCAAACAGCAGCCCCCCGCCGCCCGCGGTGCGCCGCCCCGCCCGCCCCAAAAACACTCCCCACCGCCGGTCCGCCGCCGCCCCGGCCATCCCTCTAGGCCCCCCAGTGCCGAGCTTTTTCTCTGGCGATCCCCACGCCACCGCCCCGCCAACACCCCACCACCGCCCCCATCCTGAACCCTAAGATAGATAGTGGGGTACCTCTCCGGCAAGCCCCCCTCCCCGCCGCGGCTGGTTCTTCCTTCACCCCGGCAAGCCCCCCCACCCCCCACCCCCTGAAAATCGACTGACCCAAAAGTCGATTCAGTCAACTGAAGTGTAGCTAAATCGGAGCAGCATCGCAAGCAAGAGCAAGAGCGAGAGCAGTAGCAAGAGCAATAGCAGACCAGGCAGGGGACCGAGAGCAAGAGCAGAGCAGTAGCGCGAGCAAGAGCTAAAGCAGCAGCAGCTCCTACTGATGTGGACGTCGCCGCCGAGGGAGCGACGCCGTGGAGGAAGTGGCCGGCGACGCCGCCGTGGATGGAGTTGCGCCGTGTCGGCTCGGGACCGAGCTCCGACAGCACTATGAGATCGAATCAAGAAGAAAATGCGGTGATTAGTGTACAACCTCTTTGGGGGCGCCGATTAGGCCGCAACTTCATCCGAGGAAACGGTGATGATGATGCTCTTCCGGTGGTGCAGGTGAAGACGGCGGTGTGGGAATGGAGGTGGCGCGAAAGATGAGGGGAACATCGGGGCAGCTCCTTGGAGGTGGAGGACGGGGTGGCTGAACCGGCGGGACAATGAGATCAACGACGGATCCTCATCCAGTACGGTGGATGAGGGACGTCGAGGTGTTGCTGTGGACGACGTCGTCGGGGAAGAGGCTCCGGCTGGGTGGCGGACGGAGCAGGGTGTGGGGTTTCGTCGCAGGTTTTCGCAGCCTCGGTGTACGAATGGGTGGGCGGATGGGATGGCAGTGGGGAACCATGGCTTAGAGACGCGCTTTTCCGAAATGTGGGGTAAGTTACGAAAGTAAGCCCACCGATTTGAGGCGGTTCTTTCGGTTCAGGGGTACCACGGGCATTTCACGTGTCGGGATTTCACGGGAGGTGGGAGTTTTCGCGTGCGTTGTAATTTCGGAATAGCAAGGCGCGGGTTGAGATGGAGGGAGTTGTCAGAGCACAACGAGACAAAGATATATCTTAAATATTTCGGGCTAACAAGGCGCGGGTTGAAATTTCTGGACAAGCCTAACGTGCACTGTACCAAATCAATGCGCACTACAAATGTCATTCAAAACTTTGAATTCATGTTATGTTCAATTAAAATATTTCGCTACATGTATAATGCATGCAACCTACTACTCAAATGAACGTTTTAGTGCATTCCAAACGTATATACTACTGCTTCAATATGAAATAAATTTGAATTCGTTTCTCTATTTGAATAAGATCTACAGTAATGATTATTGTGAAGTCAAAGCATTTGAATTCGTTTCTCTGTTTTAATAAGATCTACAATCATCATTATTGTCAAGTTAAACCATCGTTTGTGTATTATCTTCACAGCACACCACATGATTAGTCTCGAGTTACATATGAACTATGTGTACTATATGAACTCAAACTAGATTTTTTGAATCCACTTTATTTTGATTTCAAATAACATTACATTTCTAGATCTAGCTAGATCCTCATAATCTAAACCATGTCTCATGTGTATAATGTGTTTATCACATTATGTATGGTGCCCCGCCCCCTAGGCCTACAAGTATTTAGATGTGAGTTGCAAACACCACACATTACCACAAATTCAAATAAAATGTGAGAATGTTCGATATATAGTATTGTTTAGATTGTTCGATATTTAGTTGTAAGCTGCAAATGCCACACATTATCACAAATTCAAATAAAATGTGAGATTGTTTGATGTATAGTATGGTTTAGATTGTTCGGCATTTAGCTATGAGTTGCAAACGCCATGCATTATCACATTATGGTATAACATGTGCACAGCACGTGTATCACTGCTATATTCATGCATGCAATGTTTAAAACACTATGATCTCCTATTCAAATATATGAATCCGCTTTCATATCAAATTATGATCTTTGTTAGTCTCTTACACCCACACAATCCTTTAACCTTTGTAGCTACCACTAACTTTCTCTCATGCATGCACATGCCCTCCTCGCCCTCCCCCTCCTTCAGCATTCTATACACCGGGCACATTCTTTTTTTTTCTTTAGGTCGTTCTCCCAGAGTCTCCACAACTCCTTTCCGACACACACCGATCGATAAACCTCTCCAGCGATGCCTGCCTACAACATACACACACACCTTCAATCTCCTCCTTTATGTGTCCTTGCCTCGTGTCTCTTATACGGTCAGACACACGTGTAAACTCTCGCCCCTCTTTTCATCGATCTCACAACCGCACACTCCTCCCCCTATCTAGCTAGTAGTTGGGCCTCTCGCACCACCTCCTAGCTCCATTCTCTCTGTCTATCCGTCTCGCTGGGCCTTATTTGCCTCTAACAAATGGACGTACACCGACCGGTCTCTCACTATACATATAGCTAGCTAGGTCCTTATAACTCGTTTTTACCCACACGTCAATTGATCTACCTCATTAGTTGTGTCTCTCCCTTCCTCCGACAAACAACAATTGATCTACCAATCTAGTTAGGTTTGCTTACCAAACACATGGTTCCCCTTCATCATCCATGGATGCGTCCCGACAGATCTATCACACACAGGCACACACAGAAACACATCCCCACTCTTATTGATAACATTGCAGTTCGACCCTCAGTTTGTCTAGTAGGCCTCTCCCACCATCTTCGAGAAGCAACTCCATCACCCATCCAGCACTCTACCCCTCTCCCTCCCTCTTTCTCTCCTCTCTCTCTCTGTCCCATCATATTTCCCATCCTTCAGTTATGTATGGATGTCGACCGATCTCCCTCAAGACATAGCTGAGTCTCTCCTTCTCAACACATATACGAGTCGTTCTACCTCTATAGTTAGGCCTCTGCCTACCCCTACCCCCATCCCCCTCCCCCCCACACACACACCGATACATCGAGCGCTCTAGTCATGTCTCCCTGCCACACACAAACTTGACATGTGCCCTCTAACGTTCCGGTAGGCCAGTCGCCCTATATCTTTGACTTGCACACACACACAATTTCGATGGCTCTCTTCATCGATCTCGCACCCACCCACTTGATCCTCTCTTCGACTCTATCGATAGCTATGACCCCTCCCTATCTTCTCGTGGATTGCCCGACCCTCTGTGTATGATATGGATAGGCCTCCATTTCACACACATTGCATGCAAAATTTTGTTTGAGATGTCATCGACACATATTCCCACAAATAATTCACGAAATCAACCCCCCACCCCACCCCCACCCCAAAACAAAAAACACTCACGAACGCAGTTTGTATCTCTCACACACACCCACGTAGGTGGGGGACGTGCACGAAGAGAAGAGGTGCATGCACGGCGCACGTACTCTCGTCTCTTTCCCAATCACACCCGCGCGGGTACACGGTGGAGCTCATTTCTGTACGAAAAAGGCAGCCCACGTGGTAATTTGGCACGTGTACTGGTTGTCCACTTGCTGGAGGGAGGATCGTCTACCACGGTGAACAAACAAATTGCGACTTAATGTGTTATGTTAAAAAATGAGGCAAACCATGTGGGGCCTACCTTAGAGGCAAGGCTCTATACACTAGAGTACTTTTGGTGTGTCCCGTCAACTCGCAGAACGAGGAGAAGCTTGCTTAGTACGCCATCTCCCCCGTTCCTAAATATAAGTCTTTGTAGAGATTTCACCATGAACCACATGCGGATGTATATAGATGCATTTTAAGTGTAGATTCATTCATTTTGTTCCGTATGTAGTGGAATCTCTACAAAGACTTATCTACTAGTAATAGCTATCCCCCACTACTAGGAATTCTCTATCCTCTCCTTGAGCCACATCATCAAAATTGATGTAGCCGTTAGATCAAGTAAATCAGTCCATAATAGTTGTCTAATCTAGACATTGAGAGGATCCGCACTAAGCCACATGCAAGCATGCAGAAATACCGTGGCACATGCATGTGAGTGGGTTTTAAATCACAATCAACATGTCTGCATGTAAGCATGCACCGGTAGCATGCATGTAAGTGAGCTTTTAAGTCCCATTAACATGTCAAAAAGAAAAATATAATCCCATTATGCAGTAGGAGTTGGCTGATCTTTTTTCCTTGCGTGGGATGATCTAAATGATGATGGGAGTTTATTTAGTTTGGCTACCACATTTGTCATGCGGTTATAGAGTTTTTTTAGTTCTATGAAATCGATAATTTTGCGCAGAGAGATATACCGCTGTTCCGCGGCAATGCGCGAGGACTCATCTAGTAATATTTAGGAACGGAGGGAGTACTATGTAAAGAGTTAGGTGTCGCACGGTGATAGTGTGAGGTTGGCCATGTAATCACTGAGCCTGCATGTTTTCACTGCTCTTGCACGCCTCCGCTGTAAGAATGGAGAAAATTGTAATCTAGTAGTAGTACCTCCTTTCGCCGAAAGCGTGGGACATCCAGCAGTCCTACCACCTCAGTAATAAAGACCAATGAGCCGTCAAATCACATAGACCCAGCAGTAAGTTGGACGGACGAAGCAACCATCACTCTTGCGCCAGTGAGAGGTCATGTCCGCTCTGCCCGGGCATGAATGTAGCGCCGATTCTTTGGAGCGGCGCTGACCGTTTCGGGCGGGAAGCGCGCGCGGGCGATGGAGGGGCTTTGGGTGGGCCAGGCTGGTCAGGAGCGGGCGTGGCAGCTGTCCGCATGTCCCTACCAGACATGCCCGGAAACGAGAGGATGCACTGACTCTCACGGCTAAAATAGTACACTACACAACATCTCTCTGTAGGAGTAGGTCGATCTGTCGCTCTCTCTAACACACACATGCTGTTAAACACACACACACACGCACCTTGGTCCCGTTGCACCTTCTAACGTGACTTATTACACCTAGACGGAGGGAGTAGTAAGTATCGAGATACGGTGGCACACTGACTTAAGTCGAATACAAGTGCCCAAAATTTGTGTGCATGTTATAATAAGGATTCACTTAAAATAGTATGTGAGCGAACAGATGGATCAATTGGACAGTGTTCCCGAGCAGTAGCGAGATGTGTGAGGTAAGAAACACCGCTGGCGCTTTTAATTTTTCTTATTAATTTGTTTGTTTCACCCTCTGACTGGTGGGACCCAACGTACTACGTGGAGAGAGAGGTAAGGTGACTAAGGCTGCATTATTTCTGCACCACTGTGGATAGTCTTACCACCAAAGCCACATGACATGATTATGATTGAAATCCCAATGACTCCCACACACACACAAAAAACACAGCATGCTTGTCACACGAATGTAGGAATGTATAAAAGGTTATTTCCCTCTCGTTGAACATAACGAGAGGGTTGTGTAGCTGGTTAGCCTGTTCGCTCATCAAACTTGAGGTCTCAGGTTCGATAACTACACTTGAGCATAATTTGTGCCAGGAGGATTCTTTGACTGGTCAAAATGTTTTCTAGGGTTTGCACGCTTCACACTCTCTCTCTCTCTCCAGTATATATATACACGCTGGAGCCTCAATGCTTGTAGTTGCTCTCTTCACACTCTCTCGCCCTCTCCCGCTGGAGCCTCAGCGCTTGTAGCTGCTCTCTTCACACTCTGTCGCCCTCTCCAGATCTAAACAAGACTTCGTTGGCCTCTCTCCCCCCTCGCTGCTGCTCAAAGAGCCGGCATGATCCGTCCACCGGGAAGGGAAGGAGGCTTAACGCTGTCACCGTCGGCAAGGGACTACCGGCGCAGCTGTTCACTTTCCACCCAGCGGCGGCGTGGGAGGGGCTCCAACCCCTTCTTCTTTGTCGTTGTCCCGTCGCCCACCGAACCATGCCCCAAGAACCTTAAGGTATAATTTACTTACTCCACATGCATTTCTCTAGCTGCATGTATACCATGAATCTAGGACGTGGTTCAAAGAGGAAAGGAGTGGGGGAAAGTAGTGGGAAAAGTTGTATATAGCATGAATCTAGGACGTGGTTCAAAGAGGAAATGAAGGGGGAAAGTTGTATAGCATGAATCTAGGACGTGGTTCAAAGAGGAAAGGAATGGGGGAAAGTAGTGGGGAAAGTTGTATCACATAAATCGAGGACATGGTTCAAAGAGGAAAGGAAGGGGCGAAAGTACTAGTTCAAAAAGGAAAGGAAGGGACAAGGCTATAGAGTTTGAGCAGGACTAGATTTGCTGCGCTCACATAGGGAAAGGTGTCTAAAGATAACAAAACTGGGACCAACACAAATATGCTCCTTGGTTGTTTGTCCTTTGTTGCAACAGACTGTGCATGACCACAGTACATCGGTAGATGCACATGGTGCTGGTGCGTCCACTGTCCCGTGCAACTCATTAGATGTTGTTAATCTAAGGCCCTGTTTGGTTAAAAACTCCCTAGTCCCTACCTGCTTGGTTCCAGGGACTAAACATGGACTAGAGGTTATTAAATGACATGCTAAAAGACCATGTTACCCCTAGTAATGAACTAATAGAGACAAGGTGTGATGCGTGGCAGGGGCAACTGTTCAAAAAAGTCCCAAAAAGACTCTCTCAGGGTCTTCTTTCTTTAGTCCCAAATGCCCACTTTTAGTCCCTAAAAGTCCCTCCTGTGTGGTTTAGATGGGACTGACACGAAGTTTTTTTAGTCCCTACACCAAAATGTCCCTGTAAACAAACACCCTCTAATAATGCCGCTGGAAAATTGATGCAATGCCACAGTTAAAAGCAAATTACATGTTTAACGAATTTTATTGTTAATACAATCTATATGTTAATATTAATCAATGCCACCGTTTGAGAAATGCTACTATCTTGCTTTCTTTCCCATATAGATAAGGTAGATGCTTCTTTTTGTTGGCTTCTATGTCATCCACCGTTATTGACCACTAATTGTTTCCTTTGCACCTCTGTGTAAACAGGGTTATCTACTTCACCTCGTTGCCATTGTGACCTTTTGTTGCACTGCACAAAAAACTTTTGTTTTAAGAGTGTTTTGTGCAGTTCAACCAAAATGTCACACCGACAACTTTGCTTGATTGCTTGATCTTAGTGGAACTGCACAAGAGGAGATCTTACTTCCTATCTGTTAAGGAGAATTTGGTTCAGATCTTCTTCTTGTGAGTTGTTTGAATTCCGCATCATGAGAGGTCAGTACTAGCCTTCTTTCACATGATTCTGCAGTGTGCTTTCATATGTTGTGCTACTTGTACGATAATGTTGCTTGATTTTAGTGAACTGCACAAATGGAGACAAGACTTCCAATCTGTATGTGCACTGTAATATCCCATTGAGGTAAGATAAGGATATGTCACAACTGTTGGCCCGTATTTTGCCACTTTCATCAGAAAATTAAGTTTAGTACTATACTTGTGCTCCCTAATTGACATGCCAAATCTTACATTGAAGGTGAAGCTTGTCTGTTATTGAACCAAGTGATGAAGGGGAAGAACAAGCGGAAGAAAAACAAAAATCAACACCCGGTGCTGTAATGAAGCACTGGAGTTGTGATGACACAAGTAATGATATAGTTTTGCATCTTAATTTATTGCTATGGCTGGAACGAGCAGTTGTTTTGCCACTGATTTGATGCCACTCTTAATGTAATATGTAATTATCTCAACTTGTGCAAATAGGGATCTTCTTTGAAGATACCATATATTTTAGTGGAACTGCACAAGAAGATGTTGGAAACATTAAACTAATCGAGGAGTATATAGTAAGCATGGCCATCACCGTAGATAGCAACAGATGGTTCCGGAGAAGTGCTTCATCTGTATGCTCTACACAATAAGCCTCCTGACAAAGGTTGGTACTCGCCCACTGATTTCATCCATATGATTGAGCTTTGTCATCTCTATTGGTGTTGTGCTACTATTTAGATACTGTCATGAAAAAGTGGTATTGTCCTTGAGAAGTGCTTCATCTGTGTTGTTTTAAATATTTCCTTTCCTTTTTTTCGAGCAAACAGGGATGCTAGCATTTAGTAGTCCTCTTGTCTTTGCACAACAGGATCATCTTCCTCTAAAGAAGAATATGGAGTACGTGAAGTGACTAGTTCCGATTATGCCAGGATGAAGAAGCCCTGTCTATCTTCTCATCAGAAGGAGCAGTTGAAGGATGGTTACATTACTCCCCACAAGACCAAACTAACTTCATCTCAGAAGGACTGACAAATCTCCATTTTTTTGATGTGATGCGCGAGTACAGTGTTGCTCTAGGATTCTTTCTGGTGAGTTCCATTTTTCTAATAGTGTGCTCTACATGGACCATGTATGTGCCTGTTGAAACTATCAATTCATAGTACAGTTTGCTTTATACTAATCACTTTTTGTATTTGTGCAAACAGGGGTGCTCAGCTTGATTTCAATGGGAACTGCACAAAATGTTCATGAATACATCGAATCATTCATTTCCACCACAAGAAAGGAGGTGCTGATAAGTTCAGGGTGTTGCAACATATAAGGGCGAAATCATACAAGCTACGCGCGAATTTGGTTGATTTTGGTGGAACTGCACAAAAAGAACAGCTGGTTTATTTAGCACGATGTGCCATGTCAATGTCTAAACTGATGGCAAACCCTGCCCATTCCACAATCGTGGGCATTTGATATTTTGGAATGGGACAACCTTGTCAAATTTTGCTCATTGATTTTAGCAAGACATGCGTTTGATATTTTCGAATGGGACGCCCTTTGCTGTCAGCAGCGTCGATCATTTTTTTATTTATTCTTTAGTTGTGAAGTAAATATTGCCTCTGACATGTGAGTCGCTGAGATGCATAATCATCGATTTTTTTGAATGTTCTCTATGAATTGCCAGGCCTGTGTGTTTGATTGCAATGTACAGAAACGCTAAAAAGCTGCTCAAACTCTTTGTACTCCTTATCTTCCTTTTTACTTCGCACATTGTGAAAGTGCATACTTTTTTGTATAAGATTGGTCAAAGTAGAGATACTTTGACTACAGACAAAACTTGTATGTAGACTAGAAAGGACCGGAGGGAGTACATGTGAAACTTCTGCAAATGAGGTGATCACCCTGGGAATAATGCTAGTACGTATTGTTTTGCATGTTCATCCAATGCCAGTGATATAGGAATTCAAACTAATCAAAATAAATTCATTCATACACGGTCAGATTTCATATAAACATGCCGGATTTCATTACATTTCATACATTCTTCAACTAAAAGGGGTGCGCTGGAGGTATAATTAATTAACCGAAGCTACCCACCTATGTCCCGCTGAGCCGAACAGAAGCTTCAGTGACTTAACTGCAGGTGTAGTTGCGTAACTGACATGTGGCCTGTTGGGCCCACGTGTCAGTCCGCCAACTGCACCAGCAGTTAAGTAGAAGCAGCGTTCTTCTCCAGCGCAGCTCTCCGACTCCACGTCGCTGCCAAGAAGCCAACCGGCCGTTAATGGTCAACCCGCCTAGCTTGGCTTCAACCAGAGGATAGCAGCGGCGACCTACCGTGTTCTACTCTTCCTTGTTTTCTGTGTGGCGCGGCCTCGTTGGCAGCGGGGCGGGGCCTCGGCAGAGCCGGCGATGTCCTCTGTCTCGTTGCCGGCAGGGTGGGGCCTCGGCTGAGCCGGCGATGTCCTCTACCTCGTTGTTGGCGGGCGGGGCCTCGGCGGAGCCGGCGGTGTCCTCTACCTCGTTGTTGGCGCCGCGGGGCCTCAGCGGAGCAGGGCCTTGTCGACGCCAGCAGAGCGGGGACTCATCGGAGCTGGCATTGTCCTCTGCCTCGTCCTCGGTCTCGCCAAACAGTGCCTCGCCCGCTTCATCGCCCTCTTTGCTAGCCTCTTTGTAGGCGGCCGCAGCCTCCGCCACCTGCATGCGGTACCACCAGCGCTCGAGGCGGCCCTTGCGGGCGGAGCGGTACGAGTCGAGCAGCGCCTCCTGCTCCGCCCGCTCCGTGGCGATCTGCTCCTCCGCCTGCAGGTTCTCCTGGAGGAGATGGTGGTTGTAGGCGGCGTCGGCCTGCGCCTCCCGGAACTGCTCCTCACGCATCTGCCTCACCCTGTCCATATATTGGGCACGGGCCTCGCCGATGGTCATGGTGCAATGCACCGACGAGGATGGCGCGGAGGAGGGGGTTGGCGCCGGATCATCGACTACCATGTTCTCCATTGGGACGTCGTCGTCCTCCGGCTGCCTGCCGGCCAGCCGGTCGGCAGCAATGGCTGCCATCTCCTTGTGGTCCGTCGTCCGCCCGTCCCGAAGAGCGCTGGAGTGCGAGGAAGCCATGGTGGGCAGTAGTGGTGTGGACAGGAGAAAGGGAACGAATGCGGATGACTATGGCTATGGCCGGCGCAGCAGTTTATATAGCAATGGTGGGCGGGCGGATGGACAGACGTGTGGCGCCGGAGTAGCCACCTCGGCAACCGCGTATCATTAATGCGGGCGGCAGATGGACGGACGGACGGCACCTGTGTCGTTTGAAGGCGGAGCAATCGCCTGCACCGGGAAGCGGGGCGGGCGGCGCTGACTGTTTCGGGCGGAAAGCGCGTGCGGGCGAGGAGATGACTTTACTTGGAGAGGATGACAATGGGGACCCACCAGGTCCATAGCCTCACGTACGCAAGTGCCTCCTTATTTTATATATATATATATATAATTTATTTTGCTTCCTCCTGGTTTCCTCACATCACGGTCCCACACCATTGTCAACCTATGTAGTAGTCAATAAACGAGAGAATTGCACAAGAAGCGGCCGAGAGCTGGGACCAAGCAGCTCGAGCAGTATTTGTGTTTTTGAGGTGTGAGCACTGCAGAGTTTTTCGATGTTTAGCCCAGATATTAATTTTTCTCCTGTGAACAACAACGAAAACAACGCAGCAGGTATTAACTGGGCGGGCTGTGGCCCGTCTAGCCCAGGCCAGATATCCAGCCCAGATATTAATTTTTTTTCAAGCTGAAAATGGCTAGCCCAGCTATACTTTTTTTAGGAATACCCAGGCAAGGTCAAGTTGTTATTCTCCGCCCCGCTGGGCTGCAAATCTTTCCTAGGAGGGATGCATTAGGATTAATAAGAAAATGAGCTTTAAGAAATAATAAATGGGATGTAATTATAAAAACTGGGCAATAACTATAAAAAATGCACCAAACACGTGATTACTTTATAAAATATTATTTTTGGATATTGAAAATTTTGATTTCATTAATTGTTGTGAGCGCAATGTTTCGTTGGATATTTATGTAATATAAATTTATATTGAAATTGCATTTAATCTCACTAGAAATTTCGGGATAAAAATATTTCGGATCCCATCAAAGTGTGGGAAATTTTATTGAATTCTGTTTTGAACGGTTGGTTGAAATGGGATGTACTTTTAACAAACTGTAAATGGGCTGTAGTAAATTCCATTAGAATTCAAAAATGGGCTACACATTCTTACAAATCTCAAATGGGCTATAAGTTCTCTGCCACGCACTTCTGGCCTTACTAAGTTGACGCGTATGCAAGGCTTTGTCAACTTATAGTTAACACACGGTTCTAGCAGCAGTGACCGTTGGATGTCCATCCAACGGATGCCGTGCTTCTTCTTCAATCTCGGATATTCTAGCTTCACCCGCCCAAAAAATGATTCCTCCCCCTGACATCTGGGGCGCACCGTTTCGGAAGCTGACCTGTGGGCCTACTAAGTTGACGTACCAAGGGCTTTGTCAACTTAGTCAATATAAACGATTCTAGCTGCAGTGCCCGTACGATGTCCATCCAACGGTCGTCGTCCTTCTTCAACCTCTGGCCTTCTTGCTCGAGCCGCCCAAAGCAGTGCCGGTCGTGCCGCCTGCTCCTGCCTCGCGTGGCCGGCTGTGCTCCCGTGGAGGCCTCACCGCCCCCTACTACTCCCATCGCTGGCCAGGCCATCCCTCCACTCACCCACACCCCCTGTTATTCTGCGGCGACGGCAGCGCAGCCGAACTAGTGAACCCTCGTACTCCTCTCCGAGTGTGCATCCACTGCTGCTTCTTCCCCGGCTCCGCATCGTCCCCTTCCTAGGCCTCGCCGTCGTCCACCGCCCTGGTGCTCTCGGCACGGCGTGGTCAACGTGGTCAAGGAACAACTTCCATCGGACGTGGACTGTACGTGGAGAGGCTAACAGCTGGGTCCACGGCAGCCGCAAGGAAGTGCCTCCTTATTACGCGCAAAATAATTATTCCTCCACCTGACAGCGGGGACCCACCGGACGGGCCACTGTATTTCGCAAAAAAAAAATGATTCGCCCCCTGACTGCTGGGACCCACGAGCTACATCTTCGCATGCAAGGAAGTGCGTCCGAGAAAAAAAACGATTCGTCCCCTGACTGCTGGGACCCACCAGCTACATCTTCGCACGCAAGGAAGTGCGTCCGAGAAAAACGATTCGCCCCCCAACTGCTGGGACCCACCAGCTACACCTTCGCATGCAAGGAAGTGCGTCCGGGCAAAAAAAATGATTCCCCCCCCTGACTGCTGGGACCCAGCAGCTACACCTTCACACGCAAGGAAGTGCGTCCGGAAAAAAAACGATTCGCCCCCCTGACTGCTGGGACCCACCAGCTACATCTTCGCGGGCAAGGAAGTGCCTGACAGTCGGGACCCACCTGGTCGAAGCGTATGTAGCATTGTCATTCTGGTCGCGAACTTGTACGTACATACTGGTTGATGTAGAGGCGCACACGTGTCGTAGTAGAGGCGCACACGTGTCATAGTAGAGGCGCGCACGTAGCATGTACACGTATGTGCAGCGGCCAGGGTGCAAGAAAGAAAGTACGGCCACGTATGTGTACATACGGGCAGGGTCTCGAACGCCTACTCGCGCATACGTATGGCCAGGGCTCGTGTACATGGCTGGGTCGGAACGGAGAAACAGCATCGTCGTCGTGTTCATGGGGAGGCAACGGAATGCGTCGTGTTCATGGGGAGGCAACGGAATGCGTCGTGTTCATGGGGGGGCAACGAAATGCGTCATGTTCATCAGGAGGCAACGGAACGCGTGGGAGCCAACCGGCTGGGTCGGAACGGAATGCGTGGTCGTGTTCATCGGGAGGGCTTGGACGGAACAGGCGATGGAAACGAGGCCCGGCGTACCACGGAACGGAGGAAACGGACCTCCTATGGTCGAAACGGGGGTCCTGTTGATCGGGAGGGGTGTGGCATACCGCAAAACGGAGGAAACGGACCTCCTACGGTCGAAACGGGGGTCCTGTTGATCGGGAGGGGTGTGGCGTACCGCAAAACGGACGAAACTGACCTCCTACGGTCGAAACGGGGGTCCTGTTCATCGGGAGGGGTGTGGCGTACCGCAAAACGGGACTCCACGGGGTATTGTTCATCTCCACCGCCGACCTCCTCCAGCCTCCACGGGCTACCGTCGACCTCCTCCAGCCTCCATGGGCTCCTATTCATCCAGCCTCCACCGCGTGCTACTCCACCGGCTACTGTTCAACCACCCCTCCACCTTCTACTGTTCATCCAGCCCTCCACACCACGGGGTCCTGTTCAACCACCCCTCCACGGGCACCCCTCCACCGTCTACTATTCATCCAGCCCTCCACACCACAGGGTCCTGTTCATCCAGAGGCAACACCACCGCTCACTGTTCATCCAACACCCCCTCCCCCGCAACATTCACTGTTCATCCAATCGATCGACTTCAGTTAGTAGTAGTAGCGAAGGAATCGCTCGATCGGTTTCAGTTAACAGCCATCGATCGATCGCTCGGGTTCAGTAACATGTGGCCTGCAGTGCAATCACTCGGGTTTAGTTAGAGCCCAACGCCTCGCTCGGGTTCAGTTAGAGCCAACGCCTCGCACACACGCGTGTACGTGTACGAGAGAAATGCGCATCGCTTAGCCCCCGACCTCCCAGCGTAACCGGGAACTCCTCGAAATTTTCCTCGCCCTCGCTTCTACCACGGTTTTTTCCATCATGGACAGCCCAAAGAATGTCATGCAGCTGCGTCTTCGGCCCGCCCAGGACGAAAAGCCCATTTTCTGTCATGATTTTTTGTCATAGAAGTAGGAGCCCACCACATCTATGATGATAGCGGGTTTTGTCACAATTATCGTCATAGAAGTGTCATATGTATGACAGAAAAAATTTCGTTCGGCCCAAAATGTCACGGATGTGTCTTTTTTTGTAGTGTCTCCTGCAGACACAACATTTGTTGCGGTCTCCCTTTCGTCTCAGTTATAAAACTGACATTATTCATTTGTTTACTGATCAGACAACCCCCCCCCTCTCTCTCTCACACACACACACAACTCCTGCTTCCACTCCCCTTCCCGACTACTGTCTCTCTCTCACACACACACAAAAGACTCCCGCTTTCGCACCCCGACTCATATTTCTCTCACAAACATTTATCGACTAGCCTCTAGATAGGTTTATACACCCGCACACTCGTGCTTCCACTATCGTATACATGTCTCTCTCGCGCTCCTTGTATCTATGTAGATTTTTCTTCCCTTCTTGAGACACGCCCTCTCAGTCGTGCACACACACACACTATCGCCTCATTTTAAGTTGATACCTCTCGCACACACACTCTTTGTGTCTTTGTCACACATGCACTCCGTCCTCCTCCTCTCTCCCTCTCTCTCACACACATGGGCTTTTTGCAACAACCAGCAAGATGCCCATGCGTTGCATAGAACATCAAGATGCATTTGTATGAGTAGTTTATCTTGTGGGAGAAAAGGATGAACGAGGGAAGGCCTTATTTGCAAATGTGGAGAGGGGTGTGGGTATCTTTTTGCAAAATTGCCATAGTTTCCTTCCTATCCGCCAGATATAAATCGGATGGCCTATATTGCAGGATGGCAGGCACACCATCATCACCAACTCTGTTTTTTATCTCTACTCTTATAAAAAAAGCATAGTCGGTGATGATGGTGTGCCTGCCATCCTGCAATATAGGCCGTCCGATCTATATCTAATGGATAGGAAGGAAACTATGGAAATTTACCCGCACTCCTCTCCACATTTGCAGATGAGGCCTTCCCTCGTTCATCCTTTTCTCCCACAAGATCTTGATGTTCCATGCAACGCACGGGCATCTTGCTAGTAAGAGTAGAAATTAGACATATACCACTTCTTGAATCTTGAAACCAACAACATTTCTCCCTTATCTCATCAAAACCGCCAAAGGAATACATTTTGAGTGAAACATAACATATTTTTAGTGATATATGTATTTCAAAACTAGACTCTCTTTTCTATCAAATCGGTGAATCTATCTATCTATCTATCTATCTATATCTATATCTATATCTATATCTATCTATCTATCTATATCTATCTATATCTATCTATATCTATCTATCTATCTATCTATATCTATCTATACCTATACTAATTCTTGACTTCCTACAAATTCTCATGTTAATCAGTAATTAGGAGCCGTTAATCTGGTGGGACCGAATTACTACGGTGTAGATCAGCCCATATAATACTCCGTGGAATCTTTTCTCAATTCTGAAAAAAAAAAACAATCCAAGGTCCAGGATTTGTTCGGTTGTGTGTGCAGATAAAAAAGAACGTTTGGGTCGGCCACGTACTACTAATCCACTGTTTCTTTCTCTCCTAACTAAAGCAAATTGTCCCCTAAAAAAACTGAAGCAAACTGTTCCCAAAAAATATTTTAACAAATCTCTATCTCTTTAAAAAAAAGGTATATATCTACTCATATACTCCAGCTATCTCCTTCCGTCTATAAAAAAAGACCATCTCTTACGTCCATCATAACCAAAAAGAGGCTATCTCCTTGCGTAACTGAAAGGAAACAAATTTTTTGGGCAGATTGAAAAGAACGACCATGGGACTCCTCTCCTTCTTTCTCTAGGACGGGACTCCTCTGCTTATGATTCATGTACAAATCGGCTTCTGCCTCCACGGATGGCTGCGAGGACGGGATCGATTATCTGTAGGCAGCCGTTCTCACTTCCCAAACCCTCCTCCCGTTCTCATATCGTGCGGAAAAGAAAATCGTCCCTCGCTTCCATGCTTCAACTGCCTCAGCGGGGGCCCCAATGCGAGAGCTGGATGGCCTCCACTACGAGCACGCCGTCATGGCCCTCAAGTCATCCGTCTATCCTTGCAATCATGGCTGGTGCGTCCTTTCTTCTGTCTTCACAGAGTTCATGGAGCACCTAAATTAATTTGGATCATCTCATTAACATACTTGGGGAATATCGCCACGTTCCTTCTTGCCCGGTTGTACAAAGTCTGGTGCCAATTTGTTGGGCTAGAAGCATATGAATTACTGGAAGTTAGAATTGGAAATGTCCCTTTATGCATTTGCATATATTACCAAACAGGAGGTTATGGATGATGAGCAGTTGAGGACCGGTGAAAATCTGTTAGTATTTGAGAATGATGATCCATGGATTATTTTGTTCGTAAATCTGTTCCACGTACTAATGAAATATTATTTTTTTTGAATTGCTGGAAGCTTTATGAATGTATACGTTTTATATTTTGAGCAGTGAAAATACTGTAATTATATAGAAAATATATTTTTTCGTTTTCTCTGTAATATGCATGCATATTCTGGGATGTTTTCTAGGTGGCCCATGGTTTCTGATGGATTTTTCTTGAAACTGTACACCGAGGGTGCTTTGATTAACCTGGTATTCGTTTGAGTGCAACAACAGTGGCATAATAGCCAGGGATTGGTTAGTAATCATCATTGATTATTTCAGTATTTCTGATTTCGAGAATGTATGTTTGACTTCATTTAGCTCATGTCATCCATCTCTTTTTGAAGCATGTACGTGTGCAGTTTTGTGATCGTCCCAGTATGCAAGTAAAATGCACTTCAATACAACAATGCAGTTTTGTGCCTCAAGTCATCGGTCTATCCCTGCAATCAACGCTGGTGTGTCCCTTCTCCTATCTTCACAAAGTTCATGGAGAATCTAAATTAATTAGGATCATCTCATTAACATATTTGGGTAATCTCACCAGGTTCTTTCTCACCCCGCTGTACAAAGTGTGGTGCCAGTTTGTTGGATAGAACCATAAGATTTACTGTGATTCAGAATTAGAAAGACCCCCTTTATTCATTTTCATATATTACCACACATGATTTTATGGATGACGAGCAGATGAGGACGGTGGCGATCCGTGAGTATTTGAGAACGACGATCCATGAATTAATCCGTAGATTTATTTTGTTCGTAAATCTGTTCCACATACAAATGAAATATGGATGGTTTTGAATTGATGGAAAGCTTCATGCAAGGATCTGTGCATACTGTGCTATCAGTTGGCGGCCAAGGCGGCATTAGATATTACAAGTTTATGGAGATAGCAAGTCGATAGGATTAACTATTTATAGTTTTTTAGCAATAACATATGCCAGGAGAAAATCATGTATTTTTGTGATACTTAGTTCATCCATGTTTTTCGTTCGTCAATCATTATTAAGGTAAAATATCCTATCGTCTAATATAGACTATGTTATTCATATTTCTTCTATTAAAAGTTAGTTTAACAAAATAATTAAGTACGGTCTCAGTTTCATTAGTAGTCAGAAAGGAAATCCTTAAGCTATTGTAATTATGTCTCCACATGCATAGGAATCAAACACTATAAAATTATTTATAATGTCTATTCCTTCCATGTTTAGTATATCTTAGTAAAACTTCATTGTGCTACACTGGAGAAATTATATTCGTAGTGTTCCTTACCAGAAGGCTTTTGCTGCATAAATGTTGTTTGCACATTAATGAGATATAAGCTACTTAGTTTTCTATTTGCAGAAATGACCTATATTTTATCAGTTGCTTTGATATTAGCTACGTCATCCCTTCTCTTTAATATCAAGTAAGAAAAATGCAAGAGGCCATTTGTTAAGTGTACTTTCTTCCTTATCCACATATCATTGGAAAATATACCATTATGTGGCTGCTTTTCGAACTAGACTTCTATGTTTTGTTGTTGCTAAATTGCTAAAATGCTATTATGCAAAAAAAAACTGATCAAATATTATAAGCCTAAATCTGCATCGTAATTCTGATCCCCCGTACAAGTCTGGTCTCCACTGGTGACTAGGATATTAAGCCCGCAGGCCCAAATATCTCCAACGAACTGGTGTTATTTCTATATTGTGATACTTTAGTTCTGAATACTGGAAACTTTTGTATGTTCTATCTACTTCAAAGTATTATGGAAGGGGAGAAATTGCACCACATTTTAAATTGGATACTAACCTCCTTTATAGCATTGTGTTCCTATGTTGTATGTGCTTAAAAGTTGGAAAAGATATCACACTGCTTCCATATAAAAGATTCACGCATCTTGATGGTTATTACACCAACGTACGCAGTGTTGCTAATCAGAATCTTCTTGAACCAAGTGTATTTTTCCTATGGATAAGCATCGGGAATTTTTTCATGCTTTGGAAATTATCGTACATCTTTTATTGATCAATATGATTCACTGCCACGTATTTTCTAATGATAGTCCGTGCAATTGGCATACATGAACATGTTTGATGTATTGATTTGTTTTGTTTTTCTCACTTGAGTCATAAACTGTTCTATTTTTGCATAAATTTTTCAAAAAGGGGTGCTTTATTTGTGCATAAAGAAAGATAAGGACTCTCTAAATCTTAATACATCTAACCATTGGTCTCAACATTGAAATTATACACCATCATCATGGTCACAATAAGGACAGTAAGGTTACCCATTACATCCTTCGTTAAACAATAAGAAAACTTCCGCCATAAAGTAACACTAATTTTATCACCCATGGATTCTTTAACCGAAAAGTGTGTCGAGATATTCCAGCTGGCATTCTCAATATGCTAGCCCGTGCGAATGCACGGGTTGACGACTAGTATGTATTAATCAACTTTGATCGTGTGACAACGCATCGTTCCACAATGTAGTGCCTATAGATTTTTTAAGAAGTCAAACTTTGCAAACTTCGACCAAGTTTGTAGAGAAAAATATTTATATCTACAATACAAAAATATATAATGCGAAACTACATCATATGATGAATCTAGTGATATATGTTTCGCACTCTAGATATAAATATTTTTCTCCACAAACTTGGTCAAAGTTTGTGAGGTTTGACTTTTCAAAAAATCTATAGGCACTACATTATGGAACGGAGGGAGTAGTTATTGCCACTGTATAATTTTTTGGACACCAGACAAACGGTGGAGTACTTATACGAAGAGAAGAGGCGCACGCACGCAGTCAGTCTCTCGCTGTCTCGGACACATGATAGTTACGTAAAGGCACCATTAACAAATAAACCCTGAAACCCTAGGTGCATGATTGCTGCATGCGCGGGTACCGGCTACGTGGTGGAGCGGACCTTTGTAGGAATAGTTAGCTCACGTGATAATTTGATCCGTAGGAGTTGATGGTCGGGGCCACAGGTGAACAACCTGGAGGTGGTGGCTCGCCAGTTGCCACAAATCGAGTAGCCACATTTAAAATATCATTTTTTAGCGGCGTAAGAGTTCCGATATTCAATGGCGCATTATAAGTACTAAGTAGTTTTTAGAATGATTGGTATGGAGCGAAAATGGAATTCATAACTACTACCTCCTTGGCGTATGGTTGTATGGGTTTATGTTGCGAGATGTTGAACCTGGTAGTTCTAGGGCAAATACTATGGTTTAGATGTTGGTTTTCAGTAATGAAAATCAGAAGGTGGAAACACTTCTTTGATTAAAAAAAACTACTACCTCCGTTCCAGTTTACTAGTCCCCATCGTAGTTTGGGTCAAAGTTTGTCCACGAATTTTACTTGTAAAATGTGAATGGAAAACAAAATTTTGTTATACCCAAACAAAAAGGGACTGGAGGGAGTGATTGCTCTAACATGGACGCGACCTCTCAGAGCGCAGGCATTGAACCGGCGCGCCGGCCAAGAGGGCCCCACTCGCTGCAGGCCCGGCTGAACACGCCTCCTCGCCACATGCAACCGGCTTTACACTGCCCCGCCTGCCTCAATTGAATCCGCGCGTGTGCCGGAAACACGTCCTTCCACGAGCCGGTCGGCATTTTAGAACACAAAAAATGACCAAAATATAATTAATTATGCATGGTCTTGACTTGTTGTGCTCGTAGTGGTAGCAGGAACTAGAGGTTTTTCTTTAATTATAACTCTCCTCACATTTTTTTGGCTTTGAAGTGAATCATGGTTGTGGACATTATCTACGAATGTGCAAATATCTATGAACATGAGTTTGATGTGGAAGTTGAACTTGGAATGTCGGGCTTGCACGTGAACTATACCATGTCCAATGCTTCGTCTATTATTGTTTGGAAAGTAATTGTTGTTATTACATGACCCAAAAAAATTATTTTGTGCCACAGTAGATGCACGTACATCACAACAGGCATGCTGCTATGTCTTGAGCTTGCGTTGGTTTTCCCCGAAGAGGAAGGGATAATGCAGCAGAGTAGCGTAAGTATTTCCCTCAGTTTTTTAGAACCAACGTATCAATCCAGTAGGAACCCACGCTCAAGTCCCTCGTACCTGCACAAAGCGATAGCTACCCGCAACCAACGCGATTAGGGGTTGTCAAGCCCTTCACAGTCACTTACGAGAGTGAGATCTGATAGATAGAATATTTTTGGTATTTTTGATATAAAGATGCAAAGTAAAAAGTAAAAGCAAATTAAATGGCAAAACAATATAAAAGTGATGGAGATTGATATGATGAGAATAGACCCGGGGGCCATAGGTTTCACTAGTGGCTTCTCTCGAGAGCATAAGTTTTCTACGATGGGTGAACAAATTACTGTTGAGCAATTGACAGAATTGAGCATAGTTATGAGAATATCTAGGCATGATCATGTATATAGGCATCACGTCCGTGACAAGTAGATCGAAACGATTCTGCATCTACTACTATTACTCCACTCATCGACCGCTATCCAGCATGCATCTAGAGTATTAAGTTAAAAACAGAGTAACGCTTTAAGCAAGATGACATGATGTAGAGAGATAAATTCATGCAATATGAAATAAACCCCATCTTGTTATCCTCGATGGCAACGATACAATACGTGTCTTGCTGCCCCTTCTGTCACTGGGAAAGAACACCGCAAGATCGAACCCAAAGCTAAGCACTTCTCCCATGGCAAGAACTACCAATCTAGTTGGCCAAACCAAACGGATAATTCGAAGAGACTTGCAAAGATAACCAATCATACATAAAAGAATTCAGAGAAGATTCAAATATTGTTCATAGATAGACTTGAACATAAACCCACAATTCATCGGTCTCAACAAACACACCGCAAAAGAAGAAGATTACATCGAATAGATCTCCACAAGAGAGGGGGAGAACATTGTATTGAGATCCAAAAAGAGAGAAGAAGCCATCTAGCTACTAACTATGGACCCGAAGGTCTGAGGTAAACTACTCACACTTCATCGGAGAGGCTATGATGATGTAGAAGCCCTCCGTGATGACGGCCCTCTCCTGCGGAGCTCCGGAACAGGCCCCAAGATGGGATCTCATGGATACAGAAAGTTGCGGCGGTGGAGTTATGTTTTTGGCTCCTGTTCTGATCGTTTGGGAGTACGTGGGTATATATAGGAGGAAGGAGTACGTCGATAGAGCACCGAGGGTCCCACGAGGCAGGGGGCGTGCCCTAGGGGGGGCTAACCTTTTGAGCACCTCTTTGCTTCCTTGCAGTAGGGTCCAAGTCTCCTGGATCACGTTCGGTGAGAAAATCACGTTCCCGAAGATTTTATTCCGTTTGGACTCCGTTTGATATTCCGTTTCTTCGAAACACTGAAATAGGCAAAAAACAACAATTCTGGGTTGGGCCTCCGGTTAATAGGTTAGTCCCAAAAATAATATAAAAGCGGAAAATAAAGCCCAATATAGTCCAAAACAGTAGATAATATAGCATGGAGCAATCAAAAATTATAGATACGTTGGAGACGTATTAGGCATCCCCAAGCTTAATTCCTGCTCGTCCTCGAGTAGGTAAATGATAAAAAGAGAATTTTTGATGCGGAGTGCTACTTGGCATAATTTCAATGCAGAATTTCTTAATTGTGGTATGGGTATTCAGATTAGAAAGATTCAAGACAAAAGTTCATATTGACATAAAGAATAATAACACTTCAAGCATGCTAATAAAGTAATTATGTCTTCTCAAAATAACATGGCCAAAGAAAGTTATCCCTGCAAAATCATATAGTCTGGCTATCCTCTATCTTCACCACACAAAGTATTCAAATCATGCACAACCCCGATGACAAGCCAAGCAATTGTTTCATACTCTAACTTTTTCGAAACTTTTTCAATCTTCACGCAATACATGAGCGTGAGCCATGGACATAGCACTATGTGGAATAGAAGGGTGGTTGTGGAGAAGACAAAAAGAGGGGAAGATAGTCTCACATCAACTACGCGTATCAACGGGCTATGGAGATGCCCATCAATAGATATCAATGTGAGTGAGTAGGGGTTGCCATGCAACAGATGCACTAGAGCTATAAGTATATGAAAGCTCATCAAAAGAAACTAAGTGGGTGTGCATCCAACTCGCTTGCTCACGAAGACCTAGGGCAATTTGAGGAAGCCCATCATTGGAATAAACAAGCCAAGTTCTATAATGAAAAATCCCCACTAGTATATGAAAGTGACATAACGAGAGACTCTCTATGATGAAGATCATGGTGCTACTTTGAAGCACAAGTGTGGTAAAAGGATAGTAACATTGTCCCTTCTCTCTTTTTCTCTCATTTATTTTTTTTATTTGGGCCTTTTCTCTTTTTTATGGCCTCTTTTTTTCGTCCGGAGTCTCATCCCGACTTATGGGGGAATCATAGTCTCCATCATCCTTTCCTACTTGGGACAATGCTCTAGAAAATGATGATCATCACACTTTTATTTTTCTTACAACTCAACAATTACAACTCGATACTTAGAACAAATATGACTCTACATGAATGCCTCCGGTGGTGTACGGGGATATGCAATGAATCAAGAGTGACATGTATGAAAGAATTATGAATGGTGGCTTTGCCACAAATACGATGCCAACTACTTGATCATGCTAGCTATATGACAATGATGGAGCGTGTCATAATAAACGGAATAGTGGAAAGTTGCATGGCAATATATCTCGGAATGGCTATGGAAATTCCATGATAGGTAGGTATGGTGGCTGTTTTGAGGAAGGTATATGGTGGGTGTATGATACCGGCGAAAGGTGCGTGGTATTAGAGAGGCTAGCGATGGTGGAAGGATGGGAAAAAGTGCATATAATCCATGGACTCAACATTAGTCATAAAGAACTCATATACTTATTGAAAAAATCTAGAAGTAATCAAAGCAAAGTATTACGTGCATGCTCCTAGGGGGATAGATTGGTAGGAAAAGACCATCACTCATCCCCGACTGCCACTCATAAGGAAGACAATCAATAAATAAATTATGCTCCGACTTCATCACATAACGGTTCACCATACGTGCATGCTACGGGAATCACAAACTTTAACACAAGTATTCTTTAAATTCACAACTACTAAACTAGCATAACTCTAATATTATCACCTCCATATCTCAAAACAATTATCATGCTTCAATCTTCTCTTAGTATTCAACGCACTCAAAAGAAAATTTCACATATCTTGAACACCAAGCATATTTATATTAAGCAAATTACCATGCTATTAAGACTTTCAAAATAATTTAAGTGAAGCATGAGAGATCAATAGTTTCTTTAAAACAAACCACCACCGTGCTCTAAAAGATCCAAGTAAAGCACATAGAGCAAAATTATAACGCTCAAAAGATATAAGTGAAGCACATAGAGCAAAACTACATAGCTCAAAAGATATAAGTGAAGCACATAGAGTATTCTATCAAAATTTAATTCATAGATGACTCTCTCAAAAGGTGTGTAAAGCAAGGATGATTGTGGCATACTAACAAACAAAGACACAAATAATACAAGACGCTCCAAGCAAAACACATATCATGTTGGTGAATAAAAATATAGCTCCAAGTAAATTACCGATGGAAGTGGACGAAAGAGGGGATGCCTTCCGGGGCATCCCCAAGCTTTGACTTTTTGGTGTCCTTGGATTATCTTGGGGTTTCCATGGGCATCCCCAAGCTTAGGCTCTTGCCACTCCTTGTTCCATAATCCATCAAAAGAACTCACCCAAAACTTGAAAACTTCACAACACAAAACTCAAAATAGAAAACTCGTGAGCTCCGTTAGCGAAAGAAAACAAAAGACCACTTCAAGGTACTGTAATGAACTCATTCTTTATTTGTATTGGTGTTAAAACTACTGTATTCCAACTTCTCTATGGATTATAAACTATTTTACTAGCCATAGATTCATCAAAATAAGCAAACAACACACGAAAAACAGAATCTGTCAAAAACAGACCAGTCTGTAGTAATCTGTAGCTAGCGCAAGATCTGGAACCCCAAAAATTCTAAAATAAATTTCTGTACGTGAGTAATTTATCTATTTATCATCTGCAAAAAAAATTAACTAAATATCACTCTTCAAATAAAAATGACAGCAGTTCTCGTGAGTGCTAAAGTTTCTGTTTTTTACAGCAAGATCAATAAGACTTTCCCCAAGTCTTCCCAACGGTTCTACTTGGCACAAACACTAATTAAACACAAAAAATACAACCAAAACAGAGGCTAAATAAATTATTTATTAAATAACAGCAAGGAAAAATATTGGGATGTCTCCCAACAAGCGCTTTTCTTTAAAGCCTTATAGCTAGGCATAATATTTCAATGATGCTCACATGAAAGACAAGAATTGAAGCACAAAGAGGGCATCATAAAACATGTGACAAACACATCTAAGTCTAACATAGTTCCTATGCATAGGCATCTTATAGGCAAACAAATTGTCAAGGCAAGCAAAAACTAGCATATGCAAGGAAGCGGAAAGAAACAATAGCAATCTCAACATAACGAGAGGTAATTTAGTAACATGAAGATTTCTACAACCATATTTTCCTTTCTCATAGTAATTACATGTAGGATCATAAGCAAATTCAACAAAATAGCTATCACATACAATATTTCAAACATGATCCACATGCATGCAAAGTTGACACTCTTTCAAAATAGTGGGATTAACATTAACTAAAGTCATGACTTCTCCAAACCCACTTTTATCAAGACTTTCATAAGATTGAACATTCTCCAAATATGTGGGATCTAAAGTTGACACTCTTCCAAACCCACTTTCAATAATATTTCAAACACTATTATCAATCTCATATTCATTATGGGGTTTAAATAAATTTTCAAGATCATAAGAAGAATAACCCCAATCATAATCATTGCAATCATGCTTTTTATTCAAAGATATATCATGAGTCACTTCATAAAGCACTTCATCACGATTTTCAGATTTACGGATTTCAGGCAAAAGCTTATAAAGATAATCTAGTGCATCAAAATCACTAGGAATTGGTTCATCATAATTGGATCCCTTAAAAAGATTGGCAAGCGGATGAGGATCCATAGATCTTAAGTTCTTTGTTTAGTAATAAATAAAGAACTATTCCAACCATACGAGCAAACAAAAAGCAAGCGGGCAGAAAGAGGCAAATAGAGAGGGAGGATACGGAGAGAGAGGGCGAATAAAACGGCAAGGGTGAATTGGGGGGAGAGGAAAACGAGAGGCAAATGGCAAATAATGTAATGCGAGAGATAGGGATTGTGATGGGTACTTGGTATGTTGACTTTTTGCGTAGACTCCCCGGCAACGGCGCCAGAAATCGCTCGTTGTCGGGAGTCAAATCTTGACTTGCGCGAACCTCCCCGGCAACGGCGCCAGAAATCCTTCTTGCTACGTCTTGAGCTTGCGTTGGTTTTCCCCGAAGAGGAAGAGATGATGCAGCAGAGTAGCGTAAGTATTTCCCTCAGTTTTTGAGAACCAAGGTATCAATCCAGTAGGAGCCCACGCTCAAGTCCCTCGTACCTGCGCAAAGCGATAGCTACCCGCAACCAACGCGATTAGGGGTTGTCAAGCCCTTCACGGTCAATTACGAGAGTGAGATCTGATAGATAGAATATTTTTGGTATTTTTGATATAAAGATGCAAAGTAAAAAGTAAAAGCAAAGTAAATGGCAAAACAATATAAAAGTGATGGAGATTGATATGATGAGAATAGACCCGGGGGCCATAGGTTTCACTAGTGGCTTCTCTCGAGAGCATAAGTTTTCTACGGTGGGTGAACAAATTACTGTTGAGCAATTGACAGAATTGAGCATAGTTATGAGAATATCTAGGCATGATCATGTATATAGGCATCACGTCCGTGACAAGTAGATCAAAATGATTCTGCATCTACTACTATTACTCCACTCATCGACCGCTATCCAGCATGCATCTAGAGTATTAAGTTAAAAACAGAGTAATGCTTTAAGCAAGATGACATGATGTAGAGAGATAAATTCATGCAATATGAAATAAACCCCATCTTGTTATCCTCGATGGCAATGATACAATACGTGTCTTGCTGCCCCTTCTGTCAATGGGAAAGAACACCGCAAGATCGAACCCAAAGCTAAGCACTTCTCCCATGGCAAGAACTACCAATCTAGTTGACCAAACCAAACGGATAATTCGAAGAGACTTGCAAAGATAACCAATCATACATAAAAGAATTCAGAGAAGATTCAAATATTGTTCATAGATAGACTTGATCATAAACCCACAATTCATCGGTCTCAACAAACACACTGCAAAAGAAGAATATTACATCGAATAGATCTCCACAGGAGAGGGGGAGAACATTGTATTGAGATCCAAAAAGAGAGAAGAAGCCATCTAGCTACTAACTATGGACCTGAAGGTCTGAGGTAAACTACTCACACTTCATCGAAGAGGCTATGATGATGTAGAAGCCCTCCGTGATGACGGCCCTCTCCGGCGGAGCTCCGGAATAGGCCCCAAGATGGGATCTCGTGGATACAGAAAGTTGCGGCGGTGGAATTAGGTTTTTGGCACCTGTTCTGATCGTTTGGGGGTACGTGGGTATATATAGGAGGAAGGAGTATGTCGGTGGAGCACCGAGGGTCCCACAAGGCAGGGGCGCGCCCCCTACCCTCGTGAGCACCTCTTTGCTTCCTTGCAGTAGGGTCCAAGTCTCCTGGATCATGTTCGGTGAGAAAATCACGTTCCCGAAGATTTTATTCCGTTTGCACTCCGTTTGATATTCAGTTTCTTCGAAACACTGAAATAGGCAAAAAAACAGCAATTCTAGGCTGGGCCTCCGGTTAATAGGTTAGTCCCAAAAATAATATAAAAGTGGAAAATAAAGCCCAATATAGTCCAAAACAGTAGATAATATAGCATGGAGCAATCAAAAATTATAGATACGTTGGAGACGTATCACATGCTGACTGGATAAACATTTGAACCTAGCTATTATGAAGGAAATTTTGTATTGAGAACAGTTTTAGATATCAGGAGACGCCTAGCCTGCTCTACCTCTGCTAGCTTATTTCTGGCTTCTTCCATCTCTTCTTTGGCTTGGGTGAAGAGAGCATCTAATTGCTCTTTTCGCTTCTTCAGGAACTCAGCTACATTCTCAAGGGCTGCTGCACGCTTTCTTTTAGCCTTTACTAGAGCCATGAGGACACCAACAGCTGATGAATCCACCTGGCTTGTGTGTAATCCAGCATCATCTGGGAATTTGCACCTTGTGTCTAATCCCGCATCATTAGGGAACTGACACCTTGTGTGTAATCCAGCCTCATTTTGGAAACATGATCTCGAGGTTGACCATACTTCCCTCCTTGCAGGAACTACATCCTGACATGAAATTACTTCTTTTTTAGATCAATACTCAGAGCAACTCGGATCCATTTAGTAGAAGCCAGATAAACAAGACTCGCAGAAGTGAATTCAAAAGGAAAAATATAAAAACAGACTACAAGGTGAGAACACCCACTTCCTACATCAAGCTAAAAATGAAAGCATTAGGACGATTAAGACTCTTCTTATTACACATCGAAGAACACGAGGCTAAGAGAAATAGAAACTACAACATATACACATCAAAGAACACAAGGCTAAACGAAAGTAATTGAAAGGGTGTTACTTACCAAAGCTCGTTTTACAAGTTTGGTGCAGCTCCTCTTTAACTTGCCACACTCCTCGAACATGTCCTCAATATCCTGTGTTTGGTCTTCATTGCTCCTCTGCATGTTCGCACTCGTGGTTTTAAAATCTCAACATGGCAGGAAAAATATATTACTAGTAATACTCACGCATCTTGTGGGAAAACATTAAAGCACTCGTCTGCCATGTTAGAGCATATCCAATAGAAGAGCAACACGCGGCACTTTAAAAAAGCGTTTACAGTGCTGAGATCGAGAAGTAGAGATAGAGAGTAGAGACTAGAGAGTAGAGGATAGTTCTCAGCATAGATATAGCATAGATAGATAAAAAAATAGATAGTTCAACTACTCCTCGTCGTCCGACTCCTCCTCGGTGATGTCCTCCTCCGACGTCTCAATGTAGGCGTGAATATGTTGATCGTTGTCGGATTCCCAGGGTGACGCTACTCCTAGCCTCATGTTGAATTGAGCGTCTGCTTTTTGCGTACGCTTGTCCTCGCGATAGGCGGCTCGCTCCACCCTATTCTTCTCCCTCTCCACCCTCCTTTGCGCATAGAACTCGTGCTCGTTGATGATGTCCTGCGGGAAGCGTTGGCGCCACAACGCTATGGCTTCCTCGTCCATCTCGGCGATGCTGAGATGGTGCTCCCTGAAAGTGCAATCATGCCCTTAATCTTATTTTGATGATTGATGACAACATGCATATACGGGACTAATCATGTTTATCAAGTATATCTCAGGATTATGTCTCAAAGGCCGTGTGTGGATCATGACTAGGGACAAATTCATGTAACTCAAGATCGGAGATACAAGACAATAGCGTTGGCTTTGTTTACGGTTTGTTCTTGAGTATAGGGATCCCGCACTATTAAGAGGGGGTCGTTGGATCTAGTGAAAGATTTGCTCAAAACCCACCAACTCCATTTTTCACCGGGCGTCCGGTACGCTACGGACGTCCGATCCCTCTCAGCTGTCCGGACGTCCGGCTCTCGATGGTCGTCTGGTGTTTCTTCACAGAACGATATTCACGGATGTCCGAGCTTCTCCCGACGTCCAATCGCCGGATGTCCGTTTTCCTCCGGAGGTCCGACAATTTCTCAACAGAACATTTTTTACGGATATTCGGTCATCTACGGACGTCTGGTCACCGGACGACCGAAACGTCTCGAACGTCTGTTGGTTGAGTGATGATTCGTGGCATGTGGTTCTCCAGCGTTCGGACGACCGTTGTATTTTGGACGTCCGGACCTATCTGTGCCACCGGACGTCCGGTCCTGTCCGGACGTCAGACGTTACCTATGCACTTGAGTTTCTCAAACGGTTACTTTTCCACTTTCACTATATATAGCCTTCTCCCCCCTCACGGGATAAGGTTGACCATTCACTTTGAGCTTGCTAAGAACACATTTCACTCTCTCTCTCTCACTCCTCCACACCAAACCTTATATCCCCAAGGGATTTGAGAGCATTTGAGAGAAGTTGTCCGATCAAGTGATAGATCCACTCCTTCCCCTCCTTTGCACCAAAGGAATTCGTGATTTGAGCAAGTCTTGAGCTTTTTCCCTTCGTTCTTGTTACTCTTGGAGGTTGGAGACTCCTAGGCGATAGGAGTCTTTCGGAGAGGAATCGACCATTGTGATTACCCCCGAAAAAGTTTGTGAGGGTTTGGAGACCACCCCAAGGTCTACCACTAGTGGTTGAGAAATGCCTCTGTGGTGTTGTCTCAAAGGGAGAATAGGGTGAGCCTTCGTGGCATTGGTGTGCCTTTGTGGTAACATCCACCTCTCTAACGGTAACGTAGCTTCCCTCCAAGGAAGTGAACATCGGCATACATCCTTGTCTCCCGGAGTTGCGGTTATTTCTAACCCTAACTCTTTACTTGTGGTTACTTGTCTCTTAGCACTTACTTATATCATACTATGATTACTTACTTACATACTTGTGTTACTTGTTTATCTTGCTTAGCTCTTAGCATCATACTTGCAATTGTTAATCTCAATTTCATATTGCGCATTATTGCCTAAAATTGCTAAGTAACAATTAAAATTTGTAAGTGTACCTATTCACCCCCCCTCCCCTCTAGGTCCATCTCGATCCTTTCAATTGGTATCAGAGCCTCGTGCTCTATTCTTGTGGCTTAACCGCCCTAGAGCGAGATGAACCCCGATGGGACTCCCGTTGTTGCAGATCCTAAGAATACGGGTGCGGCTTCCACGAAAGCCAAGTCCTTCACTTCAGAGGATCCAGAATGATCTCTTGCTAAGCAAAAGGAGGAGCATGATGCCTCTCTTGAGGCCTTGGTCCAAATGAGGCTAGCCACACTAACCACGATGCTTGCACCACTTTCTGGTGGTGCGGCCTCGAGGCCAGCTGTGCCTACTCCTTCAATTGGCCAACAACCTCCTAGCAATGAACACTCCAGTGCTCCTTGGCTTTATGCAAGACCTCAAATAGAGAAACCTAAGTATAACCCTCAAGGCAAACCTCCTTTACTTGATGAAACTACCAATTTTGCTTTGTGGAGAGTTCCTATGTAGGATCATGTTCGATATGGAAATGATGAGATATTGGAGATCTTGGAGTATGGCCACCAAGCTGTTGACCCAAAGAATCTTACACCAAGAGAGATATATGACAAGAATCTCAACGACACAGCAACCATGTGCATAAGAAGAGGTATGACCAACAAGCAAAGGAGACCATACATACATATCACAAGTGCCAAGGAATTATGGGATACCATTGTGAGAACCAAGACGGTACCTCCACTCTCCGGCTTGCTCAATATGAAATTGCCAAGGGGCAATTGCAAAACTTTTGTATGCAGAAAGGTGAAACTCCCAAGCAACTTCTTGAGCATCTCATGACTCTCACCGTCGACATCGAGTCATGTGAATGTGACAAGACACAAGATGGATTCAACTTGACTAAGAGATTTCTCGTGGATAAGTTGCTTCACGCTCTTGCTCCGTATCATCATCAAATGGTGTGGGACATAAGACAACACCATGGATTCAAGGAAATGACTCCGGATGACATCATATCCACCTTCCAACTATTTGAAGAGTCAAAGGCAAATGCTACAAAACATCTTGCCATGCATGGTACCTCAACATCAAAAATCAATCTTGCATTGAAGGCCAAGCATGTATGTGAAGAAGAGCAAAGTGAAGAAGAAGAAGAAGAAGAAGAAGAAGAAGATGATGATGATGATGATGATGGTGATGAGATTGAATCTGATGAGGTCCCTTCATATGAAGACATGGCTCTCTTTGTCAAGAAGTTTAGCACAGGAAAATTCAAAGGAAGATTCCAGAATAAGAAAGTGAGAAAATGTTATAGCTGTGAAGAAACCAATCACTTATCCAATGAGTGTCCTTATGAGAAGAGAGAAGATAAACCAAGATTTCCCAAGACCTTTCCCAAAAAGAAGTTGCCAAATCCTTTGAACTCCAAGCTCAAGAAGAGAGATGGGAAAGCAATGGTTGCTCAAGAAGATTCTGATCCAGATGATGTTAGTGGTGTTGCCGGAGTTGCTCAAGATTCTCAAAACACGTTGAGGCTAGTCAACAAGAGTGGTGATGTTGTCACCTACAACTATATGAAGGACTACAAGGGCAACGCTCACAAGTGCCTAATGGCAAAGGCCATGGTAGAAGATGGAGAGGACCAAAGCTCTCTCGACAAGGTCATGGTACCTCCACGATCAAATCCTCCTATTTTCACTCCTCCTACTCCTAGTGATGAGTATCTTGATGCGGAGGATAGTCATGAGGATGATGATATAGATGATCCCATGCTTGTTAAACTAAATAAGTTCATGTGCTCCCTCAAAGGAAAGAAGCTCACTATGTTTCGTATGCTTATGGAGATGGTGAGTAAGCACACCATCACCATTAAAGAACTCGAAACCCTCGTCACCGAGGAAAAGGAAAAATATGAAATCCTTGAGCGGAAAGTCCAATATGAGGAAGCACGAAATTATGAACTATGCTTGAAAATTGGTACAAACATTTATGATCATACTAAATATCTTGCCTCCTTGAAAAAAGCTATTGACTCTTGCGAAGAGTTGATGAATGATAAAAGTAAGCTGGTGAAGTCTAATGCTTCTCTCTCTAAGGATTGTGAGCTCCTATCCATGTCCCTCAAGACTAAGGAAGAAGAGCTCACCCTTCTTACAAAGAGTTTTGAGACTCTCAAGCTTACTTATCTTGAAACTCTAGCCAAGGCTTACTCTTCTCCTATTATCAATGTTGATACTTGTACTACTAACTCTAGTAGTGATTTAGCATCTATTCTTGAGGAGAATCGCTTTCTTAAGTCTCAAATCGAGAAAGGTCTCATGACATGTGCTCAAGGGCAAAAGAACCTTAATGAGGTATTGAGCCAACACAATGAGGTATTTTCCAAAGAGGGGCTCGGGTTTGACCCAAGCACAAGCAAGAAGAAGACGTCCTCTCAAAAGTGCGCCACCCCTCTAAAAGAAACTTTTGTACAAGAAGTGCACAAGGAGAAAGGTAATGTTGTTGGTGGGAAGGCCACAAGGGGCATGCCCACTCTCAACAAGCCAAAAGAGTTCATGCCTCCCTCCTATGTACTTCGTAAGACCAAGGATCGAGAAGTTTATGCAAAGTTTGTTGGTCCTCGAAATGCATTATGTTTCTATACTATTTGGGTCCCTAAGACCCTTATGACTAACCTGAGAGGTCCCATTGCAAAATGGGTGCCTCTAACCAAGCCATACTTGTGTGTAGGTTGCCTTCTCCAGTGGAGTAAAATGGGTAATTGATAGTGGATGTACCAATCATATGAACGGAGATAGCAAATTACTCTACGATTTCATGGAAGCTATTCAACCATTTATGAGCATTATGTTTGGTGGAGGATCAAAAGGACAGGTACTCGGGTTGGGCAAGGTGGCCATCACAAATGACATGTCTCTTGCAAATGTCATGCTTGTCCAATCCCTTAAATACCATTTACTTTCTCTTTGCCAATTGGCTTCTGTTGGTTATGATACACTCTTTGGACTAACGGATGTGAAAGTTTTTAAGAGAGATACTCTCGAAGTGGCCTTTGTTGGAGAGTTGGATGGCAACCTTTACACGGTTGATTTCTCGAAAGAGAGCACATTCCATGCAACTTGTCTAATGGCCAAGGCTGACAAGGGGTGGCTATGGCATCGCCGGCTAGCCCATGTCGGCATGAGAAATCTTCAAGATGTCTTAAAGGGTAATCACATCCTTGGACTAATCAATGTCTCTTTTGAGAAAGATCGTGTGTGTAGTGCATGCATAGCCAGGAAGCAACATCAATCAAAGCATCCGCCCAAGAATATTGTGTCTACTTCAAGGCCTTTGGAGCTCCTTCATGTGGATCTCTTTGGGCCTCCTTCATGGGATAGTCTTGGTGGGAAAAAGTATGGGCTTGTCATTGTTGATGATTATTCAAGATATACATGGGTCTTCTTCCTCAAGTCCAAGGACGAAACGAAGATCACCTTCATTGATTTTGCCAAGCAAGCACAACGCAAGTTTGTCAAAGAAATCTTAGCAATAAGAAGTGATAATGGCTCTAAGTTCAAGAACTACACCTTGGAAGAATTTCTTAGTGATGAAGGGATTGAGCATCAATTTTCAGCACCATACACTCCCCAACAAAATGGTGTAGCAGAAATGAAGAACCGCACACTTGTGGAGATGGCAAGGTCCATGTTGGATGAATACAAGTCACCACATAGTTTTTGGGCCGAGGCTGTCAACACCGCATGCCATGCATCAAACCAGCTCTTCCTCCGCACTATATTGAAAAAGACTCCATATGAGCTCCTAACCGGGAACAAGCCAAATGCCAAGTACTTTCGTGTATTTGGGTGCGAATGTTTCATCCTCAACAAAAGAAAACGGTTACGAAAATTTTAATCCAAAAGCATTGAGGGCATATTTGTTGGCTATGGATCAAACTCTCACGCATATAGTGGTGTTTGATGAATTTAATGGTTCCCATGGGGAGCAAGTTGATCTAAGTGATGTAGGTGAAGAAGATTCTTCCCAAGATATCTTGACCATAGGTGTTGGTGCACTTCTTCCAATGGAACAAGAACCTCATGATGATGAAGAAGAAGATGGAAGCTTCACGCATCATCAAACATCTTCAACACCCATACCACCACAAGCTCATGTTGCTCAACCAATGCTTATAGACCAAGTACAAGATGATGATCAAGTTGCTTTCCATGATAATCATCAAGAACAAGATCATCCTCAAGGGCAAGAACAAGAAAGTGCAATCATTAATGATGAACCTCAACAAATGCACGATGAAGAAGAAGATCTTCCACCACACATTAATGATCCTTATGTTAAGGACGTGGATGATGGGCATGAAGTTGAACCTCGTGAAACTCTTACCTCCATCATGCCTCGAGTGGCCGATCGTGTTGATGTTGACAAAATTCTCACCGGCATATCGGAAGGTAGAGTCACTCGTAAACAATTGACAAACTTCTGTGCTCACTTCCTGTTTGTGTCTAGTGTTGAGCCTCTCAAGGTACAAGAGGCATTCATGGACAACGATTGGCTCGTTGTGATGCAACAAGAGTTGAACAGTTTTGAACGCATTCAAGTATGGTCATTAGTCAAGAGGCCAACTACCAAGCACAACATCATTGGGACAAAATGGATTTTCAATAACAAGCAAGATGAGAATGGTGTAATCATCCGAAACAAGGCAAGGTTAGTGGCACAAGGGTACTCACAAGTTGAAGGTTTGGACTTTGGTGAGACCTTTGCCCCCGTTGCCCGTCTTGAATCCATTCGCATCTTACTTGCTTATGCCACTTTCAGTGGTTTTACATTACATCAAATGGATGTGAAGAGTGCTTTCCTTAATGGTCCTCTACAAGAAGAAGTATATGTCTCACAACCACGTGGGTTCGTTGATCCCGATCACAAAGACTATGTGTATAAACTTCATAAAGCTTTGTATGGCCTCAAACAAGCACCTCGTGCTTGGTATGATCATCTTAAGAAGATTTTACTTGATGATGGTTTTGTGAGAGGGGTGATCGATCCCACTCTTTTTACTAAGAGAGACAAGGGTGATTTGATCTTATGCCAAATCTATGTAGATGATATCATTTTTGGTTCTCCTAACATTCATTTGTGCAAGAAGTTTGCGGCTTCAATGACCAAGAATTTTGAAATGTGACTCAATGCGGATTTGAAGTTCTTCCTCGGATTTCAAATTCAACAATTTCAAGAAGGAATTTTCTTGTCTCAAGCAAAATACCTCAAGGATTCCTAGAGAAGTTTGCATGTCTGCTAGTCCATGTAAGACACCCATGCCAACCAAAATTGCACTCACTGAAGACACAAATGGTATTCCATTTGACCCATCTATTTACCACTCTATGATTGGTTCATTGCTTTATCTTTGTGCATCTAGACCAGACATCATGTTTAGTGTATGCATGTGTGCTAGATTTCAAGCTTCCCCTGGGGAAAGTCATCATAAGGCGGTTAAGCATATTCTTAGATACCTTGTTCACACCCCAAAGTTTCTCACTCATGCACGATCATTTGCACATTCAGACCTCTCTATGTCTCTATCACACGCACACCATCTCCACATTGCCCCTCTACCACAACACACATATGGACACATACACACGTTCTCTCTCAGTCACACACACAAAATCAGTATTAGAAAAACTAGGGCGCACCTAAAACGTCCAAATCAAAATAAACACGAACTGGAGCTAAATTCAAATATATGGAAATATTGTAGCGTCAAGAACTTTTCGAGGAAAAAAAGTTGAGTAATATTCGGGGATTGTTTTCACACACACAAAAAGGTTCGGTGGATGTCCTTCGAGTGCGACATGGTGACGCACCATTCGATCGACCACGCTGCCGTGGTTCATGCGCTTGCACAAGATTCCGTATCATGGTTGTGGTAACTAATATAAGCACTGCCTCAGTCTAATGTTTACGTGTACTAGTACGGTTTTCTTTTAAGTTTGACCAACCCTATATAAAACTAAACTAAGCTCCCATATGCGCACTCATCAATATGCCGCCACCGCCGTTGCACATGCCACCGCCCGCCTGCTCCGGCCAACAATTTCTCGCCCATCATCGCCGTGTCGCCGCCAGCCCTGTGCCATGAAGCCGAAGGCTTGCACGCTCACGTCGTCTGCAGTCCCCCCTCGCGATGCCGCTGCGCTGCCAAGCACACGAGTAGCTGGTGGAGCCGCGTCTATTCACGCAGCATACGAAGAGGAGGACGAGGGCGTGCTCTAGCACGCCGGCGAGGAGGAACTAGCATGTCATTTTCGTCTCCGCCCGCGCGGAGGAAGCGCACATGGTGGCCGTCGCGGCGGAAGCCAGTCGTGTCGGGATGTGGGGTTCCGGCAAACCCTTAAGGTTCGAACACTGGGGTGCGCGTGAATTCTTTCCCTCCAACCGATCTATGCTCTAGCTCGCTAAGATCTTGCGGACGAACTCGACGAACTCACAACACAGTGGAACACGGGGTTTATACTGGTTCGGGCCACCGTTGTGGTGTAATACCCTACTCCAGTGTGGTGGTGGTGGATTACCTCTTGGGCTGATGATGAACCATACAAGGGAAGAACGGCCTCCTGAGGTTGAGGCGTTCTTGAGCTCGGTGAGCTTGCGTGTGTGGGGGTGGTCTCTCTTTTCTAGCTAAGATGATGTCCCTCCTCTCCACTATGGTGGCTAGTCCTATTTATAGAGGCCCTGGTCCTCTTCCCAAATATTGAGCGGGAAGGGAGCCAACAATGGCAGGCTAATTTGAAGGGGGACAGCTAGTACAAGCTATCCTGACAAAAGTAGTCTTCGCCTGCACAAAGTTCTGGTGGTGACGCTGTTCTGGGCTCCACGATGACCTCCGTCTTGCAGTCCATGGTCTTGGTCTTGTTGCACCGAAATGGCAACCTTTGCCTGAGGCCTCGGTACTCCGCGACTGCGCTTGCCCCCTTTGCACCAAAGAGGAAACAAGGACGCTGTGTGCGCTGGCGCCCGCCTGGTGTCGATCGTCACGGCTCACGTCACGAGAGCTTCGTGAGGTTTGTCTCGCCTTGATATCTCCGCTCCTCGTGAGCCTGCCTAGCTAGGCCACTCCAGAGGAGGTCTTGCGTCGTCCACCTCGCGAGCCTTGGCCCCTCGCGAGGGTCTTGGGCACTTTGTTGGTGAAGATGGGCCGTACGGCCTGCTGGCTCAGCCACGCCGCGGGCCGCAGGCAGGCAAGTCTGGGGACCCCCGTTCCCAGAACGCCGACAGTAGCCCCCGGGCCCAAGGTGCGCTCAGGATTGGCTTCGCGGCGAAGCCAAGGGTCAAGTTCGGAGCACCGCGGGCCCCAAAAGCCTGCAACCTCGGTTGACGCCTGGAGGTTGATTGGACGTGAGCATCTCCGCTTCCCCACGCTGCCTTGACGACTGCACGACTGGAAAAGTCCCTGTGACATGCAAGGGAAACCATCATTACCTGCGATCGTGGGAGACGTCGGTTGGCCTTCTCTTGCTATAAATGGGGAGGGGGCGGAGCCCCCGTTGCCCATCTCTTCCTTGCTTGCTTCCTCCTTCTTGCTCCATTGCTTGCAGTGCCTCCGATGGCGCCTCAAAGGAAGTTCTCTGCCGCCGAGAAGGGAAAGGCCCCTCGCGAGGGACCTGGTTCCCCGGTGCCCAAGCGCGGTCGCGGCCGCCCGCGCAAGCACGCTGCGACCCCCGCCGTGGCCCACCATCGAGGCGGCGCCTCGGCACGTGGAGGGGGCCGTCCTAACCGTGGAGGTCTAGTTGACGGGGGGAGGCGCGCGATGGTGGCGAGGCCTCCCCGCCCGCACTTCCATTCAGGGGAGGCGTCGCCGGAGTTCGTTGTTTGGTCAGAAAACCAGGCCGGCAACTGGCTCCAGCTTCCGTGCTTCCTTGTCGATGAGCTGCCGGCCCCTGGTCCAGGGGGGCTCTGGTTGCAGGCGGATGGTTGCTGCAGCAAGGCCTCCTGGGTCGCTGTCGAGACTTCTATCGCGGGCAACATAGCCCTGGCCAGCGGCTGGCAGACGTTTGCCCGCGCGCGTGGCCTGGGCAGGCAGTGCATGCTCCACTTCAAGTATGACGGCGGGTCGACCCTCTATGTGAGGGTGTTCGGGAAAGATGACCGCCGCGCCGGGTGCTGCCCCGAGACGCACGACGGTGAGGAGGTGCTCGGTCTTGGCGATGGTCGTGACGAGGGTGAGGGCGAGCCTACCCTCAGCGATGATCGCATCTCTTCCAACTACGGCGGCTCTCCCTCCTGCTACAGCTCCAGCAGCAGTGGCTACGATCAGCCGCCGCGCTCGCTTCGAAGGAGGCAGCGGGTCATCTTGTCGCCACGCCTCCGTGAAGCGCGAGGAGGGGTCTGGCTAGGCTTGGGCATCGCTAAGGGCCTGCCCCCCGGATTGCTGAAATGTCGCTTGTTTGGCTTTTTCCTTTCTTTTCCTACACCAGAAAATGAAATCGGTATGGGCCCAGAGGGGCGTGTATCGAACTATGGCTCTTGGTTAATGCAACGTGCATGTTATTCCCATGCCATGCTGTTATTTTGCGCAGAGATAACCTGACCTGGCGTGTTTGGGACGCCCCTTCCTTCACGAGATATCTGTGTTTGCTCAGGAACTACAAGTATTTGTTAGGGGGTGTGCTAGAGGATTTTGCCGTTCACCCGAACCTTGACTTGGCGCTTTGCATCGCGGTACCCGTGGGGCACGGATTTAGGAGACTTGCACCAGCTTCCAGGCTCGAACGAGGGTGACTCGCGAGAAGGCAGAGAGAAGGAAAAGCTCGCGAGGGCACCTGCCTAGCCCCCTCGCGAGGTATGCGAGAGAGAGATCACGGGTAAACCAGAGCTGAAGAACGCGGTAAAAGGCGAAGGAACCAAATCAGCAAGGAACACCAAAGGCAAACTCGATTAAGGAAAAGCAAGCCAACTACGGAAAGCAAATGAAAAGCCGCGTCCGGCACCTAATCTAGTCTTCAAGTCTTCTCACCAGCGCGGAGCTAAGTGTTGTCCACTAGGCGTGGGAGGGAGCCCCAGGGCCTGAGGACGGCGCTCCTGAGACTCCGGGGCGTGTACAGCCCCAACTCATTATTATGTGAGAGTGTCACGGGCGGCGATTCTTCACAAGCACCGGGCCTTGCTTCATAGGCTCTGGGCCTTTCTTCACAGGCTCTGGGCCTTGCTTCACAGGCTCTGGGCCTTTCTTCATAGGCTCTGGGCGTTGCTTCACAGGCACTGGGCCTTGCCTCACAGGCTCTGGGCCTTGCTTCATGGGTAGAACTTCCGGAGGTGCTGGATGTTCCAGGCGTTTAGGATAGGTGTCCCCTCTTGCGTCTCCAAGCGCACGGCGCCAGGCCTGGAGATGTGGACGACCCTGAACGGGCCCTCCCACATGGGTGAGAGCTTGTGCAAGCCTTCCTTGGAGAGGACCCGCCTCAGGACCAGGTCACCCGTCTCGAGTGTCCTGGAGCGAATGTTGCGGCAGTGGTAGCGCCGCAGTGCTTGCTGGTACCTTCCCGCCCTTAATGCAGCTTCGTGACGACGTTCCTCCCCCAGCACGAGATCCACCCCTCGCATGGCGTCCTGCTATGTTTCGTCGAACGCCAAGACCACACGTGGAGCGATGCCTGACCTTGTGAGGGAGGACTGCTTCAGCTCCGTAGACGAGGAAGAACGGAGTCTCGCCCGTTGGCTTGGTAGCAGTGGTGCGGATGGACCACAGCACGGACTGGAGCTTGTCGTGCCAGCCCCTGCTGCAGGCCTCCAGCTTCTTCTTGAAGGTCCTAGTCTTGAGGCCCCTCAGGACCTCAGCGTTGGCGCGCTCGGCCTAACCATTGCTCCTGGGGTGGGCTACCGAAGCGTAGCAGATCTGCGTTCCAAGGTTAGCACAGTAGGTTTTAAAGAGGTTACTAGTAAACTGCGAGCCGTTATCTGTGATAATGCGGCTGGGGACCCCGAAGTGGCTCACGAGGCCCTTGATGAACTTGACAGCAGAGCCAGTTGGAATGGTTCGGACGGCTTCCAACTCTGCCCACTTGGTGAACTTATCAATGGCGACGTAGAGATAGCGGTAGCCCCCTGGCGCTCGTGGGAACGAGCCTAAGATGTCTAGCCCCCAGACTGCGAACGGCCACGTGAGCGGGATGTTTTGGAGGCCCTGAGCTGGCTGGTGGATTTGCTTGGCGTGGAATTGGCAAGTTTCGCAGGTCTTCACCAGCTCAGCTGCATCGTTGAGTGTTGTAGGCCAATAGAATCCGCTACGGAAGGCCTTGCCGACGAGGGTCCATGATGACGAGTGATGTCCACAGTCCCCACCGTGTATGTCAGTCAGCAGATCCCTCCCTTGATCACTGGAGATGCAGCGCAGCGTGACGTCGTTTCCTGTACAACTCGTCGTCTTGAATGCAGTATGCCGTGGCATGTCGGGACACGCGCTCCGCGTCCTCTTCTTTCTTCGGCAGTATCCCATGCATCAGGTACTCCCTGAACTCCTTGGTACAACACTCCTCCTAGGGCTCGAGCGTCAAGAGCAACCGAGCTCCTGAGGTTGGGCCGCAATCTGGGGCTCCCGAGGCCGAGGGCTGACGGAGCTCCTCCCGAGGCTAAGTCGTGCTTGAAAGCGGCGTAGCTGACGGCTTGAAGAGCCGCTCTTCGAAGACGCCGGGCTCTTGCGGTTGCCGCTTGGATGCTCTATTTGCAATGTCGTCGGCTGCCTTGTTGGTGCCCCGGGGCACGTGCTGCAGCTCCAAGCCTGCGAACTGCTTTTCCATTTTGCGCACCTCAGCAAGGTAGGCCTCCATGTGCTCGTCCTTTGGCTCGTACACTTTGTTGGAGAAGTTGACGAGGAGCTGCGAGTTGCCCTTGACGGTAAGGCGCCTCACCCCCATAGCCGCCGCAGCCTTCAGGCTGTCTATGAGGCCCTCGTATTCTGCGATATTGTTGGAGACCTTCTCGCTGTGCTGAAAGCAGAGTTGCACGGCGTAGCAAAGCTTGTCCTGAGTGGGCGAGATGAGCACTGCTCCAGCCCCCGCGCCCTGGTGCGCAAAGGCGCCATCAAAATACATGACCCAGCCATCTGGCGCCTCTCTTCCTGGGGAGGTGGACCAGTCTTCCCCTTCCTCAAGAGCCGGGGCATCTGTCCATTCTACCGCAAAATCGGCGAGCGCGGCTCCCTTGATGACCTGGTGGTGCTAAACTCCAGCTGAAATGCTTGCAGCTCGATGTTCCATTCAGCGACCCTTCCAGCTGAGTTTGGGCTCCTGAGTATCCTCTCCAACGGGTAAGACGAGATGACCTTGATGCGGTGCCCCTGGAAGTAGTGCTGTAGCTTGCGCGAGGCCACCGAAAGCGCGAGCAGGAGCTTCTGCAGCATGGGGTAGCGCGCCCTCGCGTCTCGCAGTCCAGTGTTGACGAAGTACACCGGGTGCTCGACGAGGGCCGGTACACTATTGAGGCTCGGGTCCTGCCCAGATTGTGGCATATCCTGAGGTGATGGGTCTCCTGAGACCTGAACGCCCTCAGGGGCTTCCGCGATGTTGCTCTGCTGAGCTAGGTCCTCCGCCGCTGATGGCTTTGCTGCACCTCTCTGGCCCGGTGCCGCATCAGCTCTACCCTTGTCTTGACGCTCCTCCCGAACCGCCACCAGCGCCGCGCTGGCGGAGTACGGAGTGGCAGCAAGGTAGAGCAAAAGAGGCTCAAGAGGCCGTGGTGCCACCATCACCGGGGGGCTGGTGAGGTATTTCTTGAGGTCTCGAAAGGCCTGGTCGGCCTCCGGGGTCCACTCGAAGGGGCCTTTCTTCTTCATGAGCTTAAAGAAGGGCAAAGCGCGCTCGCCTAGCTTAGAGATGAAACTCCCTAACGCGGTCACCAGTCCTACCAGCTTTTGCATCTCCTTGAGGGTCTGTGGTGGGCTCATGTCTTCGATGGACTTGATCTTTTCCGGGTTCGCCTCGATCCCTCTTTGGGATACGAGAAACCCTAGCAACTTGCCGGATGGGACGCCAAACACACACTTCTCCGGGTTAAGCCTCAGGTTCACTTGGCACAAGCTCTCGAAGGTCTCCTCCAGGTCTTGAATCAACGTCCCCGCCTCGTGAGATTTTACCACTATGTCATCAACGTAGTCCTCTGTGTTCCTGCCGAGCTGCCGCCCCAAGGCGATGTGCATCAGCCACTGAAAGGTTGCACCCGCGTTGCGAAGGCCGAAAGGCATGCAGGTGTAGCAGTACACCCCACATGGTGTCAAGAAGGCCGTCTTCTCCACATCCTCCATCGCATCTTGATCTGATGGTATCCAGAGAACACATCCAGGAAACACAACAAATCGCACTCGGCGGTGGAGTCGAAGATTTGATCAATGCGCGGAAGGGGGAACGGGTCTTGGGGGGCAGGCTTTGTTTAGGTTGGTGAAGTCGACGCACATCTATTCCTTCCTGCCTTTCTTCGGTACTACAACGGGGTTCGCCAGCCATTCGGGGTACCGAACTTCCCGGATTGTACCTGCCGCCTCCAGCTTGCGTGTCTCTTGGACTATGAAGGCCTGCTTCTCAGTGGACTACCATCTTGCTCGCTGCTTCATGGGGCATACATTGGGGCACACCTTTAGATGATGCTGGATTACCTCTCTCGGGACTCCTACCAGTTGATCGGGCTCCCATGTGAATATCTCCTTGTTCGCGCACAAAAACCTCACCAAAGCTTCTTCTTGCCCCGGGTTAAGGCCGGTTCCTATGGTGAAGGTGGCTCCTGAAGACCCACCCTCATTGACCGGCACCTGCTTGGTCTCCGCCTTGTCTTGGGTGAATAGCTTCTTTTTCTTGGTGGGCGCGGCCTCCTTGGCCTCTGGCGCACCGGTCCTGGCTGGCTGCGCCGCTGCCGCGGTCTTGAAGGCGAGCCTGAGCACCATCACGGCCTCCTTAGCGTCCCCTTGGATGGTGAGGATGCCCTTGCTCCCAGGCATCTTCATGAGGTTGTAGGTCGGGTGAGTTGCCGCCATGAACTGAGCGTGGGCCGGGTACCCGACGATGGCATTGTACGGGAGACCAATGCGGGAGATGTCAAAGTCCACCAGCTCGGTGCGATAGTTATCCCGCGTGCCAAAGGTGACAGGGAGGCAGATCTGCCCCAAGGAATGAGCAGCTCCACCGCCCACTCATATGAAGGGCTTGCTGAGGCCGAGTCGTTCGAGCGGCACATGAAGAAGGCTGAAAGCTTCCACAGAGAGCAAGTTGAGGCTGGCACCGCCGTTGATGAGGGTCTTGGTGACGGCCACATTGCAAATGGTGGGCGTGCAGAGCATCGGAAGCATCCCTGAGCCGGCGGTGGAGCCGGGGTGGTCTTCTAAGTCGAAGGTGAGGTCGGCTTCCGGCACGGCCCAACCCGGCGGAGCCCCCGGGCGCTTGCAGGCGGCCCCAATCTGACGGAAGAAATGCTTGACGTGGTGATCTGAAGGAGGTTCTTGGGAGCCGCCCAGCAGTGCCGCGACTACGTGCTGTGCCGGCGCCGCGTAGAGCGCAGTGAAGAGGTCGCGGAGTTCCCCCCAGGGCGTCACCGTGGATCCCGGGAGGTCGAGCAGCCAAGCGCGCGGCTCGCCGGCGAGGGCCAGGGGGAACAAGTTTGCCATGATCTTGTCGTCACCTTCGACTTTGAGGATGGCCTCCTCGTACGCTAGCAGGAACAGCGTCGAGTCTGCCGCGCCGTCGTACCACGGCGGCATCTCCGACCTGAACTTGACCGGCCACTACACTCGCCACAGAGCGGGGGCCAGGGCTTGGTACCCAGACTCCCTGCTGCTGGCGTCGGCCGTGGAGGTCGGTGGCGGGGCACCTGCCATGGGAGCGCGGTGCGGCGGTACGGGGCGCTGGTTGATGGAGAGAAGCTCCGACGCGCCCCTACCTGGCGTGCCAAATGTCGAGATGTGGGGTTCCAGCAAACCCTTAAGTTTCGAACACTGGGGTGCGAGCGAAGTCTTTCCTCCAACCGATCTACGCTCTAGCTTGCTAAGATCTTGCGGACGAACTCGACGTACTCACAACACAGTGGGACACGGGGTTTATACTGGTTCGGGCCATCGTTGTGGTGTAATACCCTACTACTCCAGTGTGGTGGTGGTGGATTGCCTCTTGGGCTGATGATGAACCATACAAGGGAAGAACGGCCTCCTGAGGTTGAGGCGTTCTTGAGCTCAGTGAGCTTGCGTGTGTGGGGGTGGTCTCTCTTTTCTAGCTAAGATGATGTCCCTCCTCTCCACTATGGTGGCTAGTCCTATTTATAGAGGCCCTGGTCCTCTTCCCAAATATCTAGCGGGAAGGGGGCCAACAATGGCGGGCTAATTTGAAGGGGGACAGCTAGTACAAGCTATCCTGACAAAAGTAGTCTTCGCCTGCACAAAGTTCTGGTGGTGATGTTGTTCCGGGCTCCACGATGACCTCCGTCTTGCAGTCCATGGTCTTGGTCTTGTTGCACCGAAATGGCAACCTTTGCCTGAGGCCTCGGTACTCCGTGGCTGCGCTTGCCCCCTTTGCACCAAAGAGGAAACAAGGACGCTATGCGCGCTGGCGCCCGCCTGGTGTCGATCGTCACGGCTCACGTCACGAGAGCCTCGTGAGGTTCGTCTCGCCTTGATATCTCTGCTCCTCGTGAGCCTGCCTAGCTAGGACACTCCAGAGGAGGTCTTGTGTCGTCCGCCTCATGAGGCTTGGCCCCTCGCGAGGGTCTTGGGCGCTTTGTTGGTGAAGATGGACCGTACGGCCTGCTGGCTCAGCCACGCCGCGGGCCGCAGGCAGGCAAGTCTGGGGAACCCCGTTCCCAGAACACCGACAAGTCGTGCCCGCGCCGAGCCCGCAAACCGGGTGCGGACGCGGAATCTACCTTCGAGACCTTCAATGACACGTGGATCCTGCAATCTAAAGGAACAAGTTGGGTCATTTGACTCTTGTGAGCCGTTGGATGCAACATGGATGGCTAGAAGGGCTTCTTCAACCTCCGAAACTAATGCACTATGCATCTTCTTAGCCCACCACACACCTAACCGCCTGCCGCCGCCCCGCCCTCCCCTGAACCGCTTGCCACCGCCATGCTCCCCCCACCCCCGCCATCTGTTTAACCCCGGGCATGATCCATTTTTTCCTACGAACTGCATTCCACACCCAACACTCATAAGATAGATTATGGGCACCCTGCCACCCTAATATAGATACTGGGGTAGCTTCTCTGCCGTCTTCTTCCTTCGCTCCGTCGAACTTCTTTCACAAATCGACTGACCCAAATTATACTACTAGTACAAACGTATTAAGTACAATAGGAACACGAAGATACGAGCAGTAGTACCAGCTACAAGAAGAACAGTAGTAAGACATGCTAGTACTAGTACTATTGTACATACTAAAGAGTTCAAATAACGAGAAATAACATAAAGTTCAAATAACAAGAAAGAACATAAACATAGTTCTGCTGGGGGCTCAGCACAACACACCCCTAAAATAAAACTAAGCAACTAGTCCGCTTGACACTGCAGTAGAACCAGCATGAGCGACGGCCCTACCACCTTACTCGGAGTCCGAGTCCACGTCCTCGACTTTGTCCTCGTCCCTCTTCCTCTTCCTCTTTGCCGATGCTTCTTTGCTTGAACCGGACACTGGGCTCTGCTTCTCCATCCAACCCTTGTAGATATTTAAACAAAGGTAGGCATCCATTGCTGCGTACAGGATGTGATCTTCATCTAATGTCTTTGACTCCCATGCATGATGAAACTCGTGGTGAGGTTTCTTCAGTTTAGCGTACAAAAGATCAATCATGCCTGCTGCCAAGGTCAGCATTGAAGGCTGAGAGGAGAACACCAGGCTTTCCTTATGGAGATCGAAGGGCTGGCCTACAACGAGGCCTATCCGACCCAGGACATCCCTGTCATTCCTAAAGTCTACAGTAATGAATTTCACTCTTTTGTCCTTGAGGAAGTTCTTAAAATCATGGAACTCAACGTCGGCATGGCATATGTGGTAGACCAAGCACACGTTATGTACGCAAACCTGGATCACGGCGGGCTTCTTCTTCTCTGCCTCCTTTAGAATCTTCTCTCTTTCCCGGACTGTGGTGTACTCAACATCTAGCCCAGCGACCCACTCATCCTTTGAACTGTTGAACATGCATAGGAAGCGAGCAGGTCATGCTTTCACCGTCGCGGATCCACGTGTGTAGATGATGATGAACTCATCACCGGTGATGGCTCTAACCTGGTACTCAGCGGCAACCATGGAGATTTGGGAGGCCATGGATTTTGGAGGAGGGTTAGAAGAAGTTGAACTGGTGTAATGTGAAAGGACGGGACGAACAGGAGCGAACTGTTGTAAGGTAGTAGTAGAAGACGGGGACGAATAGGGCATGCGAATGGCGTGGGGTTGTTGGCTTGCTCGGTGGATAAACGGCTGCAAGCCCCCAAAGAGTTCTCGAGTACTATGCGGGACCCACTAGATGTCATGTCTACTAGACCCATATCGTAGGCCTGGCGGTATAGCTTATGCCTGTTCGCACGCCATGACGGCGCGTGGATGTAACTTCACTTAATTCCGTCAACCGTTGCGCCTCCCACGACCTTTGCCTCCCTTGCACGGTTGCGCCCTTTGAGACTTCGACCGGCTATAAATGAGTATTTTTTTGCCTAGCCCGCATGCATCATACTCCCTCTGGCCTTTTTACTTCGTCAACCGTTTGCAAAGTGTTTGACCAAATTTATACTAAAAATATCAATATCTACAATACTGATTATAATGAGTATAAGAACTATGTTTCATAATGAGTATAAAAATATTGATTTAACATTGTGAATGTTGATACATTTTTCTATAAGTTTGGTCAAAGTAGAGGTACATTGACTTCAGACAAAACTTAAATGCACAATGCAGACTAGTTCCTCCGTCTAGGTGCGTGACATGTCCTATCTAGTCATCACAACAAGGTTAGCTATTAGAGTACTACTACCTCCCTTCTACTTTAAAGGGCTCGATTCAAAATTTTCACCTGCTCTTACCAAGATAGAGGCGGTGGAATAGTTTTTGTAGTATGCAAAAGTACTCAACTAATGATGTCATTCTTCACAAAAAAATGTGTTTCCCAATGCATTATCGCATTGCATGCATGCATGAACAGTAGTTTTACTCTAACCCCCCTCTCTTCTTTAATTCTTTGCCACATCAGCATGTTTTCTATTCCCGTGTGCATGATACCAGCTAAGATACCACCATTATGGCCAGCCTTAATCATCGGATGCAATAATTTAGTGCACCTTGAAATATGAACATGTGTGGGGCGTGTATGTTTTTAGTGACATGAGACCATACCTAGCCCGGCATGCAAGATGACTTATTATGCACCGTTCCCCATACCTGCAGGAAGCCCGTTCGTCTCCAAGTCTTTTCCTCTCCATGTGTGAAAATAATATGCCTGCTTGACTCTCCTTCTCCCTCCGGCGGTCCCACCACTCCACCCCGTGTGGAAAAAATCTGCATGCATGACTCTCCTCCCCCCGCGCTCGTCCAATCCGTTGTGACCAGCAATATTTCCACCCCTTCCCTCCCCCGTAATTTACTCCAACAAATATGCCCATGTAGTTGTTATGTTAATCACGCAACATATCTTACGGGGCGCTGCTTTAGTTACTTAAATGCAGGTGCATCAAGTCACTAACATATGGGCCCAACAGGGGTCTGGCCCACATGTCAGTGACACAATTGGACCTGCAATTAAGTCAATGCAGCTCAGTCCATATCTTACGTAGGTGTGCCATTGCTCGCTATAAATACTGTGCCTCCCACGGCATTCGGAAGAACGCTCAAGTTCATCGCTATCTCCTCCCCCTCCCTCTCACGTAGACCACCATGGCATCGCCCCTCCCAAGCCCTAGGTGCCCCTCGCTGCACCACACGGACGGTCACACATCGTCATTCCGTTCCTTGCCGCCACTAGTCAAGGAGGACGCATCGGTGTTCCGCTCCTTGCCACGACGCGTCGAGGTGGACGCGTTGGTGTTCCCAATCTCGTCAGCATGCGCGTTGGAGGACGCGTCGGCTCCCTGCTACAAGGAGAACACCGCTGTCGGTGTCAAAACCAGAGGATCTCGGGTAGAGGGTCCCGAACTGTGCGTCTAAGGTTGATGGTAACAGGAGACAGGGGACACGATGTTTACCCAGGTTCGGGCCCTCTTGATGGAGGCAATACCCTACGTCCTGCTTGATTGATATTGATGAATATGAGTATTACAAGAGTTGATCTACCACGAGATCGTAATGGCTAAACCCTAGAAGTCTAGCCTGTATGACTAACGTATTGAGTATATCCTATCCGGATTAAGTCCTCTAGTTTATATAGACACCGGGAGGATCTAGGGTTACACAAGGTCGGTTACAAATAAGGGAATTTACATATTCCGTCACCAAGCTTGCCTTCCACGCCAAGGAGAGTCCCGTCCGGACATGGGTGCAGTCTTCAGTCTTCATACCTTCATAGCCCATCAGTCCGGCCCATAGATAATAGGTCGGACACCCGAGGACTCCTTAGTCCAGGACTCCCTCGGTAGCCCCTGAACCTAGCTTCAATGACAAGGTATCCGGCGCGTAGTGCTGTCTTCGGCATTGCAAGGCGGGTTCCTCCTTCTGAACTCCCAAATAGTCTCCAGACGAATTGATCGTGTTCGGACCTGTAACACACACCGCACACAACCGCAAAGAGAATATAATAACACACGAGTCCACTCTGCTGACAACTTTAGTAATGTGACGTCATGCATGTCCGATCATAATTTTGAACCATTTTTCGCCCCATGTTTCGAGATGCGGTTGTCATTGCACATCTTGTCAAAGCAGAGATCATGTCCCCTTATTACGGGATTCTCATCAATACGAGCGTGGGTAACCCAACCGTCCTGCGAGAAAGATTCCTTTAGGAATAGGCAGGTTCTTAGGCTTAGGAGGAGGCGTTCAATACCGGAGGCCTTTATAAAGGAACCAAGGGCCGTCTTTTTTATGCCCAACTTCTCCTCAGCCTTCCCAACCCTGAGTTCCAGCACCCAAGGTTTGACTCCATTGCTTTCAGCCTTCCCATCATGTCCGGATCCAGCTCCCAAGGCCGATGGGTGGCTTCCTCCATTATGGAGGAGGATATCGCAAAGCTTCGGGCAGCCTGATATTTGACCGTAGAGATCCACCATCGGCTTCCTGCTCAAGGAAAAGTTATTCCGACCCCCAAATCCGGTGAGAGGGTTGTGTTCATCCCCCACTTCCTCCGGGGGTTAGGGTTTTCTCTTCACCCCTTTGTCCGGGGGCTAATGTTTTATTACGGACTGGATTTTCACGACCTTCCCCCAGACTCGATTCTCCATGTCTCGGCGTTTATCATTATATGTGAGGCCTTCCTTCGAATCCCCCCACACTTTGGCTTATGGCTCAAGACCCTTAGTGTGAAACCAAAGATAGTCGACGGGGAACAGGCAGAGTGTGGCGATGCTACCATCAGCCAACTCGCCAACACTCCCTGGCCAAAAGGTTCTTTTATTGAGACTCCCAACTACTGGCAGCAGGAGTGGTTTTACATTACAGAGCCCCGCAGTACTAAGTGGGTTGCTGCACCCACCTTCCGTCCTGGCCCACCGTCACAACTTGCATCATGGGTCAACAAGGGGCTGGACTGGGGATCGGTTGATGAAGTGTGGCCTTTACAGAGCCGCATCCAAACCCTCCTCGAGAGAGGCATTGATCTTGTCAGCGTGATCCAAGTGATGTTGGTTCGCCGAATCCTGCCCTGCCAAGGCAGGTCTCGCCGCATGTGGGAGTTCTATCCAGAAGGTCCACGAACCCTCCAACACCTTTTCGGCACCACACACGAAGGGATGTGGAAGTTATTTTTCAGGAAGCAAAAACATTGGTCGGTCATTGCCGAGGACGCCGGCCTTAACTGCAATCGTCTGGATACTCCGATAAGCACTTGGCTTTTGAATACTTTTGTAGTTATGCGTGCTGCAATATGGTATTGAGCAAGCTATCTTCTTCCAGGGCTGGATAAAGAAAGCGGAACTGATTATGTGTTCGGCCCCTTTGCCCGAGGGCCCAGCGAATCTTGTTCTAACACGGATGCTGGCCCCGGCACCATACCAGATGGCTGTGAAGGAGAGCAAGGTGGAGAGTGAGAAGACCAAAGACGGCCCCAATTCCCAAGGAATATCGGACTTTGTGTCCGTAGAAATCAAAATCCCCTTATCCGAAGACAAAAGAGAAGGGGGGCGCCATCTCCTTCCCTCCTAGGGGGAAGAGGGCTGCCTCCGAAGATTGGGAGGAGCAAGCTCCTAATTGAGGTAAAATGCCTCTGGAGGGTGTCTCGGATCTGGAGGGCGTCAAAGCACAGTCCCGTGACGAGGACAAGTCTCCGGCCAAATCGTAAGTGAACAAGGCTGCTTTAAACATATCCCATTCTTTTCTTGTCATGTCTGGAATATATATATTTGTTTGCAGCTCAGCGCGTAGTCCCATTCCACAATCCTCTTCCTAGGGGGACCTTCTCCCGGAGATGATGAAAAGCGAGACGCCCCCACCGAACTCTCCGTCCAATAGGGCAGACGACTTTGAAGTGTCGTCGCGGAGGGTCTCCCCCGACCGACGAGTGGTGCAAGGGATGATGGAGATGTTACGCGAAGGTGAAACTTCGGCGGCCCAGGGCCCGGGGGACAACAATGAAGACCCCGAACAATCTGGAATGCAGCCAAATACAAATAAACGAATCCCTTCGAAGGGTGATCGTACTCCTGCGGCTGCCTCCGGAGACCCAGAGGCGTCGGATATCTTGACGAACATGCTGCGGCAGGCATCCGTTTCAGAGGAACATCGTACCTTGATGGGTACGGTGGTTGAAAAGGTCCTATCCACGAAGCGCGGATTGAATGAGGCCTTTGCGAGTCTGCTGAGAGGCTTCGAGGTTTGTAATGTAACATGTGCAATTGTGCTTTATTCACAAAATACACCTGTGTATAGATAGTAGCCCCTGAGACTCAGGTTGGCTTCCCATGGGAGGCGAACGGAGGATCAAGAAGAAATTTTGGAGGATTAATCTGATTAACTTTGAACATAGGCTGCCTCCCCTCTGGCTACTTCCCAGACTACGGATATTGTCAAACTGCAATGGAAGCTTGATGTGGCCGGGGATGACATTACTTTGATCAATATGCGTCTTGACGAGTTGCAAGGTATGTATTCGGAGCAGTCTCTGTATGTACATTTTTGTGATATAAGCATGACGCTGAAAGCTATACCTGGCTGCAGATGGTGCTGCCGTCGTTGAAATTCTTCGGGCGGAGCTAAACCAGGCCAAGGAGCAGGCCCGGTGTAGTAATGCGGATGCCGAGAAGGCATCGGCTGAGTTAGAAGCCGAACGAGCTGCTCGGCGTCAAGACGAGGAGAAGATATCCATGATGGCGCTCGAGCTAAAAAGTGTTGCCAGCTGTTGTGAGCTTCTTGAGAAGGAAGCCAAAATGGCTGAAATTGAAAAGGCCTTACAAGACGCAAGAGAAGTGCGGTCTGAATCCAGAGCGGCCCGTGAGGAGATCTGGCAAGCTGGGGAGATTGCGGCTGGTAAGCCATTTTTGCTACAGGCTAAGTTCAGCGATCCGAACTATGCTCAGCTTAACCAATTGTGGAGTTCTCTGAACGAGTTTTAGACTTGCCAAAGAGTTCTTCCGATGCGGTGCAGTATTATCAGGCGCGAGAGGGGTACGCAACAGAGAAGCTTTTCTGGTCACAATTCGGCGCCTCGAAGCGCGCCCTATTGCTGAATGGGCAGATGTCCCAGTGGGCCGAGCTTCATAGGATATCTGGTGCTGCTATGAAGAACGTAATAATCCGGTTATGGCCAACTGAGCCTGTTCCAAACAGTTACTTTGGCTTGGTGCAGCGGCTTGTTGACATTGTGTCGCGTATCGAAGCTGTGAAGCGATCGGTGTGCATCGAAGGTGCACGGATGGCTTTTGCCCGAGTCAAGACATTCTGGGGGGATATGAAGGCCATCGATGTTGCGGTGAAGAGTACGCCCAAGGGCAAGGACCACCACGAACCGGAGCATTATTTTGAAGACGTCCTAGTAGCCGCCCGCTTGATAGAGGGTCAATGCTTGAAAGACATAATGTTCGAGTGAGGTGTATAAGAATTGCACGAGATAATTTTATAGTGAATCTATTTGTATTTTTGTTCAAAAGCTTGTGTTCCTCCTATGCGGCCGTTTTAATATAATCTGAAAGATTTCCAGTCGTCGGCTTCAGCCCCCTTGTAGGAAGTACAGGGGTGTTCAAAAAAGCATCTGATCACTCTTGACCCAACGTCTTGGTCCATGAAGGAGGTGTTAATGCGGCGAACCAGGCAACCAGACTATAGGGCGTTAACACTTTCACTTAGCCATAGGAGTTTTATGGTGGGTCTATGACATAGCCCATGGTATGTATGCGGCTTATTCATATGATGCGTTTACATAATTGACTGGAAAAGAGGTCCTTCATGTGACACGGAGGAATCGCTAGAGACTCCGATAAGTCATCGAGTGGTTGACCAGCTCTCGCCGCATCATGACAGTCAGTTTTCGGCTTTCTCTACTAAGGTGCGTCACCAAGTGAACCGGTAGCACAATCGCAGTAGTTCTCCCTTTACTACCCTAGCCGATAGAGCGGAACGTAGGATAGCAAGCACAGGAGCCGGGCAACCCAACTATTGACCCGAGACATGATTCGGAGCTCCTGCATATAAGGCCAAACTCGCGACACCGAAGTCCGTTGTGAAAGTTGTTCGGACTTTGTTGGCAACTCATTTGTTCCCATACCGAGCCCCTGGCAAGTAAGATGGGGTATATTTGTGAAACAACCATGGGGGGCGTATTCATTTGCGGAAAGATGCGCATAATTAATTTGGATAGTGTTAACTGGGACCTGAGCGATATGCCAATGAGTAATTGATATATATGTATATGTATGCCATGACCCTGGTCATTTGATATGTCCTAGGTCGAAGGCAGAGGAAAAAGGCATGTTACAGGCTATAAAGAAAAGAGTGCGGTCAACAAAAGTTAATTTTGGACCTCCTGTCGCACGTTTGCACCGCCTGTCCTCAGCGAGGGGAATCCTTGAAGGAAGTAGCCCCATAGTGTATGGATCCGAACTCCGATGGAGTCAATCTTAGGTGTTTCTCCTTTGTGCTACCTGCTTTTAAGAAGTATTGAAGAATGCAAAAAGAAGGAAAGTATATATAAAAAATGTTACCAGAGTGTTTGCAGACTTATCCGTATTGTGCTTCCGCCGATGCCCATGGTATTTTAAGTGCATAGTTATGTATGCGCGGTATAGCTTTATCGTGTATATGAGATGGGTGGCGGAAGCCGAACTACTATTTCTGTTCTGGATTTCATCGATCTTCAGGTGGAAATTGTTTCTGGCCCTCTACATTTAGCTGGTGAACCATTCCGTCGTCCCTATTGCCTGGCGGCCCCCTTCCCTTGCGTTCGGTGTTGAGCTTGCCGGCCTGCTTGAGGACCCAACAACTTCTGTTGGTATGATTAGCTGGTTTATTGGGGTGGCCGTGAATCTGGCAGGGTCGGTCTAGTATCCTGTCCAGGTTGGACGGTCCGTCTGTGTTCACCTTGAACGGCTTTTTCCATTGACCGGGCTTGGGATTGCTGAATCCGGTGTTAACCGCTGTGTCGCGTGATCTTTCAATATCATTGCGACTGTTGTATTTGCTTCGTCTTGGCTTGCCATTGCTGTCTCGGATTTCGGAAGTGCCTGAGTCGCTGGTGCTATTGCTTCTACGAGCGAGCCAGCTGTCTTCTCCCGCGTAGAAACGGGTCATTAGAGCGGTAAGGGTTGTCATGGATCTAGGTCCTTCTTGACCGAGGTGGCGTGCAAGCCATTCATCCCGGACGCTACTTTGAAGGACGCAAGGGCTTCCGCATCCGGACAGTCAACGATTTGGTTCTTTTTAACTAAGAACCTAGTCCAGAGCTACCTTGCTGACTCTTCGGGCTGCTGGACAATGTTACATAGGTCATCGGCATCTGGTGGCCGGACATAAGTTCCTTGGAAGTTGTTGCGAAAGGCGTCCTCCAAGTCCTCCCAGCTGCCAATAGAATTTTTTGGCAAACTTTTTAACCAGTACCGAGCTGGTCCTTTGAGTTTTAGTGGTAGGTATTTGATGGCGTGAAGGTCATCTCCACGGGCCAGGTGGATATGGAGTAGGAAGTCCTCAATCCATACCGCGGGATCTGTTGTTCCATCGTATGATTCGATATTCATGGGTTTGAACCCGTCTGGGAATTCATGCTCCATTACTTCATTTGTGAAGCACAGAGGGCGTGCGGCGCCTCTATGTTGGGCCACGCTGCGGCGTACCTCTGACAGAGTCCATTTGTGATTTTTGGCCCGGGCGTGGCTAGGTTTGTCACGTCCGAATAGGTGGTCGTCGTCGCGTGTTGAGGTGTGTCCTTGCGATCCATAGATCGCTCTTGGGTGTCATGTTTTACTACCCCAGCCCTGTTGAAGGTTGTATGTACAACCTTGACTTGTTTTGTTCTTGCCTTTACAGCGAGGTGGGGCGGTCTGTTGCTCGGCTTGAGTTGCCGCTTGAATCGGACCAAGTTGTGGTTGGCCTGCCGCATTGTGCGATGATCGTATGGGCTCGAGCACCTTATCGTCGCCCCGGGGTAGCGATCTATGCTTCGGGTAGCTTTTAGCTGGGCCACCAAGGCCATATTTTTCGGCGGCTGGGACTTCGGTCCATCTATCATTAAGCAGATCTTGGTCATCTTGAAGCTGCTGCTTCTTCTTCAGGCTCCATTTAGTGGCTATTAGTTGGTGCTTTAAGCGCTCCTGCTCGCGAGGTTCCTCAGGCACGATGAAATCCTCGGCGCCGAGGCTCACCTCATCCTCAGAGAGCGGAAGGTAATTGTCTTCTTCCGAATCTTCGTGTGTGGCCTGTTTACCGGGGCTATCCTGCCCATCGTCCCGTTCATCTTGTTCATTAGTTGTATCAACGGGGTCTTCGTTGTCTCCGGCGTCATTGTCCATGCTGTCAATATTCTTGGAGTCGTAATCAAGTGTCTCGGTCGAGTCCTCGACTATTGCTATGAAGTGGGTGGTGGGTGGGAAGCAAATTTCTCCATCGTCAGCCCCTAGTTCGAGCCGGATATAGTTCGGCTGGGAGTCCTCCTCCAAGGACAGGTTTTTTAATGAGTTTAGCACATCGCCCAAAGGCGAGTGCTGGAAGATGTCTGCGGCGCTGAATTTGAAGACCGATAAATGATCAAGCTCGGCGTCAACGGGCTCGCGCGGTTCGAAACCCATGGCCGGAGATGAGTCCGGTGTTCCGGTGGCATAGGCATCGTGTGAGACCAGGTCCATGTGTGGCTCCAGCGCCGTGGAATCTGCGGCCTCCGAGGTGGGGTTAATCCTCCCGTCTTTGGATGGCACGGCCTGCTCCGGCTCTAGGAACAGAGCAGTTATAGGATCGATCTCCCGGATGCGGCCCGATGACAGATTTAGGTCATGATCATCGGGGTGATCGGGAGCGGCCACCGCAGTATCGAATCCGGCGAAGATCAAGTCTCCATGGATTTCCACGACGTAGTTCAAGCTCCCGAATCTGACCTGATGGCCAAGGGCATAGCTTTCGATCTGCTCCAGATGGCCAAACGAGTTGGCCGGCAGTGCGAAGCCACCGAATACGAAGATCTGCCCGGGGAGGAAAGTTTCTCCGCGGACAGCGTCATTATCGACGATTGAAGGGGCCATCAAACCTTTCAGTGACAACACAGAGGAACTCTCAATGAAAGCACCAATGTCGGTGTCAAAACCGGCGGATCTCGGGTAGGGGGTCTCGAACTATGCGTCTAAGGTTGATGGTAACAGGAGACAGGGGACACGATGTTTACCCAGGTTCGGGCCCTCTTGATGGAGGCAATACCCTACGTCCTGCTTGATTGATATTGATGAATATGAGTATTACAAGAGTTGATCTACCACGAGATCATAATGGCTATACCCTAGAAGTCTAGCCTGTATGACTAAGGTATTGAGTATATCCTATCCGGACTAAGTCCTCCGGTTTATATAGACACCGGGAGTATCTAGGGTTACACAAGGTCGGTTACAAAGAAGGAAATTTACATATTCCGTCGCCAAGCTTGCCTTCCACGCCAAGGAGAGTCCCGTCCGGACACGGGTGCAGTCTTCCGTCTTCGTACCTTCATAGCCCATCAGTCCGGCCCATAGATAACAGGCCGGACGCCCGAGGACCCCTTAGTCCAGCACTCCCTCAATCGCGCCGCCCGCCGAGCCCCCCAGCCTTGAGGAGCTTTGGAAACAAATGGATGTCGCCTTGTGGGAGGCTTTGCCTCTGGCAGAGCGCGCCAAAATAGAGGCGGAGAAGAAGGCCGAGGAAGAGAAGCGCGCCGCGGGACAAGCTGCCTGGCAGGCCTATGTCACGTTCGAGAGAGTCAGGCGATTGGCTCTTTGGCAGAAGGCTCGTGCGAGGGCCGTGAGGGTGGTGGAGGACGCCCGTGCCAAAGCCCTGAGTGCAGTCGGGCCCAAGCGCCTCATCTAGGCTTGGCGGTATGTGGACCGGGTGCACGCTTCCAGCGAGGAGGAGTACCTGTTGGCGTCGGATCACCACACCGGTGAGATCGCGCTCGCCCGCCGGCAAGCCGCCAATCAGCACCTCGCGAGTTGCGAGGCTAAGTAAGAGGCGTTGTGGAGGCGCGTTGGGAAACGAACGCGCACCAGGGCACTCGTGGCGCACCGCAAGCGCTCCTACAAGCGCCGTGGCTTTTAGTAGGAGTATAATTTAGTTTCGTAAGGCGATCTCATTAGTTTTGGGACGCAATGATAAATCCCGAACGTTCGGGAATTATTAGTGTCCTTAATTAAGTCTGTAAAAGGGAAAGTTTGAAAACCTTGTGTATCCGTACGCATTTTGTAAGTACGTGCATACAGCACAAACTTTACTACTCCTATATACTATCGCACTACACGTCTCTCTCTATATATGCTTGCAGATTGTGCTACTCCCTCCGTCCAGGTAAATAACTCATCTTTGGTTATGCACCGTGACCAAGAAGGAGGGAAGACTTATACACCTAGGTGGAGGGAGTACTATTATTACTTATGTACGTGCAAATGCACGTTTTAACATTATGATGCGGTTTTTGTAAAAGTAGAAAAACAGCACTAGTCAAGCTTGTGAAACGATTCAATGCAAAACAAATGCAAAAATGCTCATTTGATTGTTTACTTTTAGCTTCCTTCTATGTGTTTATTTCTCTGTCGTACTTTGTACGGAGTATCTCACTGGTCGGAAAGGCATGCAAATTCCCAAACCGCTTCCTACAACCTGTATCGAATTTTTTGCCTAACAAGTTGTGTCGTGCAATTGGAATTCCAACTTGGGTACTACTAGTAGTAGGAGTACCATGGGCCAGTTCTTTTAGGATTCTAGATTAGTAATCCCATAACTACTACCTCCATCCTGGTTTATTGGTCCCCATTGTAATCTATGTCAAATTTTGATCATAAATTTAACTAATGAAATGTTAGTGCATGTCACATGCACTAACATTTTATTAGTTAAATCTTTGGTCAAAATTTAGCACAAATTACAATGGTGACGAATAAACCAGGATGGAGGTACTAGTAGTAGTTTAGAGGTCCAAATAAATGAGTGAGGCGCCTTTAATGTTACTCTCCACTGTGACTAGTCTTATGGGAAAAGCCGGGGAAGAGACGACTTATTTTTTAAGCCGCCAAAAGAACTGGCCCTAGGAGTAGTACCTAGGGATACTAGGAGTAGTTGCTAGGGATCGAGTGTGCGAGATGAACCGGAGAAAGTAAATGCAGAGAGATGAAATGCAAAAAAGACGGAGGGATGTGATGGTTGCTTGTTCGTTTATTTTACCATGCCACTTATTACCGGGAGTGGCTGGGTTTTGTGATATGACGGCTTTACTGCCGCGCCACAAGCGGGGTGAGACTCGCGTGCAGCGCCGCCCTCTACACTAGTACTACATCAGTCGTGGTTTATTAGTCCCCCATTGAATTTGACTGAAGATTTAACTGACAAAATGTTAGTGCATGTCAACAAAAACTATATCGTTGGATTCGTATTTGAACATAGTTTTCAATGATATAATTTTAGGTGACATGCATCAACATTTATCGTACTATATATAATGTTAGTTCAATTTTTAGTCGTACCAATCTATAGTAAGGTACCCGTGCATTTCACGGAACAGCGAAATGCATTGATCGGGGAGTTGTTTATTTTGACAAAGGATGTGGAGGTCATCTCATGTGTAATGGGTATCGATAGGTTTCATTGGATATTATTTCATCTCTAGAGCTCAAAAACATCCGGGTGAAATAGATAAAAAAGTATCTTTTGCAAACAAAAGTGTTCAACTGTTCAACCTGCATCCAAAACTTGTGAAGAAATAACACTTATTGTGCTTTGCAAGAAATGATCTTTAAGAATTAGTTTTTGAGTATCGATTGTTATACATGTTGGCTACAGATGACATGGCACTTTCTTATAGTCAACAGTTGGCTATACTATTAAGTATTAACCATGCCCTTATACACCTAGACGGAGGCATTAAATCAGGATGACTTGGAAGGGGGCAGAGGAGATGTAAGAAATGGTTCATCATAAGTCTTTCACCAGTACTGTAGTAAAAATTTCATACATGGAAGATTCTAGACTAAATCATAAATGGATACACTTTTATTCATGCGCGATACTCCAATAGAGCAATAGTATCATGCATGGAAGTCTCCACATGCTTAGACAGCGGATTTCATTGAGCGAAGACTAATGATCAACATTTAACTTGGTAATGCATATGTCTAGGTGAACCTCCTTGGAGTCCCCGTGCACATTGTTGGGGGTCAAATCATGCCATGCGTCTTCCATGTCCACATCGGCAGGAAGGTTCCTGCTCAGCACAGTCCTAGTCAGCTTGACGTAGCTAGTGTCGCCGCCCACGTACCTCCAAGGGGTAGTAATAGTGAGCACGCACCCATACATTGGCCTCGTGTCAGTGTCAGCGTCAGCGGCGTCGCCCCTGACACACACTACAGAGATGGGGCGGCGGCCTGCGCGGGCCTCGCCGGTGCCCACGATCAAGAGGAAGATGCTGCCGTCCTCCTCCGAGACTAGCAGGCGGCAGTGATCCTCCAGCGACTCTGGCACGATGAACGGGTAGCACGTCTCGTACTTGATGTTCTCCGCCAAGGGCCAGTAGTGATTGTCGCACGCTTGCGTGAGGTGATGCACGATGTCCGCCAGCGAGCCCCAAAATGGCATCGGGAACTCATAGCAGTAGACGAAGGGCTCCTTGGAGGCATCGACCAGGCCGTCCATGAAACGGGGGTGGTTGTAGGGGCCGCCAGTTGAATATATGAGCAAGTTACTACGAGATTTAGTCCGAATAAGCACAAAATAAATCATGCCAGCTATAACAGAGATTAAATTAATCATGTGGACTAGCATAGTAGATGAACAGATCGAATCTAGGACACAGACTAGAAACATGAATTCTACCACGATTTCGAACAGGAAGGACAGAAACACATACGGTGCAACGGGAGCAGCACCGTTGGCATTGAGGTTGTCACCCATGTCATTGAGGAAGAGGTTGCCGAGGTCGGGGAAGAAGTCGTCGTCAGTGAAGTCGTCGCTCCCAGCATTCGCGAGAGTGCGCTCCCCAAATTTCAACAGCGCCCGCTGAATGGAGCGCAGGAGGGAGTGGCTGTAGGGGACGTTGTGGCCGCCGAATGGAGCGCAGGAGTAGCCCACGAAGCAGTAGATAGTGCTCCTCCCTAGTCTCTACTATTATCTCTATCTCTACTACCTCTTCTTTGTTTTTTATAATATACTAGTTGTAGCTGTCAAATCGAATAGTACTGCGTCGTCCGTTGCACGCCCGGCTAAACACGCCTCCTCGCCTCCATCAAACCCCTCCGTTAAACCCGCATGCAAACCGAGAAACCTACTCTGGCCCGCAGAGGAAATTTGCCGGTTGCCGTTGGAGAATAATATAGTCACGTCCAATCCATTTGAGTTAATTGCGTGTATGATTCTCCCTCTATAAAAAGTTAATCCATCCTTAATCTTGTATTCTAAGTACTCTGTGGGTTCCACTGTCAGTACAGTGTACATGACTTGCAGGCTGGCTACAGATTCGTGCAGAAAGTTAAAACGAAACAAATCCATCCTTAATCTTGTATTCTAAGTACTCTGTGGGTTCCACTGCCAATACAGTAGAGAAAGAAGTATATATTAAATATATATATATATAAAGCTAAAGTTTAGGATAGAATTCGTACTCAGGTCATCGCGCTGCGAGCATCCGGCCCGGACCAGTACACTAGGTGTTCGTTGCGGACAATGCAAGAGATAAACCTTTATAACAATGAGCCCGTCCGTTGCAATGGATCCAAAGTAGAATAAAACATAATCACAAATTTGAAAGAAAGCAGTTTAGTTTTGATATACATATCACTAAAAATATCTTATGTTTCACTCCAAATATATTCTTTGGGCTGTTTTGATGAAGTAAGGGAAGAATGTGGTTGGTTTCAAGATACTAAGGGGTTTTGTGTAAACTGGAGCAGAGAAGTGGGAATTGTTGCAAAATGCCACAACTTACATCACAGCCGTTAGATGTAGATCTAATGGTCAGAAATGGCGGATGGCAGACACACCATCATCACCAACTGAGTCTTTTATAGGAGTAGGAGTAGAGAAAAAACCGAGTTGGTGATGATGGTGTGCCTGCCATCTTATAATATAGACTGTCTGATCTATATCTGACGGATAGAAAGCAAACAATGACAATTTTACAAAAGATACCCGCACCTCTCTCCACATTTACAGATAAGGCCTTGCCTCGTTCATCTGTATCTCCCACAACCTCATTGCTTAGCAATTAAAAAAGGAAGTCTCTGGAACAATCTGGCATGGTGGCCGCTGCCGACGCCGTCCATCCCCATGCCTCCGCCCAGTCCGACCACCAATCACCACCACGCCCCACTCCTCCTCACCTTATCTATTATCTTTCTCGAGATATCATTATTTCGATGAAATGGTCGACATACCATTTTCTGATAAAATTCTCAAGATATCATTAGTTTTTACACATGTGATTACTCCTACATGGGTCAATCACAACAGGTGTTTTGTAAAAAAATGCATCTTGATGTTCCGTGCAATGCACGGGCATCTTCCTAATTTTTCTGCATATAATTCCAAACACCACGTAGACATGGTCTTTGACCATTTTACAACTATGTTAGTATCATTGTTAGTGGTCAGCCGGTGCAAGTTATAGCCCCGGGTGTTTTAACCTTTTTTTAGTAATGATATCTGGCCATTGTTCGCCACGAGCTCAATCCTGGCAAATCCCACGTAACCGTCAGATTTCCATCCGACGGTGGCATGTTTTTAAGCCATAGTATTTGACAAAACCGCCACCCTTACACACGTACTGTAACTGCGTCGCGGGCATTTGCAACTGCCATGTCTCCCAGCGAACGTTTGCTGGGGATTGGAGTTAGCACTGATGGCGGTTCGTAGTCGTTCCACGCTCGGGCATTGAACTTTGTAACTATTTTAGATTAGAATATACTACTCCTCCAGTCCTACTCCACTACTACTCTACTCAAGCAAGTTAGGGCATAGGAGTAGGTACTATAGGGAGTACCAGTACTGTGGTCACTCAAGCAAGTTGTCTGGCATTGATATGACCCTACGCTGCTAGTACGTGTCTCGTAAGTCAAGCGGCGTGTTGCAGTAATCATCACCTGTCCACTTCCCGCAGCACATATTCGCTTCTCCATCTTTGTCCGCACATAATCTCGTCCAATCTTCCATCCCCACTAAGGCACCTCCCCCCTCGTCCGAATCCCAAGCACTAACAATGGCAGAACCGAGCAGCGTCCGCCGAAAGAGTGGCTGGAATTCACTCCCCATGGAGGTAATCAAGCTCATTGTTTCGTGTGTGGACAATCTCAGTACCATGCCGCTCGCTGCATGCTCGTTGGGGCTGTACCATTTACTTAAAGCCCTCAGGCCGGAGCTTTTTAAGCCAGCTCCTTGCTTGTTGATGCCACCTGATCTTCAGAAACGGCGTGTCACGCTGCATAACGATCGTAGGGTGGCGAGCATCAACCCCCTTCACTGCGATCCGATCCCCGTCACGCTCAACTACATTAACGGTATGTACTGGGTCGGCATGAACAGGTCTTGGATGGTGCTCGTCGACGGTCGCGGTAGCTGGATGCTCGTGGAGGTCTACACCTGGCAATTGATCCCCCTTCCTTCGATTAACACTGCACTGCTTTGGCAGCGCGGCCCAGAATACTCAGAATCTTACAGTAGCCAACATGATACCAAGTTTGATCTTCTCAAGGTTGTAATCTACCAAGTGCCCACAAGATCTCTGAATTATAAAGACTTCAGGCTAATTGCGTTATTCAACCGCGGTCTCACCTATCTAACAGGTCACTGCGGTAAGTGGATAAATCTGCACGTCCATCGCAGGATCATACATCCTCCATGGTTCTCTAATGCCATTGAACACAAGGGCTTCATTTACGCTGTCGACTCCTTCTATGGTTGGACGTATTGCTGGCCTACTCCGGTCATCGCTAAAAACGGTTGTTACAGCAGTATGTTACTTTCCTATCATATCATGATGGCTTGCTTATATTACTGTCAACATTTATTGAAAAAATATTCATGCTCATAACATGATGTTCTTAAGATTGACTACATTAAGAGCCCTTTTTTATTTGACTCCAACTTGATACGATGTTGTAGGCTGCCTGGTGTCCCTACCCTTCCTAAACCCAGAACCTTTCAAAGAAAAGCGGCATGGTAGTTGCAGGTGGTTCTTGGCTTGATTAGACGACGGCAAACGATTGATGGTCGTTCGCACGTACCGGACATGTTGTTTCGCGGAATACAATCACAGTCACTGCAAGGTCTTTGAGCAGGATTCCAGCTTCTCTGGGCCTTCAGGAATTTTTGACTGGAGGCTGATAAGTAGCCTTGGTACACGCTCTCTGTTTCTCGGACTGAATTATCCGATTAACCAGGAGATAACCGACGGTAAGGATCATGATGGCAGCGCGGTTTCGTTCATCAGGCAAAATTGTGTGTACACAGCGTACCATGCGTCTCTGCATGCACCATACCATGATATGTGCCGCCACGCTCTACAGCCCAACGTAGGAGAGAGGGTCGCAAGTATCAGACTTCCCTACTGGCTGGAGTTTCCCCCGTCAGGCACCCATCTAGTTCAAGCCGTCAGCCAATCTCCATAGCTTAATAAATAGTAACGTCTAACTGAGCCAGTTAGTTAGATGCGTACACTTGGTGTAGTAGGATCTTTATTTAGTTTGATGCATACACTTGTTCTTTTTGGTAGCCCTTTTGTAATGATGGTTGATGCTTGGTTTGGAAGAGAGAGTTGCGTCTTTACTCTTCTGGCCTGCTTACTGCTTCTATTGGACCCCTAGCCGTGGTTGCTGTTGCTGCTATTTTCAATGTACAATCAGTAGTATATTTTGTCTGTTGGTTGAATAAATGTGTTGTTAGAATGACAAACACAATGTTTTGGAAGTCGTTGCACGGTCTGATCCTTTAGTGCCCCATACCGTATGTAGTACATACTATTTTTTGGTACGGAACACATTTTCCACTTGTTGATAACATGCAGCCCACTGATGAAGGCCCAATAGAGGAGCCCATAATTAACTGGAAGGGAGGCTCTCACATGAATCCGGCCCAGGTACATGCTCATGTTCCCCTAAACATAAATAAGTAAATAAATAAAGAAAGAAAGCTAAATGCTCATGCACCAGTTCTTTAAATTCACGATTTAACATGAGGATATTATTTCCTATCATAGTGTCGTTACATTCAGTCGATATTATTCTTAGGCAAAGATAGCGACCAGTCTTCTTTCTCCCACCATTTTCTTCCTGCAACCAGTGGACCCATGCAAATCGTAGTCAACGTCGTAAATAGTTCCGGTCCATTTTTTTAATAAGAATGTCCAACCCAGCCCAGCACATTGGCGACAGCACTTTATCCTCCGCCTTGGTGCGCTCGCCGCGGTGCCGCCGTCCGGCCTTGTCAACATAGTGAATCGGGAAAGGACTGTAGTTGTGAGTATGACAGTACGGACCCACCAGGTCCACTCCTGAACACAAGCAAGTGCCTCTTTTACTACTCAGATCCACCCCTCATTTTTTTACTCTAATCCACCCTGCTGATATCTGGGACCCACGTCATTTTCAACGTATAGTCAATTAACGACAGAATTGCACAACTTTTTTGAGTAGTAATTCAGAGGAGCGGGCTATAAACTGGGGTGTGCGGTCTCTGCGGCCCGTCTAACAATATGACCATCCCAACAGTTTTTTATTTGGGAAAATAGGTAGCCCAATATTTCTTTTTGAAGAATACCCAAGCTAGGCCTATTTGTTTTCTTCGACTTACTGGGCTGCAAATCTTTCACGACAAGGAGGGATGCATTCCGGCCTGGCCAAAGAGTATGGTCAGTGTCTGTTAAAAGTAATATCAAAGGGGTTGAAAATTCCAAAAAAAATAGCAAATGGGAAATTAGTTTCTTTTTTTGTTTTTGTTCTTCACAGATATTTTATATTTCATTGGATTTAACATGACATATTACTAATTTATTTTTAAATTTGTTTTACTATGGCTACTAATTTTTGGATTAAGAATATTTTGTTCCCAGCAAAAATTTGCGACTTTTCAAAATTTTGCACATATTTAGTTCAATTTTTTAACCCTGGTACTGACAAGAAAATGGGCAGCAATTCTAAAAATGGAAAATGGGCTGCAATAAATTCCATATGAATTAGAAAATGAGTAAAAATTATAAAAATAATAGCAAATGGGTTGTACATGCCACAGATTTCAAGGCTGACTTGTTTACGCAAGGCTTTGTCAGTCAACACACGATTCTAGCAGCAGTGACTATTGGATGTCCATTCAACGGCCGACGTGCTTCTTCAATCTCTGATCTTCCTGCTCCAGTCGCCTAAACTAGCGCCGGCGGGACTGCCTGCTCTCACCTCTTGTGGCCCGTTGTGATGCCGCGTGGGCTTCACGGGCCCACCCTACTCCCTCCGCTGGCCTGGTTGCATGCAATCAACTGCCTCCTTATTACGCGAAAAAATGATTCCTCCCACTGACATCTGGGGCGCACCAGTTGGGAGGCTGACCTGTGGGCCTACTAAGTTGACGCGTATGCAGGGCTTGTCAACTTAGTCAACAAATGATTCTAGCAGCAGTGACCGTTGGATTTGAATCGAACGGTCCTACTGCTTCTTCAATCGCTACTCTTCTTGCACCAGCCGCCGAAACCAGTGCCGACGAGACCGCCTGCTCCTGCCTCCCGTGGACGGCTGTGCTGCCGCAGAAGCCTCACCACCCCCTACTACTCCCACCGCTGGCCAGGCCCTGCGGCTACGGCAGCCTCACACCGCAGCCGAACCAATGAACCCTCATACTCCTCTCTGCGTGAGCATCCACTGCCGCGTCTTCCTCGGCTCCGCATCATCCCTTTCCTAGGCCTCGCCGTTGTCGACCGCCCTGGTGCTCTCGGCGCAGCGTGGTCAACATGGTCAAGGAATGACTTCCATCGGAAGAGTATTGTACGTGGAGAGGCTCACAGCTGGGTCCATGGCCGCAGCAAGGAAGTGCATCCTTATTACGCGGAAAATAATGATTCCTCCACCTAACATCAGGACCCATCAGACGAGCCATCGTATTTCGCGAAAAAATGTTTCTCCCCTGACTGTTGGGACCCACCAGCTACATCTTCGCACCCAAGGAAGTGCGTCCATATTACAGGCAAAAAAACGATTCACCCCCTGACTGCTGGGACCCACAAGCTACAACTTCGCACAAGGAAGTGTCTGACAGTCGGGTCCCACCCGGTCGAAGCGTACGTAGCGTTTTCATTCTGGTCGTGAATGTGTACATACATACTGGTCGATGTAGAGGGGCGCACGTGTGATAGTAGAGGCGCACACGTAGCATGTACACGTACGTACAACGGCCAGGATGCAAGAAAGTAAATACAGCCACATACGTACATACTGGCGGGGTCTCGAACGCCTACTCACGCATACATATGGCTAGGGATCGTGTACATGGCTGGGTCGGAATGGAGAAACGGTGTCGTCGTCGTGTTCATGGGGAGCCAACCGGCTGGGTCGGAACGGAATGCGTCATCGTGTTCATCGGGAGCCAACCGGCTTGGACGGAACAGGCGATGGAAATGAGGCCTGGCGTACCATAGAACGAAGAAAACGACCTTGCGTTCGACCGGCCACGGTGGAAACGGGATCCTGTTCATCGGGAGGGGTCTGGCGTACCACAAACGGACCTCCCATGGTCGAAACGGGTCCTGTTGATCGGGACGGGTGTGGCGTACCGCAAAACGGAGGAAACGGACTTGTGTTGGAGCGCTACGGTCGAAAGGGGGGTCCTGTTCATCGGGAGGGTGTGGTGTACCGCAAAACGGGACTCCACAAGATACTGTTCATCTCCACTGATACGTCTCCAACGTATCTATAATTTTTGATTGCTCCATACTATGTTATCTACTGTTTTGGGCAATATTGGGCTTTATTATCCACTTTTATATTATTTTTGGGACTAATCTATTAACCGGAGGCCCAGCCCAGATTTGCTATTTTTTGCCTATTTCAGTCTTCCGAAGAAAAGGAATATCAAACGGAGTCGAAACGGAACGAAATCAACTGGAGAAGTTATTTTTGGAAGGAAAGCTATCGGATGGACTTGGACCCCACGTCAGGAGCCAAGGGAGGTGCTCACGAGGGTGGGGGGCGCCCCCCTAGGGCGCGCCCCCTGCCTCGTGGGCCCCCCGAAGCTCCACCGACGTACTTCCTGCACCCATATATGCTCACGTGCCATAAAAGTTCCAGAACAGAGATTAGATCGGGAGTTCCGCCGCCAGAAGCCTCCGTAGCCACCGAAAACCAATCTAGACCCGTTCTGGCACCCTGCCGGAGGGGGCAATCCTTCTCCGGTGGCCATCTTCATCATCCCGGTGCTCTCCATGACGAGGAGGGAGTAGTTCTCCCTCGAGGCTGAGGGTATGTACCAGTAGCTATGTGTTTGATCTCTCTCTCTCGTGTTCTTGAGGTGATACGATCTTGATGTATCGCGAGCTTTGCTATTATAGTTGGATCTTATGTTTCTCCTCCCCCTCTTCTCTCTTGTAATGAATTGAGTTTCCCATTTTGAAGTAATCGTATCGGATTGAGTCTTTAAAGATTTGAGAACACTTGATGTATGTCTTGTGTGGGATACCCGTGGTGACAATGGGGTATTCTATTGATCCACTTGATGTATGTTTTGGTGATCAACTTGCGGGTTCCGCCCATGAACCTATGCATAGGGGTTGGCACACGTTTTCGTCGTGATTCTCCGGTAGAAACTTTGGGGCACTCTTTGAGGTCCTTTGTGTTAGTTGAATAGATGAATATGAGATTGTGTGACGCATATCGTATAATCATACCCACGGATACTTGAGGTGACATTGGAGTATCTAGGTGACATTAGGGTTTTGGTTGATTTGTGTCTTAAGGTGTTATTCTAGTACGAACTCTAGGGCTGTTTGTGACACTTATAGGAATAGCCCAACGGATTGATTGGAAAGAATAACTTTGAGGTGGTTTTGTACCCTACCATAATCTCTTCATTCGTTCTCCGCTATTAGTGACTTTGGAGTGACTCTTTGTTGCATGTTGAGGGATAGTTATGTGGTCAAATTATGTTATTATTGTTGAGGGAACTTGCACTAGTGAAAGTATGAACCCTAGGCCTTGTTTCAACACATTGCAATACCGTTTACGCTCACTTTTACCATTAGTTACCTTGCTGTTTTTATATTTTCAGATTACAAAAACCTTTATCTACCATCCATATACTGCTTGTATTACCATCTCTTCGCTGAACTAGTGCACCTATGCAATATACCATTGTATTGGGTGTGTTGGGGACACAAGAGACTCTTTGTTATTTGGTTGCAGGGTTGCTTGAGAGAGACCATCTTCATCCTACGCCTCCTACGGATTGATAAACCTTAGGTCATCCACTTGAGGAAAATTTGCTACTGTCCTACAAACCTCTGCACTTGGAGGCCCAACAACGTCTACAAGAAGAAGGTTGTGAAGTAGACATCAAGCTCTTTTCTGGAGCCGTTGCCAGGGAGGTGAGTGCTTGAAGGTATATCTTTAGATCTTGCAATCGAGTCTTTTAGTTTCTTGTTTTATCACTAGTTTAGTTTATAAAAGAAAATTACAAAAAAAAATGGAATTGAGTTTGCCTCATACGCTTCATCTTTTTAATATCTTTCGTGAGTATGATGGAAAGGAGAATTGTGCCAAAGTGTTAGAAGAAGAATGCATTAAAATGTTTGGCACTAAATATTTGAATGATGAGCATGATTGCAATGTTGTTAGTATGAATTCCTTGAATATCCATGATGCTAATGACATGCAAAGCCACAAGCTTGGGGAAGCTATGTTTGATGAAGATGATATTTTTTGTCCCCCAAGTTTTGATGAGCAAATTTATTATGATGAAAGCATGCCTCCTATATATGATGATTATTGTGATGACACGTATGCTTTAAATAATAATGATAACCATGAAACTTGTCATCTTGATCTTAATTTTCAATCACATGATAGTTATTTTGATGAGTTTTCTCACACTATTATTCATGAAAAAGAATGCTTTAGGTGCTGGTTATATTGTTGAATTCATTCATGATGCTACTGAAAATTACTATGAGGGAGGAACATATGCTTGTAGGAATTGCAATAATATCAAGTTTCCTCTCTACGTGCTTAAAGTTTTGAAGTTATGCTTGTTTTGCCTCCCTATGCTAGTTGATTATTGTTCCCACAAGTTGTTTGCTCACAAAATCCCTATGCATAGGAAGTATGTTAGACTTAAATGTGCTAGTCATATTCTTCAAGATGCTCTCTTTATGCTACAATTCTTATCCTTTATGTGAGCATCATTGAAATCATCATGCCTAGCTAGGGGCGTTAAACGATAGCGCTTGTTGGGAGGCAACCCAATTTTATTTTAGTTCCTTGCTTTTTGCTCCTGTTTAGTAATAAATAATTCATCTAGACTCTGTTTAGATATAGTTTTATGCTTTTAATTAGTGTTTGTGCCAAGTAGAACTGTTGGGAAGACTTGGGGAAAGTCTTGTTGATCATGCTGTAAAAACAGAAACTTTAGCACTCACAAGAATTGCTGCCATTTTTATTTGGAAAGTGCTATTTAGTTAATTATTTTTGCAGATGATTAATAGATAAATTACTCAGGTCCAGAAATTTATTTGATAATTTTATGAGTTCCAGAAGTATACGTTTGATTCAGATTACTACAGACTATTCTGTTTTTGACAGATTCTGTTTTTCGTGTGTTGTTTGCTTATTTTGATGAATCTATGGCTAGTAAAATATTTTATAAACCATAGAGAAGTTGGAATACAGTAGGTTTAACACCAATATAAATAATGAGTTCATTACAGTACCTTGAAGTGGTGATTTATTTTCTTATACTAACGGAGCTTACGAGTTTTCTGTTAAGTTTTGTGTTGTGAAGTTTTCAAGTTTTGGGTAAGGATTCGATGGACTATGGAATAAGGAGTGGCAAGAGCCTAAGCTTGGGGATGCCCGAGGCACCCCAAGGTAATATTCAAGGATATCCAAGAGCCTAAGCTTGGGGATGCCCCGGAAGGCATCCCCTCTTTCGTCTTCGTTCATCGGTAACTTTACTTGGAGCTATATTTTTATTTACCACATGATATGTGTTTTGCTTGGAGCGTCAATTTATTTTGTTAGGATTTGCTTGCTTTTATTTAGAACAATGTTTTGCATCTTTTATTTCAATAAAAGTGGCATTGATAGTCTTTAGTATGCCTATTTTACAAGTCTTCATGTTGCTGTTTGAAAACAGAAAGTTTACCCATGTTGCAATAATTCCCTAGAAAAGTCAGAATGTGATAAAATGTTGAAACCTTTTGAATATTAAGCTCTGATAAATTTACTACAGTGGGAATTTTCTTTCATAATTTTTGGAGCTAGGGAAGTATGGATGTTGCTGCATTCTTTACAGATTGTCCTGTTTAGGCAGATTGCTGTTATGTTTGCATTGTTTGCATATGTTTGCTTCTTTAATGATTCTATTTGAGGATAGGACTATTAAATATGCAGAGGCATTTAGTATGCAATGTTGAATAATAATTTTAGGGATTTGCTACAGTAGAGTATGATAAGGTTTTGGCAATGGTTTATACTAACTTATCTCACGAGTCCTTGTTGAGTTTTGTGTGGATGAAGCTTTTGAGATTTAGGGAGACCGTGATATGAGAGGAATTAAGGAGACACAAAAGCTCAAGCTTGGGGATGACCAAGGCATCCCAAGATAATATTTCAAGAAGTCTCAAGCGTCTAAGCTTGGGGATGCCCCGCTTGGCATCCCACCTTTCTTCTTCAACAACTATCGGTTAGTTTCGGTTGATCCTAAGTTTTTGCTTCTTCACATGATGTTTGCCATTCTTAGATTTCATTTTATTTTGCTTTTCTTGCTGCTTGAATAAAATACCAAGATCTGAAATTATTAAATGTTAGAGAGTCTTCACATAGTTGCATAATTATTCGACTACTCATTGATCTTCACTTATATCTTTCGGAGTAGTTTGTTGTTTGCTCTAGTGCTTCACTTATATCCTTTTAGAGCACGGTGGTGGTTTTATTTTGAAGAAATAGATGAACTCTCATGCTTCACTTATATTATTTTGAGGGTCCTAAACAACATGGTAATTTGCTTAAAATCCTAATATGCTAGGTATTCGAGATTAGTAAAAACTTTCATATAGAGTGCATTGAATACTAAGAAAAGTTTGATACTTGATGATTGTTTTGAGATATGGAGGTAATAATATCAAAGTCGTGCTAGTTGAGTAGTTGTGAATTTGATAAATGCTTGTGTTGAAGTTTGCAAGTCCCGTAGCATGCACGTATGGTAAACGTTATGTAACAAATTTTAAACATGATGTGTTATTTGATTGTCCTCCTTGTGAGTGGCGGTCGGGGACGAGCGATGGTCTTTTCCTACCAATCTATCGCCCTAGGAGCATGTGCGTAGTGCCGAGGTTTTTGATGACTTGTAGATTTTTGCAATAAGTATGTGAGTTCTTTATGACTAATGTTGAGTCCATGGATTATACGCACTCTCACCTTCCATCATTGCTAGCCTCTTCGGTACCGTGCATTGCCCTTTCTCACATTGAGAGTTGGTGCAAACTTCACCGGTGCATCCAAACCCCGTGATATGATACGCTCTTTCACACATAAACCTCCTTATATCTTCCTCAAAACAGCCACCATACCTACCTATTATGGCATTTCCATATCCATTCCGAGATATATTTCCATGCAACTTTCCACCGTTCCGTTTATTATGACACGCATCATCATTGTCATATTGCTTTGCATGATCATGTAGTTGACATCGTATTTGTGGTAAAGCCACCATTCATAATTCTTTCATACATGTCACTCATGAATCATTGCACATCCCGGTACACCGCCAGAGGCATTAATATAGAGTCATACTTTGTTCTAGTATCGAGTTGTAATCATTGAGTTGTAAATAAATAGAAGTGTGATTATCATCATTATTAGAGCATTGTCCCAAGTGAGGAATAAAAAATGAGAGAAAAAGAGAGAAGGGAAAATGTTACTATCCTTTTACCACACTTGTGCTTCAAAGTAGCACCATGATCTTCATAGTAGAGAGTCTCTCATGTTATCACTTTCATATACTAGTGGGAATTTTTCATTATAGAACTTGGCTTGTATATTCCAACAATGGGCCTCCTCAAGTGCCCTAGGTCTTCATGAGCAAGCAAGTTGGATGCACACCCACTGGTTTCTTTTGTTGAGCTTTCATACATTTATAGCTCTAGTGCATCTGTTGCATGGCAATCCCTACTCCTTGCATTAACATCAATCGGTGGGCATCTCCATAGCCCATTGATTAGCCTCGTTGATGTGAGACTTTCTCCTTTTTTGTCTTCTCCACATAACCCCCTCATTATTCTATTCCACCCATAGTGCTATATCCATGGCTCGCGCTCATGTATTGCGTGAAAGTTTATAAGTTTGAGATTACTAAAGTATGAAACAATTGCTTGGCTTGTCATAGGGGTTGTGCATGATGAGAGCATTCTTGCGTGACGAAAATGAAACATGACTAAACTATATGATTTTGTAGGGATGAACTTTCTTTGGCCATGTTATTTTGAGAAGACATAATTGCTTTGTTAGTATGCTTGAAGTATTATCATTTTTATGTCAATATTAAATTTTTGTCTTGAATCTTTCGGATCGCATATTCATGCCAAAATTAAGAAGAATTACATTAAAATTATGCCAAGTAGCACTCCGCATCAAAAATTCTGTTTTTATCATTTACCTACTCGAGGATGAGCAGCAATTAAGCTTGGGGATGCTTGATACGTCTCCAACGTATCTATAATTTTTGATTGCTCCATGCTATGTTATCTACTGTTTTGGGCAATATTGGGCTTTATTATCCACTTTTATATTATTTTTGGGACTAACCTTAACCGGAGGCCCAACCCAGATTTGCTGTTTTTTTGCCTATTTCAGTGTTTCGAAGAAAAGGAATATCAAACGGAGTCGAAACGGAACGAAATCAACTGGAGAAGTTATTTTTGGAAGGAAAGCTACCAGATGGACTTGGACCCCACGTCAGGAGCCAAGGGAGGTGCTCACGAGGGTGGGGGCGCCCCCCCCCTAGGGCACGCCCCCTGCCTCGTGGGGCCCCCGAAGCTCCACTGACGTACTTCCTGCACCCATATATGCTCACGTACCCTAAAACTTCCAGAATAGAGATTAGATCGGGAGTTCCGCCGCCAGAAGCCTCCGTAGCCACCGAAAACCAATCTAGACCCGTTCTGGCACCCTGCGGAGGGGGCAATCCTTCTCCGGTGGCCATCTTCATCATCCCGGTGCTCTCCATGACGAGGAGGGAGTAGTTCTCCCTCGAGGCTGAGGGTATGTACCAGTAGCTATGTGTTTGATCTCTCTCTCTCGTGTTCTTGAGGTGATACGATCTTGATGTATCGCGAGCTTTGCTATTATAGTTGGATCTTTGTTTCTCCTCCCCCTCTTCTCTCTTGTAATGAATTGAGTTTCCCCTTTTGAAGTAATCTTATCGGATTGAGTCTTTAAAGATTTGAGAACACTTGATGTATGTCTTGCGTGGGATACCTGTGGTGACAATGGGGTATTCTATTGATCCACTTGATGTATGTTTTGGTGATAAACTTGCGGGTTCCGCCCATGAACCTATGCATAGGGGTTGGCACACGTTTCCGTCGTGATTCTCCGGTAGAAACTTTGGGGCACTCTTTGAGGTCCTTTGTGTTGGTTGAATAGATGAATATGAGATTGTGTGACGCATATCGTATAATCATACCCACGGATACTTGAGGTGACATTGGAGTATCTAGGTGACATTAGGGTTTTGGTTGATTTGTGTCTTAAGGTGTTATTCTAGTACGAACTCTAGGGCTGTTTGTGACACTTATAGGAATAGCCCAACGGATTGATTAGAAAGAATAACTTTGAGGTGGTTTTGTACCCTACCATAATCTCTTCGTTCGTTCTCCGCTATTAGTGACTTTGGAGTGACTCTTTGTTGCATGTTGAGGGATAGTTATGTGGTCCAATTATGTTATTATTGTTGAGGGAACTTGCACTAGTGAAAGTATGAACCCTAGGCCTTGTTTCAACACATTGCAATACCGTTTACGCTCACTTTTACCATTAGTAACCTTGCTATTTTTATATTTTCAGATTACAAAAACCTTTATCTACCATCCATATACCGCTTGTATTACCATCTCTTCACCGAATTAGTGCACCTATACAATTTACCATTGTATTGGGTGTGTTGGGGACACAAGAGACTCTTTGTTATTTGGTTGCAGGGTTGCTTGAGAGAGACCATCTTCATCCTACGCCTCCTACGGATTGATAAACCTTAGGTCATCCACTTGAGGGAAATTTGCTACTGTCCTACAAACCTCTGCACTTGGAGGCCCAACAACGTCTACAAGAAGGTTGTGAAGTAGACATCATCCACCGTCGACCTCCTCCAGCCTCCACGGGCTACTGTTCATCCACCGTCGACCTCCTCCAGCCTCCACCTGTGACTGTTCATAAATGGGCTCCTGTTCATCCAGCCTCCACCGGCTACTGTTCAATCAGCCCTCTCCACGGGGTCCTGTTCAACCACCCCTCCACGGGCTACTGTTCATCCAACCCTCCACCGGCTACTGTTCAACCAGCCCTCCACCGGCTACTATTCAACCAGCCCTCCACGGGGTCCTGTTCATCCAGCCCTCCACGGGGTCCTGTTCATCCACCGGCTCGATCGATCGGTGTACTGTTCATCCAGTGGCAACGGCCTCTACTACCATGGGGTCCTGTTCATCCAACCCCCACCGAGAAATGTTCGTCCAAACCCCCCAACAACGCTCACTGTTCATCTAGAGGCAGCATTGATCGGCTTCAGTTAGCAGCAGTAGCGAAGGAATCACCCGGCTTCAGTTAACAGCAAGGGATCAATCGATCGCTCGGGTTCAGTGTAACGTGTAGCCTGCAGTGCAATCGCTCAGGTTCAGTTAGAGCCCAACGCCTCGCACCCACGCGCGTACGTGTATGAGAGAGACACGCATCGCTCGGCCCCCGACCACCCACCGTAACCGGGAACTCCTCGATATTTTTCGCGCCCTCGCTTCTACCACATTTTTTTCCGTCATGGACGGCCCAAAGAATGTCATGCAGCTGCGTCTCCGGCCCGCCCAGGACGAAAAGCCCATTTTCTGTCATGATTTTTTGTCATAGAAGTAGGACCCCACCACATCTATGATGATACCGGGTTTTGTCACAATTATCATCATAGAAGTGTCATAAGTATGACAGAAAAAAATTCGTTCGGCCCAAAATGGCATGGATGTGTCTTTTTTTGTAGTGTAGGCTCGTCAAGTTTAACCCGAGTATTCTGCATGTGCAAAACTGGCTTGCACCCGTTGTATGTGAACGTAGAGCTTATCACACCCGATCATCACGTGGTGTCTCGGCACGACGAACTATAGCAACGGTGCATACTCAGGGTGAACACTTATACCTTGAAATTTAGTGAGAGATCATCTTATAATGCTACCGTCGAACTAAGCAAAATAAGATGCATAAAGGATAAACATCACATGCAATCAATATAAGTGATATGATATGGCCATCATCATCTTGTGCCTTTGATCTCCATCTCCAAAGCACCGTCATGATCACCATTGTCATCGGCTTGACACCTTGATCTCCATCGAAGCATCGTTGTTATCTCGCCAACTATTGCTTCTACAACTATCGCTACCGCTTAGTGATAAGGTAAAGCAATTACATGGCGATTGCATTTCATACAATAAAGCGACAACCATATGGCTCCTGCCAGTTGCCGATAACTCTGCTACAAAACATGATTATCTCATACAATAAAATTTAGCATCATGTCTTGACCATATCACATCACAACATTCCCTGCAAAAACAAGTTAGACGTCCTCTACTTTGTTGTTGCAAGTTTTACGTGGCTGCTACGGGCTGAGCAAGAACCGTTCTTACCTACGCATCAAAAACCACAACGCGGTATAGTGATTGCTCTTTGATCTTCAGAAAGAACCCTATTCATTGAATCCGATTCAACTAAAGTTGGAGGAACTGACACCCACCGGCCACCTGTGTGCGAAGCACGTCGGTAGAACCAGTCTCGCGTAAGCGTACGCGTAATGTCGGTCTGAGCCGCTTCATCCAACAATACCGCTGAATCAAGAATCAACTAGTGACGGCAAGCAATATGTATATACCCACGCCCACAACTCCTTTGTGTTCTACTCGTGCATATAACATCTACGCATAGACCCGGCTTGGATGCCACTGTTGGGGAACGCAGTAATTTCAAAAAAAAAATCCTACGCACACGCAAGATCCATCTAGGTGATGCATAGAAACGAGAGGGGAAGAGTGTTGTCCACGTACCCTCGTAGACCGTAAGCGGAAGCGTTATGACAACGCGGTTGATGTAGTCGTACGTCTTCACGATCCGACCGATCCTAGCATCGAAGGTACGGCACCCCCGCGATCTACACACGTATAGCTCAGTGACATCCCACGAACTCTAGATCCAGCTGAATATCGGGGGAGAGCTTCGTCAGCACGACGACGTGATGATGGTGATGATGAAGTTACCGACGCAGGGCTTCGCCTAAGCTCTACAACGATATGACCGAGGTGGAAATCTGTGGAGGGGGGCACCTCACACGGCTAAGAGATCAACTTGTGTGTCTATGGGGTGCCCCTCCCCCATATATAAAGGAGTGGAGGAGGAGGAAGGGGAGGGCCGGCCCCTCTATGGCGCGCCCAAGGGGAATCCTACTCCTACCGGGAGTAGGATTCCCCCCCCCCTTTCCTAGTTGGATCACGAGAGGAAGGAAGAGGGAGAGAGGGGGAAGGAAAGGGGGGGCACCCAATTCGGATTGGGCATGGGGGGGCGCCCTCCTAGGCTCCCTTCTCGTCTCTCCCACTATGGCCCAATAAGGCCCATATACTTCCCGGGGGGTTCCGGTAACCCCCCCCCCCCCCCCCCCCCGGAACTCCGGTATATGCCCGAACTCACCCAGAACCATTCCGATGTCCAAACATAGGCTTCCAATATATCGATCTTTATGTCTCGACCATTCTGAGACTCCTCGTCATGTCCATGATCATATCCGGGACTCTGAACTACCTTCGGTATAACAAAACACATAAACTCATAATACGATCATCATCAAACGTTAAGCATGTGGACCCTACGGGTTCGAGAACTATGTAGACATGACCGAGACTCATCTCCGGTCAATAACCAATAGCGGAACCTGGATGCTCATATTGGTTCCTACATATTCTACGAATATCTTTATCGGTCAAACCGCATAACAACATACGTTGTTCCCTTTATCATCGGTATGTTACTTGCCCGAGATTCGATCGTCGGTATCTCAATACCTAGTTCAATCTCGTTACCGGCAAGTCTATTTACTTGTTCCGTAATGCAACATCCCCTAACTAACTCATTAGTCACATTGCTTGCAAGGCTTATAGTGATGTGCATTACCGAGAGGGCCCAGAGATACCTCTCCGATACACGAAGTGACAAATCCTAATCTCGATCTATGCCAACTCAACAAACACCATCAGAGACACCTGTAGAGCATCTTTATAGTCACCCAGTTACGTTGTGATGTTTGATAGCACACTAAGTGTTCCTTCGGTATTCGGGAGTTGCATAATCTCATAGTCATAGGAACATGTATAAGTTATGGAGAAAGCAATAGCAGTAAACTAAACGATCAAAGTGCTAAGCTAATGGATGGGTCAAGTCAATTACATCATTCTCTAATGATGTGATCCCATTTTATCAAATGACAACTCTTTGTCCATGGCTAGGAAACTTAACCATCTTTGATCAACGAGCTAGTCAGGTAGAGGCATACTAGTGACACTCTGTTTGTCTATGTATTCACACATGTACTAAGTTTCTGGTTAATACAATTCTAGCATGAATAATAAACATTTATCATGATATAAGGAAATATAAATAACAACTTTATTATTGCCTCTAGGGCATATTTCCTTCAAAAAGACCACCCACACCTATTTTCTAGCCAACCCGAATCTTGAGGGTGAGATTCATCTTAAGGGGGGTAGGTTTGTAACATCCCAATTTTCAATTTGGATGTTAATCATTAGGTCATCATGTGCATCCATGCTCTTTGCATTTTTGTTTGATTTTTATCTGAACATGTTGATTCTAAAGACCTTAAGCAACTCAAGGACCATTTGAGAGAGTTGGACGTTTTATAAAAATTCCATTTTTGATTTTTTTTTCAAAATTGGTAAATTTGGATCAAAGTGAATTTTATTTGAAATTATTTTTCCAAAATTATTTCCAAATAAATAAATAATGAGAGAAGATAATATGACTTCTTCAAAACATAGGAAATAATGGAAATTTAATTTTAAATAAGATATTTATTTTATTTGAATTTTTATTGAGATTTTATTTGATTGGATTAGGGAAAATTGCATTTTTAGCCCAAAAAAATGTTCATGTTGTCCTAAATATTAGGAGAGGACCGTGAAAATTATTTCTAGAAATTTTAGGGTTTTTATTTATTTTATTTATAGATTTTTTCGTTCGGCGAAATTATTTTTAAAAAAATTCTTCGACCAACTGGGCCGAAGCCCAGCCGGCCCGCTCGCACCGCCGCCTCCCGTGTCCACCTCCAGCACGCACCGCCACCGCTGCCCCTTCCCCAAGTCACCGCCTCCCCCCTCTTAAATGCCTCCCGGCACCCTACTCCTCACCCAGTCGCCGCCGCCGCCTCGGGCCCGCTGCCGCGCCGCCACCCCGCCTCACCGTCGCCTCGTCGCCGACGCCCGACGCCGAAGCCGCCGAATCCCGCTGCCGACGCCGTTGACCGGTAAGAACCGGTCGGTTCTTTGGGTTTTGTCGGTTTAGTTTTGTTGGGGAACGTAGCAGAAATTCAAAATTTTCCTATGTGTCACCAAGATCTATCTATGGAGAGACCAACAACGAGGGGAAGGAGAGTTCATCTACATACCCTTGTAGATCGCTAAGCGGAAGCGTTCAAGTGAACGGGGTTGATGGAGTCGTACTCGTCGTGATCCAAATCACCGATGACCAAGTGCCGAACGGACGGCACCTCCGCGTTCAACACACGTACAGCCCGGTGACGTCTCCCACGCCTTGATCCAGCAAGGAGAGAGGGAGAGGTTGAGGAAGACTCCATCCAGCAGCAGCACAACGGCATGGTGGTGGTGGAGGAGCGTGGCAATCCTGCAGGGCTTCGCCAAGCACCACGGGAGAGAAGTACTTGGGAGAAGGGGAGGGCTGCACCAGAACATTGGTATGGCTGCCCTCCCACCCCCCACATATATATAGGGGCAAGGGAGAGAGGGGGCGCAGCCTTGGCCCTTCCTCCAAGGAAGGGTGCGGCTAGGAGGAGTCCCTCCTCCCCAAGGCACCTCGGAGGTGCCTTCCCCCTTTAGGACTTTTCCTTTCCTTATCCTTTGGCGCATGGGCCTCTTGGGGCTGGTGCCCTTGGCCCATATAGGCCAAGGCACACACCCCTACAGCCCATGTGGCCCCCCGGGGCAGGTGGCCCCACCCGGTGGACCCCCGGGACCCTTCCGGTGGTCCTGGTACAATACCGGTGACCCCGAAACTTGTCCGGTGACCAAAACAGGACTTCCCATATATAAATCTTTACCTCCGGACCATTCCGAAACTCCTCGTGACGTCCGGGATCTCATCCAGGACTCCGAACAACATTCGGTAACCACATACAAACTTCCTTTATAACCTAGCGTCATCGAACCTTAAGTGTGTAGACCCTACGGGTTCGGGAGACATGCAGACATGACCGAGACGTTCTCCGGTCAATAACCAATAGCGGGATCTGGATACCCATGTTGGCTCCCACATGTTCCACGATGATCTCATCGGATGAACCACGATGTCAAGGACTTAATCAATCCCGTATACAATTCCCTTTGTCTATCGGTACGATACTTGCCCGAGATTCGATCGTCGGTATCCCGATACCTTGTTCAATCTCGTTACCGGCAAGTCTCTTCACTCGTTCCGTAACACATCATCCCGTGATCAACTCCTTGGTCACATTGTGCACATTATGATGATGTCCTACCGAGTGGGCCCAGAGATACCTCTCCGTCACACGGAGTGACAAATCCCAGTCTCGATTCGTGCCAACCCAACAGACACTTTTGGAGATACCCGTAGTGTACCTTTATAGCCACCCAGTTACGTTGTGACGTTTGGCACACCCAAAGCACTCCTACGGTATCCGGGAGTTGCACAATCTCATGGTCTAAGGAAATGATACTTGACATTAGAAAAGCTTTAGCATACGAACTACATGATCTAGTGCTATGCTTAGGATTGGGTCTTGTCCATCACATCATTCTCCTAATGATGTGATCCCGTTATCAACGACATCCAATGTCCATGGTCAGGAAACCATAACCATCTATTGATCAACGAGCTAGTCAACTAGAGGCTTACTAGGGACATGGTGTTGTCTATGTATCCACACATGTATCTGAGTTTCCTATCAATACAATTATAGCATGGATAATAAAAGATTATCATGAACAAGGAAATATAATAATAATCAATTTATTATTGCCTCTAGGGCATATTTCCAACAGTCTCCCACTTGCACTAGAGTCAATAATCTAGTTCACATCGATATGTGATTAACACTCAAGGTCACATCCCCATGTGACTAACACCCAAAGAGTTTACTAGAGTCAATAATCTAGTTCACATTTACCATGTGATTAACACTCGATGAGTTCTGGGTTTGATCATGTTATGCTTGTGAGAGAGGTTATAGTCAACGGGTCTGAACCTTTCAGATCCGTGTGTGCTTTACAAATCTCTATGTCATCTCCTAGATGCAGCTACCACGTTCTATTTGGAGCTATTCCAAATAACTGTTCTACTATACGAATCCAGTTTACTACTCAGAATAATCTGGATTAGTGTCAAAGTTTGCATCGGCGTAACCCTTTACGACGAACTCTTTTACCACCTCCATAATCGAGAAAATTCCTTAGTCCACTAGTTACTAAGGATAACTTTGACCGCTGTCCTGTGATCCATTCTTGGATCACTCTTGTACCCCTTGACTGACTCATGGCAAGGCACACTTCAGGTGCGGTACACAGCATAGCATACTGTAGAGCCTACGTCTTAAGCATAGGGGATGACCTTCGTCCTTTCTCTCTATTCTGCCATGGTCGAGCTTTAAGTCTTAACTTCATACCTTACAACTCAGGCGAGAACTCCTTCTTTGACTGATCCATCTTGAACACCTTCAAGATCATGTCAAGGTATGTGCTCATTTGAAAGTACCATTAAGCGTTTTGATCTATCCTTGTAGATCTTGATGCTCAATGCTCAAGTAGCTTAATCCAGGCTTTCCATTGAAAAACACTTTCCAAATAACCCTATATGCTTTCCAGAAATTCTACGTCATTTCTGATCAACAATATGTCAACAACATATATTCATCAGAAATTCTATAGTGCTCCCACTCACTTCTTTGGAAATACAAGTTTCTCATAAACTTTATATAAACCCAAAATCTTTGATCATCTCATCAAAGCATACATTCCAACTCCGAGATGCTTACTCCAGTCCTTAGAAGGATAGCTGGAGCTTTGCATACTTATTAGCATCTTTCAGGATTGACAAAACCTTCCGGTTGTATCACATACAACCTTTCCTCAAAAATCGTCGAGGAAACAATGTTTTGACATCCTATCTGCAAGATTTCATAAATGATGCAGTAATTGCTAATATAATTCCAACAGACTCTTAGCATCGCTACGAATGAGAAAGTCTCATCGTAGTCAACTCCTTGAACTTGTCGGGAAACACCTTAACGACAAGTCGAGCTTTCTCAATGGTGACACTTACCATCATTGTCTGTCTTCCTTTTAAAATCCATCTGTACTCAACAGCCTTACGACCATCAAGTAGTTCTTCCAAAGTCTACACTTTGTTTTCATACATGGATCCTACCTCGGATTTTATGGCCTCGAGCCATTTATCGGAATCCGGGCCCACCATCGCTTCTCCATGGCTCGTAGGTTCATTTTTGTCTAGCAACATGACTTCCAAGACAGTATTACGTACCACTCTGAAGTAGTACGCATCCTTGTCATCCTACGAGGTTTGGGAGTGACTTGATCCGAAGTTTCATGATCACTATCATAAGCTTCCACTTCAATTGGTGTAGGTGCCACAGGAACAACTCCCTGTGCCCTGTCACACACTAGTTGAAGAGACGGTTCAATAACCTCATCAAGTCTCCACCATCCTCCCACTCAATTCCTTCGAGAGAAACTTTTCCTCGAGAAAGGACCCGATTCTAGAAACAATCCCTTATTGCTTTCGAATCTGAGACAGGAGGTATACCCAACTGTTTTGGGTGTCCTATGAAGATGCATTTATCCGCTTTGGGTTTGAGCTTATCAGCCTGAAACTTTTTCACATAAGCGTCACAGCCCCAAACTTTTAAGAAATGACAGCTTAGGTTTCCCTAAACCATAGTTCATACGGTGTCATCTCATCGGAATTACGTGGTGCCCTATTTAAAGTGAATGTGGTTGTCTTTAATGCCTAACCCATAAACTATCGTGGTAATTCGATAAGAGACATCATGGTATGCATCATATCCAATAGGGTGCAGTTATGATGTTCGGGCACACCATCACACTACGGTGTTCCAGGCTGTATTAGTTGTGAAACAATTTCCACAATGTCTTAATTCTGTGCCAAACTCGTAATTCATATATTCATCTCTATGATCATATCATAGATATTTTATCCTCTTGTCACGACGATCTTTCAACTTCACCCTGAAATTACTTGAACCTTTCAATAATTCAGACTCGTGATTCATCAAGTAAATATACTCAACATCTACTCAAATCATCTGTGAAGAACATAACGATATCCACTATACGCCTCAGCACTCATTGGACTGCACACATCAAAATGTGTTACTTCCAACGAGTTGCTATCTTGTTCCGTCTTACTAAAACGAGGCTTTCAGTCATCTTGCCCATGTGGTATGATTTGCATGTCTCAAGTGATTCAAGATCAAGTGAGTCCAAACAGTCCATTTGCATGGAGTTTCTTCATGCATATACACCAATAGACATGGTTTGCATGTCTCAAACTTTTCAAAATGAGTGAGCCCAAAGATCCATCAACATGGAGCTTCTTCATGCGTTTTATACCGATATGACTTAAGTGGCAGTGCCACAAGTAGGTGGTACTATCATTACTATCTTATATCTTTTGGCATGAACATGTGTATCACTACGATCGAGATTCAATAAACCATTCATTTTAGGTGCAAGACCATTGAAGGTATTATTCAAATAAACAGAGTAACCATTATTCTCCTTAAATGAATAACCGTATTGCGATAGACATAATCCAATCACGTATATGCTCAACGCAAACACCAAATAACAATTATTTAGGTTCAACACCAGTCTCGATGGTAGAGGGAGCGTGCGATGCTTGATCATATCAACATTGGAAACACTTCCAACACATATCGCCAGCTCACCTTTAGCTAGTCTCCGTTTATTCCATAGCTTTTATTTCGAGTTACTAACACTTAGCAACCAAACCGGTATCTAATCCCCTGGTGCTACTAGGAGTACTATTAAAGTACACATCAACACAATGTATATCCAATATACTTCTATCGACCTTGCCAGCCTTCTTATCTACCAAGTATTTAGGGTAATTCTGCTCCAGTGGTTGTTCCCCTTATTACAGAAGCACTTAGTCTCGGGTTTGGGTTCAACCTTGGGTTTCTTCACTAGAGCAGCAGCTGAATTGCCGTTTCATGAAGTATCCCTTCTTGCCCTTGCCCTTCTTGAAACTAGTGGTTTCACCAACCATCAACAATTGATGCTCCTTCTTGATTTCTACTTTGGTGTCAAACATCGCGAATATCTCAAGGATCATCATATATGTCCCTGATATATTATAGTTCATCACGAAGCTCTAGCAGCTTGGTGGTAATGACTTCGGAGAAACATCACTATCTCATCTGGAAGATCAACTCCCACTTGATTCAAATGATTGTTGTATTCATACAGTCTGAGCACAAGCTCAACAATTGAGCTTTCCTCCCTTAGTTTGCAGGCTAAGAAAATCGTCGGAGGTCTTATACCTCTTGACGTGGGCACGAGCCTGAAATCCCAATTTCAGCCCTCAAAACATCTCATATGTTTTGCGACGTTTCAAAAACGTCTTCGGTGCCTCAACTCTAAACCGTTTAACTGAACTATCACGTAGTTATCAAAATGTGTATGTCAGATGTTCGCAACATCCACAGACGACGTTCGAGGTTCAGCACACTGAGCGGTGCATTAAGGACATAAGCCTTCTATGAAGCAATGAGGACAATCCTCAGTTTACGGACCTAGTCCACATAATTCTACTATCAAATTTCAACTAAATTTTCTCTAGGAACATATCTAAACAGTAGAACTAAAGCGCGAGCTACGACATAATTTGCAAAATCCTTTTGACTATGTTCAGGATAAACAAGTTCATCTTATGAACTCCCACTCAGATAGACATCCCTCTAGTCATCTAAGTGATTACATGATCCGAGTCAACTAGGCCGTGTCCGATCATCACGTGAGACGGACTAGTCAACATCGGTGAACATCTTCATGTTGATCGTATCTTCTATACGACCCATGCTCGACCTTTCGGTCTTCTGTGTTCCGAGGCCATGTCTGTACACATGCTAGGCTCGTCAAGTCAACCTAAGTGTTTCGCGTGTGTAAATCTGTCTTACACTCGTTGTATTCGAACGTAAGAATCTATACACCCGATCATCACATGGTGCTTCGAAACTACGAACTGTCGCAATGGTGCACAGTTAGGGGGAACACTTTCTTGAAATTTTAATGAGAGATCATCTTATTTACTACCGTCGTTCTAAGCAAATAAGATGTATAAACATGATAAACATCACATGCAATCAAATAGTGACATGATATGGCCAATATCATATTGCTCCTTTTGATCTCCATCTTCGGGGCTCCATGATCATCATCGTCACCGGCATGACACCATGATCTCCATCATCATGATCTCCATCATCGTGTCTTCATGAAGTTGTCTCGCCAACTATTACTTCTACTTCTACAGCTAACGGTTAGCAATAAAGTAAAGTAATTACATGACGTTTATGTTGACACGTAGGTCATAAATAAATTAAGACAACTCCTATGGCTCCTGCCAGTTGTCATACTCATCGACATGCAAGTCGTGATTCCTATTACAAGAACATGATCAATCTCATACATCACATATATCATTCATCACATCCTTTTGGCCATATCACATCACATAGCATACCCTGCAAAAACAAGTTAGACGTCCTCTAATTGTTGTTTGCATGTTTTACGTGGCTGCTATGGGTTTCTAGCAAGAACGTTTCTTACCTACGCAAAGACCACAACGTGATATGCCAATTGCTATTTACCCTTCATAACGACCCTGTTCATCGAATCCGATCCGACTAAAGTGGGAGAGACAGACACCCGCCAGCCACCTTATGCAACTAGTGCATGTTTGTCGGTGGAACCGGTCTCACGTAAGCGTACGTGTAAGGTTGGTCCAGGCCGCTTCATCCCACGATGCCACCGAATCAAGATAAGACTAGTAACGACAAGCATATCGAACAAAATCAACGCCCACAACTACTTTGTGTTCTACTCGTGCATAGAATCTACGCAATAGACCTAGCTCATGATGCCACTGTTGGGGAACGTAGCAGAAATTCAAAATTTTCCTACGTGTCACCAAGATCTATCTATGGAGATACCAGCAACAAGGGGAAGGAGAGTGCATCTACATACCCTTGTAGATCGCTAAGCGGAAGCGTTCAAGTGAACGGGGTTGATGGAGTCGTACTCGTCGTGATCCAAATCACCGATGACCAAGTGCCGAACGGACGGCACCTCCGCGTTCAACACACGTACAGCCCGGTGACGTCTCCCACGCCTTGATCCAGCAAGGAGAGAGGGAGAGGTTGAGGAAGACTCCATCCAGCAGTAGCACAACGGCGTGGTGGTGGTGGAGGAGCGTGGCAATCCTGCAGGGCTTCGCCAAGCACCACGGGAGAGGAGAAGTACTTGGGAGAAGGGGAGGGCTGCACTAGAACAATGGTATGGCTTCCCTCCCACCCCCCACATATATATAGGGGCAAGGGAGAGTGGGGGGGGCGCAGCCTTGGCCCTTCCTCCAAGGAAGGGTGCGGCTAGGAGGAGTCCCTCCTCCCCAAGGCACCTCGGAGGTGCCTTCCCCCTTTAGGACTCTTCCTTTCCTTATCCTTTGGCGCATGGGCCTCTTGGGGCTGGTAGGCCAAGGCGCACACCCCTACAGCCCATGTGGCCCCCTGGGGCAGGTGGCCCCACCCGGTGGACCCCCGGGACCCTTCCGGTGGTCCCGGTACAATACCGGTGACCCCGAAACTTGTCCGGTGACCAAAACAGGACTTCCCATATATAAATCTTTACCTCCGGACCATTCCGGAACTCCTCGTGACATCCGGGATCTCATCCGGGACTCCTAACAACATTCGGTAACCACATACAAACTTCCTTTATAACCCTAGCGTCATCAAACCTTAAGTGTGTAGACCCTACGGGTTCGGGAGACATGCAGACATGACCGAGACGTTCTCCGGTCAATAACCAATAGCGGGATCTGGATACCCATGTTGGCTCCCACATGTTCCACGATGATCTCATCGGATGAACCACGATGTCAAGGACTTAATCAATCCCGTATACAATTCCATTTGTCTATCGGTACGATACTTGCCCGAGATTCGATCGTCGGTATCCCGATACCTTGTTCAATCTCGTTACCGGCAAGTCTCTTCACTCGTTCCGTAACACATCATCCCGTGATCAACTCCTTGGTCACATTGTGCACATTATGATGATGTCCTACCGAGTGGGCCTAGAGATACCTCTCCGTCACACGGAGTGACAAATCCCAGTCTCGATTCATGCCAACCCAACAGACACTTTCGGAGATACCCGTAGTGTACCTTTATAGCCACCCAGTTACGTTGTGACGTTTGGCACACCCAAAGCACTCCTACGGTATCCGGGAGTTGCACAATCTCATGGTCTAAGGAAATGATACTTGACATTAGAAAAGCTTTAGCATACGAACTACATGATCTAGTGCTATGCTTAGGATTGGGTCTTGTCCATCACATCATTCTCCTAATGATGTGATCCCGTTATCAACGACATCCAATGTCCATGGTCAGGAAACCGTAACCATCTATTGATCAACGAGCTAGTCAACTAGAGGCTTACTAGGGACATGGTGTTGTCTATGTATCCACACATGTATCTGAGTTTCCTATCAATACAATTCTAGCATGGATAATAAACGATTATCATGAACAAGGAAATATAATAATAATCAATTTATTATTGCCTCTAGGGCATATTTCCAACAAGTTTTTCGATCGGTTTTTCGTTTTCGTGTTAGTTTAATTAGTAAACGTTCACTGGTTACATCGTTTTAATGAACATTTTTCGTTCGTTAGTCTCTATTAGCAGACGTTCGTCTGATAGATTTTTCTTTTTAATTTATTTTCGGCCAGGGACCTATCTGCGAATAGCTTTCTTATAGATTAGTCCCTCATCTTCAAACCTTCACTACTTTTTGCTCATTTGTCCAAATCTAGTGAAACTAACGCCAAAATCTTCTTCTTGTTCCCCTCTTTCCAGATAATCAACTTGAACATGATTTTGAAAAACTTAAAATTTGGTTTCAAGCAGATTTGAATTCGAACTTCTTTTGACCGTAGTTTGAGTTTCATATCTCCGATTTGATTGACTCTTTTTGCTAATCGAAGCTCTTCTCTTGAACTTTCAGTTTAGATCTTTTCTTTTGGGTTTTACCTTTGCATCTTATGCTTGAGTGCTTATGTATGCTATTGTTTGTTCATGATAGAGTTTCCGGAGTGCGAGGCTTGCTACTACGAATCACTAGGGTTTTTCGATCGTCAACAAGGCAAGTAACACTTTGATCATATCCCTTTATTACCCATTTTTATGCATTACTTTCAACCCTCAAACATTGCATGAGTAGGATTGATAACATGTGGGTATTTGGGAGGTAGTTGATGAGGTAGGAACCTATTGCCTTTTATTCAAACCCTGGGTGTTATTACGTTATGCTTACACTGCTATGCTATGCTCGTAGACGTGGTTTGGTTTTGAGAGAATTCATGAAAGTTTTGAGAGTTATTGTTATCTAAGGTTTAACTTAAGGTGGCTACTTTAATACACATCTGGGTGGATTGGTTGTGGGCACCTGGGAATCCAATGTTGTCCAAGGAGATCCCGGGGAATCAGTGTGATCATCCTAGGTTTGCCACCCAGGCTCAAAGGGATCATAAGATTTTTCATGCTGGAAACTTCCGTGTGCGGCCACAAGCCATTATGGCCTCTGGCATAGTTGAGTATATTGTTTGACCTCTTTCAGTGGTAGACTAGCAGATGTAGGGGATGTAGGTGGTACGGTCTACCCGTCGTAAAGAGTTAATGCTTCTGAAATACTGTGTATCGGTCATCCGTTTCTCAAACATCATGTAGTGCGAGAAATTCAACGGAGGAGATCGAGTCTTGTGGGGAAAAGTGAGCAAACCTCTGCAGAGTGTACAAACTAATCATGATTAGTCGTGTCCCCGGTTATGGACATCCTGAGTATCTGGTACTTGAATTATTATGTTGATCTCATCACTCTACTTAATTAATTTGTCGGGTTATTAAACTTTTAATTGGGATTGAGTTGGGGTTACCTTCTCAATGTTTTCAACAAAATTTGTAGTTAAAAAATATTCCTTTGTTGTAGGGAAAAAATAGCTTTATGCAAATGATAACCTTAGAGCCTCCACCAGCCATATATGCATGTAGTGATAGTTGTTATTTGTGCATTGCTCTATAGTGTTATCTTGCCAGCATATTCCATGTGCTGACCTACACAGGATGCAACATATTATGTTGCAGAATTTTCAGACGAAGAGTAAGGTGCGCTAGGTCGTTGTCATGCACTCAGTTTTGCCGTGGAGTTGGATGGACTCTTCTACCTTCGAAGCTTTCGCTGTTATCTTATTTAGATGGCCTTTAGCCATATTAATGTAATAAGTTCTCTCTTGAGACATTCGATATAATAAGTGTGTGATTGAACTCTGTTATAAATCCTCGAGTACTGTGTGTGTCAGCAATACTGATTCAGGGATGACACTTAAGCACAGAGACTTGACCGTGTGAGGTCGGGTGGCGATCTCCTACCCTCTTCGGCATGGTGGGCAGCGGATCTGAGTCCTACACCTCTAGATCACTTGACCCCGAGATCATCCCACGCATGTGGAGATGACCGTCCGCCTTGTGCTTCGCCGCTCCCGGGAGGAGGCCGCCCGACGGCAGCGCTCGAACTCCTTCCGTCGGGAATCCACCGTGTCCGCCCAAATGACGCATGGATCCAGCGCGAGGTTTGTTGCCGCTTCCTCACAGGAGGCAATGTGGTCCATCTGGCGTCCAAATCCGCCGGGATGTGCAACCACTTTGTTGGCATGCCGAGGCAGAGGTGAACGCATGAGCATCCGCTCACACAAATATGGCGTGGCGTGTTCGCCATGCAAGGCAGCGGGCGCATGAGGTGGCGGCAGCCCTCACGGCGGTGGACGTTGGCAAGGCGAAGTCGCATTCTCCGGTGCCCCATGTGGTGCACGGCCCACCCCGGACGCCGCAACCACATCATGGTGGACGTCGCCGACTCCTCCCAAGACAGATCCATCATTGTTCTCACGTCCACCGACACCGTGAAGGTTCCGGACTTTGACGAGGGAGAGTAGGGCGTGGGAGAAGGCAACGCCTTGAGTCCCGTGAGCCGGTCCGTGTCCCATATCCTACTCTACCTTGACGACCACTGGACCAACACTCTTGAGGGGCATGGCGGAGCCGGATGAGCTCCGCTTAGATTAGGTGGTAGTTTGAAGATGGTGTTTGTGGTTATGGAATCGTATTTTGTGTGTTGTCTGGTCACTGTCCGTGGATGGGCGCCAGGGCGCATCCACGGGCGTTTGGGGACATGATTCTGGTACTTGTGGTTAGTCCTGGCCATGGGCAGCCCGGCCCGGACGGCCCGACCCGACCTTGCCCACAGGCCGTGCCTGGGCCTAGATTTTGAGCCGGACGGCCGGGCCGGGCCCGGGCCCATCGTATTTGCCATTTAAGGAAGAGGCCCGGCCTGAGACCCGACGAGCTTTTAGGCCAAATCCACCGTGCTACCCCAAACGAACGTCTGTTTTGCCCGGATTATGTCTGTTTGGGTAGGGCAATGGGGTCGTGTCCGGACATGTCCTGGGATGCGGTGGCCATGCGCCCAACGCGTGGACGCATCCCGGCCGCATCCTGTCCGCGTACTTTTTTCTTTGCAAGCCCTTAAACTTTTTTTCATCATTCATTCTTGGTACATGGGAATACATCACCAAATTTTGACTAGAAAAGTAAGACCAAAGAAAACAAGAACCACAAGAATACATTTTAGAAGATATCCAACTTCCATAACTGCTCCTGTAAGTTGGATTAGTGCCTTCTCGATGAATTCATTGTTGATCTATGGAGGAGCCGCCTCCATCTTGCGTGTTTCTTTCTTCTTCGAGTCTAAAGAAGTAGAGGTTGCTTCCTCGCATCTAGTCTCGTGTCTAGCCTTTAATATAGCGACAAGTACACTTGTCTCATCTACAGCCTCTATGCTAGCTAAAAGTGCACGAACATCTACTAAATTACGCTCTATCAATATATCGATGTACTCTTCTTCCAAATACCAAAACTTGCATCCATTCTACACAATTTTTTTTGAAGTTAGCACAACTAGTCAAATCTAGAGCACAAACCAAAGCTAAAGTTAGCACATACCCCATTGTTTAAGCACTTGATGAACACCCATCCGGGATGTTCCGGCGTTGTAGACACGCGGCGCACGACCATCTTTAGGCAGTGGTCGTACTTAATGAGCGACAACGGTGCGTCGACGAGCTTTTGGGCTAGCACCGAGCCCGGCCGACCGCCATTCAGGTATCTGCCGGCAGACCACCGACGGTGTAGATCCGAGCGGCTAGAGGACGAGCCACTGCCTGCATGTGGCCTTGCGACCCTGCCAGGGCCTTCCGGCCCGGTGCCGACCAGTCCATGGCGCGGCGCGGCCTCCCACAGCCTGGCGAGCTCAAAATCGACCGGATCCGCCCCAAATCCGGCCGTCGGACGCGCAAATCAGGTGGCCGTGGTTGGTAAGCTCGGGGACGCCGAGGGGAAGGGGCTGGGCGACCGCGCGTCCGAGCTGCACAACTACAATGGTAGCAGCGGCGACGGAGGCGGCGAGAGAAAAGTAGGGAAGAGTGGAGAAGAATGAAGGGCGTGCAGTCGCAGGGAAGGAGAGGGGCGGATAGAAAAAGGCGCCCATGTGCCACCGACGCGCGGGCCAGGGGAGGACACGCGCAGACGGCCCGCGCGTCCACGTGCTGTCCGTTTCACCCCAAAAGTGGCGCAAACTTGGGCCGGGGATGGATCGAAAGAAGACAGAAAACGGACAAAAGTCCGTTTGCGTCCGCGCGCCTGGGCCGTCTGGTTCGTTCGTTTTACCTCAAACGGACGCGCGTGGACAGGATGGGTCGCGCGGTGGAGTTGGTCTTAGCGTGTTGGGCCGGGCTCAGGCCCAACGGCCGAGCCGGATCGGGCTCGGGTCTAGGTTTTTTTTTGTCGGGCTTTGGCAGGCCCGGACCGACTGATGGCCAGCTATACTTGTGGTTGTAGATGTTCACGGTTGAAAAACACTTTTATCTACCGATAGAAAACCACAGATTTCAGGCTCCATCTCGGGTAGACCAAACAGGCCCACGCGCCTCGGGCAAACAGTGGCATCACAAAATTGTCCAACCAAACCCCCCCTCCCCTTTTTCCTGTTCCCCTCCCTCCTTATTTGAATCACCCACACACCCACACTGACACTGCCCCACGCCCCCACCCACCGTACGCAAGCGCAGCACCGCACCACCCCACTCTCCTCGCTCTCCCCGAAGCACGCCGCCTCGCTTTACTCGCAGCGCCGCCACCGCCGAGAAGCCCCTCCGTACCCCTAGGGTTGCTCCCGCTCAGCGCGGCGATGGAGGGCGAGGGACAGGGCGCCGCGGCCCCGCCGGCGGCGGCGGCGGCGGCGGCCGCGGAGGTGAGCAACCCGAGGTGCTACTTCGACGTCAGCATCGGCGGCGAGATGGAGGGCCGGATCGTGATGGATCTCTACGCCTCCGTGGTGCCGCGCACGGCCGAGAACTTCCGCGCGCTCTGCACCGGGGAGAAGGGCGTCAGCGCCGCCACCGGCGCGCGGCTCCACTACAAGGTTTATCCCGGGTGGCCCTCCCCCTCTGTGCGGTCGTGCACTCGTGCTACAGTACCTGGCAGTAGTATTAGATTTTCGGGTTCCGGTTGTGTTTGGTGCGGCCGAGTTTAGTGGGGCGGGTGTTTGAGCGAGGACCCCCCCTTCCTATTAGTTCGATTTCGAACACTGTCAAATGTGCGTTTTGCGCATAGTCGAATAGATTGTTGGGCATCAGGTAACACGGTTCTCGGTTCAGTGATTTAGGGTTGGATAGTTTAATTGCGCGAACTGTGATTCTGTCTATGGCTGGCGATTTATCAGCCAAACATGAGTCCTTGCAGGCCTTTCTGCTTTGATTGGGCGATTTTGTTTTTGCTGTCTTTGTTACTGCTACAGCTTTCTTCAGTGTGCATAATAGTGCCTGTAACTTTCCGATTAGTCCTGTTGCTTTTAAACTGTACATTACACTTGCTTTGGCATACTACTGGTAATAATGCTTCATGTACTAGTGCCTACCACTAGTGCTGGTACAATATGGCCAACACTTGCTTCTGTTTCTGCCTTTCTGGTCTCTTGAAGCACTTGCTGAGAATTGGAAGCACCATAGTTTGTAGGAAAACTGATACTTTTGTTTTTTGGCCAACTGGGTGTATGGTTGGCAATAGAATAGTGGACTATGAAAAGGGATTCTGGTATGGTTAAACAGGGTTTTATGTGGTCATATGGACTTCATTAGGTAGAGAAAGTACCTTGTGATTTTTCTAGTTTTGAACATATGTCAAGTCTCACCAACTGCATATATGGTCTCAGCCTCTGGCAATTTTTTCTTGGCACAATTTGGTTGTAGCTTATCCTTGAAGCAGGATCTGTCAGAACCAAGTAGACCTAGCTCTGCATTAGTTGTTTTGTGCTTCAAGTGTCCCAGTCAAGGACAAACTGAGTGGTTGCAAAATAATATTATGTGGTCAATGTGGATTTACTATTTTCTGGTGATAGTTCTGAACTGGTAAATAAGTTAACATGCTTAAGTGAGACTTGGCATTTTAACCATGAATTGGGATGATAATGTGGCAGAAGCACATAAGTGGAGCCCCTGTTCAAGAATTCATCCGATTAACCAGTTAACTTGCCGATTAATCCCTACTCATAGGGTCCCCGAGTAGCCGATTACCCGATAAATCGTCGATTAATTGATTAAATGGCCGATTAACTTGCCGATTATCCTATTAATCCCCTACTCACCAGCCCACCGAGCAGCTACCAGTTAACGATTTCCTCAACATTGAGTGGAGCAGAGCATTATTGAAGTAGTGATAAGTCTCCCACTTAACTGTTGGAGCGATAGAGATCCAACTTTGGATAACGGCACTTTTGTACCGTTTGCTTCATAGTGGCAGAGACTAACACATGTTTGCTATCCTCTATTGCCCATTTTCTTTCGTAGACGGAAGGCAAGATTGCCCCGCTTTCATTTGCAGCCACCAAATTGCTTTCCATTTTCTAGTAAGAGAATCGTGGTGATTTTGATGTTTAACTGCACAGAGTTAGCATTATCCATAATCTTTTCTTTTCTGAAAGAATGACCAAGACAAGCATTTTTTATATGAAGTTATGAACTAGAGTTGGTTATTCTTTATGGTAATAATGATTTTTTCCTTTGGGGACCACTGCAGGATACCTTTTACTTCTGTGAAGTATGGGATCTTTAACCCTTCAACTACTTATTTTTTTGGGTAACTTTTACTCTTCAGGGCTCATCTTTTCATCGTATCATCAAGGGTTTTATGGTGCAAGGTGGAGATATAACTGCTGGTGATGGGACTGGGGGCGAGTCAATATATGGATTGAATTTTGAGGATGAGAATTTTGTTTTGAAGCATGAGAGGAAAGGGATGTTATCAATGGCGAATTCTGGTCCCAACACAAATGGATCTCAGTTTTTCATCACTACCACCCGAACACCACACCTTGATGGGAAACATGTTGTCTTCGGGAGGGTTGTAAAAGGGATGGGAGTGGTTCGTGCAATGGAGCATGTTTGTGCTGGAGAAGCTGACCTTCCAACTGATGATATTGTTATTGTTGATTGTGGGGAACTGCCAGAAGGTTCAACTGAAGGAGTTGCAAATTTCTTCAAAGATGGTGACATGTATCCTGATTGGCCTATTGACCTCGATGAAAAGCCTGCAGACGTTTTGTGGTGGATTAATGCCGTTGATTCTGCAAAGTCTTTCGGGAATGAAAATTTTAAGGTTCGCGTTGCTCAATGGACAGCACTTCCTGTTCATATTTTTGCTAGTCTTATTTGGTTCAGTTGAGGAAGTTTTCATTGTCGTTGCATGTAATGCATTAATAACATGTATTGCCCAATTCTTTGGCTAAAGCGTAGATGCACTAATAAACTGGGTAAACATAGCATGTTAAATTTTAAAAATACTACACCTAACTTGATTCCTGTTTGGAACTTACAACTGAAGTTTCTGCCTCTCTACAGAAACATGATTACAAGGCTGCACTCAGAAAGTACAGAAAAGCTATGCGGTATTTAGATATTTGCTGGGAGAAAGAAGAGATAGATCAAGGTAGCTGTTCTTTTGTTTCTTATTGCTGTTTACTTTTGTTAAGGTGCTTATGGAAAGAGGTGCATTTTACTTGCTAATCGTAACAACCTATTAATGTGCAGAGAACAGCTCAGCACTGCGGAAAACAAAGTCAATTATACTCACAAATAGTTCTGTAAGTTCAACTTTCTGCCACTTGTTCATGGACAGATCACAAATGCATGCCCTCTATATTACTACATTTAGAGAAATTCTATTTGGTACATCTTTGTGTTTTCTATGTGAAATAGAGTTTTTTTTTCCTTGTAAAATCATTGTTTTTTCCTGGTATATGGAAGTCACCTGTAACTTCTTCAGGCATGCAAACTGAAGCTGGGAGATGTGGAGGGTGCTTTGTTAGATGCAGACTTTGCACTGCGTGAAACAGAGGGCAACGCAAAAGCTTTTTTCCGTCAAGGACAGGTCAGTGTTAAACTTCCATGTAATATACTACTATCCACGGACCAAATGTTGTGGAAATTATATGCACTACAAACATGTTTTGACAAAACTATGACCAGCGCAGTTTACCTTCCCTGTGTTACACTTGTACACTCAAACTACTTGCATTTATGTGAAATCAAACTGGCTTATTTGCATGTGTTTATCGTTGAGTACATCTTACTTTATATGTTGGACATGAAGATGTGCACTTCCGTCAAATTGAAGATTTGCATCTGTGCCACTTGAGCATCATTTTATGTGTATGCGTACTACATTCTAAAACTTACATTCTTGCTAACCGTGGTGCAATATTATTTTTAATCCTTGTCGTGTTGGTGCTGGGAATATTAATTCTTAGCGCCTTCTCATCAGCTTCAAACTTGGCTTGTCAATAATAAGGTATTGGAATGCAGGCACGCATGACACTCAAGAATATTGATGCTGCAGTTGAGAGCTTCCAGCGTGCGTTGGAGTTGGAGCCAAACGATGGTTTGTATATCTTATTGCCCCCTCATTGACTATTAGTACATTTCCCCCATTTGCAGCTAAGAATGTTGGTTTTTGTATTTCTGATCCTCAGGAGGAATCAAACGGGAGCTGGCTGCTGCAAAGAAGAAGGTTAGTTCATTGTGGTTATGAATTTTGGGACTAGTGATTGTTCGTACAAGATGTTGCTGACTTGTCATCTGTGATTACCCCAGGTTACTGACAGACGCAATCTGGAGCGGAAGGCATTTTCCAAGATGTTCGAGACGTCAGGAAGTTCAGAGAAAAGTGATGGAGTATTGGCAGCAAGTTCAGAGAAAAGTGACGAAGTACTTTCCTAATACCATATTCATCACCATTTAAATTCTTTGGTTTGGACCTTTGGGCACAGAAACAATAGATAATGAACTATTTGGCCGCCAAATGCTGATGTTGTGAAACACGGGCCAGACCAGATCCTTTCCTTTTCTGCGTAACTGATGGTCTTTTTTGTCGTTGTTGTAGGATAAAAACTGATGCCTCAAGCAAGCGCCTTTCCATTGTTTCGTCTGTCACACATGCTGGGAGCTGCCCTGTGAAAAACTTCAGGTTGTTCTTAGAACCTACTGCAATTATTTCGCCGGGCTTGTAGTTTGTCTATGCGTTTTGACTTGATGCTTTATTCTTTGCAGTTATACTGATGGAGTTTGGACGGGAGAAATAACTCCCAGTGGATGGCTGAAAACAGTGGGGGCACCTGAACCTTTTGTGTTAGTATAGAAGTGGTAGCAATGCTGTCGAAAGAAATGTTTTTCATTGACTTGAACTCTTGGATATCTCGACAACTTCTGGCAAAACACATTTTGCGAGAATTGATGAAACATTGTTGATGACATCACATGTCTTTTTACGTTCCATTTGCGTATCTTTGCACTTGGCCCATGCATTTGGAGCCCCCAATAACCCTGCCAAAACCACCCAGTTGAATGGTCCCAGATAGGAATGACAGATAGGAATGACCCATGATGAATTCGACAACCAGAGGTGCCAAAACCACCCATTTGCACTTGACATTGTTGACGACAGCTATCTACACTGCATAGTTCAGATAGGAATGACCCATGACGAATTCGACAACCAGAGGTGCCACAACGTTCAGGATTCATTCTAGAAAATAATTGGCCATTGTCGTAAATCTATGCAGATGAATTTGAAGTACCCAATCTAAACAAGAAAGTACTCAATCCAAACAAGTTAGTTATGCCCATATGCGATGCATCACCTTTTCAAGAACCGGATGGAGTACATAAAATCATGGCAGGTGGCGATTTTTTTGAGCTAGTTCGTGCAGCAGGTCACGATATTTCTGTTCATTGGTTAAAACTTCGAACATACGTACGTAACCAGACCATGTAACCACACAATTCAAAATTCCCACAAAAATGGAACCAGAAGCAGACATAACCGTGGCAGCCCAGTTCTATGAACCCAAACACAACATATATTCTTCCAAGACATCCTCGGACAGGCAAACTTTACACACGGTAGGCTATCTATGTTCTCTACGCATTGTAGTTGTCCAAGCCCAGGTCTCTCAAGGCATCTGTGGCGGCAGCTTTGCAGCTTCCATGTATTGCCTTGGCTTTCCTGATAAGCTTCTCCACGCCTTCGTTAAGCAAGATCGTCCTGTGGTGGTAAAAACAAGTGTTGAGAAGAAAGTATAAGCATGAGCACATCACATTGGGAATAAAAACCAGCTGCAGCAGTAGATTTCGGAGAGATGTGACTTCTACATCGTACCTGTTTTCAGGGTTTCTGACCACGAGATTGCGAATCATAAGGCATGCTTGCTTCTGAGTCAGCGCGGAGGAGGGGAACTTTTGCATTGTCTGTATGGCCAGAGTGCCATAGCCTAGCGCGACTGCACGGGCTGCATGGTCTGGTGACCGCAATGTAAGGACTTGCACGATAGACATTACCTACACATTCAGTTAGTTCGTTACAGGATATGGAAATGGCTCATAGAGTATACAGATTCTTCAGCATTGCACATCTGTGGTTATTACCTCCTGTATTACTGACGGGTCTTCAGAAAATCTAGACGCTAACTTCAAGAACTTGTCAAAACCATCTTGCTGAATGATATTGGCCTTGTTTGCATCACTTCCAGCCAGCTTCAAGAAGAATGTGATGTAAGTTTGATTTAATCAAAGTAGGATTGTTCTCATACAAAAAGAAGGGATTCCTGTGGTACAGTGATGTTGCAGTGTTGTGCCATACTACCATACCTTAGACAGCAAAGAGCAGCAAGATTTTGCTATAACCTTGTTCTTTTGTACGCCAGCCTCATCGATGCACTTAAGAAGCACATCAATCCCACCATTTTCAGATATGGACCGGCATATTTCTTCCTGTGGTACACAAGAACTAAAGATGGTGATGTTCTCATAAGCATTCAGGGTAAATGACTTTTATTTATTTATTATCACAATTCCATATAGGCATATAGGAAATAAGTTTTTGATACACAGGACCAAAAGTAAAAGGAAGCAATAACATGTCAGGAAATTTTATGAACATCAAGCTTTATGTTCGCTAGTTGCCTGCAATTCATATTCTATTGGCCAGATAAAGTTTATAAACATAGTAAAAATTGCCCCAGAAAAAATGGAGCCTTGCTGCTGCGGAAATTGAAAGTTGAAACCATAACATAAAACTGTTTAACTATCATTTATGGGATATGTATATATCGTAGTTTATTCTTACATTAACAGCAATTGCCTTCAAAGCAGCACAAGCTGATGGCAAGCTGGATGGAGCAACTTGCTCGCGGAGTGCGATGACAAGAACTTCTGCGACGCCAATTTCTGAAAATTTCCTGGAATATCCATATACCTGCACCACAAGCCTGTCAATTTCATCTCTTTGGATCCAACATTCATTTGTAAATTACAGTGTCAACTTACAAGCAAGAGTGCAAGATGTACATGTGCCGATGACAATGAGAAACCAGAATGTTCAAAACATGAAACCATGTGATACCAAGTTGCCTTTTTTTTTTACATTCTATCTAGTATCTAATAGTCACAAGAAGTTCATGTCAATATTTTTATGCGGATGTGAAATCTAACTACATTCAGATGTGCACCGTTACTTCTACATCATGCTAGATTGCAGTTAATATATAACTATGAAATTTCTGTTTTAACACCTAATTTAGCTTCCTATGCATCTCATACAGACAGCACCTTACTATAACTCAATCTAATTTCCCCATATGGATTTATCTCTGGTAAACTAATTTCATGATTGTCATATTCAAACCGAGTAATAAATATGCAAATCAAAGTGATGCACTTGCTAATGTAAAATTAAAATTATATCAAATCTTCACATGATTCTACAAGCATATAGGACATACTTGAGAAGCCACCACTCGGTTATCGTCGGGTGTCAACAGAACACGTATGGCATCATACACGCTTTGCACTTTACTATTTGATTTGTTCCTCATAACCTCCAGAATGAGTTCATCGACCTTCAAGTCCATAAAGGCGTCTTTCACAACTTCATTGCCAGCAGATGCCGCTGCCACGACACTAAAACCACCATCGAGTATATCTGAATTTTCCAGGGCTCCTTTCAAGATATCCATGACAATTTTGGGCCCTTGGCTTTGCCTGAACTTTTCAGTGCTCCCAACATCTGCAGATTGAGTTCATCCCCAAATGTCAGAAAACGACCAGATAATGCTGTTCTGGTAGATAAAAAATTATATGGAGAAAATTAAAACCCTCACATCTATCCTTTGTGGAACGTAAAATCAATAGAACATCCTCCTATCCAAGAACATTCGCGAAGACAGCAACATACCACGGATCAGGGAGCTCAGCGCCTTCAAGCCCGAAGCAAGCAGCCCCTCCTGCATAACCCCAGCCGAAGCGCACAGGGCGACGAGCGCCTCCACGCCACCGTTCCGTGCCGCCACGGCCGCATTCTCCGCCCCCTCGCCGGAGCACAGCTCGAGCAACTCGTCGAGCAAAGAGACCAGCCTGTCAAGATCCTCCCCCGACCTACCACTGGCAGAGGCCTTCAGTTCGTCCAGCACCCGCATCACCGGGTTCACCTCCTCCGCCACGGCGTCCCCAGGCACGCGCCTGATGATCCCTGCAGGAGGTGGCGAGAGGTTCAGTCCGCCGCGTGGTCACGCGAGTAAGAAAGATCAGAGATCTGAAGCCCTGGAGAGGACGGGGGGTGGGTCCGTGGGTACCGGAGAGGTTGGCGCCCTGGAGGGTGAGGGCGTCGACGGCGTCGGCGAGGGCCTCGTCGGGGTCCATTCCGAGGTCCTCCATGTTCTCCCGGACCATGTCATCGAAGGCCTCCTGCGAGATCGCGATCGCCATGTTCTTGCTCTAGGGCGCCGAGCGACGGAGTGAATAGAACGAAGAAGGGGAGAAGCCTTTGGTGGGTTTCCGTTTCCCCCCTTTCGCGACGTGCGGCAGGGGGCGGTTTCAATTTCGAATTTCAAACGATGCTCAAACAGAACGATGCAAGATTAGACCATCTCCAGTAGATGATGTATATTTGGAGATATAAAAGTAGGTGTTGCATAATTTACATAAAAAATGATTTTTACATTCCAACAGATGATGTAAAACTTGTTCGGCGGCATGGCGGCGACGGATCGAGACGATCGGCAGCGGCCGAGCTTGAGGACGCAATGGGGCGGCGGTCGAGCTTGATGACGAGCGGCGGTCGAACTTGAGGACGAGCAGCAAGGCGGCGGGCGAGCTTCAAATGGCGCGGCGGGCGGCAGCGGTGGGGCGACGAAACGACGGTGATTTAGAGGTGTTAGGCGGCAGATCCGGCGGCGAGGTGTAGCGGGCTAGCAACGGATCGAGGTAGGCGTCCAGTGGGGGAGGGGAGGGGAAGTTTCAAAGCGGTTGGGTTGCCGCGCGGCTTGTCGTTTTGCATCTGGGTTACATCTCCGGCTAAGGATGGCATTGGCCCGGGTTTGGATTGGATTGAACAATATAAAATCCATATTCATATCCATGAGGACGGTCTTTGCCCGTCCATGAAAAAAATCCACGGGTGTAAAACTATCTCCATGTCTAGACCCGATGGATATCCATACCCACTGGATATCCATCGGTTCCTCTCGAGACATATAAATAAGACATAACACAATGTTAACATAAACTCTTCCATTCTTCGCCTCGTGGCAGGTTAGGCTTCACTTTTGGTAAATCAACGTCCACTAACAACCTAAGATCATGTAGTATTTTTCTAACAGATGAGAATGTCGAGTCATTTAACAAGGAGATAAAAATATTGAAGTATGTTACAGAGGGGATTGAATGTCAACTAATAAAAAATATGACGGGGATTGTGTAATTTCTTTTACATGTTTTAGATAACAAAGTGTAAAATTGCAGTGGGACATGTGACTGTGGGGGTAGGGATAGCTGATTTCTGCCCATTAAATCATACTATCGGGCCGGGTTTGGGTATACCCACGGGTACAAGATTATCCATGCCCTACCCACGAGCAATGGGGGCGGGTTTGGGCGCCGCCCATGGACATAAAAGCATATCCAAACCCTATCCATTCGGGTCGGATATCGATGGATATCCATGCCCATGGGTAAAATTGCCATCCTTATCTCTGGCTGTTGGAGGTGTAAATTTGCATCTTTAAGTATTGTATTTTACATCACTTGGAGCAGGTGATGTAATTTTTTACATCTACGTCATCTGTTGGAGGTGTGGTTTAGACCTCAGAGATGTAAAAATTAGTTGTTTTTACATCTGCATCATCTATTGAAGATGCTCTTAAAACATAATAGAAGACCAGAACTGCAGGCACCCGACCATCGTAATAATAAAGCAACCACATCATTCTGGATGGCCACCAACAGTGGAATGACGCTGGGTGGAAGAGGAGGTGCAGGGAATAATCTTGGGGCGTGTTTGGTTACCGGCACCATTTTTTTCCTCTTTGCATATGTGTTTTAGATGAGACCGACTGAGGTAAAACACACCAAAAACCAGTTTCTGCACATAATTAGGTTGCCCGCATTTAAGTTGGCTGCATGAGGGAACCAATATAGACCTGCCGTTTTGTTACATGCGTTGCACTGGGCGCACAAACTACATGATATTTGATTGCAAGCTGCATAAGGTGCTACTACCACTTCTCACTAGTGGTGACCTTACCATTCATGATCTGAAGATAGTTTCAGTCCTAGGTAGGCACAAATCGTAGTTCATCATAGCTACTAACAAATATCAGTACAAATATAACAACCAAATGGCTCAATAGGGGAAAGTTCATTGATGCCGAACTTGTTGGAAGTCCATCCTCGTCCTCTTCTTATTCTGTTGATGTTGTTTCTTCTTCTTCTTCTTCTTCTTCTTCTTCTTCTTCTTCTTCTCTTCTTCTTCTTCTCTTCTGCTATTGCTCTTCTTCAGATCCTTGTCTGACCTTGGTTATCCCATATTGCATGTACGCACTTCATCCTTTTGTTCTTTCAGGCTTCATTGTCAAATGCCACCACACCATGGCCAGAGCTGACAACATCATCATGCTCACCTCTTCCTCCCACGACACTAGTTCATCACAACCCCATTGTAGGATCCAGTTATGCAGAATGCAACAAGTAAGAACAAGCTTAACCTAGGTGGGGAAAGTGTGGAATGGGTTCTGATCCAAGATCTTAAACCTATTCTTCAGAGCTCCAAATGCCCTCTCAGCCGTAACTCTAAGGCTGGAGTGTCTAGGATTAAATAGTTCGCGTGGAGTCCTAGGATAGTTCCTACTAGCGAACTCGTTCAGATGATACCTGTTTTCTTGAAGGGTGGAAGTGTTGGGGAACGTAGATGCAATTTCAAATTTTTTCCTACAATCACGCAAGATTTATCTAGGAGATGCATAACAACGAGAGGGGGAGAATGTGTTCATGTACCCTCGTAGACCGAAAGCGGAAGTGTTAGGTTAACGCGGATGATGTAGTCGAATGTCTTCGCGATCCAACCGATCAAGTACCGGACGTACGACACCTCCGAGTTCAGCACACGTTCAGCTCGATGACGTCCCTCGAACTCTTGATACAACAGAGGGTCGAGGGAAAGTTTTGTCAGCACGACGGCGTGACGGTGATGGTAATGTGATCCGCGCAGAGCTTCACCTAATCACTACGTGAATATGACCGCAGGAGTAAACCGTGGAGAGAGACGCCGCACACGGCTTGGAACAATTGGTGTGTCTCCAAGGGGTGCCCTGCCCACGTATATAAAGGAGGGAGAGGAGGAGGCCAGCCACCAGGGGGCGTGCCAAGAGGGGGGAGTCCTACTATGACTCCAATCCTAGTAGGATTCGCCCCCTTTTTTCCTTCTCATGGAGGTGGAAAGAGGGAAGGAGAGGGAGAGGGGGAAAGGAAAGGGGGGCCACGCCCCCTTCCCCTTGTCCAATTCGGACAGCCCATGGGGGGAGGGGGCACCACCCCTTGTGGGCTCCCCTCTCTCTCTCCCCTATGGCCCATGTTGGCCCATTACTTCCCCGGGGTTCCGGTAACCCCTCACTAGTAGGAAAATGCCTATACACCGGAGCTTAGTAGTATCCCTTTTTATAAGAAACCGTTGCTACTCTTATCAGTAGCGCTTGTAAATGACAAGCGCTGCTACTATGCACTTACCAATAGCGCTGTGTTCATAAAACACACTGCTACTACAACTGCCAGACCATTGCCGGCATGCCAGGCTTAGTAGTAGCACTTTTATGTAGAAAGTGCTACTACTATTGAACGTAGCAGTAGCGCTTTCTACATACAAGCGCCACTACTATGGGCTCCTTATCCACACCCACGGCCCATGCTCGACCTCACCCCCCTCACACACTCCACTCGCGCGCCTCCGCCGCACGCTGTCGCTGCCGCCCTCCCCCGCGCGCCGCCGTCCCCGCGCCGGTCTTCTCCTGCCGATCGCCCTCGCCCGCGCCGGCTCTCCTCCCCCGTCGGCCACCCTCCCCCGAGCCGGCCTCCTCCTGTAACATCCCAAAATTTCAATTTGGAATGTTATACATCAGAGCATCACAGTGCCCTTGGAAACTATTCAGTTAGATAATGATTTGACCTACGAGGAGAAGCCAATTAAGATCCTCGAGTTTGCCAACCGAGTTACTCGCAGCAAGGTTATCAAGTTTTGCAAAGTTCAGTGGAGCCACCACACGAAGGATGAAGCCACCTGGGAGCAAGAGGAAGATTTGCTCAAAGACCACCCTCACCTATTTTCTAGCCAACCCGAATCTCGAGGGCGAGATTCATCTTAAGGGGGGTAGGTTTGTAACATCCCAAATTTTCAATTTGGAATGTTATACATTAGAGCATCATGCATATCATATTTTATTTTGCATTTTGGTTGATCCTAGAAATTCTATGCAACTCAATGACCCACGGAGAGAGTTGGGGATTTCGTTATTTTCATATTTGAGTTTTCTCAAATTTTGAGAATAGGATCATTTGATTTTATTTATCTTATTATCAATTATTTCTCTTACAAAAATATGAGAGAGGGAATAAAATGACTTTCCCAAATAAAGAAATATTGAGGATTTAATAATAAAATCAAATAAGATTTTATTTCAGAGTTTTTCGGTGTTTTATTTGAATTTAGGAAAAAAGTGTGTTTTTCAAAATTGCATTTAGGTCCCAAATAAATGTTCACCTTTTTCGACTTGATTTTAGAAGCCCGTGAAAATTTATTTCGTAATTTTTGGAGTCCGTTTAGTATTTCTTTTTAATTTTCTTCCGAGCGGAATAATTAAAAAAAACGAACCGACTTAACGGGCCGTGTCCGAACTGGACACCGACCCGGGAGGCCTTTATAAGCCGAGGCCCGGCCCCAGGGGAAACCCTAAAGTGCCCTAAGCCGCCGCCGCCCTAAGAAGCCGCCGCCGTCGCCGGATCTCGCCGCCAAGGTTCGTCGCGCCTCGTTTTCCGTGCCGAAAAAAGGAAAAAAAAGAGTCGGCGTTCATCGTTTTTCTTTTTCTCGGATTAAATCCATGATTTTTCTAATCGCGATTCCTGATCCGATTTTCGTTTTAGTTTAACTTTTCGCTCGTTTATCGGAATCAGGCGATTCAAGCGCCTCGGGATTCGTCTCGAAACCCTCTACCCGTTTAACCAACTTAAACAAGTTTTTTCTACTGCAAAATTTACCCTAGATCCAGATTACTAGAACGAAGTTGTTTTCTTTCGCCATTGGACTTTCGTTGCTTCGTTCGATTCAATTCTTTTTGCAACCGGAGTTCTTAAGTTGAACCTTCTGGTTAGATCTCTTATTTGAGTTTTACCTGTGCATTAGATGAGTACTTATTGTATGCTTGTTTGTTTGTCTGCGATAGAATACCCGGAGTGCGCCGCTTGTTACTTCGAATCGTTAGGTTTCACGGATTATCAGCAAGGCAAGTAACACTTTGATCATATCTTTTCTACTACCCAGTTTTATTGCATTAGATCAATCCTCACACATTGCATGGTTAGGATCTAATTAAATTGTGGGATGGGAAGTAGATGAGGTAGTACCTATTACCTGTTTATTATCAAACCTTTGTGAGTTACTTCTACGTTTGCTTAATATGCCATGCTATGCTAGTAGACGTGGATTGGGTGAGTGATATCCATACAGATGTGAGATTGTTAATTAATGGTTTATCTAAGGTGGCAACTTAAACACACATCTGGGTGGATTGAGGCACCTGGGTATTCCAGGACTTGCCTATTTTCTTTTGGACTGCCACCCAGGCTCAAAGGGATCATGAGACTATTCATACTAGAAACTTCCGTGTGCAGCCACAAGCTATTATGGGCTCTAGCATAGTTGATTAAGTCGTGTGAACTCTTACAGTGGTAGACTAGCAGATGTAGGGGTTGTAGGTGGTACGGTCTACCCATCGTAAGGTGCAAACGCTTCTAAAAGACCATGTCTCGGTCATCCGTTTCTCAAACACCATGTAGTGCGAGAAATCCAACGGAGGAGATCGAGTCTTGTGGGGAAAAGTGCGCAAACCTCTGCAGAGTGTAATAAACTAATCATGGTTAGCCGTGTCCCCGGTTATGGACATCTTGAGTATCTAGTACTTGGATTATCATGTGAATCTCAACATGTTACCCTAAATTAACCTTGTTGGGCTTTGTTTAATGATGATGCTTAATTGGGATTGAGAATGCTGTCAACCATTCTCAATGTTTAACAACCACCATGATAGTAATTAAATTTTATTCCTTTGAAGTAGGGAAAAATTGGCTTTACGCAAAACTGTAACCATAGAGCTTTCCACCAGCCAAATATGCATATAGTATAGCTGTTTCATTCCATTACTCTCTATGTGTTACCTTGCCAGCATATTCCATGTGCTGACCCGTTTCGGGCTGCAACGTTAATGTTGCAGACTTTTCAGACGATGATTAAGGAGTTTTAGGTCGTGGTTCTATACTCAGTGATGCCGTTGGAGTTGATGGACTCACTTATCTTCCAAGCCTTCCGCTGTTATCGTTATTAGATGGCCTTAAGCCATATTTATTGTAATAATTTCTCTTTTGAGACACTCGATGTAATAAGTGTGTGATTGCTACTCTGCTATAAATCCTCCGAGTACTGTGTGGTGTCAGCATTACTGATCCAAGGATGACACCGGAGGACAGAGATCAGACCGTTTGAGGTCTGGTCGCTACACCTCCCCCGCCGGCCGACCTCCCGTGCCGGCCCTCCTCCCCCGCCGGCCGCCGCCCCGTGCCCGCCGTCCTCCATCGAGAGGTACTCCTCCTCCCTCTAGGTTAATTAGGTTAACTAAGTGAACTAGCTAGGTTAATTTGGTTTACTAACTAGGTTAATATGATGTTTTTGAGATGTTTGGTTAACTAATTTGGTTCACTAAGTAGATGTTAATTAGGTTAGGGAAGTAGTGGTACTGTTAATTAGATGTTTTTTAGTTAAGGGAGTAGGTTAGGTAACTAAGTAGATGTGAATTTGGTTAGGTAACTAAGTAGATGTTAATTTAGGGCATGAGTGTTTAGTTTAGATAAAATATTTAATATAGTTCTTTTACAGTTTTTTAGTAAGTGTTTAATAGAATTAGTAAGAAAATTAATAGAACTAGTTTATTTTTAGTAAATACTAGTTTATTTTAGTTGAACTAGTTGAATCAATAGAACTAGTTTATTTTTAGTAAGAAAATTTAGGTATATGAGATTTTATGATCTAATTAAAATTTTACTATATAACTAGTTATTTTTAGTAAGAAAATTAATAGAACTAGTTTATTTTTTAGTTAAAGCAATTATTCCCGCATCGACGTCGATGATGCCTACCCCGCATCCTCGTCGTTGACTCAGCGGAGGAGGCCTGCTTGATCAGAGGGGCCATGTCCGGGATTGGGCTCCGCCGGGCTGGTACTGGGAGGTGCTACCTTCCCGGGGGCATAACTTGGTGAGGAGCTAGCCCGTCATTGACCCGAACCTTCTTTGGTGGTGGTCGCGTGGGCCTGTGACGGTGCAGGGGCTTGAGGACCCCACGGAGGTGGTACGTCACCGTGTCAGCGAGGAGGATGAGCACGTCCGTCGCTACATGGATGCGTTGGAGGGCAGGTTCTCCAATACCTGGCAGGTTCTTCAGGGATCTCACTGGAGCTATGATCCTGTGATGGTTCCTTCTCTTTGGATGTCCACCTCCCGCGCCGATACCCGTCGTTTGCTAGGGTTTTAGCTGTATTAGTGATGTTATATGTATGATACTATTTGAGATGTATTACTGATAATATTCCACGATGTACGGACAAAAGAGATGATTTAGTTTTTCTTATTGAATGCATGCTAATTTGAATACTAATTTATTTTACCATTTGGTTTTGCTTATTGAATGCTCAAATTGAAGAACTACTCCTATTTTGAATGCTCAAATTGGAGAGCACTATGCAAGGTGTATGCATTTGATTAGTTTGATAGCTTATAGGGTTTTTGTTTTTGCAGAAATCACGGAGCACCTCCGTCATCACCGCCGTCGTCCCCGTCACTGACCCCCTCCGACCTCAAGGTGAGACCTTGAAATGTTTTTTTTTCATATTTTCAATCATTGAAATGCAATGACCATCAAGTTTGAATGCTCATATGATGTAGATATAAACATGTATATCTTGTGTTGCTCAAATAGGATATGTGCTTGCCCAAGTGGCCGACCATGTTTGCAGGTTACACCTCCAGGTGGCCTATGTTTTGCCGGAGTGGCATATGTGCTTGCCCAAGTGGTTGACCATGTTTGCGCTTGATATGTCCTTTTTTAGCAAAGGTCATGCCGGATTTTTTCGTGAATTCTGGCATGACTTGTGCTAGAATATGTAGGAAATATCGAGTGGCCTGGATTTTCTAGAAAAATAATTAAACAACATTTTGGGTTGACTTTAAGTCTGTCAAGGCTCCATACATGACAGTCAACAAATGAGTGAGGGAGAAAGTCTGCACCATATATGAGAGAAGAAGAATCCCGACTATTGTCGTGGGGGTCATTTTTCCTTCTTCTCCTTATGCTAGACCTTTGTTATGCACTAGGGGAAGGAGGAATAACGACCATCACTGACGGTCGAAAAATCAGTGAGGGAGTGTATCCACCATATATGAGAGAGGACAAAGAATCTTGACTGTTCTCGTGGGGGTCGTTTCTCCTTCTTCTCCTTGTGCCAGACTTTGTTATGCACTAGGGGGAGGAGGAGTAACGGCCATCACTGACGGTCGCAAATGTCAGAGAGGAATCAGTGAGTGAGAGTCTCCACCACATATGAGAGGAGAAAAAATCCCGACTGTTGTCGTGGGGGTTGCTTCTCCTTCATTCCCGTGTGCTAGACATTTTGTTGTAATGCACTCGGGGACGAAGGGAGGAGCGACCATCACCAACGGTCGAATATATACACCACGTGAGCTGAGAGTTTTCAAGAAAAGACTCGGCAGACCGATAGTCAACCCATGATGAATAATAATGATCTAATTTAGTTTTTGTAGTACATATATTTAATTGTACAAGTTTAATCTTTGAATTATATGAACCTAGGAAATGTCGTCATCGGACGACAAAAGTCTCCCGGGGGAGTGTGACTGGTGCAACGACGACCGGGGTCTGTGCGACATGCCTCACCTGGACGAAGGTCGGTGCTTCAGCATTAAGCTCCAAGAGACCTTCGATGTTGAAATGGTACGCAACGACGACAAGTTTTTTTTCCATAATTAAGCACGACTTCTACTACTTTAACATGTAATTTTCGTCTTTTACAATTCGACTAGCTTATCCCATGCCATGCAAGACGCTATGTCTTGGAGAGGCTGGATTTTGAAGATCATGAAAGTATGGAAAACAAAGAAAATTCACCTAAGGACCCATCATGGTATGGATTTTGAAGTAAATTTTTACAATTCTGAGAGCGTAACCCATTTTGGTTGCACGAATTGGGAAGCACTTTGCAAGATGTATGGTTTTTATGAGGGTATGGTTATCACCATGGATCTTGGTGATCCTGACATCGCCCAAGACAATTTGGACATCTGGGTCCTTGTTGATACACTTCCAATTCTACCGCTATGTGAGTTTCTCAAACATAGTTATTAAGTAATTTATATTGTTTATTTCAAAATAGTTGACAACTTATTTCCATTGATAGCTTATTTTCATTCTTGAAAGAATGTGCGGAAGATGGTAGATAGAACCTACTACACCGATGGCTCAGAATTAACTTATCAGGAGAAAAATCACGTGATCTCATTTATTACTAATCTTGAGAATTACAATGCCTATTATCAAACTCCTCCACATTATGGTCAATACGTGCCACTAGTGCACGTGTTGAACTACGGTAACATCCATGGAGATGTCATGGTAAGATTTTTTACTATTACGACATCTGTGCATCTTTTGCATAAATTCTTCTAAAACTCAACTACATTGCTAACTACGAAGTCATTACTATGTTTTCCAACAGAAAATCCCGAAGGATTGTGTGCCTCATCTGATGTTTCGGAAAGGTCACCTTGATGTTTTGAACTTACGGCCATGTCATCCTACGAATCACTCCTGTCCATACCAGATTTCTAAAAGGGATGAAGACATGACAATCAAAGATTGGAAAAAATGTATGGTCAATCGTAGGGAGCTACTTGGAAGCAACATTGTGCGAAGGGCAAGAATTGCAGACAAGATAATCTCCATTCTCCATAATGGAGAGTCAGGGCCTATCTTGTTTTATGCTATTTTACCTTAGAGAGGGTATTTAGGTCCTAGCTACTACTCATGATCATGTGTTAAGAACAACTAAGTAGGATTGGTTAGATGACTATGATGATGATGATGAGTATGACTTGTTAGTATGGTATCGAGTAGAAGTTTTATGATCAATGATTATGAGTAGGACTTGTTATTATGATACCAATGATGAGTTATTTATTATTATGATCGATGATGCAGGATGCTAAGTTGTTATATGGGCATGATGAGTTATTATATATATCAGTAGGTGAAATGAACATGGATTAGATTCAAGTGGAGGCAACATGTGGTGCACATCGAAAGTACTACTGATCGAAACTAGATCAAGTTTGGATTAGTAGTACTTTCGACATGCACCACATGTTGCCTCCACTTGAATCTACTCCACGTTCATTTCACCCACTGTTATATATAATAACTAATCATAGTCATAAAATCATATGATGAAAGTACTGTAAATAAAACATATAAAAATACAGCGAAAATAAGCTGCAATTAAAAAAACAGAAAAACTAAGCAGTAGCGCTTTTCACAAGAAACACTACTGCTACTTACCTCTATCAACAACGATTTTCCTACAAGAGCACTACTGCTAACTAGGTGTATCAGTAGCGCTGGTAAACCAGCGCTACTGCTACCAGTTAGCTGTAGCGCCTTAGTGGTAGTGCTGGTACAAGTGCTACTAGTAGCTCTAAAACCAACGCTACTACTAGGGTTTTCCCTAGTAGTGCCTCGGTACTCCGATAAATATCCGAAACGTCCCGAAACCATTCCGATGTCCAAATACTATCGTCCAATATATCAATATTTACCTCTCAACCATTTCGAGACTCCCGGTCATGTCCGTGATCTCATCCGGGACTCCTAACAATCTTCGGTCACCAAAACACATAACTCATAATACAAATCGTCATCGAATGTTAAGCGTGCGGACCCTACGGGTTCGGGAACTATGTAGACATGACCGAGAAACATCTCCGATCAATAACCAACAGCGGAACCTGGATGCTCATATTGGTTCCTATATATTCTACGAAGATCTTTATCAGTCAAACCACAATAACAACATACGTCATTCCCTTTGTCATCGGTATGTTACTTGCCCAAGATTCGATCGTCGGTATCCTCATACCTAGTTCAATCTCGTTACTGGCAAGTCTCTTTACTCGTTCTGTAATGCATCATCCTGTAACTAACTCATTAGTCACATTGCTTGCAAGGCTTATAGTGATGTGCATTACCGAGAGGGCCCAGAGATACCTCTCTGATACACGGAGTGACAAATCATAATCTTGATCTATGCCAACCCAACAAACACCTCCGAAGACACCTGTAGAGCATCTTTATAATCACCCAGTTAATTTGTGACGTTTGATAGAACACAAGATGTTCCTCCGGTATTCGGGAGTTGCATAATCTCATAGTCAGAGGAATATGTACAAGTCATGAAGAAAGCAGTAACAATAAAACTTAACGATCATTATGCTAAGCTAACAGATGGGTCTTGTCCATCACATCATTCTTCTAATGAGGTGATCCCGTTCATCAAATGACAACACATGTCTATGGCCAGGAAACTTAACCATCTTTGATTAACGAGCTAGTCTAGTAGAGGCATACTAGGGACACTTTGTTTTGTCTATGTATTCACACGTGTATCAAGTTTCCGGTTAATAAGCATGAATAATAAACATTTATCATTATATAAGGAAATATAAATAACAACTTTATTATTGCCTCTAGGGCATATTTTCTTCGGTCTCCCACTTGCACTAGAGTCAATAATCTAGTTCACATCGCCATGTGATTTAACACCAATAGTTCACATCACCATGTGATTAACAACCATAGTTCATATCGCCATGTGACCAACATCCAAAGGGTTTACTAGAGTCAGTAATCTAGTTCACATCACCATGTGATTAACACCCAAAGAGTACTAAGGTGTGATCATGTTTTGCTTGTGAGAGAGGTTTAGTTAACGGGTCTGCCACATTCAGATCTGTATGTATTTTGCAAATTTCTATGTATACAATGCTCTGCACGGAGCTACTCTAGATAAATGCTCCCACTTTCAATATGTATCCAGATCGATAATCAAAGTCATCCAGATTGGTGTGTCAAAGCTTGCATCGACGTAACTCTTTACGACGAACTCTTTATCACACCATAACTGAGAAATATTTCCTTAGTCCTCTAAGGATAATTTTGACCGTTGTCCAGTGATCTACTCCTAGATCACTATTGTACTCCCTTGCCAAACTCATGGCAAGGTATACAATAGGTCTGGTACATAGCATGGTATACTTTATAGAACCTATGGCCGAGGCATAGGGAATGGCTTTCATTCTCTCTATATATTCTGTCGTGGTCGGGTTTTGAGTCTTACTCAACTTCACACCTTGTAACACATGTAAGAACACTTTCTTTGACTGATCCATTTTGAACTCCTTCAAAAACTTGTCAAGGTATGTTCTTTGTGAAAGTCCTATCAAGCGTCTTGATCTATCTCTATAGATCTTGATGCTCAATATATAAGCAGCTTCACCGAGGACTTTCATTGAAAAATTCTTATTCAAGTATCCTTTTATGCTATCCAGAAATTCTGTGTTATTTCCAATCAACAATATGTCATCCACATATAATATTAGAAATGCTACAGAGCTCCCACTCACTTTCTTGTAAATACTGGCTTCTCCAAAAGAATGTATAAAACCATATGATTTGATCACACTATGAAAGCGTATATTCCAACTCCGAGAGGCTTGCACCAGTCCATAAATGGATCGCTGGAGCTTGCACACTTTGTTAGCACCTTTAGGATCGACAAAACCTTATGGCTGCATCATATACAGCTGTTCTTTAAGAAATCTATTAAGGAATGCAGTTTTGACGTCCATTTGCCAAATTTCATAATCATAAAATGCGGCAATTGCTAACATGATTCGGACAGACTTAAGCATCGCTACGGGTGAGAAGGTCTCATCGTAGTCAACTCCTTGAACTTATCGAAAACCTTTCGCAACAAGTCGAGCTTTGTTGACAGTAACATTACCATCAGCATCAGTCTTCTTCTTGAAGATCCATTTATTTTCTATGGCTTGCCGATCATCGGGAAAGTCAACCAAAGTCCATACTTTGTTCTCATACATGGATCCCATCTCAGATTTCATGGCCTCAAGCCATTTCGCGGAATCTGGGCTCATCATCGCTTCCTCATAGTTCGTAGGTTCGTCATGGTCTAGTAACATGACTTCCAGAATAGGATTACCGTACCACTCTGGTGAGGAACGTACTCTGGTTGACCTACGAGGTTCAGTAGTAACTTGATCTGAAGTTTCATGATCATCATCATTAGCTTCCTCACTAATTGGTGTAGACATCACTGGAACTGATTTCTGTTATGAACTACTTTCCAATTCGAGAGAAGGTACACCTACCTCATCAAGTTCTACTTTCCTCCCACTCACTTCTTTCAAGAGAAACTCCTTCTCTAGAAAGGATTCATTCTTAGCAACAAATATCTTGCCTTCGGATCTGTGATAGAAGGTGTACCCAATAGTTTCTTTTGGGTATCCTATGAAGACGCACTTCTCCGATTTGGGTTCGAGCTTATCACGCTGTAGCTTTTTCACATAAGCATTGCGACCCCAATCTTTAAGAAACGACAGCTTAGGTTTCTTGCGAAACCACATTTCATACAGTGTCGTCTCAACGGATTTAGATGGTGCCCTTTTTAACGTGAAGGCAACTGTCTCTAATGCATAACCCCAAAACGATAGTGGTAAATCGGTAAGAGACATCATTGATCGCACCATATCTAATAAAGTACGGTTACGACGTTCGGACACACCATTACGCTGTGGTGTTCCTGGTGGCGTGAGTTGTGAAACTATTCCACATTGTTTTAAATGAAGGCCAAACTCATAACTCAAATATTCGCCTCCGCGATCAGATCGTAGAAACTTTATTTTCTTGTTACGATGATTCGCCACTTTACTCTGAAATTCTTTGAACTTTTCAAATGTTTTAGACTTGTGTTTCATTAAGTAGATATACCCATATCTACTCAAATCATCTGTGAAGGTCAAAAAATAACGATACCCGCCGCGAGCCTCAACACTCATCGGACCGCATGCATCGGTATGTATTATTTCCAGTAAGTCAGTGGCTCGCTCCATTGTTCCGGAGAATGGAGTCTTAGTCATCTTGCCCATGATGCATGGTTCGCAAGCATCAAATGATTCATAATCAAGTGATTCCAAAAGTCCATCCGCATGGAGTTTCTTCACGCGCTTTACACCAATATGACCTAAACGACAGTGCCACAAATATGTTGCACTATCACTATCAACTTTGCATCTTTTGGCATCAATATTATGAATATGTGTATCACCACAATCGAGATTCAATAAACTATTTCATTAAGTGTATGACCATAGAAGGCTTTATTCATGTAAATAGAACAACAATTATTCTTTGATTTAAATGAATAACCGTATTGCAATAAACATGATCCAATCATATTCACGCTCAACGCAAATACCAAATAACATTTGTTTTAGGTTCAACACTAATCCCGAAGGTAAAGGAGTGTGCGATGGTGATCTTATCAACCTTGGAATCACTTCCAACAGATATCGTCACCTCGCCCTTAACTAGTCTCTGTTTATATAGCAACTCCTGCTTCGAGTTACTACTCTTAGCAACTAAACCAGTATCAAATATCGAGGGGTTGCTATAAACACTAGTAAAGTACACATCAATAACATGTATATCAAATATACCTTTGTTCACTTTTGCCATCCTTCTTATCCGCCAAGTATCTAGGGTAGTTCCACTTCCAGTGCCCATTTCCTTTGGAGTAGAAGCACCCAGTTTCAGGCTTGGGTCTAGCTTTGGGCTTCTTCATGGGAGTGGCAACTTTCTTGCCATTCTTTTTGAAGTTTCCCTTTCTTTCCCTTGCCCTTTTTCTTGAAACTAGTGGTCTTGTTAACCATCAACACTTGATGCTATTTCTTGATTTCTACCTTCGCCGATTTCAGTATCGTGAAGAGCTTGGGAATTGTTTTCGTCATCCCATGCATATTATAGTTCATCACGAAGTTTTAGTAACTTGGTGATAGTGACTAGAGAACTCTGTCAATCACTATCTTATCTGGAAGATTAACTCCCACTTGATTCAAGCGATTGTAGCACCCAGACATTCTGAGCACATGCTCACTAGCTGAGCTATTCTCCATCTTGTAGGCAAAGTACTTGTCAGAGGTCTCATACCTCTTAACACGGGCATGAGTCTGAAATATCATTTTTAGCTCTTGGAACATTTATATGCTCCATGGTGTTCAAAACATTTTTGAAGTCCCGGTTCTAAGCCGTAAAGTATGGTGCACTAAACTATCAAGTAGTCATCAGACCGAGCTTATCAAATGTTCATAACGTCTGCATCTGCTCCTGTAATAGGTCTGTCACCTAGCGGTGCATCAAGGACATAATTCTTCTGTGCAGCAATGAGGATAATCCTCATATCATGGACCCAGTCCGCATCATTGCTACTATCTTCTTTCAACTTAGTTTTCTCTAGTAACATATCAAAAACATAGGGGAGCTACAACGCGAGCTATTGATCTATAACATAGATATGCAAATACTATTAGGACTAAGTTCATGATAAATTAAGTTCAATTAATCAAATTACTTAAGAACTCCCACTTAGATAGACATCCCTCGAGTCATCTAAATGATCACGCGATCCATTTCAACTAAACCTTGTCCGATCATCACGTGAGATGGAGTAGTTTTTTATGTTGATCATATCTACTATATGATTCACGTTCGACCTTTCGGTCTCCAGTGTTCCGAGGCCATGTCTGTACATGCTAGGCTCGTCAAGTTTAACCCGAGTATTCCGCATGTGCAAAACTGTCTTGCACCTGTTATATGTGAACATAGAACTTATCACACCCGATCATCACGTGGTGTCTCGGCATGACGAACTGTCGCAATGGTGCATACTCAGGGAGAACACTTATACCTTGAAATTTTAGTGAGGGATCATCTTATAATGCTACCGCCGAACTAAGCAAAATAAGATGCATAAAATATAAACATCACATGCAATCAAAATATGTGACATGATATGGCCATCATCATCTTGTGCCTTTGATCTCCATCCCCAAAGCACCGTCATGATCTCCATCATCACCGGCTTGACACCTTGATCTCCATCGTAGCGTTGTTGTCGTCTCGCCAACTATTGCTTCTACGACTATCGCTAACTCATAAAGTAAAGCAATTACATGGCGATTGCATTTCATACAATAAAGCGACAACCATAAGGCTCCTGCCAGTTGTCGATAACTTTTACAAAACATGATCATCTCATACAATTTATATGACATCATATCTTGACCATATCACATCACAACAAGCCCTGCAAAAACAAGTTAGACGTCCTCTACTTTGTTGTTGCAAGTTTTACGTGGCTGCTACGGGCTTCTAGCAAGAACCGTTCTTACCTACGCATCAAAACCACAACGATTTTTCATCATGTGTGTTGTTTTAACCTTCAACAAGGACCGGTCATAGTCAAACTCGATTCAACTAAACTTGGAGAAACAGACACCCGCCAGCCACCTTTATGCAAAACAAGTTGCATGTCTGTCGGTGGAACCGGTCTCATGAACGTGGTCATGTAAGGTTGGTCCAGGCCGCTTCATCCAACAATACCGCCGAATCAAAATAAGACGTTGGTAGTAAGCAGTATGACTATTATCACCCACAACTCTTTATGTTCTACTTGTGCATATCATCTACACATAAACCTGGCTCTGATACCACTGTTGTGGAACGTAGCATGCAATTTAGAAAAAAATCCCACGATCACGCAAGATCTATCTAGGAGATGCATAGCAACGAGAGGGGGAGAGTGTGTCCACGTACCCTCATAGACCGAAAGCGGAAGCGTTAGGTTAACGCGATTGATGTAGTCGAACGTCTTCGCGAGCCAACTGATCAAGTACTGAACGTACGACACCTCCGAGTTCAGCACACGTTCAGCTCGATGACGTCCCTCGAACTCTTGATCCAGTAGAGGGTCGAGGGAGAGTTTCGTCAGCACGACGGCGTGGTGACGGTGATGGTGATGTGATCCGCGCAGGGCTTCGCCTAACCACTACGTGAATATGACCGGAGGAGTAAACCGCGGAGAGAAACGTCGCACACGGCTTGGAACAATTGGTGTGTCTCCAAGGGGTGCCCTGCCCATGTATATAAAGGAGGGAGAGGAGGAGGCCGGCCACCAGGGGGCACGCTAAGAGGGGGGAGTCCTACTAGGACTCCAGTCCTAGTAGGATTCGGCCCCCCTTTTTTCCTTCTCATGGAGGGGGAAAGAGGGAAGGAAAGGGAGAGGGTGAAAGGAAAGGGGGCTGCACCCCCTTCCCCTTGTCCAATTCGGACAGCCCATGGGGGGGGGCACCCCTTGTGGGCTCCCTCTCTCTCTCTCTCCCATATGGCCCATGTTGGTCCATTACTTCCCTGGGGGGTTCCGGTAACCCCTCGGTACTCCGATAAATATCCGAAACGTCCCGAAACCATTTCGGTGTCCAAATACTACCGTTCAATATATCAATCTTTACCTCTCGGCCATTTCGAGACTCCTCATCATGTCCATGATCTCATCCGGGACTCCGAACAATCTTCGGTCACCAAAACACATAACTCATAATACAAATCGTCATCGAACGTTAAGCGTGCGGACCCTACGGGTTCGAGAACTATGTAGACATGACCGAGACACATCTCCGATCAATAACCAACAACGGAACCTGGATGCTCATGTTGGTTCCTACATATTCTACGAAGATCTTTATCGGTCAAATCACAATAACAACATACGTCATTCCCTTTGTCATTGGTATGTTACTTGCCTGGGATTCGATCATTGGTATCCTCATACCTAGTTCAATCTCGTTACCAGCAAGTCTCTTTACTCGTTCTGTAATGCATCATCCCGTAACTAACTCATTATTCACATTGCTTGCAAGGCTTATAGTGATGTGCATTATAGAGAGGGCCCAGAGATACCTCTCCGATACACAGAGTGACAAATCATAATCTTGATCTATGCCAACCCAACAAACACCTTCGGAGACACCTGTAGAGCATCTTTAGAATCACCCAGTTATGTTGTGACGTTTGATAGCACACAAGGTGTTCCTCCGATATTCGGGAGTTGCATAATCTCATAGTCAGAAGAATATGTATAAGTCATGAAGAAAGCAATAGCAATAAAACTTAACGATCATTATGCTAAGTTAACGGATGCGTCTTGTCCATCACATCATTCTTCTAATGATGTGACCCCGTTCACAAATGACAACACATGTCTATGATCAGGAAACTTAACCATCTTTGATTAACGAGCTAGTCTAGTAGAGGCATACTAGGGACACTTTGTTTTGTCTATGTATTCACACATGTGTCAAGTTTCCGGTTAATTCAATTCTAGCATGAATAATAAACATTTATCATGATATAAGGAAATATAAATAACAACTTTATTATTGCCTCTAGGGCATATTTCCTTCAGGAAGAACACCTGGCCGACATGCATAGCCAACATCTCCTATGTAGAACTTGCCATTGGGGATACTGATGCCATCAAGGCCGACTCACGTTTTCACTTAGAATGTTAGCATCATGTGTTGATCCTTCCCAGCCAGCCAGCACATATGTGAACTTCAGATCAAAGTCAACATCAACAACAAATTTCTGGCTTGTGTAGTGCTTTCTACCCCTATATGCTGCAGATTGTGACCTCGACACTCTGGCAGTGACATGAGTACTACCTCCGTCCTAGTTTATTAGTCCTCTTTGTAATCTGTGCCAAATTTTGACCAAAGATTCAAATAACAAAATATTAATGCATGTCAACAAAAATTATATCATTGCATTCGTATTTGAACATAGTTTTTAATGATATAATTTTTGTGACATGCATGAACATTTTGTTAGTTAAATTTATGGTCAAACTTTGACACTGAATATAATGAGGACCAATAAACCAGGACAGAGGCAGTACCATCTTTGCCCCAATGCAATCCTGAAGTGGCATTAAAAGATGGTGGCTATGGTAGAACAATACAAGCATATCAATGCATGAACTAGATACTGTTAGTGCTCACCTTGAAGTATGGATAGCATCTTGGGCTAGTGCAAAATTTGCTAGGAGTCCGGCCGGTTGGTGACATGATCATCTCTCCTCTGAGTTCCCTAACGACATACAACACTTGCCTAAAGTACCTGGAAATCTCCATTGATCTCCTGAATGTGTTGTGCATAACCTTGAACCTTTGGTTATGACCAACAACATGGAGGAACATGGCTACTTTCTCTTCAACACCGGTGTGCTATATATCTTGTAGTAGCCCCCTTCTCCTAAAGGTCTGCACAGGCCTGTCGAAAGGTGCTATTTTCATTTGAAGCATCTACAAGTCTCTGTGCCATTGCAGTTGTAGATGGAGTTTAGATACCTGATCCCGGACTAACATTGGAGCATGTTCGATGACATGCTTGTCACGACGACAAATGATACGTCTCCAATGTATCTATATTTTTCTATTGTTCCATCCTATTATATAATCTATATTGGATGTTTTATATGCATTAATATGCTATTTTATATTATTTTTGGGACTAACTTATTAACCCAGAACCTAGTGCCATTTTTTTGTTTTTTCCCTTGTTTTTGAGTTTACAGAAAAGGAATACCAAACGAAGTCCAAGCGGAATAAAACTTTCGCGATGATTTTTCTTTGACCAGAAGACACACGTGGGACTTGGAAAGGAAGGTAGAAGGGTCCCGAGGGCTCCACAAGACCTCAAGGCGCACCCTAGGGGGGCTGTCTTGTGGGCCCCATGGGACTCCTCTAACCCTAATCTTTGGCCTATAAATTCATAAATATTCCCAAACAACCAGAAGCGTCCACCAAAATACTTTTCCGCCGCCGTGACCTTCTGTACCCATGAGATCCCATCTTGGGACCTTTTCCGGCACCTTGTCGGAGGGGGATTCGATCATGGAGGGTGAGGGAGTCCTGGATTAGGGGGTGTTCGGGTAGCCGGACTATACCTTTAGTTGGACTCCTGGACTATGAAGATACAAGATTGAAGACTTCGTCCCGTGTCCGGATGGGACTTTCCTTGGCGTGGAAGGCAAGCTTGGCGATGCGGATATTCAAGATCTCCTACCATTGTAACCGACTCTATGTAACCCTAACCCTATCTGGTGTCTATATAAACCGGAGGGTTGTAGTCCGTAGGACATCAACTCCATATACAACAATCATACCATAGGCTAGCTTCTAGGGTTTAGCCTCCTTGATCTCGTGGTAGATCTACTCTTGTACTACCCATATCATCAATATTAATCAAGCAGGACGTAGGGTTTTACCTCCATCAAGAGGGCCCGAACCTGGGTAAAACATCGTGTTCCCTGCTTCCTGTTACCATCCGGCCTAGACGCACAGTTCGGGACCCAGTACCCGAGATCCGCCGGTTTTGACACCGACATTGGTGCTTTCATTGAGAGTTCCTCTGTGTCGTCGCCTTTAGGCCCGATGGCTCCTTTGATCATCAACAATGATGCGGTCCAGGGTGAGACTTTTCTCCTCGGACAGATCTTCGTCTTCGGCGGCTTCGCTCTGCGGGCCAATTCGCTCGGCCACCTAGAGCAGATCGAAAGCTACGCCCCTGGCCATCAAGTCAGGTTTGGAAGCTTAAACTACACAGATGACATCCGCGGAGACTTGATCTTCGACGGGTTCGAGCCACGGCCAAGCGCGCCGCACTATCTCGAGGGGCATGCTCTAGCTCTGCCCCCGGACAGTGTCCTGGAGGCCGCACACGCATCGGTTCCGACCCCTAACTCGGAGCCTATTGCGCCAATCGAGGATGAGCGGTTGGACGTCACCTCGGGGGCTGCGTTTCCAAAAGCGATCGAGCCGAACGCTAGCCCCGCACTCTGCACGACCCATGACTCCGAGGATCCGGACTCCTCCCCGGACTCCGACCCCCCCGCGCCCCTGCCAATCGAATCTGATTGGGCGCCGATAATGGAGTTCACCGCCGCAGACATCTTCCAGCATTCGCCTTTTGGCGACATCTTGAATTCTCTTAAGTCTCTCTTTATCAGGAGAGCCCTGTCCGGACTACGGTCAGCGAGGGTGGGATACGGACGATGAGGAAATTCAAAACCCACCCACCACCCACTTTGTAGCCACTGTCGACGATCTAACCGACATGCTTGACTTCGGCTCCGAAGACATCGACGGCATGGACGACGATGTAGGAGACGAACAGGAACCAACACCTGTAGGGCGCTGGAAGGCCACCTCGTCATATGACATATATATGGTGGATACTCCAAAAGATGGAGATGGCGATGGAACAGTGGGGGATGACGCCCCCAAGAAACAGCCAAAGCGCCGGCGTCAGCGGCGCCGCTCTAAATCCCGCCAAAGCAAAAATGTGATTCCGGCACGGGAGATAATACTACCCCGGATAGCGCCGGGAACACCCACCTCAGCAAGATTCGGCACAGGAAGATGGAGAAGCCAGCCCTCATGAGAGAGCGGCAGACCGAGAGGTCGAGGATGATAACTATACGCCTCCCTCCGAAGACGAGGCAAGCCTCGATGACGATGAATTCGTCATACCATCAGACCCCGCCGAACAAGAGCGTTTTAAACGCAGGCTTTTAGCCACGGCAAGCAGCCTCAAGAAAAAGCAGCAACAGCTTAGAGCTGCCCAAGATTTGCTAGCTGATAGATGGACTGAAGTCCTTGCGGCCGAAGAGTATGAGCTCGAACGCCCCTCCAAGAGTTACCCGAAGCGCAGGCTGCTACCCCGATTAGAGGAGGAAGCACCTACATCACTAGCGCATGACATGGCAGACCGGCCACCTCACGGCCACGACAGAGAGGCCTCTCGACCCTCCACCCAAGCCATGCCCCGACGCCGCTCAACTAAGGCACGGGAAAATGTGCCAGACCTGTGAGACATACTTGAGGATAAGGCAAGACAAACAAGATCGATCTACGGATCGTGCAGGCGCCCTACGGCATGTGACAATGATCTTCACTACGGATACAACAAATCCGGCCGGGCCGAACACAATAGACATAGCTCTTCCGAGCTGCGTCGTGATATAGCCCAGTACAGAGGCGCCGCACACCCGCTATGCTTCACGAATGAAGTAATGGATCATAAAATCCCAGAGGGTGTCAAACCCATAAACATCGAATCATACGATGGCACAACAGATCCGGCGGTATGGATCAAGGATTATCTCCTTCACATCCACATGGCACGCGACGATGATCTACACGCCATCAAATACCTCCCGCTCAAACTTAAAGGACCGGCCCGGCATTGGCTTAACAGCTTGCGAGCAGACTCAATCGGTTCTTGGGAGGACCTGGAAGCCGCATTCCTCGACAACTTCCAGGGCACTTACGTGCGACCACCGGATGCCGACGACTTAAGCCACATAATTCAGCAGCCAGAGGAATCGGCCAGACAATTCTGGACACGGTTCCTAACAAATAAAAACCAGATAGTTGACTGTCCGGACGCAGAGGCCCTAGCAGCCTTCAAGCATAACATCCGCGACGAGTGGCTTGCCCGGCACCTGGGACAGGAAAAACCGAAAGCCATGGTAGCCCTCACGACACTCATGACCCGCTTTTGCGCGGGAGAAGACAGCTGGCTAGCTCGCAGTAACAACTTATCAAAGAACCCTGGTAATTCGGATACCAAGGACAAAAGTGGCAGGACATGTTGGAATAAGCAAAAACGCCGCGTTAGCAGCGACAACAATGAAGGCACAGCAGTCAATGCCGGATTCAAAGGCTATAAATCCTGTCAGCGGAAAAAGCCATTCAAAAAGAATACTCAGGGCCCGTCCAGTTTGGACCGAATACTCGATCGCTTGTGCCAGATACATGGCACCCCCGAAAGGCCAGCCAATCACACTAACAGGGATTGTTGGGTGTTCAAGCAGGCAGGCAATTTAAGGGCCGAAAACAGAGACAAGGGGCTGCACAACAACGACGAGGAGCCCAAGCCGCCGAACAACAATGGACAGAAGGGCTTTCCCCCACAAGTGTGGACGGTGAACATGATATACGCAACCCACATTCCCAAGCGGGAGCGGAAGCGTGCGCTACGGGACGTATACGCGATGGAGCCAGTCGCCCCAAAGTTCAACCCATGGTCCTCCTGCCCGATCACTTTTGATCGAAGGGACCATCCCACTAGCATCCGTCATGGCGGCTTCACCGCATTGGTTCTCGACCCAATCATCGACGGATTTCATCTCACAAGAGTCCTCATGGACGGCGGCAGTAGCCTGAACCTGCTTTATCAGGATACAGTGCGGAAAATGGGCATAGATCCCTCAAGGATTAAGCCCACAAAAACGACCTTTAAAGGCGTTATACCAGGTGTAGAAGCCAACTGTACAGGCTCAGTAACACTTGACGTGGTCTTCGGATCTCCGGAAAATTTCCGAAGCGAAGAATTAATCTTCGATATAGTCCCGTTTCGCAGCGGCTATCACGCCCTGCTCGGACGAACCGCATTCGCAAAGTTCAGTGCGGTGCCGCACTACGCATATCTCAAGCTCAAGATGCCAGGCCCTCGAGGAGTAATCAAGGTCAACGGAAACACCGACGCTCCCTCTGTATGGAGGAGCACACGGCGGCTCTCGCAGCGGAGGTACAAAGTAGCCTTCTCAAGCAATTCTCCAGTCCGGCCATCAAAAAGCCAGACACTGCCAAGCGCGCCCGGAGTAACCCATAGCAGGACCGCCTAGCACACTCTGAGCAAGCGTAGCAATGCGGCCCCAACCCCAGCTCTCGCGACATAACGAAACCAGTACCTCGCGTACATAACTACGCCCTTGAAATACCATGGGCACAGGGGAAGGGGCACAATAACGGCATGCCCAAAATATGGCTTAAAACGTACTAGGGGCTGCCGGATTCTTTTTTTTAATTTTTTCTTACTTTCAGGACTCCATACTTCGGACGACCTGTTCGGCAATTCGACCGCCGCACAAACGATGCAAGCTCCAGGGAGGCAGACAAGCCATGCCGCATTATGGAACTCCCAGGTGGTCTCTGTTACGAGTGGTATACCTGTTTTAAATACAATTCCGCGGCCTGCCCCTGGTCAGGACATACTAAATAGTCCAATATCTTTTGCTTACCGTACTATTTGTATCGTTCGGCTTTGATAAATAGCCTCTCTATAAACAATGCTTAGCTTCTTGTCTATTTTTTGCATTATCTTCTTTTCACATTTATGTTTATTAAATGACATGATTGCACCCATACACCATGGTACGGCAAACACGCCAGGGGCTTCAGTACCCTCATAATGGTGTGAGAAGTCCATACACTTTCACAAGTGCGGCACCCCGAACTTATAGCACTATATGCATCGGCTCCGAATCATGATTTGGGTCAATAGTTGGGTTTGCGCGGCTCCTATGTTTTGGTGCCTTACGTTCTGCTCTATCGGCTAAGGTAGCACTAGGAGAACCACTACGATTGTGCCCCGGTTCAGCTGGGTTAAGCACCTCAGTGGAGAAAGCTAAAAATGACTGTCATGATGTGGCGAGAGACCGGTCGCTGTTCGAGAGGTTTTTCGAGTCCCTAAAGGCTTATGCCGCTTCGAGCGAGGAGCTGGCTTTGTTCGGCCAAGGCGTGGATAGCGCCCCGAACTCGGTCTTCCAAACTAGGGGCTTCGCCGAAATTTAAAATTATAGAGTTCTATGGCTAAGTGAGAGTGTTCAAGCATTATAGTCCGATTGCCTAGTTCGTTGTGCTGAGCGCCTCCCTCGAAGGACCCAACTATGGGAAAAAGAGCGCTCAGGTTTATCCCGAACACCCCAGTACTAGTGGCATGGGGGCAGAAGCTGACGACTGGCCATCTCTCAATTTTTGATAAATGGCCGCATAGAAAGTAATATTTTAAATTCAATAAGCATTGCTTAGCGCATATGAACAAGTTTTCAGCGCACAGGATAAACACGAGCGAGTTCATTCAAAAATCACATCCTTGGTACATTCATCCGCCACAAGGCGGGCACCTGCAAGAACATCCTTGTAGTAGTTCTCGGGCTTGCGATGCTCCTTCCCTGGCGGCGGCCCGTCCTTCACAAGCTTCTCACCGTCCAGCTTACACCAGTGCACCTTTGCACGGGCAAGGGCCCGACGGGCACCTTCGATGCAGACGGAGCGCTTGATGACCTCGAGCCTCGGACAGGCCTCCACCAACCGCCGCACCAGCCCGAAATAGCTCCCAGGCAGGGCCTCTCTGGGCCACAGCCGAACTATGAAGCCCTTCATGGCCTGCTCGGCCGCCTTGTGGAGCTCGACCAGCTGTTTCAGCTGGTCGCTCAAGGGCACAAGGTGTCCGGCCTCAGAATACTGAGACCAGAACACCTTCTCCGTCGAGCTACCCTCTTCAGCTCGGTAGAATGCGGCGGCGTCGGATACGCTGTGGGGAAGATCTGCGAATGCCCCTGGAGAGCTCCGGATTCGGGTAAGTAACATGTAGTTCACTTTTATATTTCTGCTTTGCATAAAGAATGCCTTACCTGCTGCTATCTTCCTCATCTCCTCCAACTCTTGGAGGGCCTTTTGGGCTTCGGCCTTGGCAGACTTGGCAGCCTCTAGGGCCGTTGCAAGCTCGGATGCTTGCGCCTTTGACTCCAGCTCCAAACTATCATGTTTTTTCATGAGAGCCTGAAGCTCTTGCTGCACCTCGCCGACCTGAGCCCCAAGTCTGTCTCGCTCGGTGCGCTCCGCGGCCGTTTTCTTTTCGGCCTCAGACAGCGCCTGCTTAAGGGTCGCCACCTCAGTCGTGGCCCCTATAATAAGCAGTACAATCCTGTTACTCTTTTTGCAATCAAGCCTTTTTATAGGCACTTTTTCTGTAAGGTATTTCTTACCTTCTTCCTCCTCAAGCCGCCGCTTGGCAAGGCCGAGCTCTTGCTCGGTCCGCTCGAGGTCCTGCTTCAGGACACCCACCTCCGCAGTCAGTGCGGCGGTGGATAGCAGCGAAGCCTGCATACGCATATTGACTCTTTTTTTAGACTCCTGTGAAATTTAATAGATCCTCTATTCGGCTTTTCTTTCCGAACGCCAAACAGAGCATCAGGGGCTACTGTCTATGCGGTAATATTTTTACATATTTTTACTTAACTCGAAGCCTGTTAGAAGGCTAGCGCAAGCTTCAGTCAGTCCGCTCTTGGCGGACTGAACCTTCTGGATCACCGTACTCATAATAGTACGGTGCCCCTTGTCGATGCAGGCGTCGTCAAGCACCTCCAGCAGATTGTCCGGCACCTCCGGTTGGACGGAGGCCGCCGGCTCAAAAGGCTTGCTCCTCTTGGAAGGAGTTCGCCTACCGCGGTCCAGAACTGATTCCGGCGCGGTGTCCGGCACAAAGCCGGACTTAGAGCCCTGGGGAGCCTTATCCCTTTCACTCCTGGAGTCCGGGAGGTTTCCTTGCGGCTCCTCCGGGACCACCTCCTCCTGCCCCGGAGCTTGTCGCGACGCCACTTCGGCGTTGTCTGCAGTGCGGGGGGGAGACAGCGGGCGGAACTGAGTTCACGTCCGATGAGTCCAGGGAGCCACCCGACGATTCGTCGAATTCGGCCCGGGGCGGACTGCATAATTACATTCGACATTAGGGAAAGCTGTGCAACAAAGGAACATCATGAGCTACTCTGATATCCGAACTTACGATTTCGCCGGACGCTTGGCCCTGTTTGGCCACTCCTCTTTGCCCTCTTCGGCGTTGGGGGCGTAGTCCGACAGAGGGGTCTTCCTTTTCCTAGACCCCTCGGCCTCCCCCGTTGGGGCGGCCTTCCTCTTCTCTCCTCCCTCCGCTAGGGGGGGAGAGTTTTCTTCTTCCTCCTCCTCGTTTTCGCGGGAGGAGGGCGTCTCGGACTCATCAGATGACGAGTCCGACACCACCATGTTGCGGTCACTCTTTCGAGTCCCCGTGGTCTTCTTCTTCTTGGCCTTCTTCTCCGGCACCACATAAGGCGCCGGAACCAGCAGCTTCACTAGTAGAGCTGGGGCTGGGTCTTTGGGCAGCGGAGCCGGACAGTTAATCGGTCCGGATATCGCCCGCCAAGCCTGTCAAAGGTAAGGGAGTTTAGATCCCGCATAGAGTCAAACTATGAAAAAAGCTTAACATCCTGTAAAAGGTGTAGATGGCTTACCTCGCTAGCGCGACGCTGCGAGCTGTATCCGCGGTCCTCGGAAGCGGATGCGGGAGCCTCGACGCCCTTGAATAGCATCTTCCAGGCGTCTTCGTACGTCGTGTCGAAGAGCCTGCTGAGGGTTTGATGCTGCGCCGGGTCGAACTCCCACAGATGAAAATCCCGTTGTTGGCACGGGAGGATCCGGCGGACGAGCATAACCTGGATTACATTAACAAGCTGGACTGGCTTGTTCACCAGGGACTGGATGCATGTTTGCAATCCGGTCACCTCTTTTTCATCACCCCACGACAGGCCCGTCTCTTTCCAGGACATAAGCCGCGTGGGGGGTCCGGATCGGAACTCGGGGGCTGCGGTCCATTTCGGATCGCGCGGCTCTGTGATATAAAACCACCCGGATTGCCATCCCTTTAGGGTCTCCACGAAAGAGCCCTCGAACCATAGGACGTTGGCCATCTTGCCCGCCATGGCGCCTCCGCACTCCGCCTGGCTACCGCGCACCACCTTGGGCTTGACGTTGAAGGTCTTGAGCCAGAGGCCGAAATGAGGGCGGACACGGAGAAAAGCCTCACACACGACAATAAACGCCGAGATGTTGAGGATGAAGTTCGGGGCCAGATCATGGAAATCCAGGCCGTAGTAGAACATGAGCCCCCGGACAAATGGGTGGAGTGGAAAACCCAGTCCGCGGAGGAAGTGGGGGAGAAATACTACCCTCTCATGGGGCCTCGGGGTGGGGAGAAGCTGCCCCTTTTCGGGAAGCCGGTGCGCGATGTCCTTGGACAGGTATCCGGCCTTCCTTAGCTTCTTGACTTGGCCCTCCGTGGCGGAGGCGACCATCCGCTTGCCTCCCGCTCCAGACATTGCTGGAGAAGGTTGAGGTGGGAAGTGCGCGCTTGGGCGCTGGAGCTCGGGTGCGCAGGAGATGGATAGGCAAAGGAGGAAGAAGGCGTAGGTAAAAAGGTGGATCCTTGTCCCCTTATATGGGCGGATGCGGTTGTGCCTCCCCACCTTCCTAGTAAAACTCGCTTGCCTCCCAAGCACCGTGATAAGTGGCGCGGTTGGGTTACCCACGTCCGTATTGATGAGAATCCCGTAAAAGGGGGGTACACGATCTCTGCTTTGACAAGACGTGCCAAGGAAACCGCCTCGCAAAACACGCTGAGGTGGAAAAGTGAAAACGATTCGAGTAAAGGACTTGGCTGTAGTGTGATGACGCACTGCGGAATACGTCAGCAGATTTGATTTGTGTTAATATTATTCTCTCTATGGCAATATGTGGAAGCTTATTTTGCAGAGCCGGACACTACTCTTGGTGTTTACAATCTTCTATGAAGGACTTGGAGGAGGAACCCGCCTTGCAATGCCGAAGACAATTTGCGCGCCGGACTCATCGTCATTGAAGCCTGGTTCAGGGGCTACTGAGGGAGTCCTGGATTAGGGGGTGTTCGGGTAGCCGGACTATACCTTCAACCGGACTCCTGGACTATGAAGATACAAGATTGAAGACTTCGTCCCGTGTCCGGATGGGACTTTCTTTGGCGTGGAAGGCAAGCTTGGCGATGCGGATATTCAAGATCTCCTACCATTGTAACTGACTCTATGTAACCCTAACCCTATCGGGTGTCTATATAAACCGGAGGGTTGTAGTCCGTAGGACATCAACTCCATATACAACAATCATACCATAGGCTAGCTTCTAGGGTTTAGCCTCCTTGATCTCGTGGTAGATCTACTCTTGTACTACCCATATCATCAATATTAATCAAGCAGGACGTAGGGTTTTACCTCCATCAAGAGGGCCCGAACCTGGGTAAACATCATGTTCCCTGCTTCCTGTTACCATCCGGCCTAGACGCACAGTTCGGGACCCAGTACCCGAGATCCGCCGGTTTTGACACCGACAGAGGGCCTCTACATCAACTCTATTGCCCTTCCGATGAAGCGTGCGTAGTTTACCACAGACCTATGGGTCCATAGCTAGTAGCTAGATGGCTTCACTAGTGCAGAACCAGGATTTAGCACCGGTTCATAAGGGCCTTTAGTGCCAGTTCTGTAACCGTCACTAAAGGGTGGGGACTAAAGGTGCCCCTCCTTTAGTACCGATTCGACACGAACCGCCACTAAAGTGCCACATGGCACGAGCCAGGCCCGGGTGCGGGGAGACCATTAGTACCGGTTGGTAACACCAACCGGTACTACATGTTTGGGGGGGGTTGGTTTTATTTTTTATTTTCCCTTTAATTTTGTGTTTTCAATTTAATTTACAGATTTTTTTACATTATAATGAGTTGTTAAATCATTAGGTGAAAGTACCGCAGATTAGTTTCGACTGGATGCATGGATCCTAGCTAAGTAATATGGATATGGCATATACTTGATCACTTAGCTAGGATCCATCCAGTTGAAACTAATCCGCGGTTTCTTTCATAAATGATATAATAACTCATCATCATCATGATGATCATCATCATCATCATCATCATCATCATCATCATCATCATCATATTAATATAAAAACTCTTGCATCATATCATCACCAACAATAGTATACTAGCTAGCTGAAAATCATCATATATAGTTGTCATTACCTATTTAATCATCATAGTCATTACCGCTATCTAATCACCACGAACACTAGCTTAAAGAAGAAACATTCACTTGTACCAGAAGCAAAGATATCATCGAGTTCAACATGGTCATGAGATTATAAGCGTTCATAAGACCTCAAAAGCAAATCACTCTTTGAGATTAAGTTCAGGACGAAGAACACGGACATGAGAGGACAAGTACTAAGAGCATGAACTAGCTAATCACTCCTGCTGCTCTCTCTGAGGTAAAATATCATAGAACATGTATAGCTCTCCTGATTCATCATATTAGAGCATGCAGATGAACCTGTCTCCTAATCGTGGGCTGCGCTTCTGATTGTTGCCCCTAGTACTTCTCTACGATCGTTAACAATTTTGCTCCAATCTTTCACTATTAAGCATCCCTCGCTTTTAGAAATCCTGAATGCACTCATGTGCATTGTAGGATGTCTTGGCCGTAAGCTAACCATTGACATGTGACCTTTAGTACCGATCCACTGAGGCACAATTGTCATCCGGAGTCCTTGTTGAAGAACATTGTATAGTAACATTACTTAGCAATGAAGTTTAGCTTGAAAAGTAATTTATGCAAAAGATGCACTGAGGACAAATAGTAAAAATCTTACCATCTTTCCTAAATAGATGTGATCGTAGTTCAATACGATCACTATTGGTCGCACGTTTTGAGTACTAAGATTTTCAAATTTAGGAAAATAATTTGTCTTGACAGCATCAAGATCCTCAAGCCATGAAACATAATGACTTATCTCCTCGCAGTTTAGTTCAGCCCCGGGACAATGGACGGTCCTGTCAATAGAAATTAGTTGTCAACTATTTTTCAATAAACAATAGCGAAGACATAAATATGGTTGAGAAAACTCACATAATGGTAGAACTGGAGGCGTCTGCACATCGACCCAAATGTCTCTATTACCTTCAATATCATCTTCGGGACGAATATCAAAGGTGATAAACATATCAGGCTCAAATGCATAAGCCTTGCACAGTGCTTGCCAAGTTTTGCATTCAAAATAGGTTTAGGTGTCTGCATTGTATAATTTGATGTTGAAGGTATAACCATGCTCGGTCTTCAAGTAAACTCTCTTTACCTCCATAGTTTTGTTACGACTGAAACCTATCTTATCCAAGACAAAAATTCTTGCATGGCTGGGGATAAGCTAGTAGAATAGTGAAAATTTAAAATTATAAGTTAAAGCAAATGAAGCGCAAGTCATGCTTAATTACGAAAAAAGACTTGTCGTTATGATTTACTGTATCCACTTCGAAGGTCTCATCCAACTTGATGCTGAAGCGCCTATCATCAACTAGGAAATTTCTGTCGCACAGGCCGCACTGGTCTTCGCAGTATTCACACATAATGAAATTGTTTTCGTCGTCAGACGACATTTCTATGTTCATAGGTGAAACATTAAACACTTATTAGTTCTATTAATTCAACTAGTTCTATTAATTAATTCAACTAGTTCAACTAATTCAACTAGATGATCAAATCTCATATACCTAAAAATAAATTAGCTACTTCTATATAGTAAAATTTTAATTAGATGATCAAATCTCATATACCTAAATTTAATATTTATCTAATTCATCTAACATTAATATATCTAATTGATCTATTAATTCAACTAATTCAACTAGTTCTATTAATTCAAATAGTTCAACTAATTGAACTAAGCACTTACTAAAAATAAACTAGTTCTATTAAAAATAAACTAGTTCTATCTAATTCATCTAACATTTGACATTAATCTAACATTCTTATCTAGCTAATTCATCTAATTTTGATAATCTAATTAACAATTTGACATACATTAATCTAATTCATTTAGCAAGCTAAAACTTTGACATTAATCTAAACAACAGAAAACATAAAAAGTAAAAAAAGTGTGTGTGTGTGTGTGGACGCGCGCACGTGTACGTGTGTGTGTGTGTGTGTGTACGACCGGCCAACTCGACCGGCGCGGCGACGGGGCGGCGGTGGGAGACGTACGACGACGACGACGGGGCGACGGCGTACGGGGCGGCGGCGCGAGATGTACCGGGATCGACCGGCGCGGCAACGGGGGTGGCGGCATACGGGGCGGCGGCGCGAGACATACGGCAACGACGCGTCGGGGCGTCGATGGGGACAGGGGCGGTGGCGGGGACGGGGGCGGTGGCGGGGACGGGGGCGGCGGCGACGGGGACGGCGACGACGCGCGGCGGGGGCGGCGACAGGGACAGCGACGGGCAATGACGCGGGACCAGGGCGGCGTACGGGACGGCGCTGATGTCGAAAGATATTGGAGAAGTGGGAAATGAAACTGATTTTTTGAAGTGTTGTATACATAGGATGGACCTTTAGTACCGGTTGGAGCCACCAACCGGTACTAAAGGTCAAATTTAGCTAGGCCAAACGGCGGGAAGCGTTCCCCTTTAGTACCGGTTCGTGGCTGAAACCGGTACTAAAGACCCCCCTTTAATACCGGTTGGAGCCACGACCCGGTACTAAAGGTGGTGCGCTCCCATCCCGTGGTGCACAAAGTTTAGTCCTACCTCGCCGAGCGAAGGGCAACCGCACTGGTTTATAAACCCAGCCACGGCTGCTCCTTCGAGCTTCTCTCTAAAGTAGGCTTCTGGGCCTAACTTTCCCGCGCTGCCCTGTGAGCCTGCTGGGCCTTATGGGACTGCATATCCACGCCCAGGGCCGAGCAGGCCCACTGGGCAGCGCCGAAATATTTTTTATATAGTTTTTTTCTTTTCTGCTTTATATTTTTTCTTCTATTTATTTCTGAGTAGTTTTTTGCTGTATTTAGAGTTTCTTTGTGAATATTTTAAATAGTTTAAATTTGAATTATTTGAAATTTGTGTGAATCACTAGTTTGTGAATAACTTAACTTTAAAAATAGTTTTTTTAGTGATTATTTATTCTTATGTTTAATATTAGCGTGATTTATCATTATATTCAAATTGGTAATACGTCTGGAGTTGTAATAAGTTATTAAAATTTTGAATCGCCGGTGTAACCGACGAGTTTTCGTCCGAAACCCTGATACTTCAAAAGAGATTGTCCAGTTTGTACATGAAGTGCATCCAGTTTTTGCCGTGACCCTCTCTACTTTTTTGCACATGCTATGCGGGTGAAATGATGACACCATGCCAAGTTTCAACCTTTTCAGAGTTCATTTGTAGTGCTTTTCAGTTTCAGGGCCATTTAGCTCAAAATAAATCAGTAAATGCATTAAAAATAGCAAATTATGTCAGAAAGGGTTGAAAGTTGATGACGTGGCTTTGAATGGTGCATGTTGAACGCAAAAAAGTCCGGAGTTCTAATAAGTTATTAAAATTTTGAATTGCTGGTGTAACAGATGAGTTTTCATCCGAAACCCTGATACTTCGAAAGAGATTGTCCAGTTTGTACACGAAGTGCATCCAGTTTTTGCCATGACCCTCTCTACTTTTTTGCACATGCTATGTGGGTGAAATGATGACACCATGCCAAGTTTCAACCTTTTCAGAGTACATTTGTAGTGCTTTTCAATTTCAGGTCCATTTAGCTCAAAACAAATCAGTAAATGCATTAAAAATAGCAAATTATGTCAGAAAGGGTTGAAAGTTGATGACGTGGCTTTGAATGGTGCATGTTGAACGCAAAAAAGTCCAGAGTTGTAATAAGTTATTAAAATTTTGAATTGCCGGTGTAACAGATGAGTTTTCGTCTGAAACCCTGATACTTCGAAAGAGATTGTCCAGTTTGTACATGAAGTGCATCCAGTTTTTGCCGTGACCCTCTCTACTTTTGTACACATTCTATGCGGGTGAAATGATGACACCGTGCCAAGTTTCAACCTTTTCAGATTCATTTGTAGTGCTTTTCATATTTAGGGCTAAGTTCAACCTTTTCAGAGTTCATTTTGCACATGCTAAGTCAGGAGAGAGTGGGGGGCGGCCGGCGGGGGAGGACTAGCGTGGGGGGATTGAGGGGGAGACTGAGTGAGTGTAAGTGTGAGTGGAGAGAGGAGACAGTGAGGGTGTAAACATGTAAAAATATACATAAAAATACATTGATCATCAATGATCTTTTTGTGTACAATCTGAATTGTAATATGAGTCCTCAACGGTTTAGAAACCGGTAAAGACTCATATTGCGGCCACAAATTCTACACATAGAGTTCAATGAAGACCAAGTGCTTGTGATAGTTTGAGAAGTAACATATTTAAGGTGGTAAAAACCCTGTTAGGGGAGCGAGGTGGGACTAAAAATAGCCTGCCACAACCTCTTTAGTACCGTTTCATGCCAAGAACCGGTACTAAACGGGCTAGTCGGGCCCTAGCCTGACAACAGCCATCCACTACCTCTTTAGTACCGGTTCGTGGCATGAACCGGTACTAAAGGTTCGCCACGAACCAGTAATAATGAGCGCCGACCGCCTAGCCGTCGGAACCGGCACTAATGTGCTTCACATTAGGCCCTTTTTCTACTAGTGCTTCTTCTCTCTCTTTGATCCTCAATGCCATGTTCTCCTCGATGTTCTTGGAGATCTATCTCATGTAATCTTATTTTGCGGTGTGTATGTCGATATCTGACGAATTGTGGATTTATGATCAGTTTATCTATGAATATTATTTGAATCTTCTCTGATTTCTTATATGAATGATTTGATATCTTTGTATTTCTCTTTGAATTATCGGTTTGGTTTGGCCAACTAGATTGGTTCTTCTTGCAATGGGAGAGGTGCTTAGTTTTGGGTTCAATCTTGCGCACCTAGTGACAAAGTAGGGGTAGCGAGGCACGTATTTGTATTGTTGCCATCAAGGGTAAAAAGATGGGGTTTTCATCATATTGCTTGAGTTTATCCCTCTACATCATGTCATCTTGCTTAAGGTGTTACTCCGTTCTTATGAACTTAATACTCTAGATGCATGCTGGATAGCGGTCGATGTGTGGAGTAATAGTAGTAGATGCAGAATCGTTTCGGTCTACTTGACACAGACATGATGCTTATATTCATAATCATGGCCTTGTATATCGTCATAACTTTGCGCTTTTCTATCGATTGCTCGACAGTAATTTGTTCACCCACCGTGTTGTTTTCCTTCAAGAGAGAAGCCTCTAGTGAAACCTATGGCCCCTGGGTCTATTTTCCATCATATATTTTCAGATCTATAACCCAAAAATACCTCGTTGTAATTTATTTACTTTTACTTTGTTTTACGTTTTAGTGATCTTTTATATCTATCTCTATCAGATCTCACCTTTGCAAGTGACCGTGAAGGGATTGACAACCCCTTTATCGCGTTGGGCACAAGTGCTTGATTGTTTGTGTAGGTGCATAGATTGGAGACTTGCTTGTATCTCCTACTAGATTGATACCTTGGTTCTCAACTGAGGGAAATACTTATCTCTACTTTGGTACATCACCCTTTCCTCTTCAAGGTAAAAACCAACGCAAGCTCAAGAAGTAGCAACAAACAACTCTCTTGTGTATCAACATGAGCCATGCCCGAATCACAGCTATTAGTGCTACTACGTGAACTACCAGCTTCGTATGTTCATCCATAACCTAGGAAACATTGATGGTGTTGTGAGCAATGGGGAAATCTATCCTACACCTTGCCTAGTGGTGTAACAACTGACCTAACGTAGGGGGGAGTTCCATATTTCTTACCCGCTTCGGAGACAATGACAAGGAAGGGGGGCATGATTGAGTCAAGGAGGACCAGACAGTGGCCAATAGGAAGGGGAGAAGAAACTCATTCTACTGTCGCATCCGCCACTTGCGCAGATTTGAGTCGCCGCTGCCACCGGTGCTAAGAATAGAGGAAGTGAAGGAAATATGCCCTAGAGGCAATAATAAAGTTGTTATTTATATTTCCTTATATCATGATAAATTTTTATTATTCATGCTAGAATTGTATTAACCAGAAACTTAGTACATGTGTGAATACATAGAAAAAACTGAGTGTCCCTAGTATGCCTCTACTTGACTAGCTCATTAATCAAAGATGGTTAAGTTTCCTAACCACATACATGTGTTGTCATTTGATGAACGAGATCACATCATTAAAGAATGATGTGATGGACAAGACCCATCCGTTAGCTTAGCATAATGATCATTTAGTTTTATTGCTATTTCTTTCTTCATGACTTATACATGTTCCTCTGACTATGAGATTATGCAACTCCCGAATACCGAAGGTGAAGGAAATATGCCCTAGAGGCAATAATAAAGTTGTTATTTATATTTCCTTATATCATGATAAATGTTTATTATTCATGCTAGAATTATATTAACCGGAAACTTAGTACATGTGTGAATACATAGACAAACAGAGTGTCACTAGTATGCCTCTACTTGACTAGCTCGTTAATCAAAAGATGGCTAAGTTTCCTAACCATAGACATGAGTTGTCATTTGATGAACGGGATCACATCATTAGAGAATGATGTGATTGACTTGACCCATCCGTTAGCTTAGCACTATGATCATTTATTTTATTGCTATTTCTTTCTTCATGACTTATACATGTTCCTATGACTATGAGATTATGCAACTCCCGAATACCGGAGGAACACTTAGTGTGCTATCAAATGTCACAATGTAACTGGGTGACTATACAGATGCTCTACAGGTGTATCCAATGGTGTTTGTGAGTTGGCATAGATCGAGATTAGGATTTGTCACTCCATGTATCGGAGAGGTATCTCTGGGCCCTCTCGGTAATGCACATCACTATAAGCCTTGCAAGCAATGTGACTAATGATTTAGTTGCGGGATGTTGCATTACGGAACGAGTAAAGAGACTTTCCAATAATGAGATTGAACTAGGTATTGAGATACCGACGATCGAATCTCGGGCAAGTAACGTACCGATGACAAAGGGAACAACATATGTTGTTATGCGGTTTGACCGATAAAGATCTTTAAGAATATGTAGGAACCAATATGAGCATCTAGGTTCCGCTATTGGTTATTGACCGGAAGTGAGTCTCGGTCATGTGTACATAGTTCTCAAACCCGTAGGGTCCGCACGCTTAACGTTCGATGATGATCGATATTATGAGTTTATGTGTTTTGATGTACCGAAGGTAGTTTGGAGTCCTGGATGTGCTCACGGACATGACGAGGAGTCTCTAAATGGCCGATACATAAAGATTGATATATTGGAAGGCTATGTTTGGACACCAGAATGGTTTCGGATAAGTTCGGTCAATTACCGAAGTACGGGGGGGGGGGGGGGGGTTACCGAAACCCCCCGGGGAGTCAATGGGCCTTAATGGGGATGGTGGGAGAGAGAAGGAGGCGGCCAAGTGGGGGCGCCCCCAAGCCCAATCCGAATTGGGGAGGGTCCCGACCCCCCTTTCCTTCTCTCCTTCTCCTTTTTCCTTCTTCTCCTACTCCAACTAGGGAAGGGGGGGAACCTACTCCTACTAGGAGTAGGAATCCCCCTTGGGGCGCGTCATAGAGAGGGCCGACCCTCCCCTCCTCCACTCCTTTATATAAGGCGGAGGGGGGGGGGAACCCCATAGACACACAAGTTGACAATTGTCTTAGCCGTGTGCGGTGGCCCCCTCCATAGATTTCCACCTCGATCATATCGTTGTAGTGCTTAGGTGAAGCCCTGCGTTGGTAACTTCATCATCACCGTCATCACACCGTCATGCTGACGAAACTCTCCCTCGGCCTCAGCTTGATCAAGAGTACGAGGGACATGACCGAGCCGAACGTGTGCAGACCGCGGAGGTGCCGTGCGTTCGGTACTTGATCGGTTGGATCGCGAAGACGTTCGACTACATCAGCCGCGTTACTTAACGCTTCCGCTTTCGGTCTACGAGGGTACGTGGACACACTCTCCCCTCTCGTTGCTATGCAGCTCCTAGATAGATCTTGCGTGATCGTAGGATTTTTTTTCAAAATACTGTGTTCCCCAATAGTGGCATCCGAGCCAGGTCTATGCGTAGATGTTATATGCACGAGTAGAACACAAAGGAGTCGTGGGCGTGGGTATATACATATTGCTTGCCGTCACTAGTTGATTCTTGATTCAGCAGTATTGTTGGATGAAGCAGCTCAGACCGACATTACGCGAGACTGGTTCTACTGACGTGCTTCGCACACAGGTGGCTAGTGGGTGTTTGTTTCTCCAACTTTAGTTGAATCGGTTTCAATGAACATGGTTCTTTCTTAAGATCAAAAAGCAATCACTATACTATGTTGTGGTTTTGATGCGTAGGTAAGAACGGTTCTTGCTAGAAGCCCATAGCAGCCACGTAAAACTTGCAACAACAAAGTAGAGGACATCCAACTTGTTTTTGCAGGGCATGTTGTGATGTGATATGGTCAAGATGTGATTATATCAATTGTTGTATGAGATGATCATGTTTTGTAACACTGTTATCTGCAACTAGCAGGAGCCATATGGTTGTCACTTTATTGTATGAAATGCAATTGCCATGTAATTGCTTTACTTTATCACTAAACGGTAGCGATATTCGTAGAACCAATAGTTGGCGAGACAACAATGATGCTTCGATGGAGATCAAGGTGTCAAGCTGATGATGATGGTGATCATGACGGTGCTTTGGAGATGGAGATCAAAAGGCATAAGATGATGATGGCTATATCATATCACTTATTTGATTACATGTGATGTTTATCCTTTATGCATCTTATTTTGCTTAGTACGGAGGTAGCATTATAAGATGATCTCTCACTAAATTTTAAGGTACAAGTGTTCTCCCTGAGTATGCACCGTTGCTACAGGTCATCATGCTGAGACACCACGTGATGATCGGGTGCGATGAGCTCTATGTTCACATACAATGGGTGCAAGCCAGTTTTGCATAAGCAGAATACTCGGGTTAAACTTGACGAGCCTAGCATATGCAGATATGGCCTCGAAACACTCAGACCGAAAGGTCGAGCGTGAATCATATAGTAGATATGATCAACATAGTGATGTTCACCATTGAAAACTACTCCATCTCATGTGATGACCAGACATGGTTTAGTTGATATGGATCACATGATCACTTAGATGATTAGAGGGATGTCTATCTAAGTGGGAGTTCTTAAGTAATATGATTAAATTGAACTTTAATTTATCATGAACTTAGTATCTGATAGTATTTTGCATGTCTATGTTGTTGTAGATAAATGGCCCATGCTGTTGTTCTGTTGAATTTTAATGTGTTCCTAGAGAAAGCTAAGTTGAAAGATGATGGTAGCAATTACATGGACTGGGTCCATAACTTGAGGATTGTCCTCATTGCTGCACAGAAGAATTACGTCCTAGAAGCACCGCTGGGTGACAAGCCTGCTGCAGATGCTGCTGGCGACATTAAGAACATCTGGCAAAGCAAAGCTGATGACTACTCGATAGTTCAGTGTGCCATGCTTTATGGCTTAGAACCGGGACTTCAACGATGTTTTGAACGTCATGGAGCATATGAGATGTTCCAGGAGTTGAAGTTAATATTTCAAGAAAATGCCCAGATTGAGAGATATGAAGTCTCCAATAAGTTCTACAGCTGCAAAATGGAGGAGAGTAGTTCTATCAGTGAACATATACTCAGAATGTCTGGGTACCACAACCGCTTGACTCAGCTGGGAGTTAATCTTCCTGATGGTAGTGTCATTGACAGAGTTCTTCAATCACCGCCACCAAGGTACAAGAGCTTCGTGATGAACTATAATATGCAAGGGATGGATAAGACAATTCCCGAGATCTTCGCAATTGAGGGAGTCCTGGATTAGGGGGTCTCTGGACAGCCGGACTATATCCTTTGGCCGGACTATTGGACTATGAAGATACGAGATTGAAGACTTCGTCCCGTGTCTGGATGGGACTCTACTTGGTGTGGAAGGCAAGCTAGGCAATATGGATATGTATATCTCCTCCTTTGTAACCGACCTTGTGTAACCCTAGCCCCCTCCAGTGCCTATATAAACCGGAGGGTTTTAGTCCGTAGGACAAGATACAATCATACCATAGGCTAGCTTTTAGGGTTTAGCCTCTCTGATCTCGTGGTAGATCGACTCTTGTAATACTCATATCATCAAGAATAATCAAGCAGGATGTAGGGTATTACCTCCATCAAGAGGGCCCGAACCTGGGTAAACATCGTATCCCCTGCCTCCTGTTACCATCCGCCTTAGATGCACAGTTCGGGACCCCCTACCCGAGATCCGCCGGTTTTGACACCGACATTGGTGCTTTCATTGAGAGTTCCACTGTGTCGTCACCATAAGGCTTGATGGCTCCTTCGATCATCGCTAGCGATGTGGTCCAGGGTGAGGCTTTCCTCCCTAGACAGATCCTCATATTCGGCGGCTTTGCACTGCGGGCCAATTCGCTTGGCCTTCTGGAGCAGATTGAGAGCTACGCTCGTGGCCATTAGGTCAGATTCAGAAACTTGAACTACACGGCCGACATCCGCGGAGACTTGATCTTCGATGGATTCGGGCCCATGTCGGACGCGCCGTATAGTCGTGACGAGCATGACGTAACTCTACCGTCAGACAATGTTCGGGAGATCACATCTACAACTACTTCGTCCATCAATCCGGAGCAAGTCACGCCATCCGAGAGCGGAGGGATGGACCCTGCCATGGAGGCTGCACTCTTAGTGGCGTTAGAGCCGGATACTGACTTCACTCCTTACGAGAGCCGTGTCGCCAAACCATTGGATTCATCTCCGGCCACGGACTCCGAGCCGCTCATATCCATGCCCGTCGAATCTGACTGGGCGCCGATCATGGATTTCACCTCCACGGATATCTTTCAGCACTCACCTTTCAGAGATGTGCTAAATTCATTAAGGTCTCTCTCCCCGTCAGGAGAACCTTGGCCGAACTATGTCCGGCTAGAATGGGATGTGGACGACGAAGAAATTCGCTGCCCACCCACCACCCACTTAGTAGCCACTGTCGACGACTTAACCGACATGCTCGACGTCGGCTCCGAAGACTTCGATGGTATGGACGACGAAGCCGGAGACGAACAGGATCCACCGCCCTCGGGGCACTGGACAACCACCTCATCATATGATATATACATGGTGGACAACCCCAAAGAAGCCAATGGCGACGAGACAGCGGAGGATGACCCCTCCAAGAAGCAACCCAAGCGCCGACGTCAGCGGCGCTGCTCTAAGTCCCGCCACAGCAAGAGCAGTGATACCGGCACAGGAGATAATAACACTCCGGATAGCGCCGAAGACAACAACAATCCCCTCCAGCATGGTGCAGAGCTAGAGGACGAACAAGCTAGCCCTCCAAAGCAGGCAGCAGATGGAGAACCGGAGGAGGACAATTACATGCCTCTCTCCGAAGACGAGGCGAGCCTCGGCGACGACGAGTTTATCGTGCCTGAGGACCCCGTTGAGCAAGAACGCTTCAAGCGCCGGCTTATGGTCACGGCAAATAGCCTAAAGAAGAAACAACAACAACTTCAAGCTAATCAAGACTTGCTAGCAGACAGGTGGACCGAAGTCCTTGTGGCCAAGGAGCATGAACTCGAGTGCCCGTCCAAGAGTTACCCAAAACGCAGGTTACTACCTCATCTCGAGGAGGAAGCATTGAAACCTCATTCACCAGTGTACGATGCGTCTGAACGGCCACTACACGGCTGAGCTAGGGAGGCGTTTCAGCCTAAGGATCAGACCGCACCCCGTCGCCACTCAGTCAAAAATACTAAGGCCCGGGGCAACACAGAGGACCTGCGAGACATCTTGGATAGTAAGGCAAAAATCACAAGGTCAATATACGGGACACGGGCACGTGCGCCCACACGGGACGATGATCATCGCGTCGGATACACCAAGAGTAAATCCGGCCGGGCCGAATACAGCAGACAAGACTCATATGAACTACGTCGGGATATAGCCCGGCACAGAGGTGCCGCACACCCCCTGTGCTTCACTGATGAAGTTATGAATCATGAATTCTCGGAGGGTTTCAAACCCGTAAATATCGAATCATACGATGGCACAATAGATCCTGCTGTATGGATTGAAGATTTCGTCCTTCACATCCACATGGCTCGCGGTGATGATCTACATGCCATCAAGTACCTCCCACTAAAACTCAAAGGACCAGCTCGGCATTGGCTGAATAGCTTGCCAGCAGATTCCGTTGGTAGTTGGGAGGATCTGGAAGATGCATTTCTTGACAACTTCCAGGGCACTTATGTGCGGCCGCAGGATGCTGATGGCTTGAGCCACATAACCCAGCAGCCAGGGGAGTCGGCCAAACAATTCTGGACATGGTTCCTAACTAAGAAAAATCAAATTGTAGACTGTCCAGATGCAGAGGCCCTAGCGGCATTCAAGCATAACATCCATGACGAGTGGCTCGCCCACCACCTTGGCCAGGAGAAGCCGAAATGTATGGCAGCCCTCACGACACTCGTGACCCGCTTTTGCGCGGGCGAGGACAGCTGGCTGGCTCGCAGCAACAACACATCGAGGAATCCGGATACCTCAGATACCAAAGATGCTAACGGTAGGCAGCATCGTAATAGACCAAAGCGATGCAATAACGGCTATAACACCGAAGATACGGCAGTTAATGCCGAATTCGGAGGCTCTAGATCCGGTCAGCAGAAAAAGCCATTTAAAAGAAATACTCCGGCTTCGTCCAGTCTGGATCGCTTGTGTCAAATCCACGACACCCCAGACAAGCCAGCCAATCACACCAACAGAGAATGTTGGGTTCAAGCAGGCCGGCAAGTAAAATGCCGAGAATAAGGACAAGGGGCCGCACAACGATGACGAGGAGGAGCCCCGGCCACCAAACACAGGAGGACAGAAGGGGTTTCCCCCACAAGTGAAGACGATGAACATGATATACGCAACCCACATTCCCAAGAGGGAGCAGAAGCGTGCACTAAGGGACGTCTATGCGATGGAGCCCGTCGCCCCAAAGTTCAACCCATGGTCTGCCTGTCCGATCACCTTCGATCGCAGGGACCACCCCACTAGCATCCGTCATGGCGGATCCGCCGCACTGGTCCTAGACCCCATCATTGACGGATTTCACCTCACTCGAGTCCGTATGGATGGCGGCAGCAGCCTGAACCTGCTTTATCAGGATACAATGCGAAAAATGGGTATCGATCCCTCGAGAATCAAACCCAGCAAAACCACCTTTAAAGGCGTCAACCCAGGTGTAGAGGCCCATTGCACAGGCTCAATCACACTGTAAGTGGTCTTCGGATCACTGGATAACTTCCGAAGCGAAGAGTTAATCTTCGACATCGCCCCGTTTCGCAGTGGCTATCATGCACTGCTCGGACGGACATCATTTGCAAAATTCAATGCAGTGCCGCATCACGCATACCTCAAGCTCAAGATTCCAGGACCTCGCGGGGTTATAACAGTAAATGGAAACACAGAACGCTCGCTCCGTACGGAAGAGCACACTACAGCCCTTGCAGCAGAGGCACAAAGCAGCTTGTTCAGGCAGACCACTCATTCAGTGTCACAGCCCCCAGACACCTTCAAGCGAGTCCGGAACAAGCTGCAACAGGATCGCCTGGCATGATCACAGCTCGCCTAGCAATCCGCCCCCCGTCCCTGTCCCAGTGAAGCGACGAAATCCGCGCCGCACGTACATAACTACGCATTGAAAATACCATGGACATAGGTGGGGGCACAATCAGGACACGCCCCGCATTGTAGCTTAACCACACTAGGGGCTGTACACCTGTGACATTCCTTTTCTCTTTCAGGGCCTAACTCTTCGGAAGCCCTTTCCAGCAGTACAATTGCCGGACACATTCCGGAAGCAACAACCAAGGCGGCAAGAAGCTAAGATGAACACGGGAACCGCCAGGTGGTCTCTAGTAATACTTGATATACCCGTTTTTTCACTATTTATGCATAGCTTGCCCTGGGATAGGACATTTCAAATTGTCCTACTTTATGCTTATTGCACTACTTGTACCAGTACGCTTCGACGTATTATTCAAATAACAATGCACATCATTAATCTGTCATTGCATTATTTAAGTTTTTCTCTTTTCTATTATACGTCCATTTACGACAATCCGCACCCGCACGTTCGGGTACGGTCAGTATGCCAGGGGCTCTCGTTTACCCCATAATACGGCGCAGGAAGTCTGAACACTTTCGACAGTGCGGCACCCCGAACTTATAGCATTATATGCATCAGCTCCGAAGCATGTCTTTGGTCAAATGTTGGGTCGCCTGGCTCCCATGCTTTGGTACCTTACGTTCCGCTATATCGGCTAAGGTAGCGGTGGGAGAACTACTGCGATTGTGTCCCGGTTCTTTCGGACGAGCACCTTAGTAGAGAAAGCCAAAAACTGACTGTCATGATAAGGCGAGAGACTGGTCGCTGTTCGAGAGGTCTCAAGTCCTTAAAGACTTCTTCCGTTTCGGGCGAGGAGTCGGCCTTGTCCGGCTTAGGCGTGTATAGCGCCCCAAATTCGGCCCTCCGAATACCAGGGGCTTCGCCAAAAATTTAAAATTATAGACTTCGATGGCTAAGTGAGAGTGATAAAGCATTATAGTCCGATTGCCTGGTTCGTTGCACTGAACACCTCCCTTGAAGGACCCAAAATTGGGGTAAAGAGTGTTCAGATTTACCCCGAACACCCTAGTACTAGTTACATGGGGGTAGAAGCCGACGACTGGCCAACTCTTAGATTTTATAAAAACGGCCGCACAAAAGGTAATATTTTAAATTAAGAAAGCGTCGCATGGCGCAAAAGAACTCGTTTCATATTACAGGATCACATGGGCATGTTCATTCAAAAATTACGTCCTTGGCACACTCATCTGCCACTAAGCGGGAACCCTTTAGGACGCTCTCATAGTAATTCTCGAGGCAGCGATACTCCTTGCCCTCCGGCGGCCCCTCCTTCACCTGCTTCACGGCGTCCAGCTTCGCCCAGTGCACCTTCTCCCGGGCAAAAGCCCTGCATGCACCTTCGATGCAGACGGACCGCTTGATGACTTCAAGCCGTGGGTAGGCTTCCACAAGCCGCCTCACCAGACCGAAGTAGCTGCCGGAAAGGGGCTCGCCAGGCCACATCCGGACTATAAGGCCCCTCATGGCCTGTTCGGCCGCCTTGTGAAGTTCGACCAACTGCTTCAGCTGGTCGCTCAAGGACACGGGGTGTTCGGTCCCAGTATACTAAGACCAGAACAACTTCTCCGCCGAGCTCCCTTCCTCAGCCTGGTAAAACTCCGCGACATCCAGTACACTGCAGGGAAGATCTGCAAATGCTCCCGGAGAGCTCCGAACTCGGGTAAGAAAAAGGAAAGTCTCCTTCACATGCTTGCTTCGCATATTGAATGCCTTACCCGCTGCTATCTTCTTCGCCGCGTCAATCTTCTGGATGGCCTTGTGGGCTTCAGCCTTGGTGCTCCGAACGCTTTCAAGTGCCCGCGCGAGCTCGGACTCTCGCGTCTTGGAGTCAAGCTCCAAGGACTCGTGATTTTTGGCGAGAGCCTCGAGCTCTTGCTGCACCTCACCTACTCGGGCTTCTTGTTTCTCCCGTTCCAGGCGTTCTTTGGCCGCTTTGTCTTCGGCCTCGGACACCGCCTTCCTCAGGGTCTCCACCTCGGTCGTGGCCTCTGACAAATTCATGATGATCCTATTACTTTACACCCGAACTTCTTTTTAACTATATAGACGGGGGTATATCTTACCTTTGCTCTCTTCGAGCTGCCCCTTGGTGAGGTTGAGCTCGTCCTCGGACCGCTTCAGGGCCTGCTTCAGCGTAGAGACCTCCGCAGTACATGCGGCAGCAGCCAGCAGTGAAGCCTGCACATACACATAGACATACTCTAATTAGACTCTTGAGTTATCATTTGATCCTTGAGGGAGTCCTGGATTAGGGGGTGTTCGGGTAGCCGGACTATACCTCCAGCCGGACTCCTGGACTATGAAGATACAAGATTGAAGACTTCGTCCCGTGTCCGGATGGGACTTTCCTTGGCGTGGAAGGCAAGCTTGGCGATGCGATATTCAAGATCTCCTACCATTGTAACCGACTCTATGTAACCCTAACCCTATCCGGTGTCTATATAAACCGGAGGGTCGTAGTTCGTAGGCAATCAACTCCATATACAACAATCATACCATAGGCTAGCTTCTAGGGTTTAGCCTCCTTGATCTCGTGGTAGATCTACTCTTGTACTACCCATATCATCAATATTAATCAAGCAGGACATAGGGTTTTACCTCCATCAAGAGGGCCCGAACCTGGGTAAAACATCGTGTTCCCTGCCTCCTGTTACCATCCGGCCTAGACGCACAGTTCGGGACCCACTACCCGAGATCCGCCGGTTTTGACACCGACATTGGTGCTTTCATTAAGAGTTCCTCTATGTCGTCGCCTTTAGGCCCGATGGCTCCTTTGATCATCAACAACGATGCGGTCTAGGGTGATACTTTTCTCCCCGGACAGATCTTCGTTTTCGGCGGCTTCGCTCTGCGGGCCAATTCGCTCGGCCACCTGGAGCAGATCGAAAGCTACGCCCCTGGCCATCAAGTCAGGTTTGGAAGTTTAAACTACACGGCTGACATCCGCGGAGACTTGATCTTCGACGGGCTCGAGCCACGGCCAAGCGCGCCGCACTATCTCGAGGGGCATGATCTAGCTCTGCCCCCGGACAATGTCCTGGAGGCCGCACACGCATCGGTTCCGACCCCTAACTCGGAGCCTATTGCGCCAATCAAGGATGAGCGGTTGGACGTCACCTCGGGGGCTGCGATCCCAAAAGCGATCGAGCCGAACGCTAGCCCCGCACTCTGCACGACCCATGACTCCGAGGATCCGGACTCCTCCCCGGACTCCGAACCCCCCGCGCCCCTGCCAATCGAATCCGATTGGGCGCCGATAATGGAGTTCACCGCCGCAGACATCTTTCAGCATTCGCCTTTTTGCGACATCCCGAATTCTCTTAAGTCTCTCTCTTTATCAGGAGAGCCCTGGCCGGACTACGGTCATCGAGGGTGGGATACGGACGATGAGGAAATTCAAAGCCCACCCACCACCCACTTTGTAGCCACTGTCGACGATCTAACTGACATGCTTGACTTTGGCTCCGAAGACATCGATGGCATGGACGACGATGTAGGAGACGAACAGGAACCAGCACCTCTAGGGCGCTGGAAGGCCACCTCTTCATATGACATATATATGGTGGATACTCCAAAAGATGGAGATGGCGATGGAACAGTGGGGGATGACGCCCCCAAGAAACAGCCAAAGCACTGGCGTCAGCGGCGCCGCTCTAAATCCCACCAAAGAAAAAACGGTGATTCCGGCACGGGAGATAATACTACCCCGGATAGCGCCGAAGAACACCCACCTCAGCAAGATTCGGCACAAGAAGATGGAGAAGCCAGCCCTCATGAGAGAGCGGCAGACCGAGAGGTCGAGGATGATAACTATACGCCTCCCTACGAAGACGAGGCAAGCCTCGATGACGACGAATTCGTCATACCATCAGACCCCGCCGAACAAGAGCATTTTAAACGCAGGCTTTTAGCCACGGCAAGCAGCCTCAAGAAAAAGCAGCAACAACTTAGAGCTTCCCAAGATTTGCTAGCTGACAGATGGACTGAAGTCCTTGCGGCCGAAGAGTATGAACTCGAACGCCCCTCCAAGAGTTACCCGAAGCGCAGGCCGCTACCCCGATCAGAGGAGGAAGCACCTACATCACCAGCGCATGACATGGCAGACCGGCCACCTCGCGGCCGCGACAGAGAGGCCTCTCGGCCCTCCACCCAAGCCATGCCCCGACGCCGCTCAACTAAGGCACGGGAAAATGCGCCCGACCTGCGAGACATACTGGAGGATAAGGCAAGACAAACAAGATCGATCTACGGATCGCGCAGGCGCCCTACGGCATGTGACAATGATCTTCACTCCGGATACAACAAATCCGGCCGGGCCGAACACAACAGACATAGCTCTTCCAAGCTGCGTCGTGATATAGCCCAGTACAGAGGCGCCGCACACCCGCTATGCTTCACGAATGAAGTAATGGATCATAAAATCCCAGAGGGTGTCAAACCTGTAAACATCGAATCATACGATGGCACAACAGATCCGGCGGTATGGATCGAGGATTATCTCCTTCACATCCACATGGCACGCGACGATGATCTACACGCCATCAAATACCTCCCGCTCAAACTTAAAGGACCGGCCCGGCATTGGCTTAACAGCTTGCGAGCAGACTCAATCGGTTCTTGGGAGGACCTGGAAGCCGCATTCCTCGACAACTTCCAGGGCACTTACGTGCGACCACCAGATGCCGACGACTTAAGCCACATAATTCAGCAGCCAGAGGAATCGGCCAGACAATTCTGGACACGGTTCCTAACAAATAAAAACCAGATAGTTGACTGTCCGGACGCAGAGGCCCTAGCAGCCTTCAAGCATAACATCCGCGACGAGTGGCTTGCCCGGCACCTGGGACAGGAAAAACCGAAAGCCATGGTAGCCCTCACGACACTCATGACCCACTTTTGCGCGGGAGAAGACAGCTGGTTAGCTCGCAGTAACAACTTATCAAAGAACCCTGGTAATTCGGATACCAAGGACAAAAGTGGCAGGACACGTCGGAATAAGCAAAAACGCCACGTTAGCAGCGACAGCAATGAAGGCACGGCAGTCAATGCCGGATTCAAAGGCTATAAATCCTGTCAGCGGAAAAAGCCATTCAAAAAGAATACTCAGGGCCCGTCCAGTTTGGACCGAATACTCGATCGCTTGTGCCAGATACATGGCACCCCCGAAAGGCCAGCCAATCACACTAACAGGGATTGTTGGGTGTTCAAGCAGGCAGGCAAGTTAAGGGCCGAAGATAGAGACAAGGGGCTGCACAGTGACGACGAGGAGCCCAAGCCACCGAACAACAATGGACAGAAGGGCTTTCCCCCACAAGTGCGGACGGTGAACATGATATACGCAACCCACATTCCCAAGCGGGAGCGGAAGCGTGCGCTACGGGACGTATACACGATGGAGCCAGTCGCCCCAAAGTTCAACCCATGGTCCTCCTGCCCGATCACTTTTGATCGAAGGGACCATCCCACTAGCATCCGTCATGGCGGCTTCGCCGCATTGGTTCTCGACCCAATCATCGACGGATTTCATCTCACAAGAGTCCTCATGGACGGCGGTAGTAGCCTGAACCTGCTTTATCAGGATACAGTGCGGAAAATGGGCATAGATCCCTCAAGGATTAAGCCCACAAAAACGACCTTTAAAGGCGTTATACCAGGTGTAGAAGCCAACTGTACAGGCTCAGTAACACTTGACGTGGTCTTCGGATCTCCGGACAATTTCCGAAGCGAAGAATTAATCTTTGATATAGTCCCGTTTCGCAAGGGCTATCACGCCCTACTCGGACGAACCGCATTCGCAAAGTTCAATGTGGTGCCGCACTACGCATATCTCAAGCTCAAGATTCCAGGCCCTCGAGGAGTAATCACGGTCAACAGAAACACCGAACGCTCCCTCCGTATGGAGGAGCACACGGCGGCTCTCGCAGCGGAGGTACAAAGTAGCCTTCTCAGGCAATTCTCCAGTCCGGCCATCAAAAAGCCAGACACTGCCAAGCGCGCCCGGAGTAACCCACAGCAGGACCGCCTGGCACACTCTGAGCAAGCATAGCAATGCGGCCCCAACCCCAGCTCTCGCGACATAACGAAACCAGTACCTCGCGTACATAACTACGCCCTTGAAATACCATGGGCACAGGGGAAGGGGCACAATAACGGCATGCCCAAAATATGGCTTAAAACGTACTAGGGCTGCCGGATTCTTTTTTTAATTTTTTCTTACTTTCAGGACTCCATACTTCGGACGACCTGTTCGGCAATTCGACCGCCGCACAAATGATGCAAGCTCCAGGGAGGCAGACAAGCCATGCCGCATTATGGAATTCCCAGGTGGTCTCTGTTATGAGCGGTATACCTGTTTTAAATACAATTCCGCGGCCTGCCCCTGGTCAGGACATACTAAATAGTCCAATATCTTTTGCTTACCGCACTATTTGTATCATTTGGCTTTGATAAATAGCCTCTCTATAAACAATGCTTAGCTTCTTGTCTATTTTTTGCATTATCTTCTTTTCACATTTATGTTTATTAAATGACATGATTGCACCCATACACCATGGTACGGCAAACACGCCAGGGGCTTCAGTACCCCTCATAATGGTGTGAGAAGTCCGTACACTTTCACAAGTGCGGCACCCCGAACTTATAGCACTATATGCATCGGCTCCGAATCATGATTTGGGTCAATATTTGGGTTTGCCCGTCTCCTGTGTTTTGGTGCCTTACGTTCCGCTCTATCGGCTAAGGTAGCACTAGGAGAACCACTGCGATTGTGCCCCGGTTCAGCTGGGTTAAGCACCTCAGTGGAGAAAGCTAAAACTGACTGTCATGATGTGGCGAGAGACCGATCACTGTTCGAGAGGTTTTTCGAGTCCCTAAAGGCTTATGCCGCTTCGAGCGAGGAGCTGGCTTTGCCCGGCCAAGGCGTGGATAGCGCCCCGAACTCGGTCTTCCGAACTAGGGGCTTCGCCGAAATTTAAAATTATAGAGTTCTATGGCTAAGTGAGAGTGTTCAAGCATTATAGTCTGATTGCCTGGTTCGTTGTGCTGAGCGCCTCCCTCGAAGGACCCAACTATGGGAAAAAGAGTGCTCAGGTTTATCCAGAACACCCCAGCACTAGTGGCATGGGGGCAGAAGCCGACGACTGGCCATCTCTCAATTTTTGATAAACGGCCGCACAGAAAGTAATATTTTAAATTCAATAAGCATTGCTTAGCGCATATGAACAAGATTTCAGCGCACAGGATAAACACGAGCGAGTTCATTCAAATATCACATCCTTGGTACATTCATCCGCCACAAGGCGGGCACCTGCAAGAACATCCTTGTAGTAGTTCTCGGGCTTGTGATGCTCCTTCCCCGGCGGCGGCCCGTCCTTCACAAGCTTCTCACCGTCCAGCTTACCCCAGTGCACCTTTGCATGGGCAAGGGCCCGACGGGCACCTTCGATGCAGGCGGAGCGCTTGATGACCTCAAGCCTCGGACAGGCCTCCACCAGCCGCCGCACCAGCCCGAAATAGCTCCCAGGCAGGGCCTCTCCGGGCCACAGCCGAACTATGAAGCCCTTCATGGCCTGCTCGGCCGCCTTGTGGAGCTCGACCAGCTGTTTCAGCTGGTCGCTCAAGGGCACAGGGTGTCCGGCCTCAGAATACTGAGACCAGAACACCTTCTCTGTCGAGCTGCCCTCTTCAGCTCGGTAGAATGCGGCGGCATCGGATACGCTGCGGGGAAGATCTGCGAATGCCCCTGGAGAGCTCCGGATTCGGGTAAGTAACAGGTAGTTCACTTTTATATTTCTGCTTTGCATAAAGAATGCCTTACCCGCCGCTATCTTCCTCATCTCCTCCAACTCTTGGAGGGCCTTTTGGGCTTCGGCCTTGGCAGACTTGGCAGCCTCTAGGGCCGTTGCAAGCTCGGATGCTTGCGCCTTCGACTCCAGCTCCAAACTCTCATGTTTTTTCATGAGAGCCTGCAGCTCTTGCTGCACCTCGCCGACCTGAGCCCCAAGTCTGTCTCGCTCGGTGCGCTCCGCGGCCGTTTTCTTTTCGGCCTCAGACAACGCCTGCTTAAGGGTCGCCACCTCAGTCGTGGCCCCTACAATAAGCAGCACAATCTTGTTACTCTTTTTGCAATCAAGCCTTTTTATAGGCACTTTTTCTGTAAGGTATTTCTTACCTTCTTCCTCCTCGAGCCGCCGCTTGGCAAGGCCGAGCTCTTGCTCGGTCCGCTCGAGGTCCTGCTTCAGGACACCCACCTTCGCAGTCAGTGCGGCGGTGGATAGCAGCGAAGCCTGCATACGCATATTGACTCTTTTTTGTTAGACTCCTGCGATATTTAATAGATCCTCTATTCGGCTTTTCTTTCCGAACGCCAAACAGAGCATCAGGGGCTACTGTCTATGCGGTAATATTTTTACTTACCTCGAAGCCTGTTAGAAGGCTAGCGCAAGCTTCAGTCAGTCCGCTCTTGGCGGACTGAACCTTCTGGATCACCATACTCATAATAGTACGGTGCCCTCGTCGATGGAGGCGTCGTCAAGCACCTCTAGCAGATTGTCCGGCACCTCCGGTTGGACGAAGGCCGTCGGCTCAGAAGGCTTGCTCCTCTTGGAAGGAGTTTGCCTACCGCGGTCCGGAACTGTGGAAGATTCCGGCGCGGTATCCGGCACAAAGCCGGACTGAGAGCCCTGGGGAGCCTTATCCCCTTCACTCCTGGAGTCCGGGAGGTTGCCTTGCGGCTCCTCCGGGACCACCTCCTCCTGCCCCGGAGCTTGTCACGACGCCACTTCGGCGTCGTGTGTAGTGCGGGGGGAGACAGCGGGCGGAACTGAGTTCACGTCCGATGAGTCCAGGGAGCCGCCCGACGATTCGTCGAATTCGGCCCGGGGCGGACTGCATAATTACATTCGACATTAGGGAAAGCTGTGCAACAAAGGAACATCATGAGTTACTCTGATATCCGAACTTATGATTTCGCCAGACGCTTGGCCCTGTTTGGCCACTCCTCTTTGCCCTCTTCGGCGTTGGGGGCGTAGTCTGGCGGAGGGGTCTTCCTTTTCCTAGACCCCTCAGCCTCCCCTGTTGGGGCGGCCTTCCTCTTCTCTCCTCCCTCGCTGGGGGGGGGGGAGTTTTCTTCTTCCTCCTCCTCGTTTTCGCGGGAGGAGGGCGTCTCAGACTCGTCAGATGACGAGTCCGACACCACCACGTTGCGGGCACTCTTTCGAGTCCCCGCGGTCTTCTTCTTGGCCTTCTTCTCTGGCACCACATAAGGCGCCGGAACCAGCAGCTTCGCTAGTAGAGCTGGGGCTGGGTCTTCGGGTAGCGGAGCCGGACAGTTAATCGGTCCGGATATCGCCCGCCAAGCCTGTCAAAGGTAAGGGAGTTTAGATCCCGCATAGAGTCAAACTATGAAAAAAGCTTAACATCCTGTAAAAGGTGTAGATGGCATACCTCGCTAGCGGGACGCTGCGAGCTGTATCCGCGGTCCTCAGAAGCGGATGCGGGAGCCTCGGCGCCCTTGAATAGCATCTTCCAGGCGTCTTCGTACGTCGTGTCGAAGAGCCTGCTGAGGGTTTGATGCTGCGCCGGGTCGAACTCCCACAGATTAAAATCCCGTTGTTGGCACGGGAGGATCTGGCGGACGAGCATAACCTGGATTACATTAACAAGCCGGACTGGCTTGTTCACCAGGGACTGGATGCATGTTTGCAATCCGGTCACCTCTTTTTCGTCACCCCACGACAGGCCCGTCTTTTTCCAGGACATAAGCCGCGTGGGGGGTCCGGATCGGAACTCGAGGGCTGCGGTCCATTTCGGATCGTGCGGCTCGGTGATATAAAACCACCCGGATTGCCATCCCTTTAGGGTCTCCACGAAAGAGCCCTCAAACCATAGGATGTTGGCCATCTTGCCCGCCATGGCGCCTCCGCACTCCGCCTAGCTGTCGCGCACCACCTGGGCTTGATGTTGAAGGTCTTGAGCCAGAGGCTGAAATGAGGGCGGACACGGAGAAAAGCCTCGCACACGACGATAAACATCGAGATTTTGAGGATGAAGTTCGGAGCCAGATCATGGAAATCCAGGCCGTAGTAGAACATGAGCCCCCGGACAAATGGGTGGAGTGGAAAACCCAGTCCGCGGAGGAAGTGGGGGAGAAATACTACCCTCTCATGGGTCCTTGGGGTGGGGAGAAGCTGCCCCTCTTCGGGAAGCCGGTGCGCGATGTCCTTGGACAGGTATCCGGCCTTCCTTAGCTTCTTGATTTTACCCTCCGTGACGGAGGAGACCATCCACTTGCCTCCCGCTCCGGACATTGCTGGAGAAGGTTGAGGTGGGAAGTGCGGGCTTGGGCGCTGGAGCTCGGGTGCGCAAGAGATGGATAGGCAAGGGAGGAAGAAGGCGTAGGTAAAAAGGTGGATCCTTGTCCCCTTATATGGGAGGATGCGGTTGTGCGTCCCCACCTGCCTAGTAAAACTCGCTTGCCTCCCAAGCGCTGTGATAAGTGGCGCGGTTGGGTTACCCACGTCCGTATTGATGAGAATCCCGTAAAAGGGGGGTACACGATCTCTGCTTTGACAAGACGTGCCAGGGAAACCGCCTCGCAAAACACGCTGAGGTGGAAAAGTGAAAACGATTCGAGTGAAGGACTTGGCTGTAGTGTGTTGACGCACTGCAGGATACATCAGCAGATTTGATTTGTGTTAATATTATTCTCTCTATGGCAATATGTGGAAGCTTATTTTGCAGAGCCGGACACAACTCTTGGTGTTTACAATCTTCTATGAAGGACTTGGAGGAGGAACCCGCCTTGCAATGCCGAAGACAATTTGCACGCCGGACTCGTTGTCATTGAAGCCTGGTTCAGGGGCTACTGAGGGAGTCCTGGATTAGGGGGTGTTCGGGTAGCCGGACTATACCTTCAGCCGGACTCCTGGACTATGAAGATACAAGATTGAAGACTTCGTCCCGTGTCCGGATGGGACTTTCCTTGGCGTGGAAGGCAAGCTTGGCGATGCGATATTCAAGATCTCCTACCATTGTAACCGACTCTATGTAACCCTAACCCTATCCGGTGTCTATATAAACCGGAGGGTCGTAGTCCGTAGGCAATCAACTGCATATACAACAATCATACCATAGGCTAGCTTCTAGGGTTTAGCCTCCTTGATCTCGTGGTAGATCTACTCTTGTACTACCCATATCATCAATATTAATCAAGCAGGACGTAGGGTTTTACCTCCATCAAGAGGGCCCGAACCTGGGTAAAACATCGTGTTCCCTGCCTCCTGTTACCATCCGGCCTAGACGCACAATTCAGGACCCACTACCCGAGATCCGCCAGTTTTGACACCGACAATCCTCTATTCGACTTTTCTTCACGAACGCCGAATAGAGCATCAGGGGCTACTATCTATGCGGTAATATTTTCTTATATTTTGAATGCTTACCTCAAAGCCTATTAGGAGGCTGGCTCAAGCTTCGGTCAGTCCGTTGTTTGCAGACTGAACCTTCTCGACCACCGCACTCATGATAGTGCGGTGCTCTTCTGCAATGGAAGCGTTGCGAAGCACTTCCAGCAGGGTGTCCTGTGCCTCTGGTTGGATAGAGGACACCGGCACGGATGATTGGCCCCCCTTAATGGGGGACCGCCTGCCAGAGTCCGGAACCATTGAAGGTTCTGGCGCAGTGTCCGGCTGGTGCTCGAACTCGAAGCCCGTAGGAGCCTCGCTCCCTTGGTACCAAGGGTCCAGGAGGTCGTCGTGAGGCCCCCAGGATCACCTCCCCTTGGCTCGGTGCCTTTTGAGACAACACCTTGGCGTTGTCCGTAGGGCGAGGGGTGGAAGCCGTCAGAGGAGAACCGCTATTCATATCCGACGATCCAAAGAGCCGCTCGACGAGGGTACGTCGAGATGAGCTCGGGACGGACTGCATAATCATGTTCGGCATGAGGAAAGGCAGTACAATAAAACATACCATGAAGCACTATGGTGTCCGGACACTTACGACTTCGCCAGGGGCTTGTCCCTGGGTAGCCACTCGTCGCCGCTATCGGCGACCGTCGTGGCACAGTCCGGAGGGAAGGTCTTTCCCTTCTTGGACCCTTCGACCTCCTAGGATGGGCCGGCCTTCCTTTTCTTGTCTCCCCCGACTGGGAGGGGGGAGAGCTTTTCTCCTCCTCCTCGTTTCCATGGGAGGAGTGCACGTCGGAGTCATCGGACGATGAGCCCGATGTAACCTTGCGCCGGAGACCCTTTTGGCTCCCCGTGGCCTTCTTTTCGGGCACCTCGTAAGGTGCCAGAGTCAGCATCTTCGTTAGAAGAGCGTCTGGGTCTTCGGGCAGGGGGGCTGGGCAATCAAGCTGCTCCGCTATCTCTATCCAGTCCTGTTAATGACATGAAAGCTTAGATCCAGCACATAACTAAACCGGGGCGAATAAATACCCTGAGAGATATAAAAGCCTACCGGATGGGCGCGGTGCTTTACGCTGAGTCTGCGGTCCTCGGTAAGGGAGGAAGGCATCTCGGCGCCCTTGAACAACACCCTCCAGATGTCCTCGTGCGTCGTGTCGTAGAGCTCTCGCAGCGTCTGGTGCTTGGCCGAGTCAAACTCCCACAAAACAAATGCCCGTCATTGGCACGGAAGGATCCAACGGAAGAGCATAACCTGAACCACATTGACGAGCTTGATTTTCTTGTTCGTCATGTTCTGGATGCAGGTCTGGAGTCCGTTCAACTCTATCGCGGAACCCCAGGACAGGCCATTCTTTTTCCAGGAGGTGAGCCGCGTGGGGATTCCGGATCGAAATTTGGGGGCCGCCACCCAGTTGGAGTCGCGCGGCTCGGTGATGTAGAACCACCCCGATTGCCACCCCTTTATGGTATCCACGTAGGTGCCCTCGAGCCAGGTGAGATTAGGCATCTTGCCCACCATGGCGCCCCTGCACTCTGCTTGCTGGCCACCCACCACCTTCGGTTTGACATTGAAGGTTTTCAGCCATAGGCCGAAGTGGGGCCTGATGCGGAGGAAGGCCTCGCACACGACGATAAATGCCGAGATGTTGAGGATGAAATTGGGGGCCAGATCATGAAAATCCAGCCCGTAGTAGAACATGAGCCCGCGGACAAACGAGTGGAGAGGAAATCCCAGTTTGCGAACGAAATGGGTTAGATAAACTACCCTCTCATGGGGTTCGGGCGTGGGGACGATCTGCCCTGCATTTGGCAGCCGGTGCGTGATATCCGCGGCCAAGTATCCGGCTTCCCGTAACTTTTCGATGTTCTCCTCCGTGATGGAGGAGACCATCCACTTGCCTCCTGCTCCGGACATGATTGGAGTGGTTTGAGAAGAAGAACGCGAGCTTGGGCGGTAGAGCTCGAGTGTGCGGGAATGGGTAAGCGAGAAGGAAGAAGGCATGGGTGAAAAAAGTAAATCTTTGTCCCTTTATAAAGGCGGAGGAGGCGATGAGTCTCCCCACTTGCCTGGCAAAAACCGCTTATTCCACAGGCGCCGTAATTGACAGCGCGGTTGGGTTCCCCACGCCCGTATTGATGAGAATCCCGTGATAAGGGGAACACGATCTCTGCTTTGACAAGACGTATCAAGAAAACCGCCTCGCGATATGTGCAGAGCTGGTTGAGAAAAGCGGTTCGAATAATAACCGGGCCATGGTGTGATGTCATGCTGTCAAAACGTGTCAGCAGATTAGATTTGTGGAAATATTATTCTCTCTACGGTGGTATGTGGAACTTATTTTGCAGGGTCGGACACTATCCTCATATTCAAACTCTTCCATGGTGTATTCGGAGGAGGAACCCGCCTTGCAATGCCGAAGACAATACTGCGCGCCGGACTCATCGTCATTGAAGCCTGGTTCAGGGGCTACCGAGGGAGTCCTGGATTAGGGGGTCTCCAGATAACCGGACTATATCCTTTGGCCGGACTGTTGACTATGAAGATACGAGATTGAAGACTTCGTCCCGTGTCCGGATGGGACTCTACTTGGCGTGGAAGGCAAGCTAGGCAATACGGATATGTATATCTCCTCCTTTGTAACCGACCTTGTGTAACCCTAGCCCCCTCCGGTGCCTATATAAACTGAAGGGTTTTAGTCCATAGGACAAGATACAATCATACCATAGGCTAGCTTTTTAGGGTTTAGCCTCTCTGATCTCGTGGTAGATCGACTCTTGTAATACTCATACCATCAAGAACAATCAAGCAGGACATAGGGTATTACCTCCATCAAGAGGGCCCAAACCTGGGTAAACATCGTGTCCCCTGCCTCCTGTTACCATCCTCCTTAGATGCACAGTTCGGGACCCCCTACCCGAGATCCGCCGGTTTAGACACCGACATCAATGCTAAAGGCTGCGGAGGTAGAAATCAAGAAGGAGCATGAAGTGTTGATGGTCAACAAGACCACCAGTTTCAAGAAGGGCAAAGGGAAGAAGGGGAACTTCAAGAAGAAAAGCAAGCAAGTTGCTGCTCAAGTGAAGAAGCCCAAGTCTGGACCAAAGCCTGAGACTGAGTGCTTCTACTACAAAGGAACTGGTCACTGGAAGCAGAACTGCCCCAAGTATTTGGCGGATAAGAAGGATGGCAAAGTGAAAGGTATATTTGATATACATGTTATTGATGTGTACCTTACTAATGCTCATAGTAGCGCCTGGGTATTTGATACCGGTTCTGTTGCTAATGTTTGCAACTCGAAACAGGGGCTACAGATTAAGCGAAGATTGGATAAGGATGAGGCGACGATGCACGTGGGAAATGGTTCCAAAGTCAATGTGATCGCCGTCGGCACGCTACCTCTACATCTACCTTCGGGATTAGTTTTAGACCTGAATAATTGTTATTTGGTGCCAGCATTAAGCACGAACATTATATCTGGATCTTGTTATTCATTTAAATCAGAGAATAATGGTTGTCCTATGTATATGAGTAATATATTTTATGGTCACGCACCCTTGATGAGTGGTCTATTTTTACTAAATCTTGATAGTAGTGATACACATATTCATAGTATTGAAGCCAAAAGATATAAGTTTAATAATGATAGTGCAAATTATTTGTGGCATTGTCATTTGTGTCTTATTGGTGTAAAGCGCATGAAGAAACTCCATGCCGATGGACCTTTGGAATCACTTGATGCTTGCGAACCATACCTCATGGGCAAGATGACTAAAACTCCGTTCTCTGGAACAATGGAACGAGCAATAGACTTATTTGTCAGCGTTCTGGGAACGGGGGTCCCGAGACTTGCCTGCCTGCGGCCTGCGGCGTGGCTCGAGGAGGGGCCCAGCACGGCCCATCTTCATCAACACAGACCCAAGACCCTCGCGAGGGGTCAAGCCTCGCGGGGCGGACGACACGGAGCTTACTCAGGCACGGCCTCATCAGGCTGGCTCGCGAGGAGGCGGAGAGATCAAGGCGGGGTACCTCACGCGGTGCCCGTGACGCAAGCCATGACGACCACGGGTGCCAGGCGGGCGCCAGCCCACGCAGTGTCCCCCTTTCCTCTTTGGTGCAAAGGGAGCAAGTGCAGGCGAGAGCATCAAGCAAAGGCACCCGTTTCGGTGCAATGAGACCAAGACCAGCCCAACGGCAGGGAGGAAGTCATTGTGGAGCCCAAGCCAGCGTCACCACCAGAGCCTTTGGCAGGCGAGGACCAACTTTAGTCAGGATAAGTGTACCAGATGTTCCCCTTCAAAATGGCCAATTGTTGGCGCCCTTCCCGCTCAATATTTGGGAAGAGGCCCAGGACCTTTGCCTATATATAGGACTAGCCACCCCCAGGGTAGGGGGGATCGAGAATCGGCCAACCCAGAAACAAGCTAGGATCGAAATCGGAGAGAGAATCGACAAGAGAGAGAGAGAAGGGTGACTGAACTCCTCCTAGCAGTTCATCCCCCCAGCCAAGAACAGACCCTCACGAGGCTGTTCTTCCTTGTATTGCTCATCATCATCAGCCCAAGAGGCAATCCACCACACCACACACTGGAGTAGGGTATTACACCACAACGGTGGCCCGAACCAGTATAAACCCTGTGTCTCCCGTGCTGTTCTTTCCATAGCTTAGATCTTAGCGAGGCGGAGGGGTGCAGGTAGGTAGAAGGCGAAATCTCCGCGCGCACCCCAGTGTTCGAACCTCAAGGGTCTGTCGGAACCCGAAATCCGACATTTGGCGCGCCAGGTAGGGGTGCACCGGAGTTTTCCCTTCCGCCACCGCCACGGCCTGCCTCGCGATGAGTAGCGCGTCGCCCGCTCCGGCTGCCAGCGCCAGCACGGGGGCCAGGGGGCTCCGAGCCCTGGCCCCAGCCCTGCAACAGGTACGGTGGCCGGACAAGTTCAAGCCAACGACGCCGCCGTGCTACGGCGGCGCGACTGATCCGCTGGCCTTCTTGCTGGCGTATGAGGAGGCCATCCTCGAAGCTAGAGGTGACGATAGGGTCATGGCCAACTGGCTCCCCATGGCCCTCACCGGCGCTCCGCGCGCATGGCTGCTCCACCTGCCGGCAGCCTCCGTGGCCTCTTGGGAAGAGCTCCGCAGCCTCTTCCCCGCCCACCACGCTACACCAACACCCCCGGTCGTCGCGGCCCTCCTGGGCGGCTCGCAGGCGCCGCCTACAAGTCACCACGTCAAGCCGTTCATCCGCCGGGTCAGCGCCGCTTCCACGCGGCAGGGGGTTCTCCCGGACCGGGCGGCGCCCAAGGCCGGCCTGACCTTCAGCTTGGATGACCACCCCTCCAACTCGGCCTGCTCGGGTGCGCTCCCCATGCTGTGCACCCCCACCATCTGCCAGGTGGCTGTGACCAGAACACTCATCGATGGCGGTGCGGGCCTCAGCGTGCTCTCGGTTGAGGCCTTCAACCTCCTCTGCATACCCCTGGAACGGATGCAACCCAGTCGGCCCTTCTCAGGCGTTGGGGGCGGATCATCCAGCTCCTTGGGACAGATCCGGCTCCCAGTAACCTTCGGCACCTACAACAACTTCCGCACGGAGCTGGTCGACTTCGACATCACCCCCATCGGCCTCCCCTACAACGCCATCCTCGGCTACCCAGTGCTGGCCCAGTTCATGGCCGTGACGCACCCGGCGTACAACCTCATGAAGATGCCCGGGAGCAGCGGTGTCCTCACCGTGCATGGGGACACCGGAGACGCGCTGCGAGTGCTCAAGCTCGCCTTCAAGACGGCGGCGTCGGCACAGCCCGCCAACTCGGAGACCCCCGAGCCCAAGGGGGCTGCACCCGCAAAGAAGAAACAGTTGTTCACCCAAGACAAGGCAGAAACCAAGCAGATACCTGTCGATGAGGACGGGTCCACCAACGCCACTTTCACCATAGGCGCCGACCTCGAACCCGAGCAGGAGGAGGCCCTGGTCAGGTTCCTGCGCGCAAACAAGAAGAAGGCAAGGCGGCAGTCCACAGACAAGCAGGCCTTCATTGTCCAAGAGACCCGCAAACTAGAAGCCGCTGGGGTCATTCACGAGGTCCGATACCCGGATTGGTTGGCCAACCCTGTCATTGTGCCAAAGAAGGGAGGGAAGGAGTGCATGTGTGTCGACTTCACCAACCTCAACAAGGCATGCCCGCAAGATCCGTTCCCGCTCCCCCGCATCGACCAGATCGTCGATTCCACCGCAGAATGCGACCTGCTATGCTTCTTGGATGCCTTCTCTGGGTATCACCAGATCAAGATGGCGGTAGAAGACGTCGAAAAGACAGCCTTCCTAACCCCGTGTGGGGTGTACTGCTACACATGCATGCCATTCAGGCTGCGTAACGCAGGGGCGACCTTTCAGCGGCTGATGCACATCACCTTGGGCCCGTAGCTCGGGAAGAATGTTGAGGCTTACGTCGATGACATTGTGGTGAAGTCTCGGGAGGCCAGGACCCTGATACAAAACCTGGAGGAAACCTTCGCGAGCCTCAACGTAGTGAACCTGTGGCTCAACCCAGAGAAGTGTGTGTTCGGAGCCCCCTCGGGCAAGCTCTTGGGTTTCCTCATGTCCCACCGAGGCATCGAGGCTAACCCAGAAAAGGTCAAGGCGGTCGAGGACATGAGCCCGCCAAAGACCCTAAGAGAAATGCAGAAACTCACTGGGCGCGTGACTGTGCTAGGGCGCTTCATCTCCAAGTTGGGGGAGCGAGCGCTGCCCTTCTTCCAACTAATGAAGAAAAAGGGGCCCTTTGAATGGACTGAAGAGGCCGACAAGGCGTTCCAGGATCTCAAGAGATACCTGACCAGCCCTCCGGTCATGGTGGCTCCGTGCCCTCAAGAGCCCCTGGTGCTTTCCCTCGCCGCCACTCCCTACTCCGCCAGCGCAGCCCTGGTGGAGGTTAGGGAGGAGCGTCGAATCAAAACCACAGCAGCAGCCCGGGACAAGGCAAAACAGGAACAAGGAAGGCCCACAGAAACCGCCACCGCGGCTGAGGAGGATCAGCCGCCGCAGAGGAGTGCACTGGAGGCGGAAGAGGCCCCTCTCCCAGATGGCCAGCCTCAGGAGGCCTCACCGCCTCAGGAGGCACCATGGTCTCCGGAGGGCGCCACCAGCACTGACGCACCCAACCTCGTCGAGCACCCAGTGTACTTCGTCAGCACGGTGTTGCGGGACGCGAGGGCATGGTACCCCATGCCTTAGAAGCTCCTCCTCGCGCTACTGGTGGCCTCGCGCAAGCTGCGGCACTATTATCAGGGTCACCCCATCAAGGTCGTCTCGTCATACCCCCTAGAGAGAGTGCTCAGGAGCCCTAACTCAGCTGGAAGGGTCGCTGAGTGGAACATAGAATTGCAAGCGTTTCAGCTCGAATTCAGCACGACCAGAGTCATCAAGGGAGCAGCATTAGCGGATTTTGTGGCAGAATGGACGGAGGCACCAGGCCTCAAGGCCGACGAGGATCGGTCCCTCTCCCCGGGAAGCGAGGCGCCAGAAGGCTGGGTCATGTACTTCGATGGGGCGTTCTCCAGGCATGGCGCTGGGGCTGGGGTGGTGCTTATATCGCCCACTCAGGACAAGCTCTACTACGCTGTACAGCTCTGTTTCCAGCAAGGTGAAAAGGGTCTCCAACAACATAGCGGAGTATGAAGGTTTAATAGCGGGCTTGAAGGCCGCAGCTGCCCTGGGAGTGAAACGCCTCACCATCAAGGGCGATTCGCAGCTCCTTGTCAATTTCTCCAACAAGGTGTACGAGCCGAAAGATGAGCACATGGAAGCCTACCTTGCGGAGGTCCGCAGGATGGAGAAGCAGTTCTGGGGGTTGGAGTTGCAGCATGTGCCCCGTGGCACCAATCAGGAGGCCGACGACATCGCCAAATGGGCGTCCAGGCGGTTACCTCAGGAGCCTGGCGTCTTCGAGGAGCGGCTCTTCAAGCCCTCAGCCCTGCCGTCATTGTCAAACACGGCTCAGCCTCGGGAGGAGCTCCCCCAGCCACCTGCCTCGGGAGCCCCGGTCTATGGCCCGGCCTCAGGAGCACGCCTGCTCCTGACGATGGAACCTCAGGAGGGGTGTTGGATCACGGAGCTCTGGAGTTACTTAACACAAGGGACCCTACCGGAGAAGGAGGAGGAAGCGGAGCATGTGGCACGGCAGGCCACGGCATACTGCATCAAGGATGGAGAGCTCTACCAGAAGCGACCAAACGATGTATCCCTGTGCTGCATCTCCAAGGAGCAAGGAAAGGAACTGCTGGAAGATATACACGGCGGAGACTGTGGACATCATTCATCATCACGGACCCTCGTCGGCAAGGCGTTCCGCAGTGGGTTTTATTGGCCCACTGCACTCAATGACGCCGTCGAACTGGTGAAAGCTTGTGAGGCCTGCCAGTTCCACGCCAAGCAGATCCATCAGCCGACAGGAGGCCTGCAGACTATACCCCTTTCATGGCCATTCGCAGTCTCGGGGCTGGACATCCAGGGGCTACCGCTACCTCTACGTCGCCGTGGACAAGTTCACCAAGTGGGCTGAAGTAGAGGCCGTCCACACCATCCTCGCGGGTTCCGCGGTCAAGTTCATCAGGGGCATCGTGAGCCGGTTCAGGGTGCCGAACCGCATCATCACAGACAATGGTTCGCAGTTCACCAGTAACCTCTTCAAAACATACTGTGCTAACCTTGGAATGCAGATATGCTATGCTTCGGTGGCACACCCCCGAAGCAACAGCCAGGCCGAGCGAGCCAACGCAGAGGTCCTGAGGGGCCTCAAGACCAGGACGTTCAAGAAGAAGCTGGAGCCCTGCGGCAGAGGTTGGTACGACGAGCTTCAGTCCGTGTTGTGGTCCATCCGCACAACCGCGACCAAGCCGACTGGAGAGACCCCGTTCTTCCTGGTCTAGGAGCCGAAGCGGTCCTCCCTCACGAGGTCAGACGTCGCTCCGCCCGGGTCCTGGCGTTCGATGAGGTGCAGCAGGACGCCATGTGGGGGATGGACCTCGTGCTGGGGGAGGAACGTCGCCGAGAAGCCGCGCTGCGAGTGGCGAGGTACCAACAAGCACTGCGACGATATCACTGCCGCAACATCCGCCCCAGAACTCTCGAGGTAGGAGACCTCGTGCTCAGGCGGGTTCTCTCCAGGGAGGGACTGCACAAGCTCTCTCCCATGTGGGAGGGCCCGTTCAAGGTTGTTCATGTTTCCAGGCCCGGCTCCGCGCGCTTGGAGACTCAGGAGGGGGTGCCGGTCCAGAACGCATGGAACATCCAGCACCTCCGGAGGTTCTACCCCTAAAAAGGCCCAGAGCCTGTGAAGCTGTTGCGTTTTGGAAAAGGCCCAGAGCCTGTGAAGAAGGCGAATGCATGTGAAGCTGTCGCGTTTTGGAAAAGGCCCGGAGCCTGTGAAGAAGGCGAATGCCTGTGAAGCTGTCGCGTTTTGGAAAAGGCCCAGAGCCTGTGAAGAAGGCGAATGCCTGTGAAGCTGTCGCGTTTTGGAAAAGGCCCGGAGCCTGTGAAGAAGGCGAATGCCTGTGAAGCTGTCGCGTTTTGGAAAAGGCCCAGAGCCTGTGAAGAAGGCCAACGCCTATGAAGCTCGCTGCCCGTGACACTCTCACGTAATAATGAGTTGGGGCTGTACACGCTCCGGAGTCTCAGGAGCGCCGGCCTCAGGCCCTGGGGCTCCCTCCCACGCCCAGTGGCAGCACTTAGCTCAACGCTGGTGAGAAGACGTCGAAGACTAGATTAGGTGCCGGACACGGCTTTTTCATTTGCTTTCCACAGTTGGCTTGTTCATTCTCATTCGAAGTTTTATTGAAGCTGTTGCCGTCTTTGGCCTGTGGTTCTTCGACTTTTCACTCTCCTACCTCGATTTATCTTATGCAAGGCCTCGCGAAGGGGGCAGCCGAGTGCCCTCGCGAGTGTTCCTGTCCTAGTCGTTCAGAGGTTTCGTGACCTGGGTCCATTACAGGAGCACCCCTCCAGTCCATGCCCCACGGGCACCGCGACACGAACACAGGGCCTGGGTCGGTCGCCCCCCACGGCTGGGGCCGGGAACTATCCACGCGCGGGCACGTAGCCGGAAGGCATGATAACGGAAGCAAAGCGATGATTAACAGCAATAACCCAAACACGCCCCCGGGGGGCTCCACGCTACTGTCTTTTTACGCAGGAAAAACGAAAAGAAAGAACAAATCAGGCGCAGCTCGCCTCACACCGGCCTGCAGGGAAGACTCGAGCTGCCTCCGGGGCTCAGGCAGACTCCCTCTCGCGCTTCATCGAGGCGCGACGGCGGGCAGACACGCTACCACCTCCCAAGTAGGTACGACGGCGTGGAGGCTGACCGCGGCCACCGCTGGAAGAGTCGCCGCATGAAGAAGAACTGGTGAAGCTTGGGGAACCCTGAGCGCCGCCAATCATGCAAGCGTTGTCCTCTCCATCATCGCCAAGGCTGGGTTCCCGGCTGCGGTCGTCGTCCTCAGGGCAGCACCCTGCGCGGCGACCATCTTCCCCAAACACCCTCACGTAGAGGGTGGCATCGCCGTCAAACTTGAAGTGCAGGGTGCACCGACGGCTCAGGCCACGCGCGCGGGCAAACGTCTGCCAATCGCGGGTCAAGGCCAGGCTCCTGGCTGCGAAGACCTCCAGTGAAGCCCATGAGGCCCGGCTGCAGCATCCGTCTGCCTGAAGCCAGAGGCCGCCCGGGGCGCCGGCCGGGAGCTCGCCAAGGAGGAAGCGAGGAAGTTGAAGCCGGGTGCTAGTCGGCTCCGCCAACCACACAACGAACTCCACCAGCACCTCTGTAGCGCGAAAGCGCGGCCTAGGGGAACGCGCGACCGAAGCGTGCCCCCCCGGCCGCGGCAGTCCGCCCGACAACGTGCTGGAAATCGTCTCCACGGCCGCGGGGAGCTGCCGTGGTGGCCACAGGATGTTTGCGAGGGCGCCCTCGGCCGCTCTTGGGCGGGGGAGAGGCAGGATCAACCTGGCGAGCCTTCCCCTTCTCTGCGGCCGAGAACCTCCTCGACGGGGCCATGAAGAAGAAGGAGAAGCAAGGGGGGATGAACTGGAAGGGCGCGCGCCGATCCGTACTTATAGCCGGCGAGGGCCAACCATCGGCCCCCACGATCGTAGGTAATCATGACCCGCTTTGCATGCAGGGACTTGTCCAATTTGTGCAGTTGCCGAGGCGCCGTGGGGAAGCGGAGACGTCCACGTCCAATCAACCGCCACGCGGCGCCCAAGGCCGCAGGCTGTTAGGGCCCATGACGCTTCGCTCTTGCCCTTTCGCCTCCCCGCACAGCCAAGTCCGGGCGCGCCTTGGGCCCGGGGGCTACTGTCGGTGTTCTGGGAACGGGGTTCCCCAGACTTGCCTGCCTGCGGCCTGCGGCGTGGCTCGAGGAGGGGCCCAGCACGGCCCATCTTCATCAACACAGACCCAAGACCCTCGCGAGGGGTCAAGCCTCACGGGGCGGACGACACGGAGCTTCCTCAGGCATGGCCTCATCAGGCTGGCTCGCGAGGAGGCGGAGAGATCAAGGCGGGGTACCTCACGCGGTGCCCGTGACGCAAGCCATGACGACCAAGGGTGCCAGGCGGGCGCCAGCCCGCGCAGTGTCCTCCTTTCCTCTTTGGTGTAAAGGGAGCAAGTGTAGGCAAGAGCATCAAGCAAAGGCACCCGTTTCGGTGCAACGAGACCAAGACCAGCCCAACGGCAGGGAGGAAGTCATTGTGGAGCCCAAGCCAGCGTCACCACCAGAGCCTTTGGCAGGCGAGGACCAACTTTAGTCAGGATAAGTGTACCAGATGTTCCCCTTCAAAATGGCCAATTGTTGGCGCCCTTCCCGCTCAATATTTGGGAAGAGGCCCAGGGCCTTTGCCTATATATAGGACTAGCCACCCCCAGGGTAGGGGGGATCGAGCCCAGAAACAAGCTGAGATCGAAATCGGAGAGAGAATCGAGAAGAGAGAGAGAGAGAAGGGTGACTGAACTCCTCCTAGCAGTTCATCCCCCCAGCCAAGAACAGAACCTCGTGAGGCTGTTCTTCCTTGTATTGCTCATCATCATCAGCCCAAGAGGCAATCCACCACACCACACACTGGAGTAGGGTATTACACCACAACGGTGGCTCAAACCAGTATAAACCTTGTGTCTCTCGTGCTGTTCTTTCCATAGCTTAGATCTTAGCGAGGCGGAGGGGTGCATGTAGGTAGAAGGCGAAATCTCCGCGCGCACCCCAGTGTTTGAACCTCAAGGGTCTGCCGGAACCCAAAATCCGACATTATTGGAAATAATACATACTGATGTATGCGGTCCGATGAGTGTTGATGCTTGTGGTGGGTATCATTATTTTCTGACCTTCACAGATGATTTGAGCAGATATGGGTATATCTACTTGATGAAACATAAGTCCGAAACATTTGAAAAGTTCAAAGAATTCCAGAGTGAAGTGGAAACTCATCGTAACAAGAAAATAAAGTTTCTACAATCTGACCATGGAGGAGTGATGTCTACTACACAACCTTCTTCTTGTAGACGTTGTTGGGCCTCCAAGTGCAGAGGTTTGTAGGACACTAGCAAATTTCCCTCAAGTGGACGACCTAAGGTTTATCAATCCGTGGGAGGCGTAGGATGAAGATGGTCTCTCTCAAACAACCCTGCAACCAAATAACAAAGAGTCTCTTGTGTTCCCAACACACCCAATACAATGGTAAATTGTACAGGTGCACTAGTTCGGCGAAGAGATGGTGATACAAGTGCAATATGGATGGTAGATATAAGTTTTTGTAATCTGAAAATATAAAAACAGCAAGGTAACAAGTGGTAAAAGTGAGCACAAACGGTATTGCAATGCTAGGAAACAAGGCCTAGGGTTCATACTTTCACTAGTGCAAGTTCTCTCAACAATAATAACATAATTGGATCATATAACTATCCCTCAACATGCAACAAAGAGTCACTCCAAAGTCACTAATAGCGGAGAACAAACAAAGAGATTATGGTAGGGTACGAAACCACCTCAAAGTTATCCTTTTTGATCGATCTATTCAAGAGTCCGTAGTAGAATAACACGAAGCTATTCTTTCCGTCCAATCTATCCTAGAGTTCGTACTAGAATAACACCTTAAGACACAAATCAACCAAAACCCTAATGTCACCTAGATACTCCAATGTCACCTCAAGTATCCGTGGGTATGATTATACGATATGCATCACACAATCTCAAATTCATCTATTCAACCAACACAAAGAACTTCAAAGAGTTCCCCAAAGTTTCTACCGGAGAGTCAAGACGAAACTGTGTGCCAACCCCTATGCATAAGTTCATGAGGTCACGGAACTCGCAAGTTGATCACCAAAACATACATCAAGTGGATCACGTGATATCCCATTGTCACCACAAATAAGCACATGCAAGACATACATCAAGTGTTCTCAAATCCTTAAAGGCTCAATCCGATAAGATAACTTCAAAGGGAAAACTCAATCCATTACAAGAGAGTAGAGGGGGAGAAACATCATAAGATCCAACTATAATAACAAAGCTTGCGATACATCAAGACTGTGCCGAATCAAGAACATGAGAGAGAGAGATCAAACACATAGCTACTGGTACATACCCTCAGCCCCGAGGGTGAACAACTCCCTCCTCATCATGGAGAGCGCCGGGATGATGAAGATGGCCACCGGAGTGGGATTTACCCCTCCGGCAGGGTGCCGGAACGGGTCTAGATTGGTTTTCGGTGGCTACGGAGGCAGCTGGCAGCAGAACTCCCGATCTAGGTTTCTTTTTAGAAGTTTCAGTATATATAAGAGGTTTTGGCGTCGAAAACAAGTCAAGGGGGGTCTCCGGGCTGTCCACGAGGTAGGGAGGCGCACCCAGGGGGATGGGAGCGCCCCCACCCTTGTGGGCATCCCGGGACTCTTCTGGCCCAACTCTTTTACTCCATGGCCTTCTTCTGGTCCAAAAATAAGTTTCATGAAGTTTCAGGTCAATTGGACTCCGTTTGGTTTTCCTTTTCTGAGATACTCAAAAACAAGGAAAAAACATAAACTGGCACTGGGCTCTAGGTTAATAGGTTAGTCCCAAAAATCATATAAAATAGCATATAAATGCATATAAAACATCCAAGGTTGATAATATAATAGCATGGAACAATAAAAAATTATAGATACGTTGGAGACGTATCAAGGAGAATATTTGAGTTACGAGTTTGGTCTTCATTTGAAACAATGCGGAATAGTTTCGCACCTCATGCCACCTGGAACACCACAGTGTAATGGTGTGTCCAAACGTCATAACCACACTTTATTAGATATGGTGCGGTCTATGATGTCTCTTACTGATTTACCGCTATCATTTTGGGGTTATGATTTAGAGATGGCTGCATTCACGTTAAATAGGGCACCATCGAAATCTGTTGAGACGACACCTTATGAACTATGGTTTGGCAAGAAACCCAAGTTGTTGTTTCTTAAAGTTTGGGGTTGCGATGCTTATGTGAAAAAGCTTCAACCCGATAAGTTCGAACCCAAATAGGAGAAATGTGTCTTCATAGGATACCCAAAAGAGACTGTTGGGTACACCTTCTATCAGAGATCTGAAGGCAAGATATTCGTTGCTAAGAATGGATCCTTTCTAGAGAAGGAGTTTCTCTCAAAAGAAGTGAGTGGGAGGAAAGTAGAACTTGATGAGGTAATTGTACCTACTCCCTTATTGGAAAGTAGTTCATCACAGAAATCAGTTCGAGTGATTCCTACACCAATTAGTGAGGAAGCTAATGATGATGATCATGAAACTTCTGACCAAGTTACTACCGAACCTTGTAGGTCAACCAGAGTAAGATCCGCACCAGAGTGGTACGGTAATCCTGTTCTGGAAGTCATGTTACTTGACCATGACGAACCTACGAACTATGAGGAAGCGATGATGAGCCCAGATTCCGCAAAATGGCTTGAGGCCATGAAATCTGAGATGGGATCCATGTATGAGAATAAAGTATGGACTTTGGTTGACTTGCCCGATGATCGGCAAGCCATAGAGAATAAATGGATCTTTAAGAAGAAGACTGACGCTGACGGTAATGTTACTGTCTACGAAGCTCTACTTGTAGCAAAAGGTTTTCGACAAGTTCAAGGAGTTTACTACGATGAGATCTTCTCACCCGTAGTGATGCTTAAGTCCGTCCGAATCATGTTAGCAATTGCCGCATTTTATGATCATGAAATTTGGCAAATGGATGTCAAAACTGCATTCCTTAATGGACATCTTAAAGAAGAGTTGTATATGATGCAACCAGAAGGTTTTGTTGATCCAAAACGTGCTAACAAAGTGTGTAAGCTCCAGCGATCCATTTATGGACTGGTGCAAGCATCTTGGAGTTGGAATATACACTTTGATAGTGTGATCAAATTATATGGTTTTATACAGACTTTTGGAGAAGCCTGTATTTACAAGAAAGTGAGTGGGAGCTCTGTAGCATTTCTGATATTATATATGGATGACATATTGTTAATCGGAAATGATACTGAATTTCTGAATAGCATAAAAGTATACTTGAATAAGAATTTTTCAATGAAAGACCTCGGTGAAGCTGCTTATATATTGGGCATCAAGATCTATAGAGATAGATCCAGATGCTTAATTGGACTTTCACAAAGCACATACCTTGATAAAGTTTTGAAGAATTTCAAAATGGATCAAGCAAAGAAAGGGTTCTTGCCTGTGTTACAAGGTGTGAAGTTGAGTCAGACTCAATGCCCGACCACTGCAGAAGATAGAGATAAAATGAAAGTCATTCCCTATGCTTCAGCCATAGGTTCTATCATGTATGTAATGCTGTGTACCAGACCTGATGTGTGCCTTGCTATTAGTTTAGTAGGGAGGTACCAAAGTAATCCAGGAGTGGATCACTGGACAACGGTCAAGAACATCCTGAAATACCTGAAAAGGACTAAGGATATGTTTCTCGTTTATGGAGGTGACAAAGAGCTCGCCATAAATGGTTACATCGGTGCAAGCTTTGACACTGATCCGGATGACTCTAAGTCAACCAGATACATATTTTTATTGAATGGTGGAGCTGTCAATTGGTGTAGTTCCAAGCAGAGCGTCATGGCGGGATCTACGTGCGAAGCGGAGTACATAGCTGCTTCGGAAGCAGCAAATGAAGGAGTCTGGATGAAGGAGTTCATATCCGATCAAGGTGTCATACCTAGTGCATCAGGTCCAATGAAAATCTTTTGTGACAATAATGGTGCAATTGCCTTGGCAAAGGAATCCAGATTTCACAAGAGAACCAAGCACATCAAGAGACGCTTCAATTCCATCCGCGATCAAGTCAAGGAGGGAGACATAGAGATTTGCAAGATACATACGGATCTGAATGTTGCAGACTCGTTAACTAAGCCTCTCTCACGAGCAAAACATGATCAGCACCAAGACTCCATGGGTGTTAGAATAATTACTATGTAATCTAGATTATTGACTCTAGTGCAAGTGGGAGACTGAAGGAAATATGCCCTAGAGGCAATAATAAAGTTGTTATTTATATTTCCTTATATCATGATAAATGTTTATTACTCATGCTAGAATTGTATTAACCGGAAACTTAGTACATGTGTGAATACATAGACAAACAGTGTGTTACTAGTATAACTCTACTTGACTAGCTCGTTAATCAAAAGATGGTTAAGTTTCCTAACCATAGACATGAGTTGGCATTTGATGAACGGGATCACATCATTAGAGAATGATGTGATTGACTTGACCCATCCGCTGGCTTAGCATTATGGTCGTTTAGTTTATTGCTATTGCTTTCTTCATGACTTATACATGTTCCTATGACTATGAGATTATGCAACTCCCCAATACTGGAGGAACACTTAGTGTGCTACCAAACGTCACAAGGTAATTGGGTGACTATAAAGGTGCTCTATAGGTGTATCCAATCGTGTTTGTTGAGTTAGCATAGATCGAGATTAGGATTTGTCACTCCGTGTATCGGAGAGGTATCTCTGGGCCCTCTCGGTAATGCACATCACTATAAGCCTTGCAAGCAATGTGACTAATGAGTTAGTTGCAGGATGTTGCATTACGGAACGAGTAAAGAGACTTGCTGGTAATGATATTGAACTAGGTATGATAATACCGACGATCGAATCTCGGGCAAGTAACATACCGATGACAAAGGGAACAACATATGTTGTTGTGTGGTTTGACCGATAAATATCTTCATAGAATATGTAGGAGCCAATATGAGCATCCAGGTTTCGCTATTGGTTATTGACCGAAGATATGTATCGGTCATGTCTAGATAGTTCTTGAACCTGTATGGTCCGCACGCTTAGCGTTCGATGACGATTTGTATTATGAGTTATGTGATTTCATGACCGAAGTTTGTTCGGAGTCCCGGACGAGATTACGGACATGACAAGGAGTCTCGAAATGGTCGAGACGTAAAGATCAATATATTGGAAGACTATATTTAGACATTGGAAAGGTTCTGAGTGGTTCGGGTATTTTTCGGAGTACCGAAGAGTTACGGGAATTCGCTGGGGGAAGTATTGGGCCTTCATGGGCCTTAGTGGAAAGGAGATAAGGGCCACAAGGGGAGGCTGCGCCCCCCATAGGCTGGTCCGAATTGGACTAGGGAGGGGGCGGCGCCCCCCTCTTCCCTTCTCCCTCTCCTCTCCTTCCTTCTTCTCCTACATGGACTAGGAAAGGGGGAAACCTACTCCTACTAGGAGTAGGAATCCCCCTTGGGCGCGCCCCTTGTGGCCGGCCCTCCTCCTCCTCCCCTCCTTTATATATGGGGGAAGGGGCACCCCATAGACACACAAGTTGATCTTTTAGCCGTGTGCGGTGCCCCCCTCCACAGTTACACACCTCGGTCATATCATTGTAGTGCTTAGGCGAAGCCCTACATCGGTAACTTCATCATCACCGTCACCACGCCACCGTGCTGACGGAACTCTCCCTCGGCCTCAACTGGATCAAGATTTCGAGGGACGTCATCAAGCTGAACGTGTGCTGATCCATGCCGTGTGTTCGATACTTGGATCGGTTGGACCGCGAAGAAGTTCGACTACATCAACCTCGTCACTAAACGCTTCCGCTTTCGGTCTACGAGGGTACGTGGACACACTCTCCCCGCTCATTGCTATGTTACTCCTAGATAGATCTTGCGTGATCATAGGTAATTTTTTTTGAAATACCACGTTCCCCAACAGTGCTATCAGAGCCAGGTGTATGCATAGATGTTATATGCACGAGTAGAATACAAAGGAGCTGTGGGCGTGGGTATATACATATTGCTTGCCGTCACTAGTTGTTTCTTGATCTGACGGTATTGTTGGATGAAGCGGCCCGGACCGACATTACATGACCGCGTTCATGAGACTGGTTCTACTGGCGTGCTTTGCACACATGTGGCTAGTGGTTGTCAGTTTCGCCAACTTTAGTTGAATCAGATGTAATGAACAGGGTTCTTTCTGAATATCAAAAAGCAATCACTATACCATGTTGTGGTTTTGATGCGTAGGTAAGAACGGTTCTTGCTAGAAGCCTGTAGCAGCCACGTAAAACTTGCAACAACAAAGTAGAGGATGTCTAACTTGTTTTTGCAGGGCTTGCTGTGATGTGATACGGTTAAGACGTGATGATATATAAATTGTTGTATGAGATGATCATGTTTTGTAGAAGTTATTGGCAACTGGCAGGAGCCTTATAGTTGTCGCTTTATTGTATGAAATGTAATCGCCATTTAATTGCTTTACTTTATCACTAAGCGGTAGCGATATGTCAGGACCGGATTTTCGGGATATTAATTTCCCAAAAGCGGCCCTTGTGCTCACCAGCCCCAGGATTACTGTTAGCTGATGAGACACCAACTTGTTACAGAAACTCCAAGAAAAATACAAAATATGAAGTACAAGACCATTCTGGCCTATGGGTACAACAATTTGTGTTCTAGAGGTTGAGGGCGGAAGCGGTTTGCGGATCATCAGCGTCTATGGAACTCCATTTCCCACAGGAACAGCTGACCAGGATAACTCCTATCTTCGCGATGCTGCTATCACCATTACATAGGTTCCGGGGCTTTCATCGCAACGCTCCTTTCCATGCAAGAAATCTGGCCAAGACAATAGCCAGGGACAAGCCAGTGAGTACTTTGAATGTACTCGCAAACATTAAGAACACAGGTATAATATAGCCATTGATAATCATGTTTTGAAATATTCCATGATCACTTCGTCAGTTATGAAATAAGGTTCATGATGCACGCAAGGAGATCATTCAAATAAAACATGAGTAAACAATCAGGGAGTAGAAACGAAAGGCACCGATCGGGTGTCTGAAGCGATGCCTCGAAAGGATAATAATATGAAGCGTGCCTCAGTCGGGCGTCTGTGCGACACCGCATAAAGGGCTTATAAGTAAATGAAATGACAAGCATGCCGCAGTTGGGCGTCTGTGCGACACCACATAAAGGGCTTATAAGTAAATGAAATAACACGCATGCCACAGTCGGGCATCTGGGCGACACCACATAAAGGGCTTATATAAGAATAATCACGGTGAATATCCAGGAGGTAGAACCGTCCCAGGGATACTCATTAATTCAAATAACATAAATGATTAGTCCATAATAATAATAATCATAATCATCATACGTCACAAGTTATGATCCATGTTCTGGTTTAGTAGTTTCTCCTCCGAAGACCGACACTAAGACCGACACTTGACCCATCCCAGACTGTAGTCCTTAACCAGGGACACGGCTATTCGAATAGGTATAATATCTCTGCAGAGGGTGTACTCTTTACCCACTAGCAACGGATTCCTTTAGTCCATCGGGACTAATTCCGTCCACGGTCTTTTGATTGAAAACACACCTGACCGCACACACCAGCCTAACTCACCAGTGTCTGGAATCACCCTTGACACCTGTTAAGCAAAACTCTAAGTGGGGAGGCTACAACCTCGACTAGCATGGGATCACAAAATTTATACCGCGCGCAAACTGGGGGAGCTACCCCCTTCGGCTACAACCGAAAACACCCATGCCCCGGACCGGATGACTGGCTTTAATCCAGGGCCATGGAACCCTCATCGCGGTCTCTCTGTACGGTGTGTGCTAGACAGGGGTTGACAAACTTACCGAACCGTACCCTACCTGCGGCAGGGACAAGTGGCAGCACGAAACAAGTATGGGGGTTACTGGAACAAGACTCGATCTACGGCCGACTCAGGAGGCTTAAGTATTTCCTGCATGGTTAGCTCAAGAATTATATTTTACAGTCATCAGACACAACCACCACTTATCATACCTCCCCCTGCCCTACCGGTCAAAACCATCTCGACGAGGGACAAGCTCGTGTCTACACAAGATAGAGGCTTTCCCGGGTCCTTCCCGGTAGGCATGAGAGGCATATGAGGGTGATTGCTATCACAAGTATGCCCATTTCCAACAGCAAACATTTCCATTTTTTGCACTCAAAGTGTATGATCATATCGTCACATAAAAATAACTAATGCTTCATGTTGAGGTGGGGTTATAACCGTATCAAACAATCCCCAAAATATATTATGCCAGGGTTCAGAATGCTTGCCTTCAAGGTGTGGAGAGGTGAGGTGCCCTCCAAAACTTTTGAAAGTTATATCTCCCTTCCAAATTCCTATTTTCAAAAATATTCAAATACCACACACTTCAAAAACAGTACAAAAAGTTGTCCTAATTATTTTTGAAATAAATCTTAAAATAAACTAGGTGAAATTTGAGAGAGGTAGGAAAAAGAATCAATTCATTTGGAGTTTTATTTAAAAAGATATAGCCAGTCAAAGTTTCAGTCAAACTCTATTTTTAAAATAAAACAGAAAAAGAAAACGTTTTGAATACGCATACGCTTTCGGGCAGAGAAAACGTACTTTAGGTTTTGTGCTTCCACTTAAAACACGTGGAGGCGGGGCTGGGTCACCGAGAGTGGGTCCCTTGGGCCCACTGGTCAGGTTTGACCAGTCGTCCCCCGCCTTCCCTCTCCTTTCGCCGAACGAAGGCGGAGCTCCGGAGATCTTCGCCGGCGAACGACGGCCCCTCGAGGGCAGGGATGGATCCGCCACTCCTAGGCGGTCCTACCGGTGGTCTACTGGCCAGCGGGGACGGAGGGAGTCGCCGGCGGCGAGCTCCGCGACGGAGGAAGCTTCGAGCATGATTGGGGAATTGGGTTACGGTGGGTTTTGATCACGTTTGAGGGGTCGGGAAGCTCCGCACGGTCGAGGGGAATTGCATGGTGGCACTGGTTGGACGGGAGGGGCTTGGGTTGCTACTGAATGGGCCGGAGGGCGGCGGCGGCTGTACTGGCCGGAGATGGGGAAGAAGACCTTCCCTGGTCGATTGACTGCTACGGGGGTGCTAGGTGGGGTGGCTTGAGGTCGCCTGAGGTTTCGAAGAGGCTCGGGGCTCCTTAAATAGGCGGTCGGGGTCGGTTCCGATGATGGCCATGGATAAGAACGCCGGCGACCGTCATTCTGTTGCAGCAGGGGGACGTGGCGGCGACGAGCGCTTGCGGACAAGCTTGTGGATGAGCTCGGGATGCTCTAGAGGGCAGCTGGCATGCGGGGGTGGCTTGGGCGGCGCCGTCCATGGCAGGGCGCACTGTGGCCGCCCGCTAGCCGCCGCTGCCGACCTGACGGCAGTGCTGTGGAGCTCCAGGGGCGGCTCTGCGGCGAGGGGAGGGGTCGGGGCGTCGACTGGGAGAGGGGAAGGGCCAGAGCGAGCACGGGGCGTCGGCGGCGGGACGCGGCGCTCGGTGCACGCACGTGCAAAACGCACGCTCTGGGCGCGCCCAGAGCGTGCACGCCAAGCGTTCGGCGAAATGCCAGAGCATGCTAGGTGGCGAGGGTGAAGCTTGGGGGTAGCAGGTCTAGGCTAGGGTCCCTTAGGAGATTAGCGGACATGCCAGTATGTACAGAGGGGCAAGATCACAGTGCAAAACAAAAATCATGCCAAAACTGGACATGCACACCAGGTGTTTGACAGAATGCCTATGGCACCTAGGCAATTCTTGGGGTGGCCCAAATCTCCAGATCAGAGTCTCTTTGGATGAATAAGAGAGTGGTGAGGTTAGTTTGCCAAAAGCTCCAACTTGTTAGAGTAAGTTTTGCCAAACTTCAGTTTTGGACAGAAAGGAAAAGGCATGGTTGCATGCACTAAAGATCCTCCAATGGGTCCACTCTTCTGGACTTAAGGGTTTTGTAAGATGGGCTATAAGCAGGAGAAAGCACATGGTCACTAGAGCAAAAATAATTAGGGTTGCTGTAGAAATCACCAGGTTGGACCAGAATGAAAAAGAGGTTGTTTCACTCAAATTTTTCAAAGAACATCAATGGGTTTTTGCATGAAGTTGAATAACATACTTCTATTAACATCCCATAATTATGGTGGAAGCTAGAAAGAAATATTTAAAGGGGTCGTAGTGCAAAATTGCTCTCTGGACCAGATTTGGAAACTTGGTGTAGATCTCAAAATATTAAATGAATGAAATATATTTTTGCATAAAATTGATTTAAAAACATCTCATGACATCTCCAAATTTTGGTGAAAATTTTAAATAAATTTATCAAGTGGTTGTAGTTCAAAAGAGCTCCAAAACTAAAGGAAAAATCATTTTAGGGAATAAAGCTCAAAGAGAAATAATTGTGCAAATCAATTCCACTGATAATAGAAATGTTTTCTTGAGAGGTTAGACAAGTCCAATAATATTTTTGGAAAGTTTTTCACTTGAGGTAAAAACTCCATAATAAGGAAAAGGATGGCTCTGAAATCAAAAGAAAATCCAGAAAATTAAAAGTTTAAATTTCCTGGAAATTTTTTAATTAATAGAAGCAATAGTTGGCGAGACGACAATGATGCTTCGATGGAGATCAAGGTGTCAAGCCGGTGACGATGGTGATCATGATGGTGCTTTGGAGATGGAGATCAAAGGCACAAGATGATAATGGCCATATCATGTCACATATTTTGATTGCATGTGATGTTTATCTTTTATGCATCTTATTTTGCTTAGTACGGCGGTAGCATTATAAGATGATCCCTCACTAAATTTCAAGGTATAAGTGTTCTCCTTGAGTATGCACCGTTGCGACAGTTCATCGTGCTGAGACACCACGTGATGATCGGGTGTGATAAGCTCTACGTTCACATACAATGGGTGCAAGACAGTTTTGCACATGCGGAATACTCAGGTGAAACTTGATGAGCCTAGCATATTCAAATATGTCCTCGGAACATTAAGACCGAAAGGTCGAACATGAATCATATAGTAGATATGATCAACATAGTGATGTTCACCATTGAAAACTACTCCATCTCACGTGATGATCAGACATAGTTTAGTTGATATGGATCATGTGATCATTTAGATGACTAGAGGGATGTCTATCTAAGTGGGAGTTCTTAATTAATATGATTAATTGAACTTTAATTTAGAATGAACTTAGTCCTAATAGTATTTGCATATCTATGTTGTAGATCAATAGCTCGCGTATAGCTTCCCCGTTTTATTTATGATATGTTCCTATAGAAAACTAAGTTGAAAGATGATAGTAGCAATGATGGAGACTAGGTCCTGTTGGAAATATGCCCTAGAGTCAATAATAAATTGATAATTATATTTCCTTGTTCATGATAATCGTTTATTATCCATGCTAGAATTGTATTGATAGGAAACTCAGATACATGTGTGGATACATAGACAACACCATGTCCCTAGTAAGCCTCTAGTTGACTAGCTCGTTGATCAATAGATGGTTACGGTTTCCTGACCATGGACATTGGATGTCGTTGATGACGGGATCACATCATTAGGAGAATGATGTGATGGACAAGAACCAATCCTAAGCATAGCACAAAGATCGTGTAGTTCGTATGCTAAAGTTTTTCTAGTGTCAAGTATCATTTCCTTAGACCATGAGATTGTGCAACTCCCGGATACCGTAGGAGTGCTTTGGGTGTGCCAAACGTCACAACGTAACTGGGTGGCTATAAAGGTACACTACAGGTATCTCCGAAAGTGTCTGTTGGGTTGGCACGAATCGAGACTGGGATTTGTCACTCCGTGTGACGGAGAGGTATCTCTGGGCCCACTCGGTAGGACATCATCATAATGTGCACAATGTGATCAAGGAGTTGATCACGGGATGATGTGTTATGGAACGAGTAAAAGAGACTTGCCAGTAACGAGATTGAACAAGGTATCGGGATACCGACGATCGAATCTCGGGCAAGTATCGTACCGCTAGACAAAGGGAATTGTATACGGGATTGATTAAGTCCTTGACATCGTGGTTCATCCGATGAGATCATCGTGGAGCATGTGGGAGACAACATGGGTACCCAGATCCCGCTGTTGGTTATTGACCGGAGAGGTGTCTCGGTCATGTCTACATGTTTCCCGAACCCGTAGGGTCTACACACTTAAGGTTCGATGACGCTAGGGTTATAGGGAATAGATATACGTGGTTACCGAATGTTGTTCGGAGTCCCGGATGAGATCCCGGACGTCACGAGGAGTTCTGGAATGATCCGGAGGTAAAGATTTATATATGGGAAGTCATCATACGGTCACCGGAATAATTCGGGGTTACTGGTATTGAACCGGGACCACCGGAGGGGTTCCGGGGGTCCACCGGGAGGGTCCACCTGCCCCGGAGGGCCCTATGGGCTGTATGTGGAGAGGGACCAGCCCCTTAGTGGGCTGGGCGCCTCCCCCCTTAGGGCCCATGCGCCTAGGGTTTGGGGGAACCCTAAAAGGGGGGCGCCCCCTTGCCTTGGGGGGCAAGGCAACCCCCCTTGGCCGCCGTCCCCTCCTCAGATTGGATCTGAGGGGGCCGGCCCCCCTCTCCCTTGCCCCTATATATATGTGGGGGTGGGAGGGCAGCCGCACCCAAGTCTTGGCGCAGCCCTTCCCCTCTCCCAAGTCCTCCTCTTCTCCCGTGGTGCTTGGCGAAGCCCTGCAGGATTGCCACGCTCCTCCTTCACCACCATGCCATCGTGTTGCTGCTGGATGGAGTCTTTCCCAACCTCTCCTTCACCCCTTGCTGGATCAAGGCGTAGGAGACGTCACCAGGCTGTACGTGTGTTGAACGCGGAGGTGCCGTCCGTTCGGCACTAGGATCTCCGGTTATTTGGATCACGACGAGTACGACTCCTTCAACCCGTTCTCTTGAACGCTTCCGCATAGCGATCTACAAGGGTATGTAGATGCACTCTCCTTCCCCTCATTGCTGGTTTCTCCATAGATAGATCTTGGTGACATGTAGGAAAATTTTGAATTTCTGCTACGTTCCCCAACAGTGGTATTAGAGCCAGGTTTATTGCGTAGATTCTATGCACGAGTAGCACACAAAGTAGTTGTGGGCGTTGATTTTGTTCAATATGCTTACCGTTACTAGTCCAATCTTGATTCGGCGGCATTGTGGGATGAAGCGGCCCGGACCGACCTTACACGTACTCTTACGTGAGACTGGTTCCACCGACTGACATGCACTAGTTGCATAAGGTGGCTAGCGGGTGTCTGTCTCTCCCACTTTAGTCGGATCGGATTCGATGAAAAGGGTCCTTATGAAGGGTAAATAGCAATTGGCATATCACGTTGTGGTTTTGCGTAGGTAAGAAACGTTCTTGCTAGAAACCCTTAGCAGCCACGTAAAACATGCAAACAACAATTAGAGGACGTCTAACTTGTTTTTGCAGGGTATGCTATGTGATGTGATATGGCCAAGAAGAATGTGATGAATGATATGTGATGTATGAGATTGATCATGTTCTTGTAATAGGAATCACGACTTGCATGTCGATGAGTATGACAACCGGCAGGAGCCATAGGAGTTGTCTTTATTTATTGTATGACCTGCGTGTCATTGAACAACGCCATGTAATTACTTTACTTTATTGCTAACCGGTAGCCATAGTAGTAGAAGTAATAGTTGGCGAGCAACTTCATGGAGACACGATGATGGAGATCATGATGATGGAGATCATGGTGTCATGCTGGTGACAAGATGGTCATGGAGCCCCAAGATGGAGATCAAAGGAGCTATATGATATTGGCCATATCATGTCACTATTATTTGATTGCATGTGATGTTTATCATGTTTTTGCATCTTGTTTACTTAGAACGATGGTAGTAAATAAGATGATCCCTCATAATAATTTCAAGAAAGTGTTCCCCCTAACTGTGCACCGTTGCGACAGTTTGTTGTTTCGAAGCACCACGTGATGATCGGGTGTGATATATTCTAACGTTCACATACAACGGGTGTAAGACAGATTTACACACGCGAAACACTTAGGTTGACTTGACGAGCCTAGCATGTACAGACATGGCCTCGGAACACAAGAGACCGAAAGGTCGAGCATGAGTCATATGGTAGATACGATCAACATGAAGATGTTCACCGATGATGACTAGTCCGTCTCACGTGATGATCGGACACGGCCTAGTTGACTCGGATCATGTAATCACTTAGATGACTAGAGGGATGTCTATCTGAGTGGGAGTTCATAAGATGAACTTAATTATCCTGAACATTGTCAAAAGGTCTTCGCAAATTATGCCATAGCTCGCGCTTTAGTTCTACTGTTTAGATATGTTCCTAGAGAAAATTTAGTTGAAAGTTGATAGTAGCAATTATGCGGACTAGTTCCGTAAACTGAGGATTGTCCTCATTGCTTCATAGAAGGCTTATGTCCTTAATGCACCGCTCAGTGTGCTGAACCTCGAACGTCGTCTGTGGATGTTGCGAACATCTGACATACACATTTTGATAACTACGTGATAGTTCAGTTAAACGGTTTAGAGTTGAGGCACCAAAGACGTTTTGAAACGTCGCGAAACATATGAGATGTTTCGAGGGCTGAAATTGGGATTTCAGGCTCGTGCCCCCGTCAAGAGGTATAAGACCTCCGACGATTTTCTTAGCCTGCAAACTAAGGGAGGAAAGCTCAATTGTTGAGCTTGTGCTCAGATTGTCTGAGTACAACAATCATTTGAATCGAGTGGGAGTTGATCTTCCAGATGAGATAGTGATGTTTCTCCGAAGTCATTACCACCAAGCTGCTAGTGCTTCGTGATGAACTATAATATATCAGGGACATATATGATGATCCTTGAGATATTCGCGATGTTTGACACCACAAAAGTAGAAATCAAGAAGGAGCATCAATTGTTGATGGTTTGTGAAACCACTAGTTTCAAGAAGGGCAAGGGCAAGAAGGGATACTTCATGAAACGGCAAATCAGCTGCTGCTCTAGTGAAGAAACCCAAGGTTGAACCCAAACCCGAGACTAAGTGCTTCTGTAATAAGGGGAACAGCCACTGGAGCAGAGTTACCCTAGATACTTGGTAGATAAGAAGGCTGGCAAGGTCGATAGAAGTATATTAGATATACATTATGTTAATGTGTACTTTACTAGTACTCCTAGTAGCACCAGGATATTAGATACCGGTTCGGTTGCTATGTGTTAGTAACTCGAAATAAAAGCTACGGAATAAACGGAGACTAGCTAATGGTGAGATAACGATATGTGTTGGAAGTATTTCCAAGGTTGATCAAATATCGTATGCTCCCTCTACCATCAAGATTGGTGTTTGCGTTGAGCATAGATATGATTGGATTATGTCTATCGCAAGACGGTTATTCATTTAAGGAGAATAATGGTTACTCTATTTATTTGAATAATACCTTCAATGGTCTTGCACCTGAAATGAATGGTTTATTGAATCTCGATTGTAGTGATACACATGTTCATCCCAAAAGATATAAGATAGTAATGATAGTACCACCTACTTGTGGCACTGCCACGTAAGTCATATCGGTATAAAACGCATGAAGAAGCTCCATGTTGATGGATCTTTGGACTCACTCGTTTTTTGAAAAGTTTGAGACATGAGAACCATGTCTATTGGTGTATATGCATGAAGAAACTCCACAAATGGACCGTTTGGACTCACTTGATTTTGAATCACTTGAGACATGCAAATCATACCACATGGGCAAGATGACTAAAAGCCTCGTTTTCAGTAAAATGGAACTAGAAAGCAACTTGTTGGAAGTAATACATTTTGATGTGTGCAGTCCAATGAGTGCTGGGGCGTGTAGTGGATATCGTTGTGTTCTTACTTCACAGATGATTTGAGTAGATGTTGAGTACATTTACTTGATGAATCACGAGTCTGAATTATTGAAAGGTTCAAGTAATTTCAGGGTGAAGTTGAAAGATCGTCATGACAAGAGGATAAAATATCTATGATATGATCATAGAGATGAATATCTGAATTACGAGTTTGGCACAGAATTAAGACATTGTGGAAATTGTTTCACAACTAATACAGCCTGGAACACCATAGTGTGATGGTGTGTCCAAACATCATAACTGCACCCTATTGGATATGATGCATACCATGATGTCTCTTATCGAATTACCACGATAGTTTATGGGTTAGGCATTAGAGACAACCACATTCACTTTAAATAGGGCACCACATGATTCCGATGAGATGACACCGTATGAACTATGGTTTAGAGAAACCTAAGCTGTCATTTCTTAAAAGTTTGGGGCTGCGACGCTTATGTGAAAAAGTTTCAGGCTGATAAGCTCGAACCCAAAGCGGATAAATGCATCTTCATAGGACACTCAAAACAGTTGGGTATACCTCGTGTCTCAGATCCGAAAGCAATAAGAGATTGTTTCTAGAATCGGGTCCTTTCTCGAGGAAAAGTTTCTCTCGAAAGAATTGAGTGGGAGGATGGTGGAGACTTGATGAGGTTATTGAACCGTCTCTTCAACTAGTGTGTGGCAGGGCATAGGAAGTTGTTCCTGTGGCACCTACACCAATTGAAGTGGAAGCTTATGATAGTGATCATGAAACTTCAGATCAAGTCACTAACAAACCTCATGGGATGACAAGGATGTGTACTACTTCAGAGTGGTACGTAATCCTGTCTTGGAAGTCATGTTGCTAGACAACAATGAACCTACGAGCTATGGAGAAGCGATGGTGGGCCCGGATTCCGATAAATGGCTCGAGGCCATAAAATCCGAGAGAGGATCCATGTATGAAAACAAAGTGTAGACTTTGGCAGAACGGCTCGATGGTCGTAAGGCTGTTGAGTACAGATGGATTTTAAAAGGAAGACGGACAATGATGGTAAGTATCACCATTAAGAAAGCTCGACTTGTCATTAAGATTTTTTCCGACAAGTTCAAGGAGTTGACTATGATGAGACTTTCTCACTCGTAGCGATGCTAAGAGTCTGTTGGAATTATATTAGCGATTACTGCATTATTTATGAAATCTTGCAGATAGGATGTCAAAACATTGTTTCCTCGACGATTTTCTTGAGGAAAGGTTGTATGTGATACAACCGGAAGGTTTTGTCAATCTTGAAAGATGCTAATAAGTATGCAAAGCTCCAGCAATCCACTAAGGACTGGAGTAAGCATCTCGGAGTTGGAATGTATGCTTTGATGAGATGATCAAAGATTTTGGGTTTGTACGAAGTTTATGAGAAACTTGTATTTCCAAAGAAGTGAGTGGGAGCACTATAGAATTTCTGATGAGTATATGTTGTTGACATATTGTGGATCAGAAATGATGTAGAATTTCTGGAAAGCATATAGGGTTATTTGAAAAGTGTTTTTCAATAGAAAACCTGGATTAGGCTACTTGAACGGAGCATCTAGATCTATGAGGATAGATCAAAAACGCTAAATGGTACTTTCAAATGAGCACATACCTTGACATGATCTTGAAAGTGTTCAAGATGGATCAGTCAAAGAAGGAGTTCTTGCCTGAGTTGTAAGGTATGAAGTTAAGACTTAAAGCTCGACCACGGCAGAAGAAAGAGAAAGGACGAATGTTGTCCCCTATGCTTTTGTCATAGGCTCTATATGGTATGCCATGCTGAGTACCGCACCTGATGTGTGCCTTGCCACATGTCTGGCAAGAGGGTACAAAGGTGATCCAGGAGTGGATCACTAGATAGCGGTCAAAATTGTCCTTGGAGTAATAAGGACATGTTTTCGATTATGGAGGTGATAAAGAGTTCGGCGTAAAGGGTTACATCGATGCAAGCTTTAACACCTATCCGAATGACTCTGAGTAGCAAACCGGATACGTATAGTGGAGCAACCATTTGGAATAGCTCCAAGTGGAGCGTGGAAGCAGCATTTATAATATGACCTAGAGATTTGCGAAGTACATACGGATCTGAATGTTGCAGACCCGTTGACTAAAACCTCTCTCACAAGAAAAACATGATCAAACCCAGAACTCATTGAGTCTTAATCACATGATGATGTGAACTAGTTTAGCGACACTAGTAAACTCTTGGATGTTGGTCACATGGCGATGTGACCTGTGAGTGTTAATCACATGGCGATGTGAACTAGATTATTGACTCTAGTGCAAGTGGGAGACTGTTGGAAATATGCCCTAGAGGCAATAATAAATTGATTATTATATTTCCTTGTTCATGATAATCGTTTATTATCCATGCTAGAATTGTATTGATAGGAAACTCAGATACATGTGTGGATACATAGACAACACCATGTCCCTAGTAAGCCTCTAGTTGACTAGCTCGTTGATCAATAGATGGTTACGGTTTCCTGACCATGGACATTGGATGTCGTTGATGACGGGATCACATCATTGGGAGAATGATGTGATGGACAAGACCCAATCCTAAGCATAGCACAAAGATCATGTAGTTCGTATGCTAAAGTTTTTCTAATGTCAAGTATCATTTCCTTAGACCATGAGATTGTGCAACTCCCGGATACCGTAGGAGTGCTTTGGGTGTGCCAAACGTCACAACGTAACTGGGTGGCTATAAAGGTACACTACAGGTATCTCCGAAAGTGTCTGTTGGGTTGGCACGAATCGAGACTGGGATTTGTCACTCCGTGTGACGGAGAGGTATCTCTGGGCCCACTCGGTAGGACATCATCATAATGTGCACAATGTGATCAAGGAGTTGATCACGGGATGATGTGTTACGGAACGAGTAAAAGAGACTTGCCAGAAACGAGATTGAACAAGGTATCGGGATAACGGTGATCGAATCTCGGGCAAGTATCGTACCGCTAGACAAAGGGAATTGTATACGGGATTGATTAAGTCCTTGACATCGTGGTTCATCCGATGAGATCATCATGGAGCATGTGGGAGACAACATGGGTATCCAGATCCCGCTGTTGGTTATTGACCGGAGAGGTGTCTCGGTCATGTCTGCATGTTTCCCGAACCCGTAGGGTCTACACACTTAAGGTTCGATGACGCTAGGGTTATAGGGAATAGATATACGTGGTTACCGAATGTTGTTTGGAGTCCCAGATGAGATCCCGGACGTCACGAGGAGTTTCGGAATGATCTGGAGGTAAAGATTTATATATGGGAAGTCATCATACGGTCACCGGAATAATTCGGGGTTACCGGTATTGTACCGGGACCACCGGAGGGGTTCCGGGGGTCCACCGGGAGGGTCCACCTGCCCCGGAGGGCCCAATGGGCTGTATGTGGAGAGGGACCAGCCCCTTAGTGGGCTGGGTGCCTCCCCCCTTAGGGCCCATGCTCCTAGGGTTTGGGGGAACCCTAAAAGGGGGGCGCCCCTTGCCTTGGGGGGCAAGGCAACCCCCCTTGGCCGCCGCCCCCTCCTCAGATTGGATCTGAGGGGGCCGGCCCCCCTCTCCCTTGCCCCTATATATATGTGGGGGGTGGGAGGGCAGCCGCACCCAAGTCTTGGCGCAGCCCTTCCCCTCTCCCAAGTCCTCCTCTTCTCCCGTGGTGCTTGGCGAAGCCCTGCAGGATTGCCACGCTCCTCCTTCACCACCATGCCGTTGTGCTGCTCCTGGATGGAGTCTTTCCCAACCTCTCCTTCACCCCTTGCTGGATCAAGGCGTAGGAGACGTCACCGGGCTGTACGTGTGTTGAACGCGGAGGTGCCGTCTGTTCGGCACTAGGATCTCCGGTGATTTGGATCACGACGAGTACGACTCCTTCAACCCGTTCTCTTGAACGCTTCCGCATAGCGATCTACAAGGGTATGTAGATGCACTCTCCTTCCCCTCGTTGCTGGTTTCTCCATAGATAGATCTTGGTGACACGTAGGAAAATTTTGAATTTCTGCTACGTTCCCCAACAGGTCCGTGATCTAAGGATTATCCTCATTGCTGCACAGAAGAATTATGTCCTTGATCCACCGCTAGGTGACGGACCTTTTGCAGGAGAAAATGCAGATGTTATGAACGCTTGACAAGCTCGGTACGATGACTACTTGATAGTTTAGTGCACCATACTTTACGTCTTAGAACCAGGACTTCAAAAACGTTTTGAACGCCACAGAACATATGAGATGTTCCAAGAGCTGAAATTGGTATTTCAGACTCATGCCCGTGTTAAGAGGTATGAGACCTCTGACAAGTACTTTGCCTACAAGATGGAGGAGAATAGCTCAGGTAGTGAGCGTGTGCTCAGAATGTCTGAGTACTACAATCACTTGAATCAAGTGGGAGTTAATCTTCCAGATAAGATAGTGATTGACAGAGTTCTCTAGTCACTATCACCAAGTTACTAGAACTTCGTGATGAACTATAATATGCAAGGGATGACGAAAATGATTCCCAAGCTCTTCGCGATGCTAAAATTGGCGAAGGTAGAAATCAAGAGAAAGCATCAAGTGTTTATGGTTAACAAGACCACTAGTTTCAAGTAAAAGGGCAAAGGAAAAGAAAGGGAACTTCAAGAAGAATGGCAAACAAGTTGCCACTCCCGTGAAGAAGCCCAAAGCTAGACCTAAGCCTGAAACTGAGTGCTTCTACTGCAATGGGAATGGTCACTGGAAGCGGAACTACCCCAAATACTTGGTGGATAAGAAGGATGGCAAAGTGAACAAAAGTATATTTGATATACATGTTATTGATGTGTACTTTACTAGTGTTCATAGTAACTCCAGGGTATTTGATACCGGTTCAGTTGCTAAGATTAGTAACTCGAAACAGGAGTTGCAAAATGAACAAAGACTAGTTAAGGGCAAGGTGACGATGTGTAACGCCCAGATAATTATGCTGTAGTAAACCCATGCTAATGATGCCACGTCACCTCTGTTACTATCGCTAATCTCGCGCCAGTTCAAAAACCGGTTCAAAAATCATATTAAAAATATGGCAAACGATAAAAGTTTTCATACGTTAAAACAAAATTGTTCGGTCAGTACCAATTATTACATAGGTAATTATTGTGAAGAAAATACTTTTTTAGAAAATGCCTAAATAATTTAAATTGAAATAAAACGGAAAAGTAAATAAATAAAAGAAAGATATAAAAACAGAAAACAAACAAATACAAAAAAAAGAAAAAAAAACTCCCCCCCACTGGGCCATCTATGGCCCAGCTAGCCACCAGGCCGGCCCAACCGGCCAAGCCCACCCCCACTCCATATCCCCCCCGGACACCCAAACCCTAACCGACACTTTCCCACTCCCTCTCGCTTCCCCCTCCCGATCCGATCTGGATCGGGGCTGCGACCCCGTCGCCGCTTGACAACCCGCCGACGCCTGCCGCTGGACTGCATGTCGCTGCCGCCCGAGGACCTCGCCGAGCCTTCCCCGCCGGACTGCCTCAACCGCGCGCGTCGTCCCCGTCCCCCACATCAAGCCCCGCTGCCCATGCCCTACCTTCCCCTCGTGAGCACACCTCATCTCTCCCTCGCGCCCGCACGCGCGCTCACCACCACCCGCTCGCCCTGCCTTTGCTACTCTGCTGCTGCCACCGATGCGCCTCCCTGGCGCCCGCCTCGACCATGCCCGCCCCATGCGCTCCCTTGCACCCCTGTGCTCTCTGCGCGCGCCCGCGTGGCCGGCCGCCATAGTCACCGGTCGGCCTCCCCGTGCTCGCCGCGCCCCGCCCATGACCTACACCCACCGCTCCATGCTGCCCCGTGATACGTCTCCAACGTATCTATAATTTTTGATTGCTCCATGCTAAATTATCTACTCTTTTGCACATTATTGGGCTTTATTATACACTTTTATATTATTTTTTGGGACTAACCTATTAACCAGAGGCCCAACCCAGAATTGTTGTTTTTCCCCCTATTTTAGGGTTTCGAAGAAAAGGAATATCAAACGGAGTCCAAACGGAATGAAACCTTCGGGAACGTGATTTTTGGAATAAACAAGATCCAGGAGACTTGGACCCTACGTTAAGCAACCAACGGGGAGGCCACGAGGTACGGGGCGCGCCTACCCCCCAGGCGCGCCCTCCACCCTCGTGGGCCCCCTGTTGCTCCACCGACGTACTTCTTCCTCCTATATATACCTACGTACCCCCAAACGATCAGATACGGAGCCAAAACCCTAATTCCACTGTCGTAGCTTTCTGTATCCACGAGATCCCATCTTGGGGCCTGTTCCGGAGCTCCGCCTGAGGGGGCATCGATCACGGAGGGCTTCTACATCAACACCATAGCCCTTCGGATGAAGTTTGAGTAGTTTACCTCAGACCTACGGGTCCATATTTATTAGCTAGATGGCTTCTCCTCTCTTTTTGGATCTCAATACAAAGTTCTCCCCCTCTCTTGTGGAGATCTATTCGATGTAATCTTCTTTTGCGGTGTGTTTGTTGAGACCAATGAATTGTGGGTTTATGATCAAGTTTATCTATGAACAATATTTGAATCTTCTCTGAATTCTTTTATGTATGATTGGTTATCTTTGCAAGTCTCTTTGAATTATCAGTTTGGTTTGGCCTACTAGATTGATCTTTCTTGCAATGGGAGAAGTGCTTAGCTTTGGGTTGAATCTTGCGGTGCCCTTTCCCGGTGACAGTAGGGGAAGCAAGGCATGTATTGTATTGTTGCCATCGAGGATAACAAGATGTTTTTTTATCATATTGCATGAATTTATCCCTCTACATGATGTCATCTTGCTTAAGGCGTTACTCTGTTCTTATGAACTTAATACTCTAGATGCATGCTAGATAGCGGTCGATGTGTGGAGTAATAGTAGTAGATGCAGGCAGGAGTCGGTCTACTTGTCTTGGACGTGATGCCTATATACATGATCATACCTAGATATTCTCATAACTATGCTCAATTCTATCAATTGCTCAACAGTAATTTGTTCACCCACCGTAAAATACTTATGCTCTTGAGAGAAGCCACTAGTGAAACCTATGGCCCCCGGGTCTATCTTCATCATATTAATCTTCCAACACTTAGTTATTTTCATTGCCTTTTATTTTACTTTGCATCTTTATCATAAAAATACCAAAAATATTATCTTATCATATCTAACAGATCCCACTCTCGTAAGTGACCGTGTAGGGATTGACAACCCCTTATCGCGTTGGTTGCGAGAATTTATTTGTTTTGTGTAGGTGCGAGGGACTGGCGCGTAGCCTCCTACTGGATTGATACCTTGGTTCTCAAAAACTGAGGGAAATACTTACGCTACTTTGCTGCACCACCCTTTCCTCTTCAAGGCAAAACCAACGCAAGTGCTCAAGAGGTAGCAAGAAGGATTTCTGGCGCCGTTGCCGGGGAGGTCTACGCAAAAGTCAACATACCAAGTACCCATCACAAACCCTTATCTCCCGCATTACATAATTTGCCATTTTCCTCTCGTTTCCCTCTCCCCCACTTCACCCTTGCCGTTTTATTTGCCCTCTCTTTTTCTCGCTCGCTTTTCTTCCGCCATGTCTGAATCAAAAAGGGTTGGGGGTTCTTTCCCGAGTTTTAGTACTTTGGACAACCCTTCTATTCTCGCTAAGCTCATAAATAAGGATACTATGGAAAAACCTACCGGAGTTATCAATGAGATACTTAATAATTTTGATGAAGATGATTCTGGAATTTTTCGTTATTTACTTGATGAATCTTTCAAAGATGCTTGGTATAGACTATTAAGGATCAGGGCCAGCTATGTGCCTGCATACCGAATTGAAATTTACTTAAAAAGCTTTTATATTGCCCTTCCTTCTTCTTTTAAGAATGTCTTAGATTCTATATTTGAAGAAGGCTTTCTTGAAGGGGATGCCGTAGACACTTATGAAAAGATGAAAACAATATTTGGGCACCCCATGAATGAGAAAGTTTAATCTACATCTCTTTTGCTCTCTTACCAAAACGAATCTATCAAAGAGATGAAGGCTAGCTTAGATACAAATTTCCGTAACATACTTAATCTTTCTTCTACCATTAATGTCCATGTGCTTTATCAAAATATAAATATTAATTCCATAGATAGCAAGTTTGCTCTTTTCTTCCCTAAAACCAAAGATGGCAATACCTAGATCTATCCTTACTTTTTATGCCTAGCTAGGGGCGTTAAACGATAGCGCTTGTTGGGAGGCAACCCAATTTTATTTTTATTCCTTGATTTTTTCTACTGTTTAGTAATAAATAATTTATCTAGCCTCTGATTTTGTTGTGTTTTTGTGTTTAATTAGTGTTTGTGCCAAGTAGTACCGTTGGGAAGACTTGGAGGAAAGTCTTGTTAATCTTGCTGTAAAAAACAGAAACTCTAGCGCTCACAAGAACTGCTGCCATTTTTATTTGGAAAGAGATATTTAGTCAATTATTTTTGAAGATGATTAATAGATAAATTCCTCACGTCCAGCAATTTATTTTAGAATTTTTGGGGTTCCAGATCTTGTGCTAGCTACAGATTACTACAGACTGTTCTGTTTTTGACAGATTATGTTTTTTCGTGTGTTGTTTGCCTATTTTGATGAATCTATGGCTAGTCAAAGAGTTTATAAACCATAGAGAAGTTGGAATACAGTAGGTTTAACACCAATATAAATAAATAATGAGTTCATTACAGTACCTTGAAGTGGTATTTTGTTTTCTTTCGCTAACGGAGCTCACGAGATTTTCCACTTTAAGTTTTGTGCTGTGAAGTTTTCAAGTTTTGGGTAAGGATTTGATGGATTATGGAACAGGGAGTGGCAAGAGCCTAATATTTGGGATGCCCATGGCACCCCCAAGATAATCTAAGGACACCAAAAAGCCAAAGCATGGGGATGCCCCGGAAGGCATCCCCTTTTTCGTCTACTTCCATCGGTAACTTTACTTGGAGCTATATTTTTATTCACCACATGATATGTGTTTTTCTTGGAGCGTATTGTATGATTTGAGTATTTTCTTTTAGTTTACCACAATCATATTTGCTGTACACCCATTTTGAGAGAAACACACATGATTCAGAAATTATTAGAATACTCTATGTGCTTCACTTATATCTTTTGAGTTATAAAGTTTTGCTCTAGTACTTCACTTATATCTTTTAGAGCACGGTGGTGGATTTGTTTTATAGAAACTATTGATCTCTAATGCTTCACTTAGATTATTTTGAGAGTCTTAAATATCATGGTAATTTGCTTAAATAATCCTAATATGCTAGGTATTCAAGATTAGTAAAAACTTTCTTATGAGTGTTTTGAATACTAAGAGAAGTTTGATGCTTGATGATTGTTTTGAGATATGGAGGTAGTGATATTAAAGTTGTGCTAGTTGAGTAGTTGTGAAATTGAGAAATACTTGTGTTGAAGTTTTCAAGTCCCGTAGCATGCACGTATGGTAAACATTGTGTAACAAATTTGAAACATGAGGTGTTCTTTGATTGTACTCCTTATGAGTGGCGGTCGGGGACGAGCGATGGTCTTTTCCTACCAATCTATCCCCCTAGGAGCATGCGCGTAGTGCTTGGTTTTTGATGACTTGTAGATTTTTGCAATAAGTATGTGAGTTCTTTATGACTAATGTTGAGTCCATGGATTATACGCACTCTCACCTTTCCATCATTGGTAGCCACTTTGTTACCGTGCATTGCCCTTTATCACATTGAGAGTTGGTGCAAACTTCGCCGGTGCATCCAAACCCCGTGATATGATACTCTCTTTCACACATAAACCTCCTTATATCTTCCTCAAAACAGCCACCATACCTACCTATTATGGCATTTCCATAGCCATTCCGAGATATATTGCCATGAAACTTTCCACCATCCCGTTTATCATGACATGTTCATAATTGTCATATTGCTTTGCATGATCATGTAGTTGACATCGTATTTGTGGCAAAGCCACCGTTCGTAATTTTTCATACATGTCACACTTGATTCATTGCATATCCCGGTACACCGCCGGAGGCATTCATATAGAGTCATACCTTGTTCTAGTATCGAGTTGTAATCATTGAGTTGTAAATAAATAGAAGTGTGATGATCATCATTTAATAGAGCATTGTCCCAAAAAAAAGAGGGAAAGGCCAAAAAAAGGAAGGCCCCCAAAAAAGAGAGAAATGAAAAGGGACAATGCTACTATCTTTTTTTCCACACTTGTGCTTCAAAGTAGCACCATGATCTTCATGATAGAGAGTCTCTTGTTTTGTCACTTTCATATACTAGTGGGAATTTTTCATTATAGAACTTGGCTTGTATATTCCAACAATGGGCCTCCTCAAGTGCCCTAGGTCTTCGTGAGCAAGCAAGTTGGATGCACACCCACTAGTTTCTTTTGTTGAGGTTTCATACATTTATAGCTCTAGTGCATCCGTTGCATGGCAATCCCTACGCCTTGCATTAACATCAATCGATGGGCATCTCCATAGCTCATTGATTAGCCTCGTTGATGTGAGACTTTCTCCTTTTTGTCTTCTCCACATAACCCCCATCATTATACTCTATTCCACCCATAGTGCTACATCCATGGCTCACGCTCATGTATTGCGTGAAGGTTTATAAAGTTTGAGATTACTAAAGTATGAAACAATTGCTTGGCTTGTCATTGGGGTTGTGCATGATAAGAGCATTCTTGTGTGACGAAAATGGAGCATGACTAAACTATATGATTTTGTAGGGATGAACTTTCTTTGGCCATGTTATTTTGAGAAGACATAATTGCTTAGTTAGTATGCTTGAAGTATTATTATTTCTATGTCAATATTAAACTTTTATCTTGAATCTTTCGGATCTGAATATTCATGCCACAATTAACAAGAATTACATTGAAATTATGCCTAGTAGCATTCCACATCAAAAATTTTGTTTTTATCATTTACCTACTCGAGGACGAGCAGGAATTAAGCTTGGGGATGCTTGATATGTCTCCAACGTATCTATAATTTTTGATTGCTCCATGCTATATTATCTATTGTTTTGGACATTATTGGGCTTTATTATACACTTTATATTATTTTTTGGGACTAACCTATTAACCGGAGGCCGAGCCCAGAATTGCTGTTTTTTTGCCTATTTTAGGGTTTCAAGCAGAGTCCAAACGGAATGAAACCTTCGGGAACGTGATTTTTGGAACGAACAAGATCCAGGAGTCTTGGACCCTACGTCAAGCAACCAACAGGGAGGCCACGAGGTAGGGGCGCGCCGACCCCCCCCCCCCCCCAGGCACGCCCTCCACCCTTGTGGGCCCCCTGTTGCTCCACCGACGTACTTCTTCCTCGTATATATACCTCCGTACCCCCAAACGATCAGATACTGAGCCAAAACCCTAATTCCACCGCCGTAACTTTTTGTATCCATGAGATCCCATCTTGGGGCCTGTTCCGGAGCTCCGCCGGAGGGGGCATCGATCACGGAGGGCTTCTACATCAACACCATAGCCCTTCCGATGAAGTTTGAGTAGTTTACCTCAGACCTACGAGTCCATAGTTATTAACTAGATGGCCCCTTCTCTCTTTTTGGATCTCAATACAAAGTTCTCCCCCTCTCTTGTGGAGATCTATTCGATGTAATCTTCTTTTGCGGTGTGTTTGTTGAGACCGATGAATTGTGGGTTTATGATCAAGTTTATCTATGAACAATATTTGAATCTTCTCTGATTTTTTATGTATGATTGGTTATCTTTGCAAGTCTCTTTGAATTATCAGTTTGGTTTGGCCTACTAGATTGATCTTTCTTGCAATGGGAGAAGTGCTTAGCTTTGGGTTCAATTTTGCGACGTCCTTTCCCAGTGACAGTAGGGGCAGCAAGGCACGTATTGTATTGTTGCCATCGAGGATAACAAGATGGTTTTTTTATCATATTGCATGAATTTATCCCTCTACATGATGTCATCTTGCTTAAGGCGTTACTCTGTTCTTATGAACTTAATACTCTAGATGCATGCTGGATAGCGGTCGATGTGTGGAGTAATAGTAGTAGATGCAGGCAGGAGTCGGTCTACTTGTCTTGGACGTGATGCCTATATACATGATCATACCTAGATATTCTCATAACTATGCTCAGTTCTGTCAATTGCTCAACACTAATTTGTTCACCCACCGTAAAATACTTATGCTCTTGAGAGAAGCCACTAGTGAAACCTATGGCCCCCGGGTCTATCTTGATCATATTAATCTTCCAACACTTAGTTATTTTCATTGCCTTTTATTTTACTTTGCACCTTTATCATAAAAATACCAAAAATATTATCTTATCATATCTATCAGATCTCACTCTCATAAGTGACCGTGTAGGGATTGACAACCCCTTATCGCGTTGGTTGTGAGGATTTATTTGTTTTGTGTAGGTGCGAGGGACTGGCGCGTAGCCTCCTACTGGATTGATACCTTGGTTCTCAAAAACTGAGGGAAATACTTACGCTACTTTGCTGCACCACCCTTTCCTCTTCAAGGGAAAACCAACGCAAGTGCTCAAGAGGTAGCAAGAAGGATTTCTCGCGCTGTTGCCGGGGAGGTCTACGCAAAAGTCAACATACCAAGTACCCATCACAAACCATTATCTCCCGCATTACATTATTTGCCTCTCCTTTTCCTCTCCCCCACTTCACCCTTACCGTTTTATTTGCCCTCTATTTTTCTCGCTCGCTTTTCTTCCGCCATGTCTGAATCAAAAAGGGTTGGGGGTTCTTTCCCGAGTTTTAGTACTTTGGACAACCCTTCTATTCTTGCTAAGCTCATAAATAAGGATACTATGGAAAAACCTACCGGAGTTATCAATGAGATACTTAATAATTTTGATGAAGACGATTCTGGAATTTTTCGTTATTTACTTGATGAATCTTTCAAAGATGCTTGGTATAGACTATTAAGTATCAGGGCCAGCTATGTGCCTCAATACCAAATTGAAATTTACTTAAAAAGCTTTTATATTGCCCTTCCTTCTTCTTTTAAGCATGTCTTATGTTCCATATTTGAAGAAGGCTTTCTTGAAGGGGATGCCATAGACACTTATGAAAAGATGAAAACCATATTTGGGCACCCCATGAATGAGAAAGTTTAATCTACATCTCTTTTGCTCTCTTACCAAAACGAATCTATCAAAGAGATGAAGGCTAGCTTAGATACAAATTTCCGTAACATACTTAATCTTTCTTCTACCATTAATGGCCATGTGCTTTATCAAAATAGAAAGATTAATTCCATAGATAGCAAGTTTGCTCTTTTCTTCCCTAAAACCAAAGATGGCAATACCTAGATCTATCCTTGCTTTTTATGCCTAGCTAGGGGCGTTAAACGATAGCGCTTGTTGGGAGGGAACCCAACTTTATTTTCATTCCTTGATTTTTGCTCCTGTTTAGTAATAAATAATTTATCTAGCCTCTGTTTTGGTTGTGTTTTTGTGTTTAATTAGTGTTTGTGCCAAGTAGAACCGTTGGGAAGACTTGGTGGAAAGTCTTGTTAATCTTGCTGTAAAAAACCGAAACTCTAGCGCTCACGAGAACTGCTGCCATTATTATTTGGAAAGAGATATTTAGTCAATTCTTTTTGTAGATTATTAATAGATAAATTCCTCACGTCCAGAAATTTATTTTAGAATTTTTGTGGATCCGTGTGCTAGCTACAGATTACTTCAGCCTTTTCTGTTTTCGACAGATTCTGTTTTTCGTGTGTTGTTTGCTTATTTTGATGAATCTATGGCTAGTAAAATAGTTTATAAACCATAGAGAAGTTGGAATACAGTAGGTTTAACACAAATATAAGTAAAGAATGAGTTCATTACAATACCTTGAAGTGGTCTTTTGTTTTCTTTCGCTAACAGAGCTCACGAGATTTTCCACATTAAGTTTTGTGTTGTGAAGTTTTCAAGTTTTGGGTAAGGATTGGATGGATTATGGACAAGGAGTGGCAAGAGCCTAAGATTTTGGATGCCCATGGCACCCCCAAGATAATCTAAGGAGACCAAAAATCCATAGCATGGGGATGCCCCGGAAGGCATCCCCTCTTTCGTCTACTTCCATCGGTAACTTTACTTGGAGCTATATTTTTATTCACCACATGATATGTGTTTTGCTTGGAGCGTCTTGTATGATTTGATTATTTTATTTTAGTTTACCACAATCATCTTTGCTGTACACCCCTTTTGAGAGAAACACACATGATTCAGAAATTATTAGAATACTCTATGTGCTTCACTTATATCTTTTGAGTTATATAGTTTTGCTCTAGTACTTCACTTATATCTTCTAGAGCACGGTGGTGGATTTGTTTTATAGAAACTATTGATCTCTCATGCTTCACTTAGATTATTTTGAGAGTCTTAAATATCATGGTAATTTGCTTAAATAATCCTAATATGCTAGGTATTCAAGATTAGTAAAAAATTTCTTATGAGTGTTTTGAATACTAAGAGAAGTTTGATGCTTCATGATTGTTTTGAGGTACGGAGGTAGTGATATTAAAGTTGTGCTAGTTGAGTAGTTGTGAAATTGAGGAATACTTGTGTTGAAGTTTGCAAGTCCCGTAGCATGCACGTATGGTAAACATTATGTAACAAATTTGAAACATGAGGTGTTCTTTGATTGTCCTCCTTATGAGTGGCGGTCGGGGACGAGTGATGGTCTTTTCCTACCAATCTATCCCCCCAGGAGCATGCGCATAGTGCTTGGTTTTTGATGACTTGTAGATTTTTGCAATAAGTATTTGAGTTCTTTATGACTAATGTTGAGTCCATGGATTATACGCACTCTCACCTTTCCATCATTGCTAGCCTCTTTGGTACCATGCATTGCCCTTTCTCACATTGAGAGTTGGAGCAAACTTCGCCGGTGCATTCAAATCCCGTGATATGATACGCTCTTTCACACATAAACCTCCTTATATCTTCCTCAAAACAGCCACCATACCAACTATTATGGCATTTCCATAGCCATTCCGAGATATATTGCCATGCAACTTTCCACCATCCCGTTTATCATGACATGTTCATAATTGTCATATTGCTTTTCATGATCATGTAGTTGACATTGTATTTGTAGCAAAGCCACCGTTCATAATTTTTCATACATGTCACACTTGATTCATTGCATATCCCGGTACACCGCCGGAGGCATTCATATAGAGTTGTACCTTGTTCTAGTATCGAGTTGTAATCATTGAGTTGTAAATAAATAGAAGTGTGATGATCATCATTTAATAGAGCATTGTCCCAAAAAAGAGAGAGAAAGGCCAAAAAAAGGAAGGCCCAAAAAAAGAGAGAAATGAAAAGGGACAATGCTACTATCTTTTTTTCCACACTTGTGCTTCAAAGTAGCACCATGATCTTCATGATAGAGAGTCTCTTGTTTTGTCACTTTCATATACTAGTGGGAATTTTTCATTATAGAACTTGGCTTGTATATTCCAACAATGGGCCTCCTCAAGTGCCCTAGGTCTTCGTGAGCAAGCAAGTTGGATGCACACCCACTAGTTTCTTTTGTTGAGCTTTCATACATTTATAGCTCTAGTGCATCCGTTGCATGGCAATCCCTACTCCTTGCATTAACATCAATCGATGGGCATCTCCATAGTTCATTGATTAGCCTCGTTGATGTGAGACTTTCTCCTTTTTGTCTTCTCCACATAACCCCCATCATTATACTCTATTCCACCCATAGTGCTATATCCATGGCCCATGCTCATGTATTGCGTGAAGTTTTATAAAGTTTGAGATTACTAAAGTATGAAACAATTGCTTGGATTGTCATCGGGGTTGTGCATGATGAGAGCATTCTTGTGTGACGAAAATGGAGCATGACTAAACTATATGATTTTGTAGGGATGAACTTTCTTTGGCCATGTAATTTTGAGAAGACAAAATTGCTTAGTTAGTATGCTTGAAGTATTATTATTTCTATGTCAATATTAAACTTTTATCTTGAATCTTTCGGATCTGAATATTCATGCCACAATTAATAAGAATTACATTGAAATTATGCCTAGTAGCATTCCACATCAAAAATTCTGTTTTTATCATTTACCTACTTGAGTATGGGCAGGAATTAAGCTTGGGGATGCTTGATACGTCTCCAACGTATCTATAATTTTTGATTGCTCCATGCTGTATTATCTACTGTTTTGTACATTATTGGGCTTTATTATACACTTTTATATTATTTTTGGGGACTAACCTATTAACTGGAGGCCCAGCCCAGAATTGTTGTTTTTCCCCCTATTTTAGGGTTTCGAAGAAAAGGAATATCAAACGAAGTCCAAACGGAATGAAAACTTCGGGAACGTGATTTTTGGAATAAACAAGATCCAGGAGACTTGGACCCTACGTCAAGCAACCAACAGGGAGGCCACGAGGTAGGGGGCGCGCCTACCCCCCCCCCCCCCCCAAGCGCGCCTCCACCCTCATGGGCCCCCTGTTGCTCCATCGAAGTACTTCTTCCTCCTATATATACCTACGTACCCCCAAATGATCAGATACGGAGCCAAAACCCTAATTCCACCGCCGTAACTTTCTATATCCACGAGATCCCATCTTGGGGCCTGTTCTGGAGCTCCGCCGGAGGGGGCATCGGTCACGGAGGGCTTCTACATCAACACCATAGCCCTTCCGATGAAGTTTGAGTAGTTTACCTCAGACCTACGGGTCCATAGTTATTAGCTAGATGGCTTCTTCTCTCTTTTTGGATCCCAATACAAAGTTCTCCCCCTCTCTTGTGGAGATCTATTTGATGTAATCTTCCTTTGAGTTGTGTTTGTTGAGACCGATGAATTGTGGGTTTATGATCAAGTTTATCTATGAACAATATTTGAATCTTCTCTGATTTTTTTATGTATGATTGGTTATCTTTGCAAGTCTCTTCGAATTATCAATTTGGTTTGGCCTACTAGATTGATCTTTCTTGCAATGGGAGAAGTGCTTAGCTTTGGGTTCAATCTTGCGGTGTCCTTTCCCAGTGACAGTAGGGGCAGCAAGGCACGTATTGTATTGTTGCCATCGAGGATAACAAGATGTTTTTTTATCATATTGCATGAATTTATCCCTCTACATGATGTCATCTTGCTTAAGGCGTTACTCTGTTCTTATGAACTTAATACTCTAGATGCATGCTGGATAGCGGTCGATGTGTGGAGTAATAGTAGTAGATGCAGGCAGGAGTCGGTCTACTTGTCTTGGACGTGATGCCTATATACATGATCATACCTAGATATTCTCATAACTATGCTCAGTTCTGTCAATTGCTCAACAGTAATTTGTTCACCCACCGTAAAATACTTATGCTCTTGAGAGAAGCCACTAGTGAAATCTATGGCCCCCGGGTCTATCTTCATCATATCAATCTTCCAACACTTCATTATTTTCATTGCCTTTTATTTTACTTTGCATCTTTATCATAAAAATACCAAAAATATTATCTTAACATATCTATCAGATCTCACTCTCGTAAGTGACCGTGTAGGGATTGACAACCCCTTATCGCGTTGGTTGCAAGGATTTATTTGTTTTGTGTAGGTGCGAGCGACTGGCGCGTAGCCTCCTACTGGATTGATACCTTGGTTCTCAAAAACTGAGGGAAATACTTATGCTACTTTGCTGCACCACCCTTTCCTCTTCAAGGGAAAACCAACGCAAGTGCTCAAGAGGTAGCAAGAAGGATTTCTGGCGCCGTTGCCGGGTAGGTCTACACAAAAGTCAACATACCAAGTACCCATCAGAAACCCTTATCTCTCGCATTACATTATTTCCCATTTGCCTCTCGTTTTCCTCTCCCCCACTTCACCCTTGTCGTTTTATTTGCCCTCTCTTTTTCTCGCTCGCTTTTCTTCCGCCATGTCTGAATCAAAAAGGGTTGGGGGTTCTTTCCCGAGTTTTAGTACTTTGGACAACCCTTCTATTCTCGCTAAGCTCATAAATAAGGATACTATGGAAAAACCTACCGGAGTTATCAATGAGAAACTTAATAATTTTGATGAAGACGATTCTGGAATTTTTCGTTATTTACTTGATGCATCTTTCAAAGATGCTTGGTATAGACTATTAAGGATCAGGGCCAGCTATGTGCGTGAATACCAAATTGAAATTTACTTAAAAAGCTTTTATATTGCCCTTCCTTCTTCTTTTAAGAATGTCTTAGATTCTATATTTGAAGAAGGCTTTCTTGAAGGGGATGCCGTAGACACTTATGAAAAGATGAAAACCATATTTGGGCACCCCATGAATGAGAAAGTTTAATCTACATCTCTTTTGCTCTCTTACCAAAACGAATCTATCAAAGAGATGAAGGCTAGCTTAGATACAAATTTCCGTAACATACTTAATCTTTCTTCTACCATTAATGTCCATGTGCTTTATCAAAATAGAAAGATTAATTCCATAGATATCAAGTTTGCTCTTTTCTTCCCTAAAACCAAAGATGGCAATACCTAGATCTATCCTTGCTTTTTATGCCTAGCTAGGGGCGTTAAACGATAGCGCTTGTTGTGAGGCAACCCAATTTTATTTTTATTCCTTACTTTTTGCTCCTGTTTAGTAATAAATAATTTATATAGCCTCTGTTTTGGTTGTGTTTTTGTGTTTAATTAGTGCTTGTGCCAGGTAGAACCGTTGGGAAGACTTGGGGAAATACTTACGCTACTTTTGTGCACCACCCTTTCCTCTTCAAGGGAAAACCAACGCAGGTGCTCAATAGGTAGCACCCCGCGAGTCGCCGCTCCCTCTTCCCGCGCCCGTGCCGCCTCAAGCTCGCGCGCCCGCGCCTGGCCCAGCCGCTGCTGCTGTGCACCCCGGCCACCCCCTGCTCGCCCTACAGCCACTCCCTCGTGCCTGGCTACGCCTCTGCACGCTCCCACGCGCGTGGCCGCGCCAGGCCTCGCGCCCTTCGACCCGTGGCCCTCCTCACCGTGCTGCCGCGGCTCCGCCGTCCCAACCGCACTGCTGCTTTGCTCCGCCGTACCCGCGGCCACCTCCGATGTCGCGCCAGCACCCAGCTGCGCCTGCTCGGCCCTCATGCCGGTTAGGCGCCCGCAGCACCGCTCCCGCTTGGCCCCGTGCTCACCCGCTCCCGCTGTCGCCCGTCTCGTCGTGCTCCAGCTCGCCTGCGGCCACCTCTGCCAGCCACTGCGCCACATCCGCTCGCCGCCGGCCCCGCAGTCGTCGCCCGCGACCCGCATTTGTCCCGCGCGCGTGCTCCACCGGCTCCCCGCCGTGCTGTGCTAGGCTGCGCCCGCAGTGCCCGGCGCCCATGCCCGTTCGGGCGGCGCCCGCACCCGATCCGCCAGCCCCTCTGGGCCACAGCCAAACGGGGCCCACGGCCCCAGAACGAAAATATATATATATATATATATATATATATTAAATTAAAATTAATTAAATTAATTAACTTAATTAACACTGTTTAGTTAACTAATTAACTCTAATTAACCTGCAAATTAAATGTTAACAAATAGTTAGTCTTCGGCCTATGACATGTGGGACCCACATGTCAGTTTGACCCAGTCAACGCCCTGTTGACTGCTGACATCATTATGACGTCAGCAAACACTCTTCTGGATAATGTTGAATTAAAATAATTAAATAAATTCTAAAAATGATTAAATCTTTTATAATTAATATAAAATAAACCGTAGCTCGGATGGAAAAAGTTTGTACATGAAAGTTGCTCAGAACGACGAGACGAATCCAGATACGTAGCCCGTTCGTCCGCCACACCTCCCTATAATAGAGAACACGCAACTTCCCCCCTCGGGTTCATCTGTCTGAAAACGCGAAACACCGGGAATACTTTCCCGGGTGTTTTCCCCCTTCGCCGGTATCACCTCCTACTGCGTTAGGGCACACCTAGCACCGTTACTTGTCATGTCATGCATCATTATGCATTTGTTTGCATTGTATTCATTGTTTCTTCCCCCTCTTCTCTCCAGTAGACTACGAGACTGACGTCGTTGCTGGTGCCCCGATCGACTACGTTGTTGACGACCCCTCCTTGCTAGAGCAACCAGGCAAGCCCCCCCCCCCCCCGTGATCACTAGATATCACCTATTCTTCTCTCTACTGCTTGCATTAGAGTAGTGTAGCATGTTACTGCTTTCCGTTAATCCTATTATGATGCATAGCCTGTCATTGTTGCTATAGTTGTTGATACCTTACATGCAATCCTAAATGCTTAGTATATCAATGGCCCTACATCCTTGTCAGTCTGCCATGCTATACTATTGGGCCGTGATCACGTCGGGTGTTGATCACGGGTTTATATTATACATATTACACATGATACATGTTGTGACTAAAGTCGGGTCGGCTCGTTGAGTACCCGCGGTTGATTCACGAATTGGGGGCTGAAAGGACATACTTTCCCGACGGCCCTCTGTGTGGATCTTTGTGGCGGAGCGAAAGGGCAGGTTGAGACCACCCAGGAGAGAGGTGGGCCTGGCCCTGGTCGGCGTTCACGGTTACTTCAAAATAACACGCTTAACGAGATCTTGGTATTTGATCTGAGTCTGGCCACTGGCCTATACGCACTAACCAACTACACAGGAACAATTATGGGCACTCAACGTCGTGGTATCAGCCGAAGCCTTCGTGACGTCAGCGACTGAGCGGTGCGCGCCAGGTTGGACCGCGTAACGCAACTTCCTTTGTAATGTAGGTAGCTAGGTCTGCTCACCAGCCGTGTACGCAACGTGCAAGTGTGCAATGGGCGATGGGCCCAGACCCCTACGCCATAGGATTTTGACCGGCGTGATGACCTCTCTGTTGTGCCTAGGTGGGGCTGCGACGTGTTGATCTTCCGAGGCCAGGCATGACCCAGAAAAGTGTGTCCGGACAAAGGGGATCGAGCATGTTGGGAAATGTGGTGCACCCCTGTAGGGAAGTTTATCTATTTGAATAGCCATGTCCCTCGGTAAAAGGACGACCTGGAGTTGTACCTTGACCTTATGACAACTAGAACCAGATACTTAATAAAACACACCCTTCCAAGTGCCAGATACAACCAGTGATCGCTCTCTCATAGGGCAACGAGGGGAGGATCACCGGGTAGGATTATGCTATGCGATGATACTTGGTGAACTTACCATCTACTCTCTTCTACATGCTGCAAGATGGAGGTTGCCAGAAGGGTAGTCTTTGATAGGACTAGCTATCCCCCTCTTATTTCGGCATTCTGCAGTTCAGTCCACATATACTACCCCCTTTCATTGATACCAATGCATATGTGGTGTAGCTCCTTGCTTGCGAGTACTTTGGATGAGTACTCATAGTTGCTTTGCTCCCCCCTTTCCCCCTTCCTCTATTCGATTGTTGCGACCATACGTTGGAGTCTAGGAGCCAGACGCCACTGTCGATGACGACTGCTACTACTCGGGAGGTGCCTACTACTACGTGCAGGCTGCTGACGACGACCAGGAGTAGTTTAGGAGGATCCCAGGCAGGAGGCCTGCGACTCTTTCGATATGTATCCCAGTTTGTGCTAGCCTTCTTAAGGCAAACTTGTTTAACTTATGTCTGTACTCAGATATTGTTGCTTCCGCTGACTCGTCTATGATCGAGCTCTTGTATTCGAGCCCTCGAGGCCCCTGGCTTGTAATAGGATGCTTGTATGACTTATTTTATTTGTAGAGTTGTGTTGTGATATCTTCCCGTGAGTCCCTGGTCTTGATCGTACACGTTTGCGTGTATGATTAGTGTACGATTGAATTGGGGGCGTCACAAGTTGGTATCAGAGCCGACTGCCTGTAGGAATCCCCCTTCCACACTCCTTGGCCGAAGTCGAGTCTAGGCATTGCAAAACTTTTTACTAACATGGCTGTGTGTCTTATGGGCCCACGTCGCCATTTGGGTGGTATTAGGATCTTTTACTCCTCGATCTTTACTTTGGGACTCTGAACTCTCTTCTACTCGGGTTAAACAAATTTACTAACTGTAACATTAGGATCATGTGACCACGTTCACCCCAAAGTTGGATAAGCCCTAGTTATTTCTTAGAATAGTATATTGAACAATATCCACACTGTCATTTGACTCCTTTGAAACATCTTTGTTTTCAGATGGAACCCACGAGGCAGGTCGTGCGCCACACGACGGCCATTGGTGTCTCAGGATCACCTATTGTGTTAGCTGAGATGATGACCTATCTGTGTTATCGCTGGCACCCTGAGTACACCATCTACGAGGAGTACCAGGACTTTAACCAGGAGCAGTACCGTGCCATCGCCCACCTCTACTGTTGGGAGTATGACTCCACTACCGTGCTATACACTGCTCATGGTGTTGGAGTGACTATCGACATGGCAGTCCATGATGCTGCTTATGCTGCTCTGACACGTCTTCATGGAGAGTATCGGGAGTTGGACACCTCCCCTTTCAGGCACATTGCTATCGCATCTGATGTTGCTGCGGAGGGATACTACACTGCTGTCTACTCCACTGTCACCCAAGAGCCCTTCTACCATCAGAACCTGGTTCTGCATGCTGATAGCCTGGATAGAGCTAACCGAGCTCTTCTCCACGAGCTGTACACCACCCATCAGCACCTGTACCATGCTCTGACGCTGTTGCACCCCCTTGTCCGATCTGGTGATTTGTCGCGTTCTATGATCTACCCTGCCAGGACCGTGATGCCCTAGGGTGTTGGCTGGCCAGATGTGGGAGGCTACTCTCCCGCACTTGGTCCTCTTCTACCTCCTGCGCGTTGGGTTCTGCACCAGAGTATCCGCGGACCCCAGGCTACTAACGCGGAGGACTTCCCGTCGCGTCACTACCAGCTGTCAGGCTACACCTACCTCCACAGTTCCTCCTGGGACTAATGTAGGTTTGCTTATTAGTATTTGATGCATTCTCCGCGAGCCTGTGTGCCGCCTATGATGTCTTTAGTCTGTGTACCGAACTCTGTGTACCGAACTCCATGCATGATCCCTTTTGTAAGATATGCCAACTACTATGTAGTATCTATCGTGTTCCTTTCATTATGCATGCCTCATCGTGAATGATTCTTGTCCTTGCAAATTTGTCAATGCTAAATTACCCCTGTTATATTTTAGCAGGATGGTTAGACCAGGTGGTCGTGGTCATGGTGGTCATCCCCCACCACCGCCTGAGTACATGGCTGGGATGATGCAACAGTTCGAGCTGAATCGCCAGTTCATGGAGAATATTATGGCTCAGTTTCCTCGCCCTAAAATGAACCAGCAGCCAGCCCAAGTGACTCTGCAGGATTTCATGCGCCTCAACCCAACTGTGTACCGCGGCTCAACTCAGCCTCTAGATGCTGATGATTGGCTCCGTGACATCACCTATGAGATGGAGGGTGCTGATGTGGCCCCTGCCAGCTATGTCACCTTTGCTTCCTTCTTCTTGAAGGGACCCGCTGCTCAATGGTGGGATAGCCACAGGCATACTCTGTCGGTTGGAACAATCATCACCTGGACAGACTTCCAAGCTGCTTTCCATGCCTGCTTCATTCCTCAGGGAGTCATGGACCGGAAGAAGCGTGAGTTCCGTAGCCTCACCCAAGGCAACAAAACTGTCGAAGCTTATCAGCGGGAGTTTCTGGATTTATCCCGCTATGCTAAAGAAGACATCGCAACTGATGCACACAGACATGAGAAGTTCCGTGATGGCCTTCAAGATGACATCAAGCTCGCACTTCTAGTGCATGACTTTGCTGATTTCTCTACCTTGGTGAACAAGGCCATGAATGTCGAAACTGGTCTACAGGAACACCAGAGCTCTCACAGACGCAACCGTGACACCGGCTCATCTTCGGGCCCATCCTCGTAGAAGCATAGGATATGGATTCCCAACAGCATGTACCAGCCAACTGCACCTGCTCCAAGGTAGCCCTATGCTGCACCGCGTCTGCCTCCCCCACCAACTAGGCAGCCAAGACTTCCAGCTCCACCACTCCAAGCTCCTGTTCCCACTCCCAATAATGGTCTGTGCTACAAGTGTGGTCAACTAGGTCACCTCGCTAGGAACTGCTTTCAGAACTAGAATCAAATGGCCCTTCCCGTAGCTGGCCGTGGAAGCAACCATCCCCGCAACACCAATGCCAGGTCTTATGGTCGTGTTCATGCCAACCACGTTGATCTCAATGAAGCTCAAGACCAGCCTGCTACTGTGATGGGTACACTCCTCATAAATTTAGTACCCGCATCTGTTTTATTCGATTCAGGGGCATCACATTCATTCATGTCAGAAGATTTTGCATACAAGCACGACATTAGATGTGAGGAGATGAACACTTCGGTAGTGGTAAAAACCCCCGAGGGACAATGTCAAACCTCCATGGTTTGCATCAACGTCCCCGTGGAAATCGAAGGGCTGGAATTCTATGCCTCTCCCATTATCCTGAAGTCGTCTAACATCGACCTCATTCTGGGGATGGATTGGTTGAAAGCACATACTGCTTCTATAGTTTGCGCCACTAAGACCGTCCATCTGCTACACCCTTCTGATGAGATAGTTACTTACCAGGTCATCTGGTTCAAAATGCCAAGGCATGACTTTATGCCTTGAATGCATTGAACGGTGCACCACTCGAGGGCATTCAAAACATTCCTGTCGTTCGCGAATTCCAAGACGTCTTTCCGGAAGAACTTCCAGGGATTCCCCCTACTAGAGCTGTCGAATTCATCATCGACTTGAAACCAGGCACCACCCCTATAGCCAAACGACCCTACAAGATGCCGCCACATGAACTCATTGAGCTTAAGGAGGAAATCGACAAATCTCTTCGCAAAGGTTTCATTCGCCCTAGTTGCTCTCCTTGGGGAGCACCTTCTCTCTTTGTTAAGAAGAAGGATGGGACAAACCGATTGGTCCAAGATTATCTTCCTATTAACCAAGCCACCATTCAGAACAAATATCCCCTCACTCGGATCAATGATCTTTATGATCAACTGGCTGGTTCATCAGTGTTCTCCAAACTCGACTTGAGGTTGGGTTACCACTAGATCCGTGTTTGTGAAGAGGATATCCCAAAGACCGCCTTCGTGACTCGGTATGGATCATACGAGTGCACTGTCATGTCTTTCGGCTTAACGAATGCTCCAGCCACCTTCTCTCGTCTGATGAACTATATATTCATGGATTACCTCGACAAGTTCGTCGTGGTTTATCTGGATGATATCCTTGTATTTTCCAAGAACAAAGAAGAACATGCTGAACATCTTCGCCTTGTGTTGGAAAAGCTGCGAGAGCATCAACTCTACGCTAAGTATTCCAAGTGTGAATTCTGGCTCCCTGAAGTAACCTATCTTGGGCATGTCATCTCCAAGGATGGTATTGGCGTCAACCATGAACGAGTCCAGGCTATTCTCGATTGGACTCCTCCGAAGAATGTCAAGCAAGCCCGAAGTTTTCTCGGTCTCGCCAGCTATTGCCGTCGATTCGTCGAGAACTTCTCCAAGATTGCCAGGCCCCTGACCAACCTGTTGCATAAGGGCGTCAAGTTCCAAGGGACAGACAAGTGCCAGGAAAGTCTCCAGGCGCTCAAAGACAAGTTGACTTCTGCCCTAGTGCTTGCTCCACCTAATACTAAGAAGGACTTCGTCATATACTACGACGCTTCCCGTCAAGGATTAGGCTGTATCCTAATGCAAGAGCGCAGAGTGATTGCTTATGCCTCTCATCAGTTGTGCCCTCACGAAGAGAACTACTTAGTTCACGACCTCGAGCTTGCTGTTGTCATTCATGCACTGAAGCAGTGGTGACATTACCTTCTCGGTAATCGTTGTGAGATCTTCACCGACCACCAAAGTCTGAAGTATCTGTTTACTCAACCAGACTTGAACCTCCGTCAGCAGAGATGGATGGAGACTGTTGCAGACTTTGACGTGGGTATATCCTATACACTAGGCAAGGCTAATGTAATGGCGGATGCCTTGAGCCGCAAGTCTTACTGCAACCACCTCCAGGTTCACAAAGTTCAGCCCTCGCTTGTCGAAGAATTTAGAAAGCTGAACCTTCATATTGTCCCCCCTGGTGCACTCTCTCCCCCTCCCCCAGAGTTCCAAAAGATGAATCTTCGTGTTGTTACTAAGGGTTCTCTAAATACCCTGGCTGTCGTACCAGATCTCGTAGACGGTATAAAGACTATTCAAGGTTATGACTCTGAAGTCCAGAAGATTAAACGCCATCTCGCAGAAGGAAAGCCCTCATTCTTCACTATTGCCGATGATGGCGCCTTGTACTTCAAAGGCCGCCTAGTGGTACCATGCTCGAGGAAAAACCTGGATCAGACTAAAAAGATTATGAAAGAAGCTCATGATACGCCTCTGTCCATCCATCCTGATAGTACAAAGATGTACCAGGATATTCGTCAGAGATTCTGGTGATCTATGAAGTAGGACATTGCTCGTTATGTTGCTGGGTGTGAAGTTTGCCGTCGTATCAAAGCTGAACATCAAAGGCCTGCTCGAGCTCTGCACCCTATCTCTATTCCTGAATGGAAATGGGACCATGTTGAAATGGACTTCATCACTGGATTTCCCAAATCATAGAAAGGTAATGATGTTATTCTTTTGGTCATTGATCGGCTTTCTAAAGTTCCTCATTTTCTGGCGGTCAAAGAAACAATCACTGCTAGTCAGCTTACAACTCTCTACATGTCCAGAATTGTTTCTCTTCACGGTATTCCACTGGTTATTAGTTCAGACCGTGGCAGCTTGTTCGCTTCAAGATTCTGGGCAAGTTTCCAAGAATCTATGGGAACTCATCTGTCGTTCAGTACTGCGTTTCATCCTCAGTCACAAGGACAAGTTGAACATGTCAACCAAGTTCTCGAAGACATGCTTCGAGCTTGTGTAATTTCCTTCAGCAAGAAATGGGAGGAATCTCTTCCGTATGCTGAGTTCTCTTATAATAATAGCCATCAAGCTAGTCTGAAGATACCCCCCTTCGAAGTGTTATATGGACGAAAGTGTCGAACCCCTCTGAACTGGTCAGAAACTGGGGAACGTCCACTCTTCGGTCCAGATATTATCCAACAGGCCGAAGAACAAGTCTGCATTATTCGCGAGAATCTCAAGACTGCTCAGTCACGTCAGAAAAGTCAGTATGACCGTCATCACAAAGACATGGTCTATCAACCTGGTGAAAAGGCTTATCTTCGAGTTACACCAATGAAGGGTGCTCACCGCTTCAGGATCAAGGGCAAGCTGGCTCCTCGCTATATCAGCCCCTTCACTATTCTCGAAAGGCGTGGAAAAGTGGCATATCAAGTGGAGCTTCCGCCGAACCTTTCTTAGGTTCACGATGTGTTCCACGTGTCACAGCTCCGCCGCTGCTTCAAGGACCCAATCCGAACAGTGGATCATGAAGTGCTCGAATTGCATCAGGACCTCTCCTATAAAGAGCATCCGGTCCACATTGTCGACCAAGCTGAACGCCTCGCACGTCAAAAAGCGATCAAGTTCCTCAAGGTCCAGTGGTCGCATCACTCTGAAGATGAAGCCACTTGGAAGCGCGAGAACCGCATGCATGATGAATACCCCGGACTGTTTCCCTCTACCTCCTAAAATGTCGGGACGAGATTTCTTGTAGTGGAGGAGTTTTGTAACGCCCGGATAATTATGCTACAGTAAACCCATGCTAATGATGCCACATCACCTCTGTTACTATCGCTAATCTCGCGTCAGTTCAAAAACCGGTTCAAAAATCATATTCAAGAATATGGCAAATGATAAAAGTTTTCAAACATTAAAACAAAATTGTTCGGTTAGTACCAATTATTACATAGGTAATTATTGTGAAGAAAATACTTTTTAAGAAAATTCCTAAATAATTTAAATTGAAATAAAACAGAAAAGGAAATAAATAAAAACAGAAAAACAAACAAATACAAAAAAAAAGAAAAAACTCCCCCCCACTGGGCCATCTGTGGCCCAGCTAGCCACCAGGCCGGCCTAACCGGCCAAGCCCACCCCCACTCCATATCCCCCTGGACACACAAACCCTAACCGACACTTCCCCCACTCCCTCTCGCTTCCCCCCCTCCCGATCCGATCTGGATCGGGGCTGCGACCCCGTCGCCGCTCGATGACCCGCCGACGCCTACTGTTGGACTGCATGTCACCGCCACCCGAGGACCTCGCCGGAGGCCACCTCGCGGAGCCTTCCCCGCCGGACTGCCTCCCCCGCGCGCGTCGTCTTTGTCCCCCACCTCAAGCCCCGCAACCCGTGCCCTACCTTCCCCTCGTGAGCGCCCCTCCTCTCTCCCTGCCTCTGCTACTCCGCTGTTGCCGATGCGCCTCCCTGGCGCCCGCCTCATCCGCGCCCGCCCCCGCCCCATGCGCTCCCCTGCAATAGTGTGCTCTCTGCACACGCGCGCGCCCGCGTGGCCGGCCGCCGTAGTCACCGGTCGGCCTCCCGTGCTTGCCGCGCCCCTCCCGTGGCCTGCACCTGCAGCTCCACGCTGCCCCGCGAGTCGCCGCTCCCTCTTCCCGCGCCCGTGCCGCCTCAAGCTCGCATGCCCGCGCATGGCCCAGCCGCTGCTGCCGTGCACCCCGGCCACCCCCTGCTCGCCCTGCAGCCACTCCCTCGCGCCTGGCTATGCCTCTGCACGCTCCCCCGCGCGTGGCCGCGCCAGGCCTCGCACCCTTTGACCCGCGGCCTTCCTCGCCGTGCTGTCGCGGCTCCGCCGTCCCAACCGCGCTGCTGCTTCGCTCCGCTGTACCAATGGCCACCTCCGACGCCGCGCCAGCGCCCAGCTGCATCTGCTCGCCCCTCGCGCCGGTTAGGCACCCGCAGCACCGCTCCCGCTTGGCCCCGTGCTCACCCGCTCCCGCTGTCGCCCGTCTCGTCGTGCTCCAGCTCGCCTGCGGCCTCCTCTGCCAGCCACTGCGCCACGTCCGCTCGCCGCCGGCCCCGCAGTCGCTGCCCGCGACCCGCATTTGTCCCACGCGCGTGCTCCATCGGCTCCCCGCCGCGCTGTGCTAGGCTGCGCCCGCAGTGCCCGGCGCCCATGCTCGTTCGAGCGGCGCCCGCACCCGATCCGCCAGCCCCTCTGGGCCACAGCCAAACGGGGCCCACGGCCCCAGAACAAAAATATATATATATATTAAATTAAAATTAATTAAATTAATTAACTTAATTAACACTGTTTAGTTAACTAATTAACTCTAATTAACCTACAAATTAAATGTTAACAAATAGTTAGTCTTCAGCCTATGACATGTGGGACCCACATGTCAGTTTGACCCAGTCAACGCCCTGTTGACTGCTGACATCATTATGACGTCAGCAAACACTCTTCTGGATAATGTTGAATTAAAATAATTAAATAAATTCTAAAAATGATTAAATCTTTTATAATTAATATAAAATAAACCGTAGCTCGGATGGAAAAATTTTGTACATGAAAGTTGCTCAGAACGACGAGACGAATCCAGATACGTAGCCCGTTCGTCCGCCACACCTCCCTATAATAGAGAACACGCAACTTCCCCCCTCGGGTTCATCTGTCTGAAAACGCGAAACACCGGGAATACTTTCCCGGGTGTTTTCCCCCTTCGCCGGTATCACCTCCTACTGCGTTAGGGCACACCTAGCACCGTTACTTGTCATGTCATGCATCATTATGCATTTGTTTGCATTGTATTCATTGTTTCTTCCCCCTCTTCTCTCCAGTAGACTACGAGACTGACGTCGTTGCTGGTGCCCCGATCGACTACGTTGTTGACGACCCCTCCTTCTTGCTAGAGCAACCAGGCAAGCCCCCCCCCTTGATCACCAGATATCGCCTATTCTTCTCTCTACTGCTTGCATTAGAGTAGTGTAGCATGTTACTGCTTTCCGTTAATCCTATTATGATGCATAGCCTGTCATTGTTGCTACAGTTGTTGATACCTTACCTGCAATCCTAAATGCTTAGTATAGGATGCTAGTTTATCATCAGTGGCCCTACATCCTTGTCAGTCTGCCATGCTATACTATCAGGCCGTGATCACATCGGGTGTTGATCACGGGTTTATATTATACATATTACACATGATACATGTTGTGACTAAAGTCGGGTCGTCTTGTTGAGTACCCGCGGTTGATTCACGAATTGGGGGCTGAAAGGACATACTTTCCCGACGGCCCTCTGTGTGGATCTTTGTGGTGGAGCGAAAGGGCGGGTTGAAACCACCCAGGAGAGAGGTGGGCCTGGCCCTGGTCGGCGTTCACGGTTACTTCAAAATAACACGCTTAACGAGATCTTGGTATTTGATCTGAGTCTGGCCACTGGCCTATACGCACTAACCAACTACACGGGAACAATTATGGGCACTCAACGTCGTGGTATCAGCCAAAGCCTTCGTGACGTCAGCGACTGAGCGGCACACGCCGGGTTGGACCGTGTAACACAACTTCCTTTGTAATGTAGGTTGCTAGGTCTGCTCACCGGCCACGTATGCAACGTGCAGGTGTGCAATGGGCGACGGGCCTAGACCCCTGCGCCATAGGATTTAGACTGGCATGCTGACCTCTCTGTTGTGCCTAGGTGGGGCTGCGACGTGTTGATCTTCCATGGCGGGGCATGACCCAAAAAAGTGTTTCCGGACAAAGGGGATCGAGCGTGTTGGGAAATGTGGTGCACCCCTGCAGGGAAGTTTATCTATTCGAATAGCCGTGTCCCTCGGTAAAAGGACGACCGGGAGTTCTACCTTGACCTTATGAAAACTAGAACCGGATACTTAATAAAACACACCCTTCCAAGTGCCAGATACAACCGGTGATCGCTCTCTCATAGGGCAACGAGGGGAGGATCACTGGGTAGGATTATGCTATGCGATGATACTTGGTGAACTTACCATCTACTCTCTTCTACATGCTGCAAGATGGAGGTTGCCAGAAGCGTAGTCTTCGATAGGACTAGCTATCCCCCTCTTATTCCGGCATTCTGTAGTTCAGTCCACATATACTACCCCCTTTCATTGATACCAATGCATATGTAGTGTAGCTCCTTGCTTGCGAGTACTTTGGATGAGTACTCACGGTTGCTTTGCTCCCCCCTTTCCCCTTCCTCTTTTCGATTGTTGCAACCAGATGTTGGAGTCTAGGAGCCATACACCACTGTCGATGACGACTGCTACTACTCGGGAGGTGCCTACTACTACGTGCAGGCCGCTGATGACGACCAGGAGTAGTTTAGGAGGATCCCAGGCAGGAGGCCTGCGCCTCTTTCGATCTGTATCCCAGTTTGTGCTAGCCTTCTTAAGGCAAACTTATTTAACTTATGTCTGTACTCAGATATTGTTGCTTCCGCTGACTCGTCTATGATTGAGCTCTTGTATTCGAGCCCTCGAGGCCCCTGGCTTGTAATAGGATGCTTGTATGACTTATTTTATTTGTTGTGATATCTTCCCGTGAGTCCCTGATCTTGATCGTACACGTTTGTGTGTATGATTAGTGTACGATTGAATCGGGGGCATCACATGATGTGTGTTGGAAATGATTCCAAGGTTGATAAGATCACCATCGCACACTCCTTTTACCTTCGGGATTAGTGTTGAACCTAAAATAAATGTTATTTGGTGTGTGCGTTGAACATGTGTAAGTGCATCTAGTGCCCCTTAGTGATTTTGGTGTATTGAAGACTTATAGGTTAAGGGACTAATGCGTTTGTCTTCGACTGGAGACTTTGGATTTCTGAGGAGTTTGCCTTAAGTCTATGAGGAGTTTGATATTTATAGAGAAACTCGACCCCTAAAAATGAATGTCTTCGACTGAAGACTTTGGATTTCTGAAGACTTTCTGAAGACTTTGAAAGTGCAGAAATTGGTGTGACTACGAAGACTTGTTATTCATACGAGGAACATGAAGTGTGAAGACTTTTGTTTTGGTAGTTTCATTTTCTCTTTCTTGAGCCATAGGAAACACCATACTGTTAAAAGGGGGTCGAGGTAAAACTAAGGAATTGTGGTTCGCCGAGTGACCGAGTCTGTGAAGGTTTGGAAGTCACCTGAAGACTTACCACGAGTGATTGGACGAGGTCTGTGTAACCTTAGTTCAAGGAGAATACAGTGAGGACTATGTGTCCGGGACTGTGTGTCCTCAGGTTTAAATACCTAGCCGCTCTAACCAGACGTACAACTGTCACAACAGTTGGAACTGGTCTACCAAATCATTGTCTTCACCAAGCTATGTTGGGGATCATAACAATAATTCAAAATTTTCCTACGTGTCACCAAGATCAATCTAAGAGATACTAGCAACGAGAGAGAGGGAGTGCATCTTCATACCCTTGAAGATCGCTAAGCGGAACCGTTCAAGAGAACGGGGTTGATGCAGTCGTACTCGTCATGATCCAAATCACCGATGATCCTAGCGCTGAACGGACGGCACCTCCGCGTTCAACACACGTATGGAACGGAGACGTCTCCCGCGCCTTGATCCAGCAAGGAGGAGGGAGAGGTTGAGGAAGAGAGCTCCAACAGTAGCACGACGGCGTGCTGGTGGTGGAGTGGCAGTACTCCGGCAGGGCTTCGCCAAGCTCTTAACGGAGGAGGAGAGGTGTTGGGGAGGGGAGGGGCTGCGCCTTTGATGTTGTGTGCAGCCCTCCCCTTGTCCCTCTATTTATAGCGGAAGGAGGAAGGGGGCCGGCCCCCTCTAGATGAGATCTAGAGGGGGCGGCAGCCAAGGGGGTGGCTTGCCCCCCAAGCAAGGGGGCGCCCCCTCTAGGGTTTCCCCCCAAACCCTAGGCGCATGGGCCCAAGGGGGATGCGCCCAGCCCACTTGGGGCTGGTTCCCTTTCCTCTACAACCCATGAGGCCCTTCGGGAGAGGTGGCCCCTCCCGGTGGACCCCCGGAACCCCTCCGGTGGCCCCGGTACAATACTGATATGCCCCCGAACCTTTCCGGTGACCGTATGACAACTTCCTATATATAAATCTTCACCTCCGGACCATTCCAGAACTCCCCGTGACGTCCAGGATCTCATCCGGGACTCCGAACAACATTCGGTAATCACATACAAGTCTTCCTATTAACCCTAGCGTCATCGAACCTTAAGTGTGTAGACCCTAGGGTTTCAGGAACCATGTAGACATGACCGAGACAACTCTCCGGCCAGTAACCAACAGTGGATCTGGATACCCATGTTGGCTCCCACATGTTCCACGATGATCTCATCGGATGAACCATGATGTCGAGGATTCAAGCAATCCCGTATACAATTCCCTTTGTCAATCGGTACGTTACTTGCCCGAGATTCGATCGTCGGTGTCCCAATACCTCGTTCAATCTCGTTACCGGCAGGTCACTTTACTTGTTCTGTAACACATCATCCTGTGACCAACCCTTAGTCACATTGAGCTCATTACGATGATGTCTTACCGAGTGGGCCCAGAGATACCTCTCCGTCATACGGAGTGACAAATCCCAGTCTCGATTCGTGCCAACCCAACAGACACTTTCGGAGATACTTGTAATGCACCTTTATAGCCACCCAGTTACGTTGTGATGTTTGGTGTACCCAAAGCATTCCTATGGTATCCGGGAGTTGCATAATCTCATGGTCTAAGGAAATGATACTTGACATTAGAAAAGCTTTAGCAAACGAACTACACGATCTTGTGCTACGCTTAAGATTGGGTCTTGTCCATCACATCATTCTCCTAATGATGTGATCCCGTTATCAATGACATCCAATGTCCATGGTAAGGACCCCATGACCATCTATTGATCAACGAGCTAGTCAACTAGAGGCTTACTAGGGACATGTTGTGTTCTATGTATTCATACATAGATTACGGTTTCCAGTTAATACAATTATAGCATGAACAATAGACAATTATCATGAACAAGGAAATACAATAATAACCATTTTATTATTGCCTCTAGGGCATATTTCCAACAGTCTCCCACTTGCACTAGAGTCAATAATCTAGTTCACATCACTATGTGATTGTAATGAATCCAACACCCATGGGGTTTGTTCATATCTCGCTTGTGAGAGAGGTTATTAGTCAACGGGTCTAAACCTTTCAGATCCATGTGTGCTTTACAAATCTCTATGTCATCTTGTAGATGCAGCTACCACGCGCTACTTGGAGCTATTCCAAATAACTGATCTACTATATGAATCCGGTTTACTACACAGAGTGATCCAGATTAGTGTCAAAGTTTGCATCGACGCAACCCTTTACGACGAACTCTTTTACCACCTCCATAATCGAGAAAATTCCTTAGTCCACTAGTTACTAAGGATAAGTTCGACCGCTGTCATGTGATCCATTCCCGGATCACTCTTGTACCCCTTGACTGACTCATGGCAAGGCACACTTCAGGTGCAGTACACAGCATAGCATATTGTAGAGCCTACGTCTAAAGCATAGGGGACAACCTTCGTCCTTTCTCTCTCTTCTGCCGTGGTCAGGTCTTGAGTCTTACTCAATACTCACACCTTGTAACACAGCCAAGAACTCCTTCTTTGCTGATCTATTTTCAACTCCTTCAAAATCTTGTCACGGTATGTATTCATTTGAAAGTACTATCAAGCGTTTTTTGATCTATCCTTATAGATCTTGATGCTCAATGTTCAAGTAGCTTAATCTAGGTTTTCCATTGAAAAACACTTTTCAAATAACCCTGCATGCTTTCCAGAAATTCTACATCATTTCTGATCAACAATATGTTAACAACATATAATCATCAAAAATTCTATAGTGCTCCCACTCACTTCTTTGGAAATACAAGTTCCTCATAAACTTTGTATAAACCCAAAATCTTTGATCACCTCATCAAAACATACATTCCAATTCTGAGATGCTTACTCCAGTCCTTAGAAGGATTGTTGGAGCTTTGCATACTTGTTAGCATCTTTCAGGATTGACAAAACCTTCTGGTTGTATCACATACAACCTTTCCTCAAGAAAAACGTCGTGGAAACAATGTTTTGACATCATATCTGCAAGATTTCATAAATAATGCAGTAACTGCTAACATAATTCCAACAGACTCTTAGCATCGCTACGAGTGAGAAAGTCCCATCGTAGTCAACTCCTTGAACTTGTCGGAAAACATCTTAACGACAAGTCGAGCTTTCTTAATGGTGACACTTACCATCATTGTCCGTCTTCCTTTTAAAATCCATCTACACCCAACAGCCTTACGACCATTAAGTAATTCTTCCAAAGTCTATACTTTGTTTTTATACATGGATCCTCTCTCGGATTTTATGGCCTCGAGCCATACGTTGGAATCCGGGCCCACCATCGCTTCTACATAGCTCGTAGGTTCATTGTTGTCTAGCAACATGACTTCCAAGACAGGATTAAGTACCACTCTGAAGTAGTACACATCCTTGTCGACCTATGAGGTTTGGTAGTGACTTGATCCGAAGTTTCATGATCACTATCATAAGCTTCCACTTCAATTGGTGTAGGTGCCACAGGAACAACTTCCTGTGCCCTGCTACATACTAGTTGAAGTGACAGTTCAACAACCTCATCAAGTCTCCACCATCCACCCACTCAATTCTTCCGAGAGAAACTTTTCCTCGAGAAAGGACCCGTTTCTAGAAACAATCACTTTTGCTTCCGGATCTGAAATAGGAGGTATACCCAACTATTTTTGGGTATTCCATGAAGATGCATTTATCCGCTTTGGGTTTGAGCTTATCAGCCTGAAACTTTTTCACATAAGCGTCACAGCCCCAAACTTTTAAGAAACGATAGCTTAGGTTTCTCTAAACCATAGTTCATATGGTGTCGCCTCAACGGAATTGTATGGTGCCCTATTTAAAGTGAATGTGGTTGTCTCTAATGCCTAACCCATAAACAATAGTGGTAATTCGATAAGAGACATCATGGTATGCACCATATCCAATAGGGTGCAGTTATGATGTTCGGACACAACATCACACTATGGTGTTCCAGGCGGTATTAGTTGTGAAACAATTTCCACAATGTCTTAATTGTGTGCCAAACTCGTAACTCAGATATTCATCTCTATGATCATATCATAGACATTTTATCATCTTGTCACGATGATCTTCAACTTCACTCTGAAATTACTTGAACCTTTCAATAATTAAGACTTGTGTTTCATCAAGTAAATATACCCAGCATCTACTCAAATCATCTGTGAAGTAAGAATATAACGATATCCACTGCGTGCCTCAGCACTCATTGGACTGCACACATCAAAATGTATTACTTCCAACAAGTTGCTTTCTTGTTCCATCTTACTGAAAACGAGGCCTTTCAGTCATCTTGCCCATGTGGTATGATTTGCATGTCTCAAGTGATTCAAAATCAAGTGAGTCCAAATGATCCATCTGTATGGAGTTTCTTCATGCATATCTACCAATAGACATGGTTCGCATGTCTCAATCTTTTCAAAAACGAGTGAGTCCAAAGATCCATCAATGTGGAGCTTCTTCATGCGTTTTACACCAACATGTCTCAAATGGAAGTGCCACAAGTATGTGGTACTATCATTACTATCTTAAATCTTTTGGCATGAACATGTGTATCACTACGATCGAGATTCAATAAACCATTCATTTTAGGTGCAATACCATTGATGGTATTATTCAAATAAACAGAGTAACCATTATTCTCCTTAAACGAATAACTGTATTGTGACAAACATAATCCAATCATGTCTATGCAAACACCAAATAACAATTATTTAGGTTTAACACCAATATCGATGTTAGAGGGAGCATGTGATGCTTGATCACATCAACCATGGAAACACTTCCAACACATATCGTCATCTCACCTTCAGCTAGTCTCTGTTTATTCTGTAGCCTTTTATTTCGAGTTACTAATACTTAGCAACTGAACCGGTATTTTAATACCCTGGTGCTACTAGGAGTACTAGTAAAGTACACATTATAATGTATATCCAATATACTTCTATCAACCTTGCCAGCCTTCTCATCTACCGAGTATCTAGGGTAGTTCTGATTCAGTGACCGTTCCCCTCATTATAGAAGCACTTAGTCTCGGGTTTGGTTCAACCTTGGGTTTCTTCACTAGAGCAGCAACTGATTTGCCGTTTCATGAAGTATCCCTTCTTTCCCTTGCCCTTCTTGAAACTAGTGGTTCAACCATCAACAATTAATGCTCCTACTTGATTTCTACATTCACGGTGTCAAACATCACGAGTTGCTCAAGGATCATCATGTCTATCCCTGATATGTTATAGTTCATCATGAAGCTACAATAGCTTGGTGGCAGTGACTATGGAGAACCATCACTATCTCATCTGCAAGATTAACTCCCACTCGATTCAAGTGATTGTAGTACTCAGACAATCTGAGCACATGCTCAACGATTGAGCTTTTCTCCCTTAGTTTGCAGGCTTAAGAAACTTGTCAGAGGTCTCATACCTCTTGACATGGGCACTAGTCTGAAATTCCAATTTCAGTCTTTGGAACATCTCATATGTTCTGCGACGTTTCAAAACCGTCTTTGGTGCCACATTTTTAAACCGTTAGTATTACGCACTGAACTATCACGTAGTCATCCAAACGTGTATGTCAGATGTTTCCCAACATCTACAGACGATGCTCGAGGTTCAACACACTGAGCGGTGCATTAAGGACATAACCCTTCTGTGCAGCAATGAGGACAATCCTCAGTTCACGGACCCAGTCCGCATAATTGCTACTATCAACTCCCAACTAAATTTTCTCTAGGAACATATCTAAAACAGTAGAACCAAAGCATGAGCTACGACATAATATGCAAAGACCTTTTGACTATGTTCATGATAATTAAGTTCATCTAATCAAATTATTCAATGAACTCCCACTTAGATAGACATCCCTCTAGTCATCTAAGTGATACATGATCCGAGTCAACTAGGCCGTGTCCGATCATCACGTGAGACGGACTAGTCATCATCGGTGAACATCTTCATGTTGATCGTATCCACTATACGACTCATGTTCAACCTTTCGGTCTTCCGTGTTCCAAGGCCATGTCTGTACATGCTAGGCTCGTCAAGTTAACCTAAGTGTATTGCGTGTGTAAATCTGGCTTACACCCGTTGTATGCGAACGTTAGAACCTATCACACCCGATCATCACGTGGTGCTTCAGAACAATGGACCTTAGCAACGGTGCACAGTTAGGGGGGACACAATTCTTGATATTTTAATAAGGGGTCATCTTATTTATGCTACTGTCGTTCTAAGCAAATAAGATGTAAAAACATGACAAACATCACATGCAAATCATAAAGTGACATGATATGGCCAATATCATCTTGCGCCTTTGATCTCCATCTTCGAGGCGTGGCATGAACACCATTGTCACCGGCATGACACCATGATCTCCATCATCATGATCTCCATCATCGTGTCTTCATGAAGTTGCCTCGCCAACTATTACTTCTACTACTATGGCTAACGGTTAGCAATAAAGTAAAGAAATTACATGGCGTTTTCATTGACACGCAGGTCATAAATAAATTAAGACAACTCATATGGCTCCTGCCGGTTGTCATACTCATCGACATGCAAGTCGTGATTCCTATTACAAGAACATGATCAATCTCATACATCACATCCTTTTGGCCATATCACATCACATAGCAAACCCTTCAAAAACAAGTTAGACGTCCTCTAATTGTTGCTGCATGTTTTATGTGGCTGCTATGGGTTTCTAGCAAGAACGTTTCTTACCTACGCAAAACCACAACGGTGATATGCCAATTGCTATTTACCCTTCATAAGGACCCTTTTCATCGAATCTGATCCGACTGAAGTGGGAGAGACAGACACCCGCCAGCCACCTTATGCATCAACTGCATGTCAGTCGGTGGAACCAGTCTCACGTAAGCGTACGTGTCAGGTCGGTCTGGGCCGCTTCATCCCACAATGCCTCCGGATCAAGATAAGACTAGTAACGGTAAGCCAATTGAACAAATCATCACCCACAACTTCTATGTGTTCTACTCGTGCATAGAATCTACGCATAGACCTGGCCCATGATGCCACTGTTGGGGATCGTAGCAATAATTCAAAATTTTCCTACGTGTCACCAAGATAAATCTAGGAGATACTAGCAACGAGAGAGAGGGAGTGCATCTTCATACCCTTGAAGATCGCTAAGCGGAAGCGTTCAAGAGAACGGGGTTGATGGAGTCGTACTTGTCGTGATCCAAATCACCGATGATCCTAGCGCCAAATGGACAGCACCTCCGCGTTCAACACACGTACAGAATGGAGATGTCTCCCGCTCCTTGATCCAGCAAGGAGGAGGGAGAGGTTGAGGAAGAGAGCTCCAACAGCAGCACGACGGCGTGGTGGTGGTGGAGCGGCAGTACTCCGGCAGAGCTTCGCTAAGATCTTAATGGAGGAGGGGAGGGGGAGGGGAGGGGCTGCACCTTTGGTGTTGTGTGCAGCCCTCCCCTTGCCCCTCTATTTATAGGGGAAGGAGGAAGGGGGCCGGCCCCCTCTAGATGAGATCTAGAGGGGGGCGACCAAGGGGGTGGCTTACCCCCCAAGCAAGGGGGGCGCCCCTCTAGGGTTTCCCCCCAAACCCTAGGCGCATGGGCCCAAGGGGGGATGCTCCCAGCCCACTTGGGGCTGGTTCCCTTTCCTCTACAACCCATGAGGCCCTCCGGGAGAGGTGGCCCCTCCCAGTGGACCCCCGGAACCCCTCCAGAGGCCCCGGTACAATACTGATATGCCCCCGAACCTTTCCAGTGACCGTATGACAACTTCCTATATATAAATCTTCACCTCCGGACCATTCCGGAACTCCCCGTGACGTCCGGGATCTCATCCGGGACTCCGAACAACATTCGGTAATCACATACAAGTCTTCCTATTAACCCTAGCGGCATCGAACCTTAAGTGTGTAGACCCTATGGTTTCGGGAACCATGCAGACATGACCGAGACAACTCTTCGGCCAATAACCAACAGTGGGATCTGGATACCCATGTTGGCTCCCACATGTTCCACGATGATCTCATTGGATGAACCATGATGTCGAGGATTCAAGCAATCCCGTATACAATTCCCTTTGTCAATCGGTACGTTACTTGCCCGAGATTCGATCGTCGGTATCCCAATACCTCATTCAATCTCGTTACCGGCAGGTCACTTTACTCGTTCTGTAACACATCATCCCGTGACCAACCCTTAGTCACATTGAGCTCATTACAATGATGTCTTACCGAGTGGGCCCAGAGATACCTCTCCGTCATACGGAGTGACAAATCCCAGTCTCGATTCGTGCCAACCCAACAGACACTTTCGGAGATACCTGTAATGCACCTTTATAGCCACCCAGTTACGTTGTGATGTTTGGTGCACCCAAAGCATTCCTACGGTATCCAGGAGTTGCACAATCTCATGGTCTAAGGAAATGATACTTGACATTAGAAAAGCTTTAGCAAATGAACTACACGATCTTGTGCTACGCTTAAGATTGGGTCTTGTCCATCACATCATTCTCCTAATGATGTGATCCCGTTATTAATGACATCCAATGTCCATGGTCAGGAAACCATGACCATCTATTGATCAACGAGCTAGTCAACTAGAGGCTTACTAGGGACATGTTGTGGTCTATGTATTCACACATGGATTACGGTTTCCAGTTAATACAATTATAGCATGAACAATAGACAATTATCATGAACAAGGAAATACAATAATAACCATTTTATTATTGCCTCTAGGGCATATTTCCAACAGTATATGAGTTCGGAAGCTACACTAATTCATCTGTAGGATGATCAACCCAAAGCCACTGAGTGGGTCCTCGATAGTGGATGTACTAATCACATGACTGGTGACAAGAATCTATTGATGGACGCTCCCTTATCTCCATCGCATCTGAAGCATATCACCTACACTAACAAAGGCAAAAGCAAGGTATTGGGTCTAGGTAAGGTTGCAATCTCAAAGGATCGACACATGGACAAGCATGCTTGTCGAGTCCTTAGGGTTCAACCTCATGTCTGTCTCAATGCTTTGTGATCTTGATATGGTTGTTGTCTTTGGCAAGTATCGTTGTGTTGTGATCATGGAAGCTGACAATTCCAAAGTCTTCGTAGGCTTTAGGAGAGGAGATTTGTATATTGTTGATTTCTCTATAGGACCACAACCTGCTACATGTCTACTTGAAAAAGCTTCAGAAGGCTGGCTATGGCATCAATGATTTGGTCATGCTGGGATGAGGAACTTGCACACGCTCGCGAAGAAAAAGCATGTCATTGGCATCGAGGGTGTCAAATTCCTCAAGGACCATTTGTGTGGAGCTTGTGAAGATGGAAAGATAACCAAGGCCAAGCATCCCTCAAAGACCATCATGACTACCACTCTTCCATTTGAATTGCTTCACATGGATCTCTTTGGCCCTACTCACTATGCACATTTACTAATGCTGCATCTTTATATGGCTTTGTCATTGTTGATGATTATTCTTGTTATACATGGGTGCATATCATCACTTACAAAACTGAAGTGCATGAAGTCTTCAAACAATTTTCCTCGAGGGCTTCAACCAACTTTGGTGTGAAGATCAAGCACATTAGAAGTGACAATGGAACTGAGTTCAAGAACATTGGTCTTGATGACTATCTTGATGAACTTGGTATTACTCATGAGTTATCCGCTCCTTATACTCCTTAGCAGAATGGCGTCGTGGAGCGCAAGAACAAGACTCTTGTTGAGATGGCCCGCACTATGCTTGATGAGTACAAGACACTTCCTCGCTTTTGGCCTGAGGCAATTGATACTACGTGCCACATCGTCAACAGAGTATATCTTCACAAATTCTTCAAGAAGACTGCATATTAACTCCTCACTGACAAGAAACCCAATGTGAGTTATTTCAAAGTCTTCGATGCTAAATGCTGGATTAGAGATCATCATCACAGTTCTAAATTTGCACCAAAAGCACATGAAGGTTTTATGCTTGGTTATGGTAAGGACTCGCACACCTTCAGAGTCTTCAACACCTATCACCACAAGGTTGTTGAAACTGTAGATGTGCGGTTGTAAGTGCATCTAGTGCCCCTTAGTGATTTTGGTGTATTGAAGACTTATAGGTTAAGGGACTAATGTGTTTTTAAGTGTACACAGGTCTATAAGTCTAGAGGAGTTTGATATTTACAGAGAAAGTTGACCCCCAAAAATGAAGTTCTTCGACTGAAGACTTTGGATTTCTGAAGACTTTGAAAGTGAAGAAATTGGTGCAATCCTGAAGACTTGGTATTCATTTGAGGAACATGAAGCATGAAGACTTTTGTTTTTGTAGTTTCATTTTCTCTTTCTTGAGTCTTAGGAAACACCGTACTGTTAAAGGGGGTCGAGGAAATACTAAGGAAAAAATTCCATGTGATGCTCAACTCAAATCTTACACCTACCAATCCCTTCGAGTGAAGCCATTGGAAATCTCATACAGTTCAGTCATATTCTTCAGTGACAGAGACGAAGTTCTTCTGGTCTCTGAGGAATTTGTTCTGACTGAGGAGTTAGGAATTCGCCAGTGCGGATTACCTACACAGTGAGGAACATGATAGCCCTGAGGAATTTGATACTCAAATTTTCGACCGTTGCTGTGCTATGCGCCAGCTGTCCCAAAAATATCTACCCACCTAACGGTCATATCATTGAAGGGCATTTATGTCTTATCATGTCAGGCTACTCCCTAGGCTATAAATAGCCGCCCCCTACAACCACTAGCTGGTTGGCTGCTCCGAGAGAAACTGTCACTTGTCATTTGAGAGCATCCCATCCTCCGAGGACTTTGAGTGAAAATCATCAAGTGAGGAAAACCAAAACCCAAACCCAAACACCTACAACCCCAAGTGAGTGAGCATCACTGAAGAGATTGATCCTGCGTGGATCCGACGCTTGTTACTTTTTAAGACTATGCTTCTTCCAGACGGTTAGGCGTCGAGGTCTAGAGCATCCAAGGGGAATTGTGGATTGCCGAGTGACCAAGTTTGTGAAGGTTCAGAAGTCACCTGAAGACTTACCACGAGTGATTGGGCGAGGTCTGTGTGACCTTAGCTCAAGGGGAATATGGTGAGGACTAAGTGTCCTGAGCTGCGTGTTCAGGACTGGGTGTCCGGGACTGTGTTCCTCAGGTTTAAATACCTAGCCGCCCTATCCAGACATACAACTGTCACAACAGTTGTAACTGGTCTACCAAATCATTGTCTTCACCGAGCTAACTGGTTCTATTTCCTCAACTCTTTCATTTCCTCATAACTGTGTTGAGTGCTTGTTCATATCTGTGTTTGAAGACTTTGACTAAAGACTTTCTCAAATTCCTCGGTTCAATTTCTTCAGTCTGTTTGTCTTCATCTTGTGTTATCTTGTGCTTACGCTTACTATTCTCTGTGCTTGTCTTCATTTCATCATGATGGCTATGCTTGTGCTCTATTATGTTTACTTTTGAGTACTTATTCCGCTGCTAGTAGTTCTTCGCTAAGGAATTTCCTCACCTGCAAATTCCTCAGTGAAGAATTCATAAAAATCGCCTATTCACCCCCCTCTAGTCGATATAACGCACTTTCAATTGGTATCAGAGCAAGGTACTCCCTTGTTCTGTGTGATTTTGGTTTAACCACCTGGAGTTTTATTTATGTCGACCGTGGGTATGAAGAAAGTGACATGCCCCATCTTTGACGGTCATGAGTATCCCAAGTGGAAGGCCATGATGAAGAAGCGTCTCATGGCGATGAACAGCGAGCTGTGGACTGTCACTGAGATTGGTCTGACCGATCTGTGCAAGATGGTGGAAGCAGATGACATTCGCAAGGACACTCTTCTCAACCTCACAGCGAAGGACGTCATCTACTCCTGTCTATCTCAAAATCAGTTCAGGAATATCATGCATCTCGATCATGCGAAGGTTATCTGGGACCGTCTCTCTGAGGTCTATGAAGGTCATCGAACCTGTCATGATCCTTGGTTTGAGGACTTCAAGGAATCTCTCAAAGCGAGGACATTCGAGCCAGAATCATCATCTTCTGCATCATGCCTTATGGCAAAAGATGCTAAGGTAACTGAATGCTACCTATCCGAGTCTAGTGATGATGAATCTGGTGATGAATTTGGACCCAGCTATGTCAAACTTGCTTCCCTTGCCACTAAACAAGAACGATCTTTGGAAAAGGTTCAATACATGCTAAATAAGAGCGATGATATGTTGGGTGAAGAAATGGATCAGTCAAAAGCTTTGGCTGAAAGTCTTCGGAGACTTCATACTAAGTATGACACCCTTCAAGATCATCATAACACTCTCTTATCTGATCATGAGAAGCTTTCTTATGAATTTCTTCAAAGAAAGCAAGATCTTGAAAAGCTAAGAGTGAGTTATGAAGATCTTCAGAAGGAGCGCGATTCATTACTTGCTCAACAAATCAGCGCTTCTTAGGAAGAATTTGTTCCTCCATGCTTGAAGTGCATTGAACGTGAATCTGTTAATTCTTCACCTGAATGTTCAAATGCTGCTAATGTTTCAAATTCTTCACCTGCCTCTGCTATCACTAATTCCTCATTTGAGGACACTGCTAGTATCACTGACGATGCAGGACTGGAGGAATTGTACATGACAGACATGTACAAAAGCCTCAAAGGGCATCAGACTCTTTGTGATGTGCTTAAAAGGCAGATCCTCAACAGGAACCCTAGGAAAGTGGGTATTGCCTTTGAGAGGAAACTCAATGTTGATGGTACATATTGGAAGCCTGAGCAGTACCCCAAAACCTCATGGGTTGTTGCAAAGGGACCTCCAGTTGATCCATCTAACTTATCTGGCTTTGCATGTGAATCTCCTCATTCTGATGATGAGTCATTTGACTCCAATTACAAACTGCTCAAAACTAGAATGGTGAAGTATTTGCTAGATATGTTGGCACTAACTACAGGAGCGGTTCCCCTATGAAGAAAATATGGGTTCCCAAAAGGTGCCTTGAAAGTCTTCAGGTGAATGTCCTTAGGACACCACCTGTGAAGAATAGGAACCCCAGATCAAATTCTTCATATGGACCAATTTCCTCAAAAGGATCAAAGTCCTCATATGAATATCATCGTGCTAACAACTCTGTTTCGCAGGGAAGAGCTAAGGGCTATGAACATGAGCATTATTCTTCTAATCATTATGTTCATAAGTCCTTGAAGAATTACTCTGCTTATTCATATGCTTATCCTAACCCCTCTTATGTGAAACGAAATGGACTGGCTTCTATGCCACCTTTCTCGTATGAAGCTCGCAGAGTGATGAACTCTTTGCCACCCCTTCAGATGTGGGTGGTGAAGAAAAAGAACTAATTTCTTCTGCAGGGTCGGGTCTCCAGACGTACGTAATCGTCTGAAGAATTTGCTGGAGACCTGAGTGTGCCTGATAGGACGCAGGCTAACCATGAAGAAATGAACTCTCATTTCTCACGTCCTCATACTGCTTTATTTGTTCTATTGCTTGATGAAATTGATCTGATGATTTGATGTCATATTCTTCATTGATGAAGTATATGAGTTCGTAAGCTGCACTAATTCATCTGCAGGATGATCAACCCAAAGCCACTGAGTGGGTCCTCGATAGTGGATGTACAAATCACATGACTGGTGACAAGAATCTATTGATGGATGCCCCATTATCTCCATCGCATCTGAAGCATATCATCTTTGCTGAAAAAGGCAAAAGTCGAGTATTGGGTCTAGGTAAGGTTGCGATCACAAAGGATCGACACATGGACAAAGTCATGCTTGTCGAGTCCTTAAGATACAACCTCATGTCTGTCTCAATGCTTTGTGATCTTGATATGGTTGTTGTCTTTGGCAAGTACCGTTGTGTTGTGCTTATGGAAGCTGACAATTCCGAAGTCTTCGAAGGCTTTAGGAGAGGAGACTTGTATATTGTTGATTTCTCTATAGGACCACAACCAGCCGTGTGCCTACTTGCAAAAGCTTTAGAAGGCTGGCTCTGGCATCGACGACTTAGTCATGCAGGCATGAGGAATTTGCACACGCTTGCGAAGAAGAAGCATGTCATTGGCATTGAGAATGTCAAATTCCTCAAGGATCACTTATGCGGAGCCTGTGAAGCTGGAAAGATGACCAAGGCCAAGCATCCAGCGAAGACAATCATGACTACCACTCGATCATTTGAATTGCTTCATATGGATCTTTTTGGCCCTAATCATTATTCTGCTGTTACAAATGATGCATCTCTATATGGCTTTGTTATTGTTGATGATTACTCTCGATACACATGGGTACACATTGTTACTTACAAACATGAAGTGCAGGAAGTCTTCAAGCGATTTTCCTCGAGGGCTTCAACCAACTTTGGTGTGAAGATCAAGCACATCAGAAGTGACAATGGAACTGAGTTCAAGAATTCTGGTCTTGATGATTATCTTGATGAACTTGGTATTACTCATGAGTTATCTGCTCCTTATACTCCTCAGCACAACGGCGTCGTGGAGCGCAAGAACAGAACTCCTGTTGAGATGGCTCGCACTATGCTTGATGAATACAAGACACCTCATCGTTTCTGGATTGATGCAATTGATACTGCGTGCCACATCATCAACAGAGTATATCTTCACAAATTCTTCAAAAAGACTGCCTATGAACTCCTCACTGATAAGAAACCCAATAGAGCACCTACCTACTGTGATAGATGAACCAGCACTTGAGGAAACTATCAAGTTCAAGGCTACTGAGGATGTCATTCCTACTGAAGAATCCGCTGAAGAATTCATTCCAGAACATGAAGAACATCGAGCTAATGCACCTGAAGAAAATACTGAAGAAAATGCTGATCAAATTCATCAACGATAACCAGCTCACCCTCGCATTGCAAAAGAAGTGCAAGTTGAAAAGATCATCAATGACATCAACGCACCAGGTCCTCTCACACGCTCAAAAGCTTCACATTTATCTAACTTTTGTGGGCACTATGCTTTTGTCTCTATCATAGAGCCCACTAAGGTAGATGAAGCATTTCTGGAGCTTGAGTGGATTTAGGCCATGCAAGAAGAATTACATCAGTTCGAGCTCAACAACGTCTGGGAACTGGTCAAACGTCCAAATCCTCGCAAGCACAATATCATTGGCACAAAATGGATCTATCGCAACAAGCAGAACGAAAATGGCCTTGTGGTAAGGAATAAGGCACAGCTTGTAGCTCAAGGCTATACACAGGTTGAAGTAATTGATTTCGATGAAACTTTTGCACCTGTTGCTAGACTTGAGGCTATTCGCATATTACTTGCTTATGCTAACCATCATGATATCACTTTATATCAAATGGATGTGAACAGTGCATTCCTCAATGGTAAGCTTGAGGAAGAAGTATATGTTGCTCAACCCCCAGGTTTTGAAGATCCAAAGAATCCTGACAAAGTCTTCAGACTCAATAAGGCCCTCTATGGCCTCAAGCAAGCCCCACGGGCATGTTATGATACTTTGAAGGAATTCCTTATGAAGAAAGGCTTCAAACCCGGTTCACTCAACCCTACTCTTTTCACTAAATCTTATGATGGTGAATTGTTCGTGTGCCAAATATATGTTGATGTTATCTTTGGCTGTACTGACCAATGTTATAGTGATGAATTTGCCTATATGATGAGTGAAGAATATCAAATGTCTATGATGGGAGAATTGATTCGTCAACAACACAATGGCATATTCATATCTTAGGAAAAATACCTCAAGGATGTATTGTGGAAATTCGGCATGCAAGATTGCAAAGGCGTCAAAATCCCTATACCCACAAATGGCCATCTTTGCACTGATGAAAACGGTATTGACTTTGATCAAAAGGTATATCGCTCCATGATTGGTTCTTTATTGTATTTATGTGCATCTAGGCCAGATATTATGCTTAGTGTTTGCAGCCCGTTTTGAAGCTACACCAAAGGAATCACACCATAAGGCTGTGAAGCATATTCTTCGATGTCTAGCTCACACTCAAACACTTGGGTTATGGTATCCGAAGGGCTCGGCTTTTGATCTCATTGGATATTCAGACTCTGACTATGCTGGTGATCATGTGGACCACAAGTCAACATCAGGCACATGCCATTTCTTCAAACGATCCTTGGTCTGCTGGTCTTCGAAGAAACGGAACCGCGTATCACTCTCTACTGCTGAAGCTGAGTACATTGCTGCTGGATCGTGTTGTGCTCAATTGCTATGGATGAAGCAAACTCTCAAGGACTACAACATCAATGTGAAGAATGTGCCACTCTATTGTGACAATGAGAGTGCCATCAAGATTGCTCATAACCCAGTTCAGCACTCGAAGACAAAGCACATTCAGATCCGTCATCATTTTCTTTGTGATCATGTGTTGAAGGGAGACATCTCCATCGAGCACGTGAAGACTAAAGAACAGCTAGCCAATATCTTCACAAAGCCCTTGGATGAGAAGAGATTTAGCAAGTTGCGGTGTGAGCTACATATCTTAGAATCTTCGAATGTCCTTTGAAAAGGACACACATCCTAACACTTATGCAAAATTGATGACTTAGATGTGCAACACACGAAGTAACGTTTTTCTTCAATCAATGAAGACCAACCCTCTAAGTGTGAAGAATTTGATTCTCAAAGCCCTACGATAATTGTACGCGGTGTCTGAAATCATCATTCTTATACGGTGGGTCACGCCACCAACAAAAGTTGAAAATATTCAATTTGAGTTTTCTTCATTTTGAAATTCCTCAGTTGTTCAAATTCTTCAACTTTGCAATGTCTTCACTGTTTCCGTCGTTTTTCTTCATTGGCTATATAAATATATGAGTTTATGTCCTCTACAGCATTCACTTATTGCTATTTCTTCAAGTTTTTTCTAAGTGAATGTGATCGGACCCTTCCCCCTCTATGCTAAACTCAACCCAGTCTGTTCACAGATTCCTCATGTCCGTTCTATTTGAAACCCGTTCATAATCTTCACTGTGTCCTTGTCAGCTGACAAATTTGTGAACGAAACATTAAAATTTTCATATCTGAATTTTCGGTTTTTGCCGCTCAAACCGTTCCACATTCCACGACAATACTTATCTATTCACCCATGATCTCCCACGTTCTCCACCTCACCGTACGTGGGTGACACATGTCACACAGATGAGAAAGGTCAGGGGCACGTTCGTCCATTTTCCTCGGACGAGCAGTTTTTCACCGTGGCTATATATACCCCTTCCCTTCCTCAGCCTGTTTTTACTCCGCTCGACTTCACTCCCTAGCTCGAGCTCTCAAAACCTAGCATCGTCGCTACTTCATCGTCGCCGGTGAGGAAGAGCTTCGCCACCTCGACCTCGTCGTTTTCGTACTCACACCGGCCGCTGATTCCTTCACTCCGCCACCGCCGTAGCCGTCTTCCTCTGCCAAGTTAGGGCGTGGAAGATCTAGACCGATGAACTTTCAATCCACATTCCTAGTTCGTCGTGTTCTTCATCAAGGGTAATTAAAAGTTACTTTTACTACCCTTATTGATTCCAGTGATTTCGTCAAAATCTTCAAAAGGTGTTTATTCTTTAATCTTCACACTCTAAACACCTCACACAAACATCTGTTCTTGATCTGTTTCCTAAGCCATGTTTTTTCTTCAAGACTCCTCAATTGTGTGGGTTTTCAATCTACACAACTCTGGAACCTAAGTCAAAGAACGCTTAGTGAAATTCCTCAAGACACATCTGGTCAAATTCCTCAAACTTGTTCTTTTTGCAAAAACTTCTAAGAACGCATATGACCTCTCCAAATTCTTCGCACCTATACTCTGTTCACAGGTACACATGTCTGCTGCTGAATCACTAGGTTCTCATCAACTTAACTCATTTGCAGCATTCCTCAAAGAAAAACCGCATACCTCTTTAGAGAACTCAACTGTTCAAAATCCTCAACTAAAGAAAATGGCTGATGGTAATAAACCTCAGAAGGGAGGAAATAAGTTGGAAGTCAACACTGCCCCCAAGACCTCCCTTGGCACCAGACCAAGTTGCTGATCCCTCAAGCATCAGACGAGGTGAGGAATTTCCTGCTAAATGGGCCAAGCGTCAAGCTAAGTTGGCCAAAGTAGCAAAAGAGGCAGTGAAGAAATTCAATGAAGACTCTCTTGCTGCTGCCACTGCTGAGGCCTCTGCTAGCAAGCCTAAGAAGGCTATGCCAAAGAAGCTCGCACATAAACCCGATACCTCTTCTTCAATGCCCTCACGGCCAAACTCTTCTGCTAAGCCCTCACAGCCAAATCCTCAAGCTGCCCCGGTTCCTCGAGTTCCAAAACCCTCAGCTCCTCCGGCAAAGTCCTCAGCACCTGTGCATCTCGCCTCATGCCAAAGGACCACAGGAAAATCCATTGCCTCAGGAGCCTCGGCAAGTTCTTCAGCTCCTCTGCATTCCTCAACTAGCCCCGCATTGCTGAAGACCAAGGCCACTGCTGGACGAGGCACTAGACCCAGTCCTCAAAAGAAGCAGGTCACCTTTCAAGTATCGTCCTCTGATGACGAAGCTGATGATGATGAACTCGCGGAAATCATCAGAGACAGAGAGCAGAGGGCCACTAGAGCCAAAGGAAGTGAAGTTCCTCCCCTACTGGACCCAAAGTTGATCCTTGAATACATTGATCTCTGGCACAAAGACCCCAACACTCCTATGCCAGACTTCATGCTGACTCCTGGCCAAAATCACATGCTGACCGCCTTCATAGGCGAAGAAAAATGGAAGTTTGAGAAGGCCATGCAGCTGAAGAAAGCTTAATACAAGAAGGAGCGACTTCTGAAAAAGAACATTGTGAAAATGTCCACTGATGAACTCATTGCTGCTCAGACGGAGATCAAAAACCTCAATGATGAAAACATCAGTTGCGCCTGAGGAAACTGAACCTATTTCCTCTGCTCCTCCTGCACCAACAATAAGCACAGTTCTTGCTTCTGCATCAGAAGCGAAGAAAACCAAAGCTGCGGAGCGAGCAGCGGTGAAGAAAAGGAAAGCACCTACTTCATCTCAGTCTTCAGCACCAAAGAAGATGAAGAAATTGACAAGCTCTTTTGAGAATCTGATTGATGCTATTCCGGTTTCAATCATGCCATCAAAGGAACTCGTTCCTTTTGGTGAAGACTATGTGATCCCAAGCGGATCGGATGAAGATGTTCCTTCTGCCGCTTCTACAGAGCATATGGACGAAGAAATTTAAGCGGATGATATCCCTTCAACTCCAATCATCTCATCGCCTATGCCTCAGTTCACAGCTGAAGAGGCAGGCGTCGAAGAATTAAATGAAGAAGATGAAGATGTGGGTATTGGGTGCTCCACTCCAGTGCTGAATGATGACTATTGGGATAATCAGCACCCCAACTCTCCGCTCTTCACCCCACTAAAACAAATCCCTCAGTCCCCTGTGCACTCTGAAGTTCTTATGGGCTCTGAAGAACCTTGTCTCCCTGAAGCAATTCCAGCCACTAGTGCTGATGAAAATGCTATTGAAGCAATTCCAGCCACTAGTGCCAATGAAAATATTGATGAGGAAATGAAGAACCAGGCTGCAACTGAAACTGAAACTAAAATACCTCAGCTCGTGGTTCCGGAGAACGTGATTCCTGAGGCTGTGATGACCTTGACTGACACTCCTCAGCTGAAGCTGAAGAATCCCTTCTCCAAGAAGCAAAAATTCAAGGCTGTTGACTTCTTCCATGAGCATGTATTCTTCACAGATTACAACCCATATGACTCTGCTCGTCTTAGAAGGAAGCGTTTCTGGATTGCCAGCCAAGCCAACTTTTATTCTTCACTACTTTTCGATAAGGACAAAGTATTTGATCATGCAAATATTCCTCATGTGGACATGGAATCACTACCTTGCTTCATGCCAGTCCTTAGCGTTCTTCACAATGTTGGACTTCTCAACTTCTGCACCGATATATGTGATTGGAATGAAGAACTAATTCTTTAGTTCTATGCAACGCTGCACATCACAGGAAATGCTGAAGATGTCAACTCTTGGGTATTGGACTGGATGACATAGAATACTCACTTCAAAGCACCGGCCTCTGAATTGCTTCATGCCCTGCCTGTCAGTCCACCCCTTGAAGGTGCACATTGTATATATCATGAACTTGAACTTACTGACCACTATATGCAAGTGTCGATGAAGCCGCTGAAGCCCGGTCAAGCCTCAAGAACCAAATTCCACGTGAAGGAATTGTTGTATGTGCCACGGACTGTATATCGCATCTTGACCAAGACTTTGAGTCCAATCAAGGGCCACGACTCTAATGAAGAAGAGGTCGTTGGTATCATGAAGAATCTGCTATTCAACCTCATTCATGGCATTCCTATCAACTACCATGATTTCTTCATGAGGACTCTGGCAAATGCAGCTTTGTCCCCTTTTGAGTTGAAGCCTTACGCTCCCGGGATTATGAGATTCCTCAGATCAAGGTCTTCAATCAACTACAAGGCTGATTTGCAGAATCACGTCAGTTACTTGCCCCCAATAGAAGTCCTCAAGCGGACATTTTCCTCAGCTGATGAAAAGGGCAAGGCTACTGCTATTATTGATGAAGGCATTTGTCCATTGGATGGTCAGTTACGCAAAGCTGCATCTTATTCCACCAATGATGACTCTGCCACTCATGACACTGCGGCCAATGCCTCAAAGCAAAATCCTCAAGGCACAACTCCAAGGGTGATGACTGATCGTGAGCTTCTCCTCAGTCTTCACCAGAAGGTCGATCGCAACCACAAATGGGTTAAGCGTCAGTTTGGTTCTATTCTTCACAACATGACTGCTACACACAATGCAGTGAAGAAGAACCACTTCTACCTCCATGAAGTATTCAATCGCACCAAGGTTGTTCTGTCTCATCTCTATGGTGAAGAAGATCTGAAGCAAATGGGTTTCAAGCAGGACTTTGAATGGTCTCTGTTGGTGTCAAAACCGGCGGATCTCGGGTAGGGGGTCCCGAACTGTCCGTCTAAGGTCGATGGTAACAGGAGACAGGGGACACGATGTTTACCCAGGTTCGGGCCCTCTCTATGGAGGTAATACCCTACTTCCTGCTTGATTGATCTTGATGAATATGAGTATTACAAGAGTTAATCTACCACGAGATCGAGATGGCTAAACCCTAAAAGCCTAGCCTGTATGACTATGGTAATGACTGTCCTCCTAATCTATCGACTAGCCTGGCCTTGGCTTATATAATGCACCAGAGGCCTAGGATAACAAGAGTCCTAGCCGAATACGTTGGTGGAGAGGAGTCCTTGTCTTGATCACCAAGTCTTGTGGAATACTCCTTATATGCGGCATGGGCTGCCCGAAGTGGCCCATGAGTGAACCGCCATGGGGGTCCTTGGCCCGATCCACCTGGTTGGGAGACGATGTGGTGAGTACCCCCTAGTCCAAGACACCGTCAGTAGCCCCCTGAACCAGTATTCAAGTTGGGGATGCTCCTCGATCCTTCCGAATTGTTCTTCATCTTCGGTCATCGGTCTTGAAAATTGGTTCAACAAATCTTCTCGTCTTCGATCTTGAGGATCACCGAAGTGAATCCGAAGGGTTTACACATCGGGTATCCGAGGAGCCCCTTTAAGTTCTCGGCCTTTATCAATGCCTTAGGATTATTTTTTACGCCACACCTCGGGTTTGAAGTTGTTCCCATGCGACGGTGTCCTCTTGCATCTAAGCTCCAACGCCGGACTGCATTCGAGATATCTTTTGCAGCCAAGCGCCAATGTCGGACTATATTCGAGCTCCAATGTCGGACTATATCCGAGGTGTCATAGATCACCTTGGCTTGAAAAAGTTTAAAGGAGGTTATCCGAGTTTAACGCTGAAAAGTTCTCTATGGAATGAGACATTCGAAACTAGGCTTTATGCCGGACCACTTCCGAGCTCCAATGATGGTCAACATCCGAGGTGTCGTAAACTACCTCGGTCTTTTAAAAGATTGAACGAATTCATACGAGCTTAATGCCGGAAATGCCCTCTATGGAGCCAGCCACTGGCACCCGAGCTTTATGCCGGACTGCTTCCGAGGTGGTGCACCACCCCGATCGTGGGCTGATTTTTGTGAATATTTTTGATTGGTGCAATTTACTCTCTGCCGAGATATATAGCCAGTATATGTATATCCAGTAGCCCTCAAGGTGTGTGTTGGTCTAAACCCGAGGTGCACCTGAAGGAAAACATAAAATTGATGATCCTTGTAGCCCCTGGGACTCAGGTTGATTTGTGAAATCGGCGTGAGGATCAACTCCTAGCTCGGCAGCATACGTAGGAATAGAAACGCAGTGTAATATATTAGAGATAATAGTGATCGGCGAACGGGCCCTTGAGAGAGGGTTTTGAGAAGTTGCCGCAATATATCAGCTTGATGCCAGATAGGTCCAGATGGTACCTATTGTTGTCCGAAGACGCGTTTGCCCATAGTTCGGTCAAGCCGAACACTAAGCACTTTGAATTTTCTGCACTGAACAGGCAACACAGTAGCCCCCGAGACACTGGTCGGGTGGCAACACCAGATCAGAGGATCGATGTGCCCCTTTAATATTTATAAATAATGAGCGCAAAGCCCAGTAGCCCTCGAGCCTTAATGTGGGCACGGGTGGCCGAATTAAGGATTGGTATCCGTGTGAAAAAAAATTGTTGTGTTTAACACAAACTTCTCGAAAAGAGAATAAAGATATCTTAAAGGAGCTAGAGCCAGCGAAAGCTGGGCTCGCCAAGGTTGGCCCCAAGGGGCTTAATAGATAGGAAATCGATGCCACTTGGGATTTAGGAGAGCTTTATGTAAGTTGCTCACTTGGTATTTAAAAGATGAGCTGCAATAAATTGACTTTACTCACAATTTATGATCCTATGTATCCAAGTATTTTACATCATTAATGCTCGGATCCGCATTGTACAAAAATTTGTTGACCGACCATCGGCTTCCACCTCCTCGGCCAGCAGCCGGGGAGTGTTTGTCCATCTTTATAAAGCCTTCATGAGAGCAAAGATTTACGACAAACAAGGCAATCCGGTCATACGGTTTGATAAACAAAGGTACGCGGAGAGATATGTTATATTAAGAAACATCTTCCAAGGAAAATAGTCCCACTATCGGTTCCTTTCTTTGGGCCGTCATGCTTATCATGATCATGAAACCTCACCTCCGGTCAATGTGGGAGGAAAATATTGAGGATTTAGTTCGGGGAAAGTTCCCAAACTCTATGGTATTAATGAACCAAATTTTTCACTTCCCTCATTGCCGACCAATGTGATCCTTTAAGATCGCTAGCTTTCGGCTTCACCCTATCTGAGGTACTAACTCAGATGACCCGGTAGTAACAATCACAGAGGTGCTCCCTTTACCGCCTAGCCGAGCAATCGGGAACATAGGGGTAAGCACAGGAGCCAGCAACCCAGCTTGGCAAAAATCTTAAGTCAAATTGATGCATATTTATGGCTTTATAACGATGATTATGGAAGGCAACCCTTGTATATTAAATACAAATGACGATGATATGTTAATTTTGACTCTGTTGCGATCGTTTATCAGTTGAAAGTGGCCCATCGTCGGCTTCTACCCCTTTGTAAATACTACACAGGGTGTCTCCACAATAACAAGACAACCCTTAGCCGACGTCTCGGTGCCCGAAGGCGGTTGTGTTAGCAGAAACGAGGCAATTAGATATGCGAGATTTATAACTTTCACTTAGTCATAGGAGCTTTAAACTGGGGAAGCTGGCTACGAGCCCCCGGTTAGTGTTCGGCGACAGCCAGAAACGAGGCAATCAGATATGCGAGATTTATAACTTTCACTTAGTCATAGGAGCTTTAAACTGGGGAAGCTGGCTACGAGCCCCCGGTTAGTGTTCAGCGACAGCCGAGGTCAAGTCGTAAACACTTCGGCCAATGTTATGAACGGCCAGTCATTTAACATAGTCATCGGATCGCTGACTAGTTTACGCTTATTGTGACAGTCAGTTTTAGGCTTTCTCCACTAAGGTGCTTAACCATGCGAGCTGGAACTACAATCGAGGTGGTTCTCCCTTTGCACACCTAGCCGAACAAAGACAAACGTAGGAGGCAAGCACAGGAGCCAAGCAACCCAACTATTTGACCGAAGACACAATTTGAAACCGATGCATATATAGTAATATCCGAGAATGTTTTTGCCGAATCTCTAAAGGTGTCCGATGTTGCACTGCGAGACTTATGCTGGAAACACACAAATAGTTTATAAGTGCCATAAGCTTGGAAAACCAAAAAATGTCAGTAAAAACTTGACGTCCGAACAAGATCAAGTGTTCGGTGCAAATCCGAAAATTGGAAGAAAAAAAAGTGTGCTTCTATCGTGCTTTAACATGCCACATCCGATCTCGAGACTTCACGCCGGTCCGCCTATGGCTTCAAGATCCTTATCCCAAAGGCGGAGTACTTCTCCGAGGTTAGTTTAGAAAAAGACTTTGCAATGACCAAGAAGAAAACATATAAATTTTAAGAGCCCCCAAGTGACTTGGGTAAGAGAATTTTATGTATAATGATTGTATGTACCAAAGTATTTATATCAAATCTGTGTTCACCCGAACTTTAAACACGTCTTAACCGACCGTTGGCTTCTCCCTCTGGTCAAGGGCCGAAAAGTGTTATGTACGCCACCTGTCGAGAATATCGAGATGTTTCCGATAACCAGGCAATCAGGCCATAAGGCTGTAACAGACAAAGCGCGCCCAGGGAACTTATGCTATATTACTAACGAAGTGTAAGAAGCATCTTCGAAGAAAATAGTACCCCCACCGATACCTTTCTTTGGTTGCTCATTGTTACTATGAGACTTGTGCAACAGATTTTTTGTACTCATGAGTTCCGTTGTGTGCCGACCATAATTGAAAACAATAAGAGCGCTAGCTTTCGGCTTCACCCAGTCTGAGATACTAACTCGGATGACCCGGTAGTAACAATCACAGAGGTGCTCCCTTTACCGCCTAGCCGAACAATCGGGAACGTAGGGGTAAGCACAAGAGCCAGGCAACCCAGCTTGCGAAACACTTAAGTCAACATGGTGCATATTGTGGCGTAATACACGGACAAGGAACGAAGCCGTACAAGTATAATTATATGCAAGAGGAGAGGCTTCATAAAGGAATCCCCTAAATAAACGGGGTATTTGAATTTGTGTGTCACAAACAAAGTTTTGACAAGGAATTTTGTCACAAACAACTTTTGCCAAAAATTATAATGCTTGGTCGAACCGAACAAAATTTAAAACTGAAAGTTTTTTAGCATGAAAGTGACTTAGCTGGTTAATGTGCTCGGTGTTGATGACGCGATTCGGGCTTGTGGCGGGAGGAAGACGCCCATTGATCTGTGACAGATCCAGCAAGGTTCGCAGTCCTCGGCATGGCCGAGGTCCCAACCTCCAAGCCCGAGGTGTCCGAGCAAGGAGTTCAGCACTCCGAGGTAGTGACATGGCTCGGCCAATGCATGCCGGCAGAGTGACGCCGAAGTCCCCGGCGTGGGTTAATGAAGTGATGACGAAGCCCCCGGTCCAACCGAGGTGACAGCGATGCCCGAACCGGATCATTTACCTGTGCACAAAAGATAGTGCAAGCCAGAGATAGAAGTAATAAAAAAGGTTGCATGATTAATAATTCATGCAAAGTGAGTAATAAAAGAAATATGGCCCATGCGCCAAACACCCGATGAGGTAGGACCCTCTTGATGATGCCGAAGTCCCCAAGGCAACCGAACATGTCGATATGGCAATTCAACCAATAAGATGATCATGCGAGCTGATTTATGCCAATTGAGACGATGACGTTGGCTTGCCGAAGTAACCGCGTGACTACACATATAAAATCCTTGCGTAATTGCTTTTCGCAAAAATAATTTATTTAAAGATATGTGGCCTGGCGCCGAAGTCAATATCGATGCAGGGCGTCGGCATGATGCGGTAAAGGCGTGGCAAAGCTGAATTAGCAGGTCGGTCCGAGCTCCGGATGCGGCGTTCGCCGAACTATGTATGGAAACTGACCGAACCACCACGCGACCGTCGCTAATGCAGCCACCATTTGATAGACCTGTGTATAGATGATGAAACAAACCAGAGTAATAATTCCTTGGAAAATATAAACTCAAACAAACAAAAATTGCTAGGATTAATAGCACCTGGTTTATTTGTTGTAGCAGTCCGAAGAAAGCTTACTCCCAAAACTGGGACTCGATCCGCATACCCATTGCCTGATGGGTGATGAAGCGACGGCATGGTGATGCTGGCAAAGATTGTCTCGCCGAGGCAAAGCCCCCGGTCCAGCTAACGTATCGAAGTTGGTCGGCTGGTGACGCCGAAGTCTCCGGAGTAGGTTGATGAAGAAATAGCGGAGCCCCCGGTCCAGCCAAGGTGTTGAAGTAGGTCGGCGTGATGGACATCGGCTTGAAGAAGCAACATTGCGGCCATGCCGATGCAGGTCGTAGCTCGTGACATGGTCAATGCCGGCTTGATGAAGTGACCGTGCGGCGATGCCGGTGTGCCCGCTCCGTGTAGTCTGTGGGGCAGCGATGTTGGTGATGATTTATCCTGCGCGATGCTGAACTCTTGTTCGGCTCGCAGAGATGATCTGAAGAAGTTGATCTCATCTCAACAAAGCGACGACGTGTCTAGCGCAGGTCGGCAGCCGTAGAGCAACGTTGTCGAGCTGGTTTGACACCGGCGCGATGATGAAGATCATATTGGAAAAGACTTTAAATTTAGCGGGATGTGTTTGGGAACAAAACACAATACCCCATACAAAACTTCCTTCAAAAAGGATGTGCGAAATCCCGTTCATAAAAAAGATGAACTCGGGTCGGATTCGTTCTCGTGCAGAAAACAAATCTGAAAAGTGATGCACTAATCGGCAGATTCCCGAAGTTCCGACGGTCGGATCAAGCTAAAATTTTAAGCGACCGTAGATATGGGAATTCTGCAGTAGATGAACGGTTGGATCTTCCAAAGGACCTCCGAACTGGGCTCTGGTGATCACGCCCTAAACTCATCCAGATTTCCGTCCAGATTTGACACGGCTCCGGTACATCGTAGATCACTAGAGATTCCTCCATCGGAACTCGATGAAATTTTCCAGGGTTGTTGTAGACTCAATTCTGCACAATTCCACCGAAGCAACCATTAAAACGACACTCGAGGAGGCGGTGGCGGCGGATACAAGTTCGCTGTCCAGAAAACAGCACGGTCGTCCGAGGGCAATGTTGACGTTGAGCCCCCGAGCTCCATGGATGATTCCTCCATGATCATGATACAGATCGGAGTTGATGTTGATGAAGACCCTCATCTGAAGATGACGATCAAAGATAGGGCGTAGTGCTCGGTCAAGCCAAGGTGACTAGTCGAGCCGACGACGAAGATGCCGATGTCGCAGTTGATCTGCAGTCGAGCCATTGATCCTTTGCCGATTACACAGTGAAACTCTTAATGAAAGCACCAATGTCGGTGTCAAAACCGGCGGATCTCGGATAGGGGGTCCCGAACTGTGCATCTAAGGTCGATGGTAACAGGAGACAGGGGACACGATGTTTACCCAGGTTCGGGCCCTCTCTACGGAGGTAATACCCTACTTCCTGCTTGATTGATCTTGATGAATATGAGTATTACAATAGTTGATCTACCATGAGATCAAGATGGCTAAACCCTAAAAGCCTAGCCTGTATGACTATGGTAATGATTGTCCTCATAATCCATCGACTAGCCTAGCCTTGGCTTATATAATGCACCAGAGGCCTAGAATAACAAGAGTCCTAGCCGAATATGTTGGTGGAGAGGAGTCCTTGTCTTGATCACCAAGTCTTGTGGAATACTCCTTGTATGCGGTATGGGCTGCCCGAAGTGGCCCATGAGTGAGCCGCCATGGGGGTCCTTGACCCGATTCACCTAGTCGGGAGACGATGTGGTGAGTACCCCCTAGTCCAGGACACCGTCAGTCTCAACCACCAGCGAAGAAATTCAAGAAAACCAAAGTTCCTTCCTTGGTAGCCAGCTCATATTCTTCATCGCGCGTGACTGGTGAGCATGAAGATTTGGAAGACAATGTGGCAGGCCCTACCTCAACAACCGACCCCAACAATGCTGGCGCTCCTTCATCGACTCAGTGATGATATTCTTCAGGGGCGTTAGTCCTCACTGTTCATCCCTTTTAGTCATTCGATGGCAAAGGGGGAGAAATTTGAGTTAGTCTTCAACCAGGTCTCTATATATGGGCGTTTTTTCTAAGTTACAACTCCCGTTCTTCTGAAGATTTATTGGATTGAGTTGTAAACTTAAACCCGACGGTGGTCTGATATTGTTGCAATGTTCTTCTGCATGGTATTTCCTCATATATGTTAATGCACGCATGTGAGTCACACCAGTCACCATATTTCATCATGCATTTCAAATTCTTCATATCATATGTTAAAATGCGTGTATGAATTACAAGATATAGGGGGAGATCTCCATGATTCAACTCTTCAAATGTGCATTGCTTCAAAAGCAAATTCCTCACTATGCACATCTTCAGGGGGAGTTCTTCTATATTTTGCAATCAAATTACTCAATATCAGTATTTACACTTCATATGTTTATCCCCGTTGAAAACTTAACCTATATTGTCATCAATCACCAAAAAGGGGGAGATTGTAAGTGCATCTAGTGCCTCTTAGTGATTTTGATGTATTGAACACTTATAGGTTAAGGGACTAATGCGTTTGTGAGTGTACACAGGTCTATAAGTCTATGAGGAGTTTGATATTTACAGAGAAAGTCAACCCCTAAAAAAGAATGTCTTCGACTGAAGACTTTGGATTTCTGAAGACTTTTTGAAGACTTTGAAAGTGAAGAAATTGGTGTGACCGTGAATACTTGTTATTCATACGAGGAACATGAAGTGTGAAGACTTTTGTTTTCGTAGTTTCATTTTCTCTTTCGTGAGTCATAGGAAACACCGTACTGTTAAAGGGGGTTGATACGTCCATTTTGCATCATGCTTTTATAACAATATTTATTGCATTATGGGCTGTTATTACACATTATGTCACAATACTTATGCCTATTCTCTCTTATTTTACAAGGTTTACATAAAGAGGGAGAATGCCGGCAGCTGGGATTCTGGCTGGAAAAGGAGCAAATATTAGAGACCTATTATGCGTAGCTCCAAAAGTCCTGAAACTTCACGGATGATGTTTTCCAAATATATAAAAACATTGAGCACAAGAACTTCACCAGGGGGGGCACACCCTGCCCACGAGGGTGGGGGCGCGCCCTACCCCCTGGGCGCGCCCCCTACCTCGTGGGCCCCCTGGTGGCCCTCTGGTGACCATCTTCTACTATATGGACTCTTTCGATGGGAAAAAAAATCATAATCCACCTTCTCGGACAAAACTCCGCCGCCACGAGGCGGAACCTTGGCGGAGCCAATCCAGGGTTCTGGCGGGGCTGTTCTGCCGGGGAAACTTCCCTCCCGGAGGGGGAAATCATCGCCATCGTCATCACCAACGCTCCTGTCATCGGGAGAGGGCAATCTCCATCAACATCTTCATCAACACCATCTCATCTCAAAACCCTAGTTCATCTCTTGTATCCAATTCTTGTCTCCAAGTCCGGGATTGGTGCTAGTAGGTTGCTAGTAGTGTTAATTACTCCTTGTAGTTGATGCTAGTTGGTTTAATTGGTGGAAGATCATATGTTCAGATCCTATATGCATATTAACACCCCTCTGATTATGAACATGTTTATGCTTTGTGAGTAGTTACTTTTGTTCCTGAGGACATGGGAGAAGTCTTGCTATTAGTAGTCATGTGAATTTGGTATTCGTTCGATATTTTGATGAGATGTATGTTGTCTCTCCTCTAGTGGTGTTATGTGAACGTCGACTACATAACACTTCACCATTGTTTGGGCCTAGAGGAAGGCATTGGGAAGTAATAAGTAGATGATGGGTTGCTAGAGTGACAGAAGCTTAAACCCTAGTTTATGTGTTGCTTCATAAGGGGCAGATTTGGATCCATATGGTTCATGCTATGGTTAGGTTTACCTTAATACTTTTGTTGTATTTGCGGATGCTTGCAATAGAGGTTAATCATAAGTGGGATGTTTGTCCAAGTAAGGGAAGTACCCAAGCACCGGTCCACCCGCATACCAAATTATCAAAGTACCGAACGCGAATCATATGAGCATGATGAAAACTAGCTTGACGATATTCCCATGTGTCCTCGGGAGCGCTTTACATCACATAAGAGTTTGTCCAGGCTTGTCCTTTGCTACAAAAAGGATTGTGCCACCTTGCTGCACCTTATTAACTTTTGTTACTTGTTGCTCGTTACAAATTATCCTATCACAAAACTATCTGTTACCACTTATTTTAGAACTTGCAGAGAATACCTTGCTGGAAACCGCTTATCATTTCCTTCTGCTCCTCGTTGGGTTCGACACTCTTACTTATCGAAAGGACTACGATAGATCCCCTATACTTGTGGGTTATCAAGACTCTTTTCTGGCACCGTTGCCGGGGAGTGAAGCGCCTTTGGTAGGTGGAATTTGGTAAGGAAAATTTTATATAGTGTGCTGAAATTTACTGTCACTTGTTACTATGGAAAGTAATCCTCTGAGCGGCTTGTTTGGGGTATCTTCACCCCGACCAGTAGAGCAAAGAGTTGCTCCTCAACCTACTGAACCTACTAAAAATGAAAATGCTTGCTTTGAAATTCCTTTGGGTATGGTAGAAAAACTGCTAGCTAATCCTTTTTTAGGAGATGGAACAAAACATCCTGATGAACATCTAATATATGTGGATGAAGTTTGTGGATTATTTAAGCTTGCAGGTGTACCCGGAGATGTTAGGTCTTCCCTTTATCTTTGAGGGGAGATGCATCAACATGGTATAGGCTATGTGACGATAGGGAGTCTTGGAACTACAAATGATTGAAATTGGAATTTCATCAAAAGTTTTATCCTATGCATCTTGTTCATCGTGATCGCAATTATATATATATATATATATATTGGCCTCGCGAAGGAGAAAGCATCGCTCAAGATTGGGGGAGGCTTAAATCAATGTTATATTCATGCCCCAATCATGAGCTCTCAAGAGAAATGATTATTCAAATTTTTTATGCTCGGCTTTCTGATAACAATCGCACCATGCTTGATACTTCTTGTGCTGGCTCTTTTATGATGAAGACTATTGAATTCAAATGGGATTTATTGGAAAGAACTGAACGCAACTCCAAAGATTGGGACCTCGACAATGGTAACGAGTCAGGTATGACACCTAGTTTTGATTGTGTTAAATATTTTATGGATACTGATATTTTTCGTAAATTTAGCACTAAATATGGACTTGACTCTGAGATAGTAGCTTCTTTCTGTGAATCTTTTGCTGCTTATGTTGATCTCCCCAAGGAGAAGTGGTTTAAATATCATCCTCCCATAGAAGTAAAAGTAGCTGCACCTATTAAAGTTGAAGAAAAGACATTACTTATAATGATCCTATTGTTCCTACTTCTTATGTTGAGAAACCACCTTTCCCTGTTAGGATAAAGGATCGTGCTAAAGCTTCAACTGTGGTTCGTAAAAGCAATATTAAAACATATACACCTCCTGAGCAAGTTAAAGTTGAACCTAATATTGCTATCATTAAAGATCTCTTGTCTGATAATATAGATGGGCATGTTATTTATTTCTGTGATGAAACTGCTAGAATTGCTAAACCCCGCGATACAGATAAACCTAGACCTGTGATAGGCATGCCTGTTATTTCTGTTAAAATAGGAGATCATTGTTATCATGGCTTATGTGATATGGGTGCTAGTGCTAGTGCAATACCTATTGACTTATACAACGAAATTATGCATGACATTGCACCTATTGAGTTAGAAGATATTGATGTCACAATTAAACTTGCTAATAGAGATACTATTTCACCAATGGGAATTGTTAGAGATGTTGAAGTATTGTGTGGGAAAACTAAATATCCTGCTGATTTTCTTGTTCTTGGTTCCCTACAAGATAGCTTATGTCCCATTATATTTGGTAGACCCTTCTTAAATACTGTTAATGCTACCATAGATTGTAAAAGAGATGTTGTTACTGTCGGTTTAGATGATATGACTCATGAATTTAATTTTTCTAAATTTAGTAGACAACATCGTGAAGAAGAATTACCTAGTAAAGATGAAATTATTGGTCTTGCCTCTATTGTCGTACCTCCTAGTGATCCTTTAGAACAATATTAGCTAGACCATGAAAATGATATGTTTATGAATGAACGAAGGGAATTAGATGAAGTATTCTTTAAACAGGAACCTATTTTGAAACATAATTTAGCTGTTGAAATCCTAGGAGATCCTCCTCCACCCAAGGGTGATCCCGTGTTTGAGCTTAAACCTTTACCAGATACTCTTAAATATGCTTATCTTGATGAGAAAAAGATATACCCTGTTATTATTAGTGCTAACCTTTCAGAACATGAAGAAGAGAGATTATTGAAAATTCTGAAGAAGCACTGTGCTGCTATTGGGTATACTCTTGATGATCTTAAGGGCATTAGTCCCACTCTATGCCAACATAAAATTAATTTGGAAGAAGATGCTAAACCAGTCCGTGATCATCAACGCCGACTGAATCCTAAAACGAAAGAAGTGGTAAGAAAGGAGATACTAAAGCTCCTTGAGGCAGGTATAATTTACCCCGTTGCTGATAGTAAGTGGGTAAGTCCTGTCCATTGTGTCCCTAAGGAGGGAGGTATTAGTGTTGTTCCTAATGATAAAGATGAATTGATTCCTCAAAGAATTATTATTGGTTATAGGATGGTAATTGATTTCCGCAAATTAAATAAGGCTACTAAAAAGGATCATTACCCCTTACCTTTTATCGATCAAATGCTAGAAAGATTATCCAAACATACACAACTTTGCTTTCTAGATGGTTATACTGGTTTCTCTCAAATACCTGTGTCAGCCAAAGATCAATCAAAGACTACTTTTACATGCCCTTTTGGTACTTTTGCTTATAGACGTATGCCTTTTGGTTTATGTAATGAACCTGCTACCTTTCAAAGATGCATGATGGCTATATTCTCTGACTTTTGTGAAAAGATTTGTGAGGTTTTCATGGACGACTTTTCCGTCTATGGATCTTCTTTTGATGATTGCTTGAGAAACCTTGATCGAGTTTTGCAGAGATGTGAAGAAACTAATCTTGTCTTGAATTGGGAAAAGTGCCACTTTATGGTCAATGAAGATATTGTCTTGGGGCATAAAGTTTCTGAAAGAGGTATTGAAGTTGATAAAGCCAAGGTTGGTGCTATTGAAAAGATGCCATGTCCCAAGGACATCAAAGGTATAGGAAGTTTCCTTGGTCAGGCTGGGTTTTATAGGAGGTTCATTAAGGACTTCTCAAAAATTTCTCGGCCCCTGACTAATTTATTACAAAAAGATATACCATTTGTCTTTGATGATGATTGTGTAGAAGCATTTGAAATACTTAAGAAAGCATTGATCTCTGCACCTATTGTTCAGCCACCTGATTGGAATTTACCCTTTGAAATTATGTGTGATGCTAGTGATTATGTTGTAGGTTTTGTTCTAGGACAAAGAGTTGATAAGAAACTAAATGTTATTCAATATTCTAGTAAAACTCAAGACAATGCTCAAAGAAATTATGCTACTACTGAAAAAGAATTCTTAGAAGTTGTATTTGCTTGTGATAAGTTTAGACCCTATATTGTTGATTCTTAAGTAAGTATTCACACTGATCATGCTGCTATTAAATATCTTATGGAAAAGAAAGATGCTAAACCTAGACTTATTAGATGGGTTCTCTTGCTTCAAGAATTTGATTTACATATTGTTGATAGAAAAGGAGCTGAGAACCCCATTGCAGACAACTTGTCTAGGTTAGAAAATGTGCTTGATGACCCACTACCTATTGATGATAGCTTTCCTGATGAGCAATTAAATGTCATAAATGCTTCTCATACTGCTCCATGGTATGCCGATTATGCTAATTACATTGTTGCTAAGTTTATACCACCTAGTTTCACATACCAGCAAAAGAAAAGGTTCTTTTATGATTTGAGGCATTACTTTTGGGATGACCCACATCTTTATAAAGAAGGAGTAGATGGTGTTATTAGACGTTGTGTACTTGATCTTGAACAGGAACAGATCCTACGCAAGTGTCACTCCGAAGGTTATGGAGGGCACCATGCTGGAGATAGAACTGCACATAAGGTACTACAATCTGGTTTTTATTGGCCTACTCTCTTCAAGGATGCCCGTAAGTTTGTCTTATCTTGTGATGAATGTCAAAGAATTGGTAATATTAGTAGACATCAAGAAATGCCTATGAAGTATTCACTTGTTATCGAACCATTTGATGTTTGGGGCTTTGACTATATGGGACCTTTCCCTTCCTCTAATGGTTATACACATATTTTAGTTGTTGTTGATTACGTTACTAAGTGGGTAGAAGCTATTCCAACTAGTAGTGCTGATCATAACACTTCTATTAAAATTCTTAAAGAAGTTATCTTTCCAAGGTTTGGAGTCCCTAGATATTTAATGACTGATGGTGGTTCACATTTTATTCATGGTGCTTTCCGTAAAATGCTTGCTAAATATGATGTTAATCATAGAATTGCATCTCCTTATCATCCTCAGTCTAGTGGTCAAGTAGAATTGAGTAATAGAGAACTCAAATTAATTTTGCAAAAGACTGTTAATAGGTATAGAAAGAATTGGTCCAAGAAACTTGATGATGCATTATGGGCCTATAGAACTGCATATAAAAATCCTATGGGTATGTCTCCGTATAAAATGGTCTATGGAAAAGCATGTCACTTACCTCTCGAACTAGAACACAAGGCTTATTGGGCTATTAAAGAACTAAATTATGATTTTAAACTTGCTGGTGAGAAGAGGTTATTTGATATTAACTCACTTGATGAATGGAGAACCCAAGCCTACGAAAATGCCAAGTTGTTTAAAGAAGAGGTTAAAAGGTGGCATGATAAAAGAATACAAAAGCGTGAGTTTAATGTAGGTGATTATGTATTGCTATACAACTCTCGTTTAAGATTTTTTGCAGGAAAACTTCTCTCTAAATGGGAAGGTCCCTACGTTATCGAGGAGGTCTACCGTTCCGGTGCCATAAAAATCAACAACTTCGAAGGCACAAATCCGAAGGTAGTAAATGGTCAAAGAATCAAACATTATATCTCAGGTAATCCCATAAATGTTGAAAACAATGTTATTGAAACCATAACCCCGGAGGAGTACATAAAGGACACTTTCCGGAACGTTTCAGACTCCGAAAAGGAATAGGTATGTGGTACGGTAAGTGAACCGACTCCAAAATAGTTTTTAAGGCAATATTTCTTCGTTTTGGAATATTTAGAAAAATAGAAAAATAAGCAGCAGTCCAGAAAGGACACGAGGGCCCCACGAGGGTGGAGGGCGCGCCCTACCCCCTGGGCGCGCCCCCCTACCTCGTGGGCACCTCGTGTGCTCTCCGAACTCCGTTTTCTTACAGAACACGTAATTTGGTCGGTAAAAATTCATTATATAACCTCCCGGGGGTTTTGACTCCCGTATCACGCAAAAATCTCATGTTTGTGTTTCGAGCTATTGTTGCTGCAGATTAGAGTAGGATGTCTTCGCAAGAGTCAGTCTGGGAGAGCCGGGTGTCTCATCCGGCACTGGGATCAACGACAAACAATCATGTTGACCCCTTTGGACCAGCAACGGAGGAAGAGATGGAGGCTGACTTGATGAGGATAGATGCCATGGAGGATCAAGAAGTCACTTCCCGCCTCCAAGCTGGATTCACAATCGGAGAACTGTAGAGCTCAGCTATTCCAAACTCGGTTATCCCTTCCAATGTTAGATTTCTTTCTTATGAGAATATGAAAAGGAGTGTCATTGGTTCTCCCGCACCTATGCAGCACCCTTGGGTGCAGGGAGCTTTGGCTGTTACAGGAAAACTCCGAAAGGAAATAATGGATCTCAAGCATCAAGTCAACAAGCTTGAGGAGGAGAATCGTATTTTGAAGGGCATCATCGCCAAGGACATCACATCACCATCCCCGAAAAGAGAGACATAATCACATGGGTATGGGCACTCCACTTGGCAACCGCCATGCTTGGGGGAGTGCCCCGGTATCGTATCACCATCATTTTTATCTTTACCATTTTTCTTAGTTCGATCCTCTTGGTAATATTTTGATCTAGTAGAATAAAAGTTCTTAGTATGATCTAGTTGTGAGTTTTGCTTTATTATCCTTCTATGTAATTGAGTCCGTGAGCTATATAATAAAGGTTAGTGTTGAGTCAAGGGCTTGATTATTTTGCCATGATCCTAAGTGAATAAAGGAAAAGAGAAAGAAATAAAAAGAAACAAAGAGATCATGTGACTCTTATGGAGAGTAATGAGCTCACATAGAAAGAGTATGATGAATAAAAGTTATTGAGGGTTGACAAACATAGTTTTGGTCATCATTGCAATTAATAGGAAGTAATAAAGGAAGAGAGGTCTTCACATATAAATATACTATCTTGGACATCTTTTATGATTGTGAGCACTCATTAAAATATGACATGCTAAAGAGTTGACATTGGACAAGGAAGACAACATAATGGGTTATGTTTTCTTACATCTGAGATAAATTATATTGTCTTGGATCCTCCAACATGTTGAGCTTGCCTTTCTCCCTCATGCTAGCCAAATTCATTGCACCAAGTAGAGATACTACTTGTGCTTCCAAATACCCTTAAACCAGTTTTGCCATGAGAGTCCACCATACCTACCTAGGGATTGAGTAATATCCATCAAGTAAGTTGTCATCGATGCAAGCAATAAAAATTGCTCTCTAAATATGTATGATTGATTGGTGTGGAAGAAATAAGCTTTATTCGATCGTGTGATTTGGAAGTAATAAAAGCGACAGACTGCATAATAAAGGTCCATATCACAAGTGGCAATATAAAGTGATGTTCTTTCACATTAGGATTTCGTGCATCCAACCATAAAAGCGCATGACAACCTCTGCTTCCCTCTGCGAAGGGCCTATCTTTTACTTTTATCTCCTTTACTGCAAAAGAGTCATGGTGATCTTCACCCTTCCCTTTTTACATTTTATCCTTTGGCAAGCACAATATGTTGGAAAGATCCTGGTATATATGGCTAATTGGATGTGGGTTTTCATGAACTATTACTGTTGACATTACCCTTGAGGTAAAACATTGGGAGGCAAAACTATAAGCCCCCATCTTTCTCTGTGTCCGATTAAAACTCCATACCCATAAGTATTGCGTGAGTGTCAGCAATTGTGAAAGACTATATGATAGTTGAGTATGTGGACTTGCCGAAAAGCTCTTATACATTGACTCTTTCCTATGTTATGATAAATTGCAATTGCCTCAATGACTGAGATTATAGTTTATCAGTTTTCAATGAAGTTTACGATTCATACTTGATATTGTGATTGAATTATTACTCTAGCATAAGATGTCATATGACAAGAATTATATAAGTTGTTGTTCTAAGAATGATCATGATGCCCTCATGTCCGTATTTTATTTTTATCGACACCTTTATCTCTAAACATGTGGACATATTTTTCGATTTCGGCTTTTCGCTTGAGGACTAGCGAAGTCTAAGCTTGGGGGAGTTGATACGTCCATTTTGCATCATGCTTTTATATCAATATTTATTGCATTATGGGCTGTTATTACACATTATGTCACAATACTTATGCCTATTCTCTCTTATTTTACAAGGTTTACATAAAGAGGGAGAATGCCGGCAGCTGGGATTCTGGCTGGAAAAAGGAGCAAATATTAGAGACCTATTCTGCACAGCTCCAAAAGTCCTGAAACTTCATGGATGATGTTTTCCAAATATATAAAAAACATTGAGCACAAGAACTTCACCAGGGTGGGCACACCCTGCCCACGAGGGTGGGGGCGCCCTACCCCCCCTGGGCATGCCCCCCTACCTCGTGGGCCCCTTGATGGCTCTCCGGTGACCATCTTCTGCTATATGGACTCTTTCGATGGGAAAAAATCATAAGCCATCTTCTCGGACGAAACTCCGCCGCCACGAGGCGGAACCTTGGCGGAGCCAATCTAGGGTTCTGGCGGGGCTGTTCTGCCGGGAAACTTCCCTCCCGGAGGGGGAAATCATCGCCATCGTCATCACCAACGCTCCTCTCATCGGGAGAGGGCAATCTCCATCAACATCTTCATCAGCACCATCTCATCTCAAAACCCTAGTTCATCTCTTGTATCCAATTCTTGTCTCCAAGTTCGGGATTGGTGCTAGTAGTGTTCATTACTCCTTGTAGTTGATGCTAGTTGGTTTAATTGGTGGAAGATCATATGTTCAGATCCTATATGCATATTAACACCCCTCTGATTATGAACATGTTTATGCTTTGTGAGTAGTTACTTTTGTTCCTGAGGACATGGGAGAAGTCTTGCTATTAGTAGTCATGTGAATTTGGTATTCGTTCGATATTTTGATGAGATGTATGTTGTCTCTCCTCTAGTGGTGTTATGTGAACGTCGACTACATAACACTTCACCATTGTTTGGGCCTAGAGGAAGGAATTGGGAAGTAATAAGTAGATGATGGGTTGCTAGAGTGACAGAAGCTTAAACCCTAGTTTATGTGTTGCTTCATAAGGGGCAGATTTGGATCCATATGGTTCATGCTATGGTTAGGTTTACCTTAATACTTTTGTTGTATTTGCGGATGCTTGCAATAGAGGTTAATCATAAGTGGGATGTTTGTCCAAGTAAGGGAAGTACCCAAGCACCGGTCCACCCGCATACCAAATTATCAAAGTACCGAACGCGAATCATATGAGCATGATGAAAACTAGCTTGACGATATTCCCATGTGTCCTCGGGAGCGCTTTACATCACATAAGATTTTGTCCAGGCTTGTCCTTTGCTACAAAAAGGATTGTGCCACCTTGCTGCACCTTATTAACTTTTGTTACTTGTTGCTCGTTACAAATTATCCTATCACAAAACTATCTGTTACCACTTATTTTAGAACTTGCAGAGAATACCTTGCTGGAAACCGCTTATCATTTCCTTCTGCTCCTTGTTGGGTTCGACACTCTTACTTATCAAAAGGACTACGATAGATCCCCTATACTTGTGGGTCATCAGGGGTCGAGGTAAAACTAAGGAAAAGTTTCCAAGTGATGCTCGTCTCAAAATCCTACACCTACTAATCCCTTCGAGTGAAGCCATTGGAAATCTCATGCAGTTCAGTCATTTTCTTCAGTGACAGAGATGAAGTTCTTCTGGTCTCTGGGGAATTTGTTCTGACTGAGGAGTTAGGAATTCACCAGTGCAGATTGTTGGAAATATGCCCTAGAGGTAATAATAAAATGGTTATTATTGTATTCCGTTGTTCATGATAATTGTCCATTGTTCATGCTATAATTCTATTAACCGGAAACCGTAATACATGTGTGAATACATAGACCACAACATGTCCCTAGTAAGCCTCTAGTTGACTAGCTCGTTGATCAATAGATGGTCATGGTTTCCTGACCATGGACATTGGATGTCATTGATAACGGGATCACATCATTAGGAGAATGATGTGATGGACAAGACCCAATCCTAAGCATAGCGCAAGATCGTGTAGTTCGTCTGCTAAAGCTTTTCTAATGTCAAGTATCTTTTCCTTAGACCATGAGATTTTGCAAATCCCGGATACTGTAGGAATACTTTGGGTGTGCCAAACGTCACAACGTAACTGGGTGACTATAAAGGTGCACTACGGGTATCTCCGAAAGTGTCTGTTGGGTTGGCACGAATCGAGACTGGGAATTGTCACTCTGTATGACGGAGAGGTATCACTGGGCCCACTCGGTAAGACATCATCGTAATGAGCTCAATGTGACTAAGGGTTAGTCACGGGATGATGTGTTACGGAACGAGTAAAGTGACTTGCCGGTAACGAGATTGAACGAGGTATTGGGATACCGACGATCGAATCTCGGGCAAGTAACGTATCGATTGACAAAGGGAATTGTATACGGGATTGCTTGAATCCTCGACATCGTGGTTCATCCTATTAGATCATCGTGGAACATGTGGGAGCCAACATGGGTATCCAGATCCCGCTGTTGGTTATTGGCCGAAGAGTTGTCTCGGTCATGTCTGCATGGTTCCCGAACCCGTAGGGTCTACACACTTAAGGTTCGATGATGCTAGGGTTATTAGGAAGACTTGTATGTGATTACCGAATGTTGTTCGGAGTCCCGGATAAGATCCCGGACGTCACGAGGAGTTCCGGAATGGTCCGGAGGTGAAGATTTATATGTGGGAAGTTGTCATACGGTCATCGAAAAGGTTCGGGGGCATATTGGTATTGTACCGGGGCCACCGGAGGGGTTCCAGGGGTCCACCGGGAGGGGCCACCTCTCCCAGAGGGCCTTATGGGCTGTAAGGGGAAGGGAACCAGCCCCAAGTGGGCTGGGGCGCCAACCCCCCAAGGGCCCATGCGCCTAGGGTTGGGGGGAACCCTAAAGGGGGCGCCCCCCCCCCCTTGGCTTGGGGGGAAAGCCCCCTCCCCCTTGCCCCCCCTCCAGATCTCATCTAGAGGGGGTCGGCCCCCTTCCCCTATAAATAGAGGGGAAAAGGGAGGGCTGCACCACCACATCCAAGGCGCAGCCCCTCCCCTCCCCAACACCTCTCCTCCTCCGCGTGAGCTTGGCGAAGCCCTGCCGGAGAACTGCCACTCCATCACCACCACGCCGCCGTGCTGCTGTTGGAGCTCTCTTCCTCAACCTCTCCCTCCTCCTTGCTGGATCAAGGCGCGGGAGACGTCTCCGTTCCATACGTGTGTTGAACGCGGAGGTGCCGTCCGTTCGGCGCTAGGATCATCGATGATTTGGATCACGACGAGTATGACTCCATCAAGACTGTTCTCTTGAACGCTTCCCTTAGCGATCTTCAAGGGTATGAAGATGCACTCCCTCTCTCTCGTTGCTAGTATCTCCTAGATTGATCTTGGTGACACGTAGGAAAATTTTGAATTATTGCTACGTTCCACAACAGTGGCATCATGAGATAGGTCTATGCGTAGATTCCATGCACGAGTAGAACACAAAGCAGTTGTGGGCGACGATTTGTTCAATTTGCTTAACGTTACTAGTCTTATCTTGATCCGGCGGCATTGTGGGTTGAAGAGGCCCGGACCGACCTTACACGTACGCTTACATGAGACTGGTTCCACCGACTGACATGCACTTGATGCATAAGGTGGCTGGCGGGTGTCTGTCTCTCCCACTTTAGTCGGATCGGATTCGATGAAAAGGGTCCTTATGAAGGGTAAATAGCAATTGGCATATCACCGTTGTGGTTTTGCGTAACTAAGAAACGTTCTTGCTAGAAACCCATAGCAGCCACGTAAAACATGCAACAACAATTAGAGGACGTCTAACTTGTTTTTGCAGGGTTTGCTTTGTGATGTGATATGGCCAAAAGGATGTGATGAATGATATATGTGATGTATGAGATTGATCATGTTCTTGTAATAGGAATCACGACTTGCATGTCGATGAGTATGACAACCGGCAGGAGCCATAGGAGTTGTCTTAATTTATTTATGACCTGCGTGTCAATGAAAACGCCATGTAATTACTTTACTTTATTGCTAACCATTAGCCATAGTAGTAGAAGTAATAGTTGGTGAGGCAACTTCATGAAGACACGATGATGGAGATCATGGTGTCATGCTGGTGACGATGGTGTTCATGCCGCGCCTCGAAGATGGAGATCAAAGGCGCAAGATGATATTGGCCATATCATGTCACTTTATGATTTGCATGTGATGTTTGTCATGTTTTCACATCTTATTTGCTTAGAACGACGGTAGCATAAATAAGATGATCCCTCATTAAAATATAAAGAATTGTGTTCCCCCTAACTGTGCACCATTGCTAAGGTCCATTGTTCTGAAGCACCACGTGATGATCGGGTGTGATAGGTTCTAACGTTCGCATACAACGGGTGTAAGCCAGATTTACACACGCATTACACTTAGGTTAACTTGACGAGCCTAGCATTTACAGACATGGCCTCAGAACACGGAAGACCGAAAGGTCGAACATGAGTCGTTTAGTGGATACGATCAACATGAAGATGTTCACCGATGATGACTAGTCCATCTCACGTGATGATCGGACATGGCCTAGTTGGCTCGGATCATGTATCGCTTAGATGACTAGAGGGATGTCTATCTAAGTGGGAGTTCATTGAATAATTTGATTAGATGAACTTAAATATCATGAACATAGTCAAAAGGTCTTTGCAAATTATGTCGTAGTTCACGCTTTGGTTCTACTGTTTTAGATATGTTCCTAGAGAAAATTTAATTGAGAGTTGACAGTAGCAATTGTCGGATTTCGGGTTCCGGCAGACCCTTGAGGTTCGAACACTGGGGTGCGCACGGAGATTTCGCCTCCTACCTACCTGCACTCCTCCGCCTTGCTAGGATCTAAACTATGGAAAGAACAACACAAGAGACACAGGGTTTATACTGGTTCGGGCCACCGTTGTGGTGTAATACCCTACTCCAGTGTGTGGTGTGGTGGATTGCCTCTTGGGCTGATGATGATGAACAATACAAGGAAGAACAGCCTCGCGAGGGTCTGTTCTTGGCTGGGGCGATGAACTGCTAGGAGGAGTTCAGTCACCCTTCTCTCTCTCTCTCCCTCTGCCTCTCTCTCTCTGCCTCTCTCTCTCTCAGCCCCCTTTGCTCTGTGGGTGGCTGGTTCTATTTATAGAGGCCCTAGTCCTCTTCCCAAATATCGAGCGGGAAGGGAGCCAACAATGGCGGGCTAATTTGAAGGGGGACAACTAGTATCAGCTACCCTGACAAAAGTAGTCTTCGCCTACGCAAAGCTCTGGTGATGACGCCGTCTTGGGCTCCACGGTGACCTCCTTCTCGTAGTCCTCCTGGTCTTGGTCTCGTTGCACCGAAATGGCAACCTTTTCCTGATTCCTCGGTACTCCACTGCTGCACTTGCCCCCTTTGCACCAAAGAGGTAGGGAGGACACTGCGCGGGCTGGCACCCGCCTGGCGCCCCCGGTCGTCATGGCTTGCGTCACGGGCACCTCGTGAGGTACCCCGCCTTGATTTCTCCGCCTCCTCGTGAGCCAGCCTGACAAGGCCACGCCTGAGGAAGCTCCGCGTCGTCCGCCCCGCGAGGCTTGGCCCCTCGCGGGGGTCTTGGGTTGGTGTTGGTGAAGATGGGCCGCGCTGGGCCCCCTTTCGAGCCACGCTGCAGGCAGGCAAGTCTGGGGACCCCCATTCCCAGAACGCCGACAGTAGCCCCCGGGCCCAAGGCGCGCTCGGACTTGGCCGTGCAGGGAGGCGGAAGGGCAAGAGCGAAGCGCCGCGGGCCCTAACAGCCTGCGGCCTTGGGCGCCGCGTGGCGGTTGGTTGGACGTGGGCGCCTCCACTTCCCCATGGCGCCTCGGCAACTGCACGGATTGGACAAGTCCCTGCATGCAAAGTGGGTCATGATTACCTGCAATCGTGGAGATCGGCGGTTGGCCTTCGCTGGCCATAAGTACGGAACAGCGCGCGCCCTTCCAGTCCATCCCTCCTTGCTTCTCCTTCTTCCCGATCCTTGCTCTGTCTTGCTGCAATGGCTCCGATCCGCCGGTTCTTGATGGCAGAGAAGGGAAAGGCTCCCCGAGAGGAACCAGACCCACTCCCGCCGAAGAAACGGCTCGCCCCCCGTGGCCCGGACGAGGGGGCCCTTCAGGTGGTGTCGAGGCCTTGGTGCAAGCGGGTGCCGCCGGGGTTCCCGCTGCCATTGTACGCCCACGTCGAGGGCCCTAGAGGAGCTGATGCTGACCGCCACGGGCAGCGCCGCCGTCGGCGCCGGCGGGTCACGAAGGTGTGGGTCGTCCCCCCTGGGGTCCACACCGAGGGCTCCTCCCAAGATTTCGTGCTCCACGTCGCCATTCCTCTTCATTCTTGGATCCGCCTTCCTCCCTTCTTCGCCTCCATCATCCCGCAGGGGGAGCCCCTGGTGCTCTGGCTGCAGCACACCGGCTGCAGCACCCTCGCGACCGAGGCAGAGGTCGCGGTCGTTGCCCCGGGCGAGGTCTTCATGACTCGGGGCTGGAGAGAGATCGCCCGGGTTTGCAGGGTAAGGGGCGTCTTCGCGGTCCACTTGGATTACGACGGTCCTTCGGTGATGCTCTTCAAGGTCTTCGATGCGAGCGGGCGCCGGCTGGAGTGCTGCCCCGGGGAAGGTGGCCAGGACCCTGCCGCGACGAGGACTGGGCCCGCCAACCGCTCCCTTGGCGGATCCTCAGGCGGTGGAGGCATCGGAGGTTCCAGCGACTCCGGCGAGCTCTTCGCGACTCCAGAGACGAGCGACGACAGCTACGAGCCCCCGAGCCGGCGCCGCTCCTGGAGCAGGGCGGGCTCGTCAGGCCGCCGCCGACTCTGATCTAGATGGGGTTGGCGTCGGTGCTTGACGGCCCACTATTGATGATGGCGTCTTTTGTAGGGTCGTGCGTAGTTTGTGTCCCTTTAGGATCTGTTTCCTGCGAGGAATCAAAAACGCGTCCCGTGGGGGCTTGTAAGGTGCCTGTGATCCTGTTTGTTAATATAACCCTTGTCGTAGAATTGCGCGAGTTTCTCATTCCGCCTCAGCTCAGTCCTCCCTTTCGAACCTCACGAGGGCTTGGTGCTCTGCGCCGACAGGTCCCAGTCCCAAGGCGGCTTCAGCCGTCGCTGGTATGCCAGGTCACAATGCCGTGGTCAAGGCCAGGAGGTGAGCAACCCGGAGTCCGGTAAGAGCCCCTGAGTCGCGATGCTCAGGAGGTCCCCTTTGGCGCCCAAGCAGCCGTCGTTTGGTGAGAAAGGAGAGCGGCATCGCTAACACGGGATAGCATTAGGTGTGGGGATGGTGCCACGGCAGTTGGCGCTTCCGGGTGATGACTTATCTCGAGGATCAGGGGCCGCTCTCTAGTGTGTCGCCGAGTCCGTGCATCGGCAGGCGCGAGGTTGCTCGGCGAGGTCCTCGTGTGTCTCTCCCCTCTCGCCTTTGCTCCCCTTTTTGCTCTACGTCCTCGGGTCCCGGCCCTCGAGCGAGTCTCAGCCGTCGCTGGTATGCCAGGTCATGATGCCATGGTCAAGGCCGGAGGGTGGCGGCTGGAGAGCCACTAGGAGCCCTGAGTCGCAATGCTTAGGCACCCCCCTTTAACGTGCAAGCGGTTCGCGCGGACGAGAGCGCAGGTGACACCGCGAGGGCCTCGCCTGACGCAGCCCCTTTCAAGAGGTCCTACAGGTCCATCATAGAAAAAACAAGGGGTTGCCATGACAATTGACAGTCAGCCGTTGGTTGCTTCCGAGGGGTAGTGAGGCACTGAAGGCTTGACGAGGTGACGCTATGCGGGGCTGCCGCGGCCAGAGCTCAGCCATCCAGGTTTGTCGGCGTTGCAGGGACGGACCCATGCGCAAGCGTCGTGCCATTTGGGAGCAGCTCCGTTAGTTGGCGTCAGCTGAGTAGGCAACTAGGTAAAACACATTAGCCGCGAAGGAGTGGATTTGTTCAAATAGATGCTGGGAATGCGGACATCACTGGGTCAGGCCCGAGCGACTTGGGGGGTCATGTAGCCTGAGGGGCGCCCCCAACAAGGTAAGCTAACAACATGGAATAAAAAAGGGATACACGCCGCAGGGATGGACCCACGCGGCCTGGGAATAATGCAGCCCCGGGGGGCGCTCCCAGCTAGAAATAAAACTCGAAAGATGTCACCTGATGATGTTGAGGACAAAGGGGCGTTGATGTAGCATGCTTGGTGGGCTGCGGAAGCCGATCCTCACGAGCCCCCAGCCCAGGGGCCTCGGGAGGCTCCAGAGGCGCTGGCGACTCCTCATGGGCCATCTCCATCCCTGCCAGGGCTGCGGAACGCCTAGCCTCTCGTGCCTCCGTGATGCCCCTCATGAGGCGCTCGTACGTGTCAGCCGCGTTCGGCAAGCCGTAAGGCATGCGAACGTAGCTGTGGGGTGGGCCTCCGCAGCGTCCCACTCGCGAGGGCCAGAGGCGCTCCAGAGAGGCGACTCGGTTGAGCCCTGGTATGTCGATGCAGACGCGCAGCCCACCATCCTTGCCTGGATGGGGAGCCACTGCTGGTAGGCGGCGGCCGCCTTTCATGACTCTTGACTCCTGCTGTTCCTGAATGGCCTTGTCGACGAACTCCTGAGGGTCTGGGTCTCCTTGCCTTGCTCCTTCTTGAGGGAAACGTGCTTCGGAACACACCTCCATGTGGTGCCCAAGCGCCTCCCTCGTGACCCTAGCTAGGTCGGTGGCCCTCCAGGGGAGAGCCCCCGAGCCCTGCCTGAGGAGGGCGCCGGGCGCACTTTCCTATGCGATGGAAGGAGGTTCCCCCTGGGCAGGCGCGGGCCTAGAGGGGCCTGCCTCCTGAGTGGTCGGGTCAGACGATGTCTTCTTCTTCTTAGGGGCGGTCTCGGGAGGCCTCCTGCTTCCATGATCCAGGTCTTCCAGTGATGCGGCCTAAAAGGCTCGTTCGAGGGAACACACCGCGTCCTTCTCTTCACAGGGCACCGTGATGACTCCGCCGCTTCCTGGCATCTTGAGGACGTTGTAGCCGTGGTGAGTTACGGCCATGAACTTGACCAGCGCTGGGTACCCAAGGATGGCGTTGTACGGAAGGCGAATGTGAGTGACGTCGAAGTCGATGAGCTCGGTACGGTAGTTGTCGCGTGCCCCGAAGGTGACAGGGAGGCGGACCTGCCCAATCGAGACTGTGGAGCCGTCGGTGATACCGGAGAAAGGCTTGGTTGGCTGAAGCTGGCTGTAGGGCACTTGGAGGTTGTTGAATGTTTCCACGGACAGGACGTTGAGCCCTGCCCCGCCATCGACGAGGGTCTTGGTGACCACCACGTTGCTGATGATTGGGGAACAAAGCATCAGGAGGACTCCGGTTGTAGCCGCACACTTGAGCTGATCTGCTGAGCTGAACGTGATGGCGCACGCCGACCACCTGAGAGGGCGCGTGGCTTCGAGCCTGGGGAGGACTGCGTTCACTTCTCGGGCGAACTGCTTGAAGATGCGCTGAGAGGCTGGGGCTTGCGCCCCGCCCAGGATGCAGGCGATCGCGCGCGGCTCCTGGAAGCCCCCAGCCCCCTCGTCCTGGTGGCGGTCCTCGTTTCTCCTTGGCTACGGCGGCAGCGGTGGGAGGCCTACGTTGCCTTGCGGGCGATCCTCGCGAGGCTGATCCCTCCAGTCTCCCTCGCGAGGCTGATCCCTCCAGCCTCCCTCGCGAGGCGGGTCTTGCCAGTGATCCTCGTGAGGTTGATCGCGCCACCCTTGGCGCAGGCCACGGTCTTCCTAGCGTCCTGCGTTCCTTCCTCCTCCTTGGCCGTAGCCCCGGTCACTGCGGTCAGGGCGACGGCCGATCCTTCCTTCTCGCACGGCTCGGAGCTCTTGACATTCGTTGGTGTTGTGGGTGTGGAGGTCGTGGTACACACAGTACTGGCTGCCCTTGGAAGGTTCGGGCTGATCTCTGCCCCGCTTGGTGTCTGGTTCTGCCGCGAGCACGGCAGCCCCCTTGCGCTTCACATCCTTGGCCTTGGGCTTCTTCTCTTCTGGGTCTGCGGCAGGCAGCTCGAGGAGGGAGAGACGCCCTTCCTCAGCCCTGGCGCACTTGGTTGCCAGGTTGAACAGTTCCAAGGAAGTGCACAGGTCTTCATGCATCGCCAGCTCCTCCTTCATCTTGACGTCGCGCACGCCGTCGGAGAAGGCCGAGATGATGGCCTCCTCAGTCACCTTGGGAATCTTGAGGCGCGCGTTGTTGAAGCGCTGGATGTACTTCTGCAGGGTCTCCCCGGGCTGTTGCTTGATGCGGCGCATGTCGCTCACGGCGGGTGGCCGGTCGCGAGTGCCTTGGAAGTTGGCGATGAAGCGGGTGCGCATCTCGTCCCAGGAGGAGATTGTGCTTGGAGCCAGGTTCAGGAGCCAGGTGCGGGCCCCGTCCTTGAGTGCCATGGGGAACCAGTTCGCCATGACCTTCTCGTCTCCGTTGGCAGCTTCGATGCCCAGATCGTAGAGCTGGAGGAACTCCGCGGGGTCAGCCTTGCCGTCGTAGCGAGGAGGCAAGTCTGGCTTGAACTTGCCGGGCCACGCGACGCTGCGTAGCTCGGCAGTGAAGGCGCGGCAGCCTGCCGTGGCCACGGGAGGCCTTGGATGGCGGGGAGCTTGGTCTTTCATGTCCCCACACGCTGTAGCTGGGAGCAGCGCGGGGTCTTGACGCGCGGGAGCAGGAGCATGGTCGCGACATGCTGGAGCAGTGAGCGCCCGGGCAGCTTCTTGCGGGTGAGGGACTTCTTGACAGCTCTGCTCTTGCTGCGCTGGCGCCTGACGGAGCGGGTTCCGCCCAGGGGCCACGCGCCTTGGAGCCATGGCGCCTTCCTGAGGAGGAGGCGGCCGGGGCGCCGCCGGAGCTTCATTGCCCGCGTGGGGCGGGGTGCGCTGCAGCGGAACGGACGGCGCAGGAGAGCCCCCTGCGGCGCGGATGAGCTCGGCGACGCGGTCGAGCCATTCTTCGTAGACGTCGTCGACGGGACGGTAGTGCAGGAGCTCGTTCGCTGCGATGAGTGCAGCCCGAGCCTCCATGGGCGCGCGGAGCGCGCGGGACGAAGAACCAGCTGGGGTGAGCGAGGGAGTTGCGGTGCGGCCGTCTTGCCGCACGGACGGATGCTGGGACGATGCTTGCTGCTCGTCCCCCGCCGGGCCGGTGGCGGCGTTGACGGCAGGCGATGGGGAACGGCGAGGACGCCCGCCGACAGGGGCCGTCTGGGCGACGCGGGAAGCGAGCGCGGCCCGGCACTCGGCGCGGGCCCGACGAGCGTCAGACATGGGCGTGATGGTCGGAGGAGAACGGGGTGGTGGAAGACGAATCCCGGCGCACCCCTACCTGGCGCGCCAAATGTCGCATTTCGGGTTCCGGCAGACCCTTGAGGTTCGAACACTGGGGTGCGCGCGGAGATTTCGCCTCCTACCTACCTGCACTCCTCCGCCTTGCTAGGATCTAAACTATGGAAAGAACAACACAAGAGACACGGGGTTTATACTGGTTCGGGCCACCATTGTGGTGTAATACCCTACTCCAGTGTGTGGTGTGGTGGATTGCCTCTTGGGCTGATGATGATGAACAATACAAGGAAGAACAGCCTCGCGAGGGTCTGTTCTTGGCTGGGGCGATGAACTGCTGGGAGGAGTTCAGTCACCCTTCTCTCTCTCTCTCCCTCTGCCTCTGCCTCTCTCTCTGCCTCTCTCTCTCAGCCCCCTTTGCTCTGTGGGTGGCTGGTTCTATTTATAGAGGCCCTAGTCCTCTTCCCAAATATCGAGCGGGAAGGGAGCCAACAATGGCGGGCTAATTTGAAGGGGGGCAGCTAGTATCAGCTACCCTGACAAAAGTAGTCTTCGCCTGCGCAAAGCTCTGGTGATGACGCCGTCTTGGGCTCCACGGTGACCTCCGTCTCGTAGTCCTCCTGGTCTTGGTCTCGTTGCACCGAAATGGCAACCTTTGCCTGATGCCTCGGTACTCCGTGGCTGCGCTTGCCCCCTTTGCACCAAAGAGGTAGAGAGGACACTGCGCGGGCTGGCACCCGCCTGGCGCCCCCGGTCGTCATGGCTTGCGTCACGGGCACCTCGTGAGGTACCCCGCCTTGATTTCTCCGCCTCCTCGTGAGCCAGCCTGACGAGGCCGCGCCTGAGGAAGCTCTGCGTCGTCCGCCCCGCGAGGCTTGGCCCCTCGCGAGGGTCTTGGGTTGGTGTTGGTGAAGATGGGCCGCGCTGGGCCCCCTTTCGAGCCACACCGCAGGCAGGCAAGTCTGGGGACCCCCGTTCCCAGAACGCCGACAGCAATTATGCGGGCTGGGTCCATAAACTGAGGATTGTCCTCATTGCTGCACAGAAGGATTATGTCCTTAATGCACCGCTCTGTGTGCTGAACCTCGAGCGTCGTCTGTAGATGTTGGGAAACATCTGACATACACGTTTTGATGACTACGTGATAGTTCAGTGCATAATGCTAACGGTTTAGAATTGTGGCACCAAAGATGTTTTTTTGAAACGTCGCAGAACATATGAGATGTTCCAAAGACTGAAATTGGGATTTCAGACTAGTGCCCACGTCAAGAGGTGTGAGACCTCTGACAAGTTTCTTAAGCCTGCAAACTAAGGGAGAAAAGCTCAATCATTGAGCATGTGCTCAGATTGTCTGAGTACAATAATCGCTTGAATCGAGTGGGAGTTAATCTTTCAGATGAGATAGTGATGGTTCTCCATAGTCACTGCCACCGAGCTATTAGAGCTTCGTGATGAACTATAACATATCAGGGATAGACATGATGATCCTTGAGCAACTCGTGATGTTTGACACCGCGAAAGTAGAAATCGAGTAGGAGGATCAATTGTTGATGGTTAAACCACTAGTTTCAAGAAGGGCAAGGGAAAGAAGGGATACTTCATGAAACGGCAAATCAGTTGCTGCTCTAGTGAAGAAACCCAAGGTTGAACCCAAACCCGAGACTAAGTGCTTCTGTAATGAGGGGAACGGTCACTGAAGCAGAACTACCCTAGATACTTGGTAGATGAGAAGGCTGGCGAGGTCGACAGAAGTATTTTGAATATACGTTATATTATTGTGTACTTTACTAGTACTCCTAGTAGCACCAGGGTAATAAATTCCGATTCGGTTGCTAAGTGTTAGTAACTCGAAACAAAAGGCTGCGGAGACTAGCTAAAGGTGAGATGACGATATGTTGGAAGTGTTTCAAGGTTGATGTGATCAAACATCGCACGCTCCCTCTACCATCGGGATTGGTGTTAAACTGAAATAATTGTTATTTGGTGTTTGCGTTGAGCATAGACATGATTGGATTATGTTTATCGCCATACGGTTATTCATTTAAGGAGAATAATGGTTACTCTGTTTATTTGAATAATACCTTCAATGGTCTTACACCTAAAATGAATGGTTAATTGAATCTCGATCGTAGTGATACACATGTTCATGCCAAAAGATATAAGATAGTAATGATAGTACCACATACTTGTGGCACTGCCATTTGAGTCATGTTGGTATAAAACGCATGAAGAAGCTCCATGTTGATGGATCTTTGGACTCACTCATTTTTGAAAAGATTGAGACATGCGAACCATGTCTATTGGTAGACATGCATGAAGAAACTCCATACAGATGGATCGTTTGGACTCACTTGATTTTGAATCACTTGAGACATGCAAATCATACCACATGGGCAAGATGACTGAAAGACCTCGTTTTCAGTAAGATGGAACAAGAAAGCAACTTGTTGGAAGTAATACATTTTGATGTGTACAGTCCAATGAGTGTTGAGGCGCGCAGTGGATATCGTTATGTTCTTACTTCACAGATGATTTGAGTAGATGCTGAGTATATTTACTTGATGAAACACAAGTCAGAATTTTTGAAAGGCTCTAGTAATTTCAGAGTGAATTTGAAGATCGTCGTGACAAGATGATAAAATGTCTATGATATGATCATAGAGATGAATATCTGAGTTACAAGTTTGGTACACAATTAAGACATTGTGGAAATTGTTTCACAACTAATACCGCCTGGACCACCATAGTGTGATGGTGTGTCCGAACATCATAACTGCACCCTATTGTATATGGTGCATACCATGATGTCTCTTATCGAATTACCACTATCGTTTATGGGTTAGGCATTAGAGACAACCACATTCACTTTAAATAGGGCACCACACAATTCCGTTGAGATGACACCATATGAACTATGGTTTAGATAAACCTAAGCTGTCATTTCTTAAAAGTTTGGGGCTGCGATGCTTATGTGAAAAAGTTTCAGGCTGATAAGCTCGAACCCAAAGCGGATAAATGCATCTTCATAGAATACCCAAAAATAGTTGGGTATACCTCCTATTTCAGATCTGGAAGCAAAAGTGATTGTTTCTAGAAACGGGTCCTTTCTCGAGGAAAAGTTTCTCTCGAAAGAATTGAGTGGGAGGATGGTGGAGACTTGATGAGGTTATTGAACCGTCACTTCAACTAGTGTGTAGCAGGGCACAGGAAGTTGTTCCTGTGGCACCTACACCAATTGAAGTGGAAGCTTATGATAGTGATCATGAAACTTCAGATCAAGTCACTACCAAACCTCATAGGTCGACAAGGATGTGTACTACTTCAGAGTGGTACGTAATCCTGTCTTGGAAGTCATGTTTCTAGACAACAATGAACCTACGAGCTATGGAGAAGCGATGGTGGGCCCGGATTCCGACGAATGGCTCGAGGCCATAAAATCCGAGAGAGGATCCATGTATAAAACAAAGTATAGACTTTGAAAGAACTACTTGATGGTCGTAAGGCTGTTAGGTGCAGATGGATTTTAAAAGGAAGACGGACAATGATGGTAAGTGTCACCATTAAGAAAGCTCGACCTGTCATTAAGATGTTTCCTGACAAGTTCAAGGAGTTGACTACGATGAGACTTTTTCACTCGTAGCGATGCTAAGAGTCTGTTGGAATTATGTTAGTAGTTACTGCATTATTTATGAAATCTTGCAGATAGGATGTCAAAACATTGTTTCCTTGACGATTTTCTTGAGGAAAGGTTGTATGTGATACAACCAGAAGGTTTTGTCAATCCTGAAAGATGCTAACAAGTATGCAAAGCTCCAGCAATCCTTCTAAGGACTGGAGTAAGCATCTCAGAATTGGAATGTACGCTTTGATGAGATGATCAAAGATTTTGGGTTTATACAAAGTTTATGAGAAACTTGTATTTCCAAAGAAGTGAGAGGGAGCACTATAGAATTTTTGATGAGTATATGTTGTTAACATATTGTTGATCAAAAATGATGTAGAATTTCTGAAAAGCATGCAGGGTTATTTGAAAAGTGTTTTTCAATGGAAAACCTGGATTAAGCTACTTGAACATTGAGCATCAAGATCTATAAGAATAGATCAAAAACACTTAATAGTACTTTCAAATGAATACATACCGTGACAAGATTTTGAAGGAGTTCAAAATAGATCAGCAAAGAAGGAGTTCTTGGCTGTGTCACAAGGTGTGAGTATTGAGTAAGACTCAAGACCTGACCACGGCAGAAGAGAGAGAAAGGACGAAGGTCGTCCCCTATGCTTTAGACGTAGGCTCTACAGTATGCTATGCTGTGTACTGCACCTGAAGTGTGCCTTTCCATGAGTCAGTCAAGGGGTACAAGAGTGATCCAGGAATGGATCACATGACAGCGGTCGAACTTATCCTTAGTAACTAGTGGACTAAGGAATTTTCTTGATTATGGAGGTGGTAAAAGAGTTCGTCGTAAAGGGTTACGTCGATACAAACTTTGACACTAATCTGGATGACTCTGGGTAGTAAACCGGATTCGTATAGTAGAGCAGTTATTTGGAATAGCTCAAAGTAGCGCGTGGTAGCTGCATCTACAAGATGACATAGAGATTTGCAAGCACACATGGATCTGAAAGGTTCAGACCCATTGACTAATAAACCTCTCTCACAAGCAAGATATGAACAAACCCTATGGGTGTTGGATTCATTACAATCACATAGTGATGTGAACTAGATTATTGACTCTAGTGCAAGTGGGAGACTGTTGGAAATATGCCCTAGAGGCAATAATAAAATGGTTATTATTGTATTTCCTTGTTCATGATAATTGTCTATTGTTCATGATATAATTGTATTAACCGGAAACCGTAATACATGTGTGAATACATAGACCACAACATGTCCCTAGTAAGCCTCTAGTTGACTAGCTCGTTGATCAATAGATGGTCATGGTTTCCTGACCATGGACATTGGATGTCATTGATAATGGGATCACATCATTAGGAGAATGATGTGATGGACAAGATCCAATCCTAAGCATAGCGCAAGATCGTGTAGTTCATATGCTAAAGCTTTTCTAATGTCAAGTATCTTTTCCTTAGACCATGAGATTGTGCAACTCCCAGATACTGTAGGAATACTTTGGGTGTGCCAAACGTCACAACGTAACTGGGTGACTATAAAGGTGCACTACGGGTATCTCCGAAAGTGTCTGTTGGGTTGGCACGAATCGAGACTGGGATTTGTCACTCCGTATGACGGAGAGGTATCACTGGGCCCACTCGGTAAGACATCATCGTAATGAGCTCAATGTGACTAAGGGTTAGTCACGGGATGATGTGTTATGGAACGAGTAAAGTGACTTGCCGGTAACGAGATTGAATGAGGTATTGGGATTACCGACGACCGAATCTCGGGCAAGTAACGTACCAATTGACAAAGGGAATTGTATACGGGATTGCTTGAATCCTCGACATCGTGGTTCATCCGATGAGATCATCGTGGAACATGTGGGAGCCAACATGGGTATCCAGATCCCGCTGTTGGTTATTGGCCGGAGAGTTGTCTCGGTCATGTCTGCATGGTTCCCGAACCCGTAGGGTCTACACACTTAAGGTTCGATGACGCTAGGGTTATTAGGAAGACTTGTATGTGATTACCGAATGTTGTTCGGAGTCCCGGATGAGATCCCGGAAGTCGCGAGGAGTTCCAGAATGGTCCGGAGGTGAAGATTTATATGTGGGGAGTTGTCATACGGTCACCAGAAAGGTTCGAGGCATATTGGTATTGTACCGGGGCCACCGGAGGGGTTCCGGGGGTCCACCGGGAGGGGCCACCTCTCCCGGAGGGCCTTATGGGCTGTAAGGGGAAGGGAACCAGCCCCAAGTGGGCTGGGGCGCCAACCCCCCAAGGGCCCATGCGCCTAGGGTTGGGGGAACCCTAAAGGGGGCGCCCCCCCTTGGCTTGGGGGGCAAGCCCCCTCCCCCTTGGCCGCCCCCCCCCCTCTAGATCTCATCTAGAGGGGGCCGGCCCCCTTCCCCCTTCCCCTATAAATAGAGGGGCAAGGGGAGGGCTGCACCACCACATCCAAGGCGCAGCCCCTCCCCTCCCCAACACCTCTCCTCCGCGTGAGCTTGGAGAAGCCCTGCCGGAGAACTGCCACTCCATCACCACCACGCCGTCGTGCTGCTGTTGGAGCTCTCTTCCTCAACCTCTCCCTCCTCCTTGCTGGATCAAGGCGCGGGAGACGTCTCCATTCCTTACGTGTGTTGAACGTGGAGGTGCCGTCCGTTCGGCGCTAGGATCATCGGTGATTTGGATCACGACGAGTACGACTCTATCAACCCCGTTCTCTTGAACGCTTCCGCTTAGCGATCTTCAAGGGTATGAAGATGCACTCCCTCTCTCTTGTTGCTAGTATCTCCTAGATTGATCTTGGTGACACGTAGGAAAATTTTGAATTATTGCTACGTTCCCCAACATAGATTGCCTACAAGTGACGAACATGATAGCCCTAAGGAATTTGATAGTCAAATTTCCGATCGTTGCTGTGCTATGCGCCAGCTGTCCCAAAAATATCTACCCACCTAACGGTCATATCATTGAATGGCATTTATGTCTTATCATGTCGGGCTGCTCCCTAGGCTATAAATAGCCGCCCCCTACAACCACTAGATGGTTGGCTGCTCCGCGAGAAACATATACTTGTCATTGAGAGCATCCCATCCTCCAAGGACTTTGAGCGAAAATCATCAAGTGAGGAAGAACCCAAAACCACAAACCAAACACCTACAAACCCAAGGTGATTGAGCATCACCGAAGAGATTGTTCATGTGTGGAACCGATGCTTGTTACCTTTGAGGACTGTGCATCCTCCATACGGTTAGGCGTCATGGTCTAAAGCATCCAAGAGGAATTGTGGATCGCCGAGTGACCGAGTCTGTGAAGGTTTGGAAGTCACCTGAAGACTTACCACGAGTCATTGGACGAGGTCTGTGTGACCTTAGTTCAAGGAGAATACGGTGAGGACTGTGTGTCCGGGACTGTGTGTTCTCAGATTTAAATACCTAGCTGCTCTAACCAGACGTACAACTGTCACAGCAGTTGGAACTGGTCTACCAAACCATTGTCTTCACCAAGATTACTCGTTCTATGTCCTCAACCCTTTTATTTCTTCATTACTGTGTTGTGTACCTGTTCATATCTGTTTGAAGACTTTGACTGAAGACATTCTCTATTTCCACAGTTCAATTTCTTCAGTCTATTTGTCTTCGTTCTATTTTATCCTGTGCTTACGCTTTCTGTACTCTGTGTTTTGTTTTCAATTCATCATGATGTCCATGCTTATGCTATGTCATGTCTGCATCTGAGTACTCATTCCGCTGTAAGTAGTTCTTCGCTTAAGAATTTCCTCACCCTGAAATTCCTTAGTGAAGAATTTATAAAAACCGCCTATTCACCCCCCTCTAGTCGACTTAACGCACTTTCAACATGAATATGATTGGATCATGTTTATTTCAATATGGTTATTCATTTAGGTCAAAGAAAAATTGTTGTTCTGTTTACATGAATAAAATCTTCTATGGTCATACACTTAATATAAATGGTTTATTGAATCTCGATCGCAATGATACACATATTCATAATATTGATGCCAAAAAATGCAAAGTTAATAATGATAGTGCAACATACTTGTGGCACTGCCGTTTAGGTCATATTGGTGTAAAGCGCATGAAGAAACTCTATGCGAATGGACTTTTGGAATCACTTGATTATGAATCATTTGATGCTTGCGAACCATGCCTCATGGGCAAGATGACTAAGACTCCGTTCTCCGAAACAATGGAGCGAGCCACTAACTTATTAGAAATAATACATACCGATGTATGCGGTCCGATGAGTGTTGAGGCTCGCGATGGGTATCGTTATTTTCTGACCTTCACAGATGATTTGAGCAGATATGAGTATATCTACTTAATGAAACACAAGTCTGAAACGTTTGAAAAGTTCAAAGAATTTCAGAGTGAAGTTAAGACTCATCGTAATAAGAAAATAAAGTCTCTACGATCTAATGGCGGAGGCGAATATTTGAGTTGCGAGTTTGGCCTTCATTTGAAACAATGTGGAATAATTTCGCAACTCACGCCACATGGAACACTACAGCGTAATGGTGTGTCCGAACGTCGTAATCGTACTTTATTAGATATGTTGTGATCTACGATGTCTCTTACTGATTTACGTCTCCAAGATCCCGGCCAGTCCTGATCAGATGCCTCACACCGCCGTCACCGCAGCAACTTGCCATCGAAGCCCCCCTCACTGCTGAGGGAACACGCCTAAAGCCATCACCTTCAACCTCGACTAGGAACCGCAGCAACCACCGAGCGGTGCACAGCCAGATCCGCCACGGTGGCCTTCACCCGCGCCAGGGGACTGCCACCAGAATGGATCCGACCTGCACCTCCGACCACACTCCGGCACCCACACCGCCGAGGCATCGCCGCACGCCTCACACGGCAGCAGCCGAACGCCCGCCCGCCAAGACCCTTCCTGGCCAGGCCTTGCAGCGCCGCCGCCGCCATGGCTGCGCTCGCACCGCCACCACCGCCAGTGTCGGTGTACCACCAGCATCCTCCATCCTGCTACGCCCCACGTAAAGCTTCGGGGACAACCGCCGCACTCCCTGCCGTGAGCACCCCAAGGACGCCTGCCAGCACCAACGCACACCAGATCCGGGCCGAGATCCCCGGACCCGCGCCGCCAGCCTGCACCACTGACCCGCCCCTAGCCAACCACCGCCGGGGGCGAGTCGCCGCGGCACCACCGGTCCCTGTACCGCCAGCTCCCATAGGACCGACCGCTGCCCGCCGCCGCGCGCCGCATCCCCCGAGCAGCGCCCAGCTCCAACCTCCGAGCGTCGCGGTCCGTGGCCGCCAGATCCGGCCGGACCATGCCAGGCCGCGCCATCCCGGAGCACCGCCCCGCTCCAGCCAGCACCGTTGGACCACGCTGACACAGGCCAGACGCGCGCCGCCGCCGATTTGCCTGACCCCAAGAGGAAGGCGTCCCGCGCCGCCGGAGAGCCTCGAGGGAAGGGGGGACCCCGCCGCCGCCGACGCGCGCACGGGCTTTGCCCGACGGCGTCCGCTGGCAGCGGCGAGGGAGGGGAGGGGAGGTGGGGGGTGGCGGCGGCGGGGATTAGGGATCCGCCCGGGCCGCTCGCGGGAGCGGCACGGGGGAGATGGGCACAAGTGTCAATCCGTAAGGCATTATTTTGACACTAATGTAGATATTTTCTTTGAGCAACTTAGCTTATCTTCAACACTGTATTTGTCCGCGTCTAACCCGTTCTCATACATTTCAAATGAGATTTAAACAAACGGATGATTTTCATTTACATGAGACTACATTCATTTTATTTCTTTTTCTTTTTCTTGACATTTTTGACATATTCATTAAATAAAAGTGGCCCAGCTCAGCCTAGTCAGATTATTATTTTTTAGACATACAATAATTCGAAACTTGTTTTCCTTTCCCGTCACGACAGTGGTGGCTAGGGCAAAGACCTTGTCCCCTCTAAGCTTCATCAATGAGCCTAGGATTCACCTCTCCTTTATTTGTCATTCTGTGGCCGCGGTGGTCGGAAGGAGAGTACTGATGCTATTGTTTTGGCTAGTAGTCTAGATTAGGAGATTTTAGTCCTTGCAGGAAGAGCGCTCGGGCGAATGTCAACGATTCACTTTTAAGTTGGTCTCATGGGCTTTGATCCTTCTTGAGTTCGTCTTTCGGGACAGAGTCAATGGAGCTTCGTCGTAGATTATTGCTGCCTCCTTGGAGCAATAAGGCTAAGGTTTGTCATGTGTGCGCGATGACAAGATCTGATGTTATACGCTTTAGATTGATTTAAGGGTTCAACGGTGACAACTTCGGCTGCAATGGTTGTTAGCACACGTGCACTGTGATTTCCCGGTTGTCATCAATAATGGCAGGCCAACTCTCATGGACGGATCCTGCTACAGTATGTGAAGGATTTGGGCCTCATGCCTAATGTCCTAATCTAGATCTGCCACGGTCGACTCTGATAGGGGAAGGACAACAATAACACGTCAGCGGCCCGCGCTGGTGGCGGTAGTGTCAATGGCTGGTTCATGGACATCAAATAATCTTCTTCTCAGAAAAAAGAGACTATATTTTAGTATTAGATACATCCGTATCTAGACAAATGACAAGAATTTTGGGACGGGGGGAATATAATTTTATTATGTTTATTAGAATGTTTTGTACGTATTTTTTAGGCTTGGCCACACATCAGGCACCACAACGCAGTACTATTTTTTAGACTCGAGCTACCTACCTCCCCCCTCATCCCTCTTCCTCCTCGCTAGTCGCCACTACCACTACCCATCAATTCCAATCCGCACCGCGGCTGCAGACATGTCGGGCAGCGCCGGCGGCGGGCGGCGGGGCTGGAGCCCGTTCGACGCGATCCGGAGCTTCCCTTCGAATCCCGAGTCCCTCATGTCCCAGATCGACGCCGCCATCGCCTCCACGGAGTACGCCCGCGCCTGCGCCCTCCTCGACCCCGCCCCCGCCTCCACCTCCTCGCGGCCTCCGCGCGGCAAGGGAGAGAAGGAGGAGGAGGCGTCGCCCGCGGCGCGGGCGCCTCCTCCCTCTGCCGCCGCCTGCCACGACGCGCGGGTCGCGGACGAGGCGTACCGCGCGGCGTGCGCGGCGCTCGGGGCCGGGCGGCCGGACGCGGCCGTGCGGTCGCTGCGGGCGGCGCTGGCCAGCTGCCCGCCGGAGAACGCCGCGGCGGTCGCCAAGGTGAGGTCGATGCTGGCCATCGCGTCCGCGCAGCTGCACAGGCAGCAGCACCAGGCTCAGCAGCAGAGCGGCAGGAAATGAGACGATATGTGCAGGCTCAGCAGAGCACCAGGCTCAGCAGAGCAGCAGAACAGGCTCAGCAGCAGAGCGGCCTGTTCGTCTCAGCAGGATTGGTTTCTCCTCGAATTCGTTCCCTGTTGTATGTCACACATGTAACTTGTTTCCTCAAATTCGATCATTGTTGTCACTAACTGGGAGAAGTAATTATTAGCGCTATAGTAAACCATAGCTGCCTGGAGAGTTATACTAGTGAAGATAAGATAAATGATCAGACGCTTTTGTAAGTTTATTATTGCCTTGATGGCTGTCTTCGGAGGCAGGAATTTTACAATTCAGGGCCTCTTTGATTCACAGGATTTTGAAAATGTAGGAATAGGAAAAGTATAGGACTGCAGTGGCATGTTAACTTGAATCCTATAGGATTAGCAAAGAGTTTTGATGCCACATGAAAAACAAAGAAATTATAAAAAAAGGTTGGAGTTGATGTTAGATTTCCTATGAAATGTAGTACAAAAGGTTTCATAAGATAAATTTCTATGGAATCCAATCCTATGAATCAAAAGGCCAACATAGGAAAAATTCTTAAGAATTTCAATCCTTCAAAAATCCTAAAGAATTCCTTTGAATCAAAGGAGCCCTCAATTCTTGCAGAAATCAGGAGATGTTAAATCGGTCGGTTGTTAATAGCAATCCCACTTAATTAGCGCTCAGTTTTAGAAAAGGCCCACGAGAGGTGCATAGGACCCACCGTACTCATCCAACAACTGTGATGCTTCTAATCTTACGGTCGAGAAGGTCTGATAAGGATCAGTAGTGTTCCCTAGCGGTTCCCAGAGAGTAGTGTGATCCCTAGCATTTCTAGAGAAAGTAGTGTGATCCCTAGCATTTCCAGGGATTTATGTTCAGAAAGGACCTTGATCAACCCAGCTGCGAAAACATTTATATCTTTGGTATAACAAGTTACAGAATATTCAGCTAAATTTTGAGCAGGTTCTCATCAGCTCTTAATCTCCTATCAGCAACTTGGTGTACAACCGGCTTGTTTGAGCACTGATTGCAGAGGGGGAAAGGCAGCAATGGAACTCTGTTTAACTATTGTGCTTCGCTCAACACCCTCAACTAATTATTTCCCCTAAAAATGGGCGCGAAAAATAAACAACCGTAACCGGGCTACAGACAAGGTGATCAGTGCTCTCGCCACGCAAACTCATGTTACAGCGCCAGACCATTCTTCATCAGTGAAGCAAAACGCTGAAGAACCTCTGCTCGGCGCAGGCCCCCGACTGAACCCTGCCTGGGTGGGAATGGAGAGGCCTCACAGGCACTTTTTGATGTCTGAAAATAACGACTTCTCTTTGTTTGCTGCCTCGACGTCATCAGGCGATGCTACGGCCACCACAACCCCATTGTCATTGATCATTTCGACAGCATCGGCAAACTCCTTGAAATCCTTCACGCTGCCACACAAGAAACAACATGATAAGAGATTTTGCACAAAAACGTATACCTGGGACGATTCTGTAAAGTGTGCTCAAGGAATGTGCAATTTAGACCATAGAAATATCTACCTGGTTGCGAGTATCTCTTCGCGCCTTTGCTGGCGTTCCTCCTCAGTGATTCCCAACAAATACCGCATCAGACTGAAAACAGCAAAATCCAATTTATTACTCTATGTATTCCTTCATGGCCTATGATATTATATGCATGCATATTTTTGTCTTGTTTATGTATGTGTTTGCAACCATGATCCAAGTCAAGATTTAACTTGGTTGCAAACAATACTAAGAAAGGGTGGGTTATCTCCAACAAAGAACAATCAATACGCAAGGACATGCATAACAAATGTTCTAGGTTGGGTATCAACACCGATATTCTTATAAAAGAATCTTTGTGGGCACAATTTCAAGCAATATGGACCAGCAATAAGCCACTGGTTTTCATAAGCCCATATCCACATCATCGAATGGGGGTTGGTTATTGTGCACTATGCAAAATAGAGAGGATGATTATGTACCTGCTGTAACCTTTAGCATCTGGTAGCTGGTAGGAATCAACATCCCCTATGGTTCCAATAATAGCTTTTGTGAGAGCATCATCATCTACCTCTAGTTCTCTGAGGAACTTTGCAGTCCCATCATAGACATCTAGTGTTTTCAGCAAGTTCGGATCACGGTATGACAAATAGGAAAAGACCCCTGCAAAAGCCAAAAGGAGACAAAATATTTACGATAATGTAGAGCCAGCACAGAGTGTGTAAGGTACTTAACTATTGGCATGAATGTAAGTGGGGCAAGAACAGGTATAAGATCAAAGTACCTGAATGAGTGTCAAAATCACAAAACCCTCCATATGCGCCACCACTAACTCGAACGCGGTCCCATAACCATGTGTTGCTTATGTGCTTGGATATGACATAGGCACTTCCATTAAGCTGGTATCCACTTTGGTATAGGTTTCCAGCTTTTCCAACATAATTAACCTTCAGGCAACAGATAAATTGAGGATCATTCAGTATGTCAAAGAGGGAATAATCATCTTCCAATAGCTGCTCAAAGCTAATGTCAGAGAACCAGACAAATTATCCTTACCTGTGTAGGGATAACAATGGCTTCATTAACAGAAGGCAGTCGAGAGAGACATGGATCACTTCCCAGGGATGGGGCACTTGGCAGTGCATCAAGAAATTTGGCAATATGTTGACCAGATTTTTCAAGATTTTTTGAGTCGCTGGTTATGTTTATCAAGCAACCTTCCTTAGAAAATAGAGACTTCCTCATTTCCTCGAGTGATGCAGATATTCTGTCCCAATCTTGATCAATCCTCGTCTCCAGGTCTCGTAAATACTCAAGATAACTGGCAATGGCAACAAATAAATCAACATGTGAAATCTAAAACAGAATGCCATGTGGATCAAAATAATAGCTAATGGTGGGTTGCTAAGACCACAATGAAGCATATTAATATTAAGCAACCAAGACTGAGTATCAAAAGCGCAAACTATGGTACACTACATGTAGTCATGTAAGTATGCTCACAAGGCCATAATCATTTCAATAACCAGCTGACTTAACAATCTGCAAATGGAGTGTATATAACATAAAGAATCTTACCTAACACCACCCATTTGTTCTGAAATCCATCCAGCTGCATTTAACTTGGCATCCATTCTGGCAGCTGCTATACCGTGGCCACTACCCCTCAATCGATTCTGTGTCAGAGAAATCATTAGACAACAAAATGCATGCATGCGTATAGTAATATGAATCACAAATATACTAGTTTTGTACCTCCATTCTTGCTTTACTTTGGGAAACAAACTGCTTGAACCTCTGTTGTTCTGTGAACTGAACATCTTGAAGAAGACAGTTCATCTGCAAGAACAGAATAAGGATTTATTTTCATGATGCAGATGTAAGATCAGTAACTGGGATGAGCATTAAACAGATTAAGCATGTCCTCCACCCTGTCATTGCCTTTGGTAGTATGATCTACACAGACAAAGATCATAAACATACCAGGTGAAACAAATCTTCTACTCGCGTTGACATTGCTTTTCCCCGAACGACAATACGAGTAAGAGGATCATCTGTTCCCTTTATTGAAGATGTTAATGGGTAAACTGATATGCCTCCAGTTTTTCTCCCAATCAACTGATTAAGCTGCACGAAGTCCATGTCTTTCGTGCCCATCTCCAGTAAGGATTGGCTAGAATGAACATCCAATTAGTTGAAATACCACGTAGTATATTTTCAGAGAGAACAGCAAAATATATTCAGCATTTCATGGTAAATAGAAATAATGTATTGATCGGACTTCGGGGATCTCACCAGAACAAAGGCAACAGTTGTAGATGTTCTTTCTTCATAGAACCCATATCAAATACAACTTCGGAGTAAACTACATCATTGGTGAAGAGATCATGTTGCAAGACCTTGACACCGTTTATCTCCCCCACCTAAATACACAATTCCAGAAATGAAGATTATACTATTTCAACTGATAAAGCAATAAAGTAAAGAGATGGTAGAAACAGGCCTCCTCGGGAAACAAAATGGTAACGCAACCTCCTAATAAATAGTTCATGCATCCAACATCGTCAAACCATCCTCTCTACTTTTTGAAAGGAACTTCTCTATATACTAATGCCTAGTTCGGCTGAACTCCAGATTGAATTCTAGGATATAGAAATTGAGTATAATCCTGAAAGATTTAGAATCTTAGATTGATAACTTTGAACTTTGGCCTACAAATGGCAGAACATGTAGCTTCTGACCTATTTACAGGACAGAATCTGTAACATCAGTTGTCTTGTTCAGTTAGGCAATCAATGAGCATGTATGGTAAGGAGGCTATTTGCTAGTCTCTAGTTAGCTTTTGCTGTGGTGACAAATTATTGTTTATGGAAGTTACCTAGGCTGAACAAAGGACATTTTGTGTCAACACAGAGTCAAATTTCCATTTGGTAGGATCAAGTACTCTACCAGGTCTAGGGCGTAGGTGGTAAGGGAAGGATGGAGGGAGACGTGGTGAGGATCGGGCGCGCCGGCGGCAGGGCGCCGTCGCGGCTAGGAGAAGGGCGGTGGCTAGGGCTGTTGGCGGCTAGGGTTCCGGCTCCTCAGGGAGCCGGGCAATAGGAGATAATATTCTTCTTATTGCTTGCCTTCAAAAAGAGCCTTACAACCTATATTTATATCCTAGATAACTTGTAGAAGAATCAACCTAAGATAACTTGCCTAAGATAACTTGCCTAATCTGAAAATAAAAACTAAGATAACTTGCGGGCCTAAGCCGGCCGGCCATAACACTTCTCCCCGCCTGCACAAACAGCTCGTCCTCGAGCTGTAAGGTGGGGAAGCGCTTGCTTGAACTCTTCGAGGTAATCAACCAGCGTCAAACACCTTCTCGACATCTGGGGCGGCCAGGTCAGCGGCGACGGCGTCCTCCGGAATGTAGTCTGCCACCTCCAGGTAGAAGAGTCGCGGGCAGGCGTGGCCGGGCTTGTAGGGTTCGTCGCAGTTGAAGCACAACCCTTGGCGGCGACGCTCGAGTATCTCAGCTGGGGTGAGCCGGCGGAACGGGCGCCCCGCGGTCGCGGCGAGGGGTGCCGCAGAAGCCTGCACAGGCCGACCCTGCGCGGAATCCGGTCCGGGTAGCGACCCAGCAGTCTGGGACGGTGATTCCTGCTGGATGGCCACCGCGCGGCGCTCGAACGCGCAGGCGTAATACATGGCCGACTGGAGATCCTGGGGTCCCCGAAGCTCCACGCCCACGCGGATATGGTCCGGTAGACCGCCCACAAATAACTCGGCGCGCTGAGTGGCGGAGACGCCCGGCGCGTGGCACGCCAGGGCCTGGAAGCGGTCGGCGTAGTCCTGCACCGTGGATGTGAAAGGTAAGCGGCCGAGGGCCGCCAGTCGGCTCCCGCGGATAGGAGGCCCGAACCGGAGGAGACAGAGCTCCCGGAAGCGCTCCCATGGTGGCATGCCGCCCTCGTCCTGCTCGAGGGCGTAGTACCAGGTCTGCGCTGCGCCTCGAAGATGATAGGACGCGAGCCAGGTGCGATCCGAAGCGAGCGTCCGCTGCCCTCGAAAGAACTGCTCGCACTGGTTGAGCCAGTTGAGGGGGTCCTCCGTGCCCTCGTAGGTGGCGAAGTCCAGTTTGGCGAAGCGAGGGGGTGTCGGCCCGCCGTGCCCGGGGGCGGCCGTAGTCGCCGCCAGCGCGTATGCTGGGTTGGGAAGCGCCGGGGCGTAGTTCGCCGAGCTGGAGGGGTGATCAAACCGCAGGGAGGGCGTCGGGTGTTCCGGCGCCGTGGAGTAGACCGGCCCCGAAGACGAGCCGGTCGCCCAAGCGGGGATCGGCGATGGCGACGGTGGAAACTGCACCTGGTGCAGGGGCCGACCCGTAGCCCTAGGCGCGGGTGGTGGTACTGTCGATGGCGGCGGCGCCTGGTGGAGCTGCACCGGCGCCTGCGGCGTGGGGGCCGGCGGTGACGCCAGAAGAAGCTGTTGGGTCTGACCCTGCTCCGAGGCGCCGGTGCCCAGGTTAGGGCTGGGCGGGGCCGGTGGAGGACCCTGCTCCGAGGCCGCTGGAAGGTAGGGCGCGACGGAGGACGGCGCGGCCGGCGCGGTCCAAGTGGGCCACTGCGGCCCCGTGGTGGCGAGAAGTGGCGGGGCTGCCGGCGCGATCTGCGGCGGCCACTGCGCCCAAGGCGGCGGTGCGGCCGCTGGGGCGGGGAGCGCCGGGTAGCCTCCGGTGATGGCCCCCGGTGCCGAGTACCATGGAAGCGCCTGCTGACCTGCGGCCATGGCTGGATGGAGTCCGGTGATGGCCCCCGGTGCCGAGTACCACGGAAGCGCCTGCTGATCCGCGGCCATGGCTGGATGGAGTGGTGGGGGCGGCCCGTACGGACCTGCCAGGTAGAGGCGGATCCCTTGAACCGCGGTGACGAGGTCGTTGAGGACACCCGCCATGGCCTCCGGCGTGAACTGTTGCGGCTGCGGGGGAGGTGATGGCGGCGGCGAGTGTTGGACGAGGGCCTGTGGCTGCCCTTGGCCCGGCGTGGTGCCGGGTGCCGTTAGGACCGGCGCTGAGAGCGACGCAGTGGTGCCCGCCGAGAGCGAGGCCGTGATGCCCGGCGCAGAGGCGGCGGTGGTGGAGGAGTTGGCGGGCAGCGGTGGTGGTGGCGGTGGAATTGGCGGAGACATGGTCGAAACCCGGTTACCTGATACCAAATTGGTAGGATCAAGTACTCTACCAGGTCTAGGGCGTAGGTGGTAAGGGAAGGATGGAGGGAGACGTGGTGAGGATCGGGCGCGCCGGCGGCAGGGCGCCGTCGCGGCTAGGAGAAGGGCGGTGGCTAGGGCTGTTGGCGGCTAGGGTTCCGGCTCCTCAGGGAGCCGGGCAATAGGAGATAATATTCTTCTTATTGCTTGCCTTCAAAAAGAGCCTTACAACCTATATTTATATCCTAGATAACTTGTAGAAGAATCAACCTAAGATAACTTGCCTAAGATAACTTGCCTAATCTGAAAATAAAAACTAAGATAACTTGCGGGCCTAAGCCGGCCGGCCATAACACCATTTTTCTGCAAGCAAGGTTTGGGAGAGGAGGAAGGAGGCTGACAGACCACATCACCGTGTCACCACATATCAACTCTATCAGCCACTACTAGTAGTTACATATATTACAGTGCAATCAAGTTCTGAACAGTAATCTTAACTCTTCCAAATGCTAGATTATTTGAGGGGGAAACATCATATCACCCAAATCAGTAGCTAAAGAACAAAGCACCTTGCTAAGTAATGCAGAGACAGAAAATTTTCACTGAACTTTGACCTCTGTGAGCAGGCCTCTGGTTTCTTTCCCAATCAGGATCTGGAAAACTAAGAACTGATACGGTCCGACTTCATATTGAAGTAGAATTCATATTTACTATAGCACAACTTCACCGAGAATTTTTAGCCAACCTAGCCTAGTACTTTCAGCCGATGTAAGGATATTGTGAGTCAAAAAATTACCTCTATTGGTACATGAATAGGCTTTTTAGGGATATCTTGTAGCGACAGGCTAGGAACAGCTTTCAGAGCTTCTGGAGGATCTGGAGTCTCTTGTTTGTCCTTCAGCTCCTTTGTAGCACGTGCCAACTCTGCAAGATCCTCCTGAGTCATGCTAGACTTTACTTGTTTTAAAATTTCTTTCTCAGCGGCTTCATCACGTGAAGCTTTCTCTGGATCAGGCTGCACAACAAATTATTGTTAGAGGTAACAACAAAAGGCTCATTTCATACAGAACTCTTAGGTGGAAGGTTCTCTATAGACCTGCATTTCAACTGTGACACGATGCACATTGTTTAAAATATATTTTTCGATGAGCGGGGAGAATACTGCTTTGGATCCCTTCTCTGCAATGCGTGCTTTGAGTTGCTGCAATGGCTGTTCATATTTCAGAGGCTCGAAAGGGTCCATATCATATATCCATTTTCCCTGCAATTGTTGTGAAGTTGAAGAAAATATTAATATGCCCAAACATATGTGTCTGTTTCTTTTTTTACATATCACGAATTTCATACCATTGAACGAAGCATTAGTGACAACCCTCGAGGAAATGATCCCGTGTTATTCTCCCTGAGAGAGAATTCGATCGTGTTCATAGATGCTTCCACTGCTTCTGGTGCAAATCCCTCCTCTGCCAAATTCTTCAAAATTTGCATAACCAGCTCTTCAACTTTCTCAATGTTATCCTCAGATACACCTTTCAAGCCTATACTGAATTGGGGTTGAAGAAGCTCATCCTCAACACCACCTCCCACAATAGCCTCTCCTAAACCACTTTCAAGAAGAATTCTTCTAAGTGGTGAAGCGGGAGTGCCCAGCAACAGGTGATCCAGGAAACCAAGTGCAAGCTCTGTCTCTACGTCCAGTGGCTCCTCTGACAACAGCCAGTTGGTGCAAACCATATATTTCTTTTTCAAATCACCTTCTTGGCCAGCAGGATACTTCTCTGCAATCCTCACTGGCTCTTTGAAAAGTTTCTGAGGCATAACCTTTGATTCATTACGAGCAGGGCTGGCTTCAAACAGGTCAAGGTATTCTACAGAAGGGAGGCAAGACAAGAAAAAAAACAATGGTGTCAAAAAAAGAAAAAGAAAATACAGCCAAAGGCTCAAAAAACAACCCTGTAAATAAGCACGACTAACTACTATATGGACACATTACCACTTAGAATTCGTAGTCGCTCTTTTGTGTCATCATCACCGTAGAACCAGATCCTAGCATTGCTCGGATGGTAAAACTTACTGTGGAACTCCTGAACATATGATATCAAAAGGTTGGGATTCAAAATTTGAAGAAAATAATTAACCAATGTTAGCTTATTGGTGCACTACTATAGAAAAATGGACTCGATGGTCCTAGAAGCATTCCTCTTTTACTTTCCAGTAAAAAATCACTGAAACTTATAGTTTTCTAGAGGAGCAAAATGACAAACTAAGTATCATTTCATGAAAATAGAAAATTAGAACCGAGGAAACCTTGAATTCTTCAAAAGTAAGCTTTGGGATATCATTTGGGTCCCCACCACTATCCACACCATACGTGTTATCAGGAGAAAGTGCCTGTAGAAAGCTCAAATATGTTAGGTACTCTTGTAGCAACTGCATCTAAAATAATGATATGAGAAACTGGCAAAAAGAACTGGGATCTGATGAGAACAGCGCAAAGGGATATTCACCACTGGGACTATTAACACAAACTAATAAACAAGGAAGCATCAACTACAGAAGTATAGACTAGAGACAGTTGAAACTACAACTTGCTAATGTACAGGTGGAACTGCAACAGCAATCAGAAAAGCAGAATGAATGCAGGTGGAAATGCAACAGCCTGGACCCGCATGTCAGTTCTTAGATAAGCAGCTCCTCATAAAAAAGGCGTGCAGTTTGTCAAGCAGCAAAGCCTGAATTTAGTCCTAACTGATAAAACTATACAGGGATTGACCAAATCCGATCAACTATACGGTGAAACAATCATTGGAATAAATGTGTTGAAAAGATTCTGAACACATTAGAATAAACAGCACGGTGATTCTAACGCAGTATCATTCCAAGGATGATAAAAGTAACACATAAGCAAACTCTCCTACTGAATAGAAGTCACAGACTGAAAAACAGAATCGAACAAATCGCTAACCTGTTGAGACACACGGCCCATTATGTTATCAGGTTGAGAGTAGACTCCTTTCATCTCGTTGAAGACAACACCTACAGTCAAATGTTAAAGCATTGCATTCAGGGACTTTTGAGGAATGAGCAGACCTAGCTCACATCCGAATGTATTTGCTTCGCTAAAATAGCCTGAGTAATCAAACCTTTGTAGGATATCTCTTCTTCGGGGCTGTTAAGCTCATAATGCCAACCTTCCTGTTGAAATGTTTGGAAGTCCTCAACACACTTAGGGAAAAATACAGCATCAAGGTATACATCAACCAAGTTATAGAAATCCTGCAAAACAACAACAGAAATTATGATAATGCTACAAAAGGTGGTGCTGAATAAATGGCTGGAGCAAATCAGTGACTAATAGAATAGGTGTCACCTTGGTGTTTGTTGATGCAACTGGATAACACGTCCGATCCGGATAGGTGAACGCATTCAGGAAAGTATGCAGACTACCCTTTAAGAGCTCAACAAATGGCTCTTTCAAAGGGTACTTTCTTGATCCACAGAGAACACTATGCTCAAGAATGTGAGGTATGCCAGTCGAATTTTTCCTGGTAATAAATGAAACTTATTCAGAAACCACATAACAGCTTGCATGCAATGCTATGCTGTTTACATCTTTCCTATCTGTGAATAAGTTTCCCTGCTTTGCTTTTTGCATGATAATATAACATCAATGACACCACGAGGCAAGGACTAGATGCACTTACGGAGGGGTACGGAATACAATGCCGAACACTTTATTCTCATCATCGTTTGCCACGGACATCACTTCTGCGCCTGTCTTCTTGTGCTTGTAGAGAACAGCAGCTGATTTGCACTCGTCTATGACTTGTTCAGATACCTTTTCGAAGCCTAGCTTTGCCGCATACTCATGGACATCATCGGTGTCTGCTTACGGAATAATGAAAAAAGGTCATGCGCTGGCACATTCATTCTCGAGCTACAACTTTTTATCATATTCCCAACAGAGGTTACTTGAATAACAAGCAGTGTATCTCCAGCTATCCCATAACAAATAAACGAGCAGAGCAGCATACAGATGCAGAGATCCGAGACTCAACGCAATGCAACCTAGACGCTACTAGAGACATGGAAACTGCAGGTAAAACAGTCCATAAGCAGATAGACGGGTTGGGGCAAAAGCTCACCACTGGGCACAGGGGAGGGCGAGGTGGAGACGGCGGGGACGGAGAGGCGCCTCGCGAAGCCGGGCGCGGTGAGCGGCCAGTACCGCCCCGCGGCGTGCAGGTGCAGCGGCGCGGCCGCGGCCAGGAGGCAGGACGAGCCGCCGCGCGACGAGGAGGAGCAGGACGACGCCGCCGACGAGGAGGAGGTCAACCGGCGACGCGGCGCGGAGGAGGAGGCGGCGGGCACGAGGGGCCTGGGCCTGCCGCAGCGCTGGAGGAGGCGGCGGCCGGAGGTGCGGAGCAGCGCCACCCGCTCCATGGCGTGGGTGTCCAGCTTGCCGTCGGCTCTGGCTGGGATTTGCTTCTGCCTGTGGTGGGGTGGATTGGGGGAGGGGGCAGGGCCGCACAAGGCAGACGTGGCGGCGTGCGTGCGTGCGTGGTAGCTCGGCTCGATTCGATCGATGGATGCGGCTAGGCTCTCCCTGCTGCTGGGCTTTTTCTCTGGGGTTTTGCCTGCTTGCTTGGGCTGGAAGAAGAAGGGAGGCGAGGAGGAAAATCCTTGGTTTTTTTAGCTCTGGATCGATTTTCGACGGGGGAAAAATCGTGTGGTTGGGAGGGCGTGGGGTGTGTGAGAGTGAGCTATGGTGCACCCGTTTGAAGTTTTGGCGTTTTACGGACGTGTTTGTAGCGTGTACACTGGAGAAGTCTGGAGCTTTGCAACTCTTGGTTGAATTCTCGTTGTAATGTGTCCATTCGATATCTAGTCCAGTCTCGACTCTGTAGATGCTAGACTACAAAACTCAAGTTTCCTGGTCTAAACACAATTGGCGCTCACACGCGCCTAAAGCGGGCCACAAGGAAACTTAATTTTGAAAAAAAATATATAACAAAATTGGAAAATGATCGGGGATTTTTAAAAATGTGAAATTGGAAAAATACAAGTAAAAAGTGAATTTGAAAAGGTTCATGAATTCAAAAATGTTCACTAATTTGGAAAAAGGCCATAAATTTGAAAATTGTTCATTAATTGGAGAAAGTGTATGGACTTGAAAAAAGTTCACAAATTTCAGAAAAATGATCTTAATTTTAAAAATATAAAGAATAAAAAAATTCTGATTTTTAAAATAATTAGGCATTTTTTGATATATTTGAAAAACCCCGCATTTGAATAATATTCACCAATTCAAAAGGTTCACCAATTTAAAAAAAATCTCTAATTTAGAAAAGGAGAAAAATAAAAACAAGGGAAAACGAAAAAGAAAAAAACGCAAACATAAAACGACAAATGGCATAAGAAAGGAAAAATCAGTTCAAAAGCTTCTAGAAGCTTCACAAAACCTGAAGTGTGCCACAAATTATGTTATGGTGCCATTACAGCCATACTAGCGATATAAGATGGGACGACCCATTTGCGTAGGACGGGTGTCCCGGAGCAACTAATCAATGGTTACCCCTTGCGGGGCTTTATTTTTATGTACGCGTTTTTAGGTTTTAGATGGGTTGTTTTCGGGGGATTTTCAGTTTCTGCCTGGTTTTTCCTAGGTTTTTGATGAAAAAATGGGGAAAAAATGCGCGAAAAAGCACAAATTTACTTCTGCGAGAGGCATCGGAAATTGAAAAAATGTGTTTTATTTTACTTTTGGAGAACATATTTGCTTCTCGTGAGGCACATGTTTGCTTTCCTGAGAGGCACGGGAAAGGAAAAAAACATGTTTTCTATTATTATTATTTTCAATGAGAGGCACATATTTGCTTCTCATGGACGCAGAGTTGTGCTTCTCAGAAAAGGAAAAAAATTATTATTATTTTGCTTTTGTGAGAGGCATATATTTGCTTCTCGTGGAGGCACGTATTTTCTTCCCCGAGAGACACAGTTGTACCTCTCGCAAAGGGAAAATATGTTTTTTTGCTTCCGCAAGAGGCGCAGATTTGCTTCCGCGAGAGGCGTAGTTGTGCCTCTCGGAAAGGAGAAAATGTAGGAACAAATATGCTACCGGCTCCGGTTTTTTCTTTTAGTTTTTTTCCATGAGAAAAAAGGTTCGTCGAAACCTATTAACATGAGATGTAGTTTTGAAGCCCAACGCGAGAAATCCAATGATAAAAATAGTTCCGAATTTGAACGCATGGTTTAAAAGATAAAATATTTTGAATAAACGAATCTATGAGAAAAAAAAAAGCTCCTAGTTGCGGCAAGTGGCGTAAATGCAGCATTTTGGCGGTGCGCGCCACTTGGTGAAAACACCAAGAAATGGTTTGGGAAAAGTATGAAAATCACTTTGGGTCGAACTTTTGGATACATTGAGCCTATTGTGGAATGACTGCCTGACTTGCCTGTCTCATTACGGCCCACTAGAAGGCGGATTGACCTTCTGTCTCATCCTGATGCCATACATCCCTGAGATGAAATTTGCTCTCGCCTCAAGAAAAATAACTTTGGGACGGACTATTTTTTTCTTTTTTATTTATTTTTTATTTTTAAAAATACATGCTAACTTTTTTAACACGCATTGAATATTTTCAGTGTACAAATTGAACATTTTTCTAAAATGTCACAAACATTTTTTGTATGTTATGAACATTTTTTTACAATTCAGGCACATTCGTTTTAAATGAAACAAAACATACTTGTAAACGTATCAACATTTTTTTTAAAATTACATGATTTTTATATGATTTCATAAACATTTTTAAAACAATGTCATGCAAAAAATAATTAAATGTCTGAACATCTTTAGATGTCACGGATATTATTTTGAATGGTACAAAGATTTAAAAAAAGCGCAAACAAAGTTTTTACATAACATTGATAAATATTATGTGAGCTAAAGATAAATTAATTAAATTTTGAAATATAAACAAAAGTAGAAAACGATGAAATAGAAAAAAATATGCATTTTGCTTGCCGCTCTTTTTTTTTCTTTTGTCAAAGCTCGTTGCTTGTCAATGAAAGGAGGCGTGCATGTTTGATCGATGTTGGTCTTGCCTTGGTAAGACTGTCTTATCGTAAGGTTGCCACGTAATGTATAAGTGGCAGCAAAAAATGGTATACGATGAGATATCTTTTAGTGTCATATCTGGTAACTAGATATCCCTAGATATGTGATTATAGTATTGTTTCTAGGAGATCGTCTCTTAAACGGGCTATATCTAGAAGGACGAATCGGGAGCAATACCTTGATAGAATCAGACATCAACTTTGAAGTGGAGGCAGTGCAACACGCAGAAGATCATGTGGGCTCTGATGTGGCTATTGTGCTTGAATATAAGGAGCAAGCCCTGGACTTCGCAAAGGTTTTATACACTCACTGCCTCCGAAAAGCAAATGAAGTAGCCAATGAGTTAGCAAAGAACCTTTGTAGTGAGAAAAATTCTGGTTTCTAGGACTCTATGTTCCCTGACTTTTTTCTCATCCCCTTTTAAATGATCTAGCTATTATCTGAGAAATGAAGTCTATTTGATTTTTTTAAAAGTTCATCTCTTAAATAAGAAAAGTTGTCTTTTATTCTGACTTCTTTGTCTTTCGCCTCAACATTTATCCTATGTGACACTTCTAAAGATAGCACAATTGTATGTGCCCTTATGAATCGCTAAAAGCTAGGTATATGACCTCCCGTATGTTTTTTAGGCAATATGACCTCCTGTATGTGATTACGGGAATTCTTTCACCTTTTGTAGTACTCACTGGGCATGTTTGGTTATATGCACATATTTTTCTTGCTTACATCAGTGACCCAGTAGGCCCTGTTTGAGCTAATATAGGTTATAGGCCATGTTGTTTATGTTGTTTGGTTGCCTAAAAAATGCAAGTTGCATTAGGACAACAACTAAACAAATAGGAGTGATGTTAATTACAACCATCAGAGTAGCAGGGAGGAGGCAGGAAACAACTTGGAGAAGAGGGGAAAGAAGGATCGCCGCCACCAACCACAACTAGTCAGGGAGATGTCATCGCTTAAATGCTTGTTGGTGAAGAAGCAACCTGGTCACAGAGAGCTCAAAGGGGGGTGATTGCACGGGTTTGGATGGTGACCTGAAGGGAGCTAAATAGGTGGAGGCAGTCGGCGGGAGGTGACTGGGTTACGCCCGCCAATTTTTTGGGACACGTGCGAGCTCACGACATCTTGCTGCTCGCACGAACTCGGCGCCGCGTTTCCCTGCCTTCACAAGACGAGTGAATTGAGTGAAAACTGTCGATTCAGACGTTTCTATCAGACATGACTGTGAGGTGCTTTGAGGTTCATGTGGGTCAAGATGCAATTCCTTTAACGGGAGGGTCGGGATGCAGCTTAGCTAAACAAGCGGGCCAAAACACATCTCGGGCCTGGTTGGGGATGCAGGTAATCAAACATGTCCTCTACTGATCAGCATGCTCGAGGGATTGTCGACGAAGTTGAGTAAGGCTCTAGTTGTACCCAAAGTTGTAACAGTTAGACCTAAAGCGCGCCCCGCCCGGGTTTGCTGAGATCCACGTTGATGCATGAATTTCATGATCGCTTGCAAGAGGATCTGTTGTTGCAGTCTGTCGTGATGCTCCTGGAAATTATATGGGCAACTCAGCTTTGGTGGCATGTGCATAATAGATGTGACGACACTCGAGGCAATAGCTTGCCGCGAAGGTTTATCTCTTGCAGAGGATTTGATGCTTCGGAACGTTATCATTGCCTCGAACTCCAAGCAGGTGATCAATGACATTGAAATAGTTGGTCAAGGAAGGCATGGAGCTATTATTAGTGAGATTAGACAGAGATCTTCTTTAAAATATATTTTTAGTTTCGAAGGCAGAATTTGTTAATGGCGATGCTGATAGTTTAGGCAAGTTTTCCCATTCTCTGGATCTGGGTCGACATGTTTGGTTGGTCGAACTCCATGATTCGTTTTGTATCCCACACCATCCGAGGGCTCCTTTGATTCAAAGGAATTATGTAGGATTTTTGGAGGATTGATATCCATAGGATTTTTTTCCTACATTGGCCTTTTGATTCATAGGATTGGATCCCATAGAAATTTATTTCTATGAAATATTTTGTACTCTTCACCCTCTTTGAGCTTCACTCAAACCTTTTTTTACAATTTTTTTGGTTTTCCTGTGGAATCTTTTGCATGCTTGGAGTACTACATTTCGTAGGAAATCTAACATCCACTCAAACCTCTGTTTACAAATTTTTTTTTGTTTTTTCTGTGGCATCAAATACTCCTTGCTAATCCTATTGGATTTAACATGCCACTCCAATCCTAAATACCTTTTCTATTCTCGCGCTTTCAAAATACTCATGTGAATCAAAGAGGCCCTGAACTTTTCCAACAATAAAGTTTGGTTCATCAGAAAAAAATACTGATCAGCATTCAAGATCCACCTCGATGGGTAAACTCGTTTAAATGGGAGATCATTAGAGCGTGAACCGAGTAGTGCAACACGCTGAATTGTGCCGCCCCCACCTACTTGCAATTGATTTTTGTCCCCCCGATCGAGGCGACAAGTGTTGAGATGGTTGCGGGGAGCTGAACCAAAACATGGCGGGCGACGATCCCGCCGTCCTTCCTTTTAAGTCCCCGCCACGTTCGTCATTTTCATCATTTCTCGCCTCCTCTCCCTCCCTCCTTCCCTCCCTTCCTTCCTTATACTTACTTCCCGGCCGGTCTCTCGATCCCAACCTCGCTCCTCGCCACCACGCCGCGCACACGTACCAGCAAACGCCGGGACCCAGAGCTAGCCGGCCGGACGTGATCGATGGAGATCGCCACGCCGCCGCCGGAGTTCCGCTTCGATGGCGCGGTCCTCGACGACGACGCCTACCCCGTGGGCTCCTCGAGCATCAGGAACCCGTTTGGCTACGCCGATGAACTGGAGACCGGCAACCCGTTCCTGGCCACCACGGCGATGACCGCGCCCCCGTCGCCCAACCCGTTCGGGCTCCTCCCGCCCGACGTCTCCGCCGACGGCCTCTCCGACGGCGCCGACCCCTTCGACCTCTTCCAGCACTTCGCCAGCGCCCCCGCCAGCCCGGAGCGCGCGGCCGCCATATACGCGCAGTTCTCCGGCGCGGGCGACGGTGGCGACGGCTTCCAGCCCCGCGCGTCATTCTCCACGCGCCGCACGGTCGAATCCGCCGTGCCGTTCGACTGGGAGGAGAAGCCGGGAACACCCAAGCCCGGGGTCGGCTCTGGTGCGACGGCGACGGCGACCGGGGATGGTGAGAACGCAGACTTCGACTTCGGCGTCCTGCTGGACCGGAGCGCGCAGGAGCCGGATCAGCTGACGACGGCCGACGAGCTCTTCGACGAAGGCAAGATCCGCCCGCTGAAGCCGCCGCCTCGCCTGCTGGACGGTGGCAGCGTCGGCTCGTCGCCACGGTCGGCCAGGTCCGCGATGTGGTCTCCCCGGCTTCGGGGCCTGGCCGGGCCCGGTCCGGACTTCGACCCGTTCGCCACAGCCATGGCGAACGCGTCCAAGGCGGCCGCGCCATCCCCCCTCGGCCCCAGCGTCAAGGACGCAGCCCCCGACACCGCAGCAGACACCGCGCCGATGAATCCCGACTCCGTCGCGTCGCCACGCTCCGTCCCACCGACCGCGAACAATGGCGGCAGGAAGAAATGGCGGCTCAGCGACCTGCTCCTGTTCCGGAGGCTATCGGCCAAAGGACGCGCCGGCGGCAGCACCATCAGCAGGGAGCCGGTGTTCAAGTACTCGCCGGTGCAACATCTGGGCACGCCGGTCAAGAAGACGGAACCCGTGGGTGCCACTGCCAATGGCGACGCCTCGGCGGGCGGGAAGCAGAAGAAGCAGGGCAAGTACGGGGCAACGGCCGGGGCAGAAGACGGCGCAGCGCGGCCCGGGCTGAGCCTGATGGGGTGCGTCCGGCTGAACCCCGGGCTGCACCGGCTCGCCAAGGGCCTCAACGTGTCCTCCACGTCGCACTTCGGCCGCCGCACCGCCAGGGCGGCCATGCACAGCGGGTAAATGCTCATCGAACCCGGCGATCGCCGCCCTAGCAGAACAAGAAACATCGTTTTTTTTCCTCCCAGCATTTCGCCATTTTCCTTGAAAACACTGTACAACGCGTGAACGCGATTGAGAAGAAAGTTTTTTCACCGTGACTTTTTTACCATGTCCTACGTGCCGTACGTTGCTTGGCACTAAAAGCTGGTGGTGTCGTGCTCGATCGTTTTGTTGTTAAGGTAGCGCTAGATTCGAAGGATTGTTTGACGAGATCGACGGAGTTGGGTCAAAAGGCCGGACAACGTGACGATGATGCCTGCCTCCGAGTCCACGCCAAGCCATGCCATGCACGACAGGTGTTCCCTCCCCTGACGTACCCGCCGGACATTCCCTCCACGCGCGGCGCCGCGACGTGCGCCGCATCTTCTCGAGGAAGCGAGATAATGTGGATGTGATGAGCTACATATCGGGAGGATTCGGCTCGATTCGGATGCACGACGTCGTGGTTGTCCGGGGTGGTGGGACGGGGAGGGAGGGACAAGGTGCAGCTGATCCAGGTAGAGAGGTAGGTTGCTGCTTCTCCATCAGACTAGCTACAATGGGAGTAACTTCAGCAGTAACATCGCGTCTAATTCAGCAAATTTGTTTATGTAGCAATGAGTTAATGAGGAGAAAGGTAGTCTCAGTAACCTAGCTAGTTACTGTAACATCACATATTCTAATGCAATATGAGTCTATAACCTAATAAATGAAGCTTTATATGTTACCACACTTATGTTACTACCCAATATGAAGGTAGTAACATAGTCTAGGGATATGTGTATGTTACTAGTGTATGTTACTCTCCATTGTGGCTAGTCTCACGGCCGAGGTTTTTTCAACGCCATCCTTGTCCTGCCGACCAAAACAGAACGGTGGTTGCTGCTGCGCATGGATTTTGTCTGGCTTTGGAGCGCGCTTTGTCGCGTTGCGCACGGGCAAGTGGCCCGTACCATTGTTGGTCGTTACCGACAGGTTCATGCAGCATTTCCCCAAGTGAAAACCCGAAAAGACTGAGGGCTCCTTTGATTTAAAGGAATTTCATAGGATGTTTGGAGGGTTAGAATCCTTAGGAATTTTTCCTACATTGGTCGTTTGATTCATAAGATTGAACCCTATAGGAATTTTTCCTATGGAATCATGTGTACTATATTTCATTGGAATCTAGCATCCACTCCAACCTCTTTTTTCACTTTCTTTGTTTTTCCTCTGGCATCAAACACTTTGTGATAATCCTATGGGATTCAAGTGGACATGCCACTCCAACCCTTTATTTTTTCTATTCCCGTGTTTTGAGAATCCCGTGAATCAAAGAGGTCCTGAAGGGTTTGGATCTTGCAACAGGGCCCCTTCTAGATCTCCTGTAGAAGGCAAACAATTGGAGGAAGCTATGATGCTCTCAACAAGGTCGGAAGGGCCGATCTTGATGGTTGGTGTTCATGGATTCAGGTCCAGCAACGCCTATGGCGAAGGAGTGGTCTGTTGTATGGAAAGTTTTCTATTTCTGCCCATTGAATATTTGTGCTTTCGAGATAGTGATGCAAAAAGCATGGGGACTACACAAATAAAGCCTAATTCAAGGATATAGGAGGCAACATCTTCGTTGTTCATTTTGGGAGTGAGGGGGGCTGGAAGCATGCATTGAACAATGGACCATGACAATTTGATGTCAGTGTGAGGGAGTCCTAGATTAGGGGGTCCTCGGGTGTCCGGGCTATTTGATATAGGCCGGATTGGTGGACCGTGAAGATACAAAGCGGAAGACTTTTTCCCGTATCCGGGTAAGACTCTCCTATGCGTGGATGGCAAGATTGGTGTCCGGATATGTAATTTCCTTCCTCTACAAACCAACTCTATACAACCCTAGGCCCCTCCGATGTGTATATAAACCGAAGGGTTTAGTCCGCGGAGGCTATCAGAATTCATATAGGCTAGACATCTAGGGTTTAGCCATTATGATCCCGTGGTAGATCAACTCTTGTAACCCCTATACTCATCAAATATAATCAAGCAGGACGTATGGTTTTTACCTCCATTAAGAGGGCCTGAACCTGAGTAAACATCGTGTTCCCTTGTTACCTTCGATCCTCAGACGCATAGTTCGGGACCCCCTACCCGAGATCGGCCGATTTTGAGACCGACATTGGTGCTTTCATTGAGAGTTCCACTGTGTCATCGGCAGAAGGTTAGATGGCTCGTTTGATCATCGACAACGATGCTGTTTCCGGGGAAACTTTTCTCCCTGATCAACTCTTTGTGTTTGGCGGCTTCGCTCTGCGTGCCAATTCAACCGGTCACCTTGAACAGATCGACAGCTATGCCCCTGGTCATCAGATCAGGTTCGGAAGCCTGAATTATATCGCTGATATCCGAGGAGACTTGATCTTCAAAGGGTTCTCGACCTCGATCGCTATTCCTCATCTGCAAGAAGGAAACCCGTCGGATCCACCATCAAGCTCCGTTCAAGGATCAACTACGGTTCCTGCCCTGGCCTTAGATCCAGAGCGGACCACCCTGTCCGAAGACGGGAGTATGAACCCCGCCGGACCCTCTCCTACTACGGAGCTCCTTGTCGGAGACCCAGAGGTGACCATATTTTCGGCAGGCCCGAAATCAAATAGGACTCTCCCTGTCATCAGGAAATCGGACTCACCTCCGAATGCTAACTCCGAACTCTCGAGGTCTACGTCCATTGAGCACAGTCAGGTGGCGTTTGCCATGCCCAGCTCCGTAGATCCTCAGTCACCCGTCCAGGCTTCGCTAGGCTCTAGACTTAATGCGATCTCTCGCCATTACGGAAGTATCACCTCCGAACTACGCCTAGCCCGAACTAGGGGCTGAGAGCGGGGAATTTTATGTCCCACCCACCACCCACTTGATATCCACTATCGAGGACCTAACCGACATGCTGGATTACGCCTCCGAGGACATCGAAGGCATGGTGGACGATGCCGGAGTTGAATCAGGCCAAAACCGACCCATCACTGGACGTTGGACGACCACTTCTACATACGACGTGTACATGGTGGATACGCCCAAAAAGAAGGACGACGATGGCACTCAGGAGCCGATCGAGGACAAGCCCATCAAAGAACCACCAAAGCACCGACGTCAGCAGCGCCGCTCACGATCACGTCGGGAAAAGGACAGTAATACCGGCACCGGAGACAATAACACCCCGGACAACGCTGAAGACTCTGACCACCCCATCGAGCCTGCCCTCGAGCGAGATGAATGGGAAGAAGGACAAGTCAACCCAGACGAACCTGTCGATCGCGAGGATTTGGAAGATAGTAACTATCTACAGATCTCTGAGGAAGATGTTAGCCTCGGTAACGAAGATTTTATCATACCAGAGGAACCCCTTGAGCAAGAACGCTTCAAGCGACAACTTATCGCCATTGTGAGGAGCCTGAAAAAGAAACATCAACAGTTTCAAGCTGAACAGGATACACTGAATGACAGATGGACCAAGGTCCTGGCTGCCGAAGAATACAGCTTCGAGTGCCCAACAAAAAGCTACCTGAGGGAGTCCTGGATTAGGGGGTGTCCGGATGGCCGGACTATACCTTCAGCCGGACTCCTGGACTATGAAGATACAAGATTGAAGACTTCGTCCCGTATCCGGAAGGGACTTTCCTTGGCGTGGAAGGCAAGCTTGGCGATACGGATAGATAGATCTCCTACCATTGTAACCGACTTTGTGTAACCCTAACCCTCTCCGGTGTCTATATAAACCGGAGGGTTTTAGTCCGTAGGACAACATACAGAACAACAATCATACCATAGGCTAGCTTCTAGGGTTTAGCCTCTCCGATCTCGTGGTAGATCTACTCTTGTACTACCCATATCATCAATATTAATCAAGCAGGACGTAGGGTTTTACCTCCATCAAGAGGGCCCGAACCTGGGTAAAACTTCGTGTCCCTTGCCTCCTGTTACCATCCGGCCTAGACGCACAGTTCGGGACTCCCTACCCGAGATCCGCCGGTTTTGACACCGACATTGGTGCTTTCATTGAGAGTTCCTCTGTGTCGTCGCCGTTAGGCTTGATGGCTCCTACGATCATCAATAGCGATGCAGTCCAGGGTGAGACCCTCCTCCCTGAACAGATCTTCGTCTTCGGCGACTTCGCACTGCGGGCCAATTCACTTGGCCATCTGGAGCAGATCGAAAGCTATGCCCCTGGCCGTCAGGTCAGATTTGGAAGTTTAAACTACACGGCTGACATCCGCGGGGACTTGATCTTCGATGGATTCGAGCCACTGCCGAGCGCGCCGCACTGTCACGACGAGCATGATCTAGCTCTGCCGCCGAACAGTGCCCTGGAGGCCGCACCCGCATCGGCTTCGACCCCTAATTCGGAGCCAACTGCGCCGATGGAGGATGGGTGGTTGGACGCCGCCTCGGGGGCTGCGATCCCAACGGCGATCGAGCCGAACACCAGCCCCGCACTCCGCGAGACTCGTAACTCCAAGGAGCCGGACTCCTCTCCGGACTCCGAACCCTCCGCGCCCCTGCCAATCAAATCCGATTGGGCGCCGATCATGGAGTTTACTGCCGCGGACATCTTTCAGCACTCGCCTTTCCGTGATATTTTGAAGACACTAAAGTCTCTCTCTTTATCAAGAGAGCCCTGGCCGGACTACGGTCAGCAAGGTTGGGATACGGACGATGAAGAAATTCAAAGCCCACCCACCACCCACTTTGTAGCCACTGTCGACGATTTAACCGACATGCTCGACTTCGACTCCGAAGACATAGACGGTATGGACGCCGATGCAGGAGACGATGAAGAACCAGCGCCTATTGGGCCCTGGAAAGCCACCTCGTCATATGACATATACATGGTGGACACCCCAAAAGAAGAAGATGGCGATGGAACAGCGGAGGATGACCCCTCCAAGAAACAGCCTAAGCGCTGGCGTCAGCGGCGTCGCTCAAAATCCCGCCAAAGCAAATACGGTGATTCCAGCACGGGAGATAATAATACTCCGGAGAGTGCCGAAGAAAACCACCTCCAGCAAGATTCAGCACAGGAGGATGGAGAAGCCAGCCCCCATGAAAGAGCGGTAGACAGAGAGGTCGAGGACGATAATTGTATGCCTCCCTCCGAAGACGAGGCAAGCCTCGACGACGACGAATTCATCGTGCCAGAGGATCCCGTCGAGTAAGAGCGTTTTCAACGCAGGCTTATGGCCACGACAAGAAGCCTCAAGAAAAAACAGCAACAACTTAGAGCTGATCAAGATTTGCTAGTCGACAGGTGGACTGAAGTCCTTGCGGCCGAAGAGCATAAACTCGAACGCTCCTCCAAGAGCTACCCAAAGCGCAGGGTGCTACCCTGATTAGAGGAGGAAGCACTTAAACCTACATCACCAGCACTTGATACGGCTGACCGGCCACCTCATGGCCGCGATAGAGAGGCCTCTCGGCCCTCCACTCAAGCCACACCCCGTACCAAGGCACGGGAAAATGCGCCAGACCTGCGAGATATGTTGGAGGACAAAGCAAGGCAAACAAGATCGATCTACGGATCGCGTGGGCGCCCCACAACTCGAGATGGTAACCGTCACGCCAGACACAAATCCGGTAGGGCCGAACACAGTAGACAAAGCTCATTGGAGCTACGTCGTGATATAGCCCAGTACAGAGGCGCCGCACACCCACTATGCTTCACAAACAAAGTAATGGATCATCAAATCCCCGACGGTTTCAAACCCGTAAACATCGAATCATATGATGGCACAACAGATCCTGCGGTATGGAACGAGGATTATCTCCTTCATATCCACATGGCCCGCGGCGATGATCTCCACGCCATCAAATACCTCCCACTCAAGCTTAAAGGACCAACCCGGCATTGGCTTAACAGCTTGCCAGCAGGATCAATCGGTTGTTGGGAGGACCTGGAAGTCGCATTCCTCGACAATTTCCAGGGCACCTATGTGCGACCACCAGACGCCGATGACCTAAGCCACGTAATTCAGCAGCCAGAGGAATCGGCCAGACAATTCTGGACACGGTTCCTAACAAAGAAAAATCAAATAGTCGACTGTCCGGACGCAGAGGCCCTAGCAGCCTTCAAGCACAATATCCGTGACGAGTGGCTTGCCCGGCACCTTGGACAGGAAAAGCCGAAATCTATGGCAGCACTCACGACACTCATGACCCGCTTTTGCACGGGAGAAGACAGCTGGCTTGCTCGTAGCAACAATATGACCAAGAACCCTGGTAATTCGGATACCAGGGACAGTAGTGGCAGATCGCGTCACAACAAGCAGAAGCGCTGCATTAACGGCGACAATGCTGAGGATACGGCAGTTAATGCCGGATTCAGAGGCTATAAATCCGGTCAGCGGAAAAAGCCATTCAAAGGAAATCCTAGGGGGCCATCCAGTTTGGACCGAATACTCGACCACTTGTGCCAGATACATGGCACCCCCGAAAAGCCGAGCAATCACACTGAGGGAGTCCTGGATTGGGGGGTGTTCGGGTAGCCAGACTATACCTTCAGCCGGACTCCAAGACTATGAAGATACAAAATTGAAGACTTCGTCCCGTGTCCGGATGGGACTTTCCTTGGCGTGGAAGGCAAGCTTGGAGATGCGGATATTCAAGATCTCCTACCATTGTAACCGACTTTGTGTAATCCTAACCCTCTCCGGTGTCTATATAAACCGGAGGGTTTTAGTCCGTAGGACAACTTCATCATATAACAATCATACCATAGGCTAGCTTCTAGGGTTTAGCCTCCTTGATCTCGTGGTAGATCTACTCTTGTACTATCCATATCATCAATATTAATCAAGCAGGACGTAGGGTTTTACCTCCATCAAGAGGGCCCGAACCTGGGTAAAACATCGTGTTCCTTGCCTCCTGTTACCATCCGGCCTAGACGCACAGTTCGGGACCCCCTACCCGAGATCCGCCGGTTTTGACACCGACATTGGTGCTTTCATTGAGAGTTCCTCTGTGTCGTCGCCTTTAGGCCCGATGGCTCCTTCGATCATCAACAATGATGCAGTCCAGGGTGTGACTTTTCTCCCCGGACAGATCTTCGTCTTCGGCGGCTTCGCACTGCGGGCCAAGTCGCTTGGCCACCTTGAGCAGATTGAAAGCTATGCCCCTGGCCATCAGGTCAGGTTTGGAAGCCTAAACTACACGGCTGACATCCGCGGGGACTTGGTCTTCGACGGATTTGAGCCACAGCCAAGCGCGCCGCACTATCTCGATGGGCATGATATAGCTCTGTCGCCGAACAACGCCTTGGAGGCCGCACACGCGTCGGTTCCGACCATTGATACGGAGCCTACTGCGCCGATCGAGGATCAGCGGTTGGACGCTGCCTCAGGGGCTGCGATCTCAGAGGCGATCGAGCCGAACTCCAGCCCCGCACTCCGCATGGCCCGTGACTCCGAGGAGCCGGATTCCTTTCCGAACTCCGAGCCCCCCGCGCCCCTGCCGATCAAATCCGATTGGGCACCGATAATGGAGTTCACCTCCGCAGACATCTTTCAGCACTCGCCCTTCGGCGACATCCTGAATTCGCTAAAGTCTCTCTCTTTATCAGGAGAGCCCTGGCCGGACTACGATCAGCAAGGATGGGATTCGGATGATGAAGAAATTCAAAACCCACCCACCACCCACTTCGTAGCCACTGTCGACGACTTAACCGACATGCTCGACTTCGACTCCGAAGACATCGACGGTATGGACGACGATGCAGGAGACAACCAAGATCCAACGCCTATAGGGCATTGGACAGTCACCTCATCTCACGATGTGTACATGGTGGATACCCCTAAAGGAAGCAACAACGAGGAAAACGGGGATGGAAAGAGGAATCGATCTCTCGAAAAATGTGGACGACCCTACGCCGGACAAGCCCAAGAAGCAGAAGAACCTCCACAAACGGCTCGTTGCAACCGCTCGCAGCCTGAAAAAGTAGAAGCGGAAGCTAAAAACTGCAGAAGATGCACTCAGGATCAGATGGAGTAAAGTAATCAATACCGCAGACAAATACGGCGACAGTCGCCGCACTGAAAGCTATCCGAAGAGAAAGCTACTGCTTGAATTCGACAAGGAGGGCTTAGAGCCCTCGCATTCCAAAAGTGAGAAAGCCACACGGTCGCATAGACGACCCCATGGCCAGCATAAAGCGGCAAGCAGCGCCGCACTTAAGCCGGCATGCGACCCACTTAAGGATTCACATCATGGCCCAGCCAGGTCCATTTACGGGCCAAGAAAGCAAGCTCTCGTAAGCAATGCAATAAAGCCATTATCAGAATCCGGCACACCCAAATACAGGGGTGCCGCACACCCCCTATGTTTCACCGATGAGGTCCTGGATTATGAATTTCCAGCGGGATTCAAACCCGTAAACATAGAGGCATATGATGGAACAACAGACCCTGGAGTCTGGATCGAGGATTATATCCTCCACATACATATGGCTAGAGGAGATGACCTCCATGCCATAAAATACTTACCCCTCAAGCTTAAAGGGCCAGCCCGGCATTGGCTCAAAAGCCTTCCTAAAAACACAATCGGAAGTTGGGAAGAGCTCGAGGACGCTTTCCGAGCAAATTTTCAAGGGACCTATGTCCGCCCTCCGAATGCAGACGATCTTAGTCACATAACTCAACAGCCCGGAGAGTCAGCTCGGCAATTCTAGAATAGATTTCTTACTAAAAAGAATCAGATAGTCGACTGTCCGGACGCTGAAGCCTTAGCGGCTTTCAGGCATAATGTCCGAGACGAATGGCTCGCCAGACACCTCGGCCAAGAAAAGCCAAGAACAATGGCCACACTAACAAGTCTCATGACCCGCTTTTGCATAGGAGAGGACATCTGGTTGGCAAGATGCAGCACCAGTGACCCAAGTACATCCGAAACTAGGGATGGAAACGGAAAACCGTGACGCAATAAGGACCGTCGCCGGACTAAGGAAAAAAATCTGAAGAGCGCGGCAGTCAACGCCGGATTCAAAAGCTCACGACAGAATCAGAAAAAGCCGCCCCTCCAAGATAACAGGGACGACCTATCCAACCTAAACAAAATCTTGGATAGGATATGTCAAATACACAGCACTCCCGGAAAGCCTGCTAACCATACCCATAGAGATTGTTGGGTTTTCAAACAATCCGGCAGACTCAACGCCGAACACAAGGGGCTCGACACACCAAGCGAAGACGAGGACGAACCCCAAAAGCAGAGTACCAGGAAACAAAAGAATTTCCCACAAGAAGTAAAAACAGTAAACTTACTCCACATAACAAAACGTGCGGCGCCCATAAAGGTACGCGCCCCACGGCCTATCCCAAAGGAATCCCGCCACTAGTTGTCAAAACCAATCATCTTCGATCATCTAGATTATTCTAGAAGTGTCAGGAACCCAGGCTGGACTGCCCTGGTACTCGATCCAATAATTGGCGGACTCCAGTTTTCAAATGTCCTTATGGACGGTGGCAGCGGACTCAACCTGATATATCAGGACTCAATCCGCCACATGGGGATCGACCCAAAAAGAATTCGTCATAGCAAAACCTCCTTTCAAGGAGTAACGCCAGGTCCGGACACCCATTGCATGGGTTTTCTCTGGCTCGAGGTTATTTTCGGCTCTGCCGATAACTTCCGTCGTGAAAAGCTGACTTTCCACATCGTCCCATTCTCAAGTCGCTATCAAGCACTACTGGGACGCGAAGCTTTCACCCGCTTTAACGCAATACCGGATTATGCATCTCTTACGCTTAAGATGCCCGGTCCACGCGACATCATCTCCTTAAAGGGGAAGCGGTGAGAACACCTCCCCCAAGCGGAGGATTGTGTGGCCGCTTTAACAGCCCCACAATACAATGGCTTCACCAGCCAGAACATCGGAACAGGTCATTAAGACCACGGACACGGATAGACGAGTCTGGCACAAAAGTATCGTTGATAAAGGCTTAGTGGCCATATACCCTGCACTAGGGGCTTCACACGTATAAAATAAGAGACAATAAAGCTCAATTTTTCATATTTTACTTTACACTTTGTTTATTTCATATAACTTTTGTTCGGCACGCCCCTTTTTTCAACTTAGTTGCTCTCTTTTTACAGATGAACGTCGTGCTGCGCCTGTCCAGGATACGGCACAACGGAGACACAGGCGTAGACATGCAGTAGGGACCCGTTCCAAGGATTCTTTTCAGATTAAGACCCTGCGTAAACCTTTTTTACTGTCTCTTGTTGATACACATCCCCTGGTTCTATGACCAAGGAGGAGGCTGGCGTCTTGGCATGTGGCCACGTCAGAATTCTTGCGCATACCTGGACACTAGGGGCATATACCTCAGAGCGTTACCTCGCCCGCTCTCATAAGGACCGAATACCTTAGGGAGTGTTCGGCGTCGCGAGTTTGGCCTTATATGCATCAACTCCGAGTCATGATTTTGGTCAAATGTTGGGTTGCCCGGCTCCTGTGTTCGGCCACCTTATGTTCCGCTCTATCGGCTAAGGCGGCACCAGGAGAACTACTGCGATTGTGCCCTGGTTCCGCCAGGCGAGCACCTTAGTAGAGAAAGCCGAAAATCGACTGTCATGATATGGCGTGAGACTGGTCAACCACTCGATGACTCTCCGGAATCTGTAGGATTCCTCCGCATTAACGAAGGGCCGTTTCCCGACCAGGCACATACGCGCCCCGAATTCGGGAGAGCGCAGTCGCCACCAGGGGCCACCTAAATAGTCCCATTGTCAAGCTCCTATGGCTAAGTGAAAGTGTTAAAGCATTATAGTCCGGTAGCCTAGCTCGCTGCGCTATCACCTCCTTTGTAGGACCAAGACGTTGGATTAAATGTGAAAATGCGCCTTCTGCGAGCACCCCCGCACTATGTGTGTGGGGGCTGAAGCCAACGACTGCAATCTTTCAGATTTTGTATACATATCTTAAAACGGCCGCACAGGAGGTGTTCCAAATACTTGAAGGCACAAGTATAAAAGGCTACTACAATTGATCAAAATATTGCTTTATAATTACATATGCTATCAGAACATAGCATCCTTCGAGCACTGCGTCTCTATTACACGAGCGCCTTCAAGGACTTCCTGAAAATAGTGCTCGGAGGGTACTCGGCTTTTGTCTGAATCTCGGGATGCAACAACGGTGGTCTCCATCTCTGCCCAGTATGTCTTGATACGGGCAAGATCCATCCGTGCGCCCTCTATGCATGCTGACTTCTTCATCGCATTGATACGTGGCACCGCGTCAAGGAATTGTTGCACCAAGCTGAAATAACTCTTCGGCTCCGATCTCCCCGGCCACAGATAACCCATGACGTACTTCATGGCGAGCCCGCACAATCTATTCAGTTCGACCCATTGAGCTAGACGATCGTCCACTGCCAGCGGATGCTTTGGATTCTGGAACTGCGACCAGAAAAGCCTTTCCACTTCGCGATCTTCTTGATCTCGAAAGTATTCGGTCGCATCAGCAGCACTCGCTGCCAAATCCATATAGGTGTCCTCCGCACTCCACATCCGGTCCAACGGAGCAAACTTCGGATCGCAAAACTTCCTCCGCAGCATAAAGGGCTTTCCAGCCGCAATATGTCCGGCCTGACGCAGCTCCTCCTTCGCAGCTCTCATCGCAGCGCGAGCGTCCTTGGCATCAACAATGGCCTTCTCTAAGTCCGTCTGTCTCGCCCGGTCTTCTTTCTCAAGAAACTTGCAACGGTCAGCAGCACTTTTTAACTTCACGGCCATCATGGCCATCTCCTTCTTGCTTCAGCAGTGAGCAGCCTGTTCGGCTGTCAGCTCTCCAAGGGCCTTCTCGGCAGCCGCATCACTTTTCCTGGCTTGTTCCTTAGCTCGGGCAAGTTCCGCCCGAAGACTCTCCACGGCGGCCGCACCATCTGCGTCGAGCACACACATTGTAAGATACTGGCATAAAGCTCCTCTTACCAGATGCCGCCCAAGGAATTGCATACCCTGAGCCTCATCAAGCCGCTCGTTGACGAGCGCGATGTTGGCATCTGCCATGTCAAGTTGCCGCTTTAGTTTGGCAAAATCATCAGTTCGGCTCGATTCCGGACACTTCGCCACCTGTATACAAAGGCGACATTTTAGACCTAGGATTATGATCCTCTGCGCACCGTCAATTTTGACAGCGCACAGAGTCTCAGGGGCTACTATCTACACAGGGTGCATCTTGTTTATGCGCAACTGACAAAGAAGTACATTATCAAACGTACCTCAAAACCCGTCAGTAAACTTCGGACGGCCTCATGCAATCCGCTTTCCGCGGACGAAATCCTTCCAATCACCGTACCCATCAATGCACGGTGCTCCTTTGAGATAGAAGCTCGCCCCAGCAGAATCATCAGCTCCTCCGACCGCGCATCGGATGGTGCCGGACTCGTCCTATGACCTCCATCAAAGGCCGGACACGGAGAACCTTGGGGGGACATATGGCTACCTTCCACCCCTGCTGGATTCGGAGAAACCCTCCGCGATGGCAGGGGGAGGCGTTCCACTCTCCATCATCTCCGGAAGTAGATCCCCCGAAGACGAGCTCTGCTGAGAAGGGCTGAGGTCCGAGCTACAAAGTAAAATTTTGGTTAATCTTCTCAGATAAAAAGCAAGGATTTCTCTCATCCCTCTAAAGGAAAATCTTTCTCTACTTACGGCTCGCTGGAGGGCTGATCCCTTTGAGGGCGTAGTTCGGACGAGGATCTCCCCGGCGTCGGATCCTCTGATGAGGACTTTTTCCCCCGCTTTGAGGCCATGGTCTCCGGGTCATCAGAGGCGGCCCTCTTCTTCCCCTTAGGAGAGGAATTGTCGATTCTTCCCTTCGGAGCAGCCTCCTTCGAGGAGGCCATAGTTTCCTTGTCCTCCCCCTCACTTCCCTCCAAAGGCACGATCTTCAACATCCTGACTAGCACGGGATCCGGCCTGGTCTCAGGAAGGGGAGCCGGACACCGGATCAGCTTTGCCTTCGCTATCCACTCCTGTTTAAAAGGACAACTCTTTTAGGGGCGAGTTTATGACAATTTTACGGATAGCGAGTCCGGGCACGAGGTTACTTACTTGAGTATCCGGGTGATTGCAGCTTAAACCTGCGTCCTCGGTCAAATCCGGACACATTGATCATGATCCGAAGAACATTTTATACATCTCCACGGGCGTTCCGCCCATAAAATGCTGGAGAGCTCGTGGTCCCTCCGGATTAAACTCCCACAGACGAAGGGAGCGACGTTTGCCGGGCAGTGTTCGGCGAATCAGCATGACCTGCGTCACCTTGACCAGGTTGAGGTCTCTTTCTAAGAGATCCTTAATGCGGCCCTGCAACAAGGGCACATCTTTGGATAACCCCCAATCTAATCCTTTGTTGACCCATGACGCTAGCCCTGGTGGGGGACCCGAGCGAAAGGCAGGAGGCGCCACCCACTTGGTGCTCCTAGGAGCAGTGATATAGAACCACTCTCGTTGCCACAAGCCGAGCTCCTCTTGAAAGGAGCCCTCGGGCCATAGAGCATCAGCATTCTTACTTATGACAGCGCCTCCGCACTCTGCGTGCCGTCCCTCGATCATCTTCGGCTCCACTCCAAAATTCTTGAGCCATAATCCGAAGTGAGGAGTAACATGGAGGAACGCTTCGCACACAACGATGAATGAGGAAATGTGGAGGATGGACTCCGGAGCTAAGTCATGAAATTCCAGCCCATAATAGAACATCAGCCCCCTCACGAAGGGATCCATCGGGAAGCCTAACCCCCGAAGGAAGTGAGACATGAACACTACGCTCTCACTGGGCTGGGGACTGGGAATAGCCTGCCTTTGAGCAGGCAACCTATGCAAAATTTCGGCGGTCAAGAACTTAGCCTCTCTCAACTTTAGCACGTCCTCCTCCGTGACGGAGGAGGGCATCCATCGGCCTTGAAGGTCGGAATCGGACATTGTCGAAGGTCCGAAGCGCCTGGAATCTGGAGCCTAGGGTGTTGGAACTCGAGGCGACGGGCGAACTTGTTTTGAGATTGGAGAAAAGGAGTAAGGCCTTGGTCTCTTTATAAGAGATTGAATACCAGGAGCCCTCCCCGTAACCGTTTGGGACTCGCCTTTAATCGAGAAGACATGCTAACGGGCATGATTGGGTTACCCACGTCTGTATTGATGAGAATCCCGTAAATAAAGGGGACACGATCTCTGCTTTGACAAGACGTGCCAAGGAAACCGCCTCGCAAAACACGCTGAGGTGGAAAAGTGAAAACGATTCGAATAAAGGCTTGGCCGTAGTGTGATGTCACGCTGCGGAATACGTCAGCGGATTAGATTTGTGTTAATATTATTCTCTCTGTGGCAATACGTGGAAACTTATTTTGCAGAGCCGGACACTACTCTTGGTGTTTACAAACTTTTATGAAGAATTTGGAGGAGGAACCCGCCTTGCAATGCCGAAGACAATCTACGTGCCGGACTCGTCGTCATTGAAGCCTGGTTCAGGGGCTACTAAGGGAGTCCTGGATTGGGGGGTGTTCGGGTAGCCGAACTATACCTTCAGCCGGACTCCAGGACTATGAAGATACAAGATTGAAGACTTCGTCCCGTGTACGGATGGGACTTTCCTTGGCGTGGAAGGCAAGCTTGGCGATGCGGATATTCAAGATCTCCTACCATTGTAACCGACTTTGTGTAACCCTAACCCTCTCCGGTGTCTATATAAACCGGAGGGTTTTAGTCCGTAGCACAACTTCATCATATAACAATCATACCATAGGCTAGCTTCTAGGGTTTAGCCTCCTTGATCTCGTGGTAGATCTACTCTTGTACTATCCATATCATCAATATTAATCAAGCAGGATGTAGGGTTTTACCTCCATCAAGAGGGCCCGAACCTGGGTAAATCATCGTGTTCCTTGCCTCCTGTTACCATCTGGCCTAGACGCACAGTTCGGGACCCCCTACCCGAGATCCGCCGGTTTTGACACCGACACACACCAACAGGGATTGTTGGGTGTTCAAGCAGGCAGGCAAGTTAAATGCCGAAAATAGAGAGACGGGGCTGCATAGTGATGACGATGAAGAGCCCCGGCCGCCGAACAACAGTGGACAGAAGGGTTTTCCCCCACAAGTGCGGACGGTGAACATGATATACGCAACCCACATCCCCAAGAGGGAGCGGAAGCGCGCGTTAAGGGACGTATACGCGGTACAGCCAGTCGCCCCAAAGTTCAACCCATGGTCCTCCTGCCCGATCACCGTTGATCGAAGGGACCATCCCACTAGCACCCGTCATGGCGGATTCGCCGCATTGGTTCTAGACCCAATTATTGACGGATTTCATCTCACTAGAGTCCTTATGGACGGCGGCAGCAGCCTGAACCTGCTTTACCAGGATACAGTGCGGAAAATGGGCATAGATCCCTCGAGGATTAAGCCCACCAAAACGACCTTTAAAGGCGTAATACCAGGTGTAGAGGCCAACTGTACAGGCTCAGTCACACTTGAAGTGGTCTTCGGATCTCCGGATAATTTCCGAAGCGAGGAGTTAATCTTCGACATAGTCCCATTCCGCAGTGGCTATCATGCACTGCTCGGGCGAACCGCATTCGCCAAGTTCAATGCGGTACCGCACTACGCATACCTTAAGCTCAAGATGGCAGGCCCTTGAGGAGTAATTACGGTCAATGGAAACACCGAACGCTCTCTCTGAACGGAGGAGCACACGGCGACCCTTGCAGCGGAAGTACAAAGCGGCCTCTCCAGGCAGTTCTCCAGTCTGGCCATTAAACGTCCGGACATCGTCAAGCGTGCCCGGAGTAACCTACAACAAGACCGCCTGGCATGTTCCGAGTAGGCGTAGCAATGCGGCCCCAACCCCAGCCCTCGCAAAAATGCGACGCCAGTGCTTCGCGTACATAACTACGCTCTAGAAATACCATGGGTACAGGGGGAGGGGCACCATCACGACACGCCCGAAACACGGCTTAAACCGCACCAGGGGCTGCTGATTTTTTAATTTTCTCTTACTTTCAGGACTCCATTCTTCGGAAGGCCTGTTTGGCAGTTCAATTGCCGCACAAACGATGCAAGAACCAGGGAAGCAGACAAGCCATGCCGCATTACGGAACTCCCAGGTGGTCTCTATCACGAGCAGTATACCTGTTTCGCATACCATTCCGCAGCCTGCCCCTGGAACGGACATGTTAAATAGTCCAACCTTTTGCTTATCGCATTATTTCGCATCGTTCTGCTTTGATCGCAGCCCTTTTTAATAAATAATGCATAGCTTTTGTCTATTTTTGCATTACTCTTTTTTTTACAAATATATGTTCCTTAACGACATGTTGCACCCGTACACTTTGGTATGGCCAAAATGCGCCAGGGGCTTTAGTACCCCTCAATATGGTGTGAGAAGTCCGAACACTTTAACAAGTGCGGCACCCCGAACTTATAGCATTATATGCATCGGCTCCGAATCATGTCTTGGGTCAATAGTTGGGTTTGCTCGGCTCCTATGTTTTGGTGCCTTACGTTCCGCTATATCGGCTAAGGTAGCACTGGGAGAACTACTGCGATTGTGCCCCAGTTGAGCTAGGTCGAGCACCTCAGTAGAGAAAGCTAAAACTGACTGTCATGATGAAGCGAGAGCCGGTCGCTGTTCGAGAGGTTTTTCGAGTCCCTAAAGACTTATGCCGCTCAGAGCAAGGAGTCGGCTCTGTCTGGCCAAGGCGTGGATAGCGCCCCAAACTCGGTCTTCCGAATACCAGGGGCTTCGCTGAAATTTAAAATTATAGAATTCTATGGCTAAGTGAGAGTGTTCACGCATTATAGTCCGATTGCCTTGTTCGTTGTGTTGAAAATATGCCCTAGAGGCAATAATAAAAGTATTATTATTATTATATTTCTTTGTTCATGATAATTGTCTTTATTCATGCTATAACTGTATTATCCGGAAATCGTAATACACGTGTGAATAATAGACACCAACATGTCCCTAGTAAGCCTCTAGTTGACTAGCTCGTTGATCAACAGATAGTCATGGTTTCCTGACTATGGACATTGGATGTCATTGATAACGAGATCACATCATTAGGAGAATGATGTGATGGACAAGACCCAATCCTAAACATAGCACAAGATCGTATAGTTCGTTTGCTAGAATTTTCCAATGTCAAGTATCTTTTCCTTAGACCATGAGATCGTGTAACTCCCGGATACCGTAGGAGTGCTTTGGGTGTGCCAAACATCACAACGTAACTGGGTGACTATAAAGGTATACTACGGGTATCTCCGAAAGTGTCTGTTGGGTTGACATGGATCAAGACGGGGATTTGTCACTCCGTATGACGGAGAGGTATCACTGGGCCCACTCAGTAATGCATCATCATAATGAACTCAAAGTGACCAAGTGTTTGGTCACGGGATCGTGCATTACGGTACGAGTAAAGTGACTTGCTGGTAACGAGATTGAACGAGGTATTGGGATACCGACGATCGGATCTCGAGCAAGTAACATACCGATTGACAAAGGGAATTGTATACGGGGTTGTTTGAATCCTCGACATAGTGGTTCATCCGATGAGATCATTGAGGAGCATGTGGGAGCCAACATGGGTATCCAGATCCCGCTGTTGGTTATTGACCGGAGAGCAATCTCGGTCATGTCTACATGTCTCCCGAACCCGTAGGGTCTACACACTTAAGGTTCGGTGACGCTAGGGTTGTAGGGATATGTATATGCAGTAACCCGAATGTTGATCGGAGTCCCGGATGAGATCCCGGACGTCACGAGGAGTTCCGGAATGGTTCGGAGGTAAAGAATTATATATAGGAAGTACTATTTCAGCCATCGGGACAAGTTTCGGGGTTATCGGTATTGTACCGGGACCACCGGGTGGGGCCACCTGTCCCGGGGGGCCACATGGGCTGTAGGGGGTGCGCCTTGGCCTACATGGGCCAAGGGCACCAGCCCCAAGAGGCCCATGCGCCTAGGGTTTCAAGGAGGAAGAGTCCTAGGAGGGGAAGGCACCTCCTAGGTGCCTTGGGGAGGAGGGATTCCTCCTCCTTGGCCGCACCCCCTAGGAGATTGGATCTCCTAGGGCCAGCGCCCCCCCTTGGCCCTCCTATATATAGTGGGGGAAGGAGGGCTTTCAGAACACGCCTTTGGTTGCCTCCTTCTCCCTCTCCAACACCTCCTCCTCCTCCATAGCGCTTGGCAAAGCCCTGACGGAGTTCTGCAGCTCCATCATCACCACACTGTCGTGCTGCTGCTGGTGCCATCTCCCTCAACCTCTCCTTCCCCCTTGATGGATCAAGAAGAAGGAGACGTGGCTGTTCCGTACGTGTGTTGAACGCGGAGGTGCCGTCCGTTCGGTGCTAGGATCTTCGGTGATTCGAATCACGTCGAGTACGACACCCTCATCCACGTTCTTTGAACGCTTCCGCTCGCGATCTACAAAGTACGTAGATGCATCTAATCACTCGTTGCTAGATGAACTCCTAGATGGATCTTGGTGAAACCGTAGGAAATTTTTTGTTTTTCTGCAACGTTCCCCAACAGTGGCATCATGAGCTAGGTCTATGCGTAGTTCTTCTTACGCGAGTAGAACACAATTTGTTGTGGGCGTAGATGTTGTCAAATTTCTTGCCGCTACTAGTCTTATCTTGCTTCAACGGTATTGTGGGATGAAGCGGCCCGGACCAACCTTACACGTACGCTCATGTGAGACCGGTTCCACCGACTAACATGCACAAGTTGCATAAGGTGGCTGGCGGGTGTCTGTCTCTCCTACTTTAGTTGGAGCGGATTCGATGAAAAGGGTCCTTATGAAGGGTAAATAGAAGTTGACAAATCACGTTGTGGCTTTCACGTAGGTAAGAAAACGTTCTTGCTAGAACCCTACTTCAGCCACGTAAAACTTGCAACAACAATTAGAAGACGTCTAACTTGTTTTTGCAGCAAGTGCTTTGTGATATGATATGGCCAAAGTTGTGATGAATGATGAATGATCTATATGTGATGTATGAGATGTTCATGCTATTGTAAAAGGAATCACAACTTACATGTCGATGAGTATGACGGTGACAAGATGATCATGGAGCCCCAAGATGGAGATCAAAGGAGCTATGTGATATTGGCCATATCATGTCACTATTATTATTTGATTGCATGTGATGTTTATCATGTTTTGCATCTTGTTTGCTTAGAACAACGGTAGTAAATAAGATGATCCCTCATAATAATTTCAAGAAAGTGTTCCCCCTAACTGTGCACCGTTGCTAAAGTTCGTCGTTTCGAAGCACCACGTGATGATCGGGTGTGATAGATCCTTACGTTCACATACAACGGGTGTAAGACAGATTTACACACGCAATACACTTAGGTTGACTTGACGAGCCTAGCATGTGCATAGACATGGCCTCGGAACACAGAAGACCGAAAGGTCGAGCATGAGTCGTATAGAAGATACGATCAACATGAAGATGTTCACCGACGTTGACTAGTCCGTCTCACGTGATGATCGGACACGGCCTAGCCAACTCGGATCATGTTATACTTAGATGACTAGAAGAGGGATGTCTATCTAAGTGGGAGTTCATTATAATTTGATTAGATGAACTTAATTATCATGAACTTAGTCTAAAATATTTACAATGTGTCTTGTAGATCAAATGGCCAACGTAGTCCTCAACTTCAACGCGTTCCTAGAGAAAACCAAGCTGAAAGACGATGGCAGCAACTACACGGACTGGGTCCGGAACCTGAGGATCATCCTCATAGTTGCCAAGAAAGATTATGTCCTACAAGCACCTCTAGGTGATGCACCTGTTCTCCCTGCAGAACAAGACGTTATGAACGCTTGGCAGGCACGTACCGATGACTACTCCCTCGTTCAGTGCGGCATGCTTTACAGCTTAGAGCCGGGGCTCCAAAAGCGTTTTGAGAGACATGGAGCATATGAGATGTTCGAAGAGCTGAAAATGGTTTTTCAAGCTCATGCCCGGGTCGAGAGATATGAAGTCTCCGACAAATTCTTCAGCTGTAAGATGGAGGAAAATAGTTCTGTCAGTGAGCACATACTCACTATGTCTGGGTTATATAACCGCTTGACTCCGCTAGGAGTTAATCTCCCGGATGACGCGGTCATTGACAGAATCCTCCAGTCGCTTCCACCGAGCTACAAGAGCTTTGTGATGAACTTCAATATGCAGGGGATGGAAAAGACCATTCCTGAAGTATTTGCTATGCTGAAATCAGCAGAGGTAGAAGTCAAGAAGGAACATCAAGTGTTGATGGTCAATAAAACCACTAAGTTCAAGAAGGGCAAGGGTAAAAAGAACTTCAAGAAGGACGGCAAGGAAGTTGCCGCGCCCGACAAGCAAGCTGCCGGGAAGAAGTCAAAGCATGGACCCAAGCCTGAGACGGAGTGCTTTTATTGCAAAGGGAAGGGTCACTGGAAACGGAACTGCCCCAAATACTTAGCGGACAAGAAGGCCGGCAACACCAAAGGTATATTTGATATACATGTAATTGATGTGTACCTTACCAGTACTCGTAGTAACTCCTGGGTATTTGATACCGGTGCCGTTGCTCATATTTGTAACTCACAGCAGGAGCTGCGGAATAAACGGAGACTGGCGAAGGACGAGGTGACGATGCGCGTCGGGAATGGTTCCAAGGTCGATGTGATCGCCGTCGGCACGCTACCTCTACATTTACCTACGGGATTAGTTTTGAACCTCAATAATTGTTATTTAGTGCCAAGTTTGAGCATGAACATTGTATCAGGATCTCGTTTAATTCGAGATGGCTACTCATTTAAATCCGAGAATAATGGTTGTTCTATTTATATGAGAGATATGTTTTATGGTCATGCTCCGATGGTGAATGGTTTATTCTTTATGAATCTCGAGCGTAATGCTACACATATTCATAGTGTAAGTACCAAAAGATGTAAGATTGATAATGATAGTCCCACATACTTGTGGCACTGCCGCCTTGGTCACATAGGTGTCAAACGCATGAAGAAGCTCCATGCTGATGGACTTTTAGAGTCTCTTGATTATGAATCATTTGACACGTGCGAACCATGCCTCATGGGTAAAATGACCAAGACTCCGTTCTCAGGAACAATGGAGCGAGCAACCAACTTATTGGAAATCATATATACTGATGTGTGCGGTCCAATGAGTGTTGAGGCTCGCGGTGGCTATCGTTATGTTCTCACCCTTACTGATGACTTGAGTAGATATGGGTATGTCTACTTGATGAAACACAAGTCTGAGACCTTTGAAAAGTTCAAGGAATTTCAGAGTGAAGTTGAGAATCAACATGACAGGAAAATCAAGTTTCTACGATCAGATCGTGGAGGAGAATACTTGATCACGAGTTTGGTACACACTTAAGAAAATGTGGAATAGTTTCACAACTCACGCCGCCTGGAACACCTCAGCGTAATGGTGTGTCCGAACGTCGTAATCGCACTCTATTAGATATGGTGCGATCTATGATGTCTCTTGCCGGTTTACCACTATCTTTTTGGGGCTATGCTTTAGAGACTGCCGCATTCACTTTAAATAGGGCACCGTCGAAATCCGTTGAGACGACACCGTTTGAATTATGGTTTGGGAAGAAACCTAAGCTGTCGTTTCTAAAAGTTTGGGGATGCGATGCTTATGTCAGGAAACTTCAACCTGAAAAGCTCGAACCCAAATCGGAAAAATGCGTCTTCATAGGATACCCTAAAGAAACTATTGGGTATATCTTCTACCTCAGATCCGAAGGCAAGATCTTTGTTGCCAAGAATGGATCCTTTCTAGAGAAAGAGTTTCTCTCGAAAGAAGTAAGTGGGAGGAAAGTAGAACTTGATGAAGTATTACCTCTTGAACCGGAAAATGGCGCAACTCAAGAAAATGTTCCTGAGGCGCCTGCACCGACTAGAGAGGAAGTTATTGATGATGATCAAGATACTTCTGATCAAGCTCCTACTGAAATTCGAAGGTCCACAAGGACACGTTCCACACCAGAGTGGTACGGCAACCCTGTCTTGGAAATCATGTTGTTAGACAACGGTGAACCTTCGAACTATGAAGAAGCGATGGCGGGCCCGGATTCCGACAAATGGCTAGAAGCCATGAAATCCGAGATAGGATCCATGTATGAAAACGAAGTATGGACTTTGACTGACTTGCCCGTTGAACGGCGAGCCATAGAAAATAAATGGATCTTTAAGAAGAAGACAGACGCGGATGGTAATGTGACCATCTATAAAGCTAGGCTTGTCGCTAAGGGTTATCGACAAGTTCAAGGGGTTGACTACGATGAGACTTTCTCACCGGTAGCGAAGCTAAAGTCCGTCCGAATCATGTTAGCAATTGCCGCATTCTACGATTATGAAATATGGCAAATGGACGTCAAAACGGCATTCCTTAATGGTTTCCTTAAGGAAGAATTGTATATGATGCAACCGGAAGGTTTTGTGGATCCTAAGAATGCTGATAAGGCGTGCAAGCTCCAACGCTCGATTTATGGGCTGGTGCAAGCATCTCGGAGTTGGAACATTCGCTTTGATGAGATGATCAAAGCGTTTGGGTTTACGCAGACTTATGGAGAAGCCTGCGTTTACAAGAAAGTGAGTGGGAGCTCTGTAGCATTTCTCATATTATATGTAGATGACATACTTTTGATGGGAAATGATATAGAACTCTTGGACAGCATTAAGGCCTACTTGAATAAAAGTTTTTCAATGAAGGACCTTGGTGAAGCTGCTTATATATTAGGCATCAAGATCTATAGAGATAGATCAAGACGCCTCATAGGTCTTTCACAAAGCACATACCTTGATAAGATATTGAAGAAATTCAATATGGATCATTCTAAGAAGGGGTTCTTGCCTGTGTTACAAGGTGTGAAATTGAGCTCGGCTCAATGTCCGACCATGGCAGAAGATATAGAAGAAATGAGTGTCATCCCCTATGCCTCAGCCATAGGTTCTATTATGTATGCCATGCTGTGTACCAGACCTGATGTAAACCTTGCCGTAAGTTTGGTAGGAAGGTACCAAAGTAATCCCAGCAAGGAACACTGGACAGCGGTCAAGAATATCCTGAAGTACCTGAAAAGGACTAAGGAAATGTTTCTCGTTTATGGAGGTGACGAAGAGCACGTCGTAAAGGGTTACGTCGACGCTAGCTTCGACACAGATCTGGATGACTCAAAGTCACAAACCGGATACGTGTATGTTTTGAATGGTGGGGCAGTAAGCTGGTGCAGTTGCAAGCAGAGCGTCGTGGCGGGATCTACATGTGAAGTGGAGTACATGGCAGCCTCGGAGGCAGCACATGAAGCAATTTGGGTGAAGGAGTTCATCACCGACCTAGGAGTCATACCCAATGCGTCGGGGCCGATCAAGCTCTTCTGTGACAACACTGGAGCTATTGCTCTTGCAAAGGAGCCCAGGTTTCACAAGAAGACAAGGCACATCAAGCGTCGCTTCAACTCCATTCGTGAAAATGTTCAAGATGGAGACATAGAGATTTGTAAAGTACATACGGACCTGAATGTAGCAGATCTGTTGACTAAACCTCTCCCTAGAGCAAAACATGATCAACACCAGAATTCCATGGGTGTTCGATTCATCACAATGTAACTAGATTATTGACTCTAGTGCAAGTGGGAGACTGTTGGAAATATGCCCTAGAGGCAATAATAAAAGTATTATTATTATATTTCTTTGTTCATGATAATTGTCTTTATTCATGCTATAACTGTATTATCCGGAAATCGTAATACACGTGTGAATAATAGACACCAACATGTCCCTAGTAAGCCTCTAGTTGACTAGCTCGTTGATCAACAGATAGTCATGGTTTCCTGACTATGGACATTGGATGTCATTGATAACGAGATCACATCATTAGGAGAATGATGTGATGGACAAGACCCAATCCTAAACATAGCACAAGATCGTATAGTTCGTTTGCTAGAGTTTTCCAATGTCAAGTATCTTTTCCTTAGACCATGAGATCGTGTAACTCCCGGATACCGTAGGAGTGCTTTGGGTGTGCCAAACGTCACAACGTAACTGGGTGACTATAAAGGTATACTACGGGTATCTTCGAAAGTGTCTGTTGGGTTGACATGGATCAAGACGGGGATTTGTCACTCCATATGACGGAGAGGTATCACTGGGCCCACTCAGTAATGCATCATCATAATGAGCTCAAAGTGACCAAGTGTTTGGTCATGGGATCATGCATTACGGTACGAGTAAAGTGACTTGCTGGTAACGAGATTGAACGAGGTATTGGGATACCGACGATCGGATCTCGAGCAAGTAACATACCGATTGACAAAGGGAATTGTATACGGGGTTGTTTGAATCCTCGACATAGTGGTTCATCCGATGAGATCATCGAGGAGCATGTGGGAGCCAACATGGGTATCCAGATCCCGCTGTTGGTTATTGACCGGAGAGCGATCTCGGTCATGTCTACATGTCTCCCGAACCCGTAGGGTCTACACACTTAAGGTTCGGTGACACTAGGGTTGTAGGGATATGTATATGCAGTAACCCGAATGTTGTTCGGAGTCCCGGATGAGATCCCGGACGTCACGAGGAGTTCCGGAATGGTCCGGAGGTAAAGAATTATATATAGGAAGTACTATTTCGGCCATCGGGACAAGTTTCGGGGTTATCGATATTATACCGGGACCACCAGAAAGGTCCCGGGGGCCCACCGGGTGGGGACACCTATCCCGGGGGGCCACATGGGCTGTAGGGGGTGCGCCTTGGCCTACATGGGCCAAGGGCACCAGCCCCAAGAGGCCCATGCGCCTAGGGTTTCAAGGAGGAAGAGTCCTAGGAGGGGAAGGCACCTCCTAGGTGCCTTGGGGAGGAGGGATTCCTCCCCCTTGGCCGCACCCCCTAGGAGATTGGATCTCCTAGGGCCGGCGCCCCCCCCTTGGCCCTCCTATATATAGTGGGGGAAGGAGGGCTTTCAGAACACGCCTTTGGTTGCCTCCTTCTCCCTCTCCAACACCTCCTCCTCCTCCATAGCGCTTGGCGAAGCCCTGACGGAGTACTGCAGCTCCATCATCACCACGCCGTCGTGCTGCTGCTGGTGCCATCTCCCTCAACCTCTCCTTCCCCCTTGCTGGATCAAGAAGAAGGAGACGTGGCTGTTCCGTACGTGTGTTGAATGCGGAGGTGCCGTCCGTTCGGTGCTAGGATCTTCGGTGATTCGAATCACGTCGAGTACGACTCCCTCATCCACGTTCTTTGAACGCTTCCGCTTGCGATCTACAAGGTACGTAGATGCATCTAATCACTCGTTGCTAGATGAACTCCTAGATGGATCTTGGTGAAACCGTAGGAAAATTTTTGTTTTCTGCAACGTTCCCCAACACGTTGTGCTGAGCGCCTCCCTCGAAGGACCCAAACATGGGAAAAAGAGCGCTCAGGTTTATCCCCGAACACCCCAGCACTAGCGGCACGGGGGCAGAAGCCGACGACTCGCCATCTCTCAGAATTGATAAACAGCCGCGCAGAAGGTAATATTTTAAATTCCAACAGCATTGCTTAGCGCATATGAACAAGTTTTCAGCGCACAGGACAAAACGAGCGAGTTTTACTCAAAAATTACATCCCTGGAACATTCATCCGCCACAAGGCGGGCACCCTTCAGAACATCCGTATAATAATTCTCGAGTTTGCGATGCTCTTTCCCCGGTGGTGGCCCGTCCTTCACAAGCTTCTCAGCATCCAGCTTGCCCCAGTGCACCTTAGCACGGGCAAGGGCCCTACGGGCACCTTCAATGCAGGCGGAGCGCTTGATGACTTCGAGCCTTGGACAGGCCCCCACCAGCTGCCGCACCAGCCCAAAATAGCTCCCAAGCAGAGCCTCTCCAGGCCACAGCCGAACTATGAGGCCCTTCATGGCCTGTTCGGCCGCCTTGTGGAGCTCGACCAGTTGCTTCAGCTGGTCGCTCAGGGGCACGGGGTGTCTGACCTCAGCATACTGAGACCAGAACACCTTCTCTGTCGAGCTGCCCTCCTCGGCTCGATAGAATGCGGCGGCATCGGACACGCTACGGGGAAGATCTGCGAATGCTCCTGGAGAGCTCCGGATTCGGGTAAGTAACAAGTAACTCACGTTTATGTGTTTGCTTTGCATAAAGAATGCCTTACCCGCCGCTATCTTTTTCACCACATCCAACTCCTGGAGGGTCTTCTGGGTTTCGGCCTTGGTAGACTTGGCATTTTCAATAGCCATCACGAGCTCGGACACTCGCGTCTTTGAGTCAAGCTCCAAACTCTCATGTTTTTTCATGAGAGCCTAGAGCTCTTGCTGCACCTTTCCAACCTGGGCCTCATACTTCTCCCGCTTGGTGCGCTCCGTGGCCGCCCTCTTCTCGGCCTCGACCAGCGCTTGCTTAAGGGTCGCCACCTCCGACGTGGCCCCTACAATAGCCACGATAATCCTGTCATTTTTTTTGCAATTGCACCTTTTTATATATATATTTAAACAATGTATTTCTTACCTTCCTTGTCCTCAAGCTGCTTCTTGGCACGCCCGAGCTCTTGCTTGGACTGCTCGAGGTTCTGCTTTAGCGTGTCCACTTCCGTAGTTAGTGCGACGTACGCCAGCAGAGAAGCCTGCATACGCATATTGACTCCTTTTTGTTAGACTCCTGCGAATTTTATTTGATCCTCTCTTCGGCTTTTCTTCCCGAATGCCAAACAGAGCATCAGGGGCTACTGTCTATGCGGTAATATTATTTACACATTCTTTACTTACCTCAAAGCCTGTTAAAAGGCTAGTACAAGCTTCAGTTAGTCCGCTCTTGGCGAGCTGAACCTTCTGGACCACCGCACTCATAATGGTGCGGTGCTCCTCGTCGATGGAGGCGCCTTTGAGCACCTCCAACAGATTGTCCGGCGCCTCCGGTTGGACGGGGGTCACCGTCATGGTGGGCTTGCTCCTCTTGGAAGGAGGTCGCCCGCCGGACTCTGGAGCCTTTGAAGGTTCCAGAGCGGTGTCCGGCCTAGAGCCGGACTTGGAGCCATGGGGGGTTTTATCCCCTTTACTCCTGGAGTCCGGGAGGTCGCCTTGTGGCGCCTCCAGGACCACCTCCTCCTGGCTTGGAACCTGTTGGGACAACACTTCGGCGTCGTCCGTAGGGCGGGGGGAGGAAGCCGTCGGAAGCGAATTCACATCCGACGAGTCCAGTGAACCGCTCGACGACGCGTCGAGCGGTCTTTGGGTGGGCTGCATAAGCATATTCGACATAAGGGAAAGCTGTGCAATAAAGGAATATTATGAATTACTCTGGTATCCGGATACTTACGATTTCGCCAGGGGCTTGGCCCTGAGCGGCCACTCCTCTCCGCCGTCATCGGCGTCGGTGGTGTAGTCCGGAGGAAGGGTTTTCCCCCTCTTGGACCCTTCGGCCTCCCCAGTGAGGGCGGCCTTCCTTTTCTTCTCTCCCCCCGCTGGAGGGGAAGAGGTCTCTTCTTCCTCCTCCTCGTCTTCACGGGAGGAATGCGCCTTGGAGCCGTCGGATGATGAACCCGACACCTCCCGGTGCCGGGCACTTTTTCGAGTCCCCGTGGCCTTCTTCGTGGCCTTCTTCTCTGGTGCCACATGGGGTGCCGAAACCAGCAGCTTCGCCAAGCGGGCATCGGCTGGGTCTTCGGGCAAAGGAGCCAGACAGTCGATCTGTCCGGACTTCGCCTGCCAAACCTGTCAAAGGTAAGGGAGCTTAGATCCCGCATAGAGTTAAACTATGGAAAACTAATACCCTGTAAAAGTTACAAACAACTTACCGCGCTAGCGCGTCGCCGCGCGCTGAATCCGCGATCCTCGGTAGCGGATGCGGGAGCCTCGGCGCCCTTGAAAAGCACCTTCCAGGCATCTTCGTACATCGTGTCAAAGAGCCTGCTCAGAGTTCGGTGCCGCGCCGGGTTGAACTCCCAGAGATTGAAGGCCCGTTGTTGACACGGGAGGATAAGTCGGATGAGCATAACCTGGACTACGTTGACAAGCCTGAGCTGCTTGTCCACCAGGGTTTGGATGCATGTTTGCAGTCCAGTCACCTCTCCTTTGCTGCCCCACGACAGGCCCATCTCTTTCCAGGATGTGAGCCGCGTTGGGGGTCCGGACCGGAACTCGGGGGCTGCGACCCACTTAGGGTCGCGCGGCTCGGTGATGTAAAACCACCCCGATTGCCACCCCTTCAGGGTCTCCACATAGGAGCCCTCGAGCCATAAGACGTTGGGCATCTTGCCCACCATGGTGCCTCCGCACTCCGCCTGGTTGCCGTGCACCACCTTCGGCTTGACATTGAAAGTCTTGAGCCATAGGCCGAAATGGGGGTGGATGCAGAGGAAAGCTTCGCACAAGACGATAAACGCCGAGATGTTGAGGATGAAGTTCGACGCCAGATCATGGAAATCCAGGCCGTAGTAGAACATGAGTCCCCGGACGAGTGGGTGGATAGGAAAGCCCAGTCCACGGAGGAAGTGGGGAAGGAACACTACCCTCTCATGGGGCCTTGGGGTGGGGAGGAGCTGCCCCTCTTTGGGAAGCCGGCACGCGATGTCGTTAGACAAGTATCCGGCCTTCCTTAGTTTTTTGATGTGTCCCTCCGTGACAGAGGAGACCATCCACTTGCCTCCCGCTCCGGACGTGCCTGGAGAAGCTTGAGGTGGGGAGTGCAGACTTGGGCGCTGGAGCTCGAGTGCGCGAAAATGGATAGGCAAAGGAGGAAGAAGGCGTAGGTGAAAAGGTGGATCCTTATCCCCTTATATGGATGGACGCAACTACGTGTCCCCACCAGCCTGGTAAAACTCGCTTATCTCCAAGCGCCGTAATCAATGGCGCGGTTGGGTTACCCACGCCCGTATTGATGAGAATCCCAGAATAAGGGGACACGATCTCTGCTTTAACAAGACGTGACAAGGAAACCGCCTCGCATGACGCGCTGAGGTGGGATAATAAAACAATTCGAATAAAGGCTTGGCCGTGGTGCATCACACTACGGAATACGTCAGCAGATTAGATTTGTGTAAATATTATTCTCTCTATGGCAATATGTGGAAACTTATTTTGCAGAGCCGGACACTGTCTTTGTGTTCAAAATCTTCTATGAAGTACTTGGACGAGGAACCCGCCTTGCAATGCCGAAGACAATCTGCGCGCCGGACTCGTCATCATTGAAGCCTGGTTCAGGGGCTACTGAGGGAGTCCTGGATTAGGGGGTGTCCGGATGGCCGGACTATACCTTCAGCCGGACTCCTGGACTATGAAGATACAAGATTGAAGACTTCGTCCCGTGTACGGAAGGGACTTTCCTTGGCGTGGAAGGCAAGCTTGGCGATACGGATATATAAATCTCCTACCATTGTAACCGACTTTGTGTAACCCTAACCCTCTCCGGTGTCTATATAAACCGGAGGGTTTTAGTCCGTAGGACAACATACAGAACAACAATCATACCATGGGCTAGCTTCTAGGGTTTAGCCTCTCCGTTCTTGTGGTAGATCTACTCTTGTAGTACCCATATCATCAATATTAATCAAGCAGGATGTAGGGTTTTACCTCCATCAAGAGGGCCCGAACCTGGGTAAAACTTCGTGTCCCTTGCCTCCTGTTACCATCCGGCCTAGACGCACAGTTCGGGACCCCCTACCCGAGATCCACCGGTTTTGACACCGACACTACCTGAAGCGCATGCTGCTACCACTATTCGACGATGAGGCCATTGAGCCAATACCGTCAAGATATAATCATGCTGACGAAACAGACCGACCACCACGTGGACGGGACAAAGCGGCTACTTATGTCGAACACCAGCCCGCGTCACCTCGCCGTCGAGGCAAAGAGGTAGCGGCTCTGGGCTATACCTATGACTTACGTCAGGACCTGGACAATAGAGCCGGTCAGACTAGATCAATCTACGGATCAAGGGGACGTGCTCTAGCACAAGACGACTACCATCAAGCTTGGCGCGATAAGCATAACCAAACTCGGGCCGAACACCGAACTGGAATGTCATCCGAACTCCATCGCGACGTTACCTGATATAGAGGCGCCACACACCCCTTGTGCTTTACCGATGAGGTAATGCAGCACCAGTTCCCAGAAGGGTTCAAATCCGTAAACATTGAAGCATACGATGGAACGACAGATCCCGCTGTATGGATCGAAGATTTTCTTCTCCATATTCATATAGCTCACGGTGACGATCTCCACGCCATTAAATACCTCCCCCTAAAGCTAAAGGGACCAACACGCCACTGGTTGAATAGCGTCTTGATGTCTACTACACAACTTTATTCTTGTAGACACGTGTTGGGCCTCCAAGCACAGAGTTTTGTAGGACAGTAGCAATTTTCCCTCAAGTGGATGACCTAAGGTTTATCTCAATCTGTGGGGGGCGTAGGATGAAGATGGTCTCTCTCCAACAACCCTGCAATCAAATACAAGAAATCTCTTGTGTCTCCAACACACCTAATACAATGGTGAAAGGATCGATATAGTTGACTAGAGGGGGGTGAATAGGCAACTAACAATTTTTAGCTTTTCTTTACCAAATTAAACTTTGCATCAAAGTAGGTTGTCTGGATATACAACTAGGTGAGCAACCTATATGATGCAACAACAACAAGCACACAAGCAAGCAAGGGAAATGACACAAATAAGCTTGCACAAGTAAAGGCACGAGATAACCAAGAGTGGAGCCGGTGAAGACGAGGATGTGTTACCGAAGTTCCTTCCTTTTGAGGGGAAGTACGTCTCCGTTGGAGCGGTGTGGAGGCACAATGCTCCCCAAGAAGCCACTAGGGCCACCGTATTCTCCTCACGCCCTCACACAATGCGAGATGCCGTGATTCCACTATTGGTGCCCTTGGAGGCGGCGACCGGACCTTTACAAACAAGGTTGGGGCAATCTCCACAACTTAATTGGAGGCTCCCAACAACACCACGAAGCTTCACCACAATGGAATATGGCTCCGCGGTGACCTCAACCGTCTAGGGTGCTCAAACACCCAAGAGTAACAAGATCCACAAGGGATTAGGGGGGGGGAATCAAATTTCTCTTGGTGGAAGTGTAGATCGAGGCCTTCTCAACCAATCCCTAGAAAATCAACAAGTTTGATTGGCTAGGGAGAGAGATCGGGCGAAAATGGAGCTTGGAGCAACAATGGAGCTTAGGGTTGGAAGAGGTGGTCAAATCGGAGAAGAAGACACCCCTTATATAGTGGAGAGACAAATCCAACCGTTATCCACTTAACCAGCCCGCGACCTGCGGTACTACCGCAAGGGCTCACGGTACTACCGCAGTGAGCCACGGTACTACCGTGGCCACGACAGGAGCTAGCCCAGGCCTGCAGCAAAGAAGCTGGGGGCGGTACTGCCGCTCACGCGGTACTACCACAGCCCCTTGCGGTACTACCGAAAGGCATGATTGGACTAGCGTGGGAAGGGCGCGGACAAATAAAAAAACGTCCGTGGCAACTTCCGCTGACTTTCAAATAGTGCAAAAATCCGACACGGTACTATCGCACAAGGCACGCGGTACTACCGTGCAGGGAGCGGATGTAAAAATTGCATCCTCCCTACTTCCGCTTATGGTGCTGTGCCGGGCCAGGACTCACGGTACTACGGCTCCCAAGGAGCGGTACTACCGTGACCACCTGCGGTACTACTGCAGGGGCCTGCGGTACTACCGCTCTGAAGAGAAGTACTACCGCATGCCCCAGAACAGCAACACTGAGAATTCTTCTTTTTGCATAAACACGAAGAAACGGAGGATGCTCCATAGTGCTAAGGGAAAGGAAGTGCAAAAAGGAGTAAACGTGTACGTGATGATTCCACCCAAACCTTTCCAATGCGGACCCCCTCTTAATAGTACGGCTTTCCTACGACTCAAATCCACCGAAAAAGGAACGTAGAAAAACGCCGTCTTCAATAATCTTCGAGGGGCACCAAACCATCTTGTGCCTAGTAATGAAATGTCTGAAATACTCAAGGCACATGATTAGTCCGCAAAAGCATTGTCATCAATCACCAAAACACCTTAGGGATAATTATGCCCTTACAATCTCCCCCTTTTTGGTGGATTGATGACAATACGGGATTTGCACAAGGGAGAAAATATAGAACATGAGCAAACCACACATCTCTAAAATATAGACGAGCTCCCCCTAGTTGCGTGTTATCTAGATAAGTGCTTTGGACTGCACGACACACATACTAGGATCAACACTCCCCCTATATTTTATAGACATGGCACATCTTGAATAATAAGGCTAACACTAAGCAAGATAGTAAATATGAGCATAATATAAGTGGCACAAGATATCATAAGATCAATAAGGTGAGATAGATAGAGTGCATATGTCTTACACCATATGATAGATAAGACTCACAAGCTCAAACCAAACCAAAGCAAATAAGGTTCAACGGACCAGACGACTCGCAAAGCAAACACAAACACGACACACGACTCGAAATTCCCTACACTCTCTCCCCCTTTGGCATCGAGACGCCAAAAAGGCAGAGAGGACACCTACAACACAAGGGGTGGCTCAAGCGGAGTAGTCACTCGCACACTCTTCTTCGGACTTGGCAGCGGGGATGGGCTCCTCCTCAGAATCAGTCCACCTGTAGCCTTGTTTTGCCATCCATTCGGCCTCTGGAGTGATGTGCTCTTCAGAGCCGCCAGAAATGTCCTCTCCAAAAACCCTCATGATCTTCTTGTCGCGGTGGCGACTCTCCTTGGAGGCAATGTGAGTCCGATACTGCCCCTTGGCCTGCATGCAGAACAAAGCCTTCATCTTGGCCTTCAGCTTCTTAGCCCATGAGGGCTCAGTGGAGGGAGGTGCATATCCAGCAGAGCTATCCTCATCTACATTATCCTCCTCAATCTCCTCCTCATCAACAGCCATCTTAGCAGCCTCAGCCTCGACACGGGTAGTGGTGTTAGCCCACTAGGGCTTGATGCGGAGTCTGATGGGGTCATGACGGATCCAGTCAGGGGCCAAAAACTCCTCAGTGGGATAGAGCTTCTCCCAAGTCTTTGGTATCAGGAGGAACAGGTATGGACCATAGATGGGTACCTTGCGGGTGAACACCGCGAACCTAAGCTCGCACCACATGATATGTGAGACATCAAGTGGTTGTGTCTGAGAAATGCGCGCCTCCTCACAAATGAGCAACATGTCCACAAGATAGGCATGCAGCTTGTCCTTGTCCCCAATGCGTGGAAAAAGGGAGTGGCGGAAGATCCGATGCATGATGTCAAGGAACAGGTTGAGCACCTACGTCATGTTGTCATTGGCCAGTTTCTTCTCAACATAGTACGGCTGAAGCTTGTCCTTGCTAGCTGACTCGGCGTTGGCATGAGGGCGAACACCAACAGGCATGTGGAGCCCCTCATCAGGTACTCTGAGCAAATCCATGAACTCCTTCCAAGTAGCAGTCAACTGACGTCCATTGGTCATCTAGGTCATCCTCCGATCCTCACTAGTATGGAAGTGGACCGAAGCAAAGAACTAGGCCACCAACTCGGGGTCAAAGTCCAGGTGGAAAGAGATCACATCCTCAATGGCAAACTGCTCCACGAGATCCAAGGCCTCACCAAAGTAGGCACGATCCAGGTAAATAAGATTCTGCTGCTTGGTCCAGAACATGTCATTCCCTCTGAAGTTTGCACGAGGATTCACATAGGGGTTGATCTTCCTATAATAAACAAACTCAGCAAGAGGTATCTCATCCATGCCCTTTGAGGGTTCCTCATACTTGCTAGCAGTGGTCTTGACATTGCACTTGGGGGCATTGGAGCCCTCTGGAACTTCATCTTGGTTGCGCAGACGTTTGGAGCCCGTGTCACGGCTTGGGTTGGAACGACGAGCAGGGACACCGGAGCCACCACCTAAGACACACACAAAACACAAACACACACGAGAAGCGAGAAGGATCAATGCAAAGACCACAACAAAACAGGTGAAACAAGTAGAATGCGCACTTGGTAATTGCCATGAAGAAGATTTGACAACAGCGGTAGTACTGCCTGTTCGCACGGTACTGAAATTTTAGTGCCGCTCCTAGTCGCGGTAGTACCGCACGGCAGCACTGTAGTACTAGGGCTCGGAGCGGCAGCAGAACTTTAGTACCGTGGCTCGCGCGGTAGTACCACGCCTGAGGAGCGGTAGTACCGCACCTGATATGCGGTAGTACCGCACGATGTCAGATCTGACCCAACTAAATCTAAGAACAACCGTGACAACGGGGCGGTACTACGGTTGATCAAATCTACCACGGGACAACACATCAAGTACAATTTCTACGCATCTCTACTCTCCTACATCCTACTCTTGCAAAGATTGGGCCTAAAATCTCAAGAACAACATGCATCTCCCCAAAAACCTAGAAGCGAAAGGATGAACAAAAGAGAGAGGGATTTGGGGAGAAACCTTGTTCCATGGCAAGAGGAAGTGGCGGGGAACGATCCCACTGGTCGGAATCCGAGGAGAGCGGACGGAGACGGAGATCCGGCGAGGGTCTTCGGCGCCGTTCTTGAGTGAGAGAGAGAGACCACGGGGAGAGAAAAGGACGAATGGGTATGGGGGAGTTGGAACTCCCCCTGCCCGCTCTTAACCCCCACGCGCCCTCGGCAGCGCGGTAGTACCGAACGTCATCGCGGTAGTACCGCCCGGGTGGAAGTACCGCACCAGGGACGGTAGTACCGCTCCCCCAGGCGGTAGTAAAAAATTACTACCGCGCTGGGTGCGGAAGTACCGTGCGCTCATCATGCGATAGTACCATGGCAGGCCGCGGTAGTACCGTGTGCTCAAGAAGATGCAAGTTTCAAGAATGGGAAAACGAAGCCTTTGCAAGGCAACCTTCAAGTGAACGGACACACTAAAAAGCTGACACACGAGACAACTCAAACAAGATCGACACGATGAACGGAAGACAAGAGACAACAAGGACTAAGACACTCAACACAACCTCTCTAAAGAGAGGGCGGTGGCCGGAGCCACCTATGTTTGAGTCAATTGGTATGGCACCGCAAAGAATTATCCTTGGGCCCATGACCAAAACTCGTCTTTGAAGCACAAGTACCATAAAAAATGGGTAATGTGGAAGAGTTGATAAATTTATGCATAATGGGAGGAGAGAGAGTTCATTGAGAGAACAACAGTCCCCCTATGTCCATGCCTACACCTAAACAAGATAACAAGTTGAGTATGGTGGGGTGTGCACGGGTTCAAGCAACATTGCTCGAATCAATGATATTTAGCTCATGCCTTAACTCGCGAAATCTTGCTTCATCTAGGGGCTTTGTGAAGATATCTGCAAGGTTATCAAGAGTGTTGACATAGTTGAGCTCGATCTCCCCTCGCCTAATATGATCCCAGATGAAGTGATACCGAATCTCAATATGCTTCGTCTTGAAGTGTTGCACCGGGTTGAGAGAGATCTTGATGGCACTTTCATTGTCACACCAAAGAGGCACTTTGTCACAAATGACACCGTAATCCTTTAAAGTTTGCATCATCCATAAAAGTTGTGCACAACAACTACCCGCAGCCACATACTCTGCTTCTGTGGACGAGAGATACACGCAACTTTGCTTCTTGGAAGACCAACTTACCAAAGAGCAACCAAGAAATTGGCACCCTCCGGAAGTTAACTTCCTATCCACTTTGTCTCCCGCCCAATCGGAGTCTGAATAGCCCACAAGATTGAAGTTAGATCCTCTTGGATACCATAAGCCAAAGTTTGGGGTATGAGCCAAATATCGAAAGATTCGCTTGAACGCCACATAGTGGCTTTCCTTAGGGGCGGCTTGAAACCGTGCACAAATTCCCACACTCAACATGATATCCGGTCTAGATGCACAAAGGTAAAGCAAGGAGCCAATCATGGAGTGATATACCTTTTGATCCACCGCTTTACCATTGGGATCTATGTCAATTTGGCATTTGACGGGCATAGGAGTGGACGCCGGCTTGACATCACTCAGCTTGAATCTCTTGAGCATGTCTTCAGTGTATTTGGCTTGGTTGATGAAGGTTCCTTCTCTTCGTTGCTTGACTTCGAACCCGAGAAAGAACTTCAACTCTCCCATCATGGACATCTTGAACTTGGAGGTCATGAGTGCGGCAAATTCCTCATTGAAAGCTTTGTTAGGGGAACCAAAGATAATATCATCAACATATAGTTGGCACACAAACAACTCCCCTTTGACCTTCTTAGTAAAAAGAGTGGGGTCGATTTTCCCAATTTCGAAACCATGATCTTGCAACAACTCGGTAAGGTGGTCATACCACGCACGTGGGGATTGCTTAAGGCCATAGAGTGCCTTATCGAGTTGGTACACATGATCCCGAAAATAGGGATCCTCGGACCCGAGGGGTTGCTTGACATATAGCAACTCATTAATAGGACCATTAAGAAAAGCACTCTTCACATCCATTTGTTGTAACTTAAAGTTATGATGAGAAGCACATGCAATCAACATGTGAATGGATTCAAGGCGAGCAACGGGAGCAAAGGTTTCACCGTAGTCGATACCCTCGACTTGGGAGTAGCCTTGGGCCACCAACCAAGACTTATTGCGAATGATAATCCCATGAGCATCTTGCTTGTTCTTGAATATCCACTTGGTTCCAATGACATTATGGTTCCCCGTTGGCCTTGGCACCAATCTACACACCTTGTTGTGCTCGAAGTTGTTGAGTTCTTCATGGATGGCATTGAGCCAATCCGGATCCTCGAGCGCCTCATAGACCTTTTGGGGTTCAACACAAGAGAGAAACGCGTGATGTTCACAATAGTTTGCTAATTGTCTACGAGTGCTTACCCCCTTTCTTAAGCTTCCAAGCACATTTGCCATGAGATGATCTTTGGTGGATAGCTTGGATGCGATCTTGGCGGCACGACGCTCTAATTCCTCCTCTGGAGAGAGTTGAGGAGCGGTCACTTGATCTTGATCATCTTGAGCGTCGTCTTGAGCTCGTTCTAGATCTTGAGCTTGCTCTTGATCTTGAACTTGCTTGGATGATAGAACTTTACCTTGGGCATCGCTTGGTGATTCAACACCATCTTGAGGTTGATCTTGCCCTTGGTCTTGTTCATGAGGTTGAGGGCCTTCACTTTGTTCTTCGAAAGCGTGTGGGCCTTGAGTTGGTGATGGCTCCACGTGAGTGGAACATTGTCCTTCTCCTTCGTCCACAAGGGGATCCTCAATGGGTAGGATAAAACCAACACCCATTCTTCTTATGGCTTGGGGAGGAATTTCATCACCTACATCACAAGTGCCACTTTGCTCCACTTGGGAGCCATTATTCTCATCAAACTCCATGTTACATGTCTCCTCAATAAGTCCCGTGGACTTATTGAGGACACGGTAAGCATGGGAGTTTGTAGCATAACCAACAAATATGCCCTCATGAGCTCTAGCCTCAAATTTAGACAAATGAACACCTTTCTTGAGAATGAAACACTTACACCTGAACACCCGGAAGTACTTGAGGTTGGGCTTGTTACTGGTGAGTATCTCATATGGAGTCTTGTTCAAGCCTTTGCGGAGGTAGAGCCGATTGGATGCATGACACGGGGTGTTGATGGCTTTGGCCCAAAAGTTGTATGGAGACTTGAACTCAGCCATCATGGTCCTTGCCGCATCCATCAACGTCCGGTTCTTCCTCTCCGCTACACCATTTTGTTGAGGGGTGTAAGGTGCGGAATATTGATGCTTGATCCCCTCATCACTAAGAAACTCATCCGAGGTGTAGTTCTTGAACTCGGTGCCGTTGTCACTTCTTATTGTCAAGATCTTTGCATTGTGTTGACATTGAGCTTCATTTGCAAAGTCAATGACTGTTTGTTGGATTTCACTCTTCCTCTTGAAGAAATATACCCAAGTGTATCGTGAATAATCATCAACAATCGCCAAGCAATACTTCCTACCCCCAAGACTATCAAAAGATGGAGGCCCAAAGAGATCCATTTGAAGGAGTTCCAAAGGCCTCTTCGAGTAAATGATAGTCGTGGGAGGCTGAGCCTTTTCATGTAGCTTTCCTTCGATACAAGCACTGCAAGCACGATCTTTGGCAAAACTAACATTTGTTAGTCCACGGACATGGTCCCTCTTGAGAAGACTTTGCAAAGATCTCATATTAACATGGGCTAAACGGCGATGCCAAAGCCATCCCACGTCAACTTTAGCCATTAGGCATGTCGCGGTCTTAGTGAGTCGGTCCAAAAAGTTAATCACATAGAGACCGTTTTCGACATGCCCAACAAAGGCTACTTTAAGAGTCTTGCTCCACAAGAGGGCCACGGTATCAACATCAAAGAAGGTGGCAAAACCCATGAGTGCAAGTTGACGAATGGAAAGTAAATTGTATGCAAGGGACTCAACAAGCATGACCTTCTCGATCGTGAGATCATGAGAAATGACAACCTTGCCGAGTCCTAATACCTTAGAGGACGAGGCGTCACCCCACTCGACGTTGGTGGGCATGGATGGAATCTTTTGCACGTCCACCACCAAGTCCTTGCTTTCGGTCATATGATTAGTAGCTCCACTATCGAGCAACCATGATCCCCCACCGAAAGCAAACACCTACAGGAGATCAATGCTTGGTTTTAGGTACCCATTTTGTAATGGGTCCTTTGATGTTAGTAACAAGGGTCTTAGGAACCCCAATAGACCATCCAATGTACTCATAAGGAGAACCAACAAATTTGGCATAAACATGCCCATCACTAGCACGACACAACACATAAGAAGGGTTAAAGTCATCGGCTTTGTTGGGAAGGGAAGTGTTGCCCTTCTTGGCATCACTACCCTTCACTGTGTTCTTCTTCTTCTTCTCTTTAGTAGCACCCTTTCCCTCCTTCACAAAGGTTTGCTTGAGAGGGGGAGGTCGTGTGGCCTTGTCATTCTTCTTCTTGTTCTTGGACTTGGGCGCGTACCCAATCCCTTCCTTGGACACAACTTCCTTTTGGTTGCTCAAAAGGTCGTTGAGGTTCTTCTCGCCTTGTATGCAAGACACAAGACCTTTCTCAAGTTGCTCCTTCAACTTAGCATTCTCCTCAACAAGATGCACATGCTCACAACATGGGTTAGTAGCATTTGCATTATCAATTAACATCATATGAGGAAAAGTGGCTTTCTCCTTGGTTAGCTTTACTTGAAGTTGATCATGAGACTCTTTGAGGCTAGCATGAACACCCTTCAAGACCTTGTGAGCCTTGTCAAGTAACTCAAACTCCTCTTTGAGTCTAGCAAGATCAACCCCAAGCTTGGCCTTCTCGGAGTTTAGCACACAAGAAACAACAAGAGCATGATCAAGATCTTTCTTTAACTTAGCGTGATCAACGTTATGTGACTCGTCAAGAGCCAAACGAAGACCACGCTCTTCCTCCAGAGCATTGGAAAGATCCGAAATCTCATCGGCATAGTCACGATTATGCCCCTCCATCTTAGATATAGTATCTTCATGAGCCTCGATCATGTCATTGGCTTCACCAAGTTGTTCCAAGAGAGCAACGAAGTGCTTCTTAGATTTACCCTTGAGTTTACCCATAAAGGACTCAAACTCATTCTCCTCCACATTAGATCCCTCATATTCATCAATGCAATCCATCAAGGAAGGATTATTAATGATGGTAGTTTTGATGTTGGGGGTTACCTTGTTGGTGGCTTTAGCCATGAGGCACTTGGCGGTGATGCTCTCATTGGGTGAGTCAAAGAGTGACACCCATGGAGTTGTCGCAATGGCAATGGAGGCCATGGAAACCGACTCACCATCTTCATCATCATCATCATCCTCATTGTACTCTTCTTGTACCACCAATGCCTTGGGAGGAGTCTTCTTGGTGAAGTTGCTCTTGTTGGGGAAAGACTTGGTGTCGGTGTCAAAACCGGCGGATCTCGGGTAGGGGTCCCGAACTGTGTGTCTAAGGCGGATGGTAATAGGAGGCAGGGGACACGATGTTTTACCCAGGTTCGGGCCCTCTTGATGGAGGTAAAACCCTACGTCCTGCTTGATTTATTCTTGATGATATGGGTAGTACAAGAGTTGATCTACCACGAGATCAGAGAGGCTAAACCCTAGAAGCTAGCCTATGGTATGATTGTTGTATATATCTATCGACTAGCCTGGCCTCAGTTTATATAATGCACCAGAGGCCTAGGATAACAAGAGTCCTAGCCGAATACACCGGTGGGGAGGAGTCCTTGTCTTGATCACCAAGTCTTGTGGAATCTTCCATGTATGCGGCAGCTGTCCGAACTGGCCCATGAGCATACGACCATGGGGGTCCTCGGCCCAATCTAACAGATCGGGAGATGACGTGGTGAGTACCCCCTAGTCCAGGACACCGTCAGTAGCCCCCTGAACCGGTCTTCAAGTTAGGGACGCTCCTCGATTCTTCCGAACTGTTCTGCATCTTCGGTCGTCGGTCTTGAAAACTGGTTCAACAAATCTTCTCATCTTCGATCTTGAGGATTGCCGAAATGCATTCGACGGGTTTACACGTCGGGTATCCGAGGAGCCCCTTTAAGTTTCCGACCTTTATCAATGCCTTGTAATTTTTATGCCACACCTCGGGTTTGAAGTTGTTCCCGGGAGGCAGTGTCCTCTTGCGTCCGAGCTCCAACGCCGGACTGCATTCGAGGTATCTTTTGTAGCCGAGCACCAACGCCGGAATGTATCCGAGCTCCAACGCTGGACTATGTCCAAACTCCAACACTGGACTGTATCCGGGCTCCAACGCCGGAATATATCCGAGGTGTCATATCACCTTGGTTCAAAAAATTTGAAGGAGTTTAGCCGAGCTTAATGCTGGAAATGCCCTATATGGAGCCAGCCACTAGCGCCCGAGCTTTATGCCGGACTGCTTCCGAGGTGGTGCACCACCCCGACTGTGGGCCGATTTTTTGTCAATATTTTTTATTGGTGCAATTTATTCTCTGCCGAGATATATAGCCAGTAGCCCTCAAGGTGTGTATCGGTTTAAAACCCGAGATGCACTTGAAGGATGACGTAAGACCGCTGATCCCAGTAGCTGCTGAGACTCAGGTTGATTTGCAAAATCGGCCTGAGGATCAAGTCCTAGCTTGGCAGAATACTTCGGGACACAAAAAGCGGCGTGCTCAGTCCTCGAGACTCAGGTTGGGTGCGGCTGACCAACCTAAGGATCAAAATCTCCTTGGCAACTGTATTGCACTTAAAATTTTCTGCATTGAATAGGCAATGCAGTAGCCCCCGAGACACTGGTCGGGTGGCAACACCAGATCAGGGGATCGATGTGCCCCTTTAATATTTTTAAATAATAAGCCCGAAGCCCAGTAGCCCCCGAGCCTTAATGCGGGCATGGGTGGCGGAATTAACGATCAATATCGATAGTAAAATAACAAATTATGTGTAATGACTCTATGTATCCAAATACTTTACGTCATTTAATGCTCGGATCCGCATTGTACAAAACTTTGTTGACCGACCATCGGCTTCCACCTCCTCGGCCAGTAGCCGAGGAGTGTTTGTCTTACTTTATAAAGCCTTTATGAGGGCAAAGATTTACGACAAACAAGGCAATATGGCCATACAGTTTTATAAACAAAAGTACGCAGAGAGATATGTTATATTACTGTTTAACAGAAGAAATGTCTTCCAAAGAAAATAGTCCCGCTATCGGTTCCTTTCTTTGGGTTGTCATGCTAAGCATGATCATGAAACCTCAGCTCCAATGTAAGAGCAAAATATCGAGGATTTAGTTTGGGAGGCCAGTTAATAGCCCCCGGTAGTGTTTGGCGACAGTCGAGGTCAAGCCGTAAACACTTCGGCCATTGTTATGAATGGCCCGTCATTTAACACCATCATTAGATCGCTGACCAGTTTACGCTTATTGTGACAGTCAGTTTTCGGCTTTCTCCACTGAGGTGCTTAACCATGTGAGCTAGAAGCACAATCGTAGTGGTTCTCCCTTTGCACACCTAGCCGACCAAAGCGGAACGTAGGAGGCAAGCGCAGGAGCCGGGCAACCCAACTATTGACCGAAGACACAATTCGAAACCGATGCATATATAGCAATATCCGAGAATGTTTTTGCCGAATCTCTAAAGGTGTCCGGCGTTGCACTGCGAGACTTGTGCTGAAAACACACAAATAGTTTAAAAGTGCCACAAGCTTGGAAAACCAAAAAACGTCAGTAAAAACTTGACGTCCGAACAAGATCAAGTGTTCGGTGCCAATCCAAAAATTGGCTTTAGAAAAAAGTGCTTCTGTCGTGCTTTAACATGACACATACTATCTCAAGACTTCAAGCGGGTCAGCCTACGGCTTAAACCTCCTATCCCGAAGGCGGAGTACTTCTCATTAGGCCAGTTTAGCGAACTAAACTCTAGCGGCTTTGAGAGAGAAATTAGGCTCCCCAGCTAGTGACCACACACTCGTGTCGAAGAAAGGAGTGATAAATAATAATAGTAATAAAAACTTTGCAACGACTAAGAAGAAGAACACTTATTATAAAACGGCTCATATAAATTTAAGAGCCCCCAAGTGACTTGGGTAAAAGAATGATTGCATGTACCGAAGTACTTATATCATATCTATGTTCAACCGAACTTAACGCGTCTTAACCGACCGTCGGCTTCTCCCTCTTCGGTCAAGGACTAAAAAGTGTTATGTACTCCATCTGTCAAGAGTATCGACGGTGTTTCCAATAAGCAGGCAATCAGTCCATAAGGCTGTAACAGACAAAGCGCGCTCAGGGAACTTATGCTATATTACTGCGAAGTGTAAGAAGCATCTTCGAAGAAAATAGTACCCCCACCGATACCTTTCTTCGGTGCTCATTGTTATTATGAGACTTGTGCAATAGACTTTTTCTACTCATGAGTTCCGTTGTGTGCCGACCATCATTGAAAACTATAAGAGCGCTAGCTTTCGGCTTCACCCAGTCTGAGGTCTGGCTCGGATGACCCGATCGTGACAATCGCAGAGGTGCTCCCTTTACTCCCTAGCCGAACAATCGGGAACATAGGGGTAAACACAGGAGCAAGGCAACCCAGCTTGCAAATCGCTTAAGTTAATATGGTGCATATTGTGGGATAATACACGAACAAGGAACGAAGCCGTACAAGTATAATCATATGCAAGAGGAAAAGCTTCATAAAGGAAGCCCCCAAGTGAATTGGGTCCTTGAGTTTGTGTCACAAACAAAGTTTTGACAAGGAGATTTTTTATAAGCAACTTTTTTCCAAAAAAGTATAATGCTTGGTCGAACCGAACACAAGTAAAAAATTTAAAACTTGGAGCATGAAGACAACTTAGCTGGTTAATGTGTTCGGTATTGACGACGTGACCCGAGCTTGATGCGGGACAAGGTTCCATCCCCAATCCGGTCCCAAGGTGGCGGAGCAAAGAGCTCGGCACGCCGAAGTGGTGACATAGCATGGCCTTGCAGGCCGCAGAGTGATACCGAAGTCCCCCGCATGGGGTAATGAAGTGTTGACGAAGGCCCCCGTCCAGCCGAGGTGACGTGGTATGTCAGTATGCCGAGTTGATGATACTTCCCAACCCGGATCATTTTCCTGTGCACAAGAAATAGTGCAAACCGGAGATAATAGTAATGATCATAATAAAAAAATGTTGCATAATAGATAATTTATGCAAAGTGAGTAATAAAAGAAATATGGCCTGGTGCCAAAGTCAATGTCGATGCAGGGCGTCGGCGTGACGCAGTGAAGGCGTGACAAAGCCTGAATTTGCAGGGCGGTCTGGGCTCCGGATGCGGCGTTCGCCGAACAATGTACGGAAACTGACCGAACCACCACGCGACCGTTTTTAATGTGGCCGCCATTTGATAGACCTGTGTACAGATGATGGAACAAACCAGAGTAATAATTCCTTAAGAAAAATAAACCCAACAAGCAAAAATTGTTAGGATTAATAGCACCTGGTTTATTGTTGTAGCATTCCAAAGAAAAGCGACTCCCAAAATCGGGAATCGATCCGCACACCCATTGCCTGATGGGAGATAAAGCGATGGCCCGGTGATGCTGGCAAAGGTTGGCTTGCCGAGGCGAAGCCCTCGGTCCAGTTAACGTGACGAAGCTGGTCGGCTGGTGACACCGAAGTCACCGGAGTATGTTGATGAAGAAATAGCCAAGTCCTCGGTCTAGCGAGGTGACGTAGCCTCGATATCAGCCGATGAGTCGAAGTAGGTCGGCGTGATGGACACCAGCTTGAAGAAGCATAGTGCGACCCTGCCGATGCAGGTCGTGACGTGGTCGATGCCGGCTTGATGAAGCGACCGTGCGGCGATGCCAGTATGCCCGCTCCATGTAATCCGTGGGGCGGCGATGTTGGTGATGATTTATCCTTCACGATGCCGGACTCTTGTTCGTCTTGCCGAGATGATGATCCGAAGAAGTTGAGCTCGGCTCAACAAAGTGACGATGTGTCTAGCACAGGTCGGCAGCCATGAGCAATATTGCCAGAATGGTTTGACACCAGCATGATGTTGAAGATCACGTTCAAAAGATTTTAAAGTTAGTGGGATGTGTTCGGGAACAAAACACAATGCCCCATACAAAACTTCCTTCAAAAGGGATGTCCAAAATCCCGTTCATAAAAAAGACGAACTCGGATCGGGTTCGTTTTCGCGCAGAAAACAAATCCGAAAAGTGATGCACTAATTGGAATGTTCCCGGAGTTTGGACGGTCGGATCGAGCTGAAATTTTGAGAGGTGGTCGATATAGGAATTCCGCAGCCGATCAACGGTTGGATCTTCCAAAGGACGTCTGAGCTAGAAGATGGACACCACGCCCTAAACTCGTCCAGATTCCCGTCCAGATTTTGACAGAGCTCTGGTATATCGTGGATTGCCACAGATTCCTCCATCGGAACTCGAAGAATTTTTCCAAGGTTGTTGTAGACTCAATTCCGCACAATTCCATCGAAGCAATCGTTAAAAAGACACTTGAGGAGGCGGTGGCGGCGGACACAAGTTTGCTGTCCAGAAAAACAGCACGGTCGCCCGAGGGCAATGTTGACATTGAGCTCCCGGGCTCCCTGGATGATTCCTCCATGATCTTGATAGAGATCGGAGTTGATGTTTATAAAGGCCCTCATCCGAACATGACGATCGGAGGTAGGGCGCAGTTCTTGGTCGAACCAAGGTGACCAGTCGAGCTGGTGACAAAGATGCCGAAGTCGCAGTTGATCTGCAGGCGAGCCATCAACCTTTTGCCGAACACATAGCGGAACTCTCAATAAAAGCATCAATGTCGGTGTCAAAACCGGCGGATCTTGATTAGGGGGTCTCGAACTGTGCGTTTAAAGCGGATGGTAACAGGAGGCAGGGGACACGATGTTTTACCCAGGTTCGGGCCCTCTTGATGGAGGTAAAACCCTACGTCCTACTTGATTTATTCTTGATGATATGAGTAGTACAAGAGTTGATCTACCACGAGATCAGAAAGGCTAAACCCTAGAAGCTAGCCTATGGTATGATTGTTGTATATATCTATCGACTAGCCTAGCCTCGGTTTATATAATGTACCAGAGGCCTAGGATAACAAGAGTCCTAGCCGAATACGCCGGTGGGGAGGAGTCCTTGTCTTAATCACCAAGTCTTGTGGAATCTTCCATGTATGTGGCAGCTGTCCGAACTGGCCCATGAGCATACGGCCATGGGGGTCCTCGGCCCAATCTAACAGATCGGGAGATGACGTGGTGAGTACCCCCTAGTCCAGGACACCGTCACTTGGCTTTGTCCTTTCGGATGAGCTTGCCACCATTGTCTTCCCTCTTCTCATAAGGGCATTCCGCAACAAAATGACTCACATTGCCACAATTATAGCAAGTCCTCACACGTTGCTTGACCTTCGCGCCACTTGGGTTGTTCTTGTTGAAGTTGGGCCTTGAGTTCTTCTTGCTCCAAAATTGCCTCGAAGCAAGAGCCATGTGTTCATGATAGGCATACTTTGTATCTTCGGGGTTGCTCTCCTCTTCTTCCTCTTCGTCCTCTTCTTGCACACTAACCTTGGCTTTTAATGCAAGGTTGGGCTTCTTTGCTCTTTGAGAACGTAGCACCGCATTGTTGGCGGTCTTGTCCAAGATGCTCATAGCCACAAACTCATCCAACACTTCACTTAAGGACATGGTGTGGAAGTCCGGCCTTTGACGAATGACAAAGGACATTGTCACGCCCCGAACACACCCGCCGGTGATCGTTACTCCTGGCGGGATCTAGACTGGCCCCATAGATCAATACTAGTCTTTTCTGTGCACTTTGTCCTCACTCGTGCGCACCCGGGAGGAATTTCCCGGTCGGTCACCCATCCTTACACTACTCCAAGCTGAGCACGCTTAACGTTGGAGTTCTGTCCGAATGGGCTCCCGGAAAAGAAGGGATTCCTTATTGATATGAGTAGTCTATCATCCCTAACAAGCCAGGCCATCACCTACACCCCCACTCAGAGGAACAGACGTCCTCGTCGGGCCACAGGAACATTCCCTCTTAGCACATACGTCTGTGCATCCAGTCCGGTACATGTACCATGCCGTGTGCCATGACGGGTCACAAACATCATGAACAACATGACCGCACACCTGTCCGCAAACATCCGTGTAACCGTGAGGGTCAGCTCTGATACCAACTTGTCACGCCCCGGACACACCCGCCGGTGGTCGTTACTCCTGGCGGGATATAGACTGGCCCCATAGATCAATACTAGTCTTTTCTGCGCACTTTGTCCTCACTCATGCGCACCCGTGAGCAACTTCCCGGTCGGTCACCCATCCTTACACTACTCTAAGCTGAGCACGCTTAACTTTGGAGTTCTGTCCGAATGGGCTCCCGGAAAAGAAAGAATTCCTTATTGATATGAGTAGTCTATCATCCCTAATAAGCCAGGCCATCACATACATGGCCTTGTGGTAAGGCATCATTGCCTTGAGGAATTTGCGCTTGATCCAATTGTCATCCGTGCCCTTGCTCCCATGATCTCGGAGTGAGACCGCAAGTTTGGTTACTCTCCGGTAAAGCTCACGAGGTTCTTCATCTTCTTTCATTGCAAACTCATCGGCTTCATCTTGCAGCACTTCATAGTTGGAGCGTTGAATGCTTGCGCTCCCCTTGTAGAGGGAAACAACTTGGAGCCATGCATCTTTGGCCATGGCGAAGGGCCGGAGGTGAAGAAGATCTTCGGGTGGAATTGCATCTTGGATGATGAAGAGAGCATTCTCATTGAATTGATTATCCGCGGCTTCTCTAGGAGTGAAGTTGCTTCGGTCATGCGGATAGAAACCTTCTTCAATGATTCTCCAAAGATTAGTATTCACATGATTTAAATGACGCTTAAAACGATAGACCCAAGAATCAAAGTCCTCATTTTTCACAATCTTAGGGGGAGGACCTGCATGATTCAAATGAGTGGAAGGACACGGTCCACCATAAACAAGTGGAGGTTCCACATGGGCAAAGATGCTGGTGCCATTTTTACCACTAGAAGAAGGAGCCTTTTCACTAGTAGCTTCCCCCCTTGTCGGAGTTAGCATCCGTCACCTTGTTATTGGGATCACCCACTTTCAACGGTGCCGTGGATAGTTTAAGCCCTTCTAAGAATTTATTAAACATGCTTTCAACCTCGGTCGTCATGGAGGTTTCAATGTGTCCAAAGCCACATTGAATTCCTCATGAGAGACCGTGGTTTCCCCATCGCCCGTAGGCGAGATCGGATTCACGCCGGAGTGCTCCTCCACACCATCTACGGTGTCAACCATACTCTTCAGACGACAAAGTCCTTAGTAAAGAGATGAGGCTCTGATACCAATTGAAAGGATCGATATAGTTGACTAGAGGGGGGGGGGGTGAATAGGCAACTAACAATTTTTAGCTTTTCTTTACCAAATTAAACTTTGCACCAAAGTAGGTTGTCTAGATATGCAACTAGGTGAGCAACCTACATGATGCAACAACAACAAGCACACAAGCAAGCAAGGGAAATAACACAAATAAGCTTGCACAAGTAAAGGCACGAGATAACCAAGAGTGGAGCTGGTGAAGACGAGGATGTGTTACCGAAGTTCCTTCCTTTTGAGGGGAAGTACGTCTCCGTTGGAGCGGTGTGGAGGCACAATGCTCCCCAAGAAGCCACTAGGGCCACCGTATTCTCCTCACGCCCTCACACAATGCGAGATGCCGTGATTCCACTATTGGTGCCCTTGGAGGCAGCGACCGGACCTTTACAAACAAGGTTGGGGCAATCTCCACAACTTAATTGGAGGCTCCCAACAACACCACGAAGCTTCACCACAATGGAATATGGCTCCGCGGTGACCTCAACCGTCTAGGGTGCTCAAACACCCAAGAGTAACAAGATCCACAAGGGATTAGGGGGGGGGGGAATCAAATTTCTCTTGGTGGAAGTGTAGATCGAGGCCTTCTCAACCAATCCCTAGAAAATCAACAAGTTTGATTGGCTAGGGAGAGAGATCGGGCGAAAATGGAGCTTGGAGCAACAATGGAGCTTAGGGTTGGAAGAGGTGGTCAACTCGGAGAAGAAGACACCCCTTATATAGTGGAGAGACAAACCCAACCGTTATCCACTTAACCAGCCCACGACCTGCGGTACTACCGCACCAAACCAGCGGTACTACCGCAAGGGCTCACGATACTACCGTGGCCATGACAGGAGCTAGCCCAGGCCTGCAGCAAAGAAGCTGGGGGCGGTACTGCCGCTTGTGCGGTACTACTGCAGCCCCTTGCGGTACTACCGCAAGGCAGGATTGGACTAGCGTGGGAAGGGCACGGACAAATAAAAAAACGTCCGTGGCAACTTCCGTTGACTTTCAAACAGTGCAAAAATCCGACACGATACTACCGCACAAGGCACGTGGTACTACCGCGCAGGGAGCGGATGTAAAAAATTACATCCGCCCCTACTTCCGCTTATGGTGCTGTGCCGGGCCAGGACTCACGGTACTACGACTCCCAAGGAGCGGTACTACCGTGACCACCTGCGGTACTACCGCAATGACCTGCGGTACTACTGCTACCTCTTGAGCACTTGCATTGGTTTTGTTGGGTTTCGTAGTAATTTCAAAATTTTCCTACGCACACGCAAGATCATGTGATGCATAGCAACGAAGGGGAGAGTGCTGTCTACGTACCCAACGCAGACCGACTGCGGAAGCGATGACACGACGTAGAGGAAGTAGTCGTACGTCTTCACGATCCAACCGATCAAGCACCGAAACTACGGCACCTCCGAGTTCGAGCACACGTTCAGCTCGATGACGATCCCCGGACTCCGATCCAGCAAAGTGTCGGGGAAGAGTTCCGTCAGCACGACGGCGTGGTGACGATCTTGATGTACTACAGCAGCAGGGCTTCGCCTAAACTCCGCTACAGTATTATCGAGGTATATGGTGGCAGGGGGCACCGCACACGGCTAAGGAATATATCCCGTGGATCAACTTGTGTGTTCTAGGGTGCCTCAACCTCAGTATATAAAGGAGCCAAGGGGGGAGAGAGGTGCCGGCCAGGGAGAGAGGCGCAGGAGGAGTCCTACTCCTTCCGGGAGTAGGACTCCCCTCCAATCCTATTCCAACTAGGATTCCCCGAGGGGGAAAGAGGGAGAGGGGTGGCCGGCCACCTCTCCTAGTCCTAATAGGACTAGGGGAAGGGGGGAGGCGCGCAGCCCTTGTGGGAAGCCCTTTCACCTTTCCACTAAGGCCCATGAAGGCCCATATGGCTCCCGGGGGGTTCCGGTAACCTCCCGGTAACCCGGTAAAATCCCGATTTCACCCGGAACACTTCCGATGTCCAAACATAGGCTTCCAATATATCAATCTTTACGTCTCGACCATTTCAAGACTCCTCGTCATGTCCGTGATCACATCCGGGACTCCGAACAACCTTCGGTACATCAAAATGCATAAACTCATAATGTAACTGTCATCGTAACCTTAAGCGTGCGGACCCTACGGGTTCGAGAACAATGTAGACATGACCGAGACACGTCTCCGGTCAATAACCAATAGCGGGACCTGGATGCCCATATTGGCTCCTACATATTCTATGAAGATCTTTATCGGTCAGACCGCATAACAACATACGTTGTTCCCTTTGTCATCGGTATGTTACTTGCCCGAGATTCGATCGTCGGTATCCAATACCTAGTTCAATCTCGTTACCGGCAAGTCTCTTTACTCGTTCCGTAATACATCATCTCACAAATAACATATTAGTTGTGATGCTTGCAAGGCTTATGTGATGTGTATTACCGAGAGGGCCCAGAGATACCTCTCCGACAATCAGAGTGACAAATCCTAATCTCGAAATACGCCAACCCAACATCTACCTTTGGAGACACCTGTAATGCTCCTTTATAATCACCCAGTTACGTTGTGACGTTTGGTAGCACCCAAAGTGTTCCTCCGGCAAACGGGAGTTGCATAATCTCATAGTCATAGGAACATGTATAAGTCATGAAGAAAGCAATAGCAACATACTAAACGATCGGGTGCTAAGCTAATGGAATGGGTCATGTCAATCAGATCATTCAACTAATGATGTGACCTCGTTAATCAAATAACAACTCATTGTTCATGGTCAGGAAACATAACCATCTTTGATTAACGAGCTAGTCAAGCAGAGGCATACTAGTGACACTTTGTTTGTCTATGTATTCACACATGTATTATGTTTCCGGTTAATACAATTCTAGCATGAATAATAAACATTTATCATGATTATAAGGAAATAAATAATAACTTTATTATTTCCTCTAGGGCATATTTCCTTCAGTCTCCCACTTGCACTAGAGTCAATAATCTAGATTACAATGTAATGAATCTAACACCCATGGAGCTTTGGTGCTGATCATGTTTTGATCGTGGAAGAGGCTTAGTCAACGGGTCTGCAACATTCAGATCTGTATGTATCTTGCAAATCTCTATGTCTCCCACCTGGACTAGATCCCGGATGGAGTTGAAGCGTCTCTTGATGTGTTTGGTTCTTTTGTGAAATCTGGATTCCTTTGCCAAAGCAATTGCACCAGTATTGTCACAAAAGATTTTCATTGGACCCGATGCATTAGGTATGACACCTAGATCGGATATGAATTCCTTCATCCAGACTCCTTCGTTCGCTGCTTCCGAAGCAGCTATGTACTCCGCTTCACATGTAGATCCCGCTACGACGCTTTGTTTAGAACTGCACCAACTGACAGCTCCACCGTTTAATGTAAACACGTATCCGGTTTGCGATTTAGAATCGTCCGGATCAGTGTCAAAGCTTGCATCAATGCAACCTTTTACGGTGAGCTCTTTGTCACCTCCATATACGAGAAACATATCCTTAGTCCTTTTCAGGTATTTCAGGATGTTCTTGACCGCTGTCCAGTGATCCACTCCTGGATTACTTTGGTACCTCCCTGCTAAACTTATAGCAAGGCACACATCAGGTCTGGTACACAGCATTGCATACATGATAGAGCCTATGGCTGATGCATAGGGAACATCTTTCATATTCTCTCTATCTTCTGCAGTGGTCGGGCATTGAGTCTTACTCAACTTCACACCTTGTAACACAGGCAAGAATCCTTTCTTTGCTTGATCCATTTTGAATTTCTTCAAAATCTTGTCAAGGTATGTGCTTTGTGAAAGTCCAATTAAGCGTCTTGATCTATCTCTATAGATCTTAATGCCTAATATGTAAGCAGCTTCACCGAGGTCTTTAATTGAAAAACTTTTATTCAAGTATCCCTTTATGCTATCCAGAAATTCTATATCATTTCCAATCAGCAATATGTCATCCACATATAATATCAGAAATGCTACAGAGCTCCCACTCACTTTCTTGTAAATACAGGCTTCTCCGAAAGTCTGTATAAAACCAAATGCTTTGATCACACTATCAAAACGTTTATTCCAACTCCGAGAGGCTTGCACCAGTCCATAAATGGATCGCTGGAGCTTGCACACTTTGTTAGCTCCCTTTGGATCAACAAAACCTTCCGGTTGCATCATATACAACTCTTCTTCCAGAAATCCATTCAGGAATGCAGTTTTGACATCCATCTGCCAAATTTCATAATCATAAAATGCGGCAATCGCTAACATGATTCGGACGGACTTAAGCATCGCTACGGGTGAGAAGGTCTCATCGTAGTCAATCCCTTGAACTTGTCGAAAACCTTTCGTGACAAGTCGAGCTTTGTAGACAGTAACATTACCATCAGCGTCAGTCTTCTTCTTGAAGGTCCATTTATTCTCAATTGCTTGCCGATCATCGGGCAAGTCAACCAAAGTCCATACTTTGTTTTCATACATGGATCCCATCTCAGATTTCATGGCTTCAAGCCACTTTGCGGAATCTGGGCTCACCATCGCTTCTTCATAGTTTGTAGGTTCATCATGATCTAGTAGCATGACTTGCAGAACAGGATTACCGTACCACTCTGGTGCGGATCTTACTCTGGTTGATCTACGAGGTTCAGTAGTATCTTGATCTGAAGTTTCATGATCATTATCATTGGCTTCCTCACTAACTGGTGTAGGTGTCACTGAAACAGTTTTCTGTGATGTACTACTTTCCAGCAAGGGAGCAGGTACAGTTACCTCATCAAGTTCTACTTTCCTCCCACTCACTTCTTTCGAGAGAAACTCCTTCTCTAGAAAGGATCCATTCTTGGCAACGAATTTCTTGCCTTCGGATCTGTGATAGAAGGTATACCCAACAGTTTCCTTTGGGTATCCTATGAAGACACATTTCTCCGATTTGGGTTCGAGCTTATCAGGTTGAACCTTTTTCACATAAGCATCGCAGCCCCAAACTTTAAGAAACGACAACTTTGGTTTCTTGCCAAACCACAGTTCATAAGGCGTCGTCTCAACGGATTTTGATGGTGCCCTATTTAACGTGAATGCGGCCGTCTCTAGAGCATAACCCCAAAACGATAGCGGTAAATCAGTAAGAGACATCATAGATCGCACCATATCTAGTAAAGTACGATTACGACGTTCGGACACACCATTACGCTGTGGTGTTCCGGGTGGCGTGAGTTGCGAAACTATTCCACAGTTTTTCAAATGTACACCAAACTCATAACTCAAATATTCTCCTCCACGATCAGATCGTAGAAACTTTATTTTCTTGTTACGATGATTTTCAACTTCACTCTGAAATTCTTTGAACTTTTCAAATGTTTCAGACTTATGTTTCATTAAGTAGATATACCCATATCTGCTTAAATCATCTGTGAAGGTGAGAAAATAACGATATCCGCCACGAGCCTCAATATTCATCGGACCACATACATCGGTATGTATGATTTCCAACAAATCTGTTGCTCTCTCCATAGTACCGGAGAACGGTGTTTTAGTCATCTTGCCCATGAGACACGGTTCGCAAGTACCAAGTGATTCATAATCAAGTGGTTCCAAAAGTCCATCAGTATGGAGTTTCTTCATGCGCTTTATACCGATATGACCTAAACGACAGTGCCACAAATAAGTTGCACTTTCATTATCAACTCTGCATCTTTTGGCTTCAACATTATGAATATGTGTATTACTACTATCGAGATTCAATAAGAATAGACCACTCTTCAAGGGTGCATGACCATAAAAGATATTACTCATATAAATAGAACAACCATTATTCTCTGATTTAAATGAATAACCGTCTCGCATTAAACAAGATCCAGATATAATGTTCATGCTCAACGCTGGCACCAAATAACAATTATTTAGGTCTAATATTAATCCCGAAGGTAGATGTAGAGGTAGCGTGCCGACCGCGATCACATCGACTTTGGAACCGTTTCCCACGCGCATCGTCACCTCGTCCTTTGCCAGTGCCCGCTTATTCTGTAGTCCCTGTTTCGAGTTGCAAATATTAGCAACAGAACCAGTATCAAATACCCAGGTGCTACTGCGAGCTCTAGTAAGGTACACATCAATAACATGTATATCACATATACCTTTGTTCACCTTGCCATCCTTCTTATCCGCCAAATACTTGGGGCAGTTCCGCTTCCAGTGACCAGTCTGCTTGCAGTAGAAGCACTCAGTTTCAGGCTTAGGTCCAGACTTGGGTTTCTTCTCCTGAGCAGCAACTTGTTTGCCGTTCTTCTTGAAGTTCCCCTTCTTCTTCCCTTTTCCCTTTTTCTTGAAACTAGTGGTTTTGTTAACCATCAACACTTGATGCTCCTTTTTGATTTCTACCTCCGCAGCTTTCAGCATTGCGAAGAGCTCGGGAATAGTCTTGTTCATCCCTTGCATATTATAGTTCTTCACGAAGCTCTTGTAGCTTGGTGGCAGTGATTGGAGAATTCTGTCAATGACGCAATCATCCAGAAGATTAACTCCCAATTGAATCAAGTGATTATTATACCCAGACATTTTGAGTATGTGCTCACTGACAGAACTGTTCTCCTCCATCTTGCAGCTATAGAACTTATTGGAGACTTCATATCTCTCAATTCGGGCATTTGCTTCAAATATTAACTTCAACTCCTGGAACATCTCATATGCTCCATGACGTTCAAAATGTCGTTGAAGTCCCAATTCTAAGCCGTAAAGCATGGCACACTGAACTATCGAGTAGTCATCAGCTTTGCTCTGCCAGACGTTCATAACATCTGGTGTTGCTCCAGCAGCAGGCCTGGCACCCAGCGGTGCTTCCAGGACGTAATTCTTCTGTGCAGCAATGAGGATAATCCTCAAGTTACAGACCCAGTCCGTGTAATTGCTACCATCATCTTTCAACTTTGCTTTCTCAAGGAACGCATTAAAATTCAACGGAACAACAGCACGAGCCATCTATCTACAATCAACATAAACAAGCAAGATACTATCAGGTACTAAGTTCATGATAAATTTAAGTTCAATTAATCATATTACTTAAGAACTCCCACTTAGATAGACATCCCTCTAATCTTCTAAGTGATTACGTGATCCAAATCAACTAAACCATAACCGATCATCACGTGAGATGGAGTAGTTTTCAATGGTGAACATCGTTTACGTTGATCATATCTACTATATGATTCACGCTCGACCTTTCGGTCTCCGTGTTCCGAGGCCATATCTGCATATGCTAGGCTCGTCAAGTTTAACCTGAGTATTCTGCGTGTGCAAAACTGGCTTGCACCCGTTGTAGATGGACATAGAGCTTATCACACCCGATCATCACGTGGTGTCTGGGCACGACGAACTTTGGCAACGGTGCATACTCAGGGAGAACACTTCTTGATAATTTAGTGAGAGATCATCTTATAATGCTACCGTCAATCAAAGCAAGATAAGATGCATAAAAAGATAAACATCACATGCAATCAATATAAGTGATATGATATGGCCATCATCATCTTGTGCTTGTGATCTCCATCTCCGAAGCACCGTCATGATCACCATCGTCACCGGCGCGACACCTTGATCTCCATCGTAGCATCGTTGTCGTCTCGCCAATCTTATGCTTCCACGACTATCACTACCATTTAGTAATAAAGTAAAGCATTACATCGCGATTGCATTGCATACAATAAAGCGACAACCATATGGCTCCTGCCAGTTGCCGATAACTCGGTTACAAAACATGATCATCTCATACAATAAAATTCAGCATCATGCCTTGACCATATCACATCACAACATGCCCTGCAAAAACAAGTTAGACGTCCTCTACTTTGTTGTTGCAAGTTTTACGTGGCTGCTACGGGCTTAAGTAAGAACCAATCTCACCTACGCATCAAAACCACAACGATAGTTTGTCAAATAGACTCCGTTTTAACCTTCGCAAGGACCGGGCGTAGCCATACTTGGTTCAACTAAAGTTGGAGAGACAGTCGCCCGCAAGCCATCTATGTGCAAAGCACGTCGAGGGAACCGGTCTCGCGTAAGCGTACGCGTAAGGTTGGTCCGGGTCGTCTCGTCCAACAATACCGCCGAACCAAAGTATGACATGCTGGTAGGCAGTATGACTTGTATCGTCCACAACTCACTTGTGTTCTACTCGTGCATATAACATCAACATAAATAACCTAGGCTCGGATGCCACTGTTGGGTTTCGTAGTAATTTCGAAATTTTCCTACGCACACGCAAGATCATGTGATGCATAGCAACGAAGGGGAGAGTGCTGTCTACGTACCCAACGCAGACCGACTGCGGAAGCGATGACACGACGTAGAGGAAGTAGTCGTACGTCTTCACGATCCAACCGATCAAGCACCGAAACTATGACACCTCCGAGTTCGAGCACACGTTCAGCTCGATGACGATCCCCGGACTCCAATCCAGCAAAGTGTCAGGGAAGAGTTCCGTCAGCACGACGGCGTGGTGACGATCTTGATGTACTACAGCAGCAGGGCTTCGCCTAAACTCCGCTATAGTATTATTGAGGTATATGGTGGCAGGGGGCACCGCACACGGCTAAGGAATAGATCACGTGGATCAACTTGTGTGTTCTAGGGTGCCTCTACCTCAGTATATAAAGGAGCCAAGGGGGGAGAGAGGCGCCGGCCAGGGAGAGAGGCGCAGGAGGAGTCCTACTCCTTCCGGGAGTAGGACTCCCCTCCAATCCTATTCCAACTAGGATTCCCCGAGGGGGAAAGAGGGAGAGGGGTGGCCGGCCACCTCTCCTAGTCCTAATAGGACTAGGGGAAGGGGGGAGGCGCGCAGCCCTTGTGGGCAGCCCTTTCACCTTTCCACTAAGGCCCATGAAGGCCCATATGGCTCCCGGGGGGTTCCGGTAACCTCCCGGTAACCCGGTAAAATCCCGATTTCACCCGGAACACTTCCGATGTCCAAACATAGGCTTCCAATATATCAATATTTACGTCTCGACCATTTCGAGACTCCTCGTCATGTCCGTGATCACATCCGGGACTCCGAACAACCTTCGGTACATCAAAATGCATAAACTCATAATGTAACTGTCATCGTAACCTTAAGCGTGCGGACCCTACGGGTTCGAGAACAATGTAGACATGACCGAGACACGTCTCCGGTCAATAACCAATAGCGGGAACTGGATGCCCATATTGGCTCCTACATATTCTACGAAGATCTTTATCGGTCAGACCACATAACAACATACGTTGTTCCCTTTGTCATCGGTATGTTACTTGCCCGAGATTCGATCGTCGGTATCCAATACCTAGTTCAATCTCGTTACCGGCAAGTCTCTTTACTCGTTCCGTAATACATCATCTCACAACTAACATATTAGTTGTGATGCTTGCAAGGCTTATGTGATGTGTATTACCGAGAGGGCCCAGAGATACCTCTCCGACAATCAGAGTGACAAATCCTAATCTCGAAATACGCCAACCCAACATCTACCTTTGGAGACACCTGTAATGCTCCTTTATAATCACCCAGTTACGTTGTGACGTTTGGTAGCACCCAAAGTGTTCCTCCGGCAAACGGGAGTTGCATAATCTCATAGTCATAGGAACATGTATAAGTCATGAAGAAAGCAATAGCAACATACTAAACGATTGGGTGCTAAGCTAATGGAATGGGTCATGTCAATCAGATCATTCAACTAATGATGTGACCTCGTTAATCAAATAACAACTCATTGTTCATGGTCAGGAAACATAACCATCTTTGATTAACGAGCTAGTCAAGCAGAGGCATACTAGTGACACTTTGTTTGTCTATGTATTCACACATGTATTATGTTTCCGGTTAATACAATTCTAGCATGAATAATAAACATTTATCATGATTATAAGGAAATAAATAATAACTTTATTATTGCCTCTAGGGCATATTTCCTTCAGGTTTTCCCTTGAAGAGGTAAGGGTGATGCAGCAAAGTAGCGTAAGTATTTCCCTCAGTTTTTGAGAACCAAGGTATCAATCCAGTAGGAGGCCACGCACAAGTCCCTAGCACCTACACAAACAAATAAATCCTCGCAACCAACGCGATAAGGGGTTGTCAATCCCTACACGGTCACTTACGAGAGTGAGATCTGATAGATATGATAAGATAATATTTTTGGTATTTTTATGATAAAGAGAAATAAAAGATGCATAGTGAAATAAAAGGCAATAAAAATAACTAAGTGTTGGAAGATTAATATGATGGAAGATAGACCCGGGGGCCACAGGTTTCACTAGTGGCTTCTCTCAAGAGCATAAGTATTCACGGTGGGTAAACAAATTACTGTTGAGCAATTGATAGAATTGAGCATAGTTATGAGAATATCTAGGTATGATCATGTATATAGGCATCACGTCCGAGACAAGTAGACCGACTCCTGCCTGCATCTACTACTATTACTCCACACATCGACCGCTATCCAGCATGCATCTAGAGTATTAAGTTCAAGAGAATAGAGTAACACTTTAAGCAAGATGACATGATGTAGAGGGATAAACTCATGCAATATGATATAAACCCCATCTCATTATCCTCGGAGGCAACAATACAATACGTGCCTTGCTTCCCCTACTGTCACTGGGAAAGGACACCGCAAGATTGAACCCAAAGCTAAGCACTTCTCTCATTGCAAGAAAGATCAATCTAGTAGGCAAAACCAAACTGATAATTCGAAGAGACTTGCAAAGATAACCAATCATACATAAAAGAATTCGGAGAAGATTCAAATATTGTTCATAGATAAACTTGATCATAAACCCACAGTTCATCGGTCTCAACAAACACACCGCAAAAGAAGATTACATCGAATAGATCTCCATAAGAGAGGGGGAGAACTTTGTATTGAGATCCAAAAAGAGAGAAGAAGCCATCTAGCTAATAACTATGGACCGGAAGGTCTGAAGTAAACTACTCACACTTCATCGGAAGGGCTATGGTGTTGATGTAGAAGCCCTCCGTGATCTATGCCCCCTCCGGCGGAGTTCCGGAAAAGGCCCCAAGATGGGATCTCGTGGATACAGAAAGTTACATCGATGGAATTAGGGTTTTGGCTCCGTATCTGGTAGTTTGGGGGTACGTAGGTATATATAGGAGGAAGGAGTACGTCGGTGGATCAACAAGGGGCCCACGAGGGTGGAGGGCGCGCCCAGCGGGGTAGGCACGCCCCCTACCTTGTGGACTCCTGGTTGATGTCTTGACGTAGGGTCCAAGTCCTCTGGATCATGTTCGTTCCGAAAATCACGTTCCCAAAGGTTTCATTCCGTTTGGACTCCGTTTGATATTCTTTTTCTGTGAAACCCTAAAATAGGCAAAAAAACAGCAATTCTGGGCTGGGCCTCCGGTTAATAGGTTAGTCCCAAAAATAATATAAAAGTCTATAATAGAGTCCAATAATGTCCAAAACAGAATATAATATAGCATGGAACAATAAAAAATTATAGATACGTTGGAGACGTATCAAGCATCCCCAAGCTTAATTCCTGCTCGTCCTCGAGTAGGTAAATGATAAAAACAGAAATTTTGATGTGGAATGCTACTTGGCATGATTTCAATGTAATTCTTCTTAATTGTGGTATGAATATTCAGATCCGAAAGATTCAAGACAAAAGTTCAATATTAACATAGAAATAATAATACTTCAAGCATACTAACTAAGCAATTATGTCTCTTCAAAATAACATGGCCAAAGAAAGTTATCCCTACAAAATCATATAGTCTGGCTATGCTCTATCTTCACCACACAAAGTATTTAAATCATGCACAACCCTGATGACAAGCCAAGCAATTGTTTCATACTTTTGGTGTTCTCAAACTTTTTCAATCTTCACGCAATACATGAGCGTGAGCCATGGACATAGCACTTTAGGTGGAATAGAATGGTGGTTGTGGAGGAGACAAAAAAGGGAAGATAGTCTCACATCAACTAGGCGTATCAACGGGCTATGGAGATGCCCATCAATAGATATCAATGTGAGTGAGTAGGGATTGCCATGCAACGGATGCACTAGAGCTATAAGTATATGAAAGCTCAACAAAAGGAACTAAGTGGGTGAGGGAGTCCTGGATTAGGGGGTGTCCGGATAGCCGGACTATACCTTCGGCCGGACTCCTGGACTATGAAGATACAAGATTGAAGACTTCGTCCCGTGTCCGGAAGGGACTTTCCTTGGCGTGGAAGGCAAGCTTGGTGATACGGACATGTAGATCTCCTACCATTGTAACCGACTCTGTGTAACCCTAGCCCTCTCCAGTGTCTATATAAACCGGAGGGTTTTACTCCGTAGGACGAACAACAATCATACCATAGGCTAGCTTCTAGGGTTTAGCCTCTCTGATCTCGTGGTAGATCTACTCTTGTACTACCCATATCATCAATATTAATCAAGCAGGACGTAGGGTTTTACCTCCATCAAGAGGGCCCGAACCTGGGTAAAACATTGTGTCCCCTGCCTCCTGTTACCATCCGCCTAGACGAACAGTTTGGGACCCCCTACCTGAGATCCACCGGTTTTGACACCGACATTGGTGCTTTCATTGAGAGTTCCTCTGTGTCATCACTCTTAGGCCCGATGGCTTCTTCGATGATCAACAGCGATGCGATCCAGGGTGAGACTTTTCTCCCCGGACAAATCTTCGTATTCGGCGGCTTTGCACTGCGGGCCAATTCGCTTGGTCATCTGGAGTAGATCGAAAGCTACGCCCCTCGCCATCAGGTCAGATTTGGAAGTTTGAACTACACGACCGACATCCACGGAGACTTGATCTTCGATGGATTCGAGCCACGGCCGAGCGCGCCGCACTGTCACGATGGGCATGATCTAGCTCTGCCGCCGAATAGTGCCCTGGAGGCCGCACCTGTGTCCGCTCCGACCCCTAGCTCGGAGCCGATCACACCAATCGAGGATGGGTGGTTGGACACCGCCTTGGGGGCTGCAATCTCTACGGTGATCAAGCCGAACACCAGCCCTATTCTCTGTGAAGCCCGTGACTCCAAGGAGCCGGACTCCTCTCCAGACTCCGATCGAACCCTATTGGGCGCCGATCATGGAGTTCACCGCTGCGGACATCTTTCAGCACTCGCCCTCGGCGATATTCTGAATTCACTAAAGTCTCTCTTTATCAGGAGAGCCCTGGCCGGACTATGGTCAGCAAGGTTGGGATGCGGATGATGAAGAAATTCAAAGCCCACCCACCACCCACTTCATAGCCACTGTCGATGATTTAACCGACATGCTTGACTTCGACTCCGAAGACATCGACGGTATGGACGCCGATGCAGGAGATGATCAAGAACCAGCGCCTATAGGGCACTGGAAAGCCACGTTGTCGTATGATATATACATGGTGGACACCCCAAAAGAAGGCAATGGCGATGGAACAGCGAAGGATGACCCCTCCAAGAAGCAGCCTAAGCGCCGGCGTCAGCGGCGCCGCTCTAAATCCCGCCAAAGCAAAAACGGTGATTCCGGCACGGGAGATAATAACACCCCGGACAGTGCCAAAGACAACCACCTCCAGCAAGATTTAGCACAGGAGGATGGAGAAGCCAGCCCTCATGAGAGAGCGGCAGATAGAGAGGTCGAGGATGATAATTATATGCCTCCCTCCGAAGACGAGGCAAGCCTCGATGACGACGAATTTGTCGTGCCGGAGGATCCCGTCGAACAAGAGCGTTTCAAACGCAGGCTTATGGCCACAGCGAGTAGCCTCAAGAAAAAACAGCAACAACTTAGAGCTGATCAAGATTTGCTAGCCGACAGATGGACTGAAGTCCTTGCGGCTTAAGAGTATGAACACGAACGCCCCTCCAAGAGCTACCCAAAGCGCATGTTGCTACCCCAATTAGAGGAGGAAGCACCTAAACATACATCACCAGCGCATGATGCGGCCGACCGACCACCCCATGGCCGCGACAGAGAGGCCTCTCGGCCCTCCACTCAAGCCGCACCCCGGCGCCGCTCAAAAAATACCAAGGCACGGGAAAATGCACCAGACCTGCGAGATATATTGGAGGATAAAGCAAGGCAAACAAGATCGATCTACGGATCATGTGGGCGCCCCACGGCACAAGACGGTACTCATCACGCTGGATACAGTAAATCTGGCCGGGCCGAACACAGTAGACAAAGCTCGTTTGAGCTGCGTCGTGATATAGCCCAATACAGAGGCGCCGCACACCCACTATGCTTCACAGATGAAGTAATAGATCATCAAATCCCCGAGGGTTTCAAACCCGTGAACATCGAATCATACGATGGCACAACAGATCCTGCGGTATGGATTGAGGACTATCTCCTTCATATCCACATGGCCCGCGGTGATGACCTACACGCCATCAAATACCTCCCACTCAAGCTTAAAGGACCAGCTCGGCATTGGCTTAACAGCTTGTCAGCAGAATCAATTGGTTGTTGGGAGGAACTGGAAGCCGCATTCCTCGACAATTTCCAGGGCACTTATGTGCGACCACCAGACGCCGATGACCTAAGCCACATAATTCAGTAGCCAGAGGAATCGGCCAGACAATTCTGGACACGGTTCCTAACCAAGAAAAATCAAATTGTCGACTGCCCGGATGCAGAGGCCCTAGCAGCCTTCAAGCATAACATCCGCGACGAGTGGCTTGCACGGCCCCTAGGATAGGAAAAGCCGAAATCTATGGCAGCCCTCACAACACTTATGACCCGCTTCTGCGCGGGAGAAGACAGCTGGCTAGCTCACAGCAATAACATGACCAAGAGCCCTGGTAATTCAGATACCAAGGACAGCAGTGGCAGGTCGCGTCGCAACAAGCAAAAGCGCCGCATTAATGGCGACAATGCTGAGGATACGACAGTTAATGCCGGATTCAGAGGCTCTAAACCCGATCAGCGGAAAAAGCCATTCAAAAGAAATACTCCGGGCCCGTCCAGTTTGGACCGAATACTCGACCGCTCATGCCAGATAAATGGCACCCCCGAAAAACCAGCCAATCACACCAACAGGGATTGTTGGGTGTTCAAGAAGGCAGGCAACTTAAATGCCGAAAGCAGAGACAAGGGGCTGCATAGCGATGACGAGGAGGAGCCCCGGCCGCCGAACAATAGTGGACATAAAGGTTTTCCCCCACAATTGCGGACGGTGAACATGATATACGCAACCCACGTCCCCAAGAGGGAGCGGAAGCGTGTGCTAAGGGACGTATACGCGATGGAGCCAGTCGCCCCAAAGTTCAACCCATGGTCTTCCTGCCCGATCACTTTTGATCGAAGGGACCATCCCACTAGCATCCGTCATGGCGGATTCGCCACATTGGTTCTAGACCCAATTATTGACGGATTTCACCTCACTAGAGTCCTTATGGACGGCGGCAGCAGCCTGAACCTGCTTTACCAGGATACAATGCGGAAAATGGGCATCGATCCCTCGAGGATTAAACCCACTAGAATGACCTTTAAAGGCATCATACCAGGTGTAGAGGCCAACTGTACAGGCTCAGTTACACTTGAAGTGGTCTTCGGATCTCCGGATAATTTCCAAAGCGAGGAGTTAATCTTCGACATAGTCCCATTCCGCAGTGGCTATCACGCACTGCTCGGGCGAACCACATTTGCTAAGTTCAATGCGGTGCCGCACTACGCATACCTCAAGCTCAAGATGCCAGGCCCTCGAGGAGTCATCACGGTCAATGGAAACACCGAACGCTCTCTCCGAACGGAGGAGCATACGGCGGCTATCGCAGCGGAAGTACACAGCAGCCTCTCTAGGCAATTCTCCAGTCCGGCCATTAAACGTTTGGACACCGTCAAGCGCGCCCGGAGTAACCTACAACAAGACCGCCTGGCACGTTCCAAGCAAGCGTAGCAATGCGGCCCCAACCCCAGCCCTTGCGAACTTGCGAAACCAGTGTTGCGCGTACATAACTATGCTCTGGAAATACCATGGGCACAGGGGGAGGGGCACCATCACGGCACGCTCGAAACGCGGCTTAAACCGCACTAGGGGCTGCCGATTTCTTAATTTTCTCTTATTTTCAGGACTCCATTCTTCGGAAGGCTTGTCCGGCAGTACAATTCCTGCACAAACGATACAACCAGGGAAGCAGAAAGCTACGCCGCACTATGGAACTCTAAGGTGGTCTCTATAACGAGCAGTATACCTGTTTTACATACTATTCCGTAGCTCACCCCTGGAAAGGACACGTTAAATAGTCCCATTTTTTGCTTATCACACTATTTGTATCGTTCTGCTTTGATCGCAGCTATTTTAAACAAAACAATGCATAACTTCCGTCTATTATTGCATTACTCTTCTTTACGAATATATGTTCATTAATGACATGTTGCACCCGTACACTTTGGTACGGCCAATACGCCAGGGGCTTAAGTACCCCACAATACGGTGTGAGAAGTCCGAACACTTTCACAAGTGCGTCACCCCGAACTTATAGCATTATATGCATCTACTCCGAATCATGTCTTGGGTCAATAGTTGGGTTTGCCCGGCTCCTATGTTTTGGTACCTTGCATTCCGTTATATCGGCTAAGGTAGCACTAGGAGAACTACTGCGATTGTGCCCCAGTTGAGCTGGGCTAAGCACCTCAGTAGAGAAAGCTAAAACTGACCGTCATGATGAGGCGAGAGCTGGTCGCTGTTCAAGAGGTTTTCGAGTCCCTAAAGACTTATGCCGCTTAGAGCGAGGAGTCGGCTTTGTCCGGCCTAGGCGTGGATAGCGCCCCGAAGTCGGTCTTCCGAACACTAGGGGCTTCGTCGAAATTTAAAATTATAGAATTCTATGGCTAAGTGAGAGTGTTCAAGCATTATAGTCCGATTGCCTTGTTTGTTGTGTTGAGCGCCTCCCTCGAAGGACCCAAGAATGTGAAAAAGAGCGCTCATGTTTATCTCGAACACCCCAACACTCGTGGCATGGGGGCAGAAGCCGACGACTCGCCATCTCTCAAATTTGACAAACGGCCGCACAGAAGGTAATATTTTAAATTCAAAAGCGTTGCTTAGCGCATATGAACAAGTTTTCAGCGTACAGGATCACAAATGCGAGTTTACTCAAAAATTACATCTTTGGAGCATTCATCCGCTATAAGGCGGGCACCCTTCAGGACGCCCTCATAATACGCTTCCAGGACGCGATGCTCCTTGCCCGGCGGCGGCCCGTCCTTCACCATCTTCTCCGCATCCATCTTGCCCCAGTGCACTTTATCACGGGCAAGCGCCCTATGGGCACCTTCGATGCAGACGGAGTGCTTGATTACTTCAAGCCGTGGACAGGCATCCACCAGCTGCCTCACCAGCCCGAAGTAGCTCCCAGGCAGAGCCTCCCCAGGCCAAAGCCGAACTATGAAGCCCTTTATGGCGTGTTCGGCCACCTTGTGGAGCTCGACCATTTGCTTCAGCTGGTCGCTCAAAGGCACCAGGTGTCCGGCCTCAGCATACTGAGACCAGAACACCTTCTCCGTCAAGCTCCCCTCCTCGGCTCGGTAGTAGGCGGCGGCATCAGACGCACTGCGGGGCAAATCCGTGAATGCTCCTGGAGAGCTCCGGACTCGGGTAAGTAACAAGTAATTCACTTTCACGTGCTTGCTTTGCATAATGAATGCCTTACCCGCCGCTATCTTCTTCATTGCTTCAATTTCTCGGAAGGCTTTCTGGGCTTTGGCCTTGGCAGACTTCGCGCTTTTGAGGGCTGCCACAAGCTCGGACGCTTGCGTCTTTGAGTCAAGCTCCAAACTCTCGTGTTTTTTCACGAGAGCCTGGAGCTCTTTCTGCACCTCCTCCACCCGCGCCTCCTGCTTCTCTCTCTCCGTGTGCTCCGCGGCCGCTCTGTTTTCGGCCTCGGACAACACTTGCTTAAGGGTTGCCACCTTGGTCGTGGCCCCTATAATAGCACGTTGATCCTGTCATTTTTTGCAACCACATCTTCTCTATATACTTGCGCAAGGTATTACTTACCTTCTCCTCGAGTTGCCTCTTGGCATGGCCGAGCTCGTTCTCGGACCGCGCGAGGTTTTGCTTCAGCGTATCCACCTCCGCAGTCAGTGCGGCGGAGGCCAGCAGCGAAGCCTGCATACGCATATTGACGTGATTATGTTAGACTCCTGCGAATGTTATTAGATCCTCTATTCGGCTTTTCTTTCCGAACGCCAAACAGAGCATCAGGGGCTACTGTCTATGCGGTAATATTTTTACATATTATTTACTTACCTCAAAGCCTGTTAGAAGGCTGGCACAGGCTTCAGTCAGTCCGCTCTTGGCGGACTGAACCTTCTGGATCACCACACTCATAATAGTGCGGTGCTCCTCGTCGATGGAGGCACCGTTAAGCACCTCCAGCAAATTGTCCGGTGCCTCCGGTTGGACGGAGGTCACCGGCTCGGTAGGCTTGCTCCTCTTGTAAGGTGGCTGCCTACCGGAGTCCGGAACCGTTGAAGGTTCCGGCGCGGTGTCCGGCTCAAGGCCGGACTTGGAGCCCTTGGGGGTTCTATCCCCTTTACGCCTGGAGTCCGGGAGGTTTCCTTGCGGCGCCTCCAGGACCACCTCCTCCTGGCTTGGAACCTCTTGGGACACCACCTCGGCGCCGTCCGTAGGGTGGGGGGAGGAAGCCGTCGGAAGCGAATTCACATCCGACGAATCCAGGGAGCCGCTCGACGACTCGTCGAGCCCGGCCTTGGGCGGACTGCACAATCATATTCGGCGTAAGGAGGAGCTATGCAAGAAAGGAACACTATGAATTGCTCTGGTGTCCGAATACTTACGATCTCGCCAGGGGCTTGGCCCTGTGCGGCCACTCCTCTTCGCCGTCGTCGACGTTGGTGGAGTAGTCCGGAGGAAGGGTCTTCCCCTTCTTGGACCCTTTGGCCTCCCCAGTTGGGGCGGCCTTCCTTTTCTTCCCTTCCCCCGCTGGAGGGGGAGAGGTCTCTTCTTCCTCCTCCTCGTCTTCATGGGAGGAGTGCGCCTTGGAATCGTCGGATGATGAATCCGACACCTCCTGGCGCCGGGCGCTCTTTCGAGTCCCCGTGGCCTTCTTCTCCGGCACCACATAGGGTGCCGGAACCAGCAGCTTCGGCAAGCAAGCGTCCGCTGGGCCTTCGGGCAAAGGAGCTGGACAGTTGATCTGTCCGGACGTCTCCTGCCAATCCTGTCAAAGGTAAGGGAGCTTAGATCCCGCATGGAGTCAAACTATGAAAAACTAATACCTTGTAAAAGTTAAAAACAACTTACCGCACGAGTGTGACGCTGCATGCTAAATCCGCGATCCTCGGTAGCGGATGCGGGGGCCTTGGCGCCCTTGAAAAGCACCTTCCAGGCATCTTCGTACGTCGTGTCGAAGAGCCTGCTCAGAGTTCGGTGCTGCGCCGGGTCGAACTCCCACATGTTGAAAGCCCGTTGTTGACACGGGAGGATCCGGCGGATGAGCATAACCTAGACTACGTTGACAAGTTTGAGCTTCTTGTCCACCAGGGTTTGAACGCATGTTTGGAGTCTGGTCAGCTCTCCTTCTTTACCCCATGACAGGCCCATCTCTTTCCAGGAGGTGAGCCGCGTGGGGGGTCCGGATCGGAACTCGGGGGCTGTGACCCATTCAGGGTCGCGCGGCTCGGTGATGTAAAACCACCCCGATTGCCACCCCTTTAGGGACTCCACGAAGGAGCCCTCGAGCCATAGGACGTTGGGCATCTTGCCCACCATGGCGCCTCCGCACTCCGCCTGGGTGCCGCGCACCACCTTCGGCTTGACATTGAAAGTATTGAGCCATAGGCCGAAATGGGGGCGGATGCTGAAGAAAGCCTCGCACACGAGATAAACGCCGAGATATTGAGGACAAAGTTCGGGGCCAGATCATGGAAATCCAGGCCATAGTAGAACATGATTCCCCGGACAAATGGGTGGAGAGGGAAGCCCAGTCCACGGAGGAAATGGGGGAGGAACACCACCCTCTCATGGGGCCTAGGGGTGGGGATGAGCTGCCCCTCTTCGGGAAGCCAGTGCGCAATGTCGTTATACAAGTATCCGGCCTTCCTCAGTTTTTTGATGTGTCCCTCCGTGACGGAGGAGACCATCCACTTGCCTCCTGCTCCGGACATGACTGGAGAAGGTTGAGGTGGGGTGTGTGGACTTGGGCGCTGGAGCTCGAGTGCGCGGAAATGGATAGGCAAAGGAGGAAGAAGGCGTGGATGAAAAGGTGGATCCTTATCCCCTTATATGGGTGGATGCGACTATGCGCCCCCACCAGCCTGGTAAAACTCGCTTATCTCCCAAGCGCCGTAATCAATGGCGTGGTTGGGTTACCCACACCCGTATTGATGAGAATCCCGGAATAAGGGGACACGATCTCTGCTTTCACAAGACGTGCCAAGGAAACCGCCTCGCTAAACGCCCTGAGGCGGGACAGTAAAACGATTCAAATAAAGACTTGGCCGTGGTGTGATGTCACGCTACGAAACACGTCAGCAGATTAGATTTGTGTAAATATTATTCTCTCTATGGCAATATGTGGAAACTTATTTTGCAGAGCCGGACACTACCTTTGTGTTCAAAATCTTCTATGAAGTACTTGGAGGAGGAACCCGCCTTGCAATGCCGAAGACAATCTGCGCGCCGGACTCGTCGTCATTGAAGCCTGGTTCAGGGGCTACTGAGGGAGTCCTAGATTAGGGGGTATCAAGATAGCCGTACTATATTCGGCCGGACTCCTGGACTATGAAGATACAAGATTGAAGACTTCGTCATGTGTCCGGAAGGGACTTTCCTTGGCGTGGAAGGCAAGCTTGGCGATACGGATATGTAGATCTCCTACCATTGTAACCGACTCTGTGTAACCCTAGGCCTCTCTGGTGTCTATATAAACCGGAGGGTTTTAGTCCGTAGGACGAACAACAATCATACCATAGGCTAGCTTCTAGGGTTTAGCCTCTCTGATCTCGTGGTAGATCTACTCTTGTACTACCCATATCATCAATATTAATAAAGCAGGACGTAGGGTTTTACCTCCATCAAGAGGGCCCGAACCTAGGTAAAACATTGTGTCCCCTGCCTCCTGTTACCATCCTCCTAGACGAACAGTTCGGGATCCCCTACCCGAGATCCGCCGGTTTTGACACCGACAGTGGGTGTGTATCCAACTCGCTTGATTACAAAGACCTAGGGCATTTTGAGGAAGCCCATCATTGGAATATACAAGCCAAGTTCTATAATGAAAAATTCCCACTAGTATATGAAAGTTATAACATAGGAGACTCTCTATTATGAAGATCATGGTGCTACTTTGAAGCACAAGTGTGGTAAAAGGATAGTAGCATTGTCCCTTCTCTCTTTTTCTCTCATATTTTTTTATTTGGGCCTCTTCCCTTTTTTATGGCCTCTTATTTTATTTTATTTTTCGTCCGGAGTCTCATCTCGACTTGTGGGGGAATCATAGTCTCCATCATCCTTTCCTCACTTGGGACAATGCTCTAAAAATGATGATCATCACACTTTTATTTACTTACAACTCAACAATTACAACTCAATACTTAGAACAAATTATGACTCTATGTGAATGCCTCCAGCAGCATACCGGGATATGCAATGAATCAAGAGTGACATGTATGAAAGAATTATGGACGGTGGCCTTGCCACAAATACAATGTCAACTACATGATCATGAAAAGCAATATGACAATGATGGGGCGTGTCATAGTAAATGGAACGGTCGAAAGTTGCATGGCAATATATCTCAGAATGGCTATGGAAATGCCATGATAGGTAGGTATGGTGGCTGTTTTGAGGAATTTATATGGTGGGTGTATGATACCGGCGAAAGGTGCGCGGTATTAGAGAGGCTAGCAATGGTGGAAGGAAGAAAAGTGTGTATGATCCATGGACTCAACCTTATTCGTAAAGAACTCATATACTTATTGCAAAAATCTATAAGTTATCAAAGGAAAGTATTACGCGCATGCTCCTAGGGGGATATATTGGTAGGAAAAGACCATCGCTCGTCCCCGACCGCCACTCATAAGGAAGACAATCAATAAATAAATCATGCTCCGACTTCATCACATAACGGTTGACCATACGTGCATGCTACGGGAATCACAAACTTTAAGACAAGTATTTCTCAAATTCACAACTACTCAACTAGCATGACTCTAATATTACCATCTCCATATCTCAAAACTATTATCAAGTATCAAACTTCTCATAGTATTCAACACACTCATAAGAATTTTTTTATTAATCTTGAATGCCTAACATAGTTAAAAAAATACCATGCTGTTTTGTAGGATTCTCAAAATAATCTAAGTGAAGCCTGAGAGAACAATAGTTTCTATAAAACAAATCCACCGACGTGCTCTAAAAGATATAAGTGAAGCACTAGAGCAAAAACTATATAACTCAAAAGATATAAGTGAAGCACATAGAGTATTCTAAAAATTTCCGAACCATGTGTGTCTCTCTCAAAAGGTGTGTACAGAAAGTATGATTGTGTAAAATTAACAAATAAGGACTCAAATAATACAAGACACTCCAAGCAAAACACATATAATGTGGTGAATAAAAATATAGCTCCAAGTAAAGTTACCGATGGAAGTAGACGAAAGAGGGGATGCCTTCCGGGGCATACCCAAGCTTTGGCTTTTAGGTGTCCTTAGATTATCTTGGGGTGCCATGGGCATACCCAAGCTTAGGATCTTGCCACTCCTTGTTCCATAATCCATCAAATCTTTCACCCAAAACTTGAAAACTTCACAACACAAAACTTAAAGTAGAAAATCTCATGAGCTCCGTTAGCGAAAGAAAACAAAAAACCACTTCAAGGTACTGCAATTAAGTCATTCTTTATTTGTATTGATGTTAAACCTACTGTATTCCAACTTCCCTATGGTTTATAAACTATTTTACTAGCCATAGAGTCATTAAAATAAGAAAACAACACACGAAAAACAGAATCTATCAAAAACAGAACAGTCTGTAGTAATATGTAGCTAACGCAAGATCTGGAACCCCAAAAATTCTAAAATAAATTGCTGGACGTGAGGAGTTTATCTATTAATCATCTGAAAAAAGAATTAACTAAATATCTCTTTCCAAATAAAAATGGCAGCAATTCTCGTGAGTGCTAAAGTTTCTGTTTTTTACAGCAAGATTAAAAAGACTTTCCCCAAGCTTTCCCAACGGTTCTACTTGGCAAAAACACTAATTAAACACAAAAAACACAACCAAAACAGAGGCTAGATAAATTATTTATTACTAAACAGGAGCAAAAAGCAAGGAATAAAAAAAAATTGGGTTGCCTCCCAACAAGCGCTATCGTTTAACACCCCTAGCTAGGCATAAAAAGCAAGGATAGATCTAGGTATTGCCATCTTTGGTTTTAGGGAAGAAAAGAGCAAACTTGCTATCTATGGAATTAATCTTTCTATTTTTATAAAGCGCATGTCTATTAATGGTAGAAGAAAGATTAAGTATGTTACGGAAATTTGTATCTAGGCTAGCCTTCATCTCTTTGATAGATTCGTTTTGGTAAGAGAGCAAAAGAGATGTAGATTCAACTTTCTCATTCATGGGGTGCCCAAATATGGTTTTCATCTTTTCATAAGTTTCTATGGCATCCCCTTCAAGAAAACCTTCTTCAAATATAGAATCTAAGACATGCTTAAAAGAAGAAGGTAGGGCAACATAAAATCTTTTTAAGTAAATTTCAATTTGGTATTGAGGCACATAGCTAGCCCTGATCCTTAATAGTCTATCCCAAGCATCTTTCAAAGATTCATCAAGTAAATAAAAAAAAATTCCGGAATCATCTTCATCAAAATTATTAAGATTCCCATTGATAACTCCGGCAGGTCTTTCCATAGCATATTTATTTACGAGTATAGCGAGAATACAAGGATTGTCCAAGGTACTAAAACTCGGGAGAGAACTCCCAACTCTTTTTGATTTCGACATAGCGGAAGAAAGGTGAGCAGAAAAGAGAAGGTGAATAAAACGGCAAGGGTGAAGTGGGGGAGATGAAAACGAGAGGCAAATGGCAAATAATGTAATGCGGGAGATAAGGGTTTGTGATGGGTACTTGGTATGTCTTGACTTGTCTTGCGTGAACCTCCTCGGCAACGACACCAAAAATCCTTCTTGCTACCTCTTGAGCACTTGCGTTGGTTTTCCCTTGAAGAGGAAAGGGTGATGCAGCAAAGTAGCGTAAGTATTTCCCTCAGTTTTAAAGAACCAAGGTATCAATCTAGTAGGAGGCCACACACAAGTCCCTCGCACCTACACAAACAAATAAATCCTCACAACCAACGCGATAAGGGGTTGTCAATCCCTACACGGTCACTTACGAGAGTGAGATCTGATAGATATGATAAGATAATATTTTTGGTATTTTTATGATAAAGAGAAATAAAAGATGCAAAGTGAAATAAAAGGCAATAAAAATAACTAAGTGTTGGAAGATTAATATGATGGAAGATAGACCCGGGGACCACAGGTTTCACTAGTGGCTTCTCTCAAGAGCATAAGTATTCACGGTGGGTAAACAAATTACTGTTGAGCAATTGACAGAACTGAGCATAGTTATGAGAATATCTAGGTATGATCATGTATATAGGCATCACGTCCGAGACAAGTAGACCGACTCCTGCCTGCATCTACTACTATTACTCCACACATCGACCGCTATCCAGCATGCATCTAGAGTATTAAGTTCAAGAGAACAGATTAACGCTTTAAGCAAGATGACATGATGTAGAGGGATAAACTCATGCAATATGATATAAACCCCATCTTGTTATCCTCGATGGCAACAATACAATACGTGCCTTGCTGCCCCTACTGTCACTGGGAAAGGACACCGCAAGATTGAACCCAAAGCTAAGCACTTTTCCCACTGCAAGAAAGATCAATCTAGTAGGCCAAACCAAACTGATAATTCGAAGAGACTTGCAAAGATAACCAATCATACATAAAAGAATTCAGAGAATATTCAAATATTATTCATAGATAAACTTGATCATAAACCCACAATTCATCGATCTCAACAAACACACCGCAAAACAAGATTACATCGAATAAATCTCCACAAGAGAGGGGGGAACTTTGTATTGAGATCCAAAAAGAGAGAAGAAGCCATCTAGATAATAACTATGGACCCGAAGGTCTGAAGTAAACTACTCACACTTCATCGGAAGGGCTATGGTGTTGATGTAGAAGCCCTCCGTGATCGATGCCCCCTCTGACGGAGCTCCGGAAAAGGCCCCAAGATGGGATCTCGTGGATACAGAAAGTTACGGCGGTGGAATTAGGGTTTTGGCTTCGTATCTGGTAGTTTGGGGGTACGTAGGTATATATAGGAGGAAGGAGTACGTCGGTGGTGCAATAGGGGGCCCACGAGGGTGGAGGGCGCGCCCAAGGGGGTAGGCGCCCCCCCTACGCCGTGGCCTCCTGGTTGATGTCTTGACATAGGGTCCAAGTCCTCTGGATCATGTTCGTTCCGAAAATCATGTTCCTGAAGGTTTCATTCCGTTTGGACTCCGTTTGATATTCTTTTTCCGCGAAACCCTAAAATAGGCAAAAAAGAACAATTCTGGGTTGGGCCTCCGGTTAATAGGTTAGTCCCAAAAATAATATAAAAGTGTATAATAAAGCCCAATAATGTCCAAAACAGAATATAATATAGCATGGAACAATAAAAAATTATAAATACGTTGGAGACGTATCAACTACCGCTCCGAAGAGCAGTACTACCGCATGCCCCAGAACAGCAACACTAGGAATTCTTCTTTTTGCATAAACACGAAGAAACAGAGGATGCTCCATAGTGCTAAGGGAAAGGCGGTGCAAAAAGGAGTAAACGTGTACATGATGATTCCACCCAAACCTTTCCAATGCGGCCCCCTCTTAATAGTACGGCTTTCCTACGACTCAAATCCATCGAAAAGGGAACGTAGAAAAACGCCGTCTTCAATAATCTTCGAGGGGCACCAAACCGTCTTGTGCCTGGTAATGAAATATCTGAAATACTCAAGGTACACGATTAGTCCGCAAAAGCATTGTCATCAATCACCAAAACACCTTAGGGATAATTATGCCCTTACAAATGGTATAGGTGCACTAGTTCCGCGAAGAGATGGTGATATAAGTGTAATATGGATGGTAGAAATATATTTTTATAATCTGAATAAATAAAAACAGCAAGGTATAAAATAGTAAACAGGCACAAAAACGATATTGCAATGCTTAAAAACAAGGCCTTGATGACCCACAAGTATAGGGGATCTATCGTAGTCCTTTCGATAAGTAAGAGTGTCCAACCCAATGAGGAGCAGAAGGAAATGATAAGCGGTTTCCAGCAAGGTATTCTCTGCAAGTACTGAAATAAGTGGTAACAGATAGTTTTGTGATAAGATAATTTGTAACGAGCAACAAGTAACAAAATTAAATAAGGTGCAGCAAGGTGGCCCATTCCTTTTTGTAGCAAAGGACAAGCCTGGACAAACTCTTATATGATGTAAAGCACTCCCGAGGACATGTGGGAATATCGTCAAGCTAGTTTTCATCACGCTCATATGATTCGTGTTCGGTACTTTGATAATTTGGTATGTGGGTGGACCGGTGCTTGGGTACTGCCCTTACTTGGACAAGCATCCCACTTATGATTAACCTCTATTGCAAGCATCCGCAACTACAACGAAAGTATTAAGGTAAACCTAACCATAGCATGAAACATATGGATCCAAATCAGCCCCTTACGAAGCAACGCATAAACTAGGGTTTAAGCTTCTGTCACTCTAGCAACCCATCATCTACTTATTACTTCCCAATGCCTTCCTCTAGGCCCAAATAATGGTGAAGTGTCATGTAGTCGACGTTCACATAACACCACTAGAGGAGAGACAACATACATCTCATCAAAATATCGAACGAATACCAAATTCACATGACTACTAATAGCAAGACTTCTCCCATGTCCTCAGGAACAAAAGTAACTACTCACAAAGCATAAACATGTTCATAATCAGAGGGGTATTAATATGCATACAGGATCTGAACATATGATCTTCCACCAAATAAACCAACTAGCATCAACTACAAGGAGTAATTAACACTACTAGCAACCTACTAGCACCAATCCCGGACTTGGAGACAAGAATTGGATACAAGAGATGAACTAGGGTTTTGAGAGGAGATGGTGCTGATGAAGATGTTGATGGAGTTTGCCCTCTCCTGATGAGAGGTGATGACGATGGCGATGATTTCCCCCTACGGGAGGGAAGTTTCCCCGGCAGAACAGCTCCGCCCGAGCCCTAGATTGGTTCCACCAAGGTTCCGCCTCGTGGTGGCGAAGTTTCGTCCGAGAAGATGGCTTATGATTTTTTCCCATCGAAAGACTCCATATAGCAGAAGATGGCCACCGGAGGGCCACCAGGGGGCCCACGAGGTAGGGGGGCGCGCCCCCCACCCTCGTGGGCAGGGTGTGCCCCCCTGGTGAAGTTCTTGCTCTCAGTATTTTTTATATATTTGGAAAACATCTTCCATGAAGTTACAGGACTTTTGGAGTTGTGCAGAATAGGTCTCTAATATTTGCTCCTTTTCCAGCCCAGAATCCCAGCCGCTGGCATTCTCCCTCTTTCTGTAAACCTTGTAAAATAAGAGAGAATAGGCATAAGTATTGTGACATAATGTGTAATAACAGCCCATAATGCAACAAATATCGATATAAAAGGATGATGAAAAATGGACGTATCAGGCCTAGGGTCCGCACTTTCACTAGTGCAATCTCTCAACAATGCTAATATAATTGGATCATATAACCGCCCCTCAACGTGCAACAAAGAATCACTCCAAAGTTCCTATCTAGCAGAGAACATAAGATGGAATTGTTTGTAGGGTATGAAACCACCTCAAAGCTATTCTTTCCGATCAATCTATCCTAGAGTTCGTACTAAAATAACACGAAGCTATTCTTTCCGATCGATCAAACCAATAGTTCATACTAAAATAACACCAAAGCAAATTCAGATTCATAATATTCAATCCTACACAAAGAACTTCAAAGAGTGCCCCATGATTTCTACCGGAGAAACAAAGACAAGAACGTGCATGAACCCCTATGCATAGATTACCCAATGTCATCTCGGGAATCCGTGAGTTGAGTGCCAAAACATATGTCAAGTGAATCAATACGATACCCCATTGTCACCACGAGTATTCAATTGCAAGACATATATCAAGTGTTCTCAAATCCATAAAAGTATTTAATCCGATAACAACGAAATCTCAAAGGGAAAAGATCAATTCATCACAACAATATAGAGAGGGGATTCAGGGGAAAACACCATATGATCCGACTATATTAACAAAGCTTGCGATACATCAAGATCGTGACATCTCAAGAACATGAGAGAGAAAGATTAAACACATAGCTACTGGTACAAACCCTCAGCCCCGAAGGTGGACTACTCCCTCCTCATCGTGGTGGCCGCCGGGACGAAGATGGCCATCAGAGATGATTCCCCCCTCTCGCAGGGTGCCAGAAAGGGTCTAGATTGGTTTTCGGGGGCTACAGAGCCTTGCGGCGGTGGAACATCTGATCTAGGTTAACCCCGAGGGTTTTTGGAATATTTGGGATTTTATAGGGAAAAGAGGGGTGCGAGAGGCCACTGAGGTGGGCACAACCCACCTGTGCGTGCCTGCCCCCCCCAGGCGCGCCCTGGTGGGTTGTGCCCCCCTCGGGGTACCCCCCAGGTGCTGCTATGGCCCATTGGTGGTCTTCTGGTCCATAAAAATCCACAAAAAGTTCCGCGGTGTTTGGACTCCGTTTGATATTGATTTCCTGCGATGTAAAAAACATGCAAAAACAACAATTGGCGCTTGGCACTATGTCAATAGGTTAGTACCAAAATGATATAAAATGACTATAAAATGATTATAAAACATCCAAGAATGATAATATAACAACATGGAACAATAAAAAGTTATAGATACGTTCGAGACATATCACCTCTAGAGAACTCTATTGGCAGCTGGGAAGACTTGGAGCATGCTTTTCGAGACAACTTCCATGGTACTTGTGTCTGGCCACCGGACGCTGATGACCTTAGTCACATAGTCCAGCAACCCAGAGAGTCAGCCCACAAACTCTGGACTCGATTCTTAATTAAAAAGAACCAAATCGTCGACTGTCCGGACGCCGAAGCCTTAGCGGCCTTCAAACACAGCGTCTGTGACGAATGGCTCGCCCGGCACCTCGATCAGGAAAAGCTGAAGACTATAGTAGCTCTTACCGCACTCTTGACCCGCTTTTGCGCGGGCGAAGATAGCTGGTTGGCTCGTAGAAGCAAAAATACCAGCAACCCTGGCACCTCTGAAGCCAGGGATAGCAATGGAAGGCCACGACGCAACAAAAACAAGCGTCAGAAAAACAATGAAGAAACCGAGGATACGACGGTCAATGCCGGATTCAGTGGCTCTAAACCCGGTCAGCGGAAGAAGCCATTCAAAGGATCCTAGACAGGCCTTGCCAGATTCATGGCACCCCCGACAAGCCTGCCAACTACTCCAACAGAAACTGCTCAGTTTTTAAACAGGCTAGTAAGTTAAATACCGAATACAAGGGGAAAGGGCCTCAAAGCGAGGACGAAGATGAGCCCCGTCCATTGAATACAGGGGGACATAAGAAATTCCCCCCTGAGGTGAAAATAGTGAACATGATATATGTCACACATATCCCCAAGAGGGAGCGCAAGCGCGCACTAAGGGACGTCTACAATGTAGAGCCTGTCGCCCCAAAATTCAACCCATGGTCGGCTTGTCCGATCTCCTTCGACCATAGGGACCACCCAAGTAGTATCCGTCACGGAGGTTCGGCGGCCCTGGTACTCGACCCAATCATTGATGGATACCATCTCACACGAGTCCTTATGGACGGCGGCAGCAGTCTTAACCTGATTTATCAAGACACTATCCGTAAAATGGGTATTGACCCGTCAAGAATCAAGCCTAGTAACATCGCCTTTAAAGGAGTGATACCTAGCGTAGAGGCCCGCTGCACGGGCTCATTAACATTGGAAGTAGTCTTTGGTTCGTCGGATAACTTCCGAAGCGAAGAGTTGATCTTCAACATTGTCCCCTTTCGCAGTGGTTATCACGCGCTGCTCGGACGAACTTCATTCACCCGTTTTAATGCAATCCGCACTATGCTTATTTAAAGCTCAAAATTCTTGGACCACGCAGCGTTATCATAGTCAAAGGAAATATGGAGTGCTCCCTCCGTACCGAGGTGCACACCGCGGCCCTTGCAGCCGAGGTGCAGAGCGGCCTCATCAAGCCGAACAATTCATCGATCATTAAGACCCCGAACCCTGCTAAGCGAGTCCGGCCTATTCTGCAGAACGACAGCTCGGTGGATCTAGAGCTTTACTAGTAGTTTTGCCTCCGCCGATCGCCCCATAAAACCGCGGCATACGTACCGCGCGTGCATAATTATGCACTTAAAATACCTTGGGCAGCGACGGAGGCACACTGCGGAAAAGGTCTATAATACGGCTTGACCCTATTCAGATCTTAACCTTTTCTCTTTCTTTCTTTTTTCCCTCTCTCATACTACAGGTTCATTAAAGACATAGCTACCACATGGTCGTGCAAGGCTCTTTTTCAGGCCCCCTTTCGTATAGATGACCATCGACTTCTCCTCTCAAAGGATTTTTTACCAAGGAGAAACGGCGCAGACGTGTAGTAGGGCATCAAAGGGATCTTCAAGACTACCTTTTCTTTTTAGGCCCTATATACAGCTTCCCCTTGTGCACAAATTCTCGGCATGTAAAATAGCCTTGAGGTTCACGGCATTATCTGTAATAGCACGTCTTGACGTATTAATCAGAACATAAAGGAAACAGTTGATCACCAACCCCTGTTCGGTATTGGTTTATTTTACCATCTGTATTCCCACCTGGCTTCAGATTGCCACATATGCCTTGGTCCGGCCTAAATGCCGGGGGTTCTATGCGGCCATGAATATTTTCAAAAGTCCGAACACCTATAGGGTATTCTTTGGCGTCCTGAATATTGCATTATATGCATCAGCTCTAAATCGTGTCTTTAGTCTATAGTTGGGTTGCCCGGCTCATGTGATTACCACCTTACGTTCCGCTAGTTCGGCTAAGGTAGTAAAGGGAGAACTACTGCGATTGTGTTTCTGGTTCGTCCGGTCAAACACCTCAATAGAGAAAGTCGAAAACTGACTGTCATGATATGGCGAGAGCTGGTCGGTGATTCGGTGACTTACTAGAAATCGTTAATGATTTAATCTGTATTCTACGAGGGGCTGATCTTCGCCCAGTCATGCGAAAAAGGCATCCTCGTTCGGACTACCGCATACGCACCAGGGGCTAGTACTTAGCCCCACTGTCAAACTCCTATGGCTAAGTGAAAGTAATAAAGCCGCATAGTCCGATTGCCTGGTTTACTACGCGGACACCTCCTTTACGGACCAATACGTTGCATGAACTGTGATCATGCGCTATACCGTACACCCCTGTAGCATCTACGTGGGGGCTGAAGCCGACGACTGACAAACTTTCAGAATTAAAATGACCGCACAGGAGGAAAATAACTCAATATAAAGGCATAAATATATTACAAGCCTTGATTCACAAAACAAAGTTCTGACAACCCAGGTAGATTTAGTCAAACATAATGCCCTTTGAGCATTGGCCCTCTACTATTCGGGCACCCTCTAGGACATCTTCAAAGTATCTCTCTGGCCTGCGGTGGTCCTTGCCTTCGGGCGGGCCTGCGGTCGCCATGTCGATGGCCTTCATCTTTGCCCAGTGCATCTTGACATGGGCAAAGGGCATCCGCGCACCCTCTATGCACGCTGAGCGCTTCACAGCCTCAACTCGGGGCAGCGCATCGACGAGTCGCCTCACCAAGACATAGTAGCTGCTAGGAATTGGTTTGTCTAGCCAAAGCCGGACTATGAGATCCTTCATGGCCAAGCCGGACATCCTATGCAACTCCGATAGTTGCTTCATCTGGTTGTTCAGCAGCGTCGGATGCTCCGGCACCAGGAATTGTGACCAGAACAACTTCTCTGTTGAGTTCCCGTCCTGGGCTCGGAAGAATTGAGCGACGTCGGCGACACTCCTCGGAAGATCCGCAAAGGTGTCTGGAGAACTCCACAGTCGAGTGAGCAAGGCATATCTTTGACCCCAAATATACTCTACAAGAGAAAGTGCTTACCAGCCGCTATCTGTTTGGCCTGCCGGATCTCTTCACGAGCACTCCAGGACTCGGTCTGCGCCTCTTTAGCATCTTGGAGGGCTTTGGCAAGTTCGGTCGCTTGGGCCGAAGTCCTCTCCTCCTGGGCCTCGCACTTCCTGATGGTGTCCTTTAGCTCTTGCTCTACTTCGCCTACCCTCTCTTCGTGCTGGCGGCGGGCGACCTGTTCGGTCTTTAGTTCTGCAGCCGCTTTGTCAGCGGTGCTTTATTCGCATTCGCCTCCTCCTTAGCCTGGGCAAGGTTGTTCTTGAGGGTCTCGACCTCGGCCGCACCAACTGCACTCATAATCACAACTATACATGAATTAAACTCCGAATTTGCATATCACTTCAGATATATGATCAAACTCTTTAAAATATACGCACACCTTGAGTCTCATCAGACCGCTTGTTAATGCGGTCGGTTTCATCATCGGCCAACTTCAGTTTCCGATTAAGCTCGGAAACTTCGGCGGCCTGGGCGGTTGCTGCCAACAGGGAAGCCTGTTATAGAATAGAAAAGTACGTCACCTCTTTCGAATACTATGTGATCTTCTGTCCATATTTTAAAAAACCAGACAGAGTATCAGGGGCTGCTATCTATACATAGTATAGTGCTTTATAAGAAAGCATCTAGAGAATTACGTCGCATACCTCGACGCCTGTCAGTAGGCTAGTGAAGGCTTCATTCAGCCCGCTCTTGGCGGACTGAACCTTCTCTACCACCACACCCATCAGGGTGTGGTGCTCCTCCATGATGGAAGCACGTTGTAGTGCTTCCACAAGAGTATTCGGCGCCTCCAGATTAGTGGAGGACACCGTCGGAGCTGATGCACCCTCTCCTTCAAAGGGGGTTGCTCGCCCGATTCCGGAGCCACGCTGGTCTCCAGAATGATGTCCGGCAGGGGGCAGGATTGATCAGGGCCCCTGCCGTCGGTCGCCATGGGGGTCGGACCCCCCATATCTGGAGAAGCCAAGGTATCACCCTCGGGCACTGTCGGTGTCAAAACCGGCGGATCTCGGGTAGGGGGTCCCGAACTGTGCGTCTAGGCCGGATGGTAACAGGAGGCAAGGGACACGAAGTTTTACCCAGGTTCGGGGCCTCTCGATGGAGGTAAAACCCTACGTCCTGCTTGATTAATATTGATGATATGGGTAGTACAAGAGTAGATCTACCATGAGATCGGAGAGGCTAAACCCTAGAAGCTAGCCTATGGTATGATTGTTGTTCTGTATGTTGTCCTACGGACTAAAACCCTCCGGTTTATATAGACACCGGAGAGGGTTAGGGTTACACAAAGTCGGTTACAATGGTAGGAGATCTGCATATCCGTATCGCCAAGCTTGCCTTCCACGCCAAGGAAAGTCCCTTCCGGACACGGTACAAAGTCTTCAATCTTGTATCTTCATAGTCCAGGAGTCCGACTGAAGGTATAGTCCGGCCATCCGCACCCCCTAATCCAGGACTCCCTCAGTAGCCCCTGAACTAGGCTTCAATGATGACGAGTCCGGCGCGCAGATTGTCTTCGGCATTGCAAGGCGGGTTCCTCCTCCAAGTACTTCATAGAAGATTTTGAACACAAAGATAGTGTCCGGCTCTACAAAATAAGTTTCCACATATTGCCATAGAGAGAATAATATTTACACAAATCTAATCTACTGACGTATTCCGTAGTGTAACACACCACGGCCAAGCCTTTATCCGAGTCGTTTCATTATCCCACCTCAGCGCGTCATGCGAGGCGGTTTCCTTGGCACGTCTTGTTAAATCAGAGATCGTGTCCCCTTATTCCAGAATTCTCATCAATACGGGCGTGGGTAACCCAACCACGCCATTGATTACGGCGCTTGGGGATAAGCGAGTTTTACCAGGCTGGTGGGGACACGCAGTTGCATCCACCCATATAAGGGGATAAGGATCCACCTTTTCACCTATGCCTTCTTCCTCCCTTGCTTATCCATTCTCGCGCACTCGAGCTCCAGCGCCCAAGTCCGCACTCCCCACCTCAACCTTCTCCAGCCATGTCTAGAGCGGGAGGCAAGTGGATGGTCTCCTCCATCACGGAGGGACACATCAAAAAACTGAGGAATGCCGGATACTTGTCTAACGACATTGCATACCGGCTTCCCGAAAAGGGGCAGCTCATCCCCACCCCTAGGCCCCATGAGAGGGTGGTGTTCCTCCCCCATTTCCTCGGCGGCTGGGCTTCCCTCTTCACCCATTTGTCCGGGGGCTCATGTTCTACTATGGCCTAGATTTCCACGATCTGGCCCCGAACTTTGTCCTCAACATCTCGGCGTTTATCGTTGTGTGTGAGGCTTTCCTCCGCATCCGCCCCCATTTCGGCCTATGGCTCAAGACTTTCAATGTCAAGCCGAAGGTGGTGCGCGGCAACCAGGCGGAGTGCGGAGGCGCCATGGTGGGCAAGATGGCCAACGTCTTATGGCTCGAGGGCTCCTTTGTGGAGACCATGAAGGGGTGGCAATCGGGGTGGTTTTACATCACCGAGCCGTGCGACCCCGAATGGGTCACAGCCCCCGAGTTTCGATCTGGACCCCCTACGCGGCTCACCTCCTGGAAGGAGACGGGCCTGTCGTGGGGTAAAAAAGGAGAGATGACCGGACTCCAAACATGCGTCCAAACCCTGGTGGACAAGAAGCTCAAACTTGTCAACGTAGTCCAGGTTATGCTCATCTGCCTGATCCTGCCGTGTCAACAACGGGCATTCAACCTATGGGAGTTCGACCCGGCACGGCACCAAACTCTGAGCAGGCTCTTCGACACGACGTACGAAGATGCCTGGAAGGTGCTTTTCAAGGGCGCCGAGGCCCCCACATCCGCTATCGAGGATCGCGGATTCAGTACGCAGTGTCACGCTCATGCGGTAAGCTGTTTTTTCCTTTTACAGGGTATCAGTTTTTCATAGTTTGACTCCATGCGGGATCTAAGCTCCCTTACCTTTGACAGGATTGGCAGGTGACGTCCGGACAGATCAACTGTCCGGCTCCTTTGCCCGAAGGCCCAGCGGACGCTCGCTTGGCGAAGCTGCTGGTTCTGGCACCCTATGTGGTGCCGGAGAAGAAGGCCGCGAAAAAGGCCACGGGGACTCGAAAGAGTGCCCGGCGCCAGGAGGTGTCGGATCCATCATCCGACGGTTCCGAGGCGCATTCCTCCCGTGAAGACGAGGAGGAAGAAGAGACCTCTCCCCCTCCAGCGGGAGGAGAGAAGAAAAGGAAGGCCGGAGGGTCCAAGAAGGGGAAAACCCCTACTCCGGACTACTCCACCGACGCCGACGACGGCGGAGAGGAGTGGCCGCCTAGGGCCATGCCCCTGGCAAAATCGTAAGTATCCGGATACCGGAGTAATTCATAGTATTCGTTTATTGCCCAGCTTTCCCTTATGTCGAATATGTTTATGCAGCCCACCCAAAGACTGGCTCGACGTGTCATCGAGCGGCTCACTGGACTCGTCGGATGTGAACTCGCTTCCGACGGCTTCCTCCCCCCCGCCCTACAGGCGACACCGAAGTGTTGTCCCAACAGGTTCCAAGCCGGGAGGAGGTGGTCCTGGAGGCGCCGCAAGGCGACCTCCCAGACTCCAGGAGTAAAGGGGATGAAACCCCCCAGGGCTCCAAGTCCAGCTCTAGGCCGGACACCGCTCCGGAACCTTCAAAGGTTCCAGAGTCCGGTGGGGGACCTCCTTCCAAGAGGAGCAAGCCCACCGTGCCGGTGACCCCCGTCCAACTGGAGGTGCCGGACAATCTGTTGGAGGTGCTCCAAGGCGCCTCCATCGACGAGGAGCACCACACCATTATGAGTGCGGTGGTCCAGAAGGTTCAGTCCGCCAAGAGCGGACTGACTGAAGCTTGTACTAGCCTTTTAACAGGCCTTGAGGTAAGTAAAAAATGTGTAAATAATATTACGCATAGACAGTAGCCCCTGATGCTCTGTTTGGTGTTCGGGAAGAAAAGTCGAATAGAGGATCAAATAAAATTCGCAGGAGTCTAACAAAAAGGAGTCAAGATGCGTATGCAGGCTTCTCTGCTTGCGTCCGCCGCACTGACTACGGAAGTGGACACGCTAAAGCAGAACCTCGAGCGGTCCGAGCAAGAGCTCGGGCATGCCAAGAAGCTGCTCGAGGACAATGAAGGTAAGAAATACCTTGTTTAAATATATATAAAGAGGTGAAATTGCAAAAAATGGCAGGATTATCGTGGCTATTGTAGGGGCCACGTCTGAGGTGGCGACCCTTAAGCAAGCGCTGGTCGAGGCCGAGAAGAGGGCGACCACGGAGCGCACCAAGCGGGAGAAGTATGAGGCCGAGGTTGGCAAGGTACGGCAAGAGCTCCATGCTCTCATGGAAAAACATGAGAGTTTGGAGCTTGACTCAAAGACGCGAGCGTCTGAGCTCGCGGTGGCTATTGAAAATGCCAAGTCTGCCAAGGCCGAATCCCAGAAGACCCTCCAGGAGTTGGATGAGGTGAAGAAGATAGCGGCGGGTAAGGCATTCTTTATGCAAAGCAAACACATAAAAGTGAGTTACTTGTTACTTACCCGAATCCGGAGCTCTCCAGGAGCATTCACAGATCTTCCCCGGAGTGTCTCCGATGCCGCCGCATTCTATCGAGCCGAGGAGGGTAGTTCGACAGAGAAGGTGTTCTGGTGTCAGTATGCTGAGGCCGGACACCCCGTGCCCCTGAGCGACCAGCTAAAGCAACTGGTCGAGCTCCACAAGGCGGCCGAACAGGCCATGAAGGGCCTCATAGTTCGGCTATGGCCTGGAGGGGCTCTTCCTGGGAGCTATTTCGGGCTGGTGCGGCGGCTGGTGGAGGCCTGTCCAAGGCTCGAAGTCATCAAGCGCTCCATCTGCGTTGAAGGTGCCCGTAGGGCCCTTGCCCGTGCTAAGGTGCATTGGGGCAAGCTGGATGCTGAGAAGCTTGTGAAGGACGGGCCACCGCCGGGGAAAGAGCATCGCAAGCCCGAGAATTATTATAAGGATGTTCTGAAGGGTGCCTGCCTTGTGCCGGATGAATGTTCTAGGGATGTAATTTTTGAGTGAAAGTTGCTCGTTTTGTCCTGTGCGCTGAAAACTTGTTCATATGCGCTAAGCAATGCTGTTGGAATTTAAAATATTACCTTCTGTGCGGCTGTTTAACAATTCTGAGAGATGGCAAGTCGTCGGCTTCTGCCCCCGTGCCGCTAGTGCTGGGGTGTTCGGGGATAAACCTGAGCGCTATTTTCCCCATGTTTGGGTCCTTCGAGGGAGGCGCTCAGCCCAACGAACAAGGCAATCGGACTATAATGCGTGAACACTCTCACTTAGCCATAGAATTCTATAATTTTAAATTTCGGCGAAGCCCCTGGTATTCGGAAGACCGAGTTCGGGGCGCTATCCACGCCTTGGCCGGACAGAGCCGGCTCCTCGCTCTAAGCGGCATAAGTCTTTAGGGTCTCAAAAAACCTCTCGAACAGCGACCAGCTCTCGCTTCATCATGACAGTCAGTTTTACCTTTCTCCACTGAGGTGCTCGACCCAGCTCAACTGGGGCACAATCGCAGTGGTTCTCCTAGTGCTACCTTAGCCGATATAGCGAAACGTAAGGCACCAAAACATAGGAGCCGGGCAAACCCAACTATTGACCCAAGACATGATTCAGAGCCGATGCATATAATGCTATAAGTTCGGGGTGCAGCACTTGTTAAAGTGTTCGGACTTCTCACACCATATTGAGGGGTACTAAAGCCCCTAGTGTATTTTGGTCGTAGCAAAGTGTACGGATGCAACATGTCGTTAAGGAACATATATTAAAAAGGAGTAATGCAAAAATAGACAAAAGCTATGCATTGTTTATTAAAGAGGGTTGCGATCAAAGCAGAACGATACAAATAATGCGATAAGCAAAAGGTTGGACTATTTAACGTGTCCGTTCCAGGGGCAAGCTGCGGAATAGTATGTGAAACAGGTATACTGCTCGTGATAGAGACCACCTGGGAGTTCCGTAATGCGGCGTGGCTTGTTTGCTTCCCTGGTTCTTGCATCGTTTGTTCGGCAATTGAACTACCGAACGGGCCTTCCGAAGAGTGGAGTCCTGAAAGTAAGAGAAAATCAAAAAATCGGCAGCCCCTGGTGCGGTTTAAGCCGTGTTTCGGGCATGCCGTGATGGTGCCCCTCCCCCTATACCCATGGTATTTCTAGAGCGTAGTTATGTACGCGAAGTACTGGTATCGCATTTTTGCGAGGGCTGGGGTTGGGGCCTCATTGCTACGCCTGCTCGGGTCGTGCCAGGCAGTCTTGCTGTAGGTTACTCCAGGCGCGCTTGACGGTGTGCGGTCGTTTAATGGCCGGACTGGAGAACTGCCTGGAGAGGCTGCTTTGTACTTCTGCTGCAAGGGCCGCCGTGTGCTCGTTCGGAGGGAGCGTTCGGTGTTTCCATTGACCGTAATTACTCCTCGAGGGCCTGGCATTTTGAGCTTAAGTTATGCGTAGTGCGGTACCGCATTGAACTTGGCGAATGTGGTTCGCCCGAGAAGTGCGTGATAGCCACTGCGGAATGGGACTATGTCGAAGATTAACTCCTCACTTCGGAAATTATCCGGAGATCCGAAGACCAACTCAAGTGTGACTGAGCCTGTACAGTTGGCTACACCTGGTATTACGCCTTTAAAGGTCGTTTTGGTGGGCTTAATCCTCGAGGGATATATGCCCATTTTCCGCATTGTGTCCTGGTAAAGCAGGTTCAGGCTGCTGCCGCTGTCCATAAGGACTCTAGTGAGATGAAATCCGTCAATAATTGGGTCTAGAACCAATGCGGCGAATCCGCCATGACGGATGCTAGTGGGATGGTCCCTTCGATCAAAGGTGATCGGGCAGGAGGACCATGGGTTGAACTTTGGGGCGACTGGCTCTACCGCGTATACGTCCCTTAACGCGCGCTTCCGCTCCCTTTTGGGGACGTGGGTTGCGTATGTCATGTTCACCGTCCGCACTTGTGGGGGGAAAACCCTTCTGTCCACTGTTGTTCGGCGGCCGGGGCTCCTCGTCGTCATCGCTATGCAGCCCCTTGTCTTCATTTTTGGCGTTTAACTTGCCTGCCTGCTTGAACACCCAACAATCCTTGTTGGTGTGATTGGCTGGCTTTTCGGGGGTGCCATGTATCTGGCACAAGCGGTCGAGTATTCGGTCCAAATTGGACGGGCCCCTAGGATTCCTTTTGAATGGCTTTTTCCGCTGACCGGATTTAGAGCCTCTGAATCCGGCATTAACTACTGTATCCTCAGCATTGTCGCCGTTAATGCGGCGCTTCTGCTTGTTGCGACGCGACCTGCCACTACTGTCCCTGGTATCCGAATTACCAGGGTTCTTGGTCATATAGTTGCTACGAGCAAGCCAGCTGTCTTCTCCCGCACAAAGGCGGGTCATGAGTGTCGTGAGTGCTACCATAGACTTCGGCTTTTCCTGTCCAAGGTGCCGGGCAAGCCACTCGTCACGGATATTGTGCTTGAAGGTTGCTAGGGCCTCAGCGTCCGGACAGTCGACTATTTGATTTTTCTTTGTTAGGAACCGTGTCCAGAATTGCCTGGCCGATTCCTCTGGCTGCTGAATTACGTGACTTAGGTCATCGGCGTCTGGGGGTCGCACATAAGTTCCCTGGAAATTGTCAAGGAATGCGGCTTCCAGGTCCTCCCAACAACTGATTGATCCTGTTGGCAAGCTGTTAAGCCAATGCCGAGCTGGTCCTTTAAGCTTGAGTGGGAGGTATTTGATGGCGTGGAAATCATCGCCGCGGGCCATGTGGATATGAAGGAGATAATCCTCGATCCATACCGCAGGATCTGTTGTGCCATCATATGATTCGACATTTACGGGTTTGAAACCCTCGGCGATTTGATGATCCATTATTTCTTCTGTGAAGCATATTGGGTGTGCGACACCTCTGTACTGGGCTATATCACGACGTAGCTCCAATGAGCTTTGTCTATTGTGTTCGGCCTTGCCGAATTTGTGGCCGGCATGACGGTTACCGTCTCGAGCCGTGGGGCGCCCACGCGATCCGTAGATCAATCTTGTTTGCCTTGCCTTGTCCTCTAACATATCTCGTAAGTCCGTCGCATATTCCCGTGCCTTGGTACGGGGTGCGGCTGGAGTGGAGGGCCGAGAGGCCTCTCTGTCGTGGCCACGAGGTGGCCGGTCGGCCGCATCAAGTGCTTCCTCCTCTAGTCGGGGTAGCAACCTGTGCTTTGGGTAGCTCTTGGAGGGGCGTTCGAGTTTATGCTCTTCGGCCGCAAGGACTTCAGTCCATCTGTCGACTAGCAAATCTTGATCAGCTCTAAGCTGTTGCTGTTTTTTCTTGAGGCTTCTTGCCGTGGCCATAAGCCTGCGTTGAAAACGCTCTTGCTCGACAGGATCCTCTGGCACGATGAATTTGTCGTCGTCGAGGCTTGCCTCGTCTTCGGAGGGAGGCATATAATTATCGTCCTCGACCTCTCTGTCTACCGCTCTCTCATGAGGGCTGGTTTCTCCATCCTCCTGTGCTAAATCTTGCTGGAGGGGGTTTTCTTTGGCACTTTCCGGAGTATTATTATCTCCCGTGCTGGAATCACCGTATTTGTTTTGGTAGGATTTTGAGCGGCGCCGCTGACGCCGGCGCTTAGGCTGTTTCTTGGAGGGGTCATCCTCTGCTATTCCATCACCATCTCCTTCTTTTGGGGTGTCCACCATGTATATGTCATATGACGAGGTGGCTTTCCAGGGCCTGATAGGCGCTGGTTCTTCATCGTCTCCTTCATCGGTGTCCATATCGTCGATGTCTTCGGAGTCGAAGTCGAGCATGTCAGTTAAGTCGTCGACAGTGGCTACAAAGTGGGTGGTGGGTGGGCTTTGAATTTCTTCATCGTCCGAATCCCAACCTTGCTGACCGTAGTTTGGCCAGGGCTCTCCTGATAAAGAGAGAGACCTCAGGGTCTTCAGAATATCGCCGAAAGGCGAGTGCTGAAAGATGTCCGCGGCAGTAAACTCCATAATCGGCGCCCAATCGGATTCGATCAGCAGGGGTGCGGAGGGTTCGGAGTCCGGAGAGGAGTCCGACTGCTTGGAGTCACGAGTCTCGCAGAGTGCGGGGCTGGTGTTCGGATCGATCACCGTTGGGATCGCAGCCCCCGAGGCGGCGTCCAACCACCCATCCTCGATCGGCGCAGTTGGCTCCGAATTAAGGGTCGAAGCCGATGCGGGTGCGGCCTCCAGGGCACTGTTTGGCGGCAGAGCTAGATCATGCTCGTCGTGACAGTGCGGCGCGCTCGGCAGTGGCTCGAATTCGTCGAAGATCAAGTCCCCGCGGATGTCAGCCGTGTAGTTTAAACTTCCAAATCTGACCTGACGGCCAGGGGCATAGCTTTCGATCTGCTCCAGATGGCCAAGTGAATTGGCCCGTAGTGCGAAGCCGCCGAAGACGAAGATCTGTCCGGGGAGGAAGGTCTCACCCTGGACTGCATCGCCATTGATGATCGTAGGAGCCATCAAGCCTGATGGCGATGACACAGAGGAGCTCTCAATGAAAGCACCAATGTCGGTGTCAAAACCGGCGGATCTCGGGTTGGGGGTCCCGAACTATGCGTCTAGGCCGGATGGTAACAGGAGGCAAGGGACACGAAGTTTTACCCAGGTTCGGGCCCTCTCGATGGAGGTAAAACCCTACGTCCTACTTGATTAATATTGATGATATGGGTAGTACAAGAGTAGATCTACCACGAGATCGGAGAGGCTAAACCCTAGAAGCTAGCCTATGGTATGATTGTTGTTCTATATGTTGTCCTATGGACTAAAACCCTCTGGTTTATATAGACACCGGAGAGGGTTAGGGTTACACAAAGTCGGTTATAATGGTAGGAGATCTGCATATCCGTATCGCCAAGCTTGCCTTCCACGTCAAGGAAAGTCCCTTCCGGACACGGGACGAAGTCTTCAATCTTGTATCTTCATAGTCCAGGAGTCCGACTGAAGGTATAGTCCGGCCATCCAGACACCCCCTAATCCAGGACTCCCTCAGGCACCTTCTCGGAAGCCTTGCTCGCCCCTCCACGGCCAGGAGAGGTCCTTCGGGACAACACCTCGGTGTCGTCCGGGATGATTGGCGAAGGGCTCGCGGTGGCATCTCGCTCTCTGCCATCTCGGGCGGCAGAGAACTCCCCTGAGATAGTGAAGGGTTGGGGAGGTCGCGAGCAGGGCTGAAAGACACACAGTGTAATATGTTATATTATAAAAACATAGAGGACTGGAGATAAATGATAGAACCTCTTGGGCGCCTGCTCCTCCGGGTCTGTGGAGGCTGCCCTCTTCTTCTTCCTCCCCCTAATAGGGGAGTCACTTTCTGCTTCCTCCTCTTCTTCCTCATCTCCCTCGTGGGAGGAGGGGGCTTCGGTCTTTCTGGACACTATGTCCGAAGGACCCTTGTGGCGAAGGCTGCCTTTGGCCTGCTTGACCTTCTTCTTCTTGGCCTTCTTCTCCGGCGCCTGATAGGGCTCCGGAACCAGCATCTTTGTCAGCTAGGGTGTGGCCGGGTCCTCGGGCAGTGGTGCCGGACACTTAGGGCCAGTTCTTTTGGCAGCTTAAAAAATAAGCCGCCTCCTCCCCAGCTTTTGCCATAAGCCGTTTCTTTTATTCATTGGGGCTTCTAAACTAGTTATGGAATAACTAATTTAAAAGTGTCAACAAATTTTGGGGGCGGCTTATTTTTTAAGCTGGGGAGAGGCAGCTTATTTTTTAAGCCGCCCAAAAGAATTGGCCCTTAATCCGCTCTGCCTTGGCTATCCAGCCCTGTACAAAGGATGGTAAACTCATTATATCTAAAACCTTATTGATCGAATAGATGTTCGGGAAAAGCATACTTACCGGTGTGGCCGGATTCTCGATGTCAAGACCAATGTCTTCGGTCTTCTTCGGCCACTTTTTCTGGGCTTTGAAGAGCAGGTCCCAGATGTCTTCGTGCGTTGTGCCGAAGAAGTGCCTCAAGGTCTGTGGATCCTCTGGATTGAACTCCCACATGTGAGAGGGCTGGAGTTGGCAGGGAAGAATCCGGCGCAAGAGCATCACCTGAATCATGTTAGTGAGACTTGTGTTCTTGCCTATCATATTTCTGATGCGCTTTTGCAGCATCAGCACTTCTGCCATAAATCCCCAGTCCAGACCCTTAGTGGTCCATGAGGTAAGCCGCATAGGGGGTCCGGATCTTAACTCAGGAGTGGCCGCCCACTTGGCATCACGGGGTTCGGTGATGTAGAACCACTCCTGCTGCCACACCTTGACAGTCTCCAAGAAGGCCCCCTTAGGCCATACGACATTGAGGAGCTTGCTCACCATGGCGCCGCTGCAGTCCGCATGCTGCCCGTCGACCACATTCGGCTTCATATTGAAGACCTCGAGCCATAGGCGGAAGTGTGGGGGGATGCGAAGTAGCGCCTCGCACACGACGATGAAGGCCAAGATGTGGAGGAAATAATTCGGGGCTTGTCGTGGAATTGTTACGGCAGATGTCCTCGTAGAAGGACTTAGTTGTGGAGCCATTGCGACGAGGTTAGCTTAAAGGGGTTAAACGGGACAAAGGACACTGAGAGTTTATACTGGTTCGACCCCTTACGGTGAAGGTAAAAGCCTACTCCAGTTTGAGGTGGTATTGCTAGGGTTTGATTACCAGGGAGCAAATACGCTTTGCCTGGCTTTCGACTTGTTGTCTCCTGCCCTAAGTCGCTGCCGAGTTGTCCCCTTATATACATGGGTTGACGCCCTGCGGCCTACAGAGTCCCGGCCAGCTCATACAAACATTTCCAGCTCGGTGACTTATCTTACATGCCTTATAACACAAGTTACATATACATGGCGGTTTATACTCACGGGCCTTAAGACGCCTCTTAGTTTGGGCCCCTTAACAGGCCTGCTTCATGAACCACCACCTTCACATACTTATGGGCTTTGTCTAGATGAACCACCATGGGGATAACCCGGCCCCTCCTGGGCGGGTTATATAACCAATAGTTATATCCCTAACATTAGGCCCCAGGTTGATTTGAACTTGTTCATGTCAATCTTCAACACTTAGAAAAAATCTTCCTTCATCTTATATCCAGGTGAAGAAAGACCTCTGCCAAAGGATAATGAAGTGATTGTTTTTACTAATCACATGAACCGGGGATTTTCTCCGCCTGGTTCTAAATTTTTCCTAGATGTTCTGCAATTCTTCCAGCTTCATCCTCAAGACATCAGACCCAATTCTGTGTCAAACATTTGCAACTTTCAAGTTTTCTGTGAAGTATACCTTCAAGAGGAGCCTAGTGTTGAACTTTTCAGGGAATTCTTCTATCTGAACCGCCAAAACGAGTTCACAAATGGGCCCAGCTTGGAACTTGGCGCAATCTCGATTCAACGCAGAAGAGATGCCATCTTCCCTCATGCAGTTCTGTCAAGTCACCCTAAGGACTGGAATCAGACGTGGTTTTACTGCAAGGATATCTCTCTGGCTGATGAAAATTCATTACCGGGTTATCATGCTGAACGTCTGGACCCAAAACATCAACTCCCTGAAAAACTTACTGCCACTGAACGTAAAAAACTCTCCCCCACTATCGCGAAGGTCAAGGCCCTGCTAGGGAACGGGTTAACCAACATTGATTTGGTCCGATGCTGGGTCTCATGGCGGATTATACCCTTGAGCCGCCGACCCGGTTTGATGTGTACTTATACCGGAGAAACAGACGATCCATTACGCCACAGCTCTTTGCGTTTGGCTGAAGAGGCAATTATTGAAATGACAAAAACACTTGTGAATGGAAAATTCGAAGACTGCAGCAAAGTGGGTCTGAACCCTTTCTGCAAATTTAACCCGCCACCAGATGTGAGTCTCTTAATTTTCCTTACTTTTATCTCATCATCCAAATACTGTGTTAACTCAAGTATGCTAATCTTTTGCAGGCTAAATCTGATTTCTGGAAGGCAAAATATGACCATGAAGCTACCAAAAAGGCCAGGGCTGCCACGAAAGCCGCTAAGAAAACCACCAAGAAGCACAAGAAGAAACCAATTGCCTCTGACCTGCTTAATCTAGATGAAACTTCTGAGTCAGAGGTAGCCCTTGACTCTATTGGCTCCCTTTTCAATTATCTTATTGACATTGATTACTCTCACGATGACACGGGGGCCAGTCAAGCAGTTGATGAAGAGGTAACTATCATTTCCTCCAACTCAGATCCCTTGCAAAGACAGAAAATTCGATGAATAGTCTGGAAAGTAAGCTTTTCACACCCCTTAGCTCATTGGGATCCTCACTTTCTTTTGAATCAACAACATCATGAGAGCCGGCGCCAGACTCAGAATAGTGGAGGTGAAGAATTGTCCTCCAGTTCAGCGAACACTCCAATTCCACGGAAACGCCAAAATGAGGTTCTTCCAAACTTAGCTCCTTTTACCCGCTGGCGGGTCTCTTTCGCCAGCCACTCAATTTCTCCGATTCAAACTTCCTGGAGGTTTCTCGCTCTTCCTCTAGTGACTCATCCCAGACCCAGCTGCCGGCTTTCAAAACCGCCCGTAGGTAACGACGATAACTTTTATTCTGTAATTTATATTCTTACCATTATATTGATTTGTCATAACCCGTTCGGTGGACAAGCAAAAACTAACAAGAAGGCAAAAGTGTCCAAGTTGGTTGAGGATCCTAAAGTTGCTGAACCGGAGCAACAAACCTATGTACTTGATGCCTCTGAAAGACAGCCAGAAGAACCTACTTTTGACATTCCACTTGAGATACCTGACCTCTCCGTTGATCAAACCAACACTGACTCGTTGAATACTAAACCGTCAAGCTCACTTAAGCCGTTAGAGACCCATACTGATGACATTCTAATCACTGGTACCGGTTTTACTGAACCGAGAAATCCAACCGTTTTAGCCAAACACTCTGCCAAGCAAGACGTTATTGAAAGACGGAAAGTGAGGTTTGATATCTCCCAATATGCTCAATTGAGCAGAAGTGAAGTATTGTCCGGTTATCTCAACCAAGTACACTCCAGCCACGATTTTGAAATTGAGATGGTGAAACAGATGCACCAAAAATATGAGGTATGTCTTCCAGCTTTAAATAAGCTATGTACATCTTGCCAGCCCCCAAGTCTACTGGTTATGATAAGATTGAATAAGCTGTAGATTTCGAATAATCCATAAGCATCTGTAATAGAATCCTTCCAAAACCGGTTGTCATAATTAGATTTAAGCCGGATGTGGAAACAATTTAGCATTGCATCCGTAGTCCCCAAGGGCCGGCTTAATCAACATGAATGAGCTGGTACTTCTCAGTTGTAGAGAGCAAAACTTACTTATGTAGCCCCCATGAGCCAGCTGTGGCTGTCCGTTGCACTGGCGGGTCATCATGAAACAAGAATGAGATATGAACAAATATCCACTAGCCACCAAGTGCTAAGTTCTATTGCTTGCAAAGTGCTTAGGACTTAATCATATGAATCAGTTTAGGAAAAAACTCTTCAATAGGCATTAGCCCCCAAGTGCCAAGTACTCTTGCTTGCAAAGGACTTGGGACTTATATTCTTGTAATTCTGAATGTGTTGACAAGTCTGCGCTTTATACAGGCTACTACTGCTGCGCTTGAGTCACAGTTAACGGATGCGAAGACTCGGCTGGCGAGTCAGGAGTCTGAAACCTGGAAGGCTGAAGCCAAATTTCAGTTTAGCATAGCTGAATCAGAAAAGTTGAAGACCGGTTTTAAGACAGAGAAAAACACTTGGGCTGAAGAAAAGACTGCTTTAACGTAGCGAGCTGAAAAAGTTGAGGCAGCTCTTCAAGAAGTAACCACTGAACTCTCCGGCTTAAAACACCGTGTCTCTTAGATGGTTTCCGCTATCTTTGGTGAGTTACTTTGCTAATCATCAAAAAGTGAATCCTTTTCATGATAATATAAACCGCCATTTAACCAATCTATAATTTGTGCAGGTCCTAGGAGCAGCAATCTGAATCAAGACATAGTAATGTTGAAATCCATATATACGTTGGTTGAACAACTATACACCGGAACTCAACGCACACTAGCTACCATTTCTCCAACAAACCAAGGACCCAATCTGTTAAGTGATGTGTTGAAGAAATTGTCAATCCTGCCCACCAGAATTCAAGAGATAAAATGGTCTTGTGCGAGAGCCGGTGCTGTGATAGCCTTGAGCCGTGCTAAGGCAAGGGTACCGGAGTTAGACCCGGCCGATGTAGCCAGTGGGTATCCAAGTCTGAAGGAAGATGGGACTTCTTTTGATCAACAAGACTTTGCCGCTTGTGTTAAAGAAATTCGTCCTCATGCGACAGTCATTGCTGAAGAAACCAATCTCTCCAAATATCAGCCGACTTATAATGCAGAAAATCAGAAGATGCCTACTCCTGCATATAAAGTGATGGATTTGATTACTCCCATTCGTAAGCACACCTTCTCCCCTGAAATTGACCCATCCAATCTTATTGATGACGAAGCTGAATTCTATGCCTTGCATGGCATTGACTGGTCAACACCAAACTTCCAGACGGCGGAGGAGGACGAAGAACCGACAAGGGATGATCCAGAGCCAGGCCAAGAAGAATGAACCGCCAGGCAGTTTACATACTTTATCCTTTGAAAAAACACTCAATGCCATTCGGCTTCATGGAGCCATGTAATAGGGTAGTAAAAAACTTGAATCTGCCGTGCCATCGTGCACGTTTCTGTTTTCTACAATATTGCTGATCCGCCAAGTTAAAAGATGATCCTTTCTCTTATGACAATATTGATTTATGCAGATCAAACTTGATTATTCTCCTACACAGAAACAAGTCACAAGTGCCCTGGTGGTTTACCGTTGGGCGGGTCATGATATCCAATTGAAGGCCACTGGGGATGAGCAGTCCATAACCAGGGCTGGTGTGGCCATAATGTTTAACATAATAAAATGTCATACCTATAACATGTGCTTAAATTGCCGGTTTATCAGCTTGATCCGGTTCGAAGTTTGTAGAACTATAATTCCAATCATAATATTATGATACTCCTAATGACTTATAGTCCGCCATCTTGGCGGGTTGTAAAAAACCCAAAAGAGGCTTCAAATATGAGCCATTATTAGGGCAGCTTGACCTGATGTGCAAAAACCAGATGGCAAAAAAATTGTATAAAGAAAAGAAAACAAAAAATTCAAGGCTTTTGAGGATCGCCAAACCAAAGTATCTTCTTCAATGGAACTAGTCGGAGCCACTGGAAGGTACGTGCTATCCGTGAGTCTGACTCACCGTACCCAATCGACATTTGAACCTTTATAAAGTCAGATCTTGCTTTATCGACTTATCAGGAGTACGCGGGGTCAGAGTAACAGCATACATCACAGGCAGATTTATCCAAGTTTCAAGGAAGGCGGCTGATGAAGCCTGGATCTATCCTGACTAGCTGTAAGCCGTGCTCTCACGTGACAACCGGCGTTTTAACCGTAACGAGCTCAGATCTTGGTCGAATACGCCATAAAGACTGATCATTTAAGAGTTCGGCGGGTCAATCAGGATTACCTGATGGAGTTGAAGCAGCTGGCTATAGGTAGGATGACCCGGAAAGGTTATGTTCTCTTTGGTCGAATACGCCTATGTTTGAACAAACCTAGTCAAGAGGGTAGTAACGCTATGTTCTCTTTGGTCGAATACGCCTATGTTTGAACAAGAAGCCCCCAAGTGACATACTGACAAATCATGCTTCGTTAGGGACCTATGTTTGAGCTATGCTGCGCATCCATCTCTCTTTGGTCCCTACAGTTTGGGCGTCAAGCCTCTTAAATGAACGTGTAAGAAGATGATAAAGACTCAGCTTCAAGGAAGTGAAACGACAAAGGCCCTGAATTATCAGGGATGCCGGCTTTATTATACTGTCTATAATATATACACCATCAGATTATGTACATCATGAGAGCCGGTGGCTCAAATATAGTAAGGTCGAAGATGAGCAATGTTCCATGGCCGACGGGTCTCCTCCTCCGATGTGTGTGAGTCCTTGTGGTCTTGAGCATCGATAAGGTAATAAGACCCATTATACAGATTCTTGCTAACCACGAAAGGTCCTTCCCAAGGCGGTGATAGTTTATGCATATCCGTTTGATCCTGGATGAGCCGGATCACCAAACCGCCTTCTTGAAATGTTCTGGTTTTGACCCGGCGGCTGTGATAACGACGCAGATCTTGCTGGTAAATCGCCGAACGAGCCGCAACAATATCACGCTCCTCATCTAATAGGTCAAGTGCGTCTTGTCGTGCTTGTTCATTGTCAGCTTCAACGTAAGCCGCCATCCGGGGTGACTCATGACGGATGTCACTTGGGAGAACCGCCTCTGCTCCATAAACCATGAAAAAATGAGTGTAACCCGTAGATCTGTTAGGGGTTGTATTGATACTCCATAATACCGAGGGTAACTCCTCCACCCAACAGCTCGGCGTTCTTTGCAAAGGAACCATAAGCCGGGGTTTGATACCTCGCAGAATCTCTTGATTAGCTCGTTCCGCTTGACCATTGGCTGGGGATGAGCCACAGAGGTGACATCAAGTCGAATATGCTCTTGTTGACAAAATTCTTTCATGGCACCTTCGGACAGATTAGTACCATTATCTGTTATAATGCCACGGGGAAAACCAAAATGAAAAATCACCTTCTTGATAAATTTAACTGTCGTTGCGGCATCACACTTGCTAACTGGCTCTGCTTCAACCCACTTAGTGAACTTGTCCACCGCCACCAAAAGGTGGGTCTTTTTATCTGGGGAACTTTTAAAAGGCCCAACCATATCAAGCCCCCAAGTCGCAAACGGCCAAGTAATTGGAATCATCCTCAACTCCTGAGCCGGAACATGAGCTCGCCGTGAAAATTTCTGACAACCATCACATCTGCTGACCAAATCCTCAGCATCAGCATGAGCCGTCAACCAATAAAAACCATGACGAAAAGCCTTGGAGACAAGAGATTTAGAGCCGGCATGATGACCACAATCTCCTTCATGAATCTCTCGTAGAATCTCACAACCTTCTTTAGGTGAAACACAACGTTGAAATGCCCCTGTAACACTTCGATGGTGCAACTCCCCATTAACAATCGTCATTGACTTAGATCGCCGGGTTATCTGCCTGGCTAAAATCTCATCTTCAGGTAACTCACCCTGGGTCATATAAGACAGATACGACACTGTCCAATCAGGAATAGCATGAAGAGCCGCCACCAACTGTGCTTCCGGGTCAGGAACAGCAAGATCCTCCTCTGAAGGCAACTTGACCGAAGGGTTAAGCAGAACATCCAGGAAGGTGTTAGGTGGGACCGGCTTACGCTGAGACCCTAACCGGCTTAAAGTGTCAGCCGCCTCATTATTCCTACGATCAATATGCTCAACTTGGTAACCTTTGAAGTGACCCGCAATAGCGTCAACCTCTCGACGATAAGCCGCCATGAGTGGATCCTTAGAATCCCAAGTGCCAGAAACCTGTTGAGCCACCAGATCTGAATCGCCGAAACACCTCACCGGCTTAAGTTCATCTCCTTGTCCATCCGAATACCGTGAAGCAAGGCCTCATACTTAGCTGCATTGTTAGTACAAGGGAACATTAACCGGAGAACATAAGAAAATTTATCACCTCGTGGGAAAGTCAAGACAACTCCATCCCCCGAGCCTTCCAACTGCCTGGATCCATCAAAATGAATAGTCCAATATGTGCTATCTGGCTTTTCCTCAGGTGTCTGCAATTTTGTCCAATCATTGATAAAATCCACGAGTGCTTGTGACTTGATGGCCGTACGAGGCGCATATTTCGAACCATGGGGCCCAAGCTCGATGGCCCACTTGGCAATCCGGCCCGTGGCTTCTCTATTTTGGATGATGTCCCCCAAAGGAGCAGAGCTGACCATAGTAATGGGGTGACCCAGAAAATATTGCTTAAGCTTCCGGCTTGCCATAAAAACCCCACACACAAGCTTCTGCCAGTGCGGATACCTTTTCTTGGACTCAATAAGTACCTCACTGATGTAGTAAACCGGTCGTTGAACCGGATATTTCTTGCCTGCCTCTTTCCTTTCCACCACAATGGTTACACTGACGGCTCGGCTATTAGCAGCCACATATAACAACAGAGGCTCCTTATCAACATGAGCAACAAGAATGGGCGGCTCAACCAACTGTTTCTTCAAATCCTCAAACGCTTGATCAGCAACATCACTCCAAATGAAGTGATCTGTCTTGTTCATCATCTGATAAAGAGGGATAGCCTTCTCCCCTAACCGGCTTATGAACCGGCTCAAGGCTGCAATACGACCCGCAAAACGCTGAACATCATTAACACACGCCGGTTTAGCCAAAGAAGTAATGGCTTTGATCTTCTCCGGGTTAGCTTCGATGCGTCTGTTAGAAACCAGAAAACCCAAAAGCTTGCCCGCCGGTACACCAAAAACACACTTGGCCGGGTTAAGCATCATCTTGTAGATCCGGAGATTGTCAAATGTCTCCTTCAAATCATCAATCAAGGTCTCTTTCTTCCTTGACTTCACCACAATTTCATCCACGTAAGCATGAACATTACGCCCAATCTGATTGTGAAGGGAATTTTGCACACATCGCTGGTAAGTCGCCTGGGCACTCTTGAGCCCAAAAGGCATAGACACATAGCAGAAGGCTCCAAACGAAGTAATAAAAGCTGTCTTCTCCTGGTCCTTAACTGCCATCTTGATCTGATGATAACCAAAATAAGCATCCAAAAAACTCAAACGCTCACAACCTGCCATAGCATCAATGATTTGATCAATACGAGGGAGAGCAAACGGATCAGCTGGACAAGCCTTGTTTAAGTTTGTGTAATCCACACACATTCGCCAAGTGCCGTTCTTCTTAAGCACCAACACCGGGTTAGCCAACCACTTAGGATGAAAAACTTCAATAATAAACCTGGCCGCTAAGAGCCGGGCCACTTCTTCACCAATGGCCTTCCGCCTCTCCTTGTTAAAACGATGGAGGAATTGCTTGAACGACTTAAACTTTGGATCAATATTAAGAGTTTGCTCAGCGAGTTCCCTCGGTAGATCCGGCATGTCTTAAGGCTTCCATGCAAAGATGTCCCGGTTCTCACGGATGAACTCGATGAGCGCGCTTTCCTATTTCGGATCTAGGTTAGTGCTGATGCCGAACTGTTTAGATGAGTCCCCAGGAACGAAGTCAACCAATTTAGTGTCATCTGCAGACTTAAATTTTAACGAATGATCATGCTCTGTAGTTGGCTTTTTCAAGGACGTCATGTCCCCCGGGTCAACATTATCCTTGTAAAATTTCAGCTCCTCTGTTGCACAAACTAATTCAGCATAAGCCGCATCACCTTCCTCACACTCCAAGGCCACCTTGCGACTCCCATGTACTATGATGGTGCCTTTATAACTCGGCATCTTAAGCTGTAATTAAACATAACAAGGCCTTGCCATGAACTTAGCATAAGCCGGCCGCCCAAACAGAGCATGGTAAGGGCTCTTGATCTTGACCACTTCGAAAGTCAAAGTCTCGGACCTGCAATCATGCTCATCTCCAAAGGCAACTTCCGAAGATATCTTACCCACTGGGTAGGCTGACTTACCTGGTACCACACCATGAAAAACAATGTTTGACGGCTTAAGATTCTTATCCGTCAGTCTCATGCGACGGAAGGTCTCATAATAAAGTATGTTCATGCTGCTACCTCCATCCATGAGTACCTTGGTAAACTTATAACCTCCGGTGCCAGGTGACCCGGATTATCAACCCGGGGTGGATGATCCTCACGACTCCACAAAATAGGCTGCTCTGACCACCGTAAATAACGTGGCACCGCCGGTTCAACAGCATTCACATCTCTCTTGTGAAGCTTCTGATCCCGCTTACACAAACTGGTGGTGAAGATGTGGTATTGCCCACTATTCAGCTGCTTCGGGTTACTCTGATAACCAGACTGTTGCTGCTGCTGATCCCCCTGATTATTCTGCTGGTTGCAATTGCCTTGGTTGTCATGGCCTTGAAACCCGGAATTTGAACTGCCGCCTCCAAGACCTTGACCATGAGAGCCGGACCCTGCACCGCCGTTCGGGCCACGGTTGTGTTGGATGGACTCCCTAAAGCTTCTCATTATGTTGCAATGTATCCACAGATGAGTAGCCGTCTTTTGATCCATTCCGTGTTTTGGACATGGCTGATTTAATACTACATCAAGGTCAAACCTTGTCCCTTGAGCCGGTGGTCCCTTACGATGTTGATTATAATTGTTCACATTGGTGTTAGCCACAAAATCATTAGTCTTGCGCTTACCGTTGCCGCCCTGACTGGTAGGGTTGTACTGCTGCCCCTTCATGCCACTACTCTTCTTTCCCTTTCCCGATCTCTCATCCTCAGAGTCGGGGTCCTTGGTACCATCAGAGTCGGCATACTTAACAAGAGCCGCCATAATCTCCCCCATGTCATTGCAATGACGCTTAAGTCGCCCAAGCTTCTGCTTAAGTGGAATAAAATGACAATTTTTTTCCAACATTAGAACCGGGGAGCTGACATTGATGTTATCTGAAGAATGTATGATAGTCGAGACCCGGTGCACCCAGCTGGTCGTTGACTCTCCCTCAGCCTGAACGCAAGAAACCAAATCCACGATCGACATGGGATGTTTGCATGTATCTTCAAAATTCTGGATAAACCGGGCCTTCAACTCTGCCCATGACCCAATGGAGTTAGCCGACAATCCCTTCAACTAGGTGCGAGCCGTATCTTCTAGCATCATGGTGAAGTACTTAGCGTACGCAGCTTCACTAACATCCAGCATCTCCATGGCCATCTCATAACTCTCCACCCATGCCTCAGGGGGCTGATCTGCTGTGTAATTAGGCACCTTACGAGGGCCTTTGAAGTCCTCAGGCAGACGCTCGTTTCGTAGAGCCGCTGTTAGACACGGCACACTGAAAGCCTTAGAAGTTACACATGCCTCAATTGAAGCTGTCGGGTAAACTGGCGCGTGCTGATGAGCCGCCAGCTGAGCCGCCAGTTTGGCCTCCCGACGTGCTGTGCCCTAGTCCACCAAATCCTACACATTAGCACCATTGCACGCCGGGTCATGCCCATGAGGCTGGTTACGGCGCCGCTCCATACTCGAAACTGCTGGTGAGTCAATATGCCTGCTGTAGCTCTGGCTTGGACGAGGGGTTGAGTGAATCCGATCATGGCTGTAAGAATAAGCCTATTGCTGCACTAAAGCCGTTTGAAGAAGCTCCTTGGACCTTCGGGTTTCCACCGCTGTCGGAGTCTCACCCTCGACTGGTAAAGCCGCCAGTCGTGTCGCTGCAGCAATCATGTTGTCCAAAGGGGTGGAATAATGACCCAGCAGTGTTACCACGTGTTGAGGCGAGGTGTTGTTCATATACAGAGAACTTGTCACACGCGGCTGACCTGGCACCCTAGCGCCTGGCGCTTCAGTCATCCGATTCACCACCGGCGGGTTACTGGCCCCGGCTCCAGGGGTGTTGAAGAGGTCCCTTGACTCATAAGTTGAGGGTAGACGACTCTGGTATTTTCTCCTCAAAACTTCGTTTGACGCATTTTGATCCACCGTGAGCCGGTATGAATCTGCTTGAATTCGCTGTGCTTGGGCACTTAAAACGGCCCGCTCTGCAGCCATCCTGGCGTTTTCTGCTGCCAATTCCGCCTTGGCTTGCGCTATCCCATCACACAACTTACCTACTTCTGCCTTGTGCTGCTCCTGGTTGTCTGGGGTTACCTCGACCTCCATCAGAGTCGTCAGAGCATCCAACAGATCTGTTAAAACTTGAGCCGGTGGGCGCGCTGAACCGCCAGCCCCAGCTACCGTTACCGCTGCTGCACTAGAAGTTATAGCCGCGATGACTGTCGAACCAAGAACCGGCTGGGTGCCAGCCATGAAAATCGCCACCCTGTTCGGCGGCTCACGGGGGTCCGGAATACCGTCACCATCGGAACAACCCCCAAGCCGCCCATCTTGAAGCTGATACATTGAATTGGTCTCGCTCGTGGACGATTCATCATCGCAGTAGATAGCCGTCTCACCGCTAGACACAGAGCCTTCCAACTCAGCCCCATGGGTGAACCCAACGAAGACATGCTTTATGGCGGGTTGAACCCGGGCGGGTCGTGCACGCTGAGCCGTCTCGATGATGTCGGTGCAGATGTCCGGCTCAGGCCCCGGTTCGCCGATCTTGCCGATGAAGATGTGGATTCCGCCAAAGGGGACCCGGTACCCGTACTCAATTGAGCCAGCCTTGGGGCCCCAGCCTGCATCGTCGTTGTAGAGCTTGCCGTGACGACTCTTGGTCATCCGGCCCACAGCGTACCCCTTGAGCCCTTCGAAGCTGCCCTTTAAGATCTCAAAACCACCACGTGCTGGCCCCACGGTGGGCGCCAACTGTCGTGGAATTGTCACGGCAGATGTCCTCGTAGAAGGACTTAGCTGTGGAGCCATTGTGATGAGGTTAACTTAAAGGGGTTAAACGGGACAAAGGACACAGAGAGTTTATACTGGTTCGGCACCTTACGGTGATGGTAAAAGCCTAATCCAGTTTGAGGTGGTATTGCTAGGGTTTCGATTACTAGAGAGCAAATACGCTTTGCCTGGCTTTCGACTTGTTGTCTCCCGCCCTAAGCCGCTGCCTGGTCGTCCCCTTGTATACACGGGTTGACGCCCTACGGCCTACAGAGTCCCGGCTGGATCATACAAACGTGTCCGGCTCGGTGACTTATCTTACATGCCTTATAACACAAGTTACATATACATGGCGGTTTATACTCACGGGCCTTAAGCCATCTCTTGGTTTGGGCCCCTTAACAGGGCGGCTTCATGAACCGCCACCTTCACACACTTATGGGCTTCGTCTAGATGAACTGCCATGGGGATAACCTGGCCCCTCCAGGGCGGGTTATACCCAATAGTTATATCCCCAACAGGGCTAGACCATGGAAATCTAGCCCGTAGTAGAACATAAGGCCCCGGAGGAAGGGGTGGAGGGGAAAACCTAGCCCACAGAGGAAGTGGGGGATGAATACAACCCTTTTGCTGGGCTCCGGAGTGGGGATGACTTGATCCTTGGCAGGAAGCGTGTGCGCGATGTCCGCAGATAGATATCCCGCCTCCCGGAGCTCCTTGACATCCTCCTCGGTGACGGAGGAGGCCCCCCACTTGCCCTTTGAACCAAATCCTGACATGGCTGGGGAGGCTGGTGGCGGTGGGAGAGATTGGAGATTGGGCGCTGGAGCTTGAGAATGGGAAAGCAGGAGAAGGAAGAAGGCGTGGGGAAAAAGAGGAACCTTTATCCTCTTATATAGGCAGTGAATATCAAATGCCCCCCTCAAGCCTTAAAACTCACCTATTCCCAAGGGGTCGTGCAAATGGCATGGTTGGATTACCCAAAACCGTATTGATGATGATCCCGTAATCGGCGAACACGATCTTTGTTTTGACAAGACATGCCAATAGAGGTTGTGCCTTGAAACACGAAGCGGGAGGCGTAAAAACGGTTTGAAATGTTAAGAGGTCAGACGAGGTGTTTCGCTGAAAAAAGTTGTCAGTGGAAAGACACCGTTTTGATTGATATCTTGCCTTCACGGCTAAGGGTTGTAACAACTATACAGAGCCGGATATAGTTCTTTTGTTCAGAAAATTGCCTTGAAGTATTCAGGAGGAGGAACTCGCCTTGCAATGTTGAAGACAATCCCCGTGCCGAACATATCATCGTTGAAGACTGGTTCAGGGGCTACTAAGGGAGTCCTAGATTAGGGGGTCCTCTGGTGTCTGGGCTATTTGATATGGGCCGGACTGATGGGCCGTGAGGATACAAAATGGAAGACTTTCCCTCGTGTCCGGGTAGGACTCCCCTATGTGTGGATGGCAAGATTGGTGTCTGGATATGTAATTTCCTTCCTCTAGAAACCAACTCTATACAACCCTAGGCCCCTCCGGTGTGTATACAAATTGGAAGGTTTAGTCAGTGGAGGCTACCGAAATTCATATAGTCTAGACATCTAGGGTTTAGCCATTACGATCCCATGGTAGATCAACTCTTGTAACCCCTATACTCATCAAATATAATCAAGAAGGACGTAGGGTTTTACCTCCATTAAGAGGGCCTGAACCTGGGTAAACATCGTCTTCCCTTGTCCCTTGTTACCTTTGATCCTCAAACGCATAGTTCAGGACCCCCTACCCGAGATCGACCGGTTTTGAGACCGACAGTAACACTCACCCGTCAGAGATGGTGTTCGATACAATAGAAACTTGGGTGCGGATTATGGACCCGCCACTAGATAAGTGATCAGAGGCATTAGGAATAGTTTTGGGTGATTGGCTTGGAGTGTTGTTCGAGTAGATGTGAAGAAGGATGGGCTAGCAAAATGAAAAACATTTGCGTGTAAGGGCAAAAACATCGATATATGAACCATTTGTTAGGGTGTTTTTCTTATGAACCTCAACGGAAATGATTGCCAGGGACTTGGTTTGACTTCAGTTTCGAGAAGATCCCTCATCTCTGCTTTGAATGTGGATGACTGGTTCATGAGTATGGGAATGCATGTTGACTCGTTTCCCAATGGGAGAGTGGCTGAGAGACCACCCTGATCGTGGTGGATCTTCAAACAAAATTAGTACACAAAGACCTGTGATCTCAAACTCTTTCAACAATGGAAGCTCGAGCTCAAGTGATTGCGGATCAGGATAGAGAGGAAAACATTTTTTTTGTGATATGCAGACTAGCTGGTCTCTATACCGCGACCATTCACCTTCAGAGGGCTCCCGGGCTGGTGGGAGCCGAAGGAAGGAACATCCGGAGGTAAACTCTCCTTGGAAGAAAAATATTCAGGCATCCAAACACCAGGATCATCCTTTTCCTTCTTACCTAATTTCCTTCATTTTGTTTATAAGTAGGAACACATTATTTATTTCCCCTTTGCATTTCACTAGTTCTCACATGCATAGTGCAATAGTCCATGTGTTGATTTATCTCTTGTATGTTATTGATATGTGATTGCTCGTATCCGTGCCGGTATTTCCCCAGAGGAAGGGATGCTACAGTACAACTATGGTAGGTATTTCCCTTAGTTATGAAACCAAAGTTATCAAACTAGTAGGAGAACCAAGCAACACTATGTAAACGGTACCTGCACACAAAGAACAAAACCTCGCAACCCAACGCGTAAGAGGGGTTGTCAGTCCCTCTCCGATAAAAAGATAGATTAAATAGTAAGTTTGGATAATTGGATCTAAATAAAACATGAAATAAAATATGTGAATAAAAAGTGCAGCAAGATTTTTTGGATTAATAGATATGAAAATAAATGTGAATAAAAATAAATCGGAAAGCAATATGATAAAATATAGACCCGGGGGCCGTAGATTTCACTAGTAGCTTGTCTCGAGAAAATAACATACAGTGGGTAAATAAATTACTGTTGGGCTATCGATAGAAGATCAAATAATCATGACGATATCCAAAGCAATGATCATTATATAGGCATCACGTCCAAGATAAGTAGACCGAAACAATTCTTCATCTACTCCTGTTACTCCACATATCGACCGCTATCCAACATGCATCTAGTGTATTAAGTTCATGGAGAAACGGAGTAATGCAATAAGAATGGTGACATGATGTAGACAAGATCTATTCATGTAGAAATAGACCCCATCTTGTTATCCTTAATAGCAACGATACATACGTGCCTCGCCACCCCTTCTGTCACTGGGTGAGGACACCGTAAGATCGAAACCATCACAAAGCAATTCTTCCCATGGCAAGAAAAATCAATCTAGTTGGCCTAAATAAACCAAAGATTTAAAGAAGAAATACGAGGCTATAAGTAATCATGCATATAAGAGATCAAAAGAAGACTCAAATAATATTCATGGATAGAAATTGATCATGAACTAGATCTTCATCGGATCCCAACAAACACACCGCAAAATTCATTACATCAAATAGATCTCCAAGAGACCATTGTATTGAGAATCAAAAGAGAGAGAGAGGAATCCATCTAGCTACTATCTACGGACCCGTATTGGACTACTCACGCATCATCGGAGAGGCACCAATGAGGATGATGAACCCCTCCATGATGGTGTAGATTGGATCTCGTGGTTCTAGAACTTGCAGTGGCTGGAATTATGTTTCGACTGCTCCCCTAAGGTTTCTGGAATTTCTAAGGATTTATAGAGCGAAGAGGCGGTGGAGAGGGTCCCCGTGAGCCCCACAACCCATCAGGGCGTGCCTGGGCTTCTGTGCGCGCCTGGGCTCCCGGGCGCGCCTTGGTGTCTTGTGGGCCCCATGGGCCTCCCCCTGGGTGCTTCCTTGACTCCCAAGTTTTCTTCTGGTCTAAAAAAATTACCAAAAAGTTTCACTGTGTTTGGACTCCGTTTGGTACTGATATTCTGCGAAGTAAAAAACAAGCAAAAAACAACAACTGGCATTGGGCACTATGTCAATAGGTTAGTCCCAAAAATGATATAAATTTGCTGTAATATGATTGTAAAACATCCAAGAATGATAATATAACAGCATGGAACAATAAAAAATGATAGAATGTTGGAGATGTATCAATATGTTTCTGACGTACCTACAATTTTTTATTGTTTCATGCTATTATATTATCATTATTATATACTTTTATTATCATTTTATTATTTTATATTAATTTTCTGGACTAACATATTAATTTAGTGCCGACTGTCAGTTCTTGTTTTCCGCTTCTTGTTTTCTGCTTGTTATTGTTTTTTACAGAAAATCAATACCTATGAAGGTCCAAACACGACGCCAATTTTTGATGATTTTTTCTGAACCAAGAAGGATCCTAGAAGCTTTGGGAGATATCAAGATCAAGGAGGCTCGAGGGTCCCACAAGGACAGGTGGCGTGGCCAAGGGCTGGTTGCGCCACCCAGGCTTGTGCCCCCCTCGAGCCATGTTTTGACCTAATTCCTCCATCTATAAATTCCATAGTTCCTGAAACCCTTGAAGCGTGAACTAGAAAATAAATATCACCACCGCAAGCCTCTGTTCCGAAGCGATCCCATCTGGAGCCATATTCCGGAGTTCTGCCAGAGGGGGGAGCCATTGGGGAGGCCATCTTCATCAACCTTGCCGCCTCTATGATGATGTGTGAGTAGTTCCTTTAGGACCTACAGGTCCATAGTAGTTGCTCGATATATTTCTCTCTCTATCTCTCTCCCTCCCTCCTGACATCCATCCCTCTCTCTCTCTCTCTCTTGGAGCGTCACTATCAATTCTCTTCTGAGATCAATCTGATGTATTCTTGTGGCGTGTTTGTTGGGATCCAATGAATTGTAGAATTATGATCAGATTGTTTGTTGAATCTTTTGAAGTTTCTTTGCTACATAATTAAATGGCTTATATGCTTTCTGGTCTATTTGTCTTCTCTGGCCAAGATTGATTGGTAGATCTTCAAAGGGAGTGCCGCATAGTAGCGGGTTCAATATTGCGGTGATTTCTATATCCCGGTGACAGAATGGGTACAAGACACATATTTGTATTGTTGCCACTAAGGATAAACAATGGAGTTTCATATTATTGCTAATTTTCTTTTGGCATACATTATGTCATCTTCCTTATTGCATAGAATTGTAGTAGATGCAGTTGGATTAACGATCTGCTTATCGCGACTGTAATGCCTATGTGAGATTATGCCATGAATGATCATAGTTATAAATTGCTACTTTTCTATCAATTTCCCAACAGTAATTTATTACCATGACATTACCTGCTTTCGAGAGAGATGCCACTAGTGAATCTATGGCCCTCGGGTCTATTCTCCATTAATACAAACTCCTACAAAAATTGTTCTTTTACTTTCTTTTAGTATTTTTCCATTTTCTACACCAATATCTATTTGCTTTTAACATTGTAATTAGCAACACAAGGGGCCTCACAACCCTCTTTCCAAGTTGGGTGCAAGCATTCATTTTGTTTGTGTGCAGGTGTTGCTTATCTTGTTAGATTGTTGACTCCTATAGGTTCGATAAACCTTGGTTCTTAACTAAGGGAAATACTTTTTGCTACTAGGCTACATCAGCTTTCTCCTTTGGGGAATCCAACAACTCCTATGGGAGTAGCAAAATAATTTTTGGCATCATTGCTAGGGGGTCTACATCTACCAAATCAGGTACCTACACACAAACGCCTTATTTGCTTGTTTTATTTCTTGCCTAGTTATGCTATCTTTATCGTTGGCTCAAAGTAGGGATTAAAAATTAAAAATAGATACAGACCATTCTCCACTAGCTAGACATAAAAAAATTCTAATCATGATAAACCAAAAGCCAATGACAAAAATGATGTTGCTATAAGCTCTTTAAAAGAAAATATGAAGTTGAGTGTGCATCTTTATCTTAATGAAGTTTTCCTTGAAAATCATGAATCTGTTAATTCTTATGAAGTGTTAGAAGAAGAATTATATAAAATGATTAATGGAATATCCTTGAATGAAAAGCATGATTACAATGATAATAGTATGAATTCTATGAATATCGATTATGCTAATGATATGCAAAGCTACAAGCTTGGAGATGATGAGTTTGATGAGCATGATATTTTTAGTCCCCCTACGAATGAAGAAGTTATAAAGGAAAAAATATGATTTGGATAAACATGATGATCTTTATTATTCAAGTTCTGAAGATGAAACACTTGATGAAAATATTGTTTATATTGTGACACTATGTCGGTAGGCACTATTGATGATGATTTTGTTATGCCTACTACTTGTTATGATGATCATAATTGGGGAGATAATTATGACGCTTCTTGTTATCTTGAAAATTTATTTGAGCTTCATGATGATTCTATTATTGATAATAGTGTCTGCTATACAACTGCAAGTGGGTTTGCAAAAGTGCTAACTTTAGGTAAAAAGAGTCCCACTACTTTGGAGAATATCAATCTTATGATTTTTTTTGATAAAAGTGGGTTTGGAGAGGTCATACTTTAGTAGATGTCAATCCCACTATCATGGAATATTATAAAATTTGTATGTATGAAATCATGAAGAGAATGTTTTATATGATAGTTATATTATTTAATTTGATTGCGATCCTTCATGTAATTATTTTGAGAGAAGCTTTTATGGTTGTATTAATATTCATGTTACTAAATTACCTCTCTTTATGTTAAATTATTAATGTTTCATTCTTCCTACCGTCTTATGCTAGGTATAATTTCTTTATTTATAATGTGCTTATGCATAGGAAGTTGTTTAGACTTAAATTTGTTTGTTACTTGCTTATTGATACCCTCTGTGTGTTTTATGTGAGCATCATTAAAATCAAACTACAAGCAAAAACACATCTGTGATGATACACCTTTGTCACGGTAGGTCACGTTTTTTGTCATGTATGTTGGGGATGTTGGGGAACGTAGTAATTTCAAAAAGTTTCCTACACACAGGCAAGATCATGGTGATGCATAGCAACGAGAGGGGATAGTGTCATCCACGTACCCTCGTAGACCGTTAAGCGGAAGGGTTATAACAACGCGGTTGATGTAGTCGTACGTCTTCACGATCGACCGATCCTCATCACCGAACGTACGGCACCTCCGCGTTCAGCACACGTTCAGCTCGGTGATGTCGCGCAAACTCACGATCCAGTAGAGCTCGGGGAAGAGTTTCGTCAGGACGACGGCGTGGTGACGATGTTGATGAAGCTACCGACGCAGGGCTTCTCCTAAGCACCGCTACCATATAACCGAGGCGGATTATGGTGGAGGGGGGCACCGCACACGGCTAAGAGATCAACAGATCAATTGTTGTGTCTATGGGGTGCCCCTGCCCCCGTATATAAAGGAGCTAGGGGGGAGGCGGCCGACCAAGGAGGAGGGCGCACCAAGGGGGAAGTCCTACTCCCACCGAGAGTAGGACTCCCTCTTTTCCTAGTTGGAGTAGGAGAAGGGGGGAAGGAGGAGGTGAAGAAAAGGAAGGAGAGAGGGGCCGCCGCCCCTTCCCCTTGTCCAATTCGGATTGGGGCAAGGGGGGCCGCGCGCCACCTCCTGGTTGCCCTCTCTCTTCTCCACTAAGGCCCATAATGCCCAATAGCTTCCCCGGGGGGGTACGGTTGTTGGGGAACGTAGTAATTTCAAATTTTCCTACGCACACGCAAGATCATGGTGATGCATAGCAACAAGAGGAGAGAGTGTGTCCACGTGCCCTCATAGACCGAAAGCGGAAGCTTTAGCACAACGCGGTTGATGTAGTCGTACGTCTTCACGATCCGACCGATCAAGTACCGAACGCACGACACCTCCGAGTTCTGCACACGTTCAACTCGATGATGTCCCTCAAACTTTTGATCCAGCCGAGCTTTGAGGGAGAGTTTTGTCAGCACGACGGCGTGGTGACGATGTTGATGTTCTACTGTCGTAGGGCTTCGCCTAAGCACCGCTACAATATTATCGAGGTGGACTATGGTGGAGAGGGGCACCACACACGGCTAAAAGATATAAGAGATCAATTGTTGTGTCTCCAAGGGGTGCCTCTCTCCCCGTATATAAAGGAGTGGAGGAGGGAGAGGGCCGGCCCTCTCTTTGGTGCGCCCTAGGGGAGTCCTACTCCCACCAGGAGTAGGATTCCCCCTTTCCTAGTAGAACTAGGAGCCCTTCCAAGTAGTAGGAGTAGGAGAAAAGGAAAGGGAAAAGAGAAGAGAAGGAAGGAGGGGGCGCCGCCCTCCCCCTAGTCCAATTCGGACTAGGCCTTGGGGGGGCGCGCAGCCTCTCCTCTCTCTTTCCCCTAAAGCCCAATAAGGCCCATCTACTCCCCGGCAAATTCCCGTAACTCTCCGGTACTCCGAAAAATACCCGAATCACTCGGAACCTTTCCGATGTCCGAATATAGTCGTCCAATATATCGATCTTTACGTCTCGACCATTTCGAGACTCCTCGTCATGTCCCCGATCTCATCCGGGACTCTGAACTACGTTCAGTACATCAAAACACATAAACTCATAATATAACCGTCATCGAACTTTAAGCGTGCGGACCATATGGGTTCGAGAACTATGTAGACATGACCGAGACACGTCTCCGGTCAATAACCAATAGTGGAACCTAGATGCTCATATTGGTTCCTACATATTCTACAAAGATCTTTATCAGTCAAACCGCATAATAACATACGTTGTTCCCTTTGTCATCGGTATGTTACTTGCCCGAGATTCGATCGTCGGTATCTAAATACCTAATTCAGTCTCGTTCCCGGCAAGTCTCTTTACTCGTTCCGTAATACATCATCCCGCAAATAACTCATGAGTTGCAATGCTTGCATGGCTTAAGTGATGTGTATTACCGAGTGGGCCCAGAGATACCTCTCCGATAATCGGAGTGAAAAATCCTAATCTTGAAATACGCCAACCCAACAAGTACCTTCGGAGACACCTGTAGAGCACCTTCATAATCACCCAGTTACGTTGTGACGTTTGGTAGCACACAAAGTGTTCCTCCGGTAAACGGGAGTGGCATAATCTCATAATCATAGGAACATGTATAAGTCATGAAGAAAGCAATAGCAACATACTAAACGATCGAGTGCTAAGCTAACGGAATAGGTCAAGTCAGTCACATCATTCTCCTAATGATGTGATCCCGTTAATCAAATGACAACTCATGTCTATGGTTAGGAAACTTAACCATCTTTGATTAACGAGCTAGTCAAGTAGAGGCATACTAGTGACACCATGTTTGTCTATGTATTCACACATGCATTATGTTTCCGATTAATACAATTCTAGCATGAATAATAAACATTTATCATGAAATAAGGAAATAAATAATAACTTTATTATTGCCTCTAGGGCATATTTCCTACAGTCTGCCACTTGCACTAGAGTCAAAAATCTAGTTCACATCGCCATGTGATTTAACACCAATAGTTCACATCACCATGTGATCAACACCCAAAGGGTTTACTAGAGTCAATAATCTAGTTCACATCGCTATGTGATTAACACCCAAAGAGTACTAAGGTGTGATCATGTTTTGCTTGTGAGAGAAGTTTTAGTCAACGGGTCTGCCATATTCAGATCCGTATGTATTTTGCAAATTTCCATGTCAACAATGCTCTGCACGGAGCTACTCTAGCTAATTACTCCCACTTTCAATATGTATCTAGATCGAGACTTAGAGTCATCCAGATCGGTGTCAAAAGCTTGCATTGACGTAACTCTTTACGACGAACCTTTTGTCACCTCCATAATCGAGAAACATATCCTTATTCCACTAAGGATAATTTTGACCGCTGTCCAGTGATCTACTCCTAGATCACTATTGTACTCCCTTTCCAAAATCAGTGTAGGGTATACAATAGATCTGGTACACAACATGGCATACTTTGTAGAACCTATGGCTAAGGCATAGGGAATGACTTTCATTCTCTTTCTATCTTCTGCCGTGGTCGGGCTTTGAGTCTTTACTCAATTTCACACCTTGTAACACATGCAAGAACTCTTTCTTTGCCTGTTCCATTTTGAACTACTTCAAAATCTTGTCAAGGTATGTATTCATTGAAAAACTTATCAAGCGTCTTGATCTATCTCTATAGATCTTGATGCTCAATATGTAAGCAGCTTCACCGAGGTCTTTCTTTGAAAAACTCCTTTCAAACACTCCTTTATGTTTTGCAGAATAATTCTACATTATTTCTGATCAATAATATGTCATTCACATATATTTATCAGAAATGCTGTAGTGCTCCCACTCACTTTCTTGTAAATACAGGCTTCACCGCAAGTCTATATAAAACTACATATGCTTTGATCAACTTATCAAAGCGTATATTCCAACTCCAAGATGCTTGCACCAGTCCATAGATGGATCGCTGGAGCTTGCACATTTTGTTAGCACCTTTAGGGCTGACAAAACCTTCTAGTTGCATCATATACAACTCTTCTTTAAGAAATCCATTAAGGAATGTAGTTTTGACATCCATTTGCCAGATTTCGTAAAATATGGCAATTTGCTAATATGATTTAGACAGACTTAAGCATCGCTACGAGTGAGAAAATCTCATCGTAGTCAACACCTTCAACTTTGTGAAAAAACCTTTTTCGACAAGTCTAGCTTTGTAGATAGTAACACTACTATCAGCGTTTGTCTTCCTCTTGAAGATCCATTTATTTTCTATGGCTTGCTGATCATTGGGCAAGTCAACCAAAGTCCACACTTTGTTCTCATACATGGATCTCATCTCAGATTTCATGGCCTCAAGCCATTTCGCGGAATCTGGGCTCATCATCGCTTCCTCATAGTTCGTAGGTTCGTCATGGTCAAGTAACATGACCTCCAGAACAGGATTACCATACCACTCTGGTGCAGATCTCACTCTGGTTTACCTACGAGGTTCGATAGTAACTTGATCTGAAGTTACATGATCATCATCATTAGCTTCCTCACTAATTGGTGTAGTAGTCACAGGAACAGATTTCTGCGATGAACTACTTTCTAATAAGGGACAAGGTATAATTACCTTATCGAGTTCTACATTCCTCCCACCCACTTCTTTCGAGAGAAACTCCTTCTCTAGAAAGAATCCATTCTTAGCAACGAATATTTTGCCTTTGGATCTGTGATTAGAAGGTGTACCCAACAGTCTCCTTTGGGTATCCTATGAAGACGCATTTATCCGATTTGGGTTTGAGCTTATCAGGTTGAAACCTTTTCACGTAAGCATTGCAACTCCAAACTTCAAGAAACGACAACTTTGGTTTCTTGCCAAACCATAGTTCATATAGTGTCATCTCAACGGATTTAGATGGTGCCCTATTTAACGTGAATGCAGCTGTCTCTAATGCATAACTCCAAAACGATAGTGGTAAATCGGTAAGAGACATCATAGATTGCACCATATCTAATAAAGTACGGTTACGATGTTCGGACACACCATTATGCTGTGGTGTTCCAGGTGGCGTGAGTTGCGAAACTATTCCGCATTGTTTCAAATGAAGACCAAACTCGTAACTCAAATATTCTCCTCCACGATCAGATCATAGAAACTTTATTTTCTTGTTACGATGATTTTCCACTTCACTCTGAAATTATATGAACTTTTCAAATGTCTCAGACTTATGTTTCATCATTAGATATACCCATATCTGCTCAAATCATCTGTGAAGGTGAAAAATAATGATACTCGCCGCGAGCCTCAACACTCATCGGATCGCATATATCAGTATGTATTATTTCCAAAAAGTCAGTTTCTTGCTCCATTGTTCCGGAGAACGGAGTTTTAGTCATCTTGCCTATAAGGCATGGTTCGCAAGCATCAAGTGATTCATAATCAAGTGATTCCAAAATCCCATCAGCATGGAGTTTCTTCATGCGCTTTACACCAATATGACCTAAACGGCAGTGCCACAAATAAGTTGCACTATCATTATTAACTTTGCATCTTTTGGCTTCAATATTATGAATATGTGTATTACTACAATCGAGATCCAACAAACCATTTTCGTTGGTGTGTATGACCATAGAAGGTTTTATTCATGTAAACAGAACAACAATTGTTCTCTAACTTAAATGAATTACCATATTGCAATAAACATGATCAAATTATATTCATGCTCAACGCAAACACCAAATAACATTTATTTAGGTTCAACACTAATCCCGAAAGTATAGGGAGTGTGCGATGATGATCATATCAATCTTGGAACCGCTTCCAACACACATCATCACTTCACCCTTAACTAGTTTCTGTTCATTCTGCAACTCCCGTTTCGAGTTACTACTCTTAGCAACTGAACTAGTATCAAATACCGCGGGGTTACTATAAACACTAGTAAAGTACTCATCAATAACATGTATATCAAATATACCTTTGTTCACTTTGCCATCCTTCTTATCCGCCAAATACTTGGGGCAGTTCCGCTTCCAGTGACTAGTCCCTTTGTAGTAGAAGCACTTAGTCTCAGTCTTAGGTCCATACTTGGGCTTCTTCACTTGAGTAGCAACTTGCTTGCCGTTCTTCTTGAAGTTCCCCTTCTTCCTTTTGCCATTTTCTTGAAACTAGTGGTGTTGTTAACCATCAACACTTGATGCTTCTCTTGATTTCTACCTTCGTCGATTTCAGCATCACGAAGAGCTTGGGAATCGTTTCCGTTATCCCTTGCATATTGTAGTTCATCACGAAGTTCTACAAACTTGGTGATAGTGACTAGAGAACTCTGTCAATCACTATCTTATCTGGAAGATTAACTCCCACTTGATTCAAGTGATTGTAGTACTCAGACAATCTGAGCACATGCTTACTGGTTGAGCTATTCTCCTCCATCTTTTAGCTATAGAACTTGTTGGAGACTTCATACCTCTCAACTTGGGTATTTGCTTGAAATATGAACTTCAACTCCTGGAACATCTCATATGGTCCATGATGTTCAAAACATCTTTGAAGTCCCGATTCTAAGTCGTAAAGCATGGTGCACTAAACTATCAAGTAGTCATCATACTGAGCTTTTGTAAAAACATTCATAACGTCTGCATCTGCTCCTGCAGTAGTTCTATCACCTAGTGGTGCATTAAGGACATAATACTTCTGTGCAACAATGAGGATAATCCTCAAATCACGGATCCAATCTGCATCATTGCTACTAACATCTTTCAACTTAGTTTTCTCTAGGAACATATCAAAAAATAAAACAGGGGAGCTAAACGTGAGCTATTGATCTAGAACATAGATATGCTAATACTACCAGGACTAAGTTCATGATAAATTAAAGTTCAATTAATCATATTACTAATGAACTCCCACTTAGATAGACATCTCTCTAATCATCTAAGTGATCACGTGATACATATCAACTAAACCATAACCGATCATCACGTGAAATGGAGTAGTTTTCAATGGTGAACATCACTATGTTGATCATATCTACTATATGATTCACGCTCGACCTTTCAGTCTCAGTGTTCCGAGGCCATATCTGCATATGCTAGGCTCGTCAAGTTTAACCTGAGTAGCATGTGCAAAACTGGCTTGCACCCGTTGTAGATGGACGTAGAGCTTATCATACCCGATCATCATGTGGTGTCTGGGAACGACGAACTTTGGCAACGGTGCATACTCACGGAGAACACTTTTATCTTGAAATTTAGTGAGAGATCATATTATAATGCTACCGTCAATCAAAGCAAAATAAGATGCATAAAAGATAAACATCACATGCAATCAATATAAGTGATATGATATGGCCATCATCATCTTGTGCTTGTGATCTCCATCTCCGAAGCACCGTTATGATCACCATCGTCACCGGCGCAATACCTTGATCTCCATCGTAGCATCGTTGTCGTCTTGCCAACTATTGCTTCTACGACTATCGCTACCGCTTAGTGATAAAGTAAAGCAATTACAGGGCGATTGCATTGCATACAATAAAGCAACAACCATATGGCTCCTGCCAGTTGCCGATAACTCGGTTACAAAACATGATCATCTCATACAATAAAATATACCATCATGTCTTGACCATATCACATCACAACATGCCCTACAAAAACAAGTTAGACGTCCTCTACTTTGTTGTTGCAAGTTTTACGTGGCTGGTATGGGCTGAGCAGGAACCGTTCTTACCTACGCATCAAAACCACAACGATAGTTCGTCAAGTTAGTGCTGCTTTAACCTTCTCAAGGACCGGGCGTAGCCACACTTGGTTCAACAAAAGTTGGAGAAACTGACACCCGCCAGCCACCTGTGTGCAAAGCACGTCGGTAGAACCAGTCTCGCATAAGCGTACGCGTAATGTTGGTCCAGGCCGCTTCATCCAACAATACCGCCGAACCAAAGTATGACATGCTGGTAAGCAGTATGACTTGTATCTCCCACAACTCATTTGTGTTCTACTCGTGCATATAACATCAACGCATAAAACCTGGCTCGGATGCCACTGTTGGGGAACGTAGTAATTTCAAAATTTTCCTACGCACACGCAAGATCATGGTGATGCATAGCAACGAGAGGGGAGAGTGTGTTCACGTACCCTCGTAGACCGAAAGTGGAAGCGTTAGCACAACGCGGTTGATGTAATCGTACGTCTTCATGATCTGACCGATCAAGTACTGAACACACGACACCTCCGAGTTCTGCACACGTTCAACTCGATGACGTCCCTCGAACTACGACCTAGCCAACCTTTGAGGGAGAGTTTCATCAGCACGACGGCGTGGTGACAATGTTGATGTTCTACTTTCGCAGGGCTTCACCTAAGCACCGCTACAATATTATCGAGGTGGACTATGGTGGAGAGGGGCACCGCACACGGCTAAATGATCTAAGAGATCAATTGTTGTGTCTCCAAGGGGTGCCTCTCTCCCCGTATATAAAGGAGTGGAGGAGGGAGAGGGCTGGCCCTCTCTTTGGCGCGCCCTAGGGGAGTCCTACTCCCACCGGGAGTAGGATTCCCCCTTTCCTAGTAGAACCAGGAGCCCTTCCAAGTAGTAGGAGTAGGAGAAAAGGAAAGGGAAAAGAGAAGAGAAGGAAGGAGGGGGCGCCGCCCTTCCCCTATTCCAATTCGGACTAGGCCTTGGGGGGGGGGCGTAGCCTCTCCTCTCTCTTTCCCCTAAAGACCAATAAGGCCCATCTACTCCCCGGCGAATTCCCGTAACTCTCCGGTACTCCGAAAAATACCCGAATCACTCGGAACCTTTCCGATGTCCGAATATAGTCGTCCAATATATCGATCTTTACGTCTCGACCATTTCGAGACTCCTCATCATGTCCCCGATCTTATCCGGGACTCCGAATTACCTTCGGTACATCAAAACACATAAAATCATAATATAACCGTCATCGAACTTTAAGCGTGCGGACCCTACGGGTTCGAGAACTATGTAGACATGACCGAGACACATCTCCGGTCAATAATGAATAGCGGAACTTGGATGCTCATATTGGCTCCTACATATTCTACGAAGATCTTTATCGGTCAAACCGCATAACAATATACATTGTTCCCTTTGTCATCGGTATGTTACTTGCCCGAGATTCGATCGTCGGTATCTCAATACCTAGTTCAATCTCGTTCCCGGCAAGTCTCTTTACTCGTTCCATAATACATCATCCCGCAACTAACAAATTAGTTGCAATGCTTGCAAGGCTTAAGTGATGTGTATTACCGAGTGGGCCTAGAGACACCTCTCCAACAATCAGAGTGACAAATCCTAATCTTAAAATATGCCAACCCAACAAGTACCTTCGGAGACACCTGTAGAGCACCTTTATAATCACCCAGTTACGTTGTGACGTTTGGTAGCACACAAAGTGTTCCTCCGGTAAACGGGAGTTGCATAATCTCATAGTCATAGGAACATGTATAAGTCATGAAGAAAGCAATAACAATATACTAAACGATCAAGTGCTAAGCTAACAGAATGGGTCAAGTCAATCACATCATTCTCCTAATGATGTGATCCCGTTAATCAAATGACAACTCATGTCTATGGTTAGGAAACTTAACCATCTTTGATTAACGAGCTAGTCAAGTAGAGGCATACTAGTGACACCATGTTTGTCTATGTATTCACACATGTATTATCTTTCCGATCAATACAATTCTAGCATGAATAATAAACATTTATCATGAAATAAGGAAATAATAATAACTTTATTATTGCCTCCAGGGCATATTTCCTTCACCGGTAACCCCCGGTACTCCGGTATATGTCTGAAACCTTCCGGAACCCTTCCAGTGTCCGAACATAGTCATCCAATATATCGATCTTTACGTCTCAACCATTTTGAGACTCCTCGTCATGTCCGTGATCATATCCGGGACTCCGAACTACCTTCGGTAGATCAAAATACAAAAACTCATAATACCGATCGTCACAGAACTTTAAGTGTGCGGACCCTATGGGTTCGAGAACTATGTAGACATGACCGAGACACGTCTCCGGTCGATAACCAATAGCGGAACCTGGATGCTCATATTGGTTCCTACATATTCTACGAAGATCTTTATCGGTTAAACCACATAACAACATACATTGTTCGCTTTGTCATCGGTATGTTACTTGCCCGAGATTCGATCGTCGGTATCTCAATACCTAGTTCAACATCGTCACCGGCAAGTCTCTTTACTCGTTCTGTAATGCAACATCCCGCAACTAACTCATTAGTCACATTGCTTGCAAGGCTTATAGTGATGTGCATTACCGAGAGGGCCCAGAGATACCTCTCCGACAATCGGAGTGACAAATCCTATTCTTGATCTATGCAAATCCACGAACACCATCGGAGACACATGTAGAGCACCTTTATAATCACCCAGTTACGGTGTGACGTTTGGTAGCACACAAAGTGTTCCTCTGGTATTCGGGAGTTGCATAATCTCATAGTCATAGGAACATGTATAAGTCATGAAGAAAGTAATAGCAGTAAACTTAAACGATCAAGTGCTAAGCTAACGAAATGGGTCAAGTCAATCACATCATTCTCCTAATTATGTGATCCCATTGGTCAAATAAGAACTCATGTCTATGGCTAGTAAACTTAACCATCTTTGATCAATGAGCTAGTGAAGTATAGGCATACTAGTGACACTATGTTTGTCTATGTATTCACACATGTATTATGTTTCCGGTTAATACAATTCTAGCATGAATAATAAACATCTATCATGAAATAAGGAAATAAATAATAACTTTATTATTTCCTCTAGGGCATATTTTCTTCAGTATCCCACTTGCACTAGAGTCAATAATCTAGATTACACGGTAATGATTCTAACACCCATGGATTCTTGGTGCTGATCATGTTTTGCTCATGGAAGAGGCTTAGTCAGCGGGGGTGCAACATTCAGATCTGTATGTATCTTGCATATCTCTATGTCTCCCCCTGGACTTGATCCAGGATGGAATTGAAGCGTCTCTTGATGTTCTTGGTTCTCTTGTGAAATCTGGATTCCTTTGCCAAGGCAATTGTACCAGTACTGTCACAAAATATTTTCATTGGACCCGATGCACTAGGTATGACACCTAGATCGGATATGAACTCCTTCATCCAGACTGCTTCATTTGCTGCTTCCGAAGGAGCTATGTACTCCGCTTCACACGTAGATCCCGCCACGACGCTTTGTTTAGAACTGCTCCAACTGACAGCTCCACCGTTCAATATAAACACGTATCCGGTTTGCGATTTAGAATCGTCCGGATCAGTGTCAAAGCTTGTATTGACGTAACCATTTAGGACGAGCTCTTTGTCACCTCCATAAACGAGAAACATATCCTTAGTCCTTTTTAGGTATTTCAGGATGTTCTTGACCGTTGTCCAGTGATCCACTCCTGGATTACTTTGGTACCTCCCTGCTAAACTAATAGCAAGGCACACATCAGGTCTGGTACACAGCATTGCATACATGATAGAGCCTATGGCTGAAGCATAGGGAACACTTTTCATTTTCTCTCTATCTTCTGCAGAGGTCGGGCATTGAGTCTTACTAAACTTCACACCTTGTAACACAGGTAAGAACCCTTTCTTAGCTTGATCCATTTTGAACTTCTTCAAAACTTTATCAAGGTATGTGCTTTGTGGAAGTCCAATTAAGCGTCTTGATCTATCTCTATAAATCTTGATGCCCAATATATAAGCAGCTTCACCGAGGTCTTTCATTGAAAAACTCTTATTCAAGTATCCTTTTATGCTATCCAGAAATTCTATATCATTTCCAATCAACAATATGTCATCCACATATAATATTAGAAATGCTATAGAGCTCCCACTCACTTTCTTGTAAATACAGGCTTCTCCAAAAGTCTGTATAAACCATATGCTTTGATCACACTATCAAAATGTTTATTCCAACTCTGAGAGGCTTGCACCAGTCCATAAATGGATCACTGGAGCTTGCACACTTTGTTCGTACCCTTTGGATCGATAAAACCTTCAGGTTGCATCATATACAACTCTTCTTCCAGAAAACCATTCAGGAACGCGGTCTTTACATCCATTTGCCAAATTTCATAATCATAAAATGCGGCAAGTGCTAACATGATTCGGATGGACTTAAGAATCGCTATGGGTGAGAATGTCTCATCGTAGTCAACTCCTTGAACTTGTTGAAAACCTTTCGCAACAAGTCGAGCTTTGTAGACAGTAACGTTACCATCAACGTCAGTCTTCTTGAAGATCCATTTATTCTCGATGGCTTGCCGATCATCGGGCAAGTCAACCAAAGTCCACACTTTGTTCTTATACATGGATCCCATCTCATATTTCATGGCTCCAAGCTATTTTGCGGAATCTGGGCTCATCATCGCTTCCTCATAGTTCGTAGGCTCCTCATGGTCAAGTAACATGACCTCCAAAACAGGATTACCGTATCACTCTGGCACGGATCTTACTTTGGTTGACCTACGAGGTTTAGTAGTAACTTGATCTGAAGTTTCATGATCATCATCATTAGCTTCCTCACTAATTGGTCACAGGAACCGGTTTCTATGATGAACTACTCTCCAATAAGGGAGCAGGTACAGTTACCTCATCAAGTTCTACTTTCCTCCCACTTACTTCTTTCGAGAGAGACTCCTTCTCTAGAAAGGATCCATTTTAGCAACAAATGTCTTGCCTTCGGATCTGTGATAGAAGGTGTACCCAGTCTCCTTTGGGTATCCTATGAAGACACATTTCTCCGATTTGGGTTCGAGCTTATCAGGTTGAAGCTTTTTCACATAAGCATCTCAGCCCCAAACTTTAAGAAACGACAACTTTGGTTTCTTGCCAAACCACAGTTCATAAGGCGTCGTTTCAGCAGATTTAGATGGTGCCCTATTTAACATGAATGCAGCTGTCTCTAAAGCATAACCCCAAAATGATAGCGGTAAATCAGTAAGAGACTTCATAGATCGCACCATATCTAGTAAAGTACGATTACGACGTTCGTACACACCATTACGTTGTGGTGTTCCGGGTGGAGTGAGTTGCGAAACTATTCCACATTGTTTCAAATGTAGACCAAACTCGTAACTCAAATATTCTCCTCTAGGATCAGATCATAGAAACTTTATTTTCTTGTTACGATGATTTTCCACTTCACTATGAAATTCTTTCAACTTTTCAAATGTTTCAGACTTATGTTTCATTAAGAAGATATACCCATATCTGCTCAAATCATCTGTGAAGGTGAGAAAATAACAATACCCACCGCGAGCCTTAACATTCATCGGACCACATACATCAGTATGTATGATTTCCAACACGTCTATTTCTCGCTCCATTGTTCCGGAGAACGGCGTTTTAGTCATCTTGCCCATGAGGCATGGTTTGCAAGTACCAAGTGATTCATAATCAAGTGATTCCAGAAGTCCATCAGTATGGAGTTTCTTCATGCGCTTTACACCAATATGACCCAAACGGCAGTGCCACAAATAAGTTGCACTATCATTATCAACGCCGCATCTTTTGGCTTCAACATTATGAATATGTGTATCACTACTATCGAGATTAACACAAATAGACTACTCTTCAAGGGTACATGACCATAAAAGATATTACTCATATAAATAGAACAACCATTATTCTCAGATTTAAATGAATAACCGTCTAGCATCAAACAAGATCCAGATATAATGTTCATGCTTAAAGCTGGCACCAAATAACAATTATTTAGGTCTAAAACTAATCCCGAAGGTAGATGTAGAGGTAGCGTGCCGACGGCGATCACATCAACTTTGGAACCATTTCCCATGCGCATCATCACCTCGTCCTTAGCCAGTCTTCGCTTAATCCATAGTCCCTGTTTCGAGTTGCAAATATTAGCAATAGAACCTGTATGAAATACCCAGGTGCTACTGCGAGCTCTAGTAAGGTACACATCAATAACATGTATATCACATATACCTTTGTTCACCTTGCCATCCTTCTTATCCGCCAAATACTTGGGGCAGTTCCGCTTCCAGTGACCAGTCCCTTTGCAGTAGAAGCAATCAGTCTCAGGCTTAGGTCCAGACTTGGGTTTCTTCTCTTGAGCAGCAACTTGTTTGCCGTTCTTCTTGAAGTTCCATTTCTTCTTCCCTTTACCCCTTTTCTTGAAATTGGTGGTCTTGTTGACCATCAACACTTGATGCTCCTTCTTGATTTCTACCTCCGCGGCCTTTAGCATTGCGAAGAGCTCGGGAATCGTCTTATCCATCCATTGCATATTATAGTTCATCACGAAGCTCTTGTAGCTTGGTGGCAGTGATAGAAGAACTCTGTCAATGACACTATCAACCGGAAGATTAACTCCCAGCTGTGTCAAGTGATTATGGTATCCATACATTCTGAGTATATGTTCACTGACAGAACTATTCGCCTCCATCTTGCAGCTGTAGAACTTATTGGAGACTTCATGTCTCTCAATCTGGGCATTTGCTTGAAATATTAATTTCAACTCCTGGAACATCTCATATGCTCCATGACGTTCAAAACATCGTTGAAGTCCCGGTTCTAAGCCGTAAAGCATGGCACACTGAACTATTGAGTAGTCATCGGCTTTGCTTTGCCAGGCGTTCATAACATCTGGTGTTGCTCCTGCAGCGGGTTTGGCACCCAGCGGTGCTTCCAGGACGTAATTCTTCTGTGCAGCAATGAGGATAATCCTCAAGTTACAGACCTAGTCCGTGTAATTGCTACCATCATCTTTCAACCTTGCTTTCTCAAGGAACACATTAAAATTCAACGGAACAACAACACGGGCCATCTATCTACAATAACATAGACAAGAAAAATACTATCAGGTACTAATTTCATGATAAATTAAAGTTCAATTAATCATATTACTTAAGAACTCCCACTTAGATAGACATCCCTCTAATCATCTAAGTGATCACATATCCATATCAACTAAACCATAACCGATCATCATGTGAAATGGAGTAGTTTTCAATGGTGAACATCACTATGTTGATCATATCTACTATATGATTCACGCTCAACCTTTCTATCTCAGTGTTCCGAGGCCATATCTGCATATGCTAGGCTCGTCAAGTTTAACCCGAGTATTTTGCGTGTGCAAAACTATCTTACACCCTGCTACCTCTTGAGCACTGCGTTGGTCACCCGAGTATGCAAAGTTGACACTCTTCCAAAATAGTGGGATTAACATTAACTAAAGTCATGACCTCTCCAAACCCACTTTTATTAAAAAATTCATAAGATTGAACATTCTCCAAATATGTGGGATCTAAAGTTGACACTCTTCCAAACCCACTTTCAACAATATTGCAAACACCATTATCAATCTCATATTCATCATGGGGCTTAAATAAATTTTCAAGATCAAAAGAAGTATCACCCCAATCATGATCATTGCAACAAATAGTAGTCATAACAAATATAACATCCCCAAGCTTGAGGTTTTGCATATCATTAACAGAATTGACATTAAGAGAATTTATGATAACATCATTGAAATCATGATTTTCATCGAAGGAACTATCAAGTATGGGTGCAATAGCAACGATCTCATGTTTAACATAAGGAACTATAGCAAATTCATCTTCGTAAATATTGGCATCATGGCCACAATAATACCAAGAATCATGTTCATCAAGGGATATTTCAATCAAATCATCGGAATCATAATTATCTATAGATTCATGCATATCATTATTTTCTTCCGAAGCAATGACCATTCTTTCAATAAATTCTTTGACATAGACATTATGAGCATAGTTTTCATAGCAATATTTAAGTATGTCAAAATTTTCAGATTCATAGAGAGTAACATCATATTTTTCAATCAAAGAAGCAACTTCATAAGCACCCTTAAAAGCAACAAATTCTTCAATTTGTTCGATATCGTAGTAACTATAAACACCCTTTGCATAAGAAGATAAGATTTCATTGTCATTAAACTCACATAGGTAGGGCAGGTGTTTTTTAGGGTTCTTAGAGCAACAAGTAAGATCACAAATTTCACAAAGATTCCAAGCATAACATAGCAATCTGTTTATTTGTTCCCATAAGAGTCTCCCTTCTTCAGACAAATGGTGATGCACAAAATGAGCATGCTTACCTAAAGATTTCCCATCAACTAGGCTAGTTGGGGTTTCAGCACGAGCTCATAAGGATCTAAGATGATCCAAGTAGAATACTTTAAGTGGATCCATATCAATATATTTTTAGCAAGCAAAGATGCAAGCAAATGGAAACACAAACAAAGATACATACGGGAAGAAAGCGAACGGAAAAGAGGTTGAATAAAACGGCAAGGGTGAAGTGGGGGAGAGGAAAACGAGAGGAAAATGGAAAATAAAGTAATGCGAGGGATAAGAGTTTGTGATGGGTACTTGGTATGTCTTGACTTGGCGTACATCTCCCCGGCAACGGCGCCAGAAATCCTTCTTGCTACCTCTTGAGCACTGCGTTGGTTTTCCCTTGAAGAGGAAAGGGTGGTGCAGTAAAGCAGTGCAAGTATTTCCCTCAGTTTTTGAGAACCAAGGTATCAATCCAGTAGGAGACCACGCGCGAGTCACCTCGTACATACACAAACAAATAAGAACCTCGCAACCAACGCGATAAAGGGGTTGTCAATCCCTTCACGTCCACTTGCAAGAGTGAGATCTGATAGAGATGATAATAATAAGATAAATACTTTTGGTATTTTTATGATATAGATTGAAAGTAAAGATTGCAAAATAAAATAGATTGGAAACTTGTATGATGGAAAATAGAACCGGGGGCAATAGGTTTCACTAGTGGCTTCTCTCAAGATAGCATAAGTATTACAGTGGGTGAACAAATTACTGTCGAGCAATTGATAGAAAAGCGAATAATTATGAGAATATCTAGGCATGATCATGTATATAGGCATCACGTCCGTGACAAGTAGACCGACTCCTGGTTGCTTCTACTACTATTACTCCACACATCGACCGCTATAGAGCATGCATCTAAAGTATTAAGTTCATAAGAATAGAGTAACGCCTTAAGCAGGATGACATGATGTAGAGGGGTAAACTCATGCAATATGATGTAAACCCCATCTTTTTATCCTCGATGGCAACAATACAATACGTGTCGTTTCCCTTTCTGTCACTGGGATTGAGCACCGCAAGATTGAACCCAAACACTACAAGAAATATGTCAACTTATGACCTTCTGTCAGTGACCCTCGAAGAATTGGTCATAAATTTATGACCATTTTAGATCAATTGGTCAAAAGCTCTTCAGGGGGCTCCAAACCCTAAACCATTGCGACCATTTTGGTCAGAAAGGTCGTAATTTCCTTACACGAAATGGTCACAAAGCAAACAGTGCTAGTCCGCTACCTTATTTCTAGTTGTTAATGACCAATATAGATGGTCATAGCCTTGTAGATTGTGGTGGGTTGTGATGACTAGGCGCCATCTCATCAGTTTTGCCTATGTGTCATGTCCATGTGGCAGTTTTTGCCCTAGGTTGTGAAGCAACCTATATTTCTATCATTCCCAAAATTCCCAAAAAAATCTCATAAATTCTTTGGGGCATATCTTCATCAAATATGTAAAAATCCTTCCTTGCCTAGTTCAAAACTAATTCAACAATATTCATTTTCCTATTCTGTTCACAACAACACTTTATGAAGGAAGTGCTATTTATATATTCTTGATTGCCCTCGAAATTTTTGGGCACTCTTTCCTATCCAAATCATTACCGCATGACAAAATTCAGCTCCATTTTCCTAGCAAATCTTCCTCGGCAAATTTTCAAAGTTTTTGTCCACCTAGAAGCATTGTGAAGGAAGTACCTTTTTATATCTCTAAATGACATGAAATGTATACAGTTCCTTCATATGCCCAAATTATCACCCTCCTCCAAATTGCAGCTCAGTCAAATCATCTATGTGAGCCCAGGTTCAATTTATATTTTATGACCAAATTGGCACGTTGCAAAGCAAGTGTTATATAGACCCCTCCTATTACCCTCAAACTTTTCGGGCACTCTTCCATACCCAAATCATTACCACATGGTAATATTAAGCTAAATTTTCTTAGTAAATCTTTCTCGGGAAATTTCCAAAGTTTCTACCTCGAGAGAAGCTTTGTGAAGTAAGTACTAGCTAGGCTTACCCAAATGATATGAAAATTTACCAACGCATGACCATACCTATGTAACTTACCTACACCAATTTTTAGCTTATTTCATTCATCCAATCTCTCTCACTAGTTTTCCCAAGTTTCTGTCCATAGAAGAGCATTGTGAAGGAACTACTACTTTGGCATGTCCAAATGGTATCAATTTTCTACAATGCTTTCCTATGACCAAATAACTATCCTCCACAAAATTTCAGCTCACTCCATTCATTATTTGAGCCCAGCTTCAACATTCATATTTTTGTCCAGCGTGGTACTTTGCAAAGCAAGTACCACCTAGGATCCTCCTTTTGAGCTAAAAAATTTGTGAAGACATTCTCCTTAGTAGATGATCATCCTCAGCCAAAACTCACGCCCATTGGCCATGTGCATTTCCCATACCGCAAATCAAACACTTGGCTGCTAATTCATGTTTGAGCATCGATCGGTCTCCTCGTGAGAATCTTATGTTGTAATTTTCTTCCTAGCACCAACCTGGGGAGTGCCCAACCCACTAGACATGCCTAGGCCGCCCAGAACACATGGCAACATTACGGTCACGCGGTGACCACGCGGCGGGCATGCGAGCTTACGCGCTCTAGAGTTGGGGCCCTCGGCCACCGTCCAAACCTCGATGTCTCGCCATCAAACCATGTATTTATGATTAAATAGATACTTATTTACCTAGAAATGATTTTTGGAAAAAATAAATAGCAAACTATGAGGCAGTTGTAGTTCAAATTTGACCCGCTTCCAGCTGAATCGGCGGAAATTTGTCTTTTTCACGAGAGGTGGATCAAAAAATTTTTACACCCAACCATTTTGTCAATTGTGCATTAAATATGGCCTAGTATTTTATAAAAATAATTTGGTCCAATTATGCAACAATTATTTGGTAGTTCCTTCACAAAAAAACCTCCTTTCGGGCACTTGAAAAATGGAAAATGGTTTTTTCATCCAACGAAAATGAAAACTTCCTTAGGCAACATTGTTTGCCATTCCAATATGCACCCTTGTGCACAATATGAGATCATTTGAACAAACTATGCCATGAATGTGGCCATAAGATTGATCATTTGGCTTGAAAGCCATTGATCTCCACACGTGATAGCTCGTTTCTAAGAACACTTTCTTAAAATAATTGCCATATTACAAGTTTGTTATTTTTCCTGGGAACTTGGCCACAAATAATGACACAATGCGAAGGTTTCCCAATTTTTTGATTTTTTTTGAATTTTTTATGCAAGTTTCAAAATGCGGTCAAAACGGCGAGAATGACCGTTCCTAGCTAGTGGTTGAATCTTGGAATTTTTTTGATGTTTCTCTGATTAAATAGGTACTTATGTAACTAGAAATGATTTTTGGAAAAAATAAATAGCAAACTATGAGGCAGCTGCAGTTCAAATTTGACCCGCTTCCAGCTGAATCGACGGAAATTTGTCTTTTTCACGAGAGGAGGATCAAAACTTTTTACACCCAACCATTTTGTCAATTGTGCATTAAATATGTCCTAATATTTTATAAAAATGATTTGGTCCAATTTTGCAACAAATATATGGTAGGTCCTTCACAAAAAAACCTCATTTCGGGCACTCGGAAAATGGAAAATGTATTTTCCGTGCAAAGAAAATGAAAACTCCCTTAGGCAACATTGTTTGGAATTCCAAGATGCACGATTGTGCACAATATGAGATCATTTGAACAAACTATGCCATGAATGTGACCATGAGATTGAGCGTTTGGGTTGAAATCCATGAATCTTCACACATGATAGCTCATTTATGAGAACACTTTTCTAAAATAATTACCGTATTACAAGTTTATTATTTTTCCTGGTAACTTGGCCACATATAATGACGCAATGCGAAGGTTTTCCAATTTTTTGATTTTTTTTGAATTTTTTATGCCCGTTTCAAAATGTGGTCAAAACGGCGGGAATGACAATTCCTAGCTAGTGGTTGAATCTTGGAAAACTTTTGGTGTTTCTCTGATTAAATAGATACTTACGTACCTAGAAATGATTTTTGGAAAAAATAAATAGCAAACTATGAGGCAGCTGCAGTTCAAATTTGACCCGCTTCCAGCTGAATCGGCGGGAATTTGTCTTTTTCACCAGAGGTGGATCAAAACTTTTGACACACAACCATTTTGTCAATTGTGCATTAAATATGTCCTAATATTTTATAAAAATGATTTGGTATAGTTTTGCAACAAATATATGGTAGGTCCTTCACAAAAAAACCTCATTTCGAGCACTCGAAAAATGGAAAATGAATTTTCCGTGCAACGAAAATGAAAACTTTCTTAGGCAACATTGTTTGCCATTCCAATATGCACCCTTGTGCACAATATGAGATAATTTGAACAAACTATGCCATGAATGTGGCCATAATATTGATCATTTGGCTTGAAAGCCATTGATCTCCACACGTGATAGCTCGTTTCTGAGAACACTTTTTTAAAATAATTGTCGTATTACAAGTTTATTATTTTTCCTGGAAACTTGGTCACATATGATGAAACAATGCGAAGGTTTTCCATTTTTTTGATTTTTTTTGAATTTTTTATGCCCGTTTCAAAATGCGGTCAAAACGGCGGGAATGACCGTTCCTAGCTAGTGGTTGAATCTTGGAATTTTTTTGGTGTTTCTCTGATAAAATAGATACTTATGTACCTAGAAATGATTTTTGGAAAAAATAAAGAGCAAACTAGAAGGCAGCTACAGTTCAAATTTGACCCGCTTCCACCTGAACCGGCGAAAATTTGTCTTTTTCACGAGAGGTGGATCAAAACTTTTTACACCCAATCATTTGGTCAATTGTGCATGAAATATGGCCTAGTATTTTACAAAAATGATTCGGTCCAATTTTGCAACAAATATATTATAGGTTCTTCACAAAAAAACCTCCTTTTGGGCACTCGAAAAATGGAAAATGGTTTTTTCGTCCAAAGAAAATGAAAACTCCCTTTGTCAATATTGTTTGCCATTCCAAGATGCAAACTTGTGCGAAATATGGAATCATTTGAACAAATATTTGATAGGACTTTCACAAAAATACTCATTTTGAGCACTGAAAAATGGAATGAATTTTTTTATCTTGAATCGATCACGACCAATTTATATTGGTCATAAGGTCATCAAATGGTTTGCTGTGTTCTGATTGGACCACGAGCATATCACGCGGATCACGCATCAACCACCGTCGGATGCTTCCGGATCCAACGGCCCAAACCCACCCGAGCCGAAACCCTAGGTCTGTCCTCATGGACATTTTCCACCCACCCCCCGCCTCCATTCTTTCTTTCTTTCTCTCCCTCCCCCCTCAGATCCTCTCCCTTCTCCCCCGTGCAGCGAACCCTAGCCCCTCTCTCCCCCGCACACCACTCCTCCTCCCTTCCAGATCACAGCCGCCACCTCCTCCTTTCTAGATCGCCACCGCCACCGTCCTTCCCTCTCCGCCTCGCCTCTGTCTCCCACCGTCTCCCCTCTCCCTCCCTCAGATCCGCCGCCGCCCGCCTCCGCGTGGCCTCCACCTCCACCTCCAGCCCCACCGCACACCACTCATCTCCAATCCCGCCTCCATCCCCGGCTCCTCACCACAAGCTCCAGCAAGCCCGCCCTCCCCGCGCCCCTCAGCAGCGGCCGCCGCGCCCTGCGGCTCGCGAGGCAATGAGCTCCGCAGCGCCTTCGACGACCGCGCCCGGAGGCCGCTGCCGTCCTCCCCGACAAGGCAGCTGCCGTCCTGGCGGCGTGCCTAGGCCTCGCGGCGCCGGACCAGCCCGGGTGGGTGCCCCTCGTCCCCACTTGTTTTCCCCCTCCGATCCGATCGATCCGCAGGAGGCTGTAGCTGACCCCCTCTCTCACCTCGCCTTATGGATGCAGATCCGTCGAGGGATACACCATCGCCGGTTCGGGAGCAGGATCTGGCGCTGGGGTTCAAGGTCAACAAGGTCTTCTCTCGCCCTCCTCTCTTCTCCTTTTGATTCGATCTGGATGTTGCTCACACATGCCCGATTTGTTTTTCTTCCTCACGCAGGTCATCGTCAAGCCCTCGATCTGGCTAGGACCTCCAGTGCACTCACGCGGCTGATGGGCATAGGTCCATGCACGCTAGTGATGGCGGCTCACCAAGGTTTCCGTCGTCGCCTGGACGCACGAGGCACCCGATGACCTCCTCCATCGCCAACCACCAGCACCCGTCTGGAGGATTTGCGTTCTATCCCCTCCCCCACATGAACGACCTCCTTCCTGCAACCATCGCACGCACGGGAGAGCTCAGCTCGCCTTCATGGGCGCTCGATAAGTTGATCTGTTGCCTTCTGTTTAAGACTTTGCATTTCGGTAAATTGGTTTGGTCGCTGGGAATGGTAGTATGCTGTGGTGAATCAGATGGGGTTCCTGGCGATACTCTTGCTAGTTGACTAGTTAGTACTGATAGCTAGGTGTTCTAGTTAATCATGTATTTATTTGTCTCTTAGAGGTGTCTGTACCCTGCCCGATAGCTTATTCTCAATAACTGGAACCAAATCTATGTGTTTTCGCTAACCAGCTTCGGTTATTGCCTTCACATATTGTTTTGAATTTCAAAATGAATACACTCAAAGTGTTGCGACTGGTGCCTCTGTTGAAGATTTGAATCCAGTTTTGTGATAGGATTACTCAACCTACACCTGTTTTGTCAAAGAATTACTTAATCTTGCACAGGACAGTGCCAATTTTTTTCATTTCCACCATTTGCAATAAATGTTGCACCTCCTGGCACTGCCATGTGCCATCATCTCGCTGTTCGTTTGTCCACTCTAGTTGAAGGGAGATGCATATCTGCTTAGCAGACAAGGTGACATACTGACATGGCATTGATCTTACCCTCCCATCAGATCAATGAACTAAGAACCTGGACTCTTGGGAGCCACTGTTTGAACATGATAGGCTATAGCGGAATAAATTGCAATATTATGTATTCTTGCATTTCATACTTATTATGAACTGTTATGATAGGGCATGAAGATAGCATGTGCTGTTAGTATGATAGACTCTCAGTCTGATAGCATGGATCTGTTGCTCTATTTTATTGTGCTGAACTTTGTTGTTACCTGGATGTTGCATTCCTTGACTGTTCTCATGATGTTGTACAGGAGGCCCTTGTGGTCACCGCTGGAGGGGCTGGAGCTTGGCGGCAGCCTGGCGGATGACGGGGGCCTGGACGGTGGCTATTTCTGCAGCAGGATGATAGCTTAAATTTTGTGATAATCTTGGAATAGCTTCAGCACCTACAATTAATTTTGCACATAAAGCTTGAGTAATTTTGCACATGAAGCTTCAGTATTTTAGCACATGAAGCTTTTGCTACTGTTATTCTTGTCATGAATCTTCCACCATTTTTCAGTAGCTTAAATTTGACTTGGTGTAGTAATCTTGGTGCTTAGTGCTGCTTGTATCTCATGCTAATTGTTGCATGAGTAGTTTCAGTAGTTTTATAACAGCATCAGTAGCACAAATTTAACTGGACTGTGATTATAACAGCAGCAGTAGTTTCAGTAGCTTATTTTATTTAGTGACTGCAGACTGTGATTATACAGTAGAAGTAGTTAGTATCGCTGTAGACTGCATATTATACAGTAGAAGTAGTTAGCCAATTTCTAGGGGCTGTCTGTTCACCTGTTAGTATCTCCTTGCATTTTCAACTCTGATTTTGAACGATTAAGGTTACTCCCACAAACAATTTTGCTAAACATCTATAACATTTTAAGTGAACCATAATTCATATTTTGTTTACCTTTTTAGATCTGTTCCACCGCTTACATTTAGTGTTTCCATTGAAGTTGTTTGGTTCTGGCCTCAGCAGTAGTACACTCTAATGGTAGCTTTATGTTCACTCTTTTACAACAAACCTTTTTAGCTCTTTCTCATGATCCTTGTGGGCATTTATTTTAGTCCATGGAGCTGTTGCTCTAGCAGATGTTGCTCTGCTTGACATCTCACAGTCCACTGGATCGGCTGTGACATCTCATAGTCCATAGTTTATAATCAGGTTTCTGTTTGACAGCTTCACAGTCAACAGTTACATGATAATTCTATAATGCTGAAGCTATATTCCTGTCTGCTCAACAGTTACATGATAATTTCGTAATGCTGAAGCTATATTTGCTGCCTGTGTCTTAATTTTTTTTATTCTGTAATGATGATATGAAATGTCACGCAGGTCATTATTGGTGCTGTTGCTGTGGTTGTCGGAGGTGTTGCTGCTGCATCTGGCGAAGCTGTAGTCCGCGAAGGTCAAGGATGAGATCATCCTTGATGGCAACGACATCGAGCTCGTCTCCCGCTCAGCCGCCCTCATCAACTAGGTGAATCAAACAGGACCCAGAACCTGTCTTTGTTCATGTGCATATTGTGCTCCCTGAATAATTTGGTTGATGTGATGCAATTGATATGGTATCATGCTTGCTTATGCTCTTTGCGGAAACTAGTATGCTAGATGTGCTTAGAAATAATTGCAATGTCTTCAGATGTTGGATGTCAAGTGTTCTTTGTTTGCGATGCATATATGGCTGCTTGTGCTGGTCAACATGATGCAAATAGGGCTACTTCTCTCGTTGTGTTGTTGTTATTGTTGTTGTTGTTTGTGGTTTGTCCAGTTTTGGCCTGGATAGTTGCATCTTTCTCTTCATGTATTATTATGTTCTCCATAATGATTTGGTTTTGCTACCATATGATCTGCTTCTACATTCTGTTCCTGTGTAATCTGATCTGCAATGATTCAGTTTTTGGTTCCATATAGTTAATCCGCTTCCATGCTCTATTTGTTCTCTTGTTGTTCTTATTGTTGGGACTAACCTATTAACCGGAGGCCCAGCCCAAATTTCTCTTGTTGTTCAACAAATAGGTTCCATATAGATAATTCTCTTGTTGTTCTTATTGTTGTATGTGTTCGCCTTCCAGGGACAACATATATATGCTCAATACACTCTACTTGTTTTCCTGTATAGTTTTCTTACTTGTTTTCCTTTATGCGTTCACTCTTTTTCAGGAGCTCCAAGCCTAATTTTTTTCCTTTATGTTCACTCTTTTACAGGAACTCCAGTCCTAATTTTTCTGAGTGTGAAGCCGTGAAGCCAAGTGCGAAGCAGTGAAGCCGTACTTTGCAAAGAGTTCTTTTGGCTATGTAGTAGACTGTAAACTGTAATATTGTAACGGATTGTAAAAGGCTATGTAGTGTTATTTGATGAACTATGTTTGTTCTGTCCTGTTTGAAATAGCAGTTATGTATGTTGAGAAGATATGGAAACTTCACTAGTGGGACCCACTTATGAATATAATCTGAGCAATTTTGAAATTTTTGACATGTGGGACTCATGTATGGCATTATGACTTGTGGGACCCTTCTGACTAGTGGGACCAGCTCCAAAATATAATTATTGAAAATAGAAAATCAATTGATTGTAAGAAGGCCAAGGCCAAAAAACAAAGAAGCTGAAATACTAGGCTTGGCCCAAGTAGCCCACAAGAATTGACAGAAAAAATAATATAAAAGGCCGAATTGTTGGGCTAGGCCCATGTAGAAAACTGAATTGGACTGGGCTGAATCTTGTGCCACATCAGCTTGCCACGCTGGATGCCTACGTGGACTGGGAGGTTGCTAGTGACCAAAACAGAACAATAGGCTTATTTTGGTCATAAACGTTTGCGACCATTCCAGAAGAATGGTCGCTATAGTCAGTTTACGACGCCCAGCTTTTGACCTTATGTTTTTGGTCACAAAAAGGTCATAAATGGAAATTTGTGACCTTTCAGTGACCAATAGTGGTGGTCATAAGTTGACATATTTCTTGTAGTGAAAGCTAAGCAATTTCCCATTGCAAGAAAGATCAATCTAGTAGGCCAAACCAAACTGATAATTCGAAGAGACTTGCAAAGATAAACCAATCATACATAAAAGAATTCAGAGAAGATTCAAAATTGTTCATAGATAAACTTGATCATAAACCCACAATTCATCGGATCTTGACAAACATACCGCAAAAGAAGATTACATCGAATAGATCTCCAAGAGAATCGAGGAGAACTTTGTATTGAGATCCAAAGAGAGAGAAGAAGCCATCTAGCTACTAGCTATGGACCCGAAGGTCTGAAGTAAACTACTCACACATCATCAGAGGGGCCATGGAGTTGATGTAGAGGCCCTCCGTGATCAATTCCCCCTCCGGCGGAGCTCCGGAAAAGGCCCCAAGATGGGATCTCTTGGGTACATAAGGTTGCGGCGGTGGAAATAGGGTTTCGTGGTGCTCATGGATGTTTGCGGGGTATGTGAACATATATAGGAGGAAGAAGTAGGTCGATGGAGCTACGAGGGGCCCACGAGGGGAAGGCGCGCCCAGGGGGTAGGCGCGCCCCTTGCCTCGTGGCCGTCTCGTTGATTTCTTGACGTCCACTCCAAGTCCTCTACATCACGTTTGTTCCAAAAATCACGTTCCCGAAGGTTTCATTCCGTTTGGACTCCGTTTGATGTTCCTTTTCTACGAAACACTGAACTAGGCAAAAAAACAAAAATTTGGGCTGGGCCTCCGGTTAATAGGTTAGTCCCAAAAATAATATAAAAGTGTAAAATAAAGCCCATTAACATCCAAAACAGATAATATAATAGCATGGAACAATCAAAAATTATAGATACGTTGGAGACATATCAGCATCCCCAAGCTTAATTCCTGCTCGTCCTCGAGTAGGTAAATGATAAAAATAGAATTTTTGATGTGGAATGCTTTCTAGAATGTTCTTCAATGTGTTTTTCTCTATTGTGGCATGAATGTTCAGATCCGAAAGATTGAAGATAAAAGTTTATTGTTGACATAAAAATAGTAATACTCCAAGTATGCTAATCAAGCAATTATGTCTTATCAAAATACCATAGCCAAAGAAAACCTATCCCTACAAAGTCATATAGTTTGGCCATGCTTCATTTTCGTCACACAAGATGCTCTCATCATGCACAACCCCAATGACAAGCCAAGCAATTGTTTCATACTTAGCCTTTTCAAACTCTTTCAACTTTTACACAATATATGAGCGCGAGCCATGTACATAGCACTATGGGTGGAATAGAATATGATGATTGAGGTTGTGTGAGAAGACAAAAAGGGAGAAAGTCTCACATTGATGTGGCTAATCAATGGGCTGTGCAGATGCCCACCAATTGATGTCAATGCAAGGAGTAGGGATTGCCATGCAACGGATGCACTAGAGCTATAAATATATGAAAGCTCATCAAAGAAACTAAGTGGGTGTGCATCCAACTTGCTTGCTCACGAAGACCTAGGGCATTTGAAGAAGCCCATCATTGGAATATACAAGCCAAGTTCTATAATGAAAAATTCCCACTAGTATATGAAAGTGACAAAATAAGAGACTCTCTATCATGAAGATCATGGTTCTACTTTGAAGCACAAGTGTGGAAAAAGGATAGTAACATTGTCCCTTCTATATTTTTCTCTCATTTTTTTATTTGGGCCTTCTTTTTTTATTTTGGCCTCTTTTCTTTCTTTTTTTTCATTCGGAGTCTCATTCCGACTTGTGGGGGAATCATAGTCTCCTTCATCCTTTCCTCTCATGGGACAATGCTCTAATGATGATCATCACACTTTTATTTTCTTACAACTCAAGAATTACAACTCGATACTTAGAACAAAATATGACTCCATGTGAATGCCTCCGGCGGTGTACCAGGATTGCGATGAATCAAGAGTGACATGTATGAAAAAAATTATGAATGGTGGTTTTGCCACAAATACGATGTCAATTAGATGATCATGCAGAGCAATATGACAATGATGATGCGTGTCATAATAAATGGAACAGTGGAAATTTGCATGGCAATATATCTCGGAATGGCTATGGAAATGCTATAATAGGTAGGTATGGTGGCTGTTTTGAGGAAGATATAAGGAGGCTTATGTGTGATAGAGCGTATCATATCACGAGGTTTGGATGCACCGGCGAAGTTTTCACCAACTCTCAAGGTGAGAAAGGGCAATGCACGGTAGCGAAGAGGCTAGCAATGGTGGAAGAGTGATAGTGCGTATAATCCATGAACTCAACATTAGTCATAAATAACTTACATACTTATTGCAAAAATCTACAAGTCATCAAAACCAAGCACTAAGCGCATGCTCCTAGGGGGATAGATTGGTAGGAAAAGACCATCGCTCGTCCCCGACCGCCACTCATAAGGAAAGCAATCAAAGAACACCCCATGCTTCAAATTTGTCACATAACGTTCAACATACGTGCATGATAAGGGACTTGCCAACTTCAACACAAGTATTAATCAATTTCACAATTACTCAACTAGCACGCTTCTAATATTACCACCTTTATATCTCAAAACCATCTATCAACCATCCAACTTCTCTTAGCATTTAAAATTTATAACCAAAGTGAATTACCATGCTGTTATAAAGAACTCTCAAAATGATATAAGTGAAGCAGGAGAGATCAATTATTTCAATAAATTAGAACCACCGTCGTGCTCTAAAAGATATAAGCGAAGCACCAGAGCAAAAAACTATATAGCTCAAAAGATATAAGTGAAGCACATAGAGTATTCTAATAAATTCCAATTCATGTGTGTCTCTCCCAAAAGGTGTGTAAAGCAAGTATGATTGTGTTAAACTAGAAAGAAAAGACTCAAATCATACAAGACGCTCCAAGCAAAACACATATCACGTGGCGAATAAAAATATAGCTCCAATTAAAGTTACTGATAGACGAAGACGAAAGAGGGGATGCCTTCCGGGGCATCCCCAAGCTTAGGTTTTTTGGTGTCCTTGGATTTTACCTTGGGGTTCCTTGGGAATCCCCAAGCTTAGGCTCTTGCCACTCCTTGTTCCATAATCCATCAAATCCTTACCCAAAACTTGAAAACTTCACAACACAAAACTTAAAAGAAAATCTTCGTGAGCTCCGTTAGTAAAAGAAAAGAAACCACCACTTCAAGGTACTGTAATGATCTCATTCTTTATTTGTATTGGTGTTAAACATACTGTATTCCAACTTCTATATGGTTTATAAACTCTATTACTAGCCATAGATTCATCAAAATAAGCAAACAACACACGAAAAACAGAATCTGTCAAACACAGAACAGTCTGTAGTAATCTGTAGGTTTCGAATACTTATGGAACCTCAAAAATTCTAAAATAAATTGATGGACGTGAGAAATTTATCTTTTAATCGTCTGCAAAAAAAATTAACTAAATAGCACTCTCCAATAAAAAATCACAGCAATTCTCGCGAGCGCTAAATTTTCTGTTTTTTACAGCAGGATCAAAAAGACTTTCCCCAAGTCTTCCCAACGGTTCTACTTGGCACAAACACTAATTAAAAGCATAAAAACACATCTAAACAGAGGATGGATGAATTATTTATTTATTACTAAACATAACCAAAAAGCAAGAAACAAAAATAAATTTGAGTTGCCTCCCAACAAGCGCTATCGTTTAACGCCCCTAGCTAGGCATAATATTTCAACGATGCTCACACGGAAGATAATAATTGAGACAAATAGAGCATCATGAAACATGTGACAAACACATCTAAGTCTAAAATACTTCCTATGGATAGGCATCTTATAGGCAAACAAATTATCAAGGCAAGCAAAAACTAGCATATGCAATGAAGCGGAACAAAACAATAGCAATCTCAACATAACGAGAGGCAATTTAGTAACATGAAAATTTCTACAACCATATTTTCCTCTCTCATAATAATTACATGTAGGATCATAAGGAAATTCAACAATATAGCTATCACGAAACATATTCTTAACAAGATCCACATGTATGCAAAGTTGACACTCTTCCAAAATAGTGGGATTAACATTAACTAAAGTCATGACCTCTCCAAACCCACTTTTATCAAAAACTTCATAAGATTGAACATTCTCCAAATATGTGGGATCTAAAGTTGACACTCTTCCAAACCCACTTTCAACAATATTGCAAACACCATTATGAATCTCATATTCATCATGGGGCTTAAATAAATTTCCAAGATCAAAAGAAGTATCACCCCAATCATGATCATTGCAACAAATAGTAGTCATAGCAAAACTAGCATCCCCAAGCTTGACGTTTTGCATATCATTAACAGAATTGACATTAAGAGAATTTATGATAACATCATTGCAATCATGATTTTCATCTAAGGAACTATCAAGTATGGGTGCAATAGCAGCGATCTCATGTTTAACATAAGGAACTATAGCAAATTCATCTTCGTAAATATTGGCATCATGGCCACAAGAATAGCAAGCATCATGTTCATGAAGGGATATTTCAATCAAATCATCAGAATCATAATTATCTATAGATTCATGCATATCATTATTTTCTTCCGAAGCAACGACCATTCTTACAATAAATTCTTTGACATAGACATTATGAGCATAGTTTTCATAGCAATATTTAAGTATGTCAAAATTTTCAGATTCGTAGAGAGTAACATCATATTTTTCAATCAAAGAATCAACTTCATAAGCACCCTTAAAAGCAACAAATTCTTCAATTTGTTCGATATCGTAGTAACTATAAACACCCTTTGCATAAGAAGATAAGATTTCATTGTCATTAAACTCACATAGGTAGGGCAGGTGTTTTTTAGGGTTCTTAGAGCAACAAGTAAGATCACAAATTTCACAAAGATTCCAAGCATAACATAGCAATCTGTTTATTTGTTCCCATAAGAGTCTCCCTTCTTCAGACAAATGGTGATGCACAAAATGAGCATGCTCACCTAAAGATTTCCCATCAACTAGGCTAGTTGAGGTTTCAGCACGAGCTCATAAGGATCTAAGATGATCCAAGTAGAATACTTTAAGTGGATCCATATCAATAGATTTTTAGCAAGCAAAGATGCAAGCAAATGGAAACACAAACAAAGATACATATGGGAAGAAAGCGAATGGAAAAGAGGGCGAATAAAACGGCAAGGGTGAAGTGGGGGAGAGGAAAACGAGAGGAAAATGGCAAATTAAAGTAATGCGAGGGATAAGAGTTTGTGATGGGTACTTGGTATGTATTGACTTGGCGTAGATCTCCCCGGCAACGCCGCCAGAAATCCTTCTTGCTACCTCTTGAGAACTGCGTTGGTTTTCCCTTGAAGAGGAAAGGGTGGTGCAGTAAAACAACGTAAGTATTTCTCTCACTTTTTGAGAACCAAGGTATCAATCCAGTAGGAGACCACATGCGTGTCACCTCGTACCTACACATACAAATAAGAACCTCGCAACCAACGCGATAAAGGGGTTGTCAATACCTTCAAGACCACTTGCAAGAGTGAGATCTGATAGAGATGATAATAATAAGATAAGTATTTTTGGTATTTTTATGATATAGATTGAAAGTAAAGATTGCAAAATAAAATAGATTGGAAACTTGTATGATGGAAAATAGACCCGGGGGCCATAAGTTTCACTAGTGGCTTCCCTCAAGATAGCATGAGTATTACGGTGGGTGAACAAATTACTGTCGAGCAATTGATAGAAAAACGAATAATTATGAGAATATCTAGGCGTGATCATGTATATAGGCATCAAGTCCGTGACAAGTAGACCGACTCCTGGCTGCATCTACTACTATTACTCCACACATCGACCGCTATACAACATGCATCTAGAGTATTAAGTTCATAAGAATAGAGTAACGCCTTAAGCAAGATGACATGATGTAGAGGGATAAACTGATGCAATATGATGTAAACCCCATCTTTTTATCCTCGATGGCAACAATACAATACGTGTTGTTTCCCTTTCTGTCAGTGGGATCGAGCACCGCAAGATTGAACCCAAAGCTAAGCACTTCTCCCATTGGAAGAAAGATCAATCTAGTAGGCTAAACCAAACTGATAATTCGAAGAGACTTGCAAAGATAAACCAATCATACATAAAAGAATTCAGAGAAGATTCAAATATTGTTCATAGAAAAACTTGATCATAAACCCACAATTCATCGGATCTCAACAAACACACCGCAAAACAAGATTACATCGAATAGATCTCCAAGAGAATTGAGGAGAACTTTGTATTGAGATCCAAAGAGAGAGAAGAAGCCATCTAGCTACTAGCTATGGACCCGAAGGTCTGAAGTAAACTACTCACACATCATCGGAGGCGCCATGGAGTTGATATAGAGGCCCTCCGTGATCAATGCCCCCTTCGGCGGAGCTCCGGAAAAGGCCCCAAGATGGGATCTCTTGGGTACAGGAGGTTGCGACAGTGGAAATAGGGTTTTGTGGTGCTCCTGGATGTTTGCGCGATATGTGAACATATATAGGAGGAAGAAGTAGGTCAGTGGAGCTACGAGGGGCCCACAAGGGGGGAGGGCGCGCCCAGGGGGTAGGCGCGCCCGCCTGCCTCGTGGCCGCCTCGTTGATTGCTTGACGTCCACTCTAAGTCCTCTAGATCACTTTTGTTCCAAAAATCAAGTTCCCGAAGGTTTCATTCCATTTGGACTCTGTTTGATATTCCTTTTATACGAAACACTAAAATAGGCAAAAAAACAGCAATTTGGGTTGGGCCTCCGGTTAATAGGTTAGTCCCAAAAATAATATAAAAGTGTAAAATAAAGCCCATTAACATCCAAAACAGATAATATAATAGCATGGAACAATAAAAAAATATAGATACGTTGGAGACGTATCACACCCGTTGTAGATGAACGTTGAGCTTATCACACCCGATCATCACGTGGTGTCTCGGCACGATGAACTTTGGCAACGGTGCATACTCAGGGAGAACACTTTTACATTCAAATTTAGTGAGAGATCATCTTATAATGCTACCATCAAACAAAGCAAAATAACATGCATAAAGGATAAACATCACATGCAATCAATATAAGTGATATGATATGGCCATCATCGTCTTGTGCCTTTGATCTCCATCTCCAAAGCACCGTCACGATCACCATCGTCACCGGCGCGACACCTTGATCTCCATCGTAGCATCATTGTCGTCTCGCCAACTATTGCTTCTGTGACTATCGCTACCGCTTAGTGATAAAGTAAAGCAATTACATGGCGATTGCATTGGATACAATAAAGCGACAACCATGTGGCTCCTGCCAGTTGCCGATAACTCCATTACAAAACATGATCATCTCATACAATAAATATAGCAAAATTTCTTGACCATGTCACATCATGACATGCCCTGCAAAATCAAGTTAGACGTCCTCTACTTTGTTGTTGCAAGTTTTACGTGGCTGCTACGGGATGATCAAGAACCGTTCTTACCTACACATCAAAACCACAATGATAGTTCGTCATGTTAGTGCTGTTTTAACCTTCTCAAGGACGAGGCGTAGACACAGTCGGTTCAACTAAAGTTGGAGAAACTGACACCCGCCAGCCACCTGTGTGCAAAGCACGTCGGTAGAACTAGTCTCGTGTAAGCATACACGTAATGTCGGCCAGGGCCGCTTCATCCAATAATACCGCCGAACCAAAGTATGACATGCTGGTAAGCAGTATGACTTGTATCGCCCACAACTCACTTGTGTTCTAACCGTGCATATAACATCTACGCATAAACCTGGCTCGGATGCCACTATTGGGGAACGTAGTAATTTCAAAAAAATTCCTACGCACACGCAAGATCATGGTGATGCATAGCAACGAGAGGGGAGAGTGTCGTCCACGTACCTTCGTAGACCGTTAAGCGGAAGCGTTATAACAACGCGGTTAATGTAGTTGTACGTCTTCACGATTGATCGATCCTCAGGACCGAACGTATGACACCTCCACGTTTAGCACACGTTCAGCTCGGTGACATCCCGTGAACTCACGATCCAGTAGAACTCGGGGAAGAGTTTCGTCAGCATGACGGCATGGTGACGATGTTGATGAAGCTACCGACGTAGGGCTTCGCCTAAGCACTGCTACGATATAACCGAGGTGGATTATGGTGGAGGGGGGCACCGCACACGGCTAAGAGATCAACGGATCAATTGTTGTGTCTATGGGATGCCCCCTGCCCCCGTATATAAAGGAGTTAGGGGGGAGGCGGCCGGCCAAGGTGGAGGGTGCACCAAGGGGGGAGTCCTACTCTCACCGGGAGTAGGACTCCCTCTTTTCCTAGTTGTAGTAGGAGAAGGGGGGAAGGAGGAGGTGGAGAGAAGGAAGGAGAGGGGGGCCGCCGCCCCTTCCCCTTGTCCAATTTGGATTGGGGCAAGGGGGGCCGCGCGCCACCTTCTAGCTGCCCTCTTTCTTCTCCACTAAGGCCCATAAGGCCCAATAGCTTCCTGAGGGGGGGGGGGTTCCGGTAACCCCCGGTACTCCGGTATATGTCTGAAACCTTCCGGAACCCTTTCGGTGTCCGAACATAGTCATCCAATATATCGATCTTTATGTCTCGACCATTTTGAGACTCCTCGTCATGTCCGTGATCATATACGGGACTCCGAACTACCTTCGGTACATCAAAACACAAAAACTCATAATACCGATCATCACAGAACTTTAAGCGTGCGGACCCTACGGGTTCGAGAACTATGTAGACATGACCGAGACACGTCTCCGGTCAATAACCAATAGCGCAACCTGAATGCTCATATTGGTTCCTACATATTCTACGAAGATCTTTATCGGTCAAACCGCATAACAACATACGTTGTTCCCTTTGTCATCGGTATGTTACTTGTCCGAGATTCGATGGTCGGTATCTCAATACCTAGTTCAATCTCATTATCGGCAAGTCTCTTTACTCGTTCTGTAATGCAACATCCCGCAACTAACTCATTAGTCACATTGCTTGCAAGGCTTATAGTGATGTGCATTACCGAGAGGGCCCAGAGATACCTCTCCGACAATCGGAGTGACAAATCCTATTCTTGATCTATGCCAACTCCACGAACACCATCGGAGACACCTGTAGAGCACCTTTATAATCACCCAGTTACGTTGTGACGCTTCATAGCACACAAAGTGTTCCTCCGGTATTCGGGAGTTGCATAATCTCATAGTCATAGGAACATGTATAAGTCATGAAGAAAGTAATAGCAGTAAACTTAAACGATCAAGTGCTAAGCTAACAAAATGGGTCAAGTCAATCACATCATTCTCCTAATGATGTGATCCCGTTGATCAAATAACAACTCATGTCTATGGCTAGTAAACTTAACCATCTTTGATCAATGAGCTAGTGAAGTATAGGCATACTAGTGACACTATGTTTGTCTATGTATTCACACATGTATTATGTTTCCGGTCAATACAATTTTAGCATGAATAATAAACATTTATCATGAAATAAGGAAATAAATAATAACTTTATTATTTCCTCTAGGGCATATTTCCTTCAGGGGAACGCAATATTTCAAAAAAAATCCTATGATCACGCAAGATCTATCTAGGAGATGCATAGCAACGAGAGGGGGGAGTGTGTCTACATACCCTTGTAGACCGAAAGCGGAAGCGTTTAATTAACGCGGTTGATGTAGTCGAACATCTTCGCGATCCAACTGATCAACTACCGAACGCTTGGCACCTCCGCGATCTGCACACGTTCAGCTCGGTGACGTCCCTCGAATTCTAGATCCAGCTGAGCTCGAGGGAGAGTTTCGCTAGCACAATGGTGTGGTGACGGTGATGATGAAGTTACCGACGTAGGGCTTCGCCTAAACACTACGACAATATGACCGAGGTGTGTTTCTGTGGAGGGGGGCACCGCACACGGCTAAAACAATTGTCAACTTATGTGTTCTAGGGTGCCCCTGCCCCCGTATATAAAGGAGCAAGGGGGAGGCCGGCCGGCCCTATATGGCGCGCCCAAGGGGGGCAATCCTACTCCTAGTAGGAGTTGGACCCCCCTTTCCTAGTCCTACTAGGAGAAGAAGGAAGGAGAGGGGAGGGATAAGGAAGGAGGGGGTGCCGCCCCTCCCCTAGTCCAATTCAGACTTGGCCCATGGGGGGCGGCTAGCCCTTGGCTGCTCCCTCTCTCTCCCTTAAGGCCCAATAAGGCCCATAACTTCCACGATGGTTCCGATAACCCTTCCGGCACTCCGATAAATACCCGATACACCTCGGAACCATTCCGGTGTCCGAATATAGTCATCCAATATATCAATCTTTATGTCTCGACCATTTTGAGACTACTCGTCATATCCATGATCTCATTCGAGACTCCGAACTACCTTCGGTACATCAAAACACATAAACTCATAATCCCGATCGTCATCGAACGTTAAGCGTGCGGACCCTACGGGTTCGAGAACTATGTAGACATGACCGAGACTCATCTCCGGTCAATAATCAATAGCAGAACCTGGATGCTCATATTGGTTCCTACATATTCTACGAAGATCTTTATCGGTCAAACCGCATAACAACATACGTTGTTCCCTTTGTCATTGTTATGTTACTTGGCCGAGATTCGATCGTTGGTAACATCATACCTAGTTCAATCTCATTATCGGCAAGTCTCTTTACTCGTTTTGTAATGCAAAATCTCGCAACTAACTTATTAGTCACTTTGCTTGCAAGGCTTATAGTGATGTGCATTACCGAGAGGGCCCAGAGATACCTCTCCGACAATTGGAGTGACAAATCCTAATCTCGATCTATGCCAACTCAACAAATACCATCGGAGACACCTGTAGATCATCTTTATAATCACCTAGTTACGTTGTGACGTTTGATAGCACACTAAGTGTTCCTCCGGTGTTCGAGAATTGCATATTCTCATAGTCATAGGAACATGTATAAGTCATGAAGAAAGCAATAGCAATAAACTAAATGATCATAGTGCTAAGCTAACGGATGGATATAGTCCATCACATCATTCTCTAATGATGTGATCTCGTTCATCAAATGACAACACATGTCCATGGCTAGGAAACTTAACCATCTTTGATTAACGAGCTAGTCAAGTAGAGGCATACTAGGGACACTCTGTTTGTCTATGTATTCACACATGTACTAAGTTTCCAGTTAATACAATTCTAGCATGAATAATAAAAATTTATCATGATATAAGGAAATATAAATAACAACTTTATTATTGCCTCTAGGGCATATTTCCTTCAGTCTCCCACTTGCACTAGAGTCAATAATCTAGTTCACATCGTCATGTGATTTCACACCAATAGTTCACATCTCTATGTGATTAGTTCACATATTCATGTGACTAATACCCAAAGGGTTTACTAGAGTCAATAATCTAGTTCACATCGCTATGTGATTAACACCCAAAGAGTGATCATGTTTTGCTTGTGAGGGAAGTTTAGTCTACGAGTCTGCAACATTCAGATCTGTATGTATTTTGCAAATTTCTATGTCTACAATACTCTGCACGGAGCTACTATAGCTAATTGCTCCCACTTTCAATATGTATCTAGATCCACTACAAAAAAAAGACACATCCGTGACATTTTGGGCCAAACGAAATTTTTCTCTGTCATACATATGACACTTCTATGACGATAATTGTGACAAAACCCGGTATCATCATAGATGTGGTGGGCTCCTACTTCTATGACAAAAAATCATGACAGAAAATGGGCTTTTCGTCCTGGGCGGGCCGGAGACGCAGCTGCATGACATTCTTTGGGCCGTCCATGACGGAAAAAACCGTGGTAGAAGCGAGGGCGAGGAAAATTTCGGGGAGTTCCCGGTTACGGTGGGAGGCCGGGGGCCGAGCGATGCGCGCTTCTCTCGTACACGTACGCGCGTGTGTGCGAGGCGTTGGCTCTAACTGAACCCGAGCGAGGCGTTGGGATCTAACTGAACCCGAGTGATTGCACTACAGGCTATGCATTACTGAACCCGAGCGATCGATCGATAGCTGTTAACTGAACCCGATCGAGCGATTCCTTCGCTACTGCTGCTAACTGAAGCCGATCGATGCTGCCTCTGGATGAACAGTGAGCATTGCGGGGGGGGGGGGGGTTGGATGAACAGTTCCCGGTGGGGGTGAATGAACAGGACCCCGTGGTGTTGCCTCTAGATGAACGGGACCCCGATCGATCGAGCCGGTTGGGGCTGGATGAACAGGACCCCGTGGAGGGCTGGATGAACAGGACCACCCCGTGGAGGGCAGGATGAATAGTAGACGTTGGAGGGCAGGATGAACAGTAGCCCGTGGAGGGGTGGTTGAACAGGAGCCCATGGAGAGGGCTGGTTGAATAGTAGCCGGTGGAGTAGCGCGCGGTGGAGGCTGGATGAACAGGAGCCCATGGATGAACAGTCGCAGGTGGAGGCTGGAGGAGGTCGACGGTGGATGAACAGTAGCTCGCGGAGGCTGGAGGGGGTCGACGGTGGAGATGAACAGTATCCCGTGGAGTCCCGTTTTGTGGTACGCCACACCCCTCCCGATGAACAGGACCCCCGTTTCGACCGTAGCGCTCCAACACAAGTCCGTTTCGTCTGTTTTGCGGTACGCCACACCCCTCCCGATCAACAGGACCTCCGTTTCGACTGTAGGAGGTCCGTTTCCTCCGTTTTGCGGTACGCCAGACCCCTCCCGATGAATAGGATCCCGTTTCGAACGTGGCCGGTCGAACACAAGGCCGTTTCGTCCGTTCTGCGGTACACCAGGCCTCGTTTCCATCGCCTGTTCCGTCCAAGCCCTCCTGATGAACACGACACATTCCGTTGCCTCCCCATGAATACGAGCATTCTGTTGCCTCCCCATGAACACGAGACAACGCTGTTTCTCCGTTCCGACCCAGCCATGTACACGAGCCCTGGCCGTACGTATGCGCGAGTAGGCGTTCGAGACCCCGCCTGTATGTACACGTACGTGGCCATATTTTCTTTCTTGCACCCTGGCTGTTGAACGTACGTGTAAATGCTACGTGCGTGCCTCTACTACGACACGTGCGCGCCTCTACTACGACACGTGCACGCCTCTACTACGACACGTGCGCGCCTCTACATCGACCAGTATGTATGTACACGTTCGTGACCAGAATGACAACGCTACATACGCTTCAACCAGGTGGGTCCCGACTGTCAGGCACTTCCTTGCATGCGAAGATGTAGCTGGTGGGTCCTAGCAGTCAGGGGCAAATGTTTTTTTCGCGAAATATGGTGGCCCGTCCGGTGGGTCCCCGTTGTCAGGTGGAGGAATAATTATTTTGCGTGTATTAAGGAGGCACTTCCTTGTTGCGGCCGTGGACCCAGCTGTCAGCGTCTCCACGCACAATACTCTTCCGATGGAAGTCGGTCGTTGACCACATTGACCACGCCGCGCCGAGAGCACCACGGCGGTGGACGACGGCGAGGCCTACGAAGGGGACGATGCGGAGCCGGGGAAGACGCGGGAGTGGAAGCCCGCGCGGAGAGGAGTATGAGGGTTCACTGGTTCGGCTGCGGTGTGAGGCTGCCATCGCTGTAGGGCCTAGCCAGCGGTGGGAATAGTAGGGGGCGGTGAGGCCTCCGGGGCAGCACAGCCGGCCACGGGAGGCAGGAGCATGCGGCACGACCAGCCCTGCTTTGGGCGGCTGGAGCAAGAAGACCAGAGGTTGAAGAAGCACTACGGCCGTTGGATGGACATCGTACGGTCACTGGAGCTAGAATCGTTCATATTGACTAAGTTGACAAAGCCCTTCGTCCCCGTCAACTTAGTAGGCCCACAAGTCAGCCTCCCACCAAGGTGGGTCCTAGCTAGCCGGGGGAGTATTCATTTTTTTGTGCGTAATAAGGAGGCACTTCCGGTGGGTCCGAGCTGACAGCGGGGGGAACGTTTTTTTCGCGAAATACAGTGGCTCGTCTGGTGGGTCCCAGCAGTCAGGGGGAAATGATTTTTTTCGCAAAATACTGGTGGCCAGTCCGGTGGGTCCCCGCTGTCAGGTGGAGGAATAATTATTTTCCGCATAATAAGGAGGCACTTCCTTGCGGCTGCCGTGGACCCAACTGTCAGCCTCTCCATGTATAGTACTGTTCCGATGGAAGTCGGTCGTTGACCACATTGACCACGCCACACCGAGAGCACCACGATGGTGGACGACGGCGAGGCATAGGAAGGGGACGACACGGAGCTGGGGAAGACGTGGCAGTGGATGCCCACGCGGAGAGGAGTCCGAGCGTTCACCGGTTCAGCTGCGGTGTGAGGCTGCCATCGCCGCAGAATAACAGGGGATGTGGGTGAGTAGAGGGATGCCCTAGCCAGCGTGGGAGTAGTAGGGGGCGCTGAGGCCTGCGCGGCTACCACGGGAGGCGGGAGTAGGCGGTCCCGCCGGTGCTGCTTTGGCGGCTGGAGCAAGAAGATCAGAGATTGAAGAAACATGACGGCCGTTGGATTGACATCCAACGGTTACGTCTGCTAGAATCGTTTGTTGACGTATATAATAACTAAAAAATCTTGCATACGCATCAACTAAACAGGCCCACAAGTCAGACCACTCCCTTTTTTTTAAATAATTTATATATAGCTCATGGCAACTTCTTATGCAATTTATTGCAGTCGTTTTTTTGGTTGGCCAGGGCCAATTTCTCATATTTCTGTGGGTTCCAAACTATTTTTAATACCGAAATGTCCCACCATATTTAAAGTACTTTGAAGATATATTTAAATTAGGTTAATGCCCAGTGAAATAGGAATCTGAAAATGTAATAAAATTCAGAAATTATAAAGTAATTGCCAATTTGTCATCTATTTTTATATTTACAACCCATTTCATATTACTTTCAAGATTTGCAGGCGTCTTGAAAGAGTTGCACCCCATCAGGGCATAGAAATATAAGTAGGCCCGAATTGAGTACTCTTCAGAAAAAATAATCTGGGCTCATTTTCACAAAGGAAAAATAGCTGGGCTGGTCACATGTTGAACATAAAATATAAGCCTGGGCTAGATGGGCCACAGCCCAGTTCAAACCCTACTCCGTCTCAACAATACCAAACAAAAAAAAGTACTGCTCGAGTAGCTACATCTCAGGTGTCAACCAATCTTGTGATGTTCTGTTGTCTATTGACTATATACGCTCACAATGTCGTGGGTCCCAGATGTCAGGAAAACACTAGGAGGAAGCATTTTATTTTTCCATACGCTGACATGGTGGGCCCCTACTGTCATTGAGGGAGTCCTGGATTAGGGGGTCTCCAGACAGCCGGACTATATCCTTCAGCCGGACTGTTAGACTATGAAGATACAAGATTGAAGACTTTGTCTCGTGTCCGGATGGGACTCTACTTGGTGTGGAAGGCAAGCTAGGCAATACGGATATGGATATCTCCTCCTTTGTAACCGACCTTGTGTAACCCTAACCCTCTCCGGTGTCTATATAAACCGAAGGGTTTTAGTCCGTAGGACAACAACCACAACATACAATCATACCATAGGCTAGCTTCTAGGGTTTAGCCTCTCCGATCTTGTGGTAGATCTACTCTTGTACTACCCATATCATCAATATTAATCAAGCAGGACGTAGGGTTTTACCTCCATCAAGAGGGCCCGAACCTGGGTAAAACATCGTGTCCCCTGCCTCCTGTTACCATCCGGCCTAGACGCACAGTTCGGGATCCCCTACCCGAGATCCGCCGGTTTTGACACCGACATTGGTGCTTTCATTGAGAGTTCCGCTGTGCCGTCGCCACCAGGAAGGATGTATCATCCCGTCTTTAAAGACGACACTGTTGCGGAGGGAGCTTTGGCTATCGGCCAAACTCTCTGGCTAGGTGGTTTTCTTATGACCGCCTGTTCGACCGCTGTGCCGACGATGACTTCTCGGGTCATCGAAAGCAATCTTCATGTCAACTCGGAACTCGCCGATCAGTTAGATCCAATGGAGCTCTCTTCCCTGAACGAGCTCTTGGATCGCATCGCCGCCCTAGGAGTTGCTACAGACTACGATCAGATTGGGCCTAAACCCGATCTGAGAGAGATCAACTCTCCCCAGGTCACCCAGCACGTTGCAGTGGTGGAGGAACAATGCGGCAACCCTTCATCTATCTTAAGGACTAGCTATGTCCGGATTCCCGATCCCTCCAAGCCGGATACCCGTGGAGGGGAGGACGTCACTCAAGACCTGAACCTAGAGTCAGGCAGCGGGCTAGATTTATTGGAAAACATCCAAGAATCCAAACTTCCGATTTCGGAAACTCCTTGGCCCCTGAGTCTCAGATTGGGTGAGGATTCGGGTTCAATTCCACCCACCCAACCAAACATAAGCAATATATCCCAAATTAGGCAAGAGCCCGAAGAAACAGTACACTAGGCCAGATTCCTCCTGGTCATGAACAGGATAAGGGACTGCCGCGAGGAAGACGCAATTTCATTCTTCTGCAACAATTGCACGGACAAGGGAATCCTCAACACCATAAGTCGCCGCGAAATTACACTCTTTGCCGACTTGGTGTCCATAGTACGAAAGTACTGTGTGATGGAAAGCGCCTGGAAAACCGAAATAAAATTTTGGGATAATCCGGCCCTGAATACAAACCTAGTCCTAAATAAAAGGGTGCATTATCACAATACACCTGGGTTAACTACCAAAAAGCAAAAGCCCTCTACGGGGCAAGGAACCGTACTGGAGGGATGGCTCAATGGACCCTGCAAAATTCATAGTACAGCGGATGCAGTACCAACGCACAACCTTAGAGCATGTTGGATACTCCGGTAGGTGGCCAAAAGTGGTGAGGATCTACTCCTCCCAAATACCACATAGCACCATCCCGTGGAAAACAATACGGTGTTAACGGTCTTTGAGACCTTCGCGTCAAATAATAGACGCAAGCGAACACTCCGCAACATGGCCGAAATCTGCCACGTAGCAGAAATAAATCCTTGGTGTGACACGGCTATTACCTTCAATGCCAGTGACGAACCCAAATTCCGAACAGCCCGAGCACTAGCCGCACTGGTCCTCAGTCCAATCATGGACGGCTTTCGACTCACCAAGGTACTCATGGACGGCGGCAGCGGATTAAACCTCATCTATGAGGAAACTCTTCAAAAGATGGAAATAGACTGGAGCCGCATTGAGCAAAGTAGCACAACCTTTAGAGGAATCATCCCCGGTCGGGAAGCACGCTGTGCTGGGAAAATCACACTAGATATGGTATTCGGCACGCCGGATAATTACAGGTCCGAAGAAATTACATTCCAAGTGGCCCCGTTCAGCAGCGGATACCACGCTCTATTAGGGCGGGAGGCGTTTACAATCTTCCAAGCCATACCCATTTACGGGTACATGAAGCTCAAAATGCCTGGGCCCAACGGAATCATCACTCTGGCTAGTGATCCGGACATAGCACTCCGCGCCGAAAATAAGACAGCCGCACTGGCCCTCGAGGCACTATCCGAAGCCCTAGCGGCCGAGGAACTAACTACGCTGTGCTCCACGGTGAACAGGGATGACGTGATACTCGATAAAAGATCCAAGTCCACCTCCTTTAAACCGGCGGACGAAATAGTCAAATTCCAAGTCCATCCAACGGACCCTACAAAAACAGCTTCCATCAGGGCACAATTAAATCCTGATGTCGACGCCGCACTGCGAGAGTTCCTACGCGAGAACTGGGACATTTTTGCCTGGCACCCTTCAAACATGCCAGGAATCCAATGCAGGCTGGCCGAGCATAGCCTAAATATCCTAAAAGGATTCAAGCCAGTCAAGCAGGCTCTTCGGCGTTTCTCCGAACCTAAGAGACAAGCCATGGGAGAGGAACTAGCCAAGCTATTGGAGGCCGAATTCATCAAAGACATAAAACATCCGGACTGGCTAGCAAACCTGGTGATGGTACCAAAGAAGGACAAATCCTGGCACTTGTGCGTCGATTTTAAGGACCTTAACAAGGCCTGCCCAAAGGATCCCTCCCCCTCCCCCGCATCGATCAAATCATCGATGCTACCGCAGGACACGATTCATTGTGTTTCCTCGACGCATACTCCGGCTACCATCAAATTAAAATGGCAGAGCCAGACCAAGCTGCAACGACATTCATCACACCATACGGCCCATTCTGCTTCAACACAATGCCCTTCGGGCTCAAAAACGCCGGCGCAACATATCAGCGCATGACTCAGACATGTCTGGCATACCAGATCGGCAAAACAGTGGAGGCATACGTAGATGACGTGGTCGTCAAAACCAAGCATGTCGAATCTCTAGTATATGACTTGAGGCACACATTCGATAACCTCCGAACATATGACACCAAGCTCAATCCGGAAAAATGCGTTTTCGGCGTACTAGCCGGAAAGCTCCTGGGATTCATTGTCTCCGGTAGAGGTATTGAAGATAATCCGGCCAAAATCCGAGCGTTGTCACAGTTGGCTCCCCCAACAGACCTCAAACAAATACAAAAATTGTCCGGATGCATGGCGGCTCTAAGCCGCTTTATCTCCCGCTTGGGAGAAAAAGGCATTACCCCTTTATCGCCTCCTCCGGCGCACCGAACACTTCGAGTGGACGGATGCCGCCACGGCCGGACTCAACGAAATAAAAGCCATATTGGCAACAAACCCAGTCCTGGCCGCGCCAAACATTGGCGAACCAATGCTATTATACATTGCGGTAACTCATCAAGTAGTAAGCGCAGTGCTCGTCGTCGAGCGAGAAGTGGACGGACACAAATTCCCCCTTCAAAAGCCGGTTTACTATGTGTCCACTGTCCTTACTCCATGCAAATCACGGTACCCGCATTATCAAAATATAGCGTACGCGGTATTTATGGCATCCCGGAAGCTGCGACACTACTTTCAAGAGTGTTCGATAATGGTAGCCTCGGAAGTACCACTTAACGATATTATAAACAACCGCGGCGCGACGGGCCGGATTGCCAAATGGGCCATTGAGCTCCTCCCGTTTGACATAACTTACAAACCATGACGAGCTATTAAGTCACAAGTTTTTCCTGACTTCGTCGCCGAGTGGACGGAAGACGAACTCCCTAAGGAGTACGGCACATATTCAAACTGGATCATGCACTTCGACGGTTCCAAAATGTTGGCTGGTCTGGGGGCTGACATCGTTTTAACGTCCCCAATAGGAGATACAATTCAATACGTACTACAGATAATGTATACGGACTCCAACAACGCAGCTGAATATGAGGCCCTTCTACATGGTCTCCGGATGGCAGTAACCATGGGCATTCAACGCCTAGAGGTGCGCGGGGATTCGAACCTCGCGATATCCCAAATAAATGGAGACTTTGATGCCAAGGATCCAAAAATGGCAGCTTATCGCAATGCCGTCCTAAAAATGTCAGCTCGGTTCGAGGGGCTCGAATTTCACCATGTGGTCGGGAAAACAATCAGGCGACGGATATCCTCGCCTGCATCGGCACAAAACGCGACGCGGTCCCTCCCAACATATTTCTGGAAAGGCTCTTCAAGCCATCCATAGCATGGGAAGGGGACATCGGTAACAACAGTCCGGACCTGGCCAAAATACCCGATACCGAACTCTCTGACACAATCAGAGGCTCCGCCACCGAAATAACACATTCAGCCCATGAAATAATGGCCATTATTGCCCCGTGGATAGAACCATTCCTGGCCTACCTAACTAGACAGGAACTTCCAGAAGACCAAAATGAGGCACGCTGCATAGTGTGGCGATCCAAGGCCTACAAGGTCCATGAGGGAGAATTGTACAAGAAAAGCACTACCGGAGTCCTTCAAAGGTGCATCTCCGAAGAGGAAGGGCGGAACCTTTTGGCAGAAATTCACGCCGGACTCGGCGGTCATCACGCCGCAGCCCGGGCTCTTGTAAGCAAGGCCTTCCGTACAGGATTCTATTGGCCAACGGCCTGGGCAGATGCACAGGACTTGGTCCAACGTTGTGCTGGTTGCCAGCTCTTTGCAAATCAAAGCCACATGCCACCCACCACCCTCCAAACAATCCCCATTACATGGCCCTTCGTGGTCTGGGGGCTTGACATGGTTGGACCCCTTAAAGGGGGAACCCACAAGAAAAAAATACTTATTGGTCATGGTGGATAAATTCACCAAATGGATAGAGGCTAAACCGGTTAAAACAGCCGAATCCAGACCGGTGATAGATTTCATATCCGGGGTTGTACACCGTTACGGCGTCCCCCACAGCATCATCACTGATAACGGCACGAACTTCATGGCCGACGAGGTAAAACTCTGGTGCAGCAAAATGGGCATCAAGCTCGATTATGCTTCAGTCTATCACCCACAAACCAACAGTCAAGTCGAACGAGCAAACGGTCTTATAATGAGCGGCATTAAACCCAGATTAGTGTGTTCCTTAACGGAGTCTGAAACGCACTGGGTAGAGGAGCTCAACTCCGTACTCCGGACCACGCCGAATCGTAGTACCGGATATACACCTTTTTATGGTGTACGACACAGAGGCAGTCTTGCCCTGTGACATAATTCATGACTCACCTCGAGTGCGCATGTACGAAGAAAGAGAAGCCGAGATCGATCCGCAGGACAGTCTGGACACCTTGGAGGAAGAGCGCGACGTAGCCAAAGCCCATTCCGCATTTTACCAGCAAGAGGCTCGCAGATACCAAAGCAGAGAAGTACGGGCCAAAACTTATAACGTTGGCGAACTAGTTCTACGACTGCTGGATAAGAAAAAGAACAAGATCGAGCCCAAATGGGAAGGTCCCTTCATTATCGACCAAGTTATGACCGGTGGAGCGTACCGACTGTGGGATGCATCGACTAGTCGACTCGAGACGAACCCATGGAACGCAGCCAGGCTTCGAAGATTCTACGCCTAGCACCGGACTCTATGTTAGTCCTCTCCCTTTGTCCATTTTCTGCATATGCATCATCTGTCTTGTTTCCCTTTCTTTCTTTTTCTTACTATTTCTCCAGACCCTCAAGGGTCACCTTGTGCCTCACTTGTACATTACAGATGCGCTAGCCGCACTCTCCATACCTGGGGGCTTCTTCCACAGAAGCTTAAATTATTTACCTGGGCCTCATGCCCAACACATGCATTATACTTCCGCATGTACCCCTTTTCACCATTATATGCATCGATATTACTTAAGTTTTGGCCAAGATGGGTTGCCTGGCTCTTGTATTTATGCCCTACGTTCCCGTTAATTCGGCTAGGGCATAAGGGGAGCACCTCTGCGATTGTTACCGCCGGGTCAGCCGGATGTGTAACTCAGACTGGGTGAGCCGAAAGCTAGCGTTCTTAAGGGAATATTCGGTCGATGAACAAAAGATGACTTTTATTTATTATCCATATCTTCCCCCAGATGCTTTTTCTGCGCTTCTTATCGCAGCCCGGACATGCACTTTAGGGCATGCTTACCCAGGGAAAGGAACCCTTAACAGAACTATTCTCCCTGGAAGATGTTTCTTACTACCCATGTAATATAACATAACTAGTTGGGCACTTGTCTGATAAAGCACTAATGACCCCTACGCTTGGTCTCCACGCATGCCCCGGTTCTTACATAACCGAGAGGGTATTCGGATACACTCCGGACCGTCGGGTCCCGAGGTTGAAGCAAAAAGGTCTGCCACGACAAACGATCTACAATCCGGCTAGAAGGCATTATACATGTCACTTTAAATTACATAGTCAATTTGACTGGTTGAATTCCTCTTCAATACCATCCAATAGGCTGTCTAGTCTACAGTCCTGTCGGGAATACTTTGCGACCAATTCTACTTGGCCGTACACTAAGCTCACAGGGATCTCCTTCCCATCGGGCCCCACAGGTCCGACTTCGGCCATGTGGTTCGGGTCAGCCTTCATGTACCGTGTCTTCACCATTGCCCAGGCTTCCCTGGCGCCCTGACGGCAGGCCGATATCTTCCATAATCGGAAGCGCCGCCGCGCTCCCTTCAGCTTTTCTGCAAGCTCTCCAAGGCCTTCGGGTATGGAGATGGATGGCCACAAGGCCTGGGCGACACCTTGCATCACCTGCCGAACTCGTTCGTGCAGCTGTGAGAGCTCGGGAAGAAGATCACCCGTTGAACCGGGCATTTCCTTGGCAGGACGACCTGTTAGCATACCTACAGACATAACTCTGTCAGCCAGCTTCCTCGCCGAACTCTTTTTCAAAGTTTGTTCAAGCACTTAAATATGCCGTGTCGAAGCCGCCGATTCTCCTCAACAGAGTCCAACAGTTGGGCATGAACATCTTTTAGTTCCACGCCCAGCTTGGTGTTGGCATCTAGGAGATCATTCTTCTCCTGCCTCACCCTCATAAGCACGCTCTCACCGGCCTTCAGCTGGTGTAGGAGCTATTGCTTATCCGGATTTACTCCAGCGTCATCTGCAATTTTATTGTCAGATGTGCATATACGCTGCATCCTATATGACACTTATCATTCGAAGGATATATTACCAGAGGGGGTCTCTTTGGGCTCCCCCGCCGCGGCCAGTGCGGCCTGAAGTTGGGCTCTGCACTCTTCCAGCTCCTGGGACAGTTGAGTATTCTTTTCGGTAAGAACCTGCATAACAAATGATCCTTAAATCAGTTATTCTAACTGTTTCAAGTCTCAGGGGCTACTGATATATATAATCACCAAATTTTCTCACCCGTATGTCTTTTACATACTGCTTCGTGGCTCTGGCTAGACCATTTTGAGCGGCACGGAGGTACACATCTCCCGAGTTGAAGGCATCCAATGCCTCTTGGGAGAAACAAGCGTCAGTCCAGCGACGCCTGTGGTTCATGGCACTTTCCACCTCGGAATTGGTGGCGGACAGTTTATCCGCATCCTCTGTCGGAGGAGCGCCCGACGCACGCCTCGTATTCATTCCCGCCTCCGAATCCGACCTTGGAGCCTGGCTGGTGAAGGCGCGATTAGTAGCCTCTCCGGGTATAGTCCGGCGAGCGCTCTTTTTCCTGAAAAGAAGGCATGTGCGTTAATATGCCTCTGAGAATAATGTCTTGTAATAAAGATGGCGCGCCGTACCGCTGCGCCGGTGTCTCAATCCAGACTGCGGGTCTTTTCAGCCTGCCTGACCTCGCGGCCCCTTGTTGGCTAGTCTCCACAAGCTCGGCCTTCCGCCTCGAGGACCTCCCCTGCAAAACACGGCTGTTATACGGCAATCAAAAACACGCAAGGACGGATACCTTTTTGAAGTACTGGGACTTCGGTCTCAGTCACCTGTGAGGCTGGAAGTAGCCCAGGGTAATCGGCCGTAATGGCCACCAAAGTGTTGTAATTACTCAATTGGTAAAATACCCCATCGATCAGCTCCACAGATATGTTCGGATCCTTCTGGGAGGCCGAGTCAAGAGACCGTCCAGGGTCCTTGGGTTGTGGAGGGGGATTGTTTATCTCCCTTACAGCCTGGCACAGCTCCTGCGTTGAAATCGCTAGACTGAATACTTAACTACGGGAATACAAAACGGATGGGCGAGAAAATGTCTCCGCTTACCCAGCTCGGAGGATTGTACATAGAAAATCCGCCCTGCGGGTTGACATGAAGGATTTCCTCCTCTTCTCCCTTGTACAAAGTGGATAAGATCTTTATTAGATCAGCAACCGATCCTGGCCCTTTACGGCCGTGGCTGGTGGCGTCATCCTCCCCGTTGAAATCCCACATGGGGTGGCCTCTATATTGAAGCGGTTGCACCCCCCGCATAATACATATGGCCATGACCTCGATCATGGTCAATCCGGATCGAGCTAAAAAACTTATCCGGCTCATCAGGTAAAGAACATCCCTGTCATCTTCCTCCAGGGAGCTCCATGGACGCCAGCTCCGGCGCTTCTTCAAAGGGGCGTTGTCGAACTCAGGAAGGCCGATTCTAATAGGATCCGGGAGGGGGATGTCTTCTATATAAAACCATTCTGAAGGCCAGTCTTCGGACGTCTTCTTTGGGGTTCCGGACAGGTATCCGGTCCCGGCAATACGCCACACTTCGGCTCCGCCCACTTGATATATTGACCCCATCTGAGAACGGGGCACAAGGCAGAATAGCTTCTTCCACGGAGCGAAATGAGCCTCACAGCCCAAAAACAACTCGCAAAGGGCTACGAATCCCGCGATAGGCAGCATGGAGGCAGGCGTAAGGTTGTGCAACTGGAGGCCGTAGAACTCCAGCAGCCCCCGGAGAAATGGATGAATTGGAAATCCGACCCCTCTTACCAAATAAGGAACAAGGCATACCCGCTCTCCCTTGGAGGGATTGGGAAGGCTCTCCGCTTGCTCTTCGCCATTATAGGTGGCGAGCCCGGCTCGAACCGGGACCATGTACGCTGGGGGAAGAAATCCCTTGGTCTGAAGCATCACTAATTTGCTGTGCAGGACGGAACATCTCTCCCAATCTCCAGGCTTAGGGCTAGGGGAGCGAGAGGAGGAGCCGCGTCGTCCGGCCATGATAGAATGGATCTCTGTCGAATGCGCTCCTATGAAGGCTCGCCAAGGGAGGATGGTGTGATTTGGATCTGAATCCTCGTCTTTTTAATAGGCAGCTCGTTCACACAACTAGCGGGGTAAATGTAAAACACCCTGGCTCTTCACATTCGGTCGACACGTGGAACGTGGCCATTATTGGGCGTGGAAGCGAAGGAGTGCAACATTCACAAGAGGCCGGGCACTATTTCGATAGGTACACGGAATTTGGAGAGGAACCCGCCTTGCAATGCCGAAAACAATACTCCGCGCCGGACTCATCGTCATTGAAGCCTAGTTCGGGGGCTACTGTGGGAGTCCTGGATTAGGGGGTCTCCGGACATCCGGACTATATCCTTCGGCCGGACTGTTAGACTATGAAGATACAAGATTGAAGACTTCGTCTCGTGTCCGGATGGGACTCTACTTGGCGTGGAAGGCAAGCTAGGCAATACGGATATGGATATCTCCTCCTTTGTAACTGACCTTGTGTAACCCTAACCCTCTCCAGTGTCTATATAAAGCGAAGGGTTTTAGTCCGTAGGACAACAACCACAACATACAATCATACCATAGGCTAGCTTCTAGGGTTTAGCCTCTCCAATCTCGTGGTAGATCTACTCTTGTACTACCCATATCATCAATATTAATCAAGTAGGACGTAGGGTCTTACCTCCATCAAGAGGGCCCGAACCTGGGTAAAACATCGTGTCCCCTGCCTCCTGTTACCATCCGGCCTAGACGCACAGTTCGGGACCCCCTACCCGAGATCCGCCGGTTTTGACACCGACAGTCATCCTCTCCATGTACTTCTGCCGATTCCTGTTGTTTGTTGACCATGTTGACAACGCGAGAGGGCGGCGCCGCGGCGAGCGCACCAAAGCACGCGGAGGACGTCGGCGTTAACGATTTAAGAGACGGTGGGGCGGCGATGCGTGCGCTGAGGCGCAGCTAGCCGTGGGAGGCGGAAGCAGGCGGCCCTGCCGGCGCTGCTTTGGTTTTGGCGGCTGGAGGAAGACAGGACTGAAGAAACACGAGAGACTGTAAAAGCAGCAGGAGTACTTAACAACCTTAACTGAAACCAGCAGGGGCACTTAACAACCAAAGCTGAAAGCAGTATGAGTACTTATACAGGTTCAACCATACAAAGCACGCCTCGAACAGTGCTACTTTGCCTACAGTTAACCAAGGGTGAGGCCGCCAAGCCCCAGGACAAGGCCCAGGCGCCACCCCGCGCATCCACAACCTTCTGAAAGCGGCTTCATCTCGCAACGTGGTCAATAAACAGGATATTCGCTTTAGAGCCATGGAAAAGCATGAACATAATCTTCTATCCTATTCTCCAAGATGGACGGGTCTTCATTATTTGAGACCACCCATGAATAAGTATCTTTTCACCTCCAAGGGGAATTGAGTAGGTCGACATAAACATCATGTTGTGACCAAGTGCAAGTCTGACCCGACCATGGTCAGGCATCTGTATAGGAACAATAGAACTCGCCAGTTCCTGTTTCAAGAAGATCATAGCTGTAAAACTGTGTATAAGCAATAGTTTATGAACAACATATATAACAGAAAATAGCTCGTACCATAAGTTTCTAGACACAGTTGGACCTGTTCAACGAGTACAACATTGGCACACATATCCCACATGGCCTGCCACCATTGAAATGCCCCACAAGGACCTCAAGACGATCAATAAAGTGTACGAACTTGTGGATGTCGATCCAGTCAACTTCAGTGCCATTAGTAACAGCCAAGTTATTATAGAGTAACAAACGAGCATACTGCTTAACTCTGAAAAAACCTACACGTGCCACCAATTATAAGAAAATATTAGTTAGAAGTAGCATCTTCGTGAGAGATTCGTTGCTACTTCTAAAGTTAAATTGTGATTAGTTAGACAGAATAGGTGGATTAAGAAGTAATCGAGGCAACAAGCAAGAACCAGATACAAAACTAACATGGATGAACAATTGGAACGACGTCGGGGTGGAAGATCGCAGTGAAGATGAGACCAGGTTCTGCTATTTCCATCAACATTCGTGCGCCAACTTTCAGTCCGTAACACTTGAGAAAGTTTATCCAAGTTCGGCCATAAAAAAGCAGGGATCTTCTTGGTTCATGAACCCAACTCGGAACTTATATCCATGGCTTGTCTTCACTGTGACCATTAAACTAGTGTATTCAGTTATGGCAAGGCCGAGCATCTTGAGTACATGTGTTCTAGCAGAGCAAATAATACACTGCAGGAAAACTAATATGAGAACACATCATGTTCAAAAAACCTTCACCCTCCCGGATAGAAAAGAGGATTCTAGGAACATACTGTTCGTGTTTCAAAATGCTGTGTTAGGATGAGAAGGAACAAGTGTGGCGTCTCGCCGAGGGCGCAGAAACCTGTAGGGTACTTGCACTTTGGGCACTGCAAATGAAATACACTAGATTCAGTAGGAAGAAAAATGCATCAACGGCGGCAGCTGCCATCCTAGGATTACCTGCGACCAAGGGACTTGGGTTTATCGGGGATGGATGAAGAATTCGTACCTGGTTAAACCCTATGCAATCGCCGAGAGGGGGTTTTCTCTGAACAAGCAGACGAGGGAGAAGGGGATTCAGGCCCAGTGAAATATTGCCGCTTCGTCCGTCCAGCTTACTGCTAAAGCTAGAAAGGGTGGGGGGTTGTGATTCGACGGCTCATTGGGCATTACTGCGGCGCTACGACCGGGGTGTGTCTACCATGAAGTTGTGCACTCTAATTTGTGCATATGGCACGTGGACCCCGTTGCCGGTTGCCCCACATATCAGCGAAAGGAAGTAGAAAGACAGGAGTAACTATTTACACATAAATATATATTTTGACAGAGAGATACTCCTTCTGTAAAGAAATATACAAATCTTTTATATCACAGGCTCACCTTGCCGAGAAATATACTCCCTCTGCAACGCACGGGCATTATGGGGGTTCAAATTTTTTATGGGGGTTCAGCTGAGAATATAATACTTAGATAGGCTCACGGTTCTGGACTTTGGGCGGTAGGCCGACCCTGCATGTTTGGGGGCCCATGTGTTCTACCTCAGCGCTTTTCATATTGCAAGCGATCGGTACGGCGCTGGTTTTAGATGCTGTCGCAAGGCGAATACACAAAATTGAATAAAGCACGGCAACTGTTGGAATGAAATCAAACGACAGTTCCTAACCAGCAATCAGAGTTGCAATTCTATCAACGATATACCATGTGATAAATAATACTGTCGTACTACTTATACACACAGGACACATGTTTCACCATGCCAGATTATTACATCAAAATCTCTCAGAGGATAGATCAGTTCGGCAGTTGCGTGCTGCTACTGAAGAATTTCAAAGTTGATTTGGACCAGCTCTCCTTGCCGAGAAAGTTCAATTTTGACATCATCCCCTACCGCAAGATATGATTTAGATTTGAACCTTGACCATCCTTTAGCATCAATCATCATGCGACCTTCCTTTGTACTTACGGTATATTGAGCAGGTTCATCCACACCAAGGCTGCGCATGGTAAGGAAACTTGGCCGCGGTCGCCCGGATTGTTGAATGACTCCCTCGTTGCTCTAGAAATTCTCTGTTTTCAAACAAGAAGACATACCCAAACAGTTAGATCAACACAGTGAATCATGTGAAACAACATGGAAAGAAAAAGGAATGAAGCACTTGGGCGGCCAATGCTTACCAAGAAGGTGGACATGTCGGTTTTTGTAAGGACTTTGGTATATGAAGTGCGAACTGCAGCCCTGTCTGTTGCCGGTGCAACTGCACGGGCCGGAGCAGATGTAAGTGCAAGTGTTGGTGCAGGTCCCAAAGCCGCTGCTACTGCCGGAGATGGTGCTGCTTGTAGAACTGGTGCCGGTGTCGGAGCAGGTGCCGGTGTCGATGCCCGATCCTCCGGTAGATCAGACTGATCCGCTGACGTGGTCGGTGCCCAATCCTCAACTGGATCAGATGAGCTACTGCCGCTGTTAGTGCTAGAGCAACTGCCGGTGCTCAATCTGTGCAAGACAGCGGTGATCGTGTCTGGTCTGCTATGATCAGCTTTCTAACTTGACTAGGATCCGTGACCGTGATCCAGTCTTTTTCTTCATTTCTTTTAAACGCGAGAAGGACTAATTGTGGCGTTTTTGTTAAACCAAACTGTAGTTCATCATAGGGATTCAACTTGTACTCATACAACAGACTGATCCAATTTTTTCCAGTAATATAAGTGATGGACGGTGCCTTCGTTACTGACACGACATAAGAAGTGAAACCTGCAAAAATAGCCATCGTAGAGCAAACCAAACGGTTTATTCTGTGATGAATGTCACATGGAAAAACCTGCAGAGTAAAATTGCAGGAAAAGAAAGAAAACATGACATTAAATCAATAAGATTTAGACAGTAAATCAATAAGATTTACTTGATGTGACACGAGTGAATCCTTACCAGGAAATCACTATGTTGAAGTACTAAACAAGAAGATTGATCGTCCAACTATGCGTGGCATGCAGGGACCCCGCCTACTCCCACAAGAAGGACAGTCCAAAGGTCGTGACAAATCGTATGGATCGAACATCCATGGGGCTGGAAATCCTGGTGGGTGCGATAAACCCTGCAATGCATACATATATTGGAGTGTAACCATAATTGATAGACCGTCCTCACAAAAAATATGATATGGATACTTCAATATATACAGACTAAATTGAGTGGACATACACTGACATAGACCATTCTCAGGACTGACCACACACCAAAAGCGGCAGTACTAATAAACAATACAGGGTTCACTAACACAAATCAAGTACTGAACAATAGTACTTACTACAGACAAGCAAAGTTGCACTAACTAAACTCTGAAGACTATTTTTTGCCACCGACCTACGGGATGAACCCTGCATAACTGACTAGGCCATGGACTTCGTGTGAGATGTCTACATGCACCGTCACCATCTTGTCAACCTTGGAGAACCTAACAGAGTGGTCTTTCCACTCATAAACATAATGATGAAGACATGCTACATCAGATTTGTTGGGAAGCTTTACAAGAACCACACCCTTCGTAATCGAAGGCACAACCAGGAAATTGTTATGGTCAAGTACAACCTCGAGAACACGCCCGACAACAATGCTACAGGAAAACACTAGTTCAGGGCACGTGGTGACAAGGACACAGCAGCTGGATAGTTCAGCAGTAGAACTCATCATCAGGTCTTCCAGTTCACACGACATGACTTTGAGAACTTCATCTCCACCGCGGACCTGTTTCTAATTCAAACAGAAACCATATTTTATTACTACCTCTGTTCATAAATATAAGATGATTTTCGATATTATACCCCATATATGACTACATATACGCACAGAAATGAGTGAACAAAGACACTAGAGCATGTCTTCAAAGGCATGAGAGTAGAGGGATTACATGCAATATCCATAACACAAGTTACTGAGGCAAATATACCCTCTTAAAAGGTAGCATTGATGTTCATAAAGTACTTCCTCTGTCCCAAAATTCTTGTCTTAGATTTGTCTAGATACGGATGTATCAAGTCACATTTTAGTATTAGATACATCCGTATCTAGACAAATCTAAGACAAGAAATTTGGGACAGAGGGAGTAGTTGAAAGTAATCTATAAGAAATCAGTGTCAACCTCTTGCATGTTTGGGTCAAAAGAGGAATTTAGAACCGTCATTTGGCACACAGAAATCACCTGCAAGATCACCCAGAAAGTTGTACTACTAGTACTAGTATTGCGTGTTAGATGAAAAAACACGACCAAGATCGAGAAAAAGATTGTCAAGAAGAGATATTACCTGGATTTGCTTAATGAGGGATCCCGGAGAGGGGGGCTTGGACAGGGCGATGGCTTTGAGCTTGTCTGCGGTAGTCTCGGTGGGGTGCTTGCGCTTCTTCGTACCATGAGCCTCGACGGTTTTGGCCGGAGCCATAGACATCACTTCGGCCGGTGCTCCAGCGTCCATCAAGAAACTGTCAAATAGAAATAAAAGAAAACAAACCATAATCACAAACCCAAAAGAAGAAAAGAGAGGGAGTTATAGGATCAGTGTCGGGGTTGCAAGACCGGGCCTTGGCCACAATCAACACCATTGATGCGCTCACCTTTCCTTCTTTGGGAGGGAAGAACAATGGCAGAAGCAAGTCGGGGTTTTCTTGAAAAAATGAGGAACAAGATGAGGCAGAAGCGAGGGTTGGGTAGAGAGGAAGCTGAGAGAGAAGAGTGAAATGATGGTTGCTTCGTCCGTCCAACTTACTGCTGGAAAGGAGGGGGTTTTGTGATTTGACGGCTCATTGGGCATTACTGCGGCGCTTCGATCGGGGTAGTCTACCGTCACTCTACTACGGAGTAATTTAGTGCATGGCTGGTGGACCCCGATGCTGGCTATCCCACACGTCTGTGAAAGTAAGTAATTTAGTGTATGGCTGGAGGAGGATCCGCACGGTAGAGCGTGTCCACTGTTTTTCAGAAGAAAAAAATGATTACAGCAAGCGTTTCCACTCTTACGATGGAGGAGTGCGAAACACGGCAGCCACTTGAACATACACAGTGCTCCTACTACTAGGCATGTGCAGTGGTTCATACGTCAGTACTACACAATCTTGTTGCTAGTGTAGTAAGATATGACGATAACAAATGATGTTATGCGCATGTCAACTACTCCTATATGTAACATAGTACCGCTTTTTCGACTGTCCGGTCGAGAATGAACAGTGAGATCAATGTTAACAGAACTAGGTCCACAGCACACGGAGAGTACGGTGCTACAGTACTCAACGAAACATGAACCATATGAAGCACGAATAGTGTTAGGCAGGGTGTATGAAGGGTGCACGGGATGGGAGCAAAAGTTCCCTACTCGACCCACTTTTGGGTGTTTGGCAGAGTGCATGAGTCCACACTAGTAGGTTGACAAAAATACACGAAGTGGAAACAACTATATTGAGATGAGAATGCAACCAAACACACCCACACGCTTTGTGCTACAGTGACTGATCTGCACCGTCTGAGTTTGATCCAATGGTCATGTTGCGCCGAGACATGGACATGCCCATGCAGAGGGCGCCTAAACACCACTGAAGTCCCTCTGCTTCTCGAGGCGCATGAAGTTGGTGATGCAGGGTGCAACCGCCCACAGAGCCCGCTCCCAGTCGACGGGAGCCAGCTCGTCAAAGACGGCGTCCAATGGCACGAATGGATTTTGGTGACGGAGCCCTGAAAGGATTCGCCCGGCAACGGCGACGGCAACCCGCAACCCCTCCTTGTCCAGCTCAGCCCCCACCATTGTGCGGAGACGGCTCAGCTCCTCGGAGATATAGGTGAAGAAGGAGACCAGGTCAGGAAGCGGCAGCTCGTTGAAGTCGACCGGGTGGTCAAACGGGTTTAGCCCGACGACCGGCATCGTCGCACTGGCACGACGGTAGGCATCGCGTAGCCGCAACACGTGCGTGGCAACTTGGTTCACCAAGTGGCTGAGGCGATCCTGGACCTCGTCACAACCCGCTCGCGCTCCAGCCGGCTCCCCAGATGGCCTATCGTATCTCCCGCTTTCTGCAGCAACGCCGCCGATGCCTCGAGCATATTTGTGGTGGACGCCTGCCGCTTTTGAAGCTCCATGAACTCCCGCACATAACGGATGAGCATGGCACTCCTCTCCTCCTTGAGCTCACGGAGCTCCACGTCCTTGGCCCTGAGCTCTGCATCCTTGGCATGGAGCTCCTGTGTCAGGAGCCTCACCTCGGACTCCGTGATCTGCTGCGCCGCCATGGCACTAGGTAGAAGCAATGGGGAGAGGAAGCAAAGGGGGCAAAACGGCTGAAAAGCAATGCAATCTACGGGAAGGCGGAGGGAGCGGGGAATCTTTTGGTTTTCACCACGGTAAAACACCAGTCGACGACTTCTCACATCAGGGAGCAGTGCGTACAGGCGGAGTCATCTTTACTAATTGCTGCCGCGCCTGCTCCCGTCAATCAAAAAATTAAAAATCCTGCCGCGCCTGCTCCCGTCAATCAAAAAATTAAAAATCCTGCCGTACCCAAACACCAGAGCAACGCTGCGGTGGATATTTAAATTTACCTGCCGGCAAGTAGATAAAAAAAGGGGTGAAAAAACAAATGTGGCGGCGGCCTAGCTAATCGGTCGAACTAGCCCAACTAGCTAGCCACTGTGCTTCACTGATGTACTCGGCGGGAAAGGTGGTCTTTCGTGATTTGACGACTCATTTACTTGCTTCGGCGCTACGACCGAGGAGGACCCAGAAAACACGCAGTAGGGCATCCCACGTCAGGAAGAATATATGCGTGCACCACCCGGGAGGACCTCGAAACCGCACGGTAGGGTGTGCCATGTCTCGGCACGGAGGAAAAATGTGCGTGTAAAAATATACTGTATCAGACGTAGTACCTATGGTTCGACTTCGGGACCTAGCCAGTCAGTTGAAAACACCCCACTAGCCACACAGCTTCATCATGCAAACGTGGCACAGAGGATAGATGTGGTTAGCTCCGTCTCGACCAGCCACAACGTCTCTTGTTCTAGGCGATTCTTCTATTTTCCAAGTTTTTTTAGTTGTAATAACACCACGGCAAGCTAGTGCCGCTCTTCGTGTGTGCCCGTGCAAAGGTTAGACGATGGAGAGAAGAGAGATTGAGATCGCAGACCTGGGACCCACCAGTAAGTGAGATAATGGTCATGCACGTGTTGACGAGGCACTCCCTCTACTCTCCTCAACGCAAGTAATGTATAAAATCAAGTTATGGGACAAAGCCAACAACCGTTCGTTTTTTCAGGCTATCGACTTACGCTTTGTAGTCCAGGTTGCCAGTTCGAATCTCGTCTTTCAGATTTGTTAGTTTTAGGTCCAAATTTGATTAATGACAAGTGCGACCCCCGTGTGTTGTTCCGATATTTCAGTGTAGGATGGTTTTTTTGAACAAACACTTTGCGTGGTTAGACAAGTAACGGCACGAGTTACACGTTTTTTGCAAGTTTATGAACAAAAATGACAGCGGCATAGAATATCACATCCACCCCGCAGCTTAGATACTATGGTGATACGAGTTTTTACACCGTTGGAAGTGAGATCCAATGGCTTGGGAGTAGTCTTTGTAATTATGCGCAATTTCCAAACTCTCCAAAGGTTTTTTTGCAAATAAAACATTCAGGCCTCGTGTGTGCCGCTGCATCTTCAATCTAACGTCTCCCCGGTGCTCATATTAGGTGCTCCCCGTAGCTTAATTACCCGCTACGGTGATTGGAGTAGTTGTGGGCCGAATGCTACGAAAATATAATCTAAACCGACCGGAATAAATGCCTACACAAATTAATCCAAGGTTGGAGTGCCCCTCGCAATGTAAATAGCTCCGGCTTTGCGAGGGATGGAGAGGTAGTAGCTTCAACGCGTGGAAGATACGGTGTGAGAAAGTGAGGTCAATCGAGAGACATATAGATAGAGAGACAAAGTGAGTGTGGTCTGACATTCATTGAACAAATATATATGCTCTGGAGAGATATTGTCCGATTGAGCTTTTTGGCAAGGGTGAGGGCTGTAAGATAGAGCTTGAGAGATGATCCAGTCACAGACGTGTATATATATTTTGTGCGTGGGAGGAAGCAATGTCAACCGATCACATAGGGTCGCCGTGCGATCGAAAGAGTGAGACGGGTTGGAGAGAGTGACCTAGATAGACGATGTCCGTAAGAGAGTATACAATGTGAATAGGTCGAATTGGGCTCAAACATGGTGATATATCGTTTTTGTCCAAGAAAGAGCGAGGTCAATCGAGACATACGTAGAGAGAGAGAGAGATTGAGTGAGCGTGGCCCACCATGAGGTCGAAAGAGTGGTGGCGGCTTGGATGGACTGACCTAGATAGACAATCTGCGTGAGAGAGTATAGAGTGTGTCGATCGAGGCCCGAACAGGGAGATATATCATTTGTGTGTGAAAGAAAACGAGGTTAAACGAGACTTAGATAAAGAGAGTGAGATTGAGCGAGTGTGGCCCGCCGTGCGGAAGAAAGAGTGAGACAGTCTCGAGGGAGTGACCTAGATATACAACGTGTGTGCGTGCGAATGCACAAGAGGTTGGGGGCTAGATAGGCAATGCATGTATTTAGCGCGAGAGGGTGAGAGGGAGAGGGGGGAGAGAGAGAGAGCTCGACATGGGGTGCAATGGCGGGTGTGTGAGGTAAATACATTTGGTAACAGAGTGGAAAAAGGGGTTGTATAGTTGAGAGACTTAGAGATCGAAACATGGAGAGAAAGAATGAACGTGTGTTGGAAACCAATAGCTTCCTAAGGTGGTTAGGAGAGGAAGATTGACCGATACAGGAAGTATGTAGCGTTTGTGCGGGGGGGGGGGGGGGGGGCTAAAAACAACATTTGAATGTACATAGTACGAGACTTAATATCGATGTTTCAATTCGGTGTACATTGTAAGATTTGAACCGAGGACCAGGCATACGGGTAATTATTTCGAATTCGTGCCATACTAAGTTTCGAAAAGTTGACATTGACTCAGTTTGTTGTGCTATTTTGTAGGTCATATGTTTGAATCCATCCAAAAGTTTTCTCACTACCATGGTGTTCATCATATACATATGAATTTGTATTAAAAAAGTAGCGTGGATACAGTGAAATGCGAAATCCACGTTAGAATTGGATATCGCTACGTGATACACACTCTAATTCAAATAACTAACTACGTGACACACACTCTAATTCAAATAACTAATTATGTGATACACACTCTAATCCATGTTAGCGTGGGTACCGTTTCGATTTTTCTTTCAAATAACTCCTCATTAATTAATTTATAGTACTCCCTCTATTCACTTTTATAAGACCTTGAAGACATTTCAGACAATGTGCAAAACAGTTCATTTTAAGTTGTCTGAAACGACTTACAAAAGTGAACGGATGGAGTATCTCGTTTCGAATGACTAATTATTGCAAGGAAAACACAGGCATGGTAATACATACAGATTCATTTGCAAATGAAGGAAGATTCGTTTGCATTCTCAAATGTAGGCGCACCAGGCAAACTAGGGTCTTGTCGGGGTGGACGCTGCTTCGGTGCCTTAAAGGCAACTGCCTTTGGGTCACTGACATGTGGGCCAGCCACCTGTTGGGCCCATATGTCATGGACACAAAGGCAGGTGCCTTAAGGCACCGAAGCATAGTCCTGTCGGGGTGGTCGCGTGTGTCGGACGGACGCGTAGCACCCAGCCACCCACCCCTCATCCCCCCAAAAAAGGACGACGACAATATAAGTTCACGCTTCCATGTTTCGGATTGAAATATCGGGCGGCCCCAATTCCAGCCCTGCAAAATCTCTCTTCTCCACCGTCCCCTTCCGCGCCCAGATTGATCAAATCCCTAATTCGCCGCCAACCCTCGAATCGCCCCTCGTCTCGTCTCTTTCCCCACCATTCCCCACCTCTGTGCCGGACGATGACGACGGTCGCACTTCACCACCGCACCGGAGCTACCTCATCTACACCCTCGTCCACCGCACCGGGTGGTCCACCGACAACGTCGGCCGCCGCAACCGACGTGTCTCACAGACACCGAGTTCCACCGCATCAGGTGCGCTTCACCGACGCCGTCTCCCAGCTCACAGGGGCTACTTCACCGAGCACATCATCGCACCTCCGCCCCCCGAGGCCGTTGGGGCTTCACCAACGGTCTCGTCCACCGCATCGTAGCGCTCCGCTGCCACAAAAGATCTGCATCCGTGCGCGGCCAGCCAACGCCAGCGCATCACCCTCAACGGCTCTGAAGTGACCCGCACTCTAGCAAGGCGAGCATGCCCAAACGCCGGCCCAAACTAGGTATCCACACATCACTCCCTTGTGCACTGTTCCGACGATGTTTGGATATCCTTTCACTTCTCTCTTAGCTTACACGCCTATGCAACTCTGACCTTAACTCTTATTTCTTCTAGAGATATCATCTGAAACAAGCAAATCCATATTTTAGCGAAGCATGACGGCGCTACGGGATCTGGTACACATCCTGCACACCTGTATAACCTTGTAAGTATTTGTCCTCCGATACAACATCAAGGTTGATTCCTCTTATTTGATCAACCATTCGCCGTGTCAAAAATGCAGAGGGGGATGCAAGGAGCACAAGGCCTGCACATCCAAGCAAGTGGTAACATCCCAAGTGCAAGTAGAGCTGCAGTGAGCCTGTACAACGAGCTAGCGTAAGTCCCTGCATTTCATTTAATTCGTACTGGCATTCATGTATGATTTTTGTGCAGTGGCTGATCCACGAATTCAAGTTACCAGGGGCGAACATTTAACTTAAAAAATACGAAGGCACTTGCACTCCGGAAATCAACATAACTTGAGAAATGTGAAGCTACATGCACTTTGAAAACCAGCTAATGATCCAAAGTAGTTCAGATTATAAACACTAAATGATGCAAGCACCAAAAAACACAAAATGCAACATGGTGTACAAGGACTACAAACATGGTCTGTACCTGCTTGAATTATTCGTTCTCTGGCTGAAAATATCAAAGTGTAATTGCACGTATAACCAGTGCGCAAACTGCATATCAATATATCTATCCTGCACAAGTATGACAATAGTTTCAAACAACAGATTAGAAAAGTATTTATGCTATGTTGTCATGATACGGGGACTTTCTGGTAGATGGCCTCGACGTTTCCTCAAGCTATGAAAATGCACTATAATTTGCTTGTCATCAATGCCTGCAAATCTCTATCTCTCTCAACATAGTAGATCATCATTAGACACTAAATCCTTCAATGAGCTTGCAAAATGCTTGCATTAGATCCCTCATTAGACACTATATGTTCATCACTAGGAGCATGTAAAATGTTTGCATCAAATCCTACATTAGCAGTCTTTTCATTAGACACTTTAGGCTCAAGAACAACATGAGCTTGTATGTTTGCACCGGAAACTTGATTAGATACATCAGATTCAGTCAGTTCAGTATTGATTGGGGGAGTTATAAAATAAGTAGAAATTGGTTTCATTTTCTCATAGATCCCCTACATAAAGCAGTTTTACAACACCGTCAGGTTTAACTATTGGCCAGAAATTGAAGAGTTGAATTAGATATAATCAGGGATGTGATGTACCTGCTTGTTGCGCATGCTACTCTTGCAAGCTGCGACTGTCCGTTTGTGCAAGCTCGATGCCATGCCCGTGCTGCCGCCGCTGCCTCCCATGCAGGCTACACCCAGGGTTGGATCTTCATCTTCTTGTCCTTCCGTTCGCTTGAAGCCCGGCGACCGCCCTCCAACGAGGGCGCGAGGAAGTGCTATGTCGGTCTGTCCAGCGGCGGCTAGGTTAGGAGCGAACCAGACTGGAGGCTGGAGCGAATGATTTGGGATTTTTCCTTGTGTCGATCGATATGGGAGGCGCTTGTTTGGGCCGCGAGCCTGCTATAGGGCATGCCTTGCACTTATGTTATTGGCCCATCCAAATTGAAACATTTTTGTTCATTTTTTACATTGCCTGCTCGTGCCTTGGGACGAACAAAACTAGCATGGGCCAACCTGGACGACTCAAACTAGGTGCACACTTTCCAGCCACCTGAGGCGGCCGCGCATACCAGCCCCTATGGTGGCATTGCCCCTTTTTGCGTGTATGATTGGATAGTGAAAAATATTCCAGTGGTGCTTTTGATTTACCCATAGAATGGTTGAATTGCTTGTTTCTTTTCATCCTATTGTAGATTTCTTAGATCTCGATATGCCAAAAGTAATCGCATGAAATATTAAGTAAAAGCCAATGTGATGTGTTTGGCTACAACTACTCTGACTACACGTCCTCATATAACATATCAAGGACACACCATCTTACCAGATTAACCATTTGACTTACCCATGCAGTGTGGGAAGAAAGAAGTATTGGGACTGCGTATCCAAGCAATTGATGCCATGGACTCCTTCATACAACCTTGTAAGAGAAAAAGAAGTTGCAATGTGCCTGTACAAAGAACTAGCATAAGTTCAGTTACCTGCTTCTCGGAATTTTAGGTAGCCACTTATTGCAAAAAATTTCAATTATGTTGCTTGGCTTAATTTAGTTTGCTACCGATTACATAATGGCACAGCCTATTAATCATATTGTAGACTACGCCTATCTATGTGTTTGATACTTACTGTTAAGAATTACCTGTTTCCCTTAATTTAAATATCTACTTGTTTGTTTAACTGCTTTGCTGCTGCAACATCGGGTTACAATGATGTTAATAACTACTTTTCAGCATCCAATTGAAACTCTTTAATTCCTTGTTTGTTTAACTGGTTTGCTGTTATAACTCCCAGTTGAGATGTTTTGCTAACTTCAAATTTTCTGAATGCAATCGGAACTTTAATGGCAAAACAGGTTAGCCCAAGATCAAAGAGCGAGGTCCCCGTGGACGTTGCATCATCCCACAGAAGTGGCACCAGCCCAATCGTGCATTATGAATTGCCAACTACTGATGCTCTAGAGGCTAAACTAGTGGTAGAAAGAGATTCTGCTTCTGCACTTAGAGATGAAGTTGACATGTTGAGGAAGCAAACAGCACAATCACAAGAAGTACTCAAGACAACCATTAAATATTTGGTGGATTTCAAAATGAAGCAAGCTGAGACTGACCAGATTATTAAGGTCCTGAAGGAAAAAAGGAAATTAAATTCGTACTTGGTAAATCATAGGTGAAATGTTCTTTCCATAGTTGAATAACCTTTGTGTTGTCCGTTCATGTAATCAATCAAACCATTTGTTTTAGAGATCATGTAATAATTGTTTTTTTGTTTTTTTGTTTGTAATTTTATTTGAGCACAAGTCTGTATTAATTGATAAGACTCGGAGACATTTCATTTGGATTGCTGTGCCAGACCTACAAATATGCCAATCGGGCTGAATGTGCATTCAGCAATAGTAGTATAGATGGACCATAAGTGGCACGCATCAGAAAGGGCCAAGATGCTGGCTAAAAAAAGGATGTTTTTGTAGCCAAAAAAAGCACAGCTGCCTGGCTTATGTATGTTAGTTGATATTATTGATCCATATACTCTATAAGTGTTTATATGTCTATTAGTTCCGTACATTCTTTGTTGATTGACTCGGTATTTGAATCTTGATACATCGCTTGTGTACATATCTAAATGGGAGTACACATTATGCTGAGTGTGACATTTGAGTTGGACATGAAGTGTTCCAAATATTTGAATTCACCTTAAACTGGATTCTAGTTTTTGAATTTGACCATCGACATTTATAAACCATATTCATATATGACAGTGGAATACATCTTTTTCGTCCTTTTGAAGATATATAAAAACACATAGAATGATTTATAAAGATTCATATAGGAATACAAAATGGATTTGAATTTAGTTGTCAGGGTAAACGTGGATGCTTATTGTCCCAAAATTCGAAAGAAACAGCAAAATGTCCACTCCCACATCGGCTGCCCAAAGCCAAGTGTTTGGGAGATGGAAATTACTGTCTACCCATTACACGGACAATCCATCGGCCCGATTTCCACTGCTCTAAATAGGGGTAGGTTAGTAACTTCAATTAGACGTGACACGACCGCCTCTGAGCCCATTCCGACACGGTGGGCGTCAAACATGGGCGGCAAAACTCATTTGATTCAAGCTCGTCCGAAAGACCTCTGTTTCTCCCTCCATTCCCCATTCATACACGGTGGGCGGCAAAACACCCTTTCCTCGTCCGAAATAGATGTAGGTTAATATTTTAAATAGGGGCAGATGTGTAACTTCCATCAGACGTGACACAACCGCCCTACCTGTCAGCCCCGTTCATACACCGTGGGCGGCAAAACACCCTCTCCTCGCCCGAAATCGATGTAGGCTAATATTTTAAATAGGGGCAGATGTGTAACTTCCATCAGACGTGACACAACCGCCCTACCTGTCAGCACCATTCATACACCGTGGGTGGCAAAACACCCTCTCCTCACCTGAAATAGTTACCGACAAATATTTGGGAGATGCGAGATTACCGTCCTATCCCCAACCGACGAGACGTCCAAATTTGAAACGGGGGATAAGTTCGTAACTTTCCCATATTTCAGACAGGCGCGTCCCAAAAACATGGTTCCCCTTACCTCTCCCTCCATTTTCCCATTCATACACCGTCCGTGCTAGAACACCCCATTCCCACACCAGCCTTCATCCGCCACCCCATCCATCGCCGCCGTCCTCCACCACATCCATCGCCACCGTCCTCCACCATGCCGGAGCGCCTACCAAGACCGCGTCGTCCACTGCTAGAGATGGACGTTTCTCATCCACAGCGACGGACCAATAGCCTTGCATCGCGTCCTCTCGCTTCATCAGCGCCGTCGTCCTCTTTGCCGGGGCCGCTCACACGACCTTCTCTTCCACCGCAACGGGACTTATCCCCCGATGCACCCATCTACCGTTGCAGATCTGCTTCAACGCCACTGACAGCCATCGCACCCCTGATGCCTACACGACGCCGCAAGAGAGGTGGTACTTCATATCTCCTCAACTTTTTGATCTCAACCAGAAAATAGATCTTAACTTGGTTACTCTACTTTCTTTTCAGCTGTTAGAATTTAGTTCTTAGTTCGAAGCAAACAATGTATGCTAAATATCATTTCTCCGGTTTGTAGCTTCAAATCTACCATGGCACAGCCATAATACGGTTTAATTGATCATGCTTAGGGTTTAATAGAAATCAAAGGGGAAACCCTCTTTTGCTAAAAAAATATATGCTTAGAGTTTCCCCCTTTTATGATCACTATACGATCAGAATACATGCTTCATGTCATAATAACACTGCTCCACCCATCAAGCTAAACAAGCTTAGTTGTTCAAATACGAATCTGATATTATTAAAACAGAGTTGTTTAATTGGTCAGCTAAATGTTCCTAAATTAGTTTCGAAAATGCATGTTCGCCGCTCGGGTGTGTATCTCTGTGTGTGGTCTGGTCAGAACGGTTGGGGAGGTGAACTTTGCATATGCAGGGGTTTATAGGGGGACACTCTCCGAGTTGAAATCGTAATGCATTCCATAGATAATCTGACTACTTTTTATGTTTTCATGAATCTCAGATTCTGAACAGCATCATAATGATTATGAGCTTGCGTGCATGAAAAGAATAAAGCAGAACAATGCCATGGCTGTCAAACTTGGCATTAAGGGACTGAAATCAAGTCTGGATGCAATGCAATGCAAACACTCTCCACCTACAGATTCATGATCAGAATATGATCCTAATAGTGATTCTGAGCTAGAGGGAGACCTAAGTCAATGTAGCTTCCTAGTGGAGGAGTTAGAGGAAGATGGCCTATCTTATTCACCCATCAAGGTACTTGCTCAAACTTTCCAAGATTACATTGCTCGCACATATCTTGCAACTGATGCTTTGCATTGCTTCTACTTTGTTGAACTGCCATTAGCTTAGTTTACACATCGTGTATGTGAATACGCCTTGCCTATCCATTTTCAATACATATTCCATCTGTCATCATACCATATTTATCCATTCAAATGTTGTTCTTGTGTATCATACATTCAAAAGGAAGAGGGTGATTGCTGATCGTGGAGGAGCACAAGCAAAGTATTTGGAAAAGGTAGTGGCACCTGATAAATCAAATAGCCCATTAGGTGTAGTTACAATATCACCTGACCCACAAAATACGCCAACTCTAGCATACTCTAGCCCTACTACACTGGTCATTTCTGATGCCCCAACTCAGCAGACCCCAACTGCAGCAAATAGTATGATTATGCCAGTTGACATAGCACCAGCTGTACGACGCAAAACCCCCATTCCAGCAAAGAGTACACCAAATCCAGTTGCTAAATCCCTTTTCGAACCAGAGAGAGCCCCAGTTGCAGCAAATAGGACCCATGTTCCATTTCTTCCCAGTTTAGAAGATGAAGCTTATGTTGTTGTCAGAAACTTTGTGTGCATCTTTCCTTCATGGAAGGATTATACCGCAGACACAGAACAATTTCCAGTCTTCCTTCGCAACTTATGCGTAAGTAATGTACTAATGTTATTCATGATCATTACCGCATATGTTTCTGCTGACAGAAGACACAAGATTTCATTCTTTTAAATAGGCGAGGCGCAAACTGGATTGTGATGATGAGCAAGGGTTGGTTGCGCTTTTCAAGCACTCGTTGATGAAGTATCGTTCCTACCTGAGGCAAGCACACTTCGATGGCAAGCCTCTGAACGAAATTTTTGTAAAGTCTCCGGTGCTACATTTATCCGACGGTGACTGGAATAATCTTGTTACACATTGGTCTCGGCTGCAGCGTAAGGTACTGTCTATGATATCACACCACAATTTGAACTACATTTCTCCATTTGCCTTAATGTCTCACTTGTACAAAAACTGTTAGCAGAAGAACATTCGTTCTCAAGGGACCACATAATCTCGCAACTATACTGCACACTGCATTGCTCTTGTGAGTACCTCTTGCCCTGTATGACCATACTTACTTTCATAGCTGTTTGATTATGTAGCATCACTGCACATGTTAGCCTCGTAATCGTCCATTTGGTGGACATTATAAGATCCGTATGGACTCTTACATAAATTTAGAATCAACCCAATGCTTTTGAAGAGGTTTAGCTCTACAGTCCTCTTGTAAGGGCTGAACGTGGTCTATCACTGTAATTACATTAACAGCTACTCCCTCCGTCCCATAATATAAGAACGTTTTGTACAGTACACCAGTGTTCAAAACACTCTTGTATTATGGGAAGAGGGATTGGTTCATTTTTTAGCATTCTGCATCTTATCTCCCTCGCCCACCATTTACTAAAAAAGATCAGATCTATATTTAATCATACCAACAAGTAGAATACACAGACAATGCCAGTGCAGAAGTGTAGCCCATTGCTCTTGTCAGTACATTTTGTCCTGTAACGCTTGTACTTCCAGGGATTGGTAGTTGATTATGTAGCATCAATCTGCATCTTATCTTCATTATCCTCTATCCCTTCCAGTATTATCATATCTATAATTACTCTTTACAAAATGTAGAGTACAGGCAATGCTTATGAAGAAGATTTTGTGCTGAAATTCTTGAGTTATCCTTCCCTTGCCATGGAGAAGGGCATTATAAAGCCGGTGTTAACTGTTCATGTAAGTCAGTCCTTCTAAAGCCTTTATCCTCAACTGCTGTTTAATTTGCTCATACTCCCTATCGTTTACTGCTGTTTAGTTTGCCGTTTCTACCAAAATGCATGTTCGTAAGAACCGTAAGTTCTAAGTTTTACTTGTAAAACCAAATTCCTTATTCATACCATGCACATTACTTAATAATCCCTATATGTATGCTTGTTTTTATGGATCTATAATCCAGTGTGTGGTGAAGCAGCCCACGTTTGCACCTTGTCATCTCCTGTTTTATCTTACTGATGTGGCTGATGATATGAACAACATGCCATGCACATTATCCAAAATAGATACAATGATTTTCTTTGCCCTTCATCTATGCTTGTTATGTTGACATGGTAATCCAGTAGTGCGGTGAAGCTCCTCGCATTATGAACAATGCCAAATTATGCTATTGATATTTTGAACATACACTTTATTTTATAATTTGAAATTGGATAGAATTGACAGAATAGTTATCATGTTTGTTTATACACGTGCAAAACCTGTCATCCCTCTGCTTTGTTTCAGGGTGATATGCCTGATGGCATGCACAAGTCTGCTGAAGGCTGTGAGATAAACCCAACATATATTGCAGCAAAGAAGGCAAAACATCTTGAAGATAGCGAGACAACCCCAAAGTCTTGTCTTGATGCAGTGTTCAAGTTACTTGAGACTAACAGTCACACAAGCTCACAGAATTCATTGTCTGAATCAGTTCGACTTCTTCAGTCCCAAGTTCTAGCAGAAAGGCATTCTGCAACTCAACTTCGACTTGAAGTCCTATCTCTAAGAAAGATTGCGGAGAACACCAATGAGAACCTCATCGCTAAATAGCTACACCTGGAAGCTATGACCGACATGCTAGGCCGGTCTCACAGCCTTGCTCAGCAGCTTGCGCAGCAGTTCCCCCGCAAGGCTAACCTTTCTTGAACTGTCTTGGAAGTGGTCTCGGTTCAGTATTATTTTGTTACGCTGCAATGGTGCCCAGTTTTTGTAATCTGCTTCTTCGTTGCGCTTTATGATCACTGGTGGCGAACTTTGATGCCTTAAATCCTTTATTGTGTAGTGCAGGTTTATTCTTAGTTACTATGCCGTAATTTCTTTATTGTATAGAGTAGGTTTGTTCTTAATTCCTACTAGTTATGCAGCAGCCCGAAATGAAACCCGGCCCATGATTGTGCGAATCAAATCACATGCTTTTAACAGGCCAAAATTTTCTAGGTCCTTGTTTGGCCCAATCAGATATTGGCTGCGAGCAGGCCGGATGCAAACCGGGCCGTAGTTAGGCCCAACTATATGACGGGCTTTTAACAGGCCAAAATTAATATAGGGCCGAAATGTTAAACGGGCCCTTAACAGGCCAAAACTAATATTAGGCCGAATTACTAAGTGGGCCTTTAGCAAGTGGGCCCAAAAGCATAGTGTCCAGTTGACGGGCCGAATCTGATATGGGCCATAATTGAGCCCAAAGCCTCTTAAAGGGCCGGACCTGATCTGGGCCGTAATTTGGCCCAGAACGTGGTAGGCTTTTAACGGGCCGGATCTCATATGTGCCACTATTAGGCCCAGAGCGTGGCAGGCCATTAATGGACCATATCAAATATGGGCCGACATTTGGCCCAAAACATAGCAGCTAGTTAATGGGCCGGCCTACTAGGGTCCTCAAAATCTTGTGGGCCTACAGCTGGGCCGGCCCATTAATGTCGGCGAAATCTCGTGGGCCTTTAGCTGGGCCGACCCATTATGACCCGCAAGAATCGTGTGGGCCTTCACCTGGGCCGGCCCATTATGGCACACAAAAATCTTGCGGGCCTTTACCTGGGCCGGCCCATTATGGCCCACAAAATCTTGTGGGCCTTTAGCTGGGCCAGCCCATTATGGTCTGCAAAATATCGTGGGCCTTTAGTTGGGTTGGCCCATTATGGTCCGCAAAATCTTGTGGGCCTTTAGTTGGGCCGGCCCATTTAAACTTGTTGGGTCGTGCCACGTGTCGACGTATCATAGCCGCCTTCTGTCCAGTGAGTGGATGACATCTATCCCGACGATGAGCCGACACGTGTTTCCTCTAGCCAATGATGATTTTACATGTGGAAAATCCCCATTGGTCGGGGCTGTTAGAGGGTTATCGGATCCAAAACCCGACCCGATAACTTAACGGTGTTTCGTTACGGTGGATGCCACGTGTCAGTCACCCTTGACGAAAGCACTTCTATGACGCGCAATTTATCGTCATGGAAGTGGACACTTCTGTGATGATAATTTTGGTAATGTCATGGAACACTTCTACGACAACATAGGTATGACTATCTTGATTCTGTCATAAATTTGTCATGGATGTACATGCATGACAAAAAAGCGACCTACTGTGACAAACACGTATCATCATGGAAGTGTATTTTTTTGTAGTGATCGAGACTTAGAGTCATCTAGATCGGTGTAAAAAGCTTGGATCGACGCAACTCTTTATGACGAACTCTTTTATCACCTCCATAACCGAGAAATATTTCCTTAGTCCTCTAAGGATAATTTTGACCGCTGTCCAGTGATCTACTCCTAGATCACCATTGTACTCCCTTGCCAAAATCATGCTAAGGTATACAATAGGTCTGGTTACACAACATAGCATACTTTATAGAACCTTGTTGACACACGAACACGTCACATGTACCCTTGACGCCGGGGGTGATGTACCGCAGCTCACGTCGAAGGAGGCCCGATCGACAGCATGATATGCAAGACAGTCGGCGGGCCCTTTTGCAGACCCGAAACCCCGCGCACCCGGGAGGGACCCCATCAGGAATTGCGGCGGCTATGGGTTGCCCTAGGTTGATTCGCTCGCCCCTAGAGCCTCGGTACTCGCAGCTCTCAAGCTCGAGGAATAGCGAAGAACGAGAGAGAAAAATGGTGGGGAGATAAAACGTAGATGAAAAAGTAGTATATTGATTTGTTCGATTGTGTGTTGTTTAGTCGTCCGTCACCCCTTAGGTATATAAGAGGCGGCTGGACTTCCCATGCAAGAAAAATGCTTGGATTCACATCCAAAACCCTAGTAAAATTCGGATTGGTTTTATCCGAACTTTCCAAAACTGTTCGGTTTAAACTGATTGTACCTTGCGGGTCTTTTTTGTGGTGGTAAACGACCTCGGATGGAAACGAGTCCAAAAGCAATCTTGACTGTTTCAACGAGACGAACATCTTTCATGTTGAACGTTTTTCATCAGAGGTCATTTCGAGGGTCAAATCGCTCGCGCAAAACAACTAATTATTCACGCAGCTCATCAGATACCCACATGTGTCTTGTTCCGGGCGTCATATTTTGCTCGCTGGAGGGTCTCGCTGTGCAGGCTCTAACTTTCGCATACGACCTCGGATTTGGACGATCTTTATATCAAAATCAATTGTTTTGACGATATGCACAACTTCCGTGTAGAACACTTTTCCATCCAAGATCATCCGAATAACCTTTTGAGCCCATCTCCAACTTCTCGTCGGATTGACTATCACAGCCTCCACCCCGACAAGCTTTCAGATCGGCAAGGTTTCACCCCAGCAAGGTTTCTACCCCGGCAAGGGTTTCTTCCTGGCAAGGTTTCTCCCCCGACAAGATTTCACACCGGCAAGCTTCCACACTGGCGAGCTTTCTGCGCCGGCAAGCTCTCCACGCCGGCAAGCCTTCACACTGGCAACAAGGTTTTCATTCAGCCAGTAAAGGCCAAATAACTCACGTGACCCATCAGACACCAACTAGGTGGGTGTCTGGTCCCTCGCATCACTTTCTCACTCAGGGCCGGCCTGCGAAGTGTTCCCTCTAACTTTTTCATACGAACCCGGATTCTTGACCATGCCAAAATCTGGTGTCAACACATGCCCCCCTGTTTTTCGGCAAAGCTTGTGTGCCGAAAAAATAACTTGTACTGTGTTTGTTCTAAGGATGATGTCAACATTCCATCGGCCATTTATTTTTCTTAGGGCGATAATTATGTCTCGGCCATTGCCTATTTAGGATTCTTGCCACACACTCGGGTGGTATTTCTTCAAGTATTTGCCATTGAGAGCTCGAGGTAACAATGCCCCTTGTATGGATTCCACCAAATATGAATTTTTGGGAACTACACTTTCGATCCTAAATGGACCTTCCCAACTTGGAGAACACTTCCTGAATTTTCTATCTTTTGAACCAATTGGTAGAATCACTTTCCAGACGAGATCGCCAACTTGAAAATTCTTCAACTTGACTTTCTTATTGTAAGCTCTTGCCACCCTCAACTTGTCTCTCTCTATGGCCTTCAAAGCAGCCAAACGTTTATCGGCAACTTCATCAATGTTGTCCTTCATTAAATTATAAAAGTCTACTGCCGATAAATCATTTTGCTTGGCTATTCTTAAAGCATTCAAATTTACTTCCACCAGTAAAACAACCTCTTGACCATATACTAGCTCATATGGAGTCACCTTCGTAGCACCATGCCTTGAGATCCTATGTGCCCACAAAGCCTTAGACAACAACTCTTGCCATATCCTTGGATTATCCTCAATCTTCTTCTTGATGAGTTTGATTAAAGTGTTATTGCTAGACTCAGCTTGTCCATTGGCTTGGGCATAATATGGAGAGGAATTGAGCAACTTTATGTTATAAGATTCGGCAAATTCTCTGACTTGGTGTGACATAAAAGATGAGCCTTGATCTGTAGTTAATGTTTGAGGAATGCAGAATCTATGAATAATGTTCTCGGTTATGAATTTAATTACCTCCACATGTGTCATGTTCTTGAGAGGTACTGCTTTAGACCATTTAGTGAAATAATCGGTTGCCACCAATACGAACCAATGCCCCTTTGAGGAAGACAGATGAATTTGTCCAATAAAGTCTAAACCCCATCCTCTGAAAGGCCACTAAGGGAGTCTTGGATTAGGGGGTGTCCGGATGGCCGGACTATCCCTTCAGCCGGACTCTTGGACTATGAAGATACAAGATTGAAGACTTCGTCCCGTGTCCGGGAGGGACTTTCCTTGGCGTGGAAGGCAAGCTTGGCGATACGGATATGTGGATCTCCTACCATTGTAACCGACTTTGTGTAACCCTAACCCTCTCCGGTGTCTATATAAACCGGAGGGTTTTAGTCCGTAGGACAACATATAGAACAACAACCATACCATAGGCTAGCTTCTAGGGTTTAGCCTCTTCGATCTCGTGGTAGATCTACTCTTGTACTACCCATATCATCAATATTAATCAAGCAGGACGTAGGGTTTTACCTCCATCAAGAGGGCCCGAACCTGGGTAAAACTTCGTGTCCCTTGCCTCCTGTTACCATCCAGCCTAGACACACAGTTCGGGACCCCCTACCCAAGATCCGCCGGTTTTGACACCGACATTGGTGCTTTCATTGAGAGTTCCTCTGTGTCGTCGCCGTTAGGCTTGATGGCTCCTACGATCATCAATAGCGATGCAGTCCAGGGTGAGACCTTCCTCCCGGACAGATCTTCGTCTTCGGCGGCTTCACACTGCGGGCCAATTCACTTGGCCATCTGGAGTAGATCGAAAGCTATGCCCCTGGCCGTCAGGTCAGATTTGGAAGTTTAAACTACACGGCTGACATCCGCGGGGACTTGATCTTCGACGGATTCGAGCCACTGCCGAGCGCGCCGCACTGTCACAACGAGCATGATCTAGCTCTGCCGCCGAACAGTGCCCTGGAGGCCACACCCGCATTGGCTTCGACCCTTAATTCGGAGCCAACGGCGTCGATCGAGGATGGGTGGTTGGACGCCGCCTTGAGGGCTGCAATCCCAACGGCGATCGAGCCGAACACCAGCCCCGCACTCCGCGAGACTCGTGACTCCAAGGAGCCGAACTCCTCTCCGGACTCTGAACCCTCTGTGCCCCAGCCGATCGAATCCGATTGGGCACCGATCATGGAGTTTACTGCCGCGGACATCTTTCAGCACTCTCCTTTCGGCGATATTCTGAAGACACTAAAGTCTCTCTCTTTATCAGGAGAGCCCTGGCTGGACTACAGTCAGCAAGGTTGGGATACGAAAGATGAAGAAATTCAAAGCCCACCCACCACCCACTTTGTAGCCACTGTCGACGATTTAACCGACATGCTCGACTTTGACTCCGAAGACATCGACGGTATGGACGCCGATGCAGGAGACGATGAAGAACCAGTGCTTATTGGGCCCTGGAAAGCCGCCTTGTCATATGACATATACATGGTGGACACCCCAAAAGAAGGAGATGGCGATGGAACAGCGGAGGATGACCCCTCCAAGAAACAGCCTAAGCGCCGGCGTCAGCGGCGCCGCTTAAAATCCCGCCAAAGCAAATACGGTGATTCCAGCACGGGAGATAATAATACTCCGGAGAGTGCCGAAGAAAACCACCTCCAACAAGATTCAGCACATGAGGATGGAGAAGCCAGCCGACATGAGAGAGCGGCAGACAGAGAGGTCGAGGACGATAATTGTATGCCTCCCTCCGAAGACGAGGCAAGCCTCGACGACGACGAATTCATCGTGCCAGAGGATCCCATCGAGCAAGAGCGTTTTCAACGCAGGCTTATGGCCACGGCAAGAAGCCTCAAGAAAAAACAGCAACAACTTAGAGCTGATCAAGATTTGCTAGTCGACAGGTGGACTGAAGTCCTTGCGGCCGAAGAGCATAAACTCGAACGCCCCTCCAAGAGCTACCCAAAGCGTAGGGTGCTACCCCGATTAGAGGGGGAAGCACTTAAACCTACATCACCAGCACTTGATATGGCTGACCGGCCACCTCGTGGCCGCGACAGAGAGGCCTCTCGGCCCTCCACTCAAGCCACACCCCGTACCAAGGCACAGGAAAATGCGCCAGACCTGCGAGATATGTTGGAGGACAAAGCAAGGCAAACAAGATCGATCTACGGATCGCGTGGGCGCCCCACGACTCGAGACGGTAACCGTCACGCCGGACACAAATTGTAACGCCCCAGATATAACTTTCCATATTTGTATCCAACTCTTGCCGTCTCCGGCGCTAAGTTATATTTATTTCTCGGGTTCGGGTCTTTGTCTCCGTGTGTGTTTTTATTTTCCGTGCATCTCTTATCATGTCATCTCGTGCATTGCATTTGCATACATGTTCATCTCATGCATTCGAGCATTTTCCCCGTTGTCCGTTTTGCATTCCGGCGCTTCGTTCTCCTCCGGTGGTCATTTCTACCTTTATTTCATGTGTGGGGATTAAACCTTTCTGGATTGGACCGAGACTTGTCATGCGGCCTTGGTTTACTACCGGTAGACCGCCTGTCAAGTTTCGGGTCATTTGGACTTCGTTTGATACTCCAACGGTTAACCGAGGGACCGAAAAGGCCTCGTGTGTGTTGCAGCCCAACTCCCCCCAAATTTGGCCCCAAACCCACCTAACTCTACTCCATGTCCTAGAGCGTTCGATCACGATCGCGTGGGCGAAAACCGCACCTCATTTGGACTCTCCTAGCTCCACTTATGCCTATATATACACCCCCCATTCCAAATCTTAGATTTCTCCCCGTCCTCCTCCAAAAAAAAAAACTTCAAAACCTCCGCCGCCGACGGACGTGTCCGCCCCGGCCGGACAGCGTCCGCCGCCGCCGCCTACCCACTCGCGTGCCGCCACGTGGACCGAGGTCCACTTCGCCGCCGGCCCGGGAGGCCCAGGAGGGGCCCCCGAGGCCCATCGCCGTGCCTCGCCGCTCGGGTGCAGGCGCCGCCCGAGGCCGCCCAGCTCCGCCGCCCGCCGTCCCGCCTTCGCTGTCCAGCCTCGCCGCCGGCGCCGACTCCGGCCGCCGTTGCCCGCTCCGCCCAGGTGCCGGTCGCCGGCCTCCTCGCGCCGCCCCACGCCGGCCAACTCCCCGGCAGAGGACGCCGGATCCGGCCACTCCGGCCTCCTCTCCCTCCACGCCGGCGACTCCTCCAGCGAGCTTCAAATCCGGTGGTGAACAGTGCCGCCGCCACCTCGGTTCCCGTGCCCGATCTGGATCTCAGATCCGAAATTCTAGGGTTGACTTTTTCCCTCTCCCCCTAAATTTTTATGCGATGTTTGACTGCTTGTATTTCCGCAACCGTAGCTCCGTTTTGGGCATATAATATATCAAAATCTTCGCTTCGACATGTACATCATTTCATTCCATTGCATCATTTGCATTTGAGTTCATCTTGATGCCCAAAATGCTGTTAGAAGGAGGCTTCGTGAGTTAAATTGCAGATCCGTTAGTTCATCATGCACTTTTGTCATTTTTTCCATGTTTAATTCGTGCATGATATGCCTGTGCCCCTTTGGGATGGATTGTTAAGCATTTTGTCTTCTTTCCAGAGGTGCCACCCATGTATTTTTAGGATGTGTGTGTTGTCTTGTGCAAGCTTGCGAAGAGAGGTACCTGAGATTGCAGATTTCAGGGACTTAGTGATTTTCACTAAGTCTGGGATATTTTAGTTCATGATGCTATATGTCCAGCTTTTTTCCTAGTGATCCGTGCCTCTTTTGAGGATGACCAGTAAGGGAGTTTTGGTATTTATGTTATGCTCTACCTATCCATGTCTTTGTTTGCATATGTGAAGTGCTCTAGGTTGACTCAATCGAGCTCAACTTTTGCTTCGTTGTTAATCTGGGCAGATCGTCAACTTGTTTGCGATTTTGCCGATGCTACCGTTAGTGTTCCATGCATGCTATGCCTTTGTTCTTGCCATGTCTAACTTGTATATTGTGTCTTATTTATGGATATATGCTTGCCTTGCCATGACTTGCACCGTAGTGAGTGCATCGAGCTCGTTTACATGCCTTCGTGAGTTATATTTCAGCATGTCTCAGTTTTCACTGTCTGAAAACTGATTGTGTTCGAGCTATGTTCGTGAGCTCGGTAGAGTATTTTGTGAACCCTTTTGGCCCCAGGTCACTTTGGGTGTTTTGTTAATCTTGTTGAGTAGCTCCATGCCATGTTCTTACTTGTCATGTTCAGGTCATGTATCATATTGTTTTGCTGCTCCGAAGAGAGCATCGTCATCTGAAATTTCAGGCTAGTGTTAATTTCACTAAGTCTGGAATCTGTTTTGCATATTCATTTTTGCCATGCTTGTTTGAACCCCGTAATGGATGAATTTGCCTATGGCTCAGTGCTAGTGTTTTGTTAACCATCTTGTGTACATCACTGCCATGTATTTTTTTTCATGTTTGGTGGCTGTAGCATGTTCATTTCGTTGCATTTAGATGCCTACTTGCTGTAAATCGCAGACCGGTGTCATATCTTAAAACGCTCGCCATTTCCAAACCGTAGCTCCGATTCCTATGATCTTTATATCGTTTTCAAGAGATTTCATCCCCTCTATCCAGTGGCACACTTGGTTTTCCATGTTGAGGCCAGGTTCATGCATTTCCTGTCATATCTTGCATTTTGCATCCCGCATCGCATCCCGCATAGCATATCATCATTTCATCATATTGCTTGGTCTTGCACGTGGTTGATTGTATCCTTGTGCTTGTTTGTCTTGTTGGGTAGAGCCGGGAGACGAGTTCGCTACCGAGGAGCCCGTTGAGTTTGCTTGTGAGGATCCAGTCAACTTTGACAACTGTGCAGGCAAGATGATCATACCCTCAAAATCACTACTATCTTTGCTATGCTAGTTTGCTCGCTCTTTTGCTTTGCCACTGCTACGATGCCTACCACTTGCTTGTCAGCCTCCCTATTGCATGATTGAACCTCTAACCAACCATTGTCCTAGCAAACCGTTGATTGGCTATGTTACCGCTTTGCTCAGCCCTTCTTATAGCGTTGTTAGTTGCAGGTGAAGTTTGGAGCCGTTCCTTGTTGGAACATTTATTTACTTGTTGGGATATCATTATATTGCTATGTTATCTTAATGCATCTATATACTTGGTAAAGGGTGGAAGGCTCGGCCTCTCGCCAAGTGTTTTGTTCCACTCTTGCCACCCTAGTTTTTCCGTCATATCGGTGTTATGTTCCCGGATTTTGCGTTCCTCACGCGGTTGGGTTATAATGGGAACCCCTTGATATTTCGCCTTGATTAAAGCTTTTCCAGCAATGCCCAACCTTGGTTTTACCATTTGCCACCTAGCCTTTTCTTTCCCTTGGGTTCTGCAGACTCAAGGGTCATCTTATTTTAACCCCCCCGGGCCAGTGCTCCTCTGAGTGTTGGTCCAAACCGTCAGCCGCCGGTGGCTACCAGGGGCAACTCTGGGCTGGCCTACCGGAAGTTTAGACAATCTGAGTGTGCCCTGAGAAAGAGATATGTGCAGCTCCTATCGGGATTTGTCGGCACATTCGGGCGGTGTTGCTGGTCTTGTTTTAACCTGTCGAAGTGTCTTGAGTTACCGAGATACCGAGTCTGATCGGAACGTCTTGGGAGGAGGTTTTTTTCCATCGTTGACCGTGAGAGCTTGTCATGGGCTAAGTTGGGACTCCCCTGCAGGGATTGAACTTTCGAAAGCCGTGCCCGCGGTTATGGGCAGATGGGAATTTGTTAATGTCCGGTTGTAGATAACTTGAACCTTAATTAATTAAAATGAATCAACTGAGTGTGTTGCCGTGATGGCCTCTTCTCGGCGGAGTCCGGGAAGTGGACACGGTGTTGGAGTAATGCTTGCGCAGGTTGTTCCTTTAGCTTCTCGCTCGTGCTTCGCCTTCTCTTCTCGCCCTCTTTTGCGTATAAGTTAGCCACCATAAATGCTAGTCGCTTGCTGCAGCTCCACCTACACTTGCCTTAACCTTCCTATAAGCTTAAATAGTCTTGATCGCGTGGGTGTGAGATTGCTGAGTCCCCGTGGCTCACAGATACTACAACTCCAGATGCAGGTCCAGGTGATTCCGCTCCAGGTGACGAGTACAAGCTCAAGTGGGAGTTCGACGAGGACTCTCAGCGATACTACGTGTCTTTTCCGGATGATCAGTAGTGGTGCCTAGTTGGGGTTATCGATTCAGGGCCTTGTCGCATGTTGGGGGTCTTTTCTATTTTGGCACCATAGTCGGGCCATGAGTGATTTGTATGATGGATGTTACTTATGTATCATGATGTGACGTGGCGAGTGTAAGCCAACTATGTACCTCCCCTTTATATTATTTATGTACATGGGATGTGTGATGATTTCCTGACTTGCAACATTGCTTTCAATGCGGTTATGCCTCTAAGTCGTGCCTCGACACGTGGGAGATATAGCCGCATCGAGGGCGTTATACAAATCCGGTAGGGCCGAACACAGTAGACAAAGCTCATTGGAGCTACGTCGTGATATAGCCCAGTACAGAGGCGCCGCACACCCACTATGCTTCACAGATGAAGTAATGGATCATCAAATCCCCGAGGGTTTCAAACCCGTAAACATCGAATCATACGATGGCACAACAGATCCTGCGGTATGGATCGAGGATTATCTCCTTCATATCCACATGGCCTGCGGCGATGATCTCCACGCCATCAAATACCTCCCACTCAAGCTTAAAGGACCAGCTCGACATTGGCTTAACATCTTGCCAGCAGGATCAATCAGTTGTTGGGAGGACCTGGAAGCCACATTCCTCGACAATTTCCAGGGCACTTATGTGCGACCACCAGACGCCGATGACCTAAGCCACGTAATTCAGCAGCCAGAGGAATCGGCCAGGTAATTCTGGACACGGTTCCTAACAAAGAAAAAACAAATAGTCAACTGTCCAGACACAGAGGCCCTAGCAGCCTTCAAGCACAATATCCGTGACGAGTGGCTTGCCCGGCACCTTGGATAGGAAAAGCCGAAATCTATGGCAGCACTCATGACACTCATGACCCACTTTTGCGCGGGAGAAGACAGCTGGCTTGCTCGTAGCAACAATATGACCAAGAACCCTGGTAATTCGGATACCAGGGACAGTAGTGGCAGGTCGCGTCGCAACAAGCAGAAGCGCCGCATTAACGGCGACAATGCTGAGGATACGGCAGTTAATGCCGGATTCAGAGGCTATAAATCCGGTCAGCGGAAAAAGCCATTCAAAAGAAATCCTAGGGGCCCATCCAGTTTGGACCGAATACTCGACCGCTTGTGCCAGATACATGGCACCCCCGAAAAGCCGGCCAATCACACCAACAAGGATTGTTGGGTGTTTAAGCAGGCAGGCAAGTTAAATGCCGAAAATAAAGACAAGGGGCTGCATACCGATGAAAATGAAGAGCCCCGGCCGCCGAACAACAGTGGACAGAAGGGTTTTCCCCCACAAGTGCGGACGGTGAACATGATATACGCAACCCACATCCCCAAGAGGGAGGGGAAGCGCGCGTTAAGGGACGTATACGTGGTAGAGCCAGTTGCCCCAAAGTTCAACCCATGGTCCTCCTGCCCAATCACCTTTGATAGAAGGGACCATCCCACTAGCACCCGTCATGGCGGATTCGCCGCATTGGTTCTAGACACAATTATTGACGGATTTCATCTCACTAGAGTCCTTATGGACAGCGGCAGCAGCCTGAACCTGCTTTACCAGGATACAGTGCGGAAAATGGGCATAGATCCCTCGAGGATTAAGCCCACCAAAACGACCTTTAAAGGCGTAATACCAGGTGTAGAGGGCAACTGTACAGGCTCAGTCACACTTGAAGTGGTCTTCGGATCTCCGGATAATTTCCGAAGCAAGGAGTTAATCTTCGACATAGTCCCATTCCGCAGTGGCTATCACGCACTACTCGGGTGAACCGCATTCGCCAAGTTCAATGCGGTACCGCACTACGCATACCTTAAGCTCAAGATGCTAGGCCCTCGAGGAGTAATTACGGTCAATGGAAACACCGAATGCTCCCTCCGTACGGAGGAGCACAAGGCGGCCCTTGCAGCGGAAGTACAAAGCAACCTCTCCAGGCAGTTCTCCAGTCCGGCCATTAAACGTCCGGACACTGTCAAGCGTGCCTGGAGTAACCTACAACAAGACCGCCTGGCACGTTCCGAGCAGGCGTAGCAATGTGGCCCCAACCCCAGCCCTCGCAAAAATGCGACACCAGTACTTCGCGTACATAACTACGCTCTAAAAATACCATGGGTACAGGGGAGGGGCACCATCACGGCACGCCCGAAACAGGGCTTAAACCGCACCAGGGGCTGCCAATTTTTTAATTTTCTCTTACTTTTAGGACTCCATTCTTCGGAAGGCCTGTTCGGCAGTTCAATTGCCACACAAACGATGCAAGAACCAGGGAAGCAGACAAGCCATGCCGCATTACGGAACTCCCAGGTGGTCTCTATCACGAGAAGTATACCTGTTTCACATACCATTCCGCAGCCTGCCCCTGGAACGGACATGTTAAATAGTCCAACCTTTTGCTTATCGCATTATTTGTATTGTTCTGCTTTGATCGCAGCCCTTTTTAATAAACAATGCATAGCTTTTTGTCTATTTTTGCATTACTCTTTTTTTACAAATATATGTTCCTTAACGACATGTTGCACCCGTACAATTTGGTACGGCCAAAATATGCCAGGGGCTTTAGTACCCCTCAATATGGTGTGAGAAGTCCGAACACTTTAACAAGTGCGGCACCCCGAACTTATAGCATTATATGCATCGGCTCCGAATCATGTCTTGGGTCAATAGTTGGGTTTGCCCGGCTCCTATGTTTTGGTGCCTTACGTTCCGCTATGTCGGCAAAGGTAGCACTAGGAGAACTACTGCGATTGTGCCCCAGTTGAGCTGGGTCGAGCACCTCAGTAGAGAAAGCTAAAACTGACTGTCATGATGAAGTGAGAGCTGGTCGCTGTTCGAGAGGTTTTTCGAGTCCCTAAAGACTTATGCCGCTTAGAGCGAGGAGTCGGCTCTGTCCGGCCAAGGCGTGGATAGCGCCCCGAACTCGGTCTTCCGAATACCAGGGGCTTCGCCGAAATTTAAAATTATAGAATTCTATGGCTAAGTGAGAGTGTTCACGCATTATAGTCCGATTGCCTTGTTCATTGTGCTGAGCGCCTCCCTCGAAGGACCCAAACATGGGAAAAAGAGCGCTCAGGTTTATCCCCGAACACCCCAGCACTAGCGGCACGAGGGCAGAAGCCGACGACTCGCCATCTCTCAGAATTGATAAACAACCGCACAGAAGGTAATATTTTAAATTCCAACAGCATTGCTTAGCGCATATGAACAAGTTTTCAGCGCACAGGACAAAACGAGCGAGTTTTACTCAAAAATTACATCCCTGGAACATTCATCCGCCATAAGGCGGGCACCCTTCAGAACATCCTTATAATAATTCTCGGGCTTGCAATGCTCTTTCCCCGGCGGTGGCCCATCCTTCACAAGCTTCTCAGCATCCAGCTTGCCCCAGTGCACCTTAGCACGGGCAAGGGCCCTACGGGCACCTTCAGTGCAGACGGAGCGCTTGATGACTTCGAGCCTTGGACAGGCCCCCACCAGTCGCCGCACCAGCCCAAAATAGCTCCCTGGCAGAGCCTCTCCAGTCCACAGCCAAACTATGAGGCCCTTCATGGCCTGTTCGGCCGCCTTGTGGAGCTCGACCAGTTGCTTCAGCTGGTCGCTAAGGGGCACGGGGTGTCCGGCCTCAGCATACTGAGACCAGAACACCTTCTCTGTCGAGCTGCCCTCCTCGGCTCGATAGAACGCGGCGGCATCAGACACGCTACGGGGAAGATCTGCGAATGCTCCTGGAGAGCTCCGGATTCAGGTAAGTAACAAGTAACTCACGTTTATGTGTTTGCTTTGCATAAAGAATGCCTTACCCGCCGCTATCTTTTTCACCGCTTCCAACTCCTGGAGGGTCTTCTGGGATTCGGCCTTGGCAGACTTGGCATTTTCAATAGCCACCGCGAGCTCGGACGCTCGTGTCTTTGAGTCAAGCTCCAAACTCTCATGTTTTTTCATGAGAACCTGGAGCTCTTGCCGCACCTTGCCAACCTAGGCCTCATACTTCTCCCGCTCGGTGCGCTCCGTGGCCGCCCTCTTCTCGGCCTCGAACAGCGCTTGCTTAAGGGTTGCCACCTCAGACGTGGCCCCTACAATAGCCATGATAATCCTGTCATTTTTTGCAATTGCACTTTTTTTATATATATTTAAACAAGGTATTTCTTACCATCCTTGTCCTCGAGCTGCTTCTTGGCACGCCCGAGCTCTTGCTCAGACTGCTCGAGGTTCTGCTTTAGCGTGTACACTTCCGCAGTCAGTACGGCAGACGCCCGCAGAGAAGCCTGCATACGCATATTGACTCCTTTTTGTTAGACTCCTGCGAATTTTATTTGATCCTCTATTCGGCTTTTCTTCCCGAACGCCAAACAGAGCATCAGGGGCTACTGTCTATGCGGTAATGTTATTTACACATTCTTTACTTACCTCAAAGCCTGTTAAAAGGCTAGCACAAGCTTCAGTCAGTCCGCTCTTGGCGGACTGAACCTTCTGGACCACCGCACTCATAATGGTACGGTGCTCCTCGTCGATGGAGGCGCCTTTGAGCACCTCCAACAGATTGTCTGGCGCCTCCGGTTGTACGGGGGTCACCGGCACAGTGGGCTTGCTCCTCTTGGAAGGAGATCGCCAGCCGGACTCTGGAACCTTTGAAGGTTCCGGAGCGGTGTCCGGCCTAGAGCCGGACTTGGAGCCCTGGGGGGTTTTATCCCCTTTACTCCTGGAGTCCGGGAGGTCGCCTTGCGACGCCTCCAGGACCACCTCCTCCTGGCTTGGAACCTGTTGGGACAACACTTCGGCGTCATCCGTAGGGCGGGGGGAGGTAGCCGTCAGAAGCGAATTCACATCCGACGAGTCCAGTGAACCGCTCGACGACGCGTTGAGCCGGTCTTTGGGTGGGCTGCATAATCATATTCGACATAAGGGAAAGCTGTGCAATAAAGGAATACTATGAATTACTCTGGTATTTGGATACTTACAATTTCGCCAGGGGCTTCGCCCTGAGCGGCCACTCCTCTCCGCCGTCGTCGGCGTTGGTGGAGTAGTCCGGAGGAAGGGTTTTCCCCTTTTCTTCTCTCCCCCCGCTGGAGGGGGAGAGGTCTCTTCTTCCTCCTCCTCGTCTTCACGGGAGGAATGCGCCTTGGAGCCGTCGGATGATGAACCCGACACCTCCTGGCGCCGGGCACTTTTTCGAGTCCCCGTGGCCTTCTTCATGGCCTTCTTCTCCGGCACCACATAGGGTGCCGGAACCAGCAGCTTCGCCAAGCGGGCATCGGCTTGGTCTTCGGGCAAAGGAGCCGGACAGTCGATCTGTCCGGACTTCGCCTGCCAATCCTGTAAAAGGTGAGGGAGCTTAGATCCCGCATAGAGTTAAACTATGAAAAACTAATACCCTGTAAAAGGTACAAAGAACTTACCGCGCTAGTGTGACGCTGCGCGCTGAATCTGCGATCCTCGGTAGCGGATGCGGGAGCCTCGGCGCCCTTGAAAAGCACCTTCCAGGCATCTTCGTACGACGTGTCGAAGAGCCTGCTCAGAGTTCGGTGCTGCGCCGGGTTGAACTCCCACAGATTGAAGGCCCGTTGTTGACACGGGAGGATCCGGCGGATGAGCATAACCTGGACTACGTTGACAAGCTTGAGCTGCTTGTTCACCAGGGTTTGGATGCATGTTTGCAGTCCAGTCACCTCTCCTTTGCTGCCCCACGATAGGCCCGTCTCTTTCCAGGACGTGAGCCACGTTGGGGGTCCGGACCGGAACTCGGGGGCTGCGACCCACTCAGGGTCGCGTGGCTCGGTGATGTAAAACCACCCTGATTGCCACCCCTTCAGGGTCTCCACAAAGGATCCCTCGAGCCATAAGACGTTGGGCATCTTGCCCACCATGGCGCCTCCGCACTCCGCCTGGTTGCCGCGCACCACCTTCGGCTTGACATTGAAAGTCTTGAGCCATAGGCCGAAATGGGGGCGGATGCGGAGGAAAGCCTCGCACACGACGATAAACGCCGAGATGTTGAGGATGAAGTGCGGGGCCAGATCATGGAAATCCAGGCCGTAGTAGAACATGAGTCCTCAGACGAATGGGTGGATAGGAAAGCCCAGTCCGCGGAGGAAGTGGGGAAGGAACACTACCCTCTCATGGGGCCTTGGGGTGGGGAGGAGCTACCCCTCTTCGGGAAGCTGGTACGCGATGTCGTTAGACAAGTATCCGGCCTTCCTTAGTTTTTTGATGTGTCCCTCCATGACGGAGGAGACCATCCACTTGCCTCCCGCCCCGGACATGGCTGGAGAAGGTTGAGGTGGGGAGTGCGGATTTGGGCGCTGGAGCTCGAGTGCGCGAAAATGGATAGGCAAAGGAGGAAGAAGGCGTAGGTGAAAAGGTGGATCCTTATCCCCTTATATGGGTGGACGCAACTACGTGTCCCCATCAGCCTGGTAAAACTCCCTTATCTCCAAGTGCCGTAATCAATGGCGCAGTTGGGTTACCCACGCCCATATTGATGAGAATCCCGGAATAAGGGGACACGATCTCTGCTTCGACGAGACGTGCCAAGGAAACCGCCTCGCATGACACGCTGAGGTGGGACAATAAAACGATTCGAATAATGGCTTGGCTGTGGTACGATGTCACACTACGGAATATGTCAGCAGATTAGATTTGTGTAAATATTATTCTCTCTATGGCAATATGTGGAAACTTATTTTGCAGAGCCGGACACTATCTTTGTGTTCAAAATATTCTATGAAGTACTTGGAGGAGGAACCCGCCTTGCAATGCCGAAGACAATCTGCGCGCCGGACTTGTCATCATTGAAGCCTGGCTCAGGGGCTACTAAGGGAGTCCTAGATTAGGGGGTGTCTGGATGGCCGGACTATACCTTCAGCCGGACTCCTGGACTATGAAGATACAAGATTGAAGACTTCGTCCCGTGTCTGGGAGGGACTTTCCTTGGCGTGGAAGGCAAGCTTGGCGATACGGATATGTGGATCTCCTACCATTGTAACCGACTTTGTGTAACCCTAACCCTCTCTGGTGTCTATATAAACCGGAGGGTTTTAGTCCGTAGGACAACATATAGAACAACAATCATACCATAGGCTAGCTTCTAGGGTTTAGCCTCTCCGATCTCGTGGTAGATCTACTCTTGTACTACCCATATCATCAATATTAATCAAGCAGGACGTAGGGTTTTACCTCCATCAAGAGGGCCCGAACCTGGGTAAAACTTCGTGTCCCTTGCCTCCTATTACCATCCAGCCTAGATGCACAGTTTGGGACCCCCTACCCGAGAGCCGCCGGTTTTGACACCGACAGCCACAGCTTGATAATGGGATGTAACATAGCAGCAGGAGCCAACTAAATATCACCAAATTTTTGACAAGCTTCACATCCTTTGTAATATCTGAAGCAATCATCAATCATAGTTGGCCAATAAAATCCAGCACGTTGTAGCAACCATTTCATCTTGGGAGCCGACTGATGAGTGCCACAAATACCTTCATGGACCTCCCCCATAGCAACTCTCACTTGGTCCTCGTCCAAGCACTTTAGAAGAACATCATCAACCATTTGGCGATAGAGACCATCATCTCTCATTGTTTATTTAAAAGCCATACGCCAAACAGCCCTGTCCACCCTTCTACTAGGATCACACAAATAATCAACAATGGGTTTCCTCCAGTCTTGATTTTCTCCTGCATTGAATATTTCATTAGTGGCCGAAATGGTGGGGTCCGGTTCGGCCTCCCCTATGTTGGCAAGACTAGACATCGACTTTTCAGAAATATGAAACATGCCACGATCAACATGATAGCCGGATGCTTGTTGTGCCAACTCATTTGCTTTCCAATTGTCATGTCTAGATATATGAGCAATGCTAAAATGATCCAAAGCAGAAATTATATCTAGACATTTATCAAGATAAACATTAAGTGATTTGTCAAAACATTGAAAGACTTTGGATATTTGCTGCACCACTAGTAACGAATCACCATAAGCCTCAATATGTGTAACACCTATAGCAAGCAACATCTCTAGGCCGAATAACAATGCTTCATATTTGGCTTGATTATTTGTGCAAAAATATTCTAAGCGGCATGAGGCTTCAAAAATAGCACAGCACCATAAGGAGATATGTAAACAATACCAACACCTTGGCAATTGCTACAAACGGAACCATCAAAATATAATCTCCATGGTACTAACGAGACGAGGTTCATATCAATATCATGCTTGTCATCAATCCTATGCTCAACAATAAAATTAGCAACGATTTGGCCTTTCATGGATTTCATAGATTCATAAGCCAAATCATATTCTATTAAAGCATAAGCCCACTTGCCAATTCTACCACTAAGAATTGGTCTATGCAACATGTATTTAATGACATCGGTCTGACAAGCTACTATGCAAGCACTCGGCACTAAATAATGTCTCAATTTTTTGCAAGCATAATATAAACACATACATAATTTTTCAATAAATGTATACCTCATCTTGGCGTCCAATAAGCGGTGGCTCAAATAAGTGATGGCATGCTCTTTTCCTTCGGTTTCTTGAGTCAGAACAGTACCAATAACTCCTTCCTCTACTGCAATGTAAAGCATGAACGGTTCCTTATGCTTGGGTGCTTTCATCATTGGAGGAGTAAACAAATAATTCTTGATCATATCAAACGCTTCTTGCTGTTTTCCCCCCAAGTGAAATCAACATCATTCTTTAACCGAAGGATAGGAGTAAATGCATCAACTTTCCCTGACAGATTAGCTATGAATCTTCTCAAATAATTGACCTTGCCAAGGAACTTTTGCATATCTCTCTTGCACGTTGGAGCCTCTACTTTCCGTATGGCCTCTATCTTTTTGGGATCAATTTCTCTGCCATCTCCGTGAATAATGAAACCCAAAAACTTCCCAGCCGATACACCAACGACACACTTCAAAGGATTCATTTTCAGCCCAAATTTCTTCATTCTTTCAAAATTCAAACGCAAATCGGCTAAGTGAGATTCAAAAGCATCCGATTTGACAACAATATCATCAATATAGACTTCAAGTACAACACTAAGTAAATCATGAAAAAATTAAATTCATAGCCCTTTGATACATGGCGCCGGCATTCTTTAATCAAAAGGTCATCACCGTCCACTCAAATAAACCAAGGAAACCGGGGCATCGGAAAGCCGTTTTGGACATGTCCTCTTTGGCCATAAAAATCTGATTATACCCCGCATTACCATCAAGAAAGTTGATGACCTTATGTCCAGAAGCATCATTAATAAGCATATCGGCTATTGGCATGGATACTCATCTTTAGGTGTAGCTCTTTTCAAATCTCTGAAATCATTGCACACCCTCAACTTGCCAGAGCCTTTCTTCTCTACTGGCACAATATTAGAAATCCACTCAGCATACCTGCAAGGTCTAAAAAAATTAGCTTTAAGCAAACGACCGATCTCTCCCTTGATCCGGTCATATGTTTTTGGATTAAATTTTCTGGACGATTGCTTGAACGGTCTAAAACCCGCCTTTATAGGTAAATGATGCTCCACTAACTCTCGGCTTAAACCTGGCATCTCATGATATTTCCATGCAAAGCAACAAACATATTCTTTCAATAGCTCGATCAACTTAGCTTTATGATCGCCTCTTAAATTTGCGTTTACAAATGTCGGCCTAGGAGTTGAACCATCTCGTATATCTATCTCTTCTAATGGATCGGCCGATGTGAAACCTTGTCCTAATATATCCATATCATCTAACTCTTCTATGGACTCATACATATCGTTCTCATTGGACCGATATTCCACAAGTCACTTTTGTAACCACTATGAGTTAGGATCCATTTAAACATATCATAACCCTGAGCCAATTGCATTCAGTCGGCTTTAAAGCGACGAGCACGAAAACATTCTTGGTCGCGCTGAGAAAATCAAATTCTGATAAGTCGCGACCCATCAAGCAAGTAGCATTAGGATGTTGCCAATCCACCGATGCATCGGCCAAACCAACACATGACGAGTTATCCGCATGAATGACTTCCACTTCATCATCAACCCACTGGATTAAAAACTGGTGCATAGTAGATGGCACGCATTGGTTTGCATGAACCCAATCACGGCCTAATATCACATTGTAGTTACCTTGCACTTTGGCGACAAAGAACGTGATAGCCAAAGTTTTACTTCCCACTATGAGCTCCACATACATCACACCTTTGGCTTCAGTTTTCTCTTTGCCTTCAAATCCATTGAGCACCATGTTGGTCTTTATCAACTCTTCATCATGCAGCCCCAATTTTCTTAAGACCGAATACGACATAAGATTCAGCACATCACCACCATCAACAAGCATCCGAGTGAGCGGTGACCCATTGATATGACCTCTGAGATATAACGGTTTCAGATGCGTTACTGGGTCTTTTGGCTTCTCGAATATTGCGTTTTTAGGGCCAAAATCCAGCTGGGCCACTTCTCCTTCCTCATCTACAACACGAAACTTAGCAGGTAAGTAATATACCATATTGATATCCATACCTTCATGAACCGGCGTAGACTCATAGTCCAACATATCGTCCTCTTCTTCAAGTGCATCCACCGATTCTGAAATCTGTTTGAGTGAAGGAGAAGTAAGAAGTGTCACAGACGATGTAATAACTGTCGCATCGTCCTCCTTCGGTGGCGCAGGTGCTGCTGTGACAGGTGTAGAAGCCACTGTATCTTGTATTTGTCTAGGCCTCCACACTTGTTTTGTGGGTATCATGGGCCGAGTGTCATTGAAGAACTTATCCCTTTGCTTCTCGGCATCTTGTTCTGTCATCTCTTGACTCCTTAACCTCTGTAATTTCCTCTTTTGTGTCTTTGTTAGTCCTGGAGGACACCACTTTGGCGGAGTGTACTTAGGATTTCTCGTCTTTACTTGGCTGGTGCTTGCTTCATGGTCATTAGCCGAGTGCTTTGCTGCGATAGCAAGTATCTGCTCAGTCGGATTGCTATGCGTAATCGGCTGATGTATGGTGAATGTTTCGGTGCCCAAGATGAGTGAGTCAACATCGATTTTTTCCTTGCCTTTGCTCGAGTTGACCGTTGCAGCACTTGGCGACTTAACATGCCATTCTTGCTTGCCGACCCTTTTTTGATTATCTTGCGCTGGCTGATTAACACCATTGTTCAAGCGGCCTCGTGTGCGATAAGAAAGTCTCTCATGAACGGGCCTCCTTGGTTCTGCCCAACCCGGATGTGAAAAGCATAAGGGGCCATTGGGGGCTGCCACCATCCTCCATTGAAGGCTCCCATGTAGTATGACACATAGGGGGGTGGCGACATCCATGGTCCCGGCGCCCACGACCCATATGGCCTCGCATGATGCTGAAATTCTTCCCGAGGAGGTGACCTTGAGCGCTTCAAATTTGATGACCGGTTAGAGCTAGGACCGGCCGCATGATTGGCATACTTGGACAACAACATATCAAAAGTTGGCTTGATTTCTTACGCTGCACTTTTATCTTAATTCGTCTTCCACTTACCAACCTCTGGACTCTTGGGCTTAACAATTTTGACATGAGTGTTCTCTTGCACTTGTGGTTGCCCCCCGAGTGTCGGATTCTTGATGGTGATCTTGATTACCTCCTTGCCACCGGGTTGCTTGTCAAGCACGACTTGTCTCCCCAAGACCTTGTTGCCTTCCTTGTCTTTCCTGGGCTCACCAACAATGATATTAGCTTTATTAGCAGTTTCGGCTACCTCCATCCGAATGAGTAGCTTCTTCCCCTCCAAATCCATGGTATTGATTGGAAAAGGCTGTTTATCAACTTGCATCTCAAAAAAGTTCAATCGTCCGTCATTAATGGCCGATTGTATCTGTCATCGAAAAACATTGCAATCGTTAGTAGCATGAGAAAATGAATAACGATACTTGCAATAAGCATGCCGTTTTAGGTCTTCCTTTTATTAGTGACAATAACGATACTTGCAATAACCCTTAAAAGTATAATTAGCAAGCATGGTGGAAATTTCAGCTTCCGGTATCTTCCTTTTATTAGTGACAATTTCTTTCATGTACTTAGCATAAGGATTCATTTTAAGCATATCAGTTAATCGCATATGCAAAAAGATAGGTCTAATCATTTCAGCAAAGCGCTCAAAATCCTCATCATCCTTTTTCTTGGATGGTTTGGGAGGAAAGACATGGGTTTCTGAACCCATGGTTCCCTTTCTTTACCGTGTTTCCTAGCAACAAAGTCTCTCTTATCTTAATGTTGATTCTTTGATTTTGGATTATCAAGATCAATAGCAGGTTCAATTTCTATATCATTATCATTGCTAGGTTGAGCATCATCATGAACATCATCATTAACATTTTCATTAGGATCATGTTCATTACCAGCTTGTGTTTCAGCATCAGAAATAGAGATATCATTTGGATTCTCAGGTGGTTCAGCAATAGGTTCACTAGAAGCATGCAAAGTCCTATCATTTTTCTTTTTCTTCTTTTTAGAAGGACTAGGTGCATCAATATTATTTCTCTGAGAATCTTGTTCAGTTCTCTTAGGGTGGCCTTCAGGATACAAAGGGTCCTGAGTCATTCTACCAGTTCTAGTAGCCACTCTAACAGCATAGTCATTATTCTTACTATTCAATTCATTGAGCAAATCATTTTGATCCTTAAGTACTTGTTCTACTTGAGTGGTAACCATAGAAGCATGTTTACTAATGAGTTTAAATTCACCTTTAATTCTAGACATATAATCACCCAAGTGTTCAATCATATAAGCATTTTGTTTTAACTGTCTACCAAAATAAGCATTGAAGTTTTCTTGTTTGACAATAAAATTATCAAACTCTTCTAAGCATTGTCTAGCAGACTTATAGTGAGGAATATCACCTTCATCAAATCTATAGAGAGAATTTACCTTTACTACCCGTGTCGGGTTATCAAGACATGAGTTTCTTCAATAGGTGACGGATTAAGATCATATGTTTCTTCAACAGGCGGTAAATTAAGCCCATGTATTTCTTCAATAGGAGGTAAATTCTTAACATCTTCAGCTTTAATACCTTTTTCTTTCATAGATTTCTTTGCCTCTTGCATATCTTCAGGACTGAGAAATAGAACACCTCTTTTCTTCGGAGTTGGTTTAGGAATAGGCTCAGGAGTTGGCTCAGGAAGTGTCCAATTATTTTTATTTGTCAACAAATTATTCAATAGAATTTCAGCTTCATCCGGTGTTCTTTCCTTGAAAACAGAACTAGCACAAATATCCAGGTAATCTCTGGAAGCATCGATTAGTCCATTATAAAAGATATCAAGTATTTCATTTTTCTTAAGAGGGTGATCAGGCAAAGCATTAAGTAATTGGAGAAGCCTCCCCCAAGCTTGTGGGAGACTCTCTTCTTCAATTTGCACAAAATTATATATATCCCTTAAGGCAGCTTGTTTCTTATGAGCAGTGAAATATTTAGCAGAGAAGTAATAAATCATATCCTGGGGACTACGCACACAACCAAGATCAAGAGAATTAAACCATATCTTAGCATCACCCTTTAATGAGAACGGAAATATTTTAAGGATATAAAAGTAGCGAGATTTCTCGTCATTAGTGAACAGGGTGGCTATATCATTTAATTTAGTAAGATGTGCCACAACAGTTTCAGATTCATAGCCATGAAAAGGATCCGATTCAACCAAAGTACTTATATCAAGATCAACACAGAATTCATAATCCTTATCAGTAACTGTAGGATCGAAAGTATGTCTAGAGGGGGGGTGATTAGACTACTTGACCAAATAAAAATCTAGCCTTTTCCCAATTTCAGTTCTTGGAAGATTTTAGCTATCTTAGCACAAGTCAAGCAATCTCCACACAATTCAAGCAAGCATGCAAAAGAGTATATGAGCAGCGGAAAGTAAAGAATGCAACTTGCAAGAATGTAAAGGGAAGGGTTTGGAGGATTCAAACGCAATTGGAGACACGGATGTTTTTGTCGTGGTTCCAATAGGTGGTGCTATCGTACATCCACGTTGATGGAGACTTCAACCCACGGAGGGTAACGGTTGCGCGAGTCCACGGAGGGCTCCACCCACGAAGGGTCCACGAAGAACCAACCTTGTCTATTCCATCACAGCCGTCGCCCACGAAGGACTTGCCTCACTAGCGGTAGATCTTCACGAAGTAGGCGATCTCCTTGCCCTTACAAACTCCTTGGTTCAACTCCACAATCTTGTCGGAGGCTCCCAAGTGACACCTAGCCAATCTAGGAGACACCACTCTCCAAGAAGTAACAAATGGTGTGTTGATGATGAACTCCTTGCTCTTATGCTTCAAATGATAGTCTCCCCAACACTCAACTCTCTCTCACAGGATTTGGATTTGGTGGAAAGAAGATTTGAGTGGAAAGCAACTTGGGAAGGCTAGAGATCAAGATTCATATGGTTGGAATGGAATATCTTGACCTCAACACAAGTGTAGGTGGTTCTCTCTCAGAAAATGTGTATTGGAAGTGTAGGTATGTTCTGATGGCTCTCTCCACGAATGAAGAGTGGGTGGAGGGGTATATATAGCCTCTACACAAAATCTAACCGTTACACACAATTTGCCAAACTCGGTGGGACCGAATGGTTAAACTCGGTCGGACCGATTTAGCAAACCTAGTGACCGTTAGGATTTTCGGTGGGACTGAGATGCAACTCGGTAGGACCGATATGGTTAGGGTTAGGGCATAACGTAATCTCGGTGTGACCGATTACACAAACTCGGCGGGACCAATTTTGGTAATAAGCTAACCAGAGAGTTGGTCAGGTAAACTCGGTGGGACTGATTCGCTCATCTCGGTGAGACCAAAATGTTACAAAAGGGAAATAGGGAGTTTACATTGCAATCTCGGTGGGACCGATCGCTCATCTCAGTAAGACCAAAAAGTTACGAAGGGAAACAGAGAGATTACAATCCCATCTCGGTGAGACCGAGATCCCTATCGGTGAGACCGATTTGCCTAGGGTTTGTGGCAGTGGCTATGACATCTGAAACTCGGTGGCGCCGGATAGAAAGAATCGGTGGGGCCGAGTTTGACTTTTGGTTTAGGTCATGTGTGGATGTGGGAAGGTAGTTGAGGATTTTGGAGCATATCACTAAGCATTTTGAGCAAGCAAGGCATTAAGCAACACCTCATCCCTCCTTGATAGTATTGGCTTTTCCTATAGACTCAATGTGATCTTGGATCACTAAAATATAAAATGTAGAGTCTTGAGCTTCAAGCTTGAGCCAAACTTTTTGTCCTTAGAATTTTGAGGGATCCACTTTCCTCATCCATGCCATGCCGTTCATTGAGCTTTTCCTGAAATATTAATCTTGAAATAATGTTAGCTCAATGAGCTATATGTTGTTAGGAATTACCAAAACCACCCAGGGATAGTTGCACTTTCAATCTCCCCCTTTTTGGTAATTGATGACAACATATAGATCAAAGCTTCGACAAATGATAATAAGAGTGAAAGATATTGTCGCTTTGAGAAGTATGTGAAAAGCAAGAGCTCCCCCTAAATTTGTGCATATCTTAAGATTTGCTTTGGACTGCAAATGGAAAATGAGTTAGGATCATGGGTTACTCTTCCATGTCACATACATCTTGGTGGAGTGCTCAAAATAATAAAGATTGAATACATGAACTCATCACCAAGCAAAGTGAATGATCATATAAGGATAAGTAAGATAATATCATCTAACAAGCATAAATGTAGCTTATGATCAACCACATGATCATCAATGTCTCACAGATAATAGCATAGTATCTCAAGCAATCAAAAGTAAACAAAGTTCAACCACCAAAGCAAGAGAGAATAAAAAGCAACGCTCTCTCTCGAAGCCTATGATCTATACATGTTTCTCCCCCTTTGGCAACAAGTTACCAAAAAGTTCATAGAAAATGCATAGCACTAAAACGTCTCTCAAGCTTGGTCTTCAGGTGGTGGTGTCCGGATAACTCCAAGAACGAAGGCTTCAGTCGAAGTAGATGGAGCTGATGGAGTAGGTACTGGAGCTAGTTGCGTTGAAGCTGTAGCTGGTGCAGATGAAGTGGCTCTAGCGTCTGGAACAGGCACTGCAGCAGACCTCTGAGCTCTAGGCAATCTGGCAAATGCATCAGTGGTTGTCTTTCCCTTCCTCTCCTGCATATCATCTTGAAGTTGCTCCATAACAGACTGAATCTCAGTTACCTTCACATCCAAGTCATATAATTTTTGCTCCACGATTCTTTCCAAGCTCTCCTGGTTTTCAGTTAGGGTCGCCAGTCCCTTCTCAATCCTCAGAGTGGATGCAATCAGGTAGCCAAGCTGATCTTGCTTGCTGTTCAGGAGATACTGAGATGCCTCCTCCTGGGTTGGCATCTTTGCAGCTTTTTCTGTTTTGCCTTCTCTCTCTTGGCTTGTGCTTGTACTGAGGATGGTTCATCTTCTTCCATAACCACTTGGTTGTCCTCAAAATCTGGATAGATGACAAAGTGTTCCTTATCCAACAGATATTTTCCTATGCCCATCTTTGAGTTAATCAATTCCTGAATTAGTGGGGCATATCCACAACTTCTCTTTTGGTCTACTACTGTCCTCTTGATAGTCTCAACCATGAGGCTCATGACCTTGAATTTCTGTGGCACATCAAATATGTGTAGCAAATTAATTGCATGCCCTCTGATCATGTTGTGGTCACCTGACTTGGGCAAAAGAGTGTGCCTTAGGATCCAGTTGATCGTTGGCAGTCCTGTTAGAAGAAAATGGACTAACCCAAACTTGAAAGTCTCAAGAGCTTTGTCTGGGATTTCCTTGTACATCTGTGACATAGAATTGTGATCCATCTTTTTCTTGGCATAAACATCCAAGTCATCTTCACTTTCCTTTGGGGCATTGATCAGATTGGCCCATTCCTCAATAGTTGATTGGTATCTCGTTCCTTCAGACATCCAAACTATTCTGCCATCTGGATAGAAATGTGCTGTGGAGTAGAATTGCATAATGAGCTCATCATTCCAGTTTGTGAGCTTCTGCCCAACAAAGTCTGCAACTCCACACGCACTGAAGCTGTCATACACTCCAGGATAGTGTTCTTCATTCTCCTTCATGTAGGTCCAGTCGACCCACCTCATATCACACACTATAGGCTTCTTGTCCAACAAGATTGTCTCATAGAAATCCTGATGTTCCTTTGTGTGGAATCTGTAATAAACAACAGTCCTTCTCCTGGTGGAATATGGATTTGACTCTCTCCATAGCCTCAACCCTGAGTCTCTCTTGATCTTCATGTTCTCAGCCACAGGATGAGCATCATTGTGGTCTGGAATCTTGGGTTTGAGCTTCCTCAGGACTTTTCCTTCATCATCTTCATCAGTAGCAACTTCAGGCACTTGGGCCTTGTTCTTCTCAACAGCTGGTATACTCCTGGTATTCCTCTTAGGTGCACTCTTGGGCTTGGTGGCTGCTTTGGGTGCTTCTTTGGGCTTTGATGTTGCAGCCCCTGACTTTATAGCATCACCCATCAGCTTTTGTGCCTTGGTTGCTGGTGCAGCAACCTCTTCTTCCTCTTCCTCTTCAGAATCTCTCGTGATTGAGGATCTCCCAAGCACTCTAGCAGTAGTCTTTTTGATCCTCTCCTTCCTCTTCTTCCCTTCTGCAGCAGCCTCTTTGGGTTCAGATCCCAAAGGGACTTGAGTAGATGCTCTGGCCTTAGACATTGGAATTCTCTTTGCAGGAACCTTTTGCTTCATGCCTGGCTTGTTGGCAGCAGCAGTGCTATATTCCTTCTTAACCACTTTCTTCTTGGAAGTGGCCTCATCCTCAACTGCCACATAGTCTTCATCCTCAGATTCAGAGGTCTTCTTCTTTCTGGCCATGGTGGCAGCTTTGGGTAAGTTGCTTGGGGTGCTCCTACTACCATCATCTGAACTGCTAGAGGGACTAGTGCCCTCACTCAGGTGAACCTGCTCCTCTGACCTGTTCTGGCTGTCACTCTGATCAGACATATTGCAAACACTGACAGCAGACCCTGTGAATAGATATAGATGAGATAGAGGGGATGAGCATCACAAAATGCAGAGGTTTTTGCAAAAGAATGAGTCAAAAACTTAGTTTTATTTTTCCACAGAAAGCATTTCGGATCAACCGATTTGTAAACTCGGTGATACCGAAGCAGCTGTTGGAACCTAAACTAGTGAACTCGGTCAGACCGAGTCACAGTTCGGTGGCACCGAGACTGCTAGGGTTTTACAAAGTCCTGAACTCGGTCACACTGATTTGCAATTCTTGGTCAGACCGAAAATTACATGTGCAATGGCCTGAGCCGAATCGGTGGTACCGAGTCCCACAACTCGGTGGGTCCAAGATGGTTTCAGCGGAAACCTAACCCTAAATTTTCAATTCATGACTAAACTACGGAGTGTTTTGACTGGATAAGAATGATCTCAATCGTGGCAAGATACATGGCGAACACAATGTGCTAGGAATCAGATAGGGATAGCACAGTGATCGAGTTCATACCCTAGTTCGGCGATGAACTCGCTACGGCGGCAACGGCGGGGATGATTCCCGTTGACGGCAGCGGAGACCAGCGGCAGGAGGCGGCTGGTGACGAGGAAGATGATCCGGAGACCCTGGAGGCAGAGCGGGCTAAGCGCGGGTCGAGGAGGTTCGGAAAGTTTTCCAAAATTTGACCCGTGGGTATATATAGCCCGACCCTGTCGGTGTGACCGAGTGGAACAACTCGGTGGCACCGAGATTCATAACTGCAATCAGTTACTGAAACTCGGTGTGACCGAAAGGTTCAAATCGGTTGCACCGAGATTGAAAACCTAGATTGACTTAGTGATCTCGGTATGACCGAAATGGATGAATCGGTCAGACCGAAACGCACAAAGAAGTTTTGGAAGTTTAAGTCTATGACGAATCGGGGACTCCGAGTGCTCCTCACACAGAGTGGTTCGAATCTGACTTGATCAAATTTTGTGATGTAGCATGAATAGAGTTTGAGACGAGAAAAGCATAGATAGCTAGAGAGGGTTCTTAGGCATTCTGGTCCATCCACTTGGCAAAAGAAAAGAAAACAGATCAATCAAAACAACAAGTGGATGTCCTCGAATGAGTAAAATATGCAATCAACATGCTCACACAATAAAATGGCAATTGAAATATGTGGCAAAGCATGCACAACCAATTCTAGCATCTATCAAACAATTTGCGATGACTAGGTCATCTATATATGAGTATATTGACTTAGGAGTCAAATGATAACATTTGATCATAGGTCATACTCATCGTTTAAGCACATGTGGGGTTACCACTTTTACATAAAGCATTGTTGTGTTCACACCATTAGAGTTTCTTTAGCTTAATTCTTAGAGTAAAGCTCCCCCTAGATGTGAGATCCCCCCTAAGAGGGATGAACTAACCTTGGGTTTTGTCGATGATGACTTCATGTAGATGTTGAAGATGTGGATGCTCAATGTTGATGTAGATCATTTGAAGCTATCCATTGGAGTGAGTTGCACTTTCAATACCTACACGGGTTAGTCCCACAAGGAACAAACAAGGATATCCATAGACATAAAGTGATGCACACACAAGATGGTGTCTATGAAAGCTTTTAGGTTACCTTGTCCCTTGTCTTACCAACAATAGGGTTTGTGACTCCTTGAACTAGTGCAAGATGTGGAAGTTGATTGCACTTGTTCTTGCCAAGATGATAAGAGTGAAGTATGTTGGCGGAGTCACCCTCAAGAACTCTCTAGTTCTTATTCTTCGGGATCCACACCATCTTGATGGGAATCCTCGGTGTTGTAGTTGTACTTTATGAAGTGGAACTTGAAGTAGTCTTGGGAACCCACTTGACCAAGGCCTTAGGAGCTTCTTCAAATGCATCAATTTCCTCTTGAAGCTTGTCCTTGCCTTTTTGCTTGTGGTCTTGTGGTGGAAGATCATCTTGAGCTTGTGTCCCTTTGAAAGAAGTAGGATCATACTTCTCTTGTTGAGGAACAAACTTTGTCTTGGGGTATTGATCTTCTTCCCACTCAACTCCATTGGCATTGAACTTTCGTTCAAAACCAACACCTTGATTCTTCCGGTGCCTTCCTTGCTTGCGTACAATTTCGTCGAATTGCTTACTTCCGGCAAGGCTCTTGTAAACACCTTTCTCTATAATTCCCTTCAATAAGCTATTTTCTTGCTCAAGTTTAACTTGGCTAAGAGAATCATTAGTGGAATCAAGAGAACTACTAGAAGCAACAATATTGGATTTAGCATGATTATTGTTACTACGAGAGGAAGAATCTTTCTTGTTCTTGTTACTAGACTTGACTTGAGGCATGTAAGTGGATAAGAGTAAACGCTTGGCAATGTAAGAAGAACTTTTTTTACGAAGATCATCATTGATTGCTTTTAAGAACTCATGCTCTTGCTCAAGGTTGAGCTTTTCAAAGCGTAATTTCTCATGAGTCCTTAAAAGTTCTCGATGATCTCCTAAGATAGTTTCATGAGCTAACTTAAGAGTGTTTAGTTCTTTAGTTAGAGACTCAATCTTCTCCTTATCATTGTCATTCGTTTTATCTTGATTAGCATGATTAATTGACATTTCATCACAGTATTCATCACTAGAGTTGTCAACAAGTAAATCATCATCACCTAACAAGTCATCTTCATCACTATTGAAATCAACATACTCGGGGTGTGATACCTTTGGGCCTTTAGCCATGAAGCATGTGCCAACTCCTTCATTTGGTGAGTCAAATATGTCGTAGGAGTTGGTTGTCACAAGTGCTAGACCGGCAACACCTTCATCTTGAGTATATTCGGAGTCGGAGTGATAGCTTCTCTCAGAGTGGTTGTCAGAGTCGGATCCGGATACCCATTCACCAACATGAGCTTGATGTCTTCGTTTTGTGTAGCTCCTTGATGACTTGTCCTTTCTTTCCGAATCCTTGCTTCTCCGTGAGGGTCTTCGTTCATAACGATCATCTCTACTCCTTCTTTCTCTAGATGGTGATTATTCTCTTCTACTTCTTCTCTTGGGAGAATCTTCTCTTCTCTTGTAGGGGGCCGTACACTCATTGGAATAGTGTCCGGGCCTTCCATAATTGTAGCAGTTTCGCTCTCGACTAGAAGATCTTTTGCCATTGTAGGACCTTGACTTGGAGCTTCTCTCTTTGCTTCTACTCTTGTAGAACTTGTTGAAGTTCTTCACCATTAAGCTCAATTCTTCATTGAAGGTTTGTTTCTCACTCGATGATGTGGGGGCTTCACATGAGGCTTTGTAAGCACCACTTGATTTGTTGTGAAGTTCCTCTTTATCCTTGAGTGACATCTCATGAGCAACAATTCTTCCGATGACTTCCGTTGGCTTGAGATCTTTGTAATTTGGCATCATTTGGATCAATGTGCACATGGTATCATATTTTCCATCCAAGGCTCTTAGGATCTTCTTGATGATGAATCTATCGGTCATCTCTTCACTCCCTAAGCCAACAATCTCATTTGTGATAAGAGTAAGCCTAGAGTACATTTCAGCAACACCTTCACCATCCTTCATTTTGAACTTGTCAAGTTGACTTTGAAGCACATCCAATTTGGATTCCTTGACGGAGTCAGTACCTTCGTGCATATCAATCAAAGTATCCCAAATTTCCTTTGCATTCTCAAGACGGCTGATTTTGTTGAATTCTTCGGGGAACAATCCGTTGAAGAGGATATCACAAGCTTGAGCGTTGTATTGCAGCATTTTCAACTCTTCCGCGGTGGCTTCACGGTTCGGTTCTTTCCCGTCAAAGAATTCACCTTGCAAGCCAATACACACAATAGCCCAAACGGCGGGGTTATGTCCAAGAATATGCATTTTCATCTTATGCTTCCAACTAGCAAAATTAGTGCCATCAAAGTAAGGACCTCTACGGTGATAATTTCCCTCGCTATACGCCATACTCTCCTAGGTTGTGAAACCAAGGCGATGACCACCAAAAGCTATGGAAATCAAAGAAAATGGAGATCAAAGCTCTGATACCACTTGTAGGATCGAAAGTATGTCTAGAGGGGGGTGATTAGACTACTTGACCAAATAAAAATCTAGCCTTTTCCCAATTTTAGTTCTTGGCAGATTTTAGCTATCTTAGCACAAGTCAAGCAATCTCCACACAATTCAAGCAAGCATGCAAAAGAGTATATGAGCAGCGAAAAGTAAAGCATGCAACTTGCAAGAATGTAAAGGGAAGGGTTTGGAGGATTCAAACGCAATTGGAGACACGGATGTTTTTGTCATGGTTCTGATAGGTGGTGCTATCTTACATCCATGTTGATGGAGACTTGAACCCACGGAGGGTAACGGTTGCGCGAGTCCACGGAGGGCTCCACCCACAAAGGGTCCACGAAGAAGCAACCTTGTCTATTCCATCACGGCTGTGGCCCACGAAGGACTTGCCTCACTAGCGGTAGATCTTCACGAAGTAGGCAATCTCCTTGCCCTTACAAACTCCTTGGTTCAACTCCACAATCTTGTCGGAGGCTCCCAAGTGACACCTAGCCAATCTAGGAGACACCACTCTCCAAGAAGTAACAAATGGTGTGTTGATGATGAACTCCTTGCTCTTGTGCTTCAAATGATAGTCTCCCCAACACTCAACTCTCTCTCACAGGATTTGGATTTGGTGGAAAGAAGATTTGAGTGGAAAGCAACTTGGGAAGGCTAGAGATCAAGATTCATATGGTTGGAATGGAATATCTTGACCTCAACACAAGTGTAGGTGGTTCTCTCTCAGAAAATGTGTATTGGAAGTGTAGGTATGTTCTGATGGCTCTCTCCATGAATGAAGAGTGGGTGGAGGGGTATATATAGCCTCCACAAAATCTAACCGTTACACACAATTTTCCAAACTCGGTGGGACCGAATGGTTAAACTCGGTTGGACCGATTTAGCAAACCTAGTGACCGTTAGGATTTTCGGTGGGACTGAGATGCAACTCGGTAGGACCGATATGGTTAGGGTTAGGGCATAACGTAATCTCGGTGTGACCGATTACACAAACTCGGCGGGACCGATTTGGTAATAAGCTAACCAGAGAGTTGGTCAGGTAAACTCGGTGGGACCGATTCGCTCATCTCGGTGAGACCGAAATGATACAAAAGGGAAACAGAGAGTTTACATTGCAATCTCGGTGGGACCGATCGCTCATCTCGGTAAGACCGAAACGTTACGAAGGGAAACAGAGAGATTACAATCCCATCTCAGTGAGACCGAGATCCCTATCGGCGAGACCTATTTTCCTAGGGTTTGTGGCAGTGGCTATGACATTTGAAACTCGGTGGCGCCGGATAGAAACAATCGGTGGGGCCGAGTTTGACTTTTGGTTTAGGTCTTATGTGGATGTGGGAAGGTAGTTGAGGATTTTGGAGCATATCACTAAGCATTTTGAGCAAGCAAGCCATTAAGAAACACCTCATCCCTCCTTGATAGTATTGGCTTTTCCTATAGACTCCATGTGATCTTGGATCACTAAAATATAAAATGTAGAGTCTTGAGCTTCAAGCTTGAGCCAAACTTTTTGTCCTTAGAATTTTGAGGGATCCACTTTCCTCATCCATGCCATGCCATTCATTGAGCTTTTCCTGAAATATTAATCTTGTAATAATGTTAGCTCAATGAGCTATATGTTGTTAGGAATTACCAAAACCACCTACGGATAGTTGCACTTTCAGTAACACAAATAGGTGAAGTAGCAAAAGCAGGGTCAGGTTTCATTCTAGCATTAAGAGATTGCTGCTTCCATTTAACTAATAACCTCTTGAGCTCGTATCTATCTTTGCAAGCTAAAATAGCTAAAGCAGCTTCTTTTTCCAAAACATAACCCTCAGGAATAACAGGCGATTCATATTTATTAGGGGGAGAGTCTTCATCATCACTTTCATCAATATTATCAGTTTCAATATTTTCATTCTCTCTAACCCTAACAATATATGAAAAGCTCGTAGGTAATGGATCGGTGATAGAGAATTATGCTGGATGCGGTTCATCATGTAACAATCATAACCTAGGGTGACACAAAACTAGCTCCAATTCATCAATGTAATATAGGCATGTATTCCGAATATAGTCATACATGCTTATGGAAAAGAACTTGCATGACATCTTTTGTCCTACCCTCCCGTGGCAGCGGGTCCTAATGGAAACTAAGGGATATTAAGGCCTCTTTTTAATGGAGTACCGGAACAAAGCATTAGCACATAGTGAACACATGAACTCCTCAAACTACAGTCATCACCGGGAGTGGTCCCGATTATTGTCACTTTGGGGTTGCCAGATCATAACACATAGTAGGTGACTATAGACTTGCAAGATAGCATCAAGAACTCTCATATATAGATGAAAACATAATAGGTTCAGATCTGAAATCATGGCACTCGGGCCCTAGTGACAAGCATTAAGCATAGCAAAGTCATACCAACATCAATCTCAGAGCATAGTGGATACTAGGGATCAAAGCCTAACAAAACGAACTCGATTACATGATAAATCTCATCCAACCCATCACCGTCCAGCAAGACTATGATGGAATTACTCACGCACGGCGGTGAGCATCATGAAATTGGTAATGGAGGAAGGTTGTTGATGACGATGACGACAGATTCCCCTCTCCGGAGCCCCGAACGGACTCCAGATCAGCCCTCCCGAGAGGTTTGGCTTGGCAGCGGCTCCATATCGTAAAACGCGAATCCTTCTCTCTGTTTTTTTCTCCCGGAAAGCAAATATATAGAGTTGGAGTTGAGGTCGGAGGAGCTCCAGGGGGGCCACGAGGTAGGGGGCGCGCCCAGGGGGGCAGGCACGCCCCCCACCCTTGTGGCTAGGGTGTGGGCCCCCTGGTCATCATCTTTTGCAAGGATTTTTTATTATTTCCAAAAAGATGTTCCGTGAAGTTTCAGGTCATTCCGAGAACTTTTGTTTCCGCACATAAATAACACCATGGCAATTCTGCTGAAAACAACATCAGTCTGGGTTAGTTCCATTCAAATCATGCAAGTTAGAGTCCAAAACAAGGGCAAAAGTGTTTGGAAAAGTAGATACGATGGAGACGTATCAATGATTCATAATCAAGTGATTCCAAAAGTCCATCCGCATGGAGTTTCTTCACGCGCTTTACACCAATATGACCTAAGCGACAGTGCCACAAGTATGTTGCACTATTATTATCAACTTTGCATGTTTTGGCATCAATATTATGAATATGTGTATCACTACGATCGAGATTCAATAAACCATTTATATTAAGTTTATGACCATAGAAGGTTTTATTCATGTAAACAGAACAACAATTATTCTTTGACTTAAATGAATAACTGTATTGCAATAAACATGATCCAATCATATTCATGCTCAATGCAAACACCAAATAACATTTATTTTAGGTTCAACACTAATCCCGAAGGTAAAAGGAGTGTGCGATGGTGATCTTATCAACCTTGGAATCATTTCCAACACACATCGTCACCTTGCCCTTAACTAGTCTCTGTTCATTTTGCAACTCCTGTTTCGAGTTACTAATCTTAACAACTGAACTGGTATCAAATACCCTGGGGTTACTATGAACACTAGTAAATACACATCAATAACATGTATATCAAATATACTTTGCCATCCTTCTTGTCCGCCAAGTATTTGGGGTAGTTCCGCTTCCAGTGACCATTCCCTTTGTAGTAGAAGCACTTAGTTTCAGGCTTAGGTCTAGCTTTGGGCTTCTTCACGGGAGTGGCAACTTGCTTGCCATTCTTCTTGAAGTTCCCTTTCTTTCCCTTGCCCTTTTACTTGAAACTAGTGGTCTTGTCAACCATCAACACTTGATGTTTTTCTTGATTTCTATCTTTAGCAAATTCAGCATCGCCGAAGAGCTTGGGAATCGTTTCCGTTATCCCTTGTATATTATAGTTCATCATGAAGTTCTAGTAACTTGGTGATAGTGACTAGAGAACTCTGTCAATCACTATCTTATCTGGAAGATTAACTCCCACTTGATTCAAGTGATTGTAATACTCAGACATTCTGAGCACATGCTCACTAGGTGAGCTATTCTCCTCCATCTTGTAGGCAAAGTACTTGTCAGAGGTCTCACACCTCTTAACACGGGCATGAGTCTGAAATACCAATTTCAGCTCTTGGAACATCTCATATGTTCCGTGGTGTTCAAAACATTTTAGAAGTCCCGGTTCTAAGCCGTAAAGTATGGCGCACTAAATTATCAAGTAGTCATCATACCGAGCTTGTCAAACATTCATAACGTCTGCATCTGCTCCTGCAAAAGGTCCGTCACCTAGCGGTGCATCAAGGACATAATTCTTCTGTGCAGAAAGGAGGATAATCCTCAGATCGTGGAGCTAGTCCGCATCATTGCGACTAACATCTTTCAACATAGTTTTCTCTAGGAACATGTCATAAATAAAACGGGGAAGCTATACGCAAGCAATTGATCTACAACATAGATATGCAAATACTATCAGGACTAAGTTCATGATAAATTTAAGTTCAATTAATCATATTAATTAAGAACTCCCACTTAGATAGACATCCCTCTAATCATCTAAGTGATCACGTGATCCATATCAACTAAACCATGTCCGATCATCATGTGAGATGGAGTAGTTTTCAATGGTGAACATCACTATGTTGATCATATCTACTACATGATTCACACTCGACCTTTCGGTCTCAGTGTTCCGAGGCCTTCTCTGCATATGCTAGGCTCGTCAAATTTAACCCGAGTATTCTGCTTGTGCAAAAATGTCTTACACCCGTTTTATGTGAACGTAGAGCTGATCACACCAGATCATCACGTGGTGTCTCGGCACGACGAACTGTAGCAACGGTGCATACTGATAAGCCACAAGTATAGGGGACCAATTGTAGCCTCTTTCAATAAGTAAGAGTGTCGAACCCAACGAGGAGATAAAGGTAGAAAAAATATTTCCTCAAGTTCTATCGACTACCGATACAACTCTACGCATGCTTAACGTTCGCTTTACCTAGAACAAGTAAGAAACTAGAAGTACTTTGTAGGTGTGATAGGATAGGTTTGCAAGATAATAAAGAGCACGTAAATAAAAAGTAGGGGTTGTTTAGATGAATTCACAACTAAGTTAGTTTTAGTAGAGATCTTGTTGTCACACAAGAAAGTTATTTGTCCCTAGGCAATCGATAACTAGACCGGTAATCATTATTGCAATTTTATTTGAGGGAGAGGCATAAGCTAACATACTTTCTCTTCTTGGATCATATGCACTTATGATTGGAACTCTAGCAAGAATCCGCCACTACTAAAGATCATTAAGGTAAAACCCAACCATAGCATTAAAGTATCAAGTCCTCTTTATTCCCATACGCAAACAACCTACTTACTCGGGTCTGTGCTTCTGTCACTCACGCCACCCACCATAAGCAAATCATGAACATATTGCAAACCCTACAGCGGGGATCCCTCATGCTTGTGCGACACGGAGAGCACCATAGGACATCACCAATAATAAAACATGCAACTCAAACCAATCATGATCATCAATTAACCCATGGGACAAAACGGACCTACTCAATCATCATAGGATAGCCATACATCATTGAGAAATAATATATATCGTTAAGAACCATGTTTAAGTAGAGATTACAATGGGTAAAAGAGGGGTTACACCGCTGCATAGAGGGGGAAGAGTTGGTGATGATGGCGGTGAAGTTGTTGGTGTAGATTGCGGTGATGATGATGGCCCCGGTGGCGTTCTGGCGCCACCGAGAGAGAGGGGGAGAGAGCCGCCCTTCTTCTTCTTCTTCCTTGACCTTCTTCCTAGATGGGAGAAGGGTTTCCCCTCTGGTCCATGGCTTCCATGGCATGGGAGGGGAGAGAGCTCCTCCGAGATTGGATTTGTCTCTCTTTCTCTCTCTGTTTCTGCATTCCCTGATTCTGCCCTTTCACCGTTTCTTAAATTCCCGGAGATCCGTAACTACGATTGGGATGAATTTTGGACACGATTTTTATCCGGATATTAGCTTTCTTACGGCGAAAGAAGGGCACCAACTGCCTTATGGGGTGGCCGCGAGGGTCAGGGGCGTGCCTACCCCCCTGCCTCTTGGGCCCCTCAAGCATCGTCTCGCGTTGATTTCACTTCCCAAAATTCACATATATTCCAAAAAAAACTGCGTCAGTTTTTATCCCGTTTGGACTCTGTTTGATATGGATTTACTACGAAACAAGAAACATGCAACAAACAGGAACTGGCACTGGGCACTGGATCAATATGTTAGTCCCCAAAAATAGTATAAAAAGTTGCCAAAAGTATATGAAAGTTGTATAATATTGGCATGGAACAATAAAAAACTATAGATACGACGGAGACGTATCAACATCCCAAGCTTAATTCTTGCTCGTCCTTGAGTAGGTAAATGATAAAAAAGATAATTGTTGATTTGGAATGCTACCTAGCATAATCTTGATCATGTAATCTAATCATGGCATGAATATTAAGACACGAGTGATTCAAAGCAATAGTCTATCATTTGACATTAAGACAATAATACTTCAAGCATACTAATAAAGCAATCATGTCATTTCAAAATATCATGGCCAAAGAAAGTTATCCTTACAAAATCATATGGTCTAGCTATGCTCCATCTCCACCACACAAAATATTCAAATCATGCACAACCCCGATGACAAGCCAAGAAATTGTTTCATACTTTTGACGTTCTCAAACCTTTTCAACTTTCACGCAATACATGAGTGTGAGCCATGGATATAGAACTATAGGTGGAATAGAATATGATGGTGGAGGTTGTGTGGAGAAGACAAAAAGGAAGAAAGTCTCACACCGACGCGGCTAATCAATGGGCTATGGAGATGCCCATCAATTGATGTCAATGCGAGGAGTAGGGATTTCCATGCAACGGATGCACTAGAGCTATAAGTGTATGAAAGCTCAAACTGGAAACTAAGTGGGTGTGCATCCAACTTGCTTGATCATGAAGACCTCGGTCATTTGAGGAAGCCCATCATCGGAATATACAAGCCAAGTTCTATAATGAAAATTCCCACTAGTATATGGAAGTGATAACTCAAGAGACTCTCTATATGAAGAACATGGTGCTACTCTGAAGCACAAGTGTGGTAAAAGGATAGTAACATTGCCCCTTGTCTCTTTTTCTCTCATTTTTTTTGGTTTTTTTGGTTTTTTCGGTGGGCTTATTTGGCCTCTTTTTTTTGGCCTCTTTCGCCTCTTTTATTTTGATAACCTCACATGGTACAATGTTCTAATAATGATGATCATCACACTTTTATTTACTTACAACTCAGTATTACAACTCAATGTCTAGAACAAAATATGACTCTATATGAATGCCTCCGGCAGTGTACCGGGATGTGCAATGATCTAGCGTAGCAATGACATTAAAAAACAGACAAGCCATGAAAATATCATGCTAGCTATCTTACAATCATGCAAAGCAATATGACAATAAATGCTCAAGTCATGTATATGATGATGATGGAAGTTGCATGGTAATATATCTCGGAATTGCTATGGAAATGCCATAATAGGTAGGTATGGTGGCTGTTTTGAGGAAGATATAAGGAGGCTTATGTGTGATAGAGCGTATCATATCACGGGGTTTGTATGCACCGGCAAAATTTGCACCGATCTCAAGGTGAGAAAGGGCAATGCGGGGTACCGAAGAGGCTAGCAATGATGGAAGGGTGAGAGTGCGTATAATCCATGGACTCAACATGAGTCATAAAGAACTCACATACTTATTGCAAAAATCTATTAGTCATCGAAACAAAGTACTATGCGCAAGCTCCTAGGGGGTAGATTGGTAAGAAAATACCATTGTTCGTCCCTGACCGCCACTCCTAAGGAAGACGATCAATAAATAAATCATGCTCCGACTTCGTCACATAACGGTTCACCATACGTGCATGCTACGGGAATCACAAACTTCAACACACGTATTTCTACAATCCACAACAACCCACTAGCATGACTCTAATATCACCATCTTTATATCGCAAAACTATTGCAAGGAATCAAACATATCATATTCAGTGATCTACAAGTTTTATGTAGGATTTTATGGCTAACCATGTGAATGACCAATTCCTTTCATCTCTCTAAATATATATAAGTGAAGCAAGAGAGTTTAATTCTTTCTACAAAAGATATGCCCACGCTCTAACAAATATAAGTGAAGCAAAAGAGCATTCTACAAATGGCAGTTTTCTATGTGAAGATAAACAGGCAATCCAAACTTCAAATGATATAAGTGAAGCACATGAAGCATTCTATAAAGCCATACTTAAAAGATATAAGTGAAGTGCAATGAGCATTCTATAAATAAACCAAGGACTATCTCATACTAGCATGGTGCATCAAATAAAAGTGAAAACTAAATGCAAAATATGCTCCAAGATTTATGCATATCATGTGACGAATAAAAATATAGCTCCAAGTAAAATTAACGATGATTGTTAGAAGAAAGAGGCGATGCCTTCTGGTGCATCCCCAAGCTTGGTTTCTTGGGAGTCCTTAAATATTTCCTTGGGGTGCCTCGGGAATCCCCAATCTTAGGATCTTGCCACTCCTTATTCCTTCATCCATCGTGATCTCTCTCAGAACTTGAAAACTTCAATCACACAAAATTTAACAAAAAGTTCGGTAAGATCCGTTAGTATAATAAAGCAAATCACTACTCTAAGTACTGTTGCAAACAAATTCATATTTTGTTTTTGCATTTTAGCTACTGTAATATAACTTTTCCATGGCTTAATCCACTGATAGAAATTGGTAGTTTCATCAAAACAAGCAAACCATGCATCAAAAATAGAATCTGTCTTAAACAGGACAGTCTGTAGTAATCTGAACATTCACCATACTTATGGTACTCCAAAAATTCTGAAAAAGTAGGAAAAACAAACAATTTGTATAGAAAGACAGTTCAAAAAGTTTCAGAACCGTTTGACGTTCCAGTAAAAAATGTAAAATCGCGCACTACAACCAAAGTTTCTGTTCTGCACCGCACAAACCAACAAGCAATGTAAATATCCTAAAGGCAAATATTGGCACATTATTTTTATAATACAATGGAATTGTACAAGGGGGTAATTATTTTTGTTGAAAAGTTTCTGTAATCAAGATTCACAAAGTTTCCGTGAGCATGAACGAAGTTCAAGGAGCTCCCCCACTTCAACAATGCTTGTCTCTCTCACTTTCACTTTCCTTTTTGAAAAGTTTTGGGTTCCCCTCTTTATTTTTTTGTTTCTAAACTATATAAAAGCACTCAACATAAATAAATGACTCTCTAAAACTTCCGGGTTGTCTCCCTAGCAGCGCTTTCTTTAAAGCCATTAAGCTAGGCATAAGGTGCTCAAGTAATGAATCCACCCGGATCCCAAGGTATATCAAAGCCAATTTTAATTAACAATGATTTGTGATTTAGTAGTGAGCACAAAGCAACATATATCATGTAATGACGAAGTCTAACTCTCTTCCTATGCATTGACATGTCATAAAAGAACAATTCATGAACATCAAGTAAGAGCCAATGCATAGCATAAGAAGTTTCTTGCAATTTTATCATATTGGAAACATGGAGAGGCGGAGATGTAGTTCCTCTCTCATAATAATTGCAAGTAGGAGCAGCAAGCACATGCATATTATATTCATCAAAATTATCATGTGAAACGGTAAAATGCAACCCATCAATATAATCCTTAATAAGGGCAAACTTCTCCGATATAGTGTAGTCGGGAGAATTCAAAGCAATAGAAACAATTTCATGTTTAACATAAGCAACTATAGCAGGTTCATCTCCATAAGCATAATTCATATTGGCATCTTGGCCACAAGCATAGCAAGCATCATCAAAAAGGGATATTTCAAAAGAATCAACAGGATCGTAACAATCATCATAGCATTCATCCTTCAGTAAGAACGAAGGGACATTAAATAATGTATGAGTTGGACAGTTACTCTCATTAGAAGGTGGGCACGGGTAGCTAATCTGATCTTCCTCCTTTTGTTCTTCGCTCTCCTCATCATCTTTTTCATCCAATGAGCCCACAGTTTGATCAATTCCTTCTTCCATAGACTCCTGCAAAATATTAATCTCTTCTTGGACAGCGGAGGAGTCCTCAATATATGGTTTAACATAGGCATTAGAAGCATAATTATCATAACAATATTTAAGTATGGCAAATTTTTCAGATTTGTAAAGAGTAGCATCATACGTTTCAATCAAAGAAGCAATTTCATAAGCACCCTTAAAAGCAACAAATTCTTCAATTTGTTGAACATCATAGTAATTATAAACACCCTTAGCATACGAAGATACGATTCCATTATCACTAAACTCACATTGGTAGGAAGGTGTTTCTTAGGGTTTTCAAAACAACAAGTAACATCATATATTTCACATAAATTCCAAGCATAACATTGCAAACGATGAATTTGATCCAGTAAAAGTTTCCCTTTTTCAGATATGCGGTGTCGCACATAACAAGAATGCTCCTCTAAAGATTTGACCTCAACTAAGCTAGTTGGGGTTTCAGCCCTAGCACATAAGGATCTAAGATGATCCAAGTAAAAAGCTTCAGTAGTGTGATATATTTCCAGTGGTTCTTCAACCATTGGCTCAGTAGGTACAACTTTTTTTGGTATTTTGCGTTTCCTAACCATAACTAAAGATAGAAAACAAGAGCACAAAATAAAAACTACTTAGTGATAAAGCAAAAAAGCACACACGAGAATATTCACCCCATGCTATAACTCCCCGGCAACGGCGCCAGAAAAAGGTCTTGATAACTGATACATCTCCAACGTATCTAGAATTTTGGATTGTTCCATGCTATTATATTATCTGTTTTGGATGTTTATGGGCTTTATTATACACTTTTATATTATTTTTGCGACTAACCTATTAACCCAGAGCCCAGTGCCAGTTTATGTTTTTTCCTTGTTTTAGAGTATCGCAGAAAAGGAAAATCAAACGGAGTCCAATTGACCTGAAACTTCACGGAACTTATTTTTGGACCAGAAGAAGCCCACGGAGTATCGGAGTTGGACCAGGAGAGTCCCGGGCTGCCCACGAGGGTTGGGGCACGCCCCCCTGCCTCGTGGACAGCTCGGAGGTCCACCGACGTACTTCTTCCACCCATATATACCCATATACCCTAAAAACTTCAGGGAGCACAATAGATCGGGAGTTCCGCTGCCAGAAGCCTCCGTAGCAACCAAAAACCAATCTAGACCTGTTCCGGCACCCTGCCGGAGGGGGCAATCCCTCTCTGGTGGCCATCTTCAGCATCCCGGTGCTCTCCATGATGAGGAGGGAGTAGTTCTCCCTCGGGGCTGAGGGTATGTACCAGTAGCTATGTGTTTGATCTCTCTCTTTCTCTCTCTCTCTCTCGTGTTCTTGAGGTGGTACGATCTTGATGTATCGTGAGCTTTGCTATTATAGTTTGATCTTATGATGTTTCTCCCCCCATATTCTCTTGTATTGGATTGAGTTTTCCCTTCGAAGTTATCTTATCGGATTGAGTCTTTAAGGATTTGAGAACACTTGATGTATGTCTTGCATGGGATACCCGTGGTGACAATGGGGTATTCTATTGATCCACTTGATGTATGTTTTGGTGATCAACTTGCGGGTTCCGCCCATGAACCTATGCATAGGGGTTGGCACACGTTTTCGTCTTGACTCTCCGATAGAAACTTTGGGGCACTCTTTGAGGTTCTATGTGTTGGTTGAATAGATCAATCTGAGATTGTGTGATGCATACCGTATAATCATACCCACGGATACTTGAGGTGACATTGGAGTATCTAGGTGACATTAGGGTTTTGGTTGATTTGTGTCTTAAGGTGTTATTCTAGTACAAACTCTAGGGCTGTTTGTGACACTTATAGGAATAGCCCAACGGATTGATTGGAAGGAATAACTTTGAGGTGGTTTCGTACCCTACCATAATCTCTTCGTTTGTTCTTCGCTATTAGTGACTTTGGAGTGACTCTTTGTTGCATGTTGAGGGATAGTTATGTGATCCAATTATGTTATTATTGTTGAGGGAACTTGCACTAGTGAAAGTATGAACTCTAGGCCTTGTTTCAACGCATTGCAATACCATTTACGCTCACTTTTATCATTAGTTACCTTGCTGTTTTTATATTTTCAGATTACAAAAATCATTATCTACTATCCATATTGTACTTGTATCACCATCTCTTCGCCGAACTAGTGCACCTATACAATTTACCATTGTATTGGGTGTGTTGGGGACACAAGAGACTCTTTGTTATTTGGTTGCAGGTTTGCTTGAGAGAGACCATCTTCATCCTACGCCTCCTACGGATTGATAAACCTTAGGTCATCCACTTGAGGGAAATTTTCTACTGTCCTACAAACCTCTGCACTTGGAGGCCCAACAATGTCTACAAGAAGAAGGTCGTGTAGTAGACATCAAGCTCTTTTCTGGCGCCACTGCCGGGGAGGTTAGCGCTTGAAGGTATATCTTTAGATCTTGCAATCGAATCTTTTAGTTTCTTGTTTTATCACTAGTTTAGTTTATAAAATAAAATTACAAAAAAATGGAATTAAGGGTACCTCATATGCTTCATCTTTTTAATATCTATCATGAAAATAAGGATTCCGATAATTGTGCTCAAGTGCTAGAGGAAGAATGCATTAGAATGTTTGGCATTAAATCTTTGAATGATGAGCATGATCGCAATGTTGTTAGTATGAATTCTTTGAATATCCATGATGCTAATGATATGCAAAGCCACAAGCTTGGGGATGCTACATTTGATGAAGATGATATTTTTAGTCCCCCAAGTTTTGATTTGCAAATTTATTATGATGAGAGCATGCCCGCTATCTATGATGATTATTGTGATGAATTGTATGCTATAAAGAATAATGATATCCATGAAACTTGTCGTCATGATTTTAATTTTCAATTGGATTATGCCTCACATGATAGTTAATTTGTTGAGTTTGCTCCCACCACTATTCCAAATGAGAAGAATTTTGCTTATGTGGAGAGTAATAAAAATTCTATGCTTGTAGATCATGAAAAGAATGCTTTAGGTGCTGGTTATATTGTTGAAGTCATTCATGATGCTACTGAAAATTATTATGAGGGAGGAATATATGCTTGTAGGAATTGCAATAATATCAAGTTTCCTCTCTATGTGCTTAAAGTTTTGAAGTTATGCTTGTTTTACCTTCCTATGCAAGTTGATTCTTGTTTCCATAAGTTGTTTGCTCACAAAATCCCTATGCATAGGAAGTGAGTTAGACTTAAATGTGCTAGTCATATTCTTCATGATGCTCTATTTATGTTCCAATTCTTATCCTTTATGTGAGCATCATTGAAATCATCATGCCTAGCTAGGGGCGTTAAACGATAGCGCCTGTTGGGAGGCAACCCAATCCTATTCTTGTTCTTTACTTTTTAATCCTGTTTAGTAATAAATAATTCATCTAGACTTTGTTATGATTGAGTTTTTATGCTTTTAATTAGTGTTTGTGCCAAGTAGAACCTTTGGGAAGACTTGGGGAAAGTCTTGTTGATCATGCTGTAAAAAAACAGAAACTTTGGCGCTCACGAGAATTGCTGCCATTTTTATTTGGATAGTGCTATTTAGTTAATTATTTTTGCAGATGATTAATAGATAAATTCCTCAATTCCAGCAATTTATTTTAGAATTTTTGGGGTTCCAGAAGTTTGCGTTAGTTACAGATTACTACAGACTGTTCTGTTTTTGACAGATTCTGTTTTTCGTGTGTTGTTTGCTTATTTTGATGAATCTATGGCTAGTAAAATAGTTTATAAACCATAGAGAAGTTGGAATAAATTAGGTTTAACACCAATATAAATAAATAATTAGTTAATTACAGTACCTTGAAGTGGTGTTTTGTTTTCTTTCGCTAACGGAGCTCACGAGATTTTCTACTTTAAGTTTTGTGTTGTGAAGTTTTCAAGTTTTGGGTAAAAGATTTGATGAATTATGGAAAAAGGAGTGGAAAAAGCCTAAGCTTGGGGATTCCCATGGAACCCCAAGATAATCTAAGTACACCTAAAAGCCAAAGCTTGGGGATGCCCCGGAAGGCATCCCCTCTTTCGTCTACTTCCATCGGTAACTTTACTTGGAGCTATATTTTTATTCACCACATGATATGTGTTTTTCTTGGAGCGTCATTTTATTTTCTTCAATTTTGCTTGCTGTTTGAATAAAATACCAAGATCTGAAATTATTAAATGTTATAGAGTCTTCACATAGTTGCATAATTATTCGACTACTCATTGATCTTCACTTATATCTTTTGGAGTAGTTTGTCATTTGCTCTAGTGCTTCACTTATATCTTTTAGAGCACGGTGGTGGTTCTATTTTATAGAAATAGATGAACTCTCATGCCTCACTTATATTATTTTGAGAGTCCTAAACAGCATGGTAATTTGCTTTGGTTATGAATTTAGTCCTAATATGATGGGCATCCAAGAGGGATATAATAAAAACTTTCATATAAGTGCATTGAATACTAAGAGAAGTTTGATACTTGATGATTGTTTTGAGATATGGAGATAGTGATATCAAAGTTGTGCTACTTGCGTAGTTGTAAATTTGAGGAATACTTGTGTTGAAGTTTGCAAGTCCTGTAGCATGCACGTATGGTAAACGTTGTGTAACAAATTTGAATCATGAGGTGTTATTTGATTGTCTTCCTTATGAGTGGCAGTCGGGGACGCGCGATGGTCTTTTCCTACCAATCTATCCCCCTAGGAGCATGCGCGTAATACTTGGTTTTTGATGACTTGTATATTTTTGCAATAAGTATGTGAGTTCTTTATGACTAATGTTGAGTCCATGGATTATACGCACTCTTACCCTTCCATCATTGCTAGCCTCTTCGGTACCGTGCATTGCCCTTTCTCACATTGAGAGTTGATGCAAACTTCGTCGGTGCATCCAAACCCCATGATATGATACACTCTTTCACACATAAACCTCCTTATATCTTCCTCAAAACAGCCACCATACCTACCTATTATGGCATTTCCATAGCCATTCCGAGATATATTGCCATGCAACTTTCCACCGTTCCGTTTATTATGACACACTTCATCATTGTCATAGTGCCTTGCATGATCATGTAGTTGACATCGTATTTGTGGCAAAGCCACCGTTCATAATTTTTCATACATGTCACACTTGATTCATCGCAATCCCGGTACACCGCCGGGGGCATTCATATAGAGTCATATCTTGTTCTAAGTATCGAGCTGTAATTCTTAAGTTGTACGTAAATAGAAGTGTGATGATCATCATTCATAGAGCATTGTCCCAAAAAAAGGCCAAAAAAAGGGGGCCAAATAAAAAAGAAAGGCCAAAAAAGGAAAGGCCAAATAAAATAAATAAGATAAAATAAATAAAAGGGACAATGCTACTATCCTTTTTCCACACTTTTGCTTCAAAGTAGGACCATGATCTTTATGATAGAGAGTCTCTTGTTTTGTCACTTTCATATACTAGTGGGAATTTTTCATTATAGAACTTGGCTTGTATATTCCAACAATGGGCCTCCTCAAGTGCCCTAGGTCTTCGTGAGCAAGCAAGTTGGATGCACACCCACTTAGTTCTTTTGTTGAGCTTTCATACATTTATAGCTCTAGTGCATCCGTTGCATGGCAATCCCTACTCCTTGCATTGACATCAATTGATGGGCATCTCCCTACCCCATTGATTAGCCGCGTCGATGTGATACTTTCTCCTTTTTGTCTTCTCCACATAACCCCCTCATTATATTATATTCCACCCATAGTGATATATCCATGGCTCATGCTCATGTATTGCGTGAAATTTGAAAATAGTTTGAGATTACTAAAGTATGAAACAATTGCTTGGCTTGTCATCGGGGTTGTGCATGATGAGAGCATTCTTGTGTGACGAAAATGGAGCATGACCAAACTATATGATTTTGTAGGGATGAACTTTCTTTGGCCATGTTATTTTGAGAAGACATGATTGCTTAGTTAGTATGCTTGAAGTATTATTATTTTTATGTCAATATTAAACTTTTGTCTTGAATGTTATGGTTCTGAATATTCTTGCTACAATAAAGAGAAATACATGATGAATATGTTAGGTAGCATTCCACATCAAAAATTCTGTTTTTACCATTTACCTACTCGAGGACGAGCAGGAATTAAGCTTGGGGATGCTGATACGTCTCCAACGTATCAATAATTTTTGATTGTTCCATGCTATTATGTTATCTATTTCGGATGTTTATGGGCTTTATTATACACTTTTATATTATTTTTGGGACTAACCTATTAAACCAGAGCCCAGTGCCAGTTTCTATTTTTTCCTTGTTTTAGAGTATCGCAGAAAAGGAAAATCAAACGGAGTCCAATTGACTGAAACTTCACGAAACTTATTTTTGGACCAGAAGAAGCCCACAGGGTATCAGAGTTGGACCAGGAGAGTCCCGGGCTGCCCACGATGGTGGGGAGCGCGCCCACCCCCCTGGGCGCGCCCCCTGCCTCGTGGAGAGCCCGGAGGTCCACCGACATACTTCTTCCTCCCATATATACCCATATACCCTAAAAACTTCGGGGAGCACAATAGATCATGAGTTCCGCCGCCAGAAGCCTCCGTAGCCACCAAAAACCAATCTAGACCCGTTTCAGCACCCTACCGGAGGGGGCAATCCCTCTCCGGTGGCCATGTTCATCATCCCGGTGCTCTCCATGATGAGTTGGGAGTAGTTCTCCCTCGGGGCCGAGGGTATGTACCAGTAGCTATGTGTTTGATCTCTCTCTCTTTCTCATGTTCTTGAGGTGGTACGATCTTGATGTATCGCGAGATTTCCTATTATAGTTGAATCTTATGATGTTTCTCCCCCTCTACTCTCTTGTAATGGATTGAGTTTTCCCTTTGAAGTTATCTTATCGGATTGAGTCTTTAAGGATTTGAGAACACTTGATGTATGTCTTGCGTGGGATACTCGTGGTGACAATGGGGTATTCTATTGATCCACTTGATGTATGTTTTGGTGATCAACTTGCGGGTTCCGCCCATGAACCTATGCATAGGGGTTGGCACACGTTTTCATCTTGACTCTCCGGTAGAAACTTTGGGGCACTCTTTGAGGTTCTATGTGTTGGTTGAATAGATGAATCTGAGATTGTGTGATGCATATCGTATAATCATACCCACGGATACTTGAGGTGACATTGGAGTATCTAGGTGACATTAGGGTTTTGGTTGATTTATGTCTTAAGGTGTTATTCTAGTACGAACTCTAGGGCTGTTTGTGACACTTATAGGAATAGCCCAATGGATTGATTGGAAGGAATAACTTTGAGGTGGTTTCATACCCTACCATAATCTCTTTGTTTGTTCTTCGCTATTAGTGACTTTGGAGTGACTCTTTGTTGCATGTTGAGGGATAGTTATGTGATCCAATTATGTTATTATTGTTGAGGGAACTTGCACTAGTGAAAGTATGAACCCTAGGCCTTGTTTCAACGCATTGCAATACCGTTTACGCTCACTTTTATCATCAGTTACCTTGTTGTTTTTATATTTTTAGATTACAAAAATCATTATCTACTTTCCATATTGCACTTGTATCACCATCTCTTCGCCGAACTAGTGCACCTATACAATTTACCATTGTATTGGGTGTGTTGGGGACACAAGAGACTCTTTGTTATTTGGTTGCAGGGTTGCTTGAGAGAGACCGTCTTCATCCTACGCCTCCTATGGATTGATAAACCTTAGGTCATCCACTTGAGGGAAATTTTCTACTGTCCTACAAACCTCTGCACTTGGAGGCCCAACAACGTCTACAGGAAGAAGGTTGTGTAGTAGACATCAATAACCCACAAGTATAGGGGACCAATTGTAGCCTCTTTCAATAAGTAAGAGTGTCGAACCCAACGAAGAGCTAAAGGTAGAACAAATATTCCCTCAAGTTCTATCGACCATCGATACAACTCTACGCATGCATAACGTTCGCTTTACCTAGAACAAGTATGAAACTAGAAGTACTTTGTAGGTGTGATAGGATAGGTTTGCAAGATAATAAAGAGCACGTAAATAAAATGTAGGGGTTTCTTAGATGAAGACACAACTAAGTTAGTTTTAGTAGAGAGCTTGTTGTCACGCAAGAAAGTTATTTGTCCCTAGGCAATCGATAACTAGACCGTTAATCATTATTGCAATTTTATTTGAAGGAGAGGCATAAGCTAACATACTTTCTCTTCTTGGATCATATGCACCTATGATTGGAACTCTAGCAAGCATCTACAACTACTAAAGATCATTAAGGTAAAACCCAACCATAGCATTAAAGTATCAAGTCATGTTTATTCCCATACGCAAACAACCTACTTACTCGGGTCTGTGCTTCTGTCACTCACGCCACCCACCATAAGGAAATCATGAACATATTGCAAACCCTACAGCGGGGATCCCTCAAGCTTGAGCAACATGGAGAGCAGCATAGGACAGCACCAATAATAAAACATGCAACTCAAACCAATCACGATCATCAGTTAACCCATAGGACAAAACGGATCTACTCAATCATCATAGGATAGCCACACATCATTGGGAAATAATATATAGCGTTAAGCACCATGTTTAAGTAGAGATTACAGAGGGTAAAAGAGGGGTTACCCCGTTGCATAGAGGGGGGAAGTGTTGGTGATGATGGCGGTGAAGTTGTTGGTGTAGATTGCGGTGATGATGATGGCTCCGGTGGCGTTCCGGCGCCACCGGGAGAGAGGGGGAGAGAGCCCCCCTTCTTCTTCTTCTTCATTGACCCTCTTCCTATATGGGAGAAGGGTTTCCCTCTGGTCCATGGCCTCCATGGCATGGGAGGGGCGAGAGCCCCTCCGAGATTGGATTTGTCTCTCTGTCTCTCTCTGTTTCTGCATTCCCTGATTCTGCCCTTTCACCGTTTCTTAAATTCCCGGAGATCCGTAACTACGATTGGGCTGAATTTTGGACACGATTTTTATCAGGATATTAGCTTTCTTGTGGAGAAATAAGGGCACCAACCGTCTTACGGGGTGGCCACGAGGGTCAGGGGCGTGCCCCTTGCCTCGTGGGCCCCTCGAGCATCGTCTCGCGTTGATTTCACTTCCCAAAATTCACATATATTCCAAAAAAATCTTCGTTAATTTTTATCCTGTTTGGACTCCGTTTGATATGGATTTACAACGAAACAAAAAACATGCAACAAACACGAACTAGCACTGGGCACTGGATCAATATGTTAGTCCCAAAAAATAGTATAAAAAGTTGCCAAAAGTATATGAAAGTTGTATAATATTGGCATGGAACAATAAAAAATTATAGATACGACGGAGACGTATCACATACTTAGGGAGAACACTTATACCTTGGAATTTAGTGAGAGATCATCTTATAATGCCACCGCCGTACTAAGCAAAATAAGATGCATAAAGGATGTAGCGACCAGACCTCAAACAGTCTGATCTTTGTGCTCCGGTGTCATCCCTGGATCAGTAATGCTGACACCACACAGTACTCGGAGGATTTATAACAGAGTAGCAATCACACACTTATTACATCGAGTGTCTCAAAAGAGAACTTATTACAATAAGTATGGCTTAAGGCCATCTAATAACGATAACAGCGGAAGGCTTGGAAGATAAGTGAGTCCATCAACTCCAACGGCATCACTGAGTATAGAACCACGACCTAAAAAAACTCCTTAATCGTCATCTGAAAAGTCTGCAACATTAACGTTGCAGCCCGAAAACGGGCCAGCACATGGAATATGCTGGCAAGGTAACACATAGAGAGTAATGGAATGAAACAGCTATACTATATGCATATTTGGCTGGTGGAAAGCTCTATGGTTACAGTTTGCCGTAAAGCCAATTTTTCCCTACTTCAAAGGAATAAAACTTAATTACTATCATGGTGGTTGTTAAACATTGAGAATGGTTGACAGCATCCTCAATCCCAATTAAGCATCATGATTAAACATAACCCAACAAAATTAATTTAGAGTAACATGTTGAGATTCACATGATAATCCAAGTACTAGATACTCAAGATATCCATAACCGGGGACACAGCTAACCATGATTAGTTTATTACACTCTGCAGAGGTTTGCGCACTTTTCCCCACAAGACTCGATCGCCTCCGTTTGGTTTCTCGCACTACATGGTGTTTGAGAAGACGGATGACCGAGACATAGTCTTTCAGAAGCGCTAGCACCTTCCGATCGGGTAGACCGTACCACCTACATCCCCTACATCTGCTAGTCTACCACTGTAAGAGTTCGCACAACTTAGTCAACTATGCTAGAGCCCATAATAGCTTGTGGCTGCACACAGAAGTTTCTAGTATGAATAGTCTCATGATCCCTTTGAGCCTGGGTGGCGGTCCAAAAGAAAACAAGCAAGTCCTGGAATACCCAGGTGCCTCAATCCACCCAGATGTGTGTTTAAGTTGCCACCTTAGATAAACCATTAATTAACAATCTCACATCTGTCATGGATATCACTCACTCAATCCACGTCTACTAGCATAGCATGGCATATTAAGCAAACATAGAAGTAACTCCCAAAGGTTTGATAATAAACAGCTAATAGGTACTACCTCATCTACTTCCCATCCCACAATTTAATTAGATCCTAATCATGCAATGTGTGAGGATTGATCTAATGCAATAAAACTGGGTAGTAGAAAAGGTATGATCAAAGTGTTACTTACCTTGCTGATGATTCGCGAAACCTAACGATTCGAAGTAACAAGCGGCGCACTCCAGGTACTCTATCGCAAACAAACAAACAAGCATACAATAAGTACTCATCTAATGCATAGGTAAAACTCAAATAAGAGATCTAACCAGAAGGTTCAACTTAAGAACTCCGGTTGGCAAAAATAATCAAATCGAACGAAGCAACGAAAGTCAAACGGCAAAAGAAAACAACTTCGTTCTAGTAATCTGGATCTAGGGCAAATTTTACAGTAGCAAAATCTTGTTTAAGTTGGTTAAATGGATAGAGGGTTTCGAGACGAATCCCTAGGCGCTTGAATCCCCTGATTCCGATAAACGAGCGAAAAGTTATACTAAAACGAAAATCGGATCAGGAATCACGATCAGAAAAATCGCGGATTTAATCCGAGAAAAAGAAAAAACGACGAACGCCGAAAAAAAATTCAGCACGGAAAACGAGGCACAAGGAACCTCGGGCGGCGGGATCGTCGTCGTCAGCGGCGGCTCCGGTGGCGTGCGCGGATCGAGGCGGGGCTGATGGGCTGGGGCGGCTCGGGGCGGCTCTATTTAAAGGCTGCCCCCGGGCGGTGTCCCGCTCGGGTACGGCCCGAAGTCGGTTCGTTTTTTTTAATTATTCCGCTCGGAAGAAAAAATAAAAAGAAACACTAAACGGACTCCAAAAATTTCGAAATAAATTTTCACGGGCTTCTAAAATCAAGCCGCACAAGGTGAACATTTATTTGGACCCTAAATGCAATTTTGAAAAACGCACTTTTTTCCTAAATTCAAATAAAACACCGAAAAACTCCGAAATAAAATCTTATTTGATTTTTTTATTAAATCCTCAATATTTCTTTTATTTGGGAAAGTCATTTTATTCCCTCTCTCATATTTTTGTAATAGAAACAATTGATGATAAAATAAATAAAATCAAATGATCCTATTCTCAAAATTTGAGAGAACTCAAATATGAAAATAACGAAATCCCCAACTCTCTCCGTGGGTCATTGAGTTGCGTAGAATTTCTAGGATCAACCAAAATGCAAAATAAAATATGATATGCATGATGATCTAATGTATAACATTCCAAAGTGAAAATTTGGGATGTTACAAACCTACCCCCCTTAAGATGAATCTCGCCCTCAAGATTCGGGTTGGCTAGAAAATAGGTGAGGGTGGTCTTTGAGCAAATCTTCCTCTCGTTCCCAGGTGGCTTCATCCTCCGTGTGGTGGCTCCACTGAACTTTGCAAAACTTAATAACCTTGCTGCGAGTAACTCGGTTGGCAAACTCGAGAATCTTGACTGGTTTCTCCTCGTAGGTCAAATCGTTATCCAACTGAATAGTTTCCAAAGGCACTGTGTCTCTCAACGGTATGTCAGCCATCTCCGCGTGACATTTCTTTAACTGAGAAACGTGGAACACATCATGTACTCCTGACAATCCTTCGGGCAATTCCAACTTGTAGGCCACTTCTCCCATACGCTCCAAAACTCGGTATGGTCCTACAAATCGTGGCGCTAACTTTCCCTTTAACTCCAAAACGCTTTGTTCCCCGAAGTGGAGATACTCGAAGATAAGCTCTATCTCCGACTTCGTAAACTGTCTCCTTGCATTTAGAATCTGCATAACTTTTCTATCTGGACTGGGCTACCTTGAGCCTATCGCGAATCAACTTCACCTTCTATTCAGACTCCTTGATCAAGTCAGGTCCAAACAACTGGTGGTCTCCAATTTCGTCCCATGACAGCGGTGTCCTGCACCTCCTTCCGTACAAAGCTTCGAAAGGGGCCATCTTTAAACTGGTTTGATAACTGTTGTTGTAAGAGAACTCTGCATATGGCAAATTATCGTCCCAACTAGATCCGTAATCTAGCGCACAAGCTCTCAGCATATCCTCCAAAATCTGATTGACTCTCTCGGTCTGTCCATCTGTCTGTGGATGAAAAGCTGTACTGAATTCTAGCCTGGTACCCAAAGTTTCGTGCAACTGCTTCCAGAACTTTGAGGTAAACTGGCTTCCTCTATCTGATACGATACTCCTTGGAACTCCATGCAGACATACGATCCTAGTCATGTATATCTTTGCCAACTTAGCACTGGTATAAGTGGTCTTTACTGTGATAAAATGAGCTACTTTCGTCAATCGATCAACTACAACCCAAATCGAGTCATAGCCTGAACGAGTCCTGGGTAATCCCGTGATAAAATCCATGCCTAGCTTATCCCACTTCCATTCGGGTATCGGCAATGGTTGTAACAATCCTGCTGGCTTCTGATGCTCTGCCTTTACTCTCTGGCATACATCACAAACTGCTACATTCTCCGCAATATCCTTCTTCATTCCAGTCCACCAGAAAATATCCTTGAAATCCAGATACATCTTGGTATTTCCTGGGTGAATTGAATACGGTGAGTCGTGTGCCTCTTGCAAAATCAACTTCCTGATCTCCGGGTCATTGGGCACTTAAACGCGGTCTTCAAACCATAGGGTGTCGTGCTCATCCACACGAAATCCTTTAGCTTTTCCTTTGCTCAGTTTCTCCTTTATAGCGGCAATCTCTTTTCAGCTTTCTGTGCTTCCCTGATTTTATCCATCAAAGTTGACTGAATCTCCAATGCTAATACATAGCCTCTCGGAACTATTTCCAAACATAGTTCACGAAGATTTTCGGTTAACTCCCTTGGTATTTCTCCCGTCATTAATGTATTGACATGGCTCTTACGGCTTAATGCGTCAGCTACTACATTAGCCTTTCCGGGGTGATAATGCAATTTCATATCATAATCCTTGATAAGCTCCAACCATCTCCTTTGTCTGAGATTCAACTCCTTCTGGGTGAAAATGTACTTCAAACTCTTATGATCCGTGTACACCTCACAATGATTTACAATGAGAAAATGTATCCATGTCTTCAATGCATGCACTACAGCTGCTAACTCCAAATCATGCGTGGCATAATTCAACTCATGAGGCTTCAGTTGTCTTGAGGCATATGAAACAACTCTCCCTTCCTGCATAAGCACTGCTCCAAGTCCTCGACGTGAAGCGTCGCAATACACCTCATAATCCTTGGTCTGGTTTGGCAAAATCAACACTGGTGAGGTAACCAAGCGTTTCTTCAACTCCTGGAAACTAGCCTCACACTCCTCTGTCCATATGGACTTGGTATATTTCTTTAACAACTCAGTCATAGGCTTCGCAATCTTTGATAAATTCTCAATAAATCTCCGGTAGTATCCTGCGAGTCCAAGAAAACTCCGGATCTCTCCAACTGTTGCTGGGGCTTCCCACTTGGTCACGGTTTCGACTTTAGTGGGATCTACTGCTATACATTCTCCAGATATAACATGTCCGAAGAATCCTACTTCCTTCAACCAAAACTCACATTTGCTGAACTTGGCATATTATTGATGTTCTCTAAGCTTTCCAAGCACCAAACGCAAATGCTCCTTATGTTCCTCTTCATTCTTCGAATAAACCAGGATATCATCAATGAACACTACGGTGAACTTATCCAAAAACTCCATAAACACTTTGTTCATCATGTTCATAAAATAGGCAGGTGCGTTAGTTAGACCAAATGACATAACGGTATACTCGTACAGCCCATATCTGGTGGTAAAGGCTGTCTTCGGAATATCCTGTTCTCGAATCTTCAACTGGTGGTATCCTGATCGCAGATCGATCTTGGAAAATACCTTAGCTCCTGGTAACCGATCAAACAGATCGTTGATCATTGGTAGTGGGTACTTGTTCTTGATCGTTACTTCATTCAATCCTCGATAATCAACAACCATCCTTAACGATTCATCCTTCTTCTCCACTAGAAGTACTGGCGATCCCCAAGGCGAAGAACTTGGGCGAATATATCCCTTATCTAGTAACTCCTTAATCTGCTTCTTAATTTCCACCAAATCCTTTGCTGGCATCCTATATGGTCTCTTTGATATTGGCCCTGTGCCTGGCAATAGCTCAATCAAAAACTCAATATCTCTATCCGGTGGCATGCCTGGCAACTCCTCTGGAAATACATCAGGGAAATCCCTTACCACTGGCACTTCCTCCTGCACAACTCCTGTTAGGCAATTTACTTGAGTCCTCTTTGGCTCATGCGAGGATACATACTTGATCCTTCTCCCTTCTGGGGTGGTAAGCAAAATTGTCTTACTAGCACACTCAATATTCCCTTCATACTTTGATAACCAATCCATGGCTAATATCACATCCAATCCTTGAGATTCCAATACTATTAGGTCTGAGAGAAAAACATAGTTACCAATCCTTAATGGTAACCGATCACACCATAGACTAGCCACATACTCTGCTCCGGGCGAGGTTACTAACATGGGTGACCTAAGGGCTTGGGTTGGTAGGTTATACTTATCCACAAATCCCCTTGAGATGTATGAATGCGATGCGCCAGTATCAAAAAGAACGAGTGCAGTAACTGACTTAACCAAAAACTTACCTATTACTGCATCGGGCTGAGCTTCAACCTCCTCCACGCTAATGTGGTTCACCTGTCCCCTGTTAAAAGGGTTCGGCTTCTTCCCAGAACTTCCATTGCTATTTCCATTTTGTAATTCAGGACATTCATTGGCATAATGTCCTGTCTTCGAACACTTAAAGCAAGTGACTTGGCTTAGGTCCTTCTTGGCTGGGTTTGAGGGGTTGGTGCGGTTCTGGCCGTTGCTTCCTCCATTGCCATTTCCATTCTTGGTGCCATTGTGATTGTGCGTGCTACCTCCTCCATGGGTATGCTGAAAATGTCCTCCTGGTCTAGGGGTAAAACGTGGCTTCTGCTGAGCTCCTGAATTGTACTTTCCTTGTCCATACTTCCTCTTGCGATTCTCAATCTGCTGTTGCTTCCCTTCAATCATAAGAGCACGATCTACCAACTCCTGGTAGTTGTTGAAGGTGGCTACCATCAACTGCATGCTCAACTCATCATTCAGTCCTTCTAGAAACTTCTCCTGCTTAGCTGCATCCGTAGCGACGTCATCTGGGGCATAACGTGCTAGCTTACTAAATTCCTCCACATACTGGCCAACTGTCCTTCCTCCTTGGCGCAAGTTGCGAAACTCACGCTTCTTCATGGCCATAGCTCCTGCAGAAACATGTGCAGTACGAAAAGCCTACTGAAACTGGTCCCATGTGACAGTGTCAACTGGGAAAGTGGCTGTGAAATTCTCCCACCATGATGCTGCTGGTCCTTCTAGCTGATGTGCGGCAAACTTCACCTTCTCCGCTGTGGTCAACTCCCTGGCTGTCTTGCAGAGCCAATCATGTAGCAAAGGACAAGCCTGGACAAACTCTTATATGATGTAAAGCGCTCCCGAGGACACATGGGAATATCGTCAAGCTAGTTTTCATCATGTTCATATGATTCACGTTCGGTACTTTGATAATTTGGTATGTGGGTGGACCGGTGCTTGGGTGCTGCCCTTACTTGGACAAGCATCCCACTTATGATTAACCTCTATTGCAAGCATCCACAAATACAACAAAAGTATTAAGGTAAACCTAACCATAGCATGAAACATATGGATCCAAATCAGCCCCTTACGAAGCAACGCATAAACTAGGGTTTAAGCTTTTGTCACTCTAGCAACCCATCATCTACTTATTACTTCCCAATGCCTTCCTCTAGGCCCAAATAATGGTGAAGTGTCATGTAGTCGACGTTCACATAACACCACTAGAGGAGGGACAACATACATCTCATCAAAATATCGAACGAATACCAAATTCACATGACTACTAATAGCAAGACTTCTCCCATGTCCTCGGGAACAAACGTAACTACTCACAAAGCATAAACATGTTCATAATCATAGGTGTATTAATATGCATATAGGATCTGAACATATGATCTTCCACCAATTAAACCAACTAGCATCAACTACAAGGAGTAATTAACACTACTAGCAACCTACTAGCACCAATCCCGGACTTGGAGACAAGAATTGGATACAAGAGATGAACTAGGGTTTTGAGATGAGATGGTGCTGATGAAGATGTTGATGGAGATTGCCCTCTCCTGATGAGAGGAGCGTTGGTGATGACGATGGCGATGATTTCCCCCTCCGGGAGGGAAGTTTCTCCGGCAGAACAGCTCCGCCAGAGCCCTAGATTGATTTCGCCAAGGTTCCGCCTCGTGGCGGCGGAGTTTCATTCGAGAAGATGGCTTATGATTTTTTTTCCCATCGAAAGACTCCATATATCAGAAGATGGCCACCGGAGGGCCACCAGGGGGCCCACGAGGTAGGGGGGCGCGCCCAGGGGGGTAGGGCGCGCCCCCGACCCTCGTGGGCAGGGTGTGGCCCCCCTGGTGAGGTTCTTGCGCTCAGTATTTTTTATATATTTGGAAAACATCATCCGTGAAGTTTCAGGACTTTTGGAGCTGTGCAGAATTGGTCTCTAATATTTTCTCCTTTTCCAGCCCAGAATCCCAGCTACCGCCATTCTCCCTCTTTATGTAAACCTTGTAAAATAAGAGAGAATAGGCATAAGTATTGTGACATAATGTGTAATAACAGCCCATAATGCAATAAATATTGATATAAAAGCATGATGCAAAATGGACGTATCAACTCGCCCAAGCTTAGACCTAGCTTGTCCTCAAGCGAAAAGCCGAAATCAAAAAATATGTCCACATGTTTAGAGATAGAGGTGTAGATAAAAAATAAAATACGGACATGAGGGCATCATGATCATTCTTAGAACATCAACTTACACATTTCTTTGTCATATAATATCTGATGCTAGAGTAATAATTCAATCACAATATCAAGTATGAATCGTAAACTTCATTGAAAACTAACAAACTACAATCTCAATCATTGAAGCAATTGCAATTTATCATAACATAGGAAAGAGTCAATGTATAAGAGCTTTTCAGCAAGTCCACATACTCAACTATCATATAATCTTTCACAATTGCTGACACTCACACAATACTTATGGGTATGGAGTTTTAATCGGACACAGAGAAAGATAGGGGCTTATAGTTTTGCCTCCCAACGTTTTACCTCAAGGGTAATGTCAACAGTAATAGTTCATGAAAACTCACATCCAATTAGCCATATATACCAGGATCTTTCCAACATATTGTGCTTGCCAAATGATAAAATGTAAAAAGGAAGGGTGAAGATTACCATGAATCTTATGCAATGTAGGAGATAAAAGTAAAAGATAGGCCCTTTGCAGAGGGAAGCAGAGGTTGTCATGCACTTTTATGGGTTGGATGCACAAAATCTTAATGCGAAAGAACGTCACTTTATATTGCCACTTGTGATATGGAACTTTATTATGCAGTCTGTCGCTTTTATTACTTCCATATCACACGCTCGTATAAAGCTTATTTCCTCCACACCAATCAATCATACATATTTAGAGAGCAATTTTTATTGCTTGCACCGATGACAACTTACTTGATGGATCTTACTCAATCCATAGGTAGATATGGTGGACTCTTATGGCAAGACTGGTTTAAGGGTGTTTGGAAGCACAAGTAGTATCTCTACTTGGTGCAATGAATTTGGCTAGCATGAGGGGGAAAGGCAAGCTCATCATGTTGGAAGATCCAAGACAATATAATTGATCTCAAATGTAAGAAAACATAACCCATTACGTTGTCTTGCTTGTCCAATGTCAACTCTTTAGCATGTCATATTTTAATGAGTGCTCACAATTATAAAAGATGTCCAAGATAGTATATTTATATGTGAAGACCTCTCTTTCTTTATTACTTCCTATTAATTGCAACGATGACCAAAACTGTGTTTGTCAACCCTCAATAACTTTTATTCATCATACTCTTTCTATGTGAGCTCATTACTCTCCATAAGACTCATATGATCTCTTTGTTTCTTTTTATTTCTTTCTCTTTTCTTTCATTCCTTTAGGATCATGGAAAAATAATCAAGCCCTTGACTCAACACTAATCTTTATTATATAGCTCACGGACTCGATTACATAGAAGGATAATAAAGCAAAACTCACAACTAGATCTTACTAAGAACTTTTATTCTACTAGATCAAGATATTACCAAAAGGATCGAACTAAGAAAAATGGTAAAGATAGAGTGATGGTGATACGATACCGGGGCACTCCCCCAAGCTTGGCAGTTGCCAAGTGGAGTGCCCATACCAGATACTCAATTCTTCTTTGTTGGTGGAGACGGTGGTGATTTTGTTGATGGCGTAGGCTTGTCGTCCTCCTTCCAAGGCATAGGCTCACCATCATAGAAGGATGACTGAGTCTCCGGGATCCTCAAATCTGCAGCCAAACTCATCCTTTTGAATCTATATTCATACTCATAGTTTTGGTTTTGCAAGTCATAGATTTGAGCTTGAAGGTGCTCGATTTTCTCGTGAAGCTTGAAGAAGGTCTCCCCGATGTTGTCGGCATCCAGCTTGTGTTTGTTGGTGAATTCTGCGATCATCATGTAGTTGGAGTTGAGTCCACGCTCCACCATCCCCTGACACTTGAAAACTTGTTGCTCCATTGCTTCAAGCCTCGTCTCCACGCTTCCGGTCCCCTTTGGTCCCTCAGCACCACGGATGTGCAGCAACCCATCACGCATCTCAATGGTTTGAGGGTGTCGCTGCACCTCTGTGAGGTAAGGGTTGATGACATTCTTGAAGAACTTGTCCTTGGTGGCACTTGGAGACGTCATGATAACCTAAATCTATCAAAAAAACTGCTCGAAACAAAGACAGGAGATTTTTGCGTGATATGGGAGTCAAAACCCCCGGGAGATTATATAATGAATTTTTACCGACCAAAATATGTGTCGTGTACGAAAACGGAGTCCGGAGAGCACACGAGGTGCCCACGAGGTAGGGGGCGCGCCCAGTAGGGTAGGGCGCGCCCTCCACCCTCGTGGAGCCCTCGTGTCCTTCCCGGACTGCTGCTTATTTTTCTATTTTTCTAAATATTCCAAAACGGAGAAATATTGCCTTAAAAACGGAGTCTGAAACGTTCTGGAAAGTGTCCTTTATGTATTCCTCCGGGGTTACGGTTTCGATAACATTGGTTTCAACATTTATGGAATTACCTGAGATATAGTGTTTGATTCTTTTTGACCATTCACCACCTTCGGATTGGTGCCTCCGAAGTTGTTGATTTTTATGGCACCGGAATGGTAGACCTCCTCGATAACGTAAGGGCCCTCGCGTTTAGAGAGGAGTTTTCCTGCAAAAAAAATCTTAAACGAGAGTTGTATAACAATACATAGTCACCTACATTAAACTCACGCTTTTGTATCCTTTTGTCATGCCATCTTTTAACTTTTTCTTTAAACAACTTGGCATTTTCGTAGGCTTGGGTTGTCCATTCATCAAGTGAGCTAATATCAAATAACCTCTTCTCACCGGCATGTTTAAAATCATAATTAAGTTCTTTAATAGCCCAATAAGCCTTGTGTTCTAGTTCAAGAGGTAAGTGACATGCTTTTCCATAGACCATTTTATACGGAGAAATACCCATAGGATTTTTATATGCAGTTCTATAGGCCCATAATGCATCATCAAGTTTCTTGGACCAATTCTTTCTAGACCTATTAACAGTCTTTTGCAAAATTAATTTGAGTTCTCTATTACTCAATTCTACTTGACCACTAGACTGAGGGTGATAAGGAGATGCAATTCTATGATTAACATCATATTTAGCAAGCATTTTACGGAAAGCACCATGAATAAAATGTGAACCACCATCAGTCATTAAATATCTAGGGACTCCAAATCATGGAAAAATAACTTCCTTAAGCATTTTAATAGAAGTGTTATGATCAGCACTACTAGTTGGAATAGCTTCTACCCACTTAGTAACATAATCAACAGCAACTAAAATATGTGTATATCCATTAGAGGAAGGAAAAGGTCCGATATAGTCAAAGCCCCAAACATCAAATGGTTCAATAACAAGTGAATAATTCATAGGCATTTCTTGACGTCTACTAATATTACCAATTCTTTGACATTCATCACCAGACAAGACAAACTTACGGGCATCCTTGAAGAGAGTAGGCCAATAAAAACCAGATTGCAGTACCTTATGTGCAGTCTATCTCCAGCATGGTGTCCTCCATAAGCTTCGGAGTGACACTTGCGTAGGATATGTTCCTGTTCATGCTCAGGTACACAACGTCTAATAAAACCATCTACTCCTTCTTTATAAAGATGTGGGTAATCCCAAAAGTAATGCCTCAAATCATAGAAGAACGTTTTCTTTTGCTGGTATGTGAAACTAGGTGGTATAAACTTAGTAACAATGTAATTAGCATAATTAGCATACCATGGAGCAGTATGAGAAGCATTTATGACATTTAATTGCTCATCAGGAAAACTATCATCAATAGGTAGTGGGTCATCAAGCACATTTTCTAACCTAGACAAGTTGTCTGCAACGGGGTTCCCAGCTCCTTTTCTATCGACAATATGCAAATCAAATTCTTGTAGCAAGAGAACCCATCTAATAAGTCTAGGTTTAGCATCTTTCTTTTCCATAAGATATTTAATAGCAGCATGATCAGTGTGAATAGTTACTTTAGAATCAACAATATAAGGTCTAAACTTATCACAAGCAAATACAACTCCTAAGAATTCTTTTTCAGTAGTAGCATAGTTTCTTTGAGCATTGTCTAGAGTTTTACTAGCATATTGAATAACATTTAGTTTCTTATCAACTCTTTGTCCAAGAACAGCACCAACAGCATAATCACTAGCATCACACATAATTTCAAAGGGTAAATTCCAATTAGGTGGCTGAACAATAGGTGCAAAGATCAATTCTTTCTTAAGTATTTCAAATGCTTCTACATAATCATCATCAAAAACAAATGATATATCTTTTTGTAATAAATTAGTCAGAGGCCGAGAGATTTTTGAGAAGTCCTTAATGAACCTCCTATAAAAACCGGCATGACCAAGGAAACTTCTTATACCTTTGATGTCCTTCGGACATGGCATCTTTTCAATAGCATCAACCTTGGCTTTATCAACTTCAATACCTCTTTCAGAAACTTTATGCCCCAAGACGATACCTTCATTAACCATAAAGTGGCACTTTTCCCAATTCAGGACAAGATTAGTTTCTTCACATCTCTGCAGAACTCGATCAAGGTTGCTCAAGCAATCATCAAAAGAAGATCCATAGACGGAAAAGTCGTCCATGAAAACCTCACAAATCTTTTCACAAAAGTCAGAGAATATAGCCATGATGCATCTTTGAAAGGTAGCAGGTGCATTACATAAACCAAAAGGCATATGTCTATAAGCAAAAGTACCAAAAGGGCATGTATAAGTAGTCTTTGATTGATCTTTGGCTGACACAGGTATTTGAGAGAAACCAGAATAACCATCTAGAAAGCAAAAATGTGTATGTTTAGATAATCTTTCTAGCATTTGGTCGATAAAAGGTAAGGGGTAATGATCTTTTTAGTAGCCTTATTTAATTTGCAGAAATCAATTAACATCCTATAACCTGTAATAATTCTTTGAGGAATCAATTCATCTTTATCATTAGGAACAACAGTAATACCTCCCTTCTTAGGGACACAATGGACAGGGCTTACCCAGTGACTATCAGTAACGGGATAAATTATACCTGCCTCAAGGAGCTTTAGTATCTCCTTTCTTACCACTTCTTTCATTTTAGGATTCAGCCGGCGTTGATGATCATGAACTGGTTTAGCATCTTCTTCCAAATTAATTTTATGTTGACATAGAGTGGGACTAATGCCCTTAAGATCATCAAGAGTATACCCAATAGCAGCGCGGTGCTTCTTCAAAGTTTTCAATAATCTCTCTTCCTCATGCTCTGAAAGGTTAGCACTAATAATAACATGATATATCTTTTTCTCATCAAGATAAGCATATTTAAGAGTATCAGGTAACGGTTTAAGCTCAAACACGGGATCACCCTTGGGTGGAGGAGGATCCCCTAGGATTTCAACAGGTAAATTGTTTTTCAGCATAGGTTCCTGTTTAAAGAATACTTCATCTAATTCCCTTCTTTCATTCATAAACATATCGTTTTCATGGTCTAGCAAATATTGTTCTAAAGGATCACTAGGAGGTACGACAATAGAAGCAAGACCAATAATTTCATCCTTACTAGGTAATTCTTCTTCACGGTGTTGTCTACTAAATTTAGAAAAATTTAATTCATGAGTCATATCATCTAAACCGACAGTAACAGCATCTCTTTTGCAATCTGTGTTTGCGTTAACAGTATTTAAGAAGGGTCTACCAAATATAATGGGACAAAAGCTATCTTGTGGGGAACTAAGAACAAGAAAATCAGCAGGATATTTAGTTTTCCCACACAATACTTCAACATCTCTAACAATTCCCATTGGTGAAATAGTATCTCTATTGGCAGGTTTAATTGTGACATCAATATCTTCCATCTCAGCAGGTGCAATATCATGCATAACTTCTTTGTATAAGGAATAAGGTATTGCACTAACACTGGCACCCATATCACATAAGCCATGATAACAATGGTCTCCTATTTTAACAGAAATAACAGGCATGCCTACTACAGGTCAAGGTTTATCTTTATCACGGGGTTTAGCAATTCTAGCAGTTTCATTACAGAAATAAATAACATGCCCATCAATATTATCAGACAAGAGATCTTTAACAATAGCAATATTAGGTTCAACTTTAACTTGCTCAGGAGGTGTATATGTTTTAATATTGTTTTTAGGAACCACAGTTGAAGCTTTAGCATGATCCTTTATCCTAACAGGGAAAGGTGGTTTCTCAACATAAGAAGTAGGAACAATAGGATGATTATAAGTAATAGTCTTTTCTTCAACTTTAATAGGTGCAGCTACTTTTACTTCTATGGGAGGATGATATTTAAACCACTTCTCCTTGGGGAGATCAACATAAGTAGCAAAAGATTCACAGAAAGAAGCTACTATCTCAGAGTCAAGTCCATATTTAGTGCTAAATTTATGAAAAATATCGGTATCCATAAAAGATTTAACACAATCAAAACTAGGTGTCATACCTGACTCCTTACCATTGTCGAAGTCCCAATCTTCAGAGTTGCGTTTAATTCTTTCCAATAAATCCCATTTGAATTCAATAGTCTTCATCATAAAAGAGCCAGCACAAGAAGTATCAAGCATGGTGCGATTTTTACCAAAAAGCCGAGCATAAATTTTTTGAATAATCATTTCTCTTGAGAGCTCATGATTGGGGCATGAATATAACATTGATTTAAGCCTCCCCCAAGCTTGAGCGATGCTTTCTCCTTCGCGAGGCCAAAAATAATATATATAATTGCGATCACGATGAACAAGATGCATAGGATAAAACTTTTGATGAAATTCCACAAACTTGATCCACATATATCAAATGTTCATCAGGATGTTTTGTTCCATCTCCTAGAAAAGGATTAGCTAGCAGTTTTTCTATCATACCCGAAGGAACTTCAAAGCAAGCATTTTCATTTTCATTTTCATTTTCAGTAGGTTCTGTAGGTTGAGGAGCAACTCTTTGCTCTACTGGTCGGGGTGAAGATATGCCGAACAAGCCCCTCAGAGGATTACCTTCCATGGTAACAAGTGACAGTAAATTTCAGCACACTATATAAATTTTTCCTTACCAAATTCCACCTACCAAAGGCGCTTCACTCCCCGGCAACGGCGCCAGAAAAGAGTCTTGATGACCCACAAGTATAGGGGATCTATCGTAGTACTTTCGATAAGTAAGAGTGTCGAACCCAACAAGGAGCAGAAGGAAATGATAAGCGGTTTCCAGCAAGGTATTCTTTGCAAGTACTGAAATAAGTGGTAACAGATAGTTTTGTGATAGGATAATTTGTAACGAGCAACAAGTAACAAAAGTAAATAAAGTGCAGCAAGGTGGCCCAATCCTTTTGTAGCAAAGGACATGCCTGGACAAACTCTTATATGATGTAAAGCGCTCCCGAGGACACATGGGAATATCGTCAAGCTAGTTTTCATCACGTTCATATGATTCGCTTATGGTACTTTGATAATTTGGTATGTGGGTGGACCTGTGCTTGGGTGCTTCCCTTACTTGGACAAGCATCCCACTTATGATTAACCTTTATTGCAAGCATCTGCAAATACAACAAAAGTATTAAGGTAAACCTAACCATAGCATGAAACATATGGATCCAAATCAGCCCCTTACGAAGCAACGCATAAACTAGGGTTTAAGCTTCTGTCACTCTAGCAACCCATCATCTACTTATTACTTCCCAATGCCTTCCTCTAGGCCCAAATAATGGTGAAGTGTCATGTAGTCGACGTTCACATAACACCACTAGAGGAGAGACAACATACATCTCATCAAAATATCGAACGAATATCAAATTCACATGACTACTAATAGCAAGACTTCTCCCATGTCCTCAGGAACAAACGTAACTACTCATAAAGCATAAACATGTTCATAATTAGAGGGGTATTAATATGCATATAGGATCTGAACATATGATCTTCCACCAATTAAACCAACTAGCATCAACTACAAGGAGTAATTAACACTACTAGCAACCTACTAGCACCAATCCCGGACTTGGAGACAAGAATTGGATATAAGAGATGAACTAGGGTTTTGAGATGAGATGGTGCTGATGAAGATGTTGATGGAGATAGCCGTCTCCCGATGAGAGGAGCGTTGGTGATGACGATGGCGATGATTTCCCCCTCCGGGAGGGAAGTTTCCCCGGCAGAATAGCTCCGCCAGAGCCCTAGATTGATTCCGCCAAGGTTCCGCCTCGTGGCGGTGGAGTTTCGTCCGAGAAGATGGCTTATGATTTTTCCCATCAAAAGACTCCATATAGCAGAAGATGGCCATCGGAGGGCCACCAGGGGGCCCACGAGGTTGGGGGCGCGCCCAGGGGGGTAGGGCGCGCCCCCACCCTCGTGGGTAGGGTGTGGCCCTCCTGGTGAGGTTCTTGCGCTCAGTATTTTTTATATATTTGGAAAACATCATCCATGAAGTTTCAAGACTTTTGGAGCTGTGCATAATAGGTCTCTAATATTTGCTCCTTTTCCAGCCCAGAATCCCAGCTGCCGGCATTCTCCCTCTTTATGTAAACCTTGTAAAATAAGATAGAATAGGCATAAGTATTGTGACATAATGTGTAATAACAGCCCATAATGCAATAAATATTGATATAAAAGCATGATGCAAACTGGACGTATCAGATCTCACGGGTAGAGAATGTTGCGGCGGTGGAATTAGGTTTTGGCTCCATATCCGATAGTTTGGGGGTACGTAGGTATATATAGGAGGAAGGAGTACGTCGGTAGAGCAACATGGACCCCACAAGGGTGGAGGGTGCGCCTGGGGATTAGGCGCGCCCCCCTACCTCATGCCTTCTTGGTTGCTTTCTTGATGTAGGGTCCAAGTCCTCTGGATCACGTTCGTTCTGAAAATCACGTTCCCAAAGGTTTCATTCCGTTTGGACTCCTTTTGATATTCTTTTTACAAAACTCTGAAATAGGAAAAAACAGCAATTCTGGGTTGGGCCTTCGGTTAGTAGGTTAGTCCCAAAAATAATATAAAAGTGTATAATAAATCCCAATAATTTCCAAAACAAAATATAATATAGCATGGAACAATCAAAAATTATAGATACCTTGGAGACGTATCAAGCATCCCCAAGCTTAATTCATGCTCGTCCTCGAGTAGGTAAATTATAAAAATAGAATTTTTGATGTGGAATGCTACTTGGCATAATTTCAATGTAATTCTATTAATTGTGGTGTGAATATTCAGATCCAAAAGATTCAAGACAAAAGTTTAATATTAACATAGAAATAATAATACTTCAAGAATACTAACCAAGCAATTATGTCTTCTCAAAATAACATGGCCAAAGAAAGTTATCCCTACAAAATCATATAGTCTGGCTATGCTCTATCTTCACCACACAAAGTATTTAAATCATGTACAACCCCGATGACAAGCCAAGCAATTATTTCATACTTTTGGTGTTCTCAAACTCTTTCAATCTTCATGCAATACATGAGCGTGAGCCATGGAAATAGCACTATATGTGGAATAGAATGGTGGTTGTGGAGAAAACAAAAAAGGAGAAGATAGTCTCACATCAACTAGGTGTATCAACGGGCTATGGAGATGCCCATTAATAGATATCCATGTGAGTGAGTAGGGATTGCCATGCAACGGATGCACTCGAGCTATAAGTACATGAAAGCTCAACAAAAGGAACTAAGTGGGTGTGCATCCAACTCGCTTGCTCACGAAGACCTAGGGCATTTTGAGGAAGCCCATCATTGGAATATACAAGCCAAGTTCTATAATGAAAAATTCCCACTAGTATATGAAAGTGATATCATAGGAGACTCTCTATCATGAAGATCATGGTGCTACTTTGAAGCACAAGTGTTGTAAAAGGATCGTAGCATTGTCCCTTCTCTCTTTTTCTCTCATTTTTTTATTTGGGCCTTTTTTATGGCCTCTTTTTTAGTCCAGAGTCTCATCCCGACTTGTGGGGGAATCATAGTCTCCATCATCCTTTCCTCACTTGGGACAATGCTCTAAAAATGATGATCATCACACTTTTATTTACTTACAACTCAACAATTATAACTCAATACTTAGAACAAAATATGACTCTATGTGAATGCCTCCGGCGGTGTACCGGGATATGCATTGAATCAAGAGTGACACGTATGAAAGAATTATGAATGGTGGCTTTGCCACAAATACAATGTCAACTACATGATCATGCAAAGCAATATGGCAATGATGGAGCGTGTCATAATAAATGGAACGGTGGTAAGTTGCATGGCAATATATCTCGGAATGGCTATGGAAATGCCATGATAGGTAGGTATGGTGGCTGTTTTGAGTAAGGTATTTGGTGGGTTTATGATACCGGCGAAACGTGCGCGGTATTGGAGAGGCTAGCAATGGTGGAAGGTAGAAAGTGCGTATAATTCATGGACTCAACATTAGTAATAAAGAACTCATATACTTATTGTAAAAATCTACAAGTTATCGAAGCAAAGTATTACGTGCATGCTCCTAGGGGGATAGATTGGTAGGAAAAGACCATCGCTCATCCCCGACCGCCACTCATAAGGAAGACAATCAATAAATAAATCATGCTCCGACTTCATCACATAACGGTTCACCATATATGCTACGGGAATCACAAACTTTAACACAAGTATTTCTCAAATTCAAAACTACTCAACTAGCATGACTCTAATATCACCATCTCCATATCTCAAAACAATTATCAAGTATCAAATTTCTCATAGTACTCAACACACTTCATTTTTTTACTAATCTGGAATGCCTATCATAATTAAAGCAAATTACCACGCTGTTTTGTAGGACTCTCAAAGTGATCTAAGTGAAGCATGAGAGAACAATAGTTTCTATAAAATAAATCCACCACCGTGCTCTAAAAGATATAAGTGAAGCACTAGAGCAAAAACTATATAGCTCGAAAGATATAAGTGAAGCACATAGAGTATTCTAATAATTTTCAAATCATGTGAGTCTCTCTCAAAATGTGTGTACATCAAGGATGATTGTGGTAAACTAACAAATAAAGACTCAAATAATACAATACGCTCCAAGCAAAACACATATCATGCGGTGAATAAAAATATAGCTCCAAGTAAAGTTACCGATGGAAGTAGACGAAAGAGGGGATGCCTTCCGGGGCATCCCCAAGCTTTGGATTTTAGGTGTCCTTAGATTATATTGGGGTGCCATGGTAATCCCCAAGCTTAGGCTCTTGCCACTCCTTGTTCCATAATCCATCAAATCTTTACCCAAAAGTTGAAAACTTCACAACACAAAACTTAAAGTAGAAAATCTCGTGAGCTCCGTTAGCGAAAGAAAACAAAACAGCACTTCAAGGTACTGTAATTAACTAATTATTTATTTATATTGGTGTTAAACCTACTGTATTACAACTTCTCTATGGTTTATAAACTCTTTTACTAGCCATAGATTCATCAAAATAAGCAAACAACACACGAAAAACAGAATCTGTCAAAAACAGAACAGTCTAGTAATCTGTAGCTAACGCAAGTTCTGGAACCCCGAAAATTCTAAAATAAATTTCTGGACGTGAGGAATTTATCTATTAATCATCTTAAAAAATAATTAACTAAATATCACTTTCCAAATAAAAATGGCAGCAGCTCTTGTAAGCACTAAAGTTTCTGTTTTTTTCAGCAAGATTAAAAAGACTTTCCCCAAGTCTTCCCAATGGTTTTACTTGGCACAAACACTAATTAAACACAAAAAACACAACCAAAACAGAGGCTAGATAAATTATTTATTAATAAACAGGAGCAAAAAGCAAGGAATGAAAATAAAATTGGGTTGCCTCCCAACAAGCGCTATCGTTTAATGCCCCTAGCTAGGCATAAATGCGAAGATAGATCTAGGTATTGCCATCTTTGGTAGGCAATCCATAAGTGGCTCTCATAATAGATTCATATGGTAATTTAATTTTCTTCCTAGGGAAGTGTTCCATGCCTTTCCTTAAAGGAAATTGGAATCTAATATTCCCTTCCTTCATATCAATAATTGCTCCAATCGTTCTAAGGAAAGGTCTACCAAGAATAATAGGACATGAAGGATTGCAATCTATATCAAGAACAATAAAATCTACGGGCACATAATTCCTATTTGCAACAATAAGAACATCATTAATTCTTCCCATAGGTTTCTTAATAGTGGAATCCACAAGGTGCAAATTTAAAGAGCAATCATCAAAATCACGGAAACCTAGCAAATCACACAAAGTCTTTGGAATCGTGGAAACACTAGCACCCAAATCACACAAAGCATAGCATTCATGATCTTTAATTTTAATTTTAATAGTAGATTCCCACTCATCATAAAGTTTCTAGGGATAGAAACTTCCAACTCAAGTTTTTCTTTATAAGATTGCATCAAAGCACCAACAATATTTTAGTAAAAGCTTTATTTTGACTATAAGCATGTGGAGAATTTAGCACGGATTGTAACAAGGAAATACAATCTATCAAAGAGCAATTATCATAATTATATTTCTTGAAATCCAAAATAGTGGGTTCATTGATATTTAAAGTTTGACCTCTTCAATCCCACTTTTAACAATTTTAGCATCAAGATCCAAAGACTCCGAATTTTTGGAACGCCTTCTAGGTAAAGGTGGATCATATTCAGTCCCATCATTATCAAGATTCATATTGCAGAACATAGGGGACACATCAATAACGTTTAGATCTTCATCTTTATTTTCATGGAAACTAGAAGAACACGCTTTTATAAAGCAATCCTTGTTAGCACGCATCCTAGCGGTTCTTTCTTTGCACTCATCAATGGAAATTCTCATGGCTTTGAGAGACTCATTGATATCATGCTTAGGTGGAATATATCTAAGTTTCAAAGAATCAACATCAAGAGAAATTCTATCAACGTTCCTAGCCAACTCATCAATCTTAAGCAATTTTTCTTCAACCAAAGCATTGAAACTCTTTTGCGAGGTAATAAACTCCTTAACACTAGTCTCAAATTCAGATGGCATCTTATTAAAATTTCCATAAGAATTGTTGTAGGAATTACCATAATTATTAGAGGAATTACTAGGATACGGCCTAGGATTAAAGTTTCCTCTATACGCGTTGTTACCAAAATTATTCCTACCAACAAAATTCACATCCATAGATTCATTATTATTCTCAATCAAACTAGACAAAGGCATATCATTAGGATCAGTAGGAGCACTCTTATTAGCAAAAAAATTCATAAGTTCATCCATCTTTCCACTCAAAACATTAATCTCTTCAATTGCATGCACCTTTTTATTAGTAGATCTTTCGGTGTGCCATTGAGAATAATTAATCATAATATTATCTAGGAGTTTGGTAGCTTCTCCTAAAGTGATTTCCATAAAAGTGCCTCCCACGGCCGAATCTAAAAGATTTCTAGAAGCAAAATTCAATCCGGCATAAAAGTTTTGTATAATCATCCAAAGATTCAAACCATGTGTAGGGCAATTACGTATCATTAATTTCATCCTCTCCCAAGATTGTGCAAGATGTTCATGATCAAGTTGCTTAAAATTCATAATATCATTTCTAAGAGAGATGATCTTAGCGGGAGGAAAATACTTAGAGATAAAAGCATCTTTGCACTTATTCCATGAATCAATACTATTTTTAGGCAAAGACGAAAACCAAGCTTTAGCATGATCTCTAAGCAAAAACAGGAATAGCTTCAATTTAACAATATCATTATCCACATCTTTCTTCTTTTTCATATCACACAAATCAACAAAGGTGTTTAGATGGGTAGCGGCATCTTCACTAGGAAGGCCGGAAAACGGATCTTTCATGACAAGATTCAGCAAAGCAGCATTAATTTCACAAGATTCAGCATCGTTAAGAGGAGCAATCGGAGTGCTAATAAAATCATTGTTGTTGGTATTGGTAAAGTCACACCATTTAGTATTATCTTGAGTCATCGTGACACGGAAGCAATCCAACACACAAGCAAACAAGAAACGGGCAAAAATAGGCAAATAGGGAAAGAGAAGGAGGACGGAGAGAGAGGGCAAATAAAACGGCAAGGGTGAAGTGGGGGAGAGGAAAACGAGAGGCAAATGGCAAATAATGTAATGTGGGAGATAAGGGTTTGTGATGGGTACTTGGTATGTTGACTTTTGCGTAGACTCCCCGGCAACGGCGCCAAAAATCCTTCTTGCTACCTCTTGAACACTGTGTTGGTTTTCGCTTGAAGAGGAAAGGGTGATGCAGCAAAGTAGCGTAAGTATTTTCCTCAACTTTTTGAGAACCAAGGTATCAATCCAGTAGGAGGCCATGCATGAGTCCCTCGCACCTACACAAACAAATAAAATCCTTGCAACCAACACAATAAAGGGGTTGTCAATCCCTTCACGGTCACTTACGAAAGTGAGATTTGATAGATATGATAAGATAATATTTTTGGTATTTTTATGATAAAGATGCAAAGTAAATAAAGCAAAATAAAAATGGCAAAAGAAATAGCTTGTTGACGGAAGATTAATATGATGGAAAATAGACCCAGGGGCCATAGGTTTCACTAGTGGCTTCTCTCGAGAGCATAGGTATTACGGTGGGTAAACAAATTACTATTGAACAATTGACAGAATTGAGCAAAGTTATGAGAATATCTAGGTATGATCATGTATATAGGCATCACGTCTGAGACAAGTAGACCGACTCCTTCCTGCATCTACTACTATTACTCCACACATCGACCGCTATCCAGCATGCATCTAGAGTATTAAGTTCAAAAGAACAGAGTAATGCTTTAAGCAAGATGACATGATGTAGAGGGATAAACTCATGCAATATGATATAAACCCCTTCTTGTTATCCTCGATGACAACAATAAAATACGTGCCTTGCTGCCCCTACTGTCACTGGGAAAGGAGACCACAAGATTGAACCCAAAGCTAAGCACTTCTCCCATTGCAAGAAAGATCAATCTAGTAGGCCAAACCAAACTGATAATTCGAAGAGACTTGCAAAGATAACCAATCATACATAAAAGAATTCAGAGAAGATTCAAATATTGTTCATAGATAAACTTGATCATAAACCCACAATTCATCAGTCTCAACAAACACACCGCAAAAGAAGATTACATCGAATAGATCTCCATAAGAGAGGGGGAGAACATTGTATTGAGATCCAAAAAGAGAGAAGAAGCCATCTAGCTAACAACTATGGACCCGAAGGTCTGAAGTAAACTACTCACACATCATCGGATAGGCTATGGTGTTGATGTAGAAGCCCTCCGTGATCGATGCCCCCTCCGGCGGAGCTCCGGAAAAGGCCCCAAGATGGGATCTCATGGGTACAGAAGGTTGCGGCGGTGGAATCCGGTAGTTTGGTGGTACGTAGGTATATATAGGAGGAAGGAGTACGTCATTGGAGCAACATGGGCCCCATGAGGGTGGAGGGCGTGCCTAGGGGGGTAGGCGCGCCCCCTACCTCGTGCCTTCCTGGTTGCTTTCTTGACATAGGGTCCAAGTCCTCTGGATCACCTTCGTTCCGAAAATCATGTTCCCGAAGGTTTCATTCCGCTTGGACTCCGTTTGATATTCTTTTTCTGCGAAACTCTGAAATAGGCAAAAAAAACAGCAATTCTGGGTTGGGCCTCCGGTTAGTAGGTTAGTCCCAAAAATAATATAAAAGTGTATAATAAAGCCCAATAATGTCCAAAACAGAATATAATATAGCATGGAACAATAAAAAATTATAGATATATTGGAGACGTATCAGCCAACTATGGCCTGAGATACATTTCGTTCTGCTAATGTCCAGTGGGCTCTTTAGTACATTTTAGGCCCAATCTTCTTTCGACCTACTAGAATCCCTGGGTATCTTATGGCCCAATGAAGGCCCAAGATGTGTTTCAGACTATTAACGACCCGTGGTATTTATGAGACAAATAAGGCCTGCGATATATTTAGACATGTTAATGACCCATCATTATTATGGGCCCATAATATGTTTGGCTTGTTAATGGTCCACTATGGTCACGGGCCTACCAATGGGACCATTAGAACTATGAAGAGCTTACGTTGATTTTAGCCTACTTTTTTCAGTGGGCTAGATGTCGATTACAACCCGTAATCATTTTTAGCTACATTCGACCCATCAATAGTGAAAGGAACGATATGGTTGACTAGAAGGGGGGTGAATAGGCAACTACCAATTTCTAGCTTTTCTTAACAATTCACGACAAACAGGTTGTCTAGAAATGCAACTAGGTGAGCAAACTATATGACGCTAGCAATAATAACAACACAAGCAAGCAAAGGATACAACACAAGTAATACTTGCACAAAGTAAAGGTAAGAAGTAACCACAAGTGGAGCTGGTGAAGACAAGGATGTGTTACCGAAGTTCCTTCCCTTTGAGAGGAAGTACGTCTCCGTTGGAGCGGTGTGGAGGCATAGTGCTCCCCAAGAAGCCACTAGGGCCACTGTATTCTGCTCACACCCTCATACAATGCGAGATGACGTGATTACACTAGTGGTGCCCTTGAAGGCGGCAACCAGACCTTTACAAACAAGGTTGGGCCCTCTCCATCACTAAATTGGAGGCTCCCAACACCACCATGGAGCTTCACCACAATGGAATATGGCTCATAGATGACCTCTTCCGTCTAGGGTGCCCAAACACCCAAGAGTAATAAAATCCACTCAAGAAAGGATGGGGGAATCAAATTTCCCCTTTGGTGGAAGTGTAGATCTAGGTCTCATCTTCAATCCCTAGCAAATCAATGAGTTTGAGTGGCTAGAGAGATAGATTGGGCAAGAAATCTTGAAGGGCATTAATGGAGGTGAGATAGAGGCAAGAGGTGAAGTGGTAGGTGGAAGAACCCCCACTTTATATAGTGCCCCCAAATCCAACTGTTACAATAGTTTTTATACTGCAGCGGTACAACCGCTCCATGGACCGGTACAACCGGAATTCACGGGTACCCTGCAGAAACCCTACAAGGCGGTACAACTGGTGGGGTGGGCGGTAGTACCGATTAACACAATTAAACGGACCAACCGCTCCACCATCGCTCAACAACTGCTCCAAACCAGAAGGGAATCACGTCTATAGTGGTGGTAGGAGCGGTAATTGCACCAGTGCACACGCCCTGGTCCCAGGTCCCAGTCCGGGTGATGGCTAAGTCCTGAGCGGTACAACCGCTCCAGACACCGGTAGTGCCGGTTAAAAGACTATAACTGGGACAACTGGGCAACCACCGCCCAATAACCTCTGCACCACAAAAATAAGACCCGTGGTTGGCCGGTACTGGGCCGGTACAACTGCTCCTGACGCAGTGATACGTCTCCAACATATCTATAATTTTTTATTGTTCCATGCTGTTATATTATCATTCTTGAATGTTTTACAATCATTTTATAGCAACTTTATTGTAACATCCCGAGATTCTTGCTACAGTAATCTTCCACTAATTATGCCTGGTCATCACCATTATGCCCTAAGAAAAACAATTAAGAATACTTTGACCTCAATTGTTTTTTAAATAAAGTCCAAATATTAATTATTCAAACAGCAAAACAAAAGTGTTCATGATATTGCAAAATTTCCCAAAGCTTTTATAAAAATGAAACCAACGTTTTATAAAGTGTTTACGTGCCCTAAAAATAATTACAATAGTGCCAAGACAATATTTAAATGCTTATCTAAATTATGAAAAGTCCAAACTATTTTAAAAATAAACTCCCAAACATTTTGTGGCAGTGCAGATTATTGCCTAGTAATTATGGCGACAAGTTTTGCATGCAACAAAATTCATTTGGATCAAAATCAGAATACAAAACTGAGGGGAAACTTGTCACAAAAAAAGAGAAAGGAAATAGACTAGATACTATTCACTTAATGCCCGACAAGCCAGAGTGCGGCCTGGCCTGCCCAAGTCGGCCTTTGATCCTCCTCCCGCATCTCTCTGGATGAACGAGACACCATGGCCGTCCAGAGCGGATGCACCGCACGATGTGCTCCACCGCGACGAGCCCTGTAGCCCTAGCGCGGATAAGATCAACGCCCACACGCGCTGGACAATTCCCAGTATATTTTCCCCCTCTCTCCCTCGCGCTGCTCCATCCTCGACTGCCATGGCCGCCATTGTCGTCGTCGGTCGCCTAGCCACCGCATGCCCCTCGCTGCCTCTCTGCGTCCATCAGCTCCGACGGGATTCTCTTCGTCTCCCTCGCCGCAGGACCCGAGCCGGCGAGCGCCACTGCCGTCGCCTACATCATCTTCCCCAACCTCGGCCGCCGCATCTCGCCTTCGACCTACGCATCCCGACCATCCCCGAGCCTCCTGAGCCACCCTAGGAGTGCACGGTGAGCTCCTACTCTGATTCCCCGCGACCTCGGCTTCGATCCATGCGTTTTTACGCCGTTGTTCACCATGGACCGAGCTCCTGTGTTCATGCACGCCTTGCAAGCTCCCGGCCATGTTCGCGCCCCTGCTGCTCCTTGTGCTGCCTTGCTGCTTGTTGCGTTGGTTTTGTTGCCGCTTGCCACTACTCCTGCTAGCTATTGTTTACTAGCCGCTGCTCTTGCTGTTGCTGCTGCGTCGCTGCAGCTCTGTTACTACTGCGCTGCTTACTGCTGCCGTTGCTTCTCCGAGTCCGCGCGCTGCACGTAGCTGCCCGCACCATGCCTTGCGCGTGCCCCAGCCGCACCAGCCCCGTGCACAGGCGTGCGCCGCTGCAGGCTGTTGTTCCTGGCCAACACTCGTGCGTGCCCAACCATGGGAATGGTTGTGCCTATGGCCGGCCTTGTTTGATTACTAGTAGGTTTAGTTTAGGGATATTTTAATGCTAATTTAGTATAGTAGTAGATGACATGTAGGACCCCATTAAATATGTTAGATTTAATTATTTGTTTAGGTAATAGTCTATGACATGTGGGCCACATTTGCCCTTTTGACTAGTCAAATTGACTTGGTCAATTCGGATTAAACTAGATATAATAATTTCAGAAAATTATTAAAACTTGAAAATTAATATATAATAAACCGTTGCTCGGATGGAAAAACTTTGTACATGAAAGTTGCTCAGAACGACGAGACGAATTCGGATACGCAGACCATTCTTCCGCCACGCATCCCTAGCATAGCAAACACGCAACTTTCCCCCTCCGGTTCATCTGTCCGAAAACGCGAAACACCGGGGATATTTTCTCGGATGTTTCCCCCCTTCACCGGTACCACCTCTTACCGCGTTAGGGCACCCCTAGCACCGCTACTTGTCATGTCATGCATCGCTATGCATCTGTTTGCTTAATATTTATTGTTTCTTCCCCCCCCTCTTCTCTCGCTAGACAACGAGACCGACGCCGCAGCTACCCAGTACGACTACGGTGTTGGCGACCCCTCTCTCTCTTGCCAGAGCAACCAGGCAAGCCCCCCTTACCAACTTGTGACGCCCCCGACTTGACCGTACACTAATCATACCGTAAACATGTACGATCAAGATCAGGGACTCACGGGAAGATATCACAACACAACTCTACAAATAAAAATAAGTCATACAAGCATCATATTACAAGCCAGGGACCTCGAGGGCTCGAATACAAGAGCTTGATCATAGACGAGTCAGCGGAAGCAACAATATATGAGTACAGACATAAGTTAAACAAGTTGCCTTAAGAAGGCTAGCACAAACTGGGATATAGATCGAAAGAGGCGTAGGCCTCCTGCCTGGGATGCTCCTAATCTACTCATGGTCGTCGTCAGCGGGCTGCACGTAGTAGTAGGCACCTCCCGAGTAGTAGTAGTCGTCATCGACAGTGGCATCCGGCTCCTGGGCTCCATCGTCTGGTCGCAGCAATCGAGTATAGAAAAGGGGAGAAGAGGGAGCAAAGCAACCGTGAGTACTCATCCAAAGTACTCGCAAGCAAGGAGCTACACGACATATGTATGCATTGGTATCAAATGGAAAAGGGGGTAACATATGTGGACTGAACTGCAGAATGCCGGAATAAGAGGGGATAGCTAATCCTGTCGAAGACTACGCTTCTGGTAACCTCCATTTTGCAGCAGAAGAAGAGAGTAGATGGTAAGTTCATCAAGTAGCATCGTGTAGCATAATCCTAACCGATGATCCTCCCCTCGTCGCCCTGTGAGAGAGCGACCACCGATTGTATCTGGCACTTTGAAGGGTGTGTTTTATTAAGTATCCGGTTCTAGTTGTCATAAGGTCAAGGTACAACTCCAAGTCGTCCTGTTACCGAAGATCACGGCTATTCGAATAGATTAACTTCCCTGCAGGGGTGCACCACATAACCCAACACGCTTGATCCCATTTGGCCGGACACACTTTCCTGGGTCATGCCTGGCCTTGGAAGATCAACACGCCGCAGCCCTACCTAGGCACAACAGAGAGGTCAGCACGCCGGTCTAAATCCTATGGCGTAGGGGTCTGGGCCCATCGCCCTTTGCACACCTGCATGTTGCGAACGCGGCCGGAAGCAGACCTAGCCTAGCAGGCGTTCTAGTCCAATCCAGCGTGCGCCGCTCAGTCGCTGACATCACAAAGGCTTCGGCTGATACCACGACGTCGAGTGCCCATAATTGTCCTCGCGTAGATGGTTAGTGCGTATAAGCCAGTGGCCAGACTCAGATCAAATACCAAGATCTCGTTAAGCGTGTTTAAGTATCCGCGAACACCGACCAGAGCCAGGCTTACCTCTCTCCTAGGTGGTCACAACCTGCCGTGTCGCTTCGCCACAAAGATCCACACAGAGGGCCGTCGGGAAAGTATGTCCTTCCAGCCCCCAATTCGTGAATCAACCGCGGGGACTCCTTGAGCCAACCCGACTTTAGTCATCACATGTATCATGTATAAAGTATATAGTATACACCCATGATCACCTCCCGAGTGATCACGGCCCGATAGTATAGTATGGCACACAGACAAGAATGTAGGGCCACTGATGATAAACTAGCATCCTATACTAAGCATTAGGATTGCAGGTAAGGTATCAACACCTGGAGCAACAATGACAGGCTATGCATCAGAATACGATTAACGGAAATCAGTAACATGCTACACTACTCTAATGCAGGCAGTAGAGAGAAGAGTACGCGATATCTGGTGATCAAAGGGGGGCTTGCCTGGTTGCTCTGGCAAGAGAGAGGGGTCCTCAATACCGTAGTCGTACTGGGTAGCTGCGGCGTCGGTCGCGGTGTCTAGCGAGAGAAGAGGGGGGAAGAAACAATAAATTTTAAGCAAACAGATGCATAGCGATGCATGACATGACAAGTAGTGGTGCTAGGGGTGCCCTAACGCGGTAAGAGGTGGTACCGGTGAAGGGGGGAAACATCCGAGAAAATATTCCCGATGTTTCGCGTTTTCGGACAAATGAACCGGAGGGGGGAAGTTGCGTGTTTGCTATGCTAGGGATGCGGGGCGAACGAACGGGCTGCGTATCCAGATTCATCTCGTCGTTCTGAGCAACTTTCATGTACAAAGTTTTTCCATCCGAGCTATCGTTTATTACATATTAATTTTCAAGTTTTAATAATTTTCTGAAATTATTATATCTAGTTAATCCGAATTGACCAAGTCAATTTGACTAGTCAAAAGGGAAAATGTGGCCCACATGTCATAGACTATTACCTAAGCAAATAATTAAATCTAACTTATTTAATGGGGTCCTACATGTCATCTACTACTATACTAAATTAGCATTAAAATATCCCTAAACTAAACCTACTAGTAATCAAACAAGGCCAGCCATAGGCACAACCATTCCCATGGCTGGGCACGCACGAGTGTTGGCCAGGAACAACAGCCTGCAGCGGCGCACGCCTGTGCACGAGGCTGGTGCGGCTGGGGCACGCGCAAGGCATGGTGCGGGCAGCTGCGCGCAGCACGCGGACTCGGAGCAGCAACGGCGGCGACGGCTGGCAGAAGTAGCGGCAGCAGTAAGCAGCGCAGTAGTAGCAGAGCTGCAGCGACGCAGCAGCAACAGCAAGAGCAGCGGCTAGCAAACAATAGCTAGAAGGAGTAGTGGCAAGCGGCAACAGAGCCAACGCAACAAGCAGCAAGGCAGCACAAGGAGCAGTAGGGGCGCGAACATGGCCGGGAGCTTGCAAGGCATGCATGAACACAGGAGCTCGGTCCATGGTGAACAACGACGTAAAAACGCATGGATCTGAGCCGAGGTCGCGGGGAATCAGAGTAGGAGCTCACCGCGCACTCGTAGGGCGTCTTAGGAGGCTCGGGGATGGTCGGGGATGCGTAGGTCGAAGGCGAGATGCGACGGCCGAGGTTGGGGAAGATGATGCAGGTGATAGCAGTGGTGCTCGCCGGCTCGGGTCCTGCGGCGAGGGAGACGAAGAGGATCCCGTCGGAGCTGATGGACGCAGAGAGGCAGCGAGGGGCGTGCGGTGGCTACGCGACCGACGACGACAATGGCGGCCATGGCAGTTGAGGATAAAGCAGCGCGAGGGAGAGAGGGGGAAAATATACTAGGGATTGTCCAGCGTGTGTGGGCATTGATCTTATCCGCGCTAGGGCTACAGGGCTCGTCGCGGTGGAGCACATCGTGCGGTGCATCCGCTCTGGACGGCCATGGCATCTCGTGCATCCAGAGAGATGCGGGAGGAGGATGAAAGGCCGACTTGGGAAGGCCAAGCCGCACTGTGGCTTGTCGGGCCTTAAGTGAATAGTATCTAGTCTATTTCCTTTCTCTTTTTTTTTGTAACAACTTTCCCCTCAGTTTTGTATTTTGATTTTGATCCAAATGAATTTCGTTGCATGCGAAACTTGTCTTCATAATTACTAGGCAACAATCTGCACTGCCACAAAATGTTTGGGAGTTTATTTTTAAAATAGTTTGGACTTTTCATAATTTAGATAAGCATTTAAGTATTGTCTTGGCACTGTTTTAATTATTTTGAGGGCACTTAAACACTTTATAAAACGTTGGTCTCATTTTTATAAAAGCTTTGGGAAATTTTGCAATATCATGAACACTTTTGTTTTGCTGTTTGAATAATTAATATTTGGACTTTATTTAAAAAACAATTGAGGTCGAAGTATTCTTAATTGTTTTTCTCAGGGCATAATGGTGATGACCAAGCATAATTAGTGGAAGATTACTGTAGCAAGAATCTCGGGATGTTACAAATCTCCTCCACTAGAAGAAATATCGTCCCGAGATTTAAAGGGTGGAGTAAGGGGAAAGACTCGGGAAGGGCGAAGCTCAACACAAGATAGGTACCTAGGGGGTATCTGAGTGAACGTGTCATAGAGGCATCTCTCGAGTTGAAATTCAAGTAAGTCATCGAGAGCAAGGTTAGAAGGTGAAGTAAGAAGCTTCAAGCGGATAGACAATCATCGTTGCGTGAAACAGTGCGTGAAAGGGGTTCAGAGCAACGAGAATTAGTTTTGTATCTGATACCATAATAGATCACTAGTAAGGTGGCTTGCAAATTACCTATGAAACCAAGCGCAAGGATATCTTTGAATAGGGATGTATAGGAGAGTCGGGTTTCGATCCAGTGGAACTGTGGGTTATGGGCCCACCATGTGGGTTAAAAGTAGGAAGGGCGATGATGTCTTGCACGATCATGTAAGCAAGGCATGTCAGAGGATAGCCTATCAGTTATGTCGGCAACAACATCGGTACCAAGGGTGAGGGATGAAGAGAACCATTTTCCTGCTCGTTGAACGAGGCAGACCAATAGGCAAAGTTCTCGTCCATCGGTGGTTACCGAAATGTCATCAACAATAGCAACAGGGTCCTTACTGACAAAGTTGTACACTGAGGTGTTTACATAAGCACGGAACTATCACTGCTCAGGTAATTCAGATTACAAGAGAGGTTAAACAAAACAATGGAAAGGAAAATGTGATTAGTATATTAATCAAAACAATGGATAGGAAAATGTGTTTATACCCGAGTATGAAGAGTATATCTTTCCCATCCATGACAGGACAACAAGTAAAGAATCAATTAGGTAAAGGGGCGAGGGATTTCATGACATTACCCATACAACGACGTTAGGATAATTGATAAAGAAAATTTAGCATTGTGCTTCAAATACTCTTTTAGAAAAGCGGAGTACCATAGACATGCTTCGAGATAGCATTGACATGGTCTTCAAGCAAAGGTTAGACTTTGGATACACAAAGGATCCATCGGGAACAACTTATAAAATAAGTCTTACGATTTTCTCAAGGAAGAATCGCTAAGCTTGTTAAAAAGGAAACTATAACAATAGGTCCTCCGGCCAGGTGTGCTAGGCATGACATCATCTTACTGGGTCATATAAAGACCAATGTTATAACTCTTGGATATATGTTCCAACCATCATATCTGACCGAGCTTTAGGTCCGATTGGTGTCAGGATACCCCAGACTCAAGTTGCCTGAGAATAAGAGGTGCAACACAAATCGGCGAGATGACATTATAAGATTCTCAGGAAATGAACTATAGAAGCAAGTTCCAAAACCAAAGTTCATTATTAACCAAGGAGAGGATGAGGAGGTGGCTGATGTACTCAGCGACAATGAATTCAGATTTCCAAAAGATGGATTTCCACCAGTATTTGAACAAGGAGATAACATTTGTCAGATCAAATGATATAATGAGGTATGCTCGAGGAAAACATACACAGTTAAACATTGATTGAAAGGTGCACCCGAAATATGGGCTTAAGTAGCATGATCAATGTTAGAATGGTGATTCGATGACCAATGGTATAAGAATGAAATATCAACCATTAACTTGAAAGCAATAGGGTTGCTAGAAGTTTTGAAGTCGCACATCATAGTTCAATTCTCGATTTTCCGGTTAGAAACAACACGGGGACCAAGGAATGAACGGATATGGCAAGAAGTATCACCTGTATCAAGATCTCTTAACAGGTGGTGAAACTCTCCAGACTTTCTTGACATAAATGATGGTAATACTTCCAAGGTAAAGAAGAACAAATGCTGGACATCAAGGATCTCAACGTATAACACAAAACATGACCAAGTTTGTGTTGAACGGAAGGCAATAAAGTGGTCGATGATAACACGAATCATCGAGGGGCAAGGATGGTATTACCCATTAAGAAATCGATATATATATCTTGTAAGAGCTTAGGATGTTGATGATTATCACGACACAATTGCCGAGAGGTTTCAAGAAGATGTAACCGATCAACGATGACATCAAGTCAACGGAATGATGAAGCAAAAAGTTATTGAAACCATGGGTAAGACACAAACTTGAAATCACGCTTGTTGTTCAAGGACAATTGATATGACGAGGAAGGTCGATGTAAGATTAGCTCACCGTCGAAATTTTTGTTCCGGGAAGGACCAGGTAGCACAGTTAAAATTTAGCACAATAATGATATAGCCGATCAGGCTAGGAATGACGTGAAGGATTATTAAACTCATAAGCAACAAAGATTACTTAGAGTTATCGAACTAGAGTGCGGAATCGGTTCACTTACCGGTGTTCTTGAGCGACTAACAACTCAGAACCCATGAAAAAAAGGAATCAGTGAGAAATAATAGCTGATGAAGACTCATAAGATGCAACACAATTCTTAGATATTCTTGAGATACCAGAGGGTAATACTTAATGGTAGATCAAGGTAGAGGTTGGACTGGTGTATTGACTTGCAAAAGACAAGTGCTTTAACTTGTCCGAGAAATGGGATCAAAGAGAAAATATGGTCGGAACCACGATTGCATAGGATCAATTCACAGATACCAGATGATATTATATCAATGAAATCATTATTATTACAAGAAGCTTCTATGGTAGGATCTACATCGTGTCCATGGGCATGAACACAAGTTCAAGGTCGACTCCCACTTCTTCAATGTATAACCTTCCATTCACCTCTCACTTCGAAGAAGTTGTAGTGTTGAAATTTTATCTAGCAAAATACCAGAAGAGTATGACTCATGAAAACTTTCGAGTTCACACATATTAAGGAAGGCATAGGTTCAATCCGTCAGGGTATCGTGGAAACATATACCACAAGCTTCAATAGTAAATACCACCAGCTTGAAAACAGAGCATGGTTGAGAAAACAGAGGATACAATTTACCAAAGGCTTTATATATCCATGGAAAGGCTTATCGAGGTTATTTTAATATGAAGGACACTGTCGGATAATAATCCAACAAGAGGTCTGGTGGTCTACAACGGAGCTGATGTGAGTATCAGTACTCTATCAAAGGAAGAAGGAATGCAAGTGCATCGGATTATAGAAACAACTGACTAACTCAAAGCTCAAATGCAAAGGAATTATGACTTCCAAGACAAGGGATCAGAAGCAATGCTCTGATTACGGATGGATAAGTTGAATAGCCTTAGGGGTACAATCGACGGCAATCCGATTGGTCGAGAACCAGCTCATGTTTAAAATGATGTCTGAGCCGGTAGGATAAATCCTGAGGATTATGAGCATCAGCAGCATATTGAATCGACGGACTCAAAATGATAGTGACAAAGGATGCCAATAAGATTACTAGATTTATCGGATTAACCATAATGTAAGCAAGCCAAAATTTCAAGAGCAATAGGCTGCTGAGGATTTTCGAAAGATCGAATGGTATTTTGAAGATTGGTGACATACATGAATCCACTGGGGATGAGTGGATACTCGGTAGGTGCGAGAAATTATTCGTAGGGTTTTTCTCGATGGAATGTAATTGCAAAACCGATGGCACAAAGTATTCTTGGACAACAACGAGTATTTCGGGGTATCTTATAATAACAAGAGCAACTGGGGACTGATTGTAAGAAGGAAAAGTGTACGTGGTTATCCATAACGATTTATCGGTGGACGGGAATAACAAAAGTGGTGGGCACAAAGTCTCGAGAGAATATCAGAGAGTATTTTCGGAATCTTCTGGTGAAGCAGGCCATCATCTGTGATAAGGGGCTCTTCGGGTGAAAGTGATCACGAGATCCTAATGTTAGATTTTAGCAAATTCGTTTAACCCGTGTAAAAGAGAGTTCAGAGTCCCATAGTATAGACAAGGAGTAAAAGGTCCTAATACCACCCAATGGCGACGTGGGCCTGTAAGCCACACAGCCATGTTAGTAAAAGTTTTTCAATGACTAGACTCGACTTCGGCCAAGGAGTTGGAAAGGGGAATTCCTACAGGCAGTCGGCTCTGATACCAACTTGTGACACCCCCGATTTGACTGTACACTAATCATACACGCAAACATGTACGATCAAGATCAGGGACTCACGGGAAGATATCACAACACAGCTCTACAAATAAAAATAAGTCATACAAGCATCATATTACAAGCCAGGGGCCTCGAGGGCTCGAATACAAGAGCTCGATCATAGACGAGTCAGCGAAAGCAACAATATCTGAGTACAGACATAAGTTAAACAAGTTGCCTTAAGAAGGCTAGCATAAACTGGGATACAGACCGAAAGAGGTGCAGGCCTCCTGCCTGGGATCCTCCTAAACTACTCATGGTCGTCGTCAGCGGGCTGCATGTAGTAGTAGGCACCTCCCGAGTAGTAGTAGTCGTCATCGACAGTGGCATCCCGCTCCTGGTCTCCATCGTCTGGTCGCAGCAATCGAGTATAGAAAAGGGGAGAAGAGGGAGCAAAGCAACCCTGAGTACTCATCCAAAGTACTCGCAAGCAAGGAGCTACAGTACATATGTATGCATTGGTATCAAATGGAAAAGGGGGTAACATATGTGGATTGAACTGCAGAATGCTGGAATAAGAGGGGGATAGCTAATCCTATCGAAGACTACGCTTCTGGTAACCTCCATCTTGCAGCAGAAGAAGAGAGTAGATGGTAAGTTCATCAAGTAGCATCGTGTAGCATAATCCTAACTGTCGGTGTCAAAACCGGCGGATCTCGGGTAAGGGGTCCCGAACTGTGTGTCTAGGCCGGATGGTAACAGGAGGCAAGGGACACGAAGTTTTACCCAGGTTCGGGCCCTCTCGATGGAGGTAAAACCCTACGTCCTTCTTGATTAATATTGATGATATGGGTAGTACAAGAGTAGATCTACCACGAGATCGAAGAGGCTAAACCCTAGAAGCTAGCCTATGGTATGATTGTTGATGTGTACGTTGTCCTACGGACTAAAACCCTCTGTTTTATATAGACACCGGAGAGGGTTAGGGTTACACAATGTCGGTTACAATGGTAGGAGATCTTCATATCCGTATTGCCAAGCTTGCCTTCCACGCCAAGGAAAGTCCTTTTCGGACACGGGATGGAGTCTTCAATCTTGTATCTTCATAGTCCAAGAGTCCGGCTGAAGGTATAGTCCGGCTATCCGAACACCCCCTAATCTAGGACTCCCTCAGTAGCCCCTGAACCAGGCTTCAGTGACGACGAGTCCGGCACGCGGATTGTCTTCGGCATTGCAAGGCGGGTTCCTCCTCCAAGTACTTCATACAAGATTCTGAACACAAAGATAGTGTCCGGCTCTGTAAAATAAGTTTCCACATATTGCCATAGAGAGAATAATATTTACACCAATCTAATCTGCTGACGTATTCCGTAGCGTGACACACCACGGCCAAGCCTTTATCCGAGTCGTTTTATTATCCCACCTCAGCGCATCATGCGAGGCGCTTTCCTTGGCACGTCTCGTTAAAGCAGAGATCGTGTCCCCTTATCCCGGGATTCTCATCAATACGGGCGTGGGTAACCCAACCGCTTCTAGGACTCCTAGATTATAGGCAAGTCCAAACAGACACGGAGAGGACGCTTGATATTCACCCTCTTTATAAAGGGGACAAGGCTTTTATTTTTCCCTCCTGTGCTCAATCGAACCCTTCCCCCACCTCAACCTCAAACGCCCGAAGTTCAGGTCAGGCGCTCCAAACCTTCAGTCATGTCCGGATCTAGCCTTCAAGGCCGATGGATGACTTCCTCCGTCACGGAAGAAGACATCAAGAAGTTGAGGGAGGCCGGATATCTGACCGCCAAGATTTTGAATCGGCTGCCTACCCGAGGGCAGGCCGTCCCCACCCCCGAACCCAACGAGAACGTCATGTTCATTTCCCACTTCCTCCGAGGTATAGGCCTTGCCCTGGATCCTTTCGTCAGGGGTTTGATGTTTTACTATGGGCTAGATTTTCATGATCTAGCTCCGGACTCCTTTCTTCATATCACGACATTTATTGTCGTGTGCGAGGCCTTCCTCCGGGTTACCCCTCACTTTGGCCTATGGCTCAAGACCTTTGAAGTGAAGCCAAAGATGGTCGAGGGGCAACATGCAGCATGTGGAGGTGCCTCAATACGCAAGATGACGGGAGCTCCGTGGCCCAAAGGTTCCATCCTAGAGGTGTCTGTATTGTGGCAACAGGAGTGGTTCTACATCACGGCTCCTAGAAGTGCCAAGTGGGCGGCCCCCCTGTTTTCCGCTCGGGCCCTCCACCACAGCTGATGTCATGGATCAGCAGAGGTCTGAGCTGGGGTCGAGTCAAGGACTGTGGGGAACGTTGCAGAAAACAAAAATTTTCCTACGGTTTCACCAAGATCCATCTATGAGTTCATCTAGCAACGAGTGATCGGATGCATCTACATACCTTTGTAGATCGCGAGGGAAGCGTTCAAAGAACGGGGATGAGGGAGTCATACTCGACGTGATCCAAATCACTGGAGATCCTAGCGCCGAACGGACGGCACCTCCGCGTTCAACACACGTACGGTCAGCGTGACGTCTCCTCCTTCTTGATCCAGCAAGGGGGAAGGAGAGGTTGATGAAGATCCAGCAACATGACGGCGTGGTGGTGGATGCAGCAGTATTCCGGCAGGGCTTCGCCAAGCTCTATGGAGAAGGAAGAGGTGTTGGAGAGGGAGAGGGAGGCACCAAAGGCATGGGTGCAGCTGCCCTCCCTCCCCCCTTTATATATAGGGTCCCCAGGGGGGCGCCGGCCCTGGAGATCCAATCTCCCAAGGGGGCGGCGGCCAAGGGGGGTGGAGTGCCCCCCAAGGCAAGTGGGGCGCCCCCACCCTAGGGTTCCCAACCCTAGGCGCAGGGGAAAGGCCCAAGGGGGGTGCACCAGCCCACTAGGGGCTGGTTCCCCTCACACTTCAGCCCATGGGGCCCTCCGGGATAGGTGGCCCCACCCGGTGGACCCCCGGGACCCTTCCGGTGGTCCCGGTACAATACCGGTGACCCCGAAACTTGTCCCGATGGCCGAAATAGCACTTCCTATATATAATTCTTTACCTCCGGACCATTCCGGAACTCCTCGTGACGTCCGGATCTCATCCGGGACTCCGAACAACTTTCGGGTTACTGCATATACATATCTCTACAACCCTAGCATCACCGAACCTTAAGTGTGTAGACCCTACGGGTTCGGGAGACATGTAGACATAACCGAGATGGTTCTCCGGTCAATAACCAACAGTGGGATCTGGATACCCATGTTGGCTCCCACATGCTCCTCGATGATCTCATCGGATGAACCACGATGTCGAGGATTCACGCAACCCCGTATACAATTCCCTTTGTCAATCGGTACGTTACTTGCCCGAGATTCGATCGTCGGTATCCCAATACCTCGTTCAATATCGTTACCGGAAAGTCACTTTACTCGTACCGTAATGCATGATCCCGTGACCAGATACTTGGTCACTTTGAGCTCATTATGATGATGCATTACCGAGTGGGCCCAGAGATACCTCTCCGTCATACGGAGTGACAAATCCCAGTCTTGATCCGTGTCAACCCAACAGACACTTTCGGAGATACCCGTAGTATACCTTTATAGTCACCCAGTTACGTTGTGACGTTTGGTACACCCAAAGCACTCCTACGGTATCCGGGAGTTACACGATCTCATGGTCTAAGGAAAAGATACTTGACATTGGAAAAACTCTAGCAAACGAACTATACGATCTTGTGCTATGTTTAGGATTGGGTCTTGTCCATCACATCATTCTCCTAATGATGTGATCCCGTTATCAATGACATCCCCATGTCCATAGCCAGGAAACCATGACTATCTGTTGATCAACGAGCTAGTCAACTAGAGGCTCACTAGGGACACATTGTGGTCTATGTATTCACACATGTATTACGATTTCCGGATAATACAATTATAGCATGAATAATAGAAAATTATCATGAACAAGGAAATATAATAATCATTTTATTATTGTCTCTAGGGCATATTTCCAACAATCTCCCACTTTCACTAGAGTCAATCATCTAGTTACATTGTGATGAATCGAACACCCATAGAATTCTGGTGTTGATCATGTTTTGCTCTAGGGAGAGGTTTAGTCAACGGATCTGCTACATTCAGGTCCGTATGTACTTTACAAATCTCTATGTCTCCATTTTGAACACTTTCAGGAATGGAGTTGAAGCGACGCTTGATATGCCTGGTCTTCTTGTGAAACCTGGGCTCCTTTGCAAGGCCAATAGCTCCAGTGTTGTCACAGAAGAGAGTCATTGGGCCCGATGCATTGGGTATGACTCCTAGGTCGGTAATGAACTCCTTCACCCAGACTGCTTCGTGTGCTGCCTCCGAGGCTGCCATGTACTCCGCTTCACATGTAGATCCTGCCACAACGCTTTGCTTGCAACTTCACCAGCTTACTGCCCCACCATTCAAAATATACACGTGTCCGGTTTGTGACTTAGAGTCATCCAGATCTGTGTCGAAGCTAGCGTCGACGTAACCCTTTACGACGAGCTCTTCGTCACCTCCATAAACGAGAAACATATCCTTAGTCCTTTTCAGGTACTTCAGGATATTCTTGACCGCTGTCCAGTGTTCCTTGCCGGGATTACTTTGGTATCTTCCTACCAAACTTACGGCAAGGTTTACATCAAGTCTGGTACACAGCATGGCATACATAATAGACCCTATGGCTGAGGCATAGGGGATGACACTCATCTCTTCTATATCTTCTGCCATGGTCGGACATTGAGCTGAGCTCAATTCCATACCTTGCAACACAGGCAAGAACCCCTTCTTAGACTGATCCATATTGAACTTCTTCAATATCTTATCAAGGTATGTGCTTTGCGAAGGACCTATCAGGCGTCTTGATCTATCTCTATAGATTTTGATGCCTAATATATAAGCAGCTTCTCCAAGGCCCTTCATTGAAAAACTCTTATTCAAGTAGGCCTTAATGCTGTCCAAAAGTTCTATATCATTTCCCATGTCATCTACATATAATATGAGAAATGCTACAGAGCTCCCACTCACTTTCTTGTAAACGCAGGCTTCTCCATAAGTCTGCATAAACCCAAACGCTTTGATCATCTCATCAAAGCGAATGTTCCAACTCCGAGATGCTTGCACCAGCCCATAAATGGATCGCTGGAGCTTGCATACCTTGTTAGCATTCTTAGGGTCAACAAAACCTTCCGCCTGCATCATATACAGTTCTTCCTTAAGATAACCGTTAAGGAATGCCGTTTTGACGTCCATTTGCCATATCTCATAATTATAGTATGCGGCAATTGCTAACATGATTCGGACGGACTTCAGCTTCGCTATGGGAGAGAAAGTCTCATCGTAGTCAACCCCTTGAACTTGTCGATAACCCTTAGCGACAAGTCAAGCTTTATAGATGGTAACATTACCATCCGCGTCCGTCTCCTTCTTAAAGATCCATTTGTTTTCTATCGCTCGCTGATCATCGGGCAAGTCTGCCAAAGTCCACACTTTGTTTGCATACATGGATCCTATCTCGGATTGCATGGCTTCAAGCCATTTGTTGGAATCGGGGCCCGCCATCACTTCTTCATAGTTCGAAGGTTCATCGTTGTCCAACAACATGATTTCTAAGACAGGGTTGCCATACCACTCTAGTGCGGAACGTGTCCTTGTGGACCTACGAAGTTCAGTAGTAACTTGATCTGAAGTTTCATGATCATCATCATTAACTTCCTCTCTAGTCGGTGCAGGCACCTCAGGAACATTTTCTTGAGCTCCGCTACTTACCGGTTCAAGAGGTAATACTTCATCAAGTTCCACTTTCCTCCCACTTATTTCTTTCGAGAGAAACTCTTTCTCTAGAAAGGATCCATTCTTGGCAACAAAGATCTTGCCTTCGGATCTGAGGTAGAAGGTATACCCAATAGTTTCTTTAGGGTATCCTATGAAGACGCATTTTTCTGACTTGGGTTCGAGATTTTCAGGTTGAAGTTTCTTGACATAAGCATCGCATCCCCAAACTTTTAGAAACGATAGCTTAGGCTTCTTCCCAAACCATAATTCATATGGTGTCGTCTCAATGGATTTCGACGGAGCCCTATGTAAAGTGAATGCGGCAGTCTCTAAAGCATAGCCCCAAAATGACAGCAGTAAATCGGTAAGAGACATCATAGATCGCACCATATCCAATAGAGTGCGATTATGACGTTCGGACACACCATTACGCTGAGGTGTTCCAGGCGGCGTGAGTTGTGAAACTATTCCACATTTTCTTAAGTGTGTACCAAATTCGTGACTCAAGTATTCTCCTCCATGATCTGATCGCAAAAACTTGATTTTTCTGTCACGTTGATTCTCAACCTCACTCTGAAATTCCTTGAACGTTTCAAAGGTTTCAGACTTGTGTTTCATTAAGTAGACATACCCATATCTACTCAAGTCATCAGAGAGGGTGAGAACATAACGATAGCCACCACGAGCCTCAACACTCATTGGACCGCACACATCAGTATGTATGATTCCCAATAGGTTGGTTGCTCGCTCCATTGTTCCTGAGAATGGAGTCTTGGTCATCTTACCCATGAGGCATGGTTCGCACGTGTCAAATGATTCGTAATCAAGAGACTCTAAAAGTCCATCTGCATGGAGCTTCTTCATGCGTTTGACACCTATGTGACCAAGGCGGCAGTGCCACAAGTATGTGGGACTATCATTATCAACCTTACATCTTTTGGTATTCACACTATGAATATGTGTAGCATTACGCTCGAGATTCATTAAGAATAAACCATTCACCATAGGAGCATGACCATAAAACATATCTCTCATATAAATAGAACAACCATTATTCTCGGATTTAAATGAGTAGCCATCTCGAATTAAATGAGATCCTGATACAATGTTCATGCTCAAAGCTGGTACTAAATAACAATTATTGAGGTTTAAAACTAATCCCGTGGGTAAATGTAGAGGTAGCGTGCCGACGGCGATCACATTGACCTTGGAACCATTCCCGACGTGCATCGTCACCTCGTCCTTCGCCAGTCTCCGTTTATTCCGCAGCTCCTGCTTTGAGTTACAAATGTGAGCAACCGCACCGGTATCAAATACCCAGGAGTTGCTACGAATACTGGTAAGGTGCACATCAATTACATGTATATCACATATACCTTTTGTGTTGTCAGCCTTCTTGTCCGCTAAGTATTTGGGGCAGTTCCGCTTCCAGTGACCACTTCCCTTGCAATAAAAGCACTCAGTCTCGGGCTTGGGTCCATTCTTTGGCTTCTTCCCGGCAGCTTGCTTACCGGGCGCGGCAACTCCCTTGCCGTCCTTCTTGAAGTTCTTTTTACCATTGCCTTTCTTGAACTTGGTGGTTTTATTGACCATCAACACTTGATGTTCCTTTTTGACTTCTACCTCTGCTAATTTCAGCATTGAAAATACCTCAGGAATGGTCTTTTCCATCCCCTGCATATTGAAGTTCATCACAAAGCTCTTGTAGCTCGGTGGAAGCGACTGAAGGATTCTGTCAATGACCGTGTCATCCGGGAGATTAACTCCCAGCTGAGTTAAGCGGTTATGTAATCCAGACATAGTGAGTATGTGCTCACTGACAGAACTATTTTCCTCCATCTTACAACTGAAGAACTTGTCGGAGACTTCATATCTCTCGACCCAGGCATGAGCTTGAAAAACCATTTTCAGCTCTTCGAACATCTCATATGCTCCGTGTCTCTCAAAACGCTTTTGGAGCCCCGGTTCTAAGCTGTAAAGCATGCCGCACTGAATGAGGGAGTAGTCATCAGCACGTGTCTGCCAAGCGTTCATAACGTCTTGGTTTTGTGGGATGGGTGCGTCACCTAGCGGTGCTTCTAGGACATAATCTTTCTTGGCAGCTATGAGGATGATCCTCAGGTTCCGGACCTAGTCCGTATAATTGCTGCCATCGTCTTTCAACTTGGTTTTCTCTAGGAACGCGTTGAAGTTGAGGACAACGTGGGCCATTTGATCTACAAGACATATTGTAAAGATTTTAGACTAAGTTCATGATAATTAAGTTCATCTAATCAAGTTATATAATGAACTCCCACTCAGATAGACATCCCTCCAGTCATCTAAGTATAACATGATCCGAGTTAACTAGGCCGTGTCCGATCATCACGTGAGACGGACTAGTCAACATCGGTGAACATCTTCATGTTGATCGTATCTTCTATACGACTCATGCTCGACCTTTCGGTCTTCTGTGTTCCGAGGCCATGTCTGTACATGCTAGGCTCGTCAAGTCAACCTAAGTGTTTGAATGTGTAAATCTGTCTTACACCCGTTGTATGTGAACGTTGGAATCTATCACACCCGATCATCATGTGGTGCTTCGAAACAACGAACTGTCGCAACGGTGCACAGTTAGGGGGAACACTTTCTTGAAATTATTATGAGGGATCATCTTATTTACTACCATCGTTCTAAGTAAACAAGATGCAAAAACATGATAAACATCACATGCAATCAAATAATAATAGTGACATGATATGGCCAATATCACATAGCTCCTTTGATCTCCATCTTGGGGCTCCATGATCATGTTGTCACCGGCATGACACCATGATCTCCATCATCATGATCTCCATCATCGTGTCTCCATGAAGTTGCTCGCCAACTATTACTTCTACTACTATAGCTAACACGTTTAGCAATAAAGTAAAGTAATTTACATGGCGTTTCTCAATGACACGCAGGTCATACAAAAATAAAGACAACTCCTATGGCTCCTGCCGGTTGTCATACTCATCGACACGCAAGTCGTGATTCCTATTACAAGAACATGATCTCATACATCACATATACATCATTCATCACAACTTTGGCCATATCACATCACAAAGCACTTGCTGCAAAAACAAGTTAGACGTCCTCTAATTGTTGTTGCAAGTTTTACGTGGCTGCAATATGGTTCTAGCAAGAATGTTTTCTTACCTACGTAAAAGCCACAACGTGATTTGTCAACTTCTATTTACCCTTCATAAGGACCCTTTTCATCGGATCCGCTCCAACTAAAGTGGGAGAGACAGACACCCGCTAGCCACCTTATGCAACTAGTGCATGTCAGTCGGTGGAACCAGTCTCACGTAAGCGTACGTGTAAGGTCGGTCCGGGCCGCTTCATCCCACAATACCGCTGAAGCAAAATAAGACTAGTATCGGCAAGAAAGTTGACAACATCTACGCCCACAACAAATTGTGTTCTACTCGTGCAAAGAGAACTGTGCATAGACCTAGCTCATGATGCCACTGTTGGGGAACGTTGCAGAAAACAAAAAATTTCCTACGGTTTCACCAAGATCCATCCATGAGTTCATCTAGCAACGAGTGATCGGATGCATCTATGTACCTTTGTAGATCGCGAGGGAAGCGTTCAAAGAACGGGGATGAGGGAGTCGTACTCGACGTGATCCAAATCACCGGAGATCCTAGCGCCGAACGGATGGCACCTCCGCGTTCAACACACGTACGGTCAGCGTGATGTCTCCTCCTTCTTGATCCAGAAAGGGGGAAGGAGAGGTTGATGAAGATCCAGCAACACGACGGCGTGGTGGTGGATGCAGCAATACTCCGGCAGGGCTTCGCCAAGCTCTATGGAGGAGGAAGAGGTGTTGGAGAGGGAGAGGGAGGCACCAAAGGCATGGGTGCGGCTGCCCTCCCTCCCCCTTCTATATATAGGGTCCCCAGGGGGGCGCCGGCCCTGGAGATCCAATCTCCCAAGGGGGAGGCGGCCAAGGGGGGTGGAGTGCCCCCCAAGGCAAGTGGGGCGCCCCCCACCCTAGGGTTCCCAACCCTAGGCGCAGGGGAAAGGCCCAATGGGGGGTGCACCAGCCCACTAGGGGCTGGTTCCCCTCCCACTTCATCCCATGGGGCCCTCCGGGATAGGTGGCCCCACCCGGTGGACCCCCGGGACCCTTCCGGTGGTCCCGGTACAATACCGGTGACCCCAAAACTTGTCCCGATGGCCGAAATAGCACTTCCTATATATAATTATTTACCTCCGGACCATTCCGGAACTCCTCGTGACGTCCGGGATCTCATCCGGGACTCCGAACAACTTTTGGGTTACTGCATATACATATCTCTACAACCCTAGCGTCACCGAACCTTAAGTGTGTAGACCCTACGGGTTCGGGAGACATGTAGACATAACCGAGATGGCTCTCCGGTCAATAACCAATAGTGGGATCTGGATACCCATGTTGGCTCCCACATGCTCCTCGATGATCTCATCAGATGAACCACGATGTCGAGGATTCACGCAACCCCGTATACAATTCCCTTTGTCAATCGGTACGTTACTTGCCCGAGATTCGATCGTCGGTATCCCAATACCTCGTTCAATCTCGTTACCGGCAAGTCACTTTACTCGTACGTAATGCATGATCCCGTGACCAGACACTTGGTCACTTTGAGCTCATTATGATGATGCATTACCGAGTGGGCCCAGAGATACCTCTCCGTCATACGGAGTGACAAATCCCAGTCTTGATCCGTGTCAACCCAACAGACACTTTCGGAGATACCCGTAGTATACCTTTATAGTCACCCAGTTATGTTGTGACGTTTGGTACACCCAAAGCACTCCTACGGTATCCGGGAGTTACATGATCTCATGGTCTAAGGAAAAGATACTTGACATTGGAAAAACTCTAGCAAACGAACTATACGATCTTGTGCTATGTTTAGGATTGGGTCTTGTCCATCACATCATTCTCCTAATGATGTGATCCCATTATCAATGACATCCCCATGTCCATAGCCAGGAAACCATGACTATCTGTTGATCAACGAGCTAGTCAACTAGAGGCTCACTAGGGACACATTGTGGTCTATGTATTCACACATGTATTACAATTTCCGGATAATACAACTATAGCATGAATAATAGACAATTATCACGAACAAGGAAATATAATAATCATTTTATTATTGCCTCTAGGGCATATTTCCAACAAGGACATGCCTATACTGCAAGGCCGCATTTGAGATCTCTTCAATGGAGATTTCAGTTTGGTTGCGGTAATATAGGTTATGCTGGTTCATCAAGTCCAGCCTTGCAAACGCCGGCCTCTTCGCCTGTGGGAGTTCAATCCCGAGGGACCGCGTGCCATTCAAAATTTTCTCGGCCTGACGCATGAGGAGATGTACAAGTCATTCTTCGGACCTCAGGTGGAGTGTCCGGAAATCACCGAGGACGTGGGCCTGAGTAGTAACCGCATCACCGAACAAGTAAGGCATCTTCCGGCCGAACATACTATCTCTACTTTGTTACGAAGTTATTTCTGAGAGTTTGCTTTTTGACCAGGACTGGCTAACAAAGGCGAAGTTGATTTGGTGTTCGGCCCCCCTCCCTGAGGGTTTGGAAAATCCGGTATTGGAAAAGATGCTCCAGACCGCACCTTGCCCGGAGCCCTTGAAGGAAGATACTGTGGAGGATAATGCGGGCGGATGCAGCCCCCCAACACTGCCCATTCTAGCCGAGGGAGCGAGCGTGTCCATGAGGGAAGGTGGCCAGAAGAGGAAAAGGACTGCGCCTGGGGATTCGGAAGCCAAAGCTTCCAAACGGGAGAAGAAGTCTCCCACAAAGGGTCCTACCTTGGGAGGCGCTGTTTCCGCACAAAGTCCGCGGGGGGATCAATTCTCCCACGAGTCGTAAGTGACCCGAAATACTTTTAATAGTACATATATGCCATCTTTTTCTTCTGAGAAAATAACCACCGCATATATTTTTGCAGTTCGGGCCTTAGCCCCTCTCAAATGAGCTCATCTTCGGGGGATCTTCTTCCAGAGATGATGGAGAGCGAAACGCCTCCTCTAGACTCCTCCGCTCCAGAAGCGGGCGACCCTGAAGTGTCGTCGCGGAGGGCCTCTCCGAGTCCGGTGAGGCCAGAAGATAATCCCATTGACCCCTGAAGCTCCAAGTGTCCGGCTCCCGAAGAGAGCAGACAAAAGAGTCCGGCCCCGTCTAGTGTGCGATCGGATGTTCTGAGGGAGTTGGTGGGGCGAGCGGCCATCTCAGATGAACACCGTGTGATGATGAATATGGTGATGAAGAGAATATCGTCCGCCGAAGGCAGATTACATGAAGCTTTTATGAGTCTACTGATAGGCTTTGAGGTACGTAAAAGAATGTATGATAATCCTGCACATGCTTGGTGTGCCCTGTGTAGATAGTAGCCCCTGAGGCTCTGGTTGTCGTCGGAAACGAAGACGAACAGAGGATCATATTCCCAGGAAATAACCATACTGCCTCTATGTGTAGGTGATGGAAGCTCCGGTGGCTAGCCGGACTAGCGAGTTTGCCCATTTAGAACGGCAGTTGGATGCGGCAGACGCCGACATCGAGCTTGTTAACAAAAGGCTTGATGAGGCACAGGGTAAGTGTCAATATCTGGTAAACGCCACATAGGAAGAGCAGCATGATGCCAGTATCTTTAATATGTTGTGACTGCAGATGGAGCTGCCACTGTTGATGCCTTGCGGGCAGAACTTGCCCGAGCCAAGGAACAAGCGAGGTTGGGTAATGCGGCTGCTGTGAAGGCGGCCGAACAGTTGCAAGCCGAGAAGGCTGCGCATGGCGAGACCCGAGACAAGATTGCCAAGATGGCTATAGAATTAAAAGCCGCCGCCGACAGTTGCCGGGTTCTTGAAAAGGAAAACCAAGCGAAGGCATCGGACCTTGAGAAGGCTGCTGTGACGAAAAAGGATCTCCGCTCTGCTATGAGGGCAAAGAAGTTGGAGCTGCGGGAAGCCGGGGATATTGTAGCTGGGAAATCCTTTATGTTGCGGAGGAAATTCGGAGATCCACGGTATGCCCCTCTGGATCGGCTGTGGAGTTTGGAGGATGTGTATATGGATTTGGCGGCGAGCGCTGCCGATGCGGCCAAGTACTTCCAGGGTCAGACGGACCATGGAGTAGACCAGCTGTTTTGGAGACAATTCCATTCTCCCGAGCGTCCACTTTCATTGACTGACTAATTAGCCGAATGGGCCGAACTAAATTGGTTGTCCGGACTCTCTATGAGGTCTGTTGTGGATCAGCTATGGCCGGGAAGGTCAAAACCGAACAGCTATTTCATCTTGGTGTAGCAGGTCCTTGACGTGGTGCCGCGCATTAATGCGAAGAGGAGGTCGGCGTGCATAGAGGGCGCACGGATGGCCTTTTCCCGTGTTAAGGCATATTGGGCGGAGATGGATGCTACCAATGTTGCAGCGCGGGATTCGGCTATAGGTCGAAAGGCTGCCGAGCACTACTTTCAAGAAGTTCTTGAGGGTGCCCGTTTGATAGAGACCCGGTGCTCAAAAAATATCATGTTTGAGTGATATGTAATCTCATTGTAAGCGAAATGCTTTTATAAATTTTTATAAGGCTATTTTTATACTTTTTCCTGAAAGTAATATGATGCCTCCTGGGCGGCCGTTTATGTATACATGTGTATAACCTGAAAGATTGCAGCCGTCGGCTTCAACCCTCATGCATATAATGTGGAGGTGCTCGCAAAAACACGCATTCACACTTAACCTAAAGTCTTGGTCCTATTAAGGAGGTGATAGCGGAGCGAGCGAGGCAACCGGACTATAATGCTTTAGCACTTTCACTTAGCCATAGGAGTTTGACAGTGGGGCTACTAGATAGCCCCTGGTGGCTTCGCACTCTCCCGATCTCGGGGTGCGTACATGCCTGGCCGGGAAACGGCCCTTCGTTAAAGCGGAGGAATTCTAACATTCCCGAAGGTCATAGAGTGGTTGACCAGTCTCACGCTATATCATGACAGTCAGTTTTCGGCTTTCTCTACTGAGGTGCTCGTCCGGATGAACCAGGGCACAATCGCAGTAGTTCTCCTGGTGCTACCTTAGCCGGCAAGGCGGAACGTAAGGCACCAAAACACAGGAGCCGGGCAAACCCAACATTTGACCAAAGACAATGATTCGGAGCTGATGCATATAGGGCCAAACTTGCGACGCCGAACACTCCCTAAGGTATTCGGTCTTTGTGGTATAAACCGGGCCTAAATAGTGGCCTTTGTAAGAAGCCCCGTGTGTCCAGGTACGTGCATTGTTCTGGCGTGGCCAGATGCCAAGACGTCAGCATCCTTCTCAACGGTGGATATGTATCAACAAGAGACAGTAAAAAAGGTTTACGCAGGATCTTAATCTAAAAAGAATCCTTGGAGCGGGTGCCTGCTGCACGTCTGTGCCTGTGTCTCCGTTGTGCCGTATCCTGGACGGGTGTAGCACGATGATCGTCTGTAAAAGAGAGGAAGTTAAGTGAAAAAGTTGTCGTGCAAAAGGATAGTTTTTAAAGAAATCATGTATAATTCAAGATGATAAGAAATTGCCACTTGTCTGCGTGCGTTGAGCCCCTTGTATTGACAAATAGGGGTGTGACCACTTATTTCCGTATAAATAGCGGCGCCGGACTTGATTAGTTGTATCTGAGGTCTGGATGACCTATTGGGTGCTTTCGCTTGTCTGGGCGCCTTTAGTGTGTGGCGGCCGAGGCAGCCTCACTCTCTTCGGCGCGCAGAGATCGCTTGATATTTCCGTGCACTATAATGATGCCACGTGGACCGAGCATCTTGAGTGTGAGGGAGGCGTAGTGTGGTATTACATTAAAGCGAGCGAAAGCTTCGCGTCCGAGCAGTGCTTGATAGCCACTTTGAAACGGAGCGATATGGAAAGTTAAATGCTCGCGATGGAAGTTATCGGGGGAGCCAAATGTAACTTGTAGTGGGAGGGAGCCCGTACAACGAGCCCCTGGGCCTGGCGTTACTCCTTTAAAGGTAGTATTGCTATGGCGAATTTGTGTTGGGTCTAACCCCATCCCGCGGATTGCATCCTGATATATTAGGTTTAGGCTACTGCCGCCGTCCATCAAGACCCTTGTGAAGTGATATCCGCCAATTACTGGGTCTAATACCAGGGCAGCCCATCTTGCGTGTCGGATACTTGCTGAGTAATCGCGATGGTCGAAAGTGATCGGTTGAGATGACCAGTGGCAGGACTTCATGGTGACAGGCACTTGGGTATACTTTCCTGGGAGTGCCGCATTGTTTTTTCCCTTGATTACGTGTAACACATTTACTGTTTTGACTTCTGGTGGAAATTGCTTTTGTTCCCCCGTGTCTTGCGTTGGGGGCTCGTCCTCGTCTTCACTTGGTGTATCCTCCCCCTTCTGCACGGTGTTGAGCTTGCCGGACTGCTTGAAGACCCAACATTCTCTGTGGGTATGATTAGCAGGTTTACCAGGGGTACTATGAATCTGACATACTTGGTCCAGAATTTTGTTGAGGCTGGACAATTCATCCCTGGTGCCTTTAGGGGGCGGCTTTTGTCCTGGCCGAGAGCTTTTGAATCCGGCATTTACTGCCGTGCCCTTCGTGCTGTCTTCTTTATTCCGGCGTTTGTTATTGCTGTTGCACCGTGATTTCCCGTTTCCATCTCTAACTTCAGATGTACTGGGGTCGCTGGTGCTGCATCTGGCTAGCCAGCTGTCCTCTCCCGCGCAAAAGCGGGTCATGAGGTTTGTTAATGCGGCCATCGTTCTCGGCTTATTTTGGCCGAGGTTTCTGGCGAGCCATTCGTCACGGACGCTATGCTTGAAAGCTGCTAAGGCTTCAGCGTCCGGACAATCGACAATCTGGTTCTTTTTAGTAAGAAACTTGTTCCAAAGCTTTCGGTCTGACTCTCTGGTCTGTTGAGTTATATGACTCAAATCGTCCACATCTGGAGGTCGGACATAAGTCCCTTGAAAATTTGCCCGAAAGGCGTCTTCGAGCTCTTCCCAACTTCCAATGGAGCTTTCGGGGAGGCCTTTGAGCCAGTGACGAGCTGGCCCTTTGAGCTTGAGGGGTAGGTACTTGATGGCGTGGAGATCATCTCCTCGAGCCATATGGATATGAAGGATGTAGTCCTCAATCCAGACCCCAGGGTCTGTTGTTCCGTCGTATGCCTCTATGTTTACAGGCTTGAATCCCTCTGGAAATTCGTGGTCCAGTACCTCATCGGTGAAACATAGGGGGTGTGCGGCACCCCTATAGCTGGGTGTACCGCATTGTTCGGATGTTTGTTGTGTTGCATTGTATGCTGGGGCGCGCTTGCGTGGTCCATAGATGGATCTTGTTGCACCGTTCTTTGGGTGCGAGCCCTCGCATTGGTTGCGTGTTGTATGGTGAGCGGTGTTGTATGCCGCTCTTTGTTGGTAGAGGGGTCATCTATCCGACCAGGTGGCTGCTTTGATATTTGGTTGTGGGGGGTCTGAGGCCTCCTCATCGAATTCGGGTAGCAGCTTCCACTTTGGGTAGCTCTTATAGGGGCGATTGTCGCCGTACCTTGCTGCTGTATTGAGTATTTTACTCCATCTGATTTGGAGTGTGTCTTGCGCGGCCTTGAGCCTTTGCTTCTGCTTTTTCAGACTCCTCGCGGTGGCAACAAGCCTTTTACGGGCAGTCTGCTGCTCCGGGTGCCTGTCCGGCGTTATGTCGTCCGGACCATTATCCTTGATAGGATTTGTTTGTTCGGTTTGATTATCCAGATTGCCGTTGTCCGGCAGCGGTTCACCCTGCTCCAGCGCTGGGTCTGTGTGATCGCTATTTCTATCGAGGCGGGATTTGGGGCGGCGCTTGCGTCGCCGCTTTGACTGCTTTTCGAGGGAACAAGCCTTCGGTGCATCCTTCCGCTCCTCGTCGTCATCTTTTGATGCGTCCACCATGTATACGTGATATGACGAGGTGGCGTTTCAGGGCCCAATAGGCGCTGGTTCTTCATCGTCTACTTCATCGGCGTCCATACCGTTGATGTCTTCGGAGTCGAGGTCAAGCATGTCGGTTATATCGTCGACGGTGGCTACAAAGTGGGTGGTGGGTGGGCTTTGAATTTCTTCATCGTTTGTATCCCAATCTCGCTGACCGTAGTCCGGCCAGGGCCCTCCTGATAAAGAGAGAGACTTTAGTGATTTCATAATATCGCCGAAGGGCGAGTGCTGAAAGATGTCCGTGGCAGTAAACTCCATGATCGGCGCCCAATCGGATTCAATCGGTAGAGGCGCGAATGGTTCGGAGTCTGGAGAGGAGTCCGGCTCCTTGGAGTCACGAGTCTCGCAGAGTACGGGGCTGGTGTTCGGCTCAATCGCCATTGGGTTCGCAGCCCCCGAGGTGGCGTCCAACCATCCATCCTCGATCGGCGCAGTTGGCTCCGAATTAAGGGTCGGAGCCGATGCGGGTGCGGCCTCCAGGGCACTGTTCGGCGGCAGAGCTAGATCATGCTTGTCGTGACAGTGCGGCGCCCTCGGCAGTGGCTCAAATCCGTTGAAGATCAAGTCCCCGCGAATGTCAGCCGTATAGTTTAAACTTCCAAATCTGACCTGACGGCTAGGGGCGTAGCTTTTGATCTGCTCCAGATGGCCAAGCGAATTGGCCCGCAGTGCGAAGCCGCCAAAGACGAAGATCTATCCAGGGAGGAAGGTCTCACCCTCGACTGCATTGCTATTGATGATCGTAGGAGCCATCGAGCCTGATGGCGATGACATAGAGGAACTCTCAATGAAAGCACCAATGTCGGTGTCAAAACCGGCGGATCTCGGGTAGGGGGTCCCGAACTGTGCGTCTAGGACGGATGGTAATAGGAGGCAAGGGAAACGAAGTTTTACCCAAGTTCGGGCCCTCTTGATGGAGGTAAAACCCTACGTCCTGCTTGATTAATATTGATGATATGGGTAGTACAAGAGTATATCTACCACGAGATCGAAGAGGCTAAACCCAAGAAGCTAGCCTATGGTATGATTGTTGATGTGTACGTTGTCCTACGAACTAAAACCCTCCGGTTTATATAGACACTGGACAGGGTTAGGGTTACACAAAGTCGGTTACAATGGTAGGAGATCTTCATATCCGTATTGCCAAGCTTGCCTTCCACGCCAAGGAAAGTCCTTTCCGGACACAGGACAGAGTCTTCAATCTTGTATCTTCATAGTCCATGAGTCCATCTGAAGGTATAGTCCGGCTATCCGAACACCCCCTAATCCAGGACTCCCTCACTAACCGATGATCCTCCCCTCGTCGCCCTGTGAGAGAGCGACCACCGGTTGTATCTGGCACTTGGAAGGGTGTGTTTTATTAAGTATCCGGTTCTAGTTGTCATAAGGTCAAGGTACAACTCCAAGTCGTCCTGTTACCGAAGATCATGGCTATTCGAATAGACTAACTTCTCTGCAGGGGTGCACCACATAACCCAACACGCTTGATCCCATTTGGCCGGACACACTTTCCTGGGTCATGCCCGGCCTCGGAAGATCAACATGTCGCAGCCCTACCTAGGCACAACAGAGAGGTCAGCACGTCGGTCTAAATCCTATGGCGCAGGGGTCTGGGCCCATCGCCCTTTGCACACCTGCATGTTGCGAACATGGCCAGAAGCAGACCTAGCATAGCAGGCGTTCCAGTCCAATCCGGCGCGCGCCGCTCAGTCGCTGACGTCATGAAGGCTTCGGCTGATACCACGACGTCGAGTGCCCATAACTGTCCCCACGTAGATGGTTAGTGCGTATAAGCCAGTGGCCAGACTCAGATCAAATACCAAGATCTCGTTAAGCGTGTTTAAGTATCCGCAAACGCCGACCAGGGCCAGGCCCACCTCTCTCCTAGGTGGTCTCAACCTGCCGTGTCGCTTCGCCACAAAGATCCACACAGAGGGCCGTTGGGAAAGTATGTCCTTCCAGCCCCCAATTCGTGAATCAACCGCGGGTACTCCTCGTGCCAACCCGACTTTAGTAATCACATGTGTCATGTATAAAGTATATAGTATATACCCATGATCACCTCCCGAGTGATCACGGCCTGATAGTATAGCATGGCAGACGGACAAGAATGTAGGGCCACTGATGATAAACTAGCATCCTATACTAAGCATTAGGATTGCAGGTAAGGTATCAACACCTGGAGCAACAATGACAGGCTATGCATCAGAATAGGATTAACGGAAAGCAGTAACATGCTACACTACTCTAATGCAAGCAGTAGAGAGAAGAGTAGGCGATATCTGGTGATCAAAGGGGAGCTTGCCTGGTTGCTCTGGCAAGAGAGAGGGGTCGTCAACACCGTAGTCGTACTGGGTAGCAGCGGCGTCGGTCTCGGTGTCTAGCGAGAGAAGAGGGGGGAAGAAACAATAAATATTAAGCAAATAGATGCATAGCGATGCATGACATGACAAGTAGCGGTGCTAGGGGTGCCCTAACACGGTAAGAGGTGGTACCGGTGAAGGGGGGAAACATCCAAGAAAATATCCCTGGTGTTTCACGTTTTCGGATAGATGAACCGAAAGGGGAAAGTTGCGTGTTTGCTATGCTAGGGATGCGTGGCGGACGAACGGGCTGCGTATCCGGATTCATCTCGTCGTTCTGAGCAACTTTCATGTACGAAGTTTTTCCATCCGAACTACGATTTATTATATTTAATTTTCAAGTTTTAATAATTTTCTGAAATTATTATATCTAGTTTAATCCGAATTGACCAAGTTAATTTGACTAGTCAAAAGGGCAAATGTGGCCCACATGTCATAGACTATTACCTAAGCAAATAATTAAATCTAACATATTTAATGGGGTCCTACATGTCATCTACTACTATACTAAATTAGCATTAAAATATCCCTAAAGTAAACCTACTAGTAATCAAACAAGGCCGGTCATAGGCACAACCATTCCCATGGCTGGGCACGCACGAGTGTTGGCTAGGAACAACAGCCTGCAGCGGCGCACGCCTGTGCACGGGGCTGGTGCGGCTGGGGCACGCGCAAGGCATGGCGTGGGCAGCTGCGCGCAATGCGCGGACTCGGAGCAGCAACGGCGGTGGCGGCTGGCAGAAGTAGCGGCAGCAGTAAGCAGCGCAGTAGTAGCAGAGCTGCAGCGACGCAGCAGCAGCGGCTAGCAAACAATAGCTAGCAGGAGTAGTGGCAAGCAGCAACACAGCCAATGCAACAAGCAGCAAAGCAGCACAAGGAGCAGCAGGGGCGCGAACATGGCTGGGAGCTTGCAAGGCGTGCATGAACACAGGAGCTCGGTCCATGGTGAACAACGGCGTAAAAACGCATGGATCGAAGCCGAGGTCGCGGGGAATCAGAGTAGGAGCTCACCGTGCACTCATAGGGCGGCTCAGGAGGCTCGGGGATGGTCGGGGATGTGTAGGTCGAAGGCGAGATGCGACGGCCGAGGTTGGGGAAGATGATGCAGGCGATGGCAGTGGCGCTCGCCGGCTCGGGTCCTGCGGCGAGGGAGACGAAGAGGATCCCGTCGGAGCTAATGGACGCAGAGAGGCAGCGACGGGCGTGCGGTGGCTACGCGACCGACGATGACAATGGCGGCCATGGCAGTCGAGGATGGAGCAGCGCGAGGGAGAGAGGGGGAAAATATACTGGGGATTGTCCAGCGCGTGTGGGCGTTGATCTTATCCCCGCTAGGGCTACAGGGCTCGTCGCGGTGGAGCACATCGTGCGGTGCATCCGCTCTGGACGGCCATGGCGTCTCGTGCATCCAGAGAGATGCGGGAGGAGGATGAAAGGACGACTTGGGCAGGCCAGGCCGCACTGTGGCTTGTCGGGCCTTAAGTGAATAGTATCTAGTCTATTTCCTTTCTCTTTTTTTGTGACAAGTTTCCCCTCAGTTTTGTATTTTGATTTTGATCCAAATGAATTTCGTTGCATGCGAAACTTGTCTCCATAATTACTAGGCAACAATCTGCACTGCCACAAAATGTTTGGGAGTTTATTTTTAAAATAGTTTGGACTTTTCATAAGTTAGATAAGCATTGAAATATTGTCTTGGCACTGTTTTAATTATTTTGAGGGCACTTAAACACTTTATAAAACGTTGGTTTCATTTTTATAAAAGCTTTGGGAAATTTTGCAATATCATGAACACTTTTGTTTTGCTGTTTGAATAATTAATATTTGGACTTTATTTAGAAAACAATTGAGGTCGAAGTATTCTTAATTGTTTTTCTCAGGGCATAATGGTGATGACCAGGCATAATTAGTGGAAGATTACTGTAGCAAGAATTTCGGGATGTTACAAATCTCCTCCACTACAAGAAATCTTGTCCCGAGATTTAAAGGGTGGAGTAAGGGGAAAGACTCGGGAAGGGAGAAGCTCAACACAAGATAGGTACCTAGGGGCTATCTGAGTGAACGTGTCATAGAGGCATCTCTCGAGTTGAAATTCAAGTAAGTCATCGAGAGCAAGGTTAGAAGGTGAAGTAAGAAGCTTCAAGCGGATAGACAATCATCGTTGCATGAAATAGTGCGTGAAAGGGGTTCAGAGCAACGAGAATTAGTTTTGTATCTGATACCATAATAGATCACTAGTAAGGTGGCTTGCAAATTACCTATGAAACCAAGTGCAAGGATAAGTTTGAATCAGGGATGTACAGGAGAGTCGGGTTTCGATCCAGTGGAACTTTGGGTTATGGGCCCACCATGTGGGTTAAAAGTAGGAAGGGCGATGATGTCTTGCACGATCATGTAAGAAAGGCATGTCAGAGGATAGCCTATCAGTTATGTCGGCAACAACATCGGTACCAAGGGCGAGGGACGAAGAGAACCATTTTCCTGCTCGTTGAACGAGGCGGACCAATAGGCAAAGTTCTCGTCCATCGGTGGTTACCGAAATGTCATTAACAATAGCAACAGGGTCCTTACTGATAAAGTTGTACACTGAGGTGTTTACATAAGCATGGAACTATCACTGCTCAGGTAATTCAGATTACAAGAGAGGTTAAACAAAACAATGGAAAGGAAAATGTGATTAGTATATTAATCAGAACAATGGATAGGAAAATGTGTTTATACCCGAGTATGAAGAGTATATCTTTCCCATCCATGACAGGACAACAAGTAAAGAATCAATTAGGTAAAGGGGCGAGGATTTCATGACATTACCCATACAACGACGTTAGGATAATTGATAAAGAAAATTTAGCATTGTGCTTCAAATACTCTTTTAGAAAAGCGGAGTACCATAGACATGCTTCGAGATAGCATTGACATGGTCTTCAAGCAAAGGTTAGACTTTGGATACACAAAGGATCCATCGGGAACAACTTGTAAAATAAGTCTTACGATTTCCTCAAGGAAGAATCGCTAAGCTTGTTAAAAAGGAAACTATAACGATAGGTCCTCCGGCCAGGTGTGCTAGGCATGACATCATCTTACTGGGTCATATAAAGACCAATGTTATAACTCTTGGATATATGTTCCAACCATCATATCTGACCGAGCTTTAGGTCCGATTGGTGTCAGGATACCCCAGACTCAAGTTGCCTGAGAATAAGAGGTGCAACACAAATCGGCGAGATGACATTACAAGATTCTCAGGAAATGAACTATAGAAGCAAGTTCCAAAACCAAAGTTCATTATTAACCAAGGAGAGGATGAGGAGGTGGCTGATGTACTCAGCGACAATGAATTCAGATTTCCAAAAGATGGATTTCCACCAGTATTTGAACAAGGAGATAACATTTGTCAGATCAAATGATATAATGAGGTATGCTCGAGGAAAACATACACAGTTAAACATTGATTGAAAGGTGCACCCGAAATATGGGCTTAAGTAGCATGATCAATGTTAGAATGGTGATTCGATGACCAATGGTATAAGAATGAAATATCAACCATTAACTTGAAAGCAATAGGGTTGCTAGAAGTTTTGAAGTCGCACATCATAGTTCAATTCTCGATTTTCCGGTTAGAAACAACACGGGGACCAAGGAATGAACGGATATGGCAAGAAGTATCACCTGTATCAAGATCTCTTAACAGGTGGTGAAACTCTCCAGACTTTCTTGACATAAATGATGGTAATACTTCCAAGGTAAAGAAGAACAAATGCTGGACATCAAGGATCTCAACGTATAACACAAAACATGACCAAGTTTGTGTTGAACGGAAGGCAATAAAGTGGTCGATGATAACACGAATCATCGAGGGGCAAGGATGGTATTACCCATTAAGAAATCGATATATATATCTTGTAAGAGCTTAGGATGTTGATGATTATCACGACACAATTGCCGAGAGGTTTCAAGAAGATGTAACCGATCAACGATGACATCAAGTCAACGGAATGATGAAGCAAAAAGTTATTGAAACCATGGGTAAGACACAAACTTGAAATCACGCTTGTTGTTCAAGGACAATTGATATGACGAGGAAGGTCGACGTAAGATTAGCTCACCGTCGAAATTTTTGTTCCGGGAAGGACCAGGTAGCACAGTTAAAATTTAGCACAATAATGATATAGCCGATCAGGCTAGGAATGACGTGAAGGATTATTAAACTCATAAGCAACAAAGATTACTTAGAGTTATCGAACTAGAGTGCGGAATCGGTTCACTTACCGGTGTTCTTGAGCGACTAACAACTCAGAACCCATGAAAAATTGGAATCAGTGAGAAATAATAGCTGATGAAGACTCATAAGATGCAACACAATTCTTAGATATTCTCGAGATACCATAGGGTAATACTTAATGGTAGATCAAGGTAGAGGTTGGACTGGTGTATTGACTTGCAAAAGACAATTGCTTTAACTTGTCCGAGAAATGGGATCAAAGAGAATATATGGTCGGAACCACGATTGCATAGGATCAATTCACAGATACCAGATGATATTATATCAACGAAATCATTATTATTACAAGAAGCTTCTATGGTAGGATCTACATCGTGTCCATGGGCATGAACACAAGTTCAAGGTCGACTCCCACTTCTTCAATGTATAACCTTCCATTCACCTCTCACTTCGAAGAAGTTGTAGTGTTGAAATTTTATCTAGCAAAATACCAGAAGAGTATGACTCATGAAAACTTTCGAGTTCACATATTAAGGAAGGCATAGGTTCAATCCGTCAGGGTATCGTGGAAACATATACCACAAGCTTCAATAGTAAATACCACCAGCTCGAAAACAGAGCATGGATGAGAAAACGTAGGATACAATTTACCAAAAGCTTTATATATCCGTGGAAATGCTTATCGAGGTTATTTTAATATGAAGGACACTGTCGGATAATAATCCAACAAGAGGTCTGGTGGTCTACAACGGAGCTGATGTGAGTATCAGTACTCTATCAAAGGAAGAAGGAATGCAAGTGCATCGGATTATAGAAACAACTGACTAACTCAAAGCTCAAATGCAAAGGAATTATGACTTCCAAGACAAGGGATCAGAAGCAATGCTCTGATTACGGATGGATAAGTTGAATAGCCTTAGGGGTACAATCGACGGCAATCCGATTGGTCGAGAACCAGCTCATGTTTAAAAAGATGTCTGAGCCGGTAGGATAAATCCTGAGGATTACGAGCATCCGCAGCATATTGAATCGACGGACTCAAAATGATAGTGACAAAGGATGCCAATAAGATTACTAGATTTAAGGGATTAACCATAATGTAAGCAAGCCAAAATTTCAAGAGCAATAGGCTGTAGAGGATTTTCAGAAGATCGAATGGTATTTTGAAGATTGGTGACATACATGAATCCACTGGGGATGAGTGGATACTCGGTAGGTGCGAGAAATTATTCGTAGGTTTTTTTTCGATGGAATGTAATTGCAAAACCGATGGCACAAAGTATTCTTGGACAACAACGAGTATTTCGGGGTATCTTATAATAACAAGAGCAACTGGGGACTGATTGTAAGAAGGACAAGTGTACGTGGTTATCCATAACGATTTATCGGTGGACGGGAATAACAAAAGTGGTGGGCACAAAGTCTCGAGAGAATATCAGAGAGTATTTTCAGAATCTTCTGGTGAAGCAGGCCATCATCTGTGATAAGGGGCTCTTCGGGTGAAAGTGATCACGAGATCCTAATGTTAGATTTTAGCAAATTCGTTTAACCCGAGTAGAAGAGAGTTCAAAGTCCCAGAGTATAGACAAGGAGTAAAAGATCCTAATACCACCCAATGGCGACGTGGGCCCGTAAGCCACACAGCCATGTTAGTAAAAGTTTTTCAATGACTAGACTCGACTTCGGCCAAGGAGATGGAAAGGGGAATTCCTACAGGCAGTCGGCTCTGATACCAACTTGTGACACCCTCGATTTGACCGTACACTAATCATACACTCAAACGTGTACGATCAAGATCAGGGACTCACGGGAAGATATCACAACACAGCTCTACAAATAAAAATAAGTCATACTAGCATCATATTACAAGCCAGGGGCCTCGAGGGCTCGAACACAAGAGCTCGATCATAGATGAGTCAGCGGAATCAATAATATCTGAGTACAGACATAAGTTAAACAAGTTTCCTTAAGAAGGCTAGCAAAAACTGGGATATAGTCCGAAAGAGGCGCATGCCTCCTGCCTGGGATCCTCCTAAACTACTCATGGTCGTCGTCAGCGGACTACATGTAGTAGTAGGCACCTCCCAAGTAGTAGTAGTCGTCATCGACAGTGGCATCCGGCTCCTGGGCTCCTGGGCTCCATCGTCTGGTCGCAGCAATCGAGTATAGAAAAGGGGAGAAGAGGGACCAAAGCAACCGTGAGTACTCATCCAAAGTACTCGCAAGCAAGGAGATACACTACATATGTATGCATTGGTATCAAATGGAAAAGGGGGTAACATATGTGGACTGAACTGCAGAATGCTGGAATAAGAGGGGGATAGCTAATCCTGTCGAAGACTACGCTTCTGGTAACCTCCATCTTGCAACAGAAGAAGAGAGTAGATGGTAAGTTCATCAAGTAGCATCGTGTAGCATAATCCTAACCGATGATCCTCCCCTCGTCGCCCTGTGAGAGAGCGACCACCGGTTGTATCTGGCACTTGGAAGGGTGTGTTTTATTAAGTATCCAGTTCTAGTTGTCATAAGGTCAAGGTACAACTCCAAGTTGTCCTGTTACCGAAGATCACGGCTATTCAAATAGATTAACTTCCCTGTAGGGGTGCACCACATAACCCAACATGCTTGATCCCATTTGGCCGGACACATTTCCTGGGTCATGCCCGGCCTCGGAAGATCAACACGCCGCAGCCCTACCTAGACACAACAGAGAGGTCAGCACGCCGGTCTAAATCCTATGGCGCAGGGGTCTGGGCCCATCGCTCTTTGCACACCTGCATGTTGCGAACGCGGCCGGAAGCAGACCTAGCCTAGCAGGCGTTCCAGTCCAATCCGGTGCGCGCCGCTCAGTCGCTGACGTCACGAAGGTTTCGGCTGATACCACGACGTCGAGTGCCCATAATTGTCCCCGCGTAGATGGTTAGTGCGTATAAGCCAGTGGCAAGACTCAGATCAAATACCAAGATCTCGTTAAGCGTGTTTAAGTATCCGCGAACGCCGACCAGGGCCAGGCCCACCTCTCTCCTAGGTGGTCTCAACCTGCCCTGTCGCTTCGCCACAAAGATCCACACAGAGGGCCGTCGGGAAAGTATGTCCTTCCAGCCCCCAATTCGTGTATCAACCGCGGGTACTCCTCGAGCCAACCCGACTTTAGTAATCACATGTATCATGTATAAAGGATATAGTATATACCCATGATCACCTCCCGAGTGATCACGACCCGATAGTATAGTATGGCAAACAGACAAGAATGTAGGGCCACTGATGATAAACTAGCATCCTATACTAAGCATTAGGATTGCAGGTAAGGTATCAACACCTGAAGCAACAATGACAGGCTATGCATCAGAATAGGATTAACGGAAAGCAGTAACATGCTACACTACTCTAATGCAAGCAGTAGAGAGAAGAGTAGGCGATATATGATGATCAAAGGGGGGGCTTGCCTGGTTGCTCTGGCAAGAGAGAGGGGTCGTCAACACCGTAGTCGTACTGGGTAGCAGCAGCGTCGGTCTCGGTGTCTAGCGAGAGAAGAGGGGGGAAGAAACAATAAATATTAAGCAAACAGATGCATAGCGATGCATGACATGACAAGTAGCGGTGCTAGGGGTGCCCTAACGCGGTAAGAGGTGGTACCGGTGAAGGGGGAAAACATCCGAGAAAATATCACCGGTGTTTCGCGTTTTCGGACAGATGAACTGGAGGGGGAAAGTTGCATGTTTGCTATGCTAGGGATGCATGGCGGACGAACGGGCTGAGTATCCGAATTCGTCTCGTCGTTCTGAGCAACTTTCATGTACAAAGTTTTTTCATCCGAGCTACGGTTTATTTATATATTAATTTTCAAATTTTAATAATTTTCTGAAATTATTATATCTAGTTTAATCCGAATTGACCAAGTCAATTTGACTAGTTAAAAGGGCAAATGTAGCCCACATGTCATAGACTATTACCTAAGCAAATAATTAAATCTAATTTATTTAATGGGGTCCTACATGTCATCTACTACTATACTAAATTAGCATTAAAATATTCCTAAACTAAACCTACTAGTAATCAAACAAGGCCGGCCATAGGCACAACCATTCCCATGGCTGGGCACGCACGAGTGTTGGCCAGGAACAACAGCCTGCAGCGGCGCACGCCTCTGCACGGGGCTGGTGCGGCTGGGGCACGCGCAAGGCATGGTGCGGGCAGCTGCGCGCAGCGCGCAGACTCGGAGCAGCAACGGCGGCGGCGGCTGGCAGAAGTAGCGGCAGCAGTAAGCAGCGCAGTAGTAGCAGAGCTGGAGCGACGCAGCAGCAACAGCAAGAGCAGCGGCTAGCAAACAATAGCTAGCAGGAGTAGTGGCAAGCGGCAACACAGCCAACGCAACAAGCAGCAAAGCAGCACAAGGAGCAGCAGGGGCGCGAACATGGCTGGGAGCTCGCAAGGCATGCATGAACACAGGAGCTCGGTCCATGGTGAACAACGACGTAAAAACGAATGGATCGAAGCCGAGGTCGCGGGGAATCAGGGTAGGAGCTCACCGCGCACTCGTAGGGCGGCTCAAGAGGCTCGGGGATGGTCGGGGATGCGTAGGTCTAAGCGAGATGCGGTGGCCGAGGTTGGGGAAGATGATGCAGGCGACGGCAGTGGCGCTCGCCGGCTCGGGTCCTGCGGCGAGGGAGACGAAGAGGATCCCGTCGGAGCTGATGGACGCAGAGAGGCAGCGAGGGGCGTGTGGTGGCTACGCGACCGACGACGACAATGGCGGCCATGGCAGTCGAGGATGGAGCAGCGCGAGGGAGAGAGGGGGAAAATATACTGGGGATTGTCCAGCGCGTGTGGGCGTTGATCTTATCCACGCTAGGGCTACAGGGCTCGTCACGGTGGATCACATCATGCGGTGCATCCGCTCTGGACGGGAGCTCCTAACCGGCGCCTTCAGCGCCGGTTGGACCTTCTGGCGCCCACGCTGCTCCTGTTATGGGCCCGTCCCAGGAACACGCAGCAGTCCAATGCAGTAGCCCGTAAAAATACCAAAAATATAAGGCGCTGCTGTGGAATCGAACACGCGTCACTTACCGCCAGTAAATGGTTAGCCAACCACTCGAGCCACCCCGCAGTATTGAAACATTTCAGCGCGATAAAGCTTGAGAACAAAACGCTGCAGCCACGTAGATTTTTGGATTATTTAAAAAAATTTAGAAAAACATGATTTCTTTTGAACAACAATGTGAAATATTTTTGAAAGTTCACAGATTTTATAAAGAATCATGAATAAAAAAAGTTCTAGGATTAAAAAAAGTTCAACGATTTCGAAAAAAAGTTTTTCGGTTTTGAAAAAAAGTTCACGAACGTAAAAAAAGGTCATCAAATTTGAAAAAAAGTTCACCGACTTAAAGAAAAGTTCATCGAATTTTTTAAAAGTTCACCGACCTAAAAAATGTTCATCAAATATGAAAAAAAGTTCACCAAATTGAAAAAAATATTCATCAATTTTTTAAAAAAGAAGTTCACGGATTTTAGTAAAAGTTCATCCTATTATAAAAAAAGTGCATCAAATTTGAAAAAAGTTCATCCATTTAAAAAACTGTTCATCCGATTAGCAAAAGTTCATAGAATTTGAAAAATTGTTCATAATATTCGGTGAACTTTTTTGCATTGAATTAGAAAAAGGAAAAAATGAAAAAAAGAAAAAGGAAAATAAAAGGAAAAAAAGGGATAACAGAAGAAGAAGCAGTACATTATCACAGCAGGTGGAGTGGTTGGCGTGGTTGGCATGTCTTGCACCGAAGCTCGAAGGCGCGGGTTCGAATCCAACATAGCACCATTTTTTGCAGACTTTTTACAAAAGGAAAAAAATGAGAAATGGGCTGGCCCATGGTGGAGCGGGGGGTATGCGCCCTGTACCGTTAAAGCTGTAGCGGGCGCTTAGAGCGCCGTTTAGGATTTGCCCTCTGGACGGCCATGGCGTCTCGTGCATCCAGAGAGATGCGGGAGGAGGATGAAAGGCCGACTTGGGCAGGCCAGGCCGCACTGTGGCTTATCGGGCCTTAAGTGAATAGTATCTAGTCTATTTCCTTTCTCTTTTTTTTGTGACAAGTTTTCCCTCAGTTTTGTATTCTGATTTTGATCCAAATGAATTTCGTTGCATGCGAAACTTGTCTCCATAATTACTAGGCAATAATCTGCACTGCCACAAAATGTTTGGGAGTTTATTTTTAAAATAGTTTGGACTTTTCATAATTTAGATAAGCATTTAAATATTGTCTTGGCACTGTTTTAATTACTTTTAGGGCACTTAAACACTTTATAAAACGTTGGTTTAATTTTTATAAAAGCTTTGGGAAATTTTGCATATCATGGACACTTTTGTTTTGCTGTTTGAATAATTAATATTTGGACTTTATTTAAAAAAACAATTGAGGTCGAAGTGTTCTTAATTGTTTTTCTTAGGGCATAATGGTGATGACCAGGCATAATTAGTGGAAGATTACTGTAGCAAGAATCTTGGGATGTTACATTTATATCATTTTTTGGGACCAACCTATTGACATAGTGCCCAGTGCCAGTTGTTGTGTTTTGCTTCTTTTTTCTTCGCAGAAAATCAATACCAAACGGAGTCCAAACGCAGTGAAACATTTTGCAGAATTTTTCTGGGCCAGAAGACACAGGATGGGCCAAAGAAGTACCAGAGGGGTGCCCCAAGGGGGGCACAACCCACCTGGGCGCGCATGGGGGCCCAGGCGCGCACTAGTGGGTTGTGCCCACCTTGGTGGCCTCCTGTACCGCCCCTTTGCTCTATAAATACCCCAATATTCCAAAAATCCTAGGGGAGTCGACAAAACAGAATTCCAGCCGCCGCAAGTTATAGAAACCACAGATCCAATCTAGAAACCATCACGAAGGGGTTCATCATCCTCATTAGTGCCTCTTCGATGATGTGTGAGTAGTTCACTTTAGACCTACGGGTCCTTAGTCAGTAGCTAGATGGCTTCTAATACGTCTCCAACGTATCTATATTTTTTATTATTACATGCTGTTATATTATCATTCTTGGATGTTTTACAATCATTTTATATCATTTTTTGGGGCTAACTAATTGACATTGTGCCAAGTGTCAGTTACTGTTTTCTGCTTGTTTTTTACATGGCAGAAAATCAATATCAAATGGAGTCCAAATGCAGCAAAACTTTGATTTTTGGACCAGAAGACACCAGATGGGCCAGAGAAGCACCTGGGGGTGCCCCGAGGGGGGGAACAACCCACCAGGGTGCGCCTGGGCCCCCAGGCACACCCAGGTGGGTTGTGCCCACCTTGGTGGCCTCCCGCACCACCTCTTCGCTCTATAAATACCTCCTTGCTCCAGAAACCCTAGAGGAGTTGATGAAATTTTATTCCAGCCACCGCAAGTTCCAGAACCACGAGATCCAATCTAGAGCCCTATTCTGGCACTCTGCCAGAGAGGAACATGATCACGGAGGGGTTCATCATCCTCATTGGTGCCTCTCTGATGATGCATGAGTAGTTCAACTCAGACCTACCAGTCCGTACGTAGTAGCTAGATGGTCGTTTCTCTCTTTGTATCTCAATACAATGGTCTCTTGGAGATCTATTTGATGTAATGACTCTTTGCGGTGTGTTTGTTGGGATCCGATGAATTGTGAGTTTATGATCAGATTTGCCTTGATTCAATATCCGATCTTGATTGTTGTAGCCTCGTATTTCTTCTCCGATATTTGGGTTTTGTTTGGCCAACTTGATCTATTTATCTAGCAATGTGAAGAGGTGCTTTGTAATGGGTTCGATCTTGCGGTGTCCTTTCCCAATGATAGAAGGGGCAGCAAGACACGCATGTATCGTTGCTATTAAGGATAAAAAGATGGGGTCTGTTCCTACATGAATAGATCTTGTCTACATCATGTCATCGTTCTTATTGCATTACTCCATTTTTCCATGAACTTAATACACTAGATGCATGCTGGATAGCGGTCGATGTGTGGAGTAATAGTAGTAGATGCAGGCAGGAGTCGGCCTACTAATCTTGGACGTGATGCCTATATACATGATCGTTGTCTTGGATATCGTCATAATTATTTGCTTTTCTATCAATTGCCCAATAGTAATTTGTCTACCCACCATTGCTATTTTCTCGAGAGAAGCCACTAGTGAAATCTATGGCCCCGGGTCTATTTTCCATCATATACTTTCATATCCATATTGCCAATTACCTTTTCTTTTTATTTGCTTCTTTTCTTTTCAGATCTATATTATCAAAAACCCAAAAATACCTTGTTGTGTTTTATTTACTTTTATTTGCATCTATCAATCTACTATAATTTTATCCTATCCTTACGTCACTTTTTCGCACCGCTACCCGAAAGGGATTGACAACCCATTTAACGCATCGGGTTGCAAGTATTTGTTATTTGTGTGCAGGTACCGTTTACGTAGTGTTGCGTGGTTCTCCTACTGGTTCGATAACCTTGGTCTCATTACTGAGGGAAATACCTTACCGTTGTTGTGCTGCATCCTCCCTTATTCCTTGGGGAAACACCGACGCATCTCAAGCGACATCAGCTTCCTCTCTCTCTCTTGATTCTCAATACAATGGTCTCTTGGAGATCTATTTGATGTAACTCTTTTTGCGGTGTGTTTGTTGGGATCTGATGAACTTTGAGTTTATGATCAGATCTATGTTTTTATCCATGAAATTTATTTGAGTCTTTTGACCTCATATATGCATGATTACTTATAGACTCGTATTTCTTCTTCGAATCTTTAGTTTAGTTAGGCCGACTAGATCATTTTTCTTGCCATGGGAAGAGGTGCTTTGTGATGGGTTCGATCTTATGGTTTGCTCAATCCTAGTGACAGAAGGGGAAATGACACGTATGTATCTTTGCTATTAAGGATAAGAAGATGGGGTCTATTCCTATATGAGTAGATCTTGTCTACATCATGTCGTCGTTCTTATTGCATTACTCCGTTTCTCCATGAACTTAATACACTATATGCATGCTGGATAGCGGTCGATGTGTGGAGTAATAGTAGTAGATGCAGGCAGGAGTCGGTCTACTAATCTTTGACGTGATGCCTATATAATGATCATTTCCTGGATATCGTCATGATTATTTGAAGTTCTATCAATTGCCCAACAGTAATTTGTTTACCCATCGTATGCTATTTTTCTAGAGAGAAGCCACTAGTGAAATCTACGACCCTCGGGTCTCTTCTTTATCATATTTGCCTTCGAGATCTATTTTTATTCACTTTTATTTTCACATCTATTAATCCAAAAACCCAAAAATACCTTGCTGCAATTTATTATTATTTATTTTATCTCACGTTCCCGAGAGATCTATTTATCCAATCTACTACAATTTTATCTATCTTTTTACCCAAGAGGGATTGACAACCCCTCTTTTACGTCGGGTTGCAAGTATTTGTTCTTTGTGTGTAGGTACCATTCATGTAGTGTTGCGTGGTTCTCCTACTAGTTCGATAACCTTGGTCTCATCACTGAGGGAAATACCTACCATAGCTGTGTTGCATCATCCCTTCCTCTTTGGGGAAATATCGATGTAGTTCAAGCTGCATCAAGCAGCCCTAGGGTTTCCCCAGATGTGGCGGTACCACTGCCTGGGGGCAGCGGTACAATCGCTGGTATGGCACCTGGGAGCTGCAACCCCAGGGTATCCCCCTAGGGCGGTGGAAGCACCTGACGAACCGGACTGGTGGTACAACCGCCCTGACTAGCGATACAACCGCCGAAGGATCAAAACCACTGTTTAGAGAATTTGAGGGCCTCTCTCTCCTATAATAGAAGGATAGCAAGGGAGGAAAAGAATGTGTACATGTATTGATTCACCCACTACCTTCCGATGCGGATTCCCTCTTAATGGTGTGGATTTCCTATGACCAAAGAAATAAACACATTGGAATAACGTCTTCGATCTTTTCTTTCCCCAGGGAATGCCTAATCGTCTTGTACCAAAAGAGAGGGTACCTAAAGAACTTGGCACATGATTATATCAAAAAGTGAGTTGTCATCATCACCAAAACACTAAGGCAGGAAATGTCCTAACAAATAGCCAGTTATGGGCTAGCCGAATTATGCCCTTTGGGCTACTAAGATTTGTTCATCCTAAAGGAGACCGATGATGTCAAATACATTAACAAAGAATAAACATACACTATGCACCAATGGATTGCTAATTTCTATGACATTTGACAACAAAACTACATCTGAATGGGGACTAAATCTAATCTGACTGAACATGAAGTACATAAAACTACATCTTCGCAAAACTATACTAGTAAATCAAAACTATACTACAACTAATGTAAGCACAAAATCAATTCATGGACGTCTAGGGATTCAATCGTAAGTATGATATTCACAACTAATATATGAAAGTATGTGGCAGCTAGCGGCGATATGCACGAGGGGAGGGGGAAGGAGAGTCACCGATCCTTCTGTTGATGTCACAGCAGAACTCTTAATGAAAGCACCAGTGTCGGTGTCAAAACCGAAGAATCTCGGATAGGGGGCCCCGAGCTGTGAATCTCGGATCGATGGTAACAGGAACAAAGGAGACGATGTTACCCAGGTTTGGGCCCTATTGATGGAGGTAAAAACATGCGTCTTGCTCTTGTTTATATTGATGGAGATGTACCGAGTACAGAGTTGATCTACCTCGAGATCATATGTTGTGTATGACTCTGATGATCTAGAATATGAGATGTCATAATGATCTATCAACTACCCTGGCCTCGGCTTATATAATGTACCGGAGGCCTAGGATAACAAGAGTCCTAGTTGAATACGTCGGTGAAGAGGAGTCCTTGTCTTAATCACCAAGTCTTGTGGAATCTTCCTCGTATATCTCATGGGCTGCCCGAAGTGGCCCATTAGTGAACCGCCATGGGGGTCCTCGGCCCGATCCACATGGTCGGGAGATGACGTGGTGAGTACCCTCCTAGTCCAGGACACCGTCAGTGATGTTTACCTTAGGAGGCCTGCGTCCGGCTTTGTAGCCGACGTCTGGCACGTCATCGGGGAACTCGTTTTGAGACAGCTTGAAAAGTGCCATCCACATCATGTCGATGTTGGTGCGGAAGAAATTCCATGGAGTGGGTGTATCCTTGGGTGTATAGAGCCACATAAGATTGGCCCGGAGCTGGTGGGGCAGGATGTACCGGTGAAGCATCATGTCCACCACGTCCACAAGCTTGTACTTCTTCTCAAGAGCTCGAAGCTGCTCTTGGAGTGCCTCGACCTCATCCGGGTTGCCCCATTTGAGGCCCTGCTTCTTCCAGGACACTAGCTTCTTCGGCGGAGCGCGAGTGAAGACTGGAGCCCCGGCTTGACCCAGGGTGAGTGGCTCGGTGATGTAGAACCACTCACATTGCCAAATCTTGACGATCTCTATGCAGGTCCCCTCCAGCCAGATCGACTTTTCAAGTTTATTGATCATGGCGCCGCCACACTCCGTGAATTTGGCACCTCTTCTCTTCGGCTTGACGCAGAAGGTCTTTAGCCATAGTGCGAAGTGCGGCTCCACACCAAGGAAGGCATCACACACTATTATAAAAGTGGTGAGGTGGAGAATTAAATTCGGGGCTAGATTGTGGAAATCTAGCCCATAGAAGAAGAGAATCCCCCGCACGAAGGGATGCATGGGGAACCCCAGACCTCGGACGAGGTGGGGGGAAAAGATGACCTACTCCCCTGGTTTGGGAGTGGAAATGCGCTGGCCAGGCTCTGTGGCCCGGCAGGCAGCATTAGCGGGGATGTACCCCGCCGTGCGAAGCTCGGTGATGATGGCATCAGTGACCATGGAGGCCACCCACCTCTCCTTCACATCCGCATGGCCATTGATGAAGGCGTAGAAGCTTGGATGGAGCTCTGGGCTTGAGATTGGAAATGCGAAGGTTTGAGGGTATGGGCACTGGAGCGATAGGAGAGCGTGGAGTTCAATTTACCTCCTCTTTTCCCTTTATAGGCCAGTAAAAGGCGAAGTGTCCCTCTTCAGCGCCGTAAAAACTGCCATGTTTTGACTTACCATATTGTTATGGCCGCATGGGGAGAAAAAATTGATTGATGATATCCCCCAAAATGCGGCGCATGATCTCTGCTTTGATACGACATGCTAGTAAGAGGTTTGCCTCGAACCATGATTCGAGCAGGTAATGGCTGATGTATGCCGTGTCTGGTGGGTGATGCTTCAGTAAAAGGCTACCATTAACTGACCCTCGAGCTCACCTACGCTACTGGTCTTTAGGACTAAGCAATCCATATATTTTGTATAAACATCAGCGTGCCTTGAGCGGCGCATGGTTGGGCTCACTTGAGCCTCAATGATGAGGATATGACTATCCGTTAAGAAGGCACATGGAGTGTCGTACCTGTCTGAAGATATGGAACTTGCCTGCCAAGTCGAGGACCACTAAGCCAAAGATCTCTAAGCCGAAGACGGCCAAGCCGAAGACATTACCCAACGGATGGACTACCTCGGGGGCTACTGACAGTGTCTTGGACTAGGGGGTCCTAGCCTAGCCAGCCTAATGTATGGGCCGGTTTACCATCCCATTGGAGAAGCAAGACTCTAGAGACCCTTGACATGTGGCAACCGAAGACTTGGAATGTACTTCAAGCATATTTAGATTCAGCATGTAAATCCTTAGATGGCAACCGACCATGTGTAACCCTAGATACCCCTGGTGCCTATATAAGCCAGGTGGTTCAGTCCTTACAGGTCATTCCATCCATCATACCATTAGGGTTTAGACCACAACTTACAATATCGAGGTAGATCAACTATGTACTTCAATACCTTCATAATATAAACAAGAGAAGGACATAGGGTTTTACCTCCATCGAGAGGGCCCGAACCTGGGTAAATCCCCTGTGTGTTCTTCTCCTGTTACCTATTGATCCGATCAAACAGATCGGGCCCCCTACCTGAGATCTGCCGGTTTTGACACCGACACCAAGCATGTGGTGGAATTCCTTCCAGGTCCAGCGAGACCTTGTGACTGAGCATGGAGTGCACTACTCGCGCCTGGCGATTCCATGTACGGAAGTGCAGACGATACCCCCGATGCTCCAGCGACGGCCTTGCACCCATGTACGCCACCATGTCAAATTTCAACCTCTGCTCTAGGTCTTCAAGCGACCGAGAGCGACGCACAATGCATAGATCAGATGGGTCAACCTCCTCCTCAGCAGTGTCTTGCCGCGAGAAGCCTGACAGAGGGAGGCGCGGCCACACCGGTACAGCCCCCGACGCTGGTCGTGGCGGCGACGGAGGGGTAGGTAACCTCACTACCCTCCTAACGTGGCGGCGCTACAGCTCCCTACAGGCTAGTTTAGCTAGAGCCTGCCACCGCAAGTCATCCTCCGACAAGGGGCTTCGCAGGCGCTTGCACCCTTTGGAGCTGTGCCCCTCTAGACCAGACTAGAGGCACACTATGTCATTTGTGCAGTCACGCTTGAAGTGGCCATCCTTGAGGCACTGGAAGCACTTGCCTCCATCTCTGGCGAAACCTCCCGACGCGCCGGCTCTTGAGCCACGGGCTGCGAGTCAAGTCTTACCATCGCATGGTGCCACCTCCAGAGCTCTTTCCTGGAAGGCCTCGTCTGAATGAAGGGCACATCTGGCCGCGACTCGCCTTCTACCTCCGCAAACGCCGGCCAGTAAGAGCCTGACGCCCCCGAGCTCCCTAAAAGCCCGAGGCTTGAGACCACTGTCCGCTCTGAACTCCTCCAGAATTATGACGAGACTGGTTGCGGGGTAGAGCCCATGCTTCACCGCTTACACCATGCGAAGGAGAAGGGGGAGTGGCTGCCAGGCCCGGAGTGACCGACAGCGGGAGTGAGGATGGACGCCGGCGCTAGAGTGGCGCACGGCGGGTGTCGGTGTCAAAACCAGCGGATCTCGGTTAGGGTGTCCCGAACTGTGCGTCCAGGATTGATGGTAACAGGAGACAGGGGACACAATGTTTACCCAGGTTCGGGCCCTCTCTATGGAGGTAATACCGTACATCCTGCTTGATTGATATTGATGAATATGGGTGTTACAAGAGTTGATCTACCACGAGATCGTGATGGCTAAACCCTAAAAGCCTAGACTATATGACTATGGTAATGAATGTGTCCTTTCCGGACTATCCCCTCCGGTTTATATAGACACCGAGGGGATCTAGGGTTTACATAGAGTCGGTTACATAAGAAGGAATCTTCATAGTCGGTCGCCAAGCTTGCCTCCCACGCCAAGGAGAGTCAAATCCGGACTCAGGTATAGTATCCGGCCTTCATGTCTTCATAGCCCATCAGTCCGGCCCACTAGATAACAGGTCGGACGCCCAAGGACCCCTTAGTCCAGGACTCCCTCAGTAGCCCCTGAACCAGTCCTCAATAGCGAGGTGTTCGGCACACAAATTGTCTTCGGCATTGCAAGGCGGGTTCCTCCTTTAATTATCTCCAAGTTATGTATTCGGCCATCTGTTCCATGTTACCCCCCTCGGCTTTTGCGCGTTAAATAACTTCGCCTCCCACGCGTCAAGCGAAGGCGGAAGGTTAGGGTAATTTTGCAAATAACACCCCGCCTATGCAAGGGGGAGCGCCTATTAAAGAGATTGGATCCTAGATCCATTCGTCACCATATAGAGGAAATCCCTGGAAACTGCTTGGGAGAAACCATTCTAGCATGGCTACCGTCCCCAGCTCCTCCACCCGTTCCGGCCCAGAGAAAGGCCAGTGGGAGAGGTGTTCAGTGTCCCATAGTCAATTGACGGAGCTGCAGATGCAGGGATTTCTTCCCCCGCAGATCTAGTTCCCGGTCGAGCGGGGCTAGATTCCTTCAACGGTGAGATTCATGCAGAGGACTTCCCCAATCCATCCGGGGAGAGTGAGTATGTTTCGTCCCCTACCTGCTGAGAGGCGTTGGATTTCCCATTCATCCGTTCCTCCGAGGGCTTCTAGAATATTATGGCCTTCAGTTGTACAACTTCACCCCTGCCTCCGTTCTACACATCGCGGGTTACGTCGCTTTATGTGAATTATTCCTGGGTATCGAGGCTCACTTCGAGCTATGGAGGAAGTTGTTCTGCCTTGTCCCGCGCAATCACGAGGGGTCCATATTTGAAGTGGGCGGAGCCGAAGTATGGCGCATTGCTGATATCGAATATATGTCCGGTACACCAAGGAAGGCATCCGAAGAATGGCCCTCACAATGGTTCTATATTGAGGACGTCGTGCTTCCCGACCCAGTTCGAAAGGATCTTCCTGAATTTGCAAGCGTTCCACTGAAGAAACGCCACAGTTGGCGTCCTCGGAGTCTGGAAGAGGAGGACAGCGCAGATGTTCGCCAGCTTATGAGCAAGATAAAGATGCTTGCCCAGTCTGGACTTACAATAATCGAGGTAATGGCGATTTCCATAGTGCGTGGGGTTCAGCCGCTACAATACAGAGGACTGCTGAGGGAGTCCTGGATTAGGGGGTCTCGGGACAGCCGGACTATATCCTTTGGCCGGACTATTGGACTATGAAGATACAAGTTTGAAGACTTCGTCCCGTGTCCGGATGGGACTTTACTTGGCGTGGAAGGCACGCTAGGCAATACGGATATGTATATCTCCTCCTATGTAACCGACCTTGTGTAACCCTAGCCTCCTCCGGTGTCTATATAAACCAGAGAGTTTTAGTCCGAAGGAAAACATACAATCATACCATAGGCTAGCTTCTAGGGTTTAGCCTCTTCGATTTCGTGGTAGATCAACTCTTGTAATACTCATATCATCAAGAACAATCAAGCAGGACGTAGGGTATTACCTCCATCAAGAGGGCCCGAACCTGGGTAAACATCGTGTCCCCTGCCTCCTGTTACCATCCGCCTTAAACGCACAGTTCAGGACCCCCTACCCGAGATCTACCGGTTTTGACACCGACATTGGTGCTTTCATTGAGATTTCCACTGTGTCGTCACCATAAGGCTTGATGGCTCCTTCGATCATCGCTAGCGATGTGGTCCAGGGTGAGGTTTTCCTCCCCGGACAGATCTTCATATTTGCTTGGCCATCTGGAGCAGATCGAAAGCTACGCCCCTGGCCATCAGGTCAGATTTGGAAACTTGAACTACACGGCCGACATCCGCGGAGACTTGATCTTCGACGAATTCGCACCCATGCCGGACGCGCCGCACAGTCGCGACGAGCATGACGTAACTCTGTCGTCGGACAGTGTTCGGGAGATCGCATCCGCAACCACTCTGGCCGTTAACCCGGAGCAAATCGAGCCATTTGAGAGCGGAGGGATAGACCCCGCCATGAAGGCCGCACTCTGAGTGGCGATAGAGCTAGATACTGACTTCACCCCTTACAAGAGCCGTGTCGCCAAACCACTGGATTCATCTCCGGCCACGGACTCTGAGCCGCTCACATCCATGCCCGTCGAATCCGACTGGGCGCCGACCATGGAGTTCACCTCCGCGGATATCTTTCAGCGCTCACCTTTCGGAGATGTGCTAAATTCATTAAGGTCTCTCTCCTTGTCAGGAGAACCTTGGCCGAACTATGTCTGGCTAGAATGGGATGCGGACGACGAAGAAATTCGCTGCCCACCCACCACTCACTTAGTAGCCACTGTCGACGACTTAACCGACATGCTCGACTTCGACTCCGAAGACATCGATGGTATGGGCGACGATGCCGGAGACAAACAGGAACCACCGCCCATAGGGCGCCAGACCACCACTTCATCACATGACGTATACATGGTGGATACACCCAGAGAGGGCAACGATGAAGAGACAGCGGGGGATGCACCCTCCAAGCAACCCTAGCGCCGACGTCAGCGCGGACGCCCTAAGTCCCGCCATAGCAAAAACAGCGATAACAGCGCTAGAGGGAATAATAGTCCACTTGACTCTGGAAGAAACGACAACTGCACCACCCCGGTGGCATAAAATGATCAAGATGCAAACTACAAACATAGTACGGATGTGACGTCCGAACACGATGACACCAAGGATAAGCCTCATCAAACCCCGTCTGGGGAAGAAAGCAGTCCGGACGAAGATGCACGCATCATCCCGGAAACACACTTGGAGCAAGAGAACCTCCACAGAAAGCTTATTGCCACAGCGAGGAGCCTGAAGAAACAAAAGCAAAGGCTCAAGCTCGCACAAGATACGCTCAACAGCAAGTGGAACAAAGTAACAAAGTATGGTGGAAGCTACCATAAAAATAGCTATCCAAAGCGCAAGCTATTACTGGAATTCGATGATGAGGCCTTAGAGCCCATACAACCGAAAAGTGATACTGCCAACCGGCCGGATCCACCACCCTGCGAACGCGATAGAGCGGCTAACAAAGTCGCGCATAAGTCAACACACGATCTACGTGAGAACTTGCATCAAAAATCCGGCGCGACCAGATCTATCTATGGATCTAGGAAGCGCGCTACGGTACACAACCAACACCGAATACTACAACCGTCCGAACACCATGGTGCATCCCAATACAGGGGCGCCGCACACCCCTTATGTTTCACTGATGAGGTGTTGGATCATGAATTCCCAGAGGGATTCAAACCGGTGAACATAGAGGCGTATGATGGAACCACAGACCCTGGAGTCTGGATAGAGGACTTCATCCTCCATATTCATATGGCTCGTGGAGACGATCTCCATGCCATTAAATACTTGCCCCTCAAGCTTAAAGGGCCAGCTCGGCACTGGCTGAAAAGCCTCCCCGAAAACTCAATTGGAAGTTGGTAGGAGCTCGAGGACGCTTTTCGGGCCAATTTTCAAGGGACTTATGTCCGACCTCCGGATGCAGACGATTTAAGTCATAAAATCCAACAGTCCAGAGAGTCCGCCCGAAAACTTTGGAATAGGTTCCTCACCAAGAAGAACCAAATTGTCGATTGTCCGGACGCTGAAACCTTAGCAGCTTTTAAACACAGCGTCCGAGACGAATGGCTCGCCAGACACCTCGGTCAAGAAAAACCGAGAACAATGGCAGCCCTAACAAGCCTCATGACCCGCTTTTGTGCGGGCGAGGACAGCTGGTTGGCCCGTAGCAGCACCAGCGACCCAAGCACATCCGAAGTCAGGGATGGCAATGGTAAACCATGACGCAACAAAAAGAAGAGTCGAAATAAAGAAGGTAGCCCAGATAACACGGCAATAAACGCCGGATTCAGGGGCTCCCGACCAGGTCAGCGGAAAAAGCCTTTCAAAGGCAGCAAAGAAGGACAATCTGGCCTAAACAAAATTCTTGACAAACTCTAACAGATTCACGGCACCCCAGACAAACCTATAAATCATACCCACAGAGAATGTTGGGTCTTCAAGTAGGCCGGTAAGCTAAACGCCGAACACAAAGGGGAAGAGACACCAAGCGAAGACGAAGATGAACCTCGCCACCAAAACGCCGGAGGACAGAAAAAGTTCCCACCAGAGGTTAAAACAGTAAACGTGATCCATGTGACAAAGAGGAGAAGCAATCACGCATTCCGATGCACACGCGCCATAGAGCCCATCACTCCTAGGTTCAACCCCTGGTTGGCCTGCCCGATCACTTTTGATCGTAGGGATCACGATACAAATATCCGACGCGAAGGACTGACAGCCTTGGTGTTAGACCCAATAATAAATGGGTACCATTTCACAAGGGTCCTCATGGACGGCGGCAGTGATCTAAATCTGATATATAAGGACACAGTCCGCAAAATGGGGATAGAGCCAAAACAAATAAACCACAGTAATACTAACTTCCAGGGAGTAATACCAGGTGAAGAGGCCCACTATACGGGCTCTCTACTACTAGAGGTGGTATTCAGTTCTCCCGATAATTTTCGAAGCGAAACGTTAACTTTTCACATCGCTCCATTCCGAAGTGATTATTAAGCACTACTCGGAAGGGCGGCTTTCGCTCGTTTTAACGCAATACCGCATTATGCTTTTCTCAAGCTCAAGATGCCTGGTCCACGTGGCATCATCACAGTTAGTGGAAATACTGAACGTTTTTTAACGTACGGAAGAGGACGCAACGGCTTTAACAGCCGTGAACTAGACAACCTCACCAACCAGAAAAAAATGGAAGGTCATCAAGACCACAGACACGGTTAGACGAATCCGGCATTCCATCATATTTACATGAGATTGGTTTTCGAACCCTCATAAAATGATACCAGGGGCTTCCCGCGTGTAATCAGGGCCAGCCCAGCTCAAAGTGGTTTCTCTTGAATTTTGATAGTTCATTGATAATAACCAACTCTTCTTCTTTCTTTTTTTAGCACGACAACTTTCACCGAAGCTCTTTCCTTTTGCAGATGACAATCGTGCTACACCTGTCCAGGACACGGCACAACGGAGACACAGGCGCAGACGTGCAGCAGGGACCCGCCCAAAGGTTTCTCTTTAGATCAAGACCCTGCGTAAACCTTTTTTACTGTCTCTTGTTGCTCACATCCTTCGGAAACTCCACACAACCGAGAAGGATGCCGGCGTTATTGGCATGTTGCCACGCCAGGATTTTGCACGTACCTGGACACATGGGGTTTCTTATTAAGGGCATTGTTTAGCCTGGTATATGTTATAAAGACCGAACACCTTAGGGAGTGTTCGGCGTCGCGAGTTTGGCCCTATATGCATCAGCTCCGAATCATGTCTTTGGTCAAATATTGGGTTTGCCCGGCTCCCACGTTTTGGTACCTTACATTCCGTTATATCGGCTAAGGTAGCACTGGGAGAACTACTACGATTGTGCCCTGGTTCATCCGGATGAGCACCTCAGTAGAGAAAGACGAAAACTGACTGTCATGATATAGCCAGAGACTGGTCAACCACTCGATGACTCATGGGAATCTTCAGGATTCCTCCGCATTAATGAAGGACCGTTTCCCGGTCATGTACGTACGTGCCACGTATTCGGACGAGCGCAGAAGTACCAGGGGCTATATAGTAGCCCCACTGTCAAACTCCTATGGCTAAGTGAAAGTGTTAAAGCAATATAGTCCGATTGCCTTGTTCGCTATGCTATCACCTCCTTAACGGACCAAGACGTTGGATCAAGTGTGGATATGCATCTTTTGCGAACACCCCCGCATTATATCCATGGGGGCGGAAGCCGACGACTGCAAACTTTCAGGTTATACACATATATACATAAACATCTGCACAGGAGGCACCATAGTACTTTCGGGCAAAAGTATAAATACAACCTTGATAATTCAATAAAACATTGTTTTTACAATGGGAATACATGTCACTTGAACATAACATTCTTCGGGCACTGAGCCTCTATCGAACGAGCGTCTTCAATAACTTCTTCAAAGTAGTGCTTGGCAGACACTCGGCCTACGGCTGAACCCTGTGTCGCAACAGTGGTGGCCTCCATCTCCGCCCAGTATGTCTTGACACGGGCAAAGGCCATCCGCGCACCCTATATGCACGCCGATCTCTTTACAACATTGATGTGTGGCACAGCACCAAGGAATTGTTGCACTAAGCTAAAGTAGCTATTCGGCCTTGGCCCTCCCTGCCACAGGTGATCCACAACGGACCTGATGGCAAGTCCGGACAACCTATGGAGCTCGGCCCACTCGGCCAATCGCTCATTCAACAGCAGCGGACGGACTGGAGCGTGGAACTGTGACCAGAACAGCTTTTCCACTTTGGGACCTTTCTAATCCTTGAAGTACTCGGCCGCATCAGCAACACTTGCAGCCAAATCCATGTACGCGTCCGCAGAACTCCATAGCCGGTCCAGAGGAGCATACTTCGGATCTCCGAACTTAGTCCGCAACAAGAAGGGCTTCCCAGACACGATATCTGCAGCTTGATTCAGCTCCTCCTTCGTCGCTCTAATTTTGGAGAGGGCTTCCTTGGCAGCCAACCGGGCCTTCTCCAGGCCCATCGCCTTCGCCCGGTTCTCTTCTTCAAGAAGCTGGTAACGGTCAGCGACATCTTTTAACTCTACAGCCATCTTGGCTATTTTTTCCTTGCTCTCGCAATGCGCGGCCTGTTCGGCACTTAATTCTTCGACTGCCTTTAAAGCGGTCGCATTGCTACTCCTTGCTTGCTCCTTGGCTCGGGCAAGCTCTGCCCGAAGGGTCTCCATGGTGGCAGCTCCATGTGCAGTCACAACACATTTAAGATACTGGCATCATGCTACTCTTATTATGTGATGATCACCAGAAAAATCACTCACCCTGTGCCTCGTCAAGCCGGTTGTTGACAAGCACGATGTCGGCGTCTGCCGCATCAAGTTGCCGCTTTAGCTCGGCAAAACCATGAGTCCGGCTAGCCACCGGAGCTTCAACCACCTGCACATAAAGGTGGTCTGGTTATTACCTGGGACTATGATCCTCTGTTTGCCGCCGTTTTCGACGACAACCAGAGTCTCACGTGCTACTCTATGCATAGGGCATACCTAACATATGCGGTACTGTTAAAAACATACATGTTGGGTTTCATAGTAATTTCAAAAAATTTCCTACGCACACGCAAGATCATGTGATGCATAGCAACGAAGGGGAGAGTGCTGTCTACGTACCCAACGCAGACCGACTGCGGAAGCGATGACACGACGTAGAGGAAGTAGTCGTACGTCTTCACGATCCAACCGATCAAGCACCGAAACTACGGCACCTCCGAGTTCGAGCACACGTTCAGCTCGATGACGATCCCCGGACTCCGATCCAGCAAAGTGTCGGGGAAGAGTTCCGTAAGCACGACGGCGTGGTGACGATCTTGATGTACTACAGCAGCAGGGCTTCGCCTAAACTCCGCTACAGTATTATCGAGGTATATGGTGGCAGGGGGCACCGCACACGGCTAAGGAATAGATCACGTGGATCAACTTGTTTGTTCTAGGGTGCCTCTACCTCAGTATATAAAGGAGCCAAGGGGGGAGAGAGGCGCCGGCCAGGGAGAGAGGCGCGGGAGGAGTCCTACTCCTTCCGGGAGTAGGACTCCCCTCCAATCCTATTCCAACTAGGATTCCCCGAGGGGGAAAGAGGGAGAGGGGTGGCCGGCCACCTCTCCTAGTCCTAATAGGACTAGGGGAAGGGGGGAGGCGCGCAGCCCTTGTGGGTAGCCCTTTCACCTTTCCACTAAGGCCCATGAAGGCCCATATGGCTCCCGGGGGGTTTCGGTAACCTCCCGGTAACCCGGTAAAATCCCGATTTCACACGGAACACTTCCGATGTCCAAACATCGGCTTCCAATATATCAATCTTTATGTCTCGACCATTTCGAGACTCCTCGTCATGTCTGTGATCACATCCGGGACTCCGAACAACCTTCGGTACATCAAAATGCATAAACTCATAATGTAACTGTCATCATAACCTTAAGCGTGCGGACCCTACGGGTTCGAGAACAATGTAGACATGACCGAGACACGTCTCCGGTCAATAACCAATAGCGGGACCTGGATGCCCATATTGGCTCCTACATATTCTACGAAGATCTTTATCGGTCAGACCGCATAACAACATACGTTGTTCCCTTTGTCATCGGTATGTTACTTGCCCGAGATTCGATCGTCGGTATCCAATACCTAGTTCAATCTCGTTACCGGCAAGTCTCTTTACTCGTTCCGTAATACATCATCTCACAACTAACATATTAGTTGTGATGCTTGCAAGGCTTATGTGATGTGTATTACCGAGAGGGCCCAGAGATACCTCTCCGACAATCGGAGTGACAAATCCTAATCTCGAAATACGCCAACCCAACATCTACCTTTGGAGACACCTGTAATGATCCTTTATAATCACCCAGTTACGTTGTGACGTTTGGTAGCACCCAAAGTGTTCCTCCGGCAAACGGGAGTTGCATAATCTCATAGTCATAGGAACATGTATAAGTCATGAAGAAAGCAATAGCAATATACTAAACGATCGGGTGCTAAGCTAATGGAATGGGTCATGTCAATCAGATCATTCAACTAATGATGTGACCTCGTTAATCAAATAACAACTCATTGTTCATGGTCAGGAAACATAACCATCTTTGATTAACGAGCTAGTCAAGTAGAGGCATACTAGTGACACTTTGTTTGTCTATGTATTCACACATGTATTATGTTTCCGGTTAATACAATTCTAGCATGAATAATAAACATTTATCATGATTATAAGGAAATAAATAATAACTTTATTATTGCCTCTAGGGCATATTTCCTTCAGTCTCCCACTTGCACTAGAGTCAATAATCTAGATTACACTGTAATGAATCTAACACCCATGGAGCTTTGGTGCTGATCATGTTTTGCTCGTGGAAGAGGCTTAGTCAACAGTTCTGCAACATTCAGATCCGTATGTATCTTGCAAATCTCTATGTCTCCCACCTGGACTAGATCCCGGATGGAGTTGAAGCGTCTCTTGATGTGTTTGGTTCTTTTGTGAAATCTGGATTCCTTTGCCAAAGCAATTGCACCAGTATTGTCACAAAAGATTTTCATTGGACCCGATGCATTAGGTATGACACCTAGATCGGATATGAATTCCTTCATCTAGACTCCTTCGTTCGCTGCTTCCGAAGCAGCTATGTACTCCGCTTCACATGTAGATCCCGCTACGACACTTTGTTTAGAACTGCACCAACTGACAGCTCCACCGTTTAATGTAAACACGTATCCGGTTTGCGATTTAGAATCGTCCGGATCAGTGTCAAAGCTTGCATCAACGTAACCTTTTACGGTGAGCTCTTTGTAACCTCCATATACGAGAAACATATCCTTAGTCCTTTTCAGGTATTTCAGGATGTTCTTGACCGCTGTCCAGTGATCCACTCCTGGATTACTTTGGTACCTCCCTGCTAAACTTATAGCAAGGCACACATCAGGTCTGGTACACAGCATTGCATACATGATAGAGCCTATGGCTGATGCATAGGGTACATCTTTCATATTCTCTCTATCTTCTGCAGTGGTCGGGCATTGAGTCTTACTCAACTTCACACCTTGTAACACAGGCAAGAATCCTTTCTTTGCTTGATCCATTTTGAATTTCTTCAAAATCTTGTCAAGGTATGTGCTTTGTGAAAGTCCAATTAAGCGTCTTGATCTATCTCTATAGATCTTAATGCCTAATATGTAAGCAGCTTCACCGAGGTCTTTCATTGAAAAACTTTTATTGAAGTATCCCTTTATGCTATCCAGAAATTCTATATCATTTCCAATCAGCAATATGTCATCCACATATAATATCAGAAATGCTACAAAGCTCCCACTCACTTTCTTGTAAATACAGGCTTCTCCGAAAGTCTATATAAAACCAAATGCTTTGATCACACTATCAAAACGTTTATTCCAACTCCGAGAGGCTTGCACCAGTCCATAAATGGATCGCTGGAGCTTGCACACTTTGTTAGCTCCCTTTGGATCAACAAAACCTTCCGGTTGCATCATATACAACTCTTCTTCCAGAAATCCATTCAGGAATGCAGTTTTGACATCCATCTACCAAATTTCATAATCATAAAATGCGGCAATCGCTAACATGATTCGGACGGACTTAAGCATCGCTACGGGTGAGAAGGTCTCATCGTAGTCAATCCCTTGAACTTGTCGAAAACCTTTCGCGACAAGTCGAGCTTTGTAGACAGTAACATTACCATCAGCGTCAGTCTTCTTCTTGAAGATCCATTTATTCTCAATTGCTTGCCGATCATCGGGCAAGTCAACCAAAGTCCATACTTTGTTTTCATACATGGATCCCATCTCAGATTTCATGGCTTCAAGCCACTTTGCGGAATCTGGGCTCACCATCGCTTCTTCATAGTTCGTAGGTTCATCATGATCTAGTAGCATGACTTGCAGAACAGGATTACCGTACCACTCTGGTGCGGATCTTACTCTGGTTGATCTACGAGGTTCAGTAGTATCTTGATCTGAAGTTTCATGATCATTATCATTGGCTTCCTCACTAACTGGTGTAGGTGTCACTGAAACAGTTTTCTGTGATGTACTAATTTCCATCAAGGGAGCAGGTACAGTTACCTCATCAAGTTCTACTTTCCTCCCACTCACTTCTTTCGAGAGAAACTCCTTCTCTAGAAAGGATCCATTCTTGGCAACGAATGTCTTGCCTTCGGATCTGTGATAGAAGGTGTACCCAACAGTTTCCTTTGGGTATCCTATGAAGACACATTTCTCCGATTTGGGTTCGAGCTTATCAGGTTGAAGCTTTTTCACATAAGCATCGCAGCCCCAAACTTTAAGAAACGACAACTTTGGTTTCTTGCCAAACCACAGTTCATAAGGCGTCGTCTCAACGGATTTTGATGGTGCCCTATTTAACGTGAATGCGGCCGTCTCTAGAGCATAACCCCAAAACGATAGCGGTAAATCAGTAAGAGACATCATAGATCGCAGCATATCTAGTAAAGTACGATTACGACGTTCGGACACACCATTACACTGTGGTGTTCCGGGTGGCGTGAGTTGCGAAACTATTCCACAGTTTTTCAAATGTACACCAAACTCGTAACTCAAATATTCTCCTCCACGATCAGATCATAGAAACTTTATTTTCTTGTTACGATGATTTTCAACTTCACTCTGAAATTCTTTGAACTTTTCAAATGTTTCAGACTTATGTTTCATTAAGTAGATATACCCATATCTGCTTAAATCATCTGTGAAGGTGAGAAAATAACGATATCCGCCACGAGCCTCAATATTCATCGGACCACATACATCGGTATGTATGATTTCCAACAAATCTGTTGCTCTCTCCATAGTACCGGAGAACGGTGTTTTAGTCATCTTGCCCATGAGACACGGTTCACAAGTACCAAGTGATTCATAATCAAGTGGTTCCAAAAGTCCATCAGTATGGAGTTTCTTCATGCGCTTTATACCGATATGACCTAAACGACAGTGCCACAAATAAGTTGCACTTTCATTATCAACTCTGCATCTTTTGGCTTCAACATTATGAATATGTGTATTACTACTATCGAGATTCAATAAGAATAGACCACTCTTCAAGGGTGCATGACCATAAAAGATATTACTCATATAAATAGAACAACCATTATTCTCTGATTTAAATGAATAACCGTCTCGCATTAAACAAGATCCAGATATAATGTTCATGCTCAACGCTGGCACCAAATAACAATTATTTAGGTCTAATATTAATCCCGAAGGTAGATGTAGAGGTAGCGTGCCGACCGCGATCACATCGACTTTGGAACCGTTTCCCACGCGCATCGTCACCTCGTCCTTTGCCAGTGCCCGCTTATTCTGTAGTCCCTGTTTCGAGTTGCAAATATTAGCAACAGAACCAGTATCAAATACCCAGGTGCTACTGCGAGCTCTAGTAAGGTACACATCAATAACATGTATATCACATATACCTTTGTTCACCTTGCCATCCTTCTTATCCGCCAAATACTTGGGGCAGTTCCGCTTCCAGTGACCAGTCTGCTTGCAGTAGAAGCACTCAGTTTCAGGCTTAGGTCCAGACTTGGGTTTCTTCTCCTGAGCAGCAACTTGTTTGCCGTTCTTCTTGAAGTTCCCCTTCTTCTTCCCTTTGCCCTTTTTCTTGAAACTAGTGGTTTTGTTAACCATCAACACTTGATGCTCCTTTTTGATTTCTACCTCCGCAGCTTTCAGCATTGCGAAGAGCTCGGGAATTGTCTTTTCCATCCCTTGCATATTATAGTTCATCACGAAGCCTTTATAGCTTGGTGGCAGTGATTGAAGAACTCTGCCAATGACGCAATCATCAGGAAGATTAACTCCCAGCTGAGTCAAGTGGTTGTGGTACCCAGACATTTTGAGTATGTGTTCACTGACAGAACTGTTCTCCTCCATTTTGCAGATATAGAACTTGTTGGAGACCTCATATCTCTCAACTCGGGCCTTTGCTTGAAATATTAACTTCAACTCCTGGAACATCTCATATGCTCCATGACGTTCAAAACGTCGTTGAAGTCCCGATTCTAAGCCGTAAAGCATGGCACACTGAACTATTGAGTAGTCATCAGCTTTGCTCTGCCAGACGTTCATAACATCTGGTGTTGCTCCAGCAGCAGGCCTGGCACCCAGCGGTGCTTCCAGGACGTAATTCTTCTATGCAGCAATGAGGATAATCCTCAAGTTACGGACCCAGTCCGTGTAATTGCTACCATCATCTATCAACTTTGCTTTCTCAAGGAACGCATTAAAATTCAACGGAACAACAACACGAGCCATCTATCTACAATCAACATAAACAAGCAAGATACTATCAGGTACTAAGTTCATGATAAATTTAAGTTCAATTAATCATATTACTTAAGAACTCCCACTTAGATAGACATCCCTCTAATCTTCTAAGTGATTACGTGATCCAAATCAACTAAACCATAACCGATCATGACGTGAGATGGAGTAGTTTTCAATGGTGAACATCGTTTATGTTGATCATATCTACTATATGATTCACGCTTGACCTTTCGGTCTCCGTATTCCGAGGCCATATCTGCATATGCTAGGCTCGTCAAGTTTAACCTGAGTATTCTGCGTGTGCAAAACTGGCTTGCACCCGTTGTAGATGGACGTAGAGCTTATCACACCCGATCATCACGTGGTGTCTGGGCACGACGAACTTTGGCAACGGTGCATACTCAGGGAGAACACTTCTTGATAATTTAGTGAGAGATCATCTTATAATGCTACCATCAATCAAAGCAAGATAAGATGCATAAAAAGATAAACATCACATGCAATCAATATAAGTGATATGATATGGCCATCATCATCTTGTGCTTGTGATCTCCATCTCCGAAGCACCGTCATGATCACCATCGTCACCGGCGCGACACCTTGATCTCCACCGTAGCATCGTTGTCGTCTCGCCAATCTTATGCTTCCACGACTATCACTACCGTTTAGTAATAAAGTAAAGCATTACATCGCGATTGCATTGCATACAATAAAGTGACAACCATATGGCTCCTGCCAGTTGCCGATAACTCGGTTACAAAACATGATCATCTCATACAATAAAATTCAGCATCATGCCTTGACCATATCACATCACAACATGCCCTGCAAAAACAAGTTAGACGTCCTCTACTTTGTTGTTGCAAGTTTTACGTGGCTGCTACGGGCTTAAGTAAGAACCAATCTCACCTACGCATCAAAACCACAACGATAGTTTGTCAAATAGACTCCGTTTTAACCTTCGCAAGGACCGGGCGTAGCCATACTTGGTTCAACTAAAGTTGGAGAGACAGTCGCCCGCAAGCCATCTATGTGCAAAGCACGTCGAGGGAACCGGTCTCGCGTAAGCGTACGCGTAAGGTCGGTCCGGGTCGTCTCGTCCAACAATACCGCCGAACCAAAGTATGACATGCTGGTAGGCAGTATGCCTTCTATCGTCCACAACTCACTTGTGTTCTACTCGTGCATATAACATCAACATAAATAACCTAGGCTCGGATGCCACTGTTGGGTTTCGTAGTAATTTCAAAAAATTTCCTACGCACACGCAAGATCATGTGATGCATAGCAACGAAGGGGAGAGTGCTGTCTACGTACCCAACGCAGACCGACTGCGGAAGCGATGACACGACGTAGAGGAAGTAGTCGTGCGTCTTCACGATCCAACCGATCAAGCACCGAAACTACGACACCTCCGAGTTCGAGCACACGTTCAGCTCGATGACGATCCCCGGACTCCGATCCAGCAAAGTATCGGGGAAGAGTTCCATCAGCACGACGGCGTGGGGACGATCTTGATGTACTACAGCAGCAGTGCTTCGCCTAAACTCCGCTACAGTATTATCGAGGTATATGGTGGCAGGGGGCACCGCACACGGCTAAGGAATAGATCATGTGGATCAACTTGTTTGTTCTAGGGTGCCTCTACCTCAGTATATAAAGGAGCCAAGGGGGGAGAGAGGCGCCGGCCAGGGAGAGAGGCGCAGGAGGAGTCCTACTCCTTCCGGGAGTAGGACTCCCCTCCAATCCTATTCCAACTAGGATTCCCCGAGGGGGAAAGAGGGAGAGGGGTGGCCGGCCACCTCTCCTAGTCCTAATAGGACTAGGGGAAGGGGGGAGGCGCGCAGCCCTTGTGGGCAGCCCTTTCACCTTTCCACTAAGGCCCATGAAGGCCCATATGGCTCCCGGGGGGTTCCGGTAACCTCCCGGTAACCAGGTAAAATCCCGATTTCACCCGGAACACTTCCGATGTCCAAACATAGGCTTCCAATATATCAATCTTTACGTCTCGACCATTTCGAGACTCCTCGTCATGTCCGTGATCACATCCGGGACTCCGAACAACCTTTGGTACATCAAAATGCATAAACTCATAATGTAACTGTCATCGTAACCTTAAGCGTGCGGACCCTACGGGTTCGAGAACAATGTAGACATGACCGAGACACGTCTCCGGTCAATAACCAATAGCGGGACCTGGATGCCCATATTGGCTCCTACATATTCTACGAAGATCTTTATCGGTCAGACCGCATAACAACATACGTTGTTCCCTTTGTCATCGGTATGTTACTTGCCCGAGATTCGATCGTCGGTATCCAATACCTAGTTCAATCTCGTTACCGGCAAGTCTCTTTACTCGTTCCGTAATACATCATCTCACAACTAACATATTAGTTGTGATGCTTGCAAGGCTTATGTGATGTGTATTACCGAGAGGGCCCAGAGATACCTCTCCGAAAATCGGAGTGACAAATCCTAATCTTGAAATACGCCAACCCAACATCTACCTTTGTAGACACCTGTAATGCTCCTTTATAATCACCCAGTTACGTTGTGACGTTTGGTAGCACCCAAAGTGTTCCTCCGGCAAACGGGAGTTGCATAATCTCATAGTCATAGGAACATGTATAAGTCATGAAGAAAGCAATAGCAACATACTAAACGATCGGGTGCTAAGCTAATGGAATGGGTCATGTCAATCATATCATTCAACTAATGATGTGACCTCGTTAATCAAATAACAACTCATTGTTCATGGTTAGGAAACATAACCATCTTTGATTAACGAGCTAGTCAAGTAGAGGCATACTAGTGACACTTTGTTTGTCTATGTATTCACACATGTATTATGTTTCCGGTTTAATACAATTCTAGCATGAATAATAAACATTTATCATGATTATAAGGAAATAAATAATAACTTTATTATTGCCTCTAGGGCATATTTCCTTCAATACATTATTTCACGTACCTCAAAGCCTTTCAGCAGACTCATGAAGGCTTCATACAAACCACTTTCAGCGGATGAAATCCCTTCAATTATCATACCCATTAGCGTATGATGCGCTTCCGAGACGACCGCTTGCCCCAAAAGATCCTTCAGCGCGTTCAACTGCATACTGTACAGACCCTTGTTGTCGCTCTCCTTAGGAGCCGGATGCTGGGGATTCCGGGCAGCCAAAGGGTTATCCTCTGGCCCTAGTGGATCCAGAGATACCCTTCGCGACGACACTTCAAGGTTGCCCGCTTCTTGAGACGGGGTGTCCGGGGGAGGCGTTTCGCTCTCCATCATCTCCGGAAGAAGATCCCCCGAAGATGAACTCTATCGAGAAGGGCTACGATCCGGACTACAATTTATAAGCATCGGTTATTGTCTTCAGAAGTAAGGTAGGATGTTTTCACTGTTAAGTACTTTTGGATTACTTACAGCTCGGTAGAGGGCTGATCCCCGCGCGGATATTGTGCCGCAAGAATACCCTCCGAGGCAGGACCCTCTGATGAAGATTTCTTCTCCCGTTTTGAAACCTTTCTTTCCGGATCTTCAGAGGTAGTCCTCTTCCTTCCCCGGGGAGGGAGAATGTCAGGTTCTTCCCTTTGATTGTCCTCCCTTACAGAGGTGCTCATTCCCCTGGCTGGAATAAGTAGCGAGTGAGGCCCGCTTTTGTCCTCTTTATTCCCCCCATCATCTTCCTTTGAGGACATTGGATAAGGCGCCGGCTTGAGCATCTTGTCCAACACTGGATTGTCCAAGACCTCAGGAAGGGGGGGCGAACACCTGATCATCATCGCCTTTGTTATCCAGTCCTAGTCAAAGAGCGGCTCTTTAGAATGATGCCATGATAAATGAAAGGACAGCAGGTTCGGCATGGGATTACTTACTTGGGCAGCAGGGCGGTTGCATCTCAGGCCCACGTCCTCGATGGTGTCCGGACACTCTATTTGGGGTCCGAAGAATGATTTGTACATCTCTTCGTGCGTCATGCTGAGGAAATGCTGAATAACTCGCGGTCCTTCTGGGTTGAATTCCCACATGCGGAGGGGCCGGCATTTGCAAGGTTGGACTCGACGAACCAGCATAACTTGCATTACCATAACCAGACTGAAGTCTGCCTCGAAGACATCTCGGATACGGCTCTGCAGTATTGGCACGTCCTTGGCTGGACCCCAGCTCAGCCCCCTGCTGATCCATGACATCAGTTGTGGTGGTGGTGGGGGGGGCGAGCGGAAGGCGGGGGCAGCTATCCACTTGGCACTTCAGGGAGCTGTGATGTAAAACCACTCCCGCTGCCACAATCCAGACACCTCTCGGAAGGAACCCGCTGGCCATGGAGCGTTAGCGATCTTCCTTATTAAAGCACCTCCGCACGCTGCGTGCTGCCCCTCGATCATCTTCGGCTTCACATCGAAGGTCTTGAGCCACAGGCCAAAGTGAGGGGTAATGCGGAGGAAGGCCTCACATACGACAATAAATGAAGAGATGTGAAGAAGGGAATCTGGGGCCAGATCGTGAAAATCCAGCCCGTAATAGAACATAAGACCCCTATCAAAGGGATCCAGAGCGAGGCCTAGCCCTCGGAGGAAGTGGGAGACGAACACAACGCTCTCGTTGGGTTCGGGAGTAGGGACGCCTTCCCTCGGGTGGGCAGCCTATGCGGAATTTTGGCGGTCAGATATCTGGCCTCCCTCAACTTCTTGATGTCCTCCTCTGTGACAGAGGAAGGCATCCACCGACCTTGAAGGTTGGATCCGGGCGTAGTTGAAGGTCTGAAGCACCTAACCTAAGCTTTGGGTGTTAGAACTCGAGGCGGGGGAAGGATTCGATTGAAAACGGGAGGGGAAAAAGAAAAAGCCTCGTCCCCATTATAAACAGGGTGAATATCAGGCATCCTCCTTGTTGCCGTTTGGGACTTACCTAAGATCTAGGAGTCATACCAACAGGCACGGTTGGGTTACCCACGTTTGTATTGATGAGAATCCCGTGATAAGGGGGACACAATCTCTGCTTTGACAAGACGTGTCAAGAAAACCGCCTCGCGTTATGTGCAGAGCTGGTTGAGGGAAACAGTTTGAATAATGACCGGGTCATGGCGTGATGTCATGCTGTCAAAATGTGTCACCAGATTAGATTTGTGGAAATATTATTCTCTCTAGAGTGGTATGTGGAACTTATTTTGCAGGGTCGGACACTGTCCTTGTATTCAAACTCTTTCGTGGTGTGTTCGGAGGAGGAACCCGCCTTGCAATGCCGAAGACAACACTGCGCGCCAGACTCATCATCATTGAAGCCTGGTTCAGGGGCTATTGAGAGAGTCCTGGATTAGGGGGTCTCCGGACAGCCGGACTATATCCTTTGGCCGGACTGTTGGACTATGAAGATACAAGTTTGAAGACTTCGTCCCGTGTCCGGATGGGACTTTACTTGGCGTGGAAGGAAAGCTAGGCAATACGGATATGTATATCTCCTCCTTTGTAACCGACCTTGTGTAACCCTAGCCTCCTTCGGTGTCTATATAAACCGGAGGGTTTTAGTCCGAAGGACAACATACAATCATACCATAGGCTAGCTTCTAGGGTTTAACCTCTTCGATTTCATGGTAGATCAACTCTTGTAATACTCATATCATCAAGAACAATCAAGCAGGACATAGGGTATTACCTCCATCAAGAGGGCCCAAACCTGGGTAAACATCGTGTCCCCTGCCTCCTGTTACCATCCGCCTTAGACACACAGTTCGAGACCCCCCACCCGAGATCCGCCGGTTTTAACACCGACAACTGCCCATGTGGCACTATAATGGAGAGGATGACACTTCCCATTATGGCCGGAAGGGTCCGGATACCCCCACCGCTCTGGCCAAAATATTGGTCGAGCTTTTTAAAGGGGAAGAAGAGGAATTTCTTTGCATTAAGCACAGAGATTCTACTCATTCCCCTTCCGGATTACTTTCTATGTATAATCCTCCCAGTTGGGTAAGCTTCGATCCTTCGATTCTACTCATTCCCCTTCCGGATTACTTTTGATAAATTTCAAGTCTGTTTGTTATGGCAGCACTGGCGAAAGGTCACCGAAGGACTTCATAGTCCTGCCCCATAGCCGGAGACCCACAACCGGGAACTAGATCCTAGGTTTGAAGAGGATCCGGATATATTCGTGGTGCTTCCAGACAAGCTATGACGGCACAGAAGTGGCCATCACCGCAGACTACCCTGGCCTTCTTCCTGCTTCTCATGTAAATAATTAAGAAACACCCTCTCTGAAAGAGTGCTCTTATTCCGTCTCACCCATCTCACTGTATTGTGCTCCACAGAGGAGACGTTCGGCGATTCCGAAGAGATCGACTGCCGCGCCGGACAACCCTTCCAAGTGGAGAGCAAATGATGATACGGCCATGCCTTCATCGAAGAGGTATGAATTCGCCAACCTGCCCCTGAGTAGTCACGCCCAACCGTGACCTTCCTATCGGGGGTTGGGTGTGACATATGCCAATGGATGGCTTATCATGGTGGGGGCGAGTAGAACGTTGCCGGTGCCAGGAAACAGGATGAGGCGTAGACACGAACGCCGGCGTACTTTACCCAGGTTCGGGGCTATCCTAGGAGATAACACCCCTAGTCCTGCTCTACGGGGTTTCCGCATGATCACTAACAAGGGTGCTCCTCGAGCTGTATGCTGAAGATAGGAGAAGGCTGGGTCAGCTCTTCCACCCCCCTCCGTGATTTGGTCTCGTTACTGCGCGGAGAAGGCCGGGGGGTAGTTGAGGTTCCCACGGAGTTACTGCGCGCAGTAACTTTGCGTGATAAACGTGGGGGCATGGGGTAGTGGGCGCAGTAGATCCCACAACCGCCCCTCAGCTTCGCAGCCCATGAGGCTATAAGTAGGGGGAGGAGGGGAAGCAACGGAGCACGCTCGTCCCTCCTCCTCATTGCTTCTTCTTCTTCTTCTCTCTCTCTGCACCTCAAGCTACGTCGAGCATTGCGGCGGTCCGCTCACAATGAGCTCTTCCTCCGCCGTCACGCCCCCTACGGTGCACTCCGGCACCTGGGACGGTTCGAAGGTCCATGACGATCACGTCGATTTCCTCCGCAAGACACGTCGGTTGCCCGGCGAGGACCTCGTGCGGGTCCGCCTCGCGCGAAGGGGGGAAATTTCGCCGGCGCCGTAGGAGGGCGAGCGGGTCGTCTTCCGCTCGCACTGCCTACGCGGCCTGGGCCTGCCGGCAAGCAGCTTCTTCCACTCTTTCCTCGAGTTCTACGGACTCCAGCCGCACCACCTCACCCCCAACACGGTGGTGCTTACTATTCGCCTTCGTCACCTTGTGCGAAGGCTTCCTCGGTGTTCTCCCCACCATCGAGCGTTGGGGGGAGTTCTTCTACTCCAAGCTCGGCACCCAAGCCGCAGGCGTTCCGGCTCAGTGCGGCGCGTTCATCGCCGTGCGGAGGTCGGGGCTGACAACCCGTTTCCCTCCATCAAGTTGATCAAGTCGGTGAAGATGTGGCAGCGGTCGTACTTCTATGTGAAGAACGTCTTCCCGGAGGGTGATTGGGTCAATCTGCCAGCCTACGTAGCCGGCCCGCCGGCGGGGAGGCAGCCCAACTGGTCGCATTGGGCCAGGACGCTCACGCCCGCAGGAGCCGGCGTCGTTGCGCGACTCGAGTGCTGACGCAGTCGGAGGGCCTGACCGGGCTGGATTTGCTGGCCGCCTTCGTGGCACGCCGAGTGCTCCCGCTCCAAAGTTGCCCCCACATGATCTGCCAGATGAGCGGGCACCGAGACCCGAGTCGGATGTGCACCAAGGAGATGCCTCACGAGGAGGTAGCCTATATGGTGAATTATCTGGCGAGCTGCGACCTCAAAGAGGAGTGGCAGTTCGGCAAGGAGCCGTATTCACGTGCCGCCCCTCCGCCTCTGGTGAGTCGTTTTCCTTTTCTCTTTTTCTTCGACTCTCCTGATTTCTTCGCTGCCGAGTCCGTCTTGTCCGATCTGACCAGTCAGCTTTGGTCAGAACCCCCTCCTCCAGCCAGCAGCCGGCACCGTGGGGCCGAACCGCGAATTCCTCCCCGACCGGGCGGAGAGCGATGTCGACGATGCCAACTTGGGGGCGGCGGCCCTGGAGGACGACGCCGAGGGAGGAAGCGGCGCAGCGGGTGGCTCAAGACTTGGGGCCAATCTTGAGGACTGGCCTGACGATGATGAGGAGGTCGCGCCGCGCCACCATGCAGGAGCCGGCCAGCCAGGCACGAGCTCGTCCGCCGTGCAGGACGCTCAAGGCGGCGCCAAGAAGTGTAGGGTCGGGACGAGCCTGTTTGGCAGCTGGCTGAAGAAGCCCAAGGGCTCAGCCACGGCGACCAAGCGGGACGAAGTGGCCGCAAAGGCCAACCGCTTCCGCAAGGTGGTGAACATGCCGCAGCTGATTTCGGCGCAAGTGCTACCTCCCTTTGCACCTTCACATTTCTTCGTTGACTTTGTCTGAAATCCCTTTGCTTTATTTTCTCGACTTTACGGCCCCACTCTCTCTTGAGAAATCGGTCGCCGGCTTCATCGTAAAGTCGGCGGAGACCTCTTCCACCACCCGGCGGATTGATCCGGCCGCCGACCTCCGGGAGGCGACAGAGCGGAACGCGCGGGAGGCGCGCGAGGTGCGGGAAGCCACCCGCCTGAAGAAGGTGAAAGCCGACAAGGCGGACGCCGCTGCCCTGAAGAAGCTGGCGGAAGCCGAGGCCGCCAACGCGGAGAAGAAGCGCGCTGAAGAAGCCGCACACCGCCAGTCGGCGGTGTTTGTCGTCCCCCTGAACTCTGCGCCACCACCACCAGAGTTCACGGCGCAGACTAGGGAAGTCGGCGACGAGAACCCGGTCATGGAGAGGGACGCCGACGACACCTCCACGCCGGACGTCATTGTGCCACCACCACCGCCCTCCGGAAGCGCGCTAGGCGGGTAGCCAGTGGACCCGCTGGTGCCGCCAACTAAAGGCGTGGTGGCGATGGGCCTGGCTCTCGAGGTCAGCACGCCGACGCACCGCCGTCTCGCGAAGGTGGCCTCGGCGCCGTGCCCTCTGGAGACCGGTGCCACGAGCTCCACGATCCCGGACACCGAGGTGTCGAGCGCCGTGCCCACTGGGTGGGTGCGGGGAGGCGGGACGGGCCCGTTGAACCGAGCGCTCTTGGACGTCCAAGCCAAGCTCCGAGCTGAGGGCGACGCCATCAAGGAATGCACCAAGGCGTATCTGGCGTCGTGAACAGCCATCCGGGTATGCGTCCTTCCTTTTTGTTTTTGTTTCTTGTTTTTCTTTGTGGGGGCGCGCCAGCGCACCCACTGGGTGTAGTCCCCGAGTTTCGGGCCGGCTGCTGAGCAGGCGGCTCGGAACTCTAATCGGTGAGTTGCAAGTACCAACACTTTGTCTGAAATTTCGATGCAGGATTACCACAACCTTCGCGTGACCACCTTCAATGCCAATGTTGAGGAACTGGCCAAGCGGACCGCCGACTTGTCGGACAGTCGGGGTGAGTCCTTTTCCTTCTCTGTGGGGGCGCGCTGGCGCACTCGCGGGCTGTAGTCCCCGAGGTTCGGGCCGACTGCTGAGCAGTCGGGCCGGATCTCCCCAGCAGCCTTTCTTCCTTGTTGACGACTGACACTCCTCCTTCTTCTTCTTCAGAGGCCAACGCCGCCCTACAGCAGCAGCTGGGCGAGGCCAACACCGCACCGCGTGTCAAGGAGGAGTGCGGCCGACTGACGGAGGAGCGCGACCGGCTGGCTACGCAGATGGCGGAGCAGAGAGAGCTGCTCCACAAGACCCAGAGGAGGACAAGGAGACCGCCCTCCTTGCTGAATTCGCGTCCGAGCGCTCCTCCTGGACCGACACGGAGACGACACTGGTCTCCGGCTTCCACGCGATCTAAGATCTTGTCGACGGTGAGCTTCCCCTTATTTCCTTTTCTAAGCTGCCGACTGCTAGTTGAGTCGGCCTTTAACCTTTAACCTTGTTCTTCGTTCTTCCTTGGCAGACTTCTTCCCCGGCCATTCGGACGCCGCCAATCAAGCCATCGAGGCTGATCATGAAGCACGGAGGGCGGACGGCGCACAGATCGCCGCCAACGCGCCCCGAACTCTTGGCAAGTAGATCCTTAGCATCGAGGCCCGCCTTCGGCCGGCCCACCGGATGCTGCGCCGGCTTCAACGCGTCGGCGCCCAGGCGATTGCCTCCCTGTGGCCGGATATGCAGGCACCGCGCACCCCCAGTCGTACTGCCGACTGGCTGGAGGTAGCAGCCGGCCGTCTTGAGGCCTGGAAGGGTTTTTTGGCCCGGGCTGGAGCACGCCGAGCTTTAGAATTCGCCAAGGCGTGGTATCCTGGGCCGAGTCTAGCCCAGCTAGCCACGTTCCAGCTGGAAGCTCATGCAGAGCTGACGGCGGTGGAAGATGATCTCGTCAAGCGCGCTGCATCGATCGCCGAGTACACTGACACCAGCGTCTTCGTCCTAGAGCGAACTGAGAACGGTGAGGAGGCACCGCCGGAGTGGTTCGGGTTGAACCCGGACGACGGCGAGGACTCGGCGGGGACTCGACGGAGGTGATCGACTCCAGTGGCGAAGAAGGCGAGGAGGAGGAAGGAGACGAGGAGGAGGCGCCAGAGGTCGGGGCAGACGGCCAGCCCCAGCTCGACCGCGCCTCTAGCAACGAGCCGCGCCCAACCGAGCCAGTTGCTGCCAGAGGTGATCAAACAGAGACCAACCAGCCGGCCGCCCCGGCAACTGGCACCGCCGACCCCTCCGATCCTTCGAGTCCGTCCGCAGCTTCCTAGGCTGCCACTTTATCTTTGCTTTTACCTGCTTAGTAGTCTCAATGAACTTGTTATTTTGCACATTTCCACCCACGGGGTGTATCTTGAACTTCTGTTTGAGGATTTGGCCAAGTTCCTCTTCTATTTAAATATTTATCCGTGTTCTATCTCTTCTTGCTTATTGCTCTTTGGCTTTTTCCTTTGCCGCCTTTCCTCAGTTGCCGTCTTTCCAGTCGGACAGCCGCTCTACGGACTGCTGCTAGATCAAGTACTTGGTTTCTTTGGGAAGGCAAGTACTTAGCCATTTAGAGTTTTTAGCAAGTTAATTTAGAAAATGGCCTGCCAGCTGCTCGAGGGTCGGTTGTAAAAGGCTGGAAACCGGCTTAAACTATGTACATGCTTTGAGTCCTTAGCCATTTTTCATATGGGCACCCATTCTACCTTACTCCTGCTCACCAGACAGTCGCTCTGCGATCTGCGGCTTCTAACAGGAGATGGCTTACGTGCCACACACTACTTGTCCTGCTGCAAGAAGTCATTTCATAGTTCAAGACGGCAAGTCCCCGGGCCAACTAGTCGAACCTGGTGCCAAGCGGTATAACAAAGAATAACATACTCATAGGCGTAACTCTTATCATAGAGATAAAGGAGGGCAGTCCTCAAGCTCTTCTCAAGGGGCCCGAGGTCTTCGCACTTTAATACAAAAGGTAGCGTGGTACATACTGCATTAACTGTAAAATCTTCAGAGGAGGTTTGCATTCCATGGCTGCTCCGTCTCTTTGCCAGAGTCATCCATCTTGCGTGCTCGGGGCTTCTGAGCATCGATCAGGTAGTAGGAGTCATTGCCCAACACTTTGCTGATGATGAAAGGGCCTTCCCAAGGTGCTGAGAGCTTGTGCTGGCCGGCTGTTCGCTGAATCAGCCGGAGCACAAGGTCTCCTTCTTCGAAAGATCGCGGCTTGACCTTCCGGTTGTAGTATCGACGTAGGATCTGCTGGTAGACGCTGGACCGGCTGAGTGCCAACAGCCGGCCCTCTTCCAGCAGATCGACGCCGTCTTGACGTGCTTCTTCTGCTTCCTCTTCGGTGTACATGGTGATTCGAGGGGAGTTGAACTCTATGTCCGTTGGGATGACGTCTTCGGCACCGTAGACGAGGAAGAAGGGTGTGAAGCCGGTTGACTTGTTTGGAGTCCTGCGCGGGCTCCAGAGGATGGCTGGCAACTCATCAAGCCAGCAGCCTGCCGAGCGTTCCAGGGGCTCGACCAGCCGAGACTTGATGCCGGAGAGGATTAGGCCGTTTGCTCGCTCTACCTGGCCGTTGGACTGCGGATGGGCAACGGATACTAAGTCCAGTCGGATGCCATGCGTCGCGCAGAAACGGGCCAAGGCACCTTTGGCAAAGTTTGTGCTATTGTCGGTGATGATGCTGTGCGGTATGCCGTACCGAGTTGTGATGTCGGAGATGAAGGTCACAACAGTCGGACCATTCAACTTCTTGATTGGTTTTGCTTCTATCCACTTGGTGAACTTGTCCACTGCGACAAGTAAGTGAGTCAAACCGCCTCGTGCCGTCTTGAATGGTCTTACCATGTCCAGGCCCCAAACAGCAAAGGGCCAGGCAATGGGAATAGTCTTGAGTGCAGAAGCCGGCTGATGAGGCTTGGGGCGAAACTTCTGGCACCCCTTGCATTTTTGGACCAAGGACTTGGCGTCTTCAAGAGCAGTCGGCCAGAAGAAACCATGGTGGAAGGCTTTGGCGACGACTACTCTTGAAGCCGCGTGGTGGCCACACTCACCTTGATGGATGTCCTTGAGATTTGCTTGGCCTTGCTCTGGTTCCATGCAGCGCTGGTAGACACCAGTGACACTGTGCCTTACGAGCTCTCTGTTGACTATGGTGTATGCTGCTGCCCGGCATTGCACTTGCCGAGCCGAGATCTCATCAGTTGGCAGCTCTTTGTTCACCAGGAATTTGAGGATGGGCTGAGCCCATGAAGGTGCTGCAATTTCTACAACAGTCAAGACTACGACTTAGACGAGGGAGGCTGGGCCGGGAGGTGGCGGGTTGGAATCGGCAGCCCCTTGCTGTGTCGATGAAGTCCCTAGGCAGATTGGCGTAGTCCCCGGGCCGGGTTCTGAAGTCTCTGGGCCGACCGCCATAGTCCCCGGGCCGGGTATGACTTCTACGATCCCCGCACCGTCTTCCGGAACACTCGCGCCGTCTGCGGGGGCTCTTGAGTCGGATCTGACTACTTCAGGAGGAGCCGATACGAAGATAGAGTCTGACTCTGGCGATGGCTTGACAGACGGGTTGAGGAGGCGCTGGAGGGCGACGCCAGACGATATCGCTTGACGGGTGGAGCCGATTCGCGCCAGGGCGTCTGCTTAGTCGTTGTCGTTTCTTGGTACATGGAGAAACTCGCACCCCTCAAAATATCCACTGAGTTGCTGTAAGAAGAAGCGGTAGCTCGCCATGTTTGCTTCTTTGGCGTCCCAATCGCCTGACGACTGCTGGACCACCAAGTCGGAGTCACCATAGCACAGGATCCAGCAAATGCCAAGCTCTTTGGCTAGCCGGAGCCCGTGAATGAGTGCCTCGTATTTGGCGACGTTGTTGGAGGCAGCAAAATGGATTTGCAGCACATATTTGAGCTTGTCGCCTTTGGGAGAGGTGAGGACGATGCCGGCTCCCAAGCCGGTGCGCATCTTGGAGCCGTCGAAATGCATTCACCAATGGGTGGAGTCGGGTGCTGGCGGCAGATACTGGGTTTCGGCCCAGTCGACGAGGAAGTCGGCCAGTGCTTGTGATTTGATGGCGGTGCGAGGCTGGTAGTAGATGGTGTAGGGGGCCGAATCTATGGCCCATTTGGCCACTCGTCCCGAAGCATCCCGGCTGCCGATGATCTCGGCTAGCGGAGCCGTGCAGACCACAGTGATTGGATGTTCTTGGAAGTAAGGCTTTAACTTCTTGGCACCAAAGTGCACGCCGTAGCACATCTTCTGGTAGTGGGGGTAGTTTTGCTTGGAGGTCGACAGTACTTCAGTTAAATAATATACCGGTCTCTGGACTGGTAGCGCCTTGCCTTGCTCCTTGCGCTCCACCATGATGACTGTGCTGACTACTCGGCTGGTGGCAGCGATGTAGAGGAGCATGGCTTCCTTAGGAGTCGGAGCCACCAGGATTGGTGGAGTAGTTAACATCTTCTTTATCTGGAAGAAAGCTTCGTACGTCTTGTGGTTCCACTATAAAAAATTGGTCTTCTTCATCAGTTGGTACAGGGGGAGGGCCTTCTCGCCCAGACGACTGATGAATCGGCTGATGGATGCCAAACAGCCGGTGAACTTTTGTACGTCCAGCAGTTGGCTGGGTACCTCCATCCTCTCAATAGCCTTGATCTTCACAGGGTTGCACTCTATGCCGCGTTCGGAGACCAGGAAGCCAAGGAGCTGGCCGGCTGGTACTCCAAAGAAGCATTTCTCCAGATTGAGCTTGATCTGAAATCGGCGCAAGTTCTCAAATGTCTCCTTGAGATCTTCCAACAGTGTTCCACGCTTGTCCGTCTTCACTACCACATCGTCCACGTAAACATGAGCATTTCTGCCGAGTTGCTTGAGGAGGCACTTCTGCATGCATCGTTGGAAGGTGGCGCTGGCATTCCTCAAGCCGAACATCATGGTCAAGTAGCAGAAGGCTCCAAACGGCGTGATGAAGGCGGTCTTCAGCCTATCGTCCGGGTTCGACTTGATCTGGTGATACCCCGAATATGCATCCAAGAAACTCAACAGCTGGCATCCGGCTGTGGAGTCTATCACTTGGTCGATCCTTGTGTAACGCCCGAGACTGATGTGCCAGGTGTCCTCCAGTTTTTTGCTGTTTTTGCCTTGTCATTGCTTGTGTGTCATGCGTTGCATATCATGTCATCACGTGCATTTCATTTGCATACATGTGCGGTCCATGCATCTGAGCATTTTCCCCGTTGTCCATTTTGCAATCTGGCGCTCCTATGTCACCCGGTGTCCCTTTCTACCTCTTTTCGTGTGCGTGTGTTAAACGTTTTCGGATTGGACCGAGACTTGTCATGCGGCCTTGGTTTACTACCGGTAGACCGCATGTCAAGTTTCGTGCCATTTGGACTTCGTTTGATACTCCAACAGTTAACCGAGGGACCAAAAAGGCCTCGTGAGTGTTGCAGCCCAACACCCTTCCAAAGTGGCCCAAAACCCACCTAACCCCCCTCCATCATCTCGGTCGTTCAATCACGATCGCGTGGCCGAAAGCCGCACCTCATTTGGACTCTCCTAGCTCCCTCTACCTATATATTTGTGTCTCCCTCTGAAATTCGCGGTCTAACCCTAGTCTACCTCCTCCACCGCGCATATGGACACGTCCTCGCCGCACCGGACATGTCCACCGCGCCCGGCCAATCAGCGACCGCCACGTCTTCTCGTGCCGCCGCCCCGGGCCACTCACAGCGCGCCACATCAGCCCGCGTGCCGCCCCACTTCGCCGCGGACCGCGGAGCCCATCACGGGCCCGCGCGCCGCCGCCGCTCCCCTGCTGCGGCCTGGATCCCGCGCCGCCCGGCTCTCCTCTCCGCCACCACCGCGCCGCCACATGCCTCCGCCGCCGGACATCATCTCCGGTGACCCCTCGCCGGAGTCGCCTCCCTCGCCGCCGTTTGTTTCACGCGCCGCCTGTTGCTCCACCGCGCAAGCCCCGCTCCGCCGCCTCTCCGCCACGGGCTCCCGCCGCCTCCACCCATCTCCGGCACCGCTGCCTCGCCGCCTGCACCGTTCCTCGCCGACCCTCCTGTCTCGTCGCCGGCGCCCGCGCCAAGATCCGCCACCGCACTTGGGTGCTCGCCGGCGACCCTGTTCCGTCGCTCCACCGCTGGATCCAGAGAGCCGCCGCCCCGATCTGCTCATCCTGCGCTGCCCCGTCATCTCCTCGTCACCGCCGATGCCGGGCGCTCGTCGCCGCCGCCGCGTTCGTCCCCTGGATCAGGAGGACGACGCCTCCAGCACCGCCCATGTGGGCCGGCCCAATCGTCCTCGCCGCGGCCCAGCTCCGTCCCCGCCGGCCCACTTCCTTCGGCCCGGTGTATTTTTTCGCGAGGTTATATTTCTCTAAGTCCCCAGTTTCCTGTTTCATATGCCTCTATTCATCAGTGCATAACTCATCATCCGTGGCTCCGATTCGTGCGTGTAGCATATCAAAATGTTCGTCTCGACGATTACATAATTTCATCTCATTGCATCATTTTCATTTGAGCTCATCTTGATGCCTGAAATGTTGTTAGAAGAGGGCTATGTGATGGATTTGTCAGATCTGTTTCACCAAATGGCATTTTTTCATTTTTGCCATGATTAATGTGTGCATGCTATGACCCTGAGCTCTACATGTGTTTTGTTATATGCCATGCCATCTTTACAGAGGTGCTTGCCATGTATTTTTGTGATATTTTTGGTGACTAGCACAAGCTGGCAAAGTAGAGTAATCGGTAATGCTGTTTTCAGGGACTTAGAATTTCACTAAGTCCTTTTCCTGATTTTGTTGTTATGCCATATGTTCATGTTGTTTCCTAGTGATCCGTGCCTCTTTTGAGGATGTTCAGTAAGGATGTTTTGTTAACATTGTGGTGATTTACCCATACATGTCTTTGTTTGCATTTATGGAGCACCCTAGCTTGAGTCAATAGAGCTCTACTTTTTCTATAAAGTGTTCCTGGCAGATCGTTGACATGATTAGCGATTTTGCCGAGGATGTTGCTATTGATCCGTGCATGCTATATTGTTGTTCTTGCCACTTCTAGATTCTATGACATGTCTTCTTGATGGGTGTATGCTTAGTTTTTCATGCCATGCTTTGTAGTGAGTGCATCGAGCTCGTAAACATGCCTACTCGTTAACTGATTTTCATGCTCCAGTTTTTCACTAAGTCTGAGATCTGTTTATGTTTTTGCTATGTTCACATGCTTGCAATTGTATTTTCTGATCCCTTTTGGCTCAAGGTCACTAAGGTACTTTTGTTAAGTGCTTTGAGTAGCTTCATTCCATGCCTTACTTGGCCATGTTAAGTTCCTGTAGCATGTAGTTTTCATGCTCTAAAGTGTGCTTCCTGATGATAAATTCCAGACTTGTGTTAATTTCACTAAGTCTGAAACCTGTTATCATTTGCACTTTTGCCATGCTTGTTTGAGCTTGCTATTGAGTGAATTAGCTGTATCTCAGTGTTCATCTTTTGTTAAGCTTCATGAGTGGATCCCTGCCATGTATCTTGTTGTCATGTTTGAGTGTTGTAGCTTATTTATCTTGATGCATTTAGATGGCTACTTGCTGTTTATCGCAGACCGGTGCCATATTTGTTTTGCTTGCCATTTCCAAACCGTGCATCCGATTCCGGTGATCTTTATATCGATTTCAACCGAAATCATCTCACCTTTCCAGTGGCACTCTTGGATTTCCAAGTTGAGGCCAGGTTCAATCATTCCTTTCCAAATCATGCATATGCATCACATACCGCATCCCGCATATCATACCATGTTCGTGTGTAGTTTGTTTACTATGTTGTGTGCTTCTTTCCGGTGTTGCTTCTTCGTGTTGGTTCCGATAATGTCGCGTTTGTGAGGATCCGTTCGTCTACGCCCGTTGGTCTTCTTCATGGACTCGTTCTTCTTCCTTGCGGGATTTCAGGCAAGATGACCATGCCCTTGAAATCACTTCTATCTTTGCTTGCTAGTTGCTCGCTCTTTTGCTATGCCTATGCTGCGATACCTACCACTTGCTTATCATGCCTCCCATATTGTTGAACCAAGCCTCTAACCCACCTTGTCCTAGCAAACCATTGTTTGGCTATGTTACCGCTTTGCTCAGCCCCTCTTATAGTGTTGTTAGTTGCAGGTGAAGATTGGAGCTTGTTCCATGTTGGAACAGGGATATTTTGTTGGGATTTCACAATATCTCTTATCTAATTAATGCATATATATACTTGGTAAAGGGTGGAAGGCTCGGCCTTGTGCCTGGTGTTTTGTTCCACTCTTGCCGCCCTAGTTTCCGTCATATCGGTGTTATGTTCCTGGATTTTGCGTTCCTTACGCGGTTGGGTTATAATGGGAACCCCTTGACAGTTCGCTTTGAATAAAACTCCTCCAGCAAGGCCCAACCTTGGTTTTACCATTCGCCACCTAGCCTTTTTCTTTCCCTTGGGTCGACCAGCCCAAGGGTTATTTTATTTTAACCCCCCCGGGCCAGTGCTTCTCTAAGTCTTGGTCCAACCCAGAGCACCGTGCGGGGCCGTCCCTTTTCAACTTGGGTTACGTTGGCTCCCGTACGCTTAGTTTATCCGGTGTGCCCTGAGAACGAGATATGTGCAGCTCCTATCGGGATTTTTCGGCACAACGGGTGGTCTTGCTGGACTTGTTTTACCATTGTCGAGGATGTCTTGTAACCTGGATGCCGAGCCTGATCAGATTGTCTTGGGAGAAGGAATATCCTTCGTTGACCGTGAGAGCTTGTGATGGGCTAAGTTGGGACACCCCTCCAGGGTTTTGAACTTTCGAAAGTCGTGCCCGCGGTTATGGGCAGATGGGAATTTGTTAATGTCCATTTGTAGAAAACTTGAAGTTGATCTTAATTAGAATGCACCAACCGCGTGTGTAACCGTGATGGTCTCTTCTCGGCGGAGTCCGGGAAGTGAACACGGTGTTGGAGTAATGCTTGACGTAGGTTTTTCTAGGATCACTTCTTGATCATAGTTGTTCGACCGTGCTTTTGCTTTCTCTTCTCGCTCTCATTTGCGTATGTTAGTCACCAAATATGCTAGTCGCTTGATGCAGCTCCACCTCATACCTTTTACCCTTCCTATAAGCTTAAATAGTCTTGATCGCGAGGGTGTGAGATTGCGGAGTCCCCGTGACTCACAGATACTTCCAAAACCAGTTTGCAGGTGCCGATGATACCGAGCAGGTGATGCAACCAAGCTCAAGGAGGAGCTCAATGAAGATCTTGTCCTTTGTGTTGTTTCGTTCTTGTTGATCAGTAGTGGAGCCTAGTCGGGACCATCGGGGATCTGTGTAGCATTTGGGGTAGTCTTCTTTTATTTTGGTTCTGTAGTCGGACCTTGAGTGTATCTGGATGATGTAATGCTTTATTCCTGTAATTGTGTGAAGTGGCGATTGTAAGCCATCTATGTATCTTTTCCCTTATGTATTACATGGGTTGTGTGAAGATTACCTCACTTGCGACATTGCTTTCAATGCGGTTATGCCTCTAAGTCGTGCTTCGACACGTGGGAGATATAGCCGCATCGAAGGCGTTACAAGTTGGTATCAGAGCCTTCCCCGACCTTAGGAGCCCCCTGCTTGATTGAATCATTGGCGTTGTTGAGTCTAGAAAAATGTTTTGAGTCTTTTAGGATTATATATATCGGAGAGTAGGAATTCTTTTTACTCCCCAGTCCCTTCGTCGCTCTGGTGAGGCATCCTGACGTAGAGTTTTGACTCTTCTCTTCTCAATTTTCACTAAAATTTTTTTAGGATCACGCAGGTATCTTGGAATCGTTCTGATGGTTTTGTGACGAGAACATTGTTCTTGGTGCCTCCTGACATTTAGGGATTGTGGAAGTGTCCCGGGGAGTTGAGCTCCGAGGTGTTGTCGTCACAATGTTATCGTTATAGTTCTGGAATACCTGAGTTTAGTTTCGCCGACTTCAGAAATCTCTTTTATGCAGTTGTTGGTGAGATAACCTCGACGCCACCTAGTACTGGGGCGGGAGTTCGGGAGTATTTCCGTAACTTGTATAACGGATGCTTTTTCGAAGGTTGAGGTAAATGATTTCCTAAGGTTTCTTGGTTATGTGTTGAAGGATGGATATGGCAGGATGTAGGATTTGCTAGTTTTGGGTGAGATATTATGCTTCCCCTGTATCCCCAACACCTGATTGCATACCGGAAAGTTTCGGGAGTTTATAAGTGGGAATTCAAGTAGCTCTTAGGATATCTTTCCGACAGATGTATGATATGAAATTGGGGTTCGACTGAAGGAAATATGCCCTAGAGGCAATAATAAAGTTATTATTTATTTCCTTATAATCATGATAAATGTTTATTATTCATGCTAGAATTGTATTAATCGGAAACATAATACATGTGTGAATACATAGACAAACAGAGTGTCACTAGTATGCCTCTACTTGACTAGCTCGTTAATCAAAGATGGTTATGTTTCCTAACCATGAACAAAGTGTTGTTATTTGATTAACGAGGTCACATCATTAGTTGAATGATCTGATTGACATGACCCATTCCATTAGCTTAGCACCCGATCGTTTAGTATGTTGCAATTGCTTCCTTCATGACTTATACATGTTCCTATGACTATGAGATTATGCAACTCCCGTTTGCCGGAGGAACACTTTGGGTGCTACCAAACGTCACAACGTAACTGGGTGATTATAAAGGAGCATTACAGGTGTCTCCAAAGGTAGATGTTGGGTTGGCATATTTCGAGATTAGGATTTGTCACTCCGATTGTCGGAGAGGTATCTCTGGGCCCTCTCGGTAATACACATCACATAAGCCTTGAAAGCATTACAACTAATATGTTAGTTGTGAGATGATGTATTACGGAACGAGTAAAGAGACTTGCCGGTAACGAGATTGAACTAGGTATTGGATACCGACGATCGAATCTCGGGCAAGTAACATACCGATGACAAAAGGAACAACGTATGTTGTTATGCGGTCTGACCGATAAAGATCTTCGTAGAATATGTAGGAGCCAATATAGGCATCCAGGTCCCACTATTGGTTATTGACCGGAGACGTGTCTCGGTCATGTCTACATTGTTCTCGAACCCGTAGGGTCCGCACGCTTAAGGTTACGATGACAGTTATATTATGAGTTTATGCATTTTGATGTACCGAATGTTGTTCAGAGTCCCGGATGTGATCACAGACATGACGAGGAGTCTCAAAATGGTCGAGACGTAAAGATTGATATATTGGAAGCCTATGTTTGGACATCGGAAGTGTTCCGGGTGAAATCGGGATTTTACCGGGTTACCGGGAGGTTACCGGAACCCCCCGGGAGCCATATGGGCCTTCATGGGCCTTAGTGGAAAGGTGAAAGGGCTGCCCACAAGGGCTGCGTGCCTCCCCCCTTCCCCTAGTCCTATTAGGACTAGGAGAGGTGGCCGGCCACCCCTCTCCCTCTTTCCCCCTCGGGGAATCCTAGTTGGAATAGGATTGGAGGGGAGTCCTACTCCCGGAAGGAGTAGGACTCCTCCTGCGCCTCCCTCCTTGGCCGGCCAGCCTCCCCCCTCTACTCCTTTATATACGGAGGCAGGGGGCACCTCTATACACACAAGTTGATCCACGTGATCTATTCCTTAGCCGTGTGCGGTGCCCCCTGCCACCATATACCTCGATAATACTGTAGCGGAGTTTAGGCGAAGCCCTGCTGCTGTAGTACATCAAGATCGTCGCCACGCCGTCGTGCTGACGGAACTCTTCCCCGACACTTTGCTGGATCGGAGTCCGGGGATCGTCACCGAGCTGACCGTGTGCTCGAACTCGGAGGTGCCGTAGTTTTGGTGCTTGATCGGTTGGATCGTGAAGACGTACGACTACTTCCTCTACGTCGTGTCATCGCTTCCGCAGTCGGTCTGCGTTGGGTACGTAGACAACACTCTCCCCCTCGTTGCTATGCATCACATGATCTTGCGTGAGCGTAGGAAATTTTTTAAAATTACTACGAAACCCAACAGTGGCATCCGAGCCTAGGTTATTGATGTTGATGTTATATGCACGAGTAGAACACAAGTGAGTTGTGGACGATACAAGTCATACTGCCTACCAGCATGTCATACTTTGGTTCGGCGGTATTGTTGGACGAGACGACCCGGACCAACCTTACGCGTACGCTTACGCGAGACCGGTTCCCTCGACGTGCTTTGCACATAGATGGCTTGCGGGCGACTGTCTCTCCAACTTTAGTTGAACCGAGTGTGGCTACGCTCGGTCCTTGCGAAGGTTAAAACGGAGTCTATTTGACAAACTATCGTTGTGGTTTTGATGCGTAGGTGAGATTGGTTCTTACTTAAGCCCGTAGCAGCCACGTAAAACATGCAACAACAAAGTAGAGGACGTTTAACTTGTTTTTGCAGGGCATGTTGTGATGTGATATGGTCAAGGCATGATGCTGAATTTTATTGTATGAGATGATCATGTTTTGTAACCGAGTTATCGGCAACTGGCAGGAGCCATATGGTTGTCGCTTTATTGTATGCAATGCAATCGCGATGTAATGCTTTACCTTATTACTAAACGGTAGTGATAGTCGTGGAAGCATAAGATTGGCGAGACGACAACAATGCTACGATGGAGATCAAGGTGTCGCGCCGGTGACGATGGTGATCATGACGGTGCTTCGGAGATGGAGATCACAGGCACAAGATGATGATGGCCATATCATATCACTTATATTGATTGCATGTGATGTTTATCTTTTATGCATCTTATCTTGCTTTGATTGACGGTAGCATTATAAGATGATCTCTCACTAAATTATCAAGAAGTGTTCTCCCTGAGTATGCACCGTTGCGAAAGTTCTTCGTGCTGAGACACCACGTGATGATCGGGTGTGATAGGCTCTACGTTCAAATACAACGGATGCAAAACAGTTGCGCACGCAGAATACTCAGGTTATACTTGACGAGCCAAGCATATACAGATATGGCCTCGGAACACGGAGACCGAAAGGTCGAGCTTGAATCATATAGTAGATATGATCAACATAATGATGTTCACCGATGAAACTACTCCATCTCACGTGATGATCGGACATGGTTTAGTTGATTTGGATCACGTGATCGCTTAGAGGATTAGAGGGATGTCCATCTAAGTGAGAGTTCTTAAGTAATATGATTAATTGAACTTAAATTTATCATGAACTTAGTCCTGGTAGTATTTTGCAAATTATGTTGTAGATCAATAGCTTGCGTTGTTGCTTTCATATGTTTATTTTGATATGTTCCTAGAGAAAAATTGTGTTGAAAGATGTTAGTAGCAATGATGCGGATTGGATCCGTGATCTGAGGTTTATCCTCATTGCTGCATAGAAGAATTATGTCCTTGATGCACCGCTAGGTGACAGACCTATTGCAGGAGCAGATGCAGACGTTATGAACGTTTGGCTAGCTCAATATGATGACTACTTGATAGTTTAGTGCACCATACTTAAACGGCTTAGAATCGGGACTTCAAAGATGTTTTGAACGTCATGGACCATATGAGATGTTCCAAGAATTGAAGTTAATATTTCAAGCAAATACCCGAGTTGAGAGATATGAAGTCTCCAACAAGTTCTATAGCTAAAAGATGGAGGAGAATCGCTCAACTAGTGAGCATGTGCCCAGATTGTCTGAGTACTACAATCGCTTGAGTCAAGTGGGAGTTAATCTTCCAGATAAGATAGTGATTGACAGAATTCTCTAGTCACCATCACCAAGTTAGTAAAACTTCGTGATGAACTATGATATGCAAGGGATAACGGAAACAAATCCCGAGCTTTTCATGATGAAATTGATGAAGGTAGAAATCCAGAAAGAACATCAAGTGTTGATGGTTGACAAGATCACTAGTTTCAAGAAAAGGGCAAAGGGAAGAAGGGGAACTTCAAGAAGAACGGCAAGCAAGTTGCTGATCAAGTGAAGAAGCCCAAGTCTGGTCCTAAGCCTGAGACTAAGTGTTTCTACTGCAAAGGGACTGGTCACTGGAAGCAGAACTACCCCAAGTGATTGGCAGATAAGAAGGATGGCAAAGTGAACATAAGTATATTTGATATACATGTTATTGATGTGTACTTTACTAGTGTTTATAGCAACCCCTCAGTATTTGATACTAGTTCAGTTGCTAAGATTAGTAACTCGAAACGAGAGTTGCAGAATAAACAGAGACTAGTTAAGGGTGAACTGACGATGTGTGTTGGAAGTGGTTCCAAGATTGATATGATCATCATCGCACACTCCCTATACTTTCGGGATTAGTGTTGAACCTGAATAAGTGTTATTTGGTGTTTGCGTTGAGCATGAATATGATTTGATCATGTTTATTGTAATACGGTTATTCATTTAAGTAAGAGAATAAATTGTTGTTCTGTTTACATGAATAAAACCTTATATGGTTACACACCCAATGAAAATAGTTCGTTGGATCTCGATCGTAGTGATACACATAATCATAATATTGAAACCAAAAGATGCAAAGTTAATAATGATAGTGCAACTTATTTGTAGCACTGCCATTTAGGTCATATAGGTGTAAAGTGCATGAAGAAACTCCATGCTGATGGGATTTTGGAATCACTTGATTATGAATCACTTGATGCTTGCGAACCATGCCTTTTGGGCAAGATGACTAAAACGCCGTTCTCCGGAACAATGAAGCAAGCAACAGATTTGTTGAAGATCATACATACTGATGTATGTGGTCCGGTGAATATTAAGGCTTGCAGCAGGTATCATTATTTTCTGACCTTCACAGATGATTTGAGCAGATATGGGGATATCTACTTGATGAAACATAAGTCTGAAACATTTGAAAAGTTCAAAGAATTTCAGAGTGAAGTGGAAAATCATCGTGACAAGAAAATAAAGTTTCTACAATCTGATCGCGGAGACAAATATTTGAGTTACGAGTTTGGTCTTCAATTAAAACAATGTGGAATAGTTTCACAAACTCATGCCACATGGAACACCACAGCATAATGGTGTGTCCGAACGTCATAACCGTACTTTATTGGATATAGTGCAATCAATGATGTCTCTTACCGATCTACCACTATCGTTTTGGGGTTATGCATTAGAGACAGTTGCATTCACATTAAATAGGGCACCATCTAAATCCGTTGAGACGACACCGTATGAAGTATGGTTTGGCAAGAAACCTAAGTTGTCGTTTCTTAAAGTTTGGGATTGTGATGCTTATATGAAAAAGGTTTCATTCTGATAAGCTCAAACCCAAATCGGAGAAATACGTCTTCATAGGATACCCAAAGGAGACTGTTCGGTACACCTTCTATCACAAATCCGAAGGCAAGACTTTTGTTGCTAAATTCAGAGTTTTTTCTAGAGAAGGAGTTTCTCTCGAAAGAAGTGAGTGGGAGGAAAGTAGAACTTGACGAGGTAACTGTACCTTCTCCCTTATCGGAAAGTAGTTCATCACAAAAATCTGTTCCTGTGACTACTACACCAGTTAGTGAGGAAGCTAATGATAATGATCATGAAACTTCAGATCAAGATACTACTGAACCTCGTAGATCAACCAGAGTAAGATCCGCACCAGAGTGGTACGGTAATCCTGTTCTGGAAGTCATGCTACTAGATCATGATGAATCTACGAACTATGAGGAAGCGATGGTGAGCCCAGATTCCGCAAAGTGGCTTGAAGCCATGAAATCTGAGATGGGATCCATGTATGAGAACAAAGTATGGACTTTGGTTGACTTGCCCGATGATCAGCAAGCAATTGAGAATAAATGGATCTTCAAGAAGAAGACTGACGCTGATGGTAATGTTACTGTCTACAAAGCTCGACTTGTCGCGAAAGGTTTTCGACAAGTTCAAGGGATTGACTACGATGAGACCTTCTCACCCGTAGCGATGCTTAAGTCCGTCCGAATCATGTTAGCGATTGCCGCATTTTATGATTATGAAATTTGGCAGATGGATGTCAAAACTGCATTCCTGAATGGATTTCTGGAAGAAGAGTTGTATATGATGCAACCGGAAGGTTTTGTCGATCCAAAGGGAGCTAACAAAGTGTGCAAGCTCCAGCGATCCATTTATGGACTGGTGCAAGCCTCTCGGAGTTGGAATAAACGTTTTGATAGTGTGATCAAAGCATTTGGTTTTATATAGACTTTCGGAGAAGCCTGTATTTACAAGAAAGTGAGTGGGAGCTCTGCAGCATTTCTGATAAGTATATGTGAATGACATATTGTTGATCAGAAATAATGTAGAATTATTCTGTAAAGCATAAAAGGAGTGTTTGAAAGGAGTTTTTCAAAGAAAGACTTGGTGAAGCTGCTTACATATTGAGCTTCAAGATCTATAGAGATAGATCAAGACGCTTGATAAATTTTTTCAATGAGTACATACCTTGACAAGATTTTGAAGCAGTTCAAAATGGAACAGTCAAAGAAAGAGTTCTAGCCTGTGTTACAAGGTGTGAACTTGAGTAAGACTCAAAGCCCGACCACGGTAGAAAATAAGAAGAGAATGAAAGTCATTCCCTATGCCTCAGTCAGAGGTTCTATAAAGTATGCCATGCTGTATACCAGATCTATTGTATGCCCTACCACTGAGTTTGGCAAGGGAGTACAATAGTGATCTAGGAGTAGATCACTGGACAGCGGTCAATATTGTCCTTAGTGGAATAAGGATATGTTTCTCGATTATGGAAGTGAAAAAAAAGGTTCGTCATAAAGGTTACGCCGATGCAAGTTTGACACTAATCTAGATGACTCTAAGTCTCGGTCTAGATACATATTGAAAGTGGGAGCAATTAGCTAGAGTAGCAACATGCAGAGCACTGTTGACATAAAAATTTGCAAAATACATGCGGATCTGAATGTGGCAGACCCGTTGACTAAGATTCTCTCACAAGCAAAACATGATCACACCTTAGTACTCCTTGGGTGTTAATCAAATAGCGATGTGAACTAGATTACTGAATCTAGTAAACCCTTTGGGTGTTAGTCACATAGCGATGTGAACTATGGGTGTTAATCACATGATGATGTGAACTATCGATGTTAATCACATGGTGATGTGATCTAGATTATTGACTCTAGTGCAAGTGGGAGACTGAAGGAAATATGCCCTAGAGGCAATAATAAAGTTATTATTTATTTCCTTATAATCATGATAAATGTTTATTATTCATGCTAGAATTGTATTAATCAGAAACATAATACATGTGTGAATACATAGACAAATAGAGTGTCACTAGTATGCCTCTACTTGACTAGCTCGTTAATCAAAGATGGTTATGTTTCCTAACCATGAACAAAGTGTTTTTATTTGATTAACGAGGTCACATCATTAGTTGAATGATCTGATTGACATGACCCATTCCATTAGCTTAGCACCCGATCGTTTAGTATGTTGCAATTGCTTCCTTCATGACTTATACATGTTCCTATGACTATGAGATTATGCAACTCCCATTTGCCGGAGGAACACTTTGGGTGCTACCAAACGTCACAACGTAACTGGGTGATTATAAAGGAGCATTACAGGTGTCTCCAAAGGTAGATGTTGGGTTGGCGTATTTCGAGATTAGGATTTGTCACTCTGATTGTCGGAGAGGTATCTCTGGGCCCTCTCGGTAATACACATCACATAAGCCTTGCAAGCATTACAACTAATATGTTAGTTGTGAGATGATGTATTACGGAACGAGTAAAGAGACTTGCCGATAACGAGATTGAACTAGGTATTGGATACCAACGATCGAATCTCGGGCAAGTAACATACCGATGACAAAAGGAACAACGTATGTTGTTATGCGGTCTGACCGATAAAGATCTTCGTAGAATATGTAGGAGCCAATATGGGCATCCAGGTCCCGCTATTGGTTATTGACCGGAGACGTGTCTCGGTCATGTCTACATTGTTCTCGAACCCGTAGGGTCCGCACGCTTAAGGTTACGATGACAGTTATATTATGAGTTTATGCATTTTGATGTACTGAATGTTGTTCGGAGTCCCGGATGTGATCACGGACATGACGAGGAGTCTCGAAATGGTCGAGACGTAAAGATTGATATATTGGAAGCCTATGTTTGGACATCGGAAGTGTTCCGGGTGAAATCGGGATTTTACCGGGTTACCGGGAGGTTACCGGAACCCCCCGGGAGCCATATGGGCCTTCATGGGCCTTAGTGGAAAGGTGAAAGGGCTGCCCACAAGGGCTGCGCGCCTCCCCCCTTCCCCTAGTCCTATTAGGACTAGGAGAGGTGGCCGGCCACCCCTCTCCCTCTTTCCCCCTCAGGGAATCCTAGTTGGAATAGGATTGGAGGGGAGTCCTACTCCCGGAAGGAGTAGGACTCCTCCTACGCCTCCCTCCTTGGCCGGCCAGCCCCCCCTCTACTCCTTTATATACGGAGGCAGGGGCACCTCTATACACACAAGTTGATCCACGTGATCTATTCCTTAGCCGTGTGCGGTGCCCCCTGCCACCATATACCTCGATAATACTGTAGCGGAGTTTAGGCGAAGCCCTGCTGCTGTAGTACATCAAGATCGTCGCCACGCCGTCGTGCTGACGGAACTCTTCCCCGACACTTTGCTGGATCGGAGTCCTGGGATCGTCATCGAGCTGAACGTGTGCTCGAACTCGGAGGTGCCGTAGTTTCGGTGCTTGATCGGTTGGATCATGAAGACGTACGACTACTTCCTCTACGTCGTGTCATTGCTTCCGCAGTCGGTCTGCGTTGGGTATGTAGACAACACTCTCCCCCTCGTTGCTATGCATCACATGATCTTGCGTGAGCGTAGGAAATTTTTTGAAATTACTACGAAACCCAACATCGACGTCTAGTGGTTCGCCTATCCACGGTTGGTTTTACAGTGGTCTCATTGTGTCTTAAAGAGTCCTTGGCTATGCCGACTCGGGGACGCTTCGTATGTCATGTGCACTGCCTTGTACATGATGGTGATGTACGATCGAGCCCGCGTAGGCCCCACCACTAAAACTTCGGACGAAATCTCTATCATATGTTTGTTCCGGCTTATTTTTCAAGCCAATCCTTGTTTTGTTTTGAGTGTGGTATTAGAGTTGCTTCGAAGTCAAATGTTGATTCCATACCTTTCCTAAGTGGTGTTCTCATGTGAATACTAATCCTTCATGATAATCGAGTTTGTCATGTCAATCCTTTTTAACTGGTGTGCTTCTCTTCAAGTGGATCCGATCATTTCAACTTCCGCAAGATCAATGATCAGTTCTTCTCAATGGTGTTTGTTTCATCCGTCTCCAAGTTGCGTTTGTTTTTCCCTCCCACCCACCCTTTTTCTTCAAGGACTCAGATTTCTTAATCAAGTATCCTTTGATTCATGCGAAGTCTCTCCATTCTTTTCCTTCATGTTCTTACTTGGTGATTCTCATGAAGATTCTAACGGAGCTTCAAGTTCGTCACTCTTCACTCATTTTCTTCTCCAGTGGATTCAAATCAAGCTTTCGGTGTTGATCTCATACGCCTTTTTCCTCGTTTCAGATACCTTCTCATACCGGTGCACCTCATAATAATTTACTTCTCGCTATTCATTTGTTCGGGAGTGCTGAAGATATCTCAGAAGGCTCGTCTTGTCTCTCAAGATCAGTTCAACCTATTTCGAGGTTGTTATCTCATTCTAGCCCTTTAAATCTTACCGGTGCATTCTCTCTTTTAAATCATTCTACTGTGTTTCTTTTGAGTGGGCCCTAACCCACAGGTCTTTTTCCAGGATCTTACCTGACTCTTCTATTTTCCCAGAGCTACCATCAAATTCTTTTCGAAGTTTGATGTAAGAATGAATTTTCATCAGTCAATTGCCTTCTTCAATATCGCTTTCAAATTTTTTTCATCGTTGGCTCAATCTCTTCGCTTTTGATTATTCCGGAGTGCCTCTACAATTATTGTTGGTGTTTCTCGTCCTCATTCTCAGGTTTTGAATACCGAAGAAGAGTTTTCCCTCCATATTTTATCCGTTCTCTCAGAGATTCATGATTCTAGCTTAATGCCATCCTCCCAAAATAGTTTTCGATTGTGAGAATTCTTTTCACCCATCCGTAGCATTTCATGAGTTGTTTTTCCATTTCTTTTCCCCGAAGGCCATCTTTTCAAATATTATTCATTTCTCAGCTTTTCAGCTATCATTCTCCAAATCTTACCGGTGCATCATTCAATACTCTCTAATCAATGCATGAGCTCTTCATTCTCATGTATCTAAATCCTAGTAAGCATCTTCATTCATTTGCTAATTCTTACCGGTGATTCACCACTTTAATTCGTTTGTTTTCAATTCTTACGGTGGTTCATTCAAGATTTCTTTTCCTTCATTATCATATCAATTTATTTGTTGTTCCAATCCTACCGGTGGTTCGTGGAAGACATTCTCAAGTTTATGTTATATCTCTCTTAATTTTTCTATGAGAATAAGTAATATGCCAAATCCATTGTTTGTCACCAATTTAATTGGAGAAGGATAAGCATAATGTAATTCTTATTCTTGTTTCATCGAGTGAACTCAATTCCCTATTCCAGAGGCTCATCAAATTCCTGATTTCAATTATTTCATCTTCTATTTTTCCCGGAGGTCCAACCTTTTTCAACTATTTCACCATGGAGATTCATCTAAATCGGTACAAGGATTCACCTTGTGTTTTCAACTTATTTTTCCTTCCGGTTGATCATTCTTTTGTTTAACGAAGTTCTTCATGGAGACTCTACATGATGGTTCATCAAGGATTTAATTCCTTCTCGAAGTGTTCATCGAGATTCTTTTCTAAGGAGCTCAAGTTTTTCTTCATCTTGCAATCCGGAGTGCAATTCTTTCTTCCATATCATTGGAGGTGCTATTATGTCATTCTTGATAATTTGAGTTCATGTTTCATGATTCACGTGTTGTCATGGATGAGATATTTTAAATCCATCAATCTCTTCTTTGGAGTTATCTTGGGTTATATTTCACCTAAAGCTTTCCCTAAGGATTTTTACTTTTATGGTGCTCATAAATGACCCAAGTTCTTCATTTATCCTCCCGGTGAAATAGTTTCTCGTCCCCTTGTCTTATATATCCAATCAAATCTTTTTCGTGAGTGGCTGGTTCTCACCTCATAATTTGAGATGCATTCCATAAGACCATGTCAAGGTTATTCTTTTCATTGTTGGTGTTCCAACAACTCCGTTTCGACCCTTCTTCTAAGGATGCCTTTTCAAACTCTTTGTGGCAGAAGTTGGCATTTTCTTCTCCATTCTTTTATCTCAATGATCTATCTTCTATTTCTCTCTTCCAGAGGCATTGCGATGTTGCTCTTTTCAACCCATCATTTTGTTTTGTCAAGATCATACTTCTTTCTTTTGCTTATCCATTTAACCGGAGTGTTCTGTCCTTTTTGCTCAAGTTCTTTTCGCCTTATCAAGCCTTGCATCCCTTCTCAACCGGAGTGCTGCCCAAAGTTGTTCTTCCTTGTTCCTCTTTGCTAACGGAGTGCTTTCAACTTCATTTATCTCCGTTGTATTCTTTTCTCGAAATGGCTTAACCTTTTCAAGGTTCTTTGGTTTCACTCGTTTGTCAAAGAAGCAACTTAGTTTACCTCTTCTCTTTCTCCTCCGTTTTTCCCTCCGGTGCCATTCTAGATCTCGGGACGAGATCCTCTCGTAGTGGTGGAGTGTTGTAACGCCCGAGACCGATGTGCCAGGTGTCCTATAGTTTTTCACTATTGTTGCCTTGTCATTGCTTGCGTGCCATGCGTTGCATATCATGTCATCACGTGCATTTCATTTGCATACATGTTCGGTCCATGCATCTGAGCATTTTCCCCGTTGTCCGTTTTGCAATCCGGCGCTCCTATGTCACCCGGTGTCCCTTTCTACCTCTTTTCGTGTGCGGGTGTTAAACGTTTTCGGATTGGACCGAGACTTGTCATGCGGCCTTGGTTTACTACCGGTAGACCGCCTGTCAAGTTTCGTGCCATTTGGACTTCGTTTGATACTCCAACGATTAACCGAGGGACCGAAAAGGCCTCGTGAGTGTTGCAGCCCAACACACTTCCAAAGTGGCCCAAAACCCACCTAAACCCCCTCCATCATCTCGGTTGTTCGATCATGATCGCGTGGCTGAAAACCGCACCTCATTTGGACTCTCCTAGCTCCTTCTACCTATATATTTGTGTCTCCCTCTGAAATTCGCGGTCTAACCCTAGTCTACCTCCTCCACCGCGCATCCGGACACGTCCTCGCCGCGCCGGACATGTCCACCACGCCCTCCACGTCGCCCGGCCAATCAGCGGCCATCACGTCAGCTCGCGCCGCCGCCCCGGGCCACTCACAGCGCGCCACATCAGCCCGCGCGCCGCCCCACTTCGCCGTGGCCCGCGGAGCCCATTGCGGGCCCGCGCAGGCCCGCGCGCCGCCGCCGCTCGCCCGATGCGGCCCGGATCCCGCGCCGCCCGGCTCTCCTCTCCGCCGCCACCGCGCCGCCGCATGCCTCCGCCGCCGGCCATCATCTCCGGTGACCCCTCGCCGGAGTCGCCTCCCTCGCCGCCGTTTGTTTCGCGCGTCACGCGCCGCCTGTTGCTCCACCACGCAAGCCCCGCTCCGCCGCCTCTCCGCCACGGGCTCCTGCCACCTCCACCCATCTCCGGCGCCGCCGCCTCGCCGCCTGCACCGTTCCTCGCCGACCCTCCTGTCTCGTCGCCGGCGCCCGCGCCAAGATCTACCGCCGCACTTGGGTGCTCGCCGGCGACCCCGTTCCGTCGCTCCACCGCTGGATCCGGAGATCCGCCGCCCCGATCTGCTCATCCTGCGCCGCCCCGTCATCTCGTCGTCACCGCCGACGTCGGGCGCTCGTCGTCGACGCCGCGTTCGTCCCCTGGATCGGGAGGACGACGCCTCCAGCGCCGCCCGTGTGGGCCAGCCCAATCGTCCTCGCCGCAGCCTAGCTCCGTCCCCGCCGGCCCACTTCCTCCGGCCCGGTGTATTTTTTCGCGAGGTTATATTTCTCTAAGTCCCCAGTTTCCTGTTTCATATGCCTCTATTCATTAGTGCATAACTCATCATCTGTGGCTCCTATTCGTGCGTGTAGCATATCAAAATGTTTGTCTCGACGAGTACATCATTTCATCTCATTGCATCATTTTCATTTGAGCTCTTCTTGATGCCTGAAATGTTGTTAGAAGAGGGCTATGTGATGGATTTGTCAGATCTGTTTCAGCAAATGGCATTTTGTCATTTTTGCCATGATTAATGTGTGCATGCTATGACCCTGAGCTCTACATGTGTTTTGTTATATGCCATGCCATCTTTACAGAGGTGCTTGCCATGTATTTTTGTGATATTTGTGGTGACTAGCACAAGCTGGCAAAGTAGCGTAAACGGTAATGCTGTTTTCAGGGACTTAGAATTTCACTAAGTCCTTGTCCTGATTTTGTTGTTATGCCATATGTTCATGTTGTTTCCTAGTGATCCGTGCCTCTTTTGAGGATGTTCAGTAAGGATGTTTTGTTAACATTGTGGTGATCTATCCATCCATGTCTTTGTTTGAATTTATGGAGCATCCTAGCTTGAGTCAATCGAGCTCTACTTTTGCTATAAAGTGTTCCTGGCAGATCGTTGACATGATTAGCGATTTTGCCGAGGATGTTGCTATTGATCCGTGCATGCTATGGTGTTGTTCTTGCCACGTCTAGATTCTATGACATGTCTTCTTGATGGGTGTATGCTTAGTTTGTCATGCCATGCTTTGTAGTGTGTGCATCGAGCTCGTAAACATGTCTACTCGTTAACTGATTTGCATGCTCCAGTTTTTCACTAAGTCTGAGATCTGTTTATGTTTTTGCTATGTTCACATGCTTGCAATTGTATTTTCTGATCCCTTTTGGCTCAAGGTCACTAAGGTACTTTTGTTAAGTGCTTTGAGTAGCTTCATTCCATGCCTTGCTTGGACATGTTAAGTTCCTGTAGCATGTAGTTTTCATGCTCTAAAGTGTGCTTCCTGATGATAAATTCTAGACTTGTGTTAATTTCACTAAGTCTGAAACCTGTTATCATTTGCACTTTTTCCATGCTTGTTTGAGCTTGCTATTGAGTGAAATAGCTGTAGCTCAGTGTTCATCTTTTGTTAAGCTTCATGAGTGGATCCCTTCCATGTATCTTGTTGTCATGTTTGAGTGCTGTAGCTTATTTATCTTGATGCATTTAGATGGCTACTTGCTGTTTATCGCAGACCGGTGCCATATTTGTTTTGCTTGCCATTTCCAAACCGTGCATCCGATTCCGGTGATCTTTATATCGATTTCAATCGAAATAATCTCACCTTTCCAGTGGCACTCTTGGATTTCCAGGTTGAGGCCAGGTTCAATCATTCCTTTCCAAATCATGCATATGCATCACATACCGCATCCCGCATATCATACCATGTTCGTGTGTGGTTTGTTTACTATGTTGTGTGCTTCTTTCCAGTGTTGCTTCTTCGGGTTGGTTCCGATAACTTCGCGTTTGTGAGGATCCATTTGTCTACATCCGTTGGTCTTCTTCATGGACTCGTTCTTCTTCCTTGCGGGATTTCAGGCAAGATGACCATGCCCTCAAAATCACTTCTATCCTGTCTTGCTAGTTGCTTGCTCTTTTGCTATGCCTATGTTGCAATACCTACCACTTGCTTATCATGCCTCCCATATTGTTGAACCAAGCCTCTAACCCACCTTGTCCGTTGTTTGGCTATGTTACTGCTTTGCTCAGCCCCTCTTATAGCATTGTTAGTTGCAGGTGAAGATTGGAGCTTATTCCATGTTGGAACAGGGATATTTTGTTGGGATATCACAATATCTCTTATCTAATTAATGCATCTATATACTTGGTAAAGGGTGGAAGGCTCGGCCTTGTGCCTGGTGTTTTGTTCCACTCTTGCCGCCCTAGTTTCCGTCATATCGGTGTTATGTTCCCGGATTTTGCGTTCCTTATGCGGTTGGGTTATAATGGGAACCCCTTGACAGTTTGCTTTGAATAAAACTCCTCCAGCAAGGCCCAACCTTGGTTTTACCATTCGCCACCTAGCCTTTTTCTTTCCCTTGGGTCGGCCAGCCCAAGGGTCATCTTATTTTAACCCCCCCCCCCCCCCCGGGCCAGTGCTTCTCTAAGTCTTGGTCCAACCCAGAGCACCATGCGGAGCCGTCCCTTGGCAACTTGGGTTACGTTGGCTCCCGTACGCTTAGCTTATCCGGTGTGCCCTGAGAACGAGATATGTGCAGCTCCTATGGGGATTTGTCGGCACAACGGGTGGTCTTGCTGGACTTGTTTTACCATTGTCGAGGATGTCTTTTAACCTGGATGCCGAGCCTGATCGAATTGTCTTGGGAGAAGGAATATCCTTCGTTGACCCTGAGAGCTTGTGATGGGCTAAGTTGGGACACCCCTGCAGGGTTTTGAACTTTCGAAAGCCGTGCCCGCGGTTATGGGCAGATGGGAATTTGTTAATGTCCAGTTGTAGAAAACCTGAAGTTGATCTTAATTAGAATGCACCAACCGAGTGTGTAACCGTGATGGTCTCTTCTCGGCGGAGTCCGGGAAGTGAACACGGTGTTGGAGTAATGCTTGACGTAGGTTGTTCTAGGATCACTTCTTGATCATAGTTGTTCGACCGTGCTTTTGCCTTCTCTTCTCGCTCTCATTTGCGTATGTTAGTCACCAAATATGCTAGTCGCTTGATGTAGCTCCACCTCATACCTTTTACCCTTCCTATAAGCTTAAATAGTCTTGATCGCGAGGGTTTGAGATTGCTGAGTCCCCGTGACTCACAGATACTTCCAAAACCAGTTTGCAGGTGCCGATGATACCGAGCAGGTGATGCAACCAATCTCAAGGAGGAGCTCGATGAAGATCTTGTCCTTTGTGTTGTTTCGTTCTTGTTGATCAGTAGTGGAGCCCAGTCGGGACGATCGGGGATCTGTGTAGCATTTGGGGTAGTCTTCTTTTATTTTGGTTCCGTAGTCAGACCTTGAGTGTATCTGGATGATGTAATGCTTTATTCCTGTAATTGTGTGAAGTGGCGATTGTAAGCCATTTATGTATCTTTTCCCTTATGTATTACATGGGTTGTGTGAAGATTACCTCACGTGTGACATTGCTTTCAATGCGGTTATGCCTCTAAGTCGTGCTTCGACTCGTGGGAGATATAGCCGCATCAAAGGCATTACACCTTGGCAAAGCGAACGGGTCCTTGGGGCATGCTTTGTTGAGGCTAGTGTAGTCAATACACATTCGCCATTGCTTGTTCTTCTTCAGTACCAGGACCGGGTTGGCTAGCCATTCTGGAAAGAATACTTCCATGATGAAGCCGGCCGCAAGCAGCCGGGCTATCTCTTCTCCAACAACTCTTCTCTTCTCCTCTAACAGGCGGCGTGAAGGCTGTCTGACTGGCTTAGCATCAGATCGGACGTGCAATTTGTGCTCGGCGAAATCCGTCGGGACACCTAGCATGTCTTTGGGGGACCATGCGAAGATGTCTCGATTCTCACGAAGGAAATCAACGAGCTCGCCTTCCTATTTGATGTCGAGGTTGGCGCCTACGACAGCGTACCTCTCTGGGTGCTCCGGGTCCAAAGGTATCTTCTTTGTTTCTTTGGCCGGCTTGAACGAGCCCTCAGCTTCCGACTCCCTGGGATCAGGCGACATCTCTGGCTGTTTGCTTACCATCGCCACAACCTGGTCAAGTGGCCGCTTCTCAGCTGCGATCATGAGGGACTAGGCCAGCAGACTGCTCTCTAATGCGCAGGCGGACGACTTCTTGTAGTCGCCAGTTATGGTCAGAATCCCTTTGGAACTCGGCATCTTCATCTTGAGGTAGGCATAGTGGGGGACAGCCATGAACCTGGCCAGGGCAGGCCGGCCAAGTAGCGCATGGTATGGGCTCTCCAAGTCCACCACTTCGAACCAAATTGACTCTCGGTGGAAATGATCTTTGTCTCCGAAGAGAACGTGGATCAAGATCTTGCCGATTGGTGAGCAGGAAAGTCCAGGAACTATGCCATGGAACACTGTCTGGCTGGACTGAAGCTGCCTCTGCCTGATTCCTAATTTCTCCATGGTATCCTTGTACAGGATGTTGATGCTGCTGCCGCCGTCTATCAGGACTCTGGAGAAGCGAGCAGCTCGTTTGTCCGTGGCAAAGGTGGCGTCCAAAACCAAGGCGTAGGAGCCGGGTTTTGGCATTACTTCCGGGTGGTCAGCTCTGCTCTAGCTGATGGGTTTCTCAGACCAATGCATGAACTCAGGTGTGTCAGATGCTACTACATTCACCTCCTGCTGCTGCTGCCGCTTACTACGTCGATCATCGGCCACGCTGGTGAACACGACATAGGCTCCATGCTCTTCTGGGTACTCGTCTTGTATCGCGCCGGCTGGTCTGACCGCCAGCTGCTGGGGCGGAGGAGGAGGCGTCTGCCTAGCAGGTGGGGGAGGCAAAAGGTCGTCTCCCTTGGCGATCCTGGTGAGCCAGTGGCACTTTCGAGTGGTGTGGTTGGACGGCTTCGCGCCACAGTGGAATTTGCAGGGTCCATCCAAAGTCTGCTCGTATGAGAAAGTTGGCTGCCAGTTGGGCTTGCCGCCCTTCTGGCGTTTGGGAGGAAGCTGCCCTTCCGGCTGCTGGTCTTCGACTGTTGCCACCTGCCGACTGGTGGAAGTCGGCAGTGGGGCTTTGCGCTTGTGGTCGTTCTGCTGCTGACGCCGACTGGTGTCTCCGTCCGGGGTTCGAGAAGCCTAAGAAGCCACCTTGCCAGTCGCACTAACTTTAATCTCCGTCTTAATGGAGGAGTCGGTCGTGGCGTACTTGTCTGCTATGATCAGCAGCTCATCGAGGGTTTCCGGCTCATCGCAGAGAAGCTTGTGCTTGAGGAGGGTGCCCTCTCGGCATCCTGCAGTGAAGTACTCAATAGCATGTACCTCGTGCATGCCCTCGCAGGAGTTGCGGAGCTCGGCCCAGCGTGTGAGGTAGTCGCGAGTTGACTCATTGGGGCCCTGTACGCACAAGGAGAGCTGGCGAGGTTTGGAAGGCCGCTTGTGCGTGCTGGTGAAGTTGTGAACGAAGGCGTCGGTGAAGTCGACCCAACTGTTGATGCTACGGGGCCTTAGGCTGTTCAGCCATGTCCGGGTCGTGCCCTGGAGCATGAGCGGAATGTACCTCATGGCAACATGCTTGTTGCCGTTTGCTATGCTGACGGCCGTGGAGTAATCGACCAGCCAGTCTTCCGGCTTCATGGAGCCGGTGTATTTGGGTGTGTCTCTGGGGAGTGTGAACCCTTTGGGGAAGGGCTCGTCTTGGATGCGGGGGCCGAAACACGGCGGACCCAACTCATCTTCTTCTTCAACCGCCAGGGATCGGTGGAGACGATCGATCCGGTGGCGGGCGTCATTCTCTCTGACTCCCTCTCGGCGGCCAAGGCGGTCGCCGAGCGTCGGGTGATCAACAGGCGGTGGGGAGACTCGCCTCTCCCTGCGAGGGGGAGGAGGCGGACATTCGTCCCGTTGTTCCACTGTTCTTGGGCGGCCGTCTCGGTCGCGCTATATGGTGATGCGAGTACGACTGTGGCTGGCAGCCGGCTCCTTGTCTTTTCTTCCATGGACGCTGCCAGTTGGCGTCCGAGACATCGCGCCTTGGTCTCGGCGGGGAGGCAGGTTGTCATTCTGTCGGTGCGGCACATCAATGTGGCAGCCGGCCTCGTTCTGCTCTGCAGCTGCCTCAAGGAGTCACTGGACGCGCTCCGTCATCAAGCGACGTTCTTCGCCCTCGAACTTGTCCAGCTCGTCTGCCGCCGCCTGGGCGGCTCGAATGTTCTCCACAGGCGTGGCGTAAACAGGGCGATTCGCCCCGAACATGCCGGCGATGGCCGCACCGCGCTGCTGGACCGTGCCAAGGCGGCTAGGCCTAGCCGGAGCCGGCGTGCCGCCCACAGCGCGGTCCATCTCGCGCTGGTAGGCCTCTGATTGGCGTCTCATGCTGGCCAGCTTTTTGGCGCCTTCGACTAGCTGAAGGCGGCGTGCCTCCAGTGTCTCGGCATCGGCGTCTTCGCGAATGGGCGCTGCCAGGTCTTGCAGCGCCGCGTTGAGCGGATCATAATCACCCCCGCCAGAGTGCTCGCCATGATCAATGACAAGCACTTCCGTGACGGTGCTTCCGCTGCTCTCCGCGCGAGGGAGTGGCTCGTCGTAGACCACCACGTTGGTGGCGAACATGTCAAGCGACACGGTGTCGGAGTCGACCAACATCGGATCGGTGGAGCCTACAGACTCCAAGTCCCCAGCTGGCTCGCTGGCGACGTGCAGTTGATCAAGGAGGCCCGCGAGGAGGCTCTCGGGGCCGCCTGTGCCCGCGTTGGATGCGGGCTCGTCAGAGAGGCGGACCTCGCTGACAAGATCGGTGAGGCAACTGGCCGCGCAGGCGATTTCAGCGCCATGCAGCGCGTCGGCGCAGACTCTGTCTGGCGTGCCTGGCTAGCTGCGCTCGCCAGGGAGGAAAAGGGTTCCCGTCCAGAACAGGTCTCCGGACGACAGTGCACCAGGCCCCATGGTGGGCGCCAAATGTCAAGGGTTGGGTGCGACATATGCCAATGGATGGCTTATCATGGTGGGGTCGAGTAGAAAGTCGCTGGTGCCTGGAAATGGGATGAGGCGTAGACACGAACGCCGGCGTACTTTACCCAGGTTCGGGGCTCTCCTAGGAGATAACACCCCTAGTCCTACTCTGCAGGGTTTCCGCACGATCACTAAAGCAAAGTGAATACAAGGGTGCTCCTCGAGCTGTATGCTGAAGGTAGGAGAAGGCTGGGTCAGCTCTTCCCCCCCCCCTCCATGATCTGGTCTCGTTCTAATGGATCGGAACCCTTTGCATGGGTGACCTGGGGGGTTTATATAGGCCTACACCCAGGGGTACAATGGTAAACTGTCTGGGCGCAGGGCCTAGCCGTCAGTCTCTTCACCCGCTGGCCCTTTTGCAGACTGCTGGGGCCCGCCGATTGGTGGGCCCCGCCGACTGGTCCGGTACGGAGCCGATAGGTCGTACCCGTCGCTTGCGGGTCCTGCAGGCTGCTGATTACTGTAGCCGTGCCTCTAATGACGCAGGCTTGGTCATGAGGTCGTGGCTATAGCCCTGCCGTCTGGCGGGTGTTCCCTGTAGCCACTCCCTGTCTCGTCTAGTTGATGGCGTGGGGAACCCGTGGGAGGGGCAGGCCGACTCCCGGGGTCCGGCTCCCTACGGGTCCGACTGGTGGCGCCCTTGCCGTCTTCCGGACTCTCGCTGACTGGTAGGGCTCGTCATCCGTGGACCGTACCGTCAGGCCGGTGTGGGCACAGGGCTTCGCCCATGGTGGCTGATGTCAGGGATGGCATGGCAATAGTGCCGCGCCAGACGGAGATCTCCATTGGTACGGCGCACTGTGGCCTAGCCATCTCCTAGAAAAGGGGAGGGAGTGGGCTTTACTGTTGCCACTCCCTGTCCCATCCCCCCTGATGAGGGCATGGGCTTTGTTGGTGTCGCGGGCCGACTCCCCGCGATCGGCTTCTCCGGAAGCCTCCAGGCGGACTCGGCCGGTCTTGACCTCGCCTCTAGGACTCGGATGCATGCTGGCAGCTGACTGTTCCTTCAGCAATCCTCTAGAAGGCAGCTCTCCATTTGTCGTCTCGAGGGGCGCAGTCAGCCTCAATGTTTTGAAAGGTTTTGGGCCTCGGGCTAGCCTACCCGTGGCCCATTACTCTGACACTTCCCGTTTTCCATTTGCCAGGAGGAAGACGCGCCGGACTATATATGGGGGTCCGAGCGGCCGTACTTCCCACAACCAGGATTCAGATCCTACCGTGAAGACGGGGGCTGATGCAGGTGAGGGAGTCCTGTATTAGGGGGTATCCGGACAGCCGGATTATATCCTTTGGCCGGACTGTTGGACTATGAAGATACAAGATTGAAGACTTCGTCCCGTGTCTGGATGGGACTCTCCTTGGCGTGGAAGGCAAGCTTGGCAATACGGATATGTAGATCTCCTTCCTTGTAACCGACTCTGTGTAACCCTAGCCCCCTCCGGTGTTTATATAAACCAGAGGATTTAGTCCGTAGGACAACATACAATCATACCATAGGCTAGCTTCTAGGGTTTAGGCTCTCTGATCTCGTGGTAGATCAACTCTTGTACTACTCATATTATCAAGAATAATCAAGTAGGACGTAGGGTTTTACCTCCATCAAGAGGGCCCGAACCTGGGTAAAACATCGTGTCCCCTGCCTCCTGTTACCACCCGCCTTAGACGCACAGTTCGGGACCCCCTACCCGAGATCCGCCGGTTTTGACACCGACATTGGTGCTTTCATTGAGAGTTCCTCTGTGTCATCACCGTTAGGCTTGATGGCTCCTTCGATCATCGATAGCGATGCAGTCCAGGGTGAGACTTTTCTCCCCGGACATATCTTTGTATTTGGCGGCTCCGCACTACGGGCCAACTCACTTGGCCATCTGGAGCAGATCGAGAGTTACGCCCCTGGCCATCAGGTCAGGTTTGGAAGCTTAAACTACACGGCCAACATCCACGGAGACTTGATCTTCGACGGATTCGAGCCCCTACTGAGTGCACCGCACGGTCATGATGAGCATGATTTAGCTCTACCATTGGACTGTGTTCAGGAGACCGCACCGGCAACCGCTCCAACCCTCAATTCGGAGCCAATTGCGCCATCCATGGACGGGTGGATAGACCCTGCCACGGAGGCTGTATTCTTAGTGGCGATCGAGCCGAGTATCCACCTTACCCTTCACGGGAGCCGTGACACCGAACTGCCAGATTCTTCCCCGGCCACGGACTCCGAACCGCCTGCGCCCGTGCCTATTGAATCCGACTGGGCGCCGATCATGGAGTTCACCTCCGCGGATATCTTTCAGCACTCGCCCTTCGGTGACATACTGAACTCATTAAGATCTCTCTCCCTGTCAGGAGAGTCCTGGCCGAACTATGTTCGGCAGGATTGGGATGCGGATGACGAAGAAATTCGCCGCCCACCCACCACCCACTTAGTAGCCATTGTCGACAATTTGACCGACATGCTCGACTTCGACTCCGAAGACATCAACGGTATGGATGACGATGTGGGAGACGAAGAGGAACCACTGCCCACAGGGCACTAGACAGCCACCTCATCATATGATATATACATGGTGGACACACCCAAAGAAGGCAATGGCGACGAGACAGCGGAGGATGACCCCTCCAAGAAGCAACCCAAGCGCCGACGTCTGTGGTGCCACTCTAAATCTCGCCAAAGCAAAAGCGGTGACACCGGCACAGGAGATAATAGCACTCCGGACAGTTCAGAAGACAACAACAATCCCCTCCAGCAAGATTTAGAGCAGGAGGATGGAGAAGCCAGCCCTCCCGAGAGAGCGGCAGGTAGAGAGGCGGAGGATGTTAATTACATGCCTCCCTCCAAAGACGAGGCAAGCCTCGACGACAACGAATTTGTCGTGCCGGAGGATCCCGCCGAGCAAGAGCGCTTCAAGCGCCGGCTTATAGCCATGACAAATAGCCTTAAGAAAAAGCAGCAGCAGCTCCAAGCTGATCAAGATTTGCTAGCTGACAGATGGACTGAAGTCCTCGCGGCTGAGGAATATGAACTCGAACGCCCCTCCAAGAGTTACCCAAAGCGCAGGTTGCTACCCCGACTGGAGGAGGAAGCATTAAAACCTACATCTCCAGCATATGACGCAGCTGATCGGCCACCTCGTGGCCGCGACAGAGAGGCATTTTAGCCAAAAACTCAACCCGCACCCCGACGCCACTCAAATAAAAATGACAAGGCACGGGGAAACACGCTAGACCTGCGAGACGTATTGGAGGACAAAGCAAAACACGCAAGATCGATCTACGGATCACGAGGGTGCGCCACTACGCGAGACGATAACCGTCACGCCGGATACAGTAAAAGTAAATCCGACCGGGCCGAACACAGCGGACAAGACTCATTCGAGCTGCGTCGCGACATAGCCCACTACAGAGGCGCCGCACACCCCATTTGCTTCACAGATGAAGTAATGGATCACCAAATCCCAGAGGGTTTCAAACCCATAAATATCGAATCATACGACGGCACAACAGATCCCGCGGTATGGATCGAGGACTTCCTCCTGCACATCCACATGGACCGCGGTGACGATCTACACGCCATCAAATACCTCCCACTCAAGCTCAAAGGACCAGCTCGGCATTGGCTCAACAGTCTGCCAGTAGAATCCATTGGTTGTTGGGAAGATATGGAAGCCGCATTCCTCGACAACTTCCAGGGCACTTATGTGCGACCACCAGATGTCGATGACTTGAGCCACATAATTCAGCAGCTAGAGGAGACCAGACAATTCTGGACACGGTTCTTGACAAAGAAAAATTAAATCATCGACTGTCCGGATGCAGGGCCCTAGCAGCTTTTAAGCACAACATCCGCGACGAGTGGCTCGCCCGGCACCTTGGCCAGGAAAAGTCGAAATCCATGGCAGCCCTCACGACACTCATGACCCGCTTTTGCATGGGAGAAGACAGCTGGCTGGCTCACAGCAATAACATATCAAAGAACCATGGTACTTCAGATACCAAGGATAGCAACGGCAGGTCACGTCGCAACAAACATAAGCGCGTCGTCAATAGCGACAATACCGGGGATACGTCAGTCAATGCCGGATTCAGAGGCTCTAAACCCGGTCAGCGGAAAAAGGCATTCAAAAGAAGCACTCCGGGCCTCTCCAGTTTGGACCGTATACTCGATCACTCGTGCCAAATACATGGCACCCCCCGACAAGCCAGCCAACCACACCAACAGGGAATGTTAGGTGTTCAAGCAGGCCGGCAAGTTAAACGCCGAAAACAAAGATAAGGGGCTACATAGCGATGACGAGGAGGAGCCCGAGCAGCCAAACACCAAAGGGCAGAAGAGGTTCCCCCCCCCACAAGTGCGGACGGTGAACATGATATACGCAACCCACATCCCCAAGAGGGAGCGGAGGCATGCGTTAAGGGATGTATATGCGTTGGAGCTAGTCACCCCAAAGTTCAACCCATGGTCCTCCTGTCAGATCACCTTCGATCGCAGGGACCATCCCACTAGTATCCATCATGGAGGATTCGCCGCACTGGTCCTACACCCAATCATCGACGGATTTCACCTCACTCGAGTCCTTATGGATGGCAGCAGCAGCCTGAACCTGCTTTATCAGGACATAGTGCGCAAAATGGGTATAGGCCCCTCAAGGATCAAACCCACAAAAACGACCTTCAAAGGCATCATACCAGGTGTAGAGGCCCATTGCACAGGCTCAGTCACACTGGGAGTGGTCCTCGGATCCCCGGATAACTTCCGAAGCGAGGAGTTAATCTTCGATATAGTCCCGTTCCACAGCGGCTATCATGCACTGCTCGGGCGAACCGCATTTGCGAGATTCAACGCGGTACCGCACTATGCATATCTCAAGCTCAAGATGCCAGGACCTCGGGGGTCATCACAGTCAATGGAAACACAGAGCACTCTCTCCGCACGGAGGAGCACACTACGGCCCTCGCAGCAGAAGCGCAAAGCAGCCTCTTAAGGCAATCCATCAGTTCGGCGATTAAAGACCCAGACACCTTCAAGCGCGCCCGGAGTAATCGGCAACAAGACCGCCTGGCACGTTCCGAGCTCCCATAGCAATGCGGCCCCCACCCCAGTCCCAGCCAAACGGCGAAATCCGTGCCACACGTACATAATTACGCATTGAAAATACCATGGGCACAGGTGGGGTGGGGAGCACAACTACGGCACGCCCCAAGACGCGGCTCAACCGCACTAGGGGCTTCCCGCTTTGTTATTTTTCTCTCTTTCAGGACTTTAATCTCTGGAAACCCCGTCCGGCAGTACGATTTCCGGACACACGATGCAACAACCAAGGAGGCAGAAAGCCACGTCGCACCATGGAACTCCCAGGTGGTCTCCAATAACGAGGGAAATACTTGCTTTAAATACCATTCCTCAGCCTGCCCTTGGAGGGGACATGTCAAATAGTCCTACTTTTTGCTTATCGCACTACTTGTATCATTCTGCTTCGACGCACCTTTTAGAATAAACAATGCATAGCACTAGACTATTACCGCATTCTCTATTCTTTCTTTTATATATATATATATGTTCATTCATGACATTCAGCACCCGTACACTCTAGTATGGCCCATACGCCAGGGGCTTAAGCGTATCCCATAATACGGCGCGAGAAGTCCGAACACTTTCGACAGTGCGGCACCCCGAACTTATAGCATTATATGCATCAGCTCCGAATCATGTCTTGGGTCAATAGTTGGGTTTGCCCGGCTCCCATGTTTTGGTACCTTACGTTCCGCTATATCGGCTAAGGTAGCACTGGGAGAATTACTGGATTGTGCCCCGGTTCATTTGGGCTAAGCACCTCAGTAGAGAAAGCTAAAACTGACTGTCATGATAAGGCGAGAGCTGGTCGCTGTTCGAGAGGTCTCGAGTCCTTAAAGACTTATGCTGCTTAGAGCGAGGAGTCAGCTTTGTCCGGCTTAAGGCATGTATAGCGCCCCGAATTCGGCCTTCCGAATACTAGGGGCTTCACCAAAATTTAAAATTGTAGACTTATATGGCTAAGTGAGAGTGATAAAGCATTATAGTCTGATTGCCTTGTTCGTTGTGCTAAGCACCTCCCTCGAAGGACCCAACAATGGGAAAAGGAGTGCTCAGATTTATCCCGAACACCCCAGCACTCGTGGCATGGGGGCAGAAGCCGACGGCTGGCCATCTCTCAGATTTAACAAACAGTCGCACAAAATGTAATATTTTAAATTCAAACAAGCGTTGCATAGCGCATATGAACAAGTTTTCATAATACAGGATCACACGAGCAAGTTCATTCAAAAATTACATCCTTCGCACACTCGTCCGCCACAAGACGGAAACCCTTCAGGACACCCTCATAATACATCTCAGGGTGGTGATGCTCCTTGCCCTGCAGCGGCCCCTCCTTCACCGGCTTCTCGGCGTCCATCTTGACCCAGTGCACCTTCACACGGGCAAAGGCCCGGCGTGCACCTTCGATGCAGACGGACCGCTTTATGACCTCCAGCCATGGGCAGGCATCCACAAGCCGCCTCACCAGGCCGAAGTAGCTGTTGGGAAGGGAGTCGCCAGGCCACATCCGGACTATAAGGCCCCTCATGGCCTGTTCGGCCGCCTTGTGCAGCTCGACCAGTTGCTTCAGCTGGTCGCTCATAGGCATCGGATGTTCGGTCCCAGTATACTGAGACCAGAACAACTTCTCCGTCGAGCTTCCCTCCTCGGCCTGGTAATATTTTGTGGCATCCGACACGCTGCGGGGCAAATCTGGGAATGCTCCTGGAGAGCTCCGGACTCGGGTAAGTAACAAGTAATTTATTTTCACATGCTTGCTTTGCATATTGAATGCCTTACCCGCCGCTATCTTCTTCATCGCCTCAAATTCCTGGAGGGCCTTTTGGGCTTCAGCCTTGGCATGCTTTGTGCTCTCGAGGGTCGCGGCAAGCTCGGACTCTCGCGTCTTCGAGTCAAGCTCCAAAGCCTCGTGCTTCTTCACAAGAGCCTGGAGCTCTTGCTGCACCTCGCCACCCGTGCCTCTTGTTTTTCCCGCTCTGTGCGCTCCTTGTCTGCTTTGTTTTCGGCCTCGGACAACGCTTGCTTCAGGGTCACCACTTCGATCGTGGCCCCTGGCACATCCATGATGATCCTATCATTTTGCAACTACATCTTATATATATATATATGGACAAGGCATTACTTACCTTTGTTCTCGTCGAGCTGCCTCTTGGCAAGGCCGAGCTCTTTCTCGGACCGCTCAAGGTTCTGCTTCAGTGCGGCGACCTCCGCAGTCAGTGCGGCAGAGGTCAGCAGCGAAGCCTGCATACACATACAAACATACTTATATTAGACTCCTGCAGATATTATTTGATCCTCTATTCGGCTTTTCTTTGTGAACACCAAATAGAGCATCAGGGGCTACTGTCTATGCGGTAATATGTTTCCTATATTTTAAATACTTACCTCAAAGCCTGTTAGAAGGCTGGCACAGGCTTCAGTCAGTCCACTCTTGGTGGACTGAACCTTCTTGATCACCGCACTCATAATAGTGCGGAGCTCTTCGTCGATGGAAGCGCCGTGAAGAGCTCCCAGCAGGTCGTCCGGTGCCTCTGGATGGACAGAGGTCACTGGTACGGACGGCTTGCCCCTCTTGGAAGGGGACCGCCTACCCGAGTCCGGAGCCACTGGGGGTTCCGGCACGGTGTTCGGCTGAGGGCCGAACTTGGAGCCCCTGGGAGCCTTCACTAGTAGAAAAAGGGCCTATTGTCCCGGTTCGTAAGGGCCTTTTGTCCCGGTTCCTAAACTGGGACTAAAGGGTCGGTACTAATGCCCTGTCCCTTTAGTCCCGGTTCAATCCAGAACCGGGACAGATGGGCCTCCACGTGGCCTGTGCGTGGAGCCCAGGCAGGAGGGCCTTTGGTCCCGGTTGGTGGCACCAACCGGGACCAATAAGCATCCACGTGTCAGCATTTCTGTGGCTGGGGTTTTTGTTTTTTTTGAAGGGGGGGTTTGGGGGTTTTGGGGGGTTAATTTAGGTGTTTCATATATTGTGTTAGCTAGCTATAATTAATAGAGAGAAGTGTCCTCTCTTATGTCCGTGCTTGGTCGACGCTACGTACTATACATACGTATAGAGAGGACTAGACGCGCTAGCTAGCTAGTAAGCAAACGAAGGAAACAGAAGATCGTCATGAACATATATGCATACACAGAGAAGTGGTATCGACCACCTCTCCTTCTCCGAGAGATTGGTCAAAGAACAAGTTCTCGTATATCTATCCGACACTACCGGCTACATATATACAATAATTATCTCTTACAAATATAATCTCCTAACATATGGACGCATGGTCCACATAGTATTCTCCGTCTTCAGCGATCACGTGGTCAAGAAAGAATGCCGCCAATTCCTCTTGAATTGCTCGCATGCGAGCTGGTGCTAGGAGTTCATCCCGCTTCCGAAACATCTAATTTGAAGAAGGGTGTCAATACATATATATATGAATGAATGAAACTCAACACAAATGATGGTAATAAAATAAAATTGTGAATGTTATTATTTATGCACTTCATATTGTTCGTCAGAGTAGCCCCGCTCACAGGTCGTGTGGCGGATGGACTCACAAACGTAGTATCCACAGGAATCATTCCCTTGTTCCTGCCACAACCACTTTACAAGAAATAGAGGTCAATCAAACTGATAAGCAAGAATGCCAAATGGTATTGATGAAACTAGCGCTTGAATCAATAGGAGATGCGCGGAACATGCTACTATAGTACTTACTTTCGGGTGTCTAAATTGCAGCTTCTTCGGGAGTCCCGGAGCTTTTTTGGTGAATTTTTTCCAAACCCTGCCAGACAAAGAAACAATTACTTGATATATCAGGAAATGAACAAAGTTGCTGATATGGTGGATAATGATCGATTTAACTTACTTCTCGAGCATTTGAGTCATGTCCGCATAGTCCTGGAGATCTTTTTTTCTTGAGTCTAAGACGGTTACTAGTCCATGCTCAAGCTTAATCTCTAGGAGAATATAGTGGAAACTGCACACACACATGCATAACTCATCAATTACATTACTATAACCTTGACTAATATATATGGGAAACCGAATATGCACAAGACAGTAACACTCACTTTAAGTTGTAAGGAAAGAGTATTATATCTTTGTTTTCATTTATTACCAACGATCGTAGCAAGTTGGCCTCGGTATCTGCGGCATGAAATTTAACCTGAGTTGCATCTATGAGATTTTTGTTAGTGAACCCAATATCACCGATTTGTCTTTTCTTCAATTCGACGATCTTCAATCTGCATAATATAGTGAGGATAATTATAAATACATGCAATGAAAGAGCTGAGCTATATAGAGAGACTTAATGACAGAAGTAGTACTACTTACAAACAGTAGTAGGTGACCGTTGCTTTATCGAGGGCCAATTGATTGAAAAACTGAAAGAACTCCTCAAATGGAACAGGCAACAGTTCAATTCCAACGAGGTCATGCTCCTTTTTAACTCTCACATACAAAGTACTCCTCCCCCCAGACTCTCTGCATATTTTTAAGTACCAATCATGCAATCTTCGCATCATCGTTGATAGAGATCTTTCATCTTTGACGAGAGGCTTCCCGTACTCGTATCTTTGTATCTGCACCTTCATGAAATCATAATGTACATCGTCGGGCAGGTAATCTCCAAGATTGCTATAACCGGGCACCATCCTCGGATCATTAGCGACGATGTCGCTAGGCACCTTGAGCGGGGGGCATGATTGCTTCGCTTGTTCACCGAGCTGGGCAATTTGTTTCCCAGCTCGTCGTTCTTTCAGCCTTTGATCACTGACAGTACTTCCCGACCGCTCCGCTTCGGCAAATTCCTTTCCAATAATGCGCTCATAGTTTCCTTTCGGCGGAGACTTGGGTGGTTTTGTCAGGGCAGCCAGAGTGTGCTTCGCTTTCACCGGATCTACCTTCTCCTCCGGAGGTGGATATTTCTTTGCTTTCACCCCTTCAAAGAAGTTCCTCACTTCTTCTCGCGCAATCTCGGCGTTCTCCTCCGGGGTCCTCTCGTATGGTAACTTCTCTGGAGTCTTCAGAGAAGGACCGAATCTGTATGTCCTCCCGCCTCTGGCTGTACTGCTAGACACCGGCAGAGCAGACGGAGCGGTTGTCTTCTTTACTTGCTTACGAGGCGGAGGAGAAGGACTACGACGCGCTGGAGCAGCCGGAGCAGCGGCATGTCTCTTCCGCCCTTGCTGATGAGGCAGAGAAGGAGGAGGCTGGCTGCTCGGGCGCGCCGGCGCAGGCGGAGAAGGAGGCGGAATGCCGCCACACGCCGGAGAAGGAGCCGGCCGAGTGCCCTGATCGTCACTCGCTGGAGGAGGAGGCGGAGTGCCCTGACTCGCCGGAGGAGGAGGAGGAGGCGGAGGCGTCCAGTTCGAAAGGTTGATGAGCTCCTTCCGCCATAGGCATGGAGTCTTCAGAGCAGAACCCAGCCGAGTCTCCCCTTCACTGGTAGGGTGGTCAAGTTGGAGGTCCTCAAATCCCTCCGTTATTTCATCCACCATCACCCTAGCATATCCTTCTGGAATCGGCCAGCAGTGAAAAGTTGCGCCGGGTTCAGTAGGAAAAACAGAGCCAACAGCCGCCTTGACCTTCATATTAATCCATTGCGTCATAAGGTGGCAATTTTGAGACTCCGTGATAGCATCCACGGGATAGCTGGCAGGAGCCGTCAAGACATGCTCCGGCTGAAGCAGCTCGGTGGAAGCCACGCCGCTTCTCCGCTGAGATGGCGGGGTAGCTTCGGGGGAAGCTTCAGCAGTTCGTTTGCTGCGATTTGCTTCTCGTTCCTCTATCGCTTGTACCCTAGCATGCAGCGCCTGCAGTTGGGTGTGCTCCACTTTCTTCCTCCTCTTGTGGCATTTGTAACCGCCTGTGTCCAGAAACCCAACCTTCCACGGAATGGAGCCTGACGTGCCTTGTGTCCATCGAGGGTGCTCAAGATTCCCGAGGGCCATTGTGAGCTCGTTGTTCTCTCTGCCTGGAACGAACGTCCCTTGCTGCGCTGCTTCGATATACTGCTGAAGCTTCTTGACTGGTATGTCCATTTGATCGTTCGTCCAAATGCACTTCCCTGATACAGGGTCCAAGGTTCCGCCAGCCCCGAAGAACCAAGTCCGGCAACGGTCTGGCCAGTTAATTGTCTCTGGTTCGATCCCTTTATAAACCAGATCATTCTCAGTCTTGGCCCACTTAGGCCGGGCTACGAGGTAACCACCTGACCCCGTGCGATGGTGATGCTTCTTCTTCACAGCATTTTGCTTGTTTGTCGCTGACATCTTCTTACTCTTTTCTGATGTCTTGTGGGCCACAAATGTGGGCCAGTGATCTCTGATCTTCTCATATCTGCCCTTGAATTCTGGTGTCTCTTTATTTTCGACAAACTTATTCAGCTCTTTCTTCCACCTCTTGAATAGTTCTGCAATCCTCTTCAGAGCAAAAGACTTGATTAATTGCTCTTTAACTGGCTTCTCCCGATCATCCTCTGGCGGTAGGGTGAAATTTGACTTCAGCTCAGTCCAAAGATCATTTTTCTGCATATCATTGACATAAGACACCTCAGGGTCTTCTGTAGCCGGCTTTAACCATTGCTGGATGCTGATCGGGATCTTGTCCCTAACCCAAACCCTGCACTGAGCAACAAATGCGCTCTTTGTCCGGAGGGGTTCAATCGGTTGGCCGTCGGGCGCGATTGCTATGATCTCAAACTTTTCATCTGAGCTCAACTTTTTCTTCGGGCCTCATCTCTTTACCGAAGTTGTGCTCGATCCGAAGGGCTAGAAAAAAGAACAAAGACTTAATTAATATGTGTACATACCAAAACAATGAATGCATCAATTAGCTAGTCAGCAGAAGCTTAACTAATATATATACCTGGCCGGACTCGGTTCGGTCACCGGAGACGTCATCACGGTCTCCTTCTTGCACTGGCATCGGGTCACCGGAGCCGTCCTCACGGTCTCCTTCTTGCACTGGCATTAGGTCACCGGAGCCATCATAATCATAGCCAGCTGCTTCCAGACCATTGGTGTCGTTGAGAAACAACGAGCAGACGGCATCACTTCCTCGTGCGATTATGTCCCCCAACAACTCTTCTTGTACTTCGTCTCAGGCGGTGTCCATAGTTTCTACAAATATTTACAACATGGCAATTATTATTCAAACATTACAGATGGATATATTAGTGGCAAACGTAGAACTAATATTAATTAGTGGCCTCGATGCTGCTTCTCTAGGGTTTGGGGTGGCCTCGACGCTGCTTCTCTAGGGTTTGGGGTGGCCTCGACAACGCTTCAAGCATAAAAAAGAAGAGGAAGAAGAAAAAAGAGAGGAGAAGAAATAATAGAGGAGTAAGAACTCCTCTATTCTTTCTTCTCCTCTTTTTTTTTCTTCTTCTTCCTCTTTTTTTTATCGGGAACGAGGGTCGTCTAGGGTCGTCGAGCGGTAGAGGAAACCCTAAATAGCAAGTATCGTGGGTGTGAGATACATGTGGCCGTCGGTGTCGGACACTACATCCACGTCCCACAAGTGACGCGGGTCGACGTCCGCGTCACTAGTGGGACGTGGATGTAGTGTCCGACACCGATGGCCACATGTATCTCACACCGACGATACTTGCTATTTAGGGTTTCCTCTACCGCTCGGCGACCCTAGACGACCCTCGTTCCCGATTAAAAAAAGAGGAAGAAGAAGAAAAAAAAAGAGGAGAAGAAAGAATAGAGGAGCTCTTCTTTTTTTATCCTCTTCTTCCTCTCATGTTCGATGACCCTCGACCCCTCAGCGACCCTAGACCCCCTCTCGACCCTCGACACCTCAGCGACCGTCGACCCCCTCTTGACCCTCGACCCCTCGGCGACCCTAGACCCCCTCTCGACCCTCGTTCTCGATAAAAAAAAGAGGAAGAAGAAGAAAAAAAGAGGAGAAGAAAGAATAGAGGAGTTTCTCTTCTTTTTTATCCTCTTCTTCCTCTCATGTTCGACCCCCCCTCGTGTTGAAGTTATCGGGAGGGGGTATATCGACCCCCCACGTGTTGAAGTTATCGGGAGGGGGAATATCGACCCCACCCCACGTGTTGAAGTTATCAGGAGTTTATATCGACACGACGTACGTACATACGGGAAAATAATATTATCGGGGAGGAGGTATATATATCGACCCCCCTCGTGTTGAAGTTATCGGGAGGGGGTATATCGACCCCCCATGTGTTGAAGTTATCGGGAGTTTATATCGACACGACATACGTACATGGGAAAATAATATTATCGGGGAGGGGGTATATCGACCCCCCTCGTGTTGAAGTTATCGGGAGGGGGTATATCGACCCCCCCTCGTGTTGAAGTTATCGGGAGGGGGTATATCGCCCCCCCCCCCCCACCTGTCGAAGAAAAAAAGAAGAAAAAAAGAGGAGGGACAAAATATATATATTCTATTTTCTCTTCTTCTCCTCTATTCCTTTCTTCTTCTCCTCTTCCTTTTCTTCTTTTTCTTCTTATTATTTATTTCTCCTCGTCTTCCTCTCCCCTCTTCTTCTCCTTTCTTCCTCTTCTTATTTCCGTTTTCCTCTCATTCTTTTTCTTCTTCTTCCTTCTTAAAAATACATGAAGTAGTATTGCTTGTTATTTTAAATAATGTTCAAATAGAAATTTTAGAGAAAAAGTAAAGGTTTTTCCTAATTCATTGTTCATATGAATATACAAACATTTGCATATTTACAATAATCAATATCACCAAAAAAAATCTATGAACAGAAAAAATACTATTTTTCTGTTAATCTATCTTTTGCATACATATACACACATACATATACTATACATATACATATAATCAGGAAAAAACATATATATATTTGCAAAAAAACAGGGGGAAGAGGGGGGCGGTGCCGGCCCTGACCAAAGCGAGAAGCGACGGCGGCGCGGGGCGACGACGGCGAGGCAGAGGCGGGGCGGCGACAGCGTCGGGGTGGCGATGCGGGGCGGCACGGGGAGGTGACCGTGACGGCGCGGGGTGGCGGGCAGCGATGGAGTCGGGGCGGCGCGGGGTGGCGACTGCGTCTGGGCGGCGCGGGACAGCGTCGGAGGCAGGGCGACGACGGCGACGACGAGGCGCAGAGGTGCAGCCTGGCGGCGGCGTCGGGGCGGGACCGAACTGAACCAATTTTTTCACAAGTGTGGCTTATATAGACGGAGCATTGGTCCCGGTTCATCCAACCAACCGGGACCAATGCCCCCTTTAGTCCCGGTTGGTGCTACCAACCAGGACCAAAGGCCTCTTTTCAGCAGCCTAAAGGGTGGGAAGCGGCGGCCTTTGGTCCCAGTTGGTGGCACCAACCGGGACTAAAGGGGGGCATTGGTCCCGGTTGGTGCCACGAACCGTGACCAATGCACCCCTTTAGTCCCGGTTGGTGGCACCAACCGGGACCAAAGGTTGTGTGCTAGAACTGGCGCAGTGCGGTGGGATGTTTAGTCCCACCTCGCTAGCCGAGAGGGGCTTGGAGTGGTTTATAAGCTCTGCCGAGCCAACCACTTCGAGCTCCTTTCTACTGCAGGCTTACGGGCCTAAATCCACTGTCTGTGCCTGTGGGCCTACTGGGTCGTCTGCGGGCCTGAATCCTGGCCCATGGTAGGGTTTCTAGTCGTATTCAGGCCGTGGGGGCTCAATAGGAGGCACTTTTTTGTTTTTTTGTTTTCTTTACTTATTGTTGCTATTTTTAATTTTTTTCCAGGTTTTTTGTTTTGTTTTCTGCATTATTTATTTTCTTTTGTTTTTTGCTTTATTTTTAATTCTTTTTGCTTTTAGTTTTAGAAAAATCATAAACTTTCTGTTAGTGCCATTAGTTGTCAAATTTGAAAACACTTTTTTTTGTTTTTTTTGCTTTTAGTGCCTATTTTTTCCAGTTTTTTTGTTTTGTTTTCTGCATTATTTATTTTCTTTTGTTTTTTTGCTTTATTTTTTAATTATTTTTTCTTTTAGTTTTAGAAAAATTATAAACTTTCTCTTAGTGCCATTAGTTTTCAAATTTGAAAACACTTTTTTAGTCTTTTTGTTTTCTTTGTTGCTTTATTTATTTTATTTTGTTTCTACTTACAACAAAATACTTATTGTTGCTATTTTTATTTTTTTCAGTTTTTTTGTTTTGTTTTCTGTATTATTTATTTTCTTTTGTTTTTTGATTTATTTTTTAATTCTTTTTGCTTTTAGGTCAGCAAAATTATAAACTTTATGTTAGTGCCATTAGTTTTAGAAAAATTATAAACTTTCTGTTAGTGCCATTAGTTTTCAAATCTGAATAGTTAAAATTTGAATTCTTTGAAATTTGTGTGAATCACAAGTTTGTGATTAGCTTTACTAAAAAAAATGAACATAGATGCACCTATAGAGAAAATTCGACCTAAATTCATAGTTTTCAAATGAACTCTGAAAAAGTTGGCATAGCATACTCGTGTGTTACAAAGTTGGCATGGTATCATCATACTAGTTGCGGGAGAAAGTCTTCACTTTTTCTTCGCTTGTGTCATTTGCTTATTGCGCCGTAACCATGGATAATCTTCATCATTTATCAGGATGCTTGGGTCAGCCTTGACATTGAAGGGAGGAATTTCATGAAACTTTTCATAATCTTCAGACATGTCTGTCTTGCCCTCCACTCCCAGGATATCCCTTTTTCCTGAAAGAACTATGTGGCGCTTTGGCTCATCGTATGATGTATTCGCTTCCTTATCTTTTCTTTTTCTTGGTTTGGTAGACATGTCCTTCACATAGATAACCTGTGCCACATCATTGGCTAGGACCAACGATTCCTCAGTGTACCCAAGATTTTTCAGATCCACTGTTGTCATTCCGTACTGTGGGTCTACCTGTACCCCGCCTCCTGACAGATTGACCCATTTGCACTTAAACAAAGGGACCTTAAAATCATGTCTGTAGTCAAGTTCCCATATGTCCACTATGTAACCATAATATGTGTCCTTTCCGCTCTCGGTTGCTGCATCAAAGCGGACACCGCTGTTTTGGTTGGTGCTCTTTTGATCTTGGGCGATCGTGTAAAATGTATTCCCATTTATCTCGTATCCTTTGTAAGTCAATACAGTCAAAGATGGTCCCCTGGCCAACAAGTACAGCTCATCACAAATAGTGTTGTCACCTTTGAGATGTGTTTCCAACCAACTGCTGAAAGTCCTGATGTGTTCACATGTAATCTAGTCGTCGCACTGCTCCGGGTGTTTGGAGCGCAGACTGTTCTTGTGTTCATCGACATACGGGGTCACCAAGGTAGAGTTCTGTAGAACTGTGTAGTGTGCTTGAGAGCAAGAATATCCGTCCCTGCATATTATTGAGTCACTTCCAAGAGTGCCTTTTCCAGTCAGTCTCCCCTCATACCGCGATTTAGGGAGACCTATCTTCTTAAGGCCAGGAAAGAAGTCAACACAAAACCCGATAACAACCTCTGTTTGATGGCCCATGGAGATGCTTCCTTCTGGCCTAGCGCGGTTACGGACATATTTCTTTAGGACTCCCATGAACCTCTCAAAGGGGAACATATTGTGTAGAAATACGGGCCCCAGGATGACAATCTCGTCGACTAGATGAACTAGGACATGCGTCATGATATTGAAGAAGGATGGTGGGAACACCAGCTCAAAACTGACAAGACATTGCGCCACATCACTCCTTATCCTTGGTACGATTTCTGGATCGATCACCTTCTGAGAGATTGCATTGAGGAATGCACATAGCTTCACAATGGCTAATCAGACGTTTTCCGGTAGAAGCCCCCTCAATGCAACCGGAAGCAGTTGCGTCATAATCACGTGGCAGTCATGAGACTTTAGGTTCTGAAACTTTTTCTCTAGCATATTTATTATTCCCTTTATATTCGACAAGAAGTCAGTCGTGACCTTCATACTGAGCAGGCATTCAAAGAAGATTTCTTTCTCTTCTTTCGTAAGAGCGTAGCTGGCAGGACCTTTATACTGCTTCAGAGGCATGCTGTCTTTTTCGTGCAAACGTTGCAGGTCCTCCCGTGCCTCAGGTGTATCTTTTGTCTTCCCATACACGCCCAAGAAGCCTAGCAGGTTCACGCAAAGGTTCTTCGTCACGTGCATCACATCGATTGAAGAGCGGACCTCTAGGTCTTTCAAGTAGGGTAGGTCCCAAAATATAGATTTCTTCTTCCACATGGGTGCGTGACCCTCAGCGTCATTCGGAACAGCTAGTCGGCCAGGACCCTTTCCAAAGATTACGTGTAAATCATTGACCATAGCAAGTACGTGATCACCGGTACGCATGGCGGGCTTCTTCCGGTGATCTGCCTCGCCTTTGAAATGCTTGCCTTTCTTTCGACATTGATGGTTGGTCGGAAGAAATCGACGATGGCCCAGGTACACATTCTTCCTGCATTTGTCCAGGTATATACTTTCAGTGTCATCTAAACAGTGCGTGCGTGCGTGGTATACTTTGTTTGTCTGTCCTGAAAGGTTACTGAGAGCGGGTCAATCATTGATGGTCACGAACAGCAACGCCTTTAGGTTAAATTCCTCTTGTCTGTGCTCATCCCATGTACGTACACCGTTTCCATTCCACAGCTGTAAAAGTTCTTCAACTAATGGCCTTAGGTACACATCAATGTCGTTGCCGGGTTGCTTAGGGCCTTGGATGAGAACTGGCATCAAAATGAACTTCCGCTTCATGCACATCCAAGGAGGAAGGTTATACATACATAGAGTCACGGGCCAGGTGCTGTGATTGCTGCTCTGCTCCCCGAAAGGATTAATGCCATCCGCGCTTAAAGCAAACCATACATTCCTTGGGTCCTTTGCAAACTCATCCCAGTACTTTCTCTCGATTTTTCTCCACTGCGAACCATCAGCGGGTGCTCTCAACTTCTCGTCTTTCTTCTGGTCCTCACTGTGCCATCGCATCAACTTGGCATGCTCTTCGTTTCTGAACAGACGTTTCAACCGTGGTATTATAGGAGCATACCACATCACCTTCGCAAGAACCCTCTTCCTGGGGGGCTCGCCGTCAACATCACCAGGGTCATCTCGTCTGATCTTACACCGCAATGCACCGCATACCGGGCATGCGTTCAAATCCTTGTATGCACCATGGTGGAGGATGCAGTCATTAGGGCATGCATGTATCTTCTCCACCTCCAATCCTAGAGGGCATACGACCTTCTTTGCTGCGTATGTACTGTCAGGCAATTCGTTATCCTTTGGAAGCTTCTTCTTCAATATTTTCAGTAGCTTCTCAAATCCTTTGTCAGCCACAACATTCTCTGCCTTCCACTACAGCAATTCTAGTACGGTACCGAGCTTTGTGTTGCCATCTTCGCAATTGGGGTACAACCCTTTTTGTGATCCTCTAACATGCGATCGAACTTCAGCTTCTCCTTTTGACTTTCGCATTGCGTCCTTGCATCGACAATGACCCGGCGGAGACCATCATCATCGGGCACATCGTCTGGTTCCTCTTGATCTTCAGCAGCTTCACCCATTGCAGCATAATTGGGCACATCGTCTGGTTCCTCTTGATCTTCACCAGCTCCCCCCGTTGCAGCATCACCGTATTCAGGGGGCACATAGTTGTCATCGTACTCTTCTTCTTCGCCGTCTTCCATCATAACCCCTATTTCTCCATGCCTCGTCCAAACATTATAGTGTGGCATGAAACCCTTGTAAAGCAAGTGGGAGTGAAGGATTTTCCGGTTAGAGTAAGACCTCGTATTCCCACATTCAGTGCATGGACAACACATAAAACCATTCTGCTTGTTTGCCTCAGCCGCATCGAGAAACTCATGCACGCCCTTAATGTACTCGGAGGTGTGTCTGTCACCGTACATCCATTGCCGGTTCATCTACGTGCGTTATATATAATTAAGTGTCCAAATTAATAGAAGTTCATCATCACATTAAAACCAAAGTACATACGTAGTTCTCATCTAAACACATATAGCTCTCCAGAGCATCTAATTAATTAAACCATACATTGAAACTATGTAAAACATTTCAATGCGAAAACAAATGCGATCATAATCGCAACCAAGGTAACAATTGATCCAACGGCATAATGATACCAAGCCTCAGTATGAATGGCATATTTTCTAATCTTTCTAATCTTCAAGCGCATTGCATCCATCTTGATCTTGTGATCATCGACGACATCCGCAACATGCAACTCCAATATCATCTTATCCTCCTCAATTTTTTTTATTTTTTCCTTCAACAAATTGTTTTCTTCTTCAACTAAATTTAACCTCTCGACAATAGGGTCGGTTGGAATTTCCGATTCACATACATCCTACATAAATAAAATCTATGTCACGTTGGTCAGCATAATTTTCATAAACAATAAATGAACCAATAGTTATAAAGATAATATATATACCACATCCGAATCATAGACAGGACTGTTGGGGAACGTTGCAGAAAACAAAAAATTTCCTACGGTTTCACCAAGATCCATCTATGAGTTCATCTAGCAATGAGTGATTGGATTGCATCTACATATCTTTGTAGATAACGCGCGGAAGCGTTCAAAGAACGGGGATGAGGAAGTCGTACTCGACGTGATCCAAATCACCGGAGATCCTAGCGCCGAACGGACGGCACCTCCGTGTTCAACACACGTACGGTTAGCGTGACGTCTCCTCCTTCTTGATCCAGCAAGGGGGGAGGAGAGGTTGATGAAGATCCAGCAGCACGACGGCGTGGTGGTGGATGCAGGGGGTCACCGCAGCAGGGCTTCACCGTTATACTGCGAGAGGGAGAGGTGTAGCAGGGGAGAGGGAGGCGCCAAGACTCAAGGGTGCGGCTGCCCCTCCCTCCCCCCCTTTATATAGGCCCCCTTGGGGGGGCGCCGGCCCTTGGAGATCAGATCTCCCAAGGGGGGCGGCGGCCAGGGGGTTGGAGTACCCCCCCCCCCAAGGCAAGTGGGGCGCCCCCCCCACCCTAGGGTTTCCAACCCTAGGCGCGGGGGGTGGGCCAAGGGGGGCGCACCAGCCCACTATGGGCTGGTTCCCCTCCCCACTTAGCCCATGGGGCCCTCCGGGATGGGTGGCCCCACCCGGTGGACCCCCGGGACCCTTCCGGTGGTCCCGGTACAATACCGGTGACCTCCGAAACTCTCCCGATGGCCGAAACTGCACTTCCTATATATAATTCTTCACCTCCGGACCATTTCGGAACTCCTCGTGACGTCCGGGATCTCATCCGGGACTCCGTACAACTTTCGGGTTACTGCATATACATATCTCTACAACCCTAGCGTCACCGAACCTTAAGTGTGTAGACCCTACGGGTTCGGGAGACATGTAGACATGACTGAGACGGCTCTCCGGTCAATAACCAACAGCGGGATCTGGATACCCATGTTGGCTCCCACATGCTCCTCGATGATCTCATCGGATGAACCACGAGGTCGAGGATTCAAGCAACCCCGTATACAATTCCCTTTGTCAATCGGTACATTACTTGCCCGAGATTCGATCGTCGGTATCCCAATACCTCGTTCAATCTCGTTACCGGCAAGTCACTTTACTCGTACCATAATGCATGATCCCGTGACCAGACACTTGGTCACTTTGAGCTCATTATGATGATGCATTACCGAGTGGGCCCAGAGATACCTCTCCGTCATACGGAGTGACAAATCCCAGTCTTGATCCATGTCAACCCAACAGACACTTTCGGAGATACCCGTAGTATACCTTTATAGTCACCCAGTTACGTTGTGATGTTTGGTACACCCAAAGCACTCCTACGGTATCCAGGAGTTACACGATCTCATGGTCTAAGGAAAAGATACTTGACATTGGAAAAACTCTAGCAAACGAACTATACGATCTTGTGCTATGTTTAGGATTGGGTCTTGTCCATCACATTATTCTCCTAATGATGTGATCCCGTTATCAATGACATCCCCATGTCCATAGCCAGGAAACCATGACTATCTGTTGATCAACGAGCTAGTCAACTAGAGGCTCACTAGGGACACATTGTGGTCTATGTATTCACACATGTATTACGATTTCCGGATGATACAATTAGAGCATGAATAATAGACAATTATCATGAACAAGGAAATATAATAATCATTTTATTATTGCCTCTAGGGCATATTTCCAACAAGGACGAGGGCCGACGGGGGCGGATACCAAAACCATCGCACTATATAAGATGCAATAATAAAAGTAAGAAAATAATACAAGTATCTATGTAAACATACAAGAATTTTTTTTCCTTTCAAAAAGAAGATAAGAACAAGAGGCTCACCACGGTGGTGCCGGTGATGAGCTCGGCGCGGGTGATCGACGGTGGTGAAGATGGGGACGGGGCGTGAAGGACCGCTAAACCTAGACAAATATTGAGGAAAATGGAGCTTGAAGGTCAAGCTTGGAGAGGAGAAAGCTTAAGTAGTGTGGCTCGGGCATTCCATCGAACACCTTGTGTGCATAGGAGGTGAGCTAGAGCACCACCCAGCCCTCTCCCCCTCGGCCAGAAAAAACAGAGCGGTGTGCTCTGCTCTTACGCGAGGGGGTATATATAGGCACCTCATTGGTCCCGGTTGGTGGCATGAACCGGGACTAAAGGGGAGCCTTTGGACCCAGTTCATACCACCAACCGGGACCAATGGTGGTGGCCCAGGAGCGAGGCCATTGGTCCCGGTTCGTCCCACCAACCGGGACCAAAAGGTCCAGACGAACTGGGACTAATGGCCCACGTGGCCCGGCCGGCCCCCTAGGCTCACGAACCGGGTCCAATGCCCCCATGGGTCCCGGTTCTAGACTGAACCGGGACTAATGGGCTAACCCGGCCTGGACCATTGCCCCCTTTTCTACTAGTGCTTGCTCCCTTTGCTCCTGGAGTCCAGAAGGTCACCTTGAGGCGCCTCTGGGACTATCTCCCCCCGGTTCGGTGCCCCTTGAGACAATACCTCGACATTGTCCGTAGGGCGGGGAGAGGAGGTGGATGGAAGTGGATCGCTATCCATATCCGACGAGTCCAAGGAACCGTCCGACGAGGATACGTCGATACGGGCTCGGGGCGGACTGCATAATCATATTCGACGTTAGGAGAAGCAGTGCAACAAGAGTATGCTATGAGTTACTCTGGTATCCGAATACTTACGACTTCGCCAGGGGCTTGGCCATGCGTAACCACTCGTCTTCACCGTCAGCGGCGGTGGTGGAATAGTCCGGAAGGAGAGTCCTTCCCTTCTTGGATCCTTCGGCCTCCCCGGTTGGGGCGGCCTTCCTTTTCTTGTCTCCTCCGGCTGGAGGGGGAGAGTCTTCATCTTCCTCCTCATCGTTTTCATGGGAGGAGTGTGTCTCGGAGTTATTGGACGATGAGTCCGATACGACCTAGCGCCGGGAACTCTTTCGGGTTCCCTTGGCCTTCTTCTTGGTCTTCTCCGGCACCTCATTAGGAGCCGGAGTCTGCATCTCCGTCAGGAGAGCGTCCGCAGGGTCTTCGGGCAGAGGGGCCGGACAGTTAATCTGCTCCGATGTCTCCACCCAGTCCTGTCGAAGGCATGGGAGCTCAGACCCCGCACATGGTTAAGCTATGGGAAATAAATACCCTACCAAATGTACAGAACTTACCGGATTCGCAGGGCGCTTCGCGCTTAGCCCGTGGTCCTCGATAAGAGAAGGAGGGACCTCGGCGCCCTTGAACAGCACCTTCCAGACGTCCTTATGCGTCGTGTCGAAGAGCTCACGTAGAGTCTGGTGCTGGGCCGGGTCAAACTCCCATAAGTTGAAAGCCCGTTGTTGACACGGGAGGATCCGGCGGAAGAGCATGACCTGGACTATGTTGACAAGCTTAAGTTTCTTGCTTATCATGTTCCAGATACACTTTTGGAGTCCGTCTAGCTCCACCAATGAACCCCAGGACAGGCCCTTCTCCTTCCAGGAAGTGAGCCGCGTGGGGATTCCAGATCGAAACTCGGGGGCCGCCACCCAGTTGGTGTTGCGCAGCTCGGTGATGTAGAACCACCCTGATTGCCACCCCTTTATGGTCTCCACGAAGGAGCCCTCAAGCCACGTAACGTTGGGCATTTTGCCCACCATGGCTCCACCGCATTCCGCTTGTTGGCCGCCTACTACCTTCGGCTTGATATTGAAGGTCTTCAGCCACATGCCGAAGTGGGGCCAGATGCGGAGGAAAGCCTCGCACACGACGATGAACGCCGAGATGTTGAGGATGAAATTCGGGGCCGGATCATGAAAGTCCATCCCATAATAGAACATAAGGCCGCAGACGAATGGATGGAGGGGAAACCCCAGTCCGCGGACGAAGTGGGGGAGGAAAATCACCCTTTCGTGAGGTTCCGGGGTAGGGACGATCTGCCCCGCGGCTGGCATCCGGTGCGCGATATCCGCAGCTAAGTATTCGGCCCCACATGGTTTTTTGATGTGTCCCTCCGTGATGGAGGAGACCATCCACTTGCCTCCCGCTCCGGACATGTTTGGAGAGAGTCGAGGAGAAGGATGTGGACTTGGGCGCTGGAGCTCGAGTGCGCGAGAATGGATGAGCAAGGAGGAAGAAGGCGTGGTTAGAAAAAGGTGAAACCTAATCTCTTTATAAGGGCAGACGAAACTATGCGCCCCCACCAGCCTGGTAAAACTCGCTTATCCCCCAAGCGTCATAATTGATGCGCGGTTGGGTTACCCACGTCCGTATTGATGGGAATCCCGTAATAAGGGGACATGATCTCTGCTTCGACAAGACGTGCCAAGAAAACCGCCTCGCGAAACACGCTGAGATAGGTTATGAAAAACGATTCGAATAAAGACCTGGCTGTGGTGTGATGTCACGCTACAGGGTACGTCAGCAGATTAGATTTGTGGAAATATTATTCTCCATACCGTGGTATGTGGAACTTGTTTTGCAGAGCCGGACATGATCCTCGTGTTCAAAATCTTCTATGAAGTATTCGGGGGAGGAACCCGCCTTGCAATGTCGAAGACAATCTGCGTGTCGGACTCATCGTCATTGAAGCCTGGTTTAGGGACTACTGAGGGAGTCCTGGATTAGGGGGTATCCGGACAGCCGGATTATATCCTTTGGCCGGACTGTTGGACTATGAAGATACAAGATTGAACACTTCGTCCCGTGTCCAGATGGGACTCTCCTTGGCGTGGAAGGCAAGCTTGGCAATACGGATATGTAGATCTCCTTCCTTGTAACCGACTCTGTGTAACCCTAGCCCCCTCCAGTGTTTATATAAACCGGAGGGTTTAGTCCATAGGACAACATACAATCATACCATAGGCTAGCTTATAGGGTTTAGCCTCTCTGATCTCGTGGTAGATCAACTCTCATACTACTCATATTATCAAGAATAATCAAGCAGGACGTAGGGTTTTACCTCCATCAAGAGGGCCCGAACCTGGGTAAAACATCATGTCCCCTGCCTCCTGTTACCATCCGCCTTAGACGCACAGTTCGGGACCGCCTACCCGAGATCCGCCGGTTTTGACACCGACAGCAGGGGCGACGCCGGACTGTCCTCCAGCCGAGGACGCGGATGATGTATCCGTCACCAACTCGGAAGTGGAGAGTGCTATGAATCATCGGCATCGTCGGGCCATTTTACAAGATCTTGGCTTTTCGGAAGGGTCGTTTAACGCCTTCAACGCAGCCAACGCATACATCCGGGCTGCTAGAGATGGGATTAGCAGGGCTGCAAAGCAACATTTGAAAGATGTGCAGGTAAATTTGCCTTGTTTGACTATGATAACCATATGCTAGTAGCCCCCGAGACTTAAAGGAGTTGAAACAACTGATTTAAGGATCAATGTACAACCAGGTGCTTACGGAGAAGAATACCCAGCTGGCTCAGGAACTAGAAAAGTGTCAGCGCCAGCTGCTTGCTGCTAACGCCGAACTGGAGAAATACAAGGCATCTCCAGGTAATGTTTTCCTCCATCGAAAATTCATAAGGCTACACCAATAGTGTGAATCTTGGTTCTAATCTTTGTGTTGGGTCATTTAGACCAAGTTCGAGAGCAGCTTGACGCCGCTCGAGACGAAGAACACGGGGCCAAAAAGCTACTAGCAGCAGGCGAGCGTGTATTGACAAAGGTTGTTGAAGAGAAAAAGAAACTCTAGGATTCGAACATCAACCTACGTGAAGAACCGAAATATGTGCGAGCGCAACTAGCCGACTCTGTGAAGGAGAACAAGAAGCCCCGAGGCGGCATATTCAGTATGTGGCCACTTTTGTCTTATAATAGTTTGGAGGTGGCGGTAGCTGATATAGCTGTAATTGTAGATGTGTTGACGAACCGCCCCGAAGAGGAAGTGTCCGGATCATCAAATGATCTTCTGCAGGAGCTGTCGCAGTTGCATGAGCAAGCTCGGTGGGCTATGTGGAGTGTAGCCAAGGCTTTATGGCCATCCGACTCCCCCCAGGAAGCATGGAAAAGATGGTAGAGCTGTTCAAGGGAGCGCAGCGGCGTATCCGGCTGTGGAAGATACCTGCCTGCCGAGAGGGTGCGCGAGAGGCCTGGGCCATGGTGAAGACGCGCTATACCAAGCTGGATCCTAATCACATGGCTCGTGCCGGGACGGTAGGGCTGAATGGGGAAGAAATTCCCGTTAGTATAGTATATGGCCAAGTAGAGGTGGCCGCCAAATATTCCCAACAGGATTGTAAGTTAGACTGCCTGTTGGAAGGTGTAGAGGAAGTGGTGTTCGAGTTCAAATGATTGTGTACTTTCCTCATCTAGCTGAATTGTATATCATTTGTCATGGCAGACCTTTTCGCTTCAACCTCCGGACTCTATGGTGTGGAGTGTTTCTGAATACCGTCGCGGCCGAATAGGCTGGGGTATGCTTGGAAAACTAGGCATAGGGGACATAGTTGCTTGAACAGACAAATTGTATCCGGCTAGCTATGTTATATTACATTAGGGTCGTAAGAAACATCTTCCAAAGAGAATAGTTCCGTTAAGGGCTCCTTTCCCTGGGTGTGCATGCATTTAATGTACATGTCCGAATTGTGATGCGAGCACCACAGTATGTATAACTTCTGGGGGTGCACAATGGAGTGAGTTTAGAAAACATCTTTAATTCACCGACCGAATATTCCCTTAAGAATGCTAGCTTTTGGCTTCACCTAGTCTGAGGTACACATCCGGATGACCCGGCAGTAACAATCGCAGAGGTGCTCCCTTTATGCCCTAGCCGAACTAACGAGAACGTAGGGCATAAACACAGGAGCCAGACAACCTTGCTTGGCCAAAACTTAAGTCATACCGATGCATATAGTGGCGAAGAAAAGGTACATATGGAAAAACTCATATGTGAGGAGCTTAATGCTCGAGAAATGACAAGTACTTCTGTCCGAGAAGCCCCCAGGTACAAGTAACATACGTGTTTAAAGATGTATGTATCGATGTTGTGCGTCTGGCCATACCGAAGCTTTAAAGCAAGAAAGAAGTAAATAATCGACAAAGAGAGAGAGAAAAAATAATGGAATCTACAGGGGAGGAGGAGACGAACACGGGGTTCGGCGCTAGGCATAGAATCTTCGGAGTCTGGCCGCGTTCCAGGGGTTCGGCTCGAGGCGATTGTCTGATGCATCGCGAAGAAGGTACACCCCTCCGGTGAGGAATTCGTCAATTATGAAGGGACCCTCCCATTTGGGCTTGAGTTTTTCCTTTTTCTTCTCCGGCAGGCATAGAACGAGTTCGCCAATGTTGTAAGTCTTGGCCCGTACTTCTCTGCTTTGATATCTTCGAGCCTGCTGTTGGTAAAATGCTGAACGGGCTTTTGCAACATTGCGTTCCTCCTCCAGGGCATCTAGGCCATCCTTCCGATCAAGCTCGGCTTCTCTCTCTTCGTACATATGCACTCGGGGTGAGTCGTGAATAATATCGCAGGGCATTATGGCCTCTACGCCATACACCATGAAGAAAGTTGTGTATCCGGTAGTGCGGTTGGGCGTGGTCCGCATCCCCCAGAGTACGGAGTGGAGCTCCTCAACCTAGTGCTTGTTTGATTCTTTCAAGGACCGCACTAGTCTGGGCTTGATGCCGCTCATAATGAGACCATTGGCCCGTTCGACTTGATCGTTGGTTTGTGGGTGGTAGACGGAGGCGTAGTCGAGTTTAATACCCAGATTAGTACACCAAGTTTTTACCTCGTCGGTTGTGAAATTGGAGCCGTTGTCAGTGATGATGCTGTGTGGGACACCATAACGGTGCACAACGCCGGATATGAAGTCTATCACCGGGCCGGATTCGGCCGTACTGACCGGCTTAGCCTCTATCCACTTAGTGAATCTGTCCACCATTACCAGTAGATATTTTTTCTTATGGCTTCCCCCTTTAAGGGGTCCGACCATATTGAGTCCCCAGACCGCAAAAGGCCAAGTGATGGGGATTGTTTGTAGGGCGGTGGGGGGCATATGGCTTTGATTGGCAAAGAGTTGGCATCCGGTGCAATGTTGGACAAGGTCCTGTGCATATGCTCGGGCCATCGGCAAATAAAATCCTGTACATAAGGCCTTGCTAACAAGGGCCCGAGCTGCAGCGTGGTGACCGCCGAGTCCGGCATGGATTTCAGCCAAGAGCTGCTGCCCCTCTTCCTCGGATATACATCGTTGTAGGACTCTAGTGGCGCTTTTCTTGTAGAGCTCTCCATCATGAACCTTGTAGGCTTTTGAACGCCGGACAATGCAGCGGGCCTCATTCTGGTCCTCGGGAAGCTCTTTCCTGTTGAGGTAGGCCAGGAAGGGTTTGGTCCATGGGGCAATGACTGCCATGATGAGATGCGCCGATGGTGTTATTTCGATGGCTGAGCCCCCGACGACGTCGGTGTTTCTAGGATCTTGGATTATGTTTGATTCCAGATTTGTATTGCTGTTTTTCCCCTGCCACACCACGGATGGCTTAAAGAGCCTTTCCATGAAAATGTTAGGTGGGACGGGTTCACGCTTAGCGCCGATACGAGAAAGAACGCCCGCCGCTTGGTTACTTTCTCGGGCCACATGATGGAACTGGATTCCTTCGAACCGGTTCGACATTTTGATGACTGCGCTACGATACGCTGCCATCTTTGGATCTTTAACATCGAAATCTCCGTTTATTTGACATATTGCGAGGTTCGAGTCCCCGCGTACCTCTAGGCGTTGTATGCCCATGGAGACAACCATCCGGAGACCATGTAATAAGGCCTCATATTTAGATGTGTTATTGGAGTCTGTGTATAGTATTTGGAGAATGTACTGGACGATGTCTCCCATAGGGGACGTTAAGACAACCCCCGCTCCTAATCCTGCTAGCATTTTGGAGCCGTCAAAGTACATGAGCCAATTGGAGTATGTGTCGTACTCTTTAGGGAGTTCGGCCTCTGTCCATTCGGCGACGAAGTCGGCCAGTACTTGGGACTTGATTGCTCGACGTGGTTTATATGTAATATCGAATGGGAGGAGCTCGATGGCCCATTTGGCAATCCGGCCTGTAGCATCGCGGTTGTTTATGATGTCATTGAGGGGTACTTCGGAGGCCACCATGATCGAACACTCCTGAAAGTAGTGACGGAGCTTTCGGGATGCCATTAAGACCGCATATGCTATTTTTTGATAATGAGGGTACCAGGATTTGCATGGTGTAAGGACAGTGGATACGTAGTATACTGGCTTCTATAGGGAGAATTTATGTCCGTCCTGTTCTTGTTCGATGACGAGTACGGCGCTCACTACCTGGTGTGTTGCCGATATGTATAATAACATCGGTTCGCCGGCGTTTGGTGCGGCCAGTATTGGATTGCTTGCAAGAAGGGTTTTTATTTCCTCCAATCCGGCTGTTGCCGCATCCATCCACTCGAAGTGGTCGGTTCGCCGTAGAAGGCGATAGAGTGGCAGTGCCTTTTCTCCCAATCTGGAGATAAAGCGGCTTAGAGCTGCTACGCAGCCCGCAAGCTTTTGAACTTGCTTAAGATCTGTTGGCCTAGCCAGTTGTGACAGAGCTTGGATTTTGGCTGGGTTTGCTTCAATTTCTCTATTGGAGATGATGAAGCCCAGTAGTTTTCCAGCGGGGACGTCGAAGACACACTTTTTCGGGTTGAGTTTAATGTCATATGCCCGAAGGTTGTCGAATGTAAGACGTAAGTCGTCTATTAGTGTTTCGACGTGCCTGGTTTTGACGACGACGTCATCGATGTAAGCTTCTACTGTTTTGTCGATCTGTTTCTCCAGGCATGTTTGAATCATGCGTTGGTACGTGGCACCTGCGTTCTTGAGCCCAAAGGGCATGGTGTTGAAGCAGAATGGCCCGTATGGGGTGATAAATGATGTTGCGGCTTGATCAGACTCCTTCATTTTGATTTGATGGTATCCGGAATATGCATCGAGGAAACACAATGAACCGTGTCCTGCAGTGGCGTCGGCGCCTTGATCAATGCGGGGGAGTGAGAAGGGATCCTTAGGACAAGCCTTATTGAGGTCTTTGAAATCGACGCATAGGCGCCAGGATTTGTCCTTCTTTGGTACCATCACCAGGTTTGCTAGCCAGTCCAGGTGTTTGATTTCTCTAATGAATCCAGCCTCGATGAGTTTGGCCAGCTCTTCCCCCATTGCTTGTCGCTTGGGTTCGAAAAAGCGCTGCGGTGATTGCTTGACCGGTTTGAACGCCTTTAATATATTGAGGCTATGTTCGGCCAGCTCGCGTGGGATCCCTGGCATATCTGAAGGGTGCCAGGCGAATATGTCCCAGTTTTCGCGCAGGAATTCTCGTAGTGCGGTGTCAACTGTTAGGTTCAGTTGAGCTCGGTAGATGCTCTCTTCTTAGGGTTTGTTGGATGGACCTGGAATTTGACTATTTCCTCTGCTGGTTTAAATGATGTGGATTTAGGGCGTTTGTCGAGGATTAAGTCGTCCCTGTCCACCGTGGAGCGTAGTGCAGTTAATTCATCGGCTGCGAGGGCTTCGGATAGCTCCTCCAGGGCCAGGGATGCGGTTTTATTTTCGGCACGGAGTGCTATGTCCAGATCACTGACGAGAGTGATTATACCGTTTGGTCCGGGCATCTTGAGCTTCATATACCCGTAATGGGGTATGGCCTGAAAGCGTGTAAAAGCATCCCGCCCCAACAGGGCGTGATACCGCTCCTAAAAGGGGCCACTTGGAAAGTTATTTCTTCGTACCGGTAGTTCTCCGGCGTGCCGAATACTACGTCAAGTGTGATTTTGCCCAAGCACCACGCCTCCCGACTAGGAATAATTCCTCGGAAAGTTGTGTTGCTTTGCATGATGCGGCTCCTGTCTAGTTTCATTTTATGGAGTGTGTCCTCATAAATGAGGTTTAGTCCGCTGCCGCCGTCCATGACGACCTTGGTAATTCGAAACCCGTCCATGATGGGACTGGGGACTAACGCAGCTGGTGCTCGCACTATTCTGTACTTTGGTTTGTCGCCGGCATTGAATGTTATAGCTGTGTCGCTCCAGGGGTTTATCGTAGCAATTTGGCAGACTTCGGCGAGCTCGCAGAGCGCCCTTTTGCGCTTGTTATTTGAAGCGAATGTCTCAAAGACCGTCAATACTCTTGAGTTATCGTCCACTGGGGGGTGCCGTTCTGAGTCGTCCTTTATAAAGATATCCTCACCGCTTTTGGCTACCTGCCGTAGTATCCAACATGCTCTAAGGCTGTGGGTTGCCACGGTATCCGGTGTTGTATGTATTTTGCATGGGCCATCGAGCCACCTGGTCAGAATGGTGCCGTGCCGCATAGCGGTTTTGTGTTTCTTGACTGTTGGACTGGGCGTGCCGCGAGGGTGCGCCATTTTCTCCTGTAGGGGGAGTTGAGTTGGGACTGGCAGTTCCCAGCGAGCTGCCTGAGTTTTCCAGGTGCTCTCCATCGCTTTGTATTTTTGTACGATTGTTGCTAAGTCAGCGAATTTCAGTATGCGGCGGCGATTGATGGCGTTGAGGATTCCTTCGTCCGCGCAATTGTTGCAGAACGCTGATATTGCGTCCTCGTCACAGCAATCTTTTACCTTGTCTTTGACAAGGAGGAATCTGGCCCAGAAGTGGTGGACTGTTTCCTGAGACTGCTGTTTTATGCTCACGAGAGTGTCTAAATCCGGGTGGGTGGGTGGAATTAAATCCAAACCCCGACCCGACCGATTATCCGAAGTCTGATGATCTTCTGGGCTTAACAGTCCGGGTTCCAGAATACCTTTTGATTGTTTAGGACCGTCGTCCGATGCTATGTTCGGAAGGTTGGTCGCATCCTTTCGCGGGTGGGTATCCGGCTTTTCCTGGTCGGCGATCTGGACATAGTCTGTCTTCAGTATAGAAGAAAACTCGTCGTCCTGCTCCACGACTACCGCAATCTGGTGGGTGACCGGTAGGGTCTCGACTTCTCCTTGATCGGTTTTAAGCCTGATCCAGTCGTAGTTTGTGGCTATTCCCAAAGCGGCGATGCGATCTAGGAGTTCGCTCAAAGACGAAAGCTCTGCCGGATCCATCTGCTTGGAGTGCTCGGAGTTGATGCGAAGAGGGTTTTCAATGGCCCGAGAGGTCATCGTCAGCTCAATGGCCGAACGGGCGATCATAGTAAAGCCGCCCAACCGGAGGGTTTGGCCCGGGGCCAGAGCTCCTCCAGGGGTGATGTTGTCTTTAAGGACAAGGCGAGCCATTGAGCCTTTTGTCGACGGCATAGTGGAACTCTCAATGAAAGCACCAATATCGGTGTCAAAACCGGCGGATCTCAGGTAGGGGGTCCCGAACTGTGCGTCTAGGATCGATGGTAACAGGAGACAGGGGACACAATGTTTACCCAGGTTCGGACCCTCTCTATGGAGGTAATACCCTACGTCCTGCTTGATTGATATTGATGAATATGGGTGTTACAAGAGTTGATCTACCACGAGATCGTGATGGCTAAACCCTAAAAGCCTAGCATATATGACTATGGTAATGAATGTGTCCTTTCCAGACTATCCCCTCCGGTTTATATAGACACCGAGGGGATGTAGGGTTTACATAGTCGGTTACATAAAAAGGAATCTTCATAGTCGGTCGCCAAGCTTGCCTTCCACACCAAGAAGAGTCCAATCCGGACTCAGGTATAATCTCCTGCCTTCATGTCTTCACAGCCCATCAGTCCGAGCCACCAGATAACAGGTCGGACGCCCGAGGACCCCTTAGTCCAGGACTCCCTCAGCGGGCTCGAGGGACGGAGCGGAGAGCGCGGAGCTACAGAGAGCCTCCTATGGCCTTGGAAGGCAGTGCTCTGTGTTCGTCACTCTCGCTTATCTCAACATCTAAGCATGACACATTGCCATACAATTATGAATGAGATAAGGTCCACCTCAACTTGCAATCATACATGAAAAAAGATCCACCATCACATGCAACCATGCATGCTTGGGAAAATATTTTACATTCTATTATTCTACTTACATTCAATAAATATTTTACAACTATATACATAATAAAATACAATACTCTTAATTTTGATTCACACGATATTAATCTATATATTTATATATTTCACACTTAAATATCATTGAAACATATTGTAACCGATTCTCAATCAACACGACTGGTATCATTTAGTTTAATGCAAGACGATGCAGACGAGCCGAACCTTGACGTACTTTCTGGTCGTGTCGCCTCAACTGTCGACTGTCTTGTACACCAAAACAGGCACCTCTGCACATGTATGTACGTACCGAATCAAGCCGTCTTTGGCGCCGCGACGGCGACGCAGCTGTCGACAACGAACACGCTGACGAGCCGGATCAGCTCGCCGGTGGTCTCGGACCACGGGTCCTGCGTGAAGAACCCGTGTGGGTCGTTGGGGAAATCCACGACCTTCACCGGCTTCCCCATCCCGGCCAGCCGCTCCGCGTAGTCGACGGTGCGGTCGTGCAGCAAGTCGGTGCCGCTGGAAACGACGAGGACCGGCGGGAACTTCACCGAGCCCAGCCCAGGGCTGTCCGCCCCGAACGGGTTGGCGATCGGGTGGTCCCTGCTGGCGCCCTCCGGCAGCGAGAGCCGCCAGAATCGGTCCAGCACGGCCAGGTTGAGGAACGGCTCTTCCGCCAACGGGAACTCCACCGCCTCCGACCGCGTCCGGTCCACACCGCCGAAGAACGGCATGAGCAGGATGTAGCCTTTGATCGTGATCGAGTCGACGTCATCGCCGTGTTTGGGCGTGGCCGACCCGGCGCTAACGGCGAGGTGGTGCGCTAAGGTCCCGCCCGCCGAGTCGCCGGTGACGAACACGCGGCCAAAGTCGGCCGCCTCCGTGAGCCACCCGTCCTCGGCCTCGGTGCTCACGGATTGCTCGCGGAGCCATTCTAAGAAGCCTGCCGCATCGTCGAGGGCCGCGGGGAGGCGGTGCTCCGGAGCGAGGCGGTACCCGGCGGAGAGCACGACGGCGCCGGCCTCCGCGGCGAGGCGGAGGCAGAAGCTGTGGAAGTTTCCCCACGTGCACGAGCCGAGACAGAAGCCCCCGCCATGGAAGTGGACGAGCACCGGCAGCTTCCGGCCGGCCTGCTCACCGCCGCCCGACGGCTTGTACATGCGGACGCGGAGGTTCTTGCCCTTATCGTAGACGGCCTCCTTCCACTGCACGGAAGGGTGGTCGCAGGGGAAGGTGACGGGGCAAAACTCCGGCGGGTCCGGTGACCGGACAACGGTGCCGTCGCTGAGTACACGGAGGATGCCGTAGAGATCCTCCACGACGTTTGTGTCGCCGGAGGCAGCCACGGCGACCGGCATGGTTGGCGTGTCAATGATGTCCGAGGCTCCGTGCACACTTGCGCGTTGTGCAAAATATTTACAATTAGAAATGACAGCAAATGCAGATAGCTACGTAGTCAAAAGAGTTAGTAAAGGAAGGCTTATCATGTTGATGAGATTAGCAACCTTAAGCCCTCTTATATAGCCATGTCATCTCGACCTCGACCAGTAATTACTCCATGTTTTAAGCTCTCCAAGGGCTAATATATTCGTACCTCAAAGAAAACGTTACTTACTTTACCACTTAAAATTAATAATAAGAAGAAGAAAGAAGGAAAAATATCGGATTTGCTAATCTAACTCCCACACAAAGAAAAAAGAATTAACAAAGTCGCATCTAACTCCCGCACTAATTGATTTTACGCAGAGTATCTTTTTATTTGATTAATTTACGGTTAATTTTCAGTTTTGACTTTTCATGCCGCCACGCATGACTACACTTAAGATTCACCCATTCCTGCACAAGTGCAGTTGCACATCCGTCGGCTTTTGCATTTTCTATTTTACTTTTGTCTTTTTGCATGCACTCTCAACTGCCCTTACACACGCCCACTTGACATCTTGCAAACTTTTTTTTGCAAATACGCAAAGCTTGTGTGGCATTTCATTGATAGAAGAAAGCAGAATGAGTATAGAAAAAATACGACACATGACACATGCGCAAAGGCATGAGCATGACACCATGAGCAGAGAGACAGGGGATGCTCGGCCCGAATAAAGAAAGAAAAACACTGCTAAACCCATGAAGCTTAGAACTAGGGACGAAAGTCGGACCAGTGAGACATCCAACATCTCAAAAACCAAACATCGGATACACCTCAAGCAAACAAGATAGCGCCTCCAAGAAGAAAAATGACCTCGTGATGCCAGCGGCTTCCAATCCGAAGAACCAGACCTGGGGTTTCCCCCGGTGCTCGAAAAAAGGCACGGATAAAGGCCATGGCAACGCCTCCAAGAAGGGAAACAATACCTGTGGGTGTCGCCGCTGCCAACATCGGTAAGCTGAGCAGGGATCTATGGCCTAAGTCCGAGCAGTCCCAATGTCGCCGAAGCATGATTCCGAAGATGATGAAGTCAGGCCACTCGTCAAGACCACTAACTCAGGAGGGGTGGGGCTGAATCTGCCGTCGGGGGTGGCACTTGGCGCCGCCGAAAAGACGTGAGCTTTGGATTTGCCCGAAGGACGAGGCGGCAAGGTAGACGGGGGCGGAGTGATGGAGCAGAGAGCCGACGTGAGGGAAGTGGTGACTACCGGCAACGCCGGCAAGCAAGGAACTACAGAAGGAGCACAAATCCGAGCCGCCGACGACAAAGCCACCGAACCACCGACGGCTAAAGGAGCTGGAAGGACGCAGCACCAGCAACACCGGAGCCGGAACTACATCGGTAGAGGACGCCAGCGAACCGTGGACGCTGGAAGACGTAGGTCCAGAGCCACCGGGACCGGGGCAGCGCCGACAAGGAATCCACGACGAAGAGCCAAGCGCCGGCAAGGACATCTTGCAAAATTGCGGTGGCACATCCAAGTATTGACGCGCAACTTAGTTGCACGCCTACTAATTATGCACAACTGCATGTCCATCAAACGCGCTTGCTGGCTTGATGGTTGTGCGCAACTGCATGTCCACTAGTGGCGAAATTGCACCCCCGTGCGTAGCTACATTTATTATTCTAAGTCATATCAGAATTTAGCTTCGTTGGAGCTCCATTGTTGGTGTTTATTTGAGAGGAGGAAAAGCAACATCCTGGAATTGAAACGCGCAGCGTTTATCTACATTTTGTAATACAACTTATGTACAAAGGTTGGAGAAGAAAATGCCTGGAAGGAAGGATCCGTGATCACGAGCAAAATATTATCAGCAAAAAGTTGTGGCGGATGGTAAAACAAACTAGGTAAGGGGAAATACACTTGGTTTCTGGTTGTACATACACCCTATATGAGGGATGATAATAATTATAAAAAAGGTTAAAATAGTTCATAAGTTTTTTTGAATAAGCTTAACTTTCATTTGCACTAGTATAATAAATTTTCACGAAATAAACAACATTGACTTCAGGGATTATTTGATATTATAGGTCACTATTCACACTATTTTGGCCAAAAAATTATTTTTTAAAGATGTCAAAGGGGCTTTTTTTGTGGAATTTTTTTTCACAAGTACAATGAAGAGTCAAGTTTATTGCAAAATATTTTCAGATTTTTAAATTTTTATTTAATTACTAATATCTTTTTCATATAGGATGTAATACACTCAGGAACCAAGAGTCCACGTCCGCTAAGTGAGTATAATCTTTACACAAGACAACGCAGCCCATTTTGAAATGTTCGTGGCTCTATCTGAATGATGTAGGCATGCATAGCAGCCAGGCTAGAACCTAGCAATACTCACGTAAGAAAAGCATGTGCTTAGTACCGATTGCTACACGGTTAATTTATAATCCTGCATGATATAAGCGTGTCTAGGGCAGCTGCGTAGGATGAAAATCCGTCCAAAGTCAAAAGCATAAAACCCACACTTTGTCTCTGGGCAAAAACTCAAAATAGGCTCTCGTCCTGTTTTAAATCAAGCCACAAGCAAAAAAAAAAAAAAACCAATTCAGCTCTTGACAACATATGCTCCTGCCCACCAAAAATATTTTTTGCAAATGTGAAAAAGTTGAAAAACATAGATGTGTTCACTATCACACTAAAATGCTACGTGCAAATTTTTAGGAGAAAACCTTAAGAATTTTGTTGTGCAAAAAAAAGTCAAACGATAAATGTTACCTTCAAATGTTACACTTATTTTATTTATTTTTTACCGACGAAACACTGTCATCCTGTTTCATATGAAGATTATCAAGCATACTTGTTACACTAACATGAACATCTGAAAAAACAGAATTTTTAAATTTTATTTATTACTTATTTTGAATTTACTGTTCATTAGGGAGCATATGCACCCTAGAGCCAAAACAGCCCTCCCACAAGGCCAAACATACAAGGTGTTGAAAAGATCCACATACAAAAGAAGAAAAGATACGACAAAGAAAAAAAAAGCCAAAAAACACTAGCAGTACATTGTTGGATGTCGGCAGCGGCACCAACCAGAAGCACTACAACTTTAACGAACCTAAGAACCAAAGACCGACGAAATCACATCTTCTTGATGAAACTGTTGGAAGTACAAGCAAATTATTACGAAATTTAATCCGAATAAACAGAAGATAAATCATGACTAATCATGCGAACTAGCATAGCAGATGAACATATCACATCTAGGACACATACTAAAAGCATGAATTTTACCACGATCTCGAACAGGAAGGATAGAATCACATACGGTGCAGCGGGTGCAGCACCGCCGGTGTTGACGTTGTCGCCCATGTCGTCGAGGACGAGGTTGCCGATGTCGGGGAAGAAGTCGTCGTTCGCGAAGTCGTCGCTGCCAGCAGTCGCGCGAGTGCGCTCCCCAAAAATCTGATCGCCCCTCTCCCGTACAAGATCACGAGAGGCGGGGTTCCGGAGGCCTGCTGTCCCTTCTCGCGTTGCACGCCGGAAGGAGGGATGGAGAAGACTTGCTTGGCGGCGCAATGATCTGGAACGGTGGTGAGAAACCATACGAAGCGACGGCGGCTAGGGTAGACGTCTGTCTGACTATAACGTGCATAGCTCTGTCCTCGGCTCGGCTCAATCCCGCAACCCGCGGCGCGTCGTGACGAGGCGAGGCGTGGCGTGGCGAGGCGAGGCGAGCGAGGAGGAGGAGCGCGCGTGTAGGTCTCCTCTTCTCATGCTCATACAAGTGGTAGAAGAGCTCACCTTATAAAGAGGTGCAACTCTCTCTCAACTTCCGGGGTGGGACTAAACTTTAGCCTCACTCACTCCACTCACATGTGTGCATGAATGGGCCAAGAGAATTTCAGAATTTAGTTGGGCTTTGGGCCAAAGGCCTACTAGCAAAATTCCAACAGAAACCACCAGACCATGCCTCCAATGCCCCATCAAACCGTCACCGGGCAGAGTCCTCTGCCCTCCCGATCTGGACTAAGGAGCGTCGCTCCTGTTGGCAAATGGAAGTGGGCGGGAGACCAAATGATGTGGTCACGTGTAGATGTGAGGAGAAAAACAGGAGCACCCACCACCAACACCTAGGGCGTGTTTGGTTACATTGCCGATCCAGCCTGGCCCGACGAGTCTGGCTCTATTGAGCCGGTGCTCTATTGAGCCGGTTTGAGGGGATGCAGGCCAAAAAATCCTAGATGCACATAGTTTGATTGTCTGCATGCCCCTAGTTGCATGAGACAATCATTTTCGACCCGGCGTTTGGTTGCCCGCATTTCATTAGGCGCACATATGACATGGTGTTTGGTTGCAACCTGCATAAGGTGTTGTCACCACTTCTAACTAGTGATGAGCTTACCACATAGAATCTAAACATGTAGCGCCATCTACTTAAACAAATGACAGTACATCCTAACTACTATCAAATGATAGTTCAATTTATTAAGAGCCATTGGCTAAATAGGGGATAGTTCATCGGTGTTGCTGCTACTAGATCTGCCTCTTCCTCTTCCTCTTCCTCTTCCTCTTCTTCTACTTCTGCTACTGCTACTGCTACTACTGCTGCTGCTTGTTGTTCTTCTTTCATCTTCTTCAAATCCTGCACTGACCTCTGTTAAGCCACATCGCCTCTGCCCACTCCAACATTTTGTTCTTCCAAGCGTCATTATCAAATGCCTCCACACCATGGCCGGAGCTAACAACATTGTCAGGCTCGACATCTTCCTCCTCAGGCACGTGTTCATCAAAGCCCCACTGGAGGATCCAGTTGTGCAGAATGCAACAAGCAAGAACTAGCTTAACCTGAGTGGAGTATGGGTGGAATGGCTTCTGATCCAGGATCTTAAACCTATTCTTCAGAGCTCCAAATACCCTCTCAACAGTACATCTCATGTGCAGTCCTAGGATAGTTCCTACCAGAGAACTCGTTGAGACGGTACCTTGTTTTCCTGAAGGGTGGAAGAATACCCGGCCGACATGCATAGTCAGCATCTCCAAGGTAGAACTTGCCGTCGGGGATGTTGATCTCATCAGGTCGACTCATGTTGTCAGTGAGAATGTTAGCATCATGTGCTGACCCTTCCCAGCCAGCCAGCACATATGTGAACTTTAGATCAAAGTCAACAGCAGCAAGCACATTCTGGCTTGTGTAGTGTTTCCTCCCCTGTATGCTGCAGAATGTGACCTAGGAACTCTGGCACTGACATGAGTACCATCTATTTCCCCAATGCAATCCTGAAAATGGCATCACAAGCCTGTGTTAGTGCTCAACTTGAACAATACAAGCATATCAAGCCATGAAAAGTGTATATTGTCAATGCTCACCTTGAAGTATGGATACCATCTTGGGCTTCCGCGAATCTTGGGTGGAGTCTGACCAGATGGTCTCCTGATCATCTCTCCTCTAAGCTCCCCAATGGTATAAAGCACTTGCTTGAAGTACCTAGAGATGGTCTCCATTGATCTCCTGAATGTGTTGTGAATGACCCTGAACCTCTGGTTATGGCCAACAACATGGAGGAACATGGCCAATTGCTCTTCCACACTGGTGTTGATGCTATCTTGTAGCAGCCCCCTGCTCCTGAAGGTCTCAACAAACCTGGCAAATGGTGCTCTTTTCATTCGAAGCATCCACAGAGCCTCGACGTCATTGCAGTTGTAGATGTAGTTCAGATTTTGCATCCTCTACTGTTTCCGGGGAAACAATGGACCATAGCGGATCAAAGGTCTCCCAGCACGACGAACAGCTCTCTGGTGCATGAACATGACCCATGCTTGAATCACATTAATCAGTGCTGCTGCCTGGATTATCAGCCTCATCCGTGCGTCCATAACCTAATCGACATCGACGGTTCGTTCAGTGGGAAATCGATCCTACACCTAGCTTAACGGCCTAACCACTGAGCTAACAAAGGAGGGAGGGGGTGCTGCTTACCGGCATCAGAGACGAGGACGGCGTAGGGGGAGCCATGGCACAGACTAGGTGGACCAAACGGTGGCCAACATCAAGGGGAGCACCAGATCCGCCACAAACGCCGCCACCGCCTATAGCGCATATCTGAAATCGCAGCCACTGCTGGTGGTGAGGCAGTAGGGAAATAAGGGGGACAGTGGCTATGGGTGAGCGAGTGAAAGGGGGTGAGGCTAATTTGGCACCGGGACGGCGCGCCAGATTTCCATCGCCTGCCATCCCTCCTCGCCCCCGCCTCGCTCCCGCCCGCGCGACCTCGCGCCACACTCAGCCTGGCTCGCGAGAAACTGACGATTTGAACGTTTCCAGCGAGCCAGGCTGTGGGCTGCTTTGAGAAGCGTGCGATGCAGGACCAATAGGAAAACCAGGCAACCAAACAGGCCTCTCCCTTCCCGCGCGGGCCTGGTTGGGCTCGATGCGGGAAACCAAACACGCCCCTAGGGATCATCAAGCAATGCTTCAAACCAGCCCGAGGAATGCCAAGGTGACAAAATGAACCCCTACTCCCCAATGACGCCCCCAAGGGTTATGACACAATCACGCCGCCGCCGCTGAGTCCAAGTCGTGGACCTGCATTTACACCTGGAGCGCCGATAAGGGTAAGGAGGGGAACCATGGTGGCACTCCCAATGGGACGTGATACCTCCAGCGTCACCGTCACCGAGTTCGTAGGCGTGAACTTGGATTTACACCCGGAGCATTGACAAGGGTAGGTAGGGAACCACAACACATTCCCAATGAGGACACAATACCTACAGATGTCATTGTCGCCGGTGTCAATGCACTAAACTTTTGCTCAGTATCTCCCTCACACCTTGTCGAGGGACCCTGACCACCAAGGCCATCACGAGAGTAGGCCCGCCATTACCTAGGCCTCCCGCCGCGGTCAACAACCATACCAGGACCACCCGCTGATTTTCCTCTTCCTGTCTGCACGGATGGCAAGCATCCAACGAAGCTCACGAGAGAGCCTACCGCGCAGCTGATATGTCTCAAATGTATCTATAATTTTTTATTATTTCATGCTATTTTAATAACAGTTTTAGATACTTTCTATAGCAACTTATATTATTTTTCTGGAGTAGCCCATTAATTTAGTGCCCGGAGTCAGTTGTGCATTTTTGTATGTGCCACCGTATGCATTCCTCTTGTTTCCCTCTTTTGCATTTTTGTTCACTTCTGGTATATTATTGGCCTCCTCATCCACCTCGTCCTCATCCTCCATGGATATGCTCAACCTGGATCTGTTTGGAGTGGTCTCTGCAACTCTTTGGATCCACTTCTTGTTCTTGTGCATAGCTCTTGTCCACCTCGTCCTCATCCTCAATGGTTTGTGGCCGAACTTGGTGTTCCTATGCTTGAATAGGTTATTGGATGTAGGGGTCATACTCCGCCACTTGCACACCGCTCGGTGGTGCATGATTCACTTGATTGATGGAACCGGACCATTGCGTTGGTTGTGAATGGTGCCCCAACAATGCCCAAGGGAACCTTGCGTACAACTTGATTGCACTTCCACAGGGTTGTTGGAGTAATCAACAATTCTCTCCCAAGACATAGCCTTGGTTTTATCCATTTCAATCGATGCATCCATGGAGATGTTCATCCAAGCATAGCATAGAGCAACATCTTCAACTTGATTGTAGTTGGCGGTGCATGACCTTGACGACCTCGTGCTTGCTTCGTCCACCTCCTCAACTTCAGCTCCATCGGCCACCTCCTCTTATTCCATCTCTTCGGGCACCTCCTCTTCTTCGGCCGCCTCGAAATGATCTCAAATTTAGTCATAACTAAGATCATCTATACCCGTAGTAGCCGAGGACTCCAAAGACGCTAAGAATTTGGTCGTGTCCATCTCAATACTATGACAACAAAATGAACAAACTCCATCACCATGGACCACCAACAATCACTATCTAAAACTCGTTGGCCGAAATGTGAAAGATGGTTTTCTTGACATTGTTGGCATTTCGTCGAGCACTTGGCAGCCGCGACCCTTCTTACTGGCTACGACCGCCAGAAGCGCCGGAGCAGTGAGCATAGGGGTCACTGGAGATGCTGCATGAAGCACTAAACATGGATGGGGCACCGGAATTGTATTCTTCTTTTTCTTCTTCGCGTCCGCCTCGGCGAGAGCCGCCACTGTCGGTTTTTGAGCTCTCTTCGCTCCGGCGGGAGCGGCGGGAGGGCGTCCGATCTTCGCCCCCCCCCCCCCCCCCCCGCACTCCCCCGCTGGTGGCCTTTGCCGCGGTTGGAGCCGGTGCTTGTGGCCGGTGGATTGTCATCCCCAACCTTTTTTCGGCACGGGCAGCGGTGCGGGGGTGGTTTCCGGTGGCAACAAACCGGTGGCGCAGACAGGCTGGGTGGCAGAAGGGTCTTGACTACCCATTCCGGCGGGAGGGCCGGTCATCGGTGGCGACGGCGGCACGTAGTGGTGGCTGCGGAGGGAATGTTCGAGGCGTGAGGGCGGGAGAATGAGGCGCGTGAGTTTTACTCGGCCGCGCAGGCGCCGAACATATTTAGGCGGGTTGAAGGGTTTTTTTGGCGGGGGAGTAAAATTTATCCTCCCTTATATGTTTTAGTACTTTGGCTAGGCGTTGCGTAGAGGAACAAAACCGAATTTATTCTTCTTTGTAGCCGGATAAGGGATCGGTTAGAGCTGGTCTAATTCAGTGACATGATCGTGCAATAGCAGCTTTCCATTGTATAACATATCATGTGTGGTGTGTTTGTGTGTGTCGCTGCGTGTGACATGACTCGCTGGCTGGATTTATCCATTCATCGCTTACTTGTTAGTGCTCTCACGCCATCATGCCGTCATTTTTGTTATTCTGGTTGTCTCCTTTCTTTTCTCTTCCTTCTTTTTCCATTACTTTCCTCACTTTTTTCTTCGTAATTAGTTGCCCGTACATCCTTAGGACTATTTATTTGGCCCGAGTCTGTTCCACTTAGACCAGGGGTATTCCTTTTGGAGCTTCGTTCACTAAAAGAAATGACCTTCATCGGAACATTCTCTTAACACTGAAAACTATATATATCTTACGCAATTAGAAATGGTGGTGTTAGAATTAATAGATTTAGCCCAAGTGTATTTTTTTAAGATCTCAAAGACCCATGAATAAATGGTAAGTGGATGTCAATCTTCAGTCTCACCCAAAGAGTGGAGGTGGTGTGAGACGAACTTCATTAGTGGAGTCTCCCCGCTCCACTAAATGATGAGTCTGAGGAGAGAAACAGAACATCACACGCGTGCTCATCTCATCAGGGTGAGGGGTGCGGGCGCGCGACTTGTAACATGCGTGTGAATGCTATGTTGAAATCTTGTCTGTGGCATTGCAAGAGAGGGACTTCCTTTTGCCGTTATCTTACTGTCTCGCCGCAAACATCTTGACTCTTGTGGAAGCTGGCGAGTTGATATTATTTGCGTTGTCTTGAGGTAGCCAGGAGCGTGGGATGATGTTATCATGGTTGAGGTAATCGTCATGACAATACCTTTTATTGTGCCACATATCTTGACACTGGCTGGATTGTCGAGGTCGTGGTAAATCCAGCCCAATGCGAGTGAAACGAAATAGATGAATTCAACAAAAGTTCAAAAGGGACAAACTTGATTGAAATCGCTCCAAATTTAAGTCTACAAGAAACCCGAAGACTGAGAGATATGTAAAGATAATAATGCTACCATTGTCTCAAACAAGCAACCACCTAACATTAAGAACGTGGCACACCTGATCCCCTTCAATGTTTAATTTCGGCCAGATCTGCAAACAAACAATTATTAACGGACTAATAGTACTCTTCTGGTCAGATGAGAGGAAAAGAAAGGTCAGAGTAATCTTGGATAGGTAGAGGTTTCTCTGTCATAATGACATATGCCAAATCTTTCAAGAAAATCTGGTTGAACAGATCAGCTGACGGCGATGTCTCAAGAAAAATTCACAGAAGTCCTCAGAATACGCTACAAGAGTTCCGCCTTTTCGGGGCAAAATATACTCTTAGTAAGAAAACTTATTTGATGTCCATCTTTTTCTGGGGTCTGAAAACGAGTCAAGTAAATCATGATGGAACAAAATATAAATACATGATTTTCTGGGGGCGTAAGTCCAGCTTTTCTAACACCGGTCTCTAATATACAGACATATACGTATACTGAATACGGTGAAATATTATCGTTAACTACCCACCTAAACAAATACTTGCGCCAAAAAAACTTGCGCAGAAAGGAAACAATATGTATAAAAGACCATGCATATTGACGTCAAAATGCTGTGTAGATTATTACAAAGACAGTCATACAGTGAGCAACTATCATGCTGTCGCTGGTGTTGCCACGGGATGCATAGCGATGAATTGATGTGAAGCACCCCAAAGCTATCCCAGACAGATCTTGCACACATATGTAGCATGTTTACATATACTTTCTGCTGTCAAAGATTCATTGGCTCCCTCCAATCCACTCGAACGAGGAGTCTTTTTTTCCTCAATGGGAGGGAAGAGGCGGCAATTGACGTTGACATAGAACGTCATGAACTTGTCCAAAAGAGATTATTATGTGTTCTGTGTGATGGATCATGGGTTTTTCTTTCTGCGGCGGTAAAAGTAGTATATTACTCAAGAGCATAAGAATTCAATCCGTACAAAAGCTGGGGATATTACTAGGACCAGAGCAGAGCCCAACCACAGTGTGGTCCTCCGTCCTACCAAAGTTTGCTAACATATGACTAACATTATTTCGCTCTTTAGAGAGATGAGTAACACGACACTCCCTTGCACCCAAAAGTCTCTTAACCTCTGAAATCACCATGGCATAGTGGGATCGATCCTACCCGCGTGCATTGATCAGCTGGACTGCCTGCTTGCTATCACACTCTAATATAATTAGCATCTCTATCCACTGATGAGCCAGGGCAAGGCCCTCCATTCAACCTGGGAGCTCGGCACATGCAAAGGGTCCGGACATGACCATAAGGATCTGCATGCAGAAAAAATAATGGCCCAGTCTTACCCGCGAAGAACCATCTCCGCCCCAGCACTCCCGTCCTCATGCGAGAAGGACCCATCGACGTTGAGTTTAATCCAATCTGTCGGGGTGGACTCCATCTGCGAAGTGGCTCGCTGTTGGGCATCACATGTGATATCGGCTGCTCGGGCCCTTCTTGTTGGATGGTCATATTCCCCTTGTCCCAGTCTCCGGCCGGTTATTGTTGGATGCCCAGCGACGAGGTCACATAGCTCTGTAGGAACCTCCGAGACACCTCCATGGGCAGCGGCTGCTTGTCATGTTGGATCTCGTTGCGGACAAACCAGCACCGCCACATCAACATGAGGACTCTAAGTCGGTCTCCCTCGTCACAATCCACAATTAGGTTCACGAACCACTCTTGTCCTATTCTGCGGACTGATTCAACGTCGGGGATTCGCCACACTTGCATCATGATTCGCCATAGATCATCTGCCCTTGGGAACCAACAAAACACATGAAATGTGTCCTCACGCTCGAGACTACACAGTGGGCACACATCAGTTAACTCCATTTGACGATCAAATTTATTAGCCCATGTCGCAAGAGAATTCGTAGCCAGCCGCCAACCGAAGACACGCACCTTTGAAGGAGCAGGGCACCTCCATAAGAATGCCCAGACGACACGTCGCCTGGTGCCCTACTCGCCGCGACTGAAGCAGGACACATCTTGTCCTCGAGCGTCAGCCGGTACTCACTATGTATGGTGAAGAGACCAGTAGGTTCAGATCCCCAACCAATGAAGTCATTGCCCAGCCCTGGAGAAGCATTTATCTTCATGATCTCTTGGACGTCCACTGGCAAGAAAAATTGGCGCAGCAACTCTCCACACCATGCACCATGTTCATTATGAATCTCACTAAATCTGCGCAGCCTATAATGCTCTTGCTGCGAAATAAGAGGCCGGCTAGTAGGGTGCGGTATCCAGGGGTCCCTCTAGATTCGGACTGATTGCCCATTCTGTATTACGCCAGACCAAAACTTTCTTCAACAACTCCAAACCATGAACTATGGATTTCCAGGTTTGTGGTGCATTGGTGGAGATGACCGTGTCCTCTAACCACCCCTTTATATATGTATGTGCAGGGGGCGATATACAAGAATAGAGGGGAGGGATCATCTGGGCGAGATATCAATAGGGACGGATAGAGGGAATAACTTTACGAGCGTACAAGTGCTGGGAAAGGGGGTTTGCTGGAAGATGGTGCAAGAGGCCAACTAGACAAAGACTGGGAATGAGTGTACAAGTGCGAGATCGATAAAGAAAGGGGGCGAGAACGTGCGTGTTTGCACGCGTCTAAGAGATAAAGCGGAAGGGATGGATGACGAGATGGTAGATGGACAATGCGTGTGTGGTAGGTAGTCCTATGTAGAGAGGTAGATCGATCTATGTGTACGTGGGAAAGAAGGGGATACCTAACTAGAGATATAGATCGATTGGTTTGTGTGGGGAAATAGGTAGAGACCTAACTATATAGGAAATCGATCAGTGCACATGCATGTGTAAGAGAAAAAGAAGGCCCTAAGTGACGAAGAGAGGGAAAGGTGTGTGGGCACTAGTAAAAAAAGGGCCATTTGTCCCGGTTCATAAGGGTCATTTGTCCCGGTTGTTAAACCGGGACTAAAGGGTCGTTACTAAAGCCCTAGGCCTTTAGTCTCGGTTCTTACACGAACCGGGACAGATGGGTCTCCACGTGGCCAGTGCGGCGAGCTCAGGCAGGAGGCCCTTTGGTCCTGGTTGGTGGCACCAACCGGGACCAATAGGCATCCACGCGTCAGTAGCTCGCAGGAGCTGAGGTTTTTGTTTTTTTAAAGGGGTGGGTTTTGGGGGGTTAATTTAGGTTTTTCATATATTGTGTTAGTTAGCTAATTAATAGAGAGAAGTGTCCTCTCTTATCTCCGTGCTTGGTCGATGCTACGTACTATACGTATAGAGAGGACTCGACACGCTAGTTAGTAAGCAAAAATGAAGGAAACAGAAGATCATCATGAACATATGCATACAGAGAGAAGTGATATCGACCTCTCCTTCTCCGAGAGATTGGTCGAACAACAAGTTTTTCGTATATCTATCCGATGCTACTGGCTACATATATACAATATAAGATCTCTTACAATATAATCCCTTAATTATATATGAACTCAGGGTCCACATGGTATTCTTCGTCTTTATCGATCACGTGGTCAAGAAAGAATACCGTCAATTCCTCTTGAATTGCTCGCATGCGATTTGGTGCTAGGAGTTCACCCCGCATCCGAAACATCTAATTTGAAGAAGGGGGTCAATACATATATATGAATGAATGAAACTCAACAGAAATGATGGTAATAAAATGAAATTCTGAATATTATTGCTTACGCACTTCATATTGTTTTTTAGTGTAGCCCCGCTCACGGGTCGTGTGACGGATGGACTCGCAAACGTAGTATCCACAGTAATTATTCCCGGCTTCCTGCCACAACCACTTTACAAGAAATAGAGGTCAATCAAACTGATAAGCAAGCATGCTAAATGGTATTAATGAAACTAGCGCTTGAATCACTAGGATATGCGCGGAACATGCTAGTAGTACTTACTTTCGGGTGTTTAAATTGCAGCTTCTTCGGCAGTCCCGGAGCTTTTGAGGTGAATTTTGTCCAAACCCTGTCAGACAAAGAAAACAATTAATTGATATCAGGAAGTGAACAAAGTTACCGATATGGTGGGATAATGATCGATTTAACTTACTTCTCGAGCATTTGAGTCATGTACGCATACTCCTGGGGATCTTTTCGTCTCAAGTCTAATACAGTTACTAGTCCCTGCTCAAGTTTAATCTCTAGCAGAATATGGTGGAACATGCGCACACATGCATAACTTATCGATTACATTACTATAACCTCGACTAATAAGGGAAATCGAATATGAATAAGAAAGTAACACTCACTTGAAGTTGTAAGGAAAGAGTATTATAGCTTTGTTTTGATTTAATACCAACGATCGTAGCAAGTTGGCCTCGGTATCTTTTTCCTGAAATTCAACCGAATATGCATCTATGAGATTTGTGTTAATGAACCCAATATCACCGATTTGTCTTTTCTTCAATTCGACGATCTTCAATCTGCATAATATAGTGAGGATAATTATAAATACATGCCATGAAAGAGCTGACCTATATATAGAGACTTAATGACAAAAATAGTACTTACAGACAGTAGCAAGTGACCGTTAATTTATCGAGGGTCTTCTGATTGAAAAACTGGAAGAACTCCTCGAATGGAACATTCAACAGATCAGTTCTAACGAGGTCATGCGCCTCTTTAACTCTCAACGTCAAAATATTCCTCCCCTCAGACTCTCTGCAGGTTTTCATGTAGCAATCATGGAATCTTCGCATCATCGTTGTTAGAGATCTTTCATCTTTGACGAGAGGCTTCCCGTACTCATATCTGTGTTCGTCCACCTCCAAGAAATCATAATGTACATCGTCGGGTAGGTAATCTCCAAGATTGGTATAACCGAGCACCATCCTCGGATCATTAGCGACGATGTCGCTAGACACCTTGAGCGGGGGGCACAATTGGTTCGCTTGTTCGCCGAGCTGGGCAATTTTTTTCTCAGCTCGTCGTTCCACTAACCTTTGATCACTGACAGTACTTCCCGACCGCTCCGCTTCGATAAATGACCTTTCAATAATGCTCTCATAGTTGCCTTTCGGCGGAGACTTTGGTGGTTTCTTCAAGGCAGCCACAGTGCGCTTTGCTTTCACCGGATCTATCTTCTCCTCCGGAGGTGGATGTTTCTTTGCTTTCACCCCTTCAAAGAAGTTCGTCACTTCGGCTCGCACGATCTTCACATTTTCCTCCAGGGTCCTCTCATATGGTAACTTCTCTGGAGTCTTTAGAGAAGGACCGAATCTGTATGGCCTCCCGCCTCTGGCTGTACTGCTAGACGCCGGTGTTGGGGAACGTTGCAGAAAACAAAAATTTTCCTACGGTTTCACCAAGATCCATCTAGGAGTTCATCTAGCAACGAGTGATTGGATTGCATCTACATACCTTTGTAGATCACGCGCGGAAGCATTCAAAGAACGGGGATGAGGAAGGCGTACTCGACGTGATCCAAATCACCGGAGATCCTAGCGCCGAACGGACGGCACCTCCGCGTTCAACACACGTACGGTTAGCGTAACGTGTCCTTCTTCTTGATCCAGCAAGGGGGAAGGAGAGGTTGAGGAAGATGGCTCCAGCAGCAGCACGACGGCGTGGTGGTGATGGAGCTGCAGTACTCCGGTAGGGCTTCGCCAAGCACTATGGAGGAGGAGGAGGTGTTGGAGAGGGAGAGGGAGGCACCAAAGGCAAGGGTGAGAGGTCCTCCCTTCCCCCCACTATATATAGGGGGTCCAAGGGGGGGGCGCCGGCCCTAGGAGATGCAATCTCCTAGGGGGGGCGGCGGCCAAGGGAGGAATCCCTCCTCCCCAAGGCACCTGGGAGGTGCCTTCCCCTTCTAGGACTCTTCCTTTAGGGTTTCCCCCACCCTAGGCGCATGGGCCCTAGGGGGAAGTGGCGCCCCAGCCCACTTTGGTCTGGATCCCTTCCCACTTCAGCCCATGGGGCCCTCCGGGATAGGTGGCCCCACCCGGTGGACCCCCGGGACCCTTCCGGTGGTCCCGGTACAATACCGGTGACCCCGAAACTTATCCCGATGGCCGAAATAGCACTTCCTATATATAATTCTTTACCTCCGGACCATTCCGGAACTCCTCGTGATGTCCGGGATCTCATCCGGGACTCCGAACAACATTCGGGTTACTGCATATACATATCCCTACAACCCTAGCGTCACCGAACCTTAAGTGTGTAGACCCTACGGGTTCGGGAGACATGTAGACATGACCGAGATCGCTCTCTGGTCAATAACCAACAGCAGGATCTGGATACCCATGTTGGATCCCACATGCTCCTCGATGATCTCATCGGATGAACCACTATGTCGAGGATTCAAGCAACCCCGTATACAATTCCCTTCGTCAATCAGTATGTTACTTGCCCGAGATTCGATCGTCGGTATCCCAATACCTCGTTCAATCTCGTTACCGGCAAGTCACTTTACTCATACCGTAATGCATGATCCCGTGACCAGACACTTGGTCACTTTGAGCTCATTATGATGATGCATTACCGAGTGGACCCAGTGATACCTCTCCGTCATACGGAGTGACAAATCCCAGTCTTGATCCGTGTCAACCCAACAGACACTTTCGGAGATACCCGTAGTATACCTTTATAGTCACCCAGTTACGTTGTGACATTTGGCACACCCAAAGCACTCCTACGGTATCCGGGAGTTACACGATCTCATGGTCTAAGGAAAAGATACTTGACATCGGAAAACTCTAGCAAACGAACTATACGATCTTATGCTATGTTTAGGATTGGGTCTTGTCCATCACATCATTCTCCTAATGATGTGATCTCGTTATCAATGACATCCAGTGTCCATAGTCAGGAAACCATGACTATCTGTTGACCAACGAGCTAGTCAACTAGAGGCTTACTAGGGACATGTTGGTGTCTTTTATTCACACATGTATTACAATTTCCAGATAACACAATTATAGCATGAATAAAGACAATTATCATGAACAAGGAAATATAATAATAATGCTTTTATTATTGCCTCTAGGGCATATTTCCAACAGTCTCCCACTTGCACTAGAGTCAATAATCTAGTTGCATTGTGATGAATCGAACACCCATGGAATTCTGGTGTTGATCATGTTTTGCTCTAGGGAGAGGTTTAGTCAACGGATCTGCTACATTCAGGTCTGTATGTACTTTACAAATATCTATGTCTCCATCTTGAACATTTTCACGAATGGAGTTGAAGCGACGCTTGATGTGCCTGGTCTTCTTGTGAAACCTGGGCTCCTTGGCAAGTGCAATAGCTCCAGTGTTGTCACAGAAGAGCTTGATCGGCCCCGACGCATTGGGTATGACTCCTAGGTCGGTGATGAACTCCTTCACCCAAATTGCTTCATGCACTGCCTCCGAGGCTGCCATGTACTCCGCTTCACATGTAGATCCCGCCACGACGCTTTTCTTGCAACTGCACCAGCTTACTGCCCCACCATTCAAAATATACACGTATCCGGTTTGTGACTTAGAGTCATCCAGATCTGTGTCGAAGCTAGCGTCGACGTAACCTTTTACGACGAGCTCTTCGTCACCTCCATAAACGAGAAACATTTCCTTAGTCCTTTTCAGGTACTTCAGGATATTCTCGACCGCTGTCCAGTGTTCCTTGCCGGGATTACTTTGGTACCTTCCTACCAAACTTACGGCAAGGTTTACATCAGGTCTGGTACACAGCATGGCATACATAATAGAACCTATGGCTGAGGCATAGGGGATGACACTCATCTCTTCTATATCTTCTGCCGTGGTCGGACATTGAGCTGAGCTCAATTTCACACCTTGTAACACAGGAAAGAACCCCTTCTTAGACTGATCCATATTGAATTTCTTCAATATCTTTTCAAGGTATGTGCTTTGTGAAAGACCTATGAGGCGTCTTGATCTATCTCTATAGATCTTGATGCCTAATATATATGCAGCTTCTCCAAGGTCCTTCATTGAAAAACTCTTATTCAAGTAGGCCTTAATGCTGTCCAAGAGTTCTATATCATTTCCCATCAAAAGTATGTCATCTACATATAATATGAGAAATGCTACAGAGCTCCCACTCACTTTCTTGTAAACACAGGCTTCTCCATAAGTCTGCGTAAACCCAAACGCTTTGATCATCTCATCAAAGTGAATGTTCCAACTCCGAGATGCTTGCACCAGCCCATAAATCGAGCGTTGGAGCTTGCATACCTTATCAGCATTCTTAGGATCGACAAAACCTTCCGGCTACATCATATAAAATTCTTCCTTAAGGAAACCATTAAGGAATGCCGCTTTGACGTCCATTTGCCATATCTCATAATCATAGAATGCGGCAATCGCTAACATGATTCGGACGGACTTCAGCTTCGCTACCGGTGAGAAAGTCTCATCGTAGTTAACCCCTTGAACTTGTCGATAACCCTTAGCAACAAGCCGAGCTTTATAGATGGTCACATTACCATCCGCGTCTGTCTTCTTCTTAAAGATCCATTTATTTTCTATGGCTCGCCGCTCAATGGCAAGTCAGTCAAAGTCCATACTTCGTTTTCATACATGGATCCTATCTCGGATTTCATGGCTTCCAGCCATTTTTCGGAATCCGGGCCCGCCATCGCTTCTTCATAGTTCGAAGGTTCACCGTTGTCTAACAACATGATTTCCAAGACAGGGTTGCCGTACCACTCTGGTGCGGAACGTGTCCTTGTGGACCTACGCATTTCAGTAGGAGCTTGATCAGAAGTATCTTGATCATCATCATTAACTTCCTCTCTTGTCGGTGCAGGCACCTCAGGAACATTTTCTTGAGTTGCGCCATTTTCCGGTTCAAGAGGTAATACTTCATCAAGTTCTACTTTCCTCCCACTTACTTCTTTCGAGAGAAACTCTTTTTCTAGAAAGGACCCATTCTTGGCAACAAAGATCTTGCCTTCGGATCTGAGGTAGAAGGTATACCCAATAGTTTCTTTAGGGTATCCTATGAAGACGCATTTTTCCGATTTGGGTTCGAGCCTTTCAGGTTGAAGTTTCTTGACATAAGCATCGCATCCCCAAACTTTTAGAAACGACAGCTTAGGTTTCTTCCCAAACCATAATCCATACGGTGTCGTCTCAACGGATTTCGACGGAGCCCTATTTAAAGTGAATGCGGCAGTCTCTAAAGCATAGCCCCAAAAAGATAGCGGTAAATCGGTGAGAGACATCATAGATCGCACCATATCTAATAGAGTGTGATTACGACGTTCGGACACACCATTACGCTGAGGTGTTCCAGGCGGCATGAGTTGTGAAACTATTCCACATTTTCTTAAGTGTGTGCCAAACTCGTGACTCAAGTATTCTCCTCCACGATCTGATCGTAGGAACTTGATTTTCCTGTCACGTTGATTCTCAACCTCACTCTGAAATTCCTTGAACTTTTCAAAGGTTTCAGACTTGTGTTTCATTAAGTAGATATACCCATATCTACTCAAGTCATCAGTGAGGGTGAGAACATAACGATAGCCACCGCGAGCCTCAACACTCATTGGACCGCACACATCAGTATGTATGATTTCCAATAAGTTGGTTGCTCGCTCCATTGTTCCTGAGAACGGAGTCTTGGTCATTTTACCCATGAGGCATGGTTCGCACGTGTCAAATGATTCATAATCAAGAGACTCTAAAAGTCCATCAGCATGGAGCTTCTTCATGCGTTTGACACCTATGTGACCAAGGCGGCAGTGCCACAAGTATGTGGGACTATCATTATCAATCTTACATCTTTTGGTACTCACACTATGAACATGTGTAGCATTACGCTCGAGATTTATTAAGAATAAACCATTCACCATCGGAGCATGACCATAAAACATATCTCTCATATAAATAGAACAACCATTATTCTCGGATTTAAATGAGTAGCCATCTCGAATTAAACGAGATCCTGATACAATGTTCATGCTCAAACTTGGCACTAAATAACAATTATTGAGGTTTAAAACTAATCCCGTAGGTAAATGAAGAGGCAGCATGCCGACGGCGATCACATCGACCTTGGAACCATTCCCGACGCGCATCGTCACCTCGTCCTTCGCCAGTCTCCGCTTATTCCGCAGCTCCTGTTTTTGAGTTACAAATGTGAGCAACCGCACCGGTATCAAATACCCAGGAGCTACTACGAGTACTGGTAAGGTACACATCAATTACATGTATATCACATATACCTTTCGTTTTGCCGGCCTTCTTGTCCGCTAAGTATTTGGGGCAGTTCCGCTTCCAGTGACCACTTTCCTTGCAATAAAAGCACTCAGTCTCGGGCTTGGGTCCATTCTTTGGCTTCTTCCCGGCAGCTTGCTTGCTGGGTGCGGCAACTCCCTTGCCGTCCTTCTTGAAGGCTTTCTTACCCTTGCCCTTCTTGAACTTAGTGGTTTTATTCACCATCAACACTTGATGTTCCTTTTTGACTTCTACCTCTGCTGATTTCAGCATTGCAAATACTTCAGGAATGGTCTTTTCCATCCCCTGCATATTGAAGTTCATCACAAAGCTCTTGTAGCTTGGTGGAAGCGACTGAAGGATTCTGTCAATGACCGCGTCATCCGGGAGATTAACTCCCAGCTGAGTCAAGCGGTTATGTAACCCAGACATAGTGAGTATGTGCTCACTGACAGAACTGTTTTCCTCCATCTTACAGCTGAAGAACTTGTCGGAGACTTGATATCTCTCGACCCGGGCATGAGCTTGGAAAACCATTTTCAGCTCTTCGAACATCTCATATGCTCCGTGTCTCTCAAAACGCTTTTGGAGCCCCGGCTCTAAGCTGTAAAGCATGCCGCACTGAACGAGGGAGTAGTCATCGGTACGTGCCTGCCAAGCGTTCATAACGTCTTGTTCTGCAGGGAGAATAGGTGCGTCACCTAGTGGTGCTTGTAGGACATAATCTTTCTTGGCAGCTATGAGGATTATCCTCAGGTTCCGGACCCAGTCCGTGTAGTTGCTGCCATCGTCTTTCAGCTTGGTTTTCTCTAGGAACGCGTTGAAGTTGAGGACTACGTTGGCCATTTGATCTACAAGACATATTGTAAAGATTTTAGACTAAGTTCATGATAATTAAGTTCATCTAATCAAATTATTCAATGAACTCCCACTTAGATAGACATCCCTCCAGTTATCTAAGTATAACATGATCCGAGTTAACTAGGCCGTGTCCGATCATCACGTGAGACGGACTAGTCAACGTCGGTGAACATCTTCATGTTGATCGTATCTTCTATACGACTCATGCTCGACCTTTCGGTCTTCTGTGTTCCGAGGCCATGTCTGTACATGCTAGGCTCGTCAAGTCAACCTAAGTGTTTTGCATGTGTAAATCTGTCTTACACCCGTTGTATGTGAACGTTAGAATCTATCACACCCGATCATCACGTGGTGCTTCGAAACAACGAACTGTTGCAACGGTGCACAGTTAGGGGGAACACTTTCTTGAAATTATTATGAGGGATCATCTTATTTACTACCGTCGTTCTAAGTAAACAAGATGCAAAAACATGATAAACATCACATGCAATCAAATAATAAAAGTGACATGATATGGCCAATATCACATAGCTCCTTTGATCTCCATCTTGGGGCTCCATGATCATCTTCTCACCGGCATGACACCATGATCTCCATCATCATGATCTCCATCATTGTGTCTCCATGAAGTTGCTCGCCAACTATTACTTCTACTACTATGGCTAACGCGTTTAGCAATAAAGTAAAGTAATTTACATGGTGTTTCTCAATGACACGCAGGTCATACAAAATAAAGACAACTCCTATGGCTCTTGCCGGTTGTCATACTCATCGACATGCAAGTCGTGATTCCTATTACAATAGCATGAACATCTCATACATCACATATAGATCATTCATCACAACTTTGGACATATCATATCACAAAGCACTTGCTGCAAAAACAAGTTAGACGTCCTCTAATTGTTGTTGCAAGTTTTATGTGCCTGAAATAGGATTCTAGCAAGAACGTTTTCTTACCTACGTGAAAGCCACAACGTGATTTGTCAACTTCTATTTACCCTTCATAAGGACCCTTTTCATCGAATCCGCTCCAACTAAAGTGGGAGAGACAGACACCCGCCAGCCACCTTATGCAACTAGTGCATGTTAGTCGGTGGAACCGGTCTCACGTAAGCGTACGTGTAAGGTTGGTCCGGGCCGCTTCATCCCACAATACCGTTGAAGAAAGATAAGACTAGTAGCGGCAAGAAAGTTGACAACATCAACGCCCACAACAAATTGTGTTCTACTCGTGCAAGAGAACTACGCATAGACCTAGCTCATGATGCCACTGTTGGCGAACGTTGCAGAAAACAAAAAATTTCCTACGGTTTCACCAAGATCCATCTAGGAGTTCATCTAGCAAAGAGTGATTGGATTGCATCTACATACCTTTGTAGATCACGCGCGGAAGCGTTCAAAGAACGGGGATGAGGAAGGCGTACTCGACGTGATCCAAATCACCGGAGATCCTAGCGCCGAACGGACGGCACCTCCGCGTTCAACACACGTACGGTTAGCGTAACGTCTCCTTCTTGATCCAGCAATGGGGGAGGAGAGGTTGAGGAAGATGGCTCCAGCAGCAGCACGACGGCGTGGTGGTGATGGAGCTGCAGTACTCCGGCAGGGCTTTGCCAAGCACTATGGAGGAGGAGGGGGTGTTGGAGAGGGAGAGGGAGGCACCAAAGGCAAGGGTGAGAGGTCCTCCCTTCCCCCCACTATATATAGGGGGTCCAAGGGGGGGCGCGGGCCCTAGGAGATGCAATCTCCTAGGGGGGCGGCGGCCAAGGGAGGAATCCCTCCTCCCCAAGGCACCTAGGAGGTGCCTTCCCCTTCTAGGACTCTTCCTTTAGGGTTTCCCCCACCCTAGGCGCATGGGCCCTAGGGGGAAGTGGCGCCCCAGCCCACTTTGGTCTGGATCCCTTCCCACTTCAGCCCATGGGGCCCTCCGGGATAGGTGGCCCCACCCGGTGGACCCACGGGACCCTTCCGATGGTCCCGGTACAATACCGGTGACCCCGAAACTTATCCCGATGGCCGAAATAGCACTTCCTATATATAATTATTTACCTCCGGACCATTCCGGAACTCCTCATGACGTCCGTGATCTCATCCGGGACTCCAAACAACATTAGGGTTACTGCATATACATATCCCTACAACCCTAGCGTCACCGAACCTTAAGTGTGTAGACCCTACGGGTTCGGGAGACATGTAGACATGACCGAGATCGCTCTCTGGTCAATAACCAACAGCGGGATCTGGATACCCATGTTGGCTCCCACATGCTCCTCGATGATCTCATCGGATGAACCACTATGTCGAGGATTCAAGCAACCCCGTATACAATTCCGTTCGTCAATCGGTATGTTACTTGCCCGAGATTCGATCGTCCGTATCCCAATACCTCGTTCAATCTCGTTACCGGCAAGTCACTTTACTCGTACCGTAATGCATGATCCCGTGACCAGACACTTGGTCACTTTGAGCTCATTATGATGATGCATTACCGAGTGGGCCCAGTGATACCTCTCCGTCATACGGAGTAACAAATCCCAGTCTTGATCCGTGTCAACCCAACAGACACTTTCGGAGATACCCGTAGTATACCTTTATAGTCACCTAGTTACGTTGTGACGTTTGGCACACCCAAAGCACTCCTACGGTATCCGGGAGTTACACGATCTCATGGTCTAAGGAAAAGATACTTGACATTGGAAAACTCTAGCAAACGAACTATACGATCTTATGCTATGTTTAGGATTGGGTCTTGTCCATCACATCATTCTCCTAATGATGTGATCTCGTTATCAATGACATCCAGTGTCCATAGTCAGGAAACCATGACTATCTGTTGATCAACGAGCTAGTCAACTAGAGGCTTACTAGGGACATGTTGGTGTCTTTTATTCACACATGTATTACGATTTCCGGATAACATAATTATAGCATGAATAAAGACAATTATCATGAACAAGGAAATATAATAAAAATGCTTTTATTATTGCCTCTAGGGCATATTTCCAACAGCCGGAGCATACGGAGCGGCTGCGGCTGTCTTCTTTCCCTGCTTACGAGGCGGAGGAGAAGGACTATGACGTGCCAGAGCAGCCGGAGCGGCGACGGGTCTCTTCCGCCCTTGCTAACAAGGCGGAGAAGGAGGAGGCTGGCTGCTCGGGCGCGTCGGCGCAGGCTGGGAAGGAGGCGGAGTGCCGACACGCGCCGGAGAAGGGGGCTGAGTTCCCTGATCACTCGCCGGAGGAAGAGGCGGAGGAGGAGGCGGAGTGCCCTGACTCGCCAGAGGAGGAGGAGGCGGAGGCGTCCAGTTCGGAAGGTTGATGAGCTCCTTCCTCCATAGGCATGGAGTCAACAGACAAGAACCTAGCCGAGTCTCCCCTTCACCCGTAGGGTGGTCAAGCTCGAGGTCCTCAAATCCGTCTGTTATTTCATCCACCATCACCCTAGCATATCCTTCTGGAATCGAACGGCAGTGAAAAGTTGCGACAGGTTCAGGAGGTGCAACAGAGCCAATAGCCGCCTTGACTTTAAATTTCATCCATTGTGTCATAAGGTGGCAATTTTGAGACTCCGTGATGAAGTCCACGGGGTAGCTAGCAGGAGCCATGAAGACAGGCTCCAGCTGAAGCAGCTCGGTGGAAGCCACGCTGCTTCTCTGCTGATATGGCGGGGTAGCTTCGGGGGAAGCTTCGGCAGGTCGATTGCTGTGATCTGCTTCTCGTTGCTCTATCGCTTGTACCCTTGCGTGCAGCGCCTGAATTTGGGTCTGCTCCACTTTCTTCCTCCTCTCCTGGCATTTGTAACCGCATGCGTCTGGAAACCCAACCTTCCACGAAACGGAGCCTAGCGTGCCTCGTGTCCGTCCAGGGTGCTCAGGATTCCCGAGGGCCATTGTGAGCTCGTCGTTCTCTTTGTCTGGAACAAATGTCCCTTGTTGCGCTGCATCGATATACTGCCGAAGCTTCGTGACGGGTATTCGCAGTTGCTCCTTCGTCCAACGGCACTTCCCTGATACAGGGTCCAAGGTTCCACCAACCCCGAAGAACCAAGTCCGGCAACGGTCTAGCCAGTTCAATGTCTCTAGTTCGACCCCTTTATCAAGCAGGTCATTCTCAGCCTTGGCCCACAACGGCCGGGCTATGAGGTAGCCACCTAACCCCGTGCGATGGTGAAGCTTCTTCTTCGCATCATTTTTCTTGTTTGTCGCTGACATCTTCTTACTCTTGTCCGATGTCTTGTGGGCCACAAAGGCGTCCCACTGATCTCTGATCTTCTCATACCGGCCAATGAATTCTGGTGTCCCTTGTTTGTCGACAAACGTTGTTTTCAGCTCATTCTTCCACCTCCTGAATAGTTCTGCCATCTTCTTAAGAGCATGAGACTTGATCAATTGCTCTATAACTGGCTTCTCCAAATCCTCCTCTGGAAGTAGGGTGAAATTTTCCTTCAGCGTGGTCCAAAGATCATTTTTCTGCATATCATTGACATAAGACACCGCAGGGTCATCTTTAGCCGGCTTATACCATTGCTGGATGCTGATCGGGATCTTGTCCCTAACAAGAACCCCGCACTGAGTAGCAAATACTTCCTTTGTCCGGATGGGTTCAATCGGTCGGCCACCGCGCGTGGTTGCTGTGATCTCAAACCTTTCATCCGAGCGCAACTTTTTCTTCGGGCCTCTTCTCTTTACCGAAGTTGTGCTCGATCCGGAGGGCTAGAAAAAGGAAGAAAGACGAGAGTTATTAATTAATATGTGTACATACCAAAAACAATTAATGCATCAATTAGCTATAGTCAGCACATGCTTAATTAATATATATACCTGGCCGGACTCCGTTCGGTCGCTGGAGCCGTCATCATGGTGTCCTTCTTCCACCAGCATTCGGTCACCGGAGCCGTCATCAAGGTGTCCTTCTTCCACCGGCATTCGGTCACCGGAGCCATCATAATCATGTCCTTCCTCCTCCATTGTTCGATCACCGTAGCCTGCTTCTTCACCCTGTCCTTCCAGACCATCGGTTTCATTGAGAAACGACATGACATCATCACTTCCGGCTGCGATTATGTCCCCCAACACTGCTTCTGTTGCTTCGTCTCGGGGGTGCTCCATAATTTATGCAAATATTTACAACATGGCAATTACTATTCAAACATGACAGATGGATATACTAGTAGCAAACATAGAACTAGCTAGCTAATCACAATAAGGAATCATATTAGTTCCCTCGACGCGTCTCTAGGGTTTGGGGTGGCCTCGGCAACGCTTCAAGGGTTTGGGGTGGCCTCGACGACAACACTCTTTTAACTTGGTAAATTTGGGTGGCCTCAAGAGTTTGTCAGGTAGGGGTACGGCGGGAGGGGGTAGGAGACCGACAGCGTTTTTTTCTAGGGTTTGGGTGTCCTCGAGAGTTTTGGTTGAGCGAGAGGGCTGGGGGTAAGAAATAAAATGAGGAGAAGATCGAAAAAAAAGAGGAGAAGAAGAAAGGAATAGAGGAGAAGAAGAAAAAATAGAAAAAATTTCTATTTTTTCTTCTTCTCCTCTATTCCTTTCTTCTTCTCCTCTTTTTTTTCCTTTTTTCCTCTTCTTATTTATTTCTCCTCTTCTTCTCCTTTTTCTTTTCCTTCTTCCTAAACTAAACATAAACTAAAATAATCCTAAAACTAAACGAAGTTATCGGGACGGGGTATATCGACAACGACATACCCGATAAAAAATAAGAAGACGAAGAAGAAATAAAAAGAGGAGAAGAAGAAAGGAATAGAGGAGAAGATTGAAGAAGAAAAAAGAAGAAGAAAAAAGAGGAGAAGAAGAAAGGAATAGAGGAGAAGATTGAAGAAGAAAGAAGAAGAAATAAAAAGAGGAGAAGAAGAAAAAAGAGAAAATATTTCTATTTTCTCTTCTCCTCCTCTTCTTTTTCTTCTTTTTTCCTCTTCTTATTTATTTCTCCTCTTCTTCCTCTCCTCTTCTTATCCTTTCTTCCTCTTATTATTTTCCTTTTTCCTCTCATTCTTTTTCTTCTTCTTCCTTTCCTAGCTAGATATATAAAACTTTTCTAAAAATGTAACTTTTGCATATATAAAACTTTTTCTTCTTCTTCCTTCTTCCTTCTCTTCCTTCTTCCTAAATATATAAAACTTTTCTAAAAATGAAACTAACCTAAAATTAATGTACTAAATCAGAGAACATATATAGATAAAACTTTTCTAAAAATCTAACTTTTGCATATATGTATACTTTAAAACATCATTACAATTGAAAAAATACATACATACATACAAAAAACATGTAAAAAATACATACATACATATATGAACATACATAAAAAATACATACATACATATATGAAAATCTAAAATCATGTAAAAACATGTAAAAAAAATAGCATGTATAACTAAAAAAATAGCACGGCGGCGGCGGGGCCGGCAGAGGCGCGGTGCTCACAGAGGGATGAGCACGTGGCGGGCGGCGTCGGGGCGAGCAGGGGCGCGGCGAAGGCGTCGGGGCAGGAGCGGCGTGTGGCGGGGCAGGGACGGCGTGCGTCGGGGCAGGGAAGGTGCGCGGCGAGGGCGCGGGCGACGGCGATGGCGACGTCGGGGGCGTCGGGCGGCGTTGGGGCAGCCTGGAGGCATCGATGTGCTCGGTGTCGTCGGGGGCAACTGTGGTGATGAACTCTGCAAAATTGCTAAGTGCTACTTATATACCAGGAGCATTGGTCCCGGTTCATGGCACCAATCAGGACCAATGCCCCCTTTAGTCCTGGTTGGTGCCACCAACCGGGACCAAAGGCCTTGTGGTGCCCGCATCACGGCCGAAAGTTGAGTCCCACCTCGCTAGTTGAGAGAGCTCGAGAGTGGTTTATAAGCGCTGCTGCGCCAACCCTCTCAAGCTCCTCTCAACTGCAGGCTTTCGGGCCTAATTTGTCACGATGTGCTTGTGGGCCTACTGGGCCTCCCGCGGGCCTGAATCCTGGCCCATGATTGGGTTTCTAGTCGTATTCAGGCCGTGGTGGCCCAGTAGGTGGCACTTTATTTATTTATTTTTTCTTGCTTTATTTATTTTATTTTGTTTCTACTTACAATAAAAAACTTATTGTTGCTATTTTTATTTATTTTATTAAAGTTTATTTATTTTACTTTTATAAAGTTTATTTTGTTTCTACTTCTTTATTTTATTTTGTTTCTACGACACCTATGGGGTCACTAAGATCCCTTCTACGGTTGGCGAGCGCGAGGTTGTGCAAAGAGCGGGTCTGACAGGAAGCACACGGATCGTTTACCCAGGTTCGGGCCGCGAAAATGCGTAATACCCTAGTCATGCCTTGGTGGATGTATTTGAGTGTGTTTTTGTGTTCGTGAGCTAGCTACGGGGTGCAACTTGCCAAAAAGAGCCGAATCCCCCTCCTGGTCGCCCCGGGCCTCCTTTTATAGGGAAAAAGGGGTTGCCACAGTGGCACACAGGAGGTGGAAAGGTCTACAGTCGACAAGCCTATCCTCTAGGACCGTCGGACAAACACATTTAATGCGCTGCCGACGTGCCCTCCTCGCTTTATCAGGGACGCCAGGGAAGCACGTCCCAGTTGTCACCACTTCGCCTGGCCTCGACATGTGTCCGAGCTGATGAGGCATCGTGACGCCATGTTGGCTGGCTGCTGGGCTAGTGCGGTGATGGAGCCTTCATGAAGGGTCACATGCCGCCACGCAGGTGCTTGCTGGGTCGGTGTAGAGGCCGCCCGTCGCCACACAGGTGTCTACCCAGCTGGTTGAGCTAGCAGCTACTTGGGGACGGTGGTGGAGTCTTGGCTGGCACGGGCCTGGTTGTGGCCCTGCTGATGCTCTCGGCAAGGGTCTTGCCGGGGGCCCCAGCAAGGGTATTGCCGTGGCATTCTAGTCATCCCCGACAAGGGTCTTGCCGGGGTCTTGTGGATTTCCTCAGCTAGGATTTCGCCGAGGGTCGCCGTCTTCTGGTCCTCATCCGATCTCATATGTTTACGATCTTGACGAAGATTTGCATGCCACCACAGAGGCGCCTCCCGAGCCTTGGTTCCAACATAGTTGGTTAGGTTGGAGCCTGTGGGCTCAAGGGTGGCTCACCCCGCTGGCATCGGGTAAGTTGCCCAGCAAGGTTCTTGCCGGGGCTGCCTCGGCAAGGATCTTGCCGAGGGAGTCCACCTAGCCCTCTTGCTTCCCTGCGCTTCTGGTCTTGGCGTTGCCTTGGTTGCCTCGTGTTTTGGCTTCCCTCCGGCTTCCCCCCTCTGCCCTGCTAAGTGTGGCCGTGGTGCACGGCTCCGACTGCCCATTCACAAGTAAAGGGGTCAAAAGAAGAGCCCCTACTTTTGTACACCGACAGGAGCCCCCGGGCCTGGGCCACACATAAGCGCACCACATTGTTGGGCTAGGCCTAGAACGGTGAACGGGCAGGTGGGGCGGATTCTACCGCAGTAACTCCTCGCCCGCTGCGCTTCCCCACGACCTGCGTTGAACGCACGATGTGGAGGGTCGTGCGTGACGTGGGGGTCATGCGTGGGGCGGTTCCCACACGCACGCGTCACATCATGGTAAAGAGGCGGCCCGCACCTTCCCCGTAAAAAGAGGAAGGCGCAGAGGCGCAACTCATTTAGTTGGGCGGACTTGGGTCGTGGCCTTCAAGGCGTCAGTCCCCCACGATCACGGGGTGGGGAACGGTCGTCCCACCCATCCCCTCGATTCTGCCCGCTCGCCACGTGTCCCCCATGTAGGTGGCAGGCGGTGGAGGCGGGAAACCGGGCCGTCGCTGATTGGGGCAGCGGGTCGGTTCTGATTCCCCGCGCCTCCGGTGGCTGGATTGGTTGAGTGGGGCGGCCGAGCCTCGACCCCGCCCCTTTATAAGGAGGGGGAGGGGGATGTCATCCCACATTCTCTCAGCATCCATCTTCTTCCACCTCCACTCCTTTCTTCCACCTGTCATGGCGAGAGGGGGTGTTGGCCCTTCGATGGTGGCGGCAAGGGTTGCTGCTCGACAACGCGTCCCTCCTTCCCAAGAGCTCGTGGCGGCGGAGCCAGCCACAAGAGGAAGGGGGAGGGGGCGAGGCCGAGGTCGCTGTGACACTCGGGGGATAGGGGGACGGGGCGGCGCAACGGCCTTGCCTCCGCCATTGATGCTTCCCTCGATGGAGGGTTACGTCGGGGACCAGCCCCGCGAGTTCTTCATCGGGCTGCACCGGCCACCGCGTCGCCGCCTCCATCTCCCTACTCCATTTGCTTGGGAGATGGAGCTCGATCCACCCCAGACCCTCAGGTTGCACATGAGGGGCCGCGGGAATGGTGGCACGTGGGTCGATGTCGACTTCCCCGCTCCTCACGTCATGTACCTCCGCCGCGAATGGAAGATGTTCACCCACATCCACAGCCTGACGGCGGGGCTCGTCCTTTACTTCAAGTTAAAGGAGGGCAGCCTGCTCTCTGTCAAGGTCTTTGGAGACCTTGGACGCCTAAAGTGCTGCGTGGAGAGTTCCTCTGATGATGAAGATTCCTCTTCAAGCGGGAGCGACGAGGAGGGTAGCGACAGCGACGACCAGAGCGCCGAGCAAGATCACATCACCCTCGTCTCCGACTGATCGCGTCGCCCCGCCCTATGTCGGGTGGCCCACCGAGGGCCTTCCTCATCAAGCTCTCCATCGGGGCGCTCCCCGTCGTCTTCGTGGGCGGCTGGTGTAGGAGGGCCGGAGAAGGTGAAGAAGGCGGGTGGCGGCCGTCAAGTCAGAGTACGCGGGCACCGACGCCTTCATCGCGTATTGCCGGCCCGCTGCCTCATCTTTCAGTTCCCTCCTGGCACCGGGACGTTCTCTTGTTGCCTTCTACTCCTCGCACCTCGCCTAGGCAGTCTTTTCGCCTCCTACCATCTTGTTCCACCTTCCAAAGATGTCGGTGGGAACGACACCTATGGGGTCACTAGGATCCCTTCTACGGTTGGTGAGCACGAGGTTGTGCAATGAGCGGGTTTGACAGGAAGCACACGGATCCTTTACCCAGGTTCGGGCCGCGAAGATGTGTAATACCCTAGTCCTGCCTTGGTGGATGTATTTGAGTGTGTTCTTGTGTTCTTGAGCTAGCTACGGGGTGCAACTTGCCCAAAAGAGCCAAATCCCCCTCCTGGTCGCCCCGGGCCTCCTTTTATAGGGAAAAATGGGTTGCCGCAGTGGCACACAGGAGGTGGAAAGGTCTATAGTCGACAAGCCTATCCTCTAGGACCGTCGGACAAACGCATTTAATGCGCTACTGACGTGCCCTCCTGTAACGCCCCGAGACCGATGTGCCAGGTGTCGTCCAGTTATTCGCTGTTGTTGCCTTGTCATTGCTTGCGTGTCATGCATTGCATATCATGTCATCATATGCATTTCATTTGCATACATGTTCGTCTCATGCATCTGAGCATTTTCCCCGTTGTCCGTTTTGCATTCCGGCGCTCCAATGTCATCCGGTGTCCCTTTCTACCTCTTTTCGTGTGCGGGTGTTAAACATTCTCGGATTGGACCAAGACTTGTCATGCGGCCTTGGTTTACTTCCGGTAGACCGCCTGCCAAGTTTCGTGCCATTTGGACTTCGTTTGATACTCCAACGGTTAACCAAAGGACCGAAAAGGCCTCATGTGTGTTGCAGCCCAACACCCCTCCAAAGTGGCCCAAAACCCACCTAAAGCCCCTCCATCATCTCAGTCGTTCAATCACGATCGCGTGGCCGAAAACCTCACCTCATTTGGACTCTCCTAGCTCCCTCTACCTATAAATATGTGTCCCTCCCGGAATTTTCACGCAGATGAAACCCTAACCTCCTCCCTGCGCACCGCCGGACATGTCCGCTGCGCCCTCCACCTCACTCCGGCTAATGAGGGCCTGCCACGTCACCTGCCGCCACCTCCCGCGCCAATCGCAACGCGCCACCTCAGCGCCCGCACCGCCCACTTCGCCACGGCCCGCGGAGCCCATCCGGGGCCCGCGTGGGCCCATCTCGCCGCCGCCGTCGCCCCGCGGGTGCCCGCGCCTGCAACCTCGCCGGCTCTCTCCTTCGCCGCGCTTGCCCGCCGTCTTCGCGCCGTCGCCGGCGACCAACTCCGGCGACCGGAGCAAGCCGCCATTCGTCCGCCCTCTGCCTCGGCTATCTTAGCCGAGCCGCCCGCATGCCTTTCCCGCCACCCACGCTCGCCGTCTTCCCCATCGCCAGCGCGCGCCGCCGCCACCGCGAGCTCCGGCCACCGTCCGCCGTACCCCGCCGTCGTCCGAGCTCGCCGGCTCCCAGGACTTCGCCGCCTTCGTCGCCACTCCGCCCACATCGCCACCCGCCACGGCCGTGCCCCGGAGCCGCCCTCCTCGACCTCTGCCGCCCCACGCCTCTCGCAGAGCTCCTCCTTGCCAGCGCATCGCTCCGGCCAACTCCGGCCGGCGTCTTCCTCCACTCTGGCGAGATCCCGGAGGGTGGATCAGATCCACCACACCCTCCATCCAAATGGCCTCCGTCCAGATCCAGATCCCTCCGTCCCGCACCGCTTCGTCCTGGGTTGACTTTCCCCGAGAGGTCCAAATTTCACTAAGTCCCCCAGATTTCAGTAATTTTTGGGCATTTTTATCGCATCATAACTCTGCATCCGTGGCTCCGATTCGTGCGTGTAGCATATCAAAATGTTCGTATCGACGAGTACATCATTTCATCTCATTGCATCATTTTTATTTGAGCTCATCTTGATGCCCGAAATGCTGTTGGAAGAGGGCTATGTGATGATTATGTCAGATCTATTTCAGCAAATGGCCTTTTGTCATTTTTGCCATGATTAATGTGTGCATGCTATGATCCTGAGCTCTACATGTGTTTTGTAGAATGCCATGCCATATTTATAGGGGTGTATGCCATGTATTTTTATGATCCTTGTGGTGACTAGCACAAGCATGCAAAGTAGCTTACTCAATGATGCTAATTTCAGGGACTTAGAATTTCACCAAGTCCTTGACCTGTCTTTATTTTTATGCCATATGTTCATGTTGTTTCCTAGTGATCCGTGCCTCTTTTGCGGATAATCAGTAAGGATGTTTTGTTAATATTGTGGTGCTCTATCCATCCATGTCTTTGTTTGCAATTATGGAGCACCCTAGCTTGAGTCAATCGAGCTCTACTTTTGCTATAAAATGTTCCTGGCAGATTGTTAACTTGATTAGCGATATTGCCGAGGTTGTTTCTATTGATCCGTGCATCCTATGTTGTTGTTCTCGCCATGTCTAGCTTTTGTGCCATGTCTTCTGGATGGGTGTATACTTAGTTTGTCATGCCATGCTCTGTAGTGAGTGCATCGAGCTCGTAAACATGCCTACTTGTTAATCTGTTTTGCACGTAAATGTCGTTTGTGGATGTTGCGAACATCTGACATCGAGCTCGTAAACGTCGTCTGTGGATGTTGCGAACATCTAACATACACTTTTTGATAACTACGTGATAGTTCAGTTAAACGGTTTAGAGTTGAGGCACCAAAGACGTTTTTCGAAACGTCGCGAAACATATGAGATGTTTCGAGGGCTGAAATTGGGATTTCAGGCTCGTGCCCACGTCAAGAGGTATAAGACCTCCGACGATTTTCTTAGCCCACAAACTAAGGGAGAAAAGCTCAATTGTTGAGCTTGTGCTCAGATTGTCTGAGTACAACAATCATTTGAATCGAGTGGGAGTTGATCTTCCAGATGAGATAGTGATGTTTCTCCAAAGTCATTACCACCAAGCTGCTAGAGCTTCGTGATGAACTATAATATATCAGGGACATATATGATGATCCTTGAGATATTCGCGATGTTTGTAGAAATCAAGAAGGAGCATCAATTGTTGATGGTTGGTGAAACCACTAGTTTCAAGAAGGGCAAGGGCAAGAAAGGGATACTTCATGGAACAACAAATCAGGATTTGTTCTAGTGAAGAAACCCAAAGTTGAACCCAAGCCCGAGACTAAGTGCTTCTGTAATAAAGGGAACAGCCACTGGAGCAGAATTACCCTAGATACTTGGTAGATGAGAAGGCTGGCAAAGTCGATAGAAGTATATTGGATATACATTGTGTTAATGTGTACTTTACTAGTACTCCTAGTAGCACCAGGGTATTAGATACCGGTTCGGTTGCTAAGTGTTAGTAACTCGAAATAAAAGCTACAGAATAAACGGAGACTAGCTAAAGGTGAGATGACGATATGTGTTGGAAGTATTTCCAAGGTTGATCAAATATCGTACGCTCCCTCTACCATCGAGATTGGTATTTGCGTTGAGCATAGACATGATTGGATTATGTCTACCGCAATACGGTTATTCATTTAAGGAGAATAATGGTTACTCTGTTTATTTGAATAATACCTTCAATGGTCTTACACCTAAAATGAATGGTTTATTGAATCTCGATCGTAGTGATACACATGTTCATGCCAAAAGATAGTAATGATAGTACCACCTACTTGTGGCACTGCCACGTAAGTCATATCGGTATAAAACGCATGAAGAAGCTCCATGTTGATGGATCTTTGGGCTCACTCATTTTTGAAAAGTTTGAGACATGCGAACCATGTCTATTGGTGTATATGCATGAAGAAACTCCATGCAAATGGACCGTTTGGACTCACTTGATTTTGAATCACTTGAGACATGCAAATCATACCACATGGGCAAGATGACTGAAAGCCTCGTTTTCAGTAAAATGGAACTAGAAAGCAACTTGTTGGAAGTAATACATTTTGATGTGTGCAATCGAATGAGTGCTGAGGCATGTGGTGGATATCGTTATGTTCCTACTTCACAGATGATTTGAGTAGATGTTGAGTATATTTACTTGATGAATCACGAGTCTGAATTATTGAAAGGTTCAAGTAATTTCAGGGTGAAGTTGAAAGATCGTCGTGACAAGAGGATAAAATATCTATGATATGATCATAGAGATGAATATCTGAATTACGAGTTTGGCATAGAATTAAGACATTGTGGAAATTGTTTCACAACTAATACAGCCTGGAACACCATAGTGTGATGGTGTGTCCGAACATCATAACTGCACCCTATTGGATATGATGCATACCATGATGTCTCTTATCGAATTACCACGATAGTTTATGGGTTAGGCATTAGAGACAACCACATTCACTTTAAATAGGGCACCACGTAATTCCGATGAGATGACACTGTATGAACTATGGTTTAGAGAAACCTAAGCTGTCATTTCTTAAAGGTTTGGGGCTGCAACGCTTATGTGAAAAAGTTTTAGGCTGATAAGCTCGAACCCAAAGCGGATAAATGCATCTTCATAGGACACCCAAAACAGTTGGGTATACCTCCTGTCTCAGATCCGAAAACAATAAGGGATTGTTTCTAGAATCGGGTCCTTTCTCGAGGAAAAGTTTCTCTCGAAAGAATTGAGTGGGAGGATGGTGGAGACTTGATGAGGTTATTGAACCGTCTCTTCAACTAGTGTGTGGCAGGGCACAGGGAGTTGTTCCTGTGGCACCTACACCAATTGAAGTGGAAGCTTATGATAGTGATCATGAAACTTCAGATCAAGTCACTACCAAACCTCGTGGGATGACAAGGATGCGTACTACTTCAGAGTGGTACGTAATCATGTCTTGGAAGTCATGTTGCTAGAAAACAATGAACCTACGAGCTATGAAGCGATGGTGGGCCCGGATTCCGATAAATGGCTCGAGGCCATAAAATCCGAGAGAGGATCCATGTATGGAAACAAAGTGTAGACTTTGACAGAACAGCTCGATGGTCGTGAGGCTGTTGAGTACAGATGGATTTTAAAAGGAAGACGGACAATGATGGTAGATGTCACCATTAAGAAAGCTCGACTTGTCGTTAAGATGTTTTCCGACAAGTTCAAGGAGTTGACTACGATGAGACTTTCTCACTCGTAGCGATGCTAAGAGTCTGTTGGAATTATATTAGCGATTACTGCATTATTTATGAAATCTTGCAGATAGGATGTCAAAACATTGTTTCCTCGACGTTTTTTTTGAGGAAAGGTTGTATGTGATACAAACCGGAAGGTTTTGTCAATCCTGAAAGATGCTAATAAGTATGCAAAGCTCCAGCAATCCTTCTAAGGACTGGAGTAAGCATCTCGGAGTTGGAATGTATGCTTTGATGAGATGATCAAAGATTTTGGGTGTATACAAAGTTTATGAGAAACTTGTATTTCCAAAGAAGTGAGTGGGAGCACTATAGAATTTATGATAAGTATATGTTGACATATTGTTGATCAGAAATGATGTAGAATTTCTGGAAAGCATATAGGGTTATTTGGAAAGTGTTTTTCAATGGAAAGCCTGGATTAAGCTACTTGAACATTGAGCATCAAGATCTATAAGGATAGATCAAAACGCTTAATGGTACTTTCAAATGAGCACATACCTTGACATGATCTTGAAGGTGTTCAAGATGGATCAGTCAAAGAAGGAGTTCTTGCCTGAGTTGTAAGGTATGAAGTTAAGACTTAAAGCTCGACCACGGCAGAAGAAAGAGAAAGGACGAATGTCGTCCCCTATGCTTTTGTCATAGGCTCTATACGGTATGCCATGCTGAGTACCGCACCTGATGTGTGCCTTGCCACATATCTGGCAAGAGGGTACAAAGGTAATCTAGGAGTAGATCACCAGATAACGGTCTAAATTATCCTTAGAGGAATAAGGATATATTTCTCGGTTATGGAGGTGATAAAAGAGTTCGTCGTAAAGGGTTACGCCGATGCAAACTTTGACACTAATCCAGATTATTCTGAGTAGTAAACTGGATTCGTATAGTAGAACAGTTATTTGGAATAGCTCCAAATAGAACGTGGTAGCTGCATCTACAAGATGACATAGAGATTTGCGAAGTACATACGGATCTGAAAGATTCAGACCCGTTGACTATAACATTTCTCACAAGCATAACATGATCAAATCCAGAACTCATCGAGTGTTAATCACATGGTAATGTGAACTAGATTATTGACTCTAGTAAACTCTTTGGGTGTTAGTTACATAGGGATGTGACCTTGAGTGTTAGTCACATAGCGATGTGAACTGGATTATTGACTCTAGTGCAAGTGGGAGACTGTTGGAAATATGCCCTAGAGGCAATAATAAATTGATTATTATTATATTTCCTTGTTCATGATAATCGTTTATTATCCATGCTAGAATTGTATTGATAGGAAACTCAGATACATGTGTGGATACATAGACAACACCATGTCCCTAGTAAGCCTCTAGTTGACTAGCTCGTTGATCAATAGATGGTTATGGTTTCCTGACCATGGACATTGGATGTCATTGATAACGGGATCACATCATTAGAAGAATGATGTGATGGACAAGACCCAATCCTAAGCCTAGCACAAGATCATGTAGTTCGTATGATAAAGCTTTTCTAATGTCAAGTATCATTTCCTTAGACCATGAGATTGTGCAACTCCCGGATACCGTAGGAGTGCTTTGGGTGTGCCAGACGTCACAACGTAACTGGGTGGCTATAAAGGTACACTACAGGTATCTCCGAAAGTGTCCGTTGGGTTGGCACGAATCGAGACTGGGATTTGTCACTCCGTGTAAACGGAGAGGTATCTCTGGGCCCACTCGGTAGGACATCATCATAATGTGCACAATGTGATCAAGGAGTTGATCACGGGATGATGTGTTACGGAACGAGTAAAGAGACTTGCCGGTAACGAGATTGAACAAGGTATCGGGATACCGATGATCGAATCTCGGGCAAGTATCGTACCGATAGACAAAGGGAATTGTATACGGGATTGATTAAGTCCTTGACATCGTGGTTCATCCGATGAGATCATCGTGGAACATGTGGGAGCCAACATGGGTATCTAGATCCCGCTGTTGGTTATTGACCGGAGAGTCATCTCGGTCATGTCTGCATGTCTCCCGAACCCGTAGGGTCTACACACTTAAGGTTCGGTGACGCTAGGGTTATAGAGATATTAGTATGCGGTAACCCGAAAGTTGTTCGGAGTCCCGGATGAGATCCCGGACGTCACGAGGAGTTCTGGAATGGTCCGGAGGTAAAGAATTATATATAGGAAGTGCTATTTCGGCCATCGGGACAAGTTTCGGGGTCACCGGTATTGTACCGGGACCACCGGAAGGGTCCCGGGGGTCCACCGGGTGGGGCCACCTGCCCCGGGGGCCACATGGGCTGTAGGGGGTGCGTCTTGGCCTATATGGGCCAAGGGCACCAGTCCCAAGAGGCCCATGCGCCAAGAGAAGAGGGAAAGGAAGAGTCCTAAAGGGGGAAGGCACCTCCGAGGTGCCTTGGGGAGGAGGGACTCCTCCCTGGCCGCACCCTTCCTTGGAGGAAGGGCCAAGGCTGCGCCCCCCCTCTCCCTTGGCCCTATATATAGTGGGGGGAAGGGAGGGCAACCACACCTAAGCCCTGGCGCCTCCCTCTCCCTGCCATGACACATCTCCCTCCTCCCGCAGCGCTTGGTGAAGCCCTGTTGGAATCCCGCTACTTCCACCACCACATCGTCGTGCTGCTGGATCTCCATCAACCTCTCCTCCCCCCTTGCTGGATCAAGAAGGAGGAGACGTCGCTGCTCCGTACGTGTGTTGAACGCGGAGGTGCCGTCCGTTCGGCGCTAGGATCATCGGTGATTTGGATCACGATGAGTACGACTCCATCAACCCCGTTCTCTTGAACGCTTCCGCGCGCGATCTACAAGGGTATGTAGATCCACTCCTCCCTCGTTGCTAGATGACTCCATAGATTGATCTTGGTGACACGTAGGAAAATTTTGAATTTCTGCTACGTTCCCCAACATGGTCATGTATATCTTGGCCAACTTGGCACTTGTATAGGTGGTTTTCACTGGGATAAAGTGAGCTACTTTGTCAAGCGGTCAACTACTACCCATATAGAATCATATCCCGATTTGGTCCTGGGCAATCTGGTGATGAAATCCATGCCAAGCTTATCCCACTTCCATTCGGGTATCGGCATAGGTTGTAACAATCCGGCTGGCTTTTGATGTTCTGCCTTCACTCTCTGACATACATCACACACGGCTACATACTCGGCAATATCCTTCTTCATACCAGTCCACCAGAAACGCTCCTTTAAATCCACATACATCTTGGTGTTTCTAGGGTGAATCGAGTACGATGAGTCATGAGCCTCCTGAAGTATTAACTTCCTGATCTCCGTGTTATTGGGCACATAAACACGGTCCTCAAACCACAAGGTGTCGTGTTCATCCTCACAAAACCTTTGGCCTTTCCTTTGCTCATTCTCTCTTTTATCTTGGCGATCTCTTTGTCATCCTTCTGAGCTTCTCGAATCTTTCCTAAGAATGTAGATTGAACCTCCATTGTTGCAACAAAACCTCCAGGGACAATCTCCAATCGAAGTTCCCTGAGATCCTCCGCCAACTCCTTTGGCAATCCTGCGCTTATGAGTGTGTTTGGCATAACTCTTCCGGCTCAAAGTGTTTGCTACGACGTTGGCCTTGCTTGGATGATAGTGAAGCTTCATATCATAATCCTTTATAAGCTCCAACCATCTCCTCTGCCTAAGGTTCAGATCCTTCTGGGTGAAAATGTACTTCAAACTCTTATGGTCAGTGTATACATCGCAATGGTTTCCAATAAGATAATGTCTCCAAGTCTTCAACGCATGCACTACGGCAGCAAACTCCAAGTCATGTGTGGCATAATTTAACTCATGCGGTTTCAGTTGTCGCGAGGCATACGAAACAACTCTTCTGTCCTGCATCAGTACTCCTCCAAGTCCTAAGCGAGAGGCGTCGCAATACACTTGGAAATCCTTGCGTATATCCGACAGAATCAGTACTAGGGCTGTAGTCAGACATTTCTTTAACTCCTGAAAACTCGCTTCACATTCTTCCGTCCATTTAAATTTGATATCCTTCTTCAATAGTTCTGTCACTGGCTTTGCAATCTTGGAAAAATTCTCAATGAATCTCCGGTAGTATCCTGCGAGTCCAAGAAAACTACGGATCTCGCTAACTGAAGTGGGTGCCAACCATTCAGTGACTGGCTGAACCTTGGTGGTGTCTACTGCTATACCCTCTCCTGATATAACATGTCCAAGGAATCCAACCTCTTTCAACCTAAACTCACATTTGCTGAACTTGGCATACAACTGATGTTCCCTAAGTTTCTCGAGAACTAAACTCAAATGCTCCTTGTGCTCCTCTTCATTCTTCGAGTATACCATTATATCATCAATGAACACCAGAACAAACTTATCCAAATATTCCATGAACACCTTGTTCATCATGCTCATGAAATAGGCAGGGGAATTAGTCAGTCCAAATGACATGACCGTATACTCATATAATCTGTATCTTGTGGTAAATATGGTTTTAGGTATATCCTTCTCTCGGATCTTCAGCTAGTGATATCCTGATCGCAGATCGATCTTTGAAAATACCTTAGCTCCTTGCAACTGGTCAAACAAATCATTGATCATCGGCAGTGGGTATTTGTTCTTGATCGTCACCTCACACGATAATCAACAACCATCCTTAGAGATTTATCCTTCTTCTCAACCAAAAGCACTAGGGCTCCCCATGGTGGTGAACTCCATCGGATGTAACCTTTCTCCAATAACTCCTTGATCTGCTTCTTAATCTCCTCCAGATCATTTGCGGGCATCCGGTAGGGTCTCTTTGATATTGGCCCAGTACCTAGCAATAGCTCTATCAAAAATTCGATGTCTCGATCCGGCGGCATGCCTAGTAACTCCTCTGGAAAAACATCTAGGTAATCCTTCACTACAGGCACTTCCTCCTGAACAACTCCCGTGAGGGTATTTACTTGGCTACTCCTAGGCGCATGTCTAGATACATACTTGATCCTTTTTCCCTCCGGGGTGGTGAGACAAATTGATTTACTAGCACAGTCAATGCTTCCTCCATACTTTGACATCCATTCCATGCCTAATATCACATTCAATCCTTGTGACTCCAAGATTATTAGGTCAGACGGAAAAACATGGCTACCAATGGTTACGGGTATCTGGTCGCACCATTGGCTGGCCATATACTCTGCTCCAGGTGAACTTACTAACAGAGGGGTCCTAAGGGTTTGGGTTGGTAGTTTAAACTTATCCATGAATCCCCTTGATATGTATGAATGTGATGCACCAGTATCAAAAAGAACAAGGGCGGTAAAAGACTTAACCAAAAACTTACCGATAACTGCGTCTGGCTGCCCTTCAACCTCCTCCATGTTAACGTGGTTCACTTGTCCCTTGTTTAATGGATTAGGCTTCTTCCCATCGCTCCCACTACCATTTCCATTCTTCGCTTCTGGGCACTCCGTGGCATAGTGTCCAGTCTCCCGCACTTGAAACAAGTAACGTGGCTTAGATCTCTCTTGGCGGGTGTGGCTGGATTGGAGCAGGTCTGATTGTTGTTTGTTCTGTTCCCATTCCCATTCCTTGGGCCAGTATGATTATGGGTACTTCCTCCATTGTGGGTGTGGCCTCCATGGTTATCAACAAGTCCTCCCGAGTTCGGGGTTAGACGAGGCTTCTGCTAAGCTCTTGAGTTGTACCTTCCTTGTCCATACTTCCTTTTGCGGCTCTCAATTTGCTGCTGCTTCCCTTCTATCATAAGAGCCTTGTCTACCAAATCCTGGTAGTTGTTGAATGTTCCCACCATCAACCGCATGCTCATCTCATTGTTCAGCCCTTCCATAAACTTCTCCTGCTTTGCGGCATCTATGGCCACATCGTCAGGGGCATAACGAGACAGCTTACTAAACTCATCCACGTACTGAGCCACAGTACGATTCCCTTGGCGCAAGTTGCGAAACTCATGCTTCTTCATGCTCATAGCTCCTGTTGAGACATGGGCGGTGCGGAATGCTTGCTGAAACTGATCCCATGTAACAGTGGCTATAGGATAGGTGACTATGTAATTCTCCCACCATGAGGCTGCTGGTCCATCTAACTGGTGTGCGGCAAAACGCACCTTCTCAGCATCTGTACATCCTGCAGTGGTTAACTCCCTTCCAATCCTGCGGAGCCAATCAACTGCCACTATCGGCTCGGTGCTACTGGAAAACACCGGCGGCTGCAACCTCAAGAAGTGGGCTAAGTTATCAACTTGCGGTGGTGGTGGTGGGTTGTTATTGTTGTTGTTGCCTTGATTCTGAACTAACAACTGCATCAGGGTATTCTGCTGCTAGATCAACTGAGTGAGTTCCGGTGGGAAAGTAAATCCGGGGTCTCGTCTCGGAGGCATCTGAGGGTTTATAGGGAAGAGAATAGAATAGAATGAGGTTTAGTGAGAAAACACTACCCATATGCACATGAGACAAACACAATCATATCACTCAATCAATCAAGCAGGGCATACAATCAATCTAACTATCATTACAAAAAGTGCTCGGACTATACTATATACATGGTGGAATACTACTAATGATGTGGTGGTCTTCTAGAAGTATTGATCCGCCGAAGATTCCATAATGTCTGCTCCAGCTTCATCTTCATAGTCATCATCGCTATCGTCAGGGTCCGAGTCGGTGTCGTCGATGATGATGTAGTCCTCAGAACGAATCTCCTTGGGTTCTTCGTCTTCTCCTCCTAGCGCGGGGTCTCCCATGAATACTCCCAGCTTCCTTTCCAGATCATCATTATTCTCCACTAGTACGACGATTTCCTCCTCATAATCTTCACGAGTAGCCTTGAGTTCTTCCTCCAGTTCCGTGATCCTTGTCATTGCCTTCTTCAGATCTATCATGCCTGCGCACATCTGGTTCTCCTGGCGACGAATGTGCTGGTTTAACTCCTGGATGAAAGCGGTGATTGATCTATCCTTCCTGGTGCTGATCATCTCCCATTGCTCATCTCGGCGCCCACAAATCTGATAGATAGTATCCTTAAGCTCCTTATGGTAAACTTCTCCAATGCGTCCCATGGTGATGTGAGCTGCCATACTCTTTCCTAGACTCCAGGTTGGTGCATCAAAGGAAAACTCTATGGGTTTGGTGACTGGCGCGAATGTCCTTCCAGTAAATTGAACTTGAATCATCCATCACTCCTCTTTTGGTAAAGTGGCGTTGTAAGTCCCGGTGAAGCTTGGTATTCCAATGTCCAGGTACTTAGTGACTTCCTTCAAGTGTCGTCCAAAAGATGCTTCTTCATCCGGTTGTGCAAACTTGTTCCTTGCGTCTGCCATCCTAAAGAGTAGAAAATGGAGAGGAGTTAGAAATGAGAAGAGAGTGGTGATCTAGGGCTTTAGCTTAGTGGCCGTGTCCTACACTTAGCGTGTGCTCTGATACCATCTTGTAGCGACCCAACCTCAAACGGTCAAGTCTCTGTGCTTCAGTGTTATCCCTGGATCGGTAATGCTGACACACACAATACTCGAAGGATTTATAACAGAGTGGCAATCACACAATTATTACATCGAATGTCTCAAAACAGAACTTATTACAATAAATATGGCTTAAGGCCATCTAATATGATAACAGCGGAAGGCTTGGAAGATAAAGTGAGTCCATCAACTCCAACGGCATAGCCGAGCTGCACGGCAACGACCTAACGAACCTTACTCCTCGTCTGAAAAGTCTGCAACATAATACGTTGCAGCCCGGAAACGGGTCAGCACATGGAATATGCTGGCAATGTAACACAGTAGAGCAAGAACAGAATAATGCTATCACTACATGCATATTTGGCTGGTGGAAAGCTCTATGGTTATAGTTTTGCGAAAAGCCAATTTTTCCCTACAACAAAGGAATAAATTTTATTTAACTATCATGGTAGTTGAAACATCATTGAGAAGGTTCCTCCAACTCAATCCCAATTAAAAGTAATTATCAACCCAACAATATTAATTTTAGAGTGATGAGATACATATGATAATCCAAGTACTAGATACTCAAGATGTCCATAACCGGGGACACGGCTAACCATGATTAGTTTATACACTCTGCAGAGGTTTGCGCACTTTTCCCCACAAGACTCGGTCTCCTCCGTTGGATTTCTCGCACTACATGAAGTTTGAGAAACGGATGACCGAGACACAGTTTTTCAGAAGCATTAACTCTCTACTCCGGATAGACTATACCACCTACAACCCACTACCTGCTAGTCTACCGCTTCAAGAGCTTCACGCAACTTACTCAACTATGCTAGAGCCCATAATAGCTTGTGGCTGCACACGGAAGTTTCTAGCACGAAATATCTCAGTTCCCTTTGAGCCTGGGTGGCGGACCGTAGGATTATCACACGGGTACTCCGGGATATCCTAGGACAACACTGGATTCTCCAGGTGCCCGACAAGCAATCCACCCAGATGTGTATTAAAGTTGCCACCTTAAGTTGAACCATTAATTAACAATCTCACATCTGGCATGGATTCACTCAAACCCACTCCACGACTACGAGCATAGCATGGCAATATAAGCAATACGTAGAAGTAACTCCCAAGGGTTTGATAATAATAGGGCAATAGGTCCTACCTCATCAACTACTTCCCAATCCCACATGTTATAAGTCCTAACCATGCAATGTCTGAGGGTTGAAACTAATGCATAAAAACTGGGTGATAAAGGGGTATGATCAAAGTGTTACTTGCCTTGCTGATGATCCGCAAAACCTAGAGACTCGTAGCAGCATGCTTCGCACTCCGGGTGTTCTATCACAAACAAACAATAGCATACATAAGCAATCAAGCAAAGAAGCACGGGTAAAACTCAAATAAGAGATCTAACTAGAAAGTTCAACTTAAGAACACCGTATTGCAAAAAGAATCAAATCAAACGTAGCAACGAAACTCAAACTGCGAAAAAAACAAGATCTGATTACTAATCTGGACTAAGGTCAAATTTTACTGTATCAAAATCTTGTTCAAGTTGGTTAAATGTAAAGAGAGTTTCAAGACGAAGATCTAGGCGCTTGAATCGCCTGATTCTGATAAACGAGCGAAAAGATAAACTAAAACGAAAATCGGATTAGAAATCGTGATCGGAAATAATCGCGGAAAATCCTAGAAAAAGAAAAACTGACGAACAGGCTAACGAACGAATGTTCGCTGTCTGCGACTAACGAGTGAACACCGTTTGTTAAAACGAACGTACGGACGAACGTCCGCTAAATAAACTAAACCGAGAAAATCGGCGAACCGAAAAAACGAAACTAGGGATTTTAAAAAACCGACGGTTTTACCTAAACTGAAAAATACCGAACGGCGAGATCGATTGGATCGGCGGCGGCTCCGGCGGCTTCCGCAGCGGCGCGGCGAGGCGGGGCAGCATGGGGCGGCGGGCGGCGGCAGCAGCGGCAGCGGCGTGCGGCGGCAGCAGCGGCAGCGGCGAGCGGCGGCATGCGACGGCGGCGACAGCGGCGCAAGGCGGCGGGGCGGGCAACTTGCGGCGGCGGCGGCTCGGCTTCGGGGCTCCAGGGGAGTCTCGGGTCGGCTTTAAAGAGGGGGGTGGCTTGGGGAAGGGAGGCGGGGTGGCGTGGCCGACTCGGCCACGGCGAGCGGTGGCGGCGGTCGCGGTCTCCGGGTGGGAGACGGCGGCGCGGGGTGGTTGGGCCAGCTGGGCCTCGTCCCAGCTCGGTCCGGCGGGCTCTCTCCTTTATAAAAGCAGATTCCATCAAAAATAAATCCTATAAAAATAAATAAAAAATCTAAAAATGCCAAAATAAATTTCCACCGTCTAAATAAAATATTTAGAACAAGATGAACATTTTCTTGGCTCTGAAATGCAATTTTGCAAATATGCAATTTTTCTAATGCAAAAAATAACAATAAAATCTGAATAAAATCAAATATTTGATTTTAATATTTTCATTCAATATTTCATTTATTTTGGAGAGGTCATATTATCTCCTCTCATATTTTTTTTAACATGAAATATTTTTGGGGAGAAAAATTATTAAAACCAAAAATCCTCGTTTCAATATTTGATAAAAATTCAAATATGGAAACAGTGAAATTCCCAACTCTCTCTGATGGTCCTTGAGTTGCTTAGAATTTCGAGGATCGCGAAACGAAATGCAACAAAATATGATATGCATGAATGATCTATGTATTACATTCCAAATTGAAAATTTGGGATGTTACATTCTCATTATTATGCGCTCTTCTATCAATTGCTCGGCAATAATTTGTTCACCCACTGTAATACATGCTATCATGAGAGAAGCCACTAGTGAAACCTATGGCCCCCGTGTCTCTTCCTTATTATATTGCATCTATTTTTATTATCGCATCTTGTTTACTATTTTGCAATCTTTACTTTCCAATCTATACAACAAAAATACCAAAAATATTTATCTTACTATCTTTATCAGATCTCACTTTCGCAAATGACCGTGAAGGGAGTGACAACCCCTTTATCATGTTGGTTGCGAGGTTCTTGATTGTTTGTGCATGTACTAGGTGACTTGCATATTATCTCCTACTGGATTGATACCATGGTTCTCAAAAACTGAGGGAAATACTTACGCTACTTTGCTACATCACCCTTTCCTCTTCAAGGGAAAACCAACGCATACTCAAGAGGTAGCAGAAAGCAATAGCAATAAACTAAACGATCATAGTGCTAAGCTAACGGATGGGTCTTGTCCATCACATCATTCTCTAATGGTGTGATCCCATTCATCAAATGACAACACATGTTTATGGCTAGGAAACTTAACCATCTTTGATCAACGAGCTAGTCAAGTAGAGGCATACTAGGGACACTTTGTTTGTCTATGTATTCACACATGTACTAAGTTTTCGGTTAATACAATTCTAGCACAAATAATAAACATTTATCATGATATAAGAAAATATAAATAACAACTTTTATTGCCTCTAGGGCATATTTCCTTCAGTCTCCCACTTGCACTAGAGTCAATAATCTAGTTCACGTAGTTATGTGATTTCACACCAATAGTTCACATCTTTATGTGATTAGTTCACATCTTCATGTGACTAATACCCAAAGGGTTTACTAGATTCAATAGTCTAGTTCACATTGTTATGTGATTAACACCCAAAGAGTGATCATGTTTTTCTTGTCAGAGAAGTTTAGTCTACGGGTCTTCCACATTCAGAGCCGTATGTATTTTGCAAATTTTTCTATGTCTACAATGCTCTGCACAGAGCTACTCTAGCTAATCGCTCCCACTTTCAATATGTATCCAGATTGAGGCTTAGAGTCATCCTGATCAGTGTTAAAGCTTGCATCGACATAACCCTTTACGACGAACTTTTTGTCACTTCCATAACCGAGAAACATGTCCTTATTTCACTAAGGATAATTTTGACTGCTGTCCAGTGATCCACTCTTGGATTACTATTCTACCCTCTTGCCAAACTCATGGTGAGGTACACAATAGGTCTGGTACACAGCATAGCATACTTTATAGAACCTATGGCCAAGGTATAGGGAATGACTTTTCATTCTTTTTCTATTTTCTGCCGTGGTCGAATTTTGAGTCTTTACTCAACTTCACACCTCACAGGCAATAACAACTTCTTTGACTATTCTATTTTGAACTACTTCAAAAACTTGTCAAGGTATGTACTCATTTGAAAAATCTTATCAAGCATCTTGATCTATCTCTATAGATCTTGATGCTTAATATGTAAGCAACTTCACCGAGGTATTTCTTTGAAAAACTCCTTTCAAACACTCATTTATGCTTTCAAGAAAATTCTACATCATTTCCGATCAACAATATGTCATTCACATATACTTATCAGAAAGGTTGTAGTGCTCCCACTCACTTTCTTGTAAATACAGGCTTCATCGCGAGTCTGTATAAAACTATATGCTTTGATCAACTTATAAAAGCGTATATTCCAACTCCGAGATGGTTGCACCAGTCCATAGATTGATCGTTGGAGGTTGCATATTTTGTTAGCACCTTTAGGATTGACAAAACCTTCTTGTTGCATCATATACAACTCTTCTTTAAGAAAACCATAAGGAATGTAGTTTTGATATCCATTTGCCAGATTTCATAAAATGCGGCAACTGCTAACATGATTCGGATAGACTTTTAAGCATTGATATGAGTGAGAAAATCTCATCGTAGTCAACATCTTGAACTTGTCGAAAATCTTTTTGCGACAATTCAAGCTTTGTAGATAGTAACACTACTATCAGTGTATGTCTTCCTCTTGAAGATCCATTTATTCCGAATGGCTCACCAATCATCCGGCAAGTCAATCAAAGTCCATACTTTGTTCTCATACATGGATCCCATCTCAGATTTCTTGGCCTTAAGCCATTTCGTAGAATCTGGGCTCATTATCGCTTCCTTATAGTTCGTAGGTTCGTCATGGTCTAGTAACATGACTTTCAGAACAGGATTACCGTACCACTCTGGTATGGAACGTACTCTGCTTGACCTACGAGGTTTAGTAGTAACTTGATCTAAAGTTTCATGATCATCATCATTAACTTCCTCACTAATTAGTGTAGGCATCACTGGAACTGATTTCTTTGATGAACTGCTTTCTAATTCGGGAGAAGGTACAATTACCTCATCAAGTTCTACTTTCCTCCCACTCACTTCTTTCGAGAGAAACTCCTTCTCTAGAAAGGATCCACTCTTAGCAACAAAGATCTTGCCTTCGGATCTGTGATAGAAGGTGTACACAACAATTTCTTTTGGGTATCCTATGAAGACGCACTTCTCTGATTTGGTTTTGAGCTTATCAGGCTGAAACTTTTTCACATAAGCATCGCAACCCCAAACTTTAAGACACGACAGCTTAGGTTTCTTGCTAAACCACAGTTCATACGGTGTCATCTCAACAGATTTTAGATGGCACCATATTTAACGTGAATGCAGCTGTCTCTAATGCATAACCCCAAAACGATAGCGGTGGAGATGTGCGATGCTACGGATGAAAATCTTGTTCAGTTGTGGCCGGACCGGCGTTGATGGCACCTACGGGTGTCATTCACCTTCCTGAAGGCTTCGCCGAGTGCAACGCCATCTTCCTCGCGACCTTGTTTCGGCAGCTGTCTCCGGGGCGAAAGCCTTGATTCGTAGGATCGGCATGATGGCAACGTCCTTGAGGTTGTTACTCTGTTGGGAGCATTGTGCTGGGAGACTCGAGGTCCCATGATGCGCTCCTCCGGCGTTCACCGCTGCCCGGATCTTTCTCCTTCGGCGCCATGTACGGTCGTCGTCGGCTTATCCAAGGAAGCTGGAGTTGTTGTTCTTCGGAGGTCTTCAGTGTCGGCCGAGACGCGGCAAGGGGGTCGATGTAGGGTAGGCTTTTTGTGTCGTAGTTGTGTTGTCGTGTTATTGTATTTGGTTGTCCTTGTATGATCCGGGTGTGGAGTGGGTCGCCTTCGTTGTTCGCAACGAGTGGTTGACGTTGTTGTGTGTCTCATTTTTCTTTTTCTATGAAGCTAAGGTACGCAATTTGCGTATCCTCGAAAAAAATGTCTTACACTAGATCGGAGGAAGTAAAAATAGTTGCCCATAAGAAAAACATCAAAAGTGCGTCTTCTTCCTCGGCCGCGCCACCCAAACCCCTCCTCTCACTCACCACTCTCACTCGCGGCACGATCCGGCGGCCCCAACCATGAGAAATTGAATCTTTTGCCTCACTTTACTTCTCCATAAAATCATTTGCCCCCCCCCCCCCTAGAGGCTACCGGGGGGGCCACTGTCATTGAGACAATCACAGGGCAAATCATCCCCCATGAAAAATTGGATCTTTTGCCCCGCTTTACTTCTGTCATTGAGACAATCACAAAGCAAATTATTCAACCCTTTATAAAGTGGGGCAAATCATCCAATCCCCCAACCCAACCATCTCTCTAATGCATCCTCCACCTTCTTACTCGCAATCTCTTCCCGTGGCCGAGTCCGGGAGCAAGAACCCAAACCCCGCGCGACCGCCGACGAGGATGACCCGGACCTGCCCCCACGGGAGGCGCCCCCCGGGATACCTGGATTGCTGCACGAATGGAATCGCGCGGGGGCGGCGGAGCGCCTCCCTGAAATCCGCGCCAACCTTCTCCTCCTGCCCCCGCCCGCGGCCCCGTCCCCGGCCCCGTCCGCCGCGGGTCTCCGCGCACTCGGCCTCCTCAGCTTCGTCCACCTCGACCTCTCCTCGCCCCCTTCCCCCGGCGCCCCGCGCCGCGACCTCGTCGCCGCGCTCATCGCCAATTATCTGTCCATCCGTGAGTGGAGCCACGCACGAGGCGTCGGGTTCGAGGTTTCCCCTGACACCTTCGCCGACGCGCTCGCCCTCCCGGCCCCGCGAAGTACCGCGCCGGTCGATCGGGAGCCCCCGGCCGGCGTCGACCCCGCTGCCGTGGCCTCCGCCGCGACGGAGTTCATGAAAGCGTACATCTTGACGCCGTTAGCGGCCACCAACGGCGGGAAGCTGCCCATCTATGTCGAGTCGGCGGCGCAGAGGGTGAAAGATGGGATGGCGCATACTGTCGACTGGACATTTTTACTCTGGCGCCTTGTAGTGGAGGAGATGTTCGAGCTGAGGAAGGGGATGAGAAGCGATTGGGCGTGTTACTACGGCGCATACCTGCAGAGGCTCATCTGGGTGAAGAGGCCGGACCTGTTCTTGCCACCACCGGTGGCGCCACCGGAGCAAGCTGCATTGGCGGCAGGAAACAACCACTGGCCAAAAGCCGACGACAATCAGAAGCTCTGTTCAGAGCTGGAGTCCAAGATGCAGGAGTGTGAAGCGAAATCACAGCGGTTTGAAGCGGAGGTTGAGGCGAAATCAAGGCAACTTGATGCTCTAGCTGCGCAGTATCACCACGAAATGAGGAACCTCGAGCAAGATAAGAAAAGGCAACTTGACGCTCTAGCTGCACGGCATCACTACGACATGAGGAACCTCGAGCAAGATAAGAAAATGTTGCAGGATGAGGTGCACACAGTCAAGCTGCTGAATCAGGCTCTGGTTTGCAAGGAAACAGAGAGCAGGGATGAAGTGCAGCGGGTTCTGAAAGAGCTGACTCATGTGAGCAAGCAGCTAGCAGAGCTGAAGGATGAGATGCACACGGTGGAGTCACTTAACCAGGCTCTGGTTAACAAGGAAGCGAAAAGCGACGATGAACTTCGACGAGGACAGGAGGAGATGACAGATGTGAGAAAGCAACTAGCACATTTACAGGAGGAGATGCGCGCCATTGACTTGCTCAACCAGGCCCTGGCTAGTGCCAAGGAAGCGAAAGACGATGAATTGGAGAGGGTTCGGAACGAGCTAGTCCATGTAAGGAAGCAAGCAGGGCATTTGGAAGAGGAGATGAACATACTGGATTCAATCAACAAGGCTCTAGTTGCCAAGGAAAGGGAAAACAGTGCCGAGTTGCAAGACATCCGGAAAAAGATGAAAGATCTAAATGATGAGCGTGAAGGGCTAGAGTCAGACAACAAAGTCCTGACAACCATGGAAATAAGAAGCAACAACGAGTTGCAAGTCGTCCGGAAAACACTGATAGATGTAAGCGAGCAACTAATAACTTCCTCTACTTTTGCACCACATTTCATCATATCATCACTAATTCCCTTTGTGATCGATCTGTTCCAACATTCTCTCACAAGTTCATGTGATAATTTTGCTCTATGTCTAATTGAGTCACTGTGCTGTCACTAATTTTACTTGTAATCAATCTTGTGCATTTTTTGCAGGGCTTGCAGAATTTTACGAATGGACATGCACACATAGGTGTCAAAAGGATGGGCGATCTTGACCTCAAAGAATTTGCAAAAGCTTGCAAGCAGGATTTATTACAAGAGGATGCACGAGTTGATTCCTCTGTTCTTTGTTCGAAATGGGAAGCTCGAATTGCAGATCCAAACTGGCACCCTTTTGAGGTCCGCATGAATGATGATGGTAAAGAGAAGGTATGGATAGTCTCCCTTTTACTTTTGTAGACACTTACATCATGTTATAGACTTGCAAACATTTCCGTCATTCCATCTGACAGTACATGCATTACCTGGGTGTAGGAAATTCTGCTAAAGGATAATGCTAATCTTCGGGAGTTAGAAGAGCACGGTGAAGAAATATACACTATGGTGACAAAGGCGCTGTTTGAAATCAACGAGTACAACCCCAGTGGCCGCTATCCTGTACCAGAGCTATGGAACTACAAGGATGGCCGGAAAGCAACACCGGAAGAGGCCATCAAGTATATCCTGAAATCACGCAAGAGGAGACGGTGAGCCCATGTACCTGCAGGCTCCATGTGCTCCCTTGGCTTTCATAGAGCTAGTACTTACACCTTGAACTAGACATAATGTGATTTAGTGTTGGTAGATTAGTTGGGTCTTCGTAGTGCTTCACTTGTTCTTACAGATCATGCAACCAGATTAATCGTGATCGCCTTTTGGTTGATAAGGTTTACCAGTTTAGTAGTTTAGTTAGATTCTCCTATTGTACCATTTACATGGATACTGGTACTAATCTCAGACTGCAGACTACCGCTTCTATCTTTGTATATGTGCAGTTCCTGCCCGTGGAAATCTTGTATAAAGGGGTACTTAAACTTTAATCGTAGGCATGTACGTACTGTTTTCATGTGTTAATATGTTTGGAAAGTTTAACCTTGTTTTAAGCAATTTCCAACCTAAGAATCCCTTTTATGTGGTTCATCCTGTTATGGTTTATTTTACCATGGTATTACCAAAATACCAAAATATTGTGTTTAAGTGTCATGTTCTACATTTAGACATCTAATGTTACCTGGCAAACATTGGTTCTTGACCAAGTTCTGCTACCACTCATTCTGTCACGAGTTCAGCACAAGAACTTACTATTGCAGCGGGCAATGGTACGGAAAATGCTGCCCCGATTTATAAAGAAAAAACGAAGGCGCAAAATAATTTCAGCCAGCAATATTTCAGAAGGTCCATGTTTTAGGCCAGGGAGAAAGTTCGGTGAAAAGGCTGGGATACAAATCACCTTCTCACCAACAACGCAAAATGAGTGGGGAGACATGGAGAGATCATGTGCTTCTTGCTATGACAGTGACCACTGATTCAGAAAATGCTCCGTCTGGTTCTAATGAAAGGCAGAAGTGCATAAATTCAGGCAATAATATTTCAGAAGGTCCATGTTCTAGGTTCCAGATAAAGTTTCCATACAAGCCAACCTCGAACCTTTTCAGAACAACATTGCGTCAACAGGTATTTCAGCTCATGTCTTTTAATTTCATCAAACTTTGTCTTAACAATTACTCCCTTCGTTTCTAAATATAAGTCTTTTTAGAGATTTCAATACAAACTACATACGAATGTATATAGACATATTTTAGAGTGTAGATCCACTTATTTTGCTCGGTATATAGTCCCTTATTAGAATCTCTAAAAAGACTTGTATTTAGGAACGGAGGGAATATTATTTTTACGATGGATTGGGTTGCTGACAACAGGAGAAATTATGTTGAAGATAAGTCTGACTGAAAGTTATCAAGAACAAGCTAGTTAATCGTTAGAAAGATAAACAGTGGACAATAAGTTTCTTGTTAGTTTTGTAGTATGCTAACATCATCTGCTGAGTGTTGAGTTGCTTAATTTACAAGTAATTCAACCATGCTTGATTGCTATAAATGCACATTCACAAGAACCGTCAGATTACATCTCAATATAATTGTAATATTTTACTAAATGATCTCTAGGTGATCGTATAAGAAATATTAACAGTGTCTCGCGGTCGTTACTCGTGGCGGCTTATAAGTTGACATATTTGGCATTGTTTGTCTGCAGGAACCTCCAGCTGCAAGGCCACCTCCACCTTCAGGTAACTATAGACAAGTGGTTCAAGCCGAGGATACAAGGGGCGAGGAAGGTGCCTAGTGGTCAGATATCTTACTTAGAAACGGAGGTAGTACTCATGAATCTCCGGTTGTGTTTCGCCAGGGAGACCAGCTTGTTTTGGCGAGTTGAATAGAAACGGCTCAAGCTAAAGGGGAGTATGAGGAGCTGGTTTATGAACTCGATATAACAGAAGATTAAGTTTACAAACAGCAGATGTGGCTGAGGCATTCCAGGTTATATCCACATCACGTTATCTGTTATATTGGCATGCTTTCAGCCCTGTATAAACTTCATCTTCCATTGCCGCGTCCACACAACCCCCCTCCCCACCCGCTTCCAGAGGAGTTCTCACCAGCGTTCATGGGCTTTTCTTCGCCACCGCCGGGACTATCGAAACCAGGCCGCCAGCGACCCCAACTGTCGTGATATCAAATTAGAATTCAGTTTGCAAGTCCTTCGTCGCGATATCAATCTATTGAGTGGAACCCGTTGCAACACGCGGACAATTCACCAGTCATAGAACAGACACCAATGTACCCCCAAAAAATGTAATAACTACACTTGTTTTAAGAATCCAAAGGGCAAAGGGATAAACCACTCTTCAGTTTTTTCTTTCTGAAACAACACAACATACATGACATCCAAACATAATATTTAGAGATCTACCAAAAAAGAAGAATCAAAGATGGTGACTTCCAGCATCTCCGATCTTAACACCCTGATATATCCTTCCTAGAATCTTGCAAGATCCATGTGATCACAACCGCCTCTCCTTCCATAGGGGTTTGAAGGGCTAAGTCCATGCCTCTTTCTGCCGTCCACTTTCCTCATCTTTCGGTGTCTCGATGCACTACTCTCCAGGTTCAGATTCACTTTAGGAGGGCTATTAAAACAGAAAGATGCCGCAACTTTCTGAAAGACAGCAATGATTTAGACATATAACCCCGTAATACTAAAAAACAATTCAAATGCAACTTGATGTAAGGAAATAACAGATGTGCTTTTACTCGACAGCTTAAGATTTTGTAAGTTTAAGAAAAATAGCCAGAGTACAGAGAAATGCATAGAAACATAATGTCCCCCAACAATTACGGCAGTTTCAGCTATGGAATGAAACAAAATGTTGAGCACAAACATGTGCAGAAACCAAGGACAGAACCTTGAGAAAGAACTTTGCAAATATTTACCTTGAGATCAAGTTGATGGACATCAAAGATGTCCTTCATAGAGTGTGAGTTGTATGCCAAAAGGTAGGACCTGTAGGCTTTCTTCGCTGACTGGTTTAGGAAGTAATTCCCAGCAACAATTTTCTCCTGATCCAAAACTTGAGCTATAATACTACACTTTTAGACAGCAGGATGGAGTTGCAAAAGAAACACTCACAAGTTTGGATTGCGATTTTGGAACATGCTTTTCACTGAACTCGTATTCAGTCAGAGAAATATTGGACGCCTGCAAGCACACATCCAATTATGTGAAGAATGCATGTTATTGGAGAAGTAAAATCCTTAGCATATAAAACTGTACAAGATTCATGTTTCAAAGTGCTTGAAAACAATATTGACTTCGTAGCCAGACAATATATAGAGGAGGGGGGATATTACGTGCAGGTAAATAAGCAACTTCAGTTCTTCTGGTAGTAAGAACAAAAATGCGCGTCCTTGGCCTTTATCACCTCGGGCAGTACGACCGACTCTGTGAATGTAGTCCTACAAATCAAATTCCTAAGTCAAGTTAGCAAAGGTGAGAAAATAGATAATTTATTTAGCAAGGTTAACTACTTGCCTTTGGGTCATCTGGAGGATCATATTGCACAATGTAGTCCTAAACAAGGCAGAAGATCCCTAGGTTAGTCGGGCGATATAGAAAGGATTGGTCCAAATTATTTCAAAACTAAAGGCAAAAACCTTACCACATTAGGAATATCAAGCCCACGTGCTGCCACGTTTGTGCACAATAAGATACCGCTTTCCTCTTTCGAAAATTGGAAGAATGTAGTAGTGCGTTTCTGCTGCTTCAGTTGCCCGTGGATCTCGTGACACTCTATCCCAATGAAATTTAGAAATTCTGCATGGAATTTGACTGAGCTACACGATGAAAAGAACACCATGACCTTCACCTTCTGCTTCATAACCTGCATCTTTCTTAGGAAAGTATACAGAACCAGAAACCTTTTCTCGCTAGGAATGACACAGTAGCCCTGCTGCAAGCCGTCAACGGTAGGCTGCAAGGGCATCAAAGTTAGTTCTCATACTAAATAAATCAAAATTTCCTTCAGAAGAGAGCTGAACAGCAGGGTGAAGCAGTCCCATACCTTTAATTCAGAGTCATCTACTCCAACATAAACAAGCTTTCGTTGTCTTTCTTCCTTTTTCCCAAACGTAAAATTTGCAAAATCTTCAACCTGTGTGATGAAAGCACATAAGCATTGCCGCCAATAGAGAAAATTTGGGAAGTTTGAATAGACTGAATAACAGATCCACTAACCCTTTGAGTCTGTGTGGCAGAAAAGAGAACAGTTTGCTTATTCTGCATAACAATTCCAGGACACAGTAATCTCAGCAGAAAGTTAAAGGCTGCACTTTGCATATGAAATGAAACTGCCAGATGATGACATACCTGAGGGAGGCGCTTAAATATTTGTTTCATGTCCTCCTCAAAATTTTGCTCAAGTATGCGATCAGCTTCATCAATTATAAGGCACTGCAACACAGGGTAAGTTATGTCAGAAAAAATAGGGTAGGTAGAGAGGTCAGGTGTGACATTCATTGCCTTCAACAGCAATTTTCATGAAATTCAATGTCATTTTCCTGCTAAATAGTGACCCATGGCACATGTGCATGCAAGCAAAGCTTTGGAGTTCCAATGGGCAGACCAGCACAGTAGGCAAAATATGCCATTTGCTAACTGCCAAGGTATGAGTGGGCAACAAGATCGATTCCATCCCTGCCCGACAATATATTTACAATGCAATTATATGTTCCTTTCATTAGAAAACAGAATTTAGTATTGGTGATGGCTATAGATCAAACACTTCTACCACTGTAATTAGTTCCCACTTAATTCGGTTTACAGAATAACAAACAGCATTGTATCCACTGGACTTGCCAATGCAACTACTCCCTCCGTCCCAAAATCAGTGCATTTCTAGGTTTGTCCTTAGTCATCCATTAAGTTTGGCCAAATTTATATTCATGAAATAAGTATCATTGACCCTTCGCCAGACCCAAAGTCGCCGGACCCTGCGCAAGCGGAAGCTACATGCACCGGGCTGCCCCCCTTCTTTTTAAATAAGTATCATTAGAATCATCACGAAATATATTTTCATATTTTACCTATTTGATGTTGATACTCTTTTCTGTACACTTGGTCAGAGTTAAAATAGTGGACTTAGGACAGTGTTAGAACTGCGGTTAATCTGGGACAGAGTTAATAATAACTAACGAACACGAAAACATGTAACAAGCTAACAATAACTTTGTAAAAATAGAAACTATTAGCTTTTACGATTTTGCATATACTTGGAATAATGTAGGCTGAGATTTCAAACATACTCTAATTCAGTATTGACAGGAACACTTTCAGTCATGGACAAGAAAAGGGTAGACTGTAGACACACACAAAGAATTCGCTATAAAATAATCAGGTCACTGATTATGCAAATAGAGTAGAGAAGTATGAAATTGCTGGTTGCATTTGTTATTTAGTGTGGTAACTTAAACATGCGCATTACTTCGACAGAAAAATTTCCTTGAAGGTTTGAAAAAAAAAATCATAGAGGCCAGAAAATGTCTTTACCTTTAGCCCTTTGTAGTTGAAACCACCGGTACTTTTAAGATGGTCCAGAAGCCTGCCTGGCGTTGCAACTAATAGATTGACCCCTTTCACAAGCTGGTTTGCCTCACTTCTCATGTTAGTGCCACCAATTACATATCCAAGAGTTTGAGAGTGATACTTCATTAATTTCTTGGCAACATCGTGTGTCTAGAACAAATGAATGAATCAATGAAAAGCATTATTAAGGATAGTGAAGTGTGACTGTGTGAGTCCCTATGAATGAATAGTCTCAGCAACCATATCCAGTATTCAGATACCCTATAGAAAACTGCCTTTTGAAGCTAAACACCTTGCTAACATTTGGCAAATGCAAATTGAAAGGCACTTCAATTTCTTGTCTCCAAAATACTATTAAAATGAGCAAAGCATAACCTTGTGCCTTATATTTACACAGAATTATCTTAGCAAAGCATAACCTTATCTCAGTTGGGACATCTGATTTTGATTGTTTCATTCATAGTAAGTTGAACAGTAATAAAACATGAAAAATAATTAAAAGAGGACTACGGTTGCGCCATGTATATATAATTATATATATACCTGGATAGCAAGCTCCCTTGTTGGGCAGACCACAATAACTACAGTTCCGTTCCTCGGCGTGAAGCGCGCATTGTGTAGCAGTTCGATCGCGGGTATAAGGAAAGCGAGTGTCTTCCCTGAGCCAGTCCTGGCTGAACCCAGCACATCATCTCCTACCATCAAATGAGGTATGGATCTAGCTTGAATCTGCAATCACGAGAACAACCAGGCATGAATACATGCTATTACTCTTACTTTTAATAAGATACCAAAATCCAACATCGCGGCAAAGGGCAGATCGACCCACATAACGAGATCATTCACAAAAACATTCAACCATGGACTTGCACTGAGAATAGAAGCATGTACCTTGCCAAAAAGATGGTGTGATGGTAAAATTTTGACGGAGGCGAGCATGACTGACCTGGGTGAGGTGGGTGTAGTTCATCTCTCTGATGGCCTTGGCAGTGAGCTCGGATACGAAGAGCTCCGAGAAAAGCTCGTTTGTGAGAATCCCACCTCCCTTGCCCTTCTGCTCTTTCTTTTCCCCCTCCTCCATCCCATCCATCCCCTTCTCCTCCCGCTTCCTCTTCCGCATCCCCTCCATCACATTCTCCTCCTTTTCTTCCTCTTCCTCCATGGAGGGGCGGAGCAAGGATTTGACCATGTCCAAGGCTTCGAGCAGTTGGCGGCCGTCGGACGGGCGACGGCGATCGATCAATTCAGTGCAGCCGCCGGAAGACTTTGTGTTTACCGGCGAACCGACAATCTCGTTAGGTTTTGAGGGAACCGATTACCGTCGGATGTACGTCAATCAGGCAGCGTTCCACGCTTCCAGTATTAAAGTATTTGGTTAGTGGGCTCTGTTTTTTGACCTGAGCCGTTCGCTGGACGGAAATTATTTGGCCGGCCCAATTTCCTAGTTGGTTCCTTTTTTCTCTTATATGTTTCTTATTAATTAATTATTTTCAATGTTTTTATTTTTTTTATATTTTCGGAAAACTAAATACATATGTTCCAAATCTAAAATTACATAAAAAATTAAAAATTTCGAATTTGAAAAATGTTAAGTAGTGGCGTAACTTTAAAAAATGTTGATAGCTTTAACAAAATGTTCGTATTAAAAAATGTTAACGTGTTTCAAGAAATGTAAATGGAATTTTTATAAAAAAAATCTACAATGTGAAAAGATCTCGTAATTCAAAGAAATGTTTCGTACCACTTAAAAAAAGAACGCTGCATTTTAAAAAATGTTTACGTGTTTCGAAAAATATGTTCGGGCCATTTCTTTAATATTTTTATAAAATGTAATAAAATGTTTGTGTAGTTAAAAAATATGTTTCGTACCATTAAAGATGTTACAATGTGTGTTTGAAACAATGTTTATCAAATATTCAAAGCATATGTTTGAAAGAAATATTAATCATGTATTTGAAAAGTGTTAAACGTGTATAAAAGATATGTAAAAAAAGGTAAACATCAAGCATATTTAAAATATTAATTATGTATTTTAAAAATGTTAAATGTGTACAAAAAAGTTCCTCATGTATACGAAAAATGTAGAATGTGCATGAAAAAATTACACATGGATCGAGGCAGAACCGTTCGTGATGTTGCATCGGGAGGGAGGGAGATGAAGGTTGGGGCAAAAGTATAGAGAGATCCGGCAATGGTGGAGGAGAGGTAAGGAGAGGTAGCTGAAGCAATGGAAGCTACGGTGGCCGACGCGGTGCTAGTCGTGGTACCGGCCATGGTTGGCTCTGATACCAAGTTGAAATATTTATTGTTCATATTGATTACATTTCATAACTGCTGATAGATATACATGGTTAGAGAAGAGAAAAGGAGGGCGTGCATAGGCACTCGCAGGTGCATGCAAGGCCACGACCAAGAGAGGGCCAATAGACTAGGAGTGTACGTTACAACAGAATATGTGTATAACATGTATTTCAACAAAGACATATGACTATGTAGCCCCTGGGTTTCTGTCCAGCGTGTTGCACGCAGACATGCATCCGCTGTATGAATAAAATGCCGGGGAGTGGAGTTATTAGAAAAAAAGACAATACACAATATTATTGAACAAGTCGGTTGATGGCTTCACTTTTAGTGAGCCATCGTGAAGATCCGCAAAGCTGCATATCAGCATGAAGTAGCGTCAAGCTCGGGTGAGGAGGTGATCCGTCATATTTTTTCTTCAGTGGCTGCTGACCTGCTGTGGTGATGCCAGCGGCAGGTGATGAACGTTGGTGTCAAGCTCAAAGATATTCACTATCTTTTCAGTTTTGTCATGTCGGTTGTTACGTGACTTATCCTTTAATCTTTATGATATAAATAAGACACATATTAACATAAAAAAAAACCAGTCGTTGAGCATATTCGGCCAGTATGCTTCTCCGGTGAGGTTTCCCCCCTTTCCTTTTGCGTACGCTTGAAGCAGCGCGGAGTTTAACTTCGTCTTCCATGCATGCCATGCCATGCCAGTACGCGTTTTGACTTCGCTGACGTTCGTGAGCATTGGCGTTCACACAATGTTGACGGCAAAGACGTACGGTGCGGTCGAAAGCTACAGCTTTTGTATAGAAAGCTTGTACACTCTGAACTCGCTGTTCAAGTTCGTGAGAATCTATGCGTCGCCCAATTTCAACGTTGGCAGTAGTAAAAACTGCGTACGTCGATGCGTGGAACTTTCACCGTACTTTCCTAGGCCTGCCTGCAACGCGTGGCTCTCCATAAATACCGGCCAAATCTTCGAACAAGAACCCACAACTCACACACACACACACACATCACAGAAGAGCGTAGTTCGATTGAACACTCACAAAGTTTGAATCAGTATACACCATTGATCGGTCTCTCCATGGCCACGATGATGAGGAAGCTTGTGGCGGCCATGCTCTTGGTTCTCGTGGCCACGTCCGGCTCATCATGGTACCGGGCGGCGGCGAGGCCGTTGCAAGGTGATGAGGTGCAAGACGGGGAACCCTCCTCCGGCGGCATTGCGCTGCCGTCGCCGACGCATTGGCGTGGACACGTGCTGTCTCAGTTGGAGGAGAAGGGCCCCAACGGGTGCCCGAAGACTCACAATCATACCACAACTTGTCCCCCCGTGTAGAGGCGAGCGGACACGAAGGACGCCTTGCATGGGAGCCGAACCTGAAGTTTATTGGTTCGATTCGCAGTGATCAAAGTATCGCAGTGATCCATCCGCTTGTGTGGTCTCATGTATTCGGTGTTCAGACTACAAGGCAAGGAAAAATCAATTATGTAGCACCCTTCTAAATTTATGCTATAGCACTTCTATTCGTACTGACCAAACCGACAAGTATGTTAGTCAGATGTTAAAGGGAGTGACTCGATCTTAGTTGCAGGCAAGGAAAGAGCAATTATGTACCCTTTCAAATTTATGCTATAGCACACTTCTATTTCTCTACTTATATACACATCATATATTTTTGTATACATCTAAAGCATTTTGATGTATGTTTAACACTTTTCAAATCCATGATTAATATGTTTTCAGTTACGTGTTTGAACATTTTTGTGGTATACGTGTTCAATATCTTTCAAATACACTTTGAAACATTTTTCCGAATGATAAGAAACACATTTCTTAAAATTATGTGGACATTATCTTTACACTGTATAATATTTTTTAAATACCACACACACATTTTTTAAATGCCTGACCATTTTTAAAATATAATGTACATTTTTGAATTGTATTTAACATTATATTTTGAATTACATGAACATTGTTTAGTGTGTATAAGATTTTATTAAATGTCACGTATATTTTGAACCGTGTGAACATATTTGAAATATCACTTTTTTGAATGGTACAAATATTTCCTATACTCCGACGATGGTGCTCGCATTTTCCTGAATTTATTTCAGGCCTTCTAACGATGTGCGTTCAGTGCAAGGTGACATTCCCGTCGACTACGAAGGCGTCTGTGACGACTTTATCAATCTTAATATGATGTGCCAGCTCAGTCTTTCGAATGTGCTCATAGAATAGGTTGTGCGTGCGTGTATTCATAAGGATGGATATATGAGCGTCTGCATATGTATTGTATTAAAAGCAAGTCCAATGTTCACCCACGTCAAAAGCTTGACACTTTTTTCACAAAAAATAAAATAAAAAGATAGCTTGCCAATTACACGAAAGTAACTTGGGCACTTTAGTGCTTGAATGTGATCGACGACCAGAACAGAGGCCACGAAGATCGAAGGGTGCCTCTTACCCGGTGCATGAGTATCACGGGTCTCCTCCCCAATGGAGTCGTGTCTTCTCTCCGTGAAGCGGTCGGTAGTGTGACTGAATGATACACTTTGACTTAGAACGGGCTGCTACACACAACACGTTCCATAATTACCATATCAGATTCGCCGAGCTCATCTACCTATCATCCACTTCAGTGTTCTTTTTAGTTTTAGAGCTCATTCAGTTAACGTGTTCAACTTAGATTTGTTTATCATTTTAACAGGGTTAACGGCTTCTCAACTAGCTCTCTTGTTCATTTAACTTTGGATTTGATTCATAATTTTTAACTACATCAATGACTTTCCAAATTAATGGCTCCTGCTTCAATGCTACAGTGGCGACTTTATCAAGCACATCAGTCTCCTGCACCTCTCACCACGAAAGAAAAGAAGCGGCAACACATGCACTGTAGCACCAATATATTATATGCGGCCACCAATACAAGAACCTTTTCCATATAAGTATAGGTTGATTTGCTCATATAACAAACAATCACATCATCAAAAAGTCCACCAAAACAACGCATTATAAAAAAACACACTTCGCCATCTTCCTCACGCGCTAAACCATTTTTTATTGTTATGAAATCACAACAACACAAATGGCGCAGCGAAGCGCGTCCAGCCCTTCTAATAAATACACCATGCTCCGTAATTTTAGATATCTCTCATTCAATTGAGGTGTACAATCTTGGATTGAAGGAAATATGCCCTAGAGGCAATAATAAAATTGTTATTTATACTTCCTTATATCATGATAGATGTTTATTATTCATGTTAGAATTGTATTAACCGAAAACTTAGTACATGTGTGAATACATAGACAAACAGAGTGTCCCTAGTATGTCTGTACTTGACTAGCTCGTTAATCAAAGATGGTTAAGTTTTCTAGCCATAGACATGTGTTGTCATTTGATGAACGGGATCACATCATTAGAGAATGATGGACTAGACCCATCCGTTAGCTTAGCACTATGATCGTTTAGTTTATTGCTATTGCTTTTTTCATGACTTATACATGTTCCTATGACTATGAGATTATGCAACTCCCGAATACCGGAGGAACACCTTGTGTGCTATCAAACATCACAACGTAACTGAGTGACTATAAAGATGCTCTACATGTGTCTCCGATGATGTTTGTTGAGTTGGCATAGATCGAGATTAGGATTTGTCACTCCGATCGTCGGAGAGGTATCTCTGGGCCCTCTCGGTAATGCACATCACAATAAGCCTTGCAAGCAATGTAGCTAATGAGTTAGTTACGGGATGTAGCATTACGAAACAAGTAAAGAGACTTGCCGGTAACGAGATTGAACTAGGTATTGAGATCCCGACGATCGAATCTCGGGCAAGTAACGTACCGATGACAAAGGGAACAACGTATACCGTTATGCGGTTTGACCGATAAAGATCTTTGTAGAATATGTAGGAGCCAATATGAGCATCCAGGTTCCGCTATTAGTTATTGACCGGAGACATGTCTCGGTCATGTCTACATAGTTCTCAAACCCGTAGGGTCCGCACGTTTAACGTACGATGACAAGTTATGTGATTTGATATATCGAAGGTTGTTCAGAGTCCCGGATGAGATCACGGACATGACGAGGAGTCTCGAAAGGATTGAGACATAAAGATTGATATATTGAAAGGTTATATTCGGACACCAGAATGATTCCGAAATGTATCAGGTATTTTCCAGAGTACCGGGAGCTTACCGGAACCCCCCGGGGGATTAATGGGCCACAATGGGTCTTAGTGGAGAAGAGAGAGGGCCGGCCAGAGGTGCCCCCCCCTTGCCCAGTCCGAATTGGACAAGGGGAAGAGGGGCGCCCCCCTCCTTTCTTTTCTTCTCCCCTTTTTCCCTTCTTCTCCTTCTTAGACTAGGAAAGGGGGAAACCTACTCCTACTAGGAGTAGGATTCCTCCCCCCTTGGCGCACCCCTTGTGGCCAGCCAGCCTTCTCCTCCCCTCCTTTATATATGGGGGAGGGGGGCACCCCATAGACACACAAGTTGATCTTTAGCCGTGTGCGATGCCCCCCTCCACAGTTTTTCACCTCGGTCATATTGTCGTAGTGCTTAGGTGAAGCCCTGCGTCGGTAACTTCATCATCACCGCCAACACGCCGTCGTGCTGACGAAACTCACCCTCGACCTCAACTGGATCAAGAGTACGAGGGACGTCACCGAGATGAACATGTGCAGATCGAGGAGGGGCCATGCGTTCGGTACTTGATCGGTTGGATCGCGAAGACGTTCAACTACATCAAACTGTGTTACTAATGAAGGAAATATGCCCTAGAGGCAATAATAAAGTTATTATTTATTTCCTTATTTCATGATAAATGTTTATTATTCATGCTAGAATTGTATTAACCGGAAATATAATACATGTGTAAATACATAGACAAACATAGTGTCACTAGTATGCCTCTACTTGACTAGCTCGTTAATCAAAGATGGTTAAGTTTCCTAACCATAGACATGAGTTTTCATTTGATTAACGGGTTCACATCATTAGGAGATGATGTGATTGACTTGACCCATTCCATTAGCTTAGCACTTGATCGTTTAGTATGTTGCTATTGCTTTCTTCATGACTTATACATGTTCCTATGACTATGAGATTATGCAACTCCCATTTACCGGAGGAACACTTTGTGTGCTACGTCACAACGTAACCGGGTGATTATAAAGGTGCTCTACAGGTGTCTCCGAAGGTACTTGTTGGGTTGGCGTATTTCGAGATTAGGATTTGTCACTCCGATTGTCGGAGAGGTATCTCTGGGCCCACTCAGTAATGCACATCACTATAAGCCTTGCAAGCATTGAAACTAATGAGTTAGTTGCGGGATGATGTATTACGGAACGAGTAAAGAGACTTGCCGGTAATGAGATTGAACTATGTATTGAGATACCGACGATCGAATCTCGGGCAAGTAACATACTGACGACAAAGGGAACAACGTATGTTGTTATGCGGTTTGACCGATAAAGATCTTCGTAGAATATGTGGGAGCCAATATGAGCATCCAGGTTCCGCTATTGGTTATTGACCGGAGACATGTCTCGGTCATGTCTATGTAGTTCTCGAACCCGTAGGGTTCGCACGCTTAAAGTTTGATGACGGTTATATTATGAGTTTATGGTTTTTGATGTACCGAAGGTAGTTAGGAGTCCCGGATGTGATCATGGACATGACGAGGAGTTTCGAAATGTTCGAGACATAAAGATCGATATATTGGATGACTATATTTGGATACCGGAATGGTTCCGGGTGAGATCGGGATAATACCGGAGCACCGGGAGGCTATCGAAACCCCCCGGGAGGTATATGGGCCTTAATGGGCTTTAGTGGAAAGGAGGGGAAAGGAGCAAGGGAAGGGGCGCCCCCCAAGCCCAATCCGAATTGGCAGGGGGGCCGCCCCCCCTTTCCTTCCTCCCTCCTTCCTCTTCCTTCCCTCTCCCTCTCCAAATAGGAAAAGGAGTCCCATTCCCGGTGGGAGTAGGACCCCCCCCCCTTGGGCGCGCCTCCTCCCCTTGGCCGGCCCTCTCCTCCCCTCCTTTATGTACGGAGGAGAGGGGCACCCCATAGACACAACAATTGATCTCTTGGATCTCTTAGCCGTGTGCGGTGCCCCCCTCCATCATAATCCACCTCGATAATATCGTAGCGGTGCTTAGGCGAAGTCCTGCGTCGGTAGAACATCATCATCGTCACCACACCGTTGTGCTGACGGAACTCTCCCTCAAAAGCTCGGCTGGATCGGAGTTCGAGGGACGTCATCGAGTTGAACGTGTGCAGAACTCGGAGGTGCCGTGCGTTCGGTACTTGATCGGTCGGATCGTGAAGACGTACGACTACATCAACCGCGTTGTGCTAACGCTTCCGCTTTCGGTCTACGAGGGTACGTAGACAATACTCTCCCCTCTCATTGCTATGCATCACCATGATCTTGCATGTGCGTATGAAATTTTTGAAATTACTATGTTCCCCAACAGTGGCATCCGAGCCTGGTTTTATGTGTAGATATTATATGCACGAGTAGAATACAAGTGAGTTATGGGCGATACAAGTCATACTGCTTACCAGCTGTAACATCCAAAAATTCTAAATTTTGGAATGTTATAATAAATAGATAGATTTGATTGATTGCTTGATTGATTGAGTGTAATTGAGTGAAATTCGAAACTTTTGAAAGTTAAATGAGAGGGAATAAAAGGACTTTCCCAAACTTTCATTTTTGCATTTATGATCTCCGGGAATTCAAATTCTTTTCACCACAAAACCCTGGAGAGAAGATGACATGACTTCTTCCATTTATTTAAATGACAAGGGGTGTTAAAAATATTTGAATTTCATTTGAAAATATTTCCAATTCTGAAACTTTATGCAACTCAATGATTTTCATGAGCGAAGATAAAATGACTTCTTCAAACCTATGAAATATGAGTTGGGAGTTTCAAAGAATTTAATTCAAAGTCCTTTTTGAATTTATTTTCAATTTGGAGATATTTGAGTTTTAATCAAATTATTTTTCTCCAAAAACAAAATACAAGGAAAATAGGGTAACATGATTCCCTACAGTAGAAAACTGGAGAAAAATTAATTTGAAATCATTTTGGTATTTTTAAAATGATTTTTATTGGATTTTATTAGACCAGTAGCACTCTTTGTTTTATCTGATTTTGTGTGGATTTTATTTGGCATATTGAAAATGTTCATGTCGTAGAAAATCTTTTTCTGAAAATTTTGATATATTATATGCCTATATAATATTTTAGTTTATTTTTGTTTTTGTTATTTTTGTTGTCTGTGAATTTTTTTTAAAAAAAACTCTTCGAACAGTGCCAGGCCGAAGCCCAGCACTGCTCTCTCTCTCTCCCCGCGCCAGGCCAGCCGGCCCAGCCCAGCAGCGGCCCAACGCGCCCGCACCGCCGCCTCCGACTCCGGGAGTCCGCCACCCGTACGACGCCGTTCGCCGCCGCCGTGCTCCGCCCTGCCTCTCCTCGCCGCCTTTGCTCCCTACTCCACGCAACCCCTCGCCCCCCTCCATATAAGCTCGCGCCGCCGCCCGCCTTCTCTCTGCCGCGCCGCGCCGCCTCTCCCGCGTCTCGGCGAGCCGCCGGAGCCCACTGCGTCTTGCCGCACCTGCCGCTGCCGCCGACGAGCTGCACCGCCCCGCCGCCTCTCGCCTCGCGCCGCCACCGCACCTCCGTCCATTGCCGCTCCGCCCCGCGCCGCTCCTCGCCGTCGCCCGCGCTGCCGCCCCGCTCGCCGTCGAACTGCCGCCCTCGCTGGACTCCAACCGCCGCGGAAAAAAAACCCGCCACCGGCATCGAACCCGCTGTGAACCGGTAATAAGTCCACCCAGTTCACCGGTTTATTTTAGGGTTTCGTTTTTCGTTTAAAAAAAACGGTTTAGTTTTTTTCATTGTTAAGGAAATCGTTAACTGGTAGCTGCTCGGCCGGCTGGTGAGTAGGGGATTAATAGGCTAATCGGCAAGTTAATCGGACATTTAATCAATTAATCGGACGATTTATCGGGTAATCGGCTACTCGGGGACCCTATGAGTAGGGATTAATCGGCAAGTTAACTGGTTAATCGGATGAATTCTTGAACAGGGTTTTTTTTAGTTAGATCTATTTAGAGAACGTTCTCTATTTAGAACTAGTTAGTGAACGTTCGTTATTTAGTGTTTTCTTTTTCTGTTAATTTCGGCCAGGGACCTATTCATGATAAATTTCTTCACAGATTAGTCCCTGTACTTCAAACGACTACAACTTTTCACCCGTTTGTCCAAATCCAACGAAACCAACGCCCACTTCTTCGTTTCGATTTCCCTCTATCCAGTAATCCAACTCAAACATGTTTTTGAAAAGTTTAAAATTTGAATTAGATCAGATTTGAATTCAAACTTCATTTGATCATAACTTGAGTTTCGTAACTCCGTTTGAGTTGATTCTTTTTGCAAATCGAAGCCCTTGACCTAAACATTCTGATAAGGACAAATTCACATAATTTTGGTACTGTTAGAAATTGTTTTATGTTGCAAGAGCTATTTGCTTGGTTTTGATGTTTTCCGAATCATCTTCTTGTTCTTTCTGATCTTTTAAGTGATTGCTTATGTGTGGTTACTATTGCTTGCTTACGATAGATTGACCGGAGTGTGACGAGTAGAACTATCAAGAGTTTTGAGTGCGAATCATCTTCATCAACACTGCAGGCAAGTTCACACTTTGATCATATCCCTTTCCATACCCAGTTTTTATGCATTAGTTTCAACCCTCAAACATTGCATGATTAGGACCTAATTAAATTGTGGGATGGGAAGTAGTTGAGGTAGTATCTATTACCTGTTTATTATCAAACCCTTGGGAGTTACTATTACGTTATGCTTACAATGTAATGCTATGCTCGTAGACATGGATTGGCTTTTGAGAGTATTCATGACAGATGTGAGATTGTTAAATTAATGGTTTATCTAAGGTGGCAACTTAAACACACATCTGGGTGGATTGAGGCACCTGGTTATTCTAGGATTGCCTGTCTAGGCACCTGGGTAGACTAGGTTTGCCTGTTTTTTTGGACCGCCACCCAGGCTCAAAGGGATCATGAGATTATTCATACTAGAAACTTCCGTGTGCAGCCACAAGCTATTATGGGCTCTAGCATAGTTGATTAAGTCGTGTGAACTCTTACAGTGGTAGACTAGCAGATGTAGGGGTGTAGGTGGTACGGTCTACCCATCGTAAGGTGCAAACGCTTCTGAAAGACTATGTCTCGGTCATCCGTCTTCTCAAACACCATGTAGTGCGAGAAACCAAACGGAGGCGATCGAGTCTTGTGGGGAAAAGTGCGCAAACCTCTGCAGAGTGTATAAACTAATCATGATTAGCCGTGTCCCCGGTTATGGACATCTTGAGTATCTAGTACCTGGATTATCATGTGAATCTCATCACGTTACTTTAAATGAATATTGTTGGCTTTTAATGATGATATTTAATTGGGATTGAGAATGCTGTCAACCATTCTCAATGTTTAACAACCACCGTGATAGTTAAATAAAATTTATTCCTTTGTAGTAGGGAAAAATTGGCTTTTTGCAAAAACCTTATAACCATAGAGCTTTTTCACCAGCCATATATGCATGTAGTGATAGCCATTGTTCATCATTCTCTATGGTGTGAATTTGCCAGTACATTCAATGTACTGACCCTTTGTGGCTGCAACATCTCATGTTGCAGGAGTATCTTACGACGAGTAAGTGGTACGTTAGGGTTACGATTTCTACACTCAACTTTGCCATTGGTGTTGATGGGAATCCACAACCTTGTTACTTACGCTATTTTGGATTGAGGTAATAGTATCTTACGTTACTTATACATGTGATTTACCTCTGTTATAAATCCTCGAGTACTGTGTGTGTCAGCATACCGATCCAGGGATGACACTTAAGCATAGAGATTTGATCCATTTGGGTTGGGTCGCTACAAGATGGTATCAGAGCACATGTTGACTGTAGGACATGACCCTAGAAACTGGCAAGCCAATAGCAAAGATTTTTCTCTACAACATTCCTTTTCAAAAAGACCTTTTTACCTCTCTTCTCTTCCGAGCTTATTCAAAAATTCCCTTTAGTGAGACCATACCCCTTTCCCCTTTTGACCACACGAAGATTCGACTGATGAGACCACTCCAAGAAGTACAAGATATTGAACAACTAAGACCACTTCGAAATGAATAGTATTTTCCGTGCATCTGAATAATGGAAACTACAACGGTTGAAGACCGAAGACAAGTAGAATTTGAAGGCTCTGAAGAATTCTCAGATTTGTATGACCTAGGAAGGCTACCCTTATGGAACTTGGCAGACTATGGAAGTTGTCATTGTTGGAAATATGCCCTAGAGGCAATAATAAATTAGTTATTATTATATTTCCTTGTTGATAATAATCGTTTATTATCCATGCTAGAATTGTATTGATAGGAAACTCAGATACATGTGTGGATACATAGACAACACCGTGTCCCTAGTAAGCCTCTAGTTGACTAGCTCGTTGATCAATAGATGGTTACGGTTTCCTGACCATGGACATTGGATGTCGTTGATAACGGGGTCACATCATTAGGAGAATGATGTGATGGACAAGACCCAATCCTAAGCCTAGCACAAGATCATGTAGTTCGTATGCTAAAGCTTTTCTAATGTCAAGTATCATTTCCTTAGACCATGAGATTGTGCAACTCCCGGATACCGTAGGAGTGCTTTGGGTGTGCCAAACGTCACAACGTAACTGGGCGGCTATAAAGGTACACTATAGGTATCTCCGAAAGTGTCTGTTGGGTTGGCACGAATCGAGACTGGGATTTGTCACTCCGTGTAAACGGAGAGGTATCTTTGGGCCTACTCGGTAGGACATCATCATAATGTGCACAATGTGATCAAGGAGTTGATCATGGGATGATGTGTTACCGAACGAGTAAAGAGACTTGCCGGTAACAAGATTGAACAAGTTATCGGGATACTGACGATCGAATCTTGGGCAAGTATCGTACCGCTAGACAAAGGGAATTGTATACGGGATTGATTAAGTCCTTGACATCGTGGTTCATCCGATGAGATCATCGTGGAGCATGTGGGAGCCAACATGGGTATCCAGATCCCGCTGTTGGTTATTGACCGGAGAGGTGTCTTGGTCATGTCTGCATGTTTCCCGAACCCGTAGGGTCTACACACTTAAGGTTCGATGACGCTAGGGTTATAGGGAATAGATATACGTGGTTACCGAATGTTGTTCGGAGTCCCGGATGAGATCACAGACGTCACGAGGAGTTCCGGAATGGTCCGGAGGTAAAGATTTATATATGGGAAGTCCTGTTTTGGTCACCGGAAAAGTTTTGGGTTTATCGGTAATGTACCGGGACCACCGGGAGGGTCCCGGTGGTCCACCAAGTGGGGCCACCAGCCCCGGAGGGCTGCATGGGCTAAGTGTGGGAGGGGACCAGCCCCAGGTGGGCTGGTGCGCCCCCCCACCAAGGCCCAAGGCACAAGGGAGAGTGGAAGGGGGCAAACCCTAGGCTCATATGGGCCTAAGGCCCACCTAGTCGTGCGCCCCCCTCTCTCCCCCCTTGGCCGCCCCCCTAGATGGGATCTAGGGCTGGCCGCCACCCCTAGGGGTGGAAACCTAGGTGGGGGCGCAGCCCCTCCCCTCCCCCTATATATACTTGAGGTTTTGGGCTGCCATAGACACGATTCAATCTCCTTCTTGGCGCAGCCCTACCCCTCTCCCTCCTCGTCTCTTGTGGTGCTTGGCGAAGCCCTGCTGGAGTACCACGCTCCTCCACCACCACCACGCCGTCGTGCTACTGCTGGATGGAGTCTTCCCCAACCTCTCCTTCTCCCCTTGCTAGATCAAGGCGTAGGAGACGTCACCGGGCTGTACGTGTGTTGAACACGGAGGTGCCGTCCGTTCGGCACTAGGATCATCGGTGATTTGGATCACGATGAGTACGACTCCATCAACCCCGTTCACTTGAACTCTTCCGCTTAGCGATCTACAAGGGTATGTAGATGCACTCTCCTTCCCTTTGTTGCTAGATTACTCCATAGATTGATCTTGGTGATGCGTAGAAAATTTTGAATTTCTGCTACGTTCCCCAACAGTGGCATCATGAGCTAGGTCTATGCGTAGTTACTATGCACGAGTAGAACACAAAGTAGTTGTGGGCGTCGTTATTGTCAATTATCTTGGCGTTACTAGTCTTATCTTGATTCGGCGGCATCGTGGGATGAAGCGGCTCGGACCAACCTTACACGTACGCTTACGTGAGACCGGTTCCACCGACTAACATGCACTAGTTGCATAAGGTGGCTGGCGGGTGTCTGTCTCTCCCACTTTAGTCGGATCGGATTCGATGAAAAGGGTCCTTATGAAGGGTAAATAGAAATTGGCATATCACGTTGTGGTTTTTGCGTAGGTAAGAAACGTTCTTGCTAAGAAACCTATAGCAGCCACGTAAAAAACTTGCAACAACAATTAGAGGACGTCTAACTTGTTTTTGCAGCATATGCCGTGTGATGTGATATGGCCAAAAGGATGCGATGAATGATATATGTGATGTATGAGATTGATCATGTTCTTGTAATAGGAATCACGACTTGCATGTTGATGAGTATGACAACCGGCAGGAGCCATAGGAGTTTTCTTAATTTATTTATGACCTGCGTGTCAACATAAACGTCATGTATTTACTTTACTTTATTGCTAAACCGTTAGCCATAGTAGTAGAAGTAATAGATGACGAGACAACTTCATGAAGACACGATGATGGAGATCATGATGATGGAGATCATGGTGTCATGCCGGTGACGATGATGATCATGGCGCCCCGAAGATGGAGATCAAAAGGAGCAAAATGATATTGGCCATATCATGTCACTATTTGATTGCATGTGATGTTTATCATGTTTTACATCTTATTTGCTTAGAACGACAATAGCTAAAATAAGATGATCCCTCACAATAATTTCAAGAAAAGTGTTCCCCCTAACTGTGCACCACTGCGAAGGTTCGTTGTTTCGAAGCACCACGTGATGATCGGGTGTGATAGATTATAACGTTCGAATACAACGGGTGTAAGCCAGATTTACACACGCAATACACTTAGGTTGACTTGATGAGCCTAGCATGTACAGACATGGCCTCGGAACGCGGAAGACCGAAAGGTCGAACATGAGTCGTATAGAAGATACGATCAACATGAAGATGTTCACCGATGATGACTAGTCCGTCTCACGTGATGATCGGACACGGCTTAGTTGACTCGGATCATGTAATCACTTAGATGACTAGAGGGTGTCTATCTGAGTGGGAGTTCATAAGATGAACTTAATTATCCTGAACATAGTCAAAAGGTCTTCGCAAATTATGTCATAGCTCGCGCTTCAGTTCTACTGTTTAGATATGTTCCTAGAGAAAATTTAGTTGAAAGATGATAGTAGCAATTATGCGGACTAGGTCCGTAAACTGAGGATTGTCCTCATGCTTCATAGAAGGCTTATGTCCTTAATGCACCGCTCAGTGTGCTGAACCTCGAACGTCGTCTGTGGATGTTGCGAACATCTGACATACACGTTTTCATGACTACATGATAGTTCAGTGCGTAATGCTAAATGGTTCAGAATTGAGGCACCAAAGACGTTTTTGGAAACATCGCAAAACATATGAGATGTTTCGAGGTCTGAAATTGGGATTTCAGGCTCGTGCCCACGTCAAGAGGTATAAGACCTCCGACAATTTTCTTAGCCTGCAAACTAAGGGAGAAAAAGCTCAATTGTTGAGCTTGTGCTCAGATTGTCTGAGTACAACAATCATTTGAATCGAGTGGGAGTTGATCTTCCAGATGAGATAGTGATGTTTCTCCGAAGTCATTACCACCAAGCTGCTAGAGCTTCGTGATGAACTATAATATATCAGGGACATATATGATGACCCTTGAGATATTCGCGATGTTTGACACCGCGAAAGTAGAAATCAAAAGGGAGCATCAATCGTTGATGGTTAGTAAAACCACTAGTTTCAAGAAGGGCAAGGGCAAGAAAGGGATACTTCATGGAACAACAAATCAGTTGCTGTTCTAGTGAAGAAACCCAAAGTTGAACCCAAGCCCGAGACTAAGTGCTTCTGTAATAAGGGGAACAGTCACTGAAGCAGAGCCACCCTAGATACTTGGTAGATGAGAAGGCTGGCAAGGTCGACAGAAGTATATTGGATATGCATTATAATGTGTACTTTACTAGTACTCCTAGTAGCGCCAGGGTATTAGATACCGGTTCGGTTGCTAAATGTTAGTAAACTCGAAATAAAAAGATGCGGAGTAAACGGAGACTAGCTAAAGGTGAGCTGGCGATATGTGTTGGAAGTTTTTCCCAAGCTTGATGTGATCAAGCATCGCACGCTCCCTCTACCATCGAGATTGGTGTTTGCGTTGAGCATAGACTTGATTGGATTATGTCTGTCACAATACGGTTATTCATTTAAGGAGAATAATGGTTACTCTGTTTATTTTAATAATACCTTCAATGGTCTTGCACCTAAAATGAATGGTTTATTGAATCTCGATCATAGTGATACACATGTTCATGCCAAAAGATATAAGATAGTAATGATAGTACCACCTACTTGTGGCACTGCCACGTAAGTCATATCGGTATAAAACGCATGAAGAAGCTCCATGTTGATGGATCTTTGGGCTCACTCGTTTTGAAAAGTTTGAGACATGCGAACCATGTCTATTGGTGTATATGCATGAAGAAACCCCATGCAAATGGACTGTTTGGACTCACTTGATTTTGAATCACTTGAGACATGCAAATCATACCACATGGGCAAGATGACTGAAAGCCTCGTTTTCAGTAAAATGGAACTAGAAAGCAACTTGTTGGAAGTAATACATTTTGATGTGTGCAGTCCAATGAGTGCTGAGGCGTGTAGTGGATATCGTTATGTTCTTACTTCACAGATGATTTGAGTAGATGTTGAGTATATTTACTTGATGAAACACAAGTCTGAATTATTGAATGGTTCAAGTAATTTCAGAGTGAAGTTGAAGATCTTCGTGACAAGAGGATAAAATGTCTATGATATGATCATAGAAATGAATATCTGAGTTACGAGTTTGGCACACAATTAAGACACTATGGAAATTGTTTCACAGCTAATACCGCCTGGAACACCATAGTGTGATGGTGTGTCCGAACATCATAGTTGCACCCTATTGGATATGGTGCGTACCATGATGTCTCTTATCGAATTACCACTATCGTTCATGGGTTAGGCATTAGAGACAACCACACTCACTTTGAAAGGGCACCATGTAATTCCGTTGAGACGAAACCATTTGAACTATGGCTTGGAGAAACCTGAGTTGTCGTTTCTTAAAAGTTTGGGGCTGCGACGCTTATGTGAAAAGTTTCAGGCTGATAAACTCGAACCCAAAGCGGATAAATGCATCTTCATAGGACACCCAAAACAGTTGGGTATACCTCCTGTCTCTGATCCGAAAGCAATAAGGGATTGTTTCTGCAATCGGGTCTTTTCTCGAGGAAAAGTTTCTCTCGAAAGAATTGAGTGGGAGGATGGTGGAGACTTGATGAGGTTATTTAACCGTCTCTTCAACTAGTGTGTGGCAGGGCACAGGGAGTTGTTCCTGTGGCACCTACACCAATTGAAGTGGAAGCTTATGATAGTGATCATGAAACTTCAGATCAAGTCACTACCAAACCTCGTGGGATGACAAGGATGCGTACTACTTCAGAGTGGTACGTAATCCTGTCTTGGAAGTCATGTTGCTAGACAACAATGAACCTACGAGCTATGGAGAAGCGATGGTGGGCCTGGATTCCAAAATGGCTCAAGGCCATATAATCCGAGAGAGGATCCATATATGAAAACAAAGTGTAGACTTTGGAAGAACTACTTGATGGTCGTAAGGCTGTTAGGTACATATGGATTTTAAAAGGAAGACGAACAATGATGGTAAGTATCACCATTAAGAAAGCTCAACTTGTCGTTAAGATGTTTTCCGACAAGTTCAAGGAGTTGACTACGATGAGACTTTCTCACTCGTAGCGATGCTAAGAGTCTGTTGGAATTATATTAGCGATTACTGCATTATTTATGAAATCTTGCAGATAGGATGTCAAAACATTGTTTCCTCGACGATTTTCTTGAGGAAAGGTTGTATGTGATACAACCGGAAGGTTTTGTCAATCCTGAAAGATGCTAATAAGTATGCAAAGCTCCAGCAATCCTTCTAAGGACTGGAGTAAGCATCTCGGAGTTGGAATGTATGCTTTGATAAGATGATCAAAGATTTTGGGTGTATACAAAGTTTATGAGAAACTTGTATTTCCAAAGAAGTGAGTGGGAGCACTATAGAATTTCTGATGAATATATGTTGTTGACATATTGTTGATCAGAAATGACCTAGAATTTCTCGAAAGCATATAGGGTTATTTGGAAAGTGTTTTTCAATGGAAAGCCTGGATTAAGCTACTTGAACATTGAGCATCAAGATCTATAAGGATAGATCAAAACGCTTAATGGTACTTTCAAATGAGCACATACCTTGACATGATCTTGAAGGTGTTCAAGATGGATCAGTCAAAGAAGGAGTTTCTGCCTGAGTTGTAAGGTATGAAGTTAAGACTTAAAGCTCGACCACGACAGAAGAAAGAGGAAGGACGAAGGTCGTCCCCTATGCTTTTGTCATAGGCTCTATACGGTATGCCATGCTGAGTACCGCACCTGATGTGTGCCTTGCCACATGTCTGGCAAGAGGGTACAAAGGTGATCTAGGAGTAGATCACCAGATTGCGGTCAAAATTATCCTTAGAGGAATAAGGAAATGTTTCTCGGTTATGGAGGTGATAAAGTGTTCGACGTAAAGAGTTACGTCGATGCAAGCTTAACACCTATCCGGATAGCTCTGAGTAGAGATACCGGATACGTATAATGGAGCAACAATTTAGAATAGCTCCAAGTAGAACAGTTATTTGAAATGGCTCCAAATGTAGCGTAGTAGTTGCATCTACAAGATGACATAGAAATTTGCGAAGTACATACGGATCTGAATGTTGCAGACCCGTTGACTGAAACCTCTCTCACAAGCATAACATGATCCAACCCAGAACTCTTTGGGTGTTAGTCACATGGGGATGTGACCTTGAGTGTTAATCACATATCAACGTGAACTGGATTATTGACTCTAGTGCAAGTGGGAGACTGTTGGAAATATGCCCTAGAGGCAATAATAAATTAGTTATTATTATATTTCCTTGTTGATGATAATCGTTTATTATCCATGCTAGAATTGTATTGATAGGAAACTCAGATACATGTGTGGATACATAGACAACACCATGTCCCTAGTAAGCCTCTAGTTGACTAGCTCGTTGATCAATAGATGGTTACGGTTTCCTGACCATGGACATTGGATGTCGTTGATAACGGGATCACATCATTAGGAGAATGATGTGATGGACAAGACCCAATCCTAAGCCTAGCACAAGATCATGTAGTTCGTATGCTAAAGCTTTTCTAATGTCAAGTATCATTTCCTTAGACCATGAGATTGTGCAACTCCCGGATACCGTAGGAGTGCTTTGGGTGTGCCAAACGTCACAACGTAACTGGGTGGTTATAAAGGTACACTACAGGTATCTCCGAAAGTGTCTGTTGGGTTGGCACGAATCGAGACTGGGATTTGTCACTCCGTGTAAACGGAGAGGTATCTTTGGGCCCACTCGGTAGGACATCATCATAATGTGCACAATGTGATCAAGGAGTTGATCATGGGATGATGTGTTACGGAACGAGTAAAGAGACTTGCCGGTAACGAGATTGAACAAGGTATCGGGATACCGACGATCGAATCTCGGGCAAGTATCGTACCGCTAGACAAAGGGAATTGTATACGGGATTGATTAAGTCCTTGACATCGTGGTTCATCCGATGAGATCATCGTGGAGCATGTGGGAGACAACATGGGTATCCAGATCCCGCTGTTGGTTATTGACCGGAGAGGTGTCTCGGTCATGTCTGCATGTTTCCCGAACCCGTAGGGTCTACACACTTAAGGTTCGATGACGCTAGGGTTATAGGGAATAGATATACGTGGTTACTGAATGTTGTTCGGAGTCCCGGATGAGATCCCGGACGTCACGAGGAGTTCCGGAATGGTCCGGAGGTAAAGATTTATATATGGGAAGTCCTGTTTTGGTCACCGGAGAAGTTTCGGGTTTATCGGTAATGTACCGGGACCACCGGGAGGGTCCCACTGGTCCGCCCCGGAGGGCTGCATGGGCTAAGTGTGGGAGGGGACCAGCCCCAAGTGGGCTGGTGCGCCCCCCACCAAGGCCCAAGGCGCAAGGGAGAGTGGAAGGGGGCAAACCCTAGGCTCAGATGGGCCTAAGGCCCACCTAGTGGTGCGCCCCCCTCTCTCCCCCCTTGGCCGCCCCCCTAGATGGGATCTAGGGCTGGCCGCCACCCCTAGGGGTGGAAACCTAGGTGGGGGCGCAGCCCCTCCCCTCCCCCTATATATACTTGAGGTTTTGGACTGCCATAGACACGATTCAATCTCCTTCTTGGCGCAGCCCTACCCCTCTCCCTCCTCGTCTCTTGTGGTGCTTGGCGAAGCCCTGCTGGAGTACCACGCTCCTCCACCACCACCACGCCGTCGTGTTGCTGCTGGATGGAGTCTTCCCCAACCTCTCCTTCTCCCCTTGCTGGATCAAGGCATAGGAGAAGTCACCGGGTTGTACGTGTGTTGAACACGGAGGTGCCGTCCGTTCGGCACTAGGATCATCGGTGATTTGGATCACGACGAGTACGACTCCATCAACCCCGTTCACTTGAACGCTTCCGCTTAGCGATCTACAAGGGTATGTAGATGCACTCTCCTTCCCTTCGTTGCTAGATTACTACATAGATTGATCTTGGTGATGCGTAGAAAATTTTGAATTTCTGCTACGTTCCCCAACAGTCAATACCCGAGATCAAGGTGTATCGGAGAAAGACTGAAACAAGGAGCATGAGAAATTGATGTTTTGTCAAAGAAAACCCTAAGGCAGGAGATATCAACTATGGAATGATAGCTCATGGGAATGACAAGAGCAGAAACACGATTATCCGTGATGTCATCGCCCGCTGATGCTATTGTCACCGTGCTGAGTTAAGGATGCATTTCTTCAGAATGGATTTGATGGAAGAAGGCTGATGGAGCACCTATTAGTAAGATGAAGTTTTAACCTTAGCCGGTGTATCACCAGGATCTGGAGTAGTACATCAAGAAGTTAAGATGGACCTACAAGAAGTAGTATTTTGATAAGGAAGTATTTCATGAGGAACTCAGGACCCTGAAGATGAGAGTAGCCAAGCTGGAAGAGCAAAACCTCGAGAAACCGGAGATTCGTCAGGAACTGAAGGACAGTAGGACCATGGTTCATGCGAAGGATGTTGAAACCAGAAGTTTGGAACGCAACTCTAGAATATTAAAGGACGTCACGAGAGACTTCGCGTCAACAGAGATGATCTGGCAAAAGAACTTGAGAAATACAAGCATGATCGAAACAAGCCATTGGAGGCATGAACAAGACTTGAAGAGTGTGGCGACGTTGAAGATTTATTGACCTTTAGAAGACCAAACCCCTGTTATATGCCTACGCTAGATGCGACGTTTGTGAGCTGTCATTTGTTTGATGTTTTTCCCGATGGCCACAAATAAAATCCGTCTTTTCAAAACTTTTGTTTGTATTGTGTGTATCCCTCTCCCTCTCTCTTATCTTACCCCAAACCCACATGGACCCAATAGAGGATGAATGGAGATGAGCTTGTATTTTCTGGACCGATGAGTCAGTTGGAGACAGACCGATGGATTCAGAACATGGAGGATCACATGGAGAATAACCCTATAGTCGGAAAGGATATGACCCATCATGCTCTTCAGTGCTTTGAAAGAGGTGCTGCTACTTGGTGGAGGATGTACCAAACCATCAATGGATGGCAAGGAGTAACCACTTGGAAAGAATTTAAGTTGACTCTGTCAAAGTCTCATCTTGTGTCCCAGGAGTTGAAGCCTTATGGAAAGGATATGAAGAAACCTTGTGCATGCAAGATTTGTGGAGAAATAGGACACACCCATAAAGAACACAAGGATGAACGCCCTAATTGTGAAGGAAGTCACCTAGTTGAAGAATGCCCAACTAGGCAGATTACTTGTTTCTTGTGTGAAGGGACTACCCACTACCCTGCTCAGTATCACATTTACCCTATGGTACAAAGAACTATCCAGCAGAAGAAAGAAGTAAAGAAAGGAGCCCTTATGGAAATTTTAGAAGAACCTGTGATGAAGGAAGAGATGGAAGACACGCCTAAAGAAGACCCGAGTAAACTCTGCACTAAGTCTTGCTATTCATGTGGAGAAGAATGACACATATCCCAACATTGTTTGAATGGGGATCTAGTAGAATTCCCGACAGAGGAAGTAGAATATGACCCACAGGAAATAGAAGCCCTGATTAAAATGGAAAAGTCCAGAAAGAGAAGCAGAGTGGATTCCAGGAAGGATCTGAGTCATATCACATGTTATAGGTGCAAGGAGTCAGGGCACTACCTCAGCAGTTGCCCCAAAAGGAAACCTCGAGACTTGTCAGAAGTAATATGTTTTCATTGTAATAGAGCAGGGCACTTTGCCAGAGGATGCCCCAAGGAGAAGGAGACTTGTGCTAGATAGTGAGTTTGCAACAAAAGAAATGGAGTAGTAGAAGTGAGAGCATTTTATTTTATATTGAGGTGTTGAGTTGAGACATGTAATGGAAAAGCAAGAGATTGTAATCAATTGAGAGTGAATAAAGTTAGCATCGTTGGTACTGATATGGATTTTATGAGTTGTTACTCTATGAAGAATGATTTTGACCATTTTTGAGGACAAGAGAAATATGGTCTATGGAAGATTTTTGCATTTTAAGGGTGGTAGTACCCTGTAAGAACCCTTGACCCCTGGAAAAGATAAGGATACTCCACTGAGTGGATTTCGGACAAAATTAATACGAGTTTTGTCTCAATATGTGTGATGCCCCAAGAGTATGTGGGATGAAGTTGGAGACCGTCAGTTGTTGGACCAAATGTGATCAAGGAGTCAGAAGAGAATGTTAAGTTGATTCGAGATAGACTGAAGGTAGCTCAGTCCAGGCAGAAGAGTTATGCAGACTCAAAAAAAACTCAAGGAGGTAGTTTATGAAATTGGAGACAGAGCATGTCTTCGTGTGCCCCTCTGCGAGGAGTTAAACGAATCGGAGTTAAGGGAAAGTTAGCCCCGAGATTTGTAGTACCATACCGAGTTTTGGAGTGTATGGGAGAAGTGGCCAACAAGTTGGAGTCACCTGAAGGACCGTCAGGAGTTCATGATGTGTTTCACGTTTCCCAGTTGAAGAAGTGCCATGCAGAGATGGCCAGTATTCCCCTCTAAGGACGCTTGACCCTGGAAAGGATAATGATGTTCCATGAAGTGGAATATGGACTCCACAAGTATAAGTTTTTATCTCGGTATGTGGGATATCCCACGAGGAGGAAGAGATGAACTACTATTGGATATAAAGGGGGTATGATGTTGGATGTATGGAGCAATTGCAATCACATGATAAGTCTGAGTAATCATGTCCTAGTTTGGTGCCAATAGAAGAAAGGAAGACAATACAATTGGATAGATTTAAGAATACTAGGAAGTTGGAATAATGATCAGTTGCCCGATGATAAGTTCAAGGACTACAAGTGATGAGATGGGCCATAACCCACAGGCCCCAGGACCTGCCAAGAAGCAAGCACATTTTGCTGAAGGAAAAACCTTGGAGGAAGATACGACGTTTATCGGCAAACAATTTTATAGGAGTAACGCAAAACCTGAGAGTTGTGAAGGAACGATGGATGTTTGTTTGGCTTGCAGAATCAATGGATTATTCCGAACACAGTTCATCGACAAGAGAAATACTGCAATGCTTGTGAGGATGAGCGAGTGTTAGAATGCGAGATTCGCTAAACTGTATACAAGGTAATGATTTGGGTGCGGGATGGATTGATCACCATACCGACTTACTCTTATTATTCACCTTGCTATGTGGGATGGTAAATCTGAGTGACTTACCTATAGTAGAGAGACGGCGATATTAAACCTTGTTTAAGCCTTAGAATGGTATAGGTATTTTTCCCCTTGTACAAGGCAGCTTTGCCAACCGTAGGTTATATGGTGAGGATCAACCCAGACCCATTTCCTGTAGGAGAAACCATAAATGGTTGACCACCATGAGATATCGATAGTTGTTTAGTATTGGCGCCAGACCCGTCAGCTAAGAAGACCAGTCACAGAAGAACCTTACCTAGATGAAAGACACGAGAATTGAGGAAAAGGTTATGCCACTACCGGAAGAGCCCAGGGAAGGAATTATCCTTACGATATGAGAAGACCGACACTGTCAAGAATAAGGATGGAGTATATGAGTTTTGATGGAACCGTAACAATGATTCTAAGTGTGGTAGCACCCCAGACCCCTATGATGATCTATGGATTTTTGAGTAGACTCCAAACCTAACCTATTTCTTGCTAGCCTCTCTGAATCTCGAGGACGAGATTCATTTTAAGGGTGGTAGGTTTGTAACATCCCAAAATTCTAAATTTTGGAATGTTATAAAAAATAGATAGATTTGATTGATTGTTTGATTGATTGAGTGTAATTGAGTGAAATTCGAAACTTTTGAAAGCTAAATGAGAGGGAATAAAAGGACTTTCCCAAACTTTCATCTTTGCATTTATGATCTCCGGGAATTCAAATTCTTTTCACCACAAAACCCTGGAGAGAAGATGACATGACTTCTTCCATTTATTTAAATGACAAGGGGTGTTGAAAATATTTGAATTTCATTTGAAAATATTTCCAATTCTGAAACTTTATGCAACTCAATGATTTTCACGAGCGAAGATAAAATGACTTCTTCAAACCTATGAAATATGAGTTAGGAGTTTCAAAGAATTTAATTCAAAGTCCTTTTTGAATTTATTTTCAATTTGGAGATATTTGAGTTTTAATCAAATTATTTTTCTCCAAAAACAAAATACATGGAAAATAGGGTAACATGATTCCCTACAATAGAAAACTGGAGAAAAATTAATTTGAAATCATTTTGGTATTTTTAAAATGATTTTTATTGGATTTTATTAGACCAGTAGCACTCTTTGTTTTATCTGATTTTGTGTGGATTTTATTTGGCATATTGAAAATGTTCATGTCGTAGAAAATCTTTTTCTGAAAATTTTGATGTATTATATGCCTATATAATATTTTAGTTTATTTTTGTTTTTGTTATTTTTTGTTGTCTGTGAATTTTTTTTTAAAAAAAACTCTTCTAACAGTGCCAAGCCGAAGCCCAGCACTGCTCTCTCTCTCTCTCCACGCGCCAGGCCAGCCGGCCCAGCCCAGCAGCGGCCCAACGCGCCCGCACCGCCGCCTCCGACTCCGGGAGTCCGCCGCCGTTCGCCGCCGCCGTGCTCCGCCCTGCCTCTCCTCGCCGCCTTTGCCCCCTACTCCACGCAACCCCTCGCCCCCCCTCCATATAAGCTCGCGCCGCCGCCCGCCTTCTCTCTGCCGCGCCGCGCCGCCTCTCCCGCGTCTTGGCGAGCCGCCAGAGCCCGCTGCATCTCGCCGCACCTGCCGCTGCCGCCGACGAGCTGCACCGCCCCGCCGCCTCTCGCCTCGCGCCGCCACGGCACCTCCGTCCATTGCCGCTCCGCCCCGCGCCGCTCCTCGCCGTCGCCCGCGCTGCCGCCCCGCTCGCCGTCGAACTGCCGCCCTCGCTGGACTCCAACCGCCGCAGAAAAAAAACCGCCGCCGGCGTCGAACCCGCTGTGAACCGGTAATAAGTCCACCCAGTTCGCCGGTTTATTTTAGGGTTTTGGTTTTCGTTTAAAAAACGGTTTAGTTTTTTAGTTAGATCTATTTAGAGAACGTTCTCTATTTAGAACTAGTTAGTGAACGTTCGTTATTTAGTGTTTTCTTTTTCTGTTAATTTCGGCCAGGGACCTATTCGTGATAAATTTCTTCACAGATTAGTCCCTGTACTTCAAACGACTATAACTTTTCACCCGTTTGTCCAAATCCAACGAAACCAACGCCCACTTCTTCATTTCGATTTTCCTCTATCCAGTAATCCAACTCAAACATGTTTTTGAAAAGTTTAAAATTTGAATTAGATCAGATTTGAATTCAAACTTCGTTTGATCATAACTTGAGTTTCGTAACTCCGTTTGAGTTGATTCTTTTTGCAAATCGAAGCTCTTGACCTAAACATTCTGATAAGGCCAAATTCACATAATTTTGGTACTATTAGAAATTCTTTTATGTTGCAAGAGCTATTTGCTTGGTTTTGATGTTTTCCGAATCATCTTCTTGTTCTTTCTGATCTTTTGAGTGATTCCTTATGTGTGGTTACTATTGCTTGCTTACGATAGATTGACCGGAGTGTGACGAGTAGAACTATCAAGAGTTTTGAGTGAGAATCATCTTCATCAACACTGCAGGCAAGTTCACACTTTGATCATATCCCTTTTCATACCCAGTTTTTATGCATTAGTTTCAACCCTCAAACATTGCATGATTAGGACCTAATTAAATTATGGGATGGGAAGTAGTTGAGGTAGTATCTATTACCTGTTTATTATCAAACCCTTGGGAGTTACTATTACGTTATGCTTACAATGCCATGCTATGCTCGTAGACGTGGATTGGCTTTTGAGAGTATTCATGACAGATGTGAGATTGTTAAATTAATGGTTTATCTAAGGTGGCAACTTAAACACACATCTGGGTGGATTGAGGCACCTGGTTATTCTAGGATTGCCTATCTAGGCACCTGGGTAGACCAGGATTGCCTGTTTTTTTTGGACCGCCACCCAGGCTCAAAGGGATCATGAGATTATTCGTACTAGAAACTTCCGTGTGCATCCACAAGCTATTATGGGCTCTAGCATAGTTGATTAAGTTGTGTGAACTCTTACAGTGGTAGACTAGCAGATGTAGGGGTTGTAGGTGGTACGGTCTACCCATCGTAAGGTGCAAATGCTTTTGAAAGACTATGTCTCGGTCATCCGTCTTCTCAAACACCATGTAGTGCGAGAAACCAAACGGAGGCGATCGAGTCTTGTGGGGAAAAGTGCGCAAACCTCTGCAGAGTGTATAAACTAATCATGATTAGCCGTGTCCCCGGTTATGGACATCTTGAGTATCTAGTACCTGGATTATCATGTGAATCTCATCACGTTACTTTAAGTGAATATTGTTGGGTTTTAATGATGATATTTAATTGGGATTGAGAATGCTGTCAACCATTCTCAATGTTTAACAACCACCATGATAGTAAAATAAAATTTATTCCTTTGCAGTAGGGAAAAAATTGGCTTTTCGCAAAAACCTTATAACCATAGAGCTTTTCCACCAGCCATATATGCATGTAGTGATAGCCATTATTCATCATTCTCTATGGTGTGAATTTGCCAGTACATTCAATGTACTGACCCTTTGTGGCTGCAACGTCTTATGTTGCAGGAGTATCTTACGACGAGTAAGTGGTACGTTAGGGTTACGATTTCTACACTCAACTTTGCCATTGGTGTTGATGGGAATCCACATCCTTGTTACTTCCGCTATTTTGGATTGAGGTAATAGTATCTTACGTTACTTATACATGTGATTTACCTCTATTATAAATCCTCAAGTACTGTGTGTGTCAGCATACCGATCCAGGGATGACACTTAAGCACAGAGACTTGATCCATTCGGGACGGGTCGCTACAAGATGGTATCAGAGCACATGTTGACTGTAGGACGTGACCCTAGAAACTGGCAAGCCCATAGCAAAGATTTTTCTCTACAACATTCCTTTTCAAAAAGACCTTTTTACCTCTCTTCTCTTCCGAGCTTATTCAAAAATTCCCTTTAGTGAGACCATACCCCTTTCCCCTTTTGACCACACGAAGATTCGACTGATGAGACCACTCCAAGAAGTACAAGATATCAGACAACTAAGACCACTTCGAAATGAAGAGTATTTTCCGTGCATCTGAATAATGGAAACTACAACGGTTGAAGACCGAAGACAAGTAGAATTTGAGGGCTCTGAAGAATTCCCAGATTTGTATGACCTAGGAAGGCTACCCTTATGGAACTTGGCAGACTATGGAAGTTGTCAATACCCGAGATCAAGGTGTATCGGAGAAAGACTGAAACAAGGAGCATGAGAAATCGATGTTTTGTTAAAGAAAACCCTAAGGCAGGAGATATCAACTATGGAATGATAGCTCATGGGAATGACAAGAGCAGAAACACGGTTATCCGTGATGTCATCGCCCGCTGATGCTATTGTCACCGTGCTGAGTTAAGGATGCATTTCTTCAGAATGGATTTGATGGAAGAAGGCTGATGGAGCACCTATTAGTAAGATGAAGTTTTAACCTTAGCCGGTGTATCACCAGGATCTGGAGTAGTACATCAAGAAGTTAAGATGGACCTACAAGAAGTAGTATTTTAACAAGGAAGTATTTCATGAGGAACTCAGGACCCTGAAGATGAGAGTAGCCAAGCTGGAGGAACAAAACCTCGAGAAACCGGAGATTCGTCAGGAACTAAAGGACAGTAGGACCATGGTTCATGCGAAGGATGTTGAAACCAGAAGTTTGGAACGCAACTCTAGATTATTAAAGGACGTCACGAGAGACTTCGCGTCAACAGAGATGATCTGGCAAAAGAACTTGAGAAAGACAAGCATGATCGAAACAAGCCATTCGAGGCATGAACAAGACTTGAAGAGTGTGGCGACGTTGAAGATTTATTGACCTTTAGAAGACCAAACCCCCGTTATATGCCTATGCTAGATGCGACATTTGTGAGCTGTCATTTGTTTGATGTTTTTCCCGATGGCCACAAATAAAATCTGTCTTTTCAAAACTTTTGTTTGTATTGTGTGTATCCCTCCCCCTCTCTCTTATCTTACCCCAAACCCACATGGACCCAATAGAGGATGAATGGAGATGAGCTTATTTTCTGGACCGATGAGTCAGTTGGAGACAGACCGATGGATTCAGAACATGGAGGATCACATGGAGAATAAACCTATAGTCGGAAAGGATATGACCCAGCATGCTCTTCAGTGCTTTGAAAGAGGTGCTGCTACTTGGTGGAGGATGTACCAAACCATCAATGGATGGCAAGGAGTAACCACTTGGAAAGAATTTAAGTTGACTGTGTCAAAGTCTCATCTTGTGTCCCAGGAGTTGAAGCCTTATGGAAGGGATATGAAGAAACCTTGTGCATGCAAGATTTGTGGAGAAATAGGACACACCCATAAAGAACACAACGATGAACGTCCTAATTGTGAAGGAAGTCACCCAGTTGAAGAATGCCCAACTAGGCAGATTACTTGTTTCTTGTGTGAAGGGACTACCCACTACCCTGCTCAGTATCACATTTACCCTATGGTACAAAGAACTATCCAGCAGAAGAAAGAAGTAAAGAAAGGAGACCTTATGGAAATTTTAGAAGAACCTGTGATGAAGGAAGAGATGGAAGACACGCCTAAAGAAGACCCGAGTAAACTCTGCACTAAGTCTTGCTATTCATGTGGAGAAGAATGACACATCTCCCAACATTGTTTGGATGGGGATCTAGTAGAATTCCCGACAGAGGAAGTAGAATATGACCCACAGGAAATAGAAGCCCTGATTAAAATGGAAAAGTCCAGAAAGAGAAGCAGAGTGGATTCCAGGAAGGATCTGAGTCATATCACATGTTATAGGTGCAAGGAGTCAGGGCACTACCTCAACAGCTGCCCCAAAAGGAAACCTCGAGACTTGTCAGAAGCAATATGTTTTCGTTGTAATAGAGCAGGGCACTTTGCCAGAGGATGCCCCAAGGAGAAGGAGACTTGTGCTAGATAGTGAGTTTGCAACAAAAGAAATGGAGTAGTGGAAGTGAGAGCATTTTCTTTTATAATGAGGTGTTGAGTTGAGACATGTAATGGAAAATCAAGAGATTGTAATCAATTGAGAGTGAATAAAGTTAGCATCGTTGGTACTGATATGGATTTAATGAGTTGTTACTCTATGAAGAAGGATTTTGACCATTTTTGAGGATAAGAGAAATATGGTCTATGGAAGATTTGTGCATTTTAAGGGTGGTAGTACCCTGTAAGAACCCTTGACCCCTGGAAAAGATAAGGATACTCCACTGAGTGGATTTCGGACAAAATGAATACGATTTTTGTCTCGATATGTGTGATGCCCCAAGAGTATGTGGGATGAAGTTGGAGACCGTCAGTTGTTGGACCAAATGTGATCAAGGAGTCAGAAGAGAATGTTAAGTTGATTCGAGATAGACTGAAGGTAGCTCAGTCCAGGCAGAAGAGTTATGCAGACTCAAAAAAAACTCAAGGAGGTAGTTTATGAAATTGGAGACAGAGCATGTCTTCGTGTGCCCCTCTGCGAGGAGTTAAACGAATCGGAGTTAAGGGAAAGTTAACCCCGAGATTTGTAGTACCATACCGAGTTTTGGAGCGTATGGGAGAAGTGGCCAACAAGTTGGAGTCACCTGAAGGACCGTCAGGAGTTCATGATGTGTTTCACGTTTCCCAGTTGAAGAAGTGCCATGCAGAGATGGCCAGTATTCCCCTGTAAGGATGCTTGACCCTGGAAAGGATAATGATGTTCCACGAAGTGGAATATGGACTCCACAAGTATAAGTTTTTATCTCGGTATGTGGGATATCCCACGAGGAGGAAGAGATGAACTACTATTGGATATAAAGGGGGTATGATGTTGGATGTATGGAGCAATTGCAATCACATGATAAGTCTGAGTAATCATGTCCTAGTTTGGTGCCAATAGAAGAAAGGAAGACAATACAATTGGATAGATTTAAGAATACTAGGAAGTTGGAATAATGATCAGTTGCCCGATGATAAGTTCAAGGACTACAAGTGATGAGATGGGCCATAACCCACAGGCCCCAGGACCTGCCAAGAAGCAAGCACATTTTGCTGAAGGAAAAACCCTGGAGGAAGATACGACGTTTATCGGCAAACAATTTTATAGGAGTAATGCAAAACCTGAGAGTTGTGAAGGAACGATGGATGTTTGTTTGGCTTGCAGAATCAATGGATTATTCCGAACACAGTTCATCGACAAGAGAAATACTGCAATGCTTGTGAGGATGAGCGAGTGTTAGAATGCGAGATTCGCTAAACTGTATACAAGGTAATGATTTGGGTGCGGGATGGATTGATCACCACACCGACTTACTCTTATTATTCGCCTTGCTATGTGGGATGGTAAATCTGAGTGACTTACCTATAGTAGAGAGACGGCGATATTAAACCTTGTTTAAGCCTTAGAATGGTATAGGTATTTTTCCCCTTGTACAAGGCAGCTTTGCCAACCGTAGGTTATATGGTGAGGATCAACCCAGACCCATTTCCTGTAGGAGAAACCATAAATGGTTGACCACCCTGAGATATCGATAGTTGTTTATTATTGGCGCCAGACCCGTCAGCTAAGAAGACCAGTCACAGAAGAACCTTACCTAGATGAAAGACACGAGAATTGAGGAAAAGGTTATGCCACTACCGGAAGAGCCCAGAGAAGGAATTATCCTTACGATCTGAGAAGACTGACACTGTCAAGAATAAGGATGGAGTATATGAGTTTTGATGGAACCGTAACAATGATTCTAAGGGTGGTAGCACCCCAGACCCCTATGATGATCTATGGATTTTTGAGTAGACCCCAAACCTAACCTATTTCTTACTAGCCTCTCTGAATCTCGAGGACGAGATTCATTTTAAGGGTGGTAGGTTTGTAACATCCCAAAATTCTAAATTTTGGAATGTTATAATAAATAGATAGTTTTGATTGATTGTTTGATTGATTGGGTGTAATTGAGTGAAATTCGAAACTTTTGAAAGTTAAATGAGAGGGAATAAAAGGACTTTCCCAAACTTTCATCTTTGCATTTATGATCTCCGGGAATTCAAATTCTTTTCACCACAAAACCTTGGAGAGAAGATGACATGACTTCTTCCATTTATTTAAATGACAAGGGGTGTTGAAAATATTTGAATTTCATTTGAAAATATTTCCAATTCTGAAACTTTATGCAACTCAATGATTTTCACGAGCGAATATAAAATGACTTCTTCAAACCTATGAAATATGAGTTGGGAGTTTCAAAGAATTTAATTCAAAGTCCTTTTTGAATTTATTTTCAATTTGGAGATATTTGAGTTTTAATCAAATTATTTTTCTCCAAAAACAAAATACATGGAAAATAGGGTAACATGATTCCCTATAATAGAAAATAGGAGAAAAATTAATTTGAAATCATTTTGGTATTTTTTAAATGATTTTTATTGGATTTTATTAGACCAGTAGCACTCTTTGTTTTATCTAATTTTGTGTGGATTTTATTTGGCATATTGAAAATGTTCATGTCGTAGAAAATCTTTTTCTGAAAATTTTGATATATTATATGCCTATATAATATTTTAGTTTATTTTTGATTTTGTTATTTTTGTTGTCTGTGAATTTTTTTTTTTAAAAAACTCTTCGAACAGTGCCAAGCCGAAGCCCAGCACTGCTCTCTATCTCTCTCTCTCCACGCGCCAGGCCAGCCGGCCCAGCCCAGCAGCGGCCGAACGCGCCCGCACCGCCGCCTCCGACTCCGGGAGTCCGCCGCCCGTACGACGCCGTTCGCCGCCGTCGTGCTCCGCCCTGCCTCTCCTCGCCGCCTTTGCCCCCTACTCCACGCAACCCCTCGCCCCCCTCCATATAAGCTCGCGCCACCGCCCGCCTTCTCTCTGCCGCGCCGCGCCGCCTCTCCTGCGTCTCGGCGAGCCGCCGGAGCCCGCTGCATCTCACCGCACCTGCCGCTGCCGCCGACGAGCTGCACCGCCCCGCCGCCTCTCGCCTCGCACCGCCTCTCGCCTCGCGCCGCCACCGCACCTCCGTCCGTTGCCGCTCCGCCCCGCGCCGCTCCTCGCCGTCGCCCGCGCTGCCGCCCTGCTGCCGTCGAACTGCCGCCCTCGCTGGACTCCAACCTCCGCGGAAAAAAACCCGCCGCCGGCGTCGAACCCGCTGTGAACCAGTAATAAGTCCACCCAGTTCGCCGGTTTATTTTAGGGTTTCAGTTTTCGTTTTTAAAAAAATGGTTTAGTTTTTTAGTTAGATCTATTTAGAGAATGTTCTCTGTTTAGAACTGGTTAGTGAATGTTCGTTATTTAGTGTTTTCTTTTTCTGTTAATTTCGGCCAGGGACCTATTCGTGATAAATTTCTTCACAGATTAGTACCTGTACTTCAAACGATTATAACTTTTCACCCGTTTGTCCAAATCCAACGAAACCAATACCCACTTCTTCGTTTCAATTTCCCTCTATCCAGTAAAGCAACTCAAACATGTTTTTGAAAAGTTTAAAATTTGAATTAGATCAGATTTGAATTCAAACTTCGTTTGATCATAACTTGAGTTTCGTAACTCCGTTTGAGTTGATTCTTTTTGCAAATCGAAGCTCTTAACCGGAGTGTTTTCTCAATCATCTTCTTGTTCTTTCTGATCTTTTGAGTGATTGCTTATGTGTGGTTACTATTGCTTGCTTACGATAGATTGACCGGAGTGTGACGAGTAGAACTATCAAGAGTTTTGAGTGCGAATCATCTTCATCAACATTGCAGGCAAGTTCACACTTTGATCATATCCCTTTCCATACCCAGTTTTTATGCATTAGTTTCAACCCTCAAACATTGCATGATTAGGACCTAATTAAATTATGGGATGGGAAGTAGTTGAGGTAGTATCTATTACCTGTTTATTATCAAACCCTTGGGAGTTACTATTACGTTATGCTTACAATGTAATGCTATGCTCGTAGACATGGATTGGCTTTTGAGAGTATTCATGACAGATGTGAGATTGTTAAATTAATGGTTTATCTAAGGTGGCAACTTAAACACACATCTGGGTGGATTGAGGCACCTGGTTATTCTAGGATTGCCTGTCTAGGCACCTGGGTAGACTAGGTTTGCCTATTTTTTTGGACCGCCACCCAGGCTCAAAGGGATCATGAGATTATTCATACTAGAAACTTCCGTGTGCAGCCACAAGCTATTATGGGCTCTAGCATAGTTGATTAAGTCGTGTGAACTCTTACAGTGGTAGACTAGCAGATGTAGGGTTGTAGGTGGTACGGTCTACCCATCGTAAGGTGCAAACGCTTCTGAAAGACTATGTCTCGGTCATCCGTCTTCTCAAACACCATGTAGTGCGAGAAACCAAACGGAGGCGATCGAGTCTTGTGGGGAAAAGTGCGCAAACCTCTGCAGAGTGTATAAACTAATCATGATTAGCCGTGTCCCCGGTTATGGACATCTTGAGTATCTAGTACCTGGATTATCATGTGAATCTCATCACGTTACTTTAAATGAATATTGTTGGGTTTTAATGATGATATTTAATTGGGATTGAGAATGCTGTCAACCATTCTCAATGTTTAACAACCACCATGATAGTTAAATAAAATTTATTCCTTTGCAATAGGGAAAAATTGGCTTTTCGCAAAAACCTTATAACCATAGAGCTTTTCCACCAGCCATATATGCATGTAGTGATAGCCATTGTTCATCATTCTCTATGGTGTGAATTTGCCAGTACATTCAATGTACTGACCCTTTGTGGCTGCAACGTCTCATGTTGCAGGAGTATCTTACGACGAGTAAGTGGTACGTTAGGGTTACGATTTCTACACTCAACTTTGCCATTGGTGTTGATGGGAATCCACAACCTTGTTACTTACGCTATTTTGGATTGAGGTAATAGTATCTTATGTTACTTATACATGTGATTTACCTCTGTTATAAATCCTCGAGTACTGTGTGTGTCAGCATACCGATCCAGGGATGACACTTAAGCACAGAGACTTGATCCATTCGGGTCGGGTCGCTACACCAGCATGTCATACTTTCGTTTGGCGGTATTGTTGGATGAAGCGGCCCGGACCGGCATTACGCGTACGCTTACGCGAGACTGGTTCTACCGACGTGCTTTGTGAAGGAAATATGCCCTAGAGGCAATAATAAAGTTATTATTTATTTCGTTATATCATGATAAATGTTTATTATTCATGCTAGAATTGTATTAACCGGAAAGATAATACATGTGTGAATACATAGACAAACAGAGTGTCACTAGTATGCCTCTACTTGACTAGCTCGTTGATCAAAGATGGTTATGTTTCCTAACCATAGACATGAGTTGTCATTTGATTAACGGGATCACATCATTAGGAGAATGATGTGATTGACTTGACCCATTCCGTTAACTTAGCACTTGATCGTTTAGTTTGTTGCTATTGCTTTCTTCATAACATATACATGTTCCTATGACTATGAGATTATGCAACTCCCGTTTACCGGAGGAACACTTTGTGTGCTACCAAACGTCACAACGTAACTGGGTGATTATAAAGGTGCTCTACAGGTGTCTCCGAAGGTACTTGTTGGGTTGGCGTATTTCGAGATTAGGATTTGTCACTCCGATTGTCGGAGAGGTATCTCTAGGCCCTCTCGGTAATGCACATCACTCAAGCCTTGCAAGCATTGCAACTAATAAGTTAGTTGCGGGATGATGTATTACGGAATGAGTAAAGAGACTTGCCGGTAACGATATTGAACTAGGTATTAAGATACCGACGATCGAATCTCGGGAAAGTAACATACCGATGACAAAGGGAACAACGTATGTTGTTATGCGGTCTGACCGATAAAGATCTTCGTAGAATATGTAGGAGCCAATATGAGCATCCAGGTTCCGCTATTGGTTATTGACCAGAGATGTGTCTCGGTCATGTCTACATAGTTCTCGAACCCGTAGGGTCCGCACGCTTAAAGTTCGGTGACGATCATAATTAGGGTTTTTGTCTTTTGATGTACCAAAGGTTGTTTGGTGTCCCGGATGTGATCACAGACATGACGAGGAGTCTCGAAATGGTCGAGACATAAATATTGATATATTGGAAGCCTATAATTTGGATATCGGAAACGTTCCGGGTGAAATCGGGATTTTACCGGAGAACCGGGGGGTTACCGGAACCCCCCGGGGGTTATTGGGCCTACATGGGCCATAAGGGAGAAGAGGAGGGCTGGCCAGGGCAGGCCGCGCGCCCCCTCCCCCCCTAGTCCGAATAGGACAAGGAAGGGGGAGGCGGCGCCCCCCTTTCCTCTTTCTCCCTTCCCCCTTCCTTTTCCAACAAGGCAAGAGGGGGGAGTCCTACTCCCGGTGGGAGTAGGACTCCTCTAGGCGCACCCCTAGGGCCGTCCGCACCTCCCCCTCTCCCTCCTTTATATACGGGGGCAAGGGGGCACCCCATGAGACACAAGTTGATCTTCGTGATCGTTCCTTAGCCGTGTGCGGTGCCCCCTTCCACCATATTCCACCTCGGTCATATCGTAGCAGTGCTTAGGCGAAGCCCTGCGTCAGTAGAACATCATCACCGTCATCACACCGTCGTGCTGACGAAACTCTCCCTCAACGGTTTGCTGGATTGGAGCTCGAGGGACGTCACCGAGTTGAACGTGTGCAGAACTCGGAGGTGCCGTATGTTCGTTACTTGGATCGGTCGGATCGGGAAGACGTACGACTACTTCCTCTACGTTGTGTCAACGTTTCCGTTGCCGGTCTATGAGGGTACATAGACAACACTCTCCCCTCTCATTGCTATGCATCACCATGATCTTGCGTGCGCGTAGGAATTTTTGAAATTACTACGTTCCCCAACAGTGGCATTCGAGCCCAGGTTTTATGCGTTGATGTTGTGCACGAGTAGAACACAAGTGAGTTGTGGGCGATATAAGTCATACTGCTTACCAGCATGTCATACTTTGGTTCGGCGGTATTGTTGGATGAAGCGGCCCGAGCCGACATTACGCGTACGCTTACGCGAGACTGGTTCTACCGACGTGCTTTGCACACAGGTGGCTGGCGGGTGTCAGTTTCTCCAACTTTAGTTGAACCAAGTGTGGCTACGCCCGGTCCTTGCGAAGGTTAAAACAGCACCAACTTGACAAACTATCGTTGTGGTTTTGATGCGTAGGTAAGAACGGTTCTTGCTAAGCCCGTAGCAGCCACGTAAAACTTGCAACAACAAAGTAGAGGACGTCTAACTTGTTTTTGCAGGGCATGTTGTGATGTGATATGGTCAAGACATGATGCTAAATTTTATTGTATGAGATGATCATGTTTTGTAACCGAGTTATCGGCAACTGGCAGGAGCCATATGGTTGTCGCTTTATTGTATGCAATGCAATTGCGCTGTAATGCTTTACTTTATCACTAAGCGGTAGCGATAGTCATGGAAGTATAAGATTGGCGAGACGACAACGATGCTACGATGGTGATCAAGGTGTCGCGCCGGTGACGATGGTGATCATGATGGTGCTTCGGAGATGGAGATCACAAGCACAAGATGATGATGACCATATCATATCACTTATATTGATTGCATGTGATGTTTATCTTTTATGCATCTTATCTTGCTTTGATTGACGGTAGCATTATAAGATGATCTCTCACTAAATTTCAAGATAAAAGTGTTCTCCCTGAGTATGCACCGTTGCCAAAGTTCGTCGTGCCCAGACACCACCTGATGATCGGGTGTGATAAGCTCTACGTCCATCTACAATGGGTGCAAGCCAGTTTTGCACACGCAGAATACTCAGGTTAAACTTGACGAGCCTAGCATATGCAGATATGGCCTCGAAACACTGAGACCGAAAGGTCGAGCGTGAATCATATAGTAGATATGATCAACATATTGATGTTCACCATTGAAAGCTACTCCATTTCACGTGATGATCGGTTATGGTTTAGTTGATTTGGATCACGTGATCACTTAGAAGATTAGAGGGATGTCTTTCTAAGTGGGAGTTCTTAAGTAATATGATTAATTGAACTTAAATTTATCATGAACTTAGTACCTGATAGTATCTTTCTTGTCTATGTTTGATTGTAGATAGATGGCCCATGCTGTTGTTCCATTGAATTTTAATGCGTTCCTTGAGAAAGCAAAGTTGAAAGATGATGGTAGCAATTACACGGACTGGGTCCATAACTTGAGGATTATCCTCATTGCTGCACAGAAGAATTATGTCGTGGAAGCATCGCTAGGTGCCAGACCTGCTGTTGGAGCAACACCAGATGTTATGAACGTCTGGCAGAGCAAAGCTGATGACTACTCGATAGTTCAGTGTGCCATGCTTTACGGCTTAGAATCGGGACTTCAACGACGTTTTGAACGTCATGGAGCATATGAGATGTTCCAGGAGTTGAAGTTGATATTTCAAGCAAATGCCCGGATTGAGAGATATGAAGTCTCCAATAAATTCTATAGCTGCAAGATGGAGGAGAATAGTTCTGTCAGTGAACATATACTCAAAATGTCTGGGTATCATAATCACTTGACTCAACTGGGAGTTAATCTTCCTGTTGATAGTGTCATTGACAGAGTTCTTCAATCACTGCAACCAAGCTACAAGAGCTTCATGATGAACTATAACATGCAAGGGATGGATAATACAATTCCCGAGCTCTTCGCAATGCTAAAGGCTGCAGAGGTAGAAATCAAGAAGGAGCATCAAGTGTTGATGGTCAACAAGACCGCCAGTTTCAAGAAAAAGGGCAAAGGGAAGAAGAAGGGGAACTTCAAGAAGAATAGTTAGCAAGTTACTGCTCAGGAGAAGAAACCCAAATCTGGACCTAAGCCTGAAACTGAGTGCTTCTACTACAAGCAGACTGGACACTGGAAGCAGAACTGCCCCAAGTATTTGGCGGATAAGAAGGATGGCAAGGTGAACAAAGGTATATGTGATATGCATGTTATTGATGTGTACCTTACTAGAGCTCGCAGTGGCACCTGGGTATTTGATACTGATTCTGTTGCTAACATTTGCAACTCGAAACAGGGACTACGGATTAAGCGAACACTGGCAAAGGACGAGGTGACGATGCACGTGGGAAATGGTTCCAAAGTCGATGTGATCGCGGTCGGCACGCTACCTCTACATCTACCTTCGGGATTAGTTTTAGACCTAAATAATTGTTATTTGGTGCCAGCGTTGAGCATGAACATTATATCTGGATCTTGTTTGATGCGACACGGTTATTCATTTAAATCAAAGAATAATGGTTGTTCTATTTATATGAGTAATATCTTTTATGGTCATGCACCCTTGAAGAGTGGTCTATTTTTGATGAATCTCGATAGTAGTGATACACATATTCATAATGTTGAAGCCAAAAGATGCAGAGTTGATAATGATAGTGCAACTTATTTGTGGCACGGCCATTTAGGTCATATCGGTGTAAAGCGCATGAAGAAACTCCATACTGATGGACTTTTGGAATCACTTGATTATGAATCACTTGGTACTTGCGAACCGTGCCTCATGGGTAAGATGACTAAAACGCCGTTCTCCGGTACTATGGACAGAGCAACGGATTTGTTGGAAATCATACATACGGATGTATGTGGTCCGGTGAATATTGAGGCTCGTGGCGGATATCGTTATTTTCTCACCTTCACAGATGATTTAAGCAGATATGGGTATATCTACTTAATGAAACATAAGTCTCAAACATTTGAAAAGTTCAAAGAATTTCAGAGTGAAGTTGAAAATCATCGTAACAAGAAAATAAAGTTTCTACGATCTGATCGTGGAGGAGAATATTTGAGTTACGGGTTAGGTCTACATTTGAAACAATGCGGAATAGTTTCGCAACTCACGCCACCCGGAACACCACAGCGTAATGGTGTGTCCGAACGTCGAAATCGTACTTTACTAGATATGGTGCAATCTATGATGTCTCTTACAGATTTACCGCTATCGTTTTGGGGTTATGCTTTAGAGACGACTGCATTCACGTTAAATAGGGCACCATCGAAATCTGTTGAGACGACACCTTATGAACTGTGGTTTGGCAAGAAACCAAAGTTGTCGTTTCTAAAAGTTTGGGGCTGCGATGCTTATGTTAAAAAGCTTCAACCTGATAAGCTCAAACCCAAATCGGAGAAATGTGTCTTCATAGGATACCCAAAGGAAACTGTTGGGTACACCTTCTATCACAGATCTGAAGGCAAGACTTTCGTTGCTAAGAATGGATCCTTTCTAGAGAAGGAGTTTCTCTCGAAAGAAGTGAGTGGGAGAAAAGTGGAACTTGATGAGGTAATTGTACCTTCTCCCTTATTGGAAAGTAGTACATCATAGAAACCAGTTTCTGTGACACCTACACCAATTAGTGAGGAAGCTAATGATAATGATCATGAAACTTCAGATCAAGTTACTACCGAACCTCATAGATCAACCAGAGTAAGATCCACACCAGAGTGGTACGGTAATCCTGTTTTGGAAGTCATGCTACTAGATCATGATGAACCTACGAACTATGAAGAAGCGATGGTGAGCCCAGATTCCGCAAAGTGGCTAGAAGCCATGAAATCTGAGATGGGATCCATGTATGAGAACAAAGTGTGGACTTTGGTTGACTTACCCGTTGATCGGCCAGCAATTGAGAATAAATGGATCTTCAAGAAGAAGACTGACGCTGACGGTAATGTTACTGTCTACAAAGCTCGACTTGTTGCGAAAGGTTTTCGACAAGTTCAAGGGATTGACTACGATGAGACCTTCTCACCCGTAGCGATGCTTAAGTCTGTCCGAATCATGTTAGCAATTACCGCATTTTATGATTATGAAATTTGGCAAATGGATGTCAAAACTGCATTCCTGAATGGATTTCTGGAAGAAGAGTTGTATATGATGCAACCAGAAGGTTTTGTTGATCCAAAGGGAGCTAACAAAGTGTGCAAGCTCCAGCGATCCATTTATGGACTAGTGCAAGCCTCTCGGAGTTGGAATAAACGCTTTGATAGTGTGATCAAAGCATTTGGTTTTGTACAGACTTTTGGAGAAGCCCGTATTTACAAGAAAGTGAGTGGGAGCTCTGTAGCATTTCTGATATTATATGTGGATGACATATTATTGATTGGAAATGATATAGAATTTCTGGATAGCATAAAGGGATACTTGAATAAGAGTTTTTCAATGAAAGACCTCGGTGAAGCTGCTTACATATTGGGCATTAAGATCTATAGAGATAGATCAAGACGCTTAATTGTACTTCCGTAAAGCACATACCTTGACAAAGTTTTGAAGAAGTTCAAAATGGATCAAGCAAAGAAAGGGTTCTTGCCTGTGTTACAAGGTGTGAAGTTGAGTAAGACTCAATGTCCGACCACCGCAGAAGATAGAGAGAAAATGAAAGATGTTCCCTGTGCTTCAGCCATAGGCTCTATCATGTATGCAATGCTGTGTACCAGACCTGATGTGTGCCTTGCTATAAGTCTAGCAGGGAGGTACCAAAGTAATCCAGGAGTGGATCACTGGACAGCAGTCAAGAACATCCTAAAATACCTTAAAAGGACTAAGGATATGTTTCTCTTATATGGAGGTGACAAAGAGCTCATCGTAAATGGTTACTTGATGCAAGCTTTGACACTGATCCGGACGATTCTAAATCGCAAACCGGATAAATGTTTATACTGAACGGTGGAGCTGTCAGTTGGTGCAGTTCTAAACAAAGCGTTATGGCGGGATCTACATGTGAAGCGGAGTACATAGCTGCTTCGGAAGCAGCAAATGAAGGAGTCTGGATGAAGGAGTTCATATCCGATCTAGGTGTCATACCTAGTGCATCGGGTCCAATGAAAATATTTTGTGACAATACTGGTGCAATTGCCTTGGCGAAGGAATTCAGATTTCACAAGAGAACCAAGCACATCAAGAGACGCTTCAATTCCATTCGGGATTTAGTCCAAGTGGGAGACATAGAAATTTGCAAGATACATACGGATATGAATGTTGCAGACCCGCTGACTAAGCCTCTTCCACGAGCAAAACATGATCAACACCAAGGCTCCATGGGTGTTAGAATCATTACTGTGTAATCTAGATATTGACTCTAGTGCAAGTGGGAGACTGGAGGAAATATGCCCTAGAGGCAATAATAAAGTTATTATTTATTTCCTTATATCATGATAAATGTTTATTATTCATGCTAGAATTGTATTAACCAGAAACATAATACATGTGTGAATACATAGACAAACAGAGTGTCACTAGTATGCCTCTACTTGACTAGCTCGTTGATCAAAGATGGTTATGTTTCCTAACCATAGACATGAGTTGTCATTTGATTAACAGGATCACATCATTAGGAGAATGATGTGATTGATTTGACCCATTCCGTTAGCTTAGCACTTGATCGTTTAGTTTGTTGCTATTGCTTTCTTCATAACTTATACATGTTCCTATGACTATGAGATTATGCAACTCCCGTTTACCGGAGGAACACTTTGCGTGCTACCAAACGTCACAACGTAACTGGGTGATTATAAAGGTGCTCTACAGGTGTCTCCGAAGGTACTTGTTGGGTTGGCATATTTCGAGATTAGGATTTGTCACTCCGATTGTCGGAGAGGTATCTCTGGGCCCTCTCGGTAATGCACATCACTCAAGCCTTGCAAGCATTGCAACTAATAAGTTAGTTGCGGGATGATGTATTACGGAACGAGTAAAGAGACTTGCTAGTAACGAGATTGAACTAGGTATTAAGATACCGACGATCGAATCTCGGGCAAGTAACATACCGATGACAAAGGGAACAACGTATGTTGTTATGCGGTATGACCGATAAAGATCTTCGTAGAATATGTAGGAGCCAATATGAGCATCCAGGTTCCGCTATTGGTTATTGACCGGAGACGTGTCTCAGTCATGTCTACATAGTTCTCGCACCCGTAGGGTCCGCACGCTTAAAGTTCGGTGACGATCATAATTAGTGTTTTTGTGTTTTGATGTACCGAAGGTTGTTCGGAGTCCCGGATGTGATCACAGACATGATGAGGAGTCTCGAAATGGTAGAGACATAAAGATTGATATATTGGAAGCCTAATTTGGATATCGGAAACGTTCCGGGTGAAATCGGGATTTTACCGGAGTACCGGGGGGTTATTGGGCCTACATGGGCCATAAGGGAGAAGAGGAGGGCCGGCCAGGGCAGGCCGCGCGCCCCCTCCCCCCTAGTCCGAATAGGACAAGGAAGGGGGAGGCGGCGCCCCCTTTCCTCTTTCTCCCTTCCCCCTTCCTTTTCCAACAAGGCAAGAGGGGGGAGTCCTACTCCCGGTGGGAGTAGGACTCCTCCAGGCGCATCCCTAGGGCCGGCCGCACCTCCCCCTCTCCCTCCTTTATATACGGGGGCAAGGGGGCACCCCATGAGACACAAGTTGATCTTCGTGATCGTTCCTTAGCCGTGTGCGGTGCCCCCTTCCACCATATTCCACCTCGGTCATATCGTAGCAGTGCTTAGGCGAAGCCCTGCGTCGGTAGAACATCATCACCGTCATCACACCGTCGTGCTGACGAAACTCTCCCTCAACGTTTTGCTGGATCGGAGCTCAAGGGACATCGCCGAGTTGAACGTGTGCAGAACTCAGAGGTGCCGTGCGTTCGGTACTTGGATCGGTCGGATCGGGAAGACGTACGACTACTTCATCTACGTTGTGTCAACGTTTCCGTTGCCGGTCTACGAGGGTACGTAGACAACACTCTCCCCTCTCGTTGCTATGCATCACCATGATCTTGCGTGTGCGTAGGAATTTTTTTTGAAATTACTACGTTCCCCAACACTTTGCACACAGGTGGCTGGCGGGTGTCAGTTTCTCCAACTTTAGTTGAACCGAGTGTGACTACGCCCGGTCCTTGAGAAGGTTAAAACAACACTAACTTGACGAACTATCGTTGTGGTTTTGATGCGTAGGTAAGAACAGTTCTTGATCAGCCCGTAGCAGCCACGTAAAACTTGCAACAACATAGTAGAGGACGTCTAACTTGTTTTTGCAGGGCATGTTGTGATGTGATATGGTCAAGACATGATGTTATAATTTATTATATGAGATGATCATGTTTTGTAACGGAGTTATCGGCAACTGGCAGAAGCCTTATGGTTGTCTCTTTATTGCATAAGATGCAAGCGTCAAATAATTGCTTTACTTTATCGCTATGCGATAGCAATAGTTGCAAGAGCAATAGTTGGCGAGATGACCATGTGACGACACATTGATATAGATTAAGATGATGGAGATCATGGTGTCATGCCGGTGACGATGGAGATCATGACGATGCTTTGGAGATGGAGATCAAAGGCACAAAATGATGATGGCCATATCATGTCACATATTTTGATTGCATGTGATGTTTATCTTTTATGCATCTTATTTTTCTTAGTTCGACGGTAGCTTTATAAGATGATCCCTTACTAAAATTTCAAGGTAAAAGTGTTCTCCCTGAGTATGCACCATTGCCAAAGTTCGTCGTGACGAGACACCACGTGATGATCGGGTGTGATAAGCTCTATGTTAATCTACAACGGGTGCAAGCCAGTTTTGCACACGCAGAATACTCGGGTTAAACTTGACGAGCCTAGCATATGCAGATATGGCCTCAAAACACTAGAGACCAAAAGGTCGAGCGTGAATCATATAGTAGATATGATCAACATAGTGATGTTCACCATTGAAAACTACTCCATCTCATGTGATGATCGGACATGGTTTAGTTGATTTGGATCACGTGATCATTTTGATGACTAGAGGTATGTCTATCTAAGTGGGAGTTCTTAAGTAATATGATTAATTGAACTTTAATTTATCATGAACTTAGTCCTGATAGTATTTGCATAACTATGTTTTAGATCAATAGCTCGCAATGTTGCTCCCCGTTTATTTTGATATGTTCCTAAAAAAACTATGTTGAAATTTTTTAGTAGCAATGATGCGGACTAGCTCCATAATCTGAGGTTTATCCTAATTGCTGCATAGAAGAATTATGTCCTTGATGCACCGCTAGGTGACAGACCGATTGCAGGAGCAAAAGCAGACGTTATGAATGTTTGGCAAGCTCGATATGATGACTACTTGATAGTTTAGTGCACCATGCTTTACGGCTTAGAATCGGGGCTTCAAAGACGTTTTTGAAATGCCACGGAGCATATGAGATGTTCCAAGAGTTGAAATTAGTATTTCAGACTCATGCCCATGTCGAAAGTCTTAAGACCTTTGACAAGTACTTTGCCTACAAGATGGAGGAGAATAACTCAACTAGTGAGCATGTGTTCAGAATGTCTGAATACTACAATCGCTTGAATCAAGTGGGAGTTAATCTTCCAGATAAGATAGTGATTGACAAAGTTCTCTAGTCACTATCACCAAGTTACTAGAACTTTGTGATGAACTATAATATGCAAGGGATAACGGAAACGATTCCCAAGCTCTTCGTGATGCTGAAATCGACGAAGGTAGAAATCAAGAAAGAACATCAAGTGTTGATGGTTAACAAGACCAGTAGTTTCAAGAAAAAGGAAAAGGGATAGAAGGGGAACTTCAAGAAGAACGGCAAGCAAGTTGCCGCTCAAGTGAAGAAACCCAAGTCTGGACCTAAGCCCGAGACGGAGTGCTTCTACTGCAAAGGGACTGGTCACTGGAAGCGGAACTGCCCCAAGTATTTGGCGGATAAGAAGGATGGCAAGGTGAATAGAGGTATATTGGATATACATGTTATTGATGTGTACTTTACTAGTGTTTATAGAAACCCCTCGGTATTTGATACTAGTTCAGTTGCTAAGAGTAGTAACTTGAAACGGGAGTTGCAGAATAAATAGAGACTAGTTAAGGGTGAAGTGACGACGTGTGTTGGAAGTGGTGCCAAGAATGATATGATCATCATCGCACACTCCCTATACTTTCGGGATTAGTGTTGAACCTAAATAAATGTTATTTGGTGTTTGCGTTGAGCAAGAATATGATTTGATCATGTTTATTGCAATATGTTTATTCATTTAAGTTAGGGAATAATTGTTATTCTGTTTACATGAATAAAACCTTCTATGGTTATATACCCAATGAAAATGGTTTGTTGGATCTCGATCGTAGTGATACACATATTTGTAATATTAAAGCCAAAAGATGCAAAGTTAATAATGATAGTGCAACTTATTCGTGGCACTACCGTTTAGGTCATATTGGTGTAAAGCGCATGAAGAAAATCCATGTTGATGGGCTTTTGGAATCACTTGATTATGAATCAATTAATGCTTGCGAACCATGCCTCATGGGCAAGATGACTAAAAACTCCGTTCTCCGGAACAATGGAGCGAGCAACAGACTTGTTGGAAATAATACATACTGATGTATGCAGTCCGATGAGTGTTGAGGCTCGCGGCTGGTATCGTTATTTTCTGACCTTCACACATGATTTGAGCAAATATGGGTATATCTACTTGAAGAAACATAAGTCTGAAACATTTGAAAAGTTCAAAGAATTTCAGAGTGAAGTGGAAAATCATCGTAACAAGAAAGTAAAGTTTCTACGATCTGATCGCAGAGGCGAATATTTGAGTTACGAGTTTGATCTTCAATTAAAACAATGTGAAATAGTTTCACAAACTCATGCCACCTGGAACACCACAACGCAATGGTGTGTCCGAACGTCATAACCGTACTTTATTTGATATAGTGCAATCTATGATGTCTCTTACCGATTTACCATTATCGTTTTGGGGTTATGCATTAGAGACAACTGCATTTACATTAAAAAGGGCACCACTAAATCCGTTGAGATGACACCGTATGAACTGTGGTTTAGCAAGAAACCTAAGCTGTCGTTTCTTAAAGTTTGGGGTTGCGATGCTTATGTGAAAAAATTTCATCTTGATAAGCTCAAACCCAAGTCGGAGAAGTGTGTCTTCATAGGATACCCAAAAGTAACTGTTGGGTACACCTTCTATCACAGATCCGAAGGCAAGATATTTGTTGTTGGGAATGGATCCTTTCTAGAGAAGGAGTTTCTCTCGAAAGAAGTGAGTGGGAGGAAAGTAGAACTTGATGAGGTAACTGTACCTGCTCCCTTATTGGAAAGTAGTTCATCACAGAAATATGTTTCTGTGACTCCTACACCAATTAGTAAGGAAGCTAATGATGATGATCATGCAACTTCAGATCAAGTTACTACCGAACCTCGTAGGTCAACCAGAGTGAGATCCGCACCAGAGTGGTACGGCAATCCTGTTCTGGAGGTCATGTTAATTGACCATGATGAACCTACGAACTATGAGGAAGCGATGATGAGCCCAGATTCCGCGAAACGGCTTGAGGCCTTGAAATCTGAGATGGGATCCATGTATGAGAACAAAGTGTGTACTTTGGTTGATGATATGTCTCCAACGTATCTATAATTTTTGATTGCTCCATGCTATATTATCTACTGTTTTGGACATTATTGGGCTTTATTATCCACTTTTATATTATTTTTGGGACTAACCTATTAACCGGAGGCCCAGCCCAGAATTGCTGTTTTTTTGTCTATTTCATGGTTTCGAAGAAAAGGAATATCAAACAGTTGGGGATATTAGTACTAGATGTAAACCGGCAAGAGTAGCCGGATTAGCTTTATGAAGATTAGAAGCCCATGAAGATGTAAGAATGATGGTGCTTTATGAAGGCCCAAGGCCCAGAGGTGAGTTAAGGCCTGTAGATGTAAACCGACCTAATTATGTAACTTGCATTGTAAGATAGGAAGTGTAGAGACCGAACCGGACACATTTATGATCCGGCTTCGGGACTTTGTAAACGGGACGGATTATGAGGACGGACCAACATCTGATGGAGAAACCATCATCTACTCCGACGACGAGTCTTCTAGAGAGACCGAATCGCTTTATCAGCTGCAGGACGGCCGGATTAGTGGGGGTTCCGAGGGCAACAGTATTCCGGACTCCCCTGATCTACCAAACCGGGCATCTATCTTCATGGCCGGTACACAATCAGCGCCCCACTCATCGAACGCTGCAGCAATGCTCTCCGGTTCAGCAACAGCTACGCCAGCAGGGGCAGGGGGCTCTGCGCCACCTCCGGTTCAAGTTTTGTCTGACTTGTTCGACGCTTTGGCAACATTGATGGCCGCAGAGGTGGATGCAGCGGCCCGGGATCAACACAACACGGAGATCTCAAAGGTAAAGGATCAGATAACTCAGGCTAAAGCGGACCTAGCAGCAGAGAACGCTAGGATGGCTACAGAACGGGCCGAGTTGGAAGCTCAGGCCTACCGGCTTAGGCTGGATCAGAATGCTTCAGAGGAAGATACCGATCGCATCTCCCGTTGAGTTATGAGCCAAGGAATCTCTTCAATACGCCAGGAGCAGGAACGAGTAACCGGCCAATAGTAAACCGGACGGAGGCACTAGGGACAGGAGCGTTGGTTCAGCCGCGCACGACGGACCCGCCTCGTCAGAACAACATTGTGCCGCAGTATGTTCCAACACCTCCCGGGTATTACTCCAACCCGTTGGACAACATTGTGGCCGCCGCTTCACGCTTGGCAGCCCTCCCAACCGACAGCGAATCACCAGTTGCGATTGAGGCACGACGGGCCAAAGATCTCCTTCAAACAGCTCTAAACCAGCAGCAGGCATATTCGCATGGTCGTGAGAGGATTCATTCCACTCCCCGTCCAAGTCGGAGCTATAGCAGGCACGTTGAGGATGAACCGGCCGTGTCAAGCAGTGCACGTCGCCGTAATTCGCCGCGAGGGCACAACCCGACAGGGGGAGGCGCTAATGCGCGGGATGTGGTGGATCATGGTCGCGCGCGTCGGGAGGCCGAGTTAGCAGCTCTGCATGGAGCTCGTCAACATACTCCGGTTCACCCTACCGCTTCAGTAGAGCCAGGAGTGGTATTCAGTTCCTTAGGGGTGCCGTGTCTTACCTCCGCTTTGCGTAATGTGAGACTGCCCAAGGATTTCAAAGGACCTCGTAAGGTACCCAATTATACCGCCGATCTGCAACCAGAGGCATGGGTTGAGAGCTACGAGATGGCAATGGAGATGTTAGATGTGGATGAAGCAGTATGTGCTAAGTACTTCACCATGATGTTGGAAGGAACAGCTCGCACTTGGTTAAAAAGCTTACCAACTAACTCTGTAGGATCATGGGCCGAATTGAAGCACCGTTTATCCAGAACTTCAAAGATACTTGTAAGCAACCCATGTCAATTGTGGATCTAGCCGCTTGTGTCCAAGAGGATGGGGAGTCCACGACCCATTGGGTAAAGCGGGTCTCAGCTATGCTGCATTCATCGGATTGTATCAATGCAGATACCGCAGTGCTAACGTTGGAAGGCAATTACCGTTTTCTGCCGCTCAAACAGAAGTTAGGAAGGCTCAAACGTCACTGCAATGATATGTCAACGCTTATGGCCGCTTTGGTTAAGTACACCGATTCAGATAATACCAAAGATCCTGACTCAGAGGAGGACAAACCAGGGAAAGGGAAAAGAACGGAAACACCAAGGGACAGCAACATAATCTGGCAGGCCATGGGAACAATGGTAAACGCAAGGCCGACAACAGTCTGGACTTTGTGGCTAACACCAATGCTCAGGAGAATGGTCAGCGCCATAAGGGTAAGCAGCCCCAGAGGGGCGGGGGTCCAGGCCCCAATTTGGAGCGCCTATTAAATCAACCCTGTCCGAAGCATGGATCAAAGGAGAAGCCAGCATCACATCTTTGGAAGGATTGTTACATAATGCGGGATTTCAAGAACTCCAATATGTTTCAGTATGATAATGGCCCGCCTGGCGATTCGGGAGGTGGTTTCCATGGGCCGGGTTACGGAGGCAGCAGCTCCGGTTCAAGATTTCAGGGCAATCAAACCGGACATAGTAATCAAGGGAACCATGGCAACCAAGGAGGTTACAACCATCAGGGGAACCAGCAGCAGCAGTCAGGTTATCAGAGCAATCCTAAGCAGCTAAATAGTGGGCAATATCATGTCTTCACCACTAGCTTGTGTAAGCGTGATCAGAAGCTTCACAAGAGGGCAGTAAACTCTGTTGAACCGGCGGTGCCTCAGTATTTGCGCTGGTTTGAGCAACCCATTTTGTGGAGTAGAGAGGATCACCCACCCCGGGTTGACAATCCGGGTCACTTGGCCCTAGTGGTGGCCCCTCAAGTTGGGGGATATAAGTTCACTAAGGTACTCATGGATGGGGGAAGTAGTATCAACATTCTATATTATGATACCTTCCGTCGTATGGGGTTGACAGATAAGAGTCTTAAACCGTCAACACTACAAGAAATATGTCAACTAGTGACCTTCTGTCAGTGACCCTGGAAGAATTGGTCATAGATCTAAGACCATTTGAGACCAATTGGTCAAAAGTTGTTCGGGGGGCTCCAAACCCTAAAGCATTGCGACCATTTTGGTCAAAAAGGTCGTAATTTCCTTACACGAAATGGTCATAAAGCAAACAGCGCTAGTCCGCTGCCTTATTTCTAGTTGTTAATGACCAATATAGATGGTCATAGCCTTGTAAATTGTGGTGGGTTGCGATGACTAGGCGCCATCTCATCAGTTTTGCCTATGTGTCATGTCCATGTGTCAATTTTTGCCCTAGGTTGTGAAGCAACCTATATTTCTGTTATTCCAAAAATTCCCAAAAAATTCTCATAAATTGTTTGGATCATATCTTCATCAAATATGTCAAAAACCTTCCTTGCCTAGTTCAAAAATAATTCAACAATATTCATTTTCCTATTCTGTTCAGAGCAGCACTTTGTGAAGGAAGTACCACTTTGGCATGTCCAAATAGTATCCATTTTCTACAGTGCTTTCCTATGCCCAAATAACCATCCTACACAAAATGCCAGCTCAATCCATTCATTATTTTGAGCCCAGCTTCAACATTCGTATTTATGTCCAGTGTGGTACTTTGCAAAGCAAGTACCACCTAGGCTCCTCCTTTTGAGCTGAAAATTTGCGAACAAATTCTTCTTAGTAACTGATCATCCTTAGCCAAAACTCACGCCCATTAGCCATGTACATTTCCCGTACCGCCAATCAAACACTTGGCTACTAATTCATGTTTGAGCATCGATCGGTCTCCTCGTGAGAATCTTGTGTTGTATTTTTATTCCTAGCACCTACCTGGGGAGCTCCCAACCCACTAGACATGCCTAGGCCTCCCAGAACGCATGTCAACGCCAAGGTCACGCGGTGACCACGCACCATGCATGCGAGTTCACGCGCTCTAGACTTGGGGCCCTTGGCCATCGCCCAAACCTCGACGTATCACCACCAAACCATGTATTTATGATTAAATAGGTACTTATGTAACTAGAAATGATTTTTGGAAAAAATAAATAGCAAACTATGAGGCAGCTGCAGTTCAAATTTGACCCGCTTCCAACTAAATCGGCGGAAATTTGTCTTTTTCACGAGAGGTGGATCAAAACTTTTTACACCCAACCATTTTGTCAATTATGCATTAAATATGTCCTAGTATTTTAAAAAATTGATTTGGTCCAATTTTGCAACAATTATTTGGGAGGTCCTTCACAAAAAACCTCCTTTTGGGCACTCGAAAAATGGAAAATAGTTTTTTCATCCAAAGAAAATGAAAACTTCCTTAGGCAACATTGTTTGCCATTCCAATATGCACCCTTGTGCACAATATGAGATCACTTGAACAAACTATGCCATGAATGTGGCCATAAGATTGATCATTTGGCTTGAAAGCCATTGATCTCCATACGTGATAGCTCGTTTTTGAGAACACTTTTAAAAAATAATTGTTGTATTACAAGTTTGTTATTTTTCCTGGGAACTTGGCCACATATAATGACACAATGCGAAGGTTTCCCAATTTTTCGAATTTTTTTGAATTTTTATGCCCGTTTCAAAATGCGGTCAAAACGGCGGGAATGACCGTTCCTAGCTAGTGGTTGAATCTTACAAAAAATTTGATGTTTATCTGATTAAATAGATACTTATGTACCTAGAAATGATTTTTGGGAAAAATAAAGAGCAAACTATGAGGCAGCTCCAGTTCAAATTTGACCCGCTTCCTACTGAATCGGCGGGAATTTGTCTTTTTCACCAAAGGTGGATCAAAACTTTTGACACCCAACCATTTGGTCAATTGTGAATCAAATATGGCCTAGTATTTTATAAAAAATGATTTGGTACAATTTTGCAACAAATATATGGTAGGTCCTTCACAAAAAGAACTCAATTTGGGCACTCGGAAAATGGAAAATGAATTTTCCGTGCAAAGAAAATGAAAACTCCCTTAGTCAAAATTGTTTGGATTTCCAAGATGCACCCTTGTGCACAATATGAGAACATTTGAACAAACTATGCCATGAATGTGGCCATAAGATTAATCATTTGGCTTGAAAGCCATGAATCTTCACGCGTGATAGCTCATTTCTGAGAACACTTTTTTAAAATAATTTTTGTATTACAAGTTTATTATTTTTCCTGGAAACTTGGTCACATATAATGACACAATGCGAATGTTTCCCAATTTTTTTGTTTTTTTTGAATTTTTTATGCCCGTTTCAAAATGCGGTCAAAACAGCGGGAATGACCGTTCCTAGCTAGTGGTTGAATCTTGGAATTTTTTTGGTGTTTCTGTGATTAAATAGATACTTTTTTACCTAGAAATTATTTTTGGAAAAAATCATGAGCAAACTATGACGCAGCTGCAGTTCAAATTTGACCCGCTTCCTACTGAATCAGCGTGAATTTGTCTTTTTCAGCAGAGGTGGATCAAAACTTTTGACACCCAACCATTTGGTCAATTGTGAATCAAAAATGGCCTAGTATTTTAGAAAAATGATTTGGTCCAATTTTGCAACAAATATATGGTAGGTCCTTCACAAAAACCCGATTATTGGCACTCAAAAAATTGAAAAATGATATTTTGTGCAAAGAAAATGAAAACCCCTCAAATCAACATTGTTTGTTGTCCCAAGATACACACATGTGCAGAATATTGATACATTTTCAAGCTATGAAAGGACAATATGTTGAATGTTCACCCTAAATAGGAGGGTAAAAAATACAAGAGAAGTAAAAGGAAAAGACAAAATTACATAAGCTCAATTGTGATTGGTGGAATCAGTGTGGCATGGATTGATGACATGGCAAAGATCCGTCCATCGATCCATTCATACAGCCCACCGCCGCCATCTCCATCGCCCGACCTCCCCTTTCCCTCGTGCTCGAACCCCACCCGACCCCTCTTGCGCGAACCCTAGCGCTCCCCTCCTCCCTCCCGCCACCACCTCCCTCCGGCGGCGATGGCCCTCTCCGACCTCTCTCGCGACTCGCTCCTCCCCAGCTTCCTCTACTCCCCGCGCTCCTTCGCCGCCGCCTCCCCGCTCTTCCCCTCCTCCCTGTCGCCCTACCAGGCGCCCGCCTCGCCCGCCGCGGCCCCGGCCGCCGGCCTCGTCAGCGCTGGCGGGGTCGGAGGCGGCAGGCCCTTCTCGGTCCGCGCGCCCAACAAGAAGATCATCCTGTACTCGTCGGTCTTCTGCGCCGCCTGCACCACCGGGGGGATCGGCAGCTGCGGGCTCACCCACATGGCCGTCACCCCGCTCGACCTCGTCAAGTGCAACATGCAGGTGATGGCCTAGATCTGTGCTCCCACATGCATCTCGGGTTCAGTTCTCCAAGGATTCGGCCTAGATCTGGCCGTTAGGTTCGATGCAGATGCGGATTCCGATCTCTGCCATCTACGCAGGCATTTCACGATCGGGATGCGTGAATCTGGCTAGTTTCCGCTTCTCCGTGCTGTTAGTTTTGGTTCCCCATATGCTTTTTGTTGGCGCAGATGTGCTTGCTGTGCTTTGTTAGGAATTGGTGACTACCAGTACAGGCTCGCGGTTGAGTGGATTGCAGTTCCAGTAGATACATTTCATTGCTTGCTAAGCACAGATTAGACCAGTTAATTAGTCTATTCATGTGTTTTTCTCATCGGAGCGGTACAAATTATGTTGATGAATGTGTAATTCTTAGGCTTTTACTTGGTTCAGTATTGTAGTACTACAAATTATGTTGATGAATGTGCAATTCTTAGGCTTTTTTACTAAGATCAGTATCAAATTAGTACTACAAATTATGAATGTTATTTTTCTTCCTAGAAAACCTGAGCTCCACTTGTGTGTAATTCTAAAGATAAAGATGTGTCGCTGTTGGTTGTTGAGATGCTTGACTTGCAGCTTAATTTTATTTTTAGACACATAATGGAGCTAACCTAACTATACTATAGTTCTGTATCAATCTAGACATAATGATGTTATCATTGTTAATGTCTCTTGGCCTTGGTCGCCTTAATATTGTCCTGTCCATGCTATTTGGCTTCAGTTATTGTAGCATCAAACACCTTCTCTAAAACTTTATCATTAGCATACACAAATTCATGATGTTTGGTTTCAAAGTCAATGTGCCAAGTCAACTCACTAGTGTTTTGCATCAATTTGATGCTGACAGAGATAACTGCTACAGCTCTGTATATATGTTATTATGTCTCCTTCAGTTATATTTGTGATGTGTACTGCTCTCCATATTCTGGTGTCTTGAATCGATCGTCGATCTCCCGATTCCGCAGCAGTGTGTGCAATGGATTGATAACCCACTCCTAGAGATTTGAATCACTTGTGGCTGCCAACTTAACTCTGTTTCAACACTTTATATTTTTAGACGAGGACCAAGAAGAAGCTGAAACCTAGGGACCCATGAAGCACTGCACTGGCCAGCAAGAGAAAGGGATACCCAACTGACACGCACCAGCTGAATTTACCCTGCCGTCTCCTTATATTAGCTTCTTGATTGATACCATAGTATCTTCTTGTTACCAGTAGTACCTTTTAAGTTCCTGCTGCTGCTGGGTTTAAACACCCTAAATGCGTACTCTAGCTGAATAGTACTATGGGTTCTGTTCTGTTGGAATAGATGAATGGATGCTTGTTTACATGGCAGGCAGCTTGGTTCAGTAGTTTTAGTAGTTTTATAACAGCAGCAGTAGCACAAATTTAATTGAGTTCAATTAAAATTTCCAGAATCTCTTCTTGATCTGTAATGTTTTAGTGCAACAAAGCCATACCGAGTGAGGTCCATGTGGTGCTCTGAGATGCTCTTGGTGGTTTGTTGTCAAGCTTGAGTAATTTAGTGTATTGCATCTTTAGTTTCAACTGAAATTTTTATCATGCTACTGTGACATCTACTAAAAATTTCAAACAAATGAAAGGAGTACTATAGTTACAAATGGATCATACAAATTTTGTACATCTACTGTACTCATTTTTCAGTTATCTGTAGTTACAAAGCATTAATTGTAAGACTGTAACTAAACATATCTTCTTATCCTCTGTCATTTTACTCATACACATGCTTATGATCCTGTTAACACATGCTGATGCTCATTTTACTCATGCACATGCTCATGATCTTCTTAGTTCAGACTGTAACTACTCCATTTGATTGCATGATCTCTATTTGAATGCATGCTCATAAGATTGTAACAGGAGTTCAATATCACAGTGAACATGCTCATGATCTCTATTTGAATGCATGTTCTTCGAGTACTCGCAGCCTGCATCTTGAACATGCTCAGGATCTCTATTTGCTGGGTCAGCTCAACCCAAAAGAACTGTGTCACACTCATGATTAGCTATAGAATACACTAGCCTCACATTTCTGATTTCTTTGTAGTATTCAAGGAGTTGAGTGACTGCTTTAGATGGTGGACTGTTAACTACCACTACTATTTAGTTCATCTGACCATAACAAGCAGGCCACCGTTGGCCCTGTCAACACAGGCACACACATTTTTTTTCAAACAAACCAAAGCATTCTTTTTTTCATTTCATTTCATCATGTGTGTGCCAGATGCTTTTACTTCTGCAACGCGAATGAGCTAATGATGAACTACTCTAATTTAAATGAGTTGGGATCCATCACTACAATATGAGTATGTTTGCATTTTACTTAGCTTGTAATCAATAACCCAGTCCTTAACTAAATATTTGATTACATCATGAGGTTTTCTACAAATTAGTAAGGTAGTGGTTTCAGCTGCTGCATTGTTGCTTATATTTGATACTACACAATGTGACTGGAGTTTATTGTGATTTGCAGAAGATAGAATCCGGATGCAATTGCTTTGATATTCATGTTTGGCCCCCAGGCATGCTCATGAAGTACAATGAGGTGTCCTCATCTGACTATTTCGCCAATGGGTAAGCCTCACTGCCAATCTTTCAAGTAGTAGTAGTACGGTGTCACTATCATCTCTGTTTGTATATAAGTACGCCACTGTTGAGGTTTAGCAATCTCGGTTATGGTGTTGATCTGAATCATGCTTTTCTGTATGTGACAGCGAACTGGCTACCCTCGTGTAGTTGAGCAATTAGTATCTATACATGCCCAGTGCATGCCTAAATCCTGAGTTTTATTTTTAAACACCTCTCCATATATGTGCAGTGCCTATTGTAATTGTCAAGTGTGAATTCTGTATATGAGGTGTGTTCTCCTTGTAGTAATTTCTAGCAGCCTGCTTGTTATGTGCAGAGTGCACAACACATTACGTGTATTGAGGATGAAATGGTCAGAGTATGGCATTTTCAATTTAACTTACTTTTTTGGTGTTGAGCTGTCGATAAATTGGTGTTGGTACCATGATGCTTGAACTTTCTTTTGGTAAATGAACTGCTGCTTTGGTGCATAGATGTATCTTCATGAGTCACAAAACTCCTGACATGTAGGCGACTGGAGCGCACCAGAAGCATTGACGGCGACTCAGTCCTCGGCGTCGCCCTCTGCTAGAGCGGTGCGTCCCCTCTCTGTTCTCCCAGCCACCCCTAAGTTTTGGATTTGGATCATTTCTGTGAACTCTAGCCATGCTCACTTGTAAATCTCGTTTGATGTTTAAACCGTGACTTATGATAATCTGGTTTCATCGCCTTCTAGGGACAACATATATATGCTCAATACACTCTAATTGTTTTCCTGTATAGTTTTCTTGTTTTCCTTTATGCGTTCACTCTTTTTCAGGAGCTCCAAGCCTAATTTTTTTCCTTTATGTTCACTCTTTTACAGGAGCTCCAGTCCTATTTTTTCTGAGTGTGAAGCCGTGAAGCCAGGTGCGAAGCCGTGAAGCCAAGTGCGAAGCAGTGAAGCCGTACTTTGCAAAGAGTTCTTTTGGCTCTATAGTAGACTGTAAATTGTAATATTGTAACGGATTGTGAAAGGATATGTAGTGTTATTTGATGAACTATGTTTGTTCTGTCCTATTTGAAATAGTAGTTATGTATGTTGAGAAGATATGGAAACTTCACCAGTGGGACGCACTTATGAATATAATCTGAGCAATTTTGAAATTTCTGACATGTGGGACTCATGTATGACATTATGACTTGTGGGACCCTTTTGACTAGTGGGACCAGCTCCAGAATATAATTATTGAAAATAGAAAATCAATTGATTGTAAGAAGGCCAAGGCCCAAAAACAAAGAAGCTGAAATACTAGGCTTGGCCCAAGTAGCCCACAAGAATTGACAGAAAATAATAATATAAAAGGTTGAATTAATGGGCTCGGCCCATGTAAAACACCTAATCGGACCGGGCTGAATCTTGTCAGTGACCTTTTAAATTGGTCGCAAATTTGCCATGTCAGATTGCCACGTCGGATCTGACGTGGCCTGGGCAGACATCCAGTGACCAAAACAAAAGGTCATGGGTTCAACGACCTTCTATTTTGGTCAAAAACGTCTATGACCTTCTCACAAAGAAGGTCGTTAATTTCAGTTTATGACCGCCAGCTTTTGACCTTCTGTTTTTGGTCACAAAAATGTCGCAAATGAAAAACTATGACCTTTCAGTGACCAATAGTGGAGGTCACAAGATACCATATTTCTTGTAGTGCAAACACTGTTTTCCACGGTGTGGTGCCTGGCAAGTTTACATATCCAGTGGGCAAGATAGCCTTAGAGGTGGCTTTTGGAGATGATTATGATTCAAGGTCAGAAACATTGACTTTTGAGGTGGTGAAAATCAAAAGTCCGTATCACGCTTTGTTTGGGCTACCGGCTTATGCTAAGTTCATGGCGAGGCCGTGTTATGTTTATCTACAGCTTAAAATGCCAGGTCATAAGGGGACCATCACAGTACACGGGAGTAGGAAGATCGCTTTGGAATGTGAGGAAGGTGGTGCGGCTTATGTTGAGTCGGTTTGTGCCACGGAGGAGTTGAAGTTTTATAAGGACCAAGTTGATCCGGCAGATATGACTTCTTTGAAAAATCCAACTACGGAACACGATCCGGCGTTGAAATTTAAATCGGCCACAAATACTAAGATGGTTGATTTTGTTTCTGGCGATTCATCTAAGCAGTTCAGCATCAGCGCTAACCTGGATCCCAAATAGGAAAGCACGCTCATCGAGTTCATCCGTGAGAACCGGGACATCTTTGCATGGAAACCTTCTGACATGCCAGGTGTACCGAGGGAACTCGCTAAGCACACACTTAACATTGATCCCAAGTTTAAACCGGTCTGGCAGTTTCTCCGCCGCTTCAATGAAGAAAGGCGCAAGGCTATCGGTGAGGAGGTAGCTCGGTTGTTGGCCGCAGGGTTTATCGTGGAAGTCTTTCACCCAGAGTGGTTGGCTAATCTAGTGCTAGTTCTTAAGAAAAACGGCACTTGGTGTATGTGTGTGGATTACACAGATTTGAACAAGGCTTGTCCTGCAGACCCCTTTGACCTCCCTCGTATCGATCAGATCATTGATGCTACAGCGGGTTGTGACCGTTTGTGTTTTCTGGACGCTTATTCTGGTTATCATCAGATCAAAATGGCAGTTACGGACCAAGAGAATACAACTTTCATAACTCCCTTTGGAGCCTTCTGCTATGTCTCCATGCCCTTTGGGCTCAAAAGTGCCCAGGCGACTTATCAACGCTGTGTTCAGAATTGTCTTCGTAAGCAGATTGGGCGCAATGTTCATGCGTATGTAGATGACATTGTGATAAATTCCAGAAAGGAGGAAACATTGATAGATGATTTGAGAGAAACCTTTGACAACCTCCTGGTTTACAAGATGATGCTCAATCCGTAAAAGTGTGTCTTTGGTGTTCCGGCAGGCAAACTCTTGGGTTTTCTAGTGTCAAATAGAGGCACTGAGGCTAATCCGGAAAAAAATTCAGCAATTACATCTTTGGCTAAACCGGCGTGTATCAATGACATTCAACGTCTGGCCGGCCGGATTACGGCTTTGAGCCGGTTTATCAGTCGTCTTGGGGAGAAGGCTATCCCTTTATATCAGATGCTCAAGAAAACAGATGATTTTGTCTGGAGCGAGGCAGCTGATAAAGTGTTTGAGGATCTGAAGAGGCAGTTAGCTAAACCGCATGTGCTTGCAGCACCGATCGATAAGGAGCCGTTATTGCTATATGTGGCTGCTAATTCCAGAGCTGTTAGCGTGGCTATTGTGGTGGAGCGCAAGGAAGCTGGCAAGGAATATCCGGTTCAACGGCCGGTTTATTATATCAGTGAGGTGCTCATTGAGTCAAAGCAGAGGTATCCACATTGGCAGAAGCTGGTGTATGGAGTGTTTATGGCAAGCCGGAAGCTTAAACACTATTTTCAGGGTCATCCTATCACAGTGGTCAGTTCAACCCATCTGGGAGATATCATTCAAAACAGAGAAGCAACTGGCCGGATTGCCAAATGGGCTATTGAGCTTGGACCTCATGGGCTCAAATACATACCTCGCACAGCAATTAAATCCCAAGCACTTGTGGAATTTATCAATGATTGGATGGAATTGCAGGCGCCAGAGGAAAAGCCAGATAATACGTATTGGACTATTCACTTTGATGGATCCAGACAGTTGGAGGGCTCGGGGGCTGGAGTCATACTAACTTCCCCACGAGGTGACAAGTTTTGTTATGTCCTCCGTTTAATGTTCCCTTGTACTAACAATGCAGCTGAATATGAGGCCTTACTCCACGGTCTTCGGATGGCTAAGGAGATGAACTTAAGCCAGGTTAAGTGCTTTGGGGATTCAGGTCTGGTGGCCCAACAGGTGTCTGGCACTTGGGATTCTAAAGATCCACTAATGGCTGCATATCAACGAGAGGTGGACACAGTGGCTGGTCACTTCAAGGGTTATCAGGTGGACCATATAGACCGGCGAAAGAATGAAGCGGCGGATGCTTTAAGCCGCCTTGGTTCTCAGCGTAAACCGGTCCCATACCGGATTGGACCGGGGAGGAGTTGGCTATTCCTGACCCGGAGGCTCAATTGGTGGCAGCTTTGCATGTTGTACCGGATTGGACAATCCCGTACCTGGCTTACATGAACCGGGGCAAGTTACCAGAGGATGAAATCTCGGCCCGGCAGATAATCCGGCGTTCCAAATTGATGACTATACTCAACGGAGAATTACATCGTTACAGTGTCTCAGGGGCAATTCAGCGTTGTGTTTCTCCTCAAGAGGGTTGTGAGATTTTGCGAGAAATCCATGAAGAGGATTGTGGTCACCACGTCGGTTCAAAGTCTTTGGTGGCTAAAGCTTTTCGCCATGGTTTCTATTGGTTAACAGCTCATGCTGATGCTGAGGATTTAGTCAAACGATGTGACGGTTGTCAAAAATTTGCACGCCGTGCTCATATTCCGGCTCAGGAGTTGAGGATGATTCCAATAACATGGCCGTTTGCGACTTGGGGGCTTGATATGGTTGGACCATTTAAGAGCTCCAAGGACAAAAAGACCCACTTATTAGTGGCAGTTGATAAATTCACCAAATGGGTGGAAGCAGAGCCAGTCAGTAAGTGTGATGCGGCCATGGCGGTTCAATTCATCAAAAAGGTGATATTCCGGTTTGGCTTTCCACACAGTATTATAACTGATAATGGTACTAATCTGTCAAAGGGAGAGATGGAGGAATTTTGCCAACGTGAGCACATCCGGCTTGATATAGCATCGGTGGCTCACCCCCAATCTAATGGTCAAGCGGAGAGGGAAAATCAAGAAATTTTGAGAGGTATTAAACCCCGGCTTATGGTTCCTTTGAAGCGGACACCGGGTTGTTGGGTGGAGGAATTACCTTCTGTGTTATGGAGCATCAACACCACACCTAACAGATCGACGGGTTACACTCCTTTCTTCATGGTTTATGGAGCGGAGGCAGTTCTCCCTAGTGACATCCGTCATGACTCGCCCCGTGTGGCAGCTTATGTTGAAGCTGATAATGAGACAACACGTCAGGATTCTCTGGACCTGTTAGATGAGGAGCGTGATCTTGCAGCAGCACGTTCGGCGATTTACCAACAAGATCTCTGACGTTATCACAGCCGCCGGGTTAAGACCAGAACTTTTCAAGAAGGCGATCTAGTGCTCCGGCTCATCTAGGATCAAACTGATATGCACAAGTTATCCCCACCTTGGGAAGGACCTTTTGTGGTCAGCAAGAATCTGCACAACGGGTCATACTACCTCATTGATGTTCGAGAGCACAAAGACTCACGTAAATCGGAGGAGGAGACCAAGCGGCCATGGAATATAGCTCTTCTTCGGCCTTACTATACTTAAGCCACAGGCTTCTTCACATGTACATATTTATGACAATGTATATATTATATAATAAACCGGAGCCTCGAATAAAGTGGGGTCTCTGTTCTTTTTACATCATGTGTGTGCCTACAAGAGTTTCTACTGACAAAGCAAAGTTTTGTTAAACCGGTCTCTGCAGCTGCACGGATACAAAGAGATATCAATAGGGGGTTTGGTTGTTGTCACACCATAGCTACACCTCTTGATCGGTTTAAACACCACAAAGGGATTTCACTAGGGGGCTTGGTTGTTATCACACCATAGCTACACCTCTTGATGGGCGTTAAGCCACAAAGGAAATTATGTGGGGCCAAAGAGAGTGTTGCACAAAGCACAAACTCAAACATGGGCACCCACTGAGCATAGCTCACAAAGTTACTTGGGGGCTCTTTGTGCAAAGCAACAAAGAGTTTGAAAGGACCCTTGTAATTGGCTATCAAGCCACGGCTTGGAAGCCTGATGTACTCACCTAAAACCCTGGGTTAACCGGCCTTCATCAAGTAAGCCACTCCTGTCCAGGTAATCTTGGTATGACCCGCCGAACGTTTGACAAGTCAATCTTATACAGACCCTGAACTTGTCAAAGTTAAAACGATGATTGATTAATTGGAGGCCCATCTTAAAAGGCTTTGTTAAATGGTTTAACTCAAAGGCCTGGCAGCCCATGAAAAGCATCAATTTGGAGCCTGGCAGCTCGTAAAAAGCCTCACATATTTCTTTTTTGAGTCCTATTTGCTAAGTTTTTTGCCATTATTGAGGTTCATAATATCTTCTTATAAACCGGTGTCCTTGACCCGTCTTGGATTTCAACTACAAGTTGTCAGTACATGATCAATTATAAACCGGCGTTCATTACCCCGGTCTGGTTTTGACTAACAAGTCGCCAGTGTTATAAAGAAAACCCGGTGGTTATTATATCCCGGTACGGTTTATTATCATAATCCACCAAAATAAGGACGGAGTTATCTGCGCTCCAGATTGGTGTTTGCACCTTTACCATACAAGCAGTTGGTCAGCCAACGAGGTATGTTGCACATATTATTTTTTATATAAAAACTTTGATTATTCATCTAAGTATTGTATATTTGTTGGGCATCATGACCCGTCCAGTGGTAAACCACTAGGACACTTTTCAAGTTCTTGTATCCAGGAACACAACTTATCATGGGTTATGCTTAAATAGATCCCAAAAGGTGGAGCAAGGTTTCACATTATCAAAGCATCACAAAACATGCTCGATGGCATGACAGATAAAGGAGTTTTTGCTATCCTATTACATAAAGCTTCCAAACGGCTCCAATTGAATAGTTGTTTTTAAGCACTGGCACACATAATCTGGTAAACCGGCTGCCGGTTTAAGATGCTTCGTCTGGACGGTTTGACGGTTGAGGGTCGGTTGGTGCGATCACTTCTTCTTCATCCCTCCCAGACGCTGGAAATCAATCGTTGACCAATCGATTCTAGTTAAAGCTTGAAACATCGCTTCTTCATGGATAAGGCTGGAGGGGTTAATGTCAGGAGCGTAAGTATGCTTATGGATTGGAGGCACAAGTTCTTCGACTTCATGGATTTCGGCCGGTTGTCTCTTCCCTTCAGCGTCATAAGCCGGTTGGAAATGAGACAAGTCTGTGTCCTCTGCCAGTTTGCTGGCTATTGGCCGCATTTCTTTGGTCAGCCTTCGGAGGTCATCATTGTTGAAGTTTGAACCGTCCTCCTTCACACCTGGATATCCTTTAATGATGTCCTCCGCTTCAAGATCTGGAATCCATGCCTTGGCTCAGATTAGTGTGGTCAATGCTCCTGCTCTTGCAGCTGCCTTCTTCAGTTCGGTAATCCGGGCTGGTAACATGGCCAGCTTCTCAAGAGTTTCCTTTATCAGTGATGGCGCCGGTTTATTGTAAGCCGCAGTGCAAATAGCACGCTGGGATCCAGAGTACAACTGTTCAATCAAGGTATAAGCCGCTTTAAGCTTCATCCGCATATCAGCTCCCAGGTGAGCAATGCGAGTGCCTGTCATGGTTTAATATCAGCCAAACTAATAAACACCAAAGTCTCATGAATTGTACAAGCAGCATAAGGAGATACTTACCAAATACAGCGGATGTCATGGCGTTGATTTGCCGCTTCAAACCAGTTAATTCATCTACAACCGGCTTCAGGGCTGCTTCGGCATCCTCAGCTTTTTGGTTAAACCGGCCTTCTCGGTTTCCAAGTCAGCACGTTCCTTGTTAAAAGGCTCCTTCAGCTTTTCCATCACTGCCAGGGCTTTGGTCAGCTCCTCTTTGGCTTTCGTAGCTTCTACTTTTTGGGACTTCACATTCTCTTGCAAATCAGCGGTCCAGGCATCTCTATTGCTTAGTTCGGCCTCCAACAGTGAAGATATGTCAACAACAGGATATATATTTTCTAAGTACAAAGCGTATAACAAGTTATGCACTTCGTACTTGGGGGCTAATGCCTATTTGCTCTGATTCACTACATCTTTTATAAGTCTCCACAACAATGCAAGCATTATCCTTGACACTTGGGGGCTAATGTACATCTGTTCAAAGCGGACGCATGGATTAAAACCCAGATTACCTTGCAAAGCTAAACCGGCCTTTGGGGGCTATGCTGAGGAAAGCTATATAATTACATTGCTAAAGTATTGGTCAGTAGGAGAGACTTAAAGTGTTACAAAGACCCGGTTTACGATTAACATCATAAAACGACCCTTGGGGGCTACTTGGGCTAGCATTTTAACTTTGGAATCAAGAAGTAAAGGGAGATGAAAATACCTCATAGCGTTCCTTCATCAAGTTCACCAAACCGGCTTCATAGTCACGGTTTGAGTGAATACGGTTTAAAAAACCAGAGTGAAGTTCTTCAGCATTGAGATGAGCATAACTTGATAAGTCAGTGCTCCATTTACCCTTTTCCTTGGCAGCACGCTCCTCTTTGGCACTATGTTGGGCTAAGATGACAGGATGGCCAGGAGAGTTGTGGCCCATGCCAGTAATGACAACATCATCTCCTTGGCCTTCAGTAGTATTAGTGGCTTTCACTGGACTAGCACGGTTTGGAGCCTCCGATTCAGTATCAGGCATAGCAGGAGCAGCTTCTGGTTGTTCATCAACATTCTGGTCTTGAAGGGGCGGTTCATCAAAGGTAGCTTCAGGATGAGGACCCTCCGGTTCACGAGTTTGGTCCGGTTCGCCTATTTGTTCTTCTTCAAAAACTGCCTGGTCTTCTGACGGATTGTTGATCCGAGCTTTCTTGCTGGGTCTGGCTTTGGCTCTGCAAACAAAATCACAAGAGGTTTAGCATCTTATTCAAGATCTGCAAACGCATTTGAAAAAAAGGGTTTGAATGCTTACCTAGCTACAGTCTTAAGAGGGGGGAGTTGGGTTGCTGTTGACTCGCCAAAAGATGAGGGAGGTGTCACCTGATAATTTGAATCGGACGGATTAAGAGGTTGTCTAAAATAACCTGCCTTGGGATAAGAATTGCCAGAAGTGGGAGAGACCTCAGATCGGCGCTTCCGAACCGGGGTATCAGGTAAACCGGCCGAAGTGACCTGTTGGCCACTGTGCCGGGTTGTCCGGCGAGCTTCATGCTGCCGTGTCTTCAAAATAAATGTTGGATCCAAGTAAGCAAGAGGATAAGAAAAGCTTACTTTCCGGACTGCTTGACGGGTTTTTTGTGTTGGCATAGAGTCTGAACCAGAGGAAAGGGTAATTACCTCTACATCATTAGCCTGGCTGCCTTCTGCGTCCTCCTGATAAAGATCATTGTTAATGAGGTGCATGAAAAGGGAGCCAAGTGAGTCAAGTTCTACCTCAACTTCCGGATCATCTGCATCTTCATCAAGCTCCATGCTGATCCGGTCAGCCGTTTTCCGCTTTGAGGTACGTTTGACAGCTTTGGTTTTGGGACGGGATGGCTTTGCCGCTTTATCTGCGGATTTCCGTTTCTAGAAGGGATCATCACCATGTTCATACATAAACAGAGGAAGGTTCACAAGTTGAACAAATCAAAATATATCAAAGATAAAAAAGGAAGCATTGTGCTTACAGCAGGCGGTTTATTCTGAGTATAGAAGGGGCTCAAGCCGGTTTGGCGACAGACTGATTCCGGTTCATTCAAAATTTTCTTAACACTTTCAGTGACCTCTTCATCGGTTACCTGAATGTTGATGTGGCGTTGGGGGTCTTCAACCTCACCGGTATACTCACACATTAAACCGGGGCGGCGGTTTAGTGGCAAGACGCTCCACGATATCCAGTAACGCACAAAATCAACGGTTGTTAAACCGTTGGCCATAAAGGCCCGGAGCTTGGCGAGTTGAGGGGCATATTTGGCCCGTTGCGCAGGGCTTAAACGTTGTGGGAGTGGATGCGTGTTGGAAAGACGGTGATCACGATAGCCTAGAAGAGGGTTTTCATCTTCAGGGGAGGTATCTATGCAGTAGAACCAAGTCTGGTTCCATTCCTTAGGGTGACTATGCAGTTTGACATGAGGGAATTCAACTTCCTTCCGCTTTTGAATAGAAACACCACCAAGTTTAGTGTTGGGACCATTTACAAATTCTGTACGCCGGTTCAGATGAAAGAAGTTCCGGAATAGCTCAGCAGTCGGTTCTTCTTGTAAGTACACTTCACAGAAGACCTGGAAGTTGCATAGATTGGATACCGAGTTGGATCTGATGTCTTGAGGATGGAGTTGGAAACTGGCAAGCACATCTAGGTAAAACTTTGACCCTGGCGGTTAGAAACCACGGCCTATGTGGTCGACAAAGACCACAACCTCACCCTGCCTCGGGGTTGGAGGATTTTCTGCTCCTGGAACTCGCCATTGAATTTCAGTTTTCTTAGGCAAGGTGCCTATGCTGACCATTCCATTCAACTGTTCCTCGGTGACCCGGGAACGAGCCCAGTTGCAAGCGGCAAATTGTTTGGCCATTGTGAAACGAAAAGCTGGAAAAGAAATGCCGGTTTACAAATCATTCATGATGACATGCAAGATGCAATGGAATAAAAGATATACCGATATGTGAAATTGCATAAACCAGAGACTAATGCAATAATGCATAACAAGGCAATATCGGAACAAGGGTATACAGATACTGTTAAACCGGAGTATAATAAACCGGAGGAGCCTTTACCTAATGAATGACAAGGTCATATCAAGGGCATACGTGTGTTGTTAAACTGGACTATTACAATCAAGGTAAAGGAGGTTTGCTAGTTTACTAGGGGACTAATGGTATGAGATATATTGTTTTTTACAAGGGTAAACCGCCTACATGGTACAGAGGATACAGATCTAAGGCGAAAAGGGCTAGGTAAAGAAAACAAGATTCATAGGATCACATGGGAATTTTGGATCTACCAAAGACGGAAAAACAAAAATATTTTGACCTAAAAAGGGTAGGACCCAAAGCAGGTTGTAAAGGTTCAGACCAGTTCTTCGCGTGCAAAAGGTTTGTGGTAATAGCGGAAGATAAACCATTACGCGGAATATATCAAGATTGAGATTTTGCTATTCATAGACTAAGGAAGAACAGGGAAGAGCAGCACCGGAACCCCGACGAACTTCAATGAACTGCGAAGAACAAGGAAACCCTAGACAGATCTATAAGGGGGAAAAGAAAAGGACTTACAGTGACTGTTGAAGCAACGGAGGAATGTTGTAGCTCTCTGGTAACGGTCAGGTTGATGCAGCGGCCTTTGTCGAAGCAGAGGAGAAGCTCGGTGACGGCGGCGGCGCTCAGGGGCAGAGGTGTCGCGAGGAGGAAGAAGAAGTGAACGAGACGAAGGAAAAAAATGATAAGGACCCATGGCCCTATTTATAAGGCAAAGCGATAAGGTGACAAGTGCGGGAATCGAGGAGCTCAAAATGGATAGTTAATAATGGTGTCGCTTCGATGACTGGATATGCATTAATGAAGGTAATCCTGAGCTTCAACGGATAGATGACGTCAGGGCGGTTTATCATGATCCTGGAATATGACGTCACGATGGTTTATAAGATCAAGGTGAAGATGCAAGGGAGGAATTTTTCTAAAGTATTGAAGATTGACATGAACAAGTTCAAACCAATCTGGGGCCTAATGTTGGGGATATTACTACTGGATGTAAACCGGCCAAGATTAGCTAGATTAGCTTTATGAAGATTAGAAGCCCATGAAGATGTAAGAATGATGGCGCTTTATGAAGGCCCAAGGCCCAGAGGCGAGTTAAGGCCTGTAGATGTAAACCGACCTAATTATGTAACTTGCATTGTAAGGTAGGAAGTGTAGAGACCGAACCGGACACATTTATGATCCGGCTTTGGGACTCTGTAAACGGGCGGGCGTCAACCTATGTATATAAAGGGACGACCCGGCCATGGTTTGAAGAGAGACAACAACTCGAAGGCCAGTCAAAGCAGATTCGCTCCCTGGTCATCGAAACCCTAGCAATACCAATCACAACTAGACGTAGGCTTTTACCTTCATCGAAGGGGCTGAACTAGTATAAAACTCCCCGTGTCCCCTTGTACGGTTTAACCCCTTTAAGCTAACCCGTTGGGATGGCTCCACGACTAAGTCCTTTCACAAGGACATCTGCCGTGACAAACCCACGACACAAACGGAGTCCAAACGGAATGAAACCTTCGGGAACGTGATTTTCTCAACGAACAAGACCCAGGAGACATGGACCCTACGTCAAGACACGAAAGAGGAGGCCACGAGGTAGGGGGCGCGCCTACCCCCCCCCCCCCCCCCACGCGTGCCCTCCACCCTCGTGGGCCCCCTATTGCTCCACCGACGTACTCCTTCCTCCTATATATACCTACGTACCCCCAAACGATCAGATACGGAGCCAAAACCCTAATTCCACCGCCGTAACTTTCTGTATCCACGAGATCCCATCTTGGGGTCTGTTCCGGAGCTCTGCCGGAGGGGGCATCGATCACAGAGGGCATCTACTGAAGGAAATATGCCCTAGAGGCAATAATAAAGTTATTATTTATTTCCTTATATCATGATAAATGTTTATTATTCATGCTAGAATTGTATTAACAGGAAACATAATACATGTGTGAATACATAGACAAACAGAGTGTCACTAGTATGCCTCTACTTGACTAGCTCGTTGATCAAAGATGGTTATGTTTCCTAGCCATAGACATGAGTTGTCATTTGATTAACGGGATCACATCATTAGAGAATGATGTGATTGACTTGACCCATTTCGTTAGCATAGCACTTGATCGTTTAGTTTGTTGCTATTGCTTTCTTCATGACTTATACATGTTCCTATGACTATGAGATTATGCAACTCCTGTTTACCGGAGGACCACTTTGTGTGCTACCAAACGTCACAACGTAACTGGGTGATTATAAAGGTGCTCTACAGGTGTCTCCGAAGGTACTTGTTGGGTTGGCATATTTCGAGATTAGGATTTGTCACTCCGATTGTCGGAGAGGTATATCTGGGCCCACTCGGTAATGCACATCACTATAAGCCTTGCAAGCATTGCAACTAATGAGTTAGTTGCGGGATGATGTATTACGGAACGAGTAAAGAGACTTGCCAGTAACGAGATTGAAGTAGGTATTGAGATACCGACGATCGAATCTCGGGCAAGTAACATACCGATGACAAAGGGAACAACGTATGTTGTTATGCGGTCTGCCCGATAAAGATCTTCGTATAATATGTAGGAGCCAATATGGGCATCCAGGTCCCGCTATTGGTTATTGACAAGAGAGGTGTCTCGGTCATGTCTACATAGTTCTCGAACCCGTAGGGTCCTCACGCTTAACGTTTGTTGACGATATAGTACTATGAGTTATGTATGTTGGTGACCGAATGTTGTTTGGAGTTTTGGATGAGATCACAGATATGACGAGGAACTCCAGAATGGTCCAGAAGTAAAGATTGATATGTGGATAGTAGTGTTTGATCTCCGGAAGGGTTCCGAAATTCACCGGAAGGGGTTCCGGATGTTTTCCTGAAATGTTTGGGCACGAGAACACTTTATCTGGGCCAAAGGGGAAAGCCCACGAGGCTTTTGGAAAGTGCAAAAGGAAGTTTTGCGGAGACCAGAGGCTAGACGCCAGGAACCCTGGCGTCTAGGGGGTAGACGCCGGGAACCCTGGCGTCTAGCCCTGGAGTCCGAGAAGGACTCTTGCCTTTCGGGTGAAACCGACTTTGAGGAGGCTTTTACTCCAAGTTTCGACCCCAGGGCTCAACATATAAATAGAGGGGTAGGGCTAGCACCAAAGACACATCAAGAAACACCAAGCCGTGTGCCGGCTACCCCGTCTCCTCTAGTTTATCCTCCGTCATAGTGTTCGTAGTGCTTAGGTGAAGCCCTGCAGAGATTGCTCTTCACCAACACCGTCACCATGCCGTCGTGCTGCCGAAACTCATCTACTACTTCGACCCTCTTGCTGGATCGAGAAGGCGAGGACGTCACCGAGCCGAAAGTGTGCAGAAATCGGAGGTGCCGTGCTTTCGGTACTTGGATCGGTCGGATCGTGAAGACGTACGACTACATCAACCGCGTTGATATAACGCTTCCGTGAACGGTCTACGAGGGTACGTAGGCAATACTCTCCCCTCTCATTGCTATGCATCACCATGATCTTGCGTGTGTGTAGGAAATTTTTGAAATTACTACGTTTCCCAACAGTGGCATCCGAGCCTAGGTTTTATGCGTTGATGTTGTGCACGAGTAGAACACAAGTGAGTTGTGGGCGATATAAGTCATACTGCTTACCAGCATGTCATACTTTGGTTCAGCGGTATTGTTGGATGAAGCGGCCTGGACCGACATTACGCGTATGCTTGCGCGAGACTGGTTCTACCGACGTGCTTTGCACACAGGTGGCTGGCGGGTGTCAGTTTCTCCAACTTTAGTTGAACCAAGTGTGGCTACGCCCGGTCCTTGCGAAGGTTAAAACAGCACCAACTTTACAAACTATCATTGTGGTTTTAATGCGTAGGTAAAAACGGTTCTTGCTAAGCCCGTAGCAGCCACGTAAAACTTGCAACAACAAAGTAGAGGATGTCTAACTTGTTTTTGCAGGGCATGTTGTGATGTGATATGGTCAAGACGTGATGAGATATAAGTTATTGTATAAGATGATCATGTTTTGTTGAAGTTATCGGCAACTGGCAGAAGCCTTATGGTTGTCTCTTTATTGCATAAGATGCAAGAGCCAAATAATTACTTTACTTTATCGCTATGCGATAGAAATAGTTGCAAGAGCAATAGTTGGCGAGACGACCATGTGACGACACATTGATATAGATCAAGATGATGGAGATCATGGTGTCATGCCGGTGACGATGGAAATCATGACGATGCTTTGGAGATGGAGATCAAAGGCACAAGATGATGATGGCCATATCATGTCACATATTTTGATTGCATGTGATGTTTATCTTTTATACATCTTACTTTGCTTAGTTATGACGGTAGCATTATAAGATGATCTCTCACTAAATTTGAAGATAAAAGTGTTCTCCCTGAGTATGCACCATTGCCAAAGTTCATCGTGCCCAGACACCACGTGATGATCGGGTGTGATAAGCTCTACATCCATCTACAACGGGTGCAAGCCAGTTTTGCACACGCAGAAATACTCGGGTTAAACTTGACGAGCCTAGCATATGCAGATATGGCCTCGGAACACTGGAGACCGAAAGGTCAAGCGTGAATCATATAGTAGATATGATCAACATAATGATATTCATCATTGAAAACTACTCCATTTCACGTGATGATCGGTTATGGTTTAGTTGATATGGATCACATGATCACTTAGAAGATTAGAGGGATGTATGTCTAAGTGGGAGTTCTTAAGTAATATGATTAATTGAACTTTAATTTATCATGAACTTAGTCCTGGTAGTATTAGCATATCTATGTTGTAGATCGATGGCTCGCGATGTTGCTCTCAGTTTATTGTGTTCCTAGAGAAAAATTATGTTGAAAAATGTTAGTAGCAATGATGCGGATTGGATCCGTGATCTGAGGATTATCCTCATTGTTGCACAGAAGAATTATGTCTTTGATGCACCACTAGGTGACAGACCTATTGCAGGAGTAGATGCAAACGTTATGAACGTTTGGCTAGCTCAATATGATGACTACTTGATAGTTTAGTGCACCATGCTTAACGGCTTAGAATCGGGACTTCAAAGATGTTTTGAATGTCATGGACCATATGAGATGTTCCAGGAGTTGAAGTTAATATTTCAAGCAAATACCCGAGTTGAGAGATATGAAGTCTCCAACAAGTTCTATAGCTAAAAGATGGAGGAGAATAGCTCAAGCAGTGAGCATGTGCTCAGATTGTCTGGGTACTACAATCGCTTGAATCAAGTGGGAGTTAATCTTCCAGATAAAATAGTGATTGAAAGAATTCTCTAGTCACCATCACCAAGTTAGTAGAACTTCGTGATGAACTATAATATGCAAGGGATAACAGAAACGATTCCCAAGCTCTTCGTGATGCTGAAATCGACGAAGGTAGAAATCAAGAAAAGCATCAAGTGTTGATGGTAAACAAAACCACTAGCTTCAAGTAAAGGGACAAAGGGCAGAAAGGGGAACTTCAAGAAGGACGGCAAGCAAGTTGCTGCTCAAGTGAAAAACCCAAGTCTAGACCTAAGCCTGAAACTGAGTGCTTCTACTGCAAAGGGATTGGTCACTGGAAGCGGAACTACCCCAAGTAATTGGCGGATAAGAAGGATGGCAAAGTGAACATAGGTATATTTGATATACATGTTATTGATGTGTACTTTACTAGTGTTTATAGCAACCCCTCAGTATTTGATACTAGTTCAGTTGCTAAGAGTAGTAACTCAAAACGGGAGTTGCAGAATGAACAGAGACTAGTTAAGGGTGAAGTGACGATGTGTGTTGGAAGTGGTTCCAAGATTGATATGATCATCATCGCACACTCCCTATACTTTCGGGATTAGTGTTGAACCTAAATAAGTGTTATTTGGTGTTTGCGTTGAGCATGAATATGATTTGATCATGTTTATTGCAATACGGTTATTCATTTAAGTAAGAGAATAAATTGTTGTTCTATTTACATATATGGTTACACACCCAATGAAAATGGTTCGTTGGATCTCGATCGTAGTGATACACATATTCATAATATTGAAACCAAAAGATGCAAAGTTAATAATGATAGTGCAACTTATTTGTGGCACTGCCGTTTAGGTCATATTGGTGTAAAGCGCATGAAGAAACTCCATGCTGATGGACTTTTGGAATCACTTGATTATGAATCATTTGATGCTTGCGAACCATGCCTCATGGGCAAGATGACTAAGACTCCGTTCTCCGGAACAATGCAGCAAGCAACAGATTTGTTGGAAACCATGCATACTGATGTATATGGTCCGATGAATATTGAAGCTCGCGGCAGGTATCATTATTTTCTGATCTTCACAGATGATTTGAGCAGATATGAGTATATCTACTTGATGAAACACAAGTCTGAAATATTTGAAAAGTTCAAAGAATTTCAGAGTGAAGTGGAGAATCATCGTAACAAAAATAAAAGTTTCTACGATATGATCGCAGAAGTAAAATATTTGAGTTACGAGTTTGGCCTTCAGTTAAAACAATGTGAAATATTTTCACTACTCATGCCACCTGGAACACCACAGTGTAATGGTGTGTCCGAACGTCGTAATTGTACTTTACTTGATATGGTGCGATCTATGATGTCTCTTACAGATTTACCGCTATCGTTTTGGGGTTATGCATTAGAGACAGCTACATTCACGTTAAAAAGGGCACCATCTAAATCCGTTGAGGCGACACCGTATGAACTGTGGTTTGGCAAGAAACCAAAGTCGTCATTTCTTAAAGTTTGAGGTTGCAATGCTTATGTGAAAAAGTTTCAACTTGATAAGCTAAAACCCAAATCGGAGAAGTGCGTCTTCATAGGATACCCAAAAGAAAATGTTGGGTACACCTTCTATCACAGATCCAAAGGCAAGTTATTCATTGCTGAGAATGGATCCTTTCTAGAGAAGGAGTTTCTCTCGAAAGAAGTGAGTGGGAGGAAAGTAGAACTTGATGAGGTAATTGTACCTGCTCCCTTATTGGAAAGTAGTTCATCACAGAAATCTGTTTCTGTGACTACTACACCAATTAGTGAGGAAGCTAATGATGATGATCATGTAACTTCAGATCAAGTTACTACTGAACCTCGTAGGTAAACCAGAGTGAGATCTGCACCAGAGTGGTATGGTAATCTTGTTCTGGAAGTCATGTTACTAGACCATGACGAACTTGCGAACTATGAGGAAGCGATGATGAGCCCAGATTCCGCGAAATGGTTTGAGGCCATGAAATCTGAGATGAGATCCATGTATGAGAACAAAGTATGGACTTTGATTGACTTGCCCAATGATCGGCAAGTCATTGACATTAAATGGATCTTCAAGAGGAAGACGGACGCTGAAAGTAGTGTTACTATCTACAAAGCTAGAATTGTCGCAAAAGGTTTTCAATAAGTCCAAGGTGTTGACTACGATGAGAGTTTCTCACTCGTATCTATGCTTAAGTCTGTCCGAATCATGTTAGCAATTGCTGCATTTTATGAAATCTGGCAAATGGATAAACAAAACTGAATTCCTTAATGGATTTATTAAAGAAGAGTTGTATATGATGCAACCAGAAGATTTTGTCAATCCTAAAGGTACTAAAAAAATATGCAAGCTCCAGCGATCCATCTATGGACTGGTGCAAGCATCTCGGAGTTGGAATATACGCTTTGATAAGTTAATCAAAGCATATAGTTTTATACAGACTTGCGGTGAAGCCTGTATTTACAAGAAAGTGAGTGGGAGCACTACAACATTTCTGATAAGTATATGTGTATGACATATTGTTGATCGGAAATAATGTAGAATTATTCTGCAAAGCATAAAGGAGTGTTTGAAAGGAGTTTTTCAAAGAAAGACCTCGGTGAAGCTGCTTACATATTGAGCATCAAGATCTATAGAGATAGATCAAGACGCTTGATAAGTTTTCAATGAGTACATACCTTGACAAGTTTTTGAAGTAGTTCAAAATGGAACAGTCAAAGAAAGAGTTCTTGCCTGTGTTACAAGGTGTGAAATTGAGTAAGACTCAAAGCCCGACCATGGCAGAAGATAGAGAGAGAGAATGAAAGTCATTCCCTATGCCTTGGCCATAGGTTCTATAAAGTATGCCATGTTGTGTACCAAATCTATTGTATACCCTACACTGTTTTTGGCAAGGGAGTACAATAGTGATCTAGGAGTAGATCACTAGACAGCGGTCAAAATTATCCTTAGTGGAATAAGGATATGTTTCTCGATTATGGAGGTGACAAAAAGGTTCGTCGTAAAGGGTTACGTCGATGCAAATTTTGACACTGATCCAGATGACTCTAAATCTCAATCTAGATACATATTGAAAGTGGGAGAAATTAGCTAGAGTAGCTCCGTGCAGAGCATTGTTGACATAGAAATTTGCAAAATACTTACGGATCTGAATGTGGCAGACCCGTTGACTAAACTTCTCTCACAAGCAAAACATGATCACACCTTAGTACTCTTTGGGTGTTAATCACATAGCGATGTGAACTAGATTGTTGAATCTAGTAAACCTTTTGGGTGTTGGTCACATGTCGATGTGAACTATGGGTGTTAATCACATGGTGATGTGAACTACTTGTATTAAATCATATGGCGATGTGAACTAGATTATTGACTCTAGTGCAAGTGGGAGACTGAAGGAAATATGCCATAGAGGCAATAATAAAGTTATTATTTATTTCCTTATATCATGATAAATGTTTATTATTCATGTTAGAATTGTATTAACCAGAAACATAATACATGTGTGAATACATAGACAAACAGAGTGTCACTAGTATGCCTCTACTTGACTAGCTCGTTGATCAAAGATGGTTATGTTTCCTAGCCATAGACATGAGTTGTCATTTGATTAACGGGATCACATCATTAGAGAATGATGTGATTGACTTGACCCATTTCGTTAGCATAGCACTTGATCGTTTAGTTTGTTGCTATTGCTTTCTTCATGACTTATACATGTTCCTATGACTATGAGATTATGCAACTCCCGTTTACCGGAGGAACACTTTGTGTGCTACCAAACGTCACAACGTAACTGGGTGATTATAAAGGTGCTCTACAGGTGTCTCCGAAGGTACTTGTTGGGTTGGCGTATTTCGAGATTATGATTTGTCACTCCGATTGTCGGAGAGGTATCTCTGGGCCCTCTCGGTAATGCACATCACTATAAGCCTTGCAAGCATTGCAACTCATGAGTTAGTTGCGGGATGATGTACTACGGAACGAGTAAAGAGACTTTCCAGTAACGAGATTGAACTAGGTATTGAGATACCGATGATCGAATCTCGGGCTAGTAACATATCGATGACAAAGGGAACAACGTATGTTGTTATGCGGCCTGACCGATAAAGATCTTCGTAGAATATGTAGGAGCCAATATGGGCATCCAGGTCCTGCTATTGGTTATTGACAAGAGAGGTGTCTCGGTCATGTCTACATAGTTCTCGAACCCGTAGGGTCCGCACGCTTAACGTTCGTTGACGATATAGTACTATGAGTTATGTATGTTGGTGACCGAATGTTGTTCGGAGTTTTGGATGAGATCACAGATATGACGAGAAACTCCGGAATGGTCTGGGAGTAAAGATTGATATGTGGATAGTAGTGTTTGATCTCCGGAAGGGTTCCGGAATTCACCGGAAGGGGTTCCGGATGTTTTCCCGAAATGTTTGGGCACGAGAACACTTTATCTGGGCCAAAGGGGAAAGCCCACGAGGCTTTTGGAAAGTGCAAAAGGAAGTTTTGCGGAGACCAGAGGCTAGACGCCAGGAACCCTAGTGTCTAGGGGGTAGACACCGGGAACCCTGGCGTCTAGCCCTAGAGTCCGAGAAGGACTCTTGCCTTTCGGGTGAAACCGACTTTGAGGAGGCTTTTACTCCAAGTTTCGACCCTAGGGCTCAACATATAAATAGAGGGGTAGGGCTAGCACCAAAGACACATCAAGAAACACCAAGCCGTGTGCCGGCTACCCCGTCTCCTCTAGTTTATCCTCCGTCATAGTTTTCGCAGTGCTTAGGTGAAGCCCTGCGGAGATTGTTCTTCACCAACACCGTCACCACGCCGTCGTGCTGCCGAAACTCATCTACTACTTCGCCCCTCTTGCTGGATCGAGAAGGCGAGGACGTCACTGAGCCGAATGTGTGCAGAACTCGGAGGTGTCGTGCTTTCGGTACTTGGATCGGTCGGATCGTGAAGACGTACGACTACATCAACCGCGTTGATATAACGCTTCCGCGAACGTTCTACAAGGGTACGTAGACAACACTCTCCCCTCTCGTTGCTATGCATCACCATGATCTTGCGTGTGCGTAGGAATTTTTTGAAATTACTACGTTTCCCAACATCTACATCATCACCATAGCCCCTCCGATGAAGTGTGAGTAGTTCACCTCAGACCTACGGGTCCATAGTTATTAGCTAGATGGCTTCTTCTCTCTTTTTGGATCTCAATACTATGTTCTCCCCCTCTCTTGTGGAGATCTATTCGATGTAATCTTCTTTTTGCGGTGTGTTTGTTGAGATCGATGAATTGTGGGTTTATGATCAAGTCTATCTATGAACAATATTTGAATCTTCTCTGAATTATTTTATGTATGATTGGTTATCTTTGCAAGTCTCTTCGAATTATCAGTTTGGTTTGGCCTAGTAGATTGATCTTTCTTGCAATGGGAGCAGTGCTTAGCTTTGGGTTCAATCTTGCGGTGTCCTTTCCCAGTGACAGTAGGGGCAGCAAGGCACGTATTGTATTGTTTCCATCGAGGATAACAAGATGGGGTTTTCATCATATTGCATGAGTTTATCCCTCTACATCATGTCATCTTGCTTAAGGCGTTACTCTGTTTTCATTAACTTAATACTCTAGATGCATGCTGGATAGCGGTCGATGAGTGGAGTAATAGTAGTACATGCAGGCAGGAGTCGGTCTACTTGTCTCGGACGTGATGCCTATATACATGATCATACCTAGATATTCTCATAACTATGCTCAATTCTGTCAACTGCTCAACAGTAATTCGTTCACCCACCGTAGAATACTTATGCTCTTGAGAGAAGCCACTAGTGAAACCTATGGCCCCCGGGTCTATCTTCATCATATTAATCTTCCAATACTTAGTTATTTCCTTTGCTTTTTTACTTTGCTTTTATTTTACTTTGCATCTTTATCATAAAAACACCAAAATTATTATCTTATCATATCGATCAGATCTCACTCTCGTAAGTGGCCGTGTAGGGATTGACAACCCCTTATAGCGTTGGTTGCGAGGATTTATTTGTTTTGTGCAGGTACGAGGGACTCGCACATAGTCTCCTACTTCATTGATACCTTGGTTCTCAAAAACTGAGGGAAATACTTACGCTACTTTGTTGCATCATCCCTTCCTCTTCGAGGAAAACCAACGCAGTGCTCAAGAGGTAGCAAGAAGGATTTCTGGCGCCGTTGCCAGGGAGTCTATGCAAAAGTCGACATACCAAGTACCCATCACAATCCCTATCTCCCGCATTACATTATTTGCCATTTGCCTCTCGTTTTCTTCTCCCCCACTTCACCCTTGCCGTTTTATTTGCCATCTCTCTCTATCCTCCCTCTCTTTCTCTATTTGCCTCTTTTCCGTTTGCTTGTCGTTATGGCTAGTCCCCTATCTTCTCCTTTGTCTCCCGAGAATGAAATTATAAATTTTAAGCAAAGGGAGGGAGAAAATCTAAAAGATGCCTTTATAAGAGCGTGTTCCTCTAGTTCCTATGAAAATAAAGATGAAGATCTAAAAGTTATTGATGTGTCCCCTATTAAATATTTGTTTTGCAGTATGAATCTTAATAATGATGGCAACTGAATATGATCCACCTTTACCTATAAGGCGTTCCAAGAATTCGGAGTTTTTAGATCTTGATGCTAAAATTGATGAAAGTGGGATCGAAGAAATTAAATCCCTAGATGTTGCTAAACCCACTATTTTGGATTTCAAGGAATTTAATTATGAAAATTGCTCTTTGATTGATTGTATTTCCTTATTGCAATCCGTGCTAAATTCTCCTCATGCTTATAGTCAAAATAAAGCGTTCACTAAACATATCGTTGATGCCTTGATGCAATCTTATGAAGAAAAACTTGAATTGGAAGTTTCTATACCTAGAAAACTTCATGATGAGTGGGAACCAACTATTAAAATTAAAATTAAAGATCATGAATGCTATGCTTTGTGTGATTTGGGTGCTAGTGTTTCCACGATTCCAAATACTTTGTGTGATTTGTTAGGTTTCCGTGATTTTGATGATTGCTCTCTAAACTTGCACCTCACGGATTCCACTATTAAGAAACCTATGGGAAGAATTAATGATGTTCTTATTGTTGCAAATAGGAATTATGTGCCCATAGAATTTATTGTTCTTGACATAGATTGCAATCATTCATGTCCTATTATTCTTGGTAGACCTTTCCTTAGAACGATTGGTGCAATTATTGATATGAAGGAAGGAAATATTAGATTCCAATTTCCGTTAAGGAAAGGCATGGAACACTCTCCTAGAAAGAAAATTAAATTACCTTACGAATCTATTATGAGAGCCACTTATGGATTGCCTACCAAAGATGGCAATACCTAGATCTATCCTTGCTTTTTATGCCTAGCTAGGGGCGTTAAACGATAGCGCTTGTTGGGAGGCAACCCAATTTTATTTTTATTCCTTACTTTTTGCTCCTGTTTATAATAAATAATTTATCTAGCCTCTATTTAGATTGTGTTTTTTGTGTTTAATTACTGTTTGTGCCAAGTAGAACCGTTGGAAAGACTTGGGGAAAGTCTTGTTAATCTTGCTGTAAAAACAGAAACTTTAGTGCTCACGAGAACTGCTGCCATTTTTATTTGGAAAGTTCTATTTAGTTAATTATTTTTTCATATGATTAATAGATAAATTCCTCACGTCCAGCAATTTATTTTAGAATTTTTTGGGTTCCAGATCTTGCGCTAGATACAGATTACTACAGGCTGTTCTGTTTTTGACATATTCTGTTTTTCGTGTGTTGTTTGCTTATTTTGATGAATCTATGGCTAGTAAAATAGTTTATAAACCATAGAGAAGTTGGAATACAGTAGTTTTAACACCAATATAAATAAAGAATGAGTTCATTATAGTACCTTGAAGTGATCTTTTGTTTTCTTTCGCTAACGGAGCACACGAAATTTTCTACTTTAAGTTTTGTGTTGTGAAGTTTTCAAGTTTTGGGTAAAGATTTGATGGATTATGGAACAAGGAGTGGCAAGATCCTAAGCTTGGGTATGCCCATGGAACCCCCAAGATAATCTAAGGACACCTAAAAGCCAAAGCTTGGGGATGCCCCGGAAGGCATCCCCTCTTTTCGTCAACTTCTATCGGTAACTTTACTTGGAGCTATATTTTTATTCACCACATGATATGTGTTTTGCTTGGAGCGTCTTGTATTATTTGAATCTTTATTTGTTAGTTTACCACAATCATCCTTGCTGTACACACCTTTTGAGAGATCCATACATGATTTGGAATTTGTTAGAATACTCTATGTGCTTCGCTTATATCTTTTGAGTTATATAGTTTTGCTCTAGTACTTCACTTATATCTTTTAGAGCACGGTGGTCGATTTGTTTTATAGAAACTATTGATCTCTCATGCTTTACTTAGATTATTTTGAGAGTCTTAAATAGCATGGTAATTTTCTTAAATAATCCTAATATGCTAGGTATTCAAGATTAGTAAAAAAATTCCTAGGAGTGTTTTGAATACTAAGGGGCGTTTGATGCTTGATGATTGTTTTGAGATATGGAGGTAATAATATCAAAGTCGTGCTAGTTGAGTAGTTGTGAATTTGAGAAGTGCTTGTGTTGAAGTTTTCAAGTCCCGTAGCATGCACGTATGGTAAACGTTGTGTAACAAATTTGAAACATGAGGTGTTTTTTTTAATTGTCTTCCTTATGAGTGGCGGTCGGGGACGAGCGATGGTCTTTTCCTACCAATCTATCCCCCTAGGGGCATGCGCGTAGTGCCGAGGTTTTTGATGACTTGTAGATTTTTGCAATAAGTATGTGAGTTCTTTATGACTAATGTTGAGTCCATGGATTATACGCACTCTCACCCTTCCATCATTGCTAGCCTCTTCGGTACCGTGCATTGCCTTTTCTCACATTGAGAGTTGGTGCAAACTTCGCCGGTGCATCCAAACCCCGTGATATGATACGCTCTTTCACACATAAACCTCCTTATATCTTCCTCAAAACAGCCACCATACCTACCTATTATGGCATTTCCATAGCCATTCCGAGATATATTGCCATGCAACTTTCCACCATTCCATTTATCATGACACATTCATCATTGTCATATTGCTTAGCATGATCATGTAGTTGACATAGTATTTGTGGAAAAGCCACCGTTCATAATTCTTTCATACATGTCACTCTTGGTTCATTGCATATCCCGGTACACCGCCGGAGGCATTCATATAGAGTCATATTTTGTTCTAGCATTGAGTTGTAATCATTGAGTTGTAAATAAATAGAAGTGTGATGATCATCATTTTCTAGAGCATTGTCCCAAGTGAGGAAAAAAAGAGAAAGGCCATATAAAAGAAGAAAAGGGCCTAAATAAAAAATGAGAGAAAAAGAGAGAAGGGACAATGTTACTATCCTTTGCCACACTTGTGCTTCAAAGTAGCACCATAACCTTCATGATAGAGAGTCTCTTGTTTTGTCACTTTTATATACTAGTGGGAAATTTTCATTATAGAACTTGGCTTGTATATTCCAACAATGGGCTTCCTCAAGTGCCCTAGGTCTTCGTGAGCAAGCAAGTTGGATGCACACCCACTTGGTGTCTTTTATTGAGCTTTCATACATTTATAGCTCTAGTGCATCCGTTGCATGGCAATCCCTACTCATTGCATTAACATCAATCTATGGGCATCTCCATAGCTCGTTGATTAGCCTCGTTGATGTGAGACTATCTCCTTTTTTGTCTTCTCCACATAACCCCCATCATCATATTCTATTCCACCCATAGTGCTATGTCCATGGCTCGCACTCATATATTGCGTGAAAGTTTATAGGTTTGAGATTGCTAAGGTATGAAACAATTGCTTGGCTTGTCATAGGGGTTGTGCTTGATGAGAGCATTCTTGTGTGACAAAAATGGAGCATGACTAAACTATATGATTTTGTAGGGATGAACTTTCTTTGGCCATGTTATTTTGAGAAGACATAATTGCTTTGTTAGTATGCTTGAAGTATTATTATTTTTATTACAATATGAACTTTTGTCTTAAATCTTTCGGATCTGAATATTCATACCACAATTAAGAAGAATTACATTAAAATAATGCCAAGTAGCACTCCGCATCAAAAGTTCTGTTTTTATCATTTACCTACTCAAGGACGAGCAGGAATTAAGCTTGGGGGTGCTTGATACGTCTCCAACGTATCTATAATTTTTGATTGCTCCATGCTATATTATCTACTGTTTTGGACATTATTGGGATTTATTATCCACTTTTATATTATTTTCGGGACTAACCTATTAATCGGAGGCCCAACCCAGAATTGCTGTTTTTTTGCCTATTTCAGGGTTTCGAAGAAAAGGAATATCAAACGGAGTCCAAACGGAATTAAACCTTCGGGAACGTGATTTTCTCAATGAACAAGACCCAGAAGACTTGGACCCTACGTCAAGACACAAAAGAGGAGGCCATGAGGTAGGGGGGCGCGCCTATCCCCCCAGGCGCGCCCTCCACCCTCGTGGGCCCCCTGTTGCTCCACCGACGTACTCTTTCCTCCTATATATACCTACGTACCCCCAAACGATCAGATACGGAGCCAAAACCCTAATTCCACCGCCGTAACTTTCTGTATCCACGAGATCCCATCTTGGGGCCTGTTCTGGAGCTCCGCCGGAGGGGGCATCGATCACGGAGGGCTTCTACATCATCACCATAGCCCCTCCGATGAAGTGTGAGTAGTTCACCTTAGACCTACGGGTCCATAGTTATTAGCTAGATGGCTTCTTCTCTCTTTTTGGATCTCAATACAATGTTTTCCCCCTCTCTTGTGGAGATCTATTCGATGTAATCTTATTTTTGCGGTGTGTTTGTTCAGACCGATGAATTGTGGGTTTATGATCAAGTCTATCTATTAAAAATATTTGAATCTTCTCTGAATTCTTTTACGTATGATTGGTTATCTTTGAAAGTCTCTTCGAATTATCAGTTTGGTTTGGCCTACTAGATTGATCTTTCTTGCAATGGGAGAAGTGCTTAGCTTTGGGTTCAATCTTGCGGTGTCCTTTCCTAGTGACAGTAGGGGCAGCAAGGCACGTATTTTATTGTTGCCATCGAGGATAACAAGATGGGGTTTTCATCATATTGCATGAGTTTATCCCTCTACATCATGTCATCTTGCTTAAGGCGTTACTCTGTTTTCATTAACTTAATACTCTAGATGCATGTTGGATAGCGGTCGATGAGTGGAGTAATAGTAGTAGATGCAGGCAGGAGTCGGTCTACTTGTCTCGGACGTGATGCCTATATACATGATCATACCTAGATATTCTCATAACTATGCTCCATTCTGTCAATTGCTCAATAGTAATTTGTTCACCCACCGTAGAATACTTATGCTCTTGAGAGAAGCCACTAGTGAAACCTATGGCCCCCGGGTCTATCTTCATCATATTAGTCTTCCAATACTTAGTTATTTCCTTTGCTTTTTTACTTTGCTTTTATTTTACTTTGCATCTTTATCATAAAAATACCAAAAATATTATCTTATCATATCTATCAGATCTCACTCTGGTCAGTGGCCGTGTAGGGATTGACAACCCCTTATCACGTTGGTTGCGAGGATTTATTTGTTTTGTGCAGGTACGAGGGACTCGCGCGTAGCCTCCTACTATATTGATACCTTGGTTCTCAAAAATTGAGGGAAATACTTACGCTACTTTGCTGCATCATCCCTTCCACTTCGGGGAAAACCAACGCAGTGCTCAAGAGGTAGCAAGAGTTGACTTGCCCGATGATCGGTAAGCCATAGAAAATAAATGGATCTTCAAGAGGAAGACGAACGTTGATAGTAGTGTTACTATCTACAAAGCTAGACTTGTGGAAAAAGGTTTTGACAAAGTTCAAGGTGTTGACTACGATGAGATTTTCTCACTCGTAGCGATTCTGAAGTCTGTCCAAATCATGTTAGCAAATTTCCACATTTTATGAAATCTGGCAAATGGATGTCAAAACTACATTCCTTAATGGATTTCTTAAAGAAGAGTTGTATATGATGCAACCAGAAGGTTTTGTCGATCCTAAAGGTGCTAACAAAATGTGCAAGCTCCAGCGATCCATCTATGGACTGGTGCAAGCATCTCAGAGTTGAAATATACGCTTTGATGAGTTGATCAAAGCATATAGTTTTATACAGACTTGTGGTGAAGACTGTATTTACAAGAAAGTGAGTGGGAGCACTACAACATTTCTGAAAAATATATGTGAATGACATATTGTTGATCAGAAATAATGTAGAATTTTCTGGAAAGCATAAAAGAGTATTTGAAAGGAGTTTTTTCAAATAAAAACCTTGGTGAAACTAATTACATATTGAGCATCAAGATCTATAGAGATAGATCAAGACGCTTGATAAGTTTTTTCAATGAGTACATACCTTGACAAGATTTTGAAGTAGTTCAAAATGGAACAGTCAAAGAAAGAGTTCTTACCTGTGTTACAAGGTGTGAAATTGAGTAAGACTCAAAGCACGACCACGGCAGAAGACAGAAAGAGAATGAAAGTCATTCCCTATGCCTGAGCCATAGTTTCTATAAAGTATGCCATGCTGTGTACCAGATCTATTGTATACCCTACACTGAGTTTAGCAAGGGAGTACAATAGTGATGTAGGAGTAGATCACTGGATAGAGGTCAAAATTATCCTTAATGAAATAAGGATATGTTTCTCGATTATGGAGGTGACAAAAGGTTCGTCATAAAGGGTTACGTCGATGCAAATTTTGACACTGATCCAGATGGCTCTAAGTCTCAATCTGGATACATTTTGAAAGTGGGAGCAATTAGCTAGAGTAGCTCCGTGCAGAGCATTGTTGACATAGAAATTTGCAAAATACATACGGATCTGAATGTGGCAGACCCGTAGACTAAACTTCTCTCACAAGCAAAACATGATCACACCTTAGTACTCTTTGGGTGTTAATCACATAGCGATGTGAACTAGATTATTGACTCTAGTAAACCCTTTGGGTGTTGGTCACATGACGATGTGAACTATGGGTGTTAATCACATGGTTATGTGAACTATTGGTGTTAAATCACATGGCGATGTGAACTAGATTATTGACTCTAGTGCAAGTGGGAGACTGAAGGAAATATGCCATAGAGGCAATAATAAAGTTATTATTTATTTCCTTATTTCATGATAAATGTTTATTATTCATGATAGAATTGTATTAACCGGAAACATAATACATGTGTGAATACATAGACAAACATTGTGTCACTAGTATGCCTCTACTTGACTAACTCGTTAATCAAAGATGGTTAAGTTTCCTAACCATAGACATGAGTTGTCATTTGATTAACGGGATCACATCATTAGGAGAATGATGTGATTGAGTTGACCCATTCCGTTAGCTTAGCACTTGATCGTTTAGTATGTTGCTATTGCTTTCTTCATGACTTATACATGTTCCTATGACTATGAGATTATGCAACTCCCGTTTACCGGAGGAACACTTTGTGTGCTACCAACTGTCACAACGTAACTGGGTGATTATAAACGTGCTCTACAGGTGTCTCCGAAGGTACTTGTTGGGTTGGCGTATTTCGAGATTAGGATTTGTCACTCCGATTGTCAAAGAGGTATCTTTGGGCCCACTCGATAATGCACATCACTATAAGCCTTGCAAGCATTGCAACTAATGAGTTAGTTGCGGGATGATGTATTACGGAACGAGTAAAGAGACTTGCCGGTAACGAGATTGAACTAGGTATTGAGATACCGACGATCGAATCTCGGGCAAGTAACATACCGATGACAAAGGGAACAACGTATGTTGTTATGCGGTTTGACCGGTAAAGATCTTTGTAGAATATGTGGGAGCCAATATGAGCATCCAGGTTTCTCTATTGGTTATTGACCGGAGACGTGTCTCGGTCATGTCTACGTAGTCCTCGAACCCGTAGGGTCTGCACGCTTAAAGTTTGATGACGGTTATATTATGAGTTTATGGTTTTTGATGTACCGAAGGTAGTTAGGAGTCCCGGATGTGATCATGGACATGACGAGGAGTCTCAAAATGTTCGAGACATAAAGATCGATATATTGGACGACTATATTTGGATACCGGAATGGTTCCGGGTGAGATCGGGATAATACCTGAGCACCGGGAGGCTATCAGAACCCCCCGAGAGGTATATGGGCCTTAATGGGCTTTAGTGGAAAGGAGGGGAAAGGAGAAAGAGAGCCCCCCCCCAAGCCCAATCCGAATTGGGAGGGGGGCCGCCCCCCCTTTCTTTCCTCCCTCCTTCCTCTTCCTTCCCTTTCCCTCTCCAAATAAGAAAAGGAGGAGTCCTACTCCCGGTGGGAGTAGGACTCCCCCCTTGGGCGCGCCTCCTCCCCTTGGCCGGCCCTCTCCTCCCCTCCTTTATATACGAAGGAGAGGGGCACCCCATAGACACAACAATTGATCTCTTGGATCTCTTAGCCGTGTGCGGTGCCCCCCTCCACCATAATCCACCTCGATAATATCATAGCGGTGCTTTGGCGAAGCCCTGCGTCGGTAGAACATCATCATCGTCACCACACCGTCGTGTTGACGTAACTCTCCCTCAAAAGCTCGACTGGATCGGAGTTCGAGGGACGTCATCGAGTTGAGCGTGTGCAGAACTCAGAGGTGTCGTGCGTTCGGTACTTGATCGGTCGGATCGTGAAGATGTACGACTACATCAACCGCGTTGTGCTAACGCTTCCGCTTTCGGTCTACGAGGGTACGTAGACAATACTCCCCCATCTCGTTGCTATGCATCACCATGATCTTGCGTGTGCGTAGGAAATTTTTGAAATTACTAAGTTCCCCAACAACTAAACGCTTCCGCTTTCGGTATACGAGGGTAAGTAGACACACTCTCCCCTCTTGTTGCTATGCATCTCCTAGATAAATCTTGCGTGATCGTAGAAAACTTTTTGAAATACTGTGTTCCCCAACATGGATCTGGTTCACGATTTTGACTGGGTCAATGATTTTGGTTGAGGTTTATTATGACTTGGGTTCATGATTTTTATTCAACTGAGATGTTCAATTTTGAATCTGGTTCACTCAACGATTTCTATTGAGGTGTTTAATTTTGGATTTGGTTCATGATTTTGAACGTATCAATGATTTCTTAAACAATCGATAACAACCAGTATGTAAAAACTCACGAGTCTCATGCACCCTCTCATCACTTGGTAAAAAGGAATGTCAATATTATAACATCAATATAGTACATGTAGTAGTGAGTGCAAGAAATTTTTTCACATACATTTGGGTTGATTAGCAGATAACACAGAATCACATCTTGAGGAAGGGCCTACCAAAAGATCGCATTATAAAAAGGGAAAACTTGCACAATCATCTCTCTCACGCGCCAATTCAATTCTTTCATAAAATCCTGACAACACAAACGATGCAGCAAAGCGCGCACAACCCTTCTAATATATACTATGTAAGAGGCCAAAATGATACTAACTATTGGGCAGAATTTACCCGTTAAACCGAAGTATATCTATCACATGAAATTTTGAAGTAGGAACTCAAATACATCTCTTCTCCTATTTAAAAAAACATAAGGTTCTCCGGTTCACCTTGCCTTCGTCCAACATTGTCCCTTCCCTCTCGTCTTTTATTGATTTACCAAATAAAATTATGTTTTATTAGGCAAGACAATAAGTAATTGCCAAATGAGTGATCACCAAATAAAATCCTGAAATTTATTTAGATAGGTAATCACGGGCACTATTTGATAAACAATTATTTAGACACCCAAACTAGTATGGAAGGTAATCATGGGCTAACATACTGTAGAATAGTCGCAACCCATGGGCTTATCTAGTCTATATTATATATATCTTCCCGACGAGCATCGAAAAATTCGCGGGGGCACGCACTGCCCAGCCATGTGTGCCGCCTGGTTGCCTCAGCAAAGCTGTTGGATTCCGTACGAGAGTACAACAAGTTCTAATTTCTGAAATTTATGATTTTATTGGTTGCGGCTTCTAAAACATGTGATTTTATTGGTCGGTCGTACCAAGTTTCAGAGTTAAAACTTAAGACTTACTATTTTGTTGGCCGTAGATTCTAAAACTTACGATTTTGTTGGCCGTAGATTCTAAAACTTGCAATTTTATTGGTCGCTCGTATCAAGTTTCAGAAGTTAAAACTCAATGAAATATTAAAAAGTTGTCAATATGTATTTAAAATGGATCTCATTTGGAAGCCCTACTCACCAGAAACATGAATATGAAAACAAAACCTAATTGTGACTTTTGATTCAAAAGATATAAAAAATTAAAAAATCCAAATCCAAAAAAAGAAAAAGGAGCTACATGCCCCCGCAGCTGCGTGCTACAAATACCCTTTCCGTCGAGCTTCCTCTTAAATCTACATCTTGCGTGGTGCAGTTCTAGATGTTCAATTATCCAGTGAGTTGTAAACCAACCTGTGGTTGAATGGTTAGAGATACAATGGTATCCCAGTCCACCAGGGTTTAAATGATTATTCTTGAATTTATTTGGATGAGACGTTTCTGTCGACGACGACGCGCCTACGGTGACTTCGTAAAACCTCAAGATGACATGCCGGCTCAGTCTTTCAAAGATGTTTATAGAGATAGAGTGTGCGTCTGTGCATTCATAAGGATGAATGTATGTGCATATATATATGTGCTTGTGTCTGTATTGTGTCCAAAACAAATTATGCCGTGATTTTCCTCTCTTGTGTATAACACGCTGAGATGCTTCTCACAATCGAACGTATGAACACTACGCACTAGTATACACCAAGCTACGGTACTGTGGCGTCTGTGTTCCTCGGGCAACCATGTCGGCCGGTATGCCTCTCTGGTGACATTTTCTCCCGTTCCTTTTGCGATCGCTTGAGCAACGCATTCCGCCGGGCAGTTTCACTTCGTCTTCCATGCCACCGCGGTCCACGTTTCAACTTCCCTGACGTTCGCTAGAACAGGCACGCACACAACGTGCACGGCAAAGACATACGGCGCGGCCGAAAGCTACAGCTTTTGTAGACGGGCATGTACACTCTGAACCAGCTGCTCAACTTCGTGAGAATCTATATATGCGTCAGCCGACTTCTAAGCTGGCAATAGTAAAAACCGCGTACCTCGACGAATTGCAAGTTTGAACTAGTGAGGTTAGAGGAGAAGCACCTCTGTCCTCACAGACATCCAACTTGCTGCTGCTGCATTTCCTAGTGAGGTTGCTCTTCAAGAAATAATATGTTGTACTCTCTGTTCCAAAATAAATAACCCAATTTTATACTAACTTTGAGGGAGTATGATGAAGTGCAACCAAAAAAATGAATACAGAAGCAATACAAGTTAGAGACGGCTTCACGTTTCTTGAGTCGGGAGGAGCCACATATTGTTTTGATAGGCTCAGTTCGGAAAGAAAACAGCAGAGATGGCTTTCCAACGGTCCTCTCGTTTCCACGCGTCCGCCACCTCCAACGGGCCAATCCATGGCCGGCGCGCCGGCACTGCCCAAACCCAGTCCCAGCCACACCCGTCGGGCGATTACCCCGATCTCCGATGGCCAGATAGAGCCCATACTCCATATCCCTCCTATCGTGAGGCCCTGGTCGCGGGGTTCTCTGTGGACGTGCCTCTGCCCGGTCGGTCCCGCCTTGCTTCGGCGGATCTTGAACCGAACGAGGCGGGTTGGATTCAAGTTCGCAACCGTCGTCGTCAGCGCCGTTTGGAGGAATCTCCGTCCGCCGCGTGCCAACCTGTGCGCTCCGGGTCAAGGATTCTGCGGTGGCTATTGGGCAGGTGCTTCAAGTGCTTGGACTCGGGCCACCGCATTGCTAAGTGCACAGGGGAGATTAGGTGCCACCGCTGCTGGCTCCCAGGTCACATAGCTAGAAGTTGCCACTCCCACCAAGCTGCTGCTCCCCCTGTTCCCCTCCCTCCCAGATCCGCAAATAGCCACGCCGCCTCTGGTCGTCCCGTCCAGATCCACGCCCGGCCGCCTCCGCGCGATATGGCACACTACCCACCCCTCGCCCAGTCCCGCTTCCCTGGGGAGCTCTACACCCATGGGGACCCGGATTTGCGGCCAGAAAGGGGTGGGGGCATCATCTCGCGCTCTCTGGGGATGGACGCTCTGGAAGCTGATTTCAGGAATCGAGCTTTGCTGGCTTCGGTTCAGGGGCGGAGGCCAGCGGTCTCGCCGGAGGCTTTGGTCCAAGCCTTGGCCGGGTTCTGACGGGGTGGAGAGGAGATTTGTGCGGGTGGAGGTGGCATATCCGGATGATTTCTTCATCTCCTTCGCTTCCACAGAGGACTGTGACAAGGTGCTATCCTACACCGGGAAGGTCAGATGTGCCGGAGCCCCAGTTGCATTCCGGCGCTGGCACCGGAGTGCACAAGCGAGCAGCGGCAAGCTTGATTTCTTCTGTAAGTTGGGGATTGAAGGTATGCCTGCCAATGCTTGGGAGTGGGGCGTCGTCAGCCAACTTGTCAACAATCTTCAGGGACAACTCGTGAAGATTCTGCCGCAGGTAGACCGCCGGCAGATAGATATTACGGCCTGGATGAGGAATCCGTCTGGAATTCCAAAGATATATGATCTGGAGATTCCAGAACCGGTGGGCCTGCCGAATTCCTTTGAGCCTGAACCCCCCCTGTCTCCGCCGATGCCCCCCTCCCGTCGGAGAGGCGAACGCTTATCCAGCCTCTCACTATCCATGTGCTGGATGTGGTGGACCGGACAGTCCCGTTCATGGAATTCAACCAGGATTATGAGCCTGATGACGACGAGGATCTCACTAGGCACCATGACTACTCCCGATCCTGCTTCAGAGGGAGGGTGGATGGCACCGAGAGGGGCTCTGCTCCCCGTTCGGGTGCGCACCCCTTTGGTGGCCCTGGTGGTTTCGGAATTGCTGGTGACTGGGGGCGCCAGGCCCATGGTCTGCTAACTCCGGCAGGTGGCATGCTGCCCCTCACTTACAACCATCCAGGAAGATGGCAGACAGTGTGGAAGAGACAAGATCATGGTCGCCTTCACTTGGAGCATGCTTTGAATCAGGAGTTGAAGGGCATGATGCTGCTGCGTCTCCAATTACTCCAGTTGTAGGATCGACGGCGCACTCCCCAGCTCCTGGCGCCTCGGCTCCCTCTGGGTACGCCCCCACGACTGTGGGTTCAGCTGTGTTTGCTGACACTCCGGAGGTTCCTCCTTCGCCGACTACTACTATGGCGGGCTCTCAGGCGTTCGGTGACACACCTCCCTTCGGCAGGGCTACTCTTCATATGTCGTGGTCACCGCGCTGGCTTTCTGTGGGATCAGAGGAAGAGGTACTCGAGGAGCAAAGGGACGAGGACGGAGCCTGCCTGGGCGGGAGCGACATCCGTAGGGCGGAGGACTCCTCCGATGCCGCTGACGAAGCACTGTTACCCGCTCTGGATGATGGACCACCAAGACTCAACTCACCGAGGCTGCCGCAACAAGGGGAGGGCTCGCTGATGTCTGGCAGCAGCCTGGTATGCACACCATTCGCGATCCCGCTGAGCCCAAGCAAACTGTTGCCCCCCAAGCGCCGACAGGTGGTTTGGCTCATAAATTTGGTCCCAGGACGGCGGAAGAGACTCTCCTGTGTGGTATGGTGGCCACTCCTAAAGCATCTCTTATGGGTCCGAGACCGGCGGCTTTGGCTCCAGTGAGACGCAAGAAGGGCATTCCGTCGGGTTTCACTCCGCGTCGGAGTGCACGCTTAAGCCAGATTTCTGATGGCACGAAGAAGGGGCCCTACCACAGGGCACAGACTGTGCTTCTGCACAGAATGGGGGTGATTCAACCTGAAGAACAGCTATCTAAGGAAGCCTTGGATGATTACCTGAGGCTTTTCAACGCTCCTCTCGCGCCACATCATATCAAGGCCATTGCAGCTCTCTTTGATCCGGACGGGGTGGAATTCGACGAACCAGCACAGGAGGGCTTCGCGACACTATCCCTTCCGGACACGGTGGAGCCATGTGGTGCTTAATGGAGTGGTATTTTTGTGGGTGGTGGTGTTTAGTAATTACTCATGTCTGTTGGTGTGTTAGCATGGAATATCAGGGGGCTTAACAACCCCGCTAGACGTAACTCCGTCCGTTTATTTCTGCAGTCATGCAATATTTCCCTTGTTTGTCTCCAAGAATCCAAATTGGACAAGGTGGATGCTGTGGTAGTTGGCCAAATTCTGGGCCCGACTTTCGATGGTTTCGACTTCCTTCCTATGGTGGGTACTAGAGGGGGAATCCTTCTAGCTTGGAAGAAGGACAGTTTGTCTGTCTCTGATGTTCATAAGGGAGAATTCTCGATCACAATCAAGGTTTCTTCCTTGTCAGATGGGAAAGTCTGGATGGTGACTTCGGTATATGGACCTCAAGAGGATGATGACAAGATCAGGTTCCTGGAGGAGATTCAGGGGCTGGGTACTAATATTCAGCTTCCATGGATTGTTAATGGTGATTTTAATTTGGTTTGTGAGGCGGGGGAGCACAGTTCACACAGGTTTAACAGAAGATTGGCAAATAAATTCAGGCACACTATCAACTCCTTGGGTTTGCATGAGATGCCGATGTTGGGGAGGAGGTTCACTTGGTGCAATAATCAAGAGAACTCAGTGATTGCTAGGCTGGACCGGCTGCTGTTCAATAATGCCTGGGAGGATATTTTCCCCATCAGTGGCTTATTGCCGCTCAGTTCCAACATCTCGGACCACTGCCCTTTGCTTCTTAGCTGTTCTTGTGACAAGCCCAAATATCGCCACTTTTGTTTTGAGAATTTTTGGGTCAAGTTACCAGGGTTTATAGAGACCGTCCAAGAAGCCTGGCAGGAAGAAGTTCTTTCGAGGGATGCCATGGTGGTCCTTAGTGTTAAGATGCAATGTACAGCAAAGGCGCTCAGAAGCTGGGGTCAGAGGAAACAGAGTTCAATGTGCATACAGTTTCAGATAGCCAACGAGGTGATTTTGCGATTGGATAGCGCACAAGAGGCACGATCTCTGTCAGATGATGAACGACGTTTAAGGGCTTTTTTGAAAGGGAAGTGCCTCGCTCTCGCCTCATTAGAGCGGGTCCGCTTGCGACAGCATGCAAAGGTGAGGGATCTAAAGGAAGGGGATGCGAACTCCAAGTACATTCACATGAAAGCAAATGGCAGGAGGAGGAAGCACCAAATCCCCTACCTCAGAGATGGCCCAAGAACAGTCTCGAGTCTAGAGAATAAGCTGAGGCTGGCTAGAGAGTTCTACAGTGGTTTGATGGGTACTCCGGCACAAGTGAGGTCTTCCTTGAAGTTGGACCTTCTTGACATCAACAGTCTGCCACCGGATTTGGCCAGTGGTTTGGAAGGTCCGTTCACGGAAAATGAAGTCAAACAGGTGATCATGGGCATGCCCTCGGACAAGGCCCCGGGACCGGACGGCTTTTCGGGCCTTTTCTACAAGGTATGCTGGGACATTATTTCTAAGGATTTCATGGAGATCATGTTCGAGTTGCACAGGAGCAACTTTGCTTCCTTTGGCAGGCTCAACTCCTCCATAATTACCTTATTGCCTAAGAAAGAATGTTCTCTGGAAGTAGCGGATTTTAGACCGATTAACTTGATTCATGGAGTGGTTAAAATATTTGCCAAGGTGTTGGTTGTCTGTCTGGCTCCCCTTCTTCCAGCTCTAGTGTCTAAAGTGCAAAGCGCTTTGATTGGCGGGAGGAGTATGCATGAGAACTTCAAGTTTGTATGTAATACGGCCAAAGTGCTTCACAAGAGGAAAACGTCGTTGTACTAATGAAGATTGATATATCTAAAGCATTTGATACGCTGTCTTGGGAATTCATTATTCAAATTTTGATAAGGAGAGGTTTTCGGCTTCGTTGGTGCTCTTGGATTTGTGGATTGTTGCGTACTGCTTCCTCCTCGGTATTAATTAATGGTGAGACCTGCGAGCCCTTCTTCCTGGGCAGCGGCGTGAGACAAGGCGACTCCCTATCCCCAGCACTCTTCATTCTGGCCATGGATTCCTTGCAAGCTATGATTAGTTGGGCAGTTCAAAACAATATGTTATCAAGCTTGGGCCTCAACCCCAAGGTCCCGAGAGCCTCCTTCTTTGCGGATGATGCTATCCTCTTTTTCAAGCCTTGTCCAAGTGATCTACAGGTGATCTCAGCCATTCTCAAGCTCTTTGGTGAAGCTTCAGGCCTCCGTATCAACTTGCAGAACAGCACGGTCACTTGAATCAGGAGTGACGACGCTACCTCTTCTTCTGTGGCCCAACACTTCGGTTGTCAGTCCAAGCCTTTTTCGATACAATACCTCGGGCTCCCGCTGTCTATTTATCGTTTGCGACGGCAAGATATTTGGCCACTCATTGACAAATATTCCAATAAGATGAAGGGGTGGAAACCAAAGTTAATGGCACCCACTGGGCGTTTGACTCTGACTCACTCAGTTCTCATGGCCATGCATATACACTTCCTTTCGGTTATGCAGTTGCCGGCATGGGCGCTGAAGATTGTTAACAGAAGATGCTGGGGCTTCTTATGGAAGGGTGACGCTGATATTAATGGGGGTCACTGCCTCTTACCATGGTCAAGGGTGTGCATGCCCAAGGAATGTGGTGGCTTAGGTATACCGAATCTCAAATGGTTTGGTTATGCCCTTCGCTGTCGTTGGCCTTGCTTAACATGGGAAGAAGACGAGAGACCATGGAGCACGCTCCCAGAAGAGAGGGAGAAAGAGGTTATGGCCTTGTTTAATTCAGCTACTATGGTACAGGTGGGGGACGGACGTAGGGCCAGATTTTGGACTAACAAGTGGCTGCCCGGTGGGTGTTCCATTCAGGAGACGGCTCCAGCCCTGTTCTCTTTTTTCAAGGACATGGGTGGCTCGGTGAGAGATGCTATTGATAATCGGAGCTGGATAAGGGAGATTTCGGGAGGCATTTCAGCCCAGGCCATGGCTCAATATCTTAAGATTTGGGACGTTGTGGAAAGTACTGTTCTTGCTGTGCAGGTCCCAGATAGATTGGTCTGGAAGTGGACGGGTGATCGATGCTTCTCGGTCAGCAGTGCTTATGGCATGTTCTTCGCTGCGAATATACGTTTTGCCTGCCATAAACCGATTTGGAGGTCCAAAGCCCCACCAAGATGCAAGTTCTTCATGTGGCTGGTCATCCATAAGCGCTGCTTAACGGCTGACAATTTGGAGCGAAGGGGCTGGCCATCAAACGGAACATGCCCGCTGTGTCTTTCCACACACGAAGATTGCTCACATCTATTTTTATGTTGTCGCTATTCACAGCAGGTGTGGTCCGGGTTCAGGAACTGGACGCGGGTGACATTTCCGATCCCCGATGACAACTTCGGTAGCTTCGAGAACTGGTGGATCAACGCGCAGAGAGGAATTCCTAAGCCAGCCCGACGGAACTTCGACACGATGACCATCCTGATCCACTGGCGAATTTGGAAGGAAAGAAACACCATGATTTTTCAACAGGTGGCTAGCAGCGTGGACAGGGTGCTGGAGCTCATCCAAGAAGATATCACTGTTTGGCGATCGGCTGGTTGTGTAGGCGACATCGGCTAATACACTGCATGTTCCTTTTCTATTGTAGCCTGCCTATGGCTTCAGCCGGGACCTTTTCTCTTCTTGTTTTGAGCTTAGGCTCGGTTGGCTGTCAATTCTAGATCGCCTAGAAGGTCAGCCTGGATGTACTCTTTTCATTCTATCTAATAAAAGATCGGCCAACGGCCCTTCGATAGGCTCAATTCCAATCCGTATTAATATTTGAAGTTTTAGCCTTTTAGATGCTATAGAAAAATGGTCCGTGCATTGCAACGTGATAAAAAAAAATTCATAATCTTCAATGGCCATGACCATATTTTGGTGAGTCACTGAGATACACTAACACTCCCATTTTCATGAAATTGTGAACAATTTTTAAAAATCATGGACATTTTTTTAAACTCGTAAACATATGTGAAAACCTGAATATTCTTCAAATTCGTGAACATTATTACAGATTTGAACATTTTCTAAAATCATGAAAAAATTGAATTCATGAACATTTTATACTATTTGCATTTTTTAAATTTTGTGAATATTTTTAAAACATTTTTCTTGAAGGCGCGAACATTTCTAGAATCAATGAACATTTTTTTGGAAATTGGTGGAACAAGTTTTGAAATTCACAAACATTTGTTTTGATTTAATGAACATTTTTTGAAATGCATGATAATGTTTTTGAATGCACGAACATTTTATGAATCAATAAATTATTTTGTAAGTCACGGACAATTTTTGAATTTTTAGGATATTTTCAATTCATGAACATGTTTTGAATTGACAAATTTTGGTTCAATTTTATTAAAACTTTTTAATATATGGACATTTCTTGATTTTCCAAACATTTTTTCAACTTGCGAACATTTAAAAAAATCATGAACAGTTTCTAAATCCACAAACATTTATGAGTCATTAAACATTTTATTTCAAAATTCACATTTTCTAAATTATCAGAACTATTTTTGCAGTTCCAAATTATTTAAAGTAGAAAAACCGAAGACAGAAACGAAAAAGAAAAAGAAAAAAATGAAATTTTCAAAACAGGTCGTCCAAACATGGGCCAGCCCAAATAGGCGTGCTGTGTCTTCTCTCAGCGTGCAAAGCGCAGTATAGAAGGTTCTTACTGCATGGGCCGGCTTCAGCCGTGTACGGAGATGAGTTTTATTTGAGTTGTGAAAATATACAGAAAACGTCCGACTTAGGGACGGCAACATCTGGTTTATTATCTGTGATTTACATCGACGCCTATGCATTGATCTGAGAGGGTCATTATTTTTGTTCGCGTATTGTTCATGCACGGGTAGAAATTATTATTGGAGGATGCGAGGAGGAACAAAGCGGAAGAAACAGTTGATCTAGCATCGTCGTGAAAGGTCGGGCTTCTGATCTAGCATCATCGTGAAAGGTCGGGCTTCATCACAGAGGAATAACTGGTTTTTGAACATATCAAACCAAGTTTGGCATCGTGGAGAATTCTTCTAAAACAAGACCTTCAAATTGTGTGCTACAGAATAAAAGAAACAAAGAAGCAGATACTACAATATTGGATTCAGAATAACCATTGAGTTTTTATGATGATACCTTAGACATGGTGTTGGATAATTTTTCCTTTTTGTTTCTTCCCCTTTTGTAAATAATTTTGATTTAAATATGTTATATACTAGAAAATCACCGTAGAACAATTGTTCTATGCTCAGAGCTTCAAAAAAAAAGAACTAATGATGACTTCTTCCACAACAACTTCTTCAAGATGGGATAAACATCCTCACGTTATCATCCCTACATCCGGCCAGAGACAACCTAAACAAAAATTTTAATCCGTGTGAGTGACATGCGGCATGGAAAAAAAACTCCCAAATGTAAATCAATCAAACAGAAAAATAGAAAGAAAAAGTATATATGAATATCAGTGTAAAATCAGACAGCTGGGAGAGCGATTAAATTATCTGTCTTCGAAAAGTCAAATATGTCTATCTTTCACTAAGTTTCTTTTTTCTGGAAAGGACCCCATATTTATTAAACCAACTGCATCATGCAACCCTGGCAAAGAAAGAATTATAAGAAAGTCATCGATCGCCAATGCGCGAATGGCTCACTGCAGCGGGGTCGTCGATCGTGTGTGCTTGCATCATCTTCGTTGGATCAAAAAGTTGTGGCGGTAGCACAAGTGTACATTTATTTGGGATGGTGATCACATGGAATCGACTAGTATTATTTTCCATCATGTTGAAGAAGTTAGAACTTTGTAGCAAATTTCCAATTTTTCCTTGCGCAGAAGTCTAGCAATGATTTGTTTCAACTATTTCTAAGCTTCACCAGCCCTCGATTTTCTATAAAAAAATATCAAGGTCATCAATAATAGTTTATAATTAGGATTTCAATATACATCTGACATCATATTTATTAGGTAAAGTATCTGACAGCCTCACGTGCTTCGGATCCCGATCACATGCATGGCAATTAATTGATGCACCGTGGCAATTTTTCTGTCAAGTTTATACTACTGCACATGACAATTTTTGCTTTAGAGTATGACAAATTCTATACACAAGCATGACAATTTTATCTATCTTCACATGGCAAATCTGTTGGCAGATTTCCTTAAAAATCTGACGTCAGAATTTTTAACATTTCCGTACAAGTATGGAACCCAAATAGTGATGTTGGTGGCAGAATCTTGCGACCAAGCTGACAAATAGCAAAGCGCACAACCCTGTTGTGTACATTTTGTACGTTTATTGATTGGGTCATAACAAGAAATATATGTAGTTATATTCTTCTAGGGGATCATCCGAAGATCTATAGTTTTCCTATGTGGTGCATCAGGAAAGTATTAGTGCACCGGGCCGGTTTGTGGTGCACTCGGTGCACCTGACTTTGGTTGATGCTTTTAATAAATGCTTAGAAAAAAATCAAGGAAAAATAGCAAGTAGGTGCAACTTCAATTTTATGATGTCATGGGAATTCAAGTCTACACGGAAGCGAGAAAAGAAATGTTATCAGTAACGATAATGGGCCCAATTAATAACCAAACGTACATTATGTACTCATCGCAAAAAAACTTACATTATCAAGTGTCAATTTTATCTATTTTTCCCGTGAAAAAATATCTATTTTTTCCTAGTATCACAGGCACTTGTAAATATACCCTTATAAAAAAGAAAAATGGCGTTCAAAATCTTGGGAATGCCGAATTCTTCTTTCTCTCGCATTCATAGGCGGCACGCCGTCTTGTGAGATCTGGTTAATTTAGGTTTCCGATGGATCCAGCCGGCTTCAGTGGAGCCCTTATCGATCTTTTTTTCTCCACGGCGGCGATTTACTTTGCAAATTGCAGCCATCAACGTTTCATGGTCAGCATCGACGCCTTGCTGGCCGGTACTTCTAAGTTGTGTTTTAAAAAGTTTGTTCCGTTGAGGCAGAGGCCTAGAGGCGGCATCAAGCTATACTCATATTGAAGTCATGGCTACATGCTGGAATTTAGTCTATTTTGGGCAGCCCAATAACTATTTCAGAAATTTCTAATAAATCCTAGAGGCCCATTTAGCCCATCTGTGCAAGGCAAGGGATACTACTAAAATTTAATCCCACATTGCTAGTTTAGTGGGAGTTGGACCTCCTTATAAGGAAGGTTCTTTCCCCACTTATACGAGCATGAGAACAAGAGGGATATCCACACGCGCTCCTCCTCCGCCGCCCGCCACGCCACGGCTCGCCTCGCCTCGCCTCGCCACGCCACGCCACGCCACGCCACGACGCCGCCAGTAGGCCTCCGAAATCGCACCTTTTGAGTCCTGTACGGGAGAAGGGTGATAAGGTTTTTGGGGAGCGCTCAGCGCGACTACTTGCTGCTTCATCACGGACGATCCGGTCGCCGACGACTTCTTCCCCGACGTCCACAACCTCCTCGACGACATGGCGGGCGAGGACACCGACCCCAAGTCCAGCACTTCTACTGCTACTGTCCTGTACGTGTTCTTCCTCTTTCTGTTAGATGTCATGACACAGTTTTTGATCTATTTTCCGTCCTATATGTGTTAGGTTCTACTTCATATATGCAACTTCATATAGTATCTGTTCTAGAGGTGTTTAGTTCAAGTTCATATATGCAGATGCTCTTTACCTTCTCTCTATCCGAACGCATGACTTGTTTTATCTCTACTATATTAGTCATGCTTTATCTAGTATTTCTGTTAATAAAATCATTCGGTAAATTGCTCATATTTCCAACAATCCAAAAACCTTATTATAGGCAATTTACCCCGAGTGTTTTTACTGCTTCCATGAGACCTCCTATGTTTGAGGGTATCCACTATAAGAGGTGGCGCGTGAGAGCAGTCTTATGGCTTCAAACCATGAGTTGCTATGACGCCACTCTCGGCAAACCTGGAGGAGAGCTTGATGCTCAACAGGCACAAGCTTTTCAGAAAATGGATACTCTGTTTAAGGCTGCTCTCTTGAGTGTTCTTGGTGAGAACATAGTTGATGCTTATGCGTCAATTGATAATGGAAAAGATATGTGGGATGCACTCGAGGCCAAGTTTGGGGTCTCGGATGCTGGTACTGAGCTGTACATCATGGAGCAATTCTATGATTACAGGATGACTGAAGAGCGCTCCGTGGTTGAGCAAGCTCATGAGATACAGTCATTTGCTAGAGAACTTGAGCACTTCAGTTGTATGCTACCGGACAAGTTTGTTGCCGGAGGTATCATCACTAAGCTTCCTCCTTCATGGAGAAACTTTGCTACCTTGCTGAAGCATAAGAGGCAGGAGTTTTCCGTCCCGAATCTCATTGGCACTCTTGATGTGGAAGAAAAGGCGAGAGCAAAGGACACACGTGCTCGAGGTATTGAGGGAGGATCTAGTGCCAATGTGGTACAAAAGTAGAACTTCCAGCCCCACAAGTTCAAGAACAAGGGCAAGTTTGATGGAAAAGCAAAGTTTGATGGGAAGAACAAGGTTGTGCAACACACGAACTTCAAGAAGAAGAATGGCAAGAAGAAAGGTGCTTGTCATGTGTGTGGGGATCCTGATCATTGGGCTCCTAGTTGCCCTAATCGCTATGACAAGCGTCATCCTGGGAAAGGCGGCAAGACCGCTAATGTTGTCATTGGAGACACTGACATGAAGGATGCTGGGTATGGTATATTTCCCACTATTCTTTCAGTATGTCATTCTCCTGACTGGTTGATTGACACGGGTGCTAATGTGCATGTATGCGGTGATATTTCCATATTTTCGTCTTATCAGACCGCAGGGACTTCAACCGTGTTGATGGGCAACGGTTCAAGTGCTTCTGTTCGTGGTGTTGGCACGGTCGATCTGAAATTTACTTCGGGGAAGATCGTGCGGCTAAAGAACATGCATTATGTCCCCTCCGTCAATAAAAATCTTGTTAGCGGATCTCTTCTGTGTAGAGATGGCTACAAGCTTGTCTTTGAGTCGAATAAATTTGTAATATCCAAGTATAGAACCTTTGTTGGTAAAGGCTATGAGTCAGGAGGCTTGTTTCGTTTATCCTTATCAGATGTTTGCAATAAAATTGTTAATCATATTTGCAACAATAGTGAATCCAATGTGTGGCATTCACGTCTTTGTCATGTTAACTTTGGTTGCATATCGCGACTAGCGAAGTTGAACTTAATCCCTAGTTTCACCACCGTCAAGGGATCTAAGTGTCAAGTGTGTGTGCAAGCTAAGCAACCTCGTAAGTCTCACACGACTGCGGAAATAAGAAATCTTGCACCACTAGAGCTCATACATTCAGATCTATGTGAAATGAATGGTGTGTTGACAAAAGGTGGAAAGAAATATTTCATGACGTTAATTGATGACTCCACTAGATACTGCTGTGTGTATCTTCTGAAATCTAAGGATGAGGCTTTGAACTTTTTCAAGATCTATAAAGCTGAAGTGGAAAACCAACTTGATCGAAAAATCAAGAGGCTTAGGTCCGACCGTGGTGGAGAGTATTTTTTCAATGAATTTGATACTTTTTATGCGGAACATGGTATAATCCATGAGAGGACGCCTCCCTATTCACCTCAGTCAAATGGGATGGCCGAAAGAAAGAACCGTACTCTAACAGATTTTGTTAACGCCATGTTAGACACTTCGGGTCTCTCCAAGGCATGGTGGGGGGAGGCGATATTGACTGCATGTCATGTCCTAAACCGAGTTCCCACAAAGAACAAAGAGATAACTCCATTCGAGGAATGGGAGAAGAAAAGGTTAAAACTCTCTTATCTACGAACATGGGGTTGTTTGGCGGAAGTCAATGTTCCAATTCCAAAGAAGCGGAAGTTTGGACCAAAGATTGTGGATTGTGTTTTCTTGGGATATGCTTTTCATAGCATTGGCTATAGATTCTTGGTTGTAAAATCTAAGGTACCTGACATACATGTCGGTACGATCATGGAGTCCAATGATGCGACTTTCTTTGAAGATATCTTTCCCATGAAGGATATGGCTACCTCATCTAATCAGGAGATGCCTAGTTCATCGAATCAGGAACCAGTTACAATTACCGAACCTGCCATTTCGATGGAACACTTTGAAAGTCCTGTGGAGGAGAACCATGAAGTTCCTACTAGGAGCAAGAGACAGAGGACTGCAAAGTCTTTTGGTGATGATTTTCTTGTGTATCTCATAGATGACACTCCCAGTTCTATTTCAGAGGCCCATGCATCTGAAGATGCTGACTACTGGAAGGAAGCGGTTCGTAGCGAGATGGATTCCATCTTGGCGAATGAAACCTGGGAGATAACTGATCGTCCTTATGGGTGCAACCCTATAGGATGCAAATGGGTATTCAATAAGAAGCTTAGGCCTGATGGTACTATTGAGAAGTACAAGGCTCGGCTCGTGGCTAAGGGTTATACCCAAAAGAAAGGTGAAGACTTTTTTGATACTTACTCACATGTGGCTCGACTGACCACTATTCGAGTTCTACTTTCACTAGCTACCTCGCATGGTTTTCTCATTCATCAAATGAATGTTAAGACTGCTTTGCTAAATGGAGAGTTGGACGAGGAAATTTATATGGAACAACCAGATGGGTTTATACTAGATGGTAAGGAAGGAAAAGTGTGCAAGTTGCTAAAGTCCTTGTATGGACTCAAGCAAGCACCCAAACAGTGGCATGAGAAGTTTGAAAGAACTTTAACAGCCCCAGGCTTTGTTGTAAACGAAGCTAACAAATGTGTGTACTATCGCCATGGTGGGGGCGAGGGAGTTATCCTTTGCTTATATGTTGATGACATACTGATTTTTGGAACAAATCTGAATGTTATTAAGGAGGTCAAGGATTTCCTATCTCGTTGTTTTGAGATGAAGGGTTTAGGAGTGGTTGATGTCATTCTGAACATCAAGTTGTTCAGAGACGATGATGGTGGGATTACATTGCTTCAATCTCACTATGTGGAAAAGATCTTGAGTCGCTTTGGCTATAGTGACTGCAAGCCCTCTCCAACACCATATGATGCGAGTGTGTTACTTCGAAAGAATCGAAGAATTGCTAGAGATCAATTGAAATATTCTTAGATTATTGGCTCGCTTATGTACTTAGCAAGTGCTACAAGACCTGACATCTCTTTTGCTGTTAGCAAACTGAGTCAGTTTGTCTCAAAACTAGGAGATGTGCATTGGAAAGCTCTAGAGAGAGTTTTGCGTTATTTGAAAGGCACTGCAAATTATGGAATTCACTACACCGGGCATCCAAAGGTGCTTGAAGGGTATAGCGACTCAAATTAGATCTTAGATGCTGATGAGATAAAGGCCACGAGCGGTTATGTATTCACCCATGGAGGTGGCGCTGTTTCTTGGAAGTCTTGCAAGCAGACCATCTTAACGAGGTCAACAATGAAAGCAGAACTCACAGCACTAGATACAACTACGGTTGAAGCAGATTGGCTTCGCCGGCTCTTGAATGACTTGCCGGTTGTTGAGAAACCTGTACCGGGTGTCCTTATGAACTGCGACAATCAAACTGTGATCACGAAAGTGAGCAGCTCAAAGGATAACATGAAGTCATCACGACACGTTCAGAGAAGGTTAAAATCTGTCAAGAAAATGAAAAACTCCGGAGTTATTGCGTTGGATTATATCCAAACGTCTAAAAATCTGGCAGATCCTTTTACCAAGGGTCTATCACGTAATGTGATAGATAATGCATCGATAAAGATGGGTATGAGACCCACAATATGAGTTGTTCACAGTGGTAACCTATTCTTTGTGATCGGAGATCCCGTGAATTAGATGTGGAAGACAAGTTGTTGGTCAACTTAGAGGAGAGTATCCTTACTATTCACAATACCACTCCATGAAGATGCAATACTCTCCTAATCTGCATGACAGGTTGATGTATATCTTAATGTGTTCTAAGTGGCTTATTTAAGCAGAGATGTTATCCTGCAGAACATCTTTTGAAGAACATACCTATATGAGTCCGATTGTCAAACGTCGCAATCTATGAGAGTAGGGTTCTCTCTAGTAAACTCATGAAAGGTCACGGAGTATGACGCATAAGCTCCACCCGCGGGGAAGACCCACGGTAGCCTGGTATCGGTCAAGGCTTTATGTGAAGCTAGATTCGTAGAAAACTTGCAGTTTAAGGCCCAGTCCACTGTTCAAATTGTTTACTAGTGTAGCATAGAGTTCTAGTTGGAAGTTCAACTTAACAGTCTCCACTGCAGTATCGGTATATAAAACAGTGTTTTGAAACCAAATGCAAATTTCTGTGTGCCTCTGGGATCTGGTGGGGGATTGCTGGAATTTAGTCTATTTTGGGCAGCCCAATAACTATTTCAGAAATTCCTAATAAATCCTAGAGGCCCACTTAGCCCATTTGTGCAGGGCAAGGGATACTACTAAAGTTTAGTCCCACATTGCTAGTTTAGTGGGAGTTGGACCTCCTTATTAGGGAGGTTCTTTCCCCACTTGTACGAGCATGAGAACAAGAGGGATATCCACACGCGCTCCTTCTCCGCCGCCCGCCTCGCCACGCCACGCCTCGTCACGACGCGCCGCCGGTTGCGGAAATGAGCCGAGCCGATGTCTAAATTTTTGCCACGCACTACGGGTATACGAAAGGTCACACGGAAGCTGAAAAGATTTTTTGCGAAAGTGGAGTTCGAATGCGAACGGTGCGGCCCTTCGGCTGCTGGCTGTTCGCTTCGTCTCTGTCTCTTTGTTTCGCCTCCCGTCGTTGCCCTCTCGCCTCCTACTCTTGCGCCTATAAAAGGGAGGTCGCTCCTCCCAGAGAGATGCACCAGAACCTCTTCCTCCTCTCGCCACAAGTTCCTGAGCATTGCGCTGCTGCTACGATCTTCCTCGTCCCGGCTTGCGGCGTGCACCGCAGGTCGGGACAGTAGGCCTCCGAAACCGCACCTTTTGAGTCTTGTACGGGAGAAGGGTGATAAGGTTTTTGGGGAGCGCTCAGCGCGACTACTGGCTGCTTCATCACGGACGATCCGGTCGCCGACGACTACTTCCCCGATGACGACTTCTTCCCCGACATTCACGACCTCCTCGACGACATGGCGGGCGAGGACACCGACCCCAAGTCCAGCACTTCTACTGCTGCTGTCCCATACGTGTTCTTCCTCTTTCTGTTAGATGTCATGACACAGTTCTTTGCTCTACTTTCCGTCTTACATGTGTTAGGTTCTACTTCATATATGCAACTTCATCTAGTATCTGTTCTAGATGTGTTTAGTTCAAGTTCATATATGCAGATGCTCTTTACCTTCTCTTTGTCCAAACGCTTGACTTGTTTTATCTCTACTATATTAGTCGTGCTTTATCTAGTATTTCTGTTAATAAAATTATTCGGTAAATTGCTCATATCTCCAACACTACACACACCATCAGACGACACAAAGAACACCAACGGAACGGGATAGGGTGTGATACCATTATTCCTATCATAGAGCAACACCACTGCCCCAAACTAAACATGAAGACTTTCTAAAGAAAATCTGAAAAATAACACTCATGCTGATGTATGACAGATCCAAGTCTGGTGTTAAGCTTGCCACTGTCCATAGCCATCTTGGGCACCGGATATTCTGGAAAAAGAGGGCATCGGTGCGACTATGAATGGCGCCAAGCTCGACACTGGATCAATTATACATCGATATAAGTGTTATTCTTCAGATTCTTTTAGGGCAGTATTTGTGTTTTAGTTTGGGGCTATGAGGCGGCCGCATTGCGCCATCCTTATCATCTATGTCTGGTGCACCGGATATTCTCCCACGTTAAAGCTTGCCACTTTCACGAGAGTGCTTGCATCAGATCGACGACCAGAACAGAGGCCATGAATATCCAAGAGTGCTTCATGTCCGGTGCATGAGTATCACGGGTCTCCTTCCCAATGGAGTCGTGTCTTCTCTCCGTAATGCGTTCAGTACTGTGACCGACTGGTAGACTTTGACTTGGATGCGCCGAGCTCATTCATAATTTAGAGGCCAAATGGATTTTATTCGCAAAAAAAAGGAGGCCAAATGGATTTTCTCGCAAAAAGAAAAAGAGGCCAAAAGGATTAATACGTGCAGATATCTAACTATTGGGCGGAACTTACCGTTTGACCGAAATACATATATTATTCCGTGAGTTTCCTTTTCTCATTGATAACACACTTAGATTGCCGCTTCTCAGAATCGAACGTACCGGTCTACCCGCCGTGCTTTTTGGGCAACCATGTCGGCTGGTAACCACATGACACATGTGGTAAGCAATTCAAACAATTAAAAAAAGACATGTCGGCCGGTATGCTTCTCCGGTTCCTTTTGCGTTCGCTTGAAGCAATGCATTGCGCGGGGCAGTTTCACTTCGTCTTCCATGCCATCGCGGTACGTGTTTCGACTTCCCTGACGAGGGATGGCCATGCACACAATGTTCACGGGAAAGACGTACGGTGCGGCCGAAAGCTACAGCTTTCGTAGACGGGCTTGTACACTCTGAACTAGCTGCTCAAGTTCGTGAGAATCTATGCGTCGGCGGACTTCGAAGGTGCCAGTAGTAAAAACTGCTCAAGTTTGAACTGGCTAGTGGTTCGTGCTTGACAAATGTACCGGCTGGCCACACACGTAAACACGATGCATGGAACTTTCACCGTACTTACCTAGGGTCTGTGACGGGTGAGTCCTATAAATAACCGGCCAAAATCTTCCAACAAAAACGCACAGCGCAGAAGATCATAGCTTTGCTTGATTGCTGACAAAATTCGGATCCTCATGGCCACGATGATAAGGAAGCTTGTAGTGGCCATGCTATTGGTTCTCATGGCTACGCCCGGCTCATGGACCCGGGCGGCTGCGAAGCCGTTGCAAGGTGATCAGGTGCACGCCGGGGAACCCTCCGGTGGCATTGCGCTGCCGTCGCCGACGCCTTGGCGTCGACACGTGCTATCTCAATTGGAGGGAAAGAGGGGCCCCGGCGGGTGTCCGGTAACTCACAAACCTGGCGCCCCTCCCTGTCCCCTGGCATAGAGTAAAGCGGACACGAAGGACGGGGACACGGGTTCAGTATATAATTCTATGAAGGGCGTATTTTATTGACTCATAACATCGTATTAATAAGTGAATAAAAGTATCATGTGTGTTTTCTTTATACTTTTATATAGTCGTAGTTCGGACTTACATGCGCTGGAAGAAAATCATGTACCCTTTTTAATTTGTGTTGTTTGTAATGATTAAGCTGAGAAACATGTTAGTCTGATATTGGAATATAGCCAAATGATTTTTTTATATATTTTGAGTTTCTGAATCAGGATTGGTCAACAAAACCAACGAAACTTATAATTTTAAAATGTAAAGCAGTCTCTCCCTCATGGGACAAAAGCACTATAATTCATGTGTGCTGTAACCTGGACATGTCATTTGAGCAACAATTCGAATTAATTGAATAGGTAAAGAAAATACAGTTGATTGAAGAGGCCAAAAAATAAAAAACCTACATCAACTCCTTGTTGTGCATTCATCAATGACCCCAAGGCAACATGAAGAAAGGGAAGATGGTTGGTCACGTAGGTGCTTTGGTGCTTCAACAGCAGACACAACATGCGCGACATTGTAAAGTTGGTTCTGGCTCATTTGCCTCCTTGAGTAATAGAAATCTCCTTTTTTTTTCTCGCAGAAAAAGAAGCCAAAAATGTTAAGGCGCCTAATAAAACCAAAAGTCAAGTTAACTTCATCCCAAGTCTTCATCTCTGTCTCCGTCTTTAACATCTTGATGTTCCTCACTGCCTTCACTAAAGAAACCACATACAAAAAAATTGAACATGCTCGGCTTACTTCAAAGGTTTAGAAGTCGCCAACCTCAAAACGTGAGAAACCTAAAACCGGTGAATACATTGTGGCGGGGAGCACACCCCATACAAGACAGTCTATCAAATTATTGTATCCTCGTTTGAACACCACATGTGAAGATCAAGAACGTGAACGAATGAAACACATGAACTAAAAACCACAACATCAAACTCGAACCAATAATGCCACCATCACTGTGAAGATCAAACAAAGAACATTAAAATCAGACTATTAGAGCGCAACCTGCAAATTGACAACATTAACTGCAATTTCAAGGCACATATAAAAAGTTTTTTTAGTGTAAAAAGAAAAAGAAGTGTCCAGTGCAACCACCATAAAGGCCTTAATAGACTTTAATTCTATGGTCGGCCCACTACTGAACTTCACATAGTTGTAACATTGAAAAGAAAGCCCAACATCCAATCCTCCTCCTGCATCATATATCAGCCCCATTTTTTGTGTGTGAATAGGAGCCCCGCTTTCCTATCTCTCTAATTTTTTTTTGGAAAAAACACCCCCTTATATATTAATTATAAGATATTATTACAAAATTCGCCACGCACAGCATGGCACTATTAACAAGGACCCATCCGATCGAAAATTGCCTTTGGAGCTCGGCCTCCATGGTAGGCCTCTAAGTTCAAATTTCATTGAAATTCATATTTTTACATTTCAAAAAATTCTGAAAAAAATACAGATATACATGAAGGCATAACACACGTGTGCAAATTTTCAGGGCAAAATATGTTGAAATGAGGGCTGTGCAAAAAAGACAAATCCAGGGTTTTTTAACACATGATACTATTCATCCCCAAGCCATGAATTTGTCTTTTTTGTACAGGTCGCATTTCAACATATTTCATCCTGAAATTTTAAATACATATACATAACATCCTTGTTTACTTGCATAAATGTTTTCAAATTTTTTTGAAATCAAAAAGTTTGAATATTGAAATTTTCAAAAAAAAAGGCCTCCATGGAGATGGAGAGCCAAACATCCATTCTCACCATCCGATATGTTATAAAACTAAGGGCTCCTTTGATTCAAATGAATTCTATAGGATTTCTAGAGGATTGAAATCCTGAGAAATTTTTTCTATGTTGGCCCTTTGATTCATAGGATTGGATCCCATAGGAATTTTTTCTATGGAATCTTTTGTACTATATTTCATGGGAAACCTAACATCCATTCCAACCTCTTTTTACATTTCCTTTGTTTTCCATGTAACATCAAACAGTCCTTTCTAATCCTATAGGATTCAAGTTGACATGCCATCCCAATCCTATACTTTTTCTATTCTTACATTTTCAAAATCCTACGAATCAAAGAGGCCCTAAACTATGCAATCTCATGGGCCACTGTATTAGCCAGCTGGGTCAATCTTAGAGACCTTAAAATTGCAGAGAAGCTTTGTGATGCTCATCGCTTTGCTTCCTTCTACGAATCAACATGAGGGGGCATGTCAAGGTTTTCATTTGCAAGAAAGGAAACTGTTGTGTATTGTGATTTTTTTTAAACATCAGTACAGACACAAGCGCTCATATACATGTGCATACACTCACCCCTATGAACGCACACACGCACACCCTACCCTTATGAGCACCTCCATGTATTGTGATTATTTAGTAAACATAGGATAGACCAGAGTTTGTTCTAGCTTGTCTTGCACTTCAAAGATTCATGTACTCCTATTACACCAATCCCTCTCTATCCTTCTTACACCAATACCGGGGCCGTCGATCTCCATGATCGCCATCGGGGGCCGCCACGCTCGTACCTAGTGTTCGTCCCCTGATCATGTTGATCGGCTGCCCTAGAGAGTCTTTTTCCCAATCATTTGATCTGGGTAGTGTTTGTTTGTCGGTCCTATTGATTGGCTGCCCTAAAGAGTCTTTTCCCGATCTTTTGATACGGTTTTTTCTTTCGCGTTGGTCATCTTGATCGGTGTTTCTTTTTGGTTTTTCGATCTAAAATCGGTTTGCGTCTCCCGCCACCGCCATCTACCCGCACGCCTCTACTCGGACACCGGCGTGACCACCCGGACTCTTCTCCGACGTGATAGCCCATCACGACGGTCATCCGCACGTCTGCCCGCCCGTCGCCGTCATGTCCCCGAGTACAGTGCACCCCTCCACCGTTCGAGCAAAAGGCTGCCCCTGCGTCGCCCCGTCGGGCTGCAGCGCCGCCGCCCGTGGTTCTCCCGCAGCTGCAATGACCCGTGCCGCCGTTGCGTCACCCTTTCAGGTCGTAGCGCCGGGGCACGCGATCCACGCCGCAGTCCAGAGGCCATTCCTGCAGTTGCACCGACCCGCGCGTTGCGGCTGTGTCGCCCCTTTGGGCCGTAGTGTCGCGGCTCGCGGTCCACCACCACCTCAAGGCCATCCCCGCAGTTGCACCAACCTGCACGCTGTTGCTGTGTCGCCCCTTTAGGCCGTAGCGTCATGGCATGCGGTCCATGTTGCCGTTCCATGCCGTCCCCACGGCTGCACCGACCCTCGTGTTGCCGCAGTGTCATCCCTTTGATCCGTAGTGAGTGTGACACGTGGTCCCTGCCGTCGTCCTGAGATCTTCCCCGCTTGGCCCATTCCATCACATCTGTGGTGGGTGTTTGCATGTGGCCATGTATTAAGGCCGAATTTCCCTAAAAAGGCTGAATTTTCCTAAAACTAAGGCTAATTAGGCATCAAATCAGCAGTAATACCTGTATGTATTGTTCCGCCCCTGCTGATTTGTACTCTTTCTCAAAAAAGTATTAAAGGCGCTTTTATTAACCTAAAAACTTTAGCTATATGTAGGTCGCTTAATTTTGAAGTTTGGGTAGGTCAGTTTTGTCACGTTGATTCTTTTGTTAAGATTTGTGCTGTTATTTCTTCTTGTGTTGTTTCATGGATTTTCCCACGCTAAAAAAGCCCTCATCTCACTACAGAATGAACCTGTGCCCAGTGCCAAATTATCCCACTAGGAAGCGAGATCACATGTGGAAGAAACCGATACGTGGTCGGTGAAGGTTAATGTTGATGCCTCGTTTTGCGCTCAGACAATGGCTGGAGCTACAGGAGCTGTAGCTCGGGACGACAAGGTGAGTTCATAGCAGCAGCCACTTGGTTTTTGCCTCATGCATATGCAGCTGAGGCGGCAGAAATTCAGGCTATAAGGAATGGATTCTGGCTAGCACAAAAAATTGGCTGCTCCTCCTTGATAATTGAGTCTGATAGCTCAACTGCACTTGAGGCGGTGAACCAACATGAAACATACGGTCCTGAAGTTGCTGTGACTACAGAATGCAACCTTATATGGAGGGAGTTTGCATCGGCGACATGCGATCACTGTTTTCAGGAAGCTAATGAGGTGGCTGATGCTCTAACAAAACACTCTTTTAGTAATAGATGTTCTGAATTCTGGGAAGCCTCCATTCCCGACTTTATTTCTCACATTATTGTAAAAGATCTGTCCATTATTTGAGGAATAAAGTCTTTTCCTTTCTAAAAAAAAACTCAGCGCAGCGCAGAGCAGGCCCCTCCCGAGCCCTCTGACCAAACTTTTTTCCAGCCTCCCACTACCAAACTTTTTTTTGCGAGGGTCCCACTACCAAACTTGATGGAAAAGTAATTTCTACTACTAAATCTATTTATTTTTCCTTAGTCCCTATGTATCATAGAAATCAATTGTTTAATATGAATTTGTGGCATAATTTTCACATGCGTTTGTATGTATGGTATTTGCCGTTATTAATGGTAGTTAAGTTTTAGCTTTAGGCTTTGAGAAATCCCCACCTCTGCTAGTAAGGAGAAGCTCCCGCTGATTTTTAATAAAGAAGAAGATGTGAGATCTGTGTAAGAACCGAGATTTGAACCCGTGCCGCCTAGGAGGCAGCACTGCACTCTGATCACTGAGCTAAGAACTCATCCACGTACCGGCCGTGTTCCTGAGGCTATCAACTTTGAGCAAATATCGAGCATATTGTTTGCTTGAAACATCGCATGCGGACACTTTCGGTTCGTCTTCCATGCATGCATGCATACATGCCGGTACGTACATGCAACGTATTGAAAATTCCCTGCCGTGCATGACTTGGTGGAATATAAGCACACCGCCCACGGCAGAGAAGCGACCGAAAGCTACGTGCGTCGACTGCCCAAGAAGAATGTGTACATTTATACTCTTAACTGAACCGTTTCAAGCTCGTGAGAACACATACATCGACTGATGACTGACGACTGACGACTGATATGCTCGTATGCATGCATACGTGAAGTTGGCAGCACTGGAAACCGCGTGCATTATTGCAAGTTTGAACTGGTACTTATGTCAAATTAACCGGCAGGTCACACACGTAAAAACCACGGAATTTTCGTAGTTAGTCAGTCCTGCCGTGCGTGAACATGACATGAGCTTCTCCCGCTATAAGTAACCTGCCAAGTCTTCGAACATAAGCTCACAGCTCACAGCATACACAGCACATAATAGCATACTAGATCGGGACCGCGCCTTGGCCCAAGGGTGCCGGTCCCAATGTTTTGTTTAAACAGGTAATGCTAAGTTAGTAGTAATCCAGGTTCTGGCGCCATATTCTTATTTTGATGCTGATAGGTGGTGTCTAGCTCGACACATTACCCAGATGTAAACAAAGTACAAATCTTTGCAAGAGTAATCAAATATGAGATCGTCTTTATAGATAATGTAACTGTTGCCAACATATCTTGGCGCATTGTCTGGTCCATCCCATAGGTGCAGCATGCCTAATTCTAAATAATGACATAATGCCAGATCCAAAATAAAAAAGAGCAAAGTAGCTGCCTGTGATAGATTGCTATTTGATTGGACAGCATAAAGACCCAAGCAAGGAATAGTAATAGCCCATGTCAATAGGGTCACAACTATACATTTATTACAGAGGATAGAAGGTTCACAACTATACATTCATTATAGAGGATAGATGTTTAATATAACAGAAGCAAGTCAGAATCCAAAATAACAAAGAGCAGAGCAGCCGCCCTTTGATAGATTCTATTTGATCACAAAGGCATAAAGACCCCATTCATAGCATACAAATGGTTGTGCACAACAATAAGTTCACTACAATATACCAAAAGCAAGAGATACGCCATAACAACAGAAGTACATCGAAAGGTGTAGCGGATGCCGATGCGTCTTAAGCTCGTAGCAAGCACGCAACTTCCCATGCAGAGTATATGTCCTGGCAAGAAGAGAAAAGGAGGTGGAGCACCATAATACATAATTTATAAGACTAAAGAGGACTACAATATCATAATAATTCGAAGGAGCAATTGTGCCTACTCATGATCTCAACAGATGCGACTTTGGTACATATATTTCTTCCATCATTTTTCATTTGAATAATCACGATCTTAAAATTATGTCGACGCAGTTTGGTTATAATCAAATCAATCAACCAGCTATGCAAGTATGATAGTTATCAACAAAGAGCTACTAAAACCAAGGTATAGTCAACCTACAGGATAATTAAGGCCCTGGCTTTGATTAATGTAGTAGCCACGACCGACAGCCATGTCAACAACAATTTTGTACTTGATCTCCTAAAGAGTCCTGGTTCAATGATATAGAAAAGGTTACACATGTGAAAACTAACACCTTTTTAAATTAAAGCATGGGGTGGTCATATTTCACATACTTGTAAATTGCTTTCATATCATCTGGAATCTCTGTGATCTTTTGGACAGAGACAACTTTGTAGATAGTATTATTTTTCAAGACAGCAAACCAGATATAAAGTTCAGTAGTGTGTCGATTCGTTTCAAAGGATGCAAAGAACAAACTGCCGAGTAGGGTGGCTCACCCGCTGCTGTAGGCGTTGCTTGGAGGTGCCGGCAAATGGACAGGTTGTATTGGCCACCGGATCCAGCGCACGTGCAAGCTCGACGAGGAGCAGCGGTGCGAGAGCTTCGATGTCGCGGCGGCTCACCTCTTCCTCATTGGGATCCTCAGCGCACACCTCGTCTTCCGCCGCCAATAGAGAACTACAGACTATACGTATACAATGTGATTGGCAAGAGCTAATACTAAGTAGGATTAGTTAACTACTTTGATAACCATCACAACTTGCCAACGTTCTTAGACTATCCAGATTTCTGAAAGTAAATACCATGTGCAATTCATATAAATTTGCATCACCCAGAAATCTTTGATGTGTCCTTCAAGAATATTAAAGCGGCTGAACTGGGCAAGAATCTTCCTTCAAGTACTTCCAGAAGGAAGATTTCAATAGCAATCTTGGAATAGTTCTGGTGTGATATATTTGAAACCTTCAAGCACCACTTTTGCTAATATAACTGAAAGCTTACCAAGAAGAAAAATACTAAAATCAACTTAGGTTGCCAGTCAAATGTACAGCCCAACCATGATTATTTTTGTAGCAGCACAAAGAACTAAAAGGTGCCAGTTCCATGCAGCCAATAATTTTAAATTAGATGCCCAAAACATATGTGGATTAAACTTCCTTAAAATAATGGTGATGCAAGCCTTCCTAATGCAGTTGCGGCATGGCTTGCTCAAATTCTCGCTTCTGGCTTACCTCCTCCGACCAGTTAGATTTATCATTTTTCTTCATTTATAAATACCCATAGTGACACAACAACATCTTGACTATGCTACAGCTATCACAGTGGTCTACAAATTACAGATTCGTATATGTATTTTGTTGTCGCCTCAAGTAGTTTTAGATTAAAATCCTGATCCAGAACTACAGCTAAATTGGAGCGAGCGGTAGATTTCTTAGTCTGGTAATCTGATTTGGTAGTGCTTATACATCAAAAATTTGTTTATCGACAGAAAAACTATGTTATGCATTATTTACAAAAAAAATTGTTTTCGTATAGGGTCAGAAATACATTTCAGCATCCAAAGCAATAAGAGAGAAATAATTTCAGTATAATCAGTACAGAGCAACAATATCTGAACTTCTTGTCAGTCAAAAGTAATAATATATGGAGATAATCTATCTTGCATGTGGCGCAACATTAAATTTAGCAGATCTCAAAACCAGACATGAATGTACTGAGTATAAAGGACATACCAGAACCATATATGAAGTAGAAAGGAAGACGCTGGAGTGACAAGTGGGTTCGAGCTAGGCACATTTCAACTTTCTGTAGTTAAGCTGGAAAAACACCATAGTTGTTCACCATTTATCATCAATGGAAAGCAGCCATATGCAATGCATGAATCATAATCATATTTTTCCATATCCATAGACAAATACAAAGCAGAAAAATATCAAAGGAAAGCAACCGTATGAAATGCATATCACAAGACACGGGATTTCGGTCAAGTGGCTTTCAAGGGACCTCCATTGTGCAAAATGATAAGGAATTGAGCTTGACATATGAGAGAGAGGGAGAAGGAGAAATGGACCTGTAGATCATCAGCAGTACGATGTCCTTAACGGCACCATCTGGTACGTGGTGGTGGTGGCTTGCACTCTTCCTAGCCAGTACCTCACCAGGTAAGGCAAGTCATGACCTTGTCTGGCTCTAGCAGCGACCTGCAAGCCAAGAAAATGGAAAGATCAGCGGTCACACACACAGAGGCTTTGTAATGGTTATTGATTAGAGTCATTTCTAATTAGGTGGCTTCGTAATGGTTATTGATTAGAGTTATTTCTAATTAGACAAAACACTGAACCAGTACAGATTTTTTTCAAATCTGTACTTTTAAGAGGAAAAGGAAGATCACTCAACATATCATTATATCATAATACATTCTCTCATTGGTGCACAATACTCTTTTAAGACAGAACTCAAAAAGTCAATGGTCAGGCAAGATTACCGTTTAGAAACCATCGAGAGATTAGCCAAAACTCAATAGTATTTGTTCTGTATAGGCAGCAAATAATAAAAAGAATTCCGCGGTAGTTTTAGTTTTGTTTCCCACAGTTTCTATGTGGGCTGCCAATACAATAGTTAGCGCGTGAGTGGCGATCCCGATGGGGCACAGAAGAGCAGACACAGAGAAACAGAGTAACAATTTAAAGTTAGAAAATCCCGTGAGTGACTTTCATAATGCAAAACCGTTGGAACTAAAAACACATGTTATAGTCTGAAGCAAAGAAGCAACATAGGCATCAGAGCCACCATTGTTTTAATTACTAAAGTGGCGTCAAATAAAGAACCCGCAGAAATGGCACACCAACAATTCGTCAAGCGGCTTTGGCTCATCACACTCGGTCGCCAACACGATATAACCCTGAGGTATTATTTTACTTACATTCTTAATGAACTGATGACAAATCAAAGAGATAAAGTTGTAAACTGCATATAGTTCAAGAAATATGAATTGTACAAAGCAACTCACTAATTTGAGATGTGCTTCGTCCTTTGAAAGCAAAAAAGGAGAAAGTTTTTGAGCTATATTTTGCAGGACAGGCAAAAAGAATTAAATTTGATTCAATTCAAAGTTTTTTATATCAGCATCAAATCGTTGCTCACATTCCTCCCAACGAAGACCAACAATAACACACAAATGTTAAAATGGAGTGATTACCATGGCAACAACTGCCAGAGCCCCGATCCTATCCATCCCATTCATTTGGATGTATATACAGGACGTATACGGGCATGTTGTCCACAAAGTGTAAATTATAATATCTACAAACATAATAACAAATTTAAGTAACCAAGAGAATCCGGCAGATTGGAAGCGCTCACGGTAAATAATATTTTTGGTGTCTCAATTGCAGATCTTACTTCAATTTCACTAACTGAATGGCCAACAACAAGTATTTCGCTCATTTATCTATAAGAATATACATAGTTTTCAAGGGTTGTATCCTTACATAATCATTTGTATCTATCTTCTAAACCCCTTAAAAATAAAGATAGGAAGAATAAGTTTCCAAGAGTACTTCATAAACTGGAGCATGCCAAACTATTTACTCGCCATGGCATTTTCGTCGTTTCACTCGCACGGGGTATAAAAGGCCGGCTCCGCCCGTGGTGAAACCCTAGTCAGCTGCTCTCCCGCTCGCTCCGCCTCCTCCTCCCCACCCGCGCCTTCCTCTCCTCCTTCCCCGCTGCCGTCCGGCCTCCTCCCCACCCGACGCCGCCCGGCCTCCTATCCACCCGCGCCTCCCTCTCATCCTTCCTCGCCGCCGCCCGGCCTCCTCCCCACCCGTGCCTCCCTCTCCTCCTTCCACCCCCCGATTTGGCGCCGCCAAACCCTAACGCCCCACCCCGGCCCCGCCTCCCACGGGAGGGAAGGAGGAATGGCGAGGCGAGGTAAAGGCGGCGGCGTATGGGACGCGGCGCGGGCGGCGTGGCCCAGGGGGTCGACCTCCTCCTCCCCTACGCCTCTCTCCTCTGCCCCCAGCGGATAGTCGCGCCGCTCCTCTTTCTCTCCCGCGTCCGTCCCGTCGGCGGCGGCGACTTGCAGGCAATAGGCGAGTCCCTGTAGGGGAGAGAGAGAGGATGAGGGCGTCTCGCGTTCGCTTGTGACCCTCAGCCATGGCTAGGGTTTCGGGTTGGGCATTGCCTTTGTCGCCGGCGCGGCTCTGGTGGACTCCGGCGGCTCCTCTTCGTCTCCTCCCTCGCCCCCACGCGAGGCAAAGAAGAAACGAAGCACCTCATCTGGCTCCTCAGAACTCAGGCACTTTTGTATTTTTAGGACTTGCTCATATATTTATGTCTAGCTAGGTTCCTGCAAATTGGGTTTAAGAGATGTCTAGATCTAGCTAGGCTCCAATAGAGTAGATTTTTTTGATGTCCTTTTAGGTTTGTTGGCTACCTTGGCTGTTTTTGCATGGGAAGTTTGTTTGTTCCTATCCAATAGATGCTCATATCTAGCTAGATTCCAAGAATGTTTTGTTGTCTTTCTTAAGTTGTTTGGTACCTTATTTTTTCTTTGGTGTTGATGGGGGCAGATTTATCATATAGTTCTTTTGCTATTTGCAGATAAATCTTTTGTTCTATATAGAAAAACTAAAACTACTCCTTTTAGGCTATCTAAGGGTCTGAAGTGACTAACATTGTAATTAGCGTATGTAAGTATTTATGCTACAATGCTCCCATTTTTTCCAATCATAGCTCTTGCTCCAAAATGCACTTTCAAAGAGGTGGTTGAGGCAGAGGTTGTTCTGCTATGCCCCTGAACGTTGTAGTGTCGGGCTGCATTATTTTCTTGTTTTGTATTCTTACTATTCTGCCTCCCCATTTGAAGCTGCTTGAATCTAGGGTGATTCTTCCTTTTGTTTACATTGTAAGCTCTTTCGCCATAAGTTGACTGCGGTTTTTACCACATCTGCTAGGATGGCTTTATTTTTCTTTTCTGGTGGGGAATGCAAGGATCGGGTTAACTATTTACTTGCAATCAAGGACGTCGTCAACATGTAAGTTCAAAAGAACATATTTTAACATATTCCTGCTATATACATTCTATTTCCTCTCTGCTTCCTTCAAAATCAACGATGGAGACCTTGGCCCTCTCCGATTTTGAAGGAACCAAAGAGGAAATATACAAAGCATATAGCAGCAATAGTTAAAGACGTTCTTTTGAACTTACATGGCTATTTTTTCTGCAAACATGCCAATCTACTTCCATCGTACCGACCTTAATTTGTACCTTCTCATAGATGTACATTTGATTTTGAGCAAGTAGGGAGGCACTATACGATAGCATACAACAAGAAATAGTAAAAGATTGTTACCATCCATGGGACTAACAAAAAATAGAAATTAGAATTATCCGAATGTCCTTATCATGCAAGTTGTAGTTGCGAATGGGACTAACAACAATTAGAAATAGCATGCAGTACGCTAACCAACATCAAATCAAGTAACTATTCAACTAACATAAATGAGAGACAAAGAGAGTATTTTCACCTCAAGATTAAACCATCAGAATATGGTTGTGGTGATGCCGTCCATAGATCCGCCCGCCCGCCCGTCGTCCAGAAGGTAGCAACAAAACAAAATAACCCCAAATGCTTACTTCGCAAGGAAATAAATTACAAAGCCAACAAAACACACATCCTTCAAAATTCACTGCATTTAGTCTAGTGTGTGATCCAAAAAATGCAGGGGTGACAGACAGAATTGGGGAAAGCTTCAGCACAAACTAAAGAAAACAAAATGAAATGGCCGCTCAATGGCTCGGATTAACCCAACAACTTAATCACAGCAGTTGAAAAGGTGTCTATGGATGCAGACAACAACATGGGACATGCTACCTCAGACACCCTTTACATGAACAATCCAACATTACCTCCAAATAACACTTAACAAATCATGTAGCATTATTATTTGTAGCATGTAAGAAAAAATAGCTGCAACTGGTAACTGTTGGGGAACGTAGCATAAATTCAAAATTTTCCTACGTGTCACCAAGATCTATCTATGGAGTCATCTAGCAACGAGGGAGGAGTGGATCTACATACCCTTGTAGACCGCGCGCGGAAGCGTTCAAGAGAACGGGGTTGATGGAGTCGTACTCGTCGTGATCCAAATCACCGATGATCAGCGCCGAACGGACGGCACCTCCGCGTTCAACACACGTACGGAGCAGCAACGTCTCCTCCTTCTTGATCCAGCAAGGGGGGAGGAGAGGTTGATGGAGATCCAACAGCACGACGGCGTGGTGGTGGAAGTAGCGGGATTCCAACAGGGCTTCGCCAAGTGCTGTGGGAGGAGGGAGAGGGGGACGCCAGGGCTTAGGTTGGGTTGCCCTCCCTTCCCCCCACTATATATAGGGCCAAGGGAGAGGGGGGCGCAGCCTTGGCCCTTCCTCCAAGGAAGGGTGCGGCCAAGGGAGGAGTCCCTCCTCCCCAAGGCACCTCGGAGGTGCCTTCCCCCTTTAGGACTCTTCCTTTCCCTCTTCTCTTGGCGCATGGGCCTCTTGGGGCTGGTGCCCTTGGCCCATATAGGCCAAGGCGCACCCCCTACATCCCATGTGGCCCCCGGGGCAGGTGGCCCCACCCGGGGAACCCCCGGGACCCTTCCGGTGGTCCCGGTACAATACCGGTGACCCCGAAACTTGTCCGATGGCCAAAATAGCACTTCCTATATATAATTCTTTACCTCCGGACCATTCCGGAACTCCTCGTGATATCCGCGATCTCATCCGGGACTCCGAAAAACTTTTGGGTCACCACATACTAATATCTCTATAACCCTAGCGTCACCGAACCTTAAGTGTGTAGACCCTACGGGTTCGGGAGACATGCAGACATGACCGAGATGACTCTCCGGTCAATAACCAACAGCGGGATCTGGATACCCATGTTGGCTCCCACATGTTCCACGATGATCTCATCGGATGAACCACGATGTCAAGGACTTAATCAATCCCGTATACAATTCCCTTTGTCTATCGGTACGATACTTGCCCGAGATTCGATCGTCGGTATCCCGATACCTTGTTCAATCTCGTTACCGGCAAGTCTCTTTACTCGTTTCGTAACACATCATCCCGTGATCAACTCCTTGATCACATTATGCACATTATGATGATGTCCTACCGAGTGGGCCCAGAGACACCTCTCCGTCACACGGAGTGACAAATCCCAGTCTCGATTCGTGCCAACCCAACAAACACTTTCGGAGATACCTGTAGTGTACCTTTATAGCCACCCAGTTACGTTGTGACGTTTGGCACACCCAAAGCACTCCTACGGTATCCGGGAGTTGCACAATCTCATGGTCTAAGGAAACGATACTTGACATTAGAAAAGCTTTAGCATGCGAACTACACGATCTTGTGCTATGCTTAGGATTGGGTCTTGTCCATCACATCAGTCTCCTAATGATGTGATCCCGTTATCAATGACATCCAATGTCCATGGTCAGGAAACCGTAACCATCTATTGATCAACGAGCCAGTCAACTAGAGGCTTACTAGGGACATGGTGTTGTCTATGTATCCACACATGTATCTGAGTTTCCTATCAATACAATTCTAGCATGGATAATAAACGATTATCATGAACAAGGAAATATAATAATAACCAATTTATTATTGCCTCTAGGGCATATTTCCAACAGTCTCCCACTTGCACTAGAGTCAATAATCCAGTTCACACCGATATGTGATTAACACTCAAGGTCACATCCCCATGTGACTAACACCCAAAGAGTTCTGGGTTTGATCATGTTATGCTTGTGAGAGAGGTTATAGTCAACGGGTCTGAACCTTTCAGATCCGTGTGTGCTTCGCAAATTTCTATGTCATCTTGTAGATGCAACTACTACGCTACATTTGGAGCCATTTCAAATAACTGTTCTACTTGGAGCTATTCTAAATTGTTGCTCCATTATACGTATCCGGTATCTCTACTCAGAGCTATCCGGATAGGTGTTAAGCTTGCATCGACGTAACCCTTTACGACGAACTCTTTTACCACCTCCATAATAGAGAAAATTCCTTAGTCCACTAGTTACTAAGGATAACTTTGACCGCTGTCCTGTGATCCATTCTTGGATTACTCTTGTACCCCTTGACTGACTCATGGCAAGGCACACTTCAGGTGCGGTACACAGCATAGCATACTGTAAAGCCTACGTCTTAAGCATAGGGGACGACCTTCATCCTTTCTCTCTATTCTGCCGTGGTCGAGCTTTAAGTCTTAACTTCATACCTTACAACTCAGCCAAGAACTCCTTCTTTGACTGATCCATCTTGAACACCTTCAAGATCATGTCAAGGTATGTGCTCATTTGAAAGTACCATTAAGCGTTTTGATCTATCCTTATAGATCTTGATGCTCAATGTTCAAGTAGCTTGATCCAGGCTTTCCATTGAAAAACACTTTCCAAATAACCCTATATGCTTTCCAGAAATTCTACGTCATTTCTGATCAACGATATGTCAACAACATATATTTATCAGAAATTCTATAGTGCTCCCACTCACTTCTTTGGAAATACAAGTTTCTCATAAACTTTGTATAAACCCAAAATCTTTGATCATCATCAAAGCATACATTCCAACTCCGAGATGCTTACTCCAGTCCCTAGAAGGATTGCTGGAGCTTTGCATACTTATTAGCATCTTTCAGGATTGACAAAACCTTCCGGTTTGTATCACATACAACCTTTCCTCAAAAAAAAACGTCGAGGAAACAATGTTTTGACATCCTATCTGCAAGATTTCATAAATAATGCAGTAATCGCTAATATAATTCCAACAGACTCTTAGCATCGCTACGAGTGAGAAAGTCTCATCATAGTCAACTCCTTGAACTTGTCGGAAAACATCTTAACGACAAGTCGAGCTTTCTTAATGGTGACATTTACCATCATTGTCCGTCTTCCTTTTAAAATCCATCTGCACTCAACAGCCTTACGACCATCGAGCTATTCTGCCAAAGTCTACACTTTGTTTTCATACATGGATCCTCTCTCGGATTTTATGGCCTCGAGCCATTTATCGGAATCCGGGCCCACCATCGCTTCTCCATAGCTCGTAGGTTCATTGTTGTCTAGCAACATGACTTCCAAGACAGGATTACGTACCACTCTGAAGTAGTACGCATCCTTGTCATCCCACGAGGTTTGGTAGTGACTTGATCTGAAGTTTCATGATCACTATCATAAGCTTCCACTTCAATTGGTGTAGGTGCCACAGGAACAACTTCCTGTGCCCTTCCACACACTTGTTGAAGAGATGGTTCAATAACCTCATCAAGTCTCCACCATCCTCCCACTCAATTCTTTCGAGAGAAACTTTTCTTTGAGAAAGGATCCGATTCTAGAAACAATCCCTTATTGCTTTCGGATCTGAGACAGGAGGTATACCCAATTGTTTTGGGTGTCCTATGAAGATGCATTTATCCGCTTTGGGTTCGAGCTTATCAGCCTGAAACTTTTTCACATAAGCGTCGTAGCCCCAAACTTTTAAGAAATGACAGCTTAGGTTTCCCTAAACCATAGTTCATACGGTGTCATCTCATCGGAATTACGTGGTGCCCTATTTAAAGTTAATGTGGTTGTCTTTAATGCCTAACTCATAAACTATCGTGGTAATTCGATAAGAGACATCATGGTATGCATCATACCCAATAGGGTGCAGTTATGATGTTCGGACACACCATCACACTAAGGTGTTCCAGGCTGTATTAGTTGTGAAAAAATTTCCACAATATCTTAATTCTGTGCCAAACTCGTAATTCAGATATTCATCTCTATGATCATATCATAGATATTTTATCCTCTTATCACGACGATCTTTCAACTTCACACTGAAATTACTTGAACCTTTCAATAATTCAGACTCGTGATTCATCAAGTAAATATACTCAACATCTACTCAAGTCATCTGTGAAGTAAGAACATAACGATATCCACTACATGCCTCAGCACTCATTGGATTGCACACATCAAAATGTATTACTTCCAACAAGTTGCTTTCTAGTTCCATTTTACTGAAAACGAGGCTTTCATTCATCTTGCCCATGTGGTATGATTTGCATGTCTCAAGTGATTCAAAATCAAGTGAGTCCAAACGATCCATCTTCATGGAGTTTCTTCATGCATATATGCCAATAGACATGGTTCGCATGTCTCAATCTTTTCAAAAATGAGTGAGTCCAAAGATCCATCAACATGGAGCTTCTTCATGCGTTTTATACCGATATGACTTAAGTGGCAGTGCCACAAGTAGGTGGTACTATCATTACTATCTTATATCTTTTGGCATGAACATGTGTATCACTATGATCGAGATTCAATGAACCATTCATTTTAGGTGCAAGACCATTGAAGGTATTATTCAAATAAACAGAGTAACCGTTATTCTCCTTAAATGAATAACCGTATTGCGATACACATAATCCAATCATGTCTATGCTCAATGCAAACACCAATCTCGATGGTAGAGGGAGCGTACGATATTTGATCAACCTTGGAAATACTTCCAACACATATCGCCATCTCACCTTTAGCTAGTCTCCGTTTATTCCGTAGCTTTTATTTCGAGTTACTAACACTTAGCAACCGAACCGGTATCTAATACCCTGGTGCTACTAGGAGTACTAGTAAAGTACACATTAACACAATGTATATCCAATATACTTCTATCGATAGTCTTCTTATCTACCAAGTATCTAGGGTAATTCTGCTCCAGTGGTTGTTCCCTTTATTACAGAAGCACTTAGTCTCGGGTTTGGGTTCAACCTTGGGTTTCTTCACTAGAGCAGCAGCTGATTTGCCGTTTCATGAAGCATCCCTTTTTTTGCCCTTCTTGAAACTAGTGGTTTCACCAACCATCAACAATTGATGCTCCTTCTTGATCTCTACTTTTGTGGTGTCAAACATCGCGAATATCTCAAGGATCATCATATATGTCCCTGATATATTATAGTTCATCACGAAGCTCAAGCAGCTTGGTGGTAATGACTTCGGAGAACCATCACTATTTCATCTGGAAGATCAACTCCCACTCGATTCAAGCGATTGTTGTACTCAGACAATCTGAGCACAAGTTCAACAATTGAGCTTTTCTCCCTTAGTTTGCAGGCTAAGAAAATCATCGGAGGTCTTATACCTCTTGACGTGGGCACGAGCTTGAAATCCCAATTTCAGCCCTCGAAACATCTCATATGTTTCGCGACGTTTCAAAGCGTCTTCGGTGCCTCAACTCTAAGCCGTTTAACTGAACTATCACGTAGTTATCAAAATGTGTATGTCAGATGTTCGCAACATCCATAGACAACGTTCGAGGTTCAGCACACTGAGCTGTGCATTAAGGACATAAGCCTTCTATGAAGCAATGAGGACAATCCTCAGTTTACGGACCTAGTCCGCATAATTGCTACTATCAACTTTCAACTAAATTTTCTCTAGGAACATAACTAAACAGTAGAACTGAAGCGCGAGCTACAACATAATTTGCGAAGACCTTTTGACTATGTTCAGGATAATTAAGTTCATCTTATGAACTCCCACTCAGATAGACATCCCTCTAGTCATCTAAGTGATTACATGATCCGAGTCAACTAGGCCGTGTCCGATCATCACGTGAGACGGACTAGTTATCATCGGTGAACATCTTCATGTTGATCGTATCTACCATACGACTCATGCTCGACCTTTCGGTCTCTTGTGTTCCGAGGCCATGTCTGTACATGCTAGGCTCGTCAAGTCAACCTAAGTGTTTCGCATGTGTTCCGAGGCCATGTCTGTACATGCTAGGCTCGTCAACACCCGTTGTATTCGAACGTAAGAATCTATCACACCCGATCATCACGTCGTGCTTCGAAACGACGAACTTTCGCAATGGTGCACAGTTAGGGGGAACACTTTCTTGAAATTTTAATGAGGGATCATCTTATTTACTACCGTCGTTCTAAGCAAATAAGATGTATAAACATGATAAACATCACATGCAATCAAATAGTGACATGATATGGCCATCATCACTTTGCTCCTTTTGATCTCCATCTTCGGGGCTCCATGATCATCATCGTCACCGGCATGACACCATGATCTCCATCATCATGATCTCTATCATCGTGTCTTCATGAAGTTGTCTCGTCAACTATTACTTCTACTACTACAGCTAACGGTTAGCAATAAAGTAAAGTAATTACATGAAGTTTATGTTGACACGCAGGTCATAAATAAATTAAGACAACTCCTATGGCTCCTGCCGGTTGTCATACTCATCGACATGCAAGTCGTGATTCCTATTACAAGAACATGATCAATCTCATACATCACATATATCATTCATCACATCCTTTTGGCCATATCACATCACATAGCATACCCTGCAAAAACAAGTTAGACGTCCTCTAATTGTTGTTTGCATGTTTTACGTGGCTGCTATGGGTTTCTAGCAAGAACGTTTCTTACCTACGCAAAAACCACAACGTGATATGCCAATTGCTATTTACCCTTCATAAGGACCCTTTTCATCGAATCCGATCTGACTAAAGTGGGAGAGACATACACCCGCTAGCCACCTTATGCAACTAGTGCATGTCAGTCGGTGGAACCAGTCTCATGTAAGAGTACGTGTAAGGTCGGTCCGGGCCGCTTCATCCCACAATGCCACTGAATCAAGATTGGACTAGTAACGGTAAGCATATTGAACAAAATCAACGCCCACAACTACTTTGTGTTCTACTCGTGCATAGAAACTACGCATAGACCTAGCTCATGATGCCACTGTTGGGGAACGTAGCATAAATTCAAAATTTTCCTACGTGTCACCAAGATCTATCTATGGAGTCATCTAGCAACGATGGAGGAGTGGATCTACATACCCTTGTAAACCGCGCGCGGAAGCGTTCAAGAGAACGGGGTTGATGGAGTCGTACTCGTCGTGATCCAAATCACCGATGATCCTAGCGCCGAACGGACGGCACCTCCGCGTTCAACACATGTACGGAGCAGCGACGTCTCCTCCTTCTTGATCCAGCAAGGGGGGAGGAGAGTTTGATGGAGATCCAACAGCACGACGGCGTGGTGGTGGAAGTAGCGGGATTTCAACAGGGCTTCGCCAAGCGCTGTGGGAGGAGGGAGATGTGTCATGGGAGGGAGAGGGAGGCGCCAGGGCTTAGGTTGGGTTGCCCTCCCTTCCCCCCACTATATATAGGGCCAAGGGAGAGGGGGGCGCAGCCTTGGCCCTTCCTCCAAGGAAGGGTGCGGCCAAGGGAGGAGTCCCTCCTCCCCAAGGCACCTCGGAGGTGCCTTCCCCCTTTAGGACTCTTCCTTTCCCTCTTCTCTTGGCGCATGGGCCTCTTGGGGCTGGTGCCCTTGGACCATATAGGCCAAGGCGCACCCCCTACATCCCATGTGGCCCCCGGGGCAGGTGGCCCCACCCGGGGAACCCCCGGGACCCTTCCGGTGGTCCCGGTACAATACCGGTGACCCCGAAACTTGTCCGATGGCCAAAATAGCACTTCCTATATATAATTCTTTACCTCCGGACCATTCCGGAACTCCTCGTGATATCCGCGATCTCATCCGGGACTCCGAAAAACTTTTGGGTCACCACATACTAATATCTCTATAACCCTAGCGTCACCGAACCTTAAGTGTGTAGACCCTACGGGTTCGGGAGACATGCAGACATGACCGAGATGACTCTCCGGTCAATAACCAACAGCGGGATCTGGATACCCATGTTGGCTCCCACATGTTCCACGATGATCTCATCGGATGAACCACGATGTCAAGGACTTAATCAATCCCGTATACAATTCCCTTTGTCTATCGGTACGATACTTGCCCGAGATTCGATCGTCGGTATCCCGATACCTTGTTCAATCTCGTTACCGGCAAGTCTCTTTACTCGTTTCGTAACACATCATCCCGTGATCAACTCCTTGATCACATTATGCACATTATGATGATGTCCTACCGAGTGGGCCCAGAGACACCTCTCCGTCACACGGAGTGACAAATCCCAGTCTCGATTCGTGCCAACCCAACAAACACTTTCGGAGATACCTGTAGTGTACCTTTATAGCCACCCAGTTACGTTGTGACGTTTGGCACACCCAAAGCACTCCTACGGTATCCGGGAGTTGCACAATCTCATGGTCTAAGGAAACGATACTTGACATTAGAAAAGCTTTAGCATGCGAACTACACGATCTTGTGCTATGCTTAGGATTGGGTCTTGTCCATCACATCAGTCTCCTAATGATGTGATCCCGTTATCAATGACATCCAATGTCCATGGTCAGGAAACCGTAACCATCTATTGATCAACGAGCCAGTCAACTAGAGGCTTACTAGGGACATGGTGTTGTCTATGTATCCACACATGTATCTGAGTTTCCTATCAATACAATTCTAGCATGGATAATAAACGATTATCATGAACAAGGAAATATAATAATAACCAATTTATTATTGCCTCTAGGGCATATTTCCAACAGTCTCCCACTTGCACTAGAGTCAATAATCCAGTTCACACCGATATGTGATTAACACTCAAGGTCACATCCCCATGTGACTAACACCCAAAGAGTTCTGGGTTTGATCATGTTATGCTTGTGAGAGAGGTTATAGTCAACGGGTCTGAACCTTTCAGATCCGTGTGTGCTTCGCAAATTTCTATGTCATCTTGTAGATGCAACTACTACGCTACATTTGGAGCCATTTCAAATAACTGTTCTACTTGGAGCTATTCTAAATTGTTGCTCCATTATACGTATCCGGTATCTCTACTCAGAGCTATCCGGATAGGTGTTAAGCTTGCATCGACGTAACCCTTTACGACGAACTCTTTTACCACCTCCATAATAGAGAAAATTCCTTAGTCCACTAGTTACTAAGGATAACTTTGACCGCTGTCCTGTGATCCATTCTTGGATTACTCTTGTACCCCTTGACTGACTCATGGCAAGGCACACTTCAGGTGCGGTACACAGCATAGCATACTGTAAAGCCTACGTCTTAAGCATAGGGGACGACCTTCATCCTTTCTCTCTATTCTGCCGTGGTCGAGCTTTAAGTCTTAACTTCATACCTTACAACTCAGCCAAGAACTCCTTCTTTGACTGATCCATCTTGAACACCTTCAAGATCATGTCAAGGTATGTGCTCATTTGAAAGTACCATTAAGCGTTTTGATCTATCCTTATAGATCTTGATGCTCAATGTTCAAGTAGCTTGATCCAGGCTTTCCATTGAAAAACACTTTCCAAATAACCCTATATGCTTTCCAGAAATTCTACGTCATTTCTGATCAACGATATGTCAACAACATATATTTATCAGAAATTCTATAGTGCTCCCACTCACTTCTTTGGAAATACAAGTTTCTCATAAACTTTGTATAAACCCAAAATCTTTGATCATCATCAAAGCATACATTCCAACTCCGAGATGCTTACTCCAGTCCCTAGAAGGATTGCTGGAGCTTTGCATACTTATTAGCATCTTTCAGGATTGACAAAACCTTCCGGTTTGTATCACATACAACCTTTCCTCAAAAAAAAACGTCGAGGAAACAATGTTTTGACATCCTATCTGCAAGATTTCATAAATAATGCAGTAATCGCTAATATAATTCCAACAGACTCTTAGCATCGCTACGAGTGAGAAAGTCTCATCATAGTCAACTCCTTGAACTTGTCGGAAAACATCTTAACGACAAGTCGAGCTTTCTTAATGGTGACATTTACCATCATTGTCCGTCTTCCTTTTAAAATCCATCTGCACTCAACAGCCTTACGACCATCGAGCTATTCTGCCAAAGTCTACACTTTGTTTTCATACATGGATCCTCTCTCGGATTTTATGGCCTCGAGCCATTTATCGGAATCCGGGCCCACCATCGCTTCTCCATAGCTCGTAGGTTCATTGTTGTCTAGCAACATGACTTCCAAGACAGGATTACGTACCACTCTGAAGTAGTACGCATCCTTGTCATCCCACGAGGTTTGGTAGTGACTTGATCTGAAGTTTCATGATCACTATCATAAGCTTCCACTTCAATTGGTGTAGGTGCCACAGGAACAACTTCCTGTGCCCTTCCACACACTTGTTGAAGAGATGGTTCAATAACCTCATCAAGTCTCCACCATCCTCCCACTCAATTCTTTCGAGAGAAACTTTTCTTTGAGAAAGGATCCGATTCTAGAAACAATCCCTTATTGCTTTCGGATCTGAGACAGGAGGTATACCCAATTGTTTTGGGTGTCCTATGAAGATGCATTTATCCGCTTTGGGTTCGAGCTTATCAGCCTGAAACTTTTTCACATAAGCGTCGTAGCCCCAAACTTTTAAGAAATGACAGCTTAGGTTTCCCTAAACCATAGTTCATACGGTGTCATCTCATCGGAATTACGTGGTGCCCTATTTAAAGTTAATGTGGTTGTCTTTAATGCCTAACTCATAAACTATCGTGGTAATTCGATAAGAGACATCATGGTATGCATCATACCCAATAGGGTGCAGTTATGATGTTCGGACACACCATCACACTAAGGTGTTCCAGGCTGTATTAGTTGTGAAAAAATTTCCACAATATCTTAATTCTGTGCCAAACTCGTAATTCAGATATTCATCTCTATGATCATATCATAGATATTTTATCCTCTTATCACGACGATCTTTCAACTTCACACTGAAATTACTTGAACCTTTCAATAATTCAGACTCGTGATTCATCAAGTAAATATACTCAACATCTACTCAAGTCATCTGTGAAGTAAGAACATAACGATATCCACTACATGCCTCAGCACTCATTGGATTGCACACATCAAAATGTATTACTTCCAACAAGTTGCTTTCTAGTTCCATTTTACTGAAAACGAGGCTTTCATTCATCTTGCCCATGTGGTATGATTTGCATGTCTCAAGTGATTCAAAATCAAGTGAGTCCAAACGATCCATCTTCATGGAGTTTCTTCATGCATATATGCCAATAGACATGGTTCGCATGTCTCAATCTTTTCAAAAATGAGTGAGTCCAAAGATCCATCAACATGGAGCTTCTTCATGCGTTTTATACCGATATGACTTAAGTGGCAGTGCCACAAGTAGGTGGTACTATCATTACTATCTTATATCTTTTGGCATGAACATGTGTATCACTATGATCGAGATTCAATGAACCATTCATTTTAGGTGCAAGACCATTGAAGGTATTATTCAAATAAACAGAGTAACCGTTATTCTCCTTAAATGAATAACCGTATTGCGATACACATAATCCAATCATGTCTATGCTCAATGCAAACACCAATCTCGATGGTAGAGGGAGCGTACGATATTTGATCAACCTTGGAAATACTTCCAACACATATCGCCATCTCACCTTTAGCTAGTCTCCGTTTATTCCGTAGCTTTTATTTCGAGTTACTAACACTTAGCAACCGAACCGGTATCTAATACCCTGGTGCTACTAGGAGTACTAGTAAAGTACACATTAACACAATGTATATCCAATATACTTCTATCGATAGTCTTCTTATCTACCAAGTATCTAGGGTAATTCTGCTCCAGTGGTTGTTCCCTTTATTACAGAAGCACTTAGTCTCGGGTTTGGGTTCAACCTTGGGTTTCTTCACTAGAGCAGCAGCTGATTTGCCGTTTCATGAAGCATCCCTTTTTTTGCCCTTCTTGAAACTAGTGGTTTCACCAACCATCAACAATTGATGCTCCTTCTTGATCTCTACTTTTGTGGTGTCAAACATCGCGAATATCTCAAGGATCATCATATATGTCCCTGATATATTATAGTTCATCACGAAGCTCAAGCAGCTTGGTGGTAATGACTTCGGAGAACCATCACTATTTCATCTGGAAGATCAACTCCCACTCGATTCAAGCGATTGTTGTACTCAGACAATCTGAGCACAAGTTCAACAATTGAGCTTTTCTCCCTTAGTTTGCAGGCTAAGAAAATCATCGGAGGTCTTATACCTCTTGACGTGGGCACGAGCTTGAAATCCCAATTTCAGCCCTCGAAACATCTCATATGTTTCGCGACGTTTCAAAGCGTCTTCGGTGCCTCAACTCTAAGCCGTTTAACTGAACTATCACGTAGTTATCAAAATGTGTATGTCAGATGTTCGCAACATCCATAGACAACGTTCGAGGTTCAGCACACTGAGCTGTGCATTAAGGACATAAGCCTTCTATGAAGCAATGAGGACAATCCTCAGTTTACGGACCTAGTCCGCATAATTGCTACTATCAACTTTCAACTAAATTTTCTCTAGGAACATAACTAAACAGTAGAACTGAAGCGCGAGCTACAACATAATTTGCGAAGACCTTTTGACTATGTTCAGGATAATTAAGTTCATCTTATGAACTCCCACTCAGATAGACATCCCTCTAGTCATCTAAGTGATTACATGATCCGAGTCAACTAGGCCGTGTCCGATCATCACGTGAGACGGACTAGTTATCATCGGTGAACATCTTCATGTTGATCGTATCTACCATACGACTCATGCTCGACCTTTCGGTCTCTTGTGTTCCGAGGCCATGTCTGTACATGCTAGGCTCGTCAAGTCAACCTAAGTGTTTCGCATGTGTTCCGAGGCCATGTCTGTACATGCTAGGCTCGTCAACACCCGTTGTATTCGAACGTAAGAATCTATCACACCCGATCATCACGTCGTGCTTCGAAACGACGAACTTTCGCAATGGTGCACAGTTAGGGGGAACACTTTCTTGAAATTTTAATGAGGGATCATCTTATTTACTACCGTCGTTCTAAGCAAATAAGATGTATAAACATGATAAACATCACATGCAATCAAATAGTGACATGATATGGCCATCATCACTTTGCTCCTTTTGATCTCCATCTTCGGGGCTCCATGATCATCATCGTCACCGGCATGACACCATGATCTCCATCATCATGATCTCTATCATCGTGTCTTCATGAAGTTGTCTCGTCAACTATTACTTCTACTACTACAGCTAACGGTTAGCAATAAAGTAAAGTAATTACATGAAGTTTATGTTGACACGCAGGTCATAAATAAATTAAGACAACTCCTATGGCTCCTGCCGGTTGTCATACTCATCGACATGCAAGTCGTGATTCCTATTACAAGAACATGATCAATCTCATACATCACATATATCATTCATCACATCCTTTTGGCCATATCACATCACATAGCATACCCTGCAAAAACAAGTTAGACGTCCTCTAATTGTTGTTTGCATGTTTTACGTGGCTGCTATGGGTTTCTAGCAAGAACGTTTCTTACCTACGCAAAAACCACAACGTGATATGCCAATTGCTATTTACCCTTCATAAGGACCCTTTTCATCGAATCCGATCTGACTAAAGTGGGAGAGACATACACCCGCTAGCCACCTTATGCAACTAGTGCATGTCAGTCGGTGGAACCAGTCTCATGTAAGAGTACGTGTAAGGTCGGTCCGGGCCGCTTCATCCCACAATGCCACTGAATCAAGATTGGACTAGTAACGGTAAGCATATTGAACAAAATCAACGCCCACAACTACTTTGTGTTCTACTCGTGCATAGAAACTACGCATAGACCTAGCTCATGATGCCACTGTTGGGGAACGTAGCATAAATTCAAAATTTTCCTACGTGTCACCAAGATCTATCTATGGAGTCATCTAGCAACGATGGAGGAGTGGATCTACATACCCTTGTAAACCGCGCGCGGAAGCGTTCAAGAGAACGGGGTTGATGGAGTCGTACTCGTCGTGATCCAAATCACCGATGATCCTAGCGCCGAACGGACGGCACCTCCGCGTTCAACACATGTACGGAGCAGCGACGTCTCCTCCTTCTTGATCCAGCAAGGGGGGAGGAGAGTTTGATGGAGATCCAACAGCACGACGGCGTGGTGGTGGAAGTAGCGGGATTTCAACAGGGCTTCGCCAAGCGCTGTGGGAGGAGGGAGATGTGTCATGGGAGGGAGAGGGAGGCGCCAGGGCTTAGGTTGGGTTGCCCTCCCTTCCCCCCACTATATATAGGGCCAAGGGAGAGGGGGGCGCAGCCTTGGCCCTTCCTCCAAGGAAGGGTGCGGCCAAGGGAGGAGTCCCTCCTCCCCAAGGCACCTCGGAGGTGCCTTCCCCCTTTAGGACTCTTCCTTTCCCTCTTCTCTTGGCGCATGGGCCTCTTGGGGCTGGTGCCCTTGGACCATATAGGCCAAGGCGCACCCCCTACATCCCATGTGGCCCCCGGGGCAGGTGGCCCCACCCGGGGAACCCCCGGGACCCTTCCGGTGGTCCCGGTACAATACCGGTGACCCCGAAACTTGTCCCGATGGCCAAAATAGCACTTCCTATATATAATTCTTTACCTCCGGACCATTCTGGAACTCCTCGTGACGTCCGGGATCTCATCCGGGACTCCGAACAACTTTTGGGTTACCACATACTAATATCTCTATAACCCTAGCGTCACCGAACCTTAAGTGTGTAGACCCTACGGGTTCGGGAGACATGCAGACATGACCGAGATGACTCTCCGGTCAATAACCAACAGTGGGATCTGGATACCCATGTTGGCTCCCACATGTTCCACGATGATCTCGTCGGATGAACCACGATGTCAAGGACTTAATCAATCCCGTATACAATTCCCTTTGTCTATCGGTACGATACTTGCCCGAGATTCGATCGTCGGTATCCCGATACCTTGTTCAATCTCGTTACCGGCAAGTCTCTTTACTCGTTTCGTAACACATCATCCTGTGATCAACTCCTTGATCACATTGTGCACATTATGATGATGTCCTACCGAGTGGGCCCAGAGACACCTCTCCGTCACACGGAGTGACAAATCCCAGTCTCGATTCGTGCCAACCCAACAAACACTTTCGGAGATACCTGTAGTGTACCTTTATAGCCACCCAGTTACGTTGTGACGTTTGGCACACCCAAAGCACTCCTACGGTATCCGGGAGTTGCACAATCTCATGGTCTAAGGAAACAATACTTGACATTAGAAAAGCTTTAGCATGCGAACTACACGATCTTGTGCTATGCTTAGGATTGGGTCTTGTCCATCACATCATTCTCCTAATGATGTGATCCCGTTATCAATGACATCCAATGTCCATGTTCAGGAAACCGTAACCATCTATTGATCAACGAGCCAGTCAACTAGAGGCTTACTAGGGACATGGTGTTGTCTATGTATCCACACATGTATCTGAGTTTCCTATCAATACAATTCTAGCATGGATAATAAACGATTATCATGAACAAGGAAATATAATAATAACCAATTTATTATTGCCTCTAGGGCATATTTCCAACAGTAACTTGTGGAAAAATAGAAGTAATAGTATCACACCGAATTAAAATAAGCCATTCAACCGTTAACTTGCTGGGAGCGAGTCTTTCTAGTATAACAAAGTGCAACTTACTTAACCAGATTAAATCAAGGAGCAACAACAAACAATAAAAGATCAAGAACAACTTAAATGCAATAAAGGTATGAGAGACAAGAAATCTTTGCGTAAGACAACTATAAACACTGGAGCATAAAGAAGCAACACCTTTAAATACAAATAAAAGGGTTCAAGGTTCATTGCATAGTGGGCTCAGATTCTCCTTTTCTTGATCATATAACCTACCCCCATCATCTCTTATCACCAGATCAATCTGTTTACACAGTGGAGCTGCCCTGGTTATCACTCAACAAGAATGACCATCCAAGGACAGGACAACATGTATCACAAGATCAAAAAGGATTCTAGAGACAACAGGGAGGATCCAACTTGATACCCACAAGTGCCTCAATTGCTCAAAGGCACACTATTTCAGCCATGATTAATCATCATCGCCCTAAAAAGAATGGCTTCCGACCGGCCGGCTACAGTGCCCTCGGCGGGTCACTGGAATTACACGTGGTGGCACGAACGAGAGGTAACTAAATTAAAGTCCAGGGCGCGAGAGGACTCTTCGCCTACCAAGAAAGCTCAATTAGCATGGACATGCAGTACCAAGAGAAACACATCCTTAATCAGATAGGAGCTTAAGGATATATCAGTACTGGCAAAATAGACACATCCTTAAACAATATGAACCAACAATGCTAAAATAGACCATCTGATGATGAATGAGCATGTGACGACAAAACAAACTTATCCTCATACAAATACTATGAGCATGTTGCTCCTTCATCCTCAACTAAAAATGATCAATGCAGATGAACATTTTTTAGCTTAAACGCAGAAGGACATTCAATTACAACACTAAGCTTCCAAGATATTATACACCCTTGATAACTAAAGTTTCATTAGTATAACATGTAAATCAATAGGAACAAAATATCGATGTTGAATCACACGAAGCATCAAGAGTAAGCATTCGAGAAGAACACACACTGCCCAAGCCCAAACTGAACTGCGGGTGTTCATCCAATTATATGGAAACAACTTAGAAGGGAGGACGATTCGCTATACCTGCGTTGTGCAGAAGCGGGCGAGGTTGATGGCGTCCATTCCTTCTTCTGGCCAAGCACATACACCTAAGATGTTAAACAATGTCAGCTTGTAATACAAATCAACAACAAATAACACAGTGTAAGTACGATGCATGAACCAAACCATCCCTTGACCACACATGCACCCATTGAAGCCATTCATTTTCCAGGGCTAATAAGCAGGTACTCGTACAGTTCAAAGCAGAGAATCAAACATGTATAATCCAATCTAATAAGCAGTAATTCGTACATTTCAAAGCAGATTATCAAACACGCATAAACAAATCATCCATTTCGAAGAAAATAACACATCAAGACTCCTAAAAAGATAGAAAGATTGCTAACTGCAGGGCATGTGGTACATCGAATTCGAGTGGACGGCGAAGAAGAGCACCTGAGATGGATACCCACAAGGTAGGCCAGCCAATTCCGAAGAAAGCAATGTGGGAGAGAGACAATGACCTAACCAGCTTCCATGCAAGGTAAATGAAGTGCTTCTCAAAGTTGTAGTTTCTCTTGGCGGAAACTTCATAGTACTACGGGTTCTTCTTCCTGTGGAATGTGACCACTTTGTTAAAGAACTATCATAACAGAGGCGGTCAACGACATGGATAAATAACTCTGGAGGGGCACGACAACATTCAGGCAAAATATATGAACCCCAAGCACAGTGCAAGCAACACAATCACTGCCATCCAATGGGCAACATTGCAAATAGAAATAACATACATAAGTATGTCACCATAATGCTAATAGCTAGATCAACGACATATATGTGTGGAACTGGCATTAACAACAAATAGAACAGTCGACTATTAAGTCTACATCATTCTTCCGGCCAATTCCAATCTGGATAACAAAAGGAAACTGTGGTTAACATCACCCACACACACTCTCTCTCCCTCTCTCTCCCTCTCTCCCTCTCCCTCTCTCTCCCTCTCTCTCTCAGTGCAACTAAATATGGCACTTCAGATTCTGAAATCACCAAGGTCATCCAAAAGATTCATTGCTTATAACAGTACACAATAACAAAGAAATTTGCAATTGGGACAGAGTTGACCTGCTGCTACTACTCCTTGCTGCCATAGTGGCATTCATTGATGTTCAATGCAAGTAGCAAGCAATCAAGCACAACAGAGTAAGCACAAAGTAAAATAGAGATAAGAGAAAGAAAGAAGAGGCTACCAGTGTGGAGTGGAAGCTGGAGTATGGAGAGGATGAGATCGTTGCCACCCCTCACCATGTGTAGCCTCCCCTTCACCCAACCCCGTCCCAGTCCACGCCTCCTCCCTTCGCCGCCACCACCAATCCATGCTGGAAGCCTAGGGTTTGCACGAGGAAGGTCAGGGGTGCTAAGATCAGCACGCCGACACTGACCCTGAGCCCCAAGCAACAACAACAGCTGGAGCAACCACCCCTTGCCGTCGTCGATCCTCTCTACAGGGTGATGTTCATGATCCCCACATCCACCGCCACCGCCACCGGCCATGTTACCTGGGCCAAGAGGAGGGAGCCGAAGAAGCCGTCGATGAGAAGAGGGAGCACGAGAGGAGCACTAGGGGAGCCGCAGCCGCATCCGCATCAACCCGTCGATGCTGCTCCTAGCTCCGCCGCCCTTCATCACCGAGAGCGGCTAGCACAAGGGAGGGCCGCCTGCGATTCCGTGGGAAGGAGGAGGGAGGCGCGACGGGGATGAGAAGCGGGGGGAGGAGGAGGAGCGGCGAGAGGGGAGGAGCCAGAGGTGGCGGCCGGGGGGGGAGGAGGCAGAGATGGCGGCACGGGGGCGAGAGGAAGAGGGTGGGGAGCCGCGGCTGGGAAGAGGGGAGGGGGCGCGAGTGTGGGAGGAGGCGGCGGCTAGGTCATCTCCAGAGGAGCCAATGTGATTTATACCCCCTGCGAGTGAAATGACGAAAATGCCCTCGGCGGCCACCCAATTTTACAGGCGGTGGCACGAAACGGGGTAACTATTCATTTCAGCAGTAACTTTTCTTTGATCCGACGGACGAGGTCATCCAGCGGCTCGATCCGACGGCCTGAATTCCATCAAGCGAACCGATCCAACGGCCGAGAGTGCCTGAGCTCTGAGAGAGCTCGGTGGAACATCCTTCTCTTATCTCTTGATAGGTAGCTTGTGGGCTTTGTCAATCAGAAAGTTAGTACCACCACATCTCTCGTCATGTCGAAGATGCTCAGGAAGGTTTTAGTGGCCATGGTTTTGGTTCTCATGGCCATGTCGAGCTCATGGACCCGGGCGGCAGCTAGGCCATTGTTATACGCCGAGGAACCCTCCCCTGGCTGTTCCGTCCGCATTTTGCTGCCTTCACGGCCGTCGCAATGGCGAGGGCGTGTGCTTCTGTCGCTCGAGGAGAAGAAGACGGGGCCAGGCAAATTGTGTGGACCCGGAAGCACCAATAACCCTAACAATCATTGCCCATAGAGATGAAAACACACCTGAGTTGCAGCAAATTCTCATGGCTCCCATGGAGCCAAACCAGAAATTATATTTGACTCGTAATGATATATAGTAACATTGTAACGTAAAGGAGCGATCGTTAGGGTTTAGAAGTCTCCGTTTGTTGATTTCTTATACATCATGCATTTTCCCTTTAATTTTAGAAGTTAAGGATATGTAAAAATAGTCATGTTCCCCACTTTCTTAGATTAAACTAAGTACTTGTTGGCAATAATCAAACAGATAGATGTATGTTGATCGGTTGTTCAAATGTAGCCAAATAAAAATGTTATTTATTCTCTGGTTTGACAAGTTCTGCACAGTTTGACAGCAAAAAAGAGAGTAACTTATACTCTCTGTCTTCAGGGTTTTTTTTAGAAAAGGAGGATGACCCCCGGCCTCTGCATCTGGATGATGCATACGGTCATTTTATTAATTATTGACACAAGAGTTAGAAAGTCATACAACAATAAGACTAAAGCCACCGACTAAGCAACATATGTCGCTATTCCTATCAAGTTGATGAAGGGGCGCTGAAAGTCTGGGCCTAATACCAAACAGACTTCGTAGCCAAACCTAACATCTAAGACTTGAGGTACCAACCAGGACGCCTGCCGGGTATGGGCACCCACCAGTCGGCGTGCTCCTCAACCAGGACGCCTGCCGGGTATGAGGCCGCCGCAGCCACCTGCCACTAATCCATCTTCAGTTGTACTGCCGCATCAACCTTGCCCGGTCTAGCTGCCGCCAACGCCACCACGACGCCATGCAGCGTCACCCTCCTGTGTGAGTCCATCTCCGCTCATCGGACGCCGAGTCTCCACTGCGCCACGCTGCCGAGATCCGCCGCCATCAATGGACAAGATGAAACACCGCTCCTCCTATTGTCCCCTCCAGCCAGCACTTGGTCCAAAACGACGCCGCCAGGAGGGAGAACGACATCGAAACGTCGTCATCGTCCGATCCGGTAGACCCAGATCTAAGGTTTCCCCCGGAACCTCCTGATCAAGTTGACGCGACCGGAAGCCGTGTCGTCCTGATCTCATGGCTGGCTAGAACCGCGCGGAGTCTCGCCATGAAGACGTATGCCGCTACTGGTACTCCGGTAGAGATCCTCCATACCCTCACCGGTCCCTCCACGCCCCGCCGGCCGGCCAAGACCACGCCGCGGTCGATCTGGACGGGACGCCAGATCCGCGGCCACCGCGACCCATCTTCGGGCAGAGCCATCCACCGGTTCATCCATGAAGTGCTGCCACCATCCATGCACGAAGGGAAGCCCATCGCCGTCCTGGACCGCTGCCCGCCGCCGCACAGGCTAGGGGCGCCGCCCTGCCTGCTGCCCACGGGCGCACCACAAGAGACACCCGTGCCGCCTCAAGGGGATCCTGCTGCAGATCCGCCCGCCCTAGCGCCTTGGCATCGGGCCCGCTGCCACCGCGGACCTCGCCGGCGGCAGGAGAATGGCCAAGGGAGGCTGGCGGCACTGGATTTTTTGGCCCCCTGGCGTCGCCCAGGGAGGCGATGCGAGGGGGTACGAGGGGGAGGGGTACCACGGAAATTGTGTCTAAGTTTCACTAGTGGTTTGACCAATAAGATATATGGTAGATGTCATAAAAATATACCACTGGAAACTTCTTTCGAAGACGAATTCGTTGGTATACTGTAATTTTATCGAAGGTTGTGTAAGTTGTGATGAAGTCAGGCTCTAACGCGTCGCATTGAGCGATGGAGCCCAAGACCTCTTTGGGCACTACCATTTTTTTTCCTGTCTTTTTTCTGGTTGAAACCACATACTTTTTTTAAGTTGCTCACGGCATGGGTCTGGTATGATCATATGCAATGGGTAATATGACAACAAAAAGGAGCTATACGATGGTTTCTCTATTAGTGCTATGTCTAGCAATAAATACTGCATGGCTATATTATTTTCTATGGTGATTAAAATTGGAGTATAAAACATATTACTAATATACTACATTTTGAAGATAAATTCTTCTCTTATGTGCCCATAGATCATCTCTTTTCTGTAATATGTTTTATATGGATACATGACTGCTAGTACACCACAACCGACAACCATCTTCAACTGCTAGTACTGCCGAGACACTTGTTATAAGAATAGAAGAACAACCTCCATCGTCGCAAGAACTGGGAAAGCACCACTGCCGTCAAGGCTTTTTGAATCGAAGACAAGCCATCGCAAATGGCAAGGCATATTGTTGTGGCATGTCGGTCGAGGATTGTTCATGTGCCTTCATGTCTCTAGATTCGGCGCTCCCTGTCGACAACGGTGAGGGGAACCGCCATCTTGACCCACACGCCTATGCCGCCCCAGGTGGCAGCTGTCGGCCATCCGCTGAGCAAAATCTCCCTGCTCCTCTAAGACAGTAGAAAATGCGTCATAGTGACGAAGCCATGGCAAGAGAACAGAAACCTCAAATGGAGTCATTGTCGCCACCTTACCGAGACCATCCATGGAACATCTCCGCGCACACACAAAGCCACCGTGGAAGGAGGCGCCAGTGTGGGAATGGAGTTGGGGAAGATTTATTTATCGGGGTGCTGCACCCACCACCCCAACAACGCAAATCAGCATACTACTCGTACTCATATATACATGTCAGGAAGATCTAGGGTGACGTCCCTCACGTCGCCGGAGCAGCAGACAGAGGGGGAAGGGACCCATGGCCTCATCGGTGGTCAAACTGGAGCAAATCATCGCCTACTTCGTGGAGAGGAGAGAAGGAACGAAGTGGTCGCAAAAAGGATCATCTCTTCACTTCAAGGATACACCCTTTTTCTTTTCATTCTTTTAGTTATAACTTAGCAAAATTCGATGTGGCACGGGCAAAATGATGTTTTCTTTCCTGCAGCATAAGTACCACGTGTCCTTTCAAGATTTTCTTTACCCCCTCCCTTTTCCTATGTAAATATGAGACTAAGAGCATCTCAAATTTCTTAAAACAGGCTCTCGCCCCGTTTTATAGATAAAGCATCAAACCAAAATGCATGACCGAACGAGCATTTCCAATAGCTCTCATAACCGTAAAAAACTACTCCCTCCGTCTCATAATATAAGAACGTTTTTGATACTACACTAGTGCCAAAAATGTTCTTATATTATGGGAGAGAGGGAGTACCGTCTAAAGGGAGTTGACCCAAAGTTAGCCCCACCCCCTCCCATCGGCTCTCGTAAACCCATTTATTTATGGGATCCATATATTTCCCTAAACGGACATTCAGCTAGTATTGATAGAATCATCATTCTCCGCTGGCATTTTTATCCCGGTGCTTCTGTGTTCGCTTGAAACAACGCGTTCCGGACACTTTCAGTTGGTCATACGGCGGTACGTGTTGCGACCTCCCCGCCGTGACTAGTTGGGTTCGCATAGGCACCATGTTCACGGCAGAGACGAAGCGACCGAACGAAAGCTACGTAGTACAGTACACAAGAAGAGTCGCCGCTGTAGTCTCCCTTTACTACGTACTACTCCGTAGCAGTTAGCTGAACTAAATAGCAGTTCATGAAGTTGGCGGTACTACGTATCAGAAGACGCGTAGATGCACTCCAAGTTTGAACCATCGCACACTGTCAAATTAACCGGCTGGTCACACACGTAAAAGCCATGGAAAGTTCCATGCGTACTCTGCCAAGCATATGAGCATGGAGTAGCTTATAAATAGCCGAACAAATCAAGACTACAGCTCGCATACACAGCACTCAAAAGCCTAACTAGTTTGACAGATCGATCTATATAGCTCCCAATTACGACAAGCAACGCTGCGGCCTTTATAAGTTCGGACACGTCCACGATGACGCCGAAGCTTGCAGTGGCCATGCTCTTGGTCCTCGTGGCTACGTCCGGCCCATGGACCCGGGCCTCTGCGAGGCCGCTGCAAGGTGATCAGGTGCACGCCGGGGAACCCTCCTCCGGCGGTTCAGTCGACGCCATGCCGCCGTTGCCGACGCATTGGCGTGGACACGTGTTGTCTCAGTTGGAGGAGAACGGCCCAGCCGGGTGTCCGAAAACTCACGATCCAAACAAACCTTGCTCCTCCCCATAGAAATGCGCAGAGCCAAGGAGGCACGACCGAAAGTAAACTGTCGTACTTTGCGCGTGGGAGCCAAACCGGAAATATTATGTTTGTTTTGCAATAATGTGATGTAAAGTTGTTACGGTTTAGATGTCTCCGTTTGTTAATCTCTTATACAGCCTGCATTCATCGTTCCGTTAGTCAGAGTTTTGAGCTTCAGGCAATGTTAAAACAATTATGTACCTTCTTTTTTTGGCATTCAAGTATGGACAACTAAAAGAATGTGCTTTATTCTCAGATATTTGAACATCCTTGTTACTAGAAAGCACTAAATGGGGCAAAACTCCGAGTTCTCAAAAATAAGCCTTTCATGTCGCATGTGACTGTCTCCGTCATCAAGGATCATGTTGCAGGTTAGAATTTCGCCCTTGCTACCCTAAATGTAAGAAACATGTATTATGTCGGCTCGTGCCATGTAACCTCTGATGTAAATATTTGCGACCTACTTTCTCAAAAAAAAAAATTGCAAAACCTCTCTCTAAGAAAAAAAAATGAACCGCCTCTCTGAAAAATAACAAAAAATGCTTCGCTTCAGCCCATCGGTCCACGCTAACAACGTCTAGTGTACATCTTGTATGCATCCATGCAATGCCCCAGCAACCTTTCCCCCAAGCGTAGCACAATTAATTAATTTCACCTTTATATCGGGTTCAAACATATTACTATTTCGATGTTAGCTTTTACGCGTCAGAATATTGCCATGTTTGCATCTAAATGGAAAATGTTCATGTACGACTTATGTGTTTTGTAAACCACGACACATGTATCTACCGTGCCAAACTTGTAGTTTGTATATGGCTAAACTTTATAATGGCACAAATCCATCACTGCTGAGGCTGTCGTCTAGTCGTTAGTTATATTAATTACTCATGAGATATTTTCTTTCATTCATAATATTTGACGGGATACCACAAATATTCGGAGGGGAAACAAGTCAAATGTATATTCCTGCATCTTGCAACTTCGGGAACAAAAAAATGCACATCAATATAGAAACTTCATTACTAGTGGCTGATATTGACCACCATTATAAGGATGTCTTGTTATCAACTACATTGTACGATTTGAAAAACATTGTGTTTTGCTCCTAAGAATTAAATTTGATTCGTTCAATTGGTTTCCAAATTCAATTCACATACGTATGAATTTGATTCTAAAATATTTCAATTTCAAGATTTATTGATGTCACATGGAAACGAAAGCAATTACTTGTATGGAATTTCATGGTTTGGAATTTGAACCTCATGTTCATACATAAAAGTGCTCGAAATCAATAGAAATTTGTTGGCATTGTCCATGTACACAAACGTTGCTCTGAGCTCATTGGCAGATTGCACCGCACAAGTATGTCCAGTGTAGGATTTCATTGTTAACCTCATGTTTACATTTCATAGAACTTTGGCATATTTAAATGTTCAACCTCGCGTTCACACTGTAAAAAAAATCACAAAATTATTTGATACTTCTGGAGCTAACTGGTACACAGAGGAGCAACTTTTGCATGTAGGTCCCACAAGTGTGTATGGTCCATGATTTCATTTGAATCTTTGTTGATCATAAATAATCGGTTTAGTTCATATCATAATTGAATTATTTTGGACTTTATATTCAAATTTGCATGGCAGCAAAACTCTCATATTTCTAAAATGAACTTTCAATTCTTCAACTCTTGGTCCAGTCAGGAGACAAAACAAGTTACAACATTATTTTGTATTTTTCTATTGCATTGCACCATTTCTACTGCATAAAGGAAGCACGAAGGTAATTCCATGAAACAACTTACTCCTAAAGGGTCTTTACAGGTTAAGAAGTTGATAGGGGCTTACAAGGAAGTTAGGTCTGTTAGGTTGATCTCTCCGGTGTGGGCCCAACGGCCCACCGGACCCCTGATCCACGCCCTGATCAGGGGCGCCCAACCGCAATATGGTTGACGGGCCCCCTGTCACGCAGCGCTACATAAAGAGGTGGGGGCCGGCGGAACGCAGTACGAGGTTCACCGCGTTGCCAGGCTCCCCACTGAAAACCCCGACCCGATCTAGGTCTAGCGCTGACAGTGACGGGAAACTCCGCCGCCGCCACTACCCACACATCGCCGCCACCACCACTTCACCCACTCTCTGCCATCGCCGTTCGCCACAGCACCACGATGGCCTCCGGCTCGAATTGATCAACTGCTGGAGAAGGTAGGTTTGCCGGATATCATCTAGCCTACCCCGATCCAAAGATTCTAACAATGGTATCAGAACAATTTGGGTCTAGATTTTCGGTACAACAAAGAAAAGTAAATCCCTCCCCAAAGAACCCTAGAAGGGCAAAGAAATCTTAAAGAAAAGTTGCACCGCCGCACCGGCCGCGTCGTTCCTCTCGATCTGGATGGGCGTCGGCATGCCGAGCCATTTGGAAGAAGAACACAGGCAGTGGGGGCACCACGTCTTTGCCACTGCCAAAAGAACAGACCCCATCAGGGCAAAGGGCAACGCAGCCAAGCCATTCGACGGCAGCGCGCTTCCCACGAGGGAAAACGCGCTACCGGCGAAGGGGCTGACCACGGCGCCGCCGTAGGGTGGTCCACGTCGTCATATTCAGAGGAAAGGGCAAGACCTCCCGTCTCTCTCTGCCACTGGCTCGCGGTGGATGGGGAGAATAGAAGGGAGAAGGAGAAACAGAAAGCGCGCGCTGCGGTGGCCGTCGCCGGCGGCAGGAGCACGGCGCGGTGGCTAGTCGGCCAGAGAAAAGCAGCGCGTAGTGGTGTAGAGGAGGCGCGGTTGTGTTTTCTGCTCGATCTGCCATGGATGAGGAAAGGGAGGGAGAGAAAGGAGGCTCTGCCGTGGCGCGGTAGATCCCCAGCCGTCAACGGCGGCCGGGGCACAGCCCAGGCTCCGCCTGTTGGGGAACGTTGCAGAAAAACAAAAATTTTCCTACGGTTTCACCAAGATCCATCTAGGAGTTCATCTAGCAACGAGTGATTAGATGCATCTACGTACCTTGTAGATCGCGAGCGGAAGCGTTCAAAGAACGTGGATGAGGGAGTCATACTCGACGTGATTCGAATCACCGAAGATCCTAGCACCGAACGGACGGCACCTCCGCGTTCAACACACGTACGGAACAACCACGTCTCCTTCTTCTTGATCCAGCAAGGGGGAAGGAGAGGTTGAGGGATATGGCACCAGCAGCAGCACGACGGCGTGGTGATGATGGAGCTGCAGTACTCCGTCAGGGCTTCGCCAAGCGCTATGGAGGAGGAGGAGGTGTTGGAGAGGGAGAAGGAGGCAACCAAAGGCGTGTTCTGAAAGCCCTCCTTCCCCCACTATATATAGGAGGGCCAAGGGGGGGGCGCCGGCCCTAGGAGATCCAATCTCCTAGGGGGTGCGGCCAAGGGGGAGGAATCCCTCCTCCCCAAGGCACCTAGGAGGTGCCTTCCCCTCCTAGGACTCTTCCTCCTTGAAACCCTAGGCGCATGGGCCTCTTGGGGCTGGTGCCCTTGGCCCATGTAGGCCAAGGCGCACCCCCTACAGCCCATGTGCCCTCCCCCAGGACAGGTGGCCCCACCGGTGGGCCCCCGGGACCCTTCCAGTGGTCCCGGTACAATACCGATAACCCCAAAACTTGTCCCGATGGTCGAAATAGTACTTCCTATATATAATTCTTTACCTCCGGACCATTCCGGAACTCCTCGTGACGTCTGGGATCTCATCCGGGACTCCGAACAACATTCGGGTTACTGCATATACATATCCCTACAACCCTAGCGTCACCGAACCTTAAGTGTGTAGACCCTACGGGTTCGGGAGACATGTAGACATGACCGAGATCGCTCTCCGGTCAATAACCAACAGCGGGATCTGGATACCCATGTTGGCTCCCACATGCTCCTCGATGATCTCATCGGATGAACCACTATGTCGAGGATTCAAACAACCCCGTATACAATTCCCTTTGTCAATCGGCATGTTACTTGCTCGAGATCCGATCGTCGGTATCCCAATACCTCGTTCAATCTCGTTACCAGCAAGTCACTTTACTCGTACCGTAATGCATGATCCCGTGACCAAACACTTGGTCACTTTGAGCTCATTATGATGATGCATTACTGAGTGGGCCCAGTGATACCTCTCCGTCATATGGAGTGACAAATCCCCGTCTTGATCCATGTCAACCCAACAGACACTTTCGGAGATACCCGTAGTATACCTTTATAGTCACCCAGTTACGTTGTGACGTTTGGCACACCCAAAGCACTCCTACGGTATCCGGGAGTTACACGATCTCATGGTCTAAGTAAAATATACTTGACATTGGAAAACTCTAGCAAACGAACTATACGATCTTGTGCTATGTTTAGGATTGGGTTTTGTCCATCACATCATTCTCCTAATGATGTGATCTTGTTATCAATGACATCCAATGTCCATAGTCAGGAAACCATGACTATCTGTTGATCAACGAGCTAGTCAACTAGAGGCTTACTAGGGACATGTTGGTGTCTATTATTCACACGTGTATTACGATTTCCGGATAATACAGTTATAGCATGAATAAAGACAATTATCATGAACAAAGAAATATAATAATAATACTTTTATTATTGCCTCTAGGGCATATTTCCAACAGTCTCCCACTTGTACTAGAGTCAATAATCTAGTTACATTGTGATGAATCGAACACCCATGGAATTCTGGTGTTGATCATGTTTTGCTCTAGGGAGAGGTTTAGTCAACGGATCTGCTACATTCAGGTCCGTATGTACTTTACAAATCTCTATGTCTCCATCTTGAACATTTTCACGAATGGAGTTGAAGCGACGCTTGATGTGCCTTGTCTTCTTGTGAAACCTGGGCTCCTTTGCAAGAGCAATAGCTCCAGTGTTGTCACAGAAGAGCTTGATCGGCCCTGACGCATTGGGTATGACTCCTAGGTCGGTGATGAACTCCTTCACCCAAATTGCTTCATGTGCTGCCTCCGAGGCTGCCATGTACTCCGCTTCACATGTAGATCCTGCCATGACGCTCTGCTTGCAACTGCACCAGCTTACTGCCCCACCATTCAAAACATACACGTATCCGGTTTGTGACTTTGAGTCATCCAGATCTGTGTCGAAGCTAGCGTCGACGTAACCCTTTACGACGAGCTCTTCGTCACCTCCATAAACGAGAAACATTTCCTTAGTCCTTTTCAGGTACTTCAGGATATTCTTGACCGCTGTCCAGTGTTCCTTGCCGGGATTACTTTGGTACCTTCCTACCAAACTTACGGCAAGGTTTACATCAGGTCTGGTACACAGCATGGCATACATAATAGAACCTATGGCTGAGGCATAGGGGATGACACTCATTTCTTCTATATCTTCTGCCGTGGTCGGACATTGAGCCGAGCTCAATTTCACACCTTGTAACACAGGCAAGAACCCCTTCTTAGAATGATCCATATTGAATTTCTTCAATATCTTATCAAGGTATGTGCTTTGTGAAAGACCTATGAGGCGTCTTGATCTATCTCTATAGATCTTGATGCCTAATATATAAGCAGCTTCACCAAGGTCCTTCATTGAAAAACTTTTATTCAAGTAGGCCTTAATGCTGTCCAAGAGTTCTATATCATTTCCTATCAAAAGTATGTCATCTACATATAATATGAGAAATGCTACAGAGCTCCCACTCACTTTCTTGTAAACGCAGGCTTCTCCATAAGTCTGCGTAAACCCAAACGCTTTGATCATCTCATCAAAGCGAATGTTCCAACTCCGAGATGCTTGCACCAGCCCATAAATCGAGCGTTGGAGCTTGCACACCTTGTCAGCATTCTTAGGATCGACAAAACCTTCCGGCTGCATCATATACAATTCTTCCTTAAGGAAACCTTTAAGGAATGCCGTTTTGACGTCCATTTGCCATATTTCATAATCGTAGAATGCGGCAATTGCTAACATGATTCGGACGGACTTTAGCTTCGCTACCGGTGAGAAAGTCTCATCATAGTCAACCCCTTGAACTTGTCGATAACCCTTAGCGACAAGCCTAGCTTTATAGATGGTCACATTACCATCCGCATCTGTCTTCTTCTTAAAGATCCATTTATTTTCTATGGCTCGCCGTTCAACGGGCAAGTCAGTCAAAGTCCATACTTTGTTTTCATACATGGATCCTATCTCGGATTTCATGGCTTCTAGCCATTTGTCGGAATCCGGGCCCGCCATCGCTTCTTCATAGTTCGAAGGTTCACCGTTGTCTAACAACATGATTTCCAAGACAGGGTTGCCGTACCACTCTGGTGCGGAACGTGTCCTTGTGGACCTTCGAATTTCAGTAGGAGCTTGATCAGAAGTATCTTGATCATCATCAATAACTTCCTCTCTAGTCGGTGCAGGCGCCTCAGGAACATTTTCTTGAGTTGCGCCATTTTCCGGTTCAAGAGGTAATACTTCATCAAGTTCTACTTTCCTCCCACTTACTTCTTTCGAGAGAAACTCTTTCTCTAGAAAGGATCCATTCTTGGCAACAAAGATCTTGCCTTCGGATCTGAGGTAGAAGATATACCCAATAGTTTCTTTAGGGTATCCTATGAAGACGCATTTTTCCGATTTGGGTTCGAGCTTTTCAGGTTGAAGTTTCCTGACATAAGCATCGCATCCCCAAACTTTTAGAAACGACAGCTTAGGTTTCTTCCCAAACCATAATTCAAACGGTGTCGTCTCAACGGATTTCGACGGTGCCCTATTTAAAGTGAATGCGGCAGTCTCTAAAGCATAGCCCCAAAAAGATAGTGGTAAATCGGCAAGAGACATCATAGATCGCACCATATCTAATAGAGTGCGATTACGACGTTCGGACACACCATTACGCTGAGGTGTTCCAGGCGGCGTGAGTTGTGAAACTATTCCACATTTTCTTAAGTGTGTACCAAACTCGTGACTCAAGTATTCTCCTCCACGATCTGATCGTAGAAACTTGATTTTCCTGTCACGTTGATTCTCAACTTCACTTTGAAATTCCTTGAACTTTTCAAAGGTCTCAGACTTGTGTTTCATCAAGTAGACATACCCATATCTACTCAAGTCATTAGTAAGGGTGAGAACATAACGATAGCCACCGCGAGCCTCAACACTCATTGGACCGCACACATCAGTATGTATGGTTTCCAATAAGTTGGTTGCTCGCTCCATTGTTCCTGAGAACGGAGTCTTGGTCATTTTACCCATGAGGCATGGTTCGCACGTGTCAAATGATTCATAATCAAGAGACTCTAAAAGTCCATCAGCATGGAGCTTCTTCATGCGTTTGACACCTATGTGACCAAGGCGGCAGTGCCACAAGTATGTGGGACTATCATTATCAATCTTACATCTTTTGGTACTTACACTATGAATATGTGTAGCATTACGCTCGAGATTCATAAAGAATAAACCATTCACCATCGGAGCATGACCATAAAACATATCTCTCATATAAATAGAACAACCATTATTCTCGGATTTAAATGAGTAGCCATCTCGAATTAAACGAGATCCTGATACAATGTTCATGCTCAAACTTGGCACTAAATAACAATTATTGAGGTTCAAAACTAATCCCGTAGGTAAATGTAGAGGTAGCATGCCGACGGCGATCACATCGACCTTGGAACCATTCCCGACGCGCATCATCACCTCGTCCTTCGCCAGTCTCCGTTTATTCCGCAGCTCCTGCTGTGAGTTACAAATATGAGCAACGGCACCGGTATCAAATACCCAGGAGTTACTACGAGTACTGGTAAGGTACACATCAATTACATGTATATCAAATATACCTTTGGTGTTGCCGGCCTTCTTGTCCGCTAAGTATTTGGGGCAGTTCCGTTTCCAGTGACCCTTCCCTTTGCAATAAAAGCACTCCGTCTCAGGCTTGGGTCCATGCTTTGACTTCTTCCCGGCAGCTTGCTTGTCGGGCGCGGCAACTTCCTTGCCGTCCTTCTTGAAGTTCTTTTTACCCTTGCCCTTCTTGAACTTAGTGGTTTTATTGACCATCAACACTTGATGTTCCTTCTTGACTTCTACCTCTGCCGATTTCAGCATAGCAAATACTTCAGGAATGGTCTTTTCCATCCCATGCATATTGAAGTTCATCACAAAGCTCTTGTAGCTCGGTGGAAGCGACTGGAGGATTCTGTCAATGACCGCGTCATCCGGGAGATTAACTCCCAGCTGAGTCAAGCGGTTATGTAACCCAGACATAGTGAGTATGTGCTCACTGACAGAACTATTTTCCTCCATCTTACAGCTGAAGAATTTGTCGGAGACTTCATATCTCTCGACCCGGGCATGAGCTTGAAAAACCATTTTCAGCTCTTCGAACATCTCACATGCTCCATGTCTCTCAAAACGCTTTTGGAGCCCCGGCTCTAAGCTGTAAAGCATGCCACACTGAACAAGGGAGTAGTCATCGGTACGTGCCTGCCAAGCGTTCATAATGTCTTGTTCTGCAGGGAGAACAGGTGCATCACCTAGCGGTGCTTGTAGGACATAATCTTTCTTGGCAGCTATGAGGATGATCCTCAGGTTCCGGACCCAGTCCGTGTAGTTGCTGCCATCGTCTTTCAGCTTGGTTTTCTCTAGGAACGCGTTGAAGTTGAGGACTACGTTGGCCATTTGATCTACAAGAAATATTGTAAATATTTTAGACTAAGTTCATGATAATTAAGTTCATCTAATCAAATTATAATGAACTCCCACTTAGATAGACATCCCTCTTCTAGTCATCTAAGTATAACATGATCCGAGTTGGCTAGGCCGTGTCCGATCATCACGTGAGACGGACTAGTCAACGTCGGTGAACATCTTCATGTTGATCGTATCTTCTATACGACTCATGCTCGACCTTTCGGTCTTCTGTGTTCCGAGGCCACGTCTATGCACATGCTAGGCTCGTCAAGTCAGCCTATGTGTATTGCGTGTGTAAATCTGTCTTACACCCGTTGTATGTGAACGTAAGGATCTATCACACCCGATCATCACGTGGTGCTTCGAAACGACGAACTTTAGCAACGGTGCACAGTTAGGGGGAACACTTTCTTGAAATTATTATGAGGGATCATCTTATTTACTATCGTCGTTCTAAGCAAACAAGATGCAAAACATGATAAACATCACATGCAATCAAATAATAATAGTGACATGATATGGCCAATATCACATAGCTCCTTTGATCTCCATCTTGGGGCTCCATGATCATCTTGTCACCGTCATACTCATCAACATGTAAGTTGTGATTCCTTTTACAATAGCATGAACATCTCATACATCACATATAGATCATTCATCATTCATCACAATTTTGGCCATATCATATCACAAAGCACTTGCTGCAAAAACAAGTTAGACGTCCTCTAATTGTTGTTGCAAGTTTTACGTGGCTGAAGTAGGGTTCTAGCAAGAACGTTTTCTTACCTACGTGAAAGCCACAACGTGATTTGTCAACTTGTATTTACCCTTCATAAGGACCCTTTTCATCGAATCCGCTCCAACTAAAGTAGGAGAGACAGACACCCGCCAGCCACCTTATGCAACTTGTGCATGTTAGTCGGTGGAACCGGTCTCACGTGAGCGTACGTGTAAGGTTGGTCCGGGCCGCTTCATCCCACAATACCGTTGAAGCAAGATAAGACTAGTAGCGGCAAGAAATTTGACAACATCTACGCCCACAACAAATTGTGTTCTACTCGCGTAAGAAGAACTACGCATAGACCTAGCTCATGATGCCACTGTTGGGGAACGTTGCAGAAAAACAAAAATTTTCCTACGGTTTCACCAAGATCCATCTAGGAGTTCATCTAGCAACGAGTGATTAGATGCATCTACGTACTTTGTAGATCGCGAGCGGAAGCGTTCAAAGAACGTGGATGAGGGTGTCATACTCGACGTGATTCGAATCACCGAAGATCCTAGCACCGAACGGACGGCACCTCCGCGTTCAACACACGTACGGAACAGCCACGTCTCCTTCTTCTTGATCCAGCAAGGGGGAAGGAGAGGTTGAGGGAGATGGCACCAGCAGCTGCACGACGGCGTGGTGATGATGGAGGTCCAGTACTCCGTCAGGGCTTCGCCAAGCGCTATGGAGGAGGTGTTGGAGAGGGAGAAGGAGGCAACCAAAGGCGTGTTCTGAAAGCCCTCCTTCCCCCACTATATATAGGAGGGCCAAAGGGGGGGGCGCCGGCCCTAGGAGATCCAATCTCCTAGGGGGTGCGGCCAAGGGGGAGGAATCCCTCCTCCCCAAGGCACCTAGGAGGTGCCTTCCCCTCCTAGGACTCTTCCTCCTTGAAACCCTAGGCGCATGGGCCTCTTGGGGCTGGTGCCCTTGGCCCATGTAGGCCAAGGCGCACCCCCTACAGCCCATGTGGCCCCCCGGGACAGGTGGCCCCACCCGGTGGGCCCCCGGGACCCTTCTGGTGGTCCCGGTACAATACCGATAACCCTGAAACTTGTCCCGATGGCCGAAATAGTACTTCCTATATATAATTCTTTACCTCCGGACTATTCCGGAACTCCTCGTGACGTCCGGGATCTCATATGGGACTCCGAACAACATTCGGGTTACTGCATATACATATCCCTACAACCCTAGCATCAGCGAACCTTAAGTGTGTAGACCCTACGGGTTCGGGAGACATGTAGACATGACCGAGATCGCTCTCTGGTCAATAACCAACAGCGGGATCTGGATACCCATGTTGGCTCCCACATGCTCCTCGATGATCTCATCGGATGAACCACTATGTCGAGGATTCAAACAACCCCGTATACAATTCCCTTTGTCAATCGGTATGTTACTTGCTCGAGATCCGATCGTCGGTATCCCAATACCTCGTTCAATCTCGTTACCAGCAAGTCACTTTACTCGTACCGTAATGCATGATCCCGTGACCAAACACTTGGTCACTTTGAGCTCATTATGATGATGCATTACTGAGTGGGCCCAGTGATACCTCTCCGCCATACGGAGTGACAAATCCCCGTCTTGATCCATGTCAACCCAACAGACACTTTCGGAGATACCCGTAGTATACCTTTATAGTCACCCAGTTACGTTGTGACGTTTGGCACACCCAAAGCACTCCTACGGTATCCGGGAGTTACACGATCTCATGGTCTCAGGAAAAGATACTTGACATTGGAAAACTCTAGCAAACGAACTATACGATCTTGTGCTATGTTTAGGATTGGGTCTTGTCCATCACATCATTCTCCTAATGATGTGATCTCGTTATCAATGACATCCAATGTCCATAGTCAGGAAACCATGACTATCTGTTGATCAACGAGCTAGTCAACTAGAGGCTTACTAGGGACATGTTGGTGTCTATTATTCACACGTGTATTACGATTTCCGGATAATACAGTTATAGCATGAATAAAGACAATTATCATGAACAAAGAAATATAATAATAATACTTTTATTATTGCCTCTAGGGCATGTTTCCAACACCGCCGTCGACAGAGAGTCGAGCGGCGTAGCGAAAGGGACGAGAGCGGCGCGTGGGGGAAGGAATGACCGAGGGTTTCCCCCTCGACTGCTTCGGGCACTGGTTTTGTTCCAGCGAAGCTCCCGGGCCGCCGTCCGATCTGATGGACAGCCAGGATGGGCTGGCGCGGTTAACCCTAGCTCTCCCAGTGCTTCGAGGGCCTCGGGCCGAAACGGCCAGGCCGCAAGCCGGCTGAAGCGCGGTTGGGCTGGCTTTCAGCCCAAAGAGCGCGGATGGTTCTTTTTGTTTATCTGTTTTCTGTCCGGATTTTGGGTAGATTGCAAATAGTTTTTCTATGCATTTTTTCCCAATGAAAATTTTGTTTTACAAAATAGAAAATTAAACAAAAAAAGTTCTGAAAATGAAAATAGAAAATTTTCAGAAAAAGAAATGTTCATGGATTTTTACAAAGAAAATAATAAAGTTCATGAATGATCAAAGAAAAGTTTCTGTAAAGAATAAAAAGTTCATGAATTTTTATTCATGTTTTTCCGCTGCGTAAATAATTGATAGTGCTCTTTTATAAAGAAAATAAAAGTTTAGATAGAATTATGTTTTTAAGAGCATGTTAAAGTGATTATTAGAATGAATATGATTATGTTATTTTTATAATCAACGTTATTAATAACATGATCATGTTTTATTATTGAAATTTAAAGTTGCTCTTTTAAAAGTGAATAGAACTAAAGTAAAAGATTAAATTGTTGCTTCTCTAATGCATTTTTGAGCGAACCTGTTAAAATTGCTTAGAGAGTAAAAGAGCACAGGATTGTTTTTGAATAGAATATTGTAAAGTTTCTACTTCAAAGTAAAAGTTTTATTCTTCAATTAAATTGGAACCAACAGGAAAATTTAATTGGAAGAAATGTTCTTAGCAATGTTTTTCCCATATGGGTGAAATAAGATGCAGATAGTTTCCACTATGACAAAAGGAAGATATTTGTTTTAAAGTTAAAATATTGTATTGTTATTTTCTGATGAACGTTGATGATAACAGTGATATAATTCTATGAGTTTAAATCTCTGATAAATTTTGTATCAAAGTGATCAATTTTTTGGAGAACAGATAAAGATCAAAAAAATTGCTCTTGAACTAGAGAAAGGTATATTTCTTGTTCCCGCTGCAATAAAGTTGATGATGATTATTATTTCTTAGCAAAGTTGTTTAATAGAAATACTATCATCATATTGTTTATGAGTTATATGCATTATTTTCATTTCTGCCCAACGGTGATATGGAATTAATGTAGAAGGATGATGTTTATTCTGATTATGCCACAAGAGTGATTTAGAATATAAAAGAAAGTTTCAAAAGTTTAATGTGCATTTTTTGACCAGACGAACGTAGGGTTATTTTTATGCCCATTATTGTTGATTATTGGCTAAGTTTTCTCAGACTAAAAGTTTTCCATGCTTTCATTCATGAAAGCAAATGGCCGGGTACCAGTCACCCGAAAGATGACCAAGAAAGGTCATAACGTGAGGGAGTATGTTCTCTCTAAAGAATGGCATCAAAAGAAAAGAGATAGATCATTGAGAGTCTTGGTTGATGATCTTACATGTACTCTCTATGAAGAATATTTTTCACTCAACATGATTTGAGATGAAACAAGCAACATGTGTGTTTAATTTGACCAACGTCGGATCAAGCATGTGTGTCAAAGAGCATTCGGATATATTCCTAATTTTGATGATTGAATATGCAGTCAAAAGAGCCAATTCTGGCATTTATGTTCCCTTACATGGAATTACCCACATGCCGAGAAAAGATGATTATGATAAAACCTGCATGGCGGGAAAATTATGGAAAAATACCTGCGTAACGGGTAAAGCTGACATAATATTATGTCATAAATCCTGTATGACGGGAGAAATTCTGGCAAGAGAAAGATATGATAACTCATGTGCTTTTAATGTATCCCACTCTGGGAGAAAATAATGGAGTAGCTGAAAGGCGCAACCGTACACTTATGGATATGGTGCGCAGCATGATGAGTTATTCCAACTTGCCATTGGGATTATGGATGGAGGCGCTTGAAACCGCCATTCACATTCTCAATAGAGTACCAAGCAAGTCGGTGCCCAAAACATCGTACGAGCTATGGACATGAAGGGTGCCCTCCCTACAACACTTCAGGGTGTGGGGGTGCCCTGCTGAGGCAAAAATGTTTAATCCAAACATTGCAAAGTTAGATCCCAAAACAGTGAGTTGTCACTCCATTGGCTATCCAGACAGATCAAAAGGTTTTCGTTTCTACTGCCCAGACAGATATACAAAGTTTGTAGAAACGAGACATGTAGTCTTCTTAGAGGACGAAATGATGAGGGGGAGCTTGGTAGCTCAGAAAATTGATCTTGAGGAGAAGAGGGTGCATGCACCTAATTCGATGATTCAGGAGCCATTTTTCTCACTACTAGTTGCAACGCCACCCATGACAACTATGGGGGTAGACCCGGAACCTGTCCGTCAGGAGCCGACTGAACCCGTTGTTGAGCATGAAAGGGAGGTGCAAGAGCAAATTTTAGAAGAAGTGCCATAAGTTGAGGCACAGAATGTGCCAGAAACTAAGGCCCTTAGAAGGTCTACAAGACCAAGAAAGTCAGCTATTTCTACTGACTTTAAAGTTTATAACACAGAAATGGTTCATATGGAAAAAGATCCCACCTCATATGAAGAAGCCATAAGAAGCCCTCATTCATCGATATGGATGAAGGCAATGGAAGACGAGATGAAATCGATGAGTTCCAAAGATGTTTGGGACTTAGACGAAATTCCTAAAGGAGCCAAAACAGTAGGCTGTAAATGGGTCTACAAAATTAAGTATGACTCTAAAGGGAATATGGAAAAGTATAAAGCACGACTCGTGGCAAAATGATTTACACAAAGAGAAGGGATATATTACAATGAGACATTTTCTCCTGTCTCATGTAAGGATTCTTTCAGAATCATAATGGCATTAGTTGCTCATTTTGATTTAGAGTTACATCAAATGGATGTTAAGACGTCATTTTTGAATGGTGATTTAAAAGAAAAGGTCTACATGAAACAACCTAAGGGTTTTATCATGGAAGGCAAGGAAACTATGGGGTGCCGCCTAAAGAAATCCATTTATGGATTAAAGCAAGCCTCTAGACAGTGGTATTTAAAGTTTAATCAAACGATTAAAAGTTTTGGATTTAAAGAACATATTGAGGATAACTGCATTTATGCAAAGTTTAAAATTGGGAAATGTATTTTCCTAATCTTGTATGTGGATGATATCCTGCTTGCTAGCAGTGATGTTAGTCTACTACAAGAAACAAAGAAATATTTATCCTCAAATTTTGACATAACAGATCTTGGTGAAGCATCATATGTTTTGGGCATAGAAATTCACCGAGATAGGAACAATGGAGTCTTAGGACTACCGCAGGAAGCATATTTAGAAAAGGTTCTTAAAAAGTATAATATGCATGCGAGTAAAGCCACACCTGCTCCTATAGTCAAGGGCGATAGTTTTGGGAAATTCCAATGTCCCAAGAACCAGTACGAGATCGATCAAATGAAAGCAGTATCATATGCTTCGGCAGTTGGCAGCTTACAGTATGCACAAGTGTGCACTCGGCCTGACTTTGCTTTTATCACCGGGGTACTCGGTAGATATCAAGAGAATCCAGGCATGGAGCACTGGAAGATGGTAAATAAAGCATTGTGTTATGTGCAAGGCACGAAGGACTACATGCTAATATACAGGAGAAGTGATTCCCTAGAGATAAAAGGGTATTCAGACGCAGATTTTGCGGGGGACAGAGATGATAGAAAATCCACGTCAGGATACGTCTTCACTCTCGCTGGGGGAGCTATTTCATGGAAAAGCTCCAAACAGTCGATAGTTTCATCATCCACGATGTATGCAGAATTCATAGAATGCTTCGAAGCCATGGGGCAGGCGATATGGCTAAAGAAATTTATACCCGACTTCAAAGTGGTATACTGTATTCACAAACCACTAAAGATGTATTGCGACAACCAGCCCACGGTATTCTATGCTCACAACAACAAGTCGAGTAGTGCTGCCAAAACAATAGAGATAAGGTATTATGTTGTGAAAGATAAAATCCAGGATCAAACTATAAGTCTCGAGCATATAAGGACAAAAGATATGCTTGCGGATCCGCTAATGAAAGGCTTACCACCCAATGTGTTCAAGGAACACTTAGCCGGCATGGGTTTAAGGGAAAGCCTTATGATTCTTGGATAGGCCCAAAATGAACAGAGTTTGTTTCTGAACAAAACGTATGTTGTAGCTGTATGATTCTATCGGCATTTAAGCTGTGACGATGAAACATGCTCTATGTACCAATATGTGATGAAACAAATAAACTAGAAAGTATAAGGTTAAAAGTAAAAGTTGAGATCAAGGGGGAGAATGTTAGGTTGATCTCTCCGGTGTGGGCCCAACGGCCCACCGGACCCCTGATCCACGCCCTGATCGGGGGCGCCCAACCGCAATATGGTTGACGGGCCCCTGTCACGCGGCGCTACATAAAGAGGTGGGGCCCGGTGGCACGCAGTACGAGGTTCACCGTGTTGCCAGGCTCCCCATTGAAAACCCCGACCCGATCTAGGTCTAGCGCTGACAGTGACGGGAAGCTCCGCCGCCGCCACTGCCCACACATCACCGCCACCACCACTTCACCCACTCTCTGCCATCGCCGTTCGCCACAGCACCACGATGGCCTCCGGCTCGAATTGATAAACTGCTGGAGAAGGTAGTTTTGCGGGATATCATCTAGCCTACCCCGATCCAAAGATTCTAACAAGGTCCATACAAGATGGTGGGGATGGATTATGGTTCCCCATCAAAAAAGAGGAAGATAAAATGGCCCCCTTACACTGGACAGTCTATCTCATTGGCGACATCTTGCTTGATTGCCTCTCGTATACAACATCACGACGCTCCTCCCTTTGCCTCCTATTTCTCGCCCCTTGTTATTTTACAATTCTATGTTCCCTTCATCTCATCCTCCTCGCATCACTCCTACTCAATGAAATCTCACCATCCTCCTCCATAGTGCCTTCTCCTTCGTTCCTACTCCCTCATGCACTCTGTGATGGTGGTCATGGTGTTTGCTGCCATGACTTCATGATAGAGCCTTGAGTTGGAGCTTGAGATTTGAGTCCTCCATAGTACCGAGCCCGAGGAATATGATGGGTCCATGGATAATGAGTTCGGGCTCACTATATTCAGAGTGAGCCAAGTTGGTCATATGCAAGCCTGGGGGGCGAGGTCGGTGCTCAAAACCAAAAGGTTTGTTGCAATGTTAGAAATTTTAGGACCTTGATGTTACGAGGTTGTTGGGACATGACAGGAGCTAAATATGTTTTGTTGCACACCAAAAGGGTCACATATTGCAATGATTCTGGATGTCTATTCTAAATTTAAATTCATGTTGCAATTGTGTGTTTCGTTGTAGTTTATGTTTTTTTCATGTTGTCGCTTTGTTTTTAAAATTCCGCATCTGTTGAAAAAAGATTGTTGCGACAAAAGGGTATTCTATTTCAAAACAAAATGTTGCAACCAAAAGTGTATTCTTTATATACAAAGAATTTATTGTGCATGAACATGTTTGCAATGTTGACCTTAAGTCAAGTCCGAAAATATGGAATGGTTTTGCGGGGGACAGAGATGATAGAAAATCCACGTCAGGATACGTCTTCACTCTCGCTGGGGGAGCTATTTCATGGAAAAGCTCCAAACAGTCGATAGTTGCATCATCCATGATGTATGTGTTGGGGAACGTAGCAGAATTTTAAAATTTTCTACGCATCACCAAGATCAATCTATGGAGTCATCTAGCAACGAGAGAGAGGAGTGCATCTACATACCCTTGTAGATCGCGAGCGGAAGCGTTCAAGAGAACGGGGTTGATAGAGTCGTACTCGTCGTGATCCAAATCACCGATGACCGAGCGCCGAACGGGCGGCACCTCCGTGTTCAACACACGTACAGCCCGGTGACGTCTCCTACGCCTTGATCCAGCAAGGGGAGAAGGAGAGGTTGGGGAAGACTCCATCCAGCAGCAGCACGACGGCGTGGTGGTGGTGGAGGAGCGTGGTACTCCAGCAGGGCTTCGCCAAGCACCACAAGAGACGAGGAGGGAGAGGGGTAGGGCTGCGCCAAGAAGGAGATTGAATCGTGTCTATGGCATCCCAAAACCTCAAGTATATATAGGGTGAGGGGAGGGGCTGCGCCCCCACCTAGGTTTCCACCCCTAGGGGTGGCGGCCAGCCCTAGATCCCATCTAGGGGGGCGGCCAAGGGGGGAGAGAGGGGGGCGCACCACTAGGTGGGCCTTAGGCCCATCTGAGCCTAGGGTTTGCCCCCTTCCACTCTCCCTTGCGCCTTGGGCCTTGGTGGGGGGCGCACCAGCCCACCTGGGGCTGGTCCCCTCCCACACTTAGCCCATGAAGCCCTCCGGGGCTGGTGGCCCCACTTGGTGGACCACCGGGACCCTCCCGGTGGTCCCGGTACATTACCGATAAACCCGAAACTTTTCCGGTGACCAAAACAGGACTTCCCATATATAAATCTTTACCTCCGGACCATTCTGGAACTCCTCGTGACGTCCGGGATCTCATCCGGGACTCCGAACAACATTCGGTAACCACGTATATCTATTCCCTATAACCCTAGCGTCATCGAACCTTAAGTGTGTAGACCCTACGGGTTCGGGAAACATGCAGACATGACCGAGACACCTCTCCGGTCAATAACCAATAGCGGGATCTGGATACCCATGTTGGCTCCCACATGCTCCACGATGATCTCATCGGATGAACCACGATGTCAAGGACTTAATCAATCCCGTATACAATTCCCTTTGTCTAGCGGTACGATACTTTCCTGAGATTCGATCGTCGGTATCCCGATACCTTGTTCAATCTCGTTACCGGCAAGTCTCTTTACTCGTTCCGTAACACATCATCCCATGATCAACTCCTTTATCACATTGTGCACATTATGATGATGTCCTATCGAGTGGGCCCAGAGATACCTCTCCATTTACACGGAGTGACAAATCCCAGTCTCGATTCGTGCCAACCCAACAGACACTTTCGAAGATACCTATAGTGTACCTTTATAGCCACCCAGTTACGTTGTGACGTTTGGCACACCCAAAGCACTCGTACGGTATCCAGGAATTGCACAATCTCATGGTCTAAGGAAATGATACTTGACATTAGAAAAGTTTTAGCATACGAACTACATGATCTTGTGCTAGGCTTAGGATTGGGTCTTGTCCATCACATCATTCTCCTAATGATGTGATCCCGTTATCAACGACATCCAATGTCCATGGTCAGGAAACCGTAACCATCTATTGATCAACGAGCTAGTCAACTAGAGGCTTACTAGGGACATGGTGTTGTCTATGTATCCACACATGTATCTGAGTTTCCTATCAATACAATTCTAGCATGGATAATAAACGATTATCATGAACAAGGAAATATAATAATAACTAATTTATTATTGCCTCTAGGGCATATTTCCAACAGTCTCCCACTTGCACTAGAGTCAATAATCCAGTTCACATCGATATGTGATTAACACTCAAGGTCACATCCCCATGTGACTAACACCCAAAGAGTTATGGGTTTGATCATGTTATGCTTGTGAGAGAGGTTTCAGTCAACGGGTCTGCAACATTCAGATCCGTATGTACTTCGCAAATTTCTATGTCATCTTGTAGATGCAACTACTACGCTACATTTGGAGCCATTTCAAATAACTGTTCTACTTGGAGCTATTCTAAATTGTTGCTCCATTATACGTATCCCGTATCTCTACTCAGAGCTATCCGGATAGGTGTTAAGCTTGCATCGACGTAACTCTTTACGTCGAACTCTTTATCACCTCCATAACCGAGAAACATTTCCTTATTCCTCTAAGGATAATTTTGACCGCTATCTGGTGATCTACTCCTAGATCACCTTTGTACCCTCTTGCCAGACATGTGGCAAGGCACACATCAGGTGCGGTACTCAGCATGGCATACCGTATAGAGCCTATGACAAAAGCATAGGGGACGACCTTCGTCCTTCCTCTTTCTTCTGTCGTGGTCGAGCTTTAAGTCTTAACTTCATACCTTACAACTCAGGCAGGAACTCCTTCTTTGACTGATCCATCTTGAACACCTTCAAGATCATGTCAAGGTATGTGCTCATTTGAAAGTACCATTAAGCGTTTTGATCTATCCTTATAGATCTTGATGCTCAATGTTCAAGTAGCTTAATCCAGGCTTTCCATTGAAAAACACTTTCCAAATAACCCTATATGCTTTCCAGAAATTCTACGTCATTTCTGATCAACAATATGTCAACAACATATATTCATCAGAAATTCTATAGTGCTCCCACTCACTTCTTTGGAAATACAAGTTTCTCATAAACTTTGTATACACCCAAAATCTTTGATCATCTTATCAAAGCATACATTCCAACTCCGAGATGCTTACTCCAGTCCTTAGAAGGATTGCTGGAGCTTTGCATACTTATTAGCATCTTTCAGGATTGACAAAACCTTCCGGTTGTATCACATACAACCTTTCTTCAAGAAAATCGTCGAGGAAACAATGTTTTGACATCCTATCTGCAAGATTTCATAAATAATGCAGTAATCGCTAATATAATTCCAACAGACTCTTAGCATCGCTACGAGTGAGAAAGTCTCATCGTAGTCAACTCCTTGAACTTGTCGGAAAACATCTTAACGACAAGTCGAGCTTTCTTAATGGTGATACTTACCATCATTGTCCGTCTTCCTTTTAAAATCCATATGTACCTAACAGCCTTACGACCATCAAGTAGTTCTTCCAAAGTCTACACTTTGTTTTCATATATGGATCCTCTCTCGGATTATATGGCCTCGAGCCATTTTGGAATCCAGGCCCACCATCGCTTCTCCATAGCTCGTAGGTTCATTGTTGTCTAGCAACATGACTTCCAAGACAGGATTACGTACCACTCTGAAGTAGTACGCATCCTTGTCATCCCACGAGGTTTGGTAGTGACTTGATCTGAAGTTTCATGATCACTATCATAAGCTTCCACTTCAATTGGTGTAGGTGCCACAGGAACAACTCCATGTGCCCTGCCACACACTAGTTGAAGAGACGGTTCAATAACCTCATCAAGTCTCCACCATCCTCCCACTCAATTCTTTCGAGAGAAACTTTTCCTCGAGAAAAGACCCGATTCCAGAAACAATCCCTTATTGCTTTCGGATCTGAGACAGGAGGTATACCCAACTGTTTTGGGTGTCCTATGAAGATGCATTTATCCGCTTTGGGTTCGAGCTTATCAGCCTGAAACTTTTCACATAAGCGTCGCAGCCCCAAACTTTTAAGAAACGACAACTCAGGTTTCTCCAAACCATAATTCAAACGGTTTCGTCTCAACGGAATTACATGGTGCCCTATCAAAGTGAGTGCGGTTGTCTCTAATGCCTAACCCATGAACAATAGTGGTAATTCGATAAGAGACATCATGGTACGCACCATATCCAATAGGGTGCAACTATGATGTTCGGACACACCATCACATTATGGTGTTCCAGGCGGTATTAGTTGTGAAACAATTTCCAAAGTGTCTTAATTGTGTGCCAAACTCGTAACTCAGATATTCATTTCTATGATCATATCATAGACATTTTATCCTCTTGTCACGAAGATCTTCAACTTCACTCTGAAATTACTTGAACCATTCAATAATTCAGACTTGTGTTTCATCAAGTAAATATACTCAACATCTACTCAAATCATCTGTGAAGTAAGAACATAACGATATCCACTACACGCCTCAGCACTCATTGGACTGCACACATCAAAATGTATTACTTCCAACAAGTTGCTTTCTAGTTCCATTTTACTGAAAACGAGGCTTTCAGTCATCTTGCCCATGTGGTATGATTTGCATGTCTAAAGTGATTCAAAATCAAGTGAGTCCAAACGGTCCATTTGCATGGAGTTTCTTCATGCATATACACCAATAGACATGGTTCGCATGTATCAAACTTTTCAAAACGAGTGAGCCCAAAGGTCCATCAACATGGATCTTCTTCATGCGTTTTATACCGATATGACTTACGTGGCAGTGCCACAAGTAGGTGGTACTATCATTACTATCTTATATCTTTTGGCATGAACATGTGTATCACTACAATCGAGATTCAATAAACCATTCATTTTAGGTGCAAGACCATTGAAGGTATTATTCAAATAAACAGAGTAACCATTATTCTCCTTAAATGAATAACCGTATTGTGACAGACATAATCCAATCAAGTCTATGCTCAACGCAAACACCAATCTCGATGGTAGAGGGAGCGTGCGATGCTTGATCACATCAAGCTTGGGAAAAACTTCCAACACATATCGCCAGCTCACCTTTAGCTAGTCTCCGTTTACTCCGCAGCTTTTTATTTCGAGTTTACTAACATTTAGCAACCGAACCGGTATCTAATACCCTGGTGCTACTAGGAGTACTAGTAAAGTACACATTATAATGCATATCCAATATACTTCTGTCAACCTTGCCAGCCTTCTCATCTACCAAGTATCTAGGGTGGTTCTGCTTCAGTGACTGTTCCCCTTATTACAGAAGCACTTAGTCTCGGGCTTGGGTTCAACTTTGGGTTTCTTCACTAGAACAGCAACTGATTTGTTGTTCCATGAAGTATCCCTTTCTTTCCCTTGCCCTTCTTGAAACTAGTGGTTTTACTAACCATCAACGATTGATGCTCCCTTTGATTTCTACTTTCGCGGTGTCAAACATCACGAATATCTCAAGGGTCATCATATATGTCCCTGATATATTATAGTTCATCACGAAGCTCTAGCAGCTTGGTGGTAATGACTTCGGAGAAACATCACTATCTCATCTGGAAGATCAACTCCCACTCGATTCAAATGATTGTTGTACTCAAACAATTTGAGCACAAGCTCAACAATTGAGCTTTTTCTCCCTTAGTTTGCAGGCTAAGAAAATCGTTAGAGGTCTTATACCTCTTGACGTGGGCACGAGCCTGAAATCCCAATTTCAGCCCTCGAAACATCTCATATGTTCTGCGATGTTTCAAAAAACGTCTTTGGTGCCTCAATTCTAAACCATTTAGCATTACGCACTGAACTATCATGTAGTCATCAAAACGTGTATGTCAGATGTTCGCAACATCCACAGACGACGTTCGAGGTTCAGCACACTGAGTGGTGCATTAAGGACATAAGCCTTCTATGAAGCAATGAGGACAATCCTCAGTTTACGGACCTAGTCCGCATAATTGCTACTATCATCTTTCAACTAAATTTTCTCTAGGAACATATCTAAACAGTAGAACTGAAGCACGAGCTACGACATAATTTGCGAAGACCTTTTGACTATGTTTAGGATAATTAAGTTCATCTTATGAACTCCCACTCAGATAGACATCCCTCTAGTCATCTAAGTGATTACATGATCCGAGTCAACTAAGCCGTGTCCGATCATCACGTGAGACGGACTAGTCATCATCGGTGAACATCTTCATGTTGATCGTATCTACCATATGACTCATGCTCGACCTTTCGTTCTCTTGTATTCCGAGGCCATGTCTGTACATGCTAGGCTCAACCTAAGTGTGTCGCATGTGTTCCGAGGCCATGTCTGTACATGCTACGCTCGTCAACACCCGTTGTATTTGAACGTAAGAATCTATCACACCCGATCATCACGTGGTGCTTCGAAATGACGAACTTTCGCAACGGTGCACAGTTAGGGAGAACACTTCTCTTGAAATTTTAGTGAGGGATCATCTTATTTAAGCTACCGTCGTTCTAAGCAAATAAGATGTATAAACATGATAAACATCACATGCAATCAAATAGTGACATGATATGGCCAATATCATATTGCTCCTTTGAATCTCCATCTTCGGGGCTCCATGATCATCATCGTCACCGGCATGACACCATGATCTCCATCATCATGATCTCCATCATTGTGTCTCCATGAAGTTGTCTCGCCAACTTATTACTTCTACTACTATGGCTACCGGTTAGCAATAAAGTAAAGTAATTACATGGCGTTGTTCAATGACACGCAGGTCATACAGTAAATAAAGACAACTCCTATGGCTCCTGCCGGTTGTCATACTCATCGACATGCAAGTCGTGATTCCTATTACAAGAACATGATCAATCTCATACATCACATATCATTCATCACATTCTTCTTGGCCATATCACATCACATAGCATACCCTGCAAAAACAAGTTAGACGTCCTCTAATTGTTGTTTGCATGTTTTACGTGGCTGCTATCGGTTTCTAGCAAGAACGTTTCTTACCTACGCAAAAACCACAACGTGATATGCCAATTGCTATTTACCCTTCATAAGGACCCTTTTCATCGAATCCGATCCGACTAAAGTGGGAGAGACAGATACCCGCCAGCCACCTTATGCAACTAGTGCATGTCAGTCGGTGGAACCGGTCTCACGTAAGCGTACGTGTAAGGTTGGTCCGGGCCGCTTCATCCCACGATGCCGCCGAATCAAGATAAGACTAGTAACGGCAAGATAATTGACAATATCGATGCCCACAACTACTTTGTGTTCTACTCGTGCATAGTAACTACGCATAGACCTAGCTCATGATGCCACTGTTGGGGAACATAGCAGAATTTTAAAATTTTCTACGCATCACCAAGATCAATCTATGGAGTCATCTAGCAACGAGAGAGAGGAGTGCATCTACATACCCTTGTAGATCGCGAGCGGAAGCGTTCAAGAGAACGGGGTTGATGGAGTCGTACTCGTCGTGATCCAAATCACCGATGACCGAGCGTCGAACGGACGGCACCTCCGTGTTCAACACACGTACAGCCCGGTGACGTCTCCTACGCCTTGATCAAGCAAGGGGAGAAGGAGAGGTTGGGGAAGACTCCATCCAGCAGCAGCACGACGGCGTGGTGGTGGTGGAGGAGCGTGGTACTCCAGCAGGGCTTCGCCAAGCACCACAAGAGACGAGGAGGGAGAGGGGTAGGGCTGCGCCAAGAAGGAGATTGAATCGTGTCTATGGCAGCCCAAAACCTCAAGTATATATAGGGGGAGGGGAGGGGTTGCGCCCCCACCTAGGTTTCTGTTGGAAATATGCCCTAGAGGCAATAATAAAATGATTATTATATTTCATTGTTCATGATAATTGTCTATTATTCATGCTTTAATTGTATTATTCGGAAATCGTAATACATGTGTGAATACATAGACCATAATGTGTCCCTAGTGAGCCTCTAGTTGACTAGCTCGTTAATCAACTGATAGTCATGGTTTCCTGGCTATGGACATGGGGATGTCATTGATAACGGGATCACATCATTAGGAGAATGATGTGATGGACAAGACCCAATCCTAAACATAGCACAAGATCGTATAGTTCGTTTGCTAGAGTTTTTCCAATGTCAAGTATCTTTTCCTTAGACCATGAGATCGTGTAACTCCTGGATACCGTAGGAGTGCTCTGGGTGTACCAAACGTCAAAACGTAACTGGGTGACTATAAAGGTATACTACGGGTATCTCCGAAAGTGTCTGTTGGGTTGACACGGATCAAGACTGGGATTTGTCACTCCGTATGACGGAGAGGTATCTCTGGGCCCACTCGGTAATGCATCATCATAATGAGCTCAAAGTGACCAAGTGTCTGGTCACGGGATCATGCATTATGGTACGAGTAAAGTGACTTGCCAGTAACGAGATTGAACGAGGTATTGGGATACCGACGATCAAATCTCGGGCAAGTAATGTACCGATTGACAAAGAGAATTGTATACGGGGTTGCTTGAATCCTCGACATCGTGGTTCATCCGATGAGATCATCGAGGAGCATGTGGGATCCAACATGGGTATCCAGATCCCGCTGTTGGTTATTGACCGGAGAGCCGTCTCGGTCATGTCTACATGTCTCCCGAACCCGTAGGGTCTACACACTTAAGGTTCGGTGACGCTAGGGTTGTAGAGATATGAATATGCAGTAACCCGAAAGTTGTTCAGAGTCTCGGATGAGATCCTGGACGTCACGAGGAGTTCCGGAATGGTCCGGAGGTGAAGAATTATATATAGGATGTGCAGTTTCGGCCATCGGGAGAGTTTCGGGGTCACCGGTATTGTACCGGGACCACCGGAAGGGTCCCGGGGGTCCACCGGGAGGGGCCACCCATCCCGGAGGGCCCCATGGGCCAAAGTGGGGAGTGGAACCAGCCCATAGTGGGCTGGTGCACCCCCCTAGGCCCACCCCATGCGCCTAGGGTTGGGAACCCTAGGGTGGGGGGCGCCCCACCTGGCTTGGGGGGCACTCCACCCCTTGGCCGCCGCCCCCCTAGGAGTTCCCATCTCCTAGGGCCGGCGCACCCCCTAGGGGGCCTATATAAAGGGGGGAGGGAGGGGCAACCGGACCCTTGAGTCTTGGCGCCTGCCTCTCCCCTGCTACACCTCTCCCTCTCGCAGTATAACGGCGAAGCCCTGCTGCGGTGACGCCCTGCATCCACCACCACGCCGTCGTGCTGCTGGATCTTCATCAAGCTCTCCTCCCCCCTTTCTGGATCAAGAAGGAGGAGACGTCACGTTGACCGTACATGTGTTGAACACGGAGGTGCCGTCCGTTCGGCGCTAGGATCTCCGGTGATTTGGATCACGTCGAGTACGACTTCCTCATCCCCGTCCTTGAACGCTTCCGCGCGTGATATACAAAGGTATGTAGATGCAATCTGATCACTCGTTGCTAGATGAACTCATAGATGGATCTTGGTGAAACCGTAGGAAAATTTTTGTTTTCTGCAACGTTCCCCAACAGTGGCATCATGAGCTAGGTCTATGCGTAGTTCTCCTTGCACGGGTAGAACACAATTTGTTGTGGGCGTAGATGTTGTCAACTCTCTTGCCGCTACTAGTCTTATCTTGCTTCAGCGGTATTGTGGGATGAAGCGGCCCGGACCGACCTTACACGTACGCTTACGTGAGACTGGTTCCACCGACTGACATGCACTAGTTGCATAAGGTGGCTAGCGGGTGTCTGTCTCTCCCACTTTAGTTGGAGCGGATTCGATGAAAAGGGTCCTTATGAAGGGTAAATAGAAGTTGACAAATCACGTTGTGGCTATTACGTAGGTAAGAAAACGTTCTTGCTAGAACCCTTTTGCAGCCACGTAAAACTTGCAACAACAATTAGAGGACGTCTAACTTGTTTTTGCAGCAAGTGCTTTGTGATGTGATATGGCCAAAGTTGTGATGAATGATGAATGATATATATGTGATGTATGAGATCATGTTCTTGTAATAGGAATCATGACTTGCATGTCGATGAGTATGACAACCGGCAGGAACCATAGGAGTTGTCTCTATTTTTTGTATGACCTGCGTGTCATTGAGAAATGCCATGTAAATTACTTTACTTTATTGCTAAACATGTTAGCCTTAGTAGTAGAAGCAATAGTTGGCGAGCAACTTCATGGAGACACGATGATGGAGATCATGATGATGGAGATCATGGTGTCATGCTGGTGACAAGATGATCATGGAGCCCCAAGATGGAGATCAAAGGAGCTATGTGATATTGGCCATATCATGTCACTATTATTATTTGATTGCATGTGATGTTTATCATGTTTTTGCATCTTGTTTACTTAGAAGAGCGGTAGTAAATAAGATGATCCCTCATAATAATTTCAAGAAAGTGTTCCCCCTAATTGTGCACCGTTGCGACAGTTCGTTGTTTCGAAGCACCACATGATGATCGGGTGTGATAGATTCCAACGTTCACATACAACGGGTGTAAGACAGATTTACACATGCAAACACTTAGGTTGACTTGACGAGCCTAGCATGTACAGACATGGCCTCGGAACACAGAAGACCGAAAGGTCGAGCATGAGTCGTATAGAAGATACGATCAATATGAAGATGTTCACCGATGTTGACTAGTCCGTCTCACGTGATGATCGGACACGGCCTAGTTAACTCGGATCATGTTATACTTAGATGACTGGAGGGATGTCTATCTAAGTGGGAGTTCATTATATAATTTGATTAGATGAACTTAATTATCATGAACTTAGTCTAAAATCTTTACAATATGTCTTGTAGATCAAATGGCCAACGTTGTCCTCAACTTCAACGCGTTCCTAGAGAAAACCAAGCTGAAAGACGATGGCAACAACTATACGGACTGGGTCCGGAACCTGAGGATCATCCTCATAGCTGCCAAGAAAGATTATGTCCTACTAGCACCGCTAGGTGACGCACCCGTCCCACAGAACCAAGACGTTATGAATGCTTGGCAGACACGTGCTGATGATTACTCCCTCGTTCAGTGCAGCATGCTTTACAGCTTAGAACCGGGGCTCCAAAAGCGTTTTGAGCGACACGGAGCATATGAGATGTTCGAAGAGCTGAAAATGGTTTTCCAAGCTCATGCCCGGGTCGAGAGATATGAAGTCTCCGACAAGTTCTTCAGCTGTAAGATGGAGGAAAATAGTTCTGTCAGTGAGCACATACTCACAATGTCTGGGTTACATAACCGCTTGACTCAGCTGGGAGTTAATCTCCCGGATGACGCGGTCATTGACAGAATCCTCCAGTCGCTTCCACCAAGCTACAAGAGCTTTGTGATGAACTTCAATATGCAGGGGATGGAAAAGACCATTCCTGAAGTATTTGCAATGCTGAAATCAGCAGAGGTAGAAGTCAAAAAGGACCATCAAGTGTTGATGGTGAATAAAACCACTAAGTTCAAGAAAGGCAAGGGTAAGAAGAACTTCAAGAAGGACGGCAAGGGAGTTGCCGCGCCCGGTAAGCAAGCTGCCGGAAAGAAGCCAAAGAATGGACCCAAGCCCGAGACTGAGTGTTTTTATTGCAAGGGAAGTGGTCACTGGAAGCGGAACTGCCCCAAATACTTAGCGGACAAGAAGGCCGGCAAAACGAAAGGTATATGTGATATACATGTAATTGATGTGTACCTTACCAGTACTCGTACTAGCTCCTGGGTATTTGATACCGGTGCAGTTGCTCACATTTGTAACTCAAAGCAGGAGCTGCGGAATAAACGGAGACTGGCGAAGGACAAGGTGACGATGCGCGTCGGGAATGGTTCCAAGGTCGATGTGATCGCCGTCGGCACGCTACCTCTACATTTACCCACGGGATTAGTTTTAAACCTCAATAATTGTTATTTAGTACCAGCTTTGAGCATGAACATTGTATCAGGATCTCGTTTAATTCGAGATGGCTACTCATTTAAATCCGAGAATAATGGTTGTTCTATTTATATGAGAGATATGTTTTATGGTCATGCTCCTATGGTGAATGGTTTATTCTTAATGAATCTCGAGCGTAATGCTACACATATTCATGGTGTGAATACCAAAAGATGTAAGGTTGATAATGATAGTCCCACATACTTGTGGCACTGCCGCCTTGGTCACATAGGTGTCAAACGCATGAAGAAGCTCCATGCAGATGGACTTTTAGAGTCTCTTGATTACGAATCATTTGACACGTGTGAACCATGCCTCATGGGTAAGATGACCAAGACTCCGTTCTCAGGAACAATGGAGCGAGCAACCAACCTATTGGAAATCATACATATTGATGTGTGCGGTCCAATGAGTGTGGAGGCTCGTGGTGGCTATCGTTATGTTCTCACCCTCACTGATGACTTGAGTAGATATGGGTATATCTACTTAATGAAACACAAGTCTGAAACCTTTGAAAAGTTCAAGAAATTTCAGAGTGAGGTTGAGAATCAACGTGACAGAAAAATCAAGTTCTTGCGATCAGATCGTGGAGGAGAATACTTGAGTCACGAATTTGGTACACACTTAAGAAAATGTGGAATAGTTTCACAACTCACGCCGCCTGGAACACCTCAGCGTAATGGTGTGTCCGAACGTCGTAATCGCACTCTATTAGATATGGTGCGATCTATGATGTCTCTTACCGATTTACCGCTGTCATTTTGGGGCTATGCTTTAGAGACTGCCGCATTCACTTTAAATAGGGCTCCGTCGTAATCCATTGAGACGACACCGTATGAATTATGGTTTGGGAAGAAGCCTAAGCTGTCGTTTCTAAAAGTTTGGGGATGCGATGCTTATGTCAAGAAACTTCAACCTGAAAAGCTCGAACCCAAGTCGGAAAAATGTGTCTTCATAGGATACCCTAAAGAAACTATTGGGTATACCTTCTACCTCAGATCCGAAGGCAAGATCTTTGTTGCCAAGAATGGATCCTTTCTAGAGAAGGAGTTTCTCTCGAAAGAAGTAAGTGGGAGGAAAGTAGAACTTGATGAAGTATTACCTCTTGAACCGGAAAGTGGCGCAACTCAGGAAAATGTTCCTGTGGTGCCTGCACCAATTAGAGAGGAAGTTAATGATGATGATCAAGATACTTCTGATCAAGCTCCTACTGAACTTTGAAGGTCCACAAGGACACGTTCCGCACCAGAGTGGTACGGCAACCCTGTCTTGGAAATCGTGTTGTTAGACAACGGTGAACCTTCAAACTATGAAGAAGCGATGGCGGGCCCGGATTCCGACAAATGGCTGGAAGCCATGAAATCTGAGATAGGATCCATGTATGAAAACGAAGTATGGACTTTGACTGACTTGCCCGATGATCGGCGAGCCATAGAAAATAAATGGATCTTTAAGAAGAAGACAGACGCAGATGGTAATGTGACCATCTATAAAGCTAGGCTTGTCGCTAAGGGTTATCGACAAGTTCAAGGGGTTGACTACGATGAGACATTCTCTCCCGTAGCAAAGCTGAAGTCCGTACGAATCATGTTAGCAATTGCCGCATACTATGATTATGAGATATGGCAAATGGACGTCAAAACGGCATTCCTTAACGGTTATCTTAAGGAAGAACTGTATATGATGCAGCCGGAAGGTTTTGTCGATCCTAAGAATGCTGACATGGTGTGCAAGCTCCAACGCTCGATTTATGGGCTGGTGCAAGCATCTCGGAGTTGGAACATTCGCTTTGATGAGATGATCAAAGTGTTTGGGTTTATGCAGACTTATGGAGAAGCCTGCGTTTACAAGAAAGTGAGTGGGAGCTCTGTAGCTTTTCACATATTATATGTAGATGACATACTTTTGATGGGAAATGATATAGAGCTTTTGGACAGCATTAAGGCCTACTTGAATAAGAGTTTTTCAATGAAGGACCTTGGAGAAGCTGCTTATATATTAGGCATCAAGATCTATAGATATAGATCAAGACGCCTCATAGGTCTTTCACAAAGCACATACCTTGATAAGATATTGAAGAAGTTCAATATGGATCAGTCTAAGAAGGGGTTCTTGCCTGTGTTGCAAGGTGTGAAATTGAGCTCACCTCAATGTCCGACCACGGCAGAAGATATAGAAGAGATGAGTGTCATCCCCTATGCCTCATCCATAGGTTCTATTATGTATGCCATGCTGTGTACCAGACCTGATGTAAACCTTGCCGTAAGTTTGGTAGGTAGGTACCAAAGTAATCCCGGCAAGGAACACTGGACAGCGGTCAAGAATATCCTGAAGTACCTGAAAAGGACTAAGGAAATGTTTCTCGTTTATGGAGGTGACGAAGAGCTCGTCGTAAAGGGTTACGTCGACGCTAGCTTCGACACAGATCTGGATGACTCAAAGTCACAAACCGGATACGTGTATATTTTGAATGGTGGGGCAGTAAGCTGGTGCAGTTGCAAGCAAAGCGTTGTGGCGGGATCTACATGTGAAGCGGAGTACATGGCAGCCTAGGAGGCAGCACACGAAGCAGTCTGGGTGAAGGAGTTCATTACCGACCTAGGAGTCATACCCAATGCGTCGGGCCCGATGACTCTCTTCTGTGACAACACTGGAGCTATTGCCCTTGCCAAGGAGCCCAGGTTTCACAGGAAGACCAGGCATATCAAGCGTTGCTTCAACTCCATTTGTGAAAGTGTTCAAAATGGAGACATAGAGATTTGTAAAGTACATACGAACCTGAATGTAGCAGATCCGTTGACTAAACCTCTCCCTAGAGCAAAACAAAATCAACACCAGAATTCCATGGGTGTTCGATTCATCATAATGTAACTAGATGATTGACTCTAGTGCAAGTGGGAGACTGTTGGAAATATGCCCTAGAGGCAATAATAAAATGATTATTATATTTCCTTGTTCATGATAATTGTCTATTATTCATGCTTTAATTGTATTATCCGGAAATCGTAATACATGTGTGAATACATAGACCACAATGTGTCCCTAGTGAGCCTCTAGTTGACTAGCTCGTTAATCAACTGATAGTCATGGTTTCCTGGCTATGGATATGGGGATGTCATTGATAACGGGATCACATCATTAGGAGAATGATGTGATGGACAAGACCCAATCCTAAACATAGCACAAGATCGTCTAGTTCGTTTGCTAGAGTTTTTCCAATGTCAAGTATCTTTTCCTTAGACCATGAGATCATGTAACTCCCGGATACCGTAGGAGTGCTCTGGGTGTACCAAACGTCACAACGTAACTGGGTGACTATAAAGGTATACTACGGGTATCTCCGAAAGTGTTTGTTGGGTTGACACGGATCAAGACTGGGATTTGTCACTCCCTATGACGGAGAGGTATCTCTGGGCCCACTCGGTAATGCATCATCATAATAAGCTCAAAGTGACCAAGTGTCCGGTCACGGGATCATGCATTACGGTACGAGTAAAGTGACTTGCTGGTAACGAGATTGAACGAGGTATTGGGATACCGACGATCGAATCTCGGGCAAGTAACGTACCGATTGACAAAGGGAATTGTATACGGGGTTGCTTGAATCCTCGACATCGTGGTTCATCCGATGAGATCATTGAGGAGCATGTGGGAGCCAACATGGGTATCCAGATCCCGCTGTTGGTTATTGACCGGAGAGCCGTCTCGGTCATGTCTACATGTCTCCCGAACCCGTAGGGTCTACACACTTAAGGTTCGGTGATGCTAGGGTTGTAGAGATATGAATATGCAGTAACCTGAAAGTTGTTCGGAGTCCCGGATGAGATCCCGGACGTCATGAGGAGTTCCGGAATGGTCCGGAGGTGAAGAATTATATATAGGATGTGCAGTTTCGGCCATCGGGAGAGTTTCGGGGTCATCGGTATTGTACCGGGACCACCGGAAGGGTCCCGGGGGTCCACCAGGTGGGGCCACCCATCCCGGAGGGCCCCATGGGCCAAAGTGGGGAGGGGAACCAGCCCATAGTGGGCTGGTGCGCCCCCCTAGGCCCATCCCATGCGCCTAGGGTTGGGAACCCTAGCGTGGGGGGGCGCCCCACCTGGCTTGGGGGGCACTCCACCCCTTGGCCACCCCCCGCCCCCTAGGAGTTCCCATCTCCTAGGGCCGGCGCACCCCCTAGGGGGCCTATATAAAGGGGGGAGGGAGGGGCAGCCGGACCCTTGAGTCTTGGCGCCTCCCTCTCCCCTGCTACACCTCTCCCTCTCGCAGTATAACGGCGAAGCCCTGCTGCGGTGACGCCCTGCATCCACCACCACGCCATCGTGCTACTGGATCTTCATCAACCTCTCCTCCCCCCTTGCTGGATCAACAAGGAGGAGACATCACGCTGACCGTACGTGTGTTGAACACGGAGGTGCCGTCCGTTCGGCACTAGGATCTCCGGTGATTTGGATCACGTCGAGTACGACTTCCTCATCCCCGTCCTTGAACGCTTCCGCGCGTGATCTACAAAGGTATGTAGATGCAATCCGATCACTCGTTGCTAGATGAACTCATAGATGGATCTTGGTGAAACCGTAGGAAAAATTTTGTTTTCTGCAACGTTCCCCAACAGTTTCCACCCCTAGGGGTGGCGGCCAGCCCTAGATCCCATCTAGGGGGGCGGCCAAGGGGGGAGAGGGGGGGCGCACCACTAGGTGGGCCTTAGGCCCATCTGAGCCTAGGGTTTGCCCCCTTCCACTCTCCCTTGCGCCTTGGGCCTTGGTGGGGGGGTGCACCAGCCCACCTGGGGCTGGTCCCCTCCCACACTTAGCCCATGCAGCCCTCCGGGGCTGGTGGTCCCACTTGGTGGACCACCGGGACCCTCCCGGTGGTCCCGGTACATTACCGATAAACCCGAAACTTTTCTGGTGACCAAAACAGGACTTACCATATATAAATCTTTACCTCCGGACCATTCCGGAACTCCTCGTGACGTCCGGGATCTCATCCGGGACTCCGAACAACATTCAGTAACCACATATATCTATTCCATATAACCCTAGCGTCATCGAACCTTAAGTGTGTAGACCCTACGGGTTCGGGAAACATGCAGACATGACCGAGACACCTCTCCGGTTAATAACCAACAGCGGGATCTGGATACCCATGTTGGCTCCCACATGCTCCACGATGATCTCATCGGATGAACCACGATGTCAAGGACTTAATCAATCCCGTATACAATTCCCTTTGTCTAGCGGTACGATACTTGCCCGAGATTCGATCGTCGGTATCCCGATACCTTGTTCAATCTCGTTACCGGCAAGTCTCTTTACTCGTTCCGTAACACATCATCCCATGATCAACTCCTTGATCACATTGTGCACATTATGATGATGTCCTACCGAGTGGGCCCAGAGATACCTCTCCGTTTACACGGAGTGACAAATCCCAGTCTCGATTCGTGCCAACCCAACAGACACTTTCGGAGATACCTGTAGTGTACCTTTATAGCCACCCAGTTACGTTGTGACGTTTGGCACATCCAAAGCACTCCTACGGTATCCGGGAGTTGCACAATCTCATGGTCTAAGGAAATGATACTTGACATTAGAAAAGCTTTAGCATACGAACTACATGATCTTGTGCTAGGCTTAGGATTGGGTCTTGTCCATCACATCATTCTCCTAATGATGTGATCCCGTTATCAACGACATCCAATGTCCATGGTCAGGAAACCGTAACCATCTATTGATGAACGAGCTAGTCAACTAGAGGCTTACTAGGGACATGGTGTTGTCTATGTATCCACACATGTATCTGAGTTTCCTATCAATACTATTCTAGCATGGATAATAAACGATTATCATGAACAAGGAAATATAATAATAACTAATTTATTATTGCCTCTAGGGCATATTTCCAACAGTATGCAGAATTCATAGCATGCTTCGAAGCCATGGGGCAGGCGATATGGCTAAAGAAATTTATACCCGACTTGGAAGTGGTATATTGTATTCACAAACCACTAAAGATGTACTGCGACAACCAGCCCGCGATATTCTATGCTCACAACAACAAGTCGAGTAATGCTGCCAAAACAATAGAGATAAGGTATTATGTTGTGAAAGATAAAATCCAGGATCAAACTATAAGTCTCGAGCATATAAGGACAAAAGATATGCTTGCGGATCCGCTAACGAAAGGCTTACCACCCAATGTGTTCAAGGAACACTTAGCCGGCATCGGTTTAAGGGAAAGCCTTATGATTCCTGGATAGGCCCAAAATGAACAGAATTTGTTTCTGAACAAAACGTATGTTGTAGTTGTATGATTCTACCGGCATTTAAGATGTGACGATGAAACATGCTCTATGTACCAATATGTGATGAAACAAATAAACTAGAAAGTATAAGGTTAAAAGTAAAAGTTGAGATCAAGGGGGAGAATGTTAGGTTGATCTCTCCGGTGTGAGCACAACGGCCCACCAGACCCCTGATCCACGCCCTGATCGGGGGCGCCCAACCGCAATATGGTTGACGGGCCCCTGTCATGCAGCGCTACATAAAGAGGTGGGGGCCGGCGGCCCGCAGTACGAGGTTCACCGCTTTGCCAGGCTCCCCACTAAAAACCCCGACCCGATCTAGGTCTAGCACTGACAGTGATGGGAAGCTCCGCCGCCGCCACTGCCCACACATCGCCGCCACCACTGCCCACACATCGCCGCCACCACCACTTCACCCACTCTCTGCCATCGCCGTTCGCCACAGCACCACGATGGCCTCCGGCTCGAATTGATCAACTGCTGGAGAAGGTAGGTTTGCCGGATATCATCTAGCCTACCCCGATCCAAAGATTCTAACAAGGTCCATACAAGAAGGTGGGATGGATTATGGTTCCCCATCAAAAAAGAGAAAGATAAAATGGCCCCCTTACACTGGACAGTCTATCTCATTGGCGACATCTTGCTTGATTGCCTCTTGTATACAACATCACGACGCTCCTCCCTTTGCCTCCTATTTCTCGCCCCTTGTTATTTTACAATTCTATGTTCCCTTCATCTCATCCTCCTCGCATCACTCCTACTCCATGAAATCTCACCATCCTCCTCCATAGTGCCTTCTCCTTCATTCCTACTCCCTCATGCACTCTGTGATGGAGGTCATGGTGTTTGCTGCCATGACTTCATGATAGAGCCTTGAGTTGGAGCTTGAGATTTGAGTCCTCCATAATACCGAGCCCGAGGAATATGATGGGTCCATGGATAATGAGTTCGGGCTCACTATATTCAGAGTGAGCCAAGTTGGTCATATGCAAGCCTGGGGGCGAGGTCGGTGCTCAAAACCAAAAGGTTTGTTGCAATGTTAGAAATTTTAGGACCTTGATGTTACGAGGTTGTTGGGACATGACAGGAGCTAATATATGTTTTGTTGCACACAAAAGGGTCACATATTGCAATGATTCTGGATGTCTATTCTAAATTTAAATTCATGTTGCAATTGTGTGTTTCGTTGTAGTTTATGTTTTTTTTCATGTTGTCGCTTTGTTTTTAAAATGCCGCATCTGTTGAAAAAAGATTGTTGCGACAAAAGGGTATTCTATTTCAAAACAAATTGTTGCAACCAAAAGTGTATTCTTTACATACAAAGAATTTATTGTGCATGAACATGTTTGCAATGTTGACCTTAAGTCAAGTCCGAAAATATGGAATGGTTCTGATCCCCCCCCCCCCCGCCCATGCTACCCTGTTCCTTTCACATACCATTTATTTTTTGAAATGCTGCACATATATCCTTCTTTGCACTTATATCCATACAAGAACCATAAACTACTTCTATTCCAGTCGTCCGAGTGCTACGGGTGACTTGCTCAAAGCGGTCAACTTTGGCAGACCCATTTAGGAGCATTATACATGCGGGCAACGAACTGACGAGCATCTGTTTTACGATGCTTCTGGAATCTTCGCTCAGTATTGGGAAGATTCCAAAGGGTTTCCCCCCTGTTTTTGTGCACTAGTTTTTCTTTCTTTTTTTCTCATACATGAATATTTTTTTAAATTGAAAAAATCTTGAACTTTTTGAATTCTTGAACATTTTCTCCATATTCATGAACATGTTTGAAAAAAACAATTTTAAGGTTCATGATTTTTTTGAATTAATGAACATCTTCTAAATTTGCAAACAATTTTCAAATCATGGACATTTAAAAAATGAATTCCCAAAAATATGTGCACTTTTTTCAAATTCATGACTTATGAATTGAGCATAGCTCGGATAGTTAAGTTCCTTGTGGTGAAACCAGCCCACCAGGGTCAAGTCCTAGACTTGGCCTCCGGTGCTCGCATTTTCCAGGATTTATTTCAGTCTTTTCGGTGATGTTAGTTCAGTGGGATGAGACGTTACCGTCGACTACGATGCGGGTGTGGCGACATTTTTAATCTCAAGATGTGATGTTGACTCGATATATCGGTGGTGCTCATGGGGTAGGGAGTCTGTGCATGTGGGTGTGAGTGCATGTGCATTTATGTGGACATCTGCAATTGTATTGTGTTAAAAAAACATGAACGTTTTCTCAAATTTGTGACCATTTTGTGAATGTGGACATTTTTTGAATTCATGAACAGTTTTTTCAAATGTGTAAACAATAATCTAATCCACTTCTATATTCATGATCATTTTTTCAAATTCATGAAGTTCTGAATCAATAAACAATTTTTTAATTCCCGAATGTTTTTTTTACATTTGTGACGATTTCATTTTCATAAATATTTTTCCAGTTTGTGATCATTTTTCAAATTCATGAACATTTTTTGAAATTCATAAATATTATCCAAATTCATGAACATTTATTATATCCATGAACATTTTTTAAAAAAGAACGTGTTATTAGTTTCTCGGACTATTATAAATAGTAATATAAAAAATAGTTTTTACAGCATTCCTAGAAATAGAGGGAAAAGACATTAAATATGTGGAAACAACGAAAGCAAAATATGTACATGTCGCATACCCCATGTGTGGCTCGTTGGGACTGGGTCGCGCGCCTGTTTATCGCCGTACTGGGCCAGGCACGCCAAAAGTGGCGATGTAGACAATACCAGCTCACGTGGTTGCTATAAGCGATATATAGCCCCCCACCCCCCACCCCCCCCCCCCCCAATGTTCATGAATATGGAGAAAATGTTCAAGAATTCAAATGGCTCAATAATTTTTCAATTTTAAAAATATTCATGTATTAGAAAAAGGGAAAAAAAGAAAAAAAAATAAAGTTCATGAAAATTTTCTGAATTCACAAACAATTTTCAATTCATGGACATTTCTCGAAAAAAATGAGTTCCCAAAAATATGTGGACTTTTTTCAAATTCATGGCTTGTGAACTGAGCATATCTCGGATAGTTAAGTTCCTTGTGGTGAAACCAGCCCACCAGGGTCAAGTCCTAGACTTGGCCACCGGTGCTCGCATTTTCCAGATTTATTTCAGTCTTTTCGGCGATGTTAGTTGAGTGGGAGTAGACGTTACCGTCGACTACTATGCGGGTGTGGTGACATTTTTAATCTCAAGATGTGATGTTGACTCGATATATCGGTGGTGCTCATAGGGTAGGGAGTCCGTGCATCTGGGTGTGAGTGTATGTGCATTTATGTGGACATCTGCAATTGTATTGTGTTAATAAAAACATGAACGTTTTCTCAAATTTGTGACCATCTTTTGAATGTGGACATTTTTTGAATTCGTGAACAGTTTTTTCAAATGTGTAAACAATAATCTAATCCACTTCTATATTCATGATCATTTTTTCAAATTCATGAACTTCTAAATCAATAAACAATTTTCTAATTCCCAATATTTTTTTACATTTGTGACAATTTCATTTTCATAAATATTTTTCCAGTTTGTGATCATTTTTCAAATTCATGAACATTTTTTCAAATTCATAAAGATTATCCAAAATCATGAACAATTATTATATCCATGACCATTTCTTAAAAAGAACTTGTTATTAGTTTCTCGAACCATTATAAATAGTAATATAAAAAATAGTTTTTACGGCATTCCTTGAAATAGAGGGAAAAGAAATTAAATATGTGGAAACAATGAAAGCAAAATATGTACATGTCGCATACCCCATGTGTGGCTCGTTGGGACTGGGTCGCGCGCCTGTTTATCGCCGTACTGGGCCAGGCCCGCCAAAGTGGCGATGTAGACGATACCCGCTCACGTGGTCGCTAAAAGCGATATATAGCGCCCCCCGCCCCCTCTCTATTTTTCTCATACAAGAACCATAAAGGACTTCGGCCTTGTTTGTTTGGACTTCAGTTTCGATCCCTGGTCTCAAGGGAGATCGCCGGCGCTGCTAGCCACTCCGCCCAAGTCCCATTTGGGGTAAGCAGTAGGGGCGCGTTCCACTTGTGGTACTTCGAGTTTTTTTTTCTTTTGTTTCTTTTCTTTTTTTCTCCATTTTTAAATTCTTTTTGCAGTATGTTTCTTTGCTTTTTAGTTTCATTATTATTTTGTTTCTTTTTATGGTTTTCTTTGCTATTTTGGTTATTTTCTACATTTTTGACATATGTCAACGACATTATTCTAATACACGTCTAACATATTTCTAATACAAATTAAACATTTTCGTAATACATGGTCAACATTTTTTCTATACACATTTATATTTTTCAAATGCTTAATCGACTACAATATTAACATTTTCTAAATACATATTCAATATTTTCTCTATACACATTTAACATTTTCAAAATGCTTGATTAACATTTTTCAAATACTTGCTCAATATATTTTTTAAATTCTTGATTTACATTTTTATATACATGATCAAATTTTCATAATTTTTATTCATGGTCATTATTTTTTCTATACACATTTAACATTTTCGAAATGCTTGTTTAACATTTTTCAAATACTTGTTCAACATATTTTCATTTGCTTGTTTGACAATTTTATCTAAATGTTCAAATGTTTTCTTGATTTTTTTCAATACATGGTCAAAAAATTATATGCACGTTTAACTTTTACCAAATGCTTAATTAACATTTTTCAAATAGTTTTTCAACATTTGTTTTAAAAACAAAAGTATAAAATAAACCAAAAAAGAAAACAAAAAACAACAAAAACAGCAAAAAAGAGGTTGCGGCCTGTCGCGCGTGTGGGCTGGCCCATCTCGCTTGCCCCGTCAGTGAGTCCAAACTGCTTACTTGGCACAATTCATTGGTACTATCTACTCTTCGATGCCACACACGGTGTGAAAAGCTTGGGCACCCCCTAAAGTCATGTTCTTCACGTGATTGGCAATTTAAGAAAGGATTTGGACCGCCGAAAGAATGACGAAAGGATTTGGACCGTCGACAGATTGGCGAAACATGGTTTACCAAACACGGTCTGGAAAGCTTAGCCACCCCCTAAAGTCATGGTCTTCACGTGGTTTTTCTTTTGACGGCATGTAACAAACACTCTATTCTCTTCTTAATTAATACATGAGGTATACCCTCAAAAGAAAAACCACGAGGCAAACTTTTTGGATTCGTTTCAAAAAAGAAAAAAACGAGAACAATGCCGGCTATGACGCAGCCTTGACCCTGACTTGCAGGAGCACGAGTCAACGGTGGATGCGCGGCCACCAGATCCGAGAGAGGATCCAGGCCACGTACTCCACAGGCAGCTCATATTCCGACACGGAACTCGATTCGGATTAGGCCCCAATCTACTACGCTTATCTCGTTATCCTCCCGCGCATCACGTCGTCTTCTCTCCCGCCTACATTCGAGCCGTGACTCCAAAGCCATCCTGGTAGTAGTATCGATCGTGTAGTGCATGGCATGCCTAATCACGTTGTTATGCGCATCCATTACGCGCGCACTTTGGCACTTTGCAGGTAACACGCACCGCCACATACGCTAATACCACCCCCGGGCGAGGCCGATTTCCACGAGCCAGTCGTCGCCCGGACTGACTTCCACAGTGACGTCTTCGCCGCCGCTGGTTGGCTGGCTGTGATTTACAGTAGCCCGACCAGACGGCGTACGTACCCAACAAGCACGCCTACGAAGACTGGAATCTGCAAGCCCACTGTCGATGTGTTTTCCTTCTTGGTATGCAGTCCACTGGCGCCGTCCAGTCCAAACATAGATCGACCGATCAGCTGCCGTGCGTGCGTGCAACCATCAATCGACGTCAGGAATTCGTCTCACGACCGGCCAAGATGAGCAGAGCCCAACAGTGACCTTCAATGAATGGCGAGACGGACGTGCATGTATGTTCTTTCTTCTTTGCAGAAAAGTATGAGGTGCGACCAGGTCTCCGGTCCGCGCGTACGTGCGCCGATCGATCCCGATCACCGCGTAGCTCTCCATCGACCCACCGCCGGCACGTAAATTAGGTGTCGAACGATCTATGGAACGCAGGGATCGACTCTACGCCGCTGGAGTGCCGGGAGTAGTGAAGCGTGACAGAGAGGAAACTAAGGGCATCTCCAGCCGTTGGTCCCTTAGGAGAGGCAAAAAATCATCCCCTGGAGCGCACCGGCGCTAAACCGCGTATTGGGGGCGTGATCCCCCCAGTCACAGTCCCTCACGGAATTTTTAAAAAGTCAAATATGGCGCAAACACGACTCAAATTTAACGCAAACTTCGACAAGTTCGTTCAAATTTGAACATACTTTACAAAAAAAGGAAAAAACTACCGCGGGCTACCCCCGCCGTCTCCCTCGCCGCCCGCCTCGCCGCTCGCCCAAGCGGTTCTACATGCCGAGGAGGCGGTAGAACCGCGTGTAGTCACCGCCGCCGTCGTCGTCGTCGTCGCCGCCCCCGCCGACGCCTCCGCCGTCCCTACTGCATCCCTCCCCCGGTTGGCGCGGCGGGTTGGACGGTCCGGGGGCGTCGTCGTCGTCGTCGCTGAGGACCACGACGCCGTGCTCGTCTTCGCGCCCACGCTTGCGGGCGGCGATCTCCTCCAGGGCCCAGCGCTGCCGGACCATCTCGTCGCGGAGGTAGTCGTCCCGCGCCCACCGCAGGGCGTCCTCGTCGGAGAAGCCACGCCGGGCTATCTCCTCGTACTCCACGGGGAGGCCGGGCTCCGGCTTGGGCTCGACGAGGACGAAGCGGCCGGTGGGGGAGGCGTTGTCGCCGATGCGGACGCCGGAGCTGCGGGTGCGCGCGCTGACAGGCGCGCCCTGGGGCTTCGGTTGACGGGGCGGAGGTGGAGGCAGGGGGGAGCCGCCGGACGAGGAGGAGGACCCCCCGGTCTCCATGCGCCTCGGGGTCCAGGAGCTTCCCCGGCGGCGCGTGAAGGACGGGGGAGCGGGGTACTCAAGGCGCGGCGTGTTGCCGCCCTCGATGTACTCGAGGACGGCCTCCGACGTGCGCCTGGGCACGCCCCACCACCGACGCCGGCCGACGGCGTTGAGCCTGCCGGAGGGCTCGACGCCGTTGGTGGCCTCGAGCTGCTCGACGTGACGGCGGCGGAAGTAGGGCTCCCAGAGCGGGCTGTCGGGGACGTACCGTGGCCCCTTCCTTGCCGCACGCGGCAGGGACGAGCGGATGTGTGCGATCTCCGCACGCCGCGCCGGTGGGTATCGGGGGCACTGGCACGCCGCCAGTGCTGATCCTCCACGCCCCGGGTACCCGCATGTCCGGCGGGACCGGGTACTCGGCCTCGAAAAGGAGGCGAGTCTCGCTCTCGTGAAGATGGCGGCGGCCGAACCCGTTCGCCGCCGCGCCGTCGTCTGGGAAGCGCTCGGCCATGGGTGCTGGAGACGGCGAGAGAGAGGAGAAGGAGGAACGACGATGGCGGGAGAGAGGCGAGGGAGAAACGACGACGGCGAGAGAGTACGAGTCGCCGAGTGCTCTGGGGCGCGTCTTATATAGGTCGAGGCGCCGCCCGTGCGCGAGCCGCCATGAGTACGCGTGGCGGGCGAGGGAGGGCGAGGGACGCGCGTCATCCGGTATTCACTGCGCCGCCCGTGAGGCATCAATGCCGCAGGCTGACCGACGCGGCAGCTTTGGCATTGATTCGCTGCGGGAAACGAGGCGATGAGGACGACGAAGGGCCGAGAAGAGGGTAGAGTTGCTGACGCGGCGGGCCGCGGCTGTTTCGCGCCAAAACAGTTCGCCCCGGCGCCCCCGGGCGCCCCAGCGCGCCGGGTTCGGCCTGGGTTTGCCGACGCTGTTTTCGGCTCAAGCCGGCGAAAATCGGGTTCCTGGGGCACGACTGGACCGATTTTTCAGCGCCGCTGCAAAAAAAAACGTTTGGGAAGGCTTTTCTAAGGGCGTGGCTGGAGATGACCTAATCTGTCGCGTCTACCGACCGGTGTGTTGTGCTACATTTTCTCTGCCTGCTTGCTTAATTACCAACGATGAGTCTAGGATTTCCGCTTACCAACTGGCGGAGATGGCAAGACAAGTCGACCCGATGGAGACAGCGTGATTCGAAGAACGAGCTGGATGTCAAGTATACGTAGTAGATCGGATGACTCGAGCTCTGCACAGTCTAGAGTCCAGATCGATACGGTCAGTAGTATACTCGAAAGGGAACTGTCTTTGTTAGTTGAACGGGTAAGCTGCACTCCAACGCAGGTTTCTGTCAGTCACTCATAGTCCTCGTCGTCGACGTATTACTTGTCTTCTTTTGCATAATAAAGCTCAGTGACTTGACGGGCATGAACTACAGTGACATATGGCTACACACGCCTCATGAGAAAAAAAATAATTTGAAGCATCTACGTTGATTTTTCTCCCCAATGCAAGCTATCATTAATGGGCTTCATCAAGTAACACACATACATTCATGCATCTTTATTCTTCACTTTAATTTTTTCAATTCTTTACATTAGACCACACTTTTTTCTTTCCAAGCACCCGCTCCCACTTCCCCATCCGAACATATCACTAGTAGACGGTCAGTTATGTTTGGCGTGAATTCACCACGAAAAAAAAATGTTTGGCGTGAATAGGCCATCCGGCCATGCCTTGAAAATTAGAGGTTTAGGTGAAGGTGACGCGGGCCACGACGTACGTACGTATCTGCTGCGACTCGCCAATCGCCGCCAAACGCCAACTACAACCGACGATGATGCATGCGATCTCGCTTTGAGATCATGGATTCCCGGCCAGAGCCACAAAAGGCTCCGTGCATCCCGCCTAATAAAAAGCGCAAACCGGAAGGGGGGGGATTCGGTCCTAAACAAGTGTTCCAGGCAAAGGGAATGCGTGCGTGGCCAAGGGCCAAACAGCACATACATACAGAGCCAGCGAGCCAATCGTACGGCGCACATGGATAACGTTTGTTCCTGGAATCAAAACCGTATGCGCCGAGCACACGGTGATGTCCATTTCGACTTTGGCTCTTTGCCTTTTCTGCGATCTTGGCTTCCCTTCCGGTCCATTCCATTCCACACGGGCAAGGCAACCACTCCGCGCCTATCTTGCTGAACCTACTGTCCGTGTCCGGCCGGCCATGCCACAGTTGTACTGTATAATGGAAACTTGGCGTCTCCTCTCGTCATGGTCAAAATTTGTGTCCGCTCTTCTGGAAGCTGGATGAGGAAAGAATGCCGCCAAAGGGAAACGGCGTATTGGCATCTCCCATGCATACGGCCGCACTGGAAGAACCAGGAAGAGCCGGAACTATAGCATGCCAAATTGACTCCTACTCCGTTTGTCCATGAGCAAATGCAGATTCAAATCATCTAAGGCCAACTCCACCGCATGACCCCAAACGGACGACTGGATTGGCCGGATTTTGTCCCTTTGGGGCGCCGATGGGTTCGCCCGTGTCCGTCTTTGTCAGATGGGTCGTGCGTGCGCGCACCGCGCGGCCGCACCCCAAATGGTGTCCGGAATGAACGTGAATAAACAAAACTAGAATGAAATAACTAAAAAACTAAATAAAAGCATTTTTAAAAAAACATAAAACATATATAGGGGACGGCCACAAAACGGCCCAGTTTCCACGGCCACTTAAAAGGCCCAGTTTTCATAATTCACATATAAAACAAAATAAAAAAAACGCCTCCGCCTCCCGCGCGCTCCTGCCGCGCCCGTCGGTGCCGTGGTCGTCGCCGTCTTCATTGGCCGCCGGTGTCGTCGTCGTCGCTGACGAGGTCGACGTAGGCCGGCAGCGTCCACAGGTAGGCCGGAGGTGCGTGGTGGACGGGGTCAGGCTGGACGGCCGGAGGTGCCTGCACCACCTCCTCCCATGGCGACGCCTCCCGCTCCGGTGACCGCGGCGGAGTGGGGCACTAGTTCACGCCCACGCCGGCGGCCATCTCCGGAGCAGTGCAGGACCAGCCCCACCCCTTGCCCAGCAGCTTCTGGAACGCGGCCGGCGGGTCCTCCCTCCTCTCCTCCTCCACGACCACCATCTGCAGCTCCGGGAAGGCGACGTCCCCGGCGGCAGAGAGGGCCATGGCCTCCTCCAGGCCGTCCCACTGCCGTTCGTCGTGCGTGTACATGGAGTCGTCCATGACACGCTTGAGGAGACGGGCCTCCTCCTCCGCTGACATGCGAGGAGGTGGAGGGGGCGACGGAGAAGGTGACGGCGTGGGCATGACGCCGCGTGTCGTGGTTCTAAGTCTGACAGCAATGTAGGGGGGTAAGTACGGAGAGGCGAGGTCTTAGCTATGGAGAGGTTGTAAGGACGCAAGGTCTACGAGTTCAGGCCCTTCTCGGAGGAAGTAAAAGCCCTACGTCTCGGAGCCCGGAGGCGGTTGACTGGATTATGTGTATGAGTTACAGAGGTGCGAACCCTTGTCTCGGAGGAGGGGTGGCTTATATAGAGTGCGCCAGGACCCCGGCCAGCCCACGTTACGAAGGGTTCAATGTACTTTAAGGCAGGGCATTACTAATAACGCTAGTAATAAAGTGTTATGATGACCATAAAGGCTACTTAATGACCGACCGTTAGCGTGCGGAGTGACTTTAGGTCTCCTGGCCGTCGAGTGGTTGGATCTTGGTCGAGTAATTGCTTCTTGGTCGAATGTCTTCGAGTCTGTCGAGTGGAACACCTCCAAGTCGATTGAAAGGTGATTTATTCTAAAGGTGTCCTTGGGTAGGGCAGTTAGGACAGGTCTGTGACCCTACCCTAGGTACATTCCTTCGTCATTAGCACCCGAATGGATCGAGGTTTGAGTGGGGCAGGAGTTGAGGACTTCTCCGACTCGTTTTCTATGCCGTGAGCATATCTTGTTTCGGATCAACGGACCTGAGTGATGACAGCAACTCCCTTTTCAGTCACCTTGATCCATTCTTAATTCTTCACCGAGTGAGTTTCTTTACTTGTAAGGCTCCGAGTGACGGTGCGGAGATCTTTGGTCTGACAAGTCATTTGTTGCCCGCGGATTTAGTGGGATCCGAATTTTGGGAAGCGCGCGGGACGGGGGAGGCCGCAGTAATCGGACAAGATAGAGCGGAGCCGCCTCGATCCCCGCGCCACCTTTTTCGCCACGTATCGCTCGTGTGGTCGTTGCGGGATTTGACGGAGCCATCTGGGCCTACCTGTCGGCCACTCGGAAGCGGCCTCATATAAGGCGTTGGACCGGAGTCTCCCGAACAGTGCGCCCCATTATCTCTTCTCCTCCTCACGCCTCTCCTCTGCGCTCGCTCTCGATCCAGCGCCACCGCGCCACACGCGCCTCGTCGGCGACAATGGTGAAGGAGAAGACAGCGGCTCTGGAGCGGGCAAAGAAGGCGACGGCGAAGTCAAAGGGGAAGGCGACGAGCCGAGGGGGATCTTCCTCACGGACAGGCCTGCCGAAGGGTTGGATCCAGGGCGACTGGATCCACTCGAGGATCTCCCAAGAAGACCTCGATGACCTGGTCGAGGGAGGGCTGATCCCCTACGGCTCGGCGCGGTTTCCGGGGAAGGAATCCGTGTTGGGTTTCGTAGTAATTTCAAAAAAATTCCTACGCACACGCAAGATCATGGTGATGCATAGCAACGAGAGGGGAGAGTGTTGTCTACGTACCCACGCAGACCGACTGCGGAAGCGTTGACACAACGTAGAGGAAGTAGTCGTACGTCTTCACGATCCAACCGATCAAGCACCGAAACTACGACACCTCCGAGTTCGAGCACACGTTCAGCTCGATGACGATCCCCGGACTCCGATCCGGCAAAGTGTCAGGGAAGAGTTCTGTCAGCACGACGGCGTGGTGACGATCTTGATGTACTACAGCAGCAGGGCTTCGCCTAAACTCCGCTACAGTATTATCGAGGACTATGGTGGCTGGGGCGCCGCACACGGCTAAGGAATAGATCACGTGGATCAACTTGTGTGTTCTTTGGGGTGCCCTGCCTCTGTATATAAAGGACTAGAGGGGGGAGGCTGGCCGGCTAAGGGAGGGCACGCCAGGAGAGTAGGAGGGAGTAGGATTCCCCCCCAATCCTAGTTGGAATAGGATTCCTTGAGGGGGGAAAGAGAGAGAGGGGGCCGGCCACCTCTCCTAGTCCTAATAGGACTAGGGGAAGGGGGGAGGCGCACAGCCACCTTGGGCTGCCCCTTTCTCCTTTCCACTAAAGCCCACTAAGGCCCATATAGCTCCCGGGGGGTTCCGGTAACCTCCCGGTACTCCGGTAAAATCCCGATTTCACCCGGAACACTTCCGATATCCAAACATAGGCTTCCAATATATCAATATTTACGTCTCGACCATTTCGAGACTCCTCGTCATGTCCGTGATCACATCCGGGACTCCGAACAACCTTCGGTACATCAAAATGCATAAACTCATAATATAACTGTCATCGTAACCTTAAGCGTGCGGACCCTACGGGTTCGAGAACAATGTAGACATGACCGAGACACGTCTCCGGTCAATAACCAATAGCGGGGCCTGGATGCCCATATTGGCTCCTACATATTCTACGAAGATCTTTATCGGTCAGACCGCATAACAACATACGTTGTTCCCTTTGTCATCGGTATGTTACTTGCCCGAGATTCGATCGTCGGTATCCAATACCTAGTTCAATCTCGTTACCGGCAAGTCTCTTTACTCGTTCCGTAATACATCATCTCACAACTAACATATTAGTTGTAATGCTTGCAAGGCTTATGTGATGTGCATTACCGAGAGGGCCCAGAGATACCTCTCCGACAATCGGAGTGACAAATCCTAATCTCGAAATACGCCAACCCAACATGTACCTTTGGAGACACCTATAGTACTCCTTTATAATCACCCAGTTATGTTGTGATGTTTGGTAGTACCCAAAGTGTTCCTCCGGTAAACGGGAGTTGCATAATCTCATAGTTATAGGAACATGTATAAGTCATGAAGAAAGCAATAGCAACATACTAAACGATCGGGTGCTAAGCTAATAGAATGGGTCATGTCAATGAGATCATTCAACTAATGACGTGACCTCGTTAATCAAATAACAACACTTTGTTCATGGTCAGGAAACATAACCATCTTTGATTAACGAGCTAGTCAAGTAGAGGCATACTAGTGACACTAAGTTTGTCTATGTATTCACACATGTATTATGTTTCCGGTTAATACAATTCTAGCATGAATAATAAACATTTATCATGATATAAGGAAATAGATAATAACTTTATTATTGCCTCTAGGGCATATTTCCTTCAGTCTCCCACTTGCACTAGAGTCAATAATCTAGATTACACTGTAATGATTCTAACACCCATGGAGCCTTGGTGCTGATCATGTTTTGCTCGTGGAAGAGGCTTAGTCAACGGGTCTGCAACATTCAGATCCGTATGTATCTTGCAAATCTCTATGTCTCCCACCTGGACTAGATCCCGGATGGAGTAGAAGCGTCTCTTGATGTGCTTGGTCCTTTTGTGAAATCTGGATTCCTTTGCCAAGGCAATTGCACCAGTATTGTCACAAAAGATTTTCATTGGACCCGATGCACTAGGTATGACACCTAGATCGGATATGAACTCCTTCATCCAGACTCCTTCGTTCGCTGCTTCCGAAGCAGCTATGTACTCCGCTTCACATGTAGATCCCGCCACGATGCTTTGTTTAGAACTACACCAACTGACAGCTCCACCGTTCAGTAAAAACACGTATCCGGTTTGCGATTTAGAATCGTCCGGATCAGTGTCAAAGCTTGCATCAATGTAACCATTTACGATGAGCTCTTTGTCACCTCCATATACGAGAAATATATCCTTAGTCCTTTTCAGGTATTTCAGGATGTTCTTGACCGCTGTCCAGTGATCCACTCCTGGATTACTTTGGTACCTCCCTGCTAAACTTATAGCAAGGCACACATCAGGTCTGTTACACAGCATTGCATAGATGATAGAGCCTATGGCTGAAGCATAGGGAACATCTTTCATTTTCTCTCTATCTTCTGCAGTGGTCGGGCATTGAGTCTTACTCAACTTCACACCTTGTAACACAGGCAAGAACCCTTTCTTTGCATGATCCATTTTGAACTTCTTCAAAACTTTGTCAAGGTATGTGCTTTGTGAAAGTCCAATTAAGCGTCTTGATCTATCTCTATAGATCTTAATGCCTAATATGTAAGCAGCTTCACCGAGGTCTTTCGTTGAAAAACTCTTATTCAAGTATCCCTTTATGCTATCCAGAAATTCTATATCATTTCTAATTAGTAATATGTCATCCACATATAATATCAGAAATGCTACAGAGCTCCCACTCACTTTCTTGTAAATACAGGCTTCTCCTAAAGTCTGTATAAAACCAAATGCTTTGATCACACTATCAAAGCGTTTATTCCAACTCCGAGAGGCTTGCACCAGTCCATAAATGGATCGCTGGAGCTTGCACACTTTGTTAGCTCCCTTTGGATCGACAAAACCTTCCGGTTGCATCATATACAACTCTTCTTCCAGAAATCCATTCAGGAATGCAGTTTTGACATCCATCTGCAAAATTTCATAATCATAAAATGCGGCAATCGCTAACATGATTCGGACAGACTTAAGCATCGCTACAGGTGAGAAAGTCTCATCGTAGTCAACCCCTTGAACTTGTCGAAAACCTTTCGCGACAAGTCGATCTTTGTAGACAGTAACATTACCATCAGCGTCAGTCTTCTTCTTGAAGATCCATTTATTCTCAATTGCTTGCCGATCATCGGGCAAGTCAACCAAAGTCCATACTTTGTTCTCATACATGGATCCCATCTCAGATTTCATGGCTTCAAGCCACTTTGCGGAATCTGGGCTTACCATCGCTTCTTCATAGTTCATAAGTTCATCATGATCTAGTATCATGACTTCCAGAACAGGATTACCGTACCACTCTGGTGCGGATCTTACTCTGGTTGATCTACGAGGTTCAGTAGTATCTTGATATGAAGTTTCATGATCATTATCATTGGCTTCCTCACTAACTGGTGTAGGTGTCACTGAAACAGTTTTCTGTGATGTACTACTTTCCAGTAAGGGAGCAGGTACAGTTACCTCGTCAAGTTCTACTTTCCTCCCACTCACTTCTTTCGAGAGAAACTCCTTCTCTAGAAAGGATCCATTCTTAGCAACGAATGTCTTGCCTTCGGATCTGTGATAGAAGGTGTACCCAACAGTCTCCTTTGGGTATCCTATGAAGACACATTTCTCCGATTTGGGTTCGAGCTTATCAGGTTGAAGCTTTTTCACATAAGCATCGCAGCCCCAAATTTTAAGAAACGACAACTTTGGTTTCTTGCCAAACCATAGTTCATAAGGTGTCGTCTCAACGGATTTTGATGGTGCCCCATTTAACGTGAATGCGGCTGTCTCTAAATCATAACCCCAAAACGATAGCGGTAAATCAGTAAGAGACATCATAGATCGAACCATATCTAATAAAGTACGATTACGACGTTCGGACACACCATTACGCTGTGGTGTTCCGGGAGGCATGAGTTGCGAAACTATTCCACAGTTTTTCAAATGTACACCAAACTCGTAACTCAAATATTCTCCTCCACGATCAGATCGTAGAAACTTTATTTTCTTGTTACGATGATTTTCAACTTCACTCTGAAATTCTTTGAACTTTTCAAATGTTTCAGACTTATGTTTCATTAAGTAGATATACCCATATCTGCTTAAATCATCTGTGAAGGTGAGAAAATAACGATATCCGCCACGAGCCTCAATATTCATCGGACCACATACATCGGTATGTATGATTTCCAACAAATCTGTTGCTCTCTCCATAGTACCGGAGAACGGTGTTTTAGTCATCTTGCCCATGAGGCACGGTTCGCAAGTACCAAGTGATTCATAATCAAGTGGTTCCAAAAGTCCATCAGTATGGAGTTTCTTCATGCGCTTTACACCGATATGACCTAAACGACAGTGCCACAAATAAGTTGCACTTTCATTATCAACTCTGCATCTTTTGGCTTCAACATTATGAATATGTGTATTACTACTATCGAGATTCAATAAGAATAGACCACTCTTCAAGGGTGCATGACCATAAAAGATATTACTCATATAAATAGAACAACCATTATTCTCTGATTTAAATGAATAACCGTCTCGCATTAAACAAGATCCAGATATAATGTTCATGCTCAACGCTGACACCAAATAACAATTATTTAGGTCTAATACTAATCCCGAAGGTAGATGTAGAGGTAGCGTGCCGACTGCGATCACATCGACTTTGGAACCGTTTCCCACGCGCATCGTCACCTCGTCCTTCGCCAGTGTTCGCTTAATCCGTAGTCCCTGTTTCGAGTTGCAAATATTAGCAACAGAACCAGTATCAAATACCCAGGTGCTACTGCGAGCTCTAGTAAGGTACACATCAATAACATGTATATCACATATACCTTTGTTCACCTTGCCATCCTTCTTATCCGCCAAATACTTGGGGCAGTTCCGCTTCCAGTGACCAGTCTGCTTGCAGTAGAAGCACTCAGTTTCAGGCTTAGGTCCAGACTTGGGTTTCTTCTCCTGAGCAGCAACTTGCTTGTTGTTCTTCTTGAAGTTCCCCTTCTTCTTCCCTTTGCCCTTTTTCTTGAAACTAGTGGTCTTGTTAACCATCAACACTTGATGCTCCTTCTTGATTTCTACCTCCGCAGCTTTCAGCATTGCGAAGAGCTCGGGAATAGTCTTGTTCATCCCTTGCATATTATAGTTCATCACGAAGCTCTTGTAGCTTGGTGGCAGTGATTGGAGAATTCTGTCAATGACGCAATCATCAGGAAGATTAACTCCCAATTGAATCAAGTGATTATTATACCCAGACATTTTGAGTATATGCTCACTGACAGAACTGTTCTCCTCCATCTTGCAGCTATAGAACTTATTGGAGACTTCATATCTCTCAATCCGGGCATTTGCTTGAAATATTAACTTCAACTCCTGGAACATCTCATATGCTCCATGACGTTCAAAATGTCGTTGAAGTCCCGATTCTAAGCCGTAAAGCATGGCACACTGAACTATCGAGTAGTCATCAGCTTTGCTCTGCCAGACGTTCATAACATCTGGTGTTGCTCCAGCAGCAGGCCTGGCACCTAGCGGTGCTTCCAGGACGTAATTCTTCTGAGCAGCAATGAGGATAATCCTCAAGTTATGGACCCAGTCCGTATAATTGCTACCATCATCTTTCAACTTTGCTTTCTCAAGGAACGCATTAAAATTCAACGGAACAACAACACGAGCCATCTATCTACAATCAACATAAACAAGCAAGATACTATTAGGTACTAAGTTCATGATAAGTTTAAGTTCAATTAATCAAATTACTTAAGAACTCCCACTTAGATAGACATCCCTCTAATCCTCTAAGTGATCACGTGATCCAAATCAACTAAACCATAACCGATCATCACGTGAGATGGAGTAGTTTTCAATGGTGAACATCGTTATGTTGATCATATCTACTATATGATTCACGCTCGACCTTTCGGTGTCCGTGTTCCGAGGCCATATCTGCATATGCTAGGCTCGTCAAGTTTAACCTGAGTATTCTGCGTGTGCAAAACTGTCTTGCACCCGTTGTAGATGGACGTAGAGCTTATCACACCCGATCATCACGTGGTCTCTGGGCACGACGAACTTTGGCAACGGTGCATACTCAGGGAGAACACTTCTTGATAATTTAGTGAGAGATCATCTTATAATGCTACCGTCAATCAAAGCAAGATAAGATGCATAAAAAGATAAACATCACATGCAATCAATATAAGTGATATGATATGGCCATCATCATCTTGTGCTTGTGATCTCCATCTCCGAAGCACCGTCATGATCACCATCGTCACCGGCGCGACACCTTGATCTCCATCATAGCATCGTTGTCGTCTCGCCAATCTTATGCTTCCACGACTATCACTACCGTTTAGTAATAAAGTAAAGCATTACATCGCGATTGCATTGCATACAATAAAGCGACAACCATATGGCTCCTGCCAGTTGCCGATAACTCGGTTACAAAACAAGATCATCTCATACAATAAAATTCAGCATCATGCCTTGACCATATCACATCACAACATGCCCTGCAAAAACAAGTTAGACGTCCTCTACTTTGTTGTTGCAAGTTTTACGTGGCTGCTACGGGCTTAAGTAAGAACCAATCTCACCTACGCATCAAAACCACAACGATAGTTTGTCAAATAGACTCCGTTTTAACCTTCGTAAGGACCGGGCGTAGCCACACTTGGTTCAACTAAAGTTGGAGAGACAGTCGCCCGCAAGCCACCTATGTGCAAAGCACGTCGGGGGAACCGGTCTCGCGTAAGCGTACGCGTAATGTTGGTCCGGGTCGTCTCGTCCAACAATGCCGCCGAACCAAAGTATGACATGCTGGTAGGCAGTATGACTTATATCGCCCACAACTCACTTGTGTTCTACTCGTGCATATAACATCAACATAAATAACCTAGGCTCTGATACCACTGTTGGGTTTCGTAGTAATTTCAAAAAAATTCCTACGCACACGCAAGATCATGGTGATGCATAGCAATGAGAGGGGAGAGTGTTGTCTACGTACCCACGCAGACCGACTGCGGAAGCGTTGACACAACGTAGAGGAAGTAGTCGTACGTCTTCACGATCCAACCGATCAAGCACCGAAACTACGGCACCTCCGAGTTCGAGCACACGTTCAGCTCAATGACGATCCTCGGACTCCGATCCAGCAAAGTGTCGGGGAAGAGTTCCGTCAGCACGATGGCGTGGTGACGATCTTGATGTACTACAACAGCAGGGCTTCGCCTAAACTCCGCTACAGTATTATCGAGGACTATGGTGGCTGGGGCGCCGCACACGGCTAAGGAATAGATCACGTGGATCAACTTGTGTGTTCTTTGGGGTGCCCTGCCTCTGTATATAAAGGACTAGAGGGGGGAGGCTGGCCGGCTAAGGGAGGGCACGCCAGGAGAGTCCTACTCCCTCTGGGAGTAGGATTCCCCCCCAATCCTAGTTGGAATAGGATTCCTTGAGGGGGGAAAGAGAGAGAGGGGGCCGGCCACCTCTCCTAGTCCTAATAGGACTAGGGGAAGGGGGGAGGCGCACAGCCACCTTGGGCTGCCCCTTTCTCCTTTCCACTAAAGCCCACTAAGGCCCATATAGCTCCCGGGGGGTTCCGGTAACCTCCCGGTACTCCGGTAAAATCCCGATTTCACCCGGAACACTTCCGATATCCAAACATAGGCTTCCAATATATCAATATTTACGTCTCGACCATTTCGAGACTCCTCGTCATGTCCGTGATCACATCCGGGACTCCGAACAACCTTCGGTACATCAAAATGCATAAACTCATAATATAACTGTCATCGTAACCTTAAGCGTGCGGACCCGACGGGTTCGAGAACAATGTAGACATGACCAAGACACGTCTCCGGTCAATAACCAATAGCGGGACCTGGATGCCCATATTGGCTCCTACATATTCTACGAAGATCTTTATCGGTCAGACCGCATAACAACATACGTTGTTCCCTTTGTCATCGGTATGTTACTTGCCCGAGATTCGATCGTCGGTATCCAATACCTAGTTCAATCTCGTTACCGGCAAGTCTCTTTACTCGTTCCGTAATACATCATCTCACAACTAACATATTAGTTGTAATGCTTGCAAGGCTTATGTGATGTGCATTACCAAGAGGGCCCAGAGATACCTCTCCGACAATCGGAGTGACAAATCCTAATCTCGAAATACGCCAACCCAACATGTACCTTTGGAGACACCTATAGTACTCCTTTATAATCACCCAGTTACGTTGTGACGTTTGGTAGTACCCAAAGTGTTCCTCCGGTAAACGGGAGTTGCATAATCTCATAGTTATAGGAACATGTATAAGTCATGAAGAAAGCAATAGCAACATACTAAACGATCGGGTGCAAAGCTAATAGAATGGGTCATGTCAATCAGATCATTCAACTAATGACGTGACCTCGTTAATCAAATAACAACACTTTGTTCATGGTCAGGAAACATAACCATCTTTGATTAACGAGCTAGTCAAGTAGAGGCATACTAGTGACACTAAGTTTGTCTATGTATTCACACATGTATTATGTTTCCGGTTAATACAATTCTAGCATGAATAATAAACATTTATCATGATATAAGGAAATAGATAATAACTTTATTATTGCCTCTAGGGCATATTTCCTTCAATCCGAGCCGCAACCCTGGGAGGGTGAGCGCGTTCTTCTTGCCACCCACGTCGACCGTGGGTTTTCCTTGCCTCCTCATCCTTTCTTCCGAGGGTTTCTGAACTTCTTTGGGGCTCAACTCCACCATTTAAACCCCAACTCACTCATTTATCTTGCTGCGTTCATTTCCTTGTGTGAGAACTTCTTGGGTTGTCGACCTCACTGGGGTCTCTTCAAGCATATTTTCACTTGTCGCTCCCAGACAGTGAAAAAGGCTAATCAGAGTGACGAGAGGACCCAAGTGATCCAGATGTGTGGGGGTCTTGGTATCCAGACGAGGGGAAAAAGCTCCTTTCCGGCCATGATTCTTCCCGACTCAGTTCGCGGATGGCAGTCGACCTGGTTCTACTGCAAAGACTAGTCGACGCCAGGGCAATCGACTGGCCTCCCTCCCTTTACCATGGACCGAGTGGAAAAACCCTCCCCTTTAAAGGTGCTCCCGGAGGAGAAGGCGCACGTGAAGGTGTGTTGGAAATATGCCCTAGAGGCAATAATAAAAGGATTATTATTATATTTCCTTTTTCATGATAATTGTCTTTTATTCATGCTATAATTGTGTTATCCGGAAATCATAATACATGTGTGAATACATAGACACCAACATGTCCCTAGTAAGCCTCTAGTTGACTACCTCGTTGATCAACAGATAGTCATGGTTTCCTGACTATGGACATTGGATGTCATTGATAACGAGATCACATCATTAGGAGAATGATGTGATGGACAAGACCCAATCCTAAACATAGCACAAGATCGTATAGTTCGTTTGCTAGAGTTTTTCCAGTGTCAAGTATCTTTTCCTTAGACCATGAGATCGTGTAACTCCCGGAACCGTAGGAGTGCTTTGGGTGTACCAAATGTCACAACGTAACTGGGTGACTATAAAGGTATACTACGGGTATCTCCGAAAGTGTCTGTTGGGTTGACACGGATCAAGACTGGGATTTGTCACTCTGTATGACGGAGAGGTACCTCTGGGCCCACTCGGTAATGCATCATCATAATGAGCTCAAAGTGACCAAGTGTCTGGTCACGGGATCATGCATTACGGTACGAGTAAAGTGACTTGCCGGTAACGAGATTGAACGAGGTATTGGGATACCGACGATCGAATCTCGGGCAAGTAATGTACCGATTGACAAAGGGAATTGTATACGGGGTTGCTTGAATCCTCGACATCGTGGTTCATCCGATGAGATCATCGAGGAGCATGTGGGAGCCAACATGGGTATCCAGATCCCGCTGTTGGTTATTGACCGGAGAGCCATCTCGGTCATGTCTACATGTCTCCCGAACCCGTAGGGTCTTCACACTTAAGGTTCGGTGACGCTAGGGTTGTAGAGATATGAATATGCAGTAACCCGAAAGTTGTTCGGAGTCCCGGATGAGATCTCGGACGTCACGAGGAGTTCCGGAATGGTCCGGAGGTGAAGAATTATATATAGGAAGTGCAGTTTCGGCCATCGGGAGAGTTTCAGGAGTCACCGGTATTATACCGGGACCACCGGATGGGTCCCGGGGGTCCACCGGGTGGGACCACCCATCCCGGAGGGCCCCATGGGCTGAAGTGGGAAGGGGAACCAGCCCATAGTGGGCTGGTGCGCCCCCTTGGCCCACCCCCTGCGCCTAGGGTTGGAAACCCTAGGGTGGGTGGGCTCCCCACTTGCCTTGGGGGCCACTCCACCCTTGGCCGCCGCCCCCCCTAGGAGATCCCATCTCCTAGGGCCGGCGCCCCCCTTGGGGAGCCTATATAAAGGGGGGGAGGGAGGGGCAGCCGCACCCTTGATTCTTGGCGCCTCCCTCTCCCCTGCTACACCTCTCCCTCTCGTAGTAGAACGGCGAAGCCCTGCTGCGGTGACCTCTGCATCCACCACCACGCCGTCGTGCTGCTGGATCTTCATCAACCTCTCCTCCCCCCTTGCTGGATCAAGAAGGAGGAGACGTCACGCTGGCCGTACATGTGTTGAACACAGAGGTGCTGTCCGTTCGGCGCTAGGATCTCCGGTGATTTGGATCACGTCGAGTACGACTTCCTCATCCCCGTTCTTTGAACGCTTCCGCGCGTGATCTACAAAGGTATGTAGATGCAATCCGATCACTCGTTGCTAGATGAACTCATAGATGGATCTTGGTGAAACCGTAGGAAAATTTTTGTTTTCTGCAACGTTCCCCAACAAGGTGTTGGTCAACCGAGTGGTCCAGCTCATTCGCGACAGGGTCACTGGTATGGATCTCTTGGAGGTCTTCCTTCAGCGGCGCATCCAGCCCCTCCAAGCCCGAGACCACCCGATGTGGATGTATTCGGGTCTGGAAGATTCCACTCGGATCTACCCGGAGGAGGTCGATGACGACACACTGGAGAAGTGGCTGTCGAGCATTACCGGGAACAAGGACAATCCCAGAGGAGCCAGGAGAGTTCCCCCATTCGACCAGTCGCGTGCACCAGAGCAGGTCTGATTTCGAGTTTTTGCTTGTAATCTGAATTCACTCGCGCAGCTGTCTGTATTGCGTCGACTGACTTTGTTCTCCCTGCTTTCTTTCAGGCCATTATTGAAATGTATTCGATGCCGAACGGGGAGCAAGAGGAAGCTCTGGAAGGCGAGGCGAGTGGTGGCGAAAGTGGCGAGTGGACTTCCGATGGTGAAGGGGATGGAGAAAGAGACGACTCAAGTGACGGGGAAGAAGTCGAGTCGCCTCCTCGCATAGAGAGGCGATCCAAGCTTGACCAAGAACGGCCGAGTGCCCGCGACAAGGCAACTGCTCAGGATGGTCAGTCTTCGAAGCGTCCTCGGATCTCTTCACCGACTCCGACTGAGAAGGCGCCAAAGCACCCCAAAGTTGCAGAGCCGAAGACTCGGAAGGCGCTGTCAAAAATCAAGATCGATATCCCTGTCGCCTCCGCGTGAGTGTCTCTCCTTGTATTCATTCGACGCTCTGCGCTGTTTGTTTTTCTTGTTTTAACTGGACGAACTTTGGAATTGTCAGCGCTGCCACTTCCGGGACCTCAGCTTACAGGGATGATGATGAGGTGATGGAGGATGCGGTCACTTCTAATCCGGGTATGATTCCTGCCATACTATCTTTCTTCGGTCGATTCAACTGCGTCGTGCATTATTGGGTGACGTGATTTTGGCAATTTGAACTTTGCGCAGCTCCCAACATTATTGACCTCCCTGATGATGATGAAGAGCCCGAGAGGTCTTTGACGAGGAAGAGTAGGCGAGCTCCTGTAAGTGAGGCACTACAGTCGACGCCAAGGGCGGGAACAGTCGTGCAGGACACTAGTGACGTCAATCGGGGTTCTGTTACCTTCACGGAGCCCCTGTCGAGTGCCTTGCCTTCTTCTTCGACTGCTCAGGCCCCTGTCGACCCGCCTTCAGTTTTTGCGACCCATCATGTCCTAGAGGACGAGGTGAATGCGGTTAGGGAAGCCATACGCCAGGCAGCATTATGATGGAGAAGATGAAGATGGTGCGGGATGCCAGCCAAGCCGCCTATGATGCCAGCTCGGCTCTCCAGACCAACGTTCAGGTTAGTCGGCTATCTGAAGATTCTTTCCGTAAATCTTTGCATCTGTACACCCACTGGGTGCGTCGATTGAAGTTTTGGACTAGTGGGGGCACGCTGAGTGCACCCACTGGGTGTAGTCCCCGAGGCTACGGTGGACTGCTGGCAGTCGACTGTAGTCTTTGTATTTTGCCGAATGTATAGACCAAACTGGTAGTTTGTCTCTTCCACTCGACTTCGGCGGGCCGGTCGAGTGGGATCAGAACCGGTGGGGGCACGCTAAGTGCACCCACTGGGTGTAGTCCCCAAGACTACGGTGGACTGCTGGCAGTCGACTGTAGTCTGAATTCTATTTTCTTTCTCTCTCTTTTATTTTGAACTCGACTTCGGCGGGCCGGTCGAGTGGGATCAGAACCGGTGGGGGCACGTTAAGTGCACCCACTGGGTGTAGTCCCCGAGACTATGGTGGACTGCGGGCAGTCGACCGTAGTCTTAGTATTTATTGCCTTTGTTGTTTTTTGCTGTAAAAATAACTTCTCCCCTTTGATTTCAGAAATCTTGCGATCTTGGAGCTCGCTTTGCTGACTTGGAGAAGCAGCAGATTCAACTGAATCTTGATTTGGAGCTGGCCAGGACAGAGCTGCAAAAGGTCAGAGACGGCGCCGCAGGTAAGACGATTTTGTCGACTGGTTAGTTTTAGGCTTGAGTACTCTTCTGCTATTTCCGAATCAATCATCATTTCTTTGCAGAAAAACTGAGAGAAGCTCTGGCGAAGAAGGATCAGGATTTGGCTGCTGCTCGTAAGGAGGCTGACGACAAGACCGCTCTGGCCGAACAGAAGCTGGCTTCGGTCGGCCAGTTAGAAGAAGAGAACACCAGGCTGAAGACCGCTCTGAATGAAGCCAACAGGGAGTGTACACGCTGGAAGAAGGATAACCTACATTTGAACGAAAAGATGGAAGGCATCGCTCGCAGGAGGGACGGCCTGGAGAGCTACGTGAGGAGCCTTGCCAAGAAGTTGTACATCAAGCTTGAAGGTGCACATTTAGTTCCGACTGGTGTTTTTTTTGTGTCGACTCAGTGTATGAAAATTGACTTATCCTTGGATCGTGAATGCAGAGTTTTGCCAGAACTTTGAAGAGGAGACTGGGCGGATTGAACCAGGTTTGGATCCAATCAACTCTCCCGTGAAAGATGAAACTGCCATGAATTTGCTCCGACTGGAATCTCGCATCGACGGTGCCGTGGACTACTTGGCTCGACTGAAGGTCGCCATGTCACGGATCGACCCAGCACTTTGGCCAGAGGCTACGCTCCAAAACGATCTCGAGTCTCTGATGACTCGGCTTAACGGAATCCCTGACCGAGTGCAGGAGTGGAAGAAGTCTTCTGCTCGGTGTGGCGCTGATGTGGCTCTGTCGTTGGTTCATGTCCACTGCAAGGAGGTGCGACAAGACAAGCTGGCAGCAATCAAGGTCGCCAACACCCAGAAGCATGACTTCCGAACCTTTATGGAGACTTTCATCGCTGCAGCCACACGGATAGCCGACGGCGTCGACCTGGATGAGTTCGTCGAGCCTGCCAGCCCTCCTCCCGCGGAGTGAACAAACTCTTATGTCCCACCTTAAATTTGCCTCGGAATGCCGAGTAGTTTTTGTAACCGTTAAACTTCTTCGGGCTGCATGCCCGAGTACTTCGATCTGTGGTCTGGAACCTTTAGAATTTATCTGAACTTGGTTTACCGTTGAATATCTTTATGAATCTCCTGCTGAGTGAACCCATTCTTCATTCGAGACAACTTTTGCACTCGTAGCATAGTTCCGAAGGAGAGGGAAGCAGTCGACCCATGTCTTGTATTTGTGGCGAAGCTCCCCAATGGAAGGTGGCGGTCGACCCACACCCTGTTACTGCAGAGTGGGACGGAGCGCACATTGTATTTGTGGCGAAACTCTCCAGGTGAAGGTGGCGGTCGACCCACACCCTGTTACTGCAGAGTGGGATGGAGCGCACATTGTATTTGTGGCGAAGCTCTCCAGGAGAAGGTGGCGATCGACCCACACCCTGTTACTACAGAGTGGGACGGAGCGCACATTGTATTTGTGGTGAAGCTCTCCAGGAGAAGGTGGCAGTCGACCCGCCCCTCGTCATCCTTGAGGATTGAGATGTGTTTCGTACTTAGGCAAGTACCGGACTGAAACTAAGCCCCCGAGTGGGAGGATCGCTCTCCACTCGGTAGGATTTTTTCAAACTTAGGCGAGTGCCTGACTGCAGCTAAGTCTCTAAGTGGGAGAACTTAGGCGAGTACTGGACTGCAGCTAAGCCCCCGAGTGGGAGGATTGCTCTCCACTCGGTAGGATTCTTTCAAACTTAGGCGAGTGCCTGACTGCAGCTAAGTCTTCTAGTGAGAGGACTTAGGCGAGTACTGGACTGCAGCTAAGCCCCCGAGTGGGAGGATTGCTCTCCACTCGGTAGGATTTTTTCAAACTTAGGCGAGTGCCTGACTGCAGCTAAGTATTCTAGTGAGAGGACTTAGGCTAGTACTGGACTGCAACTAAGCCCCCGAGTGGGAGGATTGCTCTCCACTCGGTAGGATTTTTTGAAACTTAGGCGAGTGCCTGACTGCAGCTAAGTCTCCAAGCGAGAGAACTTAGGCGAGTACTGGACTGCAGCTAAGTCCCCGAGTAGGAGGATTGCTCTCCACTCGGTAGGATTTTTTCAAACTTAGGCGAGTGCCTGACTGCAGCTAAGTCTCCAAGCGAGAGAACTTAGGCGAGTACTGGACTGCAGCTAAGCCCCCGAGTGGGAGGATTGCTCTCCACTCGGTAGGATTTTTTCAAACTTAGGCGAGTGCCTGACTGCAGCTAAGTCTCCAAGCGAGAGAACTTAGGCGAGTACTGGACTGCAGCTAAGCCCCCAAGTGGGAGGATTGCTCTCCACTCGGTAGGATTTTTTCAAACTTAGGCGAGTGCCTGACTGCAGCTAAGTCTCTAAGTGGGAGAACTTAGGCGAGTACTGGACTGCAGCTAAGCCCCCGAGTGGGAGGATTGCTCTCCACTCGGTAGGCTTTTTTCAAACTTAGGCGAGTGCCTGAATGCAGCTAAGTCTCCAAGCGAGAGAACTTAGGCGAGTACTGGACTGCAGCTAAGCCCCCGAGTGGGAGGATTGTTCTCCACTCGGTAGGATTTTTTTCAAACTTAGGCGAAACGGATTCGCAGCTAAGCCCCCGAGTGGGAGGCTGGCTCGCCACTCGGTAGGAAACTGTTTTTACAAACTTAGGCGAAGCGGATTCGCAGCTAAGCCACCCACTGGGGGATTTCTTACGCAAACAAAAACAATAATAATCACTGGGAAAATTATAACGCTCTTGTCTTTGATAAATAAACTACAGGAGTTTTTCTTATTACATCTCATCCGAGTGAGAATTCAAGTATAAAAGGGGCGGAGTAGCTCCGCATTCCAGGCTCGTGGCTCATCAATCTGGCGATCGACATTGTAGAGGTGGTATGCTCCATTGTGGAGGACTCTGGCGACTATGAAGGGGCCTTCCCAAGTAGGAGCAAGCTTGTGTGGTTTCTGCTGATCCACTCGAAGGACTAAGTCTCCTTCTTGGAAGGCTCGGCTCTTCATGTTTCTGGCATGGAATCGACGCAAGTCTTGCTGATAGATGGTCGATCGGATCAGGGCCATTTCTCTTTCTTCCTCTAGGAGGTCGACTGCGTCCTGCCGGGCTTGTTCCATTTCATCTTCTGAGTAGAGCTCGACTCTGGGAGCGTTGTGAAGCAGGTCACTCGGTAAGACTGCCTCGGCTCTGTAGACCAGAAAGAATGGGGTTCTTCCGGTCGATCGATTCGGGGTTGTCCTCAATCCCCAAAGGACTGATGGAAGCTCGTCGACCCATGCACCTTCTGCGTGCTTGAGATCGCGCATCAATCGGGGTTTCAGTCCTTTGAGAATTAGGCCGTTTTCCCTTTCTGCTTGTCCATTCGACTGGGGGTGAGCGACTGAAGCATAGTCAACCCGAATGCCCTGAGTGGCGCAGAAGGCCCTGAATTTGTCGGAATCAAAGTTTGACCCGTTGTCGGTGATGATGCTGTGTGGGACTCCATATCTGAATATCAACTCTCTGATGAAACTGATAGCGGTGCAAGCATCAAGATTCTTAATAGGCTTGGCTTCAATCCATTTGGTGAACTTGTCGACTCCTACCAGCACATGAGTGAAGCCTCTCCTGCCTGTTCTCAGTGGCCCAACCATGTCCAGCCCCCAAACAGCGAAGGGCCAGACGAGTGGAATGGTTTTCAGGGCTGACGCGGGCATGTGCGGCATATTGGAGTAATACTGACACCCTTCACATTTGTCGACTATCTCTTTAGCCATCTCATTGGCCCTTGGCCAGTAGAACCCCGCTCGGTATGCTTTAGCCACAATGGTCCGAGAGGACGCATGATGACCACAGGTCCCCGAGTGGATATCGTTAAGGATCATCTGACCTTCTTCTGGTGTGATACACTTCTGGCCGACCCCAGTCACGCTTTCCCTATATAACTGTCCTTTTATGACTGTAAAGGCCTTGGATCGACGGACGATCTGTCGAGCCTCTTCCTTATCTTCTGGGAGTTCTTTACTTAGGATGTACGCGATGTACGGTTCTGTCCAGACGGGAGTGATAACCAGCACTTCCATTATTAGATCGACTATAGCTGGAACTTCAACTCCAGTCGGATCCGTGGCGCTTTTTAGCTGCGGGGCCTCTTCCGTGAAGGGATCCTCCTGGACTGATGGTGCGTGGATGTGTTCCAAAAACACATTGCTGGGAATGGCTTCTCTTTTGGAACCTATTTTTGCCAAATCATCAGGTGCTTGATTTTTCAGTCGGGGTATGTGATGAAGCTCTAACCCCTCGAATTTTTTCTCCAGCTTTCTCACTGCGTTGCAATAACCAGTCATGGCTGGACTTCTGACATCCCATTCCTTCATTACCTGATTAACCACCAAATCTGAGTCGCCATAGACCATGAGGCGACGGACGCCGAGTGAGATGGCCATGCGCAACCCATATAAGAGTGCTTCATATTCTGTTTCGTTATTGGAGGAATCAAAATGGATTTGAAGAACATATCTGAGTTTTTATCTCCTCTGGGGGAGACCAACACCACTCCGGCACCGGAACCACTCAGCATCTTGGAGCCGTCGAAAAACATAGTCCAATGCTCCGAGTGAATCTGAGTCGGCAGCTGCTGTTCAATCCACTCGGCGACGAAATCTGCGATTGCTTGGGACTTGATAGCTTTCTTTGCCTCAAACTTGATATCAAGGGGAAGGAGTTCAATCGCCCATTTTGCCACTCGACCAGTTGCATCCCTGTTATGCAGGATCTCTGATAATGGAGCGTCGCTGACGACTGTAATGGAATGATCAGAGAAGTAATGAGCAACTTTCTTGGTGGTTATATAAATCCCATACACAAGCTTCTGATAGTGAGGATATCTCTGCTTCGATAGGGTCAAGACTTCAGAAATATAATATACTGGGCGCTGAACTTTGAAGGTTTTCCCTTCTTCTTCCTGCTCGACCGTAAGTATCATACTGACGACTTGTCCTGTGGCTGCAATGTAAAGCAGCAAAGGCTCTTTGCTGATTGGGGCAGCAAGCACCGGCTGGGTGGAGAGTAGAGCTTTGAGCTCTGCAAACGCTGCATCAGCTTCAGGAGTCCACTCGAACTTGTCGGACTTCTTCATCAATCGGTAAAGAGGTAATTCCTTTTCATCGAGACGAGATATGAATCGACTTAGGGCGGCCAAACAACCAGTAAGCTTCTGGACGTCGTGCACTTGCACAGGGCTTTTCATTCGGAGTATAGTGCCAACTTTTTCTGGATTGGCGTCGATTCCCCGTTCGGAAACGAGAAAGCCGAGTAACTTTCCGCCAGGGACTCCGAATGTACACTTTGATGGATTAAGCTTGATATCATACCTCCTGAGGTTGGCAAAGGTTTCAGCAAGGTCAGTCAGCAGGTCGGAACCCTTCCATGACTTGACCACAATATCATCCATGTATGCTTCCATGTTCCGATTGATTTGAGTGAGTAAACACTTCTGAATCATCCTCATGAATGTGGCTCCGGCATTCTTGAGGCCGAACGGCATGGTAACATAACAGAAGCACCCGAATGGAGTGATGAAAGTTGTCTTGATCTCGTCAGGTCCATACAGACGGATCTGATGGTACCCGGAATAGGCGTCTAAGAAAGACAGTCGCTCACATCCCGCAGTCGAGTCGACTATCTGGTTGATGCGGGGGAGAGGAAAATGATCTTTCGGGCAGGCCCGATTGATATGTTTAAAGTCGATGCACATGCGAAGTGACTTGTCCTTCTTGGGGACCATGACAACGTTGGCGAGCCAGTCGGAGTGGTAGATTTCTCGGATGAACTCCGCTGCTAAGAGCCAAGCCACCTCTTTGCCAATAGCTTTTCTCTTTTGGACGGCGGACCGTCGAAGATGTTCCTTGACAGGTTTTACTTTTGAGTCGACTCTCAGGCGATGCTCAACCAGCTCCCTGGGAACACCAGGCATGTCAGAAGGCTTCCATGCGAAGATGTCCCAGTTCTCACGGAGGAACTGGACGAGCGCTTCTTCCTATTTGGAGTCGAGTGTTGTCGAGATATGAGTCGGGGCGGTGCTGGGGTCGGTCGGGTGGATGTGAGCTATCTTCGTGTCGCCAGTCGACTGGAAAGCTGACTCTGTAGCGGGCTTCTTGGCTCGCAACAGATCACTCGGGTCTGCAGTCTTCTGGTATTCCTGCAACTCCACCACTACCATCTGTGCGTCGGCGATCTTCGAACCCTTCTGAAAACATTCTTCCGCTTTCTTCCAATTGCCCGTAATGGTGATCACACCTTTGGGGCCAGGCATCTTCAATTTGAGATACACGTAACATGGTCGGGCCATGAAGCGTGCATAAGCCAGCCTGCCTAAAATAGTGTGATAGGCACTCTGGAAGTCTACAACTTCAAATGTCAACTTTTCTTTGCGGTAATTCTTGGAATCACCGAAAACCACATCAAGAGCAATCTAGCCGAGTGATTCAGCCTTCTTCCCAGGAATGACTCCATGGAAACTCATGGTGCTCGCACTGAGTCTGGACATCGGAATGCCCATCCACTTCAACGTCTCAGCGTATAATATATTCAAACCACTGCCACCATCCATCAGGACTTTGGTCAGTCGAGTGCCTTCAACAACTGGGTCGACCACCAAAGCTTTCCTCCCAAGGGTGGCGATGTGTGTTGGGTGGTCGGACTGGTCGAATGTTATGGCAGTCTGAGACCATTTCAGGTAACTAGGTGTCGCTGGAGCGACCATATCACCTCTCGGTTAATAACTTTCAGTCGACTTTTGCTCTCAACATCAGCAAAAATCATCAGGGTGGAATTGACTTGAGGGTATCCGTCATCACTGTCCTCTTTGTCCTCGACCTTGTCTGACTCCTTTTCCTTACCCTTGGGCTGCTTGCCCTGGAACTGCTGGATCAAGAGTCGACACTGCCGAGTGGTATGTTTCGGGTAAATAAAATTACCTTCTTCATCTTTCTTCGTGTGGACGAGACATGGTAAGTCCAACACATCATTTCCCTCCTGGTCATTAACCTTTTTGGGGTTCCAAGGCCCTTTAGGTTTCCCTTTAGACTTTCCTTGGGCCAAAGCTAAAGCTTCCCCGGGAGCCGCTGGCTCGGCCTTCCGCTTCTGCTTCCGATTGGAATTGCCTCCGGTTTCTTAGACAACTGACTTGAGCTTGCCACTCCTGAGTCGATCCTCATCTTCACCATTAGCGTACTTGGTGGCAATCTCCATCATACGATTCAGGGACATATCTCTGGTTCGACCGAATTTCAAATTCAGTTCTCTGTACTTGATGCCTTCCTTGAAGGCACAAACTGCTTGGTGGTCAGGCACATTCTCCACCGAGTGATGTAACGTGATCCATCTCTGGATGTAATCCCTCAAAGTTTCATTCGGCTTTTGCACACAGGACCGCAGTTCCGTCAGTCCTGCCTGTTGGAAATATGCCCTAGAGGCAATAATAAAAGCATTATTATTATATTTCCTTGTTCATGATAATTGTCTTTATTCATGCTATAATTGTGTTATCCGGGAATCGTAATACATGTGTGAATAATAGACACCAACATGTCCCTAGTAAGCCTCTAGTTGACTAGCTCGTTGATCAACAGATAGTCATGGTTTCCTGACTATGGACATTGGATGTCATTGATAACGAGATCACATCATTAGGAGAATGATGTGATGGACAAGACCCAATCCTAAACATAGCATAAGATCGTATAGTTCGTTTGCTAGAGTTTTCCAATGCCAAGTATCTTTTCCTTAGACCATGAGATCGTGTAACTCCCGGATACCGTAGGAGTGCTTTGGGTGTGCCAAACGTCACAACATAACTGGGTGACTATAAAGGTATACTACGGGTATCTCCGAAAGTGTCTGTTGGGTTGACACGGATCAAGACTGGGATTTGTCACTCCGTATGACGGAGAGGTATCAATGGGCCCACTCGGTAATGCATCATCATAATGAGCTCAAAGTGACCAAGTGTCTGGTCACGGGATCATGCATTATGGTATGAGTAAAGTGACTTGCCGGTAACGATATTGAACGAGGTATTGGGATACCGACGATCGGATCTCGGGCAAGTAACATACCGATTGACGAAGGGAATTGTATGCGGGGTTGCTTGAATCCTCGACATCGTGGTTCATCTGATGAGATCATCGAGAAGCATGTGGGAGCCAACATGGGTATCCAGATCCCGCTGTTGGTTATTGGCCGGAGAGTCGTCTCGGTCATGTCTACATGTCTCCCGAACCCGTAGGGTCTACACACTTAAGGTTCGGTGACGCTAGGGTTGTAGGGATATGTATATGCAGTAACCCGGATGTTTTTTGGAGTCCCGGATGAGATCCCGGACGTCACGAGGAGCTCCGGAATGGTCCGGAGGTAAAGAATTATATATAGGAAGTGCTATTTCGGGCATCGGGACAAGTTTCGGGGTCACCGGTATTGTACCGGGACCACCGGAAGGGTCCCGGGGGTCCACCGGGTGGGGCCACCTGCCCCGGGGGGCCACATGGGCTGTAGGGGGTGCGCCTTGGCCTATATGGGCCAAGGGCACCAGCCCCAAGAGGCCCATGCGCCTAGGGTTCAAGGAAGGGAAGAGTCCCAAAGGGGGAAGGCACCTCCTAGGTGCCTTGGGGAGGAGGGATTCCTCCCTTGGCCGTGAAGGAAATATGCCCTAGAGGCAATAATAAAGTTATTATTTATTTCCTTATAATCATGATAAATGTTTATTATTCATGCTAGAATTGTATTAACCGGAAACATAATACATGTGTGAATACATAGACAAACAAAGTGTCACTAGTATGCCTCTACTTGACTAGCTCGTTAATCAAAGATGGTTATGTTTCCTGACCATGAACAATGAGTTGTTATTTGATTAACGAGGTCACATCATTAGTTGAATGATCTGATTGACATGACCCATTCCATTAGCTTAGCACACGATCGTTTAGTATGTTGCTATTGCTTTTCTTCATGACTTATACATGTTCCTATGACTATGAGATTATGCAACTCCCGTTTGCCGGAGGAACACTTTGGGTGCTACCAAACGTCACAACGTAACTGGGTGATTATAAAGGAGCATTACAGGTGTCTCCAAAGGTAGATGTTGGGTTGGCGTATTTCGAGATTAGGATTTGTCACTCCGATTGTCGGAGAGGTATCTCTGGGCCCTCTCGGTAATACACATCACATAAGCCTTGCAAGCATTACAACTAATATGTTAGTTGTGAGATGATGTATTACGGAACGAGTAAAGAGACTTGCCGGTAACGAGATTGAACTAGGTATTGGATACCGACGATCGAATCTCGGGCAAGTAACATACCGATGACAAAGGGAACAACGTATGTTGTTATGCGGTCTGACCGATAAAGATCTTCGTAGAATATGTAGGAGCCAATATGGGCATCCAGGTCCCGCTATTGGTTATTAACCGGAGACATGTCTCGGTCATGTCTACATTGTTCTCGAACCCGTAGGGTCCGCACGCTTAAGGTTACGATGACAGTTATATTATGAGTTTATGCATTTTGATGTACCGAAGGTTGTTCGGAGTCCCGGATGTGATCACGGACATGATGAGGAGTCTCGAAATGGTCGAGACGTAAAGATTGATATATTGGAAGCCTATATTTGGATATCGGTAGTGTTCCGGGTGAAATCGGGATTTTACCGGAATACCGGGAGGGTTACCGGAACCCCCCGGGAGCTATATGGGCCATAGTGGGCCTTAGTGGAAAAGAGAAGGGGCTGCCCTAGATGGGCTGCGCCCCCCCCTTCCCCTAGTCCTATTAGGACTAGGAGAGGTGGCCGGCCCCCTCCTCCTCTTTTCCCCTCCGAGGAATCCTAGTTGGACTAGGATTGGAGGGGGAATCCTACTCCCAGAGGGAGTAGGACTCTCCTGCGCCTCCTCCCTTGGCCGGCCAGCCTCCCCTCCTCTACTCCTTTATATACGGAGGCAGGGGACACCTCTAGACACACAAGTTGATCCACGTGATCTATTCCTTAGCCGTGTGCGGTGCCCCCTGCCACCATATACCTTGATAATACTATAGCGGAGTTTAGGCGAAGCCCTGCTGCTGTAGTACATCAAGATCGTCACCACGCCGTCGTGCTGACGAAACTCTACCCCGACACTTTGCTGGATCGGAGTCCGGGGATCGTCATCGAGCTGAACGTGTGCTCGAACTCGGAGGTGCCGTAGTTTCGGTGCTTGATCGGTTGGATCGTGAAGACGTACGACTACTTCCTCTACGTCGTGTCAGCGCTTCCGTAGTCAGTCTGCGTTGGGTACGTAGACAACACTCTCCCCCTCATTGCTATGCATCACATGATCTTGCGTGTGCGTAGGAAATTTTTTGAAATTACTACGAAACCCAACAGTGGCATCCGAGCCTAGGTTATTTATGTTGATGTTATATGCACGAGTAGAACACAAGTGAGTTGTGGACGATACAAGTCATACTGCCTACCAGCATGTCATACTTTGGTTCAGCGGTATTGTTGGACGAGACGACCCGGACCAACCTTACGCGTACGCTTACGCGAGACCGGTTCCCTCAACGTGCTTCGCACATAGATGGCTTGCGGGCGACTGTCTCTCCAACTTTAGTTGAACCGAGTATGGCTACGCCCGGTCCTTGAGAAGGTTAAAACGGAGTCTATTTGACAAACTATCGTTGTGGTTTTGATGCGTAGGTGAGATTGGTTCTTACTTAAGCCCGTAGCAGCCACGTAAAACTTGCAACAACAAAGTAGAGGACGTCTAACTTGTTTTTGCAGGGCATGTTGTGATGTGATATGGTCAAGGCATGATGCTGAATTTTATTGTATGAGATGATCATGTTTTGTAACCGAGTTATCGGCAACTGGCAGGAGCCATATGGTTGTCGCTTTATTGTATGCAATGCAATCGCGATGTAATGCTTTACTTTATTACTAAACGGTAGTGATAGTCGTGGAAGCATAAGATTGGCGAGACGACAACGATGCTACGATGGAGATCAAGGTGTCGCGCCGGTGACGATGGTGATCATGACGGTGCTTCGGAGATGGATATCACAAGCACAAGATGATGATGGCCATATCATATCACTTATATTGATTGCATGTGATGTTTATCTTTTTATGCATCTTATCTTGCTTTGATTGACGGTAGCATTATAAGATGATCTCTCACTAAATTATCAAGAAGTGTTCTCCCTGAGTATGCACCGTTGCCAAAGTTCGTCGTGCCCAGACACCACGTGATGATCGGGTGTGATAAGCTCTACGTCCATCTACAACGGGTGCAAGCCAGTTTTGCACACGCAGAATACTCAGGTTAAACTTGACGAGCCTAGCATATGCAGATATGGCCTCGGAACACGGAGACCGAAAGGTCGAGCGTGAATCATATAGTAGATATGATCAACATAAACGATGTTCACCATTGAAAACTACTCCATCTCACGTGATGATCGGTTATGGTTTAGTTGATTTGGATCACGTAATCACTTAGAAGGTTAGAGGGATGTCTATCTAAGTGGGAGTTCTTAAGTAATATGATTAATTGAACTTAAATTTATCATGAACTTAGTACCTGATAGTATCTTGTTTGTTTATGTTGATTGTAGATAGATGGCTCGTGCTGTTGTTCCGTTGAATTTTAATGCGTTCCTTGAGAAAGCAAAGTTGAAAGATGATGGTAGCAATTACACGGACTGGGTCCGTAACTTGAGGATTATCCTCATTGCTGCACAGAAGAATTACGTCCTGGAAGCACCGCTGGGTGCCAGGCCTGCTGCCGGAGCAACACCAGATGTTATGAACGTCTGGCAGAGCAAAGCTGATGACTACTCGATAGTTCAGTGTGCCATGCTTTACGGCTTAGAATCGGGACTTCAACGACGTTTTGAACGTCATGGAGCATATGAGATGTTCCAGGAGTTGAAGTTAATATTTCAAGCAAATGCCCGGATTGAGAGATATGAAGTCTCCAATAAATTCTATAGCTGCAAGATGGAGGAGAACAGTTCTGTTAGTGAGCGTATACTCAAAATGTCTGGGTATAATAATCACTTGATTCAATTGGGAGTTAATCTTCCGGATGATTGCGTCATTGACAGAATTCTCCAATCACTGCCACCAAGCTACAAGAGCTTCGTGATGAACTATAATATGCAAGGGATGAACAAGACTATTCCCGAGCTCTTCGCTATGCTGAAAGCTGCGGAGGTAGAAATCAAATAGGAGCATCAAGTGTTGATGGTTAACAAAACCACTAGTTTCAAGAAAAAGGGCAAAGGGAAGAAGAAGGGGAACTTCAAGAAGAACGGCAAACAAGTTGCTGCTCAGGAGAAGAAACCCAAGTCTGGACCTAAGCCTGAAACTGAGTGCTTCTACTGCAAGCAGACTGGTCACTGGAAGCGGAACTGCCCCAAGTATTTGGCGGATAAGAAGGATGGCAAGGTGAACAAAGGTATATGTGATATACATGTTATTGATGTGTACCTTACTAGAGCTCGCAGTAGCACCTGGGTATTTGATACTGGTTCTGTTGCTAATATTTGCAACTCGAAACAGGGACTACGGAATAAGCGGGCACTGGCAAAGGACGAGGTGACGATGCGCGTGGGAAACGGTTCCAAAGTCGATGTGATCGCGGTCGGCACGCTACCTCTACATCTACCTTCGGGATTAATATTAGACCTAAATAATTGTTATTTGGTGCCAGCGTTGAGCATGAACATTATATCTGGATCTTGTTTAATGCGAGACGGTTATTCATTTAAATCAGAGAATAATGGTTGTTCTATTTATATGAGTAATATCTTTTATGGTCATGCACCCTTGAAGAGTGGTCTATTCTTATTGAATCTCGATAGTAGTAATACACATATTCATAATGTTGAAGCCAAAAGATGCAGAGTTGATAATGAAAGTGCAACTTATTTGTGGCACTGTCGTTTAGGTCATATCGGTATAAAGCGCATGAAGAAACTCCATACTGATGGACTTTTGGAACCACTTGATTATGAATCACTTGGTACTTGCGAACCGTGCCTCTTGGGCAAGATGACTAAAACACCGTTCTCCGGTACTATGGAGAGAGCAACAGATTTGTTGGAAATCATACATACCGATGTATGTGGTCCGATGAATATTGAGGCTCGTGGCGGATATCGTTATTTTCTCACCTTCACAGATGATTTAAGCAGATATGGGTATATCTACTTAATGAAACATAAGTCTGAAACATTTGAAAAGTTCAAAGAATTTCAGAGTGAAGTTGAAAATCATCGTAACAAGAAAATAAAGTTTCTACAATCTGATCGTGGAGGAGAATATTTGAGTTACGAGTTTGGCGTACATTTGAAAAACTGTGGAATAGTTTCGCAACTCACGCCACCCGGAACACCACAGCGAAATGGTGTGTCCGAACGTCGTAATCGTACTTTACTAGATATGGTGCGATCTATGATGTCTCTTACTGATTTACCGCTATCGTTTTGGGGTTATGCTTTAGAGACGGCCGCATTCACGTTAAATAGGGCACCATCAAAATCCGTTGAGACGACGCCTTATGAACTGTGGTTTGGCAAGAAACCAAAGTTGTCGTTTCTTAAAGTTTGGGGCTGCGATGCTTATGTGAAAAAGCTTCAACCTGATAAGCTCGAACCCAAATCGGAGAAATGTGTCTTCATAGGATACCCAAAGGAGACTGTTGGGTACACCTTCTATCACAGATCCAAAGGCAAGACATTCGTTGCTAAGAATGGATCCTTTCTAGAGAAGGAGTTTCTCTCGAAAGAAGTGAGTAGGAGGAAAGTAGAACTTGATGAGGTAACTGTACCTACTCCCTTACTGGAAAGTAGTACATCACAGAAAACTGTTTCAGTGACACCTACACCAGTTAGTGAGGAAGCCAATGATAATGATCATGAAACTTCAGATCAAGATACTACTGAACCTCGTAGATCAATCAGAGTAAGATCCGCACCAGAGTGGTACGGTAATCCTGTTCTGGAAGTCATGATACTAGATCATGATGAACCTACGAACTATGAAGAAGCGATGGTGAGCCCAGATTCCGCAAAGTGGCTTGAAGCCATGAAATCTGAGATGGGATCCATGTATGAAAACAAAGTATGGACTTTGGTTGACTTGCCCGATGACCGGCAAGCAATTGAGAATAAATGGATCTTCAAGAAGAAGACTGAAGCTGATGGTAATATTACTGTCTACAAAGCTCGACTTGTCGCAAAAGGTTTTCGGCAAGTTCAAGGGATTGACTACGATGAGACCTTCTCACCCGTAGCGATGCTTAAGTCCGTCCGAATCATGTTAGCGATTGCCGCATTTTATGATTATGAAATTTGGCAGATGGATGTCAAAACTGCATTCCTGAATGGATTTCTGGAAGAAGAGTTGTATATGATGCAACCGGAAGGTTTTATCGATCCAAATGGAGCTAACAAAGTGTGCAAGCTCCAGCGATCCATTTATGGACTGGTGCAAGCCTCTCGGAGTTGGAATAAACATTTTGATAGTGTGATCAAAGCATTTGGTTTTATACAGACTTTCAGAGAAGCCTGTATTTACAAGAAACTGAGTGGGAGCTCTGTAGCATTTCTGATATTATATGTGGATGACATATTGCTAATTGGAAATGATATAGAATTTCTGGATAGCATAAAGGGATACTTGAATAAAAGTTTTTCAATGAAAGACCTCGGTGAAGCTGCTTACATATTAGGCATTAAGATCTATAGAGATAGATCAAGACGCTTAATTGGACTTTCACAAAGCACATACCTTGACAAAATTTTGAAAAAGTTCAAAATGGATCAAGCAAAGAAAGGGTTCTTGCCTGTGTTACAAGGTGTGAAATTGAGTAAGACTCAATGCCCGACCACTGCAGAAGGTAGAGAGAATATGAAAGATGTTCCCTATGCATCAGCCATAGGATCTATCATGTATGCAATGCTGTGTACCAGACCTGATGTGTGCCTTGCTATAAGTTTAGCAGGGAGGTACCAAAGTAATCCAGGAATGGATCACTGGACAGCGGTCAAGAACATCCTGAAATACCTGAAAAGGACTAAGGATATGTTTCTCGTATATGGAGGTGACAAAGAGCTCACCGTAAAAGGTTACATTGATGCAAGCTTTGACACTGATCCGGACGATTCTAAATCGCAAACCGGATACGTGTTTACATTAAACGGTGGAGCTGTCAGTTGGTGCAGTTCTAAACAAAGCGTCGTAGCGGGATCTACATGTGAAGCGGAGTACATAGCTGCTTCGGAAGCAGCGAACGAAGGAGTCTGGATGAAGGAGTTCATATCCGATCTAGGTGTTATACCTAATGCATCGGGTCCAATGAAAATCTTTTGTGACAATACTGGTGCAATTGCCTTGGCAAAGGAATCCAGATTTCACAAAAGGACCAAACAGATCAACAGACGCTTCAACTCCATCCGGGATCTAGTCCAGGTGGGAGACATAGAGATTTGCAAGATACATACGGATCTGAATGTTGCAGAGCCGTTGACTAAGCCTCTTCCACGAGCAAAACATGATCAGCACCAAAGCTCCATGGGTGTTAGAATCATTACAGTGTAATCTAGATTATTGACTCTAGTGCAAGTGGGAGACTGAAGGAAATATGCCCTAGAGGCAATAATAAAGTTATTATTTATTTCCTTATAATCATGATAAATGTTTATTATTCATGCTAGAATTGTATTAACCGGAAACATAATACATGTGTGAATACATAGACAAACAAAGTGTCACTAGTATGCCTCTACTTGACTAGCTCGTTAATCAAAGATGGTTATGTTTCCTGACCATGAACAATGAGTTGTTATTTGATTAACGAGGTCACATCATTAGTTGATCTGATTGACATGACCCATTCCATTAGCTTAGCACACGATCGTTTAGTATGTTGCTATTGCTTTTCTTCATGACTTATACATGTTCCTATGACTATGAGATTATGCAACTCCCGTTTGCCGGAGGAACACTTTGGGTGCTACCAAACATCACAACGTAACTGGGTGATTATAAAGGAGCATTACAGGTGTCTCCAAAGGTAGATGTTGGGTTGGCGTATTTCGAGATTAGGATTTGTCACTCCGATTGTCGGAGAGGTATCTCTGGGCCCTCTCGGTAATACACATCACATAAGCCTTGCAAGCATTACAACTAATATGTTAGTTGTGAGATGATGTATTACGGAACGAGTAAAGAGACTTGCCGGTAACGAGATTGAACTAGGTATTGGATACCAACGATCGAATCTCGGGCAAGTAACATACCGATGACAAAGGGAACAACGTATGTTGTTATGCGGTCTGACCGATAAAGATCTTCGTAGAATATGTAGGAGCCAATATGGGCATCCAGGTCCCGCTATTGGTTATTGACCGGAGACATGTCTCGGTCATGTCTACATTGTTCTCGAACCCGTAGGGTCCGCACGCTTAAGGTTACGATGACAGTTATATTATGAGTTTATGCATTTTGATGTACCGAAGGTTGTTCGGAGTCCCGGATGTGATCACGGACATGACGAGGAGTCTCTAAATGGTCGAGACGTAAAGATTGATATATTGGAAGCCTATATTTGGATATCGGTAGTGTTCCGGGTGAAATCGGGATTTTACCGGAATACCGGGAGGGTTACCGGAACCCCCCGGGAGCTATATGGGCCATAGTGGGCCTTAGTGGAAAAGAGAAGGGGCTGCCCTAGATGGGCTGCGCCCCCCCCCTTCCCCTAGTCCTATTAGGACTAGGAGAGGTGGCCGGCCCCCTCCTCCTCTTTTCCCCTCCGAGGAATCCTAGTTGGACTAGGATTGGAGGGGGAATCCTACTCCCAGAGGGAGTAGGACTCTCCTGTGCCTCCTCCCTTGGCCGGCCAGCCTCCCCTCCTCTACTCCTTTATATACGGAGGCAGGGGACACCTCTAGACACACAAGTTGATCCACGTGATCTATTCCTTAGCCGTGTGCGGTGCCCCCTGCCACCATATACCTCGATAATACTGTAGCGGAGTTTAGGCGAAGCCCTGCTGCTGTAGTACATCAAGATCGTCACCACGCCGTCGTGCTGACGAAACTCTACCCCGACACTTTGCTGGATCGGAGTCCACGGATCGTCATCGAGCTGAACGTGTGCTCGAACTCGGAGGTGCCGTAGTTTCGGTGCTTGATCGGTTGGATCGTGAAGACGTACTACTACTTCCTCTACGTCGTGTCAGCGCTTCCGCAGTCGGTCTGCGTTGGGTACGTAGACAAGACTCTCCCCCTCGTTGCTATGCATCACATGATCTTGCATGTGCGTAGGAAATTTTTTGAAATTACTACGAAACCCAACAGGCCGCACCCCCCCCCAGGAGATTGGATCTCCTAGGGCCGGCGCCCCCCCCCCCCCCCTTGGACTCCCTATATATAGTGGGGAAAGGAGGGCCTCTCAAGACACGCCTTTGGTGCCTCCCTCTCCCTCTCCAACACATCCTCCTCCTCCATAGTGCTTGGCGAAGCCCTGCCGGAGTACTGCAGCTCCACCACCACCACGCCGTCGTGCTGCTGCTGGAGCCATCTTCCTCAACCTCTCCTTCCCCCTTGCTGGATCAAGAAGAAGGAGATGTTACGCTGACCGTACGTGTGTTGAACGCGGAGGTGCCGTCCGTTCGGCGCTAGGATCTCCGGTGATTTGGATCACGTCGAGTACGCCTTCCTCATCCCCGTTCTTTGAACGCTTCCGCGCGTGATCTACAAAGGTATGTAGATGCAATCCGATCACTCGTTGCTAGATGAACTCCTAGATGGATCTTGGTGAAACCGTAGGAAAATTTTTGTTTTCTGCAACGTTCCCCAACACTGTCGGTCGCTTGCATGTGCCTTCAAACGTGGTGACGAACACTCGGGAGAGATCTTCCCAAGTGTAAATGCTGGTAGGTGCTAACTGGTTTAGCCACGCTCTGGCCGAGCCCTCCAACATGAGAGGCAGGTGCTTCATGGCCACTTCATCATTGCCGCCGCCAATCTGGACGGCCACTCGGTAGTCCTCAAGCCAAGTATCGGGCTTGGACTCGCCAGTGAACTTACTGACTCCAGTCGCCAACCTAAAATTGGGAGGAATCACAGCAGCCCTGATGGCTCTACTAAAGCACTCTGGCCCCGAAACATGTACTCTGCTGCTGGCGGGCGCGTCTCTGTCGTGGCCCTCTCGGTGAGCCCTGTTCTTGTCGACCAGACCTTGGACGAGGATGGATCTCGCGTCAAAGCCTGGCCCTCTGGGGTCGACTGGAATCCTTCGCCCATCACTGTGAGGGCACCTGTCGTCCTGCTGGCGAGGCACATACGACAGAGACGCGGGGGAGGCGTGGGCACTCGACGTCGACCGCCACGATCGACTCGGTGATCATACTGCTCATGGTTCCCATACTGGTCACGCCGATCTCCACGTCCCTCACGCCTCGGGGGCGATCTCGGGCTGTGAGCCGACTGGACTGTGTCCGCGGTAACGGATCTGCTGAGAATTCTGTTCCGCGATTGAGAAACAGCGGAATTCTGATCTCCTACTTCCCGGAGTAATGCTCTGATCTGCAGCAAGCCTCTGCCAGCCTCCGACTGGGAAGGCTGAATCGACTCCGCTATGCGGGCCGCAGCTGCTAAATTCTGAATCGGAGTCCGATATACCTGCGGGGGCGGGAAGAGCTGACGTCGACTAGATTCGGGAACCCGTTATCGTGCACGCTCGTTGTGTTCTCGCTGGAGGTTCTCCAGTTGAGTGCGCTCGGCCAAGTTTGCCAGGAGCGCGTCCTCCAAGGCGCGAGCCTCAGGGGTTTCTCCAACGATAGGAGCGTGCAGCGCATCCATGTTCCGGCGGTGAAGTTCTTCTCTCTGCAGCGACGTGAGAGGCTCGGGAAGATACTCCTCATGGGGACGCGACGGGTCGCCTCCTCCCGCGCCTCCATCGGTGCGGGTAAAACCGGGGGGACTGGGCGGCCCATCGACCATCAGAACCTCCGCCGCCGGATCGCTGCTGTCGCACTCAGATGCAGTCTCTTCGGAGCCAGTCGAACAGGCCGTAGAGGGATTCGTCGGGCTCGATCGCCGCGACTTGAGGGGTGGCCGACTGACGGGCCACCGCGTGTCTCACCCACCGCTGAAGTATCGACCGACCGGAGCGCTTGCGCCGGCGGGAAACGGGGAGGGAGGACAGCACAGGAGCCGACCGGTAGGGGGTCGACGGTTGCCGCAGGAGAACGCCGCGGACGCACGCGCTAAAGTGCGTTGCCCCGCGGACAGGGAGCGCGTCCACGTCGAGCGGAGTCTCCTGAAGCCAGGCGGAGTCGTCGGCGATAAACGTGAGCGCGCCGAGACGGATCTCGCGGCCCTCCTCCAAAACTCCGTCAAAAACCATGATGATTCGGGTCGAAAAAGATCGCAACTCATCCAACAAAATGCTAAAACACTTGCCCCAAGATGGGCGCCAACTGTCGTGGTTCTAAGTCTGACAGCAATGTAGGGGGTAAGTATGGAGAGGCGAGGTCTTAGCTATGGAGAGGTTGTAAGGACGCAAGGTTTACGAGTTCAGGCCCTTCTCGGAGGAAGTAAAAGCCCTACATCTCGGAGCCCGGAGGCGGTCGACTGGATTATGTGTGTATGAGTTACAGAGGTGCGAACCCTTGTCTCGGAGGAGGGGGGTGGCTTATATAGAGTGCGCCAGGACCCCGGCCAGCCCACGTTACGAAGGGTTCAATGTACATTAAGGCAGGGCGTTACTGATAACGCTAGTAATAAAGTGTTATGATGACCATAAAGGCTACTTAATGACCGACCGTTAGCGTGCGGAGTGACTTTAGGTCTCCTGGCCGTCGAGTGGTTGGATCTTGGTTGAGTAATTGCTTCTTGGTCGAATGTCTTCGAGTCTGTCGAGTGGAACACCTCCAAGTCGATTGAAAGGTGATTTATTCTAAAGGTGTCCTTGGGTAGGGCAGTTAGGACAGGTCCGTGACCCTATCCTAGGTACATTCCTTCGTCACCGCGCATGCGCGTACGCCCGCGCACCTCTCGACGTGGCCGCCGCGGCCCCGACACCGTGCCGGCGAAGTATGACGCGCGTCGCGTGTCGTGTTCGTCCTGGAGCCACGTGTCCCAGAGGTCGGAATCCGGGCCATACATGTCGTCGTAGAACAGGTCGTCCGGGAGGAGGCGGCGGCGGCGCTCGATCTCATCGCGGCGCGCGCGGCCGCTCGCCGGCACAGGAGGGATCGGGACCCGGTCGGCGCTGAGGTGCCATCCGTTGGGGAGGTGGACGTCACTCCACGGGACCGGCGTCCTCGTCTCTCAGTACCTCCGGCACACGTCCGTAGCGAGGTATTGCCGGTCGCGCTCGCCGGCGGGCCTAGGGTTGATGGTGAAGGGGGCCGGGACGGGGGCTTGACGGGAGGAGCGCAGCGGTGACGCGGGCTCCTCCTTCTTCACGGAGCCGCGGCGGCGCCCCGAGGAAGAGCCGGCCTCACGGTCGTGCTTGCCCTTGCCGTTCCAGAACCCCATGGCGAGGTGGGCGGCCGGCGAGCTCGAGGGCTTCGGCTAGGGTTTCGGCGCTGTCGGGTTTCGAGGAGGCCGCGGGGTGGCGTGGGGCAGTGTGGACGACGACCCGTCCACGCTTCCCACTTAAAGAAGGACGGCGACCGTTCGACGTGCGGATGACAGGTGGGGCCGCCCGCTCGTGCGCATTGATGTGGGCGGGTGGGAGGTAGGTGGCCGCCTGCCACGCGGCCCCGACGCGGACGAGCGCGCGTCCGTTTGGTGTCCGCCGCGAGCCAAACCCGGCGCAAGTTTGCGCTCGAAATGGGTCGGCCCGGACACAAAACGGACAGGATGGGTCCGGACCGTTGCGCGCTGGGCCGTCTTCTTTGTCCATTTTACCCCAAACGGACGGGGCCGGACAGGATAGGGTCGCGTGGTGGAGTTGGCCTAAGGGGGTGATTGATTCAGAAGTCTTAGGACTTTTTCTAGTCCCAGGGACTAATCAAAAAAGACTCTCCAGTAGAGTCTTTTTTCTAGTCCGTGTAGAAAAAGTCCCTCCTGTTTGGTTCCTAGGGACTTTTTCTAGTCTCTGTGACTAAAAAGTCCCTGAACCAAACACCCCCTAAGTATTTTTATTCACTTTTACTATTACAATAAAGATTTTCAATCGCGACTGACGGTGATCTCTGTTCACTTTGGGGGCATATCATATACTGTCACAAACGGTTCAGATATGAGCAAATGTAGATGCATTGGTATTTCTTTAGTTCACTTCAGCAACTAATGGCCGTTGTGCGAGTGTTTATTTTCTCAAGCAACCGATAAGAGCTCTACATTTTTCATATGAACAAGAGAATTGATCGGTTAATAAGGAAAACTGAGCGAAAACTAAGTGCTAGTGTTTCTCTAGAGTATTTTGGACGATGCAATTAATCTTTTTTTTTGAAATGGAGGGTCACCCCCGGCTTCTGTATCAAACTGATGCATGCAACTATATTATTAAACAAAAATTTCAAAAGGTCTGCGGTTCATTACAAGCTCACACGGAGCTAAAATGAAATGAAGATAAAAATTACCACAACTGGTGAAAATAGAAAGAGATGACTAAACACCTTGCATTAATTAGGCCGCTATCCAAACCAGTTGTAAATACTCCGTGCTACCATCTTTCATCGGATACACCGAATAGTCAAAAGCTCCCAGACTTTCGGAAGAGTGAGTAATGACCACATAAAAATTCAAGCAGTGGCCCTCTATATAACCTGCAAAAAAATTAAAAGAGTTAAATAATATGAGGGCATATATTATTTGGTTTGGTTCCCCAAAAGAAGAATCATGTAGAGCCACCATTTCTGTCCACTCTTCCCATTTGGATGGCTAACATTTACCACCACCCCACACCACGCGCGCGCGCACACACACACCATATCTTGATTTTGCGGCCAGGAGATTTACTCCCTCCGGTTTTTTTAGTCTGCATATAAGTTTTATTCAATGCCAAATTATCTCTACTTTGACAAAACTTATAGAAAAAAATGTCAACATTCACAATATCAAATCAATATGGTAGATTCATTTTGAAATCAGTTTCATAGTTTATATATTCAGTATTGTAGATGTTGATATCTTTTAATATAAATTTGGTCAAACTTTGCAAAGTTTCACTTGACACAAATCTAATACATGGAGTAAAAATGACCGGAGATAGTACATCCATTGCTCCAAGATCCTAACCCGACACCTTCGTCACCGTCGCTCAACTCCTAGTCCATCCATCGTTCAACAACAAGCCGCCATCCACCTTTCTCATCTAGTTATCATGAGTCTTTGACCACCACCTGTTCCAAAACCCTAACTCCTTAGGCTGGTATCTAAGTCAAGAGAATAGGAAGGAGAACTTTTTTTTTTGAGACGGGAAGGAGAACTTTGTTGGCACCCAAAAAACTCCTCAAGCGTATGTTTAGTGGTGAGCCTAAATTTTTTACCCCATTTACATCCATGATCTAATATGCCTGTAATTTGGTTTGGCTGGAAGATGATAATGGACGATAGCAAGGAGATTGTATTTTCAGTAAAAAAAATCGTGGTATCAACAATTATATATATGATCTTGTTTCATAAACTAAAAAAATTGCATGTTTCAAGTTTCAAAAAATCATATATACAGGAAAATAAATTGAAACACGTCCATGGAAATTTCTAGAAATATGACCATTTTGAAGTATGCAAAAATATTTTATGATTTATTCACAATAAATAAATTATGTAGTATATAAGCACAAAGGGTTTTGCACTTTTTGTATTTTATTGCACAGTTTGCCAATTGTCATGTGTGCTTTTGTTTTGCCAACATCCACCAAGTTCAAGTTTTTTGGGGGGGCCAAGTTCAAGTTTTTCAAGCTCAAGTTTCTACCTGTTGCATGGATGATTCTTTTCACATATTTTTCACAACTTGTAGATGTCATTTTTTGCTAAATTTGAGTGGAACCGTACATTCCCAGGTTCCAAAAATACCCCCCCTTGAGCACAGTAGTTCTTCCAAAAAGAGAGAGAGAGAATCTAAACCTAATTGTGTCTGCATGGTTTCTATCCACATCGATCGTAGCCAAGTTCCAATATGCACACTCAGAAGGGTCTCTTGAGCGCCTTGAAATCCAGCGTGTCGATGCACTCGGCGCCGTCCCTGGATCCATTGAGGATCCTGAGCAGCTCGCTGGCCCGCTCCTTGGTGGCGCCCTCGCAGCCCACCTGCAGCAGGAGGAGCAGCTTCTGGAACGCGCCGACCTGCAGCGCCTCGGCCTTGCACCCGCCGCCCTCCGCCGGGGAGTTCTTGCACAGCCGCCACAGCGCCGACACGGCGAACTCCGTCGCCATGTCCGACACGTGCTGCATCTTCTTCACGATCACCGGCACGGCCAGCGCCTGCGCGTACGCCTCGTCGCGGCCCTTGCTTGTGAGGAGCAGGCCGTCCAGCAGGGCCAGCGCCTTCTCCGTCGCGCCCTTGTCGGCGTCCACCAGCAGCTCGAGGAGGAGCCGCACCGCGCCGAGGTCGACGAGGCAGGACGCGGCGAGCTCGGTGTGCGTGACGAGGTAGTACGCGGTCACCAGCGCCGCCTTGGTGGCCTGGGGCGAGACGGGTTTCTCCAGGAGCTTGACGAGCGCCGCGTATATGCCGGTGGTCTTTGACATCGCCTCGAGGCACTGCCGGTCGGATGAGGAGGCGATCTCGCGGAGAACGACGACGGCGCTGACCCGCGCTAGGGGCTCGCTGTGGGAGAGGATAGACACGACGGATCCCAGCGACGCCGGGGAGGCAATGTGGCGCCTGGACTCCTCGTCAAGAGGCAAGAACACGACCATCGCCGCCAGGATCTCCTCTAGGGCCGTCGCTGGCACCACCCGCTGGCCGGCAAGATGGCAATACGTCGACGAGAGCGCGCGGGCGGCGCTGGCGGACACGAAGCACCGGCGGTTGCGCTCGCTCTCCTTCCCGAGCGCCCTGGCCCTCGCGACCAGCTCCCGGCACCTCGGCCCGTCGCCGCGCCTCGCGGCCGCGCACACCGCCTCCAGAAGCTCGGACGCGTCGAAAGCGGAGACCGGGACGCGGGGCGTGGGCACGCGCTCTATCCCGAGCCCCCGGTTGGCGACGCACCACTCCTGGATCACCCTCCTCGTGGCGTGGTTAGGGACGAGCTCCTCCAGCCGCAGCGGCCGGCCGGTGACGGGGCACGTGGCGTGGCCGCGCTCCAGCCACCCCTCCACGCTCTCCCGGTCGTACGTGATCCCCGTCGGCGCCGTCACGGGGTCCCGCATCATATCAAGAGATATCGGGCACAAGAAGTGGGTCGGCACGGCAGGCTCCGGCTCGGCGGCGGCGGCGACCAGCATCGGCTGCTGCCACGTCCGCCTGACGGCGAGCGGTACCTCGGCCGGCGCGCCACGCGCCGCGCCGCGGAAGCCCCGGGCGCGGAAGCGGGGCAGCGGCGTGACCATCGACGGTAGAAGAAAGCGGCGATCGCGCTGGCGTGATACCAGGCGCGGGGCCGGAGCCGATCGACGACGAGAACGGCGGCTGACGACCGATGACTGCCTTTTGGGTGGGCGGCGAGGTGAAAATGGCGTGCTATATAGGTTGTGGACGGCAATGTTGAACGAACGTGTGCGTGCGTGCGTGCGATTGTTTGAACGGCGAGAGGGAGGGAGGGAAAAAGAAAGGACGGGCGGGGGCGGGGGCGGGGCGGAGACTGACTGGGGAGGGGAGCGTTTGTTCCTTGGGATTGGGGTTTGAATGTTGACCGTTGAACGTTTGAATTGTACACTTGCTTTTGTTTTGAGATGGAGAATGGTATTTGGCTCCGTGCTGTGCAGGTGCAGCTAGCCTCGTTTGTGTTCTAGTTTTTGTTTTCGAAGACGGCATTTGAAATGCTTCATCGTCCACATGTAAACTGAACCGGCGAATCGGCATCTTGGCTGGTTAGTGGTCGGTTTTTTAAAACCCGTGGCTTGGATTGAGAAGACCAGATGATGAACAAACTATCTGAATTAAATGCTTTTAGTATAATTTATAAAGGAATTTCAATTGAAGTTCCTAGGGGGTAACTTTAGTGTTTCGGTGGGTTGTGGGATTTAATTTAAAATTTTGACGGAATGAAAACACTTAAACATCTCCTCGCCTATAAACATCGTTCTCCGGGGCGGATTTTACAAGCATGGAGTAATGTCAACCCAGGGCCAAACATTGTCTTTTTTTGTGTCAACAATATTTATTAGGCATGTTCGGATAAATAAATTATTGTACTCCCTCCGTCACGGTTTAGAAGACACCGTTAAATTTGCGTGTGTTTTCACAATAGACAAGATTTAGGGCGCATTGCATTTATTTCTAGTAGCTAATTAGTACTCCGATATACTATTTCTATATGCATGCGTAGTGTGAATACTATTTTTTAGCCCATCTCACAACCAATAGATAACCACCTAGGTCCTAGAGAATTTTCAAGCGCGCCTTCTAAACCGTGACGGAGGGAGTATTTGCTTTGAGATAAAAAAAACCGTAATAATAGGTGTACCAAGCTAGGGCTATGATGGAAAAATGCATCCAAATCATAGCCCAACTGTCAAGTTTTTACCAGACCCATCAAGCGGGTTGCCCCTCGCCTAGTTGTGGCTTAGATCGAACGGTTGGGCTTGTCAGGTTTACGTGGAATGCATGCTCAGTTTTTTAGATGGAAGGATCGAAATGTACTATGATAAAACACTCAACCGACTAAAAGAACATTGCTAAACAACATGAAACAAGAAATAAAAAAGGGAAATAATGAGGATACCAGCTAGACATGCAAGCCCATGGTAATAAATAAAGTTGTAAACAGATATCGTGAATGAGCAAAACATAGTCAAGCTTCAAACATAAGATATTCTGATTTCTTGACGGGCAAAACTCTTTGGTTGAAGAGGGGGTTGTTCCTAAAAGAACCAACCATCGGCGAGCAATTAAGCTAGAGGCTTCAAACGCAAAACTACTTCGAGTTCTATTAGGAACACATCAAAACCTCACTTACCCTACACTATCGTCACACTACCTATTCATACAAACCTTGTGATAGTCTAGCAGATGATGGATTCAGGATGACGGCCCCAGGGAAGGAATCAACGCCCAAAGGGATCGATGGTGCTAGTAACAAACATGTGTTACAAATCTTTTTCCTTTAAAATACTAATGGCCCCTGCGGCATGGAGAGCAGCATTTTGGATCCTGGAATTTTGAAACACCTGAAAATTCTATCGATAAGTTTCATGAAAAAATAATTTGTTGGTATGGATACTTATATTCTCTACATGTGTGTAAAGTTTCATTACATAATACGATGGTTTCTTTTTGCATGGGTAAATACGATGATTTGTGGTGTATGTGAAAAAAAAAATCTTGGCCTAAAAACAACAAAAGGAAGGCCCACATTTATACAAGCATTTCTCTTTTTTGTGTACACCACGTACTAAAATATATATTGCTGGAAATTCATACAACACACCTATGTGTATACATATACTTATTTCCAGTTTTTTTTTTGGAATTGCATAAAATAAAGTTTCCGGTTAAAAAATTTGAAGGACTCCAAGGAGCCTGGGACCTAGACCTAAGACACATTTTCCGTGGCATGTCTATTCCTATGATCCCATTACAAAGAAATTATAATATATCCGTGTACCTCATTTGGTGTTCTTTGGAGAAGTCCAATATGCACTTTCTCGACCCTTTTGTCCTTCTCTCTCTCTCTCTCTCTCTCTCTCTCTCTCTCTTCATTACTCCATATTTCTTTTGTTTGTGTTCTATATATGCACTCTACAAAATTCTTGGGAGATGCATATCTTTTTTCCTATCATCGCGAGCCAAAAAAAAAACTAATGGGCCGGTGGCGCTCTTGCCACCGCCACCTCCGGAAATCCAGCCCGGCATGAGAGCACGGCGTCTCTTTCTTCTCCATAGCTTAGAAGCTCTTGTGTTTTTCCTAATTCTTCTCAATAAAAGAAACCTCTTGTGTTTTTCCTCCACCACGAGATCGTTGCGGCGGCGGTCCGGCGAGGGACCAGCGAGATCGTTGCGGCGTACCACTCCTAGCAGCTGTAGTAGGCGCTTAAAAGTCAAGCCGTTTAACGTGGCGCTGTCCGCTGTGCCTGCGCGTGCCGATCAGGCGACGACCGGGCGACTTTGACGGCGGCTGGGCTGGGTCGGGTCGGTGCGATCGATAGAATCCCGGCCCGATCCGACGGGCAATTACTCCGATCCAAGTCACGGGTCACAGCCAAATTAGCCAGTGAACCGAAAGGGAGAATATTCGTTCACCCATCAAACGGCAGTAGAACTAGACGGGCTACCACGAGCCCGACTCGAACTGCTTTCTTGTCGTGGCGCGGTTAGATCAGATCAGCGTTATTTTGCTTCGTTTTCTAAATCATTTTTTGTTGGACTTTCGGACTTGTAGCTACGAACACGCCGCTTGTTTTCTGAAATCAGACGCGCCGTGTTCTGCTTGGCTGTGAGCAGGTATGCATGCGTGCGTGCGTGCGTGCGCACGACTTAAAATAGCCTGGAACATGGGACTTTTGTGCGCCAGCTTGGCGCGATCCAGGACTGGGCATCGGTCGGGTCTATGCTTCGCAGTAGATTAAGTGGATTAGTCGTGTATAGGCATTATTGGGAAATTCCAGGTATCAGAATTCTTGGTTAGCTAACCTCGTGCCGTCGACTAAGTTGGACTGTTTAGGAATTCTTGATCTCGGATAAGTCTTGAGGGCCTTGCGACTTGGGTGGCCATGGTGGAAATGGAATGATTTGAAGAGGACTGTTAGTTTGGGGGAACCCGTGAAATAACTTGGATATAATAGATCTTTCTTACACGACAATTACAATTACGCTAAGGGACATGCGGTGGGGGGGGGGGGGGGGGGGGGGAGTTTTGGCACGCCCCATGTTTGCATTGGTGAAGGGCACTAGTAATTAATGCATGGGGTAGGCGTTGTTGAACATGGAGTGGGTCGACAAATTGACAAGTCTGAGGAGATCACGATGCAACACCTTATTCAGTTACATGTCCTTCGAGTGTTTGCTGCGGACGTTTGCTTCATGAAGATGTCACAGATGACATTGCTTAGAATTTCACCCTTTAGGTATTTATTACACTGTCAAGTGAGCTTATCTCATGCGGTTTGAAGGGATCAACAGTAAGGCTATGTTCAACCTGGAGGGGTGGAGCAATTCCATGCTATCAAGGTGTAAATTGTCCACTATGTTTGTCATTTAAAGTATGGTTTGGATGACCGACCGATTGCGATGCCGGGGATGGCCAAATTGTAGCAAACTCCAACTTCATAGAGCAATGGAGTCGTCGTCTCACATCATTTTGAAAGTTTGGGATTCTTTGGGAGTTTGAACATGATCCTGGTTCGGCTTAACCTATTGGAGCTTAACATCAACGCCTAGTCTCAGTGTTATGCGATCAAGGATTTGTGGTCTTTCGTCGTAAATCTTCATGGCAACTATAGAAAAACCCTCGCATCATTGTTGGTGCTTGTTTCTAAGAAGTAGTCGGTGAAGTCATCATATGTGTCGTGTATGTTGTAGTTGAAGGCCACGTCCCAAAGCCTGCCAAAATTTAGGCGATGTTCATTTAGAGCATCACAAATGTACTATAGAGACAACCTTTTCTTTAAGGTAGGACCCACATGACTTGCCCTTAACCGAATGAAAAGACATCACAATGTATGGAGACATCAAGTAGCCTCTAAGGTGGACCCTAGCCGAAATTAAAAGTGTGCCAAATAGCATCACATTTATCCAATCAACCACCTCTCTCTAGGATTTACTTTCACTGATAAGTGGGGCCAACTGATTTATTTAATTATTGGAGGCAACATCAAGGTTAGAGACGTCTCTATTTTGTTCTTGTCTTCTTGATTAGAGGCAACCGATGCAGTGCAACTTATAGGTGCTACCTCTAAGAGTTGAGTGTGGGCTTAGAGACAGCAAAATTGATACACTGCTCTTAGCTGTAGATGATGAGGCATCAACTTTAGACACAGATGCTCATATATATGCACATATACTCACGCCCTATAAATGCAATCATGTATGAATATATGCATGCACACCTTATCCCTACGAACACCTTCAAGAAAGCAAGTCGGCGGTTTATCTTGAGATTGACAAAGTCGTCACAGACACCATAGTCAATGGGAATATATTCTCCCACTGAACGAACGTCATCAAAAGTCCTGAAACAAATGCAGGAAAATACAAGCATCGTGTCAATTCTGATGAACCAAGCATACTAGTGTTCTCCTAGCCATCCAACGCTGATTCGTTCGTCAACACTGACTTTGTCGATCACGAAATCTACCAACTTAGTTGAGTTCATCATAACAGAAGTGCGTGTATATGCGTACGCTCGTATACGTGGCGTGCCGCGTTTCTTCGAGAAAACACATACCTTCAGTTCCATGTCCTTCGATTGTTTGTTGCGGACGTTTGCTTCACGAAGATGTCACAGATGACATTGCTTAGAATTTCACCCCTTTAGGTATTTATTACCCTGTCAAGCGAGCTTATCTCATGCGGTTTGAAGGGATCAACAGTAAAGCTATGTTCAGCCCGGAGGGGTGGAGCAATTCCAAGCTATCAAGGTGTAAATTGTCCACTATGTTTGTCATTTAAAGTATGGTTTGGATGACCGACCGACTGCGATGCCTAGGGTGGCTGAATTGTTGCACATTCCAACTTTGTATAGCAGCGTTGGATTCAACATCTCGCATCATTTTCAAAATTTGGGTTCTTCGAGATTTGGAACATGATCCTGGTTGGGCTTGAGCTATTGGAGATTAACACCAATGCTTGGAATTAGTGTTATGTGATCAAGGAGTTGTGGTCCTCCGTTGTAAATCTTCATGGCAATCGTAGCAAAAAACCCCGCATGATTGTTGTTGCTTGTTTCTCAAGAGTTTTATCGACGAAGTCACATAAGTCTTATGTCTCTTGTAGTTGACGGTCACGTCCCAAAGCCCACCAAAATTTGGCGTTGTTCGTTTAGAGGTAGATGATGAGGCATCGCCAATGACATTGTCAATCACAAGATCTCCCAGCTCAGTTTTTCATATGAGTTCGTTAGAATAGACGTGCGTGTATTTATCGATGCATGTGTACGCGTGTATACATTGCAAAGAGAAAAACAAGATGAATCAGATCGACAACGATAGGAAATCTTTGGCGAGCGACTGAACCCTAGCCGCCTCCAAGAGAACCAACTCTTCTGGCAGCTCCCCTTCGCCAGCGACAGAGGTTGTCGGTGGTCAGGGGGTCGCCGGTCCACGCATGTGCGGATCGTCTTAGCTTTAGGTTCTACGGCCCTAGTAGCTTAGGTTTTTGGATCGTTCGACATCTTGGTGTCGGCAATGGCGATGCTGAATGAAGAAGCTCCGGATTCTTCTCCCATGAGGCAATCGTCTCTATGGTTGATGATGGGTTTGGGAACCAGTATGTTCAAGCGGGTATGTCGTGGCGGCAGTATCTTTGTCATGGACTTGTGTCCTCAGGCTCCGTCGTTGCGACGACGTTTGCTCCAGCATCGACGCGGAGCTTGAAAGGTAGTCCTGGAGGGGATGCAGATTGTGCTCTGCATCGACGACATCTGGAAGACGGGACGTGTGCTGGGTTCGTGGTTGATGGATGGCAGGTATGGTTCTCTCTTTCGGCGTCTTAGTCGTGGTGGGGCGCCGGATCTGGAGTTCGATGGCGTGTTCCAGGTCTTGCCCCGGTCTAACGGTATTGACTTCATCTTTGGTGAGCCATCTTGGAGGTCCACAAAGTTGTATGTCAGCAATGAGCCGCATTGAACTCAGATGAGAAGGCGGTCCGGCATATTTTTCCTTTAGCGGCTGTTATGGTGGTGCCATAGACAGATGACGGACATTGATGTCAAGCTGAGAGATGTTCTGTTGTCTTGGTCTTTAGGTGACTTATGCTTTATGATATGAATAAGAGACGTATTACCAAGGTCTGCTTCGTCTAGGGTTTAGCGATGGGCGCCCTTCCGCCGCCGCCGCCAATACCTTCAGACGGGAGCGAATCGGATCGCCGGGAGGAGTCCTCCCGGGCCACAACTCCAATGTACGCGGTGTCTACGAGTCTAAGACGGCCCTCTCAGGAGTCCAAACACGCCACGCTCTCAAGGCGCACGACGGGGACGGGGAATACAAAAACCCTAGACCCTGATCGCCGCACCGCACAAAACCAAGGGAAGCCTGCAAAACCTCCAGATCACACCACGACTCAGAGGCACCGCAAGGTAGAGATGTCGCAGATCAATCCAAAGGCGAAGGGTGGGGGTGATCAAGGCGGATCCGGTAAGGATCTCGCTCACCCGAAGCCCCTCGGCGATGGAGCGATCGTGGCGTCTAGGAGAGCGGACTCACATGAGGCTTGGGAGGAGGATACGCCAGAGAATAGCAACTGGGACAGACCAGCAACAGACGGAGTTTTGCCGGGGGGAGCGGAAGATCAACTTGCAGGTGAGGTGGACATGGACGATGTTGCTTTCATTACAGTTGATCTGGATGATGATGAGAAGGAGGTAGACGAGGAAGACAAACCCAGATGGAGATTGATGGGGTTGTACATATCGCAGCGGAGACCAAGCACAAAAACACTATCTGGGCACTTTGAGAAAATTTGGCAATTGCGTACGGGGGTCGAGTTTAAGCCGGTCAAGAACAACTACTACATCATATCTCTGTTCTTGGAGGGAGACTTTAGGTTTGTGGCGAGAGGGGGGACTTGGATATATGATGGTGATGCTCTACTAGTCACCCCTTTCAATGGTGATGAGCAGCCCTCTGAGACTACGCTTGAAGCTGTCCCGGTTTGGGTCCGTGTGTTTGACGTGCCATGGAAGAAGCAAACTAGGGTTTATGGAGAAGCCTTGGGAGGAACCCTAGGTGAGGTGCTGGAGGTGGATGTTCCGCAGACGGGCCATGGGACTCAGGAATTTCTAAGGATGAGGGTGAAGCTGTCGTATAATAGGAGATTGCAAAAGGAGGTGACGCTGGAGTTTAATGCAAAGGGCACCACTAAACGGCTGAAATTCCAGTTAAAGTATGAACGGGTACCGCATTTTTGCTTTCATTGTGGGTTCATGGGACATGATAAGGAGGCGTGCGAGAAGAAGAGGGTGGGGTTACCCACCAAGGCCTATGATTCTACGCTGAGATGCTCCCCGTTCAAAAAAATTGATCATAGAGTTGTATTTACGCCATCACCAGGACAACCACGAGCAAGACGGAGTATGGAATTCTCTTTGGGGAGTGCGTCGTCGGCTACGCGCTCACATGCATCGGGGAATGCCAGGGAAAGAGGCCAGGGCTCACATGAAATACCAACCAGGGTGGACGCTATGGATGGGTTTGAGGAAAACGAGGCTACGGCACCGCAGGAGGAGGATGACCAATTGGCAGACCATGTTGAAAAAATGCGGCTATGGCTGGGCACGGAGCAACCTGAGTGCAGCAAAGTGCAACGGATGAAACAACAGTTTGAAGCACAGGAGCATGAAGCGGGAAAAGGACCTATGAGACCGCGAGAGAAGAAGATAATATCACAGCCGAAAAAATCTGCTGCAGTTAAGAATGATGGGGCACTTGTGATCCGTGACAAGCCAAGGGGTGAGGATATGATACCAGCTTTGTGGGGGCTGGATACGCTCCAGGTATCCTTTGGCAGCGCGGTGGACTCCATGTATTACAATGACTCCATCTTGGGGAAACGCATCTAACCGGGGGCCTTCCAGTCCAGGTTATGGTGCCCGATGGCAAGGGAATGGTGCCGTATGAAGAAGGGACAGAGGGGGGCAAGCAGAAGAAAGGAAAAAAAGGAATGGCGGGAAACGGAGGATGATGCATGCAGTGCGGGAAGGGGAGGAAATCTGGAGGCAACTAGCCATGGGGCCGCTAGTAAACTGACGGGGCCAGCTGTGGCGTCCCGTCAGGAACAATGAATTGCCTAGTATGGAACTGTCGGGGGACGGGGAACCCTCGTACAGTTTGTGATTTACAGGCTCTTCGTAGAGCCAATTCCCCGAGGATGGTGTTTCTGTGTGAGACTAGGAATCAACTGCAAAAGATGAAAAGGTTGCGCAGTAGGCTTGGGCTCCGTGGTTTTGAGGGCATAAGCAGTCAAGGAAAGAGTGGTGGCCTAGCTTTGTTTTGAGATGAGTCCATGTATGTCAGCATTCAGGACGTTAATGAGAGGTGGATTGATGTTTTTGTCAGGGTGGCTCCCTCGGAACCTCTCTGGCGAGTGACCTTTGTGTATGGTGAACCGAGGGTGGAAAACAGACATCTTATGTGGGAGAGCTTGTGTAGATTAAGGAATACTTCTGAGCTGCCTTGGTTAGTTGCTGGTGATTTCAATGAGGCGCTATGGGAGTGTGAACATATGTCCATGACGGCGAGGCCGCAGGCCCTGATGATAGCCTTTCGGGATTGCTTTGAGATGTGCCAGTTGGTGGATCTAGGCTTCTCAGGCTATCCGTTCACATACGATAACAAACGGAGTGGCCGGGCTAATGTGCAGGTGCGTCTGGACAGAGCGGCAACGGACAATGCTTGGCGATATATGTTTCCGGAGGCGACGGTGCTCCACCTGACGTCGCCCCGGTCGGACCATCGCCCGCTTCTCCTGCGGTGTGCACAAGATACGCAGGTGAAGATGGCAAAGGCGAGGCGCTATGAGGTTATGTGGGAGCGTGAGGCCTCCCTGGCGGAAGTGGTAGAGGCGGCCTGGGCTGCTTCGGGCGCGAAAACTGACTTGGGAGGCGTGAGCAAAGCCCTCAAATCAACAATGTTCAGATTGCATGAGTGGAGCAATAAGAAGATTGGCAATGTGACAAGAGAGATTGAGAAGTCCAGAACGAGGCTGGAGGAACTGCACAATATGAATGCCGACCGTAGCGAGATACGAAAAGAGTCTGATCATATGGATGAACTCTTGTACAAGGAGGAGATGATGTGGCTGCAACGATCTAGAATGGAGTGGCTAAAACATGGAGATCGGAACACAAAGTTCTTCCATAGGAAAGCAAGATGGAGGGCCCGGAAAAACAAGATCAAGGGACTGCGGGATGACCTAGGAGCCCTTCATTCGGAGCAGGCTGTAATGTCAGGTATGGCTATGAGTTACTTTCAGAATCTGTTTGAAGCTGATCCTAGTTTACTCCCTCATACAGTGGTAAACCTTTTTGATCCGGTCATTACGGAGGAGATGAATGCCAAATTGTGTGAAGCTTTCTCGGAGAAGGAGATTAGTGATGCACTATTTCAGATTGGGCCTCTAAAGGCACCTGGGCCAACGGTTTCCCGGTGAGGTTTTTTCAGCGTCATCGGGGCACAGTGAAAGATGACATCATTGCCGCAGTCAGACAGTTTTTCTTGTCGGGGGTAATGCCGGAGGGGTAAACACCACCACCATCGTGCTCATTCCAAAGGTTGAAGACCCCCAACGTTTATCTGAGTTCTGGCCCATTAGCTTGTGTAACGTGATTTACAAGATCATCTCCAAGTGTTTGGTGAACCGATTGCGACCACTACATGGCGATATCATCTCTGAGGAACAGAGCGCTTTCGTCCCTGGAAGACTCATTACGGATAATGCGTTCATTGCCTTTGAGTGCACTCACTATATTAAACAGGAGAAGGACCCTGATAAAGCTTATTGTGCTTACAAGCTAGATCTGTCCAAGGCGTATGATCGTGTAGATTGGATTTTCCTTGAGCAAATGATGAGACGATTGGGCTTCGCGGATCAGTGGGTGAGATGGATAATGACTTGTGTCACCTCAGTCCGTTATTGTTGCAATGTTAATGGAGTTCTATCAGATTCATTTGCACCATCGCGTGGGCTGCGGCAAGGAGATCCCCTCTCCCTGTTCTTGTTCCTTTTCGTGGCAGAAGGGTTAGCGGCAATCTTGAAACAACAGGTCACTTCTCAGCAGCTAACACCGTTACGGGTCTGTCCACGTGCACCTGGCATCTCACATCTCATGTTTGCAGACGATACCTTGCTGTTTTTCAGAGCAACCGAGCAGGAAGCTTCTCATGTCAAAGGCGCACTTGCCACCTTTGCTCAAGCCACGGGTCAGCTTATCAACCCGCAAAAATGCTCCATTCTCTTTGGTGAGCACTGTCGGAGAACAGACCAGGATGCAGTGGTATTAACACTGGAGGTGCAGCAGCATAGCTTCGAGGAATGCTACCTGAGTCTGCCCACGCCAAACGGGCGCATGTCCAAGGGCATGTTCCAAAACCTCCAGCAGAAATATATGAAGCGTATGGTGGAATGGGATGGCAATCAACTTGCGCAAAGCGGAAGTGAGGTCCTCATTAAATCCATTGACAGTCTATTCCAACCTACATCATGAGCGTTTTTAAGCTACCGGCAGCCACCTGTGAAGATCGTATGCGGATGATCCGTAACTTCTTTTGGGGAGTGGAAAAGGGGAAGAGGAAGATGCACTGGCGGGCATGGATTCATCTGATCAAGCCCAAGGCGCAAGGTGGACTGGGCTTCCGAGATCTACGACTCTTTAACCAGGCACTTCTAGCACGCCAAGCTTGGAGGCTACTTACAAACCCTGATAGCTTGTGTGCCCGGTTACTGAAAGCACGCTACTACCCGTTTGGTAACTTGGAGGATACGGTTTTCTCGACAGCGGCCTCAGTTACTTGGCAAGCAATTCAGCACGGGCTTGAACTCCTGAAGAAGGGATTGATCTGGCGCGTAGGAGATGGACGAGCGATCAGGATATGGCGCGATAGCTGGATTCCCAGGAATGGGAGCGGGAGGCCTGCTACCCCCAAGGAAGATTCCGGGTGCGGCGTGTATGTGACTTGCTGGATGACCATGGAGCATGGAATATGGACTTAGTTCGGAGCATTTTTTTGCCGGTCGACGCGGAGGTGATTGCAACAATTAAAACATTTCCTGGGTTGGGTCCAGACATGCTTGCATGGGAGTCGGAACGCAGCGGGAACTTCAACGTGAGGAGTGCTTATTGACTTGCTCTTGAGGATCATCTCCGGTTCTCTTCAGTCGCGGCGAGCAGGGCACCGGACGGGCGACGGGCCGTCTGGGCCTTTATTTGGAGGTGCCCTGCTCCTCCTAAGGTTCGAATCTTCACCTGGCGGTTGCTCACAGATTGTCTACCCACTTGGGTGAATAAACGCCGCCGGGGTTTGGAGGTCTCTGACAAGTGCCCTCTCTGTGCCTTGGAGCCGGAGGACACGTACCATGTTTTTTGCAGGTGCCCAATGGCGGTCGCACTCTGGCAGGCTATGGCGGACCAATGAAGAATACCTACGGCTACATCCTTCCGTCGGACGGGAACGGAATGGCTTGCCCAAGCTCTCTGTGAGCTGCCGGACACGGAGAGGATGGAGCTCATGATGATATTATGGCGCTGCTGGTATATTCGAAATGAGATGGTGCACCACAAGAAGCCACCACCAATCGAAGCATCCAAAAACTTCCTCATCAGCTACGTTGATTCATTGGTGGGCGTCCAAAACTCTCCTCAGGCGGATCCAATCAAGGGGAAGCAGGTGGTGGACGCTATTAGCCACCCCCGGCTCATGCAGCATGAGTCTCTTGCTCCAACCACGGTGCTATGCTGGTCTCGACCGGCGACGGGGTGGGCGAAGCTCAACATCGACGGCTCCTACAATGCCACCAGCGGAGAGGCTGGTACAGGCATGGTCCTCCGGAGCGACACGGGCGACATCATTTTTTCTTCATGCAGAGAACTCCAGACGTGTTCGGATCCTCTGGAAGCCGAACTGCGGGCCTGCATGAAGGGGCTCAACTTGGCACTTCAATGGACCCCTTTGCCTATTGAGATGGAGACAGACTGCGCGGTGGCGGTACATGCGCTACTAGCGCCGACGAGGGATAGATCTCGTTTTGCCTTGCTTATTGATCGGGTTAGGCGTTTGATGCTGGGAGGAAGGGAGGTTAAGCTAGTTCATATTCGTAGAGAACAGAACGGTGTGAGTCATTTTCTTACAAACTTTGGTAGAGTTCATAAACGTACGGTGGTGTGGTTGGGATCTGGATCGGATGAGGTACCAGACTTATGTAATGCCGAGGCACTTTATGTGTGAGAAATAAATTTTCTTTCACCCGAAAAAAAAGAGACGTATTACCATGAAAATAAAAGGTCGACAACGTCACCGCCGTGCCTGAGACTGGTGCGGGTGCGCGCATCGTATCAGACCGGGCTTGATCGAGAGTGACCGTTCGAGCCGAACCACCCGCCTCTGACGCGATCGCAAGCCCGGCTCAACCTGGGCCGGTCAAGCACGCGATGATATGCGTATTCCTATTCCCGTTCCAGATCGCTGCGCGCCGCACATTAGCACTCGATGACGAGGCTCCCCGGGTCAGCTCGTGTCTGCCACTGTCATGCGCCCATGCATGCATGCACGCACGCACGACCACAGCACCTGAGCCCATCGAGGACCAGACCACCAGGGCCTGCCTGGATAATGGTTATCCGATCTGATAGTAGTATATCTGATAGTATGATCTCTCTGACCGGACGCGGCAGCTGCACCTGACAGCTTACGTGCACGCGTCATGATCCCGTTAGTGCCGGGACAGCGGCACGTACTTGGCGTGGCGTATTTAAGCCTGGCACGTACGTACGTACCAAACTGCGTCGGTAGTACTTACTGTATAGAAGATCACAGAAGGGGTACATGAAGCGTCGGCGACATCACATTGCCGAGGATCCCGTACAACCTAGGTGCTGCCTAGATCCGGGAGGATGCGTGTACAGTACGTACGTATCTAATCTGTGCCGGTAGGAGGAGATCACAGAAGGAGTACATGAGGCGACAATCGCATTGCCGAGGGTCGCGTACGAGTGTACAGCAACCTAGGCGGCCACCACATCAGAGGAACTGGTACATTGGCAATGTGGTGCCATCTTCTTTTCTTTTGGGGAAAAAAAGAGTCACTAACTTTTTTTTATTTGAGACAAACTGCAAAGCTTTATTACTCCGTCACAATGTTTACAGGGACGAAATCAAGTTCATTGGGTTGGCCTAACCAAGCATGGCGGCCAACTCCGAGAGATAAAGCGTGCTTTGCTAATTTGTGAGCCTCGATATTCGAGCTCCTAAATTCGTGAATAATATTACAAGTTTCAAAAGATAACCTATATTGCATGATCTCATGCACAATTGCACCGTAGCTCCCTTTATATAAATGGTGAATATCGTCAACGGCCACCTTGCAATCCAATGCAACATGAATCCTTCTGGCGTAGAGATCCTCCGCGAGTGCCAGGGCCTCCCTGATTGCGAGTGTCTCTAGGACACCGGGGTCTGACAGATTTGGAAATACCACTGCCGATGCTCCCATGAAAACACCATCTCGGTCTCTATAGACTGCTGCCACTGCTCCATTCAATCTTCCCACTGCTGCGTCTACATTGACTTTGGATAATCCCTCCGAAGGTGCAAGCCAATGATTTGGCCTACGTTGGGCCGCCCCTCTGCCTACCCCTCCTGGTTGCTGTAGTGCCCTTAACTCTGCTATATAAGATGTAACAAAACTGTGAATAGCGAAAGGGGTTTGGAAGATATCCTCGTACATGGCCTTTCTTCGTGAATTCCACAGCGCCCAGAGGGTAACCACAAACGCAAGAAAATCATCCTGGTTGAGAGCTTCGTGCATGACAAACAGCCACTTCTTTGGATTTTCTTCTCTACATGTGCTCAGCCTGTCCAAAACAGCATCCGATGACAGTGCCCAGGTGCTCCTAGATACCGAGCAGTCCACAAAAGCGTGACGCCAAGTATCCACAGACCCGCATAAGCAACAAGCCCTGGAAGATGACATGTTCCTGTGGTGGAGAAGTGCAGCTGTAGGGATCGATTTTCGAGCTAGTCTCCACAGAAAAAACTTCAGCTTAGATGGGACCCGGATCCGCCATAGATCAGTCCATCCTTGCTCGGCAACTTGAGAGTCGGAGGAGCCGCCCTGCTTGTACAGCCATGCTTCTCGACTTAACTTCGTTCGTTGAATCATTCGGTATGTTGAACGGACTGAAAAGAAACCCTTTCGCTCCTCGGCCCAAGCCCAAAAGTCATCAACCTGTCTTGTACATAGGGGAATTTGTAGGATGGCCTCTGCATCTAACGGTATGAACACCGAGCGCACCAAGTTTTCGTTCAAGGTAGACGATGTGTGGTCAATCAGTTCAGCCACCAGCCTCGGTGGGTCATCAATTAAGCAAGCAATTGGCCTCCTTGCATGTGATCTCGGCAACCAGTTATCCTCCCAAATTTTGGTTGATTCTCCATCTCCAATTCTACGAACCAAACCTTGCACCATTATGTCCCGGCCATCGAGGACAGCTCGCCAAATCTGCGAGGGGTGTGATCCCAGGGATGCACCAAAGATGTCTGTATGAGGATAGTAGATTTCTTTCAGGATCCTCGCGCTTAAAGACAGTGGATTTTGCAACATACGCCATGATTGCCGAGCTAAAAGCGCCAAGTTAAACATCTCCATGTCTCGAAAACTAAGACCTCCTAGGTTCTTCGGTAAAGTCATCACGTCCCAAGCCACCCAGCTAGGCTTCCGTTTTCCTTGTTTGCTCCCCCACTAGAACTGTCTGATTAGCGAAGTAACACTTTCACATAGGCCCCGAGGAAGACGGAAACATGCCATAGAGTAAACTGGGATTGCCTGAGCAATCGCCTTGATCAGAACTTCTTTCCCTGCGGAGGATAAGAGTTTTTCCATCCACCCTCTCACCTTTTCCCATACACGATTCCGCAAGTACTTGAAGGTCCCGTTCTTCGAGTGACCGACCTCGGTTGGCATGCCTAGGTACCTCTGTCACTGAGTGACTCATTTTGCACATTCAGGATGTTTTTCATGTCATCTCTGACCTGTTGTGGGCATCCTCTGCTGAAAAAGATTGATGACTTATCGTGATTTATCCTCTGTCCTGATGCCGAACAATATGTATTCAGTAGGTTTGATACCGCTACTGCCCCCTCATTCCCTGACTTAAAAAGCAGCAGGCTGTCATCTGCGAAAAGAAGATGGTTCACGACTGGGGCCGTAGGTGCCACCTTTAATCCTACAATGTTTGATGACGAAGAACTGGTTTTCAAGAGGCACGAAAGGCCCTCCGCTGCAATTAAGAAAAGGTAACGGGATATCGGATCTCCCTGCCTTATACCTCTGCTTGGTACAAATTGATCAAGCTTTTCTCCATTAAAGAGAATTGAAAAGAAAACAGACCGGACCATGGCCATAACAGTTTTTATCCAGGGCGCAGCAAAGCCCAGTTTTCCTATTATTGCCTCCAAAAAAGAGTCACTAACGCGGAACACGTTTCAGAACTAACTCGGAAAGGAAAAGAAGCGGTCAGTGTTTCGAGCCAAATAGCGGGCCGTCTAAATGGAAACTAGGCCCATCGCATAACAAATGCGAGCGGAGTTTGAGCAACGTGGGCCTGATGGTGATAAAGGTAATGCGCACGTTTCTCTTGGGCCACCCCTGAAGAAAAGAAATCTTTTGGGCCGACGCAATGGCACTCTGGAATGCTCCATCTCAACTTCTATTTCTCATTTCTCAAAAAAGAAAACTTCTATTTCTCAAAAAAAAACCTATCTCTACTTCCCAAAATTATGCTCAAGAAAAAAAATCTGAACTTCCCACAAGAAAGAAATTTAACCCACCACAACAGTCAACACCCAAATACTCCACGCAACTTTTTTTCGATGAAAGACACTTTCATTAAGTCATAACGTGACATTAAACGGATACACACAAAACAGAATGAGTAATGTCCGGCCTCAACAGACCTCCGTTATCTCATGGGTCGGTTTATCCGTAAGGGTGTGTCTAGGCCTCTAGGGCACATATAGATGTGCTTTAATTATTGCACATCTAAGTGAGTGAATCAAGCATAATAATGAGAAAAAGAAAAAAGAAAAAAATCTACACGAATCTCAACGTAACAACGATGACATGGACTCAGATCTGCAATACTTATAGCACATCTGAATGTGCCTTAACAAAACTGTATCCGTAAACCAAAGAGCCCGCGGAACAACCATCGATCTCGATTCAACCAGAGGAGCATGTCATTTTTTTTCTTCTTCCTTAGTTCTGACTGTGAATTGATAAGGTGACCTATATTTGGATTTCAGGTGGTTCGAAGCAGCACCTCCCGCCGAGTCTAATATTCCTCGTTGCCGGTGAACCGTTTCCAGCCGTGGTTTTTTTTAACAAGCCCTGGGGCTTTTGGTCGTACTACTACACTGTAGGACACTCCGTGCAACTTGACCCCGGGAACACTGTGGAGGATCGATCGAGGCCGCACATCTACAGGGCCCTCGGACACAGCATGACGACGGGACAGATGCTCGCCTCTCGCCGCTGCAACAATCATCAATGGAGCCGCAGTTTCTCCTCTCCATCATATCTCAAGGCAACACGCTATCACGAGCCGGGATCGATCTCTATCCAACTCCCCTACGCGCGCCCTACCCTAGGCAGAGTAGTAGCACGTACAGTACCTAGCTGACAGCCCGCCTGGCCGACGGACGCATGCTTTGATGGTCGACATCGACATCGACCACCACAGGCACAGTGCCATGCCTCCTGACGAGCGTCTACTCCGCTCTACAGGCTTATCACTGTATGATCATATGTGCAGACAATTCCCTCCGCTCTCTTTTGTAGATGCTGGACTAGCCTCGCTTTTGTTTCAGCTTTCTTTATTCGTTTTGGCTTGCATGCATGCATGACGGGAGCGGGCAGAGCAAGCCTTCGCCCAGGAGCTCGCTCGGCTCGGGGTGTGCGTGATGCGACCGTTTGTTTTCCGTATTTGTCCGGGGTCTAGATAGATGGCTAGCTACTGTGGCTAGTCAATGCGGCGGGCACGTCACCTGCTACGCAGCACGCATGTGACCTGCATCCATCGTCCGACACCATATATCATCCGGCGACGTGCTGGATACTCCTACATACCGCGGCTCTACGTATGTTTCCCGGGCCCCGTGGGTGCTACCTACGCTACTACGAGTACTGCTGCGCAGACAGAGGTGACACTGTACTGCCCGCTTCATTGCTTCAATGGCTGCAGGAGTTAATTGGTAAGTGCGTACTGCATGTCCTCGTTCTGTTCCTTAACTGCGTGCTTAATGTTAAACGAGCAGCAAAGTCATGTGTGGCAGCAGTGTCTCATCTCTTGTGTCCACACATGACCGTCTTCTTCCGACGGGAACCGGAAGAAGTTGGGCGGTGGGCGCATCTTGCGCATCATTGATGATGAGCGATCGACGTAGGTACCGGTGCCACGGCCGATCACAGTTTTACTCCATCTGTCAACTTGCCATGCATCGATCGCGCCCGTATGGCCTTGTGCAAGATCTCGCTCAGCAGGTACGCACACGCGTAGGGGAAAGTCGACGCGTCGTCCCTCTCCCTGTACCGAGCGTACGCGGGTGTTGCATGCATGCGCACGACACCGCCCCTGTCTGCATGCCCACGTAGGGGCGTGGTTAAGGTCAATGCCGAGCGGTACCCCCCGTCCTGGCGCCACCGCATCTGCACTGCACACGGCACGGCAGGCCGCTACGCGGCGTTTGCGTTGGCAGTGGCACGGCGACGCCTCCGTCCCTCCCTCCGTCCGTCGATCCATCATCATGGCATGCACGCACAGCCCCACATAAATATGCCGATCGGCGGAAGCAAGAGAAAGGCGATGGAAAGGAAAATGAAGCACCGTACCGGTGGCATCACATGAAAGCCTACCCGGCCTGCCTGACCACAGATGGCAGCACGCGGCGCAGTGGCGCAGCGCTGCCGCCGCTGGCTGCCTGACTGGCTGCCGCGCTGCATGCTGGCCTCCATGGCAGCCAGATGAGGAAGGAGCTTTTGCGCCGGTGGGGAAAAGCGGGCGGCAGCGCGTCGTCTCCCGGTCGCAAGCGAGCGCCATCCCCGCATCGGCATCGGCGTTGGCGTGGCATGGCATGCACTGGCGCGCAGGCCGGGGAGGGGCGCTCAATCATGGCGACGGGTGGGGCTTTATCGGCCCGCGCCGGGATAAAGAAAGAAATCGGGGCGGCGGATGGGGGGAAACCAAGGGCATGTTTGGTTCATGATTAACTTTGCCACAACTAACCTTAGACAAAGCGTGGCAGCCATAAAAAGTGTGGCTAACAAAATGGCCACCATAAGTGTGGCAAGATTTAACAAAAAATTAAGTCTATGACTTATGAGCCATATAACTAGAAAAATGTGGCAAGCCACAAGTATGACAATGAACCAAACACATGTCTAAAATGTTGTGGCATGACTAAGCTTAGACATGGCAACCTTAGGCTTAGAACCAAACAGACTCCAAATCAATCGGGAGAGGAGGAAGGCTTGCTAAAGAAGGGTTAAACAGACGGGGTTGGTGTGTCTGAACGAGCGAGCGAATGCGTCGTGTTGTTACTTTGCTTTGCTGATGGGAAATTTAAAATAAAATAACCTGGCGGGCAGCGGCGTGTCAGTGCTCAGGGACGCAACTCTGTCAGGGTTGAGAAGCTGGCGCCATCATTTTGACCACCGGGCTATTTTAGTGCTGCCGCACTGTACACCTCGGACACATCCATGATCCATCCATCAGCTTGACTTGTGTGTTGTTTCCTATGCACAAATACTACAGCAGCAACATGTAAGAGCAACTCCGAGGGAGAAAACCTATTTTGTTCGTTTGAATCGTCCGGACACAAAACATGGCCCAACGGAACGACTCAAACGAACGTGGGTGTCCGCCTGCTGTCCTCCCGAACCAAACTTGACCCAAGTATAGAAAAAATGGGTATGAAGCGGACAGAAGCGGACGTTCTCGTTGACCGCTGTCGTCCGCCCGTATCCCTCCTGGTCCCACGTAGCAGCGACTACCTATGTGCCCCGCTCGCCCCGCCCGCCTCGCAGCTCGCCCGCTCCGCAGCTTGCCCCGCTGCTCGCCGCGACCGCAGCGGCAGCTTGCCCCGCAGCTCGCCCCCGCCCGCCCCGTAGCTCGCCCCCGTCGCTCGCCGCGGCTGCTCGCCTCGCCCGCTCGCCTTGCCCGCCGCGACCGCTCGCTTCGCCCGCCCCGCTCGCCCCGCCCGCCATGGCCGCGCCCCGCTCGCCGCGCCACCTCGTCCGTGCTCGCCTGATGTCCGCTATGTCCGCTTTTTCGTTCTTACGTTGGATGCCCGCAGTGTCCGCCCCATGTCCGCTTGACGGACAGGAGAGCCAAACGGACAAAATTCGTGTCCATTTGGGTCCCTGCGTTGGAGTTGCTTTAAAAGAACACTTGATTAAATGAGGGTGCATTTTGTGGTGTTGTGGCAGTGATCTTGAGTCTGAGTCTGGAGTCTGGACCCACAACACTCATCAGTACTTACTACAGACGGCAGCGTTGGTAGTACTAGCATCAATCAAGTTGGTGCTAGGCTGCTATGGTACTTGGCCGCAGCTTGTGTATGTGGTTATTAAAGGATCATAGAGCAGCTAGCGCGTGCAGTTGACTCGCAAGGTTTTCAACCTTGCATCACCAAAGACGCAGTGTACCTGGCCAGCAGCTGAGCTGTGCCAGTGTACCACGTCACAGCGATCGTGGTTAGTGGGACGAGTACAATTTATTGCCATCGTTCGTACCCGCTCCGACATCGTGCCCGGGCTCCGCGTGGTTTTAGTCTTTTAAATCTCGCGTTGATACGTACCACTACTACTTTTTTTTAGGGAACGTACCACTACTACTGACCGGCATCCTTTCTCATTCCCCTTTCACCTCAACTAGACCATTGAAGGCGCGCGTTGCTGCGCCCGTCTATTTGAAAGGTTGTATGGTACAATTTTACAGAATTTCTATAACCGAAAGAAGGCATTGCAAAATTTGGTACAACCGAAATAAGTCACTGAGGGGTGTGCGCATAGTGAATTACATTCCAACATTCATCTTAGTAGAAGAAAAGAAACTTAATATGTACCAAGCACCAAGTGAGCTCCATACCCAGCATTCATCTTACATCCAACTACTAAAGCCACTTCAACATGATATTCATTATGAAATAAAATGAGTCTTGAGTAGGAAATAATCAATCTGAATGGGATAATATATGTGAAATATACACCTATATAACTACCCACATGAGCTTGTGATAAATTCAAGAAAGAATTCCCATTAATACTATTTGGTGGTATTATTTTTGTAGCATGTCAAACATGAAAATAGAGAAGAGGAAAACACAGGATGCGCACAGTGCAAAAGTATAATACAAGAGACCTTTATGATGAAAGATGTAGCAGCTGCTCACCCGTAAAAAACAGAAAGAGGTTGATAATAGTGCAACTTTCTCAATAAATTAAAGGAAACACATGTATATACATTGATAGGAAAGCATTAGAATAATTGGACATTTCTACAAATAGGATCCAGATTTACCACAGTGATAGAAATAGAGACGCGGGATCATAATGTAGCAAAGAACAGAAACATCACTTTAGAGGATAAATAAGGGTGATTGTAGAGATGCAAGTCTTGGATAATTCAGTTTAGACAGGAGCAATGGTTCTCTGAAAACACAGTACAGATAAGTCGGAATTGGCAAACACAAAGTCTTATCGCGTTAACCCGGTAATACTTGTCGCAGGCAGACGACATAAGTAAAACGTCCAAAAAGGATGGTCATAATCATAACATCTCCATTTATTTAATAGCTCCCAAAGTAGATGAGCCAATCAGTTTATTTTTCGAAGAAGAGGTCTTGATTGTGTGAGTTGTAGATCTGTAAATCGTGAAGATAGGTGTTAATATATATGTACGTCAAAAAATAGAATCTTGAACAGGGAATTTAGTATAATGTGGATATTTACCTTTTTGCCTTTTTCTTGTTTGTGCTACTGGGAACATTATTGACGAGTGCAATTTGGATCATCAGGTGTCTGTTGGCTGGCTGGCAGTGGCATTTTTTGCACATAAATTTTTGAGATATGTACTTTATAATTTGAGAGAGGACTATAGTGGTGTACTAAGTACGTGACCATTTGCATGAGAGATCAACATAATCTCGGTTCTGTCGGTGCTAGCTAGTGTTCACCTATCATTGGAAAAGTTCAGAGATCACAAATATAGTTACTTTTAGTTATAACTTGCCGCCGACAATTATGATAATGACTCTGTAGTCGGTAATCTGAGACATGATTATATACACTAAGTACATGTGATTCAGCTAATATAGTGAGAGTTCAGAGGATAATAGATAGTCTTGTAACTCTTATTAAAGTTAGAAGATAATAGATGGTCTCGTAATTGAGATCAGAAAGCGTACTCAATATCTGTTATCTGGAGGTTACCTTTGTCAGAATCCCGGGCTCGAGCAGGCAGTCAAATCTTAAAAGAGATTTGAAATCACTGAAACTATTCTGACATCTATACATTGAAACATGAGCATGATAATGGACCAGAAAGATAATAAAGCAGCAAAGTGGAGGAAACAAAGGAATAATTGTGTGTGCACTAAAGTAGATTTTCCTTGCCTATAAAGGAGTCTATCTTTCCAACCATAGGGTAGAGGTATAAAATTGGTGAATGAACATGCATAATCAGGATAACTGATAGGGACATAACGCTGTGCCTAAACCTTCGACCATATACATGTTCTTTGCTAATTTCACAAAGGACTCGTTGATGAGGAAAACATTGCCCTCCTTGAGTTTTCCCTGAATATTTTTTGCATTCATCACAATTACCTCTCCATACATATTGTTTCGATAGAAGATCAGTATTAAACACAAGGACGTTATATTAATAAGTTTTTAGTAGGCATGTTCATCAACAAAGACGATGTCAAGATGCGTTCAATGCCCTTCTAGGGATCTCATACAAGAGCTACACGTGAAAGCACAGTGACAAGCCAAGGGATGGCTTCAGATATGAAAGATGCAAATTGGCTTGAAAACCAACTCACTGAATTCTCTTACTTCTTCCTGTTGGGAAGAGAGTAAATCAGAATTGGTTATATTTCCACAAAGATGAGTTACCTGTGCAGAAGCCATAGATGATCGTAAGCTGCCGAAGTAGAAAAATTGCGAGCACAGTCTCCAAGAACTGCCCAAATCAATCGACCACAGCAAGCATGAAACACCTGTATGTATAGTTTTTGGAATGAGACAAAATCAGAACAATTTAATTGCTTGGTGGAAGAATGAATCATACATTCATACGTGAACTGACAAATATTGCTGCTAGAGTAAGATGTGCATAGACAGCCATGGAGGGCAGCATTATATAGTACCTGGAAGGTTTGCGACTTTACCAGGCATTAAGCAAATGAATGACTGATAATAGGCCTGAATGAATGGTAATGGCCATAATAGCGAGCTTGAAGGACAGCAGAGCAGTTTCCAGCAGAAGAATGCCATGATTGCGAGCCTGAAGAAGAGGAGAGAAGTTACCAGTACACGAGGCGTCTGCCATTTAATCCCGCTCCTCTGGTCGGTGGGATCGACCGGATGGACTCGGCTCCTGGATCCCGCTCCCCCGGTCGCTGTGATCGACCGGATGGACGACTCGATCCCATCCCTGACCTCAGGTGGACGGACGCACACCGGCGGTCTTCACTTGATGGAACCGACCACCCCTCTCTACGGCTCGATTCTGGAGGTGAATCGATCCGGTCCCGTTTCACTCAACCTCGATCGGGACTCGGTTAGGGTTCGCGAGTGGGGAATCAATCCAGTCCCGTTCCCCTCAGCCTCGCGAGTGTTTTTCTTCTTCTTTTGAGCGGTTGGGGTAAATGGAGCTGACGCGGTAGCTCGTAGGCCTCCTTCGAATGGGCTGCCGGCTCGCCAAAGGCCCAATGCACCACACGCGTCCGATTCGGCCCGTGGAGCAGCAGCCCACAGGACAGCTGGGCCAATTGACACAGATTGTGAAGTAAATATGCCCTAGAGGCAATAATAAAGTTATTATTTATTTCCTTATATCATGATAAATGTTTATTATTCATGCTAGAATTGTATTAACCGGAAACATAATACATGTGTGAATACATAGACAAACAAAGTGTCACTAGTATGCCTCTACTTGACTAGCTCGTTAATCGAAGATGGTTATGTTTCCTAACCATGAACAAAAGAGTTGTTATTTGATTAACGGGATCACATCATTAGAAGAATGATGTGATTGACATGACCCATTCCATTAGCTTAGCACCCGATCGTTTAGTATGTTGCTATTGCTTTCTTCATGACTTATACATGTTCCTATGACTATGAGATTATGCAACTCCCGTTTGCCGGAGGAACACTTTTTGTGCTACCAAACGTCACAACGTAACTGGGTGATTATAAAGGAGCTCTACAGGTGTCTCCAAAGGTACATGTTGGGTTGGCGTATTTCGAGATTAGGATTTGTCACTCCGATTGTTGAGGAGGTATCTCTAGGCCCTCTCGGTAATGCACATCACATAAGCCTTGCAAGCATTGCAACTAATGAGTTAGTTGCGAGATGATGTATTACGAAACGAGTAAAGAGACTTGCCGGTAACGAGATTGAACTAGGTATTGAGATACCGACGATCGAATCTCGGGCAAGTAACATACCGATGACAAAGGGAACAACGTATGTTGTTATGCGGTCTGACCGATAAAGATCTTCATAGAATATGTAGGAGCCAATATGAGCATCCAGTTTCCGCTATTGGTTATTGACCGGAGACATGTCTCGGTCATGTCTACATTGTTCTCGAACCCGTAGGGTCCGCACGCTTAAGGTTTCGATGACAGTTATATTATGAGTTTATGAGTTTTGATGTACCGAAGTTAGTTCGGAGTCCCGTATGTGATCACGGACATAATGCGGAGTCTCGAAATGGTCGAGACATAAAGATTGATATATTGGACGGCTATATTCGGACACCGGAAGTGTTCCGGGTGATTTCGGAGAAAACCAGAGTACCGGAGGGTTACCGGAACCCCCCCCCCCCCCCCCGGGAGAAGTAATGGGCCATATGGGCCTTAGTGGAGAAAGAGAAGGGCAGCCAGGGTGCGCCGCACGCCTCCTCCCCCTGGTCCGAATTGGACTAGGAGAGGGGGGGCGGCGCCCCCCTTTCCTTCTCCCTCCCCACTTCCTTCCCCCTCCAAGTAGGTGTCCTACTCCTACTAGGAGGAGGACGACTCCTTGGCGTGCCTATAGGGTCGGCCAGCCTCCTCCCCTTGCTCCTTTATATACGAGGGCAGGGGGCACCCCTAGACACACAAGTTGATCTTCGTGATCGTTCTCTTAGCCATGTGCGGTGCCCCCTTCCATGATAATACTCGATAATATTGTAGCGGTGCTTAGGCGAAGCCCTGCGATGGTAGAACATCAAGATCGTCACCACGCCGTCGTGCTGACGGAACTCTTCCCCGACACTTTGCTGGATCGGAGTCCGGGGATCATCATCGAGCTGAACGTGTGCTAAAACTCGGAGGTGCCGTAGTTTCGGTGCTTGATCGGTCGGGCCGTGAAGACGTACGACTACATCAACCGCGTTGTGCTAACGCTTCCGCTGTCGGTCTACAAGGGTACGTAGATCACACTCTCCCCTCTCGTTGCTATGCATCACCATGATCTTGTGTGTGCGTAGGAATTTTTTTGAAATTACTACGTTCCCCTACAGTGGTATCAGAGCCTAGATTTTATGCGTTGATGTTGTGCACGAGTAGAACACAAGTGAGTTGTGGGCGATATAAGTCATACTGCTTACCAGCATGTCATACTTTGGTTCAGCGGTATTGTTGGATGAAGCGGCCCAGACCGACATTACGCGTACGCTTACGCGAGACCGGTTCTCCCGACGTGCTTTGCACATAGGTGGCTTGCGGGTGACAGTTTCTCCAACTTTAGTTGAACCGAGTGTGGCTACGCCCGGTCCTTGCGAAGGTTAAAACAGCACCGACTTGACAAACTATCGTTGTGGTTTTTGATGCGTAGGTAAGATTGGTTCTTGCTTAAGCCCGTAGCAGCCACGTAAAACTTGCAACAACAAAGTAGAGGACGTCTAACTTGTTTTGCAGGGCATGTTGTGATGTGATATGGTCAAGACGTGATGAGATATAAGTTGTTGTATGAGATGATCATGTTTTGTTGAAGTTATCGACAACTGGCAAAATCCTTATGGTTATCTCTCTATTGCATAAGATGCAAGTGCCCAATAATTGCTTTACTTTATCGCTATGCGATAGCAATAGTTGCAAGAGCAATTGTTGGCGAGACGACCATGTGACGACACATTGATATAGATCAAGATGATGGAGATCATGGTGTCATACCGGTGACGATATAGATCATGATAGTACTTTGGAGATAGAGATCAAAGGCGCAAGATGATGATGGCCATATCATGTCACATATTTTGATTGCGTATGATGTTTATCTTTTATACATCTTATTTTTGCTTTGTTTGACGGTAGCATTTTAAGATGATCTCTCACTAATTATCAAGAAGTGTTCTCCCTGAGTATGCACTGTTGCGAAAGTTCTTCGTGCTGAGACACCACATGATGATCGGGTGTGATAGGCTCTACGTTCAAATACAACGGGTGCAAAACAGTTGCACACGCGGAATACTCAGGTTATACTTGACGAGCCAGGCATATACAGATATGGCCTCGGAACACGGAGACCGAAAAGTCGAGCATGAATCATATAGTAGATATGATCAACATAGTGATGTTCACCATTGAAACTACTCCATCTCACGTGATGATCGGACATGGTTTAGTTGATTTGCATCACGTGATCACTTAGAGGATTAGAGGGATGTCTATCTAAGTGGGAGTTCTTAAGTAATATGATTAATTGAACTTTAATTTATCATGAACTTAGTCCTGGTAGTATTAGCATATCTATGTTGTAGATCAATAGCTTGCGCTGTTGCTTCCCTATGTTTTATATATGTTCCTAGAGAAAACTAAGTTGAAAGATGTTAGTAGCAAAGATGCGGATTGGATCCGTGATCTAAGGTTTATCCTCATTGCTGCACAGAAGAATTATGTCCTTGACGCACCGCTAGGTGACAGACCTAATGCAGGAGCAAATGCAGACGTTATGAACGTTTGGCTAGCTCAATATGATGACTACTTGATAGTTTAGTGCACCATGCTTAACGGCTTAGAATCGGGACTTCAAAGACGTTTTGAACGTTATGGACCATATGAGATGTTCCAGGAGTTGAAGTTAATATTTCAAGCAAATACCCGAGTTGAGAGATATGAAGTCTCCAACAAAGTTCTATAGCGAAAAGATGGAGGAGAATCGCTCAAGCAGTGAGCATGTGCTCAGATTGTCTAAGTACTACAATCGCTTGAATCAAGTGGGAGTTAACCTTCCAGATAAGATAGTGATTGACAGAATTCTCTAGTCACCATCACCAAGTTAGTGGAACTTCGTGATGAACTATAATATGCAAGGGATAACGAATACAATTCCCAAGCTCTTCGTGATGCTAAAATCGACGAAGGTAGAAATCAAGAAAAACATCAAGTGTTGATGGTTGACGAGACCACTAGTTTCAAGAAAACGGCAAAGGGAAGAAGGGGAACTTCAAGAAGAACGGCAAGCAAGTTGCTGCTCAAGTGAAGAAGCCCAAGTCTGGTCCTAAGCCTGAGACTAAGTGCTTCTACTCCAAAGGGACTGATCACTGGAAGGGGAATTGCCCCAAGTATTTGGCGGATAAGAAGGATGGCAAAGTGAACAAAGGTATATTTGATATACATGTTATTGACGTGTGCTTTACTAGTGTTTATAGCAACCCCTCAATATTTGATACTAGTTCAGTTGCTAAGATTAGTAACTCGAAACGGGAGTTGCAGAATAAACAGAGACTAGTTAAGGATGAAGTGACGATGTGTGTTGGAAGTGGTTCCAAGATTGATATGATCATCATCGCACACTCACTATACTTTCGGGATTAGTGTTGAACCTAAATAAGTGTTATTTGGTGTTTGCGTTGAGCATGAATATGATTTGATCATGTTTATTGTAATATGGTTATTCATTTAAGTAAGAGAATAAATTGTTGTCCTGTTTACATGAATAAAACCTTATATGGTTACACACCCAATGAAAATAGTTCGTTGGATCTCGATCGTAGTGATACACATAATCATAATATTGAAACCAAAAGATGCAAAGTTAATAATGATAGTGCAACTTATTTGCGGCACTGCCGTTTAGGTCATATTGGTGTAAAGCGCATGAAGAAAATCCATGCTGATGGGCTTTTGGAATCACTTGATTATGAATCAGTTGATGCTTGCGAACCATGCCTCATGGGCAAGATGACTAAGACTCCGTTCTCCGGAACAATGGAGCGAGCAACAGATTTGTTGGAAATCATACATACTGATGTATGTGGTCCGATGAATATTGAGGCTCGAGGGAGGTATCATTATTTTCTGATCTTCACAGATGATTTGAGCAGATATGAGTATATCTACTTGATGAAACACAAGTCTAAAACATTTGAAAAGTTCAAAGAATTTCAGAGTGAAATGGAGAATCATCGTAACAAAAATAAAAGTTTCTACAATATGATCGCAAAAGTAAAATATTTGAGTTACGAGTTTGGCCTTCAGTTAAAAACAATGTGAAATAGTTTCACTAATCACGCCACCTGGAACACCACAGCATAATGGTGTGTCCGAACGTCATAACCGTACTTTATTAGATATGGTGCGATCTATGATGTCTCTTACCGATCTACCACTATCGTTTTGGGGTTATGCATTAGAGACAGCTACATTCACATTAAATAGGGCACCATCTAAATCCGTTGAGATGACACCATATGAACTATGGTTTAGCAAGAAACCTAAGCTGTCGTTTCTTAAAGTTTGAGGTTGCCATGCTTATGTGAAAAAGTTTCAACTTGATAAGCTCAAACCTAAATCATAGAAGTGCGTCTTCATAGGATATCCAAAGGAAACTATTGGATACACCTTTTATCACAGATCCGAAGGCAAGACTTTTGTTGCTAAATTTGGAAACTTTCTAGAGAGGGAGTTTCTCTCGAAAGAAGTGAGTGGGAGGAAAGTAGAACTTGATGAGGTAACTGTACCTGCTCCCTTATTGAAAAGTAGTTCATCATAGAAATCTGTTCCTGTAACTACTACACCAATTAGTGAGGAAGCTAATGATAATGATCATGTAACTTCAGATCAAGTTACTACCGAACCCCGTAGGTAAACCAGAGTGAGATCCGCACCAGAGTGGTACGGTAATCCTGTTCTGGAGGTCATGTTACTTGACCATGACGAACCTACGAACTATGAGGAAGCGATGATGAGCCCAGATTCCGCGAAATGGCTTGAGGCCATGAAATCTGAGATGAGATCCATGTATGAACAAAGTATGGACTTTGATTGGTTTGCCCAATGATCGGCGAGCCATTGAGATTAAATGGATCTTCAAGAGGAAGACGGACACTGATAGTAGTGTTACTATCTACAAAGCTAGAATTGTCTCAAAAAGGTTTTCGACAAGTTCAAGGTGTTGACTATGATGAGAGTTTCTCACTCGTATCTATGCTTAAGTCTGTCCGAATCATGTTAGCAATTGCCGCATTTTATGAAATCCGGCAAATGGATAAACAAAACTGCATTCCTTAATGGATTTATTAAATAAGAGTTGTATATGATACAACCAGAAGGTTTAGTCAATCCTAAAGGTGCTAACAAAATGTGCAAGCTCCAGCGATCCATCTATGGACTGGTGCAAGTATCTCGGAGTTGGAATATGCGCTTTGATGAGATGATCAAAGCATATAGTTTTATACAGACTTGCGGTGAAGCCTGTATTTACAAGAAAGTGAGTGGGAGCACTACATCATTTCTGATAAGTATATGTGAATGACATATTGTTGATCGGAAATAATGTAGAATTATTCTGCAAAGCATAAAGGAGTATTTTTGAAAGAAGTTTTTCAAAGAAAGACCTCGGTAAAGTTGCTTACATATTAAGCATCAAGATCTATAGAGATAGATCAAGACGCTTGATAAGTTTTTTCAATGAGTACATACCTTGACAATATTTTGAAGTAGTTCAAAAATGGAACACTCAAAGAAAGAGTTCTTGGCTGTGTTACAAGGTGTGAAATTGAGTAAGACTCAAAGCCCGACCACGGCAGAATATAGAAAGAGAATGAAAGTCATTCCCTATGCCTCAGCCATAGGTTCTATAAAGTATGCCATGCTGTGTACCAGATCTATTGTATACCCTACACTGTGTTAAGCAAGGGAGTACAATAGTGATCTAAGAGTAGATCACTGGACAGCGGTCAAAATTATCCTTAGTGGAATAAGGAAATATTTCTCAATTATGGAGGTGACAAAAGGTTCGTCGTAAAAAGTTACGTCGATGCAAGTTTTGACACAGATCTGGATGACTCTAAGTCTCGATCTAGATACATATTGAAAGTGGGAGCAATTAGCTAGAGTAGCTCCGTGCAGAGCATTGTAGACATAGAATTCACAAAATACTTACGGATCTGTATGTGACAGACCCGTTGACTAAACTTCTCTCACAAGCAAAACATGATCACACCTTAGTACTCTTTGGGTATTAATCACATAGCGATGTGAACTAGATTACTGACTCTAGTAAACCCTTTGGGTGTTGGTCACATATCGATGTGAACTATGGGTGTTAACCACATAAATATGTGAACTATTGATGTTAGATCACATGGCGATGTGAACTAGATTATTGACTCTAGTGCAAGTGGGAGACTGAAGGAAATATGCCCTAGAGGCAATAATAAAGTTATTATTTATTTCCTTATATCATGATAAATGTTTATTATTCATGCTAGAATTGTATTAACCGGAAACATAATACATGTGTGAATACATAGACAAACAAAGTGTCACTAGTATGCCTCTACTTGACTAGCTCGTTAATTGAAGATGGTTATGTTTCCTAACCATGAACAAAAGAGTTGTTATTTGATTAACGGGATCACATCATTAGAAGAATGATGTGATTGACATGACCCATTCCATTAGCTTAGCACCCGATCGTTTAGTATGTTGATATTGCTTTCTTCATGACTTATACATGTTCCTATGACTATGAGATTATGCAACTCCCGTTTGCCGGAGGAACACTTTGTGTGCTACCAAACGTCACAACGTAACTGGGTGATTATAAAGGAGCTCTACAGGTGTCTCCAAAGGTACATGTTGGGTTGGCGTATTTCGAGATTAGGATTTGTCACTCCAATTGTCGGGGAGGTATCTCTGGGCCCTCTCGGTAATGCACATCACATAAGCCTTGCAAGCATTGCAACTAATGAGTTAGTTGCGAGATGATGTATTACGAAACGAGTAAAGAGACTTGCCGGTAACGAGATTGAACTAGGTATTGAGATACCGACGATCGAATCTCGGGCAAGTAACATACCGATGACAAAGGGAACAGCGTATGTTGTTATGCGGTCTGACCGATAAAGATCTTCGTAGAATATGTAGGAGCCAATATGAGCATCCAGGTTCTGCTATTGGTTTTTGACCGGAGACATGTCTCGGTCATGTCTACATTGTTCTCGAACCCATAGGGTCCGCACGCTTAAGGTTTCGATGACAGTTATATTATGATTTTATGAGTTTTGATGTACCGAAGTTAGTTCGGAGTCCCGGATGTGATCACGGACATAACGAGGAGTCTCGAAATGGTCGAGACATAAAGATTGATATATTGGACGGCTATACTCGGACACCGGAAGTGTTCCGGGTGATTTCGGAGAAAACCGGAGTACCGGAGGGTTACCGGAACCCCCCCGGGAGAAGTAATGGGCCATATGGGCCTTAGTGGAGAAAGAGAAGGGCAGCTAGGGTGGGCCGCGCGCCTCCTCCCCCTGGTCCGAATTGGACTAGGAGAGGGGAGGCGGCGCCCCCCTTTTCTTCTCCCTCCCCACTTCGTTCCCCCTCCTAGTAGGAGTCCTACTCCTACTAGGAGGAGGACTCCTCCTTGGCGCGCCTATAGGGACGGCCGGCCTCCTCCCCTTGCTCCTTTATATACGGGGGCAGGGGCACCCCTATACACACAAGTTGATCTTCATGATCATTCTCTTAGCCGTGTGCGGTGCCCCCTTCCACGATAATACTCGATAATATTGTAGCGGTGCTTAGGCGAAGCCCTGCGACGGTAGAACATCAAGATCGTCACCACGCCGTCGTGCTGACGGAACTCTTCCCCGACACTTTGCTGGATCGGAGTCCGGGGATCGTCATCGAGCTGAACATGTGCTAAAACTCGGAGTTGCCATAGTTTCGGTGCTTGATAGGTCGGGCCGTGAAGACGTACGACTACATCAACCGCGTGTTGGGGAACGCAGTAATTTCAAAAAATTTCCTACGCACACGCAAGATCATGGTGATGCATAGCAACGAGAGGGGAGAGTGTTGTCTACGTACCCATGCAGACCGACTGCGGAAGCATTGACGCAACGTAGAGGAAGTAGTCGTACGTCTTCCCGATCCGACCGATCCAAGCACCGTTACTCCGGCACCTCCGAGTTCTTAGCACACGTACAGCTCGATGACGATCCCCGGGCTCCGATCCAGCAAAGCGGCGGGGAGGAGTTCCGTCAGCACGACGGCGTGGTGACGATCTTGATGTTCTTCTGTCGCAGGGCTTCGCCTAAGCACTGCTACAATATAATCGAGGTGGAATATGGTGGGCAGGGGGCACCGCACACGGCTAAGGAACGATCTCAATGATCAACTTGTGTGTCTAGAGGTGCCCCTGCCTCCGTATATAAAGGAGCCAAGGGGGAGGGGGCCGCCGGCCAGGAGGAGGGCGCAGGAGGACTAGGATTCCCCGAGGGGGAAAGAGAGAGAGGGGGGCCGGCCACCTCTCCTAGTCCTAATAGGACTAGGGGAGGGGGGAGGCGCGCAGACACCTTGGGCTGCCCCTTTCTCCTTTCCACTAAAGCCCATTAAGGCCCATATGGCTCCCGGGGGGTTCCGGTAACCTCCCGGTACTCCGGTAAAATCCCGATTTCACCCGGAACACTTCCGATGTCCAAATATAGGCTTCCAATATATCAATCTTTATGTCTCGACCATTTCGAGACTCCTCGTCATGTCCGTGATCACATCCGGGACTCCGAACTAACTTCGGTACATCAAAATGCATAAACTCATAATAACTGTCATCGTAACGTTAAGCGTGCGGACCCTATGGTTCGAGAATAATGCAGACATGACTGAGACACATCTCCGGTCAATAACCAATAGCAGGACCTGGATGCCCATATTGGCTCCTACATATTCTACGAAGATCTTTATCGGTCAGACCGCATAACAACATACGTTGTTCCCTTTGTCATCGATATGTTAATTGCCCGAGATTCGATCGTCAGTATCCAATACCTAGTTCAATCTCGTTACTGGCAAGTCTCTTTACTCGTTCCGTAATACATCATCTCGCAACTAACTCATTGGCTGCAATGCTTGCAAGGCTTATGTGATGTGCATTACCGAGAGGGCCCAGAGATACCTCTCCGACAATCGGAGTGACAAATCCTAATCTCGAAATACGCCAACCCAACATCTACCGTTGGAGACACCTGTAGAGCTCCTTTATAATCACCCAGTTACGTTGTGACATTTGGTAGCACACAAAGTGTTCCTCCGGGAAACGGGAGTTGCATAATCTCATAGTCATAGGAATATGTATAAGTCATGAAGAAAGCAATAGCAACATACTAAACGATCGGGTGCTAAGCTAATGAAATGGGTCATGTCAATCAGATCATTCAACTAATGATGTGACCTCGTTAATCAAATAACAACACCTTGTTCATGGTTAGGAAACATAACCATCTTTGATTAACGATCTAGTCAAGTAGAGGCATACTAGTGACACTAAGTTTGTCTATGTATTCACACATGTATTATGTTTCCGGTTAATACAATTCTAGCATGAATAATAAACATTTATCATGATATAAGGAAATAAATAATAACTTTATTATTGCCTCTAGGGCATATTTCCTTCACCGCGTTGGGCTAACGCTTCTGCTAACGACCGGTCCTTGCGAAGGTTAAAATAGCACCAACTTGACAAACTATCATTGTGGTTTTGATGCGTAGGTAAGAACGGTTCTTGCTAAGCCCGTAGCAGCCACGTAAAACTTGCAACAACAAAGTAGAGGACGTCTAACTTGTTTTTGCAGGGCATGTTGTGATATGATATGGTCAAGACATGATGCTAAATTTTATTGTATGAGATGATCATGTTTTGTCACCGAGTTATCGGCAACTGGCAGGAGCCATATGGTTGTCGCTTTATTGTATGCAATGCAATTGCGCTATAATGCTTTACTTTATCACTAAGCGGTAGCGATAGTCGTGGAAGCATAAGATTGGCGAGACGACACTGATGCTACGATGATGATCAAGGTGTCGCGCCGGTGACGATGGTGATCATGACGGTGCTTCGGAGATGGAGATCACAAGCACAAGATGATGATGGCCATATCATATCACTTATATTGATTGCATGTGATGTTTATCTTTTATGCATCTTATCCTGCTTTGATTGACGGTAGCATTATAAGATGATCCCTCACTAAATTATCAAAGTATAAGTGTTCTCCCTGAGTATGCACCGTTGCGAAAGTTCTTCGTGCTGAGACACCACGTGATGATCGGGTGTGATAGGCTCTACGTTCAAATACAACGGGTGCAAAACATTTGCACACGCGGAACACTCAGGTTTAACTTGACGAGCCTAGCATATAATAGATATGGCCTCGGAACACGGAGACCAAAAGGTCGAGCGTGAATCATATAGTAGATATGATCAACATATTGATGTTCACCATTGATACTACTCCATCTCACATGATGAACGGACATGGTTTAGTTGATTTGGATCACGTGATCACTTAGAGGATTAGAGGGATATCTTTCTAAGTGGGAGTTCTTAAGTAATATGATTAATTGAACTTAAATTTATCATGAACTTAGTACCTGATAGTATCTTGCTTGTCTATGTTTGATTGTAGATAGATGGCTCATGCTGTTGTTTTGTTGAATTTTAATGCGTTCCTTGAGAAAGCAAAGTTGAAAGATGATGGTAGCAATTACACGAACGGGGTCCGTAACTTGAGGATTATCCTCATTGCTGCACAGAAGAATTATGTCCTCGAAGCACCGCTAAGTGCCAAGCCTGCTGCAGGAGCAACACTAGATGTTATGAACGTCTGGCAGAGCAAAGCTGATGACTACTCGATAGTTCAGTGTGCCATGCTTTACGGCTTAGAACCGGGTCTTCAACGACGTTTTGAATGTCATGGAGCATATGAGATGTTCCAGGAGTTGAAGTTAATATTTCAAGCAAATGCCCGGATTGAGAGATATGAAGTCTCCAATAAGTTCTATAGCTGCAAGATGGAGGAGAGTAGTTCTGTCAGTGAACATATACTCAAAATGTCATTGACAGAGTTCTTCAATCACTGCCACCAAGCTACAAAAGCTTCGCGATGAACTATAATATGCAAGGGATGAATAAGACTATTCCTGAGCTCTTCGCGATGCTAAAAGCCACGGAGGTAGAAATCAAGAAGGAGCATCAAGTGTTAATGGTCAATAAGACCACCAGTTTTAAGAAAAAGGGCAAAGGGAAGAAGAAAGGGAACTTCAAGAAGAACAACAAACAAGTTGCTGCTCAGGAGAAGAGACCCAAGTCTGGACCTAAGCCTGAGACCGAGTGCTTCTACTGCAAGCAGACTGGTCACTGGAAGCGGAATGCCCCAAGTATTTGGCGGATAAGAAGGATGACAAAGTGGACAAAGGTATATGTGATATACATGTTATTGATGTGTACCTTACTAATGCTCGCAGTAGCACCTCGGTATTTGATACTGGTTCTGTTGCTAACATTTGCAACTCGAAACAGGGGCTACGGATTAAGCGAAGATTGGCTAAGGACGAGGTGACGATGCGCGTGGGAAATGGTTCCAAGGTCAATGTGATCGCAGTCGGCACGCTACCTCTACATCTACCTTCGGGATTAGTATTAGACCTAAATAATTGTTATTTGGTGCCAGCGTTGAGCATGAACATTATATCTGGATCTTATTTGATGCGGGACGGTTATTCATTTAAATCGGAGAATAATGGTTGTTCTATTTATATGAATAATATCTTTTATGGTCATGCACCCTTGAAGAGTGGTCTATTTTTGATGAATCTCGATAGTAGTGATACACATATTCATAATGTTGAAATCAAAAGATGCAGAGTTGATAATGATAGTGCAACTTATTTGTGGCACTGTCGTTTAGGTCATATCGGTGTAAAGCGCATGAAGAAACTCCATACTGATGGGCTTTTGGAACCACTTGATTATGAATCACTTGGTACTTGCGAACCGTGCCTCATGGGTAAGATGACTAAAACACCGTTCTCCGGTACTATGGAGAGAGCAACGGATTTGTTGCAAATCATAGATACAGATGTATGTGGTCCAATGAATATTGAGGCTCATGGCGGATATCGTTATTTTCTCACCTTCACAGATGATTTGAACAGATATGGGTATATCTACTTAATGAAACATAAGTCTGAAACATTTGAAAAGTTCAAAGAATTTCAGAGTGAAGTTGAAAATCATCGTAACAAGAAAATAAAGTTTCTACGATCTGATCGTGGAGGAGAATATTTGAGTTCCGAGTTTGGTCTATATTTGAAACAATGCGGAATAGTTTCGCAACTCACGCCACCCGGAACACCACAGCGTATTGGTGTGTCCGAACGTCGTAATCGTACTTTACTAGATATGGTGCGATCTATGATGTCTCTTACTGATTTACCGTTATTGTTTTGGGGTTATGCTTTAGAGACGGCTGCATTCACGTTAAATAGGACATCATCGAAATCTTTTGAGATGACGCCTTATGAACTGTGGTTTGGCAAGAAACCAAAGTTGTTGTTTCTGAAAGTTTGGGGTTGCGATGATTATGTGAAAAAGCTTCAACCTGATAAGCTCAAACCAAAATCGAAGAAATGCGTGCATAGGATACCCAAAGGAGACTGTTGGGTACACCTTCTATCACAGATCCGAAGGCAAGACTTTTGTTGCTAAATTCGGAGTTTTTCTAGAGGAGTTTCTCTCGAAAGAAGTGAGTGGGAGAAAAGTAGAACTTGATGAGGTAACTGTACCTGCTCCCTTATTAGAAAGTTGTACATCACAGAAACCGGTTTCTGTGACACCTACACCAATTAGTGAGGAAGCTAATGATAATGATCATGAAACTTCAGATCAAGTTGCTACCAAACCTCGTAGATCAACCAGAGTAAGATCCGCACCAGAGTGGTACGGTAATCCTGTTCTGGAAGTCATGCTACTAGATCATGATGAACCTACGAACTATGAAGAAGCGATGGTGAGCCCAGATTCCGCAAAATGGCTAGAAGCCATGAAATCTGAGATGGGATCCATGTATGAGAACAAAGTGTGGACTTTGGTTGACTTGCCCATTGATCGGCAAGCAATTGAGAATAAATGGATCTTCAAGAAGAAGACTGACGCTGACGGTAATGTTACTGTTTACAAAGCTCGACTTGTTGCAAAAGGTTTTTGACAAGTTCAAGGGATTGACTACGATGAGACCTTCTCACCCGTAGCGATGCTTAAGTCTGTCCGAATCATGTTAGCAATTGCCGCATTTTATGATTATGAAATTTGGCAAATGGATGTCAAAACTGCATTCCTGAATGGATTTCTGGAAGAAGAGTTGTATATGATGCAACCAGAAGGTTTTGTCGATCCAAAGGGAGCTAACAAAGTGTGCAAGCTCCAGCGATCCATCTATGGACTGGTGCAAGCCTCTCGGAGTTGGAATAAACGCTTTGATAGTGTGATCAAAGCATTTGGTTTTGTACAGACTTTTGGAGAAGCCTGTATTTACAAGAAAGTGAGTGGGAGCTATGTAGCATTTATGATATTATATGTGGATGACATATTATTGATTGGAAATGATATAGAATTTCTGGATAGCATAAAGGGATACTTGAATAAGAGTTTTTCAATGAAAGACCTCGGCGAAGCTGCTTACATATTGGGCATTAAGATCTATAGAGATAGATCAAGACGCTTAATTGGACTTTCACAAAGCACATACCCTGACAAAGTTTTGAAGAAGTTCAAAATGGATCAAGCAAAGAAAGGGTTCTTGCCTGTGTTACAAGGTGTGAAGTTGAGTAAGACTCAATGTCCGACCACCGCAGAAGATAGAGAGAAAATGAAAGATGCTCCCTATGCTTCAGCCATAGGCTCTATCATGTATACAATGTTGTGTATCAGACCTGATGTGTGCCTTGCTATAAGTCTAGCAGGGAGGTACCAAAGTAATCCAGGAGTGGATCACTGGACAGCGGTCAAGAACATCCTGAAATACCTGAAAAGGACTAAGGATATATTTCTCGTATATGGAGGTGACAAAGAGCTCATCGTAAATGGTTACATTGATGCAAGCTTTGACACTGATCCGGACGATTCTAAATCGCAAACCGGATACGTGTTTTTACTGAACGGTGGAGCTGTCAGTTGGTGTAGTTCTAAACAAAGCATCGTGGCGGGATCTACATGTGAAGCGGAGTACATAGCTGCTTCGGAAGCAGCAAATGAAGGAGTCTGGATGAAGGAGTTCATATCCGATCTAGGTGTCATACCTAGTGCATCGGGTCCAATGAAAATCTTTTGTGACAATACTGGTGCAATTGCCTTGGCAAAGGAATCTAGATTTCACAAGAGAACCAAGCACATCAAGAGACGCTTCAATTCCATTCAGGATTTAGTCCAAGTGGGAGACAAAGAAATTTGCAAGATACATACGGATCTGAATGTTGCAGACCCATTGACTAAGCCTCTTCCACGAGCAAAACATGATCAGCACCAAGGCTCGATGGGTGTTAAAATCATTACCGTGTAATCTAGATTATTGACTCTAGTGCAAGTGGGAGACTGAAGGAAATATGCCCAAGAGGCAATAATAAAGTTATTATTTATTTCCTTATATCATGATAAATGTTTATTATTCATGCTAGAATTGTATTAACCGGAAACATAATACATGTGTGAATACATAGACAAACAGAGTGTCACTAGTATGCCTCTACTTGACTAGCTCGTTGATCAAAGATGATTATGTTTCCTAACCATAGACATGAGTTGTCATTTGATTAACGAGATCACATCATTAGGAGAATGATGTGATTGACTTTACCCATTCCGTTAGCTTAGCACTTGATCGTTTAGTTTGTTGCTATTGCTTTCTTCATATATTATACATGTTCCTATGACTATGAGATTATGCAACTCCCGTTTACCAGAGGAACATTTTGTGTGCTACCAAACGTCACAACGTAACTGGGTGATTATAAAGGTGCTCTACAGGTGTCTCTGAAGGTACTTGTTGGGTTGGCGTATTTCGAGATCAGGATTTGTCACTCCGATTGTCGGAGAGGTATCTCTGGGCCCTCTCGGTAATGCACATCACTCAAGCCTTGCAAGCATTGCAACTAATAAGTTAGTTGTAGGATGATGTATTATGGAACGAGTAAAGAGACTTGCTGGTAACGAGATTGAACTAGGTATTGAGATACCGACGATCGAATCTTGGGCAAGTAACATACCGATGACAAAGGGGACAACGTATGTTGTTATGCGGTCTGACCGATAAAGATCTTCGTAGAATATGTAGGAGCCAATATGAGCATCCAGGTTCCGCTATTGGTTATTGACCGGAGACGTGTCTCGGTCATGTCTACATAGTTCTCGAACCCGTGGGGTCCGCACGCTTAAAGTTCGGTGACGATCGCAATTAGGGTTTTTGTGTTTTGATGTACCAAAGGTTGTTCGGAGTCCCGGATGTGATCACGGACATGACGAGGAGTCTCGAAATGGTCGAGACATAAATATTAATATATTGGAAGCCTATATTTGGATATCGGAAACGTTCCGGGTGAAATCGGGATTTTACCGGAGTACCGGGGGGTTACCGGAACCGCCCAGGGGTTATTGGGTCTACATGGGCCATAAGGGAGAAGAGGAGGGCCGGCCGCGCGCCCCCTCCCCCCTAGTCCGAATAGGACAAAGAAGGGGGGCGCCCCCCTTTCCTCTTTCTCCCTTCCTCCTTCCTTTTCCAACAAGGCAAGAGGGGGGAGTCCTACTCCCGGTTGGAGTAGGACTCCTCCAGGCGCACCCCTAGGGTCGGCCGCACCTCTCCCTCTCCCTCCTTTATATACTGAGGCAAGGGGGCACCCCATGACACAAGTTGATCCTCATGATCGTTCCTTAGCCTTGTGCGGTGCCCCCTTCCACCATATTCCACCTTGGTCATATCGTAGCGGTGCTTAGGCGAAGCCCTGCGTCGGTAGAACATCATCACCGTCATCACGCCGTCGTGCTGACAAAACTCTCCCTCAACGTTTTGCTGGATCGGAGCTCGAGGGACGTCACCGAGTTGAACGTGTGCAGAACTCGGAGGTGCCGTACGTTCGGTACTTGGATCGGTCGGATTGGGAAGACGTGCGACTACTTCCTCTACGTTGTGTCAATGCTTCCGTTGCTGGTCTACGAGGGTATGTAGACAACACTCTCCCCTCTCGTTGCTATGCATCACCATGATCTTGCGTGTGCGTAGGATTTTTTTTGAAATTACTACGTTCCCCAACAGAACCCACTGATTCACATGAGTGGAATATTCCCCTGAGATCGGGAATACGCTCATACCTCCGATTTGGAGGAATCACGTGGAACGGCTCTGCCCCGCGTCCCTCACCTCCCCATTACTCCCTCATCTCGCTCCCCCACACCGCCGCGACTCCCTCATCTCGCTCTCCCTCTCGATCTGCGCCCCTCGTCTCTCCTTGGCCGGCGCCGCCTCTTCTCCTCCCTCTCGAGCGACATCTCTCCATCTTCGGTGATGCATCTCCCTCTCCTATCAACTCCGCATCGGGTTGCTACCGATCTCCGCGTCGGGTTTCTCTGGATCTCCGGCGATGCTCCACGCCGGGCCGCTGTGGATCTCTGGTGATGCTCCACGTCGAGCGGTTGCAGATGACCGCGAGCAAAGTTGGATCATGACAGGAGGCTGCATCTCAAAAGCCATGTGCCACACCTTGACAAGCAGCCACGATAAGCAGTTGCTACAACGATTTGTGACCATTATTATGTTCTGAATCTTGGTGGCTTTTCCAAATCACAGCAGCACGATTTTGAGTAAATGATTTGTTTTTGACAGATTGTTCGACATCTATATGGATGGATGCCCTTTTGACATGAATATGAATGCATGACTTGTATTTTGACATTTTTTAGGGTATATTTTGACAGATTTTTGAAATGTATATGAGTGAATAACTAGTATTTATTTTTATGATATTAGGTGAGATGAATCAAATGACTTCAATCACGTATCTCCAACCAAACACTAAAACAGAACCATTCCATTATACTTAATGGCCCCAACCAGACATAGGAATGGAATCAACCCATTCTAGTGGAACGGAATGTCACGGAACCATGACATTCAATTCCACTTCGTTTCCCAACCAAACACACCCTAAGGAATCGAGCAAAGGAGGGAACTTCGACAACACATCCTCGTCTCCATAGACTCCAGTTGCGATTACTTTGTATTTTACTTTGTCTAAGCTTGTATTGTGTGTTTACTTTGTGCTTGCACTTGTTGTTGTGTTTATTATCATATATATTGTCCAGCTAGTTGCATATCTAAACAATCTATCTTTTTGTTAAAACTAAAACTTGCAAAGAGGTCAAAAATTTTCGGTCGCCTATTCACCCATTTCTAGTTGACCATATAAATCCTTTCATCCACGCGCTTCAATATCATTGGTTCGGGCCACCCCACCACCCTCATTCTCGACAATCATATTGTGCACAATAACAAAACATGTTATCAGTTGCCACGAAGTTTTTAATTGCCACATCATTTCAGCTCCACTAACAATTCCCCAACGAGCTTGAAGCACTCAGAATGCCCTCTCCACATATTTTCTAGCTGCTTCCTACATTGTTGCAAGGTGGCTTTGTTTGTTGCCTCGTGGTTTAGATATGGTCTTCACAAACGTCGCCTGCTGAGGATAGATGGCATCGACAAGATAGTATCCCATGTTCTAGTTGCGGCCATTGACAGTGTAGTTGCACGAAGGTGATTCCCCATAAAAACCATAGTGAATGCGCAAGATCGTTGAAGCACCTTAATGTCGTTCTGAGAATCCGTCATTCTAAAGAAAACGTGTCAAATCCATAAGTCATGTGATTCCACTACTTTCAGTATGATGGTGACCTCTTTGGTTTGCCCTTGGTACATTACATGCAAACCTTTGGGGTAGTTCTTCCATTGCTAATGCATGCAATCAATTAATCCGAGCATTCCTGTAAAACCTCTCGCCTCTCCAATAACCAACAACTTTTCTGTGTCCTACACATTTGATTCTCTCGGATACCCCGCTCCAAACACCTGCACCACAACGCGTGCAAACTTGACAATAGTCTTCAGGCATGTGCTCTCCCCCATTCAGACCATCTCACCAATGGCATGGGCGTCAGTACCAAGTGCAAGCATGCTCAAAGCAGTCGTGCATTTATGCTTAGCAGAGGAAGAAAGTTGGCTGCAGGAATCCCTCGTGAGCTTGAAGTAGTCATCATGTGCCACCACTCCCTCCATAACACGCAAAAATAATGGTTTACGCGTACAAAAACAGCGATGAAACCTGGATCATTCGGGAAAGTTGGGTCCAGAACAAAGTAGTCCTTGTACAACAGTCGTGCTCCAGAGACCCTATCCCGATTAATATCTCTTCTCCCTTTCATTGAGCCAATGAAGTTGAGAATATGCTCCACCTACCGGTTCATTTCCTCTTGCATGCACATGCTCATGATCATATCCACGTCTTTGTCCGAATCCGACGAATCAAAAAATTGATTTTCAATCATTTTATCAAACTCCGTTGGTCCATACGCCTCGTCCGACAAAGTATCGAAATCCATCATTTTCCCTATTAATAAATCACAAAAAACCTAGGCGAACACATCAAGGGCAAGGTGCGGCCTAAAAGTTGTCGGACGTATCACGGTGGCGTCCGGGCCAACAACAATGTCAATGGCGGCGAGCATGAATGGGGGGACTGCGGTGTCGTGCTGGCGGCGTTGAGGCTCGGAACAGCGACGAAGCAAGGCTGGCGGTAGAGCTACGAGACGTCCAATGCGGAGGGGGAAGAAGAGAGGAGAGAGCAAATGGAATCAGTAGGTAGTGGTGGATTTGGTGCGATTTGTCATGGGTCCGGGCGTCGGGTCCGACATGGCGCACATGCTCAGGTCTCCCCATATTCGCCCTACATTTGGGTTGGATATGGGGGGTGCCGGTCAGCACGGGTGTTTGACGTTCATTTGAGGCGGCCGTCTAGGTCGATTTTTTTACCGGTTAGTGATCGTGGCGTCCGCCTAGGCATTTGAGGGGGAGGGGGGTCTAAGGCGTCCGACTGCCGATGCTCTTAGATTGGGAGAGTTGGTAGTCGAACGATTTTCTAGCTCCCGGTCTTTCCACCAGGAGTTGGAAGCAAGATCTCGATACTGAAGTCGAGGAGTTTGCGCCGCCGAAGAAATACGAAGAAGCCCTAAACCTTCTTAAGTTTTCACATTGGCTAGCATTATGTGTGCAAACATGTTGCATTACATATGAATTAATTGCACACCATAAAAACAAATCATATAATGATTCTAGTAACATCAATTTAGTATTTTAGATGTTAAGATTTTTTCTTTATAGACTAAACTTATAATTTTTATGTATTTTTTAATAATGTCATTGTTTCTTTAAGCGCCATGTTTTTTCTTGAAGTTTCAAACAATTGTTTGCTATGGGGTGCTTGAGTCACTTTGTCTTAAGTTCTAGTCGACTCTGTGAATTTTTTTGGCCAATTATATTAAATTTGGCTAGCTTTGCGAAATTTTATTCACTACAAGTTAGTTTATTAAATTAAACTAATATTTCTGCAATTATATTTCTAGTGTGCATCTACACTTTTACTTTTTGATGTAATTGCGTGTTCATTGCAATATTTTTAGCAGTGGCAATATTATTTACCAAACTGTATTTGCACTTCATGGTGAGAGAGGAAGTGACCAAGACTTCAAAAAGCAAAAACAGTCACCTACACTCTTAAACAAGCCCCGAGTACTAAAGGCAGTGCCTCAGTAAGGGCATGTTCGTTTTTGCAACCTAAAGTTGGGCGATCGTTTCGCTCGAGGAGGGGGAAATGTTTCGGGAGAGCAACTAGTTAACGAGCGCGTCTTCGGGAGTCTCGCAACGATCAGCGTCACTTGGCGCGCTCTCAGCCATTCGCCACGTGTCGCGCTCTGGGCGCTCCCTCTGAATTTTATTTTATTTTTTTTCGCACGCGTTTTCGGCTTTTTAAACGGGTTTTTTCGGGGGTTTTCGACGTTTTGGTTTTTCACCGGTCTTCCTTAGCTTTTCAATAAAAAATTTGGAAAAAAAATTTGTGCAAAAAAACGTGTTTCCTTTTTTTTCTCTTTCGCGAGAGTCACGGTTTTGCTTCCGCTAGAGGTACGCTTTTACTTTTGCGAGAGTCACGGCTGTGCATCTCGGAAACAGAAAAAAAACGCGTTTTCTGTTTTTTCTCTTTCGCGAGAGTTACGGTTTTGCTTCCGCGAGAGGCACGGTTGTGCTTTCGTGAGAGTCACGGCCGTGCCTCTCGGAAATGAAAAAAACGTGTTTTCTATTTTTTCTTTCGCAAGAGTCACGATTTTGCTTTAGCAAGAGGCACGGTTGTGCTTTCACGAGAGTCACGGCCGTGCCTCCTCAGAAACGGGAAAAAACGTGTTTTCTTTTTTTTCCTTCCGCGAGAGTAACGGTTTTGCTTCCGCGAGAGGCACGGTTGTGATTTTGTGAGAGGCACGGGCGTGCCTCTTTCGAAAAGGGAAAAAATCCGTGCTCCAGGTTCAATTTTTTCGTCTGTTTTTTTCATGAAAAAAAAGTTTGTCAAAACCTATCAACATGAGATCTAGTTTTAAAAATCTCGACGCGAGGAATCCAACAGTGAAAGCGGTTCGAGATTTGAACGCACGGTTTGAGAGATAAAACGTTTTGAATAAACGGATTTACGAAAAAGGAAAAACTCCCAGGTTGCAACAAGTGGCGCGCTGCATGTGCGACACTTGTTGCAACCAGGGAAATTGGAGTGATCTTTGCAACGAGTACTCCTCAATTAGTGATTTCGACGTTTCGGCCGCTCACTCGAGGAGGGAGGTGTGGCCTCCAACGATTCTTTCGCTATGGCCCATTGACCCATTTATCCTTTTTTTTAAAGAAAATGCCCTTAGCAAAAAAGGGAGCAACTAATTAACGAGCGCTCCTTCGGGAACCTTGCAACGATCAGCGCCACTTGACACGCTCTCAGTTATTTGCCACGTGCCGCGCTCTGGGTGCTTTCTCCGAATTTTTTTTCTATTTTATTTTTCCGCACGCATTTTCGGCCTTTTAAGCAGTTTTTTCTCCGGGGGGTTTCGTCGTTTCGGTTTTCTACTGGTCTTCCTTCACTTTTGGATTAAAAAATCAAAAAAATATATTTTTGCATGAAAAAATGCGGTTTTTTCCTCTCACGAGAGTCACGGTTTTGCTTTCGTGAGAGTCACAACCGTGTCTTTCAAAAATGAAAAAAAAAAACGTGTTTCTATTTTTTTCCCTTCCGCGAGAGGCACGATTTTGCTTCTGCGAGAGGCACGGTTGTGCTTTCGCGAGAGTCACGATCGTGCTTTTCGAAAAGGAAAAAAACACGTTCTCTGTTTTTTTTCTTCCGCGAGAGGCACGGTTGTGCTTTCGCAAGAGTCACGGCCGTGCTTCTCGGAAACTGGAAAAAACACGTTTTTTGTTTTTTTCCTTCCGTGAGAGGCACGGTTTTGTTTCCACGAGAGGTACAGTTATGCTTTTACAAGAGTCACGGCCGTGTCTCTCGAAAACGAATAAAAACATGTTTTATGTTTTTTTCCTTCCGCGAGAGGCGCGGGCTTGCCTCTTTCGGAAAGCGAAAAACCCATGCTTCTGGGTCGGTTTTTCCGTCCGGTTTTTTTATGAATTTTTTTGTCAAAGCCTATCAAAACGGGATCTAGTTTTGAAGATCTCGACGCGAGGAATCCAACGGTGAAAATGGTTCAAGATTTGGACGCACGGTTTAAGAGATAAAACGTTTTGTATAAACGGATCTACAAAAAAAGGAAAAACTCACAGGTTGCAACAAGTGACGCACATGAAGCGCGCCACTTGTCGCAACCTGGAAGGTAGGAGTGATCTTTGTAACAAGTACTCCTCAACTAGTGATTTCGCAAAAAAAGACCCTAATTGTCATGATCTGAATTATGAAAAAATGTCATGCTATTTAAAACTATCATTTATCTAATTTATATATTTACAGTGAGTATGATCAAAAGAAAAGAATGTCGTGTAATCTAGAAAAAAATCGCCATACTAAACTTTTAAAACCACCACCGTCTAGATAAAATATGTTTTATCTGGTTAAGCCTCCAATTAGATTCTATATTTTTGTTTCCAAAAACATGAAAAATCACACACAAAAATTGACATGGCGAAAAAAATAAAAATTGTCATGTCATAAAAAATAAAAAGGTGCCCTCTTAATAATAAAAATGCCAACCTCTAAAAAATAGACATGATATTGACAATTAAAATGCCATGTTCTTAATAATAAAGCGTCCGTCCTCTTATTAATAAAATGACATGTTGTTAATTATTAAAATGCGACTCTCTTAATAATAAATTGCCATCCTTGATTTAATAAAAAATGCATGTTATTAATTATTAAAATGCGATGCTATTAATAAAAATAATAATGCAATGTTTTGGAAGACCAAAAAATAAAACTAAAATGAATCAGGATTTTAGAATTTGTTTTCAAATGTACTATATAGCAACTTTCACTGCAGTGTTCACCAGACACCTTGGGTCCAAGTGGTAGAAGCCTTGTCATTCCTCAAGGAGGTCGACATGTTTTTTGCTTTCCAAAACAGAAGGCAGCTGGTCCGACCGTTGTTTTTGAGGGGCCTGCGTGGCAACAGCGACCGTCCCTTTCGCGGGTGTGTGTGGGGGGAGGGGGAAGGGATTAAATCCTCCCTGGTCCTTCCATCAACACATGGAACCAAAAAACACCACACGGTCCATCCGGGTCCAAGCGCCCATCGACGACGACAAGGCTGTCAGGTGGGCCGCGGCCGTGCGAGGCCCCGCGCTTTTCATTTGGGCGGGACACGCAGAGGAACAGTAACATCTTGCACCAAATCCAGATACTCTGGCGCTGTACTTGTGTCCCGAGTTATTGCCAAGTACCCCCCCACATTCAATAACTCCCAGCCCAGCCCAGGCCCAGGCCCAGACAGGCCCTACCGCCGCTGGCTGGCCTTGGCCGTAATAAAAGGATCCTCAATACAGGGTAGTACTACACTTGTACGGGATTTCTCAAAAAAAAAAGTACGTACTTGCACTTGCACGGCTAATCGCTTTACAAATCGCGCTCGCGCAGCACACACATGGCGCACACTCAATTGGGAGCAGTGAGTGCGGAGCTGCTGGGTTGCCCGACCTTTTTCCGTCAGAGTACTGGCGGTAGTAGTAGTAAACATTATCCATACGGACGCTCGCCGGATCGGCGATCGTGTCGAACGTCTTGTGGTGCGGGGCGGCCGCTCCGGAGTGCTCCCCTGTCGTCGTCGTCGGACGACGTCGCGTGCGCTTGCGCTTGCTTGCACGCCATTTTCCGGTGGATAATTAACGGCGCCTGCCGTGATATCAAATCAGCCGCCTCCCGGTGCGAAAAGGTCGAGCGAGGCCACGGATCCCGTCCTCGTCCGCTTGCTGCTTCGGCGGAGATAAGGGGTGAGGAGCCTGGATCTTGCGTTACCGTGTTGTGGTTAGATTTCTTGAGAGTGCAGCTTGGTTCTTCAATGGCGGCGCCATGATGAAGATGGCGACACCATGCGGAATCAAGGATAAGTTTTTTTTTACTCCCGATTCGCCTCCTTGTCGATGGTCTTGTCAGCATCGCAAAGCATGGTTGAGATCACCTGATCACTCTTCTTTCGGAAGGGTGTATCTGGTTGTGTCTTCGTGTTATGCGAGGTGGGGAACCCGCAATGTTGGTTCTCCCCCGATCTGTCTAGCTCAATTTAGGGTGGTCATCCAACCTTCTTTGTTGACTTCTTTTCTGGGACGTTGATTTTTTTTTTAAAAGGAGGATGATCCCGACATCTGTATCTGGGGGATGCATGTGGTCATTTTATTAATTATTCTTGAGGATCTTACAAAGTAGAACAACAATATGTCTGAATCCGCCATCTTGGCAACATCGGCCGCTATTCCTATCCAAATGATGAAGGGGTGCAAGCTGGGCCACATATCCAGATCTCTTACCTAAGCCTAACATCTAAAGCCGGAGGCCCCCACCGAGCCATCTGCCAGGTTCGGGACTCAAACCGGTCTGACACACTCACATGTGTCGTTGCCGCCGTCTTCCACCCGTCCATCTTCAAAGCAGATTGAGGTGACGACCTTGGCAGGTCCTTCGCCATCGACGCCAAACGATGACCTCCACCTACACGAGCCTTGACAGGTCCTCCGCCATTGACGCCACCACGACGCCAGCCGACGACCTTCACCTATGCGAGTTCTTCTCTGGGGCGATGATTTGTCGTTTAGATCGTTGTCCTCGGCATCTTAAAGCTCTGACCAACGACTTTCTGTCATCGCATCAACAATGTTTTCTTGGCGCTAGCAGTGTTTCAAGGGAGAATATCTTGTGCTCCCTTATGTGCTCCCGCGCGAGCACTGCTATTAATCTAGCTCCAACAGTCATTTAAAGATGTGCGAGGCCTCAACGTGATTATAGGACTCCTATTTTTTTTAATCGCGAGCTCTCTCCGTAGACAATCTGAGACCGAATGACTCAGGAGCTCCCGGAACACCTAAGCTTAGGTGCTTCGAGAGCACTAGATATTCTCTTAGGGTTTCAAAGCAATGGAGGCATCAAGCTTCACTCATAACGGACCATTGTGAGTGCAGGAGGTAGACCATGTCGAGTTCTTCCAACACCTATGTATAATTTTTCTTTTTGTAAAAATGTCCTTATAAAGATTGGTTGTCGAGCTCTCTTTTCTTGCTCTTGGGGCTTCACCTCCCCTAGCTGCTTTATTCATTGAAGAGCGGGATCTTAACAACTCGTTTTGCATCCTCAACTACTAATGCACTTCATCTAGAACATCTTATATATGTCATTTGACTTTCTAAGATACTGTATATTGATATCGTTGATGTTCATTCCAAGTAGGAAATTTTGAGACCCATGACATCGAGCAATTGAATTGTTGTTGCCTGCGTTTTTCGACCCTAGGCATCCCAATTTGGAGTTGGTCAAAAAAATACCACGTGTGTGTGTGTGTGTTCTCTATACTATTGTTCAGTAGAGCTTGTCCCCTCTTGTTATATTACCATAAGCTTGCTCTTCAAAACTATAATCACCCTTTTTGGGAGGACATCCCTGTTGGGAAACATAGCATGCAATTTTAAAAAAATTCCTACGCTCACGTAAGATCTATCTAGAAGATGCATAGCAACGACAGGAGGAGAGTGTGTCTACGTACCCTCGTAGCCCGATAGCCGAAGCGTTTCACAACGCGCTTGATGTAGTCGAACTTCTTCTAGATCCGACCGATTAAGCATCGAACGTACACACCTCCGAGTTCTGCACACGTTCATCTCGTTGACGAAGATATGATCGGAGGCGTAAACTGTGGAGGGGAGCGTCGCACATGGCTAACAATTGTTGGTCTGTGTTCTAGGCGGCCCCTCCCCACGCATATATAGGTGGGAGGGGGAGGGGAGCAGCCATGGGGCGTCCCAAGTTAGAGGAATCCTACTTGGGGGCCTCCTCCAATTCGGCCTCCCCCCTTCCTTTTTTAGCCGGAGAGAAAAGGGAAGGGGGGAGGAGAGAAGGAAGGGGGGGGGGTCGAACCCCTTCTCCTCCTTCTCCAATCCGGCCAAATGCCTAAGGGGTGGCGCGCCACCCCTTGTGGGCTGGGGTGCTCCCCTCTTATGGCCCATATGGCTCATATCTCCCCCCCGGGGGTTCCGGTAACCCCGTGGTACTCCAATAAATACCCGATACTATCCGGAACTCTTCTGGTGTCCGAATACTATTATCCTATATATCAATCTTTACCTATCGACCATTTCGAGACTCCTCGTCATGTCCGTGATCTCATCCGGAACTCGAACAACATTTGGTCACTAAAACACATAACTCATATAATACTAAATCGTCATCAAACATTAAGCATGCGGACCCTACGGGTTCGAGAACTATGTAGACATGACCGAGACACCTCTCCGGTCAATAACCAATAGCGAAACCTAGATGATCATATTGGCTCCTACATATTATACGAAGATCTTTATCGGTCGAATCGTTATGAGAACATACGTTATTCCCTTTGTCATCGGTATGTTACTTGCCCGAGATTCGATCGTCAGTATCTACATACCTAGTTCAATCTCGTTACCGGAAAGTCTCTTTACTTGCTTTGTCATACATCATCCCGTGACTAACTCATTAGTCACTTCGCTTGCAAGGCTTCTTATGATGTGCATTACCGAGAGGGCCCAGAGATACCTCTCCGATACTCGGAGTGTCAAATCCTAATATCGATCTATGCCAACTCAACAAACACCTTTGGAGATACCTGTAGAGTATCTTTATAATCACCCAGTTACGTTGTGACGTTTGATAGCACACAAGGCATTTCTCCGGTATCCGGGAGTTGCATAATCTCATAGTCGAAGGAATATGTATTTGACATGAAGAAAGCAATAGCAATAAAACTAAACGGTCATTATGCTAAGCTAACGGATGGTTCTGGTCCATCACATCATTCTCCTAATGATGTGATCCCGTTATCAAATGACAACTCATGTCCATGGTTAGGAAACCTTAACCATCTTTGATCAACGAGCTAGTCAAGTAGAGGCTCACTAGGGACACGGTGTTTGTTTATGTATTCACATTTGTATTTAGGTTTCCGATCAATACAATTCTAGCATGAATAATAAACCTTTATCATGAATAAGGGAATATAAAATAACAATTTTATTATTGCCTCTAGGGCATATTTTCTTCAATCACATTATACTTTGTGTATTTTATAAGGAGTGTTTTTGTTTGACTTATAATGTGACATGGAGGAGAAACAAATGCAGCCATATCAATGCACACACAAAAGATCACGCTGGTTGTAAGTGCATCTACTGCCTCCTTTGTGGTTTTGGAGTTTTCTGGACAAAAGTGGTCAATGGACTAATGTATTATATTTGTGAGTATACACCAGTGAAAGTCTCTGAATACTTGGTTTAACCAATGAATGTGACTCCTAAGAATATAAAGGAAACATTGATGCATTCGGTGCACCCATTTGAACTAATCGAAGAACTGGATATTGAAGACTTAGCCCATTTATAGTTTCTTATTCTTCATTGAATCATAGGGCAATCGGTGCGAGTGAAAGTCCCTGAAGATCTGGTTGGATGCTCCGTGTGAAATTTGGATAAGTGTTGTCTGAGAAACTCATTCTCTCAAAGCATTTTAGTGAATCCTATTGAGGAAAAACCCAGTACCTAATAGCCAGAGTTATTGAGCATCACTGAAGAGTCTGTTCGAGTGAACCGACAACTTGCTAGTCTTGAAGACTGTAATCTTCTGGACGGTTAGGCGTCCGTTCAGAACATACAAGAGTCATTGTGAGTTGCCGAACAACAAGTATGTGAAGGTTTTCATGTCCATCTTAAAGATCTTCCACGGGTGATTGGACAAGATCTAAATGATCTTAGCTCAAGGAGAAGAGGATGAAGACTTGGTGTTATGAGTTAAATCTCAACCCTCCAACCAGAGGTAGAGTTATCACAACAACTTGAACTAGTGCAATAAATCAATTGTCTTCACCGAGGCTCTCATTCTATATTCACATTTGTTTACTTTGTGTAATTTGTATGTTTTGCAGAACTTGATCCCTCTCTTCTCCGAAGACTTTTCTGAAGACTTTGTTATTCCGATGTGCTTAGTTATGCTCTACTTTGTTTACGGTGTCGTTATTCTGAAGTGTACACATGTATTTGTGTTAGACTCATACCTAAGCATATCTCGGGCCGGGCCAAAAAAATCCCGGTGCTAAAAACCCAGGCCAGAGCCCGGCCCGACCTGACCATCGGGCCTACTAAATCCGGCCCGAGCCCAGCCTGAGCCTAAAAAAGCCCGACACGGCCTGGCTGGCCCGACCCGACTACGACTAAAATCTCATTTTCCGCAAGTCCAAGCCCGTCCCAATCTGCCTGTCGGGCTCAATTTCCAAATCCGAGCCCGACCCAATGGCACACTCGGGCCTAGCCCGGCCCGGGATTTTCGGGCCGGGTTAGGTCAGGCCGTCCACCCGGGCTGCCAATGGCCAGGTATAGTTAGACTAGTATACTTGTATTGTTACTTAGGTTTGCATGCTATCTTATGTTCTGATTTTGTCCTAGTTTTGAATACTATAGTTTTTCTTCAATCTGTATTTCTTCTATTGACTTATAAGATAGCATCCAGGTGAAGCAAACACCAATATACATGACCGTAGATATGATTATGCGAACTAAAAAAGTAACGATGATCAATACCGAACAGTTGTTGAGCCAATGGAAATTGTCACAAGCATGGACAATCCAGAGGTGGACACAACTACACAAACTAAAAACCGTGCTTACACCGGCCAACCAACCCAATTGCCAAGAGCCGTCGTAGAGCCTAGAACACCCGTTAGCATACAAGTGATGTTGGTTGTAGATCAAACTAGCGCGAGGAGACAATACCGCCAAAATTCCATATTGGACACTGACGATCCCACATCTCCAATTCACAGGTATGTCGGTGGTGAGTCTAGGCATGCCTCCTCCTCCTCAGTTGCCACCATTTTCCGTCAATCGTGACGCGACCATCCGCGCCACCGACCAACATCACTGGTCACTACCGCATACCATCACCACTCGACACCACACAAGCAACTAGCAAACCCTCCATCAGTCATCATTCTTGTCTTCAAGGCCCTATTGAAAATGATGCACCCAATGGGGAATACGAGTTGAGCGCGTCATCATCAGATCCAGGCAACCCCATGCGTAGGGTTTCCCTCAAAGCATTTTAGAAGGGGAGTCGAGGATTTCATGTCGACGCCTTCAACAAGAGAGCGATGCCCTTGGCTTTCGCCAGCAGTCCATGCGCCCCCACCCCACGCACACACACAAAGCCGCCAAACCACCAAGACAACTACCCCCCCCCCCCCCCCCCCCCGACCCCAATGTTCGCCACGACCAACACCCCGCCGCAACGGGGATGCTCTGTTGTTTGGATTGTTGCATCGGGTGGAGATGTGGATGCCGAGAGGACCGCCCCACGACCCACACGAGAGCCGACCACCCTTGCCGCAGTCCAAAGCCATCGCTAGGTGATCCGCCACTCACCGACGAAGACGGAGGTGGAGCCCCGCCACCATCCTTGCCCCCCCGCACGAGCTTCGCCCGGCGCCGGCCTCCGACGACGACGAGGCGGGAGGGGGCAGACGGCTACTAAGGCGGCGGCGACACGTAGTACACTCATCGAACGGATATAATCCCCCGTGTTTGAACATTTTGACGTCCAATCACGTATGAAAGCCCGCGCATCATGACACGACGCCGTCGTTTTCTCTCGAGGCGACCGGCCCGATCGCGCCACCCATCGCTGTAGCGAGACCACTTTAGCTTGCGTGTCGACGGAGGAAGGAAACCAAACCAAACCAGACCAGACCACGCTGTCTTGAGCCGGCGGAGCCCAGGAGGGCGACGAGGTGAGCAAGGGAACAAAAAGGAGAGCCATCCGAGCCCGATGCAGGGGGCCGGCCGGTTTTCCCGCTTTGCTCCTGCTGCCGGCCGTGTCCGTGTGTGTGTGTGGGAGTGGATCGGACGGACGACGGACCACGGGTGGGTTCGGCCGCCCCGCACTCCGCCCCGCGCCACGTGACCCAAAAGGACTCCACGGGTCGCTGGCATTGGCATTGGCATTGGCACCCCGTACTGGCTGGCTCTACCCCTGCTAGCAGCCGCAGCCGCAGCCACCCCACCCGGCTTCTTCCTCTCCCCCCCTCCCTCCCTCCCCGCTGGCCTGCCTGCCTGCCTGGTTCCCTCCTCCCCCGCCACGGTCGCTGTCGCAGGATCACCACCCCCCGTAGCTCTCTCCAGGCTCCAGCAGATCAGTAGCAGGAGTAGGCCGCAGCCGAAGCGGCAGCGCCTGCCCAGCTCCGCCGCTGCCGCCGTCGATCTCCGCCACCATTCCACCCACCCGCCAAAAAGAGCCCCCACACGCCGCCGCCCGAGGCAGGCTAGCCCGCTCGCTCCCTCGCTTCGTGAGCCGCGCGCGCGCGGTCGCCGCTCCAGCAACGCAGGAGGCCGGGCCTGTGGCCGCGAGGCTCGCGGCGCTCAATTGGCCTGCCGGGGGACGCCACGCCACGCGGCGGGCCTTTGTCCGGAATATCTCCCGCACGGAAAAAGCTACTACTAGAGCTAGCGAGCGAGCGAGCCTGGTGCGATTCCTCCCCAATTTTTAATTAGCTTCGGCAGCCGCGCCACCCAGCGGCGAGCCCGCCCGCCCGCCCGCCCACCAGCCGGAGGTAGGGGAGGGGAGGAGCACTGGAGTAAAGAGGCCCGGGGATTTTATTAATGCGGCTTAGCGAGCGGGCGGGCTAATTATTTTAGCGCCGCTGTCTCGGCTGGGAACTCGCGAAAGCTCGCCTCTTTTGAGGCCCGCCCCCGCCCCCGCTCGCCGCCTCCTCCGCCCAACCCCTCCGCGCAGCGCTCCCGCTCTCTCTCCCTCCCTGCCGCTGGGAGCACTTGTTTTCTTCTGGGTACCAGTGCGCGCTTGCTTTCGCTGGGGGTGGTCGTCGCGCATTCCCACAAGCATATGGTGCGCATTGTGCGGGATGGGGAGTAGTAGTAAATTGGGGGAAGGCATGGAGGAGAAGGGGGGGAGGGTGGGGATGGGCAAGTACGCGGCCAGGCGGGGCTGGAGGCGCCTGGCGGCGGTCGCCTGGCTGGTGGCGGCGGTGGCCTGCTCGGCCGCCGTGCACTGGCAGCTGCGCCGGGAGACCATGGAGCGCGCCGAGGAGCGGCTCGTCAGCATGTGCGAGGAGCGGGCCAGGATGCTGCAGGAGCAGTTCGGCGTCACCGTCAACCACGTCCACGCGCTCGCCATCCTCATCTCCACCTTCCACTTCGAGAAGAACCCCTCCGCCCTCGACCAGGTGAGCAAACAACATAATAGGGACTGCCGATTTGTTTCTTCCTCTTCCTCCTCGATGCATTCGTTAATTCATTCACTCATTCATTCCTGTGTCACCGCGTGCTTCCAATCCCGCGGCAATGGCGGGCTCCAGAAATCCTAAACAAGTATAGTACTCCTAGTAAAACACGGTTGTTGCATCTCTTTAAAAAAGGATATTTCCTCGTGGTGGCTCGATGCTTACAGAGTTGCAGGCTAGTCGTTTAGCGCCGCATTATTGTTTTAGTCGGTCCGTTGTGGGCCTCTTGATCTTTGAATATGTGGCGTTCTTGGAGCGGTTGTGTTTCTTTTCTATGCTCCAAACCTCCAAGACACAGAGTCAGAGACGTCTCTGAACTACTAGGCCGGTAGAAGAAGAACATTGCTCTGTTTGTTTTTGGAGTGGTTAATGGTTGGGTTTGGCCAGTGCTTGACCCACTCCATTTGTTTATGCTCACAGCCGTAGCGATGCAGTGCTGGCTGCGGTTGTCCAGTGATGGGTTCTTGATCCTACTTTTTTCTCCTAAAATATTCCCCTAAAGGTGCCCTCTTTTGGGAATTCCGAGCCCGCTGCTTTTGTTGATTAAGTGGTAGCTTTAGACTTTTAGGAGTACCTTGGCAAGGCAAAATGGTATTTGAAGGCACATTCTGGTTGTTGCAACAAGCAACAATGAGTAATGCCCTAATTTGGTTGGTGGCCCTAGTTGCTATCTTTTTTTCTTCTTCTTTCAAACAATGCCCTTTTTTTAGTTATAAGAATCACATGGATTAGGTGCAGCTTTAACTTGATTGTTTCTTACTTTCTTGGATGCTCTTGGTAATTAAGTCTCAACCCATCAGTTCACTGCTGGTGTGCTTTACCTTACATTTTGGTGAAATTTTTGCTGCAGGATACTTTTGCGAAGTACACGGCAAGGACATCATTCGAGCGTCCGCTGCTAAATGGGGTGGCTTACGCACAGCGCCTCTTCCCTCACGAGAAGGAAACGTTTGAAAGACAGCATGGATGGATTATGAGGACTATGAATCGAGAGGCTGCACCTCTCCAAGATGAGTATGCCCCGGTGATTTTCTCCCAGGATACGGTCTCCTACCTTGCGCGCATGGACATGATGTCTGGGGAGGTGTGATTTCTTACTGCATGATGGTTTCTTCTGTCTGTCGATTCTTAGTTCATTGAGGGCAGGGGACACAGTTGTGTTGCCAGTTTTAAGTTTGGTTCAGTGTAAATAATCCGTTTGTTTCGCATGTAGGAGGACCGAGAAAACATCTTGCGTGCGAGGGAAACTGGCAAACCTGTGTTAACAAACCCATTTCGGCTTCTTGGGTCGAACCACTTGGGCGTAGTACTCACTTTTGCAGTGTATCGCCCTGATCTACCTGCTGATGCATCAGTTGAGCAACGTGTGGAAGCAACTGCTGGGTAAGATGATTGGACTATCTTCCAAATATATGACCCACAAAACCTGTATTTGCATGTCATTTCTTTAGTGTTGGCTATACAATACTTCAATGCATCAAAGCAGATGATTCGACATAGCATACAATGACCTAGAGAACTTGCATTAATGTATCATTATTCATACATATATAGTACTAACTTATTGTCCTTCTTTCTCTCATTCAGCAATACAAAGGTCCTTTCTAGTGTGATAGCCCAACATATTTAGAGTTTTGTACCAGAAATATAACACAAACATATACTTAACTATTTTGTGAGTGTGGCCTCCTGAGTCATGACTCTAATCTAATCGAATCCCCACTGACAGCTATCTTGGTGGAGCTTTTGATGTGGAGTCACTTGTGGAAAATTTGCTGAGTAAACTTGCTGGCAATCAGGATATATTGGTGAATGTGTATGACGTCACAAATGCTTCAGAGCCTATGGCCATGTATGGATCTCAAACTCCAGATAATAAAGTGGACCTCTTGCATGTTAGCATGCTTGATTTTGGAGATCCGTTTAGGAAGCATGAAATGAGGTGCAGGTTAGTAGCTTCTTCCATGACACTGACTTTGTTGGCTCATTGTCCTTCCACTAATGTTGGTAAGTTGTGCAGGTATGGGCAAAAGCCTCCATTGCCGTGGTCTGCTATTAGTAATCCTATGGGCTGCTTTGTCATATGGATGCTTATTGGGTATATAATTTGTGCTGCATGGTCTCGGTATGACAAAGTTTCAGAGGATTGTAGAAAAATGGAAGAGCTCAAAACTCAAGCAGAAGCTGCTGATATTGCAAAGTCTCAGGTTTGACATTTATTTGTGTGCTTAGGCTACTTGACGTTCTTCCGTACATAAGAATTATATACTTATGCAAGTTTTCTTCTTTGCAGTTTCTGGCAACTGTATCTCATGAAATTAGAACTCCTATGAACGGCGTCCTTGGTATGAATATCTTCCTTTCGGATACATACATAATGTCCACTCTAAGGACTCGGCCATCTTAAAACATTACCTTTTGTTGTAGGGATGCTGGACATGCTTTTGGGGACAGATCTGACTATGACTCAGAAAGATTTTGCTCAGACCGCTCAGGATTGTGGCAAAGCATTGATAATACTGATAAATGATGTCCTTGATCGAGCAAAGTTTGAAGCTGGAAGGTTGGAACTTGAGGAAGTGCCTTTTGACTTGCGAACGCTGACGGACGATGTGATCTCCTTGTTTGCCTCAAAGTTAAGAGCGAAGTGCATAGAGGTATCTTACTATTGCATAAATGATTCAATATCTTTACTATGCTTTCATAGTCATAATGGATGCGGACTACCTGTAGTGATTGTTTGCAGCCGAGCGGAAACAGACAATACAATTCCACAAATGCCATTCTTCTATATACCTCCTTTCCTGTAGCACATTATTTCCTAATATTTCCCTTATTGCCGCAGCTTGCAGTGTTTGTGAGTGACGATGTTCCAAAACTTGTCACCGGAGATCCTTGGAGATTTCGACAGATACTGACAAATTTAGTGGGCAATGCAGTCAAAGTAAGCATTCAACTTTCGGTATCATAGCATTATCTGTTTATTGCATACTTTGCAACTTTGAATAATGTTGAGTTTTTGTTATTCTGTACAAAAACATCCATAAATTATTCTGAATCCATTCATTATCAATTTTCCAGTTCACAGAACGGGGCCATGTTTTTGTGCGGGTCTCTCTGGCTGAGAACTCAACTATGGAAGCTAAACGAGCCCCCAATGGAAACCTCAATGGGAAAGATTGTAAAGTTGAGCCTACAGCTAATGGTGCCTTCAATACTTTGAGTGGGTTTCAAGCTGCGGATGAACGAAATAGCTGGGAATATTTTAAGCTGTTGCTCTCTGATAAGGAGTTACTTTCTGATGAGCTCGAGGGTAAAAAATCTAGCCAAAATGATTCCGATCACGTGACCTTGATGATAAGCATTGAGGATACAGGTGTTGGTATCCCACTGCATGCACAAGATCGTGTTTTTACGCCTTTTATGCAGGCAGATAGTTCAACTTCAAGGAATTATGGTGGAACTGGTATTGGTTTAAGCATCAGCAAATGTTTGGCTGAACTTATGGGCGGGCAAATAAGTTTCATCAGCCGTCCTTCCATTGGGAGTACATTTACATTCTCAGCGGTTGTGAAGCGTGCATCCAAAGATACTTCATGTGCTTCAGAGAGGAGCTTGTCCGAGGCACTACCAACTGCCTTTAGGGGAATGAAGGCGATTTTGGTAGACGGGAAACCTGTGCGTAGTGCTGTGACAAGATATCACCTTAACAGGCTGGGAATAATTGTTCAAGTTGTGAATAATATGAGTATGGGAATTCAAGCCTTTGGGAAAAATGGTGCAACAGAGTCAAGGTGAGTTTTCTGTTGTCATTTTCAATTCCTAACAGAACTTATCACTGGAATTTTAGAAATAGAGGACAAATAACCGCTCAACTGGTTTCTAGCTGTATAGGAAATGGTATTTTATTACTAGTACGAGAGGAGCTTTCACATGTGCTCTGAGAGGCTAATGTTCCCATATTAATTAGGGGTAGGGAGGTAGAAAGATTCACACTACTTTCAGGTAATAGTTTTGTAGGAAGTGCAATTTTCCAAACGTAATATATTGTATCACTAATACAAGAGGAGCTTTCACATGTGCCCTGAGATGCTAAAGTTTCCAATATTAATCAGGAGTAGATAGGTAGATGTATTGAATCACGCAGGGTGTTTGGCAAGTTGTAGTTAATCGAATGACCGGAATGTCTCTGTGAGCCAAATTCAGACACACAGAGATAAAGCACTCGGAATTTTCTCTGTGAGTCAAGTGACAGAAATCAAGAATGAAGCAATTTCTGTGCAATTTATTCCACCTCAATGGGGATTTCAATATACAAGATTGAGAGATAGAAGAGGCTGAGATTACAACGTGTTAGTAAGAAGCTCAGTTTAGATTTTTTATTTGTTTCGGGCTCAGTTTAGATTCTACTCCCTCCGTTCCAAAATAGATGACTCAACTTTAGTATAAAGTTAGTACAAAGTTGAGTCATCTACTCCCTCTGTCCCACAATATAAGAACGTTTTTGACACTACATTAGTGTAAAAAATGTTCTTATATTATGAGACGGAGGGAGTATTTTGGAACGGAGGGAGTAGCTATGTGGGTGGACGTTGTGCTGCGCATGAGGTGGACTAGGACGGTGCAGTTGCATTGCATGCGGTAGACTTGGCAGAGCAGGTGCTTGTCTAACAACAGATGTTTTTTCAACTAAAAATATAAGACCTGTGAAGGACCAGAACTAATCCTCAATACCAAGTACTTCTATTTATGTGCCATAAATTCTTCTTCAACACCTGCTTAGTCTCTTTTCTCCATTTACTTTATTTCTTTGTAGAGAAAAACCGTCGATGCTTTTTATTGAGAATGACATCTGGAGGCCCGAGACAGATACTCAGTTACCGAGTCGTCTACGTACGCTCGGGATGAATGGTCAGGCGCATGAGCTACCCAAGCTGATCCTTTTGGTCACATCTGAAGCTGACAAGGACAAGTACGGATCCACGTTCAATACTGTGATGTGTAAACCCTTAAGAGCAAGCACAATTGCTTCTTGTCTACAGCAGTTGCTAAAAGTAGATATACCTGCAAGGAAAGAAAATCAAAATAGGCCCTCATTTCTTCGTAGCCTGCTGGTTGGGAAGAATATATTGGTTGTAGATGACAATAAAGTAAATCTACGGGTTGCTCAAGCCGCACTGAAGAAGTATGGTGCCAAGGTTCATTGTGTTGAAAGTGGCAAGGATGCTATCTCCCTACTTCAACCTCCACATTGCTTCCATGCATGTTTTATGGACGTTCAAATGCCCGAGATGGATGGGTATGATTCTGTGTACTCATCACTCTGCTGCAACTGTTATTTCTAACTTTATCTCTTATAAAGAGCCAAACTGTTATTTGTTTGGGTTTTACTTAGGAAAGAAGTTATAATTATGTTCTCCAGGCTTTATGTATCAAGTTTTGTTGCTTGATAGTCTCTCATCCTTATTGACTGCTGATTATCAATGTGATGTACTCTTCAGGTTCGAGGCTACTAGACAAATACGAGAAATGGAGAAGAAAGCGAACGAGGAAAAGAGAGAACAGTCGAGTTCAGGGGAAGGTTCGACATTTGTTGAGTGGCATTTGCCTGTTCTTGCAATGACGGCTGACGTCATTCAGGCGACCTACGAAGAGTGTATGAAATCGGGGATGGATGGCTATGTGTCCAAACCGTTCGACGAGCAGCAGCTATACCAAGCGGTCTCCAGATTAGTGGTGGGAACAACTGATTCGGCCTCATGATCTGATCGGTCGAAGCCGGATCCGACGCCTCGTTGGTTGAAGCGAAGCCAAAGCTGACTCTGACTCTTACAAACCTGACACGGATATCTCCGCAACACTTTGGATGAAAAGACGAAGGCGCCTTGAGCTAGTGAACTTCGTTGCAGGCCGAGGTAAGGTAAACGACGGTGCGCGCCGCGGCGGGCATGCATTTCTGCTCCTGCTGCCCAGGGGGGGAAGATGAAGATGAAGGAGGTGGCTCGAGATATACTAGGTAGATTAGGATTTTTTGGTTTGCTGTTGGTGGTAGGCAGATGTATGTATGATGTTGTGTCTCCTGTCTGTTCATTCTTTGAACATATATAACATCTCTGTGCTGTGATGTGCTCACTCCCCTGAGCTCCGGAGTCCGCTGAGAAGAAAATATGTGGTGGGCTTTTGGGTTGTCTCCTCTCCCTCTCCGCCTCGTGTTCGTACTATGATTGATGATCATCGATACATCGTGGAACTTTTGATGCAAACTGTTGGGTGTAGGCAAACTGGGCGTGTGTCTTTTTTGTCTGGCGAGATGCTGAATTTGCTAGGCCTCTTGCTCAGCTGCTCCGTTCCTCCCTCTGAAAATCGACACATTTGCTGCTGGCAAGTTGCCTGCAAAAACGAATTGGTGCATGTCGATTTTCTGGGCAGCTCAAAAACAAATTGGACGGCTCAAAATTTCTATTTACACCGGTTTTTTTACAGTCGATCTGGTTGGATGTCTGTATTGCTGCTGCTGCTACTACTACTACTAGTACTTGATATGAAATGCAGGGCAGCATCAGTACTGGCTTTCTTCTGCCATGGTGTTTGACTCATTTTTATTTTGCCGCGGCGGAACCGAGCATGGGCAGGCGCGTTTAATTGGTCCGAGCAGTGCGCAGTGCTCCTGCGGCGTAGACTGCAGCGCTGCAATCGAACGGGCAGGTTTCCTGTATGGCGTCTGGCACGGAAGCGGAAGCTGGGCGGCACAGGCCTGTCGACCAGCGGGCAGCGAACCTTCCGACGCAACGCGCGATTTATTACTGCTCCATCCGACAGCCTGAACCATGCTCATCCTGTGCCGGCAATGGTGCAGCATGCTGCATGCATGCAAATGCACGAGAGGTGCCGGACAAGGGTAGAAAATCCTTGTTCCTATGGTAATCTCATTGCGTCGGAGGGACTTTACTTTTACTGTCTTACTGTGTTGACCCGTTTGTGATAGTTTAGCACGGTTTGACCCTTGTTTGTAAAATAGTTTGGATCTGACCCTTTTTAACACGCTAGTAACCCTGGCGTCTAGGATGCATTAAAGACGCCAGGGTCCTTAGCGTCTGGCCCTGGCCCACCTTCCTGGTCAGGCAAGTTAACCATATGACATGGCAAATTTCGCTCCCGACCCTAGGCGCCAAGGACCTTGGCGTCTACCCCCTAAGAAATAAGTGGCCACATGGAGAGTGTGTCGGGCCCATCCCACACCCACACACTCTCTCCAATCCCAATCTTACACCCCAACCAAGAGCAACACAGGAGAGCTCCCCCACTCTCCCACCTCAAGGCTCAATCAAACCCTCCTCCAAATTTTGTTTTCTTCGGTGAATCATTCTCTCCCTTGGTGTCTGAGGTTTTCTCCTCCGGATCCCTAAATTTTGTTGGTAATTTCTTGTTATTTTAGTGGCATTTTGTAACCTTAGGTGGAACCTTAGTTTCTAGCTTTCTCCAAATCCTTGGGTATTGGGTATCTTTCAATCACTTTGTTGATGTGGTAGCAGTAATAGGATATGCATGTTGTGAGTACAAATGACGATTTTGATTTATATGATGATCTATGGTTAGGGTTAGGTTTTGTGTTAAGCAAATGACATGATTTATTTAGTACATAAGTTTTAATGTGTCTTTGAAACAACTCATTAGTAATGGCATGATCCATATATAGTTGTCATTGATTCATTAGAGTTGCACTTGTTTTTTAAACAATGCATTATAGTTGCCATTCATACATTTTATTTTTTGTCCTTTTAGATGGATGATAGACTTGTTAATTTTCATTATTTGTGTTAGAATAAAACGCTAATGCAAGATCATAGACGACACACCGAGGCACGATATTTGTTAACGAGGTTCATCGATATGGCTACATCCCCGGGGCATGACTACGGGCGCTCCTCCCCAAGATACCGCAACACCGGCCGTCCGGGCGCCGACACAAGCCGTCGGCTCCCCCGCGTACCTGTTGCTATCAAGTCGTCATGGGTTACAACGTGTGGTGCCCCTCCGTATATAAGAGGCCTTAGGATACAAGTGTCCGACTCCTACAAAACTCGTACCTAACCACACCAATTACAACTCCAAGTCCACGTAACCCCTTGCGTACATAATATTCGACACAAATATAACAAACTCCACCTTGGCGAATATTCTCCACCACTTAGAAGTCATCCATGCTCGAACCTCCATGTACTCCGGACTTGGGTTGTCTCCTTTGTAGCTTACTGAGAGCTACCTGATGGGCCAGACCCGCCGCCACCGTGAGACTCCACTGCTACTCTTGCAGCTCCACTCCCCATGACTCCACCTGCAATAGTGCTCCCTTGCAACTTGTAAAGATGCGAAACCGTCCTCTCTCTCCTATCATCACAGTCACCCCATCTTCCATGATTTCCATGGTCTTCGTATCCCGATCATAACGGAATTCCATACCACCATCATGAAGAACACCAAGCGAAATTAGATTCCTCCTTAGCCCTGACACATGCCTGACTCCCCGAAGCATCCGCTCAACTCCGTCAAACATCTTAATTTTGATGTCACCTACTCCAGCAACACGATAACCTGTATCATCGCCCACATAGGCTAAACCAAACTCACCAGACTTGTACGAAGAGAACCATTCCCTGTTGGGCGTCGCATGAAAAGAGCAAGCTGAATCCAACATCCACACTTCAGTTTTTGTTGACCGCATGTTTGACACTACGAGAACATCACTACTGTTGTCCGAGTCATCACCACGAGTAGCCGCATTAGCACTTGCCCCACCCTTCAGTTCTGGGCATTCCCTCTTTATATGTCCCCAATCCTTGCACCTGTAGCACTGCACCTTTTTCTTCTTTTTCTTCTCCGCCTCTTCCCTTCCTGAGCTGATAACCTTTAACTGCCAACCCCAAACCTTGAGTACTCTCCTCTGTAGCATTCTTTTGCTTCCTCAACTCATGTCCAAGCAACGCTGCAGTGACTTCCTCATTATTGACGGTTGTCTTTCCATGTGTCAATGTAATGACCAAATGCTCATAGGACGGTGGCAACAAAAACAAGAAGCAGTAGTGCCTTATCCTCGTCCTTGATCTTCACATCCAGACACGCTAGATCCGTGACCAACTGATTAAAGGCATTCACATGCTCCACAAGATCCGACCCCTCCCGCATCTTCAGCCCATAGAACTTTTGTTTCAAATATAGCTTATTGGTCGCCGACTTGGACATATAACAATTTGCCAACTTGTCCCAAATTCCCTTAGGAGAATCTTCGTCCATGACATGATACATGACCTGATCCGCAAGACAAAGCCATATGGTAGCGGCCGCATGCACTTGCATATCCTCCCACGCATCATTGTCAACCTTGGCCGGCTTCGTCTCCTGCAAACCCTTCAAGATTCCATGTTGCGCCAGAATATCCTTGACTCTTGTCTGCCATAGACCGAAGTTACCCGTGCCATCAAATTTCTCCAAATCAAACCTGGTGAATCCCGACGCCATGCCGAGCCGCGATCTAACCGACCTGTTGTCGCCGGTCTTACCGCCCTTTTCCTCCGCGACTTCCTCATGAAAAAGGTCACTGATCCCGTATTCCTCATCTGAAGCCACGCCGCAGTCCGTGGTCTACCAAGAAATCTGACTTGCACAACCTTCTTGTCTGTGCCTTTGCTGCCTCGCGTCGCCGAACTTTTATTACTGCTGAAACAACCCACGGCCTTACCTTTTCCTTCCCTGACACGGAAATCAAAATCACAGACCGCACAGATATATCCAATCCAATACAGTACCAATCTCCAACAGACCAAACATGCATGCACACGGCTCCTTGAATCACAAATTAGCAGGCCTGTCCCCTGGACCCAAAACGCACACGCACACATGTATCATCAGATAGGTTCACCGCATGTATGTTAGTCCCCTTGACTCCTACCACAATACGATTTTTCTATCCTTGTGCACCGCACTCCGTTCGAGAAACCTACTGCTTTGGCCTTCCCGCAACCTTGCTCATGATACCACTTGTTAGAATAAAACGCTAATGCAAGATCATAGACGACACACCGAGGCACGATATTTGTTAACGGGGTTCACCAATATGGCTACATCCCCGGGGCATGACTACGGGCGCTCCTCCCCAACATACCGCAACACCGGCCGCCCGGGGCGCCGACACAAGCCGTCGGCTCCCCCGCGTACCTGTTGCTATCAAGTCGTCATGGGTTACAATGTGTGGTGCCCCTCCGTATATAAAAGGCCTAGGATACAAGTGTCCGACTCCTACACAACTCGTACCTAACCACACCAATTATAACTCCAAGTCCACGTAACCCCTTGAGTACATAATATTCGACACAAATATAACAATTTGGACATAACGACATTTGTCACCAAAAATGCAAGTGACAATGAGAAAGTGGTGGTATTTGACACAAGTCCTAGTTATGATGAGGTTGTTCTAAAAGTAAGAAATATCTGAACTAATAGGAAGATATGATATTGGATGTAGGTAATCATGAGTATTATTGTTGACATTACCCCTAAGGTAAATAAGTGGAGAGGTGAAACTATAAACCCCCATCTTCCTATGTGTTTGACTGACATTTTGCTCCATAAATATGCAATGCGTGTCAGCAATTGTGGAAGAATAAATGATAGTTGAGTATGTGAACTTGCTAATCAAAGCTCTTGCATAGACTTTTTCCAATAATATGATAAATTGCAATTGTTTCAACGACTGAGATCATAGTTTGTTAGTTTTCAGTGAAGTTTGTGATTCATACTTTATATTGTGAATAAATTGTTGCTTGATCATGAGAAGTTTTATGATAAACATTTGCTGCTATGTTATTAATTATGATGCTACCATGTCCGTATTTTTGTTTTATCGACACCTCTCTCTCTAAACATGTGGTCATAATTATCGAGTTCGGCTTGCGCTTGAGGATAAGCGAGGTCTAAACTTGAGGGAGTTGATACGTCCATTTTGTATCATGTTTTCCTAGTGTTATTTATAATGTTTTTATCATTATTACACTTTGTGATGCAATTCTAATGACTTTTCTCTCTTAGTTACCGACATCTGGAATTCTGGACCTAAAAAGCTACAACAGAGATACCTATTCTACAGAGCTCCAAATGACCTGAATCTTCACGAAGATTTTTCATTGAATATATAAAAAATACTAGAGCAAAGAAATACCAGAGGGGCCACCAGTTTCCCACAAGGCAACAGGGCACGACCACCCCTGGGCGCGCCCTGATTTTTGTGGGGCCCACAGCTAGCCTCCGGTGCACATCTTCTGCTATATGAAGGGTTTTGACCTAGAAAAAGGAGCAGGACTTTTGGCATGAAGCGCCGCCATCTCGAGGCGGAACTTGGGCAGGAGCATTTTTGCCCTCCGGTAGAGCGATTCTGTCGGGGATAATTCCCTCCATGAGGGGGAAATCGAATCCATCGACATCACCAACGATATTCTCCTCGTGGAAGGACCAATCTTCATCAACATATTCACCAGCACCATCTCCTCTCAAACCCTAATTCATCTCTTGTATTCAATATTTGTATCAAAACCTCAGATTGGTACCTGTTGTTTGCTAGTAGTGTTGATTACATCTTGAAGTTGATGCTAGTTGGTTTATTTGATGGAAGATATATGTTCATATCCTTAATCATATTCTATACCCCTATGATCTTGAACATGAACATGATTTGTGAGTAGTTACTTTTGTTCTTGAGGACATGGGAGAAGTCCGGTTATAAGTAATCATGTGAATTTGGTATCTGTTTGATATTTTGATGATATATATGTTGTTGCTTCCTTTAATTGTGTCATGTGAACATCGACTATATGACACTTCACTATACTTGGGCCTAGGAAGACATTGTGAAGTAACAAGTAGATGATAGGTTGCTAGAGGGACATAAGCTTATATCCTAGTTTGTGCGTCATTCCGTGATTTGGATCAATATGTTTCATGCTAGGGTTAGATTTATCTTAATTCTTCTTTCGTAGTTGCGGATGCTTGCGAGAGGGGTAATCATAAGAGAGTTGCTTGTTCAAGTAAGAACAACACTCTATCACCGATCCACCAACATATCAAATTATCAATGTAGCGAACGCGAATCAAATAAACATGTTGAAAGTGACTAGACAGTAATTCCCATGTGTTCTCGAGAACGCTTTGCTTTATATAAGAGAACTTTATGACTTTTCCTTTGCTATAAAAAGGATTGGTCCACCTTGCTGCATCTTGTTACCGTTGTTACTTGTTACTTGCTACGAATTATCTTACTACAAAACTATCTGTTACCACGACTTTTAGTGTTTGCAGAAAATACCTTGCTGAAACCACTTGTCGTTTCGTTCTGCTCCTCATTGGGTTCGACATTTTTACTTATCAAAAGGACTACGAATGACCCTATACTTGTGGGTGATCACAGACCCGTCAGACATTGCAAAGCAAGCGCAACATGGCTCATGTTGCAAAACCACCTGCAAGCGAAACTTGGCTCTTGTTGCAAACCCGTCGGATGTTTCCAAAGCGAGCGCAACATGTCTCATGTAGCAAACACCCAAGCACAACATGGATCATGTTGCAAACCCTAAACCATCGCTTTTCGTGCACGGGATCCAACGCCTTTGGAAGCGGTTGATCTACCCACGTTTCAGCCAGCCGACGCATAACACACGCCATATTGTAAACATTTCAAGTCTTTTTCTATGAAAAAAACAAAAAGGCAGGGTAACCAGGTAATCTATATCAGGACCGACCTTCCTTGGCAATCCACACTAGTGGCCACACGCGCAGCCCGTAGCAGCCTGCCCTGTCAAGAAATGGGCCTCGAGCTGGTGCAAAAATGTCCTGCATACAACTAGCTTGTTCTTCTGACCTGATGTGGCCCGGTAGCGCGTTGTTGCATGTTGCCCCACGGAGAGTTTGGTTGATCCTATTCCGCGCCTTTATTGCCGGTTATAGGCTATTTCGCCAACCAGGGCACACCCCATGTATTAGGTGTAGTAGCAGGTCAACCCATATTCTTCCTGTGTTTTTTCTATGTTTTTCACCTAGGTATTTCGTGTTTCTCTTTTTTCTTTTCTTTTTTTCTTTTTAATTTTTTTAAAAAATTCGCAACTTTGCCTCAAATTTTTGAATCTTTTCAACCTCGTGAACATTTTTTCAAATTGCATGATTTTTTCAATTCATCTTTTTTAGTTTTTTTAACTCTAGTGAAAAATTTCAGTTTTTTTGCATTTTTAGTATTTTTTTAAAAAATCTCCAAAAATAATCCAAACCCGTAATTTCCCCAAAACCCACAAACTTTTTGCATATTTGTGAACTTCTTTTTCAAATTTGATGATTTTTTTGTTTCAAATCCGTGTTTTTTTCTCCAAAATCACCGCAAACATTTTCCATTTTTATTTCAAAATTGTGATCTTTTTTGAAATTCATGACTTTTTTAAATTCGTGAACTTTTTTGAATTCATGTACATTTTCTGATTTTCTGCGTTTTTTCCGAAGTCAATAGTTGACCGGTCAACCGTCGACCACTCACATGTGACCGAGTGAACGATGGCGTTTCTGGGCCGAGCGACCACGTCGCACATGGTATTGGGTCGGCCCGGAACCGCAGGATGCACTTGTTCTCCTAGCCGACGCTTAAGGCGCCAACTAGGTGGTCTCGAGACTTGAGTTTTTTCTTCGCCATCTTCCTTCTATTATTAATGTCTCACCGAACGTTCTACCGGGTCAGACCTGACCGCATCGCACACTAGCACCCCATGCATTTCCATCACGACCATTGCGCAATCAGAGATGTGTACATTGAGGAAACACTCCTCCGAGGTGTGGTCGATGTGACAGTTGTCACAGACCATGGCGACCAGTTGCGAGGTTGGGATATGCTAGTTCTGACATGTAAGGCCGGGACGGCCTCTAGGCCATGTTATCCATAACATGGGTGCTGGGTCTTCGCCCTCGTCCTCTGAGTTGGAGGTCGGGAAACGGTGGTCCGTCTGGCCTAACCAGTTATTTACGCCCCGACTGATCTGATGATGTAGACGTTCGAATATTGCGTGCTGGTATGTGGCTCCTGAGTTCTGAAGCCCAAACGGGTATGAGGGACCCGACGTCGGTGGTGAAGATGCCATTGTTGATGTGGATGCCGGTGCGATGTGCCAGAGTGCTGGCAGGCACACATGGAGGTCGGCATGGCTGTTGACGATGAAGGCCACGACGCCTACGTAGATGAGGTGTGCTGGGTGGGACGGTGGGTTGATGTCGAACCGGCCTACCTCGTCTGCGGTGAACATGAGAGAGCCAAAGGTTAGGCTCTCCCCTGAAGGGAATATGCCTAGAGGCAATAATAAAGTTATTATTTATTTCCTTATATCATGATAAATGTTTATTATTCATGCTAGAATTGTATTAACCGGAAACATAATACTTGTGTGAATACATAGACAAACAAAGTGTCACTAGTATGCCTCTACTTGACTAGCTCGTTAATCGAAGATGGTTATGTTTCCTAACCATAGACATGAGTTGTCATTTGATTAACGAGATCACATCATTAGGAGAATGATGTCATTGACATGACCCATTCCATTAGCTTAGCACCCGATCGTTTAGTATGTTGCTATTGCTTTCTTCATGACTTATACATGTTCCTATGACTACGAGATTATGCAACTCCCGTTTACCGGAGGAACACTTTGTGTGCTACCAAACGTCACAACGTAACTGGGTGATTATAAAGGTGCTCTACAGGTGTCTCCAAAGGTACATATTGGGTTAGCGTATTTCGAGATTAGGATTTGTCACTCCGATTGTCGGAGAGGTATCTCTGGGCCCTCTCGGTAATACACATCACTTAAGCCTTGCAAGCAATGCAACTAATAAGTTAGTTGCAAGATGATGTATTACGGTACGAGTAAAGAGACTTGCCGGTAACAAGATTGAACTAGGTATTGAGATACCGACGATCGAATCTCGGGCAAGTAACATACCGATGACAAAGGGAACAACGTATGTTGTTATGCGGTCTGACCGATAAAGATCTTCGTAGAATATGTAGGAGCCAATATGAGCATCCAGGTTCCGCTATTGGTTATTGACCGGAGACGTGTCTCGGTCATGTCTACATTGTTCTCGAACCCGTAGGGTCCGCACGCTTAACGTTACGATGACAGTTTCATTATGAGTTTATATATTTTGATGTACCGAAGGTTGTTCGGAGTCCCGGATGTGATCACGGACTTGACGAGGAGTCTCGAAATAGTCGAGACATAAAGACCGATATATTGGACGACTATATTTGGACACCGGAAAGGTTCCGGGTAAGATTGGGACAATACCGAATCACTGGGAGGTTATCGGAACCCCCCAGGAGGTATATGGGCCTTATTGGACCTTAGTGGAAAGGAGGGGAAAGGAGAAAGGGAGGGGGCGCCCCCCCAAGCCCAATCCGAATTGGGAGGGGGGCCGGGCCCCCCTTTCCTTCCTCCCTCCTTCCTCTTCCTTCCCTCTCCTACTCCTAATAGGAAAAAGGGGAGTCCTACTTCTGGTGGGAGTTGGACTCCCCCCTTGGGCGCGCCATCCTCCTTGGCCGGCCCCCTCCTCCACTCCTTTATATACGGGGGCAGGGGGGCACCCCAGAGACACAACAATTGATCATTGATCTCTTAGCCATGTGCGGTGCCCCCCTCCACCATAATCCTCGATAATATTGTAGCGGTGCTTAGGCGAATCCCTGCGACGGTAGAACATTAAGATCGTCACCACGCCGTCGTGCTGACGGAACTCATCCCCGACACTTTGCTGGATCGGAGTCCGGGGATCGTCATCGAGCTGAACGTGTGCAAAAACTAGGAGGTGCCGTAGTTTCGGTGCTTGATCGGTCGGGCCTGAAGACGTACGACTACATCAACCGCGTTGTTATAACGCTTCCGCTTCCGGTCTATGAGGGTACGTAGACAACACTCTCCCCTCTAGTTGCTGTACATCACCACGATCTTGCGTTTGCGTAGGAATTTTTTTGAAATTACTACGTTCCCCAACAGTGGCATCCGAGCCTAGGTTTTATGTGTTGATGTTATATGCACGAGTAGAACACAAGGGAGTTGTGGGCGATATAAGTCATACTGCTTACCAGCATGTCATACTTTGGTTCGGCGGTATTGTTGGATGAAGCGGCCCGGACCGACATTACGCGTACGCTTACGCGAGACTGGTTCTACCGACGTGCTTTGCACACAGGTGGCTGGCGGGTGTCAGTTTCTCCAACTTTAGTTGAACCGAGTGTGGCTATGCCTGTTGGGTTTCGTAGTAATTTCAAAATTTTCCTACGCACACGCAAGATCATGGTGATGCATAGCAACGCGAGGGGAGAGTGGGATCTACGTACCCTTGTAGATCGACAGCGGAAGCGTTGTGACAACGCGGTTGATGTAGTCGTACGTCTTCACGATCCGACCGATCCAAGCACCGTTACTCCGGCACCTCCGAGTTCTTGGCACACGTTCAGCTCGATGACGATCCCCGGGCTCTGATCTAGCAAAGCGTCGGGGAGGTGTTCCGTCAGCACGACGGCGTGGTGACGATCTTGATGTTTTACCGTCGCAGGGCTTCGCCTAAGCACCGCTACAATATGACCGAGGTGGAATATGGTGGAGGGGGGCACCGCACACGGCTAAGGAACGATCACGAAGATCAACTTGTGTCTATGGGGTGCCCCTTGCCTCAGTATATAAAGGATGGAGGAGGAGGAGGCCGGCCAAGGCAATTGGTGCGGCCAGGATGTGGAGTCCTACTAGGACTCCAAGTCCTACTAGGAGTCCACCAAGAGGGGAGGAAGGGAGAAGGAAGTGGAGGAGAAGGAAAGGTGGCCGCCCCCCTTTTCCCTAGTCCAATTCGGACCAGAGGGGAGGGGGGCGCAGCAGCCCCTTGGCCCTTTCTCCTCTTCCCACTAAACCCATCAAGGCCCATTGCTTCTCCCGTAACTACCCGGTACTCCGAAAAATACCCGAATCACTCGGAACCTTTCCGATGTCCAAATATAGTCGTCCAATATATCGATCTTTACGTCTCGACCATTTCGAGACTCCTCGTCATGTCCCCGATCTCATCCGGGACTCTGAACTCCTTCGGTACATCAAAACTCATAAACTCATAATATAACTGTCATCGAAACCTTAAGCGTGCGGACCCTACGGTTCGAGAACAATGTAGACATGACCGAGACATGTCTCCGGTCAATAACCAATAGTGGAACCTGGATGCTCATATTGGCTCCTACATATTCTACGAAGATCTTTATCGGTCAGACCGCATAACAACATACGTTGTTCCCTTTGTCATCGGTATGTTACTTGCCCGAGATTCGATCGTCGGTATCTCAATACCTAGTTCAATCTCGTTACCGGCAAGTCTCTTTACTCGTTCCGTAATACATCATCTCACAACTAACTCATTAGTTGCAATGCTTGCAAGGCTTATGTGATGTGCATTACCGAGAGGGTCCAGAGATACCTCTCCGACAATCGGAGTGACAAATCCTAATCTCGAAATACGCCAACCCAACATGTACCTTTGGAGACACCTGTAGAGCTCCTTTATAATCACCCAGTTACGTTGTGACGTTTAGTAGCACACAAAGTGTTCCTCCGGCAAACGGGAGTTGCATAATCTCATAGTCATAGGAACATGTATAAGTCATGAAGAAAGCAATAGCAACATACTAAACGATCGGGTGCTAAGCTAATGGAATGGGTCATGTCAATCAGATCATTCAACTAATGATGTGATCCCGTTAATCAAATGACAACTCTTTGTCCATGGTTAGGAAACATAACCATCTTTGATTAACGAGCTAGTCAAGTAGAGGCATACTAGTGACACTTTGTTTGTCTATGTATTCACACATGTATTATGTTTCCGGTTAATACAATTCTAGCATGAATAATAAACATTTATCATGATATAAGGAAATAAATAATAACTTCATTATTGCCTCTAGGGCATATTTCCTTCAGTCTCCCACTTGCACTAGAGTCAATAATCTAGATCACATCACCATGTGATTAACATCGATAGTTCACATCATCATGTGATTAACACCCATAGTTCACATCGCCATGTGACCAACACCCAAAGGGTTTACTTGATTTAGTAATCTAGTTCACATCGCTATGTGATTAACACCCAAAGAGTACTAAGGTGTGATCATGTTTTGCTTGTGAGAGAATTTTAGTCAACGGGTCTGCCATATTCAGATCCGTATGTATTTTGCAAATATCTATGTCAACAATGCTCTGCACGGAGCTACTCTAGCTAATTGCTCCCACTTTCAATATGTATCCAGATTGAGACTTAAAGTTATCTAGATCAGTGTCAAAACTTGCATCGATGTAAATCTTTACGACGAACCTTTTTTCACCTCCATAATCAAGAAACATATCCTTATTCCACTAAGGATAATTTTGACCGCTGTCTAGTGATCTACTCCTAGATCATTATTGTACTCCCTTGCCAAAATCAGTGTAGGGTATACAATAGATCTGGTGCACAGCATGGCATACTTTATAGAACCTATGGCTGAGGCATAGGGAATGACTTTCATTCTCTTTCTATCTTCTGCCGTGGTCGGGCTTTGAGTCTTACTCAATTTCATACCTTGTAACATAGGTAAGAACCCTTTCTATGACTGTTCCATTTTAAACTACTTCAAAATCTTGTCAAGGTATGTACTCATTGAAAAAAACTTATCAAGCGTCTTGATCTATCTCTATAGATCTTGATGCTCAATATGTAAGCAGCTTCACCGAGGTCTTTCTTTGAAAAACTCCTTTCAAACACTCCTTTATGCTTTGCAGAATAATTCTACATTATTTCCGATCAATAATATGTCATTCACATATACTTATCAGAAATGTTGTAGTGCTCCCACTCACTTTCTTGTAAATACAGGCTTCATCGCAAGTCTGTATAAATCTATATGCTTTGATCATACTATCAAAGCGTTTATTCCAACTCTGAGATGCTTGCTCCAGTCCATAGATGGATCGCTGGAGCTTGCTTATTTTGTTAGCACCTTTAGGATTGACAAAACCTTCTGGTTGCATCATATACATCTCTTTCTTTAACAAAACCATTAAGGATTGCAGTTTTCCTATCCATTTGCCAGATTTCATAAAATGCGGCAATTGCTAACATGATTTGGACAGACTTTTAAGCATCGATATGAGTGATAAAATCTCATCGTAGTCAACACCTTGAGCTTTGTCGAAAAACCTTTTGCGACAATTCTAGCTTTGTAGATAGTAACACTACTATCAGCGTCCGTCTTCCTCTTGAAGATCCATTTATTTTCTATGGCTTGCCGATCATCGAGCAAGTCAACCAAAGTCCATACTTTGTGCTCATACATGGATCCCATCTCAGATTTCATGGCCTCAAGCCATTTTGCGGAATCTGGGCTCACCATCGCTTCTTCATAGTTCGTAGGTTCGTCATGGTCAAGTAACATGACCTCCAGAACAGGATTACCGTACCACTCTGGTGCGGATCTCACTCTGGTTTACCTACGAGATTCGGTAGTAACTTGATCTGAAGTTATATGATCATCATCATTAGCTTCCTCACTAATTGGTGTAGTAGTCACAAGAACAGATTTCTGTGATGAACTACTTTCTAATAATGGAGATGGTACAATTACCTTATCAAGTTTTTTACTTTCCTCCCACTCACTTCTTTCGAGAGAAACTCCTTCTCTGGAAAGGATCCATTCTTAGCAACGAATGTCTTGCCTTCGGATCTGTGATAGAAGGTGTACCCAATAGTCACCTTTGGGTATCCTATGAAGACATATTTCTCCAATTTGGGTTTGAGCTTATCAGGATGAAACTTTTTCATATAAGCATCACAATCCCAAACTTTAAGAAACGACAACTTTGGTTTCTTGCCAAACCACAATTCAGATTGCGTCGTCTCAACGGACTTAGATGGTGCCCTTTTAAACGTGAATGCAGCTATCTTTAATGCATAACCCCAAAACAATAGTGGTAGATCGGTAAGAGACATCATAGGTCGCACCATATCTAATAAAGTACGGTTATGATGTTCGGACACACCATTATGCTGAGGTGTTCCATGTGGCATGAGTTTGTGAAACTTTTCCACATTGTTTTAATTGAAGACCAAACTCGTAACTCAAATATTTGTCTCCGCGATCAGATCGTAGAAACTTTATTTTTCTTGTCACGATGATTTTCCACTTCACTCTGAAATTCTTTGAACTTTTCAAATGTTTTAGACTTATGTCTCATCAAGTAGATATACCCATATCTGTTCAAATCATCTGTGAAGTTCAGAAAATAACGATACTTGCCGTGAGCTTTAACACTCATCGGACCGCATACATTAGTATGTATTATTTCCAATAAGTCAGTTGCTCGCTCCGGAGAATGGAGTCTCAGTCATCTTGCCCATGAGGCATGGTTCGCAAGCATCAAGTGATTCATAATCAAGTGATTCCAAAATCCCATCAGCATGGAGTTTCTTCATGCGCTTTACACCAATATGACCTAAACGGCAGTGCTACAAATAAGTTGCACTATCATTATTAACTTTGCATCTTTTGGCTTCAATATTATGAATATGTGTATCACTACAATCGAGATCCAACAAACCATTTTCGTTGGTGTGTATGACCATAGAAGGTTTTATTCATGTAAACAGAACAACAATTGTTCTCTAACTTAAATGAATAACCGTATTGCAATAAACATGATCAAATCATATTCATGCTCAACGCAAACACCAAATAACACTTATTTAGGTTCAACACTAATCTCGAAAGTATAGGGAGTGTGCGATGATGATCATATCAATCTTGGAACCACTTCCAACACACATCGTCACTTCACCCTTAACTAGTCTCTGTTTATTCTGCAACTCCCGTTTCGAGTTACTACTCTTAGCAACTGAACCAGTATCAAATACCGAGGGGTTGCTACGAACACTAGTAAAATACACATTAATAATCTGTATATCAAATATACCCTTGTTCACTTTGCCATCCTTCTTATCCGCCAAATACTTGGGGCAGTTCCGCTTCCAGTGACCAGTCCCTTTGCAGTAGAAGCACTTAGTCTTAGGCTTAGGACCAGACTTGGGCTTCTTCACTTGAGCAGCAACTTGCTTGCTGTTCTTCTTGAAGTTCCCCTTCTTCCCTTTGCCCTTTTATTGAAACTAGTGGTCTTGTCTACCATCAACACTTGATGCTCTTTCTTGATTTCTACCTTCATCGATTTCATCATCATGAAAAGCTCGGGAGTCGTTTTCGTCATCCCTTGCATACTATAGTTCATCACGAAGTTCTACTAACTTGGTGATGGTGACTAGAGAATTCTGTCAATCACTATCTTATCTAGAAGATTAACTCCCACTTGATTCAAGCGATTGTAGTACTCAGACAATCTGAGCACATGCTCACTAGTTGAGCGATTCTCCTCCATCTTTTAGCTATAGAACTTGTTGGAGACTTCATATCTCTCAACTCGGGTATTTGCTTGAAATATTAACTTCAACTCCTGGAACATCTCATATGCTCCATGACGTTCAAAACGTCTTTGAAGTCCCGATTCTAAGCCATTAAGCATGGTGCACTAAACTATCAAGTAGTCATCATATTGAGCTAGCCAAACGTACATAACGTTTGCATCTGCTCCTGCAATAGGTCCGTCACCTAGCGGTGCATCAAGGACATAATTCTTCTGTGCAGCAATGAGGATAAACCTCAGATCACGGATCCAATCTGCATCATTGCTACTAACATCTTTCAACACAATTTTCTCTAGGAACATATCAAAATAAACACAGGGAAGCAACAACGCGAGCTATTGATCTACAACATAATTTGCAAAATACTACCAGGACTAAGTTCATGATAAATTTAAGTTCAATTAATCATATTACTTAAGAACTCCCACTTAGATAGACATCCCTCTAATCCTCTAAGTGATTACATGATCCAAATCAACTAAACCATGTACGATCATCACGTGAGATGGAGTAGTTTCATTGGTGAACATCGCTATGTTGATCATATCTGCTATATGATTCACGCTCGACCTTTCGGTCTCCGTGTTCTGAGGCCATATCTGTATATGCTTGGCTCGTCAAGTATAACCTGAGTATTCTGCGTGTGCAACTGTTTTGCACCCGTTGTATTTGAACGTAGAGCCTATCACACCCGATCATCACGTGGTGTCTCAGCACGAAGAACTTTCGCAACGGTGCATACTCAGGGAGAACACTTATACTTTGATAATTTAGTGAGGGATCATCTTATAATGCTACCGTCAATCAAAGCAAGATAAGATGCATAAAAGATAAACATCACATGCAATCAATATAAGTGATATGATATGGCCACCATCATCTTGTGCTTGTGATCTCCATCTTCGAAGCACCGTCATGATCACCATCGTCACCGGCGCGACACCTTGATCTCCATCGTAGCATCGTTGTCGTCTCGCCAATCTTATGCTTCCACGACTATCGCTACCGCTTAGTGATAAAGTAAAGCATTACAGCGCGATTGCATTGCATACAATAAAGCGACAACCATATGGCTCCTGCCAGTTGCCGATAACTCGGTTACAAAACATGATCATCTCATACAATAAAATTTAGCATCATGTCTTGACCATATCACATCACAACATGCCCTGCAAAAACAAGTTAGACGTCCTCTACTTTGTTGTTGCAAGTTTTACGTGGCTGCTACGGGCTTAAGCAAGAACCAATCTTACCTACGCATCAAAACCACAACGATAGTTTGTCAAGTTGGTGCTGTTTTAACCTTCGCAAGGACCGGGCGTAGCCACACTCGGTTCAACTAAAGTTGGAGAAACTGTCACCCGCTAGGCACCTTTGTGCAAAGCACGTCGGGAGAACCGGTCTCGCGTAAGCGTACGCGTAATGTCGGTTCGGGCCGCTTCGTCCGACAATACCGCCGAACCAAAGTATGACATGCTGGTAAGCAGTATGACTTATATCGCCCACAACTCACTTGTGTTCTACTCGTGCATATAACATCAACACATAAAACCTAGGCTCGGATGCCACTGTTGGGTTTCGTAGTAATTTCAAAATTTTCCTACGCACACGCAAGATCATGGTGATGCATAGCAACGAGAGGGGAGAGTGCGATCTACGTACCCTTGTAGATCGACAGCGGAAGCGTTGTGACAACGCGGTTGATGTAGTCGTACGTCTTCACGATCCGACCGATCCAAGCACCGTTACTTGCGAAGGTTAAAACAACACCAACTTAACAAACTATCATTGTGGTTTTTGATGCATAGATAAGATTGGTTCTTGCTAAGCCCGTAGCAGCCACGTAAAACTTGCAACAAACAAAGTAGAGGACGTCTAACTTGTTTTTGCAGGGCATGTTGTGATGTGATATGGTCAAGGCATGGTGTTAAATTTTATTGTATGAGATGATCATGTTTTGTAACCAAGTTATCGGCAACTGGCAGGAGCCATGTGGTTGTCGCTTTATTGTATGCAATGCAATCGCCCTGTAATGCTTTACTTTATCACTAAGTGGTAGCAATTGTCGTAGAAGCATAAGATTGGCGAGACGATAATGATGCTACGAGGGAGATCAAGGTGTCGCGCCGGTGACGATGGTGATCATGACGATGCTTCGGAGATGGAGATCACAAGCACAAGATGATGTTGGCCATATCATATCACTTATATTGATTGCATGTGATGTTTATCTTTTATGCATCTTATCTTGCTTTGATTGACGGTAGCATTATAAGATGATCTCTCACTAAATTTCAAGATAAAAGTGTTCTCCCTGAGTATGCACCGTTGCCAAAGTTCGTCGTGCCCAGACACCACGTGATGATCGGGTGTGATAAGCTCTACATCCATCTACAATGGGTGCAAGCCAGTTTTGCACACGCAGAATACTCAGGTTAAACTTGACGAGCCTAACATATGCAGATATGGCCTCGAAACACTGAGACCGAAAGGTCGAGCGTGAATCATATAGTAGATATGATCAACATAGTGATGTACACCATTGAAAACTACGCCATTTCACATGATGATCGGTTATGGTTTAGTTGATTTGGATCACGTGATCACTTAGAAGATTAGAGGGATGTCTTTCTAAGTGGGAGTTCTTAAGTAATATGATTAATTGAACTTAAATTTATCATGAACTTAGTACCTGATAGTATCTTTCTTGTTTATGTTTGATTGTAGATAGATGGCCCGTGCTGTTGTTCCGTTGAATTTTAATGCGTTCCTTGAGAAAGCAAAGTTGAAAGATGATGGTAGCAATTATACGGACTGGGTCCGTAACTTGAGGATTATCCTCATTGCTGCATAGAAGAATTACATCCTGGAAGCACCGATGGGTGCCAGGCCTGCTGCTGATGCAACTGACGACGTTAAGAATGTCTGGCAGAGCAAAGCTGATGACTACTCGATAGTTCAATGTGCCATGCTTTACGGCTTAGAACCGGGTCTTGAACGATGTTTTGAACGTCATGGAGCATATGAGATGTTCCAGGAGTTGAAGCTAATATTTCAAGCAAATGCCCGGATTGAGAGATATGAAGTCTCCAATAAGTTCTATAGCTGCAAGATGGAGGAGAACAGTTCTGTCAGTGAGCATATACTCAAAATGTCTGGGTATAATAATCACTTGATTCAACTGGGAGTTAATCTTCTGGATGATTGCGTCATTGACAGAATTCTCCAATCACTTCCACCTAGCTACAAGAGCTTCGTAATGAACTATAATATGCAAGGGATGGATAAGACAATTCCCGAGCTCTTCGCAATGCTAAAAGCTGCGGAGGTAGAAATCAAGAAGGAGCATCAAGTGTTGATGGTCAACAAGACCACTAGTTTCGAGAAAAAGGGCAAGGGGAAGAAGAAGGGGAACTTCAAGAAGAACAGCAAGCAAGTTGCTGCTCAGGAGAAGAAACCCAAGTCTGGACCTAAGCCTGAAACTGAGTGCTTCTACTGCAAGCAGACTGGTCACTGGAAGCGGAACTGCCCCAAGTATTTGGCGGATAAGAAGGATGACAAGGTGAACAAAGGTATATGTGATATACATGTTATTGATGTGTACCTTACTAGAGCTCGCAGTAGCACCTGGATATTTGATACTGGTTCTGTTGCTAATATTTGCAACTCGAAACAGGGACTATGGATTAAGCGAACACTGACGAAGGACGAGGTGACGATGCGCGTGGGAAATGGTTCCAAAGTCGATGTGATCGCGGTCGGCACGCTACCTCTACATCTACCATCGGGATTAGTATTAGACCTAAATAATTGTTATTTGGTGCCAGCGTTGAGCATGAACATTATATCTGGATCTTATTTGATGCGAGACGGTTATTCATTTAAATCAGAGAATAATGGTTGTTCTATTTATATGAGTAATATCTTTTATGGTCATGCACCCTTGAAGAGTGGTCTATTTTTGATGAATCTTGATAGTAGTGATACACATATTCATAATGTTGAAGCCAAAAGATGCAGAGTTGATAATGATAGTGCAACTTATTTGTGGCACTGCCGTTTAGGTCATATCGGTGTAAAGCGTATGAAGAAACTCCATACTGATGGACTTTTGGAAGGTACTTGCGAACCGTGCCTCATGGGCAAGATGACTAAAACGCCGTTCTCCGGTACTATGGAGAGAGCAACAGATTTGTTGGAAATCATACATACAGATGTATGTGGTCCAATGAATGTTGAAGCTCGTGGCGGATATCGTTATTTTCTCACCTTCACAGATGATTTAAGCAGATATGGGTATATCTACTTAATGAAACATAAGTCTGAAACATTTGAAAAGTTCAAAGAATTTTAGAGTGAAGTTGAAAATCATCATAACAAGAAAATAAAGTTTCTACGATCTGATCGTGAAGGAGAATATTTGAGTTACGATTTTGGTTTACATTTGAAACAACGCCGGAATAGTTTCGCAACTCACGCCACCCGGAACACCACAGCGTAATGGTGTGTCCGAATGTCGTAATCGTACTTTACTTGATATGGTGCGATCTATGATGTCTCTTACAGATTTACCGCTATCGTTTTGGGGTTATGCTTTAGAGACGGCCGCATTCACGTTAAATAGGGCACCATCAAAATCCGTTGAGACGACGCCTTATGAACTATGGTTTGGCAAGAAACCAAAGTTGTCGTTTCTGAAAGTTTGGGGCTGCGATGCTTATGTGAAAAAGCTTCAACCTGATAAGCTCGAACCCAAATCAGAGAAATGTGTCTTCATAGGATACCCGAAGGAGACTGTTGGGTACACCTTCTATCACAGATCCGAAGGCAAGACATTTGTTGCTAAGAATGGATCCTTTCTAGAGAAGGAGTTTCTCTCGAAAGAAGTGAGTGGGAGGAAAGTAGAACTTGATGAGGTAACTGTACCTGCTCCCTTATTGGAAAGTAGTACATCATAGAAACCGGTTTCTGTGACACCTACACCAATCAGTGAGGAAGCTAATGATGATGATCATGAAACTTCAGAACAAGTTACTACTGAACCTCGTAGATCAACCAGAGTAAGATCCGCACCAGAGTGGTACGGTAATCCTATTCTGGAAGTCATACTACTAGATCATGATGAACCTACGAACTATGAAGAAGCAATGGTGAGCCCAGATTCCGCAAAATGGCTTGAAGCCATGAAATCTGAGATGGGACCATGTATGAGAACAAAGTGTGGACTTTGGTTGACTTGCCCAATGATCGGCAAGCAATTGAAAATAAATGGATCTTCAAGAAGAAGACTGACGCTGACGGTAATGTTACTGTCTACAAAGCTCGACTTGTCGCAAAAGGTTTTCGACAAGTTCAAGGAATTGACTACGATGAGACCTTCTCACCCATAGCGATGCTTAAGTCTCTCCGAATCATGTTAGCAATTGCCGCATTTTATGATTATGAAATTTGGCAGATGGATGTCAAAACTGCATTCCTGAATGGATTTCTGGAAGAAGAGTTGTATATGGTGCACCCGGAAGGTTTTGTCTATCCAAAAGGAGCTAACAAAGTGTGCAAGCTCCAGCGATCCATTTATGGACTGGTGCAAGCCTCTCGGAGTTGGAATAAACGCTTTGATAGTGTGATCAACGCATTTGGTTTTGTACAGACTTTTGGAGAAGCCTGTATTTACAAGAAAGTGAGTGGGAGCTCTGTAGCATTTCTGATATTATATGTGGATGACATATTGCTAATCGGAAATGATATAGAATTTCTGGATAGCATAAAGGGATAATTGAATAAGAGTTTTTCAATGAAAGACCTCGGTGAAGCTGCTTACATATTGGGCATTAAGATCTATAGAGATAGATCAAGATGCTTAATTGGACTTTCACAAAGCACATACCTTGACAAAGTTTTGAAGAAGTTCAAAATGGATCAAGCAAAGAAAGGATTCTTGCCTGTGTTACAAGGTGTGAAGTTGAGTAAGACTCAATGCCCGACCACTGCAGAAGATAGAGAGAAAATGAAAGATGTTCCCTATGCTTCAGCCATAGGCTCTATCATGTATGCAATGCTGTGTACGAGACCTGATGTGTACCTTGCTATAAGTCTAGCAGGGAGGTACCAAAGTAATCCAGGAGTGGATCACTGGACAACGGTTAAGAACATCCCGAAATACCTGAAAATGACTAAGGATATGTTTCTCGTATATGGAGGTGACAAAGAGCTCATCGTAAATGGTTACGTTGATGCAAGCTTTGACACTGATCCGGACGATTCTAAATCGCAAACCGAATACGTATTTACATTAAACGGTGGAGCTGTCAGTTGGTGTAGTTCTAAACAAAGCGTCGTGGCGGATCTACATGTGAAGCTGAGTACATAGCTGCTTCGGAAGCAGCAAACGAAGGAGTCTGGATGAAGGAGTTCATATCCGATCTAGGTGTCATACCTAGTGCATCGGGTCCAATGAAAATCTTTTGTGACAATACTGGTGCAATTGCCTTGGCAAAGGAATCCAGATTTCACAAGAGAACCAAGCACATCAAGAGACGCTTCAATTTCATCCGGGATCTAGTCCAGGTGAGAGACATAGAGATTTGCAAGATACATACGGATCTGAATATAGCAGACCCATTGACTAATCCTCTTCCACGAGCAAACCATCATCAGCACCAAGGCTCCATGGGTGTTAGAATCATTACTGTGTAATCTAGATTATTGACTCTAGTGCAAGTGGGAGACTGAAGGAAATATGCCCTAGAGGCAATAATAAAGTTATTATTTATTTCCTTATATCATGATAAATGTTTATTATTCATGCTAGAATTGTACTAACCGGAAACATAATACTTGTGTGAATACATAGACAAACAAAGTGTCACTAGTATGCCTCTACTTGACTAGCTCGTTAATCGAAGATGGTTATGTTTCCTAACCATGAACAAAAGAGTTGTTATTTGATTAACGGGATCACATCATTAGAAGAATGATGTGATTGACATGACCCATTCCATTAGCTTAGCACCCGATCGTTTAGTATGTTGCTATTGCTTTCTTCATGACTTATACATGTTCCTATGACTATGAGATTATGCAACTCCCGTTTACCGGAGGAACACTTTGTGTGCTACCAAACATCACAACGTAACTGGGTGATTATAAAGGTGCTCTACAGGTGTCTCCAAAGGTACATGTTGGGTTGGCGTATTTCGAGATTAGGATTTGTCGCTCCGATTGTCGGAGAGGTATCTCTGGGCCCTCTCGGTAATACACATCACTTAAGCCTTGCAAGCAATGCAACTAATAAGTTAGTTGCAAGATGATGTATTACAGAACGAGTAAAGAGACTTGCTAGTAACGAGATTGAACTAGGTATTGAGATACCGACGATCGAATCTCGGGCAAGTAACATACCGATGACAAAGGGAACAACGTATGTTGTTATGCGGTCTGACCAATAAAGATCTTCGTAGAATATGTAGGAGCCAATATGAGCATCCAGGTTGCGCTATTGGTTATTGACCGGAGACGTGTCTCGGTCATGTCTACATTGTTCTCGAACCCGTAGGGTCCGCACGCTTAACGTTACGATGACAGTTTCATTATGAGTTTATATATTTTGATGTACCGAAGGTTGTTCAGTGTCCCGGATGTGATCACGGACTTGACGAGGAGTCTCGAAATAGTCGAGACATAAAGATCGATATATTGGACGACTATATTTGGACACCGGAAAGGTTCCGGGTAAGATTGGGACAATACCGGATCACCGGGAGGTTATCGGAACCCCTCGGGAGGTATATGGGCCTTATTGGGCCTTAGTGGAAAGGAGGGGAAAGGAGCAAGGGAGGGGGCGCGCCCCCCCAAGCCCAATCCGAATTGGGAGGGGGGCCAGCCCCCCCTTCCTTCCTCTTCCTTCCCTCTCCTACTCCTAATAGGAAAAAGGGGAGTCCTACTCCCGGTGGGAGTTGGACTCCCCCCCTTGGGCGCGCCATCCTCCTTGGCCGGCCCCCTCCTCCACTCCTTTATATACGGGGGCAGGGGGGCACCCCAGAGACACAACAATTGATCATTGATCTCTTAGCCGTGTGCGGTGCCCCCTCCACCATAATCCTCGATAATATTGTAGCGGTGCTTAGGCGAAGCCCTGCGACGGTAGAACATCAAGATCGTCATCACGCCATCGTGCTGACGGAACTCGTCCCCGACACTTTGCTGGATCGGAGTCCGGGGATCATTATCGAGCTGAACGTGTGCAAAAACTCGGAGGTGCCGTAGTTTCGGTGCTTGATCGATCGGGCCGTGAAGACGTACGACTACATCAACCGCGTTGTTATAACGCTTCCGCTTCCGGTCTACGAGGGTACGTAGACAACACTCTCCCCTCTCGTTGATGTACATCACCATGATCTTGCGTTTGCGTAGGATTTTTTTTGAAATTACTACGTTCCCCAACATCCCCCGGCAAGAGGCCGCCGGAGGATAGAGCTGACCCAATATGAGAACAGACTCCAATTGACGCGGCCCATGCCTGTGCGCCAACTAAAAGTGCAGAAAACAGTCAGATCCCTCGGTAGGGGTCCAAGCACAGTAGGAAGTCACTGATCGGAGGTCACACGAGGATTTTATCCAGGTTCGGGCCTCCAGAGACTAATACCCTACATCCTGCTTAATCTTGTTATTCATGATGAAGGGAGACCTCATGCGAGGGGTTACAATTATGTATGAGATTGCTACCAAGAGTTTCTATCTGAGAAGTAGATCGAAATGAGAGCCCTCTAGCCTCCCCTTATATACACGGTGGAGGCTAGGGTTTTATAGGTAGGCAGATGTGATCTAGGGCGCCACCGTCGTTGTATTGGGAAGCAAGATGGTCTATAGCGGCCATAATCTTCTTTAGGGCTTCCTTTAGTCCCTAGGCCTCGTGGGCCCCTGGGCAGGCCTTCTGCCAAGCTCCCCTTGGTGAGCCGTCACCGGTGTATGGCACCGTCATGTAGCATTTTGGTGTCGTGGTACTAGTCTCTTTAGTTATTTGCGCAGGTTGTATGTGCATGCTATATTTTTCGGTAAAGTGTACATCAACCACATCTTCTATATCTAAATAGCTAGCCCCCACTAACTTATTTCTCTCAACATGCAAGCGTGACACCTCATCAAGCAACATGCATTAGACAAGGCTCCACCTCAACATTCAATGAGTCATAGAAAAAGATTCATCTCAACATGCAAACATGCATGATATATTTAATAAATATTTTAGAAAAATACAATAATCAAACACAATGAACCATATATATATATATCTTCAATCCATAAAATCAACATCTTTGAAATATATTGCAAATATTCCCGCAACAACGTGCGGGGCATCATCTAGTTCTTATTGAACGCATCAATCCCTTTTCAATGGGCATCACTGATTGCCTTTTCCACGGAATAGAAAAACTGAAGGTGGTTCATTAATTCTTTTTGCATCATTCAAGACATTTTCCCGAATTTTTTTTGTCAAACAACCAAAACAATAGTCATCCATCAACCTTGAGTCGAAGTCTACTAAACACTATGAAGGTTACATTAAAGAGACCACAGTTAGATTGGATCAGCGACACCACCACTCGCACACCTACACGTACTTGACTATCTATATAGGTTTTAAAAATCCATATTAAGTCACAAATCCAAAAGGATGGAAAGTCGTGACCGTTAAATGTACTTAGGCCGGGGACGAACCACAAGGTCTTCAGCAAAATGCTAAACAACAACTTCGAAGTTACAATGGACCACACCAACAAAAGCGACAAAAAACATTAGCACGCATATGGACGAATCTATGAGAACATATACCTAGAAATCCACATGGTAGGATACACAAAACATGTCGAGACACAAACCCTCTCACTCTATGGTGTCGCATGATTAACCACTGCCATAGCACTCTCCGCTAGGGCGTTGCCAATGAAGATCACCAAATTATGCTAATATGACTTTTGAATACATCCAGAACGATCCAAGGTTCCCCCTATCTTGCAGTGCGACGACTAAAGGCGAGGAAAAGTTGCAAAATCATCGGCGCTAACCTCCTTAAACCCTAATTTCTCGTCACTGCCCAATCGGTTTGCATCAATCGATTACATTATATTGCTACTAGCACCATATAGTTTTTTCCCTTAGTGGAAAAGGGGAATAATTTTTATGAAAAAAAAAGTTTTTTTTGAAAAAAGGAAGGTAATCTGTACTAGTTTTTTAGGCAATGTTTTTCTGGGGCCTTTTTTTGGAAATAATAAATCCCGAATGTTCGGGATTTGATGGAAAATCGAATATTTTTGATTGTAATTTTAGTGACTCGAAGATGGCAAGTTTAGTTGACACACATGGCAATTTCCTGGCAAAATATACACTGAACATGGATTTTTCATGCTTGCCATCATCGCGTCACTAAAATGGCCATAGAAAACGTTCGATATGTTATGGTTAGGAAACGAACATTGGGGCGTTATCTGTCTTTTGTAAGACAAAGTAATTTGCACTAGTTTTTTTAGAAACAAAACTTGGCATTTATTCAACAATGTTTGTAGGGATTGCAATGGATCAAACGGCGATCCCAACCACATGTATCTCCCAAAAGGAAGAGAGACACCTAGCCTAGCAATGCTATGAGCTTCAAAGTTAGAAGCACGAGATTCAAACAGAAATTTACAAGATGTAAACACTTGAACAATTTCTGAAATCTCCTTGATGATGCCTCCGTAATTTCTCCCAGTTCCTTGATGGATATGATTCACTATCTACTTACAGCGTGAAGCAATCTGAACGTGTTGTAGGTCTAAATCTTGTGCAAGTGCAAGGGTTTCCCTACAAGCAAGTGCTTTAAGCGTCGCTGGGTCGACAAGACCTTCAGTGGCTAGAACTGACGAGCCCAAATATAATTCGTCCCGATGACAGCATATAGCAGTTGCTGTTCCCACATTTTGCTCACTAGACACTCCTGCATTTGCATTAATCTTGGTATGTCCTATATTCGGTGGCAACCAACGCCCCTATCTGCTGTTGTAACTCATTTGCTCTCATGCCTAGTTCTGGAGGGGCATTAAGTTGATCTAACTCCCAAATAAACTTGGTGACAAACATATGTGTTGCATAGGGGCAACACACAACCCGTAGCACGGAGCCGAACCGATAAATGGGCCTCGAGCTCGAGCACAAACACCCAGCTATTGTCTCAACCGATGTGCCCCGATGGCGCGCCATTGCCGCCTGCGCAGCGTTGAAGGAGTCTGGTAATTGGGCCGGCCCATTCGCTGGCAGTCAATGAAGAAAAAAGGGCAAGAGAAATGGGAGCGCCCGGATTAGAACCCTGCTCTCCCTGATTAACAGGAGGTGTGAGTAGCCAATGTGCTAAGTGCATGTTTGTGACAAAATGAGAAGGGCGGTCTTTCTTAACTCGAAACAAGTCGGGTTTTTCACTAGTTATTCTCTGGGGTTTTTTCCTTCATTTTTTTGTCTTTTCTCCATTTTTTCTTCTTATGTTTGTTTTTGTTTTCCCTCTACATTTTTTGTATACACGTTCAACATTGTCCAAATGCTTTTTCAACATTTTTAAAAAACTTGTTCAACATTTTAATACTATGCAACATTTTCAAAAACTTGTTTAACATTTTTCATATACTCGTTCAAAATTTTCTAATACCTATTCAACATTTTTCAAATACTTGTTCAATATTTTTAATACTTGTTCAATATTTTTCAAATAATTATTCAACATTTTTCATATACCTGTTCAACATTTTTAATACCTATTCAACCTTTTTCAAATTATTCAGCATTTTCAATACTTATTCAACATTTTTCAAATACTTGTCAACATTTTTCAAGTTCTTGTTACATTTTAATACTCATTCAACATTTTTTTCAACATTTGTGTGTGTGTGTGTGTGTGTGTGTGTGTGTGTATGTAGAATAATTGAAAGTATAAAGAAAAGTACAAAAATAAAGCAAAAAATGATAACAGAAAACAGAAAAAAAAAATAGGCCGCGGCTGGATCGGCCTGTCTAGGATGCCCCGAAGCGAGAGCAGCGCCCTGGAAAATCCTATTCGCCGCTGTCGAGCGAAACTGTCGAGCGATCGCACAGGGGCAGCGCAGAGAGGGACAGAAATGGGCCGGCCATAATGCGTCCAAACCGGTTTTGGGAACCTTCCAGAAGGTTCCCTGAAACGGTTTTTTTCCTGTATCGTTTTTTCTGGTTCTTTTTCGGCTTTCTATTGTTTTTTTATTTCTCTTTTTTTCGTTTCTGTTTCTTTTTCATTTTTTCATTTTTTCGTTTTTTGTTTCTTGTTTCATTTTCTTTTTCAAGTTTATTTTTTTTTCAGAATATGTTCGTAGTTTTACAAATGTTTATGATTTTCTTTTTTATTTCCTTTTCTTTTCTTCTTGTCCTTTAAAAAAACTAAATATTGTTCGTGTTTCCACAAAATGTTCTCAAAATTCAAAATTTGTTCTCGTTACACAAAAAAGTACAAAAGTTCTGAAATTCAGAAAATGTACTGAATTTCAATTTTTTGTTCACATATTCAAAAAATGTTAGCTCTTCCAAAAATTTTCAGGATTTTTCAAAATTCTCTCCATTTCAAAATATGTTTTCAAGATTCAGAAAATGTTTGTGCTTTAAAAAATTGTTCGGACTTCCAAATTTGTTCGGATTTTTTCAAAATTTCTCTCTGTTTCGAAATATGTTCTCAGGATTCAAAAATGTTCATGCTTTAAAAAATTGTTCGCGCTTCCAAATTTGTTCAGGATTTTTTAAAATTGTTCATCATTTCAAAATTTGTTCTCAAGATTCAAAAAATGTTTGGTAATTGAAAAAAATATTCCAGCTTTCCAAATTTGTTCACAAATTCAATAATAGTTCATGTTTTTCAAAAAAAAATCACAAATTCAAAAAATGTTCTGGAAGTTTTAAAAATATAAACATTTTTGTTTTTTGTTCACAAATTCAAGAAATGTTCCCCTTTCTCAAATTTGTTCACATCATCAAAATGTTCCTGTTTTACAAAATTTGTACGAAAATTCGGAATATGTTTTTATTTTGAAGAAAATATTCATAATTTTGAAAAATTCAGTTGTAGGAGGTCGTCGGTTCGACCCAATAAATTATCTGTAGTCTTTAACTGTCGCGCTGCTAGTTGAATGTGAGAATGTCTACATCGCAGCGGTTTGCACGGCAGGCCAGTTAGTGCGAAGTCACGTGTTCGAGTTACAGCGCGAGCGCTAATTTCTTTTTTGCGATTTTTCATCTCGGGAACGTTCCGCCGCGTGCCACTGTAAATGGGCCGGCCCATGCTAGCCGCTCCTGTGCGAAGCGCCGGCATTTCGCCGCAGCGAGCGGCCTATAGGTGCTCCCCAGCGCCCTGGCTCGCTGAACACGAGAAATAGCAGCCCCCGTCCCACCGGCCTTTGTCGAATGCACACGAGCAATGCTAGACTTACGTAAAGCTAGCTACATAACTTACGTACTAACAAACGTGGATAATTAGGATTGGTCTTTGGGTGAGGCTGGGGCCCACCCGCCTGAAAATCAGGGGGCTTGTTTAGATTAGATAGAAGGTTTCGTAATCATACGTAGGTTTCCTTCCTAGGTGTAGGATTTTCGAATGCACACCGGGTTTCCTCTTCGCCATCTTCTTCTTTATCTTCTTCCTCCTGTCGTTAGTGTTTAACCCAACGTCTTGCTGAGTCCTGACCGCGCCGCATGCATTTCCGCCGCCGTCAACCCATGTTCTCTCGCCGGCACACATGGATGTTTCCCAAGACCAACTCAACACGATCAGAGCAAGTGTGCCCAGCTAAGCTAGCTTGACGCGGTCACGGTACGCGCGTACGAAGCATGCGTGTACATCAGCAATTTGGTGTCGTGGAAGTAGTCTCTTTCGTTATCTACATAGGTCTCATTACGCATGTTATTTTCTCCTGTTAAGTTTACATCAACAACAGTCATCTTGAACACATCAACCTCTCTCCTTAATGCATATCACTGTTTGGCCTTTTTCCTTTTCTTCTGCGGAACAGGCAACCGGAAGTGGTTCATAAATTCCTTCAGCATCATCCAGGACATTTTTCCCAAACAAAAATGTCAAACTTGTCACAATCTGTCTCATGAGAACCAGTTCCTCTGCAGTAAGTAATCCTGGTATTCTCTTCACAACACACTGATCACAAGTAATTATTATTCCAGTATTCCAACTGCCACTACTCTAAAGATCACTAGGGAGCTAAACAAAACTACCAGTAATTTACTAGTTTATCCCCCGTCGATCTTGGTTCGGCCATACTAATCACACCACCAACAGCTCCCCATTTTCTCTATCAAATCATCAGGTGGACCAAAATGTCCTGCCGCATTGAAACAGCTAGCCGTGACTAGAACCGCAGATTACACAAACCCTGAGCCAATTAATCGCTTGCATTAAGAAGCTAAAGCTAAGGAGAAAGCACCGCGCCACCTAGACCCTAAAACCCAACGGCCACGCATGCATCGCCCTCCTAGTGCGTCCGGTGGTTGGTGTGGGATAGCAGCGACTCACCACACCACTATCTTGCGACCTACGCCATGGCTGAGCTTGCTAGCAGCTCGTGCTGCGGGAACAGGTGCGACGGCGACCGTCAACCCAAACCGGAACCTACAAAGAGCATAACATACCCGACTCAACACACTTTTTCAATCCTGCTCTTGGTGGCAAAGGCCAAAGGGGGCTGGTTCCATGTACCATGCATGTGCCAGGAGGAATAATGCAAATTAAAAAGAGGTCGTCAGTTCGAGGGGGACAAGACACGCAGAAGGAACTCGAATAGGTCTCGTTTACACCGATGCGATTTTGGGTGTCCGTTTTTAGCCTGTGTTGCTTGGGAGGGAATTTGTTCCGGGCGTACGTTCTAGCGAAAGAAATGAGCTAGCTGCACACAGTTCCTGTGCTGCCCCGTATCAGAAAGATATGATTTGGAGAGGCTGCAAGATTTGCTAAAAATGTCGTACCACCACAGCCGTCCATCTTATTCGCTTATTACTGCACAAATCAACTTCCTCAAGGAACCAAAACTTCCCCAAATAATCAAGTCCGGTGTACAGTGCAGGTGTTGTTGTCACATAGATCGTCACTAATTTTTCATTCTTCATGTGTGGCGTTGTAAGTAACTCCATTAGCCTGAGCTACGGTTGTTGGACCGTGGCGATCGATGGTCAGGTGGAAGATCCACGTCAAAATTGTCAACTGCATGTGTCATGCAGCCTCTCTCTCCTTCCCTCGTGTCTTGTCTAGTCCTGTCTTGGCATACAAGATTTAACGAACCATTTGATGCCCGTGCCGGCCCCTTGAGGACGTCTCATCGTCCGGCTTTAGCCATCTCTGGTCACTTTTGAACGCACGCATTGCGTACGTTTTGTTAGATCAAACACATCTTTCCTCACTTTTTATTTCTTCTCTTTCCTCCAAGAAAGCATTTCTATCTTCATGATTAAGGGCGATCGCAGTCAGCGTCTGGTGTCGTAGGCCGGCCACTTTTGCAGCGATATCACTGCAGCCTACGAACTACGCAACCGAATGCGCTTGTTCTCATGCTCTCTCTTGAAGAAGAGAATGACGGGCATTGGTGGCCCGACCCGGCGGCTAAACTGCCAAAACATGACCTATGACGATTTTCATTACGAGGTGAAGTCGTGTGGAACTTAATGTATTATTTCACTGTCTCAGTTCAAGTTTTCAGGTAGATTTTTCCTTAGAAAATGAGTATAACATTCAGTCTCTGCATTGATCAATGCACACAATTAGAACGACTCGGTTTTCCCTAGCGTAAGGCTAGGGTTTTCTATCCTCGCTGGCGATTCTGTCGCCCGTGAGTACCCGCTACGATCGATCTCCCTCCTCCCTGTAGGAGGCCTACGAACGACGCCCTCAGGTCCCGCTTCCTCTCGGTAGCGATGGATCCACCTGCGGTCGCCCTCTCAGGAACCAGTGTTGGTGGCGGCTCATCCGGGGCGCTGGATCTTGGTGATGTGCTGGAACAACTCAACTTGGAAGACGAAGAATTTGATGATCTGGTGATAGATGAAGCCGATCTAGAGATCAATGAAAGTGTGAGATGGCTTGCGTTGGCTAGGGTTTGCACGGACAAGACCTTCAGCCAGTCGGCTTTCTACAAAGATATGCGTGCAGCATGGAATCCTGCGCTGCCGGTGAGGTTCCGCCCGGTAGGTCCGAAGCTCTTTGTCGTGCAGGCGTCATGCTTGGAAAACTGGGAACGGATGATGGATCAAGGGCCATGGCTCTTCAGGAATCTACTTGTGCTGATGGTTCCATATGATGGCTTCACAAAAGCAGAAGAGGTGCCGATGATGTTCATGCCGATCTGGCTCCAAATTCATAAGATTCCGGAGGCATTCTGTAAGAAAAACATTGTGGAAAATCTGCTTCGGAATTCAGGAGAGATTGTAGAGATGAGGCTCAATGGTAATACTCGTGGTGATTACATTAGGGTTAGGGTTCGGCATGATGTACGCCGACCTCTTACCAAGTTTGTCAGTGTCATGAGGGGGAAAGAACGCCAGATTTATTTGGTGAGATATGAAAAATTGGCACGCTTTTGCAGTGTATGTGGGCTGATTGGACACGACTGCAAGGAGTGCGGATCCGGTGTGCATGAGGAGAAGGATAAGAAGTATGGCGCTTGGCTCTATGCGGACGGCCTGAATAAGCCTCCTTCCCATGATAGCTTTAGCCGAGGGGGGAACCAGAAGCAGTCCGCTCCTCAACCCTCACAGAACATATCACCAAGGGTGAAGGTGATTGATCCAGAGACCCTGGATGCGGCAACAAGCCCGTCTAAGGAGGGATGCACGAACATGCAAGTGGATCCTGCTGCTAGGAAAAGACTCGCATTGGAGGGTGACCAATCAGGGTCTAATAGTGTGGCAAACAACAGTTCTCGGGGTGTTTTGGCTCTTACCGAAGGGAAGGGGGAGGATGAGATGGAGAACTCCTCTCCTTCCAGCACCAACAATAGTAAGAGAGCCCGTGTCGACTTGAGCAATGGGTCTGATGATAGATCGGCGGCCTCCTTCGAGGAGGACCGCCGGGAGCAATGAATATTCTCGTGTGGAACTGCCGGGGAGGGGGGGGGGACCGCCGGACAGTTCGTGAGGTTTTGGCCCTCTCAAAAGCCAATTCCCCAGGGCTTGTGTTTTTGTCCGAGACAAGGCAGGCCTCTACAAAGATGGAGAGATTAAGATGGAGGTTACATATGAAGGGTTTTGCAGGTGTTTCGAGTGATGGTCTTAGTGGAGGACTCGCACTCTATTGGGATGAGAAGCTTAACGTGAATGTGTTGGATTCATGTGCAAGGTACATTGATGTGCGAGTGGAGGACATGGCGAGTGAAATGATTTGGAGTACGACCTTTGTATATGGCAAACCTCGGGTGGAGAACCGGCACCGCATGTGGAGTGCACTATCCCAGTTGCGTGCGAGCTCTTCTGATCCGTGGTTGGTTTGTGGCGACTTTAACGAGGCTATGTGGCAGCATGAGCACATGTCAAGGAACCAACGTTCTGAGAATCAAATGATGTTATTTCGTGATTGTTTGATGGCTTGTGAGCTATGGGACTTGGGCTTCTCGGGATTTCCTTTTACATATGACAATGGTCAGCCAGGTGACCGGTCCGTTCGGGTCCGCCTCGACAGAGCATGCGCGGATGAGAATTGGAGGGAGCTCTTCCCGGCTGCGCAGGTGCTTCATCTGGCATCCTCATGTTCTGATCATAGTCTGCTTCTGGTGCAGCTCATAATGGTGGAACCAAATAGGGGTCGGGCGTCGCCTCGGTATGAGATTATGTGGGAACGACATCCCGCGCTGGCCGAAGTTGTGGCAAGGAACTGGGCGAGGAGCAATCCTGCTGGTGACCTCGCGGCGGTCCGTGAGGCCCTGCATGACATGATGAAGGGGCTCCGGGCATGGAGTAAGGAGCACTGGCCATGTGACACATGAAATTGAGAAACTACGAAACGAGTTGGCTGATCTACAGCTTAGGGATGTCGACCGTGCTGAGATCCGCCAGAGAATGTTTCAGCTGGATGAACTATTGTATCGTGAAGAGATGATGTGGCTTCAACGGCCACGAATTACGTGGCTGAAGGAGGGTGAATGCAATACTGCTTACTTGCATCGGAGGGCCATTTGGCGTGCACGAAGGAACTATATTCAGAAGCTGCGATGGTCGGATGGTACTTGGTGCTCATCCCCTTCTGACATGGAACGAATGGCGACATCTTATTTCAAGGAAGTTTACACCAAGGATCCAACCTTAACTCCGGACAATGTGCTTGAAGGAGTTCTGCCAAAGGTGTCTGAAGGTATGAACGACAGGCTATGCGCCCCTTTTTCTCAGGAGGAGGAGGTCTCGAATGCTCTTTTTCAAATAGGATCCTTGAAGGCGCCCAGAACGGATGGATTTCCAGCAAGGTTTTTTCAGCGTAACTGGTTAGAGTTAAAACCTCAAATTATTGTAGCGGTGTTAGACTTTTTTGTCTCTGGTATTTTGCCTGAAGGTGTTAATGACATGACAATCGTCCTTATTCCGAAATTTTCTCACCCCAAAGAGCTCAAGGACTTTAGGCCGATCAGTCTTTGCAATGTTATTTATAAAATTGAGTCTAAATGCATGGTTAACCGGCTTAGGCCACTGCTCTCAGAGTTGATATCGGAGAACCAAAGTGCTTTTATCTCGGGCCGGCTTATCTCGGATAATTCTATCATTGCCTTTGAGTGCATTCATCACATACAAAATCTGGAAGGAAACAGTATTGCTGCGTGTGCGTACAAGCTTGATTTGTCCAAGGCCTATGATCGTGTTGATTGGGACTTCCTGTAGAATGCGTTAAACAAATGGGGGTTCTCAAATCAATGGATTTCTTGGATTATGACATGTGTGAGATCAGTACGTTATTCTGTCAAATTTAATGGGAAGTTATTGGAGGTTTTTACACCTTCGAGAGGACTTCGACAAGGTGACCCATTGTCTCCTTTCTTATTTCTATTTGTCGCTGATGCTCTTTCTGCTCTCCTGTCAAAATCAGTGAATGAAGGAAGCTTGAGAGGAGTGACCATTTTCCGTGGTGCACCGGTGATATCTCACCTTTTATTTGCGGATGATACCTTATTGTTTTTTGAAGCTTCTGGCCAGCAAGCGAACATTGTTAAAGGTTTGTTGAGAACAAGTCAACTTATTAATCCCGAGAAGTGTTCCATCCTTTTCTCTGGAAACTGTAATGTGTCAGTGGTGGAGGAAATCAATAATATCTTGGAGGTGCAGCAACAAGTGTTTGAACCAAAATACCTCGGTTTGCCGGTACCTGAAGGTAGAGTGCATAAGGGTCAGTTTGAGACCCTTCAGGACAGGCTAAGGAAAAGGCTAATTGATTGGAGTGAATAATATATTTCTGTTGGGAACAAGGAGATCCTCATCAAGGCTGTGGCACAATCAATTCCAACATACGTTATGAGTGTGTTCCGACTTCCTGCTTCGGTGTGTGATGACCTTACAAAGATGATGAGGCAGTATTGGTGGGGGGTGGAGAACGGGAAGAGGAAGATGGCATGGCTTAGTTGGGAGAAGATGGTGCTTCCGAAGGCTATGGGAGGTATGGGATTTCATGATATGAGGGCCTTTAATCAAGCTTTGTTGGCCAAGCAGGCGTGGCGTCTCCTGGACAGTCCAGACAACTTGTGTGCTCGTTTGTTGAAGGCTAAATACTACCCAAGGGGGAATTTATTGGACACGATATTCTCAGCTACTTCTTCGGCGGTGTGGAAAGGTATTGTTCGCGGACTTGATCTTTTAAAGAAAGGCATTATATGGCGAGTAGGTAATGGTACTCTCATTAAAACATGGAGAGATGCTTGGATCCCTAGAGGACATAATTTTCGGCCAGTAACTCCCAAGGGGAATTGTCGATACAATTGGGTGGCTGACTTCTTGGATGAGCATGGTGCATGGAATGGGCAGCGGCTCAGGGAACACTTTTGGGACTTGGGTGTGCGGGAGATTCTGAAGATTCGTACATCTCCTAGGAATGTGCAGGATTTCATCGCGTGGTTTCCTGAAAAGAGTGGACACTTTAGTGTCTGAAGTGCTTACCATCTCGCAACGGAAGTTCAACATTCGGTACACTTAAGTTCCTCCAGTGGTAACCCCTCTGGACGGAGGCCTATCTGGCAGCGTATTTGGAGTTCCCAAGTTCCATTGAAAATGAAGATTATGGCTTGGAAGGCTGTTTCGGGTGCCCTTGCTACAAATGAGTGCAAGAAATATAGACACATCTCAGTTAGGGATGGATGTCCGTTATGTGGGAGATAGGAGACGAGCTTCCATGCTCTTGTATCATGTGATCATGCAAGCAGAATTTGGACACACATGAGGCTGGTATGGCGTCTTCCTAGCAATGATGTTTTACATGATACATGACAGGACTGGCTGTTAAATGTTCTTGCGAACTGCGATGATCAAAAGAGGGATTGCACGATCATGCTGATATGGCGAATTTGGTCTTTGCGCTCAGTCCTCACTCATGGCAAGGAGGCTCCCCCGTTGTCGGCGACATCAGACTATCTCTAGAGTTACATGAACTCACTCAACCTATGTGGCAGATTTTCAACGGAAGAAATTATTAAAGGGAAGATGCCGAGGGTACAGGAGGCTCCATACGTAGTTCCCAGGCCGAGCGCCCCTTTGGCTTGGCCGCGGCCGCCGGCTGAATTCGCTGCCCTCTCGGTGGACGGTGCTTTTATGCAGGAGGACGGGTCTGCTGCGGCGGGTATGATCCTACGTCGTCAAGATGGGAGTGTTATCTTTGCAGCATACATGTGTATATTCAACTGCAACGACGCGTTGGAAGCGGAACTGCATGTGATCATGCAAGGCATGGCACTGGCCGTGCAGCATTGTTCCATGCCAATTGTTGTGCAGTCAGACTCAGCATTGGCGTTGGCACCATTGACCGGGGAGAGTTTAACCAGGTCAGCTTATGGACACTTGGTGACGGTGATCAAGCATTATATGGAGACTCGGGAGTTTGTTCCTTCAAAAATCAAGCGTGTGCAAAATAGGGTAGCACATCAGTTGGCTTTGTATAGTCGTACGGAGTTCACTACTGCTGTATGGCTAGGGAGATGCCCTCCTTGTATTGAGGATTTGGTGCCTCTTGATTGTAACCCTATGAATATGGAATAAAACTCTCTTTCTATCGCAAAAAAATCAACGCACACAATTACATATTATTTATTATTAAAATCGATGGCAATTGTTGATACTGAACAAACCGGTCTAAAAACCGAGATCACCCACAGTGGACACGTGTTACGGCAATATTGTCATAACCCTATCACAAACTCTATGATCATGAACTATAATCCATGTGTTGAGCGCTAGGTGACCTAACAAAGGGAGGAAACTCCACTACAACGCATTCAAAAAAGAATCACCACTCGCACGCTGATGTTGGCAGATCTAACCACGAGTCAAACTTGGGCTGACAAGAGCAGAACTTCGCGCCAACACCTTCAGCAATGAAAACGATGTGCGGAAGTCAGTGCTACCTAGTCTACCCAGACTAAATCATAGGTTTTCAGGAGGAGAGAATACAATCTCGATTTCAACGCTGAATGTTGCCCTCCACCGTTGCACCTGCCCGTTCACACAGAAATAGCCAGCCATAGGAGGATTTACAGAAAGAGTGCACCTAGGCTACGCCCGAAGCGTACCTCGATTCATAGACAAAAGCAATTTGAAGCCTAAAGCGAAAGAAGAATTTTGTGTGAGATTGCTCTTTGTTTTCGGGCTATAAATCTTTTGTTTTAATTCTATTTCACCTTTGCAAATATTTATGCTTAAGCTTAATCTGTTTGTTTAGGTTCTGAAATGGGATCCTTACCAGTTAGTTATCTAGGGATCCCAATTCATTATAGACGTTTAACAAACAAGGAGTGGAAGTGTATAGAAGATAGATTTGAAAGAAAAAAACTAAGTTGCTGGAAGGGCAAGCTAATGTCTTACGAATGTCATCTGGTTTTGATTAACTCGGTTTTGACAAGTTTGCCGATGTTCCTCATATCTTTCTTTAAAGTACCGGTAGGGGTACGGAAAAGACTAGACTTCTATAGATCCCGATTCTTCTGGCAAAGTGATGAGGCCAAGAAGAAATACATATTGGCTAGATGGGATATCATGTGTATACTAAAAGACCAGGGTGGGTTAGGGATTGAAAATTTAGAGTGAAGAATAGATGTCTACTCAACAAATGGCTATACATGCTATCTATTGAGACCGAGGGCATGTGAGTACAAATCTTACGGAATAAATACCTACACTCAAAGTCTTTGGCCCAGGTTAACGCAAGGTCAACGGATTAACCCTTTTGGAAGGGGTTAATGAGGGAAAAATTAACTTTCTTCCAACGGGTGAAGTTCATAGTTGGTAATGGTACCACTACTAGATTCTGGGAGGATACCTGGCTAGGGAAGGCGCCTTTGGCTTTGCAATACCCTTGCTTATATAATATTGTGTAATGTAAGGAAGATTATGTCGACACACTATTAAACTCGGTACCACTTAATATCCAATTTAGGAGATCCCTTGTAGGGGAACGTTGGAATTCATGGCTGCACCTGGTCCATAGGTTGATGGATGTTCACCTTTCGGACCAGGCAGATACAATTAGCTGGAAGTTTGCCACGAATGGAATTTTCTCTGTGAAATCCCCGTATTTGGACGTAATTGATTCCGGGCCATTGTCGAGGTCTTTGCACATATGGAACATTAAAGTTCCGCTTGGCATCAAAATCTTTATGTGGTTTGTGCACAAAGGAGTCATTTTGACCACCAAATAATTTAGTGAAAAGGAATTGGGTTGGTAACTGCAGGTGTTGTTTTTGTGATCAAAATGAATTGATTAAACAACTCTTTCAAAAGTGTCCGCTTGCAAAATTGTTATGGCGATCAATTCATATAGCTTTTAACGTTCATCCCCCAATGAGTATAAACATGTTATTTGGGACGTGGCTTAACGGAGTGGACATACACATAGCTAAATATATTCGGATAGGGATATGTGCATTATTCTGGACTATATGGAACACTAGAAATGATATGATTTTTAATGGGACAAAATTCACTAATCTTCTGCAGGTTATCTACAGAGCAACAACTTGGATCCATATGTGGTCGTTACTTACTCATGCGGACTTCAGGAAGCTTTTGGTTATTGGGTGCAATCGCTGGGAGACGGTAGCATGGGCTATCTTCAGCGGATTTGGATGGCGAGCTAACAATAGGCTAGGTGTGTATTTCAATTGTCTACCAAAATAAGCATTGAAGTCTTCTTGCTTAACAATAAATTTATCAAACTCATCTAAGCATGGGCTAGCAAACTTAATAAATGGGATTTCAGCTTTATCATATCTATAGAGAGAATTTACCTTTACTACCTATGTCGGGTTATCAAGACCATGAGTTTCTTCAATAGGTAATGGATTAAGATCACATGTTTCTTCAACAGGCGGTAAATTAAGACCGTGTATTTCTTCAATAGGAGGTAAATTCTTAACATTTTCGGCTTTAATACCTTTTTCTTTCATAGATTTCTTTGCCTCTTGAATATCTTCAGGACTGAGAAATAGAACACCTCTCTTCTTCGGAGTTGGTTTAGGAATAGGCTCAGGAAGTGTCCAATTATTTTCATTTGTCAACATATTATTCAATAGAATTTCAGCTTCATCCGGTGTTCTTTCCCTGAAAACAGAACCAGCACAACTATCCAGGTAATCTGTGGAAGCATCGGTTAGTCCATTATAGAAGATATCAAGTATTTCATTTTTCTTAAGAGGGTGATCAGGCAAAGCATTAAGTAATCGGAGAAGCCTCCCCCAAGCTTGTGGGATACTATCTTCTTCAATTTGCACAAAATTATATATATCCCTCAAAGCAGCTTGTTTATTATGAGCAGGGAAATATTTAGCAAAGAAGTAATAAATCATATCCTGGGGACTACGCACACAACCAGGATCAAGAGAATTAAACCATATCTTAGCATCACCCTTTAATGAGAACGGAAATGTTTTAAGGATATAAAAGTAGCAGGTTCTCTCATCTTTAGTGAACAGGGTGGCTATATCATTTAATTTAGTAAGATGTGCCACAACAGTTTCAGATTCATAACCATGAAAAGGATCAGATTCAACCAAAGTAATTATATCAGGATCAACCGAGAATTCATAATCCTTATCGGTAACACAGATAGGTGAAGTAGCAAAAGCTGTTGGGGAACATAGTAATTTCAAAAAAATTCCTACGCACACGCAAGATCATGGTGATGCATAGCAACGAGAGGGGAGAGTGTTGTCCACGTACCCTCATAGACCGAAAGCGGAAGCGTTAGCATAACACGGTTGATATAGCCGTACGTCTTCACGATCCGACTGATCAAGTACCGAACGCACGGCACCTCCGAGTTCAGCACACGTTAAGCCCGATGATGTACCTCTAACTCCGATCCAGCCGAGTGTTGAGGGAGAGTTTCGTCAGCACAACGGCATGGTGACGATGTTGATGTTCTACCGACGTAGGGCTTCGCCTAAGCACTGCTACAGTATTATCGAGGTGGACTATGGTGGAGGGGGCACCACACACGGCTAAGAGACGATCAACTTGATCAACTTGTGTGTCTAGAGGTGCCCCCTACCCCTGTATATAAAGGAGAAAGGGGGGTGCGGCCGGCCAAGGGGAGAGGCGCACCGGAGGAGTCCTCCCACCGGGAGTAGGACTCCCCCCTTTTCCTAGTTGGATTAGGACTTGGGAGGGGGGAAGAAGGAAAGAGGGGGCCCGGCCCCCTTTGCCCTAAACCAATTCGGGTTGGGCCTTGGGAGGCATGCCCCACACTTCCCTTGCTTCCCTCCTTTTTCACTAAGGCCCATGTAGGCCCATTAAGGCCCCGGGGGGTTCCGGTAACCCCCCGGTACTCCGGTAAAATCCCGATTTCACCCGGAACACTTCCGATATCCAAACATAGGCTTCCAATATATCAATCTTCATGTCTCGACCATTTCGAGGCTCCACGTCATGTCTGTGATCACATCCGGGGCTCCGAACAACCTTCGGTACATCAAAACATAAAACTCATAATATAACTGTCATCGTAGCATTAAGCGTGCGAACCCTACGGGTTCGAGAACAATGTAGACATAACCGAGACACGTCTCCGGTCAATAACCAATAGGGGAACTTGGATGCTCATATTGGCTCCTACATATTCTACGAAGATCTTTGTTGGTCAGACCGCATAACAACATACGTTGTTCCCTTTGTCATCAGTATGTTACTTGCCCGAGATTCGATCGTCGGTATCTCAATACCTAGTTCAATCTCGTTACTGGAGAGTCTCTTTACTCGTTCCATAATACATCATCCCGCAACTAACTCATTAGTTGCAATGCTTGCAAGGCTTAAGTGATGTGCATTACCGAGAGGGCCCAGAGATACCTCTCCGACAATCGGAGTGACAAATCCTAATCTCGAAATACGCCAACCCAACAAGTACCTTCGGAGACACCTGTAGAGCACCTTTATAATCACCCAGTTACGTTGTGATGTTTGGTAGCACACAAAGTGTTCCTCCGGTAAACGGGAGTTGCATAATCTCATAGTCATAGGAACATGTATAAGTCATGAAGAAAGCAATAGCAACAAACTAAACGATCAAGTGCTAAGCTAATGGAATGGGTCAAGTCAATCACATCATTCTCTAATGATGTGATCCCGTTAATCAAATGACAACTCATGTCTATGGCTAGGAAACTTAACCATCTTTGATTCAACGAGCTAGTCAAGTAGAGGAATACTAGTGACATACTGTTTGTCTATGTATTCACACATGTATTATGTTTGCGGTTAATACAATTCTAGCATGAATAATAAACATTTATCATGATATAAGGAAATAAATAATAACTTTATTATTGCTTCTAGGGCATATTTCCTTCAAAAGCAGGGTCAGGTTTCATTCTAGCATTAAGAGATTGTTGCTTCCATTTAGCTAATAACCTCTTGAGTTCGTATCTATCTTTGCAAGCGAAAATAGCTAAAGAAACTTCTTTTTCAAAAACATAACCCTTAGGAATAACAGGTGATTCATATTCATTAGAGGGAGAGTCTTCATCATCACTTTCATCAATATTATCAGATTCAACATTTTCACTCTCTCTAACCCTAGCAAGTTGTTCATCAAGAAATTCACCAAGTGGCACAGTAGTATCAAGCATAGAGGTAGTTTCATCATAAGTATCATGCATAGTAGAAGTGGCATCATCAATAACATGCGACGTATCAGAACGAATAGCAGAAGCAGGTTTAGGTGTCGCAAGCTTACTCAAAACAGAAGGTGAATCAAGTGCAGAGCTAGATGGCAGTTCCTTACCTCCCCTCGTAGTTGAGGGATAAATCTTGGTTTTTGGATCTCTCAAGTTCTTCATAATGATAAGCAGATATAAATCCCAAGTGACTCAAAGAATAGAGCTATGCTCCCCGGCAACGACGCCAGAAAATAGTCTTGATAACCCACAAGTATAGGGGATCGCAACAGTTTTCGAGGGTAGAGTATTCAACCCAAATTTATTGGTTCGACACAAGGGGAGCCAAAGAATATTCTCAAGTATTAGCAGCTGAGTTGTCAATTCAACCACACCTGAAAATTTAATATCTGCAACAAAGTATTTAGTAGCAAAGTAATATGATAGTAGTGGTAACGGTAGCAAACGTAATGTTTTTGGTATTTTGTAGTGATGATTGCAATAGCAACGGAAAAGTAAATAAGCGAAGAACAATATATGAAAAGCTCGTAGGCAATGGATCAGTGATGGAGAATTATGCGGATGCGGTTCATCATGTAACAGTCATAACCTAGGGTGACACAGAACTAGCTCCAATTCATCAATGTAATGTAGGCATGTATTCCGAATATAGTCATACGTGCTTATGGAAAATAAATTTTGCATGACATCTTTTGTCCTACCCTCCCGTGGCAGCGGGGTCCTAGCGGAAACTAAGGGATATTAAGGCCTTCTTTTAATAGAGTACCGGACCAAAGCATTAACACATAGTGAATACATGAACTCCTCAAACTACGGTCATCACCGGTAAGTATCCCGATTATTGTCACTTCGGGGTTAACGGATCATAACACATAATAGGTGACTATAGACTTGCAAGATAGGATTAAGAACTCTCATACATTGATGAAAACATAATAGGTTCAGATCTGAAATCATGGCACTCGGGCCCTAGTGACAAGCATTAAGCATAGCAAAGTCATAACAACATCAATCTTAGAACATAGTGGATACTAGGGATCAAATCCTAACAAAACTAACTCGATTACATGCTACAATTAGCTGGAAGTTTGATGGATGTTCACCTTTCTGACCAGGAAGATACAATTAGCTGGAAGTTTGCCACGAATGGAATTTTCTCTGTGAAATCCATGTATTTGGACGTAATTGATTCCGGGCCATTGTCGAGGTCTTTGCACATATGGAACATTAAAGTTCCGCTTGGCATCAAAATCTTTATGTGGTTTGTGCACAAAGGAGTCATTTTGACCACCAAATAATTTAGTGAAAAGGAATTGGGTTGGTAACTGCAGGTGTTGTTTTTGTGATCAAAATGAATTGATTAAACAACTCTTTCAAAAGTGTCCGCTTGCAAAATTGTTATGGCGATCAATTCATATAGCTTTTAACGTTCATCCCCCAATGAGTATAAACATGTTATTTGGGACGTGGCTTAACGGAGTGGACATACACATAGCTAAATATATTCGGATAGGGATATGTGCATTATTTTGGACTATATGGAACACTAGAAATGATATGATTTTTAATGGGACAAAATTCAATAATTTTTTGCAGGTTATCTACAGAGCAACAACTTTGATCCGTATGTGGTCGTTACTTACTCATGCGGACTTCAGGAAGCTTTTGGTTATTGGGTACAACCGCTGGGAGACGGTAGCATGGGCTATCTTCAGCGGATTTGGATGGCGAACTAATAATAGGCTAGGTGTGAAGGCATCGTTGCGTGTTCTTTATCGCCGGATGTGGCGCTTATAGATTTATATTTTTAATTTTTGATCGGTTTATGAGCTTCCTTGGAACTTAAGACCTTGTTATGCTTTTTAATAATATGACTACATGCATCGATTGATGTAGAGGCCGGAGGTCAACCTCCTTTTCTAAAGAAAAGGTTCCGTTGCTTGCAATGGAACCAAGGGATGAGATCCATGTTGATCTAAAAAATATCAGAAGAGCAAGCTTCCGGTCGATGCCACACCACCTTCATGTAACATGGATGGTGAGACGGCCACGTGTCGCTCTAGCGAGTGACCCGGGTGCCATCCACCCCTGATGCCGCAAGCGCCTTCCCTATCCCTTCCTTCCTCGACGCTGCTGCTAGTCGACGCCCCGGGCAGTGATACGTCTCCGTCGTCTCTACTTTTCCAAACACTTTTGCCCTTGTTTTGTACCCTAACTTGCATGATTTGAATGGAACTAACCCGGACTGACGCTGTTTTCAGCAGAATTGCCATGGTGTTATTTATGTGCAGAAACAAAAGTTCTCGGAATGACCTGAAACTTCATGGAACATCTTTTCGGAAATAATAAAAAATCCTTGTAAAAGATGAAGACCAGGGGGCCCACACCCTAGCCATGAGAGTGGGGGGCGCCTGCCCCCTAGGGCGCGCCCCTACCTCGTGGGCCCCCTGGAGCTCCTCCGACCTCGACTCCAACTCTATATATTTGCTTTCGGGAAGAAAAAATAAAGAAGAAGGATTCATCATGTTTTACGATACGGAGCCGCTGCCAAGCCCTAACACCTCTCGGGAGGGTTGATCTGGAGTCTGTTCGGGGCTCCGAAGAGGGGAATGCGTCGCCATCATCATCATCAACCTTCCTCCATCACCAATTTCATGATGCTCACCGCCGTGCGCGAGTAATTCCATCATAGGCTTCCTGGACGGTGATGGGTTGGATGATATTTAGCATGTAATCGAGTTAGTTTTGTTAGGGTTTGATCCCTAGTATCCACTATGTTCTGAGATTGATGTTGCTATGACTTTGCTATGCTTAATGCTTGTCACTAGGGCCCGAGTGCCATGATTTCAGATCTGAACCTATTATGGTTTCATCAATATATGAGAGTTCTTAATCCTATCTTGCAAGTCTACAGTCACCTATTATGTGTTATGATCCATTAACCCCGAAGTGACAATAATCGGGATACTTACCGGTGATGATCGTAGTTTGAGGAGTTCATGTATTCACTATGTGTTAATGCTTTGGTCCGGTACTCTATTAAAATAAGGCCTTAATATCCCTTAGTTTCCGCTAGGACCCCGCTGCCACGGGAGGGTAGGACAAAAGATGTCATGCAAAATTTATTTTCCATAAGCACGTATGACTATATTCGGAATACATGCCTACATTACATTGATGAATTGGAGCTAGTTCTGTGTCACCCTAGGTTATGACTGTTACATGATGAACCGCATCCGCATAATTCTCCATCACTGATCCATTGCCTACGAGCTTTCCATATATTGTTCTTCGCTTATTTACTTTTCCGTTGCTATTGCAATCATCACTACAAAATACCAAAAACATTACTTTTTCTACCGTTACCTTTTGCTATCGTTACCACTACTATCATATTACTTTGCTACTAAATACTTTGCTGCAGATATTAAGTTTCCAGGTGTGGTTGAATTGACAACTCAGCTGCTAATACTTGAGAATATTATTTGGCTCCCCTTGTGTCGAATCAATAAATTTGGGTTGAATACTCTACCCTCGAAAACTGTTGCGATCCCCTATACTTGTGGGTTATCAAGACTATTTTCTGGCGCCGTTGCCGGGGAGCATATCTCTATTCTTTGAGTCACTTGGGATTTATATCTGCTTATCATTATGAAGAACTTGAGAGATCCAAAAACCAAGATTTATCCCTCAACTACGAGGGGAGGTAAGGAACTGCCATCTAGCTCTGCACTTGATTCACCTTCTGTTTTGAGTAAGCTTGCGACACCTAAACCTGCTTCTGCTATTCGTTCTGATAGGTCGCATGTTATTGATGATGCCACTTCTGCTATGCATGATACTTATGATGAAACTACTTCTATGCTTGATACTACTGTGCCACTTGGTGAATTTCTTGATGAACAACTTGCTAGGGTTATAGAGAGTGAGAATATTGAATCTGATAATATTGATGAAAGTGATGATGAAGACTCTCCCTCTAATGAATATGAATCACCTGTTATTCCTGAAGGTTATGTTTTTGAAAAAGAAGCTGCTTTAGCTATTTTAGCTTGCAAAGATAGATACGAACTCAAGAGGTTATTAGCTAAATGGAAGCATCAATCTCTTAATGCTAGAATGAAACCTGGCCCTGCTTTTGAAGGAAATATTCCCTAGAGGCAATAATAAAGTTATTATTTATTTCCTTATATCATGATAAATGTTTATTATTCATGCTAGAATTGTATTAACCGCAAACACAATACATGTGTGAATAGATAGACAAACAGTATGTCACTAGTATGCCTCTACTTGACTAGCTCGTTGAATCAAAGATGGTTAAGTTTCCTAGCCATAGACATGAGTTGTCATTTGATTAACGGGATCACATCATTAGAGAATGATGTGATTGACTTGACCCATTCCATTAGCTTAACACTTGATTGTTTAGTTTGTTGCTATTGCTTTCTTCATGACTTATACATGTTCCTATGACTATGAGATTATGCAACTCCCATTTACCGGAGGAACACTTTGTGTGCTACCAAACGTCAGAACGTAACTGTGTGATTATAAAGGTGCTCTACAGGTGTCTCCGAAGGTACTTGTTGGGTTGGCGTATTTCGAGATTAGGATTTGTCACTCCGATTGTCGGAGAGGTATCTCTGGGCCCTCTCGGTAATGCACATCACTTAAGCCTTGCAAGCAATGCAATTAATAAGTTAGTTGCAAGATGATGTATTACAGAACGAGTAAAGAGACTTGCCGGTAACGAGATTGAACTAGGTATTGAGATACCGACGATCGAATCTCGGGCAAGTAACATACCGATGACAAAGGGAACAAACGTATGTTGTTATGCGGTCTGACCGATAAAGATCTTCGTAGAATATGTAGGAGCCAATATGAGCATCCAGGTTCCGCTATTGGTTATTTACCGGAGACATGTCTCGGTCATGTCTACATTGTTCTCGAACCCGTAGGGTCCGCACGCTTAATGTTACGATGACAGTTTCATTATGAGTTTATATATTTTGATGTACCGAAGGTTGTTCGGAGTCCTGGATGTGATCATGGACTTGACGAGGAGTCTTGAAATGGTCGAGACATAAAGATCGATATATTGGACGACTATATTTGGACACCGGAAAGGTTCCGGGTGAGATTGGGACAATACCGGATCACCGGGAGGTTATCGGAACCCCCGAGGAGGTATATGGGCCTACATGGGCCTTAGTGGAAAAGGAGGGAAGCAAGGGAAGTGTGAGGCACGCCCCCCAAGGCCCAAACCGAATTGGTTTAGGGCAAAGGGGGCCGGCCCCCTCTTTCCTTCTTCCCCCTCCCAAGTCCTAATCCAACTAGGAAAAGGGGGGGAGTCCTACTCCCGGTGGGAGTAGGACTCCTCCGGCGCGCCTCTCCCCTTGGCCGGCCGCACCCCCTTGCTCCTTTATATACAGGGGCAGGGGGGACCTCTAGACACACAAGTTGTTCAAGTTGATCGTCTCTTAACCGTGTGCGGTGCCCCCTCCACCATAGTCCACCTCGATAATACTGTAGCAGTGCTTAGGCGAAGCCCTGCGTCGGTAGAACATCAACATCGTCACCACGCCGTCGTGCTGACGAAACTCTCCCTCAACACTCGGCTGGATCGGAATTAGAGGGACGTCATCGAGCTGAACGTGTGCTGAACTCGGAGGTGCCGTGCGTTCGGTACTTGATCGGTCGGATCGTGAAGACGTACGACTACATCAACCGCGTTATGCTAACGCTTCCGCTTTCGGTCTACGAGGGTACGTGGACAACACTCTCCCCTCTCGTTTCTATGCATCACCATGATCTTGCGTGTGCGTAGGATTTTTTTGAAATTACTACGTTCCCCAACAGCTTTTGCTACTTCACCTATCTGTGTTATCGATAAGGATTATGAATTCTCGGTTGATCCTGATATAATTACTTTGGTTGAATCTGATCCTTTTCATGGTTATGAATGTGAAACTGTTGTGGCACATCTTACTAAATTAAATGATATAGCCACCTTGTTCACTAAAGATGAGAGAACTCGCTACTTTTATATCCTTAAAATATTTCTGTTCTCATTAAAGGGTGATGCTAAGATATGGTTTAATTCTCTTGATCCTGGTTGTGTGCGTAGTCCCCAGGATATGATTTATTACTTCTCTGCTAAATATTTCCCTGCTCATAATAAACAAGCTGGTTTGAGGGATATAATTTTGTGCAAATTGAAGAAGAGAGTCTCCCACAAGCTTGGGGGAGGCTTCTCCAATTACTTAATGCTTTGCCTGATCACCCTCTTAAGAAAAATGAAATACTTGATATCTTCTATAATGGACTAACCGATGCTTCCACAGATTACCTGGATAGTTGTGCTGGTTCTGTTTTTAGGGAAAGAACACCGGATGAAGCTGAAATTCTATTGAATAATATGTTGACAAATGAAAATAATTGGACACTTCCTGAGCCTATTCCTAAACCAACTCCGAAGAAGAGAGGTGTTCTATTTCTCAGTCCTGAAGATATGCAAGAGGCAAAGAAATCTATGAAAGAAAAAGGTATTAAAGCCGAAAATGTTAAGAATTTACCTCCTATTGAAGAAATACACGGTCTTAATTTACCGCCTGTTGAAGAAACATGTGATGTTAATCCATTACTTATTGAAGAAACTCATGGTCTTGATAACCCGACACAGGTAGTAAAGGTAAATTCTCTCTATAGATATGATAAAGCTGAAATTCCATTTACTAAGTTTGCTAGCCCATGCTTAGATGAGTTTGATAAATTTATGGTTAAGCAAGAAGACTTCAATGCTTATTTTGGTAGACAATTGAAATACAATTCAAATATGCTTGAACACTTGGGTGATTATATGGCTAATGTTGAAGGTGAACTTAAACTTATTAGTAAACATGCTTTTATGGTTACCACTTAAGTAGAACAAGTACTTAAAGCTCAAAATGATTTGCTCAATGAATTGAATAGTACGAATAATGATTATGCTGTTAGAGTGGCTACTAGAACTGGTAGAATGACTCAGGAACCTTTGTATCCTGAAGGTCATCCTAAGAGAATTGAGCAAGATTCTCAGAGAAAGAATATAGATGCACCTAGTCCTTCTAAAAGGAAGAAAAAGAAAAATGATAGGACTTTGCATGCTTCTAGTGAACCTATTGCTCAACCACCTGAGAATCCAAATGATATTTCTATTTATGATGCTGAAACACAATTTGGTAATGAACCTGAAACTAGTGATAATGTTAATGATAATGTTCATGATGATGCTCAACCTAGTAATGATAATGATATAGAAATTGAACCTACTGTTGATCTTGATAACCCACAATCAAAGAATCAACGTTATGATAAGAAAGACTTTGTTGCTAGGAAACATGGTAAAGAAAGAGAACCATGGGTTCAGAAACCCATGCCTTTTCCTCCCAAACCATCCAAGAAAAAGGATGATGAGGATTTTGAGCGCTTTGCTGAAGTGATTAGACCTATCTTTTTGCGTATGCGATTAACTGATGTGCTTAAAATGAATCCTTACGCTAAGTATATGAAAGAAATTGTTACAAATACGAGAAAGATACCGGAAGCTGAAATTTCCACCATGCTTGCTAATTATACTTTTAAGGGTGGAATACCTAAGAAACTAGGAGATCCAGGAGTACCCACTATACCATGCTCCATTAAAAGAAACTATGTTAAAACTGCTTTATGTGATCTTGGAGCCGGTGTTAGTGTTATGTCTCTCTCTTTATATCGTAGACTTGATTTGAATAAGTTAACACCTATTGAAATATCTTTGCAAATGGCTGATAAATCAACTGCTATACCTGTCGATATTTGTGAGGATGTGCCTGTTGTAGTTGCAAATGTTACTATTTTAACGGACTTTGTTATTCTTGATATTCCCGAGGACGATAGTATGTCTATTATTCTTGAAAGACCATTTTTGAATACTGCAGGGGCTGTTATTGATTGCACTAAAGGCAATGTCACTTTTCATGATAATGGTAATGAGCATATGGTACACTTTCCGAGGAAACAACCTCAAGTTCATAGTTTCAACTCTATTGGAAAAATTCCATCGATTATATTTGGAGGTTTTGAATTTCCTCTTCCTACTGTCAAGAAGAAATATGATATTCTTATTATTGGGGACGTGCATATCCCCGTTGAGGTAACATAGTGTTATTCAAAATTTCTCCGGTTCCATGTTATTCGGAATGAGTTCGTTAACAAGACTTGATCAACCTTGTTAATGGATTCCTTTTGATGAGCATGAGATGGATGAAACTAGAAGGCACAACTCTCTGTACCCTCCTCTTACTTTCTGTTATTTATATTAAATAAAATAAAAATAAGTATTTTCCGTCTGTTATCTGAATTATCCGTGCAATATAAAAATACCTTGAAAATAAAAGTTCTCCAAATGCCCTGAAATTTAAATATGATTTTTTCTAGAATATTTGAGAATATTTGGCACCAAGAACACAGCATGGGGGGCATCCACATGGCCACGAGGGTGGAGGGCGCGCCCTACCCCCCCTGGGCGCGCCCCCTGCCTCGTGGGCCCATGGTGGCCCTCCTCCACTTATTCCTACACCCATATACTCCTTCTTCCTCCCACAAACACCATTATCCAGCTCAAGCACGAGTTCTAGCTCATTTTGCTGTGATTTTCGATCTCCTTGCTCAAAGCACCTATCACAAAACTGCTTTGGGGGATTGTTCCTTGGTATGTGACTCCTCCATTGGTCCAATTAATTTTTGTTCTAGTGCTTTATTCATTGCAAATTTGTGCTGCCTAGGTGACCATGTTCTTGAGCTTGCATGTCAAATTTATATGGTCAAAAGTAGTTCTAATGCATGATATAGGCTCTAGGCACTTGTAGGAGTTGTTGCTATCAACTTTGTTGAGCTTGGTTCACTTCTGTTTGAAGTTACTAAAAATTTCAGAAATTTTTCAGAGGAATAAATATGCTTAGAAAAATGTACCAAGGTGGTTCTTCAAGGAAGCAAGGACCCAGGCTTGCAATGCGTGATGCTGATGAAGAGCCACCAAGAGATGCTCCAGTGTGTCCTTGTGACTGGCATTCGGAAAACTTTATCGATCAAGCGGGAATTAAGGAAGAATTTAATGCATATTTGCGTAACGCTGATCTTGTGAGCTTCGAGGAAGAAAAGTGCCGCCAGTATCACTATCTCACTAGTTCCTTTGTGAGGAGGTTTGAATTTTCATCTTCACGTAATTCTCCAACTGTCCTGTTTGATCTTTATGAAAATTCTTACACTATGGACATAGAGGATTTTACCACTGCTTACAAACTTCCACAATGGGGTAGTGTCAGGGAACCTCGCAAATCTGTATTTAGAGATTTTCTTGCTAGTATAACTGTGGGGGAATCTAGAGATATAACACAAGCTACCATAGGGAGCATTCACTTTCCTGCTATACATTATTTTGCTCTCTTCATAGGTAGATGCATTAATGGTAAAGATGAGGCATGTCACATGTGTGTCCCTGACCTCAGTATTCTTAGGAGTGCTGTGTTAGGAGATAAATCTTATAATTTGGGAGCCATTGTTGCACGTAGGTTGCATCTTAATAGATTTAATGGAGATTTCTTTGGTGGAATTTATGCAACCCGCATAGCTAATTTTCTTGGTATAGCCATACGTGAAGATGATATTGAGTTGCCTCCTGCTTATTTGGATTATGAGGCTATGGTTCACCACCAGTTTGTCGAGAGGAATGAATCACCTCTCCAGTATCGCTTAATCTTTGACAGACGCCGTGCTGTCCGTATTACTCTCCCTGCTCCTGCCTTCTTTGATTATCAGGCAAAAGGAAGATATGTTATTACCACAGAGGAGGCAGATGAGTACGAGAGGAGGGTGGAGGCCGCTCGCTGCTACCTCTTGAGCACAACGTTGGATTTCCCCGAAGAGGAAGGGATGATGCAGCAAAGTAGCGTAAGTATTTCCCTCAGTTTTTGAGAACCAAGGTATCAATCAAGTAGGAGGCTACGCTCGAGTCCCTTGTACCTACACAAAAACAATAGCTCAACGCAACCAGCGCGCTTAGGGGTTGTCAATCCCTTCACGGTCACTTACGAAAGTGAGATCTGATAGAGATGATAAATAATATTTTTGGTATTTTTGGTATAAAGATGCAAAGTAAATAAAGTAAAAGCAAAGTAAAAGCAAAGCAATAAAAAAGTGATGGAGATTGATATGATGAGAAAGAGACCCGGGGGCCATAGGTTTCACTAGTGGCTTCTCTTAAGAGCATAAGTATTCTACGGTGGGTGAACAAATTACTGTTGAGCAATTGATAGAATTGAGCATAGTTATGAGAATATCTAGGTATGATCATGTATATAGGCATCACGTCCGAGACAAGTAGACCGAAACGATTCTGCATCTACTACTATTACTCCACTCATCGACTGCTATCCAGCATGCATCTAGAGTATTAAGTTAAAAACAGAGTAACGCCTTAAGCAAGATGACATGATGTAGAGGGATAGTTTCATGCAATATGATAGAACCCCCATCTTGTTATCCTCGATGGCAACAATACAATACGTGCCTTGCTGCCCCTTCTGTCACTGGGAAAGGACACCGAAAGATTGAACCCAAAGCTAAGCACTTCTCCCATGGCAAGAACAACCAATCTAGTAGGCCAAACCAAACTGATAATTCGAAGAGACTTGCAAAGATAACCAATCATACATAAAAGGATTCAGAGAAGATTCAAATATTATCCATAGATAGACTGGATCATAAACCCACAATTCATCGATCTCAACAAACACACCGCAAAAAGAAGATTACATCGAATAGATCTCCACAAGAGAGGGGGAGAACATTGTATTAAGATCCAAAAAGAGAGAAGAAGCCATCTAGCTACTAGATATGGACCCGTAGGTCTGAAGTAAACTACTCACACTTCATCGGAGGGGCTTGGATGATGATGTAGAAGCCCTCCGTGATTGATGCCCCCTCCGGCGGAGCTCCGGAACAGGCCCCAAGATGGGATCTCGTGGATACAGAAAGTTGTGGCGGTGGAATTAGGTATTTGGCTCCGTCCCCGATCGTTTGGGGGTACGTGGATATATATAGGAGGAAGAAGTACGTCGGTGGAGCTTCGAGGGGCCCACGAGGCAGGGGGTGCGCCCTAGGGGGGGCGCCCCTACCCTCGTGACCACCTCGTGGCTTCCTTGACGGAGGGTCCAAGTCTCCTGGATCTTATCTGATGAGAAAATCACGTTTCCGAAGGTTTCATTCCGTTTGGACTCCGTTTGATATTCCTTTTCTTCGAAACCCTAAAACAGGCAAAAACAACAATTCTGGGCTGGGCCTCGGTTAATAGGTTAGTCCCAAAAATAATATAAAAGTGGAAAATAAAGCCCAATAATGTCTAAAACAGTAGATAATATAGCATGGAGCAATCAAAAATTATAGATACGTTGGAGACGTGTCAAGCATCCCCAAGCTTAATTCCTACTCGTCCTTGAGTAGGTAAATGATAAATAACAGAATTTTTGATGCGGAGTGCTACTTGGCATAATTTTAATGCAATTCTTCTTAATTGTGGTATGAATATTCAGATCCGAAAGATTCAAGACAAAAGTTCATATTGACATAAAAATGATAATACTTCAAGCATACTAACTAAGCAATTATGTCTTCTCAAAATAACATGGCCAAAGAAAGTTCATCCCTACAAAATCATATGGTTTAGTCATGTTTATTTTCATCACACAAGAATGCTCTCATCATGCACAACCCCGATGACAAGCCAAGCAATTGTTTCATACTTTAGTAATCTCAAACCTATAAACTTTCACGCAATATATGAGTGCGAGCCATGGACATAGCACTATGGGTGGAAAAGAATATAATGAGGGGGGGTTATGTGGAGAAGACAAAAAAAGAAAAAGTCTCACATCAACGAGGCTAATCAATGGGCTAGAGAGATGCCCACCGATTGATGTTAATGCAAGGAGTAGGGATTGCCATGCAACGGATGCACTAGAGCTATAAATGTATGAAAGCTCAACAAAAGAAACTAGTGGGTGTGCATCCAACTTGCTTGCTCATGAAGACCTAGGGCACTTGAGGAGGCCCATTGTTGGAATATACAAGCCAAGTTCTATAATGAAAAATTCCAACTAGTATATGAAAGTGATAACATGAGAGACTCTCTACTATGAAGATCATGGTGATACTTCGAAGCACAAGTATGGTAAAAGGATAGTAACATTGTCCCTTCTCTCTTTTTTCTCTCATTTTTTGGGCCCTTTTTTATGGCCTTTCTCTCCTTTTTTTAGGCCTTCTCTTTTTTATGGCCTCCCTTTTTTTATTCCTCACTTGGGACAATGCTCTAATAATGATGATCATCACACTTATATTTATTTACAACTCAATGATTACAACTCGATACTAGAACAAAGATGACTCTATATGAATGCCTCCGATGGTGTACCGGGATATGAAATGATCCAAGAGTGACATGTATGAAAGAATTATGAACGGTGGCTTTGCCACAAATACTATGTCAACTACATGATCATGCTAAGCAATATGACAATGATGAATGTGTCATGATGAACGGAATGATGGAAAGTTGCATGGCAATATATCTCGGAATGGCTATGGAAATGCCATAATAGGTAGGTATGGTGGCTGTTTTGAGGAAGATATAAGGAGGTTTATGTGTGAAAGAGCGTATCATATCACGGGGTTTGGATGCACCGGCAAAGTTTGCGCCAACTCTCAATGTGAGGAAGGGCAATGCATGGTAACGAAGAGGCTAGCAAGGATGGAAGGGTGATAGAGCGTATAATCCATGGACTCAACATTAGTCATAAAGAACTCACATACTTATTGCAAAAATCTACAAGTCATCAAAAACCTCGGCACTACGCGCATGCTCCCAGGGGGGTAGATTGGTAGGAAAAGACCATCGCTCGTCCCCGACCGCCACTCATAAGGAAGACAATCAAATAACACCTCATGTTTCAAATTTGTTGCATAACGTTTACCATACGTGCATGCTACGGGACTTGCAAACCTCAACACAAGTATTTCTCAATTTCACAACTACTCAACTAGCATGACTTTGATATTATTACCTCCATATCTCAAAACAATCATCAATCATCAAACTTTTCTTAGTATTCAACACACTCATACGAAAGTTTTATTATTAATCTTGCATACCAAGCATATTAGGATTTCAAGCAAATTACCATGCTATTAAGACTCTCAAAATAATCTAAGTGAAGCATGAGAGATCAATAGTTTCTATAAAACAAATCCGCCACCGTGCTCTAAAAGATATAAGTGAAGCACTAGAGCAAAACTATAAAGCTCAAAAGATATAAGTGAAGCACATAGAGTATTCTATCAAATTCCAAATCATGTATGGCTCTCTCAAAAGGTGTGTACAGAAAGGATGATTGTGGTAAACTAATAATAAAAGACTAAAATCATAAAAGACGCTCCAAGCAAAACACATATCATGTGGTGAATAAAAATATAGCTCCAAGTAAAGTTACCGATAGAAGTAGACGAAAGAGGGGATGCCTTCCGGGGCATCCCCAAGCATTGGCTTTTAGGTGTCCTTAGATTATCTTGGGGGTGACATGGGCATCCCCAAGCTTGGGATCTTTCCACTTCTTGTTCCATAATCCATCAAATCTTTACCCAAAACTTGAAAACTTCACAACACAAAACTTAAAGTAGAAAATCTCGTGAGCTCCGTTATCGAAAGAAAACAAAAGACCACTTCAAGGTACTGTAATGAACTCATTCTTTATTTATATTGGTGTTATAACTACTGTATTCCAACTTCTCTATGGATTATAAACTATTTTACTAGCCATAGATTCATCAAAATAAGCAAACAACACACGAAAAACAGAATCTGTCAAAAACAGAACAGTCTGTAGTAATCTGTAGCTAGCGCAAGATCTGGAACCCCAAAAATTCTAAAATAAATTTCTGGACGTGAGGAATTTATCTATTAATCATCTTCAAAAATAATTAACTAAATAGCACTTTCCAAATAAAAATGACAGCAGTTCTCGTGAGCGCTAAAGTTTCTGTTTTTTACAGCAAGTTCAACAAGACTTTCCCCAAGTCTTCCCAACGGTTCTACTTAGCACAAACACTAATTAAAAAAAACACAACAAAAACATAGGCTAGATAATTTATTTATTATTAAACAGGAGCAAAAATCAAGTAATAAAAAAAAATTGGGTTGCCTCCCAACAAACGCTATCGTTTAACGCCCCTAGCTAGGCATAACAAGCAAGAATAGATCTAGGTATTGCCATCTTTGGTAGGCAATCCATAAGTGGCTCTCATGATAGATTCATATGGTAATTTTATTTTATTTCTAGGGAAGTGTTCCATTCCCTTTTTAATGGAAATTTAAATCTAATATTCCCTTCCTTCATATCAATAATTGCACCAACCGTCCTATGGAAAGGTCTACCAAGAATAATAGGGCAAGAAGGATTGCAATATATATCAAGAACGATAAAATCTATGGGAACATAATTCCTATTAGCAACAATAAGAACATCATTAATTCTTCCCATAGATTTCTTAATAGTGGAATCCACAAGATGCAAGTTTAGAGAGCAATCATCAAAATCACGGAAATCTAGCAAATCACACAAAGTTTTGGGAATAGTAGAGACACTAGCACCCAAATCACACAAAGCATAAAACTCATATTTTTTAATTTTAATTTTAATAGTTGGTTCCCACTCATAAGAAAGTTTTCTAGGGATAGAAACTTCCAATTCAAGTTTTTCTTCATAAGATTGCATCAAGGCATCAACGATATGTTTAGTAAACGCTTTATTTTGGCTATAAGCGTGAGGAGATTTTAGCATGGATTGCAACAAGGAAATACAATCAATCAAAGAGAAATTTTCATAGTTAAATTCCTTGAAATCCATAATAGTGGGTTTAGCAACATCTAGGGTTTTAATTTCTTCAATCCCACTTTTATCAAATTTAGCATCAAGATCAACAAATTCCGAATTCTTAGAACGCCTTCTAGGTAAAGGTGGATCATATTCAGTCCCATCATTATCAAGATTCATATTGCAAAACAAAGATTTAATACGGGACACATCAATAACTTTTAGATCTTCATCATTATTTTCATAGGAACTAGAAGAACATGCTTTTATAAAGGCATCTTTCTTAGCACGCATCCTAGCGGTTCTTTCTTTGCACTCGTCAATGGAAATTATCATGGCTTTGAGAGACTCATTGATATCATGCTTAGGTGGAATAGATCTAAGTTTCAAAGAATCAACATCAAGAGCAATTCTATCAACGTTCCTAGCCAAATCATCAATCTTAAGAAATTTTTCTTCAATCATAACATTAAAATTCTTTTGTGAAGAAATAAATTCTTTAATATTAGATTCAAAATCAGAGGGCATCTTATTATAATTTCCATAAGAATTGTTGTAGGAATTACCATAATTATTAGAGGGATTACTTGGATAAGGCCTAGGGTTGAAATTTCCTCTATACGCGTTGTTACCAAAATTGTTCCTACCAACAAAATTCACATCCATAGATTCATTATTATTCTCAATCAAACTAGACAAGGGCACATCATTAGGATCAGAAGAAACACTCTTATTAGCAAATAATTTCATAAGTTCATCCATCTTTCCACTCAAAACATTAATTTCTTCTATCGCACGCACCTTTTTAGTAGATCTTTCAGTATGCCATTGAGAATAATTAACCATAATATTATCTAGGAGTTTAGTAGCTTCTCCTAAAGTGATTTCCATAAAAGTGCCTCCCGCGGCCGAATCTAAAAGATTTCTAGAAGCAAAATTCAATCCGGCATAAAAATTTTGTATAATCATCCACAAATTCAAACCATGAGTAGGGCAATTACGTATCATTAATTTCATTCTCTCCCAAGCTTGTGCAACATGTTCATGATGAAGTTGTTTAAAATTCATAATATCGTTTCTAAGAGAGATGATCTTAGCGGGAGAAAAATACTTAGAGATAAAAGCATCTTTGCACTTGTTCGAAGAATCAATACTATTTTTAGGAAAAGGCGAAAACCAAGCTTTAGCATGATCTCTAAGCGAAAAAAGAAATAGCTTAAATTTAACAATATCATTATTGACATCTTTCTTCTTTTGCATGTCACACAAATGAACGAAGCTATTAAGATGGGTAGCGACATCTTCGCTAGGAAGGCCGGAGAACGGATCTTTCATGACAAGATTCAAAAGGCAGTATTAATTTCACAAGATTCAGCATCGGTAAGAGGAGCAATCGGAGTGCTAAGGAAATCATTATTGTTGGTATCGGTGAAGTCGCACAATTTAGTATTATCTTGAGTCATCGCGACAAACAAGCAATCCAACACACGAGCAAACTAAAAGCAAACGGCAAAAGAGGCAAATAGAGAGAGAGGAAGGAGAGAGAGGGTGAATAAAACGGCAAGGGTGAAGTGGGGGAGAGGAAAACGAGAGGCAAATGGCAAATAATATAATGCGGGAGATAGGGATTGTGATGGGTACTTGGTATGTTGACTTTTGCGCAGACTCCTCGGCAACGGCGCCAGAAATTCTTTTTGCTACCTCTTGAGCACTGCGTTGGATTTCCCCGAAGAGGAAGGGATGATGCAGCAAAGTAGAGTAAGTATTTCCCTCAGTTTTTGAGAACCAAGGTATCAATCCAGTAGGAGGCTATGATCGAGTCCCTCGTACCTACACAAAAATAATAGCTCAACGTAACCAACACGCTTAGGGGTTGTCAATCCCTTCACGGTCACTTACGAAAGTGAGATCTGATAGAGATGATAAATAGTATTTTTGGTATTTTTGGTATAAAGATGCAAAGTAAATAAAGTAAAAGCAAAGTAATAAAAATGTGATGGAGATTGATATGATGAGAAAGAGACCCGGGGGCCATAGGTTTCACTAGTGGCTTCTCTCAAGATCATAAGTATTTTATGGTGGGTGAACAAATTACTGTTGAGCAATTGACAAAATTGAGCATAGTTATGAGAATATCTAGGTATGATCATGTATATAGGCATCACGTCCAAGACAAGTAGACCGAAACGATTCTGCATCTACTACTATTACTCCACTCATCGACCGCTATCCAGCATGCACCTAGAGTATTAAGTTAAAAACAGAGTAACGCCTTAAGCAAGATGACATGATGTAGAGGGATAGCTTCATGCAATATGATAAAAAACCCATCTTGTTATCCTCGATGGCAACAATACAATACGTGCCTTGCTGCCCCTTCTGTCACTGGGAAAGGACACCGCAAGATTGAACCCAAAGCTAAGCACTTCTCCCATGGCAAGAACAACCAATCTAGTAGGCCAAACCAAACTAATAATTCGAAGAGACTTGCAAAGATAACCAATCATACATAAAAGAATTCAGAGAAGATTCAAATATTATTCATGGATAGACTGGATCATAAACCCACAATTCATCGGTGTCAACAAACACACCGCAAAAAGAAGATTACATCAAATAGATCTCCACAAGAGAGGAGGAGAACATTGTATTGAGATCCAAAAAGAGAGAAGAAGCCATCTAGCTACTAGCTATGGACCCATAGGTCTGAAGTAAACTACTCACACTTGATCAGAGGGGCTTGGATGATGATGTAGAAGCCCTCCGCGATCGATGCCCCCTCCGGCGGAGCTCCGGAACAGGCCCCAAGATGGGATCTCGTGGATACAGAAAGTTGCGGCGGTGGAATTAGGTTTTTGGCTCCGTCCCCGATCGTTTGGGGGTACGTGGATATATATAGGAGGAAGAAGTACGTCGGTGGAGCTTCGAGGGGCCCTAGGGGGGGCGCCCCTACCTCGTGACCACCTCGTGGCTTCCTTGATGGAGGGTCCAAGTCTCCTGGATCTTATCTGATGAGAAAATCACGTTTCCGAAGGTTTCATTCTGTTTGGACTCTGTTTGATATTCCTTTTCTTCGAAACCCTAAAACAGGCAAAAAACAACAATTCTGGGCTGGGACTCCGGTTAATAGGTTAGTCCCAAAAATAATATAAAAGTGGAAAATAAAGCCCAATAATGTCTAAAACAGTAGATAATATAGCATGGAGTAATCAAAAATTATAGATACGTTGGAGACGTATCACTCGCCGCCACGCTGCAGCTCTGGAGGCGATAGTCGCTGCATCGCACTACGACCCCAACTATTACTATGGATATTCGCCAGGCTAGCTGTGGCCATAGACCAACTTAGGCCAAAAGCCTAAGCTTGGGGGAGTACGTATTTTCCACCGACATTACATTCATGTTCACAAACTCATTGCTAGATGTCGGTGCTCATACTTTTTCATTGTATCATCCATGCTAGTTTATTTTCCTTTTTATGCTTTCTTCTTGTGTGTTTAATAAACCTTAAGAAAAACAAAAAAATTAGTTGTATCTTTTAAATAGTTTACTTTCTATGCTTGTAGTAGTAATTAAAAAGAAAACCAAAAAAGATTTCACGTTCTTCTTTTGCTTGTTGGGAGCTTTCCCATGTAAATAGTTTTATTTCTTTTCTTTTCTTGGGGGGTCGATAGGAGAAGACCATGATTAAATTGTTAAAGTGGCTCTTATATGCATCATTGTTGATCTGACAAAAGAGCCCATATTGCCTTGTCTTCTCCTGTTTATTGAATGCTTGCAGATTCCAGCTTAGTCCAATGCACGCGCACTATTATTATTATTCACATCATTCGGTCATGCAAGTGAAAGGCAATTATGATGATATATGATGGACTGATTGAGATGAGAAAAGCTGGTATGAACTCGACCTCTCTTATTTTTGTAAATATGATTAGTTCATCGTTCCTGATTCAGCCTATTATGAATAAACATGTTTGCGATGACAATTAGAGATCATAGTTTCTTGTGCCATGCTTAATTAGCTAGGAGCTTATAATGGTTTACCTTGCATGCCAACATGCTATTAAAACGGTTGTGATGTGGTATGATAGGGTGGTATCCTCCTTTGAATGATTTAAGTGACTTGACTCGGCACATGTTCACGCATGTAGTTGAAACAAAATCAAGATAGCCTTCACGATATTTATGTTCATGGTGGATTATATCCTACTCATGCTTGCATTCCGTGTTGATTAATTTTAATGCATGTTCATGACTGTTGTCGCTCTCTAGCTGGTCGCTTCCTAGTCTTTTTCTAGCCTTCACCTGTACTAAGCGGGAATACTGCTTGTGCATCCAATCCCATAAACCCCAAAGTTATTCCACATGAGTCCACCATACCTACCTATATACGGTATGTACCTGCCGTTCCAAGTAAATTTGTATGTGCCAAACTCTAAACCTTCAAATAAATATCCTATTTTGTATGCTCAAATAGCTCATGTATCAACTAGGGATGTCCGTATCTTCCATGTTAGGCAGGTTATTCTCAAGAGGAGTGGACTTCGCTCCTCACTCACGAGAAAATGGCTGGTCACCGGGATGCCCAGTCCCATGCTTTATGCAAACTAAATCAAAATAATTGCAAACAAAACTCCCCCTGGGACTCTTGTTAGTTGGAGGCACTCGTTGTTTCGAGCAAGCCATGGATTGATGCTTGGTTGTGGAGGGGGAGTATAAACTTTACCATTCTGTTTGGGAACCGCCTATAATGTGTGTAGCATGGAAGATATCGACATCTCTTGGTTGTTATGTTGACAATGGAAGTATACCGCTCAAAATATTATTTGCCTCTATTTCAAAACCGAGCTCTGGCACCTCTACAAATCTCTGCTTCCCTCTGTGAAGGGCCTATCTATTTACTTTCATGTTGAGTCATCATCCTCTTATTAAAAAGCACCAGTTGGAGAGCACCGCTGTCATTTTCATTCATTACGGTTAGTTTACATTGAGTATGACTTGACTGGATCTCTTTTACCATGAATTACAATGTCTAGTCAGTCCTTGATCTTTAAAGGTGCTCTACATTTATGTTTTGCGGTCTCAGAAAGGGCTAGCGAGATACCATCTTGCTATATCATATTATGATTGTTTTGAGAAAGTGTTGTCATCCGAGATTTATTATTATTGCTCGCTAGTTGATTATGCCATTGATATGAGTAAACATGAGACCTATGTGTTATTGTGACTATGGTTAGTTCATAATCTTTGCTGAAAACTTGAATGCTAGCTTTACATATTTACAACAACAAGAGCAAACAGAGTTTGTAAAAGTTTTTCTTTTTCACTTTTAGTTTGTCAACTGAATTGCTTGAGGACAAGCAAAGGTTTAAGCTTGGGGGAGTTGATACGTCTCCGTCGTATCTACTTTTCCAAACACTTTTGCCCTTGTTTTGGACCCTAACTTGCATGATTTGAATGGAACTAACCCGGACTGACGCTGTTTTCAGCAGAATTGCCATGGTGTTATTTATGTGCAGAAACAAAAGTTCTCGGAATGACCTGAAACTTCACGGAACATCTTTTCGGAAATAATAAAAAATCCTTGCAAAAGATGAAGACCAGGGGGCCCACACCCTAGCCACGAGGGTGGGGGCGCGCCTGCCCCCCTAGGGCGCGCCCCCTACCTCGTGGGCCCCCTTGGAGCTCCTCTGACCTCGACTCTAACTCTATATATTTTCTTTCAAGGAGAAAAAATAAAGAAGAAGGATTCATCGCGTTTTACGATATGGAGCCACCGCCAAGCCCTAAAACCTCTCAGGAGGGCTGATCTGGAGTCCGTTCGGGTCTCCGGAGAGGGGAATCCGTCACCATCGTCATCATCAACCTTCCTCCATCACCAATTTCATGATGCTCACCGCCATGCGTGAGTAATTCCATCGTAGGCTTGCTGGACGGTGATGGGTTGGATGAGATTTATCATGTAATCGAGTTAGTTTTGTTAGGGTTTGATCCCTAGTATCCACTATGTTCTGACATTGATGTTGCTATGACTTTGCTATGCTTAATGCTTGTCACTAGGGCTCGAGTGCCATGATTTCAGATCTGAACCTATTATGTTTTCATCAATATATGAGAGTTCTTAATCCTATCTTGCAAGTCTATAGTCACCTATTATGTGTTATGATCCGTTAACCCCGAAGTGACAATAATTGGGATACTTACCGGTGATGACCGTAGTTTGAGGAGTTCATGTATTCACTATGTGTTAATGCTTTGGTCCGGTAATCTATTAAAAGGAGGCCTTAATATCCCTTAGTTTCCGCTAGGACCCCGCTGCCATGGGAGGGTAGGACAAAAGATGTCATGCAAGTTCTTTTCCATAAGCACGTATGACTATATTCAGAATACATGCCTACATTACATTGATGAATTAGAGCTAGTTCTGTGTCACCCTAGGTTATGACTGTTACATGATGAACCGCATCCGGCATAATTCTCCATCACTGATCCATTGCCTACGAGCTTTCCATATATTGTTCTTCGCTTATTTACTTTTCCGTTGCTATTGCTATCATCACTACAAAATACCAAAAACATTACTTTTGCTACCGTTACCACTACTATCGTATTACTTTGCTACTAAATACTTTGCTGCAGATATTAAGTTTCCAGGTGTGGTTGAATTGACAACTCAGCTGCTAATACTTGAGAATATTATTTGGCTCCCCTTGTGTCGAATCAATAAATTTGGGTTGAATACTCTACCCTCGAAAACTGTTGCGATCCCCTATACTTGTGGGTTATCAGGTAGTCGACGGTGGCCGCAGACGTTCTTCCCCCCATCCCTACATCCTCCATGGTTCCTTAGCAGCAAATCTTTTTCCCCATTTTATCCTCCTCGATCCCTTTAGTGGAAGCAATGGATGCATCCAAGAGTGACAGATCATTGGCATTCCTCATCTCTGCAATGACAGAGCCCATGCAAGGTTGCGGCGACACATGGGGTGCCCGGAGGGGACCCGTCCTCTATCGTTGGATTGCCAGGAGGGTTGCGCCTGGGCATCTAAGGTCATAGCACCGGCGTGATCTGACTCACATGGATCCTCTCATGGAGGTTACACGAGGCTAACACGCTGCAGGCACTACATCGGTGGATGCCGCGTTCATGAATAATCTGTTGCGGAACGCAGTAATTCGAAAAAAAACCTACGATCGCGCAAGATCTAACTAGGAGATGCATAGCAACAAGAGGGGAGAGTGTGTCCACGTACCCTCGTAGACCGAAAGCAGAAGCGTTTAGTAACGCGGTTGATTTAGTTGAACGACTTCACGATCCAACCGATCCAAGTACCGAACGTACGTCACCTCCGTGTTCAGCACACGTTCAGCATGATGATGTCCCTCGAGCTCTTGATCCAGTTGAGGACGAGGGAGAGTTCCGTCAGCACGACGACGTGGTGACGGTGATGATGAAGTTACCGGTGCAGGGCTTTACCTAAGCACTACGACGATATGACCGAGGTGTTGAACTGTGGAGGGGTGATTTCTACTACACAACCTTCTTCTTGTAGACGTTGTTGGGCCTCCAAGTGCAGAGGTTTGTAGGATAGAAGCAAATTTCCCTCAAGTGGATGACCTAAGGTTTATCAATCCGTAGGAGGCGTAGGATGAAGATGGTCTCTCTCAAGCAACCCTGCAACAAAATAACAAAGAGTCTCTTGTATCCCCAACACACCCAATACAATGGTAAATTGTATAGGTGCACTAGTTCGGCGAAGAGATGGTGATACAAGTGCAATATGGATAGTAGATAATAGTTTTTGTAATCTGAAAATATAAAAACAGCAAGGTAACGAATTATAAAAGAGAGCGTAAATGGTATTGCAATGATGGTAAACAGGGCCTAGGGTTCATACTTTCGCTAGTGTAAGTTCCCTCAACAATACTAACATAATTGGATCACATAACTATCCCTCAACATGCAACAAAGAGTCACTCCAAAGTCACTAATAGCGGAGAACGAACAAAGAGATTATGGTAGGGTACGAAACCACCTCAAAGTTATTCTTTCCAATCAATCCATTGGGCTATTCCTATAAGTGTCACAAACAGCCCTAGAGTTCGTACTAGAATAACACCTTAAGACACAAATCAATGAAAACCCTAATGTCACCTAGATACTCCAATGTCACCTCAAGTATCCGTGGGTATGATTATACAATATGCATCACACAATCTCAGATTCATCTATTCAACCAACACAAAGGACCTCAAAGAGTGCCCCAAAGTTTCTACTGGATAATCACGACGAAAACGTGTGCCAACCCCTATGCATAGGTTCCCAATGTCACGAAACCCGCAAGTCGATCACCTTAACATACATCAAGTGGCACGTGGTATCCCATTGTCACCACAGATATCCACGGCAAGACATACATCAAGTGTTCTCAAGTCTTTAAAGACTCAATCCGATAAGATTACTTCAAGGGGAAAACTCAATTCATTACAAGAGAGAAGAGGGGGAGGAGAAACATAAGATCCAACTATAATAGCAAAGCTCGTGATACATCAAGATCGTGCCAAATCAAGAACACGAGAGAGAGAGAGATCAAACACATAGCTACTGGTACATACCCTTAGCCCCGAGAGAGAACTACTCCCTCCTCGTCATGGAGAGCACCGGGATGATGAAGATGGCCACCGGAGAAGGATTCCCCCTCCGGCAGGGTGCCGGAACGGGTCTAGATTGGTTTTCGGTGGCTACGGAGGCTTCTGGCGGCGGAACTCCCGATCTATTGTGCGTTCTGGAAGTTTTAGGATACGTGGGTATATATGGGTGAAAGGAGTACGTCGGTGGACCGAAGAGGGGGCCATGAGGCAGGGGGCGCCCCCCTACCCTCGTGAGCACCTCCTTCATCTTCTGACGTAGGGTCCAAGTCTATCTTGTAGGTTTCCTTCCAAAAATAACTTCTCCAGTTGATTTCGTTCCGCTTCGACTCCGTTTGATATTCCTTTTCTTCGAAACACTGAAATAGGCATAAAACAGCAAATCTGGGCTGGGCCTCCGGTTAATAGGTTAGTCCCAAAAGTAATATAAAAGTGGATAATAAAGCCCAATATTGCCCAAAACAGTAGATAATATAGCATGGAGCAATCAAAAATTATAGATACGTTGAAGACGTATCAGGGGGGCACCGCACACGACTAAGAGATTGTCTATTGTGCTATTGGGGTGCCCCTGGTCACGTATATAAAGGAGGGAGGGAGAGAGGAGGCCGGCCAGGAGGGGCGCGCCAGGGGGGAGTCCTACTTGGACTCATAGTCCAAGCAGGATTTGCCCCCCCATTTCCTTTCTTCCACCGGAGGGAAAGGAAGGAGGGGAGAAGGAGAAGGAAGGAGGGGGCGCCCCCCCACCCCTTGTCCAATTCGGTTTGGGCAGGGGGAGGCACGCGCCATGATACCAACGTATCTATAATTTTTGATTGTTCCACGCTGTTTTATTATCAATCTTGGATGTTTTATAATCATTTTATATCATTTTTGGTACTAACCTACTGACATAGTGCCAAGTGCCAGTTGCTGTTTTTTCCATGTTTTTTACTTCGCAGAAAATCAATATCAAACGGAGTCCAAATGCCACAAAACTTTACGGAGATTTTTTATGGTCCAGAAGGAAGGCAATGGGCCCTGGTTGCACCTGGGGGGTGCCCCGAGGGGGGCACAACCCACCAGGGCGTGCCAGGAGGCCCTGGCGCGCCCCGGTGGGTTGTTCGCACCTCGGGTGCCCCCCGGACCGCCTTCTTGCTCTATAAATACCCAAATATTCCCAAAACCCTAGGGGAATCGACGAAATATTCATCCAGCCGCCGCAGAGTCCAGAATCACCAGATCCAATCTAGACACTATCACGGAGGGGTTCGCCACTTCCATTGGTGGCTCTCCGATGATGCATGAGTAGTTCTTTGTAGACCTTCGGGTCCGTAGTTAGTAGCTAGATGGCTTCATCTCTCTCTCTTGATCCTCAATATAATGGTCTCTTGGAGATCCATATGATGTAACTCTTTTTGCGATATGTTTGTTAGGATCGATGAACTTCGAGTTTATGATCAGATCTATGTTTTTATATCCATGAAAGTATTTGAGTTTCTTTAATCTCTTTTATGCATGATCTTTTATAGCCTCGTATTTCTTCTCCGATATTTGGGTTTTTTCTGGCCAACTTGATCTATTTATCTTGCAATGGGAAGAGGTGCCCGGTAGTGGGTTCGATCTTATGGTGCTTGATCCCAGTGACAAAAAGGGAGCCGACACGTATGTATCATTGCTACTAAGGATAAAAAGACGAGATCTATATCTACCACCATATAGATAAACGGATCTTGTCTACATCATGTCATCATTCTTATTGCATTACTCCATTTTCCCATGAACTTAGTACACTAGACGCATGCTGGATAGCGGTCGATGTGTGGAGTAATAGTAGTAGATGCAGGCAGGAGTCGGTCTACTAATCTTGGACGTGATGCCTATGTAATGATCATTGCCTGGATATCGTCATAATTATTTGAAGTTCTATCAATTCCCCAAAAGTAATTTGTTTACCCACTGTTTGCTATTTTTCTCGAGAGAAGCCACTAGTGAAACCTACGGCCCCTGGGTCTTCTTTCTTATATATTTGCCTTGCGATCTACTTTTCCTTTGCATTTTTATTCAGATCTATTGAACCAAAAATCTAGAAATACCTTGCTGCAATTTATTTTATTTGGAGTTCGATCTATCAATCTACAAATTTACCTCACGTCCGTTTGCCTATCTTGAGGCGCCGTACCCTGGAAGGGATTGACAACCCCTTTAACACGTCGGGTTGCGAGGCGTTGTTATTTGTGTGCAGGTGCTGCTTACATTGTGTTGCTTGGTTGTCCTACTGGTTCGATACCTTGGTTTCATAACCGAGGGAAATACCTACCGTCGCTGTGCTACATTATCCCCTCCTCTCCAGGGAAATACCGACGTAGTTCCAACTACCATCAAGGAGAATTTCTGGCGCCGTTGTCGGGGAGGATCTTCAACATAACTAGGTTCCTAATCACAAATCTCATATCCTTGCATTTTATATTATTTTCCATTTGCCTCTCGTTTTCTTCTCCCCCACTTCACAAAAAATTGCCATTTTTATTCGCCCCTCTTGTTCCGTTCGCTGTTTTCTTGCCGGATCTGTTTTTGCGTGTGAGATTGCTACGTCTTGAGCTTGCGTTGGTTTTCCCCGAAGAGGAAGGGATGATGCAGCAGAGTAGCGTAAGTATTTCCCTTGGTTTTTGAGAACCAAGGTATCAATCCAGTAGGAGGCCACGCTCAATTCCCTCGTACCTGCACAAAGCGATAGCTACTCGCAACCAACGCGGTTAGGGGTTGTCAATCCCTTCACGGTCAGTTACGAGAGTGAGATGTGATAGATATAATATTTTTTTGGTATTTTTGGTATAAAGATGCAAAGTAAAAAGTAAAGGCAAAGTAAAAAAGCAAAACAAGATTAAAGTGATGGAGATTGATATGATGAGAATAGACCCGGGGGCCATAGGTTTCACTAGTGGCTTCTCTCAAGAGCATAAGTATTCTATGGCGGGTGAACAAATTACTGTTGAGCAATTGACAGAATTGAGCATAGTTATGAGAATATCTAGGCATGATCATGTATATAGGCATCACGTCCGTGACAAGTAGACTGAAACGATTCTGCATCTACTACTATTACTCCACTCATCGACTGCTATCCAGCATGCATCTAGAGTATTAAGTTAAAAACAGAGTAACGCCTTAAGCAAGATGACATGATGTAGAGAGATAAATTCATGCAATATGAAATAAACCCCATCTTGTTATCCTCGATGGCAATGATGCAATACGTGCCTTGCTGCCCCTTCTGTCACTGGGAAAGGACACCGCAAGATCGAACCCAAAGCTAAGCACTTCTCCCATGGCAAGAACTACCAATCTAGTTGGCCAAACCAAACGGATAATTCAAAGAGACTTGCAAAGATAACCAATCATACATAAAAGAATTCAGAGAAGATTCAAATATTATTCATAGATAGACTTGATCATAAACCCACAATTCATCGGTCTCAACAAACACACCGCAAAAAGAAGATTACATCGAATAGATCTCCACAAGAGAGGGGGAGAACTTTGTATTGAGATTCAAAGAGAGAGAAGAAGCCATCTAGCTACTAACAATGGACCCGAAGGTCTGAGGTAAACTACTCACACTTCATCGGAGAGGCTATGATGATGTAGAAGCCCTCCGTGATGACGGCCCTCTTCCGGCGGAGCTCCAGAACAGGCCCCATGATGGGATCTCGTGGATACAGAAAGTTGCGGCGGTGGAATTAGGTTTTTGGCTCCTGTTCTGATCGTTTGGGGGTACGTAGGTATATATAGGAGGAAGGAGTACGTCGGTGGAGCATCGAGGGGCCCACGAGGCAGGGGGGCGCGCCCCCACCCTTGTGACCTCCTCTTTGACTCCTTGGAGTAGGGTCCAAGTCTCCTAGATCACGTTCGGTGAGAAAATCACGTTCCCGAAGATTTTATTCCGTTTGGACTCCGTTTGATATTTTGTTTCTTCGAAACACTGAAATAGGCAAAAAACAACAATTCTGGGCTGGGCCTCTGGTTAATAGGTTAGTCCCAAAAATAATATAAAAGTGGAAAATAAAGCCCAATAATGTCTAAAACAGTAGATAATATAGCATGGAGCAATCAAAAATTATATATACGTTGGAGACGTATCAAGCACCCCCAAGCTTAATTCCTGCTCGTCCTCGAGTAGGTAAATGATAAAAAGATAATTTTTGATGCGGAGTGCTACTTGGCATAATTTCAATGCAAATCTTCTTAATTGTGATATGAATATTCAAATTCGAAAGATTCAAGACAAAAGTTTATATTGACATAAAAATAATAATACTTCAAGCATACTAACAAAGCAATTATGTCTTCTCAAAATAACATGGCCAAAGAAAGTAATCCCTACAAAACCATATAGTCTGGCTATGCTCTATCTTCACCACACAACATATTTAAATCATGCACAACCCCGATGACAAGCCAAGCAATTGTTTCATACTCTAACTTTTTCAATCTTCACGCAATACATGAGCGTGAGCCATGGATATACCACTATAGGTGGAATAGAATGGTGGTTGTGGAGAAGACAAAAAGGAGGGGAAGATAGTCTCACATCAACTAGGCGTATCAATGGGCTACGGAGATGCCCATCAATAGATATCAATGTGAGTGAGTAGGGATTGCCATGCAACGGATGCACTAGAGCTATAAGTATATGAAAGCTCAAAAAGAAACTAAGTGGGTGTGCATCCAACTTGCTTGCTCATGAAGACCTAGGGCAATTTGAGGAAGCCCATCCTTGGAATATACAAACCAAGTTCTATAATGTAAAATTCCCACTAGTATATGAAAGTGATAACATGAGAGACTCTCTATTATGAAAATCATGGTGCTACTTTGAAGCACAAGTGTGGTAAAAGGATAGTAACATTGTCCCTTCTCTCTTTTTCCGCCGTCATTTTTTTATTTGGGCATTTTCTCTTTTTTATGGCCTCTTTTTATTTGGGCTTCTTTGGCCTCTCTTTTTTCGTCCGGAGTCTCATCCCGACTTATGGGGGAATCATAGTCTCCATCATTCTTTCCTCACTGGGACAATGCTTTAATAATGATGATCATCACACTTTTATTTTTCTTATAACTCAATACTTAGAACAAAATATGACTCTATATGAATGCCTCCGGCGGTGTACCGGGATATGCAATATGACAATGATGAATGTGTCATGATGAACTAGATGGTGGAAAGTTGCATGGCAATATATCTCGGAATGGCTATGGAAATGCCATAATAGGTAGGTATGGTGGCTGTTTTGAGGAAGGTATATGGTAGGTGTATGATACCGGCGAAAGGTGCGCGGTATTAGAAAGGCTAGCAAAGGTGGAAGGGTGAGAGTGCGTATGATCCATGGACTCAACATTAGTCATAAAGAACTCATATACTTATTGCAAAAATCTAGAAGTGATCAAAGCAAAGTATTACGCGCATGCTCCTAGGGGGATAGATTGGTAGGAAAATACCATCGCTCGTCCCTGACCGCCACTCATAAGGAAGACAGTCAATAAATAAATCATGCTCCGACTTCATCACATAACGGTTCACCATACGTGCATGCTACGGGAATCACAAACTTTAACACAAGTATTCTTTAAATTCACAACTACTCAACTAGCATGACTTTAATATTATCACCTCCATATCTCAAAACAATTATCATGCTTCAATCTTTTCTTAGTATTCAACACACTCAAAAGAAAGTTTCACAAATCTTGAACACCAAGCATATTATTATTAAGCAAATTACCATGCTATTAAGAGACTCTCAAAATAATTTAAGTGAAGCATGAGAGATCAATAGTTTGTTTAAAACAAATCCACCACCGTGCTCTAAAAGATCTAAGTGAAGCACATAGAGCAAAATTATAACGATCAAAAGATATAAGTGAAGCACATAGAGCAAAACTACTTAGCTCAAAAGATATAAGTGAAGCACATAGAGTATTCTATCAAATTTTAATTCATGTATGGCTCTCTCAAAAGGTGTGTACAGCAAGGATGATTGTGGCATACTAAGACACAAAGACACAAATAATACAAGACGCTCTGACGGTGTCCTGGACTAGGGGGTACTCATCACATCGTCTCCCGATCAGTTGGATTGGGCCGAGGACCCCCATGGCCGCATACTCATGGGCCAGTTCGGACAGCTGCCGCATACAAGGAAGATTCCACAAGACTTGGCGATCAAGACAAGGACTCCACCCCACGGGCGTATTCGGCTAGGACTCTTGTTATCCTAGGCCTCTGGTGCATTATATAAACCGAGGCCAGGCTAGTCGATAGATCATACACATCAACAATCATACCATAGGCTAGCTTCTAGGGTTTAGCCTCCTTGATCTCGTGGTAGATCTACTCTTGTACTACCCATATCATCAATATTAATCAAGCAGGACATAGGGTTTTACCTCCATCAAGAGGGCCCGAACCTGGGTAAAACATCGTGTTCCTTGCCTCCTGTCACCATCCGGCCTAGACGCACAGTTCGGGACCCCCTACCCGAGATCCGCCGGTTTTGAAACCGACACTCTCCAAGCAAAACACATATCATGTTGGTGAATAAAAATATAGCTCCAAGTAAATTACCGATGGAAGTGGACGAAAGAGGGGATGCCTTCCGGGGCATCCCCAAGCTTTGACTTTTTGGTGTCCTTGGATTATCTTGGGGGTGCCATGGGCATCCCCAAGCTTAGGCTCTTGCCACTCCTTGTTCCATGATCCATCAAAAGAATTCACCCAAAACTTGAAAACTTCACAACACAAAACTCAAAATAGAAAACTCGTGAGCTCCGTTAGCGAAAGAAAACAAAAGACCACTTCAAGGTACTGTAATGAACTCATTATTTATTTATATTGGTGTTAAACCTACTGTATTCCAACTTCTCTATGGATTATAAACTATTTTACTAGCCATAGATTCATCAAAATAAGCAAACAACACACGAAAAACAGAATCTGTCAAAAACAGAACAGTCTGTAGTAATCTGTAGCTAGCGCATTATCTGGAACCCCCAAAATTCTAAAATAAATTTCTGGACGTGAGGAATTTATATATTAATCATCTGCAAAAAGAATTAACTAAATATCACTCCTCAAATAAAATTTACAGCAGTTCTCGTGAGCGCTAAAGTTTCTGTTTTTTACAGCAAGTTCAACAAGACTTTCCCCAAGTCTTCCCAACGGTTCTACATGGCACAAACACTAATTAAACACAAAAAATGCAACCAAAACAGAGGCTAAATAATTTATTTATTACTAAGTAGGAGCAAAAAGCAAGGAATAAAAATAAAATTGTGTTGCCTCCCAACAAGCGCTATCGTTTAACGCCCCTAGCTAGGCATAAAAGCGAGGATAGATCTAGGTATTGCCATCTTTGGTAGGCAATCCATAAGTGGCTCTCATGATAGTTTCATACGGAAATTTTATTTTCTTTCTTGGAAAGTGTTCCATGCCCTTTTTTAATGGAAATTGAAATCTAATATTCCCTTCCTTCATATCAATAATCGCACCAACCGTTCTAAGGAAAGGTCTACCAAGATCGAAGATGGAAACTTAAAGGGGCTCCTCGGATACCCGACGTGTAAACTCGTCGAATGCATTTCGGCGATCCTCAAGATCGAAGATGAGAAGATTTGTTGAACCAGTTTTCAAGACCGTCAACCGAAGATGAAGAACAATTCGGAATAATCGAGGAGCGTCCCTAACTTGAAGACCGGTTCAGGGGGCTACTGACGGTGTCCTGGACTAGGGGGTACTCATCACATCGTCTCCCGATCAGTTGGATTGGGCCGAGGACCCCCATGGCCGCATACTCATGGGCCAGTTCGGACAGCTGCCGCATACAAGGAAGATTCCACAAGACTTGGCGATCAAGACAAGGACTCCACCCCACGGGCGTATTCGGCTAGGACTCTTGTTATCCTAGGCCTCTGGTGCATTATATAAACCGAGGCCAGGCTAGTCGATAGATCATACACATCAACAATCATACCATAGGCTAGCTTATAGGGTTTAGCTTCCTTGATCTCGTGGTAGATCTACTCTTGTACTACCCATATCATCAATATTAATCAAGCAGGACGTAGGGTTTTACCTCCATCAAGAGGGCCCGAACCTGGGTAAAACATCGTGTTCCTTGCCTCCTGTTACCATCCGGCCTAGACGCACAGTTTGCGACCCCCTACCCGAGATCCACCGGTTTTGACACCAAAATTGGTGCTTTCATTGAGAGTTCCGTTGTGTGATCGACAAAAGGATCGATGGCTCGCCTGCAAATCAACTGCGACTTCGGCATCTTCGTCACCAGCTCGACTGCTCACCTTGGTTCGACCAAGAATTGCGCCCCGTGTTCGGATCACCATGTTCGGACAAGGGCCTTCATCAAACATCAACTCCGATCTCTATCAAGATCACGGAGGAATCATCTATGGAGCTCGGGGGCTCAACGTCAACATTGCCCTCAACCGACCGTGCTGTTTTTCCAAACAGCGAACTTGTATCCGCTGCCACCACCTCTTAGAGCATCGCTTTGACGATCCCTTTGGTGGAATTGTGCGGAATTGAGTCTTCAAAGACCTTGCAAAATTTCGTCGAGTTCCGATGGAGGAATCTCCGGCAATCTATAATATACCAGAGCCGTGTCAAATCTGGACGGGAATCTGGACGAGTTTAGGGTGTGATGTCCAGCTTCTAGCTCGGACGTCCTTTGGAAGATCCAACCATTGATCGGCTGCGGAATTACCATATCTACCACCCCTCAAAATTTCAGCTCGATCCGACCATGCAAACTCCGGGAACCTTCTGATTAATGCATCACTTTTCGGATCTGTTTTCTGCGCGACAACGAATTCGACCCGAATTCATCTTTTTTATGAACAGGATTTCGGACATCCTTTTTGAAGGAAGTTTTGTATGGGGTATTGTGTTTTGTTCCCAAACGCGTCCCTCTAATTTTGAAGTCTTTTTCAATATGATCTTCACCATCACGCTGGTGTCAAACCAGCCTGATAACGTTGCTCTACGGCTGCCGACCTGCGCTAGACACGCCGTCACTTTATTGAGCCGAGCTCAATTTCTTCGGATCATCATCTCGGCAAGCCGAACAAGAGTTCGCCATTGTGAAGGATAAATCATCACCAACATCGCCGCCTCACGGATAACACGGAGCGGGCATACCGACATCGTCGCACGGTCACTTCATCAAGCCGGCATCGACCACGTCACGACCTGCATTGGCAGGGCCGCACTATTGCTTCTTCAAGATGGTGTCCGTCATGTCGACCTACTTCGACTCATCGGCTGACATCGAGGCTTCAACATCTCAGCTGGACCGGAGGCTTCGCCATCTCTTCATCGACGTACTCCGGAGACTTCGGCGTCACTAGCCGACCAGCTCCGTCATGTTAGCTGGACCGAGGGCTTTGCCTCGGCGAGCCAAACTTTGCCAGCATCGCCATACCATCGCTTTATCGCCATTCAGGCAATGGTTGTGCGGATCGAGTCCCAATTTTGGGAATCACCTTTCTTCGTATTGCTACAACAAATAAACCAGGTGTTATCAATCCTAGTATTTTTTGCTTGTTTGGGTTTATTTTTCCCAAGGAATTATTACTCTGGTTTGTCCATCATCTGTACACAGGTCTATCAAATGATGGCCGCATTAACGACGGTCGCCTGGTGGTTCGGTCAGTTTCCGTACATAGTCCGGCGAATGCCTGCCGGGGGTGCTGATCCACGGGCACCTATGGGACCGGCGGGCCGGGTCCCTTTCAGTTCGGCGGGGGCGGAGGTCGTGCAAAGAGGAGATCGAGGCGAAGCACGCGGGCGATTTACCTAGGTTCGAGCCGCACGGATGCGTAAAACCCTACTCCTGCTTTGTGGATTTGTATTGATTTCTAGCTCGGGAGCGCGGAGTGCTACAGTACACACCGGCGGCTAGCAAGACCGAACGTGAGTGTTCGAACTGGCTCCCCCCCTTCCTACGTTGCACACGGGCCTCCTTTTATATGCTCAAGGGGTTACCGACAGGTGGCAACGGAGGTAAAGGGCAAAAATGGAAAGTTGCTGTGGTAGGCACAGCTACTTGCTACAGTGTTATCATACCTAACCCTAACGGCAGGGGACAAGGGCATTAATTGCCCATCTGTGTCGCCTAAACAGTACCGAGAGGGACCGCTAGGGACGCCACCGTTTGCCACGATGGTTACCTTGTCAGCGCCTGCTTGCCACCTCGCACCCCTAGCTGCACGGCCTCCCGCCACGTGTGCCTGGGAGGGCCCTAGAGCGACACGTTGGCGGGTGTGCTGGAGCGCGGGCACGAAGTGGGGGTTTCCCGCGGCAAGCTCCTTGCCGCAATCGTCGTCTTGTCGTGTTCGGGAGCTTGTCGCTCACCGGGCCTTGCCGGGACGCGCGGCGCGTCGCGGCAAGTTTTCTTGGTATGCCGTGGTTGGCCTTCCCGGCAAGCTCCTCTTGCCGGGGCCTTGTTTCCTTCCCGGCCAGCTCCTCTTGCCGGGGCCTTGGTTTGAGTACTTTGTTCTTGAATGGCTCCAAAGGAACCACGGAGGATCTTGGCGGTCACCTGGCAAGCCTTGCCGCGGGATGCTGCGACTGCCCGTGCACAAGTTCGGGATACTAGGGTACCCCTACTCTAGTACACCGACAGGAGCCCCCGGGCCTGGGCCAGACACGGTGCCGAGCGCTGTTGGGTCAGGCCCAAAACAGTGCACGGGCACGCGCGTCCTAGGTCACGCCGCATATCTCTCCGCTTCCACCGCGCCCTCCCCGAACGGCACGCGTTGAACGCGGCGTCGTGGGCGAGATCGTGGGTGGTTATTTTATTTGGAAATACGGAACGTCCGCCCCCTCCCCCTTTATAAGCAGGGGAAACAGGGGCAGTTGGCCCACTCGCCCGTTGTCGTTCCCAATCTCAGAAACCTCCGCCGCTCCCTCGCCTTCCCAGAGCAGAGAGAGAGAGCAGCGCCCCGCCCCCCATTGCCGCCAGCATCACCAACGCCGTCGGCCTCCTCCACTGCTTCCGCCATGGCTCCGAAAGCCGACAAGGGGAAGGCCGTGAAGTCGACCGAGGCGCAGCGGCTCGCGGCGCTGCGGAGGGAGCGGGCAGTTTCCCCCCCCCAAGCTTGCCGCGAAGGAGCTGAGGGAGAGGTACTACCTCTTCTGGTCGGCGGAGACACGCGCGCATCCGCGCACAAAGGTACTCCCCGCCATTGCTTGCAAGAAGGCTCCGAACGTATACCCTTTTTTTGCTCTGTTCTTCTACTGCGGGCTCTGTCCGCCCTTCTCAGATTTCTTCTGCGACATCATGAATACGTACGGATTCCATCTCCTTGACTTCACCCCCAATGCCGTCCTGACCATGGCAGTTTTCGCACACCTCTGCGAAAACTTTGTCGGAGTCCTTCCCAACGTAGCCCTCTTCCGCCACTTCTTCATGCCCCGAGTAGAGAGAGGGGAGCCTCTATCCGGCGGGATTGCCTGGATCTCAAGGGCCGGCAAGAAGGAGACCTATCTAGAGGGAGAGTTCCACGGCAAGTGGGAGGAGTGGAGAGCGGATTGGTGCTGGATTGACGAAGAGGACCCGCAGCCATTCACCATCCGGCGCAAAGTCCCACTAGCACGCGGTAGCGATTGGAGCGACATGGCCCCGGAAGATGACAGGCTGAGAATTGCCGTCACCAGGATCCTGCGCCTCAGGCTTGCCGGGCTTACTGTTGGCGCTGTTGGCGCAGACTTCCTTCGCCGCCGCATCGCCCCCCTGCAGGAACGGGGGAGGCCCACTTGGGAGTTCAAGAACGCGGCAGACATTATGAGGCTGCGGCCGGGCCTCAACTATAACTTCACAGTCCTGGAGCTCGACGCGATGCTGCAGGAGTTGTTCAAATATGACCCCCAACATCCCGAGGTGTTCAGGTTGCCGGGGGGCGTCGTGCCGTTGTGCAACAATTCCTCGCTCGATCGCATCCGTGAAATGATGCCGGAGTGTGACTCGCATGGAATTGTGCCAACTTGGCAGGAGTCTGCAGACGAGGTCGTGCAGCAATTCTTCGATGACTTGGTGGAAGTGCCAATCCGCCTCGACGAGAAGGACGGCCTCACCCGCGACACCACGGATGCGGAGTTGGCGCTCATCGCCACCAGGATGGAGGAGGCGGCGGCAGCCGTAGCCGCGGGCGAGTTCGGATTCACTGTGGAGGAGGCTGATGCAGCGGAAGCGGCAAGCCGTGCCGAGCGAGGGGAAGCCGCTGGCAAGAAAGAGCTTGTCGAGCGTGACGCCGAGCCGAGCGAGCCTGCCAGGGACACGAGCGGCTCGTTGGAAATCAACTCTTCTTCCTCCTCGTCTTCAGGCAGCTCGCCGCAAGCAGGGCCTCCATCCCCGCCAAGAAGGCGTCTCCGCAAGGCCTGTGACGTGGCGGAGCGGCAAGCGGGTCAGCAGTCGCCGCGCCGCGTGACACGCTCTACCGCGGCAAGCACCGTTGCCGCGGGAGCGCCTTATGCTGCGACGGCAACTAGAGCGGAGTCTAGCCGGACCACCACTTCAGTCCCCGCCGCTACTCACGCCGCGCCGACGGGCGGAGTGGGGTCGTCTCAGCCTACCACCACCGCTCCTGCCAAGCGGCCAAGGGAAGTTACCCCTCCACCTCCTCACGCCGGGCGCGCGCCGGACTTCGACTTCTCCGCGTTCAGCTCCGACGACGAAGAGGAAGAAGAGTAAGCTTCTCTTGTCGTACTTATAATTCTTCAAATCTTGCTGTTTGTCTTGTATCTCATCTGCTTTGCTTTGAATTTGTTCCTTCTCAGGACTCTGGCTCAGAGAGCAGCAAAGAGAGCCAAGGCCCCGGTGATCGTCGTCGAGGACGAGCCCACTGCGACAGCAGGTGGCGCGCCCGAGACAAGCTTGCCGGACCCGGCGATTTCCCTCCAGGGCAGCCCCCAGCGTAAGTGTACGATTTACTTTCTGATGCGAGGCGTGTTCGGGTACTTGTCTTTGCTGATATCTGTTTGTTGACTTGTGTAGGAACCGAGCAGCCTCACCTGGAGCCAAGGGAAAATCCCCCGATAAGGGAGAATTCTCCGGCAAGGAAGGGCTTCCCGGTAAGGGAGAAGTCTCCGGCAAGGGAGGGATCTCCGGCAAGGGAGAAGTCTCCAGCAAGGGAGAGTTCTCCGGCGAGGGGCAACGCCAGTGGCCCCCCGGCGGCGGAGACCACGACTGCAGAACCTAGTGGAGGTACTCCTCTTGCTTCAAGACTTCCCTTGGGTCCTTCTCTTGGTCTTCTTTTGTTTTTGCTGGAATTTGCTTGACTCTTCCCCCTTTTCAGGTCGTCAGATCCACCCGCTGCGGAGCAGATGGAAACCGAGGTCGCCGCTGATGAGGCAACCGGTGGTGGCGACGCCGCCGGCGCAGAGGCCGCCAAGGCAGACGCCGCGGCAACTGGCGAGGGGTCCGGCGATCGCACTGACGACCCTGAGGCCGCAGGAGCGCCGGGCGCTACACCGACCGCCGATCCGTCCGCCGCTGCCGCAGCGCCAGGCTCCGGAGAGCCCCAGCCAGGCATCTACCTGAGGGCCGGCGACGACGTCTTCATCAATCTTCCCTGGGCATCAAGCTCCAGAGCGCCGGTCGAGGGGGAGACCTTTGACGGAGAAGTGCTTGCCTCCGCGGGGTTGACGCTGGTCGACGCGCCAAGTAGCAGCAGCAACGAGCCCGAAGAAGAGCAGCTGCTGCGCAGGTTAATGTCGCTCTACCGCGCGCGGCAGGCCAAGCTGGAGTCCCGCGAGGCACTTGTCGCGAAGGCGGGGGTAGACATTGAAAAGCACGCGGAAGAGCTCGGGGGTTTCCACCGGGAAGCCCTCCGATCCCTGGTGGAGGAGCGTGAGCGGCTCGTTGAAGCGCAGAAGGCCTTTCTCCTCGAGAAGGCCGAAGCCGAAGAGCGCCAGCGACTTGCCGCTGTGAAGCTAGCCGCGGAGGAGGGCGAGCTGGCGCAGCGGAAGGTCAATCTTGACGCCCATGAGGAGGAGCTTGCCTCGCGCGAGGAGAAGCTTGGCGGAGCCCTCAAGCAAGCGGAGGACGCCGCCGCCGCCGCTGAGGCCGCCAAGGAGGAGTTGAAGACGAAGGTGGCGCGGCTGGAGGCCGATCTCTCCGAGAAGGGCAAGGAGCTCAGCGTCGCCAAGGTCTCCAACGTGGATCTTGAGTTGAAGCTAACCACTTTGACCAAGACTCTGGACAGCGCCAAGAAGCGGGAGGCGGCCTTGAAGGAGGAAATCAAGGCCGACAAGGCGCTGCTGGAGAGCGCTGCCACCGCCTAGAACGCCTTCAGGGAGACCGTGACGCACTGGACGGAGAGCCTTGTGAACGTCGCCACGGACATCGACAAGGAGCTGGCGCAACTGGGGATGGAGGATCTCGGGTATTCCACCGACGACAACCTCCAACCCAGCGCCAAGCTCGTCCTGTTCTTCAAGGGCGTGGCGACGGCCCTTCAGCGACTCCGAGAGAGGATCCCCAAGCAACTGGCTGACGAGTCGCGCAGGGTCTGTGCAGGGGCCCTCGAGAAAGTGTTGATGAAGGTGGCCTTCCGCAATCCGGGCCTCCGCCTCACCAACATCCTCAGGTCCTTGCCGCTAGAAGCTGATCTGGAGGAGCTCAAGGCCCTTGTCGCACCCATTGTGGACAAGGTGAGCGGGATCAAGCGGGTCGAAGGCGATCGCGTAGATTAGGCCGCTCACTTCTTCTTTTCTTGTCGCTGCCCATCATGTCATGAAAACAATCTGTTAGAGCTGCGAAAAGCTATTTTTGTAATATAACTTTATTCTGGGTAGCCATTGCAACGTTATTCCCTTTACTTGACTCCTCCCTTTGTATGTCTTTGCCCTACGCTTTTAGGGAACTCGTCGGTGTAGGCACCTGAGCCGCGAGCGCTGAGTGCGGGACGTCAGCAGCCTGCTGGCGGTGCCGCTACCGACAAGAAACCTTGTCGCAACTAGTTGCGGCTCACTTAAATTGCTGAGCGGACTCGAAACAAAGTAAGGGCGCTAGCGGCTCACTTAAGTTGTTGAGCGGACTCGAAACAAAGTAAGGGCGCTGGCAGCTCACTTAAGTTGTTGAACTGACTCGAAGCAAAGTAAGGGCACAACTGGCTATGAGTTGGTTCCTCCGCGCACAGGTTTTCCATACAAAGTGCGGTCGTTCAAGGGAGATAACTTAAAATTTAAAAAAATTGATTGCTCAAACTTTGGCAACTTAGCTTTTCTGTTGTTTGCTTCCCGGCAAGGCGAAACTTTCTTGAACGGCGCCTGGCCCATACCATCCATCGTCTTCTCCTTCCCCCCCCGGCAAACTGGTGGGCGAGGGGAACCTTGCTTTCAAAAGGAAGAAGAGACAATACAGATATGGAGCTTTATGGCTCGTTATCGCTTACCGTGGAGTAGGTGCTGCACAAAGTGTCAGATCATATATGCCAGAAAATAGAAAGCATAAAATTGACAAAATGTGCGGAGCACATGAGCTTTGCTTATGCACGGGATCTGCGCCCGGCTTTGTACAAAGGATTACATGCAACAGCGGCAAGACTTGTACAAAAGGTGGTTGCCGGAACAGGTTCCGACAATCGCGCCTTACGGGTAAAACTTACGAAGATGCTCAATGTTCCAGGAGTTGCTCACCGGAATGCCATCTTCGGTCTCAAGGCGGACAGCGCCAGGCCTAGTGACTCGTTTCACCTGGTGTGCCGCTACCGGCAAGAAACCTTGTCGCAACTAGTTGCAGCCCACTTAAATTGCTGAGTGAACTCGAAACAAGTAAGGGCGCTAGCGGCTTGATTAAGTTGCTGAGCGGACTCGAAGCAAAGTAAGGGCGCTAGCAGCTCACTTAATTTGTTGAGCGGACTCGAAGCAAGGTAAGGGCGCTAGCGGCTCACTTAAGTTGCTGAGCGGACTCGAAGCAAAGTAAGGGCGCTAGCGGCTCACTTAAGTTGCTGAGCGGACTCGAAGCAAAGTAAGGGCGCTAGCAGCTCACTTAAGTTGCTGAGCGAACTCGAAGCAAAGTAAGGGCTCTAGCGGCTCACTTAAGTTGCTGAGCGGACTCGAAGCAAAGTAAGGGCGCTAGCAGCTCACTTAATTTGTTGAGCGGACTCGAAACAAAGTAAGGGCGCTAGCGGCTCACTTAAGTTGCTGAGCGGACTCGAAGCAAAGTAAGGGCGCTAGCAGCTCACTTAATTTGTTGAGCGGACTCGAAACAAAGTAAGGGCGCAACTAGCCACGAGTTGGTTCCTCCGCGCACAGCCTGTCCCCCTCACCTGGCGCGCCAAAGATGCCGGGGGTGCTGATCCACGGGCACCTATGGGACCGGCGGGCCGGGTCCCTTTCGGTTCGGCGGGGGCGGAGGTCGTGCAAAGAGCAGATCGAGGCGAAGCACGCGGGCGATTTACCCAGGTTTGGGCCGCACGGATGCGTAAAACCCTACTCCTGCTTTGTGGATTTGTATTGATTTCTAGCTCGGGAGCGCGGAGTGCTACAGTACACACCGGCGGCTAGCAAGACCGAACGTGAGTGTTCGAACTGGCTCCCCCCTTCCTACGTTGCACACGGGCCTCCTTTTATATGCTCAAGGGGTTACCGACAGGTGGCAACGGAGGTAAAGGGCAAAAATAGAAAGGTGCTGTGGTAGGCACAGCTACCTGCTACAGTGTTATCATACCTAACCCTGACGGCAGGGGACAAGGGCATTAATTGCCCGTCTGTGTCGCCTAAACAGTACCGAGAGGGACCGCTAGGGACGCCACCGTTTGCCATGATGGTTACCTTGTCAGCGCCTGCTTGCCACCTCGCACCCCTAGCTGCACGGCCTCCCGCCACGTGTGCCTGGGAGGGCCCTAGAGCGACACGTTGGCGGGTGTGCTGGAGCGCGGGCACGAAGTGGGGGTTTCCCGCGGCAAGCTCCTTGCCGCGATCGTCGTCTTGTCGTGTTCGGGAGCTTGTCACTCACCGGGCCTTGCCGGGATGCGCGACGCGTCGCGGCAAGTTTTCTTGGTATGCCGTGGTTGGCCTTCCCGGCAAGCTCCTCTTGTCGGGGCCTTGTTTCCTTCCCGGCCAGCTCCTCTTGCCGGGGCCTTAGTTTGAGTACTTTGTTCTTGAATGGCTCCAAAGGAACCACGGAGGATCTTGGCGGTCACCCGGCAAGCCTTGCCGCGGGATGCTGCGACTGCCCGTGCACAAGTTCGGGATACTAGGGTACCCCTACTCTAGTACACCGACAATGCCGCATCCGGAACTCGGACCGACCTGTGAATTCAGGCTTTGCCACGCCTTTACTACATCACGCCGACGCCCTGCATCGACATTGACTTCGGCGCCAGGCCATATTTCTTCTATTCCTCACTTTGCATAAATTATTTATTATGCAACATTTTTTTAATTATCATTATTACTATTATCTCCGGTTTGCACTATTTTTTGTGCACAGGAAAATGATCCGGGGACTTCGGCGTCACTCTGCCGGTCTGCATTGACCGTGCTATGTCACCACTTCGGTGTGTCGAGCTCTCCGCTCCGCCACCTCGGGACCGGCTTGGGGGATGGAACCTTGCCCCGGATCAAGCTCGGACCGCGTCATCAATACCGAACACATTAACCAGCTAAGTCGCTTTCATGCTCAAAGCTTTAATTTCTAACTTGTGTTCGGTTCGACCAGGAATTATACTTTTTCGGAAAAAAGTTGCTTGTAAAAAATTTCCTTGTCCAAACTTTGTTTTTGACGCATAAATTCAAATACCCCGTTTACTTGGGGGCTTCCTTTATGAAGCTTTTCCTCTTGCATATGATTATACTTGTATGGCTTCGTTCCTTGTTCGTGTATTACGCCACAATATGCACCATATTGACTTAAGCGATTTGCAAGCTGGGTTGCCTCGCTCCTGTGTTTACCCCTACATTCCCGATTGTTCGGCTAGGGAGTAAAGGGAGCACCTCTGCGATTGTCACGATCGGGTCACCCGAGCCGGACCTCAGACTGGGTGAAGCCGAAAGCTAGCGCTCTTATTGTTTTCAATGATGGTCGGCACACAACGGAACTCATGAGTACAAAAAATCTATTGCACAAGTCTCATAATAACAATGAGCGCCGAAGAAAGGTATCGGTGGGGGTACTATTTTCTTCGAAGATGCTTCTTACACTTTGCAGTAATATAGCATAAGTTCCCTGAGCGCGCTTTGTCTGTTACAGCCTTATGGCCTGATTGCCTGGTTATTGGAAACACCGTCGATATTCTCGACAGATGGAGTACATAACACTTTTCGGTCCTTGACCGAAGAGGGAGAAGCCGACGGTCGGTTAAGACGCGTTTAAAGTTCGGTTGAACATAGATATGAAATAAGTACTTCGGTACATGGAATTATTCTTTTACTCAAGTCACTTGGGGGCTCTTCAATTTATTTGAGCCGTTTTATAATAAGTGTTCTTCTTCTTAGTCGTTGCAAAGTTTTATTATTATTATCTATCACTCCTTTTTTCGACGCGAGTGTGCGGTCACTAGCCGGGGAGCCTAATTTCTCTCTCAAAGCCGCTAGAGTTTAGTTTGCTAAACTGGCCTAATGAGAAGTACTCCGCCCTCGGGATAGGAGGTTGAAGCCGTATGCTGACCCGCTCGAAGTCTTGAGATAGGATGTATCATGTTAAAGCACGACAGAAGCACTTCTTTTTTCTAAGACCAATTTTCGGATTGGCACCGAACACTTGATCTTGTTCGGACGTCATGTTTTTACTGATGTTTCTTGGTTTTCCAAGATTTTTGGCACTTTTAAACTATTTGTGCTTTTCTAGCATTAGTCTCGCAGTGCAACGCCGGACACCTTTAGGGATTCGGCAAAAACATTCTCAGATATTGCTATATATGCATCGGTTTCGAATTGTGTCTTCGGTCAATAGTTGGGTTGCCCGGCTCCTGCACTTGCTTCCTATGTTCCGTTTTGTTCGGCTAGGCGTGCAAAGGGAGAACCACTGCGATTGTGCTTCCAGCTCACATGGTTAAGCACCTCAGTGGAGAAAGCCGAAAACTGACTGTCACAATAAGCGTAAACTGGTCAGCGATCCGATGACTATGTTAAATGACGGGCCATTCATAACATTGGCCGAAGTGTTTACGGCTTGACCCCGACTGTCGCCAAACACTACCGGGGGCTATTAACTAGCCTCCCAAACTAAATCCTCAATATTTTGCTCTTACAATAGAGCTGAGGTTTAATGATCATGCTTAGCATGACAACCCAAAGAAAGGAACCGATAGCGGGACTATTTTCTTTGGAAGACATCTTCTGTTAAACAGTAATATAACTCTCTGCGTACCTTTGTTTATAAAACCGTATGGCCAGATTGCCTTGTTTGTTGTAAATCTTTGCCCTCATAAAGGTTTTATAAAGTAGGACAAACACTCCTCGGCTACTGGTCGAGGAGGTGGAAGCCGATGGTCGGTTTACAAAGTTTTGTACAATGCGGATCTGAGCATTAATGACGTAAAGCACTTGGATACATAGAGTCATTACACATAATTTGTGATTTTACTATGGATATTGATCCTTAATTCGGCCACCCGTGCCCGCATTAAGGCTCGGGGGCTACTGGGCTTCGGGCTTATTATTTACAAATATTAAAGGGGCACATCGATCCCCTGATCTGGTGTTGCCACCCGACCAGTGTCTCGGGGGCTACTGCATTGCTTGTCCAATGCAGAAAATTTTATGTGCAATATAGTTTCCGAGGAGATTTTGATCCTCAGGTTGGTCGGCCGCACCCAACCTGAGTCTCGAGGACTGAGCACGCCGCTTTTAGTGTCCCAAAGTATTCTGCCGAGCTAGGACTTGATCCTCAGGCCGATTTTGCAAATCAACCTGAGTCTCAGCGGCTACTGGGATCAGCGGACTTACGTCATCCTTCATGTGCATCTCGGGTTTTAGACCGATACACACCTTGAGGGCTACTGGCTATATATCTCGGCAGAGAATAAATTGCACCAATAAAAAATATTGACAAAAAATCGGCCCATAGTCGGGGTGGTGCACCACCTCGGAAGCAGTCCGGCATAAAGCTTGGGTGCTAGTGGCTGGCTCTATAGAGGGCATTTCTAGCATTAAGCTCGGCTAAACTCCTTCAACTTTTTTGAACCAAGGTGATATGACACCTCGGATATAGTCCGGCGTTGGGGCTTGGACACAGTTCAGCGAAGGAGCTCGGATACATTCCAACGTTGGAGCTCGGAAAGCAGTCCGGTGTTGGTGCTCGGCTGCAAAAGATACCTCTAATGCAGTCCGGCGTTGGAGCTCAGACGCAAGAGGACGCTGCCGCCCGGGAACAACTTCAAACCCGAGGTGTGGCATAAAAATAACAAGGCATTGGTAAAGGCGGAAACTTAAAGGGGCTCCTCGGATACCCGACGTGTAAACTCGTCTAATGCATTTCGGCGATCCTCAAGATTGAAGATGAGAAGATTTGTTGAACCAGTTTTCAAGACCGTCAACCGAAGATGAAGAACAGTTCGGAAGAATCGAGGAGCGTCCCTAACTTGAAGACCGGTTCAGGGGGCTACTGACGGTGTCCTGGACTAGGGGGTACTCATCACATCGTCTCCCAATCAGTTGGATTGGGCCGAGGACCCCCATGGCCGCATACTCATGGGCCAGTTCGGACAGCTGCCGCATACAAGGAAGATTCCACAAGACTTGGCGATCAAGACAAGGACTCCACCCCACGGTCGTATTCGGCTAGGACTCTTGTTATCCTAGGCCTCTGGTGCATTATATAAACCGAGGCCAGGCTAGTCGATAGATCATACACATCAACAATCATACCATAGGCTAGCTTCTAGGGTTTAGCCTCCTTGATCTCATGGTAGATCTACTCTTGTACTACCCATACCATCAATATTAATCAAGCAGGGTGTAGGGTTTTACCTCCATCAAGAGGGCCCGAACCTGGGTAAAACATCGTGTTCCTTGCCTCCTGTTACCATCCGGCCTAGACGCACAGTTCGGGACCCCCTACCCAAGATCCGCCGGTTTTGACACCGACACGCTCCAAGCAAAACACATATCATGTTGGTGAATAAAAATATAGCTCCAAGTAAATTACCGATGGAAGTGGACGAAAGAGGGGATGCCTTCCGGGGCATCCCCAAGCTTTGACTTTTTGGTGTCCTTGGATTATCTTGGGGGTGCCATGGGCATCCCCAAGCTTAGGCTCTTGCCACTACTTGTTCCATGATCCATCAAAAGAATTCACCCAAAACTTGAAAACTTCACAACACAAAACTCAAAATAGAAAACTCGTGAGCTCCGTTAGCGAAAGAAAACAAAAGACCACTTCAAGGTACTGTAATGAACTCATTATTTATTTATATTGGTGTTAAACCTACTGTATTCCAACTTCTCTATGGATTATAAACTATTTTACTAGCCATAGATTCATCAAAATAAGCAAACAACACACGAAAAACAGAATCTGTCAAAAACAGAACAGTCTGTAGTAATCTGTAGCTAGCGCAAGATCTGGAACCCCCAAAATTCTAAAATAAATTGCTGGACGTGAGGAATTTATATATTAATCATCTGAAAAAAGAATTAACTAAATAGCACTCCTCAAATAAAATTTACAGCAGTTCTCGTGAGCGCTAAAGTTTCTGTTTTTTACAGCAAGTTCAACAAGACTTTCCCCAAGTCTTCCCAACGGTTCTACATGGCACAAACACTAATTAAACACAAAAAACGCAACCAAAACAGAGGCTAAATAATTTATTTATTACTAAGCAGGAGCAAAAAGCAAGGAATAAAAATAAAATTGTGTTGCCTCCCAACAAGCGCTATCGTTTAACGCCCCTAGTTAGGCATAAAAGCGAGGATAGATCTAGGTATTGCCATCTTTGGTAGGCAATCCATAAGTGGCTCTCATGATAGTTTCATATGGCAATTTTATTTTCTTTCTTGGAAAGTGTTCCATGCCCTTTTTTAATGGAAATTGAAATCTAATATTCCCTTCCTTCATATCAATAATCGCACCAACCGTTCTAAGGAAAGGTCTACCAAGAATAATAGGGCAAGAAGGATTGCAATCTATATCAAGAACAATGAAATCTATGGGCACATAATTCCTATTTGCAACAATAAGAACATCATTAATCCTTCCCATAGGTTTCTTAATAGTGGAATCCGCGAGATGCAAGTTTAGAGAGCAATCATCAAAATTACGAAAATCTAGCAAATAACACAAAGTTTTGGGAATAGTAGAGACACTAGCAGCCAAATCACACAAAGCATAAAACTCATGATCTTTAATTTTAATTTTAATAGTTGGTTCCCACTCATCATAGAGTTTTCTAGGGATAGAAACTTTCAACTCAAGTTTTTCTTCATAAGATTGCATCAAGGCATCAACAATATGTTCGGTGAAGGCTTTATTTTGACTATAAGCATGTGGAGAATTTAGCACGGATTGCAACAAGGAAAAACAATCAATTACAGAGCAACTTTCATAATTAAATTCCTTGAAATCCAATATAGTGGGTTTAGCAACATCTAAATTTTTATTTCTTTCAATCCCACTTTCATCAATTTCATCATTAAGATCTAAATACTCCGAATTTTTAGGATGCTTTCTAGGTAAAGGAAGATCATATTCAGTTTCATCAAGATTAATATTGCAAAACAAAGATTTAATAGGGGACACATCAATAACTTTTAGATCTTCATCTTGATTTTCATAGGAATTGGAAGAACACGCTTTAATAAAGGCATCTTTGGAAGCACGCATCCTTGCGGTTCTTTCTTTGCACTCATCAATGGAAATTCTCATGGCTTTGAGAGACTCATTGATATCATGCTTAGGAGGAATAGATCTAATATTTAAAGAATCAATCTCAAGAGAAATTCTATCAACGTTTCTAGCCAAATCATCAACTTTAAGCAATTTCTCTTCAAGCAAAGCATTACCATTCTTTTGTGAATTCATAAACTCTTTAACACTATTCTCAAATTCAGAGGGAATCTTATTATAATTTCCATCAGAGTTGTTGTAGGAATTACCATAATTATTAGAAGGATTACTAGGATATGGCCTAGGATTAAAATTCCCTCTATAAGCGTTATAACCAAAATTATTCCTACCAACAAAATTCACATCCATAGATTCATTATTATTCTCAATCAAAGTAGAGAAAGGCATGTCATTAGGATCAGAAGAAACACTCTTATTAGCAAATAATTTCATAAGTTCATCCATCTTTCCACTCAAAACATTGATTTCTTCTATCGCATGCACTTTTTTATTAGAAGATCTTTCAGTATGCCATCGAGAATAATTAACCATAATATTATTTGGGAGTTTAGTAGCATCTCCTAAAGTGATTTCCATAAAAGTGCCTCCCGCGGCCGAATCTAAAAGATTTTTAGAAGCAAAATTCAATCCGGCATAAAAATTTTGTATAATCATCCACAAATTCAAACCATGAGTAGGGCAATTACGTATCATTAATTTCATTCTCTCCCAAGCTTGTGCAACATGTTCATGATCAAGTTGTTTAAAGTTCATAATATCGTTTCTAAGAGAGATGATCTTAGCGGGAGGAAAATACTTAGAGATAAAAGCATCTTTGCACTTGTTCCATGAATCAATACTATTTTTAGGCAAAGACGAAAACCAAGCTTTAGCATGATCTCTAAGCGAAAAAGGAAATAGCTTCAATTTAACGACATCATTATCGACATCTTTTTTCTTTTGCATATCACATAAATCAATGAAGCTATTCAGATGAGTAGCAGCATCTTCACTAGGAAGGCCGGCGAATTGATCTTTCATAACAAGATTCAACAAAGCAACATTGATTTCACAAGATTCGGTATTGGCAAAGGAGCAATCGGAGTACTAAGGAAATCATTATTATTGGTATTGGTGAAGTCACACAATTTGGTATTATCTTGAGCCATCGCGACAAGCAAGCAAACAAGAGCAAACGGGCAAAAGAGGCAAATAGAGAGGGAGGATAGAGAGAGAGGGCGAATAAAACGGCAAGGGTGAATTGGGGGGAGAGTAAAACGAGAGGCAAATGGCAAATAATGTAATGCGAGAGATAGGGATTGTGATGGGTACTTGGTATGTTGACTTTTTGCATAGACTCCCTGGCAACGGCGCCAGAAATCCTTCTTGCTACGTCTTGAGCTTGCGTTGGTTTTCCCCGAAGAGGAAGGGATGATGCAGCAGAGTAGCGTAAGTATTTCCCTTAGTTTTTGAGAACCAAGGTATCAATCTAGTAGGAGACCACGCTCAAGTCCCTCGTACCTGCAGAAAGCGATAGCTACTCGCAACCAACGCGATTAGGGGTTGTCAATCCCTTCACGGTCACTTACGAGAGTGAGATCTGATAGATATAATATTTTTGGTATTTTTGGTATAAAGATGCAAAGTGAAAAGTAAAGGCAAAGTAAAAAAGCAAAACAAGATTAAAGTGATGGAGATTGATATGATGAGAATAGACCCGGGGGCCATAGGTTTCACTAGTGGCTTCTCTCAAGAGCATAAGTATTCTACAGTGGGTGAACAAATTACGGTTGAGCAATTGACAGAATTGAGCATAGTTATGAGAATATCTAGGCATGATCATGTATATAGGCATCACGTTCGTGACAAGTAGACCGAAACGATTCTGCATCTACTACTATTACTCCACTCATCGACCGCTATCCAGGATGCATCTAGAGTATTAAGTTAAAAACAGAGTAACGCCTTAAGCAAGATGACATGATGTAGAGAGATAAATTCATGCAATATGAAATAAACCCCATCTTGTTATCCTCGATGGCAACGATGCAATACGTGCCTTGCTGCCCCTTCTGTCACTGGGAAAGGACACCGCAAGATCGAACCCAAAGCTAAGCACTTATCCCATGGCAAGAACTACCAATCTAGTTGGCCAAACCAAACGGATAATTCAAAGAGACTTGCAAAGATAACCTATCATACATAAAAGAATTCAGAGAAGATTCAAATATTATTCATAGATAGACTTGATCATAAACCCACAATTCATCGGTCTCAACAAACACACCGCAAAAAGAAGATTACATCGAATAGATCTCCACAAGAGAGGGGGAGAACTTTGTATTGAGATTCAAAGAGAGATAAGAAGCCATCTAGCTACTAACTATGGATCCGAAGGTCTGAGGTAAACTACTCACACTTCATCGGAGAGGCTATGATGATGTAGAAGCCCTCCGTGATGATGGCCCTCTTCCGGCGGAGCTCCGGAACATGCCCCAAGATGGGATCTCGTGGATACAAAAAGTTGCGGCGGTGGAATTAGGTTTTTGGCTCCTATTCTGATCGTTTGGGGGTACGTAAGTATATATAGGAGGAAGGTGTACGTCGGTGGAGCACCGAGGGGCCCACGAGGCAGGGGCGCTACCTAGGGAGGGGTGCCCCCACCCTCGTGACCTCCTCTTTGACTCCTTGGAGTAGGGTCCAAGTCTCCTGGATCACGTTCGGTGAGAAAATCACGTTCCCGAAGATTTTATTCCGTTTGGACTCCGTTTGATATTCCGTTTCTTCGAAACACTGAAATAGGCAAAAAACAACAATTCTGGGCTGGGCCTCCGGTTAATAGGTTAGTCCCAAAAATAATATAAAAGTGGAAAATAAATCCCAATATAGTCCAAAACAGTAGATAATATAGCATGGAGCAATCAAAAATTATAGATACGTTGGAGACGTATCAGAGAACTTGTTTTCCGTTATGGATAATTCCTCCTCTATTGCTTGCACTCCCGAGAACGAGGTTCTCAACTTTAGACAAAGGGGGGATTTAAAAGATGATTGGTATAGAATTTGCACTGCTCATAATAGATCTATCTGTAAGCAATCTACCGTTGTGCTTTTGCGTTGTTTTTATGTTGGCATCACCACTTGGTATAGATTCGTCCTTGATACGATTACCGATGGAATTTTTTTAATGAGTCCTCCTTTTGATGCTCTTAATGCTATGGGAAATTTAGTGGGCTCACCACCTCTTATGGTTAATGGAACAATTTTGACTCTTGAGCATGTTATGGAAAGATTAGATGCTATCGAAAAGAAAATGCTCACCAAAGATCATATGGAAATTATACATAAAAAGATGCATAATTTTGTCACTAATCTAGGATCAAAAGCGGGCAATATTTTTAAGTTATTAAAAGAAAGGGGTACTTTAATCCATGAAAGAATAGAAGAAAGTCCGTCTCAGATCAATAAATTGGAAGAAATCTTTAGTAATCTAAGCACGGCTTTTACTACCACTAAAATTATTGAGGAAACTCCCATAAAGAGTAGGAGATCCAAAAATAAGGGTGCTACTCCAAGTGCTAGCAATATAGGAGATCTTAAGATGATTAGTATCTATCCTGATTTTGTTGAAGTGATAAGAGATCCTTTTTGCAAGAACGAAATCTTTGAGTTTATTCCCAGGAGTATTGTTATTGAAAATATTTATGCCAAATCTTTGAGGGATTCTAAGTGTTTGATTGAAGAGTTGGACAAGGAATACAAAACTTAGATCATTGCTTCATGCCTAGCTAAGGGCGTAAAACTATAGCGCTTGTTGGGAGGCATCCCAATGAATAAAATTTATTTTTTCTTTTTTCTTTCTGTTCTTGAGTGTTAGCACAATTACGCTACTGTTATAATTGTGTTTTTTATGTTTTAGTTAGTGTTTGTGCCAAGTAAAGCCTTTAGGATCTTCTTGGGTGATACTTGTTTGATCTTGCTGAAAAAATAGAAACTTTTACACTCATGAAATTAATTTTCATTTCTTACCAGAGAGCGATAAAATATCCATTCCACTTGCAGGAGATCAATATACAAATTTATCAGGTCGTCCTAATGTTTCAGAGTTTTTGGAGTTATATAAGTATTCAAAATAGTTAGATTGCTACAGACTGTTCTATTTTGACAGATTCTGTTTTCTTTGTGTTGTGTGCTTATTTTGATGGCTCTATGGTTTTCTTTGATGAGTTTTTGCCATAGAAATGTTGGAATGCACTAGATATAATACAAAAACAAAATATGAATTGGTTTTATACATCACTTATAGTAGTGGTTTATTATTCTTATACTAACGGATCTCACAAAGGCTTTGTTGAGTTTTGTGTGATTGAAGTTTTCAAGTTTTTGGTTATTTTACAATGGATGAAGGAAGGATGTAAGAGCCTAAGCTTGGGGATGCCCCAGCATCCCAAGCTATTATCCAAGAATGAGCAACCATCTAAGCTTGGGGGTGACCCCGAGTGGCATCCCCGCTTTCTTCCAACAACTATCGGTATTTTACTCGAGACTATATTTTATTCGTCACATGATATGTGTTTTGCTTGGAGCGTCTTGTATGATATGTGCCTTTGCTTGTTTTTTTTGTGTTTTAAGTCATCAATCATTGCTGGACACACCTTTTTGAGAGAGCCAAAATTATGTCATGACTTGTTAGAATTGCTATCTATGCTTCACTTAAATCTTTTATGAGCTAGGACTTGCTCTTGTGCATCACTTATACCTTTTTGAGCACGGTGTGCTTTTTTGTTTTTGAAGAAATGCTCTCTTGATTCACTTAGATTTGTTTGAGAGTTAGTGAAATTTCTCTCTTGCTTCACTTAAATTGTTTTGAGAGAAAGAAAAAAATTTATGCTCATGATCTTCACTTATATTTGTTTGAGCTTATGAAAAGCAACACATGAAAATTAGTGCCAAAGTGATAGATATCCAAGAAGGATAAAGTAAAAGAAAATGTCATGAAGATCATTGGACAAAATAAACTTGATTCTTAGTAATAGTTTTGAGATATGATGATGTGATATGTGAGCTATGTTGATGATAAATTGTGCTCTAGTAAGAATATTAGTGTTAAGGTTTGTGATTCCCTATGCATGCACGAAATTCAATAACCATGCAAATGAAAATTATATCCTACTTGTGGTGCATTATTCGGTGTTAATTATGCTTAATGCTTGCTTATGAGATTATTCGTTTCTTGGTTGGTCGCTTCCCAATCTTTTGCTAGCCTTCATTTTGCACTAAGTATGACCTCTACTTGTGCATCCAAAATCCTTTAATCCAGTTTTGCCACATGATTCCACTATATCTATCTATATGCGGTATTCTTTTGCCGTTCTAAACAAATTTGCATGTGCCATCTCTAGTTTTCAAAATAAACTTCTCTTTTGTGTGTTTGTTTCGCTCGCGAAGCGGTGAGGGGTGGCTAATATTTTCCATGGTAGATGTGTTATTCTCAAGACGAGTGTTTATTCACATGTCATTGCACGAGAGTAAGGCAAAGGTATTAGGGATGCCCAGTCCCGAAATGCAAAAAGAAATGAATTTACTTTATGTTGTCAAATAAAAAATTCCTTGGAAAGTGTTGGTATGGATGGTGAGGGAGTCCTGGATTAGGGGGTATCCGGACAGCCGGATTATATCCTTTGGCCGGACTATTGGACTATGAAGATACAAGATTGAAGACTTCGTCTCATGTCCGGATGGGACTCTACTTGGCGTGGAAGGCAAGCTAGGCAATACGGATATGTATATCTCCTCCTTTGTAACCGACCTTGTGTAACCCTAGCCCCGTCCGGTGTCTATATAAACCGGAGGGTTTTAGTCCATAGAACAACATATAATCATACCATAGGCTAGCTTCTAGGGTTTAGCCTCTCCGATCTCGTGGTAGATCAACTCTTGTAATACTCATATCATCAAGAATAAATCAAGCAGGACGTAGGGTTTTACCTCCATCAAGAGGGCCCGAACCTGGGTAAAACATCGTGTCCCCTACTTCCTGTTACCATCCGCCTTAGACGCACAGTTCGGGACCCCCTACCCGAGATCCGCCGGTTTTGACACCGACATTGGTGCTTTAATTGAGAGTTCCTCTATGACGTCGCCGTAAGGAAGGATGACTCGTCTCGTTGTTAAAAGTAACATTACCGCCGGGGGAGCTCTGGCTGTCGGCCAAACTCTCCGGCTAGGCAGTTTCGTCATGACTGCATGTTCAGCCGCTGCACCGATGATGACTTCTCGGGTCATCAAAAACAGCCTCCACGTCGGCTCGGAAGTCGTCGAGCAAATGGATCCAATGGAGCTCTCTTCCCTAAATGAACTCTTGGATCGCATCGCCGCCTTGGGAGTCGCTACGGACTATGATCGGATTGGGCTTAAACCCGATCAAAGGGAGATTAACTCTCCATCGGTCACCCATCACGTTGCGGTGGTGGAGGAACAATGCGGCAACTCTTCCTCTATTTTGAGGACTAACTATGTCTGGATTCCTGAGCTCTCCGAGCCGGATACCCGCTTACGGGAGGACATTACCCAAGCCCTGAACCTAGAATCAGACAGCGGGCCAGACTTATCGGGTAACACTCTGGAACCCGAACTTCCAAGATTGGAAACTCCTCGGCCCCTGGGTCTCAGATCAGGTAGGGGTTCGGACTCAAATCCACCCACCCACCCAGACATAAACGATCTTTCCCACATCAGGCAAGAGCCCCATGAAACAGTACATCACTATTGGGCCAGATTCCTCCTTGTGATGAACAAGGTTAAGGGCTGTCGCGAGGAAGATGCAGTCTCACTTTTCTGCAATAATTGCATGGACAAGGGAATCCTTAATGCCTTAAGTCGCCGTGACATATCACGCTTCGCTGACTTGGCGTCCATAGTACGAAAGTACTGTGCGATGGAAAGCGCCTGGAAAACCGAAAACAAAACAGCCGCACTGGCCATCGAGGCATTATCCGAAGCCCTCTCAGCCGAGGAACTAACCATGCTACGCTCCACAGTGGACAGGGACGACGTGATACTCGATAAGAGATCCAAGTCCACCTCTTTTAAACCAGCGGATGAAATAGTCAAATTCCATGTCCACCCAATGGACCCTACAAAAACAGCCTCCATCGGGGCACAATTAAACCCCGCCGTGGACGCCGCACTACGAGAGTTCCTGCGCGAGAATTGGGACATATTCACCTGGCACCCCTCAGACATGCCAGGAATCCCACGCAGGCTGGCCGAGCATAGCCTCAATATCCTAAAGGGATTCAAGCCGATCAAACAAGCTCTTCGGCGTTTCTCCGAACCTAAGAGACAGGCCATGGGAGAGGAACTAGCCAAGTTATTGGAGGCTGGATTCATCAGAGAGATAAAACACCCGGACTGGCTAGCAAACCTGGTGATGGTACCAAAGAAGGATAAATCCTGGCGCCTTTGTGTCTATTTCAAGGACCTCAATAAAGCTTGCCCAAAGGATCCCTTCCCCCTCCCCTGCATCGACCAAATTATCGATGCTACCGCAGGACACGAGTCATTGTGTTTCCTCGACGCATACTCCGGTTACCACCAAATCAAGATGGCGGAGTCCGACCAAGCCGCAACGGCATTCATCACACCATACGGTCCCTTCTGTTTCAACACAATGCCTTTTGGGCTCAAAAATGCCGGCGCAACATATCAGCGCATGATTCAGGCATGTCTGGAGAAACAAATCGGCAAAACAGTAGAGGCATATGTAGACGATGTGGTCGTCAAAACCAAACACGTCGACTCTTTGATAGACGACTTGAGGCTCACGTTGGACAACCTCCGAACATACGACATTAAGCTCAATCCGGAAAAATGCGTTTTCGGCGTACCAGTCGAAAAGCTCCTGGGTTTCATTGTCTCCAGTAGAGGTATTGAAGCTAATCCGGCCAAAATCCGAGCTTTGTCACAGTTGGCTACCCCAACAGACCTCAAACAAATCTAGAAGTTAACAGGATGCGTGGCGGCTCTAAGCCGCTTTATCTCCCGCTTAGGAGAAAAGGCTTTACCCCTTTATCGCCTCCTTCGGCGCACCGAACACTTTGAGCGGACGGACGCTGCCACAGCCGGATTGGAAGAAATAAAGGCCATTTTGGCAACCAACCTAATCCTGGCCACGCCAAACATCGGCGAACCAATGCTGTTGTACATTGCGGCAACTCATCAAGTTGTAAGCGCAGTGCTTGTCATCGAACGAGAAGCTGACGGACATAAATTCCCTCTCCAAAAGCTGGTATACTATGTATCCACTGTCCTCACTCCATGCAAATCACGGTAGCCACATTATCAAAAGATAGCCTATGCGGTATTCATGGCATCCCGGAAGCTGCGACACTACTTTCAAGAGTGTTCGATTACAGTAGCCTCGGAAGTGCCACTTAATGACATTATAAACAACCGCGACGCTACGGGCCGGATTGCTAAATGGGCCATTGAGCTCCTCCCATTTGACATAACATACAAACCTTGACGAGCCATTAAGTCGCAAGTATTGGCCGACTTTGTCGCCGAATGGACGGAGGCCGAACTCCCTAAAGAGTACGTCGCATACTCCAATTGGATCATGCACTTCGACGGTTCTAAAATGCTGGCTGTTCTAGGGGTTGGCGTCGTCCTAACGTCCCTAACCGGAGATACTGTTCAGTACGTACTGCATATATTGTATACAGACTCCAACAACGCAGCCGAATACGAAGCTCTGTTGCATGGTCTTCGGATGACAGTCTCCATGGGCATCCAACGCCTGGAGGTGCGTGGGGATTCAAACCTTGCAATATCCCAAATAAATGGAGACTTTGACGCCAAGGATCCAAAAATGGCGGCCTACCGAAACGCCATCCTAAAAATGTCAGCTCGGTTCGAGGGGCTCGAATTTCACCATGTGGCCCGGGAAAACAATCAAGCGGCGGATATCCTCGTCCGCATCAGCGCAAAACGCGATGCGCCCCCCCCCCACATATTTCTGGAAAGGCTGTTCAAGCCATCTGTAGTATGGGAAGGGGACACCAGTAACAATAGTCCGGACCCGGCCAAAATGCCCGATACCGAACACTCTGACACAATCGGAGGCTCCTCCACCGAAATAACACCTTCCGCCCACGTAATAATGGCCATTATAGCCCCGTGGACAGAACCATTCCTGGCCTACCTAACTAGGCAGGAACTTCTGGAGGACCAAAACGAGGCATGATGCATAGTGCGGCGGTCTAAGGCCTACAGGGTCCACGAGGGAGAATTGTATAAAAAAAGCACTACCGGAGTCCTTCAAAGGTGCATCTCCGAAGAGGAAGGGCGGAAACTTTTGGCAAAAATCCACGCCGGACTCGGCGGTCACCACGCCGCAGCCCGGGCTCTTGTAAGCAAGGCCTTCCATACAGGATTCTATTGGCCAATGGCCCGGGCAGATGCACAGGACTTGGTCCAATGTTGCGTCGGTTGCCAGCTCTTTGCAAATCAAAGCCACATGCCACCCACCGCCCTCAAAACAATCCCCATTACGTGGCCCTTCGCAGTCTGGGGGCTTGATATGGTTGGACCCCTTAAAGGGGAACCCATAAGAAAAAATACTTAGTGGTCATGGTGGATAAATTCACCAAATGGATAGAGGCCAAACCTGTTAAAACAGCCGAATCCGGACCAGTGATAGACTTTATATCTGGGGTCGTACACCGTTATGGCGTCCCCCACAGCATCATCATTGACAACAGCACAAACGTCACAACCGATGAGGTAAAACTCTGGTGCAGCAAAATGGGCATCAAGCTCGATTATGCTTCAGTCTATCACCCACAAACCAACGGCCAAGTCGAGCGAGCAAACAGTCTTATAATGAGCGGCATTAAACCCAGATTAGTACGTTCCTTAACGGAGTCTAACACTCACTGGGTAAAGGAGCTCGACTCCGTACTCTGGGGGCTGCGGACCACGCCGAATTGTAGTACCGGATATACACCCTTCTTTATGGTGTACGGCGCAGAGGCAGTCTTGCCCTGTGACATAATTCATGACTCACCTCAAGTGCGCATGTACGAAGAAAGAGAAGCCGAGCTCGATCGGCGGGACAGCCTGGACACCCTGGAGGAGGAGCGCGACGTAGCCAAAGCCTCCGCATTTTATCAGCAACAGGCTCGCAGATACCAAAGCAGAGAAGTACGGGCCAGAACTTATAACGTTGGCGAACTAGTTCTACGCCTGCCGGATAAGAAAAAGAACAAGCTCGAGCCCAAATGGGAAGGTCCCTTCATTATTGACCAAGTTCTGACCGGTGGAGCGTACCGACTGTGGGATGCATCGACTAGTCGACTTGAGCCGAACCCATGGAACGCGGCCAGGCTCCGAAGATTCTACGCCTAGCACCGGACTCTATGTTCGTCCCCTCCCTTTGTCCATTTTTTGCATATACATTATGTGTCTTATTTTTCTTTCTTCCTTTCTTTTATTATTTCTCTAGGCCTTCAAGGGCCAACTTGTGCCTCGCTTGCACGTTATAGATGCGCTAGCCACGCTCATCATACCTGGGGGCTTCTTTCACAGAAGCTTAATTATTTATCTGGGCCTCAGGCCCCGCACATGTGTCATGCTTCCCCATGTACCTTTTTTCACCATTATATGCATCGATATGACTTAAGTTTTGGCCAAGCTTCCGGTGGCATCGGAGTGGGGCTCTCTCCCCCTCGCTTCCGGTGGCACCGGAGTGCCACCGGGGGCCATCATCATCACCGCGATCTACACCAACACCTCCGCCATCTTCACCAACATCTTCATCACCTTCCCCCCTCTATCTATAGCGGTCCACTCTCCCGCAACCCGCTGTACCCTCTACTTGAACATGGTGCTTTATGCTTCATATTATTATCCAATGATGTGTTGCCATCCTATGATGTCTGAGTAGATTTTCGTTGTCCTATCGGTGGTTGATGAATTGCTATTATTGATTTAATTTGCTTGTGGTTATGTTGCTGTCCTTTGGTGCCCATCATATGATTGTGCGCGTGGATCACACCCTAGGGTTAGTTGTATGTTGATAGGACTATGTATTGGAGGGAAAGAGTGACAGAAGCTTCAACCTAGCATAGAAATTGATGCATACGGGATTGAAGGGGGACCAATATATCTTAATGCTATGGTTGGGTTTTACCTTAATGAACATTAGTAGTTGCGGATGCTTGCTAATAGTTCCAATCATAAGTGCATAGAATTCCAAGTCAGGGATGACATGCTAGCAGTAGCCTCTCCCACATAATACTTGCTATCGGTCTAGTAAAGTAGTCAATTGCTTAGGGGCAATTTCGCAACTCCTACCACCACTTTTCCACACTCTCTATATTTACTTTATTGTTTCTTTATCTAAACAGCCCCTACTTTTTATTTACGTAATCTTTATTTGTTGGGGAACGTAGCAGAAATTCAAAATTTTCCTACGTGTCACCAAGATCTATCAATGGAGAAACCAGCAACGAGGGGAAGGAGAGTGCATCTACATACCCTTGTAGATCGCTATGCGGAAGCGTTCAAGAGAACGGGGTTGAAGGAGTCGTACTCGTCGTGATCCAAATCACCGATGATCCTAGTGCCGAACGGACGGCACCTCCGTGTTCAACACACGTACAGCCCGGTGACGTCTCCCATGCCTTGATCCAGCAAGGAGAGAGGGAGAGGTTGAGGAAGACTCCATCCAGCAGCAGCACAACGGCGTGGTGGTGGTGGAGGAGCGTGGCAATCCTGCAGGGCTTCGCCAAGCACCGCGTGAGAGGAGGAGGGAGAGAGACAGGGCTGCGCCATGAAGGAGTCAAAACTCATCTGTAGGCATCCCCAAAAGTGCTCAAGTATATATAGGGGAGAGGGAGGGGGTGCGCCCCACCTAGGGTTCCACCCTAGGGGCGGCGGCCAACCCAAAACCCCATCTAGTGGGGCGGCCAAGGGGGGAGAGGGGAAACTTGCCCCCCAAGTTAGGTGGGTGCGCCCCCTCCCCAAACCCTAGGCGCCTTGGGCCCTTGTGGGGGGGTGCACCAGCCCACCTGGGGCTGGTCCCCTCCCACACTTGGACCATGCAGCCCTCTGGGGCTTGTGGCCCCACTTGGTGGACCCCCGGGACCCTCCCGGTGGTCCCGGTACGTTACCGATAAAACCCTAAACTTTTCCGGTGACCAAAACAGGACTTCCCATATATAAATCTTTACCTTCGGACCATTCCGGAACTCCTCGTGACGTCCGGGATCTCATTCGGGACTCCGAACAACATTCGGTAACCACATACAAACTTCCTTTATAACCCTAGCGTCATCGAACCTTAAGTGTGTAGACCCTACGGGTTCGGGAACCATGCAGACATGACCGAGACGTTCTCCGGTCAATAACCAACAGCGGGATCTGGATACCCATGTTGGTTCCCACATGTTCCACGATGATCTCATCGGATGAACCACGATGTCGAGGATTCGATCAATCCCGTATAAAATTCCCTTTGTCTAGCGGTACGATACTTGCCCGAGATTCGATCGTCGGTATCCCGATACCTTGTTCAATCTCGTTACCAGCAAGTCTCTTTTACTCGTTCCGTAACACATCATCCCGTGATCAACTCCTTGATCACATTGTGCACATTATGATGATGTCCTACCGAGTGGGCCCAGAGATACCTCTCCGTTTACACGGAGTGACAAATCCCAGTCTCGATTCGTGCCAACCCAACAGACACTTTCGGAGATACCCGTAGTGCACCTTTATAGCCACCCAGTTACGTTGTGACATTTGGCACACCCAAAGTATTCCTACGGTATCTGGGAGTTGCACAATCTCATGGCCTAAGGAAATTATACTTGACATTAGAAAAGCTTTAGCAAATGAACTACACGATCTATGTGCTAGGCTTAGGATTGGGTCTTGTCCATCACATCATTCTCCCAATGATGTGATCCCGTTATCAACGACATCCAATGTCCATGGTCAGGAAACCATAACCATCTATTGATCAACGAGCTAGTCAACTAGAGGCTTACTAGGAACATGGTGTTGTCTATGTATCCACACATGTATATGAGTTTCCTATCAATACAATTCTAGCATGGATAATAAACGATTATCATGAACAAGGAAATATAATAATAATCAATTTATTGTTGCCTCTAGGGCATATTTCCAACATTATTATCTTGCAAACCTATCCAACAACACCTACAAAGTACTTCTAGTTTCATACTTGTTCTAGGTAAAGCGAACGTCAAGCGTGCGTAGAGTTGTATTGGTGGTCGATAAAACTTGAGGGAATATTTGTTCTACCTTTAGCTCCTCATTGGGTTCGACACTCTTACTTATCGAAAACTGTTGCGATCCCCTATACTTGTGGGTTATCAAGACCTTTTTCTGGCGCCGTTGCCGGGGAGCAATAGCGTGGGGTGAATATTCTCGTGTGTGCTTGTTTGCTTTATCACTAAGTAATTTTTATTTGATGTTCTTAGTTGTTTTCTATCTTTAGTTATGGGTAGGAAACGAAAAATACCAAAAAAATTAGTTGTACCTACTGAACCAATGGTTGAAGAACCACTCAAAATCTATCACACTCCTGAAGCTTTTTACTTGGATCATCTTCGATCCCTTTGTGCTCGTGCTGAAACCCCAACTAGCTTGGTTGAGGGCAAATCTTTAGATGAGCATGCTTGTTATGTGCGACACCGAATATCTGAAAAAGGGAAAACTCTATTGGGTCAAATTCATCGTTTGCAATGCTATGCTTGGAATTTACGTGAAATATATGATTTTACTTGTTGTTCTGAAAACCCTAAGAAACACCTTCCCTATCAATTTGAGTTTAGTGATAATGGAATCGTATCTTCGTATGCTAAGGGTGTTTACAATTACTATGATGTTCAACAAATTAAAGAATTTGTTGCTTTTAAGGGTGCTTATGAAATTGCTTCTTTGATTGAAAAGTATGATGCTACTTTTCACAAATCTGAAAATTTTGCCATACTTAAATATTGCTATGATAATTATGCTTCTAATGCCTATTTTAAACTATATATTGAGGAATACTCCGCTGTCCAAGAAGAGACTAATATTTTGCAGGAGTCTATGAAAGAAGAAATTGATGAAACTGTGAGCTCATTGGATGAAAAAGATGAGGAGGAGAGCGAAGAACAAAAGGAGGAAGAGCGGATTAGCTACTCGTGCCCACCTTCTAATGAGAGTAACTCTTCAACTCATACATTGTTTAATTCCCCTTCGTGCTTACCGAAGGATGATTGCTAAGATGACTATTATGACCCCATTGATTATCTTGAAATATCCCTTTTTGATGATGCTTGCTATGCTTGTGGCCAAGATGCCAATATGAATGATGCTTATGGAGATGAACTTGCTATAGTTCATTATGTTAAACATGAAATTGTTGCTATTGCACCCACGCATGATAGTCCTATTATCTTTTTGAATTCTCCCGATTATACTATATCTGAGAAGTTTGCACTTATTAAGGAGTATATTGATGGGTTGCCTTTTACCGTTGCACATGATGATTTTGATGAGTATAATATGCATGTGCTTGCTGCTCCTACTCGCAATTATTATGAGAGAGGAACTATATCTCCACCTCTCTATGTTTCCAATACGACAAAATTGCAAGAAACTATTTATACTATGCATTGGTCTTTACTATGTGTGCATGAATTGTTCTTTTATGACATGCCGATGCATAGGAAGAGAGTTAGACTTCGTCATTACATGATATATGTTACCTTGTGCTCACCACTAAATTATAAATCATTGTTAATTGAAATTGGCTTTGATATACCTTGGGATCCGGGTGGATCCATTACTTGAGCACTATATGCCTAGCTTAATGGCTTTAAAGAAAGCGCTGCCAGGGAGACAACCCGGAAGTTTTAGAGAGTCATTTATTTATGTTGTGTGCTTTTATAAAGTTTAGAAATAAAAATAATGTTCCAAGGTTTGCCTTTAGGATGTTTACATTTGCTTGATGGTTTGTACGGTGCAGGACAGAAACTTTGGCTGTAGTGCGCGATTTTACATTTTTTGTTGGAATGTCAAATGGTTATGATTCTTTTTGCACTGTCTTCCTATACAAATTTTTTATTTTTCCTAATTTTGGTAGAATTTTTCAAGTATCAGAAGTATGGTGAATGTTCAGATTATTACAGACTGTTCTGTTTTAGACAGATTCTGTTTTTGATGCATAGTTTGCTTGTTTTGATGAAACTATCAATTTATATTAGTGGATTAAGCCACGAAAAAGTTATATTACAGTAGACACAATGCAAAAACAAAATATGAATTGGTTTGCAACAGTACTTAGAGTAGTGATTTGCTTTATTATACTAACGGATCTTACCGAGTTTTCTGTTGAAGTTTTGTGTGGATGAAGTGTTCAATGATTGAGAAGGTCTCGATGTGAGAAGAAGGAAGAGAGGCAAGAGCTCAATCTTGGGGATGACTGAGGCACCCCAAGTAAATATTCAAGGAGACTCAAGCGTCTAAGCTTAGGGATGCTGGGGAGGCATCCCCTCTTTCTTCAACAAATATCGGTATGTTTTTGGATTCGTTTCGTTCATGCGATATGTGCAAGTCTTGGAGCGTCTTTTGCATTTAGGTTTTTATTTTTCTTTTTATGCACCATGATGGTATGAGATATTCCTTGGTTGATTTATAGAATGCTCTTTGCACTTCACTTATATCTTTTGAGTATGGCTTTATAGAATGCTTCATGTGCTTCACTTATATCATTTGAAGTTTGGATTGCCTGTTTCTCTTCACTTAGACAACCGCCATTTGTGGAATCCTCTTTTGCTTCACTTATATTTGTTAGAGCACGGGCATATCTTTTGTAGAAAGAATTAAACTCTCGTGCTTCACTTATATCTATTTAGAGAGATGACAGGAACTGGTCATTCACATGGTTAGTCATAAAATCCTACATAAACTTGTAGATCGCTGAATATGATATGTTTAATTCCTTGCAATAGTTTTGCGATATAAAGATGGTGATATTAGAGTCATGCTAGTCGAGTAATTGTGAAATTGAGAAATACTTGTGTTGAGGTTTGCAAGTCCCGTAGCATGCACGTATGGTGAACCGTTATGTAACGAAGTCGGAGCATGAGGTGTTCATTGATTGTCTTCCTTATGAGTGGCGGTCGGGGACGAGCGATGGTATTTTCCTACCAATCTATCCCCCTAGGAGCATGCACGTAGTACTTTGTTTCGATGACTAATAGATTTTTGCAATAAGTATGTGAGTTCTTTATGACTAATGTTGATTCCATGGATTATACACACTCTCACCCTTCCATCATTGCTAGCCTCTCTAGTACCATGCAACTTTCGCCGGTACCATAAACCCACCATATACCTTCCTCAAAACAACCACCATATCTACCTATCATGGCATTTCCATAGCCGTTCCGAGATATATTGCCATGCAACTTCCATCATCATCATATACATGACTTGAGCATTCATTGTCATATTGCTTTGCATGATCGTAAGATAGCTAGCATGATGTTTTCATGGCTTGTCCGTTTTTTGATGTCATTGCTACGCTAGATCATTGCACATCCCGGTACACCGCCGGAGGCATTCATATAGAGTCATATCTTTGTTCTAGATATCTAGTTGTAATATTGAGTTGTAAGTAAATAAAAGTGTGATGATCATCATTATTAGGACATTGCCCCAATGAGGAAGGGATGATGGAGACTATGATTCCCCCACAAGTCGGGATGAGACTCCGGACGAAAAAATAAAAAAAATATTAAAAAAAGAGAAAGGCCCAAAAAAAGAGAAGGCCCAAAAAAACAAAAAAAATGAGAGAAAAAGAGAGAAGGGGCAATGTTACTATCCTTTTACCACACTTGTGCTTCAAAGTAGCACCATGTTCTTCATATAGAGAGTCTCTTGAGTTATCAATTTCATATACTAGTGGGAACTTTCATTATAGAACTTGGCTTGTATATTCCAATGATGGGCTTCTTCAAATGCCCGAGGTCTTCATGAGCAAGCAAGTTGGATGCAAACCCACTTAGTTTCAGTTAGAGCTTTCATACACTTATAGCTCTAGTGCATTCGTTGCATGGCAATCCCTACTCACTCACATTGATATCTATTGATGGGCATCTCCATAGCCCGTTGATATGCCTAGTTGATGTGAAACTATCTTCTCATTTTTGTCTTCTCCACCATCATATTCTATTCCACCTATAGTGCTATGTCCATGGCTCACGCTCATGTATTGCGTGAAAGTTGAAAATGTTTGAGAACGTCAAAATATGAAACAATTGCTTGGTTTGTCATCTGGGTTGTGCATGATGTGAATATTTTGTGTGGTGAAGATGGAGCATAGCCAGACTATATGATTTTGTAGGGATAACTTTCTTTGGCCATGTCATTTTGAAAAGACATGATTGCTTTATTAGTGGGCTTGAAGTATTATTGTTTTTATGTCAAATGATAGACTATTGCTTTGAATCACTCGTGTCTTAATATTCATGCCATGATTAGATATGTGATCAAGATTATGCTAGGTAGCATTCCACATCAAAAATTATCTTTTTTATCATTTACCTACTCAAGGACGAGCAGGAATTAAGCTTGGGGATGCTGATACATCTCCGTCGTATCTATAATTTTTTATTGTTCCATGCCAATATTATTCAACTTTCATATACTTTTGGCAACTTTTTATACTATTTTTGGGACTAACATATTGATCTAGTGGCCAGTGCCAGTTCCTGTTTGTTGCATGTTTTTTGTTTCGCAGAATATCCATATCAAACGGAGTCCAAACGGAATAAAAACTGACGAGATTTTTTTGGAATAGATATGATTTTTGGGAAGAAGAATCCACGCGAGACGATGCTTGAGGGGCCCACGAGGTCGGGGGGCGCGCCCTGGGGAGGCAGGCGCGCCCCTGACCCTCGTGACCACCCCATAAGGCGGTTGATTCCCTTCTTTCGCTGCAAGAAAGCTAATTTCCGTATAGAGATCGTGTCAAAATTTCAGCCCAATCGGAGTTACGGATCTCCGGGAATATAAGAAACGGTGAAAGGGAAGAATCTGAGAACGCGGAAACAGAGAGAGACAAAGAGACAAATCCAATCTCAGAGGGGCTCTCGCCCCTCCCGTGCCATGGAGGCCATGGACCAGAGGGTAAACCCTTCTCCCATCTAGGGAGGAGGTCAAGGAAGAATAAGAAGGAGGGGGCTCTCTCCCCCTCGCTTCCGGTGGCACCGGAGTGCCACCGAGGGCCATCATTGTCACCGCGATCTACACCAACACCTCCGCCATCTTCACCAACATCTTCATCACCTTCCCCCCTCTATCTACTTATACCGTTGGTCGATAGAACTTGAGGGAATATTTGTTCTACCTTTAGCTCCTCGTTGGGTTCAACACTCTTACTTATCGAAAATTGTTGCGATCCCCTATACTTGTGGGTTATCAGTACCTCAGACTGGGTGAAGCCGAAAGCTAGCGTTCTTAAGGGAATATTCGGTCGGTGAACAAAAGATAATTTTTATTTATTATCCATATCTGCCCCCAGATGTTTTTCCTGCGTTTCCTATCGTAGTCCGGACATGCACTTTAGGGCATGCTTACCCAGGGAAAGGAACCCTTAACGGAACTATTCTCCCCGGAAGATGTTTCTTACTACCCATGTAATATAATATAACTAGTTGGGCACTTGTCTGTTCAAGCACTAATGACCCCTACGCCTGGTCTCCACGCATACCCCGGTTCTTATATAACTGAGCGGGTATTCGGATACACTCCGGACTATCGGGTCCCGAGGTTGAAGCGAAAAGGTCCGCCAAGACAAATGATCTACAATCCGGCTAGAAGGCATTATAGATGTCACTTTAATTACATAGTCATGCAGACTGACTAAATTCCTCTTCTATGCCATCTAACAGGCAGTCTAGCTTACAATCCTGTTGGGAATACTTTGCGGCTAATTCTACTTGCCCATAAACTAAACTAACAGGGATCTCTTTTCCGTCGGGCCCCACAGGTCCGACCTCGGCCATGTGATTTGGGTCTGCCTTGGTATACCGCGTCTTCACCATGGCCCAGGCTTCTCTGGCACCCTGTCGGCAGGCCAATATCTTCCATAATCGGAAGCGCCGTCGTGCTCCCTTGAGCTTCTCTGTAAGCTCTGCAACGCCCTCTAGTAGGGAGATGGATGGCCACAAGGCCTGGGCAACACCTTGCATCACCTGCCGAACTTGTTCGTGCAGATGTGAGAGCTCGGATAGAAGATCACCCGCAGACCCGGGCATTTCCTCCGCGGGACGACCCGTCAGCATACCTACAGATATAACGTTGTTAGTCGGCTTCTTCGCCGAACTCCTTTAAAAGGATTCGTTCAAGCACTTACTGAAAATGCCGCGCTGAAGCCGCTTATTCTCCTTCTCGGAGTCTACAAGCTGGGCTCGAACGTCTTTTAGTTCCACGCTTAGCTTGATATTGGCGTCTTGGAGATTGTTTTTCTCCCACCTAACCTCAGTCAGCACGCGTTTGCCAGCCTCTAGCTGTCGCATAACATGCTGGTCCTCCAGATTTTCTCCGGATTCATCTGCAACATCTATTGTTAGATATGCAGCCACGCCGCACACTATATGGTCACCATCATTCTTTAAAGTAAATGTTACCAGCGGGTGACTTTTTCGGTTCCTGCAAAGCGGCAACAATGGCCCACAATTGGGTCTTGCATTCCTCTAGCTCCTGTGACAGCCTAGTATTCTTCTCTATAAGAACTTGTACAATAAATATGACCCTTAAATCAGTTCTGCTAACTGATAACCCACAAGTATAGGGGATCAATTGTAGCCTCTTTCGGTAAGTAAGAGTGTCGAACCCAACGAGGAGCTAAAGGTAGAACAAATATTCTCTCAAGTTCTATTGACCACCGATACAACTCTATGCACGCTTGACGTTCGCTTTACCTAGAACAAGTATGAAACTAGAAGTACTTTGTAGGTGTTTTTGGGAAAGCTTGAAGAAAGTAAAGAACACGAAAATAAAAGCTAGGGGCTGTTTAGATAAAGACACAACTAAATTAGTTTTAGTAGAGAGCTTTTGTCAACAAGAAAGTTATTTGTCCCTAGGCAATCGATAACTAGACCGGTAATCATTATTGCAATTTTATTTGAGGGAGAGGCATAAGCTAACATACTTTCTCTATTTGGATCATATGCACTTATGATTGGAACTCTAGCAAGCATCCGCAACTACTAAAATTCATTAAGGTAAAACCCAACCATAGCACTAAAGTATCAAGTCCCCTTTATCCCATACGCAAACAACCTACTTACTCGGGTCTGTGCTTCTGTCACTCACGCCACCCACCATAAGAAAATCCTAAGCATATTGCAAACCCTACAGCGGGAATCCCTCACGCTTGCGTGACACGGAGAGCACCATAGGAAAACACTAATAATAAAACATACAACTCAAACCAATCACGATCGTCAAATAGCCATTAGGACAAAACAGATCTACTCCAACATCATAGGATAGCCATACATCATTGGGAAATAATATATAGCGTTGAGCACCATGTTTAAGAAGAGATTACAGTGGGTAAGAGAGAGGTTACACCGCTGCATAGAGGGGGGAAGAGTTGGTGATGATGGCGGTGAAGTTGTTGGTGAAGATGGGCGGTGATGGTGATGGCCCCGGCAGCGCTCCGGCGCCACCGGAAGCAAGGGGGAGAGGGCCCCCTTCTTCTTCTTCTTTCTTGACCTCCTCCCTAGATGGGAGAAGGGTTTCCCCTCTGGTCCTTGGCTCCCATGGCGTGGGAGGGGCGAGAGCCCCTCCGAGATTGGATCTATCCCTCTGTTTCACTCTGGTTCTGCGTTCTCTCCTCGCTCTGTTTCACCGTTGCGTGTATATATGGAGATCGGTAACTCCGATTGGCCTGAAACTTTCACCGTGATTTTTTTCTGATTATTAGCTTTCTTGTGGCAAAAGAAGAGCGTCAACCGCCTTAAGGTGGGCTCATGAGGGTAGGGGGCACGCCTTAAGGGGGGCGCACCCCCTGCCTTGTGACCACCTCGGGCACTGGTTCGTGTTGATTTTCCTTCCGAATTTTCCATATTTTCCAAAAATAAGCTCCGTCCGTTTTTATCCCGTTTGGACTCCGTTTCATATGGCTATTCTGTGTTTGTTCATGCTTATATCATGATAAATGTTTATTATTCATGCTAGCATTGTATCAACCGGAAACGTAATACTTGTGTGAATACATAGACAAACAAAGTGTCACTAGTATGCCTCTACTTGACTAGCTCGTTAATCAAAGATGGTTATGTTTCCTAACCATAGGCATGAGTTGTCATTTGATTAACGGGATCACATCATTAGGAGAATGATGTGATTGACATGACCCATTCCATCAGCTTAGCACCCGATCATTTAGTATGTTGCTATTGCTTTCTTCATGACTTATACATGTTCCTATGACTATGAGATTATGCAACTCCCGTTTACCGGAGGAACACTTTGTGTGCTACCAAACGTCACAACGTAACTGGGTGATTATAAAGGTGCTCTACAGGTGTCTCCAAATGTACATGTTGGGTTGGCGTATTTCGAGATTAGGATTTGTCACACCGATTGTCGGAGAGGTATCTCTAGGCCCTCTCGGTAATGCACATCACTTAAGCCTTGCAAGCAATGCAACTAATAAGTTAGTTGCAAGATGATGTATTAGAGAACGAGTAAAGAGACTTGCCGGTAACGAGATTGAACTAGGTATTGAGATACCGACGATCGAATCTCGGGCAAGTAACATACCGATGACAAAGGGAACAAACGTATGTTGTTATGCGGTCTGACCGATAAAGATCTTCGTAGAATATGTAGGAGCCAATATGAGCATCCAGGTTCCGCTATTGGTTATTGACCGGAGACGTGTCTCGGTCATGTCTACATTGTTCTCGAACCCGTAGGGTCCGCACGCTTAACGTTACGATGATAGTTTCATTATGAGTTTATATATTTTGATGTATCGAAGATTGTTCGGAGTCCTGGATGTGATCATGGACTTGATGAGGAGTCTTGAAATGGTCGAGACATAAAGATCGATATATTGGACGACTATATTTGGACACCGGAAAGGTTCCGGGTGAGATTGGGACAATACCGGATCACCGGGAGGTTATCGGAACCCCCCGGGAGGTATATGGGCCTTATTGGGCCTTAGTGGAAAGGAGGGGAAAGGAGCAAGGGAGGGCCCCCCCCAAGCCCAATCCGAATTGGGAAGGGGACTGACCCCCCCCCCTTTCCTTCCTCCCTCCTTCCTCTTCCTTCCCTCTCCTACTCCTAATAGGAAAAAGGGGAGTCCTACTCCCTGTGGGAGTTGGACTCCCCCCTAGGGCGCGCCACCCTCCTTGGCCGGCCCCCTCCTCCACTCCTTTATATATGGGGGCAGGGGGCACCCCAGAGACACAACAGTTGATCATTGATCATATTTTGTAACCGAGTTATCGGCAACTGGCAGGAGCCATATGGTTGTCGCTTTATTGTATGCAATGCAATCACGCTGTAATGCTTTACTTTATCACTAAGCGGTAGTGATAGTCGTGGAAGCATAAGATTGGCGAGACGAAAACGATGCTACGATGGAGATCAAGGTGTCGCGCCGGTGACGATGGTGATCATGACGATGCTTCGGAGATGGAGATCACAAGCACAAGATGATGATGGCCATATCATATCACTTATATTGATTGCATGTGATGTTTATCTTTTATGCATCTTATCTTGCTTTGATTGACGGTAGCATTATAAGATGATCTCTCACGAAATTTCAAGATAAACTTGTTCTCCCTGAGTATGCACCGTTGCCAAAGTTCGTCGTGCCCAGACACCATGTGATGATCGGGTGTGATAAGCTCTACGTCCATCTACAACGGGTGCAAGCCAGTTTTGTACATGCAGAATACTCGGGTTAAACTTGACGAGCCTAGCATATGCAGATATGGCCTCGGAACACTGAGACCGAAAGGTCGAGCGTGAATCATATAGTAGATATGATCAACATATTGATGTTCACCATTGAAAGCTACTCCATTTCACGTGATGATCGGTTATGGTTTAGTTGATTTGGATCACGTGATCACTTAGAAGATTAGAGGGATGTCTTTCTAAGTGGGAGTTCTTAAGTAATATGATTAATTGAACTTAAATTTATCATGAACTTAGTACCTGATAGTATCTTGCTTGTTTATGTTTGATTGTAGATAGATGGCCCGTGCTGTTGTTCCGTTGAATTTTAATGTGTTCCTTGAGAAAGCGAAGTTGAAAGATGATGGTAGCAATTATACGGACTGGGTCCGTAACTTGAGGATAATCCTCATTGCTGCACAGAAGAATTACATCCTGGAAGCACCGCTGGGTGCCAGACCTGCTGCTGGAGCAACACCAGATGCTATGAACGTCTGGCAGAGCAAAGCTGATGACTACTCGATAGTTCAGTGTGCCATGCTTTACGGCTTAGAATCGGGACTTCAACGACGTTTTGAACGTCATGCAGCATATGAGATGTTCCAGGAGTTGAAGCTAATATTTCAAGCAAATGCCCGGATTGAGAGATATGAAGTCTCCAATAAGTTCTATAGCTCCAAGATGGAGAAGAACAGTTCTGTCAGTGAGCATATACTCAAAATGTCTGGGTATAATAATCACTTAATTCAACTGGGAGCTAATCTTCCGGATGATTGCGTCATTGACAGAATTCTCCAATCACTTCCACCTAGCTACAAGAGCTTCGTGATGAACTATAATATGCAAGGATGAATAAGACAATTCCCGAGCTCTTCGCAATGCTAAAGGTTGCGGAGGTAGAAATCAAGAAGGAGCATCAAGTGTTGATGGTCAACAAGACCGCCAGTTTCAAGAAAAAGGGCAAAGGGAAGAAGAAGGGGAACTTCAAAAAGAACAGCAAGCAAGTTGCTGCTCAGGAGAAGAAACCCAAGTCTAGACCTAAGCCTAAAACTGAGTGCTTCTACTGCAAGCAGACTGGTCATTGGAAGCGGAACTGCCCCAAGTATTTGGCGGATAAGAAGAATGGCAAGGTGAACAAAGGTATATGTGATATACATGTTATTGATGTGTACCTTACTAGAGCTCGCAGTAGCACCTGGGTATTTGATACTAGTTATGTTGCTAATATTTGCAACTCAAAACAGGGACTAGGATTAAGCGAACACTGGCAAAGGACGAGGTGACGATGCGCGTGGGAAATGGTTCCAAAGTCGATGTGATCGCGGTCGGCACGCTACCTCTACATCTACCATCGGGATTAGTATTAGACCTAAATAAATGTTATTTGGTGCCAGCGTTGAGCATGAACATTATATCTGGATCTTGTTTAATGCGAGACGGTTATTCATTTAAATCAGAGAATAATGGTTGTTCTATTTATATGAGTAATATCTTTTATGGTCATGCACCCTTGAAGAGTGGTCTATTTTTGATGAATCTCGATAGTAGTGATACACATATTCATAATGTTGAAGCCAAAAGATGCAGAGTTGATAATGATAGTGCAACTTATTTGTGGCACTGCCGTTTAGGTCATATCGGTGTAAAACGCATGAAGAAACTCCATACTGATGGACTTTTGGAACCACTTGATTATGAATCACTTGGTACTTGCGAACCGTGCCTCTTGGGCAAGATGACTAAAACACCATTCTCCGGTACTATGGAGAGAGCAACAGATTTGTTGGAAATCATACATATAGATGTATGTGGTCCAATGAATGTTGAAGCTCGTGGCGGATATCGTTATTTTCTCACCTTCACAGATGATTTAAGCAGATATGGGTATATCTACTTAATGAAACATAAGTCTGAAACATTTGAAAAGTTCAAAGAATTTCAGAGTGAAGTTGAAAATCATCATAACAAGAAAATAAAGTTTCTACGATCTGATCGTGGAGGAGAATATTTGAGTTATGAGTTTGGATTACATTTGAAACAATACGGAATAGTTTCGCAACTCACGCCACCCGGAACACCACAGCGTAATGGTGTGTTCGAACGTCGTAATCATACTTTACTTGATATGGTGCGATCTATGATGTCTCTTACAGATTTACCGCTATCGTTTTGGGGTTATGCTTTAGAGACAGCCGCATTCACGTTAAATAGGGCACCATCAAAATCCGTTGAGACAACGCCTTATGAACTATGGTTCGGCAAGAAACCAAAGTTGTCGTTTCTGAAAGTTTGGGGCTGCGATGCTTATGTGAAAAAGCTTCAACCTGATAAGCTCGAACCCAAATCGGAGAAATGTGTCTTCATAGGATACTCGAAGGAGACTGTTGGGTACACCTTCTATCACAGATCCGAAGGCAAGACATTTGTTGCTAAGAATGGATCCTTTCTAGAGAAGGAGTTTCTCTCGAAAGAAGTGAGTAGGAGGAAAGTAGAACTTGATGAGTTAACTGTACCTCCTCCCTTATTGGAAAGTAGCACATCACAAAAACCGGTTTCTGTGACACCTACACCAATTAGTGAGGAAGCTAATGATGATGATCATGAAACTTTAGAACAAGTTACTACTGAACCTCGTAGATCAACCAGAGTAAGATCCGCACCAGAGTGGTACAGTAATCCTGTTCTGGAAGTCATGCTACTAGATCATGATGAACCTACGAACTATGAATAAGCGATGGTGAGCCCAGATTCCGCAAAATGGCTTGAAGCCATGAAATCTGATATGGGATCCATGTATGAGAACAAAGTGTGGACTTTGGTTGACTTGCCCAATGATCAGCAAGCAATTGAGATTAAATGGATCTTTAAGAAGAAGACTGACGCTGACGGTAATGTTACTGTCTACAAAGCTCGACTTGTCACAAAAGGTTTTCGACAAGTTCAAGGGATTGACTACGATGAGACCTTCTCACCCGTAGCGATGCTTAAGTCTGTCCAAATCATGTTAGCAATTGCCGCATTTTATGATTATGAAATTTGGCAGATGGATGTCAAAACTGCATTCCTGAATGGATTTCTGGAAGAAGAGTTGTATATGATGCAGCCGGAAGGTTTTGTCGATCCAAAGGGAGCTAACAAAGTGTGCAAGCTCCAGCGATCCATTTATGGACTGTTCTGGATAGCATAAAGGGATACTTGAATAAAAGTTTTTCAATGAAAGACCTCAGTGAAGCTGCTTACATATTGGGCATTAAGATCTATAGAGATAGATCAAGACGCTTAATTGGACTTTCACAAAGCACATACCTTGACAAAGTTTTTGAAAAGGTTCAAAATGGATCAAGCAAAGAAAGGATTCTTGCCTGTGTTACAAGGTGTGAAGTTGAGTAAGACTCAATGCCCGACCACTTCAGAAGATAGAGAGAAAATGAAAGATGTTCCCTATGCTTCAGCCATAGGCTCTATCATGTATGCAATGATGTGTACCAGACCTGATGTGTGCCTTGCTATAAGTCTAGCAGGGAGGTACCAAAGTAATCCAGGAGTGGATCACTGGACAGCGGTCAAGAACATCCTGAAATACCTGAAAAGGACTAAGGATATGTTTCTCGTATATGGAGGTGACAAAGAGCTCATCGTAAATGGTTACGTTGATGCAAGCTTTGACACTGATCCGGACGATTCTAAATCGCAAACCGGATACGTGTTTACATTAAACGGTGGAGCTGTCAGTTGGTGCAGTTCTAAACAAAGCGTTGTGGCGGGATCTATGTGTGAAGCGGAATACGTAGCTGCTTCGGAAGCAGCAAATGAAGGAGTCTGGATGAAGGAGTTCATATCCGATCTAGGTGTCATACCTAGTGCATCGGGTCCAATGAAAATCTTTTGTGACAATACTGGTGCAATTGCCTTGGCAAAGGAATCCAGATTTCACAAGAGAACCAAGCACATCAAGAGACGCTTCAATTCCATCCGGGATCTAGTCCAGGTGGGAGACATAGAGATTTGTAAGATACATACGGATCTGAATGTAGCAGACCCGTTGACTAAGCCTCTTCCACGAGCAAAACATGATCAGCACCAAGGCTCCATGGGTGTTAGAATCATTACTGTGTAATCTAGATTATTGACTCTAGTGCAAGTGGGAGACTGAAGGAAATATGCCCTAGAGGCAATAATAAAGTTATTATTTATTTCCTTATATCATGATAAATGTTTATTATTCATGCTAGAATTGTATTAACCGGAAACGTAATACTTGTGTGAATACATAGACAAACAAAGTGTCACTAGTATGCCTCTACTTGACTAGCTTGTTAATCAAAGATGGTTATGTTTCCTAACCATAGACATGAGTTGTCATTTGATTAACGGGATCACATCATTAGGAGAATGATGTGATTTACATGACCCATTCCATTAGCTTAGCACCCGATCGTTTAGTATGTTGCTATTGCTTTCTTCATGACTTATACATGTTCCTATGACTATGAGATTATGCAACTCCCGTTTACCGGAGGAACACTTTGTGTGCTACCAAACGTCACAACGTAATTGGGTGATTATAAAGGTGCTCTACAGGTGTCTCCAAAGGTACATGTTGGGTTGGCGTATTTCGAGATTAGGATTTTTCACACCGATTGTCGGAGAGGTATCTCTGGGCCCTCTCGGTAATGCACATCACTTAAGCCTTGCAAGAAATGCAACTAATAAGTTAGTTGCAAGATGATGTATTATAGAACGAGTAAAGAGACTTGCCGGTAACGAGATTGAACTAGGTATTGAGATACCGACGATCGAATCTCGGGCAAGTAACATACCGATGACAAAGGGAACAAACGTATGTTGTTATGCGGTCTGACCGATAAAGATCTTCGTAGAATATGTAGGAGCCAATATGAGCATCCAGGTTCCGCTATTGGTTATTGACCAGAGACGTGTCTCGGTCATGTCTACATTATTCTCGAACCCGTAGGGTCCGCACGCTTAACGTTATGATGACAGTTTCATTATGAGTTTATATATTTTGATGTACCTAAGGTTGTTCGGAGTCCTAGATGTGATCATGGACTTGACGAGGAGTCTTGAAATGGTCGAGACATAAAGATTGATATATTGGACGACTATATTTGGACACCGGAAAGGTTCCGGGTGAGATTGGGACAATACCGGATCACCAGGAGGTTATCGGAACCCCCCGGGAGGTATATGGGCCTTATTGGGCCTTAGTGGAAAGGAGGGGAAAGGAGCAACGGAGGGGGCGCCGCCCCCCCAAGCCCAATCCGAATTGGGAAGGGGACCGGCCCCCCTTTCCTTCCTCCCTCCTTCCTCTTCCTTCCCTCTCCTACTCCTAATAGGAAAAAGGGGAGTCCTACTCCCTGTGGGAGTTGGACTCCCCCCTAGGGCGCGCCACCCTCCTTGGCCGGCCCCCTCCTCCACTCCTTTATATACGGGGGCAGGGGGGCACCCTAGAGACACAACAGTTGATCATTGATCATATTTTGTAACCGAGTTATCGGCAACTGGCAGGAGCCATATGGTTGTCGCTTTATTGTATGCAATGCAATCACGCTGTAATGCTTTACTTTATCACTAAGCGGTAGTGATAGTCGTGGAAACATAAGATTGGCATAAGATTCGGTGCTTGATCGGTCGAGCCGTGAAGACGTACGACTACATCAACCGCGTTGTGCTAACGCTTCCGCTTCCGGTCTACGAGGGTACATAGACAACACTCTCCCCTCTTGTTGCTATGCATCACCATGATCTTGCGTGTGCGTAGGAATTTTTTTGAAATTACTACGTTCCCCAACACATGGTTCATAAAAATAATAAAAACCTAAATGCAAAAGACGCTCCAAGACTTGCACATATCGCATGAACAAAACGAATCCGAAAACATACCGATACTTGTTGAAGAAAGAGGGGATGCCTCCCCAGCATCCCCAAGCTTAGACGCTTGAGTCTCCTTGAATATTTACTTGGGGTGCCTCGGGCATCCCCAAGCTTGAGCTCTTGCCTCTCTTCCTTCTTCTCACATCGAAACCTTCTCGATCATCGAACACTTCATCCACACAAAACTTCAACAGAAAACTCGGTAAGATCCGTTAGTATAATAAAGCAAATCACTACTCTAAGTACTGTTGCAAACCAATTAATATTTTGTTTTTGCATTGTGTCTACTGTAATATAACTTTTTCATGGCTTAATCCACTGATATAAATTGATAGGTTCATCAAAACAAGCAAACTATGCATCAAAAACAGAATTTGTATAAAACAGAACAGTCTGTAGCAATCTGAACATTCACCATACTTCTGGTTCTTTAAAAATTCTGCCAAAATTAGAAAAAATAAACAATTTGTACAGAAAGACACAGCAAAAAGAATCAGAACCATTTGACGTTCCAGCAAAAAATGTAAAATCGCGCACTACAGCCAAAGTTTCTGTCCTGCACCGTACAAACCATCAAGCAAATGTAAACATCCTAAAGGCAAACCTTGGCACATTATTTTTATAATACAATGGAATTGTACAAGGGGATAGTTATTTTTGTTGAAAAGTTTCTGTAATCAAGATTCACAAAGTTTCCGTGAGCATGAACAAAGTTCAAGGCTAGCTCCCACTTCAACAATGCTTGTCTCTCTCACTTTCACTTTCCTTTTTGAAAAGGTTTTAGGTTCTCCTCTTTATTTTTGTTGTTTTAAAACTATATTAAAGCACTCAACATAAATAAATGACTCTCTAAAACTTCCGGGTTGTCTCCCTGGCAGCGCTTTCTTTAAGCCATTAAGCTAGGCATATAGTGCTCAAGTAGTGAATCCACCCGGATCCCAAGGTATATCAAAGCCAATTTTAATTAACAATGATTTGTAATTTAGTAGTGAGCACAAAGCAATATATATCATGTAATGAAAAAGTCTAACTCTCTTCCTATGCATCGGCATGTAATAAAAGAACAATTCATGCACACATAGTAAAGGCCAATGCATAGTATAAACATTATCTTGCAATTTTATCATGTGGGAAACATAGAGAGGTGGAGATATAGTTCCTCTCTCATAATAATTGCAAGTAGGAGCAGCAAGCACATGCATATTATATCTATCAAAATCATCATGTGTAACGGTAAAAGGCAACCCATCAATATAATCCTTAATAAGTGCAAACTTCTCCGATATAGTGTAGTCAGGAGAATTCCAAAAGATAATAGGACTATCATGTGTGGGTGCAATAGCAACAATTTCATGTTTAACATAAGGAACTATAGCAAGTTCATCAACATAAGCATAATTCATATTGGCATCTTGGCCACAAGCATAGCAAGCATCATCAAAAAGGGACATTTCAAAAGAATCAACGGGATCATAACAGTCATCATAGCAATCATCCTTCGGTAAGCACGAAGGGAATTTAAACAATGTATGAGTTGAAGAGTTACTCTCATTAGAAGGAGGGCATGGGTAGCTAATCTGCTCTTCCTCCTTTTGTTCTTCGCTCTCCTCATCATCTTTTTCATCCAATGAGCTCACAGTTTCATCAATTTCTTCTTCCATAGACTCCTGCAAAATATTAGTTTCTTCTTGGGCAGCGGAGTACTCCTCAATATATTGTTTAACATAGGCATTAGAAGCATAATTCTCATAACAATATTCAAGTATGGCAAAATTTTCAGATTTGTAAAGAGTAGCATTATACTTCTCAATCAAAGAAGCAATTCCAAAAGCACCCTTAAAAGCAAAAAATTCTTCAATTTGTTGAACATCATAGTAACTATAAGCACCTTTAGCATACGAAGATACGATTCCATTATCACTAAACTCACATTGGTAGGGAAGGTATTTCTTAGGGTTTTCAGAACAACAAGTAAAATCATAATAATAGCATAAATTCCAAGCATGGCATTGCATAGTATTAATTTGATGCTGTAAAAGTTTCCCTTTTTGAGATATACGGTGTCGCACATAACAAGCATGCTCATCTAAATATTTGCCCTCAACTAAGCTAGTTGGGGTTTCAGCACGAGCACATAGGGATCGAAGATGATCCAAGTAATAAGCTTCAGCAGTGTGATAGATTTTGATTGGTTCTTCAACCATTGGTTCAGTAGGTACAACTAATTTTTTTTGGTATTGTGCGATTTCCTACCCATAACTAAAGATAGGAAACAACTAAGAACAACAAATAAAAATTACTTAGTGATAAAGCAAACAAGCACACACAAGAATATTCACCCCACGCTATTGCTCCCCGGCAACGGCGCCAGAAAAAGGTCTTAATAACCCACAAGTATAGGGGATCAATTGTAGCCTCTTTCAATAAGTAAGAGTGTCGAACCCAACGAGGAGCTAAAGGTAGAACAAATATTCCCTCAAGTTCTATCGACCACCGATACAACTCTACGCACGCTTGACGTTCGCTTTACCTAGAACAAGTATGAAACTAGAAGTACTTTGTAGGTGTTTTTGGGTAAGCTCGCAAGAAAGTAAAGAACACAAAAATAAAAGCTAGGGGCTGTTTAGATAAAGACACAACTAAATTAGTTTTAGTAGAGAGCTTTTGTCAACAAGAAAGTTATTTGTCCCTAGGCAATCGATAACTAGACCGGTAATCATTATTGCAATTTTATTTGAGGGAGAGGCATAAGCTAACATACTTTCTCTACTTGGATCATATGCACTTATGATTGGAACTCTAGCAAGCATCCGCAACTACTAACGGTTCATTAAGGTAAAACCCAACCATAGCATTAAAGTATCAAGTCCCCTTTATCACATACGCAAACAACCTACTTACTCGGGTCTGTGCTTCTGTCACTCACGCCACCCACCATAAGCAAATCCTAAGCATATTGCAAACCCTACAACGGGAATCCCTCATGCTTGCGCGACATGGAGAGCACCATAGGACAACACCAATAATAAAACATACAACTCAAACCAATCACGATCCTCAAATAGCCATTAGGACAAAACAGATCTACTCAAACATCATAGGATAGCCATACATCATTGGGACATAATATATAGCGTTGAGCACCATGTTTAAGTAGAGATTACAGTGGGTAAGAGAGAGGTTACACCGCTGCATAGAGGGGGGGAAAGTTGGTGATGATGGCGGTGAAGTTGTTGGTGAAGATGGCGGTGATGGTGATGGCCCCGGCAGCGCTCCGGCGCCACCGGAAGCAAGGGGGAGAGGGCCCCCTTCTTCTTCTTCTTTCTTGACCTCCTCCCTAGATGGGAGAAGGGATTCCCCTCTGGTCCTTGGCTCCCATGGTGTGGGAGGGGCAAGAGCCCCTCCGAGATTGGATCTATCTCTCTGTTTCTCTCTGGTTCTGCGTTCTCTCCTCGCTCTGTTTCACCGTTTCGTGTATATATGGAGATCCGTAACTCCGATTGGCCTGAAACCTTCGCCGTGATTTTTTTCCGAATATTAGCTTTCTTGCGGCAAAAGAAGAGCATCAACTGCCTTAGGTGGGCTCACGAGGGTAGGGGGCGCGCCCTAAGGGGGGCGCCCCCTACCTCGTGACCACCTCGGGCACTGGTTCGCGTTGATTTTCCTTCTGAATTTTCCATATTTTCCAAAAATAAGCTCCGTCTGTTTTTATCCCGTTTGGACTCCGTTTGATATGGATATTCTGCGAAACCAAAAACATGCAACAGACAGGAACTGGCACTGGGCACTGGATCAATATGTTAGTCCCAAAAATAATATAAAAAGTTGCCAAAAAGTATATGAAAGCTGAATAATATTGGCATGGAACAATAAAAAATTATAGATATGACGGAGACGTATCACTAACTGTTTCAAGTCTCAGGGGCTACAGATACATATAAATCGTCAGATTTACTTACCCGTACATCCTTTACATACTGATCCATGGCTCTGGCTAGACCATCTTGAGCAGCTCGGAGATACGCCTCTCCAGAATTGAAGGCATCAAATGCCTCTGGTGAGAAACAAGCGTCACGGAGTACGGCCCGGCGGCGCCTATGATTCATGGCGCTTTCCACTTCTGAGTTTGTAGCGGATAATCTATCTGCATCCTCTATAGGGGGATTATCCGCCGCCCGCCCCATATCGGCTTCCGCCTCTATGTCCGGTCCTGGCGCTCGGCTGATGTAAGCGTGATTAGTAACATCGCCGGACATATTCCGGCGAGCATTTTTTCTGTTAAAGAAACACGGGCGTCATTATATTTCGAGAAAGACGACAACCACGGAGCGGGGTTTGTCATACCTTTGCGCCGGCGTCTCCGTCCTGACCGCCTTCCTTTTTGGCCTACCCGGCCTCGGTGCCTCTTGTTGGCGCGTTGCTGCGGGTTCAGCAGGGCGTCCCGAATGCCTTCCCTGTAAAAATGCCATGTGTATATAGTGGGTGAAGTGTCTAAAAGGGGATCCTAGTTTTGGGGTTGGGATTTTTGGTTTTTCTTACGTGCGATGCAGGGAGCAGTCCGGGATAGTCGGTCGTAATGGCCACCATGGCATCATCGCAGCTTAACTGATAGAACTGCCAGTCTATCAGCTCCACGAATATAGCCGAATCTTCTTCAAGTCCAGAGTCGAGGGCCTGGTCAGGGTCCTCTGGTTGTGGAGAAGGGCTGCTGACCTCCTTTATGGCTTTTCACAGTTCCTGCCGCAAAGTGGCAAGGTGAATAATTACGACAAAGAATGCGGGAAAAATGGGAGTAGGGAGATATAACTTACCCAGCTTGGAGGATTGTACATGCAGAATCCATCCCGCGGCTTGATGAGGGTGAACTCCTCTTCCTCACCCTTGAACAATTCGGACAGAATTTTCGCTAAAGCGGCAGCATTGTCCGGACCCTTACGCCCGCAGCGGGTGGCATCATCCGCCCCGTTAAAACACCACAAGGGGTGCCCACGATATTGAAGTGGTTGCACTCCCCGCATTATGCAAATCGGCGTAACTTCGATTACTGTCAATCCTGATCGAGCCATCGCTTTAATCCGGTTCATCAGATAGAGGACTTCTCCATTGTCTTCCACCTGGGGGCTCCGTGGGCGCCAACTTCGGCGTTTCTTCAGAGGACCATTGTTGAACTCAGGAAGACCCCGCCGAACAGGGTCCGGAAGGGGAACGTCCTCCATATAAAACCATTCTGAAGGCCAGTCTTCGGATGACTTCTTCAGAGTACCGGACAGGTATCCGGTATCGGCGATGCGCCATATTTCGGCTCCATCCACTTGATAAAGTGACCCCCTCTATGTGCGAGGGACGAGGCAAAATAGCCTTTTCCACAGCTCGAAGTGAGCCTCGCAGCCCAGGAACAACTCGCAGAGAGCAACATAGCCGGCGATATGTAGGATGGAGGCGGGGGTGAAATTGTGTAATTGGAGGCCATAGAACTCCAGGAGCCCGCGGAGGAATGGATGAATTGGAAATCTGAGTACCCTTAATAAATAGGGAACAAGGCAGACCCGTTCCCCCATAGAGGGACAGGGAAAGCTCTCTGCTTGCTCCCCGCCATTGTAGGTGGCAAGACCGGCTCGAACGGGCACCATATACGCCGGAGGGAGGAATCCCTTAGTCTGCAGTTCAACTAATCGACTGTGTGGGACTGAACACCTCTCCCAATCACCGGGCTTAGGGCTTCGGGGGCGGCAGGAGGAGCTGCGGAGGTCGGCCATGCTGGAATAGATCTTTCCGGAACGCGCTCTGATGGATTCTCGCTGGGGGAGGATGGTATGGATCGGATCTAAGGATCCCCATCCCTTTAATAGACAATTTATTTATCTGGCTAGGGGGGCGAATGTAAAAACACCCTGGCGCCTCATATTCATTCGACGCGTGGGAGAAAGCCCTTATGGGGCACATAAGCCAAGAGGTCCAAACATTTATGGGACCGAACACTACTTTACAAACGTTTGAAAGATGGAGAGGAACCCGCCTTGCAATGCCGAAGACAACACTGTGCGCCGGACTCATCGTCATTGAAGCCTAGTTCGGGGGCTACTGAGGGAGTCCTGGATTAGGGGGGTATCCGGACAGCCGGATTATATCCTTTGGCCGGACTATTGGACTATGAAGATACAAGATTGAAGACTTCGTCTCGTGTCCGGATGGGACTCTACTTGGCGTGGAAGGCAAGCTAGGCAATACGGATATGTATATCTCCTCCTTTGTAACCGACCTTGTGTAACCCTAGCCCCCTCCGGTGTCTATATAAACCGGAGGGTTTTAGTCCATAGAACAACATATAATCATACCATAGGCTAGCTTCTAGGGTTTAGCCTCTCCGATCTTGTGGTAGATCAACTCTTGTAATACTCATATCATCAAGAATAAATCAAGCAGGACGTAGCGTTTTACCTCCATCAAGAGGGCCCGAACCTGGGTAAAACATTGTGTCCCCTGCTTCCTGTTACCATCCGCCTTAGACGCACAGTTCGGGACCCCCTACCCGAGGTCCGCCGGTTTTGACACCGACAGAGGGCACCTGTGGATATGGTTAGCCATGGAAATTGACAGTTATGGTGGAAAAAGGAATACACTTTATTTTCTGTTTGGGAACGGCCTATGATATATCTATGCATGGAAAGTATTGGGAACTCTAAGTCGTTTTTGTTGGTGGGATGGATACACCTCCCAAAATGTTATTATCTAATTTTTTTTCACTTTGAGCTCTGGCACCTCTACAAATCCCTACTTCCCTCTACGAAGGGCCTATTTTTTACTTTCTGCAATTTTTATTTTGAAATTTGAGTCTCCATCTTCTCTCATAAAAGCACCAAGTAGGAGGCAATATGATTATGCTCAAGTGTTGGGTGTAGTTAATATTTGAGTGTGTTTCATGAATGGATCAATGTTTGAGCATGATGGGCTAGGGATAACTTATTTTAGCATTGATATTTTGAAAGACATGGTTGCTTGTTGATATGCTTGAGTATCTAAATTATTATGTCAAAACCAGACTATTGCTTTTAATCTCATAAAAGTCCAAATGACCATGCTATAAAGAAAAGAATATGATATGACTTGATGAACAACACTCCACATCAAAAATTCTGTTTTTATCACTTACCTACTCGAGGACGAGTAGGACTTAAGCTTGGGGATGCTGATACATCTCCAACGTATCTATAATTTTTGATTGTTCCATGTTGTTTTATTATCAATCTTGGATGTTTTATAATCATTTTATAGTCATTTTTGGTACAAACCTATTGACATAGTGCCAAGTGCCACTTGTTGTTTTTTCCATGTTTTTTACATCGCAGAAAATCAATATCAAACGGAGTCCAAATGCCACGAAACTTTACGGAGATTTTTTATGGGCCAGAAGGAAGGCAATGGGCCCTGGTTGCACCTGGGGGTGCCTCAAGGGGGGCACAACCCACCACGGCGCGTACCCAAATATTCCCAAAACCCTAGGGGAGTCGACGAAATATTCATCCAGCCGCCACAGAGTCCAGAATCACCAGATCCAATCTAGACACCATCACGGAGGGGTTCACCACTTCCATTGGTGCCTCTCCAATGATGCGTGAGTAGTTCTTTGTAGACCTTCGGGTCCGTAGTTAGTAGCTAGATGGCTTCATCTCTCTCTCTTGACCCTCGATACAATGGTCTCTTGGAGATCCATATGATGTAACTTTTTTTGCGGTGTGTTTGTTGGGATCGATGAACTTTGAGTTTATGATCAGATCTATCTTTTTATATCCATGAAAGTATTTGAGTTTCTTTGATCTCTTTTATGCATGATCTCTTATAGCCTCGTATTTCTTCTCCGATATTTGGGTTTTGTCTGGCCAACTTGATCTAATTATCTTCCAATGGGAAGAGGTGCCCGGTAGTGGGTTCGATCTTACGGTGCTGGATCCCAGTGCCAGAAAGGCAACCGACACGTATGCATCATTGCTACTAAGGATAAAAAGATGAGATCTATATCTACCGCCATATAGATAAACGGATCTTGTCTACATCATGTCATTTCCATAGCCATTCCGAGATATATTGCCATGCAACTTTCCACCGTTCCGTTATTATGACACGCTTCATCATTGTCATATTGCTTTGCATGATCATGTAGTTGACATCATATTTGTGGCAAAGCCACCGTTCATAATTCTTTCATACATGTCACTCATGTATCATTGCACATCCCGGTACACCGCCGGAGGCATTCATATAGAGTCATATCTTGTTCTAAGTATCGACTTGTAATTCTTGAGTTGTACGTAAATAAAAGTGTGATGATCATCATTATTAGAGCATTGTCCCAGTGAGGAAAGGATGATGGAGATTATGATTCCCCCACAAGTCGGGATAAGACTCCGGATGAAAAAAAGAGGCCAAAGAAGCCCAAATAAAAAAATTGGCCATAAAAAAGAGATGGCCCAAACAAAAAAAATAAAAAAATGAGAGAAAAAGAGAGAAGGGGCAATGCTACTATCCTTTTACCACACTTGTGCTTCAAAGTAGCACCATGATCTTCATGATAGAGAGTCTCCTATGTTGTCACTTTCATATACTAGTGGGAATCTTTTATTATATAACTTGGCTTGTATATTCTAATGATGGGCTTCCTCAAATGCCCTAGGTCTTCGTGAGCAAGCGAGTTGGATGCACATCCACTAGTTTCTTTTATTGAGATTTCATACATTTATAGCTCTAGTGCATCCGTTGCATGGCAATCCCTACTCACTCACATTGATATCTATTGATGGGCATCTCCATAGCCCATTGATACGCCTAGTTGATGTGAGACTATCTTCTCCTTTTTGTCTTCTCCACAACCACCATTATATTCCACCTATAGTGCTATGTCCATGGCTCACGCTCATGTATTGGTGAAGATTGAAAAAGTTTGAGAACATCAAAAGTATGAAACAAATGCTTGGCTTGTCATCGGGGTTGTGCATGATTTAAATACTTTGTGTGGTGAAGATGGAGCATAGCCAGACTATATGATTTTGTAGGGATAACTTTCTTTAGCCATGTTATTTTGAGAAGACATGATTGCTTAGTTAGTATGCTTGAAGTATTATTATTTTTATGTCAATATTAAACTTTTGTCTTGAATCTTATGGATCTGAACATTCATGCCAAAATGGAGAGAATTTCATGGATAAATATGTTAGGTAGCATTCCACATCAAAAATTATGTTTTTATCATTTACCTACTCGAGGATGAGCAGGAATTAAGCTTGGGGATGCTGATACGTCTCCAACGTATCTATAATTTTTTATTGTTCCATGCTATTATATTATCAACCTTGGATGTTTTATATGCATTTATATGCTATTTTATATGATTTTTGGGACTAACCTATTAACCTAGAGCCCAGTGCCAATTTCTATTTTTTCCTTGTTTTAGAGTATCGCAGAAAAGGGAAATCAAACGGAGTCCAATTGACCTGAAACTTCACGGGACTTATTTTTGGACCAAAATAAGCCCACGGAGTATCGGAGTTGGACCAGGAGAGTCCCGGGCTGCCCACAAGGGTGGGGGGCACGCCCCCTGCCTCGTGGACAGCCCAGAGATCCACCGACGTACTTCTTCCTCCCATATATACCCATATACCCTAAAAACTTCGAGGAGCAGAATAGATCGGGAGTCCCGCCGCCAGAAGCTTCCGTAGCCACCAAAAACCAATCTAGACCCGTTCCGGCACCCTGCCGGAGGGGGAATCCTTCTCCGGTGGCCATCTTCATCATCCCGGTGCTCTCCATGATGAGGAGGGAGTAGTTCTCTCTCGGGGCTGAGGGTATGTACCAGTAGCTATGTGTTTGATCTCTCTCTCTCTCGTGTTCTTGATTTGGCACGATCTTGATGTATCACGAGCTTTGCTATTATAGTTGGATCTTATGTTTCTCCTCCCCCTCTTCTCTCTTGTAATGAATTGAGTTTTCCCCTTGAAGTAATCTTATCGGATTGAGTCTTTAAAGACTTGAGAACACTTGATGTATGTCTTGCCGTGGATATCTGTGGTGACAATGGGATACCACGTGCCACTTGATGTATGTTTTGGTGATCAACTTGCGGGTTCCATGACCTTGGGAATCTATGCATAGGGGTTGGCACATGTTTTCATCTTGACTCTCTGGTAGAAACTTTGGGGCACTCTTTGAGGTTCTATGTGTTGGTTGAATAGATGAATCTGAGATTGTGTGATGCATATCATATAATCATACCCACAGATACTTGAGGTGACATTGGAGTATCTAGGTGACATTAGGGTTTTGGTTGATTTGTGTCTTAAGGTGTTATTCTAGTACGAACTCTATGGTTGTTTGTGACACTTATAGGAATAGCCCAACAGATTGATTGGAAAGAATAACTTTGAGGTGGTTTCGTACCCTACCATAATCTCTTTGTTTGTTCTCCGCTATTAGTGACTTTGGAGTGACTCTTTGTTGCATGTTGAGGGATAGTTATGTGATCCAATTATGTTAGTATTGTTGAGAGAACTTGCACTAGTGAAAGTATGAACCCTAGGCCTTGTTTCAACGCATTGCAATACCGTTTACGCTCACTTTTATCATTAGTTACCTTGCTGTTTTTATATTTTCAGATTACAAAAACCTTTATCTACCCTCCATATACCACTTGTATCACCTTCTCTTCGCCGAACTAGTGCACCTATACAATTTACCATTGTATTGGGTGTGTTGGGGACACAAGAGACTCTTTGTTATTTTGTTGCAGGGTTGCTTGAGATAGACCATCTTCATCCTACGCCTCCTACAGATTGATAAACCTTAGGTCATCCACTTGAGGGAAATTTGCTACTATCCTACAAACCTCTGCACTTGGAGGCCCAACAACATCTACAAGAAGAAGGTTGTGTAGTAGACATCAAGCTCTTTTCTGGCGCCGTTGCCGGGGAGGTTAGTGCTTGAAGGTATATCTTTAGATCTTGCAATCAAATCTTTTTGTTTCTTGTTTTAGCACTAGTTTAGTTTATAAAAGAAAACTACAAAAAAATATGGAATTGATTTTGCCTCATACGCTTCATCTTTTTAATATCTTTCGTGAGTATGATGGAAAGGGAAATTGTGCCAAAGTGTTAGAAGAAGAATGCATTAAAATGTTTGGCACTAAATATTTGAATGATGAGCATGATTGCAATGTTGTTAGTATGAATTCCTTGAATATCCATGATGCTAATGATATGCAAAGCCACAAGCTTGGGGAAGCTATGTTTGATGAAGATGATATTTTTTGTCCCCCAAGTTTGGATGAGCAAATTTATTATGATGAAATCATGCCTCCTATTTATGATGATTATATTGATGAAAGTGGATTTGGAGAGGTCATGACTTTATTTTTTGATGAATGCACTATTTCGGAGAGGTTCCAATTGATTATGAGAACAAAGTTGCTATCTATGATGATTATTGTGATGACTTGTATGCTATAAAGAATAATGATATCCATGACACTTGTCATCATGATTTTAACTTTCAATTGTATTATGCCTCACATGATAATTATTTTGTTGAGTTTGCTCCCACTATTATTCATGAGAAGAATTTTTCTTATGTGGAGAGTAGTAAATTTTCTATGATTGTAGATCATGAAAAGAATGCTTTATGTGATAGTTATATTCTTGAATTCATTCATGATGCTACTGAAAATTATTATGAGGGGGGAATATATGCTTGTAGGAGTTGCAATAATATCAAGTTTCCTCTCTATGTGCTTAAAATCCGGAAGTTATGCTTGTTTTGCTTTCCTATGCAAGTTGATTCTTGTTCCCGCAAGTTGTTTGCTCACAAATTCCCTATGCATAGGAAGTGGGTTAGACTTAAATGTGCTAGTCATATTCTTCAAGATGCTCTCTTTATGTTACAATTCTTATCTTTTATGTGAGCATCGTTGAAATCATCATGCCTGGCTAGGGGAGTTAAACGATAGCGCTTGTTGGGAGGCAACCCAATTTTATTTTAGCTCCTTGATTTTTACTCCTGTTTAGTAATAAATAATTCATCTAGCCTCTGTTAGATGTGGTTTTATTCTTTTAATTAGTGTTTGTGCCAAGTAGAACCTTTGGGAAGACTTGGGGAAAATCTTTGCGATCTTACTGTAAAAAAACAGAAACTCTAGCGCTTACGAGAATTGCTGCCATGTTTTATTGGAGAGTGCTATTTAGTTAATTATTTTTGCAGATGATTAATAGATAAGTTCCTCACGTCCAACAATTTATTTTAGAATTTTATGAATTCCAGAAATATACGTTTGATCCAGATTACTACAGACTGTTCTGTTTTTGACAGATTCTGTTTTTTATTGTGTTGTTTGCTTATTTTGGTGAATCTATGAGTAGTATCGGAGGGTATGAACCATACATAAGTTGGAATACAGTAGATATTACACAAATATTAATTTATAATGAGTTCACAACAGTACCTAAGTGGTGATTTATTTTATTATACTAACGGAGCTTACGAGTTTTCTGTTAAGTTTTGTGTTGTGAAGTTTTCAAGTTTTGGGTAAAGATTCGATGGATTATGGAATAAGGAGTGGCAAGAGCCTAAGCTTGGGGATGTGCAAGGCACCCCAAGTTAATATTCAAGGACAACCAAGAGCCTAATCTTGGGGATGCCCCGGAAGGCATCCCCTCTTTCGTCTTCGTTCATCGGTAACTTTACTTGGAGCTATATTTTTATTCACCACATGATATGTGTTTTGCTTGGAGCGTCAATTTATTTTATTTTGTTTTTCTTGATGTTTGAATAAAGTATCAAGATATGAAATTCTTAAATATTAGAGAGTCTTCATATAGTTGCATAATTATTTGACTGCTCATTGATCTTCACTTATATCATTCGGAGTAGTTTGTCATTTGCTCTAGTGCTTCACTTATATCTTTTTAGAGCACGGTGGTGTTTTTATTTTATAGAAATAGATGAAATCTCATACTTCACTTATATTATTTTGAGAGTCTTTAGAACAGCATGTTAGTTTGCTTTGGTTATGAAACTAGTCCTAATATGATGGGCATCCAAGAGGGATATAATAAAAACTTTCATATAAAGTGCATTGAATACTAAGAGAAGTTTGACACTTGATAATTGTTTTGAGATATGGAAATGGTGATATTAGAGTCATGCTAGTTGAGTAATTGTGAATTTGAGAAATACTTGTGTTGAAGTTTGTGATTCCCGTAGCATGCACGTATGGTGAACCATTATGTAACAAAGTCGGAGCATGATTTATTTATTGATTGTCTTCCGTATGAGTGGTGGTCGGGGACGAGCGATGGTCTTTTCCTACCAATATATCCCCCTAGGAGCATGCGCATAGTACTTTGTTTCGATAACTAATAGATTTTGCAATAAGTATGTGAGTTCTTTATGACTAATGTTGAGTCCATGGATTATACGCACTCTCACCCTTCCACCATTGCTAGCCTCTCTAGTACCGCGCAACTTTCGCCGGTACCATAAACCCACCATATATCTTCCTCAAAACAACCACCATACCTACCTATTATGGCATTTCCATAGCCATTCCGAGATAAATTGCCATGCAACTTTCCACCGTTCCGTTATTATGACACGATTCATCATTGTCATATTGCTTTGCATGATCATGTAGTTGACATCGTATTTGTGGCAAAGCCACCGTTCATAATTCTTTCATACATGTCACTCATGTATCATTGCACATCCCCGTACACCGCCGGAGGCATTTATATAGAGTCATATCTTGTTCTAAGTATCGACTTGTAATTCTTGAGGTGTAAGTAAATAAAAGTGTGATGATCATCATTATTAGAGCATTGTCCCAGTGAGAAAGGATGATGGAGACTATGATTCCCCCACAAGTTCGGATGAGACTCCGGACGAAAAAAAAAGAGGCCAAAGAAGCCCAAATAAAAAAAGAGGCCATACAAAAAAAGAGAAGGCCCAAATAAAAAAATAAAAATAAAAAAAATGAGAGAAAAAGAGAGAAGGGGCAATGCTACTATCCTTTTACCACACTTGTGCTTCAAAGTAGCACCATGATCTTCATGATAGAGTCTCCTATGTTGTCACTTTCATATACTAGTGGGAATCTTTCATTATAGAACTTGGCTTGTATATTCCAATGATGGGCTTCCTCAAATGCCCTAGGTCTTCGTGAGCAAGCGAGTTGGATGCACATCCACTAGTTTCTTTTATTGAGATTTCATACATTTATAGCTCTAGTGCATCCGTTGCATGGCAATCCCTACTCACTCACATTGATATCTATTGATGGGCATCTCCATAGCCCATTGATACGCCTAGTTGATGTGAGACTATCTTCTCCTTTTTGTCTTCTCCACAACCACCATTATATTCCACCTATAGTGCTATGTCCATGGCTCACGCTCATGTATTGGTGAAGATTGAAAAAGTTTGAGAACATCAAAAGTATGAAACAATTGCTTGGCTTGTCATCGGGGTTGTGCATGATTTAAATACTTTGTGTGGTGAAGATGGAGCATAGCCAGACTATATGATTTTGTAGGGATAACTTTCTTTAGCCATGTTATTTTGAGAAGACACGATTGCTTAGTTAGTATGCTTGAAGTATTATTATTTTTATGTCAATATTAAACTTTTGTCTTGAATCTTATGGATCTGAACATTCATGCCAAAATGAAGAGAATTTCATGGATAAATATGTTAGGTAGCATTCCACATAAAAAATTATCTTTTTTATCATTTACCTACTCGAGGATGAGCAGGAATTAAATTTTGGGATGCTGATACGTCTCCAATGTATCTATAATTTTTGATTGTTCCATGCTATTATATTATCAACCGTGGATGTTTTATATGCATTTATATGCTATTTTATATGATTTTTGGGACTAACCTATTAACCTAGAGCCCAGTGCCAGTTTCTTCTTTTTCCTTGTTTTAGAGTATCGCAGAAAAGGAAAATCAAACGGAGTCCAATTGACCTGAAACTTCATGGAACTTATTTTTGGACCAGAAGAAGCCCACGGAGTATCGGAGTTGGACCAGGAGAGTCTCGAGCTGCCCACGAGGGTGGGGGGCACGCCCCCTGCCTCGTGGACAGCCCAGAGATCCACCGACGAACTTCTTCCTCCCATATATACCCGTATACCCTAAAAACTTCGGGGAGCAGAATAGATCGGGAGTTCCGCCGCCAGAAGCCTCCGTAGCCTCCAAAAACAAATCTAGACCCGTTCCGGCATCCTGCCGGAGGGGGAATCCCTCTCCGGTGGCCATCTTCATCATCCCGGTGCTCTCCATGACGAGGAGGGAGTAGTTCTCCCTCGGGGCTGAGAGTATGTACCAGTAGCTATGTGTTTGATCTCTCTCTCTCTCATGTTCTTGAGGTGGTACGATTTTGATGTATCCCGAGCTTTGCTATTATAGTTGGATCTTATGATGTTTCTCCCCCTCTACTCTCTTGTAATGGATTGAGTGTTCCCTTTGAAGTTATCTTATCGGATTGAGTCTTTAAGGATTTGAGAACACTTAATGTATGTCTTGCGTGGGATATCTTTGGTGACAATGGGGTATTCTATGATCCACTTGATGTATGTTTTGGTGATCAACTTGCGGGTTCCGTGACCTAGGGAATCTATGCATAGGGGTTGGCACACGTTTTCGTCTTGACTCTCCGGTAGAAACTTTGGGGCACTCTTTGAGGTTCTATGTGTTGGTTGAATAGATGAATCTGAGATTGTGTGATGCATATCGTATAATCATACCCATGGATACTGGAGGTTACATTGGAGTATCTAGGTGACATTAGGGTTTTGGTTGGTTTGTGTCTTAAGGTGTTATTCTAGTACGAACTCTAGGGCTGTTTGTGACACTTATAGGAATAGCCCAACGGATTGATTGGAAAGAATAAGTTTGAGGTGGTTTCATACCCTACCATAATCTCTTCGTTTGTTCTCCGCTATTAATGACTTTGTAGTGACTCTTTGTTGCATGTTGAGGGATAGTTATGTGATCCAATTATGTTATTATTGTTGAGAGAACTTGCACTAGTGAAAGTATGAACCCTAGGCCTTGTTTCAACGCATTGCAATACCGTTTACGCTCACTTTTATCATTAGTTACCTTGCTGTTTTTATATTTTCAGATTACAAAAACCTTTATCTACCATCCATATACCACTTGTATCACCATCTCTTCGCCGAACTAGTGCACCTATACAATTTACCATTGTATTGGGTGTGTTGGGGACACAAGAGACTCTTTGTTATTTGGTTGCAGGGTTGCTTGAGAGAGACCATCTTCATCCTACGCCTCCTACGGATTAATAAACCTTAGGTCATCCACTTGAGGGAAATTTGCTACTGTCCTACAAACCTCTGCACTTGGAGGCCCAACAACGTCTACAAGAAGAAGGTTGTGTAGTAGACATCACATCCCTCCCTCTCCAGGGAAATACCGACGTAGTTCTAGCCACCATCACGCCACCTCGTGGCCCTTCTTTCCTCTCTCTACTAAAGCCCACTAAGGCACATTAACTTCCCCGGGGGGTTTCGGTAACCTCCCGGTACTCCGAAAAAATGCCCGAACCTCTCGGAACCATTCCGATGTCCAAATGCAACCTACCAGTATATGAATCTTTACCTCTCGACCATTTCTAGACTCCTCGTCATGTCCTTGATCTCATCCGGGACTCTAAACAAACTTCGGTCATCAAATCACATAACTCATAATACAAATCGTCATCGAATGTTAAGCGTGCGGACCCTACGGGTTCGAGAACTATGTAGACATGACCGAGACACATCTCCGGTCAATAACCAATAGCGGAACCTGGATGCTCATATTGGCTCCTACATATTCTACGAAGATCTTTACCGGTCAAACCGCATAACAACATACATCATTCCCTTTGTCATCAGTATGTTACTTGCCCGAGATTCGATCGTCGGTATCATCATACCTAGTTCAATCTCGTTACCGGCAAGTCTCTTTACTCGTTCTGTAATGCATCATACCGTAACTAACTCATTAGTCACATTGCTTGCAAGGCTCATAGTGATGTGCATTACCGAGAGGGCCCAGAGATACCTCTCCCATACATGGGGTGACAAATACTAATCTCGATCTATGCCAACTCAACAAACACCATGTCAGACACCTTTTGAGCATCTTTATAATTACCCAGTTACATTGTGACATTTGATATCACAAGGTGTTCCTCCGGTATTCGGGAGTTGCATAATCTCATAGTCAAAGGAACATGTATAAGTCATGAAGAAAGCAATAGCAATAAAACTAAACGATCATTATGTTAAGCTAATGGATGGGTCTTGTCCATCACATCATTCTCTAATGACGTGATCCCGTTCATCAAATGACAACACATGTCTATGGTCGGGAAACTTAGCCATCTTTGATTAACGAGCTAATCGAGTAGAGGCATACTAGGGACACTCTGTTTGTCTATGTATTCACACATGTACTAAGTTTTCGGTTAATACAATTCTAGCATGAATAATAAACATTTACCATGATATAAGGAAATATAAATAACAACTTTATTATTGCCTCTAGGGCATATTTCCTACAGTCTCCCACTTGCACTTGAGTCAATAATCTAGATTACAAAGTAATGATTCTAACACCCATGGAGTCTTCGTGCTAATCATGTTTTGCTCGTGAAAGAGGCTTAGTCAACGGGTCTGCAACATTCAGATCCATGTATATCTTGCAAATCTCTATGTCTCCCTCCTTGACTTGATCGCGGATGGAATTGAAGCGTCTCTTGATGTGTCTGGGTCTCTTGTGAAATCTGGATTCCTTCGCCAAGGCAATTGCTCCAGTATTGTCACAAAAGATTTTCATTGGACCTGATGCACTAGCTATTACACCTAGATCGGATATGAACTCCTTCATCCAGACTCCTTCATTTGCTGCTTCCGAAGTAGCTATGTACTCTACTTCACACGTAGATCCCGCCACGATGCTCTGCTTGGAAATGCACTAACTTACAGCTCCACCATTCAATATAAATACGTATCTGGTTTGTGACTTAGAGTCATTCAGATCAGTGTCAAAGCTTGCATCGACGTAACCATTTACGACGAGCTCTTTGTCACCTCCATAAACGAGAAACATATCCTTAGTCCTTTTTAGGTATTTTAGGATGTTCTTGACCGTTGTCCAGTGATCCACTCCTGGATTACTTTGGTACCTCCTTGCTAAACTTATAGCAAGGCACACATCAGGTCTGGTACACAGCATTGCATACATGATAGAACCTATGGTTGAGGCATAGGGAATGACTTTCATTTTCTCTCTATCTTCTGCAGTAGTCGGTCACTGAGTCTGACTCAACTTCACACCTTGTAACACAGGCAAGAACCCTTTCTTTGACTGATCCATTTTGAACTTCCTCAAAACTTTATCAAGGTATGTGCTTTGTGAAAGTCCAATTAAACGTCTTGATCTATCTCTATTGATCTTGGTGCCCAATATATAAGCAGCTTCACCGAGGTCTTTCATTGAAAAATTATTATTCAAATATCCTTTTGTGCTATCCAGAAATTCTGTATTATTTCCAATCAACAATATGTCATCCACATATAATATCAGAAATGCTACAGAGTTCCCACTCACTTTCTTGTAAATACAGGATTCTCCAAAAGTCTGTATAAAACCATATGCTTTGATCACACTATCAAAGCGTATATTCCAACTCCGAGAGGCTTGCACCAGTCCATAAATGGATTGCTGGAGCTTGCACACTTTGTTAGCACCTTTTGGATCGACAAAACCTTCTGGTTGCATCATATACAGCTCTTCTTTAAGATATCCATTAAGGAATGTAGTTTTGACATCCATTTTCCAAATTTCATAATCATAAAGTGCGATAATTGCTAACATGATTCGGACAGACTTAAGCATCGCTATGGGTGAGAAGGTCTCATCGTAGTCAACTCCTTGAACTTGTCGAAACCTTTCGCAACAAGTCGAGCTTTGTAGACACTAACATTACAGTTAGCGTCGGTCTTCTTCTTGAAGATCCATTTATTCTCTAATGCATGCCGATCATCGGGAAAGTCAACCAAAGTCCACACTTTGTTCTCATACATGGATCCCACCTCAGATTTCATGGCCTCAAGCCATTTCGCGGAATTTGGGCTCATCATCGCTTCATCATAGTTCATAGGTTCATCATGGTCAAGTAACATGACCTCCAGAATAGGATTACCGTACCACTCTAGTGCGGATCGTACTCTGGTTGACCTACGAGGTTCGGTAGCAACTTGATCAGAAGTTCCATGATCATCATCATTAGCTTCCTCGCTAATTGGTGTAGGAATCACTGGAACTGATTTCTGTGATGAACTACTTTTCAATTCGGGAGAAGGTACAATTACCTCATCAACTTCTACTTTCCTCCCACTCACTTCTTTCGAGAGAAACTCCTTCTCTAGAAAGGACCCATTCTTAGCAATGGATATCTTGCCTTCGGATCTGTGATAGAAGGTGTACCCAACAGTCTCCTTTGGGTATCTTATGAAGACACATTTCTCCGATTTGGGTTCGAGCTTATCAAGTTGAAGCTTTTTCACATAAGCATCGCAGACCCGAACTTTAAGAAATGACAGCTTAGGTTTCTTGCCAAACCATAGTTCATATGGTGTTGTCTCAAAAGATTTAGATGGTTCCCTATTTAATGTGAATGCAGTCGTCTCTAAAGCATAACCCCAAAACGATAGTGGTAAATCAGTAAGAGACATCATAGATCGCACCATATCTAATACGGTTACAACGTTCGGACACACCATTACGCTATGGTGTTCCAGGTGGTGTGAGTTGCGAAACTATTCCACATTGTTTCAAATGAAGACCAAACTCATAACTCAAATATTCACCTCCACGATCAGACAGTAGAAACTTTATTTTCTTGTTACGATGATTTTCCATTTCACTCTGAAATTCTTTGAACTTTTCAAATGTTTCAGACTTATGTTTCATTCAGTAGATATACCCATATCTGCTTAAATCATCTGTGAAGGTCAGAAAAAAACGATACCCACCGTGAGCCTCAACACTCATCGGACCACACACATCAGTATGTATTATTTCCAATAAGTCAGTTGCTCGCTCCGTTGTTTCGGAGAAAGGATTTTTAGTCATCTTGCCCATGAGGCATGGTTCGCAAGCATCAAGTGATTCGTAATCAAGTGATTACATAATTCCATCAGCATGGAGTTTCTTCATGCGCTTTACACCAATATGACCTAAACGACAGTGCCACAAATAAATTGCACCATCATTATTAACCTTGCATCTTTTGGCTTCAATATTATGAATATGTGTATCACTACAATTGAGATTCAACAAAAATAGACCACTCATCAAGGGTGCATGACCATGAAAGATATTACTCATATAAATAGAACAACCATTCTTTCATTTAAATGAATAACTGTCTCGCATTAAACAAGATCCAGATATAATGTTCATGCTCAATGCTGGCACCAAATAACAATTATTTAGGTCTAAAACTAATCCCGACGGTAGATGTAGAGGTAGCGTGTCGACGGCGATCACATCGACTTTGGAACCATTTCCCACGCGCATCATCACCTCGTCCTTAGTCAATCTTCGTTTAATCTGTAGCCCCTATTTCTAGTTGCAAATATGAGCAACAGAACGAGTATCAAATACCCAGGCGGTAGTACGAGCATTAGTAAGGTACACATCAATAACATGTATATCAAATATACCTTTCACTTTGCCATCCTTCTTATCCGCCAAATACTTGGGGCAGTTCCGCTTCCAGTGACCAGTCCCTTTGCAGTAGAAGCATTCAGTCTCAGGTTTAGGTCCAGACTTGGCCTTCTTCCCTTGAGGAGCAACTGGCTTGCTATTATTCTTGAAGTTCCCCTTCTTCCCTTTGCCCTTTTTCTTGAAACTAGTGGTCTTGTTAACCATCAACACTTGATGCTCCTTCTTGATTTCTACCTCCGCAGCCTTTAGCATCGCGAAGAGCTCGGGAATTGTATTTTCCATCCCTTGCATATTATAGTTCATCACGAAGCCTTTATAGCTTGGTGGCAGTGATTGAAGAACTCTGCCAATGACACTATCATCAGGAAGATTAACTCCCAGCTGAGTCAAGTGGTTGTGGTACCCAGACATTTTGAGTATGTGTTCACTGACAGAACTATTCTCCTCCATTTTGCAGATATAGAACTTGTTGGAGACCTCATATCTCTCAACTCGGGCATTTGCTTGAAATATTAACTTCAACTACTGGAACATCTCATATGCTCCATGACGTTCAAAACGTCTTTGAAGTCCCGGTTCTAAGCCGTAAAGCATGGCACACTGAACTATCAAGTAGTCATCAGCTTTGCTCTGTCAGACTTTCATAACGTCCAGAGTTGCTCCTGCAGCGGGTCTTGCAACTAGCGGTGCTTCCAGGACGTAATTCTTGTGTGCAGCAATGAGGATAATTCTCAAGTTACGGACCCAGTCCGTGTAGTTGCTACCATCATCTTTCAACTTAGCTTTCTCTAGGAACGCATTAAAATTTAAGGAAACGGTAGCACGGGCCATTGATCTATAACAACATAGACATGCATATACTATCAGGTACTAAGTTCATGATAAATTAAAGTTTAATTAATCATATTACTTAAGAACTCCCATTTAGATAGACATCCCTCTAGTCATCTAAATGATCATGTGATCCATATCAACTAAACCATGTCCGATCATCACGTGAGATGGAGTAGTTTTCAATTGTGAACATCACTATGTTGATCATATCTACTATATGATTCACGTTCGACCTTTCGGTCTCAGTGTTCCGAGGCCATATCTGCATATGCTAGGCTCGTCAAGTTTAACCCGAGTATTCTGCACGTGCAAAACTGGCTTGCACCCGTTGTATGTGAACGTAGATCTTATCACACCCGATCATCACGTGGTGTCTCGGCACGACGAACTGTAGCAATGGCGCATACTCAGGGAGAACACTTGTACCTTGAAATTTAGTGAGGGGTCATCTTATAATCCTACCGCCGTACTAAGCAAAATAAGATGCAAAAAGGATAAACATCACATGCAATCAAAATATGTGACATGATAAGGCCATCATCATCTTGTGCCTTTGATCTCCATCTCCAAAGCACCGTCATGATCTCCATCATCACCGGCTTCACACCTTGATCTCCGTCGTAGCATCATTATCGTCTCGCCAACTATTGCTTCTACGACTATCGCTACCGCTTAGGGATAGAGTAAAGCAATTACATGGCGGTTGCATTTCATACAATAAAGCGACAACCATAAGGCTCCTGCCAGTTGCCGTTACTTTTACAAAACATGATCATCTCATACAACAATTTATATCTCATCACGTCTTGACCATATCACATCACAATATGCCCTGCAAAAACAAGTTAGACGTCCTCTACTTTGTTGTTCCAAGTTTTACGTGGCTGCTGCGGGCTTCTAGCAAGAACCGTTCTTACCTACGTATCAAAACCAAAACGATTTTTCGTCAAGTGTGCTATTTTAACCTTCAACAAGGATCAGCCGTAGTCAAACTCGATTCAACTAAAGTTGGAGAAACAGACATCCACCAGCCACCTGTGTGCGAAGCACGTCGGTAGAACCAGTCTCATGAACGCGGTCATGTAATGTCGGTCCGGGCCGCTTAATCCAACAATACCGCTGAATCAAAGTAAGACGTTGGTGGTAAGCAGTATGACTATTATCGCCCACAACTCTTTGTGTTCTACTCGTGCATATAACATCTACGCATAGACCTGGCTCGGATTCCACTGTTGGGGAACGTAGTGATACGTCTCCAATGTATCTATAATTTTTTATTGTTCCATGCTTTTATATTATCTGTTTTGGATGTTTAATGGGCTTTAATATGCTCTTTTATATTATTTTTGGGACTAACCAATTAACTGGAGGCCCAGTGCCAGTTTCTGTTTTCTTGCCTATTTTAGAGTTTTGCAGAAAAGGAATACCAAACAGAGTCCAAATGGAATGAAACCTTCGCGATGATCTTTCTTGGACCGAAAGCAATCTAGAAGACTTGGAGTTGAAGTCTGGAACTCCACAAGGAAGCCACGAGGCAGGAGGGCGCGCCCCCACCCTCGTGGGCCCCTCGTAGCTCCACCGACATACTTCTTTCGTCTATATATACTCTTATACCCTAGAAACATCAAGGAGAGCCACGAAACCACTTTTCCACCGCCGCAACCTTCTGTACCTGTGAGATCCCATCTTGGGACCTTTTCCGGTGATCTGTCGGAGGGGGAATCGATCACGGAGGGCTTCTACATCAACACCATTGCCTCTCCGATGAAGCGTGCGTAGTTTACCACAGATCTTCGGGTCCATAGTTATTAGCTAGATGTCTTCTTCTCTCTCTTTGATTCTCAATACAAAGTTCTCCTCGATGTTCTTGGAGATCTATTCGATGTAATACTCTTTTGCGATGTGTTTGTCGAGATCCGATGAATTGTGGATTTACGAACAAGATTATCTATGAATATTATTTGGTTCTTCTCTGAATTCTTATATGCATGATTTGATATCTTTGCAAGTCTCTTCGAATTATCGGTTTAGTTTGGCCTACTAGATTGATCTTTCTTGTAATGGGAGAAGTGCTTAGCTTTGGGTTCAATCTTGTGGTGTCCTTTCCCAGAGACAGTAGGGGCAGCAAGGCACGTATTGTATTGTTGTCATCAAGGATAAAAAGATGGGGTTTATATCATATTGCTTGAATTTATCCCTCTACATCATGTCATCTTGCTTAATGTGTTACTCCGTTCTTATGAACTTAATACTCTAGATGCATGCTGGATAGCGGTCGATGTATCGAGTAATAGTAGTAGATGCAGAATCATTTCGATCTACTTGACACGGACGTGATGCCTATATTCATGATCATTGCCTTAGATATCTTCATAACTATGCGATTTTCTATCAATTGCTCGGCAGTAATTTGTTCACCCACCGTAATACATGCTATCTTGAGAGAAGCCACTAGTGAAACCTATGGCCCCCAGGTCTCTTTCCTATTATATTACATCTCTTTTATTTATATCGCATCTCGTTTACTATTTTGCAATCTTTACTTTCCAATCTATACAACAAAAATACCAAAAATAGTTACTTTACTATCTCTATTAGATCTCACTTTTGCGAGTGACCGTGAAGGGATTGACAACCCCTTTATCGCGTTGGTTGCAAGGTTATTGATTTTTTGTGCAGGTACTAGGTGACTTGTGCGTTGTCTCCTACTGGATTGATACCTTGGTTCTCAAAACTGGGGGAAATACTTACGCTACTTTGCTGCATCACCCTTTCCTCTTCAAGGGAAAACCAACGCATGCTCAAGAGGTAGCACGTAGTAATTCAAAAAAAATCCGACAATCATGCGAGATCTAACTAGGAGATGCATAGCAACGAGAGGGGAGAGTGTGTCCACGTACCCATGTACACGGTTGATGTAGTCAAACGTCTTCACGATCCAACCGATCCAAGTATCGAACGTATGGCACCTCCGTGTTCAGCACACGTTCAGCACGATGACGTCCCTCGAGCTCTTGATCCATTTGATGAGAGGGAGAGTTCCGTCAGCACGACGGCGTGGCGACGGTGATGATGAAGTTACCGGCGCAGGGCTTCACCTAAGCACTACAACGATATGACCGAAGTGTTGAACTATGGAGGGGGGCACCGCACACGGCTAAGAGATTGTCTATTATGCTATTGGGGCGCCCCTGGCCATGTATATAAAGGAGGGAGAGAGAGAGGAGGCCGGCCAGGAGGGGCGCGCCAGGGGGGAGTCCTACTTGGACTCCTAGTCCAAGTAGGATTCCCCCCCCCTTCCTTTCTTCCACTGGAGGGAAAGGAAGGAAGGGAGAAGGAGAAAGAAGGAGGGGGGCGCGCCCCCACCCCTTGTCCAATTTGGTTTGGGCAGGGGGAGGCGTGCGCCACCTCGTGGCCCTTCTTCCCTCTCTCCACTAAATCCCATAAGGCCCATTAATTCCTCGGGAGGTTCTGGTAACCTCCCGGTACTCCAGAAAAATGCCCGAACCATTCCAATGTCCAAATGCAACCTTCCAATATATGAATATTTACCTATCGACCATTTCGAGACTCCTCGTCATGTCCTTGATATCATCCGGGACTCTGAACAAACTTCGGTCATCAAATCACATAACTCATAATACAAATCATCATCGAACGTTAAGCATGCGGACCCTACGGGTTCGATAACTATATAGACATGACCGAGACACATCTCCGGTCAATAACCAATAGCGGAACCTGGATGCTCATATTGGCTCCTACATATCCTATGAAGATCTTTATCGGTCAAACTGCATAACAACATACGTCATTCCCTTTGTCATCGGTATGTTACTTGCTCGAGATTCGATCGTCGGTATCATCATACCTAGTTCAACCTCGTTACTGGCAAGTCTCTTTACTCGTTCTGTAATGCATCATGCCATAACTAACTCATTAGTCACATTGCTTGCAAGGCTCATAGTGATGTGCATTACCGAGAGGGCCCAGAGATACCTCTCCAATACACAGAGTGACAAATCATAATCCCGATCTATGCCAGCTCAACAAACACCATTGGAGACACCTATTGAGCATCTTTATAATCAACCAGTTACATTGTGACGTTTGATAGCACACAAGGTGTTCCTCCGGTATTCGGGAGTTGCATAATCTCATAGTCAAAGGAACATGTATAAGTCATGAAGAAAGCAATAACAATAAAACTAAACGATCATTATGCTAAGCTAATGGATAGGTCTTGTCCATCACATCATTCTCTAATCATGTGATCTCGTTCATCAAATGACAACACATGTCTATGGTCAGGAAACTTAACCATATTTGATTAACGAGCTAGCCAAGTAGAGGCATACCAGGGACACTCTGTTTTTTCTATGTATTCACACATGTACTAAGTTTCCGGTTAATACAATTCTAGCATGAATAATAAACATTTATCATGATATAAGGAAATATAAATAACAATTTTATTATTGCCTCTAGGGCATATTTCCTTCATAATATGGGGGCATAAACATCTTATATGATGGCATTGGTCGGCCTCTCGAGCTACGGAATGTGACGACCACCATAGGGTCTTCGTGGGGATTCTCTCTCCAGGTCTGATGGCTACTACTAGTGCCTCATATTGGTGAGGTTGTGGGATGCGTCCGGAAGGCTTCGTTGTCGGTTTTGGCGACTCTCACTCTGGCTCGTTTGTTTTGACGATGAGATGCAACTCATGCACAATGACTTGACGCCAAGGATATGGTGGTGCAGCAGCGATGCTGTGATTTTTAGCCCAATGCATGTAGTTGTTGGGATCATGGAAAAGTTGTGGAGACGACATATGGTTGATTTTGACTTGGTCGTGCTTCACGAGTACCCAGTCTTGAGCTCCAAAGTGAAAACCCTAGGCCTGACTCGAGTTGGTTATACTCCCTCCGTTCCAAAATAGATGACTCAACTTTGTACTAAAGTTAGCATAAAGTTGAGTCATCTATTTTGGAACGAAGGGAGTACCTGTCAATGGTGATATTTTTGGCGGCGTTGCCTTATTAAAGGCATTGCTCGGATATGCTCGAACTTATTCTTCAGGGTGAAAACCTAGAATCTTGACTTTGATAGTTCAATCCGGTGACGACGATGCTTGAGTGTAGTCCCCGACTTGAAGTTGTTGTTGTTGAATAATCTCGTTGTTCTTGTGGTGTAAAGAAATGGTTGGTGCGGATATTGTCATTGTTGTAGTCTGCTTATCGTTGTTTCGATCGTTGGTTTTTCCTCGCTAGGCATAGTTTTGATCATGCATAATTTTGCTAGTTGTCGGCTTGTTTTTATTTGTGTGTGTTGATGTTTGTTGTGTGCATTTTAATTATGCAGAAGCCGGGTGTGCGGTCATTGTGCGTGTGTCTACTTGATGCGGGAGAGGATTTGTTGCATTCAAGTGTGTAGGCATGCATGTCTCTAGTGCCCGCCTTTTATTTTGGCTTTTGATTTTCAAAGTTTAATATTTTTTAAACGAAATTTCCAAATTAAGTTATGTTTTCATATTCGTTTCTCGTGGCCAGCGCTTCAAATAAGATCCAATTTGAATATATTTTTGATGACTTTAAAAAAAGAAACATAGTACGAGCGATCGATAAAAATTAATTATTTTGTGTCTGTGATCGATAGAAAAAATTTCTTGAAATTATATCTGTTAAACTGGTTGAAACTTAGCAGTTTTAGGTACAAAAATCGTAAGTTTCATTGTTGAAACTTAAAACTTTTTGAGTAATGTTCTTTTTTACTGTGCTCTCATGCGGGGTTGAACTATTGTGTGAATCGCGAGGCAAAATGAGCAGGCGGCAGGACTTTGAAGGTAAGTGACCCGCAATCATGTGCCTCTACGCATTTCCGCACTTGATACTTCATTTTGAGTCAATAAAATTCACCATTTATCAAAAAAAATAAGATGAATGACCATGGTAGTACAACATTTTTAGATCCTCCTACTAAATCTCACCCTAATGGAGGGGGCATTTTGGCCAGACTCAGGTGAACCTGGCAGTGAACAAAAAACGTTCAAAATACAAAATAAATTCATAAAATTCTATACCTTTTTGTGGAGAAGGATGACTGAGTGCGTCATGTCCATGCCAAATTTCAAAGCATTTGGATGTCTGAGTAACTCTTAGCAAAAATGATAAACATGGGGTGTGTGAAAAAGTTTATTGTTTATGCACTGTTTGGGCCCTTTTTTTTTGCTGAGAGCTACTCAGGTGTCCAAATACTTTGAAATTTGGCACGCACCTCAGGCACTCAAACATCTTCTGTGAAAAGAAATTGTTTTTTCTCAAATTTTAGTATTTGTTTTGAATTTACTGTTCACTGGGCTCAGAATTGAATATTCGACCCGGAATTTCCTAGTTTATATATGAACTGAACCTTTTCGTGATAGGGTTAGATGTACCAATTGTAAATAAATAATCCATCCTAAGCTCCAAATGACTAGAAACTAGCTCTTGCAGTCTACTCATGTCAATTTTGCCACGTCGTCGTCCAGTGTGAGAAAGGAAGAGGCGTTTACGACAATGTGGTAGTAACTGCATGTTGGCATGTAGTAGCTGTTGAAGCTAGTGACCTGCGTGAAACTTTCTGCGGAAACATCTGTCTTCCATGGACGAGTCGCCGTGGCAGCCTGGCTGGCGATCGACAGCATGGAATCTGACTGGCAAGTGGAGCTGGCTATTTGAGACGTCACCGTGAGGCCGGCAGGACGCCATCAACCTGTTCACGCGTCTCATCTCATTCTCCGGGCGTGGACAAGATGGACCGTGTGGTACGTGGAGCCATGGAAACATGGCGCACGGGGCTGTCGCGACTGACTGGTGGACCCTCATAACCTGTCTAATGAGGCCGTTTTTTTAGATATATATACATGGATGGCCATCTAATCAATACTACGTACTCTAGCAAACATGCATGCACAGTTAGTTCAAGTGGCAAAACGAGCGGTGATGTCTACGAATGCGTGTGGGGATCATATGGATAATAACTAATCGCGATATGCTGTTTGCCTTGATCATAAGTGGCACTGCAGAAGCAGACCAAGAATCTCTAACCTCCTCTAGAACGACTGTGCGAGGTCCCCAACCCCAACAGTTCTTTTGACTGTTACACTCCACAGACGTTCAACGACAGGCACACCGGCCCGGTCGAGCGACCGATGCCGATGCCCATTCGGTGGCTAGCAGCCGGCAATGCCAGGCCGTTCCACAAAGAAATTCCTACCCCCTAACCCTAGAACCAAACAAAACGCACGTCGCCGTGAATCAATCCGTTGGGAAGGAACAAGCACATTTCCGGCGTCTGTGCGTGTGTGGCTGCTGTTACTTACACCAGCGGCTCCAAGACAAGCTGTGCGCCTAAAAATTCCCCTAGAAAAGGTAGGGTAGGAAGCACCAACGAAGAACGCGGTGCGCCGGTGAGTGGAGTATAACACTGTAACACAATCAATCGCCTAACTTGCACTAGCGCGTACGTACGTTCGTACATGCACGGCGCGTCATCGCATCGCCCGTTTTGACCCCATGCAGCTAGCGCGCGCGCGCGAAGACAAACCATTCCGTTCGGCCCACGCACGCACCGTCCCATCCGTTGACAACGTCGCCGCAAGGCAGAGCATGCAGCCAGAGCCAGGATATGTGCATGGCGGGACGCGCGCGCGGCCGAACCAACGCGCGCGCGCATGCGGACGAACTGGAAAAGGCGCCTCTCGCCGAACAGATCGCATAAGGCCATGCATATGCATATGTAAAGAAGATTTTGTGCTTTTCTTCAAGATCTGACCATACATACATGCATGTACGTATAATATATTGTAGTACTATCTTTTCTATATGCAAAAAATAGGCCACACATATTTATTTTTTCGAAACGGAGGCAAAAGCTTTGCCTCATCTCATTAATTAAGAAGAGTTTTGAAATACATGACCGACCGTCCATGGACGGCCTCAATTCGAAAGTCTACTCTCGCGGCATAAGAGAACTCAAATGCTTGGCCCCCGCCAACCCCCAAAGCCTGGCTTCGGTCTTAATTCTAGATGTGATTACATATGGCATGGAGGACACATTCCTAAACACTCTCGCGTTCCGCTCGTTCCAAATCTCCCATGAAACCAACATGACGACAGATGCGAGGCCCTTTCTCACATTGGCATTGACGCCCATCATGTGGTGCCACCAGTCCTTGACGTTGTCGAAGCTGCTCCGGTCGGCGATGTCCACATTGGTCAAGCCCATCCAAGTCTTGATCTCTGCCCAAATGCGCTTCGTGTATCGACACCGGAACCTGATGTGCGCCGCCGTCTCTAGCTCCCTCTTGCATAATTGGCATAGGTTACAGTTTGGCCATCCTCTTCGTTGAAGCTTGTCCGCGGTCCAAACCCGGTCCTGAATGATAAGCCAAGCAAAGAATTTGTGCTTTGGCGGCGCCCAATTGTTCCACACAGCCGACTTCATTTGTGATGTAGTGGAGTCCCCAAGTTGAGCGTTGTAAGCCGAGGATGCCGAGTATTCACCGGAAGGCGAAGACTTCCAAACGATCTCATCGTCCACATCCTCATCGAGAAAGACCTCCTGTAATCCGACCCAAAGCTCATAGTATTCAAGGAAGTGTTGAACTGTGAGCCCAGAATTCATGTTGATATTGACAATCCATCTGTTGAGATCCAAAGCCTTATGCACAGTGTCCTTCTTGTGTTTGGAAATTGCAAAAATGAAGGGAGCGATGTCCTTTGGCTTGCGACCACCAAGCCAAGGGGAATTCCATAAAGAGGCCTTTTGCCCGTTACCAAAGGTGATGGCAGTGCAATAATAAAAAAGTGTCATGTCCTCTTCATCGCACGGATGCCCCAATTCAACCCAAGCTCTATCCGGGTCCTTCCAAGCCAACCAAGGCCATCTGAGCCGCAAGGCACGAGCGAATTTGTCCATGTCCAGGATGCCAAGGCCTCCCATATCCTTGGGTGTACAAACCTTTTCCCATTTTATCTTGCATTTTCCCCCGGAAACCTTGTCTGTGCCTCCCCATAGGAAAGCCCGTTGCAGTTTCACAATGGAAGTCATTGTTCCTTTTGGCACCACAAGCGAAGTGAGGTGGTGGATGGCCTGTGAAGTGATAACCGACTTGACCCAAGTGGTCCTCCCAGCCATGGTAATGTACCTTCCCTGGCCAGTCATGATCTTTCCAGCAATCTTATCGAGTAAATGTTGGAAGTCCACAGCCCGCAAGCGATGAATGGATAGCGGAAGGCCAAGGTACCGCAAGGGGAATTGAGCTCGGACTGCTGGGAAGGAACCCAAAATCATGTCCAGGTCAACATTGGAGCATCTAATAGGGGCCACCAAGCTCTTTTGAATGTTTGTAACTAGGCCGGTGACGTTGCCAAAGCTTTGAAGTATGGTAGCAAGCATGTCCACATCCTCCTTGATAGGCGCCAAGAAAATTGCAGCGTCGTCCGCCTATAGAGAGGTGCGAAGACAGGCTCCACGACCTCGTAATCTATGCAGGTCTCAATTTTCTGTTGCCACGTCCAAGATTTGTTGAAGGGGGTCCATAGCAAGGACAAATAGAAGGGGCGACAATGAGTCCCCCTGTCGGAGGCCCTTCCCATGTTGAATAGGACTGCCGGGAACACCGTTTAGGAGAACCCTAGAGGTGGACGTCCGAAGTAGAGCCGTGATCCATTCACAAAACCTGGGAGGAAAACCTCTTCTCTGTAGCAGGTCAAGCAGATATTCCCATCTAACAGAATCAAAAGCCTTCTTTATGTCCAACTTGAGCAGGAGTGATGGTGTATTTGTTCATTGGAGCCGGCGAGCATAGTTGCGGACATACATGAAGTTGTCATGGATGCACCGAGATTTGATGAAAGCACTTTGAGCACGGGATATGAGAATGTTCATGAATGGGGCGAGCCTCATCGCCATCACCTTTGCCACAATCTTGGCGACAGCATGGATCAGACTGATAGGCCTAAAGTCCGTGATTGCCTCGGCCCCCTCTTTCTTTGGCAAGAGGACCACATTTGCAGAGTTCAGCCAGTGAAAGTTCTCCGCATGCAAACTCGAGAAGATGGAGATGACCTTCATAAGATCGTCCTTGATAATTGGCCAGCAACTCTTGAAGAACGCCCCGGTAAAGCCATCGGGCCCCGGAGCCTTGTCGCTAGGCATTGCCTTTATGGCGGCAAGCACCTCGTCACCCGTCATCTCATCCCCAAGACTGGAGAGGTCACACTCTGTAAAATGGAGGGGCTGCCAATTGAAGTCTGTGGTTCTGCATGGCCCTTTGCTCAATGCGGTGGTAAAGTGTTGGTTCATAATATATTCCTTGTCCTCATGCTTTGTAACCCAACCAGCCCCGTTGCTTAACTTGTGGATGAAGTTCTTGCGCCTCCGCCCATTAATCTTCATGTGAAAAAATTTTGTGTTGGCATCCCCCTCCTTCAAGTTGTGAATGTGGGCACACTGCTTTTTTCTAGCCCTCTCAAGAACCGCTAAACTGATGACGCGCCTCTTAAGCCGCTTACGAAAGTCAAACTCCTCCGGCGAGAGAGAGCGCGATTCCTGGGCGATGTCCAATCTGAGAATTATTACAAGTGCCATGTGAAGGTGTAACCTTGCATACGAGGAGAAGGATTGACTCCATTTTCTCAATCGGACAGCCGTTGTCCGAAGCTTATGGAAGAGAACTTGACAAGGCTCGTAGTGGGGTGTGGGAGAAGCCCAAGTATCGGTGACCGTCTCGTGAAAACCTGGCATCTTGATCCAAAAGTTCTCAAACTTGAAGCTTCTCGGCTTTTTGGGGCCAATTATAGGTGCCAGTAGCATGGGACAGTGGTCCGACAAGGATGAAGATAAAGCATGCAAGATGTGGTATTGGAATTCAATGTCCCACTCCGCGTTGCAGAACACGCTGTCTAGCTTGCTCATGGTGGGGTTTTGCCTCTCATTACTCCAAGTGAATCGACGGTTTTGAAGGTGAATCTCGCGTAGATCACAGCCATGAAGTGTGGCACGAAAGCGGTTGATACGACTGCGGTTGACGCTCCTCTTGTTCTTGTCCCTTGCACGGTAAATTTGGTTGAAATCCCCATTTACTAGCCATTTTCTGCCGTGTTCCGGCTTGTGAGCCATGAGCTCCTCGAAAAAAACCTCCTTTTGATTGCTCTGAGTTGGGCCATACACGGAAGTGAGGCGAAAGGAGCTCTCATCTCGGATTGTCGTAACCGTGAGAGAGAGGCAGTAGGTGCCCATGATGATGTCCGAGATACGAAACAAATCATCATTCCAGAGAACTGCGATTCCTCCTCTTGTACTCCTCCTGACGCGGTTTCAGCAGGAATCCTTCTCGTTTTCATCGGTATGGAGGAGGGTTCATACGCTTATAGTACTGCTACTAGTGGAAGTTGTCGTCGTCGTGTACACATGCATGGGGCGCATGCATCCAAAAATCTATCCGCGTCACGTCGCGGCCAGCCAGACCATTGGTTGGACAGCACTCGCGACTAGGTAGTACAGTAGAAGTTTATGAAACATATGTGGACGTAGGGACACATGGATACATAAGCCTTGTACAATAAGAGGTGTTTAGAGAGATGCTTAGAAAAATAGACCGGATTTTTCTAAAGCATCGGTGCCTATTTCTACAGGAGAGACGCTTAGTTAAGCGTCTATCCTGTACAAATACGCATCGGTGCTTAAGAAAAGCCTGATTTATTTTTATAAACACCTCCCCTTAGCACCTCCCATTGTACCAAGCCTTAGGTGCAAAAATCACGATCCTAAACGGCGACCCGTTCCTGTTCCTTTGTCATCTCCCGTCCTGTCGCCCGATCGATCGCTTGCTGATTGATGCTGCATTGGATTCCAACAAAATGCTCCCAAATCATGGGGGAATACTAGCTTGTGCTGGCGATCGATCAAGCATGGAAACCGCGTTGCCAGCTTCACCAGTGCCAATTTGCCGAACAGGCGTAGTCTTGTTGCAATTGCCTTCCTCGGCATCGAATATGCGTCGTACCATACCGAAAACCCCCCGTATTAATGGCGTTTGGGAGCACCTGCTCCCTTTTCACAATTTTTTTCCAGAATGTTCAAAAAGAATCTCACATTTAGATGACTCGTCATTGTATCTAGATACATACAATGGTTCATGAAAACCACTACCGAGTTGTGAGCTGTGGAAAAATAAAAATCAAACCCTTCTTTTCACAACCGGAAAAAAGTTACTTTAGCTCTTTTTTTTATGCAGACCACAAATCAACAAAAGAAATGAAAAAACCTGATGGTGCATAACTCACTCTAACATTAACATATCAGATTTTTTGTCGAAATGTATAAATAAATATTTTGGAAAAAATAAATATATAAATAAATAAACATGGTCATGACTAAGATAAGCAAACAATTGTATGGTTGTGAAGCAGTGCGACGAAATTCCTGATCAATGCCATTGTATTTATATGTGTGTTCATGATAAAGAAAACATTAATCATAAACCATGAAAGAAACTATAGTGTCCCTGCATACCTGAGGTGGACCTAACCAATAGCTTTCCAGTATGTAATTATGCAGGTACTTGTCCTACAAATCGTTGAAATATATAAATAAATAAATATTATCACAAAAAGAGATACATAAATAAATAGACATGGTCACGATTAAGATAATCAAACTATGGTTTGGTGAAGCGGTGCGACTAAAATTCCCATCAATGTCATCATACCTTAATATATGTGTGTTCATGATTTCAAAGAAAACATATATAGATCATAAACCATGAAAGAAAGTATACTGCCCTTGCATACGTGAGGTGGACCTAGCGTGTGTAGTTGCGTACACCTGGCTAGTGGCATCGCACTGGAATTTGAAAACGACCAAGGAAAAAAGGTACCCTCAGATAAAGGTTTTTGGAAGCAAGAAAGTCTTTATCACCCCAACAAGAGGTAGGTCATTGGTTCGATCAACCTCCGTCACTCGACCTCTAGTCTAAAAAGAAAAACATATCAGAACTAGCGGCTAGAAAATTCAGGAAAGTTAATCGCGAGGGCACGGAAAATCCGTGGCACAAATGCATATCAACGTCATGCATCATCGGCCACCAGAAGGCAGCCATTAATTAGTGATCTAACCACGTACAAAAGGAGGGCGATGAGGTGGTGTTGGCTTAGTAGCCTCCTTGAATTTTCCCGCCTTTGCTTGACAGAACGGTTTACGGAGGGAGTAGGACTTCCCAACCGCACGGGAAAATTGGACAAACCAGACGTCTGGTTGAGCTACGGGGAGAAGAAGAAGCCCCTAGAAAACGGAACCACTAGCATCTCACGTACACACACATACATTAAGCACATCGTGATCGATACTACGTACGTCTAGATCTTCAATTTTCTTCTTCGACGAGCAATAGAAAACGACGAGGGCTAATAGACGGGTGTGTGCGGTGCCAGAGCACGGTCAAAATGTGGTGGTTCAGTCGGCCCTCTCCGAGGAACAATGGTTGACTAGGCCACATGGGAGAGACGGAGAGAGCTATCGGAGAAGTTTCCAAGGGATCGGGTGCTAGTAGCAGTAGTTTATGGTTTGGCAAAGCACATATGTCGCGGTAAAAACCGTGCGTCTATCCATGAACCTGCCTACCAGTACTACCAGATAGATGTACGTACCCATGCATGTATCTAGGGTCTAGCAGGATGGCAATAGGATTGCGCAGCCGGTGGAAGAAAAGGGAGGCATCAAATCGTTGCCGCCGGGGAGTCCCTGTCCGGCCACGGGGAAACGGATCACAAGCTTCACGTACACGCACGAGAATAGGTGGAGGAGAAGACGTATGCTTGTAGCTTAGCTTCAGCAAAAGAAACAGCTAGCTCCTTGTATACTTTTGCATGTGCTCCCTCCCTCCGAAAATACTTGTCAGACCAGTATTTCCGAACGGAGAAAGTACATTCGTTTAGCAGAATATATGGTGCGGCTTAATCGGCTCGTGCTATGTAGTTTGTTGATCATTGATAGTAGTACCTTGCTAGTTCAACCTAATAATCATCTTGCTAGCATTAGCAGTTGATAATAGTATTATCATCGCGAAACATGCTGCAACCGTCGGCTGACTACACGATTGACCAACCGATCGTGGAGAGACATGCCCGCCCCCGACAAACACATGCCCCGCCCCGGCGCCCGGCCGGAACAATAATCTCACGGCTCACACAAAGCTTATAATTTGCCTATAGTTAAACGTACGTCAGCCAACCACTTATAACTACCGCGTAACGTGTACCATATCACTAACATGTTTTTCCACGGGAGGTAGCAAGAGAGAGAAAAAAACGGGTCTTTTTTATCAGACCGGCCGCCTGACCTAGGATACCTTCCCTGCTAAGATTTGACAGTGAAATGAAAACCTGTTACCGGCCACCGGCCGGCCGGTCGATCGGCCGGCGACCTGGCCCGAAGGAACTACGCCGGTCGCACGCGTCCTTCGGCCATGTGTTGGTGCCTGGCGGTACGTGCCCGGCTGGCCCCAACCGACTCACGCTCTGAAAAAAACACGTAACGCGTCCCGGTCAAAATCTGCTCCGCTGCCGCCTCCCTTGCGTGCGTCGTCGCTAACCCAGAACCCAACCCAACCATCTCAATCTATCTCCCCAGACCAAACAAAGGATACAAAACCCGAACGAGTCCACCCCCTCCAACTCCAAAACGCAGCTTCGCTCGCTCGCTCGCTCGCTTACATTTGCATCGTTTCTTTCCTGCCTGCTCCTCCTCTTGCCATCTACTACTATCTCTAGAGTTTTATATTCCCCCGTCCCGGCCCGGCCGCCGAACCGGTTCAACGCGGTGCGCGTGCGTGCGCTGGACCCGGACGCCGGCCGCGAATATAAGCGCGCCAGCCCACGGCCTCAGGTCGGAGGACACTGCCCCGCCCCGCCCCGCTCGCCACACAGCACGCAACGCACAACCGCGGGAGAGAGATCACACACACACCCCTACGCTCGCACACAGGCTAAGCTAGCAGAGCCGGCAGAGGGCGGCGCGGCGGTGATCACAGGGCGCGCCCCGGGCACGCACGCACAAGCGAAGGCGCCAACGATCCGAGGAGCATCTTCTTGCGCAATGAGATCAGGGAGCACCCCATGGCTGCGGGCGGCGCTGCTGCTAGTGCTGGCGGTGCTGCTGACCGCGGTGGCGGCGGCGGAGGGGAGCAAGAGCGGGAGCGGCGACGGCAAGGCGCACAACTACGAGGAGGCGCTGCGGAAGAGCCTGCTCTACTTCGAGGCGCAGCGGTCGGGGCGGCTGCCGCACGGGCAGCGCGTGCCGTGGCGCGACCACTCGGGCCTCACCGACGGGCTGGAGCAGGGGGTGGACCTGGTGGGCGGCTACTACGACGCCGGCGACCACGTCAAGTTCGGCCTGCCCATGGCCTTCACCGTCACCATGCTCTCCTGGAGCATGCTCGAGTACGGGGACGACGTCGCGGCCGCCGGCGAGCTCGCGCACGCGCTCGAGGCCATCAAGTGGGGCACCGACTACTTCATCAAGGCGCACACGCAGCCCGACGAGCTGTGGGCCGAGGTACGTACTCCACGAGCCGACGACGGCGATCGTGTGTCACCTCCATCCCCTGGCTATAGCTAGCTGTGTTCAGATACGATCATGACATGCATGAGATGAGACCGACCGGTTCCAAGCTAGCTGTTGCGCACGCAAGCCAGCGATCGTTCCAAGAAAGAAAGAGAGAGAGAGACCAATTCAATCATGCACACCTAGCTACCTCGCTGCACTTTGATCAATTAGATTCTTCATTTACATACTACACAAAATCTTTTATGTAGAGAGATCAATTATATAGATATAGGAGTATTTTTCTGGTTAGGAGAGAAAAGAAAAAGGTTCTTTTTCTGGTGAATAACAACAAGCGTGTTAGGTAGGCGGCCAGTTTGATTTGATGAACGTACGTACCAACGAACGGCGGCACTAAACTTTTTTTTTTGCGTGGTTGCACTAAACTATTTTCTCCCACACATGGCGTGCATATGTTTCACAGCTTCGTCGGTCGTCCACGATGCACCCGAGCCGTCGGATTAATCCCCTAGCTTTTTCTTGAACAGGTGGGGGACGGCGACACGGACCACTACTGCTGGCAGCGGCCGGAGGACATGACGACGTCGCGGCAGGCGTACAAGGTCGACCGCGACCACCCCGGCTCCGACGTCGCCGGCGAGACGGCCGCCGCCATGGCCGCCGCCTCCATGGTCTTCCGCAAGTCCAACCCGCACTACGCCCACCTCCTCCTGCACCACGCCCAGCAGGTACACACTCCAGATACACACATCGTGTACGTTGACGTGGTGCATGCAATTGCAAAGTCTCATGTGGAAAAATGAGAGAAAAATATCGGCGCAAGCTTGGAGCTTTGTGTAGCACCAGTCTGTCTGCGTACCGGATTTTGGAACATAGCGTACGAATATTGGTAGCTTTGGTCAAGGGGCGCCGGTCTTTTCATGGGCATATGAGGTGTGTGTTCTTTTCTTGTGCCCTGTGCCGCACATGCCAAGTCGCAAACAGCTCGACGCGATGAGACCGACGTCGATCGATCGGGCGGGAAAACGGAGGTTTTTTCTCTTCTGTCGGCTGGCTGCCGTGTGGGGCCGGGGCGCAACCTCTATCTGGTGGACGGGGAACTTTCCATTTGCCGCCTCCGGGCATGATTAGGTGGCCAGTTCAATCACATGCTGAGCCAGCGGCTTAACTGGGAAATTATTAGGAAGCGGTCGTCGTGCCATCATGTGCTAATTGAACCCGTCCGTATCCACACCCACTGGCCTGGCTTGGCTACCTACCTGCCTGCCGCTTTTCAAGTGTCGACTATAAAACGCATCAATGAATGATAGATACATATGCAGCCTTAGTTATTATTCTTAGGGCTTTTTATTTTTTATTTTTTAAGCTGATGATAGTGTATGCGATCTTACTAGTTGTTGGATGTACGTGCACGTTGGCTGATGTTCGCTTTGTGAACGTGCGTGCAGCTGTTCGAGTTCGCGGACGGGTACAGGGGCCAATACGACAGCAGCATCGCGGAGGTGAAGAGCTACTACGCGTCGGTGAGCGGGTACAAGGACGAGCTGCTGTGGGCCGCCCTGTGGCTCCACCGCGCCACCGGCAAGGCCGCCTACCTCGACTACGTCGTCGACAACGCCCACGACTTCGGCGGCACCGGCTGGGCCATCACCGAGTTCAGCTGGGACGTCAAGTACGCCGGCGTCCAGATCCTCGCCGCCAGAGTAAGCCACTGCGCACTTTGAGCTATCAGGTGAACCATCACTGGCCGGCCGGTCACTGACGAGACGAAATGATTTTCAGCTGCTGCTGAGGGGGGAGCACACGGCGGAGCAGAAGAGCACGCTGGAGCGGTACCAGGCCAAGGCGGAGCACTACGTGTGCGCGTGCCTGGGCCGGAACGCGCAGGCCGGCGGCGAGGACGCCAACGTGGAGCGGAGCCCGGGGGGGATGCTCTACATCCGGCAGTGGAACAACATGCAGTACGTGACCAACGCGGCGTTCCTGCTCTCCACCTACGCCGACTACCTGGCCGAGGCCGGCGTGGGGACGGTGACCTGCGCGGGCGGCGGGACGGCGGGCGCCGGCGAGGTGGCGGCGCTGGCCAGGGCGCAGACGGACTACGTGCTGGGCACCAACCCCAGGGGCGTCAGCTACCTCGTGGGCTACGGCCCCAAGTACCCCGCCAGGGTGCACCACCGCGCGGCATCCATCGTGCCGTACAAGCACAGCAAGCAGTTCATCGGGTGCTCGCAGGGGTTCGACCACTGGTTCGGCCGCCGGAGCTCCAACCCCAACGTGCTCGTCGGCGCCATCGTCGGCGGGCCCGACCGGAGGGACCGGTTCAGGGACAACCGGGACAACTACATGCAGACGGAGGCGTGCACCTACAACACCGCGCCCATGGTGGGGATGTTCGCCAAGCTCAACCGGATGGCGAGGGAGGAGAGGGAGCAGAGAGCTGCCACCGCGAGAAGCGGCACGGCGGCCGAGGTGTAAATGGGTTAGATAGGTTATAGGTCGAGGGGCTGTACAATTTTCCCCATTCTTTTGTTCATTTCTTCTCCTTCTTTGGAGGTTTCTTGATACACAGAAAGGATGGAGATGGGTGTAGTATATGAGGGGAAAAAAAAGGGCTGGAGGCATTGACATGCAAATGTAAATTCGCTGCCTGTACATATGAGAAAAGGAAAATGAGAATTTATATATCGGTGATTCTAGTTTGTTTAAGCTTGCAAGAGAGGAGTCTATTGTCCAAGCTTGAAAATGAGAGTTGGCCACGAAAGGAGACGCGACACAACAAACGCATTCAAATAGGAGGACAATATGAGGGCCGTTTTTTGATGAAAACGAAAATGAAACTAGCAACGAAACCTTCACTTCATCAAGTAACCAGCTTTTACATGGGTGCCCTGTACAATCATTCGTGATTATAATTAGGGTCTGCTATTTTAACAGCAAAATTTTGAATCAGAGGACACATGTAGTGATGCCCCGTAAAACTAGGAAATAAGAATCCAACGATGAAGCAGGAAGTTACACAAAGGTAGATGGAAGAACACATAAATAATAATACTCTGTAAAGAAATATAAGATTGTTTAGATCACTAAATTTCTTTACAGAGGGAGTATCAACAAGAGTGCTTATGATTTCTCGTGGCTAATCAAAGAATGACGATCCAGATCCCTTGCATACAACACCAAGCATATCACCTCAAAATAAAAACGTGAGTCTCGTGAGGTCAAAAAGAATGGAAAGAATATAATACACCAATGGGTGAAAAGGATACATTGCCAGTTTGATGGAAGACTTACAAGTTACAACAACAGAGTTCAGAACCAAGATCAACTGATCTGTGGCAACAAAATCTCACAGGCCGAGAGAGCATCAGACTGATCAATATAGCAAAATGATCGCGAAACAACCACCGTAGATAACCTACATATTTCTATAAACAACTGAGGTCCTCTGGATACACACCATTCATGCGATCTCTCGCCAGCTCTCTATTCTCATTCCAATTTGTTTTCCCATCACTATCAGGTGGGAGTGAGAGCATGCCATGAAAAATAGGATTCTCACATATGCCAATCAACATGCTTAGTATTTCGGTGGTGCAGGTGGCAACCGGTTTGGTGTGCGTCGGCTGCCTGAATTGGCACCGTTGGCATCCCCATTTTCATACCGCCGACCACGACTGTCAGCACTTCTCGATCTTGACTCGTTCTGTGAACTGGATCGGTCGGCAGAGCCATTTGCTGCAGCACTGAAGGCAGACCTCCAGTCCTCACCCGACTGGCTAGGGCTCTGTGGGCCACTCTCTGCAAGTGATGTTTCATTTTGTCAGGGTAAAGGTTTGGTTTGTACACCAGGAAAGCAGAAGAAAGAAGAAAAAAAACATCCCAGGGGTATTACTAATATCTTTAATCACATTTCAGAATAAAAGGTGCATGTAAATTCACCTCTCTCCTTTGCCTTAATTTATTTTCACCCTCTCCTAAATAGTCTCCTTTATTTTATCTCTGGTAGTATCCCTTTAGATGCATATTTTATCTTACTCGGTCGGTGATAACTACTAATACAAAATAAAATACAATCGACAAATTTTCAAACCAAGGAAAGAATGTTTAGCAACTTGAAACTAGGATGCTCACAAGTGGTGAACACAAGCTCCTGAACCTAATGCAAGCATATTGCCCCTCCTAAGTTTTGGCCAAAGATGTGTGCCGCCACAACCCAACCTCGATATAACAAATCTGAGCTTTGAACGAAGTACTTCCCCTAGCGTGAAACGCTATACTGTGGTGTTCCAGGTTTGTTTGCATATAGAACAGGTCTGAAATTTTTTGCAGACGCTATGCAAAACAAGTGAAAGGTGCCCACACACAAACACCAAAGAAACTCATTTCTGCCAAGTTGGTACCAAAAAGTCAAACATCATTGATTATTGTAAGTAGCCTTCAAGAAGTGCTTGTACAGGTGGCAGTGATATGAACAACCATCAGCTAATCAGAAAATTGGCATACAGTACAAAGAAATTAAGAACATAATTGATTTTTGCTTGAAACAAGTAACCAATGCGGATGAATTACTTTCAGGGAAATTTTAATGCTTAACTTCTACAAAGTTGTTAGCAAGTTCTAGGTATCATTTGCATCAAGCGATATTGAGGTTTCGGCTGGCTGCTGATACTGAGTATGAAACAGATATTGAAATAGCGCGCTTACCCGGACCAGAAGTATCATCAGAATATGATGCAACTGCAGCTCTGTTATCATGGACACTGAGCTGACGAGTAAGTTTTGACAGAAGAGTCGATTGTTTTTGGGCCTTTTCCCGTCTGCGTTTAGCATTGTGGTCCTCTTGGAGAAGTTCTTCAATCCTTGCATTGCTTTGTGAACTGAAACCGAAAATTGAGACAAAGTTAACAACACTGCAACGAATTATACAAAGATACTTAAATAGATTGACCATGGAACAGGCACGCACTTTTTCAACATTTCTAAAAGTTCACAGTAAGAAATGAATAGCAAAAAAATAGATGAGCTATACTTGGGTTGGTGAATATTAGGTGTAGGCACGCGACTGTGTAAAGTGATTGGAGCCAGAACTGTGTGAATCAATTGGATCGGTGCATATCACTTTTTAAATAAGGATGCAACTTTTTAGTCGTGAAGCATTTCCCAGTATAAAATACACCTCATAAAAGTAACATAATTAGAAGGAAAATAAATATAATGAAGCTATTCAAAATGAACCTACCCATTAGTAGCAAGGACCCATAAGGCCATAACTGCGAGTTAAACTAGGGTTTAGGTAGGAGTACACAAAAGCATTGTGATTCTTCCAACTGGGTGGTCCATTTTTCAGTCAATTGGGTACAAGAAAGAGGATACTGATGAATGGACAAGTGGACACCGAACCAGGGTATCAATTTCGTTTCAGAACAAAGAGAGAATCCAACCTTATTGAGCTGTACAGCTGGTTTAGCATATCTTCCTTTGCTTTCTCCACTTGGCAAAGCACAATAGCCTGATCAATTGATCATGCATAAGATAATGAATGCCACATTTGACAATGTTAAAATAAATGACAGGGACAAATATACCTTTGGAACATTTGCTGCCAGGCTGTTCAACACAGCCTCGACATAACCACGAACTTCTTGTGACATCCATCGGAGTTCTTCTTCAGGATCAGCAGGCCTCCGGGCCATCGTATCCTTGAGAGAAAAGGTGTAATCACGTGTCATTGAATTGTAGAACAAAGCAACAGCAAGAGGTGAGCTTTTGTTTGATAAGATCACACATTGAAATGAGAAACATGCTAACTCAAAATAAGCAGTTCAAAGAAAATAAGCTGAGGCAACTAACTCTTGAAAGTAAGTTCTAAAAGCTTAACGGTGGATACTGGAAAAGGACACAACTCAAACATAGTGTGGAGCTTACAAGAGATCCATCTGAATGGCTTTGTCTCATGGAACCGCCCTCAGGAGTATTTGAACTCTTGACAGACCCGCCTTTGCTCTGAATAATACCTTTTATCTTCTTCACCCATTCAATCTTGTCAGCCATACTCTCAGCCTTCAATACAACGGCACTATGAGCTGCAACATGAAATAAACATTAATGCGGTAGAGTCAGAGTAAACCTTGAGATAGTTGGTTTAGAGGTAGCAACCTTTCAGCACAGTTTTGTAGGCAACCCTGTTAGTAATCTTAAATACGAGACTTGGGCCTTTCTCTGCCCCATTCGCCTTCTTTGAATCCTTAGAAGTTTTAGAAAGCTCTTCCTCCTCTATCTCTTCCAGGTTACATTCCTGAATCACACGACATACTGTTACTACGAAAGTTTATATGACAGCTCCCATAGTTGTAGACATGATATTTCTAAGTTCAAATATCTTTTTAAAAAAGTTTTAAAAACTGGAACTATCCACGATGACTCAGAAAACATTTACTGTGTCTATTACAACCAAGAATGGTAAAGTAATGCATCAATCACAGATTACTCAATGTCAAGTAGAACAAAATGAACATGGTAAAATATATAATCAAGCACACCTCTAAGACAATGACGCCTCGAAAATGTCTCTCCTCTTGTTTCTTGGTGTAGCCAAGCTGGACAGGGAAAGTTCAAAGTAAATAACACCAACCACCTCAAATGTTAAAAATCAGCAGAAAATGTCAAGAATAGTATCAAAAGATTGCATTCAGAAGTTCAGAACAGTTGAGACTAGTGGGCACCAGGGCAGATTTATTTACCTTTCCACTCTTCTCATTTAGGACAAACCACCTTTTGCTCCATTCATTGTTTTTTGCACTCTTTTTCAATAGGTAACCTAAAGGGAGAAGAAAACATATGCTTTGTGTATCAATAAATCAAACCCAAATTACTGGAAAAGAAATCATCAAAACCATGTAATTTGTTACATCCTTATGCATGCATTGTATACTAGACAATGGAAGATTATGTCAGAGTAAGCATGGAATTAACAAGCGGCCAAAAAGGTTGATTCTTATCAAAAGGCTTATTTCATTTTACTAGATAAAAAATGGCATGGTAGCTACGTCAGATAAATATCTGTGACTTCCAGTTTTAATCATAGTCGCATATAAGCAAAAGTGCTAGCAAATTGTTCTGAGAAAAGCTGAAGTTGAGCCAAACTACAGTGCAGTATTATACCTGCAGTTATTTCGCCGCCAGGACCAGCAACCTGCAGATTAGGTCCCTCTTTGGTATCTTTATCTTGCTGATTGGATTTGTCTTTTGACGACTTAGCTTGCTCAGAACCCTAATATGAAATACAACCAATGTAAAGTTATGAACAGCCAGACCAACACAAATATAGGGTGATCAATCTGCATACAGTTTTGTAGGTATGCAGATTCATGCAAGCAAAGACGCAGAAGTGATACCTTGTTCATCATGGCTTGCTCAGCATCTTGTGCTTTCTTAGATGATTTAGTTTTCACCTCCTCCTCACGGCGCTGTCTTTCCATTCTGTGAATATCATGCCAAGCAAAAAGATTAAAACTTAACTATGTGAATATGATCATGAAAGCTCTGAAAGGGCAGCTCCACTTATAGACTGCTTATAGTACGACAGATCATTACAAGTGAGATCAATCTTTTTAACGTAGAAGTTAAAAATGAAGTGGTACACTTTATTGTGTCGCTTTGTAAGGAAAAAGATTCAGCATTTTCGCAGTATAATTTAGGTTGCTAGTGCTATCTCTATTTGTCACTAATATGATCTAACATTAGCTTTCTCTGGTTTAAGAAAATGAGTTAAGAATCTTAAAAACTTCCCTTACCAATTTACCAATAATAGGAAAATAGAAGTAGAAAAAACAGATTACTTGCCAAAGTTATACTTAAGTTGATCAAATAAAATGAAACTAATTACCAACATATTTGTTAAGAGGCCCCAGCTAACCTTACCTTCTTTGTACTAAACGGATGAAATGTTGTGGGGGGACAAAGGCACGCTCCATATCAACGAGCGCAACCACCATCTTTTTCGCATCACTTTTGAATGTATCCAACGCATTAGATGCAATTGTAATGATCTTGCCAAAATAAATGGTGGAATGTTCTGATCAGAACTAATAATGAGTAAGATTTATGTGTATACAAACAGTAAAAAGGGGGAGTAAGTTGATACCTCGCGTTTGAACGGAGGATATCTTCCGAGCCCTGGCGTGCCATTTGCAGTGGCATTTACTATGTCCAACAATACACGGTGTACCTAGTTTAAGAAAACTGATATATCAGAAGTTACATAGACAGTACCTACCAATGCAAAATATACCTATTAGGCTGAGCAAGCCTATGTTTGTATTCAAACTTGGAGCTTGCCTCCTTAACTACTCTACACACATGGGTACATTATGGGCTTGAGCTCCACTTGATAAGGCTTGAATATATATAGTGTCCATTTGAGCCTAGCTTGACCCCATTCTATAAGCTTAACTGCTTAAGGTAATTACAAATGTCTGAGCCCAAGTGTTTTGCTCTTTGGATAGTTCTAATACTAGTGTATTAACTTAACTCTACACACATGGGTACATTATGGGCTTGAGCTCCGCTCGATAAGGCTTGAATATATATAGTGTCCATTTGAGCCTAGCTTGACCCCATTCTATAAGCTTAACTGCTTAAGGTAATTACAAATGTCTGAGCCCAAGTGTTTTGCTCTTTGGATAGTTCTAATAGTAGTGTATCGACAAACATAATAACTGGTAAGCTACACAAACAGTTGCATATTTGAGCAAGGAGCATTTTACAGATAAAACATAATACTGAATATTAGCAGGGTACAAATAGCTCATCAAGAAAACTACATTGTTCTTCATCCAAAGGCATAACATATGTCTAAGCCAAGACATACCTCTTCAACACATAGTCGTGATGGCTCCTTTGCCATTTCAAGCACTCCTTTAATCAAAGATTTTAAACCTTTCTCCGGGGATATCAAATATGGTTGATAACCATCAGCTTCCAAGACAATCTAGAATATGAAGAGAATGATTTCCATTGTTGGCCAATATAGTATTCCACTCTAGTATTTAATATAGAAGAGCTTTTAGATTTACCCTTTTGACATTGTTCAGATCAAAATGCCTGTCCAACGGAAGCTGTTTGATCCTATCTGGAAACTTGCCCTCGAAACTTGCAACAATTTTCCAACCAGACCCCTATTGATTGAGAACAGTATAATGATATTGTAATCAGTACTTTACTTGACAAGTACTTCCTCCGTCAGGAATTACTTGATGCTCAAATAGATGTAGATACATCCTCTTGAGCGTCAAGTAATTCCTACATCCGCTTGAGCGTCATGTAATTCCGGACGGAGGGAGTACTAAATTAGGTATAGACAACGACCATAACTCAAGCTTATTACTAACCTCACCAGAAGTAACATGAGCGAGAAACTTATCTTCAAATTCTCGGCACAGCTCCAAAGCGACAGCCCTGGTTCCTTCCGGACTTTGTACCATCGATTCTCCAAGCCTTGCAAGTTCATCTTTCACTACCTGAGACTTGCCCTGAAGCCTGAGAAATAGAGCAAGGGTACAGGTATTTGCAAAATTAAACACCAGAAATCACAATCAGGTTATTTTTTATATATAAAAGACAAAAGACAAGAAATATCCATGTTTCATGGTGCACTGATGATCAATTAAATTGATAAATAGAATGGATGATTAGTTGATCAGAATAGTTCAGTGGTCATAGCAAATTTCGGTAAGGAGTTTGAAAAATGGTATACTTTAACATTTCAGCTTCAACATATAGATCATGATGCTTACCCAGACAACAAGTTAGGTAGCCGCACTTTCATCCGCTTACGTATCTGCTTAGCAATGGTATCAACAAGAGCAATTCTTCCCAGCTTATTCTGAGGAGCAGTGGTTAAGATTGATTTAAGGCTTTCCGCCTCAGCTCGCCAGGCTGTTTCCAGTGAATTCTCAGATCCAACTGACCCTGATTGAGCTGACGCAATTGCAACAGATTGCCCTATTAAAGCAACCCATTCAATTTCAGCTGCTGTGCGTGGGCCTTTATTAGACAAAATGGCCTGAACACATGCAACTGTTTTTGCATCTGATGCGGCTTGATCGATTTTACTCAAGACACCTATTGTTCTGGTTCCTACAAGGACAAGAAAAAACATCAGTTGCTACGAAGAGAGTGACTGTGCTTTTCTGGAGGATGTATGATCAGATTCAAATGACAGACCCTCTGGATCAATATCCCTCGCCAGTTTAAGAGCCCGGGATGATGCAACCTCAGGGGCTTGCATTGCTGGTATCACAACAATCAATATTGCATCATTGTGGCCAGCAAACTCATTAATCTGAAATGTTAACAACAGTATGTTAACATGAGATGATAGAAACATGATACACAACATTGCAGTTTTGCTGCTTCTCTTCCACGCTGTAAGCGGATGGGGAGGGAGAATGAGTAGCATAGTTACGACAGGCAGTAAGTGATTCTCAGTTCAAGTGCATGACATGCTGTCACTGGTCTGATGTTCCAGCCATTCCTATACGTTAACTATTATTCCAGTTTATATTGGTTAAGTTGATCTACAATGACACAATCATATTTTAACCACAAGGACTATGAATATTCAAAAGATTGGTCAAGCATTGCTTACTACTTGAGGGGTAAGATAAAAATATTGTGTGAGCAGTACTCACTGTTGAATCATCGATAACTCGTTGGTCTATGCCAGGTAAATCAATCAACTTTAGTGGAGGAGCTGGAAAAACAAAGACAGATACAGTGAGAAATCATTTGCGAAGTAAAGATAAGGAGTTAATGTCTAGCATGTAGCACAACTCTCAGATATTGAGCTGGTATTTCCGAATCAGATTAATTATATTGAGCTGGTATTCCGAATCAGATTAATTGCATCGTTGGAAAAATTAAGAGAGCGCACTTTTGAGTAATTAGTAATAACCATACCAGAACACGCTAGATTTGAGTACTAATTGGCGCCTTCCACGATCTTAAGGTCTTACCACTTCAGCTTTAAATGGCACATAAAACTTAAGCTATCAATACCAAACTATGGAAACAGTTTGGAAACTTGCTCAAACATACCATACCCTCAGGAATGCCTGACTAAGTGACTATACAGCTTCTACTAGACTAGCAACATTGCCCAAACTACTAGAGTAAACATGTTGTGATCCAGCGACAGACCTGTACTTGTCCGCAGCTTGAGGTAAATCTCATCAGTCCTGCTCCTCCCGGGTCCGGTGGCCTTGCTAAGCCTATCCTGCAGCGAATGCCGGAGCGCACCTGCAGGCCAACACAACCACAAAGTGTCACCAAACTGAGCGCACCGACCAACCGCGTGCATTGCCAGATCTGGCTGGACAAGGGGAGATCTCACTCACTCGAAGAAACCTGCTGCGACTTGCTGTCGATCTGCAGGACTATGGACTTGCTGCTGAGCCCTGGATCCCTCTGCAGGTCGACAACTATGGGCGCCCGCGTGGCCCCGTTCTCCCCCGTCGGCTGCAGCACACCAGCCACCACTGCTCAGCACAAACGAACGCCTAAAGCGGCGGAGGGCAGCGAGAGCTACTAGAGACGAGGCACTCACCAGCACGGGGTGGCCGATGAGGGAGTTGAGCACGGCCGACTTGCCGGACCCCTGCACGGAACAAAACCGGATCGCGTCAGATCGGGGCGCGGGCGCGGGAGGGGCGGGCGGGAGAGGGCTCCGGGGCGGCGGCACTTACGACGTTGCCGAGCGCGACGGCGTTGAGGAAGGTGGAGGGGCGGCGCGGGGCGGCGTCGTCGGAGGGGTCGTCGTCGGCGAGGAGCGAGGCGGCCTGGCGCATGGACTCGGAGAGCTCGACGAGCTCGACGATGGCGTCCATGGCCGACGACGACATGGGCGCAGGGATCTCGAGGGGCTGGTCGGGGAGATCTCGGGGGTGGGGTGGGGTGGGGTGGGGTGGGGAGCTGCTGTTGCGAGCAATTTGGAGGCGGTCTCCTGCAAACAGTTGGAATCCGCCGGGCGAGTGTAGGGGGGCTGGGAATGGGAACGGGAATGGGATTTGACACGCGAGAGGGGAGGGGGAGTCGTTGCGCACTTGCAGTTGCGCCCCTGCTTTTCAAGTGACGGGACCACCCACCAGTGAGGTGCGGGTGCGGTGGGGTGTGGGACGTTTTGCTCGTTCCGGCGCGTCGGTCGTGTTTGGTTGCAGATCTGGCTCGGGGGTGGAGCTCGGCTCTACGCGGAAACGGGCTGCGGTACGTTTGAGCCTGCTGCGTGTTTTTTTTTCAGTTCGGGAGCTTTATTAATTATTACTCACAATCTGAATTAAATGCTACTGGTGAATCTGAAGAGGAAATTGGGTGTTTAATTAAACATCCTTCTGCTGTGACTGGTAAATGTGTGTGTTGATATTTGACACGGTATATTAATTGCACATAGATATTTAGGTAAGATTTTTTTGCCGGTTATTTATATGATTAGGGCGGACATTGTTATTTAGGGACAGTTCTTTTGGGTAGCTTAAAAATTAAGCTGTCTCTCCCCAGCTTAAAAATAAACCGCCATCTAAGTTTGTTGAATGTGGCCATGCAAGCTAGGCGGCCATGGGCTGGAGGGCTGGGAATATCAAACCTCATATGGCTGAATGTGGCCACGCAAGCTAGGTGGCCATGGCTTCAACGGGTGGACTCGAGCAGACCTTGGAGCGAATTCACAATTAAAGTTCCAACGGAAGCAAAACTTCTGTTCCAGGCAGCAACCAGGAGTGAGGCGCATTGTGGGCTAAACACCCTTTTCTGAGAGGATCGTTGGATCAATGGGATGAGGGTGCAGAAGATTGGACCAATTATATATGGCATGATCCCTCGGCGCGTCAGACAGGTGAGACATGTGGCACCGGCCATCGAGGATGGCTCTTGGGCTCTGGATGTCGGCTCGGAGCTTGGGGAGCAAGCTTTGAGGGAATTCTTATCCATATGGCTATGCGTGTGCACGTGGGAGCCGGGTGGATGTGCCGGATACGGTATCATGGTCCTGGGAGACTAACGGACGTTACTCGATGAGGTCGACATATGCGGCAAGGTTTTGGGGACGAACGGTGGAACCCATGGCGGAGCTGACCTGGGCATCTCGGGCGCCCTCTAACTGCAAGTTCTTCACTTGGTTAGCACTACGAGACCGGTGCTGGACCTCGGACAGACTTGCACGGAGAGGGTTACCGCATCAGGACGCATGCCCTCTTTGTGACCAGGAGGAGGAAACGATTAATCATGTGCTACTAACATGTGTGTTCGTTCAATCGATATGGGATGTGATTTGTGAGGCGTTGGGCAAGTTGGACTGGACACCGACGGCGCAAGACACACTTGGCGTTTGGCTTCGGGATAAGCAAGGTCTGAACAACCTGCGATGCAAGGATCTAGATACTATCTTCATCCTCACTATTTGGGAGCTGTGAAAGCGTCGCAACGCTATTGTGTTCGACGGAGCGTCCCCTTCGATGGATGTGCTTCTTGCTAGGGTGAAGTCCGAAGGGAGGATATGGTCGATAGCCGGCAAGTTCAAAGGGGACGTTGAACCCTTCTTTGGTAGTTTAGAAAGGAGGGCGCGTAGGGAAGGGTAAAGTGTAACGGAGATCTTGTAAACTATGGTGGAGGCAATCTTTGCCTTTCTTTTCGGACGGAGGGAGTATATAATATGCACGACTCGTGCATATTCGAGAAAAAAAAGATTGTTGAGACTTCTAAATTAGTTATCCATAACTAGCTTAGAAGCCCCAATGAACAAGAAAGGCGGCTTATGGGAAACGTTAGAGAGGGGGTGGCTTGTTTTTTAAGCTGTCAAATGAACTGGTGCTTAGTGCTATAATACTGATTACGCGTTAAACCTGTTGAGCAAGGAGTCTGGATCATTTGGATTCTTTATGTTCCCACTGATACCTAATCGATAACGAAGCTGAATGGCTTTTTTCGGTCCAATTCCATCCATTTTTGTTGAGGCAATTCTGACTTGTTCATCGGGAAGTGATCTAGCTCCTAAGATATATGACATTCTTTGTCCTTATCTTTTCCTGGCCTTCTTGGTTGGAATCTACAATCTACACCTCTCCAAACACAAACACAATATCTTGAGTACCCAGAACCCCCCTAAACAATGACAATGTACCCGAGCAGGCCCTACGTCTATCAGGGAGCTCAAATCCTCACTAGAGTGAGGCACATCTTGATCAATACATTTCGAATCTAAAGGGGGAATGTTATTGTTATGCTGTCCCCACTCTGGAGTATGGGTAGGTGTACTAATAACACCAGGGTGATCTCTATATCTATAGGGACAACACCTAATTTGATGCCCGAGATTGGTTGGGTCTGTCCCTTTGGTTTTTTTGGTAATATAGAATTAAATAAACAAATGAGCCACCGTAAGTCTTCATGTTACTATCGGTACTCATAGTTATCGCGATTTATGTGATAGTGGTGCAACCATTAGTGTTATTCATTTGTCTTTGTATGAAGAAGTTTCCGAGGATTCTACCAAAAAAAGAAGTTTCCGAGGATATAGCACCAATAAACATAGAAAGGACTTGTGCCATTACACACCTTGCTGATAGATCTTATGTTTATCCTATTGGAATCTTGAAATAAGCTAAACTCCTATGTGGTAAAACTAAATACCCTAATGATTTTCTCGTGCTTGGAAATAATCAACATAGCTTTCGTCCTATTGTGTTTCGTAGACCATTTTTACGCAGTGCTAGCGGTGTACTCTCTTCGTTCATAAATATAGGATGTTCTAAAAAAATCTAAATCGCATGTAAATAGACACGTTTTAAGGTGTTTGTTAATTCATTTCGGTCTCTATGTACTTTATATTGAAATATCCAAAACATCTTATATGTGTGAATGGATGGAGTAATTGATTGTTTAAAGAAAAAGGATTTTGTTAAGTTTGGTGATGATCAAGTTGAATTTAATTCCTATAGATTTGCTAAACAACCAAATACTTGTGATAATAAATATTAGAGATGATTTTACTCAAATTGCCTCAATAGGAATTCCTCCTACTAACCTAATGAAGCAAATCTTGACAAGTTGTTGAATTCTTATATTAATGATAAACAGAGAAGAGAAATTGATGAAACTTTTCACTTTCAACCACCACTCTTAAAAGTAAATATTCCACTTGATCTTTGGGGAAGCCTCCACCTCCCCAAAAGGTGATCCATGTTTAAATTAAAACCTCTACCTCACATAGTCAAGTATAATTTTTTGGATGAAAGCAAGCACACAAAGTATTTTTGGTATTATTATTTTTTAGATAAGTTGGGGGAGATGAAAAAGAGAGGAAAATAAAAAGGCAAGAAGGTAAAACAAGTAAATGATAAATGTGAGCGAAGGAACCTGGACTCCTTCACGTGAAGTCTTCCCGGCAACGGCGCCAGAAATTTTTCTGCTACTTTATGATATCGTCGGGATTTCACTTAAAATGAAGGGTGGTGTGGCGTAGTAGCGAAAAGTATTTCCCTCAGTAGAACTAAGGTTTATCAAACCAATAGGAGACTCCACGAGAAAAAGATAAATGGTACCTGCACGCACACATAAAGTAAGTACTTCTACCTAACGAAGGCAATAGGGTTGTCAATCCCCTTGTTCTCTCCGATTACAAGGATCAAGTATGATAGTGGTAGATAGATAAAATAAAAAGGGAAATAAAACTAAATAAATTGTAACAAATATTTTTATGATTTTAGTAAATATAAAGTGAATGGACCCGGGGGCCATAACATTCACTAGAGGTATCTACTCATGAGCGCAACACGGTGGGTAAATAAATTAATTTTGGGCAATTGATAGAAAAGCGCATGGTTATGATGATATTCATGACATGATCAATATATAGGCATTACGTCCATGACAAGTAAACTGTTAAACTTACTGACGTCTACTACTATTACTTCACCCCTCGACACTATCTAGCATGGATCTTAAGGTATTAAGTTCATAACAAATAGAGTAATGCTTGAAGCATGATGACATAACGTAGACAAGATAAAACCAATTAATATGATTGAAACCCATCATTTTACCCTTAGTAGCAACAATACAAATACATGTCTCGCAACTCCTCCTAACATAGAGTGAGGACACCGCAAGATTGAAACTACCATCAAGCACCTCTCTCACTGGAGATCGACCAATCAAATTGGCCAAAAGAGATAGGTAGATCGGAGAAAAATACAAGACTATAAAATCACACATAATAAAGTTCAGAAAAGAGTCAATTACTCTCAATGAATAATCTGATCATAAACCCACAATTCATCTGATACCAACAAACACGCCGCATAAAGATTACATTGAATAGATCTCCGAATAGATAGTTGTATTGAAGATCGGAGAGAGAGAGAGAGAGATTTAGCTACTGTTATGGACCCGTAGGTCCTGTGGGAACTACTCACACATCATCATGGAGGCAGCAACGTTGATGTAGAAGGCCTTTGTGATCAATTCCCCCTCCATATGGTGGAGTACCAGAAAAGGCCTCCATATGGGATCACCAAAGAACAGAGACTTGCGTCAGCGGAAAAAAATTGTTTCGGGTCCTCCCTCCAAGGATTTCTGAATATACGTGAATTTATAGGCTTGGAATTAGGGAAATCGAGCCACAGGAGGCCCACGTGGGGGTAGGTGATAACCCACAAGTATAGGGGATCGCAACAGTTTTCGAGGGTAGAGTATTCAACCCAAATTTATTGATTCGACACAAGGGGAGCCAAAGAATATTCTCAAGTATTAGTAGCTGAGTTGTGAATTCAACCACACCTGGAAACTTAATATCTGCAGCAAAGTACTTAGTAGCAAAGTAATATGATAGTAGTGGTAACGGTAGAAAAAGTAATATTTTTGGTTTTATAGTGATTGTAACAGTAGCAACGGAAAAGTAAATAAGCGAAGAACAATATATGAAAAGCTCGTAGGAAGGCAATGGATCGGTGATGGAGAATTATGTCGGATGCGATCGATCGTGTAACATTCATAACATAGGGTGACACGGAACTAGCTCCAGTTTATCAATGCAATGTAGGCATGTATTCCGAATATAGTCATACGTGCTTATGGAAAAGAACTTGCATGTCATCTTTTGTCCTACCCTCCCGTGGCAGCGGGGTCCTATTGGAAACTAAGGGATATTAAGGCCTCCTTTTAATAGAGTACCGGACCAAAGCATCAACACTTAGTGAATACATGAACTCCTCAAACTACGGTCATCACCGGTAAGTATCCCGATTATTGTCACTTTGAGGTTAACAGATCATAACACATAATAGGTGACTATAGACTTGCAAGATAGGATCAAGAACTCACATATATTCATGAAAACATACTAGGTTCAGATCTGAAATCATGGCACTCAGGCCCTAGTGACAAGCATTAAGCATAGCAAAGTCATAGCAACATCAATCTCAAAACATAGTGGATACTAGGGATCAAACCCTAACAAAACTAACTCGATTACATGATAAATCTCATCCAACCCATCACCGTCCAACAAGCCTATAATGGAATTACTCACGCACGGCGGCGAGCATCATGAAATTGGTGATGGAGGAAGGTTGATAATGACGATGGCGATGGATTCCCCTCTCCGGAGCCCCGAACAGACTCCAGAACAGCCCTCCCGAGAGAGTTTAGGGCTTGGCGGCGGCTCCGTATCGTAAAACGCAATGAATCATTTTCTCTGATTTTTTTCTCCCCGAACACGAATATATGGAGTTGGAGTTGAGGTCGGTGGAGCGTCAGGGGGCCCATGAGGCAGGGGGCGCGCCCAGGGGGCAGGCGCACCCCCCACCCTCGTGGACAGGGTGTGGGCCCCCTGACGTGGATTCTTCCTCCAGTATTTTTTATATATTCCAAAAATAATCTCCATTGATTTTCAGGTCATTCTGAGAACTTTTATTTCTGTACAAAAATAACACCATGGCAATTCTGCTGAAAACAACGTCAGTCCGGGTTAGTTTCATTCAAATCATGCAAGTTATAGTCCAAAACAAGGGCAAAAGTGTTTGGAAAAGTAGATACAACGAAGACGTATCAACTCCCCCAAGCTTGAACCTTTGCTTGTCCTCAAGCAATTCAGTTGATAAACTGAAAGTGATAAAGAAAAACTTTTACAAACTCTATTTGCTCTTGTTGTTGTAAATATGTAAAGCCAGCATTCAAGTTTTTAGCAAAGATTGTGAACTAACCACATTCACAATAACATTTAGGTCTCATGTTTACTCATATCAATGGCATAATCAGCTAGCGAGCAATAATAACAAATCTCGGATGACAACACTTTCTCAAAACAATCATGATATGATATAACAAGATGGTATCTCGCTAGCCCTTTTTGAGACTGCAAAACATAAATGCAAAGCACCTTTAAAGATCAATGACTGACTAGACATTGTAATTCATGGTAAAAGAGATCCAGTCATAGTCATACCCAATGTAAACTAACATTAATGGATGCAAATGACAGAGGTTCTCTCCAACTGGTTCTTTTTAATAAGAGGATGATGACTCAACATAAAAGTAAATGGATAGGCCCTTCGTAGAGGGAAGCAGAGATTTGTAGAGGTGCTAGAGCTCGGTTTTGAAATAGATATGAATAATATTTTGAGTGGTATACTTTCATTGTCAACATAATAACCGAGAGATCTCGATATCTTCCATGCTACACACATTATAGGCGGTTCCTAAACAAAATGGTAAAGTTTATACCCCCCCTCCACCAACAAGCATCAATCCATGGCTTGCTCGAAACAACGAGTGCCTCCAACTAACAAGAGTCCCGGGGGAGTTTTGTTTGCAGTTATTTTGATTTGATTTGCATAAAGCATGGGACTGGGCATCCCGGTGACCAACCATTTTTCTCATGAGTGAGGAGCGGAGTCCACTCCTCTTGAGAATAACCCGCCTAACATGGAAGATACAAATAACCCTAGTTGATACTTGAGCTATTCGAGCATACAAAACAGAATGTTTATTTGAAGGTTTAGAGTTTGGCACATACAAATTTACTTGGAACGACAGGTAGATACCGTATATAGGTAGGTATGGTGGACTTATATGGAACAACTTTGGGGTTTATGGAGTTGGATGCACAAGCAGTATTCCCGCTTAGTACAAGTGAAGGCTAGAAAAAGACTAGGAAGCGACCAACTAGAGAGCGACAACAATCATGAACATGCATTAAAATTAATCAACACCGAATGCAAGCATGATTAGGATATAATGCACCATGAACATAAATATCATAGAGGCTATGTTGATTTTGTTTCAACTACATGCGCGGACATGTGCCAAGTCAAGCCACTCGAATCATTCAAAAGAGGATACCACCCTATCATACCACATCACAACCATTTTAATAGCATGTTGGCACGCAAGGTAAACCATTATAAGCTCCTAGCTAATTAAGCATGGCATAAGCAACTATAATCTCTATTTGTCATTGCAAACATGTTTCTTTCATAATAGGCTGAATCAGGAACGACGAACTAATCATATTTACAAAAACAAGAGAGGTCGAGTTCATACCAGCTTTTCTCATCTCAATAAGTTCATCATATAATCATCATTATTGCCTTTCACTTGCACGACCGAATAGTGTGGATAATAATAATAGTGCACGTGCATTGGACTAAGCTGGAATCTGCAAGCATTCAATTCAAGAGAGAAGACAAGGTAATATGGGCTCTTGGTTAGATCAACAATAATGCATAAGAGAGCCACTCAACATTTTCATTATGGTCTTCTCCTCTCGACCCCCAAAGAAAAGAAACAAAACTATTTATACGGGAAAGCTCCCAACAAGCAAAAGAAGAACGAGAAATCTTTTTGGTTTTTCTTTTTAATTACTACTACTACAGGCATGGAAAGTAAACTAACTAAAAACTACCACTATTTTTTTCTTACGGTTTATCAAACACACAAGAAGAAAGCATAAAAAGGGAAATAAACTAGCATGGATATTACAATGAAAAAGTATGAGCACCGGCAACTAGCATGAGTGCGTGAACAAGAATGTAATATCGGTGAGAAGTATGTACTCCCCCAAGCTTAGGCTTTTGGCCTAAGTTGGTCTACTACCACGGCTGGCCTGGCGGATATCGAAAGTTGTAGTTGGGGTCGTACTGTGATGGAGCCTCGGGTTGCCACTGGTTGGCAATCTCCTCCGGATCCCACTGGTAAACAGACTGTCGTGAAGGATCAAATTGTGGTTCCGGCTCTAGCTCTGTAGCTGATGTGGGGTTTTGGTAGGCGTGAATGGCCTCCGGCGGAACAAGGTACTTGCCTGCAGATAAGTCAAACAAGGAAGGAGCGGGCAAAGTGATAGTCTCAGGGTGATTTTTATCAAAAATCAGCTTGTATTTAAGCATCTTTTCCTTATTCTTAACGATAAAATCATGTGCTACCATACTCTTATAGTCTAGAAAAATAGGAGGCAACAACTTTTCTTTTTTCTCATAATGTCTAATAGGTATGTTAAAATGTGCAGCGAGACGCGAGGCGAAGATACCTCCCAAGATGGGGCCCTTAGTACGGTTAAGATTTAACTGCTTTGCAACAATAGCGCCCATACTAAATGTGTCATCACGGAACAAGGCATGGCACAAAATAACAATATCAGAGGCACTAAAGTTGCCACAGTTTCCGCGACCAATCAAGCACTGCTAGCAAATATTTCAAAGTAACGTAGAACAGGAAAATGTATGCTAGTAATTCTTGCATCGGAAACCTTCCTAGTTTCCCCTACAGCAATCATATCAATAAACCCTTGCACATCACTACGATGTGGTTCTTCTATGCTGACTGTAAAGGGTATCTTACAGACCCGGCAGGAATCAAAAAGGGACATCTCCTTATACTCATCATATAAATAAAAAACCACCGAAGGTGGTGACCTCCTAGCATGGAAATGAAAATTTTGCACAAAAATATTAGTGAGTAAGAGATACTGTTCGCGTTGGTCGTGGAGGAAATCGGTGAGGCCTGCATTCTCAGCCAACTCATAAAAATCATCATAAATCCTGGCTGCTCTCAAGAAATCATCACAAGGCCATTCACACGGCCGAACTTCCGCGGTGCGAGGGAGATTATATTTGGGCCTCTTATCCTCCTCACTTTGCTTGTCCTTCGAGCTTCGGCTCGAGAAGCCCCTCAAAAATCTCTTCATCATTTCCTAAAAATTTCTGAAATTTTTAGTAACTTCAAAATAAAAGTGAACCAAACTCAACAAAATTGATAGCAACTACTCCCACAAGTGCCTAGAGACTATATCATGCATTAAAACTACTTTTGACCATATAAATTTGACATGCAAGCTCAAGGACAGGGTCACCTAAGCAGCAAAAATTTGCAATGAATAAAGCACTAGAACAAAAACTAGTTGGACCATTGGAGGAGTCACATACCAAAGAATAATCCCCCAAATCAGTTTTGTGAATGGAGCTTTGAGCTAGGAGATCGAAAATGGCAGCAAGATGAGCTAGAACTCGTGCTTGAGCTGGTTGGTAATTTTTTTGGGAGGAAGAAGGAGTGTGTGGTAGCTGGAATAAGTGGAGGGGATCCACGTGGGGGCCACGAGGCAGGGGGCGCGCCCTCCACCCTCATGGGCACGTGGCTGCTCCCCCTGCTGTGTTTTCGGTGCCAGATATTCTCAAATATTCTAGAAAAAATCATATTTAATTCTCAGGGCATTTGGAGAACTTTTATTTTCGGGGTATTTTTTATTGCATGGATAATTCAGAAAACAGACAAAAAAGTTATTTTTGCTTTATTTAATATAAATAACAGAAAGTAGAAGGAGGGTACAGAAGGTTGTGCCTTCTAAATTCATCCATCTCATGCTTGTCAAAAGGAATCCACTAACAAGGTTGATCAGGTCTTGTTAACAAACTCATTCCGAATCGCATGAAACCGGAGAAATTTCGAATAACACTAGGTTACCTCAATGGGGATATGCACATCCCCGACAATAAAAATATCATATTTCTTCTTGACAGTAGGAAGAGGAAATTCAAAACCTCCAAAAATAATCGGTGAAATTTTTCCAATAGAATTGATACTGTGGACTTGAGGTTGTTTCCTCGGAAAGTGTATTGTATGCTCATTACCATTAACATGAAAAGTGACATTGCCTTTGGTGCAATCAATAACAGCCCCTGCAGTATTCAAAAAGGGTCTTCCAAGAATAATAGACATACTATCGTCCTTGGGAATATCAAGAATAAAAAAGTCTGTTAAAATAGTAACATTTGCAACCACAACAGGCACATCCTCACAAATACCGACAGGTATAGCAGTTGATTTATTAGCCATTTGCAAAGATATTTCAGTAGGTGTCAACTTATTCAAATCAAGTCTACGATATAAAGAGAGAGGCATAATACTAACACCGGCTCCAAGATCACATAAAGCAGTTTTAACATAATTTCTTTTAATGGAGCATGGTATAGTTTGTACTCCTGGATCTCCAAGTTTCTTTGGTATTCCACCCTTAAAAGTATAATTAGCAAGCATGGTGGAAATTTCAGCTTCCGGTATCTTTCTCTTATTTGTAACAATATCTTTCATATATTTAGCATAAGGATTCATTTTAAGCATATCAGTCAAACGCATACGCAAAAAGATAGGTCTAATCATTTCAGCAAAGCGCTCAAAATCCTCATCATCCTTTTTCTTGGATGGTTTAGGAGGAAAAGGCATGGGTTTCTGAACTCATGGCTCTCTTTCTTTACCGTGCTTCCTAGCAACAAAGTCTCTCTTATCATAACATCGATTCTTTGATTGTGGGTTATCAAGATCAACAACAGGTTCAATCTCTACATCATTATCATTGCTAGGTTGAGCATCAACATGAACATCATCATTAACATTATCACTAGGTTCATGTTCATTACCAGATTGTGTTTCAGCATCAGAAATAGAAATATCATTGGGATTCTCAGGTGTGTCTACAACAGGTTCACTAGAAGCATGCAAAGTCCTATCATTTTTCTTTTTCTTCCTCTTAGAAGGACTAGGTGCATCAACGTTATTTCTCTGAGAATCCTGCTCAATTCTCTTAGGGTGGCCCTCAGGATATAAAGGTTCCCGAGTCACTTTACCTCCTCTAGTTGCAACTCTAACAACAAAGTCATTATTCTTACTATTCAATTCATTGAGCAAATCATTCTGAGCTTTAAGTACTTGTTCTACTTGAGTGGTAACCATAGAAGCATGCTTACTAATAAGTTTAAGTTCACCTTTAACACTAGCCATACAATTACTCAAGTGTTCAATCATATAAGCATTATGTTTCAATTGTATACCAACATAAGCATTAAAATTTTCTTGTTTAACAATAAAATTATCAAACTCATCTAAGCATTGGCTAGCAAACTTATTACGAGGAATATCACCTTCATCAAATCTATAGAGAGAATTTACCTTTTACTACCTGTGTCGGGTTACCAAGACCATGTGTTTCTTCAATAGGTGATGAATTAAGACCATGTATTTCTTCAACACGAGGTAAATTCTTAACATCTTCAGCTTTAGTACCTTTTTCTTTCATAGATTTCTTTGCCTCTTGCATATCTTCAGGACCGAGAAATAGAATACCCCTTTTCTTCGGAGTTGGCTTAGGAGTTGGTTCAGGAAGTGTCCAATTATTTTCATTAGTCAACATATTATTCAATAACAATTCAGCTTGATCAACAGTTCTTTCCCTGAAAACACAACCAGCACAACTATCCAGGTAATCTCTGGAAGCATCGGTTAGTCCATTATAAAAGATATCAAGTATTTCATTTTTCTTGAGAGGATGATCAGGCAAAGCATTAAGTAATTGGAGAATCCTACCCCAAGCTTGTGGGAGACTCTCTTCTTCAATTTGCACAAAATTATATGTTTCCTTTAAAGCAGCTTGTTTCTTATGAGCGGGGAAATATTTAGCAGAGAAGTAATAAATCATATCCTGGGGACTACACACACAACCAGGATCAAGAGAATTAAACCATATCTTAGCATCACCCTTTAATGAGAACGAAAATAATTGAAGGATATAATAGTAGCGAGTTTTATCATCATTAGTGAACAAGGTAGCTATATCATTTAATTTAGTAAGATGTGCCACAACAGTTTCAGATTCATAGCCATAAAAAGGATCAGATTCAACCAAAGTAATTAACTCAAGATCAACTGAGAAATCATAATCCTTATCAGTAATAAAGATAGGTGAAGTAGCATAGGCAGGATCATATTTCATTCTAGCATTCAGAGATTTTTCTTTCAGCTTAGCTAATAGTTTCTTAAGATCACTTCTATCATTGCAAGAAAGAAAGTCTCTAGCAGTTTCTTCATCCATAACATAACCCTCAGGCACAACAGGCAATTCATATCTAGGGGGAGAATCTTCATCATCACTTTCATCAATATTATCAGTTTCAGTAATTTCATTCTCTCTAGCCCTAGCAAGTTGTTCATCAAGAAATTCACCAAGTGGCACAGTAGTATCAAGCATAGAAGTAGTTTCATCATAAGTATAATGCATAGCAGAAGTGACATCATCAATAACATGCGACATATCAGAATTAATAGCAGAAGTAGGTTTAGGTGTCACAAGCTTACTCAAAACAGAAGGTGAATCAAGTGCAGAGCTAGATGGCAGTTCCTTACCTCCCCTCGTAGTTGAGGGATAAATCTTGGTTCTTGGATCTTTCAAGTTCTTCATAGTGATAAACAAATATAAATCCCAAGTGACTCAAAGAATAGAGCTATGCTCCACGGCAACGGCGCCAGAAAGTAGTCTTGATAACCCACAAGTATAGGGGATCACAACAGTTTTCGAGGGTAAAGTATTCAACCCAAATTTATTGATTCGACACAAGGGGAGCCAAAGAATATTCTCAAGTATTAGCAGCCGAGTGATGTCTACTACACAACCTTCTTCTTGTAGACGTTGTTGGGCCTCCAAGTGCAGAGGTTTGTAGGACAGTAGCAAATTTTTCTCAAGTGGATGACCTAAGGTTTATCAATCCGTAGGAGGCGTAGGATGAAGATGGTCTCTCTCAAGCAACCCTACAACCAAATAACTAAGAGTCTCTTGTGTCCCCAACACACCCAATACAATGGTAAATTGTATAGGTGCACCAGTTCGGCGAAGAGATGGTGATACAAGTGCAATATGGATAGTAGATAATAGTTTTTGTAATCTGAAATAATAAAAACAGCAAGGTAGCAAGTGATAAAAGTGAGCGTAAACGCTATTGTAATGATAGGAAATAGGGCCTAGGGTTCATACTTTCACTAGTGTAAGTCCTCTCAACAATAATATCATAATTGGATCACATAACTATCCCTCAATATGCAACAAAGAGTCACTCCAAAGTCACTAATAGCGGAGAACGAACAAAGAGATTATGGTAGGGTACGAAACCACCTCAAAGTTATTCTTTCCAATCAATCCGTTGGGCTATTCCTATAAGTGTCACAAACAGCCCTAGAGTTCATACTAGAATAACACCTTAAGACACAAATCAACCAAAACCCTAATGTCACCTAGATACTCCATTGTCACCTCAAGTATCTGTGGGCATGATTATACGATATGCATCACACAATCTCAATTCATCTATTCAACCAACACAAAGGACCTCAAAGAGTGCCCCAAAGTTTGTACCGGAGAATCATGACGAAAACGTGTGCCAACCCCTATGCATAGGTTCCCAATGTCACGAAACCCGCAAGTTGATCACCAAGACATACATCAAGTGGCACGTGGTATCCCCTTGTCGCCACAGGTATCCACGGCAAGACATACATCAACTGTTCTCAAATCTTTAAAGACTCAATCCGATAAGATTACTTCAAAGGGGAAACTCAATTCATTACAAGAGAGAAGAGGGGGAGGAGAAACATAAGATCCAACTATAATAGCAAAGCTCGCGATACATCAAGATCGTGCCAAATCAAGAACACGAGAGAGAGAGAGATCAAACACATAGCTACTGGTACATACCCTCAGCCCCGAGGGAGAACTACTCCCTCCTCATCATGGAGAGCACCGGGATGATGAAGATGGCCACCGGAGAAGGATTGCCCCCTCCGGCAGGGTGCCGGAACGGGTCTAGATTGGCTTTCGGTGGCTACAGAGGCTTCTGGCGGCGGAACTCCCGATCTAATCTTCGTTCTGGAAGTTTTAGGTTACGTAGGTATATATGGGTGCAGGAGGTACGTCGGAGGAGCCACGGGGGCCCCACGAGGTAGGGGGCGTGCCCTAGGGGGGCGCCCCCCACCCTTGTGAGCACCTCCCGTATCTCCTGACGTGGAGTCCAAGTTTATCTGGTGGCTTTCGTTCCAAAAATAACTTCTCCAGTTGATTTCGTTCTGTTTCAACTCCGTTTGATATTCCTTTTTCGAAATACTGAAATAGGCATAAAACAACAAATCTGGGCTGGGCCTCCGGTTAGTAGGTTAGTCCCAAAAATAATATAAAAGTGGATAATAAAGCCCAATATTGCCCAAAACAATAGATAATATAGCATGGAGCAATCAAAAATTATAGATACGTTGGAGACGTATCACTGAGTTGTCAATTCAACCACACCTGGAAAAGTAAATAAGCGAAGAACAGTAGCAACGGAAAAGTAAATAAGCGAAGAACAATATATGAAAAGCTCGTAGGCAATGGATCGGTGATGGAGAATTATGTCGGATGCGATCGATCATGTAACAGTCATAACATAGGGTGACACAGAACTAGCTCTAGTTCATCAATGTAATGTAGGAATGTATTCCAAATATATTCATACGTGCTCATGGAAAAGAACTTGCATGACATTTTTGTCCTACCCTCCCGTGGCAGCGGGGTCCTATTGGAAACTAAGGGATATTAAGGCCTTCTTTTAATAGAGTACTAGAGCAAAGCATTAACACTTAGTGAATACATGAACTCCTCAAACTACGGTCATCACCGATAAGTATCCCGATTATTGTCACTTCGGGGTTAACGGATCATAACACATAATAGGTGACTATAGACACTACAAAAAAATACACTTTCGTGATGATACGTGTTTGTCACAGTAGGTCGCGTTTTCTGTCATGCATGTACATCCATGACAAATTTATGACAGAATCAAGATAGTCATACCTATGCTGTCGTAGAAGTGTTCCATGACATTGCCAAAATTATCATCACGGAAGTGTCCACTTCCATGAGGATAAATCGCGCGTCACAGAAGTGCTTTCTTCAAGGGTGACCGACACATGGCATCCACCGTAACGAAACGCCGTTAAGCTATCGGGTCGGATTTTGGATCCGGTAACCCGTTAACAGCCATGACCAATGCCGATTTTCCACGTGTAAAATTCTCATTGGCTGACGGATCCATGCATCAGCTCCGTGTTGGCACAGGTGTCACTCATCCAACGGTCGAGATGGGCCTATGATATGTTGACACGTGGACCGGCCCAAAAGTGGCCCACAAAGTTTAAATGGGCCGGCCCAACCGAAGGCCCATAAGATTTAGCGGACCATAATGGGCCGGCCCAGCTAAAGGCCCACAAAATTTAGCGGACCATAATGGGCCAGCCCAGCTAAAGGCCCACACGATTTTGCAGACCATAATGGGCCAGCCCAGCTAAAGGCCCACAAGATTCTGCAGACCATAATGGGCTGGCCCAGCTAAAGGCCCAACATTCTCTGTCAAATCGGCCCGTCAACGGCCTGTCCTAAACTTGTCATCAACGCGGCCCATGGTCACTTCTGGCCCGTTAATAGTCCGCTAAGTAATTGGGCCGAATTACGGCCCGGTGTATTTCCGGCCTGTTAAAGGTCTGGCTTCATTTGGGCCCATTTACAGGCCATCAAAACTTTCGGCCCATAAACGACCGTGAAGGATTTGGGTCATATTCGGCCATGTCTGACATTTGGCCTGTTAGAGGCCCACTATAGCTTTGGGCCACTTTCGGCCTGTTGTCATTTTCGGCTTGTTAACGCTGGACGTAAACCATGGGCCATATGTGGCCCAACGTCATATCGGGCCCATTAACGGCCCATATAAAAATGACGATAATCTAGCCCGACCGAAGTTCCGGCCTGTTAAAGGCGCGTGTATTAGGTCAGCGCATTTACGGCCCGTCCGAATTTCGGCCTGTCAAAGATCCGCATCGTAAATGGGCCACCATTTCGGCCTGCTAAGTTCAGTGGGTTATTTGGCACAATCAGGGCCCAATCTCACTTTCGGACTATTAAAGGCCCATGTTTTTTATGGGCTCGAGATATTTACACTTGTAAACGGCCTATTTTTACCGAGGGCCCAAATTATGTTTAGGCCTGTTAAAGGCCCACTATGGGCACATGCCTACCAGAAAAATATGAAAGCTTATGTTGATTTAGGCCCAAATATTTTTAGTGGGCTACATGCCAATTTCGGCCCGTAATCGTTTTTAGCCCAATTAGAATGGGCCCGACAAATGTTGGCATGTTGGGCTCCTACGAAGCTTTCAGCCGAATACATTACTAAGATAAACCTACACTATACAAAAATAGCGTCGTAATTACTGCAGCCTGAGGCAGCATCATAAATGTTGTATCACAACAAAATAAATTCCAACCATACAACAAAAGGCCTGTTGGCATAAAGTTTATAGTCCTTCCAGAAAATCACCATCAGATGTATAGAAGCACATATCATTTGACCTGAGTGCTAATGCTTCAGGCTGTAGAATCTGATGGAGTAGCATGATCTCCACCTTTTTTCCACAATTGCTCTTGAACAACGAAGCGAATGTCTGATAGTCTGGTTTCAAAACCATTCATATCTTGACGACATTTCTCAACCACTATTCTTGTTTCCGAAACAACATCCATTAGGGATTGGACTTGTGTCTGGAGCACAGATATATCACTTTGTCTAGCAGGAATATTTTGTTCAGTAAGCGATTTGGACGAGGTTACCTTGACAACCAACCCAGAATTATGCAGGAAGGTGCTTTTTGCACTGTTAGTGGAGAGATACTGACGCACTGCAGCAAGAGGTGACATTATGCCTGTAGTAGCCTCGTTACCTTCAGGTGGTTGTGGCTGTTCAATCATTTGTTCCATAGCTTCCTGAAAGTTTGAACTTGTAGATTAGTGTACTAGATAAGTTACTAATGAGACAAAAACAAACAAAGTAGGTTAAATGTTTATACATAACTTATTTTGGTGAACTACTGTAATACATTAGCATGTATTGTAGTGCCAACTACTCCCTCTGTCCCAGAATATAAGAACGTTTTTGACACTATGCTAGTGTTAAAAACATTCTTATATTTTGGGACGGAGGGAGTACATAATAAAATCACTTTCGGAACATATGCCCATGTAGCATGCCTACTGTATTGTCTATTTCCTCACATTCGTTGACATCTAAGGATAAAGAGACATGGTTTAAAGCAGGATGAACATAGTATGACATCATTCATATCATGGGCAAACAGATATAAAACAAACATGCTATTTTATCATTGTGTGCGCACGTGAACATAACAACTAGATTACAGATCAAGACCAAAAGAACATCCTTCATCTCTTTTAAACCATGTAAGGTGAAATGATACGTTAAGACAACTGTGAATAAAAGTGAACAGAGTAACTGACATTGGCTGCAAACCAAGTAGTTACATGAACACATCACAGTACCAATCAGTTCAAGGCAGGAGGAGTAAGGACTTACAACAACGGCTTGAACTGGTGTGCTCATGCCCTTCATCTTGCTGGTGTGGCAATCCTTGAAGATTTGCACTGCATTCGGTTCAGGTTCTTTTTGGTCCGCACAGGCTTTCCTCTGTATTTGGAACAAGTCAATATAGATACGATAATATGGCACAAAAAAGAAGGAAGTAGCAGCTATTTACAAGAGCCTCGCAGTGTGCAATATAGCTACGAGATCCTGTTGTCTGTTGGAATTTCACTTTAGAATGGTTGGTTTTGTTCTTCAATCAGTTAGCCTAGAAGAAGATACACTTGTAAGGCACATACGTAAATACAAGTTCAACATGTGGTCTGATCAAATACATATAGCCTACCCGATACTTTGAATCAGACCAGTGTTTAACGAGGGATGTCCAGTCTTCATCTGTAATATATTCCACTGGAGATGTTTGGGCGATTTCATTGTTAGCCTTGCCTTCAAAGTGAGATTTTCTAAGGTGGTATCGATACTGTCGCAGAGCAGACTGAAAAACATGAGAGCATGCTTGTTTAGTTGCATCATCTTTCGGATCCAACTTGAACCTCATCTGTTGAAAAAAGAATGTGAGTCTTATTAGGAGGAAGCTAGAAAGTATGGGACAAAGCAAGACAATATTACTAATTGCGATGAATAACATTACTTACGGATAAATGGTCAAGGAAGGTGTTAAACTGGGTATTGTCTTTCTCATTCCTGTACTGGATCCATGTTGGGAGGATACGCGCATGACACCTAACGGCAACTGCTGCCTCTGATACTAACTTGGCTGACTCTATAGCATCACGTGGCCTTTTTAAACCTGCCTCAAAATGGATCTCCATTCTTCCTCCTTTAGATTTTGTTAATCTGTCAAGCATTATCCCTGATGTCTGTTTCCGCTTGCACCATGGTGCTAGTTCAACAACGAATATGGAAGGTGTTAGTGTACATCAAACTGTGAGAGTACGTATAAAGGAGCATGCAACTGCAACTTGACTCGGTCAGGTACCGTCTTGGTGTTGATGCTCATGAGGTTCATCTGATCTTGCCAAGTCCTGTTGTGTCAGCAGTGCTTCGGAAGTAGTGTTAGGTGTGAAGGCAGCTTGGGAACTGGCCAGTTCTGGAGCAAACGAATGAGTAACTGGTTGAGATGCTAGTACAGTTGAAGCGGATGCTGCAGCTGGTGGATCAAGTGATACCGTGTTTGTAGATTTAGCCGGTGGACTTGGACCTTCTACTGCACTATAAGTACCGACAGAATCTTGACGGCAGAACCTTTTCTGTTTCACCCGACGAGTAACAGCACTCCCTACTATATTATTTTCCTTGCTCTTTTTTGACTTTGCCATGTCAAGTTGTACCCACAACACAAAAGAATAAAATCACTCTTCAGAACTCATTGATGCATGATACAGACAAGCAATACTTTGATGTAAGACAACCGTATGAGGATGGAATATGTAAGAAAAACAGGACGACATGACATATTCACAGCTACGATGTGCAAACTAAGCAGAAGGATTTTCAAGAAAATAGAAGTAATGCAAGCTAGACATCATATGAAAGATGCAACCAATATTACTCTGCCAAGTTAAAAGTGTCTTGTCATAAGTGGCAATTCGAAAAATTAGAAGCAGTACAACGTAGAAATCAATGCAAGATGCAACCACTATCAAACTGCCATGTTAAAAGTGTTGGAAATATGCCCTAGAGGCAATAATAAATTAGTTATTATTATATTTCCTTGTTCATGATAATCGTTTATTATCCATGCTAGAATTGTATTGATAGGAAACTCAGATACATGTGTGGATACATAGACAACACCATGTCCCTAGTAAGCCTCTAGTTGACTAGCTCGTTGATCAATAGATGGTTACGGTTTCCTGACCATGGACATTGGATGTCATTGATAACGGGATCACATCATTAGGAGAATGATGTGATGGACAAAGACCCAATCCTAAGCCTAGCACAAGATCATGTAGTTCGTATGCTAAAGCTTTTCTAATGTCAAGTATCATTTCCTTAGACCATGAGATTGTGCAACTCCCAGATACCGTAGGAGTGCTTTGGGTGTGCCAAACGTCACAACGTAACTGGGTGGCTATAAAGGTACACTACAGGTATCTCCGAAAGTGTCTGTTGGGTTGGCACGAATCGAGACTGGGATTTGTCACTCCGTGTAAACGGAGAGGTATCTCTGGGCCCACTCGGTAGGACATCATCATAATGTGCACAATGTGATCAAGGAGTTGATCACGGGATGATGTGTTACAAAACGAGTAAAGAGACTTGCCGGTAACGAGATTGAACAAGGTATCGGGATGCCGACGATCGAATCTCGGGCAAGTATCGTACCGCTAGACAAAGGGAATTGTATACGGGATTGATTAAGTCCTTGACATCGTGGTTCATCCGATGAGATCATCGTGGAACATGTGGGAGCCAACATGGGTATCCAGATCCCGCTGTTGGTTATTGACCGGAGAGTCATCTCGGTCATGTCTGCATGTCTCCCGAACCCGTAGGGTCTACACACTTAAGGTTCGGTGACGCTAGGGTTATAGAGATATTAGTATGCGGTAACCTGAAAGTTGTTCGGAGTCCCGGATGAGATCCCGGACATCACGAGGAGTTCCGGAATGGTCCAGAGGTAAAGATTTATATATGGGAAGTCTTGTTTTGGTCGCCGGAAAAATTTCGCGCATTATCGGTATTGTACCGGGAGTGCCGAAAGGGGTCCGGGGGTCCACCAAGGGGGTCCACCTGCCCCGGGGGGCCACATGGGCTGTAGGGGTGTGCGCCTTGGCCTATATGGGCCAAGGGCACCAGCCCCAAGAGGCCCATGCGCCAAGAGATAAGGGAAAGAAAGAGTCCTAAAGGGGGAAGGCACCTCCTAGGTGCCTTGGGGAGGATGGACTCCTCCCTGGCCGCACCCTTCCTTGGAGGAAGGGCCAAGGCTGTGCCCCCCTCTCCCTTGGCCCTATATATAGTGGGGAGAAGGGAGGGCAGCCATACCTAAGCCCTGGCGCCTCCCTCTCCCTCCCATGACACATCTCCCTCCTCCCGCAGCGCTTGGCGAAGCCCTGTTGGAATCCCGCTACTTCCACCACCACACCGTTGTGCTGCTGGATCTCCATCAACCTCTCCTTCCCCCTTGCTGGATCAAGAAGGAGGAGACGTCGCTGCTCCGTACGTGTGTTGAACGCGGAGGTGCCGTCCATTCGGCGCTAGGATCATCGGTGATTTGGATCACGACGAGTACGACTCCATCAACCCCGTTCTCTTGAACACTTCTGCGCGCGATCTATAAGGGTATGTAGATCCACTCCTCCCTCGTTGCTAGATGACTCCATAGATAGATCTTGGTGACACGTAGGAAAATTTTGAATTTATGCTACGTTCCCCAACAAAAAGCGTCCAATCATGAGTGACTGATGCGGGATACACAACAGCAGTACTTTGATGTAAGAACATGGTATGATAGATAGATGCAGTGTATTCTAGACACAGAAAGCCATGTCATATGCACATGTATAACGTATAAACTCAGCAGGTGCAATTTAATCAAAATAGAAGAAATACAGGCTAGACAACATATGCAACATGAAACCAATTATCACACTGTCAACTTAGAGCAAGCACCTGCGATGGTGGAGTACGGGAAATGAACTCATCGTGTAGACTTGGGACTTCAACTGCATTAGCAGTAGCAGTGGCAAATCTAGAGAGTCTCTGTTTGCGTCAGTACGGAGGACCACCAACATCCCCTAACTTACTGTGTTCCTTCCTATTTTCTGATATTGCCTTATGAAGTCAAAACCACAAGAAGATGAATAAAATTAGCTCTGCATAGCTGGTTGATGCATGATATAGACGAACACTACTTTGATGTAAGGCAAGCGCAGGATAGGAGGATGGAATATATACAAAAAAAGACAGCGTTTCATATTCACATGTACGATAGGAGGATGGAATATGTATGAAAAAACAGTAAGCAGAAGGCATTTGAACAAAATTAGAAAAAATGAAAGCCAGGCACCATATGAACATGCAACCAATATCACTCTATCAGGTAAAAAGTGTCTCGTCGTAAGTGCCATTTCAAGAAATTAGAAGCAGTACAAGCTAGAAGACAATGCAAGATGCAACCTACATCATAGTCCCAAGTTAAATGTGTCTTATGGGTAAGTGATCATTGCAGGTATAAGTTGTAAGCTACGCAGATGCAATTCAACACAATCAGAAGCAATACAAACTAGACATCATACGAAAAACGCAACCACGTATAACAGTTCCAAGTAAGAGCAAGCACCTGTGATGGTGGAGTAGGGGAGATGTGCTCATCATGTACACGTATGTTCTAGAAACAGGAACACGTGTCATATTCACAGGCATTATGTGTAAAGTAAGCAGATGCAATTCAAGTTAGAAGCAATACAAGCTAGACATCATACGCAACATGCAACCACATATAATAGTGTCAAGTTAGAGCAAGCACCTGTGATGGTGGAGTAGGGGAGATGTGCTCATCATCTACACAGCTACGTTGACTGTCCAGCCTTGTGTTGTCTTGCGAATCTTGTTGGGAGGATGGCAGAGTAGAATCTGTAGAGACCCCCTGTTTGAGTTGCTCCGAAGGACCACCATCATCCACTGCCGGACTAATTTCCTTCAACTGTAATGATTTTGCATTGTGAAGTCAAACCGATAAGAAAAAGGAATAAAATTCGCTCTTCAGAACTCATTCATGCATGATACTGACAAACACTACTCGGATGAAAGGCAAACACATGATGCGAGGATGGAATATGTATGAAAAACAGGATGGTGTGACATATTCACACCTATGATGTGGTAACTAAGCAGAAGACATTTCAACAAATTAAAAGCACTGCAAGCTAGACACCATATGAAAGATGCAACCAATATCACTCTGCCAAGTTCAAACTGTATGGCATTTCAACAAATTAGAAGCAGTACATGCTAGAAATCATATGCAAGACACAACCAATATCACAGTGGCGACTTAAAGGTGCCTTATCATAAGTGACTGATGCGGGATATGCAAGAATAGTAGTCTGATGTAGAAACATGAACACATGTCATATTCACGGGCATTGTGTGTAAAGTAAGCAGATGCAATTCAACAAAGTTAGAAGCAATACAAGCTAGACATCATACGCAACATGCAACCTGATACGTCCATTTTGCATCATGCTTTTATATCGATATTTATTGCATTATGGGCTGTTATTTCACATTATGTCACAATACTTATGGCTATTCTCTCTTATTTTATAAGGTTTACATAAGGAGGGAGAATGCCGGCAGCTGGAATTCTGGGCTGGAAAAGGAGTAAATATTAGAGACCTATTCTGCACAACTCCAAAAGTCCTGAAACTCCACGGAATACCTTATAATAAATAATGAAAAATCCTCGCCAAAGATTAAGACCAGGGGGTCCATACCCTGTCCACGAGGGTGGGGGGAGTGCCCCCCCTAGGACGCGCCCCCTACCTCGTGGGCCCCCTGATTGCTCTGCGATGACCATCTTCTGCTATACGAAGTCTTTCGTCGAGAAAAAAACGGGAAGCAACCTTTCGGGACGAAACTCCGCCGCCACGAGGCGGAACCTTGTCGGAACCAATCTAGGGCTCCGGCAGAGCTGTTCTGCCGGGGAAACTTCCCTCCCGGAGGGGGAAATCATCGCCATCGTCATCACCAACGCTCCTCTCATCGGGAGAGGGCAATCTCCATCAACATCTTCATCAGCACCATCTCATCTCAAAACCCTATTTCATCTCTTGTATCCAATTCTTGTCTCCAAGTCCGGGATTGGTGCTAGTAGGTTGCTAGTAGTGTTAATTACTCCTTGTAGTTGATGCTAGTTAGTTTAATTGGCGGAAGATCATATGTTTAGATCCTTTATGCATATTATTACCCCTCTAATTATCAACATGAATATGCTTTCTGAGTAGTTACGTTTGTTCCTGAGGACAAGGGAGAAGTCTTGCTATTAGTAGTCATGTGAATTTGGTATTCGTTCAATATTTTGATGAGATGTATGTTGTCTAGCCTCTAGTGGTGTTATGTGAACGTCGACTACATAACACTTCACCATTATTTGGGCCTAGAGGAAGGCATTGGGAAGTAATAAGTAGATGATGGGTTGCTAGAGTGACAGAAGCTTAAACCCTAGTTTATGTGTTGCTTTGTAAGGGGCTGATTTGGATCCATATGTTTCATGCTATGTTAGGTTTACCTTAATACTTTTGTTGTAGTTGCGGATGCTTGCAATAGAGGTTAATCATAAGTGGGATGCTTGTTCAAGTAAGAACAGCACCCAAGCACCGGTCCACCCACATGTCAAATTACCAAAGTACCGAACACGAATCATATGAACATGATGAAAACTAGCTTGACGATATTCCCATGTGTCCTTGGGAGCGCTTTTCCTTATATAAGAGTTTGTCCAAGCTTGTCCTTTGCTACAAAAAGGATTGGGCCACCTTGCTGCACTTTATTTACTTTTGTTACTTGTTGCTCGTTACAAATTATCTTATCACAAAACTATCTGTTACCACTTATTTCAGTACTTGCAGAGAATACCTTGCTGAAAACCGCTTATCATTTCCTTCTGCTCCTCGTTGGGTTCGACACTCTTACTTATCGAAAGGACTACGATATATCCCCTATACTTGTGGGTCATCAAGACTCTTTTCTGGCGCTGTTGCCGGGGAGTGAAGCACCTTTGGTAGGTGGAATTTGGTAAGGAAAAATTTATATAGTGTGCTGAAATTTACTGTCACTTGTTACTATGGAAAGTAATCCTCTGAGGGGCTTGTTCGGGGTATCTTCACCCCGACCAGTAGAGCAAAGAGTTGCTCCTCAACCTACTGAACCTATTGAAAATGAAATTCCTTATGAGTATCCTTCGGGTATGATAGAAAAACTGCTAGCTAATCCTTTTACAGGAGATGGAACAAAGCATCCTGATGAACACCTAATATATGTGGATGAAGTTTGTGGATTATTTAAGCTTGCAGGTATACCCGATGATGTTGCTAAGAAGAAGGTCTTCCCTTTATCTTTGAAGGGAGACGCATTGACATGGTATAGGCTATGTGATGATACGAGATCATGGAACTATAGAAGTTTGAAATTGGAATTTCATCAAAAGTATTACCCTATGCATCTTTTTCATCGTGACCGCAATTATATATATAATTTTTGGCCTTGCGAAGGAGAAAGCATCGCTCAAGCTTGGGGGAGGCTTAAATCAATGTTATATTCATGCCCCAATCATGAGCTCCCAAGAGAAACAATTCTTCAAAAAAATTATGCTCGGCTTTCTGAAAATAATCGCACCATGCTCGATACTTCTTGTGCTGGCTCTTTTATGATGAAGACTATTGGATTTAGATGGGATTTATTGGATAGAATTAAACGCAACTCTGAAGATTGGGATCTCGACAAAGGTAAGGAGTCAGGTATGACACCTAAGTTTGATTGTGTTAAATCTTTTATGGATACCGATATTTTCCGTAAGTTTAGCACTAAATATGGACTTGATTCTGAGATAGTAGCTTCTTTCTGTGAATCTTTTGCTACTTATGTTGATCTCCCTAAGGAGAAGTGGTTTAAATATCATCCTCCCATAGAAGTAAAAGTAGCTGCACCTATTAAAGTTGAAGAAAAGACTGTCACTTATAATGATCCTATTGTTCCTACCTCTTATGTCGAGAAACCACCTTTCCCTGTTAGAGTAAAGGATCATGCTAAAGCTTCAACTGTTGTTCATAAAAGCAATATTAAAACTTGTACACCTCCTGAGCAAGTTAAAGTAGAACCTAATATTGCTATTGTTAAAGATCTCTTGTCTGATAATATTGATGGGCATGTTATTCAGTTCGAAGGTGAAACTGCTAGAATTGCTAAACCTTGTGATAAAGATAAACATAGACCTTTGGTAGGCGTGCCTGTTATTTCTGTTAAAATAGGAGATCATTGTTATCATGGCTTATGTGATATGGGTGCTAGTGCTAGTGCAATACCTATTGACTTATACAAAGAAATTATGCATGACATTGTACCTGTTGAGTTAGAAGAAATTGATGTTACTATTAAACTTGCTAATAGAGATACTATTTCACCAATGGGAATTGTTAGAGATGTTGAAGTCTTGTGTGGGAAAACTAAATATCCTCTTGATTTTCTTGTTCTTGGTTCCCCACAAGATAGCTTTTGTCCCATTATATTTGGTAGACCCTTCTTAAATACTGTTAATGCTACCATAGATTGCACAAGGGATGTTGTTACTGTCGGCTTAGATGATATGACTCATGAGTTTAATTTCTCTAAATTTAGTAAACAACACCATGAAGAAGAATTGCCTAGTAAGGATGAAATTATTGGTCTTGCTTCTATTGCCATACCTCCTAGTGATCCTTTAGAACAATATTTGCTAGACCATGAGAATGATATGTTTATGAATGAAAGAAGGGAAATAGATGAAGTATTCTTTAAACAGGAACCTATTCTGAAACACAATTTGTGTGTTGAAATCCTAGGGGATCCCCCTCCACCTAAGGGTGATCCCGTGTTTGATCTTAAACCGTTGCCTGATAATCTTAAATATGCTTATCTTGATGAAAAGAAGATATATCCTGTTATTATTAGTGCTAACCTTTCAGAGCATGAAGAAGAAAGATTATTGAAAACTCTGAAGAAGCACCGTGCTGCTATTGGATATACTCTTAATGATCTTAAGGGCATTAGTCCCACTCTATGTCAACATAAAATAAATTTGGAAGCAGATGCCAAACCAGTTTGTGATCCTCAACAACGTCTGAATCCTAAAATGAAAGAAGTGGTAAGAAAAGAAATAGTAAAGCTTCTGGAGGCAGGTATACTTTATCCCGTTGCTGATAGTCAGTGGGTAAGTCCTGTTCATTGTGTCCCTAAGAAGGGAGGTATTACTGTTGTTTCTAATGATAAAGATGAATTGATTCCACAAAGAATTATTACAGGTTATAGGATGGTAATTGATTTCCACAAATTAAATAAGTGTTGGGGAACGTTGCAGAAAACAAAAATTTTCCTACGGTTTCACCAAGATCCATCTAGGAGTTCATCTAGCAACGAGTGATTAGATGCATCTACATACCTTTGTAGATCGCGAGCGGAAGCGTTCGAAGAACGGGGTTGATGTAGTCGAACACGACGTGATTCAAATCACCGGAGATCCTAGCACCGAACGGACGGTACCTCCGCGTTCAACACACGTACGGAGCGGATGACGTCTCCTCCTTTCTTGATCCAGCAAGGGGGGAGGAGAGGTTAATGAAGATCCAGCAGCACGACGGCGTGGTGGTGGATGCAGGGCGTCACAGTAGCAGGGCTTCGCCGTGTACTACGTGGGAGAGATGTAACAGGGGAGAGGGAAGCACCAAAGGCTGAGCTATGAAGTCCTCCCTCTCCTCAACTATATATAGGAGGGCCAAGGGGGGGGGGGTGCACCAGCCTAGGAGATCCAATCTCCTAGGTGCGGCGGCCAAGGGGAGGTTTCCCTCCCCCCAAAGGCACCTAGAGGTGCCTTCCACCATTGGGACTCTTCCCTTAAGTGGAACCCTAGGCGCATGGGCTTTTGGGGCTGGTGCCCTTGGCCCATCTAGGCCAAGGCGCACCCCCTACAGCCCATGTGGCCCCCCGGGACAGGTGGCCCCACCCGGTGGGCCCCCGGGACCCTTCCGGTGGTCCCGGTACAATACCGATGACCCCGAAACTTGTCCCGATGGCCGAAACTGCACTTCCTATATATAATTCTTTACCTCCGGACCATTCCGGAACTCCTCGTGACGTCCGGGATCTCATCCGGGACTCCGAACAACATTCGGGTTACTGCATATACATATCTTCACAACCCTAGCGTCACCGAACCTTAAGTGTGTAGACCCTACGGGTTCGGGAGACATGCAGACATGACCGGGACGACTCTCCGGTCAATAACCAACAGCGGGATCTGGATACCCATGTTGGCCCCCACATGCTCCACGATGATCTCATCGGATGAACCACGATGTCGAGGATTAAACAACCCCGTATACAATTCCCTTTGTCAATCGGTATGTTACTTGCCCGAGACTCGATCGTTGGTATCCGAATACCTTGTTCAGTCTCGTTACCGGCAAGTCACTTTACTCGTACTGTAATGCATGAACCCGTGATCAACCACTTGGTCACCTTGAGCTCATAATGATGATGCATTACCGAGTGGGCCCAGTGATACCTCTCCGTTATATGGAGTGACAAATCCCAGTCTCGATCCGTGTCAACCCAACAGACACTTTCGGAAATACCTGTAGTGCACCTTTATAGTCACCCAGTTACGTTGTGACGTTTGATACACCCAAAGCACTCTTACGGTATCCGGGAGTTACACGATCTCATGGTCAAAGGAAAAGATACTTGACATTGGAAAAGCTCTAGCAAACGAACTACACAATCTTGTGCTATGCTTAGGATTAGGTCTTGTCCATCACATCATTCTCCTAATGATGTGATCCCGTTATCAATGACATCCAATGTCCATAGCCAGGAAACCATGACTATCTATTGATCAACGAGCTAGTCAACTAGAGGCTTACTAGGGACATATTATGGTCTATGTATTCACACGTGTATTACGATTTCCGGATAATACAGTTATAGCATGAATAAAGACAATTATCATGAACAAAGAAATATAATAATAATACTTTTATTATTGCCTCTAGGGCATATTTCCAACAGTCTCCCACTTGCACTAGAGTCAATAATCTAGTTACATTGTGATGAATCGAACACCCATGGAATTCTGGTGTTGATCATGTTTTGCCCTAGGGAGAGGTTTAGTCAACGGATCTGCTATATTCAGGTCCGTATGTACTTTACAAATCTCTATGTCTCCATCTTGAACATTTTCACAAATGGAGTTGAAGCGACGCTTGATGTGCCTTGTCTTCTTGTGAAACCTGGGCTCCTTGGCAAGTGCAATAGCCCCAGTGTTGTCACAAAAGAGTTTGATTGGCCCCGACGCATTGGGTATGACTCCTAGGTCGGTGATGAACTCCTTCACCCATATTGCTTCATGTGCTGCCTCCGAGGCTGCCATGTACTCCGCTTCACATGTAGATCCCGCCACGACGCTCTGCTTGCAGCTGCACCAGCTCACTGCTCCACCATTCAACATATACACGTATCCGGTTTGTGACTTAGAGTCATCCAGATCTGTGTCGAAGCTAGCGTCGACGTAACCCTTTACGACGAGCTCTTCGTCACCTCCATAAACGAGAAACATTTCCTTAGTCCTTTTCAGGCACTTCAGGATATTCTTGACCGCTGTCCAGTGTTCCTTGCCGGGATTACTTTGGTACCTTCCTACCAAACTTACGGCAAGGTTTACATCAGGTCTGGTACACAGCATGGCATACATAATAGAACCTATGGCTGAGGCATAGGGGATGACACTCATCTCTTCTATATCTTCTGCCATGGTCGGGCATTGAGCCGAGCTCAATTTCATACCTTGCAAAACAGGCAAGAACCCTTTCTTGGACTGATCCATTTTGAACTTCTTCAAAATCTTATCAAGGTACGTGCTTTGTGAAAGACCTATGAGGCATCTCGATCTATCCCTATAGATCTTGATGCCTAATATATAAGCAGCTTCTCCAAGGTCCTTCATTGAAAAACTCTTATTCAAGTAGGCCTTGATGCTGTCCAAGAGTTCTATATCATTTCCCATCAAAAGTATGTCATCTACATATAGTATGAGGAATGCTACAGAGCTCCCACTCACTTTCTTGTAAACGCAGGCTTCTCCATAAGTCTGCGTAAACCCAAACGCTTTGATCATCTCATCAAAGCGAATGTTCCAACTCCGAGATGCTTGCACCAGCCCATAAATCGAGCGTTGGAGCTTGCACACCTTGTCAGCATTCTTAGGATCAACAAAACCTTCCGGCTGCATCATATACAATTCTTCCTTAAGGAAACCATTAAGGAATGCCGTTTTGACGTCCATTTGCCATATTTCATAATCGTAGAATGCGGCAATTGCTAACATGATTCGGACGGACTTTAGCTTCGCTACCGGTGAGAAAGTCTCATCGTAGTCAACCCCTTGAACTTGTCGATAACCCTTGGCGACAAGCCGAGCTTTATAGATGGTCACATTACCATCCGCGTCTGTCTTCTTCTTAAACATCCATTTATTTTCTATGGCTCGCCGTTCAACGGGCAAGTCAGTCAAAGTCCATACTTCGTTTTCATACATGGATCCTATCTCGGATTTCATGGCTTCTAGCCATTTGTCGGAATCCGGTCCCGCCATCGCTTCTTCATAGTTCGAAGGTTCACCGTTGTCTAACAACATGATTTCCAAGACAGGGTTGCCGTACCACTCTGGTGCGGAACGTGTTCTTGTGGACCTTCGAATTTCAGTAGGAGCTTGATCAGAAGTATCTTGATCATCATGAATAACTTCCTCTCCAGTCGGTGCAGGCACCTCAGGAACATTTTCTTGAGTTGCGCCATTTACCGGTTCAAGAGGCAATACTTCATCAAGTTCTACTTTCCTCCCACTTACTTCTTTCGAGAGAAACTCTTTCTCTAGAAAGGATCCATTCCTGGCAATAAAGATCTTGCCTTCGGATCTGAGGTAGAAGGTATACCCAGCAGTTTCTTTAGGGTATCCTATGAAGACGCATTTTTCCGACTTGGGTTCGAGCTTTTCAGGTTGAAGTTTCTTGACATAAGCATCGCATCCCCAAACTTTTAGAAACGACAGCTTAGGTTTCTTCCCAAACCATAATTCATACGGTGTCGTCTCAACGGATTTCGACGGAGCCCTATTTAAAGTGAATGCGGCAGTCTCTAAAGCATAGCCCCAAAAAGATAACGGTAAATCGGTAAGAGACATCATAGATTGCACCATATCTAATAGAGTGCGATTACGACGTTCGGACACACCATTACGCTGAGGTGTTCCAGGAGGCGTGAGTTGTGAAACTATTCCACATTTTCTTAAGTGTGTGCCAAATTCGTGACTTAAATATTCTCCTCCACGATCTGATCGTAGAAACTTGATTTTTTTGTCACGTTGATTCTCAACCTCACTCTGAAATTCCTTGAACTTTTCAAAGGTTTCAGACTTGTGTTTCATTAAGTAGACATACCCATATCTACTCAAGTCATCAGTGAGGGTGAGAACATAACGATAGCCACCGCGAGCCTCAACACTCATTGGACCGCACACATCAGTATGTATGATTTCCAATAAGTTGGTCGCTCGCTCCATTGTTCCTGAAAACGGAGTCTTGGTCTTTTTTCCCATGAGGCATGGTTCGCACGTGTCAAATGATTCATAATCAAGAGACTCTAAAAGTCCATCTGCATGGAGCTTCTTCATGCGTTTGACACCTATGTGACCAAGGCGGCAGTGCCACAAGTATGTGGGACTATCATTTGTTGGGGAACGTTGCAGAAAACAAAAATTTTCCTACGGTTTCACCAAGATCCATCTATGAGTTCATCTAGCAGCGAGTGATTGGATGCATCTACATACCTTTGTAGATCGCGAGCGGAAGCGTTCGAAGAACGGGGTTGATGTAGTCGAACACGACGTGATTCAAATCACCGGAGATCCTAGCACCGAACGGACGGTACCTCCGCGTTCAACACACGTACGGAGCGGATGACGTCTCCTCCTTTCTTGATCCAGCAAGGGGGGAGGAGAGGTTGATGAAGATCCAGCAGCACGACGCCGTGGTGGTGGATGCAGGGCGTCACAGTAGCAGGGCTTCGCCGTGTACTGCGAGGGAGAGATGTAACAGGGGAGAGGGAAGCACCAAAGGCTGAGCTATGAAGTCCTCCCTCTCCTCAACTATATATAGGAGGGCCAAGGGGGGGGGGGTGCGCCAGCCTAGGAGATCCAATCTCCTAGGTGCGGCGGCCAAGGGGAGGTTTCCCTCCCCCCCAAGGCACCTAGAGGTGCCTTCCACCATTGGGACTCTTCCCTTAAGTGGAACCCTAGGCGCATGGGCTTTTGGGGCTGGTGCCCTTGGCCCATCTAGGACAAGGCGCACCCCCTACAGCCCATGTGCCCCCCCGGGACAGGTGGCCCCACCCGGTGGGCCCCCGGGACCCCTCCGGTGGTCCCGGTACAATACCGATAACCCCGAAACTTGTCCCGATGGCCGAAACAGCACTTCCTATATATAATTCTTTACCTCCGGACCATTCCGGAACTCCTCGTGACGTCCGGGATCTCATCCGGGACTCCGAACAACATTCGGGTTACTGCATATACATATCTTCACAACCCTAGCGTCACCGAATCTTAAGTGTGTAGACCCTACGGGTTCGGGAGACATGCAGACATGACCGGGACGACTCTCCGGTCAATAACCAACAGCGGGATCTGGATACCCATGTTGTCCCCCACATGCTCCACGATGATCTCATCGGATGAACCACGATGTCGAGGATTAAACAACCCCGTATACAATTCCCTTTGTCAATCGGTATGTTACTTGCCCGAGACTCGATCGTCGGTATCCCAATACCTTGTTCAGTCTCGTTACCGGCAAGTCACTTTACTCGTACCATAATGCATGATCCCGTGATCAACCACTTGGTCACCTTGAGCTCATAATGATGATGCATTACCGAGTGGGCCCAGTGATACCTCTCTGTTATATGGAGTGACAAATCCCAGTCTCGATCCGTGTCAACCCAACAGACACTTTCGGAAATACCTGTAGTGCACCTTTATAGTCACCCAGTTACGTTGTGACGTTTGATACGCCCAAAGCACTCTCACGGTATCCGGGAGTTACACGATCTCATGGTCAAAGGAAAAGATACTTGACATTGGAAAAGCTCTAGCAAACGAACTACACGATCTTGTGCTATGCTTAGGATTAGGTCTTGTCCATCACATCATTCTCCTAATGATGTGATCCCGTTATCAATGACATCCAATGTCCATAGCCAGGAAACCATGACTATCTGTTGATCAACGAGCTAGTCAACTAGAGGCTTACTAGGGACATATTATGGTCTATGTATTCACACGTGTATTACGATTTCCGGATAATATAGTTATAGCATGAATAAAGACAATTATCATGAACAAAGAAATATAATAATAATACTTTTATTATTGCCTCTAGGGCATATTTCCAACAGTCTCCCACTTGCACTAGAGTCAATAATCTAGTTACATTGTGATGAATCGAACACCCATGGAATTCTGGTGTTGATCATGTCTTGCCCTAGGGAGAGGTTTAGTCAACGGATCTGCTATATTCAAGTCCGTATGTACTTTACAAATCTCTATGTCTCCATCTTGAACATTTTCACGAATGGAGTTGAAGCGACGCTTGATGTGCCTTGTCTTCTTGTGAAACCTGGGCTCCTTGGCAAGTGCAATAGCCCCAGTGTTGTCACAAAAGAGTTTGATTGGCCCCGACGCATTGGGTATGACTCCTAGGTCGGTGATGAACTCCTTCACCCATATTGCTTCATGTGCTGCCTCCGAGGCTGCCATGTACTCCGCTTCACATGTAGATCCCGCCACGACGCTCTGCTTGCAGCTGCACCAGCTCACTGCTCCACCATTCAACATATACACGTATCCGGTTTGTGACTTAGAGTCATCCAGATCTGTGTCGAAGCTAGCGTCGACGTAACCCTTTACGACGAGCTCTTCGTCACCTCCATAAACGAGAAACATTTCCTTAGTCCTTTTCAGGCACTTCAGGATATTCTTGACCGCTGTCCAGTGTTCCTTGCCGGGATTACTTTGGTACCTTCCTACCAAACTTACGGCAAGGTTTACATCAGGTCTGGTACACAGCATGGCATACATAATAGAACCTATGGCTGAGGCATAGGGGATGACACTCATCTCTTCTATATCTTCTGCCGTGGTCGGGCATTGAGCCGAGCTCAATTTCATACCTTGCAAAACAGGCAAGAACCCTTTCTTGGACTGATCCATTTTGAACTTCTTCAAAATCTTATCAAGGTACGTGCTTTGTGAAAGACCTATGAGGCATCTCGATCTATCCCTATAGATCTTGATGCCTAATATATAAGCAGCTTCTCCAAGGTCCTTCATTGAAAAACTCTTATTCAAGTAGGCCTTGATGCTGTCCAAGAGTTCTATATCATTTCCCATCAAAAGTATGTCATCTACATATAGTATGAGGAATGCTACAGAGCTCCCACTTACTTTCTTGTAAACGCAGGCTTCTCCATAAGTCTGCGTAAACCCAAACGCTTTGATCATCTCATCAAAGCGAATGTTCCAACTCCGAGATGCTTGCACCAGCCCATAAATCGAGCGTTGGAGCTTGCACACCTTGTCAGCATTCTTAGGATCGACAAAACCTTCCGGCTGCATCATATACAATTCTTCCTTAAGGGAACCATTAAGGAATGCCGTTTTGACGTCCATTTGCCATATTTCATAATCGTAGAATGCGGCAATTGCTAACATGATTCGGACGGACTTTAGCTTCGCTACCGGTGAGAAAGTCTCATCGTAGTCAACCCCTTGAACTTGTCGATAACCCTTAGCGACAAGCCGAGCTTTATAGATGGTCACATTACCATCCGCGTCTATCTTCTTCTTAAACATCCATTTATTTTCTATGGCTCGCCGTTCAACGGGCAAGTCAGTCAAAGTCCATACTTCGTTTTCATACATGGATCCTATCTCGGATTTCATGGCTTCTAGCCATTTGTCGGAATCCGGTCCCGCCATCGCTTCTTCATAGTTCGAAGGTTCACCGTTGTCTAACAACATGATTTCCAAGACAGGGTTGCCGTACCACTCTGGTGCGGAACGTGTTCTTGTGGACCTTCGAATTTCAGTAGGAGCTTGATCAGAAGTATCTTGATCATCATGAATAACTTCCTCTCCAGTCGGTGCAGGCACCTCAGGAACATTTTCTTGAGTTGCGCCATTTACCGGTTCAAGAGGCAATACTTCATCAAGTTCTACTTTCCTCCCACTTACTTCTTTCGAGAGAAACTCTTTCTCTAGAAAGGATCCATTCCTGGCAATAAAGATCTTGCCTTCGGATCTGAGGTAGAAGGTATACCCAGCAGTTTCTTTAGGGTATCCTATGAAGACGCATTTTTCCGACTTGGGTTCGAGCTTTTCAGGTTGAAGTTTCTTGACATAAGCATCGCATCCCCAAACTTTTAGAAACGACAGCTTAGGTTTCTTCCTAAACCATAATTCATACGGTGTCGTCTCAACGGATTTTGACGGAGCCCTATTTAAAGTGAATGCGGCAGTCTCTAAAGCATAGCCCCAAAAAGATAACGGTAAATCGGTAAGAGACATCATAGATCGCACCATATCTAATAGAGTGCGATTACGACGTTCGGACACACCATTACGCTGAGGTGTTCCAGGCGGCGTGAGTTGTGAAACTATTCCACATTTTCTTAAGTGTGTGCCAAATTCGTGACTTAAATATTCTCCTCCACGATCTGATCGTAGAAACTTGATTTTTCTGTCACGTTGATTCTCAACCTCACTCTGAAATTCCTTGAACTTTTCAAAGGTTTCAGACTTGTGTTTCATTAAGTAGACATACCCATATCTACTCAAGTCATCAGTGAGGGTGAGCACATAACGATAGCCACCGCGAGCCTCAACACTCATTGGACCGCACACATCAGTATGTATGATTTCCAATAAGTTGGTCGCTCGCTCCATTGTTCCTGAGAACGGAGTCTTGGTCATTTTTCCCATGAGGCATGGTTCGCACGTGTCAAATGATTCATAATCAAGAGACTCTAAAAGTCCATCTGCATGGAGCTTCTTCATGCGTTTGACACCTATGTGACCAAGGCGGCAGTGCCACAAGTATGTGGGACTATCATTATCAACCTTACATCTTTTGGTACTCACACTATGAATATGTGTAGTAATACGCTCGAGATTCATTAAGAATAAACCATTGACTATCGGAGCATGACCATAAAACATATCTCTCATATAAATAGAACAACCATTATTCTCGGATTTAAATGAGTAGCCATCTCGTATTAAACGAGATCCTGATACAATGTTCATGCTCAAACATGGCACTAAATAACAATTATTGAGGTTTATAACTAATCCCGTAGGTAAATGTAGAGGTAGCGTGCCGACGGCGATCACATCGACCTTGGAACCATTCCCGACGCGCATCGTCACCTCGTCCTTCGCCAGTTTCCGTTTATTCCGCAGCTCCTGCTGTGAGTTACAAATATGAGCAACGGCACCGGTATCAAATACCCAGGAGTTACTACGAGCACTGGTAAGGTACACATCAATTACATGTATATCAAATATACCTTTGGTGTTGCCGGCCTTCTTGTCCGCTAAGTATTTGGGGCAGTTCCGCTTCCAGTGACCCTTCCCTTTGCAATAAAAGCACTCTGTCTCAGGCTTGGGTCCATTCTTTGACTTCTTCCCGACAGCTTGCTTGCTGGGCGCAGCAACTTCCTTGCCGTCCTTGTTGAAGTTCTTTTTACCCTTGCCCTTCTTGAACTTAGTGGTTTTATTCATCATCAACACTTGATGTTCCTTCTTAACTTCTACCTCTGCTGATTTCAGCATAGCAAATACTTCAGGAATGGTCTTTACCATCCCCTGCATATTGAAGTTCATCACAAAGCTCTTGTAGCTTGGTGGAAGCGACTGGAGGATTCTGTCAATGACCGCGTCATCCGGGAGATTAACTCCCAGCTGTGTCAAGCGGTTATGTAACCCAGACATAGTGAGTATGTGCTCACTGATAGAACTATTTTCCTCCATCTTACAGCTGAAGAATTTGTCGGAGACTTCATATCTCTCGATCCGGGCATGAGCTTGAAAAACCATTTTTAGCTCTTCGAACATCTCATATGCTCCATGTCTCTCAAAACGATTTTGGAGCCCCGGCTCTAAGCTGTAAAGCATGCCGCACTGAACGAGGGAGTAGTCATCAGTACGTGTCTGCCAAGCGTTCATAGCGTCTTGGTTCTGTGGGACGGGTGGATCACCTAGCGGTGCTTGTAGGACATAATCTTTCTTGGCAGCTATGAGGATGATCCTCAGGTTCCGGACCCAGTCCGTATAGTTGCTGCCATCGTCTTTCAGCTTGGTTTTCTCTAGGAACGCGTTGAAATTGAATACAACGTTGGCCATTTGATCTACAAGACATATTGTAAAGATTTTAGACTAAGTTCATGATAATTAAGTTCATCTAATCAAATTATTAATGAACTCCCACTTAGATTAGACATCCCTCTAGTCATCTAAGTGTTACACGATCCGAGTCGACTAAGCCGTGTCCGATTAACACGTGAGACGGACTAGTCATCGCCGGTGAACATCTTCATGTTGATCGTATCTTCCATACGACTCGTGTTCGACCTTTCGGTCTCTGTGTTCCGAGGCCATGTCTGTACATGCTAGGCTCGTCAAGTTAACCCTAAGTGTTTTTGCATGTGTAAAACTGTCTTACACCCGTTGTATCTGAACGTAAGGATCTATCACACCCGATTAACACGTGGTGCTTCGAAACGACGAACTGTAGCAACGGTGCACAGTTAGGGGAGAACACTTCTTGAAATTGTTGTAAGGGATCATCTTATTTACTACCGTCGTTCTAAGTAAACAAGATGCAAAACATGATAAACATCACATGCAATCAAATAATAATAGTGACATGATATGGCCAATATCACATAGCTCCTTTGATCTCCATCTTGGGGCTCCATGATCATCCTGTCACCGTCATACTCATCGACATGTAAGCTGTGATTCCTTGTACAATAGCATGAACATCTCATACATCACATATAGATCATTCATCATTCATCACAACTTTGGCCATATCATATCACAAAGCACTTGCTGCAAAAACAAGTTAGACGTCCTCTAATTGTTGTTGCAGGTTTTACGTGGCTGAAGTAGGGTTCTAACAAGAACGTTTTCTTACCTACGTGAAAGCCACAACGTGATTTGTCAACTTCTATTTACCCTTCATAAGGACCCTGTTCATCGAATCTGCTCCAACTAAAGTAGGAGAGACAGACACCCGCCAGCCACCTTATGCATCTAGTGCATGTTAGTCGGTGGAACCGGTCTCACGTAAGCATACGTGTAAGGTTGGTCCGGGCCACTTCATCCCACAATACCGTTGAAGCAAGATAAGACTAGTAGCGGCAAGAAAGTTGACAACATCTACGCCCACAACAAATTGTGTTCTACTCGCGCAAGAGAACTACGCATAGACCTAGCTCTGATACCACTGTTGGGGAACGTTGCAGAAAACAAAAATTTTCCTACGGTTTCACCAAGATCCATCTAGGAGTTCATCTAGCGTTCAACACACGTACGGAGCGGATGATGTCTCCTCCTTTCTTGATCCAGCAAGGGGGGAGGAGAGGTTGATGAAGACCCAGCAGCACGACGGCGTGGTGGTGGATGCAGGGCGTCACAGTAGCAGGGCTTCGCCGTGTACTACGTGGGAGAGATGTAACAGGGGAGAGGGAAGCACCAAAGGCTGAGCTATGAAGTCCTCCCTCTCCTCAACTATATAGGAGGGCCAAGGGGGGGGTGCGCCAGCCTAGGAGATCCAATCTCCTAGGTGCGGCGGCCAAGGGGAGGTTTCCCTCCCCCCAAAGGCACCTAGAGGTGCCTTCCACCATTGGGACTCTTCCCTTAAGTGGAACCCTAGGCGCATGGGCTTTTGGGGCTGGTGCCCTTGGCCCTTCTAGGCCAAGGCGCACCCCCTACAGCCCATGTGGCCCCCCGGGACAGGTGGCCCCACCCAGTGGGCCCCCGGGACCCTTCCAGTGGTCCCGGTACAATACCGATGACCCCGAAACTTGTCCCGATGGCCGAAACAGCACTTCCTATATATAATTCTTTACCTCCGGACCATTCCGGAACTCCTCGTGACGTCCGGGATCTCATCCGGGACTCCGAACAACATTCGGGTTACTGCATATACATATCTTCACAACCCTAGCGTCACCGAACCTTAAGTGTGTAGACCCTACGGGTTCGGGAGACATGCAGACATGACCGGGACGACTCTCCGGTCAATAACCAACAGCGGGATCTGGATACCCATGTTGGCCCCCACATGCTCCATGGTGATCTCATCGGATGAACCACGATGTCGAGGATTAAACAACCCTGTATACAATTCCCTTTGTCAATCGGTATGTTACTTGCCCGAGACTCGATCGTCGGTATCCCAATACCTTGTTCAGTCTCGTTACCGGCAAGTCACTTTACTCGTACTGTAATGCATGAACCCGTGATCAACCACTTGGTCACCTTGAGCTCATAATGATGATGCATTACCGAGTGGGCCCAGTGATACCTCTCCGTTATATGGAGTGACAAATCCCAGTCTCGATCCGTGTCAACCCAACAGACACTTTCGGAAATACCTGTAGTGCACCTTTATAGTCACCCAGTTACGTTGTGACGTTTGATACACCCAAAGCACTCTTACGGTATCCGGGAGTTACACGATCTCATGGTCAAAGGAAAAGATACTTGACATTGGAAAAGCTCTAGCAAACGAACTACACGATCTTGTGCTATGCTTAGGATTAGGTCTTGTCCATCACATCATTCTCCTAATGATGTGATCCCGTTATCAATGACATCCAATGTCCATAGCCAGGAAACCATGACTATCTGTTGATCAACGAGCTAGTCAACTAGAGGCTTACTAGGGACATATTATGGTCTATGTATTCACACGTGTATTACGATTTCCGGATAATACAGTTATAGCATGAATAAAGACAATTATCATGAACAAAGAAATATAATAATAATACTTTTATTATTGCCTCTAGGGCATATTTCCAACAATAAGGCTACTAAGAAAGATCATTACCCCTTACCTTTTATCGATCAAATGCTAGAAAGATTATGCAAGCATACACATTACTGCTTTCTAGATGGTTATTCTGGTTTCTCTCAAATACCCGTGTCGGCTAAAGATCAATCAAAGACTACTTTTACATTGCCTTTTGGTACTTTTGCTTATAGACGTATGCCTTTTGGTTTATGTAATGCACCTGCTACCTTTCAAAGATGCATGATGGCTATATTCTCTGACTTTTGTGAAAAGATTTGTGAGGTTTTCATGGACGACTTTTCCGTCTATGGATCTTCTTTTGATGATTGCTTGAGCAATCTTGATCGAGTTTTGCAGAGATGTGAAGAAACTAATCTTGTCTTGAATTGGGAAAAGTGCCACTTTATGGTTAATGAGGGTATTGTCTTGGGGCATAAAGTTTCTGAAAGAGGTATTGAAGTTGATAACGCCAAGGTTGATGCTATTGAAAATATGCCATGTCCCAAGGGCATCAAAGGTATAAGAAGTTTCCTTGGTCACGCCGGATTTTATAGGAGGTTCATTAAGGACTTCTCAAAAATTTCTCGGCCTCTGACTAATTTATTACAAAAAGATATACCATTTGTCTTTGATGAGGATTGTGTAGAAGCATTTGAAATACCATTAGTCTCTACACCTATTGTTCAGCCACCTGATTGGAATTTACCATTTGAAATAATGTGTGATGCTAGCGATTATGCTGTAGGTGCTGTTCTAGGGCAAAGAATTTATAAGAAATTAAATGTTATCCATTATGCTAGTAAGACTCTAGACAATACTCAAAGAAATTATGCTACTACTGAAAAAGAACTTTTATCAGTTGTATTTGCTTGTGATAAGTTCAGACCTTATATTGTTGATTCTAAAGTAACTATCCACACTGATCATGCTGCTATTAAATATCTTATGGAGAAGAAAGATGCTAAACCTAGACTTATTAGATGGGTTCTCTTGCTACAAGAATTTGATTTGCATATTCTTGATAGAAAAGGAGCTGAGAACCCCGTTGCAGACAACTTATCTAGGTTAGAGAATGTTCTTGATGACCCACTACCTATTGATGATAGCTTTCCCGATGAACAATTAAATGTCATAAGTACTTCTCGTAGTACTCATTGGTATGCTGATTATGCTAATTACATTGTTGCTAAATTCATACCACCTAGCTTCACATACCAACAAAAGAAAAAGTTTTTCTATGGTTTGAGACATTAATTTTGGGATGAACCACATCTTTATAAAGAAGGAGTAGATGGTGTTATTAGACGTTGTGTACCTGAGCATGAACAGGTACAAATCCTACGCAAGTGCCACTCCGAAACTTATGGAGGACACCACGCGGGAGATAGAACTGCACATAAGGTATTGCAATCCAGTTTTTATTGGCCTACTCTCTTCAAGGATGCCTGTAAGTTTGTCCTATCTTGTGATGAAGAATTGGTAATATTAGTAGACATCAAGAAGTGCCTATGAATTATTCACTTGTTATTGAACCATTTGATGTTTGGGGCTTTGATTATATGGGACCTTTTCCTGCCTCTAATGGATATACACATATTTTAGTTGTTGTTGATTACGTTACTAAGTGGGTAGAAGCTATTCCAACCAGTAGTGCTGATCATAACACATCTATTAAGATGCTTAAAGAAGTTACTTTTCTGAGGTTTGGAGTCCCTAGATATTTAATGACTGATGGTGGTTCACATTTTATTCATGGCGCTTTCCATAAAATGCTTGCTAAATATGTCGTCAATCATAGAATTTCATCTCCATATCACCCACAGTCTAGTGGTCAAGTAGAATTGAGTAATAGAGAACTCAAATTAATTTTGCAAAAGACTGTCAATAGGTCTAGAAAGAATTGGTCCAAGAAACTTGATGATGCATTATGGGCCTATAGAACTGCACTAGCAAAAGGGCCCGTGCGTTGCAATGGGTTAACCAAGTTATATGTTGTTTACTTATCACAATGACTGATGAGGGTGACCTGAGGGCTTGAGACGTGTACGGGGAGGGGGTAGTGGCCACATGGAGGTGGGGCATGGCGAAGACATGGTGACCGCATCAACTGACATGCCGCATACCTCTCTCTCTCCCCCTCTCTCTCTCTGTTTGTGCATCCCCTCCTCTGGGTCTGAATTGAACAGGGTGCATCGATGTCACGCTCTCTCTACTCTTCATCCTTCCCTCTTTCTTAATCTCACCAAGGACACAGATGGCATTCAGAGTGGAGGGATAACTTGGTGGTTGACACTGAACAACTCATGCGTGTGGTGAAATTTGTTAGTGGAGGAAAAATGAAGAGATAGAGATTGAGAGCAAGTCAACATTTCACACCAATATTTCCCTCACATATATATTAAGAATACAATATAATTACTAATGTATTCGTAATAAGGTTGCTAGTAGGGATGCGCGTGGACCATGTCGGCATTTGCATGTCCACGACCTTCCACGAAAAAAACTAACACCGTCATTATAGTAATTAAAGATTAGCGTTAATATTTGCTTCATGGACAGGTGTGGGCATGCTGCTTTAAGAATCGTGTTAGTGAAATTTTTACTTCGTGCACTATCGTGGACATGCGGACGCCGTCCGCTTGCACACCTAGTTGCTGGACATTAACATTTAAAATATTACATCGCTGACGATGTTGTTGGTGGAATTCAAAAGTAGGCATGTTGTATTTGAAAAAAAATCAATGCGAGTGCATGTATAGCAACTTCTAGTGGATGCCAAAGTACAATATCTACAGAAACAACAGTACCAAATCCCCAATCCCACTGGGAGCTCCTCTTTCTTCCTCGTGTTATTTCACTACCCAGCACCACCCTTTCTTTTCTCCAACTAGCGCCCGTGGTAAGGACGAAGCTACCTCCCGGTGCTCCCTACACCTCCACTCCATCTACTCGTGCTTTGTGTGTCACATCCTCCTCCACAGAACCTCAACCGTGGCATCTAGACCTAGCACAAAAGCATGGCCGTCTGTCAGATTTGGCACGGATGTGCGGTAGCTCCTCTCTCCCCTGATCTTCCCTGTGAGATCTAGTGACCCCCTATGACTTCCTCTCCCACACGGTACCGCCTCACTGACGACCTTGCCAGCAATGTGAGTGACAGTACCACTTCTCTTCTGTTCTCCTGCTGGTTAGCAAACTGAACCAAACCAGTTTTTTAGTCATCTAAAACTGAACCAAAACATTTAACTCTAGTTGGTTTCGGTCATCCAGCAGGAAACAGACAGACCTACAGGTGGTCTGCTCATCACGCTTTGGAACAGACCTATAGCTTTTTGAAAATATGTGCTTCATTATATGGTGGAATAGAATTTTATGAAATCAGATGGCAAGGATTTATAGCTGGGTGTAGCACAAAGAATGGGGGTTGTTAACTTAAAGTATGACATCTAAACAAATGATGCAGTAGAACATATATGATTACCTATGTAGGTTTCAGTTTAAAGAGCCTGATGCTCCAGTTACTCATTTTGATTGAAGATCAAGCTCAGTGTTCTCTTTCTAGTATTGACACTTGGAAATAAAAGTCTAAAATACACATTTTTGTCAATGAGTTTCCACACCAAAACTGAATACAATTTAACTGGTCAATTAGCCTTATGGAACCTTGATCTTAAGCTAAAAACTGAGAATCTACAAATGTGACAGTCAGATTCTCCCATGCTTGTTAAATTTCAACGTGTAAGTTAAGTATCAAATACTTGAACTTTTTTAGAGAAGACATATCAGGTACTAACCATCAGTTTTATCCTTACTTAGATATCAAACGAACCTGAGCATGTGCTCGAAAGATAGATCTTCAAAAAAAAACTTCTGCTTACAATGAATATGGCTGCAACCTGAATATGTGCATAGGTAGCACCATCATCAATAATGTACATAAGTAAAAAGGAAGGATGCAAACCTCTTAGAATTATTTACATTAGTGAAGCCAAATCTTATCTTCTCCTAGGACATTTAGAAGGAAAAGATAATTATTGAGGTTGATAGGATCAAATTTGCATGTCACGGTGTCTTTCTAGCTTTAGGGAGAGAACTAATAAGTAAAAGGAAAGAAGGTGCATGATAATTTAAAGTAGAGAAAATTAAGCATGCCATCCCCACCAAGCCACTTGTTTGCTCAGCACTTCGTTGTCACATCCCAGATGGATCTACCTCGTTTTTGGAGGAAAACAATGTCCACTTGGATTAATATATTTCTGTTGTCACGCACAAGCCTATAGTACTGAACCAACTCTCTCTTGAACCAATCTACAATGTAACACCCTACATTTGATTGGCTAGCACATCAGATGGTTCTTTAAAACTCTCTTCTAGAATTATTATGGTGGCTCTAATAGTGCCTCTCATACAGAAAACAGTGCAATCTGCGGATACACCAAGAAAATAAAAAAGTAAAAACAAAGAGTTCTTTCACTGAAATCATCAGCCGCCACTTAATTAGTTCAGACTTCAGCCGCTGTATTGGTGTCGTACTATAGGTGTGTCCTATTCAGTTTTATAGTTTTATCCTTAACTAGGTTATTAAATAATCTCCATGGAGGTATGTTGATCCTTTTGGTTGTGAGGGCACATCCATCACGATGAAGATGAACCATATCAATGAACCAAAGAAAACCTAGCTGCGTGTGTCTAGTGACTAAGCAACTGAAGGAGGGACGTAGGAAGTGCCAATCTTAATTGTGGCGGATTAAGGACTTGGGAGCAGAGGAGGAGGAATCTCCATGGCCACTTCGTCCCCGAGCAGCAGCAAGGTATCCACTGGTCGTTCCTCCCTGCACATCTACAGGAGAAGAGAAGAGTAGAGGTTAGAGAAAAGGGGAGATAGAGAGGACGAAGCCAAGGGAGGGGATCCACTCACCGGACGAGAGGAGGACGGCATGGCCATGGGTGAGGACAAGATGCCCGAAACCCTATCCATGGGGAGAGGGTCGCGGGTGGGCTTTGGTGGCCTTAAGTGCTGGATATAGCCGGATGGGAGGGTGCCGCGGTGCGAGGGGAGCTCGGGCTGTGCTTCGCGATGGCGGGATTCGCCAGACGTCGCCTGAATCATCCGCCGTAGGTGGCGCCACGAGGAGCCGCGTGAAGAGTGAGAGATGGGACAGGAGAGGGATGGGTGGGTAGGGGATGCCGCGGATCCGGCAGCCTCCGGAGCTGCGAGGTGGGAGAAGAGGAGGGGGAGGGCCAGCGGCGAGGTGGGTCTCAGAAGGAAGGGGAGGCGGTGGGTGGCGACGAGGGCGCCGCCCCTCGTGCTCCGCCGTCGCTGGAAAGGGTAAGTCTGGATAAGATGAAACAGAGGATTGTGGGCTGAATTTCTTATAGTATACGCAGGTAAAATAGTACCACCTCGGATATAGGTGAAAAAAACTGAAAGCGTAAAATCACGGAAAGAAAGCGCATTGTGATGGTGAACCCGGAGACTCAATCCGTGCTTTATTATTAAATAAATATAAATATAAATATAAATATTATTATTATTATATATATTATATTATATTATTATTATTAGGGAGAGATATAAAAATCCTATGGGTATGTCTCCGTATAAAATGGAATATGGAAAGGCATGTCACTTACCTCTCGAACTAGAACATAAGGCATATTGGGCTATTAAAGAGCTCAACTATGATTTCAAACTTGCCGGTGAAAAGAGGTTATTTGATATTAGCTCACTTGATGAATGGAGAACCCAAGCTTATGAAAATGCCAAGTTGTTTAAAGAAAAGGTTAAAAGATGGCATGACAAAAGGATACAAAAGCGTGAGTTTAATGCAGGTGATTATGTATTGCTATACAACTCTCATTTAAGATTTTTTGCAGGAAAACTTCTCTCTAAATGGGAAGGCCCCTATGTTATCGAGGAGGTCTATTGTTCCGGTGCCATAAAAATCAACAACTTTGAAGGCACAAATCCGAAGGTGGTAAACGGTCAGAGAATTAAACATTATATCTTAGGTAATCCCATAAATACTGAAACCATAACCTCGGAGGAATACATAAGGGACACTCTCCAAAATGTTTTAGACTCTGAAAAGGAATAGGTATGCGGTACGGTAAGTAAACCGACTCCAAAACAATTTTAAGGCAATATTTCTCCGTTTTGGAATATTTAGAAAAATAGAAAATTAAGTAGCAGTCCGGGAAGGACACGAGGGCCCCACGAGGGTGGAGGGCGCGCCCTACCCCCTAGGCGCGCCCCCTACCTCGTGAGCACCTCGTGTGCCTTCCGGACTCTGTTTTCTTGCACGATACGTATTTTGGTCGGTAAAAATTCACTATATATTCTCCCGAAGGTTTTGACTCCCATATCACGCAAATATCCTCTGTTCTTGTTTTGGGCTGTTCTCTGTCAGGGTTGTCAAGGCCAGGCATCATGTCGTCCCCCTCCTCCAACAACGGTGACAAAGATGCTTGGCTAATGAAGATAGAGCTAAAGAGGGAAGAACCCATGGAGATCAACAAGGATGAAGGGATCAAGAAGGCCACAGAGAACCAAGCTCCGCCAACAGAAGACATCCTTCAACTTGATCACAACCTTCTTACCCCAACTGAGATCGAAGATTTCCAGATGATTGAGTTAACTCGTATCCAAAAAAAGTATCTCACAAGTGAAAATATTTTGTTGAAGGAGCATATCTTTGCACTCAAGGGCATTATTCGCAAGCTAGAGGACCTCTTACGCTCGATGTGCGACTATCCATCACCTCCATCTTCACCAACAACAATGAAGGAGACATAATAACATGGGTATGGGCACTCCCCTTGGCAACCGCCAAGCTTGGGGGAGGTGCCCCGGTATCGTATCACAATCACAACTCCTATCTTTACCGTTTTCCTTAGTTCGATCCTATTAGTAGTATTTTGATCTAGTAGAATAAAGTTTATGGCATGATCTAGTTTTGAGTTTTGCCCTATGATCTCTCTATGTAATCGAGTCCGTGAGCTATATAATAAAGATTAGTGTTGAGTCAAGGGCTTGATTTTCTTGCTATGATCTTGGGTGAATAAAAGAAAAGAGAAAAAGAATAAAAAGAAACAAAAGTTCATATTGATCTTATTGAGAGTAATGACTTCACATAGGAAGAGTATGATGATTTAAAAGTTGTTGGGAGTTGGCAGACATAGCTTTGGTCATCGTTGCAATTAATAGGAAGTACTAAGGAAAGAGAGGTTTCACATATAAATATATTATCATTGACATTTTTTATGATTCGGAGCACTCCTTAAAATATTACATGCTAAAGAGTTGATATTGGACAAGGAAGACAACATGATGAGTTGTGTTTTCTTATATCTGAGATAAAGTATGTTGTCATGGATCATCCAACATGTTGATCTTGCCTTTCCCCCTCATGCTAGCCAAATTCTCAGCACCAAGTAGAGATACTACTTGTGCTTCCAAATACCCTTAAACCAGTTTTGCCATGAGAGTCCACCATATCTACCTATGGATTGAGTAAGATCCTTCGAGTAAGTTGTCATCGGTGCAAAGCAATAAAAATTGCTCTAAATATGTATGATTAGTGTGGGAGAAATAAGCTTTATACGATCTTGTGATGTGGAAGTAATAAAAGCAACGGACTGCATAATAAAGATTCATATCACAAGGGGTAATATAAAGTGACGTTCTTTCGCATTAAGATTTTGTGCATCCAACCATAAAAGCGCATCACAACCTCTGCTTCCCTCTGCGAAGGGCCTATCTTTTATTATTACCTTCTACCTTATGCAAGAGTCATGGTGATCTTCACCTTTCCTTTTTCATTTTATCCTTTGGCAAGCCCAGCATGTTGGAAAGAACCTGATATATATATATATATATATATATATATATCTAATTGGATGTAGGGGGGCATGAGTTACTATTGTTGACATTACCCTTGAGGTAAAAGGTTGTGGGGCGAAACTATAAGCCCCTATCTTTCTCTGTGTCCGATTAAAACTCCGTAACCACAAGTATTGCGTGAGTGTTAGCAATTATGAAGGACTAGATGATAGTTGAGTATGTGGACTTGCTTTTTAGCTCTGACATAGACTCTTTCTGATGTTATGATAAATTGCAATTGCTTCAATGACTGAGGTTATAGTTTGTTGGTTCTCAATAAGGTTTCTGATTCATACTTTTGCATTGTGAATAGATCATCACTTGAACATAAGTAATCATATGACAATATCCATGTATGTTGCTATTATGAGAATAATCATGATGCCCTGATGTCCGTATTTTATTTTCATCGACGCCTCTACCTCTAAACATGGGGACATATTTATTGTTATCGGCTTTCGCTTGAGGACAAGCGAGGTCTAATCTTGGGGGAGTTGATACGTCCATTTTGCATCATGCTTTTATATCGATATTTATTGCATTATGGGCTGTTATTTCACATTATGTCACAATACTTATGGCTATTCTCTCTTATTTTATAAGGTTTACATAAGGAGGGAGAATGCCGGCAGCTGGAATTCTGGGCTGGAAAAGGAGCAAATATTAGAGACCTATTCTGCACAACTCCAAAAGTCCTGAAACTCCACGGAATACCTTATAATAAATAATGAAAAATCCTCGCCAAAGATGAAGACCAGGGGGCCCACACCCTATCCACGAGGGTGGGGGTGCGCCCCCCTAGGGCGCGCCCCCTACCTCGTGGGCCCCCTGGTGGCTCTCCGATGACCATCTTCTGCTATACGAAGTCTTTCATCAAGAAAAAACGGGAAGCAACCTTTCGGGACGAAACTCTGCCGCCACGAGGCGGAACCTTGGCAGAACCAATCTAGGGCTCCGGCAGAGCTGTTCTGCCGGGGAAACTTCCCTCCCGGAGGGGGAAATCATCGCCATCGTCATCACAAACACTCCTCTCGTCGGGAGAGGGCAGTCTCCATCAACATCTTCATCAGCACCATCTCATCTCAAAACCCTAGTTCATCTCTTGTATCCAATTCTTGTCTCCAAGTCTGGGATTGGTGCTAGTAGGTTGCTAGTAGTGTTAATTACTCCTTGTAGTTGATGCTAGTTGGTTTAATTGGTGGAAGATCATATGTTCAGATCCTTTATGCATATTGTTACCCCTCTGATTATGAACATGAATATGCTTTGTGAGTAGTTACGTTTGTTCCTGAGGACAAGGGAGAAGTCTTGCTATTAGTAGTCATGTGAATTTGGTATTCGTTCGATATTTTGATGAGATGTATGTTGTCTAGCCTCTAGTGGTGTTATGTGAACGTCGACTACATAACACTTCACCATTATTTGGGCCTAGAGGAAGGCATTGGGAAGTAATAAGTAGATGATGGGTTGCTAGAGTGACAGAAGCTTAAACCCTAGTTTATGTGTTGCTTCGTAAGGGGCTGATTTGGATCCATATGTTTCATGCTATGGTTAGGTTTACCTTAATACTTTTGTTGTAGTTGCGGATGCTTGCAATAGAGGTTAATCATAAGTGGGATGCTTGTTCAAGTAAGAACACCACCCAAGCACCGGTCCACCCACATGTCAAATTATCAAAGTACCGAATGCGAATCATATGAACATGATGAAAACTAGCTTGACGATATTCCCATGTGTCCTCAGGAGCGCTTTTCCTTATATAAGAGTTTGTCCAGGCTTGTCCTTTGCTACAAAAAGGATTGGGCCACCTTGATGCACTTTATTTACTTTTGTTACTTGTTGCTCGTTACAAATTATCTTATCATAAAACTATCTGTTACCATTTATTTCAATACTTGCAGAGAATACCTTGCTGAAAACCGCTTATCATTTCCTTCTGCTCCTCGTTGGGTTCGACACTCTTACTTATCGAAAGGACTACGATAGATCCCCTATACTTGTGGGTCATCACAACCACATATAATAGTGCCAAGTTAGAGCAAGCACCTGTGATGGTGGAGTAGGGGAGATGTGCTCATCATCTACACAGCTACGTTGACTGTCTAGCCTTGCGTTGTCTTGCGAATCTTGTTGGGAGGATGGCGGAGTAGAATCTATAGAGAACCTCCGTTTCAGTTGCTCGGAAGGACCAGCATCATCCAATGCCTTGCCAATTTCCTTCAGCTTTATTGATTTTGCATTGTGAGGTCATACCGACAAGAAAAAGGAATATCATTCGCTCTTCAGAACTCATTCATGCATGATACTGACGAACACTACTTTGATGAAAGGCAAAGTCATGATACGAGGATGGAATATGTACGAAAAAATGGACGGCTTGACATATTCACACCTATGATGTGGTAACTAAGCAAAAGACACTTCAACAAATTAGAAACACTGCAAGACACCATATGGAAGGTGCAATCAATATCACTCTGCCAAGTTAAAACTGTCTCATCATAGGTGGCGTTCATCAAACTAGAAGCAATACATGCTAGAAATCATATTCAAGACGCAAACCAATGTCACACTGCCAACTTAAAGGTGTTCCATCATAAGTGACTGATGCAGGATACACAAGAAGAGTAGTTTCATGCAAGAACATGGTGTGATAGACAGATATAGTATGTACCAAAAACAGGAAAGCGTGTCATATTCACATGTATCATGTGTAAGCTAAGCAGATGCAGTTTACACTAATTAGGAGCAATACGAGCTAGACACCATATGCAACATGCAACCAGATATCACATTGCCAAGTTAGAGCAAGCACCTTGGATGGTGGAGTAGGGGAGCGGAGACTTGGACCTTGTAATGCACTATCAGTACAAGGAGAATCGGTACAGATGCTCCGTTTACGTTGCTGTAGAGGACCACCATCATCGCCTTCCTTACTCTTTTCCTTCCTCTTTCTTGATTTTGCCTTGTCAAGTCAAACCCACAAGAAAAAGGAATAAAATTTGCTCTTCAGAACTCATTGATGCATGATACTGATGAACACTACTTTCATGTAAGGCAGCCGCATGATAGGAGGATGGAATATGTATGAAAAATAGGACGGCGTGACATATTGACATGTATGACGTATAAAGTGTAAACTAAGCACAAGGTGCTTGAACTTGTTAGAATCGATGCAAGCTAGAAACCATATGAAAGATGAAACCAATATCACTCTGCCAAATTAAAAGGGTGCCCTAACAAATGTATTTGACCAAATTAGAAGCAATACATGGCAACAGGCTAGAAATAATATGCAATATGCAACGAATAAAGGTGACTCATCGTAAGTGATTGATGCAGGATACAGAAGAGAGGTAGTTTCATGTAAGAATAAGGTTAACACATAGATGTAGTGTGTACCAAAAATAGGAAGGCATGACATATTCATAGGTATAGTGTGTAAACTAAGTAGATGCAATTTACCCTAATTAGAAGCATTACAAGCTAGACACCGTATGCAACATGCAACCACATATCACACTGTGAAGTTAGAGCACGCACCTGTGATGGTGGTGTAGGGGAAGTGCGGTCTTCAGGTACAGAGCTACATTCAACATCTTCATTTAGGCTTGCTGTTTCTTGAGAATCATGTGGAGAGGATGAAATTGCATTCTTTATAAGAGTATTGCGTCTCATATTAACCCATGCGCGTGACTGTCTCATCATAAGCGATAGACGCAGGATACAAAAGAACAGTAGTTTGATGTAAGAACATGGTGTGATAGGCAGATGTAGTATGTACCAAAAACAGGAAGACGTGTCATATTCACATGTATAATGTGTACGCTAAGGAGATGCAATTTAACAAACTAGGAGCATTTATGAGGGATACACAAGAAAAGTAGTTTGATGTAAGAACATGGTTAATAGAAAGACGTAGTATGTACCAAAAACAGGAAGGCATGTCATATTCACAGATATAATGTGTTAACTAAGCAGATGCAATTTACCCTAATTAGAAGCATTACAGGGTAGGCACCATATGCAACATGCAACCACATATCACACTGCCAAGTAAGAGCAAGCACCTGCAATGGTGGTGTGGGGGAATTGCGGTGATCAACTAGAGAGCTACGTTGACTATCTTCATTTAGCCTTGCTGTTTCTTGAGAATCACGTGGGGAGGATGACACTACACTCTTTAAACGAGTAGGGCGTCTCACAGTAACCCACTCGGGTGATTGTCTCATCCTAAGTGATTGACGAGGGATACAAAAGAGCATTAGTTTGATGCACGAACATGGTTAATAGACATATGTAGTATGTATCAAAAACAGGAAGGCATGCCATTATCAAAGGTATAATGTGTAAAGTAAGCAGATGCAATTTAACCAAATTGGAAGCAATACAAGCTAGACACCATATGCAACATGCAACCACATTTGACAGTGCAAAGTTAAAGCAAGAACCTGGGATGATTGTGTGTGGCAATTGAGATCATCAACTGCAGAGCTACATTTACTGTCTCCAACTGCTGACACTGCACCCATTAGAGCGCTGAAACGCTTAGTGCTTATCTTCGAATTACACTGGAGTGACTTCTGTCTTTTCTTTTCTGCATTCATCAACACTGCGTCAGAGTCTGAAATACCCATGCATAAAAAAACAATAGTGTGAGTATGGGTGAAGTGTGTGCACAATTAGTACAATGTAAAGGTAGCAAATAGCAGGTCGGTGAGAAATAAATGACGGGAGGCATATGATAGCTCTACAACATGCATGGCACACTAAATTACTACAAGATTCTATGAAAATAACAGTCGTCTAAAAGCAAATAGGTCAGTCCATTTTTTTTGCACCGTCCGATGTACAAAGAACGGGCAGATCGCCTTCATCTACCTCCAGCCAGTCAGTGCTGACGATCTTCCTCGAAACGCCAGCGACCACTGGCCCAGTATTCCTCCCCTGCCCGCGCCCTCCCCTCGACCTCACTGCACCGCCGTGCTTGGCACCACCCCCCGGCCATCCATTCAAGCCCCGCCGACCTCCAGATCGGGCGCAAGCAGCTCCTGCGCCCCACACCCCTATGATAGACACCGATGCGCCGCTTCCTCGGGGAACAGACGGGCTAGGTGCTCCGCGCGCCTAAGCGGGTGCTGGTTCTTTTAATTGCGGTTCGACTGACCCTGAATTGAAATCCAGGCGGGCTACTAACCTCTAGAAAAGGTGAAATAGTAAAAGGGAGGAAACCTTGTGCATTTAGTATCACGAAGAAGATGCAGTAAGAAGCGCTCAACTAGTTTCTTTCGTGGGATGAATACGGTGTGAGCGGAGACGAAAGATTTGCAGTAATAAGGGAAGAGGAGTACCTCTTTCTGCTGGCAGTGCTGTGTCCTCCTTCTGTTTTTCTGACGATCTTCTTGTTGTTCGCCGGAAACTAGAAGTTATGGAGAATGGTGCAGCCTTGGACGAACCCATGGCCAAGTTGTTGAGTGTGGTGCGGTGGCCGTCTGTCGGCGGCGGGGAAGCAGATTCGAGGCGGCGAACGACAGCGTAGCAGGAACAGCTCCGGTGCGGTGGACGGTTGCGATAGTGGAGCCGCAACAGTGAGGCGTGGGACGGCGTGGTCGGAGTGGTTCTGGTACGGCGCACGTCGGCGTCGGCGTCGTGGAGGCAGCTCTGCCTCAGCTTCAGCTGCTAAGTCCTTGAGGGAGTTGCGGTTGCGGTTGCGTTGGACGACGACGTTGGGGTACCGGCTCCGGCGTGATGGAGGAGGGCGGCGGTGGATTGGCCGCTATGGGGTGGAGGACGAAGGAGGCTGGGGTTTCGCGACTGGTGGAGAGGGCATTTTCGCGCCCATGGAGTATGAACGGGGAAACGGAGGGAGCGGGGAACTAAGGGGGAACAATGTTTCAGTTTGAGACGCGCTTGTTTGAAATTTGGGGAAAGTTACAAACTTTGCCCCATCTAAAATTTCGGACATATTGCGGGTTGGGGGTAGGACAGTCATGTCAGGTGTCCCAAATGTGGGCGGGATAGATTTCGGCTGAGCGCATGGGTAGGCGCCCACGGCGTATGAATGCTTCTCGGAGGCGGTTGAGACTGGCGTCTTGGTGAAGTTACAAACCTACCCCGGTTTAGACCTTTGGACATCGGGCCGATAGGCTACACGGGCTAGAGTCAGCACAGTAATTTCCTACCACCAAAACATTAGTCTCACGCGGTTTCGAGTGACCAGAGGCCTATTTGGCGCTTCGTTCAATATTTGGGAGCAGAAGCATTAACGTTTTCGGTTCTCTTGAATTGAACTTTCAGGATTTGTCAAACTTCACAAATCTTTACTCTTGAAAATCCTAAAGCTACGATTATTTTGGAATGGAGGGGGTACATTTGAATATACATTGTACACGAGTATATATTAAAAAATATGCAACTTACCTCAGTTCATGCATGGTTCCAGATATAATCTCCTTGGTTGCAAAAAAAAAGTTAGATATGCGTATGAATATATATAGCATGTTCAAACTCACAACAAATATTGATGCCCCCTTTTACATCTCATTTACAAATGCCATTATCTCCGGTTCAAATATATGAATGCACTTCCTATGAATTCGAATCTTCGAAACCCCCTTTATGTTGAATTCGACATGTATTCTATTTCGTAGCTAGCAATTTGGAATGTATCCATGCAAGTGACAAATATATAAAGTGCTTCACACTAACAACATGGAGTGCACTAATTAATGTTTATATATGAATTGCAAAAGCATCCATTGCCTGTATTTCAAACCGCTCTCACTCTATGGATCGATAATATGAAATAAGCACATGCACACGCTAGAATTCAATAGAGTATGGGTGTCTGATAGACCGATTTTCGTCCATACGCAATTTGCAAAATTCATGATCTCATCCAAAAATAATAATGCCATTTATATTTTAATTTAATGCGTAGAACCGCCTTTTACACGTAGATGCACTATGCCTCACCCCGTTCTCACAAACACGTTATATATCTCTCTATCTAACGCATAAGTGCACACACTTTATATGCATCAGCATTTCTCTTTCACACATGCTCACAATCTCTCTCAGGGTGTCGGGGTGTCTCACGCGCATGCTCTCTCTGTTTCTCTCTCTCCCTCTTTCTGACTACTATGTACCACTCTTTTCACTAATCTCAGTTGGAAAACACTATTTCTCTCACATGCATATATACACATGCACGGTCTCTATTAGCCCTCTATACGCACATATATGTGCCTACGTGTCTCCCACACGCACATTATCTTTAGGCCTCTCTCGCACACATTGCCCCCCGACACATCTCTCTCTTAGTAGTTGGCAGATATGATTTCATCATATCATTCGGTAGGATATCCCTGGCTGTTAGGCTGGATGGTAATACGAGGCAAAGTTTTACCCTAGTTCGGATCGGACCCTTGCAGTTGAAGAAAGAGCCTACTCCTGGTACTGTATATTAGTGATAGAGGTGTGTACAAAGTACACGTGAATACCAGGCATTGTGCGTGTGTGTATACTATCGACGAACTAGCCCCCAAGCTTGTATAACATACTAAGGGCCTAGGGTTACAAATCATATATAGTCGGCTTATCACCAGTGGGGATAGAGTCCTCCGTGACTCTAGTAGATTCGTGTTGTACGTCGAGTCCTCCACATGGGTCTTCGTATAACACGTCTCGGTCCAACCTATATGTGGCGCAGGATGGAACCGACCCATGAGTCTTCATGTTGACCCACCACAACTAGAAATGATGTGCCCACCACACCACACACGCAATCGGCCACTAAGAAAATAAGCATATACAATAGTACAACGGTATCTAGCTCACGATATGTCTCCCTATTTTGTTGATGACACTGACGGACTTTGCATTTGATGCGTGCTCCGTATTTTGTTGACGACACTTATGGTCATTGTATTTGAAGCGAAAGCATGATATGGTCACTGGACTTCAGAATAAGCTCATCACGGTCACCACATACATTTTGTCGTGCTAACCAACATGTGGTTGGATGGTTAGAGGACAGTGGTTTCTTGAGCCCACCAAGGTTAAAGTCCCGGTGCTTGCATTTATCTTGTGTTAATTTCAGTATTTTCCGGCGATGTACGTTCAGTGGGAGGAGACGTTCCACCCGACTACGAGGCACCTATGGTGATTTCGTAAAATCTCAAGATCGTATATGCTGGCCCACTCTCTCGAAGGTGCTCATAGGGGTAGGGTTCACGTGTGTGCGCTTATAGCGGTGAGTGCTTGCGCGTATATATGAGCCCTTGCGTCTGTACCGTGTTAAACAAATACATATCATGATTATATAGTCACTGGCTCACTTGTACAACTCCGTATTTTGTTGATGACACAATCAATTGACCAGTCAAACGTTCCACGCGGCGCTACTAGTGTTGCACCATCGGGGCGCGTTACCATGGGGCCCACCTGTCAGCCCGTATATGAAAGAAAGAAATGGTAGTTTGAGTCTGTACTGTGTTAATAAAATAGGAGTACATTTTAGGGTGATCATACGGTCACTGGCTCACCATACAACTCCGTAATTTGTTGATAACACGATCAATTGACCAGTCAAACGGTCCACATTCAGCAGCGCACATTACCATAGGGCCCACCCGTCAGTGCGTATATGAAGGTCAGAAATGGTAATAAATTAGTGGTCGGTGGGTATTCGAAGTCGTGAGACCTCTGGTTGGCAGTCACCGGCGGTTGGGGGGGCGTTCATTGGGCGGTGGGGTGGGGATCCCCGGAGAAAAAGCTCGGCGGCGGGGGGGGGGGGGGGGGGGGGCTAGAGGGATGGCCGGTGCGGCGGCGGACCGGCGGTGGGGAGTGGTTTCGGGGAGGGCGGGCCGGCCGCGGGCGGCGGGGGCTGGCGGTTCGGTCGGTGGTGGCTGGCGGCTCAGGGGGGTGGAGTTTGATGATAAACTGGAGGCCCTTGATTTCGTATCCAACGGCTGGAAAAATCTAATGACCAGAGATGAAAAAGTCAGTCGACTGACGTGTAGCCTCACCCCGCACGTACACATGCACGCACGCAAGACACACACGCATGTAGGCGTGCAACACTAACACGTACACACACACGCATGCTGGCGTGCAACACTGACACGTACACATGCACTCACGAACACACGCACGTACGCACCCATGCATGCAACACTGAAACGTACCCTTGCACGCACGCAACACTCGCACGCCTGCATGCACACAGCACACGATGCAAGACACATGCTCAACCTATACGTGCATGCACCCTTTGTTAAGGACATGGATTGTTACGGGTCTTAATCAATCTTATCTGTGATAAGCAGAACATTGATGTTTGCAGCGGTCTTTATGAATCACAATGTATCGAATGGGCTATCAACATAGTAGGCTTATCTACATGAAAAAGATGACGTCACACTCAGTGAACAATCATCGGTTTATGAAATGCCCGCTTCTGACTGCCCTGGCCCACCAAAGGTTCCTCTGCTGTGCGCTACCTGCGTTGGGTCATTGACATGCAGGCCATGCACCCAAAGAGCCCACACGTCAGTGGAAGAACGGCGCGGTGTCCTAGGTCAGAGTCGAGGGCGCCACTCGCGGCACGCCCGGCTGAACACGCCTCCGTGCCGCATTCAAACGCCTCCATGAAACCCGCCCGTGTGGAAGCCGAGAAACCAACTCTGGACACACGTCCATTCATGACCAGGCCGGCGTTAAACGCAACACCGATCAAGCTCCTCCCGTCCACCGCCTATTTAATCTCCTATTTAAATGAGGCCAAACGCCGGCCAAGAATCACACACCTCCGCCGCTCCCCTATCTCCTCCACCATTTTGTCCACTCTTACAATGGCTTACGAAGAGTAGTTATTCCGCATCCAAGCCGGCTGGGTAGCCCGCCGGATACGAGCTATGAAGCTCGCTGATCCACCTCCCTCCCCTGGCCCGACGGAGCCAGTTGCCGCCCCAAGCCGGCACGCGGTTCAGCAACTCGCCGCTCCAAGCCAGCTCGACGAGGAGCAACGCACGGGCGTCGTTGCTGCCATCCACGCCGCCGCCTTGTACCGTGTCTCCCGTTTCTGTGGCCGAGACTCCCATGCCGGTGGCCGCGCCATGCAAGCAGCGACAGAAGCCGGGTGCGCGGAGAGCGACGAGTCGATGGCCAGCGCCTCCGCATCCACCGCCATCATCGAGGAGAAGTAGAACACGGGAGGCCGCCGCCGCTTGGGTCCCATGAAGGCCACCATGGAGGCGACCCCGGCGTACACAGCAGTGTCTTGCCGGATCCTTTTGTTGCGAGGAACTTCGTCGACCCCGCATGGGATCCATGGAAGAGGGGAATGTTAGGATGAACTTGAGCCGATGCCGGCCATGGCGAAGTAGTGGCCGATGATGAATTCGAACCGGTGCCGGCCACCATCATCTTCGGCACCAGCCAATGATATCAGTTGGGCAGTGGGGAAGCGAGCCGTCCTTTGCGCTGAAGCATATACCTCCGGGGCTCCCGGCAGTCCGGTGATCGTGCTGCCGGACATGAGGAACACAAATCGATCGGCGGGCGACCATTTAGGCCAGGTATTATATACCCGTGCTGTCCAGAACTAGCACCGCGTAGTTCATTTGAATGTAATGAAATCCGTCATGTTTGTATGAAAATCCGGTATTTTATATGATTTCTGTCGTTGTTTATATGAAATATCAGTTTGTGTACGTGTTTGCGTGAATTTCGTCCGATTGGTTGAGTTGCTGTCATAATGTGTGCGGCTACGGTTGGATGGCGTAATTTGCGGGTCGCCGGTCGGTCTGCGGGCGGCTCGGGCGGCGTTGTGGGACAAAAAAACACAGCTCGTGCGAGCTCGTCTCCAACGTGCGCGCTGGAGGATGCATGACATCATGAGCACCCGAGCCATTCCTCGTTCATCAGTGGCAAAGGCACTAGTGGACAAAAGGGTCGCCAATATTTTGGCTACCCCGGGCAAGATCCAAACAGCCCCTCCCAACAGATTCAAATCCCTCGTTCGCCATGGAATTTTGCAATGTGTTGTTTTCATGGACTAGCAAGATGCCCGTGCATTGCACGGAACATCAAGATGCATTTTTTTACAAACTCCCGCATGCATGCAAGGGATAATTAATGTCCTCCTTTGCTAGTACCACGAGGCAAACACCATTAATATTGCATCGATTAGTGTTAGTGGCCTTGTATATCTGCAAATTGTAATTTTGATAGTGGCCCCTTGTATATAAAAATGGAGGGAGAAAGATGAGGGCTAAGGTGAGGAGGAGTGGGGCGTGGTGGTGACCGGTGGTCGGACTGGGCGGAGGCATGGGGATGGACGACGCATTATGTCTAGGTTTGTATCTCTTTCACACACACCCACGTAGGTGGGGGACGTGCACGAAGAGAAGAGGTGTACGCACGGCGCACGTACTCCCGTCTCTTTCCCAACCACACCCGCGCGGGTACATGGTGGAGCTCATTTCTGTACGAAAAAGGCAGCCCACGTGGTAATTTGGCACGTGTACTGGTTGTCCACTTGGTGGAGGGAGGATCGTCTACCACGGGTGAACAAACAAATTGCGACTTGACGCGTTATGTTAAATTAAAAAAAGAGGAAAACCATGTGGGGCCTACCTTAGAGGCAAGGCTCTATACACTGGAGTACTTTTGATGTGCCCCGTCAACTCGCAGAACGAGGAGAAGCTTGCTTAGTACGCCGTCTCCCCCGCCCACGGGCGCGGTGGCTCACAGGATGAGGTGAAGCTTGCTTACGAGTAGTTACTGCTGCTGCTGCTCCTCCTCCTCCTCCTCCTCCTACTACTACTACTACTACTACTACTACTACTACTACTACTACTACTACTACTACTACTACTACTACTACTACTACTACTACTACTACTGTACGCCTTTACGCCTGCTCCCTCGCCCACGCGCGCGGTGGCTCGCAGCACGAGGAGAAAATTTTACTACTCCCTCTGTTTACTCCTCGTCCCTACTACATACTTTGGTTAATACTCCCTCCATTTACTTATACAAGGCCACTATAAAAAAATACATTTTGCATCTATACAAGGCCACAAATAGTAATCGAGACAAAAGTTACTACTCCCTCCTTTCCAGTTTATGGCTCAATTTCAAAATCTCTCCAACCAAGGTAGACGATGAGTGGTCGAATTAATTTCGTAGTTTGCACAAGTAATTAGTACGCTCATTTTTCTCAAGAAGTTATGTTTACCGAGGCATTAATTAGAACGAATGCATGAATGACCACTAAATTTCCATGAACTTGTACATGCATTGGTTAGTTTCCTCTTGACACTGCTTGCGTCGGGTGATTTAACGCACCTCAAAATCCAACATGTAATGGTACTACTACTAGTATAGTAGAATTAAGACTTATCAAACGGAAAAACGAATGTTTTTAGATGAGCCCTATAAACCCTAGTGGGTACGTACTCCGTAAAAATAGGTTTTTCCAAAACTAAGTCGCTCCCTTTCATGAATTCTGTAGTATACTCCTCCGTCGACGCTCCCTTTCATGAATTCTGTACTTCCTGTCGCCGACATGTGGGACATATAGCAACCGGGTCGACGTGTCAAGCACCAATAACAGTGCAGAACAGCAGGGGGGAAGCACCCCACTCATATCGGCCCAGTAGTAGTAATGAGCAATGAGACGTCAAATCACAATGCCGCACCTTCCCAGACGGACAAAGCAACCATTATTTCACACTTCGGTTCGCCATCATCTCAAACCACGTAGTATTGCTCCTGCCTCAAGAGGGACACACGCATCACCTTGGTACATCATGACACGTGGGACCGCATGACTGGCCATGCTCCCTCGCCGATCGCTCGGTAAAATCACCTCATTTTTACTATACTTCCTCCGTATCGGTTTACTACATGGCATGCACGTTGTTCTAGGTTGAGAATTTAACTTGCTATATATGTGATGAACAGTACTCTAGCCTTTTAAAAATGTATACTTTTGTACAGTAGTACTATCGATGGATTGCACCATGGAGCAAAAATTGAAATTAAAAAAAGGTGGTACATATAGAGAGCGCTCGTCACCAAATTATGCATATAGTACTATTAAAAAAGCTAGTACGTGCTTAATTGGGGTGCTAAATTCTATTAAAGAAATACTAGTAGTATGTACATACTGAAGAGTTCAAGTAACAAGAAACATAACATAGTTCTGCTGGGGGCTCAGCACAACACACCCCTCAAATTAAACTAAGCACACCTGAAATTAAACTATGCAACTAATCCGGTAGACACTGCATTAGAAGTTTAGAACCACCATGAGCAACGACACTACCACCTTACTCGGAGTCCTCGTCCATGTCCTCGACTTTGTCCTTGTCCCTCTCCCTCTTGGTTGATACTTCTTTGCTTGAACCGCACACTTGGCTGTTGCTCTTAATCCAACCCTTGTAGATATTGAAGCAAAGGTATCCATCCATTGCAGTGTAGTGGATGTGGTCTATATCTAGTACATTCCGCTACCATGCATGACGATGAAATGTGTATGGTGGTTTCTCCAGTTTAACGTACGAAGGATGAACCATGGCTCCTGCCAGGGTCAGCATTGAAGGCTGACGAGAGGACACCAGCCGATTCTTCTGGAGGTCAAAGGGGTTGCCTACAACGAGACCTATCTGACGCAGGACATCCCTGTCGTTCTTAAAGTTTACAGTAACGAATTTCACTATTTTTTCCTTGAGGAAGTTCTTAAAATCCTGGCACTCAACGTCGGCATGGCATATGTGGTAGACCAAGCAAACGTTATGTACGCAAACCTGGGTCACGGCGGGCTTCTTCCTCTCTTCGTCCTTTAGATCCTTCTCTGGTCCTAGGAATGTGGTGTACTCAACATCTAGCCCAGCGACCCACTCATCATCTGAGTTTTCGAACATGCGTCTGAAGCGAGAAAGGCATCCTTTCACCGTCGCGGAAGAACGGGTGTAGATGACGTCGAACTCATCGCCGGTGATGGTTCTAACCTTGTACTCACCGCCGATCGTGGAGATTTGGGACGCCATGGATTTGGGAGGAGGGTTAGGATTAGTGGAACTACCGTAATGTGAATGGACGGGACGACTAGGAGCGAACCGCTGTAGTATTGAAGGACGTGCGGGGACGAGTAGGAGCGAACTGCCAGCGTGCGAACGGCAGGGTAGTGGCTTTCAATTCTCCCATGATACGGGCTTCCGAGAGCCCTTGGATCTTAGATCGAACGGTTGCATGGCGTGATTCTAGACCTATGGGTGAATATCCTATCCTGGAGGGTTATTCTGCAAATTTTCAGCAACTTAGCATGAGACTGTTTGATCTCAGATCCAAGTGCTGCCAGCAGCCCGTATCATGGTCGCGCCTACCACGACCGTCGCATCGCTCGCCCGGTCGCCCCCTTGGAGATTTAACACGGTGCGTTAGGTGATAACCCACAAGTATAGGGGATCGCAACAGCTTTCGAGGGTAGAGTATTCAACCCAAATTTATTGATTCAACACAAGGGGAGCCAAAGAATATTCTCAAGTATTAGCAGCTGAGTTGTCAATTCAACCACACCTGAAAATTTAATATCTGCAACAAAGTATTTAGTAGCAAAGTAATATGATAGTGGTGGTAGCGGCAACAAAAGTAAAGACAGCAAAAGTAATGTTTTTGGTATTTTGTAGTGATTGTAACAGTAGCAGCGGGAAAGTAAATAAGCGAGAACGAGTATATGGAAAACTCGTAGGCACCGGATCAGTGATGGATAATTATGTCGGATGCGGTTCATCATGTAACAGTCATAACATAGGATGACACAGAACTAGCTCCAATTCATCAATGTAATGTAGGCATGTATTCCGTATATAGTCATACGTGCTTATGGAAAAGAACTTGCATGACATCTTTTGTCCTACCCTCCCGTGGCAGCGGGGTCCTATTGGAAACTAAGGGATATTAAGGCCTCCTTTTAATAGAGAACCGGAACAAAGCATTAGCACATAGTGAATACATGAACTCCTCAAACTATGGTCATCACCGGGAGTGGTCCCGATTATTGTCACTTCGGGGTTGCCGGATCATAACACATAGTAGGTGACTATAGACTTGCAAGATAGGATCAAGAACTCACATATATTCATGAAAACATAATAGGTTCAGATCTGAAATCATGGCACTCGGGCCCTAGTGACAAGCATTAAGCATAGAAAAGTCATAGCAACATCAATCTCAGAACATAATGGATACTAGGGATCAAACCCTAACAAAACTAACTCGATTACATGATAAATCTCATACAACCCATCACCGTCCAGCAAGCCTACGATGGAATTACTCACGCATGGCGGTGAGCATCATGAAATTGGTGATGGAGGATGGTTGATGATGACGACGACGACGAATCCCCCTCTCCGGAGCCACGAACGGACTCGAGATCTGCCCTCCCGAGAGGTTTTAGGGCTTGGCGGCGGCTCTGTATCGTAAAACATGATGATTTCTTCTCTTTGATTTTTTCTCTCCGAAAGCAAATATATAGAGTTGGAGTTGGCGTCGGAGGGCATCCAGGGGGCCCACGAGGTAGGGGGGCGCACCCTAGAGGGGGGGGGCGCCCCCACCCTCGTGGACAGGGTGTGGGCCCCCTGGTCTTCATCTTTGGCGAGGATTTTTTATTATTTTTTCTAAGATGTTCCGTGGAGTTTTAGGTCATTCCGAGAATATTTGTTTTCTGCACATAAAAAAACACCATGGCAATTCTACTGAAAACAACGTCAGTCCGGGTTAGTTCCATTCAAATCATACAAGTTAGTGTCCAAAACAAGGGCAAAAGTGTTTGGAAAAGTAGATACGACGGAGACGTATCAACTCCCCCAAGCTTAAACCCTTGCTTGTCCTCAAGCAATTCAGTTGGCAAACTGAAAGAAAGAAAGGGAAACTTTTACAAACTCTGTTTGCTCTTGTTGTTGTAACTATGTCAAGCCAGCATTCAAGTTTTCAGCATAGATCATAACTAACCACATTTGCAATAATTCTCAGGTCTCATAATTACTCATATCAACAGCATAATCAACTAGCAAGTCATAATAATAGATCTCGGACGACAACAATTTCTCAAAACAATCATAATATGATATAACAAGATGGTATCTCGCTAGCCCTTTCTGAGACCACAAAACATAAATGCAGAGCACCTTTAAAGATCAAGGACTGACTAGACATTGTAATTCATGGTAAAAGAGATCCAATCATAGTCACACCCAATATAAATTAATAGTGATGAATGCAAATGACAGCTGTGCTCTCCAGCTAGTGCTTTTTAATAAGAGGGTGATGACTCAACATAAAAGTAAATGGATAGGCCCTTCGCAGAGGGAAGCAGGGATTTGTAGAGGTGCCAGAGCTCGGTTTTGAAATAGAGATAAATTGCATTTTGAGCGGTATACTTTCATTATCAACGTAACAACTAAGAGATGGTGATATCTTCCATGCTAAACACATTATAGGCGGTTCCCAAACAGAATGGTAAAGTTTATACTCCCCCTCCACCAACAAGCATCAATCCATGACTTGCTCGAAACAACGAGTGTCTCCAACATACATCAGGTCCTAGGGGGAGTTTTGTTTGCAATTAATTTTGATTTGGTTTGCATAAGGCATGGGACTGGGCATCCCGGTGACCAGCCATTTTCTCGTGAGTGAGGAGCGGAGTCCACTCCTCTTGAGAATAACCCGCCTAACACGGAAGATAAGGACAACCTTGGTTGATACATGAGCTATTCGAGCATACAAAGCAGAATGTTTATTTGAAGGTTTAGAGTTTGGCACATACAAATTTACTTGGAACGGCATGTAGATACCGCATATAGGAAGGTATGGTGGACTCATCTGGAATAACTTTGGGGTTTAAGGGATTGGATGCACAAGCAGTATTCCCGCTTAGTACAAGTGAAGGCTAGCAAAAGACTGGGAAGCGACCAACTAGAGAGCGACAACAGCCATGTACATGCATTAAAATTAATAGACATTGGATGCAAGCATGAGTAGGATATAATCCACCATGAACATAAATATCGTGAAGGCTATGTTGATTTTGTTTCAACTACATGCGTGAACATGTGCCAAGTCAAGTCACTTAAATCATTCAAAGGAGGGTACCACCCCATCATACCCCATCATAACCATCTCAATAGCATGTGTAACGCAAGGTAAATCATTATAACTCATAGCTAATCAAGCATGGCACAAGCAACTATGATCTCTAATTGTCATTGCAAACATGTTTATTCATAATAAGCTGAATCAAGAACGAGGGGCTCATCATATTTACAAAAACAAAAGAGGTCGAGTTCATACCAGCTTTTCTCATCTCAGTCAGCCCATCATATATCATCATAATTGCCTTTCACTTGCACGACCGAACGGTGTGAATAATAATAAGAGTGTACGTGCATTGGACTAAGCTAGAATCTGCGAGCATTCCATAAACAGGAGAAGACAAGGCAATATGGGCTCTGGGTTAAATCAACAATAATGCATATAAGAGCCACTTCAACAATTTAATCATGGTCTTCTCCTACTGACCCCCAAAGGAAAGAGAAGAAATAAAAACTATTTACATGGGAAAGCTCCCAACAAGCAAAAGAAGAACGGGAAATATTTTTGGGTTTTCCTTTTTTTATTACTACTACTACAGCAGAAAAGTAAACTACACCTAATTTTTTTGTTTTTCTTAACGTTTAACAAACACACAAGAAGAAAGCAGGAAAAAGAAAATAAACTAGCATGGATATTACAGTGAAAGAGTATGAGCACCAACATCTAGTAATGAGTGTGTGTGAGCATAAATGTAATGTCGGTGAGAAATACGTACTCCCCCAAGCTTAGGCTTTTGGCCTAAGTTGGTCTATTGCCAGGGATAGCCTGGCGGATACCCGTAGGTGTAGCTAGGGTCGTACTGTGATGAAGAATAGTTGGGATCATACTGTGAAGAAGAAGAAGACTCTGACTGCCACTGGCTGACAGTCATCTCTGGATCCCAAGAATAAACAGATTGTCATGGAGGCTCATCTTGTGGTTCCTGTTCTGGGGCTGGTGCAGGATTCTTGTAAGCTTGGACGGCAGCCCACGTAACGAGGTAGGGTCCTACAAAATTAAACAAAGAAGGAGTAGTCAACGTAATAGTTTCAGGATAATGTTTATCAAAGTATAACTTATATTTGAGCTCTCCATTCCTGTCCTTAACAAGAAAATCATGAGCTATCATGCTCTTATAGTCTAGATAAGCATTAGGCAGCAATTTTTCTTCTTTCTCACAATGCCTAATAGCTATGTTAAAGTGTGCAGCAAGGCGAGAAGCATAAATGCCTCCAAAGATGGGGCCTTTAGTACGGTTCAGACTCAACCGCCTAGCAATAATTCCGCCCATACTAACAGTGTTGTTGCGGTATAAACCATGGAACAGAATAATAATATCAGGAACACTAAGGTTCCCACAGTTCCCATGACCAATAAAGCATCGACTAGCAAATAAAGCAAAATAGTGTAACACAAGAAAATGTATGCTAGTGATTCTTGCATCAGAAACCTTCCTGGTTTCTCCCATAGAGATAAGGTTAATAAATGGTTCCAACTCTTTACGAGGTGGTTCCTCTAAGATACCATCAGGAGGTATGTTGCAGACTGCGCAAAATTCAGACAATGGCATTTTCTTCACAATGTCATATAAATGAAACTCTACTAAAGGAGGTGACTCTTTAGGGAAAAAGTAGAAGTTTTGCACAAAAGTATTTGTGAGTAAGAGATATTGTGGACGTTGGTCGCGGACGAAGTCGGTGAGGCCAGCATTCTTAATCAATGAATAGAAATACTCATAAATCCCGGCCTCTCTCAAGAAATTATCAGAAGGCCATTCACACGGACGAATCTCCGCGGTACGAGGCAAATTATATTTGGGCCTCTGAGCTTCTTCATTTTGTTTATCCTTTGAGCTTCGGCTCGATGAACCCCTCAAAAGTCTCCTGATTATTTTTCTGAAATAATCTAAAATTTTTAGTAACTTCAAACAAAAGTGAACCAACTTCAATAAAACTGATAGCAACTACTCCTACAAGTGCCTAGAGCCTAAATCAAGCATTAGAACTACTTGGAACCATATAAATTTGACATGCAGGCTCAAGAACATGGTTATCTATGCAGCACAAATTTGCAAAGAATAAAGCACTAGAACAAAAACTAATTGGACCAATGGAGGAGTCACATACCAAGGAACAATCTCCCCACGCAGTTTTGCGAGAGGTGCTTTGAGCAAGGAGATCGAAAATCACAGCAAAAGTGGCTGGAACTCGTGCTTGAGTTGGTTTTTCGGGTTTGTGTGAGACAGAGGAAGAAGATGGGTGCTGGGATAAGTGGAGGAGGGCCACCGTGGGCCCACGAGGCAGGGGGGCGCGCCCTAGAGGGGGGGCGCCCTAGAGGGGGGGGGGGCGCCCACCACCCTCGTGGCCAGGTGGCAGCTCCTCCCACTGTAATTTTTGCACAATAAATCCTCAAATATTCCCGAAAAAATCATATTAAATTGGCATGTCATTCTGAGGACTTCTATTTTCGGGATATTTTTATATTGCACGGATAAGTCAGGAAACAGACACAAAAATACTATTTTTACTTTATTTCTACTAGTTAACAGAAAATATAGAGAGGGTACAGAAGGTTGTGCTTCTAGTTTCATCCATCTCATGCTCATCAAAAAGAATCCACTAACAAGGTTGATCAAGTCTTGTTAACAAACTCATTCCGATAATCATGAAACCGGAGAAAATTCGAATAACACTAAGTTACCTCAACGGGGATATGCATATCCCCTATAATAAGTATATCATATTTCTTTTTGACAATAGGAAGAGTAAATTCAAAACCTCCAATTATAGTCGATGGAATTTTTCCAATGGAGTTGATACTATGAACTTGAGGTTGTTTCCTCGGAAAGTGTACTGTATGCTCATTACCATTAACATGAAAAGTGACATTGCCTTTGTTGCAATTAATAACAGCCCCTGCAGTATTAAGAAAAGGTCTTCCAAGAATAATAGACATACTATCATCTTCGGGAATATCAAGTATAACAAAGTCCGTTAAAATAGTAACATTTGCAACCACAACAGGCACATCCTCACAAATACCGACATGTATAGCAGTTGATTTATCAGCCATTTGCAAAGATATTACGGTAGGTGTTAGCTTATTCAAGTCAAGTCTATGATATAAAGAGAGAGGCATAACACTAACACTGGCTCCAAGATCACATAAAGCAGTTTTAATATAATTTCTTTTAATGGAGCAAGGTATAGTAGGTACTCCGGGGTCTCCAAGTTTCTTTGGTATTCCACCCTTAAAAGTATAATTAGCAATCATGGTGGAAATTTCAGCTTCCGGTATCTTTCTTTTATTAGTAATGATATCCTTCATATATTTAGCATAAGGATTTGTTTTGAGCACATTAGTTAATCGCATACGCAAAAAGATAGGCCTATTCATTTCAGCAAAGCGCTCAAAATCCTCATCATCCTTTTTCTTGGATGGTTTTGGAGGAAAAGGCATGGGTTTCTGAACCCAAGGTTCCCTTTCTTTACCATGTTTCCTAGCAACAAAGTCTCTTTTATCATAACGTTAATTCTTTGATTGTGGGTTATCAAGATCAATAGCAGGTTCAATTTCTACATCATTATCATTACTAGGTTGAGCATCATCATGAACATCATCATTAATATTTTCACTAGGTTCATGTTCATTACCAGATTGTGTTTCAGCTTCAGACATAGATATATCATTTGGATTATCAAGTGGTTCAGCAATAGGTTCACTAGAAGTTTGCATAGTTCTATCATTTTTCTTTTTCTTCTTTTTAGAAGAACTAGGAACATCAATATTATTTCTCTGAGAATCTTGCTCGATTCTCTTAGGGTGGCCTTCAGGATACAAAGGTTCCTAAGTCATTCTACCAGTTCTAGTAGCCACTCTAACAGCATAATCATTTTCTTACTATTCATTTCATCAAGCACTTCTTTTTGAGCCTTAAGTACTTGTTCTACTTGAGTGGTAACCATAGAAGCATGTTTGTTAACAAGTTTAAGTTCACCTTTAATATTAGCCATATAATCACACAAGCGTCTAATCATATAAGCATTTTCTTTTAATTGTCTACCAAAATAAGCATTGAAGTCGTCTTGCTTAAACATAAAGTTATCAAACTCATCCAAGCACTGACTAGCAATGTTAGTAGGAGGAACTTCAGCTTTATCATATCTATAGAGATAATTTACCTTTACTACCTGTGTTGGGATATTAGGGTCAGGAGGTTCTTCAATAAATAAAGAATTGAGATCATAAGTTTCTTCAACAGGCGGTGAATTAAGACCATGTATTTCTTCAATAGGAGGTAAATTCTTAACGTCTTCAGCTTTAATACCTTTTTCTTTCATAGATTTCTTTGCCTCTAGCATATCTTCGGGACTGAGGAATAGAACACCTCTCTTCTTCGGAGTTGGTTTAGGAATAGACTCAGTAATTGGAGCAGGAGCTGGCTCAGGAGGTGCCCAATTATTTTCATTTGTCAACATATTATTCAATAGAATTTCAACTTCATCCGGTGTTCTTTCCCTCAAAAGAGAACCAACACAACTATCCAGGTAATCTCTGGAAGCATCAGCTAGTCCATTATAAAAGATATCAAGTATTTCAGGTTTCTTAAGAGGATGATCAGGCAAAGCATTAAGTAACTTGAGAAGCCTCCCCCAAGCTTGTGGGAGACTCTCTTCTTTAATTTGCACAAAGTTGTATATTTCCCTCAAAGCAGCTTGTTTCTTATGAGCAGGGAAATATTTAGCAGAGAAGTAATAAATCATATTCCGGGGACTACGCACACAACCAGGATCAAGAGAATTAAACCATATCTTAGCATCACCCTTTAATGAGAACGGAAATATTTTGAGTATATAGAAGTAACGCGATCTCTCATCATTAGTGAACAGGGCAGCTATATCATTTAACTTAGTAAGATGTGCCACAACAGTTTCAGATTCATAGCCATAAAACGGATCAGATTCAACCAAAGTAATTATATCAGGATCAACAGAGAATTGATAATCCTTATCAGGAACACAAATAGGTGAAGTAGCAAAAGCAGGGTCGGGTTTCATTTTATCTCTAAGTGATTCTTTGTTCCATTTAACTAATAACCTCTTAAGCTCATATCTATCCCTACAAGCTAAAATAGCGGTAGAAGATTCCATATCAAAAAGATAGCCCTCAGGAATAACAGGCATATTTTCATCATCACTTTCATCATCGTATTCAGATTCAATATTTTCTTTTTCTCTAGCCCTAGCAATTTGTTCATCAAGAAATTCACCAAGGGGCACAGTAGTATCACGCATAGAAGCAATTTCATCATAAGTATCATGCATAGCAGAAGTGGCATCATCAATAACATGCGACATATCAGAATGAATAGCAGAAGCAGGTTTAGGTGTCGCTAGCTTACTCATAACAGAAGGTGAATCAAGTGCAGAGCTAGATGGCAGTTCCTTACCTCCCCTCGTAGTTGAGGGATAGATCTTGGTTTTTGGATCTCTCAAGTTCTTCATAATGATAAGTAGATATATATATCCCAAGTGACTCAAAGAATAGAGCTATGCTCCCCGGTAACGACGCCAGAAATTAGTCTTGATAACCCACAAGTATAGGGGATCGCAATAGCTTTCGAGGGTAGAGTATTCAACCCAAATTTATTGATTCGACACAAGGGGATCCAAAGAATATTCTCAAGTATTAGCAGCTGAGTTGTCAATTCAACCACACCTGGAAACCCTGTTCAAGAATTCATCCGATTAACCAGTTAACTTGCCGATTAATCCCTACTCATAGGGTCACCGAGTAGCCGATAAACTGATAAATCGTCCGATTAGTTGATTAAATGGCTGATTAACTTGCCGATTAGCCTATTAATCCCCTACTCGCCAGCCAACCGAGCAGTTACCAGTTAACGATTTCCTCAACAAGGCCTGGAAACTTAGTATCTGCAGCAAAGTGTTTAGTAGCAAAGTAATATGATAGTGGTGGTAGCGGCAACAAAAGTAAAGACAACAAAAGTAATGTTTTTGGTATTTTGTAGTTATTGTAATAGTAGCAGCGGGAAAGTAAATAAGCGAGAACCAGTATATGGAAAACTCATAGGCACCGGATCAGTGATGGATAATTATGCCGGATGCGGTTCATCATGTAACAGTCATAACATAGGGTGACACAGAACTAGCTCCAATTCATCAATGTAATGTAGGCATGTATTCCGTATATAGTCATACGTGCTTATGGAAAAGAACTTGGATGACATCTTTTGTCCTACCCTCCCATGGCAGTGGGGTCCTATTGGAAATTAAGGGATATTAAGGCCTCCTTTTAATAGAGAACCAGAACAAAGCATTAGCACATAGTGAATACATGAACTCCTCAAACTATGGTCATCACCGGGAGTGGTCCCGATTATTGTCACTTCGGGGTTGCCGGATCATAACACATAGTAGGTGACTATAGACTTGCAAGATAGGATCAAGATCTCACATATATTCATGAAAACATAATAGGTTCAGATCTGAAATCATGGCACTCGGGCCCTAATGACAAGCATTAAGCATAGCAAAGTCATAGAAACATCAATCTCAGAACATAATGGATACTAGGGATCAAACCCTAACAAAACTAACTCGATTACATGATAAATCTCATCCAACCCATCACCGTCCAGCAAGCCTACGATGGAATTACTCACGCACGGTGGTGAGCATCATGAAATTGGTGATGGAGGATGGTTGATGATGACGACGGCGACAAATCCCCCTCTCCGGAGCCCCGAACGGACTCCAGATCAGCCCTCCCGAGAGGTTTTAGGGCTTGGCGGTGGCTCCGTATCGTAAAACATGATGATTTCTTCTCTTTGATTTTTTTCTCTTCGAAAGCAAATATATAGAGTTGGAGTTGGCGTCGGAGGGCATCCAGGGGGGCCCACGAGGTAGGGGGCGCGCCCTAGAGGAGGGGGGGGCGCCCCCACCCTCGTGGATAGGGTGTGGGCCCCCTGGTCTTCATCTTTGGCGATGATTTATTATTATTTTTTCTAAGATGTTCCGTGGAGTTTCAGGTCATTCCGAGAATATTTGTTTTCTGCACATAAAACAACACCATGGCAATTCTGCTAAAAACAGCGTCAGTCCGGGTTAGTTCCATTCAAATCATACAAGTTAGAGTCCAAAACAAGGGCAAAAGTGTTTGGAAAAGTAGATACGATGGAGACGTATCATTAGGCCATCGGATGTTGGCATGTCATACATAGTCATCACTTAGTCACTCATACTACAACAAGGTTGGCTATAAGGTTGGCTATAAGTGTATTTTTTACTCCTCTCTATCTCTTTCTTCGTAATGGAGGTGGTCAGGAATCGGGAGACTCACGCCGGTCGTAGCGTCGCAGTTAAAATGATAATGGCAAGTCAAATCACGGGGCCCCACCTGTCCAGCAGTAACTCGCTGTCAAATTACACAGCCCTACGTTTGCAGCAGCCTACTCCCTCGTCTTCTCGCGTCTCTGTCGAACTGACTAGGCGGAACTACCCCGCCTACTGCGCAGGAAAAGCCCCGCCCTCGACTTTTAAATACAACTACATCCGCTTAAGAATCCAATGATATAATTTTTGTGACATAGTAACTCATATTTTGTTAGTCAAATGGATGACCTAGAACTATGTGCATGCCCTATAAACCGAGACGCCTAAAAATAAAATAAAAACAAGATGGAGAGGGTAGTTCAGCATGTCTTTTTAGATCAATATAGTCGGGATTCACCAAGGAGCAAAACCAAGTGGTAGGCTGCTCCTGTCGTGTTGGCGTAGCAACTCAAGCAGGGTCAGTCTGCACACGAAATGGCGACACACTTAACAGGACCCCTTTGGCCGACATGTGGCTCATCCACCGTCTTGTTCCACGTGCGATGCACCAAATTACAGTTGGGAGCAGTGGTTGGAATTGGAGGCACCCCGGTCGTAGCGCCGCAGTAGTAGAAAATGAGCGATAAGGGGTCAAATCACAAAGCCCCACCTTTCCCGCATTAAGCTGGGTGGACGAAGCAACCATCATTTCACTCTAGGGCGCAAGAGCATAAAGAAAAGAGAAAACAATGATGCGTGCGGCAGCTACCTAGGGCACCCTAGGGTAGGGGTCTCCACTACAGATCCTTTTTTTTGAAAGCACCTCCACTACAAATCGGCTTCTCCCTCGTCCTCTTGAAGAAAACCGATGATGAGTGCGGCGGTAGGGTTTGTAGGAGTACTATGGCATGTGGGGCCACGTCGTAGTAAACGGGTTTGAGTCGACGCCTTAAATATGTGTGGGCCGCTTGGTTTTATGGGAACGAGGCAGCATTTTGGGTTCGGGGACCAGGGGAGATATAGTACATACAAAAAATTGTGGACGTAGGTTCGACCGAAAGGCAATGATGCATGGGCCCTGCATATTGATATACCCGGGGACACGTGAAATTTGCTACTCTACTCAAAACTAGTAAGGTACACATGTATTGTACGCATGAGATTTCGAAACCAAATTATGAATAAATACACACTATGGCATGTAAAGCTTCGAGTCATATATGCATGATATAGATGTTCGTTTAGTTTTTATAGTTCATCGGATTCAAAATCTATTAGTTTTATAAAAAATGTTAAGATTCATGGGGTTGTGCATTATAAGTCATAAAGTAAAAAACAAATAATGGCAATTCATTTAGAAAAAATAATCAATTATGATACAGAAGATTCTAGAACAAAGGAGAAGTGCTTGTGTTTTGAGGTTTGTGCATTATGCTTAAGTTCAACCATGGAGTCTTCTAAATTGTACATGTGGCAGATCTGGTGGAATGTTGATGATATCCAACAGCCAGTAGTGCTCGGATTTGCCTATCTCTGCACTGTCGGGTTAGCTTCATCCAGCGACCATCTTTCAAAGTTATTGGCACACTATATAGTTCTTGTGCCATAGTTGCTTGTTTTGGAAAAAAACTACTAGTGGGTTGTACTATCTATTTAGGAATAGAAGATGTATACATGGAAGTTGTAGGGAAAGAAATGACATGGAGCATCTCAATTCCTATGAGTAGGGATTGGAAAAGAGATGTCATTTGGTTCACATCATAGGAACTTTTCTATTGAATCTAGAGATGACATGTATCTCAATTCCTACGAGGAGGGATTAGAAAAGATATGTAATTTGGTTCATATCATAGGAACTTTTCTATTGAATATACGCTAATGTTTATTTTCCTTTGAAATTAAGGGAGTATAGGAATCCATTCATATGAACCAAGTGGCTCTAAAGCTATAGAAATGATATCATGTTAATTTCCTTTGAAATGTGGAGTATATGAATCTATTCCTATGAACCAATTGGCTCTAAAGGAAAAAATCCTATAAAAATCATATCATATAGAGTTCCTATGATATTCCTCGACACTAAAGGATGCTTGAAATTGCTGCGGGTGATACGATGGTCTTTCTTTGTAGACTCCTCACCCATCTTTATAGTTATCTCTCGAAGATAAATGAAATGATATATACATGGTATTCTACATGTGCAATTTGGTACACGAAAACTCGGTAAAAGTTTGCGAGGTTCGAATTTTCAATAAAGCTATATGCACTACATTTCGGAACGGAGGGAGCATACGGCAGTTGCTAACACTCACGTGGAAGATTAGTGTGTAGGAGGAGTGGCTGTTCTGTTAAATGACATGGCAAAACTGACACTGTCGGATGCCGATCTAACGGTTCTTACGGCGTTCGTCAGGAAAAGGCTTGTGGCGAACGTTTGTCGGATAATGATTTACGGACACATGCATTGCATTAATACGTGCCCCCCTCTCTCTCACGCACACGCACCCTCACGAGTCACGACTCTCCCGAGTCCTCTCGCAGACTCGCACGTCGCACCCACCGTCTATCTGTAGGTAGACGTCACGCACATATGTGCTCTTCACACCCTACCCTCAGAACTTCTAAAAAACAAAAGACGGCGCACACATTTTATTTTAGCTCACACGTCACACACTTATACTATTACTCTTGCGGCAAACGTTCTTTGGGCATAGTATATTGTACTCTCACGAAGAGAAGCGGTGCATGCACGCACTAGTTCTCTCACACCCACTCGCGGGTATACATAGGAGCGCATTTTTTTGAAGCTGGTACAACAAAATCACTCCACTATATATAAAAGCAGGAGCCTTAGCACTTGCTTTACTAGGGTTCCTCTCGTTCACTCTCTCATGCTCTCCAGATCTAAGCAACACATAGGTGGCCACACTCTCTCTCAGCTCACGGCTGGTCACAAATCCGGCCGGACAACCTCGACCGGGGCAGGGGTGTAGGTGCATCGTTCACGCTGTCGTCGGCGGCGAGGGAGGAGACCAACGGCTGCCCACATGTCCCGATCGGCGGCCGTGCCGTTCTCTCCGAGAGAGCACCGACTCGGGAGGGCCTCCGACCCCTTCTTCCTCCCTGCGGTATTGTGGCCAAGATGCGGCCTCCCGACGCTGTCTTTGCCACATGCCGACGACCCTCAGGTATATATTCCTTCAAAACCTGCCTTGCTCTACTGCCCCAGCTCCCTTCGTGTGGATCCTTTTCTACTTCCGTCTGCTGTTCCAAAGCCACCTAGACTTCTACTATTATTAGAAGTAAAGCTAGTTCATACAGTCGACTCAAAGCGTTGGTTCAAACAGGGAAGAAAGTGGGAAAGCTGTAGCATGAATCTAGGACTTGGTTCTAAGAGGAAACAGGGGAAAGTAGTAATATCTGTCACTGTTTAAATAACCGTATTTCGTATTTGCGCAAACAGGGATGTCTGTTTCCATATCGTTTTGGGATGTCTGTCTCCGTATCATTTCTATCCACGCAATCAAAAACACACACCTCAGTTTTAGTACAACTGTGCAAAATGAGATGGCTATCCCTTGTTGCCGTCGTCTAACCTCCCGTCCTCAAGGTATCCCTACATTGGTACTCCCTCCTTTCCGGTTTATAGGGCTTATGTCAAAATTTTAGTTTTTCCATTTTATAAGGCTCAATTTGGTTGTTCCTCATCACATGTTCAGACTTCAAGGTGCATTAAATCATTGCATGCAAGTATTAAGAGAAAACTGACCAATGCATGCATGCATTGCAATTAATGCATTCGTAAACATAATTTTTTGAGGAAAACAAGAGCATTAATTGGGTGCTTTTGCAAACTACAAAAAATATTCCACCACTCATCATCTACCTTGGTTGGTGAGATTTTTGAATTGAGCCTTATAAACCGGAAAGGAGGGAGTAGTAACTAAGGTAGAATGACCAACGCAATCTAAAAGAAGCTGATTCGTATGTTTTACTTCCTGATTGCAGTGCAGGGACAAGCGAAAACAACTGCATCCTAGTCCGGAATGCACTTTCTACCAGTTCATCCATGGACCGAGGACTAGCTGGCACGGCTGCACGATGGTTTTTTGGACAGGTGCGCGGACAAGAGGCATTGTGGTCTGCTTATTTCTGCAAATAGCAGTGCTTAAATTTAGTGGAATGCACAAGCATTTTAGCTGGTCAGTACACTGCATGGTTCAGTTCAGCATTCCAGCTGAGACCACAATTATAATTGGTTATTCTGGAATGAGAGAACCTAACCCTGAATGGTGGCAACAAGAAAAAACCAGAGTGAACTCCAGGAAATTTAAGCCTGCCGGGAGGCCCTTTGCTCAAAGAAGCCTTGCTTGTTTTTTCCTGATTTGTAAACCTTCTGACAACTTTGTCTTTTGCTATGAACTAGTATATGTTTGTTATATTCTATTAATCATTGAGATGTATAAAATTGCTTAACTTATGCTTTTCAAATTTTTTATGAAGACGAGTTTAATGTGAGTGTTCCACATGAACGTTAGACTAGCGTGTGAACGTTTGGAATTTATTACATTGTGGCCTCAATTAACGAGATGAACCACTGCAACAAGATACATAGTTGCTTATATGTCAGACAACAAATTGTTGATTGTTAGCTAGTCGATAGCCCAGTGATGAAGCGAGCTGAGCCAATGTGCCGTGTTTTGCACAACTGCTTACAAGTGGGGTAGCACCAACAGTGTTTACAAGTACTTATGTATACGTCGGCGCATGGTTCTCGAACGAGTGCTCTATTTCATCAAAACACACACTGCTCGTATGATAAACCATGAAAACTTATGTCTTACCATGCCATATTCATGAAAAAACTAGTGAGGACGCATCTGTTTCGGCAACAATTACGATGGTTCTCACATGATTCACGGGCACACAAAAGTAGCAGCAATTCCCATAGACGGATTCAAACAGAGTACTAGCCCCAGAGGGGTCGATAACAGGCAAGGTTCGGATAATTAGAAACAATCCAAACTACTATTAAACACTACCTGGGGCAACTATTTCATGCCTCGATCTAATTTGGGCTGGACACAAGACGGACCTTGCCATGAACATCATCGAGGACGTCCCGCAGCAGCTCAATCTAGTGAACCTTCATGAACACAACCTTGTGGCCTTGCCACTGATAAACTTGTTTGTGGAGGCATGCCACGTCATCTTCCTGTGTAAGCTTGACAAGAACAGTATGCCTCACAAATGAAGGAGTAGCTTTGAACTTCTTGTGCTTCAGTACACCCTAGGCAACACGCCTGACAACAGTGAGGCTGGAATACAACTCTTCATTGGTATAACCGCAAATGGCTTCCAGGATCCAACAGCCTAAGAACTCTGTTTTCCCAGTGTGTATATTCAGGTCGTCCGCCTCATAGCGAGTGACATGTACAACCACACAATCCTTGTCTGCATCAGGGCTCTAATTGAAACAGAAACAAATTCTGAATTACTTTTCAGTATAAGAAACACAAGTTATATAAACCACTATGTATAGCATGGCATCAAAGCTAATAAGATTTTGCATTATTAATCACCACATACTTCCTTTTCTAAAAAAAATCACCACATACTTAGATGAAAAACCACAATCGAGATCGGCAAAGAAGGAAATCACCTTGGGCAGCTCAGCGGGGGGTGACACATCCTCGAAGGTGGAAAACTGCTCCTGCAGTGCCACGGGGGCTGTAACCTCAAACAGGGCGTTGACCATCTCAGTATTGGCCGTGAGCGTATCTGGGGTTGGCTCGGTGGTTGCCTCCATCTTCTTGGAGCTCTCTGTCTCGTGGGGATCAGCCTCCCGCGTCTGCTCCAATATCGGCAGATCTTTGCCTGGTTCTCCTTGGTCCATCATGAAACTGACGAATACTAGGAGACCACTGAAAGGAAAACACAATCGCAATGACAACGAAACAAAAAAAAGAGTGAGGATCGGTTACTTCTTTGCAAAAGTTCTTTTTTTTCTCTGAACGAAAATATACCAACATCACGGATCCACTTACCTTCCCTTCGTTCGGAGAGAAGAATAGTGGCAGATGCGAGTGTTGCCTTTCTTGAAGATGGTGAGGGAGAAGGGGATTCAGCGAAGAGTGAAATGATGGTTGCTTCGTCCGTCAAACTTAGACTGCGGGGAGGTGGGGTTTTGTGATACGACGACTCGTTACTGCCGCGCTACGACCGGGGTGACTCTCCGCCTGCATATTGCCTTCTAATTTGGTGGATGGCATTTGGGCCTGCGCGCTGCATGGCCCACATGTCAGTGAACAAAAGTATAACGGCATTCAGTAGAGGGAGACGTTTCAATGACCTAAGAGGAGCCAGAAGCGGTAGAGTGTCTCCACTGTACTAGTAGTAATTGTTTTTCTGGGTAGCTGTAGAGTGTCTCCACTGTACTAGTAGTAATTGTTTCTCTGGGCCCAAGACAAAACAGCCCATCCACACTAGTAAATAGTAAAATCAATTCGAAAGCCCATATATTTACTGAATTGACGGATGGGTATGTCGAAGAGCAAAAAAAGGAGTTTCAGGTGGGCAAAAGAGCTTCTGAACGTCCCGGGCTTCTATTTACAACATATTGTGGTCATAATCCAGTAAATTTTACGACCCAGTATGTTCATTCTATGGACCCGACCGATCCATTTGACTGTGACTGCCGAAAACAGTGCTGGAGTTAGATGTTGTTGCCCTTTTCAATCTGGTTTTTTTGTAAACCTGATGAACAATTAACCCTCGTGCTTTCGTACAGTTTGTAAGCTGGAGTTAGATGTTCCTGGCCTTTTCAACTCGGCTGTGACTGTCATATTTTCTTTGAAACAAGGCAAATGGCTTTCCATTCATTTAATTTAGAGTGAAATATTGTAACAAATCCCAACCAAGGGAAATAACATCACTCTCGCCGGCTGCTTGAGCTCACTGTGCATTACAGAAGCCAAGTGATTAGCCCCCACCAGCACCCACAAACTTATTTCGAACTAGCACATCAAATGGGCTGTAAATTTTCATAGGAAAGGCTGCATGACCGTGACAGATTTGGATTCTGACATTTGGGACCCGCGAGGAAATAGCCTATCCAAGGTGGTGTCGACTTACTAGCCAGTCAACAAACGATTCTGTCTACCAGCCGTTGGATTGACATCCAACATCTGTCGTGTATCTTCTATCTCTTGTCTTCTTCTTCCTCCGACCGCCCAAACCAAACCACCCCGTCGGCTCCGCCTGCTCCCGCTTCCCATGGCTGGCTGCGCCTCCGCCGCCCTACCGTACGTACCCTCCAAGGTTGGCCAGTCCCTCCTTCTATTCCCCCTGATGACCCACAAGTATAGGGGATCTATCGTAGTCCTTTCGATAAGTAAGAGTGTCGAACCCAACGAGGAGTAGAAGGAAATGATAAGCGGTTTTCAGCAAGGTATTCTCTGCAAGTACTGAAATAAGTGGTAACAGATAGTTTTGTGATAAGATAATTTGTAACGAGCAACAAGTAACAAAACTAAATAAAGTGCAGCAAGGTGGCCCAATCCTTTTTGTAGCAAAGGACAAGCCTGGACAAACTCTTATATAAGGAAAAGCGCTCCCGAGGACACATGGGAATATCGTCAAGCTAGTTTTCATCACATCCATATGATTCGCGTTCGGTACTTTGATAATTTGACATGTGGGTGGACCGGTGCTTGGGTGCTGTTCTTACTTGAACAAGCATCCCACTTATGATTAACCTCTATTGCAAGCATCCGTAACTACAACAAAAGTATTAAGGTAAACCTAACCATAGCATGAAACATATGGATCCAAATCAGCCCCTTACGAAGCAACGCATAAACTACGGTTTAAGCTTCTGTCACTCTAGCAACCCATCATCTACTTATTACTTCCCAATGCCTTCCTCTAGGCCCAAATAATGGTGAAGTGTTATGTAGTCGACGTTCACATAACACCACTAGAGGCTAGACAACATACATCTCATCAAAATATCGAACGAATACCAAATTCACATGACTACTAATAGCAAGACTTCTCCCCTGTCCTCAGGAACAAACGTAACTGCTCACAAAGCATATTCATGTTCATAATCAGAGGGGTAATAATATGCATAAAGGATCTGAACATATGATCTTCCACCAATTAAACCAACTAGCATCAACTACAAGGAGTAATTAACACTACCAGCAACCTACTAGCACCAATCCCAGACTTGGAGACAAGAATTGGATACAAGAGATGAACTAGGGTTTTGAGATGAGATGGTGCTGATGAAGATGTTGATGGAGATTGCCCTCTCCCGATGAGAGGAGCGTTGGTGATGACGATGGTGATGATTTCCCCCTCCGGGAGGGAAGTTTCCCCGGCAGAACAGCTCTGCCGGAGCTCTAGATTGGATCCGCCAAGGTTCCGCCTCGTGGCAGCGGAGTTTCGTCCCGAAAGGTTGCTTCTTATTTTTTTCTCGATGAAAGACTTCATATAGGAGAAGATGGTCATCGGAGAGCCACCAGGGGGCCCACGAGATAGGGGGGCGTGCCCTGGGGGGGCACCCTCGTGAGCAGGGTGTGGGCCCCCTGGTCTTCATCTTTGGCGAGGATTTTTCATTATTTATTATAAGGTATTCCGTGGAGTTTCATGACTTTTGGAGTTGTGCAGAATAGGTCTCTAATATTTGCTCCTTTTCCAGCCCAGACCTCCAGCTGCCGGCATTCTCCCTCCTTATGTAAACCTTGTAAAATAAGAGAGAATAGCCATAATTATTGTGACATATTGTGAAATAACAACCCATAATGCAATAAATATCGATATAAAAGCATGATGCAAAATGGATGTATCAACTCCCCCAAGCTTAGACCTCGCTTGTCCTCAAGCGAAAGTCGATAGCAATAAATATGTCCCCATGTTTAGAGGTACAAGCGTCAATAAAAATAAAATACGGACATGAGGGCATCATGATTATTCTCATAACAGCAACATACATAGATATTGTCATATGATTACTTATGTTCAAGTGATGATCTATTCACAATGCAAAAGTATGAATCAGAAACCTTATTGAGAACCAACAAACTATAACCTCAGTCATTGAAACAATTGCAATTTATCATAGCATCAGAAAGAGTCTATGTCAGAGCTAAAAAGCAAGTCCACATACTCAACTATCATATAGTCCTTCATAATTGCTAACACTCGCGCAATACTTGTGGTTACGGAGTTTTAATCAGACATAGAGAAAGATAGGGGCTTATAGTTTCGCCCCACAAGCTTTTACCTCGAGGGTAATGTCAACAATAATAACTCATGCCCCCCTATATCCAATTATATATATATATATATATATATATATATATATATATATCAGGTTCTTTCCAACATGCTGGGCTTGCCAAAGGATAAAATGAAAAAGGGAGAGGTGAAGATCACCATGACACTTGCATAAGGTAGAAGATAATAATAAAAGATAAGCCCTTCGCAAAGGGAAGCAGAGGTTGCCATGCGCTTTTATGGTTGGATGTACAAAATCTTAATGCGAAAGAACGTCACTTTATATTACCCCTTGTGATATGTACCTTTATTATGCAGTCCGTTGCTTTTATTACTTGCACATCACAAGATCGTATAAAGCTTATTTCTCCCACACTAATCATACATATTTAGAGCAATTTTTATTGCTTTGCACCGATGACAACTTACTCGAAGGATCTTACTCAATCCATAGGTAGATATGGTGGACTCTCATGGCAAAACTGGTTTAAGGGTATTTGGAAGCACAAGTAGTATCTCTACTTGGTGCTGAGAATTTGGCTAGCATGAGGGGGAAAGGCAAGCTCAACATGTTGGATGATCCATGACAACATACTTTATCTCAGATATAAGAAAACATAACCCATTACGTTGTCTTCCTTGTCCAACATCAACTCTTTAGCATGTCATATTTTGATGAGTGCTCCCAATCATAAAAGATGTCAATAATAGTATATTTATATGTGCATCTTCTCTTTCCTTATTACTTCCTATTAATTGTAATGATGACCAAAGCTATGTCTGCCAACTCCCAACAACTTTTAATCATCACACTCTTTCTGTGTGAAGTCATTACTATCAATAAGATCAATATGACCTTTTGTTTCTTCTTATTCTTTTTCTCTTTTCTTTTATTCACCCAAGATTATAGCAAGAAAATCAAGCCCTTGACTCAACACTAATCTTTATTATATAGCTCATGGACTCGATTACATAGAGAGATCATAAAGCAAAACTTAAAACTAGATCATGCCATAAACTTTATTCTACTAGATCAAAATACTACTAATAGGATCGAACTAAGGAAAACGGTAAAGATAGGAGTTGTGATTGTGATACGATACCGGGGCACCTCCCCCAAGCTTGGCGGTTGCCAAGGGGAGTGCCCATACCCATGTGATTATATCTCCTTGGTTGGTGTAGAAGGTGGAGTTGTTGATGATGGATAGTCGCACATCGAGCGTAGGAGGTCTTCTAACTTGCGGATAATGCCCTTGAGTGCGATGATATGCTCCTTCAACAAAATATTTTCACGTGTGAGATACTTATTTTGTATACGAGCCAACTCAATCATCTTGAAAGCTTCGATTTCTGTAGGGGTAAGAAGATTATGATCCATTTGAAGGGTGTCTTCTGTTGCTGGAACTTGGTCCTCCACGGCCTTCTTGATCCCTTCATCCTTGTTGATCTCCATAGGTTCTTCTCTCTTCAGCTCTATATTCATTAGCCAAGCATCGTTGGCCTCATGGTTGGAGGAGGAGGGAGACGACATAGTGCGTGGCCTTGACAACCCTGAGGGAAAACAGCTCGAAACAAAGACATGAGATTTTTGCGTGATACGGGAGTCAAAACCCCCGGGAGATTATATAATGAATTTTTACCGACCAAAATACATATCGTGCAAGAAAACGGAGTCCGGAAGGCACACGAGGTGCTCACAAGGTAGGGGGGCGTGCCCAGGGGGGTAGGGCGCGCCCTCCACCCTCGTGTCCTTCCCGGACTGCTACTTAATTTTCTATTTTTCTAAATATTCCAAAACGGAGAAATATTGCCTTAAAAATTGTTTTAGAGTCGGTTTACTTACCGTACCACATACCTATTCCTTTTCGGAGTCTGAAACATTCTGGAAAGTGTCTCTTATGTATTCCTCCGGGGTTACGGTTTCAATAATATTGGTTTCAACATTTATGGGATATTACCTGAGATATAATGTTTGATTCTTTGACCGTTTACCACCTTCAGATTTGTGCCTTCAAAGTTATTGATTTTTATGGCACCGGAACGATAGACCTCCTCGATAACATAGGGGCCTTCCCATTTAGAGAGAAGTTTTCTTGCAAAAAATCTTAAACGAGAGTTGTATAGCAATACATAATCACCTACATTAAACTCACGCTTTTGTATCCTTTTGTCATGCCATCTTTTAACCTTTTCTTTAAACAACTTGGCATTTTCATAAGCTTGGGTTCTCCATTCATCAAGTGAGCTAATATCAAATAACCTCTTTTCACCAGCAAGTTTGAAATCATAGTTGAGCTCTTTAATAGCCCAATATGCCCTATGTTCTAGTTCTAGAGGTAAGTGACATGCTTTTCCATATACCATTTTATATGGAGACATACCCATAGGATTTTTATATGCAGTTCTATAGGCCCATAATGCATCATCAAGTTTCTTGGACCAATTCTTTCTAGACCTATTGACAGTCTTTTGCAAAATTAATTTGAGTTCTCTATTACTCAATTCTACTTGACCACTATACTGTGGGTGATACGGAGATGCAATTCTTTGATTGACGTCATATTTAGCAAGCATTTTACGGAAAGCACCATGAATAAAATGTGAACCACCATCACTCATTAAATATCTAGGGACTCCAAACCTAGGAAAAATAACTTCTTTAAGCATTTTAATAGAAGTGTTATGATCAGCACTACTAGTTGTAATAGCTTCTACCCACTTAGTAACGTAATAAAAAGCAACTAAAATATGTGTATATCCATTAGAGGCAGGAAAAGGTCCCATATAATCAAAGCCCCAAACATCAAACGGTTCAATAACAAGTGAATAATTCATAGGCATTTCTTGACGTCTACTAATATTACGAATTCTTTGACATTCATCACAAGAAAGGACAAACTTATGGGCATCCTTGAAGAGAGTAGGCCAATAAAAACTGGATTGCAATACCTTATGTGCAGTTCTATCTCCCGCGTGGTGTCCTCCATAAGTTTCGGAGTGGCACTTGCGTAGGATATGTTCCTGTTCATGCTCAGGTACACAACATATAATAACACCATCTACTCCTTCTTTATAAAGATGTGGGTCATCCCAAAAGTAATGTCTCAAATCATAGAAGAACTTTTTCTTTTGTTGGTATGTAAAGCTAGGTGGTATAAATTTAGCAACTATGTAATTAGCATAATCAGCATACTAAGGGGTACTACGAGAAGTACTTATGACATTTAATTGTTCATCATGAAAGCTATCATCAATAGGTAGTGGGTCATCAAGAACATTCTCTAACCTAGATAAGTTGTCTGCAACGGGGTTCTCAGCTCCTTTTCTATCAACAATATGCAAATCAAATTCTTGTAGCAAGAGAACCCATCTAATAAGTCTAGGTTTAGCATCTTTCTTCTCCATAAGATATTTAATAGCAGCATGATCAGTGTGGATAGTTACTTTAGAATCAACAATATAAGGTCTGAACTTATCACAAGCAAATACAACTGCTAAAAGTTCTTGTTCAGTAGTAGCATAATTTCTTCTTTCCCTAGAACAACACCTACAACATAATCGCTAGCATCACACATAATTTCAAAGGGTAAATTCCAATCAGGTGGCTGAACAATAGGTGCAGAGACTACTGCTTTCTTAAGTATTTCAAATGCTTCTACACAATCATCATCAAATAAAAATGTTATATCTTTTTGTAATAAATTAGTCAGAGGCCGAGAAATTTTTGAGAAGTCCTTAATGAACCTCCTATAAAATCCGGTGTGACCAAGGAAACTTCTTATACCTTTGATGTCCTTGGGACATGGCATCTTTTCAATAGCATCAACCTTGGCTTTATCAACTTCAATACCTCTTTCAGAAACTTTATGCCCAAGACAATACCTTCATTAACCATAAAGTGGCACTTTTCCCAATTCAAGACAAGATTAGTTTCTTCACATCTCTGCAAAACTCGATCAAGATTGCTCAAGCAATCATCAAAATAAGATCCATAGACGGAAAAGTCGTCCATGAAACCTCACAAATCTTTTCACAAAAGTCAGAGAATATAGGCATCAGGCATCTTTGAAAGGTAGCAGGTGCATTACATAAACCAAAAGGCATACGTCTATAAGAAAAAGTACCAAAAGGGCATGTAAAAGTAGTCTTTGATTGGTCTTTAGCCGACACAGGTATTTGAGAGAAACCAGAATAACCATCTAGAAAGCAGTAATGTGTATGTTTGCATAATCTTTCTAGCATTTGATCGATAAAAGGTAAGGGGTAATGATCTTTCTAGTAGCCTTATTTAATTTGCGGAAATCAGTTACCATCCTATAACCTGTAATAATTCTTTGTGGAATCAATTCATCTTTATCATTAAGAACAACAGTAATACGTCCCTACTTAGGGACACAATGAACAGGAATTACCCACTGACTATCAGCAACGGGATAAATTATACCTGCCTCCAGAAGCTTTAGTATTTCTTTTCTTACCACTTCCTTCATTTTAGGATTCAGACGTCGCTGAGGATCACGAACTGGTTTGGCATCTGCTTCCAAATTTATTTTATGTTGACATAGAGTGGGACTAATGCCCTTAAGATCATCAAGAGTATATCCAATAGCAGCACGGTGCTTCTTCAGAGTTTTCAATAATCTTTCTTCTTCATGCTCTGAAAGGTTAGCACTAATAATAACATGATATATCTTCTTTTCATCAAGATAAGCATATTTAAGATTATCAAGCAACGGTTTAAGCTCAAACATGGGATCACCCTCAGGTGGAGGAGGATCCCCTAGGATTTCAACAGGCAAATTGTGTTTCAGCATAGGTTCCTGTTTGAAGAATACTTCATCTATTTCCCTTCTTTCATTCATAAACATATCATTCTCATGGTCTAGCAAATATTGTTCTAAAGGATCACTAGGAGGTATGACAATAGAAGCAAGACCAATAATTTCATCCTTACTAGGCAATTCTTCTTCATGGTGTTGTTTACTAAATTTAGAGAAATTAAATTCATGAGTCATATCATCCAAGCCGACAGTAACAACATCCCTAGTGCAATCTATGGTAGCATTAACAGTATTTAAGAAGGGTCTACCAAATATAATGGGACAAAAGCTATCTTGTGGGGAACCAAGAACAAGAAAATCAGCAGGATATTTAGTTTTCCCACACAAGACTTCAACATCTCTAACAATTCCCATTGGTGAAATAGTATCTCTATTAGCAAGTTTAATAGTAACATCAATTTCTTCTAACTCAACAGGTGCAATGTCATGCATAATTTCTTTGTATAAGTCAATAGGTATTGCACTAGCACTAGCACCCATATCACATAAGCCATGATAACAATGATCTCCTATTTTAACAGAAATAACAGGCATGCCTACCACTTGTATATTTTTATCTTTAGCACAAGGTTTAGCAATTCTAGTAGTTTCACCGCAAAACTGAATAACATGCCCATCAACATTATCAGACAAGAGATCTTTAAAAATAGCAATATTAGGTTCTACTTTAACTTGCTCAGGAGGTGTATATGTTTTAATATTGCATTTACGAACCACAGTTGAAGCTTTAGCATGATCCTTTATCCTAACAGGGAAAGGTGAGTTCTCAACATAACAAGTAGGAACAATAGGATCATTATAAGTGACAGTTTTTTCTTCAACTTTAATAGCCGCAGCTACTTTTACTTCTATGGGAGGATGATATTTAAACCACTTCTCCTTAGGGAGATCAACATAAGTAGCAAAAGATTCACAGAAAGAAGCTACTATCTCAGAATCAAGTCCATATTTAGTGCTAAACTTACAGAAAATATCGGTATCCATAAAAGATTTAACACAATCAACCTTAGGTGTCATACCTGACTCCTTACCTTTGTTAAGATCCCAATCTTCAGAGTTGCGTTTAATTCTATCCAATAATCCCATCTAAATCCAATAGTCTTCATCATAAAAGAGCTAGCACAAGAAGTATCGAGCATGGTGCGATTATTTTCAGAAAGCCAAGCATAATTTTTTTGAAGAATCGTTTCTCTTGGGAGCTCATGATTGGGGCATGAATATAACATTGATTTAAGCCTCCCCCAAGCTTGAGCGATGCTTTCTCCTTCGCGAGGCCAAAAATTATATATATAATTGCGATCACGATGAACAAGATGCATAGGGTAATACTTTTGATGAAATTCCAATTTCAATCTTCTATAATTCCATGATCTCGTATCATCACATAGCCTATACCATATCAATGAGTCTCCCTTCAAAGATAAAGGGAATACCTGCTTCTTGGCAACATCATCGGGTATACCTGCAAGCTTCAATAATCCACAAACTTCATTCACATAAATTAGGTGTTCATCAGGATGCTTTGTTCCATCTCCTGTAAAAGGATTAGCTAGCAGTTTTTCTATCATACCCGAAGGATACTCATAAGGAATTTCATTTTCAATAGGTTCAGTAGGTTGAGGTGCAACTCTTTGCTCTACTGGTCGGGGTGAAGATACCCCGAACAAGCCCCTCAGAGGATTACTTTCCATAGTAACAAGTGACAGTGAATTTCAGCACACTATATAAATTTTTCCTTACCAAATTCCACCTACCAAAGGCGCTTCACTCCCCAGCAACGGTGCCAGAAAAGAGACTTGATGACCCACAAGTATATGGGATCTATCTTAGTCCTTTTGATAAGTAAGAGTGTCGAACCCAACGAGGAGCAGAAGGAAATGATAAGCGGTTTTCAACAAGGTATTCTCGGCAAGCACTGAAATTATCGGTAAGAGATAGTTTTGTGATAAGATAATTTGTAACGAGCAACAAGTAACAAAAGTAAATAAAGTGCAGCAAGGTGGCCCAATCCTTTTTGTAGCAAAGGACAAGCCTGGCCAAACTCTTATATAAGGAAAAGCGCTCCCGAGGACACATGGGAATATCGTCAAGCTAATCACGTTCATATGATTCGTGTTCGGTACTTTGATAATTTGACATGTGGGTGGACCGGTGCTTGGGTGCTGTTCTTACTTGAACAAGCATCCCACTTATGATTAACCTCTATTGCAAGCATCCGCAACTACAACAAAAGTATTAAGGTAAACCTAACCACAGCATGAAACATATGGATCCAAATCAGCCCCTTACGAAGCAACACATAAACTAGGGTTTAAGCTTCTGTCACTCTAGCAACCCATCATCTACTTATTACTTCCCAATGCCTTCCTATAGGCCCAAATAATGGTGAAGTGTTATGTAGTCGACGTTCACATAACACCACTAGAGGCTAGACAACATACATCTCATCAAAATATCGAATGAATACCGAATTCACGTAACTACTAATAGCAAGACTTCTCCCTTGTCCTCAGGAACAAATGTAACTACTCACAAAGCATATTCGTGTTCATAGTCAGAGGAGTAATAATATGCATAAGGGATATGTGTTGGGGAACGTAGTAATTTCAAAAAAATTCCTACGCACACGCAAGATCATGGTGATGCATAGCAATGAGAGGGGAGAGTGTGATCTATGTACCCTTGTAGACCGACAGCGGAAGCGTTAGCACAACGCGGTTGATGTAGTCGTACGTCTTCACGGCCCGACCGATCAAGCACCGAAACTACGGCACCTCCGAGTTTTAGCACACGTTCAGCTCGATGATGATCCCCGGACTCCGATCCAGCAAAGTGTCGGGGAAGAGTTCCGTCAGCACGACGGCGTGGTGACGATCTTGATGTTCTACTGTCGCAGGGCTTTGCCTAAGCACCGCTACAATATTATCGAGGATTATGGTGGAAGGGGGCACCGCACACGGCTAAGAATATGATCACGTGGATCAACTTGTGTCTATGGGGTGCCCCTGCCTCCGTATATAAAGGATCAAGGGGGGGGGGGTGCGGCCGGCCAGGAGGAGGGCGCGCCAGGAGGAGTCCTACTCCCACCGGGAGTAGGATTCCCCCCCTTTCCTAGTTGGAATAGGATTCGGGAAGGGGGAAAGAGGAGAGAGAAGGAAGGGGGGGGGCGCCGCCCCCCTCTCCTTGTCCTATTCGGACTAGGGGGGGGGGGGAGGGGCGCGCGGCTCAGCCCTGGCCACCTCTCCTCTCTTCCACTAAGCCCCACTAAGGCCCATATACCTCCCGGGGGGTTCCGGTAACCTCCCGGTACTCCGGTAAAATCCCGATTTCACCCGGAACGCTTCCGATATCCAAATATAGGCTTCCAATATATCAATCTTTATGTCTCGACCATTTCGAGACTCCTTGTCATGTCCGTGATCATATCCGGGACTCTGAACAAACTTCGGTACATAAAAAATGCATAAACTCATAATATAACTGTCATCAAAACCTTAAGCGTGCGGACCCTACGGGTTCGAGAACAATGTAGACATGACCGAGACACGTCTCCGGTCAATAACCAATAGCGGAACCTGGATGCTCATATTGGCTCCCACATATTCTACGAAGATCTTTATCGGTCAGACCGCATAACAACATACGTTGTTCCCTTTGTCATCGGTATGTTACTTGCCCGAGATTCGATCATCGGTATCTCAATACCTAGTTCAATCTCGTTACCGGCAAGTCTCTTTACTCGTTTCGTAATACATCATCTTGCAACTAACTCATTAGTTGTAATGCTTGCAAGGCTTATGTGATGTGCATTACCAAGAGGGCCCAGAGATACCTCTCCGACATTTGGAGTGACAAATCCTAATCTCGAAATACGCCAACCCAACATGTACCTTTGGAGACACCTGTAGAGCACCTTTATAATCACCCATTTACGTTGTGACGTTTGGTAGCACACAAAGTGTTCCTTCGACAAACGGGAGTTGCATAATCTCATAGTCATAGGAACATGTATAAGTCATGAAGAAAGCAATAGCAACATACTAAATGATCGGGTGCTAAGCTAATGGAATGGGTCATGTCAATCAGATCATTCACCTAATGATGTGATCCCGTTAATCAAATAACAACTCTTTGTCCATGGTTAGGAAACATAACCATCTTTGATTAACGAGCTAGTCAAGTAGAGGCATACTAGTGACACTCTGTTTGTCTATGTATTCACACATGTATTATGTTTCCGGTTAATACAATTCTAGCATGAATAATAAACATTTATCATGATATAAGGAAATAAATAATAACTTTATTATTGCCTCTAGGGCATATTTCCTTCAGTCTCCCACTTGCACTAGAGTCAATAATCTAGATTACACAGTAATGATTCTAACACCCATGGAGCCTTGGTGCTGATCATGTTTTGCTCGTGGAAGAGGCTTAGTCAACGGGTCTGCTACATTCAGATCCGTATGTATCTTACAAATCTCTATGTCTCCCACCTGGACTAGATCCCGGATGGAATTGAAGCGTCTCTTGATGTGCTTGGTTCTCTTGTGAAATCTGGATTCCTTTGCCAAGGCAATTGCACCAGTATTGTCACAAAAGATTTTCATTGGACCCGATGCACTAGGTATGACACCTAGATCGGATATGAACTCCTTCATCCAGACTCCTTCATTTGCTGCTTCCGAAGCAGCTACGTATTCCGCTTCACACATAGATCCCGCCACAACGCTTTGTTTAGAACTGCACCAACTGACAGCTCCACCGTTTAATGTAAACACGTATCCGGTTTGCGATTTAGAATCGTCCGGATCAGTGTCAAAGCTTGCATCAACGTAACCATTTACGATGAGCTCTTTGTCACCTCCATAAACGAGAAACATATCCTTAGTCCTTTTCAGGTATTTCAGGATGTTCTTGACCGCTGTCTAGTGATCCACTCCTGGATCACTTTGGTACCTCCCTGCTAGACTTATAGCAAGGCACACATCAGGTCTGGTACACAGCATTGCATACATGATAGAGCCTATGGCTGAAGCATAGGGAACATCTTTCATTTTCTCTCTATCTTCTGCAGTGGTCGGGCATTGAGTCTTACTCAACTTCACACCTTGTAACACAGGCAAGAACCCTTTCTTTGCTTGATCCATTTTGAACTTCTTCAAAACTTTGTCAAGGTAAGTGCTTTGTGAAAGTCCAATTAAGCGTCTTGATCTATCTCTATAGATCTTAATGCCTAATATGTAAGTAGCTTCACCGAGGTCTTCCATTGAAAAACTCTTATTCAAGTATCCCTTTATGCTATCCAGAAATTCTATATCATTTCCAATTAGTAATATGTCATCCACATATAATATCAGAAATGCTACAGAGCTCCCACTCACTTTCTTGTAAATTTAGGCTTCTCCAAAAGTCTGTATAAAACCAAATGCTTTGATCACACTATCAAAGCGTTTATTCCAACTCCGAGAGGCTTGCACCAGTCCATAAATGGATCACTGGAGCTTGCACACTTTGTTAGCTCCCTTTGGATCGACAAAACCTTCTGGTTGCATCATACACAACTCTTCTTCTAGAAATCCATTCAGGAATGCAGTTTTGACATCCATCTGCCAAATTTCATAATCATAAAATGCGGCAATTGCTAACATGATTCGGACAGACTTAAGCATTGCTACGGGTGAGAAGGTCTCATCGTAATCAATCCCTTGAACTTGCTGAAAACCTTTTGCGACAAGTCGAGCTTTGTAGACAGTAATATTACCATCAGCGTCAGTCTTCTTCTTGAAGATCCATTTATTCTCAATTGCTTGCCGATCATTGGGCAAGTCAACCAAAGTCCATACTTTGTTCTCATACATGGATCCCATCTCAGATTTCATGGCTTCAAGCCATTTTGCGGAATCTGGGCTCATCATCGCTTCTTCATAGTTCGTAGGTTCATCATGATCTAGTAGCATGACTTCCAGAACATGATTACCGTACCACTCTGGCCCGGATCTCACTCTGGTTGATCTACGAGGTTCAATAGTATCTTGTTCTGAAGTTTCATGATCATCATCATTAGCTTCCTCACTAACTGGTGTAGGTGTCACAGAAACAGGTTTCTGTGATGTACTACTTGCCAATAAGGGAGTAGGTACAATTACCTCGTCAAGTTCTACTTTCCTCCCACTCACTTCTTTCGAGAGAAACTCCTTCTCCAGAAAGTTTCCGAATTTAGCAACAAAAGTCTTGCCTTCGGATCTGTGATAGAAGGTGTATCCAATAGTTTCCTTTGGATATCCTATGAAGACACATTTCTCCGATTTGGGTTCGAGCTTATCGGGTTGAAGTTTTTTCACATAAGCATCGCAGCCCCAAACTTTCAGAAATGACAACTTTGGTTTCTTGCCAAACCACAGTTCATAAGGCGTCGTCTCAACAGATTTTGATGATGCCCTATTTAACGTGAATGCGGCCGTCTCTAGAGCGTATCCCCAAAACGATAGCGGTAAATCAGTAAGAGACATCATAGATCGCACCATATCTAGTAAAGTACGATTACAACGTTCGGACACACCATTACGCTGTGGTGTTCCGGGTGGCGTGAGTTGCGAAACTATTCCACAATTTTTCAAATGTACACCAAACTCGTAACTCAAATATTCTCCTCCACGATCAGATCGTAGGAATTTTATTTTCTTGTTACGATGATTTTCAACTTCACTCTGAAATTCTTTGAACTTTTCAAATGTTTCAGACTTGTGTTTCATTAACTAGATATACCCATATCTGCTTAAGTCATCTGTGAAGGTGAGAAAATAACGATATCCGCCACGAGCCTCAACATTCATCGGACCACATACATCTGTATGTATGATTTCCAACAAATCTGTTGCTCTCTCCATAGTACCGGAGAACGGTGTTTTTGTCATCTTACCCATAAGGCACGGTTCGCAAGTACCAAGTGATTCATAATCAAGTGGTTCCAAAAGCCCATCAGTATGGAGTTTCTTCATGCGCTTTATACCGATATGACCCAAACGGCAGTGCCACAAATAAGTTGCACTATCAGTATGAACTCTGCATCTTTTGGTTTCAACACTATGAATATGTGTGTCACTACTATTGAGATTTAATAAGAATAGACCACTCTTTAAGGGTGCATGACCATAAAAGATATTACTCATGTAAATAGAACAACCATTATTCTCTGATTTAAATGAATAATCGTCTCGCATCAAACAAGATCCAGATATAATGTTCATGCTTAACGCTGGCACCAAATAACAATTATTTAGGTCTAATATTAATCCCGAAGGTAGATGTAGAGGTAGCGTGCCGACTGCGATCACATCGACTTTGGAACCATTTCCCACGCGCATCGTCACCTCGTCCTTAGCCAATCTTCGCTTAATCCACAGTCCCTGTTTCGAGTTGCAAATATTAGCAACAGAACCAGTATCAAATACCCAGGTGCTACTGCGAGCATTAGTAAGGTACACATCAATAACATGTATATCACATATACCTTCGTTCACCTTGCCATCCTTCTTATCCGCCAAATACTTGGGGCAGTTCCGCTTCCAGTGACCAGTCTGCTTGCAGTAGAAGCACTTAGTTTCAGGCTTAGGTCTAGGTTTGGGTTTCTTCTCTTGAGTAGCAACTTGCTTGCTGTTCTTTTTGAAGTTCCCCTTCTTCTTCCCTTTGCCCTTTTTCTTGAAACTAGTGGTCTTGTTGACCATCAACACTTGATGCTCCTTCTTGATTTCTACCTCCGCAGCTTTCAGCATTGCGAAGAGCTCGGGAATAGTCTTATTCATCCCTTGCATATTATAGTTCATCACGAAGCTCTTGTAGCTTGGTGGCAGTGATTGGAGAATTCTGTCAATGACGCAATCATCTAGAAGATTAACTCCCAATTGAATCAAATAATTATTATACCCAGACATTTTGAGTATATGCTCACTGACAGAACTGTTCTCCTCCATCTTGCAGCTATAGAACTTATTGGAGACTTCATATCTCTCAATCCGGGCATTTGCTTGAAATATTAACTTCAACTCCTGGAACATCTCATATGCTCCATGACGTTCAAAACGTCATTGAAGTCCCGATTCTAAGCCGTAAAGCATGGCACACTGAACTATCGAGTAGTCATCAGCTTTGCTCTGCCAGACGTTCATAACATCTGGTGTTGCTCCAGCAGCAGGCCTGGCACCCAGCGGTGTTTCCAGGACGTAATTCTGCTGTGCAGCAATGAGGATAATCCTCAAGTTACGGACCCAGTCCGTGTAATTGCTACCATCATCTTTCAACTTTGCTTTCTGAAGGAACGCATTAAAATTCAACAGAACAACAGCACGGGCCATCTATCTACAATCAAGCATAAACAAGCAAGATACTATCAGGTACTAAGTTTCATGATAAATTTAGGTTCAATTAATCATATTACTTAAAGAACTCCCACTTAGATAGACATCCCTCTAATCCTCTAAGTGATTACGTGATCCAAATCAACTAAACCATGTCCGATCATCATGTGAGATGGAGTAGTTTCATTGGTGAACATCACTATGTTGATCATATCTACTATATGATTCACGCTCGACCTTTCGGTCTCCGTGTTCCGAGGCCATATCTGTATATGCTTGGCTCATCAAGTATAACCTGAGTATTCCGGCTGTGCAACTGTTTTACACCCGTTGTATTTGAATGTAGAGCCTATCACACCCGATCATCACGTGGTGTCTCAGCACGAAGAACTTTCGCAACGGTGCATGCTCAGGGAGAACACTTCTTGATAATTAGTGAGAGATCATCTTATAATGCTACCGTCAATCAAAGCAAGATAAGATGCATAAAAGATAAACATCACATGCAATCAATATAAGTGATATGATATGGCCATCATCATCTTGTGCTTGTGATCTCCATCTTCGAAGCACCGTCGTGATCACCATCGTCACCGGCGCGACACCTTGATCTCCATCGTAGCATCGTTGTCGTCTCGCCAATCTTATGCTTCCACGACTATCGCTACCGCTTAGTGATAAAGTAAAGCATTACAGCGCGATTGCATTGCATACAATAAAGCGACAACCATATGGCTCCTGCCAGTTGCCGATAACTCGGTTACAAAACATGATCATCTCATACAATAAAATTTAGCATCATGTCTTGACCATATCACATCACAACATACCCTGCAAAAACAAGTTAGACGTCCTCTACTTTGTTGTTGCAAGTTTTACGTGGCTGCTACGGGCTTAAGCAAGAACCAATCTTACCTACGCATCAAAACCACAACGATAGTTTGTCAAGTCGGTGCTGTTTTAACCTTCGCAAGGACCGGGCGTAGCCACACTCGGTTCAACTAAAGTTGGAGAAACTGTCACCCGCTAGCCACCTCTGTGCAAAGCACGTCGGGAGAACCGGTCTCGCGTAAGCGTACGCGTAATGTAGGTCCGGGCCGCTTCGTCCAACAATACCGCCGAACCAAAGTATGACATGCTGGTAAGCAGTATGACTTATATCGCCCACAACTCACTTGTGTTCTACTCGTGCATATAACATCAACATATAAAACCTAGGCTCGGATGCCACTGTTGGGGAACGTAGTAATTTCAAAAAATTTCCTACGCACACGCAAGATCATGGTGATGCATAGCAACGAGAGGGGAGAGTGTGATCTACGTACCCTTGTAGACCGACAGCGGAAGCGTTAGCACAACGCGGTTGATGTAGTCGTACGTCTTCACGGCCCGACTGATCAAGCACCGAAACTACGACACCTCCGAGTTTTAGCACACGTTCAGCTCGATGACGATCCCCAGACTCCGATCCAGCAAAGTGTCAGGGAAGAGTTTCGTCAGCACGACGGCGTGGTGATGATCTTGATGTTCTACCGTCGCAGGGCTTCGCCTAAGCACCGCTACAATATTATCGAGGATTATGGTGGAAGGGGGCACCACACACGGCTAAGAATATGATCACGTGGATCAACTTGTGTCTATGGGGTGCCCCCTGCCTCCGTATATAAAGGATCAAGGGGGGGGGGGGTGCGACCGGCCAGGAGGAGGGCGCGCCAGGAGGAGTCCTACTCCCACCGGGAGTAGGATTCCCCCCTTTCCTAGTTGGAATAGGATTCGGGAAGGGGGAAAGAGGAGAGAGAGAAGGACGGGGGGGGGGGGGGGGGGGGGCGCCGCCCCCCTCTCCGTGTCCTATTCGGACTAGGGGGGAGGGGCGCGCGGCCCAGCCCTGGCCACCTCTCCTCTCTTCCACTAAGGCCCACCAAGGCCCATATACCTCCCTGGGGGTTCCGGTAACCTCCCGGTACTCCGGTAAAATCCCGATTTCACCCGGAACGCTTCCGATATCCAAATATAGGCTTCCAATATATCAATCTTTATGTCTCGACCATTTCGAGACTCCTCGTCATGTCCGTGATCATATCCGGGACTCCGAACAAACTTCGGTACATCAAAAATGCATAAACTCATAATATAACTGTCATCAAAACCTTAAGCGTGCGAACCCTACGGGTTCGAGAACAATGTAGACATGACCGAGACACGTCTCCGGTCAATAACCAATAGCGGAACCTGGATGCTCATATTGGCTCCCACATATTCTACGAAGATCTTTATCGGTCAGACCGCATAACAACATACGTTGTTCCCTTTGTCATCGGTATGTCACTTGCCCGAGATTCGATCGTCAGTATCTCAATACCTAGTTCAATCTCGTTACCGGCAAGTCTCTTTACTCGTTTCGTAATACATCATCTTGCAACTAACTCATTAGTTGTAATGCTTGCAAGGCTTATGTGATGTGCATTACCGAGAGGGCCCAGAGATACCTCTCCGACATTTGGAGTGACAAATCCTAATCTCAAAATACGCCAACCCAACATGTACCTTTGGAGACACTTGTAGAGCACCTTTATAATCACCCATTTACGTTGTGACGTTTGGTAGCACACAAAGTGTTCCTCCGGCAAACGGGAGTTGCATAATCTCATAGTCATAGGAACACGTATAAGTCATGAAGAAAGCAATAGCAACATACTAAACGATCGGGTGCTAAGCTAATGGAATGGGTCATGTCAATCAGATCATTCACCTAATGATGTGATCCCGTTAATCAAATAACAACTCTTTGTCCATGGTTAGGAAACATAACCATCTTTGATTAACGAGCTAGTCAAGTAGAGGCATACTAGTGACACTCTGTTTGTCTATGTATTCACACATGTATTATGTTTCCGGTTAATACAATTCTAGCATGAATAATAAACATTTATCATGATATAAGGAAATAAATAATAACTTTATTATTGCCTCTAGGGCATATTTCCTTTAATATGAACATATGATCTTCCACCAATTAAACCAAGTAGCATCAACTACAAGGAGTAATTAACACTACTAGCAACCCACAGGTACCAATCCCGGACTTGGAGACAAGAATTGGATACAAGAGATGAACTAGGGTTTTGAGATGAGATGGTGCTGATGAAGATGTTGATGGAGATTGCCCTCTCCCGATGAGAGGAGCATTGGTGATGATGATGGTGATGATTTCCCCCTCCGGGAGGGAAGTTTCCCTGGCAGAACAGCTCTGCCGGAGCTCTAGATTGGATCCGCCAAGGTTCCGCCTCGTGGCGGCAGAGTTTCGTCCCGAAATGTTGCTTCTTATTTTTTTATCGACGAAAGACTTCATATAGGAGAAGATGGTCATCGGAGAGCCACCAGGGGGCCCACGAGGTAGGGGGCGCGCCCTAGGGGGGGGCGCCCCCCACCCTCGTGAGTAGGGTGTGGGCCCCCTGGTCTTCATCTTTGGCGAGGATTTTTCATTATTTATTATAAGGTATTCCGTGGAGTTTCATGACTTTTGGAGTTGTGCAGAATAGGTCTCTAATATTTGCTCCTTTTCCAGCCCAGAATTCCAGATGCCGGCATTCTCCCTCCTTATGTAAACCTTGTAAAATAAGAGAGAATAGCCATAAGTATTTTGACATAATGTGAGATAACAGCCCGTAATGCAATAAATATTGATATAAAAGCATGATGCAAAATTAATGTATCACCCCCACACGTCCTGTTATTCTCCGGCGACGTCAGCCCCAACACGCATCCGCGCCCGAACCAGTCAACCCTCGTAGTCCCCTCCGCCTGCGACTGGACCGACGCATCTTCAACGGCTCCTGTTCGTTCTGCCCGAGGCCTCGCCATCGTCCTCCGCCTTGCGGCCTTGGTTCGCTCGCCGTGCGCGGTGCGCCGCCCTCTTGCATTGTCAACGTCGTCAACAACCGAGAGGAACAAGGAGATGACTATACGTGGAGAGGATGACAGTAGGGACCCACCAGCGCCATGGCAGTACGCAAGCAAGTGCCTCTATATTACAAGCCCAAAAATATGGTTCCTCCTAATGGTTGGACATTTGGGGCTCACGCCATTGTCAACGTAGTCAATAAACGAGAGAATTACAGTACGAGCGGCTGACACCAGGGACCCAGCAAGTCACACATTTTTTTAGGAACAAGCAGTTGTTATTTATACTAGTTTAGTGACGGATCAGGGTAACAACGGGGTTGTGCGGGGGCTGTGGCCCGTCTAGCCAGGGTTTTATTTATGTTTACCACATCATGAGCCCAGTTGTGTTTTTTTCTTGCTGAAAATGGCTAGCCCAGTTCTATTTTTTTTAAAGAAATACCCAAACAAGGCCTACTTGCTTTATCAGCCCTGCTGGGCTGCAAATCTTTCAAGACGAGGAGAGTTTCATTCGGTTTGCCCAGAAATGGGCTGTACATTTTTAAAACACATCAAACCGGGAATTAGTTTCAATTTTTTTTCATTACAAGATCTTAAATTCCATTGATTTTTATGCGTGGACAATTATTTGGATTTTATATTTATATAAATTATTTTTCAAAATAGTTTAAATGTGAATCGATATTTCTGGATCAAAAATAGTTGACCGCACCGAAATATGCAAATTTCATATACTTTTTAACCGTGGCCACAATATGGGGTGTAATGCTAACAAAAAGAAGATGGGCTCCAAAAAAATTCTTAAGAATTAGCAAATGGGTTGTACATTATTAGAAATAATGGCAGATGGGCTGTATGCTGTTTTCCATAGATTTGAGTCTGACTTGTGCACCTACTACAGGTTGACGTGTATGCTTTCATAAAAAAAGGTTGACGCACACGCAACGCCCTGTCAACTTAGTCAACACACGAGAGTAGTGACTGTTGGATGTCCATCCAACGGCCATCGTGCTTCTTCAATCTCTACTCTTCATGCTCCAGCCGCTCAACCAAGCACCGACGGGACTGCCTGCTCCCTCCTCCCGTGACCGGCTATGCTGCCGCGCAGGCCTCACGGCCCCACCGTACTCCCATCGCTGGCCTAGCCATCCCTCTACTCACCCACACATGCTGTTATTCTCTGGAGTTGGCAGACGAACCAGTAAACCCTCGTACTCCTCCGCGTGGGAAACAACTGCCGGGTATTCCCTGGCTCCGTGTCGTTCCCTTCCTAGGCCTCGCCGTCGTCCACCGCCCTGGTGCTCTCGGCGCGGCCTGGTCAACGTGGTCAATGAACGACATCCATCGGAAGTGGACTGTACGTGGAGAGGCTGACAGCTAGGTCCACGGCCACACGCAAGGAAATGCCTCCTTATTACGCGCAAAATAATGATTCCTCCACCTGACAGCTAGGACCCACAGGAAGGGCCTCTGTATTTCGTGAAAAAACGTTCCCCCCGCTGATAGGTCGGACCCACCAGCTATATCTTCGCACGCAAGGAAGTGCCTCCTTATTACGCCCCAAAAAATGAATACCCCCTGCTAGCTGGGACCCACCATATTGTTGGGCTGACTTGTGGGCCTACTAAGTTGACGGGGACAGAGGGCTTTGTCAACTTAGTCAATACTCCAGTGACCGTATGATGTCCATCCAACGGCCATAGTGCTTCTTCAACCTCTGGTCTTCTTGCTCGAGCTGCCCAAAGCAGCGCCGGTCGTGCCGCCTGCTCCTGCCTCCCGTGGCCGGCTGTGCTACCGCGGAGGCCTCACCGCCCCCATACTACTCCCACCACTGGCCAGGCCATCACTCCACTCACTCACACCCCCTGTTATTCTGCGGCGTTGGCAGCCTCACACCGCAGCCGAACCAGTGAACACTCGTACTCCTCTCCACGCGGGCATCCACTGCCGCGTCTTGCCCGGCTCCGCGTCGTCCCCTTCCTAGGCCTCGCCGTCGTCCACCCCCGTGGTGCTCTCGGCGCGGCGTGGTCAATGTGGTCAATGACCGACTTCCATCGGAAGAGTACTGTACGTGGAGAGGCTGACAACTGGGTCCATGACAGCCGCAAGGAAGTGCCTCCTTATTACGCGGAAAATAATTATTCCTCCACGTGACAGCGGAGACCCACCAGACGGGCCACCAGTATTTTAGGAAAAAAATAATTTCCCCCTGACTGATGGGACCCACCGAACGGGCCACCGTATTTCACGAAAAAAACGTTCCCCCCGCTGTTAGCTCGGACCCACCGGAAGTGCCTCCTTATTACACACAAAAAATGAATACTCCCCCGGCTAGCTGGGACCCACCTTGGTGGGAGGCTGACTTGTGGGCCTACTAAGTTGACGGGGACGAAGGGCTTTGTCAACTTAGTCAATATGAACGATTCTAGCTCCAGTGACCGTACGATGTCCATCCAACGGCCGTAGTGCTTCTTCAACCTTTGGTCTTCTTGCTCCAGCCGCCCAAAGAAGCGCCGGTCGTGCTGCATGCTCCTGCCTCCTGTGGCCGGCTGTGCTGCCGCAGAGGCCTCACCGCCCCCTACTATTCCCACCGCTGGCCAGGCCCTGCGGCGATGGCAGCATCACACCTCAGCCGAACCAGTGAACCCTCATACTCCTCTCCGCGCGGGCTTCCGCTGCCGCGTCTTCCCCGACTCCGCGTCGTCCCCTTCCTAGGCCTCCCCGTCGTCCACCGCCGTAGTGCTCTCCGTGCAGCGTGGTCAACGTGGTCAAGGAATGACTTCCATCGGAAGAGTACTGTACGTGGAGAGGCTGACAGCTGGGTCCACGGCCACAACCCAGTTTTTTTGTGATTTGCCAAGTAAGTCGCTTTGTTAGGCCTGTTGGGCTGCAAATCTTTCAAGGCGAGGAGAGCTTTCATTCGGCTGGCCGAGAAAATGGCCCATCAGTAATGAGAAATGGGATGTACATTTTTAAAACACATCAAACTGGCAATTAGTTTCAAATATCCTTTTTTTCATTTCAAGATTTTAAATTACATTAATTTTTATGCGTGGAGAATTTGTTGGATTTTATATTGATATACATTTATTTTTAAAATCAGTTTGAATGTGAGTCGAAATTTCGGGATTAAAAACAGCTCGGACCGCACCGAAATATGCAAAATTTCATATAATTTTTTAACCGTGGCCACAATATGGGCTGTAATGCTAACAAAAAGAATATGGGCTCCAAAAAAACCTTAAGAATTAGCAAATGGGCTGTAAATTATTAGAAATAATGGCAGATGGGCTGTATGCTGTTTTCCACAGATTTGAGGCTTTCCTAAAAAAAGGTTGACACACAAGCACTGACTGTTGGATGTCCATCCAACGGCCGTCGTGCTTCTTTAATCTCTGCTCTTCCTGCTCTAGCCGCTCAAACAAGCGTCGGCGGGACTGCCTGCTCCCTCCTCCCCGCGGCCGGCTGTGCTGCCGCGCAGGCCTCATCGCCCCAACGTACTCCCATCGCTGGCCTAGCCATCACTCTACTCACCCACACATGCTGTTATTCTCCGGCGACGACAGACGAACCAGTAAACCCTCGTACAGTCGTACTCCCCTCCGCGTGGGAAACAACTGCCGAGTCTTCCCTACCTCCGTGTCATCCCCTTCCTAGGCCTCGCCATCGTCCACCGCCGTGGTGCTCTCGGCGTGGCGGGGTCAATGTGGTCAACGACCGACTTTCATCGGAAGAGTACTGTGCGTGGAGACGCTGACAGCTGGGTCCATGGCCGCAGCAAGGAAGTGCCTCCTTATTAAGCGCAAAATAATTATTCCTCCACCTGATAGCGGGGACCCACCGGACGGGCCATCGTATTTCGTGAAAAAAAACGTTTCCCCCCTGACTGCTGGGACCCACCAGCTACACCTTCGCACGCAAGGAAGTGCGTCCGGTTAAAAAACAAACAAAACGATTCGCCCCCTGACTGCTGGGACCTAGCAGCTACATCTTCGCACGTAAGGAAGTGCCTGACAGTCGGGACCCACCTGGTCGAAGCGTACATAGCGTTGTCATTCTGGTCGCTAACGTGTACGTACATATATACTGGTGGATGTAGAGGCGCGCACGTGTCGTAGTAGAGGCGCGCACGTAGCATGTACACGTACGTACAGCGGCCAGGGTGCAAGAAAGAAAATACGGCCACGTATGTGTACATACGGGCGGGGTCTCGAACGCCTACTCGCGCATACGTACGGCCATGGCTCGTTGACATGGCTGGGTCGGAACGGAGAAATAGCGTCGTCGTCATGTTCATGAGGAGGCAACGGAATGTGTCGTGTTCATGGGGAGGCAACGGAATGCGTCGTGTTCATCGGGAGGCAATGGAACGCGTGGGAGCCAACCAGCTGGGCGGAACAGAATGCGTGGTCGTGTTCAACGGGAGGGTTTGGACGGAACAGGTGATGGAAATGAGGCCTGGCGTACCGCACAATGGAGGAAACGGCCTTGTGTTCGACCGGCCACGTTCGAAACGGGATCCTGTTCATCGGGAGGGGTCTGGCATACCGCAAAACAGACGAAACGGACCTCCTACGGTCGAAACGGGGGTCTTGTTGATCGGGAGGGGTGTGGCGTACCGCAAAACGGATGAAACGGACTTGTGTTGGAGCGCTACGGTCGAAACGTTGGTCCTGTTCATCGGGAGGGGTGTGGAGTACCGCAAAACGGGACTCCACGGGGTACTGTTCATCTCCACCGTCGACTTCCTCCAGCCTCCACGGGCTACCGTCGACCTCCTCCAGCCTCCACGGGCTCCTGTTCATCCAGCCTCCACCGCGCGCTACTCCACGGGCTACTGTTCAACCACCCCTCCACTGTCTACTGTTCATCCAGCCCTCCACACCACGGGGTCCTGTTCAACCACCCCTCCACAGGCACCCCTCCACCGTCTACTGTTCATCCAGCCCTCCACACCACGGGGTCCTGTTCATCCAGAGGCAACGCCACCGCTCATTGTTCATCCACCCCCCCGCAACGCTCATTGTTCATCCCAGAGGCACCATCGATCGGCTTCAGTTAGCAGCAGTAGCAGAGGAATCGCTCGATCGGGTTCAGTTGACAACCATCGATCGATCGCTCGGGTTCAGTAACGCGTAGCGTGCAGTGCAATCGCTTGGGTTCAGTTAGAGCCCAAAGCCTCGCTCAGGTTCAGTTAGAGCCAACGCCTCGCACACACGCATGTACATGTACAAGAGAAACGCGCATCGCTCGGCCCCCGACCTCCCACCCTAACCGGGAACTCCCCGAAATTTTCCTCGCCCTCGCTTCTACCATAGTTTTTTTCCGTCATGGACGGCCCAAAGAATGTCATCCAGCTGCGTCTCCGGCCCGCCCAGGACGAAAAGCCCATTTTCTGTCATGATTTTTTGTCATAGAAGTACGAGCCCACCACATCTATGATGATACCGGGTTTTGTCACAATTATCGTCATAGAAGTGTCATATGTATGACAAAAAAATTCGTTAAGCCCCAAATGTCATGGATGTGTCTTTTTTTTGTAGTGAGACTTGCAAGATAGGATCAAGAACTCACATATATTCATGAAAACATAATAGGTCCAGATCTGAAATCATGGCACTCGGGCTCTAGTGACAAGCATTAAGCATAGCAAAGTCATAGCAACATCAATCTCAAAACATAGTGGATACTAGGGATCAAACCCTAACAAAACTAACTCGATTACATGATAAATCTCATCCAATCCATTACCGTCCAGCAAGCCTACGATGGAATTACTCATGCACGGCGGTGAGCATCATGAAATTGGTGATGGAGGAAGGTTGATGATGACGATGGCGACGGATTCCCCTCTCCGGAGCCCCGAACGGACTCCAGATCAGCCCTCCCGAGAGAATTTAGGGCTTGGCGGCGGCTCCGTATCGCAAAACATGATGAATCCTTATCTTTGGTTTTTTTCTCCCCAGACACGAATATATGGAGTTGGAGTTGAGGTCGGTGGAGCATCAGGGGGCCCACGAGGCAGGGGATGCGCCCAGGGGGGCAGGCACGCCCCCACCCTCATGGACAGGGTGTGGGCCCCCTGACATGGATTCTTCTTCCAGTATTTTTTATATATTCCAAAAATAATCTCCGTTGATTTTTAGGTCATTCCGAGAACTTTTATTTCTGCACAAAAATAACACCATGGCAATTCTGCTGAAAACAGTGTCAGTCCGGGTTAGTTCCATTCAAATCATGCAATTTAGGGTCCAAAACAAGGGTAAAAGTGTTTGGAAAAGTAGATACAACGGAGACGTATCAGTAGGGCGCGCCCTACTTCCTTGTGGCTTCATCGTGCAACGTTTGGTCTTCCCCCGAAGCTTCTAAGGCCCCTTCTAGTCTAGGAAAAAATGTTAAAAAGTTTCAATGTGTTTGGACTCCGTTTGGTATGGATTTTCCGTGAAATAAAGAAATAGGCAAAAACAAGAATTGGCATCGGGCACTGAGTTAATAGGTTAGTTCCCAAAAAGGATATAAAATGGTACATAAAGCATACAAGATTGATAACATAATAGCATGAAACAATCAAAAAGTATCGATACATTGGAGAATCTCGGAGGGGCGGGGGATGTGAGGGAGTCCTGGACAAGGGGGTCCTCGGGCTGCCGACCTAACCGTCATGGGCCGAACAATCAGGCCACGCTGGAGCTGCTAGAAGACCGAACTATTTGACAGCGTCATATCCGGACAGGAGGCCTTTGCTACCTTGGTGTGTACTATAAGGCACGATGGGAAATTCAGCATGTTTATCCTCTTGTTGTAACCGGCCATGTGTAACCCTAGTACCCCTAGTGCCTATATAAACCGGAGGGTTTAAACCGTAGAGGCTAGAACAACAACCGACATCCCACTAGATTAGGGTTTAGTTCATCTGATCTCGTGGTAGATCGACTTTGTAATCCTCATATATAGCAGCAACATAATCAAGAAGGACGTAGGGTTTTACCTCTTAGAGAGGGCCCGAACCTGGGTAAACATCGTGTCCCTAGTCCCTTGTTCCCCATTGATCCAAGATCCACGGCTCGGGACCCCCTACCCGAGATCCCCCGGTTTTGACACCGACATTGGTGCTTTCATTGAGAGTTCCGTTGTCGGATCGCCGAAAGGATTAATGGCTCGCCTGTTCATCAATAACACCATCTGTACCAAGGACGTCTTCGTCCTCAGCTAAGATCTCGCGTTTGGCAGTGTCGTCATACTGTGTTCCGATCCGACCGGCCGCCTCGGCCAGGTGGGAAACTTCACCCTTGGCCAGAAGGTCATATTCGGGAGCCTAGAGTTCACCGTCGGCCCCCAGGGAGACCTCACTCTGCCAAGAACCTCAGCCCCCTTAGAGCTCGCCAATCCCGATGCTTTGACATCAGGGGAGGTAGACTCGCCAGGGACTGATGCAACATGGAGCCCACCCCTAAAGCCCGACTCTGTCAGTTCGACCGGGTTGATCCCAGCCGAGCGCCACCTGGGCTCAACCTCGAGTGTCCCCATGGCAGTCGCGCTATGAATCGATCCCGAACATTCGAAGGGCATAGTGAAGGAAATATGCCCTAGAGGCAATAATAAAGTTGTTATTTATATTTCCTTATATCATGCTAAATGTTTATTATTCATGCTAGAATTGTATTAACCGGAAACTTAGTACATGTGTGAATACATAGACAAAACAGAGTGCCCCTAGTATGCCTGTACTTGACTAGCTCGTTAATCAGAGATGGTTAAGTTTCCTGACCATAGACATGTGTTGTCATTTGATGAATGATATCACATCATTAGAGAATGATGTGATTGACTTGACCCATCCGTTAGCTTAGCACGATGATCGTTTAGTTTGTTGCTATTGCTTTCTTCATAACTTATACATGTTCCTATGACAATGAGATCATGGAACTCCCGAATACCGGAGGAACACTTAGTGTGCTATAAAATGTCACAATGTAACTGGGTGATTATAAAGATGCTCTAAAGGTGTCTCCGAAGGTGTTTGTTGGGTTGGCATAGATCAAGATTAGGATTTGTCACTCCATGTATCGGAGAGGTATCTCTGGGCCCTCTCGGTAATGCACATCACTATAAGCCTTGCAAGCATTGTGACTAATGAGTTAGTTGTGGGATGATGCATTATGGAACGAGTAAAGAGACTTGTCGGCGACGAGATTGAACTAGGTATGATGATACCGACGATCGAATCTCAGGCAAGTAACATACCGATGACAAAGGAAATGACGTATGTTGTTATGCAGTTTGACCGATAAAGATCTTCGTAGAATATGTAGAAACCAATATGAGCATCCAGGTTCCGCTATTTTTTATTGATCGGAGATGTGCCTCGGTCATGTCTACATAGTTCTCGAACCCGTAGGGTCCGCACGCTTAACGTTCGATGACGATTTGTATTATGAGTTATGTGTTTTGGTGACCGAAGTTTGTTCGGAGTCCCGGATAATATCACGGACATGACGAGGAGCCTCGAATTGGTCTAGAGGTAAAGATTCATATATTGGAAGGTTGTATACAGACACCGGAATGGTTCTGAAGAGGTTCGGGGATTTATCGGAGCACCGGGAGGCTATCGGAACCCCCGGGAAAGTTAATGGGCCATAGTGGAGGAGAGGAGGAAGGCCATGGGAGGTGGCGCCCCCCCTTGCCCAATCTGAATTGGACAAGGGGAGGGGGCGTGCCCCCCTTTCTGTCTCCTTCTCCCTTGAAAGGATCGAGAAGAGGTGTCTAGAGAGGGGTGATTAGACCCTCAACAAAGAAAGGTAGCAGTTTTTAGTTTCTTCAAGTTAAGGTGGAGTTTTAGCACAAGTTTAAACATTCACAATACATTCAAGCAAGCATGGCAAGAGTATATGAGCAGCAGAAAGTAAAGCATGCACGTTGCAAGAATGTAAAGGGATGGGATTGGAGTATGCAAATGCAATTGGAGACTCGGAGATTTTTGGCGTGGTTCCGATAGGTGGTGCTATCGTACATCCACGTTGATGGAGACTTCAACCCACGAAGGGTAACGGTTGCGCGAGTCCACGGAGGGCTGCTCCCACAAAGGGTCCACGAATAAGCAACCTTGTCTATCCCACCATGGCCATCGCCCACGAAGGACTTGCCTCACTAGGGTAGATCTTCACGAAGTAGGTGATCTCCTTGCTCGTACAAACTCCTTGATTCAACTCCACAATCTTGTCGGAGGCTACCAAGTGACACCTGACCAATCTAGGAGACACCACTCTCCAAAAGGTAATAGGCGGTGTGTTGATGATGAACTCCTTGCTCTAGTGCTTCAAATGATAGTCTCCCCAACACTCAACTATCTCTCATGGATTTGGATTTGGTGGAAAGATGATTTGAGTGGAAAGCAACCTGGGGAAGGCTAAAGATCAAGATTCATATGGTTGGAATGGAATATCTTGGTCTCAACACATGAGTAGGTGGTTCTCTCTCCGAAAATGAACGTTGGAAGTGTAGGCATGTTCTGATGGCATTCCTTTCTAATGAAGGAAGGGTGGAGGGGTATATATAGCCTCCACACAAAATCTAACAATTACACACAAATCACCAAACTCGGTGGGACCGAATCATGAAACTCGGTCAGAACGATTCAGTTCATAATGCGACCGTTACGCATTTCGGTGGGATCGATATGATCAACTCGGTGGGACTGATGTGCTAGGGTTAGGGTAAAACTGCAACTCGATTTGACCGATTACACAAGCTCGGTGGGACCGATTTTGGTAATAAGCAAAACAGAGAGTTGGTCGGGCAAACTCGGCGGGACCGATTGCATATCTCGGTGAGACCGAAATAATTGCAACAGGCAACAGAGAGTTCGCAAGCCCATCTTGGTGAGACCGAGATCCCATTGGTGAGACCGAACTGATTAGGGTTTCTGGCAGTGGCTATGTCAAATGAACTCGGTGGCACCGGATAGATCAAATCGGTGGGGCCAAGTTTGACTTTTGGTTTGGGACATATGTGGATATGAGAAAGTGGTTGAGGGCTTTGGAGCATATCACTAAGCAGTTTGAGCAAGCTATCCATTAAGCAACACCTCATCCCCTTTTAATAGTATTGGCTTTCCTATGGACTCAATGTGATCTTGGATCACTAAAATGAAAATGCAGAGTCTTGAGCTTTTGCCAATCCTTTGTTCTTAGCATCTTGCAGGGGTTCCACATCCTCTTGTTCACGCCACTCCATTTGTTGAACTTATCTGAAATATACTAGATAAAACATTAGTCCAACAAGAGATATGTTGACATTAATTACCAAAACCACCCAGGGAGCCCTTGTGCTTTCAATCTCCCCCTTTTTGGTAATTGATGAAAACATACATCAAAGCTTTAGATAAAGATGTAAATATTAGCAAGTAAAGCTTTGGAAAAACATGTAACATGCATAGGCTCCCCCTACATGTATGCATCCATGTAACTATGGAATATGAGAGCATGTGAATGAATAAGCATGACAGAGCAGGCAAGGAGTTACATGTATCTTGGTTATATGCATCAGAGCAAATGATGTGAATATAGAAATTGTATCTTCATGTTCATGAGTCCTTCTTGCAAACAATATGTACATCAGCAAGAGATCATCATGCACATGAATGTGATGCATATACTTACCTTGTGGTCTTGAGCTGGCTTAGAAAGAGATGAACCTGAGTAAACAATGTTAGATAACACAGACACATCTACTAGAAAAGGCAAACAGTAAAGAGTACCAAGATTGGGATGGCATGTAGTAAGTGAGTACTAGGTAGTCTTTTAGATATAGGAATTTCCCCGAAGGTAAAGATATGCAATGAATTCAAAGATTTCCTTCCCTTAGATGTCTTTCTCCCCCTGAATCTTATATGGGATACTGGGAGAAGGTAGGGCAAGAAAATCAGAGCAAAACAAGAAAAACAGCACAAAACAAACATAACACATACTAACATGTCTTTCCTCTCTTAAAGACATGGGACTTCTCTCCTCTTGACTACCAAGCATCTCGGGCTCTTTGATGTGATTACGCATTATCCCCCTATTGAAGTGATATTCTCCCCCTATTGAAGTGATTAAGCTTTGATGTGATCTCTCTCTCTCTCCCCCTTTGACATCAATTTCCAAGAAAGGATCTTTTGGAGTGTGAGTCAAAATAGGTTTGGCCCTTGAGTCATGATACATCTCCAATGTATCTATAATTTTTGATTGCTCCATGCTATTATATTATCTGTTTTAGATGTTAATGGGCCTTATTTTACAATTTTATATCATTTTTGGGACTAACCTATTAACCGGAGGCCCAGCCCAACTTGCTGTTTTTTGCCTATTTCAGTGTTTCGCAGAAAAGGAATATCAAACGAAGTCCAAACGGAATGAAACCTTCGGGAACGTGATTTTCTCAACAAATGTGATCCAGGAGACTTGAAGTGGGCGTCAAGAAACAATCGAGGAGGCCACGAGGTAGGGGGGCGCGCCCTCCACCCTCATGGGCCCCTCGTTGCTCCACCGACCTACTTCTTCCTCCTATATAAGTCCACGTACCCCGCAAACATCCAGGAGCACCACGAAAACCTAATTCAACCGCCGCAACCTTCTGTACACGAGAGATCCCATCTTGGGGCCTTTTTTGGAGCTCCGCCGGAGGGGGCATTGATCACGGAGGGCTTCTACATCAACTCCATGGCCTCTTCGGTGATGTGTGAGTAGTTTACTTCAGACCTTTGGGTCCATAGCTAGTAGCTAGATGGCTTCTTCTCTCTCTTTGGATCTCAATACAAAGTTCTCCTCGATTCTCTTGGAGATCTATTCGATGTAATCTTCTTTTGCGGTGTGTTTGTCGAGATCAGATGAATTGTGGGTTTATGATCTAGATTATCTATGAACAATATTTGATTCTTCTCTGAATTCTTTTATGTATGATTGGTTTATCTTTGCAAGTCTCTTCGAATTATCATTTTGGTTTGGCCTACTAGATTGATCTTTCTTGCAATGGGAGAAGTGCTTAGCTTTGGGTTCAATCTTGCGGTGCTCGATCCCAGTGACAGTAGGGGAAACGACACGTATTGTATTGTTGCCATCGAGGATAAAAAGGGGGGGTTTATATCATATTGCATGAGTTTATCCCTCTACATCATGTCATCTTGCTTAAGGCGTTACTCTGTTCTTATGAACTTAATACTCTAGATGCATGCTGGATAGCGGTCGATGTGTGGAGTAATAGTAGTAGATGCAGAATCGTTTTGGTCTACTTGTCGCGGACATGATGCCTATATACATGATCATGCCTAGATATCCTCATAATTATTCGCTTTTCTATCAATTGCTTGACACTAATTTGTTCACCCACCGTAATACTTATGCTATCTTGAGAGAAGACACTAGTGAAACCTATGGCCCCCGGGTCTATTTTCCATCATACAAGTTTCCAATCTATTTTATTTTGCAATCTTTACTTTCAATCTATATCATAAAATTACCAAAAATATTTATCTTATTATTATCATCTCTATCAGATCTCACTCTTGCAAGTGGTCGTGAAGGGATTTACAACCCCTTTATCGTGTTGGTTGCGAGGTTCTTATTTGTTTGTGTAGGTACGAGGTGAATCGCGCATGGTCTCCTACTGGATTGATACCTTGGTTTTCAAAAACTGAGGGAAATACTTACGCTGCTTTACTGCATCACCCTTTCCTCTTCAAGGGAAAACCAACGCAGTGCTCAAGAGGTAGCAAGAAGGATTTCTGGCACCGTTGCCGGGGATTGCTGCCATTTCTATTTGGAAATGTGCTATTTAGTTAATTATTTTTGCAGATGATTAATAGATAAATTCCTCACGTCCAGAAATTTATTTTAGAATTTTTGGGGGTCCAGAAGTTTGCGTTAGCTACAGATTACTACAGACTGTTCTGCTTTTGACAGATTCTGTTTTTCGTGTGTTGTTTGCTTATTTTGATGAATCTATGGCTAGTAAAAGAGTTTATAAACCATAGAGAAGTTGGAATACAGTAGGTTTAACACCAATATAAATCAAGAATGAGTTCATTACTATACCTTGAAGTGGTGTTTTGTTTTGTTTCGCTAACGGAGATCACGAGATTTTCTATTTTGAGTTTTGTGTTGTGAAGTTTTCAAGTTTTGGGTAAATATTTGATGGATTATGGAACAAGGAGTGGCAAGAGCCTAAGCTTGCAGATGCCCATGGAACCCCAAGGTAAAAATCCAAGGACACCAAGAAGCCTAAGCTTGGGGATGCCCCAGAAGGCATCCCCTCTTTCATCTTCGTCTATCGGTAACTTTACTTGGAGCTATATTTTTTTCACCACATGATATGTGTTTTGCTTGGAGCGTCTTGTATGATTTGAGTCTTTGCTTTTTAGTTTACCACAATCATCCTTGCTGTACACGCCTTTTGAGAGAGACTCACATGATTTGAAATTTATTAGAATACTCTATGTGCTTCAGTTATATCTTTTGAGCTATATAGTTTTTTCTCTAGTGCTTAACCTATATCTTTTAGAGCACGACGGTGGTTTTATTTTATAGAAATAATTGATCTCTCATGCTTCACTTATATTATGTTGAGAGTCCTTTAGAACAACATCGAAATTTGCTTTTAGGAATAATATAAAAACTTTCATAGAAGTGCATTGAATACTATGAGAAGTTTGATACTTGATGATTGTTTTGAGATATGGAGATGGTGATATTAGAGTCATGCTAGTTGAGTAGTTGTGAATTTGAGAAATACTTGTGTTGAAGTTTGTGATTCCCGTAGCATGCACGTATGGTGAACCGTTATGTGATGAAGTCGGAGCATGATTTATTTATTGATTGTCTTCCTTATGAGTGGCGGTCGGGGACGAGCGATGGTCTTTCCTACCAATCTATCCCCCTAGGAGCATGCGCGTAATACTTTGTTTCGATAACTAATATATTTTTGCAATAAGTATGTGAGTTCTTTATGACTAATGTTGAGTCCATGGATTATACGCACTCTCACCCTTCCACCGTTGCTAGCCTCTCTAGTATCGTGCAACTTTCGCCGGTACCATAAACCCACCATATACCTTCCTCAAAACAGCCACCATACCTATCTATTATGACATTTCCGTAGCCATTCTGAAATATATTGCCATGCAACTTTCCGCCGTTCCGTTATTATGACACGCTTCATCATTATCATATTGCTTGCATGATCATGTAGTTGACATCCTATTTGTGGCAAAGCCACCATTCATAATTCTTCATACATGAACTCATGCATCATTGCACATCCCGGTACACCGCCGGAGGCATTCACATAGAGTCATATTTTGTTCTAAGTATTGAGTTGTAATTCTTGAGTTATAAGTAAATTAAAGTGTGATAATCATCATTATTAGAGCATTGTCCCGGTGAGGAAAGGATGATGGAGACTATGATTCCCCCACAAGTCGGGATGAGACTCCGGACGAAAAAAGGAAAAAAAATAAAAGAGGCCAAAAATAAAAAAGAAAGAAGGCCCAAATAAAAAAATTATGAGAGAAAAAGAGAGAAGGGACAATGTTACTATCCTTTTTCCACACTTGTGCTTCAAAGTAGATCCATGATCTTCATGATAGAGAGTCTCCTATGTTATCACTTTTATATACAAGTGGGAATTTTAGATTATAGAACTTGTCTTGTATATTCCAATGATGGGCTTCCACAAAATTGCCCTAGGTCTTCATGAGCAAGCAAGTTGGATGCACACCCACTTAGTTCTTTTGTTGAGCTTTCATACACTTATAGCTCTAGTGCATCCATTGCATGGCAATCCCTACTCACTCACATTGATATCTATTGATGGGCATCTCCATAGCCCGTTGATACGCCTAGTTGATGTGAGACTATCTTCTCCTTTTTGTCTTCTCCACAACCACCATTCTATTCCACATATAGTGTTATATCCATGGCTGACGCTCATATATTGCGTGAAGATTGAAAAAGATTGAGAACATCAAAAGTATGAAACAATTGCTTGGCTTGTCATTGGGGTTGTGCATGATTTAAATATTTTGTGTGATGAAGATAGAGCATAGCCAGACTATATGATTTTGTAGGGATAACTTTCTTTGGCCATGTTATTTTGAGAAGACATGATTGCTTAGTTAGTATACTTGAAGTATTATTATTTTTATGTCAATATTAAACTTTTATCTTGAATCTTTCGGATCTGAACATTCGTGCCACAATAAAGAAAAAATACATTGAGAAATATGTAAGAAAGCATTCCACATCAAAAATTCTGTTTTTATCATTTACCTACTCGAGGACGAGCAGAAATTAAGCTTGGGGATGCTTGATACGTCTCCAACGTATCTATAATTTTTGATTGCTCCATGCTATTATATTATCTGCTTTGGATGTTAATGGGCCTTATTTTACACTTTTATATCATTTTTGGGACTAACCTATTAACCAGAGGCCCAACCCAAATTGCTGTTTTTTTTGCCTATTTCAGTGTTTCGCAGAAAAGGAATATCAAACAAAGTCCAAATGGAATGAAACCTTCGGGAACGTGATTTTCTCAACAAACGTGATCCAGGAGACTTGGAGTGGGCGTCAAGAAACAATCGAGGAGGCCACGAGGCAGGGGGCGCGCCCTCCACCCTCGTGGGCCCCTCGTTGCTCTACCGACCTACTTCTTCCTCCTATATAAGTCCACGTACCCCGCAAACATCCATGAGCACCACGAAAACCTAATTCCACCGCCGCAACCTTCTGTACCCAAGAGATCCCATCTTGGGGCCTTTTCTGAAGCTCCGCCGGAGGGGGCATTGATACGTCTCCAATGTATCTATAATTTTTTATTGTTCCATGCTATATTATATTCTGTTTTGGACATTATTGAGCTTTATTATACACTTTTATATTATTTTTGGGACTAACCTATTAACCGGAGGCCCAGCCCAGAATTGCTCTTTTTTTTGCCTATTTTAGGGTTTCGTAGAAAAAGAATATCAAACGGAGTCCAAAAATAATGAAAGCTTCAGGAACGTGATTTTCGGAACGAACATGATCAAGAGGACTTGGACCCTACGTCAAGACATCAACCAGGAGGCCACGAGGTAGGGGGGCGCGCCTACCCCCCTGGGCACGCCCTCCACCCTCGTGGGCCCCCTGTTGCTCCACCGATGTACTCCTTCCTCCTATATATACCTACGTACCCCCAAACTATCAGATACGGAGCCAAAACCCTAATTCCACCGCCGTAACTTTCTGTATCCACGAGATCCTATCTTGGGGCCTGTTCCGGAGCTCCGCCGGAGGGGGCATCGATCACGGAGGGCTTCTACAGCAACACCATAGCCCTTCCGATGAAGTGTGAGTAGTTTACCTCAGACCTATGGGTCCATAGTTATTAGCTAGATGGCTTCTTCTCTCTTTTTGGATCTCAATACAAAGTTGTCCCCCTCTCTTGTGGAGATCTATTCGATGTAATCTTCTTTTGCGGTGTGTTTGTTGAGATCGATGAATTGTGGGTTTATGATCAAGTTTATCTATGAACAATATTTGAATCTTCTCTGAATTATTTTATGTATGATTAGTTATCTTTGCAAGTCTCTTCGAATTATCAGTTTGGTTTGGCCTACTAGATTGATCATTCTTGCAATGGGAGAAGTGCTTAGCTTTGGGTTCAATCTTGCGGTGCCCTTTCCCAGTGACAGTAGGGGCAGCAAGGCACGCATTTGATTGTTGCCATCGAGGATAACAAGATGGGGTTTATTTCATATTGCATGAGTTTATCCCTCTACATCATGTCATCTTGCTTAAAGCGTTACTCTGTTCTCTTGAACTTAATACTCTAGATGCATGCTGGATAGCGGTCGATGTGTGGAGTAATAGTAGTAGATGCATGCAGGAGTCGGTCTACTCATCTCGGACGTGATGCCTATATACATGATCATGCCTAGATATTCTCATAACTATGCTCAATTCTGTCAATTTCTCAATAGTAATTTGTTTACCCACCGTGAATACTTATGCTCTCGAGAGAAGCCACTAGTGAAACCTATGGCCCCCGGGTCTATCTTCCATCATATTAATCTTCCAATACTTAGTTATTTTTATTGCCTTTTATTTTACTTTGCATCTTTATCATAAAAATACCAAAAAGTATTATCTTATCATATCTATCAGATCTCACTCTCGTAAGTGACCGTGTAGGGATTGACAACTCCTTATCGTGTTGGTTGCGCGGATTTATTTGTTTGTGTAGGTGCGAGGGACTCGTGCGTGGCCTCCTACTGGATTGATACCTCGGTTCTCCAAAACTAAGGGAAATACTTACGCTACTTTGCTGCACCACCCTTTCCTCTTCAAGGGAAAACCAACGCAAGTGCTCAAGAGGTAGCAAGAAGGATTTCTGGCGCCATTGCCAGGGAGGTCTACGCAAAAGTCAACATACCAAGTATCCATCACAACCCTTATCTCCCGCATTACATTATTTGCCATTTGCCTCTCGTTTTCCTCTCCTGCACTTCACCCTTGCCGTTTTATTCGCCCTCTCTCTCTATCCTCCCTCTCTTTCTCTATTTGCCTCTTTTTGCCTATTTCTTGTTTGCTTGTGTGTCGGATTGCTTGCTTGTCACGATGGCTCAAGATAATACCAAATTGTGTGAATTTACCAATACCAACAACAATGATTTTATTAGCACTCCGATTGCTCCTCTTACCGATGCTGAATCTTGTGAAATTAATGCTGCTTTGCTGAATCTTGTCATGAAAGATCCGTTTTCTGGCCTTCCTAGTGAAGATGCCGCTACCCATCTAAATATCTTCGTTGATTTGTGTGATATGCAAAAGAAGAAAGATGTGGACAACGATATTGTTAAATTGAAGCTATTTCCTTTTTCGCTTAGAGATCGTGCTAAAGCTTGGTTTTCGTCTTTGCCTAAAAATAGTATTGATTCATGGAATAAGTGCAAAGATGCTTTTATCTCTAAGTATTTTCCTCCCGCTAAGATCATCTCTCTTAGGAACGATATTATGAATTTTAAGCAACTTGATCATGAACATGTTGCACAAGCTTGGGAGAGGATGAAATTAATGATACGTAATTACCCTACGCATGATTTGAATTTGTGGATGATTATACAAAACTTTTATGCTGGATTGAGTTTTGCTTCTAGAAATCTTTTAGATTCGGCCACGGGAGGCACTTTTATGGAAATCACTTTAGGAGAAGCTACTAAACTCCTAGATAATATTATGGTTAATTATTCTCAATGGCACACCGAAAGATCTACTAATAAGAAAGTGCATGCGATAGAAGAAATTAATGTTTTGAGTGGAAAGATGGATGAACTTATGAAATTATTTGCTAATAAAAGTGTTTCTTTTGATCCTAATGATATGCCCTTGTCTACTTTGATTGAGAATAATAATGAATCTATGGATGTGAATTTTGTTGGTAGGAATAATTTTGGCAACAACGCGTATAGAGGAAACTTTAACCCTAGGCCCTATCCTAGTAATTCCTCTAATAATTATGGTAATTCCTACAACAACTCTTATGGAAATTATAATAAGATGCCCTCTGATTTTGAATCTAATATTAAATAATTTATTACTTCGCAAAAGAATTTCAATGCTTTGATTGAAGAAAAATTGCTTAAGATTGATGAGTTGGCTAGGAACATTGATAGAATTTATCTTGATGTTGATTCTTTGAAACTTAGATCTATTCCACCTAAGCATGATATCAATGAGTCTCTCAAAGCCATGAGAATTTCCATTGATCAGTGCAAAGAAAGAACCGCTAGGATGCGTGCTAAGAAAGATTGCTTTATAAAAGCATGTTCTTCTAGTTTCCATGATAATAAAGATGAAGATCTAAAAGTTACTGATGTGTCCCATATTAAATCTTTGTTTTGCAATATGAATCTTGATAATTATGGGACTGAATATGATCCACCTTTACCTAGACGGTGTTCCAAGAATTTGGAATCTTTGGACCTTGATGCTAAAATTGTTAAAAGTGGGATTGAAGAAGTCAAAACTTTAAATATTAATGAACCCACTATTTTGGATTTCAAGGAATTTAATTATGACAATTTCTCTTTGATAGATTGTATTTCCTTGTTGCAATCCGTGCTAAATTCTCCTCATGCTTATAGTCAAAATAAAGCTTTCACTAAACATATCGTTGACACTTTGATGCAATCTTATGAAGAAAAATTTGAGTTGGAAGTTTCTATCCCTAGAATACTTTATGATGAGTGGGAACCTACTATTAAAATTGAAATTAAATATCATGAATTCTATGCTTTGTGTGATTTGGGTGCTAGTGTTTCCATGATTCCAAAGACTTTGTGTGATTTGCTAGGTTTTCGTGATTTTGATGATTGCTCTTTAAACTTGCACCTTGCAGATTCCCCTATTAAGAAACCTATGGGAAGAATTAATGATGTTATTATAGTTTCAAATAGGAATTATGTGCCCGTAGATTTTATTGTTCTTGACATAGATTGCAATCCTTCATGTCCTATTATTCTTGGTAGACATTTCCTTAGAACGATTGGTGCAATTATTGATATGAAGGAAGGAAATATTAGATTCCAATTTCCATTAAGGAAAGGCATGGAACACTTTACTAGAAATAAAATTAAACTACCTTATGAATCTATTATGAGAGCCACTTATGGATTGCCTACCAAAGATGCCAACACCTAGATCTATCCTTGTTTTTTATGCCTAGCTAGGGGCGTTAAACGATAGCGCTTGCTGGGAGGCAACCAATTTTATTTTTAATCCTTGATTTTTTGTCCTGTTTAGTAATAAATAATTTATCTAGCCTCTGTTTTGGTTGTGTTTTTTGTGTTTAATTAGTGTTTGTGCCAAGTAGAACCGTTGGGAAGACTTGGGGAAAGTCTTGTTAATCTTGCTGTAAAAAACAGAAACTTTAGCGCTCACGAGAACTGCTGCCATTTTTATTTGGAAAGTGCTATTTAGTTAATTATTTTTGCAGATTATTAATAGATAAATTCCTCACGTCCAGAAAATTATTGTAGAATTTTTGGGGTTCCAGATCTTGCGTTAGCGACAGATTACTACAGACTGTTCTGTTTTTGACAGATTCTGTTTTTCGTGTGTTGTTTGCTTATTTTGATGAATCTATGGCTAGTAAAATAGTTTATAAACCATAGAGAAGTTGGAATAAAGTAGGTTTAACACCAATATAAATAAATAATGAGTTCATTATAGTACCTTGAAGTGGTGTTTTGTTTTCTTTCACTAACGGAGCTCACGATTTTCTACTATAAGTTTTGTGTTGTGAAGTTTTTCAAGTTTTGGGTAAAGATTTGATGGATTATGGAACAAGGAGTGGCAAGAGCCTAAGCTTGGGGATGACCATGGCACCCCCAAGATAATCTAAGGACACCCAAAAGCCAAAGCTTGGGGATGCCCCGGAAGGCATCCCCTCTTTCGTCTACTTCTATCGGTAACTTTACTTGGAGCTATATTTTTATTTACCACATGATATGTGTTTTGCTTGGAGCGTCTTGTATTATTTGAGTCTTTATTTATTAGCTTTCCACAATCATCCTTGCTGCACACACCTTTTTGAGAGAGACACACATGATTCGGAAATTATTAGAATACTCTATGTGCTTCACTTATATCTTTTGAGTTATATAGTTTTTGCTCTAGTGCTTCACTTATATCTTTTAGAGCACGGTGGTAGATTTGTTTTATAGAAAGCATTGTTCTCTCATGCTTCACTTAGATTATTTTGAGAGTCCTACAAAACAGCATGGTAATTTGCTTTAATTATTTGAGGCATTCAAGATTAATAAATAAAATTTTCTTATGAGTGTGTTGAATACTATGAGAAGTTTGAAACTTGATAATTGTTGAGATATGGAGATGGTGATATTAGAGTCGTGCTAGTTGAGTAGTTGTGAATTTGAGAAATTCTTGTGTTGAAGTTTGTGATTCCCGTAGCATGCACGTATGGTGAACCGTTATGTTAAGAAGTCGGAGCATGATGTATTTATTGATTGTCCTCCTTATGAGTGGCGGTCGGGGATGAGCGATGGTCTTTTCCTACCAATCTACCCCCCTAGGAGCATGCACGTAGTACTTTGCTTCGATAACTAATAGATTTTTGCAATAAGTATGTGAGTTCTTTATGACTAATGTTGAGTCCATGGATTATACGCACTCTCACCCTTCCACCATTGCTAGCCTCTCTAATACCGTGCACCTTTCGCCGGTATCATACACCCACCATATACCTTCCTCAAAACAGCCACCATACCTACCAATCATGGCATTTCCATAGCCATTTCGAGATATATTGCCATGCAACTTTCCACCATTCCGTTTATCATGACACGCTCCATCATTGTCATATTGCTTTGCATGATCATGTAGTTGACATTTTAGTTGTGGCAAAGCCACCGTTCATAATTCTTTCATATAAGTAACTCATGCATCATTGCTATCCCGGTACACCGCCCGAGGCATTCATATAGAGTCATACTTTGTTCCAGTATCGAGTTGTAATCATTGAGTTGTAAATAAATAGAAGTGTGATGATCATCATTCATAGAGTATTGTCCCAAAAAAAAGAGAAGAAAGGCCAAAGAAAAAAAGAGAAGGCCCAAAAAAATATAAAAAGGGGCAATACTACTATCCTTTTTCCACACTTGTGCTTTAAAGTAGCACCATGATCTTCATGATAGAGAGTCTCCTATGTTATCACTTTCATATACTAGTGGGAATTTTTCATTATAGAACTTGGCTTGTATATTCCAATGATGGGCTTCCTCAAAATGCCCTAGGTCTTCGTGAGCAAGCAAGTTGGATGCACACCCACTTAGTTTCTTTTTGTTAAGCTTTCATATACTTATAGCTCTAGTGCATCTGTTGCATGGCAATCCCTACTCACTCACATTGATATCTATTGATGGGCATCTCCATATCCCGTTGATACGCCTAGTTGATGTGAGACTATCTTCCCCCTTTTGTCTTCTCCACAACCACCATTCTATTCCATCTATAGTGCTATGCCCATGGCTCACGCTCATGTATTGCGTGAAGATTGAAAAAGTTTGAGAACATTAAAAGTATGAAACAATTGCTTGGCTTGTCATCGGGGTTGTGCATGATTTGAATACTTTGTGTGGTGAAGATGGAGCATAGCTAGACTATATGATTTTGTAGGGATAACTTTCTTTGGCCATGTTATTTTGAAGAGACATAATTGCTTAGTTAGTATGATTGAAGTATTATTATTTCTATGTCAATATTAAACTTATGTCTTGAATCTTTTGGATCTGAATATTCATACCACAATTAAGAGAATTACATTGAAATTATGCCAAGTAGCATTCCACATCAAAAATTCTGTTTTTATCATTTACCTACTCGAGGACGAGCAGGAATTAAGCTTGGGGATGCTTGATACCTCTCCAACGTATCTATAATTTTTGATTGTTCCATGCTATATTATATTCTGTTTTGGGCATTATTGGGCTTTATTATATACTTTTATATTATTTTTGGGACTAACCTATTAACCAAAGGCCCAACCCAGAATTCTTGTTTTTTTGCCTATTTTAGGGTTTCACAGAAAAAGAATATCAAACGGAGTCCAAAAATAATGAAAGCTTCGGGAACGTGATTTTTGGAACGAACATGATCCAGAGGATTTGGACCCTACGTCAAGACATCAACCAGGAGGCCACGAGGTAGGGGGGCACGCCTACCCCCCTGGGCGCGCCCTCCACCCTCGTGGGCCCCCTGTTGCTCCACCGACGTACTCCTTCCTCCTATATATACCTACGTACCCCCAAACTACCAGATACGGAGCCAAAACCCTAATTCCACCGCCGTAACTTTCTATATCCACGAGATCCTATCTTGGGGCCTATTCCGGAGCTCCGCTGAAGGGGGCATCGATCACAGAGGGCTTCTACATCAACACCATAGCCCTTCCGATGAAGTGTGAGTAGTTTACCTCAGACCTACGGGTCCATAGTTATTAGCTAGATGGCTTCTTCTCTCTTTTTGGATCTCAATACAAAGTTCTCCCCCTCTCTTGTGGAGATCTATTCGATGTAATCTTCTTTTGCAGTGTGTTTGTTGAGACCGATGAATTGTGGGTTGATGATCAAGTTTATCTATGAACAATATTTGAATCTTCTCTGAATTCTTTTATGTATGATTGGTTATCTTTGCAAGTCTCTTTGAATAATCAGTTCGGTTTGGCCTACTAGATTGATCATTCTTGCAATGGGAGAAGTGCTTAGCTTTGGGTTCAATCTTGTGGTGTCCTTTCCCAGTGACAGTAGGGGCAGCAAGGCACGTATTGTATTGTTGCCATCGAGGATAACAAGATGGGGTTTATTTAATATTGCATGAGTTTATCCCTCTACATCATGCCATCTTGCTTAAAGCGTTACTCTGTTCTCTTGAACTTAATACTCTAGATGCATGCTGGATAGCGGTCGATGTGTGGAGTAATAGTAGTAGATGCAGGCAGGAGTCGGTCTACTTGTCTTGGACGTGATGCCTATATACATGATCATACCTAGATATTCTCATAACTATGCTCAATTCTGTCAATTGCTCAACAGTAATTTGTTTACCCACCGTGAATACTTATGCTCTCGAGAGAAGCCACTAGTGAAACCTATGGCCCCCGGGTCTATCTTCCATCATATTAATCTTCCAATACTTAGTTATTTTTATTTCCTTTTATTTTACTTTGCATCTTTATCATAAAAATACCAAAAAGTATTATCTTATCATATCTATCAGATCTCACTCTCGTAAGTGACCGTGTAGGGATTGACAACCCTCATCGCGTTGGTTGCGAGGATTTATTTGTTTGTGTAGGTGCGAGGGACTCGTGCGTGTCCTCCTACTGGATTGATACCTTGGTTCTCGAAAACTGAGGGAAATACTTACACTACTTTGCTGCACCACACTTTCCTCTTCAAGGGAAAACCAACGCAAGTGCTCAAGAGGTAGCAGGCATTGATGACGGAGGGCCTCTACATCAATTCCATGGCCTCTCCGGTGATGTGTGAGTAGTTTACTTCAGACCTTCGGGTCCATAGCTAGTAGCTAGATGGCTTCTCCTCTCTATTTGGATCTCAATACAAAGTTCTCCTCGATTCTCTTGGAGATCTATTCGATGTAATCTTCTTTTGCGGTGTGTTTGTCGAGATCCGATGAATTGTGGTTTTATGATCCAGGTTATCTATGAACAATATTTGATTCTTCTCTAAATTATTTTATGTATGATTGGTTTATCTTTGCAAGTCTCTTCGAATTATCAGTTTGGTTTGGCCTACTAGATTGATCTTTCTTGCAATGGGAGAAGTGCTTAGCTTTGGGTTCAATCTTGTAGTGCTCGATCCCAGTGACAGTAGGGGAAATGACACATATTGTATTGTTGCCATCGAGGATAAAAAAGATGGGGTTTATATCATATTGCATGAGTTTATCCCTCTACATCATGTCATCTTGCTTAAGGCGTTACTCTGTTCTTATGAACTTAATACTCTAGATGCATGCTGGATAGCGGTCGATGTGTGGAGTAATAGTAGTAGATGTAGAATCGTTTCGGTCTACTTGTCGCGGATGTGATGCCTATATACATGATCATGCCTAGATATTCTCATAATTATTCGCTTTTCTATCAATTGCTCGACGGTAATTTGTTCACCCACCGTAATACTTATGCTATCTTGAGAGAAGCCACTAGTGAAACCTATGGCCCCCGGGTCTATTTTCCATCATACAAGTTTCCAATCTATTTTATTTTGCAATCTTTACTTTCAATATATATCATAAAAATATCAAAAATATTTATATTATTATTATCATCTCTATTAGATCTCACTCTTGCAAGTGGCCATGAAGGGATTGACAACCCCTTTATCGCGTTGGTTGCGAGGTTCTTATTTGTTTCTGTAGGTACGAGGTGACTCACGCGTGGTCTCCTACTGGATTGATACCTTGGTTCTCAAAAACTGAGGGAAATACTTACGCTGCTTTACTGCATCACCCTTTCCTCTTCAAGGGAAAACCAACACAGTGCTCAAGAGGTAGCAAGTCGCAGAGCAAAGCAGCATATAGAATGTGATGCAGGTAGAGGACAAGAATCATTGAGTGGAGCTGGAGCAAATATGCGGGATGCAAGTGAAAAAGTGTCTGCTTAGCACTGAAATCGGTAACACCGAGTTGTTTACTTCGGTAGCACCGAAATGGTTCGGTTTGACTAAAAGTAGCAATCCGGTGTGTCCGAGTTCAACATAGAGACAACATTTTGTCACCTCAGCTCACTAGGCAGATAAGATCTCACAAAGATTTGCAAGGAATTAACTGAAGGATTTGTAATGAATTGGATGTACGGAATGCAGAACAAAACAAAGAAGAGAAGACTTAGATGAAGTTTTTTTTTGAAATAAGGTGGGGAACAAATATGCAAGATACAAATGCAAGAACACGGAGAAACACTAGAGAACTTCATCTAGAATTGGTCGGCGACAAAGTCACCTATGTTAGAGTATATTGACTGAGGAGTCAAGTGGGAACACTTGATCGTAGGTCATACTCATTGTTTAAGCTCAAAATGGGGTTACCATTTTTCATTTAAGCATTTGATGTATTCGCATCTTGTTGAGTTGCTTTGACCTATGACTTGGGGTAAAGCTTCTCTAAGATGGAATAACATACCTTGGGTGGTGGTGTTGAACTTGATCATGTAGTTGAACTTGTGTGGGATGCTCAAGGTTGATGTAGCTCATCAATGACTGGGAGCACCACTTGTAGTTTGAGTTCATCTACCTACATGGGTTAGTCTAGCAAGGAAGAGCACTTGTGTATCCAAAATGATAGTCATGAATTTGATACCAAATGAAATTTGATATATAGAAATGGTCAAAGGATATGTTGAAGGGTTTCATGCTTCCTTGTCTTCAACCACCATATTGTAGAGACTTGGTGATGTAGATATTGCTCAAGATGTGAGTGATTTGCAATCTCATAGATTTCAATTCATCCAAGTATCTACAAGGGTTAGATAGCATGCAAGGGTGCAAATATATCTAAGACATTTTATCACCATCATAAGAGAAACATCAAGGATTAGTCAAAGGCTCATGCCTTGCATGTATCCAAATGGAGTTTCTACTCCAAGTTTGAAGCATCAATTATGTTCAATTCACCTCTCAAATGGCAAAATACTTTCTCGTCAAGCGGTTTGGTGAATATATCCGCCAATTGCTTATCGGTACGAACATGCTTAAGATCAATGTCCCCTTTAGCAACATGATCTCGAATGAAATGATGACGAACTTCAATATGCTTAGTTCGAGAATGTTGCATGGGATTGTGAGCGATCTTAATAGCACTCTCATTGTCACGGAGCAATGGAACATGTTTCACATAGATCCCATAATCTTTAAGAGTTTGGGTCATCAAAAGTAATTGAGCACAACATGAACCGACGACAATGTATTCCGCTTCGGCGGTGGATAAGGATACCGAGTTTTGTTTCTTGGAGGACCAAGACACAAGAGATCTACAAAGAAATTGACAAGTACCTGAAGTGGACTTTCTATCAACCTTGTCACTGTAAGTGCATCTAGTGCCACCCCTAGTTGGTTTTGGAGTATTGACGACAAACCTAGTTGAGGGACTAATGTGTTTGTGAGAATTGCAAGATAACACAGGTAGAAGTCCCTCATTGATTCGGTTTTACTACCAGAGATGACCCCTAAAAATGTATGAAGACATTGAAGTCAAAGGTGGTATATGAAGATATTCACATTGAAGACTATGACAAGAGAAGACACTATATGAAGCCTATGGAGCTCGAAGACTTAGATCTTTCGTAGTTCTTTTTCTTTTGTGTTGAGTCATAGGAACCACCGTACTGTTAAGGGAGGTCCAAGAGAACCAGTCAGAATGACTGAAGTGATGCCTAAACCAAAAACCTATGTCTTCGAGTGAATACTATGAGAGCGAATCCTGTCCAGAGTCGGACAAGTCATCTTTGCTTGTAGCCCAAGTAAAGTTGCTGTGTGAGTTTGAAATCTGACCGTTGGAACACGTGTCAGTTCCTTAGTGACCCAGGGTCATTTCGGACAAATCAGGTCGGGTTGCCAAGTGGCTATAAATAGCCCACCCCCTACAACCATAAACGGTTGGCTGCTCAGATTGAAAGTACGGCTTTTGTCGTTTGAGAGCAACCCACCTCGAAGCCTTTGAGAGAGAATTTCTTGCGAGGATAAAGCCCTAACCACCAGAGCCAGAGAGAATTGGGCATCACTTAAGTCTTCTTGTCTGTGTGATCTGAAGACTTATTACACTTGAGGACTGTGCATCCTCCAGCCGGTTAGGCGTCGCGTTCTGAGCATCCAAGAGACATTGTGGATTGCCGGTGAACGAAGTCTGTGAAGGTTTGGGAGTCTACCTTGAAGACTTACCAGAGTGATTGGGCGAGGTCTATGTGACCTTAGCTCAAGGAGAATACGGTGAGGACTGGGTGTCCTGAGCTGCGTGTTCAGGACTGGGTGTCCGGGACTGTGTGTCCTAAGGTTTAAATACCTAGCCGCTCCAACCAGACGTACAGTTGTCACAGCAACTGGAACTGGTCCAACAAATCATTGTCTTCAACGAGTCACTGGTTTCATCTTCACTTCCCTTTACTTACTGTTACTCCTTGTGAAGTCATTGTATGTTTGCACTATCATTTGTCTTCACTGAGTGACTGCGTGTTCTGTTTGGCTTCACAATATCTTCCTACCTGATCCTTACTACCTAGCTGCTATTAGTCTTTGTGCTTTCACTTCATTGAATACTTGACTATGGTTTGCCTAGTGTATTCTACCTTCCGCTGCATGGTAATAGGTTTAATTTTATCGTTTGTCTTCAAAACTTCTATGTTCTGAAGACTTTCAAAAAAATCGCCTATTCACCCCCCCTCTAGTCGATATAACGCACTTTCAATTGGTATCAGAGCAAGGTGCTCCCTTGTTCTGTGTGATTCGGTTTAACCACCTGGAGTTTTAGCTATGTCGACTGCAGGGATAATTAAAGTCTCTGCTGCGTGCCCCGTCTTCGATGGAACTGAATATCCCTACTAGAAGAATAAGATGCGCATGCATCTTGAAGCCATTGACGTCGACCTATGGTATGTCGTCGAGAACGGCGTTCCCAAGGCTGGAGAAGGTGTCACTGCTGCTGATGTCAAGAAATTCGTTCAACTAGACTCTACTGCCAAGAATATCATCTGTGGTCATCTGACCAAAGGACAGTATGGCCGTGTGAGTGCTTTGAAGACATCCAAGCTGGTCTGGGACTGGCTCTCCAAGGTCAATGAAGGCATCTCAACCCAGAGAGATCAGAGAATCAGTGTCCTTCGCAACCTCTTCAACTGCTTCAAGCGAAATGACAATGAGAATGTCCAGCACACATTTGACCGACTCACTGACATCACAAATGAGCTTCAAGCCCTCGGCGCCACTGAGATTACCAAACACGAAGTCGTCAAGACGCTGCTGAGATCACTTGATAGTTCGTTTGACATCCTGGCCCTGATGATTCAAGAACGTCCTGATTTCAAGACACTCGATCCGTCTGACATACTTGAGAGGCTCAACACACATGAGTTTCAGCTTTCAGAGAAAAGAGATATCTACGGTCCAAACTATGGGCGAACTCGTGCCTTGAAGGCAAAAGCTGTCTCCTCATCTGAAGAAGAATCTAACAGCAGTTCTGATGATCCTGAAGACATTGGAAGGGAACTTGCTATGCTTGTCAAGAAGTTCCAAAAATTCACCAAGAAGAAAGGCTTCAGAAAGTCTTCCCGATCAAGTTCAAGGAATGATGAAGCTCCTGCTCATGACTACAAGAAGAAAACATGTCACAAGTGCAAGAAACTTGGCCACTTCATCTCTGAGTGTCCACAGTGGGACAATGAGAACAAAAAGAAGAAGAAGAGCAAGGAATATGACTCTGACGACAAGAAGAAGAAGAAGAAATACTCAAAGTCTTCTTCCAAGTCTTCCTCAAAGTCTTCATCACACAAGAAGAGCTCATCTGGCAAGGCACGTGCGTTTGTTGGCAAGGAAATGGATTCAGAGGAGGAGTCTGCTTCTGAGGAGGCGGAGGTGGAGTCTGAGGAGGAATCTGACTCAGGCGTCGCAAGTCTGGCTACAGGATACGTTGCCAAGTCCATCTTCAACATTAAAGACAATGACTTCATCACCGACACCGATGCAAATGACAAGGACTACTCCGCTTCTACCTACTGCTTCATGGCACGCGGTGCCAAGGTAAACACACGCACTACTCACTATCAAACATCTAGTGACGATGACTCTGATTGTGGTTCAAAACCTAGCTACAAAACACTTGCTAAAATTGCAACTGAACAACAGAAAGCTATGGAACATATTCAAAAACTGTTAGACAGAAGCGATGATCTTTTAGGTGCTGAAATGACTCGATCTGAATCCTTAATTGAAGACATAAAAAATCTTCATGTTAAGTATCAGGAACTTGAAAGTCGTCATGAAACTCTCTCAACAACTCGTGAAAAGCTTTCCTATGATTATCTTCAAAGGAAGTAAGATCTTGAGAAATTGAGAGCGGTTCATGAAGATCTTGAAACGGAAAACGAGTCACTTCGCGCCAAACAGATCAGTCCCGCTCAGGAAGGATTTGAACCACCATGTCTTAAATTCATTGAGCGTGATAATGCTACTTCTGTTGCTGAATGTTCTACTGCTACTGCTGTTGCAATATCTTCAACCGTTGATGTGGTAACTAACCCCTCTGCTGAGGATACCACCGGTATTGCTGATGAGAATGCTAGGTTGAAGACATTGCTTGAAATAGGGATGTACAAAAGTCTTAAAGGGCATCAGACGCTATGTGATGTCCTGAAAAAGCAGATTCTGAACCGAAACCCTAGGAAAGAGGGTGTAGGGTTCGTAAGGAAAATGAATGTAGATGGCTCTTACTGGAAACCTGAGCAGTACCCCAAAACCATGTGGGTTGCTGCAAAGGAACCTTCAGCAGATCCATCCAATCTATCTGGCTTCACTTGTGCTAACCCCATTATCATTGATGAATCCTTTGATGCAAACTATATACTGTTTAAGAATCAGAATGGTGAAGTGTTTGCTAGGTACATTGGTACTAACTGCAGGAATGGACCGCCTATGAAGAAGATCTGGGTTCCGAAAAGGTGTCTGGAGAATCTTCCTGTGAATGTCATCATGACACCTCACGTGAAGAAGACAAACCTCAGACCAAAGGCTTCATATGGTCCAAAGGCTTCATACAGACAGAGGACTCACCTGAGTCGCACTAACGCAAATGTTTTGCAGGGAAACCATACTCAGGCATATGAATATGAGAGCGGTTCATCAAACCGCCATGTTCATAAGACCAAGAACTATTCTGCTTATTCTTATGAGTACTATTGTCCACCTGCAAGACTGTTTGCTAAGGCTTCAAAGCCAAAATTCTCAGATGCTGCACTTAGACTTATTGCTTCTAAGCCGCCCTTGATGTGGGTGGCTAAGAAAGCTTAACTCTCTTTTGCAGGGAAAGGTCTCCAGCAGAAAACCAAAATCGCCTGACGCTATTGCTGGGACCTTAAACATCTTGTAGGGTGCAAGATCAAATGCCCAAATGGTCTTACTATGTACTTCGTACCTGAATCGCTTGCTACTCTCCCTATTAGTCCTAACCTGGATCTAAGCTTTCATAACCCACTGGTTCGTCAAATGTTTTTGCTTCACAATGCTCTTGGTGAAGCCTATCCCCCTAACTGCACTGTAGGGTACGACACCAGCGTCTTCAGAATGGATTATTGACAGTGGGTGTACAAATCACATGACTGGCAAAAGAAGTCTTCTTATGGACTCAACCTTACGTCCATCCGACAAGAGCCACATCACATTTGCTGACACTGGTAAAAGTAAGGTATTGGGTCTAGGTAGAGTTGCAATCTCAAGGGATCAACACATGGATAAAGTCATGCTTGTTGAATCCCTTGGCTTCAACTTAATGTCTGTCTCAATGCTTTGCGATTTGAACATGATCGTAATATTTGGAAAATATCGTTGCCTTGTACTAATGGAATCTGACAAGTCTCTAGTGTTTGAAGGGTATCGAAAAGATGATTTGTACGTGGTAGATTTCTTAGCAGGGCCACAGCTTGCAGTATGTCTTCTAGCAAAGGCTTCAGAATGCTGGCTCTGGCATCGGAGGCTTGGACATGCTGGCATGAGGAACCTCCACACCCTTGCGAAGAAGAAGCATGTCATAGGCATCGAGGGCATCAAGTTCAAGAAAGACCACTTATGCGGTGCCTGTGAAGCAGGGAAGATGACGAGGGCCAAACATCCCTCGAAGACAATCATGACTACTACTCGACCCTTCGAACTGCTTCACATGGATCTTTTCGGTCCCACTCATTACTCAACTCTAACTACTACTGCTTGCCTCTATGGCTTTGTTATTGTTGATGATTATTCTAGATATTCTTGGGTGCACATAATCCTTTACAAGACTGAAGTGCAAGATGTCTTCAGACGCTTCGCCAATCGAGCTATGAACAATTTTGGCGCCAAGATAAAGCACATTAGAAGTGACAATGGCATTGAATTCAAGAACACTGGCCTTGATACATATCTTGATACCTTGGGCATCACACATGAATTCTCAGCCCCGTACACGCCACAGCAGAATGGCGTCGTCGAACGCAAGAACAGAACACTAATTGAGATGGCCAAAACGATGCTAGATGAATACAAGACCCCAAGAAAATTCTGGCCCGAAGCCATTGATATTGCATGCCATACAATCAATCGTGTTTATCTTCACAAGCTACTGAACAAGACATCTTATGAGCTCCTTACTGGCAAGAAGCCAAATGTCAGTTACTTCAAAGTATTTGGCGCAAGGTGCTGGATCAAGGACCCACATCACACCTCAAAATTTGCACCAAAAGCACATGAGGGTTTTATGCTTGGATATGGAAAGGATTCGCACTCCTACAGAGTCTTCAATCTCTTTCATTACAAAGTGGTTGAAACAGTGGATGTGCGGTTCGATGAGACCAACGGTTCACAAAGAGAGCAGCTGCCAAATGTGCTAGATGAAGTTCCATCCAGTGAATCAATCAAGCTAATGGGAACTAGAGAAATTATACCTTCTGAAGCTCATCCTGAAGAAGAACTTATCATTTCAGCACCTGATCAACATGAAGACAATGCTCAGCCTGAAGACATTCCTTCCAACAACGACAATGAACAGGAAGAGCAAAGTCTTCGCCCTGTACATCCTCGCATTGCCAATGAAGTGCAGATTGAAAGAATAATTGATAGCATCAATGCACTTGGTCCACTCACTCGTTCAAGGGCAACTCAGCTAGCAAATTTTTGTGGGCACTTCGCATTCGTCTCAATAACATAACCCAAGAAAGTTGAAGAAGCCTTCATGGAACCTGAATGGATTCAAGCTATGCAATAAGAGCTTCAACAGTTTGAGCTGAATAATGTATGGGAACTGGTTAAGCGTCCTGATCCACGGAAGCACAATATAATAGGCACCAAATGGATATACCGCAACAAGCAAGATGAGCATGGTCAAGTTGTCAGAAACAAAGCTCGTCTCGTTGCTCAAGGATATACTCAAGTGGAAGGCATTGACTTCGATGAAACATTTGCTCCTGTGGCTAGACTTGAAGCCATACGCATACTGCTGGCCTATGCAAATCATCATAACATACTTCTATATCAAATGGATGTGAAGAGTGCCTTTCTCAATGGCAAGATTGAAGAAGAAGTGTATGTTGCACAACCGCCTGGCTTTGAAGATCCAAAACATCCTGACATGGTATACAAGCTCAACAAGGCACTGTATGGCCTCAAACAAGCCCCTCGGGCCTGGTATGACACACTCAAATACTTCCTGAAGAGCAAAGGCTTCATACCTGGTTCCCTAGATCCCACTCTTTTCACGAAGACATATGATGGTGAACTGTTTGTGTGCCAAATATATGTGGATGACATTATCTTCGGCTGCACCAATCAGAAGTACAGTGAAGAGTTTGGATATATGACGCAAGAGCAATATCAGATGTCCATGACGGGGGAGCTGAAGTTCTTCCTTGGTCTTCAAATACGACAACAACGCAATGGCATCTCCATATCTCAAGAGAAGTATCTCAAAGATTGCCTGAAGAAGTTCGGTATGCAAGACTGCAAAGGCTTCACAACACCAATGCCAGCCAAACATCATCTGGGTCCTGACGACAATGGTAAAGAGTTCGATCAAAAGCATCACATAAATTCTCCCGAAGCCAGTTCCTGTTGGTCCAGCAAACGAAAACCTTTGAAGCCTTTGAACGTCTTGAAGCCTTTCAAGTTAAAGTTTATGGCTTCAGAGAAAGCAGCAAGGAAGGGTAGCAGAAAGCGTCGTGGTGAGACCTCCAGAGATCTGCTAGATGAACTCTCAGAAATGTACAAAACAGATCCTGAAGAGGATTACAGTCAGTGCAAGACCCGAATCCAATGGATTCGAAGATATTGGGCAGAACAATGGTTCAAATACAGATTTGTGACCCAGGAGTATGCTGAAAAAAACGCCATCAAGAGACCATGGGGAGACATCCTATTCAAGAATCTTCTACCCAGGTCCAGAGGTGAAGCCATTGCTCAAGGCTTCTATCCATGCATGGTCCGTGGACCACAGCCTGCTGATGCACACTCATCGTCACTGCTATGGTGTCGTGACGACAATCTGTTCAAGCGCAACTTCCAGTTTGCTCAGAACTCAGCGAAGCAGAACAAGAAGACTTTTGGGTTAGACTTCAACCCTGGTCCCTCATCTCCAAGGGCAGATGGCACACGACATGCAGAACCCAATGTCATCGGTCCTTTCGCCAACCTTGAAGGCCTCATCACCTACATCTTGGTTCAAGGGACTACAGTGAATGAGCCTGCAGCTGACACTGAGTCTGATGACGCGCCTGCAGTGCCGAAGCCAAAGCAGTTGAAGAAGCCAAAAGATTCAAAGACGGCCCCTTCACCAAAAATCTCAAGGGCGAAGCCATTGGCAACTGCACCTCCTGAAGACAGTGTGCAGTCTGAAGACTTATCACGCGTCTCCAAGCCCAGAAGGCCAAGATGCCTCTGTCTCACACTGGCAAAGAGCTAACAGCTGCTGCCATTCTGCGCAATGACGACTTTGATCTGTCAAGTGATGAAGATCTTGCAGATGACGCTCTTGAGCAACTCATCAAGAGCAAAGAAGAAGCAAAAATCTTCAATGATCTGCCTCTCTTTGATGTCACCATCATCCACAACTTCATTGACGAGTGGTTTGACACGCCAAACATCAGCTTTGAAGATCTGCAGCTACCCATTGGCCTCAGTGTCGCCTTCCAAGGGCCATTGCTTCAGAACTTGCTATTGCCCAGCGCATTGTTGAACTAAAGCAGAAGATTGACTATGAAAAGGCTCAGTTTAAGAAGCATATGGCCAAGCTCAACGTGCAAGAAGTGAAGAACTTCAAGACAATGATGCACGAGCTCAAGGAAGCCTTTGTGAAGAAGCGTGCAGAAGCTCAGGGTTCGCGTGAGCGCATGAAGACTCTGGCTGACAGATGTGTGCAAGCCTATAATGAGGCTGAGAAGCGCAAGGCATTTGGGCGTCCTGGCATCGACCCCAGGATGGCCGCAAAGAAGAAGAAGAAGCCTGCTACAGCTGAACCTGATGCACCAAGGCAAGAAGCAGTTCCGATTGTCTTCCCAACTAGACTGACTGGCTCGAAGCCAAAAAGCCGGTCAACAGCTTCAGAGCTCAAGAAGACAAGGACTGCTGAGGCTGAAGCCAGGAAGAGGAAACACTCTGAAGCCACTCCTACTACCCCCTCCAAGAAGAAGAGGAAGACTAAGAAAGCTCGGGCTGCTTCCACAGAGCCCTTGATAGTTGAACCCATTTCTATGGTCTATCCTGAAGCTGAACGACAACTGACAATTCATGAGCCTGCTTCCACAGAGGCACATGAAGCTGAAGACATTCCAGCAGCTGATCCCATCGCTGCTGAAGACATTGGTCAACATGACAATGTAGAAGATGGTGCAGTCCTTCCTCAGCATGAAAATAGCGAACTTATCAGCATTGGTCGTCCACTGACGCCAATTGCACAGGATGCTTCATGGGTGGATCACCCACAAGAGGAAGAAGACTATGAGGCCCAGCCCACTCCAACTCCACAGGCGTCGTCTGCGTTCCGCAGGCTTCGCAAAGGTCCAAGGCCTCAAGTCTCTGCTGAAGACATTCCGGCTGCATCAGCCGCAGAAGGAGTCCCACAAGATCCCACTCCCCTGTCCCACCAAGAAGCAGTTCTCCAGGAGAATGTGCTTGTGACCGACCCTCCAGCTAGTCAAGTGGAGGATGAAAATCGTGAGGCTGCCACAACCACCAATGAAGCTAATGTGGAGCCCTCCCCAGCAAAAGCTTCAGAAGACAGCGAAGCCACTGATCCCGCCACTTCTGTTCCTGAGTATGCTGCCGGTCCCCAGTTCAACTATCATGTTGAGCACAGGCCTCAAGTCCAGAAGCCAATCCCAAGACTACCAAGGTTTCCAGGTCCTGCATCAGCACCTGGCTCCTTCAACATCAATGGCTTCAGGGCAGACAACACGTTCTTCAATAGCTCCAGGAACCCCTACTCAAGGGAAAGGATATCATTTGATCGGTTCTGCAGCTATCCTCAGCGAAGCTTTTACTCTTGCATTCTTTACAACCAAGGTCGCATCTTCCCACACAAGCGCCTTGACGTTGAAGCTATAGCTGGTCTGCCCTGTCTGGAAGAAGCTTTAGATTGCTTCAAGGAAGTTGGACTGCTGCCGTTCATTACTGACAAAGAGCATTGGAATGAAGAGCTGCTGCTTCAATTCTATGCCACACTTCACATCAGAGGGTACAGCAGAGATCCGAAGACTTGGGTCCTGGAGTGGATGACTGGCAACGTTCATCACAAAGCCAATGCATTTGACATCATTGAGCTCACTGGCTTGCCCACTCCTGGCGATCTCTTCGAGCAACGCTGTCAGCTGCATGCTGAAGCTATTGAGAGCATCTTTCAGCGGCCAGAACCTGATATGAGTCAGATGCTCAGCATGATGAAGCCATTGCCCCAAGATGCTGCTTATCCCACAGAGTTCTTCGTTGAAGACCTTGAGTACCTTCCAAGAACCATCTATCACATCATCAGGCAAACTCTCTGGCCTATCAAAAGGCACTCTCCAAATGCCAAGCTTCAGGGTGCAATGAAGACTTTGGTCTTCTATATACTTCATGGCAAATGCTTCAATGCACAGGACTTCTTCATACGCCAACTTGCTGCATCAGGCATTGATCTGTTTGGTTTGAAGTTCTACGCCCCTTGGGTCATGCGGCTGATCAAGCTACACTCCGCCATCTCATATCAGCCCTCAGCCCACAACCATCGAATCTTCTTGCTTGACGTGGACATGTCTACTGAAGCCATATATTCTGAGCCTGCCAAGCAACCTCTAAGTCTTCAAAATGCAGAACATCAGAGTTTTACTCAGAACGTTAAAGGAGTTGAAGCAGTTTCTCGGGTGTATCCTTTGGCTGGCACTACACGTGCACCACACCCTGCTTCCACTGAAGCCACTGACAGTGCCACTGCTCCAAGACCCAAAAAGCGCACTCATGTTCTCAACGACCGAGAGCTTCTTGTGGCTCTACATCAGAAACATGATAGGCATCATGACTGGCTGAAGCGTCAGATGAAAAGCCTCTTGGTGGATGTTAATCGCACTCGAAATCCTTCCACCAAGAATGCTTTCGTTGCCCATGAAACCTGTCGCCGCACATGGAAAGGGCTCACGATGATGTGTTCTGAAGCTGATCTTCAAGAGGATGGCTTCACTGAGAGATTCAAGTTTGACTCCACACCTCCTCGAAGGGCTGTGCTGCTAGGAACTCCATCCCTTGAAGACTCTGAGTTCTCTTCCTCTGCTGCCACAGTGACTGCCAGAATTATTGAGGAAGAAGACGATGCTACTTCACCGCCACCTCCTTCAGCACCTCCAAGCTCTTCTGCACCGCCAAACAACACCAACAACCCTGCTACTTCACCTACTCCTCATGGGAACGAGTAGAGGCTCTATGTCTTCAAACCTTTTTGTTCATTACTGACAAAAGGGGGAGAAGCATATGAGATTGATAGTCTTCAAGCGGGTCCATATGGATGGGTGCTTTATATTTTGCTTCGTGCTTACAACTCTCGTTTTTTCTACATTTGGTTCTTATGAGTTGTAACACTTGAACTAGATGGTCGTCTGCTACTTATTTTCCACCTTGTTTTGCGAAGATAAATTCCGCATGTGCGACGATAAACTCCGCACTTAGCTCATTCTGCAGACGTCCATTTTCCATTATGCATGTCATTATCTTCATATACTTTCACATGCATAGTGGATTGTCATCATAAGTTGAAGTGGATCTCCACAAGTACAACCTGCCATGTGCATTTGCATTCCAAAAGCAAATTAACTCATATGCACATCTTCAGGGGGAGCCCTTGCAACTTATGAAGACAATTCCTTATCCTTTACAATTTCACAGATTATATTCCCCGTTGAAAACTTCAACTAGTTTGTCATCAATCACCAAAAAGGGGGAGATTGTAAGTGCATCTAGTGCCACCCATAGTTGGTTTTGGAGTATTGACGACAAACCTAGTTGAGGGACTAATGTGTTTGTGAGAATTGCAGGATAACACAGGTAGAAGTCCCTCATTGATTCGGTTTTACTACCAGAGATGACCCCTAAAAATGTATGAAGACATTGAAGTCAAAGGTGGTATATGAAGATATTCACATTGAAGACTATGACAAGAGAAGACACTATATGAAGCCTATGGAGCTCGAAGACTTAGATCTTTCGTAGTTCTTTTTCTTTTGTGTTGAGTCATAGGAACCACCGTACTGTTAAGTGGGGTCCAAGAGAACCAGTCAGAATGACTGAAGTGATGCCTAAACCAAAAACCTATGTCTTCGAGTGAAGACTATGAGAGCGAATCCTGTCCAGAGTCGGACAAGTCAGCTTTGCTTGTAGCCCAAGTAAAGTTGCCGTGTGAGTTTGAAATCTGACCGTTGGAACACGTGTCAGTTCCTTAGTGACCCAGGGTCATTTCGGACAAATCAGGTCGGGTTGCCAAGTGGCTATAAATAGCCCACCCCCTACAACCATAAACGGTTGGCTGCTCAGATTGAAAGTACGGCTTTTGTCGTTTGAGAGCAACCCACCTCGAAGCCTTTGAGAGAGAATTTCTTGCGAGGATAAAGCCCTAACCACCAGAGCCAGAGAGAATTGGGCATCACTTAAGTCTTCTTGTCTGTGTGATCTGAAGACTTATTACACTTGAGGACTGTGCATCCTCCAGCCGGTTAGGCGTCGCGTTCTGAGCATCCAAGAGACATTGTGGATTGCCGGTGAACGAAGTCTGTGAAGGTTTGGGAGTCTACCTTGAAGACTTACCAGAGTGATTGGGCGAGGTCTATGTGACCTTAGCTCAAGGAGAATACGGTGAGGACTGGGTGTCCTGAGCTGCGTGTTCAGGACTGGGTGTCCGGGACTGTGTGTCCTAAGGTTTAAATACCTAGCCGCTCCAACCAGACGTACAGTTGTCACAGCAACTGGAACTGGTCCAACAAATCATTGTCTTCAACGAGTCACTGGTTTCATCTTCACTTCCCTTTACTTACTGTTACTCCTTGTGAAGTCATTGTATGTTTGCACTATCATTTGTCTTCACTGAGTGACTGCGTGTTCTGTTTGGCTTCACAATATCTTCCTACCTGATCCTTACTACCTAGCTGCTATTAGTCTTTGTGCTTTCACTTCATTGAATACTTGACTATGGTTTGCCTAGTGTAGTCTACCTTCCGCTGCATGGTAATAGGTTTAATTTTATCGTTTGTCTTCAAAACTTCTATGTTCTGAAGACTTTCATAAAAATCGCCTATTCACCCCCCCCGTCTAGTCGATATAACGCACTTTCAGTCACTGGCATAGTCTGAGTCGGAATAGCCAACAAGATCAAAAGAAGACCTCTTAGAATACCAAATGCCAAAATTTGGTGTATGAATTAGGTATCTCACTATCCTTTTCACAGCCTTAAGATGACATTGTTTGGGGGCCGCTTGATATCGTGCACACATGCACACACTTAGCATAATATGGGGATAGGAGGCACGTAGATATAACAATGAACCAATCATAGAGCGATAAACCTTTTGGTCAATCGGTTTGCCATCCTTGGTCAAGTCAAAATGTCCACTAGTAGGCATGGGAGTTTTCATACCTTTGCTTTCTTGCATCTTGAACTTTTTGAATAAGTCCTTGGTGTACTTTGTCTGAGAGACAAAGGTGCCTTCCTTAGTTTGCTTGATTTGCAAACGAAGAAAGAACTTGAGTTCACTCATCATAGTCATCTCAAACTTCTTCGACATTAGCTTTCTAAACTTTTCACTAAAATGGGGGTTAGTTGAACCGAATATGGTATCATCAACATAAATTTGGCACACAAATAATTCACCATTAACCCTTTTAGTAAAAAGAGTAGAATCAATCTTTCCAATCTCAAAGCCTTTTTCAATAAGGAACTTGGTCAAGCATTTATACCATGCTCTAGGAGCTTGTTTAAGACCATAGAGAGCTTTGTGGAGTTTATAAACATGATCGGGCTTCTTAGGATTAACAAAGCTGGGAGGTTGTTTAACATAAACTTCCTCCTCAATTTCTCCATTTAGAAAAGCACTTTTAATGTCCATTTGGTACAAGGTGATATCATGGTGATTAGCATAGGCAAGTAATATGCGGATGGACTCAAGTCTAGCAATGGGGCATTAAGTCTCACTATAGTCCATACCTTCGACTTGAGTGTAGCCTTGGGTGACGAGACGTGCTTTGTTGTGAACGACTTGTCCATCTTCGTCTTGCTTGTTGCGAAACACCCATTTGGTACCGATGATGTTGTGGTTGTTGTCGGGCTTCTCGACCAATGTCCACACTTGGTTCCTTTCAAAGTTGTGTAGTTCTTCGTGCTTGGCATTTATCCAATCCGGATCTTCCAATGCTTCTTCAACCTTCATAGGTTCAATGCTAGAGATGAATGAATAATGTTCACAAAAATTAGCCAAACGAGTTTTAGAGTGAGTGATTCTCCTGGTTTGAATATCTTTGAAGATTTGTTCAACGGGATGGTCTCGTGAAACCCTTGCTCGAACTCATGGGAGATTTTGTTTGGGTCGGGGTGGAGCATCTTCTTCATCATCTCGTTCTTCTTGTTGGCCTTCTTCGTTGTTGACGTTGTCATTCTCTTGTCGAGGTGGAGAAAGAGGTTGATGAGGTTCATCTTGGTGTACTTCCTCATTTTCTTCATCTTGGTGTGTCCCACTTGTGGATGCTTCCATGTAAACTCTTGGTTCACCTTGTCATGAGGTAGAAGCTTCCACTTGGATGGACGAGGTACTCTCCTTCACCTCCGTTGGATGAATCTTGCCAATAGTCAAGTATTGGATTGCTTTCGAAGGGTCTTTGTCTCCTACATCAATTGGCAATTGCTCTATTTGCGAGCCATTAGATTCATCAAACTTCACATCACCGTCTCTTCAACCTTTCGGGTGAAATTGTTGTAGACACGGTAAGTGTGAGATTTTGAGCCATAACCAAGTAGGAAACCCTCATGAGATTTAGGAGCAAATTTAAAATGACTATGCTTATCAAGAATGTAGCACTTTGAGACGAATACTCGAAAGTATCCAACTTGAGGTTTGTTACCGGTGAGAAGCTCATATGTTGTTTTGCCGAGTAGCTTGTGAAGATACAAGCGATTTGTTGCATAACAAGCTGTCTCAACCGCTTTCGCCCAAAAGTGTTTTGGCGTCTTGTACTCGTCAAGCATCGTTCTCGCCATATCAATAAGAGTCCGGTTCTTTCTCTCAACAACTCCATTTTGTTGAGGTGTGTACATAGCCGAGAACTCGTGTGAAATCCCTTCTTCATCAAGAAAGGTATCCACATTTGCGTTCTTGAACTCCTTTCCATTATCGCTTCGAACCTTCTTGATCTTCACTTCAAATTGATTTTGGGCCTTCCTAGTGAAGTTCTTGAAGATCTTTTGGACCTGCGATTTATCATCAAGAAAGAACACCCACGTAAATCTTGAAAAATCATCAACTATAACTAGACCAAATGAGTTTCCACCGAGAATTTCGTAGGCATTGGGACCAAAGGGATCTATATGAAGTAGCTCGAGCAGTCTTCTCGTGGTCATAATGTTCTTCACGGGGTGACTTCCTCCAACTTGTTTTCCTGCTTGACAAGCACTGCACAATATATCCTTGTCAAATATAACATCTTCCACTCCAAGGATATGATCACCTTTAATAAGCTTATCAAGATTTTGCATGCCCACGTGACCTAACCTTCTATGCCACAACCATCCTTTAAAAGATTTAGCAATTAAGCAAGTTCTAGGTTGAGCCTTTTTTAGTGAAATCTACAATGTAAAGATCACCTTTACGTAAACCGATAAAGACCATTTTATGATTATATATACGAAACACTTGGCAATCTAATTCAGTAAATAGGACATTGAAACCAAAGTCGACAAGTCTAGATACGGAAAGCAAATTATAGCCAAGGGATTCAACGAGCATAAAATTTTGTATGGAGCTATCATGTGAGATGGCTACCTTACCAAGGCCAACCACCTTACCCTTTGAGTTGTCACCAAAAGTGACATACTTTCGAGGGCCGTCGTTTTCAGCGAGCTCATGAAACATATCCTTATCTCCGGTCATGTGATCGGTACGTCCACTATCAAGAACCCATTACTTTCCTCCAGCCATGTAGCCGTGAAGATTTGCCATAAGACCAAAGTGTCTCATAGACTCGTCGAGATCAAAGTCACTATCATCATCCTCATCATAGTATCCATGTTCAACATCGTCTTGTGATGGATCAATTCCTAGAGAGGATAATTCATTAGATAGATGGTCATCACAATAATCATCATTATGAATTCTAATGGCTTCGGATATGATATTGCTAATGATTCCAACATCTCCTTTGGCACGCATGAGATTGGTAAGCTCAAATAGGCAATCACCAAACTTAGAATCATTGGAATTCATCTTACTCAAGGCAATAGACTTATGAAGAATTTCATCTAAGTTTCGCAAGGAATAGTTTGGAAATCATTCCTCAAGAAATCTCCATATGGTGTAAGCACAATCAAGAGTAGGCAAGCTGGCAATCAAGTTTCTAGGTAATCCTCTAGTGATTAAATTGACAGTTCTAAGATTATGGATCATGTCAATAGACTCATCAAGGGTAGGATGCATGGGGTCAACAAGGCGCACACAAGGAGTAGTAATGTACTTGTTCAAGTGATATTCATTGAAAATCTCAAGCATCTCAATTTTCCACTCATGAAAGAACTCTCCATCAAGTATAGGCACTCTACGTCTAAGACTCCCCAACATAGACTCATCCATCTTCCTCGAAAGGTGTTTAAACCAAAGCAATGAAGACCAATGCTCTGATACCAATTGAAAGGATCGAGAAGAGGTATATAGAGGGGGGGGGGGTTGATTAGACCCTCAACAAAGAAAAGTAGCAATTTTTAGTTTCTTCAAGTTAAGGTGGAGTTTTAGCACAAGTTTAAACATTCACAATACATTCAAGCAAGCATGGAAAGAGTATATGAGCAGCGAAAAGTAAAAGCATGCAAGTTGCAAGAATGTAAAGGGATGGGATTGGAGTATGCAAACGCAATTGGAGACTCGGAGATTTTTGGCGTGGTTCCGATAGGTGGAGCTATTGTACGTCCACATTGATGGAGACTTCAACCCACGAAGGGTAACGGTTGCGCGACTCTACAGAGGGATCCACCCACGAACGGTCCATGAAGAAGCAACCTTGGCTATCCCACCATGGCCATCGCCCACGAAGGACTTGCCTCACTAGGGTAGATCTTCACGAAGTAGGCGATCTCCTTGCCCGTACAAACTCCTTGGTTCAACTCCACAATCTTGTCGGAGGCTCCCAAGTGACACCTGACCAATCTAGGAGACACCACTCTCCAAAAGGTAATAGACGGTGTGTTGATGATGAACTCCTTGCTCTAGTGCTTCAAATGATAGTATCCCCAACACTCAACTCTCTCTCACGGATTTGGATTTGGTGGAAAGATGATTTGAGTGGAAAGCAACTTGGGGAAGGCTAAAGATCAAGATTCATATGATTGGAATGGAATATCTTGGTCTCAACACATGAGTAGGTGGTTCTCTCTCAGAAAATGAATGCTGGAAGTGTAGGCACGTTCTGATGGCTCTCCTTTCTAATGAAGGAAGGGTGGAGGGGTATATATAGCCTCCACACAAAATCTAACCGTTACACACAAATCACCAAACTCGGTGGGACCGAATCATGAAACTCGGTCAAAACGATTCAGTTCATAATGTGACCGTTAAGCAGTTTGGTGGGACCGATATGATCAACCCAGTGGGACCGATGTGCTACGGTTAGGGTAAAACCTCAGCTCGGTTTAACCAATTACACAAACTCGGTGGGACCGATTTTGGTAATAAGCAAAATAGAGAGTTGGTCGGGCAAACTCGGTGGGACTGATTGCATATCTCGGTGAGACCGAAATAATTGCAACAGGCAACAGAGAGTTCGCAAGACCATCTCGGCGAGACTGAGATCCCATCGATGAGACCGAACTGATTAGGGTTTCTGGCAGTGGCTATGTCAAATGAACTCGGTGGTGCCAGATAGATCAAATCAGTGGGGCCGAGTTTGACTTTTGGTTTGGGACATATGTGGATATGAGAAAGTGGTTGAGGGCTTTGGAGCATATCACTAAGAACTTTGAGCAAGCAAGCCATTAAGCAACACCTCATCCCGTTTTAATAGTATTGGCATTCCTATGGACTCAATGTGATGTTGGATCACTAAAATGAAAATGCAGAGTCTTGAGCTTTTGAGCTTTTGCCGATCCTTTGTTCTGAGCATCTTGCAGGGGTTCCCCATCCTCTTGTTCACGCCACTCCATTTGTTGAACTTATCTGAAATATACTAGATAAAACATTAGTCCAACAAGAGATATGCTGACATTAATTACCAAAACCACCCAGGGAGCACTTGTGCTTTCATCTCTCATTTCCCACTTTCCCCCTCTCCATTGGAAGGAAAGGGGGGGAGGGCAAATCCTACTAGGAGTGGATTCCTAGTAGGACTCCCCCATGGCGTGCCGCCCTTGGCCGGCCACCTCCTCCTCCCATCCTTTATATACGGGGGTGGGGGAACCCTAAAGGCACACCAAGAATTCTCCTAGACGTGTGTGGTTCCCCCTCCACAGTTTACTCCTCCGGTCATAGCGTCGTAGTTCTTAGGCGAAGCCCTGCACAGATCACATCACCATCACCGTCACCATGCCGTCGTGCTGACGGAACTCTCCCTCGACCCTCTACTGGATCAAGAGTTTGAGGGATGTCATCGAGCTGAATGTGTGCTGAACACGGAGGTGCTGTACATTCGGTACTTGGATCGGTTGGATCGTGAAGACGCTCGACTGCATCAACCACGCTAACCTAATGCTTCCGCTTTTGGTCTACGAGGGTACGTGGACACACCCTCCCCATCTCGTTGCTATGCATCTCCTAGATAGATCTTGTGTGATCATAGGATTTTTTTTGAAATTACATGCTACGTTCCCCAACACATAGACTCGTCAGATCTTTCATCATTGAATGATCTTCTAGATCAGATTCGAGCCATGGGAATCTCTAACGGCCAGCCCTTGGTCTATGAATCATATCGGGCTCAGGCCCGACAACAGGGAAATATACATCCCGCCTATCACACACCTTGTCACCACCATTGAGGAATCAGCTGAAGGCTCATAGCCGCCGAAACTAAAAATGAGCTACGTCCCGGTTGGCGACAACCTCGCTCAGGCTCCAAGCCCAGAATCTAGCTTTCGCCGAAGAGAGCCCGGAACCAGGCCTTTGTTCAAAGCGCGGCCTCGATTCTACACTGCATCATGTGGTCAATTCGGAAGCCGCATTCGGCACACCGGATAACTCACGGACACTCAACACCGTCACTCAAATTCCGGACGTACCACTACCCGAAATACCGAGTTTTGTCCCACCCAACCCCCATGTCGAATACTCCCCAAGTAATTGAAGGAAATATGCCCTAGAGGCAATAATAAAGTTATTATTTATTTTCTTATATCATGATAAATGTTTATTATTCATGCTAGAATTGTATTAACCGGAAAGATAATACATGTGTGAATACATAGACAAACAGTATGTCACTAGTATGCCTCTACTTGACTAGCTCGTTGAATCAAAGATGGTTAAGTTTCCTAGCCATAGACATGAGTTGTCATTTGATTAACGGGATCACATCATTAGAGAATGATGTGATTGACTTGACCCATTCCGTTAGCATAGCACTTGATCATTTAGTTTCTTGATATTGCTTTCTTCATGACTTATACATGTTCCTATGACTATGAGATTATGCAACTCCCGTTTACCGGAGGAATACTTTGTGTGCTACCAAACATCACAACATAACTGGGTGATTATAAAGGTGCTCTACAGGTGTCTCTGAAGGTACTTGTTGGGTTGGCATATTTCGAGATTAGGATTTGTCACTCCGATTGTCGAAGAGGTATCTCTGGGCCCACTCGGTAATGCACATCACTATAAGCCTTCCAAGCATTGCAACTAATGAGTTAGTTGTGGGATGATGTGTTACGGAACGAGTAAAGAGACTTGCCGATAACGAGATTGAACTAGGTATTGAGATACCGACGATCGAATCTCGGGCAAGTAACATACCGATGACAAAGGGAACAACGTATGTTGTTATGCAGTTTGACCGATAAAGATCTTCGTAGAATATGTAGGAGCCAATATGAGCATCCAGGTTCCGCTATTGGTTATTGACTGGAGACGTGTCTCGGTCATGTCTACATAGTTCTCGAACCCGTAGGGTCCGCACGCTTAAAGTTCGATGACGGTTATATTATGAGTTTATGTGTTTTGATGTACCGAAGGAGTTCGGAGTCCCGGATGAGATCGGGGACATGAAGAGGAGTCTCGAAATGGTCGAGACGTAAAGATCGATATATTTGACGACTATATTCGGACATCGGAAAGTTTCTGAGTGATTCGGGTATTTTCGGGAGTACCGGGGAGTTATGGGAATTCGTATTGGGCCTTAATGGGCCATATGGGAAAGGAGAGAAAGGCCTCAAAGGGTGGCCGCACCCCTCCCCGTGGGCTGGTCCGAATTGGACTAGGGAGGGGGGCGCCCCCTTCCTTCCTTCTCCTTTTCCCTTCCCTTTCCTTCCCTCCTACTCCTACTACTTGGAAGGGCTCCTAATTCTACTAGGAAAGGGGGAATCCTACTCCCGGTGGGAGTAGGACTCCCCTAGGGCGCGCCATAGAGAGGGCCGGCCCTCCCCCTCCTCCACTCCTTTATATTCGGGGGCAGGGGGCACCCCAAAGACACAACAATTGATCTCTTAGCCGTGTGCGGTGCCCCCCTCCACCATAATCCACCTCGGTCATATCGTAGTGGTGCTTAGGCGAAGCCCTGCGTCGGTAGAACATCATCATTGTCACCACACCGTCGTGCTGACGAAACTCTCCCTCAACACTCGGCTGGATCGGAGTTCGAGGGACGTCATCGAGTTGAACGTGTGCAGAACTCGGAGGTGCCGTGCGTTCGGTACTTGATCGGTCAAATCGTGAAGACGTACGACTACATCAACCGCGTTGTGCTAACGCTTCCGCTTTTGGTCTACGAGGGTACGTAGACAACACTCTCCCCTCTCGTTGCTATGCATCACCATGATCTTCCGTGTGCGTAGGAAATTTTTGAAATTACTATGTTCCCCAACAGTAATTCAGGAAACCCTGACGTATGGGATTTGATTTCTGTCAAACAACAGCCCGGAGAAATAGTCCACCATTATTGGGTAAGATTCCTCCTGGTCAAAAATAAAATGACAAAATACTGTGATCAAGAAATAATAGAGACCTTTTGGTTCAATTGCCGGGACGAAGGAATTTTGAATGCCCTTGCACATCACCGTGTGCAAAGCTACACCAAATTATCGGACCTGGTACGCAAATATTGCGCCATGGAAAGCGCCTGGAAAGCACAACAAACGCGCATGGATGCAACCCACGCCGAGCAACCTAGAAAAGCTCCGGCAAAACAACCATACCTACGGCGGTCGCCCGAACATGAGCCCGCTGGGGAGAAGAATAGATCCCTCGTGAGACACAGGTCAGTCCTCGATGAGCTACTGGACAAACCATGTCCTATACACTCGGCCTTGCGAAACACAAACCCAACCCGCAGGCTTAGAGCTTGCTGGGTGGTCAGACAATTGACTAAGAGTGGTGAAGCAATCCTTGGACTCACCCCCAGTAGATGATCAACAACACCCCCATATGGCGACAATGACGTTATGGCGATCTACAAAACATTCCCCTCAATAAATCAAAGGAAAAGAGCACTTCGAGAGCTCGTCCAAGCCCACTAGGTTACAACTGCTAACTCATGGACGGACACACATATCACATTCGATGAAGAATACGAACCAAGGGCCCGCCCTATTCGAACACCCGTGATATTTCTCCAATGTATCTACAATATATGAAGTATTCATGCCATATTTACAACAATTCTATATGATTTTGGTATGATTTGATTATAACTAGCCTGGATCGATGCTGTTTTCAGCAGAACTACCATGGTGTCGTTTTTTTGTGCAAAAAATAAAAGTTCTCAGAATGAGTTGAAAATTTACGGAGAATATTTTTGGAAAATGTAGAAAATACTGGAACGAAAAGATAGTGGAGAGGAGTCCCGAGGCAACTACAAGGGTGGGGGCGCGCCCTCTGCCTTGTCGTCACCTGGTGGGCCCCCTTGACTTGTCCTCGACGCCAACACGTCCTATAAATTCCAAAACCTCTGGAAATAAACCTAGATAGGGAGTTCCGCCGCCGCAAGCCTCTATAGCCACGAAAAAACAATCAGGAGCCCGTTCCGGCACCCTGCCGGAGGGGGAAACCATCATCGGTGGCCATCTTCATCATCCTGGCGGTCTCCATGATGAGGAGGGAGTAGTTCACCCTAGGGTATGTACTAGTAGCTATGTGTTTGATCTCTGTCTCTATCGCATTGTTGATTTGGCACGATCTTGATGTACTGAAAGCTTTGTTACTATAGTTGAATCATATGGTGTTTCTCCCCCTCTATCTTCTTGTGATGAATTGAGTTTTACCTTTGAGGTTTCACTATTATCAGATTGAATACTATTCTGGATTTGAGAACACTTGATGTATGCCTTGCGTGGGATACCCGTGGTGATAGTGGGGTGTTCTATTGATTCACTTGATGTATGTTTTGGCACTCAACTCGCGGATTCCCGATGTGACATTGGGGTAATCTATGCATAGGGGTTGATGCATGTTTTCATCCTTGTTTCTCCGGTAGGAATCTTGGGGCACTCTTTGAGGTTCTTTATGTTGGATTGAATATTATGAATCTGAAGTTGTTTGATGCATATCTGATACGTCTCCAACGTATCTATAATTTTTGATTGTTCCATGCTATTATATTATCCGTTTTGGATGTTAATGGGCCTTATTTTACACTTTTATATCATTTTTGGGACTAACATATTAACCGGAGGCCCAGCCCAAATTGCTGTTTTTTGCCTATTTTAGTGTTTCGCAGAAAAGGAATATCAAATGAAGTCCAACGGAATGAAACCTTCGGGAACGTGTTTTTCTCAACAAACGTGATCTAGGAGACTTCGAGTGGGCGTCAAGAAACAATCGAGGAGGCCACGAGGCAGGGGGCGCGCCTACCCCCCTAGGCGCGCCCTCCACCCTCATGGGCCCCTCGTTGCTCCACCGACCTACTTACTCCTCCTATACAAGTCCACGTACCTTGCAAACATCCAGGAGCACCACGAAAACCTAATTCCATCGCCGCAACCTTCTATACCCGAGAGATCCCATCTTGGGGCCTTTTTCGGAGCTCCGTCGAAGGGGGCATTGATCACGGAGGGCCTCTACATCAACTCCATGGCCTCTCTGGTGATGTGTGAGTAGTTTACTTCAGACCTTCGGGTCCATAGCTAGTAGCTAGATGGCTTCTTCTCTCTCTTTGGATCTCAATACAAAGTTCTCCTTGATTCTCTTGGAGATCTATTCGATGTAATCTTCTTTTGCGGTGTGTTTGTCGAGATCCGATGAATTGTGGGTTTATGATCCAGATTATCTATGAACAATATTTGATTCTTTTCTGAAATCTTTTATGTATGATTGGTTTATCTTTGCAAGTCTTCGAATTATCAGTTTGGTTTGGCCTACTAGATTGATCTTTCTTGCAATGGGAGAAGTGCTTAGCTTTGGGTTCAATCTTGAGGTGCTCGATCCCAGTGACAGTAGGGGAAACGACACGTATTGTATTGTTTCCATCAAGGATAAAAATATGGGGTTTATATCATATTGCATGAGTTTATCCCTTTACATCATATAATCTTGCTTAAGGCGTTACTCTGTTCTTATGAACTTAATACTCTAGATGCATGCTGGATAGCGGTCGATGTGGAGTAATAGTAGTAGATGCAGAATCGTTTCGGTCTACTTGTCGCAGACGTGATGCCTATATACATGATCATGCCTAAATATTCTCATAATTATTCGCTTTTCTATCAATTGCTCGACAGTAATTTATTCACACACTGTAATACTTATGCTATCTTGAGAGAAGCCACTGGTGAAACCTATGGCCCCCGGGTCTATTTTCCATCATACAAGTTTCCAATCTATTTTATTTTGCAATCTTTACTTTCAATCTATATCATAAAAATACCAAAAATATTTATCTTATTATTATCATCTCTATCAGATCTCACTCTTGCAAGTGACCGTGAAGGGATTGACAACCCCTTTATCGCGTTGGTTGCGAGGTTCTTATTTGTTTGTGTAGGTACGAGGTGACTCGTGCGTGGTCTCCTACTGGATTGATACCTTGGTTCTCAAAAACTGAGGGAAATACTTACGCTGCTTTAATACATCACCCATTCCTCTTCAAGGGAAAACCAACGCAGTGCTCAAGAGGTAGCAATATCATATAATTGATCCATGGATACTTGTGGTGACATTGGAGTATCTAGGTGACATTAGAGTTTATTGATGTGTGTCATATGGTGTTATTTTACTATGAACTCTAGAGTTGTTTGTGATACTTATAAGAATATCTCAATGGATTGATCGAAAAGAATAACTTTGAGGTTGTTTCGTACCCTACAAGCAATTTCATCTTATGTCTCCACGATAGGAACTTTGGAGTGACTCTTTTTTGCACGTTGATGGATTGTTATATGATCTAATTTATGTTATCATTGTTGAGAGAACTTGCACTAGTGAAAGGATGAACCCTAGGCCTTGTTTCCAAGCATTGCAATACCATTTTTCTCACTTTTGTTACTAGTTACCTTGCTGTTTTTATATTTTCAGATTACAAAAACCTTTATCTACCATCCATATTACACCTTAGTGCACCTATACAATTTACCATTGTATTGGGTGTGTTAGGGACACAAGATACTCTTTGTTATTTGGTTGCAGGGTTGTTTGAGATAGACCATCTTCACCCTACGCCTCCCACGGATTGATTAACCTTAGGTCATCCACTTGAGGGACATTTGCTACCGTCCTATAGAACTCCGCGCTTGGAGGCCCAACACGAGTCTACATGAAGAAGTTTGCATAGTAGACATCAAGCTCTTTTCTGGCGCCGTTACCGGGGAGGTTAGTGCTTGAAGGTATATCTTTAGATCTTTAATTGAATCTTTTAGTTTCTTGTTTTATCACTAGTTTAGTCTATAAAAGAAAACTACAAAAAAATGGAATTGAGGTTGCCTCATATGCTTCAGCCTTTTAATGTCTTTCATGAAAATGATGGAAAGGATAATTGTGTTCTAGTGTTAGAGGAATAAGTCAATAAAATGTTTGGCACTAAATTATTTGGACATTTACATCTATGCCCCTAATTTGCGCCCACTCTCAGATTTACCCCTGATTTCAAAGCCTACTCAAATTTTCCCCTCCGCCGTTAGGTGCACTTACAGAAATACCCTTTTGTGTCGTTACCGTCCGGTCAAAGCCGGTCAAAGGGCTTTGACCGTCCTGAAAAAAATAGCAAAAAAAATCTAAAAAATCTGAAAATTTGTGGGATCAAAGATACTCAGATTCACAAGGTGCGTGAAAAGTTTCGTGCTGTTTGTACATTCCAGGAGCTCGTGTTAGAGGAAAAACAATAAATATGTAAGCCTGTGAACAGTAAATTCAAAAAAATAGCAAGAAAATTAAAAAACATATGAAATTTTTTGGCATCAAAGAGGCGCGAGTCTGCAAGCTGGGTGCAAATTTTTGTTGTGTTTGGACATTGGAGGGGCTTGTGGAGAAAAAAACAAAATTTGGCTCTGGAAAAAACTTGGGAAAAATGACTATTTTGTTTTTTCTTGCTATAGCTCCTCGCATGTCATTTGATCACAAAAACATGCAAGAACCTTGTGCACCCAAGCCACTTTGATGCCAAAAAATTTCATATTTTTTAAAATTTTCTTGCTATTTTATTTTAAATTTATTGTTCACAAGGGTGCAGATTAACTATTTTTCCTCACCATGAGCTCCTGGAATGTCCAAATAGCATGAAAATTTGCACACACCTTGGGCACATGAGTATCTTCGATCTCACAAAATTTTAGATTTTTAAGATTTTTTTTGCTATTTTTTTCAGGACGGTCAAAGCTGTTTGACCGGACAATAACGACGCAGAAGGGCATTTCTATAAGGGCACCTAACGGCGGAGGGGCAAATTTGAGCAGGCTTTCGAATTAGGAGTATATCTAATTAGGTGGTTCGAGTTAGGGACAGAAATGCAAATGGCCCTAAATTATTTGAATGATGAGCATGATTGCAATGTTGTTAGTATGAATTCTTTGAATATCCATGATGCTAATGATATGCAAAGCTACAAGCTTGGGGATGCTATATTTGATGAAGATGATTTTTTTAGTCCCCGAAGTTTTGATGTGCAAATTTATTATGATGATAGCATGCCTCCTATTTACGATGATTGCAATATTTACGAAAGTGAGTTTGGAAGAGTGTCAACTTTATATAATAATGATCCCACTATTTTGGAGGGTGTTGAATCTTATAATATTTATGAATGTGGATTTGGAGAGGTCATGACTTTATTTAGTGATGAATCCACTATTTTGGAAGAGGTTTCAATTGATTATGAGAACAAAGTTGCTATCTATGATGATTATTGTGATGACATGTATGCTATAGAGAATAATGATAACCATGAAACTTGTCATCATGATTTTAATTTTCAATTGAATTATGCCTCACATGATAGTTATTTTTTGTATTTGCTCCCGCTATTATGAATGAGAAGAATTTTGCTTATGCAGAGAGTAGTAACATTTCTATGCTTGTGCATCATGAAAATAATGCTTTATGTGATAGTTATATTGTTGAATTCATTCATGATGCTACTGAAATTATTGTGAGGGAGGAATATATGCTTGTAGGAGTAGCAATAATATCAAGTTTCCTCTCTATGTGTTGAAAATCTTGAAGCTATGCTTGTTTTGCCTTCCTATGCTAGTTGATTCTTGTTCCCATAAATTGTTTGCTCGCAAAATCCCTATGCATAGGATGTGGGTTAGACTTAAATGTGCTAGTAATATGCTTAATGATGCTCCCATTATGTTTCAATTCTTATCTTCTATGTGAGCATCATTGTCATCATCATGCCTAGCTAGAAAGGCATTAAAGAAAAGCGCTTGTTGGGAGACAACCCAATATTTACCCCTACTGTTTTTGTGTGTTCACATGATTATGCTACTGTATTAATAATGTTTTATAGCTTTTGTTTCAATAAAGTGCCAAGTAAGACCTTTGGGATGGTCTACGGTGATAGTTGATTTGATCTTGCTGCAAAATAGAAACTTTTGCGCCCAGTAACATAATTTTCATTTCTTACAGAAGCATGATAAAATCATGAATCTTTTTGCACAAGATTGATATACAAATTTTCCAGATTGTCCTAATTTTTCAGAATTTTGGAGTATCAGAAGTATGGTTGTTGTTCAGATCATTACAAATTGTTCTGTTTTTGACAGATTCTGTTTTCAATGCATAGTTTGCATGTTTTAGTGTCTCCATAGCTTATATTAAGTGATATAAATTGTGGAAATGATAAGTTGCAGTAGGCATTGTGTGAGAACAATTCTGAATCTTATCTTTGACATTACCCAAGTGAATGATTTGCTTTATTATACAAACGCATCTCACGAAGTTCTGTTAAGTTTTATGTGATTGATGTTTTCAAGTTTTGGGTGAGATATCGATATGAGGAGAATAAGGAGTGGTGTCAGTGTCAAAACCGGCGGATCTCGGGTAGGGGGTCCCGAACTGTGCGTCTAAGGCGGATGGTAATAGGAGGTAGGGGACACGATGTTTTACCCAGGTTCAGGCCCTCTTGATGGAGGTAAAACCCTACGTCCTGCTTGATTTATTCTTGATGATATGAGTATTACAAGAGTTGATCTACCACGAGATCGGAGAGGCTAAACCCTAGAAGCTAGCCTATGGTATGATTGTATGTTGTCCTACGGACTAAAACCCTCCGGTTTATATAGACACCGAAGGGGGCTAGGGTTACACATTGTCCTACGGACTAAAACCCTCCGGTTTATATAGACACCGAAGGGGGCTAGGGTTACACAAGGTCGGTTACAAAGGAGGAGATATACATATCCGTATTGCCTAGCTTACCTTCCACGCCAAGCAGAGTCCCATCCGGGCACGAGACGAAGTCTTCAATCTTATATCTTCATAGTCCAATAGTCCGGCCAAAGGATATAGTCCGACTGTCCGAAGACCCCCTAATCCAGGACTCCCTCAGTAGCCCCTGAACCAGGCTTCAATAATGATGAGTCCGGCGCGCAGTATTGTCTTCGGCATTGCAAGGCGGGTTCCTCCTCCGAATACACCACAGAAGAATTTAAATACAAGGATAGTGTCCGACCCTGCAAAATAAGTTCCACATACCATCGTAAAGAGAATAATATTTCCAAAAATCTAATCTGCTGACTTGCTTTGGCAACATGACATTATGCCATGGCCCGGTGATTATTCGAACCGTTCCCTTTAACTAGCCCCGCACATATCGCGAGGCAGTTTCTTGACACGTCTTGTCAAAGAAGAGATTGTGTTCCCCTTATTACAGGATTCTCATCAATACGGGCGCGGGTAACCCAACTGCGCCATCGATTATGGCGCTTGGGGGATAAGCGAGTTTTACCAGGCTAGTGGGGGCGCATAGTTTTGGCCGCCCTTATAAAGGGACATGGTTTAACCTTTTTCTACCCACGCCTTCTTCCTCCTTGCTCATCCATTCTTTCACACTCGAGCTCCAATGCCCAAGTCCACATCCTTCCCCTCAACCTTCTCCAATCATGTCCGGAGCGGGAGGCAAATGGATGGCTTCCTCCGTTACGGAGGGACACATCAAGAAGCTGCGTGGAGCCGGATACTTAGCCGCGAATATCGGGCATCGGCTGCCCGCTGCGGGGCAGATCGTTCCTACCCCTGAACCTCACGAGAGGGTAATTTTCCTCCACCACTTCCTCCGCGGACTGGGGTTTCCCCTCCATCTATTCGCCCGTGGTGTCATGTTCTACTATGGGCTGGACTTCCACGATCTGGCCCCGAACTTCATCCTCAACATTTCGGCGTTCATAGTCGTGTGTGAGGCTTTCGTCCGCATCCGGCCCCACTTTGGCCTGTGGTTAAAGACCTTCAATATCAAGCCGAAGGTGGTGGGAGGCCAACAAGCAGAATTCAGCGGAGCCATGGTGGGTAAGATGCCCAATGCTATATGGCTCGAAGGCTCCTTCGTGGAGACCATAAAGGGGTGGCAATCAGCGTGGTTCTACATCACCGAGCCGCGCGACACCAACTGGGTGGCTGCCCCCGTGTTTCGATCCGGAATCCCCACGCGGCTCACCTCCTGGAAAGAAAAGGGTCTGTCCTGGGGTTCATCGGTGGAGCTGGACGGACTCTAGAAATGTATCCAGAATATGGCAAGCAAGAAGCTCAAGCTTGTCAACATAGTCCAGGTCATGCTCATCCGCCGGATCCTCCCGTGTCAACAACGGGATTTCAACTTGTGGGAGTTCGACCCGGCCCAGCACCAGACTCTGAACGAGCTCTTCGACACGATGCACAAAGACGTCTAGAGGGTGCTGTTCAAGGGCGCCGAGGTCCCTCCCCCTCTCACCGAGTACCGCGGGCTAAGAGTGAAGCACCGAGCACATTCGGTGAGTTCTATACATCCGGTAGGATATTTTATTTCCCCTAGATTAATCATATGAAGGGTCTGGGCTCCATGCCTTTGACAGGACTGGGTGGAGACGTCGGGGCAGATTAACTGTCCGGCCCCTCTGCCCGAAGACACTGCGGATGCTCTTCTGACGGAGATGCTGACTCCAGCTCCTTACAAGGTGCCGGAGAAGACCAAGAAGGCCAAGGGAACCTGAAAGAGTTCCCGATGCCAGGTGTTATCGGACTCATCATCCGATAACTCCGCAACGCACTCCTCCCCCGAAGACGAGGAGGAAGATGAAGATGCTCCCCCTCCAGTCGGGGGAGAGAAGAAAAGGAAGGCCGCCCCAACCGGGGGCCGAAGGGTCCAAGAAGGGAAGGACTCTCCTTCTGGACTACTCCACCACTGCCGCCGAAGGCAAAGACGAGTGGCTGCTCAGGTCCAAGCCCCTGGCGAAGTCGTAACTATTCGGATGCCAGAATAACTCATAGCATACCTTTGTCACACTGCTTCTCCTAACGCCGAATTATGATTATGCAGACCGCCACGAGCTCGTATCGACGTATCTTCGGACGGCTCCCTGGGCTCGTCGGATATGGATAGCGATCCACTTCCGACCAGCACCTCCCCTTGCCCTACAGACAATGCCGAGGTATTGTCTCAAGAGGCACCGGGTCAAGGGGAGACAGTCCTGGAGGCGCCTCAAGGCGACCTTCGAGATTCCGGGAGCAAGGCTCCTGAGGGCTCCGAGTTCAGCCCTCAGCCGAACATCGTGCCGGAACCTCCAGTGGTTCCAGAATCAGGCAGGCGGTCCTTCCAAAAGGGGCAAGACGCCTATGCCGGTGACCTCTGTCCATCCAGAGGCACCGGACAGTCTGCTGGGAGCGCTTCGCAGCGCTTCCATCGACGAAGAGCACCGCACTATTATGAGTGCGGTGGTCCAGAAGGTTCAGTCCGCCAAGAGCGGACTGACTGAAGCCTGTGCCAGCCTTCTAACAGGCTTCGAGGTAAGTTTTTGAAATCTGGGGAAAAATATTACCGCATAGACAGTAGCCCCTGATGCTCTGTTCGGTGTTCACAAAGAAAAGCCGAACGAAGGATCAAACAATATCGCAGGAGTCTAATATAAGTATGTCAATATGCGTATGTAGGCTTCGCTGCTGGCCTCTGCCGCACTAACTGCAGAGGTCGCCGCACTGAAGCAGGACCTTAAAGGGTCCAAGGACGAGCTCGGCCTTGCCAAGAGGCATCTCAAGGAGAACAAAGGTAAGTAGTACCTAGTCTATGGATATGTATAAAAAGAATGCGACTGCAAAATGATAGGATCATCGTAAATTTGCCAGGGGCCACGATCAAGGTGGCGACCCTGAAGCAAGCGCTATCCGAGGCCTAAAACAAAGCGGCCAAGGAGCGCACCGAGCGGGAAAGGCATGAGGCACGGGTGGGCGAGGTGCAGCAAGAGCTCCACGCTCTCATGACGAAGCATGAGGCGTTGGAGCTTGACTTGAAGACGCGAGAGTCCGAGCTTGCCGCGGCCCTCGAGAGCGCAAAGAATGCCAAGGCCGAAGCCCAAAAGGCCCTCTAGGAGATTGATGCAATGAAGAAGATAGTGGTGGGTAAGGCATTCTATATGCAAAGCAAGCATGTGAAAGTAAATTACCTGTTACTTACCCGAATCCGGAGCTCTCCAGGAGCATTCGCAGATTTGCCCTGCAGCGTGTCGGATGCCGCACAGTTTTACCAGGCCGAGGAGGGAAGCTCAACGGAGAAGCTGTTCTGGTCTCAGTATACTGGGACCGAACACCCGATGCCTCTGAGCGACCAGCTGAAGCAACTGGTCGAGCTGCACAAGGCGGCCGAACAGGCCATGAAGGGCTTTATAGTCCGGATGTGGCCTGGCGACGCCCTTCCCAACAGCTACTTCGGCCTGGTGAGGCGGCTTGTGGATGCCTGCCCATGGCTGGAAGTCATCAAGCGGTCCATCTGCATCGAAGGTGCACGCCGGGCTTTCGCCTGTGTGAAGGTGCAATGGGCCAAGCTGGACGCCGTGAAGCTGATTAAGGAAGGGCCGCCGGAGGGCAAGGAGCATCGCCACCCCGAGATGTACTAAGAGGGTGTCCTGAAGGGTGCTCGTCTCGTAGCGGACGAGTGTACGAACAGGTAAACTGCCTAACAGGAGTTGTCCAAGAATAAGTATCAGTGGTAAGGGATTTTCCTGATGTATTTCCTGAGGAATTACCAGGCATGCCACCGGATAGAGACATTGAGTTTTTGATTGAGTTATTGCCAGGTACAGGCCCAATATCGAAGCGACCGTACCAGATGCCAGCAAAGGATTTGGTGGAAATTAAGAATCAGATTAAGGAGTTATTGGATAAAGGTTACATTCGCCCAAGTTCTTCGCCTTGGGGATCACCCGTACTTCTAGTGGAAAAGAAGGATGGATCACTAAGGATGGTTGTAGATTATCGGGGATTGAATGAAGTAACCATCAAGAACAAGTACCCACTGCCAATGATCAACGATCTGTTTGATCGGTTGCAAGGAGCTAAAGTGTTTTCCAAGATCGATTTGCAATCAGGGTACCATCAGTTAAAGATTCGAGAGCAGGATATACCTAAGACAGCATTCACCACGAGATATGGACTGTATGAGTATACCGTTATGTCATTTGGATTGACTAACGCACATGCCTATTTTATGAACCTGATGAACAAAGTGTTTATGGAGTTTTTGGATAAGTTCGTCGTAGTGTTCATTGATGACATTCTGGTTTATTCAAAGAATGAAGAGGAGCATAAGGAACATTTGCATTTGGTTTTGGAGAAACTAAGGGAACATCAATTATACGCCAAATTCAGCAAATGTGAGTTTTGGTTGAAGGAAGTTAGATTCCTCGGACACGTTATATCCGGAGAAGGTATAGCAGTTGACCCCACAAAGGTTGAGACCGTAACCGAATGGGAAGCACCAACGACAGTTGGAGAGATCCGGAGTTTTCTTGGACTCGCAAGATACTACTGGAGATTCATTGAGAACTTTTCAAAGATTGCAAAGCCTATGACTGAATTGTTGAAGAAGGATACTAAGTTCAAATGGACTGAGGAGTGTGAGGCTAGTTTCCAGGAGTTGAAGAAACGTTTGGTCACCTCACCAGTATTGATTTTGCCAGATCAGACCAAGGATTACGAGGTATATTGTGACGCTTCACGTCGAGGACTTGGAGCAGTGCTTATGCAGGAAGGGAGAGTTGTTTCGTATGCTTCACGACAACTGAAGCCTCATGAGTTGAATTATGCCACGCATGATTTGGAGTTAGCAGCCGTAGTGCATGCATTGAAAACGTGGAGACATTTCCTCATTGGAAATCATTGTGAGGTGTACACGGACCACAAAGTTTGAAGTACATTTTCACGCAGAAGGAGTTGAACCTCAGACAGAGGAGATGGTTGGAGCTCATCAAGGATTATGACCTAAGATTGCATTACCATCCCGGAAAAGCTAATGTAGTAGCTGATGCATTGAGCCGTAAGAGCCATGTCAACACCCTAATGACGGGGGAAATACCCAAGGAGTTAGCAGAAAACCTTCGTGAGCTATGTTTGGAAATAGTTCCGAGAGGCTATATAGCAGCATTGGAGATTCAGTCAACATTAATGGATAAGATCAGAGAAGCTCAGAAATCTGACAAGGAGATTGCTGCTATAAAAGAGAAATTGAGTGAAGGAAAAGCAAAGGGATTTCATGAGGATGAGCACGATACCTTATGGTTTGAGGACCGTGTTTATGTGCCAAATGACCTGGAGATCAGGAAGTTGATTTTGCAAGAGGCCCATGATTCACCGTATTCGATTCACCCAGGAAATACCAAGATGTATTTGGATTTGAAGGAAACATTCTGGTGGACCGGAATGAAGAAGGATATTGCAGCATATGTAGCAGTTTGTGACGTATGTCAGAGAGTAAAGGCAGAGCATCAGAAGCCAGCAGGATTGTTACAACCATTGCCGATACCCGAATGGAAGTGGGATAAGATAGGCATGGATTTTATCACAGGACTACCCAGGACAAAATCAGGCTATGACTCGATATGGGTAGTAGTTGATCGTTTGACAAAGGTAGCAAATTTTATTCAAGTTAAGACCACTTACACCAGTGCTAAGTTGGCAAAGATATACATGACTAGGATCATTTTTTTGCATGGAGTTCCGAGGAGTATCGTATGAGATAGAGGAACCCAATTTACCTCAAAGTTTTGGAATCAGTTGCATGAAACTTTAGGAACCAGACTGGAGTTCAGCACAGCTTTTCATCCGCAGACAGATGGACAGACCGAGAGAGTCAATCAGATTTTGGAAGATATGCTGAGAGCTTGTGCACTAGATTATGGATCTAGCTGGGATGATAACTTGCCATATGCGGAGTTTTCTTATAACAACAGTTACCAAACCAGTTTGAAGATGGCACCTTTCGAAGCTTTATACGGAAGGAGGTGCAGGACACCGTTGTCATGGGAGGAAGTTGGAGACCGTCAATTCTTTGGACCAGATTTGATTAAGGAGTCTGAACGGAAGGTTAAGTTGATTCGCGATAGGCTCAAGGTAGCCCAGTCCAGGCAGAAGAGCTACACAGATTCAAAACGCAAGGAGATAGTTTACGAACCCGGAGACAGAGTTTATCTTCGAGTATCCCCACTTCGAGGAGTTAAGCGCTTTGGAGTTAAGGGAAAGTTAGCACCGCGTTTCGTTGGACCATATAAGATTTTGCAATGTATGGGAGAAGTCTCTTATAAGTTGGAATTACCAGAGGGACTGCAGGAGTTCATGATGTATTCCATGTTTCTCAGCTGAAGAGATGTCATGCCGAGATGGCAGAGATACCGCTAATAGATACAGTGCCGCTAGAAGCGATTCAGTTGAAGGATGACTTAACATATGAGGAGAAGCCAGTCAAGATTCTTGAGTTTGCCAGTAGAGTTACTCGCAGCAAGGTTATCAAATTTTGCAAAGTTCAGTGGAACCACCACTCAGAGGATGAAGCCACCTGGGAGAGAGAAGAAGATTTGCTCCAGGACCACCCTCACCTATTTTCTAGCCAACCCGAATCTCGAGGGCGAGATTCATCTTAAGGGGGGTAGGTTTGTAACATCCCAAATTTTGCAATTTGGAATGTTATACACTAGATCATCATGCATATCATATTTCTTGCATTTTTGGTTGATCCTAGAAATTTCACACAACTCAAGGACCCTCGGAGAGAGTTGGAGATTTCGTTATTTTCAAATTTGAGTTTTCTCAAATTTTGAAAAGAGGATCATTTGATTTATTTATCTTATCTTCAATTATTTTTCCAATATCAAAATATGAGAGAGGGAATAATATGACTTTCCCAAATTTAGGAAAAAAAATGAAGATTTAATAAATAGATCAAATTTTTGTTTGCCGGAGTTCTTTTTGCATTTCTTTTGGATAGGGAAAAATGCGCGTTTTCGAAAATTGCATTTTAGGCCCGTAGAAAAGTTCATTTTGTTCGGCTCATTTTTAGGAGTCGGGGAAAATTTACTTTAGAATTTTTGGAGTTCGTTTAGTTTTCTTTTTCTTTGTTTTCTGTGCGCGGAATTATAAAAAAAACCTGCAGGCTAGCCGGGCCAAGGCCCAGCCAGCCGGCCAGGCCCCAGCCTCCCCGTCGCGCGCACCAGGCAAGGCAGGCGCCAGCCGCCGCCGCCTCTTGCCTTCTAGGCCGAATCCTAGTAGGATTCTTAGCCCCCTTTCCTTTGTTTCGTTTTCCTATTCCTATTCTATTTCTTGTCCCCTACCCCAAGTAAATCCCTCCCCTCCCCAATATAAATACCCCAACACCCCCCCTCTAAACTCATCAAATCAAACCCCAAGCCCTCCACCGCACCACCCCACACCCACGCCGCCACCGCGCCACCCCACACCCACGCTGCCGCACCTTGCCCACGCCACCGCCGCACCTTGCCCACGCCGCCGCCGCCCAACGCCACGCCGCCGGAGCCTCTCGCCGGAGACCTCGCCGGAGGTTGCCCCGCGTCTCTTTTCCTTGGATCGTTTTCTTCTAATCGTTCCGATTCTTTTCTTCTCTTCTGATTCGTTTTCTAGATCGGTTTTTCGTCTCTTTTTCGGTTTCTTTTCCGAAAACCCTAGATCGGTTTTCGTTCTTCTTTCGGACCATTCATCTCAACGAACGTGATCACCAGATTCTTCTAGGTTAACGAACGTCCGTTCGTTTAACCGTTCTTCTTTTCTTTCTGTCGGATTTATTCCGCGATCGTGATCTCAGATCCAATCTTCTTTCTAGTCTTTCTTCTCGCTCGTTTATCGGAATCAGGTGATTCAAGCGCCTGGAGTTTCGTTTCGAAACCGCCGTTCCGTCTAATCAACTTAAACAAGTTTTTGCCCCGGTAAAATTTGACCTAGTTTCAACTTGCTAGACCCAAGTTGTTTTCTTCCGCCGTTTGTTTGCCGTTTCTTTGTTCGGTTCGTTCTTTCTTTGCAACCGGAGTTCTTAAGTTGAACTTTCTGGTTCGATCTCTTGTTCGAGTTTTACCTGTGCATTAGATGAGTACTTATTGTGTGCTTGTTGTTTGTCTGCGATAGATTACCCGGATTGCGCCGCTTGTTACTTCGATTCCCTAGGTCTCGCGGATCATCAGCAAGGCAAGTAACACTTTGATCATACCTTTTCTACAACCCATGTTTTATTGCATTAGATCAATCCTCTCACATTGCATGATTAGGATCTAATTAAATTGTAGGATGGGAAGTAGATGAGGTAGTACCTATTACCTGTTTATTATCAAACCTTTGGGAGTTACTTCTACGTTTGCTTATTATGCCATGCTATGCTAGTAGACGTGGATTGGGTGAGTGATATCCATGACAGATGTGAGTTGATAATTTTAATGGTTTATCTAAGGTGGCAACTTAAACACACATCTGGGTGGATTGAGGCACCTGATGTCTATCAGGACTTGCCTGTTTTTATTTCGGACCGCCACCTAGGCTCAAAGGGATCATAAGATCATTCATGCTAGTAACTTCCGTGTGCAGCCACAAGCCATTATGGGCTCTGGCATAGTTGACTAAGTCGTGCGAACTCTTACAGGGTAGACTAGCAGATGTAGGGGAAAGTAGGTGTACCGGTCTATCCATCGTAAGGTGCTAGCCCTTCTGAAAGACTGTGTCTTGGTCATCCGTCTTCTCAAACACCATGTAGTCCGAGAAACCAAACGGAGGCGATCGAGTCTTGTGGGGAAAAGTGCGCAAACCTCTGCAGAGTATACAAACTAATCATGATTAGCCGTGTCCCCGGTTATGGACAAACTTGAGTATCTAGTACTTGAATATCATGTGAATCTCAACATGTTACTTCTAATTAATGTTGTTGGGTTTTAATTGTTCACTTAATTGGGATCGGAATGCTGTCAACCATTCTCGATGTTTAACAACCACCATGATAGTTAAATAAATTTATTCCTTTGTAGTAGGGAAAAACTGGCTTTACACAAAACTGTAACCATAGAGCTTTCCACCAGCCATATATGCATATAGTATAGCTGTTTCATTCCATTACTCTCTATGTGTTACTTTGCCAGCATATTCCATGTGCTGACCCGTTTTCGGGCTGCAACTTTCATGTTGCAGACTTTTCAGACGATGAGTAAGGTGTTTTAGGTCGTGGTTCTATACTCAGTGATGCCGTTGGAGTTGATGGACCCATTTATCTTCCGAGTCTTCCGCTGTTATCGACACTAGATGGCCTTAAGCCATTTTTATTGTAATAAGTTCTCTTTTGAGACAACAATGTAATAAGTGTGTGATTGCCACTCTACTATAAATCCTTCGATATACTGTGTGGTGTCAGCATTAGTGATCCAGGGATGACACCTGAGCACAGAGCGCTTGATCCATTCGGATCGGGTCGCGACGGAGATGGTATCAGAGCACACGCTGACTGTAGGACACGACCACTAAGTTAAAGCCATAGATCACCATTCTCTTCTCATTTTCTAACTCCTCATCTTTTCTACCCTTTTAGGATGACGCACGCGAAGATTAAGTACGCTCAACCGGATGAAGGCACACCATTTGGATTTCACCTGAAGGAAGTCACCAAGTACCTGAACATTGGATTACCAAGCTTCACGGGAACCTTCAATGCCACTCTGCCTGAAGAGGAGCGCTGGAAGATTCAAGCTCACGTTCCGGGAAGGACATTCGCTCCAATCACGAAACCCATAGATAGTGTTTTCAATGCACCAACCTGGAGTCTGGGAAGGAGCATGGCAGCTCATATCACCATAGGACGCATTGGAGAAGTTTATCAAGAAGACCTCAAGGACACCATCTACCAGATTTGCGGACGCCGAGATGAACAATGGGAGTTAGTCAACACCAAGAAGGATAGATCCATTGCATCTTTCATCCAGGAGTTAAACCAGCACATTCGACGCCATGAGAACCAGATGTGCAATGATATGATAGAGTTGAAGAATGCAAAGGCAAGGATCATCGAGCTAGAAGGAGAACTGAAGTCTACACGCAAGGACTACATGGACGAGATCGTAGCTCTAGCAAGGCACAATGGCGATCTTAAGCAGGAGATTGAAGAACTCAAGAGGAAGTTAGCATCCACGGAGGAAGACGAGTACGTCGCATGTCCGGACAACTACATCATCATCGACGACACCGATTCGGATCCAAGTGAACCGGACTTTGAAGACGAAGCAGAAGCAGATATCATGGAGTCTTCCACCGGTTAAAATTTCTAGATGACCACCAGATAGTAGTAGTATTCCCCCATGTAAACATTATAGTTGAGCACTTTTGCGATAGCTTTAGATCGTTTGTAAGCCCTTGTTTGATTGATTGAAGTGACTTTGTGCGCATTTGCTCATGTGCATAAGGGTAGTGTTTTCTCTTTAGACCTCACTCTATTCTTAATTCTCGTCTTTTCTAAACCCTCAGATGCCTCCGAGACGTGACAATGGATTTCCACCGGAGCTCACTCAGTTGATCCAACAGCAGAATAAATTGATGCAGATGTTAGTCCAGAACCAGCAGAACAACAACAACAACCCACCACCACCACCGCCACCTGTTGACCACTTAGCCCGTTTCCTTAGGCTGAATCCGCCGGTGTTTTCCAGTAGCACCGAGCCGATAGTAGCAGACGATTGGCTCCGCAAGATAGGAAGGGAGTTGACCACTACAGGATGCACGGATGGTGAGAAAGTGAAGTTTGCCGCTCACCAGCTTGACGGACCCGCGGCAGCATGGTGGGAGAATTTCACAGCCACTTACCCAGTTGACACTGTCACATGGGATCAGTTTCAGCAAGCTTTCCGCACTGCCCATGTTTCAGCAGGAGCTATGGCCATAAAGAAGCGTGAGTTTCGTAACTTACGCCAAGGAGGAAGGACAGTTGGCCAGTACGTTGACGACTTCAGCAAGTTAGCACGTTATGCCCCAGATGACGTTGCTACGGATGCAGCTAAGCAGGAGAAGTTTCTGGAAGGGCTGAACGATGAACTAAGCATGCAGTTGATGGTAGCCACCTTCAACAACTACCAGGAGTTGGTAGATCGTGCCATCATGATTGAAGGGAAGCAACAACAGATTGAGAACCGTAAGAGGAAGTATGGACAGGGGAAGTATAACTCTGGAGCCCAGCAGAAGCCCCGTTTTGCCCCTAAACCGGGATTTCAGTTTCAGCACACCCATGGAGGAGGTAGCTCGCACAACCATAATGGCCACAAGAATGGTAATGGGAATGGAGGAAGCAACGGCCAGAATCGGACCATCCCATCAACCCCAACCAAGAGAGACCTGAGTCAAGTCACCTGTTTCAAGTGTTCCAAGACCGGACATTATGCCAATGAATGTCCAGAAGGCCAGAATGGAAATGGCAATGGAAGCTCTAGGAAGAAGCCGAACCCTTTCAATAGGGGACAGGTCAACCACGTTAATGTGGAGGAGGTTGAAGATCAACCCGATGCAGTAATCGGTAAGTTTTTGGTTAAGTCATTTACCGCACTTGTTCTTTTTAACACTGGTGCATCGCATTCATACATATCAAGAGGATTTGTGGATAAGTATAACCTGCCAACCCAAGCCCTTAGGTCACCCATGTTAGTAAGCTCACCAGGAGCGGAGTTTATGGCTAGATGATGGTGTGATCGGTTACCATTAAGGATTGGTAACTATGTGTTTCCCTCAGACCTGATAATATTGGAATCTCAAGGATTGGATGTGATATTAGGCATGGATTGGTTGTCGATGTATGGAGGAAACATCGACTGTGCTAGTAAGTCAATTTTGCTTACCACACCAGAAGGAAGAAGGATCAAGTATGTATCCCGGCATGTGCCAAACAGGACACAAGTAAACTGCCTAACAGGAGTTGTCCAAGAAGAAGTACCAGTGGTAAGGGATTTTCCTGATGTATTTCCTGAGGAATTACCAGGCATGCCACCGAATAGAGACATTGAGTTTTTGATTGAGTTATTGCCAGGTACAGGCCCAATATCGAAGCGACCGTACCGGATGCCAGCAAAGGATTTGGTGGAAATTAAGAATCAGATTAAGGAGTTATTGGATAAAGGTTACATTCGCCCAAGTTCTTCGCCTTGGGGATCACCCGTACTTCTAGTGGAAAAGAAGGATGGATCACTAAGGATGGTTGTAGATTATCGGGGATTGAATGAAGTAACCATCAAGAACAAGTACCCACTGCCAATGATCAACGATCTGTTTGATCGGTTGCAAGGAGCTAAAGTGTTTTCCAAGATCGATTTGCGATCAGGGTACCATCAGTTAAAGATTCGAGAGCAGGATATACCTAAGACAGCATTCACCACGAGATATGGACTATATGAGTATACCGTTATGTCATTTGGATTGACTAATGCACATGCCTATTTTATGAACTTGATGAACAAAGTGTTTATGGAGTTTTTGGATAAGTTCGTCGTAGTGTTCATTGATGACATTCTGGTTTATTCAAAGAATGAAGAGGAGCATAAGGAACATTTGCATTTGGTTTTGGAGAAACTAAGGGAACATCAATTATACGCCAAATACAGCAAATGTGAGTTTTGGTTGAAGGAAGTTGGATTCCTCGGACACGTTATATCCGGAGAAGGTATAGCAGTTGACCCCACAAAGGTTGAGACCGTAACCAAATGGGAAGCACCAACGACAGTTGGAGAGATCCGGAGTTTTCTTGGACTCGCAGGATACTACCGGAGATTCATTGAGAACTTTTCAAAGATTGCAAAGCCTATGACTGAATTGTTGAAGAAGGATACTAAGTTCTAATGGACTGAGGAGTGTGAGGCTAGTTTCCAGGAGTTGAAGAAACGTTTGGTCACCTCACCAGTATTGATTTTGCCAGATCAGACCAAGGATTACGAGGTATATTGCGACGCTTCACGTCGGGGACTTGGAGCAGTGCTTATGCAGGAAGGGAGAGTTGTTTCGTATGCTTCACGACAACTGAAGCCTCATGAGTTGAATTATGCCACGCATGATTTGGAGTTAGCAGCCGTAGTGAATGCATTGAAAACGTGGAGACATTTCCTCATTGGAAATCATTGTGAGGTGTACACGGACCACAAGTGTTTGAAGTACATTTTCACGCAGAAGGAGTTGAACCTCAGACAGAGGAGATGGTTGGAGCTCATCAAGGATTATGACCTAAGATTGCATTACCATCCCGGAAAAGCTAATGTAGTAGCTGATGCATTGAGCCATAAGAGCCATGTCAACACCCTAATGACGGGGAAAATACCCAAGGAGTTAACAGAAAACCTTCGTGAGCTATGTTTGGAAATAGTTCCGAGAGGCTATATAGCAGCATTGGAGATTCAGTCAACATTAATGGATAAGATCAGAGAAGCTCAGAAATCTGACAAGGAGATTGCTGCTATAAAAGAGAAATTGAGTGAAGGAAAAGCAAAGGGATTTCATGAGGATGAGCACGATACCTTATGGTTTGAGGAACGTGTTTATGTGCCAAATGACCTGGAGATCAGGAAGTTGATTTTGCAAGAGGCCCATGATTCACCGTATTCGATTCACCCAGGAAATACCAAGATGTATTTGGATTTGAAGGAAACATTCTGGTGGACCGGAATGAAGAAGGATATTGCAGCATATGTAGCAGTTTGTGACGTATGTCAGAGAGTAAAGGCAGAGCATCAGAAGCCAGCAGGATTGTTACAACCATTGCCGATACCCGAATGGAAGTGGGATAAGATAGGCATGGATTTTATCACAGGACTACCCAGGACAAAATCAGGCTATGACTCGATATGGGTAGTAGTTGATCGTTTGACAAAGGTAGCAAATTTTATTCAAGTTAAGACCACTTACACCAGTGCTAAGTTGGCAAAGATATACATGACTAGGATCATTTGTTTGCATGGAGTTCCGAGGAGTATCGTATGAGATAGAGGAACCCAATTTACCTCAAAGTTTTGGAATCAGTTGCATGAAACTTTAGGAACCAGACTGGAGTTCAGCACAGCTTTTCATCCGCAGACAGATGGACATACTGAGAGAGTCAATCAGATTTTGGAAGATATGCTGAGAGCTTGTGCACTAGATTATGGATCTAGCTGTGACGATAACTTGCCGTATGCGGAGTTTTCTTATAACAACAGTTACCAAACCAGTTTGAAGATGGCACCTTTCGAAGCTTTATACGGAAGGAGGTGCAGGACACCGTTGTCATGGGACGAAGTTGGAGACCGTCAATTCTTTGGACCAGATTTGATTAAGGAGTCTGAACGGAAGGTTAAGTTGATTCACGATAGGCTCAAGGTAGCCCAGTCCAGGTAGAAGAGCTACGCAGATTCAAAACGCAAGGAGACAGTTTACGAACCCGGAGACAGAGTTTATCTTCGAGTATCCCCACTTCGAGGAGTTAAGCGCTTTGGAGTTAAGGGAAAGTTAGCACCGCGTTTCGTTGGACCATATAAGATTTTGCAACGTATGGGAGAAGTCGCTTATAAGTTGGAATTGCCAGAGGGACTGTCAGGAGTTCATGATGTATTCCATGTTTCTCAGTTGAAGAGATGTCATGCCGAGATGGCAGAGATATCGCTAAGAGATACAGTGCCGCTGGAAGCGATTCAGTTGAAGGATGACTTAACATATGAGGAGAAGCCAGTCAAGATTCTTGAGTTTGCCAGTAGAGTTACTCGCAGCAAGGTTATCAAATTTTGCAAAGTTCAGTGGAACCACCACTCAGAGGATGAAGCCACCTGGGAGAGAGAAGAAGATTTGCTCCAGGACCACCCTCACCTATTTTCTAGCCAACCCGAATCTCGAGGGCGAGATTCATCTTAAGGGGGGTAGGTTTGTAACATCCCAAATTTTGCAATTTGGAATGTTATACACTAGATCATCATGCATATCATATTTCTTGCATTTTTGGTTGATCCTAGAAATTTCACGCAACTCAAGGACCCTCGGAGAGAGATGGAGATTTCGTTATTTTCATATTTGAGTTTTCTCAAATTTTGAAAAGAGGATCATTTGATTTATTTATCTTATCTTCAATTATTTTTCCAATATCAAAATATGAGAGAGGGAATAATATGACTTTCCCAAATTTAGGAAAAAAAATGAAGATTTAATAAATAGATCAAATTTTTGTTTGCCGGAGTTCTTTTTGCATTTCTTTTGGATAGGGAAAAATGCGCGTTTTCAAAAATTGCATTTTTGGCCCGTAGAAAAGTTCATTTTGTTCGGCTCATTTTTAGGAGTTGGGGAACATTTACTTTAGAATTTTTGGAGTTCGTTTAGTTTTCTTTTTCTTTGTTTTCTGCGCGCAGAATTATAAAAAAAAAACCTGCAGGCCAGCCGGGCCAAGGCCCAGCCAGCCGGCCAGGCCCCAGCCTCCCCGTCGCGCGCGCCAGCCAAGGCAGGCGCCAGCCGCCGCCGCCTCTTGCCTTCTAGGCCGAATCCTAGTAGGATTCTTAGCCCCCTTTCCTTTGTTTCGTTTTCCTATTCCTATTCTATTTCTTGTCCCCTACCCCAAGTAAATCCCTCCCCTCCCCAATATATATACGCCAACACGCACCCCTCTAAACTCATCAAATCAAACCCCAAGCCCTCCACCGCACCAACCCACACCCACGCCGCCACCGCGCCACCCCACACCCACGCCGCCGCACCTTGCCCACGCCACCGCCGCACCTTGCCCACGCCGCCGCCGTCCTACGCCACGCCGCCAGAGCCTCTCGCCAGAGACCTCGCCGGAGGATGCCCCGCGTCTCTTTTCCTCGGATCGTTTTCTTCTAATCGTTCCGATTCTTTTCTTCTCTTCTGATTCGTTTTCTAGATCGGTTTTTCGTCTCTTTTTCGGTTTGTTTTCCGAAAACCCTAGATCGGTTTTCGTTCTTCTTTCGGACCGTTCGTCTCAACGAACGTGATCACCGGATTCTTCTAGGTTAACGAACGTCCATTCGTTTAACCGTTCTTCTTTTCTTTCTGTCGGATTTATTCCGCGATCGTGATCTCAGATCCGATCTTCTTTCTAGTATTTCTTCTCGCTCGTTTATCGGAATCAGGTGATTCAAGCGCCTGGAGTTTCGTTTCGAAACCGTCGTTCCGTCTAATCAACTTAAACAAGTTTTTGCCCCGGTAAAATTTGACCTAGTTTCAACTTGCTAGAACCGAGTTGTTTTCTTACACCGTTTGTTTTCCGTTTCTTTGTTCGGTTCGTTCTTTCTTTGCAACCGGAGTTCTTAAGTTGAACTTTCTGGTTCGATCTCTTGTTCGAGTTTTACATGTGCATTAGATGAGTACTTATTGTGTGCTTGTTGTTTGTCTGCGATAGATTACCCGGATTGCGCCGCTTGTTACTTCGATTCCCTAGGTCTCGCGGATCATCAGCAAGGCAAGTACAACTTTGATCATACCTTTTCTACAACCCATGTTTTATTGCATTAGATCAATCCTCTCACATTGCATGATTAGGATCTAATTAAATTGTGGGATGGGAAGTAGATGAGGTAGTACCTGAAGGAAATATGCCCTAGAGGCAATAATAAAGTTATTATTTATTTCCTTATATCATGATAAATGTTTATTATTCATGCTAGAATTGTATTAACCGGAAACATAATACATGTGTGAATACATAGACAAACAAGAGTGTCACTAGTATGACTCTACTTGACTAGCTCGTTAATCAAAGATGGTTATGTTTCCTAACCATGAACGAAGAATTGTTATTTGATTAACGAGGTCACATCATTAGTTGAATGATCTGATTGACATGACCCATTCTATTAGCTTAGCACCCGATCGTTTAGTATGTTGCTATTGCTTTATTCATGACTTATACATGTTCCTATGACTATGAGATTATGCAACTCCTGTTTGCCGGAGGAACACTTTGGGTACTACCAAACGTCACAACGTAACTGGGTGATTATAAAGGAGTACTACAGGTGTCTCCAATGGTAGATGTTGGGTTGGCGTATTTCGAGATTAGGATTTGTCACTCCGATCGTCGGAGAGGTATCTCTGGGCCCTCTCGGTAATGCACATCACTTAAGCCTTGCAAGCATTACAACTAATGAGTTAGTTGTGGGATGATGTATTACGGAACGAGTAAAGAGACTTGCCGGTAACGAGATTGAACTAGGTATTGGATACCGACGATCGAATCTCGGGCAAGTAACATACCGATGACAAAGGGAACAACGTATGTTGTTATGCGGTCTGACCGATAAAGATCTTCGTAGAATATGTAGGAGCCAATATGGGCATCCAGGTCCCGCTATTGGTTATTGACCAGAGATGTGTCTCGGTCATGTCTACATTGTTCTCGAACCGTAGGGTCCGCACGCTTAACGTTACGATGACAGTTATGATGAGTTTATGCATTTTGATGTACCGAAGGTTGTTCGGAGTCCCGGATGTGATCACGGACATGACGAGGAGTCTCGAAATGGTCGAGACATAAAGATTGATATATTGGAAGCCTATATTTGGACATCGGAAGTGTTCCGGGTGAAATCGGGAATTTTACCGGATTACCGGGAGGTTACCGGAACCCCCCGGAATGCAAATGGGCCAACATGGGCCTTGGTGGAAAGGTGAAAGGGCTGCCCCATGGGCTGCGCACCTCCCCCCTTCCCCTAGTCCTATTAGGACTAGGGAAGGTGGCCGGCCAACCCCTCTCTCTTTCCCCACTTGGGGAGTCCTATTTGGAATAGGATTGGAAGGGGAGTCCTACTCCCAGTGGGAGTAGGACTCCTCCTATGGCTGCCGCACCCCTCCCCCTTTGCCCCTTTATATACGGGGGCAGGGGGCACCTCTAGACACAATTGATCATTGAGATCTTTCCTTAGCCGTGTGCGGTGCCCCCTGCCACCAAATTCCACCTCGATCATATTGTTGCAGTGCTTAGGCGAAGCCCTGCGTCGGTAGTACATCAAGATCGTCACCACGCCGTCGTGCTGACGGAACTCTTCCTCGACGCTTTGCTGGATCGGAGCCCGAGGATCGTCATCGAGCTGAACGTGTGCTAAGAACTCGGAGGTGCCGGAGTAACGGTGCTTGGATCGGTCGGATCGGGAAAAAGACGTACGACTACTTCCTCTACGTTGTGTCAAACGCTTCCGTTGCGATCTACAAGGGTACGTAGATCATACTCTCCCCTCGTTGCTATGCATCACCATGATCTTGCGTGTGCGTAGGAAATTTTTGAAATTACTACGTTCCCCATCAGTGGCATCCGAGCCTAGGTTTTATGGTTTGATGTTATTTGCACGAGTAGAACACAAGTGAGTTATGGGCGATACAAGTGATACTGCCTACCAGCATGTCACACTTTGGTTCGGCGGTATTGTTGGACGAGACGACCCGGACCAACCTTACGCGTACGCTTACGCGAGACCAGTTCCCTCGACGTGCTTTGCACATAGATGGCTTGCGGGCGACTGTCTCTCCAACTTTAGTTGAACCAAGTGTGGCTACGCTCGGTCCTTGAGAAGGTTAAAACGGAGTCTATTTGACAAACTATCGTTGTGGTTTTGATGCGTAGGTGAGATGAGTTCTTGCTTAAGCCCGTAGCAGCCACGTAAAACTTGCAACAACAAAGTAGAGGACGTCTAACTTGTTTTTGCAGGGCATGTTGTGATGTGATATGGTCAAGGCATGATACTAAATTTTATTGTATGAGATGATCATGTTTTGTAACCGAGTTATCGGCAACTGGCAGGAGCCATATGGTTGTCGCTTTATTGTATGCAATGCAATCGCGATGTAATGCTTTACTTTATTACTAAGCGGTAGTGATAGTCGTGGAAGCATAAGATTGGCGAGACGACAACGATGCTACGATGGAGATCAAGGTGTCGCGCCGGTGACGATGGTGATCATGACGGTGCTTCGGAGATGGAGATCACAAGCACAAGATGATGATGGCCATATCATATCACTTATATTGATTGCATGTGATGTTTATCCTTTTATGCATCTTATCTTGCTTTGATTGACGGTAGCATTATAAGATGATCTCTCACTAAATTATCAAGAAGTGTTCTCCCTGAGTATGCGCCGTTGCAAAAGTTCTTCGTGCTGAGACACCACGTGATGATCGGGTGTGATAGGCTCTACGTTCAAATACAACGGGTGCAAAACAGTTGCACACGCGGAATACTCAGGTTATACTTGACGAGCCAAGCATATACAGATATGGCCTCGGAACACGGAGACCGAAAGGTCGAGCGTGAATCATATAGTAGATATGATCAACATAACGATGTTCACCATTGAAAACTACTCCATCTCACGTGATGATCGGTTATGGTTTAGTTGATTTGGATCACGTGATCACTTAGAGGATTAGAGGGATATCTATCTAACTGGGAGTTCTTAAAGTAATATGATTAATTGAACTTAAATTTATCATGAACTTAGTCCTGGTAGTATTTTGCAAATTATGTTGTAGATCAATAGCTCACGTTGTTACTTCCCTGTGTTTATTTTGATATGTTCCTAGAGAAAATTGTGTTGAAAGATGTTAGTAGCAATGATGCGGATTGGATCCGTGATCTGAGGTTTATCCTCATTGCTGCACAGAAGAATTATGTCCTTGATGCACCGCTAGGTGACGGACCTATTGCAGGAGCAGATGCAGACGTTATGAACGTTTGGCTGGCTCAATATGATGACTACTTGATAGTTTAGTGCACCATGCTTAATGGCTTAGAATCGGGACTTCAAAGACGTTTTGAACGTCATGGACCATCTGAGATGTTCCAGGAGTTGAAGTTAATATTTCAAGCAAATACCCGAGTTGAGAGATATGAAGTCTCCAACAAGTTCTATAGCTAAAAGATGGAGGAGAATCGCTCAACTAGTGAGCATGTGCCCAGATTGTCTGAGTACTACAATCGCTTGAATCAAGTGGGAGTTAATCTTCCAGATAAGATAGTGATTGACAGAATTCTCTAGTCACCATCACCAAGTTAGTAGAACTTTGTGATGAACTATAATATGCAAGGGATGACAAAAGTAATTCCCAAGCTCTTCGTGATGCTGAAATCAATGAAGGTAGAAATCAAGAAAAACATCAAGTGTTGATGGTTGACAAGACCACTAGTTTCAAGAAAAGGGCAAAGGGAAGAAGGGGAACTTCAAGAAGAACGGCAAGCAAGTTGCTGCTCAAGTGAAGAAGCCCAAGTCTGATCCTAAGCCTGAGACTAAGTGCTTATACTGCAAAGGGACTGATCACTGGAAGCGGAACTACCCCAAGTGATTGGCGGATAAGAAGGATGGCAAAGTGAACATAAGTATATTTGATATACATGTTATTGATGTGTACTTTACTAGTGTTTATAGCAACCCCTTAGTATTTGATGCTAGTTCAGTTGCTAAGAGTAGTAACTCGAAACGGGAGTTGCAGAATGAACAGAGACTAGTTCAGGGTGAAGTGACGATGTGTGTTGGAAGTGGTTCCAAGATTGATATGATCATCATCGCACACTCCCTATAAATTCGGAATTAGTGTTGAACCTAAATAAGTGTTATTTGGTGTTTGCGTTGAGCATGAATATGATTTGATCATGTTTATTGTAATACGGTTATTCATTTAAGTAAGAGAACAAATTGTTGTTCTGTTTATATGAATAAAACCTTATATGGTTACACACCCAATGAAAATAGTTCGTTGGATCTCGATCGTAGTGATACACATAATCATAATATTGAAACCAAAAGATGCAAAGTTAATAATGATAGTGCAACTTATTTGTGGCACTGCCGTTTAGGTCATATTGGTGTAAAGCGCATGAAGAAACTCCATGCTGATGGGATTTTGGAATCACTTGATGCTTGCGAACCATGCCTTATGGGCAAGATGACTAAAACGCCGTTCTCCGGAACAATGAAGCAAGCAACAGATTTGTTGGAAATCATACATACTGGTGTATGTGGTCCGATGAATATTAAGGCTTACAGCAGGTATCATTATTTTCTGACCTTCACAAGATGATTTGAGCAGATATGGGGATATCTACTTGGTGAAACATAAGTCTGAAACATTTGAACAGTTCAAAGAATTTCAGAGTGAAGTGGAAAATCATCGTAACAAGAAAATAAAGTTTCTACGATCTGATCGTGAAGAAGAGTATTTGAGTTACGAGTTTGGCCTTCAGTAAAAACAATGTGAAATAGTTTCAATACTCACGCCACCTGGAACACCACAGCATAATGGTGTGTCCGAACATCATAACCGTACTTTGTTGGATATAGTGCAATCTATGATGTCTCTTACCGATCTACCACTATCGTTTTGGGGTAATGCATTAGAGACAGCTGCATTCACGTTAAATAGGGCACCATCTAAATCCCTTGAGACGACACCATGTGAACTATGGTTTGGCAAGAAACCTAAGCTGTCGTTTCTTAAAAATTTGGGGTTGCGATGCTTATATGAAAAAGTTTCATCCTGATAAGCTCAAACTCAAATCGGAGAAGTGCGTCTTCATAGGATATCCAAAGGAAACTATTGGATACACCTTCTATCACAGATCCGAAGGCAAGACTTTTGTTGCTAAATTCGGAAACTTTCTAGAGAAGGAGTTTCTCTCGAAAGAAGTGAGTGGGAGGAAAGTAGAAAACTTGATAAGGTAATTGTACCTTCTCCCTTATTGGAAAGTAGTACATCACAGAAAACTATTTCTGCAACACCTACACCAATTAGTGAGGAAGCTAATGATAATGATCATGTAACTTCAGATCAAGTTAATACCGAATCTCGTAGGTAAACTAGAGTGAGATCCGCACCAGAGTGGTACAGTAATCCTGTTCTGGAAGTCATGCTACTAGATCATGATGAATCTACGAACTATGAAGAAGCGATGGTGAGCCCAGATTCCGCAAAGTGGCTTGAAGCCATGAAATCTGAGATATGATCCATGTATGAGAACAAAGTATGGACTTTGGTTGACTTGCCCGATGATCGGCAAGCCATAGAAAATAAATGGATCTTCAAGAGGAAGACGGACGCTGATAGTAGTGTTACTATCTACAAAGCTAGAATTGTCGCAAAAAGGTTTTCGACAAGTTCAAAGTGTTGACTACGATGAGATTTTCTCACTCGTATCTATGCTTAAGTCTGTCCGAATCATGTTAGCAATTGCCGCATTTTATGAAATCTGGCAAATGGATAAACAAAACTGCATTCCTTAATGGATTTGCTAAAGAAGAGTTGTATACGATGCAACTAGAAGGTTTTGTCGATCCTAAAGGTGTTAACTAAATATGAAAGCTCCAGCGATCTATCTGTGGACTGGTGCAAACATCTCGGAGTTGGAATATACGCTTTGATGAGTTGATCAAAGCATATAGTTTTATACAGACTTGCGGTGAAGCCTGTATTTACAAGAAAGTGAGTGGGAGCACTACAGCATTTCTGATAAGTATATGTGGATGACATATTGTTGATCGGAAATAATGTAGAATTATTCTGTAAAGCATAAAAGGAGTGTTTGAAAGGAGTTTTTCAAAGAAAGACTTCGGTAAAGCTGCTTACATATTGAGCTTCAAGATCTATAGAGATAGATCAAGACGCTTGATAAGTTTTTCAATAAGTACAATACCTTGACAAGATTTTGAAGTAGTTCAAAATAGAACAGTCAAAGAAAAAGTTTCTTGCCTGTGTTACAAGGTGTGAAGTTGAGTAAGACTCAAAGCCCGACCACGGCAGAAGATAGAAAGAGAATGAAAGTCATTCCCTATGCCTCATTCATAGGTTCTATAAAGTATGCCATGCTGTGTACCAGATCTATTGTATACCCTGCACTGATTTGGCAAGGGAGTACAATAGTGATCTAGGAGTAGATCACTGGACAGCGGTCAGAATTATCCTTAGTAAAATAAGGATATGTTTCTCGATTATGGACGTGACAAAAAGGTTCGTCGTAAAGGGTTACGTCGATGCAAGTTTTTGACATTGATCCAGATGAATCTAAAGTCTCAATCTGGATACATATTAAAAATGGGAGCAATTAGCTAGAGTAGCTCCGTGTAGAGCATTGTAGACATAGAACTTGCAAAATACTTACGGATCTGAATGTGACAGATCCGTTGACTAAAATTATCTCACAAGCAAAACATGATCACACCTTAGTACTCTTTGGGTGTTAATCACATAGCGATGTAAACTAGATTACTGAATCTGGTAAACCCTTTGAGTGTTGGTCACATGACGATGTAAACTATGGGTGTTAATCACATGGTGATGTGAACTATTTCTGTCAAATCACATGGCGATGTGAACTAGATTATTGACTCTAGTGCAAGTGGGAGACTGAAGGAAATATGCCCTAGAGGCAATAATAAAGTTATTATTTATTTCCTTATATCATGATAAATGTTTATTATTCATGCTAGAATTGTATTAACCGGAAACATAATACATGTGTGAATACATAGACAAACAAGAGTGTCACTAGTATGCCTCTACTTGACTAGCTCGTTAATCAAAGATGGTTATGTTTCCTAACCATGAACAAAGAATTGTTATTTGATTAACGAGGTCACATCATTAGTTGAATGATCTGATTGACATGACCCATTCTATTAGCTTAGCACCCGATCGTTTAGTATGTTGCTATTGCTTTATTCATGACTTATACATGTTCCTATGACTATGAGATTATGCAAATCCCGTTTGCCGGAGGAACACTTTGGGTACTACCAAACTTCACAACATAACTGGGTGATTATAAAGGAGTACTACAGGTGTCTCCAATGGTAGATGTTGGGTTGGCGTATTTCGAGATTAGGATTTGTCACTCCGATCATCGGAGAGGTATCTCTGGGCCCTCTCGGTAATGCACATCACTTAAGCCTTGCAAGCATTACAACTAATTAGTTAGTTGTGGGATGATGTATTACGGAACGAGTAAAGAGACTTGCCGGTAACGAGATTGAACTAGGTATTGGATACCGACGATCGAATCTCGGGCAAGTAACATACCGATGACAAAGGGAACAACGTATGTTGTTATGCGGTCTGACCGATAAAGATCTTCGTAGAATATGTAGGAGCCAATATGGGCATCCAGGTCCCGCTATTGGTTATTGACTAGAGATGTGTCTCGGTCATGTCTACATTGTTCTCGAACCGTAGGGTCCGCACGCTTAACGTTACGATGACAGTTATTATGGGTTTATGCATTTTGATGTACCGAAGGTTGTTCGGAGTCCCGGATGTGATCACGGACATGACGAGGAGTCTCGAAATGGTCGAGACATAAAGATTGATATATTGGAAGCCTATATTTGGACATCGGAAGTGTTCCGGGTGAAATCGGGAATTTTACCGGATTACCGGGAGGTTACCGGAACCCCCCGGAATGCAAATGGGCCAACATGGGCCTTGGTGGAAAGGTGAAAGGGCTGCCCCATGGGCTGCACGCCTCCCCCCTTCCCCTAGTCCTATTAGGACTAGGGAAGGTGGCCGGCCAACCCCTCTCTCTTTCCCCACTTGGGGAGTCCTATTTGGAATAGGATTGGATGGGGAGTCCTACTCCCAGCGGGAGTAGGACTCCTCCTATGGCTGCCGCACCCCTCCCCCTTTGCCCCTTTATATACGGGGGCAGGGGGCACCTCTAGACACAATTGATCATTGAGATCTTTCCTTAGCCGTGTGCGGTGCCCCCTGCCACCAAATTCCACCTCGATCATATTGTTGCAGTGCTTAGGCGAAGCCCTGCGTCGGTAGTACATCAAGATCGTCACCACGCCGTCGTGCTGACGGAACTCTTCCTCGACGCTTTGCTGGATCGGAGCCCGAGGATCGTCATCGAGCTGAATGTGTGCTAAGAACTCGGAGGTGCCGGAGTAACGGTGCTTGGATCGGTCGGATCAGGAAAAAGACGTACGACTACTTCCTCTACGTTGTGTCAAACGCTTCTGTTGCGATCTACAAGGGTACGTAGGTCATACTCTCCCCTCGTTGCTATGCATCACCATGATCTTGCGTGTGCGTAGGAAATTTTTGAAATTACTACGTTCCCCATCAGTACCTATTACCTATTTATTATCAAACCTTTGGGAGTTACTTCTACGTTTGCTTATTATGCCATGCTATGCTAGTAGACGTGGATTGGGTGAGTGATAATTTTAATGGTTTATCTAAGGTGGCAACTTAAACACACATCTGGGTGGATCGAGGCACCTGATGTCTATCAGGACTTGCCTGTTTTTATTTCGGACCGCCACCCAGGCTCAAAGGGATCATAAGATCATTCATGCTAGTAACTTCCGTGTGCAGCCACAAGCCATTATGGGCTCTGGCATAGTTGACTAAGTCGTGCGAACTCTTACAGGGTAGACTAGCAGATGTAGGGGAAAGTAGGTGTACCGGTCTATCCATTGTAAGGTGCTAGCGCTTCTGAAAGACTGTGTCTCGGTCATCCGTCTTCTCAAACACCATGTAGTGCGAGAAACCAAACGGAGGCGATCGAGTCTTGTGGGGAAAAGTGCGCAGACCTCTGCAGAGTGTACAAACTAATCATGATTAGCCGTGTCCCCGGTTATGGACAAACTTGAGTATCTAGTACTTGAATATCATGTGAATCTCAACATGTTACTTCTAATTAATGTTGTTGGGTTTTAATTGTTCACTTAATTGGGATCGGAATGCTGTCAACCATTCTCGATGTTTAACAACCACCATGATAGTTAAATAAATTTATTCCTTTGCAGTAGGGAAAAACTGGCTTTACGCAAAACTGTAACCATAGAGCTTTCCACCAGCCATATATGCATATAGTATAGCTGTTTCATTCCATTACTCTCTATGTGTTACTTTGCCAGCATATTCCATGTGCTGACCCGTTTTCGGGCTGCAACTTTCATGTTGCAGACTTTTCAGACGACGAGTAAGGTGTTTTAGGTCGTGGTTCTATACTCAGTGATGCCGTTGGATTTGATGGACCCATTTATCTTCCGAGTCTTCCGCTGTTATCGACACTAGATGGCCTTAAGCCATTTTTATTGTAATAAGTTCTCTTTTGAGACAACGATGTAATAAGTGTGTGATTTCCACTCTGCTATAAATCCTTCAATGTACTGTGTGGTGTCAGCATTACTAATCCAGGGATGACACCTGAGCACAGAGCGCTTGATCCATTCGGATCGGGTCGCGACAATCAACAACGTTGAGCAGTTGCTTGCTAGAGACAAGTACAAGGTGGTCGGCATCGACCTCCAGTACACCGCCGGTCGTCCCGGCATAGATCGGAAGGTTGCCGTCGCCCAGTCATGCGTGTGCCATCATGTCCTCATCTACCACTACTGCATGGCCACAGAGCCTTGCGACCGTTTCAACAGGTTTGTCAACAACACCGACTACAAGTTCGCCACAGTGGAAACCAAAGACGATGTAAAAGTGCTCAGTGTTATGGGCTTGGCCTGCAAGAACCTTGTCAAAATTCGTGACCACCACAGGGTCTGGGGCAGCACGAAGCAGGACTCCCTGGGCGAACTCGCCTCGGCCATCATCGACCCCTACTACGAAAAGATGAAGCAGGATGACCAGAGAACAAGTCTTGTATCCTGGCACAAGGCCTGGATGCGGCAACTGGATGAACCTCACCTCAGGTTCGCGGCCAAGAGCGTGTACACATGCTACGAGATGCACAGGCGGATCATTGAAATGAGGAAGTGCCTCGTTACCCAAATCGACAAGTCCGGATCGAGCCACAAGCAGCGCAAGCGTCACAAGAAGTAGATGATGATCAGATGATCGTTTATGCTAGTTAATCATGCATGTAATATATAGTTTACTTTATATGTAATTATGCAAGTAATAGTTTAATTTGGTGTGTGCAAATGCCATGGTTGTAGTAGCCACCTATGTAAGTGGATGTTTAATTTGGTCATGCAAGCATGTCCTTATAAGTGTGTGTGTGTGTGTGTGTATGTTGTTGTTCTGTATGCAATCCCATCGCACAACACACACGTCTTATTAGCAGCAACCGTATGTGTTATTATCGGTCTTCACACACATTTCTGCTTACAGACCTGTTTGCCGCGTATCACACACATCTTGTTAAGTTGAACCATTTCTGTTCTCATGTCTCAACGCAAACAGTTCATCCAAGTGAACCGCATGCCGTATATCGCACACACCTTTGATCTGGCTCATAGTTTGTTTTGTGTTGCCTAATCACAAACATTTCATCCGACTGAACCGTATGCTGTGTATCGCACACGCCTTCATTTGGCTGCCCGTTTCTTTTGTTCCTCCTCGTCGCAAACAGTTCATTGAACTGAATCGTACGCCCTTCATCGCACACGCAAATAAAACCTGAACCGTGTTTGATTCATCCGTCATCGCAAACGTTTTATACATTTCTATCCGTTTTCATACAACACCGTTTGCGATTATTGCATCGCACACAGTTTCTCGAAGGGTCTCTGATCATAGTGTCGCGTTAGCAGCATCCTGCAGTAGTGAATATTCAAGGAAGAGAGGTTTCACATATAAATATACTATCTTGGACATCTTCTATGATTGTGAACCCCATTAATTATTTTCAAACTTGAGAAAATTAGTTGATGTTGAACAAGACAACTTAATGAGTTATGTTTGGGTATATTTGTATAGAAGTTATATTGTTATGGATCCTCCAACATGTGGTGCTTGCTTTTAGAATCTTTTGCTGGCCAAAATTTCTGTACTAAGTTGGAATACTGCTTGTGCATCCAAAATCCTTGAACCAAGTTTCTTCCATGAGTGTCCACCATATCTACCTATATGCGGTCGTTCCAAGTAAATTTGCATGTGCCAAACTCTAAACCGTCAAATAATAATATGTGTTGTATGCCCGAATCGCTCATGTAGCAACTAAGGGTTGTCAGTATCTTCCATGCTAGGTGGGTTATTCTCACGAGGAGTGTTTATTCACTTGTCATTCACTAGAGAATGGCTGGTAATTGGGCTACCCAGTCCTATGATCAAAAAATCAAAAACAAAATTTCAAATAATCAAACAAAACTCCCCTAGGACTGTTGTTGATATGGACGGTACCCGTTGTTTCATATCAGCCGTGGAGTGTGATTGTTTGTGGAGGGGGAGTAAAAAATTTACCATTCTATTTGAGAACCGCCTATAATGTGTCTAGCATGGAAGATAGTGAGAACTCTTGATCGTTACATTGACAATGAAATCATACATTCTCAAAATTATATTCATCTTTGTTTTAAAAGCTTCGAGCTCTGGCACCTCTGCAAATCCCAGCTTCCCTCTGTGAAGGGCCTATCTTTTACTTTATGCAAGAGTCAGTAGTATTCCTTCTCATTCCAACCTACTCTTTACTTGTCAAGCATCATGTGATGGGGAAAGATCTAACCATATATGGCCATTCAAATATATTTGATCATGAATTATTATTGTTGACAATTATCTATATGATAAATAAGTTGGGAGGCGAAACATTAAGCCCCTATCTTTCTCTGTGTTCAATGGTTGTTATTTGTTCTAAAAATATGCTTTGAGTGGTAGCAAACATGGAATACTATATGATAGTTGAGTATGTGGGATTTGCTAAACCGAAGCTCTTACATAGACCCTTCCTGAAAATAAGATGAATTGCAATTGTTTGATGACTGAGAACCTAGTTTGTTAGTTTTCAAGAAAGTTTATGATATATGCTTTAACATGTGAATTGATTGCTACTTGATCATGAGAAGTCTTATGAGATGAGCTACTGTTATGATATACAATGATGCTAGAAAAAGTGATTGAAATTATCATTGATCAAATGTGTGCACTTGCTAGCATTCACACTTCATAAATTATTTCTTTTATCATTTACCTACTAGAGGATGGTAACCCACAAGTATAGGGGATCGCAACCGTTTTTGATAAGTAAGAGTGTCGAACCCAACGAGGAGCTAAAGGCAGAACAAATATTCCCTCAAGTTCTATCGGCCACCGATACAACTCTACGCACGCTTGATGTTCGCTTTACCTAGAACAAGTATGAAACTTGAAGTACTTTGTAGGTGTTGTTGGATAGGTTTACAAGATAATAAAGATTACATAAATAAAAAGTAGGGGCTGTTTATATAAAGACACAACTAAGTTAGGTTTAGTAAAGAGCTTGTTGTTACGAGAAAGTTATTTGTCCCTAGGCAATCGATAACTAGACCGGTAATCATTATTGCAATTTTATATGGGGGAGAGGCATAAGCTAACATACTTTGTCTACTTGGATCATATGCACTTATGATTGGAACTCTAGCAAGCATCCGCAACTACTAAAGATCATTAAGGTAAAACCCAACCATAGCATTAAAGTATCAAGTCCTCTTTATCCCATATGCAACAACCCCCTTACTCGGGTTTGTGTTTCAGTCACTCACGCAACCCACTATAAGCGAATCATGAATGTATTGCAACACCCTACAACGGGAATCCCTCACGCTTGCGCGACACGGAGAGCACCATAGGACAGCACCAATAATGAAACATGCAACTCAAACCAATCTTGATCATCAAATAGCCCATAGGACAAAACGGATCTACTCAAACATCATAGGATAGCCATACATCATTGGGAAATAATATATAGCGTTGAGCACCATGTTTAAGTAGAGATTACAGCGGGTAATAGAGAGGTTACACCGCTGCATAGAGGGGGGAAGAGTTGGTGATGATGGCGGTGAAGTTGTTGGTGAAGATTGCGGTGATGATGATGGCCCCCGGTGGCACTCCGGTGCCACCGGAAGCGAGGGGGAGAGAGCCCCCCTCCTCCTTCTTATTCTTCTTCTTCTTCTTCTTCCTTGACCTCCTCCCTAGATGGGAGAAGGGTTTCCCCTCTGTTCCATGGCCTCCATGGCACGGGAGGGGTGAGAGCCCCTCCGATATTGCATATGTCTCTCTATCTCTCTCTGTTTCTGCGTTCTCAGATTCTACCCTTTCACCGTTTCTTATATTCCTGGAGATCCGTAACTCCGATTGGCTGAAATTTTAACACGATATCTATCCGGATATTAGCTTTCTTGCGGCGAAAGAAGGGCATCAACCGCCTTATGGGGTGGCCACGAGGGTCAGGGGTGCGCCCCCTGCCTCGTGGCCCCCTCGAGCATCGTCTCGCATGGATTTTTCTTCCCAAAAATCATATATATTCCAAAAAAATCTCCGTCAGTTTTTATCCAGTTTGGACTTCGTTTAATATGGATATTCTGCGAAACAAAAAGCATGCAACAAACAGGAACTGGCACTGGATCAATATGTTAGTCCCAAAAATAGTATAAAAAGTTGCCAAAAGTATATGAAAGTTGAATAATATTGGCATGGAACAATCAAAAATTATAGATAGGACGGAGACGTATCAGCATCCCCAAGCTTAATTCCTGGTCGTCCTCGAGTAGGTAAATGATAAAAAAGATAATTTTTGATGTGGAATGCTATCTAGCATAATCTTGATCATGTAATCTAATCATGGCATGAATATTAAGACACGAGTGATTCAAAGCAATAGTCTACCATTTGAAATAAAAACAATAATACTTCAAGCCTACTAATAAAGCAATCATGTCTTTTCAAAATAACATGGCCAAAGAAAGTTATCCCTACAAAATCATATAGTCTCGCTATGCTCCATCTTCACCACACAAAATATTCACATCATGCACAACCCCGATGACAAGCCAAGCAATTGTTTCGTACTTTTGATGTTCTCAAACCTTTTCAACTTTCATGCAATACATGAGCATGAGCCATGGACATAGCACTATAGGTGGAATAGAATGGTGGTTGTGGAGAAAAAAAAGGAGAAGATAGTCTCACATCAACTAGGCGTATCAACGGGCCATGGAGATGCCCATCAATAGATATCAATGTGAGTGAGTAGGGATTGCCATGCAACAGATGCACTAAGAGCTATAAGTGTATGAAAGCTCAGACTGAAAACTAAGTGGGTGTGCATCCAACTTGCTTGCTCATGAAGACCTCGGGCGTTTGAGGAAGCCCATAATCGGAATATACAAGCCAAGTTCTATAATGAAAATTCCCACTAGTATATGAAAGTGATAACTCAAGAGACTCTCTATATGAAGAACATGGTGCTACTTTGAAGCACAAGTGTGGTAAAAGGATAGTAACATTGCCCCTTCTCTCTTTTTCTCTCATTTTTTTATTTTTTTTTATTTTTTTGGTGGGCTTCTTTGGCCTCTTTTTTATTTGGGCTTCTTTGGCCTCTTTTATTTATTTTTTAAGTCCGGAGTCTCATCCCGACTTGTGGGGGAATCATAGTCTCCATCATCCTTTCCTCACTGGGGCAATGCTCTAATAATGATGATCATCAGACTTTTATTTACTTACAACTCGATATTACAACTCGATACTAGAACAAAGATATGACTCTATATGAATGCCTCCGGCGGTGTACCGGATGTGCAATGATCTAGCGTAGCAATGACATCAAAAAATGGACAAGCCATGAAAACATCATGCTAGCTATCTTACAATCATGCAAAGCAATATGACAATGATGCTCAAGTCATGTATATGATGATGATGGAAGTTGCATGGCAATATATCTCGGAATGGCTATGGAAATGCCATGATAGGTAGGTATGGTGGCTGTTTTGAGGAAGGTATATGGTGGGTTTATGGTACCGGCGAAAGTTGCGCGGTACTAGAGAGGCTAGCAATGGTGGAAGGGTGAGAGTGCTTATAATCCATGGAGTCAACATTAGTCATAAAGAACTCACATACTTATTGCAAAAGTCTATTAGCTATCAAAACAAAGTACTATGCACATGCTCCTAGGGGGATAGATTGGTAGGAAAAGACCATCGCTCGTCCCTGACCGCCACTCATAAGGAAGACAATCAATAAATAAATCATGCTCCGACTTAATCACATAACGGTTCACCATACGTGCATGCTACGGGAATCTCAAACCTCAACACAAGTATTTCTACTAATCCACAACTACCCACTAGCATGACTCTAATATCACCATCTTTATATCGCAAAACTATTGCAAGGAATCAAACATATCATATTCAGTGATCTACAAGTTTTATGTAGGATTTTATGACTAACCATGTGAATGACCAATTCTTGTCATCTCTCTAAATAGATATAAGTGAAGCAAGAGAGTTTAATTCTTTCTAGAAAAGATATGCCCATGCTCTAACAAATATAAGTGAAGCAAAAGAGCATTCTACAAATGACAGTTTTTTATGTAAAGAGAAACAGGCAATCCAAACTTCAAATGATATAAGTGAAGCACATGAAGCATTCTATAAAGCCATACTCAAAAGATATAAGTGAAGTGCATAGAGAATTATATAAATCAACCAAGGACTATCTCATACTAGCATGGTGCATAAAAGAAAAATCAAAACTAAATGCAAAAGACGCTCCAAGATTGCACATATCGCATGAACGAAACGAATCCGAAAACATACCGATACTTGTTGAAGAAAGAGGGGATGCCTTCCGGGGCATCCCCAAGCTTAGACGCTTGAGTCTCCTTGGATATTTACTTGGGGTGCCTCAGGCATCCCCAAGCTTGATCTCTTGCCTCTCTTCCTTCTTCTCACATCGAGACCTTCTCGATCATCGAACACTTCATCCACACAAAACTTCAACAGAAAACTCGGTAAGATCCGTTAGTATAATAAAGAAAATCACTACTCTAAGTACTTTCGCAAACCAATTCATATTTTGTTTTTGCATTATGTCTACTGTAATATAACTTTTTCATGGCTTAATCCACTGCTATGAATCGATAGTTTCATCAAAACAAGCAAACTATGCATCAAAAACACAATCTGTCTAAAACAGAACAGTCTGTAACAATCCGAACATTCACCATAGTTCTGATACTTGAAAAATTCTACCAAAATTAGGAAAAATAAACAATTTGTATACGAAGACATTGCAAAAATAATCAGAAGCATTTGATGTTCCAGCTAAAAATGTAAAATCACGCACTACAGCCAAAGTTTCTGTCCTATACCGTACAAACCATCAAGCAAATGTAAACATCCTAAAGGCAAACCTTGGCACATTATTTTTATAATACAATGGAATTGTACATGGGGATAATTATTTTTGTTGAAAAGTTTCTATAATCAAGATTCACAAAGTTGCCATGAGCATGAACAAAGTTCAAGGAGCTCTCCCACTTCAACAATGCTTGTCTTTCTCACTTTCACTTTCCTTTTTGAAAAAGTTTTGGGTTCCCCTCTTTATTTTATTTTGTTTTTAAACTATATAAAAGTACTCAACAGAAATAAATGACTCTCTAAAACTTCCGGGTTGTCTCCCTGGCAGCGCTTTCTTTAAAACCATTAAGCTAGGCATATGGTGCTCAAGTAGTGAATCCATCCGGATCCCAAGGTATATCAAAGCCAATTTTAATTAACAATGATTTGTAATTTAGTAGTGAGCACAAAGTAACATACATCATGTAACAACAAAGTCTAACTCTCTTCCTATGCATCGGCATGTCATAAAAGAATAGTTCATTCACACATGGTAAAGGCCAATGCATAGTATAAACAGTTTCTTGCAATTTTGTTGTATTGGAAACATAGAGAGGTGGAGATATAGTTCCTCTCACATAATAATTGCAAGTAGGGGCAGCAAGCACATGCATATTATATTCATCAAAATCATCATGTGCAACGGTAAAAGGCAACCCATCAATATAATCCTTAATAAGGGCAAACTTCTCCGATATAGTGTAGTCGGGAGAATTCAAAAAGATAATAGGACTATCATGTGTGGGTGCAATAGCAAAAATTTCATGTTTAACATAAGGAACTATAGCAAGTTCATCTCCATAAGCATAATTCATATTGGCATCTTGTCCACAAGCATAGCAAGCATCATCAAAAAGGGATATTTCAAAAGAATCAATGGGATCATAACAATCATCATAGCAATCATCCTTCGGTAAGCATGAAGGGAAATTAAACAATGTATGAGTTGAAGAGTTACTCTCATCAGAAGGTGGGCACGGGTAGCTAATCCTCTCTTCCTCCTTTTGTTCTTCGCTCTCCTCCTCATCTTTTTCATCCAATGAGCTCACACTTTCATCAACTTCTTCTTCCATAGACTCCTGCAAAATATTAGTCTCTTCTTGGACAGCGGGGTAGTCCTAAATATATGGTTCGACATAGGCATTAGAAGCATAATTATCATAGCAATATTTAAGTATGTCAAAATTTTCAGATTTGTAAAGAGTAGCATCATACGTTTCAATCAACGAAGCAATTTCATAAGCACCCTTAAAAGCAACAAATTCTTCAATTTGTTGAACATCATAGTAACTATAAACACCCTTAGCAAACGAAGATACAATTCCATTATCACTAAACTCACATTGACAGGGAAGGTGTTTCTTAGGGTTTTCAGAACAACAAGTAATATCATATATTTCACATAAATTCCAAGCATAGCATTGCAAACGATGAATTTGACCCGGTAAAATTTTCCCTTTTTCAGATATTCGGTGTCGCACATAACAAGCATGCTCATCTAAAGATTTGCCCTCAACTAAGCTATTTGGGGTTTCAGCACGAGCACATAGGGATCGAAGATGATCCAAGTAATAAGCTTCAACAGTGTGATAGATTTTGAGTGGTTCTTCAACCATTGGTTTAGTAGGTACAACTAATTTTTTTGGTATTTTGCGTTTCCTACCCATAACTAAAGATAGAAAACAACTAAGAACAGCAAATAAAAATTACTTAGTGATACAACAAACAAGCGCACACGAGAATATTCACCCCACGCTATTGCTCCCCGGCAACGGCGCCAGAAAAAGGTCTTGATAACCCACAAGTATAGGGGATCGCAACAGTTTTTGATAAGTAAGAGTGTCGAACCCAACGAGGAGCTAAAGGCAGAACACATATTCCCTCAAGTTCTATCGACCACCGATACAACTCTACGCATGCTTGATGTTCGCTTAACCTAGAACAAGTATGAAGCTAGAAGTACTTTGTAGGTGTTGTTGGATAGGTTTGCAAGATAATCAAGATTACGTAAATAAAAAGTAGGGGCTGTTTAGATAAAGACACAACTAAGTTAGGTTTAGTAAAGAGCTTGTTGTTACGAGAAAGTTATTTGTCCCTAGGCAATCGATAACTAGACCGGTAATCATTATTGCAATTTTATATGAGGGAGAGGCATAAGCTAACATACTTTCTCTACTTGGATAATATGCACTTATGATTGGAACTCTAGCAAGCATCCACAACTATTAAAGATCATTAAGGTAAAACCCAACCATAGCATTAAAGTATCAAGTCCTCTTTATCCCATACGCAACAACCCCCTTACTCGGGTTTGTGTTTCAGTCACTCACGCAACCCACTATAAGAGAATCATGAACGTATTGCAACACCCTACAGCGGGAATCCCTCACGCTTGCACGACACGGAGAGATCCATAGGACAACACCAATAATAAAACATGCAACTCAGACCAATCTTGATCATCAAATAGCCCATAGGACAAAACGGATCTACTCAAACCTCATAGGATAGCCATACATCATTGGGAAATAATATATAGAGTTGAGCACCATGTTTAAGTAGAGATTACAGCGGGTAAGAGAGAGGTTACACCGCTACATAGAGGGGGGAAGAGTTGGTGATGATGGCGGTGAAGATTGCGGTGATGATCGATGATGGCCCCCGGTGGCACTCCGGTGCCACCGGAAGCGAGGGGGAGAGAGCCCCCCTCCTTCTTCTTCTTCTTCTTCTTCTTCCTTGACCTCCTCCCTAGATGGGAGAAGGGTTTCCCCTCTGGTCCATGGCCTCCATGGCACGGGAGGGGCGAGAGCCCCTCCGAGATTGGATCTGTCTCTTTGTCTCTCTCTGTATCTGCGTTCTCAGATTCTACCCTTTCACCGTTTCTTATATTCCCAGAGATCCGTAACTCCGATTGGGCTGAAATTTTAACATGATCTCTATCCGGATATTAGCTTTCTTGCCGCGAAAGAAGGGCATCAACTGCCTTACTGGGTGGCCACGAGGGTCAGGGGCGCGCCCCCTGCCTCGTGGCCCCCTCGGGCATCGTCTCATATGGATTTTTCTTCCCAAAAATCATATATATTCCAAAAAAATCTCTGTCAGTTTTTATGCCGTTTGGACTCCGTTTGATATGGATATTCTGCGAAACAAAAAACATGCAACAAAGAGGAACTGGCACTGGGCACTGGATCAATATGTTAGTCCCAAAAATAGTATAAGAAGTTGCCAAAAGTATATGAAAGTTGAATAATATTGGCATGGAACAATCAAAAATTATAGATAGGACGGAGACATATCAAAGGATGAGCAGGAATTAAGCTTGGGGATGCTGATACGTCTCCAACGTATCTTTAATTTATGAAGTATTCATGCCATGTTTACAACAATTCTATATGATTTTGGTATGATTTGATTAGAACTAACCCGGACTTGTCATCGCCTCATAGGCCCCCTTGACTTTTCCCCGACGCCAACACCTCCTATAAATTCCAAAACCTCTAGAAATAAACCTAGATCGGGAGTTCCACCGCTGCAAGCCTCTATAGCCATGAAAAAAATAATCGGGAGCTCCTTCGTGCACCCTGCCGGAGGGGGAAACCATCACTGGTGGTCATATTCATCATCCCGGTGGTCTCCATGATGATGAGGGAGTAGTTCACCCTCGGGGCCGAGCGTATGTACTAGTAGCTATGTGTTTGATCTCTCTCTCTCTCTTGTGTTCTTGATTTGGCACGATCTTGATGTACCGTGAGCTTTGTTACTATAGTTGAATCATATGGTGTTTCTCCCCCTCTATCTTCTTGTGATGAATTGAGATTTACCTTTGAGGTTTCACTATTATCAGATTGAATACTATTATGGATTTGAGAACACTTGCTGCATGTCTTGCGTGGGATACCCGTGGTGACAATGGGGTGTTGTATTGATTCACTTGATGTATGTTTTGGCACTCAACTCGCGGATTCCCGAAGTTACATTGGGGTAATCTATGCATAGGGGTTGATGCTCATTTTCGTCCTTGTTTCTCCGGTAGGAATCTTGGGGCACTCTTTGAGGTTCTTTATGTTGGATTGAATATTATGAATCTGAAGTTGTTTGATGCATATCATATAACTGACCCACAGATACTTGTGGTGACATCGGATTATCTAGGTGACATTAGGGTTGATTGATGTGTGTCATATGGTGTTATTTTACTACGAACTCTAGAGTGTTTGTGACACTTATAGGAATAGCTCAATGGATTGATCGTAAAGAATAACTTTGAGGTGGTTTCGTACCCTACAAGCAATTTCATCTTATGTTCTCCGCGATAGGAACTTTGGAGTGACTCTTTGTTGCACGTTGAGGGATTGTTATATGATCTAATTATGTTATCATTGTTGAGAGAACTTGCACTAGTGAATGTATGAACCCTAGGCCTTGTTTCCAAGCATTGAAATACCGTTTTTTCTCACTTCTGTTACTAGTTACCTTGCTCTTTTTATATTTTCAGATTACAAAAATCTTTATCTACCATCCATATTACACTTGTGTCACTGATACGTCTCCAACGTATCTATAATTTGTGAAGTATTCATTCTATTTTATTATCATTATTGGATGTTTTACAATCATTTTATAGCAACTTTATATCATTTTTTGGGACTAACCTATTGACCCAGTGCCCAGTGCCAGTTGTTGTTTTTGCTTGTTTTTACATCGCAAGAAATCAATATCAAACGGAGTCCAAACACTGCGAAACTTTTTGAGGATTTTTTATGGACCAGAAGACTCCTGATGGGCCAGAGTAGCACCTAGGGGGTGCCCCGAGGGGGGCACAACCCACCAGGGCGTGCCTGGGGGGCCAGGCGCGCCCAGGTGGGTTGTGCCCACCTCAGTGGCCTCCCACACCCCCTCTTTACCCTATAAATTCGCAAATATTTCGAAAACCCTCGGGGTTAACCTAGATCAGAAGTTCCGCCGCCGCAAGGCTCTGTAGCGACGGAAAACCAATCTAGACCCCATTCCGGCACCCTGCCAGAGGGGGGAATCATCTCCGGTGACCATCTTCATCATCCCGACGGCCAGGGAGTAGTCCACCCTCGGGGCTGAGGGTTTGTACCAGTAGCTATGTGTTTAATCTCTCTCTCTCTCTCTCGTGTTCTTGAGATGTCATGATCTTGATGTATCGCGGGCTTTGTTAATATAGTCAGATCATATGGTGTTGTCCACTCTCTATCTTGTGATGAATTGAGTTTTCCCTTTGAGATTTCGTTTTATCGGATTGAATACTTTTATGGATTTGAGAGCACTTGATATATGTCTTGCAAATGAATACTCGTGGTGACAATGGGGTATCATTTTGATTCACTTGATATATGTTTTGGTACTCAACTCGCGGATTCCCGAGGTGACAGTGGGGTAATCTACGCATAGGGGTTGATGCATGTTCTTGTCTTTGTTTCTTCGGTAGAAATCTTGGGGCACTCTTTTAAGTTCTTTGTGTTGGATTGAGTATTATGAATCTTAAATTATTTGGTGTTATTTTAGTACGAACTCTTTGATAGATCGATCGGAAAGAATAGCTTCGAGGTGGTTTCGTACCCTACAAACGATTTCTTCTTATGTTCTCCGCTAGATAGGAACTCTGGAGTGATTCTTCATCGCACTTTGAGGGGTGGTTATACGATCCAATTATATTATCACTTTTGAGAGATTGCACTAGCGAAAGTACGGACCCTGGGCCTCACTTTCAAGCATTGCAATACCGTTTTTGTGCCCGTTTAGTATTTTCTACCTTGTTGTTTTTATTTATTCAGATTATAAAAATATATTTCTACCATCCATATTACACTTTTATCACCATCTCTTCGCCGAACTAGTGCGCCTATACAAATTGCCATTGTATTGGGTGTGTTGGGGACACAAGAGATTTCTTGTATTTGATTGCAGGGATGTTTGAGAGAGACCATCTTCATCCTACGCCTCCCATGGATTGATAAACCTTAGGCCATTCACTTGAGGGAAAATTGCTATTGTCCTACAAAACTCTGCCCTTGGAGGCCCAACACGTGTCTACAAGAATAAAGTTGCGTGGTAGACATCAAGCTCTTTCCTGGCGCCGTTGCCGGGGAGGTTAAGTAAGTGGCACTCACATCCCGTCAAAGAAGCTCATTTTTGGTGCCGTTGCCGGGGAGGTTAGGTAAGTAGCACTCACATCCCGTCAACGAAGCTCTTTTCTGGCGCCGTTGTCGGGGAGGTGAGTGCTTGAAGGTATTTTGCAATTGAATCTTCTAGTTTCTTGTTTTATCACTAGTTTGGTTTATAAAAAGGAACTACATAAAAAATGGAATTGAGGTTGCATCATATTATTGATCATCTTTATTATATCTTTCTTGAAAATGATGGGTCGGAAAATTGTGCTCAATTGATAGAGGAATAATTCTATAAAATGTTTGACAAAAAAACTTTGAATTATGAGCATGATTGCAATGTTGTTGGGATGAACTCTTTGAATATCCATGATGCTAATGATATGCAAAGCCATAAGCTTGGGGATGTTGTGTTTGATGAAGATGATATTTTTTGTCCCCCAAGATTTGATGTGAAAATTTGTTATAATGATTGGATGCCTCCTATTTACGATGATTATAATGATGAAAACGGATTTGGAGAGGTCATGACTTTATTTAGTGATGAATCCACCATTTTGGATGAGGCTTCAATTGACTATGGTAACAAAGTGGCTATCTATGATGATTATGGTGATGACATGTGTGCTATATTGAATAATGATAACTGTGATACTTGTCATCATGATTTTAATTTTCAATCCCATGATAGTTACTTTGTTGAATTTGCTCCCACTATTATTGATGAGAATAAATTTGCTTACGTGGAGAGTAATAAAATTTCTATGCTTTTGTGTCATGAAAATAATGCTTTATGTGATGGTTATATTGTTGAATTTCTTCATGATTCTACTGAAAATTATTATGAGGGAGGAACTTATGCTTGTAGGAATTGCAATAATATCAAGCTTCCTCTCTTTATGTTGAAAGTTTTGAAGTTGTGCTTGTTTTGCCTTCCTATGCTAGTTGATTCTTGCTCCCATAATTTGTTTGCTCACAAAATCCCTATGCATAAGAAGTATGTTAGGCTTAAATGTGTTTTCCATGTGATTTAAGATGCTCTCTTTGTGTTTCAATTCTTTACTTTCATGCGAGCATCATTGAAATCATCATGCCTAGCTAAAAAAGGCATTAAAGAAAAGCGCTTGTTGGGAGACAACCCAACACTTTTACCTACTGTTTTTGTGTGTTCACATGATTGGGCTACTGTATTAATCATGTTTTATTGCTTTTGTTTCAATAAAGTGCCAAGTAAGACCTTTGTGATGGCTTATGGTGATAGTTGATTTGATCTTGCTAAAAAACAGAAACTTTTGCGCTCAGGAAAACAATTCTCATTTTTAACAGGAGCGTGATAAAATGGTGATTCTTTTTTCAGAATATTAATAGACAAATTCCCCAGGTTTTCCTAGTTTTTCAGTATTTTGGGAGTAGCAGAAATATGGTTGGAGTACAGATTACTACAGACTGTTCTGTTTTTAACAGATTATATTTTCAATGCATAGTTTGCTTGTTTTCTAGTTTCTATGGCTTATATTGCTCAATATAAATTGTGGAAATGATATGCTACAGTAGGAATTGTGTGAGAACAATTATGAATCTTGTCTTTGTCAGTACCAAAAGTGAAGTGGTTTGCTCTTTATCATACTAACCTATCTCACAAACTTACGTTAAGTTTTGTGTGATTGAAGTTTTCAAGTTTTGGGTGAGATGTCGATATGAGGAGAATAAGGAGTGACAAGACCCTAAGCTTGGGGATGCCCAAGGCACACCAAGGTAATCCCCTCTTTCGTCTCCAACATTATCGGTAACCTCACTTGGAGCTATGTTTTCATTCATCACATGATATGTGTTTTGCTTGGAGCGTCATTTTATTTAGAATAATGTTTTGAAATAATAGCTTTGAGGTGGTTTTGTACCCTACAAACGATTTCTTCTTATGTTCTCCGCTACATAGGAACTTTGGAGTGATTCTTCATCGCACTTTGAGGGGTGGTTATATGATCCAATTATATTAGCATTGCTGACAGATTGCACTAGCAAAAGTATGGACCCTAGGCCTCATTTTCAAGCATTGTAATACCGTTTTTGTGCCCGTTTACTATTTTATACCTTGCTATTTTTATTTATTCAGATTATAAAAATATATTTCTACCATCCATATTACACTTTTATCACCATCTCTTCGCCTAACTAGTGTGCCTATACAAATTGCCATTGTATTGGGTGTGTTGGGGACACAAGAGATTTCTTGTATTTGATTGCAGGGTTGTTTGAGAGATACCATCTTCATCCTATGCCTCCCACGGATTGATAAACCTTAGGTCATCCACTTGAGGAAAAAAATGCTACTGTCCTACAGAACTCTGCGCTTGGAGGTCCAACACGTGTCTACAAGAATAAAGTTGCGTAGTAGACATCAATCACCATCTCTTTGCCGAACTAGTTCACCTATACAATTTACCATTGTATTGGGTGTGTTGGGGACATGAGAGACTCTTTGTTATTTGGTTACAGGGTTGTTTGAGAGAGACCATCTTCATCCAATGCCTCCCATGAATTGATAAACCTTAGGTCATCCACTTGAGGGAAATTTGCCATTGTCCTGCAAAACTCTACGCTTGGAGGCCAACACGAGTCTACAAGAAGAAGGTTGCGTAGTAGAAATCAACCCGCAACACTAGTCCTCGAACCCACAGTAAAGGGTTTCAGATTAACCAATGTGCTTGTGGACAGAGGCAGTGGTCTAAACCTCATTTACGAGGACACCCTCGACAAAATGCAGTTTGACAGATCTCGCATCAAACAAAGCTATACCACCTTTCGAGGAATTATCCCCGGCAGAGAGGCGCGCTGCTCCGGACGAGTCACGCTAGACATAGTATTCGGAACTCCCGATAATTACAAGTCTAAATAATTACTCTTCCACATTTTTCCCTTCCATAGCGGATACCACGCCCTATTGGGGCGTGAGGCGTTCTCCAGGTTTCAAGCCATACCACATTATGGGTACATGAAACTGAAAATGCCAGGGCCCAATGGCGTGATCTCACTCACAAGCGACCCAGATAGAGCCCTTCAAGCCAAAAATAAAACAACATCGCTTGCCCTCGAGGCATTATACGAGGCTCTTGCAGCCGAGGAACTAACTGCACTCCGCGCAGCGATAGACAGGGATGATGCAGTCCTTAGTAAAAGGTCCAAATCCACATCATTCAAACAAGCTGATGAGATAATTAAATTCCAAGTGCATCCAACGGATCCCAATAAAACATCATCCATCGAAGCCCAGCTGGACCCCGCAGTTGATGAAGCACTACGCACTTTTCCTGTGCGAGAATTGGGATGTATTTGCTTGGCACCCTTCAGACATGCCAAAAATCCCACGAAGACTAGCGGAGCATAGCTCGAAGCCAGTAAAACAGGCCTTGCGCCAAATTTTCGAACCCAAACGTCAAGCCATCACTACATAAAAAGGCACATATGTGACATTTAGGCCCGAATGAAAATTTTTCTGTCATGGTTATGACACTTCTATGATGATAATTTTGACAAAAACACGTATCATCATAGATGTGGTAGGCTCCTACTTCTATGACAAAAAAATCATAACAGAAAATGGGCTTTTCGTACTGGGCGGGCCGGGGACGCACCTGCATGACACTCTTTGGGCTGTCTATAACATAAAAAATCATGGTAGAAGTGAGGGCGAGGAAATTTTCTTGGAGTTCCTGGTTACGGTGGGTGGTCGGACTGAGCGATGCAGTGTGGTTTGCGCATTTCTCTCTCGTACGCGCACATGGTGCAAGTCGTGTTCGCTATAACTGAACCCGAGCGATCGCACTCCTACGTATTGAAGCCGATCGATTGATCCCTTCACTGCTAACTGAACCCAACCGACTCCGCTGCTAACTAAACCCGATCGATCGCGCTGCTGCTCCTTACTAAAGCTGATTGAACCCCTGTGCGAGACGTAGCTAGCCGGTTGGGTTGCCTCTGGATGAATAGTGCATGTTGATGTCGCACGTGCGATACAAAGAACGAGTCGAGACATCGAGCTGGTGGGTTTGGCTATGGATGAACAGTTCCTGGTGGGGGTTGGATGAACATGACCCTGGCCATGTGTAGGCGGTTTTTGCTGGATGAACAAGACCCTGTGGTAGCACGCGGTTGCCGCTGGATGAACAAGACCCCGTGGTAGTACGTGGTTGCGCTGGATGAACAGGACCCCGAGGAGGCCGCTACACACCCAGCTAGTTGGGGTGGATGAACAGGACCCCGTGGAGGCTAGATGAACAGTAGCCCGTAGATGAATAGTGGCTGGTGGAGGCTGGAGGAAGTCGACGGTGGATGAACAGTAGCCCATGGAGTCCCGTTTTGCGGTACGCCACACACCCCTCCGATGAACAGGACCCCATTTCGATCATAGACGGTTGGAGAGAAGTCCGTTTCCTCCGTTTTGCGGTACACCAGACCCCTCCCGATGAATAGAACCCCATTTTGACCATAGGCGGTTGGAGAGAAGTCCGTTTCCTCCATTTTGCGGTACGCCATACCCCTCCTGATAAACATGACCCCATTTCGACTGTAGGCTGTCAAAGAGAACGTTGTTTCCTCCGTTTTGCGGTACGCGAGACCCTGAGTCGATCAACAGGACCCGGTTTGGGCTGCTCCGTCCAAGTCAGTTGGCTCCTGATGAACAAGACGCATTCCAACCCAGTCGCTTGCCTCCCGATGAACACGACTGCTACTTCTTAATCATGTGTTGGTTTTTCCCTTGAAGAGGAAAGGGTGATGTGGCAAAGTAGAGATAAGTATATCCCTCAGTTAGAGAACTAAGGTATCAATCCAGTAGGAGACAATGCACAAATCACCAATACCTGCACAAACAATCAAACAACTTGCACCCAACGCGATAAAGGGGTTGTCAATCCCTTCACTGTCACTTGCAAAAGTGAGATCTGATAAAGATAAATGAAAGTAAACAAATGATAAAGTAAATATTTTTGGTTTATAGATCGGAATGTAAAAGATTGCAAAATAGTAGATCGGAAACTAATATGAAGGAAAATAGTAGATCAGAAACTTATATGATGGAAAATAGACCCGGGGCCCATAGGTTTCACTAGAGGCTTCTCTCAAGATAGCAAATAATACGGTGGGTGAACAAATTACTGCCGAGCAATTGATAGAAAAGCGCAAAGTTATGATGATATCTAAGGCAATGATTATGAAATATAGGCATCACGTCTGTATCAAGTAGACCGAAACAATTTTGCATCTACTACTATTACTCCACACATCGACCGACTCATGCCTACATCTAGAGTATTAAGTTCATGAAGAACAGAGTAACACATTAAGTAAGATGACATGATGTAGAGGAATAAACTCAAGCAATATGATGTAAACCCCATCTTTCTATCCTCGATGGCAAAAATAGAATACGTGCCTTGATGTCCCTACTGTCACTGGGAAAGGACACCGCAAGATTGAACCCAAAGCTAAGCACTTCTCCCATTACAAGAAAAACCAATCTAGTTGGCCAAACCAAACCGATAGTTCGAAGAGAATTACAAAGATATCAAATCATCCATAAAAGAATTCAGAGAAGATTCAAATAATATTCATAGATAAGTTGATCATAAATCCACAATTCATCGGATCTTGACAAACACGCCGCAAAAGAAGTTTACATCGGATAGATCTCCAAGAACATCGAGGAGAACATGGTATTGAGAATCAAAGAGAGAGAGAAGAAGCCATCTAGCTACTAGCTATGGACCCATAGGTGTGAGGTAAACTACTCACGCTTCATCAGAAGGGCAATAGAGTTGTTGTAGAAGCCCTCCATGATAGAATCCCCCTCCGGCAGGGTGCTGGAAAAGGTCTCTAGATGGGATCTCACAGATTCAGAAGGTTGCGGCGGTGGAAAAGTGTTTTTGTGGATACTTCTGGTGGTTTGGGAATATATGTGAATATATAGGCGAACGAATTAGGTCAAGGGAGTCATGGGGGGCCACAAGGCAGGGGGCACGCCCTCCACCCTTGTGGCCGCCTCGTGGCTCCTCCGACTTGATCTCCAAGTCTCCTGGGTGTCTTCTGGTTCAAGAAAAATCATCGCGAAGGTTTTATTTCGTTTGGACCCAGTTTGGTATTCCTTCTCCATGAAGCTAAAAAACAAGGAAAAACAGAAACTGGCACTAGGCTCTAGGTTAATAGGTTAGTCCCAAAAATAATATAAAATAACATATTAATGCATATAAAACATCCAAAATAGATAATATAATAACATGGAACAATAAAAAATTATAGATACGTTGAAGATGTACCAAGCATCCCCAAGTTTAATTCCTGCTCGTCCTTGTGTAGGTAAATGATAAAAACGGAATTTTTGATGTGGAATTCTACCTAACATATTTATCCATGTAATTTTTCTTTATTGTAGCATGAATGTTCAGATCCGTAAGATTCAAAACAAAAGTTTAATATTGACATAAAAACAATAATACTTCAAGCATACTAACAAGGCAATTATGTCTTCTCAAAATAACATGGCCAAAGAAAGCTTATCCCTACAAAATCATATAGTCTGGATATGCTCCATCCTCATCAGACAAAATATTCAAATCATGCACAACCCCGATGACAAGCTAAGCAACTGTTTCATACTTTTGGTGTTCACAAACTTTTTCAACTTTCACGCAATACATGAGCATGAGCCATGGACATAGCACTATAGGTGGAATAGAATATGGTGGTTGTGGAGAAGACAAAAATAAGGAGATAGTCTCACATCAACTAGGCATATCAACGGGCTATGGAGATGCCCATCAATAGATATCAATGTGAGTGAGTAGGGATTGCCATGCAGCGGATGCACTGGAGATATAAGTGTATGAAAGCTCAAAAGAAAACTAAGTGGGTGTGCATCCAACTTGCTTGCTTATGAAGACCTAGGGCAATTTGAGGAAGCCCATCGTTGGAATATACAAGCCAAGTTCTATAATGAAAAATTCCCACTAGTATATGAAAGTGAGAACATAGGAGACTCTCTATCATGAATATCATGGTGCTACTTTGAAGCACAAGTGTGGAAAAAGGATAGTAACATTACCCCTTCTCTCTTTTTCTCTCATTTTTTATTCTCCTTTTTTGGAGACTCTTTTCTCTTTTTTTGGAGACTCTTTTGGCCTCTTTTTTTATTGCTCACATGGGACAATGTTCTAATAATGATGATCATCACATTTTTATTTATTTACAACTCAAGAATTACAACTCGATACTTAGAACAAAATATGACTCTATATGAATGCCTCCAGTGGTGTACCAAGATGTGCAATGACTCAAGAGCGACATGTATAAAAAATGATGAAAGGTGGCTTTGCCACAAATACGATGTTAACTACATGATCATGCAAAGAAATATGACAATGATGGAACATGTCATAATAAAATGGAACGGTGGAAAGTTTCATGGCAATATATCTCGGAATGGCTATCGAAATGCCATAATAGATAGGTATGGTGGCTGTTTTGAGGAAGGTATATGGTGGGTTTATGGTTCCAGCAAAAGTTGCGTGGTACCAGAGAGGCTAGCAATGGTGGAAGGGTGAGACAGTACTGCAGGATGTTGCTAACGCGACACTACGATTAGAGACCCTTCGACGAAATTGTGTGCGATGCAATAATCGCAAACAGTGATGTAAAAACCCATCAAAAAAGATGCAAAACGTTTGCGATGACGAATGCATCAAACACGGTTCAGAATTTAGTTGTGTGTGCGATGAGGGGCATACGGTTTAGTTCAATGAACTATTTGCGATGAGGCAGAAGAACAGAAACGGGCAGCCAGATGAAGGTGTGTGCGATATACAGCATACAATTCACTTGGATGAACTGTTTGCAATTGATGAATTCATCACTAACGGGTTACCTAGTGCAGTCCGTGTGTGTTGTGATATGCTCTGTCTGCAAAACATCTATGCTCTGTGTACAGAAGAACAACATATATATACTTGTAACATGACATGATTGCAATACCAAATTAAACATCCAATTACGTTATATAACAAATACCATAAATATTGCAAGGTTCAAATTCAAAGATTACAATGCCCAAATTCAAACATTGCAAACATCGTCATTTTTGCAAAGGGATCAGCCGCTGAGAAGTCATGTTTGGGTTTGACACAATGACTTCCAATTGCTCTGTCATATGCTCTTCCAATACGAAGTTTAGCTTTTTGGAGCCTCTTCCATTCTGTAGTACCCGCCGGCTCTGATCAACATACCATTCATCTTTCCTAATTAAATGCGTGTTCAACCTCAGTACCCTCAGCACCCTTGCTCTGGCAAGAAATAACCTGGCAAGTGTAATATCCAGTAAGGTCCCTCGGTAGGGATTCAAAGTAATATTTGAGAGATGCAGATCCAGGAATTCTATGTGTTTGTCGTTATAAACATTATCCACCTCCGGGCCTACTATTATCTGCAAAAGAAGAGAACGTGTTAGTGCCTACATGTAGTTTTGAACACTACTACATGCCTATTTGGTTTGCGGGATTTGTAAAATGCACCAACATGCCATCTTCGGTCTGACATGATTAACATGGGCATTTGATTACAATCTAGAAACATGTAGCTTTCTTCACAAGAGGTTGGATTGGTTGAAAAATTATCCAACTCAAAAGATATAAGTGAAGCACATAGAGTATTCTAATAAATTCCAATTCATGTGTGTATCTCCCAAAAGGTGTGTACAACAAGGATGGTTGTGGTAATCTAAAAAGTAATGACTCAAATCATACAAGACGCTCCAAGAAAAACACATATCATGTGGCGAATAAAAATATAGCTCCAAGTAAAGTTACCGATGGACGAAGACGAAAGAGGGGATGCCTTCCGGGGCATCCCCAAGCTTAGGCTTTTGGTTGTCCTTGGATTTTACCTTGGGTTGCCTTGGGCATCCCCAAGCTTAGTCTCTCGCCACTCCTTGATCCATAATCCATCAAATCTTTACCCAAAACATGAAAACTTCACAACACAAAACTTAAAAGAAAATCTCGTGAGCCCCGTTAGTAAAAGAAAACAAACCACCACTTCAAGGTACTGTAATGAACTCATTCTTTATTTATGTTGGTGTTAAACCTACTTTATTCCAACTTTTCTATGGTTTATAAACTCTATTACTAGCCATAGACTCATCAAAATAAGCAAACAACACACGAAAAACAGAATCTTTCAAAAACAGAACAGTCTGTAGTAATCTGTAGGTCTCGAATACTTCTGGAACCCCAAAAATTCTGAAATAAATTGCTGGACGTGAGGAATTTATCTATTAATCATCTTCAAAAAGAATTAACTAAATAGAACTCTCCAATAAAATTGGCAGCAAATCTCGTGAGCGCTAAAGTTTCTGTTTTTTACAGCAAGATCGCAAAGACTTTCCCCAAGTCTTCCCAAAGGTTCTACTTGGCACAAAACTAATTAAAAGCATGAAACCACATCTAAACAGAGGCTAGATGGATTATTTATTACTAAACAGAATCAAAAAGCAGGAAACAAAAATAAAATTGGGTTGCCTCCCAACAAGCGTTATCGTTTAACGCCCCTAGCTAGGCATAAAAGCAAGGGTAGATCTAGGTATTCCCATCTTTGGTATTTATCTTTTTAATGGAGGTATGCTCGGGTCCGGGAGGTTCCTTACGTTTTCCTTCATACTCGAAGATTTTTAGATCTAGAGCATCCAACCGCTTATTGCAAAGTGAAATCAATGTATTCATGCGGTGAAGGTCCCCCCCCCCCAACATTTTTAAGAGGTTCAATAGACTTTTGCAATTCACATAATTTCTCTAAGATTTGGGTTCCCTCAGGAGATGGTCCCTTTTGTGGGGGAAGTATTCCTACTATCCCTTCTATAATTTCATAAGCAACACTGGGATCAATATCAATAAAATTCCCTTTGGCGGCAAAATCAAGGAGTTTCCTATGGGGTATGGTGAGCCCAATATAAAAATTACGAAGTAAAATCTTAGAGTCTCCCTCTATAGTGCAATCATGATAAGATTTTATCATCCTATACCAAGCATCTTTTAAGTTTTCTCCTTGTCTTTGTTTGAAGTGGAGGACTTCAAAATTGGGACACAGAGGAGTAGATAAAGGACTAGCCATAACGATGAAGCAAGCGAAAGAAAAGGCGAAAGGAAAAGAGGGTGAATAAAACGGCAAGGGTGAAGTGGGGGAGAGGAAAATGAGAGGCAAATGGCAAATAATAATGCGAGGGATAAGATTTTGTGATGGGTACTTGGTATGTCTTGACTTGTGCGTAGACTCCCCGGCAACGGCGCCAGAAATCCTTCTTGCTACCTCTTGAGCACTGCGTTGGTTTTCCCTTGAAGAGGAAAGGGTGATGCAGCAAAGTACCGTAAGTATTTCCCTCAGTTTTTGAGAACCAAGGTATCAATCCAGTAGGAGGCCACACGCAAGTCCCTCGTACCTACACAAACAAATAAGAACCACGCAACCAACGCGATAATGGGGTTGTTAATCCCTTCACGGTCACTTACGAGAGTGAGATCTGATAGAGATAATAATGATAAGATAAATATTTTTGGTATTTTTATGATATAGATTGAAAGTAAAGATTGCAAAGTAAAAATAGATTGGAAACTTATATGATGGAAAATAGACCCGGGGGCCATAGGTTTCACTAGTGGCTTCTCTCATAGGAAGACAGAAAGATAAACAATAAGTATCTAAACACTTACGATTCAGCAAGGGGCTTCGCCCTGGGAGGTTTTTTGGGGACCGGTTCGGCATATGAGTCCAAACAGTCCTGGAGGGTCATTGTAAGTGCATCTAGTGCCCCATAGTAATTTTGGTGTATTGAAGACCTATAGGTTAAGGGACTAATGTGTTTATGAGTGTACACAGGTCTATAAGTCTATGAGGAGTTTGATATTTACAGAGAAAGTCGACCCCTAGAAATGAAGTTCTTCGACTGAAGACTTTGGCTTTCTGAAGACTTTGAAAGTGAAGAAATTGGTGCAATCCTGAAGACTTAGTATTCATTCGCGGAGCATGAAGCATGAAGACTTTTGTTTTCGTAGTTTCATTTTCTCTTTCTTGAGTCATAGGAAACACCGTACTGTTAAAGGGGGTCAAGGAAATACTAAGGGAAAATTTCCATGTGATGCTCAACTCAAATCCTACCTACCAATCCCTTCGAGTGAAGCCATTGGAAATCTCATACAGTTCAGTCAAATTTCTTCAGTGACAGAGACGAAGTTCTTATGGTCTCTGAGGAATTTGTTCTGACTAAGGAGTTAGGAATTCACTAGTGCGGATTGCCTACACAGTGAGGAACATGATAGCCCTGAGGAATTTGATACTCAAAATTCCGACCGTTGTTGTGCTATGCGCCAGCTGTCCCAAAATATCTACCCACTTAATGGTCATATCATTGAAGGGCATTTATGTCTTATCATGTCGGGCTGCTCCCTAGGCTATAAATATCCGCCCCCTACAAACACTAGCTGGTTGGCTGCTCCGGGAGAAACTGGCACTTGTCATTTGAGAGCATCCCATCCTCCGAGGACTTTGAGTGAAAATCATCAAGTGAGGAAAACCCAAACCCAAACACCTACAAACCCCAAGTGATTGAGCATCACTGAAGAGATTGATCCTGCGTGGATCCGACGCTTGTTACCTTTGAAGACTGTGCATCTTCCAGACGGTTAGGCATCATGGTCTAGATCATCCAAGAGGAAATTGTGGATTGCCGAGTGACCAAGTCTGTGAAGGTTTGGAAGTCACCTCGAGACTTACCACAAGTGATTGGGCGAGGTCTGTGTGACCTTAGCTCAAGGGGAATACGGTGAGGACTGAGTGTTCTGAATTGTGTGTTCAGAACTGGGTGTCCAGGACTATGTGTCCTCAGGTTTAAATACCTAGCCTCCCTAACCAGACGTACAACTGTCATAGCAGTTGGAACTGGTCTACCAAATCATTGTCTTCACCAAGTTACCTGGTTCCATTTCCTTAACCCTTCTATTTCCTCAGTTCATTTTCTTCAGTCTGTTTTGTCTTATCCTGTGTTATCCTGTGTTTACGCTTTTTGTACTCTGTACTTGTTTTCATTTCATCATGGAGACCATGCTCATGCACTGCTATGTTTACTTCTGAGTACTTATTCCGCTGCAAGTAGTTCTTCACTCAGGAATTTCCTCACCCGCAAATTGCTCAGTAAATAATTCATAAAAATCGCCTATTCACCCCCCTCTAGTCGATATAACGCACTTTCAATTGGTATCAGAGCAAGGTACTCCCTTGTTCTATGTGATTTTGGTTTAACCGCTTGGAGTTTTAGTTATGTTGACCGCAGGTATGATCAAGGTTTCTGCTAGGTGTCCTACCTTCGATGGGACGGACTACCCCTACTGGAAGAATAAGATGTGCATGCATCTTGAGGCAATTGATAATGATCTCTGGTATGTTGTGGAGAATGGTGTTCCCTCTGTCACTCCCACCATCAATGCTGCTGATGTGAAGAGATTCAAGCAACTCGACTCTCAAGCGAAGAATATCATATGTGGCCATCTGAGCAAATGGGAGTATGGCAGAGTGAGTGCTCTAGAGACAGCTAAGCTTATCTGGGACAGGCTGTCCAAGGTCAATGAGGGAGTCTCAACACAGCGTGACTCTCGAGTTGACATTCTTCGAAATCTCTTCAACCGCTTCAAAAGACTCGACAATGAAAATGTTCAGCAAACCTTCAATCGCCTCACTGACATCTCAAATGAGCTTCAAGCACTTGGTGGCACTGATATCACCGACCATGAGGTGGTGAAGAAATTGCTGAGATCGCTTGATTCCTCATTTGATACCTTGGCATTGACGATACAAGAACATGGAGACTACAACACTTGATCCCGCTGATATCCTTGAGAGACTAAACACTCATGAGTTCCAGCTTGCTGAGAAGAGAGATCTCTATGGACCAAGTTATGGTAGATCATAGGCTCTGAAGGCCAAGGCAGTATCCGAATCTGATGGTGAAGATTCTGACAGCAGCCTTGGTGACCCTGAAGAACTGAGCCAGGAGCTAGCAATGCTCGTGAGGAAGTTCCAAAAGTTTTCAAGACGAGGTCGTTTTGGTAAATCCTCAAGAGGTGGTGACTTGAGATTAGATTCCTCATCCCATGATTACAAGAAGAGACTCTGCCATAAATGCAAAAAACCTGGACACTGCATTCAAGATTGTCCTCAGTGGGAAAAGGAATCGAAGAAGAAGAAGTACAAGGATTATAGTTCTGATGATTCAAAGAAGAAGAAGAAATCTTCAAAGTCCTCGTCATCAAGACCCTCAAGGTCCTCATCTCACAAGAAGAGCAGCTCCAAGAAGGCTCGAGCATTCATTGGCAAGGAAATGGATTCTGAGGCTGAATCTGAAGAAAATGAGGAAGAGGAGGAATGTGAGGAGTCAGACTCTAGTGTTGTGAGCCTAGCCCTCGCTACCGCGTTCGTTAGAAAGTCCATCTTCAACTCTGAAGAAAAGGACGTCCTCAACACTACTGATGACGGCGATGAGGAATACGCTCCCACCTATTGCTTCATGGCAAAAAGCTCAAAGGTACTCAAATATCCCTCATTTGAATCTAGTGAGAATGAATCTGATGAAAACCTCAAACCCAGCTATTCTAAACTTGCTAAGATTGCTGTGAAACTGCAAAAGGCTCTTGAAAAGGTTCAAAATATGCTAGATAAAAGCGATGATATGTTAGGCGAGGAAATGGATCGCACTAAAATCTTGACTGAAAATCTTCAGAGACTTCAGTCCAAGTTTGACAATCTTCAAGCTCATCATAACACTCTCCTATCTGATCATGAGAAGCTTTCTTATGAATTTCTTCAAAGAAAGCAAGATCTTGAGAAGCTAAGAGTGAGTTATGAAGATCTTCAGAAGGAGCATGATTCATTACTTGCTCAACAGATCAGCGCTTCTCAGGATGAATTTGTTCCTCCATGTTTGAAGTGCATTGAACGTGAAACTGCTAATTCTTCACCTGAATGCTCAAATACTTCCATTGCTGCAAATTCTTCAACTGCCTCTACTATCACTAATTCCTCATATGAGGACATTGCTAGTATCACTGATGATGCAGGGCTGAAGGAGTTGTATATGACAGACATGTACAAAAGCCTCAAAGGGCATCAGGCTCTGTGTGACGTGCTTAAAAAGCAGATCCTCAACAGGAACCCTAGGAAAGAGGGTATTGCCTTTGAGAGGAAAATCAATGCTGATGGGACCTACTGGAAACCTGAGCAGTATCCCAAAACCTCATGGGTTGCTACAAAGGGACCTTCAGTGGATCCATCTACTTTATCTGGCTTTACATGTGAATCTTCATATTCTTCTGATGAGTCCATTGACTCTAACTATAAACTGTTCAAAAATCAGAATGGTGAAGTATTTGTTAGATATGTAGGCACTAACTGCAGGACCGGTCCTTCTATGAAGAAAATCTGGGTTCCCAAAAGGTGCCTTGAAATTCTTCACGTGAATGTCATCATGACACCACCTGTGAAGAATAGGAACCCCAGATCAAATTCTTCATGTGGATCCAAGTCCTCATATGGACCAAACTCCTCTCATGGATCAAATTCCTCAAAAGGATCAAAGTCCTCATATGAACATCATCGTGCTAACCCGTCTGTTTCACAGGGAAAATCTAAGGATAATGGATATGCACATTATTCATCAAATCATTATGTCCATAAGTCCTCGAAGAATTTCTCTTCCTACTCTTATGCTTATCCTAACCCCTCTTATGTGAAACGAAGTGGATTGGCGTCTATGCCACCTTTCTCTTATGGAGCTCACATAATGATGAACTCTTTGCCACCCCTTCAGATGTGGGTGGTGAAGAAAAAGAACTAATCTCTTATGCAGGGTCAGGTCTCCAAACGAACTTAATCGTCTGAAGAATTTGCTGGAGACCTGAAATATGCTTGAAAGGATGCAAGCTAATCATGAAGAAATGAATTTTCATTTCTCACGTCCTCATATTGTTTTATCTGTTCTATTGTCTAATGAAATTGATACCATATTCTTCATTGGTGAAGTATATGAGTTCATAAGTTCCACTAATTCATCTGCAGGATGATCAACCCAAAGCCACTGAGACGGTCCTCGATAGTGGATGTACAAATCACATGACTAGTGACAGGAGCCTATTGATGGACACTACTTTATCTCCATCACATCTGAAGCATATCACCTACGCTGACAAAGGCAAAAGCAAGGTATTGGGTATAGGTAAGGTTGCAATCTCAAAGGATCGACACATGGACAAAGTCATGCTTGTTGTGTCCTTAGGGTTCAACCTCATGTCTGTCTCAATGCTTTGTGATCTTGATATGGTGGTTGTCTTTAGCAAGTATCGCTGTGTTGTGATCATGGAAACTGAAAATTCCAAAGTCTTCGAAGGCTTTAGGAGAGGAGATTTGTATATTGTTGATTTCTCTACAGGACCACAACCTGCTACATGTCTTCTTGCAAAAGCTTCAGAAGGCTGGCTATGGCATCAACGACTTGGTCATGCTGGCATGAGGAATCTGCACACGCTCGCGAAGAAGAAGCATGTCATTGGCATTGAAAATGTTAGATTCCTCAAGGATCACTTATGCGGAGCCTGTGAAGCTGGAAAGATGACCAAGGCCAAGCATCCAGCAAAGACTATCATGACTACTACTCGACCATTTGAATTGCTTCACATGGATCTCTTTGGCCCTACTCACTATGCCACATTTACCAATGCCGCATCTTTATATGGCTTTGTTATTGTTGATGATTACTCTCGATATACATGGGTCCATATTATCACTTACAAAACTGAAGTGCAGGAAGTCTTCAAACGATTTTCCTCGAGGGCTTCAACTAACTTTGGTGTGAAGATCAAGCACATCAGGAGTGATAATGGAACTGAGTTCAAGAACACTGGCCTTGATGTCTATCTTGATGAACTTGGTATTACTCATGAGTTATCTGCTCCTTATACTCCTCAGCAAAATGGCGTCGTGGAGCGCAAGAACAGGACTCTTGTTGAGATGGCCCGCACTATGCTTGATGAGTACAAGACGCCTCCTCACTTCTGGCCTGAGGCAATTGATACCGCGTGCCACATCATCAACAGGGTATATCTTCACAAATTCTTCAAGAAGACAACATATGAACTTCTCACTGACAAGAAACCCAATGTGAGTTATTTCAAAGTCTTCGATGCTAAATGTTGGATTAGAGATCCTCATCACAGTTCTAAATTTGCACCGAAAGCACATGAAGGTTTTATGCTTGGTTATGGTAAGGACTCGCACACCTACAGAGTCTTCAACACCTGTCATCACAAGGTTGTTGAGATTGTAGATGTGCGGTTCGGTGAGACTAATGGCTCGCAAAGAGAGCACCTACTTCCTGTGACAGATGAAATACCTCATGAGGAATCTATTAAGCTCAAGGCTACAGAGGATGTCATTCCTACTAAAGAATCAACTGAAGAGGTTATTCCGGAGCATGAAGAATGTCATGCTAATGCACCTGAGGAAAATGGTGCTGAAAAAAATGCTGATCAAATTCCTTAATGTCAACCCGCTCATCCTCACGTCACAATTGAAGTGCAAATTGAGAAAATCATCAGCAACATCAACATTTCAGGTCCTCTCACACGCTCAAGAGCTTCACATTTATCTAACTTCTGTGGGCACTTTGCTTTCATCTCTTATCACAGAGCCCACTAAGGTAGATGAAGCATTTCTGGAGCCTGAGTGGATTCAAGCTATACAAGAGGAATTACATCAATTCAAGCTCTACAATGTCTGGGAATTGGTCAAACGTCTAGATCCTCGCAAGCACAATATCATTGGCACAAAGTGGATCTACCGCAACAAGGAAGATGAAAATGGCCTTGTGGTGAGGAATAAGGCATGGCTTGTAGCTCAAGGCTACACACAGGTTTTGAAGATCCAAAGCATCCTGACAAAGTCTTCAGACTCAATAAGGCCCTCTATGGCCTCAAGCAGGCCCCACGGGCGTGGTATAATACTTTGAAGGAATTCCTCATGAAGAAAGGCTTCAAACCCGGTTCACTTGACCCAACTCTTTTCACTAAATATTATGATGTGATGAATTTGCCTATATGATGAGTGAAGAATATCAAATGTCTATGATGGGAGAACTGAAATTCTTCTTAGGTCTTCTGATTCGTCAACGGCACAATGGCATATTCATATCTCAGGAGAAATACCTCAAGGATGTACTGAGGAAATTCGGCATGCAAGATTGCAAAGGAGTCAAAATCCCAATTCCCACAAATGGCCATCTATGCACTGATGAAAATGGTATTGACTTCGATCAAAAGGTAATCCGCTCCATGATTGGTTCTTTATTGTACTTATGTGCATCTAGGCTAGATAATATGCTTAGTGTTTGCATGTGTGCCCGATTTCAAGCTACACCGAAGGAATCACACCATAAAGCTGTGAAGCATATTCTTCGATATCTAGCTCACACACCAACACTTGGATTATGGTACCCCAAGGGCTCGACTTTTGATCTCATTGGATTTTCAGACTCTGACTATGGTGGTGATCGTGTGGATTGCAAGTCAACATCTGGCACATGCCATTTCCTCGGACGATCTTTGGTCTGTTGGTCCTCGAAGAAACAGAACTGCGTATCATGATGTATACTACACAACCTTCTTCTTGTAGACGTTGTTGGGCCTCCAAGTGCAGAGGTTTGTAGGACAATAGCAAATTTTCCTTAAGTGGATGACCTAAGGTTTATCAATCCGTAGGAGGCGTAGGATGAAGATGATCTCTCTCAAGCAACCCCGCAACCAAATAACAAAGAGTCTCTTGTGTCCCCAACACACCCAATACAATGGTAAATTGTATAGGTGCACTAGTTCGGAGAAGAGATGGTGATACAAGTGCAATATGGATAGTAGATAATAGTTTTTGTAATCTGACAATATATAAACAGCAAGGTAACGAATGATAAAAGTGAGCGCAAACGGTATTGCAATGCTAGGAAATAAGGCCTAGGGTTCATACTTTCACTAGTGCAAGTCCTCTCAACAATAATAACATAATTGGGTCACATAACTACCCCTCAACATGCAACAAAGAGTCACCCCAAAGTCACTAATAGCGGAGAACAAACGAAGAGATTATGGTAGGGTACGAAACCACCTCAAAGTTATTCTTTCCAATCAATCCGTTGGGCTATTCTTATAAGTGTCACAAACAGCCCTAGAGTTCGTACTAGAATAACACCTTAAGACACAAATCAACCAAAACCCTAATGTCACCTAGATACTCCAATGTCACCTCAAGTATCCGTGGGTATGATTATATGATATGCATCACACAATCTCAGATTCATCTATTCAACCAACACAAAGGACCTCAAAGAGTGCCCCAAAGTTCTACCGGAGAATCACGACGAAAACGTGTGCCAACCCCTATGCATAGGTTCATGGGCGGAACCCGCAAGTTGATCACCAAAACATACATCAAGTGAATCACGTGATATCCCATTGTCACCACAGATACGCACGACAAGACATACATCAAGTGTTCTCAAATCTTTAAAGACTCAATCCGATAAGATTACTTCAAAGGGGAAACTCAATTCATTACAAGAGAGAAGAGGGGGAGGAGAAACATAAGATCCAACTATAATAGCAAAGCTCGCGATACATCAAGATCGTGCCAAAGCAAGAACACGAGAGAGAGAGAGAGATCAAACACATAGCTACTGGTACATACCCTAAGCCCCGAGGGAGAACTACTCCCTCCTCGTCATGGAGAGCGCCGGGATGATGAAGATGGGCACCGGTGAGGGTTCCCCCTCCGGCAGGGTGCCGGAACAGGGTCCCGATTGACTTTTGGTGGCTATGGAGGCTTCTGGCGGCGGAACACCCGATCTATTCTCCGTTCTGAAAGTTTTAGGGTATATGGAGTTATATAGGCAGAAGAATCACGTCAGGGGAGCCACGGGGGCCCCACGAGGCAGGGGGCGCGCCCTAGGGGGGTGGGCGTGCCCCCCACCCTCGTGGGCAGCTCCCGTATCTTCTGACGTGGGGTCCAAGTCCATCAGGTGTGTTTCCTTCCAAAAATAACTCCTCCAATTGATTTCATTCCGTTTCGACTCCGTCTGATATTCCTTTTCTTCAAAACACTGAAATAGGCATAAAACAGCAAATCTGGGCTGGGCCTCCGGTTAATAGGTTAGTCCCAAAAATATATAAAAGTGGATAATAAAGCCCAATATTGCCCAAAAGAGTAGATAATATAGCATGGAGCAATCAAAAATTATAGATACATTGGAGACGTATCAAGCATCCCCAAGCTTAATTCCTGCTCGTCCTTGAGTAGGTAAATGATAAAAAGATAATTTTTGATGTGGAATGCTAGTTGGCATAATTTCAATGTAATTCTTCTTACTTGTGATATGAATATTCAGATCCATAAGATTCAAGACAAAAGTTCATATTGACATAGAAATAATAATACTTCAAGCATACTAACAAAGCAATCATGTCTTCTCAAAATAACATGGCCAAATAAGGTTATCCCTACAAAATCATATAGTCTGGATATGCTCCATCTTCACCACACAAAATATTTAAATCATGCACAACCCCGATGACAAGCCAAGCAATTGTTTCATACTTTTGATGTTCTCAAACTTTTTCAATCTTCACGCAATATATGAGCGTGAGCGATGGACATAGCACTATAGGTGGAATAGAATGGTGGTTGTGGAGAAGACAAAAAGGAGGGGAAGATAGTCTCACATCAACTAGGCGTATCAGCGGGCTATGGAGATGCCCATCAATAGATATCAATGTGAGTGAGTAGGGATTGCCATGCAACGGATGCACTAGAGCTATAAATGTAAGAAAGCTCAAAAATAAACTAGTGGGTGTGCATCCAACTCGCTTGCTCACGAAGACCTAGGGCATTTTGAGGAAGCCCATCATTGGAATATACAAGCCAAGTTATATAATCAAAGATTCCCACTAGTATATGGAAGTGACAACAGAGGAGACTCTCTATCATGAAGATCATGGTGCTACTTTGAAGCACAAGTGTGGAAAAAGGATAGTAGCATTGCCCCTTTTTATTTTTTTTATTTTTTTATTTTGCCTTTCTCCTTTTTTATGGCCTTTCTCTTTTTTTATTTGGCCTTTCTTTTTTATGGCCTTTCTCTTTTTTTATTTGGCCTTTCTTTTTTATGGCCTTTCTCTTTTTTTTATTTGGGAAAATCCTCTATTAATGATGATCATCACACTTCTATTTATTTACAACTCAATGTTTACAACTCGATACTAGAACAAAGTATGACTCTATATGAATGCCTCCGGCGGTGTACCGGGGTGTGCAATGATGCATGAGTGACATGTATGAAAGAATTATGAACGGTGGCTTTGCCACAAATACAATGTCAACTACATGGTCATGCTAGGCAATATGACAATGATGAAGCATGTCATAATAAACGGAATGGTGGAAAGTTTCATGGCAATATATCTTGGAATGGCTATGGAAATGACATAATAGGTATGTATGGTGGCTATTTTGAGGAAGGTATATGGTGGGTTTATGGTACCGGCGAAAGTTGCGCGGTACTAGAGAGGCTAGCAAAGGTGGAAGGGTGAGAGTGCGTATAATCCATGGACTCAACATTAGTCATAAAGAACTCACATGCTTATTGCAAAAATCTATTGGTTATCGAAACAAAGTACTACGCGCATGCTCCTAGGGGGATAGATTGGTAGGAAAAGACCATCGCTCGTCCCCGACCGCCACTCATAAGGAAGACAATAAATAAATAAATCATGCTCCAACTTCAACACATAATGGTTCACCATACGTGCATGCTACGGGAATCACAAACTTCAACACAAGTATCTCTCAAATTCACAACTACTCAACTAGCATGACTCTAATATCACCATCTCCATATCTCAAAACAATTATCAAGTATCAAACTTCTCATAGTATTCAACACACTCATAAGAGAATTTTATTATTCTTGAATACCTAGCATATTAGGATTTTAAGCAAATTACCATGCTATTTAAGACTCTCAAAATAATCTAAGTGAAGCATGAGAGTTCATCTATTTCTTCAAAATAAAACTACCACCATGCTCTAAAAGGTATAAGTGAAGCACTAGAGCAAATGACAAACTACTCCGAAAGATATAAGTGAAGATCAATGAGTAGTCGAATAATTGTGCAACTATGTGAAGACTCTCCCATTCAATAATTTCAGACCTTGGTATTCTATTCAAACAGCAAGCAAAGCAAAATAAAATGACATTGGCAAACATCATGTAAAGAAGCAAAAACTTAGGATCAACCGAAACTAACTGATAGTTGTTGAAGAAGAAAGGTGGGATGCCAACCGGGGCATCCCCAAGCTTGAGCTTTTGTGTCTCCTTAATTCCTCTCATATCACGGTCTCCCTAAATCTCAAAAGCTTCATCCACACAAAACTCAACAAGGGCTCGTGAGATAAGTTAGTATAACCTATTGCAAAAACCTTATCATACTCTACTGTAGCAAATAACTAAAATTATTATTCAACATTGCATACTAAATGCCTCTGCATATTTAATAGTCCTATCTTCAAATAGAATCATTAAAGAAGCAAACATATGCAAACAATGCAAACATAACAGCAATCTGCCTAAACAGGATAGTCTGTAAAGAATGCTGCAACATCCATACTTCCCTAGCTCCAAAAATTACAAAAAGAAAATTCCCACTGTAGTAAATTTATCAGATCTTAATATGCAAAAGGTTTCAACATTTTATCACATTCTGACTTTTCTAGGGAATTATTGCAACAGAGGTAAACTTTCTGTTTTCAAACAGCAACATGTATACTTGTAACATAGGCATAGTAAAGGCTATCAATGCCACTTTTATTGAAATAAAAGATGCAAAACATTGTTATAAATAACAGCAAGCAAATCCTAACAAAATAAATTGACGCTCCAAGCAAAACACATATCATGTGGCGAATAAAAATATAGCTACAAGTAAAGTTACCGATGAACGAAGACGAAAGAGGGGATGCCTTCCGGGGCATCCCCAAGCTTAGGCTCTTGGTCATCCTTGAATATTACCTTGGGGTGCCTTGGGCATCCCCAAGCTTAGGCTCTTGCCACTCCTTATTCCATAGTCCATCGAATCCTTACCCAAAACTTGAAAACTTCACAACACAAAACTTAACAGAAAACTTGTAAGCTCCGTTAGTATAAGAAAATAAATCACCACTTCAAGGTACTATAATGAACTCATTATTTATTTATATTGGTGTTAAACCTACTGTATTCAAACTTCTCTATGGTTTATAAACTATTTTACTAGCCATAGATTCATCAAAATAAGCAAACAACACATGAAAAATAGAATCTGTCAAAAACAGAACAGTCTGTAGTAATCTGGATCGAACGTATACTTATGGAACTCATAAAATTCTCAAATAAATTGCTGGACCTGAGGAATTTATCTATTAATCATCTTCAAAAATAATTAACTAAATATCACTCTCCAAATAAAAATGGCAGCAATTCTCGTGAGCGCTAAAGTTTCTGTTTTTTATAGCATGATCAACAAGACTTTCCCCAAGTCTTCCCAAAGGTTCTAGTTGGCACAAACACTAATTAAAAGCACAAAACCACATATAAACAGAGGCTAGATGAATTATTTATTACTAAACAGGAACAAAAAGCAAGGAACTAAAATAAAATTGGGTTGCCTCCCAACAAGCGCTATCGTTTAATGCCCCTAGCTAGGCATGATGATTTCAATGATGCTCACAGAAAGGATAAGAATTGAAACATAACGAGAGCATCATGAAGAATACGACTAACACATTTAAGTCTAACCCACTTCCTATGCATAGGGATTTTGTGAGCAAAAAACTTGTGGGAACAATAATCAACTAGCATAGGAGGGCAAAACAAGCATAACTTCAAAACTTTAAGCACATAGAGAGGAAACTTGATATTATTGCAATTCCTACAAGCATATATTCCTCCCTCATAATAATTTTCAGTAGCATAATGAATGAATTCAAAAATATAACCAGCACCTAAAGCATTCTTTTCATGATCTACAAGCATAGAAATTTGATTACTCTCCACATAAGCAAAATTCTTCTCATGAATAATAGTGGGAGCAAACTCAACAAAATAATTATCATGTGAGGCATAATCCAATTGAAAACTAAAATCATGACGACAAGTTTCATGGATATCATTATTCTTTATAGCATACAAGTCATCACAATAATCATCATAGATAGCAACTTTGTTCTCATAATAATTGGGACCTCTTCCGAAATAGTGGATTCATCACAAAATAAAGTCACGACCTCTCCAAATCCACTTTCATCAATATAATCATCATAAATAGGAGGCATGCTTTCATCATAATAAATTTGCTCATCAAAATTTGGGGGACAAAAAATATCATCTTCATCAAACATAGCTTCCCCAAGCTTGTGGCTTTGCATATCATTAGCATCATGGATATTCAAGGAATTCATACTAACAACATTGCAATCATGCTCATCATTCAAATATTTAGTGCCAAACATTTTATTGATTTCTTCTTCTAGCACTTGAGCACAATTACCCTTTCCATCATACTTACGAAAGATATTAAAAAGATGAAGCGTATGAGACAAACTCAATTCCATTTTTTTTATAGTTTTCTTTTATAAACTAAACTAGTGATAAAACAAGAAACTAAAAGACTCGATTGCAAGATCTAAAGATATACCTTCAAGCGCTAACCTCCCCGGCAACGGCGCCAGAAAAGAGCTTGATGTCTACTACACAACCTTCTTCTTGTAGACGTTGTTGGACCTCCAAGTGCAGAGGTTTGTAGGACAGTAGCAAATTTCCCTCAAGTGGAGGACCTAAGATTTATCAAACCGTAGGAGGCGTAGGATGAAGATGGTCTCTCTCAAGCAACCCTGCAAACAAATAACAAAGAGTCTCTTGTGTCCCCAACACACCCAATACAATGGTAAATTATATAGGTGCACTAGTTCGGCGAAGAGATGGTGATACAAGTGCAATATGGATAGTAGATAATAGTTTTTGTAATCTGAAAATATAAAAACAGCAAGGTAACTAATGATAAAAGTGAGCACAAACGGTATTGCAATGCTAGGAAATAAGGCCTAGGGTTCATACTTTCACTAGTGCAAGTCCTCTCGACAATAATAACATAATTGGATCACATAACTATCCCTCAACATGCAACAAAGAGTCACTCCAAAGTCACTAATATAGGAGAACAAACGAAGAGATTATGGTAGGGTATGAAACCACCTCAAAGTTATTCTTTCCAATCAATCCGTTGGGCTATTCCTATAAGTGTCACAAACAGCCCTAGAGTTCGTACTAGAATAACACCTTAAGACACAAATCAACCAAAACCCTAATGTCACCTAGATACTCCAATGTCACCTCAAGTATCCGTGGGTATGATTATACGATATGCATCACACAATCTCAGATTTATCTATTCAACCAACACAAAGGACCTCAAAGAGTGCCCCAAAGTTCTACTGGAGAATCACGACGAAAACGTGTGCCAACCCCTATGCACAGGTTCATGGGTGGAACCCGCCAGTTGATCACCAAAACATACATCAAGTGAATCATGTGATATCCCATTGTCACCACAGATACGCACGGCAAGACATACATCAAGTGTTCTCAAATCTTTAAAGACTCAATCCGATAAGATTACTTCAAAGGGGAAACTCAATTCATTACAAGAAAGAAGAGGGGGAGGAGAAACATAAGATCCAACTATAATAGCAAAGCTCGCGATACATCAAGATCGTGCCAAATCAAGAACACGAGAGAGAGAGATCAAACACATAGCTACTGGTACATACCCTCAGCCCCGAGGGAGAACTACTCCCTCCTCATCATGGAGAGTGCCGGGATGATGAAGATGGCCACCGGTGAGGGTTCCCCCTCCGGCAGGGTGCCAGAACAGGGTCCCGATTGACTTTTGGTGGCTACGGAGGCTTCTGGCGGCGGAACTCCCGATCTATTCTCCGTTTTGGAAGTGTTAGGGTATATGGAGTTATATAGGCAGAAGAAGCACATCAGGGGAGCCACGGGGGCCACACGAGGCAGGGGTCGCGCCCCAGGGGGGTGGGCGCGCCCCCACCCTCATGGGCAGCTCCCGTAACTTCTGACGTTGGGTCCAAGTCCATCAAGTGTGTTTCCTTCCAAAAATAACGTCTCTAGTTGATTTCGTTCCGTTTCGACTCCGTCTGATATTCCTTTTCTTCAAAACACAGAAATAGGCATAAAACAGCAAATCTGGGCTGGGCCTCCGGTTAATAGGTTAGTCCGAAAAATAATATAAAAGTGGATAATAAAGCCCAATGTTGCCCAAAACAGTAGATAATATAGCATGGAGCAATCAAAAATTATAGATACGTTGGAGACGTATCATATCACTGTCTACTGCTGAAGCTGAGTACATTGCTGCTGGTTCTTGCTGTGCTCAACTGCTATGGATGAAGCAAACTCTCAAGGACTATGGCATCAACGTGAAGAATGTGCCACTCTACTGTGACAATGAGAGTGCAATCAAGATTGCTCATAACCCAGTTCAACACTTGAAGACAAAGCACATTCAGATTCGTCATCATTTTCTTCGTGATCATGTGTTGAAGGGCGACATCTCTATTGAGCATGTGAAGACTGAAGAACAGCTAGCCGATATCTTCACTAAGCCCTTGGATGAGAAGAGACTTAGCAAGTTGCAGTGTGAGCTAAATATCCTAAAATCTTCGAATGTTCTTTGAAAAGGACACCCATCCTAACACTTATGCAAAATTGATGACTTAGATGTGCAATACATGAAGAAACGTTTTTCTTCAATTAATGAAGACTAACACTCTAAGTGTGAAGAAATTAACGAAGAATTTGATTTTTAGAACCCTACGACAATTGTACGTGATGTCTGAAATCATCATTCTTATACGGTGGGTCATGCCACCACAAAATGTTGAAAATCTTCAATTGAGCTTTTCCACAGTTCTTTGAAATTCCTCAGTTGTTTTTCAATTTGCTTAGTCTTCACCATTTTCATTGTTTTTCTTCATTGGCTATATATATGTGAGTTTATGTCCTCTACAACATTCACTTATAGCTATTTCTTCATATTGCTTTTTCTGCTAAGTGAATGTGATCGGACCCTTCCCCCTCTATGCTATACTCAACCCAATCTATTCACAAATTATTCATGTGCGCTCTATTTGAAACTCGTTCAAAATCTTCATTGTGTCCTTGTCAGCTGAAGAATTTGCGAACGAAACTTTTAACTTATCCTATCTAAATTTTTCGGCTTTGCCGCTCAAACCGTTCCACATCCACGACAACACTTATCCATTCACCCACGATCTCACATGATCTCCAATTCTCAGTACGTGGGTGACACATGTCAAGCGAATGAGAAGGGTCAGGGGCACGTTCATCCAATTTCTTCGGGCGAGCAGTTTTTTCACCGTGGCTATAAATACCCCTTCCCTTCCTCACTTCACTTTTACTCCGCTCGTTCTCACTCCAGCTCGAGCTTCTCAAACCCTAGCACCGCCGCTACTTTATCATCGTCGGTGAGGAAGAGCTTCACTACCTCAACCTCGTCGCCATCGTACTCGCGCCGGCTGCGGATTTCTTCACTCCGCCGCCGCCGTAGTTGTCTTCCTATGCCTAGTTAGGGCATGGAAGATCTGAACTGACGAACTTCACATCTACACCTCTCAGTTCATCGTGTTCTTCGTCCAGGGTAATTAAAAGTTACTTTTACTGCCCTCTTTGATTCAAATGATAACTAAAAAAATCTTCAAAGGTGTTTATACTTCAAATTCATCACACACTGAACACCTCACATGTCATCTGTTCTTGATTCATTTCTCTAAGCTATATTTTTCTTCAAGATTCCTCAAATGTGTGGATTTTCGATCTATACATCTCTGGAACCTAAGACAAAGAACGCTTAGTGAAATTCTTCAAGACTCATCTGGTCAAATTCCTCAAACTTCCTCCTTTTTGAAAAACCTCTGAGAATGCATATGACCTCTCTATATTCCTCGCAACTATACTCTGTTCACAGGTACTCATGTCAGCTGCTAAATCACTAGGTTCTCATCAACTTAACTCATTTGCAGCGTTCCTCGAAGAAAAGTTGCATACATCTTTATAGAATTCCATTGTTCAAATCCCTCATCTGAAGAAAATGGCTGATGGAAAGAAGCCACAGAAGGGAGGAAAGAAGCCTGAGGTCAATACTGCTTTTGAGATCCCTGATGACATATACAAGGACTATTGCACTCCTGATGAGGCCACTCATGGAAAGGAAACCAAGAATGAGCGCAAAGTTTTTTTCTTCTTCTCCTCTATTCCTTTCCTCTTCTCCTCTTTTTTTTCTTCTTTATCTTCTCCTCTAGCTATTTTCCTTTCTTCTTCTCCTCTTTTTATTTTTCTTAGTTTTCTTATGTCTTATTGTTTATATTGTTTCTTTGTGTATATTATGTATATATGTTAGTATATATATTGTGTACATTGCTTATTTTCAGATTTTTTTCATATATATGTTTGTATTTTGTATTTTATCTGGTCTGTCGTCGTCGATATACCCCTCTCGATAACTTCAACACGAGGGGGGGGGTCGATATATATACCACCTCCCGATAACTTCAACATGAGGGGGGTCGATATACCCTAAATAGCAAGTATCGTCGGTGTGAGATACATGTGGCCGTCGGTGTCGGACACTACATCCACGTCCCACAAGTGACGCAGGCTTCGACGCCCACGTCACTTGTGGGACGTGGATGTAGTGTCCGACACCGATGGCCACATGTATCTCACACCCACGATACTTGCTATTTAGGGTTTCCTCTACCGCTCGGCGACCCTCCACGACCCTCGTTCCCGATAAAAAAAGAGGAAGAAGAAGAAAAAAAAAGAGGAGAAGAAAGAATAGAGGAGTTCTTACTCCTCTATTCTTTCTTCTCCTCTTTTTTTTCTTCTTCCTCTTCTTTTTTTATCCTTGAAGCGTTGTCGAGGCCACCCCAAACCCTAGAGAAGCAGCATCGAGGCCACTAATTAATATTAGTTCTATGTTTGCCACTAATATATCCATCTATCATGTTTGAATAATAATTGCCATGTTGTAAATATTTGTAGAAACTATGGACACCGCCCGAGACGAAGTACAAGAAGAGTTGTTGGGGGACATAATCGCACGAGGAAGTGATGCCGTCTGCTCGTTGTTTCTCAACGACACCGATGGTCTGGAAGCAGCTGGCTATGATTATGATGGCTCCGGTGACCTAATGCCGGTGCAAGAAGGAGACCGTGAGGACGGCTCCGGTGACCCAATGCCGGTGCAAGAAGGAGACCGTGATGACGTCTCCGGTGACCGAACCGAGTCCGGCTAGGTATATATATATTAGTTAAGCTTGTGCTGACTAGCTAATTGATGCATTGATTGTTGTGGTATGTACACATATTAATTAAGTCTTTGTTCTTTTTTCTAGCCCTCCGGATCAAGCACAACTTCGGTAAAAGAGACGAGGCCCGAATAAAAAATTGAGCTCGGATGAAAAGTTTGAAATCATAGCAATCGCGCCCGACGGCCAACCGATTGAACCCCTCCGGACAAAGAGCACATTTGTTGCTCAGTGCGGGGTTCTGGTTAGGGACAAGATCCCGATCAGCATCCAGCAATGGTTAAAGCCGGGTACAGAAGACCCTGAGGTGTCTTATGTCAATGATATGCAGAAAAATGATCTTTGGACTGAGCTGAAGTTAAATTTCACTCTACCGCCAGAGGATGATCCGGAGAAGCCAGTTAAAGAGCAATTAATCAAGTCTTTTGCTCTTAAGAGGATGGCAGAACTATTCAGGAGGTGGAAGAAAGAGCTGGATAAGTTTGTCAAAAATAAAGAGACACCAGAATTCAAGGGCAGATATGAGAAGATCAGAGATCACTGGCCCGCATTTGTGGCCCACAAGACATCGAAAAAGAGTAAGAAGATGTCGGCGACAAACAAGCAAAATGCTGCGAAGAAGAAGCATCACCATCGCACGGGGTGAGGTGGCTACCTCGTAGCCCGGCCTAAGTGGGCCAAGACTGAGAACGATCTGGGGGGAGGAGTACTTTGTATGTGAGAGTTAAAAAGGAGCATGACCTCGTTGGAATTGAACTGTTGCCTGTTCCATTTGAGGAGTTCTTTTAGTTTTTCAATCAATTGGCCCTCGATAAAGCAACGGTCACCTGCTACTGTCTGTAAGTAGTACTACTTCTGTCATAAAGTCTCTCTATATAGCTCAGCTCTTTCATTGCATGTATTTATAATTATCCTCACTATATTATGCAGATTGAAGATCACCGAATTGAAGAAAAGACAAATCGGTGATATTGGGTTCATTAACACAAATCTCATAGATGCAACTCAGGTTAAATTTCATGCCGCAGATACCGAGGCCAACTTGCTACGATCGTTGGTAATAAATGAAAACAAAGATATAATACTCTTTCCTTACAACTTCAAGTGAGTGTTACTGTCTTGTGCATATTCGGTTTCCCTTATATATTAGTCAAGGTTATAGTAATGTAATTGATGAGTTATGCATGCGTGTGCAGTTTCTAGTATATTCTCCTAGAGATTAAGCTTGAGGAGGGACTAGTAACCGTCTTAGACTCAAGACGAAAAGATCCCCAGGACTATGCGGACATGACTCAAATGCTCGAGAAGTAAGTTAAATCGATCATTATCCACCATATCAGCAACTTTGTTCATTTCCTGATATATCAAGTAATTGTTTTCTTTGTCTGGCAGGGTTTGGAGAAAAATTCACCAAAAAAGCTCCGGAACTCCCGAAGAAGCTGCAATTTAGACACCCGAAAGTAAGTACTATAGTAGCATGTTCTGCGCATCTCCTATTGATTCAAGCGCTACTTTCATCAATACCATTTGGCATTCTTGCTTATCAGTTTGATTGACCTCTATTTCTTGTAAAGTGGTTGTGGCAGGAACAAGGGAATGATTTCTGTGGATACTATGTTTGTGAGTCCATACGCCACATGACCTGTGAGCGGGGCTACTCTGACGAACAATATGAAGTGCGTAAATAACAACATTCACAATTTTATTTTACTACCATCATTTGTGTTGAGTTTCATTCATTCATATATATATATATATATATATATATTGACCCCCTTCTTCAAATTAGATGTTTCGGAAGTGGGATGAACTCCTAGCACCAGCTCGCATGCGAGCAATTCAAGAGGAATTGGCGGCATTCTTTCTTGACCACGTGATCGCTGAAGACGGAGAATACTATGTGGACCATGCGTCCGTATGTTAGGAGATTATATTTGTAAGAGATAATTATTGTATATATGTAGCTGGTAGTGTCGGATAGATATACGAGAACTTGTTGTTCGACCAATCTCTCGGAGAAGGAGAGGTGGTCGATACCACTTCTCTCTGTATGCATATATGTTCATGACGATCTTCTGTTTCCTTCGTTTGCTTACTAGCTAGCTAGCATGTCTAGTCCTCTCTATACATATGTATAGTACGTAGCGTCGACCAAGCACGGACATAAGAGAGGACACTTCTCTCTATTAATTATAGCTAGCTAACACAATATATGAAACACCTAAATTAACCCCCCAAAACCCCCAAACCACCCCCCTTTCAAAAAAACAAAAACCCCAGCCACAGAAATGCTGATGCATGGATGCCTATTAGTCCCGGTTGGTGCCACCAACCGGGACCAAAGGCCCTCCTGCCTGGGCTCCGCGCACAGGCCACGTGGAAGCCCATCTTTCCCGGTTCTGGATTGAACCGAGACTAAAGGGACAGGGCATTAGTACCGACCCTTTAGTCCCGGTTCAGGAACCGGGACAAAAGGCCCTTACGAACCGGGACAATAGGCCCTTTTTCTACTAGTGTTCAGCCATCGCGCGGCAGGCGAGGTGGGGGTTTGCCGATAGTCGGTTTCCTTAACTGTGGTCCCACTTGTAAGGCCAACTCCAACGCACGACCCCAAACGGACCTCCGTTTTGCATGAACTCCAACGATAATTTTGACTAGAAAAGCAAGACCAAAGAAACAAGAACCACAAGAATACATTTTACTACTCCTGTAAGTTGGATTAGTGCCTTCTCGATGCATTCATTGTTGATATGTGGAGGCTTGATCTTGCGTGTGTCTTTCTTCTTCGAGTGTAAAGAAGTAGCGTTCCTTCCTCGCATCTAGTCTCATGTCTAGCCTCTATTCTAGTAGGAGTATCAACAAGTGCACTAATCTCATCCGAGAGCAGAACCGAAGATTTGGTCGGGTTCTTCCTCCTTTTGCTGACACGTGGGACATCCAGCATCCAGGTCGTGTCATGAAAGAAAATAGAGTGGTAGTTGAAGCCACGAGATGTGCATCTTGGGTTAAACTATAAATAGAATCTTACTACTCTTGAGTAACTCCAAAAGCGGCCACCGAAGATCTTTATTGGATTTGTTTTCATCACCAGCACGTCGAGGTGAAAGATGTGCATGTTCAGTGGGTCCTCTTGCGTTTTCACTGACATGTGCGGCCGCATGTGAGCAAACAGACGATGGGCTCTGCGCGTCCGCTGGCTGGCTGAGAAGAGAGATAGAGGAGGGCTGAGCACAGACTGCAGGAAATTTGTTCTACGTACCTCGATATAGGCTCGATATAGTGGGGTGGCATGGGCCATAAATAGCATTCACGTCTAGTAGTACGGCACACGCCACCCACACGAGTCCCATCCGACACCAATTTTCTTGGAGTCCATGCTACAACCATCTCTTCTCCCTTTGTTTTCTCAGCCATTGCGCGGTGGACGGGGTGGGGGTTTGCCAATAGTCGGTTTGCTCAACTGCGGTCCCACTTGTAAGTGAAAATGCAACACCGCATGCATTCCTGCTTGAGCGGCGTGCTGGACCAACCGTGTGGGGATGCGACGCGAACATGGCAGGCTTTTCCTTTTGAACTCGTAACTTGTAAAATTTGGTTCTACTCCATGGCGCGACCGATAGATAGAAAATAACGATGTTGCCTAGAGTAATGAGAAGTTTAGTTCTGGCGCCGTTCATGCATGCAGTACGTACGAAAATTATGAAGTTGATGCGAAAGGTAAGATAATTACTGTAGTATCATATACTACTACATGGATTTGACGGAAAGATAAAAATACATACGAATCCATCAACGTTCAACGACATCCTCACGCCCTAGTGCGCCGGGTCACCAACCGACATGTGAGGAGCAGCGGCATTGGCGGCGAGCTCAACGTGCTTCTGAACAGTGCCATCCAAGGTTGCCCTCCGCTCCAAGAAGACCAGTGTCCTATCGTCCTCCTCTTGCATGTAGTAGTCCTTGTGGATGATTTGCGCGTAGACGTGGGTGATTATGTCGATGGTGTCTTGCTGCGCCAGGCGCTATGCGGCGAGCGCGACCTCGAGGTGGACATTCTCTGGCGCGGCGGCGGGCAGTCGCAGGGCCACTAGTGCGTCGAAGAGGTTGTTACCATAGTGTCCGTTGAGGGTGGCGGGCATTGCAGAGCCTGGGCGTGTCGGCTGGAGTCTTACGTCAAAGTTGTCTGCAAGCTTCTTGACGACGGTGAACTTGTCGCGGAAACCGACGAGGACCTCGTCGAACAAGGAGACGAAGCTGTCGTCCAAGCGGCCCCTCGCCCTGGCGGCCTCAAGCAAAACTACCTGGAGACGTTCCTCGGTGCCGGGCCGCAGGCCGGCGTCGTGGACCATCTGGCACATCCGGCTGATGCTCGTGCTCATCGCCTCCATGGGTCTAGCATAGCTTCTAGTCAACTGATCTTGCGATTCGAGTGATCACTCAGCCCTTGGTTAGCGTGCGTAGGTGCGTAGGATTTCGTACTACTCCTCGGCCCTCTACTGCACCTGCCTTTGGCTATATGATAGGTGGGCCAGCCACCCCCTGGGGCCACGTGTCATTCATCCAAAGGCAGTTGCCGTAAGTCAATGAAGCTACGTCCCCCTCCATGCCGGTGTAGTATAGTCATCTCACCGGACCTCTAGTTGGGGCCAAACGAGAGAAGTTTGATGTTTACTGGTTTATTGGCCCCCTTTGCATTTTGCGCCAAGTTTTGACCTTTGATTTAACTAATAAAATGTTAATGCATGTAAACAAAAATGTTGTGTAAGTCACCTTACGAAAACCAAATAATCCCAAAATACTTAGGCACGGTGCATTAACTCCCTCCTTGTTTCTTATTTCGTGACATATCAACCAATGAGAGATGTGGGCCGTGCATGCTTTCAATGACTTGAGACTACCAAACATGACATGCAGTGTTTAGTTCATTGCATGTAATCCTATTAGTACTCTAGTTATGAGTAGCAGAAAAACATTAAGTTCTCTCGCCGATAGGAATAAAACACCATGTATTTATTTACAGAGGGAGTAGTACATTTTCGGTGACATGCATTACTAGATATTGCTAGTCAAATACTAAAATCCAGATGGACGTGGTAGTACTCCTAAATCCAGACGGTGGTCCTACTAGTACTAGTAGTAGTGGTACCAATGTAGGAGTAGTAGTAGGAGTACTAGCACTGTACTATCCGTTGTCAAATTATTACGTGCTACTCCTCACAGTGAAGTGACAAGACCCTGCGCCGGAGATGACACCTGAGTATAGGCGCCGTGTTCGGCATACCATAGTCAGCCTCACTATCTGCAGTCACTATCATCATGGCTATAGAGCTAGCCTGCTTACAACTAGCCCTGTTCGACATAATTTCCCATGCGTAGATGCCCATGCATTGCACGGAACACCAAGATTGGGGGTGGACAGCTCCGGCAGCGGCCATCGCGCCAGATTTTTCCACGGCCTTCTACTCCTAGATGTGGTGGGGAGGAGATGAGGCTGATTGTGAGAGACAAGGAGTTGTTCGTAAATAGGGAACAAGTGCGGGCATCTTTTTGCAAAAATGGAGAAGCTTAGTTTGTATGCGTCAGATCTAGATCCGACGGCTATTGGTGAAAGATGGGAGGCACAACATCATCACCAACTCAGGACATGTTTGATTCGCAGGAATAGGACACGACAATATTACAAGTTTCAAACTGATATTACAAATGTTAGGAGTAATGCTGCACCTACGAAGAGGGAATTACTAGGAAGTTTACGTAAGAACTTTCATTACTTTAGGTGGATGCAGCATTATCGTACAAACTAAAATCCACCGCCCTGACAAGTCACTAATGGGCAAATAAGTTTTCGAGTCTCTGGCCACTTGATGTTTCAAAAACAAATTCAGCTTCTGTGGAGAAATGAGCTCCACCATGTACCCGCGCGGGTGTGGCTGGGCACGAAGCGTGAGTACGTGCATGGTGCACTTATTCTCTTCTTTTATACGTACACCACCTACATTGGGTTGTGTGAGAGAGATACAAACCTAGAGAGATATAGTGTGTGGGTTCTTGAGAGTTTTTTTTTGGGGGGGGGTCAATCAAAAAATTTAACATATGCAATGTGTGTGAAATAGAGTCCTGGATATAACATATATATAGAGGGGGCGATCCACGAGAAGAGAGTGGAGGTATCATCGGCTTGAGGTGTCCATAGAATCGAAGAGAGGGATGATGTGTGTGTGTGTGCGCGCACGCGTGATCGATAAAGAGTGCCATCGAATTTTTGTGTGCCCACGTCAAAGATATAGAGTGGCTGGCCTACTGGAACGTGAGATGGGATATGTGCAGTTTGTCTCTGTGGCATGGATACCTACCTGCAGCGCTCGACTATCTGTGTGTGGTGGGGGAAGAGGGAGGCCCAATTAACTATAGAGGTACAATGGCTGGTATATGTGTGGAGGAGGAGAGAGGCCTGCCTCATGTATTAAGGAGATCGATCTGCCTCATGTATTAAGGGAGATCGATCGGCATCCATGCATATGTGCAGGAGATGAATAAGGTTGGGAGAGAGACAGAGCTAGAGTGTTGGAGGGGGTGGTAGTGGAGTTGCTTCTAACAAATGGTGGCATAGGCTTGCTAGACAAACGGAGGGCACGCCCGCAATATCAATAAGAGAGGAGATGGCTGCTTGTTGTCTGTGCACATGCGTGTGAGAGACGGTTCAGGGGGCATGCACGAATGATGAGGGGGGACGATGTGGCTGTGGTAAGCAGACGTAACTACATAGGAAGATCAATCGCCCTTTTTAAGAGAAAGGAGAGACATAACTTGTGAGGTACGTCGATCTATGGGGGGGGGTAGTTAAAGTCGATCTAGGTATATGTTGGGAGATCGATCGGTATACATGCATGTGTGTGTTAGAAGCAAATGAGGCACGGGGAGAAGGATAGAGAGGGGGGGATGCATGTAGGACGTGGTACGAGAGGCATACTATATCGAGGGGGAGGAGTGTGCGAGTACGAGAATGATGAAAAGAGTGGTGGGAGTGAGGCATGGATGGTGACAAGAGAAGAGGGGAAGCTTGTGTTTGTGCTAGCCACACCTGGCTAGAGAGGCATATCGATCGATGTGTGCTGTAAAGAAGGAGCTGGGGGCCTACACACACCGTGGGTGAACGACCTAAAGTGAAAAGATGAATTTGCGCGATGGAGCTAGAGAATGCTGAGGGAGGGTGAGAGGGATGCGGGCGTGTGCATGCACAAGAGAAAGTTAGCGCTAGCTACAAAGATAAGAGGGTTGTGTGGGTGTAAAAGACGAATAGAGATCATATATACTTCATTATAAAAAGCGAATTCGGATATTTAAAGAATTTATCATAGTGTTTCAAACCGACGGATGTGTGAATATATATAACGGTGATACACATGGTGTGGTTACGAACATGGTATACTACATTTAATATATTTTATCTCTACTCTTATAAAAAAACGGAGTTGTTGATGATGGTGTGCCTGCCATCCTGCATTATAGGCCGTCTGATTAATATCTGGCGGATAGCAAGGAAACTATGATGGTTGAAGTTGGCAACAATCATGATTGTAGATTCTTATTGAAATAGAGAAACGAATTCAAATTTAGTTCGAATTGCAGCAGTAGTATAAACATTTGGAATGCACTAAAATGTTGGTATGAGTAGGTTACATGCATTATACAGCAAGCGAAAAAATTTAATCGGACATAACATGGATTCATACTCCCTCCTTCCATCTATATAGGGCGTAATGAGATTTTTAAGACCGCCTTTGACTATTGACAAGATTAACAGTACAAGACATGCACAATGTGAAAATTATATCATTGAAAGAACCTTTCACAGACGAATTTAATGGTGTGCTTTGTGTAAGTTGCATGTCATATATCATTGCTCTAATATTTGGTCAAAGTTAGCATCGAAAAACGCATTAGGCCCTATATAGATGGAAGGAGGAAGTAGCTTTGAATAGCATTTGTATAGTAAAACGGGGCAAGACTCTCTCTTTGTGTGGCGTGAATAGTTTTATTTTTTTCGTTTTCTTTTTGGTTGAGGGAAGTGCGAATTGATTTGGTATGTACAAGTACAATATTACTACACGTTAGGCTTGTCCCTAAAATTCAACCCGCGTCTTGTTATATCCCGAAAATTCAGATATCGTGCTCCCAAAACGGGCGCCTTCACAACCCGCGCCTTGCTATCCCGAAATTACAACGCGCGCGAAAACTCCCTCCAGCTGCCAAATCCCGACACGCGAAATCCCCCTTCTAACCTTGAGCCGAAAGGGCCACTAGTTCAAATCGGTGGGGGGTACTTTTGTAACACACCCTACATTTTGGACAAGCGCGTTCCTAAGTCATGCTTCACCCCCTCCCATCGCCCCCATTTCGCCATTCGAAATCCCAGGCCGCCATAACCTCTCCGCTCCAGCCGCGAAACCCCACCCTCCTCTGTCTGCCACGTCACCGCTGCCCAGCCGGAGCCTCTTCCCCGACGACGTCGTCCACCGCAATAGCTCGACGTCCCTCGTCCACCTCCCCAGATGAGGATCCGTCGTCCATCTCGCCGTCCCGCCGGTTCAGCCGCCCCGTCCTCCACCTCCAAGGAGCTGCTCCGATGATCGCCTCGTCTATCGCAGCTGCTCCATCCCCACAGCGCCGCCTTAACCCGCTCCACCGAAACCGCAGCATCCTCACCGACTCCTCGGACGAAGCCGAGGCCTACTCGGCGCCACCAAAGAGGTTGTACACTCATCGCATCGCACCTTCTCCGTAACTCGACCTCCCGGCGCCGACGGTGCTCCATCCTACACCCCCATGGAGTGGCTACCTTGAAGCCGGCGCCGCGGGTGACATCTCCACGGCGGCCCTCCCCCAGTGCGAGGCCCCTTCGGCGAAGGTGTCCATACCAGCCGGATCTGCTGCTGCTGCTCCGACTCTCACTCAATCGCTCGCTCGCCCAGCTGCTGCTGCTGCTCTCCCCCTCTATCGTGCTGCTGCTGCTCTCCCCCTCTATCGTGCTGCTGCTCTGCTCCGATTAAGCCACACTTCAGTCGACTGAATCGACTTTTGGGTCAGTCCATTTTCAGGGGTTGGGGGGCTCGCTGGAGTTAAGGAAGAACCACCCGCAGCAGGGACGGGGGCTCGCCGGAGAGGTACCCCACTATCTATCTTAGGGTTCATGGTGGGGGTGGGGGGCCTAGCAGGCTGGCCGGGGCGGCGGTGGCGAGTTGTTTCGGGGCGGCGAGGTGGCGCTGGGGCCGGCGGTTCGGCCGGTGGTGGCTGGCGGCTCAGGGGGGTGCAGGTTGAAGATGAACTACATGCCCTCCCTAAACTACATGTCAAGTGCCTCTCTGCTACCATTGCGTTCAGTTTCGATAGTAGCATTCAGATTCCACTGTAAATTTCAGTTTCGACAGTTAAGTTCAGAGTAAACAGTTTTTACCTCATCTGTTGTAGTCAGGTGGTTTTTGGTGATGTTAATTTTACATCATATATTGGAGATTCTATTATAATCCCACTTGAGATTGACGATGTCTATCTTGTGCTACTTCAGCCTTGACGTCTTATGGCTCACCGGAGCTGCTCCAACGACAGAACGATCCATCACAACAGAGCAGTGCCCTGGACGCCGTCTACAGATTCCTCAGATCTTCCTCCACACCTCCGATAGCCACCTCTGCCTCAACTGCTTCAGCGACCAACCCAATGACGCTGAGGTCGACATGGCTACGGCAAAGAGGTTGTACACTTGTTGCATCACTTATTACTATACATTCATGTCGATCCATTAGGGCTATTTTGGTTCAATGGAAAAACATCGATCCACTGGTTGTTACCATCACTCTAAATTTCTGGATGCTCTCCTTACATAATCTCACCATATTTTTTTTGTATGCATGTCAGATATTGTACACAGTCATGCTGAACATGTAGAGAAAAAGAGAAGAGTTTTGCGCGGCAATACAATGTCATCCAGACATCGCTCCATGGTGGGTTCAATGGCAAACCCTCCCCACCCCTCTCTAGATTGTAATCCAGAGGAAGATATCTGTTCTAAGGTGGATTCGGACGCCGCTGACCACTCCTTTTTACCCCCCCAAGCTGTTTGCTCTACCTTGGCATGATGATGTTAGTCATATCATGTTGGGTTTCGTAGTAATTTCAAAAAATTTCCTACGCTCACGCAAGATCATGGTGATGCATAGCAACGAGAGGGGAGAGTGTTGTCTACGTACCCACGCAGACCGACTGCGGAAGCGTTGACACAACGTAGAGGAAGTAGTCGTACGTCTTCACGATCCGACCGATCCAAGCACCGTTACTCCGGCACCTCCGAGTTCTTGGCACACGTACAGCTCGATGACGATCCCCGGGCTCCAATCCAGCAAAGCGTCGGGGAGGAGTTTCATCAGCACGATGGCGTGGTGACGATCTTGATGTTCTACTGACGCAGGGCTTCGCCTAAGCACTACAGCGATATGACCGAGGTGGAATATGGTGGCAGGGGGCACCGCACACGGCTAAGGAACGATCACGTGGATCAACTTGTGTGTCTAGAGGTGCCCCCTGCCTCCGTATATAAAGGAGCCAAGGGGGAGGGGGCCGCCGGCCAGGAGGAGGGCGCAGGAGGAGTCCTACTCCTTCCGGGAGTAGGACTCCCCCCCCCAATCCTAGTTGGACTAGGATTCCCCGAGGGGGAAAGAGAGAGAGGGGGGCGGGCCACCTCTCCTAGTCCTAATAGGACTAGGGGAGGGGGAGGCGCGCGGCCATCTTGGGCTGCCCCTTTCTCCTTTCCACTAAAGCCAATTAAGGCCCATATGGCTCCCGGGGGGTTCCGGTAACCTCCCAGTACTCCGGTAAAATCCCGATTTCACCCGGAACACTTCCGATGTCCAAATATAGGCTTCCAATATATCCATCTTTATGTCTCGACCATTTCGAGACTCCTCGTCACGTCCGTGATCACATCCGGGACTCCGAACTAACTTCGGTACATCAAAATGCATAAACTCATAATAACTGTCATCGTAACGTTAAGCGTGCGGACCCTACGGTTTGAGAATAATGTAGACATGACTGAGACACTTCTCCGATCAATAACCAATAGCGGGACCTGGATGCCCATATTGGCTCCTACATATTCAACGAAGATCTTTATCGGTCAGACCGCATAACAACATACATTGTTCCCTTTGTCATCGGTATGTTACTTGCCTGAGATTCGATCGTCGGTATCCAATACCTAGTTCAATATCGTTACCGGCAAGTCTCTTTACTCGTTCCGTAATACATCATCCCGCAACTAGCTCATTAGTTGCAATGCTTGCAAGGCTTAAGTGATGTGCATTACCGAGAGGGCCCAGAGATACCTCTCCGACATTCGGAGTGACAAATCCTAATCTCGAAATATGCCAACCCAACATGTACCTTTGGAGACACCTGTAGTACTCCTTTATAATCACCCAGTTACGTTGTGACGTTTGGTAGCACCCAAAGTGTTCCTTCGGCAAACAGGAGTTGCATAATCTCATAGTCATAGGAATATGTATAAGTCATGAAGAAAGCAATAGCAACATACTAAACGATCGGGTGCTAAGCTAATGAAATGGGTCATGTCAATCAGATCATTCAACTAATGATGTGATCCCATTAATCAAATAACAACTCTTTGTCCATGGTTAGGAAACATAACCATCTTTGATTAACGAGCTAGTCAAGTAGAGGCATACTAGTGACACTCTGTTTGTCTATGTATTCACACATGTATCATGTTTCCGGTTAATACAATTCTAGCATGAATAATAAACATTTATCATGAAATAAGTAAATAAATAATAACTTTATTATTGCCTCTAGGGCATATTTCCTTCAGTCTCCCACTTGCACTAGAGTCAATAATCTAGATCACATCACCATGTGATTAACATCGATAGTTCACATCATCATGTGATTAACACCCATAGTTCACATCGCCATGTGACCAACACCCAAAGGGTTTACTAGATTCAGTAATCTAGTTCACATCGCTATGTGATTAACACCCAAGGAGTACTAAGGTGTGATCATGTTTTGCTTGTGAGAGAATCTTAGTCAACGGGTCTGCTACATTCAGATCCGCATGTATTTTGCAAATTTCTATGTCAACAATGCTCTGCATGGAGCTACTCTAGCTAATTGCTCCCACTTTCAATATGTATCTAGACCGAGACTTAGAGTCATCTAGATTAGTGTCAAAACTTGCATCGGTGTAACCCTTTACGACGAACCTTTTTTTCACTTCCATAATCGAGAAACATATCCTTATTCCACTAAGGATAATTTTGACTGCTGTCCAGTGATCTACTCCTAGATCACTATCGTACTCCCTTGCCAAACTTAGTGGTAGGGCATACAATAGATCTGGTATACAGCATGGCATACTTTATAGAACCTATGACTGAGGCATAGGGAATGACTTTCATTCTCTTTCTATCTTCTGCCGTGGTCGGGATTTGAGTCTTACTCAACTTCACACCTTGTAACACAGGCAAGAAACCTTTTCTTTGACTGTTCCATTTTGAACTACTTCAAAATCTTGTCAAGGTATGTACTCATTGAAAAAAAAACTTATCAAGTGTCTTGATCTATCTCTATAGATCTTGATACTCAATATGTAAGCAGCTTCACCTAGGTCTTTCTTTGAAAAACTCCTTTCAAACATTCCTTTATGCTTTGCAGAATAATTCTATATTATTTCCGATCAACAATATGTCATTCACATATACTTATCAGAAATGTTGTAGTACTCCCACTCACTTTCTTGTAAATACAGGCTTCATCGCAAGTCTGTATAAAACTATATGCTTTGATCAACTTATCAAAGCGTATATTCCAACTCCGAGATGCTTGCACCAGTCCATAGATGGATCGCTGGAGCTTGCATATTTTGTTAGCACCTTTAGGATTAACAAAACCTTCTGGTTGTATCATATACAACTCTTATTTAGTAAATCCATTAAGGAATGCAGTTTTGTTTATCTATTTGCCAGATTTCATAAAATGCGGCAATTGCTAACATGATTCGGACAGACTTAAGCATAGATACGAGTGAGAAAATCTCATCGTAGTCAACACCTTGAACTTGTCGAAAACCTTTTGCGACAATTCTAGCTTTGTACATAGTAACACTACTATCAGCGTCCGTCTTCCTCTTGAAGATCCATTTATTTTCTATGGCTTGCCGATCATCGAGCAAATCCATCAAAGTCCATACTTTGTTCTCATACATGGATCATATCTCAGATTTCATGGCCTCAAACCATTTTGCGGAATCTGGGCTCATCATCGCTTCCTCATTGTTCGCAAGTTCGTCATGGTCTAGTAACATGACTTCCAGAACAGGATTACTGTACCACTCTAGTGCGGATCTCACTCTGGTTTACCTACGAGATTCGGTAGTAACTTGATCTGAAGTTACATGATCATCATCATTAGCTTCCTCACTAATTGGTGTAGTAGTCACAGGAACAGATTTCTGTGATGAACTACTTTCCAATAAGGGAGCAGGTACAGTTACCTCATCAAGTTTTACTTTCCTCCCACTCACTTCTTTCGAGAGAAACTCCTTCTCTAGAAAGGATCCATTCTCAGCAATGAATAACTTGCCTTCGGATCTGTGATAGAAGGTGTACCCAACATTTTCTTTTTGGGTAACCTATGAAGATTTACTTCTCCGATTTGGGTTCGAGCTTATCATGTTGAAACTTTTTCACATAAGCATCGCAGTCCCAAACTTTAAGAAACGACAACTTTGGTTTCTTGCCAAACCATAGTTCAGATTGTGTCGTCTCAACGGACTTAGATGGTGCCCTATTTAACGTGAATGCAGCTGTCTCTAATGCATAACCCCAAAACGATAGTGGTAGATCGGTAAGAGACATCATAGATCGCACCATATCTAATAAAGTACGGTTATGACATTCGGACACACCATTATGCTGTGGTGTTCCAGGTGGCATGAGTTTGTGGAACTATTCCACATTGTTTTAATTGAAGACCAAACTTCGTAACTCAAATATTTTACTTCTGCGATCATATCGTAGAAACTTTCATTTTTGTTACGATGATTCTCCACTTCACTCTGAAATTCTTTGAACTTTTCAAATGTTTCAGACCTTTGTTTCATCAAGTAGATATACCCATATCTGCTCAAATCATCTGTGAAGTTCGGAAAATAACGATTCTTGCCGTGAGCCTTAACACTCATCGGACCGCATACATCAGTATGTATTATTTCCAATAAGTCAGTTGCTCGCTCCGGAAAACGGAGTCTTAGTCATCTTGCCCATGAGGCATGGTTCGCAATCATCAAGTGATTCATAATCAAGTGATTCCAAAATCCCATCAGCATGGAGTTTCTTCATGCGCTTTACACCAATATGACCTAAACGGCAGTGCCACAAATAAGTTGCACTATCATTATTAACTTTGCATCTTTTGGTTTCAATATTATGATTATGTGTATCACTACGATCGAGATCCAATGAACTATTTTCATTGGGTGTGTAACCATATAAGGTTTTATTCATGTAAATAGAACAACAATTTATTCTCTTACTTAAATGAATAACCGTATTACAATAAACATGATCAAATCATATTCATGCTCAACGCAAACACCAAATAACACTTATTCAGGTTCAACACTAATCCCGAAAGTATAGGGGAGTGTGCGATGATGATCATATCAATCTTGGAACTACTTCCAACACGCATCGTCACTTCACCCTTAACTAGTCTCTGATTATTCTGCAACTCCTGTTTCGAGTTACTACTCTTAGCAACTGATCCAGTATCAAATACTGAGGGGTTGCTATAAACACTAGTAAAGTACGCATCAATAACATGTATATCAAATATACTTTTGTTCACTTTGCCATCCTTCTTATCCGCCAAATACTTGGGGCAGTTCCGCTTCCAGTGACCAGTCCCTTTGCAGTAGAAGCACTTAGTCTCAGGCTTAGGACCAGACTTGGGCTTCTTCACTTGAGCAGCAACTTGCTTGCTGTTCTTTTTGAAGTTCCCCTTCTTCCCTCTGCCCTTTTCTTGAAACTAGTGGTCTTGTCTACCATCAACACTTGATGTTTTTCTCGATTTCTACCTTCATCAATTTCCGCATTACGAAGAGCTTGGGAATCGTTTCCGTTATCCCTTGCATATCATAGTTCATCACGAAGTTCTACTAACTTGGTGATGGTGACTAGAGAATTCTGTCAATCACTATCTTATCTGGAAGATTAACTCCCACTTGATTCAAGCGATTGTAGTACTCAGACAATCTGGGCACATGCTCACTAGTTGAGCGATTCTCCTCCATCTTTTAGCTATAGAACTTGTTGGAGACTTCATATCTCTCAACTCGGGTATTTGCTTGAAATATTAACTTCAACTCCTGGAACATCTTATATGCTCCATGACGTTCAAAAAGTCTTTGAAGTCCCGATTCTAAGCCATTAAGCATGGTGCACTAAACTATCAAGTAGTCATCATATTGAGCTAGCCAAACGTTCATAACATCTGCATCTGCTCCTGCAATAGGCCCGTCACCTAGCGGTGCATCAAGGACATAATTCTTCTGTGCAGCAATGAGGATAAACCTCAGATCATGGATCCAATCCGCATCATTGCTATTAACATCTTTCAACACAATTTTCTCTAGGAACATATCAAAATAAACATAGGGAAGCAACAACGCGAGCTATTGATCTACAACATAATTTGCAAAATACTACCAGGACTAAGTTCATGATAAATTTAAGTTCAATTAATCATATTACTTAAGAACTCCCACTTAGATAGACATCCCTCTAATCCTCTAAGTGATTACGTGATCCAAATCAACTAAACCATGTCCGATCATCACGTGAGATGGACTAGTTTCATTGGTGAACATCACTATGTTGATCATATCTACTATATGATTCATGCTCGACCTTTCGGTCTCCGTGTTCCGAGGCCATATCTGTATATGCTTGGCTCGTCAAGTATAACCTGAGTATTCCGCGTGTGCAACTGTTTTGCACCCGTTGTATTTGAACGTAGAGCCTATCACACCCGATCATCACGTGGTGTCTAATATAAGTGATATGATATGGCCATCATCATCGTGTGCCTGTGATCTCCATCTCCGAAGCACCATCATGATCACCATCGTCACCGGTGCGACACCTTGATCTCCATCGTAGCATCGTTGTCGTCTTGCCAATCTTATGCTTCTACGACTATCACTACCGCTCAGTAATAAAGTAAAGCATTACATCGCGATTGCATTGCATACAATAAAGCGACAACCATATGGCTCCTGCCAGTTGCCAATAACTCGGTTACAAAACATGATCATCTCATACAATAAAATTTAGCATCATGTCTTGGCCATATCACATCACAACATGCCCTGCAAAAACAAGTTAGACGTCCTCTACTTTGTTGTTGCAAGTTTTACGTGGCTGCTATGGGCTTAAGTAAGAACCAATCTCACCTACGCATCAAAACCAAAACGATAGTTTGTCAAATAGACTCCATTTTAACCTTCGCAAGGACCGGGCGTAGCCACACTCGGTTCAACTAAAGTTGGAGAGACAGTCGCCCGCAAGCCACCTATGTGCAAAGCACGTCGGGAGAACCAGTCTCGCGTAGGCGTACACGTAATGTTGGTCCGGGTCGTCTCGTCCATCAATATCGCCGAACCAAAGTATGACATGCTGGTAGGCAGTATGACTTATATCGCCCACAACTCACTTGTGTGCTACTCGTGCATATAAAATCAAACCATAAAACCTAGGCTCGGATGCCACTGTTGGGTTTCGTAGTAATTTCAAAAAATTTCCTACGCTCACGCAAGATCATGGTGATGCATAGCAACGAGAGGGGAGAGTGTTGTCTACGTACCCAAGCAGACCGACTGCGAAAGCGTTGACACAACATAGAGAAAGTAGTCGTACGTCTTCACGATCCGACCAATCCAAGCACCGTTACTCCGGCACCTCCGAGTTCTTGGCCAACGTACAGCTCGATGACGATCCCCGTGCTTCGATCCAACAAAGCGTCAGGGAGGAGTTTTGTCAGCACGACGGCGTGGTGACGATCTTGATGTTCTACCGACGCAGGGCTTCGCCTAAGCACTACAGCGATATGACCGAGGTGGAATATGGTGGCAGGGGGCACCGCACACGGCTAAGGAACGATCACGTGGATCAACTTGTGTGTCTAGAGGTGCCCCTGCCTCCGTATATAAAGGAGCCAAGGGGGAGGGGGCCGCCGGCCAGGAGGAGGGCGCAGGAGGAGTCCTACTCCTTCCGGGAGTAGGACTCCCCCCCAATCCTAGTTGGACTAGGATTCCCCGAGGGGGAAAGAGAGAGAGGGGGGCCGGCCACCTCTCCTAGTCCTAATAGGACTAGGGGAGGGGGGAGGCGCGCGGCCATCTTGGGCTGCCCCTTTCTCCTTTCCACTAAAGCCCATTAAGGCCCATATGGCTCCCGGGGGGTTCCGGTAACCTCCCGGTACTCCGGTAAAATCCCGATTTCACCCGGAACACTTCTGATGTCCAAATATAGGCTTCCAATATATCAATCTTTATGTCTTGACCATTTCGAGACTCCTTGTCATGTCCGTGATCACATCCGGGACTCCGAACTAACTTCGGTACATCAAAATGCATAAACTCATAATAACTGTCATCGTAACGTTAAGCGTGCGGACCCTACGGTTCGAGAATAATGTAGACATGACTGAGACACTTCTCCGGTCAATAACCAATAGCGGGACCTAGATGCCCATATTGGCTCCTACATATTCAATGAAGATCTTTATCGGTCAGACCGCATAACAACATACGTTGTTCCCTTTGTCATCGGTATGTTACTTGCCCGAGATTCGATCGTCGGTATCCAATACCTAGTTCAATCTCGTTACCGGCAAGTCTCCTTACTCGTTCCATAATACATCATCTCGCAACTAACTCATTAGTTGCAATGCTTGCAAGGCTTAAGTGATGTGCATTACCGAGAGGGCCCAGAGATACCTCTCCGACATTCGGAGTGACAAATCCTAATCTCGAAATACGCCAACCCAACATGTACCTTTGGAGACACCTGTAGTACTCCTTTATAATCACCCAGTTACGTTGTGACGTTTGGTAGCACCCAAAGTGTTCCCCCGGCAAACGGGAGTTGCATAATCTCATAGTCATAGGAACATGTATAAGTCATGAAGAAAGCAATAGCAACATACTAAACGATCGGGTGCTAAGCTAATGAAATGGTCATGTCAATCAGATCATTCAACTAATGATGTGATCCTGTTAATCAAATAACAACTCTTTGTCCATGGTTAGGAAACATAACCATCTTTGATTAACGAGCTAGTCAAGTAGAGGCATACTAGTGACACTCTGTTTGTCTATGTATTCACACATGTATCATGTTTCCGGTTAATACAATTCTAGCATGAATAATAAACATTTATCATGAAATAAGGAAATAAATAATAACTTTATTATTGCCTCTAGGGCATATTTCCTTCATATCATGCATATGTTGCCTTGGAGTGCCTACTTTTGACATCATATATGTCATCTGCTTAGTTTAGACATGTTCTGTAATGCCACCTATTTAGTTTCTATATCATATATGGGAATTATGCAGTCTCATGTCTTTTAGCCAGCCATAATATATGTGAAATGTGCAATTCCATCCTGTTTAACCAGGCATCATATATTTGAATGATATCTTGCCCATCCTTTTCTTCTTTACATTTCCATTTGTCGACAATGTTTGTACATTAAACTACTCTTCCTGTGAATCAGCCATTTGGGTGGGAGATGGAAAAATCTGGAGTGAAAACAAGGCCTTCAGAGCAGACAGTGCTACCCGTCGAAGTAGATCTCTTGTTGGGTCCTGATAGCTCCTCAGAGATGGATTCAGAGACAGATGACCAGTCCTATTCCCCCACTGAGGTGTATTCTCTAACTTGGCACGGTTATACTGCTCATATCATGCATACGGTGTCTTGCATTGCATAGTTTAGACATCACATACACTATATTCAACACCATGTTCTTAGTTCAGACATCATATCGAATGCCCTCTGTTTAGCATATAAATCACATATGTGAATTAAATGATGCGATCCTAATTACTTAGATAACATGTAGGTGAATTATGTCATGTGATCCTGTTTAGTTATTCATCATATCTTTGAATTATGTTATGCTATGCTATCCAGTTTAGATAGACATCATATATGTGAAATTATGTCATGCTATCCGTTTTAGTTAAACAATATACATGTCAACTATTTCATGCCCTCTTTTTTCCACATTATCTATTGCATCTGTCTCTCATACAATGTATGTACATTCAACTATGTTTCCTGTTTATCAGCCATTTGAATTGGAGCGGGTGATGCCAGTATCTAGCGGACTAAAAACAACGTCTTCAAATAAAATAGTGCTACCTCTTGGTGGAGATAGCACCCCGGTTGTACATGCACAAGAACCAGCCCTACCACACATAACCCAAACTCTCGTAGATTGTACCCCTACTACGATGGACAGAGAACCAGCTTCACCCAATCTAACCCCAACCCCAGCCGATAGTAACCCAGTCCTTGTTGACACAACACCATATCCACCACAGAGCTCCCAAACAAGATTAGTTAGTAAGGCAGCTCCAGTGCCCAAACTCCACCAGTTAGTACGCCTATTCCTGTGGAGGAAGCACAACCAGCTAGTCGTAGTTTAGCATCTATCGCATTTAATGTTGTTAAATCGTATGTGCGTATCTTCCCATCTTGGAAATATTATACTAAAGATGAAGGAAAATGCCAATTGCAGGTGTTTGTCCAGGAGTTATGTGTAAGTAATGTTATTCATGGCAATTACTTTGCTTCATCACATACATCCTACCTCCATGATGGTTATAATACAGCAAATTTTCCCATTTTTCTCTATAGAGAAGGACCGATTTGGAAACTCAGGATGAGGTGACCTGTGCTAATACCTCTGCTATCTTCAAGAATGCTTGGTGGCAGTATCGGAATTACCTGAAGAAAATGTACTTCACCGGCAAAGAAAGTCATCAAATTCCCTTACGTTCTCCTGAGACACATTTACTGGATGATGATTGGGAACGCCTTGTTCTGTACTGGTCCCGAACCAAGAATGTGGTAAGGTCTATGAGCTCATTTTCTATTCTTAAGTATTATATTCTTGCGTCTTACTATAATCTGTTCATGTAGAACAAGTGCCTAAACCAGAAGAACAACTGTTCTAATTTAAGATTCCATTGCTACCATAGGACATAGATATATGTTTGTTTGATGCTTTTATTATGTACTAGTACTTGGCAATAGAAGACTTGGTAGTTTAATCCTGTCCACCTTACTAATGAACTGGTTCACCGAAATGAGTTTCATATACTAGTACATGCTAAACTTGTTATGTGTCTGCTTGTTTCTTCTTTTAGAATGCTGACAGAATATTGGGGAAGAGTGCCTTATTAAGCAACGGTAAAGGAAGTAATGCAGATAAGGTTCAGGATAGTGAGACATCCTCTCTTGGTTTAGTGTTGGAGTTGTCGTGGTTCTAACTCTGACAGTGATGTAGGGGGGTGTGTATGGAGAGGCTAGATCTCAGCTATTGGGAAGTTGTAAACACACAAGGATTACGAGTTCAGGCCCTTCTCAGAGGAAGTAACAGCCCTACGTCTCGGTGCCCGGAGGCGGTCGATTGGATTATGTGTGTATGAATAACAGGGGTGCGAACCCTTCATACTGAGGAGGGGGGTGGCTTATATAGATTTCGCCGCTCCTCTCCTGCCTTCAGTAATGCAGGGTTTAAGGTACATTTAAGGTTGGGCGTTACTGGTAACGCCCCTGATAAAGTGCCATAATGACCATAAAGACTACTTAATAGCCGATCGTTTGCCTGCGGAGTGACTTTAAGCCTCCTGGCAGTCGAGTGGTTGGCTTCATGGTCGAGTGATAGCTTCTTGGTCGAGTGTCTTGAACCCGTCGAGTGGGATACCTTCAAGTCGATTGAAAGGTGACTTCTTCTAGGGATGTCCTTGGGTAGGGCTCTTTTGGACAGGTCCGTGCCCCTACCCTAGGTACATAGCTTCATCATTAGCCCCCAAATGGATCGAGGTTAGAGTGGGGAAAGAGTAGGGGATCTTTCCGACTGGTTCTTCGGGCTACATGAGTGCCTTGTTTTGGGTCAACTGTCACGGATGACGTCATCAACCTATTTCAGTCGCCTTGATCCATTCCAGGCCTTTCGTCGAGTGAATTTCTTTACTTGTGACATACCGAGTGTTGGCGCGAGCGGGGTCTTCTGTTTTGACAAGTTGTTCTGCAGCCCGCGGATGTCGTGGGATTCGGATTTCGGGAAGCGCGCGGGACGGGAGCGGCCGCAGTAATCGGAAGTGATAAAGCGGAAGCTCCTCGATTGCTGCGCCACCTTTTCGCCACGTACTGTGCGCGCGTCTGCTGCGGGATTTGACTGGATAGCCTGGGCCTACCAGTCAGCCACTCGGGAGCGGCCTCTTATAAGTCGCCGGCTCGGGGTTTCCAAACAGTGTGCTTTCTTCTTCCTCTCTCCCTTCGCAAGTTCCTCCGCCACCTCCGCTCTCACCTTACCGCCGCAGGCCCATGCAAGATTTGCCGGCGACGATGGCGAAGGACAAGACATCCGCTCTGGAGCGCGCGAAGAAGCCGGCGGCGCACGGAAAGGGGAAGAGGTCTGCTCGGGGCGGATCCAACTCAAGATCTACTCTGCCCCGAGGCTGGATCCAGGGTGATTGGATGCCGTCGGTGATCCGGCAAGAAGATCTCGACGACATGGTCGAGGGGGGAGTCATTCCCCACGAAGCTGCGCGTATCCCGGGGAGAGAGATCGAACCTCAACCCCGCGACGGTGAGTGTGTGCTCCGAGCCACCCATGTCGACCGCGGGTTTTCTCTGCCGCCCCACCCTTTTTTCTGGAGCTTCCTGAACTTCTTCGGAGCGCAGCTCCACCACTTCACTCCCAACTCCATCGTATACCTTGCTGCTTTCATCTCCATGTGTGAGGGTTTCTTGGGTTGCCGCCCCCATTGGGGACTCTTCAAGCACATCTTTACCTGCCGTTCCCAATCGGTCAAGAAGGCCAAGTCGAGTGACGAAAGGACGCAGGTGATCCAGCTGTGTGGGGGCCTGGCGATCCAGACGAGGGGAAAGATTTGTTTTCCTTCTATCACCTTCCCGGAGTCGGTCCGCGGTTGGCAGGCGACCTGGTTCTACTGTCAAGACCAGGCGACCCCAGGACAGTCGACTGGTCTTCCCCCTTTCTCTCTCGACCGAGCTGAAGAACCTGCTTCTATGAAAGTGACGCCGGAGGAAAAGGCCCAAGTCAAAGTGCTGGCTGGTCGGGTGGTTGAGCTTGTCCGGGAGGGCGTGACTGGTATGGACTTGCTAGAGGTCTTCCTCCGGAGGCGCATCCAACCGCTCCAGGCTCGTGACCACCCGATGTGGCTGTACTCGGGTCTCGACGACACCACTCGGGTCCACCCGGAGGAGGTCACTGACGAGATGCTGGAGGGGTGGCTGTCGAGCATCACGGGGAACAAAGACAACCCCCGAGGAGCCAGGAGGGTTGTTCCATTCGACAACTCATATGAAGTGGATCAGGTCTGACTTTATGCTCCCGACTGAGATCTTGTTTTCTTCATTGGTCTTCTTTGAGTAGGTCAATTGACCTTCGTCTTGTCTGTTGTTTTCCAGGCGACTACCGAGATGTACTCGACGCCCAACGGGGCACAGGAGCCAACTGAGGAAGGGGAGGCGAGCGGAGGTGAGAGTGGAGATGACCAAGGCGAGTGGGAGTCCGACGGTGAAGGAGAGGGAGACGACAACGTCGACTCCAGCGAAGAGGAGGAGGAGGAGGTTGAACCCCCCCCCCCTGCCTAGAGGGGCAATCCACGCTCACACACGATCCAGCGCGGGAACGTGGCAAGGCGACTGCTCCCATTGGGCAGTCGTCGAAACGCCCTCGGGCCTCTTCTCCTACGCCGACTGGGAAGGCTCCCAAGCACCCATGCGCGACGCCGTCCAAGCCGCCCAAGGCTCTGCCCAAGATGAAGATGGCTGTCCCTACCATTTCCGGGTAATAACAAAACTTGCTTTCCTTTGTCGACCGTGGACAGACCCTTGGTCGATTCATTGAGCCAACTGACTGACTTTCGAGATTTGCAGCGCTGCTACTTCTGAGATCTCCGCCAAGGACGACGACCAAGAGATGGAGGATGCTGTTACCTCCAACCCTCGTACGATTACTAACGTTCCGCTTTGAGTCGACTGAACATTTATTGCAACTCTGGTTGATTGAACGTTTTCCTTGTAGCTCCTCCTCATGTTATCGACCTCCCGGATGACGATGACAATGAACCGCTGAGAGTGAGGAGGAACAAGAGGGCGTCGGCAGACAAGACCCCCCAATCCGCTCCGGCGTCTGAGGCCGTAGCTCGGGACGGTGGTGACACCACTCGGGCTTCTGTGACTTTCGCCATTCCTCTGACGAGTGTGCGGCCCTCGACGTCGATTGCGGATCCGTCTTCGCTTTTTGCCGCATACCCCGTCCCTGAGGACCAAGCGGCTGCTGCAAAAGAGGCTATACGCCAGGCGGGGATCATGATGGAGCAAGTGAAGGTGGCTCGGGAGGCCAGCCAAGCAGCTTACGACGCAAGTTCGGCTCTTCAGAGTAACGTCCAGGTCAGTCGACTCAACACTTGGTCTGTTCACGATATGCTGTTTGAAGAACCTCTTTTCCGAAGATCTTTGTATCTGTACACCCACTGGGTGTGTCTGCCAGTTCTTGGACGAGTGGGGGCACGCTAAGTGCACCCACTGGGTGTAGTCCCCGAGACTACGGTGGACTGCTGGCAGTCGACTGTAGTCTCTATATTGTGTTGCTGTAGCTGTATTTCTTCACTCGGTCTGGTCAGGCCATGTCGAATGGGACTGTATCCGGTCGACTGTGCGCAGTCGACTTTTTGTTTGTTTTTTTTACAGTGGGGGCACGCTGAGTGCACCCACTGGGTGTAGTCCCCGAGACTACTGTCGAATGTTCTTGATTCGGCTGTAGTCTTAGAAACGTCATCATTGTCTCTTAGTTACTCGGAAGCAACTTATTTTGGACGTCTGTCGACTGATTTTTATTTTTACAGAAATCCTGCGAACTTGTAGCTTGCTATACTGAGTTGGAGAATCAGCAGATCCAGCTCAACCTTAACTTGAAGCTTGCTCAGGAGAATTTGAAGAAGGCGCAAGAAGAAGAAAAAGGTATGGCTGGTGAGGTTCTCCATTCTTGACGAGTGGCTTTTCTTTCTTGTCCATTCTTGATGTTGATTTCACTCGACGCGCCGCAGATAAACTGGAGGAAGCTCTGAAGAAGAAGGATCAAGATCTTGTAGAGTCACAGAAGGAGGTCTTGGACAAAACGAGGCTTGCTGAAGAGTAAATGGCCTCGGTCGGAGCTCTTGAGCAGGAGAACTCCAGACTGAAAGCTGCTCTCGAGGTAGCCAATCAAGAGGTCAGCCGACTGAAGAACGACAACGTGGCTCTGCACGACAAGGCAGGTGAGCTGGCGGGGAAGAGGAACGATCTGGAGGCTTATCTCGGTGGACTCGCCAAGAAGCTGTTCATCGTGCTCGAAGGTAATTACTCTGCCCCGACTGTCTTGCAGTTACCGAGTCTGTGTAGGGTCACTGTCTTATTCTTGAATCGTGTTTGCAGAATTCTGTCAGAAATTTGAAGAGGAGACCAGTCGAGTGGAGCCAGGCTTGGACCCTGCTAACTCCCTTGTGAAGGACGAGGCTGCAATGAACGTGCTCCGTCTGGAGTCTCATATTGCCAGCGTGGTTGACTATCTTGCTCGACTGAAGGTTGCGATGTCGCGGATCGACACATCACTCTGGCCTGGGACGACACTTCAGAACGACCTCGAGTCCCTGATGGCTCGACTTAATGAAGTCCCAGGTCGAGTGGCGGAATGGAAGAAATCTTCTGCTAGATGTGGTGCTGATGTCGCTCTATCTCTGGTCCGCGTCCATTGCAAGGAGGCGTGAGAAGAAAAGCTGGCCGCCATCCAAGTTGCCAATACCAGGAAGCACAACTTTCAAGACTTCATGGAGACTTTCATTGCTGCTGCCACTCGTATTGCAGACGGCATCGACTTGGACGAGTTCGTCGCCCCTTCCAGTCCTCCTCCTGAGGAATGAAAAACTTTTATGCTTCACTTTAAATTTTCCTCGGAATGCCGAGTGGATTTGTAACCATTAAACTCCGCCGATTCGAGGGCTCGAGTACTTTGATCTGAGGTCTGGGACCTTTTAGGCTTTATCTGATCTTGATTTCTCGTTGAATAGTCTCTAGGTGGGAGAACTTAGGTGAGTACTGGACTGCAGCTAAGCCCCCGAGTGGGAGGGTTGCTCTCCACTCGGTAGGATTTTTTCAAACTTAGGCGAGTGCCTGACTGCAGCTAAGTCTCTAAGTGGGAGAACTTAGTCGAGTACTGGACTGCAGCTAAGCCCCCGAGTGGGAGGTTTGCTCTCCACTCGGTAGGATTTTTTGAAACTTAGGCGAGTACCTGACTACAGCTAAGTCTCTAAGTGGGAGAACTTGGTCGAGTACTGGACTGCAGCTAAGCCCCCAAGTGGGAGGATTGCTCTCCACTCGGTAGGATTTTTTCAAACTTAGGCGAGCACTGGGCTGCAGCTAAGCCCCCGAGTGGGAGGTTTGCTCGCCACTCGGTAGGATTTTTAAACACTTAGGCGAGCACTGGGCTGTAGCTAAGCTCCCGAGTGGGAGGATTGCTCTCCACTCGGTAGGATTTTTTCAAACTTAGGCGAGTGCCTGACTGCAGCTAAGTCTCTAGGTGGGAGAACTTAGGCGAGCACTGGGCTGTAGCTAAGCTCCCGAGTGGGAGGATTGCTCTCCACTCGGTAGGATTTTTTCAAACTTAGGCGAGTGCCTGACTGCAGCTAAGTCTCTAAGTGGGAGAACTTAGTCGAGTACTAGACTGCAGCTAAGCCCCCGAGTGGAAGGTTTGCTCTCCACTCGGTAGGATTTTTTCAAACTTAGGCGAGTGCCTGACTGCAGCTAAGTCTCTAAGTGGGAGAACTTGGTCGAGTACTGGACTGCAGCTAAGCCCCCGAGTGGGAGGTTTGCTCTCCACTCGGTAGGATTTTTTCAAACTTAGGCGAGTGCCTGACTGCAGCTAAGTCTCTAAGTGGGAGAACTTAGGCGAGTACTGGACTGCAGCTAAGCCCCCAAGTGGGAGTCTGGCTCACCACTCGGTAGGATTTTTAAACACTTAGGCGAGCACTAGGCTGCAGCTAAGCCCCCGAGTGGGAGTCTGGCTCTCCACTCGGTAGGATTTTTGAACACTTAGGCAAGCACTGGGCTACAGCTAAGCCCCCGGGTGGGAGTCTGGCTCTCCACTCGGTAGGATTTTTCAAACTTAGGCGGAACGGATTCGCAGCTAAGTCACCCACTGGGGGATTTCGTATGCAAACAAAAGTGACAGCAATTATTGGAACACTCTTGTCTTTGGTAAAAATAAACTACAGAAATTTTTTCTTATTACATCTCGTCCAAGGGAGAACTCAAGTGTAAAAGGGGCGGAGCAGTTCCGCATTCCAAGCTCGTGGCTCATCGATCTGGCGATCAACATTGTAGAGGTGATATGCTCCATTGTGGAGGACTCTGGTGACGATGAAGGGGCCTTCCCAAGTAGGAGCAAGTTTGTGTGGTTTCTGCTGATCCACTCGGAGGACCAAATCTCCTTCTTGGAAGGCTCGGCTCTTCACATTTCTGGCATGGAATCGATGCAAGTCTTGCTAATAGATGGTCGATCTGATCATAGCCATTTTCCTCTCCTCCTCTAGGAGGTCGACTGCGTCTTGCCGGGCTTGCTCTGCTTCGTCTTTGTTATAAAGCTCGACTCTGGGGGCGTTGTGAAGTAGATCGCTCGGCAGGATGGCTTCGACTCCGTAAACCAGAAAGAATGGCGTTCTTCCAGTCGACCGGTTCGGGGTGGTCCTCAGTCCCCACAAAACTGACGGAAGCTCGTCGACCCAAGCGCCTGCTGTGTGCTTGAGATCACGCATCAGTCGAGGCTTCAGTCCTTTGAGAATTAGACCATTTGCTCTTTCAGCTTGTCCATTCGACTGGGGATGCGCGACCGACGCGTAGTCGACTCGTGTGCCTTGAGAGGCGCAAAAAGCTCTGAACGTGTCTGAATCGAAGTTTGACCCATTGTCAGTGATGATGCTATGCGGGACCCCGTATCTGAATATCAACTCTCTGACGAAACTGATAGCAGTGCTAGCATCAAGATTTTTGATAGGCTTGGCTTCAATCCATTTGGTAAACTTGTCGACTGCCACAAGCACATGTGTGAATCCGCTCCTGCCTGTTCTCAGTGGACCAACCATGTCTAGTCCCCAAACAGCGAAGGGCCAGACAAGTGGAATGGTCCTCAGAGCTGATGCTGGCTTGTGCGACATGTTGGAGTAGAACTGGCAGCCTTCACACTTGTCGATTATCTCTTTCGCCATTTCGTCTGCCCTGGGCCAGAAAAAACCCGCTCGGTATGCTTTGGCCACAATGGTCCGAGAGGACGCATGGTGACCACAGGTCCCCGAGTGGATATCATCAAGGATCATCTGACCTTCTTCTGGCGTTATGCACTTCTGACCGATTCCAGTTGCGCTTTCTCTATACAACTGTCCTTTTATGACTGTGAAAGCTTTAGATCGACGGATGATCTGTCGAGCCTCTTCTTCGTCCTCTGGAAGTTCTTTCCTCAAGATATACGTGATGTATGGTATCGTCTAGTCGGGAGTGATAGCCAAGACCTCCATGACTAGGTCGACCACAGCAGGAATTTCGACTTCAGTCGGATCTGTGGCACTTTTTGGTTGCGGGGCTTCTTCTGTAAAAGGATCCTCCTGGACCGATGGCGAGCGGATGTGCTCCAAAAACACATTGTTGGGAATGGCTTCTCTCTTGGAGCCTATCTTTGCCAGATCATCAGCTGCTTGATTTTTCAGTCGGGGGATGTGATGAAGCTCTAACCCCTCGAATTTCTTTTCTAACTTTCTTACTGCGTTGCAGTAGCCAGTCATAGCTGGGCTTCTGACGTCCCACTCCTTCATCACCTGGTTGACCACCAAATCTGAGTCACCATAGACCATGAGGTGCCGGACGCCGAGTGAAATGGCCATGCGCAACCCATACAAGAGTGCTTCATATTCTGCTTCATTATTGGAGGAATCAAAGTGAATCTGGAGAACGTATCTGAGCTTATCTCCTCAGGGGGAGACCAATACTACCCCAGCACCGGAACCATTCATCATCTTAGATCCATCGAAGAACATGGTCCAGTGCTCCGAGTGAACTTGAGTCGGAAGTTGCTGTTCAATCCACTCGGCGAGGAAATCTGCAATTGCTTGAGACTTGATAGCCTTCTTTGCTTCAAACTTGATATCTAGGGGAAGGAGTTCAATCGCCCACTTCGCCACTCGACCAGTTGCATCTCTGTTGTGCAAAATCTCTGACAGCGGAGCGTCGCTGACGAATGTAATGGAATGGTCAGAAAAGTAGTGTGCAACCTTCTTCATGGTCATGTAAATCCCATATACAAGCTTCTAGTAATGGGGATATCTTTGCTTTGAAGGAGTCAAAACTTCAGACACGTAATATACTGGGCGCTGAACTCTGAAGGCCTTTCCTTCTTCTTCCCGCTCGACCGTATGTACTGTACTGACAACTTGTCCCGTGGCCGCAATGTAAAGCAGCAGAGGCTCTTTACTAATTGGGCCAACAAGCACCGGCTGGGTGGAGAGCAGAGCTTTGAGCTCTGCGAACGCTGCATCAGCTTCTGGAGTCCACTCGAACTTGTCAGACTTCTTCATCAGTCGGTAAAGAGGCAACGCCTTTTCACCGAGACGAGAAATGAATCGACTTAGAGAGGCCAAGCAACCTGTAAGCTTCTGGACATCGTGTACACGCACAGGGCGCTTCATCCGGAGTATGGTGCCAACTTTCTCGGGATTGGCGTCGATTCCTCGTTCGGAAACGAGGAAACCGAGTAACTTTCCACCTGGAACTCCGAATGTGCACTTTGATGGATTGAGCTTGATATCATATCTCCTGAGGTTAGCAAAGGTTTCGGCAAGGTCAGTCAGTAGGTCGGAACCTTTCCATGACTTAACCACAATATCATCCATGTATGCTTCTATGTTCCGACTGATCTGAGTGAGCAAACACTTCTGAATCATCCTCATGAACGTGGCTCCAGCATTCTTGAGGCCGAAGGGCATGGTGATGTAACAGAAGCACCCGAATGGGGTGATGAAAGCCGTTTTGATCTCGTCGGGTCCATACAGACGGATCTGATGGTACCCTGAATAAGCATCTAGAAAAGACAAATGCTCACACCCCACGGTCGAGTCCACTACCTGGTCGATGCGGGGGAGAGGGAAATGATCTTTCGGGCAGGCCCGATTGATATGTTTAAAGTCAATGCACATGCGAAGTGACTTGTCCTTCTTGGGGACCATGACAACATTGGCGAGCCACTTGGAGTGGTAAATCTCTCGGATGAACTCCGCTGCTAAGAGCTGAGCCACCTCCTCGCCAATAGCTTTCCTCTTCTGGACGGCGGACCGTCGAAGATGTTCTTTCACAGGCTTGAACTTCGGGTCGACTCGTAGATGGTGCTCAGCCAGCCCCCTGGGAACTCCAGGCATGTCAGAAGGCTTCCATGCGAAGATGTCCCAGTTCTCACGGAGGAACTGGATGAGCGCTTCTTCCTATTCGGAGTCGAGCATCGTTGAGATGTGAGTCGGGGCAGCATCGGGGTCGGTCGGATGAATGTGGGCTGGCTTTGTTTCACCGAACGACTGAAAAGCAGATTCTGAAGCAGGCTTCTTGGCTCGTAGCATTCACTCGGATCAGCAGTCTTCTGGTACTCTTGCAGCTCAACAACTGCCATCTGAGCGTCAGCAATCTTTGAGCCTTTCTGAAAACACTCTTCTGCCTTCTTCCGATTGCCTGTAACAGTGACCACACCTTTGGGACCAGGCATCTTCAATTTGAGATACACATAACATGGTCGAGCCATGAAGCGTGCGTAAGCTGGCCTGCCCAAAATGGCATGATAAGCACTTTGGAAGTCCACAACCTCGAATGTCAACTTTTCCTTGCGGTAATTCTTTGAATCACCGAAAACCACATCAAGAGCGATCTAGCCGAGTGATTCGGCTTTCTTCCCAGGAATGACTCCGTGGAAGCTCATGTTACTGGTACTGAGCCTGGACATCGGAATGCCCATTCCTTTCAATGTTTCAGCATACAATATGTTCAGGCCACCGCCACCATCCATCAGGACTTTGGTCAGTCGAGTGCCTTCGACAACTGGGTCGACCACCAAAGCTTGCCTCCCAGGGGTGGCAATGTGCGTAGGGTGATCAGACTGGTCGAATGTGATGGCAGTCTGTGACCACTTCAGATAACTGGGTGTTGCCGGAGCAACCATATTCACCTCACGGTTAATGACTTTCAGTTGACTTTTGCTTTCGACATCAGCAAAAATCATCAGGGTGGAATTGATTTGGGGGTATCCATTGTCACTATCTTCCTTGTCCTCAACTCTGTCTGACTCTTTTTCCTTATCTTTGGACTGTTTGCCCTGAAAATGCTGGATCAGGAGCCGGCACTGTCGAGTGGTATGCTTTGGGCAAATAAAATTACCCTCTTCATCTTTCTTGATGTGGATGTGACATGGCAGATCCAAAACATCATTTCCATATTGATCCTTGACTTTCTTGGGCTTCCAGGGGCCTTTGGGTTTTCCCTTGAAATTTCCCTGGGTTACAGCCAGGGCCTCCCCAGGGGCGGCTGGCTCGGCCTTCCACTTCTGTTTCCGACTGGAGTTTCCTCCGGTTTCTTGGGCGACTGCCTTGTGCTTGCCACTCCGGAGTCGATCTTCGTCTTCACCATTAGCGTATTTGGTGGCAATCTCCATCATCCGGTTCAGAGACATCTCTCCAGTTCGACCGAACTTCAGATTCAATTCTCTGTATTTAACGCCTTCTTTAAAGGCACAAACTGCTTGATGGTCAGGCACATTCTCAACTGTGTGATGCAACGTGATCCACCTCTGGATGTAATCCCTTAGAGTTTCATTCGGTTTCTGTACGCAAGAACGCAATTTTGTAAGGCCTGTGGGTCGCTTGCATGTTCCCTCAAAGGTTGTGACAAACACTCGGGAGAGGTCCTCCCAAGTGTAGATGCTGCTGGGTGCCAACTGATTTAGCCACGCTCTGGCTGAGCCCTCTAACATGAGAGGCAAATGCTTCATGGCCACCTCATCATTGCCACCGCCAATCTGTACAGCCACTCGGTAATCTTCGAGCCAAGTGTCAGGCTTAGACTCACCGGTGAACTTGCTGACTCCAGTCGCCAACCTGAAGTTGGGAGGAATCACTGCGGCTCTGATGGCTCGACTGAAACAGTCTGGCCCCGAAACATATACTCTGCTGCTGGCAGGCGCATCTCTGTTGTGGCCTTCCCGATGATCTCTGTTCCTGTCAACCAAACCTTGAACGAGGATAGATCTCGCGTCAAAGCCTGGGTCCCTGGGGTCGACTGGAATCCTCTGCCCAACACTATGAGGGCGCCTGTCATCTCGATGTCGAGGCGCATATGACCCACTCCTCGGGGGAGGGGTTGGCACTCGAAGTCGATCATCACGATCGGATCGGTGATCATACTGCTCATTCCTTCTGTACTGATCATGCCGGTCACCACGTCCCTCACGCCTCGGGGGCGATCTCGGGCTGTGAGCCGACTGGACTGTATCTGTTGCAACGGATCGACTGTGGATACTATTTCGTGACTGAGAAACAGCGGAATTCTGGTTTCCCGCCGCCCGGAGCAATGCTCTGATCTGCAACAAGCCCATGCCAGCCTCCGACTGGGAGGGCTGAATCGATTCTGCTATACGGGCCGCGGCGGCCAAATTCTGAACTGGGGTTCGGTATACCTGCGTCGGGGGGAAGAGCTAACGTCGACTAGACTCGGGAGCCTGCTGACGCACTTGCTCGTCAAGTGCTCGCTGGAGATTCTCCAGTCGAGTGCGCTCGGCCAAGTTAGCCAAGCGCGCGTCCTCCAAGGCCCAGGCCTCGAGGGTCTCTCCGACGATAGGAGTGTGGAGTGCGTCCATGTTCCGGCGGCGAAGCTCCTCTCGCTGTAATGACGTGAGAGGTTCGGGGAGATACTCATCGTGGGGATGCGACGGGTCGCCCCCACCCGCGCCTCCATCAGCGCGAGGGAAACCGGGAGGACTGTGCGTTCCATCAACCGCCAGAACCTCAGCCGCTGGGTCGCTGCTGTCGCACTCGGATGCGGTCTCCGCGGAGCCAGTCCACAGGTCGAACAGGCCGCGGAGGGATTCGTCGGGCTCGATTGCAGTGACTTGTGGGGCGGCCGACTGGCGAGCCACGGCATGCCTCACCCACCTCTGAAGTCTCGACCAACCGGAGCGCTTGCGCCGGTGGGAGACAGAGCGGGGAGACGACACGGGGGCTGACCGATACGGGTCGACGGCTGCCGCAGGAGGACGCCACGAACGCATGCGCGGAAGTGCGTCGCACCGCGGACGGGGAGCGCGTCGATGTCGAGTGGTGCCTCCTGAAGCCAGGCGGAGTCATCGGCGATGAACGTGAGCGTGCCGAGGCGGATCTCGCGGCCCTCCACCAAAACTCCGCACGAAACCATGATCAAAGGGATAGGAAAAATCGCAACTTCTCCAATCAGGCGCTAAGATTCCTGCCCCACGGTGGGCGCCAACTGTCGTGGTTCTAACTCTGACAGTGATGTAGGGGGGTGTGTATGGAGAGGCTAGATCTCAGCTATTGGGAAGTTGTAAACACATGAGGATTACGAGTTCAGGCCCTTCTCGGAGGAAGTAACAGCCCTACGTCTCGGTGCCCGGAGGCGGTCGATTGGATTATGTGTGTATGAATAACAGGGGTGCGAACCCTTCATACTGAGGAGGGGGTGGCTTATATAGAGTTCGCCGGTCCTCTCCTGCCCTCAGTAATGCAGGGTTTAAGGTACATTTAAGGTTGGGCGTTACTGGTAACGCCCCTGATAAAGTGCCATAATGACCATAAAGACTACTTAATAGCCGATCATTTGGCTGCGGAGTGACTTTAAGCCTCTTGGCAGTCGAGTGGTTGGCTTCATGGTCGAGTGATAGCTTCTTGGTCGAGTGTCTTGAACCCGTCGAGTGGGATACCTTCAAGTCGATTGAAAGGTGACTTCTTCTAGGGATGTCCTTGGGTAGGGCTCTTTTGGACAGGTCCGGGCCCCTACCCTAGGTACATAGCTTCATCAGGAGTTACTGGCCACTACCGCTTGCACAAGCTATTCAAACTCACTGTCTGAATCAGTTCGGTTTCTTGAGTCTCAACTACAAGCTGAGAGACATCGATCAGCTATGTTGCGACAAGAAGCGGAAGGACTGCGGAAGTCCCTGGAGCATTCAAATGCATACTTTCTGGTGCAACAGCAAGCGTTGGAGGATTTTAGCGCCAAACAGGACAAAGCTAATCAGCTTGCTAAGCTTATTGCCAGCATGGTGGATACCCAGGATAACGTTTCTTGAGCTCTTCTGAAGTTGTTTCAGTTATGCTCTTGTTTTGCTGCCATGTTTATTTGCACTGGTGGCCAATTTTGTCGGCCAGTGTATACAATATGCTGCTTTGTTCCCTATATTTGCACTGGTGGCGAACTTTGATGCCCAGTGGATGTAATATGTGTAATAGCCGTGATAGCCTAGCGTTAGTTGCTTGCTTATTTATTTCCTTGTTGTCTTATTTATTTGTTTGCTTGTAGTCATTGCAGTTCTTTTTCCGCGGTTAACTAGTGGCTGCAATAACCTATTTTTTAAAACTGGCCACAATAACCATGGGCTAATATTTACTGTAATGACACTCGTCCTCCTACGGGCTGTAGAAACAGTGGGCCTTCTACGGGCCGTAGAAACAGTAGGCCTTCTACAGGCCGTAGAAACAATGGGCCTTCTACGGGCCGTATCATCAATGGGCCTTATATGGGCCGTATGATCGATTGGCCAAACATGGGCCAATAACAGGCCGCATTATGGCCATAAACGGGCTAGAGTTGGAATCGTCTGTGCATGGGCCGACCGTAACGGGCCATCGTTAATAGGCCGTATTTTATGACGCTATGGAAATGGCTCAACGTATTAACGGACCACAAACGGGCCGACTGTAACCACGGGCTGAATTTGGCCCACAAGCAGAAAATGACAGTAACGGGCCATAAGTAAACGAATGCTGGAAATGAGCCCAAGAATAAATGGGCTCTGAGAAGGCCGAAAGATAACATGGGCTGGAAACGGCCCAATGGAATAACGGGCCGTTAATGGGTATAAAGTGATACACTGTTCATTACGGGCCAGTTTCACCACGGGCCGTTAATGGGTGTAAAGTGATACGCTGTTCATTACGGGCCAGTTTCACCACGGGCCGTTAATAGGCCAAGAGTTACATAGGGCCTCATATGGGCCGAAAGACGTCATGGGCCATACATGGGCCAGAAGTGAAAACGGGCTGGAATCATATTGGATGACCCAGATGACGCTACTGGGCCTAATTCGGATAGGGCGTAACGGGCCTTGGGTTAGCGGGGTGTAAATGGGCTATATGCGAACAGGCCGTTAACAGGCTTTACATGGGCCGGCCCGCCACCTTTTGACCAAGTCAAACGAGCCGGCCTTTTCACAGGAATGGGCCTCTGTTGGGCCGTGCCACATGTCGACGTATCATAGGCGCCTATCTGACCCACTGACGAGCTGACACGTGTTTCGTCTGGCCAATAAGAATTTTACACGTGGAAATTTCCCATTGGTCGGGGCTGTTAACGGGTTATCGGATCCAAAACCCGACCCGATAGCTTAACGGCATTCCGTTACGGTGGATGCCACGTGTCAGTCACCCTTGACGAAAGCACTTCTGTGACGCGTGATTTATCGTCATGGAGGTGGACACTTCCGTGATGATAATTTTGGTAATGTCATGGAACACTTTTACGACAGCACAGGTATGACTATCTTGATTCTGTAATAAATTTTTCATGGATGTACATGCATGACACAAAACGCGACCTACTATGACAAACACGTATCATCACGGAAGTGTTTTTTTTTTGTAGTGCCACCCTTTCATGAGGTTCCGGGGTAGGGACGATCTGCCCCGCAGCTGGCAGGCGGTGCGCGATATCCGCGGCTAAGTATCCGGGTCCACGTAGCTTTTTGATGTGTCCCTCTGTGACAGAGGAGGCCATCCACTTGCCTCCCGCTCCGGACATGTTTGGAGAGAGTTGAGGAGAAGGATGTGGACTTGGGCATTGGAGCTCGAGTGCGCAAGAATGGATGAGCAAGGAGGAAGAAGGTGTCGGTAGAAAAAGGTGGAACCTTATCCCTTTATAAGAGCATCTCCAATAGCCGTGCCAAGCGCCGCGCGCAAAAAACCTGTTTACGGCACGCGCTGCGGCTGGTTTTGCGCGCCCGCCTACGCTGGCTCCAGCAGCCGCGCTATAATGCAGCGCGCGCGCCGCTCCAGCGCAAAAGTACAGTGCGTATGACTCGCCGGGCATTTTGCATATATGATATTTTGGAAAAAAATGAACATGTGAAATTTGACACAAACAAGTTGATGAATAAAAGTTCATGCCCACAAGTTCAAAATCATGCCCACAAGTTCATCCAACCAAGTTAAAATGCAAACTAAAGTTCAAGACATGAAAGACACATCAATCTTCATCTTCCTCGTCTTCTTCTTCGTCCTCATCTTCCGAAGACGACTCTTCTGCCTCCGAAGATGAATCTTCCTCCCTCTCCACATCATGCACCGCATCACGCACCACATCATGTGAAGCTCCGACGGTGTTGGCAAGATCTTCAACGGCATCTTCATGGGAATGTGTGTGAGAAGGCACATCGAAAGACATTGCACCCATGGCGGCCGGAGGTGCACCCATGCCTCCCATGAGAGAAGCAAAACTCATGCCTCCCATGGCGGCCATAGCGTCGGAGGGTGCTCCAAAGCCACCCATGACTCCCATGGCGGCCGGAGGTGCACCCATGCCTCCCATGGCGGCCGGAGGTGCACCCATGCCTCCCATGGCGGCCAGATGTGCACCCATGCCTCCCATGGCTCCGAAGCCACCCATGCCTCCCATGGCGCCGAGGCCACCGCCACCCATGGTGCCGAGGCCACCGCCACCCATTGCACGAACCAAGGCTCTTTTTTGGATCAAGACTTCTTGTTGGGCAAGATTGACATACTCTTTTTGCGCCGCATTGAGGTTAGATGTGTCCAAGAAGAACAAGTGCTTCTCCCATTCCAACAACTTAGCTCGCTCCTCATTGCTCACTTTCCTCTCCTCCAAAGCCACCTTTCTCTCCTCGGCCACCACCCTTCTCTCCTCGGCCGCCAACCTCCTCTCCTCGGCCACGGCATCTTGGTTCCTTGCCATTTTCCTCACCTCATTGGCTTCTACCCTTGCCTTCACAATAGCTTCCATAGCATTTTTGAGCTCATCATCTCCTTTCCTCTTCTTCTTTTCGGTTTTGTCTTTCTTGCACCCATCCGGTCATTTTGGCTTCGAGTATGAAACTGAGTTGGGTGTGGGGCTTCTCTTGCCGTCATCACTTGATGCATCATCCTCCTCCTCATCATCATTCATCTCAATTGCTCGCTTCCGTTTGTTGCTCAAATGCAAATCCTCCAAACCATCACGCTTCTTCCATTTCTCATCATCCTTTAACACTTCATAGCAATGAGGCAAGGTAAAGACCCTGCCTTTCTTGATCTTCCCCTTCTTGGTTGTCCTTGTCTCTTCTTTGAACAAGTTTTGTGCAATGTTGTACTACAAGAAAAACAAAACAAGTTAGCACTTCGGTCACCAAAAACAAGTATGATGAACATATATGAGATGCCACTTACTCGATCATCCTCATTTGTGCCACTTGGGTTCATCTTGTCAACTGCCTTTTGTACGGCCGCCCACTTTTGACAATCCGAGATGATTGTCGACCATCGGGACCGAAGTGATCTCTCGGAGCGGTCAATTCCACTCAAGTTGTGAGCATCAAAGTGTTCTTTCATTCGCCCCCAATACGCGTCTCTACTTTGATCACCTCCAATGGATGGATCCCTGGACACTTGCAAATAAGTATGGCATAGTAACTTGTCATCGTTGGTTGAGTAATTGCCCGCTCTTCCTTTCGGCGCCTCGATAATTCCCTCACCCTCCTCATCCACCTCAAACTCATGGTCTTCTAAATGGATGTCATTGGTTTGAGACCAATGCCAATTGTTGGACCCAACACCCATAGTGGACATGTATGCATCATCGTTGAGACTACAAAGTTTTTTAAACAATGCAAATAAGCTATCTATATGTGATGATGATGCATTGAAAAAATAAGAAGAAAAGAAAAGTTGAAATTTTTTTCACCTTGGGGGCATTTCGTCGAACACGTGGTGCGTGTCGGCGGCCGGCTCAACGAGTGAGCTCGCCGGCGCTTCGGTAGCCGCCACGGCCGTTGAACGCCCTGCAAGCTTCTTTCCCTCGCCTTCGTGGTGCCGCAGCCGTCTACCGCCTTGTTTTTCTTCGCGGATGTTTTGCCCTTCCTCGTCCGCGCCGCATTGGGGACCTTCTTCGACGGTGCGGCGGCGGCACGGGACGGCGCCGGCGCGACACCACCCGGCGCCGTGGTCATCCGCGGCAGCAAGAAGAGGCTGCGCGCGAGGCTGACGCTCAGCGGAGCTCCGGCGGTGGCAACGCCAGCGCTTCCCGCGCTAGGGTTTCCGGCGGCGGCGGCGACTGCGGCAGAGGCGGCGGCGGGGGGGTCGCGGCTGTACAGCGGGGTGAGCGGGGCGCCGGTGTGCGCGCCCATGGGTGGGTGGCAGGGCGCCGGCGCAGGCGCGCGCGGGGCGTAGGATGAGGAGAGGAGGGAGTGCGGCGCGAGCGCTCGAGTGTGCCGCGCGCTGTAGCTGGCGCCCGAAATACGCCATGCGGGTAAGTGTTTTCAACCGCGCGCCCAACCCGTTATAGCGCGCGCGCCGTTTTTGCGCGCCCGCTGGAGCGACCCGCCGCGTTGCACACGCGCTAAAACGGCCTAATTTGCGGCGCAGCGCTAGTTTAGCGCGGCTGTTGGAGATGCGCGAACAAAACTATGCGCCCCCACCAGCCTGGTAAAACTCGCTTATCCCCCGAGCACCCTAATTGGTGGCATGGTAGGGTTACCCATGTCCGTATTGATGAGAATCCCGTAATAAGGGGAACACGATCTCTGCTTTGACAAGACGTGTCAAGAAACCGCCTCGCGTTATGTGCGGCGCTGGTTAAAGAAAAACGGTTCAAATAATTACCGGGCCGTGGCATGATGTAATGCTGCCAAAACGTGTCAGTAGATTAGATTTGTGGTTATATTATTCTCTCTACGGTGGTATGTGGAACTTATTTTGCAGGGTCGGACACTATCCTTGTATTCAAACTCTTCTGTGGTGTATTCGAAGGAGGAACCCGCCTTGCAATGCCGAAGACAACACTGCGCGCCGGACTCATCATCATTGAAGCCTGCTTCAGGGGCTACTAAGGGAGTCCGGGATTAGGGGGTCTCCGGACAGCTGGACTATATCCTTTGGCCGGACTGTTGGACTATGAAGATACAAGATTGAAGACTTCGTCCCATGTCCGGATGGGACTCTACTTGGCGTGGAAGGCAAGCTAGGTAATACGGATATGTATATCTCTTCCTTTGTAACCGACCTTGTGTAACCCTAGCCCCCTCCGGTGTCTATATAAACCAGAGGGTTTTAGTCCGTAGGACAACATACAATCTTACCATAGGGTAGCTTCTAGGGTTTAGCCTCTCCGATCTCGTGGTAGATCTACTCTTGTACTACTCATATTATCAAGAATAAACAAGCAGGACGTAGGGTTTTACCTCCATCAAGAGGGCCCGAACCTGGGTAAAACATCGTGTCCCTTGCCTCCTGTTACCATCCGCCTTAGACACACAGTTCGGGACCCCCTACCCGAGATCCGCCGGTTTTGACACCGACAACTTGCGTCAGGTGGAACCCATCAATTATTGGGTCCTGGACCAGTGCGGCTAAACAGTCGTGACGGATATAGGTCGGACGATGCCTACTACACAACCTTCTTCTTGTAGACGTTGTTGGGCCTCCAAGTGCAGAGGTTTGTAGGACAGTAGAAAATTTCCCTCAAGTGGATGACCTAAGGTTTATCAATCCGTGGGAGGCGTAGGATGAAGATGGTCTCTCTCAAGCAACCCTGCAACCAAATAACAAAGAGTCTCTTGTGTCCCCAACACAACCAATACAATGGTAAATTGTATAGGTGCACTAGTTCGGCGAACAGGTGGTGATACAAGTGCAATATGGATGGTAGATATTGGTTTTTGTAATCTGAAAATATAAAAACATCAAGGTAATTAATGATAAAAGTGAGCGAAAACGGTATTGTAATGCTTGGAAACAAGGCCTAGGGTTCGTACTTTCACTAGTGCAAGTTCTCAAAACAATAATAACATAATTTGATCATATAACTATACCTGAACATGCAAGAAAGAGTCACTCCAAATTCACTAATAGCGGAGAACAAACGAAGAGATTATTGTAGGGTACGAAACCACCTCAAAGTTATCCTTTCTGATCGATCTATTCAAGAGTTTGTAGTAAAATAACATGAAGCTAATCTTTCCGTTCGATCTATCATAGAGTTCGTACTAGAATAACACCTTAAGACACAAATCAACCAAAACCCTAATGTCACCTAGATACTCCAATGTTACCTCAAGTATCCATGGGTATGATTATACGATATGCATCACACAATCTCATGTTCATCTATCCAACCAACACAAAGAACTTCAAAGAGTGCCCCAAAGTTTCTACCGAAGAGTCAAGACAAAAACATGTGCCAACCCCTAGGCATAAGTTCACGGGGTCATGGAACTCGCAAGTTGATCACCAAAACATACATCAAGTGGATCACATGATATCCCATTGTCACCACAGATAAGCACATGCAAGACATACATCAATGTTCGCAAATCCTTAAAGACTCAATCCGATAAGATAACTTCAAAGGGAAAACTCAATACATTACAAGAGAGTAGAGGGGGAGAAACATCATAAGATCCAACTATAATAGCAAAGCTCGCAATAAATCAAGATCGTGCCAACTCAAGAACACGATAGAGAGAGAGAGAGAGAGATCAAACACATAGCTACTGATACGTACCCTCAGCCCTGAGGGAGAACTACTCCCTCCTCATCATGGAGAGTGCCGGGATGATGAAGATGGCCACCGGAGAGGGATTCCCCCTCCGGCAGGGTGCCGGAACGGGTCTAGATTAGTTTTCGGTGGCTACGGATGCTTCTGGCGGTAGAACTCCCAATCTAGGTTATTTTCTGGAAGTTTCTGTATTTATTGGAATTTTTGGCATAGGTCTCAGGTCAAGAAGGTACCCGAGTCATCCACGAGGTAGGCCCACGTGCCCGGGGGGGTGGGCGCGCCCCCCACCCTCGTGGACGGCCTGGGACTCTTCTAGCCCAACTCTTTTACTCCGAGGTCTTCTTTTGGTCCATAAAAAATCATCAAAAATTGGCACATCAATTGGACTCCGTTTGGTATTCCTTTTTTGTAAAACTCAAAAACAAGGAAAAAACAAAAACTGGCACTGGGCTCTAGGTTAGTAGGTTAGTCCCAACAATCATATAAAATAGCATATAAATGCATATAAAACATCCAAGGTCGATAATATAATAGCATGGAACAATCAAAAATTATAGATACGTTGGAGACGTATCAACCATCCCTAAGCTTAATTCCTGCTCGTCCTCGAGTAGGTAAATGATAAAAAAAGAATTTTTGATGTGGAATGCTACCTAACATATTCATCAATGTAATCTTCTTTATTGTGGCAAGAATATTCAGATCCATCAGATTCAAGACAAAAGTTTAATATTGACATAAAATAATAATACTTCAAGCATACTAACTAAGCAATTATGTCTTCTCAAAATAACATGGCCAAAGAAAGCTTATCCCTACAAAATCATGTAGTTTGGCTATGCTTCATTTTTGTCACACAAAAATGCTCTCATCATGCACAACCCCGATGACAAGCCAAGCAATTGTTTCATACTTTAGTAATCTCAAACTTTTTTCAACTTTCACACAATACATGAGCGTGAGCGATGGACATAGCACTATGGGTGGAATAGAATATAATGATGGGGGTTGTGTGGAGAAGACAAAAAAGGAGAAAGTCTCACATCGACACGGCTAATCAACGGGGTATGGAGATTCCCATCGATTGATGTCAATGCAAGGAGTAGGGATTGCCATGCAATGGATGCACTAGAGCTATAAATGTATGAAAGCTCAACAAAAGAAACTAAGTGGGTGTGCATCCAACTTGCTTGCTCACAAAGACCTAGGGCATTTGAGGAAGCCCATTGTTGGAATATACAAGCCAAGTTCTATAATGAAAAATTCCCACTAGTATATGAAAGTGACAAAACAAGAGACTCTCTATCATGAAGATCATGGTGCTACTTTGAAGCACAAGTGTGGTAAAAGGATAGTAGCATTGTCCCCTTTTATTTCTTTTTTTATTTGGCCTTTCTTTTTCTTTTTTTGGCCTTTCCCCTTTTTTCTTTTTTTGGGACAATGCTCTATTAATGATGATCATCACACTTTTATTTATTTACAACTCAATGATTACAACTCGATACTAGAACAAAATATGACTCTATATGAATGCCTCCGGCGGTGTACCGGGATGGGCAATGAATCAAGAGTGACATGCATGATAAATTATGCATGGTGGCTTTGCCACAAATACAATGTCAACTACATGATCATGCAAGGAAATATGACAATGATGATGTGTGTCATGATGAATGGAACGGTGGAAAGTTGCATGGCAATATATCTCGGAATGGCTATGGAAATGCCGTAATAGGTAGGTATGGTGGCTGTTTTGAGGAATATATAAGGAGGCTTATGTGTGACAGAGCGTATCATATCACGGGGTTTGGATGCACCGGCGAAGTTTGCACCAACTCTCGAGGTGAGAAAGGGCAATGCACGGTACCGAAGAGGCTAGCAATGATGGAAGGGTGAGAGTGCCTATAATCCATGGACTCAACATTAGTCATAAATAACTCATATATTTATTGCAAAAATCTATTAGTCATCAAAAACCAAGCATTACGCGCATACTCCTAGGGGGTAGATTGGTAGGAAAAGACCATCGCTCGTCCCCGACCGCCACTCATAAGGAAGGCAATCAAAGAACACTTCATGCTTCAAATTTATCACACAACGGTTACCATACGTGCATGCTACGGGACTTGCAAACCTCAACACAAGTATTTCTCAAATTCACAATTACTCAACTAGCACGACTCTAATATTACCATCTTCATATCTCGAAACAATCATCAAGTATCAAACTTCTCATAGTATTCAATGCACTCTATATGAAAGTTTTTGTTATACCCATCTTGGATGCCCATCATATTAGGACTAGTTTCATAACCAAAGCAAACTACCATGATGTTCTAAATACACTCAAAATAATACAAGTGAAGCACGAGATTTCATCTATTTCTTCAAAATAAAACCACTGCTGTGCTCTAAAAGGATGTTAGTGAAGCATTAGAGCAAAACACAAACTACTCCAAAAGATATAAGTGAAGATCAATGAGAAGTCGAATAATTGTGAAACTATGTGAAGACTCTCTAGCATTTAAGAATATCAGATCTTGGTATATTATTCAAACAGCAAAACAAAAGAAAATAAAATGACGCTCCAAGCAAAACACATATCATTTGATGAATAAAAATGTAGCTCCAAGTAAAGTTACCGATGAACGAAGACGAAAGAGGGGATGCCATCCGGGGCATCCCCAAGCTTAGGCTCTTGGTTATCCTTGAATATTACCTTGGGGTGCCTTGGGAATCCCCAAGCTTAGGCTCTTGCCATAGTCCATCGAATCTTTACCCAAAACTTGAAAACATCACAACACAAAACTCAACAGAAAATCTCATCAGCTCCATTAGTATCAGAAAATAAATCACCACTTTTGGTAATGTTTTGAACTCATTCTAAATTCATATTGGTGTAATATCTACTGTATTCCAAATTCTCTATGGTTCATACCCTCCGATACTACTCATAGATTCATCAAAATAAGCAAACAACACATAGAAAACAGAATCTGTCAAAAACAGAACAATCTGTAGTAATCTGTAGGTTTCGAATACTTCTGTAACCCCAAAAATTCTGAAATAAATTTTTGGACGTGAGTAATTTGTCTATTAATCATCTGCAAAAATAATCAACCTAATCACACTCTTCAGTAAAAAATGGCAGCAAAACTCGTGAGCGCTAAAGTTTCTGTTTTTTTACAGCAAGATCACAAAGACTTCACCCAAGTCTTCCCAAAGTTTCTACTTGGCACAAACACTAATTAAAAACATAAAACCACATATAAACATAAGCTAGATGAATTATTTATTACTAAACAGGAACAATAAGCAAGCAACAAAAAAAAATTGGGTTGCCTCCCAACAAGCGCTAAAGTTTAACGCCCCTAGCTAGGCATGCTGATTTCGATGATGCCCACATAAAGGATAAGAATTGAAACATAAAGAGAGCATCATGAAGAATATGACTAGCACATTTAAGTCTAAACCACTTCCTATGCATAGGGATTTTATGAGCAAACAACTTATGGGAACAAGAATCAACTTGCATAGGAAGGTAAAACAAGCATAACTTTCAGATTTTAAGCACATAGAGAGGAAACTTGATATTATTGCAACTCCCACAAGAATATATTCCTCCCTCATAATAATTTTCAGTAGCATAATGAATGAATTAAACAATATAGCTATCACATAAAGCATTCTTTTCATGATCTACAAGCATAGAAAATTTACTATTCTCCACATAAGAAAAATTCATCTCATTCAGAATAGTGGGAGTATCATAAGAAACTCGAATACTATAATTTGTTTCCACATTAAAAGAGTAATGTTCAGAAAAAGGGTAATCATAATCATGACAAGTTTTATAAATATAATCATCACTACTTTTTATAGCATAAGTGTCATCACAATAAACATTATAAGTAGCAACTTTATTCTCATCATAATCAATTGAAACCTCTTCCAAGATAGTGGAATCATTACTAAATAAAGTCATGATGTCGGTGTCAAAACCGGCGGATCTCGGGTAGGGGGTCCCGAACTGTGCGCCTAAGGCGGATGGTAACAGGAGGCAGGGGACACGATGTTTTACCCAGGTTCAGGCCCTCTTGATGTAGGTAATACCCTACGTCCTGCTTGATTGTTCTTGATGATATGAGTATTACAAGAGTTGATCTACCACGAGATCAGAGAGGCTAAACCCTAGAAGCTAGCCTATGGTATGATTGTGTGTTGTCCTACGGACTAAAACCCTCCGGTTTATATAGACACTAGAGGGGGCTAGGGTTACACAAGGTCGGTTACAAGGGAGGAGATATACATATCTGTATTGCCTAGCTTGCCTTCCACGCCAAGTAGAGTCTCATCCAGACACGGGACGAAGTCTTCAATCTTGTATCTTCATAGTCCAACAGTCCGGCCAAAGGATATAGTCCGGCTGTTCGGAGACCCCCTAATCCAGGACTCCCTCAGTAGCCCCTGAACCAGGCTTCAATGACGATGAGTCCGGCGCGCAGTATTGTCTTCGGTATTGCAAGGCGGGTTCCTCCTCCAAATACTCCATGGAAGAATTTGAACATAAGGATAGTGTCCGGTTCTGCAAAACAAGTTCCATATACCACCGTAGAGAGAATAATATTTCCACAAATCTAATCTGTCAACACATTTTGACAGCATGACATCACGCCATGGCCCGGCCATTATTCGAACCATTTTTCTCAACCAGCACCGCGCATCTCGTGAGGCGGTTTTCTTGACATGTCTTGTCAAAGTAGAGATCGTGTCCCCCTTATCACGGGATTCTCATCAATACGGACATGGGTAACCCAACCGTGCATGTTGGTATGACTCCTAGATCTTAAGAAAGTCAAAAACGGCCACGAGGAGGATGCTTAATATTCACCCTCTTTATAAAGAGGACAAGGCCTTTTCTTTTTTCCCTCCTGTGCTCAATTGAATCCTTCCCCCGCCTCGAGTTCTAACACCCAAAGCTCAGGTCAGGCGCTTCAGACCTTCAATTATGTCCGGATCCAACCTTCAAGGTCGGTGGATGCCCTCCTCTGTAACAGAGGAGGACATCAAGAAGCTGAGAGAGGCCAGATATCTGACCGCCGAAGTTTCACATAGGCTGCCTGCCCGAGGGCAGGTCGTCCCTACTCCCGAACCCACCGAGAGTGTCGTGTTCATCTCCCACTTCCTCCGAGGACTAGGCCTCGCTCTGGATCCCTTCGTTAGGGGTCTTATGTTCTATTATGGGCTGGATTTCCAAGATCTGGCCCCGGACTCCCTTCTTCACATCTCGTCATTTATTGCCATATGTGAGGCCTTCCTTCGCATTACCCCTCACTTCATCCTGTGGCTCAAGACCTTCGATGTGAAGCCGAAGATGATCGAGGGGCGGCACGCAGAGTGCGGAGGTGCCTTAATAAGCAAAACCGTCGATGCTCCATGGCTAAAGGGTTCCTTCCCAGAGGTGTCTAGATTGTGGCAGCGGGAGTGGTTTTACATCACAGCTCCCCGAAGTGCCAAGTGGGTAGCCGCCCCCTCCTTTCGCTCGCCCCCATCGCAACTGATGTCATGGATTAGCAGGGGGCTGAGCTGGGGTCAAGCAAAGGACGTGCCAATACTGCAGAGCCGTATCCGAGATCTCCTTGAGAGAAATTTCAGTATGGTTATTGTAATGCAAGTCATGCTAGTTCGCCGAGTCCAGCCTTGCAAACGCTGGCCCCTCCGTATGTGGGAATTCAACCCGGAAGGATCGCGACCTATTCAGCATTTCCTTGGCATGACGCTCGAAGAGATGTACAAATCGTTCTTCGGACCCCAAATAGGGTGTCCGGACACCGCCGAGGACGTGGGTTTGAGCTGCAACCGCCCTGCTGCCCAAGTAAGTAATCTCATGGCCGAACCCGCTGTCTTTTTATTTATCATGACATCATTCAGAAGAATCGCTCTTTGACCAGGACTGGATAACAAAGGCGAAGATGATCAGGTGTTCGGCCCCCCTTCCTGAGGGCTTGGGCAATCCGATGCTGGACAAGATGCTCGAGCCGACGCCTTATCTAGTGCCCTCAAAGGAACATGAAGGGGGGAATAGAGAGGGCGAAAGCGGGCCTCACTCACTACTTATTCCAACTGAGGGAATGAGCACCTCCGCGAGGGAGAATAGCCAGGGGAAAGAATGTGGCATTCTCTCCCCGGGGAAGGAAGAGGACTACCTCTGAAGATCCGGGAACTAAGGTTTCCAAACGGGAGAAGAAATCTTCGTCAGAGGGTCCTGCCTCGGAGGGTATTCTTGCAAGTCATGCTAGTTCATCGAGTCCAGCCTTGCAAACGCTGGCCCCTCCGTATGTGGGAATTCAACCCGGAAGGACCGCGAGCTATTCAGCATTTCCTCGGCATGACGCTCGAAGAGATGTACAAATCGTTCTTCGGACCCCAAATAGGGTGTCCGGACACCACCGAGGATGTGGGTTTGAGCTGCAACCGCCCTGCTGCCCAAGTAAGTAATCTCATGGCCAAACCCACTGTCTTTTTATTTATCATGACATCATTCCGAAGAGTCGCTCTTTGACCAGGACTGGATAACAAAGGCGAAGATGATCAGGTGTTCGGCCCCCCTTCCTGAGGGCTTGGGCAATCCGATGCTGGACAAGATGCTCGAGCCGGCGCCTTATCTAGTGCCCTCAAAGTAAGATGAAGGGGGGAATAGAGAGGGCGAAAGCGGGCCTCACTCGCTACTTATTCCAACCGAGGGAATGAGCGCCTCTGCGAGGGAGAATAGCCAGGGGAAAGAATGTGGCATTCTCTCTCCCCGGGGAAGGAAGAGGACTACCTCTGAAGATCCGGGAACTAAGGTTTCCAAACGGGAGAAGAAATCTTCGTCAGAGGGTCCTGCCTCGGAGGGTATTCTTGCCGCACAGTGTCCGCGTGGGGATCATCCCTCTACCGAGATATAAGTAATTAAAAAGTACTTATTAGTGAAAATATCCTACCTTACTTCTGAAGACAATAACCGATGCCTATAAATTGTAGTCCGGATTGTAGCCCTTCTCGACAGAGTTCATCTTCGGGGGATCTCCTTTCGGAGATGATGGAGAGCGAAACACCTCCCCCTGACACCCCGCCTCATGGGGCGGGCGACCTTGATGTGTCGTCCCGGAGGGTATCTCGAGATCTGCCAAGGCCAAGGGATAACCCTTTGGCTACCCGGAATCCCCAGTATCCGGCTCATAAGGAGAGTGGCAACAAGGGTCCAGAACCGTTCAGTGTGCGGTCGGACGCACTTAAGGATCTTCTGGGGCAAGCGGCCGTCTCGGAAGCGCATCATATGCTAATGGGTATGGTAATTGAAAGGATTTCATCTGCTGAAAGCAGTTTGCACGAAGCCTTCATGAGTCTACTGAAGGGCTTTGAGGTACGTGAAATAGTGTATGTTTTTTATAGTATCGCACATGTTAGGTGTGCCCTATGCAGATAGTAGCCCCTGAGACTCTGGTTGTCATCGAGAATGGCGGCAACCCGAGGATCATATTCCCAGGTAATAACCTGACTGCCTTTATGTGCAGGTGGCTGAGACTACGGTGGCTAGCCAAACTGATGAGTTTACCGAGCTAAAGCGGCAACTTGATGCGGCCGATGCCGATATCGTGCTTGTCAACCAGCGGCTTGACGAGGCACAGGGTGAGTGATTTCTCTGGTGATCTTCACATAATAAGAGGAGCATGATGCCGGTATCTTTAATATGTTGTGACTGCAGATGGAGCTTCCACCGTGGAGATCCTTCGGGCGGAGCTTGCCCGAGCCAAGGAGCAAGCAAGGAGTAGCAATGCGGCCGCTCTAAAGGCGGCCGAAGAGTTAAGGGCCGAACAGGCCGCGCATTGCGAAAGCAAAGAAAGAATAGCCAAAATGGTTGTAGAGTTAAAAGATGCCGCTGACCGTTACCAGCTTCTTGAAGAAGAAAGCCGAGCGAGGGCAACGGACCTGGAGAAGGCCCTGGTGGCTGCCAAGGAAGCCCGCTCCAAAATTAGAGCGACGAAGGAGGAGCTGCATCAGGCTGCAGATATTGTGTCTGGAAAGCCCTTCTTGTTGCGGACTAAATTCGGAGATCTGAAGTATGCTCCGCTTGACCAACTATGGAGTTCCGCGGACGCCTACGTGGATTTGGCTACAAGTGCTGCTGATGTGGCCGAGTATTTCAAGGATCAGAAAGATCACGAAGTGGAGAAGCTGTTCTGGTCACAGTTTCACGCTCCAGTCCGTCTGCAGCTGTTGAATGAGTGAATGGCCGAGTGCCCCGAGCTCCATAGGTTGTCCGGACTTGCCATGAGGTCTGTTGTGGATCACCTGTGGCTGGGAGGGCCAAGGCCAAATAGCTACTTTAGTTTAGTGCAATAATTCCTTGGTGCTGTGCCACGCGTCGATGCTGTAAAGAGATCGACGTGCATAGAGGGTGCGCGGATGGCCTTTGCCCGTGTCAAGACATACTGGGCGGAGATGGAGGCCACCACTGTTGCAACGCAGGGTTCGGCCGTAGGTCGAGTGGCTGCCGAGCACTACTTTGAAGAAGTTCTTGAAGGCGCTCGTTCAATAGAGGCTCAGTGCTCGAAGAATATTATGTTCTAGTGACATGTATTCCCATTGTAAAAACAATGTTTTATTGAATTATCAAGGCTGTTTTTATACTTTTGCCCGAAAGTACTATGATGCCTCATGTGCGGTCGTTTATGTATATATGTATATAACCTGAAAGTTTGCAGCCGTCGACTTGCCCCCACGCATATAATGCGGGGGTGTTCGCAGAAAACACATATTCACACTTGATCCAACTTCTTGGTCCGTTAAGGAGGTGATAGTACAGCGAACGAGGCAATCGGACTATATTGATTTAACACTTTCACTTAGCCATAGGAGTTTGACGGTGGGGCTACTATATAGCCCCTGGTACTTCTGCGCTCGTCCGAATATGGGGCGCGTACGTACATGACCGGGAAACGACCCTTCGTTAATGCGGAGGAATCCCGAAGATTCTGCTGAGTCATCGAGTGGTTGACCAATCTCTCGCTATATCATGACAGTCAGTTTTCGGCTTTCTCTACTGAGCTGCTCATCCGGATGAACCAGGGCACAATCGCAGTAGTTCTCCCAGTGCTACCTTAGCCGATATAATGGAACGTAAGGTACCAAAACGTGGGAGCCAGGCAAACCCAACATTTGACCAAAGACATGATTCGGAGCTGATGCATATAGGGCCAAACTCGTGACGCCGAACACTCCCTAAGGTGTTCGGTCTTTATAATATATACCGGGCTGAACAATGCCCTTAATAATAAACACCATGTGTCCAGGTACGTGCAATATCCTAACGTGGCCACATGCCAATAACGTCAGCATCCTTCTCGGTTGTGTGAAGTATCTGAAGGATGTGAGCAACAAGAGATAGTAAAAAAGGTTTACGCGTTGTCTTAATCTAAAAAGAAACCTTTGGGCGGGTCCCTGTTGCACGTCTGCGCCTGTGTCTCCGCTGTGCCGTGTCCTGGATGGGTGTAGCACGATTGTCATCTGTAAAAGGAAAGAACTTAGGTGAAAGTGGCCGTGCCAAAAAAGAAGAATTTGTTATTATCAATGAACTATCAAAATTCAAGAGAAGTCAAGTTGAGCCGGGTTGGCCCTGATTACACGCAGGAAGCCTCTGGTATCGTCTATGAGGGTTTGATCATCGAACCAATCGCATGTATATGTGATGGAACGCCGGACTCGTCTAACCGTGTATGTGGTTTTGACGACCTGTCATTTTTTTGGTTGTTGAGGTCGTCTAGTTCGCGGCTGTTAGAGCCGCCGCGTCCTCTTCCGTACGTAAAAAACGTTCGGTATTTCCGCTAACTGTGATGATGCCACGTGGACCGGGCATCTTAAGCTTGAGAAAAGCATAATGCGGTATTGCATTAAAACGAGCGAAAGCCATTCTTCCGAGTAGTTCTTGATAACCATTTCGGAATGGAGCGACGTGGAAAGTTAACCTTTCGCTTTGGAAGTTATCGGGAGAACCGAATACCACCTCTAACAGCCCGTACAGCGGGCCTCTTGGCCTGGTATTACTCCCTTGAAGGTAGTATTGCTGTGGCTTATTTGTGTCGGGTCTATCCCCATTTTGCGGACTGTGTCCTAATATATCAGATTTAGATCACTGCCGCCGTCCATGAGGACTCGTGTGAAATGGTAACCGTTTATTATTGGGTCTAACACCAAGGCCGCCAGTCCTTCGTGCCGGATATTTGCCGCGTGATCCCTACGATCAAAAGTGATCGGGCAGGCCAACCAGGGGTTGAACCTAGGGGTGACGGGCTCTATGGCGCTTGTGTCTCGAAGTGCATGCTTGCTTCTCCTCTTCGTCACATGGATCATGTTTACCGTTTTAACCTCTGGTGGGAACTTTTTCTGTCCTCTGGCGCTTTGTTGGCGAGGTTCATCCTCTTCTTCGCTTGGTGTATCTTCCCCTTTGTGTTCGGCGTTTAGCTTACCGGCTTGCTTGAAGACCCAACATTCTCTGTGGGTATGATTTGCAGGTTTGTCGGGGGTGCCGTGAATCTGACAGAGCTTGTGAAGAATCTTGTTTTGGCCAGATGGTCCTTCTTTGCTGCCCTTGAAAGGCTTTTTCCGCTGGCCTGGTGCTACGTCTCCGTCGTATCTATAATTTTTAATTGTTCCATGCCAATATTCTACAAATTCCATATACTTTTTGGCAACTTTTTATACTATTTTTGGGACTAACATATTGATCCAGTGCCCAGTGCCAGTTCCTGTCTGTTGCATGTTTTTTATTCCGCAGAATATCCATATCAAACAGAGTCCAAACGGAATAAAAACTGACGGAGATTTTTTTTTGGAATATATATGATTTTTGGGAAGAAAAATCCACGCGAGACGATGCTCGAGGGGCCCACGAGGTAGGGGGCACGCCCCAGGGAGGCAGGCACGCCCCTGACTGTCGTGGCCACACCGTAAGGCGGTTGATGCCCTTCTTTCTCTGCAAGAAAGCTAATTTCCGGATAGAGATTTTGTCAAAATTTCAGCCCAATCGGAGTTACGGATCTCCGGGAATATAAGAAACGGTGAAAGGGAATAATCTGAGAACGCAGAAACAGAGAGAGACAGAGAGACAGATCCAATCTCGAAGGGGCTCTCGCCCTGATACGTCTTCGTCGTATCTACTTTTCCAAACACTTTTGCCCTTGTTTTGGACTCTAACTTGCATGATTTGAATGGAACTAACCCGGACTAACGTTGTTTTCAGCAGAATTGCCATGATGTTGTTTTATGTGCAGAAAACAAAAGTTCTCAGAATGACCTGAAACTCCACGGAATATCTTACAATAAATAATAAAAAATCCTCGCCAAAGATGAAGACCAGGGGGCCCACACCCTTGCCACGAGGGTGGGGGGGCACCCCCCCCCCAAGGGCGCGCGCCCCTACCTCATGGGCCCCCTGGAGATCTCCCGACTCCAACTCCAACTCTATATAACTGCTTTCGGGGAGAAAAAAAATAGGAGAGAAGATTTCATCGCGTTTTACGATATGAAGCCGCCGCCAAGCCCTAAAACCTCTTGGGAGGGCTGATCTGGAGTCCGTTCGGGGCTCCGCAGAGGGGGATTCATCGCTGTCGTCATCATCAACCATCCTCCATCACCAATTTCATGATGCTCATCGCCGTGCGTGAGTAATTCCATCGTAGGCTTACTGGACGGTGATGGGTTGGATGATATTTATCATGTAATCGAGTTAGTTTTGTTAGGGTTTGATCCCTAGTATCCACTATGTTCTGAGATTGATGTTGCTATGACTTTGCTATGCTTAATGCTTGTCACTAGGGCCCGAGTGCCATGATTTCAGATCTGAACCTATTATGTTTTCATCAATATATGAGTGTTCTTGATCCTATCTTGCAAGTCTATAGTCACCTATTATGTGTTATGATCCGTTAACCCCGAAGTGACAATAATCTAGATACTTACCGGTGATGACCGTAGTTTGAGGAGTTCATGTATTCACTATGTGCTAATGCTTTGTTCCGGTTCTCTATTAAAAGGAGGCCTTAATATCCCTTCGTTTCTGTAAGGACCCCGCTGCCACGGGAGGGTAGTACAAAAGATGTCATGCAAGTTCTTTTCCATAAGCACGTATGACTATATTCGGAATACGTGCCTACATTACATTGATGAATTGGAGCTAGTTCTGTGTCACCCTATGTTATGACTGTTACATGATGAACCGCATCTGGCATAATTATCCATCATTGATCCGATGCCTACGAGCTTTCCATATACTGGTTTACGCTTATTTACTTTCTCGTTGCTATTGATACAATCACTACAAAATACCAAAAACATTACTTTTCTTTCATTACTCTATTGTTACCGTTACCATCACTATCATACTACTTTGCTACTAAACACTCTGCTGCAGATATTAAGTTTCCAGGTGTGGTTGAATTGACAACTCAGCTGCTAATACTTGAGAATATTCTTTGGCTCCCCTTGTGTCGAATCAATAAATTTGGGTTGAATACTCTACCCTCGAAAGCTGTTGCGATCCCCTATACTTGTGGGTTATCAAGACTAATTTATGGCGCCGTTGCCGGGGAGCATAGCTCTATTCTTTGAGTCACTTGGGATTTATATCTGCTGGACACTATGAAGAACTTGAAAGACGCTAAGACAACAATTTATCCCTCAACTACGAGGGGAGGTAAGGAACTGCCATCTAGCTCTGCACTTGATTCACCTTCTGTTTTGAGTAAGCTTGCGACACCTACACCTGCTTTTGCTATTCGTTTTGATATGTCACATGTTATTGATGATGCTACTTCTGCTATACATGATACTTATGATGAAACTACTTCTATGCTTGATACTACTATGCCGCTTGGTGATTTTCTCTAGGAACGAGTTGCTAGGGCTAGAGAGATTGAAAATATTGAATCTGATTATGAAGATGAAAGTGATGATGAAGAATGACTTGTTATTCCTGAGGGTTATTTATTTGATCAAGAAGCTTCTTTAGCTATTTTAGCTTGCAAAGATAGATATGAACTCAAAAGGTTATTAGCTAAATGGAATAAGCAATCTCTAAATGCTACGATGAGACCTGACCCTGCATTCGCTACTTCACCTATCTGTGTTGCTGATAAGGATTATGAATTCTCTCTTGATCCTGATATAATTACTTTGGTTGAATCTGATCCTTTTCATGGCTAGGAATCTGAAACTGTAGTGGCACATCTTACTAAATTGATTGATATAGCTACCCTGTTTACTAGAGAAGAGAGAACTCGCTACTTTTACATCCTCAAAATATTTCCGTTCTCTTGGTCCTGGTTGTGTGCGTAGTCCCCAGGATATGATTTATTACTTCTCTGCTAAATGTTTCCCTGCTCATAAGAAACAAGCTGCTTTAAGGGATATATACAACTTTGTGCAAATTAAAGAAGAGAGTCTCCCACAAGCTTGGGGGAGGCTTCTCAAGTTACTTAATGCTTTGCCTGATCATCCTCTTAAGAAAAATGAAATACTTGATATCTTTTATAATGGAGTAACCGATGCTTCCAGTGTCGGCGTTCTGGGAACGGGGGTCCACAGACTTGCCTGCCTGCGGCCTGCGGCGTGGCTCAAAGGGGGGCCTAGCATGGCCCATCTTCATCAACACAACCCCAAGACCCTCGCGAGGGGCCAAGCCTCGCGGGGCGGACGACACGGAGCTTCCTTAGGCACGGCGACATCAGGCTGGCTCGCGAGGAGGCGGAGAGATCAAGGCGGGGTACCTCACGAGGTGCCCGTGACGCAAGCCATGACGACCAAGGGCGCCAGGTGGGCGCCAGCCCGCGCAGTGTCCTCCTTTCCTCTTTGGTGCAAAGGGAGCAAGCGCAGGCGAGAGCATCAAGCGAAGGCACCCGTTTAGGTGCAACGAGAGCAAGACCAGTCCAACGGCAGGGAGGAAGTCATTGTGGAGCCCAAGCCAGCGTCATCACCAGAGTCTTTGGCAGGCGAGGACTAACTTTAGTCAGGATAAGTGTACCAGATGTTCCCCTTCAAAATGGCCAATTGTTGGCGCCCTTCCCACTCAATATTTGGGAAGAGGCCTAGGGCCTTTGCCAATAAATAGGACTAGCCACCCGCAGGGTAGAAGGGATCCAGAATCGGCCAACCCAGAAACTAGCAAGGGAAAAATCGGATCGAGTAGCATCACAGAGAGAGAGAGAGAAGGGTGACCGAACTCCTCCTAGCAGTTCATCCCCACAGCCAAGAACAGACCCTCGCGAGGCTGTTCTTCCTTGTATTCCTCATCATCATTAGCCCAAGAGGCAATCCACCACACCACACACTGGAGTAGGGTATTACACCACAACGGTGGCCCGAACCAGTATAAACCCTGTGTCTCTTGTATTGTTCTTTCCATAGCTTAGATCTCAGCAAGGCGGAGGGGTGCAGGTAGGTAGAAGGCGAAATCTCCGTGCGCACCCCAGTGTTCGAACCTCAAGGTTCTGCCGGAACCCGAAATCCGACATTTGGCGGGCCAGGTAGGGGTGCGCCGGAATTCGTCTTCCACCACCCCGTTCTCCTCCGACCATCGCGTCCATGTCTGACGCTCGTCGGGCCCGCGCCGAGCGCCGGGCCGCTCTCGCTTCCTGTGTCACCCAGACGGCTCCTGTCGGCGGGCGTCCTCGCCGTTCCCCGTCACCTGCCGTCAACGCCGCCACCGGCCCAGTGGGGGACGAGCAGCAAGCGTCGTCTCAGCATCCGTCCGTGCGGCAAGATGGCCGCACCGCTACTCCCTCGCTCACCCCAGCTGGTTCTTCGTCCCGCGCGCTCCGCGCACCAATGGAGGCTCGAGCTGCGCTCATCGCGGCAAACGAGCTCCTGCGCTACCGTCCCGTCGACGATGTCTACGAAGAATGGCTCGACCGCGTCGCCGAGCTCGTCCGCGCCGTAGGGGGCTCTCCTGCGCCGTCCATTCCGCTGCACCGCACCCCGCCCCGCGCGGGCGACGAAGCTCCGGCGGCGCCCCGGCCGCCTCCTCCTCAAGAAGGAGCCATGGCTCCAAGGCGCGTGGCCCCTGGGTGGAACCCGCTCCGTCAGGTGCCAGCGCGGCAAGAGCAGAGCTGCCAAGAAGTCCCTCGCTCGCAAGAAGCTGCCTGGGCGCTCCCAGCTCCAGCACATCGCGACCGTGCTCCTGCTCCCGCGCGTCAAGACCCCGCGTTGCTCCCAGCTGCACCGCGTGGGGGCATGCAAAACCAAGCTCTTCGTTACCCAAGGCCTCCCGTGGCCACAGCAGGCTGCCGTGCATTCACCGCCGAGCTACACAGCGTCGCGTGGCCCGGCAAGTTCAAGCCAGACCTTCCCCCTTGTTACGACAGCACGGCCGACCCTGCGGAGTTCCTCCAGCTCTATGAGCTGGGCATCGAAGCTGCCAACGGAGAAGAGAAGGTCATGGCGAACTGGTTTCCCATGGCGCTCAAGGACGGGGCCCGCACCTGGCTCCTGAACCTGGCCCCAGGCACGATCTCCTCTTGGGACGAGATGCGCACCCGCTTCATCGCCAACTTCCAAGGTACTCGCAACCGGCCACCCGCCGTGAGCGACATGCGCCACATCAAGCAACAACCCGGAGAGACCCTGCAGAAGTACATCCAGCGCTTCAACAATGCACGCCTCAAGATTCCCAAGGTGACCGAGGAGGCCATCATCTCAGCCTTCTCCGACGGCGTGCGCGATGTCAAGATGAAGGAGGAGCTGGCGATGCATGAAGACCTGTGCACTTCCTTGGAGTTGTTCAACTTGGCAACCAACTGCGCCAGGGCTGAGGAAGGGCGTCTCTCCCTCCTCGAGCTGCTTGCCGCAGACCCAGAAGAGAAGAAGCCCAAGTCCAAGGATGTGAAGCGCAAGGGGCTGCCGTGCTCGCGGCAGAACCAGACACGAAGCGGGGCAGAGATCTGCCCGAACCTCCCAAGGGCAGTCGGTACTGTGTGTACCACGACCTCCACACCCACAACACCAACGAATGTCAAGAGCTCCGAGCCGTGCGAGAAGGAAGGATCGGCCGTCGCCCCGACCGCGGTGATCGGGGCTACGGACAAGGAGGAGGAAGGAACGCAGGGCGCTGGGAAGACCGCGGCCCGCGCCAAGGGTGGCGCGATCAACCTCGCGAGGATCACTGGCAAGACCCGCCTCACGAGGGAGACTGGAGGGATCATCCTCGCGAGGATCGCCCGCAAGGCAACGCAGGCCTCCCTCCGCTGCCGCCGCAGCCAAGGAGAAACGAGGACCGCCATCAGGACGAGGGGGCTGGGGGCTTCCAGGAGCCGCGCGCAGTCGCCTGCATCCTAGGCGGGGCTCAAGCCCCAGCCTCTCAACGCATCTTCAAGCAGTTCGCCCGCGAAGTGAATGCAGTCCTCCCCAAGCTGGAAGCCACGCGCCCTCTCAGGTGGTCGGCGTGCGCCATCACGTTCAGCTCAGCAGATCAGCTCAAGTGTGCAGCTACAGCCGGAGTCCTCCCGATGCTTTGTTCCCCAATCATCAGCAACGTGGTGGTCACCAGGACCCTCATTGATGGCGGGGCATGACTCAACGTCCTGTCCGTGGAAACATTCAACAATCTCCAAGTGCCCTACGACCAGCTTCAGCCGACCAAGCCTTTCTCCGGAGTCACCGACGGCTCCACAGTCCCGATTGGGCAGGTCCGCCTCCCAATCACCTTCGGGACACGCGACAACTACCGCACCGAGCTCATCGACTTCGACGTCGCTCACATTCGCCTGCCGTACAACGCCATCCTTGGGTACCCAGCGCTGGCCAAGTTCATGGCCGTAACTCACCACGGCTACAACGTCCTCAAGATGCCAGGAAGTGGCGGAGTCATCACGGTGCCCTGTGAAGAGAAGGACACGGTGTGTTCCCTGGAATGAGCCTTTCAGGCCGCGTCACTGGAAGACCCGTATCGCGGAAGCAGGAGGCTTCCCGAGACCGCCCCCAAGAAGAAGAAGACATCGTCCGGCCCGGCCCCTCAGGAGGCAGGCCCCTCAGGGCCCGCGCCTGCCCAGGGGGAACCTCCTTCCATCGCATTGGAAAGCACGCCCGGCGCCCTCCTCAGGCAGGGCTCGGGGGCTCTCCCTTGGAGGGCCACCGACCTGGCTAAGGTCACGAGGGAGGCGCTTGGGCACCACATGGAGGCGTGTTTCGAAGCACGTTTCCCTCAGGAAGGAGTAAAGCAAGGAGAGCCAGACCCTCAGGAGTTCGTCAGCAAGGCCATTCAGGAGCTACAGGACTCAAGAGTCATGAGAGGCGGCCGCCGCCTGCCAGCTGTGGCTCCCCATCCAGGCGAGGATGGTGGGTCGCGCGTCTGCATCGACATACCAGGGCTCAATCGAGTCGCCTCTCTGGAGCGCCTCTGCCCTCGCGAGTGGGGCGCTGCAGAGGTCCACCCCATAGCTACGTTCGCATGCCTTACGGCTTGCCGAACGCGGCTGCCACGTACCAGCGCCTCACAAGGGGCATCATGGAGGCTCAAGAGGCCAGGCGTTCCACAGCCCTGGCGGAGATGGAGATGGTCAGCAAGGAACCACCAGCGCCTCCGGAGCCTCCCGAGGCCCCTGGGCCTGGGGGCTCGTGAGGATCGGCTTCCGCAGCCCACCGAGTCTGCTACACCAACACTCCTTCGTCCTCAACATCATCAGGTGACATCTTTCAAGTTTCACTTCCAGCTGGGAGCACCCCCCCAGGGCTGCATTATTCCCAGGCCGCATGGGTCCATCCCTGCGACATGTATCCCTTTTATTCCATGTTGTTAGCTTACCTTATTGGGGGCGCCCCTCGGGCTGCATCATCCCCCAAGTCGCTCGGGCCAGACCGAGCGGCATGTACCCCTTTTGCATTTATTTCCGGCTATGCGTTTGACCCACCATGCTTGATTATTTGATGCCTGTCCACAGCACCTCTTCTTCTCCATGCCGACCACTTGCACGTTAAAGGGGGGGTACCTGAGCATCGCGACTCAGGGCTCTTACTGGCTCTCCAGCCCTCACCCTCTGGCCTTGTCCACGGCATCGCGACCTGGCATACCAGCGACGGCTGAGACCAGCTCGAGGGCCGGGACCCGAGGACGTAGAGTGCCGGCATCTAACCAAATTTGCAGGGACACATGAAAAGATAAGGCCCAGTGCCAGGCGCAACCCGCCTAGAGGTAGGGCCTCGTGAATCCCGCGCTGGCTCACGGGTGCCCAGATACACCTCGCCAGGCCCTACCGTGCCAGCCACGTGTCAGGGCGGGGCTGTACACGCCCCGGGGGCTCTCCCGGAGGGGAGCCCCCTCCCACGTACCAGTGGAAGCACCATGCTCCGTGCTGGCTGACGACACTGCCGAGGAGCAACTATGCCCGTACACATACGGAAGCGCTATGCTCCGCGCTGGTGATAAACAACTGAGGGCGGCCCCCGGGCCACATCAACCTCAGGGAGCCCAGAGCTCAGTGTCTAGCCTCATCGTAACGCCTCCCCTCGGGAGTGCCGCGCGAGGGGGCTGGGCACGGGGCTGCGCCTGGGTCACGCCCAGACGCACGCCACCCAGCCAGGGCCCCCCCCGGGCCTGGTTCGTCGCGCGTCTCTCCCCGAGCGGAGCCAAGGTACGAAGGCCGTTTGAGCGTCAAGGGGTACTCCTGAGCATCGCGACTCAGGAGCCTAACTAGTCACGTAGCCCCTCACTCCTTAGTTCCGAAAGGCTAACGGCGGTTGAGGTATGCGCGCGGCCGGCTCTACAGACGTAGAATGGTAGATCCACCCACATCATACCTCCCTACTTGTTGTTCGTGCGCCAAGGGGGACTCCTGAGCATAGCGACTCAGGAGCCTAACTTGTCACATAGCCCCTCACTCCTTGGCCCCGTCCTGGTTTCCGGTCGGGACTAACGCTGGGTGAGGTATGCGCGGGGCCGGGCTCTGCCGGCGTAGAACATAAGCAAGTAGGAAGGAAAAGCCCAAATTTCAAGGAATTCAAAAGCAAATATTACAGTCCACACTGTTATCTCAATGCCAAACGCAAGTTTAAACGCCTCCCCGAGGCATGATACATGTGCAGGAATTAAAGGCAGGACAGGAGCCACAACGGAGTCACTTGTCGGTGGTGGAGCAGCGCAGAGTGGGTTCGCCTCATGGAGCAGCGGGGTCGGCAGCGCCTTGCTTCGGCTTGGTGCTGAAGGCCCGGAACTTCCCCAGCAGAGCCTCCGCGCGACCCATCACGGCCTCGGCAGCGGCAGTGGCATGCTCGCCGCTTACTGGCTCCAGCAGGCAGTCAAGGTCGACACCGGGATCACGAAGGTAGATGTGAGTGAGGACCCGCGTCAGCGCTGCAGAAGACAGGACACGCGCCTCGGCCTCGGCCGTGGGGCCAAGGCCAAGGGCGACATCTTCAAGAGCGCGAACCAGGAAGGGAAGCAGCCTGGCGGGGCCGTCCTCGGCGCCAGCCAGCAGGCTCTCCAGGCCGCTGTCGTAAAGCATCCTCAGCGAGGAGCGAGCCTTCGCCTCTATCTCCGCGAAGGCCACGCGGTCCTCGGCAAGAACCTGGGCCTTGTTGTCCAGCTCGACCTTCCTCGCCCCCAACTCCTGCTCCAGTGCGCCTAGGCGGTCGCGGCGCTTCCTGAGCTTGGCCTCCCGGCCCTCGACGGCCGCCTCGCGAGCCTTCACGCCTTCTTCCTGCTCTTGGCGAAGGCGGACCTCTTTCGCGAGCTGGTCCCACAGGCCTTGCAGCTCGCCCTCCAGCGCCTTGCAGCGACCACGGACGTCGACCACCTCCCCCAGGGCTGCGTCACGTGCCGCCTTCGCCACAAGGACGGCCTGCCTCTCCTCATTGCAAGCCGTCGAGGCCTGGACCAGCGCCGCCCGAATCGAAGCATCGGAGCGAATCCATCCTGAAGCCAGCTCCAAGCGCCCGGCCACCAAGCGAGGGTCGGCGCCAAGTAGGTCCTGCCGCAGCCGGTCCAGCTCAGCGGCAGCACGATCCAGAACGGCAGGAGGAGTCGGAGAGACAGCAGCCGGTGGAGTAGGAGGAGAAGGCGGCAGCACGACCACAGCATCCTGAGGCGAAGCTTGCTGCGCCCCAACGGCTGAAGTGGCGGCAGCAGGCAAAGGCACCTCAGGAGTCACTTGGGCCATGGGAGCTGAGCCTGCCCCAGCCGGCTCAGCCAGGCCTCGCGGGGACGACCGGGCAGGAGAGCCCGTGCGTCGTGGTCACCTTCCTTCGCGGGCAGAGGCGCTGCCACGGATGGAACCTCAGGAGCTCCCTTCGGCTTCTTTGCGGCGGGCGCCAGCCTATCCAAGAGATGCGGACGTCAAGCCTCAGAAGCAGAACAAGAAATAAAGACAAGAATAAAGCGCTTACAGGTCGTCGCCAGTGAGCTCGAGCGGCCTCCGGCCAAATTTGATGCCCGAAAGCCGGCTGGAAGGGTCAACCTCGGGAAGCTTGGAAGCGGAAGGCGCGTCTGCGGTCCGCCTCGGGGCCGGGGCAGACCCGCGGGAGATCAGCCCGGTCCTGTCCTTCTTCGGGATCGAGGGCAAGCTTCCGCCGTCCTGCTCGTCATCATCCTCGTCGTCATCGCTCGGAGAGAGGCGGAGAACGCGGGACCTGCACCGGGGGAGGGGATCCCTCGACTCTTCGTCAGTCGCCTCGGAGCCAGGCCCTTTTTCCCGCTCCCCTCCTTCCTCCTCTTCGCTGGAGTCGTTGGAGGACACGTCCATCGATTCCCCGGGAGTCTCTATGGGCACGGGCCCGTCCCCATTGAAGACGGGCATGGACTCCACTACCTGATCCCAGTCGTCACGGAGGAACAAGGCGTAGGGGCGCCCTCCAACCTCGCCACATCGCCCCCGACCAGAGATTGGAGGACCGCAGCCAGATCTCCGTCGGCCAAGGCTGCGGGGCTCGGATGGGGCCTCCACATCGGAAGTGAGTACTGCTGAAGCGGAGCCAGCTGGTGCTCCAGGAATTCCCTCAACAGCGACGCGCCGGTCAGCTTCGCCGCCGCCATGTTGGTCGGCCTCAGATCCGCGTCCATCTTCTCCAACACCAGCTTCACGCGGGGGTCCCCGAGCTCCACTCGACCCCAATCGCTGGAGCTCGTGGGTTACTCCGTGGGCAAGATCAGCCGAGGGTGGATGCGCCCAGCATCTGCCAAGACCCACTTGCTCCTGAAGCCCTCAATCCTTTTCCCGGGGTTCGAAATGGCAATGGCGCCGCCGTACGCGATGAAGCTCGCTCACGCGGAAGCAGGGCCGCGAGAGGTTCGGAGGTAGAAATAGTGGCGCAGTAAGGCCACCGAGGGCTGCACCCCTACGTGAGCCTCGCAGTAATAGGCGAAGATTGCCAGGAGAAGGACGGAGTTGGGGTGGAGATGCAGAACCTGTAGCTTATAATGGCGGAGGACGGAGAAGAAGAACTCGGAGAAGGGAGGCACCAGGACAGCAGCAATGACGCTTACAAAGAATGGATAGAAGGTGCTCCCTTGGCCCTCGGGGGTGGCGGAGCCGGCCTTGAACACCTTCACCCCGTCGATGCCCTGCGCCACCGCCATCCGGCGCAACCAGGCGAGGCTCGCCTCCGACACATTCGGCGAGTCCAGGGCAGACGAGTACCAAGCTCCGGCCGGGGACTGATGAGGCGCCATGGCTTCCTAGGTCACACGGTCGGAGTAGATCTGGAAATTTTGGAGGAAGGAAGGAGAGGCGCAAGAAAGGGGATCTGAGCAGCAACCGGAGAAAGCAGAAAGCAAAGCCTGGGTAGGTGCCGCTCCTTTATCAACTCACGCGGTTGTTGAGACGCCCACGTCCAATCAACCGCCACGCGGCGCCCAAGGCCGCATGCTGTTAGGGCCCACGGCACTTCGCCCTTGTCCTTTCGCCTCCCTGCACGGCCAAGTCCGGGCGCGCCTTGGGCCCGGGGGCTACTGTCGGCGTTCTGGGAACGGGGGTCCCCAGACTTGCCTGCCTGCGGCGTGGCTCAAAGGGGGGCCCAGCACGGCCCATCTTCATCAACACAACCCCAAGACCCTCGCGAGGGGCCAAGCCTCGCGGGGCGGATGACACGGAGCTTCCTCAGGCACGGCCACATCAGGCTGGGTCGCGAGGAGGTGGAGAGATCAAGGAGGGGTACCTCACGAGGTGCCCGTGACGCAAGCCATGACGACCAAGGGCGCCAGGCGGGCGCCAGCCCGCGCAGTGTCCTCCTTTCCTCTTTGTTGCAAAGGGAGCAAGCGTAGGCGAGAGCATCAAACAAAGGCACCCATTTCGGTGCAACGAGACCAAGACCAGTCCAACAGCAGGGAGGAAGTCATTCTGGAGCCCAAGCCAGCATCACCACCAGAGTCTTTGGCAGGCGAGGACTAACTTTAGTTAGGATAAGTGTACCAGATGTTCCCCTTCAAAATGGCCAATTATTGGCGCCCTTCCCGCTCAATATTTGGGAAGAGGCCCAGGGCCTTTGCCTATAAATAGGACTAGCCACCCGCAAGGTAAAAGGGATCCAGAATCGGCCAACCCAGAAACTAGCAAGGGAAAAATCGGATCGAGTAGCATCACACATAGAGAGAGAGAGAGGAAGGGTGACCAAACTCCTCCTAGAAGTTCATCCCCACAGCCAAGAATAGACCCTCGCGAGGCTGTTCTTCCTTGTATTCCTCATCATCATCAGCCCAAGAGGCAATCCACCACACCACACACTGGAGTAGGGTATTACACCACAACGGTGGCCCGAACCAGTATAAACCCTGTGTCTCTTGTATTGTTCTTTCCATAGCTTAGATCTCAGCGAGGCGGAGGGGTGCAGGTAGGTAGAAGGCGAAATCTCCGCGCGCACCCCAGTGTTCGAACCTCAAGGGTCTGCCGGAACCCGAAATCCGACATCCAGAGATTACCTGGATAGTTGTGCTGGTTCTCTTTTCAAGGAACGAACACCGGATGAAGCTGAAATCTTATTGAATAATATGTTGACAAATGAAAATAATTGGGCACCTCCTGAGCTAGCTCCTGAGCCAGCTCCTGCTCCAATTAATGATCATATTCCTAAACCAACTCCGAAGAAGAGAGGTACTCTATTTCTCAGTCCCGAAGATATGCGGCAAAGAAATCTATGAAAGAAAAAGGTATTAAAGCTGAAGATGTTAAGAATTTACCTCCTATTGAAGAAATACATGGTCTTAATTTACCGCCTACCGAAGAAACATATGATCTTAATCCTTTATTTATTGAAGAACCTCCAGACCTCGATAACCCGACACAGGTAGTAAAGGTAAATTCTCTCTATAGATATGATAAAGCTGAAATCCCACTTACTAAAATTGCTAGCCCATGCTTAGACGAGTTTGATAAATTTATGGCTAAGCAAGAGGACTTTAATGCGTACTAGCACATATGCCCGTGTGTTGCAACGGGAGAGATATTTTTTTACGAGAAGCATCGGAGAGATGATTGATGTGTCCATCAAAACGGTCTCCATAGTGGTGGGGCTACAGAGCGAGGAGCTGCGATGTTCTCATGGGTCATGTTTGCCCCATGAGATCTTAATAGTGATGGGGTTGGTCGGAGTGGTGGCCACCACCCAACTTGTGCCTTTTTTTCTTTGTGTCCGCCACCGTGTCTATTGTGGTTGCCTCCTCATTTTGCGGCAGCACGACGACCTTCAGGGCATAGTTGCTTTGACCACTCTCTCCTATGATGGCGTAACAGATATAGTACGAATTGCAACGAATCTCGTTTCATTGGTATAATCAACACATAACCAGGTAGTCCCTACTTTACCAGGGTTTATTCTCTGTAATTATTTCAGAGATCACTTGCCCACATATTTTTAGTCAGAGCCAAACCAACATATCCTCTTTTATTGCCATGTGTCCACAATTTCTTTTAATTATATTCAACAAAAATATTCTTTTTTATTATCAAATAGCACGTCGGATGCACAACAGTTCAAGTCTGGCCAGGCAAGTGGCAGGCACCAAAACGACATGTGTTTGCAAGGTGCAAACAAAAATCCAAAACAACCACTCAGTTGAAAGATCAAACTCACGACCTCAAAAACTCGACCACGTGCTGCTAGCCACTGGAACAAACAACTCCTGCTAACAAATGGCCAGCACGAATGTTTAATAATATACTGTAGCGTACCATTCAAAACATTTTTTCTCTCATCTTATTGAACTTATCAAAAAATAATAATTATGATATCTCAAATATTCTTCGAAACATGAAAATTTATTGAAATTCACAAAAAATTAAAAATATGAACCTTTTATAAGAAATGGAACAATTTTTGAATATGTGAACAATTTTTTAAAATTAAATATGTTTTGAACATTGAAACAATTTTAAAAAACATGTTTTCTGACACAAGCATTACTTTGAATTTGTAAACGTTTCAATAAAAATAAATATTTTTTTAATTTGTATCATTTTCAAAATGCAATTTATTTTGAAAATATCGAACAATTTTGGAAAACATAAAAAACAATTAAAATGCGAAAATTTTCTAAAGTTTTCAATAAATTCTGGAATGGGATTAAAAATCTAAAATTTGGAAAAAAATTCAAAATGCTAAAAATATAATTAATTCTGGAGATTTTATGAAATTTAATCAAAAACTAAAATTCAGAACAATTGAATTTATGAAAAAAAGGGAAAATCAAAAAGAAACTTGGAAGAGAAAAAAAGAAAAAGGAAAGATAAAAGAAAAGGGAAAGAAAAGAAAAAGGAAAAAGAAGCAGAACAGAGAAAAATAAAAACGGGCCGTCCCAATACTGGGCGCCATATGCGAAACTTCGTCTATTTTGTGCACAGTGCGGTAAATAATGGTTCTCAGCTGCATGGACAGAAAATAAATGGGCTGGGCCTCAGCGCGCGCGGCCACGTACGAAATTTTCAATAAAACTGTTTCTTTTATGGCAGATTGACATACAAAAAATTAGTACCACCTTGGATAGAACAAAAAAATCGGTGGTGAACGGATGAAAAAATCAATGAAACACACCTTGCTTTATTAGTAGGTATAGATTTTGGTAGACAATTAAAATACAATTCAAATATGCTTGGACGCTTGGGTGATTATATGGCTAATGTCAAAGGTGAACTTAAACTTATTAGTAAACATGCTTCCATGGTTACCACTCAAGTTGAACAAGTACTTAAAGCTGAAAAGGAATTGCTCGATGAGATGAATAGTAAGAAAAATGATTATGCTGTTAAAGTGGCTACTAGAACTGGTAGAATGACTCAGGAACCTTTGTATCCTGAAGGCCACCCTAAGAGAATTGAGCAAGATTCTCGGAGAAATAAAATTGACGCACCTAGTTCTTCTAAAAAGAAGAAAAAGAAAAATGATAGAACTGTGCAAACTTCTAGTGAACCTATTGCTGAACCACCTGATAATCCAAATGATATCTCTATGTCTGATGCTGAAACACAATCTGGTAATGAGCATGAACCTAATGAAAATGTTAATGATGATGTTCATAATAATGCTCAACCTAGTAACGATAATGATGTAGAAATTGAACCTGCTGTTGATCTTGATAACCCACAATCAAAGAATAAACGTTATGATAAGAAAGACTTTGTTGCTAGGAAACATGGTAAAGAAAGGGAGCCTTGGGTTCAGAAACCCATGCCTTTTCCTCCCAAACCATCCAATAAAAAGGATGATGAGGATTTTGAGCGCTTTGCTGAAATGATTAGACCTATCTTTTTGCGTATGCGATTAACTGATATGCTCAAAACAAATCCTTATGCTAAGTATATGAAAGATATTATTACAAATAAAAGAAAGATACCAGAAGCTGAAATTTCCACCATGCTTGCTAATTATACTTTTAAGGGTGGAATACCAAAGAAACTTCGAGATCCAGGAGTACCTACTATACCATGCTCCATTAAAAGAAACTATGTTAAAACTGCTTTATGTGATCTTGGAGCCGGTGTTAGTGTTGTGCCTCTCTCTTTATATCATAGACTTGACCTGAATAAGTTGACACCTACTGAAATATCTTTGCAAATGGCTGATAAATCAACTGCTATACCTGTCGGTATTTGTGAGGATGTGCCTATTGTGGTCGCAAACGTTACTATTTTAACGGACTTTGTTATTCTTGATATTCCCGAGGACGATAGTATGTCTATTATTCTTGGAAGACCTTTTCTTAATACTGCAGGGGCTGTTATTGATTGTAATAAAGGCTATGTCACTTTTCATGTTAATGATAATGAGCATACGGTACACTTTCCGAGGAAACAACCTCAAGTTCATAGTATCAACTCTATTGGAAAAATACCATCGATTATATTTGGAGGTTTAGAATTTCCTCTTCCTACTGTCAAGAAGAAATATGATATACTTATTATTGGGGATGTGCATATCCCCGTTGAGGTAACCTAGTGTTATTCGAAATTTCTCCAGTTCCATGTTATTCGGAATGAGTTCGTTAACAAGACTTGATCAACCTTGTTAGTGGATTCCTTTTGATGATCATGAGATGAATGAAACTAAAAGCACAACCTTCTATACCCCACTTTTACTTTCTATTATTTACATTAAATAAAATAAAAATAAATAATTTTCTGTCTGTTATCTGATTATCCCTGCAATATAAAAATACCTCGAAAATAAAAGTTCCCCAAATGCCCTGAAAATTAAATATGATTTTTTCTAGAATATTTGAAGATTTATGGAACAAAGAACACACCAGGGGGCCAACCACCTTGCCATGAGGGTGGAGGGCGCGCCCCCCTGCCTTGTGGGCCCACGGTGGCCCTCCTCCACTTATTCCTGCACCCATCCTCTTCTTCTTCCTCCCACAAACACGAAAAACCAACTCAAGCACGGGTTCCAGCCCTCTTTGCTGCCATTTTCGATCTCCTTGCTCAAAGCAGCTCTCACAAAACTGCTTGGGGAGATTGTTCCTTGGTATGTGACTCCTCCATTGGTCCAATTAGTTTTTGTTCTAGTGCTTTATTCATTGCAAATTTTTGCTGCTTAGGTGACCCTGTTCTTGAGCTTGCATGTCAAATTTGTATGGTCAAAAGTAGTTTTGATGCATGATATAGGCCCTAGGTACTTGTAGGAGTAGTTGTTATCAATATTATTGAGTTTGGTTTACTTTTATTTTGAAGTTACTAAAAATTTCAGAATTTTTCAGAAAATGATGAGGAGATTATTGAGGGGCTCATCGAGCCAAAGCTTGAAGTAAAAGGCACCAAAGCCTAAGTATAATTTGCCGCGCACCGCGGAGGTTCGGGCGTGTGAATGGCCTTCCGAGGATTTCTTGAGAGCAGCCGGGATTTATGAAGATTTTCATGAATTGGTTCATAATGCAGGGCTCGCCGCTTTCCTCCACGACCAATGCGATTAGTATCTCTTACTCACAAATACCTTTGTACAAAACTTTCATTTTCATTCCAGGAACTCACCACCTATGGTGGAGTTTCATTTATATGATGAGCATAAGGAGATGTCACTTTATGATTTCTGTCGGATTTGTTTAGTCCCTTTTGGGGGCAAGACAGAAGAACCACATCATGATGATGTGGAGGGGTTTATTGATACTATCATTGTAGGAGAAACTAGGAAGGTTTCTGATGCACGAATCACTAGCATACATTTTCCTGTTTTACGTTACTTTGCATTATTTGCTAGTCGTTGCTTAATTGGACGCGGAAACTGTGGAAACCTTAGTATCCCTGATATAATTTTTCTGCTCCACGGTTTATACAGTGATAACCCTTTTAGTATGGGCGGTATTATTGCTAAACGGTTAAGTCTGAACCGTAAAAAGGGCCCCATCTTGGGAGGCATCTATGCTACACGCCTAGCTGCACATTTTAACATACCTATTAGGCATGCTGAGAAGGAAGAAAAAGTGCTGCCTCGTGTTTATCTAGATTATAAAAGTATGGTGGCACATGATTTTATTATTAAGAATAGGGCAGGAGAGCTTAAATATCAATTGTTCTTTAATAAACATCATCCTGAGACTATAACCTTGCCTGCTCCTTCTTTGTTTGATTTGACTGTAGGCAAGTACTTTGTTCCATTGATGGCTATCCATGCCTACCGGAACCCTGCACCAGCTGAGGAGCCAGAACCGGAACCACAATTTGATCCTTCACGATAGTCTAACTATCAGTGGGATCTGGAGATGATTGCCAGCCAGTGGCAATCGGAGCCTTCTTCTTCCTCATCACAGTACGACCCCAACAACTATTATTATGGATATCCGCCAGGCCAGCCGTGGCCATAGACCAACTTAGGCCAAAAGCCTAAGCTTGGGGGAGTACGTATTTCTCACCGACATTACATTTATGATCACACACACTCATTGCTAGATGTCGGTGCTCATACTTTTTCATTGTAGTTTTTAATTAATTTACTTTCCATGCTTGTAGTAGTAATTAAAAAGAAAACCCAAAAATATTTCATGTTCTTCTTTTGCTTGCTGGGAGCTTTCCTGTGTAAATAGTTTTATTTCTTTTCTTTTCTTTGGGGGTCAGTAGGAGAAGACCATAATTAAATTGTTGAAGTGGCTCTTATATGCATTATTGTTGATCTGACAAAAGAGCCCATATTGCCTTGTCTTCTCCTGTTTATTGAATGCCCGCATATTCCAGCTTAGTCCAATGCACGTGCACTCTTATTATTATTCACATCGTTTGGTCGTGCAAGTGAAAGGCAATTATGATGATATATGATGGACTGACTGAGATGAGAAAAGCTGGTACGAACTCGACCTCTTTTGTTTTTGTAAATATGATGAGTTCATCGTTCTTGATTCAGCTTGTTATGAATAAACATGTTTGCAATGACAATTAGAGATCATAGTTGCCTGTGCCATGCTTGATTAGCTATGAGTTATAATGGTTTACCTTGCGTGCCAACATGCTTTTAAAATGGTTATGATGTGGTATGATAGGGTGGTATCCTCCTCTGAATGATTTAAGTGACTCGACTTGGCACATGTTCACACATGTAGTTGAAACAAATCAACATAGCCTTCACGATATTTATGTTCATGGTGGATTATATCCTACTCATGCTTGCATCCAATGTTTATTAATTTTAATGCATGTACATGGCTATTGTCGCTCTCTAGTTGGTCGCTTCCCAGTCTTTTGCTAGCCTTCACCTGTACTAAGCGGGAATACTGCTTGTGCATCCAATCCCTTAAACCCCAAAGTTATTCCAGATGAGTCCACTATACCTTCCTATATGCGGTATCTACCTGCCGTTCCAAGTAAATTTGTATGTGCCAAACTCTAAACCTTCAAATAATCATCCTGTTTTGTATGCTCGAATAGCTCATGTATCAACTAGGGCTGCCTGTATCTTCCATGCTAGGCGGGTTATTCTCAAGAGGAGTGGACTCCACTCCTCACTCACGAGATAAAGGGCTGGTCACCGGGATGCCCAGTCCCATGCTTTATGCAAACTAAATCAAAAATAATTGCTAAACAAAACTCCCCTGGGACCTGATGTATGTTGGAGGCACTCGTTGTTTCGAGCAAGCCATGGATTGATATTTGTTGGTGGAGGGGGAGTATAAACTTTACCATTCTTTTTGGGAACCGCCTATAATGTGTGTAGCATGGAAGATATCGCCATCTCTTGGTTGTTATGTTGACAATGAAAGTATACCGCTCAAAATATTATTCACCTCTGTTTCAAAACCGAGCTCTAGCACCTCTACAAATCCCTGCTTCCCTCTGCGAAGGGCCTATCTATTTACTTTTATGCTGAGTCATCGCCCTCTTATTAAAAAGCACTAGCTGGAGAGCGCAGCTGTCATTTGCATTCATTACTGTTAATTATATTGGGTGTGACTATGATTGGATCTCTTTTACCATGAATTACAATGTCTATTCAGTCCTTGATCTTTAAAGGTGCTCTGCATTTATGTTTTGCGGTCTCAGAAAGGGCTAGCGAGATACCATCTTGTTATATCATATTATGATTGTTTTGAGAAAGTGTTGTCATCTGAGATTTATTATTATGGCTTGCTAGTTGATTATGCTATTGATATGGGTAATCATGAGACCTGAGAATTATTGCAAATATGGTTAGTTATAATCTTTGCTGAAAACTTGAATGCTAGCTTGACATATTTACAACAACAAGAGCAAACAAAGTTTGTAAAAGTTTTTCTTTATTTCTTTCAATTTGTCAACTGAATTGCTTGAGGACAAGCAAGGGTTTAAGCTTGGGGGAGTTGATATGTCTCCGTCGTATCTACTTTTCCAAACACTTATTCCCTTGTTTTGGACTCTAACTTGCATGATTTGAATGGAACTAACCCGGACTGACGCTATTTTCAGCAGAATTGCCATGATGTTGTTTTATGTGCAGAAAACAAAAGTTCTCGGAATGACCTGAAACTCCACGGAATATCTTACAATAAATAATAAAAACCTCGCCAAAGATGAAGACCAGGGGGCCCACACCCTTGCCACGAGGGTGGGGGCGCCCCCCTAGGGCGCGCCCCCCTACCTCGTGGGCCCCCTGGAGATCTCCCGACTCCAACTCCAACTCTGTATAACTGCTTTCGGGGAGAAAAAAATAGGAGAGAAGATTTCATCGCGTTTTACGATACGGAGCCGCCGCCAAGCCCTAAAACCTCTTGGGAGGGCTGATCTGGAGTCCGTTCGGGGCTCCGCAGAGGGGGATTCGTCGCCGTCGTCATCATCAACCATCCTCCATCACCAATTTCATGATGCTCACCACCGTGCGTGAGTAATTCCATTGTAGGCTTGCTGGACGGTGATGGGTTGGATGAGATTTATCATGTAATCGAGTTAGTTTTGTTAGGGTTTGATCCCTAGTATCCACTATGTTCTGAGATTGATGTTGCTATGACTTTGCTATGCTTAATGCTTGTCACTAGGGCTCGAGTGCCATGATTTCAGATCTGAACCTATTATGTTTTCATCAATATATGAGTGTTCTTGATCCTATCTTGCAAGTCTATAGTCACCTATTTTGTGTTATTATCCGTTAACCCCGAAGTGACAATAATCGGGATACTTACCGGTGATGACCGTAGTTTGAGGAGTTCATGTATTCACTATGTGCTAATGCTTTGTTCCGGTTCTCTATTAAAAGGAGGCCTTAATATCCCTTAGTTTCCGTAAGGACCCCGCTGCCACGGGAGGGTAGGACAAAAGATGTCATGCAAGTTCTTTTCCATAAGCACGTATGACTATATTCGGAATACATGCCTACATTACATTGATGAATTGGAGCTAGTTCTGTGTCACCCTATGTTATGACTGTTACATGATGAACCGCATCCGGCATAATTATCCATCATTGATCCGATGCCTACGAGCTTTCCATATACTGGTTTACGCTTATTTACTTTCTCGTTGCTATTGTTACAGTCACTACAAAATACCAAAAATATTACTTTGCTTTCATTACTCTGTTGTTACCATTACCATCACTATCATATTACTTTGCTACTAAACACTCTGCTGCAGATACTAAGTTTCCAGGTGTGGTTGAATTGACAACTCAGCTGCTAATACTTGAGAATATTCTTTGGCTCCCCTTGTGTCGAATCAATAAATTTGGGTTGAATACTCTACCCTCGAAAGCTATTGCGATCCCCTATACTTGTGGGTTATCATGCCCCTCCCGTGCCATGGAGGCCATGGACCAGAGGGGAAACCCTTCTCCCATCTAGGGAGAAGGTGAAGGAAGGAGAAGGAGGGGGGCTCTCTCCCCCTCGCTTCCGGTGGCGCCGGAGTGCCACCGGGGGCCATCATCATCACCGCGATCTACACCAACACCTCCGCCATCTTCACCAACATCTCCATCACCTTCCCCCTCTATCTACAGCGGTCCACTCTCCCGCAACCCGCTGTACCCTCTACTTGAACGTGGTGCTTTATGCTTCATATTATTATCCAATGATGTGTTGCCATCCTATGATGTCTGAGTAGATTTTCGTTGTCCTATCGGTGGTTGATGAATTGCTATGGTTGATTTAATTTGCTTGTGGTTATGTTGCTGTCCTTTGGTGCCCATCATATGATTACGCGCGTGGATCACACCCTAGGGTTAGTTGTATGTTGATAGGACTATGTATTGGAGGGCAAGAGTGATAGAAGCTTCAACCTAGCATAGAAATTGATGCATACGGGATTGAAGGGGGACCAATATACCTTAATGCTATGGTTCGGTTTTACCTTAATGAACATTATTAGTTGCGGATGCTTGCTAATAGTTCCAATCATAAGTGCATAGAATTCCAAGTTAGGGATGACATGCTAGGAGTGGCCTCTCCAACATAATACTTGCTATCGGTCTAGTAAAGTAGTCAATTGCTTAGGGACAATTTCGCAACTCCTACCACCACTTTTCCACACTCGTTATATTTACCTTATTGTGTCTTTACTTAAACAGCCCCTACTTTTTATTTACATAATCTTTATTATCTTGCAAACCTATCCAACAACACCTACAAAGTACTTCTAGTTTCATACTTGTTCTAGGTAAAGCGAACGTCAAGTGTGCGTAGAGTTGTATCGTGTTGGGGAACATAGTAATTTCAAAAATTTCCTACGCACACACAAGATCATGGTGATGCATAGCAACGAGAGGGGAGAGTGTGTCCACGTACCCTCGTAGACCGAATGCGGAAGCGTTAGCACAATGCGGTTGATGTAGTCGTACGTCTTCACGATCCGACCGATCAAGTACCAAACTGTAACACCCTCGATGCGGCTATATCTCCCACGTGTCGAAGCACGACTTACAGGCATAACCGCATTGAAAGCAATGTCGCAAGTGGGGTAATCTTCACACAACCCATGTAATACCTAAGGGAAAGAGATACATAGTTGGCTTACAATCGCCACTTCACACAATACATGAATAAAGCATTACATCATCTAGATACAATCAAGGTTCGACTACGGAACCAAAATAAAAGAAGACTACCCCAAATGCTACACAGATCCCCGATCGTCCCAACTAGGCTCCACTACTGATCAACTGGAAAGGGAACAACATAACGAACACGATCTTCATCGAGCTCCTCCTTGAGCTCGGTAGCGTCACCTGCACGGTTTCATCAGCACCTGCAAACTGGTTTTGGAAGTATCTGTGAGTCACGGGGACTCAGCAATCTCACACCCTCGCGATCAAGACTATTTAAGCTTATGGGTAGGGAAAAGGTATGTGAGGTGGAGCTGCAGCAAGCACTAGCATATATCTTGGCTAACATACGCAAATGAGAGCGAGAAGAGAAGGCAAAGCACGTTCGAGAAACTATGATCAAGAAGTGATCCTAGAACAACCTACGTCAAGCATAACTCCAACACCGTGTTCACTTCTCGCACTCCGCCGGAAAGAGACCATCACGGCAACACACGCGGTTGATGTATTTTAATTAAGATAAACTTCAGGTTTTCTACAACCGGACATTAACAAATTCCCATCTGCCCATAACCGCGGGCACGGCTTTCGAAAGTTCAAATCCCTGCAGGGGTGTCCCAACTTAGCCCATCACAAGCTCTCACGGTCAACGAAGGATATTCCTTCTCCCAAGACAATCCGATCAGACTCGGCATCCCGGTTACAAGACATTTCGACAATGGTAAAACAAGTCCAGCAACACCGCCCGAATGTGCCGACAAATCCCGATAGGAGCTGCACATATCTCGTTCTCAAGGCACACTTAGATGAGACATCCTACGAGTAAAACCAACCCACAAGTTGCCCCGAGGTGGCCCCGCAGTCTACTCGGTCGGACCAACACTCAGAGGAGCACTGGCCCAAGGGGGTTTAAATAAAGATGACCCTTGAGTCCGCGGAACCCAAGGGGAAAAGAGGCTAGGTGGCGAATGGTAAAACCAATGTTGGGCATTGCTAGAGGAGTTTTATTCAAGGTGAACTATCAAGGGGTTCCCATTATAACCCAACCGTGTAAGGAACGCAAAAATCCGGGAACATAACACCGATATGACGGAAACTAGGGCGGCACGAGTGGAACAAAACACCAGGCATAAGTCCGAGCCTTCCACCCTTTACCAAGTATATAGATGCATTAAGTAAATAAGATATATTGTGATATCCCAGCAATAACCATGTTCCAACATGGAACAAACTTCATCTTCACCTGCAACTAACAATGCTATAAGAGGGGCTGAGCAAAGCGGTAACATAGGCAAACAACGGTTTGCTAGGACAAGGTGGGTTAAAGGTTTGACATGGCAATATGGGAGGCATGATATAGCAAGTGGTAGGTATCGTGGCATAGGCATAGCAATAGAGCGAGCAACTAGCAAGCAAAGATAGAAGTGATTTCGAGGGTATGGTCATCTTGCCTGAGATCCCGCAAGGAAGAAGAACGAGTCCATGAAGAAGATAAACGGACGTAGTCGAACGAATCCTCACAAACGCGACGTTATCGGAACCAACCCGAAGAAGCAACACCAGAAAGAAGCAAACAACATAGTAAACAACCATCACATAAGCATGACATGATGCACAACCAAGTATGATGCATGTCCGGATTAATGAGGCATGGCATGGCAAAGTGCACAAGCAATTCTACAAATTAAGTGGAGGTCAATATGCAACTCCGTTGCATATTGACGGATCACCACGTGACTTATTTAGTTCGATCTTGTTTTGTACCCAACAATATTAAATGTTGTTAGCATGGCAAGAGGGTGAAGCAAATATAAACTACCTATCTAGGCAAGTTTAAATGAGGCCGGAACAACAAACAACAATTCCGGAAACTCCTCATGTGCATATTTTGGTTTGGTACTGTTCTGCCCTAAACACAATTTTAGAGTTTTTAAACATGCAAAACAATTACACCATGTTAAATTAGACATTTTTCTACCCCATTTACATATAAAGTTTGTTAAGTTTGGAGCTACGGTCATTAAGTTATGAAAAAAAATCATTTTAGCATGTTATTTGAGCAAATTTAAACAAACAACATTTTAAGCATTTCAAACATGGAGGAAAGTGGCATAATATGAAACTAGATGCAATTCTAAGCATATTTCATATATAAAGTTTTTCCATATGATGCACAGTTTGAGATATATGATATGCATGAAGTTTGAGGGCTTTTCTGCAATTCTATTTTTAACTAGATAAATAGATAAATCACTCCTCAGGAAAAAAACAGGAGTCGGGCCGAAACTGGCCCGAACTGGGTTGCACAGGAGAAAACAGGAGGTGGGCTTCCTCAAGTTGGGCTTCAGGGAGCCGGGCCTTGGCGTCTTGGTGTTGGGCCGGCCTTGGCGCTGGATCTGGGCCTTGACTGCGGTTCTGGGCCAAGCGGGCGATCGCATCGCTCTTCCTCTTTGCTTGACAGGAAGCAGAGCAGAGCAGTAGAGTCAGTGGTCTCCGGCATGGCGGCGAAGGACAGAGGGCGGCGGATCTGGGCGACGCAGGAACGGACAAGGGTGGTGCAGGGCCGGGACGGCGCGGTGGAACAGGACTTGGGGGCACCGGCGGTGTTGGTTGAAGGTGGCGGCGGACGAGGATGGAAGTAGGGCCGTACCGCGGTGCTCGTTTCCCTTAAGGGCTCGAGGAAGAAGCAGAGGAGGCAGAGGAACTGGGCGCGGCGGCGACAGGTCTTGGTGAAGGCGCACGCAGCGGCGGAGCTGGAGTGAGGGAGGCGGCGCAGTTCGGTTTCTGCAGGGAGGCGAGAACAACGCCGATGTGCTGCACGGCCACGGAGGACGCGGGACTTGAGGCGCAAAGCGAGGCGGGCTCGAGCAGATCCGGCGGTGGCGCTTGCTCGGAGGCTACCGGACGAAGCGGAACAACGGCGGCGACGCCGTGGAGCTTGAGCGAGCTTTTGCTCGTTCCTGGGAAGGAGAGAGAGAGGGCCACCGTGAGAGAGAGAGAGGAAAAATTATGAGGAGGAGAGAAATGGGATGAGGCCGGTCCTATTCGTGGCCGCCGGCGGCGGGGTCACCGGAGGGCGCGGCCTGCAGGGTCGGTGAGGCTCGGGCGCGAGGGCTCCTGCTCCGCTGCTGCTACGGGTTCGAGGAGAAAGCAGAGGAGGAGCTTCGGGGAAGGGGGAGGCTGCGGCCGGACCGATGTATGGATGGATCGAAGGGACTGGGTTGGCTCGGCACTGAAAACCAGGAAGGTGGTCGGCTGCGGGTTTGGATCTGGGAGAATCCCGAGGTGGGAGGCGAGTGAGTGGTTGGCTGGCGGCGGCATGGTGGGAAAGGGTGGATTGGATAGGGTAGGCTAGGGTTAGACTGTTATAGTTATAGCAGATGAAATTAGTATAGGGCGGTTAGGTCCCTCCGATCGTAATTGGACGGACAGGAAAAATAGGTTAGGTAGCCCAAAAAGAAAACCGGAGACGTTTTGTAGATGTTTGGGGATGATCCGGATCCAACGGAGCCGACTGCTCGGATCGGGACAATTTTCGGACGCGCGCGTGAGGAGGGCCGCGGGCTGACGAGAGAGGTTAGGTAGGGCCTGACGGTGGGTGGTAGTGGGCTGTGCAGAAGGCCTCAGGCTGAGAGAAGAGAAAAGAGAGAGGCCCGGCGACTGTTTCCGGAGACCGAAAACGTCTGACGATTTGACCGATTATAATGTCCCTATAGTTATCCGTTGGGGCGTCAAACGGACTCCAAATGCGATGAAACTTCATAGGCAGTCTATCTACACTATAATAAGACCACACACCAACTTTCACCCCATTCTGAGAACATTTTCCGGCCACTTACAAAATACTATTACGGACATGCCGCGGGCGCGTGCGAGTGTGTCTGGGCTCAGAATGGACAACGGAAGGAACTGGGAGACCGGGACAGATGCAAGTTTTGAAAACATGATGATGCAATGCACATGATGACATGATAAGACGCAACACGCAAGCAAATGACAAGGCAACAACAACGAATAACTGGAAGACACCTGGCGCAACGGTCTCGGGGCGTCACAACACTCCACCACTACGAGAGGATCTCGTCCTGAGATCTAGGATGGCACCGGAGGAAAAAGGAAGAGGAAGAGAAAAGGTAAAACTAAGTTTCTTCTTTGACAAACGAGTGAAACCAAAGAACGTTGAGAGGTTGAACAAATTGAAAGAAAGAATACAATGAAGATGAACAAAGTTGAAACACTCTGTTAGACAAGAGGAAAAAGGAACCTTACTAGACCCTTGTAGGTTGAAAGACATAAGAAAAGTGTTACAATGGACAATAGGTATATGCAAGCACTCCGATTGAAACAAGATGTACAAGGAACGATAAGGATCAATTACGACAACACTCCAGTTGGACATGGAAGGTAAAGAATATAAACTTTGCCAAACGAAAGCACTTGCATGAGACTCCGGTTAGAAGAGGAATGATAGAAATGACACTCCGGTTAAAACAAGATAGAGAAGGAAAAAGAATGATATAATTTGGGCAGCATTCCGACTGAAAAGAGAAGGAATTGAATAAGAACTTGACAAGATGAGAGTATGCTTGATGAAATCAACAACACACTGTCTTCGGAACTATTGAAAGAATGGCACAAGGGGTAAGAAAGATTTCAGACAGCACTCCGGTTGTGAAGGGAGGCAAAATTTGACAAGATTAGAGAGCCCGAAAGAAAACATGATAGTCCGGTCGAATGGATAAGCAAAGAAAAGAACATGATCTTCACAATACGAGATGATGAGTGAAGAGAGCATCATCACAATGCCTCTGGAAGAAATGAAAGAATGCAAAGAAAAGAACGGAGAAGAAAAACAACATGTTCTACCTCAAATGAATTTGAGAGAGCATCCTTAAAAATAAGGATTGAACGGAGTTGTTGGGAAATCAACAACGAAAAGAACAGGCTTGTTGAGGGCTTATGGAAAACATCTCAAGAACTTGAGGCGAAAACCTGCCACAAACGAAAACAATTGCTTGTTTGAGAGCGACGGGGAGATGAAAGCATGTTTCATCATGAGAATAGGAGGAAAACTTGGATTATTGATAAGCACCCCAATAGCAACATTCCTTAGGGAAGGTTTTAGGTGAAATATAACCCAAGATAACTCCAACTAAGAGATTGATGGGTTGCAAAGGATCTCATGAATGAATTGAAAATGATGGGTTTAAAATATGTCATTCGGGACAACTTTTGAATCATGAAACACAAAGCAATTGTCAAAAATGGCATAACACTGTCGGATTTCGGGTTCCGGCAGACCCTTGAGGTTCGAACACTGGGGTGCGCGTAGAGATTTCACCTTCTACCTACCTGCACCCCTCCGCCTCGCTAAGATCTAAGCTATGGAAAGAACAGCACAAGAGACACGGGGTTTATACTGGTTTGGGCCACCGTTGTGGTGTAATACCCTACTCTAGTGTGTGGTGTGGTGGATTGCCTCTTGGGCTGATGATGATGAGCAATACAAGGAAGAACAGCCTCGCGAGGGTCTGTTCTTGGCTGGGGGGATGAACTGCTAGGAGGAGTTCAGTCACCCTTCTCTCTCTCTCCTCTCGATTCTCTCTCTGATTTCGATCCGATCTCAGCTTGTTTCTGGGTTGGCCGATTCTAGATCTGATCTCCCATCTCCCCCTACCCTGTGGGTGGCTAGTCCTATTTATAGGCAAAGGCCCTGGGCCTCTTCCCAAATATTGAGCGGGAAGGGCGCCAACAATTGGCCATTTTGAAGGGGAACATCTGGTACACTTATCCTGACTAAAGTTGGTCCTCGCCTGCCAAAGGCTCTGGTGGTGACGCTGGCTTGGGCTCCACAATGACTTCCTCCCTGCTGTTAGACTGGTCTTGGTCTCATTGCACCGAAACGGGTGCCTTTGCTTGATGCTCTCGCCTGCGCTTGCTCCCTTTGCACCAAAGAGGAAAGGAGTACACTGCGCGGCTGGCGCCCGCCTGGCGCCTTTGGTCGTCATGCCTTGCGTCACGGGCACGTCGTGAGGTACCCCGCCTTGATCTCTCCGCCTCCTCGCGAGCCAGCCTGATGAGGCCGTGCTTGAGGAAGCTCCGTGTCGTCCGCCCTGCGAGGCTTGGCCCCTCGCGAGGGTCTTGGGTCTGTGTTGATGAAGATGGGTCGTGCTGGGCCCCCCTTTGAGCCACGCCGCAGGCCGCAGGCAGGCAAGTCTGGGGACCCCCGTTCCCAGAACGCCGACAGTAGCCCCCGGGCCCAAGGCGCGCTCGGACTTGGCCGTGCAGGGAGGCGAAAGGGCAAGAGTGAAGCGCCGCGGGCCCTAACAGCCTGCGGCCTTGGGCGCCGCGTGGCGGTTGATTGGACGTGGGCGTCTCCACTTCCCCACGGCGCCTCGGCAACTGCACGGATTGGACAAGTCCCTACATGTAAAGCGGGTCATGATTACCTGCGATCGTGGAGGTCGGCGGTTGGCCTTCGCCGGCCATATGTACGGAATGGCGCACGCCCTTCCAGTCCATCTCTTCTTGCTTCTCCTTCTTCCCGGTCCTTGCTCCGTCTTGCTGCGATGGCTCCGATCTGCCGGTTCTCGACGGCAGAGAAGGGAAAGGCTCCCCGAGAGGAACCAGACCCGCTCCCGTCGAAGAAATGGCTCGCTCTCCGCGGCCGGGACAAGGGGGCCCATCAGGTGGTGTCGAGGCCCTGGTGCGAGCAGTCACCGCCGGGGTTCCCGATTCCCTTGTACGCCCACATCGAGGGCTCTGAAGGAGTCGATGCCGATCGCCATGGGCGGCGCCGCCGTCGGCGCCGACGGGTCACGAAGGTGTGGGTCATCCCCCCTGGGGTCCACACCGAGGGCTCCTCCCGAGAGTTCGTGCTCCACGCCGCCATGCCTCCTCAGTCTTGGATTTGCCTTCCTCCCTTCTTCGCCTCCATCATCCCGCAGGGAGAACTCCTGGAGCTTTGGCTGCAGCACGCCGGCTGCAGCACCCTCGCGACCGAGGCAGAGGTCGCGGTCGTTGCCCTGGGCGAGGTCTTCATGACTCGAGGCTGGAGCGAGATCATCTGGGTCTGCAGGACAAGAGGCGCCTTCGCGATCCACTTGGAGTACGACGGTGCTTCGGTGATGTTCTTCAAGGTCTTCTATGCGAACGGGCGCCGGCTGGAGTGCTGCCCCAAGAGAGGTGGTCGGGGCCCTGCTACAGCGAGGACTGGGCCCGCCGACCGCTCCCTTGGCGGCTCCTCAGGCGGCGGAGGCGTCGGAGGTTCCAGCGACTCCGGCGAGCTCTTCGCGACTCTGGAGATGAGCAACGACAGCTACGAGCCCCCGAGCCGGCGCCGCTCCTGGAGCAGGGCGGGCTCGTCAGGCCGTCGCCGACTCTGATCTGGATGGGGTTGGCGCCGGTGCTTGACGGCCCACTGTTGATGATGGCATCTTTTGCAGGGGCGCGTGTAGTTAGCGTCCTTTTAGGATCTGTTCCCTGCGAGGAATCAAAGACGCGTCCCGTGGGGGCTTGTAAGGTGCCTGTGATCCTGTTTTGTTAATATAACCCTTGTCGTAGAATTGTGCGAGTTTCTCATTCCGTGTTAGCTCAGTTCTCCCTTTCGAACCTCACGAGGGCTTGGTGCTCTGCGCCGACAGGTCCCAGTCCCAAGGCGGCTTCAGCCGTCGCTGGTATGCCAGGTTGCGATGCCGTGGTCAAGGCCAGGAGGTGAGCGACCCGGGGTCCGGTAAGAGCCCCTGAGTCGCGATGCTCAGGAGGTCCCCTTTGGCGCTCAAGCAGCCGTCGTTTGGTGAGAAAGGAGAGCGGCGTCGCTAACATGGGATTGCATTAGGTGTGGGGATGGTGCCACGGTAGCTGGTGCTTCCGGGTGGTGACTTATCTCGAGAATCAGGGGACCGCTCTCTAGTGTGTCGTCGGGTCCGTGCATCAGCAAGCGTGAGGTAGCTCGGCGAGGTCCTCGCGTGTCCCTCCCTTCTTGCCTTTGCTCCCCTTTCTGCTCTACGTCCTCGGGTCCCGGCCCTCGAGCGAGTCTCAGCCGTTGCTGGTATGCCAGGTCACGATGCCGTGGACAAGGCCAGAGGGTGAGGGCTGGAGAGCCAGTAGGAGCCCTGAGTCGCGATTTTCAGGCACCTCCCCCTTTAACGTGCAAGCGGTTTGCGCGGATGAGAGTGAAGGAGACACCGCAAGGGCCTCGCCTGACGTAGCTCCTTTAGGAGATCCTGTAGACCCATCATAGAAAGAACGAGGGGTTGCCATGACAATTGACAGTCAGCCGTTGGTTGCTTCCGAGGGGCGATGAGGCACTGAAGGCTTGACGAGGTGGCGCCATGCGGGGCTGCCGCGGCCAGAGCTCAGCCATTCAGGTTTGTCGGCGTTGCAGGGACGGACCCATGCGCAAGCGTCGTGCCGTTTGGGAGCAGCTTCGTCAGTTGGCGTCAGTTGAGCGGGCAACTAGGTCAAACACATTAGCCGCGAAGGAGTGGATTCATTCAAATAGATGCTGGGAAGGCGGACATCACTGGGTCAGGCCCGAGCGACTTGGGGATGATGCAGCCCGAGGGGCGCCCCCAACAAGGTAAGCTAACAACATAAAATAAAAGGGATACATGCCGCAGGGACGGACCCACGCGGCCTGGGAATAATGCAGCCCTGGGGGGCGCTCCCAGCTGGAATGAAACTTGAAAGATGTCACCTGATGATGTCGAGGACGAAGGAGTGTTGGTGTAGCAGACTCGGTGGGCTGCGGAAGCCGATCCTCACGAGCCCCTAGGCCCAGGGGCCTCGGGAGGCTCCGGAGGCGCTGGTGGCTCTTCGCGGACCATCTCCATCTCCGCCAGGGCTGCAGAACACCTGGCCTCTTGAGCCTCCATGATGCCCCTCATGAGGCGCTGGTACGTGGCAGCCACGTTCGGCAAGCCATAAGGCATGCGAATGTAGCTGTGGGGTGGACCTTCGCAGCGCCCCACTCGCGAGGGGCCAGAGGCGCTCCAGAGAGGCGACTCGATTGAGCCCTGGTATGTCGATGCAGACGCGCAGCCCACCATTCTCGCCTGGATGGGGGGCCACAGCTGGTAGGCGGCGGCCGCCTTTCATGACTCTTGACTCCTGTAGCTCCTGAATAGCCTTGCTGACGAACTCTTGAGGGTCTGGCTCTCCTTGCCTTACTCCTTCTTGAGGGAAACGTGCTTCGAAACACGCCTCCATGTGGTGCCCAAGCGCCTCCCTCGTGACCTTAGCCAGGTCGGTGGCCCTCTAGGGGAGAGCCCCCAAGCCCTGCCCGAGGAGGGCGCCGGGCGCGCTTTCCTATGCGATGGAAGGAGGCTCCCCCTGGGCAGGCGCGGGCCCTGAGGGGCCTGCCTCCTGAGGGGCTGGGCCAGATGATGTCTTCTTCTTCTTGGGGACGGTCTCGGGAAGCCTCCTGCTTTCGCGATCCGGGACTTCCAGTGATGCGGCCTGAAAGGCTCGTTCCAGGGAACACACCGCGTCCTTCTCTTCACAGGGCACCGTGATGACTCCGCCACTCCCAGGCATCTTGAGGACGTTGTAGCCATGGTAAGTTACGGCCATGAACTTGGCCAGCGCTGGGTACCTAAGGATGGCATCGTACGGCAGGCGAATGTGGGCGACGCCGAAGTCGATGAGCTCGGTGCGGTAGTTGTCGCGTGCCCCGAAGGTGACAGGGAGGCGGACCTGCCCAATCAGGACCGTGGAGCCGTCGGTGACTCCGGAGAAAGGCTTGGTTGGCTGAAGCTGGTTGTAGGACACTTGGAGATTGTTGAATATTTCCACGGACAGGACGTTGAGCCCTGCCCCGCCATCGATGAGGGTCCTGCTGACCACCACGTTGCTAATGATTGGGGAACAAAGCATCGGGAGGACTCCGGCTGTGGCCGCACACTTGAGCTGATCTGCTGAGCTGAACGTGATAGCGCACGCCGACCACCTGAGAGGGCACGTGGCTTCGAGCTTGGGGAGGACTGCATTCACTTCGCGGGCGAACTGCTTGAAGATGCGTTGAGAGGCTGGGGCTTGAGCCCCGCCCAGGATGCAGGCGATCGCGCGCGGCTCCTGGAAGCCCCCAGCCCCCTCGTCCTGATGGCGGTCCTCGTTTCTCCTTGGCTGCGGCGGCAGCGGAGGGAGGCCTGCGTTGCCTTGCGGGCGATCCTCGCGAGGCTGATCCCTCCAGTCTCCCTCGCGAGGCGGGTCTTGCTAGCGATCCTCGCGAGGTCGATCGCGCCACCCTTGGCGCGGGCAGCGGTCTTCCCAGCGTCCTGCGTTCCTTCCTCCTCCTCGACCGTAGCCCCGGTCACCGCGGTCGGGGTGACGGCCGATCCTTCCTTCTCGCAGGCTCAGAGCTCTTGACATTCGTTGGTGTTGTGGGTGTGGAGGTCGTGGTACACACAGTACCGACTGCCCTTGGAAGGTTCGGGCTGATCTCTGCCCCGCTTGGTGTCTGGTTCTGCCGCGAGCATGGCAGCCCCCTTGCGGTTCACATCCTTGGCCTTGGGCTTCTTCTCTTCTGGGTCTGCGGCGGGCAGCTCGAGGAGGGAGAGACGCCCTTCTTCAGCCCTGGCGCACTTGGTTGCCAAGTTGAACAACTCCAAGGAAGTGCACAGGTCTTCATGCATCGCCAGCTCCTCCTTCATCTTGACATCGCGCACGCCGTCGGAGAAGGCTGAGATGATGGCCTCCTCGGTCACCTTGGGAATCTTGAGGCGTGCATTGTTGAAGCGCTGGATGTACTTCTACAGGGTCTCTCCGGGTTGTTGCTTGATGCGGCGCATGTCGCTCACGGCGGGTGGCCGGTCGCGAGTACCTTGGAAGTTGGCGATGAAGCGGGTGCGCATCTCGTCCCAGGAGGAGATCGTGCCTGGAGCCAGCTTCAGGAGATAGGTGCGGGCCCCGTCCTTGAGCGCCATGGGAAACCAGTTCGCCATGACCTTCTCGTCTCCGTTGGCAGCTTCGATGCCCAGCTCATAGAGCTGGAGGAACTCCGCAGGGTCGGCCGTGCCGTCGTAACGGGGAGGCAGGTCTGGCTTGAACTTGCCGGGCCACGCGATGCTGCGTAGCTCGGTGGTGAAGGCACGGCAGCCTGCTGTGGCCACGGGAGGCCTTGGGTGACGGAGAGCTTGGTCTTGCATGTCCCTACACGCTGCAGCTGGGAGCAGCGCGGGGTCTTGACGTGCGGGAGCAGGAGCATGGTCGCGACGTGCTGGAGCAGGGAGCGCCCAAGCAGCTTCTTGCGGGCGAGGGACTTCTTGGCAGCTCTGCTCTTGCCGCGCTGGCACCTGACGGAGTGGGTTCCGCCCAGGGGCCACGCGCCTTGGAGCCATGGCGCCTTCTTGAGGAGGAGGCGGCTGGGGCGCTGCCGGAGCTTCGTCGCCCGCGCGGGGCGGGGTGCAGTGCAGCGGAACGGACGGCGTAGGAGAGCCCCCTGCGGCACAGACGAGCTCGGCGACGCGGTCGAGCCATTCTTCGTAGACGTCGTCGACGGGACGGTAGCGCAGGAGCTCGTTTGCCGCGATGAGCGTAGCTCGAGCCTCCATGGGTGCGCGGAGCGCGCGGGACTAAGAACCAGCTTTGGTGAGCGAGGGAGTAGCGGTGCGGCCGTCTTGCCGCACAGACGGATGCTGAGACGACGCTTGCTGCTCGTCCCCCGCCGGGCCGGTGGCGGCGTTGATGGCAGGTGATGGGGAACGGCGAGGACGCCCGCCGACAGGAGCCGTCTGGGCGACGCGGGAGGCGGGAGTGGCCCGGCGCTCGGCGCGGGCCCGACGAGCGTCAGACATGGACGCGATGGTCGGAGGAGAACGGGGTGGTGGAAGACGAATTCCGGCGCACCCCTACCTGGCGCGCCAAATGTCGGATTTCGGGTTCTGGCAGACCCTTGAGGTTCGAACACTGGGGTGCGCACAGAGATTTTGCCTTCTACCTACCTGCACCCCTCCGCCTCGCTAAGATCTAAGCTATGGAAAGAACAGCACAAGAGACACGGGGTTTATACTGGTTCGGGCCACCGTTGTGGTGTAATACCCTACTCCAGTGTGTGGTGTGGTGGATTGCCTCTTGGGCTGATGATGATGAGCAATGCAAGGAAGAACAGCCTCGCGAGGGTCTGTTCTTGGCTGGGGGGATGAACTGCTAGGAGGAGTTCAGTCACCCTTCTCTCTCTCTCCTCTCGATTCTCTCTCTGATTTCGATCCGATCTCAGCTTGTTTCTGGGTTGGCCGATTCTAGATCTGATCTCCCATCTCCCCCTACCCTGTGGGTGGCTAGTCCTATTTATAGGCAAAGGCCCTGGGCCTCTTCCCAAATATTGAGTGGGAAGGGCGCCAACAATTGGCCATTTTGAAGGGGAACATCTGGTACACTTATCCTGACTAAAGTTGGTCCTCGCCTGCCAAAGGCTCTGGTGGTGACGCTGGCTTGGGCTACACAATGACTTCCTCCCTGCCGTTAGACTGGTCTTGGTCTCATTGCACCGAAACGGGTGCCTTTGCTTGATGCTCTCGCCTGCGCTTGCTCCCTTTGCACCAAAGAGGAAAGGAGGACACTACGCGGCTGGCGCCCGCCTGGCGCCTTTGGTCGTCATGGCTTGCATCACGGGCACCTCGTGAGGTACCCCGCCTTGATCTCTCCGCCTCCTCGCGAGCCAGCCTGATGAGGCCGTGCCTGAGGAAGCTCCGTGTCGTCCGCCCCGCGAGGCTTGGCCCCTCGCGAGGGTCTTGGGTCTATGTTGATGAAGATGGGCCGTGCTGGGCCCCCCTTTGAGCCACGCCGCAGGCTGCAGGCAGGCAAGTCTGGGGACCCCCGTTCCCAGAACACCGACAAACACCACCTCAAAAGATAAGGTAGAATGAATTGCACTTCGAAATGCAAGATGAAGAATGCTTGAGCTTCTCTTGGCGAACACTTCGAGAATGAATTAAATCCTTGATGAACCACCATGTAGAACCTCCATGAAGAACTCCGGTAATAAAAGGATGATCAAAAGGAAGTTTAGGATGAAAAGAATAAGATTGAAACCTCGCAATGATTAGATGGAACTTTGAGATGATATAATTGAAATAACTTGGAGCTCCGTAAAAGAAGGATGAACCAAAGAGATCAAGAATTTTGATGAACCTCCGGAAAGAAAAGATGAACAACTTGGAACCGAGAATTTGATATCATGAACAAACTCCGGTAGAAAAGAATTAAACACTTGGAAGAAGCCAAAATAAGAATTGCATTATACGTATCCTTCACCAATTAAATTGATGACAAGCAATGGATTGCATACATCTTACTCTCGTAGAAAGGATTAAGATAGATATATCACAAATTTGATAAGGTCTTCAACGAACCACCGGTAGGATTTGAAAGAACGAATAAATTGATAAGATAAATAAGGAAGAAAAAATCTTGAATGAACCACCATAAGAATAGAAAATGAATGAAGTAAAAGGATGAATCACCGGTAAGAATTAGCAGATGAACGAAGAGATCATGAACTAATTAGAGTATATTTGAACAATGCACCGGTAAGATTTGGATAACGAGAGCTAAAAGCTGGAATGAATATTCCTGAGATGATGGGCTTCGGAGAATCAAATTGAAAAGAATCTTGAGTTGCTCTGGATAGGTGAAAATAATTCTTCACAATCAAAAACAATTTTGAGAGGATGGTAACAAGCTAGATCCATGATTCTTGAAGAGAACAGACCAAGATTTAGAGGAAACACTCTTCTTTGGTCTTCAAAATCCGAGAATGACGATGGGAAACACCACCAAGAATTGTTGAGATACTCCGGGATTAAAATTGGAAAGGTTGAACCAACGATGAAAAAAATTGACTGATCTTGTAGGAAGACATATGACTGATGATAATTCATTCTTACGCCAAACTTGGAGAAGAATTTGAGAGTAACTCCGGGAAAATAGAAGAGTCTGGTAAGATCCTGGGAAAAGACCTGTGGGTTACGTCCCATTCAAAAGAAACACCGTTGAAAAGATATAAAAGAGATATTGCGCCGGTTGAATTAAATGGCTTGAATGAGATAACAATCTTGAAATAGGTTGAACGAATGTAGAGTGGAAACACGAATCTTCGAGATATCTTGAGCACTCTGGAACAATTGAATAGCGAGAAATGAATGAATATGAGGAGCACCGGCATGAGAAGGTATTAGAAACAAGGAAAAGGATATGATCAACAAAGCTTGAATTGAATCCACCGGAGAAGAAAATGAGTGAAGAGTGACGAACTTGAAGCTCCGTTAGAATCTTCATGAGAATCACTGGATAAGAACATTCAAAGACGAGAATGAAGAGTCTTCATAATCATAAGATAGATACTTGATAAAGAAATCTTAGTCCTTGAAGAAAAAGGGTGGGTGGGTGGGAAAACAAAGGCAACTTGAAGACGGATGAAACAAACACCGTTGAGAAGAACTCATAATTGATCTTGCGAATGTTGAAAAGATTGGATCCATTTGAAGAGGAGGACACCGGTTGAAAAGGATTGAGATGACAATCTCGATTATCATGAAGGATTAGTAATCACATAGAAATGTGAGAACACCACTTAGGAAAGGTATGGAATCAACATTTGACTCTGAAGCAACTCGAATACCACAACTGAAAACAAAACAAAGGATTGGCTTGCAGAATAAGCCGGAACAAACATATGATAGAGATTTTGTCCGAAGTTTTCGTGGTGGGGCCTACATGGGCTCGATCGTACAACACCATCATGTATAAGGAAGTGCACATGACATACGAAGCGTCCCCGAGTCAGCATAGCCAAGGACTCTTTAAGACACAATGAGACCACTGTACAACCAACCGTGGATAGGCAGACCACTAGACGTCGAACCCCAATTTCATATCATACATCTGTCGGAAAGATATCCTAAGAGCTACTTGAATTCCCACTTATAAACTCCCAAAATTTTCCGGTTATGCAATCAGGTGTTGGGGATACAGGGGAAGCATAATATCTCACCCAAAACTAGCAAATCCTACATCCAGCTGTATCCATCCTTCAAGGCATAACCAAGAAACCTTCGGAAATCATTTACCTCAACCTTCGAAAAAGCATCCGTTATACGAGTTATGGCAATACTCCCGAACTCCCGCCCCAGTACTGGGTGGCATCGAGGCTATCTCACCAACAACTACATAAAAGAGATTTTTTATGTCGGCGAAACTCAGGTATTCCAGAACTGCAACGATAAAATTGTGATGACAACACCTCAGAGCTCAACTCCCCGGGACACTGCCACAACCCCTAAATGTCAGGAGGCACCAAGAACAATGTTCTCATCACAAAACCATCGGAACGATTCCAAGATACCCACGTGATCCTAAAAAAATTAGTGAAATTTGAGGAGAGAAGAGTCAAAACTCTACGTCAGGATGCCTCACCAGAGCGACGAAGGGACTGAGGAGTAAAAAGAATCCTACTCTCCGATATATATATATATATATAATCCTAAAAGACACAAAACATTTTTCTAGACTCAACAACGCCAGCGATTCGATCAAGCAGGGGGCTCCTAAGGTCGGGGAAGGCTCTGATTACCAACTTGTAACACCCTCGATGTGGCTATATCTCCCACGTGTCGAAGCACGACTTAGAGGCATAACCGCATTGAAAGCAATGTCGCAAGTGAGGTAATCTTCACACAACCCATGTAATACATAAGGGAAAGAGATACATAGTTGGCTTACAATCGCCACTTCACACAATACATGAATAAAGCATTACATCATCCAAATACAATCAAGGTCCGACTGCGGAACCAAAATAAAAGAAGACTACCCCAAATGCTACACAGATCCCCGATCGTCCCAACTGGGCTCCACTACTGATCAACTGGAAAAGGAACAACATAACGAACACGATCTTCATCGAGCTCCTCCTTGAGCTCGGTAGGTTACCTGCACGGTTTCATCGGCACCTGCAAACTGGTTTTGGAAGTACCTGTGAGTCACGGGGACTCAGCAATCTCACACCCTCGCGATCAAGACTATTTAAGCTTATGTGTAGGGAAAAGGTATGTGAGGTGGAGCTGCAGCAAGCACTAGCATATATGGTGGCTAACATACGCAAATGAGAGTGAGAAGAAAAGGCAAAGCACGTTCGAGAAACTATGATCAAGAAGTGATCCTAGAACAACCTACGTCAAGCATAACTCCAACACCATGTTCACTTCCTGGACTCCACCGGAAAGAGACCATCACGACAACACACGCGGTTGATGTATTTTAAATAAGATAAACTTCAGGTTTTCTATAACCGGACATTAACAAATTCCCATCTGCCCATAACTGCGGGCACGGCTTTCGAAAGTTCAAATCCCTGCAGGGGTGTCCCAACTTAGCCCATCACAAGCTCTCACGGTCAATGAAGGATATTCCTTCTCCCAAGACAATCCGATCAGACTCGCATCCCGGTTACAAGACATTTCGACAATGGTAAAACAAGTCCAGCAACACCGCCCGAATGTGCCGACAAATACCGATAGGAGCTGCACATATCTCGTTCTCAGGGCACACTCAGATGAGACATCCTACGAGTAAAACCAACCCTCAAGTTGCCCCGAGGTGGCCCCGCAGTCTACTCGGTCGGACCAACACTCAGAGGAGCACTGGCCCAGGGGGTTTAAATAAAGATGACCCTTGAGTCCGCGGAACCCAAGGGAAAAAGAGGCTAGGTGGCGAATGGTAAAACCAATGTTGGGCATTGCTGGAGGAGTTTTATTCAAGGCGAACTATCAAGGGGTTCCCATTATAACCCAACCGTGTAAGGAACGCAAAAATCCGGGAACATAACACCGATATGACGGAAACTAGGGCGGCAAGAGTGGAACAAAACATCAGGCATAAGGCCGAGCCTTCCACCCTTTACCAAGTATATATATGCATTAAGTAAATAAGGTATCACGGCATAGGCATAGAAATAGAGCGAGCAACTACCAAGCAAAGATAGAAGTGATTTTGAGGGTATGGTCATCTTGCCTGAGATCCCGCAAGGAAGAAGAACGAGTCCATGAAGAAGATAAACGGACGTAGTCGAACGAATCCTCACAAACGCGACGTTATTGGAACCAACCCGAAGAAGCAACACCGGAAAGAAGCAAACAACATAGTAAACAACCATCACATAAGCATGACATGATGCACAACCAAGTATGATGCATGGTCGGATTAATGAGGCATGGCATGGCAAAGTGCACAAGCAATTCTACAAATTAAGTGGAGGTCAATATGCAACTCCGTTGCATATTGACGGACCACCACATGACATATTTAGTTCGATCTTGTTTATGTACCCAACAATATTAAATGTTGTTAGCATGGCAAGAGGGTGAAGCAAATGAAAACTACCTATCAAGGCAAGTTTAAATGAGGCCAGAACAACAAACAATAATTTCGGAAACTCCTCATGTGCATATTTTGGTTTGATACTGTTCTTCCCTAAACACAATTTTAGAGTTTTTAAACATGCAAAGCAAGTACACCATGTTAAACTAGACATTTTTCTACCCCATTTACATATAAAGTTTGTTAAGTTTGGAGCTACGGTCATTAAGTTATGAAAAAAGTCATTTTAGCATGTTACTTGAGCAAATTTAAACAAACAACATTTTAAGCATTTCAAACATGGAGGAAAGTGGCATAATATGAAACTAGATGCAATTCTAAGCATATTTCATATATAAAGTTTTTCCATATGATGCACAGTTTGAGATATATGATATGCATGAAGTTTGAGGGCTTTTCTGCAATTCTGTTTTTAACTGGATAAATAGATAAATCACTCCTCGGGAAAAAAACAGGAGTCGGGCCGAAACTGGCCCGAACTGGGCTGCACAAGAGCAAACAGGAGGTGGGCTTCCTCACGTTGGGCTTCAGGGAGCCGGGCCTTGGCATCTTGGTGTTGGGCCGGCCTTGGCGCTGGATCTGGGCCTTGACTGTGGTTCTGGCCCAAGCAGGCGATCGCATCGCTCTTCCTCTTTGCTTGAAAGGAAGCAGAGCAGCGGAGTCAGTGGTCTCCGGCGCGGCGGCGAAGGACGGAGGGCGGCGGATCTGGGCGACGCGGGAACGGACAAGGGCGGTGCAGGGGCGGGACGGCGCGGTGGCACAGGACTTGGGGGCGCCGGCGGCGTTGGTTGAAGGTGGCGGCGGATGAGGATGGAAGCAGGGGCGCGCCGCGGTGCTCGTTTCCCTTGCGGGCTCGAGGAAGAAGCGGAGGAGGCAGTGGAACTGGGCGTGGCGGCGACAGGTCTTGGTGAAGGTGCACGCAGCGGCGGCGCTGGAGCGAGGGAGGCGGCGCAGTTCGGTTTCTGCAGGGAGGCGAGAACAACGCCGATGTGCTCCACGGCCACGACGGACGCGGGACTTGAGGCGCAAGGCGAGGCGGGCTTGAGCAGATCCGGCGGTGGCGCTTGCTCGGAGGCTACCGGACAAAGCGGAACGACGGTGGCGACGCCGTGGAGCTTGAGCGAGCTTCTGCTCGTTCCTGCGAAGGAGAGAGAGAGGGCCACCGTGAGAGAGAGAGGAAAAATTAGGAGGAGGAGAGAAACGGGACGAGGCCGGTCCTGGTCGTGGCCACCGGCGGCGGGGTCGCCGGAGGGCGCGGCCTGCAGGGTCAGTGAGGCTCGGGCACGAGGGCTCCTGCTCCGCTGCTGCTACGGGTTCGAGGAGAAAGCAGAGGAGGAGCTTCGAGGAAGGAGGAGGCTACGGCCGGACCGATGTATGTATGGATCGAAGGGACTGGGTTGGCTCGGCGCTGAAAACTAGGAAGGTTGTCGGCTGCGGGTTTGGATCTGGGAGGATCCCGAGTTGGGAGGCGAGTGAGTGGTTGGCTGGCGGCGGCGTGGTGGGAAAGGGTGGATTGGATAGGGTAGGCTAGGGTTAGACTGTTATATTTATAGAAGATGAAATCAGTATAGGGCGGTTAGGTCCCTCCGATCGTAATCGGACTGACGGGAAAAATAGGTTAGGTAGCCCAAAAAGAAAAACGGAGATGTTTTGTAGATGTTTGGGGATGATCCGGATCCAACAGAGCCGACTGCTCGGGTTGGGTCCGGGACAATTTTTGGATGCGCGCGCGAGGAGGGCCGCGGGCTGATGAGAGAGGTTAGGTAGGGCCTGACGGTGGGTGGTAGTGGGCTGTGCAGAAGGCCTCAGGCTGAGAGAAGAGAAAAGAGAGAGGCCCGGCGACTGTTTCCGGAGACCGAAAACGTCCGACGATTTGACCGACTATAATGTCGCTATAGTTATCTGTTGGGGCATCAAACGGACTCCAAATGCGATGAAACTTCACAGGCGGTCTATCTACACTATAATTAGACCACACGCCAACTTTCACCCCATTCCGAGAACATTTTCTGGCCACTTATAAAATACTATTACGGACATGCCGCGGGCGCGTGCGAGTGTGTCTGGGCTCAGAACGGACAACGGAAGGAACTGGGAGACCGGGACAGATGCAAGTTTTGAAAACATGATTATGCAATGCACATGATGACATGATAAGATGCAACACACAAGAAAATGACAAGTCAACAACAATGAATAACTGGAAGACACCTGGCACAACGGTCTCGGGGCGTCACACGAACGCACGGCACCTCTGAGTTCAGCACACGTTCAGCTCGATGACGTCCCGCGAACTCTGATCCAGCAGAGATTCACGGGAGAGTTTCGTCAGCACGACGGTGTTATGATGGTGATGATGTTGCTACCGACACAGGGCTTCGCCTAAGCACCGCTACGATATGACCGAGGTGGAATATGGTGGAGGGGGGCACCGCACATGGCTGGGAGAGATCAACAAATCAACTTATTTCTTGGGGTGCCCCCTGCCCCCGTATATAAAGGAGAAAGGGAGGAGGAGGCCGGCCCTAGGAGGGGCGCGCCAAGGGAGAAGGATTCCTACTCCTAGTAGGAGTAGGTTTCCTCCTTTCCTAGTCCAACTAGGAGAAGGGGGGAAAGGAGGGGAGTGGAGAAGGAAGGGAGAGGGGGGCCGCGCCCCAAACCCCTTGTCCAATTTGGACTGGGCTTGGGAGGGGCGCGCGCCACCTCCTGGCTGCTACCTCTCCTTCCCACTAAGGCCCATTAAGGCCAAATACTACTTCCCTGTATTCCCGTAACTCCCCGCACTCCAAAAAAATACCCGAATCACTCGGAACCTTTCCGATGTCCGAATATAGTCGTCCAATATACCGATTTTTACATCTCGACCATTTCGAGACTCCTCGTCATGTCCCCGATCTCATCCGGGACTCCGAACTACGTTTGGTACATCAAATCACATAACTCATAATACAAATCGTCACCGAAACTTTAAGCGTGCGGACCCTACGGGTTTGAGAACTATGTAGACATGACCGAGACACATCTCCGGTCAATAACCAATAGCGGAACCTGGATGCTCATATTGGGTCCTACATATTCTACGAAGATCTTTATCGGTCAAACCGCATAACAACATACGTTGTTCCTTTTGTCATCGGTATGTTACTTGCCCGAGATTCTATCGTCGGTATCTCGTTACCGGCAAGTCTCTTTACTCGTTCTGTAATACATCATCCCGCAACTAACTCATTAGTTGCAATGCTTGCAAGGCTTATAGTGATGTCCATTACCGAGTGGGCCAAGAGATACCTCTCCGACAATCGGAGTGACAAATCCTAATCTCGAAATACGCCAACCCAACAAGTACCTTCGAAGACACGTGTAGAGCACCTTTATAATCACCCAGTTACGTTGTGACGTTTGGTGGCACACAAAGTGTTCCTCTGGTAAATGGGAGTTGCATAATCTCATAGTCATAGGAACATGTATAAGTCATGAAGAAAGCAATAGCAACAAACTAAACGATCCAGTGCTAAGCTAACGGAATGGGTCAAGTCAATCACATCATTCTCCTAATGATGTGATCCTGTTAATAAAATGACAACTCATATCTATTGTTAGGAAACATAACCATCTTTGATCAACGAGCTAGTCAAGTAGAGGCATACTAGTGACACTCTGTTTGTCTATGTATTCACACATGTATTATGTTTCCGGTTAATACAATTCTAGCATGAATAAAAAACATTTATCATGATATAAGGAAATAAATAATGACTTTATTATTGCCTCTAGGGCATATTTCCTTCAGTCTCCCACTTGCACTAGAGTCAATAATCTAGTTCACATCACCATGTGATTTAATACCAATAGTTCACATCACCATGTGATTAACACCCATAGTTCACATCGACATGTGACCAACACCCAAAGGGTTTACTAGAGTCTAATCTAGTTCACATCGCTATGTGATTAACAACCAAAGAGTACTAAGGTGTGATCATGTTTTTCTTGTGAGAGAAGTTTACTCAACGGGCCTGCCACATTCAGATCCGTAAGTATTTTGCAAATTTCTATGTCAACAATGCTCCGCACGGAGCTACTCTAGCTAGTTGCTCCCACTTTCAATATGTATCCAGATTGAGATTTAGAGTCATCTGGATCAGTGTCAAAATTTGCATCGACGTAACCCTTTACGACGAACCTTTTTGTCACCTCCATAATCCAAAAACATATCCTTATTCCACTAAGGATAATTTTGACCACTGTCCAGTGATCTACTCCTAGATCACTATTGTACCCCTTGCCAAAAACAGTGTAGGGTATACAATAGATCTGGTACACAGCATGGAATATTTTATAGAACCTATGGCCAAGGTATAGGGAATGACTTTCATTATCTTTCTATCTTCTGCCGTGGTTGGGCTTTGAGTCTTACTCAGTTTCACACCTTGTAACACAGGCAAGAACTCTTTCTTTGACTATTCCATTTTGAACTACTTCAAAATCTTGTCAAGGTATGTACTCATTGAAAAACTTATCAAGCGTCTTGATCTATCTCTATAGATCTTGATGCTCAATATGTAAGCAGCTTCACCGAGGTCTTTCTTTGAAAAACTCCTTTCAAACACTCCTTTATGCTTTGTAGAATAACTCTACATTATCTCCGATCAACAATATGTCATTCACATATACTTATCAGAAATGTTGTAGTGCTCCCACTCACTTTCTTGTAAATACAGGCTTCACCGCAAGTCTGTATAAAACTATATGCTTTGATCAACTTATCAAAGTGTATATTCCAACTCCGAGATGCTTGCACCATTCCATAGATGGATCGCTGGAGCTTGCATATTTTGTTAGCACCTTTAGGATTGACAAAACTTTCTTGTTGCATCATATACAACTCTTCTTTAATAAATCCATTAAGGAATGTAGTTTTGTTTATCCATTTGCCAGATTTCATAAAATGTGGCAATTGCTAACATGATTCGGACAGACTTAAGCATAGATATGAGTGAGAAACTCTCATCGTAGTCAACACCTTGAACTTGTCGAAAACCTTTTTCGACAATTCTAGCTTTGTAGATAGTAACACTACTATCGGCATCCGTCTTCCTCTTGAAGATCCATTTTATCTCAATGGCTCGCCGATCTTTGGGCAAGTCAATCAAAGTCCATACTTTGTTCTTATACATGGATCTCATCTCAGATTTCATGGCCTCAAGCCATTTCGTGGAATCTGGGCTCATCATCACTTCCTCATAGTTCGTAGGTTCATCATGGTCAAGTAACATGACCTTCAGAACAGGATTACCATACCACTCTGGTGCGGATCTCACTCTGGTTTACCTACGAGGTTCGGTAGTAACTTGATCTGAAGTTACATGATCATCATCATTAGCTTCCTCACTAATTGGTGTAGTAGTCACAGGAACAAATTTCTGTGATGAACTACTTTCCAATAAGGGAGCAGGTACAGTTACCTCATCAAGTTATAATTTCCTCCCACTCACTTCTTTCGAGAGAAACTCCTTCTCTAGAAAGGATCCAATCTTAGCAACGAATATCTTGCCTTCGGATCTGTGATAGAAGGTGTACCCAATAGTAACTTTTGGGTATCCTATGAAGACGCACTTTTCCGATTTGGGTTTGAGCTTATCAAGATGAAACTTTTCACATAAACATCGCAACCCCAAACTTTAAGAACCGACAACTTTGGTTTCTTGCCAAACCACAGTTCATACGGTGTCGTCTCAACAGATTTAGATGTTGCCCTTTTTAACGTGAATGCAGCTGTCTCTAACGCACAACCCCAAAACTATAGTGGTAAATCAGTAAGAAACATCATAGATTGCACTATATCCAATAAAGTACGGTTATGACGTTCGGACACACCATTACACTGTGGTGTTCCAGGTGGCGTGAGTAGTGAAACTATTTCACATTGTTTTAACTGAAGGCCAAACTCGTAACTCAAATATTTCACCTCTGCGATCATATCGTAGAAACTTTTATTTTCTTGTTACAATGATTCTCCACTTCACTCTGAAATTCTTTGAACTTTTCAAATGTTTCAGACTTGTGATTTTATCAAGTAGATATACCCATATCTGCTCAAATCATCTGTGAAGGTCAGAAAAAAAGATACTTGTCGTGAGCCTTAACACTCATCGGACCGCATACATCAGTATGTATTATTTCCAATAAGTCAGTTGCTCGCTCCATTGTTCTAGAGAACGGAGTCTTAGTCATATTGCCCATGAGGCATGGTTCGCAAGCATCAAGTGATTCATAATCAAGTGATTCCAAAAGTCCATCAGTATGGAGTTTCTTCATGCGCTTTACACCAATATGACCTAAACGGCAGTGCCACAAATAAGTTACACTTGTTGGGGAACGTAGCATAAATTCAAAATTTTCCTACGTGTCACCAAGATCAATCTATGGAGTCATCTAGCAACGAGGGAGGAGTGGATCTACATACCCTTGTAGATCGCGCGCGGAAGCGTTCAAGAGAACGGGGTTGATGGAGTCGTACTCGTCGTGATTCAAATCACCGATGATCCTAGCGCCGAACGGACGGCACCTCCGCGTTCAACACACGTACGGAACGGAGACGTCTCCCATGCCTTGATCCAGCAAGGAGGAGGGAGAGGTTGATGGAGATCCAGCAGCACGACGGCGTGGTGGAAGTAGCGGGATTCCAACAGGGCTTCGCTAAGCGCTGCGGGAGGAGGGAGATGTGTCACGGGAGGGAGAGGGAGGCGCCAGGCCTTAGATTGGTTTGCTCCTCCTTTTCCCCACTATATATAGGGCCAAGGGAGAGGGGGGAGGCGCAGCCCTTGCCCCTTCCTCCAAGGAAGGGTGCGGCCAAGGGGGGGAGGAGTCCATCCTCCCCAAGGCACCTCGGAGGTGCCTTCCCCCTTTAGGACTCTCCCCTTTTTTCTCTCTCTTGGCGCATGGGCCTCTTGGGGCTGGTGCCCTTGGCCCATGTAGGCACACCCCCTACAGCCCATGTGGCCCCCCGGGGCAGGTGGCCCCACCCGGTGGACCCCCGGGACCCTTCCGGTGGTCCCGGTACAATACCGGTGACCCCGAAACTTGTCTCGATGGCCGAAATAGCACTTCCTATATATAATTCTTTACCTCCCGACCATTCCGGAACTCCTCGTGACGTCCGGGATCTCATCCGGGACTCCGAACAACTTTCGGGTTACCGCATACTAACATCTCTATAACCCTAGCGTCACCGAACCTTAAGTGTGTAGACCCTACGGGTTCGGGAGACATGCAGACATGACCGAGATGACTCTCCGGTCAATAACCAACAGCGGGATCTGGATACCCATGTTGGCTCCCACATGTTCCACGATGATCTCATCGGATGAACCACGATGTCAAGGACTTAATCAATCCCGTATACAATTCCCTTTGTCTAGCGGTACGATACTTGCCCGAGATTCGATCGTCGGTATCCCGATACCTTGTTCAACCTCGTTACCGGCAAGTCTCTTTACTCGTTCCGTAACACATCATCCCGTGATCAACTCCTTGATCACATTGTGCACATTATGATGATGTCCTACCGAGTGGGCCCAGAGATACCTCTCTGTTTACACAGAGTGACAAATCCCAGTCTCGATTCGTGCCAACCCAACAGACACTTTCGGAGATACCTGTAGTGCACCTTTATAGTCACCCAGTTACGTTGTGACGTTTGATACACCCAAAGCACTCCTACGGTATCCGGGAGTTGCACAATCTCATGGTCTAAGGAAATGATACTTGACATTAGAAAAGCTTTAGCATACGAACTACATGATCTTGTGCTAGGCTTAGGATTGGGTCTTGTCCATCACATCATTCTCCTAATGATGTGATCCCGTTATCAACGACATCCAATGTCCATGGTTAGGAAACCATAACCATCTATTGATCAACGAGCTAGTCAACTAGAGGCTCACTAGGGACATGGTGTTGTCTATGTATCCACACATGTATCTGAGTTTCCTATCAATACAATTATAGCATGGATAATAAACGATTATCATGAACAAGGAAATATAATAATAATCAATTTATTATTGCCTCTAGGGCATATTTCCAACAGTCTCCCACTTGCACTAGAGTCAATAATCTAGTTCACATTGCCATGTGATTAACACTCACAGGTCACATCGCCATGTGACTAACACCCAAAGAGTTCTGGGTTTGATCATGTTGCTTGTGAGAGAGGTTTTAGTCAACGGGTCTGAACCTTTCAGATCCGTGTGTGCTTCACAAATCTCTATGTCATCTCCTAGATGCAGCTACCATGTTCTATTTGGAGCTATTCCAAATAACTGTTCTACTATACGAATCCAGTTTACTACTCAGAATAATCTGGATTAGTGTCAAAGTTTGCATCGGCATAACCCTTTACGACGAACTCTTTTACCACCTCCATAATCGAGAAAATTCCTTAGTCCACTAGTTACTAAGGATAACTTTGACCACTGTCCTGTGATCCGTTCTTGGATCACTCTTGTACCCCTTGACTGACTCATGGCAAGGCACACTTCAGGTGCGGCACACAACATAGCATACTGTAGAGCCTATGTCTTAAGCATAGGGGACGACCTTCGTCCTTTCTCTCTATTCTGCCGTGGTCGAGCTTTAAGTCTTAACTTCATACCTTACAACTCAGGCAAGAACTCCTTCTTTGACTGATCCATCTTGAACATCTTCAAGATCATGTCAAGGTATGTGCTCATTTGAAAGTACCATTAAGCGTTTTGATCTATCCTTATAGATCTTGATGCTCAATGCTCAAGTAGCTTAATCCAGGTTTTCCATTGAAAACACTTTCCAAATAACCCTATATGCTTTCCAAAAATTCTACGTTATTTCCGATCAACAATATGTTAAAACATATACTCATCAGAAATTCTATAGTGCTCCCACTCACTTCTTTGGAAATACAAGTTTCTCATAAACTTTGTATAAACCCAAAATCTTTGATCATCTCATCAAAGCGCACATTCCAACTCCGAGATGCTTACTCCAGTCCCTAGAAGGATTGCTGGAGCTTTGCATACTTATTAGCATCTTTCAGGATTGACAAAACCTTATGGTTTGTATCACATACAACCTTTCCTCAAAAAAAACGTCGAGGAAACAATGTTTTGACATCCTATCTTCAAGATTTCATAAATAATGCAGTAATCACTAATATAATTTCAACAGACTCTTAGCATCGCTACGAGTGAGAAAGTCTCATCGTAGTCAACTCCTTGAACTTGTCGGAAAACATCTTAACGACAAGTCGATCTTTCTTAATGGTAATACTTACCATCATTGTCCGTCTTCCTTTTAAAATCCATCTGTACTCAACAGCCTTACGACCATCAAGTAGTTCTTCCAAAGTCTACACTTTGTTTTCATACATGGATCCTCTCTCGGATTTTATGGCCTCGAGCCATTTATCGGAATCCAGGCCCACCATCGCTTCTCCATAGCTCGTAGGTTCATTGTTGTCTAGCAACATGACTTCCAAGACAGGATTACGTACCACTCTGAAGTAGTACGCATCCTTGTCCTCCCACGAGGTTTGGTAGTGACTTGATCTGAAGTTTCATGATCACTATCATAAGCTTCCACTTCAATTGGTGTAGGTGCCACATGAACAACTTCCTGTGCCCTTCCACACACTAGTTGAAGAGATGGTTCAATAACCTCATCAAGTCTCCACCATCCTCCCACTCAATTCTTTCGAGAGAAACTTTTCCTCGAGAAAGGACCCGATTCTAGAAACAATCCCTTATTGCTTTCGGATCTGAGATAGGAGGTATACCCAACTGTTTTGGGTGTCCTATGAAGATGCATTTATCCGCTTTGGGTTCGAGCTTATCAACCTGAAACTTTTCCACATAAGCGTCGCAGCCCCAAACTTTTAAGAAATGACAGCTTAGGTTTCTCTAAACCATAGTTCATACGGTGTCGTCTCAACGGAATTACGTGGTGCCCTAATTAAAGTGAATGTGGTTGTCTCTAATGCCTAACCCATAAACTATCGTGGTAATTCGATAAGCGACATCATGGTATGCATCATATCCAATAGGGTGCAGTTATGATGTTCAGACACACCATCACACTATGGTGTTCCAGGCTGTATTAGTTGTGAAACGATTTCCACAATGTCTTAATTTTGTGCCAAACTCGTAATTCAGATATTCATCTCTATGATCATATCATAGATCTTTTATCCTCTTGTCACGACGATCTTTCAACTTCACCCTGAAATTACTTGAACCTTTCAATAATTCAGACTCGTGATTCATCAAGTAAATATACTCAACATCTACTCAAATTATCTGTGAAGTAAAAACATAAGGATATCCACTACATGCCTCAGCACTCATTGGACTGCACACATCAAAATGTATTACTTCCAACAAGTTGCTTTCTAGTTCCATTTTACTGAAAACCGAGGCTTTCAGTCATCTTGCCCATGTGGTATGATTTGCATGCCTCAAGTGATTCAAAATCAAGTGAGTCCAAACGGTCCATTTGCATGGAGTTTCTTCATGCATACACACCAATAGACATGGTTCGCATGTCTCAAACTTTTCAAAAATGAGTGAGTCCAAAGATCCATCAACATGGAGCTTCTTCATGCGTTTTATACCGATATGACTTATGTGGCTGTGCCACAAGTAGGTGGTACTATCATTACTATCTTTTGGCATGAACATGTGTATCACTACGATCGAGATTCAATAAACCATTCATTTTAGGTGTAAGACCATTGAAGGTATTATTCAAATAAACAGAGTAACCATTATTCTCCTTAAATGAATAACCATATTGCGATAGACATAATCCAATCATGTCTATGCTCAACACAAACACCAATCTCGATGGTAGAAGGAGCGTACGATATTTGATTATATCAACATTGGAAACACTTCCAACACATGTCATCAGCTCACCTTTAGCTAGTCCCCGTTTATTCCGTAGCTTTTATTTCGAGTTACTAACACTTAGCAACCGAACCGGTATCGAATACCCTGGTGCTACTAGGAGTACTAGTAAAGTACACATCAACACAATGTATATCCAATATACTTCTATCGACCTTGCCAGCCTTCTAATCTACCAAGTATCTAGGGTAATTCTGCTCCAGTGGTTGTTCCCCTTATTACAGAAGCACTTAGTCTCGGGTTTGGGTTCAACCTTGGGTTTCTTCACTAGAGCAGCAGCTGATTTGCCGTTTCATGAAGCATCCCTTTTTGCCCTTGCCCTTCTTGAAACTAGTGGTTTCACCAACCATCAACAATTGATGCTCCTTCTTGATCTCTACTTTTATGGTGTCAAACCTCGCGAATATCTCAAGGATCATCATATATGTCCCTGATATATTATAGTTCATCACGAAGCTCAAGCAGCTTGGTGGTAATGACTTCGGAGAACCATCACTATTTCATCTGGAAGATCAACTCCCACTCGATTCAAGCGATTGTTGTACTCAGACAATCTGAGCACAAGTTCAACAATTGAGCTTTTCTCCCTTAGTTTGCAGGCTAAGAAAATCGTCGGAGGTCTTATACCTCTTGACGTGGGCACGAGCCTGAAATCCCAATTTCAGCTCTCGAAACATCTCATATGTTCCGCGACGTTTCAAAAAACATCTTTGGCGCCTCAATTCTAAACCATTTAGCATTACGCACTGAACTATCATGTAGTTATCAAAATGTGTATGTCAGATGTTCGCAACATCCACAGACAACATTCGAGGTTCAGCACACTGAGCGGTGCATTAAGGACATAAGCCTTCTATGAAGCAATGAGGACAATCCTCAGTTTACGGACCTAGTCCGCATAATTGCTACTATCAACTTTCAACTAATTTTTCTCTAGGAACATAACTAAACAGTAGAACTAAAGCGCGAGCTACGACATAATTTGCAAAATCCTTTTGACTATGTTCAGGATAATTAAGTTCATCTTATGAACTCCCACTTAGATAGACATCCCTCTAGTCATCTAAGTGATTACATGATCCGAGTCAACTAGGCCGTGTCCGATCATCACGTGAGACGGACTAGTCAACGTCGGTGAACATCTTTATGTTGATCGTATCTTCTATACGACTCATGCTCGACCTTTCGGTCTTCTGTGTTCCGAGGCCATGTCTGTACATGCTAGGCTCGTCAAGTTAACCCTAAGTGTTTTGCATGTGTAAAACTATCTTACACCCGTTGTATGTGAACGTAAGGATCCATCACACCCGATCATCACGGCGTGCTTAGAAACGATGAACTGTAGCAACGGTGCACAGTTAGGGGAGAACACTTCTTGAAATTTTAATGAGGGATCATCTTATTTACTACCGTCGTTCTAAGCAAATAAGATGTATAAACATGATAAACATCACATGCAATCAAATAGTGACATGATATGGCCAATATCATATTGCTCCTTTTGATCTCCATCTTCGGGGCTCCATGATCATCATCGTCACCGGCATGACACCATGATCTCCATCATCATGATCTCCATCATTGTGTCTTCTTGAAGTTGTCGCGTCATCTATTACTTCTACTACTACAGCTAACGGTTAGCAATAAAGTAAAGTAATTACATGACGTTTATGTTGACACGCAGGTCATAAATAAATAAAGACAACTCCTATGGCTCCTGCCGGTTGTCATACTCATCGACATGCAAGTCGTGATTCCTATTACAAGAACATGATCAATCTCATACATCACATATATCATTCATCACATCCTTTTGGCCATATCACATCACATAGCATACCCTGCAAAAACAAGTTAGACGTCCTCTAATTGTTGTTTGCATTTTTACGTGGCTGCTATGGGTTTCTAGCAAGAACGTTTCTTACCTACGCAAAGACCACAACGTGATATGCCAATTGCTATTTACCCTTCATAAGGACCCTTTTCATCAAATCCGATCCGACTAAAGTAGGAGAGACAGACACCCGCTAGCCACCTTATGCATCTAGTGCATGTCAGTCGGTGGAACTAGTCTCACGTAAGAGTACGTGTAAGGTCGGTCCGGGCCGCTTCATCCCACGATGCCGCCGAATCAAGATAAGACTAGTAACGGCAAGCATATTGAACAAAATCAACGCCCACAACTACTTTGTATTCTACTCGTGCATAGAAACTACGCATAGACCTAGCTCTGATGCCACTGTTGGGGAACGTAGCATAAATTCAAAATTTTCCTACGTGTCACCAAGATCAATCTATGGATTCATCTAGCAACGAGGGAGGAGTGGATCTACATACCCTTGTAGATCGCGCGCGGAAGCGTTCAAGAGAACGGGGTTGATGGAGTCGTACTCGTCGTGATTCAAATCACCGATGATCCTAGAGCCGAACGGACGGCACCTCCGCGTTCAACACACGTATGGAACGGAGACGTCTCCCATGCCTTGATCCAGCAAGGAGGAGGGAGAGGTTGATGGAGATCCAGCAGCACGACGGCGTGGTGGAAGTAGCGGGATTCCAACAGGGCTTCGCTAAGCGCTGCGGGAGGAGGGAGATGTGTCACGGGAGGGAGAGGGAGGCGCCAGGCCTTAGATTGGTTTGCTCCTCCTTTTCCCCACTATATATAGGGCCAAGGGAGAGGGGGGAGGCGCAGCCCTTGCCCCTTCCTCCAAGGAAGGGTGCGACCAAGGGGGGGAGGAGTCCATCCTCCCCAAGGCACCTCGGAGGTGCCTTCCCCCTATAGGACTCTCCCCTTTTTTCTCTCTCTTGGCGCATGGGCCTCTTGGGGCTGGTGCCCTTGGCCCATGTAGGCACACCCCATACAGCCCATGTGGCCCCCCGGGGCAGGTGGCCCCACCCGGTGGACCCCCGGGACCCTTCCGGTGGTCCTGGTACAATACCGGTGACCCCGAAACTTGTCCCGATGGCCGAAATAGCACTTCCTATATATAATTCTTTACCTCCCGACCATTCCAGAACTCCTCGTGACGTCCGGGATCTCATCCGGGACTCCGAACAACTTTCGGGTTACCGCATACTAACATCTCTATAACCCTAGCGTCACCGAACCTTAAGTGTGTAGACCCTACGGGTTCGGGAGACATGCAGACATGACCGAGATGACTCTCCGGTCAATAACCAACAGCGGGATCTGGATACCCATGTTGGCTCCCACATGTTCCACGATGATCTCATCGGATGAACCACGATGTCAAGGACTTAATCAATCCCGTATACAATTCCCTTTGTCTAGCGGTACGATACTTGCCCGAGATTCGATCGTCGGTATCCCGATACCTTGTTCAACCTCGTTACCGGCAAGTCTCTTTACTCGTTCCGTAACACATCATCCCGTGATCAACTCCTTGATCACATTGTGCACATTATGATGATGTCCTACCGAGTGGGCCCAGAGATACCTCTCTGTTTACACGGAGTGACAAATCCCAGTCTCAATTCGTGCCAACCCAACAGACACTTTCGGAGATACCTGTAGTGCAGCTTTATAGTCACCCAGTTACGTTGTGACGTTTGATACACCCAAAGCACTCCTACGGTATCCGGGAGTTGCACAATCTCATGGTCTAAGGAAATGATACTTGACATTAGAAAAGCTTTAGCATACGAACTACATGATCTTATGCTAGGCTTAGGATTGGGTCTTGTCCATCACATCATTCTCCTAATGATGTGATCCCGTTATCAACGACATCCAATGTCCATGGTTAGGAAACCATAACCATCTATTGATCAACGAGCTAGTCAACTAGAGGCTCACTAGGGACATGGTGTTGTCTATGTATCCACACATGTATCTGAGTTTCCTATCAATACAATTATAGCATGGATAATAAACGATTATCATGAACAAGGAAATATAATAATAATCAATTTATTATTGCCTCTAGGGCATATTTCCAACAGCACTATCATTATTAACTTTGCATCTTTTGGCTTCAATCTTATGAAAATGTGTATCACCACGATCGAGATCTAACAAACCATTTTCATTGGGTGTATGACCATAGAAGGTTTTATTCATGTAAACAGAACAACAATTATTCTCTAACTTACATGAATAACCATATTGCAATAAACATGATCCAATCATATTCATGCTCAACGCAAACACTAAATAACATTTATTTTAGGTTCAACACTAATCCTGAAAGTATAGGGAGTGTGCGATGATGATCATATCCATCTTGAAACCACTTCCAATACACATTGTCACTTCACCCTTAACTAGTCTCTGTTCATTCTGCAACTCCCGTTTCGAGTTACTACTCTTAGCAATTGAACCAGTATCAAATACCGAGGGGTTGTTATAAACACTAGTAAAGTACACATCAATAACATGTATATTGTTCACTTTGCCATCCTTCTTATCCACCAAATACTTGGGGCAGTTCCGCTTCAGGTGACCAGTCCCTTTGTAGTAGAAGCACTTAGTCTCAGGCTTAGGTCCAGACTTGGGCTTCTTCACTTGAGAAGCAACTCGCTTGCTGTTCTACTTGAAGTTCCCCTTCTTCCCTTTGCCTTTTACTTGAAACTAATGGTCTTGTCAACCATCAACAGTTGATGTTTTTCTTGATTTCTACCTTCGTCGATTTCAGCATCACGAAAGAGCTTGGGAATCGTTTCCATTATCCCTTGCATATTATAGTTCATCACGAAGTTCTAGTAACTTGGTGATAGTGACTAGAGAACTCTGCCAATCACTATCTTATCTGGAAGATTAACTCCCACTTGATTCAAGTGATTGTAGTACCCAGACAATCTGAGCACATGCTCACTGCTTGAGCTATTCTCCTCCATCTTTTAGATATAGAACTTGTTGGAGACTTCATATCTCTCAACTCAGGTATTTGCTTGAAATATTAACTTCAACTCCTGAAACATCTCATATGGTCCATGACGTTCAAAACGTATTTGAAGTCCCGATTCTATGCCGTTAAGCATGGTGCACTAAACTATCAAGTAGTCATCATACTGAGCTTTTGTCAAAACGTTCATAACGTCTGCATCTACTCCTGCAATAGTTCGGTCACCTAGCGGTGCATCAAGGACATAATTCTTCTGTGCAGCAATGAGGATAATCCTCAGATCACGGATCCAATCCGCATCATTGCTACTAACATCTTTCAACTCAGTTTTCTCTAGGAACATATCAAAATAAAACAGGGGAGCTAAACGCGAGCTATTGATCTACAACATAGATATGCTAATACTACCAGGACTAAGTTCATGATAAATTTAAGTTCAATTAATCATATTACTTAAGAACTCCCACTTAGATAGACATCCCTCTAATCCTCTAAGTGATCACGTGATCCAAATCAACTAAACCATGTCCGAAAATCACAACGATAGTTTGTCAAGTTAGTGTTGTTTTAACCTTCTCAAGGATCGGGCGTAGCCACACTCGGTTCAACTAAAGTTGGAGAAACTGACACCCGCTAGTCACCTGTGTGCATAGCACGGCGGTAAAACCAGTCTCGCGTAAGCATACGCGTAATGTCGGTCAGGGCCGCTTCATCCAACAATATCGCCGAACCAAAGTGTGACATGCTGGTAAGCAGTATGACTTATATCGCCCACAACTCACTTGTCTTCCACTCGTGCATATGACATCTACGCATAAAACCTGGCTCGGATGCCAATGTTGGGGAATGTAGTAATTTCAAAAATTTCCTACGCACATGTAAGATCATGGTGATGCATAACAACGAGAGGGGAGAGTGTGTCCACGTACCATCGTAGACCAAAAGCGGAAGTGTTAGCACAATGCGGTTGATGCAGTCGTATGTCCTCACGATCCGACCTATCAAGTACCGAACGCACTGCACCTCCGAGTTCAGCACACGTTCAGCTCGATGACATCTCGCGAACTCTGATCCAGTAGAGCTTCACGGGACAATTCCGTCAGCACGACGGCGTGATGATAGTGATGATGTTGCTACCGACGCAGGGCTTCGCCTAAGCACCGCTACGATATGATCGAGGTGGAATATGGTGGAGGGCGGCACCGCACACGGCTAGGAGAGATCAACAGATCAACTTATATCTTGGGGTGCCCCCTGTCCCCGTATATAAAGGAGCAAGGGAGGAGGAGGTCGGCCCTAGGAGGGGCACGCCAAGGGAGTAGGATTCCTACTCCTAGTAGGAGTAGGTTTCCTCCTTTCCTACACTACTAGGGAAAACCCTAGTAGTAGCACGGGTAATTGCCTGGCAGTAGCGCGGGGGGCTGCGCTACTGCTAGGGCGCTACAGCTAACTTTTAGCAGTAGCGCGGGTGGTACCCGCGCTACTGCTACTTCTAGTAGTAGTAGCGCGGTTGCCACCCGCGCTACTACTACTTAGTTGTAGCGTGTGTCAAGGCCCCGCGCTACTACTAACTAATTGAGAATTAAAAAAATCCATCCATGGTGGCTGCTTTTGCTGGGCATCGTCCTCTCCATCCATGGCTGCTACTGGTCCTGGAGGGGATGAAGTTGTCCGTGGTGTTGGTGCTTCCCCACCCAACTTGTGCCCGCACCTCTCGTCTGCTGCTGCTACAAGAGAAGAGAAAATTATTAGAAAGAGGAATAAGAGATAGAGAGAAGTAGGAGGAGGAACTCACCGGTGGCCGCCAGAGTTGGAGCCGACGCCCGAAACCCTAGATGAAGCTCGGTGACCTGCTGCTGCTTGTCGTGGGACCCTTGACCCGGCGAGGAGGTACAAGTGGCTGCGTCCATGGCGGATCTGGTCGCCGCCATCGATGACGCTCTGCTGGTTTTCGTCTCCTTCCACCAGCGGAGAAGAAGGAGCATGGAGGGGGAGGGGAGGGGTCTGAAGTGCTGCCGAGGATGGAGGATGGAGGGGGAGGTGAGAGGAGGTCGCCGGATTTGTGAGTGCCGCCGAGGTGAGAGGCCGATAGTGGCGGTGGGTGAGGAAGGGAATGGCGAGTGGGAGGAGAAGGGGAATCAGAAGAGTGTGGGTTTGGATTTGGGCCTCGGCATGCTATGTGTACGTATGTCTTGGTGGGTCGATAGTACTAGCGCAGGTTTATACCCCTCGCTACTACTATGGCATGTCCCGGGTGGGCACGGTAGAGACCACTTAGTAGTAGCGAGGGTTATAAACCCGCGCTACTACTATCGACTTAGTAGTAGCGTGGGTTTATACCCCTCGCTACTACTATGGCATGTTCCGGGGGGGCACGGCAGAGACCACTTAGTAGTAGCGAGGGTTAAAAACCCGCGCTACTACTATCAACTTAGTAGTAGCGAGGGGTAAAAACCTGTGCTACTAGTAAGTAGCAGTAGCGAGGGTTATAAACCCTCGCTACTAGTAAGCGTCTACCTATAAGCTTTTCCCTAGTAGTGCTAGTCCAACTAGGAGAAGGCGGGAAGGAGGGGAGTGGAGAAGGAAGGGAGAGGGGGGACGCACCCCAAACCCCTTGTCCAATTCGGACTGGGCTTGGGAGGGGCGCGCGCCACCTCCTGGCCGCTGCCTCTCCTTCCCACTAAGGCCCATTAAGGCCCAATACTACTTCCCCATATTCTTGTAACTCCCCGGTACTCCGAAAAATACCTGAATCACTCAGAACCTTTCCGATGTCCGAATATAGTCGTCCAATATACCGATCTTTACGTCTCGACCATTTCAAGACTCCTCGTCATGTCCCCGATCTCATCCGGGACTCCGAACTACCTTCGGTACATCAAATCACATAACTCATAATACAAATCGTCACCGAAACTTTAAGCGTGCGGACCCTACGGGTTCGAGAACTATGTAGACATGACAGAGACACGTCTTCGGTCAATAACCAATAGCGGAACCTGGATGCTCATATTGGCTCCTACATATTCTACGAGGATCTTTATCGGTCAAACCGCATAACAACATACGTTGTTCCTTTTGTCATCGGTATGTTACTTGCCCGAGATTTGATCGTCGGTATCTCGTTACCGGCAAGTCTCTTTACTCGTTCTGTAATACATCATCCCGCAACTAACTCATTAGTTGCAATGCTTGCAAGGCTTATAGTGATGTCCATTACCGAGTGGGCCCAGAGATACCTCTCCGATAATCGGAGTGACAAATCCTAATCTCGAAATACGCCAACCCAACAAGTACCTTCGGAGACACCTGTAGAGCACCTTTATAATCACCCAGTTACGTTGTGACGTTCGGTGGCACACAAAGTGTTCCTCTGGTAAACGGGAATTGCATAATCTCATAGTCATAGGAACATGTATAAGTCATGAAGAAAGCAATAGCAACAAACTAAACGATCAAGTGCTAAGCTAACGGAATGGGTCAAGTCAATCACATCATTCTCCTAATGATGTGATCCCGTTAATCAAATGACAACTGATATCTATTGTTAGGAAACATAACCATCTTTGATCAACGAGCTAGTCAAGTAGAGGCATACTAGTGACACTCTGTTTGTCTATGTATTCACACATGTATTATGTTTCCGGTTAATACAATTCTAGCATGAATAACAAACATTTATCATGATATAAGGAAATAAATAATAACTTTATTATTGCCTCTAGGGCATATTTCCTTCATATCGGTCGTCGATAGAACTTGAGGGAATATTTGTTCTAACTTTAGCTCCTCGTTGGGTTCGACACTCTTACTTATCAAAAACTGTTGCGATCCCCTATACTTGTGGGTTATCAAGACCTTTTTCTAGTGCCGTTGCCGGGGAGCAATAGCGTGGGGTGAATATACTCGTGTGTGCTTGTTTGCTTTATCACTAAGTATTTTTTATTTGTTGTTCTTAGTTGTTCTTTATCTTTAGTTATGGATATGGAACACGAAATACCAAAAAAATTAGGTGTACTTGCTACTCATGGAGATGGGGAACCTCCTAAAACCCTCGATGTTGGTTATGTGAGAAATATTATGTACTACTTTAATAATATTGAGAAAACCCCATTCAATTATGTAATGGGAGTAACGTTGGATCAACGTGAATACTTTAGGGATTACCGCTTGACACAAAAAGGGAAACTATTATGGGATCAAATTCATATATTGAATTGGTATGCTAGGCAACTATGCTTGAGATATGATTATACTTGTTGCTCTAAGGTGAAGGCTCCAGACCTTCCCTTTTTATGCGAATTTAATGATAATGAAACCTTAGCTTCTTATGCTAGAGGTATATATGATTACTATGATGTGGAACAAATAGACGATTTTTTTGCTTTTATGGGTGCTTATGAAATTGAATCTATGTTTAAAGAGTTTGAAGATTTTGTTGATTTGGTTTATAGACCTGAAAATTTAGCTATCCTTAAATATTGTTATGAGAATTATGAATACAATTATGAAATTAATGTACTTATTGAGAAAGTCTCCGCTGTCCAAGAAGAAACTAATATTTTGCAGGAGTCTATGGAAGAAGAAATTGATGAAACTGTGAGCTCATTGGATGAAAAAGATGATGAGGACAGCAAAGAACAAAAGGAGGAAGAGCGGATTAGCTACCTGTCGGTGTCAAAACCGGCGGATCTCGGGTAGGGGGTCTCGAACTATGCGTCTAAGGCGGATGGTAATAGGAGGCAGGGGACACGGTGTTTTACCCAGGTTCGGGCCCTCTTGATGGAGGTAAAACCCTACGTCCTGCTTGTTTATTCTTGATAATATGAGTAGTACAAGAGTAGATCTACCACGAGATCGGAGAGGCTAACCCTAGAAGCTAGCCTATGGTATGATTGTATGTTGTCCTATGGACTAAAACCCTCCGGTTTATATAGACACCGGAGGGGGCTAGGGTTACACAAGGTCGGTTACAAAGGAGGAGATATACATATCCGTATTGCCTAGCTTGCCTTCCATGCCAAGTAGAGTCCCATCCGGACACGGGACAAAGTCTTCAATCTTTTATCTTCATAGTCCAACAGTCCGGCCAAAGGATATAGTCCGGTTGTCCGGAGACCCCCTAATCCCGGACTCCCTCAGAAGCCCCTGAACCAGGCTTCAATGACGATGAGTCCGGCGCGCGGTGTTGTCTTCAGCATTGCAAGGCGGGTTCCTCCTCCGAATACACCACGGAAGAGTTTGAATACAAGGATAGTGTCCGACCCTGCAAAATAAGTTCCACATACCACCGTAGAGATAATAATATTACCACAAATCTAATCTGCTGACACGTTTTGGCAGCATGATGATACGTCCATTTTGCATCATGCTTTTATATCGATATTTATTGCATTATGGACTGTTATTTCACTTTATGTCACAATACTTATGGCTATTCTCTCTTATTTTATAAGGTTTACATAAAGAGGGAGAATGCCAACAGCTGGAATTTTGGTCTGGATAAGGAGCAAATATTAGAGACCTATTCTGCGCAACTCCAAAAGTCCTGAAACTCCATGGAACGTCTTAAAAGAAATAAAGAAAAATTCATGCCAAAGATGAAGGCCAGGGGCCCACACCCTTCTCATGAGGGTGGGGGGCGCCCCCCTAGGGCGCGCCCCCCTACCTCGTGGGCCCCCTGGTGGCTCTCTGATGCCCATCTTCTCCTATATGAGGTCTTTCGATGAGAAAAAATAAGGAGGAACTTTTCAGGACGAGACTCCGCCGCCACGAGGCGGAACCTTGGCGGGATGCTTGTTCAAGTAAGAACAACACCCAAGCACTGGTCCACCCACATATCAAATTATCAAAGTATCGAACGCGAATCATATGAACGTGATGAAAACTAGCTTGACGATATTCCCATGTGTCCTCGGGAGTACTTTTCCTATTATAAGAGTTTGTTCCGGCTTGTCCTTTGCTACAAAAAGGATTGGGCCACCTTGCTGCACTTTATTTACTTTTGTTACTTGTTGCTCGTTACAATTTATCCTATCACAAAACTATCTGTTACCACTTATTTCAGTACTTGCAGAGAATACCTTGCTGAAAACCGCTTATCATTTCCTTCTGCTCCTCGTTGGGTTCGACACTCTTACTTATTGAAAGGACTACGATAGATCCCCTATACTTGTGGGTCATCAAGACTCTTTTCTGGCGCCATTGTCGGGGAGTGTAGCGCCTTTGGTAGGTGGAATTTGGTAAGGAAAAATTTATATAGTGTGCTGAAATTTACTGTCACTTGTTACTATGGAAAGTAATACTCTGAGGGGCTTGTTTGGGGTATCTTCACCCCGTCCAGTAGAGCAAAGAGTTGCTCCTCAACCTATTGAACCTATTGAAAATGAAACTCCTTTTGAATTTCCTTCGGGTATGATGGAAATACTGCTAGCTGACCCTTTTACAGGAGATGGAACAAAGCATCCTGATGAGCACTTAATATATGTGGATGAAGTTTGTGAGCTTGCAGGTATACCCGATGATGTTGCTAGGAAGAAGGTCTTCCCTTTATCTTTGAAGGGAGACGCATTGGTATGGTATAGGCAATGTGATGATATGAGATCATGGGACTATAAAAGATTGAAGTTGGAATTTCATCAAAAGTATTACCCTATGCATCTTGTTCATCGTGATCGCAATTATATATATAATTTCTGGCCTCGCGAAGGAGAAAGCATAGCTCAAGCTTGGGGGAGGCTTAAATCAATGTTATATTCATGCCCCAATCATGAGCTCCAGAGAGAAATAATTATGCAAAGTTTTTATGCTCGGCTTTCTGAAAACAATCGCACCATGCTCGATACTTCTTGTGCTGGCTCTTTTATGATGAAGACTATTGAATTCAGATGGAATTTATTGGATAGAATTAAATGCAACTCTGAAGATTGGGAACTCGACGAAGGTAAGGAGTCAGGTATGACACCTAAGTTCGATTGTGTTAAATCTTTTATGGACACCGATATTTTCCGTAAGTTTAGCACTAAATATGGACTTGACTCTGAGATAGTAGCTTCTTTATGTGAATCTTTTGCTACTTATGTTGATCTCCCTAAGGAGAAGTGGTTTAAATATCATCCTCCCATAGAAGTAAAAGTAGCTGCACCTATTAAAGTTGAAGAAAAGACTGTCACTTATAATGATCCTATTGTTCCTACCTCTTATGTCGAGAAACCACCTTTCCCTGTTAGATTAAAGCATCATGCTAAAGCTTCAACTGTTATTCGTAAAAGCAATATTAAAACTTGTACACCTCCTGAGCAAGTTAAAGTAGAACCTAATATTGCTAATGTTAAAGATCTCTTGTCTGATAATATTGATGGGCATGTTATTCAGTTCGAAGGTGAAACTGCTAGAATTGCTAAACCTTGTGATAAAGATAAACATAGACCTGTGGTAGGCGTGCCTGTTATTTCTGTTAAAATAGGAGATCATTGTTATCATGGCTTATGTGATATGGGTGCTAGTGCTAGTGTTATACCGCATACTTTATATGAAGAAATTAAGAATGAAATTGCACCTGCTGAGTTAGAAGGTATTGATGTCACAATTAAACTTGCCAATAGAGGTACTATTTCACCAATTGGAATTGTTAGAGATGTTGAAGTCTTGTGTGGGAAAACTAAATATCCTGCTGATTTTCTTGTTCTTGGTTCCCCACAAGATAGCTTCTGTCCCATTATATTTGGTAGACCCTTTTTAAATACTGTCAATGCTACCATAGATTGCACAAAGAATGTTGTTACTGTTGGCTTGGATGATATGGTTCATGAGTTTAATTTCTCTAAATTTAGTAAAAAACATCGTGAGGAAGAATTACCTAGTAAGGATGAAATTATTGGTCTTGCTTCTATTGCCGTACCTCCTAGTGACCCTTTAGAACACTATTTGCTAGACCATGAAAATGATATGTTCATGAATGAAAGAAGGGAAATAGATGAAGTATTCTTTAAACAGGAACGTATTCTGAAACACAATTTGCCTGTTGAAATTTTAGGGGATCCTCCTCCACCCAAGGGTGATCCCGTGTTTGAGCTTAAACCTTTGCCTGATAATCTTAAATATGCTTATCTTGATGAAAAAAAGATATATCCTATTATTATTAGTGCTAACCTTTCAGAGCATGAGGAAGAAAGATTATTGAAAACTCTGAAGAAGCATCGTGCTGCTATTGGATATACTCTTGATGATCTTAAGGGCATTAGTCCCACTCTATGTCAACATAAAATAAATTTGGAAGCAGATGCCAAACCAGTTCGTGATCCTCTACGACGTCTGAATCCTAAAATGAAAGAAGTGGTAAGAAAAGAAATACTCAAGCTTCTGGAGGCAGGTATAATTTATCCCGTTGCTGATGGTGAGTGGGTAAGTCCTGTCCATTGTGTCCCTAAGAAGGGAGGTATTACTGTTGTTCCTAATGATAAAGATGAATTGATTCCACAAAGAATTATCACAGGTTATAGGATGGTAATTGATTTCCGCAAATTAAATAAAGCTACTAAGAAAGATCATTACCCCTTACCTTTTTTTGATCAAATGCTAGAAAGATTATGCAAACATACACACTATTGCTTTCTAGATGGTTATTCTGGTTTCTCTCAAATACCTGTGTCGGCTAAAGATCAATCAAAGACTACTTTTACTTGCCCTTTTGGTACTTTTGCTTATAGACGTATGCCTTTTGGTTTATGTAATGCACCTGATACCTTTCAAAGATGCATGATGGCTATATTCTCTGACTTTTGTGAAAAGATTTGTGAGGTTTTCATGGATGACTTTTCTGTCTATGGTTCCTCTTTTGATGATTGCTTGAGCAATCTTGATCGAGTTTTGCAGAGATGTGAAGAAACTAATCTTGTCTTGAATTGGGAAAAGTGCCACTTTATGGTTAATGAAGGTATTGTCCTGGGGCACAAAGTTTCTAAAAGAGGTATTGAAGTTGATAAAGCCAAGGTTGATGCTATTGAAAAGATGCCATGTCCCAAGGACATCAAAGGTATAAGAAGTTTCCTTGGTCACGCTAGATTTTATAGGAGGTTCATTAAGGACTTCTCAAAAATTTCTCGGCCTCTGACTAATTTATTGCAAAAAGATATACCATTTGTCTTTGATGATGATTGTGTAGAAGCATTTGAAATACTTAAGAAAGCATTAGTCTCTGCACCTATTGTTCAGCCACCTGATTGGAATTTACCCTTTGAAATTATGTGTGATGCTAGTGATTATGCTGTAGGTGCTGTTCTAGGTCAAAGAGTTGATAAGAAATTAAATGTTATTCATTATGCTAGTAAGACTCTAGACAATGCTCAAAGAAATTATGCTACTACTGAAAAAGAGCTTTTAGCAGTTGTATTTGCTTGTGATAAGTTCAGATCTTATATTGTTGATTCTAAAGTAACTATTCACACTGCTATTAAATATCTTATGGAAAAGAAAGATGCTAAACCTAGACTTATTAGATGGGTTCTCTTGGTACAAGAATTTGATTTGAATATTGTTGATAGAAAGGGAGCTGAGAACCCCGTTGCAGACAACTTATCTAGGTTAGAAAATATTCTTGATGACCCACTACCTATTAATGATGACTTTCCTGATGAACAATTAAATGTTATAAGTACTTCTCATAGTACTCCATGGTATGATGATTATGCTAATTATATTGTTGCTATGTTTATACCACCTAGCTTCACATACCAGCAAAAGAAAAAGTTTTTCTATGATTTAAGACATTATTTTTGGGATGATCCACATCTTTATAAAGAAGGAGTAGATGGTGTTATTAGGCGTTGTGTACCTGAGCATGAACAGGAACAGATCCTACGCAAGTGTCATTCCGAGTCTTATGGAGGACACCACGCTGGAGATAGAACTGCACATAAGGTATTGCAATCTGGTTTTTATTGGCCTACTCTCTTCAAGGATGCCCGTAAGTTTGTCTTGTCTTGTGACGAATGTCAAAGAATTGGTAATATTAGTAGACGTCAAGAAATGCCTATGAATTATTCACTTGTTATTGAACCGTACGATGTTTGGGGTTTGATTATATGGGACCTTTTCCTGCCTCTAATGGATATACACATATTCTAGTTGCTGTTGATTACGTTACTAAGTGGGTAGAAGCTATTCCAACTAGTAGTGTTGATCATAACACTTCTATTAAAATGCTTAAGGAAGTTATTTTTCCGAGGTTTGGAGTCCCTAGATATTTAATGACTGATGGTGGTTCACACTTTATTCATGGTGCCTTCCGTAAAATGCTTGCTAAATATGATGTTAATCATAGAATTGCATCTCCTTATCACCCACAGTCTAGTGGTCAAGTAGAATTGAGCAATAGAGAGCTCAAATTAATTTTGCAAAAGACTGTTAATAGGTCTAGAAAGAATTGGTCTAAGAAACTTGATGATGCATTATGGGCTTATAGAACTGCATACAAAAATCCTATGGGTATGTCTCCGTATAAAATGGTTTATGGAAAAGCATGTCACTTACCTCTCGAACTAGAACATAAGGCATATTGGGCTATTAAAGAACTCAACTATGATTTTAAACTTGCCGGTGAAAAGAGGTTATTTGATATTAGCTCACTTGATGAATGGAGAACCCAAGCTTATGAAAATGCCAAGTTGTTTAAAGAAAAAGTTAAAAGATGGCATGACAAAAGGATACAAAAGCGTGAGTTTAATGTAGGTGATTATGTATTGCTATACAACTCTCGTTTAAGATTTTTTGCAGGAAAACTTCTCTCTAAATGGGAAGGCCTCTACGTCACGAAGAGGTCTATCGTTCCGGTGCCATAAAAATCAACAATTTTGAGGGCACAAATCCGAAGGTGGTAAATGGTCAAAGAATTAAACATTATATCTCAGGTAATCCCATAAATGTTGAAACCAATATTATTGAAACCATAACCCCGGAGGAATACATAAGGGACACTTTCCGGAATGTTTCAGACTCCGAAAAGGAATAGGTATGTGGTACGGTAAGTAAACCGACTCCAAAACAATTTTTAAGGCAATATTTCTCCGTTTTGGAATATTTAGAAAAATAGAAAAATAAGTAGCAGTCCGGGAAGGACACGAGGGCCCCACGAGGGTGGTGGTCGCGCCCTACCCCCCTGGGCGCGCCCCCCTACCTCGTGAGCACCTCATGTGCCTTCTGGACTCTGTTTTCTTGCACGTTACGTATTTTGGTCGGTAAAAATTCATTATATATTCTCCCGAAGGTTTTGACTCCCGTATCACGCAAAAATCTCCTGTTTTTGTTTCGAGCTGTTTTCTGACAGATCTAGGTTATCATGACGGCCCCAAGCGCCTCCAAGGACAAGTTCTTCGAGAAGGTCATCAACCCTTACCTCGCGGAGGTGCTGTGACACCCTCAAACCATTGAGATGCGTGATGGGTTGCTGCACATCCGCGATGAAGAGGGACCCAAGGGGACCGGAAGCATGGAGATGAGGCTCAAAGTAGTGGAGCAACAAGTTTTCAAGTGCCAAAGGATGGTCGAGCGTGGAATCAACGCTAGCCACATGATGCTCGCGGAGTTCACGAACAACTACAAGCCGGATGCCAAGAACACCGAGGAGGCCATCTTCAAGCTACATGAGAGGATCGAGCACCTCCAATCCCAAGTCTATGACCTTCAAAACCAAAATTGTGAGTATGAATATAGATTCAGGAGAATGAGTTTGGCTGCAGATTTGAGGATTCCGGAGACTCGATCATCTTTCTATGATGGTGAACCTATGCCTTGGAAGATGGATGACAGGCCCACATCATCAACAACACCTCCACCGTCTCCTCCAACAAAGAAGAATTGAGTATCTGGGTATGGGCACTCCCCTTGGCAACTGCCAAGCTTGGGGGAGGTGCCCTGGTATCGTATCACAATCACAACTGCTACCTTTACCGTTTTTCTTAGTTCGATCCTATTAGTAGAATCTTGATCTAGTAGAATAAAGTTTATGGTAGGATCTAGTTTTGAGTTTTGCTTTATGATCTTTCTATGTAATCAAGTCCGTGAGTTATATAATAAAGATTAATGTTTAGTCAAGGGCTTGATTATTTTGCCATGATCTTGGGTGAATAAAAGAAAAGAGAAAAAGAATAAAAAGAAACAAAAAGTTCATATTGATCTTATTGAGAGTAACGACTTCACATAGAAAGAGTATGATGATTAAAAGTTGTTGGGAATTGGCAGACATAGCTTTGGTCATTGTTGCAATTAATAGGAAGTAATAAGGAAAGAGAGGTTTTCACATATAGCATTGACATCTTTTATGATTGGGAGCACTCATTAAAATATGACATGCTAAAGAGTTGATGTTGGACAAGGAAGACAACGTAATGAGTTATGTCTTTCTTATATCTGAGATAAAGTATGTTGTCATGGTTCCTCTAACTTGTTGAGCTTGCCTTTCCCCCTCATGCTAGCCAAATTCTCAGCACCAAGTAGAAATACTACTTGTGCTTCCAAATATCCCTAAACCAGTTTTGCCATGAGAGTCCACCATATCTACCTATGGATTGAGTAAGATCCTTCAAGTAAGTTGTCATCGGTGCAAAGCAATAAAAATTGCTCTAAATATGTATGATTGATTGGTGTGGGAGGAATAAGCTTTATATGATCTTGTGATGTGGAAGTAATAAAAGCGACGGACTGCATAATAAAGGTTCATATCACAAGTGGCAATATAAAGTGATGTTCTTTCACATTGAGATTTTATATATCCAACCATAAAAGCGCATGGCAACCTCTGCTTCCCTCTGCGAAGGGCCTATCCTTTATTATTATCTTCTACCTTATGCAAGAGTCACGGTGATCTTCACCTTTCCTTTTTCATTTTATCCTTTGGCAAGCTCAGCATGTTGGAAAGAACATGATATATATATATATATCTAATTGGATGTAGGGGAGCATGAACCATTATTGTTGACATTACCCTTGAGGTAAAAGGTTGTGGTGCAAAACTATAAGCCCCTATCTTTCTCTGTGTCCGATTAAAACTCTGTAACCACAAGTATTGCGTGAGTGTTAGCAATTATGGAGGACTAAATGATAGTTGAGTATGTGGACTTGCTTTTTAGCTCTGACATAGACTCTTTCCGATGTTATGATAAATTGCAATTGCTTCAATGACTGAGATTATAGTTTGTTGGAGCCCAATAAAGTTTATGATTTATACTCTTGCATTGTGAATAGATCATCACTTGAACATAAGTAATCATATGACAAAATCTATATATGTCGCTGTTATAAGAATAATCATGATGCCTTCATGTCTGTATTTTATTTTTATCGATGCCTCTACCTCTAAACATGAGGACATATTTATTATTATCGGCTTTTCGCTTGAGGACAAGCGAGGTCTAAGCTTGGGGGAATTGATACGCCCATTTTGCATCATGCTTTTATATCGATATTTATTGCATTATGGACTGTTATTTCACTTTATGTCACAATACTTATGGCTATTCTATATTATTTTACAAGGTTTACATAAAGAGGGAGAATGCCGGCAGCTGGAATTCTGGTCTGGATAAGGAGCAAATATTAGAGACCTATTCTGCGCAACTCCAAAAGTCCTGAAACTCCACGGAACGTCTTAAAAGAAATAAAGAAAAATCCATGCCAAAGATGAAGGCCAGGGGGCCCACACCCTTCTCACGAGGGTGGGGGGCGCCCCCCCCCTAGGGCGCGCCCCCTACCTCGTGGGCCCCCTGGTGGCTCTCCGATGCCCATCTTCTCCTATATGAGGTCTTTCGATGAGAAAAAAATAAGGAGGAACTTTTCGGGACGAGACTCCGCCGCCACGAGGCGGAACCTTGGCGGAACCAATCTAGAGCTCCGGCAGAGCTGTTCTGCCGGGGATACTTCCCTCCCGGAGGGGGAAATCATCACCAACGCTCCTCTCATCGGGAGAGGGCAATCTCCATCAACATCTTCACTAGCACCATCTCATCTCCAAACCCTAGTTCATCTCTTGTATCCAATTCTTGTCTCAAAGTCTGGGATTGGTGCTATTAGGTTGTTAGTAGTGTTGATTACTCCTTGTAGTTGATGCTAGTTGATTTAATTGGTGGAAGATCATATTATTACCCCTCTGATTATGAACATGAATATGCTTTGTGAGTAATTATGTTCGTTCCTGAGGACAAGGGAGAAGTCTTTCTATGAGTAGTCATGTGAATTTGGTATTTGTTTGATATTTTGATAAGATGTATGTTGTCTAGCCTCTAGTGGTGTTATGTGAACGTCGACTACATAACACTTCACCATTATTTGGGCCTAGAGGAAGGCATTGGGAAGTAATAAGTAGATGATGGGTTGCTATAGTGACAGAAGCTTAAACCCTAGTTTATGCGTTGCTTCATAAGGGGCTGATTTGGATCCATATGTTTCATGCTATGGTTAGGTTTACCTTAATACTTTTGTTGTAGTTGCGGATGCTTGCAATAGAGGTTAATCATAAGTGGGATGCTTGTTCAAGTAAGAACAGCACCCAAGCACCGGTCCACCCACATATCAAATTATCAAAGTATCGAACGTGAATCATATGAATGTGATGAAAACTAGCTTGACGATATTCCCTTGTGTCCTCGGGAGCGCTTTTCCTATTATAAGAGTTTGTTCTGGCTTGTCCTTTGCTACAAAAAGGATTGGTCCACCTTGCTGCACTTTATTTACTTTTGTTACTTGTTGCTCGTTACAATTTATCCTATCACAAAACTATCTGTTGCCACTTATTTCAGTACTTGCAGAGAATACCTTGCTGAAAACCGCTTATCATTTCCTTCTGCTCCTTGTTGGGTTCGACACTCTTACTTATCGAAAGGACTACGATAGATCCCCTATACTTGTGGGTCATCACATGACATCACGCCACGGCCCGGTAATTATTTGAACCGTTTTTTTTTAACCAGCCCCGCACATAACGCGAGGTGGTTTCTCGACACGTCTTGTCAAAGGAGAGATCGTGTTCCCCTTATTACGGGATTCTCATCAATACGGACGTGGGTAACCCAACCGCGCCACCAATTACGGCGCTTGGGGGATAATCGAGTTTTACCAGGCTGGTGGGGCAGCATAGTTTCGTCCGCCCTTATAAAGGGATAAGGCTCCACCTTTTTCTACCCACGCCTTCTTCCTCCTTGCTCATCCATTCTTGCGCACTCGAGCTCCAACGCCCAAATCCACATCCTTCTCCTCAACTCTCTCCAAACATGTCCAGAGCGGGAGGCAAGTGGATGGCCTCCTCCGTCATGGACGAACACATCAAAAAGCTACATGGAGCTGGATACTTAGCTACGGGTATCGCGCACCAGCTGCCAACCGCGGGGCAGATCGTCCCTACCCCGGAACCTCACGAAAGGGTGGTTTTCCTCCCCCACTTCGTCCGCGGACTGGGGTTTCCCCTCCATCCATTCGTCTGCGGCCTTATGTTCTATTGTGGGCTGGACTTTCATGATCTGGCCCCGAATTTCATCCTCAACATCTCGGCGTTCATCGTCATGTGCGAGGCTTTCCTCCGCATCCGGCCCCACTTCGGCCTGTGGCTGAAGACCTTCAATATCAAGTGAAGGTGGTTGGCGGCCAACAAGCGGAATGCGGCGGAGCCATGGTGGGAAAAATGCCCAACGTTATATGGCTCGAGGGCTCCTTCGTAGAGACCATAAAGGGGTGGCAATCGGGGTGGTTCTACATCACCGAGCCGTGCGACACCAACTGGGTGGCGGCCCCCGAATTTTGATCCGGAATCCCCACGTGGCTCACTTCCTGGAAGGAGAAGGGCCTGTCCTGGGGTTCGTTGGTGGAGCTGGACGGACTACAGAAGTGTATCTGGAACATGATAAGCAAGAAACTAAAGCTTGTCAACATAGTCCAGGTCATGCTCTTTCGCTGGATCCTCCCGTGTCAACAACGGGATTTCAACTTATGGGGGTTCGACCCGACCCAGCACCAGACTCTACATGAGCTCTTCCAAACGACGCATAAGGACGTCTGGAAGGTGCTGTTCAAGGGCACCGAGGTCCCCCCTTCTCTTACCGAGGACCGCAGGCTAAGCGCGAAGCATCCTGCAAATCCGGTAAGTTCTGTACATCGGGTAGGGTATTTATTTCCCATAGCTTAAACATGTGCGGGGTCTGAGCTCCCATGCCTTTGACAGGACTGGGTGGAGACATCGGAACAGATCAACTGTCCGGCTCCTTTGCCTGAAGACCCTGCGGACGCTCTCCTGACGGAGATGCAGACTCCCGTCTCCTTATGAGGTACCGGAGAAGACCAAGAAGAAGGCCAAGGGAACCCGAAGGAGTTCCCGACGCCAGGTGGTATCGGACTCATCGTCCGATAACTCCGCGACGCACTCCTCCCATGAAAACGAGGAGGAGGAAGATGAAGATGCTCCCCTCGAGCCGGGGGAGACAAGAAAAGGAAGGCTGCCCCAACCGGGGAGGCCGAAGGGTCCAAGAAGGGAAGGACTCTCCTTCTGTACTGCTCCACCACCACCGGCGACGGCGAAGATGAGTGGCTACTCAGGGCCAAGCCCCTGGCGAAGTCATAAGTATTCGGATACCAGAGTAACTCATAGCATACTTTTATTGCACTGCTTCTCCTAATGTCGAATATGATTATGTAGTACGCCCCGAGCCCGCATCGACATATCCTCATCGGACGGTTCCTTGGACCCGTCGGATATGGATAGCGATCTACTTCCATCCGCCTCATCTCCTCGCCCTACGGACAAAGCCGAGGTATTGTCTAAAGGGGCACCGAGCCAGGGGGAGATAGTTCCGGAGGCGCCTCAAGGCGACCTTCCGGACTCCAGGAACAAAGGGAGCAAGGCTCCCAGGAGTTCCAAGTTCGTCCCTCAGCCGGACACCGCGCCGGAACCTTCAGTGATTCCGGACTCGGGTAGGCGGCCCTCTTCCAAGAGGGGCAAGCTGCCCGTGCCGGTGACCTCTGTCCATCTAGAGGCACCGGACAACCTTCTGGGAGCGCTTCGCGGCGCTTCCATCGACGAAGAGCATCGCACTATTATGAGTGCGGTGATCAAGAAGGTTCAGTCCGCCAAGAGCGGACTGACTGAAGCCTGTGCCAGCCTTCTAACAGGCTTTAAGGTAAGTATTTAAAATATAGGAAAATATTACTGCATAGACAGTAGCCCCTGATGCTCTGTTTGGTGTTCACAAAGAAAAGCCGAATAGAGGATCAAATAATATATGCAGGAGTCTAATATAAGTATGTCTGTATGCGTGTGCAGGCTTCGCTGCTGACCTCTGCCGCACTGACCGCGGAGGTCTCCGCACTGAAGCAGGACCTCGAGTGGTCCGAGAAAGAGCTCGGCCTTGCCAAGAGGCAGCTCAAGGAAAACAAAGGTAAGTAATACCTTGTCTATATATAAAGAAAATGTGGTTGCGAAATGACAGGATCATCATGAATGTGCCAGGTGCCACGACCGAAGTGGCGACCCTGAAGCAAGCGATGTCCGAGGCCGAAAACAAAGCGGCCAAGGAGCGCACCGAGCGGGAGAAGCAAGAGGCACGGGTGGGCGAGGTGCAGCAAGAGCTCCAGGCTCTCATGAAGAAGCACGAGGCTTTGGGGCTTGACTCGAAGATGCGAGAGTCCGAGCTTACCGCGGCCCTCGAGAGCATAAAGAATGCCAAGGCTGAAGCCCAAAAGGCCCTCTAGGAGATTGAGGCGATGAGGAAGATAGCGGCGGGTAAGGCATTCAATATGCAAAGCAAGCATGTGAAAATAAATTATTTGTTACTTACCCGAGTCCGGAGCTCTCCAGGAGCATTCGCAGATTTGCCCCGCAGCATGTCGGATGCCGCGAAATATTATCAGGCCGAGGAGGGAAGCGCGACAGAGAAGTTGTTCTTGTCTCAGTATACTGGGACCAAACACCCGATGCCTATGAGCGACCAGCTGAAGCAACTGGTCGAGCTACACAAGGCGGCCGAATAGGCCATGAGGGGCTTTATAGTCCGAATGTGGCCTGGCGACTCCCTCCCCAACAGCTACTTCGGCCTGGTGAGGCGGCTTGTAGATGCATGCCCACGGCTGGAAGTCATCAAGCGGTCCGTCTGTATCGAAGGTGCCGCCGGGCTTTTGCCCGCGCAAAGGTGCACTAGGCCAAGATGGACGCCGAGAAGCTGGTGAAGGAGGGGCCGCCGCAGGGCAAGGAGCATCGCCACCCCGAAATGTATTATGAGGGTGTCCTGAAGGGTGCCCGTCTTTTGGCGGACGAGTGTGCGAAGGATGTAATTTCTGAATGAACTTGCTCGTGTGATCCTGTATTATGAAAACGTGTTCATATGTGCTATGCAACGCTTGTTTGAATTTAAAATATTACCTTCTGTGCGGCCGTTTATCAAATTTGAGAGATGGCCAGTCATCGGCTTCTGCCCCCATGCAACGAGTGCTGGGGTGTTCGGGATAAAACTAAGCACTCCCATTGTTGGGTCCTTCGAGGGAGGTGCTCAGCACAACGAACAAGGCAATCGGACTATAATGCTTTATCACTCTCACTTAGCCATAGAATTCTACAATTTTAAATTTTGGCGAAGCCCCTGGTATTTGGAAGGCCGAATTCGGGGCGCTATACATGCCTTAAGCCGGACAAAGCCGACTCGTCGCTCTAAGCGACATAAGTCTTTAGGGACTCGAGACCTCTCGAATAGCGACCAGCTCTCACCTTATCATGACAGTCAGTTTTAGCTTTCTCTACTGAGGTGCTTAGCCCAGCTGAACCGGGGCACAATCGCAGTAGTTCTCCTAGTGCTACCTTAGCCGATATAGCGGAACATAAGGTACCAAAACATGGGAGCCAGGCAAACCCAACTATTGACCCAAGACATGATTCGGAGCTGATGCATATAATGCTATAAGTTCGGGGTGCCGCACTGTCAAAAGTGTTCAGACTTCTCACGCCGTATTATGGGGTACGCTTAAGCCCCTAGCGTATTTGCCGTACCAGAGTGTACGGGTGCTGAGTGTCATGAATGAACACACACACACACACACACACACACACATATATATATATAAGAAAGAGAATGCGATAATAGTCTAGTGCTATGCATTGTTTATTCAAAAAGGTGCATCGAAGCAGAGTGATACAAGTAGTGCGATAAGCAAAAAGTAGGACTATTTGATATGTCTCCTCCAAGGGCAAGCTAAGGAATGGTATTTAAAGCAGGTATTTCGCTCGTTATCAGAGACCACCTGGGAATTCCATGATGCGACGTAGCTTTCTGCTTCCTTGGTTGTTGTATCGTGTGTCCGGCAAATCATACTGCCGGACGGGGTTTCCAGAGAGTAAAGTCCTGAAAGAGAGAAAAAATAATAAGGCGGGAAGCCCCTTGTGCGGTTGAGCCGGGTCTTGGGGCGTGCCGTAGTCGTGCCCCCTCCCCACCTGTGCCCATGGTATTTTCAATGCGTAATTACGTACGCGTGGCACGGATTTTGCCGTTTGTCTAGGACTGGGGTGGGGGCCGCATTGCTATGCGAGCTCAGAACGTGCCAGGCAGTCTTGTTGCCGATTACTCCGGGCGCGCTTGAAGGTGTCCGGGTCTTTAATCGCCGAACTGGTGGATTGCCTTAAGAGGCTGCTTTGTGCTTTCGTTGCGAGGGCCGCAGTGTGCTCCTCCGTGCGGAGAGAGCGCTCTGTGTTTCCATTGACTATGATGACCCCCCGAGGTCCTGGCATCTTGAGCTTGAGATATGCATAGTGTGGTACCGCACTGAATCTCGCAAATGCGGTTCGCTCGAGTAGTGCATGATAGCCACTGCGGAACGGGACTATATCGAAGATTAACTCCTCGCTTCGGAAGTTATCCGGGGATCCGAAGACCACTTCCAGTGTGACTGAGCCTGTGCAATGGGCCTCTACACCTGGTATGACGCCTTTGAAGGTCGTTCTTGTGGGTTTGATCCTTGAGGGGTCTATACCCATTTTGCGCACTGTGTCCTGATAAAGCAGGTTCAGGCTGCTGCCACCGTCCATAAGGACTCGAGTGAGGTGAAATCCGTCGATGATTGGGTCTAGGACCAGTGCGGCGAATCTGCGTGACGGATACTAGTGGGGTGGTCCCTATGATCGAAGGTGATCGGACAGGAGGACCATGGGTTGAACTTTGGGGCGACTGGCTCCAACGCATATACATCCCTTAGCGCACGCTTCCGCTCCCTCTTGGGGATGTGGGTTGCGTATATCATGTTCACCGTCTGCACTTGTGGAGGGAACCTCTTCTGTCCTCCGGTGTTCGGCGGCCGGGGCTCCTCCTCGTCATCGCTATGTAACCCCTTATCTTTGTTTTCGGCATTTAACTTGCCGGCCTGCTTGAACACCCAACAATCCTTGTTGGTGTGGTTGGCTGGCTTGTCGGGGGTGCCGTGTATTTGACACGAGCGATCGAGTATACGGTCCAAACTGGACGGACCCGGAGTGCTTCTTTTGAATGGCTTTTTCTGCTGACCGGGTTTAGAGCCTTTGAATCCGGCGTTTACTGCCGTATCCTCAGTATTGTCGCTGTTGATGCGGCGCTTGTGTTTGTTGTGACGTGACCTGCCATTGCCATCCTTGGTATCCGAAGTACCATGGTTCTTTGATATATTATTGCTGCGAGCCAGCCAGCTGTCTTCTCCCGCGCAAAAGCGGGTCATGAGTGTCGTGAGGGCTGCCATAGATTTCGGCTTTTCCTGGCCAAGGTGCCGGGCGAGCCACTCATCGCGGATATTATGCTTAAAAGCTGCTAGGGCCTCTGCATCCGGACAGTCGATGATTTGATTTTTCTTTGTCAGAACCGTGTCCAGAATTGCCTGGCCTATTCCTCTAGCTGCTGAATTATGTGGCTCAAGTCATGGGCATCTGGTGGTCGCACATAAGTGCCCTCGAAGTTGTCGAGGAATGCGGCTTCCAGATCTTCCCAACAGCCAATGGATTCTACTGGCAGGCTATTAAGCCAATGCCGAGCTGGTCCTTTGAGTTTAAGTGGGAGGTATTTGATGGCATGTAGATCGTCACCGCGGGCCATGTGGATGTGCAGGAGGAAGTCCTCGATCCATACCGCAGGATCTGTTGTGCCGTTGTATGATTCGATATTTATGGTTTGAAACCCTCTGGGATTTGGTGATCCATTACTTCGTCTGTGAAGCATAGGGGGTGTGCGGCGCCTCTGTACTGGGCTATGTCGCGACGCAGCTCAAATGAGTCTTGTCCGCTGTGTTCAGCCTGGCCAGATTTACTTTTACTGTATCCGGCGTGACGGTTATCATCTCGCATGGTGGCGCGCCCTCGTGATCCGTAGATCGATCTTGCGTGTTTTGCTTTGTCCTCCAATACGTCTCGTAGGTCTAGCGTATTTCCCCATGCTTTGACATTTTTATTTGAATGGCGTCGGGGTGCGGGCTGAGCTTTTGGCTGAAATGCCTCTCTGTCGCGGCCACGAAGTGGCCGATCAGCCGCGTCATACGCTGGAGATGTAGGTTTTGGTGCTTCCTCCTCCAGTCGGGGTAGCAACCTGCACTTTGGGTAACTCTTGGAGGGGCGTTCGAGTTTATATTCCTCGGCCGCAAGGACTTTAGTCCATCTGTCAGCTAGCGAATCTTGATCAGCTTGAAGCTGATGTTTCTTTTTCTTAAGGCTATTTGCCGTGGCTATAAGCCCGCGCTTGAAGCGCTCTTGTTCGACGGGATCCTCAGGCATGACAAATTCATCATCGTCGAGGCTTGCCTCATCTTCGGAGGGAGGCATGTAATTATCATCCTTCGCCTCTCCATCTGCCGCTCTCTCGGGAGGGCTGGCTTCTCCGTCCTCCTACTCTAAATCTTGCTGGAGGGGATTGTTGTTATCTTTGGCACTGTCCGGAGTGCTATTATCTCCTCTGTCGGTATCACCGCTTTTGCCTTGGCGAGACTTAGAGCGGCGCCGCTGACGTCGGCACTTGGGTTGCTTCTTGGAGGGGTCATCCTCCGCTGTTCCGTCGCCATTGCCTTCTTTGGGTGTGTCCACCATATATATATCATATGATGAGGTGGCTGTCCAGTGCCCTGTGGGCAGTGGTTCTTGTTCGCCTCTTGCATCATCGTCCATGCCGTCAATGTCTTCGGAGTCGAAGTCGAGCATGTCGGTCAAATCGTCGACAGTGGCTACTAAGTGCATGGTGGGTGGGCTGTGAATTTCTTCGTCATCCGCATCCCAATCCTGTCGGACATAGTTCGGCCAGGATTCTCCTGACAAGGAGAGACACCTTAATGAGTTCAGTATGTCGCCAAAGGGCGAGTGCTGAAAGATATCCGCGGAGGTAAACTCCATGATCGGCGCCCAGTCGGATTCGATAGGCACGGGCGCAGGCGGTTCGGAGTCCGTGGCCGGGGAAGAATCCGGTAGTTTGGCATCACGGCTCTCGTGAGGGGTAAGGTTGATATTCGGCTCGATCGTCGCTGAGAATACGGCCTCCGTGGCGGGGTCTATCCACCCGTACATGGATGGCGCAATTGGCTCCGAATTGAGGGTCAGAGCGGTCGCCGGTGCGGTCTCCTGAACACTGTCCTATGGTAGAGCTAAATCATGCTCATCGTGACCGTGCAGCGCACTCGGCAGGGGCTCGAATCCGTCGAAGATCAAGTCTCCGTGGATGTCGGCCGTGTAGTTTAAGCTTCCAAACCTGACCTGGTGGCCAGGGGCGTAACTCTCGATCTGCTCCAGATGGCCAAGCGAGTTGGCCCGCAGTGCGAAGCCGCCGAATACAAAGATCTGTCCGGGGAGAAAAGTATCACCCTGGACTGCATCGCTATCGATGATCGAAGGAGCCATCAAGCCTAATGATGACGACACAGAGGAACTCTCAATGAAAGCACCAATGTCGCTGCCAAAACCGGCGGATCTCGGGTAGGGGGTCCCGAACTGTGCGTCTAAGGCGGATGGTAACAGGAGGCAGGGGACACGATGTTTTACCCAGGTTTGGGCCCTCTTGATGGAGGTAAAACCCTACGTCCTGCTTGTTTATTCTTGATAATATGAGTAGTACAAGTGTAGATCTACCACGAGATCGGAGAGGCTAAACCCTAGAAGCTAGCCTATGGTATGATTGTATGTTGTCCTACGGACTAAAACCCTCCGGTTTATATAGACACCGGAGGGGGCTAGTGAGGGAGTCCTGGATTAGGGGGTGTCCGGATGGCCAGACTATACCTTCAGCCGGACTCCTGGACTATGAAGATACAAGATTGAAGACTTCGTCCCGTGTCCGGAAGGGACTTTCCTTGGCGTGGAAGGCAAGCTTGGCGATACGGATATGTGGATCTCCTACCATTGTAACCGACTTTGTGTAACCCTAACCCTCTCCGGTGTCTATATAAACCGAAGGGTTTTAGTCCGTAGGACAACATATAGAACAATCATACCATAGGCTAGCTTCTAGGGTTTAGCCTCTCCGATCTCGTGGTAGATCTACTCTTGTACTACCCATATCATCAATATTAATCAAGCAGGACGTAGGGTTTTACCTCCATCAAGAGGGCCCGAACCTGGGTAAAAACTTCGTGTCCCTCGCCTCCTGTTACCATCCGGCCTAGACGCACAGTTCGAGACCCCCTACCTGAGATCCGCCGGTTTTGATACCGACATTGGTACTTTCACTGAGAGTTCCTCTGTGCCGTCGCCGTTAGGCTTGATGGCTCCTACGATCATCAATAGCGATGCAGTCCAGGGTGAGACCTTCCTTCCCGGACAGATCTTCGTCTTCGGCGGCTTCGCACTGCGGGCCAATTCACTTGGCCATCTGGAGCAGATCGAAAGCTATGCCCCTGGCCGTCAGGTCAGATTTGGAAGTTTAAAATACATGGCTGACGTCCGCGGGGACTTGATCTTCGATGGATTCGAGCCACTGCCGAGCGCGCCGCACTGTCACGATGAGCATGATCTAGCTCTGCCGCTGAACAATGCCCTGGAGGCCGCACCCGCATCAGCTTCGACCCTTGATTCAGAGCCAACTGCGCCGATCGAGGATGGGTGGTTGAATGCCGCCTCGGGGGCTACGATCCCAACGGCGATCGAGCCGAACACCAGCCCCGCACTCCGCGAGACTCATGACTCCAAGGAGCCGGACTCCTTTCCGGACTCTGAACCCGCCGCGCCCCTACCGATCGAATCCGATTAGGCGCCGATCATAGAGTTTACTGCCGCGGACATCTTTCAGCACTCGCCTTTCGGCGATATTCTGAAGACACTGAAGTCTCTCTCTTTATCAGGAGAGCCCTGGCCGGACTACGGTCAGCAAGGTTGGGATACGGACGATGAAGAAATTCAAAGCCCACCCACCACCCACTTTGTAGCCGTTGTCGATGATTTAACCGACATGCTCGACTTCGACTCCAAAGACATCGACGGTATGGACGCCGATGTAGGAGACGATGAAGAACCAGCGCCTAATGGGCCCGGGAAAGCCACCTCGTCATATGACGTATATATGGTGGATGCACCAAAAGATGACGACGAGGAGCGGAAGGACGCACCGAAGGCTTGTTCCCTTGAGAAGCAGTCAAAGCGGTGACGCAAGCGCCGCCCCAAATCCCGCCTAGACAGAAATAACGATCACACAGACCCAGCGCTGGAGCAGGGCGAACCACTGCCGGACAACGGCAATCCGGATAATCAAACCGAACAAATAAATTCTATCAAGGATAATGGTCCGGACGATATAACGCCGGACAGGCACCCGGAGCAACAGAATGCCCGTAAAAGGCTTGTTGCCACCGCGAGGAGTCTTAAAAAGCAGAAGCAAAGGCTCAAGGCTGCGCAAGACACACTCCAAATCAGATGGAGTAAAACACTCAACACAGCAGCGAGGTACGGTGGCAATCGCCCCTCCAAGAGCTACCCAAAGCGGAAGCTGCTACCTGAATTCGATGAGGAGGCCTCAGACCCCCCACAACCAAATATCAAAGCAGCCACCTGGCCGGATAGACGACCCCTCTACCAACACAGAGCGGCATACAACGCCACTCACAATACAACACGCGACCCATGCGAGAGTTCGCACCCAAAGGACGGCGCAACAAGATCCATCTATGGACCACGCAAGCGCGCCCCAGCATACAATGCAACACAACAAAGATCCGAACAACGTGGTACACCCAGCTACAGGGGTGCCGCACACCCCCTATGTTTCACCGATGAGGTGTTGGACCATGAATTTCCAGAGGGATTCAAACCCGTAAACATAGAGACATACGACGGAACAACAGACCCTGGGGTCTGGATTGAGGACTACATCCTTCATATCCATATGGCTCGAGGAGATGATCTCCACGCCATCAAGTACTTACCCCTCAAGCTCAAAGGGCCAGCTCGTCACTGGCTTAAAGGCCTCCCCGAAAGCTCCATTGGAAGTTGGGAAGAGCTCGAAGACGCCTTTCGGGCAAATTTTCAAGGGACTTATGTCCGACCTCCGGATGCGGATGATTTGAGTCATATAACACAACAGCCCGGAGAGTCAGCCCGAAAGCTGTGGAACAGGTTTCTTACTAAAAAGAACCAGATTGTCGACTATCCGGACGCCGAAGCCTTGGCAGCTTTCAAGCATAGCGTCCGTGACGAATGGCTCGCCAGACATCTCGGCCAAAATAAGCCGAGAACGATGGCCGCATTAACAAACCTCATGACCCGCTTTTGCGCGGGTGAGGACAGTTGGCTAGCCAGATGCAGCACCAACGCCCCCAGTACATCTGAAGTTAGAGATGGAAACGGGAAATCACGGCGCAACAGAAACAACAAACGCTGAAATAAAGAAGACAGCACGAAGGGCACGGCAGTAAATGCCGGATTCAAAAGCTCTCGGCCAGGGCAGCAAAAGCCGCCCTCTAAAGGCACCATGGATGAACTGTCCAGCCTCAACAAAATTCTGGACCAAGTATGTCAGATCCATAGTACCCCTGGTAAACCTGCTAATCATACCCACAGAGAATGTTGGGTCTTCAAGCAATTCGGCAAGCTCAACGCCGTACACAAGGGGGAGGATACACCAAGTGAAGACGAGGACGAGCCTCCCAAGCAAGACACTGGGGAACAAAAGAAATTTCCACCAGAAGTCAAAACAGTAAACGTGTTACACGTGATCAAGGGAAAAAATAATGCGGCACTCCCAGGAAAATATACCCAAGTGCCTGTCACCGCGAAGTCCTGCCACTGGTCGTCTCAACTGATCACTTTCGACCATCACGATTACTCAGCAAGTATCCGACGCGCAAGATGGGCTGCCCTGGTATTAGACCCAGTAATTGGCGGATATCACTTCACACGAGTCTTGATGGACGGTGGCAGCGATCTAAACCTAATATATATGGATACAATCCGCGGGATGGGGTTAGACCCAACAAAAATTCGCCATAGCAATACTACCTTTAAAGGAGTAATGCCAGGTCCAGGGGCTCGTTGTACGGGCTCCCTACTACTACAAGTTATATTCGGCTCCCCCGATAACTTCCGTCGCGAGCATTTAACCTTCCACATCGCTCCGTTCCAAAGTGGCTATCAAGCACTGCTCGGACGCGAAGCTTTTGCTCGCTTTAATGCAATACCACACTACGCCTCCCTCACACTCAAGATGCCCAGTCCACGTGGCATCATTTCAGTGAACGGAAATATCAAGCGATCTCTGCACGCCGAAGAGAGTGCGGCTGCCACTAAAGGCGCCCGGACCAGCGAAAGCATCCAATAGGTCGTCAAGACCTCAGACACAACTTCAAGTCCGGCGCCGCTATTTATACCGAATAAATGGTCACACCCCTATTTGTCAAATACAAGGGGCTCAACGCGCGCAGACAAGTGGCAATTTCTTCTCATCTTGAATTATACATGGTTTCTTTAAAAACTATCCTTTTTGCACGACAACTTTTTCACCTAAATTCCTCTCTTTTACAGACGATCATCGTGCTACACCCGTCCAGGATACGGCACAACGGAGACACAGGCGCAGACGTGCAGCAGGGACCCGATCCAAGGATTCTTTTTAGATTAAGACCCTGCGTAAACCTTTTTTACTGTCTCTTGTTGATACATATCCACCATTGAGAAGGATGCTGATGTCTTGGCATGTGGCCATGCCAGAACAATGCACGTACCTGGACACAAGGGGCTTCTTACAAAGGCCATTATTTAGGCCCGGTTTATACCACAAAGACCGAATACCTTAGGGAGTGTTCAGCGTCACGAGTTTGGCCCTATATGCATCAGCTCCGAATCATTGTCTTTGGTCAAATGTTGGGTTTGCCCGGCTCCTATGTTTTGGTGCCTTATGTTCCGCTTTACCGGCTAGGTAGCACCAGGAGAACTACTGCGATTGTGCCCTGGTTCATCCGGACGAGCACCTCAGTAGAGAAAGCCGAAAACTGACTGTCATGATATAGTGTGAGACTGGTCAACCACTCGATAACCTGTTGGAATGTTAGAATTCCTCTGCCTTAACGAAGGGCTGTTTCCCGGCCAGGCATGTACGCACCCCGGGATCGGGATAGTGCGGAGCCACCAGGGGCTATCTAGTAGCTCCACTGTCAAAATCCTATGGCTAAGTGAAAGTGCTAAAGCATTATATTCCGGTTGCCTCGCTCGCTCCTCTATCACCGCCTTAATAGGACCAAGATGTTGGGTTAAGTGTGAACATGTGTTTTTTGCGAGCACCTCCGCATTATATGCGTGGGGGTTGAAGCCGACGGCTGCAATCTTTCAGGTTATACACATGTATACATAAACGGCCGCCCAGGAGGCATCATATTACTTTTAGGCAAAAGTACAAAAATAGCCTTATAAAAATTTATAAAAGCATTTAGCTTACAATGAGATTACATATCACTCAAACATAATATCTTTTGAGCACTGGGTCTCTATCAAACGAGCACCCTCAAGAACTTCTTCGAAGTAGTGCTCAGCAGCCGTTCGACCTATGTCCGAATCCCGCGCCACAACAGTGGTAGCATCCATCTCCGCCCAGTATGCTTTAACACGGGCAAAGGCCATCCGTGAGCCCTCTATGCATGCTGACCTCTTCATCGCATTAATGCTCGGCACCACATCAAGGAGCTGCTGCACCAAGCTGAAATAGCTGTTTGGTTATGGCCTTTCTAGCCATAGCTAATCCACAACAGACCTCATGGCGAGTCCGGACAACCTATTCAGTTCGGCCCATTCGGCTAATTGGTCAGTCAATGAAAGTGGACGCTCGGGAGAATGGAGTTGTGTCCAAAACAGCTGGTCCACTTCACGGTCCGTCTGACCCTGGAAGTATTTGGCCGCATCGGCAGCGCTCGCCGCCAAATCCATATACACATCCTCCGAACTCCACAGCCGATCCAGAGAAGCATACCGTGGATCTCCGAACTTCCTCCACAACATAAAGGATTTCCCGGCTACAATATCCCCGGCTTCTCGCAGCTCCTCCTTCTTCGCCCTCATAGCAGAGCGGATGTCTTTTCTCGTCACAGCAGCCTTCTCAAGGTCCGATGCCTTCGCTAGGTTTTCCTTTTCAAGAACCCGGCAATGGTCGGCGGCGGATTTTAATTCTATGGCCATCTTGGCCACCTTATCTCGGCTCTCGCCATGCGCGACCTTCTCGGCTTTCAACTCTTCGGCCGCCTTCAAGGCAGCCGCATTACCTAACCTCGCTTGTTCCTTGGCTCGGGCAAGTTCTGCCCGCAAGGCTTCAACAGTGGCAGCTCCATCTGCAGTCACAACATATTAAAGATATTGGCATCATGCTGCTCTTACTATGTGGCGTTTACTAGATAATGACACTTACCCTGTGCCTCGTCAAGCCTTTTGTTAACAAGCTCGATGTCGGCGTCCGCCGCATCCAACTGCCGTTTTAAATGGGCAAACTCGCTAGGCCGGCTAGCCACCGGAGCTTCCATCACCTGCACATAGAGGCAGTATGGTTATTACCTGGGAATATGATCCTCTGTTCGTCGTTGTTTTCGACGACAACCAGAGTCTCAGGGGCTACTATCTACACAGGGCACACCTAGCATGTGCAGGACTATCATACATTATTTTACGTACCTCAAAGCCTGTCAGTAGACTCATAAAAGCTTCATGCAATCCGCTTTCGACGGACGAGATTCTCTCCATCACCGTATTCATCAGCACACGGTGTTCATCTGAGATGGCCGCTCGCCCCACCAACTCCCTCAGAACATCCGATCACACACCAGACGGTGCCAGACTTTTTTTGCGCTCTCTTCGGGAGTCGGACACTGGGAGCTTCGGGGGTCAATGGGATTATCTTCTGGCCTCACCGGACTCGGAGAGGCCCTCCGCGACGGCACTTCAGGGTCGCCCGCTTCCGGAGTGGAGGAGTCCGAAAGAGGCGTTTCGCTCTCCATCATCTCTGGAAGAAGATCCCCCGAAGACGAGCTCATTTGAGAGGGGCTAAAGCCCAAACTGCAAAGATATATGCGGTGGTTATTTTCTCAGAAGAAAAGGCTGGCATACCTGTACTATTAAAGTATTTCGGGTCACTTACGACTCGCTGGAGAATTGATCCCCCCGCGAACTTTGTGCGGCGAAAGCACCCCCCAAGGTAGTACCCTCTGTGGGAGACTTCTTCTCCCGTTTGGAAGCTTCGGCTTCCGAATCCCCGGGCGCAGTCCTTTTCCTCCTCCGGTCGTCTTCCTTCATGGAGACGCTCGCTCCCTCGGTTAGAATGGGCAGCGTTGGGGGCTCGCGTCCGCCCGTATTATCCTCCCCAGTATCTTCCTTCAAGGGCTCCGGGCAAGGTGTGACCTGGAGCATCTTTTCCAATACCGGATTGTCCAAACCCTCAGGGAGGGGGGCCGAACACCGAATCAACTTCGCCTTTGTTAGCCAGTCCTGGTTAAAAAGCAAACTCTCAGAAATAACTTCACAACAAATGAGAGGTAGTATGTTCGGCCGGAAAATTCCTTACCTATTCGGCGGCGCGGTTACTGCTCAGGCCCACGTCCTCAGTGATTTCTGGACACTCTACCTGAGGTCCAAAGAATGACTTGTACATCTCCTCGTGCGTCAGGCCGAGGAAATTTCGAATAACACGTGGTCCCTCGGGATTGAACTCCCACAAGCAAAGGGGCCGGCGTTTGCAAGGCTGGACCTGACGAACCAGCATAACTTGTATTACCACAACCAAACTAAAATCTCCATTGAATAGATCTCGAATGCGGCTTTGCAGTATAGGCACATCCTTGGTTGGACCCCAGCTCAGACCTCTGCTGATCCATGACATCAGTTGTGGCGGAGGGCCCGAGCGGAAAACAGGGGCGGCCACCCACTTGGCACTTCTAGGAGCCGTGATGTAGAACCACTCCTGTTGCCACAATTTAGACACCTCTGGAATGGAACCTTTGGGCCATGGAGCTCCTGTCATCTTGCATATTGAGGCACCTCCACACGCTGCATGTTGCCCCTCGATCATCTTTGGCCTTACTTCAAAGGTCTTGAGCCACAAGCCAAAGTGGGGGGTAACGCGGAGGAAGGCCTCGCACACGACGATAAATGTCGTGATATGAAGAAAGGAGTCCGGAGCTAGATCGTGGAAATCTAGCCCGTAGTAAAACATCAAACCCCTGACGAAAGGATCTAGAGCAAGGCCTAGACCTCGGAGGAAGTGGGAGACGAACACGACGTTCTCGTTGGGTTCGGGGGAGGGGACGGCCTGCCCTCGGGCAGGCAGCCGATGCAAAACCTCGGCGGTCAGATACCTGGCCTCCCTCAACTTTTTGATGTCTTCTTCCGTGACGGAGGAAGGCACCCATCGGCCTCGAAGGCTAGATCCGGACATGATTGAAGGTTCGGAGCACCTGACCTGAACTTTGAGTGTTTGAGCTTGAGGTGGGGGAAGGATTCGATTGAGCATGGGAGGGAAAAAATAAAAGCCTTGTCCCTTTATAAAGAGGGTGAATATCAAGTGTCCTCTCCGTGGCCGTTTGGACTTGCCTATAGTCTAGGAGTCCTCGAAGCGGTTGGGTTACCCACGCCCGTATTGATGAGAATCTCGGAATAAGGGGACACGATCTCTGCTTCGACGAGACATACCAAGGAAACCGCCTCGCATGACACGCTGATGTGGAACAATAAAACGATTCGAATAAAGGCTTGGCCGTGGTGTGATGTCACACTACGGAATACGTCAGTAGATTAGATTTGTGTAAATATTATTCTCTCTATGGAAATATGTGGAAACTTATTTTGCAGAGCCGGACACTATCTTTGTGTTCAAAATCTTCTATGAAGTACTTGGAGGAGGAACCCGCCTTGCAATGTCGAAGACAATCTGCGCGCCGGACTCGTCGTCATTGAAGCCTGGTTCAGGGGCTACTGAGGGAGTCCTGGATTAGGGGGTGTCCGGATGGCCGGACTATACCTTCAGCCGGACTCCTGGACTATGAAGATACAAGATTGAAGACTTCGTCCCGTGTCCGGAAGGGACTTTCCTTGGTTTGGAAGGCAAGCTTGGCGATACGGATATGTGGATCTCCTACCATTGTAACCGACTTTGTGTAACCCTAACCCTCTCCGGTGTCTATATAAACCGAAGGGTTTTAGTCCGTAGGACAACATACAGAAAAATCATACCATAGGCTAGCTTCTAGGGTTTAGCCTCTCCGATCTCGTGGTAGATCTACTCTTGTACTACCCATATCATCAATATTAATCAAGCAGGACGTAAGGTTTTACCTCCATCAAGAGGGCCCGAACCTAGGTAAAAACTTCATGTCCCTCGCCTCCTATTACCATCCGGCCTAGACGCACAGTTCGGGACCCCCTACCCGAGATCCGCCGGTTTTGACACCGACAGCTAGGGTTACACAAGGTCGGTTACAAAGGAGGAGATATACATATCCGTATTTCCTAGCTTGCCTTCCACGCCAAGTAGAGTCCCATCCAGACACGGGACGAAGTCTTCAATCTTGTATATTCATAGTCCAACAGTCCGGCCAAAGGATATAGTCCGGCTGTCCGGAGACCCCCTAATCCCGGACTCCCTCACTACCCGTGCCCCCCTTCTAATGAGAGTAACTCTTCAACTCATACATTGTTTAATTTCCCTTCGTGCTTACCGAAGGATGGATGCTATGATAATTGCTATGATCTCGTTGATTCTTTTGAAATATCCGTTTTTGATGATGCTTGCTATGCTTGTGGCCAAGATGCCAATATGAATTATGCTTATGGAGATGAACTTGCTATAGTTCCTTATGTTAAACATGAAATTGTTGCTATTGCACCCACGCATGATAGTCCTATTATCTTTTTGAATTCTCCCGACTACACTATATCAGAGAAGTTTGCACTTATTAAGGATTATATTGATGGGTTGCCTTTTACCGTTGCACATGATGATTTTGATGAATACAATATGCATGTGCTTGCTGCTCCTACTTGCAATTATTATGAGAGAGGAACTATATCTCCACCTCTCTATGTTTCCAATATGATAAAATTGCAAGAAACTGTTTATATTATGCATTGGCCTTTACTTTGTGTGCATGAATTGTTCTTTTATGACATGCCGATGCATAGGAAGAGAGTTAGACTTCGTCATTACATGATATATGTTACCTTGTGCTCACCACTAAATTACAAATCATTTTTAATTAAAATTGTCTTTGATATACCTTGGGATCCGGGTGGATCCATTACTTGAGCACTATATGCCTAGCTTAATGGCTTTAAAGAAAGCGCTGCCAGGGAGACAACCCGGAAGTTTTAGAGAGTCATTTATTTCTGTTGAGTGCTTTTATATAGTTTAAAACACAAAAATAAAGAGGGGGATGGCTCCTCCCACCTCTCCTCCCACCGGCGTCCTAGGTTCTCCGGCGATCTCCCTCTCCAACCAGTAAATCTTGGTCCTTCTCCATGCATCATCTCCGGCGTCCTCTGATCTTTCTCCCTATACCCATCTCCCATGGGTCATCATGGAGGATCAACTATGGCTCTGGATTTTCTAAAGGAATGGCTTTTGCGGAGGACGTTTTTAGATATTGTGGGAAATGCATTCATCCCATGGATGACACGGGCCATTTTATTATGGTCGTGTCTTTTAGCAGGCACAATTTTCGTCTTGATGATGATTCAGTGGCGGCGGCTTTGGAATCTGCAATTGGAGGATCTGCACTTGATTTGTCTGTTCAACTCATTAAAGACAAGGTATTCTCATTTATTGTCTCATGCAAACGTGTTGGCCTTCTTGTTCTTCAATTGAGATCTTTTGCGTGTCCGCAATTCAAATGTTTCTTCCATCTTTGGGGCAATGGTGGCCCTAATTGGAAACGTGAGTTTCTAATTTGGAAGAAGGAATGTGATGCTGAGTGGATCTTAATCAGTCCCTCTAAGAGGCATGCTTCTCTTGGTTTGATCGCGATGCACAAACCACCATCTAAGTACGCTTTGCGTTCGGGTTCTGGATCTACAAAGAAAATTTCGTTTGCAATGTTTCAACAATACAATGTTTGCAAGGGGTATAGTTATCCCGCCTCACCTGGTATGATTGATGATGTTGCTCATGCTGGGTATACTGTTCTTCCTCGTGAACGAGTAATTTTGCCTCCGCCGCTGGCGACTGATCTCCGATGGACGGTGGCCGAGCCACCCATCACTTTCGAAACAGTTAACATTCGTGAGATTTCTTCGGTAGGGTTTTCTGTGGCAGTGCAAACCACTCTTGATGTCAATCTGCATGTGCATGGGGATGAGCTGGTTGGACCAGCTCTGATTCTGGCCCAAGATGCTTCCCCGGCCCAATCAACAGACCTGGTGATTCCCATGGCCCAGGTTGTTTCCCCGGCCCTATCAAACATGGATTTGTTTGATATATCTCCATCTGGTTTTGGAAACGAGGCGAATATTGATTTGCAACCAACAGATTTATTTGGAGATTCTGCTAATTTAAATGAATTTATTGACAACATGGTTTTTAATGTGTGGAAATGTCAGAATTGCTTATCCATGGTTCATTTAACCAAAGCGTGCACCAGCAGGGTCCGTTGCCGTAGATGCTTTTGGTTGGGGCACAGGGCAAAGGGTTGTTCGGATTATACTCCTTCACCAGCTTACAAATGGGTCCCACGGATCAAATCTGGCGATTCTAGCCGGTCAGCAGGTTTTTCTACGCTGGACGCCTCGATTTCCTCCATAGCTAGTCCCGCTAGGTCTCTGCCCAGTCCTGTCGAGCCTGCCACCCCATCTATTCCACCTCTGCCTGCAGAGCCACCACCCATAACGCCTCAACCTCCTTCCTCGCCGTCTGCATCGCCTCCTCCGCCTCGCCCATCGCCCACTGCATCGCCTCCCTACTGCGCCACTTCTGATCGGCGCTTCTCTTCTTCGGCACCGGCAATGGCGACCTTTGCGTTGGACCCCATGGAGTTTGTCCCGCAAGGCTTCGACATCATCGACGGTGGTGAGCTGCGCCTGCCCCGTACCTTCTTCGCGCCTGCGGTGGCTCCAGATCGGCAGCATGAGGACTATGCCATTGCCATCGTCGAGCCAGCTCCTCTACCTGAAGAAGCCGCCATCTTTCGAAACATGGTCAGTAACTTTATTGTCAATGATCTAGGAAGAGCGGTTCTGGATGCCCAACCTTGGATACAAGGAGTTGGGCTTTTTCGTTTCCGTAGTGCTCTGGCTCGTCAAGCTCTTGTGGATCATCCACCTTTCAATCTGGACAATGATAGATTTGTTAGGTTCATCCCGCATGATGAGGGAGTAAATTACAGAGCAACGCAGGGTTTTCGCCGTGGATGGGTTATGTTGCTCGGTGTTCCACTGGATTATAGGCGCACACAGTACCTTGCGGACGTTATTAGCACCTTTGGTAGATTTCATCATTGGCATCAAGATGACCCCATGCTTGTCCGCTCGCTGGCTTATGTGTCTTTTCCGGCGCCGACTTTGGTTCCTTGCTCTGTGACTTACAGAGAATATGCAGACTTTGGTGGTGCTAGGATCTCTTGGTCTGCACCTGTGTACATCCTGTCAGCGGATTTTGCAGACGTTCTACCAGCAGATGAAGACCCCATGCCCTTCAATGGCAATCCGCACCCCCTCCCTGGCAATTTACACTTTGAGAACCACAATTGGGTTATGCCAGAATTTCCTGAGCTGGGTTGGAATGATGTGCCACAGCCAGTCAATGAGCAGCAAAACAATGATGTGGTTCATGAAGATGTGCAGCATGAGGAAATTCAGGAAATCCAGTCCCAGGAGTCCATTGTTCTGCAACCTTCAGATGATTCAGTTAACAATGTTGACAATGCTGCTGAGGTGGCTCTCTTCTAGCCCCCAATGGGACCACAACAACCTCCTCTTATGATTGGGCAAGTTCTCACCATCTATGGACCAGCTTTACCACATGTGATGCAGTGGCAGCGTTCTTTCGAGAAGATGTTGCCGTTTATATGGTCTTCAAACATTCCTCAGTTTGTTTTCAAGTCTGACATAGGTGCTATACTCAACAAGCATTCCTGTGAAGCTCTCTGCAGTGGCCCAGTTTCCACTCTTAAGCTCCTGCCTGCACCTGACTCCTCGATCAGCATTGCTCCGGATGTGCCAAATGCTACTGTTAAAAGGCCAGTTGCTCGAGCTCTATGCTTTGATGATCTGGATGACCCAGTTTCTAAAACCTTTGAATTCTCTGTTGTGCTTGAGGTATCTCTAAAGCGAGCAAGGAAGTCTCAAGCCTCAAGAATTATTGTTGATACTGAGGTTCGGCGCAGTGCACGTCTGAGCACCCTCCGTGATGGCTACCGCAAAGTAACTAGTGGTATTTCTCCCAAGAAGTCTCATACTTTGAAGAAGTGCAAGACCAACAACTCCCAGTCTCAGAACAGTCCTTCTGTGCCACCACCAACTGCTATTGCAGATCTTCAACACATTGGCGCCCGTCTTCGCATTTCACCTGAGAAGATCTCTACAGATAAGCTTGTTGCTGATCCGGCCAAGTCCAGCAGCAGCCGGGGTTCTGATAATTAGTTACTTCCTGCAGGGTTCTGGTCTATGGCGTACCGTAATCGCCATTTATCTTTCTTTTCTTGTTGAGAACTATGTGATGCTTGTCTGTTGTGTGGGTCGGTGTAGGTCATTGCGTGGCCTATTTACTATGCTTTTACTTTTGGTTTGTAATGAATCAGACAAGATTTAAGGAGTGGAAGGTGCTATGTTGGAATGTTCGTGGCCTCAATGCTGAAGCGCGTCAGCTTGCAGTTAGGCAGAAGATCAATGAAAGTGGTTGTTCTGTTGTCTGTCTTCAGGAAACTAAATGCATGCAAATGGATCAGCGATTCATTAGGAAGTTTTTCCCGAGGCGTTTTGATAATTTTGTTTACGTACCTTCGGCTGGTGCGTCTGCTGGGATGGTGGTCATTTGGAATTCGTCGTTTTTCATAGGTTCTTTAATCGAGTCCAAATCCTATGGGATAATTGTGGAGTTTAAATCCAAACATACCTCAGAAACTTGGTCTCTAGTCTCTGTTTATGGCCCGTGTCAAGGCCCTGCCCGTGATGAATTTGTTCAATGGTTATATAATCTTGATATTTGGTTTGGTCAGAACTGGCTGCTTTTGGGTGATTTCAACTTCATGAGAACGTTGGAGAACCGCAATCTTCCGGGAGGTGATGTTAACGATATCTTCTTGTTTAATGAGATAATTGGTCATTTGGGACTTGTTGAGTTGCCCATCAAGGGGCGTCAATACACTTGGTCGAATATGCAAACCTCACCGCTTCTAGAACAGATAGATTGGTTTTTCACTTCGGTTACTTGGACATCAGACCACCCCAACACAATGGTTTTTCCACTTGCACGCACTGCCTCCGACCATGTGCCGTGCGTGGTCTCGATTGCCACTTGTATCCCCAAGGCAAAGGTTTTCCACTTTGAGAATTATTGGGTGGATTTGCCCGGGTTTGCTAACTGTGTTGCTGAAGTTTGGAATAGGCCAGTGGTAAAATCGTCGATTGCATTAACAATTTCGGCTAAGTTTAAGTACCTCCGATATGCTCTCAAGAAATGGCATTTAAAACTGTCCACGGTTAAAGCTTTAATTGCTGATTGTAATAAAGTGATTATTTTCATGGATAATCTAGAGGAAATCAGGCCTTTGAGTTGGCCGGAGTTCAATTTTTGTACAATTGTTAAATTGCATCTTGAGGATATCTTACATTGGCAATTTATCTATTGGAAGTAGCGTTGCACGATCAGAAACATCAAAGTTGGAGAAGAGAATTAAAAAAAATTCATGCCATGGCTACAGAAAGATTCCATAGGAATACTATCTCCTCGATCAAGTCTGTGGAGGGGGATGTGGTCACGGGCCATCAACAGTTGGCGGGAATGTTCTGGGCTGATTTTAATCAGCGAATGGGCCAATCAAAAGGCATTCAGATGGGTTTTGATCTAGACACATTAATTACCCGAATTGATGGTCTAGAGGAGTTGTCTTTACCGTTCACTGATTCTGAGGTGGATACGGTAATTAAGAATATGCCTACTGATCATGCTCCAGGACCAGACGGGTTTACTAGGCTTTTCTTAAAGAAATGTTGGCCTATTTTGAAGGAGGACTTTATGAAACTTGTGCAAGAATTCTATGAGGGAAAATGTAATTTGGAGTGTCTCAACACATCTCTTATCACCCTCATTCCGAAGAAGCTAAGCCCTGAATATGTTGGCGATTTTAGGCCCATATCTTTGACTAATACTTGTTTAAAGTTCTTAACCAAGCTCTTGGCAAATCGTCTTCAGGGTGTGATACTGAAATGTATCCACCGCAACCAATATGGTTTTCTACGGTGTCGATCCATACAGGACTGTCTGGCGTGGTGTTTTGAATACATTCACCAATGCAAAGCTTCCAAGAGGCCTATCATTCTTCTTAAACTTGACTTCACAAAGGCGTTTGACACCATTGAGCATGAGCTGATTCTTAGGATTTTAAAATATAAGGGATTTGATGATCGTTGGACAAGTTGGATTGACAGCATTCTGTCCACAGGCTCCTCTTCGGTTCTTTTGAATGGAGTGCCTGGTAACCACTTTGTCTGTCGTTTAGGTGTTCGCCAAGGTGATCCGCTATCTCCCTTACTCTTTGTGATCGTGGTGGACTTACTTCAATCGGTTGTAAATGAGATGTGCTCCAGGAATATTCTCACCTTGCCAATCCCAACTACATCGATGGACTATCCGATTGTACAGTATGCTGACGATACACTCATCGTTCTTCTTGCTATTGATAGCCAGCTCATTGCATTCAAAGAAATTCTTGAAGTCTTTGCCAAATCAACCGGACTAAGGGTGAATTTCAGTAAGTCCTCTTTGATACCCATCAATATGACTGATGATGAGGGCACGCGTGTTGCTGCCTTGCTTGGATGTGATGTTGGTTCCATGCCATTCACTTACCTGGGCCTACCAATGGGTACTTCCCGGCCAACAATTTATGATCTGTTGCCTTTGGTGGATCGTATTGAGAGACGATTATCTGCATCCTCTTGTCTCTTGAATCAAGGAAGCCAGCTCCAACTTTTACAGTCTGTCCTTAGTTCTATGCCAATATATTTCTTGTGCACCCTTTCACTACCGCAGGGTATCTTGAAGCAGATTGAGCGGATTATGCGGCAATGCTTGTGGAGAGGGAACACGGATACGCCCCGGCAATCTTTGGCGGCTTGGGACTTGGTATGTCGTCCTAAATCTTTTGGTGGTCTGGGAGTTATGGACTTGAGCATTCAAAACGATGCCTTGCTCATCAAACATCTTTTTAAGTTCTTCAATAAGATGGACATACCATGGGTATCTCTTATTTGGGACACTTATTACGCCTCTGCGCTCCCAAGTCACGCAAAGCTGCGGTTCTTTCTGGTGGAGAGATGTTTTCAAGCTGTATGATAAGTTTTCAAGTTGGCAGTTCCACTAGTTCGATAGGGGGATACGGTGATCTTCTGGCTTGACCGTTGGCAACTTGGCAACAATACGGTTACCATGCAACATCAGTTTCCAAGGCTCCACTCCTTTGTGATCGATGACACTCTAACAGTCAAGGATATTCTGGAGCTACCAGACCCAACTGACAATCTCCATCTGCCACTGTCTGCTGAGGCCTTTGAGGAGTTTAATCAACTTCAGGCATTACTTACTATGGTTAATCTTCAAGATGGGGAAAATGATGTCTGGAAATGGCCTTCCAAGTCTGGGGACTACCAGTCCAGGATTTATTACTTGTCATGCTTTTCGGACACAGTTGTGATCCCATATTCAGGTGGATTTGGAAATGTTCTTCTACTCTGAAGTTTAAGGTTTTTGGGTGGCTCCTTTTGATGGATCGCCTAAACACTAGAGACATGATGCAGCGGCAGCATTGGATTATCCAGGATGACACTTGTGTTCTATGTCACTTGGCATCACATGAGGACAGAACACATCTCTTCTTCGCTTGCAATTTTAGCCAGCGTATCTGGAACTACCTGGGTATTTCATGGAGTCCTCAACCAAACCAGACCACTTATGACATGGCTTCTGATGCTAGGAGGGATTTTGGACATCCCTTTTTCTCTGAGATAGTATTCACTGCCACTTGGAATATTTGGACACAAAGAAATGGGAAGATCTTCAGGAATGAATCACCTTCTTTCAGGGCATGGAGGAGGAATTTTTTGCATGACATTTCTCTTTTAGCACATAGAATCAAATGTAAATATAGGAATAGTCTAATCTCTTGGATAGCTTCCTTACCCTAATCATTTCTTCTGTAAGTATTACTCTCTCCTCCTCTCACTTAACTTTGTAACTTTGTACACTTTGGCTCTGTGGTTTAATAAAAGACTGTGAGGTTGTTGCCTTGCAGTACATAGTCAAAAAAACAAAAAAAAGGGAACCGAAAACTTTTTCAAAAAGGAAAGCGAAAGTGAGAAAGACAAGCATTGTTGAAGTGGGAGCTAGCCTTGAACTTTGTTCATGCTCAGGGAAACTTTGTGAATCTTGATTACAGAAACTTTTCAATAAAAATAATTATCCCCTTGTACAATTCCATTGTATTATAAAAATAATGTGCCGAGGTTTGCCTTTAGGATGTTTACATTTGCTTGATGGTTTGTACGGTGCAGGACAGAAACTTTGGCTGTAGTGCGCAATTTTACATTTTTAGCTGGAATGTCAAATGGTTCTGATTATTTTTGAACTGTCTTCCTATACAAATGTTTCATTTTTCCTAATTTTGGCAGAATTTTTCAAGTATCAGAGGTATGGTGAATGTTCAGATTATTACAGACTGTTCTGTTTTAGACAGATTCTGTTTTTGATGCATAGTTTGCTTGTTTTGATGAAACTATCAATTTATATTAGTGGATTAAGCCATGAAAAAGTTATATTACAGTAGATACAATGCAAAAACAAAATTTGAATTGGTTTGCAACAGTACTTAGAGTAGTGATTTGCTTTATTATACTAACGGATCTTACCAAGTTTTCTGTTGAAGTTTTGTGTGGATGAAGTGTTCGATGATCGAGAAAGTCTCGATGTGAGAAGAAGGAAGAGAGGCGAGAGCTCAAGCTTGGGGATGCCCGAGGCACCCCAAGTAAATATTCAAGGAGACTCAAGCTTCTAAGCTTGGGGATGCCCCGGAAGGCATCCCCTCTTTCTTCCACAAGTATCGGTATGTTTTCGGATTCGTTTCGTTCATGCGATATGTGCAATCTTGGAGCGTCTTTTGCATTTAGTTTTCATTTTTCTTTTATGCACCATGCTGGTATGAGGTAGTCCTTGGTTGATTTATAGAATGCTCTATGCACTTCACTTATATCTTTTGAGTATGGCTTTATAGAATGCTTCATGTGCTTCACTTATATCATTTGAAGTTTGGATTGCCTGTTTCTCTTTACGTAGACAACCGCCATTTGTAGAATGCTCTTTTGCTTCACTTATATTTGTTAGACCACGGGCATATCATTTGTAGAAAGAATTAAACTCTCTTGCTTCACTTATATCTATTTAGAGAGATGACAGGAACTGGTCATTCACATGGTTAGTCATAAAATCCTACATAAAACTTGTAGATCACTGAATATGATATGCTTGATTCCTTCCAATAGTTTTGCGATATAAAGATGGTGATATTAGAGTCATGCTAGTGGGTAGCTGTGGATTGTAGAAATACTTGTGTTGAGGTTTGTGATTCCCGTAGCATGCACGTATGGTGAACCGTTATGTAACGAAGTTGGAGCATGATTTATTTATTGATTGTCTTCCTTATGAGTGGCGGTCGGGGACGAGCGATGGTCTTTTCCTACCAATCTATCCCCCTAGGAGCATGTGCGTAGTACTTTGTTTCGATGACTAATAGATTTTTGCAATAAGTATGTGAGTTCTTTATGACTAATGTTGAGTCCATGTATTATACACACTCTCACCCTTCCATCATTGCTAGCCTCTCTAGTACCGCGCAACTTTCGTCGGTACCATAAACCCACCATATACCTTCCTCAAAACAGCCACCATACCTACCTATCATGGCATTTCCATAGCCATTCCGAGATATATTGCCATGCAACTTTCATCATCATCATATACATGACTTGAGCATTCATTGTCATATTGCTTTGCATGATCGTAAGATAGCTAGCATGATGTTTTCATGGCTTGTCCATTTTTTGGTGTCATTGCTACGCTAGATCATTTCACATCCCGGTACACCGCCGGAGGCATTCATATAGTCATATTCTTGTTCTAGATATCGAGTTGTAATATTGAGTTGTAAGTAAATAAAAGTGTGATGATCATCATTATTAGAAAATTGTCCCATGTGAGGTTATCAAAATAAAAGTGGCCAAAGAAGCCCCAAAAATAGAGAGAGAGGCCAAAGAAGCCTACAAAAAAAGAAAAAAAAGAAAAAAATGAGAGAAAAAGAGAGAAGGGGCAATGTTACTATCCTTTTTACCACACTTGTGCTTCAAAGTAGCACCATCTTCTTCATATAGAGAGTCTCTTGAGTTATCACTTTCATATACTAGTGGGAATTTTCATTATAGAACTTGGCTTGTATATTCCAATGATGGGCTTCCTCAAATGCCCTAGGTCTTCATGAGCAAGCAGGTTGGATGCACACCCACTTAGTTTCAGTTTGAGCTTTCATATACTTATAGCTCTAGTGCATCCGTTGCATGGCAATCCCTACTCACCCACATTGATATCTATTGATGGGCATCTCCATAGCCCGTTGATACGCATAGTTGATGTGAGACTATCTTCTCCTTTTTGTCTTCTCCACAACCACCATTCTATTCCACCTATAGTGCTATGTCCATGGCTCACGCTCATGTATTGCGTGAAAGTTGAAAAGGTTTGAGAATGTCAAAAGTATGAAACAATTTCTTGGCTTGTCATCGGGGTTGTGCATGATGTGAGTATTTTGTGTGGTGAAGATGGAGCATAGCCAGACTATATGATTTTGTAGGGATAACTTTCTTTGGCCTTGTTACTTTGAAAAGACATGATTGCTTTATTAGTAGGCTTGAAGTATTATTGTTTTTATGTCAAATGATAGACTATTGCTGTGAATCACTTGTGTCTTAATATTCATGCCATGATTAGATTACATGATCAAGATTATGCTAAGTAGCATTCCACATCAAAAATTATTATTTTTATCATTTACCTACTCGAGGACGAGCAGGAATTAAGCTTGGGGATGCTGATACGTCTCTGTCGTATCTATAATTTTTGATTGTTCCATGCCAATATTCTACAACTTCCATATACTTTTTGGCAACTTTTTATACTATTTTTGGGACTAACATATTGATCCAGTGCCCAGTGCCAGTTCCTGTTTGTTGCATGTTTTTTGTTTCACGGAATATCCATATCAAACGGAGTCCAAACGGAATAAAAACTGACGGAGATTTTTTTGGAATATATATGATTTTTGGGAAGAAAAATCCACGCGAGACGATGCTCGAGGGGCCCACGAGGTAGGGGGGCGCGCCCCAGGGAGGCAGGCGCGCCCCTGACCCTCGTGGCCACCCCGTAAGGCGGTTGATGCCCTTCTTTCTTTGCAAGAAAGCTAATTTCCGGATAGAGATCGTGTCAAAATTTCAGCCCAATTGGAGTTACGGATCTCCGGTAATATAAGAAACGGTGAAAGGGAAGAATCTGAGAACTTAGAAACAGAGAGAGACAGCGAGACAGATCCAATCTCGGAGGGGCTCTCGCCCCTCCCGTGCCATGGAGGCCATGGAACAGAGGGGAAACCCTTCTCCCATCTAGGGAGGAGGTCAAGTAAGGAGAAGAAGGAGGGGGGCTCTCTCCCACTCGCTTCCGGTGGCACCGGAGTGCCATCGGGGGCCATCACCATCACCGCGATCTACACCAACACCTTCGCCATCTTCACCAACATCTCCATAACCTTCCCCCTCTATCTACAGCGGTCCACTCTACCGCAACCCGTTGTACTCTCTACTTGAACATGGTGCTTTATGCTTCATATTATTATCCAATGATGTGTTGCCATCCTATGATGTCTGAGTAGATTTTCGTTGTCCTATCGGTGGTTGATGAATTGCTATGATTGATTTAATTTGCTTGTGGTTATGTTGCTGTCTTTTGGTGCCCATCATATGATTGCGTGCGTGGATCACATCCTAGGGTTAGTTGTATGTTGATAGGACTATGTATTGGAGGGCAAGAGTGACAGAAGCTTCAACCTAGCATAGAAATTGATGCATACGGGATTGAAGGGGGGCCAATATACCTTAATGCTATGGTTGGGTTTTACCTTAATGAACATTAGTAGTTGCGGATGCTTGCTAATAGTTCCAATCATAAGTGCATAGAATTCCAAGTCAGGGATGACATGCTAGCAGTGGCCTCTCCCACATAATACTTGCTATCGGTCTAGTAAAGTAGTCAATTGCTTAGGGACAATTTCGCAACTCCTACCACCACTTTTCCACACTCGTTATATTTACTTTATTGTGTCTTTACTTAAACAGCCCCTACTTTTTATTTACATAATCTTTATTATCTTGCAAACCTATCCAACAACACCTACAAAGTACTTCTAGTTTCATACTTGTTCTAGGTAAAGCGAACGTCAAGCGTGCGTAGAGTTGTATCGGTGGTCGATAGAACTTGAGGGAATATTTGTTCTACCTTTAGCTCCTCGTTGGGTTTGACACTCTTACCTATCAAAAACTGTTGTGATCCCCTATACTTGTGGGTTATCACCTGGTCGAGAGCCCCTGAATCCGGCCTTTACCGTCGTATTATCTGGGCTACCTTCTTTATTTCAACGCTTGTTTTTGTTGCGTCGTGGTTTTTGTTGGGGAACGTAGCAATAATTCAAAAATTTCTACGTATCACCAAGATCAATCTATGGAGTCATCTAGCAACGAGGGAGGAGTGGATCTACATACCCTTGTAGATCGCGCGCGGAAGCGTTCAAGAGAACGGGGTTGATGGAGTCATACTCGTCGTGATCCAAATCACCGATGATCCTAGCGCCGAACGGACGGCACCTCCGCGTTCAACACACGTACGGAGCAGCGACGTCTCCTCCTTCTTGATCCAGCAAGGGGGGAGGAGAGGTTGATGGAGATCCAGCAGCACGACGGCGTGGTGGTGGAAGTAGCGGGATTCCAACAGGGCTTCGCCAAGCGCTGCGGGAGGAGGGAGATGTGTCATGGGAGGGAGAGGGAGGCGCCAGGGCTTAGGTGTTGCTGCCCTTCCTTTCCCCCACTATATATAGGGCCAAGGGAGATGGGGGGCGCAGCCTTGGCCCTTCCTCCAAGGAAGGGTGCGGCCAGGGAGGAGTCCATCCTCCCCAAGGCACCTAGGAGGTGCCTTCCCCTTTTAGGACTCTTCCTTTCCCTTATCTCTTGGCGCATGGGCCTCTTGGGGCTGGTGCCCTTGGCCCATATAGGCCAAGGCGCACACCCCTACAGCCCATGTGGCCCCCCGGGGTAGGTGGACCCCCTTGGTGGACCCCCGGACCCCTTTCGGCACTCCCGGTACAATACCGATAATGCGCGAAACTTTTCCGGCGACCAAAACAAGACTTCCCATATATAAATCTTTACTTCCGGACCATTCCGAAACTCCTCGTGACGTCCGGGATCTCATCCGGGACTCCGAACAACTTTCGGGTTACCGCATACTAATATCTCTATAACCCTAGCGTCACCAAACCTTAAGTGTGTAGACCCTACGGGTTCGGGAGACATGCAGACATAACCGAGATGACTCTCCAGTAAATAACCATCAGTGGGATCTGGATACCCATGTTGGCTCCCACATGTTCCACGATGATCTCATCGGATGAACCACGATGTCAAGGACTTAATCAATCACGTATACAATTCCCTTTGTCTAGTGGTACGATACTTGCCCGAGATTCGATCGTCGGTATCCCGATACCTTGTTCAATCTCGTTACCGGCAAGTCTCTTTACTCGTTTCGTAACACATCATCCCGTGATCAACTCCTTGATCACATTGTGCACATTATGATGATGTCCTACCGATTGGGCCCAGAGATACCTCTCCGTTTACACGGAGTGACAAATCCCAGTCTCGATTCGTGCCAACCCAACAGACACTTTCAGAGATACCTGTAGTGTACCTTTATAGCTACCCAGTTACGTTGTGACATTTGGCACACCCAAAGCACTCCTACGGTACCTGGGAGTTGCACAATCTCATGGTCTAAGGAAATGATACTTGACATTAGAAAAGCTTTAGCATACGAACTACATGATCTTGTGCTAGGCTTAGGATTGGGTCTTTGTCCATCACATCATTCTCCTAATGATGTGATCCCGTTATCAATGACATCCAATGTCCATGGTCCGGAAACCGTAACCATCTATTGATCAACGAGCTAGTCAACTAGAGGCTTACTAGGGACATGGTGTTGTCTATGTATCCACACATGTATCTGAGTTTCCTATCAATACAATTCTAGCATGGATAATAAACGATTATCATGAACAAGGAAATATAATAATAACTAATTTATTATTGCCTCTAGGGCATATTTCCAACAGTTTTCCATTACCATCCCTGACTTCGGATGTGCTTGGGTCGCTGGTGCTGCTACGGGCAAACCAGCTGTCTTCGCCCGTGCAAAAGCGGGTCATGAGGCTTGTTAGGGCTGCCATTGTTCTCGGTTTTTCTTGGCCGAGGTGTCTGGCGAGCCATTCGTCTTGGACGTTGTGTTTAAAAGCTGCTAAAGGCTTCAGCGTCCGGACAGTCGACGATTTGGTTCTTCTTGGTGACGAACCTATTCCAAAGCTTTCGGGCAGACTCTCCGGGGTGTTGGATTGTATGACTTAAATCGTCTGCATCCGGAGGTCGGACATAAGTCCCTTGAAAATTAGCCCGGAAAGCGTCCTCGAGCTCCTCCCAACTTCCATTTGAGTTTTCGAGGAGGCTTTTCAGCCAGTGCCGAGCTAGCCCTTTAAGCTTGAGGGGCAAGTATTTAATGGCATGGAGATCGTCTCTGCGAGCCATATGAATATGGAGGATAAAGTCCTCAATCCAGACTCCAGGGTCTGTGGTCCCGTCGTATGCCTCTATGTTCACCGGTTTGAATCCTTCTGGGAATTCGTGATCCAGCACCTCATCAGTGAAACATAAGGGGTGTGCGGCACCCCTGTATTAGGATGTGCCATGGTCTTCGGATGGTTGTAGTATTCTATTTTGGTTTTGTACCGGAGCGCGCTTCCTAGATCCATAGATGGATCTGGTCGCACCGGATTTTTGGCACAAGTTCTCACGTAGATCGTGTGTTGACTTATGTGCAACTTTGTTAGCCGCTCTATCACGTTCACAAGGTGGTGGATCCGGCCGGTTGGCCGTATCATTCTTCGGCTGTGTGGGCTCTAAGGTCTCATCGTCGAATTCTGGTAATAGCTTGCGCTTTGGATAGCTACTTGTGTGGTAACTTCCACCATACTTTGTTACTTTGTTCCACTTGTTGTTGAGCGTATCTTGTGCGGCCTTAAGCCTTTGCTTCTGTTTCTTCAGGCTCCTCGTTGTGGCAATATGCCTGCTACGGAGGTTCTCTTGCTCCAAGTGCGTTTCCGGGATGATCTGTGCATCTTCGTCCGGACTGTTTTCTTCACCAGACGGGGTTTGATTAGGTTTATCCTTGGCATCGCCGTGTTCGGACGCCGGATCCGTACTATGTTCGCAGTTTGCATCTTGATCGTGCTCTGCCACCGGGGTGGTGCAGTCGTCGTTTCTTCTAGAGTCGACTGGACTGTTATTTCCTCTTGCGTTGTTATCTCTGTTTTTGTTATGGCGGGACTTAGAGCGGCGTCGCTGACGTCGGCGCTTGGGTTGCTTGGAGGGGGCATCCTCCGCTGTCTCTTCGCCATTGCCCTCTTTGGGTGTATCCACCATGTATACGTCATGTGATGAAGTGGCGGCCAGTGCCCTGTGGGCGGTGGTTCCTGTTCGTCTCCTGCATCGTCGTCCATACTGTCGATGTCTTCGGAGTCGAAGTCGAGCATGTCAGTTAAGTCGTCGACAGTGGCTACTAAGTGGGTGGTGGGTGGGCAGCGAATTTCTTCGTCGTCCGCATCCCATTCTAGCCGGACATAGTTCGGCCAAGGTTCTCCTGACAAGGAGAGAGACCTTAATGAGTTTAGCACATCGCCGAAAGGTGAGTGCTGAAAGATATCCGCACAGGTGAACTCCATGATCGGCGCCCAATCGGATTCGATGGGTGCGGATGCAGGCGGCTCGGAGCCCGTGTGTCATGGAATTTTCACGGCAGATGTCCTAGTGTGAGGACTTAGTCGCGAGGCCAACGCATCTATGTGGTAGCTTGAGAGGGGTTGAGCGGAATCGAGAGACGCAACACAAGACAAGGATTTAGACAGCTTCGGGCCCCGGGAAACATCATCCGCTAATAACCCTACATGCTATTTGTGGCTAGATCTCATTATGCTCATGAGAGGGTCGCCGCATAAGCCGGCTCCCCCTTTGTGTCTAGCCCTAGATATTGTTTCTTGTTCCTTGTCCCTCTTTGGGGAGCCCTGCCCCTCCTTATATAAGTTGAAGGGGCGGGTCACATGTGGAGTCCTATTAGGATTAGGACTAGTCTATTACAAAAGGAGTCCTAGTCTTGCTTCCTTTGTAGGAGAATATTCCTTATGCATTTTTTCTTAAGCCGGCCCACCATAGCATGAGCCGGCCTTCTGGGCTTGAGTCTTGTCGATCGTCTGACACACGTGTCGGGTCACCAATGAGTCCTCAGGCTCGTGAATCTTCATACCAGTGAACCGCCAGACACGTAAGTTGCCAATCCTCTGGCGGGTTACCAATGAAACGCCAAGTCCGGTCGGGTTATACTTCTGGCAGGTTTACGCCGCAGGGTATATCCCCGACATTAGCCCCCAAGTTTATCTTGGATTTATCCATGGTAAACTTATACTGCAAAATAAACACAAGAACCAATTTGATAGGTTGTGCTCCGAGTTAAGAACTCTTGTAAACCGGCACCTGAACATCATTAAGTCCTTGTCATTTCCTTCTTCTAGATAATCTGGGTCAATAGACCAGCTTCATAATCAATTTGCTTGTAGAATAAATATTGTAAGTAAAGAATCCATTTGAATCGGCCTTCAATGCTCTAACTTGACAAAAAACATTGGTCTTCAAATATTCAACTAATATTCAGCCGGCTTGAAAATGTAGAACTTGCCAAGCTATGACTTCCAAAACCGGTTCATGATTATTGATGACGCCGGGTTATGATTGTTGCAGATACCGGGTCAATCTGGTTTATTCAAAACTGAGAATTTGAAGATTTTTCTCCCTTATATCCATATTACATGTAGCCCCCAAGTCTTGAGCAGAACAAAGTGATGGCTTAAGACTTGCTTCAATATAAATACTGCCACTTTAAGAAGAAATCCATGTTGTTCATCCCAGTCACTTAGTAAAAACTGAATACTCCATATTATGTAGCCCCCAAGTGTCGGGTTGTCATGCTTGCAGCAATCTGGGACTTGTAATTGCCTGATGTAATCTCAACTTGAATAATGTAGCCCCCAAGTGCCGGGTCGTAAGCCTGCAGCGACTCGGGACTATTCCTTTAATTGTAGAATAAATCATATCCATTGATAATATGATAGCCATTGCGCTAAAGCGACTTTGAAAACCTCAATCATAATATTGGTTATTGATAACCATAATAAAAATCCAGCCATGTTGGCTATTTGAAGATTTGAATAATATAATCCGTTCTAAAAACCTCAATCATTCAATATCATCATGAAAATCCAGCCAATTTTGGCTATGAAAGATATGAATATCTTACCAGTTGATAAGTAAATCCGGAGTTTAAATACTCGGTGGCTCTTGGCCGATGGTGACTTAATGCGCATTCATTGTAAGCCGGAATTTTTGTAACCCGGCGGCTTATAGCCTTTGAGAAAATCCAGAACGGATAATCATTTTGAAGCATCAATTTTAATGATGAGCTTGGACTTAAGCATTTATATAAGTCATAGTTCTGTAAATCCTGCACAGAGTTTAAACAACATACGCCCTGACGACTTAACGTCAAAAGCCAGGGCAGGTTATCAAACCTCGCATATTTATATAATCGGGAAAACATACCTGTGGAATTGGCTCATACCGCCGGCTTATATCGCCGTATCCAATATGGGCAATAATCTAATGATTGATACGCGCATGATTTCAATGGCGCAATTCAAAATATACTGGCGGTTTAAAGTCCATAGCCAGGGCCGGTTTAAACATAATCATGTATAAACAATATCATACCTATGATATTGAATCGTACTGCCGGCTTATGATACCTGGGAAGTAAGGGTGATAACCCAGAACTTAGAAGCCAAACCTTTCAAGTATTAATATTGTCATATGCTGGCGACTTGTTGTTGAAAGCCAGGCTGGGTTAAGAGAAACCACATATATATGCTTCAGATATGAGAAAAAAGTCTCAAAACCCAAAAGATTGTGTTCAAAAAACTTAATCCAGACCAAAAGAAAATCAAGGCTTCTGATTCGAATACGATCAGTAAACCGTTCCAAAGGGGTTAAGCTAGGATTCGAATACGATCATGTAGCCCCCAGTGGCTTTGGCGTTGCCGATCAAGAGGGTAGCGACAGCTATGTTCTCTTTGGTTCGAATACGACCTATGTTTGAACAGGAAGCCCCCAAATGACCTTGAGAGTTGTTTAACGACGCTGATTCGAATACGATCCACGTCGGACCCAAAAGGGGTTAAGCTATGATTCGAATATGATCAAGAAGCCCCCTAGAGAGTTTGGCAGTGTGTCGATCAAAAGGGTACCGACAGTTATGTTCTCTTTGGTTTGAATACGACTATGTTTGAACAGGAAGCCCCCAAGTGATCATAATAAGATAAGGCATAAGGCAGGATACCCATGTTTGAACCGCGCATCATGGCAGCAAGTTCTCTTTTGGCAACCCTTAATTTGTTTGAGAACTCGAACTTGCGAGAGATTAATTCTTTTTGAACCGGGCGTTGAGCCGGATATTGAAAGCTTCGGAGCTTTGTGGGAGACAGATTTCCCTTGAGCCGGATCTTAAACAGGATATTGAATTTAAACAGCGGAACGTTGTTCCTTTGGCAGTAGACAACTTGCCCTGCATTTAGAAAACTTGCAAACCAGGGTAATTGCTCCTTTAAAGAAATCAATATGTAAAAAATATAGCGGATGGATTTCAGCTGATAGGCCGGAAATTAACCGTCGCAGAGTTGATGATCACCATGGTGAAGCTGAAGTTAATCACGAGCGAGTCAGCCACGGGAGTGGACAGATGAGCCACCCGCGGCATTGTAAGACGGTGCGGACGAGCAAGTTGTCCTCCGTGTTGTAAGCCGGCGCAGACATGTGAGCTGGCCGCGAGGGTGGACGGGCAAGTCGTCCGTGGCGTTGTAAGGTGGTGCGGATGGGCGAGTCGTCTGGCGCGTTGATGTAGACCGGACCGCAGGGGCGGCGGCTTACACGTGTGCCCGTGAAATTGCGCGACACAGACGAACGCCAATAAAAATGATGCTGGCGCATGCTCCATATCCGCGGTATATCCATACTTTTGTAATGAATAATTTACCTATGTATAACAACACTATAGGGCAGAGTGGTTGTTTTCACAAAAAATTAACAAGTACTAATAAAAAGTAAACTGGATGGATATCACCTGATTTGTCCAGATGACGGATGATCCATTCAACGCGATAGAGGAGGCTCAACCAGACCGACGACTCAACATAGCTCCGGCGGCTCAACACGGCAGAGGCAAAGGGTGGCGGCTTAACAGGGGCGCCGGCGGGTTACTGTCTCATCGGTTTCAAGTGAAAGGCGGCTCTGCAATACGGATGAAGCACCAGGTGAGGCAAAAGAAAACACCCTCAACAGCAGCGTATGTAATCATAATTCTTCAAACATGTCCCTTCAGCAGGTTCTTGAACTCATCAACGGTGATAGTTGGCTGTGACTTGAAATAGCAAAGGGCCATAGCGGTGGCTCGGCAGAGCCGACGCATAAGACAGAAGCGAGGTCAAAGTGAGTGCAGGTCAAACAGCAGTACGCATGTGCTAGTATTTTAGCCTTCATGGGCTGCTACTGCTAGTAGCAGTTGACTCCTTCACCATACGAGCATCCCATGTCAGTGTCGCATGTTTGCCGCTGATTTCTTTTTTCCCGTAGTGGTAATTGATCCATTAAACCTTTTTGCAGTTTGGCTTGATGTGTTCAACACTTGTCATTTGACTGATGTGATATGACTCACTTTATAATTGATCAATACCCTGGCATCATGCAGCAGGTCCCGAGGCTGCACAAATTCGTCAGGGCCTAGGTCGCCTTGGGAGTTGGTCTTGAGCCCCCTCCTTCCAATTTCATTTTTTAAATCCCACATTTTTGTACTTGATTATTCTTCATCAAAACGCCAAACGGAAATGTTAACGCCCACACGTGTGGGCGTTTGCATCTCGCCCACACGCGTGGATCCGCGTCCGTTCGTGAGTGCACGAATCTTGGCATGTTTCTAGTGCCATGTAGGACTGGCCTGGTGTGTGGCTATTCAGCCGGTCACCCACACGGCCGTTTCACCACACAGGAGGGGTTGGTGTGTGGGCATTCAGCAGTTCGCCCACACGCCACTTTGCACGCACACACAAGGGCTAGTGTGTGGGCATTTGGTATCTTGCCCACACGCCCTTCTCCTCTCCCACACCCAAGCTGCTAGTTGCCATGTGTTTTTGCACTGCACATGGCAACTGCCCCTAGTGTGCTTTTATAAGCAGGTGGCAACTCTCTTTTTTTACCCGAGTTTGCCATGTGTTTTGCAGGGTACACGGCAACTGCCTAGTGTGCACGTAAGCAGATGGCAACTCTCTTTTACCGAGTTGCCATATGTTTTTGCATGGTACATGGCAACTGCCCTAACGTGCATGTACATGGAAACTGCCCTAACGTGCACGTAAGCAGATGGAAACTCTTCCTTTTTACATGGCAACTGCCCTAGCATGCTTGTGAGCACATGGCAACTCTCTCAACTGCCTAGTGTTAGTATGTGGCAACTCCTAAAGTTATGAAATCATGGCAACTACATTAGATCAGACCATACATGGCAACTGCAGTTGAGCAACCATAGCAACTGCAGTTGTCCGACATGGCAACCGTAGTTCAGCGACATGGCAACTTCAATTAAACAAACATGGACGAGGGTCTAGACCATGGCAACTACGGCGCGCGGTGACCGTCACGCGTGGCGTGCGGGACCAGGAGGTACGACGCCTGACATACGGGCGTGTGGGCGTTATCAACTTCACCCACACACACGCGTGTGAGAGGGATCGGGAGGGAAAAAAAGAGGCATGTGGGCGCTAATTGTTTTGCCCACACGTAGGTGTGTGGGCTGTTCCTCTTATACACCACACAAAATGTGTGGGCGGACTCCCTAACGCCCACACGTGTGGCACTTATCGGCGTCCAACGCCAAATAGTACTCAGCCCACCTGAGAAGTATAGATCTCAGCCTCCTCAGGACCCGGACAGCCGCATATGGACGGGAGGACATAGCAGCAATCACACACGTCGGCCACACAGATTGAATCTGCAGTAGAATTTCTTGACGGCCTTGGTAAACTGTGTCTAATTGGAGTCAGACTGGTAGTAAAGGTATGAATTGGCTGTGGCTGTCTTCCCTCCTCCATGTCATATGTAAAAAAGGTATGGTCGCTTGTCTTCTTGTGCACACATGTGTGAAATAAAAAAGGGAAGTTTCTTGGGAGTCCGTAGTGCACCCTGCAAGCTTTGTCTTGGGAAATGAGTTTTGATCCCGGCGGGTCCTCGAACGAAACACTAATCTCTGCCATCTCCATTCTCGTCGGAACTTGATACGAGCTGTAGCAGCGACAACGACTGCCCCTCGTACAACTGCTATGCAATTAAAACGACTGCGGTGTGATGACTTGTAGCAGATTCCTGTCCGGTCTCGACTCCAGAAAAACGATCTGCCCTTCAGATTCAATGGATCACTCAAGAATGCGTGGGGTGGCGCACAAGAAACCCTAAAAAATCTCTCCGTATCTGATGAATCTCGCATCTGTCATCTCCAAAGTTAACCATAATTTTGATTTCCGAACGACAAATTTGCCGGCTCTCCCAAGGTAATCTGGCGGCTCATGCGATTGTTCCATGCCCGCTCTTCTTCATCGATCAATCGCGAGTTTCTCGATCCCTAAAAGAGATCCCTCCAAGAACTCAACACCATCGTGCGCGAGCCCCACGGTGGGCGCCAACTGTCGTGGAATTGTCACGGCAGATGTCCTAGTGTGAGGACTTAGTCATGAGGCCAACGCATCTATGTGGTAGCTTGAGAGGGGTTGAGCGAAATCGAGAGACACAACACAAGACAAGGATTTAGACAGCTTCGGGCCCCGGGAAACATCATCCGGTAATAACCCTACATGTTGTTTGTGGCTAGATCTCATTATGCTCATGAGAGAGTCGCCGCATAAGCCGGCTCCCCCTTTGTGTCTAGCCCTAGATATTGTTTCTTGTTCCTTGTCCCTCTTTGGGGAGCCCAGCCCCTCCTTATATAAGTTGAACGGGCAGGTCACATGTGGAGTCCTATTAGGATTAGGACTAGTCTATTACAAGTGGAGTCATATTCTTGCTTCCTTTGTAGGAGAATATTCCTTATACCTTTTCTCTTAAGCCGGCCCACCATAGCATGAGCCGGCCTTCTGGGCTTGAGTCTTGTCGATTGTCTGACACACGTGCCGGGTCACCAATGAGTCTTCAGGCTCGTGAATCGTCATACCAGTGAACCTCCAGACATGTAAGTCGCCTATCCTCTGGCGGGTTACCAATGAAACGCCAAGTCCGGTCGGGTTATACTTCTGTCCGGTTTACGCCGCAGGGTATATCCCCGACATTAGCCCCCAAGTTTAGCTTGGATTTATCCATGGTAAACTTATACTGCAAAATAAACACAAGAACCAATTTGATAGGTTGTGCTCCTAGTTAAGAACTCTTGTAAACCGGCACCTGAACATCATTAAGTCCTTGTCATTTCCTTCTTCTAGATAATACGGGTCAATAGACCAGCTTCATAATCAATTTGCTTGTAGAATAAATATTGTAAGTAAAGAATCCATTTGAATCGGCCTTCAATGCTCTAACTTGACAAAAAAACATTGGTCTTCAAATATTCAACTGATATTCAGCCGGCTTGAAAATGTAGAACTTACCAAGCTATGACTTCCAAAACCGGTTCATGATTATTGATGACGCCGGGTTATGATTGTTGCAGATACCGGGTCAATCTGGTTTATTCAAAACTGAGAATTTGAAGATTTTTCTCCCTTATATCCATATTACATGTAGCCCTCAAGTCTTGAGCAGAACAAAGTGATGGCTTAAGACTTGCTTCAATATAAATACTGCCACTTCAAGAAGAAATCCATGTTGTTCATCCCAGTCACTTAGTAAAAACTGAATACTCCATATTATGTAGCCCCCAAGTGTCGGGTTGTCATGCTTGCAGCAACCTGGGACTTGTAATTGCCTGATGTAATCTCAACTTGAATAATGTAGCCCCCAAGTGCCGGGTCGTAAGCCTGCAGCGACTCGGGACTATTCCTTTAATTGTAGAATAAATCATATCCATTGATAATATGATAGCCATTGCGCTAAAGCGACTTTGAAAACCTCAATCATAATATTGGTTATTGATAACCATAATAAAAATCCAGCCATGTTGGCTATTTGAAGATTTGAATAATATAATCCGGTCTAAAAACCCCAATCATTCAATATCATCATGAAAATCCAGCCAATTTTGGCTATGAAAGATATGAATATCTTACCAGTTGATAAGTAAATCCGGAGTTTAAATACTCGGCGGCTCTTGGCCGATGGCGACTTAATGCGCATTCATTGTAAGCCGGAATTTTTGTAACCCGGCGGCTTATAGCCTTTGAGAAAATCCAGAACGGATAATCATTTTGAAGCATCAATTTTAATGATGAGCTTGGACTTAAGCATTTATATAAGTCATAGTTCTGTAAATCCTGCACAGAGTTTAAACAACATACGCCCTGATGACTTAACGTCAAAAGCCAGGGCAGGTTATCAAACCTCGCATATTTATATAATCGGGAAAACATACCTGTGGAATTGGCTCATACCGCCGGCTTATATCGCCGTATCCAATATGGGCAATAATCTAATGATTGATACGCGCATGATTTCAATGGCGCGATTCAAAATATACTGGCGGTTTAAAGTCCATAGCCAGGGCCGGTTTAAACATAATCATGTATAAACAATATCATACCTATGATATTGAATCGTACTGCCGGCTTATGATACCTGGGAAGTAAGGGTGATAACCCAGAACTTAGAAGCCAAACCTTTCAAGTATTAATATTGTCATATGCTGGCGACTTGTCGTTGAAAGCCAGGCTGGGTTAAGAGAAACCACATATATATGCTTCAGATATGAGCAAAAAGTCTCAAAACCCAAAAGATTGTGTTCAAAAAACTTAATCCAGACAAAAAGAAAATCAAGGCTTCTGATTTGAATACGATCAGTAAACCGTTCCAAAGGGGTTAAGCTAGGATTCGAATACGATCATGTAGCCCCCAGTGGCTTTGGCGTTGCCGATCAAGAGGGTAGCGACAGCTATGTTCTCTTTGGTTCGAATACGACCTATGTTTGAACAGGAAGCCCCCAAATGACCTTGAGAGTTGTTTAACGACGCTGATTTGAATACGATCCACGTTGGACCCAAAAGGGGTTAAGCTATGATTCGAATATGATCAAGAAGCCCCCTAGTGAGTTTGGCAGTGTGTCGATCAAAAGGGTATCGACAGTTATGTTCTCTTTGGTTCGAATACGACTATGTTTGAACAGGAAGCCCCCAAGTGATCATAATAAGATAAGCCATAAGGCAGGATACCCATGTTTGAACCGCGCATCATGGCAGCAAGTTCTCTTTTGGCAACCCTTAATTTGTTTGAGAACTCGAACTTGTGAGAGATTAATTCTTTTTGAACCGGGCGTTGAGCCGGATATTGAAAGCTTCGGAGCTTTGTGGGAGACAGATTTCCCTTGAGCCGGATCTTAAACAGGATATTGAATTTAAACAGCGGAACGTTGTTCCTTTGGCAGTAGGCAACTTGCCCTGCATTTAGAAAACTTGCAAACCAGGGTAATTGATCCTTTAAAGAAATCAATATGTAAAAAATATAGGGGATGGATTTCACCTGATAGGCCGGAAATTAACCGTCGCAGAGTTGATGATCACCATGGTGAAGCTGAAGTTAATCACGGGCGAGTCAGCCACGGGAGCGGACAGATGAGCCGCCCGCGGCATTGTAAGACGGTGCAGACGAGCAAGTTGTCCTCCGTGTTGTAAGCCGGCGCAGACGTGTGAGCTGGCTGTGAGGGTGGACGGGCAAGTCGTCCGTGGCATTGTAAGGTGGTGCGGATGGGCGAGTCGTCTGGCGCGTTGATGTAGACCGGACCGCAGGGGCGGCGGCTTACACGTGTGCCCGTGAAATTGCGCGACACAGACGAACGCCAATAAAAATGATGCTGGCGCATGCTCCATATCCGCGGTATATCCATACTTTTGTAATGAATAATTTACCTGTGTATAACAACACTATAGGGCAGAGTGGTTGTTTTCACAAAAAAATAACAAGTACTGATAAAAAGTAAATTGGATGGATATCACCTGATTTGTCCAGATGACGGATGATCCATTCAACGCGATAGAGGCGGCTCAACCAGACCGACGACTCAACATAGCTCCGGCGGCTCAACACGGCAGAGGCAAAGGGTGGCGGCTTAACAGGGGCGCCGGCGGGTTACTGTCTCATCGGTTTCAAGTGAAAGGCGGCTCTGCAATGCGGATGAAGCACCAGGCGAGGCAAAAGTAAACACCCTCAACAGCAGCGTATGTAATCATAATTCTTCAAACATGTCCCTTCAGCAGGTTCTTGAACTCATCAACGGTGATAGTTGGCTGTGACTTGAAATAGCAAAGGGCCGTAGCGGTGGCTCGGTAGAGCCGACGCATAAGACAGAAGCGAGGTCGAAGTGAGTGCAGGTCAAACAGCAGTACGCATGTGCTAGTATTTTAGCCTTCATGGGCTGCTACTGCTAGTAGCAGTTGACTCCTTCACCATACGAGCATCCCATGTCAGTGTCGCACGTTTGCCGCTGATTTCTTTTTTCCCGTAGTGGTAATTGATCCATTAAACCTTTTTGCAGTTTAGCTTGATGTGTTCAACACTTGTCATTTGACTGATGTGATATGACTCACTTTATAATTGATCAATACCCTGGCATCATGCAGCAGGTCACGAGGCTGCACAAATTCGTCAGGGCCCAGGTCGCCTTGGGAGTTGGTCTTGAGCCCCCTCCTTCCAATTTCATTTTTTAAATCCCACGTTTTTGTACTTGATTATTCTTCATCAAAATGCCAAACGGAAATGTTAACGCCCACATGTGTGGGCGTTTGCATCTCGCCCACACGCGTGGATCCGCGTCCGTTCGTGAGTGCACGAATCTTGGCATGTTTCTAGTGCCATGTAGGACTGGCCTGGTGTGTGGGCGTTCAGCCGGTCTCCCACACGGCCGTTTCACCACACAGGAGGGGCTGGTGTGTGGGCGTTCAGCAGTTCGCCCACACGCCACTTTGCACGCACACACAAGGGCTAGTGTGTGGGCATTTGGCATCTTGCCCACACGCCCTTCTCCTCTCCCACACCCAAGCTTCTAGTTGCCATGTCTTTTTGCACTGCACATGGCAACAGCCCCTAGTGTGCTCTTATAAGTAGGTGGCAACTCTCTTTTTTTACCCGAGTTTGCCATGTGTTTTGCAGGGTACACGGCAACTGCCTAGTGTGCACGTAAGCAGATGGCAACTCTCTTTTACCGAGTTGCCATATGTTTTTGCATGGTACATGGCAACTGCCCTAACGTGCATGTACATGGAAACTGCCCTAACGTGCACGTAAGCAGATGGCAACTCTTCCTTTTTACATGGCAACTGCCCTAGCATGCTTGTGAGCACATGGCAACTCTCTCAACTGCCTTGTGTTAGTATGTGGCAACTCCTAAAGTTATGAAATCATGGCAACTACATTAGATCAGACCATACATGGCAACTGCAGTTGTCCGACATGGCAACCGTAGTTCAGCGACATGGCAACTGCAATTAAATGAACATGGACGAGGGTCTAGACCATGGCAACTATGGGCGCGCGGTGACCGTCACGCATGGCGTGCGGGACCAGGAGGTACGAGGCCTGACATACGGGCGTGTGGGCGTTATCAACTTCGCCCACACGCACGCGTGTGAGAGGGATCGGGAGGGGAAAAAAGAGGCGTGTGGGCGCTAATTGTTTTGCCCACACGTAGGTGTGTGGGCTGTTCCTCTTATACACCACACAAAATGTGTGGGCGGACTCCCTAACGCCCACACGTGTGGCACTTACCGGCGTCCAACGCCAAATAGTACTCAGCCCACCTGAGAAGTATAGATCTCAGCCTCCTCAGGACCCGGACAGCCGCATATGGACGGGAGGACATAGCAGCAATCACACACGTCGGCCACACAGACTGAATCTGCAGTAGAATTTCTTGACGGCCTTGGTAAACTGTGTCTAATTGGAGTCAGACTGGTAGTAAAGGTATGAATTGGCTGTGGCTGTCTTCCCTCCTCCATGTCATATGTAAAAAAGGTATGGTCGCTTGTCTTCTTGTGCACACATGTGTGAAATAAAAAAGGGAAGTTTCTTGGGAGTCCGTAGTGCACCCTGCAAGCTTTGTCTTGGGAAACGAGTTTTGATCCCGGCGGGTCCTCGAACGAAACACTAATCTCTGCCATCTCCATTCTCGTCGGAACTTGATACGAGCTGTAGAAGCGACAACGACTGCCCCTCGTACAACTGCTATGCAATTAAAACGACTGCGGTGTGATGACTTGTAGCAGATTCCTGTCCGGTCTCGACTCCAGAAAAACGATCTGCCCTTCAGATTCAATGGATCACCGAACAATGCGTGGGGTGGCGCACAAGAAACCCTAAAAAATCTCTCCGTATCTGATGAATCTCGCATTTGTCATCTCCAAAGTTAACCATAATTTTGATTTCCGAACGACAAATTTGCCGGCTCTCCCAAGGTAATATGGCGGCTCATGCGATTGTTCCATGCCCGCTCTTCTTCATCGATCAATCACGAGTTTCTCGATCCCTAAAAGAGATCCCTCCAAGAACTCAACACCATCGTGCGCGAGCCCCACGGTGGGCGCCAACTGTCGTGGAATTGTCACGGCAGATGTCCTAGTGTGAGGACTTAGTCGTGAGGCCAACGCATCTATGTGGTAGCTTGAGAGGTGTTGAGCGAAATCGAGAGACACAACACAAGACAAGGATTTAGACAGCTTCGGGCCCCGGGAAACATCATCCAGTAATAACCCTACATGTTGTTTGTGGCTAGATCTCATTATGCTCACGAGAGAGTCGCCGCATAAGCCGGCTCCCCCTTTGTGCTAGCCCTAGATATTTTTTTCTTGTTCCTTATCCCTCTTTGGGGAGCCCTGCCCCTCCTTATATAAGTTGAACGGGCGGGTCACATGTGGAGTCCTATTAGGATTAGGACTAGTCTATTACAAGTGGAGTCATATTCTTGCTTCCTTTGTAGGAGAATATTCCTTATGCCTTTTCTCTTAAGCCGGCCCACCATAGCATGAGCCGGCCTTCTGGGCTTGAGTCTTGTCGATTGTCTGACACACGTGCCGGGTCACCAATGAGTCTTCAGGCTCGTGAATCGTCATACCAGTGAACCGCCAGACACGTAAGTCGCCAATCCTCTGGTGGGTTACCAATGAAACGCCAAGTCCGGCCGGGTTATACTTCCGGCCGGTTTACGCCGCGGGGTATATCGCCGACACCGTGGCCAGACAAGAATCCAGTGATTCGGCGACGCGGCTCTCGTAAGGGGTAAAGTCAGTATCTGGCTCTATCGCCACTAAGAGTGCGGCCTCCATGGCGGGGTCTATCCCTCCGCTCTCAGATGGCGCAATTTGCTCCGGATTGATAGCCGGAGTAGTTGCAGATGCGATCTCCCGAACATTGTCCGACGGCAGAGTTACGTCATGCTCGTCGCGACTGTGCGGCGCGTCCGACATGGGCTCGAATCCGTTGAAGATCAAGTCTCCACAGATGTCGGCCGTGTAGTTCAAGTTTCCAAATCTGATCTGACGACCAGGGGCATAGCTCTCGATCTTCTCCAGATGGCCAAGCGAATTGGCTCGCAGTACAAAGTCGCCGAATACAAGGAATTGTCCGGGGAGGAAAACCTCACCTTGGACCGCATCGCTAGCGATGATCGAAGGAGCCATCAAGCCTTATGGTGACGACACAGTGGAACTCTCAATGAAAGCACCAATGTCGGTGTCAAAACCGACGGATCTCGGGTAGGGGGTCCGGAACTGTGCGTCTAAGGCGGATGGTAACAGGAGGCAAGGGACACGATGTTTTACCCAGGTTCGGGCCCTCTTGATGGAGGTAATACCCTACGTCCTGCTTGATTGTTCTTGATGATATGAGTATTACAAGAGTTGATCTACCACGATCAAACAGGCTAAACCCTAGAAGCTAGCCTATGGTATGATTGTGTGTTGTCCTACGGACTAAAACCCTACGGTTTATATAGACACCGGAGGGGGCTAGGGTTACACAAGGTCGGTTACAAGGGAGGAGATATACATATCCGTATTGCTTAGCTTGCCTTCCACGCCAAGTAGTGTCTCATCCGGACACGGGACAAAGTCTTCAATCTTGTATCTTCATAGTCCAACAGTCTGGCCAAAGGATATAGTCCGGCTGTCCGGAGACCCCCTAATCCAGGACTCCCTCACATGACCTCTCCAAATCCACTTTCATAATTGTCACAATAAGATTCAACATCCTCCAAAATAGTGGGATCATTACTTCCTAAAGTCGACACTCTTCCAAGCCCACTTTCATGAATATAACCATCATAAATAGGAGGCATGCTATCATCATAATAAATTTGCATATCAAAACTTGGGAGGTTAAATATATCATCTTCATGAAACATAGCATCCCCAAGCTTGGGACAAACAATAATTGCAGCAAGTAAATTCTCAAACATGTCATCAAACATAGCATCCCCAAGCTTGGGCCTTTTCATATCATAAGCATAATCACTCACATCATTAATAGTATGGATAGCACCAATAGCATAGCAATTATCATCATCACAATGAGTAATAGGAGCAACATCATTTGGGAGGGATAACTTTTTACCTTCGTTTCTCCGTCTTTTGTTTTTGTTCTTCACATTATGTGTGGGTTTAATCCTCTTTTTGGAGCTCCTTATTAATGAGATTGGTTGAATAGAAGGCTCCTCCTCGTTCCCTGATTCATCTTAAGAAATAATAGGAGGATAATGGGAAGTCTCTTCACTTTTGTTAGTATTCACTTCATCTTCTATTTGTCTTCTTGTCTTTATGTAATTGGAAATTTAAGGATTTTCAATGCAATTCACTGCACAATACATATAAATTTCCTCTAGATCAAAATCAAGAACTTTATCAAGGGCAAATTCTGGAATATCCTTAGTTATACGTTTCATTTCTTCATAACCCAGAAGCAAACTAAGTTCATTATGATGCGCAAGGGAAATCAAGTCATCACAATTTTTGGACATGGTTCGATCATGAAACAATTTGCATTGGATATTTAAATGATCACGTTCATTGAAAAGTTCACAAGGATGGCAAAGAAATTTTAAATTTTCGGCACAAACATCTAGCCTTTCTTGCAACCATTTAGTTTGTAAATACTTATGCCTCTTGCAAAATCTATCTTCCCTATTTGGTGTGTACTTGCAAACTCTATGCACTCCACAAAAAATGACATGCTTATAAGAGACATTTTCATCATGACTAGTGCAATCATCATTAGTACCATGGATATTCAAGGAATTCATACTAACAACATAATCATGCTCATCATTCAAATATCTAGTGCCAAACATTCTAATGCATTCTTCTTCTAACAATTTGGCACAATTATCGGAATCCTTATTTCATGAAAGACATTTAAAAGATGAAGCATATGAGGTACCCTCAATTCCATTTTTTGTAGTTTTCTTTTATAGACTGAACTAGTGATAAAACAAGAAACTAAAAGATTCGATTGCAAGATCTAAAGATATACCTTCAAGTGCTAACCTCCCCGGCAATGGCGCCAGAAAAGAGCTTCATGTCTACTACACAACCTTCTTCTTGTAGACGGTGTTGGGCCTCCAAGTGCAGAGGTTTGTAGGACAGTAGCAAATTTCCCTCAAGTGGATGACCTAAGGTTTATCAATCCATGGGAGGCGTAGGATGAAGATGGTCTCTCTCAAGCAACCCTGCAACCAAATAACAAAGAGTCTCTTGTGTCCCCAACACATCTAATTAATACAATGGTAAATTGTATAGGTGCACTAGTTCGGCGAAGAGATGGTGATACAAGTGCAATATGGATAGTAGATAAAGGTTTTTGTAATCTGAAAATATAAAAATAGCAAGGTAACTAATGATAAAAGTGAGCGAAAACGGTATTGCGATGCTAGGAAACAAGGCCTAGGGTTCATACTTTCACTAGTGCAAGTTCTCTCAACAATAATAACATAATTTGATCATACAACTATCCCTGAACATGCAACAAAGAGTCACTCCAAAGTCACTAATAGCAGAGAACAAACGAAGAGATTATTGTAGGGTACGAAACCACCTCAAAGTTATCCTTTCTGATCGATCTATTCAAGAGTCCGTAGTAAAATAACATGAATCTATTCTTTCCGTTCGATCTATCATAGAGTTCGTACTAGAATAACACCTTAAGACACAAATCAACCAAAACCCTAATGTCACCTAGATACTCCAATGTTACCTCAAGTATCCGTGGGTATGATTATACAATATGCATCACACAATCTTAGATTCATCTATTCAACCAACACAAAGAACTTCAAAGAGTGCCCCAAAGTTTCTACCGGAGAGTCAAGACAAAAACGTGTGCCAACCCCTATGCATAAGTTCACGAGGTCACGGAACTCACAAGTTGATCACCGAAACATACATCAAGTGGATCACGTGATATCCCATTGTCACCATAGATAAGCACATGCAAGACATGCATCAAGTGTTCTCAAATCCTTAAAGACTCAATCCCATAAGATAACTTCAAAGGGAAAACTCAATCCATTACAAGAGAGTAGAGGGGGAGAAACATCATAAGATCCAACTATAATAGCAAAGCTCGCGATACATCAAGATCGTGCCAACTCAAGAACACGAGAGAGAGAGAGAGATAGAGAGAGAGATCAAACAAATAGCTACTAATACATACCCTCAGCCCCGAGGGAGAACTACTCCCTCCTCATCATGGAGAGCGCCAGGATGATGAAGATGGCCACCGGAGAGGGATTCCCCCCTCCGACAGGGTGCCGGAACGGATCTAGATTGGTTTTTGGTGGCTACGAAGGCTTCTGGCGGCGGAACTCCTGATCTAGTTTATTTTCTGGAGGTTTCTATATTTATAGGAATTTTTGGCGTAGGTCTCACATCAAGAAGGTGCCCGAGTTGTCCATGAGGTAGGCCCACGCGCCCGGGGGGTGGGCGCACCCCCCACCCTTGTGGATGTCCCGGGACTCTTCTGGCCCAACTCTTTTACTCCGGGGTCTTCTTTTGGTCCATAAAAAATCGTCAAAAATTGGCACGTCAATTGGACTCCGTTTGGTATTCCTTTTCTGTAAAACTCAAAAACAAGGAAAAATAGAAACTGGCACTGGGCTCTAGGTTAATAGGTTAGTCCCAAAAATCATATAAAATAGCATATAAATGCATATAAAACATCCAAGGTTGATAATATAATATCATGGAACAATAAAAAATTATAGATACGTTGGAGACGCATCATCGGATGATCCCGGTGATCAAAAGTGATCGGGCATGACGACCATGGATTAAATTTTGGGGCGACTGGCTTCATCGCGTAGACGTCCCTGAGCGTGCGCTTGCGCTCCCTCTTGGGGATGTGGGTAGCGTATATCATGTTCACCATTTTGACCTGAGGGGGAAACTTCTTCTGTCCCCCTGTGTTCGGAGGCCGGGGCTCCTCGTCGTCGTCTTCACTTTGCGATCCCTTATCCTTGTTTTCGGCATTTAACTTGTCGGCCTGTTTAAAAACCCAACAATCTCTATTGGTATGATTGGGTGGTTTGTCTGAGGTGCCATGAATCTGGCATGGACGATCAAGTATGCGGTCCAAGCTAGATGGGCCCAAATGGTTCTTTTTGAACGGCTTCTTCCGTTGACCGGACTTAGAGCCACTGAATCCAGCATTGACCGTCGTATCCTCGGTGTTGTGATTGTTATTTCGATGCTTGTATCTGTTGCGTCGAGACTTGTCGTTGCTATTTTTAGCTTCAAGGGTGCCGGCGTCGCTTGCATTGTTTTTGCTACGGGCCAGCCAACTATCCTCGCCCGCACAAAAGTGGGTCATGAGTGTCGGGAGGGCCGCCATGGACTTTGGCTTCTCTTGGCCAAGGTGGCGGGCGAGCCATTCGTCGCGGATGCTGTGTTTAAAGGCCACTAGGGCTTCGGCATCCGGACAGTCGACGATCTAGTTCTTCTTAGTTAAGAACCTGGTCCAGAATTTCCTGGCGCACTCTCCGGGCTGTTGAACTATATGGCAAGTCGTCAGCGTCCGGAGGTCGAACATATGTACCTTGAAAGTTATCAAGGAAGGCTTATTCCAAGTCCTCCTAGTTGCCGATGGAATTTTCGGGCAGGTTGTTCAACCAGTCATCGCCGTGGGCCATATGAATATGGAGAATGAAGTCTTCGATCCATACCGCGGGGGTCTGTGGTTCCATCGTATCATTCTACATTCATGGGTTTTAACCCTTCTGGGAATTCATGTTCCATGACTTCGTCGGTGAAGCAGTGAGGGTGTACGGCGCCTCTATATTAGGCCGTGTCGCGATGTAGCTCTGATGGGGTTCATATGCGGCTTTCAGCCCGTGCATGACTAGGTTTGTCATGTCCGAATAGATGGACGTTGTCGCGTGTTGGGGCGCGTCCTCGCGATCCGTAGATCGATCTAGTATGTCATGCTTTATTGTTCAGGTCCTGTCGAAGGTCATATGTATGACCGTGAGCTGATTTACCTATGCCTTTGCGATGAGGCAGGGCGGGATGGTGTTCAGCTTGAGTTACCGCTTTATCCCGACCACGTGGTGGTCGGTCAGCCGCATTGCGCGATGGTGGTATGTGTTCCGGCGCCTCATCGTCGAACTGAGGTAGCAATTTGCGCTTCGGGTAGCTTTTGGCTGGGTGCTTGAGGCCGTATTCTTCGGCTGCTAGGACATCGGTCCATTTATCGTTGAGTAGATCGTGGTCAGCTTGAAGCTGCTGCTGCTTCTTCTGCAGGCTTCTTGCAGTGGCTATTAGCTCGCACTTGAAGCACTCTTGCTCAAGAGGTTCCTCAGGCACTATGAAATCCTCAGTGCCGAGGCTCGCCTCACCCTCGGAGGGCGGAAGATAATTACTGTCCTCTGAGTCTTCGTGCGTGGCCTATTTACCAGGGCTAACCTGCCCATCTTCCTGTTCATCCTGTTCGGTAGCTGCGTCAACGGGGTCTTCGTTGTCTTCGGCACCTTCCGGAGTGTTATCTTCTCCTGTGCCGGTGTTGCTATCTTTACTGCAGCGTGACTTAGAGCGGTGCCGCTGACGCTGGCGCTTTGATTGTATCTTGGGAGGTTTATCCTCAACTGGATCTTCCTTGAAGTTGCCGCTATTCTCCTTTGGTGCATCCACCATGTATACATCATACGAGGAAGTGGTCGTCCAGCGTCCGATAAACAGTGGGTTCTGGGCCTCCTCTTCTTCAGCATCGTCGTCCATACCACCAATGTCGTTGGAGCCATAATCGAGCATGTCAGTTAAGTCTTCGATGGTGGCTATGAAGTGGGCGGTGGGTGGGAAGTGAAATTCTCCATCATCAGCCTCCGATTCGAGCCGGGCATAATTCGGCTGTGAGCCTCCCGCTAAAGATAGTGCTCTTAAAGAGTTTAGCACGTCGCCCAGAAGCGAGTGCCGGAAGATGTCTGCGGCACTGAATTCGGCAATCGATGACCGATCATGTTTGACATGCGCGGATGCACATAGTTCAAAACTTATAACCGGAAACGAGTCCGTAGCTCCGATGACACAGATGTTACTTGAAGTTAAGTCTGTGTGCAGCTCCAATGTCGTGGAGTCTGCAGCTTCTATGGCGGGATTGATCTTCCTGTCCTCGGATGGCATGACCTGCTCCAGATCTAAGGCCAAAGCGGTTTCAGGTGCAATTTCCTGGGTATGGCCCGATGACAGATCTAAATCATGTTCATCGTGGTGGCTGGGAGTGGCTGCCGTGGTCTCGAATCCGTCGAAGATCAAGTTTCCACGGATATCCGTGACGTAGTTTAAGCTTCCAAATCTGACCTGGTGGCCAGGGTGTCGGTGGGAACGACACCTATGGGATCACAAGAATCCCTACTGTGGTTAGCGGGGTGTGGGGTCGTGAGAAGAGTGGATCTAATAGGTAGCACATGATTCATTTATCCAGGTTCGGGCCGCGAGGATGCGTAAAACCCTACTCCTGCTTTGGTGGATTGTATATCTCTGTTCTTGAGTTAGCTATGGGGCGTGAGGAGCTCCAAAAAGCCGAATCCTTCTCCTGGTCGCCTCGGGCCTCCTTTTATAGAAAAAGGGTTGCCATAGTGGCACACAGGAGGTGGAAAGGGTATAGTGATGCGAGGTTATCCCTCGAATTACATGACAAGGCACATTTAATGCGTCTTGCTTAGGTGTCCTTACTTTACCGGGGACGGGGGAGAGATCTGTCTCGTCCGTCGCCGCTCCTTCTTGTGTCGACACGCACCTGGCCAGCGACGCCTGCGATGCCACATAGGTAGGCAGGCAGCTGAGGTGGCGCAGTGGTGGGTCTTCACAAAGATCTGCATGCCGCCACGCAGGTGCCTGCCCGGCTGGTTGGGTCAGCAGCTGCATGCAAACGGCGGTGGAGGTTTAGTCGGCGTGGGCCTGATGGTGGCCCCGCGGGTGTCCTCGGTAAGGGCCTTGCCGGGGCGCCTGTTGTCATCCCCGGCAAGGCGCTTGTCGGGGGCCTTGTGGTCTTCCTCGGCTGGGATCCCGCCAAGGGTTGTCGTCTCCTTAGTGCGTATCTGATCTTGAATGTCTTCACAAAGATCTGCATGCCGCCACGGGGATGTCTCCCGAATCCTTGCCCTTTGGGGGCAGTGGACTCAAGGGTGATTTGCTCCGTAGGCGTGAGACGAGTCGTCGTGGCAAGGGTCTTGCTGGGGCTGCTAGAACTGTCTCCCGGCAAGGATCTTGCCGGGGGAGTCCGCTTCGTCCCCTTTGCTCTTCGTGGTCTTGGCCTTGGCGTCGTAGTTCTCTTGAGCTTCGGTCTTACCCTGGCTCACCTCCCTTGCCTTGCTTGGTGTGGTGGTGCCCGTGGCTCAGACTGCCCGTGCATAGTTATAGGGGTACAAAAAGTGTACCCCTCTTTTTATACACCGACAGGAGCCCCCGGTCCTGGGCCACACATAAGCGCAACGCGTTGTTGGGCTAGGCCCAAAAACGGTGCGCGGGCAGGTGGGGCGGTTTTTACCGCGGTAAGGTTCTTCGCGTGCTGCGCTTCCCACGACTCCCGCGCGTGGCGCGGCGTGGGGAGGCGCGTGTGACGTGGGCAGCATGCGTGGGGTTGGTTCCTGCGGGCATGCGTCACACCACAGTTAATGTGAAAGGAGGCGGCCCGTGTTTTCCCCCATAAAAAAGGAATAACCGCGGGCGCGCTGCTCACTTTCTCCTCTTTCCTCGTGCCTTTTCAAATCTCAGAGCCGCCGTTTCCTCTCTTCCTTCCTTCCTAAGCTTCCGCCGTTGCCCGCCGTCGTTGCTTCGCCATCCCCCTTCCTCAGCCCTCTAAACTTCTTGGACGCCATGGCGCCCAAATCCGTCAAGGGCAAGGGGGTGGCTAAGGGCGCTGGGACTGTGGAGCCGCCGGAGAGCGCGCTGTCGGGGGACCGGACGAAGTCCGCCTTTTTCTTCCCCTCGACGGTTGATGTTCATGAGCTCCGGGCCTCCTTCAGGCCCCTATGGGGAGCGAAGACGGGGGGAGAGAATTCGGGACACCCGGCGACGCGCGTCATTCCTGCTGCTTGCGCCGATCCTACTCCAAATCGGTATCCCTTTTTCGTCGATTATCTTTCTTGCGGGTTATGCCCCCCTTTCTACGATTTCTTCTGCGACATTATGCACACATTCGGCTTTCGCCTCTTGGATTTTACTCCGAATGCGGTGGCGTGCATGGCTTTCTTCGCGCATCTTTGCGAAGGCTTTGCCAGGGTGCAGCCCAACACGGCGCTTTTCCGCCATTATTTCTTCCCTCAGATCCAGCCGGGAGGTGTCATCTCTGGTTGCGTCACCTGGATCCCAAGATCCAAGGGGGCGTACCCGGACGGTGCCATGAAGGAGAGGTGGGAGGAATGGCGTGGCCGGTGGTGCTGGATTGAGGATGAAAACCCGCCGGAATTCTGCAAGGTCCGCCGAGTGCCGCCGGTCCGTAGCAGCGATTGGAGCGATGTCGATGCCGCCAACGGGAGGCTCACTGTTGCCACTACTAGGATTCTCCGGCTCACCCGGGCCGGACTCACCCTTGAGATGATCGGGGCGGACTTCATTCGCTGTCGGATCACCCCGTTGCACAACAAGGGGAGGCCAGCTTGGCTCTTTACGAATCCGGCTGACATTATGCGACTCCGCCCCGGCCTCGGTCACAACTTCACAGTGCTGGCGCATGCCCACTTCTGCCAGCGGCTTTTCCAGCTTGATGTGGGTCGCGATGGCGAGGTCGAATGGACCGGCAAGGCTGCGAGGGCTGCCGCAAAGGTTGGCAAGGCCCTCAAGGGGCCATTTTTCAAGCTGCCAGCGGGGGTGGTCCCGTTGTGCAACAACTCACGTCGGTCCGAGATCATCACTATGATGCCAGACTGTAACACGCACAGCCCTGTCCCGAGCTGGAAGGAGCCGAAGGATGCTGATGTGCAGCAATTCTTTGACACCCTGATCGAGGTGTATGTCAATGCTGACGCCGAGCGGTGGCTTGTCATGGACACCACCCAGGCAGAGCTGGACTACATCGCCACTAGGGCGAGGGAGGCATAGCTTGCCATGGAGGCCGGCAGCTCCGGGGGTGTGGAGGAAAAGGCCACAATGGCTGCGGAGGAAGAGGAGCTCACTCGGTGGGCGGCGGCCTCCGGGGAGGTCAGCAGTGCCAACACTGGAGCTCCGCTCGTTGAAGACGCGGCCGACGAGTCGTCGGAGGAGGAGGACGTGGCGGCGGGCTCGATGCCAACCAAGGGAAGAGGGCGAATCCTGCGGCGGGCTGGCTCCGGCGAGCCGGTCCGGCCCGGCAGGGCTACGTGGCCTCAATTGACCCTGGAGGGGTCTGGGCATCACACGAGGGCCACGGCAGCCAAGAGGCTGACGAAGGCTGCTGAGAAGAAGAAGACAACAGCCCGTTCCTCATCTGGGCACGCACAAACCCCGCCGTCTTCGCCTCCTCCGGCAGATGTCGACTCGGATGTTGACGCGGAGGTCGCTTTTGATCTCGGGCCTCTCAGCCCGAAGAGGAAAAGGAAAGTGGTGGAAGAGGAGGAGGTGGATGACGAGTAAGTACTCCGTTCCTTACTGCCATTTCCATTCCTCTGAATTAAGTCACTCATCTTGATCCGTTTTTGCTTTCGCAGGGATGCAGAGACGTTGGCCCAGAGGGTGAAGAGGGCGAAGGCCTCGGCGAGCAGTCAGCCCCTAGCTGGGGCTTCAAAGACGCCACTAGTGGTGTTGAGCAGCCCGGACAGCAGCCCCCGGCACAGCCCCCAGCGTAAGTTCGTCACCCTCCTCTTATTCGACATGTGGTAGGTGTTCGATGCTATGGTGTTGACCTTGTTGGGTTTGCAGGAGGGGAGCGGCAGCAGGAGGAGCCGTAGAGGGCTACCAACAACACACCACCCCCATCGACTACGCCGCAGCGAGGGGCGTCCCTGGCAAGGGCATCAAGCACGGAGCCCACACCCATGGAGGAAGAGGGGAACTTGGGCGCTGGTGACTCTGCCACGGCGCCGGATGCTGGCGGGGAGGGGACTTCTGCTTCACAGCCTGGCACTGGTGAGTCGCCTGTCCTCCGTCTCTGTTTTTCCCTTATTCTTTTTCTTGGCTTCAATGCTCCCATTACTACCCAGGCCCTCCTTCAATACACATGGAGGACGTGGATACTGTTGTTGGGAATATTGCTGAGGAGGCCGCGGCGGAGGCCGCCAAGGATGCTGCCGAGGACACCGCTGTGGGGGCCGGCGAGGCTTCTGCCGAGGGTGCCAGCGGTGGGCCTGCCGGGGAAGCCGGCAAGGCCACCACCGAGGAAGAGGTGGTTGATGATCAGCCCCCCTCCTCTTCAACCTCGGGCCCCGGCAGATACCTGAAGGTGGGCGACGATCTTTTCGTCCATCTCCCAGGGGCGTCAAGTTCCCGAGCGCCCGCCGAAGGGGAAGTCTTTGATGGTGAGGTGCTTGCCGCCACCGGGCTCGAGGTTGTCACTGAGCCGGGCGTTGGCAGTGATGGTTCTCCAGAAGAGCAGCTTTTCCGCGCTATGGGGGCCAACTTCCGAAAACTCCAGGCGCTCTACCGTGTCCGTCTGGACAAGCTCAAGTCCAGGACGGCAACGGTGGACCAGGCGGAGGTGGATTTCAAGGCGCGCGTTGCTGAGATGCAGACCTGGTTCCACCAGACTCGCGAGGAGCAGAGGGCCTTTCAGGAGGAATTGGCCAAGTGCAATGTCGAGCTCGCCATGAAGATGGCTGACATCAAGAAGGACCAGGAAAAGGCGGCGAACTTGGCTGCCGCAGCCGAGGCTGTCCGGAACCAGCATCAAGCCGCACTGGATTCCCAGGAAGAGGACCTCACCGTGCATGAGGTGAAGCTTGCCGCAGCGCTCCGTGGCAAGGATGAGGAGCTCGAGGCCCTTGTCGCGCGGCGGACTCGCGAGCTGGAGCAGAGGCACAAGGAGGCACTCGATGCCCAAGCTCTGGCCCATGCCGGCAAAGTAAGGGAGTTGGAGGTGGAGCGGGATGAGCTGAAGGAGCAGACCCTCAAGCTGTCCAACGAGAAGAGCACGCTCAACAGCGCCTTGGTAGAGGCGCAAGGAGCGGTCATCAGCAGGACTGGGGAGCTCTCCGAAGCGCAAAACTCCATCAGAGATCTCAAGCTGAAGCTGGAGGATCTCGAGAAGATGTTGTCGGAGAGCAGGGCTCGGGAGGAGACCTTGACCAGGAGCCTAGAGGAGGAGAAGCAGCTGCGGGCGAACGAGGCCGCCTCCCACCAGGATTATGTGGCGGGCGAGAACAGATGGATCAGCCGTCTGGAGGACGTCGCCGGAAAGGTCACCTCGCAATTGGCCACCATGGGGATGCCAAATGTGAGGTATGCCCCTGAGCGCAGCGGGACCGTCAACGCCAAGCTGACCCAGTTCTTCGAGGGCGTCCTTGGAGCCTTGGCTTATCTTCACTCCAGCAGAGCGGCCACGTTGGCCGGGGAAGCCCGGCGACTTTGTTGGGGGGTCATGACCAAGGTCCTCACCAAGATGGCGTACTGGAATCCCGACCTCGACTTTGATGCTGTGATGGATAGCTTGCCAGATGGTACTGACCTCACAGTGCTCAAGGAGCGCATCAAGCCCGTCATCAGCAGCATCGACGAAATCAAGAGGGTGGAAGGCCAGCGCCGGGATTAGGCATCCCGTTCTTCACCGCCGCTGCAGGTTCACGACCAAGACAAATTTCATCTTTAATTAGAACCGCAGCAATGATGTGATGTAATATAACTTTGCAGTACTCTTAATTTCATGCACGTTATTTCCCCGTTCAATTCCTCTTTGTATGCGCACCCTACGTTGATTGGGTAGGCTCGCCGGCGCGGAAGCCCCTAGCGGCGTTTTGGGGACGGATCCCCATGGGCCTGCTGGGTACGCGTGCTGCCGGACGAGCCACCTTTCCATTCTGAACGCGGCCACTCGAACTGTCGAGCTTGACTCGAGTCAGAATCGAGAGCGTTGTTGATCGCGGAAGGCTACTCTGCCATTCTCGACGCAGCCGCTTGAACTGTTGAGCGGACTCGAAACAGGGCAAGGGCGTTGCCGATCGTGGGAGAGCCCCTGGCGTGCAGGTTTCTCATACAAAGGCATGACATCTGCGGGGGGAATAACCTCATATAAAAAGGATAGAACAAATAAGGGTTCAGTGCAACTTAGCTTCTGTTTGTAGTCGCTCGAGCGCTGATCTTCCAGCCTCCTTCCCTCTCCAAGAGCCACGAAGACGAAGGAGTGCTGGGCTGATTGCTAGAGCCGATTCTCACAACTCCGCCCCCTACCTGGCGCGCCAGAGATGTCGGTGGGAACGACACCTATGGGATCACAAGAATCCCTATTGTGGTTAGCAGGGCGCGGGGTCGTGAGAAGAGCGGATCTAACAGGTAGCACACGGTTCGTTTATCCAGGTTCGGGCCGCGAGGATGCGTAAAACCCTACTCCTGCTTTGGTGGATTGTATATATGTGTTCTTGAGTTAGCTATGGGGCGTGAGGAGCTCCAAAAAGCCGAATCCTTCTCCTGGTCGCCTCGGGCCTCCTTTTATAGAAAAAGGGGTTGCCACAGTGGCACACAGGAGGTGGAAAGGGTACAGTGATGCAAGGTTATCCTTACTTTATCGGGGACGGGGGAGAGATCTGTCTCGTCCGTCGCCGCTCCTTCTTGTGTCGACACGCGCCTGGCCAGCGACGCCTGCGATGCCATGTAGGTAGGCAGGCAGCTGAGGTGGCGCAGTGGTGGGTCTTCACGAAGATCTGCATGCCGCCACGCAGGTGCCTGCCCGGCTGGTTGGGTCGGCAGCTGCATGCGAACGGCGGTGGAGGTTTAGTCGGCGTGGGCCTGATGGTGGCCCTGCGGGTGTCCTCGGTAAGGGCCTTGCCGGGGCGCCTGCTGTCATCCCCGGCAAGGCGCTTGCCGGGGGCCTTGTGGTCTTCCTCGGCTGGGATCCCGCCAAGGGTTGTCGTCTCCTTAGTGCGTATCTGATCTTGAATGTCTTCACAAAGATCTGCATGCCGCCACGGGGATGTCTCCCGAATCCTTGCCCTTTGGGGGCAGTGGACTCAAGGGTGATTTGCTCCGTAGGCGCGGGACGAGTTGTCGTAGCAAGGGTCTTGCCGGGGCTGCTAGAACTGTCTCCCGGCAAGGATCTTGTCGGGGGAGTCCGCTTCGTCCCCTTTGCTCTTCGTGGTCTTGGCCTTGGCGTCGTAGTTCTCTTGAGCTTCGGTCTTACCTTGGCTCACCTCCCTTGCCTTGCTTGGTGTGGTGGTGCCCGTGGCTCAGACTGCCTGTGCACAGTTATAGGGGTACAAAAAGTGTACCCCTCTTTTTGTACACCAACACAGGGGCGTAGCTTTCGATCTGCTCCAGATGGCCAAGCGAGTTGGCCCGCAGTGCGAAGCCGCCGAACACGAAGATCTGTCCGGGGAGGAAGACTTCCCCTTGGGCAGCATCGTTGTAGATGATTGAAGGGGCCATCAAAACTTTTGAGGATGGCAAAGTGCAACTCTCAATGAAAGCACCAATGTCGATGTCAAAACCAATGGATCTCGGGCAGGGGGTCCCGAACTATGCGTCTAGGATCGATGGTAACAGGAGACAGGGGACACAATGCTTACCCAGGTTCAGGCCCTCTCTATGGAGGTAATCCCTACTTCCTGCTTGATTGATCTTGATGAATATGAGTATTACAAGAGTTGATCTACCACGAGATTGTAATGTTAGGGAATGTAGTAATTTCAAAAAATTTCCTACGCACACGCAAGATCATGGTGATGTATAGCAACAAGAAGGGAGAGTGTTGTCTACGTACCCTCGTAGACCGAAAGCGGAAGCGTTAGCACAACGCGGTTGATGTAGTCGTACATCTTCATGATCCAACCGATCAAGTACCGAACGCACGGCACCTCCGAGTTCAGCACACATTCAGCCCGATGACGTCCCTCGAACTCCGATCTAGCCGAGTGTTGAGGGAGAGTTTCGTCAGAACGATGGCGTGGTGACGATGTTGATGTTCTACCGACGCAGGGCTTCGCCTAAGCACCGCTACGATACCGACGGAGGGGGGCACCGCACACGGCTAAAAGATCAACTTGATCAATTGTTGTGTCTATGGGGTTCCCCCTTGCCCCGTATATAAAGGATCAAGGGGGGTGCGGCCGGCCAGGGAGAGGGCGCGCCAGGAGGAGTCCTACTCCCACCGGGAGTAGGACCCCCCCCCTTCCCTAGTTGGAATAGGATTCGGGAGGGGGAAAGAGGAGGCAGAGAAGGAAGGGGGGCGCCGTCCCCTTCTCCTTGTCCTATTCGGACTAGGGGGGAGGGGCGCGCGGCCCAGCACTGGCCGCCTCTCCTCTTCTCCGTAAAGGCCCAATAAGGCCCATTTACCTCCCGGGGGGTTCCGGTAACCTCCCGGTACTCCGGTAAAATCCCGATTTCACCCGGAACGCTTCCGATATCCAAACATAGGCTTCCAATATATCAATCTTCATGTCTCGACCATTTCGAGACTCCTCGTCATGTCCGTGATCACATCCGGGACTCCGAACAACCTTCGGTACATCAAAACATATAAACTCATAATATAACTGTCATCGTAACGTTAAGCGTGCGGACCCTACGGGTTCGAGAACTATGTAGACATGACCGAGACACGTCTCCGGTCAATAACCAATAGCAGAACCTGGATGCTAATATTGGCTCCCACATATTCTACGAAGATCTTTATCGGTCAGACCGCATAACAACATACGTTGTTCCCTTTGTCATCGGTATGTTACTTGCCCGAGATTCTATCGTCGGTATCTCAATACCTAGTTCAATCTCGTTACCAGCAAGTCTCTTTACTCGTTCTGTAATACATCATCCCGCAACTAACTCATTAGTTGCAATGCTTGCAAGGCTTAAGTGATGTGCATTACCGAGAGGGCCCAGAGATACCTCTCCGACAATCGAAGTGACAAATCCTAATCTCAAAATATGGCAACCCAACAAGTACCTTAGGAGACACCTGTAGAGCACCTTTATAATCACCCAGTTACGTTGTGACGTTTGGTAGCACACGAAGTGTTCCTCCGGTAAACGGGAGTTGCATGATCTCATAGTCATAGGAACATGTATAAGTCATGAAGAAAGGAATAGCAACATACTAAACGATCGGGTGCTAAGCTAACAGAATGGGTCATGTCAATCACATCATTCTCATAATGATGTGATCACGTTAATCAAAATGGCTAGGAAACATAACCATCTTTGATCAACAAGCTAGTCAAGTAGAGGCATACTAGTGACATTCTGTTTGTCTATGTATTCACACATGTATTATGTTTCTGGTTAATACAATTCTAGCATGAATAATAAACATTTATCATGATATAAGGAAACAAAAAATAACTTTATTATTGCCTCTAGGGCATATTTCCTTGAGTCTCCCACTTGCACTAGAGTCAATAATCTAGATTACACTGTGATGATTCTAACACACATGGAGCCTTGGTGCTGATCATGTTTTGCTCGTGAAAGAGGCTTAGTCAACGGGTCTGCAACATTCAGATCCATATGTACCTTGTAAATTTCTGTCTCCCACCTGGACTAAATCCCGAATGGAATTGAAGCGTCTCTTGATGTGCTTGGTTCTCTTGTGAAATTTGGATTCCTTCGCCAAGGCTATTGCTCCAGTATTGTCACAAAAGATTTTCATTGGACCCGATGCACTAGGTATGACACCTAGATCGGATATGAACTCCTTCATCCAGACTCCTTCATTTGCCGCTTCCGAAGCAGCTATGTACTCTGCTTCACATGTAGATCCCGCCACAACGCTTTGTTTACAACTGCACCAACTGACAGCTCCATCGTTCAATGTAAACACGTATCCGGTTTGTGATTTAGAATCGTCCGGATCAGTGTCAAAGCTTGCATCAACGTAATCGTTTACGATGAGCTCTTTGTCACCTCCATAAACGAGAAACATGTCCTTAGTCCTTTTCAGGTACTTCAGGATGTTCTTGACCGTTGTCCAGTGATCCACTCCTGGATTACTTTGGTACCTCCCTGCTAGACTTATAGCAAGGCACACATCAGGTCTGGTACACAGCATTGCATATATGATAGAGCCTATGGCTGAAGCATAGGGAACATCTTTCATTTTCTCTCTATCTTCTGCAGTGGTCGGGCATTGAGTCTTACTCAACTTCACACCTTGCAATATAGGCAATAACCCTTTCTTTCCTTGATCCATTTTGAACTTCTTCAAAACTTTGTCAAGGTATGTGCTTTGTGAAAGTTCAATTAAGCGTTTTGATCTATCTCTATAGATCTTAATGCCTAATATGTAAGCAGCTCCACCGAGGTCTTTCATTGAAAAACTCTTATTCAAGTATCCCTTTATGCTATCCAGAAATTCTATATCATTTCCAATCAGTAATATGTCATCCACATATAATATCAGAAATGCTACAGAGCTCCCACTCACTTTCTTGTAAATACAGGCTTCTCCAAAAGTCTATACAAAACCAAATGCTTTGATCACACTATCAAAGCATTTATTCCAACTCCGAGAGGCTTGCACCAGTCCATAAATGGATCGCTGGAGCTTGCACACTTTCTTAGCTCCCTTTGGATCGACAAAACCTTCCGGTTTCATCATATACAACTCTTCTTCCAGAAATCCATTCAGGAACGCAGTTTTGACATCCATTTGCCAAATTTCATAATCATAAAATGCGGCAATTGCTAACATGATTCGGACAGACTTAAGCATCGCTACGAGTGAGAAGGTCTCATCGTAGTCAATCCCTTGAACTTGTCGAAAACCTTTCACGACAAGTCGAGCTTTGTAGACAGTAACATTACTGTCAGTGCCAGTCTTCTTCTTGAAGATCCATTTATTCTCAATTGCTTGCCGATCATTGGGCAAGTCAACCAAAGTCCACACTTTGTTTTCATACATGGATCCCATCTCATATTTCATGGCTTCAATCCATTTTGCGGAATCTGGGCTCACCATCGCTTCTTCATAGTTCGTAGGTTCATCATGATCTAGTAGCATGACTTCCAGAACAAAATTACCGTACCACTCTGGTGCAGATCTTACTCTGGTTAACCTACGTGGTTCAGTAACAACTTGATCTGAAGTTTCATGATCATCATCATTAGCTTCCTCACTAATTGGTGTAGGTGTCGCAGAAACCGATTTCTGTGATGAACTACTTTCCAATAAGGGAGCAGGTACAGTTACCTCATCAAGTTCTACTTTCCTCCCATTCACTTCTTTCGATAGAAACTCCTTCTCTAGAAAAACTCCGAATTTAGCAACAAATGTCTTGCCTTCGGATTTGTGATAGAAGCTGTACCCAACAGTCTCCTTTGGGTATCCTATGAAGACACATTTCTCCGATTTGGGTTTGAGCTTATCAGGTTGAAGCTTTTTCACATAAGCATCGCAGCCCCAAACTTTTAGAAATGACAACTTTGGTTTCTTGCCAAACCACAGTTCATAAGGCGTCGTCTCAACGGATTTCGATGGTGCCCTATTTAATGTGAATGCGGCCGTCTCTAAAGCATAACCCCAAAACGATAGCGGTAAATCAGTAAGAGACATCATAGATCGCACCATATCTAGTAAAGTACGATTATGACGTTTGGACACATCATTACGCTGTGGTGTTCTGGGTGACGTGAGTTGCGAAACTATTCTGCATTGTTTCGAATGAAAACCAAACTCATAACTCAAATATTCTCCTCCACGATCAGATCGTAGAAACTTTATTTTCTTGTTACGATGATTTTTAACTTCACTCTAAAATTCTTTGAACTTTTCAAACGTTTCAGACTTATGCTTCATTAAGTAGATATACCCATATCTTCTTAAATCATCTGTGAAGGTGAGAAAATAACGATATCCGCCACGAGCCTCAATGTTCATCGGACCACATACATCTGTATGTATGATTTCCAACAAATCTGTTGCTCTCTCCATAGTTTCGGAGAACGACGTTTTAGTCATCTTGCCCATGAGGCACGGTTCGCAAGTACCAAGTGATTCATAATAAAGTGGTTCCAAAAGTCCATCAGTATGGAGTTTCTTCATGCGCTTTACACCGATATGACCTAAACGGCAGTGCCACAAATAAGTTGCACTATCATTATCAACTCTGCATCTTTTGGCTTCAATATTATGAATATGTGTATCACTACTATCGAGATTTAACAAAAATAGACCATTCTTCAAGGGTGCATGACCATAAAAGATATTACTCATATAAATAGAACAACCATTATTCTCTGATTTAAATGAATAACCGTCTCGCATCAAACAAGATCCAGATATAATATTCATGCTCAACGCTGGCACCAAATAACAATTATTTAGGTCTAATACTAATCCTGAAGGTAGATGTAGAGGTAGCGTGCCGACCGCGATCACATCGACTTTGGAACCATTTCCCACGCGCATCGTCACCTCGTCCTTAGCCAATCTTCGCTTAATCCGTAGCCCCTGATTCGAGTTGCAAATATTAGCAATATAACCAGTATCAAATACCTAGGTGCTACTGCGAGCATTAGTAAGGTACACATCAATAACATGTATATCACATATACCTTTGTTCACTTTGCCATCCTTCTTATCCGCCAAATACTTGAGACAGTTCCGCTTCCAGTGACCAGTCTGCTTGCAGTAGAAGCACTCAGTCTCAGGCTTAGGTCCAGACTTGGGTTTCTTCTCCTGAGCAGCAACTTGCTTGTTGTTCTTCTTGAAGTTCCCCTTCTTCTTCCCTTTGCCTTTTTCTTGAAACTGGTGGTCTTATTGACCATCAACACTTGATGCTCCTTCTTGATTTCTACCTCCGCAGCCTTTAGCATTGCGAAGAGCTCAGGAATCGTCTTATCCATCCCTTGCATATTATAGTTCATCACTACTATATGATTCACACTCGACCTTTCGGTCTCCGTGTTCCGAGGCCATATATGTTATATGCTAGGCTCGTCAAGTTTAACCTGAGTATTCCGCGTGTGCAATTGTTTTGCACCCATTGTATTTGAACGTAGAGCCTATCACACCCGATCATCACGTGGTGTCTCAGCACGAAGAACTTTCACAACGGTGCATACTCAGTGAGAACACTTATACATTGATAATTTAGTGAGGGATCATCTTATAATGCTACCGTCAATCAAAGCAAGATAAGATGCATAAAAGACAAACATCACATGCAATCAATATAAGTGATATGATATGGCCATCATCATCTTGTGCTTGTGATCTCCATCTCCGAAGCACCGTCATGATCACCATCATCACCGGCGCAACACCTTGATCTCCATCGTAGCATCGTTGTCGTCTCGCCAATCTTATGCTTCTACGACTATCGCTATCGCTTAGAGATAAAGTAAAGCATTACGGGGCGATTGCATTGCATACAATAAAGCGACAACCAAATGGCTCCTGCCAGTTGCCGATAACTCGGTTACAAAACATGATCATCTCATACAATAAAATTTAGCATCATACCTTGACCATATCACATCACAACATGCCCTGCAAAAACAAGTTAGACGTCCTCTACTTTGTTGTTGCAAGTTTTACGTGGCTGCTACGGGCTTAGCAAGAACCGTTCTTACCTATGCATCAAAACCACAACGATAGTTTGTCAAGTTGGTGTTGTTTTAACCTTCGCAAGGACTGGGCGTAGCCACACTCGGTTCAACTAAAGTTGGAGAAACTGACACCCGCCAGCCACCTATGTGCAGAGCACGTCGGCAGAACCAGACTCGCGTAAGCGTACGCGTAATGTCGGTCCGGGCCGCTTCATCCAACAATACCGCCGAACCAAAGTATGACATGCTGGTAAGCAGTATGACTTATATCACCCACAACTCACTTGTGTTCTACTCGTGCATATGACATCTACACATAAAACCAGGCTCGGATGCCACTGTTAGGGAACATAGTAATTTCAAAAAATTTCCTACGCACACGGAAGATCATGGTGATGCATAGCAACGAGAGGGGAGAGTGTTGTCTACGTACCCTCGTAGACCGAAAGCGGAAGCATTAGCACAACGCAGTTGATGTAGTTGTACATCTTCACGATCCGATCGATCAAGTACCGAACGCACGGCACCTCCGAGTTCAGCACACGTTCAGCCCGATGACGTCCCTCGAACTCCGATCCAGCCGAGTGTTGAGGGAGAGTTTTGTCAGCACGATGGCGTGGTGACGATGTTGATGTTCTACCGATGCAGGGCTTCGCCTAAGCACCGCTACGATATTATCGAGATGGACTATGGTGGAGGGGGGCACCGCACACGGCTAAAAGATCAACTTGATCAATTGTTGTGTCTATGGGTGCCCCCCTGCCTCGTATATAAAGGAGCAAGGGGGGGTGCGGCCGACCAGGGAGAAGGCGCGCCAGGAGGAGTCCTACTCCACCGGGAGTAGGACTCCCCCCCTTTCCTAGTTGGAATAGGATTCGGGAGGGGGAAAGAGGAGGGAGAGAAGGAAGGGGGGGCGCCGCCCCCTTCTCCTTGTCCTATTCGGACTAGGGGGGAGGGACACGTGGCCCAGCCCTGGCCGCCTCTACTCTTCTGCTAAAGGCCCAATAAGGCCCATTTACCTCCCGGGGGGTTCCAGTAACCTCCCGGTACTCCGGTAAAATCCTGATTTCACCCGGAACGCTTCCGATATCCAAACACAGGCTTCCAATATATCAATCTTCATGTCTCGACCATTTCGAGACTCCTCGTTATGTCCATGATCACATCCGAGACTCCGAACAACCTTCGGTACATCAAAACATATAAACTCATAATATAACTATCATCGTAACGTTAAGCGTGCGGACCCTACGGGTTCGAGAACTATGTAGACATGACCGAGACACGTCTCCGGTCAATAACCAGTAGCGGAACCTGGATGCTCGTATTGGCTCCCACATATTCTACAACGATCTTTATCGGTCAGACCACATAACAACATATGTTGTTCCCTTTGTCATCGGTATGTTACTTCCCCGAGATTCGATCATCGGTATCTCAATACCTAGTTCAATCTCGTTACCGGAAAGTCTCTTTACTCGTTCTGTAATACATCATCCCGCAACTAACTCATTAGTTGCAATGCTTGCAAGGCTTAAGTGATGTGCATTACCGAGAGGGCCCAGAGATACCTCTCCGACAATCGGAGTGACAAATCCTAATCTCGAAATACGGCAACCCAACAAGTACCTTTGGAGACACCTGTAGAGCACCTTTATAATCACCCAGTTACGTTGTGACGTTTGGTAGCACACAAAGTGTTCCTCCGGTAAACGGGAGTTGCATAATCTCATAGTCATAGGAACATGTATAAGTCATGAAGAAAGCAATAGCAACATACTAAACGATCGGGTGCTAAGCTAACGGAATGGGTCATGTCAATCACATCATTCTCCTAATGATGTGATCCCGTTAATCAAATGACAACTCATGTTTATGGCTAGGAAACATAACCATCTTTGATCAACAAGCTAGTCAAGTAGAGGCATACTAGTGACATTCTGTTTGTCTATGTATTCACACATGTATTATGTTTCCGGTTAATACAATTCTAGCATGAATAATAAACAATTATCATGATATAAGGAAATAAATGATAACTTTATTATTGCCTCTAGGGCATATTTCCTTCACGTAATGGCTAAACCCTGAAAGTCTAGTCTGGCTATGATTATGATTATATGGCCTATCTACGGACCTAGCGCCTCGGTTTATATAGACACGGGAGGGATCTAGGGTTTACACAAGGTCGGTTACAGAGAAAGGAATCTTCATAGTTGATCGCCAAGATTGCCTTCCACGCCAAGGAGAGTCCTATTCGGACACAGGTAGAGTCTTTGGTCTTCGTATCTTTACGGCCCATTAGTCCGGCCCATATCCAATAGATCGGACACCCGAGGACCCCTTAGTCAAGGACTCCCTCACCGGGGGCCATAGGTTTCACTAGTGGCTTCTCACAAGATAGCATAAATTACGGTGCGTGAACAAATTACTGCCGAGCAATTGATAGAAAAGTGCATAGTTATGAGAATGTCTAGGCATGATCATAAACATAGGCATCACGTCCGTGTCAAGTAGACCGAAACGATTCTACATCTACTACTATTACTCCACACATCGACCGCTATCCAGCATGCATCTAGAGTATTAAGTTCATAAGAACAGAGTAACGCATTAGGCGAGATGACATGATGTAGAGGGATAAACTCAAGCAATCAAATATAAACCCCATCTTTTTATCCTCGATGGCAATAATACAATACGTGCCTTGCTGCCCCTACTGTCACTGGGAAAGGACACCACAAGATTGAACCCAAAGCTAAGCACTTCTCCAATTGCAAGAAAGATCAATCTAGTAGGCCAAACCAAACTGATAATTCGAAGATACTTGCAAAGATATCAAATCAAGAATAAGAATTCAGAAAAGAATCAAATATTCTTCATAGATAAACTTGATCATAAGCCCACAATTCATCGGATCTCGGCAAACACACCGCAAAAAGTATTACATCGAATAGATCTCCAAGAACATCGAGGAGAACTTTGTATTGAGAACCAAAGAGAGAGAGAAGAAGCCATCTAACTAATAACTATGGACCCAAAGGTCTGTGGTGAACTACTCACACATCATCGGAGAGGCTATGGTGTTGATATAGAAGCCCTCCGTGATCGAATCCCCCTCCGGCAGATCGCCGGAAAAGGTCCCCAGATGGGATCTCACGGGTATAGAAGGTTGCGGCAGTGGAAAAGTGGTTTCGTGGCTCCCTTGGATGTTTTCAGGGTATAAGAGTATATATAGGCAAAAGAAGTAGGTCGGTGGAGCTATGAGGGGCCCACAAGGGTGGGGGGCGCGCTTGCCCCCTGGGCGCGCCGCCCTACCTCGTGGCTTTCTTGACCTCCACTCCAAGTCTCCTGCATTGCATTTGTTCCAAAAAAGATCCTCGCGAAGGTTTCATTACGTTTGGATTCCGTTTGATATTCCTTTTCTGCGAAACACTGAAATAGGCAAAAAAAAAGCAATTTGCACTGGGCCTTTGGTTAATAGGTTAGTCCCAAAAATAATATAAAAGTGCATAATAAAGCCCATTAAACATCCAAAACAGATAATATAATAGCATGGAACAATCAAAAATTATAAATACGTTGGAGACGTATCGGGGGGGCACACCCTGAGCTTTGTCGCGTCCTTGTGGATCTTCTGGTTTCGGGGGTCTCTTTTGTTCCAAAAAAATCACCAAAAAGTTCCAGCCCTATCCTAGAACTTTTAAGTACAAATTGTGGAGGATAGCTCGATGTTCAATGTTCGAAAGATAGGTATTGGAAGTTAGGCTCAACCTGAACAGTAATATATCTAGCGTTAGTAAAAAAGGAGACATAAATTTATTTGAAGACAGTTGATTCATATTTGCTTGTTTTCTTTCGGATGTTTGATGAAATGTCTAAACATCAACTCATTCATAAACTTCCCTTCGATGTTAGGCTCAATTATTGCTAAATTAGGTATTGACTATCCCACGAGACAATTTCTCGACTCGGCCAACAATGATTCATAGAAATTGGGTTTATTCTCCAGTTGCAACACACGGGAGATGAACATTTGATACATGTAGAGGTAAAGTTATGTCATTCTTTCCCATAATGGCTCTTTTTTTTTGGGTTTCCCTATTGGTTTTTGCTACTTAATTAATGTATATATTATAATACTAGCAAACATGCCCGTGCGTTGCAACGGGAGAAAACAATCCTCACACGCCCTTACTCACTGAGCATGGCTAAAGACCTCACCCTCATACCCATAACATAATAAATATGACTAATACCTCATCCTTAGGCCGACATCCTCCAGACATATGTTTCCGCTTGTGGTCTTTGCCGTCATCGTCGCCGGTGGTCGCAGTACCAGTTGTCACTAATCAAGGTTGGCCAGGTCCAATAGCTGGATTGTTGAGCGGCCTTTGTGTTCGGCGAAGATCAAGAGCGTTGAACATTTTATTTAATCATCTAGCTCATCTATACCAATATAAAAAGACCCAAAGAGGCAGATCCAACTGATCTTGGCCATTGAACTAAGTCAATTCGACGACCTAGACTGCTCCAATGACGAGCGTTAAACGCGTTTAACGTGCAATTAATATCATACCAAATATCACAGAATTAACACACAAATAATAGCATACCTAATAACCGTGTGCAATTAATATATTGCCTAAATATTAACGTGCGTAGCACGTGCGCATTTACTAGTATAATAGGGAAAAGCATCACCCATAATATATGTCGATGTCGTCATGTAAATTGAGTAGTTTGTGTTGGATAAAGCATGAAACCTTAGCTGGACTCCTCATGCATTTTGATGGGAGTCACTGGACCGAGCGAGACCGGTCATACGTGAAGACGCGAATGAGAAAAAGATTCCTTCCATATCCCTAGTTTAATAAATTGAACTAAAACAATGCATGAGGTGGGCATATTTCAAAATTTTGCCTAGTTTTATTAATAGGCATAGATTAAAACAATTTAGGTATGGTACCTCTCAGTGTAAAAAAAATCGTGTTTCAAGAAAATGTTAGCCTTTTCAAATTTAAAGTTTATTTTTTTATGTTTTTGAAATGTGTGCAAATTAGAAAAATAATCACAACAGTACCTCCTAATTTTAAAAATAGTTTAAAAAAATACCCAGGTTTCAAAAAGAGAGAGAAATATTGTTATTTTTTTAAAGAAATGTTCGACCTTAATTTTTTATTAACAACTATGCAAATTTTTCACGTCCTAAAATATATTCATTTTAAAAAAATATTTTCCTGTCAGTATCCTGGCGCGACTCTGAGCTTAATTTTAAAGTCCATGTTGCTAATTAAACATCAAGTCCTGTTGATTCTAGTGGCTAGCATTCTGAGCCCTCTAGCGTGAGCGACTGGGTTTGGTTCCTGACCGCGCATTGTTTTTACTGGCGCGGGCTGTTGGTACGCTAATGGGCCGGCCGATTGTGGCCCTGCGCGTCCTGTGATTTTATTTTATTTTTGACTGAAATGAATCAGGAGAACGAGAAAACGCCCGCACGAGGAAACACCTGGGACGAACAAAAAATTACCGTAAAGGAAAGAACCTGGAGAAACAATCCTCCCTTTAATATTAGATAAGGATAAGGATAAGGATAAGGACTAATATAAATATGTTTTTTTACGCTCCCTCCGTCCATCTATTTTTTCGACAAATATTTCTGAACGGAGGGAGTACTTGTGAAAAACCCTAAAAAAACAAAAAAAAGGAGGGGAATAGAGCTGTTTCCTGCTCTAATGGGCCAACCCAGCAGAGGCCCAATATATTCGGGAGGCATCCAGCCGCACGCTTCCGCACATAAGTCAAGTTAGGCGTTCCCCTTGCCCTGATTCAGAACCCTAGATCCGAGCCGCCGCCACCACACCGCCGGCAGCAGGCCAATCGGAGAAGAAGGCCAACCGGAGAAGAAGGCCGCCCGAAGATCCGAAGAAGGAGATCCTCCAAGGTACCTACCTCCGCCGCGCTCTACATCTCCCGGATCAAGACCAAGAGGCCGCCGGCGAGAACCCGCGCCCGCCTCCCGGGGCGCGCGTGGTGCTCGCCGGCGGCAAGGCCATCCGTTCTACGGGCGAGGCCCGTCCCACGCCCTCCTGGGGCGCGAGTGGATCCTCCATGAAGTCCGAGGCTGCCGCTCGCCGGCGGCGGCAACATGGATCAAGCGCACGGGGGAGGCGTCGGCGGGAAGATTTCAACTCAGGGCGCGTCGATTGCCGGCCGCTCCAACATCTATCCACCCGCCGGACGGGAATTATCTTTCTCCTCTTTCCATTCTGCCCGGAGATCAATTTTCAACCGCTACTAACCTCGGTGCCCATTGTTCTGCAGGTAATTTCTTTTTTCTAATTTATTTACAGTTCTTACTTATTCTTTTCTTCTACGAAAGAATCTTTAACTAATCAATCGCTGAAACTTTAACACCCCTACCCTTCTAGAGGAGCAGTATCATAGATATTGATGAACTGATAGCGAGAATCGCCAACCATGAAGCTTTTATCTTAAGATTGCCTGCTAGTCTCCCTTGAATATATATACCAGCAGTGTCATTGATCAAACGTAGATCAACTGAAAGGAAGCATCATCAAGAGTAGAACTTAATCACACCATTTATTTACACCTGTCAAGCATCAGAAGGTTTTAAATTTTACCAACACCAGTCATAGCTATTATCAGTACTGCCTCTGTTTCTAAATGTAAGACCTTTTGGTAGTTTAAATTGAACTTCCAAAATGTCTTATATTTAGGGATAGAGGGTGTACTTCTGTACTGCAAGCATTATTTTTACAAGTTATCCTCAAAAGGATGTCGCCACAAACTGAAGTCGATTACCATGGTCAGTAATACAGAAAAATAAAGTTGATGCCGAGTAGTTTTGTTATCTTAAGGGTTTCTTACCTGCAGTTGGAAGCCTAGTTGTTTTTACAAACAAGAAACATGAGACTGGTTCCAATCTCATTACTGAATATAACATTCATATATGCAGGTACCCATCAAAGGGATGGAGCAAGGCGAATCCGTATCCCTGCCGGTCTTCATCCAGGATATGTCCCCCATTCTTCTGAGAACTACCACGCCTGGCCATACGGGGCAAAGGCAACCTAGGCCCTTCCTGTCGCCCCAGTCGCAACGGCTAATCTTTAGGCTTATCGAGCTCCTGTTCGAGGAGATCCCTGTCCGCTGTTTTAGGCAAATAAGGCGAGTGCATATAATGGTATGCCTGCAATCAGAAAGGCCATTCTTCTCTTCCCGCATTCAGGAGTCACCTGATCGGACTCGTGCTCAGATGTGCCAGAACGTGAACTCCATGGGTCTCCTAATTCGGGACATGATCATTTATCAGCCGGATCAAGGGGGGAGGGCTGGCAAACCTTCTGTACTGCCAAGGGAGGTCAAGCATTTGATCAATCTGATGTTATTGCCTGACCCGATACGAATGAAGGTCCCAATCCAGTATCACAGCTGTCTGGTACCGATAGAGTACAGGGGTTTCCTGTTTACAATTGAATATCAGTTCATCATGGATGTGCTGAGGTATGCTGACAGAGAAGGGTTTCGCTATGTTCTCAGAGGTTTGGAGCCAGTGGGCGACTGGTCTGTGAATGTCCGCAATTCAAATAGATACCTCCAGCAGTTCTTCAACAAGTAAGTAATATGGAGCCTTGCATAGATTAATGTGCTGGCCTTTCTTAATTTGTACAAGCTCTGTCCCGAATTAATTGTCTTAGATTTCTCTAGATAGAGATGTATCTAGATAACTTCTAGTGTTAGATACAACCATATCTAGACAAATCTAAGACAAGTAATTTGTACAATCTCTGTCCCAAATTACTTCTCTTAGATTTGGATGTATCTGGACACGTTTTAGTGTTAGATACATCCATATCTAGACAAATCTAAGACAAGTAATTTGGGACGGATGGAGTAAAACTAATGCTAATGACTGAAGTCCTCAGGTGCCCTGTTTTGTCAATGAAGAAATTTAGATTAAAGGGTTTGTTGCAACTCTACACAGCCCCAAATTGCAACTTGCTCAAGAGTAGAAGCAAGCCATCTTGAAGTATGTTGTTAAATTGAGAAAATAGGGGCTTTGAGTCTTTTATTAAGTAGGAGCATGTGGTTGTTTCCCAATGCCAGGTTTATTTTCATCATGAGCTGAATAGTGTACAAATTAGATGTTGAGTGTGATGCTCTTTTGTGCACTCATCTCTTTAAATGAATCATCACCAGCAATATGTTTATCCTTATTCTGACATTTTCCTATGGTTTTTTGTTTTCATCAGAGGGAGGTATGATCCGAATGGTCTCAGGTTCCAGAGCAACCCGATTCTGGAGCCCTTGGACTATAATCGTAACGTGCCAAGCCACACCCTCGAGGGGTTGGTGTCAAGGCGAGATATTAATGGAATGCGCTTTACGCGGGCCACTATTAATAGGGCCTTGTACTTCGAGTTTGAGATGGTCCTGGCCAACATGTTGGTTGGTCTGCATAGACTTGGACATCTTCATCATCTTGGTTTGGCTGTTTTTTTCCATACTAGGTGCATACTCATGGACCTATATATAGCTTCTCTTAAACCGGCATGGATACATGTGTATATATCCTCTGAACCGTGCCTGTAGGATGGATTGGTTATTCGTGGGTACAATTGTGATACATGTGTATACTTCAAGACACATTAAATAGTCTGTGCATTCTGCTGCCATGTAGTACATTGCTGTTTGTTTGGTGCCGTGTAGTCCTAGCTAGTGTGTGGTGCGTTGTTGCATTTCTTTTTCTATTTTCCAGTTTTTACTTGTTGTTTTCTTTTATGAAAAATACATTTGGTAATACATCAGGATTATAATAACTTCAAGAGTATAAGCAAGTGTGTCTTGAAGTATGTTGGTAAATTGAGAAAAGAGGCTTTGTCTTGTAAGTAGGAGCTTTTGGTGGTTTCACAATACCAAGTTTCTTTTCATCAGCTAAGAGCCGAATAGACATAAATAGTGTACAGATGAGATGTTGAGTGCACACATGAACTGCGTTCTCGTTAAATGAATCATCATCAGCAGCAGCATGGTTGACGTTTATCTGAAATTTGTCATTGTTTGTTGTTTACATCAGAGTCTGGTATGGCCCATATGGCCGGAGGCCCCCAAAGCATGCCTCTTCTGGAGCCGCAACCCTCTCGATCTCGAGCTCCTATGTGATGCTCTCTGCGTCAAGCAGTCTTTTTTTTTTTAGAATCTCTGCGTCAAGCAGTCGACCGTTGCTTACGGCGGGATCGGGATCGATAGACTGGGCCGGCCCATCTATCTCGTGAACAGTAGATCAGGCTGGACCCGCTGCTTCCGAGCATACGATTCGAACCAGTTGAGCTAGTTAGCTTTCTTGATCACAGAACATTGCAAAACCTTAAGAAAACTCAAACGCCGATCCGAACGTCTTTCAAAAATTTGAACACAAAACTTCTTTTTTCAAAAACAAAACGTGAATGGTTTATCAAACGCGAACATTATTAGTTTTTTTTACAAATTTTGAGAAAACTTAAATATTTTTCAACACACAATCGAATTTTGGAGACGCGAAAATATTTTTTAGAACGGAAACATTTTTTAAACTACCCAAAAAACTGAACATGAACAATTTTCAAATTTCAAAACAAAATTTGGAAACACGAACAACTTTTGCACGCGAACAATTTTTGAAACTCCAGAAAAAAATTTGAAAAAACAAACATTTTTTAAAATTTGCAAACAATTTTGGAAACAGAACATTTTTCAAAACTCCGAACAAAACTTGTAAATATGAACAGTTTTTGAAATTTGCGAACAAATTTTGGGATGGGAACATTTTTTCAAACTCCCAAACAAATTTATGGAATTTACGAACATTTTTTAAATTTGTGAACAAAATTTGAAAACATGAACATTTTATAAATTTCTGAACAAATTTTGAAAGCTGGAACACTTTTTGAAATTCCTAAACATTTTTTGAATGGAAACAAATTTTGAAAACATGGACAATTTTAAAAAATAGGAACATTTATATTGAAACTCATGAATAAAGATTGAAAAAAACATTTTTCTTAAATTTGCGAACAAATTTTGCAAAGTTGTGAAATTTTGAAAAAAAATATAAGGAAAAGAAACAGAAACTAAAAAAAGAAAATAAGCGGAAAAGAAGAAAAACAAAAAAATAGAAAGATGAAAAGAACCAGAAAAAAACGATACAGGAAAAAACCCGGTTCAGGGAACCTTCTAGAAGGTTCCCAAAACCGGTTGGACGCACTATGTATAAGTGGGCCGGCCCATGTCGGTCGCTCGCTGCGCTACTCTGTGCGATCGCTCGACAGTTCGCCGCAGCGAGCGGCGAATAGGATTTCCCGAGGGAACGGTCTCAAGGACGCCAAATCTTATACCAATTTAGCTGCTTCCACAATCGAGCGCATACCCCCCCTTCCCCTGCTGCTCCCACAATGGTGGCTATCGTTTTCGGTGGCTTGTTTTCCTCGCATTACCTGAGCACCCTACTTCCTCCTATGTTTCTTCTTCCCCTTTTCCTTCGTGAGCAACGAGCAAGCAAGTTTTTCTTTGCCGGAGAGTCTCTGTTTTGATTGATTCCCCGTAGCGGCTTCTTCTTCGTTTCCTCTTCATCTCTCTCATTTCGATTGGAACCCTAATCGAAGGGCGAGGGAGTGGATCGAACCCTGTCCAGAGATCACCATGGATTCCGATGGTTCGTGTTCTCCCTTTTTGTTGTGATTTCCAACCAATAGATATTGCTTACCCCATAGGGGTTTCGATTGGGCACGCGTGGAGGCACGATTGTAGCAGCGTCGTTCGCGCACGGGTGAGGATGCTCGTTGTCTCGTAGCAGTAGCGCACTAGCGCATGATTTTTTTAATCGATTGAATCGTACGAGGCGCTCCTCCCATCGCTCCCTAGTCTTTTTTTAGACAAAAATCCCTCGGTCGCTAGTCTTGCATGTCGATCGTACAAGGCGCTTGTGCCCGCTGGCTAGTCGTGCCGTGCCAGGCAAGGCAGCCCAGGCACGGCCCTAGCCGGGCCACATGCCATGCACGGCCCACTAAGTCACGTGCCGTGCCGGCCCATGACGGGCCTGGCACGCGGGCTATCGTGCCGGCCCGACAAGACCGGCCCGTTTGGCCATGTATACTCTCGAGCTCCTATGTGATGCTCTCTGCGTCAAGCAGTCGACGGTCGCTTACGGCGGGATCGGGATCGATAAACCTGTCCGGCCCATCTATCTCGTGAACAGTAGATCATGCTGGACCCGCTGCTTCCGAGCATACGATTCGAACCAGTTGAGCTAGTTAGCTTTCTTGATCACGGAACATTGCAAAACCTTCAGAAAACTCAAACGCCGATCCGAACGTCTTTCAAAAATTCGAACACAAAGCTATTTTTTTCAAAAACAAAACTTGAATGTTTTATCAAGCGCGAATATTATTAGTTTTTTTAGAGTGAATTCAAGTTTTTACCCCCTATCTTGACATTTGTGTCACTAATTACACCATTTAGCCAGATTTGATCCGTTTTACCCCATTTAGCAAAAGTTTTCCCATAATTTACTCTGTTTAAAATTTTGTATCCGTTCTGACTGGCTGGTCCCAATTGTCAGGTCTAGTTGGCATGGCATATTGATGATTTTTTCCTGACTATTTTTCTCTCTGTTGAACGGGTCCTCCTAGCTTCTCCCGACCGGCTAGGCCCGATATGATCGCACCGTCATCACAGACCCACCATCATCTGAGCACAGCCTGATGGTTATTGGAATAAACCACGTTGTCCATGTCCGACTAGGGCAGGAGGCAGTCCTCACATATAGGATACGTATAGGCTTAGTTTGGCTAGGGCTCACCACGTTCTAATATCACCAGATCAAAGCAATAGAAATGTGAGGCTCGAGACTAGCCTGTTGCAATCTATCGATCAGAGTTTCTTTCATCGATCGCCAAGTTACGCAGTTGTTCTTCGACCGATCGGATGTAGCGCTAGTTCACGTACGCGTTTGGTCCTGGTGAATCGATCCACCTGTGCTGGCTTCCTTATCTAGCTAGCTTGCACGTTTGGTCCTCGTGAATCGATCTAGCTAGCGTTTCAAAACCAATAATGGGTCCCTCGCCAAAGTAAGAAGAAGAACTGAGTGCAGCGGGTCACGTACATGGACGTGCCCAGCCCGATGTCGGCGAGCTAGATGGAGCCATCGGAATCCACGGGGTCATTTCCTACCTTGATGTCGCGGCCCATACGGCCCTGCTCGTGGAGGTATGAAATCGCACGAACGGCCCATCAACACCCACCACTGCCGGCGTCGCCGATGCCTGACAATACCTAACCCTAGGTTCGAGCGAGCCTGACGGGTGCGTTCGGTCAGAAGGCAATGCAATCGATTGGTGGCAGGCAACACAAGCTAGAACTGATTGGAGGCGAGCGTGGCGCGAGGCGGGCGTTGTGCGTTTGACATGATGTGAGTGACCTCCATCGTGCCGAGCCGGTCGAGAGAAGAAGTGTCCTGCGAGGCCCGATTCAACAGTGAGAAAAATAAGCAGGAAAAACCAACGACATGGCATGCCAGTTAGACCTGACAATTATGACCCACCGGTTAGAATGCTTAGAAAATATTAAACAGGGTAAATTATGGTAATACTTTTGCTAAATGGGGTAAAATAGATGAAATCTTGCTAAATGGGGTAATGAGTGTCAAAAATGTCAAAAATAAAGGGTAAAAACGGGAATTCACTCTTTTTTTTTTTTTACAAATTTTGAGAAAACTCAAACATTTTTCAACACATAATCAAATTTTGGAGACGCGGAAATATTTTTTTAGAACGGAAACATTTTTTTGAACTACCCAAAAAACTGAATAGGAACAATTTTTCAAATTTCAAAACAAAATTTGGAAACACGAACAACTTTTACACGCGAACATTTTTTGAAACTCCAGAACAAAATTTGGAAAAACGAACATTTTTTAAAATTGCAAACAATTTTGTAAACGGAACATTTTTCTAAACTCTGAACAAAACTTGTAAATATGAACATTTTTTGAAAGTTGCGAACAAATTTTGGAATAGGAACATTTTTTGAAACTCCCAAACCAATTTACGGAATTTATGAACATTTTTTAAATTTGTGAACGAAATTTGAAAACATGAACATTTTATAAATTTCTGAACAAATTTGGAAAAGCTGGAACCCTTTTTGAAATTCCTAAAGCTTTTTTGAATGGAAACAAAATTTGAAAACATGGACAATTTTTTAAAAAATAGGAACATTTATATTGAAACTCACGAACAATTGTTTTTCTTAAATTTGCGAACAAATTTTGCAAAGTTGTGAAATTTTGAAAAAAAACATAAAGAAAAGAAACAGAAACTAAAAAAAGAAAAGAAACAGAAAAGAAAAAAAACGAAATAAAAAAATAGAAAGCCGAAAAAAACGATACAGGAAAAAACCCGGTTCAGGGAACCTTCTAGAAGGTTCCCAAAACTGGCTGGACACACTATGTTCATTTTATGGCAACATGAATCGACCGCCGTTACGAAGAACAAGCACAAGTAAACTTAGTCAAAGTACATGCCTCTATCTGGACGGTATAGACCAAGGCATCACTCATTTATGTTACGCTCTCTGTGTTGCTGCACAATTGGTCTTGCTGGGTCGCCGGTATGGTACAAAACCATAGCAAAGGTACTTGAGGCAAAACAATACACATAAAGAGAAGGATTTCAATAGAAGTTTGTTGCAAAAAGAAATTGTTAATACGTTCACAGTAACAAAGATAAGTTGTTTCAATCAGGAACATCGTTTCATAGGAAATCTTCTTATCTACTCATCTTCATGGTAACTCGCATGTTTCCAGACAGACATGTGATATTGCAATATATTTTTAATAATGTCTCTCGTACTGGTTTATCTAAGAAACATTTCAAACAATACATTTATAGTAAGCATGGTCAACACAAATATGAAAATTGTGTTCAAGAGGGTTTAGGATCTCAACATATGAAATTTCCTGGTAAAAGAAAATACTAACAATAAATCATGTAGGAGTAAGTTTGTGCGTTACCGATAATAGTTCGCATCATCCTTGTGCATGGGACCATTGATCTGCAATAGGGAGCGCCTGGAACTCATTCGACTGAGAAATAGATTGGTCTCAGTCAAATGACGTGGTGATGACGTCGTCCGCTATTTGTCTCAGCCCGATCACCTGGCAGGCCCGAGCCAGGCTCCTTTCTCCCCCGCACAGAGCCCAATTGGGCCGAATCCAATCCAGGCCCTTTGCTCTATTGTTGTTTATGGGTTGTGGACCTTTTTGGGTTGTTTGTTTTGATTGTCCTTGTTGGGCTTTTTTGACTAAAAGGTTGTTTATACTTTACAAAAAAAGAAGAAAAAGACAAGAGAAAAGCCCGGGCCCCGCTATACAGGAGCAAAAAAGCTACATTGCTTTTTATTCCTCCCTGTTCTTCTCCTGATCGCAGCACATGCCCCAGCCCCCATCCACGAAAATCACAAACCCTCACCCCCAACACACCCACTCCTCCTCCTTCCTCCTCCAGCCCCAGCCGCCAGGGCACACACCTTTCCCCTCCATAATGGCAATGTGATCAGAGGAAGGGAGCTTATATGCTCGAAGAAGGCAAGGAGGAGAGAGAGAAGAGAAAGAAAACATGGATGCAGGAAGAGATAAGAGGGCACAAAGCACTCACCAGGGTATGCACGCCTCTCCCCTCTCCAGATCTAGGATTCTTGTCTCTGTTCTTGTATTATCTTGCCCTTTTATTCTTCAGTATTCTATTGTGAAAACACAAAAAGGGAAAAAACAAAGTGAATAATAAACATACAGAACAACCCCCATAGCTGCAAATTCGTAAAAAAACATGAAGCTTTCTTCCTAGGTGTTGCATCCTTCATATACCTGACAAAGAAACTCTTGACATTGATTGCAGCTGTTCTTGATGCTTATGGAGCTTCTCTATTTGGTTCTCAGGTTAGTGCCTACAAAAAAAAGCAAATGAAATTTTAATGAACATCTGAATCTTGCTTGTACTATTCTGGTTATTTGGTTACAGAAATTTGATGTCTGATCTTTTGTACTATTATGTGGAAAACATAAAAAACACAGGGGTGGGGGAAATAGCCAGCAGCAACAGTGGCTGAATTCTGGTGCTTGGAACCAAGGGCTGCATCATACACACCCCTGGATGCAAAATTAGATGCTTCCTCATGCTTCTATTAACAGAACACAAGGGAATGCCCTGAATATTCTAGTGAGTGCAACTATGTATGGTATCTTCAATAGTCAAGGCAATACACAGGTATTTCTAGGCTCTTTGGAAAAAAACATTTGCTTTTGAAATTGTCAGTAGACATTCCTGTGAATGTTAAAACTTCTTTGTGCAGGCAAACTTTCCTGTGAACCTGGGTGCACATACTTCAGTGGGTGAGTCCAACCAAGCGTCTACTGCGCTCCAACCCCCTGTAAGTGTTTACCGTTTAGAGAAAATGGAAGAAAAAAATAGAAATTCTACTACTATTGTTTTACAAGAAAATTGGCAAAAAATAATGATGCAGGCAAACAAAGTCGCTTATGAAGCCCCCATGTCATACATGCAACTCCTACTTGCTGCTAAAGAAGAGGTTCTCTACTAACATACTCCTGTTTGTTTGTCGTAGATAAAAAATTGTATTAACTTACAAAAATAAACCCAAAAGAAAAAAACATCAAACAAATAGAACTAACTAGAGCTGTTTTAATTTTCAGGGTGCTAGATATGCATCCTCACAATCGCAAGAAGATCGCCTTGTTCGTACTGAGGTATGTTTTTTTCCTGCTTAAACTTGTGTCTATGTCCCCTGAATAAAAATTGTTTGACTGCTGTGTATAACTATAAAAAAAACTCTCTACAGAACGATATGTACATGATAACTGGGCGATACAGTAGATCTTCAGAAGATCCATTCCAAGCACACAGTGGGGGTGGAGCTCAGCATACATCTCAAGTTGATGACCAGCATGATATAGAGCTTGAACCTTTTGTTGACAACCATTTTTCAGAAAGCTTGAATGATTTGAACTGGGACAATGAAATGCAGACAGAAGCAGGAGGAAACAAAAACGGCTCTATGGTGTCAAATGAGATTGCTTCTGACAATGATTCTGATTCCGAGGATGATCTTTCTCCAGCGTTGTTGCAAAAAGCCTCTGACATTACTGTTACAACTGCTGGAGAACAAGAGAACAATGGTGCAGCTGGCGAAGTTCAAAAATTAACACAGGAAGATATACTAATATTCCTTGAAAATGATAGTATAGAAGCTGCTCAGAGTGCTATCCAAGAAGTGCGCAGCCATCACGTACCCCATGTGGACATGGTCTTTGATACGGATGATGCAGCTTACAACTTTTACAATGAGTATGCCTCAATTGCTGGTTTTTCTGTGATCAAAGCATCTCGCTATTGTGGCAAGAAACAAGGAGGCAGTGCAGCAACTCGGGTAACTTTCAAGTGCAATCGGCCAGGAAGAGTGATTGATGAAGAAGAACAAGAGAATAGGAAGAAGAAACGACATGACACAAGGCAATAGAAGACAGGACAAGAGCCCTATCGCAACGCAAGGAAGAAAAAAACAAACACCATTGCAATAACAGGGTGTAAAGCTCAGCTCATTCTCACCAAGAAGGATGAGAAGTGGGTGATAACAACCATAAACCTACAGCACAACCATGATTTGAGTCCTCACACAGAAGTGAAATACCTTCGTTCTCATAACTACATGACAGAGGAGGAGAAACTCATAATCCGAACTTTCAATGTTGTGAAGCTACCAACAAGACAAATAATAGCAATCCTAAGTTACTTGAGAGGCGGGAACACTCCTTACACCAAAAAGCATGTAAGCAATGTTAGAACAACCATTGGCAAAGAGAGCAATCAAAAAGAAATGATGCAGGTGCTCACATATTTCAGGAAGAGACAAGCTGAAGATCCACAATTTTACTATGCGTTCAAAACAACTAAAGTCTCTGATGACGCAAGTAAAGTTTTGTGCATTTTCTGGGCTGACGGGTATTCTAGGAAAATGTACGAGCTGTATGGAGACTGCTTCAGCTTCGACACAACATTCAAGACAAACAGATACAACCTCCCATTTGCTCCCTTTGTTGGTGTCACAGGACATGGCCAGAACTGTTTGTTTGCTTGCTCTATCATAGAGAATGAAACAGCTGACACCTTTCAATGGTTGTTTGAGACATTCTTGCATTGCATGGGTGGGAAATCTCCGTCCACAATCATAACAGACGAGGATGCTGGGATGAAGACAGCTATCCCTTTAGTTTTCCCGCATATCCGCCACATGCGATGTTTGTTTCATATTAAAAAGAAGGCCGAGGAAAAATGTACTAGGACTTTTGCAGCAAATAAAACACTGCATGATGATTTCAGTGACATCATTCACAACTCTCTGACGGTGGCTGAGTTTGAGCAATTGTGGACAGAGATGATTCAGAAATACAACATTGGGCATGTGAAGTATCTCCAAATCACATGGAAGAAAAGGAAAAGGTTTGTCCCTGTGTATTTCAAGACGGACTTCTTCCCCTTCATTCACTCTACTGCGCGTAGTGAAGGCACCAACGCCATTTTCAAGGACAACATCACGTCAACTCACAATGTGATCAGCTTCCTCCAAGAGTAGCAGAAGATTTCAGAAACTATACAAGATAAGGAGAGGGAGCAAGACTCTATCACAAGAACGACTTCCCCGATATTCTGGGCACGAAGTGAGCTCGAGATACAAGCTGCAAAAATGTACAACAAAAAGATATTTTACAAATTCCAAAAACAGATAAAGTTTGTGCTGAATTTGCATGTTGAAGAGGTTGAGAGAAATGTGAAATATGAAGTCTACAAGACACCAATGCTAGCTGAAAAGGATTTCAGAACGCGAAGATTTGTTGTGATTGTGAACTTGCAGCAACAGTTGTTCAGTTGTATCTGTGGGAAATTTCAGAAAGATGGCATTGTGTGTTGCCATGTCTTGAGAGTCCTTTCTCATATCAACATGTCTGTGCTGCCAGAAAAATATTACATAGAGAGGCGGAGGCCAAAAATACAGAGGACATACGGGACATCCGTTTCAATGTTCCTTTGGAACTAACTGTTGGAAGTCAACACTTAAGGTATACCCTACTATCCAACAGGCTCAATGAGATGGCCTCGGACGGTGCATCAACAAATAGAAAATATCTGTATGTTGTAGCAGAATGTGAAAGGGTGCAACAAAGGTTGGATGAGATGACTAAAGAGGATGAACTTGCAGAAGCGCAACAAGCAAATGTTGACAAGGACAGAACAGAGACTGATGCAGCACCGCATCCTGATGGCTATGGAGACAAACTTCAATATCCTGATGTTGCAGTGTCAAAAGGGTGTCCACAAAAAGGACGTTACAAAACTTTCATGGAAAGTTTAGCATCTAAACAGAAAGTCACATGCAGTCGGTGTGGGAAGCCTGATCATTATAAAAGTTCTTGTACTGCAAGTACTGAAGATGTCAATTTGGCTCAGAAAGAAAAAGTCAGCCGCAAACAAACCTTAGTTTTCGCATCAAAAACTTTTCTATTTTGGTGTTACCTAGTTTTTCCAGCATTACAGAAAGGTCTCGTAGTTCATTTTATTCATTTTGATGAAAAAAAAATTTGCAGCCTCATCTGGGACATCTACAGGCAAGCAACCAGCTGGTGCAAACCCGAGGAAGAAGGCAAGAAAAGAAAAATGAAAATTTGGGTGCTGGAAGTTCAAGAAGGCAAAAAATATGCAAGTGATGACTAGAAAAATGTAAATTCACTCAAGTTTTGGTTGTTTGTTGTGCCACTGAACAAAAAACATGAAGGAACTATGATTGTTCATGGATGATAGCACTTTTGCTACTGTTTTAAGACTGTTTTAGGAAATGCGTAAGTTATAAATTTCAGTTGTACTGGTAGGCAAAAACCAGGAAAAAATTGCTTTCCTGTTGGTGTAGCAACACTGACCATAACACAGTAGGTTCCTTGAATTTTTTCGTCCACTTTCGCTTACACTGTAGAAAGTAGATTCCGTGCGCAAAAGAATTTTGAAATCCTGCACCAAAGAAATGATGAGGGAAAATGATAGAAACAAAAGAACAAGGGCAAAAAAATGTTCTCGTTAGTGCCGCTACAGACGACATAAAAATATTAGAAAAAGAGGGATACTGAAAATAATCAAACTTACAAGAATAAAAAATTAGAAAAGAACACTCTAAAAACGATGTTTCGATATTGATCTGAAAACAACATGAGATATTCCGAATTGCTTTCTGGTTAATGACCAGTTTCTACGACACTGCTATACAACTTGGATTCGCTTTCAAAAGAAAAAAAAAATCATATCGTTCCTCCATGTACACCGGACACTTTGTGATGTTGACTTTTGTGATTGTTTTTGATCATCTTGCTAAAAGACCTTCTTGTAGTATTCCTCCATGCATTACAGAAAATGTTGTAGTTGGTTGGCTGCTTGACCTTCTGAAGAAGTACAAAAAAAGAACTAGTTAGTAACCTCAAAATGGCAGACAATAACAAAAGGAACTTTGTTTACAGTGGCAAACGCAAAAAATACACAGAAATTGGAAGACAAGAGAAAAAGATAAACAATTTTGTATCACAAGTCAAATTGCTAAAAAAAAGAAAAAAAAACTATGCTTCAATGGAAGAAGTACAAAACATACCAATTTACCATGCGAAGTTCTTGACGAGTTTTTTGCCTTGATCTTCTGTGTTGTGAATACTAAATAGAATGTCAAGAGCAAATCTGACCCTTGCGTCTGCTACGTCGTTCATTGTGAACTGTCGCTGTAGAGGATTTCACGAAGCCCAAGTTTGCATCCAGTTAAGAGCAAAAATCCCACAAGCGTCGCTGTTTTTTTACAGAAAATTTAACAACAAAAAATTAAAGAAAGATCAAATCATAAAAATGAAAAAAACAGTACTTCTGAATTTATGTTTACACGAAATAGCTAGTTTTTACCTTCCTATTTGCTTTGGCATGTTTGGGTACTCTACACCAAACTTTATGAAACCCATTCCTCTCAGATTAGAATCTTCCCATGTTTTTATGAAATTGTTTATCTAGAGACAATTGAAAAATGAATATGTTTAGGAACACAAAAATGAATGGGTGTTGCATTACCAACTTAATTAAAAAAATAACAAAGAAATAAAAGATTAGAAAAAGTGTTTTAACCATCAAATCTCTGATCCCGATGTGGAATGGTGTGTTCCCTTCATAATATGAATCTAGGAAGACAAACTTTCTTGCTATAATGTCAACAACGAACAAGAACCAGTGCTCAGCATGTACTGACGGAAAGAAGATCTGCATTTTTTGGACACACAAATTTGATTGCAAAAAATTAAAAATAAAAGGATAAATATAACCCCCAAAACTAAAAATAATAATATAGTTTGGTGTAATGAAGCATACACGATCACTTTCGTGTAGAGACAATGCTTTTCCAGCTCCATTGAAGCTTCTAAGTGCTTTTCTCTTCATTTCCCTCCTTCCTTCTTTAGATTTCCAATTTTGAAGAAAATAATCCTGATTTGTGAAAAAGAACGAAATTTAATTATTGATCTTCCACCCAAGAAGTCCAATAAAAGTGTTGTACAAAAAAACCCTCTGTTGAAAATATGTTGGGTTATGCTTGGATATGAAATTTCTTTGTACTTACACCTAGTGTAGTGAAGAAGTAGTGCATTTTTGATCTCCTTGGATGATTCTCTCGAAAGAGCATCCGACAGAAAACGTTGAAAACATATGCTTCCACGTGTCCAGTCGCACCAAATGAATCACCAAGTTGTCCCAAGAAAAGGGTTGTTTTGTCCATCAACACAACCACTTTGCTGCAGGTGGTTGAGAACCAGTATTGTTAGTGAAGGCAACAAAAAAGATTAGAAACCATTCAATCACGGGAAAAAAGTGGAAATCTGAGTGTAGAAAAAAAACCTTCTGTGAGGTTCAACTTTGCTTAGTGCCAATATGCCCCTATGTAGCTCTATCTCATGAGGATAAAGAGGTCCTCTCTCGTTGTGATCATATGGTGAGGAGAGCCACTTGCTTGGGTGTGTTATCCTTTGGAGGCAAATTTTCTTTACCACTTGATGAAGTGCCTAATGATAGCTTCGTGTTGTATAAATTGTCCGTCGTGTTTACCATACTAGAGCATGAACCATTGAATGATCTCTCCCCCAAAACTTGAACATCTGGAGACACCTACAAAAATTCATACGCACACACAAATTATGGTTAGTTTGTGTGACAGCAAAAAAAGATGATGCTGCACAAAAGAAGGTGTCAAGAGAGCTACATAAAAAAGAAAGTTGTTCAACAAATTTACATGTAGGTAGTCACTTACAGGGATTGGTTGGTGTTTAGTGCCTTTTTGTTCATCATTTTCATCAAACTCATCTGAAAAAAGCCTCTTCCCTAAAATTCCTGTTGTTGAATATCTCTGCAAAGTGGCAAATAATGTTGAAAGGACGTGTTCAGCAAAAAATCAAAAAGAAACCAAAAAATACACTTTTAGAGGGCAGAATCACACACATTTAAAAAGAGCATAGTTTATAAAAAAATGAAAATAGAGGAAATAAGAACATAACAAAAATAATGATGATACCTTCTTGTGCTTGTGTGTAGGACTTTCAGCGTTCTCACTGTCCCATTTGCCCATTGGGGAGTAGCATGTTGTTGCTCTGTCTCAAGTGTTTGACATGCGTGCAACAGGCGATGTCTGAAAAAAATGTTTTGTTGTATTTCATATTCAAACACAACAAAAACTAAGGACATTAGAAAACATAAAAAGAGCAAGCGAGAAAACGGAAAAGATTTTTTTTGGAAAATAAGGCATACCAAGTCGATGATGCCATCCTTTTCTTCAAACTGTGGAAGAAAGTCTCTGTACTTGCAAATGCCTGTGGACACCGGCTGTCTCTGTGCACACTGTATGGAGGAATCTCCTTGCACTTCTTGCTCATCCTATGAAAATACATACAAAAAAGATGAAAAAACAAAACTGTTGGAGATTTGTTGTAGGAAATTTTAGGTGAATTACAGGAACTTGTGCACTCGGCAAAAGATGGTACCTGCTGGGTGTGTCCTTCGATGCAATCCTTGCTTGTATTGCATGGATATTTTTTCTTTACTTCCTACAATTGTAGAAATATAACTGGGTGTGTAAGAAAAATGACAACTAAAAAAAGGCAATAGGGGCAATGGAGAAATAATTACCTCTATTTGAGCATTATATTCTTCCGTGTTCATCTCTAATGGGCACCACAATTCTAGCTCTGTTATTTGATTCCCACAATCATCATGGTCTGGAAGAATTCTGCAGCTAGGTGTCGCATCATCTGCGAAGAAGTACTTTTTCCTTGCAATATCTAATGGATGCAAAGTGTCTTGGAACTCTTTGACACGTTGTTGCTTATCGTCTATCCCGTTGTCATGTAAAAGAAGAAGAAAAAAAGGAAAAAAGGCACAAAACAATGAGAAATGGATTGATGCCAGCAACATGCAGAAAAGACAAAAAATACTGTCTGATCAAAAACAGAAAAATGAAAAAATGTAGGCAGTACTGTTTGATAGTGCCATGTTGATATCTATATCAAGTTGAACGCGCTTCTTGTAATCGCTGACATTATTCGCAGTGTTTTGATCTGAAACAAATGAAAAAAAACAAGTAAATAAAGAAACAAGCAAGTCAAAAATCTTTAGAAAAGAAAGACGTGCTCAGGAGTGATTTTGTCGTGGGGCTGAAATGTGTGAAAGTTTTTCCCTGGAAAAACACCTTTGTCATTGTTATTTTGATGTTCCACACATTCAGTAACCACTGCTTGCTTCTCATTTCGTTGCTCCACGGTACTAGTGTCTATGCAATGCTATGTTCATAGAAGAAACGCATGTTCAGTTGGTCTATACAAAAAAGAACAAACAGAACAACGTCTCTGAATGATGACACTAAGACAAACGTCAAATGAATTCCTCATGGAGTGTGCCTGTGTTTTATTGTTGTTAACTGTGTTATGTTGAAACCCTGTGAATGCTGGCTGTACACCTCTGGTGGATACTTCCTTTGAATTGTTAACTTGTGTCGTGCTCATCACTGCTTTTGCCAATCTAGCTGATAATAGCATGTAGTTCAGGATAGTGCTTCTCTGTGGTGCTTCTATTTCAATAGGACAAGCATTGACACTGCGCTTGAGGATGTTGCTATGTCCGTCCAACATATTTATGTCTTGGTTGTGTTTAGCAGGGCCAACCTTGTTCATGCTTTCTCCCTGCAACACAACAAAAAGTGTTAAAGTGGTTGTTGTCAGAGTTGTATGCACCAGGCTAAAAAGAAAAAAATGTGTTGATAAAAAAGAAACACATGACATATAACCTTGTGGGCTTCTTGTTGCACTGCAATGCATTCAGCACGCATTGATTGTCCAACTGTATGTGTACATCCTTTACCAATTTCAGAATTTACTTCCTAGCAAATTAGTTTACAGAGTTGCATGTTAAATAACAAAAAATTAAGAAAAAGGATAAAAACGTTAGATCTTGTGTTTTATATATGAAACTAACAATTTCATCTTGATCTTTGTGCTCATTTATAGGACCATTCCACGGTACTAGTTGCAATTCTGCTTTGACTCCTTGTGTGTCAACTTCAGGTGTGCTTTGCTGGAGGTGTGGCCATGGTCATAGTCATAATTTGGTGCAGAAAAATGAACCGAAAATTGCACATGAAAATGTGGATTTAAAAAGACTAAAAAAAGAACAAAAATACCTTTATTTTATCTTGCAACAATACATCCTTACTTGTTGAAGTTATTGACTGTTGTGTACTCGTCTTCATTCTCTTCTTCCTGCATCTTCGATCTGCAACAAATATAGTGGGGGTCTTATTATAGAAAACACAACATGAATTAGAACAAGAAAAACTGCTGTAATAACATACCACTGCCCATTTCAATCCCATTAGAATCAACTCTAGTAGTACTGCCAGACCCATTATCTTCGTCAGATGGCATGTACAAGTGCTCGGATGACTCTAACTTCTCTGTATGTTGAGAGCCATTAAAATAAGAAGAGACAATGTTCAAAGTATCCAGCAGCACTTGTTTTGCTATCAGACATGTGGTCAGGTTTTGATCTTTTACACGCTCCTGGAAATTGAGGAATATATCTTCTTTGATCTAACAAGCAGAAAAAGATTCCACAAAAACAAATCAAAAAATATAGAAAAAAGGGGAAACCAAAATAGCTAAATTTGACTGTTGAAGTTGTTGCCTCAATCAAGTCTGACGCATTTTACCTTATCTGAAAAAGAGTTGCCTAAGACCCTTTGTATAGCTTTTCGGATGTTTGAGTTCTTGGCGGTATTTGCCCATGCAGCGTCAGTTTCTCCATAACAAGTTTCTGCCTCATATTTTATCTAACAAAAAAAATGGAAAACAATAAACAAACATAAATAGGAGTTGATGTAAGAAACAAAAGATACACATAAAACAGAAGAAAAAAAATATAGCAGAGTATGATATTTACTTGAAGAGCTCCATACAATCCATCTTTCCCAATTAGCATATCACTGAAATGTTTAATGATTTGTCCTTTCCAGAAACAAATCCTGGGTAGTGCTGGTGGAATTGTTATTGATCCAAAATTGTTGAAGTCTAGACACCGAACCTGCAAAATAAACAACAAAAACAAATGAAACCTTGAGAAATGTTTGGTGAGAACACAGTGCTCATAAATAAAAAAAATTAACAAAAAGTTTCATATAAAAAAAAGAAGGCGCATACTTCTAGCTGATAAATGCAGCCTCCCAAAGTGGTTGTTATTCGTTTCTGCTTCATCTTGTCTGTTTGGTACTTCTTGACATAGGAGATATTCCATGTATGGACAAAAGAGCACCAATCAAGATCTTTTGACTTTGACACATCCACAAGTGCTCCCAAATATTTGGTGCTTGGCTTTGTGTTGGATGTGGGACACAAGAAGGTTGCTAGTGCGACAGTCAAGAAGCAGCGAAGATAAACATCATCAGGCAGTTCTTCCTTCATAAGCTTGTTCCCGAAGAAACTTATGGATGGAAGTTCTGTTAGCCCAAATAGTGATAGAAACTCTGCTTTCCCACAATCCTCGTCTAGCACTCTGATCTTTGTTCCGCCTGCTGGTATACCAAGAACTAATTATACTCTTCAGTGTTGAGAGAAATTGATTTCCCGTCAAGTACAATTGCTTCATCTTTTGTGGATATGTTGTCCGCGACCCACTGTGCGAATGGCCATGGAACATAACAATCATCTAGCTCAAGCAAGTATCCAAAACCACCGTCCCTCACAACCTCCATCCTGTGATTGCTTTTGCACACAACATCAACAATCTTCGGGAAATATCCAATGTTGAACCTGCTGTAAGCAGTTGCTCTTTCTTTGTTAATGTGCCGTTTGGCTTTTCCTTTCTCTGCCCTTGTCCTCTGGAAATGAAACAAATAGCAAGCATTAAAAATACTGAGGCATATTGTTTTCTACAAAAGATTTTTGGTTATGGCTTAGAGATGATAACAATGAAAAAAACTACAAAAAGCACAAAGTTACCTTCTTCCTTTTTCTTTCAAAGCACTCCTCTCTAGCTTCCTCTCTTGTCTTTTCTGTAACTGTATAAATAAAGGAAAGTTTCTGTCAGAGAATCGAACTTATGAAAAACAACACAAAAAAATAAAGACAACAATAGCTTATTCTAGTTCTGAGCACAATTATAAATGTTCTCAGGCCATCGATCAGCATGCCGTTTGATGCGTCTGATTCTATCATATCAACTATAGTTTGCTCCTCTTGTTCATTCATGCTATCATCCCCTGAATCATCTTGTTGACTGTAGTTGTTTGACTCCAAAGCCTCAGGAATAGTAACTTTGCTAGGAACCTCCTGTTTAAAAAAAACACACAATAAAAAAACTAAGTTAAAAAAGTTATGGTGTACACTGAGAAAAACTACAGTACTAATTAAACCAAAACATCAACTATTAAAAAGCTGAGACTACTACTCGGAAGGAAAAACAAAAGATGAAGCCATCTTCTCTAAGCATTTACTCATGATTTGAAAAACTTTGAACATTGACTGATGGTCAACTCTATGATGAAAAAAATAGATTACTGAAAATTACTGAAAATGATGTTTCAAGCTATCTGAACATTGACTGATCCTCCTCGTTTGTCCGCTAGCTGAAGTGATTTTGTAGAGTTACTGGTCCCTATTCAGGAATACATTTGACATCAATGTTGTTCGCTTGTGCGCATACAAAACAGAGTGGGTGGAATGCATGTAAAGTCTACTTGTAAATATATGCTACACTAATGGTGCACTTATAGTTGGGCAGACAAAGCATTAGGCATAATAGCTTGAGGAAGCCCTTACAAAAAAACTAAAATATATGATATCAAACTGCTAAAAAATAAAAAAGATAATCCTCACTGAATACTAACTGCCGAGTCACACTCTCTGAATATAAAATGCATGCTCTCTCAAAAAATTTGAAAAACTGAAAGACACAATGTTAGCTACAACTCAATTAGAGAGTCAACTCTGAAAAAAATACCTCACGAGACACAAATCATACATAGTTACACACATAAACTAACGCCTACCGCCCCTCACCTCCCCTTAGCCTTTTGAAAAAAGTATTCCATGATGAACACTGCGACAAAGAGTTTCGAGTTGGATGGCCACAAATACTGACTGATTTTCACGAAGAGGACAAAACAAAAACTGCAACACACTTATCCCTCCTGCATTCATTGCTAGCTGGGGATGGAAAACATCAATTCAAAAAGAACAAACAAAAAATATTCCAGCTCCCATTTCATTGCTAGCTGATGACCACATCTTGGCTCAAAGCTTTGTCCATCCGCAAATTAACCAAAATAATTTTATATGTTCAATATTTTCATTTCTATCGTGGAGGCTTCAAGGACCAAGATAAAAACAGAGCATACAAACATCAAGGACCCTACAAACATACGCACACAAAAAGTGTCAGCTAGCAAATCCCTTAGCCTTCAAAACACACACTCACGGCTAGCAATTCAGAAATTCAGAATTCATGGTGCACACTGACGGGCTAGCAATTCCTTAGCCTTCAAGCACACAGCTAGCAATTCCTTAGCCTTCAAGGACACGGGAGCCGGCTTACAAAATTCAGGGTACACACTACCACGACGAATTAGACTTGGATGGCCACAATACTGACTGATTTTGACAATGTGAACGAACAAAAATTAAGGAGGTTCAGAGAAGGGGGGTGCGGGGGGGGGGGGGGTGGGGAGGTGTGTTGCTCACTGGACTCGGCAGCTCCTCGCTTGCGGCGAACTCCGGGACGGTGGGGACGGCGCGCAATGTTGGCTTGTTGGCGGCGCAGGGGTCGCGGACAGTGGGGACGGCGCGCGACGCTGGCTTGCCTGCGGTGCAGAGGTCGTCGACGGTGGTCATGCCGCGACCCTCGCATGCCGCGCGGCGCTCGCCCGCCATGTCCGTGGCGAGTGCCTCGCCCGTCGCACAGAGGTGAACTGCCGGGGGGAGGGGGGGTCATCGGCGGCCAGCTCGATCGCCATCGCCTTCGAGGTAGTCGCCCCCGTCTCTTCCTCCTCTGCTCCACCTCCACCAATTCGGACAGTGGCACACGAAAAAAATGGACAGAGTAAATGTGTCCGTGTGAATAATTATGAGAGATCCGTTGGTGCTTTGGGATATTGCAGAAAACGCCCTGGGAAAACTTAAAAACTGTTTCAATTACATAAATGATGGTCCCTCCCCTAGTAGCAAAAAACCTTCTTGTTTGTGGTTTGAACTAGGAAGTAGGCAGTGAGGAAAAACTTCAAAAAATTGCGAGACAAAAATGACAAAATAAATTGGAACATTGGCAACAAACTAAAAAAATGTTGAGTTAAAAAAACAAGTTATTGTAGAGTTTTTTGAGCTGTTACAAAAACTCAATGGTCAACTTGCAATAAAAAGTCCACCATGGTTGCAAGGGACACCCGATCACGACTTTTCCGCCCACGTCAGGCTCGGCGTGCTGACAAAAAAACACCGGTGTCTTCTTGTACAAACAGCCAAGAAATTGCCCGCCATGCTAGAGTCGTTTATCTATGCAAAAAAAGAGCATGCGCGAACGACATCTTGGAGCCTGTTTGCCATCAATGATAGCCTAATACCTATGAAGGTCACCAGCAAAAAAACTGTCCACTACAAAACGACGGTCTAAAAAGTTCAGAAATGCTATGGTACTCTGAATCTAACAAATTAAAATTCATGGCTGGATGAATCAAAGTCCTCATCCCTCTCCTGCCCAACCCGTAGTTGTGAGTCGAAGGTCGACTTGCAACTGGGGGCCCTCGACAAACACACACGCTCCCCTAGTAGTGAGTTGATGCTCGACTTTCAACTAGGGACCCTCGACAAACACACACACTGCAGTTGCGAGTCGATGATGGACATGAAAACTGGGGACCCCCGACAAACACACACACACACACCCACCCTTAGTTGCGAGTCAAAGCTCGACATGCAAACTAGGCGCACCGACAAACACACACACGCCCCTAGTTGCGAGTCGATGGTCGGCATGTGTAACACCCCGGATGTGATTTACCCAATATGTACTCCAACTCTTGCCGTTTCCGGCCTTAAGTTATTTTATTTTCTCGGGTTCGGGTTTTTGTCTCCGTGTGTTATTATCGTTGTCATGCATCTCATATCATGTCATCATGTGCATTGCATTTGCATACGTGTTCGTCTCATGCATTCGAGCATTTTCCTGGTTGTCCGTTTTGCATTCCGGCGCTTCGTTCTCCTCCGGTGGTCATTTCTACCTTTCTTTCGTGTGTGGGGATTAAACATTTCCGGATTGGGCCGAAACTTGCCAAGCGGCCTTGGTTTACTACCGGTAGACCGCCTGTCAAGTTTCGTACCATTTGGACTTCGTTTGATGCTCCAACGGTTAACCAAGGGACCGAAAAGGCCTCGTGTGTGTTGCAGCCCAACACCCCTCCAAGTTGGCCCAAAACCCACCTAAACCCTCTCCATCATCTAGAGCGTTCGATCACGATCGCGTGGCCGAAAACCGCACCTCTTTTGGACACTCCTAGCTCCCTCAATGTCTATATAAAGAACCCCTCCTAAAAATCCCGGATCCCCTCCATCCCTAACCTCAGATCCTCTCCCTCCGCGCGCCGGACAGCGTCCGCCGGCGCCGGACGTGTCCGCCCAGCCTTGCCGCCGCCACGTATCGCACCCTGTTCGCCACCACCCGTGCCCACATAGCCGCGCCGCGCGGGCCCGCAAGGCCCGTGGTCGGCCCTCCCGCCGCCCGACTGGGCCGAGCTGCCCCAGCCGGCGCCGCCCGCGTCTTCCCCGCGCCCGACCACTCCGAGCCGCCGCCGACCGCGGCCGCCGACGCCAGCCGCCCCGCCACTCGACGCCGGCCGCCGCGTGCCCGCCCGACGCGCCGCCTCGCCCGCCGGCCGCCGCCTCACCGCCGTCCGCCGCCTCCCGGCGCCGCCATCGCCACCGCCGGCTCTGGCCTCCTCCTCCCCTCGTCGCCGGATCCTCCAAGCGTCAAGTCCGGACACCGTCTCCCACAACTCCGGCGAACCTCGTAAATCGCGCCCGGATCCCGATCTGGATCTGAGATCCAAAACTCGGTTGACTTTCTCCCTAACCCTAATTTTTTGCTATGTTCATCGTGCCGTAACTCCTCATCCGTAGCTCCGTTTTGGGCATATAGCATATCAAAATGTTCATCTCAGAGAGTACATCATTTAATCTCATTGCATCATTTTCATTTGAGTTCATCTTGATGCCCGAAATGCTGTTAGAAGAGTGCTATTTGAGATATTTGTCAGATCTGCTGCTCCAATTAGTTATTTGTCATTTTTGCCATGATTATTGTGTGCATGATATGCCCCTGAGCTCTACATATGTTTTGTTAAGGGTTTTGCCATCTTTCCAGAGGTGCAACCCATATATTTTTGTGATGTGTGTGGTGACTAGCACAAGCTTGCAAAGTGAGGCATTTGTTAATGTTGATTTCAGGGACTTAGCATTTCCACTAAGTCCTTGAGCTGGTTATCTCATATGGCCATATGTTCATGTTGTTTCCTAGTGATCCGTGCCTCTTTTGAGGATGATTAGTAAGGATGTTTTGTTAATCTTGTAGTGCTCTATCCATCCATGTCTTTGCTTGCAATTATGGAGCACCCTAGCTTGAGTCAATCGAGCTCTACTTTTGTCATTTCATAAATCTGGGCAGATTGTCTACTTGTTAGCAATTTTGCCGAGGATGTTGTAGTTGATCCGTGCATGCTATGGTATTGTTATTGCCATGTCTAGCTTGCATTTTGTGTATTCTTGATGGGTGTATGCTTAGATTGTAATGACATGCTCTGTAGTGAGTGCATCGAGCTCGTAAACATGCCTACTTGATATCTGTTTCAGCATGCTCCAGTTTTCACTAAGTCTGAGAACTGATCATGTTTTTGCCATGTTCACATGCTTGCAATTGTATTTTCTGATCCCTTTTGGCTCAAGGTCACTAAGGAAATTTTGTTAAGCCCTTTGAGTAGCTCCATGCGATGCTTTACTTTTCCATGTTCAGATCCTGTAGCATATTGTTTTCATGCTCCGAAGGGTGCTATCCGATCTGAAATTCCAGACAAGTGTTAATTTCACTAAGTCTGAAATCTGTTTGCCAAATGCATTTTTGCCATGCTTGTTTGAACCTCTTAATGGATGGATTGGGCGTAGCTCAGTGCTAGACTTTTGTTAAGCTTCATGAATTCATCCCTGCCATGTATTTTTATGCCATGTTTGGGTGCTGTAGCATGTTCATCTTGTTGCATTTCGATGGCTACTTGCTGTAAATCGCAGAACGTGGCCATATTTGAATTGCTTGCCATTTCCAAACCGTAACTCCGATTCCGGCATTCTTTATATCGTTTTCAAGCGATTTCATCTCATCTTTCCAGTGGCACACTTGGATTTCCAAGTTGAGGCCAGGGTCATGCATCCCTTGTCAAATCTTGCATATGCATCCCGTATTGCATCCCGCATAGCATACCATCTTTGCATCATGTTGTTTGAGTTTGCACGTGGTTGATTGTGTTCCGGTTGCTTGTTTGTCTTGTTTGGGTAGAGCCGGGAGACGAGCTCGCTAATGAGGAGCCCGTTGAGTTTGCTTTCGAGGATCCGGTCAACTCTGACAACTTTGCAGGCAAGATGATCATACCCTCGAAATCACTACTATCTTTGCTTTACTAGATGCTCGCTCTTTTGCTATGCCTATGCTACGATGCCTACCACTTGCTTATCACGCCTCCCAAATTGCCATGTCGAACCTATAACCCACCATGTCCTAGCAAACCGTTGATTGGCTATGTTACCGCTTTGCTCTGCCCCTCTTATAGCGTTGCTAGTTGCAGGTGAAGATTGGAGACCGTTCCATGTTGGAACATTTATTTACTTGTTGGGATATCATTATATTGCCTTGTTATCTTAATGCATCTATATACTTGGTAAAGGGTGGAAGGCTCGGCCTCTCGCCTAGTGTTTTGTTCCACTCTTGCCGCCCTAGCTTCCGTCATATCGGTGTTATGTTCCCAGATTTTTGCGTTCCTTACGCGGTTGGGTTATAATGGGAACCCCTTGATAGTTCGCCTTGATTAAAGCTTTTCCAGCAATGCCCAACCTTGGTTTTACCATTTGCCACCTAGCCTCTTGTTCCCTTGGGTTTCCAGAGCCCGAGGGTCATCTTATTTTAAACCCCCCCGGGCCAGTGCTCCTCTGAGTGTTGGTCCACCTGTCAGCTGCCGGTGGCCACCAGGGGCAACTCTGGGCTGGCCTACCCGTACCTAAGACAACCTGAGTGTGCCCTGAGAACGAGATATGTGCAGCTCCTATCGGGATTTGTCGGCACATTCGGGCGGTGTTGCTGCATTTGTTTTAACATGTCGAAGTGTCTTGAAGAACCGAGATACCGAGTCTGATCGGAACGTCTCGGGAGGAGGTCTATTCCTTCGTTGACCGTGAGAGCTTGTCATGGGCTAAGTTGGGACTCCCCTGCAGGGATTTGAACTTTCGAAAGCCGTGCCCGCGGTTATGGGCAGATGGGAATTTGTTAATGTCCGGTTGTAGATAACTTGAACCTTAATTTAATTAAAATGAATCAACAGTGTGAGTTACCGTGATGGTCTCTTCTCGGTGGAGTCCAGGAAGTGAAAACGGTGTTGGAGTAATGCTTGCGCAGGTTGTTCTCTAGTTTCTCATTCACGCTTTGCCCCCTGTTCTCGCTCTCTTTTGTGAACAGGATAGCCACCATATATGCAAGTCGCTTGCTGCAGCTCCACATATTTACCTTGCCTTTCCTATTAAGCTTAAATAGTTTTGATCGCGAGGGTGCGAGATTGCTGAGTCCCTGTGGCTCACAGATTACTTCCAAACCAGATGCAGGGCCTGATGATTCCGCTCCAGGTGACGCGCTTGAGCTCAAGTGGGAGTTCGACGAGGACTCTCAACGATACTACATGTCTTTCCCTGATGATCAGTAGTGGTGCCCAGTTGGGGTGATCGGGACCGTGTCGCATGTTGGGTTATCTTTTATTTTGGCGCCGTAGTCGGGCCATGAGTGTTTGAATGTTGCAATGTTATTTATGCACTTTGATTGACGTGGCGAGTGTAAGCCAACTATGTATCTCCCCTTTATTATTTATATTACATGGGATGTTGTAAAGATTGCCTAACGTGTGACATTGCTTTCAATGCGGTTATGTCTCTAAGTCGTGCCTCGACACGTGCAAGCTATAGCCGCATCGAGGACGTTACAAGTTGGTAATCAGAGCCTTCCCCGACCTTAGGAGCCCCATTGCTTGATCATTTTAGCAGCCGAGTTGTGTCTAGAAAAATGTTTTGAGTCATTTAGGAATTATATATCGGAGAGTTTAGGAATTCTTTTTACTTCCTAGTCTCCTCATCGCTCTGGTAAGGCATCCTGACGTAGAGTTTTGACTCTTCTCTTCTCAAATTTCACTAAATTTTTTTTAGGATCACGCGGGTATCTTGGAATTGTTCCGATGGTTTTGTGACGAGAACATTGTCTTGGTGCCTCCTGTCAGGGGTTTTGTGGCAGTGTCCCGGGGAGTTGAGCTCCGAGGTGTTGTCGTCATAATTTTATCGTTGCAGTTCTGGAATACCTGATTTTAGTACGCTGACATCGAAAATCTCTTTTATGCAGTTCGTTGGTGAGATAACCTCGACGCCACCCAGTACTGGGGCGGGAGTTCGGGAGTATCGCCATAACTTGTATAACGGATGCTTTTCGAAGGTTGAGGTAGATGGTTTCCGAAGTTTTTCTCGGTTATGTGTTGAAGGATGGATACAGCTGGATGTAGGATTTGCTAGATTTGGGTGAGATATTATGCTTCCCCTGTATCCCCAACACCTGATTGCATAACCGGAAAGGTTCGGGAGTTTCATAGGTGGGAATTCTCGTAGCTCTAGTTCTTCTTCCACGGATATTTGGTTTGAGATTGGGATTTCTTACCGAGTATTCGTTCTTGATCCGTACCTTGTTGATTTATTTCTCTACCTAAATTCTAAGTGGCTTCTCAATTTATGGATATGTGACCATTTCAAGAGGAATGCATTCGTTCATTTTGTTCGGATGTGAAGACTTTATGTTGCAATTTTCATTCCGTTGGATTCAACTTCATTTTATTCTGTCAATGTGCTAACGGTGGTCAACCTCTTCAGGATGGCTCCCGCTAAGAGCACCAATCAGAATCAGAATCAGGATCCGCCACCACCTCCACCTCCTCCGAAGGCATAGCAAGCTGTGATGGCCGCAACCAATGCAAACACACAGTTGATCATGCAAATTCTTCAAGAGCGTAATCAAGGCAACCAAGGGAACCAAGGCAACAATCAGAATCACTTTGCTACACTCAACCAGTTCCTTGCTAACAGGCCAAAAACTTTCAGCAATTGTGTTGAGGCAACTGATGCTGACGATTGGCTCGTGGATCTGTGCAAGCATTTCGAGTGCAGTAACGTCAGGCCTGAGGACTTCGTCAAGTTCGCTTCCTTCCAACTCGAAGATCAAGCTGCAGGATGGTTCCAGCAGTACAAGGATTCCAGAGGTGGACGTGCGACTACCTAGGATGAATTCCGTCAAGATTTCAGAGCTCATCATATTCCTCAGAGCATGGTTGAAAGCAAGCGTGAGGAATTCTGCAACCTGAAGCAAGGCTCTTTGTCTGTCTATGACTACAACAAGTTGTTTCAGAAGCTCGCCCGCTTTGCTAAGCAGGACGTCCTTGATGAGAAGAGCATGATATACCAGTTTAGGGGTGGTCTCAGAGAAGAAATTCAGCTAGCTTTTGTTCTCTTTGAGCCCTTGAGGTACGATGAGTTCTACAACATGGCATTGAAGCAAGAGGCCGCTCAACTGAGGTGTGATGCTTCCAAGAAGTGAGTCAGAGATGCTACGCCTTCTTCCTCTACTCAAGTGGCCAAGCAGCAGAAGTATTGGCTTCCTCCTCCTCCGTTTCGTCAGCCGTATCAGCAGAAGAGCAAAGGTGACAGTGGATCTTCCCACCCACCCAACCCTGGCTTTCAGAACAAGACTTCGTCTCAAGCTCCAAGATCGAGTGCTCCGTATCACCGTCCGCTTTCATAGGTCACGTGCAACAAGTGTCAACAGAAGGGTCACTATGCCAACAAGTGCTTCAACCAGAGGCATCTTCCTCCTCCTCCTCCTGTGAGATCGGCAAGTACAGCTGTGGTCAAGCATAACCCCAAGCACGCCAAGGTCAACTTGATGAATGCAGCTCAGGCAGAGGACTCGTCAGATGTCATTATGGGTAACCTTCCTGTTAACGATATTCCAGCTAAAGTTCTTTTTGACACGGGTGCATCGCATTGTTTCATCTCGAGACCGTTTTCATCTAAGCATGGTTTGGCTTTGCAAATTTTGCCTAGTCCATTAGCAGTTGTCTCTCCTGGTAGGCGCATGCAGGCTAACTCCATTGCTCCGGATGTTACTATCACTTTGGGTGACTACAAATTTCTATCTTCTCCTACGGTTCTTGGGGACTCGGATATTGATCTTATTCTCGGAATGGACTGGCTTTCTAAGCACAAGGTGCATCTTGATTGTGCAGCCAGGCAGATTCAATTGACTCATTCGTCTGAGGATGTAATTGTTTTTGCCGCTCGGGATAATACCATCCGTCTATTTTCTCTCAATGAGAAGGGTGAACTAGATGCTATCTCGCAAATTCCAGTCGTTTGCGAATATCAAGACGTCTTTCTAGAAGAGCTTCCAGGAATGCCTCCGCACCGGCCAGTTGAATTCGTTATTGATCTTGATCCTGGCACGGAACCAGTGTGCAAGCGTCCTTACAAGCTCGGACCTGAAGAGTTGAAGGAGCTGAAGAAGCAACTCGATATTCAAGAGAGAATGGGTCTCATCCGGCCTAGTTCTTCTCCGTGGGGTTGTGGTGTTCTTTTTGTGAAGAAGAAGGATGGAACAGACCGACTTTGTGTTGACTACCGTCCATTGAACAAGAAGACTATCAAGAACAAATACCCACTTACCAACATCAACGAGCTGTTCGAACAACTCAAAGGTGCCCAAGTATTCTCCAAGCTTGATCTCCGTATGGGTTATCATCAGATTCGAATCCGTGAACAAGATATTCCCAAGACGGCTTTCAGGACAAGCTATGGTTCATATGAATACACTGTCATGTCTTTTGGCCTCGTCAACGCTCCTCCGACTTTCTCTCGCATGATGAACTTCATCTTCAACGCCTACACCAATGACTTCGTTTTGGTCTATCTCGACGACATTCTGGTTTTCTCGAAGAACAAGGAAGATCATGCCAAGCACTTGCGTTTGGTACTCGATAAGCTGAGGGAACACCAGTTCTACGCCAAGTTCTCCAAGTGCGAATTTTGGCTCGATGAGGTTCTTTATCTTGGTCATATCATCTCTGCCAAGGGCATTGTGGTGAATCCTGAGAAGGTGTCTGCAATTGTGAATTGGGAACCTCCTTAGAACGTGAAGCAACTCCGTAGCTTCCTCGGTCTCGCAAGCTACTGCCGAAGATTCGTTGAAAACTTTTCTAAGATCGCGAAGCCTCTCTCAAATCTTCTCCAGAATCACGTCAAGTACGTTTGGTCTCCGGAGTGTGACATTGCTTTCAACACTTTGAAAGAGAAATTGGTCATTGCTCCAGTTCTGACTCCGCCTGATGAATCCAAGCCGTACGAGGTCTTTTGTGATGCCTCTCTCCAAGGTCTTGGCGCAGTGTTGATGCAAGAGAAGAAAGTTGTTGCTTATACCTCTCGCCAGTTGAAGCCCAATGAGAAGAACTACCCCACTCATGACCTCGAGTTGGCGGCAGTTGTGCATGCTCTCTTGACTTTGAGACATCTCTTATTGGGAAGAAAAGTGGACATCTTCACTGACCACAAGAGTCTCAAGTACATCTTCACTCAGCCTAATCTCAACCTCAGGCAGACTCGATGGGTCGAAATGATTCAAGAGTATAATCCGAGTATCGAGTATACTCCAGGCAAGGCCAATGTGATTGCTGATGCATTGAGCAGGAAGGCTTATTGCAACAGTCTGATTCTCAAGCCTTATCAACCCGAGCTTTGTGAAGCTTTCCGCAAACTTAATCTGCAAGTTGTTCCTCAAGGTTTCCTCGCCAACCTTCAAGTTTCTCCTACCTTGGAAGACCAGATTCGCCAAGCCCAGCTTCTTGATGCCATGGTGAAAAAGGTGAAGATTGGGATTGCCAAGAGTCAACCCAAGTACAAGTGCTACCGCCTTGATGACAAGGATACTCTCTTCTTTGAGGATCGTATTGTCGTGCCCAAAGGTGACCTTCGTAAAGTGATCATGAACGAGGCTCACAATTCTCTCCTCTCCATCCACCCTGGGAGCACGAAGATGTATCAGGACCTCAATCAGGCTTATTGGTGGACTCGAATGAAGCACGAGATTGCTCAATTCGTGAATGAGTGTGATGTCTGCAGAAGAGTGAAGGCAGAACACCAAAGGCCAGCGGGTCTCCTCCAACCTCTTGCCATTCCAGAATGGAAGTTTTACCACATTGAGATGGACTTCGTGACTGGGTTTCCAAAGTCCAAGCGTGGCAATGATGCTATATTCGTTGTCATCGACAAACTCACTAAAGTGGCTCACTTTCTGCCTATCAAAGAGTCAATCACTGCAGCTCAATTGGTGGAACTCTATACCTCTTGGATTGTCTCTCTGCATGGTATTCCACAAGTGATCTCTTCAAACCATGGCAGCATCTTTACCTCCAAGTTTTGGGATTCGTTTCAGAAGGCCATGGGCACCAACATCCGGTTCAGCACAACTTTCCATCCTCAAACTAGCGGTTAAGTTGAGCGTGTCAACCAGATTCTTGAAGATATGCTCAGGGCTTGTGTGATCTCCTTCGGCATGAAGTGGGAGGATTGTCTTCCTTATGATGAATACTCCTACAACAACAGTTTTCAAGCAAGTTCGGGCAAGGCCCCATTTGAAATTCTATATGGCAGGAAGTGCCGTACCCCTCTCAACTGGTCTGAAACCGGTGAACGTCAGCTTCTCGGAAATGACTTAATCACAGAGGCAGAGGAAATGTGCAAAGTCATTCCAGATAACCTCAAAGCAGCCCAATCCCGCCAGAAGAGCTACTATGATAGTAAGCACCGTGATTTGGCTTTCGAGATCGGAGATCATGTTTACCTCCGCGTCTCTCCAATGAAAGGTACTCGTCGCTTCGGTATCAAAGGGAAGCTTGCCCCTAGATACGTGGGACCTTTCAAGATTGTCAGCAAGAGAGGCGATCTCGCCTATCAACTCGAGCTTCCTTCAAACTTTGCAAATGTTCATGACGTGTTCCATGTCTCTCAGCTCCGAAAGTGCTTCAAGACTCCTGACCGCACCGTCAACTTCGAGGACATTGAGATCCAAGAAGATCTCTCTTATCGTGAGCACCCAGTTGCTATTCTTGAAGAGACTGAATGCAAGACTTGCAACAAGTCAATCAAATTCCTCAAAGTCAAGTGGTCACACCATTCCGACCGTGAAGCTACCTGGGAACGCGAGGATCACCTCCGTTCCGAGTACCCGACGTTCTTTCAGTGCTAGATCTCGGGACGAGATCCTTTCGTAGTGGCGGAGTGTTGTAACACCCCGGATGTGATTTACCCAATCTGTACTCCAACTCTTGCCGTTTCCGGCCTTAAGTTATTTTATTTTCTCGGGTTCGGGTTTTTGTCTCCATGTGTTATTATCGTTGTCATGCATCTCATATCATGTCATCATGTGCATTGCATTTGCATACGTGTTCGTCTTATGCATTCGAGCATTTTCCCCGTTGTCCGTTTTGCATTCCGGCGCTTCGTTCTCCTCCGGTGGTCATTTCTACCTTTCTTTCGTGTGTGGGGATTAAACATTTCCGGATTGGGCCGAAACTTGCCAAGCGGCCTTGGTTTACTACCGGTAGACCGCCTGTCAAGTTTCGTACCATTTGGACTTCGTTTGATGCTCCAACGGTTAACCAAGGGACCGAAAAGGCCTCGTGTGTGTTGCAGCCCAACACCCCTCCAAGTTGGCCCAAAACCCACCTAAACCCTCTCCATAATCTAGAGCGTTCGATCATGATCGCGTGGCCGAAAACCGCACCTCTTTTGGACACTCCTAGCTCCCTCAATGTCTATATAAAGAACCCCTCCTAAAAATCCTGGATCCCCTCCATCCCTAACCTCAGATCCTCTCCCTCCGCGCGCCGGACAGCGTCCGCCGGCGCCGGACGTGTTCGCCCAGCCCCGCCGCCGCCACGTGTCACTACCCTGTTCGCCATCGCCCGTGCCCACATCGCCGTGTGCGGGCCCGCAAGGCCTGTGGCCGGCCCTCCCGCCGCCCGACTGGGCCGAGCCGCCCCAGCCGGCGCCGCCCGCGTCTTCCCAGCACCCGGCCACTCCGAGCCGCCGCCGACCGCGGCCGCCGACGCCAGCCGCCCCGCCACTCGACGCCGGCCGCCGCACGCCCGCCCGACGCGCCGCCTCGCCCGCCGCCTCACCGCCGTCCGCCGCCTCCCGGCGCCGCCATCGCCACCGCCGGCTCCGGCCTCCTCCTCCCCTCGTCGCCGGATCCTCCATGCGTCAAGTCCGGCCGCCGTCTCCCACAACTCCGGCGAACCTCGTAAATCACGCCCGGATCCCGATCTGGATCTAAGATCCAAAACTCGGTTGACTTTCTCCCTAACCCTAATTTTTTTGCTATGTTCATCGTGCCGTAACTGCTCATCCGTAGCTCCGTTTTGGGCATATAGCATATCAAAATGTTCATCTCAGAGAGTACATCATTTCATCTGATTGCATCATTTTCATTTGAGTTCATCTTGATGCCTGAAATGCTGTTAGAAGAGTGCTATTTGAGATTTTTGTCAGATCTGCTGCTCCAATTAGTTATTTGTCATTTTGCCATGATTATTGTGTGCATGATATGCCCCTGAGCTCTACATATGTTTTGTTAAGGGTTTTGCCATCTTTCCAGAGGTGCAACCCATATATTTTTGTGATGTGTGTGGTGACTAGCACAAGCTTGCAAAGTGAGGCATTTGTTAATGTTGATTTCAGGGACTTAGCATTTTCACTAAGTCCTTGAGCTGGTTATCTCATATGGCCATATGTTCATGTTGTTTCCTAGTGATCCGTGCCTCTTTTGAGGATGATCAGTAAGGATGTTTTGTTAATCTTGTAGTGCTCTATCCATCCATGTCTTTGCTTGCAATTATGGAGCACCCTAGCTTGAGTCAATCGAGCTCTACTTTTGTCATTTCGTAAATCTGGGCAGATTGTCTACTTGTTAGCAATTTTGCCGAGGATGTTGTAGTTGATCCGTGCATGCTATGGTATTGTTATTGCCATGTCTAGCTTGCATTTTGTGTATTCTTGATGGGTGTATGCTTAGATTGTCATGACATGCTCTGTAGTGAGTGCACCGAGCTCGTAAACATGCCTACTTGATATCTGTTTCAGCATGCTCCAGTTTTCACTAAGTCTGAGAACTGATCATGTTTTTGCCATGTTCACATGCTTGCAATTGTATTTTCTGATCCCTTTTGGCTCAAGGTCACTAAGGGACTTTTGTTAAGCTCTTTGAGTAGCTCCATGCCATGCTTTACTTTGCCATGTTCAGATCCTGTAGCGTATTGTTTTCATGCTCCGAAGGGTGCTATCTGATCTGAAATTCAAGACAAGTGTTAATTTCACATCACGGGAGTGTCTGAAATCTGTTTGCCAAATGCATTTTTGCCATGCTTGTTTGAACCTGTTAATGGATGGATTGGGCGTAGCTCAGTGCTAGACTTTTGTTAAGCTTCATGAATTCATCCCTGCCATGTATTTTTATGCCATGTTTGGGTGCTGTAGCATGTTCATCTTGTTGCATTTCGATGGCTACTTGCTGTAAATCGCAGAACGTGGCCATATTTGAATTGCTTGCCATTTCCAAACCGTAACTCCGATTACGGCGTTCTTTATATCGTTTTCAAGCAATTTCATATCATATTTCCAGTGGCACACTTGGATTTCCAAGTTGAGGCTTGGTTCATGCATCCCTTGTCAAATCTTGCATATGCATCCCGTATTGCATCCCGCATAGCATACCATCTTTGCATCATGTTGTTTGAGTTTGCACGTGGTTGATTGTGTTCCGGTTGCTTGTTTGTCTTGTTTGGGTAGATCCGGGAGACGAGTTCGCTAATGAGGAGCCCGTTGAGTTTGCTTTAGAGGATCCGGTCAACTCTGACAACTTTGCAGGCAAGATGATCATACCCTCGAAATCACTACTATCTTTGCGAGTCGATGGTCGCCATGCAACTGGGGACGCTCGACAAACACACACTCCCGTAGTTGCGAGTCGATTGTTGACATGCAACTGGGGGCCCTCGACAAAACACAAACAACCTTAGTTGTGATTCGATGCTCGACTCGCAACTAGGGACCCTTGAGAAACACACAGACTCCAGTTGTGAGTCGATGGTGGACATGCAACTGGGGACCCCCGACAAACACACACACACACACACCCTTAGTTGCGAGTCAAAAGGTCGACATGGAACTAGGATCTCTCGACAAACACACACACGCCCCTAGTTGCGAGTCGATGGTCGGCATGCAACTGGGTACCCTCGACAAAACACACACACACACACACACTCCCCCTAGTTGCGAGACGGTTATTGAAACGCAACTGGGGACCCCCCCTTGATAGAAAGACACGCACACACACACACCCTCTAGTTTGCAAGTCGATTATCCAACACGCAATTGCGGACCCTCAACACACACACACACGCACACACACATCTCCCAAGTTACGAGTTGATGGTGAACTTGCAACTGGGTGGCCACGAATAAAAAAACACACACACACAGACACAACCCCCCTAGTTGCGAGTCGATGGGAAACTGGCAACCGGGGGTCCTCAACAAAACAAACACCCCCTAGTTGCGAGTCCATGCTTGACATGCAACTGGGGACCCCCCCCTTAACAGAAAGACACACACACACCCAACTAGTTGCAAGTCGGTTATCCGAGACGCAATTGGGGACCCTCAACACACACACACGCATCTCCCCCTAGTTGCGAGTCGATGGTCAACTTGCAACTGGGGGCCACGAATAAAAAACACATACACACAGACACATCCCTAGTTGCGAGTTGATGGGCAACTTGCAACTATGGGTCCTCGACAAAGACATACATCCCCTAGTTAGAAGTTGGTGGTTGACATGCAACCGGGGGCCCCCGCGCTTGACAAAAATACACACACACGCACACACTCCTAGATGCGAGTCGGTTCTTGACATGCAACTAGGGACCCAGAACAAAACACACACAGACACACACACACACATCCTCTAGTTGTGAGTCGATGGGGTAACTTGCAAATGGGGACCCTCGACACATGCACACACACCTCTCCCTTGTTGCGAGTTGATGGTCAAACTAGAAACTAGGGTCCATGAATAAAAAAAACATAGGCACACCCTAGTTGCGAGTCGATGGGCAACTTGCAACTGGGGGTCCTCAACACCCCCCTAGTTGCGAGTCGATGCTTGACATGCAACTGCGGACCCTCCGTTGATAGAAAACGCACACACACACGCACACTTCTAGTTGCGAGTCGGTTATTGACATGCAACTAGGGACCCGCCACAGAAAAACACACACAAAAACACACACCCCCTAGTTGCGAGTCGATGGGCAACTTGCAACTGGGGGTCACGAATAAAACACACACACCCTAGTTGCGAGTCGACGAGTAACTTGCAACTGGGGGTTCCTCGACACACACACACACACATCTCCCTATTTATGAGTTGATGGGTCAAACTAGCAACTGTAGGCCACGAATAAAAAACACACAGACACACACACTAGTTGCGAGTCAACAGGCAACTTGTAACTCCCCCTAGTTGCAAGTCGATGCTTGACATGCAACTGGGGACCCCCTCCCCCTTGATAGAAAGACACACACACACACCCTCTAGTTGCAAGTCGATTATCCGACACGCAATTGGGGACCCTCAACACACACACATCTCCCTAGTTACGAGTTGATGGTGAACTTGCAGCTGGGGGGCCACGAATAAAAAACACACACACATAGACACAGCCCCCTAGTTGCGAGTCGTTGGGCAACTGGCAACTGGGGGTCCTCAACAAAACACACACACCCCCTAGTTGCGAGTGCATGCTTGACATGCAACTGGGGACCCCCCTTGAAAGAAAGACACAAACACACCCCAACTAGCTGCAAGTCGGTTATACGAGACGCAATTGGGGACCCTCAACACACACACACACACACACACACACACATCTCCCCCCTTGTTGTGCGAGTCGATGGTCAACTTGCAACTGGGGGCCACTAATAAAAAACACATACACACAGACACAACCCTAGTTGCGAGTTGATGGGCAACTTGCAACTAGGGGTCCTCGACAAAGACATACACCCCCTAGTTAGAAGTCGGTGGTTGATATGCAACCAGGGGCCCCACACTTGACAAAAAGACACACACATACACACACACATCCACTAGTTGCGAGTCGATAGGGTAACTTGCGACTGGGGACCCTCAACACACTCACACACACCTCTCCCTTGTTGCGAGCTGATGGTCAAACTAGCAACTAGGGGCCATGAATAAAAACACACACACCCCCTAGTTGCGAGTCGATGGGCAACTTGCAACTGGGGGTCACGAATAAAAAGCACACACACCCCCCTAGTTGCGAGTTGATGGGTAACTTGCACCTGGGGGTTCCTCGACACATGCACACACACACACACATCTCCCTATTTACGAGTTGATGGGTCAACCTAGCAACGGTGGGCCACGAATAAAAAAAACATAGACACACACCCTAGTTGCGAGTCAATGGGCAACTTGTAACTCCCCCTAGTTGCGAGTCGATGCTTGAGATGCAACTGGGGACCCCCCTCCCACTTGATTGAAAGACACACACGCACACACACACACACCCTCTAGTTGCAAGTCGATTATCCGACACGCAATTGGGGACCCTCAACACACACACGCACACACACATCTCCCTAGTCACAAGTTGATGGTGAACTTGCAACTAGGGAGCCACGAATAAAAAAACACACACACACAGACACAACCCCCTAGTGGCGAGTCGATGGGCAACTGGCAACTGGGGGTAGTCAACAAAACACACACACACCCCTAGTTGCGAGTGCATGCTTGACATGCAACTGGGGACCCCCCTTGACAGACACACACACACACACACAAACACACACACACACACACCCCAACTAGCTGCAAGTCGGTTATTCGAGACACAATTGGGGACCCTCAACACACACACACACGCACATCTCCCCCCTAGTTGTGCGAGTCAATTTTCAACTTGCAACTGGGGGCCACGAATAAAAAACACATACACACAGACACATCCCTAGTTGCGAGTTGATGGGCAACTTGCAACTAGGGGTCCTCGACAAAGACATACACCCCCCTAGTTAGAAGTCGGTGGTTGACGTGCAACCAGGGGCCCCCGCGCTTGACAGAAAGACACACACACATCCTCTAGTTGCGAGTTGATGGGGTAACTTGCGACTGGGGACCCTCGACACACGAACACACACCTCTCCCTTGTTGCGAGCTGATGGTCAAACTAGCAACTAGCGGCCACGAATAAAAAAACACAGACACACCCCCTAGTTGCGAGTCGATGGGCAACTTGCAACTGGGGGTCCTCAACACCCCCTAGTTGCGAGTCGATGCTTGACATGCAACTGGGACCCCCCTTGACAGAAAACGCGCGCACACGTGCACACTTCTAGTTGCGAGTTGGTTATTGACATGCAACTAGGGACCCGCAACAAAACACACACACACACACAAACACACACCCCTAGTTGCGAGTCGATGGGTAACTTGCAACTGGGGGTCACGAATAAAACACACACACACACACCCTAGTTGCGAGTCGATGGGTAACTTGCAACTGGGGGTCCTTGACATAGGCACACACACATCTCCCTATTTACGAGTAGATGGTAAAACTAGAGACTGGGGGCCAAGAATAAAAAAACACAGACACACATCCCTAGTTGCGAGTCAAATGGGCAACTTGTAACTAGGGGTCCTCAACAAAAACACACTCCCCCTAGTTGCGAGTCGATGCTTGACATGCGACCGGGGACCCCCCCTTGATAGAAAGACACGCACACAAACACACACCCCCTAGTTGCGAGTTGATGGGCAACTTGCAACTGGGGGTCACGAATAAAAGACACACATACACACACACTAGTTGCGAGTCGATGGGTAACTTGCAACTGGGGGTTCCTCGACACACGCACACACACATCTCCCTATTTACGAGTTGATGGGTCAAACTAGCAACTGTGGGCCATGAATAAAAAAACACAGACACACACCCTAGTTGCGAGTCAATGGGCAACTTGTAACTCCCCCTAGTTGCAAGTCGATGCTTGACATGCAACTGCGGACCCCCCTCCCATTTGATAGAAAGACACGCACACACACACACCCTCTAGTTGCAAGTCAATTATCCGACACGCAATTGGGGACCCTCAACACACACACACATCTCCCTAGTTACGAGTTGATGGTGAACTTGCAACTGGGGGCCACGAATAAAAAAACACACACACACACAGACACAACCCCCTAGTTGTCAGTAGATGGGCAACTGGCAACTGGGGGTAGTCAACAAAACACACACACACACCCTAGTTGCGAGTGCATGCTTGTCATTCAACTGGGGACCCCCCCTTGACAGAAAGACACACACCCACACAAACACACACACCCCAACTAGCTGCAAGTCAGTTATCCGAGTCGCAATTGGGGACCCTCAACACACACACACATCTCCCCCTAGTTTTGCGAGTCGATGGTCAAATTGCAACTGGGGGCCACGAATAAAAAACACATACACACAGACACATCCCTAGTTGCGAGTTGATGGGCAACTTGCAACTAGGGGTCCTCAACAAAGACATACACCCCCTAGTTAGAAGTCGGTGGTTGACATGCAACCAGGGCCCCCCGCGCTTGACGAAAAGACACACACACACACACATCCTCTAGTTGCGAGTCGATGGGGTAACTTGCGATTGGGGACCCTCGACACACGCACACACACCTCTCCCTTGTTGCGAGCTGATGGTCAAACTAGCAACTAGGGGCCACGAATAAAAAAACACAGACACACCACCTAGTTGCGAGTCGATGGGCAACTTGCAACTGGGGGTCCTCAACACCCCCTAGTTGCGAGTCGATGCTTGACATGCAACTGGGACCCACCTTGACAGAAAATGCGCGCACACGCATACACTTCTAGTTGCTAGTTAGTTATTGACATGCAACTAGGGACCCGCAACAAAACACACACACACACAGAAACACACACCCCCTAGTTGCGAGTCGATGGGCAACTTGCAACTGGGGGTCATGAAATAAAACACACACACACACACACCCTAGTAGCGAGTCGATGGGTAACTTGCAACTGGGGGTCCTCAACACACGCACACACACATCTCCCTATTTATGAGTTGATGGGTCAAACTAGCGACTGGGGGCCACGAATAAAAAAACAAAGACATACATCCCTAGTTGCGAGTCAAATGGGAAACTTGTAACTAGGGGTCCTCAACAAAAACACACTCCTCCTAGTTGCGAGTCGATGCTTGACATGCAACTGGGGACCCCCCTCGATAGAAAGACACGCACGCACACACACGCACACACACACACACACACCCTAGTTGCGAGTCGATGGGCAACTTGCAACTGTGGGTCACGAATAAAACACACAAACACACACACCCCTAGTTGTGAGTCGATAGGTAACTTGCAACTGGGGGTTCCTCGACACACGCACACACACACATCTCCCTATTTACGAGTTGATGGGTCAAACTAGCAACTGTGGGCCACGAATAAAAAAAAACACAGACACACCCTAGTTGCGAGTCAAACGGGCAACTTGTAACTCCCCCTAGTTGCGAGTTGATGCTTGACATGCAACTGGGGACCCCCTCCCCCTTGATAGAAAGACACGCGTGCGCGCGCACACACACACACACCCTCTAGTTGCAAGTCGATTATCCGACACGCAATTGGGGACCCTCAACACACACACACATGCACACACACACACATCTCCCTAGTTACGAGTTGATGGTGAACTTGCAACTGGGGGGCCACGAATAAAAACACACACACACACACAAACACAGCCCCCTTGTTGCGAGTCGATGGGCAACTAGCAACTGGGGGTCCTCAACAAAACACACCCCCTAGTTGCGAGTGCATGCTTGACATGCAACTGGGGACCCCTCCTTGACAGAAAGACACACACACACACACCCCAACTAGCTGCAAGTCGGTTATCCGAGACGCAATTGGGGACCCTCAACACACACACACACACATGCACGCACATCTCCCTCTAGTTGTGCGAGTCGATGGTCAACTTGCAACTGGGGGCCACGAATAAAAAACACATACACACAGACACATCCCTAGTTGCGAGTTGATGGGCAACTTGCAACTAGGGGTCCTCGACAAAGACATACACCCCCTAGTTAGAAGTCGGTGGTTGACATGCAACCAGGGGCCCCCGCGCTTGACAAAAAGACACACACACACACATCCTCTAGTTGCGAGTCGACGGGGTAACTTGCGACTGGGGACCCTCGACACACGCACACACACCTCTCCCTTGTTGCGAGCTGATGGTCAAACTAGCAACTAGGGGCCACGAATAAAAAACCACAGACACACCCCCTAGTTGCGAGTTGATGGGCAACTTGCAACTGCGGGTCCTCAACACCACCTAGTTGCGAGTCGATGCTTGACATGCAACTGGGGACCCACCCTTGACAGAAAAGACACGCACACACACACACACACACACACTTCTAGTTGCGAGTCGGTTATTGACATGCAACTAGGGACCCACAAACAAAAACACACACACAAAAATACACGCCCCCTAGTTGAGAGTCGATGGGCAACTTGCAACCGGGGGTCACGAATAAAACACACACACACACCCTAGTTGTGAGTCAATGGTCAACTTGCAACTGGGGGCCACGAATAAAATACGAAACACACACACATACACACACACACCTAGTTGTGAGCCGATGGGTAACTTGCAACTATGGGTCCTCAATGAACACACCCACCCCTAGTTGCGAGTTCGATGGTTGAAATGCAACTGGGATCCCCTTGACAACTAGGGGTCCTCAACAAACACATACACCCCCTAGTTAGAAGTCGGTTGTTGAGATGCAATTAGGGGCCCCTTCACAAAAAAGACACACACACGCAACTACGGACCTTGACCGCACTCTCGTAGACCTACGACTTTCAAGATAACTACTTGCAAAAAATAAGGCGCCTGTGAAAAACAAAATTTTTGTTACTAAAGGAACTAGGCAAACAAATTGCATGTATAGTGCGGGAAGGCAAGGGTGTTTATCGTTATAAATGATAAACAAAAAAGCATTGAAAAAACGTAAACACAATTACTCCTAAAAAATACTGATCAAAAATATATAACATCGCTTATCATTATGAGAAACGCATATTCCACATAGTTTTGAAAACACACATAGATAATAAAACATCGCAAACGACGAGGCGGGGGGGGGGGGTTACTTGGTTCTTGTCAACCGCATAAACAAAAGACCGCAGCAATGTTTTGCATCAGCATACTACATAACTAGGAACATAGCTTCTCGAAAAGAAAGTGAAACTTAAAGCTTGCTGACGACAACAGTAACATTCATGTAAGACTTCTTGCTAGCCTTGAAGAACATGAAGATGCAGTCATTGATTTCCAGGGTAGTCTTTGAAAGGAAACGCCTCCACAGCTTTTTGTTGAAAGCTATACGTCCATCAGTAGACGCGCTGTATTCGACGCGAGTCTTTGCCTCCCCACTGCTTGGACGAACACCAGCCAACCCTTCTTTAGGGATGTTCAAGCTTGTCGCAACCCTCTCTGGCACTTTCTGTATCCACAACAAAGAATAGCAAACAAAAAACATAAAATTTAAAAGCTTGAAGCAACGCAAGAAAAACTACATGCATTTAAGAAAAATAAAAATTATGCATATAAACAAAATAAAGTAAACACAAAAAGCAAATTTTAATAAAAAAGAAACAACAAAACATACCTTTTGTCCAACTTGAGTGTCAGTTGTAGTAAGACAGTGTACAAAAGACACTCCTAAAGACTTGGACTTGAAGCTGAGCACCAGTTCATTGAGAATGTCCTGCTGTGCATCATTCAGGGTTAGACCCCTTGTATACTCTTTCTTTATGCTGCCACCGTCTTCATCCACATCTGAGATGTCTCCATCTATCATCTCTTCATCAGCATCCCCGTCTGAAGAGCTTCCTTCAACTATGTCCAAGTCAACACTTTGAACAACAACATATGCGTGGCGGGGACGCCTGTCCAAGTCAAAAATGACCACAACACCCTTCTAAAGAGAAAAGTCAGAAGTGAATTTCTTCCAGCCACTCCCCTTGATCCTGGTCCTGTGTGCCCCCTTCACAATGTCGACAGAGTACTTGCGTCCATGGGCTTCAATATGCATGTAGTCGCCGATAACGCCATTGACGTAGACTCTTGCATTGCATGGGACAGTCTGCAAAAAAATGTAAAAACAAAAGAAAATAATAATTAGGGAAACTGTACATAACATAAAAAAACATGACTGAATACAAAGAGCACGACCATCCATGGGAAAATACGCAACGCATTCTGACCGTGACTTGTACAAAAATGCTGCACCACTTGATTGATGCACTGTGGCTGAACTAGGAAACAAATAACAAAGTACATAAAGGCGCAAACTACTAACTGATTATTGCTTTAGACAGGAACTCATCACGAATGTTGATCTTGAAGTTGTTGTCAGCACCGCCATGGCAAAAGTTCCCACATAGCTCACAAGAAAAATCCTGAGAACAGGAAAAAACAGTTTAGGGACAGGCTGACTGCAAGCATTTCCTCAAAGGTCCAAAGACGGGCGGCCTGAAAACTGGATGGACAATAGACTTCTTTCAGAATGAGGATTGACTGAAATTATAATACAATTATGTGCATGGATCACAAAAACTGACTGAACATAACAAAACGACCTAAACCAAAATGGAAAAGCACATATCTGATAACTAGACACTCCCATGCCAATCTTTTCCTTGACTCATCTGTTCAAGACTGCCTATACTAAATTAACTTAAAATATATTCAAGCGTATAAGTGACTGGAAAACGAAAATAATAGAGTATCTTCCAAATTTGCGAGTCAAATGGGCAACTTGTAACTAGGGGTCCTCAACAAAAACACACTCCCCCTAGTTGCGAGTCGATGCTTGACATGCAACTGGGGCCCCCCTTGATAGAAAGGCACACACACACACACCCTCTAGTTGCAAGTTGATTATCCGACACGCAATTGGGGACCCTCAACACACACACACACACGCACACACACATCTCCCTAGTTACGAGTTGATGGTGAACTTGCAACTAGGGAGCCACGAATAAAAAAACACACACAGACACAGCCCCCTAGTTTTAGTCGATGGGCAACTGGCAACTGTGGGTAGTCAACAAAACACACACCCCCTAGTTGCGAGTGCATGCTTGACATGCAACTGGGGACCCCCCTGTCAGATAGACACACACACACACACACCCCAACTAGCTGCAAGTCGGTTATCCGAGACGCAATTGGGGACCCTCAACACACACACACATCTCCCCCCTAGTTGTGCGAGTCGATGGTCAACTTGCAACTGGGGGCCATGAATAAAAAACACATACACACAGACACATCCCTAGTTGCGAGTTGATGGGCAACTTGCAACTAGGGGTCCTCGACAAAGACATACACCCCCCTAGTTAGAAGTCGGTGGTTGACATGCAACCAGGGGCCCCCGCGCTTGACAAAAAGACACACACACACATCCTCTAGTTGCGACTCGATGGGGTAACTTGCGGCTGGGGACCCTCGACACACGAACACACACCTCTCCCTTGTTGCGAGCTGATGGTCAAACTAGCAACTAGCGGCCACGAATAAAAAAACACAGACACACCCCATAGTTGCAAGTCGATGGGCAACTGCTACCTCTTGAGCACTGCATTGGTTTTCCCCGAAGAGGAAGGGATGATGCAACAAAGTAGCGTAAGTATTTCCCTCAGTTTTTGAGAACCAAGGTATCAATCCAGTAGGAGGCTACACGCGAGTCCCTCGTACCTGCACAAAATAAATAAATCCTCGCAATCAAGGAAAATATGGGTTGTCAATCCCTACAAGGCCACTTACGAGAGTGAGATCTGATAGATAGGATAAGATAATATTTTTGGTATTTTTGTGATAAAGATGCAAAGTAAAATAAAGGCAAAGTAAATAGCAAAGGAAATAACTAAGTAGTAGGAGATTAATATGATGAAGATAGACCCGGGGGCCATAGATTTCACTAGTGGCTTCTCTCGAGAGCATAAGTATTCTACGGTGGGTGAAAAAATTACTGTTGAGCAATTCACAGAATTGAGCATAGTTATGAGAATATCTAGGTATGATCATGTATATACGCATCACGTCCGAGACAAGTAGACCGACTCCTCCTGCATCTACTACTATTACTCCACTCATCGACCGCTATCCAGCATGCATCTAGAGTATTAAGTTAAAAACAGAGTAACGCCTTAAGCAAGATTACATTATGTAGAGGGATAGACTCATGCAATATGAAGAAAACCCCATCTTGTTATCCTCGATGGCAACAATACGATACATGCCTTGCTGCCCCTACTGTCACTTGGAAAGGACACCGCAAGATTGAACCCAAAGCTAAGCACTTCTCCCATTGCAAGAAAGATCAATCTAGTAGGCCAAACCAAACTGATAATTCGAAGAGACTTGCAAACATAACCAATCATACATAAAAGAATTCAGAGACGATTCAAATATTGTTCATAGATAGACTTGATCATAAACCCACAATTCATCGGTCTCAACAAACACACCGCAAAAAGAAGATCACATCGAATAGTTCTCCACAAGAGAGGGGGAGAACATTTATTGAGATCCAAAAAGAGAGAAGATGGACCCGTAGGTCTGAGGTAAACTACTCACACTTCATCGGAGGGGCTATGGTGTTGATGTAGAAGCCCTCCGTGATCGATGCCCCCTCCGGCGGAGCTCCGGAACAGGCCCCAAGATGGGATCTTGTGGATACATAAAGTTGCGGCGGTGGAATTAGAGTTCTGGCTCCGTATTTGATCGTTTGGGGGTACGTAGGTATATATAGGAGGAAGGAGTACGTAGGTGGAGCAACAGGGGGCCCATGAGGGTGGAGGGCGCGCCTGGGGTAGGCAGGCGCGCCCCCTACCTCGTGGCCTCCTCTTTTGTGTCTTGACGTAGGGTCCAAGTCTCCTGGGTCTTGTTCGTTGAGAAAATCATGTTCCCGAAGGTTTCATTCCATTTGTACTCCATTTGATATTCCTTTTCTTCGAAGCCCTAAAATAGGCAAAAAAACAGCAATTCTGGGCTGGGCCTCCGGTTAATAGGTTAGTCCCAAAAATAATATAAAAGTGGATAATAAAGCCCAATAATGTCCAAAATAGTAGATAATATAGCATGGAGCAATCAAAAATTATAGATACGTTGGAGACGTATCAAGCATCCCCAAGCTTAATTCCTGCTCATCCTTGAGTAGGTAAATGAAAAAAACAGAATTTTTGATGCGGAGTGCTACTTGGCATAATTTTAATGTAATTCTTCTTAATTGTGGTATGAATATTCAGATCCGAAAGATTCAAGACAAAAGTTCATATTGACATAAAAATAATAATACTTCAAGCATACTAACTAAGCTATTGTGTCTTCTCAAAATAACATGGCCAAAGAAAGTTCATCCCTACAAAATCATATAGTTTAGTCATGTTTCATTTTCATCACACAAGAATGCTCTCATCATGCACAACCCCGATGACAAGCCAAGCAATTGTTTCTTACTTTAGTAATCTCAAACTTATAAACTTTCACACAATACATGAGTGCGAGCCATGGATATAGCACTATGGGTGGAATAGAATATAATGAGGGGGGTTATGTGGAGAAGACAAAAAAGGAGAAAGTCTCACATCAACGAGGCTAATCAATGGGCTATGGAGATGCCCATTGATTGATGTTAATGCAAGGAGTAGGGATTGCCATGCAACGGATGCACTAGAGCTATAAATGTATGAAAGCTCAACAAAAGAAAACTAAGTGGGTGTGCATCCAACTTGCTTGCTCACGAAGACCTAGGGCACTTGAGGAGGCCCATTGTTGGAATATACAAGCCAAGTTCTATAATGAAAAATTCCCACTAGTATATGAAAGTGACAAAACAAGAGACTCTCTATCATGAAGATTACAGTGCTACTTTGAAGCACAAGTGTGGAAAAAAGGATAGTAGCATTGTCCCTTTTATTTTTTATTTTTATTTGGCCTTCCCTTTTTTTGGCCCTTCCCTTTTTTTCTTTTTGGGAGAATGCTCTATTAATGATGATCATCACACTTCTATTTATTTACAACTCAATGATTACAACTCGATACTAGAACAAAGTATGACTCTATATGAATGCCTCCAGCGGTGTACCGAGATATGCAATGGACCAAGAGTGACATGTATGAAAGAATTATGAACGGTGGCTTTGCCACAAATACTATGTCAACTACATGATCATGCTAAGCAATACGACAATGATGAATGTGTCATGATGAACGGAATGGTGGAAAGTTGCATGGCAATATATCTCGGAATGACTATGGAAATGCCATAATAGGTAGGTATGGTGGCTGTTTTGATGAAGATATAAGGAGGTTTATGTGTGAAAGAGCGTATCATATCACGGGGTTTGGATGCACCGGCGAAGTTTGCGCCAACTCTCAATGTTAGAAAGGGCAATGCACGGTACCGAAGAGGCTAGCAAGGATGGAAGGGTGAGAGTGCATATAATCCATGGACTCAACAATAGTCATAAAGAACTCACATACTTATTGCAAAAATCTACAAGTCATCAAAAACCTCGATACTACACGCATGCTCCTAGGGGGATAGATTGGTAGGAAAAGACCATCGCTCGTCCCCGACTGCCACTCATAAGGAAGACAATCAAATAACACCTCATGTTTCAAATTTCTTACACAACGTTTACCATACGTGTTGGGGATATTACTATTGGGTGTAAACCGGCCAGGAAAGGCCGGGTTAGCTTCATCCGTAGTGGATTATGCTTGAAGCCCATGTAGACAGAAGAGGAAAGGCCCGGGGCCCAGAAACCGGTTTAAAGCCTGTAGCTGTAAACCAGAATTAGTATGTAACTTGCGTTGTAAGATAGAAAGAGTGGAGACCGAACCGGACACGTTTATGAGCCGGTTGCGGGACTCTGTAAACCGATGGGCACCACCCATGTATATATGGGGACGACCCAGCAGCGGCTCAAGGGACAGACAACAACTCGAGAGCCAGAAAAAGCGGATTTGCTCCTTGGCCTTCGAAACCCAAGCAATACCAATCACAACTAGACGTAGGCTTTTACCTTCATCGAAGGGGCCGAACTAGTATAAACTCTCCGTGTCCCCTTGTCCGGTTTAACCCCTTTAAGCTATCCCGTTGCGATGGCTCCACGACTAAGTCCTTTCACAAGGACATCTGCCGTGACAAACCCACGACAGTTGGCGCCCACCGTGGGGCCATCGCAGAATGGTTTCAAGTTCTTGAAGGGCAGCTTTGATGGACTCAAGGGATACGCTGTGGGCCAGATGACATAGAGTCGTCACGGCAAGCCCTACATCGACAACACAGGATGGGGTCCCGAGGCCATTCAATCGAATATGGGTACCGGGTCCCCTTTGGTGGGATTCATGTCTTCATCAACAAGGTTGGCGAACCGGCCCCTGGGCCAGACATCTGCACCGACATCATCGAAATGACTCAGTGTGCAAGTTCTTCGCCGGTTCAGCCCGTGACGAAGCATGTTTTCGTAGGTGTCATCCATGGAGCAGAATACGAGGATGGACCGGCGTCCGATGGAGAAACCGTTGTCTGTTCCGACGAGGAGTCTTCTGGAGAGACCGAATCGCTCTATCAGTTGCAGGATGGCCGGATTGGTGGAGGATCCGAGGGCAACAGTATTCCGGACCCCCCTAATCTGCCAAACCGGGCCGCTATCTTCATTGTCGGTACACAGTCAGCGCCTCACTCATCAACTGCTATAGCAATACTCTCCGGTTCAACAACGGCCACGCCGGCGGGGGCAGGAAGCTCTGCGCCGCCTCCGGCTCAAGTCCTGTCTGACCTGTTCGACGCTTTGGCAACATTGATGGCCGCATAGGTGGATGCAGCAGCCTGGGATCAGCACAACGCGGAGATTGCGAAGGTGAAGGATCAAATAGCTCAGGCTAAAGCGGACCTAGCGGCAGAGAACGCTAGGATGGCTACAGAACGGGCCGAGCTGGAAGCTCAGGCCTACCGGATTAGACTGGATCAGAACGCTTCCGAAGGAGTCATGAGAAGAAGGTACCAATCGCATCTCCCGTCGGGTTATGAGCCACAAAATCTCTTCAACACACCAGGAGCAGGAGCTAGTCACCAGCCAATACTGAACCGGGCGGAGGCACCAGGAACAGGAGCGCCGGTTCAACCGCGCACGATGGACCTGCCTTGTCAGAACAACGTTGTGCCATAGTATGTACCAACACCTCCCGGGCATTATTCCAACCCGTTGGACAATATCATGGACGCTGCTTCACGCCTGGCAGCCCTCCCAACCGACGGCGAATCACCAGTTGCGATTGAGGCACGTCGGGCCAGAGATCTCCTTCAAACGGCACTAAATCGGCAGCAGGCATATTCACATAGTCGTGAGAGGATTCATTCCACTCCCCGTCTGAGCAGGAGCTATAGCAGACATGTTGAGGATGAACCGACCGTGTCAAGCAGTGCACGCCGCCGTAATTCTCCGTGAGGACACAACCCGGCAGGGGGAGGTACTAATGCACAGGATGTTGTGGATCACGGCCGCGCGCGTCGGGAGGCCGAGTTAGCAGTTCGACACGGAGCGCGTCAACATACTCCGGTTCAGCCTACCGCTTCAGTAGAACCAGGTGTGGTATTCAGTTCCTTAGGGGTGCCGTGTCTCACCCCTGCTTTGCGTAATGTGAGATTGCCCAAGGACTTCAAGGGACCTCGTAAGGTACCAAATTACACCGCCGATTTACAACCAGAGGCATGGGTTGAAAGCTATGAGATGGCAATGGAGATGTTAGATGTGGATGAGGCAGTGTGTGCTAAATACTTCACCATGATGTTGGAAGGAACAACTCGTACTTGGTTGAAGAGCTTACCAACTAACTCCGTTGGATCATGGGCCGAGTTGAAGCACCGGTTTATCCAGAACTTCAAAGATACTTGTAAGCAGCCCATGTCAATCATAGATCTGGCCGCTTGTGTCCAAGAGGAGGGGGAGTCCACGACCCATTGGGTCAAGCGGGTCTCAGCGATTTTACATTCATCAGATCGTATCAATGCAGATACCGCAGTACTAACATTGGAGGGCAATTGCCGTTTTTTGCCGCTCAAACAGAAGTTAGGAAGGCTCAAATGTCACTGCAATGATATGTCAACGCTCATGGGCACTTTGGTTAAGTATGCCGATTCAGATAATACCAAGGACCCGGACTCAGAGGAGGACATACTGGGGAAAGGGAAGAAGAACGGCAACGCCAAGGGTCAGCAGCATAAACCGGCAGGCCACGGGAACAGTGGTAAGCGCAAGGCCGACAGCATCTTGGACTTTGTTGCTAACACCAATGCTCAGGAGAATGGCCAGCGCTGCAAGGGCAAGCAGCCCCAGAGGGGCGGAGGTTCAGGCTCCAATTTGGAGCGCCTGTTAAATCAGCCCTGTCCAAAGCATGGATCAAAGGAGAAGCCAACATCGCATCTTTGGAAGGACTGTTACATCATGCGGGATTTTAAGAACTCCAATATGTTCCAGTATGATAATGGCCTGCCCGGCGGTTCAGGAGGTGGTTTCCATGGGCCGGGTTACGGAGGTGGCAGTTCCGGTTCAGGATTTCAAGGCAATCAAACCGGACACATCAATCAAGGGCACCAAGGCAACCAGGGAGGCTACAACCATCAGGGGAACCAGCAGCAGCATCAGTCAGGTTATCAGAGCCATCCTAAGCAGTTAAATAGTGGGCAATATCATGTCTTCACTACTAGCTTGTGTAAGTGTGATCAGAAGCTTCACAAGAGGGCAGTAAACTCTGTTGAACCGGCAGTGCCTCAGTATCTACGCTGGTCTGAGCAACCCATTTTGTGGAGTAGAGAGGATCACCCACCCCGGGTTGACAATCCGGGTCACTTGGCCCTAGTAGTGGCCCCTCAAGTTGGGGGATATAAGTTCACTAAAGTGCTCATGGATGGGGGAAGTAGTATCAACATTCTATATTATGATACATTCCGCCGAATGGGGTTGACAGATAAGAATCTTAAACCGTCAAATACCGTTTTTCATGGTGTGGTGCCTGGTAAGTCCGCATATCTAGTGGGCAAGATAGCCTTAGAGGTGGCTTTTGGAGATGATTATGATTCAAGCTCAGAAACATTGACTTTTGAGGTGGTGAAAATCAAAAGTCCATATCACGCCCTGTTTGGGCGGCCGACTTATGCTAAGTTCATGACGAGGCCATGTTATGTTTATCTACATCTTAAAATGCCAGGTCATAAGGGGACTATCACAGTACATGGAAGCAGAAAGATCGCTTTGGAGTGTGAGGAAGGTGATGCGGCTTATGCTGAGTCAGTTTGTGCCACGGAGGAATTGAAATTCTATAAGGAGCAAGTTGATCCGGCAGATATGACCTCTTTGAAAAAGCCGACTACGGAACATGATCCGGCGTAGAAGTTCAAATCGGCTACAGACACTAAGATGATTGATTTTGTTCTTGGCGACTCATCCAAGCAATTCAGCATCAGCGCTAAACTGGATCCCAAATAGGAAAGCGCGCTCATCGAGTTCATCCATGAGCACACACTTAACATTGATCCTAATTTTAAACCGGTCCTTCAGTTTCTCCGCCGCTTCAATGAAGAAAGGCGTAAGGCTATCGGTGAAGAGGCAACTCGGTTGTTGGCCGCAGGGTTTATCGTGGAGGTCTTTCATCCAGAGTGGTTGGCTAATCCGGTGCTGGTTCTTAAGAAAAACGGCACTTGGCGTATGTGTGTGGATTACACAGATTTAAACAAGGCTTGCCCTGCAGACCCCTTTGCCCTCCCTCGTATTGATCAGATAATTGATGCTACGACAGGTTGTGACCGTTTGTGTTTTCTGGATGCTTATTCTGGTTATCATCAGATCAAAATGGCGGTTAAGGACCAGGAGAAAACAGCTTTCATAACTCCCTTTGGAGCCTTCTGCTATGTCTCCATGCCCTTTGGACTCAAGAGTGCCCAGGAAACTTATCAGCGTTGTGTTCAGAATTGCCTTCATAAGCAAATTGGGCCCAATGTTCATGCCTATGTGGACGATATTGTGATAAAGTCCAGAAAGGAGGAAACATCGATAGATGATTTGAGAGAAACCTTTGACAACCTCCGGGTTTACAAGATGATGCTCAATCCGGAGAAGTGTGTCTTTGGTGTCCCGGCAGGCAAGCTCTTGGGTTTTCTGGTGTCAAACAGGGGCATTGAGGCTAATCCGGAAAAAATTTCAGCGATCACATCTTTGGCTAAACCGGCGTGTATCAATGACGTTCAACGTCTGGCCGGCCGGATTACAGCTTTGAGCCGTTTTATCAGTCGTCTTGGGGAGAAGGCCATCCCTTTATATCAGATGCTCAAGAAAACAGATAATTTTGTCTGGAGCGAGGCAGCTGATAAAGCGTTTGAGGATCTGAAGAGGCAGTTAGCTGAACCGCCCGTGCTTGCAGCACCGATCGATAAGGAGCCGTTATTGCTATATGTGGATGCTAATGCCTGAGCTGTTAGCATGGCTATCGTGGTGGAGCGCAAGGAAGTTGGCAAGGAATATCCAGTTCAACGGCCGATTTATTATATCAGTGAGGTGCTCATTGAGTCAAAGCAGAGGTATCCACATTGGCAGAAGTTGGTGTATGGAGTGTTTATGGCAAGCCGGAAGCTTAAACACTATTTTCAGGGCCATCCCATCACAGTGGTCAGTTCAGCCCCTCTGGGAGATATCATTCAAAACAGATAAGCAACTGGCCGGATTGCCAAGTGGGCTATCGAGCTTGGACCTCATGGGCTCAAATATATACCCCGCACAGCGTTCAAATCCCAGGCACTCGTGGACTTCATCAATGACTGGACGGAGTTACAGGCACCAGAAGAGAAACCAGATAATACGTATTGGACTATTCATTTTGATGGATCCAGGCCATTGGAGGGCTCGGGGGATGGAGTCATACTAACTTCCCCACGAGGTGACAAGTTTTGTTATGTCCTCCGTTTAATGTTCCCTTGTACCAACAATGCAGCTGAATATGAGGCTTTGCTCCATGGTCTTCGGATGGCTAAGGAGATGAACTTAAGTCGGGTTAAGTGCTTCGGCGATTCAGATCTGGTGGCTCAATAGGTGTCTGGCACTTGGGATTCTAAAGACCCACTCATGGCTGCATATCGGTGAGAGGTGGATACAGTGGCTGGTCACTTCAAGGGTTATCAAGTGGACCATATAGACCGGGGAAAGAATGAAGCGGCAGATGCTTTAAGTCGTCTTGGTTCTCAGCGTAAACCGGTTCCACCAAATGTCTTTCTTGATGTATTGCATAATCCGTTAGTCAAGGTACCAACAGAAGAAGAGTTGGCTATTCCTGATCCGGAGGCTCAATTAGTGGCAGCTTTGCACGTCATACCAGATTGGACAATCCCATATCTGGGTTACATGAACCGGGGCGAGTTACCAGACGATGAAACGTTGGCCCGACAGATAATCCAGCGTTCCAAGTCCATGACCATACTCAACGGGGAGTTACATCATTATAGCGTTTCAGGAGCAATTCAGCGTTGTGTTTATCCTCAAGAGGGTTGTGAGGTTTTGCGAGAAATCCATGAAGGGGATTGCGGTCACCACGCCGGTTCAAAGTCTTTGGTTGCTAAAGCTTTTCGCCATGGTTTTTACTAGTTAGCAGCACATGCCGATGCGGAGGATTTAGTCAAAAGATGTGACGACTGTCAAAAATTCGCACGCCGTGCTCACTTTCCGGCTCAGGAGTTGAGGATGATTCCAATAACTTGGCCGTTTGCGACTTGGGGGCTTGATATGTTTGGACCCTTCAAGCGATCCAAGGACAAAAAGACCCACTTATTAGTGGCAGTTGATAAATTCACCAAATGGGTGGAAGCAGAGCCAGTCAGTAAGTGTGATGCGGCCACGGCGGTTCAATTCATCAAAAAGGTGATATTCCGGTTTGGTTTTCCATGCAACATTATAACTGATAATGGTACTAATTTGTCAAAGGGAGACATGGAGGAATTTTGTCAACGTGAGCACATCCGGCTTGATATAGCATCAGTGGCTCACCCCCAATCTAATGGTCAAGCGGAAAGGGGAAATCAAGAAATTTTGAGAGGTATTAAACCCCGGCTTATGGTTCCTTTGAAGCGGACACCGGGTTGTTGGGTGGAGGAATTACCTTCTGTGTTATGGAGCATCAACACCACACCTAACAGATCTACATGTTACACACCTTTCTTCATGGTTTATGGAGCGGAGGCGGTTCTCCCTAGTGACATCCGTCACGATTCGCCCCAGGTGGCAGCTTATGTTGAAGCGGATAATGAGACAACACGTCAAGATTCTCTGGACCTGTTAGATGAAGAACGTGACCTCGTAGTAGCACGTTCGGTGATTTATCAACAGGATCTCCGGCGATATCATAGCCCCCGGGTTAAGACCAGAACCTTTAAAGAGGGGGATTTGGTGCTCCGGCTCATTCAGGATCAAACTGATATGCACAAATTATCCCCACCTTGGGAAGGACCTTTTGTGGTCAGCAAGAATCTGCACAACGGGTCATACTACCTCATTGATGTTCGAGAGCACCAAGACTCACGTAAATCGGAGGAGGAGACCAAGCGGCCGTGGAACATAGCTCTTCTTCGGCCTTACTATACTTGAGCCATAGGCTCTTCATATGTACATATTTATGACGATGTATATATTATATAATAAACCAGAGCCTCCATTAAAGCGGGGTATCTCTTCTTTTTACATCATGTGTGTGCTCACAAGAGTTTTCTACTGCTCAAGTGGAGTTTTTTTTGTTAATCTGGTCTCTGCAGCTGCACAGATATAAAGAAAATCACTAGGGGCTTGTTCATATCTGAACCATAGCTACACCTCTTGATCGGGTTGAAACCACGAAGGGATATCACTAGGGGGCTTGGTTGTTATCGCACCATAGCTACACCTCTTGATAGGCATTTAAGCCACAAAGGAAATTATGTGGGGCCAAAGAGAGTGTTGCATAAAGCACAAACTCAAACATGGGCACCCACCGAGCACAGCTCGCAAAGTTACTTGGGGGATCTTTTTGCAAAAGCAACAAAGAGTTTGAAAGGACCCTTGTAATTGGCTATCAAGCCACGGGTTGGAAGCTTGGTGTATTCACCTAAAACCCTGGGTTAACCTGCCTTCATCAAGTAAGCCACTCCTGTCCAGGTAATCCTGGTATGACCCGCCGAACGTTTGACAAGTCAATCTTTTACAGACCCTGAACTTGTCAAAGTTAAAACGACGATTGGTTAATTGGAGGCCCATCTTAAAAGGCTTTGTTAAATGGTTTAACCCAGAGGCCTGGCAGCCCATGAAAAGCCTCGATTTGGAGCCTGGCAGCTCGTAAAAAGCCTTGCATATTTCCTTTTGACTCTTATTTGTTAACGTTTTTTACTTTATAAAAGTTCATAAATGTCTTCTGATAAACCGGCGTCCTTGACCCGGCTTGTGATACGTCTCCAACATATCTATAATTTTTGATTGCTCCATGCTATATTATCTACTGTTTTGGACTATATTGGGCTTTATTTTCCACTTTTATATTATTTTTGGGACTAACCTATTAACCGGAGGCCCAGCCCAGAATTGTTGTTTTTTTGCCTATTTCAGTGTTTCGAAGAAACAGAATATCAAACGGAGTCCAAACAGAAAAATCCTTTTTGGAACGTGATTTTCTTCTCGGATAAGACCCAGGAGACTTGGACCCTACTCCAAGAAGTACCGGAGGCGGTCACGAGGGTAGGGGGCGCGCCCCCCTACAGGGCGCGCCCCCCTGCCTCGTGGGCCCCTCGGTGCTCCGCCGACGTACTCCTTCCTCCTATATATACCCACGTACCCCCAAACGACCAGAAAGGGAGCCAAAAACCTAATTCCACCGCTGCAACTTTCTGTATCCACGAGATCCCATCTTGGGGCCTGTTCCGGAGCTCCACCGGAGAGGGCCCTCATCACTCACCCTGTGCGTTCGGTTTATTCGGTTTACATGGTTCAGTTTATACGGTTTTTCGGTTTGTACGGTATTAATACTTCGGTAAATATGGTATGAAATTAAAATACGGTTCGGTTTCGGTATATACCAAATTATTTCGGTATGGTTTCGGTATATACCATAAAAACCAAAGTTGACGCAAATTTGAAAATGACGTAATAATAATTTGCAAATTTATGACTCAAAACACGTACTATTTTACACAAATAGTATATGACTATATATATAAGTATAGATGCATGCATTAATTCATCTATTGATGGTTATGGACGTGCTTAGCATTTTAAAAAGAGAAAAATGACTATGTTACAAGAAATTTTTACATGCTTATTAGTGAATTGGACTCATGTACAAGAAAAATGACAACTTGTATGGTTGTTCATCTCAAGAAATATAAATTTATTTTTACTTCGGTTTATTCGGTTAACCGTTCGGTTTTTCGGTATATACCATTAAAACCAAAGTTCAAATCGGTATGAAAAGTTCATACCATACCGAAACCAGAAACCATAAAAACCATAAAATCAGTTCGGTTCGGTTTATTTTCGGTATGGTTTTTCGGTTCGGTTTTGAAATGCACAGAGTGAGTCATCATGGAGGGCTTCTATATCATCATAGCCCCTCCGATGAAGTGTGAGTAGTTTACCTCAGACCTTCGGGTCCATAGTTAGTAGCTAGATGGCTTCTTCTCTCTTTTTGGATCTCAATACAATGTTCTCCCCCTCTCTTGTGGAGATCTATTCGATGTAATCTTCTTCTTTTGCGGTGTGTTTGTTGAGACCGATGAATTGTGGGTTTATGATCAAGTCTATCTATGAAAAATATTTGAATCTTCTCTGAATTATTTTATGTATGATTGGTTATCTTTGCAAGTCTCTTCGAATTATCCGTTTGGTTTGGCCAACTAGATTGGTAGTTCTTGCCATGGGAGAAGTGCTTAGCTTTGGGTTCGATCTTGCGGTGTTCTTTCCCAGTGACAGAAGGGGCAGCAAGACATGTATTGTATCGTTGCCATCAAGGATAACAAGATGTGGTTTATTTCATATTGCATGAATTTATCTCTCTACATCATGTCATCTTGCTTAAAGCGTTACTCTGTTTTTAACTTAATACTCTAGATGCATGCTGGATAGCGGTCGATGAGTGGAGTAATAGTAGTAGATGCAGAATCGTTTCGATCTACTTGTCACGGATGTGATGCCTATATACATGATCATGCCTAGATATTCTCATAACTATGCTCAATTCTGTCAATTGCTCAACAATAATTTGTTCACCCACCGTAGAAAACTTATGCTCTCGAGAGAAGCCACTAGTGAAACCTATGGCCCCCGGGTCTATTCTCATCATATCAATCTCCATCACTTTAATATTGTTTTGTTTTTACTTTTCACTTCGCATCTTTATATCAAAAATACCAAAAATATTATCTATCGGATCTCACTTCCGTAAGTGACCATGAAGGGATTGACAACCCCTAATCGCGTTGGTTGCGTTGAGCTCTTTGTGTTGTGTAGGTACGAGGGACTTGCGCGTGGCCTCCTACTAGATTGATACCTTGGTTCTCAAAAACTGAGGGAAATACTTATGCTACTCTGCTGCATCATCCCTTCCTCTTCGGGGAAAACCAACGCAAGCTCAAGACGTAGCAAGAAGGATTTCTGGCGCCGTTGCCGGGGAGTCTACGCAAAAAGTCAACATACCAAGTACCCATCACAATCCCTATCTCCCGCATTACATTATTTGCCATTTGCCTCTCGTTTTCCTATCCCCCCAATTCACCCTTGCCGTTTTATTCTCCCTCTCTCTCCCTATCCTCCCTCTCTATTTGCCTCTTTTTGCCCATTTTCTTTTGTTTGCTCGTGTGTTAGATTGCTTGTTTGTCGCGATGGATCAAGATACTACCAAATTGTGTGACTTCACCAATACCAACAATAATGATTTTCTTAGCACTCCGATTGCTCCTCTTGCCAATACTGAATCTTGTGAAATCAATACTGCTTTGTTGAATCTTGTTATGAAAGATCAATTCGCCGGCCTTCCTAGTGAAGATGCTGCTACTCATCTAAATAGCTTCGTTGATTTATGTGATATGCAAAAGAAAAAAGATGTCGATAATGATGTCGTTAAATTGAAGCTATTTCCTTTTTCGCTTAGAGATCATGCTAAATCTTGGTTTTCGTCTTTGCCTAAAAATAGTATTGATTCTTGGAACAAGTGCAAAGATGCTTTTATCTCTAAGTATTTTCCTCCTGGTAAGATCATCTCTCTTAGAAACGATATTATGAATTTTAAGCAACTTGATCATGAACATGTTGCACAATCTTGGGAGAGAATGAAATTAATGATACGTAATTGCCCTACTCATGGTTTAAATTTGTGGATGATTATACAATTTTTTTATGCTGGATTGAATTTTGCTTCTAGAAATCTTTTAGATTCGGCCGCGGGAGGCACTTTTATGGAAATCACTTTAGGAGATGATACTAAACTCCTAGATAATATTATGGTTAATTATTCTCAATGGCATACTAAAAGATCTTCTAATAAAAAAGTGCATGCGATAGAAGAAATCAATGTTTTGAGTGGAAAGATGGATGAACTTATGAAATTATTTGCTACTAAGAGTGTTTGTTCTGATCCTAATGATATGCCTTTGTCTACCTTGATTGAGAATAACAATGAATCTATGGATGTGAATTTTGTTGGTAGGAATAATTTTGGTAACAACGCTTATAGAGGGAATTTTAATCCTAGGCCTTATCCTAGTAATCCTTCTAATAATTATGGGAATTCCTACAACAACTCTTATGGAAATTATAATAAGATGCCCTCTGATTTTGAATCTAATATTAAAGAATTTATTTCTTCACAAAAGAATTTTAATGCTATGATTGAAGAAAAATTGCTTAAGATTGATGATTTGGCTAGGAACGTTGATATAATTGCTCTTGATGTTGATGCTTTGAAACTTAGATCTATTCCACCTAAGCATGATATTAATTAGTCTCTAAAAGCCATGAGAATTTCAATTGATGAGTGTAAATAAAGAACCGCTAGGATGCGTGCTTCCAAAGATGCCTTTATTAAAGCGTGTTCTTCTAATTCTTATGAAAATCAAGATGAAGATCTAAAAGTTATTGATGTGTCCCCTATCAAATCTTTGTTTTGCAATATTAATCTTGATGAAACTGAATATGATCTTCCTTTACCTAGAAGGCGTTCAAAAAATTCGGAGTATTTAGATCTTTATGATGAAATTGACGAAAGTGGGATTGAAAGAAATAAAAATTTAGATGTTGCTAAACCCACTATATTGGATTTCAAGGAATTTAATTATGAAAGTTGCTCTTTGATTGATTGTATTTCTTTGTTGCAATCCGTGCTAAATTCTCCGCATGCTTATAGTCAAAAGAAAGCCTTCACTAAACATATTGTTGATGCCTTGATGCAATCTTATGAAGAAAAACTTGAGTTGAAAGTCTCTATCCCTAGAAAACTCTATGATGAGTGGGAACCAACTATCAAAATTAAAATTGAAGATCATGAGTTTTATGCTTTGTGTGATTTGGGTGCTAGTGTCTCCACTATCCCCAAAACTTTGTGTGATTTGCTAGATTTCCGCGATCTTGATGATTGCTCTCTAAACTTGCATCTTGCGGATTCCACTATTAAGAAACCTATGGGAATAATTAATGATGCTCTTATTGTTGCAAATAGGAATTATGTGCCCGTAGATTTCATTGTTCTTGATATAGATTGCAATCCTTCTTGCCTTATTATTCTTGGTAGACCTTTCCTTAGAACGGTTGGTGCGATTATTGATATGAAGGAAGGGAATATTAGATTCCAATTTCCATTAAAAAGGGCATGGAACACTTTCCAAGAAAGAAAATAAAATTGACATATGAAACCATCATGAGAGCCACTTATGGATTGCCTTCCAAAGATGGCAATACCTAGATCTATCCCCGCTTTTATGCCTAGCTAGGGGCGTTAAACGATAGCGCTTGTTGGGAGGCAACCCAATTTTATTTTTTGTTTTTTTTGTGTTTTTCTTCTGTTAGGGAATAAATAACCCATATACCCTCTGTTTGGATGTGGTTTTGTGTTTTAATTTGTGTTTGTGCCAAGCTAGACCTATTGGATCTTCTTGGATGATAATTATTTGATCTTGCTGTAATTTCCAGAAACTTTGCGTTCAGTGCCCAAATTACTAAAAATCATCAGAACGTGATAAAATACTGATTCCAATTTCTGCTGATCAATAACCAAATTATCTAGGTCGTCTAATTTTGGTAGATTTTTTGGAGTTCCAGAAGTTTGCGTTAGTTACAGATTACTATAGACTGTTCTGTTTTTGACAGATTCTGTTTTTCGTGTGTTGTTTGCTTATTTTGATGAATCTATGGTTAGTAAAATAGTTTATAATCCATAGAGAAGTTGGAATACAGTAGGTTTAACACCAAAATAAATAAATAATGAGTTCATTACAGTACCTTGAAGTGGTTTTATGTTTTCTTTCTCTAACGGAGCTCACGAGATTTCTATTGAGTTTTGTGTTGTGAAGTTTTCAAGTTTTGGGTGAGTTCTTTTGATGGATTATGGAACAAGGAGTGGCAAGAGCCTAAGCTTGGGGATGCCCATGGCACCCCCAAGATAATCCAAGGACACCAAAAAGTCAAAGCTTGGGGATGCCCCGGAAGGCATCCCCTCTTTCGTCCACTTCCATCGGTAATTTACTTGGAGCTATATTTTTATTCACCAACATGATATGTGTTTTGCTTGGTGCGTCTTGTATTATTTGTGTCTTTGTTTGTTAGTATGCTACAATCATCCTTGCTGTACACACCTTTTGAGAGAGCCATACTTGAATTGAAATTTGATAGAATACTCTATGTGCTTCACTTAAATCTTTTGAGCTATGTAGTTTTGCTCTACGTGCTTCACTTATATCTTTTGAGCGTTATAATTTTGCTCTATGTGCTTCACTTAGATCTTTTAGAGAACGGTGGTGGTTTGTTTTAAAGAAACTTTTGATCTCTCATGCCTCACTTAAATTATTTTGAGAGTCTTAATAGCATGGTAATTTGCTTAATATAAATATGCTTGGTGTTCAAGATATGTGAAATTTTCTTTTGAGTGCGTTGAATACTAAGAGAAGATTGAAGCATGATAATTGTTTTGAGATATGGAGGTGATAATATTAGAGTTATGCTAGTTTAGTAGTTGTGAATTTAAAGAATACTTGTGTTAAAGTTTGTGATTCCCGTAGCATGCACGTATGGTGAACCGTTATGTGATGAAGTCAGAGCATAATTTATTTATTGATTGTCTTCCTTATGAGTGGCGGTCGGGGACGAGCGATGGTCTTTTCCTACCAATCTATCCCCCTAGGAGCATGCGCGTAATACTTTGCTTTGATAACTTCTAGATTTTTGCAATAAGTATATGAGTTATTTATGACTAATGTTGAGTCCATGGATTATATGCACCTTTTTCCCATCCTTCCACCATTTCTAGCCTCTCTAATACCGCGCACCTTTCGCCGGTATCATACACCCACCATATACCTTCCTCAAAACAGCCACCATACCTACCTATCATGGCATTTCCATAGCCATTCCGAGATATATTGCCATGCAACTTTCCACCGTTCCGTTTATTATGACACGCTCCATCATTGTCATATAGCTAGCATGATCATGTAGTTGACATCGTATTTGTGGCAAAGCCACCATTCATAATTCTTTCATACATGTCACTCTTGATTCATTGCATATCCCGGTACACCGCCGGAGGCATTCATATAGTCATATTTGTTCTAAGTATCGAGTTGTAATTGTTGAGTTGTAAGAAAAATAAAAGTGTGATGATCATCATTTTCTAGAGCATTGTCCCAAGTGAGGAAAGGATGATGGAGACTATGATTCCCCCATAAGTCGGGATGAGACTCCGGACGAAAAAAAGAGGTCATAAAAAAAGAGAAAAGGCCCAAATAAAAAAATGAGAGAAAAAGAGAGAAGGGACAATGTTACTATCCTTTTACCACACTTGTGCTTTAAAGTAGTACCATGATCTTCATGATAGAGAGTCTCTCGTTATGTCACTTCCATATACTAGTGGGAATTTTTCATTATAGAACTTGGCTTGTATATTCCAATGATGGGCTTCCTCAAATTGCCCTAGGTCTTCGTGAGCAAGCGAGTTGGATGCACACCCACTTAGTTTCTTTTGATGAGCTTTCATATACTTATAGCTCTAGTGCATCCGTTAATTGGCAATCCCTACTCACTCACATTGATATCTATTGATGGGCATTTCCATAGCCCGTTGATACGCCTAGTTGATGTGAGACTATCTTCCCCTCTTTTTGTCTTCTCCACAACCACCCTTCTATTCCACATAGTGCTATGTCCATGGCTCACGCTCATGTATTGCGTGAAGATTGAAAAAGTTTTGAAAAAGTTAGAGTATGGAACAATTGCTTGGCTTGTCATCGGGGTTGTGCATGATTTAAATACTTTGTGTGGTGAAGATAGAGCATAGACAGACTATATGATTTTGTAGGGATAACTTTCTTTGGCCATGTTATTTTGAGAAGACATAATTACTTTATTAGTATGCTTGAAGTGTTATTATTCTTTATGTCAATATGAACTTTTGTCTTGAATCTTTATAATCTGAATATGCATACCACAATTAAGAAATTTTGCATTGAAATTATGCCAAGTAGCATTCCGCATCGAAAATTCTCTTTTTATCATTTACCTACTCGAGGACGAGCAGGAATTAAGCTTGGGGATGCCTGATACCTCTCCAACGTATCTATAATTTTTGAAAATGCTTCATGCTATATTATCTACTGTTTTGGACTATATTGGGCTTTATTTTCCACTCTTATATTATTTTTGGGACTAACCTATTAACCGGAGGCCCAGCCCAGAATTGCTGTTTTTTTTGCCTATTTCAGTGTTTCGAAAAAACAGAATATCAAACGGAGTCCAAACAGAAAAATCCTTTTTGGAACGTGATTTTCTTCTCGGATAAGACCCAGGAGACTTGGACCCTACTCCAAGAAGTACTGGAGGCGGTCACGAGGGTAGGGGGCGCGCCCCCTTGTAACATCCCAATTTTTCAATTTGGAATGTTATACACTAGATCATCATTGCATATCATATTTATTGCATTTTGGTTGATCCTAGAAAATTTTCGCAACTCAAGGACCCTCGGAGAGAGTTGGGGATTTCGTTATTTTCATATTTGAGTCGTCTCAAATTTTGAAAATAGGATCATTTGATTTGATTTATTTTATCTTCAATTATTTCTATTACAAAAATATGAGAGAGGGAATAAAATGACTTTCCCAAAATAAAGAAATATTGAGGATTTAATAAAAAAATCAAATAAGATTTTATTTGGTTTTATTTTCTATTTTATTTGAATTTAGGAAAAAATGCTCATTTTTCAAAATTGCATTTAGGCCCCAAATAAATGTTCATCCTGTGCGGCTTGATTTTAGAAGCCGGGGAAAATTTATTTCGGGATTGTTGGAGTCCGTTTAGTAGTCCTTTTGTTTTTTTTTCGAGCGTAAATTTAAAAAAAAAGTCCGAACCGACCTACGAGCCGTGTTAGGCCCGGACTCCCCGGACCCAGCCTTTATAAGCCGCCGGCCTACCCCGGGCCAAAACCCTAGCCGCGCCTCGAAACCCCGCTGCCCGCGCCTGACGCCGCAGCCCGCGCCCGACGCCGCCCGCCGTCGCCGACGTCGCGCCCGACGCCGCCGCCCGCACCCGCCGCCGCCGCCCCGCCGGACCCCGCCGCCGCCACCGCCGCCTCACCGAAACCGCCGGCGCCATCCCGCCGCTGGTTTTCCCGAAAAAACCGATCCGTTTTCGTCGGTTTTTTAGTTTCGTTTTTTTCTTTAGATCAGTTTTTTTTGGGTTTAAGCTAATTAGCGAGCGTTCGCTCATTTGTTTGTTTTAACGAACGTGTTCTTCGTTTAGATTCAGTTAACGAATGTTCGTTTGTTAAACTGTTCGTCATTTTTCGTTTTCTCGGATTAAATCCGCGATTTTCTGATCGCGATTTCTGATCCGATTTTCGTTTTAGTTTAACTTTTTGCTCGTTTATCGGAATTAGGCGATTCAAGCGCCTGGAGTTTCGTATCGAAACCCTCTTTTCGTTTAACCAACTTAAACAAGTTTTTGCCACTATAAAAATTGCCTTAGATCCAGAATAGTAAACTAAGCCTGTTTCTTTTGCCGTTTGTCTTTCGTTGTTTCGTTCGATTTGAATCTTTTTGCCAACCGGAGTTCTTAAGTTGAACTTTTTGGTTAGATCTCTTATTTGAGTTTTACCCGTGCATTAGTTGAGTACTTATTATATGCTTGTTTCTTTGCGATAGAGTACCCGGAGTGCGCCGCTTGCTACTTCGAATCGCTAGGTTTCCCGGACCATCAGCAAGGCAAGTAACACTTTGATCATACCTCCTACTACCCGATTTTATTGCATTAGATCAATCCTTACACATTGCATGATTAGGATCTAAATAAATTGTGGGTTTGGGAAGTAGTTGAGGTAGTACCTGTCGGTGGGAACGACACCTATGGGATCACAAGAATCCCTACTGTGGTTAGCGGGGCGCGGGGTCGTGAGATGAGCGGATCAAACAGATAGCACACGGTTCGTTTATCCAGGTTCGGGCCGCGAGGATGCGTAAAACCCTACTCCTGCTTTGGTGGATTGTATATCTTTGTTCTTGAGCTAGCTATGGGGCGTGAGGAGCTCCAAAAAGCCCAATCCTTCCTCTGGCCGCCTCGGGCCTCCTTTTATTGAAAAAGGGGTTGCCATAGTGGCACACGGGAGGTGGAAAGGGTACAGTGATGCGAGGTTATCCCTCACATTACATGACAAGGCACATTTAATGCGTCTTGCTTAGGTGTCCTTGCTTTATCGGGGACGGGGGAGAGATCTGTCTCGTCCGTCGCCGCTCCTTCTTGTGTCGACACGTGCCCTGGCCAGCGACGCCTGCGATGCCATGTAGGTAGGCAGGCAGCTGAGGTGGCGCAGTGGTGGGTCTTCATGAAGATCTGCATGCCGCCACGCAGGTGCCTGCCCAGCTGGTTGGGTCGGCAGCTGCATGCGAACGATGGTGGAGGTTTAGTCGGCGTGGGCCTGGTGGTGGTCCTGCGAATGTCCTTGGCAAGGGCCTTGCCGGGGCCCCGGCAAGGGTTTTGCCGAGGCGCCTGCTGTCATCCCCGGCAAGGTGCTTGCCGGGGGCCTTGTGGTTTTCCTTGGTTGGGATCCCACCAAGGGTCGTCATCTTCTATAGTGTGTATCTGATCTTGAATGTCTTCACAAAGATCTACATGCCGCCACGGGGATGTCTCCCGAATCCTTGCCCTTTGGAGGCAGTGGACTCAAGGGTGATTTGCTCCATAGGCGCGGGACGAGTCGCCGCGGCAAGGGTCTTGCCGGGGCTGCTAGAACTGTCTCCCGGCAAGGATCTTGCCGGGGGAGTCCGCTTCGTCCCCTTTGCTCTTCGTGGTCTTGGCCTTGGCGTTGTTCTAGTTCTCTTGAGCTTCGGTCTTACCCTGGCTCACCTTCCTTGCCTTGCTTGGTGTGGTGGTGTCCGCGGCTCAGACTGCCCGTGCACAATTATAGGGGTACAAAAAGTGTACCCCTCTTTTTGTACACCGACAGGAGCCCCCGGGCCTGGGCCACACATAAGCGCAACGCGTTGTTGGGCTAGGCCCAAAAACGGTGCGCGGGCAGGCGGGGCGGTTTTTACCGCGGTAAGATTCTTTGCGCGCTGCGCTTCCCACGATTCCCGTGCATGGCGCGGCGTGGGGAGGTGCGTGTGACGTGGGCAGCATGCGTGGGGTTGGTTCCCGCGGGCATGCGTTACACCACAGTTAATGTGAAAGGAGGCGGCCCGTGTTTTCCCCCATAACAAAGGAATAACCGCGGGCGCGCTGCTCACTTTCTCCTCTTTCCTCGTGCCTTTTCCAATCTGAGAGCCGCCATTTCCTCTCTTCCTTCCTTCCTAAGCTTCCGCCGTCGCCCGCCGTCGTTGCTTCGCCATCCCCCTTCCTCAGCCCTCTAAACTTCTTGGCCGCCATGGCGCCCAAATCCGTCAAGGGCAAGGGGGTGGCTAAGGGCGCTGGGACTGTGGAGCCACAGGAGATCGCGCTATCGGGGGACCGGACGAAGTCTGCCTTTTTCTTCCCCTCGACGGTTGATGTTCATGAGCTCCGGGCCTCCTTCAGGCCCCTATGGGGAGCGAAGACGGGGGGGGGGGGATAATTCGGGACACCCGCGATGCGCGTCATTCCTGCTGCTTGCGCCGATCCTGCTCCAAATCGGTATCCCTTTTTCGTCGATTATCTTTCTTGCGAGTTATGCCCCCCTTTCTCCGATTTCTTCTCCGACATTATGCACACCTTCGGCTTTCGCCTCTTGGATTTTACTCCGAATGCGGTGGCGTGCATGGCTTTCTTCGCGCATCTTTGCGAAGGCTTTGCCGGGGTGCAGCCCAACACGACGCTCTTCCACCATTATTTCTTCCCTCGGATCCAGCCAGGAGGTGCCGTCTCTGGTTGCGTCACCTGGATCCCAAGATCCAAGGGGGCGTACCCGGACGGTGCCGTGAAGGAGAGGTGGGAGGAATGGCGTGGCCGGTGGTGCTGGATTGAGGATGAAGACCCGCCGGAATTCTGCAAGGTCCGCCGAGTGCCGCCGGTCCGTGGGAGCGATTGGAGCGATGTCGACGCCGCCAACGGGAGGCTCACTGTTTCCACTACTAGGATTCTCCGGCTCACCCGGGCCGGAGTCACCCTTGAGATGATCGGGGCGGACTTCATTTGCCGCTGGATCGCCCCGTTGCACAACAAGGGGTGGCCAGCTTGGCTCTTTACGAATCCGGCTGACATTATGTGACTCCGCCCTGGCCTCGATCACAACTTCACAGTGCTGGCGCATGCCCACTTCTGCCAGCGGATTTTCTAGCTTGATGTGGGTCGCGATGGCGAGGTCGAACGGACCGGCAAGGCCGCAAGGGCTGCCGCAAAGGTTGGCAAGGCCCTCAAGGGGCCGTTTTTCAAGTTGCCAACGGGGGTGGTCCCGTTGTGCATTAATTCACGTCGGTCCGAGATCATCGCTATGATGCCGGACTATAACGCGCACTGCCCTGTCCCAAGCTGGAAGGAGCCAAAGGATGCTGATGTGCAGCAATTCTTTGACACCCTGATCGAGGTGTATGTCAATGCTGACACCGAGCGGTGGCTTGTCATGGACACCACCCAGGCAGAGTTGGACTACATCGCCACTAGGGCGAGGGAGGCGCAGCTCGCCATGGAGGCCGGCAGTGCCAGGGGCGTGGAGGACAAGGCCGCAATGGCTGCGGAGGAAGAGCAGCTCACCTAGTGGGCGGCGGCCACCGAGGAGGTCAGCAGCGCCGACACTGGAGTTCCGCTTGTCGAAGACGCGGCCGACGAGTCGTCGTCGTTGGAAGACGTGGCGGCGGGCTCGACGCTAACCAGGGGAAGAGGGCGAGTCCTGCGGTGGGCTGGCTCCGGCGAGCCGGTCCGGCCCGGCAGGGCTACGCGACCTCAATTGACCCTGGAGGGGTCTGGGCGTCACACGAGGGCCACGACAGCCAAGAGGCTGATGAAGGCCGCTGAGAAGGAGAAGACAACAACCCCTTCCTCATCTGGGCGCGCATAAACCCCGCCGTCTTCGCCTCCTCTAGCAGATGTCAACTCGGATGTTGACGCGGAGGTCGCTTTTGATCTCGGGCCTCTCAGCCCGAAGAGGAAAAGGAAAGTGGTGGAGGAAGAGGAGATGGGTGATGAGTAAGTACTCCGTCCCTTACTGCCATTTCCATTCCCCTGAATTAAGTCACTTATCTTGATCCGTTTTTGCTTTTGCAGGGATGCAGAGACGTTGGCCCAGAGGGTGAAGAGGGCCAAGGCCTTGGCGGGCGGCCAGCCCCCGGCCAGTGCTTCAAAGTCGCCACTGGTGGTGCTGAGCAGCCCGGACAGCAGCCCCCAGCACAGCCCCCAGCGTAAGTTCGTCACCCTCCTCTTATCGACACGTGGTAGGCGTTCGATGCTATGGTGTTGACCTTGTCGGGTTTGCAGGAGGGGATCGGCAACAGGAGGAGCCGCAGAGGGCTACCCCCAACACACCACCCCCATCGACTACGCCGCCGCGAGGGGCATCCCCGGCAAGGGCATCAAGCACGAAGCCCACACCCATGGAGGAAGAGGGGAACTTGGGCGCTGGTGACTCTACCACAGCGCCAAATGCTGGCGGGGAGGGGACTTCCGCTTCACAGCCTGGCACTGGTGAGTCGCCTGTCCTCCGTCTCTGTTTTCCCCTTATTCTTTTTCTTGGCTTCAATGCTCCCATTACTACCCAGGCCCTCCTTCAATAGGTATGGAGGACGTGGATACTGTTGTTGGGAATATTGCTGAGGAGGCCGCGGCGGAGGCCGACAGGATTGCCGCCGAGGAGGCCGCCAGGGATGCTGACGAGGTCGCCACTGATGAGGCCGCCAAGGATGCTGCCGAGGACACCGCTGCGGGGGCTGCCAAGGCGACCGACGAGACTTCTGCCGAGGGCGCCAACGGTGGGCCTGCCGGGGAAGCCGGCAAGGCCACTGCCGAGGAAGAGGTGGTTGATGATCAGCCTCCCTCCTCCTCAACCTCGGGCCCCGGCAGATATCTGAAGGTGGGCAACGATCTTTTCGTCCATCTCCCAGGGGCATCAAGTTCCCGAGCGCCCGCCGAAGGGGAAGTCTTTGACGGCGAGGTGCTTGCCGCCACCGGGCTCGAGGTTGTCGATGAGCCGGGCGTTGGCGGTGATGGTTCTCCAGAAGAGCAGCTTTTCTGCGCTATGGGGGCCAACTTCCGAAAACTCCAGGCGCTCTACCGTGTCCGTCTGGACAAGGTTAAGTCCAGGACGGCAACGGTGGACCAGGCGGAGGTGGATTTCAAGGCGCGCGTTGCTGAGACGCAGACCTGGTCCACCCGACTCGTGAGGAGCAGAGGGCCTTTCAGGAGGAATTGGCCAAGCGCAATGTCGAGCTCACCATGAAGATGGCTGACATCGAGAAGGCCCAGGAAAAGGCGGCGAACCTGGCTGCCGCGGCCGAGGCTGTCCTGAACCAGCATCAAGCCGCACTGGATTCCCAGGAAGAGGACCTCACCCTGCATGAGGCGAAGCTTGCCGCAACGCTCCGCGGCAAGGATGAGGAGCTCGAGGCCCTTGTCGCGCGGCGGACTCGCGAGCTGGAGCAGAGGCACAAGGAGGCACTTGATGCCCAGGCTCTGGCCCATGCTGGCAAAGTAAGGGAGTTGGAGGTGGAGTGGGACGAGCTGAAGGAGCAGGCCCTCAAGTTGTCCAACGAGAAGAGCACGCTCAACAACGCCTTGGTAGAGGCACAAGGAGCGGTCATTAGCAGGGCTGGGGAGCTCTCCGAAGCGCAAAACTCCATCAGAGATCTCAAGCTGAAGCTGGAGAATCTCGAGAAGATGTTGTCGGAGAGCACGGGTCGAGAGGAGACCTTGACCAGGAGCCTGGAGGAGGAGAAGCAGCTGTGGGCGAATGAGGCCGCCTCCCACTAGGAATATGTGGCGGGCGAGAACAGATGGATCAGCCGTCTGGAGGACGTCGCCGGCAGGGTCACCTCGTAGTTGGCCACCATGGGGATGCCAAATGTGAGGTATGCCCCTGAGCGTAGCGGGACCATCAACGCTAAGCTGACCCAGTTCTTCGAGGGCGTCCTTGGAGCCTTGGCTTATCTTCACTCCAGCAGAGCGACCACGTTGGCCGGGGAAGCCCGGCGACTTTGCCGGGGGGTCATGACCAAGGTCCTCACCAAGATGGTGTACTGGAATCCCGACCTCGACTTCGATGCCGCGATGGATAGCTTGCCGGATGGTACTGACCTCACGGTGCTCAAGGAGCGCATCAAGCCCATCATCAGCAGCATCAACGAAATCAAGAGGGTGGAAGGCCAGCGCCGGGATTAGGCATCCCGTTCTTCACCACCGCTGCAAGTTCACGACCAAGACAAATTTCATCTTTAGTTAGAACCGCAGAAATGATGTGATGTAATATAACTTTGTAGTACTCTTAATTTCATGCACGTTATTCCCCCGTTCAATTCCTCTTTGTATGCGCGCCCTACGTCGATTGGGTAGGCTCACCAGCGCGGAAGCTCCTAGCGGCATTTTGGGGACGGATCCCCATGGGCCTGCTGGGTATGCGTGCTACTAGACGAGCCACCTTTCCGTTCTGAACGCGGCCGCTCGAACTGTCGAGCTTGACTCGAGTCAGAATCGAGAGCGCTGTTGATCGCGGAAGGCTACTCTGCCATTCTCGACGCAGCCGCTTGAGCTGTTGAGCGGACTCGAAACAGGGCAAGGGCGTTGCCGATCATGGGAGAGCCCCCTGGCATGCAGGTTTCTCATACAAAGGCGTGACATCTCCGGGGGGGGGAATAACCTCATATAAAAGAAGGATAGAACAAATAAGGGTTCAGTGCAACTTAGCTTCTGTTTGCAATCGCTCGAGTGCCAATCTTCTGGCCTCCTTTCTTCTCCAAGGGGCACGAAGATGAATGAGTGCCGGGCTAACTGCTAAAGCCGATTCTCACAACTGCGCCCCCTACCTGGCGCGCCAGAGATGTCGGTGGGAACGACACCTATGGGATCACGAGAATCCCTAATGTGGTTAGCGAGGCGCGGGGTCGTGAGAAGAGCGGATCAAACAGATAGCACACGGTTCATTTATCCAGGTTCGGGCCGCGAGGATGCGTAAAACCCTACTCCTGCTTTGGTGGATTGTATATCTATGTTCTTGAGCTAGCTATGGGGCGTGAGGAGCTCCAAAAAGCCCTATCCTTCCTCTGGTCGCCTCGGGCTTCCTTTTATAGAAAAAGGGGTTTCCACAGTGGCACACATGAGGTGGAAACGGTACAGTGATGCGAGGTTATCCCTCGCATTACATGACAAGGCGCATTTATCGGGGACGGGGGAGAGATCTGTCTCGTCCGTCGCTGCTCCTTCTTGTGTCGACACGCGCCGTGGCCAGCGACGCTTGCGATGCCATGTAGGTAGGCAGGCAGCTGAGGTGGCGCAGTGGTGGGGCTTCACGAAGATCTGCATGCCGCCACGCAGGTGCCTGCCCAGCTGGTTGGGTTGGCAGCTGCATGCGAATGGCAGTGGAGGTTTAGTCGGCGTCGGCCTGGTGGTGGTCCTGCGGATGTCCTTGGCAAGGGCCTTGCCGGGGCCCCGGCATAGGTTTTGCTGAGGCGCCTGCTTTCATCCCCGGCAAGGTTCTTGACGGGGGCCTTGTGGTTTTCCTCGGATGGGATCCCGCCAACGGTCGTCATCTTCTATAGTGTGTATCTGATCTTGAATGTCTTCACAAAGATCTACATGCCGCCACGGGGATGTCTCCCGAATCCTTGCCCTTTGGGGGAAGTGGACTCAAGGGTGATTTGCTCCGTAGGCGCGGGACGAGTCGCCGCGGCAAGGGTCTTGCCGGGGCTGCTAGAACTGTCTCCCGGCAAGGATCTTGCCGGGGGAGTCCGCTTCGTCCCCTTTGCTCTTCGTGGTCTTGGCCTTGGCGTTGTTCTAGTTCTCTTGAGCTTCGGTCTTACCCTGGCTCACCTCCCTTGCCTTGCTTGGTGTGGTGGTGTCCGCGACTTAGACTGCCCGTGCACAGCTATAGGGGTACAAAAAGTGTACCCCTCTTTTTGTACACCGACAGTACCTATTACCTGTTTATTATCAAACCTTTGGGAGTTACTTCTACGTTTGCTTATTATGCCATGCTATGCTAGTAGACGTGGATTGGGTGAGTGTATCCATGATAGATGTGAGATTGTTAATTAATGGTTTATTTAAGGTGGCAACTTAAACACACATCTGGGTGGATTGAGGTACCTGGGTATTCCAGGATTGCCTGTTTTCTTTTGGACCGCCACCTAGGCTCAAAGGGATCATGAGATTTTTCATGCTAGAAACTTCCATGTGCAGCCACAAGCTATTATGGGCTCTAGCATAGTTGACTAAGTCGTGCGAACTCTTACAGTGGTAGACTAGGAGATGTAGGTGGTACGGTCTACCCATCGTAAGGTGCTAGCGCTTCTGAAAGACTATGTCTCGGTCATCCGTTTCTCAAACACCGTGTAGTGCGAGAAATCCAACGGAGGAGATCAAGACTTGTGGGGAAAAGTGCGCAAACCTCTGCAGAGTATAAACTAATCATGGTTAGCCGTGTCCCCGGTTATGGACATCTTGAGTATCTAGTACCTGGATTATCATGTGAATCTCAACATGTTACTATAAAATTAATTTTGATGGGTTAGTTTAATGATGATGCTTAATTGGGATTGAGAATGCTGTCAACCATTCTCAATGTTTAACAACCACCATGATAGTTAAATAAATTTATTCCTTTGCAGTAGGGAAAAATTGGCTTTAGGCAAAACTATAACCATAGAGCTTTCCACCAGCCAAATATGCATATAGAATAGTTGTTTCATTCCATTACTCTCTATGTGTTACATTGCCAGCATATTCCATGTGCTGACCCGTTTCGGGCTGCAACGTTAATGTTGCAGACTTTTCAGACGACGATTAAGGAGTTTTAGGTCGTGGTTCTATACTCAGTGATGCTGTTGGAGTTGATGGACTCACTTATCTTCCAAGCCTTCCGCTGTTATCGTTACTAGATGGCCTTAAGCCATATTTATTGTAATAAGTTCTCTTTTGAGACACTCGATGTAATAAGTGTGTGATTGCTACTTTGTTATAAATCCTTCAAGTACTGTGTGGTGTCAGCATTACTGATCCAGGGATGACACCAGAGCATAGAGATTGGACCGTTTGAGGTCTGGTCGCTACAAGATGGTATCAGAGCACACACTGACTGTAGAACACGACCACTAAGCTGAAGACCTAGATCACTCCTCACTCTCTTCTCTTTTCTGACTTCTCATCTTCTCTACTCTTTTAGGATGGCGGATGCAAGGAACAAGTTCACTCAACCGGATGAAGATACACCCTTTGGACGTCATTTGAAGGAAGTCACTAGATATCTGAACATAGGAGTACCAAGCTTCACCGGCACCTACAATGCCACATTACCTGAAGAAGAGCGATGGATGATTCAAGTTCAAGTTCCAGGAAGGACGTTCATGCCAGTCACTGAGCCCATAGAGTTTTATTTTGATGCACCAACTTGGAGTCTAGGAAAGAGCATGGCAGCTCACATCGCCATGGGACGCATTGGAGAAGTCTACCGCAATGATATCAAGGATACTATCTACCAGATTTGTGGGCGCCGAGATGAGCACTGGGAGATGATCAGCACCAGAAAGGATAGATTAATCGCAGCTTTTATCCAGGAGTTAAACCAGCACATTCGACGTCAGGAGAACCAGATGTGCGCCGACATGATAGACCTGAAGAAGGCAAAGACAAGAATCAAGGAACTGGAGGAAGAACTCAAGGCTACACGTGAAGATTATGAAGAAGAAATTGAAGTATTAGTGGAGAAGAATGACGATCTGATCAGGAGGATCGGAATATTTATGGAGGCCCTACACCGGTAGAAGAAGATGAAGAACCCAAGGAGATTCACCCGGAAGACTACATCATCATCGACGACACCGACTCGGATCCAGATGATAGCGATGATGACTACGTTGATGAAGCTGGAGCAGATATCATGGAGTCTGCAATTGAAGAATATTTCTAGTAGACCACCTCATCAGTAGTAGTAGTCCACCATGTAAATGTTATAGTCCGAGCACTTTCGCGATAGTTAGATCGATTGTATGCCCTTGTTTGATTGATTGAATGAAGTGAATTGTCTGCTTTTGTCTCATGTGCATATGGGTAGTGTTTTCTCTTTAGACCCCCTCTATTCTTAAATCTCATCTTTTCCAAACCCTCAGATGCCTCCGAGACATGACCCCGGATTTACCTTCCCACCGGAGCTCACCCAGTTGATCCAGCAGCAGAACACATTGATGCAGTTGCTAGTCCAGAATTAGAATCAGGGGAACAACAACAACAACCCACCACCACCACCACCTGTTGATCACTTAGCCCGTTGTTTTCCAGTAGCACCGAGCCGATAGTAGCAGATGATTGGCTCCGCAAGACAACTAGAGAGTTGACCACAGTAGGATGCACGGATGCGGATAAGGTGAATTTTGCCGCACATCAGCTTGAAGGACCCGCATCATCATGGTGGGAGAATTTCACAGCCACTTTCCCTGTCGACACTGTCACGTGGGACCAGTTTCAGCAGGCTTTTCGAACTGCCCATGTTTCAGCAGGAGCTATGGCCATGAAGAAGCGAGAGTTTCGCAACTTGCGCCAAGGAGGACGGACAGTTGGCCAGTATGTGGAGGACTTTAGTAAATTAGCACGTTATGCCCCAGATGACGTTGCTACGGATGCAGCAAAGCAGGAGAAGTTTCTGGCAGGACTGAATGATGAGTTGAGCATGCAGTTGATGGTAGCAACCTTCAACAACTACCAGGAGTTGGTAGATCGTGCTCTTATGATGGAAGGGAAGCAGCAGCAAATTGAGAATCGCAAGAGGAAGTATGGACAAGGAAAGTACAATTCCGGAGCTTAGCAGAAGCCACGTTTTACCCCTAGACCGGGAGGACATTTCCAGCATACCCATGGAGGAGGTAGCTCGCACAATCACAATGGACCCAAGACTGGTAATGGGAATGGAGGAAGCAACGGCCAGAACCGCACCAACCCATCAACCCCAGCCAAGAAAGACCTGAGCCAAGTCACTTCCTTTAAGTGCCAGAAGACCGGACATTATGCCAACGAATGTCCTGAATCATAGAATGGAAATGGCAATGGAAGCTTTGGGAAGAAGCCGAACCCTTTCAACAGGGGACAGGTGAACCACGTTAACGTGGAGGAGGTTGAAGAGCAGCTGGATGCAGTAATCGGTAAGTTTTTGGTTAAGTCATTTACTGCCCTCGTTCTTTTTGATACTGGTGCATCGCATTCATACATATCAAGGGGATTTGTGGATAAGTATAAACTGCCAACCCAAGCCCTTAGGTCACCCATGTTAGTAACCTCGCCTGGAGCAGAATATATGGCTAGTCTATGGTGTGATCGGTTACCATTAAGGATTGGTAACTACGTATTTCCATCAGACCTAATAGTGTTGGAATCTCAAGGATTGGATGTGATATTAGGCATGGATTGGTTGTCAAAGTATGAAGGGAATATTGAATGTGCCAGTAAGTCAATTTTGCTTACCACCCCAGAAGGGAGAAGGATCAAGTATGTATCCCGACATGTGCCAAAGAGGACTCAAGTAAATTGTTTAACAGGAGTTGTGCAGGAGGAAGTACTAGTAGTGAAAGATTTCCCTGATGTATTTCCAGAAGAATTGCCAGGCATGCCACCGGATAGAGATATTGAGTTTCTGATTGAGCTTTTGCCAGGCACAGGGCCAATATCAAAGAGACCATATAGGATGCCTGCAAAGGATTTGGTGGAAATTAAGAAGCAAATTAAGGAGTTACTGGATAAAGGATACATTCGCCCAAGTTCTTCACCTTGGGGATCGCCAGTACTTCTAGTAGAAAAGAAGGATGGATCGTTAAGGATGGTTGTCGATTATCGAGGATTGAATGAAGTAACCATCAAGAACAAATACCCACTACCGATGATCAATGATCTGTTTGATCGATTGCAAGGAGCTAAGGTATTTTCTAAGATCGATCTGCGATCAGGATACCACCAGTTGAAGATTCGGGAACATGATATACCCAAGACGGCTTTTACCACCAGGTATGGGCTGTACGAGTATACCATTATGTCATTTGGTCTGACTAACACACCTACATATTTCATGAACATGATGAACAAGGTGTTTATGGAGTTTCTGGATAAGTTCGTTGTAGTGTTCATTGATGATATCCTGGTTTACTCAAAGAATGAAGAGGAGCATAAGGAGCATTTGCGTTTGGTTCTTGGAAAGCTCAGAGAACATCAGTTATATGCCAATTTTAGCAAATGTGAGTTTTGGTTGAAAGAAGTTGGATTTCTCGGACACGTTATATCCGGAGAAGGTATAGCAGTAGATCCCACTAAAGTTGATACCGTGACCAAGTGGGAAGCAGCAACCATAGTTGGAGAGATCTGAAGTTTTCTTAGACTCGCAGGATACTACCGGAGGATTATTGAGAATTTCTCAAAGATTGCGAAGCCTATGATGGAGTTGTTGAAGAAGGATACCAAATTCATATGGACTGAGGAATGTGAGGTTAGTTTCCAGGAGTTGAAGAAACGTTTGGTTACCTCGCTAGTGTTAATTTTACCGAATCAGACGAAGGATTATGAGGTGTATTGTGACGCTTCACGTCGAGGACTTGGAGCATGTGCTTATGCAGGAAGGAAGAGTTGTTTCATATGCCTCACGACAGCTTAAGCCTCATGAGTTGAATTATGCTACGCATGATTTGGAGTTAGCAGCCTTAGTGCATGCATTGAAGACTTGGAGACATTTTCTGACTGGAAACCATTGCGAGGTGTACACGGATCATAAGAGTTTGAAGTATATTTTCACACAGAAGGAGTTGAATCTCAGACAAAGGAGATGGTTGGAGCTCATCAAGGATTATGATATGAGATTGCATTATCACCCTGGAAAGGCTAACGTAGTAGCTGACGCGTTGAGCCGTAAGAGCCACGTCAACACCCTAATGACGGGAGATTTACCAAAGGAGCTAGCCGAAAATCTTCGAGAGCTATGTTTGGAAATAGTCCCGAGAGGCTATGTAGTAGCATTGGAGATTCAGTCTACTTTGATGGATAAGATCAGAGAAACTCAAAGGACTGACAAGGAGATTGCTTCTATTAAGGAGAAAATGAGCAAAGGAAAAGCTAAGGGATTTCGTGAGGATGAGCACGATACCCTATTGTTTCAAGACCGTGTTTATGTGCCAAATGATCCGGAGATCAGGAAGTTAATTTTACAAGAGGCCCATGATTCACCATATTCGATTCACCCAGGAAATACCAAGATGTATTTGGATTTGAAGGATATTTTCTGGTGGACCGGAATGAAGAAGGATATTGCAGAATATGTAGCATTTTGTGATGTATGTCAGAGAGTAAAGGCAGAGCATCAGAAGCCAGCCGGATTGCTACAACCATTGCCAATACCCGAATGGAAGTGGGATAAGTTAGGCATGGATTTCATCACAAGATTGCCCAGAACACGTTCAGGCTATGACTCGATATGAGTTGTAGTCGATCGTTTGACAAAGGTAGCTCATTTCATTCCAGTGAAGACTACCTATACTAGTGCAAAGTTGGCAAAGATATACATGACCAGGATCGTATGCCTGCATGGAGTTCCAAGGAGCATTGTATCAGACAGAGGAACCCAATTTACCTCAAAGTTCTGGAATCAGTTGCATGAGACTTTGGGTACCAGACTGGAGTTTAGCACAGCTTTCCACCCGCAGACAGATGGACAGACTGAGAGAGTCAACCAGATTTTGGAGGATATGCTAAGAGCTTGTGCGCTAGATTACAGATCTAGTTGGGACGAGAATTTGCCGTATGCAGAGTTCTCTTACAACAATAGCTATCAATCCAGTTTGAAGATGGCCCCTTTCGAAGCCTTATACGGAAGGAGGTGCAGGACCCCATTGTCCTGGGATGAAGTTGGAGATCGCCAGTTGTTTGGACCGGATCTGATAAAGGAGTCTGAACAGAAGGTGAAATTAATTCGCGACAGGCTGAAGGTAGCTCAATCCAGGCTGAAGAGTTATGCAGATTCTAAACGCAAGGAGACAGTCTACGAAGTCGGAGACCGAGTCTATCTTCGACTATCACCACTTCGAGGAGTTAAGCGCTTTGGAGTTAAGGGAAAGTTAGCACCACGTTTGGTAGGCCCATACAAAGTTTTGGAGCGTATGGGAGAAGTTGCCTATAAGTTGGAATTGCCCGAAGGATTGTCAGAAGTTCACGACGTGTTCCATGTATCCCAGTTGAAGAAGTGCCACACAGAGATGGCTGACATACCGCTGAGAGATACGGTACCACTGGAAGCGATTCAGTTGGACAGTGATTTGACCTATGAGGAGAAACCAGTTAAGATTCTAGAGTATGCCAGTCAAGTCACCCGCAGCAAGTTTATCAAGTTTTGCAAGGTTCAGTGGAGCCACCACACGGAGGATGAAGGCACCTGGGAACGAGAGGAAGATTTGCGGAAGGACCACCCTCACCTATTTTCTAGCCAACCCGAATCTCGAGGGCGAGATTCATCTTAAGGGGGGTAGGTTTGTAACATCCCAAATTTTCAATTTGGAATGTTATACACTAGATCATCATTGCATATCATATTTATTGCATTTTGGTTGATCCTAGAAAATTTTCGCAACTCAAGGACCCTCGGAGAGAGTTGGGGATTTCGTTATTTTCATATTTGAGTCGTCTCAAATTTTGAAAATAGGATCATTTGATTTTATTTATTTTATCTTCAATTATTTCTATTACAAAAATATGAGAGAGGGAATAAAATGAATTTCCCAAAATAAAGAAATATTGAGGATTTAATAAAAAAATCAAATAAGATTTTATTTGGTTTTATTTGCTATTTTATTTGAATTTAGGAAAAAATGCTTGTTTTTCAAAATTGCATTTAGGCCCCAAATAAATGTTCATCCTGTGCGGCTTGAGTTTAGAAGCCGGGGAAAATTTATTTCGGGATTTTCGGAGTCCTTTTAGTAGTCCTTTTTTTTCCGAGCGTAAGTTAAAAAAAACGTCCGAACCGACCTACGGGCCGTGCTAGGCCCGGACTCCCCAGACCCAGCCTTTATAAGCCGCCGGCCCACCCCGGGCCGAAACCCTAGCCGCACCTCGAAACCCCGCCGCCCGCGCCCGACACCGCCCGCCGACGCCGACGCCGCGCCCGACGCCGCCGCCGACGCAGCCGCCCGCCGCCGCCCCACCGGACCCCGCCGCCGCCGACGCCGCCGCCTCGCCAGAGCCGCCGCCGCCGTCCCGCCGCCCGAGGTTTACCTCGATCCCACCGCCGGTTTTCCCGGAAAACCATTCGGTTTTCGTCGGTTTTTTTAGTTTCGTTTTTTTCTTCTTTAGATCGGTTTTTTTCTGGTTTAAGCTAATTAGCGAGTGTTCGCTCGTTCGTTCGTTTTAACGAACGCGTTCTTCGTTTAGATTCAGTTAACGAACGTTCGTTTGTTAAACTGTTGGTCGTTTTTCTTTTTCTCGGATTAAATCCGTGATTTTCTGATCGCGATTTCTGATCTGATTTTCGTTTTAGTTTAACTTTTCCCTCGTTTATCGGAATCAGGCGATTCAAGCGCCTGGAGTTTCGTCTCGAAACCCTCTTTTCGTTTAACCAACTTAAACAAGTTTTTTCCACGTTAAAAATTGCCTTAGATCCAGAATAGTAAATGAAGCATGTTTCTTTTGCCGTTTGTCTTTCGTTGTTTCGTTCGATTTGATTCTTTTTGCCTACCGGAGTTCTTAAGTTGAACTTTCTGGTTAGATCTCTTATTTGAGGTTTATCCGTGCATCAGTTGAGTACTAATTATATGCTTGTTTGTTTGTGATAGAGTACCCGGAGTGCACCGCTTGCTACTTCGAATCGCTAGGTTTCCCGGACCATCAGCAAGGCAAGTAACACTTTGATCATACCTCCTACTACCCAGTTTTATTGCATTAGATCAATCCTTACACATTGCATGATTAGGATATAAATAAATTGTGGGTTTGGGAAGTAGTTGAGGTAGTACCTATTACCTGTTTATTATCAAACCTTTGGGAGTTACTTCTACGTTTGCTTATTATGCCATGCTATGCTAGTAGACGTGGATTGGGTGAGTGTATCCATGACCGATGTGAGATTGTTAATTAATGGTTTATTTAAGGTGGCAACTTAAACATACATCTGGGTGGATTGAGGTACCTGGGTATTCCAGGATTGCCTGTTTTCTTTTGGACCGCCACCCAGGCTCAAAGGGATCATGAGATTTTTCATGCTAGAAACTTTTGTGTGTAGCCACAAGCTATTATGGGCTCTAGCATAGTTGACTAAGTCGTGCGAACTCTTACAGTGGTAGACTAGCAGATGTAGGGGATGTAGGTGGTACGGTCTACCCATCGTAAGGTGCTAGCGCTTCTGAAAGACTATGTCTCGGCCATCCGTTTCTCAAACACCGTGTAGTGCGAGAAATCCAACGGAGGAGATTGAGACTTGTGGGGAAAAGTGCACAAACCTCTGCATAGTGTATAAACTAATCATGGTTAGCCGTGTCTCCGGTTATGGACATCTTGAGTATCTAGTACCTGGATTATCATGTGAATCTCAACATGTTACTATAAAATTAATTTTGATGGGTTTGTTTAATGATGATGCTTAATTGGGATTGAGAATGCTGTCAACCATTCTCAATGTTTAACAACCACCATGATAGTTAAATAAATTTTTTCCTTTGCAGTAGGGAAAAATTGGCTTTAGGCAAAACTGTAACCATAGAGCTTTCCACCAGCCAAATATGCATATAGAATAGCTGTTTCATTCCATTACTCTCTATGTGTTACATTGCCAGCATATTCCATGTGCTGACCCGTTTCGGGCTGCAACGTTAATGTGGCAGACTTTTCAGACGACGATTAAGGAGTTTTAGGTTGTGGTTCTATACTCAGTGATGCCGTTGGAGTTGATGGACTCACTTATCTTCCAAGCCTTCCGCTGTTATCGTTACTAGATGGCCTTAAGCCATATTTATTGTAATAAGTTCTCTTTTGAGACACTCGATGTAATAAGTGTGTGATTGTTACTCTGTTATAAATCCTTCAAGTACTGTGTGGTGTCAGCATTACTGATCCAGGGATGACACCAGAGCACAGAGATTGGACCGTCTGAGGTCTGGTCGCTACACCCCCCCTACAGGGCGCGCCCCCTGCCTCATGGGCCCCTCGGTGCTCCACCGACGTACTCCTTCCTCCTATATATACCCACGTACCCCCAAACGATCAGAAAGGGAGCCAAAAACCTAATTTCACCGCCGCAACTTTCTGTATCCACGAGATCCCATCTTGGGGCCTGTTCCGGAGCTCCGCCGGAGAGGGCCGTCATCACGGAGGGCTTCTACATCATCATAGCCCCTCCGATGAAGTGTGAGTAGTTTACCTCAGACCTTCAGGTCCATAGTTAGTAGCTAGATGGCTTCTTCTCTCTTTTTGGATCTCAATACAATGTTCTCCCCCTCTCTTGTGGAGATCTATTCGATGTAATCTTCTTCTTTTGCGGTGTGTTTGTTGAGACCGATGAATTGTGGGTTTATGATCAAGTCTATCTATGAACAATATTTGAATCTTCTCTGAATTATTTTATGTATTATTGGTTATCTTTGCAAGTCTCTTTGAATTATCCGTTTGGTTTGGCCAACTAGATTGGTAGTTCTTGCCATGAGAGAAGTGCTTAGCTTTGGGTTCGATCTTGCGGTGTTCTTTCCCAGTGACAGAAGGGCAGCAAGACATGTATTGTATCGTTGCCATCGAGGATAACAAGATGTGGTTTATTTCATATTGCATGAATTTATCTCTCTACATCATGTCATCTTGCTTAAAGCGTTACTCTGTTTTTAACTTAATACTCTAGATGCATGCTGGATAGCGGTCAATGAGTGGAGTAATAGTAGTAGATGCAGAATCGTTTCGATCTACTTGTCACGGACGCGATGCCTATATACATGATCATGCCTAGATATTCTCATAACTATGCTCAATTCTGTCAATTGCTCAACAGTAATTTGTTCACCCACCGTAGAAAACTTATGCTCTCGAGAGAAGCCACTAGTGAACCTTATGCTCTGCACGGCTGGCCTCCGCATCATCCTGATAATGGTCGTTGTCAATAAGATGGACAAAGAATGAGCCAAGCGAATCAAGTTCTACCTCCGACTCAACATCTTCATGATCGTCCAAGTTAAATACTTTCTTCTTGGCAGGCTTTTTGATAACCTTGCACTTTGTCCGGGTTTTCTTGACCGGTTTATCCTGCAGCTTCTTGGTCGAAAAAGGTGAATCGGCCTGTAAAAATTGAACGAGTATGAGCAGGCACTACAAATGAAAACATGATTAAAAGCTTATGGCTACTGGCTTATTCAAAACGCAGAAAGGATTCAATCTGACTTGACTGCAATCTTCCAAGCTCTCATCTAATAGAGATTTGGTCATGTTATTGATGTCGTCGTCAGTCATTTCAATTTGACAATGGCACTGCGGATCTTTCAATTCGCCAGTGTAGTCATACATCAAGCCGGAACGGCGGCTTAAGGGAAAGATCCTCCAGGCGACCCAGCATCGACCACATCAATTCCAGTTAAGCCGTTGGCCATCAAGGCCGGGATCTTTGAAAAGACTGGCATGTACTTCTTTCATTCTCCTGCACTGATGCGGTCTGGAAGAGGATGTTTGGTGCTGAGCCAGCTGGAACGATAACCCGACAAAGGATTTGCTCCTTTGGGAGAACTATCTTGGCAGTAAAACCAAGTTTGATTCTAGTCTTTGGGATGACTGGGTGGAGAGGCGGCTGGGAAAGTTGCTTCTTTCCGTCGCTGAATAGAAACACCAGCTAAGTCTAGGCTGGGTCTGTCTATGAATTCATTCTGCCGGTTTAAATAATAGAACTCCCTAAATAGTTCTACAGTGGGCTCCTGTTGAAGGTACACCTCACAGAATACTTGAAAGTTGCAGATGTTTGAAACAGAATTTGGTCCAATGTCTTGTGGATGGAGTTTGAAAAGGTGCAGCACATCACGAAAGAATTTTCAGCCGGGAGGGCTGAAGCCACGGAGCATATGGTCAGTAAAAACGACAATTTCACCATCCTTGGGCTCTGTCGGATTTCGGGTTCCGGCTGACCCTTGAGGTTCGAACACTGGGGTGCGCACGGAGATCTCTACCCTACCGATCTACGTCCGATCCTCTCGTGCGAACTAAGATGAAAATGATGAACAACACAAGAGACGCGAGGTTTATACTGGTTCGGGCCACCGTTGTGGTGTAATACCCTACTCCAGTGTTTGGTGTGGTGGATTGCCTCTAGGGCTGATGATGGACAGAACAAGGGAAGAACAGCCTCGCGAGGGGTGTTCTTGAGCTGGTGCGGTGTGTTCTACTTAGTCTCTACTGGGTTCTTCCATTTTCTCTCTCTCTCTCTCTCTTACTCTCTTTCTACTGCTGCCGCTGCCCCCCACCTCTTTGTGGAGGCTAGCTCTATTTATAGAGGCCCTGGGCCTCTCCCCGAATAATTGAGCGGGAAGGGCGCCAACAATTGGCCATTTTGAAGGGGAACATCTAGTACAAGCTATCCTGACCGAAGGTGGTCCTCGGCTGCCAAAAGCACTGGTGATGACGCCGCCTTGGGCTCCACGGTGACCTCCGTCCGGCCGTCCGGCTGGTCTTGGTCTCGTTGCACCGGAATGGCAACCTTTGCCTGATGCCTTGGCCTGTGCTTGCCCCCTTTGCTCCAAGGGTTAATTTGATAAATGCCACTCCAATTATGGCGATTCTGAGAAATGCCACCGCAATTTCCAAACTTTGAAAAATGCCATTTCATGCCACTTCCAGTGGCATTTTTCGAAGTCTGCAGCGGTGTTCTTCAAAGATTGCAAAATTTGCAGTGGCATTTTTCAAAGTTTGGAAATTGCAATGGCATTTTTATGAATCGCCATAATTGGAGTGGTATTTATCTAATTAACCCTTGCACCAAAGGGGAAACAAGGACCCTGCGCAGGCCGGCGCCCGCCTGACGCCCGCCTGGCCTTGATCGTCATGGCTTGCGTCATGGGATCCTTGCGAGGTACCCTTGCATTGATCTTTCCGCCTCCTCACGAGCCTGCCTGATGAGGCCGCTCTTGAGGCAGCTTCCTGTCGTCCGCCCCGCGAGGCTTGGCCCCTCGCGAGGGTCTTGATCTTGGGCTGATGAAGATGGGCCGCGCTGGGCCCCCACTTGAGCCATGCCGCAGGCCGTAGGCAGGCAAGTCTGGGGACCTTCGTTCCCAGAACGCCGACAGTAGCCCCCGGGCCCAAGGCACGCGCGGGCTTGGCTTAGCAGAGAAGCGAAGGGGCAAGCGCGAAGCGCCGCGGGCCCTAATAGCCTGCGGCCTTGGGCGCCGCGTGGCGGTTGATTGGGTGTGGGCGTCTGCACTTCCCATGACGCCTCGGCAACTGCCCGACTTGACAAGTCCCTGCATGCAGAGAAACTGGTCATGATTACCTGTGATCATGGTGCTCGACGGTTGGCCTCCTCCGGCTATAAGTACGGGGCTGCGTGAGCTCCGCCAGTTCACCCCTTTCCATTACTCCTCCTCTTCTTCTTCCTCATCCGTGCTTCCTCTTGCACCAATGGCACCGATCCGCCGGTTTTCAGCTGAGGAGAAGGGAAAGGCCACCAGAGAGGGTCCTGACCCCCTCCCGCCGAAGAAGCGGCCAATCCTCTATCACTGGGATGAAGGCGCCTGGCAGGAGGTGTCGAGGCCGTGGTACGAGCGACCGCCGCCTGGGTTTCCGCTGCCCTTGTACGCCCGCGTCGTAGGCCCTAGGGTGGAGGGCGCCGAGCAACACCAACAGCGTCGCCGCCGACGCCGGCGAGTCACAGTGGTGTGCGTCGTCCCCCCTGGAGTCCACGCGGAGCGCTCCTCTCGCGAGCTTGTGCTCCACGCCGCCATGCCTCCAACTTCGTGGATCCGCCTTCCTCCCTCCTCCGCCTTTGAGATGCCGCCGAGCGGGGCCTTGGAGCTCTGGCTGCAACATGCCGACTGTGGCACCCCTGCAACCGGAGCGGAGGTCGCGGTCGTTGCTCTGGGCAAGGTCTTCATGACCCGGGGCTGGGGTGAGATTGCCCGGGTCTGTCACGCGGACGGCGCCTTGGTGATCCATCTTGAATACGACGGCACCTCCTTGATGTTCTTCAAGGTCTTTGACGCAGAAGGACGCCGGCTGGAATGCTGCCCTAAGGGAAGCGGCAGTGGTGACGAACCGGCGAGGACCAGCCCCGCCCGTTGGTCCTCCTGCAGCTCCTCAGGCAGCAGCGGAGGGACTGAGGGCTTCAGCGGCTCCCCCGAACTCCTCGCGACCCCGGAGATGAGTGACGACAGCTACGAGCCTCCGAGATCGCGCCGTGCTCGGAGTGGGGCAGCTGCATCGGGCCGCCGACGCCACTGATCTGGATGGGATTGGCGCCGTCACTAGGCAGCCCACTGTTGATGATGGCGTTGCTTGGGGAGGTGCTAGCAAGTAGCGTTCCTTAGGGTTAGCACCTTTTGTTCCCTGCGAGGAATTAAAGCAACACCCCGCGGGGGTATGTAAAGCGTCTGTCGTGCCTTTTGTAAATACTATATCCTTAATATGAATTGGCGTGAGGTGTCCGTTCTGTTCCGGCTAAGCTCCCCCTTTCTATCCTCACGAGGACTTGGCGCTCTATGCTGACAGGTCCCAGTTCCCATGCAAGCTTCAGCCATCGCCGGTATGCCAGGTCGCGATGCCGTGGTCAAGGCCAGGAGGTGAGCGGCCCGAGGTCCGGTAAGAGCCCCCGAGTCGCGATGCTCGGGAGGTCCCCTTTAGCGCTCAAGCAATCCTTGATGGGCGAGAAAGGAAGGTAGCATCGCCGTGACATAGTTGCACTGGGCGGGGATTTAGCGCTGCGTTGGTCTAGCTCTTGCGAGGGCGCGACTTATCTTGTGCGTCTGACGTAGTTCCTCGGAGAGGCGCCCGGCCCGAGAGGCGGTGGCTGAGGTACTGCTGGGTTAGGCCCTCGCGAGGTTCTTCCCACTCCCCCGCACTTTCCTTAACGCTCTACGTCCTCAGGTCCCGGCCCTCGAGCGAGCTCAGCCGCCGCTGGTATGACAGGTCGCGATGCCGTGGGTCAAGGCCAGGGGGTGAGGGCTGGAGAGCCAGTAGGAGCCCATGAGTCGCGATGCTCAGGTAGCCCCCCTTTAACATGCAAGCGGTCCGTGCCGAAGAGGGTAGAGAGAGCTCACGATGCCCCCAACGTTGCTCCTGGAGTAGGTCCCGCACACCAATCATGAGGAGAAACAAGGCCTGTTGTTATGGTCGCCGGCCAACCTATGGTCACTCCGAGGGAGAGGTCAGGGCACTGAGGGCCTGGTGAGGTGGCGCCGTGAGGGGCTGCTGCGGCCAGAGCTCGACCACTCAGGTTTATCAACACTGCAGGGACGGACCCGTGCGCATGCGCTGTGCCAGAGCAAGCGGCTCTTCAGATAGGCGTCGATCGAGCAGGTGATTAGGTCAGGTATGTTAAGCACATAGGGAATCCAATTTCAAACAAGCACAGGTAAAAGCAACCGCCGCTGGGTTAGGCCCGAGCGGCGTGGGGATGATGCAGCCCGAGGGGCACCCCCAACAAGGTAAGTAAAGAGCATAAACAAAATGGATACATGCCGCGGGGACGGACCCACGCGGCCTGGGAATGGTGCAGCCCTGTGGGCGCTCCCAGCTGAAGGTGGAACTCTGAAATATGTCACCTGGTGCGGTTGAAGATGAAGTGATGCTGAGGAAGTGAGCGATGCACGGTGAAGACGTCGGCCCTCATGAGCCCCCAGGCCCAGGGGCCTCGGGAGGCTCCGGTGGCACGTGCAGGTCTTCGGGGACCATCGCCACCTCCGCCAGGACCGTGCGATGCCTGACCTCCTGAGCCTCCAGAATGCTCCTCAACAGGCGCTGATGTGCGGCGACCGCGCTCGGTAGGCCGAAGGGCATGCGAACGTAGCTGTGAGGTGGTCCCTTGCAGCGCCCTACGGCCGAAGGCCATAGGCGCTCCTGGGACACAGCTCGGTTGAGCGCTGGTACGTCGACGCAGGCGCACAGTCCTCCATCCTTGCCTGGATGTGGGGCCACGGAAGGTAAGCGGCGACTGCCGCGCATGACTCTGGACTCTTGTAGCTCATGGGTGTTCCTTGCGATGAACTCTTGAGGGTTTGGTCTCCTTTGACTTGTACCTTCCTGAGGGAAGCGTGCTTGAAAGCACCCCTCCAAGTGGTGCCCGAGCGCCTCCCTCGCGACCTTGGCAAGGTCGGCGGCTCTCCAAGAGAGAGCCCCTAAGCCCTGCCTGAGGAGGGCGCCGGACGCGCTTCCTATGCGTGAGAGGGTGGCGCTTCCTATGCGAATCCTGACGCAATACCTCCGGAGGTGCCTGCTTGTAACACCCTCGATGCGACTATAGCTCCCACGTGTCAAGGCACGACTTAGAGACATAATCGCATTGAAGGCATATGTCGCAAGTTAGGCAATCTTCACAACATCCCATGTAATATGAATAATAAAGGGGAGAACATAGTTGGCTTACACTCGCCACGTCAATCAAGAACATAAATAACATTACATCATCCAAACACTCATGGCCCGACTACGGCGCCAAAATAAAAGAGAACCCAACATGTGACACGGTCCCAATCACCCCCAACTGGGCAACACTACTGATCATCGGGAAAGGAAACGTAGTATCGTTGAGATTCTTCATCGAACTCCCACTTGAGCTCATACGCGTCACCTGGAGCGGAATCATCAGGCCCTGCATCTGGTGTAATAGTAATCTGTGAGCCACAGGGACTCAGCAATCTCGCACCCTCGCGATCAAGACTATTCAAGCTTATAGGTAAGGCAAGGTAAAATATGAGTGGAGCTGCAGCAAGCGACTAGCAAGTATGGTGGCCAAAATATTCGCAAAAGAGAGCGAGAAGAGGAGGCAAAGCGCGGGCGAGAAACTAGAGAGCAACCTGCGCAAACATTACTCCAACACCGTGTCCACTTCCCGGACCCCGCCGAGAAGAGGCCATCACGGTAACACACTCAGTTGATTCATTTTAATTAATTAAGGTTCAAGTTGTCTACAACCGGACATTAACAAATTCCCATCTGCCCATAACCGCGGGCACGGCTTTCGAAAGTTCAATCCCTGCAGGGGAGTCCCAACTTAGCCCATGACAAGCTCTCACGGTCAACGAAGGAATAGACCTCCTCCCAAGACGTTCCGATCAGACTCGGTATCTCGGTTACTCAAGACACTTCGACAGGTTAAAACAAGACCAGCAACACCGCTCGAATGTGCCGACAAATCCCGATAGGAGCTGCACATATCTCTTTCTCAGGGCACACTCAGATGAGAGCTCCATACAACTAAAACCAAACCTCGAGTTTCCCCGAGGGGGCGCTGCACAGGACTCTAGTTTGGACCAACACTCAGAGGAGCACTGGCCCGGGGGGGTGTGGGTTAAAATAAGATGACCCGCGGGCTCCGGAAACCCGAGGGAAAAAGAGGCTAGGTGGAAAATGGTAAGACCAAGGTTGGGCATTGCTGGAAAAGCTTTAATCAAGGCGAACTATCAATGGGTTCCCATTATAACCCAACCGCGTAAGGAACGCAAAATCCGGGAACATAACACCGATATGACGGAAACTAGGGTGGCAAGAGTGGAACAAAACACTAGGCGAGAGGCCGAGCCTTCCACCATTTACCAAGTATATAGATGCATTAAGATAGCAAGATAATATAATGATATCCCAACAACTATATAGAAGATGTTCCAACAAGGAACGGCCTCCGATCTTCACCTGCAACTAGCAACGCTATAAGAGGGGCTGAGCAACGCGGTAACATAGCCAATCAACGGTTTGCTAGGACAATGGTGGGTTAGAGGTTTGACATGGCAATTTGGGAGGCTTGCAAGCAAGTGGTAGGTATCGTAGCAATGGCATAGCAAAAGAGCGAGCAAACTAGCATAGCAAAGATAGTAGTGATTTCGAGGGTATGATCATCTTGCCTGCACAGTTGTCAGAGTTGACTGGATCCTCAAAAGCAAACTCAACGGGCTCCTCGTTAGAGAACTCGTCTCCCGGCTCTACCCAAACAATACAAACAAGCAACAAGGATACAATCAACCACGTGCAAGCTCAAACAATAAGATGCAATGATGGTATGCTATGCGGGATGCGATGCGGGATGCAAAATGCAAGATATGACAGGAAATGCATGAACCTGGCCTCAACTTGGAAACCCAAGTGTGCCACTAGAAAGATGAGATGAAATCGCTTGAAAACGATATAAAGAACGCCGGAATCGGAGTTACGGTTTGGAAATGGCAAGCGATTCAAATATGACACCGGTCTGCGATTTACAGCAAGTAGGCATCTAAATGCAATGAAATGAACATTCTACAGCACCCAAACATGACAACAAAATACATGGCAGGGATGCACACAAGATGCTTAACAAAAGTCTAGCACTGAGCTACGGCCAAATCATCCATTAACAGGTTCAAACAAGCATGGCAAAAACGCAAATGGTAAAACAGATCTCAGACTTAATGAAATTAACAGTTGTCTGGAATTTCAAATCATATAGCCCTCTTCGGAGCAACAAAACAACAAGCTATAGGACCTGAACATGACAAATAAATACATGGCATGGAGCTACTCAACAAGCTTAACAAAAGTCCCTTAGTGACCTTGAGCCAAAAGGGATCACAAAATATAGTAACAAACACACGAACATAGCAAAAACATAATCAGTTTTCAGACTTAGTGAAAACTGGGACATGCTGAAACATAACTCACGAAGGCATGTTTACGAGCTCGATGCACTCACCATGGTGCAAGTCATGGCAATAAAAGCATACACCCATAAAGAAGTCACAAAATACAAGCTATAGATGGCAAGAACAATGCCATTGCATGCACGGATCAACTACAATAGCATCGGCAAAATCGCAAACAAGTTGACGATCTGCCCAGATTCGCAACGAAGCAAAAGTAGAGCTCGATTGTCTCAAGCTAGGGTGCTCCATAATTGCAAAAAAATACATGGATGGATATAGCACTACAAGTTTAACAAAACTCCCTTACTGATCATCCTCAAAAGAGGCACGGATCACTAGGAAACAACACGAACATATGGCATCATGAACTAAACAATCCCAGGACTTGGTGAAATTATTAAGTCCCTGAAAACAGAATTACCGGGTGCCTCACTTTGCAAGCTTGCACAAGTCACCACACATATCACAAAAATGCATGGGTTGCACCTCTGGAAAGATAACAAGATGCTTAACAAAACATATGAAGGACTCACAGGCATATCATGCACACAATAATCATGGCAAAAATGACAAAAGTCCAAGATGAACTAGCAGATCTGACAAATAACTCACGAAGCCTCCTTCTAGCAGCATTTCGGGAATCAAGATGAGCTCAAATGAAAATTATGCAATGTAGTGAAATGATGTACTCTCTGAGGTGAACATTTTGATATGCTACATGCCCAAATCGGAGCTACGGATGCGGAGATATCACCGGTCAAAGTTAGCACAAAAATTAGGGTTTCGGGGACAAAAGTCAACCGTCGAATTTTCCAAATCTGGATCTGCAAGGTTATCGGAGTTCGCCGGAGGGAGCACTATTCACCGTCGGAGATGGCGTCGGCCGGAGTTGGACGACGAGGCGGCCGGAGAGAGGGAGGCCGGCTCGGGCGGCGAGGGTGCCGCGGTGGTCGGCGGGGCGGCGGCGTCCTCAGGCGGTGAGAGGAGGCGCGGGCGGCGGCGTGGTGGCCCGCGGCGGCGGCGGTGGCGGCCCGCGGCGGCGGCACCCACCGGAGCCGAGGGAGGCGGCGGCGATCGAGGCGGGGAGGCGCGGGGGCGGCTCGGGCTCGCGGGGGCCCGATCTGGGCCTCCCGGGCCGCGGCGGCGAGTGCCACGTGGCGTGACGGGATAGGGCGAGGGGGCGGTGGCGGACGTGTCCGGCGCCGGGAGGACGTGTCTGGCGCGCGGAGATGAAATTAGGGTTTCGGGGAGAGGAGGAGATCCGAAAACGGGGGGGTCTATTTATAGGCATAAGTGGAGCTAGGAGAGTCCAAATGAGGTGCGGTTTTCGGCCACGCGATCGTGATCGAACGCTCTAGATGATGGAGCACAGTTTGGTGGGTTTTGGGCCAAATTGAAGGGGTGTTGGGCTGCAACACACACGAGGCCTTTTTGGTCCCTCGGTTAACTGTTGGAGTATCAAACGAAGTCCAAATGATACGAAACTTGACAGGCGGTCTATCGGTAGTAAACCAAGGCCGCTTGGCAAGTCTCGGTCCAATTCGGAAATGTTTAATCCCCACACACGAAAAAAAGCTAGAAATGACCACAGGAGGAGAACGAAGCGCCGGAACGCAAAACGGACAACGGGAAAAATGCTCGAATGCATGCGACGAGCACGTATGCAAATGCAATGCACATGATGACATGATATGAGATGCATGACAACGATAACAACACACGGAGACAAAGACCCGAACCCGAGGAAATAAATAACTTAACGCCGGAAACGGCAAGAGTTGGAGTACAAATAGGGAAAATTACATCCGGGGTGTTACAACACTCCACCACTACGAAAGGATCTCGTTCCGAGATCTAGGACTGAAAGAACGCCGGGTACTCAGAACGGAGGTGATCCTCGCGTTCCCAGGTAGCTTCACGGTCGGAATGGTGTGACCACTTGACTTTGAGAAATTTGATTGACTCGTTGCGAGTCTTGCATTCAGTCTCTTCAAGAATAGCAACTGGGTGCTCACGATAAGAGAGATCTTCTTGGAGCTCAATGTCCTCGAAGTTGACGGTGCAGTCAGGAGTCTTGAAGCACTTTCGAAGCTGAGAGACATGGAACACGTCATGAACATTTGCAAAGTTTGAAGGAAACTCGAGTTGATAGGCAAGGTCGCCTCTCTTGCTGACAATCTTGAAAGGTCTCACGTATCTAGGAGCAAGCTTCCCTTTGATACCGAAGTGACGAGTACCTTTCATAGGAGAGACACGGAGGTAAACATGATCTCCGATCTCAAAAGCCAAATCACGGTGCTTACTATCATAGTAGCTCTTCTGACGGGATTGGGCCGCTTTGAGGTTATCACGAATGACTTTGCACATTTCTTCTGCCTCTGTGATTAAGTCATTACCCAAAAGCTGACGTTCACCGGTTTCAGACCAGTTGAGAGGGGTACGGCACTTCCTGCCATACAGAATTTCAAAAGGGGCCTTACCCGAACTTGCTTGAAAACTGTTGTTGTAGGAGAATTCAGCATAAGGAAGACAATCCTCCCACTTCATGCCGAAGGAGATCACACAAGCCCTTAGCATATCTTCAAGAATATGGTTGACACGCTCGACTTGACCGCTTGTTTGAGGATGGAAAGCTGTGCTGAAGCGGATGTTCGTGCCCATGGCCTTCTGAAAAGAATCCCAAAACTTCGAGGTAAAGATGCTGCCACGGTCTGAAGAGATCACTTGAGGAATACCGTGCAGAGAGACAATACGAGAGGTATAGAGTTCCGCCAATTGAGCTGCAGTGATCGACTCTTTGATAGGCAGAAAATGAGCCACTTTGGTGAGTTTGTCGATGACAACGAATATAGCATCATTGCCACGCTTGGACTTTGGAAACCCAGTCACGAAGTCCATCTCAATGTGGTCAAACTTCCATTCTGGAATGGCAAGAGGTTGGAGGAGACCAGCTGGCCTTTGGTGTTCTGCCTTCACTCTTCTGCAGACATCACATTCATTCACGAATTGAGCGATCTCGCACTTCATTCGAGTCCACCAATAAGCTTGCTTAAGGTCCTGATACATCTTCGTGCTCCCAGGGTGGATGGAGAGGAGAGAATTGTGAGCCTCGTTCATGATCACTTTACGAAGGTCACCTTTGGGCACAACAATACGATCCTCGAAGAAAAGAGTGTCCTTGTCATCAAGGCGGTAGCACCTGTACTTGGACTGACTCTTGGCAATCCCAATCTTCACCTTTTTCACCATACCATCAAGAAGCTAGGCTTGGCGAATCTGGTCTTCTAAGGTAGGAGAGACTTGCAGGTTGGCGAGGAAACCTTGAGGAACAACTTGCAGATTAAGTTTGCGGAAAGCTTCACAAAGCTCGGGTTGATAAGGCTTAAGAATCAGGCTGTTGCAATACACTTTCCTGCTCAAAGCGTCAGCAATCACATTGGCCTTGCCTGGAGTATACTCGATACTCGGATTATACTCTTGAATCATTTCGACCCATCGAGTTTGCCTGAGGTTGAGATTAGGCTGAGTGAAGATGTACTTGAGACTCTTGTGATCAGTGAAAATGTCCACTTTTCTTCCCAATAGAAGATGTCTCCAAGTCAAAAGAGCATGCACAACTGCCGCCAACTCGAGATCATGAGTGGGGTAGTTCTTCTCATTAGGCTTCAACTGGCGAGATGTATAAGCAACAACTTTCTTCTCTTGCATCAATACTGCGCCAAGACCTTGGAGAGAGGCATCACAAAAGACCTCATACGGTTTGGATTCATCAGGCGGAGTCAGAACTGGAGCAGTGATCAATTTCTCTTTCAAAGTGTTGAAAGCAATATCACACTCCGGAGACCAAACGTACTTGACGTGCTTCTGAAGAAGATTAGAGAGAGGCTTCGCGATCTTAGAAAAGTTTTCAACGAATCTTCGGCAATAGCTTGCGAGACCGAGAAAACTGCGGAGTTGCTTCACATTCTGAGGAGGTTTCCAATTCACAATTGCAGACAACTTCTCAGGATTCACGGCAATGCCCTTGGCAGAGATGATATGACCAAGATAAAGAACCTCATCAAGCCAAAATTCACACTTGGAGAACTTGGCGTAGAACTGATGTTCTCTGAGCTTATCGAGAACCAAACGCAAATGCTTGGCATGATCTTCCTTGTTCTTCGAGAAAACCAGAATGTCGTCGAGATAGACCAAAACGAAGTCATTGGTGTAGGCGTTGAAGATGAAGTTCATCATGCGAGAGAACGTCGGAGGAGCGTTGGCGAGGCCAAAAGACATGACAGTGTATTCATATGAACCAAAGCTTGTTCTGAATGCTGTCTTGGGAATATCTTCTTCACGAATGCGAATCTGGTGATAACCCATACGGAGATCAAGCTTGGAGAATACTTGAGCACCTTTGAGTTGTTCGAACAACTCATTGATGTTGGGAAGTGGATATTTGTTCTTGATGGTCTTCTTGTTCACTGGACGGTAATCAACACAAAGTCGGTCCGTTCCATCCTTCTTCTTCACAAAAAGAACACCACAACCCCATGGAAAAGAACTAGGCCGGATGAGACCCATTTTCTCTTGCATATCGAGTTGCTTCTTCAGCTCCTTCAACTCTTCAGGTCCGAGCTTGTAAGGACGTTTGCACACAGGTTCCGTGCCAGGTTCAAGATCAATAACGAATTCAACTGGCCGGTGCGGAGGCATTCCTGGAAGCTCTTCTGGAAAGACGTCTTGATACTCGCAAATGACTGGAATTTGAGAGATGGCATCCAATTCACCCTTCTCACTGAGAGAAAACAGACGAATGGTATTATCCCGAGCGGCAAAGACAATTACATCCTCAGACGAATGAGTCAATTGAATCTGCCTGGCAGCACAATCAAGATGTGCCTTGTGCTTAGAAAGCCAATCCATTCCGAGAATAAGATCAATATCCGAGTTACCAAGAACCATTGGAGAAGCCAGAAACTTGAAATCACCCATCATGATAGAAACATCCGGGACTATTGAAGTAGCCCTCATAGACTTAGCCGGAGAAACCACTCCCATAGGTTTACCCAACATTTGTGAAACGAATTCATGCTTGGAAACAAATGATCTTGACATGAAACAATGTGATGCACCAGTGTCAAAAAGAACTTTTGCTGGAAAAGAGTTAACTGGAAAGTTACCCATGATCACATCTGGTGAGTCCTCTGCCTGAGCTGCATTCACCGTCTTGACCTTGTCGAACTTGGGGTTATGCTTGACCACAGCTGTACTTGCCGATCTCACAGGAGGAGGAGGAGGAAGACGCCTCTGGTTGAGACACTTGTTGGCATAGTGACCCTTCTGTTGGCACTTGTTGCACGTGACCTCTGAAAGCGGATGGTGATACGGAGCACCCGATCTTGGAGCTTGAGACGAAGTCTTGTTCTAAAAGCCAGGGTTGGGTGGGTGGGAAGAACCACTGCCACCTTTACTCTTCTGCTGATACGGCTGACGGAACGGAGGAGGAGGAAGCCAAAACTTCTGCTGCTTGGCCACTTGAGTAGAGGAAGAAGGAGTAACATCTCTGACTCGCTTCTTGGAAGCATCACACCTCAACTGAGCAGCCTCTTACTTCAGTGCCATGTTGTAGAACTCATCGTATCTCAAGGGCTCAAAGAGAACAAGAGCGAGCTGGATATCTTCTCTGAGACCACCCCTGAACTGATATATCATGCTCTTCTCATCAGGGACGTCCTGCTTAGCAAAGCAGGCAAGCTTCTGGAACAACTTGTTGTAGTCATAGACAGACAAAGAGCCTTGCTTCAGATTGCGGAATTCCTCACGCTTGCTTTCAACCACGCTCTGCGGAATATGATGAGCTCGGAAATCTCGACGGAAATCATCCCAAGTGATAACACGTCCACCTCTGGAGTCCTTGATCTGCTGGAACCATTCTGCAACTTGATCTTTGAGTTGGAAGGAAGCGAACTTGACAAAGTCGTCAGGCCTGACGTTACTGCACTCGAAATGCTTACACAGATCCACAAGCCAATCGTCAGCATTGGTTGCCTCAACACAATTGCTGAAAGACTTTGGCCCGTTAGCAAGGAACTGGTTGAGTGTAGCGAAGTGACTCTGATTGCTGCCTTGATTCCCTTGACTGCCTTGATTGCGCTCTTGAAGAATTTGCATGATCAGCTGTGTGTTTGCATTGGTTGCGGCCATCACAGCTTGCCATGCCTCTGGAGGAGGTGGAGGTGGTGGCGGATCAGGATTCGGAGTCGTGCGCGTTGGAGGAGCCATCCTGAAGAGGTTGACCACCATTAGCACATTGACAGACGAAATATTGAAGCTGAATCCAACGGAATGAAAATTGCAACATATAGTCTTCACATCCGAACAAAATGAACGAATGCATTCCTCTTGAAATGGTCACATATCCATAAATTGAGAAGCCACATAGAATTAAGGTAGAGAAATAAATCAACAAGGTACGGATCAAGAACGAATAATCGGTAAGAAATCCCAATCTCAAACCAATATCCGTGGAAGAAGAACTAGAGCTACTAGAATTTCCACCTATGAAACTCCCGAACCTTTCCGGTTATGCAATCAGGTGTTGGGGATACAGGGGAAGCATAATATCTCACCCAAACTAGCAAATCCTACATCCAGTTGTATCCATCCTTCAACACATAACTAAGAAAACTTCGGAAACCATCTACCTCAACCTTCGAAAAGCATCCGTTATACAAGTTATGGCGATACTCCCGAACTCCCGCCCCAGTACTGGGTGGCGTCGAGGTTATCTCACCAACGAACTGCATAAAAGAGATTTTCGATGTCGGTGTACTAGACTCAGGTATTCCAGAACTGCAACGATAAAATTATGATGACAACACCTCAGAGCTCAACTCCCTGGGACACTTCCACTAAACCCCTGACAGGAGGCACCAAGACAATGTTCTCATCATAAAACCATCGGAACGATTCCAAGATACCCGCGTGATCCTAAATTTTTTTTTTGTGAAATTTGAGAAGAGAAGAGTCAAAACACTACGTCAGGAAGCCTTACCAGAGCGATGAGGAGACTGGGAAGTAAAAAGAATTCCTAATCTCTCCGATATATAATTCCTAAAGACTCAAAACATTTTTCTAGACACAACTCGGCAGCTAAAAACGATCAAGCAATGGGGCTCCTAAGGTCGGGGAAGGCTCTGATTACCAACTTGTAACACCCTCGATGCGACTATAGCTCCCACGTGTCAAGGCACGACTTAGAGACATAATCGCATTGAAGGCATATGTCGCAAGTTAGGCAATCTTCACAACATCCCATGTAATATGAATAATAAAGGGGAGAACATAGTTGGCTTACACTCGCCACGTCAATCAAGAACATAAATAACATTACATCATCCAAACACTCATGGACCGACTACGGCGCCAAAATAAAAGAGAACCCAACATGCGACACGGTCCCAATCACCCCCAACTGGGCACCACTACTGATCATCGGGAAAGGAAATGTAGTATCGTTGAGAGTCTTCGTCGAACTCCCACTTGAGCTCATACGCGTCACCTGGAGCGGAATCATCAGGCCCTGCATCTGGTGTAATAGTAATCTGTGAGCCACAGGGACTCAGCAATCTCGCACCCTCGCGATCAAGACTATTCAAGCTTATAGGTAAGGCAAGGTAAAATATGAGTGGAGCTGCAGCAAGCGACTAGCAAGTATGGTGGCCAAAATATTCGCAAAAGAGAGCGAGAAGAGGAGGCAAAGCGCGGGCGAGAAACTAGAGAGCAACCTGCGCAAACATTACTCCAACACCGTGTCCACTTCCAGGACCCCGCCGAGAAGAGGCCATCACAGTAACACACTCAGTTGATTCATTTTAATTAATTAAGGTTCAAGTTGTCTACAACCGGACATTAACAAATTCCCATCTGCCCATAACCGCGGGCACGGCTTTCGAAAGTTCAATCCCTGCAGGGGAGTCCCAACTTAGCCCATGACAAGCTCTCACAGTCAACGAAGGAATAGACCTCCTCCCAAGACGTTCCGATCAGACTCGGTATCTCGGTTACTCAAGACACTTCGACAGGTTAAAACAAGACCAGCAACACCGCCCAAATGTGCCGACAAATCCCGATAGGAGCTGCACATATCTCTTTCTCAGGGCACACTCAGATGAGCGCTCCATACAACTAAAACCAAACCTCGAGTTTCCCCGAGGGGGCGCTGCACAGGACTCTAGTTTGGACCAACACTCAGAGGAGCACTGGCCCGGGGGGGGGGGTTAAAATAAGATGACCCGCGAGCTCCGGAAACCCGAGGGAAAAAGAGGCTAGGTGGTAAATGGTAAGACCAAGGTTGGGCATTGCTGGAAAAGCTTTAATCAAGGCGAACTATCAAGGGGTTCACATTATAACCCAACCGCGTAAGGAACGCAAAATCCGGGAACATAACACCGATATGACGGAAACTAGGGCGGCAAGAGTGGAACAAAACACTAGGCGAGAGGCCGAGCCTTCCACCCTTTACCAAGTATATAGATGCATTAAGATAGCAAGATAATATAATGATATCCCAACAAGTATATAAAAGATGTTCCAACAAGGAACGGCCTCCGATCTTCACCTGCAACTAGCAACGCTATAAGAGGGGCCGAGCAACGCGGTAACATAGCCAATCAACGGTTTGCTAGGACAATGGTGGGTTAGAGGTTTGACATGGCAATTTGGGAGGCTTGCAAGCAAGTGGTAGGCATCGTAGCAATGGCATAGCAAAAGAGCGAGCAAACTAGCATAGCAAAGATAGTAGTGATTTCGAGGGTATGATCATCTTGCCTGCACAGTTGTCAGAGTTGACTGGATCCTCAAAAGCAAACTCAACGGGCTCCTCGTTAGCGAACTCGTCTCCCGGCTCTACCCAAACAAGACAAACAAGCAACAAGGATACAATCAACCACGTGCAAGCTCAAACAATAAGATGCAATGATGGTATGCTATGCGGGATGCGATGCGGGATGCAAAATGCAAGATATGACAGTAAATGCATGAACCTGGCCTCAACTTGGAAAACCCAGCGTGCCACTGGAAAGATGAGATGAAATCGCTTGAAAACGATATAAAGAACGCCGGAATCGGAGTTACGGTTTGGAAATGGCAAGCGATTCAAATATGACACCAGTCTGCGATTTACAGCAAGTAGGCATCTAAATGCAATGAAATGAACATGCTACATCACCCAAACATGACAAAAAAATACATGGCAGGGATGCACACAAGATGCTTAACAAAAGTCTAGCACTGAGCTACGTCCAAATCATCCATTAACAGGTTCAAACAAGCATGGCAAAAACGCAAATGGTAAAACAGATCTCAGACGTAGTGAAATTAACACTTGTCTAGAATTTCAGATCATATAGCCCTCTTCGGAGCAACAAAACAACAAGCTACCGGACCTAAACATGACAAAGAAAGACATGGCATGGAGCTACTCAACAAGCTTAACAAAAGTCCCTTAGTGACCTTGAGCCAAAAGGGATCACAAAATATAGTAACAAACACACGAACATAGCAAAAACATAATCAGTTTTCAGACTTAGTGAAAACTGGGACATGCTGAAACATAACTCACGAAGGCATGTTTATGAGCTCGATGCACTCACCATGGTGCAAGTCATGGCAAGACAAGAATACACCCATAAAAAGGCACAAAATACAAGCTAGACATGGCAAGAACAATGGCATTGCATGCACGGATCAACTACAATAGCATCGGCAAAATCGCAAACAAGTTGACGATCTGCCCAGATTCGCAATGAAGCAAAAGTAGAGCTCGATTGACTCAAGATAGGGTGCTCCATAATTGCAAAAAAAGACATGGATGGATATAGCACTACAAGTTTAACAAAACTCCCTTACTAATCATCCTCAAAAGAGGCACGGATCACTAGGAAACAACAAGAACATATGGCATCATGAACTAAACAATCCCAGGACTAGGTGAAATTATTAAGTCCCTGAAAACAGAATTACCGGGTGCCTCACTTTGCAAGCTTGCACAAGTCACCACACACATCACAAAAATGCATGGGTTGCACCTCTGGAAAGATAACAAGATGCTTAACAAAACATATGAAGGACTCACAGGCATATCATGCACACAATAATCATGGCAAAAATGACAAAAGTCCAAGATGAACTAGCAGATCTGACAAATAACTCACGAAGCCTCCTTCTAGCAGCATTTCGGGCATCAAGATGAGCTCAAATGAAAATGATGCAATGGAATGAAATGATGTACTCTCTGAGATGAACATTTTGATATGCTACATGCCCAAATCGGAGCTACGGATGAGGAGATATCACCGGTCAAAGTTAGCACAAAAATTAGGGTTTCGAGGACAAAAGTCAACCGTCAAAATTTCCAGATCTGGATCTGCACGGTTATCGGAGTTCGCCGGAGGGAGAACTGTTCACCGCCGGAGATGGCGTTGGCCGGAGTTGGACGGCGAGGCGGCTGGAGAGAGGGAGGCCGGCTCGGGCGGCGAGGGTGCCGCGGTGGTCGGCGGGGCGGCGGCGTCCTCGGGCGGCGAGAGGAGGCGCGGGCGGCGGCGTGGTGGCCCGCGGCGGCGGCGGTGGCGGCCCGCGGCGGCGGCGCCCACCGGAGCCGAGGGAGGCGGCGGCGATCGAGGCGGGGAGGCACGGGGGCGGCTCGGGCTCGCGGGGGCCCGATCTGGGCCTCCCGGGCCGCGGCGGGGGCGAGGTGGCGAGTGCCACGTGGCGCGACGGGATAGGGCGAGGGGGCGGCGGCGGATGTGTCCGGCGCCGGGAGGACGTGTCCGGTGCGCGGAGATGAAATTAGGGTTTCGGGGAGAGGAGGAGATCCGAAAACGGGGGGGGGTCTATTTATAGGCATAAGTGGAGCTAGGAGAGTCCAAATGAGGTGCGGTTTTCGGCCACGCGATCGTGATCGAACGCTCTAGATGATGGAGCAGAGTTTGGTGGGTTTTGGTCCAAATTGGAGGGGTGTTGGGCTGCAACACACACGAGGCCTTTTCGGTCCCTCGGTTAACCGTTGGAGTATCAAACGAAGTCCAAATGATACGAAACTTGACAGGCGATCTATCGGTAGTAAACCAAGGCCGCTTGGCAAGTCTCGGTCCAATCCGGAAATGTTTAATCCCCACACATGAAAGAAAGCTAGAAATGACCACCGGAGGAGAACGAAGCGCTGGAACGCAAAACGGACAACGGGAAAAATGCTCGAATGCATGAGACGAACACTTATGCAAATGCAATGCACATGATGACATGATATGAGATGCATGACAACGATAACAACACACGGAACAAAAACCCAAACCCGAGGAAATAAATAACTTAACGCCGGAAACGGCAAGAGTTGGAGTACAAATAGGGAAAATTACATCCGGGGTGTTACACTGCTTCCTTGTGGCTCGGGCTAGGTGAGGTCTTCTTCTTCTTGAGGGTCGCCTCGGGAGGCCTCCCGCTCCTGTGATCTGGGTCTTCGATTGCTGCGGCTTGGAACGCATGCTCAAGCGAGCACACTACGTCCCTTTCTTCATAGGGTACGGTGATGACTCCACCGCTTCCTGGCATCTTGACGACATTGTAACCATGGTGGGTCACTGCCATGAACTTGTCTAGGGCTGGGTACCCGAGGATGGCGTTGTACGGCAGGCGGATGTGAGCGACGTCGAAGTCGATGAGCTCGGTGCGGTAGTTGTTGCGTTGCCCAAAGGTGACCGGAAGACGAACCTGCCCAATTGGAACAGTGGAACCATCGGTGACTCCTGAGAAAGGCTTGGTCGGCTGAAGCTGGTCGTACGGCACTTGGAGACTGTCGAACGTCTCGACGGACAGGACGTTGAGTCCTACCCCGCCATCGATGAGGGTCCTGGTGACTTGCACGTTGCTGATGACTAGGGAGCATAGCAACAGGAGGACTCCAGCCGTTGCCGCACACTTGAGCTGGTCTGCGGAACTGAACGTGATCGCGCACGTAGACCACCTGAGAGGGCGCGTGGCCTCAAGCTTGGGAAGGACTACATTCACCTCGCGAACAAACTGCTTAAAGATGCGTTATGAGGCTGGGGCCTGGGCGCCACCCAAGATGCAAGCAATTGCACGCGGCTCTTGGAAGCCCCCAGCCCCATCGTCTTGGTGTTGGTCTTCGTTCCTCCTTGGTGGGGGCGGTAGAGGAGGAAGGCATGCGTTGCTGTGCGGGTGGCCCTCACGAGGCTGGTCCTGCCAGCGGTCCTCGCGAGGGCGGTCACGCCATCCCCGACGAAGGCCACGGTCTTCCCATCGTCCGCCACCTCTTCCTCCTCCTCGGCCATAGCCCCTGTCCTTGCGCTCTGGGCGTCGGCCGATTCGCCCATCTCGCACGGCTCTGAGCTCTTGACGTTCGTTGGTGTTGTGGTTGTGGAGGTCATGGTACACGCAGTACCGTCCGCCCTTTGATGACTCAGGCTGATCCCTGCCTCGCTTGGTGTCCGGTTCCGCTGCTAGCACGGCAGACCCCTTGCGCTTCACGTCTTTGGCCTTGAGCTTCTTTTCTTCCGGGTCGGCTGCCGGGAGCTCGAGGAGGGAGAGACGCCCTTCCTCAGCCCTGGCGCACTTGGTCGCCAAGTTGAACAGCTCCAGGGATGTGCACAGGTCTTCATGGATTACTAGTTCTTCCTTCATCTTGACGTCGCGCACGCCGTCGGAGAAGGCTGAGATGATGGCTTCTTTAGTTACCTTGGGGGATCTTGAGGCGAGCGCAGTTGAAGCGCTGGATGTACTTCTGCAGGGTTTCCCCTGGCTGTTGCTTGATGCGGCGCAGGTCGCTCACGGCCGGGGGCCGGTCGCGAGTGCCCTGGAAGTTGGTGATGAAGCGGGTGCGCATCTCGCTCCAGGAGGAGATCATGCCGGGAGCCTGGTTCAGGAGCTAGGTGCGGGCGCCGTCCTTGAGCGCCATGGGGAACCAATTCGCCATGACCTTTTCATCTCCGTTGGCGGCTACGATGCCCAGCTCGTAGAGCTGCAGGAACTCGGCGGGGTCCACTGTGCCATCGTAGCAGGGAGGGAGGTCAGGCTTGAACTTGCCTGGCCATGTGACGCCGCACAGCTCGGGGGTGAAGGCGAGGCAGCCCGCCGTGGCCACCGGCGCCCTTTGCTGGTGCTGGACTTGTTCTTGCGGGTCACCACGCGCCGCCACTGGGAGCAGCGCAAGGTTTTGTCATGGAGGCGCTGGGGTGCGATCTTGGCGCGCAGACGCTGGGAGCGCGCGAGCACCTTCCCAGGGACGTGGGATCTCTTGGCAACTCCCTTCTTGCTGCGCAGGCGCCGGACATGGAGGGTCCTGCCCTGGGGCTGCGCGCCTTGGAGCCAAGGCACCTTCTTGGGGAGGAGGCGGTGGAGGCGCCTCCTGATCCTCGCCCCCTACACGGGACGGAGGGCGAGGCAACGAGAGTGACAGCAAGGGGGAGCCCCCTGCGGCGCTGACGAGCTCGGTGATGCGGGCGAGCCAGTCCTCGTAGAGGTCGTCGACGGGGCGATAGTGCAGGAGCTCCCGTGCCAAGAGCAGTGAGGCGTGCGCATCCATGGGTGCGCGACGGGCGTGGGACGACGAGCCAACTGGAGTCAGCGACAGGGAGGCGGTGCGGCCATACCGCCGCACCGAAGGATGCTGGGACGAGGCCTGCTGCTAGTTCCCCGCCAGGCCGGTGGCGGCGTTGGCGGCGGGCGACGGGGAACGATGAGGGGGTCCGCCGACGGGCCCCGTCTGGGCGACGCGAGTGGCGCGAGTAGCCCGGCGCTCGGCGTAGGCCCGACGAGCGTCAGCCATGGACACGACGAAAGATCACACGCGAATAGCGGAAGAAAGATTCCAGCGCACCCCTACCTGGCGCGCCAAATGTCGGATTTTGGGTTCCGGCTGACCCTTGAGGTTCAAACACTGGGGTGCGTGTAGAGATCTCTCCCCTACCGATCTACGTCCGATCCTCTCGTGCGAACTAAGATGAAAATGATGAACAACACAAGAGACACGAGGTTTATATTGGTTCGGGCCACCGTTGTGGTGTAATACCCTACTCCAGTGTGTGGTGTGGTGGATTGCCTCTGGGGCTGATGATGGACAGAACAAGGGAAGAACAGCCTCGCGAGGGGTGTTCTTGAGCTGGTGCAGTGTGTTCTACTTAGTCTCTACTGGGTTCTTCCCTTCTCTCTCTCTCTCTCTCTCTCTCTCTCTGCTGCTGCCCCCCACCTCTTTGTGGAGGCCAGCTCTATTTATAGAGGCCATGGGCCTCTCCCCGAATAATTGAGCGGGAAGGGCGCTAACAATTGGCCATTTTGAGTACAAGCTATCCTGACCAAACGTGGTCTTCGGCTGCCAAAAGCACTGGTGATGACGCCGCCTTGGGCTCCACGGTGACCTCCGTCCGGCTGTCCGGCTGGTCTTGGTCTCATTGCACCGAAATGGCAACCTTTTCCTGATGCCTTGGCCTGTGCTTGACCCCTTTGCACCAAAGGGGAAACAAGGACCATGCGCAGGCCGGCGCCCGCCTGGCCTTGATCGTCATGGCTTGCGTCATGGGATCCTCGTGAGGTACCCTTGCATTGATCTCTCCGCCTCCTCGCGAGCCTACCTGATGAGGCCGCTCTTGAGGAAGCTTCCTGTCGTCCGCCCCGCGAGGCTTGGCCCCTCGCGAGGGTCTTGAGCTTGGGCTGATGAAGATGGGCCGCGCTGGGCCCCCACTTTAGCCACGCCGCAGGCCGCAGGCAGACAAGTCTGGGGACCCCCGTTCCCAGAACGCCGACAGGCTCAGGAGGACATTCAGTGCCTGGGACCCTCCAATGAATGACATATTTTTTGGCTAGGATGCCAGTCTGAACAGATTCATTTAGGTCTTGCTTGGTGACCCGGGAAACGACCCAGTTGCAGGTTGTGAAAGATTTGCCCATTTTTTAGGGAAAAGGCCTGGAAGAAAGAAATGTTTCCGGGTTAAGATTCAACTGACAAGCCGGGGCAATGGTTCAACAGTAAAGTGCTATGAACGGATAAATGGTTAAGCTGGAAGAAGAATACTGAATTAAGTGGATATTCATATTCGCGGCTTAACGAGGACTAATTATCCCAGCCAGGTTAAAATTATGTTGTTAAGCCGACCATGGTTTAAAAGTCAAAATAAGTTGTGCAGAACTAAATTGTGAAGATGAATAAGCAAGCATGGTTAAGCCAGAGAACATTGCCGGGTTATAAGGGTGATGAAGCATATGATTGCGGCTTAAACACGGTCTAATGGTACAATTTATGCTATAAGCCGCCATGGCAGTTATGGTACTTCGAGTTTATCAGTAAGGTTTTTGCAAAGTAAGGGGCAAACAGATTCCAAAGACTGGAGCTGTAATTTTGGATCTACAACAGTTCAGAAAAAAGAAATAAATTCTAAAACCTAAGGTGGCGGCAGCAGAAAAGTTCGGGTGCTCCGATGAGATCTTCTATGGAGAGATGATATTCTGATGATAAAAATGAATGCTAAACTACTACCACATAAGGTTCATGACTTGTTCAGATTAAAAGCTACTTGAATTGAAGGAGAAAACAAAGAACGACGAAGAACACTGATGAATAGAGGAAACCCTAAAGTAGATCTAAGGGAAAAAGAGAGGAGCACTTACAGGCGATGAGGAACAGCGGTGGCGTGCCAGAGTTCTCTGGTTTGGTCAGGTCGATGCAGCGCCCTGAGTTGGTGCAGCGGTCGGAGGTCGCGGCGGTGGAGCTCGGGCGACAGAGGAGACGCGAGAGGAAGACGAAGGCGAGGAGGCAAGGGGGGAAAATGATAAAGACCCCTGTCCCTATTGATAAGAGGGTGGATACAAGGCATGGGCGGGAATCGAGGAGGCCAGAATCATCATGTGGCTATATGGAAGCCTCAATTTTCGGGATGTTCATGAAGATAAGGATCAGTTAAGATGTTCTGGGCTCGTGTGAAATTAATGCAAAATGAAATCACGGCAGTTTAAGAAGATTCCGTGAGCTGACGTCATGGCGGATTACAGTAAAGTTTATCAAACAAGCGATGCAAGATTTTCACAAGTCAGGTGTTGAAGATTGATATGAACAAAGTTCAAATCAACCTCGGGCCTAATGTTGGGGATATAACTACTGGGTATGAACTGCCCAGGAGGGGCTGGGTCATACCACTGGCGACTTATCAATGAAGATGGCGGCTCACGCAATCCCATTGATGGCCCAAGACTCGAAGGCGACTTAAGGCCTAGGAGGATGAACCGACATATGTGTATAACTTGTTTTGTAAGGCAAGCGTATTTAGTCACCGAGCCGGACACGCTGTGTATGAGCCGGCCGGGACTCCATGAGCCGCCGGGCGTCAACCTATGTATATAAAGGGATGACCTGGTGACGGTTTAGGGACAGGTAAGAAACAATCGAGAACTAGGTCAAGCGTATTCGCTCCCTGGTAATTGAAACCCTAGCAGTACAACACAAAGCATGAGTAGGCTTTTACCTCATTGAGAGGGGACGAACCTGGGTAAACTCTATGTGTCCTTTGTCCCATTTAACCCCTTCAAGCTAACCTAGTTGCGATGGGTCCATGACTAAGTCCTTCCACTAGGACATCTGCCGTGTTAAGTCCACGACACAAGTCGAAGGCGCGCCACCATCATCGTCCCTCTTTCGCCGAAGACGGGTACAACTTGTTGTAGTAGACAGTCGAGAAGTCAACAATGACGAGATCTGAGCAAATCCACCAAAGATGGATCCAATGGAGACACACCTCCACACACACGAACGATGCTAGATGCACCACCGGAACAGGGGCTATGCGGTGAGACCTTTATTCCATCTTCAGGGAGCCTCCACCATCTCGCCTTCTTAAACAGAACACAAACCCTAACAAAACTGAACGGAATGACTAAAAGTGGAGTCGTCCCGTCGGCCCTTGCAAGGATCCACCATGGCCCCTAGGGAAACCGGGGACGGGGCGGACTTGCCGCGGCACTGGCGATAGGCAGTGACGGTGTCCTAGACTAGGGGGCACTCACCACATCATCTTCCAATCAGGAGGGCCAGGCCGAGGACCCCCATGGCGGTGCACTAATGTGCCCATTCGGGTAGCCCATGACATATTCGAGGAAGATTCCACAAGACTTGGTGATCAAGACTAGGACTCCTCATACAGAGCATCCTACGGTCATACCCATGAACCTACATCCGTCTTCCCAAGTGCCCACTGGACCTATGACACGCCCACATGAAAGAGCTATCGAAACCGAGGTGACATCACTCTTTGCCCAACTTCCCTATGGTTCATGTGAGACATGGCTACTACCTCAAACAAAGACACTATGCATACTCAGTTACATTGGAGATAGCCATGGAGAAACTAAGGAGCAAGTACGAGCAACCGAGGACAAACACTAGTAGATAAGGGTCAAATGTTCAGCTCATTAATCCCGGTTTGTAATTTAGCCGACACTAATGTGACCATTAGTGTTGGTTCCAACGGCTAGCTGGGCCGCTACCATTAGTACCAGTTCGTGGAGAATCTTTAGCACCTGTTTGTGCCACGAACCGGTACTAAAGAGAGTGGTGGCAGGATGTTGTCAGTCTGAGGCCCCTCCAGCACCTTTAGTACCGGTTCGTGGCACGAACCGGTACTAAAGGTCGTCGTATATCAACCCTTCATCCACCCGTGATCGATCTCTCTCTGTTTTCCCCTTTCCCCTCTCCTCTCTATTCTTCCCCTCTATCACGAGCTCATCTCACATTTTGCCCAAATTTTGTCAAGATTTGAAGGCCCCCATCCATTCAAGTGATCACAAAGGTAAGTAACTTTGTCCTTTCATCTCTCATTGCTAGATTAGATTTTGCAATGCTTTATATAGTCATTAATTTGAGGGTTTTAGTAATTTGGGAGGAATTATATGTGGTAGTTTATTTGATTTATATGCAATTTGAGCTCAAAATAACTCTTAGTTTGCATATGTAGGTGTGGTTTACTTAGTGCCTTCCCGTCTCCATCCTAACCACCCTCGATCGTCTGCACCGTCTTGTCGTCCACACTACCTTGTGGGGTGAGCCCTCTTGTTCTTATCTTTTATATAAAAAAATCATGTTTGTGTGAATTAAATATATAGTTACTTGTATAATTATCTTACCTGTACATTGTTTGTTGTTCATAGTGCCATGGTTTTGATATCCGTCCACGTCGTCCCTCGTCCGGGTTATGATTCGGATGTGGTATATTTTCTTTTATAACTATTTTATTACATTTCGTGTTTATGACAAATTATGCCCATCAAGTTGACATAGATATTTTTATCTAGGAGGTATGTGAACCAGAAATTCCAACCGACCCTATTGTCGAGAGGTTAAATTTAGTAGAAAGAGAAAATGAGTATTTGAAAGAAAAATTGAAAAGAATTGAGGGGGAGAAGATGGAATTGGAGTTGCATTTTGCCGATGTCATCGATGATCACCAGATCAAGATGGATAAAATGCGCTTGAAGATTAGAAAGATTATAAAATATGCCATTGATAGTGAGGCTTGGTATCATTATGCTATTGGATCAATTGTTACCTTAGTTGCGATCTTGATCACATTTGTTGTTGCCTTTAAATTGCTTAGCTAGGGAGCTATTTATATGCTTGCTTTATGAGAATAAGTATTGTATGAACTTTATGTATGAACTTGTATTAATTTGGTCTATTCGGTGTTGTGTAATGAAGATGAGCCGGTAATGGATGTACGATGACTGATGCTCTCCCCAGTTTGTTGAGGGCGTGCATACTTTTCTGATTGCGGCTCCGGCAAACAAGCGGGCGGATGGTTTTATGCCTTGTCCATGTGCTGGCTGTAAGAATGATCACAATTACTCTAACGCAAGAACCATTCATGTCCACCTGTTTGGTTCCGGTTTCATGCCCCACTATATTGTTTGGACCAAGCACTGAGAAAGAGGGGTTATGATGGAACAAAATGAAGAATAAGAGGACGATGATAGCTATCCTGGCCATGGGTTCCCTGAATACGATGATACAACAATGGGGGAAGAAGCTGAGCCGGCAATGCGGGAAGAAGCTGAACAAGAGGCATCAGATGAGCCAACTGATGATCTAGGTCGGGCCATTGCCGATGGAGAGAGAAACTGCGCAAGTGCAAAGGAGAAGGAGTTGCAGCGCATGTTAGAGGATCACAAGAAATTGTTGTACCCAAATTGCAAAACTGACAATAAAAAGCTGGGCACCACAATGGAATTTCTGCAATGGAAGGAAGAGAATGGTGTATCTGACAAGGCATTTAGAAAGCTACTGGTAAAGTTAAAGAAGATTCTTCCAAAGGACAATGAATTGCCCAAGAGTACGTACGAAGCAAAGAAGGTTGTATGCCCTCTAGGGTTAGAGGTGAAGAAGATACATGCATGCCCTAATGACTGCATCCTCTCTCGCGGTGAGTACACGGATTTGAATGCGTGCCCGGTATGCGGTGCATTGCGCTATAAGATCAGCCGTGATGACCCTGGTAATGTCGAGGGCGAGCGCCCCAGGAAGAAGATTCCTGCCAAGGTGATGTGGTATGCTCCTATAATACCACGGTTGAAATGTTTGTTCCTAAACAAAGAGCATGCCAAGGCGATGCGATGGCACAGAGAATACCGTAAGAAAGACGGAAAGTTGAGAGTACCCGCTGACGGGTCGCAGTGGAGAAAAATCGAGAGAAAGTAGAGGGAGGAGTTTGAAGGTGATGCAAGGAACGTATGGTTTGGTCTAAGCACACATGGCATTAATCCTTTTGGGGAGCAGAGCAGCAACCATAGCACATGGCCTGTGACTCTATGAATGTATAACCTTCATCCTTGGTTGTGCATGAAGCGGAAGTTCATTATGATGCCAGTGCTCATCCAAGGCCCTAAGCAACCCAGCAACGACATTGATGTGTACCTAAGGCCATTAGTTGAAGAACTCTTACAGCTGTGGAATGGAACAGGTGTACGTGCGTGGGATGAGCACATGGGGGAAGTATTTGACCTAAAGGCGTTGTTGTTCGTGACCATCAATGATTGGCCTGCTCTCAGTAACCTTTCAGGACAGACAAACAAGGGATACCGTGCATGCACGCACTTCTTGGATGATACTGACAATATATATTTGGGTAATTGTAGGAAGAATGTGTACCCGGGACATCGTCGATTTCTTCCGAGTAGGCATCCCGTAAGAAAGAAAGGCAAGCATTTCAAAGGTGAGGCGAATCACCGGAAAAAAACCTCGCCACCGTACTTGTGCTGATGTACATGATATGGTCAAGGATTTGAAGGTAGTCTTTGGAAAGGGTCCTGGCGGACAACCTGTTTTGAATGACGCTGACGGACGCGCACCCATGTGGAAGAAGAAATCTATATTTTGGGACCTGCCATATTGGAAATACCTAGAGGTCCGCTCCGCAATCAACGTGATGCACGTGAAGAAGAATCTTTGCGTGACCCTGCTTGGCTTCTTGGGTGTGTATGGGAAGACAAAAGATCACCGGATGAATGGGAGGACCAGCAACGTATGCACGGAAAAGACAGCATACATCAGGGTCATGCTAGCTACGCTCTTACCAAAGAAGAGAAGGAAATCTTCTTTGAATGCCTGCTCATTATGAAGGTACCGTCTGGCTTCTCGTCGAATAGAAAGGGAATAATAAATATGGCAGAGAAAAATTTCCAAAACCTAAAGTCTCATGACTGCCATATGATTATGACGCAACTGCTTCCGGTTGCATTGAGGGGGCTTCTACCGGAAAATGTTCGATTAGCCATTGTGAAGCTATGTGCATTCCTCAATGCAATCTCTCAAAAGGTAATCGATCCAGAAATCATACCAAGTTTAGATAATGATTTGGTGCAATGTCTTGTCAGTTTCGAGTTGGTGTTCCCACCATCCTTCTTCAACATCATGACGCACGTCCTAGTTCACCTATGCGAAGAGATTACCGTTCTTGGTCCTGTATTTCTACCCAATATGTTCCCCTTTGAGAGGTTCATGGGAATCTTAAAGAAATATGTTCATAACCATACTAGGCCAGAAGGAAGCATCTCCAAGGGCCATGAAAATGAGGAGGTCATTGAATTTTGTATTGAATTTATTCCTGACCTTAAGCCAATTGGTGTTCCTGAATCGCGGCATAAGGGCATACTGGATGGAAAAGGCACGCTAGGAATGGATCAAATAATATGTATGGACAGGCATTCTCTCACTCAAGCACACTACACAGTTCTACATAATTCTGCCTTGGTGGCTCCATATATGGACGAACACCAGAATTTTCTACGCTCCAAACACCGGGAGCAGTCTGACGACTGGATTACACGTGAACAAACGGGGACTTTCGTCGGCTGGTTGCAGACACGTGCCATGCATGACGGTGCTATTGAAGATGACATGTACTTGCTGTCCTAGTTACCATCTTCAAATGTAATGACTTTCAAAGGGTATGTGATAAATGGGAATACATTTTACACGATCGCCCAAGATAAGAAGAGCACGAACCAAAACAGTGGTGTCCGCTTTGATGCAGCAACCAAGACAGGAAAGGAAACATATTATGGTTACATAGAGGACATATGGGAACTTGACTATGGACGTGCTTTGAAGGTCCCTTTGTTTTGGTGCAAATGGGTGAAATATGACATGAGGCGGGGTAACGGAAGACCCTTAGTACGGAATGACAACAGTGGATCTCAACAATCTTGCGTATGTAGACGAACCATTCATCCTAGCCAATGATGTGGCACAGATTTTCTATGTGAAGGACATGTCCACCAAGCCGAGGAAAAGAAAAGATAAGGTAGCGAATGCATCATACGATGAGCCAAAGCGCCACATAGTTCTTTCTAGGAAAAGAAACATCATGGGAGTGGATGAAAAGACAGACATGTCAGAAGATTATGCAAAGTTTCATGAAATTGCTCCATTCACAGTGAATATTGACCCGAGCATCCAGTTAAATGATGAAGATTGTCCATGGTTACAACGCAAAGGGACAGACGCGAAGAAAAAGTTTCACACAGCCAAAAGATCCCACTCTAGGATGTGATCGGCTTCTCACTGTCATCACTTTCTTCTCTAGTGAGTTTCCGGACTTATATATCTGGAAAGTCCCGCTTTGAACAAACTGGAGGGAATCTTTGTAATAGTTAGGGTACTTATGTGTTTTGGCATTTGAAACGTGAAGAAATTTTATGTGCAAACAAATTCTTTCATGCATTTACTGATTTTTTTTCCAGCTAAATGACCCTCAAATTGGAAAACACTTTAAGTGAACTTCGAAAAGGTTGAAAGTTGGCATGGTATCATAATTTCACCCACATAGCATGTGCAAACAAGTAGAGATGGTTACAACAAAAACTAGATGCACTTCGTATACAAAATGGACGATTTCTTTTGAAGTGTCAGGGTTTCAGACGAAAACTCATCTGTTACAAAGGCATTTCATTTTTTAAATAACATAAGTTTTACCAAATTGAATATACTGATAAAACACACTAATATTAAACATAAGAAAAAAAGAATCACTGAAAAATCTATTTTTAAAGTTAAGTTATTCACAAACTAGTGATTCAGACAAATTTCAAAAAATTCAAATTTAAACTATTCAAATTTGAAAACTACCGGCACTAACAGAAAGTTTGTAATTTTTTGTACCTAAAGCAAAAATATTCACAAAGAAACTCTAAATACAGCAAAAAATAACTCAAAAATAAACTAAAGAAAATAAATAAAGCAGAAAAGAAAAAGAAGAAGAAAAAAACTAAGTAAAAAAGCCTGCCTACTGGGCCACAGCGGCCTGCATACGACTAGAAACCCAACCTCAAGATGGGCCAGGATGCAGGCCCGCTAGCCCAGTAGGCCATCACAGCAGAGGTAAACCCAGAAGGCCTGCTTTAGAGAGGAGCTCGAGACAGCAGCGGCTGCGGGGCTTATAAGCAGGTGCGGGCGCCCCTCGGCTAGCGAGGTGGGACTAAACTTCTGTGCCCCTCGCTTGGCAGCGCACCACCTTTAGTACCGGGTGGTGGCTCCACCCGGTACTAAAGGGGTGCCGTTCCCGCCTCTTGGCCTGGCCAAATTTGACCTTTAGTACCGGTTGGTGGCTCCAACTAGTACTAAAGGTCCTTAATATATAGACAACACTTGGAAAAAATTTCATTCTCCCTCTGTTTCTCCATCGACGACACACCGCCTGCCCCGCTTGATCGACGCCATCGCCGCCCCGTCCCACGTTGTCCCCCTCGCCACCCCCGTCGTGCGCCGTTGCCATCGGCTACCCCCGTCCCCGTCACCGCCCTCATCTCCGTCGCTGCCCCTGGCCCATCCCCGTACCCGCGTCACCACCCTCATCGTGCCCCGGCACGTCGCCACCCCCCGTCGTCTCGCCTCGCCGTCGCCCTCGCCCCGCTGTGAGCTCTCCCCCCTCTCCCTCGCCCCGGCCACAATGGCCTCCTGAGGGAGTCCTGGATTAGGGGGTCTCCGGACAGCCGGACTATCTCCATTGGCCGGACTGTTAGACTATGAAGATACAAGATTGAAGACTTCGTCTCGTGTCCGGGTGGGACTCTACTTGGCGTGGAAGGCAAGCTAGGCAATACGGATATGGATATCTCCTCCTTTGTAACCGACCTTGTGTAACCCTAACCCTCTCCGGTGTCTATATAAACCGAAGGGTTTTGGTCCGCAGGACAACAATCACAACATACAATCATACCATAGGCTAGCTTCTAGGGTTTAGCCTCTCTGATCTCGTGGTAGATCTACTCTTGTACTACCCATATCATCAATATTAATCAAGCAGGACGTAGGGTTTTACCTCCGTCAAGAGGGCCCGGACCTGGGTAAAACATCGTGTCCCCTGCCTCCTGTTACCATCCGGCCTAGACGCACAGTTCGGGACCCCCTACCCGAGATCCGCCGGTTTTGACACCGACATTGGTGCTTTCATTGAGAGTTCCTCTTTGTCGTCGCCGTTAGGCTTGATGGCTCCTACTATCATCGATAGCGATGCGGTCCAGGGTGAGACTTTTCTCCCCGGACAGATCTTCGTATTCGGCAGCTTTGCACTGTGGGCTAATTCGCTTGGCCATCTAGAGCAGATTGAAAGCTACGCCCCTGGCCATCAGGTCAGATTTGGAAGTTTGAACTACACGGCCGACATCCGCGGAGACTTGATCTTCGACGGATTCGAGCCACAGTCGGGCGCACCGCACTGTCGCGATGGGTATATCCTAGCTCTGCCGCCGAACAGTACCCCAGAGGCCGCGCCCGCATCAGCTCTGACCCTTAGTTCGGAGCCAACTGTGCCAATCGAGGACGGGTGGTTAGACACCGCCTCAGGGGCTGCAGTCTCAACGGCGATCAAGCCGAACACCAGCATAATCCTCTCCGCAGCCCGTGACTCCAAGGTGCCGGACTCTTTTTCTGACTCCGAACCGCCCGCGCCCCTGCCAATCGAATCCGATTGGGCGCCGATCATGGAATTCACCAGCGCAGATATCTTTCAGCACTCGCCCTTCGGCGACATTCTGAATTCACTAAGGTCTCTCTCTTTGTCAGCAGAGCCCTGGCCGGATTATGTCCAATAGGATTGGGATGCGGACGATGAAGAAATTCGACGCCCACCCACCACCCACTTCGTAGCCACTGTCGATGATTTAACCGACATGCTTGACTTTGACTCCGAAGACATCGACGGTATGGATGACGATGTAGGAGACGAACATGAACTAGCACCTATAGGGCACTGGAAAGCCACCTCGTCATATGACATATACATGGTGGATACACCCAAAGAAGGCAATGGCGACGGGATAGCGGAGGATGACCCCTCCAAGAAGCAACCCAAACGCCGACGTCAGTGGCGCCGCTCTAAGTCCCGCTAAAGCAAAAGTGGTGATACCGATAATAACACTCTGGATAGTGCCGAAGAAAACAACAAACCCCTCCAGCAAGATTTAGAGCAGGAGGATGGAGGAGCCAGCTCTCCCGAGAGAGCGGCAGACGGAGAGGAGGGGGATGACAATCACATGCCCCCTCCGAAGACGAGGCAAGCCTCGGTGACGATGAATTCGCCGTACCAGAGGATCCCGTCGAACAAGAGTGCTTCAAGCGCCAGCTTATGGCCACGGCAAATAGCTTGAAGAAAAAGCAGCAGCAGCTTCAAGCTGATCAAGATCTGCTATCTGACAAATGGACTGAAGTCCTTGTGGCCAAGGAATATAAACTCGAGCGCCCCTCCAAGAGTTACCCAAGGCGCAGGTTACTACCCCGACTGGAGGAAGAAGCGTATGAGACGGCTGATCAGCCACCTTGTGGCCACGATAGAGAGGCATTCCAGCCAAAAGCTCAGCCTCCACCCCAACGCCATTCAAATAAAAAGGCATGGGGAGATACGCCAGACCTGCGAGACATATTGGAGGACAAGGCAAAGCATTCAAGATCGATCTAAGGATCACGAGGGCTAGCCACTCTGCGAGATGACAAACGTCACGCCGGATACAGTAAAAGCAAATCCGGCCGGGCTGAACACAGCGGGCAAGACCCATTCGAGCTGCGTCGAGATATAGCCCAATACAGAGGCACCGCAGACCCCTTATGCTTCAGAGACGAAGTAATGGAACATCAATTCCCAGAAGGTTTCAAACCTGTAAATATTGAATCATACGACGACACAACAGATCCCGCAGGATGGATTGAGGACTTCCTCCTCCACATCCACATGGCCCGCAGCGATGACTTACACGCCATCAAATACCTCCCACTAAAGCTCAAAGGACCAGCGCGGCATTGGCTTAACAGCTTGCCAGCGGACTCCATTAGCTGTTGGGAAGATCTGGAAGCCACATTCCTCGACAACTTTCAGGGCACTTATGTGCGACCACCAGACGCCGATGATTTGAGCCACATAATTCAGCAGCCAGAAGAGTCGGCCAGGCAATTCTGGACTCGGTTCCTTACAAAGAAAAATCAAATCGTCGACTGTCCGGATGCGGAGGCCTTAGCGGCTTTCAAGCACAACATCCAAGACGAGTGGCTAGCCCGACACCTTGGTCAGGAAAAGCCGAAATCTATGGCAGCTCTCACGACGCTCATGACCCGCTTTTGTGCGGGAGAAGACAGCTGGCTGGCTCGCAGTAATAACATATCAAAGAACCATGGTACCTCAGATACCAAGGACGGCAATAGCTGGTCACGTCACAACAAGCATAAGCGCCGCATTAATAGCGAAAATACTGAGGATACGGCAGTCAATGCCGGATTCAAAGGCTCTAAACCCGGTCAGCGGAAAAAGCCATTCAAACAAAGTACGCCGGGTCCGTCCAGCTTGGACCGTATACTCGATCGCTCGTGTCAAATACACGGCACCCCAGACAAGCCAGCCAATCGCACCAACAAGGATTGTTGGGTGTTCAAGCAGGCCGGCAAGTTAGTTGCCGAAAACAAGGACAAGGGGCCGCATAGCGATGATGAGGAGGAGCTCCGGCAGCCGCACACTGGAGGACAGAAGAGGTTTCCCCCGCATGTGCGGACGGTGAACATGACATACGCAACCCACATCCCCAAGAGGGAGCGGAAGCGTGCGCTCAGGGACGTATATGCGTTGGAGCCAGTCGCCCCAAAGTTCAACCCTTGGTCCTCCTGTCCGATCACCTTCGATCGCAGGGACCACCCCACTAGTATCCGTCATGGCGGATTTGCCGCACTGGTCCTAGACCCAATCATCGACGGATTTCACCTCACTCGAGTCCTTATGGACGGCGGCAGCATCCTGAACCTGCTTTATCAGGACACAGTGTGCAAAATGGGTATAGACCCCTCAAGGATCAAAACCACAAAAACGACCTTTAAGGGCATCATTCCAGGTGTAGAGGCCCATTGCACAGGCTCAATTACACTGGAAGTGGTCTTCGGATCCCCAGATAACTTCCGAAGCAAAGAGTTAATCTTCGATATAGTCCCGTTCCGCAGTGGTTATCACGCGCTGCTCGGGCGAACCGCATTTGCTAGATTCAATGCGGTACCGCATTATGCATACCTCAAGCTCAAAATGCCAGGACCTCGCGGAGTTATCACAGTCAATGGAAACACAAAGCGCTCTCTCCGAACAGAGGAGCACACCGCAACCCTCGCAGCAGAAACGCAAAGTAGCCTCTCAAGGCAATCAACCAGTTCAGCGCTTCACAGCCCGGACACCTTCAAGAACGCTCGGGGCAATCGGCAAATAGACTGCCTGGCGCGATCTGAGCTCGCGTAGCAATACGGCAGCCACCCCAATCCTAGCCCAGCGGCGAAACTCGTGTCACGCGTACATAATTACGCATTAAAAAATACCATGGGCACAGGTGGGGAGGGGGCACAACTACGACACGCCCCAAGTTGCGGCCTAAACCGCACTAGGGGCTTCCGGTTCGGTTATTTTTCTTTTTCTTTCAGGACCTTAATCTCTGGAAACACTGTCCGGCAGCACTATTGCCGAATACAAGATGCAGCAACCAAGGAGGCAGACAGCTATGTTATATCACGGAATTCCCAGGTTGATTACAGTAACGAGTGAAATATTCAATTTAATATCATTCCTGAGCTTGCCCTTGGAAGGGACATAGTCCTACTCTTTGCTTATCGCACTATATGTATCACTCTGCTTTAACGCAATTTTTTAATAAATAATGCATGACATTACGACTATTATTGCTTTATTGTTATATATATATGTGTGTTCATTAATGACGCCTTGCAACCGTACACTATGGTATGGCCAATACACCAGGGGCTTACGTACCCCACAATGTGGTGTGAAAAGTCCGAACACTTTCACAAGTGCGGCACCCCGATCTTATAGCATTATATGCATCAGCTCTGAATCATGTCTTTGGTCAAATGTTGGGTTTGCCCGGCTCCTATGTTTTGGTACCTTATGTTCCACTCTATCGGCTAAGGTAGCGCTAGGAGAACTACTGCGATTGTGCCCCGGTTCTGCCGGGCTTAGCACCTCAGTAGAGAAAGCTAAAACTGACTGTCATGATAAGGCGAGAGACTGGTCGCCATTCTGCGAGGTTTTTCGAGTCCCTAAAGACTTATGCCGCTTAGGGCGAGGGGCCGGCCCTGTCCGGCTTACAGGCATGTATCGCGCCCCGAATTCGGCCTTCCGAATACCAGGGGCTTCGCTGAAATTTAAAATTATAGATTTCTATGCCTAAGTGAGAGTGATAAAGCATTATTAGTCCGGTTGCCTTATTCGTTGTGCTGAGCACCTCCCTCGAAGGACCCAAATATGGGAAAAAGAGTGCTCAGGTCTATCCCGAACACCCCAGCACTCGTGGCATGGGGGCAGAAGCCGAGGACTAGCCATCTCTCAGATTGGATAAATAGCCAAACAGAAGGTAATATTTTAAATTCAAACAAGCGTTGCATAGCGCATATGAAACAAGTTTTCATAAATACAGGATAAAATGAGCAAGTTTACTCAAATATTACATCTTTTGAACACTCGTCTGCGATGATACGGGCACCCGGCAGAACACCCTCGTAGTACATCTCGGGTGGGGGTGCTCCTTGCCCTCTGGCGGCCCCTCCTTGATCAGCTTCACGGCGTCTAGCTTGACCCACTACAATTTCACACGGGCGGAAGCCCGGCGTGCACCTTCAATGTAGACAGATCGCTTGACGACCTCCAACCGCGGGCAGGCATCCACAAGCCGCCTCACCGGGCCGAAGAAGCTGTTCGGAAGGGCGTCGCTAGGCCACAGCCGGACTATAAAGCTCTTCATGGCCTGATCGGCCGCCTTATGCAGCTCGACCATCTGCTTCAGTTGGTCGCTCATTGGCACCAGATGTTCGGCCTCAGCATACTGAGAAGAGAACAGCGTCTCCGTCGAGCTTCCATCCTCGGCCTGGTAAAATTGTGCGGCATCGGGCACACTGCGGGGCAAATCTGCGAATGCTCCTGAAGATCTCCGGATCCGGGTAAGTAATCGGTAATTTACTTTTACATGCTTGCTTTGCATATAGAAAGCCTTACCCGCTGCTATCTTCTTCATTGCGTCGATCTCTTGGAGGGCCTTCTGGGCCTCGGCCTTGGCACTCTCTACGCTCTCAAGGGCCGCGGCAAGCTCAGACTCTCGCGTCTTCGTCATGAGAGCCTGGAGCTCTTGCTGCACCTCGCCCACCCGAGCCTCGTGCTTCTCTCGTTCGGTGCGCTCCTTGGCCGCTTTATCTTTGGCCTTGGTTAGCGCTTGCTTCAGGGTCGCCACCTCGGTCGTGGCCCCTGGCAAACATACAATGATCATGTCATTTTGCAATCGCGTCCTTTTTTATATATACATATCTATAGACGGGGCATTAATTACCCCTGTTCTCCTCGAGCTGCCTCTTGGCAAGGCCGAGCTCTTTCCTAGACCCCTCGAGGTCCTGCTTTAGTACGGCGACCTCCGTAGTTAGTGCGGTGGACGCCAGCAGCGAAGCCTGCATACGCATATTGACATACTTATATTAGACTCCTGCGATATTATTTGATCCTCTGTTCGGCTTTTCCTTGTGAACACCGAACAAAGCATCAGGGGCTACTGTTTATGCGGTAATATTTCTACTACATTTTAAAACACTTACCTCGAAGCCTGTTAGAAGGCTGGCACAGGCTTCAGTCAATCCGCTCTTGGTGGACTGAACCTTCTGGATCACCGCACTCATGATAGTGCGGTGCTCCTCGTCGATGGAAGCACTGCGAAGCGCTTCCAGCAGATTGTCCGCCGCCTCTGGATGGACAGAGGTCACTGGCACAGGCGTCTTTCCCCTCTTAGAAGGAGGCCGCCTGCCCGAGCCCGGAACCGCTGGAGGGTCGGGCGTGGTGTTCGGCTGAGGGCCGAACTCGGAGCTCTCAGGGGCACCTCCGAGACTACCCCCCCTTGATCTGGTGCCTCTTGAGACAAAACCTCGGTGTCGTCGGCAGGATGAGGGGAGGTGGCGGTCGGGACTGGATCGCTATCCATGTCCGATGAGCCCAAGGAGTCGTCCGATGATACCTCGATATTGGCTCGTGGCAGCCTGCATAATTGCGTTCGGCATTAGGGAAAGCAATGCAACGAAGGAATCCTATGAGTTACTCTGGTATCCGAATACTTGCGATCTCCCCGGGGGCTTGACCCTGGGAAACCACTCGTCTTCGCCTTCGTCGGCGGCGGTGCAACCGTCCGGAAGGAGAGTCCTTCCCTTCTTGGACCCTCCGGCCTCCCCGGTTGGGACGGCCTTCCTTTTCCTGTCTCCCCCAGTCGGTGGGGGAGCAGCTTCTTCTTCTGCTTCCTCGTCTTCGGGGGAAGAGTGCGCCGCAGAGTCATCAGACGGTGAGTCCGATGACGCCTGGCGTCGGGAACTCTTTCGAGTTCCCTTGGCCTTCTTGGTCTTCTCCGGCACCGTATAAGGGGCCGGAGTCAACATCTTCGCCAGAAGAGCGTCTGCGAGGCCTTCAGGCAAAGGAGCCGGACAGTTGATCTGTCCGGCCATCTTCTGCCAGTCCTGTCAAAGGTACGGGAGTTTAGATCCCGCACGGAGCCAATCTATATAAAATAAGTATCCTGTGAAAGGTAAAGCAGCTTACCGCACTGGCTTGGCGCTTCGTGCTGAATCCGCTATCCTCAGTAATAGGAGGGGGGACCTCGGCGCTTTTGAACAGCACCCTCCAGGCGTCTTCATGAGTCGTGTCGAAGAGCCTGTTCAGAGTTCGGTGCTGCGCCGGATTGAACCCCCACAAGTTGAACTCTCGTTGTTGGCACGGGAGTATCTGGCGGATGAGCATAACTTGGACTATGTTGACAAGCTTGAGCTTCTTGTCCACCATGTTTTGAATACATGTTTGGAGTCCAGTCATCTCTTTCGAATTACCCCAGGACAGGCCCTTCTCTTTCCAGGAGGTGAGCCGCGTGGGGATGCCAGATCGGAACTCGGGGGCCGCTGCCCATGCAGGGTCGCGCGGCTCGGTGATATAGAACCACCCCGATTGCCACCCCTTTATGGCTTCCACAAAGGAGCCCTCGAGCCATGTTACGTTGGGCATCTTGCCCACCATGGCGCCTCCGCACTCCGCCTGGCGGCCGCCCACCACCTTCGGCTTGACATTGAAGGTCTTCAGCCATAAGCCAAAGTGGGGCTTGATGCGGAGGAAGGTCTCGCACATGACGATAAACGCCGAGATGTTGAGGATGAAGTTCGGGGCCAGATTGTGGAAATCCAGGCCGTAATAAAACATGAGCCCCTATACGAAGGGTTGGAGAGGGAATTCCAGTCCGTGGAGGAAATGGGTGAGGAATACTACACTCTCATGGGGCCTGGGGGTGGGGATGAGCTGCCCCTCATCTGGGAGCCGGTGCGCGATGTCGTCAGGCAGGTATCCGACTCTCCTCAGTTTCTTGATGTCTCCCTCTGTGATGGAGGAGACCATCCACTTGCCTCCCGCTCTGGACATGATTGGACAAGGTTGAGGTGGGAAGTGCGGACTAGGGCGCTAGAGCTCGAGTGTGTGAAAACAGATGGGCAAGGGAGGAAGAAGGCGTGGATAGAAAGGTGAATCCTTATCCCTTTATATGGGCAGATGAAACTAAGCGTCCCCACTTGCCTGGTAAAACTTGCTTATCCCCCAAGCGCCGCAATTGATGACGCGGTTGGGTTACCCACGCCCGTATTGATGAGAATCCCGTAATAAGGGGACACAATCTCTGCTTTCACAAGACGTGTCAAAAAACTGCCTCGCGTTATGTGCGGGGCTGGTTAAAAGAAACGGTTTGAATAATCACCGGGCCATGATGTAATGTTGTGCTGCCAAAACAAGCCAGCAAATTAGATCTGCAAAAATATTATTCTCTCTACGGTGGAATGTGGAACTTATTTTGTAGGGTCGGACACTATCCTCGTATTCAAATTCTTCTGTGATGTATTCGGACAAGGAACCCGCCTTGCAATGCCGAAGACAATACTGCGCGCCGGACTCATCGTCATTGAAGCCTGGTTCAGGGGCTACTGAGGGAGTCCTAGATTAGGGGGTCTCCGGAAAGCCGGACTATCTCCATTGGCCGGACTGTTAGACTATGAAGATACAAGATTGAAGACTTCGTCTCGTGTCCGGGTGGGACTCTACTTGGCGTGGAAGGCAAGCTAGGCAATACGAATATGGATATCTCCTCCTTTGTAACCGACCTTGTGTAACCCTAACCCTCTCCGGTGTCTATATAAACTGAAGGGTTTTGGTTCGTAGGACAACAATCACAACATACAATCATACCATAGGCTAGCTTCTAGGGTTTAGCCTATCTGATCTCGTGGTAGATCTACTCTTGTACTACCCATATCATCAATATTAATCAAGGAGGACGTAGGGTTTTACCTCCGTCAAGAGGGCCCGAACCTGGGTAAAACATCGTGTCCCCTGCCTCCTGTTACCATCCGGCCTAGACGCATAGTTCGGGACCCCCTACCCGAGATCCGCCGGTTTTGACACCGACACCTCCCCTCCCCGAGCCCACACACACACACACATTTTCTTAAGTTAATTAGTATATATGTATTTTTTGTATGTTTAATTAGTTTAGATGTTTTAGATTATTGTTTTTTCACTAGTATATATGTATGAATGCATGTTAGATGGATATAATTTGTGTTTAATTAGTATGGAATTTTTGTATATAATGTTGTCTTTCTATTTTTTAATGGATGTATAGAAGTTGCATTTTCTGTTTTTAGTGTTAGATGCTTAATTAGTGTTTCTGTTGCATATCCTAGTATAGAAAAAATTGCACATAAAAAAGTTGCATAGGAAAAAGTTGACCATATATATATTTGTTACACGAAGGACTAGGAGAAGTTGCATAGGAAAAAGTTGCTCAAAATTTCCTAATAAAATGACATTGCATATATAGGGATTTTTTTCATAAGAATTTGTTATCGACGTCAACGATGCCTGGCCCGCATCCTCGCCGTCGACCTGTTCGCGACGACGTCCTAGTTCAGAGCACCCATGTCCGGGACTGGGCTCCACCGGGCTGGCATTGGGAGGTGCTACCTTCAGGGGCTCGCCGCTTGGTGAGGAACCCGGCCCCGGGTCCCGTCGTCGACTGTGAGCTCCTTTGGTGGCGTTCGCATGGGCCACGTTCGGTGCAGAGGGAGCCGGCCCTGACGGAGGTGGTGCGTCACCGTGTCAGGGTGGAGGACGGGCAAGTCCGTCGCTACATGGCTTCTATGGACGTTAGGTTCTCCAATACCTGGCAGGTTCTTTGGAGAGATGAACAGAGCTATGATCCTGTGATGGTTCCTTCTCTTTGGGTGTCCACCTCCCGCGCCTCAGGAACCGCGAGTGGCCTAGATTCTTCTGTAGTATTCAATCTTTATTAGCTAGCTAGTGATGTATTCGATATATAATATTCGAGACGATGTATTCGAGATTATATATATTATTCGAGACGATGTATTCGAGATTATGTACTATGATTCAGTTTTTACTTATTGATTGCATGCACGCATTGTAATTTGAATACTAAATTGTTTTATATTTCTTCTTGATTAGTTAAATAAAATCTATGGCGGACAATACCGACAGGGAGGGAGAAGAGGTCCTGTACGAGATCATACGCTCCCCTCGCGGGCTAGATGATCAGAATGAAGAGATGATGACGACTCCCAATATGTGAACAATACTGGGGAGAGTGATGATATGATATTCGATCGCGATGACCGAATTGATGAAGTCATGAACTATGATGATGATGACACAGAAAATGATGATGACGCCGAAAATGATTATGATAACGCCGAAAATGATGATCTTGAAATAACAGAGACCGGCGAGGTATATTTATATAAGTAGGCATCTAGTGATCATCACATGTTTTTAATGATTTGAAGATATATTAATGAATCAATCTTTCTTCTTTCAGCCCTCCGGATCGAGCAAACCTTCTACAGGCAGCAGGACAGTGCGAGGCCCGGGCAAAAAGTTGAAGGAAGGCATAAAGTATAACATCGATGCCATCAAAGCTAATGGTGAACCTAGCGCGCCTAAGAACTTTGCGAACAAGTTCATACGTCAATGGTGGAGTTCTTGTGAGGGACCAACTCCCGATCTCCATTCAAGAATGGAAAGAGCCAACAAAGAAACGTCCAGATCTTAGTTGGGTCGACGACAGAGCAAAATCAACGCTTTGGGAATCTCTCATGGAACATTTCACCCTACCAGATCATTTCACTGATGCAGATGTGCAGAAAGTCAAGGACGTTGCTCTTAGGAAGATGGAAATTGCATTCAACACCCACAAGAAAACATATGGACCAAGTACGTCAAAGGAGGAAAGAAGAATCCAGAATTCAAGGGAACACTGGAGAAGCAAAGAGAACACTGCCCCGCTTTCGTGAAAAACAAGGCCAATGACGCAAAAAAAGAGCAGTTCCATAGGCTAGGGTGAAGGAAATATGCCCTGGAGGCAATAATAAAGTTGTTATTTATATTTCCTTATATCATGATAAAAGTTTATTATTCATGCTAGAATTGTATTAACCAGAAACTTAGTACATGTTTGAATACATAGAAAAACAGAGTGTCACTAGTATGCCTCTACTTGACTAGCTCGTTGAATCAAAGATGGTTAAGTTTCCTAACCATAGACATGAGTTGTCATTTTATTAATGGGATCACATCATTAGAGAATGATGTGATTGACTTGACCCATCTGTTAGCTTAGCCCAATGATCGTTTAGTTTGTTGCTATTGCTTTCTTCATGACTTATACATGTTCCTATGACTATGAGATTATGCAACTCCCGAATACCGGAGGAACACTTTGTGTGCTACCAAACATCACAACGTAACTGGGTGATTATGAAGGTGCTCTACAGGTGTCTCCGATGGTACTTGTTGAGTTGGCATAGATTGAGATTAGGATTTGTCACTCTGATTGTCGGAGAGGTATCTCTGGGCCCTCTCGGTAATGCACATCACTATAAGCCTTGCAAGCAATGTGACTAATGAGTTAGTTGCGGGATGATGCATTACAGAATGAGTAAAGAGACTTGCCGGTAACGAGATTGAACTAGGTATTGAGATACCGATGATCAAATCTCGGGCAAGTAACATACCGATGACAAAGGGAACAACGTATGTTGTTATGCGGTTTGACCGATAAAGATCTTCGTAGAATATGTAGGAACCAATATGAGCATCCAGGTTTCGCTATTGGTTATTGACCAGAGATGAGTCTCGGTCATGTCTACATAATTCTCGAACTCGTAGGGTCCGCACGCTTAACGTTCGGTGAAGATCGGTATTATGAGTTTATGTGTTTTGATATACCGAAGGTAGTTCGGAGTCCTGGATGAGATCAGGGACATGATGAGGAGTCTTGAAATGGTCGAGACGTAAAGATCGATATATTGGACGACTATATTCGGACATCGAAAAGGTTCCGAGAGATTCGGGTATTTTTCAAAGTACCGGAGAGTTACGAGAATTCTCCTGGAGGGTCGATGGGCCTTTGTGGGCTTTAGTGGAAATAGAGGGCAGCAAGTAAGTGTGGGGTGCGTCCCCCTAGGCCCAAACCTAATTGGTTTAGGGCTTTGGGGGGCGGCCCCCTCTTTCCTTCTCCTCTCCTCCTCTTTCCTTCCCCTCCTAGTTGGACTAGGAAAGGGGGAACCTACTCCTAGTAGGAATAGGATTCCCCCTTGGGGCGGACCCTATGAGGCCGCCGGCCCCCTCCCCTTGCTCCTTTATATATGTGGCCAGGGGGCACCCCATAGACACACAAGTTGATTAGTTGATCTTTTAGCCGTGTGCGGTGCCCCTCTCCACCATAATCCACCTCAGTCATATCATAGCGGTGCTTAGGCGAAGACCTGCGTCGGTAGCAGCATCATCACCGTCATCACACCGTCGTGCTGACGGAACTCTCCCTCGAAGCTCTGCTGGATCGAAGTTCATGGGACGTCACCGAGCTGAACGTGTGCTGAACTCGGAGCTGCCGTATGTTCGGTACTTGGATCGGTCGGATCATGAAGACGTACGGATACCGCGTTCTCATAACGCTTCTGCTTATGGTCTACGATGGTACGTAGACGATACTCTCCCCTCTCATTGCTATGCATCACCATGATCTTGCGTGTGCATAGGAATTTTTTTGAAATTACTGCGTTCCCCAACATGGGGCCAGGTGGCTACGTGGTGGCAATACTGTCGTGGGTTTGTCACGGCAGATGTCCTTGTGAAAAGACTTAGTCATGGAGCCATTGCTATGGGTTAGCTTTTAGGGGTTAAGCCGGACAAGGGGACACGCGGAATTTTATACTAGTTCGGCCCCTTCGAGGAAGGTAAAAGCCTATGTCTACTTGTGATTGGTATTGCTAGGGTTTCGAAGGCTAGGGAGCGAATCCGCTTTGTCTGGCTCTCGAGTTGTTGTCTGTCCCTAAACCGCTGCCGGGTCGTCCCTTTATATACATAGGTTGACGCCCGCCGGTTTACAGAGTCCCGAAGCCGGATCATAAACGTATCCAGTTCGGTCTCTATCCTTCCTATCTGACAATACAAGTTACACGACTAAGCCGGTTTACATTTACAGGCTTTAACCCGCCTTCGGGCCTTGGGCCTCCATGAAGCACCATCATCCTTGCATCTTTATGGGCTTCTAATCTTCAAGGAGTTAACCCGGCTACATAAGGCCGGTTTACCTCCACTAGTAATATCCCCAACATTAGGCCCCAGATTGGTTTGAACTCGTTCATGTCAATGTTCTATAATTAGAAAAATTCTTCCCTCATATCTTCACCTCGATCTTGTAAACCCCCGTGACATCATACTTCAAGATTATGATAAACCGTCCTGACGTCATCCACCCGTTGATGTCTAAGATTACCTTCATTTAATATGTCTTCAACCATCGAGGCGACACCCTTATTAACGTATCCATTTTTGGGCTCCTCGATTCCCGCACTTGCCGTTTCATCTCTTCGCCTTATAAATAGGGACAGCGGACCCCTTTTCTTTTCTTTCCGCTACGCATTCATCTCTTATTCTTCCTCTCGACGACCTCGCACCCGAGCGCCGCCGTCATCTTCGAACTCCGCCTCTGCTCCGCCGTTAGCCGCTGCATCAACCTGTTTGCACCAGAGTTCCACAATGCCCTTCCGCTGCTTCTGCCGTCGCAGTACGTCTTTTCCCCTTTCTTTCTTAGATCCATTAGGGTTTCCTTGTTCTTCGCTTTTCTTGAGGTTCATCAGAGCTTTCAGTGTTGCTCTTTCATGGCCTTTAGGTGAATACTTCGTATCTGACGTACTCCTTGCCGTAGCATAACCTTCCGTTGTCACCACAAACCCTTATGCGCAAAGAACTGATCTAGTCCTTCATAAGTTGCTTCGGTTCTACACCCCTTCTAGATCCAATTATTTTTGCTTTTCTGTCTTATCTTAGATCCGAAAATTATATATGTCACTGTGAGATCTGTTTCTCCTTGCACCAACATCGGCGGTTTAACCTTGTATAAGCAGTCTATGCCATTAGCCCTCTGATAAACCGGAGGAGCATTTTACCTTCATAATTATGCTCCGGTTTAACAGTGTCTGAGTAATCCTGTGCTAGTATTACCTTTTTCCCTTATTGCATTAGTCTCCGGTTTACACCATTTCACATATCAGTATGTTTCTTACTCCCTTGTATCTTGCATATAATCATGCGTAATTTATAAACCGGCCTTTCATTTTTAGCTTGTTTGTTTCGCAATGGCCAAACAATTCACTGCCTGGAACTGGGCTCATTCCCGGGTTACTGAGACTCAGTTGAATGAGATGGTTAGCATCGGCTCCTTGCCTAAGAAAACTGAAATCAAATGGAGAGTTCCAGGAACAGAAAATCCTCCAACCCCAAGGCAGGGCGAGGTGGTTGTCTTTGTTGACCATATAGGCCGTGGCTTCAAACCGCCAGGGTCAAAGTTTTATCGAGATGTGCTTGCCAGCTTCCAACTTCATCCGCAAGATATTGGTCCCAACTCGGTTTCCAATTTATGCAACTTCCAGGTCTTCTGTGAAATATATTTACAAGAAGAACCAACTGCAGAATTGTTCCGGGATTTCTTTCACTTAAACCAGCGCACAGAGTTTGTAAATGGCCTGAACACAGAACTTGGTGGTGTCTCGATTCAAAAGCAGAAAGAAGTTGAATTTCCTCATGCCAAACATCATAGGCACCTAAAGGAATGGAATCAAACTCGGTTTTATTGCAGAGACACTTCGCCTGAAGATGAAAATCCCCTCCCCAGCTTTCATGATCACAGACTATCCAATACTCACCCCATGCCACAATGCCTGAGCTCTTCAGAAAGGGCGAAATACGCTCCTCAACTCGCCAAACTCCGGGCGTTTATGGCAAACGGTTTAACAAGCGTGGACTTTGTGCGCTGTTGTATATCCTGGAGTATCTTGCCGCTAAGCCGGCATCCCGGTTTAATGTGTGAATATACCGGTGAGGTTGACGACCCTCAACGCCATTGCAACATCCAATTATCTGAGGAAGAGGTCACTGAAGGTGTAAAGAAGATTCTGAATGAGTCGGAACTGATCTGTAGTCAAACCGGTCTGAGTCCCTTCTATGCCAAGAACAAACCGCCTGCTATAAGCATTATACTTCCTCTTCATCTCTAATATCTTTAACTTATGCAACCTGTAACCCTTCTTCTTTATATGTTGGGTGATGACCCCTTCTGGAAATGGAAAACCATAGAGAAAGCGGCAAAGCCGACTGGAAACAAAGCAGTCAAGCCATCCCGCCCAAAGACTAAAGCCGTAAAATGGACGTCAAAACGGAAAATGGCTGACCGGATTAATATGGAGCTTGATGATGATACTGATGATCCAGAAGTTGAGGTAGAACTTGACTCACTTGGATCTCTTTCCATGCATCTCATTAACAATGATCTTCCTCAGGAGGACGCAGAAGCTAGTCAACCTGTAACCCTTTCCTCTGGTTCAGACCCTATGCCAACACAAAAAACTCGCCAAGCAGTCCGGAAAGTAAGCTTTTCTCATCCTCTTGCTCACTTGGATCCAACATTTATTTTGAAGACTCAGCAGCATGAAGCTCGCCGGACAACCCGGCATAGTCGCCAACAGGTCACTTCAGCCGGTTTACCTGACACTCCGGTTCGGAAGGGCCGGTCTGAGGTCTCTCCTACTTCTGACCATTCTTACCCCAAGGCGGGTTATTTCAGACAGCCTCTTAATCCGTCCGATTCAAATTATCAGGTGACACCTCCTTCATCTTCCGGTGAATCGACAACAACTCAACTCCCCCCTTTGAAAACTGTGGCCGGGTGAGTTGTAAAAACCTTTCCTTTCAATGCGCCATAAATCCTTTGAATATGATGTTAATCTTCTTTTATTCTGTTTGCAGGGCCAAAGCCAGACCCAGCAAGAAAGGTCGGGTCACCAATCCGCCAGAAGACCTTGTCGCCGAAGAAGAAGAACCAAGGGGTGAATCGGAACAGACTGGTGAACTGGAAGGCCCTCATCCTGAAACTACTTTTGATGATCCACCCCTTGAAGGCCAACATACCGATGAACCAACAGATGCTCAGCCTGCCGCACCCGATACTGAACCGGCAGAACCAAACCGGCCTAGTCCAGTGAAAGACACTGAAATTCCAGTATCATCAACCAAAAATCCTGAAGGCCAAGGTGATGATGTTATTATTATTGGAATAGGCCACAACTCTCCTAGCCATCCCGTCATTTTGGCTCGGCACAGTGCCAAAGAAGAGCAAGCTTCCCAGGATAAAGGTAAATGGAGCAGCAACTTATCAAGCTATGCTCATCTTAACGCTGATGAGCTTCATTCTGGCTTCTTAAACCGTCTGCACTTAAACTAGAATTATGAAGCCGGCTTGGTGAACTTGATGAAAGAACGATATGAGGTAAATTCCTCTCCCTTTGTTGATTGATTTACAACTGAATTACTATCCCAAGTAGCCCCCAAGGGCCGTTTATATGATTATTAATCATAAACCGGGTCTTTGTGACACTTTACACTTCTCATCATTGATCCTTGCAATGGCAAGTCTCTACTAAGAGATAAAACTCATCTTGAAATAATTAGATAACGTTCTGCAGCATAGCCCCCAAAGGCCGGTTTAACATAGAAGGTTAATCCGGGTTTTAATGTGCACCTCCGCTTTAGAATCGACGCACATTAGCCCCCAAGTGTCAAGGATAATGCTTGCATTCTTCTGGAGACTTGTATAAATTGTAGCACTTTTAGAGCAAATAGGCATTAGCCCCCAAGTATGAAGTGTATAACTTGTTATATGCTTTATACTTAGCACATATATATGTTGTTTGTTGAATATACCTTCAATGTTGCATGCTGAACTGAGAAACAAAGATGCCCAAAATTCTGACTTGCAAGAAAATGTGAAGTCACAACAAGCCGAGGCTGCAAAAGCCAAAGAGGAGCTAACCCAGGCCCTGGCCGTAATGGAAAAGCTGAAAGAATCCTTCAACCAAGAGCGTGCTGAATGGGAAACCAAGAAATCTGGTTTAACCAAAAGAGCTGTAGACGCCGAGGCAGCCCTGAAGCCAGTGGTTGAAGAACTAGCCGGTTTGAAACGCCAATTCAATGCTATGACCTCTGCTATCTTTGGTAAGTGTCTGCTTATGTGTGTTTCGCCAGTCGATGAATCTTATAACTGACCAAAATGTTGATAAAATCTTTGGCGGCACTCGGATCGCTCATCTTGGTACAGATATGCGGATGAAGCTCAAAGCAGCATATACATTGGTTGAACAGCTATACTCTGGGTCTCAGCGGGTTATTAGCACGGCAGCTTATAACAAACCGGCTCCAACTTTGATTAAGGATACCCTTGAGAAGCTGGGCATGTTACCAGCCCGTATTGCCGAGTTGAATAGAGCGGCTGCCAGAGCAGGAGCTTTAACCGCCCTTATTCGAGCCAAAGCCTGGATTCCAGACCTTGAAGCGTAGGATATCATTAAAGGATACCCAGGCATTAAAGAAGACGGTTCAAACTTCAACAATGATGATCTTCGGCAGCTGACCAAACAGATGCGGCCAGCAGCCAGCAAGTTGGCTGATGATACCGATTTGTCCCATTTTCAACCGTTTTATGATGCAGAAGGGAAAAGACAGCCGGCCGACATCCATGAAGTCGAAGAACTTGTGCCTCCGATTCGTAAGCACACTTACGCCCCTGATATTAACCCTTGCAATCTTATCCATGAGGAAGCAGTGTTCCAAGCGTTAACTGGAATCGATTGGTCAACGACTGATTTCCAGTGTCTGGGGAGGGATGAAGAAGTGCCTACACCAACTGACCCTCAACCGTCAAACCGTCGCGATGAAGAGTCCTGATCCGGTCGCCGGTTTATATGGCTACTGTGAAAAACAATGATACTATTTGAGCCGCTTTGAAGCTTCATGTAATAGGAATGCTGAAACTCTATTATCTTCCATGCCATCGAGCATGTTTCGTAATACTTTGTGACAATCTGTGCCGCCCTTTGGGATATATTTATGCATAACCCATGATGAATTGCGTTCCTGGGTACAACAACTTAAAAGTATCTAGCGGTTTACCGCTAGATGTGTCATGATGTCCAAGAAGTATATAGTACTTAGATGAATAATCAAGTGTTTGTACAAAAAGTAATGTACAGAACATACCTCATTGGTTGGCCAAACATGTATACGGCAAAGGTGTTAATACCAATCCGGAACATTGATAACTCCATCTTCATAATGGCGGTCTATATATTAAACCGGACCGGGATAACCACCGGATTTTCTTTATAACACTGGTGATTTAGTCAAACCAGACCGGGTCAATGAACACCGGTTTATAATTGATCATGTGCCCACAACTTGTAGTTGAGAAGCAAGCCGGGTCAAGGACACATGTTTATCAAAAAATACTTATGATTTTCAACAAACAAAATTCAAACAGGAAAATATGCAAGGCTTTTTACGAGCTGCCAGGCTCCAAATCGAGGCTTTTCATGGGCTGCCAGACCTCTAAGTTAAACCATTTAACAAAGCCTTCTAAGATGGGCCTCCAATTAACCAATCATCATTTTAACTGTGAAAAGTTCAGGGTATGTAAAAGATTGACTTGCCAAACGTTCGATGGGTCATACCAGGATTACCTGGACATGAGTGGCTTACTTGATGAAGGCAGGTTAACCCAGGTTTTTAGGTGAATACACCAGGCTTCCAAGCCATGGCTTGATAGCCAATTATGAGGGTCCTTTCAAACTCTTTGTTGCTTTGCAAAAAGAGCCCCCAAGTAACTTTGTGAGCGATGCTTAGTGTGTGCCCATGTTTGAGTCTGTACTGTGTACAACACTCTCTATGGCTCCACAAATTTTTCCCTTTGTGGCTTAAATGCCTATCAAGAGGTGTAGCTATGGTGTGAGGACAACCAAGCCCCCTAGTGATATCCCTTCGTGGTTTAAAAACCGATCAAGAGGTGTAGCTGTAGTTCAAATATGACCAAGCCCCCTAGTGATTTTCTTTATATCTATGCAGCTGCTAATGCCGGATTAACAAAAACTCCGCTTTGTCCGTTAACTTGTAAAAGCACACACAGGATATAAAAAGAACAGATATAACTGTCATAAATATGTACAGATGAAGAGCCTATGGCTTCAAGTATAGTAAGGCCGAAGGAGAGCTATGTTCCATGTCCGCTTGGTCTCCTCCTCCTATTGACATGAGTCTTCATGCTCTCGAACATCAATGAGGTAGTAAGATCCGTTGTGCAGATTTTTGCTGATCACAAAGGGTCCTTCCCAAGGTGGGGATAACTTGTGCATATCAGTCTGATCCTGAATGAGCCGGAGCACCAAATCACCTTCTTGAAAGGTTCTGGTTTTAACCCGGCGGCTGTGATAACGTCGGTGATCTTGTTGATAAATCGCTGATCGTGCTGCTGCAAGATCATGCTCTTCATCCAACAGATCAGTGAATCCTGACGTGCCTTCTCATTATCAGCTTCAACATAAGCTGCCACACGGGGTGAATCGTGACGGATGTCACTAGGAAGAACCGCCTCCGGTCCATAGACCATGAAGAAAGGTGTGTAACCCATAGACCTATTGGTGTGGTGTTGATGCTCCATAACACTGAAGGTAGCTCCTCAACCCAACAACCTGGCGTCCGCTTTAAGGGAACCATAAGCCTTGATTTGATACCCCGTAGAATTTCTTGTTTTGCCCTTTCTGCTTGACCATTAGATTGGGGGTGAGCCACCGACGCTAGATCAAGCCGGATGTGCTCACATTGACAGAATTCTTCCATCTCCCCTTTTGACAGATTAGTACCATTATCTGTTATAATACTGTGTGGAAAACCAAACCGAAATATCACCTTCTTGATAAATTGAACCGCCATGGCTGCATCACACTTGCTGACTGGCTCTGCCTCCACCCATTTAGTGAATTTATCAACTTCTACTAACAGGTGGGTCTTTTTATCCTTAGAACGCTTGAAGGGTCCAACCATATCAAGCCCCCAAGTTGCAAACGGCCACGTAATTGGAATCATCCGCAACTCTTGAGCCGGAACATGCGCACGGCGGGCAAATTTTTGACATCCATCACATCTCTTGACTAAATCCTCCGCATCAGCATGCGCCGTCAACCAGTAAAAACCGTGGCAAAAAGCTTTGGCAACCAACGACTTTGAACTGGCGTGGTGACCGCAATCCCCTTCATGGATTTCTCGCAAAATCTCACAACCTTCTTGAGGAGAAACACAACGCTGAATTGCTCCTGAAACACTATAACGATGTAGCTCCCCGTTGAGTATGGTCATGGACTTGGAACGCCGGGTTATCTGTCGAGCCAACGTTTCATCGTCTGGTAACTCGCCCCGGTTCATGTAAGCCAGATATGGGATCGTCCAATTCGGTATGGCATGCAGAGCTGCCACCAACTGAGCCTCCGGATCAGGAATAGCCAAATCTTCTTCGGTTGGTACTTTGACTGACGGATTATGCAACACATCAAGAAACACATTGGGCGGGACCGGTTTACGCTGGGAACCAAGACGACTTAAAGCATCCGCCGGTCTATATGGTCCACCTGATAACCTTTAAAGTGACCAGCCACTGCGTCCACCTCTCGCCGATATGCAGCCATGAGTGGGTCCTTAGAATCCCAAGTGCCAGACACCTGCTGAGCCACTAGATCTGAATCGCCGAAGCACTTAACCCGGCTCAAATTCATCTCCTTAGCCATCCGAAGACCGTGGAGCAAAGCCTCATATTCAGCCGCATTGTTAGTACAAGGGAACATTAAACGGAGGACATAACAAAACTTGTCACCTCGTGGGGAAGTTAGTATGACTCCAGCCCCTGAGCCCTCCAACTGTCTGGATCCATCAAAATGAATAGTCCAATATGTATTATATGGTTTCTCTTCAGGTGCCTGTAACTCCGTCCAATCATTAATGAAATCCACGAGTGCCTGGGATTTGATCGCTGTGCGGGGTATATATTTGAGCCCATGTGGTCCAAGCTCAATAGCCCACTTGGCAATCCGGCCAGTTGCTTCTCTGTTTTGAATGATGTCGCCCAAAGGAGCTGAACTGACCACTGTGATAGGATGGCCCTGAAAATAATGTTTAAGCTTCCGGCTCACCATAAACACCCCATATACCAGCTTCTGCCAATGCGGATACCTCTTCTTTGACTCAATGAGCACCTCGCTGATATAATAAACCGGCCATTGAACCGGATATTCCTTGCCAAGCTCCTTGCGCTCTACCACAATGGCTACGCTAACAGCCCGGGCCTTAGCAGCCACATATAATAATAATGGCTCTTTATCGATCGGCGTTGCAAGCACGGGCGGTTCAGCTAGCTGCCTCTTCAGATCCTCGAATGCCTTATCAGCTATCTCGCTCCAGACAAAGTTATATGTTTTCTTGAGCATCTGATATAAAGGGATGGCCTTCTCTCCAAGGCGGCTGATAAACCGGCTCAAGGCTATAATCCGGCCGGCCAGACGTTGAACATCGTTAATACACGCCGGTTTAGCCAAGGATGTAATTGCTGCAATTTTTTCCGGATTAGCCTCAATGCCTCTGTTTGATACCAGAAAGCCTAAGAGCTTGCCTGCCGGGACACCGAAGACACACTTCTCCGGATTGAGCATCATCTTGTAAACCCGGAGATTGTCAAAGGTTTCTCGTAGATCATCTATCAATGTCTCCTCCTTTCTGGACTTGACCACAATATAATCCACATATGCATGAACATTGCGCCCAATTTGTTTATGAAGGCAATTCTGAACACATCGCTGGTAAGTTGCCTGGGCACTCTTGAGTCCAAAGGGCATGGAAACATAGCAGAAGGCTCCAAAGGGAGTTATGAAAGCTGTCTTCTCCTGGTCCTTAACCGCCATTTTGATCTGATGATAACCAGAGTAAGCATCCAGAAAACACAAACGGTCACAACCCGCCGTAGCATCAATTATCTGATCAATGAGAGGGAGAGCAAAGGGGTCTGCAGGGCAAGCCTTGTTTAAATCTGTGTAGTCCACACACATGCGCCAAGTGCCGTTTTTCTTAAGAACCAGCACTGGATTAGCTAACCACTCTGGATGAAAAACTTCGACAACGGGCTACCTCTTCACCTATAGCCTTACGTCTCTCTTCATTGAAACGGCGGAGGAACTGCCGGACCGGTTTAAACTTAGGATCAATGTTGAGTGTGTGCTCAGCGAGTTCCCTCGGTACACTTGGCATGTCAGAAGGTTTCCATGCAAAGATGTCCCGATTCTCACAGATGAACTCAATGAACGCGCTTTCCTATTTGGGATCCAGGTTAGCGCTAATGCTGAACTGTTTGGATGAATCGCCAGGAACAAAGTCAACCATCTTAGTGTCTGTAGCCGATTTGAACTTCAACGCTGGACCATGTTCTGTAGTTGGCTTTTTCAAAGAGGTCATGTCTGCCAGATCAACTTTCTCCTTATAGAATTTCAACTCCTCCGTGGCACAAACCGACTCAGCATAAGCCGCATCACCTTCTTCACACTCCAAAGCAATCTTTCTATTTCCATGTACTATGATAGTCCCTTTATGACCTGGCATTTTAAGCTGTAGATAAACATAACATGGCCTTGCCATAAACTTAGCATAAGTCGGCCGCCCAAACAAGGTGTGGTATGGACTTTTGATCTTTACCACCTCAAATGTCAATGTTTCTGACCTTGAATCATAATCATCTCCAAAAGCTACCTCCAAAACTATCTTGCCAACAGGATATGCAGACTTACCAGGCACCACACCATGAAAGACCGTATTTGGTGGTTTAAGATCCTTATCTGTCAACCCCATACAGCGGAATGTATCATAATACAAAATATTGATACTACTTCCCCCATCCATGAGTACTTTGGTAAACTTGTATCAACCCGGGGTGGGTGATCATCTCTACTCCACAAAATAGGTTGCTCAGACCAGCGTAAATACTGAGGTACTGCCGGCTCAACAGAGTTTACTGCCCTTTTGTGAAGCTTCTAATCACGTTTGCACAAACTAGTAGTGAAGACATGATATTGCCCGTTGTTTAGCTGTTTGGGATTGCTTTGATAACCCGACTGCTGCTGCTGCTGATTCCCCTGATGGTTATAACCTCCCTGGTTGCCTTGGTGCCCTTGATTGACGTGTCCGGTTTGGTTGCCTTGAAATCCTAAACCGAAACCACCACCTCCGTAACCCGGCCCGTGGAAACCTCCTCCTGAACCGCCGGGCGGGCCGTTGTCATATTGGAACATATTGGAATTCTTGAAATCCCGCATGATATAACAGTCCTTCCAAAGATGTGATGATGGCTTCTCCTTCGATCCATGCTTTGGACAGGGCTGATTTAACAAGCGCTCCAAATTGGAGCCTGAACCTCCACCCCTCTGGGGCTGCTTGCCCTTACGGTGCTGGTCATTCTCCTGCGTGTTGGTATTTGCAACAAAGTCCAAGCTACTGTCGGCCTTGTGCTTACCACCGTTTCCATGGCCTGCCGGATTATGCTGTTGACCCTTGGCATTGCCGTTCTTCTTACCTTTCTCCGGTTTGTCCTCCTTTGAATCCGGATCCTGGGTATTATCTGAATCGGCGTATTTAACCAAAGCAGCCATGAGTGTTGACATATCATTGCAGTGACGTTTGAGCCTTCCCAATTTCTGTTTTAGCAGTTTGAAACAACAATTGCCCTCTAATGTTAACACTGCAGTGTCTGCATTGATACGATCTGATGAATGCAAAATTGCTGAGACCCGTTTGACCCAATGGGTTGTGGTCTCCCCTTCCTCTTGGACACAAGAGGCCAGTTCCACGATTGACATCGGCTGCTTACACGTATCCTTGAAGTTCTGGATAAACCAGTGCTTCAATTCGGCCCATGATCCAACAAAGTTGGTCGGCAAGCTCTTCAACCAAGTGCGAGTTGTTCCTTCCAACATCATGGTGAAATATTTAGCACACACTGCCTCATCCACATCTAACATCTCCATTGCCATCTCATAGCTCTCCACCCACGCCTCTGGTTGCAAATCGGCAGTGTAATTTGGTACCTTACGAGGTCCCTTGAAATCCTTGGGCAGTCTCACATTATGCAAAGCGGGGTTTAGACACGGCACCCCTAAGGAACTGAACATCACTCCTGGCTCCACGGAGGGCGTGGGGTGAACCGGAGTATGCTGTCGTGCTCCGTGTCGAGCCGCCAACTCGGCCTCCCGACGTGCGCGGCCATGGTCCACAACATCTTGCGCATTAGCGCCTCCCCCGGCCGGGTTGTTCCCTCGTGGTGAATTTCGGTGATGTGCACTAGTGGACATGGCCGGTTAGTCCTCCACGTGTCTGCTATAGCTCCGGCTTGGACGGGGAGTGGAATGAATCCTCTCACGACTGTGTGAATACGCCTGCTGTTGATTTAGTGCTGTTTGAAGGAGATCCCTGGCCTGATGTGCTTCCACTGCAACTGGTGACTCGCCGTCGGTTGGGAGGGCCGCCAGGCGTGAAGCGGCAGCCACAATGTTGTCCAACAGGTTGGAATAATGCCTGGGCGGTGTTGGTACATACTGTGGCACAACGTTGTTCTGGCGAGGCGGGTCCGTCGTGCGCGGTTGAATCGGCGCTCCTGTTCCCGTTGCCCCCGCCCGGTTTAGTGTGGGTTGGCTACCAGCTCCTGCTCCGGGTGTGTTGAAGAGATTCTGCGGCTCATAAACCGATGGGAGATGTGATCGATACCTTCTTCTCATGACTTCCTCTGAAGCATTCTGATCCAGTCTAATCCGGTAGGCCTGTGCTTCCAATTCAGCCCGCTCTGTAGCCATCCTAGCATTCTCTGTTGCCAGGTCCGCTTTAGCCTGGGCTATCTGATCTTTTACCTTTGCAATCTCCGCATTGTGCTGATCCCTGGCTGCTGCATCCACCTCTGCAGCCATCAACATTGCCAAAGCGTCGAACAAATCAGATAGGACTTGGGCCGGAGGCGGCGCCGAGCTTCCTGCCCCTACTGGTGTGGCCGTTGTTGAACCGGAGAGCATTGCTGCGGCGGTAGATGAATGAGGCGCCGATTGTGTGCCGGCCATGAAGATGGCGGCCCGGTTTGGTAGATCGGGGGAATCCGGAATACTGTTGCCCTCGGATCCTCCATTAATCCGGCCGTCCTGCAACTGGTAAAGTGATTCGGTCTCTCCAGAAGACTCGTCATCAGAACAGACCATGGTCTCTCCATCGGACACCGGTCCATCCTCGTACCTCGATCCATGGATGACACCCACGAAAACATGCCTTGCCTCAGGCTGAACCGGCGAAGGACTTGCACGCCGAGCCGTTTTGGTGATGTTGGTGCAAATGTCCGGCTAAGGGGCCGGTTCGCCGATCTTGCCGATGAAGACGTGAATCCCACCAAAGGGGACCCGGTACCCGTATTCGATTGAATCGGCCTCGGGACCCCATCCTGCATTGTCGATGTAGAGCTTGCCGCGACGACTCTTCATCATCCGGCCCACAGCTTATCCCTTAAGTCCATCGAAGCTGCCCTTCAAGAACTGAAAACCATCGTGCGATAGCCCCACGGTGGGCGCCAACTGTCGTGGGTTTGTCATGGCAGATGTCCTTGTGAAAGGACTTAGTCGTGGAGCCATCGCTACGGGTTAGCTTTAAGGGGTTAAACCAGACAAGGGGACACGGGGAATTTTATACTAGTTCGGCCCCTTCGAGGAAGGTAAAAGCCTACGTCTAGTTGTGATTGGTATTGCTAAGGTTTCAAAGGCCAGGGAGCGAATCCACTTTGTCTGGCTCTCGAGTTGTTGTCTGTCCCTAAACCGCTGTCGGGTCGCCCCTTTATATACATAGGTTGATGCCCGCCGGTTTACAGAGTCCCGAAGCCGGATCATAAACGTATCCAGTTCGGTCTCTATCCTTCCTATCTTACAATACAAGTTACACGACTAAGGGTTTACATTTACAGGCTTTAACCCGCCTTCGGGCCTTGGGCCTCCATGAAGCGCCATCATCCTTGCATCTTTATGGGCTTCTAATCTTCAAGGAGTCAACCCGGCTACATAAGGCCGGTTTACCTCCAGTAGTAATATCCCCAACAAATACATAAGTGGGATAAGTCCGAGCAAGAGATGCAAGCAGCACAGATCACTCCAGTCACATTGAGCTGGGCCCCCAAGTGCTGAACTTGGTTCTATGCGCATGGGAGGCGTTGGACCCGAAGACAGCCAGATTTTGAAGAAGGCATGTCTTAAAGGAGCCAAAGATAAGTTACTTGATGCAATAAAAGATGCTCGAAAGGGGGTGTTCACGCCCAACATAGAGAACGATGAGCTTACGCGCGCCCTCTGGGAAATCCTGAACAACCAGGAAGAACACGAGGCAAGGGTGTTGTTCCGTGGTATGAGGGCTTTTCGGACTGGAACGCCGACTACATAAGTCGTTTGAGAAGGAAGATGGAGGAGGAGAAGAAGAGGAAGCTGGAGGAGGAGCAGAGGAAGCAAGAAGCAGAACGCCTTCAAGGCCTAGAATCAGCGCACACAGACTTGGAACTCAAATTCAAGCGGCAGCAGCAGCAGATCGACTCACTTAGCCAGGAAAGGTGGTGTCAGCAGCAACAGCTAGCGGATGATCCAGCATTGGATAGCGCCGTCCCATCCATGCCGAGAAGTAGCGTGGGTTCTGCCCCGGGAGACGCACTGTTGGATAGATACCCTGTGGATGACATCATGGAGAACACTAACTGTGAGCTACACTTCAAAATGAAGAACATATCCATGAAGGTGGCGGACTCCATTGCTTATACAAATTCTCCCGAAGCAACCTTCCATTGCAACCCGATTCCAGTTGGCTATGCTCGTGTCTAGGTTGATGAATTGGTGGACCAATATTCGGGGCTAGAGCTTGACATTCCTGGAGGTGACGAGGAGCACACACTGGGAGAGGCCAAACATCGTATCATCCTATGGAGAAAGGATTGCAACATCTTTCCAAGACCACCACTACAAGATATCTGTTAATCCATGACGGATTTGCGGTGACAATATCAGAAATCATCATGGACGGTCTGCTACAACACTACAAGCCCGCTAAAGCCCGCCCAATTGTTCCGTATATAAAATGCTAACCCTAACACACTCCTCCTCAGCCCCTCCTGTCTTCCTCCTCCATGCAGCCCCCTCCCGATTCACCATCGCCGCCACCCACCATCTCATCACATCCCTCCTCCCACAGCTTGCCGTCGGCCTCCCCCACCCCTCCTCTCACCTCGCAACTCCGGTTGTCAGATCCAACACATCCCCCACCCATGCACCCCTCTTGCAAGTTGCAACCTAACTCTCTCTCTCTCTCTCTCTCGTGCGACCCCTCGCGCCGCGGCCAACGGCCATCAATTCCGGCGAGGTCTGCCACCGCACAACACACCGACGGGCTAGTCTCCGACCACTCCCTCCTCCAGTCCGGCTAGATCTGCCACTACTGGTCTCCGGCGCTCGCCCATGACCCCTAGCCCGTGGCTAGAGTTTTGATTGCGGCATCGCGTCCATTGCCGGCGCGTCTCCGGTGGCTCCTCTCCGTTGGACAGCGCGCCCCATCGCGCCTCTTCGCCTCCTGGATGGTGTTCCCAGCACGGTGCGCTCATGCGGGTTGGGCTGGACGGCGGCGAACCCGACCTCCTCTGCCGCCTCTCCGGCGCGGCTGTGCATCTTGTGGTGACCTCCTCTGCTGCGCGATAGTGACGGCGAGCTGCACTTCAACCACTGCATCACCAATGAACCTCTTTAGCGAGCACTTGTACCTCTGCCTTCTTCCTCTATGGCATCCTCTGCTTATTTTATTTCATCCATTATTCGCTTGTGAACAGTCACTTTTGATTCTTGATCTATATTCCACATAGGTTAAGTCTTGCATTTTCACTTAGATTGCATAGAGAATGTTGACAAATATATATCTCACGAATTCTGTAAGTTTGAACATTGCATGATTGGGCAGAGGACATCCATGGCAGGTGAAGCCGGTATTTCATTTTAGTTGGCACATTTCAAGGGCTAGTAATTTGGTGTCTGATATGTGTGTTGTATCCTTACTAATGCAAAGATGGAAAATTTGTTCCATTTATTATTATTATCCAAAGGATGGTCAGTTTTGCACAGCTTTAGGTTTCTGATGTTAGTTCATTATAATTCCATGTAATAAATAGATACTTGTTACTTTATGCAAGACAAACCTCAAGTATATCATGAGGAAAGGGAAAGTAATGTGCAACTAACAATTGTACATTGTTCCTTATTTCAGTTAGTATGCATTTGAATCAATTCTTTAAGACTCCAGTTAATAAACTTAGACATTTGGGAAGGCATAGCTCTTTTTGAATTTGGTATAGTTGAGATAACATTTGCATTTCAGTAATAATGAAATGAAACCGCACATCCAGTTGTCACACTAATATCTTTGCTTTGCACCTTATAGTCGGTATATCTCCCACCTGATCGATGCCAACGCCACAGTCTTCCGCTTGTCTTATTCTTGATGTACTGTCTTGAGAAACCGATCCCCTGCATTTATTCTACATTCATAAACTTATTTCAATCAAAATATGTAATGCATTTCTGTGATGAAATACCTGCAAGTGAAAGATCTGTTATATTTTCCTCTTTTCGGATATCATGGGAAGATACAGTACAACAAAGCCACATAAATCTATTGCATTAATTAATTCCTTTTGTTGCTTGCATCTCTGGGTACATAACTAGTTGTATTGGTTAAGCTTTCAGTACCTAATTATATTTTGTTTACTTCTTTTTTGCATAGGTTCTTGCTTTGTAATGTAACGAACTAGACCATTCCTGCTTGAACTAAGTATGTGAAAGTTAGATGACTGAACTTATGAACTTCTACTCTGGGTGCAAGTCTTCTTGCTTTGTAATGTAATGAACCAGACCATGTGCTGCATTTGAACGAAGTAGGTGCAAGTTAGTTGGCTGGACTTGAACATCTGTTGTGTGTGCAAGTCTTCTTGCTTTGTAATTTAACGTACTAGACCATGTCCTACATTTAAAAATGTAGAACACACTACATGTTTCTTTTTCTTTTCAAAATGGAACTTGATAATTTCACTGAATGTACGTGTACTTGAGAATTTCAGTTTGTTCGGAGAGAGAGACGAGTTTAGTTAAGTTTGTCTCTATATGTATGCATTAGAAAATGATGAATGAAAAAAACAGTTTTCAGTTATGGAAGGACCAGTGCATAAACTACAATTATATATATATATATATTTGAAACCTGATGGGGACCGAGTACATAAACCTGATGGAGCAGATTATTCAGTGGTAAATCTTGTGCCTCTCCCTCTCACTCTGGGAGCAACCTTTTCAGTGGTTAATTTGAGTGCTTCTCCTTCTCCTTCTCAGCTTTTGTAGATGGAAGAAAGCTAAGCCTATAATATTACCACTGAATAAGCTGCTCCCTGAGTGAGAGGGAGAGGCACAAGATTTAGCACTGAACAAGGTGCTCCATGATGTCTACTACACAACCTTCTTCTTGTACACGTTGTTGGGCCTCCAAGTGCAGAGGTTTGTAGGACAGTAGCAATTTTCTCTCAAGTGGATGACCTAAGGTTTATCAATCCATGGGAGGCATAGGATGAAGATGGTCTCTCTCAAGCAACCCTGCAACCAAATAACAAAGAGTCTCTTGTGTCCCCAACACATCCAATACAATGGTAAATTGTATAGGTGCACTAGTTCGGCAGAGGGGTGGTGATACAAGTGCAATATGGATAGTAGATAATAGTTTTTGTAATCTGAAAATATAAAAACAGCAAGGTAACCAATGGTAAAAGTGAGCATAAACGGTATTACAATGATAGGAAACAAGGCCTAGGGTGCATACTTTCACTAGTGCAAGTTCTCTCAACAATAATAACATAATTGGATCACATAACTATCCCTCAACATGCAACAAAGAGTCACTCCAAAGTCACTAATAGCGGAGAACAAACGAAGAGATTATGGTAGGGTATGAAACCACCTCAAAGTTATTCTTTCCAATCAATCCGTTGGGCTATTCCTATAAGTGTCACAAACAGCCCTAGAGTCCGTACTAGAATAACAGCTTAAGACACAAATCAACCAAAACCCTAATGTCACCTAGATACTCCAATGTCACCTCAAGTATCCATGGGTATGATTATACGATATGCATCACACAATCTCAGATTCATCTATTCAACCAACACATAGAACCTCAAAGAGTGCCCCAAAGTTTCTACCGGAGAGTCAAGAAGAAAACGTGTGCCAACCCCTATGCATAGGTTCATGGGCAGAACCCGCAAGTTGATCACAAAAACATACGCCAAGTGGATCAATAGAATACCCCAATATCACCACAGGTATCCCATGCAAGACATACATCAAGTGTTCTCAAATCCTTAAAGACTCAATCCGATAAGATAACTTCAAAGGCAAAACTCAATCCATTACAAGAGAGTAGAGGGGGAGAAACATCATAAGATCCGACTATAATAGCAAAGCTTGCAATACATCAAGATCGTGCCACCTCAAGAACACGAGAGAGAGATCAAACACATAGTTACTGGTACATACCCTCAGCCCCGAGGGAGAACTACTCCCTCCTCATCATGGAGAGCGCCGGGATGATGAAGATAGCCACCGGAGAGGGATTCCCCCTCCGGTAGGGTGCCGGAACGGGTCTAGATTTGTTTTCGGTTGCTATGGAGGCTTCTGGCGGCGGAACTCCCGATCTATTCTGCTCCCCGATCGTTTTAGGGTATATGGATATATATAGGCGGAAGAAATACGTCAGTGGACCTTCGGGCTGTCCACGAGGCAGGGGGGCGCGCCCAGGGGGTGGGCATGCCCCCCACCCTCGTGGGTAGCCCGAAACTCCTCTGGTCCATCTCCGATACTCCGTGGGCTTCTTCTGGTCCAAAAATAAGTTCCGTGAAGTTTCAGGTCAATTGGACTCCGTTTGATTTTCCTTTTCTGCGATATTCTAAAACAAGGAAAAAACAGAAATTGGCACTGGGCTCTTGGTTAATAGGTTAGTCCCAAAAATCATATAAAATAGCATATAAATGCATATAAAACATCCAAGGTTGATAATATAATAGCATGGAACAATCAAAAATTATAGATACGTTGGAGACGTATCAGCATCCCCAAGCTTAATTCCTGCTCATCCTCGAGTAGGTAAATGATAAAAACAGAATTTTTGATGTGGAATGCTACCTAACATATTTATCCATGTAGTTCTCTTTATTGTGGCAAGAATATTCAGATCCATAGATTCAAGACAAAAGTTTAATATTGAAATAAAAACAATAATACTTCAAGCATACTAACAAAGCAATTATGTCTTCTCAAAATAACATGGCCAAAGAAAGCTATCCCTACAAAATCATATAGTCTAGCTATGCTCCATCTTCACCACACAAAATATTTAAATCATGCACAACACCGATGACAAGCCAAGCAATTGTTTCATACTTTTGATGTTCTCAAACTTTTTCAATCTTCACGCAATACATGAGCGTGAGCCATGGACATAGCACTATAGGTGGAATAGAATGGTGGTTGTGGAGAAGACAAAAAGGGAGAAGATAGTCTCACATCAACTAGGCGTATCAACGGGCTATGGAGATGCCCATTAATAGATATCAATGTGAGTGAGTAGGGATTGCCATGCAACGGATGCACTAGAGCTATAAATGTATGAAAGCTCAACAAAAGAAACTAGTGCGTGTGCATCCAACTCTCTTGCTCACAAATACCTAGGGCATTTTGAGGAAGCCCATCATTGGAATATACAAGCCAAGTTTTATAATGAAAGATTCCCACTAGTATATGAAAGTGACAACATAGGAGACTCTCTATCATGAAGATTATGGTGCTACTTTGAAGCACAAGTGTGGTAAAAGGATAGTAGCATTGCCCCTTCTCTCTTTTTATCTCATTTTTTATTTTTTTTATTTGGGCCTTATCTCCTTTTTTATGGCCTTTTTTATTTGGGCTTCTTTGGTCTCTTTTTTCTTTTCTTTTTTTCATCTGGAGTCTCATCCTGACTTGTGGGGGAATCATAGTCTCCATCATCCTTTCCTTACTGGGACAATGCTCTAATAATGATGATCATCACACTTTTATTTTCTTACAACTCAAGAATTACAACTTGATACTTAGAACAAAATATGACTCTATATGAATGCCTCCGGCGGTGTACTAGGATGTGCAATGACTCATGAGTGACATGTATGGAAGAATTATGAACGGTGGCTTTGCCACAAATACAATGTCAACTAGATGATCATGAAAAGCAATATGACAATGATGAAGCATGTCATAATAATGGAATGGTGGAAAGTTGCATGGCAATATATCTTGGAATGGCTATGGAAATGCCATAATAGGTAGGTATGGTGGCTGTTTTGAGGAAGGTATATGGTGGGTGTATGATACCGGCGAAAGGTGCGTGGTATTAGAGAGGCGAGCAATGGTGGAAGGATGAGAGTGCATATAATCCATGGACTCAACATTAGTCATAAAAGAACTCACATACTTATTGAAAAAATCTATTAGTTATCGAAACAAAGTACTACACGCATGCTCCTAGGGGGATAGATTGGTAGGAAAAGACCATCACTCGTCCCCGACCGCCACTCATAAGGAAGGCAATCAATAAATAAATCATGCTCCGACTTCATCACATAACAGTTCACCATACATGCATGCTACGGGAATCACAAACTTCAACACAAGTATCTCTCAAATTCACAACTACTCAACTAGCATGACTCTAATATCACCATCTTCATATCTCAAAACAATCATCAAGTATCAAACTTCTCATAGTATTCAATGCACATTATATGAACGTTTTTATTATACCCATCTTGGATGCCCATCATATTAGGACTAGTTTCATAACCAAAGAAAATTAGCATGCTGTTTAGGACTCTCAAAATAATATAAGTGAAGCATGAGAGTTCATCTATTTCTATAAAACAAAACCACCACCGTGCTCTAAAAAGATATAAGTGAAGCACTAGAGCAAATGACAAACTACTCCGAAAGATATAAGTGAAGATCAATGAGTAGTCGAATGATTATGCAACTATACGAAGACTCTCTAACATTTAATAATTTCAGATCTTGGTATTTTATTCAAACAGAAAAGTAAAATGACATTCTAAGAATGGCAAACATCATGTGAAGAAGCAAAAACTTAGGATCAACCGAAACTAACCGATAGTTGTTGAAGAAGAAAGGTGGGATGCCAACCAGGGCATCCCCAAGCTTAGACGCTTGAGACTTATTGAAATATTATCTTGGGATGCCTTGGGTATCCCCAAGCTTGAGCTTTTGTGTCTCCTTAATTCCTCTCATATCACGGTCTCCCTAAATCTCAAAAGCTTCATCCACACAAAACTCAACAAGGACTAGTGAGATAAGTTAGTATAAACCAATGCCAAAACCTTATCATACTCTATTGTAGCAAATCACTAAAATTATTATTCAACATTTCATACTAAATTCCTCTTCATATTTAATAGTCCTATTCTCAAATAGAATCATTAAAGAAGCAAACATATGCAAACAGTGCAAACATAACAGCAATCTGCCTAAACAGGACAGTCTGTAAAGAGTGCAGCAAGATCCATACTTCCCTAACTCCAAAAATGATGAAAGAAAATTCCCACTGTAGTAAATTTATCAGAGCTTAATATGCAAAAGGTTTCAACATTTTATCATATTCTGACTTTTCTAGGGAATTATTGCAACACCGGTAAAGTTTCTGTTTTCAAACAGCGACATGATGACTTGTAAGATAGGCATAGTAAAGGCTATCAATGCCACTTTAATTGGAATAAAAGATGCAAAAAAATTGTTCTAAATAACAGCAAGAAAATCCTAACAAAATTAATTGACGCTCCAAGCAAAACACATATCAGGTGGTGAATAAAAATATAGCTCCAAATAAAGTTACCGATGAACGAAGACGAAAGAGGGGATGCCTTACAGGGCATCCCCAAGCTTAGGCTCTTGGTTGTCCTTGAATATTACCTTGGGGTGCCTTGGGCATCCCCAATCTTAGGCTCTTGCCACTTCTTATTCTATAGTTCATCAAATCTTTACCCAAAACTTGAAAAAACTTCACAACACAAAACTTAACAGAAAACTCGTAAGCTCCGTTAGTATAAGAAAATAAATCACCACTTAGGTACTGTTGTGAACTCATTCTAAATTCATATTGGTGTAATATCTACTGTATTAAAACTTATCTATGGTTCATACCCTCCAATACTACTCATAGATTCATCAAAATAAGCAAACAACACATCGGAAACAGAATCTGTCAAAAACAGAACAGTATGTAGTAATCTGGGTCAAACGTATACTTCTGGGACTCATAAAATTCTCAAATAAATTGCTGGACGTGAGGAATTTATCTATTAATCATCTGAAAAAATAATTAACTAAATAGAACTCTCCAATAAAAAAATGGCAGCAATTCTCTTGAGCGCTAAAGTTTGTGTTTTTTTACAGCATGATCGCAAAGACTTTCCCCAAGTCTTCCCAAAGGTTCTACTTGGCTCAAACACTAATTAAAAGCATAAAACCACATCTAAACAGGGGATATATGAATTATTTATTGTAAAAAAACAGTAGGGTAAACACCCCACTGCAACTTTTATTAATAATAAAAAGGGAAAAAACAATAGTTTGTTGGGCTTGAGCTAAGCCCAAAAAAACAAAAAAACACAAGAAGAAAAGAGAGAAACTACCAAAAAATAGAAGCTATACAACAACTAAGCACAAAAACTAAAAACTAAAAAAACAGTAACAAGGAAAGCAAGGAGAACTATACAAATTACAACAAAGAATCCAGCCAAGCAGAAAATTGCAATTCATATTTCTTCTTGATCCTGAATTTGAGAAGCTTGAGTTCCTCAGTAAAAATGTGTTTCCAGCCTTGGAATGAAGGAGTCATATTATCAAAGATTTTGTTGTTTCTAGATATCCAGATGGCCCATGATCCCAATATGATAATCTCCATAAAGAAGGGGTATCTGAGTTTGTCTTTGAGGTCTTGAAATGCTTCCAGAACTGACAAGTTTGGTGTTCTTGAAGGACAAATAAAATCCCAGCATCTGGTGGCAAAAGGTATGTGAATTATTTATTACTAAATAAGAGCAAAAAGCAAGGAACAAAAATAAAGTTGGGTTGCCCCCAAACAAGTGCTATCGTCTAATGCCCCTAGCTAGGCATGATGATTTCAATGATGCTCATATAAAAGATAAGAACTGAAACATAAAGAGAGCATCATAAAGAATATGACTAGCACATTTAAGTCTAACCCACTTCCTATGCATAGGGATTTTGTGAGCAAACAGCTTGTGGGAACAATAATCAACTAGCATAGGAAGGCAAAACAAGCATAACTTCAAAACTTTAAGCACATAGAGAGGAAACTTGATATTATTGCAATTCCTACAAGCATATATTCCTCCCTCATAATAATTTTAATTAGCATCATGAATGAATTCAACAATATAACCAGCACCTAAAACATTCTTTTCATGATCTACAAGCATAGAAAATTTACTACTCTCCACACAAGCAAAATTCTTCTCATTCGGGATAATGGGATTATCATAAGAGACTTGAATACTATAAATTGTTTCCACATTAAAAGAGTAATGTTCAGAGAAAGGGTACTCATAATCATGACAATTTTTATAAATATAATCATCACTACTCTTTATAGCATAAGTTTTATCGCAATAATCATCATAAGTAGCAACTTTGTTCTCATCATAATCAATTGAAACCTCTTCCGAAATAGTGGATACATCACTAAATAAAGTCATGACCTCTCCAAATCCACTTTCATCAATATAACCATCATAGGTAGAAGGCATGCTATAATCATAACAACTTTGCATATCAAAACTTGGGAGGCTAAAAATATCATCTTCATTAAACGTAGCATCCCCAAGCTTGGGACAAACATTAATTGCAGCAAATATATTCTCAAAAACTTCATCTTCATCAAACATAGCATCCCCAATAAGCTTGGGCCTTTTCATATCATAAGCATAATCACTCTCGTCATTAATAGTATGGATAGCACCAATAGTATAACAAACATTATTATCATATTCTTCCAAGCAAGTGCCAAAAAGATTTTCAAGATCATGAGAAGTATCATTATCTTCCCAATCATAATCATCACAACAAGCAATAGGCATAACGAGATCATCATCAAGTGCATCATCTTCCACAATTATTTTTGATTCATTTTCATGAGGCACAACAATAATAGGAGCAACATTATTTGGGAGAGATATATTTTTACCTCTCTTCATTTTTCTTTTCTTCTTCTTCACATCATGTGTGGGTTCAATCCTCTTTTTGGATTTTATTAATGAGATTGGTTGAATAGAAGGCTCCTCCTCGTTACCTGATTCATCATAAGAAATAATAGGAGAATATTGGGAAGTGTCGGTGTCAAAACTAGCGGATCTCGGGTAGGGGGTCCCGAACTGTGCATCTAGGCCGGATGGTAACAGGAGGCAGGGGACACGATGTTTTACCCAGGTTCGGGCCCTCTTGATGGAGGTAAAACCCTACATCCTGCTTGATTGATATTGATGATATGGGTAGTACAAGAGTAGATCTACCACAAGATCAGAGAGGCTAAACCCTAGAAGCTAGCCTATGGTATGATTGTATGTTATGGTTGTTGTCCTACGGACTAAAACCCTTCGGTTTATATAGACATCGGAGAGGGTTAGGGTTACACAAGGTCGGTTACAAAGGAGGAGATATCCATATCCGTATTGCCTAGCTTGCCTTCCACGCCAAGCAGAGTCCCATCCGGACACGAGACGAAGTCTTCAATCTTGTATCTTCATAGTCTAACAGTCCAGCCAATGGAGATAGTCCGGCTGTCCGAAGACCCCCTAATCCAGGACTCTCTTAGTAGCCCCTGAACCAGGCTTCAATGACGATGAGTCTGGCGCACAGTATTGTCTTCGGCATTGCAAGGCGGGTTCCTTCTCCGAATACATCACAGAAGAATTTGAATACGAGGATAGTGTCCGGCCCTGCAAAATAAGTTCCACATTCCACCGCAGAGAGAATAATATTTTCACAGATCTAATTTGCTGGCTTGTTTTGGCAGCATGACGTTATGTCATGGCGCGGTGATTATTCAAACCGTTTCTTTTAACCAGCTCCACACATAACGCGAGGCGGTTTGTTGACACGTCTTGTCGAAGCGGAGATCGTGTTCCCCCAATTACGGGATTCTCATTAATGCGGTCGTGGGTAACCCAATCGTGTCTAGGACTCCTAAATTATAGGCAAGTACTAAACGGCTACGGAGAGGACGCTTGATATTCACCCTCTTTATAAAGGGACAAGGTTTTCGCTTTTTCCCTCTCGTGCTCAATCGAACCCTTCCCCCGCCTCGAGTTCTAACACCCAAAGCCCAGGTTAGGTGCTCCGGATCTTCAATCATGTCCGGATCCAGCCTTCAAGGCCGATGGATTCCCTCCTCCGTTATGGAAGAGGATATTAAGAAGTTGAGGGAGGCCAGATACCTGACCGCCGAGGTTTCGCATCGGCTGCCTGCTCGAGGGCAGATCGTCCCTACTCCCGAACCCAACAGGAACGTCGTGTTCGTTTCACTTCCTCCGAGGTCTAGGCCTCACTCTGGATCCCTTTGTCAGGGGTTTGATGTTCTATTACGGACTAGATTTCCATGATCTAGCTCCGGACTCCTTTCTCCACATCTCGACATTTATTGTCGTGTGTGAGGCCTTCCTCCGTGTTACCCCTCACTTCGGCCTGTGGCTCACGACCTTTGAAGTAAAGCCGAAGATGATCGAGGGGCAACATGCAGCCTGCGGAGGTGCATCAACAGGCAATATGGCAGGAGCTCCATGGCCGAAAGGTTCCTTTCCAGAGGTGTCCGAATTATGGCAACGGGAGTGGTTTTACGTCACGGCTCCCAGAAGTGCCAAGTGGGCGGCTGCCCCCGCTTTCCGCTCGGGCCCCCCATCACAACTGATGTCATGGATTAGCAGAGGTCTGAGCTGGGGTCCAGCCAAGGACGTGCCTATACTGCAAAGCCGCATCCGAGATCTCTTCAAGGGAGATCTTAATTTGGTTGTGGTAATACAAGTTATGCTGGTTCGTCAAGTCCAGCCTTGCAAACACCGGCCCCTTCGCTTGTGGGAGTTCAACCCAGAGGGACCGCGTGCCATTCAAAGTTTCCTCGGCCTGACGCACGAGGAGATGTACAAGTCATTCTTCAGACCTCAAGTAGAGTGTCCGAATATTACCGAGGACGTGGGCCCGAGTAGTAACCGCGCCGCCGAACAAGTAAGAAATCCTCTGGCCGAACACACTGTCTTTTATTCGTCACGAAGTTATTTCTGAGAGTTCGCTTTTTGACCAGGACTGGCTAACAAAGGCGAAGATGATTCGGTGTTTGGCCCCCCTCCCTGAGGGTTTAGAAAATCCGGTATTGGAAAAGATGCTCGAGGTCGCACCTTGCCCGAAGCCCTCGAAGGAAGATACGGGGGGGATAATACGGGCGGACGCGGGCTCCCATCGCTGCACGTTCCAACCGAGGGAATGAGCGTCTCCATGAAGGAGGATAACCGGGGGAGGAAAAGGACTGCTTCCGAGGATCCGGAAGCCGAAGCCTCCAAACAGGAGAAGAACTCTCCCACAGAGGGTCCTGCCTCGGGGGGTGCTTTTGCCGCACAAAGTCCGCGGGGGGATCAGCCCTCCAACGAGTCGTAAGTGATCCAAAATACTTTAATAGTAAAGGTATGCTATCTTTTTTCTGAGAAAATAACCACCGCATGTATCTTGCAGTTCGGGCCTTAGCCCCTCTCAGCTGAGCTCGTCTTCGGGGGATCTTCTTCCAGAGATGATGGAGAGTGAAACGCCTCTCCCGGACTCCTCCGCTCAAGAAGCGGGCGACCCTGAAGTGTCATCACGGAGGGCCTCTCCGGATCCGGTGAGGCCAGAAGATAATCCCATAGACCCCCGAAGTCCCCAGCGTCCGGCTCCCGAAGAGAGCAGACAAAAGAGTCTGGCATCGTCTGGTGTGCGGTCGGACGTTCTGAGGGAGTTGGTGGGGCGAGCGGCCATCTCAGAAGAACACCGTACGCTGATGGGTACGGTGATGGAGAGAATTTCGTCCGCCGAAAGCGGATTACATGAAGCCTTTATGAGTCTACTGACAGGCTTTGAGGTATGTGAGATAATATGTGATAGTACTGCACATGTTAGGTGTGCCCTGTGTAGATAGTAGCCCCTGAGACTCTGGTTGCCGTCGAGAATGGCGGCGAACAGAGGATCATATTCCCAGGAAATAACCAGACTGCCCCCATGTGCAGGTGGTGGAAGCTCCGGTGGCTAGCCGGACTAGTGAGTTTGCCAAATTAAAACGGCAACTGGATGCGGCAGACGCCGACATCGAGCTTGTTAACAAGAGGCTTGATGAGGCACAGGGTAAGTGTTATTATCTGGTGAACGCCACATAATAAGAGCAGCATGATGCCAATATCTTTAATATGTTGTGACTGCAGATGGAGCTGCCACCGTGGAAACCTTGTAGGCAGAACTTGCCCGAGCCAAGGAACAAGCGAGGATTAGTAATGCGGCTGCTTTGAAGGCGGCCGAAGAGTTTATTTGAACTTGGCCTATGTTTATGCCCAGTTTGTGTTAATTATCTTGAAGTTAGTCTCTATTACTCGTTTACTGTCGTTCTTGTTTGTTAAGGAATGGTGTGGTACAATGTATATGCTGGCAGAATTTTCTCCAGCAAACAACGTTGATGCAAGTACATCTTCATTCTCCTGTACTCATTGTTTCTCTAGCAACTAGCATGCTATTCTTTTCTGAGTGCTTCTGCTTTGTTCAAATAGATGAGTTCTTAATATAGTTGTATAAATAATCCTTATGTTTCGACGATTACCTTGAAATGAACTTCATTGCTGCCTTCTTGTCTAATTCAATGATTGCCTGACTTCTTCATATAGTTGTATAAATAATCCTTCTTTTTTCCCTTCTTCTTTGGGTTTGCAAGCTAACAATTTAGTTGATGTTGAGTTTTTTCGCTTATTATTGTACTACTGTATTTACAAAAATGCGTGTACACAGAATTGCAATCTGGAGTAGCGATGGAAGTGAAGATTGTATGCTTTTATTTAAGATTACTAATAGTAGATGGTATATTGTTTTTGCTTCAGATTTAGGAGTGTTCAGTCGGCTCCATAGTGCATTTGTTAAGTCTCAATTTTTTCAATGTTATTACTAGCATATTATCTAACTCTCGGTAATTCAACATATCCGTCTCAATTATTTATCACATCTCCTATTGAAGTGTGGGTCATTTAATTGTCTAAAATGGTCTTGCCTTTGTGTGTTCTTATTTTACATTACATGCAAAAAGAAGTTTATTGATAGAAATTAGCTTTAATTGATGAAGTATGCCCACGGTATAACCTTTTCATGTTTTACTACTCCCTCCGTTCCAAATTACTTGTCATGGTTTTAGTTCAAATTTGAACTAAAACCACGGCCAGTAATTTGGAACGGAGGGAGTAACTCTGAACTACATTGTATTGTATGCAATCATCCATTTTGATATACAAGCCATGTCATGTGCATATAAATTTGATTTTGTTGTTGTACTTGATGAATATTAAATGATTTGTCCATCCTTTGTTTGAAAATGAAGTTGACCTTTCTATGTTTGGATGATAAAATGCCACATTTATAAACAGTTTTTTGAACTTGTAACTAGTCTGATTCTCTTCCCATGCGTTGCGCACATTTATGTGGTACCTTAATATAGTAGTGGTGTGTGTATTATTACTTTCTGGATTCATTAGGGAGCTCGCTTTTATAACTTAATATAATTTTGTATGTGTTTTTATTCTATGCAGGTTTGGAAGAGTTAATCCCTGTTATTGGAGATTGAAGTTTTTTAGGAGCTATTTGGGTCTGGTTAGCTCCTTGAAACGGTGTAGTGTTGGAGATTAAAATCAGCTAGTAGTGAATTTCATTTGAAGTCATGTTACTTGATTTTTTTAAATTCTTATAGAGCATTCTAGATATGCTTGTCATAATACTCGATGGTTGGAACTCTGTATTGTCAAGTGAACAATTGATATTTTTTGAATGAATATAATTTGGTTTTCATGTTGTAAATTGTGTTGCATGATGAAAACAGGCTGGACCAAAAAAAGGGGCTAATGGGTTGGACTAAAAATAGGCAGGCTAATCGGTTGGGCTGTCCACCAAAAATATTGGGCCAAGTTCCTAATTGGGCTGGCTATAACATGGGCCATGTTATCCTCCACGTCAGATCCACGTAGGCGCTATGTTGCAGCCATGTCATGTAAATCGGTGACGGTTTGTTACGTCACTGCCTAGTTTGGGCTTGGCGGGCCTAGGGCAGATCCATGACGGCCAAGAACCGTCATGGAAGGTACGATGTCAAATTATGACGCGATATACATGACGAATTTCAGATCCGTCATGGATGGTCACGCGTAACAGTTTTTGGCTGATCTGTGACGGACTAGGACTGTCATGTATTAACAAATTTCTTGTAGTGCACCAACACCACGTCAGTCGACTCCTCCTCGAAGTCCGCCATCGTGTCAGCAGACTCCCGCTCCTTCAAGTCCACCAATACGTCAGGCCACTCCTCCTCCTCCAAGTCCAGCACAGCGTCAGGCCACTCCTCCTGCTTCAAGTCTAACACAGCGTTAGGGCACTCCTCCTGCTTCAAGTTCGACACCGCGTCAGGCGACTCCTCCTACTTCAAGTCCTGCACAGCGTCAGGCCACTCCTCCTGCTCCAACTCAGCCATGTCAGCCGTCTCCGCCGCCTCACAATCGCGGAAGAGAGCCGCCGCAGCTATGGTGTGTAGCGGTACGAGTCGAGGTAGTATAGGAGGTACAAACGGAGGCAAGCAATTTCAATATGGTCCAAGCCTCACTCCTCTTCCTCTGAGGCCTTACGACATGACCGAGGAGCAAAGCACAGCCATAGTGAAGGCCCAAGTGGACGCCCATTTTGGACTGAAACCGGCACCACCGCCAAGGGAGAAAGTGCCTGAGGAAAAGATTGACCACTTTATTCGTATGGCTAGACCACCAGCTCCCAAGCCCGTTGACTCAGACTATGAGCGCCAAATCAGGAAGGCACATCGAGCACGACTACAAAAGGAGTCGACCTCGAGCTCGAGCCAAGCAGCTGGCAAAAAATGCGGGAAAGCCGTTCCCCGACTGGGAGAACAGGCGGCGCAATCGATCCTGCCGCTTATTGTGCCAACACATGAGAGTACCGGCACCCCATGTGGGAAAACCGTTCCCTAGCTGGGCAATCAACTGGTAATAACTGACGAGCATAGAAGCCAGGCTTAAATGCTCGGTATCACTGTTGGACAACTCCTCGAGATTGAGCCCATGTCTCCGCTTAGAGAGGAGGGCATAAAACAGAAATATGTCTGCGGCAAACCTTTGGTCGAGCCTGAGGAGGTCAAGAAACGCTCAACGAGAATGTATGAATTGCATGTTTGGTACATGAAAATTACCAAGAGTTCCAATCGAGATTCCCTGATGGTGAAAGTCAAGGAGGAGCACTACTTCCATGGGCTAGCTGTCTCCGTTGAGTATTCAGAACTATTTCAGTTATTCAATCAAGATGCACTCGACAAATCTATCGTCAGTTGCTATTGTCTGCAAGTGATTTCTTTCTGTAATTTAAGTCTCAAGCTAGCTGTAGTGCTCATTGATCGATCTTTACATGTAATTATCCTCACTATATTCTTTTATGTAGTATTATGTAGGATGAAGATATATGAAATGAAAAAAGCTGGATGCTAGAGCATTGGGTTCATTGATCCAAATTCCATTAATGAAGACACATGGAAATACAAATGGTATAAAGCAGATGTAGAGAAAAACATACTAGAGTTCTTCAAGCGCCTCAATACCAATGAAGATATACTACTTCCTTACAACTTCAAGTGAGTCACACTATCTTGTGCTACAAATTTTGTTTTTGCTTACTAGCTAGCTAGATGTTAATAATTAAGTGCATAGGGTTTAGGATAGTTGATTAGTGTTATGCACATGCCCGCTTAATTAAGACATACAAACGTGTGCGCATGCAGTTACCACTGGATCTTGTTAGTTATTAAAGTTGAAGAAGGAACAGTTGAAGTACTGGAATCACTACTTAAAAATGAAAGTGACTTCACCATCTTGAAGGGGATAGTGGGCAGGTAATTTCAATCATTATTAACAATATTTCGGCCTTTTTAGTTCGTTATTTCCTGATATCAACTATTTAATAATCCATTTATTCATTTTTTTGCCGGCGGGCAGGGCTTGGGCAAAGTTCATCAAGGTGACTCCAGGCAAATAGCGAGAAAAGTTGTTTTGGTTTCGAGCCAAGATAAGTAATTAAGTAGTATTAGCTAGCTACCATCTCTTTAATTCTTATTTCAATACCATCAATTAATTATCATGCTTGCAATTATTATATGATTAAATTCCATTCTCGTAAAGGCCCTGAAGCAGGTGCCGGGGACTGATATGTGTGCATACTACGTTTGCGAGAACATTCGCATGATGGCGTCCGAAAAGAGCAAATCTGATAAACAGCAATGTGTACGTTTGCCAGAACACTATTCACATTTTTACATGATTATCGATATCTAGTCACACAACTAATACATATGCATATTGATCTCCTTAACCGTTCATAGACATGCGGGAGCAACTACTACCAACGAAGTTCATACTAGCAATTCAAGAGGAAATAGCGGGATTTTTGCTCGACTAGGTCATAGTTCCCAAAGGAGAATACCATTACCCGCTACTGCCTCCATGAACCACTCCCCATTGTCATCGTGCTCCGAAGGCACCAAGGCAACATGTAGGATAAATTGTATATATACCTAATTGTATATATATATATAGACACACACACATGTGTATGTGTGAATAATGGTGGTTGTCTGACATATATATTCACACATACACATGTATATGTATATGTATATGTATATGTACATTATTCACACATATACATGTACATTATTCACACATACACATGTATATGTGTGTATATATATATAATCGGTTCTACGAGAAATTTTATTTATATATATGCATAGCGTGTACAATATGTAGTATCGTAAAATACCAGCAAACGAAAAATAATTAAATGGAAAATACAAAATTAAAGGAAAAAAATATCATGAATCCAAAACCCTCCAAACATTTTAGTACTGGTTGGTGTTAACAACCGGTACTAAAGGGCTCCCCGTCCCCGGCACTGGCTCATGCCACGTGGTGGCCCTTTCGGCGGTTCGTGCAGAACCGGTACTAAAGGAGGTCCTTTAGTCCCCACCCTTTAGTGCCGGTTACAGAACCGGCACTAAAGGCCCTTACCAACCGGTGCTATAGCCCGGTTCTACACTAGTGAAAGGAGCAAACCGGACAACATCAAGAAGAGTGTAGACTTTCTTTCTGGCCCGGAACTTGTCCAGAACATCCGACGCATGGAACTTCCGGCCTCCTACATCAAGTCGGCCACCGAGGCATGCCAACTCTCTGTCCAACCTGGACCCTACCTGGAACCTGGCCTGAAACCTCCCCCCCCCCCCGAAACCTTCGGCCTACTAGGACCTTCGGGCCATCGACATCCATACCAGCTGAGCGCGTGCACACTTTTGGCCAAGCCCAATCCCTTCCCGGACCTCGGCCCGGAACTTCCGGCCCTGCTCGGCACTTCCAGCCTGCCTGCATGTGGTGACTTGGGCCGTAGCCCATGTACCCCCTCACCCCTAGACTATATATACTCGTCTTCCACCTCCGTTTTAGGGTTAGCAAAGTGTTGGCTCATTTGATAGAGAGCTTTGCTCCTTGTATCCTCTCCTCTTGCGAGAGAGACTACTCCCATGGATATCAAGACCTCCATGTGAGAAGATCCAACGGGATTCAAGACCGCGAAAGGGAAGATCCACATCCGGATATCAAGATCTCAACTCCATCAAGGATTGGGAAGAACTAGCTACCTATATATCATTCTCGTGTTGGATTTGGATCCGTGTACCTCTCTGTGTTATGTGGATTTAGCACATGTGTGACTACATCTCATTGATTCGAGTGTTTCCTCTCGCCCCCCTCATGTTCTTCACGTTCATCATGGGAATCCACTCCAATCATGAAAGACCGACCGTATAGAGTTCCATCCTACATCATCTTGGAATCATGAGCCACGTCGATCACAATTTTGGGGTCTGCCCACTGTTTTTCTAGCCTCATTTTTCTTTATTTTGACCTAATCCGAAAATCCCCACAAAAATAGCCATGCCAAATTTTTTTTGTGATATGTTGGGTTGACGACTTTTGTTGTTGATTTTGATCCATATATTTCTAGTGTTATGAGTGGATCTAGCTTCCCCACCCTCAAATCCCTCCCAATTACTCTTTTCCTTGTCTAATTTTGGGACTTTAATTCAGTTTCTCCGCCCAAATATGCGATCTTAAAATTCTCTATTCCCGATTTGCCCGACCATCGGAACTTCCGGCCATAGCCCGGACCTCCCCCCCAGAAAGTCTGTCCTCCACCCAGAACTTCCGGCCTTGACAAAGACTTTTTCCCTCCATTTGTTTTTTCTATCGAGCTATTTCATCTCAGACCTCGTGCAACAACATCTTCGCCAACGTACTGAAGACCGTGTGCCACACTAATAGCATCGCTACCACCACTTCCGCATTGCCACCTCCTAATACACACCATAGCTTTCCGCAAACCCATCGATTTTGACCGATTGTCTTTGTGAATTTGAGTTGTGGTTTTCTGCTTCCTAGGTTGTTTCAGCTAACTAGGGACGGTACGACATCGACGACACCACCACTCATTTTCACAAGGGCTCGACATCGACCATTCACCATTTTGACACTCCTCGTCGTAAGAAGGACGGCAACCTCTATATCATCTTGGTATTGTGGTATCCTTGCCAATGCAATATTAACTCCAGCCAATTTTGCATTACTTGCCTACCCAGACTAGGCGTTGAGTTACCTCCCACGTCTTGGTATTGTGGTATCCTCGCCGTAAGAACACATGGAAACTTATTTTGAAAATTCTGACAAAGCAGGCAATAACCAGCGTACAGAGCTGCCATCCGCCCCGTCAAGGCCTGCTCGCACCGGCCGGTATTGAGCAGGCACACCATCAGCCGCAAGCCAGCGAGGCTCGCCATGAACATGAACATGTCCACTGAGGTAAGTATTGCACGTAAGCATGGCGTCGAGTGGGCAGAGGAGCAGATGAACACAGGCGCAATGGATATCTTTATCTTTATTTTTATAAAAAAACCGAGTTGATGATGATGATTTGCCGTACATCTTGCAATATAAACCGCTTAATCTGTATCTGACGGATAGCAAGCAAACTATAACAATTTTACAAAAAGATACCCGCACCTTTCTCCACATTTTTAGATAAGGTCTTCCCTTGTTCATCCTTATCTCCCATAACCTCATTGTTACACAATTAAAAAAGACAGCCTCTAAAACAATCTGGCATGATGGCCGTTGCCGGCATCGTCCATCCCCATGCCTCTGCTCAATTCGACCACCAACCACCACCACACCCCACTCTTCCTCACCTTGTCTCTCATCTTCCTCGAGATATCATTAGTTTTTACACATGACATTACTTTCTCATGGATGAATCACAACAGGTGTTTTGTAAAAATATTTATCTTGGTGTTCCGTGCAATGCATGGACATCTTGCTAGTTTTGCATACAAATGAACTTGTATGATGCAAACACTAAATATATAACTAATTAAGTCGATTAATTGTCAATTCTTACCACTCTGTCCACAGCAAAATTCCATCCCGCAAAATAAATCCAATGTACTTCAAAGTAAATAACATGAGACAACCTTTTCTTGACAGTAAGAAACAACAAAATTATCGGATCAATCAAACTTATCTTGATCAACAAATTTCACTGAATCCACATGGAAACCTTGGAATTTTCAGAAACAAATCAGTCACATCACTCATCCATCCCTGAAACTCACAGCACATCATTTGGAGAACACGACAGATTTGGTTGGATAATATGGGGATTTGGCCTCACAGATGGGAGCAGCTGTCATGCAATTGGAGTGAAGTACTGCTCAGATATGAGTTACCTCCGTGACATAGATGAACCAGACCTTGAGCAACCACATTGCCCCCTGCCGTGACGACTAGAATTCAGGCTGGATGGAGCGAGCGGGCTTTTTTGGCCCGCTCGTGGCCCGTTCTGGACCGGACCGATCGGTCATGGCTCGTTGATGAAATTGGCCGGTCCGGTTACTAAATCTCAGCCTGAAATTTACTCGGTCCGGTTCGGTCTTTAACCGGTCCGACTGAGCAGACCAAAAATGCAGATCGTTCCTCGACGTCGCAGACGCCGGCGATGCCCTGGTCATGCCCCGCTCCGTCGTTGTTCACGGGAATCAATCGTAATTCAGTAAATTGAAGAGATAAGAGCAAGAGGTAGAAGGCTTAGGTCATGCTCTCAAGTTTGTTTCCTATTATTCAGTCGAACAAAAAAGAGAAAGGACAAGAGAAACGGAATTAGATCCGATAATCACGGCACCATCCCACGACTAACTCCACGCTGCCATTTCCTTTTATTCCACACTATTGTTTCCTTTTATTTAATCGAACAAAAAATAGAAGGAAGCTCTGATGAAGAATCCCACAACAACGCTGGTTGCATGCGGTGATGATCGTGGCTGCCCGACACGCACACAGAAACTCGCGGGCCATTTTCTCTTTCCTTCTTTTCGTCGAGCAGATAACAAAAATAACTATAGAAATGAGGTTTGATCCGTCAATTACGGCGTCATCCCACGACTAACCCCACGTAAAACTTGATCCTCTAATCAAGGGAAGGCCCGTATGCACAAAATCGCTGGCTCATGCACGCGTTAAATTGCTTGCATGTAGCGGAAAACCTGAACAAACGTGCGCATGTAAACAATTGCGCCCCGGCCGGCCGGCGGCACCGCGTCCCTTTGCTGCCATGTGTGAACTGTCGTCGTTCTTGCCTGTGGCTAGGAGCTCGCAGGACTCGTCTTTCGCGCCTGCCGTGGTCACGACTCGCCGCCGCCGGTCCTCTCGGTCCGGTCCGAGCTTTACCTCCACCGGTCCGGTCCAGGAAAAGAGGACTGCGGCAGTGCTCGGGCCGGTCCGCTCCGCCAGCGGCCGGTCCAAATGGCGGCTCGGTCAGGGACCGGACCGACCCGGACCGTGTCCACCCTGAGACTGGATGCCCGACCTCCAACCACTCCCGACGCCCCCACCACGCCAACACCTCCTTCAGCCACTGCACCATGCCCGCTCCTCTCCACATCCATCTCGCACCTCTCCATCGCTGAGGTGGGGGAGATGGGGAGGTAGGCGAAAACTCCCTCCTCCGATGACATGGTGAAGGTTCCAATGGTGAGGGTAACCGGCGGCCTAGGCGGGCGCATCCGCAAAGAAGAGGAGATGGGGATGGGGACGCGATAAGAGCGGGGCACCGAGAGATGAGGTGAGAGTCCGTCTGGTGGCCTTTTATATCCGGAAAGGGCGGTGTAGCGGTGTCACGGGATTGGACTCGAGGCTTCGAGAGACACAAGGAAAATTTCTACGAACTCGCACGACATGACATGAACAACCCAGAAGGCCCACTCAATTGCCAACCGCTTAAGAAAGCACACCTGAAAAACGATATAGGCCCGAGATGGAAAAAGAGATACTTTCTCCGTTTCAAAATAAATGACTCACCTTTGTAATAATTGTAGTACAAAAATAATATAAAATTGGGTCATCTATTTTAAAATAAAGGGAGTATGATCGAAGGTATTACCATGCATCACACGCGTCAAGTTCACACATGCTATTAAAAAAGAGCTACTTATAGACAAGAAAAGATGGATCCAAAACATAAATGTGTGCAAATATGGAACTCCAAACATGCAAAGGTGAACACATGCATGAATGCATGAGCCATGCACCAGCCCATGCATACCAGCCCATAAAACTGCCCATGCAGCTAATATATTTTTCTCACACGAGGTAAAATCAGTTCATGCAGTCAAATCATCTTTTCACATGAGACACATGAGGCAAGATAAGCCAATGCATCTCTAGAAAAACAGACACAGTCGAAGAGAGCGATCATCCACTTCACGAAAGCCACGGTACACACGTATCGCTCAATCGACAGGGGTAATTTTTTTTCATTCGTGCACTAATGAAGATTTTATCAATGTAGTACTTAAAATAAACTTGTATTGATGTAACTCCTTACAACAATCTTTTCATTTTCTTCATATGCGAGAAACATGTCGTTAGTACTTAACGGTATTTTTGTTGTTGTCCTATGATCAACAATTTGATCATTCTAGTAATTTTACTCAGAACTTACTTAGAGTGCTAGACTGTAACGCCCACAATGCGGCTATATCTCCCACGTGTCGAAGAACGACTTAGAGGCATAACCGCATTGTAAGCAATGTCGCAAGTTGGGTAATCTTCACACAACCCATGTAATACACAAGGAAAAGAGGTACATAGTTGGCTTACAATCGCCACGTCACACAATAGCATAAATATTATTACATTCATCCAGATACAATCAAGGTCCGACTACGAAACCAAAAATAAAGACAACCCCAAATGCAACAATGCCCCCAATCGCCCCAATTGGGCTCCACTACTGATCGTCTGGAAAAGAAACGTAGTATCGTCCTGAGTCCTCATCGAACTCCCACTTGAGCTCAGTCGAATCTCCTGAAATGGTATCATCGGTCCTTGCATCTGGTTTTGGAAGTAATCTGTGAGTCATGGGGACTCAGCAAAATCACACCCTCGCGATCAAGACTATTTAATCTTATAGGAATGGTAAAAGGTATGAGGTGGAGCTGCAGCAAGCACTAGCATATATGGTGGCTAACATACACAAATGAGAGCGAGAAGAGAAGGCAAAGGCACGGTCGAGAATCTATGATCAAGAAGTGATCCTAGAACAACCTACGTTCAAGCATAACCCGAGACCGTGTTCCCTTCCCGGACTCCGCCGAAAAGAGACCATCCCAGCTACACACGCCATTGATACATTTTAATTAAGTTAAGTTTCAGGTTTTCTACAACCGGACATTAACAAATTCCCATCTGCCCATAACCGCGTGCACATCTTTTTTGAAAGATCAAATCCCTGCAGGGGTGTCCCAACTTAGCCTATCACAAGCTCTCACGGTCAACAAAGGATATTCCTTCTCCCAAGACAATCCGATCAGACTCGGAATCCCGGTTACAAGACATCTCGACAATGGTAAAACTAAACCAGCAAAGCCACCCGAATGTGCCGACAAATCCCGATAGGAGTTGCACATATCTCGTTCTCAGGGCACACCGGATTGTCCAAGGTTCCGGTAGGCCAGCCCAGAGTTGCCCCTGGTGGCCACCGGCAGCTAACAGGTTGGACCAACACTCAGAGGAGCACTGGCCCGGGGGTTTAAAATAAAGATGACCCTTGAGTCCACGGAACCCAAGGGAAAAGAGGCTAGGTGGCAAATGGTAAAACCAATGTTGGGCATTGCTGGAGGAATTTTATTCAAGGCGAACTATCAAGGGGTTCCCATTATAACCCAGCCGTGTAAGGAACGCAAAATCAAGGAACATAACACCGGTATGACAGAAACTAGGGCGGCAAGAGTGGAACAAAACACCAGGCATAAGTCCGAGCCTTCCACCCTTTAGCAAGTATATAGATGCATTAAAGTAGACAAGATATAATAATGATATCCCAACAATAAACATGTTCCAACAAGGAACAAACTCCAATCTTCACCTGCAACTAACAACGCTATAAGAGGGGCTGAGCAAAGCGGTAACATAGCCAAACAACGGTTTGCTAGGATAAGGTGGGTTAGAGGTTTGACATGGAAATATGGGAGGCATGATAAGCAAGTGTTAGGTATCGTAGCATAGGCATAGCAATAGAGCGTGCATCTAGCAAGCAAAGATAGAAATGATTCGAGGGTATGGTCATCTTGCCTGCAAAGTTCTCCGAGTTGACGTTAGCTTGATCCTCGTAAGCATACTCAACGGGTTCCTCGATCACGTACTCGTCTCCCGGCTCTACCCAAAGCAAGAACACAAGCAAAGGGAGACACAATCAACCACGGTGCAATGCACAAACAACATAATGCAAAACATGGCATGATATGCGGGATATGATTTGCGATGCATATGCATGTTTCGGAAAGGAAAGATTGAAGCTGGCCTCAACTTGGAAAACCAAGAGTGACACTGGAAAGTGGAGTTGATTTCGGTCGAAATCGATATAAATATCACCGGAATAGGATGCACTGTTTGCAAATGACAAGCAAAACAAATATGGCATCGATCTGCGATTAACAGCACGAGGCCATCTAAATGCATCAAGAACAACAAGCTACTGCACTCTAACATAGCAACAAAGCACATGGCAGTGATCCACTCAAGATGCTTGACAAAAGATGAACACTGAGCTACGGCTAATTCACTCAATAGTAGGTTCAAACAAGCATGGCAAAAGTGCAAAAGATAACAGGTTACAGACTTATTGAAAATAACATGACAGGAATTTAACATCAGGAAGCAATGTTTAGAGCAAGATAACAACATGCTACAGCAACATATCATGGCAAAGCAAAGCATGGCATGAAGCTACTCAAAGCATACAACAAAAGTCCCTTACTGACCATAAGCCAAAAGGGATCAGAAAATACAATGGCAACCATATGAACATAGCAACTTTGGTTGACAGATTCAGACTTAGTAGAAAACTGGAACATGGCAAAACAGATTCACGTAGGCATGTTTACGAGCTCGATGCACTCACCACAAAGCATTGCATGACAAACTAAGCATACACCCAGCAAGTAGACATGATATATAAGCGAACCATGGCAATAACAACCTCATAGCATGCATGGATAAACTACAACAACCTCGGAAAAATTGATTAACATGTAAACAATCTGCCAGGAATATTTTATAGCAAAAGTAGAGCTCGATTGAGTCATGCTAGGGCACTCTATAATTGCAAACAAATACATGGATGGATAGAGCATAACATTATCTCAAAATGATCCTTACTGAACATGCTCAAAAGAGGCATGGATCACTCGGTAGCAACAAGAATACGTGGCATAAAAATATTAACAGGACAAAGACTTCGAAGATTTCTAAGTCCCTGAAATCAGCAACATTACGAGAGCTACTTTGCATGCTTGTGCTAGTCACCACAAATATCACAAAAATACATGGCATACACTCCTGTAAAGATGGCATGGCATCTTCAAAACACATGTAGGATGCAAGTTCATAGGAGGCACACATTATACATGGCAAAAATGACAAATGTCCAATTACTGATAAGAATCTGAAACTAACATTACATAGCATTCTTGCAACAGCATTTAGGGCATCAAGATGAACTCAAAAGAACATGGTGCAATGGAATGAAATGAAGTACTCGTCGAGACGAACAATTTGATATGCTACACGCCCAAAATAGAGCCGGGTGCAAAGATATGGCATGATGAAATATGCTAAAAATACTGGGACTTAGGAGGAAAAAGTCAACCCTCGAGATTCAGATCTAGAGTTCGTGCACGCTTCCCAAGGTTCGTCGCCGGAGCACTACAAGAGGTCGCCGGAGAAGAAAAGGACGCGGCCGACGGGCTCGAGGCGGCGCCGACGAGGAGAGGAACCCGGGGCGGCGGACGGGCGGCGGCGGGGGCCGGATCCGGCAGAGGGCGGCAGCCGTTGCCGGTGCCGGCGAGAGGCGTGGCCGGCCGGGCGGCGGGCGGCGAGGTCACCGGCCGGCGCGGGATGAAGGCGGCGGCGGGGACCCGGGCGCCGGCGAGGTCGGGCGACCGTGGGCGGGCGAGCCCGTGTGGCGGCGGCTTCGGGCCCGGAGGGCCCCGCGCGGGCTGAGCGGGCCGGCGGCGGTGGAGGCGCGGGGCAGGTGACGTGGCGGCGCGGGATAGGCTGAGGCGGCGGGACGGACACGTCCGGCCCGGCGATTTTTGTCCGGCGGCGGAGAGGGAGCGGGGCTAGGGTTAGGGATCCGGAAATTTTGGAGGGGGGGGGGCTATATTTATAGGTAGAGGGAGCTAGGTGGCTCCAAATTGGGCACGGTTTGCGGCCACGCGATCGTGATCGAACGACCGTGATGATGGAGGGGTTTAGGTGGGTTTTAGGCCACTTTGGAGAGGTGTTGGGCTGCAACACACACGAGGCCTTTACGGTTCCTCGGTTAACCGTTGGAGTATCAAACGAAGTCCAAATGGCACGAAACTTGACAGGCGGTCTACCGGTAGTAAACCAAGGCCGCTTGGCAAGTCTCGGTCCAATCCGAAAATGTTTAGTACCCGCACACGGAAAGAGGTAAAAGGGGACATCGGAGAACATAGGAGCGCCGGAATGCAAAACGGACAACGGGGAAAATGCTCGTATGCATGAGACGAACATGTATGCAAATGCGATGCACATGATGACATGATATGAATTGCATGACAAGACAAAAGCAACACGAAGACAAAAACCCGACAACGAGGAAACATCATAACTTAGTGCCGGAAATGGCAAGAGTTGGAATACAAATATGGCAAGTTACATACGGGGTGTTACAACACTCCACCACTACGAAAGGATCTCGTCCCGAGATCTAGGACTGGAAAAACTCCGGATATTCGGAACGGAGGTGGTCCGCGCATTCCCAGGTGGCTTCACGGTCGGAATGATGTGACCACTTCACTTTCAGGAATTTGATAGACTTGTTGCGAGTCTTGCGCTCAGTTTCTTCAAGAATAGCAACGGGATGCTCATGATAAGACATGTCTTCTTGGAGATCAATCTCTTCAAAGTTGATGGTGCGGTCAGGAGTCTTGAAACACTTGCGCAACTGAGACACGTGAAACACGTCGTGCACATTTGCAAAGTTAGATGGGAGCTCAAGTTGATAGGCGAGATCGCCTCTTTTGCCAATGATCTTGAAAGGTCCCACGTATCTAGGGGTAAGCTTCCCTTTGATACCAAAGCGATGAGTACCTTTCATTTAAGAGACGTGGAGGTAGACATGGTCTCTGATCTCGAAAGCCAAGTCACGATGTTTGCTATCATAGTAACTCTTCTGGCGCGATTGCGCGGCTTTGAGATTTTCATGAATGACTTTGCACATTTCTTCAGCCTCTGTGATCAAGTCATTGCCAAGAAGTTGGTGTTCACCTGTCTCTGACCAATTAAGAGGACTACGACATTTCCTGCCATAGAGAATCTCGAATGGGGCCTTGCCCGAACTCGCTTGGAAGTTGTTGTTGTAGGAGAACTTGGCATATGGAAGACAATCTTCCCACTTCATACCGAAAGAAATGACACAAGCACTGAGCATATCTTCAAGAATTTGATTTACTCGCTCGACTTGGCCACTAGTTTGAGGATGAAAGGTTGTGCTGAAGCGGATGTTGGTGCCCATGGCCTTCTGAAAAGAATCCCAGAACTTAGAGGTGAAGATGCTACCACGATCTGAAGATATCAATTGCGGAATGCCGTGCAGAGAGACAATCCTGGAGGTATATAGATCTGCCAACTGAGCTGCTGTGATAGATTCTTTGATAGGAAGAAAATGAGCCACTTTAGTGAGCTTGTCGATGACAACAAAGATAGCATCATTGCCACGCTTGGACTTTGGAAATCTAGTCACGAAGTCCATCTCAATATGGTCAAACTTCCATTCTGGAATGGCAAGAGGTTGGAGGAGACCATCTGGTCGTTGGTTTTCTGCTTTCACTCTTCTGCAGACATCACATTCATTCACGAACCGAGCAATCTCGCGCTTCATTCAAGTCCACCAATACGACTTCTTGAGGTCATGGTACATCTTTGTACTTCCAGGGTGAATAGAGAGGAGTGAATTGTGAGCCTCGTTCATAATGACTTTACGAAGGTCACCTTTAGGCATAACAATGCGATCCTCGGAGAATAGAGTATCCTTGTCATCAAGACGATAGCACTTGTACTTGGGTAGACTCTTGGCAATCCCAATCTTCACCTTCTTCACCATAGCATCAAGAAGTTGAGCCTCACGAATCTGATCTTCCAAAGTAGGAGAGACATGGAGGTTGGCAAGGAATCCTTGAGGAACAACTTGGAGATTAAATTTGCGGAAAGCTTCACAAAGCTCTGGTTGGTAGGGCTTGAGAATCAAACTGTTGCAGTAAGCCTTCCTGCTCAATGCGTCAGCAATTACATTGGCCTTGCCTAGAGTATATTCAGTACTCGGATTATACTCTTGAATCATTTCGACCCAACGAGTCTGCCTAAGGTTGAGGTTTGGCTGAGTGAAGATGTAATTGAGACTCTTATGATCAGTGAAGATGTCCACTTTTCTTCCCAACAAAAGATGTCTCCATGTTAAAAGATCATGGACAACTGCTGCCAACTCGAGGTCATGAGTGGGGTAGTTTTTTTCGTTGGGCTTCAACTGGCGAGAGGTATAAGCCACAACTTTCTTCTCTTGCATCAACACTGCACCGAGACCTTGAAGGGAAGCATCACAGAAGACCTCGAACGGTTTGGATTCATCAGGAGGAGTCAGAACTGTAGCAGTGACTAACTTCTCTTTGAGGGTGTTGAAAGCGATGTCACATTTAGGCGACCAGACATACTTCACATGCTTCTGGAGAAGGTTGGAAAGAGGCTTTGCGATCTTAGAGAAATTCTCAACGAACCTTCGACAATAGCTTGCGAGCCCAAGGAAGCTACAGAGTTGCTTCACGTTCTGAGGAGGTTCCCAATTCACAATTGCACACACCTTCTCAGGATTAACAGCTATGCCCTTGGCGGAGATGATATGCCCAAGGTAGAGAACCTCATTGAGCCAAAACTCGCACTTTGAAAACTTCGCATAGAACTGATGTTCTCTGAGTTTATCCAGCACCAATCTCAAATGCTTGGCATGATCCTCCTTGTTCTTGGAAAAGAACAAAATGTCATCGAGGTATACCAAGACGAAGTCATTTGTGTAGGCGTTGAAGATGAAGTTCATCATGCGAGAGAATGTTGGAGGAGCATTGAGAAGGCCGAAAGACATGACAGTGTATTCATATGAACCATAGCTTGTTCTGAATGCTATCTTGGGTATATCTTCTTCATGAATGCGAATCTGATGATAGCCCATACAGAGGTCAAGCTTGGAGAATACTTGAGCACCTTTGAGTTGTTCGAAAAGCTCATTGATGTTGGGAAGTGTGTACTTGTTCTTTATGGTCTTCTTGTTCAATGGACGATAGTCGACACAAAGTCGGTCCATTCCATCCTTCTTCTTGACGAAAAGAACACCACAACCCCATGGAGAAGAACTTGGTTGGATGAGACCCATACGCTCTTGAATATCGAGTTGTTTCTTTAGCTCCTTCAACTCTTCAGGTCCAAGCTTGTAAGGACGTTTGCAAACAGGTTCCGTGCCAGGCTCAAGATCGATGACGAATTCAACTGGCCGGTGCGGAGGCATTCCTGGAAGCTCTTCTGGAAAGACGTCTTGATATTCACAAACGACTGGAATCTGAGAGATGGCATCCAACTCGCCCTTCTCATTGAGAGAAAACAGTCGAATGGTATCATCACGAGCGGCAAAGACGATTACATCCTCAGACGAATGTGTCAATTGAATCTGCCTGGCAGCACAATCAAGTTGAGCCTTGTTCTTAGAAATCCAGTCCATTCCGAGAATAAGATCAATATCCAAGTCACCAAGAACATTAGGAGAAGACAGAAACTTGTAGTCACCCATCGTGATGGTAACATCCGGAACAATGGAGTTAGCATTCATGCGTTTACCCGGAGAGACAACTGCTAACGGTCTAGGAAAAACTTGGAAAGCCAACTCATGCTTAGATGCAAATGGTCTTGAGATGAAACAATGCAATGCACCAGTGTCAAAAAGAACTTTTGCAGGAATATCGTTAACAGGAAGGTTACCCATTATCACATCTGACGAGTCCTCTGCCTTAGCTGCGTTCATCATGTTGACCTTTGCAAACTTGGGATTATGCTTGACCACTGCGGTACTGGCAGATCTCACAGGAGGAGGAGGAAGACTCCTCTGATTGAAGCATTTGTTGGCATAGTGACCATTCTGCTGACACTTGTTGCACGTGACCTCGAGAGCAGACGGTGATACAGAGCACTTGATCTCGGAGCATGAGACGAAGTCTTGTTCTGAAAGCCTGGGTTGGGTGGGTGGGAAGATCCATTGCCACCTTTGCTCTTCTGCTGATAAGGCTGACGGAACGGAGGAGGAGGAGGCAACCAATACTTTTGCTGCTTAGTTACCACTTGAGTTGAGGAAGAAGGAGTTGCATCCCTGACTCGCTTCTTGGAAGCATCGCACTTGAGCTGAGCAGTCTCTTGTTTCAGTGCCATGTTGTAAAACTCATCGTACTTCTTCGGCTCAAAAAGCACGAGAGCTAGATGCAGATCTTCTTTGAGGCCACCTCTGAACTGATAAATCATGCTCTTCTCGTCAGGGACGTCTTGCTTAGCGAAACGAGCGAGCTTCTGGAACATGATGTTATACTGGTAAACAGACAAACTGCCTTGCTTCAGATTGCGGAACTCCTCATGCTTGCTCTCAACAACACTCTGAGGAATGTGGTGAGCTTTGAAGTCTTGACGGAATTCATCCCAGGTAATCACACGACCTCCTCTGGAATCTTTGTATTGCTGATACCACTCTGCAGCTTGGTCGTTGAGTTGGAACGAAGCAAACTTGACAAAGTCCTCACGCCTGACGTTGCTGCACTCGAAATGCTTGTAGATATCCATGAGCCAATCATCAGCGTCTGTTGCCTCGACACAGATAATGAAGGTCTTTCGCTAGTTTGCGAGGAACCGGTTGAGTGTAGCAAACTGATTCTGAAAAGTTACCATGGCCTTGATTCCCTTGGTTGCGCTCTTGCAAGAGTTGCATGAGCATCTATGTGTTGGCATTGGTAGCGGCCATCACAACTTGCCATGCCTCTGGAGGTGGAGGTGGTGGTGGCGGTTCAGGATTCTGACGCGTTGGAGGAGCCATCTTGAAGAGGGTGACATCCGTTAGCATCTTGACAGACATATATTCAAGCTGAATCAAATGGATTGAAATTGCAACATATAATCTTAACATCCGAACAAAATGAACGAATTAATTCCAATTGAAATGGTGACACTTCCATAAATTGAGAAGCCACTTAGATAGAGGTAGAAGAATAAAAGCAACAAGGTACGGACATGAACAAATACTTGGTGAGGATTACCCAATCACAAACCAAATATCCGCAGAAGAAATACTAGAGCTACATGAATTCCCACCTATGAAACTCCCGAAATTTTCCCGGTTATGCAATCAGGTGTTGGGGATACAGGGGAAGCATAATATCTCACCCAAAGCTAGCAAATCCTACATCCAGCTGTATCCATCCTTCAACAAATAACCAAGAAACCTTCGGAAACCGTTTACCTCAACCTTCGAAAAGCATCCGTTATACGAGTTATGGCAATACTCCTGAACTCCCACCCTAGTACTGGGTGGCGTTGAGGTTATCTCACCAACAACTGCATAAAAGAGATTTTCGATGTCGGTGAAACTCAGGTATTCCAGAATTGTAACAATAAATTTGTGACGACAACAGCTCGGAGCTCAACTCCTCGGGACACTGCCACAACCCCTAAATGTCAGGAGGCACCAAGAACAATGTTCTCATCACAAATCCATCGAAACGATTCCAAGATACCCGCGTGATCCTAATTTTTTTAGTGAAATTTAAGAAGAGAAGAGTCAAAAATCTACGTCGGGATGCCTCACCAGAGCGACGAAGGGACTGAGGAGTAAAAAGAATCCTACTCTCTGATATATATATAATCCTAAATGACTCAAAACATTTTTCTAGACTCAACAACGCTAGCGATTCGATCAATCAGGGGGCTCCTAAGTTGGGGAAGGCTCTTATTACCAACTTGTAACGCCCACGATGCGGCTATATCTCCCACGTGTCGAAGCACGACTTAGAGGCATAACCGCATTGTAAGCAATGTCGCAAGTTGGGTAATCTTCACACAACCCATGTAATACACAAGGAAAAGAGGTACATAGTTGGCTTACAATCACCACGTCACACACTAGCATAAATATTATTACATTCATCCAGATACAATCAAGGTCCGACTACGAAACCAAAAATAAAGACAACCCCAAATGCAACAATGCCCCCAATCGCCCGAACTGGGCACCACTACTGATCGTCTGGAAAAGAAACATAGTATCGTCCTGAGTCCTCATCGAACTCCCACTTGAGCTCAGTCGAATCTCCTGAAATGGTATCATCGGTCCTTGCATCTGGTTTTGGAAGTAATATGTGAGTCATGGGGACTCAGCAAAATCACACCCTCGCGATCAAGACTATTTAAGCTTATAGGAATGGTAAAAGGTATGAGGTGGAGCTGCAGCAAGCACTAGCATATATGGTGGCTAACATACACAAATGAGAGCGAGAAGAGAAGGCAAAGGCACGGTCGAGAATCTATGATCAAGAAGTGATCCTAGAACAACCTACGTTCAAGCATAACCCGAGACCGTGTTCCCTTCCAGGACTTCGCCGAAAAGAGACCATCCCGGCTACACACGCTGTTGATACATTTTAATTAAGTTAAGTTTCAGGTTTTCTACAACCGGACATTAACAAATTCCCATCTGCCCATAACCGTGGGCACATCTTTTTCGAAAGATCAAATCCCTGCAGGGGTGTCCCAACTTAGCCTATCACAAGCTCTCACGGTCAACAAAGGATATTCCTTCTCCCAAGACAACCCGATCAGACTCGGAATCCTGGTTACAAGACATCTCAACAATGGTAAAACTAAACCAGCAAAGCCACCCGAATGTGCCGACAAATCCCGATAGGAGTTGCACATATCTCGTTCTCAGGGCACACCGGCTTGTCCAAGGTTCCGGTAGGCCAGCCCAGAGTTGCCCCTGGTGGCCACCGGCAGCTAACAGGTTGGACCAACACTCAGAGGAGCACTGGCTCGGGTGTTTAAAATAAAGATGACCCTTGAGTCCATGGAACCCAAGGAAAAAGAGGCTAGGTGGCGAATGGTAAAACCAATGTTGCGTATTGTTGGAGGAGTTTTATTCAAGGCGAACTGTCAAGGGGTTCCCATTATAACCCACCCGTGTATGGCATGCAAAATCAAGGAACATAACACCGGTATGACGGAAACTAGGGCGGCAAGAGTGGAACAAAACACCAGGCATAAGGCCGAGCCTTCCACCCTTTACCAAGTATATAGATGCATTAAAGTAGACAAGATATAATAATGATATCCCAACAATAAACATGTTCCAACAAGGAACAAACGCCAATCTTCACCTGCAACTAACAACGCTATAAGAGGGGCTGAGCAAAGCGGTAACATAGCCAAACAACGGTTTGCTAGGACAAGGTGGGTTAGAGGTTTGACATGGCAATATGGGAGGCATGAAAAGCAAGTGGTAGGTATCGTAGCATAGGCATAGCAATAGAGCAAGCATCTAGCAAGCAAAGATAGAAATGATTTCGAGGGTATGGTCATCTTGCCTACAAAGTTCTCCGAGTTGACGTTAGCTTGGTCCTCGTAAGCGTACACAACGGGTTCCTCGGTCATGTACTCGTCTCCCGGCTCTACCCAAAGCAAGAACACAAGCAAAGGGAGACAAAATCAACCACGGTGCAATGCACAAGCAACATGATGCAAAACATGGCATGATATGTGGGATATGATTTGTGATGCATATGCATGTTTCAGAAAGGAAATATTGAACCTGGACTCAACTTGGAAAACCAAGAGTGCCACTGGAAAGAGCAGTTGATTTTGGTCGAAATCGATATAAAGATCACCGGAATCGGATGCACGGTTTGCAAATGACAAGCAAAACAAATATGGCATCGATCTGCGATTAACAGCACGAGGCCATCTAAATGCATCAAGAACAACAAGCTACTGCACTCTAACATAGCAACAAAGCACATGGCAGTGATCCACTCAAGATGCTTGACAAAAGATGAACACTGAGCTACGGCTAATTCACTCAATAGAAGGTTCAAACAAGCATGGCAAAAGTGCAAAAGATAATAGGTTACAGACTTAGTGAAAATAACATGACAGGAATTTAACATCAGGAAGCAATGTTTAGAGCAAGATAACAACATGCTACAGCAACATATCATGGCAAAGCAAAGCATGGCATGAAGCTACTCAAAGCATACAACGAAAGTCCCTTACTGACCATAAGGCAAAAGGGATCAGAAAATACAATGGCAACCATGTGAACATAGCAACTTTCGTTAACAGATTCAAACTTAGCAGAAAACTGGAACATGGCAAAACAGATTCACGTAGGCATGTTTACGAGCTTGATGCACTCACCACAAAGCATTGCATGACAAACTAAGCATACACCCAGCAAGTAGACATGATATATAAGTCAACCATGGCAAGAACAACCTCATAGCATGCATGGATAAACTACAACAACCTCGGCAAAATTGATTAACATGTAAACAATCTACCAGGAACATTTTATAGCAAAAGTAGAGCTCGATTGAGTCATGCTAGGTCACTCCATAATTGCAAACAAAGACATGGATGGATAGAGCATAACATTATCTCAAAATTATCCTTACTGAACATGCTCAAAAGAGGCATGGATCACTCGGTAGCAACAAGAATACGTGGCATAAAAATATTAACAGAACAAAGACTTGGAAGATTTCTATGTCCCTGAAATCAGCAACATTACGAGAGCTACTTTGCATGCTTGTGCTAGTAATCACAAATATCACAAAAATACATGGCATACACCCTTGTAAAGATGGCATGGCATACTTCAAAACACATGTAGGGCTCAAGTTCATAGGAGACACACATTAAACATGGCAAAAATGACAAATGTCCAATTACTGATAAGAATCTGAAACTAACATTACATAGCACTCTTGCAACAGCATTTAGGGCATCAAGATGAACTCAAAAGAACATGGTGCAATGGAATGAAATGAAGTACCCGTCGAGGCGAACAATTTGATATGCTACACGCCCAAAACAGAGCCACGGATGCAAAGATATGGCATGATGAAATATGCTAAAAATACTGGGACTTAGGAGAAAAAGTCAACCCTCGAGATTCAGATCTAGGGTTCGCGCACACTTCCCGAGGTTCATCACCGGAGCAGTACACGAGGTCGCCAAAGAAGGAAAGGACGCGGCCGACGGGCTCGGGGCGGCGCCGGTGAGGAGAGGAACCCTGGGCGGCGGACGGGCGCGGGAGGAGGCCGGATCCGGCAGAAGGCGGCGGGCGGCAGCCGTTGCCGGCGCCGGCGAGAGGCGATGCCGACCGGGCGGCGGGCGGCGAGGTTGCCGGCCGGCGCGGGATGAAGGCTGCGGCGGGGACCCGGGTGCCACGAGGTCGGGCGAGCCCGTGCGGCGGCGGCTTCGGGCCCGGAGGGCCCCGCGCGGGCTGAGCGGGCCGGCGGTGGTGGAGACGCGGGGTAGGTGATGTAGCAGCACGGGATTGTCTGAGGCGGCAGGGCGGACACGTCCGGCCCGACGATTTTTGTCCGGTGGCGGAGAGGGAGCGGGGCTAGGGTTAGGGATCCGGAAATTTCGGAGGGGGCCTATATTTATAGGTAGAGGGAGCTAGGGGGCTCCAAATTGAGCACGGTTTGCGGCCACGCGATCATGATCGAACGACCGAGATGATGGAGGGGGTTTAGGTGAGTTTTGGGCCACTTTGGAGAGGTGTTGGGCTGCAACACACACGAGGCCTTTATGGTTCTTCGCTTAACCGTTGGAGTATCAAACGAAGTCCAAATGGCACAAAACTTGACATGCGGTCTACCGGTAGTAAACCAAGGCCGCTTGGCAAGTCTCGGTCCAATCTGAAAACATTTAGTACCCGCACACGAAAATAGGTAAAAGGGGACACCGGAGAACATAGGAGCGCCGGAATGCAAAACGGACAACGGGGAAAATGCTCGGATGCATGAGACGAACATGTATGCAAATGTGATGCACATGATGACATGATATGAAATGCATGAGAAGACAAAAGCAACATGAAGACAAAAACCCGACAACGAGGAAATATCATAACTTAGTGCCGGAAATGGCAAGAGTTGGAATACAAATATGGCAAGTTACATACGGGGTGCTACATAGACATATCTGGTTGTTTACATACGAGAAAATATATTTAACACAAGTGTGATTGAAATCATGTATTTCGCTCATCAGTATTTGCAGAATATCAATTTTTCTTAAAACACCTTCCAGGTGAATTCGACAAGAAACTCTTCTTCCGTTTTTCACACTAAATTGCTATAGTATCTTGTCAACATGTATTTTTACTAAGCCTGATTAGACACTACTATCTCCATATATTATTATGTCTAATACCAAGGCTATATTGCCTAAATGCTTTACTGAAAAACTAGTTTCAATAAAGTCTTAATTCATGTCAAGAAATTAACATAATTTTCAATCAACTGTGTGTCATGCACACATAGTGTTAAGAAATATTATCATGCTCTCACTTACATTCGTGTAAATACAAGTATCGTTGCTTTCCTCGATGAAATCAAATTATTTGACCATTTCATCGGATCAAAGGTCCAACTCCATTATGCTTGCTTCAGAGCATTATAGAATCTCTTGATGTTTGCATACTAACTATCATCCTCTGGATTGACAAAATTACTTTGGACCGTATAACATATACAACCTTGGTTCTATTTCCTTCTCATGGAAATCATTTTGTAATACATCTTTTATATTGAAATATCTAGTAATTGCTAGTTTATCCCGAACTGACTTTAAGTATTGCTATGATGAGACAATCTCGTCATAGTTAACTACTTGATCTTGTCATAAACAACTTTTAGCAAGTCAAGTACTATAAAACAATGTTATGTTTGTCACTTTTATGCCGTCGAGGTAATTTCGCCACCCCTGGTGGGCTTGCCCCTCCCTCATCTGTACAAGGCCTCCTTTTTAGCATAAGAAATTTCAAGTCCCACGGAGCAACCTGACCCACACTTCTTACACAAACCGTGGATTTAAACGGTTGGAGCATTTCTCTCACACAGACGAAAAAGTCACAAAACAATTAATTGAATTAATAAAAAGTGCCAGCATCCATCATTAAGAATATGGATCGTCACTGTGAACCTTCTCTGCCCGAAACAGGTGAAGATTCATAGTTATAGTCCAATTCCTTAACAAGAGTGTAACGAAGATCGAAGCTTACTGCTTCTGAACTATCCGACTATTCAAACCGGTCCTGCCACTCGTCCTTAGGCGAGGTGGGACTAAACTCAGCTAGATGAAAAAAAAATCAAAATTAATAATGCAAGGAAACCACACTTTGCCGAGAGCCAAGTCACGGGATCTCCACAAACAGTGCTGAAAGATCGTGCACGTCGCCTAGAGGGGGGGTGAATATGCATTTTAAAATAATTACGGTTAGGCTTGAACAAATGCAGAATAAACCTAGCGGTTAATTTGCCAAGCACAAAACCTACAACAACTAGGCTCACCTATGTGCACCAACAACTTATGCTAAGCAAGATAAAGAACTATGTGATAGCAAGATATATGACAAGAAACAATATGGCTATCACAAAGTAAAGTGCATAAGTAAAAGGGCTCGGGGTCAGAGATAACCGAGGCACGCAGAGACGACGATGTATCCCGAAGTTCACACCCTTGCGGATGCTAATCTCCGTTTGGAGCGGTGTGGAGGCACAATGCTCCCCAAGAAGCCACTAGGGCTATCATAATCTCCTCACGCCCTCGCACAATGCAAGATGTCATGATTCCACTAAGGGAACCTTGAGGGCGGTCACTGAACCCGTACAAATGGTAACCCTTGGGGGCGTTCATCGAACCCGTACACTTTGGTAACCCTTGGGGGCAGTCACCGAAACCCGTCAAATTGCTCGGGGCGATCTCCACAACCTAATTGGAGACCCCGACGCTTTCCCGGAGCTTTACACCACAATGATTGAGCTTCGAACACCGCCAACCATCTAGGGCGCCCAAGCACCCAAGAGGAACAAGATCAAGGGTACCAAGCACCCAAGAGTAATAAGCTTCTCAACTTGTAACTTCCACGTATCACCGTGGAGAACTCAAACCGATGCACCAAATGCAATGGCAAGGGCACACGGAGTGCCCAAGTCCTTCTCTCCCAAATCCCACCAAAGCAACTAATGCTAGGGAGGAAAGTGAGAGGAAGAACAAGAAGGAGAACACCAAGAACTCCAAGATCTAGATCCAAGGGGTTCCCCTCACACAGAGGAGAAAGTGATTGGTGGAAATGTGGATCTTGATCTCCTCTCTCTTTTCGCTCAAGAACTAGAAAGAATCCATGGAGGGATTGAGAGTTAGCAAGCTCGAAGAAGGTCAACAATGGGGGAAGAACACGAGCTCAAAAGGATCAGGCTCAATGGGGAAGAAGACCCCCTTTTATAGGAGCTCCCGAATCCAACCGTTATGTGCTCAGTGCCGCTCGTGTACTAGGTAGAACACAGAGAGCGGAGCAAAACGGAGGCGAGGCAGAGCCGTATGAGCGGCACTACCCCTGGGGCCAGCGGTACTACCATCGGCAGTGGCGGTACTGCCGCTTGGCCCAGCGGTACTACCATTGGGTGCGAAAATATCTCAGCTGGATGCCATCTCGCAATTGATTGCAGTCAAGGCTGAGTACGGCTGTAGCCAGAAATGCTTCGAAGCATTCCTGGGAGTATGGGCTAACAGCCTCCCTGAGGGTCATGAACTGCCGAAAAGCATGTACGTTTCAAAGAAAATCATGAAGGCACTCTCTATGGATTATGAGAAAATAGATGTTTGCCCGAAGAATTGCCTTTTGATTAGGCACGAGTATGCGGATGACAAGTACTGTAGGAAGTGCGGTTCGTCTCGGTACATTGAGGTGGTCGGTGAGGATGGTGAGAAAAAGCAGCTAACCATCCCCGTTAAGGTTCTCTGGTATCTTGATTTTATAAAAAGATTGCAGCGCCTTTTCATCACGAAGGAGTCTGCCAAAATGATGAAGTGGCACAAGGAAGGTATAAGGTACAATCCAAAAAAAATCATACATCCATCGGGAGGGGAAGCATGGAAGTCATTCGATGAAGAATACCCCGAGGAAGCAGCCGAGGCTGGGAATGTCAGAATAGCCATATCAGGTGATGGGTTGAATCCATATGGTATGTCGTCCAATCCATACAGCTACTGGCCTGTGTTTGTAATTCCGCTCAATCTTCCTCCCTTTGCCCTAATGCAACGGAAGACCATGTTCTTGTCGCTCATCATTCCGGGGCCTGACTACCCGGGGAAGCAATTGGGTGTGTTTATGCAGCCGCTTGTGGATGCTTTGCACCATTCTTGGTACTTTCCGAGGTTGACATACGACCGGGATCTGCAGAGAAATTTCTTGATGAAAGTTTGGTTGCACTATTGCATGCATGACTTTCCCGGCTATGCTCTATTCTGCGGATGGTGTACAAGTGGTAAGATGCCATGCCCAGTGTGCATGCAGGCTCTGCGAATGATTTGGCTGAGTAAGGGTGGCAAGTATGTAGCCTTTGACCTGCATCGACAGTTCCTCCCTCCAGACCATCCAGACAGGGAAGACAAGAAGAACTTCACGGAAGGCCGGGTTGTTCATGAAGTAACTGAGATTCCAACATTTTCGGGGGCAGATGTTCTTGCTCAGCTAAAAGCTCTCAAGCCTAAAGTCAAAGGCAAAGGCAAAGCCAAAGCCAAAGGCTTCGAGGGATATGGTGAGACGCACAACTGGACGCACATTACCCCCTTCTCGCAGCTTCCCTATTTCAAGGACCTCAAACTTCCTTACAATATTGATGTGATGCACACCGAAAAGAATGTGGCAGAGTCCCTTTTCCACACGATCCTCAACATTCCTGATAAGACGAAGGATAACGTAAAAGCTAGAGTCGATCAACAGAGAATTTGTGATAGACCACGCCTGAACATGAAGCCTCCCACAGGTGGTCGAAAAAACTGGTTCAAGCCAGATGCTGACTTTGTCCTTAAACCGCCAGAAAAAAAAGTACTTATCTGGCTGAAACAAATTTTGAAGTTCACCGATGGTTATGCATCGAATATAAGTAAGGGAGTCAATCTTTCAACGGGCAAAGTGACCGGCCTGAAGAGTCATGACTACCATGTATGGATTGAGCGGATAATGCCGGTGATGGTTCGAGGCTATGTCCCCGAGCATGTCTGGCGAGTGCTTGCCGAGCTTAGCCATTTCTTCCGCACGCTCTGTGCTGAAGAAGTAAGTAAAGAGGTGATTGAAAAATTTCATAAGAAGGCACCGGAGTTGATAGTCAAGCTAGAGAAGATCTTTCCGCCAGGCTTCTTTACTCCGATGACACATCTCATTCTGCACCTCGCGAACGAGGTATTGTTGGGGGGCCCTGTGCAAAATCGCTGGCAGTACGGCCCTGAGAGGCAGAACAAGCATCTCCGACGGAAATGTGGAAACAAAGCTAAGATTAAAGCTTCCATAGCTGAGGCAGTTATCCTAGAGGAGGTGTCAGACCTCAGGACATCATACTATCCAGACCACGTTCCCCATCTGCATAACAAGGTGCCTCGATACAATATAGAAGAGCCCAAGTATCAACCCAGGCTCGATCTATTCAACGCGCAAGGTGGGAGGGCTGGGGCCTCAAAATCTTATAGCATGCCACGACAAGAGTGGGAGGACCTCATGTTCTATATCTTGCACAACATCAAGGAAGTTGAGGAAGTGTGGATGAGGTAATACCACTACACCATTCCTTTATGTCTTCCACATCATCATGTTTCATGTTCACTTAGTCCCGGTCTAACACCGCTTATCTTTTTTTAGTGATTTCGTTCAAGAGGAATGGACGGGAGTGAATCCTCCTACTGAGGCGGAGGCACTTACTCTTCTCCGTCATGGAAACCCTGGACATAAAATTTTTGTTGCTTGGTTCATGGAGAAAGTAATTTTCCACACTCCCCTATTAAATACCTACTTCAACATTTATTAGTTAACCGAACTAATGCACGCAACAATTTCCATTATACTTGTAGGGAAAAGATCCGAACATATCTATGGATGATGAATTGAGATGGGTTTCCATGGGTTTTGACCCTGCCGTCGTGACATGTAAAAAGTATGATGTGAATGGGTATTGCTTCCATACAGAGGAGCACCAAAACAGCCGCCCCGATCCCAAAACTATAAATACTGGAGTGTACACCCCCCGTCAAAATTCAGTAGACTACTACGGAAGGGTACAAAATATATACGAGGTTAAATTCCGCCAGGGGCGTGAGACCCTAAGTCTGCCTGTGTTCAAATGCCAATGGTTCGATCCGCAGGAGGGGGTAAAACATACGCCTTCCATTGGTTTGGTCGAAGTTAAACCATCAACCATCTATGCCGGAGCCGATCTCTTCATTGCGGCTACCCAAGCTACACAAGTATATTATCTGCCTTACCCATGCCAGAAAGTGTATCTAAAGGGTTGGGAAGTTGTGTTCAAGGTGTCGCCACATGGTAAGCTACCAGACCCGGATGAAGACGATTACTACAACATTAACCCCATGACATACGAGGGAGTGTTCTATCAAGAGCAACCTGATGATGATGATGATGTGGTTAGAAACGATGACGCTAGACCATTGGGTGATGATGATGAGGACCCAAACGTCGACGATGCATGGAATGATGGTGAGACCATTGTTAATGAAAATGACATACTTATGCTAGAAAAGTTAAACGAAGACGCTGACGACGAGGAAGAGCCTCCACCTCCGTCAGACAACGAAGATGATATGATTGATAGTGATGATGAGACGGACCGAGAAAGAGGTTACAACAGTGATGATTCATATGGGTTCTAGCAGATGTACGTTTCAAGTATTTTTTTCTATAGTTTAGGAATATGCCTTTTTATTAATGTGTTTATTATCATGCCTTTTCCTTCATTTCATTAATTTACTAATTGCATTTTCTCTTTTCAATGCAGGTTCGTGGAACATGGGCAAGGGGAAGGCCGACGGCGTGGGTTTCCTATGCAAGGTCATCGGCCTGCCTAGTCGTAGTGGTCGAGCACGTAATCCTCCCCCTCGGCTACTTGACGATGACTCCTCACAGGGAGGTCGAGGGAGAGGTGCCCCTAGAGGAGGAGGGGGCGGGGGGAGAGCCTCTAGAGGACGAGGTGCTGGGGGGAGAGCCACTACAGGGGGTCGCGGCCAGAAAGAGCGCACCCTCACCGACTTAGGGGTGTTGTCTTCAAGGCCCTCCTCTAGTGAGGTACCCTCTAGGGAGGAGGAGGAGGTGGTGGTGGAGGAGGAGGTGGAGGAGGAGGCAGGCGAGGAGGAGGAGGAGGTTGGGGAGGGGGAGGCAGGCGAGGAGGAGGGTGGTGGCGGGGATGATGGTGGTGACGGGAAGGGGGTTGACAAGAAGGGGTGGCTGCGTGGCAACGCAAAGCTACCAAAGCAGGTTCCTGTTACTGAGGAGCAGAAGTGGCTCATTGAGCCCACGGGAAAAGAGTAAGTGGTTCATTATTTTGCTTGTCACATGCTTATTCCGGTTGTTATTTATTTTGCTTGTCACATGCTAATAGTTCATTCTTTTGCAGCAACTGGATATATTCTAAAGGGGTCCGTATTCCCAACGGCCTCATCACCGTCTTGCTGAAGTTATATTGGCCGGGGTTGTACTGTCCTGATCCAGTTAGGCAGCCGGACCGTCGGGTTTTGGCCACGAGTTGGGACCATTGGGAAGCGGCCCGCCACGCGGACCATGAGACCCATGCCAAGGCCGTGATCACTACTTTCTGGGTGAGTTCTCTTCAGAAGCACAAGTCCATTCTAGTTTCATGAATGATTTAACTCATGGCTTCTTCCATTCTTGTTTCATGCATGATTATAGACATTCTATTGAGTTCTTCTGGAGCACAGGGCTAGAGCGGACCAGATCGTGCTGCGCCAATGCAAGAAGAAGGCCCGCCAGATGCAGTACGAGGTGCGCTATGTGGCCATCTCCACATACTACCACGACTATCTTGGTGTGAAGATGACCAAGGAAGAAGCGCGGAGGATGGCCATTACCTTGGAGAGGCCCGAGTTCTTGGCGGTAAGTATAAAAGATTTTTCATTCTGCTTTCATTATGCTTTCGTTACCTTGTGGTACATTATGCTTTATGCTTTATGCTTCCATAACACCAATTTGGACACACCTACATGCCATTATGCTTTTATTATGTAGGTGTGTCCAAATTGGTGTTATGGAAAAGACGAGTCCTGGGCGGCATTTGTGGATCTTTGGTGTGATGAGGCTGGAGCCTGGGCGGCTATGAGAACCAAAAATAAGGCTAACCAAGGGACTGAGGGAGTACATGCTCAGGGAAACCGAAACCACTATCTCCACAAGGCAGTTAATGTATGACTAACCCCATTAAACATTCTTCTTCTTCTATTTACCATCACTTTCTTATGTATGACTAATCTCTGTTTGGTGGTGCAGGAGGAGAAACTGAAGCGGCCGCTCTCAGACATGCAGGCGTGGGAGATCGCCCATACGCGGAAGGACTCCAAGCCTGGCGAGCCCCAGTACTACGGCAAGAAGACCGCGGGGAGGAAGCAGGCCTACTCCGAAGCGTATCTGAAGTTGCATCCTGACACACCTGACCCCATTGCGGTGCCTCTGGACGACAGGGTGGTGGTGAGCATGGGGCCCAAGGAGCATGGTCGGGAGGCGGTTCTCGATGCTGTGATCACTCCTAGTATCTCCTACACACAGCTTCGTCGGATCGACCCGAGCCTGAGCCAGCGCACGAGCCAGCCAGTGACCAATACACAGTCCCTCTTTCAGGAGCAACAATCTGTAAGTATTTTCCCTCTTATCTTCATTGCTCACTTCATTTTCCGCATTTAGTAGTTTTATGAGTTCCATCATGTCATACTGTAGGCCTACATGGAGTACACACGCCAGGAGACCATGGTGTGGCATCAGAGGCTTTATGAACACCAAGTGCAGAGGGATAGCCAGATGCAGCAGGCTTTTCAGGATATGGCGGCCGGCAGGTGTCCTCAGTTCCCTCCAGCACAATGCCCTCCAGCACAACCAATGCTGATGAGCTTTGAGGAGTTTGTGGCACAGAACGCTGGCCCCTCGCCGGTTAGTTCATCCCCAATCTATTCACCCAAAGCATGTCATGCCTTTCAACACAGTCATATATCCCGTGCATATGTCTTTTCAACATCCAGGGAACATGTGGATCTACCGTTGGCGGTGGTCTTCGCAGCACTCCGAAGACACAGAGCCCGACCACTCCGATCCACGGAGGCGGAGGCGGAGGCGGTCTTGGCGGTAGCGCTGCCGCTAGCAGTGACGACCTGGGCTTTGGCCTTCTTGGCGGTGACGACCTCCGCGGTGCTCGATGATCCTTGTGTGGTGATGATGCTTGAGATGACTTGTGTGTGGTGATGATCATTTAGATGACTTGTGTGCTTCTCTATATGCTTATGTTGGTTGTGATGATGTTCATTTAGAGACTTGTGTGTGATGATGCTTATGCATATATTGTTGTGATGGTGCCGGATGATATCCTGTTGTGTTTTATATGTCTATCTCATCATATATATCTGCTGATATGTGCTGCTATTTGAATTGAATTGATCTGAAAACAAACAGAAAAAAGAAAAAAAAAGCAAAAGCAAACTATGCCGATGGCTAGGCCGTCGGCATAGGGCTAGCGTGAGCTCCCAGTAGCTGACACGTGGGTGCCTATGCCGACGGCCTAGCCGTCGGCTTAGTTTAAAAACTGTGCCGACGGCTAGGCCGTCGGCATAGGCGCCCACGTGTCAGCTACTGGGAGCTCTGTATGAAGGACTATGCCGACGGCCTGGCCGTCGGCTTAGTTTCAAATTATGCCGACGGCCAGGCCGTCAGCATAGCCCTGGTCCTAGAGCAGCGGCTGGTCGCCACGTGGCACACCTATGCCGACGGTCGAGCCGTCGGCATAGTGGTGCCAGTGGCGACCGTTCGTTGGGCAGACTTGACGGCGGCCGCCGTTAGGCGTGACAGTTGCCGACGGCTAGGGCCGTCGGCATAGATGTACGGCCCCCGTCGGCGTATCATATATGCCGACGGCTTTTCTATGCCGACGGCCTCCCTGGCTGTGCCAACGCATATGTTGCCGACGGCCCTATGTCGACGGGGGCCGTCGGCATAGGCCTATCCCGGCGGGACTCAGGGCTATGCCGACGGCCCTGGCCGTCGGCATAGGGGGCGATTCTGGTAGTGAGCACCGGATACTACGACCAACAGCCAAGCGATGTGACCAGCGACAGCTGGAGCTACGACCCAGAACAGCTTCCGCGTTTGTGACCGTGGAGCTACTACGTGTGGTGGGGAGTGCTGGGGGGGGGGGAAGACGAATGTCGGTGTTGTCTCGTGTGGAAAATGTTACAACCTTCTATTAGTTTGGTTGGAACCAGCTTTTTTTGAGACAAGGTTGGAACCAGCTAGGTGGGGGCTGCGACCCGCGCATGACAGAAGCTGCAACCTGAGCGAAAATGCTACAACCAGTGGCCCGAATAGCTTCAAACGACAACATAAATAAAGGGAATTTTTATGATGCATTATAATACACCAGAGCACATGTATTATATGGTCGATCTAATGGATGAGAATAACTGGGCCTTTTTGAGCCCAAGGGTATTTTCGATCTATTTTTTTTTAAATTTAATCGACCCAATTAGGTCCTGGGGTATTCTCGCCCTAAATTTTTTAATTAAATTAATTGCATTAATAAAGCACTTACTTATAGAGGTCCAATCATCGTGCGTACTTTTTTGAATTTCGGTTCGAGCGGTTCGTCCTCTCTCCTCCTCTCAAGCTCTAACCTCGGGCCCCCTCGATCGCCGCCGATCGCCCCCGGTGCCCTCGATCGGCGCCGATCACACTCGCCGTGTCTACCCCTCCTGCTCCTACTCCCCTCACTCCCTCTATCACAAGTCTCCCCAGTTGGGTCGCGCCGCCAGATCTTCCGACGAGCTGCTAATCCACTCCTTCCCCGAGCGGACGCCACCTACCCCGACCCGAGAGGCCACATCATCCTCATCGACGTGCATCAACTTTTTCACACCGGATCATCGCTGTAAGTGCCTAGCCCTCTGGTCACTTGTGCATATAGTACCAATAGGGGTCGGATTTGATTCGGGTTTAGGATATGTCATGTGAGGTTTAGGGTTTATCGTTTCAGAAAGTTGTGACGAGATTTTGATCGGATTTTGTTAGGGTTTAGGATATGTCATGTGAGGTTTAGGGTTTATGTTTTCAGAAAGTTCTGACGAGATTACGATTGAAAGGAAGTGTAAGTCGGATGTAGCTAGGACATATTGAAGGACTTAGTTAGGGTTTTGTGGCATGAGAAAGTTGTCAACAGATTTGGATTCAAAGAAAGTTATTTTGGATTTAGTTAGGAGATACATTTAAATTGAGTTTCGAGATATTTTGGATTTAGTTAGGATATAATTAATTTTGTATGGAGTTTGGACTTATTTTGGATTTAGTTAGGAGATAATTTGGATTTAGTTAGGAGATACTTTTGGATTTAGTTAGGAGATAATTTTGAATGGAGTTTGGAGATAATTGATCTATCAGGGTGGATCTATTAGGGCATTTCATGGACTCGTGGACTTTGGATTTAGTTAGGAGATCATCAGTTACAGCTACTACAATCAATTAAAAATTTCTGGATTTAGTCAGGGCATATTTACTTACAGATTTTGAAGGACTGAGTTAGTGCATAATTTCGGTAACGTATGCTATCCATCCGTAACATTGACTATCTGCTTTCGCTGGCAGCATAACGACATGGATGATAAAGGCAATGATGGCAAAAACTTGGGTGATACAGGCACGGATGACAAGGACATGGGTCATAGAGGCAACGAAGGCGAAGGCATGGATGATAAGGATAATGAGGATGCAGGCAAGGATGGCATAGACATGGATGATGTACACATGCAAGGTAAATGAATTTATAATAAAGGCATGGCTGGTTCAGACGTGAATGAGTGTATGGAATACTTAGAGATTGTGAAGAAGACTTTCAGGACTGAGGAAGAAGCCTACATGTTCTACGTAGGCTATGTGAGAAAAAAAGGGTTTGGTGTTAGGAAGGATGATCTGAAGTACAGGGGTCCGGGTCCGAAACAAAATGCATACAGAAGGACATACAAGTGCTGTGAACAAGGATGGCGGGCCCTTAAGCACTTTAACAGAGCTGAGAGGAAAAGAACACCGAGGGGTCTTTATCAGTGTGGGTGTCCCGCTCTTTTTCAGGTTCAGCTACAAGATAGCAGTGGCCTCTGGTTCGTCAAGAATATTGTGGACAAGCATAACCATCTGTTTGTCCCTGCTGACCTGACTCCTACTTATCAGCTCATCGTAGAATGAGTGATGCACAAAAGGCCGATGTCATTGAGTATGCTGTCGGTGGACTTCGAACACATCAGATTATGAATGTAATGGAGAAGAATGCCTGAGGTCCCGACAAGCTTGGATTTATAGATCGATACCTATACAACCATGTTTCAATCCAGAAGAAGCGCAAGATAGAAGGCAATGACGCTAGATATTTGCTCACCTATATGATTGCACAGAAAAAAGCAGACCCGAAATTCTTTTTCAAATACACAAAAGACAGCGAAGGCCATTTGAGGAACATATTCTGGGCTGACTCACAATCCCACATTGACTATGTTGCCTTTGGTGGTGTCGTGGTGTTCGACAGTACATATCGGTCTAACAAGTACAGGCTTCCGTTTGTTCCATTTGTTGGTCTGAACCATCACCACAACACAGTTTTTTTTGGGGTCGGTCTAGTGTCAGACGAGACAGTTGCATCATACGAGTGGCTTCTTCATGTGTTTTTGGAGGCAATGTCCCAGATGGCACCAATTTCAGCAATCACCGATGGGGACGGTGCAATGGTTATAGCAATAGCTACTGTCTGGACCGGAACAGATCATCGTTTGTGCACGTGGCCTATCGAGCAGAATATGGTGATGCACCTCCACAAGAAAAAGCTTGAGGAATTTAGGGAATTCATTTACCGTCGTTGGGATGTTGATGAGTTTGAGAAAAGATGGGAGGCTTATAAGGTTCGGTTCGAAATAAAACCAACATGCAATAGGTTGTCATGGGTTAACAGGATGTACGAGCTGCGACACAAATGGGCTGCTGCGTACACAAAGGGTAGATATTTCCTAGGCATGATGAGTAATCAGAGGAGTGAGTCTCTCAACTCAAGGCTTCATGTGCACCTGAACAGGAAGATGCAGCTTGTTGATTTGTTGCAGCATGTTGAGCACTGTGTATCCATAATGCGTAAGAATGAAGCAGCATTAGACGCAGTAGCGACACATAAGATACCCTTCTCTAAGCTGAATGCACACCCTCTAGAGATTGCTGCCTCTTATATTTATACAACTGCGATGTTTCCATGGGTAAAGCGTCAGATTGTCGAAGGAACAAATTGGCAGGTCACAGACCGGGTAGCGTGTGATGGTTTGGTCGTGTTTGGAGTTTTGCGCAAAGCCCCATATCATAAAGTCCCATATGGCAGGGATGCTAGAGAATTGCAAGGTAAGGAAGGTAAGTATGCTGAGGACTTACATGCAAAAAAATTGGATGCTGAGGATCCCAATGACTTGGAAGGTAAGGATGCTGAGGACTTGCATGCAAAAAACTTGGATGCTGAGGATCCCAATGACTTGGAAGGTAAGCATGTTGAGGACTTGCATGCAAAAAACTTGGATGTTGAGGATCCCAATGAATTGGAAGGCAAGCATGGTGTGGACTTGCATGCCAAAAACATGGATGCTAAGGATCCCAATCACTTGGAAGGTAAGGACAGTGAGGAGTTGGACGCAAAAAAGTTGGATGCACAAGGCGTGGATGCTAAGCCTGTGGATTTTATATATCAGGTGACTTGTCTGTTTACAGGAGCAAGACTGGATGATGTAGCTTGTAAATGTAAAAAGTTGGAAAGTCAGGATTACCCATGCGCACATATATTCTGCGTTCTGGATCATCTTGGTGTACGCACACTTCCAAAAAAAATTGTCAAGAAAAGATGGACAATGCATGCCAAGCCAGCGTTCCCTTCTTCGAGGACTGCGAATACTCATGTATGGTCTGATCACATGAATAAGTATCATCAACTACGCAACGTGGCTAGTGACGCTTTATTCACAGCCGCAGCTAGCGATTCACAATCAGAACAGGTGATGGAGCTCCTCCGAAGTATATTGGTTGATGGAGAAAAAACAGATTTGGATGAAGGCCATAAATCGTTTGTTCCTTTGCCGGCATACTCTTTGCTGCTCGCGAATGCTGCACTGATGATGTGTAAAATCCAATCAAAATAGTTCCAAAAGGGAGACCAACTACCGAAGAATCAAACAAGAGGATTAAATCCAGGCGCGAGTGGATGAGAGGGAAAAAAGAGCAACGAAGTTAGTGCACATGTTTATCTCACTGTTCATTTCCATACATGCTTACAATGTTAATATGTTCTCTCTTTTTCTTTAATTTACTCAGGAACAAATTGGGGAAATCAAAGGTCACAAGGAGGAAGAAGCAAAAAGAGAAAGACTCAGAGACAGAAGAAGACATAGATTCAGATATAGAAGAAGAGGAAGATTCAAAAAAATCAATGAAATTAGTGCACATGTTAATCTCATTGTTCATTTCCATACATGCTTACAGTGTTAATATGTTCTCCCGGAGAGTGTTCACATGTTTTTCTTCAATTTATGCAGGAAAAAATCGGGGAAATCAAATAGCACAAGGAGGAAGAAGCAAAAAGAAGAGACAGAGTCAGATACAGAAGAAGCGACAGAGGTAGATACAGAAGAAGAGACAGAGGCAGATACAGAAGAAGAGACAGAGGGAAATACAGAAGAAGAGGAAGATTCAGGTACAGAAGAAGAGGAAGATTCAGATGAAGAAGAAGAGGGAGATTCAGATGCATAAGAAGAGGGAGATTTAGATGAGGAAGAAGAGGAAGATTCAGATGCAGAGGATGGTGGGCTTAGGAGGGCTAGAGAGAGACCATTGGAGGTTGCAAAAGAGGATTGCGCAAAACCAAACAAGTGGGCATTAGCACAATTGTGCGTACTTAAACATGTTTTCGAATGCTGGCTGCAGATTTATCTATTTCATTTTTTGCAGGAAACACAAGGGCGCTCCAAATGTCAATGATGGGAGGACGAAAAAGAACGATGACAAGGGTGCGCGAGGAAAACCAGTGAAGTTAGTGTCTATACTTACATGTACGCTCTAGAAGTCGGGTATTTGTTAGTATTGTGTTGACGTTTCTTAACTTTTCCAGGAAAGACTCTAGTAAGGGCGGTAAAGAACAGGCCAAAGGGGTGATGAAGACAAAAAGGCCTTCTAGGAATGTACCATAGGTTGAGCGAATAAGAGCTGTCAAGTTAGCTTCTGTAGCTATGAAGAGAAAATCAGTGAAGTTAGTGTTTTTTCTGTTATAGTGTACTATACATGCTTAAATCTTCTTTGCTATCCTATTAACAAATGTTGTTTCATGCAGGAAAGCTAAAATGAAGTCAAGACAGGATGTTTAGATGCACAGGGTCAAGCAGAGAAAACAAAAGGATTTCTGGGGTCGAAAAATTGAGAACAAACTAAAGTAGACAGTTTTCCATGTCGTGATCCACCTTGTTTCTCTTGTATTAGACCTATTTGATGGACTGCCACTATTTTTCTGAATTCCTCGTTTGATTGGTACACCCGCATTTTATTATGGACGGATCGACATGGTAGGCTACTTATGATTTATCAACATCGATGAAACAATGCATTTTTAGTGAAGTTGGTTTTCTGTATTTTTTTCATTTTTTACATAATATATTGCTGAAATTTGTTCAAAGTGTAGTCAAATTTCATACTTTAAATATAAAATAGAAACCAAAAATTTATATATATATATATAAGAAAATAGAACGTTAATAGAAACCTCGTTTTCAAATAACATTGAAAATCGTTTATTTTCAAATAGAAAATAAGCATACTAACATTTTAAAAATAGCATGATCATTTGAAAAAAGCATGTTCAATTGAAAATAAAATAGAATGAATATGCTAATTTTAAAAATAGCATGCTGATTTTAAAAATAGCAAGCTACTTTTAAAATTATAATGCTCTTTTCAATATGCTACTTTTAAAATAACATCCCGTTCTAAAAAATATCATGCTAATTTTAAAAATAGCATGGTACTTTTAAAAATATAATGCTCTTTCAAATATGCTACTTTTAAAATAGCATGTTGTTTTTAAAAATATCATGCTAATTTTAAAAATAGCATGGTTATTTTAAAAATATAATGCTCTTTTCAATATGCTACTTTTAAAATAGCGTGCTGATTTCAAAAATAGCATGCTGATTTAAAAAATCAAGTTCTTTTGAATATGTTGTTTTTAAAAATAGCATGCTGATTTCAAAATAACAGCCTCATTCTAAAAATATAACGCTGTTTTTAAAAATATAACGTTGTTTTTTAACTGATTTCAAAAATTACATGCTTTTTTAAATATACTGTTTTGAAAGCAGCGTGCTGATTTTGAAAACAACATTTTTTTAATTACACTTTTTAAAAGATAGCATGTTTTTTAGTATATACTGTTTTTCAAATTAAAAAAACATCATTTTGAAAATAGCGCCATCTCAAAAGTAACAGAAACATCATTTTTTGCATTGCATTTCGACCCGCAAGTTTTTGTTTTGTATTGCATTTTTTTGTGCGACACACATACAAACCGCATTTTCAAAATAACTCGTACTGGCCAACACAAAAAACCTCGTTCAAAAATGAAAGTAGTGTCTAATCCATTTGAAACCCGGTTAGATTTGATTCTAAAAATACTAGCATCACTGTGGCAAAAAAAGGTAATATAATTGCAGTCCATAAAGGTAATTATATCAAGGAGGGTACCAGGGTGCGTTATATATATAGACTTGCATAGCAAGTACATTACGCCACATAGGGTTCATACTACCACCAAGTTACTGCCAAGTTCCACTTACTGGACGATCTTCATATCCAGTCGGACCCAAAAGTCATACCACCAAAGTACCAGTTACTACCAAGTATCAATTACTACTAAGTTGCACTTACTGGACCCAAAAGCTGATACTACCAACTTGCAGTTACTGGCTAGTACATATAGATTATAAAACTAGCGTCAAACTACTGCCATGGGTCAACATATCCTCATGCCACTAACCATGTTCACCCTAAGCCCACCTCCACTCCTTTCCATGAACCCGAAGATAGCCATTTGATCTTCTTTCATTCTGGCGCCCTCAACGACTTCTCTCCAGTTCTTCGTCATGATCGCACGCCCGTCCTTCTTGCCCATCTTGAACAAGACCTTTTTATTACCTTCAAAATGTTCGTTGGTGACACGCATAACCATGGACTTTCGCAGATAATCTTTGAGGTAGGCCTGACTGTAATCCTTTGATAAGCACTGATTGCACAGGGAAATAAATAATGTTACATAAAAAATGAAGTATGATTTGCACAAAAAAGTAAGTATGATTTGCATAACCACACCCGTCCTCCTCTCTGTCTCTACATGATGGCATTTTCACTAGTGAAGTATGATTTGCAAAAAGAAAAGTCCAAGTGTTTACCATCTTGCTCTTCCCTCTGATGACTGCCGAGCGATTGACGGTGCTGACATAGTACGGTATGGGAGGTTGGCACTGCTTTACTATGGATTTGAGACAGTCCCACCGATCCTCGTTTAGCGATACATGGTTGCCATAGAAGATGCGATCCTCGAAAGTTTCTTTTCTCACAAGGTATCTAGGACCTGTATTTAAAAAAATTAAGATGACAAAGTAGTAAATAATTTCATACATAAGATCTAGAACATCAGCACTGGGTTAATGATCAATGCATACTACAATGATCAAGAAATGAAGGACATAGATAACCCAATCACATCCACCAAGCAATATCTCATAGAAACATGGGCAAATTGAATATTTGATTTATTTAAACTAACAACTAAACACTGCTCTATGTAAGCTCTAGTTCAGTCAATGTTGATTTGGAAGGTCATCTAGAACCCAAACAGAGTAATGTGTGGTAATCTAGTGTCACTCAAACATCAACTTTTGATATTTCACGGTTCATTTAATATCTGACTAGCCAAATAGAACTTTACCCCGTAGTGCCAAGATAGGACCGTGGTCCACATCTTCATCTCCATTAGAACTATCATTAGTGTCATAGTCGCTGAGGTGTCGTCATCATCGCTATAGCCGTCACTCCCACGTGAAGTACCATCTGAAGCATCATCTGAGGTGGTCCGGTGATCACTCTCTTCACTGCTGATGAGGATGGTTTCCCTTGCCATTCAAACCTGTTGCATGCATTGCAATGAACAAATGTTAGTTATTGATATATGAAATCAGTCTTCCATTAGGACTTGTTAGCACCATATAAAATGTGAATAATCTTTTCACATACTTCTTGCTAAGTACGTAGTTCATGTATAAACATCTACACGAAAAAGCTAGTCGACAACTATTCACACGACTAGTCAAGACTAGTGGTTAGACTCATAATCATTGGGCAGGCATAACCAATTAGGATATTTCAAGGTTACAATTTTGTGAGCTAGACAAGAAAACTTGGTAACCAACCAATTAGTAGCCATGTAAAAATGAACCATGATTGACTGCTCTCATCGAGCAATACGTGAAACTATAACTGATCTGCCTTTGATCACTTCAAAATTTCCTGATGGGCTGTTGTGTGGTACCATCAGGTAATAAATATAAAGTCTTTAAATTGTCCCAACAAAACAAATAATGCATTTGCTGCTGTACATAACATTTTTAGAGGTAGATGTGGAGGTTAATTTTCCAATTTCCAGTGAGAATAAGGACATGATAGAATCTCTCAAGCAAGATGACAGCATAGTGAAGGCTATGAGAATGAGCAAGGTATGTTGACCAATAGTCACCCTTTTGTATACTTGCTATTTATTTACTCATTACTACCCATACCAACAAGTAAAATCATGATTATGAAGTATAATGGCAGAAAATCCAACAGTGAGGAATTTGTTGCAATGTGTACTACTAGCTCACAGGAAATTTTTATTGACCCCAACAAGCCCATACCATATCTTGGAGATAGGCTGACATAGTTCAAGTAAGCAGTAACAACAATCAATAAAAATATGCACCAACCAAAAATATTACATGTGTGCACATATCATCAAAAACATGCACCAATCAAGAGCAGTCTATACTTGAAAAATCCTTCAAAATATGCACTAATCATCATACTACCATCGAGTAATACATGAAACTATAACTGATTCTCATTCCATCATTACAAATTTCCTCATGGACTACTTCTATGCTCGCCTTTTTAGTTTTTAATAACTAAGCATCAGCAAATACATATACACAGTCTTCAAACTATCCCAACAAACCAAAACATGTGTATGCTCCTATGAATATACTTTTTCTATATCTAGCAGTGGGGGCCATTTTCCAGGGGGAAAAGTACTTGATAGCATCTGTCAAGCAAGATGATAGCATAGTGAAGGCTATGTCGACGAGCAAGGTATGCTGGCTAACACCCACCTTTTTCTCTTACTTGCACGAAAGTGTTTACCCATTACTACCCATACGAACAAGTAAAACCATGATTACGCAGTACATTGTCAGATTATCTTGCTGTAAAATTACTTGTTGCAATATGACCTACTAGTTGACAGTAAATCTGCGAATACCTGAAACATGCACACAAGCAAGTGTCAGATTTTAACTTGGGCCGTGCTGCTAGATCGCAAAATTAAGGTCAGATCGACATTCGAAGGGCAGGGAAGATCAATCTTACCTGCGAAGTGGTACCAGATGGGGCTAGAGTAGACTTGTTCGAAGCTGGCCCCACCGGAGCTTCAGGCGGCGCGACCAGGATTGGGGAGAAGAGATGCCGTTGTCGGACCTTGATGTCGACGAAGCAGTGGAGAATCGTGGCCGGAGCAGGGGGAGTGGGTGGCCTCGCGGATCCGGCCGATTTGACGACGACGGGGGCAGCCAAGGTGACGGCTTGGCAAACCCTAGCCGTCGCCCTCCGCGTCGGCTCTCTGTCTCTGCAAAGAACGAAGTGTGGTGGGATTGGGAATGGGGGTGGGGGTGGGGTTGGGGCCATCGCTCGCTTTTCTCTCTGCCTCCCACTTGTGGAGCCCCACAAAAGGAACAAAGTGTTGGGCCGGATCAGATGCAGATTTGGCTACTTTACCAATTCTGGCCAAACAGAAAAGATCAGCATGACCACGTGTGTTCTTTTGAAGAAACCCTAAAAATACACTGCTGTTCATATTGCATGTGGATGAGTCTTTCAGTACACCAATTGATCTTGAATAATTTTAAGCACTCCACAGCATATATATATGAAAATAATGGTTAACCAATAAAATGGTAAACTATTAGACGCAAGGTTACAAATATTTGAAAAAAATCAATAATTGAATTGTATGCATTTTTATGATTAAATTTAATAAATGTCACATTTTTGCAAAAACTATTATAATTAAAATATTCATTGGTATTTTCAAAAAAAAACCCGCAAATGACTACTTATGCCTTCCAAAACTTCTTCACGGTTTCGTTTATTCATCTATTCTTTGGCATGCTGGTTCTCATAACGCCTTCTTTGGACCTTCTCTTTGTTCGACAAATTCCTGAGATATTGGGCTAGCGCCTTGTGTTTCGCCCTCACACCATGCTTCATTTGGTATCCTTTGGCAACTCCTTCGGCGTGCTCAAGAATATTAACAAAAGCCGGGTCCAGATATTTGCCACAGAACGGGCAACGATATGCCATATGCTTAAGCACGTTACAGTGTCCATTCTGCAATTCTTCAAGGGTTTTCTGAGTGTGTGCATCCATCTCTCCTTCGGAAATGTCCGCATAATCATGAGAATAAGGCTACAAGTTTAAATTATGTATGATATAAGCCACACCATTGTTTACAGTACCTAATATTCCCTAAGTTTCATACTGTAGTGCCTATAAATTATTTTTAAAGTAAATATTTATTAACTTTGAAAATTTAAGGAGAAAAAAGCAATATCAAATCCATATGAAAGCATAAATCATATGATGTACTTTAAAAAACTTGTCAATAAACATGCACAACCTTTATGATGTCTGACTTTTAGCATAAAACCAAAACGCACTAAATTGTGGAGTGGATGAACCATTAATTTCTCAAAGATTGACTGAATAAATAATGATCATTAAGTACTGATGATCAACATTATATTTAGAGCTAGATTCAATTATGCCAATTCAACAATGTATTGATGGTTTAATGATTAACCTCTAACCTTAAACTTGAAGACAGATCTAGGGTTAAAAAATTAAAATTACCGTAACGGAATTCAAGTCCATGCCGTGCATGTGCTGCAGCTTGTGATCGATGACGGAGTACTGCACCTCGTTGACACGATGCTTCTCTGGGTCGGACACCAAGTAGTCCAAAGCTTTCTCGTGGGGATCCTGATCCATGCGATGGACGACGACGTCGGTGGTTAGCCACGCAAGTCCACGTTCTGTCACGACGGCGTCCATGATAGGCCCCTCACGTCCATGGCCATGATCTGTCATGACGGCCAATCGATCTCCACGAGTGGATTTCATATCCGGCGGCAGGGAGGTGAGCGGCGGCGATGGTTTTAGAGCGTACCCTAGGGGGAGAGATGCAGGGAGTAATTGGTAGTCACCTACTATAGCGGAAATACTTATGAGAAAAATTGATTGGTCAGCATTGGGCACCTTCAATGCAGCGGCGCTTATTTAGGCGCTTAATTAGGATCCTAGAAAAAAAATCACAAGCATAAGCGCTTGGGGCAGGAGCTAGGAACTGGATTTTGTACATCTACGTGATGCAATCCAAAGATCATGTCCCGGGTGGATGAGTTGGGGATTGAAAATTGTGTGCATAAACCCTAATGCTCAAGACTTGTGAAAACATCAGATCAAATTTTCATCAAGTGATCTAATATTACTTGGATCAAGACGTTGTGATCATCATGTGGCCACGTTACAAACACGATGGTTCTAGTATTACTTGGATCAACACCTTAGGCAGCAAACTAGTGCATTTCCTTTTTGAGTCACCATCTTCCTTCTTGAAAACCACATGTACACACTCATCATGTATACCATAACACACCAGAATCTGTTAACGAGTGCTCACAAGCTTAACTAGCTTCAAACGAACCTAGCCAATCAGGGTTTTATGCTACTTAATCTAAATGAGCCGATGATTAATGATCACGAGTTTAACAAGCAGAGATGCCAAACCACACACCAATTAACATAGTTCTACCTTAGTTCAACACTTCCATATATACAAAAGCAAGCACCACTTAGTAGTACTGGTGCACATAGTTCGACCATAAACGTTCACCAACAAAGTATAGCATAGGGTAGTACTTAGCATAGTTAAAACCAAAAGAGCATCAGTTCTAGCTGCGAGAGTGCGCACTTCCCTAAAGCCTCAAAGAAGCCTCATCAAGTACTCGGCATACGCGACGTGCTTCACCCTGAAAGCGTAGCCACTCTTGATGCTGCCTTGGGATGCTCCGACTGCATGGTTGATGGTGCTTCTCAGGTCTCCTTTCATCAGCTTGTTGCAGTAAGGGCATCCATAGCCCCCCTTTCCGATTCTTGGCCTGACACGTTTCTCGAGCACACCACTGTCCAGCTCCCTCACCTTCTGCCTCCTCTAGATCCTCTGGGTTTCTTGGTCGCTGTCGGCGTCGTCACTTAGGACCTACATGTAGTACCAAATGTTGCGTAAGTATATCTAATATGAGAAATCAGCAGGCACGGAGTCTATGAAACATAATGTAATTGATGACAGCATAAAATATCTTCAAATGATGTTGAAAAAATAAATGCATAACTTATTAGTTGCTACATAAGCAACTAAATGGAATAGTACCATATAGTAAAAAAATGAAGGATCAACCATACATGTCGAAGAGAGCACTAGCATTGCCACATTTTGCCACACATTTTCCCCAAGCTTGCCTAAGGTTAGTTCATCAAAATGAGAACCACAAGTTGGCAAACCTAAGGGAACCTTGCCACACTTTTTGTGTGTATGCCATGTGGGACCCAAGTGTGGCTTTCCTAAGGTGTGGCTGGAAACAAACACTCACTTAAGTTGGTCAAACTTGCCTAACCTTAGGTATGGTAATCTTTGGCAAAGTTAGTCACAAACCAAACAGCCCTTTAGTGCAACAAAATTCACTTGTTACGTAAAAATGCATGAACTGATGATGTAACATGGCAGAGCAGCATACAGATGTACTAATGCAAAAAAAGACTTATAACTTACATGCATGACTAGATAAAATAGCTCATGAGCTGTATCTATTTAGGGTTAGAATTTTGTGTGCTTATGATGATGGATATTGAAAGTCCACATGTTATCATCGTGGAAGTTTCCCCTGTTGATCGATACCCCACCCATCAATGTTCCTGAACCATTCAACGTTCTAGGTAAACTAGTTAATTATTATGAATTCTGAAAATAAGTGATCCCAAATGTTGTACTTACAAAAAAGTGTTTTTATCATTTATGCCACCAGTTGTGTCCCACAACTAAGTATCACCACTAGGAATTTCTACTGCTAAAAAAGCCATCGCTTTGTTAAACACATGCTCAAAAATGCCACTGCACATCATTATTGTGATATCAAATCTATCTTGACATGCTATAATGGCATCAATACCTATGGACCAACATGCCAGCTCTCCCTCTATCTCACTACAATAAAGTGTGGGCCCACTTGATCCCAACAGCGTTCTTATTTTCCTGTAAAATTATTCGCTTACTTACTCCTCACAAGTGGGGCCACACTTATCATTGTGAGATAGAGAGAACTGAAATGCGGGCCTGGGCTTTTTTGTCATATTGGATGGTCAACAAGTTTTACATGAAAATAACAATGTCTAATGGCATTATTGAGCAAACATCTAATGGAACAATGGCATTTTTTATACATCTAATGGCATTTTTGAGTAAGCATCTCACGAATCGATGACATTTTTGAGCGGATGTAACTTTTAAGGGAAAAACTGAGTAGTGGGATACAACTGGTGGCATAAATGATAAAAACCCTACAAAAGAACTAATTAAAACAACTCAAGTAAAACATTGATGATATCCAATTTCTTTCTAAAATAGCTATTGCTTAGAGATAATCAATGTTTAAAATCATTGCCACAACCACTTATGGAACATTTAAACCAAAGATCGATCAAGTGCAACCAAACATGTACTCAACATTTTAATACCTTATTTGCCTTGTACTAACCTGAGAAACATGTGTTGAGCCCTGTATAGGCAACAACCAAAGGGGATATATGACTAACCTCTTCTTCATTCTCGTCGGCGATGACCACAGTTGGGGGCAGGGGAGGCAACAACAACGGCTGACGAACACCCGGCTGAGGCTGAGGAGCCACCACTTGCTCCGGCAGAGAAGCCAGAGGAGCTACCTGTTCCGGATTATTAGCAGAATAATTTATATATGTCAAAAACTGACATATACATGCCTCAATAAATGTAATCTAGCTACACAACTGTGGATCCAGGATTTCATACTTGGGTGTTCAAAAATTTATATTGCAAACTAAAACCACAACAATATTTTTCAAATGGAGGGAGTAATATCTAAAATTTTCATGTGAAAAGATTCCTAGTCCATCGTAATGACAGTACTGACATGAATGACAGAAAATGAAGATTATTTACTTCATGACCATACAATATGACATTTTCATAAAAAAGGCATGTTGTTGTTATCCTTAAGTTGCAGAAAATATTTTCACAATCACCTACGTAGTCAATTCAATTCGAAGGTCAAGCTACGTATTTGTATTAGCACAGTCACCAAACCTAGGTGGATTTATTAGCAGAATAATTTATCTAGATCAAAATGTTGCCTATACAGGGCTCAACACATGTAACCTAGCTAGTTACCTAACACATCTACAGAATATTGATATGGAGTTCATCGATCAAAGATAAAAGGAAACCCTGGCCTCCCCAAAAATAGACAAAAGGACTGACCAGAGCACACCTAGGATTTTACAAAAAATTAAAGGAGATAGATGACTAACGTCTTCTTTGTTGACATCGCTGACGACCACAGGCTCGGGCACAGGAGGCGTCACCTGCTCCGTCTGAATAGCCAGAGCAGCTACCTGGTCCAACATAAATAGCAGAATATTTTATATAGATCAAAAAATGTCATATACATGCCTAAACTAATGCAACCTAGCAACACAGCTTCATATCTAGGATTTCAAAGTTGGATGTTCAAAAATTTATATTGCAAACCAAAACCACAACAATATTTTTCAAATGGCCGAGATCAAGTTGGCTTTTGAGTCTAGAAGGCATTCTTCTGCCTCTGCTTCTGTTACTCACGAAATTAAAGAGTTAGGAGTAATATCTAAAATGTTCATGTGAAACTATTATTTTTCCATACTGACAATACAGACTTGAATGACAGAAAATGAAGATTATTTAGTATGACATTTTCGTAAACAAGGCATGGTGTTGTTATCCTTTACTTGCAGAAAATATTATGCTGAAAATAAGCAACCAAATAATATATTTCAAGTAGGGATGATAACAAGTCTAAAATATTACAGCCTATGGTAATTGGACTCCAGGAATCAAGAAATTGGTGTTGAGCAAATTGAACGACAAAAAATGTGTCTGTTGGATTAAGCGTGAGAGGCTAGTTTTATACAAATTGACATGAAGTTTAGTGCGTCAACTACACCACTTTTAGTCCATTTAGCAATAAAAGAACCATATATAAGAAATTTCGGGCAAAATAATTTGGGTGGTTGGTAGATCTATCTTAAAATTTGGCATCAACACATTTTGGATGCACGAGAGCCATGGATCGGAGTGGTTGGTAGATCTTAAAAACAAGATAACCTATACAATGAGGAGCAGACCCCCACACCCATGCACCCATGTGAATCCGCCCTTGAAACCTACCGGACCTAACGAATCTAGGTATGGATTTCATAGATGGAAGAAAAGCAGAAACCCTAGCCATGCCCAAAAATAGATAAGGGACTGAACAATGAAACCTAGGATATTTCCTAAAATAGGACTGACCTCTCCTTCGTCATTGTCGTCGTCGACGTTGACCACGGGCTGCGGTAGAGGAGGCAGATGGCGTGGCAGAGGAGGTAGATGGCGTGGCAGAGGAGTCCCTGCTCCAGAGGAGGAGCCACCTGCACCGGAGCCTGGACGTGGTCGACGACGTCAAGGCCGCCCTGCTACCGGCTGGACCCCTCGCCGGTGGGAAGGGTTTTCTCCATGTGCAGCTTCGCACGACGCTAGGATGCTTCGTGCGCCATGGCGTCGCCCCCGGCGTTGGCCCTCCCTCCCATGGTGCGCTTGGGCATCTCGACGGTGGAGGTGCAGCGGCGGGATGGGCAGGCGAGTGGTGAGGCGTGGGAGGAGAAAACCCTCATATTTGTGGATGGAGAAGAGGATGGGAAGAGGGGGCGACAATGAGATAAATGCTAATGGGGAAGCGGAGCGTGCTATGGGGAAGCGGAGCCGCCAATTTAGTTCTGTGCAGTCAAAAGGAGTTGTTGCCACGTTCACACCTCACCGTGCGTTGTTCACACCACCACGTCTTGCCACGTCAAAACGTAACTTCTCACTTATCACTAAAATGAATAGCTCGATTATGCACAGCCATGATTTAGGAGTAATGCAACTTCCCTTGAAAAAATTATGTAATGCAACTGCTCCCTCATTACACAGAACAAAGTCATACAGTGGGACAACTGAATTTGTAGGCTTGTTTCATCTGCACGTGTCATGTTTTATATTTGTCCTAAAATATGTTGTAAAACTTTACAAACATTGGAATGGCAAATGGATGTGACAAAACTTCGTCAGCAACCGCGCGGATTCGTCTGCCATATATCCGATGTCCGGTACCGAGCACTAGTAGAAAAAGGGCCTATTGTCCCGGTTCGTAAGGGCCTTTTGTCCCGGTTCCTAAACCGGGACTAAAGGGTCGGTACTAATGCCCTGTCCCTTTAGTCCCGGTTCAATCCAGCACCGGGACAGATGGGCCTCCACGTGTCCTGTGCGCGGAGCCCAGGCAGGAGGGCCTTTGGTCCCGGTTGGTGGCACCAACCGGGACCAATAGGCATCCACGCGTTAGCATTTCTGTGGCTGGGGTTTTTGTTTTTTTTGAAGGGGGGGGGTTGGGGTTTTTGGGGGGTTAATTTAGGTGTTTCCTATATTGTTTTAGCTAGCTATAATTAATAGAGAGAAGTGTCCTCTCTTATGTCCGTGCTTGGTCGAAGCTACGTACTATACATACGTAAAGAGAGGACTAGACACGCTAGCTAGCTAGTAAGCAAACGAAGGAAATAGAAGATCGTCATGAACATATATGCATACAGAGAGAAGTGGTATCGACCACCTCTCCTTCTCCGAGAGATTGGTCGAACAACAAGTTCTCGTATATCTATCCGACACTACCGGCTACATATATACAATAATTATCTCTTACAAATATAATCTCCTAACATATGGATGCATGGTCCACATAGTATTCTCCGTCTTCAGCGATCACGTGGTCAAGAAAGAATGCCGCCAATTCCTCTTGAATTGCTCGCGTGAGAGCTGGTGCTAGGAGTTCATCCCGCTTCCGAAACATCTAATTTGAAGAAGGGGGTCAATACATATATATATGAATGAATGAAACTCAACACAAATGATGGTAATAAAATAAAATTGTGAATGTTGTTATTTACGCACTTCATATTGTTCATCAGAGTAGCCCCGCTCACAGGTCGTGTGGCGGATGGAATCGCAAATGTAGTATCCACATAAATCATTCCCTTGTTCCTGCCACAACCACTTTACAAGAAATAGAGGTCAATCAAACTGATAAGCAAGAATGCCAAATGGTATTGATGAAACTAGCGCTTGAATCAATAGGAGATGTGCGGAACATGCTACTATAGTACTTACTTTCGAGTGTCTAAATTGCAGCTTCTTCGGGAGTCCCGGAGCTTTTTTGGTGAATTTTTTCCAAACCCTGCTAGACAAAGAAAACAATTACTTGATATATCAAGAAATGAACAAAGTTGCTGATATGGTGGATAATGATCGATTTAACTTACTTCTCGAGCATTTGAGTCATGTCCGCATAGTCCCGGGGATCTTTTCGTCTTGAGTCTAAGACGGTTACTAGTCCCTGCTCAAGCTTCATCTCTAGGAGAATATATTGGAAACTGCACACGCATGCATAACTCATCAATTACATTAATATAACCTTGACTAATATATAAGGGAAACCGAATATGCACAAGACAGTAACACTCACTTGAAGTTGTAAGGAAAGAGTATTATATCTTTGTTTTCATTTATCAACGATCGTAGCAAGTTGGCCTTGATATCCGTGGCATGAAATTTAACCTGAGTTGCATCTATGAGATTTGTGTTAATGAACCCAATATCACCGATTTGTCTTTTCTTTAATTCGGCGATCTTCAATCTGCATAATATAGTGAGGATAATTACAAATACATGCAATGAAAGAGCTGAGCTATATAGAGAGAGACTTTATGACAGAAGTAATACTACTTACCGACAGTAGCAGGTGACCGTTGCTTTATCGAGGGCCAATTGATTGAAAAACTGAAAGAACTCCTCAAATGGAACAGGCAACAGTTCAATTCCAATGAGGTCATGCTCCTTTTTAACTCTCACATACAAAGTACTCCTCCCCCCAGACTCCCTGCAGATTTTCAAGTACCAATCATGCAATCTTCGCATCATCGTTGATAGAGATCTTTCATCTTTGACGAGAGGCTTCCCATACTCGTATCTTTGTATTTGCACCTCCATGAAATTATAATGTACATCGTCGGGCAGGTAATCTCCAAGATTGCTATAACCGGGCACCATCCTCGGATCATTAGCGTCAATGTCGCTAGGCACCTTGAGCGGGGGGCACGATTGCTTCGCTTGTTCACCGAGCTGGGCAATTTGTTTCCCAGCTCGTCGTTCTTTCAGCCTTTGATCACTGACAGTACTTCCCGACCGCTCCGCTTCAACAAATTCCTTTCCAATAATGCGCTCATAGTTGCCTTTCGGCACAGACTTGGGTGGTTTTGTCAGGGCAGCCAGAGTGCGCTTCGCTTTCACCAGATCTACCTTCTCCTCCGGAGGTGGATGTTTCTTTGCTTTCACCCCTTCAAAGAAGTTCCTCACTTCTTCTCGCGCGATCTCGGTGTTCTCCTCTGGGGTCCTCTCGTATGGTAACTTCTCCAGAGTCTTCAGAGAAGGACCGAATCTGTATGTCCTCCAGCATCTGGCTGTACTGCTAGACACCGGCAGAGCAGACAGAGCGGTTGTCTTCTTTACTTTCTTACGAGGCGGAGTTGAAGGACTACGACGCGCCGGAGCAGCCGAAGCGGCGGCAGGTCTCTTCCGCCCTTGCTGACGAGGCGGAGAAGGAGGAGGCTGGCTGCTCGGGCACGCCGGCGCAGGCGGAGTGCCGCCACGCGCCAGAGAAGGAGCCGGCCGAGTGCCCTGATCGTCACTCACCGGAGGAGGAGGCGGTGGAGGAGGCGGAGTGCCCTGACTCGCCGGAGGAGTAGGAGGATGCGGAGGCGTCCAGTTCGGAAGGTTGATGAGCTCCTTCTGCCATAGGCATGGAGTCTTCAGAGCAGAACCCAGCCGAGTCTCCCCTTCACCGGTAGGGTGGTCAAGCTGGAGGTCCTCAAATCCCTCCGTTATTTCATCCACCATCATCCTAGCATATCCTTCTGGAATCGGACGGTAGTGAAAAGTTGCACCGGGTTCAGTAGGAAAAACAGAGCCAACAGCCGCCTTGACCTTCATATTAATCCATTGCGTCATAAGGTGGCAATTTTGTGACTCCGTGATAGCATCCATGGGATAGCTGGCAGGAGCCGTCAAGACATGCTCCGGCTGAAGCAGCTCGGTGGAAGCCACGCTGCTTCTCCGCTGAGATGGCGGGGTAGCTTCGGGGGAAGCTTCGGCAGTTCGTTTGCTGCGATTTGCTTCTCGTTCCTCTATCACTTGTACCCTAGCGTGCAGTGCCTGCAGTTGGGTCTGCTCCACTTTCTTCCTCCTCTCGTGGCATTTGTAACCGCCTGCATCCGGAAACCCAACCTTCCTCGGAATGGAGCCTGGCGTGCCTCATGTCCGTCCATGGTGCTCAGGATTCCCGAGGGCCATTGTGAGCTCATCGTTCTCTCTGTCTGGAATGAACGTCCCTTGCTGCGCTGCTTTGATATACTGCTGAAGCTTCTTGACTGGTATGTCCATTTGATCGTTCGTCCAAATGCACTTCCTGATACAGGGTCCAAGGTTCCGCCAGCCCCGAAGAACCAAGTCCGGCAATGGTCTGGCCAGTTAATTGTCTCTGGTTCGATCCCTTTATCAACCAGATCATTCTCAGTCTTGGCGCACTTAGGCCGGGCTACGAGGTGGCCACCTGACCCCGTGCGATGGTGATGCTTCTTCTTCGCACTATTTTGCTTGTTTGTCGCCGACATCTTCTTACTCTTTTCCGATGTCTTGTGGGCCACAAATGTGGGCCAGTGATCACTGATCTTCTCATATCTGCCCTTGAATTCTGGTGTCTCTTTATTTTCGACCAACTTATTCAGCTCTTTCTTCCACCTCCTGAATAGTTCTGCCATCCTCTTAAGAGCAAAAGACTTGATTAATTCCTCTTTAACTGGCTTCTTAGGATCATCCTCTGGCGGTAGGGTGAAATTTGACTTCAGCTCAGTCCAAAGATCATTTTTCTGCATATCATTGACATAAGACACCTCAGGGTCTTCTGTAGCCAGCTTTAACCATTGCTGGATGCTGATCGGGATCTTGTCCCTAACCAGAACCTCGGAATGCGCTCTTTGTCCGGAGGGGTTCAATCGGTTAGCCGTCGGGCGCGATTGCTATGATCTCAAACTTTTCATCCGAGCTCAACTTTTTCTTCAGGCCTCGTCTCTTTACCGATGTTGTGCTCAATTCGGAGGCTAGAAAAAAGAACAAAGACTTAATTAATATGTGTACATACCAAAACAATGAATGCATTAATTAGCTAGTCAGCACAAGCTTAACTAATATATATACCTGGCCGGACTCGGTTCGGTCACCGGAGACGTCATCACGGTCTCCTTCTTGCACCGGCATTGGGTCACCGGAGCCGTCCTCACGGTCTCCTTCTTGCACCGGCATTAGGTCACCGGAGCCATCATAATCATAGCCAGCTGCTTCCAGGCCGTCGGTGTCATTGAGAAACAACGAGCAGACGGCATCACATCCTCGTGCGATTATGTCCCCCAACAACTCTTCTTGCACTTCGTCTCGGGCGGTGTCCATAGTTTCTACAAATATTTACAACATGGCAATTATTATTCAAACATGACAGATGGATATATTAGTGGCAAAAGTAGAACTAATATTAATTAGTGTCCTCGACGCTGCTTCTCTAGGGTTTGGGGTGGCCTCGACGCTGCTTCTCTAGGGTTTGGGGTGGCCTCGACAATGCTTCAAGGATAAAAAAAGAAGAGGAAGAAGAAAAAAAGAGGAGAAGAAAGAAAAGAGGAGTAAGAACTCCTCTATTCTTTCTTCTCATCTTTTTCTTCTTCTTCTTCCTCTTTTTTTATCGGGAACGAGGGTCGTCGAGGGTCGCCGAGCGGTAGAGGAAACCCTAAATAGCAAGTATCGTGGGTGTGAGATACATGTGGCCGTCGGTGTCGGACACTACATCCACGTCCCAGAAGTGACGTGGGCGTCGAAGCCCGCGTCACTTTTGGGACGTGGATGTAGTGTCCGACACCGACGGCCACATGTATCTCACACCCACGATACTTGCTATTTAGGGTATATCGACCCCCCCTCATGTTGAAGTTATCGGGAGGTGGTATATATATCGACCCCCCCCTCGTGTTGAAGTTATCGGGAGGGGTATATCGACGACGACAGACCCGATAAAATACAAAATACAAACATATATATGAAAAAAAATCTGAAAAGAAGCAATATACACAATATATATATACTGACATATATACATAATATACACAAAGAAGCAATATACACAATAAGACATAAGAAAACAAAGAAAAATAAAAAGAGGAGAAGAAGAAAGGAATAGCTAGAGGAGAAGATCGAAGAAAAAAGGAAGAAAAAAAGAGGAGAAGAACAAATGAATAGAGGAGAAGAAGAAAAAATAGAATATATTCTATTTTCTCTTCTTCTCCACTATTCCTTTCTTCTTCTCCTCTTCTTTTTCTTCTTTTTTCTTCTTCTTATTTATTTCTCCTCTTCTTCCTCTCCTCTTCTTCTTCTTTCTTTCCTCTTCTTATTTTCTTTCTTTCCTATACTTCTTTCCCTTCCTTCTTAATATCAGTTAGCAAATTTTGCAATGATAGGGAGGGGGTGCTCCCGTGGTCTAAAATCCGTCTATGCACAATAGAAAATTCTGAAAAAATACATCTATGATCCCTCAACATCCCCGCCTCTCTCATGAACAAAAAAATATGTGAATTAAAAAAACATCATGTTCTATGAACAAAAAAACATCATATTTCATCCACATTCGTGCATACATCATATATGTGATCATCTATGAAAAAACATCATATTCTATAAAAACTCATTACATATATATATATAAACAAGCATATATATATATATATAAACAAGCATATATATATATATATAACAAGCATATATATGAAAAAATTGCAAAGGGAGGGCGCCGGCGGCCGGACCAAGCCGAGGAGTGGACCGCGCGCGCGCGGGGTCGGTGCGAGGATGGCGTCGGGGCAGGGGCGCAGGCGACGGCGAGGGCGGGCCGGGGCGGCGCGCGTCAGGGCAGGGGCGCGGGCGACGGCGACGGGGGCGGGCCGGGGCGGCGCGTGTCGGGGCAGGGGCGGGCCGGGGCGGCGCGCGTCGGGGCAAGGGGGCGGGCGATGGCAGGCGACGGCGAGGGCGCGGGCGACGCCGGCAGCGGCGAGGGCGCGGGCGATGACGGGCACGGGCGAGGCGACGGCGACGGCGGGGCAGCCTGGCGGCGTCGGCGTCGGGACGGCAACTGCGAGAGATGAGAGTGAAATTTTCCGAAGTGTGAACTTATATAGCAAACCCTTTAGTCCCGATTCGTGGCACAAACCGGGACTAAAGGTGGGCATTAGTCCCGGTTGGTGGCACCAACCGGGAACAAAGGCCTTTTTCAGCAGCCCAAAGGGCGGGAAGCGGTGGCCTTTGGTCCCGGTTGGTGGCACCAACCGGGACTAAAGGGTGGCAATGGTCACGGTTTGTGCCACGAACCGTGACCAATGCCCCCCTTTAGTCCCGGTTGGTGCCACCAACCGGGACCAATGGCCTGCGCCTGCCAAAGCCGTGATGCGGTGGGATGTTTAGTCCCACATCGCTAGCTGAGGAGCGGCATGACCTGTTTATAAGCCCTGCCCCGCCATCTTCATTGAACTCCTCTGAATTGCAGGCCTCTAGGCCTAATCTCGCACTGCTATGCCTGTGGGCCTTCTGGGCCTTCCGCGGGCCCGAATCCTGGCCCATGGATGGGTTTCTAGTCGTATTCAGGCCGTGGTGGCCCAGTAGGTGGCATTTTTTTGCTATTTATTTTTTCATTTCTACTTAGAACTAATACTTATAGTTTTTTAGTGATTTTTTTCTTTTAGGTCACAAAAATTATAAACTTTTTGTTAGTGCCATTAGTTTTAAAATTTGAATAGTTTAAATTTGAATTTTTTAAAATTTGTGTGAATCACTAGTTTATGAATAACTTTACTATAAAAATTGATTTTTGAGTCATTCTTTTTCCTGCTATTTAATATTATTGTGTTTTATCATTATACTCAATTTGGTAATTTTAGTTAGTCATAAAAAATATTATAGGCATTTTCTTATTTTTTGCTATTTATTTTTCATTTCTACTTAAAACAAAATACTTATAGTTTTTTAGTGATTTCTTTTTTATTTTAGGTCACAAAATTATAAACTTTCTGTTAGTGCCATTAGTTTTCAAATTTGAAAACACTTTTTTAGTTTTTTTTGCTTTTAGTGCCTATTTTTTCTATTTTTTTGTTTTGTTTTCTGCATTATTTATTTTCTTTTGTTTTTTGCTTTATTTTTTAATTCTTTTTGCTTTTAGTTTTAGAAAAATTATAAACTTTCTGTTAGTGCCATTAGTTTTCAAATTTGAAAACACTTTTTTAGTTTTTTTTGTTTTGTTTATTGCTTTATTTATTTTATTTTGTTTCTACTTACAACAAAATACTTATTGTTGCTATTTTTATTTTTTTTCCATTTTTTGTTTTGTTTTCTGTATTATTTATTTTCTTTTGTTTTTTGCCTTATTTTTTAATTCTTTTTGCTTTTAGGTCAGCAAAATTATAAACTTTCTGTTAGTGCCATTAGTTTTAGAAAAAATATAAATTTTCTGTTAGTGCCATTAGTTTTCAAATTTGAATAGTTAAAATTTGAATTCTTTGAAATTTGTGTGAATCACAAGTTTGTGATTAACTTTACTAAAAATTAACATAGATGCACCTATAGAGAAAATTCGACCTAAATTCATAGTTTTCAAATGAACTCTGAAAAAGTTGGCATAGCATGCTCGTGTGTTACAAAGTTGGCATGGTATCATCATAATAGTTGCGGGAGAAAGTCTTCACTTTTTCTTTGCTTGTGTCATTTGCTTATTGCACCGTAACCATGGATAATCTTCATTGTTTATCAGGATGCTTGGGTCAGCCTTGACATTGAAGGGAGGAATTTCATGAAACTTTTCATAATCTTCAGACATGTCTGTCTTGCCCTCCACTCCTAGGATATCCCTTTTTCCTGAAAGAACTATGTGGCGCTTTGGCTCATCGTATGATGTATTCGCTTTCTTATCTTTTCTTTTTCTCGGTTTGGTAGACATGTCCTTCACATAGATAACCTGTGCCACATCATTGGCTAGGACGAATGGTTCGTCAGTGTACCCAAGATTTTTCAGATCCACTGTTGTCATTCCGTACTGTGGGTCTACCTGTACCCCGCCTCCTGACAGATTGACTCATTTGCACTTAAACAAAGGGACCTTAAAATCATGTCCGTAGTCAAGTTCCCATATGTCCACTATGTAACCATAATATGTGTCCTTTCCGCTCTCGGTTGCTGCATCAAAGCGGACACCGCAGCTTTGGTTGGTGCTCTTTTGATCTTGGGCGATCGTGTAAAATGTATTCCCATTTATCTCGTATCCTTTGTAAGTCAATACAGTCAAAGATGGTCCCCTGGACAACAAGTAAAGCTCATCAAAAACAGTGTTGTCACCTCTGAGACGTGTTTCCAACCAACTGCTGAAAGTCCTGATGTGTTCACATGTAATCCAGTCGTCGCACTGCTCCGGGTGTTTGGAGCGCAGACTGTTCTTGTGTTCATCGACATACGGGGTCACCAAGGTAGAGTTATGTAGAACTGTGTAGTGTGCTTGAGACCAAGAATATCCGTCCCTGCATATTATTGAGTCACTTCCAAGAGTGCCTTTTCCAGTCAGTCTCCCCTCATACCGCGATTTAGGGAGACCTATCTTCTTAAGGCCAGGAATGAAGTCAACACAAAACCCGATAACATCCTCTGTTTGATGGCCCATGGAGATGCTTCCTTCTGGCCTAGCGCGGTTATGGACATATTTCTTTAGGACTCCAGTGAACCTCTCAAAGGGGAACATATTGTGTAGAAATACGGGCCCCAGGATGACAATCTCGTCGACTAGATGAACTAGGACGTGCGTCATGATATCGAAGAAGGATGGTGGGAACACCAGCTCCAAACTGACAAGACATTGCGCCACATCACTCCTTAGCCTTGGTACGATTTCTGGATCGATCACCTTCTAAGAGATTGCATTGAGGAATGCACATAGCTTCACAATGGCTAATCGGACGTTTTCCGGTAGAAGCCCCCTCAATGCAACCGGAAGCAGTTGCGTCATAATCACGTGGCAGTCATGAGACTTTAGCTTCTGAAAATTTCTCTCTGGCATATTTATTATTCCCGTTATATTTGACGAGAAGCCAGTCGTGACCTTCATACTGAGCAGGCATTCAAAGAAGATTTCTTTCTCTTCTTTCGTAAGAGCGTAGCTGGCAGGACCTTTATACTGCTTCGGAGGCATGCCTCTTTTTCGTGCAAACGTTGCAGGTCCTCCCATGCCTCAGGTGTATCTTTTGTCTTCCCATACACGCCCAAGAAGCCTAGCAGGTTCACGCAAAGGTTCTTCGTCACGTGCATCACGTCGATTGAAGAGAGGACCTCTAGGTCTTTCCAGTAGGGTAGGTCCCAAAATATAGATTTCTTCTTCCACATGGGTGCGTGTCCCTCAGCGTCATTCGGAACAGCTAGTCCCCCGGGACCATTCCAAAGATTACGTGTAAATCATTGACCATAGCAAGTACGTGATCACCGGTACGCATGGCGGGCTTCTTCCGGTGATCTGCCTCGCCTTTGAAATGCTTGCCTTTCTTTCGACATTGATGGTTGGTCGGAAGAAATCGACGATGGCCCAGGTACACATTCTTCCTGCATTTGTCTAGGTATATAATTTTAGTGTCATCTAAACAGTGCATGCATGTGTGGTATCCTTTGCTTGTCTGTCCTAAAAGGTTACTGAGAGCGAGCCAATCGTTGATGGTCACGAACAGCAACGCCTTTAGGTTAAATTCCTCCTGTCTGTGCTCATCCCACGTACGTACACCATTTCCATTCCACAGCTGTAAAAGTTATTCAACTAATGGCCTTAGGTACACATCAATGTCGTTGCCGGGTTGCTTAGGGCCTTGGATGAGAACTGGCATCATAATGAACTTCCGCTTCATACACATCCAAGGAGAAACGTTATACATACATAGAGTCACGGGCCAGGTGCTGTGATTGCTGCTCTGCTCCCCGAAAGGATTAATGCCATCCGCGCTTAAAGCAAACCATACGTTCCTTGGGTCCTTTGCAAACTCATCCCAGTACTTTCTCTCGATTTTTATCCACTGCGACCCGTCAGCGGGTGCTCTCAACTTCCCTTCTTTCTTCCGGTCCTCATTGTGCCAATCCATCAACTTGGCATGCTCTTCGTTTCTGAACAGACGTTTCAACCGTGGTATTATAGGAGCATACCACATCACCTTCGCAGGAACCCTCTTCCTGGGGGGCTCGCCGTCAACATCACCAGGGTCATCTCTTCTGATCTTATACCACAATGCACCGCATACCGGGTATGCGTTCAGATCCTTGTATGCACCGCGGTAGAGGATGCAGTCATTAGGGCATGCATGTATCTTCTCCACCTCCAATCCTAGAGGGCATACGACCTTCTATGTTGCGTATGTACTGTCGAGCAATTTGTTATCCTTTGGAAGCTTCTTCTTCAATATTTTCAGTAGCTTCTCAAATCCTTTGTCAGCCACAGCATTCTCTGCCTTCAGCTTCAACAATTCCAGTACGGTACCGAGCTTTGTGTTGCCATCTTCGCAATTTGTTATCCTCCTCAATTTTTTTTATTTTTTCCTTCAACAAATTGTTTTCTTCTTCAACTAAATTTAACCTCTCGACAATAGGGTCGGTTGGAATTTCCGATTCACATACATCCTACATAAATAAAATCTATGTCACGTTGGTCGGCATAATTTTCATAAACAATAAATGAACCAATAGTTATAACTATAATATATATACCACATCCGAATCATAGACAGGACGAGGGCCGACGGGGCGGATACCAAAACCATCGCACTATATAAGATGCAATAATAAAAGTAAGAAAATAATACAAGTATCTATGTAAACATACAAGTAAGAATATTTTTTCCTTTCAAAAAGAAGATAAGAACAAGAGGCTCACCACAGTGGTGCCGGCGATGAGCTCGGCGCGGGTGATCGACGACGGTGAAGACGGGGACGGGGCGTGACGGACCGCTAAACCTAGACAAATATTGAGGAAAATGGAGCTTGAAGGTCAAGCTTGGAGAGGAGAAAGCTTAAGTAGTGTGGCTCGGGCATTCCATCGGACACCTTGTGTGCATAGGAGGTGAGCTAGAGCACCACCAAGCCCTCTCCCCCTCTGCCAGAAAAAACAGAGTAGTGAGCTCTGCTCTTACGCGAGGGGGTATATATAGGCACCTCATTGGTCCCGGTTGGTGGCATGAACCGGGACTAAAGGGGAGCCTTTGGTCCCGGTTCAAGCCACCAACCGGGACCAATGGTGGTGGGCCAGGAGCGAGGCCATTGGTCCTGGTTCGTTCCACCAACCGGGACCAAAAGGTCCAGACGAACCGAGACCAATGGCCCACGTGGCCCGGCCGGCCCCCCGGGCTCATGAACCGGGTCCAATGCCCCCATGGGTCCCGGTTCTAGACTGAACCGGGACTAATGGGCTGACCCGGCCTGGACCGTTACCCCCTTTTCTACTAGTGGAGGAGGGGAATGTTGATCCACGCGATGCCATGTGTTTCGTCTGGACCCATATCATGCACCCCGAGCCAACGGGCCAAAACATGCGCCGCTAGCTTTCTCGATCCAAACAACGAGCTAGTGTCCACCATGCGCAGAGATGCTCATGTGGACAGGTTTGCTAGCACTAGTGAATAACGCCGGATCTCGGTGTGTAATACGTGTAGTCGCGTGTCTCTTTGGCGTGCCTGGCATACCGAAGGGACTCGTCGAAGGTCCAATGAACCACGGTGGGGTCAATGCTGGATGTATGGTATGGGTCAACCTGGCTAACGGTGCATGGTTTGAGTTTAGGTAGCTAGGTTTGCATGGCTGGGGGGCTAGATGGCACTTTAAAGGGCAGACAAACTGCCGGCACAGGTTTTCTCCCGGCAGATAGAACTGCCACGAGAACAGCTGCCGGGGTTTAATTCTCCCGGCAGATACACTTCTCCCGGCAGTTTCGTTGCCCTTTCCCATCTATTTGCCGGCAGTCCATTTTCTCCCGGCAGATTGTTCAAGAACATGAAAGTACAATTGCCAGCAGTTCAACTGCCAGCACAAGCAGGTTTACCCGGCAGTTATTATGCCAGCATGTTGATTTCACTAGCAATTTGTTCTGGGCATCCCTATCCATTCATTATGTTCAGGCAATCATGACATATCACACTATTTATACATACACTTCATCAATCAAAGTAACATATAGGCATCATCAAAACCGTAAACTTTATTCGATAAACACAACAATACAAGTAGGCTGTTCCAGAAAAGAAGTACATATAAGCTTCCATATATAAGGAGGTTGTTCCACAAAATGAGAAGTACATATATGTTTCTAGATGTATCACACTACCAAAATGTAGTACCACAAAAGTAGTACATAAATTTCTAAATTTGCCACAACCAAAATGAGCAGAGCAAGTCTCCAGGTCAACAAATAAGGTATATGACATTATCACTCCATCAACTTAATTGTAGGTATTCCAAATCTTCAACATCTTGAAGGTCCTTCCAAACCTCCGTGAACTTGCATACATTTGCAAAACCTGCAACAGAACAGAAATTCAAAATGGAGATTATAGCTATGGCAGCAGGTAAGGAAGCAGTTAAGAAAGCAAGATAAACACAGGAAAAATCTGTGAGCTGCAGACCACATAGAATCTGGGACTAGAAACAAAGACCAGGTGATATTTAAGTGACTAAGGGCCAGTTCTACAACCCTTTGGCTTCCATATAAAATTTTCAAGGCTTGCATATGAATTTTTTTACAAGGCTTCAGCTGCTCACACTGATGGCATGGCATGACTGCTCACACCGAGACATGTATGTGCTTTTTTATTTGCAAACATATGCTAAATGTGAGGCTTTTTTCTCTATGACATATGTACAAAACTTGATGTTCATGATTCTCTATACGTGTCCTCCTACTTTCTAAATTTACGTACATATTTCCTTTTCAGAACTACAAATTTTTTTTGTCAACAAAAGCTCTTTTTATGCTCTCTATACATAGTTAAATGGAAGAACAATTGGGGGGGGGCTACTACTCGTCCCCACAAACCAAGTTGAATTAGCCTAAAAAATTTAACTAAGGATTTGTACAAACAGACAGATAAACAAGCTGATTTATGCACTGGTTTGTGACCATGTGCTAGTATGTTTATTGGTCAAGAGTAAATCGTAGATTTGAAAACAACATTAGAAGAAAACATATACAAACAAATAAGCTCATTGAAGTAAACATCTGGTTATCAGAAGATTCAGAACCAATGTAAGCCATTAGGAATGTAAAACCAAGAAGCACGGTGCAAACTAGGAAGAACAGCATGGACCAAAAAGTGCAAACTAGGAAGCAAATATGACACATCCTTTCACAGTTCCAATTCCAAGAGTTGCAGCCACAATTATTGCATGAAATGTTTTTTTGTAAACTTGAGTACTGTACAGATTTCAGGACATGAAAATTCTTGGAAACATGCAAACAAAAATACGAAAGATGATTATGTCATCTACAACTCTACTTCAAGAACCAGCTGGCATGCAAGAATAAGAAACTATATCAACAACCACAACCGGCGACATTCTTTTCTAATTTATTGTGATGAGAGTGTGAAGCATGATTGCAAATAGTAAAAACCATTATCTCTAGAGAACGTAGAGCAGTCAGTGGCGGAGCTTGAAGGAAATCTCAGGAGGGGCGAAGCTACAAGAGAAAAAAAATTCAAATACATAATGTATACAACCAATTAGATATTTATATCGAGAAACTTGGATAATTTATATTCAACTGAATCACTTCTTTTTCTTTTGCAAAATGCATCAATTGTTTCCCTTAAGCAACACTGCTTCCTTCTTCTGTAAATGAGACTTTCTATTCAGCACAAAATATAATTGACAGAATCAATGACCTAACTAGAATTTTCCCCAACTAAGAAAGAAAACTCAGAATCAAAATGCTCGAAATTTCCACGACTCCCAGAGGGTAGAGAGAGCCAGCAAGGGCATTTTACTCACCATCTCAATGTGGCACTATGCGTGGTGCCAAGACGAGGTCAGGACTGCAGAACTGGAGGGAGCCCCTGACCACCAATCCCTAGCCTAGTCGGCTGCCCGCCAGCAGCCACCCCCATGCCGGCAAGCCACAGCGGCCGCCGTCCAGTCCGCCGGTGCACCACGCCCCCACCCCCACAGTCCCACACTCAGGTGTCGGTGGTCGCCGGTCAAACAACGAAATCTAAGTTTGGTCACTCGCTGCGGAGTCGCTTCGTTCTTCTCCAGGCATGCATCAAGGAGGTGCTTACTGCCTAGTAGATGATTAATGGGTCCGCCGTTGAGAGCAGTAGATGCAAAAATAGACCTTAATCAAGAAAAAGAATGACCCACTTAGACCTCCTCAGCTAATAGCCAAGAGAAACATGAAATTACCTCCTCAGCTAATAGCCAAGAGAAACATGAATATTACATCCTCAGCTTGCTTGTGGTCGTCTTCCTGCTTTTGCCATGGACTTGTCCACTTCCAACTACATACATAGAAGGAAAGTTTTTTAAGCAATCAATGCAATGTTAGTGTCCTTGCCCTGGTTCATCTTTTAAACCATAACAATGAATCAGCATTCCTTGCCATAAGCAATCCATAAACATCAGATGGGAAACTTGACAAGTGAAAATAAAGGATTATAAATAGAGAATTGTGTTTTGCAAAGTTGGTATTATGGTATTATAATAAGCAAAGAAAACGAGCTTGTTACTTAATTATACTTTGACATCTTGTACATGAGCTTTTCACAACAACAAAATAAGACATCTTGTACATGAGCTTTTCACAACAACAAAATAAGACATCTTGTACATGAGCTTGTTCCTTATACTTTCACGTCCAGGTAAGCGAAAACAACAAAACACTTGCACTTATAGTTTTTTAAGTGACATCCAAAGCCATGAAAGTAGGCTGCTAAATTATCACAATATTTGCATAAGATGGAAGCTCATAAAAGAAGCGCTTATAATTAAGTAACAACATGAACCAGAATGAGTAGAGTATCTTACATATGTTTTGGTTAGTACACAGTGAGCCGAATATCCAATCTCCCTTCCATACACAAAACTTCGAGTAGTAGTGAATTCATTTCGTAAAGCTCACTGTGTACATATATGAACAAGATCAAAGACCTACCCATGAAGAATTTTTTACCAAATGAGCATTGCACCCAACTTGTTAGGCATACAAATAAGCCACCAACAGTAAATGCCATCTCATTCAAATACTATGCTTGTTACCCTATGAACCATGAGGGTAGAATACAGAGAAAATAACAAGATAGAGCTCTATTTCTGTTTCCAACAATAAGGCAAGTGCACAACCTACGGTACAGTTCACCTAATGCCACAGTTATTACAATTCAACAGGCACAGCTATATTTAAGTGAACTGTGTCTAATTGTACCAGTGTGTATAGCCAATATGCGTCCATGTAATATTTCTATTTATTTGTTTGGAGAAAATCTTTGTAAAATGTGTAGTCCTACAATCAAGCACTCTGCAATATAGGAAAGTAAAACTCAAACAAGATAGCACTTGTTTGCCCCTGATGCAACAGAAGCCTAAATACAAAAGCTATAGAAGTTAGGTTACCTGGAGCAAAGATTTATTTAGGCTAATAGCCTCTTTGAGGTTCAAAAGGATTAAATCAGAACCCTCACCTACAGACAATACAAATATTACATCAGAGCAACCAACGGAACCACCACTGATTCGACTTGCCTGCTTGTTCTTCTCTCATAAGAAGATAATAAATCCACACACCAACACTATTGCATTCACCAATCCCATTCAAAGAACTCCTGGCTCCATCGGCTGCACGAGGATCATTAAGAAAAGTAATAGCATCAAGAACATCATCTAGGACAAAAGCAGAAAAACGAAAATGAGGGTAACAAGGATTCGTCGCGCACGCCATACAGCGTTACAATCTTTGCGCCCTCTCCGAAATGGTGATATTCTGCTGTGTGGCGACGCACCTTAGGGAGGAGTCCTACTCGAGGGAGGAAGCTCGCGAAATAGGGCGGTGACGAGGGAAGGCGTTCGGCGGAGGAGGGTGGTCACCGGTGGAGTGGCTCGTCGGCAGTGGTTTTCCGTGTCAGTTGGGTGCTCGACGGTGCTACTGTGGGGTGGTTCGGGGCGACGACCGCAGTGGTCGGGTGGAGGGCAGTCATGGGCGGTGGTGTGGTAGGGGCCAACGGCGGGGCTGCATTGGTGGGGGCCGACGACGGCTGCGGCTGGGTTGAGGACGGCCGGCGGCAGTGGGACTGTTGGGGGCGGTGGTGCTTGCTAGCGCTGTTGTGGGGTGGTTGGGGCGACAGCGGCGGTGGTCGGGGTGGTGGCCGACGGCAGGGCTGTGGTGATGGGGCGCGACGGCGGCAATGGTTGGGTGGAGGGCGGCCGGCGGCGGATCAGATCTGGTCGAGGGTAGGAGTTTTTTTCTAGAGGTCGAGGAGTGGGACGTCGATTTGGGGTGGCTGCGGCCTGGGTTGAGGGCCGGCGCGTCTATAGTTCGTTTGGGACTTTCGTACCTCGCGCGCTTTCCCTCACCAGCGCGCGCTCAGGCCCAATATTTGCTCGATCTCCCTCCCAACAGGGTCCCGGCAGTAAATGGGCCAGGTTTGAGTTCTCCCAGCAGATAATGTGCCTTAAAATGTACCGGCAGTGTGTATGCCTTTGTTGCTCAGGTTCTAATGGCAGTTTCTATGCCTTGAGGTACTTGTGCCGACAGTAACAAATGTCCTGGCAGTTCATTTGCCCTTGCTCAGCTACTTCTCCCGGCAGTTAACTGCCCCTAATCAAGTGTTGTGGTGTAGTGTGAGTGCGCATGCGTCATATATATATTGTCAAGGTTGAATGGTGGTTGTCTACGTGGCCATGCGTGCATGCATGATGTGGGTCCAGTTTGCATGCGGCGCACGGGATGTGCCTTGGTGGGCAGGGCCCACAACTTGCGGCACAGAGTTCTGAAGCAGATCAAGGGGCGGGCCCCGGTCTTCGTCCACAAGCAGGACTTGTTCCCTCTCGATGGCTAGCTCCGGGATGCATTTTGGTCTCGTTTACACACAACCTATGTGAAGGCTTATGCGTGCCTCTCTCGATGTTCGACCACACCCACACCGCGAAAGGTCCCAAGAAATTTGGATCCCTCATGAATTTGCATGGATTATAGCGGCGACACACGAGACCCGTCATTTTTTGCCCATAACAATGGCTCTGAGGTGGCCCTGCCCATTGGTCGCACATGGCACATATATGGACCAGAGCTTAGCAAGGAACAGTCACCCCAATCCCTGCTGTGATTTCATGTGGCCGCGGTATAGATCCTGAATTTCCGAGGATACTGCCCTAGAAATGCGGCAAATGTCCCGAATGTGGCAAGCGCGGGCTCCGAGAAAGGCCGGGACCTTGCATGTGCTTTTGGATTGTTCTGCGTTGACCCGAGAGAGAGCATCGACGAAAATGGAGGAACGGACCCGCATTCATTGCGCAAACCGGACACGTTACCTCAAGGTAGCTGGATCCAAACCATGCACCCCCGCCATCTAGACCCACGTGGTGCACCACTTAGACACTAGACCCACATCACTTACGCCGGCCCCCAAGCCAACCATTCCCTGTGTAGACTCATATGCCGCACCCCGCAAAATAGCTTACCACAAGACTTCCACCCCGATTTCCACAACATGCACCACTACACGTAAGTGTCCAAACAATGGACTATCGTGTTATCAACATTTTTTTTACCAAAACAAGTAAGTTGTTTTTAAATTGCCTGAAAATAGCAAGGTTTCTATTAAATTATAATTTCATTAATTACACATTATAACATGCATTTTTTGTCCCTCAAAAAGGGGTGCATTACTTTTTGTAAACCCACAAAATTACTTCCTTTCCCTCGAAAAAACGAATCCTTCTTCACCCTCTCACGATCACGTTCACGGTGGCCTCGCCCTATAATCTAGGAGTGGTCGATCCAATCTCCCCATGGGGGACAACTTCCACGCACTATCTATCTTGGTTGGTTGCAACCATCTTGCCATCATGGTTTTTTATGGGAAAATCACATTCTTTTGTTTTTCCTTCCAAAGATATGTGGCGAAAAAACATGGAACAAAAATTGTAGAAGGCATCATGGGATACGTGCACATGTTGTCTTTTTGTACTACAAGTGCACTTGTTGGCAAGTTGCATGTGCACGTGTCATGTTTCATTTTTTATTGAAAATTATGTTGTACACCTTTACATAGACGCTTGAATTATTGTTTTCGTATGTTAATAATTCCTAAATATTGAAATTCAGCATGCACATAACACATGGCTTCCATGCTTCGTCAGCGACCGCTTGGATTCGTCTGGTATATGCCCGCTGTCTGGTATTGGGTAGGGGAATGTGGATCCATGTGATACCATGCGTTTTATCTGGACCCATGTCATGCACCCCAACCAATCGGGCCGACATCATGTGCCGCTAGGCTTCTCGATCCTAACCATGCGCTAGTGTTCACCATGGGTAGAGATGCTCAGGTGCACAGGTTTGCTGGCACTAGTGAATGACGTCGTATCTCGGTGTGCAATATGTGTAGTCGTGTGTTTCTTTGACATACCTGGCATGCCGAGGGAAGGGACTTGTGTCGGAGGTCCAACGAACCGAGGTGGGGTCAATAATGGATGGATGGTGTGGGTGAACCCGGCAAACGGTGCACGGTTTGAGTGAAGCTGGCTAGATGTGCATGGCTGGGGGCTAGATGGCTAATGAGTGCGCATGCGTCTTGTGTACATTGTCAAGGTTGACCGGTGAGTGTCTACTTGGCCACGCATGCATGTATGGTGTGGGTCCAGTTGGCGTGCGGCGCACGGGACGAGCCTTGGTTGCTAGGGTCCACATCTCGCGGCACGGAGTTCTGAAGCAGATGAAGGGGCAGGCACCACACACTGTCCATAGGCCAGACTCATTTCCTCTCAATGGACAATGGCTCTGAGGCGGCCCTTCTCTTTGGTGGCACATGGCCTATATATATGGACCAAAGAGCTTAGCATGTGATTGTTACCCCATTCCCTGCTATGATTTCATGTGGCCGCGGTATAGATCGTGAATTCCCAATGATACTACCCTAGAAATGCGGCAACTGTCCCGAATATGGCATGCGGGACCCAAGAAAGGCCAGGACCTAGCATGCGCGTTTGGATTGTTCTCCGTTGACCCGAGAGAAAGCACCGATGGAAACGGAGGAACGGGCCCGCACTCAGTGAGCAAACCGGACGAGTTACCTCTAGGTAGCTAGATCCAAACCATGTACCCCCGCCGTCTAGCCTCACGTGGCGCACCACTTACGCAGTAGACCCACACCACTTACACCGGCCCCCAAGCCAAGCATTCCCCCGGGTAGACTCATATGTCCCACACCACAAAATAGAATTAGCACAAGATTTTCACCCCGATTCACCAGGTTACTACCTTGTGCACCCCTAGCCAGCATGATACACTACATGCACCTAGAGCCACCTGGGCCCATAGCATGCACCACTACATGTACGTGTCCACAAAACGAACTAACCCATAATCAACTTTTTTTGCCAAAACAATTTAGTTGTTTTTATAATGGCTTGAAAATAGCAAGGTTTCTGTTAAATAATAATTTCCTTAATTACAATAAGGTCCATTTTGTAACTACGCAAAATTCCTACCTTCCCTCGAAAAAAAGAATTCTTCTCTCACGATGATGATGGCCTCACCCTATAATCTAGGAGTCGATCCAATCTCCCCACGGGGGCCAAGTTGCACGCAATAGATATTTTTGGTTGGTTGCAAATTTCTCTCCAAAACGGTTTATTATGAGAAAATCACCTTATATTTTTTTACTTCCAAAGACATGTGGCGACAAAAGCATGGAACAAAATCGTAGGAGGCACGGTTGGATATGGGCACATGTTGTCTGTTTCTACTACTACTGGACCTGTTTGCAAATTGCATGTGCACGTGTCATGTTTCAATTTATCTTGAAAATTATGTTGTACACATTTACATAGGCGATCGAATTGTTGTTTTCATATGTTAATAATCCCTAAATATTGACCACGTGACACATGTGGTAAGCAATCCAAACAATTCAAAAAAATCCCTAAATATTGAATTTAAGCATGCTCCTAGAAATTATCAGTCATAGAACCAACATCTCTTTCTTAGAGATTAAGGTACTTCCACATTAAATCTAATACAATAGATTCAAAGGATCAACTTAATACATTAATAGCACATAGGGATGTAGCCCAGGAATCCAACGAGTAGAGAGAAAAGGAGGAACACAAGCTGGAAGAAGAAGGATTAGCCAGCAGCGGCGCCATCAGCCTCCTAGCCTCACAACTCCAGGTCTCCAGCCTTGTGAACTCCAGTTTTTTCCTGTGAAACACGAATGGCAAAGTTGCTGTTACAGGTTAGGACTTAGTGAAAATTACAGTTATGCTGAAACAGTTATAATGACAAACAGTGTTGACATGATGGTTACAACAAGCAAACAAAACCAAGCTCACAAGTGCAACTTACTTTTAACATCAAACAATTATATTAACATGGCCACTTTAGAGCAAGATTTTACCATGCAACATAAACTTGTCATAGCAACAAAAGGCATGGCATGAAAGTATTGACAACATAATGCAAATAAATTTTAGGAAGCATGTCCATAGAAGTTATATTTTTAGTGGCAACCTTCAAGCAAAGTTGCATAGTTTTATAACAGAAAGGGTTGCTGTTATTGGTAGAGGCACACTGAGGTTGGCTAGCCATCGAGGATGACCAGTGGGCCAGGGGCCACATGACTGGGAGCATTTGTGTGTGCGTGACTGCCGTGGGACCCGGATGTCAGTGGCTTACTTTGAAAACAAAAGGGGGGCTTATAGTTTAGTGGGAACCATCAATCAAATTCACAAAGTTTTATAGCTGACAGATTTATACTTGCTGAGATGCACAGAATAAAATGATAGCATGTTGGAGGCAATAAATAAATATGCTACATGGCTTGTCATGGCATCTAATTGCACAGAATGCTAGTACAAATCATGGAGAACAAGACATGCAACATGAGCATCTCCATAAGAGCTGGTAGCTCTACCAAAAAGCAATCAATAACTCAAAAAAAGGTTCAAATATAGTATCAAGCACTTAATAATAGAAAGACACATATTAAATTTTTGGAGTAGAAGTGCAGGTGAACATCAAATACTACCACTACAAGAGTACAAATTTAGCCTAGGGTTCATATACATCATAATCCAGCCCCAAAAAGCATGTACTCCATCACTACCACCACAACTATAAGCATGAGCAGTAGGAAGATTAGGAGTGGGGAAGCTTACTCTGAATAACGGTACCGCCGCTGTTCAGACGAGGGGAGCGGCGAGGGAAGCGTGGAGAACGGCGGGGAAGCGATGTGACGACCACTGTCCTCCTTCTCTTGCGCTTCGGAGTCATCTCCGACTCGGTTGGAGGCTCCACAATCTGCAACGGCACCTCGTGCACCGTGGGTTCCTGATCCAGTGGATGCTCTACCCTGGATCTGAACGCACACCACCTCCGCCTGGTCCACGGGCTGGACGAATCGACCTGCTCTATTGCCCAAAGGAGGATCTCGATCTTGTTCTTTGGTTGTGCGGGAGGGGGGAAAAGCTTTGCCTTCTCCATCTTTGACATATCCTTGTAAGTGGCCATTGCCGTCCAGTTCATCTGCCTTATGTTGTGAAACCAAGAACGGATGTCCAATAACCTGGCCATCTTGACCTGGTCTCCACCGGTGATCTCCATGAAGTCGGTGTTCTCGCCACCAGCGATCTACTCCTCCATCGAGGTTCTTGCGTGGATGGAAGAAGGGGTTGGGATGTGGAAGAGGAGACGAGCAAAGTTGCGGCCGCGAGAAGGAGGAGAAGGAGAGGGAGGAGATTTCGCGGTTGTAATGGCGATGGGTGACGGGAAGGACGATGGCGGCGGCGGTTCTGCATTGGATGAGAGGGGCGGCCCGTGATTGTTTTCTTCCTATGACTTTTTTTGAGACAATTTTTTCCTATGACTAAAATTCCAGAGATTAAAACGGTTCCAAAAAAGCCTAACCACTGAAAAACTTTGTATAACAAATATAGATAATTCGGGCCAACCAAAGCCCACAACATGAATTAATAGTACGCTTACAACTTAAATAACACCAAGACAAATATAGATAGATAGATTTTTAGCTAAAAAGGATAGATAGATAGATAGATGGCCGCCGCTTCTCCACCAGGCTCCTCCTTGCTCCTCCTTCGGGCGCCCTTCACTGCTCCTCCGTGGTGTTGTTGATGGGGTACAGTAGAGTGTGCATGCGCTCGCCGGTGGGGAAGACTTTTTCATAGTCCGTGAAGATGTTATGGGTGATGAAAGCTATGAACTCGCAGCCACACCAGAACACGCGGCCTAGGAGGTAGAACGCATCGAAGGGGTTGGTGAAGTGGGCAAGGATAGCAACCACAACCCCGTTGTGGATGACCTCCTCGACTCGGTACATCCTTGGAGATCCCCGAGGGAGGTGCCCGTAGTCGGCCCCAAGGAAGAAGTCGGTGAACCCCCTTGCACCCCTCCACCTTGACATCACCCACACACGAAGGGTGCTCTCAACGTACACCCCGGCGGGGTAGAGCATCTCCGGCACGGTGGGGGGGGAAGCGGTAGGTTGGCCCGGTGTACTGCATGGCTGCAGCGGGCTGGTTCTTGGGGCTGTTTGTGGTGAAGAAGAAGAAGGGCAGGCGCAAAATGCAGGTGGGAGAGTATGGGAGATGGATGAAGGGTGTGAGAGGAAGAAGAACATGATAGGTGGCTTAAATAGCCACCGTGGCAGTAATGGGTTCAAATGTGAACAAATTTTCCACCCACCGCGGCATCAGGAGTGTACACGCGTGGGAAACTGTAGTGTGAATCAAAATGCGAAGTTTAAGTGATGCCCTATGTGCCGTCAGTCGGGTCAACCGGGGACGGCTCTACGGCGCGTGCTAGTTTGGGTATGTCCACGCATGCAACATAGGCTGAAGCGGACGCATGCATGCAACCGCATGCAACGTAGGCTTGCTCGGGCACATGCAATGGCGGCGGACATTGCTCGGTCCAACGGGTGGGCTTCTTTACACACCCCAACGACATGATGCATGGCAGCCCACCCTCGAGCGCAGAATAAAAACAGGCACATAAAAAGTATTATATGATTTATCGACGCGAAAGCCATAGATAATCCTTACAACATCAAAAAGCTACGAAACTTGGCAACGATGCTAGTCATGTTGGTACAAGGTTCTTGGTCCAATTCAAGGATGTCGACAAAAACATGCTTCGAGACGGACCCTTCTCGTCCCGAAAGGCCTTCCATGAAGCACGTGCAGAATGACACCAAATTTTTCCAGGATGTAAGTCCAATGAGATCAACACTTGTTCATGTTGGCTAGTGTGGGACTGACCATCGAAGGAGATAAAGATTGACACTTGTTCATGTGGGCCCATATTTTTTTTACATTTGGTGTCAATAGAACACAAAAAACAAACATGACTATATGCTTTTAGATCTTCACCCTCCCCAATTTGTTGGCCAACTCAGCAGGTTTTGCCTTAAGATGCCACCTCTTTCTGTAAGGTGCAATTGATGTGGTTTTGGAATGCTGGTTCTCTTTCCTGCAGAACCGACATTTATAGACCGTTACGCCAGTACACAATCTTTGCAGCCATGAGCCACTTGAAGATTTTCTTTCTGAAAGCTTCCCTCAGCTGTTGGTAGTTCTCCCATTCTTCCAAATCTGCAATCTGGTATTAGAAGAAAAAAAATCTCATGCCAGCGAATTGTACATTACATCAAAGGCAGGCATAAATGGATTGTTTTTTCTTTGTATTGGTTTCCTAAAACTTTGGTTATATGAAAGACAGGCATAAAGTGGAATACAAATGATCCATTCATCTAAATATGCAAACCCTAGGACTGATAACCGTACGATTAATCAAAAAAAGGCGAACAGTACGATTGTCTATACAAATAGCAAGGAATAACAAGAGAGAAATTCCTTGGGTTAACCTCGAGAAGGCAAATTCTAGGGTTAATATCTGTAGACACTAGCCGATTCGTCGTCGTTGCTGCTGTGTTGGATCAGCTGCGGCGGCGAATCGGCGGCGATGACGTCCTTGTCGACCAGTTCCTTCATGGGGTCCACATCCGCCGCATGGAGCGCACCAGCCACGCACCCTCCCCCGGCAGGTAGGATCATCCTCGCTGGAAAGAATGTGGGCTTTTTGGCGGCAGCAAGTAGTAGGCAGCGACAAAGCCGTGGGTGGATAGGCAGAGGCGATCGAACGCTGGAGGTGGGAGCGAGATTTGGGGAGTGAAAATTCAATTTGTTTGGGAGAGAGAGGTCAAGGCCGCGCACAATTCGTCATTTTTGAAATTTAGGTAGAAACATGCACGTATACGACATCGTGCACACCCAGAGATTTGCCCGAACCAACCAACCAAACAACCAAGTAAAATAAAAAGTGCACAATGTCGGTCCACAAACGTGGCAACATAAACCGAACACAAAAATAGTGTGTTAAAAACAGAAAAATAGGAGGGACATTTTTTTTGTTTTGCGTAGTACTACTAAATACTAGAAGGGAGAACTACTGAAAAAAAAATACTAGAAGGCACAGTTGGCACATTTAATTTCACATGGTATCTACTAGCTTTTTTGTTCATCGCTATCTATGTAGTACCAATTAGGTAAAATGAATGGATAATTATTAAACCCTAGCTATTGTCAAGGTTTATCGGTGTGTGTCTACGTGGCCAAGTGTGCTTGCACGGTGTGGGTCCAGGTGAGTGTGATGCACGGGACGGGCCTTTGTGGTTAGGGCCCACATGAAGCGGCACCAAATTTTGAGGAAAGTGAAGGAACGAGCCCCACAAACCATCCGCATGCCGGACATGTTCCCTCCCATTGGCTAGATCCAACATGCGATATGGACTCGTTTACACTTACCCCGCGTGAGGGTTTATGCATGCCCCTCTCGGTGTTTGACCATACCCTTCATGGGTCATATGATGAGACCACGCCAGGCCCCGTGATGCACCGCCTAGGCACAAACCGGGCGCGTTACCTCTTGGTAGCTAGATCCAAACCATGCACCCCCGCTATTTAGACCCAAGTGGAGTAGCACCTAGACACATGACCCGCGACACTTGTGCCACCCCCTGAACCATGCATCCCCGCCGTGTAGACTCATATGTGGCCATGTGTGCATGCATGTTGTGGTTCCAGCTGTGTGCGATGCACGGGACGGTCCTTGGTTACTACGTCTAACATCACGCGGCAACGAGATTTGAGGCAAATGAAGGAATGGGCCCCGCACTCCCTTCACATGACAGACACATTCCCACTCTGTGGCTTGATCCAGCATGGGATATGGCCCCAGTTGCCCACAGCCTACGTGAGGGCCTACGCATGCCACTCTCGATGTTTTACCACACCCTCTAGGGGTCGTATGATTACACTTGCGCTAGGTCCCATGAATTTTCGGCCCCTCGATAATTTGCATGGATTATAACGGCAGCTAATGAGCATCATAGCCTAGAGAACGGCATCGAGGCCACCCCTCCCTTTGGTAGCATATGGTGCATATATGGACCAAAGAGATTAACATGGGGCTTTCATCCCAATCCTTGCTATGATTTCATGTGGCCACCGTAGATCTTGAACTTTCGATGTTACAACCCTAGAAATGCGGTAAATGACCCGAATATGGGAGGGAGGGGGGCAGAAAGGCCATGCAATAAACGATCCCCATAATTTTATGTTTGTTTTATCTGGCAAGACAAACAAGTTTTTTAAAATAAGGATTTTTAGCATGTTTAAATAAGGATTTTATAATTTCACATTATAAGGTGCTTATTTTTTTCCTAAAACAAATGTGTTGTAAACGCACAAAGCTCCACATTGAGCCTCTCACCATCACGTTCACATTGAACTCACCCTAAATGAGGTAGATCGAATCTCCCCACGGGGGGCAACCTCCACCTAGTAGCTAAATATGGTTAGTTGAGAATTTCTCCCCAAGTCGTTTTTGAGGCAAAATCACATTCTTTTTTTTCCTCCAATATTGTGGCGAAATACATGGAAGAAAAATCATGGGAGGCACGGTGGAACGAGTGCACCTGTTTTCTCCCTCCAAAAGTGCACTAGTTGCCATATTGCATGCGAACGTGTCACCTGTACAAATAATTGAATTGTCGCTTTTATTTTGTTAACAATTCCTAAATATTGAATTTCAGCATGCACCTACCCCGTGTCAGTTAGGTCAAATTTGTTTTATCCAAGCTCCGCCAGCAACCGTGCAGATTCTTGTACCATGCACGTGCTGCTCCGGGCCTCTGGCATCCGCTACCGGACAGGGGAATCTAGATGTGATGCAATACAATTCATGTTGACCCATATCATGCAACCTTAGCCAACCAAGCCGACAACATGCACCGCTAGCCACCTCGATCTAGACCATGCGGTAGTGTCCACGATGGGCAAAGATGCTCAGTTGAACATGTTTGCTGGCACTAGTGCATGATGCCCAATCTCGGTGTGCAAGACGGGTAGCCGTGTGTCGCTTGGACATGCTTGGCTTACGGAGGGAGGGACTGGTTGGAGAACTAACGAACCGAGGTGGGGTCAAGGGTGGATGGATGGTGTGGGTCAACTTGGGTAAAGGGGAACAGTTTGAGGCCATTTGAACAATGTATGCCATGGCTATGGTCATGAGCTACCTCACTTGCATTACCACGAAATTTTTCATCAGGGGATAGTGTAAACCTAAAAAATTTGAGTTTTATTTTTGGATATCCTGTTTGTTACATTTATGGCATCGTGTACAACAAATTTGGGGTTATTTTGGAGATGGTCAAAAAATCACTTCATTACAGACGGATCGTTTGGTCTCACTTAAGCGAGTTTTTCTAACAAGGTGGTTTTTTCGACCACATCCAAATCACCTGAAATTTTGTACACACGATCTTTTCATAAACATAGACAGAATTTGGAAGTCTTCTAATTTTTCTAGAATTTTATATAATTTATAGTGGCTCAGTGAAACTCAGGTACATACCTCTGACTTTACCCTAAGGGGACAGTGTAAACTTCATTATTGCTGAATTTTCTTTGATAATCATGTTTATTACATGGATGTGACTGTGTAAAAAAATTGGATGATTTGGAAAATAAAAAGCCCACACCAACTAACAGGAGATATCAAACCCCACGGCCTGCATACGACTAGAAACCCAACCATATGGGCCAGGATGCAGGCCCGTGGGATGTTGATTTCTCCCGCAAGTAGGCCCCACAGGGCGTACACAGAAGTGGATAGGGAACGTGATGTTTCAGTGAGAGAGGCTCATGCAATTGGTCTCTTAGCCGTGTATATAAGTAGGTGCGCGCGCGTCTCGCTTGGCGAGGTGGGACTAAACTCCCGCCATCCATCAGTTGCGCCCGGTGCGTCTCAGTGTTTGGCCAAATTTTGTTGGGCTGTCCCAGGCGAACCTCACCCGCGTGCTGGACCACGCGTCCCTGTAGATGGTTGGGCTGGCCCATCATGTATGCATATGTTTTTTCTTTTTTCTTTTTCACATATTTTCTTTCATTTATTATTATACAGTTCTAAAACAAAGGTTGTTGTAAACGCACAAAACTCCTTCTTCAGCCTCTCACCATCACGTTCACGTTGAACTCACCCTAAAATCAAGGAGAGGTAGATCGAATCTCCCCACGGGGGACAACCTCCACGGAGTAGCTAAATATGGTTACTTCAGATTTTCTTCCCAAGTCGTTTTTGAGGGGAAAATACAATTTTCTTTTTTCCTCCAATATTTGTGGTGAAATACATGGAACAAAAATCGTGGGAGGCACGAGGGCTACCTGTTTTCCCCTTCAAAGTGCACTTGTTGCAAAAAATGCATGTGAACGTGTCATATTCCACATTTTCCTTAATACATATTGTACACCTGCACAAACAATTGAATTTTCATTTTCATTTTGTTATCAATTCCTAAATCTTGAATTTCAGCATGCACCTATCCCATGGCGTCTCATCCAAGCTCCCACATCAACCACCCAGATTCTTCTACCATGCATGTGTGCTGCTCCAGCATCCGGTACAAGAGAGGGGAATCTTGATCCAATGTGATGCGATTCATGTCTACCCATAGCATGCACCGCTAGGCAACCGGGCCGACAACATGCACCTCTAGCCGCCTCGATCCAGATAATGGGAAACATGCTCAGCTGGACATGTTTGTTCGCACGAGTGCATGATGCGCCAATCTTGGTGTGCAAGACATGTAGCCGTGTGTCGTTTTAACATGCTTGGCATACCGAGGGAAGGGACTCGTCGGACATCCAACGAACCGAGGTGGGGTCAAGGGTGGATAGATGGTGTGGGTCAACTTGGCTAAAGGTTTACGATGGGTGTCTACGTAGCCAAGTGTGCATGCATGGTGTGAATCCTGTTGTGTGTGATGCACTGGACGGACCTTTTTGGATAGGGCCCACATGAAGGGGCAACGAATTTTGAGGAAAATGAAGGAACGTGCCCCGCACTCCGTCTGCATGCCGAACTCGTTCCCTCCATTGGCTAGATCCAGCATGCGATTTGGCATGCTTTCCACATAGCCCGTGTTAGGGCTTATGCGTGCCACTCTCGGTGTTTGACCAGACCCTTCATGGGTCATACAACGAGACCACGCCAGGCCCCGTGAAGCACCGCCTAGACATAAACCGGACGCGTTACCTCTTGGTAGCTATATCCAAAGCACATGCAGACCCGCTGCCTAGACCCACGTGTGGAGCATCACATAGATGTTTAGACTCATACGTGGACATGCATCCTCTTGGTAGACATTTAGACTCATGTGTTACCTCTTGGTAGCTAGATCCAAACTGGACTCACACCACTTACGCCAGTCCCCGAACCATGCATCCCCGCCGTTTAGACTCATACGTGGACATGTGTGCATGCATGTTGTGGGTCCAGTTGAGTGCGATGCACGGGACATGCCTTGGTTACTAGGTCTAACATCACGTGGCATCAAGATTTGAGGCAAATGAAGGAATGGGCCACACACTCCTTTCACAGGTCGGACGCATTCTCTCTCGATGGCTTGATCTGACATGCGATATGGTCCCGTTTGCACACAACCTATGTGAGAGCCAATGCATGCTGCTCTCGATGTTTTACCACACCCTCTAGGGGTTGTACGATGACACCACACCAGGTCCGGTGAAGTTTTAGCCCCTCACGAATTTGCATTGATTATAACGACAGCAGACCGACATCATAGCCGTAGAGAACGGCTTCGAGGCCACGCCTCCCGTTGGTAGCATATGGCACATATATGGACCAAAGAGCTTAACATGGGGCACTCATCCCATTCCCTACAATGATTTCATGGTGGCCGCATAAGACCTTGAGCTTTTGAGGTTATAACCATACAAATGCGGTAAATGGCCCGAATATGTGAGGGGGGGGGGTGTGAAAGGCGACACAATTACCTACCCCCATTATTGAAGTTTGTTTTTTCTGGAAAGAAACAATTTTTTATAAATAAGGAATTTTCAGCACTTATTAATAACGATTTTATAATTTCATATTGTAAGGTGCATTCTTTTTCTCTAAAACAAAGGTGTTGTAAACGCACAAAACTCCTCCTTGAGCCTCTCACAATCACGTTTACGTTGAACTCACCCTAAAAGGATTTCCCTCTTTTTTACGATTTTCCTTTGTTTTTGTTTTTAGACAAAATGATTTTGCTTTGTGTTTTTTTTATTAGTAACATAGGGTTTTACTTTGTGACTGGTAAGCGGCCTGTGGTCCTGTTTGGTTGTTTCTTTACAAACTAGACCCACGTGCTGTTATTTTCTGTGCTTGACACGGATATGGTCCGTGTCATCACCCCCATCGCCCACACACCCCCGGCCCCGTCACCCCCACCCTCCCCACAAACCACCCCGCCGCCTACTTGCCTGGCCGCTCTCGACGGTTGGAGCAGAAGAGCGCGGAGTGAGATTGGGAGGCCGCCAGCAAGCACCTAGCGACTACCGGCGAGTAGGTGAAGTGAGAAACCCTAACTTGTAATCTTCGACTTCTTTGTTCCTTGTTGTGTTGTCGTTTCAGGAGTTGGATATGGTTTTCAAAGTCAGAGATTAGATAGTTAGGATTTTTAAATCGGAGGTTAGGTGGAAGGCGATGCAGAGATTGAAGGAAGTTTTCTACATCGGTGGCTAGCTGGGTATTTTTTTCTAGGGTTTCAGTATTCCAGGGTTTTCATAACAATGAACAAGTGCAGATGCATAACACAATAGTAGCAAATTTCAGCAAACAATCCTTTAAAATCTTTAAAAAATATTGGCCGTGTGCACTGGCGAATCCAGGAAGAAACCAGAGGGTGGGCTCAAAACTTATAAGATGGGCTAGTGGGTTACATTCCTTTTTAGGCCGAAATAGGTTGGGTTTAGTAAGGAAGCCATTAACTTGTAGTCCTAGATTGCAAGTCAACTAAACATTTCTCAGAATAATATTTACTGCAGTGTTTTTTTGCAGAATATGAAATTTTGATCCAAATATTTGTATCTTTGTAGGGAAATAACAATAAACTCCTAATTATGTTACCCAAATTAGTTCATATTTTAAAGATTATAAATATGAGGGTGTACAATATATCAGAGTTTTTAGGAATTATTTTAGTCTTTATTTTGTGTGGTTATGTAGTACCAGGAAAAAGTGAAGTAAGTTTATTTTCTCCAACATGACAGACAAGTGGCTAATTGAGTTGGTTACCCTGACAATCCTTCGTCCGTCCATAACAAATTTTCTTTTCTTTTTCAAGGAACATATTGTTGGATGCGGATGTATGTAGATGGGCTGTATGTTGAAGGTGTGCGTGTGTACATTCGGGTGGGCCGAGTAACAGCAGTAGTAGGATTTATGTTTTCATAGGACTTTTCTCAGAGATTACTGTTCAGTCTCAGACACTACCTCAGTTGTGCTGCAGAGGAGGAGGGGCCTATGCCGCGCGTTGACGCTCGGGGTGAGCCCGTGCTGCCGGTCGAGGATGAAGAGAAGGACATGTCTGAACAAGCTGTGGTGCGGCGGGCACGCGCTACATTGCGGGGTTATGAGGAGTGGAGGGCGAGCCACCTGCTAAGTTCAAGTGTATGATTGTTGATTACTGATGCAGTACCTTCGTTGATTATATTGTATGATTGTTGCCTAGTGTGTTTACATGCATAAGCCCTTTTCTTAAATTCTCATCCTTTGCTTTTCTTCATTTTATTTTGTTTACACAGGTGGTGTGCATAACCTGTCGACAGGACTGCAACAGGCCCGATGCTGATGGGTTGACATTTACCATCATACTAGATGGGGACACTTCAGCTGTGGTATAAATAATCATGTCAATTTTTTACTTGTATTGTGTTTGTTCCCCTCTACTTTGAAGATTAACAAAATTTAGGAAATAAATAGCAATTAAATTCTACATGTACAGATCGTGCCACCAGTTCAGCGCCATCCCAGACAGTTCATTGATTTTTCAAGCGAGAGGGAGCCGCATGTATGATTTTGGCGTGTACAAAGGGAATTCAAGGGCGATCATCCGTGGTGAAAACTAGTGCAGGTTTGTTGAAGACTTCGATCTGCGAGAAGGCAACCTTGTCTCCTTCGATTTGACTGAAGACATTCCTATGGTGTACTACTGCAACTTGCCAAGGACATGCGATCAAAACGAAGAGCATAAAGATCCTCTAGAATTAGCTGTCATAACGAAGGGAATTAATCTGACGAAGCAAGAGGAGCATAACCTACACGACCTTTTGGCGATGAAGAAAGGTTATATAGGTGCATTTTTTGTCCACCGCTTCACCTAGTCGAACATAGTAGGAAAGACGAGGGTATGTTTTTGGTGGACTAGTATTTTCTATTTTGTATGCAATTTTCTTTGTTTTTTCATGGAGAGAAAGATTAATGATATGCTATTGTAGCTGATACCAGTGAATACACTGATGTGTGTTTTTGCATATCCTTTTGTTTCCCATAACTGTAGATCCTTATGTAATATATGTAGATGTAGCTGAAGATCCTTTTGTTTATTGCTCCTTCACATATTTGATAATTTTTCTCCCTATGACGGTGCATACAGAGATTATCGGTGAAAGTTGTCGATGCCCTGAAGACCCTAGGAGATGGGGAGATACCGAGAGATGGGCTTGCTGGCATTCGGTTGTGGAAGGACAGTTTCATGCCGGTCAAGTACCACAAATGTGATGATGGCCACATCATATTTGGCAAGGGATGGAGTGATTTTGTTGACAGTGAAGAGCTCAAGGTTCATAAAGCTGTTCTTTTCGGTTTCAAGACCACCACCCGTGAAGATCTTCAGATCAAGGTGGTTATGAACATGCTGACCGAGGAGCCACAAATGTAGCACGACAATGCAAGAGTGTCCTTTACACTAGGTATACTGTGAAAACTATGTTGATAGCAGTTATGCATCTATGGGGTTACGTCTTCATTATGTCTTGGGTGATGATGACTATAAGAGGAGGACATGTTGCAGTTAGAGTAAATGCTAGGATTCGTCCCTATTCAGGACTCAAAATAGGGCTTACACAGGTGGTTGCTTTATTGGCTGATGTTTCCCTGGCTATAATCATGAACGATGGTAATGCAAATGGAATTGTTAAGGCGGTTTTATTAATATTTTAAATCATGGAGTTAAGATGGTAGAACTACCTATGAGTGTTTGCGTAGGAGATGCGGGAAGGGCATTAGTTGTGTTCTTGACTCTTTGGCAATGCAGGAATAATGTGAGATTACAAAATAAATGGTATAGTGATCTTATGATTCTTGTTTAGCTAATTTGCTTGTGGATCATGGGATGTTCTATATTGCAGATGAAGGTGGTAAACAAAGAGGTGCTGATGTTGGGAGCAAAGAGGTGCTGATGGTCTATATGCGCAGGCTAGAGCATGTAGCAGGTGAATTGTATTCATCGCAAGTGTGGAGTCATAGGGTACTGTGGTGTCACCTACGCATCTCTCAGCTATATTTTCTATCCTCTGCCGTAGTTTTATTGTTTGGACCTTCATGTCAAGTCTAGATGGGCTTGCTACCATGTATGATTTGTGCTGCTAGTTGATTACTTTAGTTTCTAGATGTAGTTTGTATCAGGGGCTTCAAAGACCATGTGGTGTATGTTAATGGAAAATCAAAGGGGGCGACCCTTGTTTTGATTAAAAAATGAACTTTCTCTATGCAAATAAAAAAATGAAATTTCCCTATTCAAACCCAGTTGAGAACAGTATTCATTATAAATCTGAAATCATCTTTTGGCAAAAATGGCTATCGCATTCTGTATCATAGCTAGCGAAACCGAAAGAAAATAAACGTCTTAAGTATAATATCTCGTGAACGTGGATCAAATTTGGAAAGACAGCTAGAATAAAGGATGATTCAACTTGTAGGAAATTTGAACTTACGACTTACTAGCAGTATAATAAAGTTTACAGACTATCAGCTAGATAAATAGAAGAAACATTTTAGGTTGATTCATTCTTGCTTCCGGACTTGTTTGACCGCCTAGATGGTTTGGCGAGATGCTGGCGCTGACTCTCGAACCCCTTCTGGAAGTTCACCAACCACCTCTATACATCATAGGTGGCATACGCGTCCATGGAAGCATAATAGATGTTCTTCAAGGGCAAGGGTGCTTCTGCCCATATATGGTGGTCATCTTCTGTGATGGTGTCCTTCATCTTATTGTAGCTGTGGTGGATGATGGAACTAGCATAGTCAGCCAAGCCATACTTTGGCTTAATCGTCACTGGATCAGGCACTCTCCACATATTCTGGATATCCACAAAGTTTTGTACCACCAGACCAACACGCTCGAGTTTTTTCTCGTCATTGTTGATGTCCACCCCAACAAAGGTGTACTCCTAGTCGAGCAGGAAGGCGGCAAGCAGGACGCAATGCTCATCAGCAACGCTTATGTGGTACACGAGGACGTAGATGCCAACGCATAATTGGACCACGGCCGCCATCTGTGTCGGACCACGAGGCTAGGTGTACTCCACATCCAGTGCAACTATCTTCTGGTCGTCGTTCCACAGCCAGTATTTGAATCTGCCAATGCAGTACTCAACACAGTTAGCCATGTTCATGTACTTCACACAAATTTCAGTAGTTCCATCTGCCCTAGCAGCATAATCATTCTCGAACGCCATGCCGAGGACTGTAATTGATGAAACCAGTATAAGACATGAACCATGGCAATAACATGATAACAATAAGCCGAGATGAATATGACGGCAGACAGTATAGGAATTCTGGCGCTATTGAAAGTTTATGTAAACAAGTGCATGAACAATTTAAACTAAACAAGTACTCCCTCTGTAAATAAATCACTAAAGCAGTGAACCAAAAGTTGTTATATTTCCTTGCAGAGGGAGTATATGCGAATTAACAATCAAAATTTACGCTCTTGAAATATTTATCTAAACAACTGCATCAACAATCAAGAATAGACATGTATCTATGAATTGTTCATCGCCCATGCAGATGAAACTATGTGTACAAACTAAAGAAGCAGGAGAAAAACAAGAAATTGACAAGACAACGAACTAGATGTTGCATGCAGATGAATTTGTGTGCAAAATTCTCATAAGGCAACGGACTACATGTTGCGGACAGATGAATCTGTGCGCACAAAATAAAGAAGCAGGAGAACAAGAAATTGACAAGAAGAAGGCCATCGTTTGTGCTGCTACTGCAGAACTAGTAACAAAATTAATAGGAAGGAGAACTCACCGTTCCAGAAGCCAGATTGTTGGGAGAGTGGGCGACGCAGAGGAGGAGGGAGTGGAGAGGACGCAGAGGCAGAGGAACCGTTTTTGGAGAGTCGTGGCAGTGAGGATGAAGCGCCCTCGCGCATGCCTGTCCTAAATAATTGGGACGGGGCTCGTCGCGCCTGTTGGAGTCCTTGCTTCCTTTCTCATGTTCACATTTAAAATGGGCTCATCCCATAGGCCCGTATAAGAAAGCACAAGAAGCCCAAATGCTTCACGGTTGAGATTACTGATCTAAACTTGCTAAAAAATTCTCAAAATAAAAAAACTCGCTAAAAACATTACGTGATCTAAACCAACCTCTTCGTGAGATCCCAATTCCCAATATTTCCTTGTGGCGGGTTGTTAGAGAATCCCCTATTGTCGGTGTCAAAACCGGCGGATCTCGGGTAGGGGGTCCCGAACTGTGCGTCTAGGATCGATGGTAACAGGAGGCAGGGGACACGATGTTTTACCCAGGTTCAGGCCCTCTTGACACTACTAGAAAAAGGGCTGCTAGTGGCGCACTTGTTTTCGCTACTAATGGCGCACTACAGGTGCGCCACTAGCACCACGCCATTAGATTTTTTTACTAATGGCGCACCACCGCAGGAGTGCGCCATTAGTAGTAATTTTTCAATTTTTTTTCAATTTGTTTTGTTTTTTTTCTCAATCTCGGGTCACTACGGCTTAATCTCAGGTCAATATGCTTAATCTTAGGTCAAATCGCACTCTGTGGTCAGACTTCCCAGAAGGTCACCACGCTTAACTTCGTAGTTCTATCCAACCCCAGCACCACCTCACTTCACAGGCACTTGTTGATATATCTATCATATCAATCCTATTAAACCTTGTTGATGTCTGGGACTTAGTTCATGAGCATGATGAAATTTTGAAAAAATATTTCAAACTTCCCGGTCATATTACGTATCATATTTTCAAAAAATAATTCAAATTTTTTTTCGAAACCAATTTTTTTTCTGTTACTAGTGGCGCACCTAGCATACGGTGCGCCACTAGTAAGTTTGAATTTTTTTGAATTTTTTTGCCTCCGGATATTAAAAGCCCCATAACTTTTTTTCTGTTAGGTTTTTAGGGATTTTGAAAATTTTTAACGGGGTTCCCCCTGTTCAATTTGGATGTAACTTTTTGAGTAGATGATTTTTCATATAGAAAACTTTTTAATCCGAGTTCGTATGCAAAAGTTATGCCCATTTTACAAATTCCAGAGAGATTTTGCAAATAAAGTCGAAATTCATATTTGTAAATTTTCCCAACAACTAGACCACATATCACATAGGAAACTTATTTTCTTTTATTTTTTTGACATTTCCATCAATTTCTTTTATTTTTTTAAACTGAAAAGGCGGTCCACCGGGGGGGGTGCATTCGGTGGAAGTTTTGGGCCAAGTTAGTAATGGCGCACCACACCCACGGTGCGCCATTACTAGTTTAAAAAAACAAATTCTGAATTTTTTTTTTGAAAAAAACTTAGTAATGGCGCACCAGTTGATAGTGCGCCATTACTAGTTTTAACTAGTAATGGCGCACTGTCCACTGGTGCGCCATTACTAGTTTTGAAAAAATAAATAAAAGAAATTTGAAAAAAATGATTTTTTTACTAGTGGCGCACCGTGGATGTGGTGCACGATTACTAGTTTTACTAGTAATGGCGCACTATCCACTAGTGCGCCATTACTAGTTTTCAAAAAAAATGAAAAAAAATTGTTACTAATGGTGCACCGTGGATGTGGTGCGCCATTAGTATTTGGACACTAATGGCGCACCTACACATTGTGCGCCATTAGTATATACTATTGGTGCACCACATGTCTGGTCCGTCATTAGTGGCCATATCATCTATAGCCCTTTTTCTAGTAGTGTGATGGAGGTAAAACCCTACGTCCTGCTTGATTTATTCTTGATGATATGAGTATTACAAGAGTTGATCTACCGCGAGATCGTAGAGGCTAAAACCCTAGAAGCTAGCCTATGGTATGATTGTATGTTGTATATATCTATCGACTAGCTTGGCCTCGGTTTATATAATGCACCAGAGGCCTAGGATAACAAGAGTCTTAGCCGAATACGCCAGTGGGGAGGAGTCCTTGTCTTGATCGCCAAGTCTTGTGGAATCTTCCTTGTATGCGGCAGCTGTCCGAACTGGCCCATGAGTATACGGCCATGGGGGTCCTCGGCCCAATCTAACAGATCGGGAGATGATGTGGTGAGTACCCCCTAGTCCAGGACACCGTCAGTAGCCCCCTGAACCGGTCTTCAAGTTAGGGACGCTCCTCGATTCTTCCGAACCGTTCTTCATCTTCGGTCATCGGTCTTGAAAACTAGTTCAACAAATCTTCTCATCTTCCATCTTGAGGATCACCGAAATGCATTCGGCGAGTTTACACGTCGGGTATCCGAGGAGCCCCTTTAACTTTCCGGCCTTTATCAATGCCTTGTTATTTTTATGCCACACCTCAGGTTTGAAGTTGTTCCCGGGCGGCAGCGTCCTCTTGCGTCCGAGCTCCAACGCCGGACTGCATTCGAGGTATCTTTTGCAGCCGAGCACCAACGCCAGACCGCTTCCCAGCTCTAACGCCGGAATGTATCCGAGCTCCAACGCCGAACTATATCCGAGCTCCAACGCCGGACCGTATCCGAGCTCCAACGCTGGACTGTATCCGAGGTGTCGTAAATCACCTTAGTTCAAAGAAGTTTGAAGGAGTTTAGCCGAGCTTAATGCCGGAAATGCCCTCTATGGAGCCAGCCACTAGCGCCCGAGCTTTATGCCGGACTGCTTCCGAGGTGGTGCACCACCCCGAATGTGGGCCGATTTTTGTCAATATTTTTGAGTGGTGCAATTTATTCTCTGCCGAGATATATAGCCAGTAGCCCTCAAGGTGGGTATCGGTCTAAAACTCGAGATGCACATGAAGGATGACATAAGACCACTGATCCCAGTAGCCGCTGAGACTCAGGTTGATTTGCAAAATCGGTCTGAGGATCAAGTCCTAGCTCGACAGAATACTTCAGGGCAGAAAAAGCGGCGTGCTCAGTCCTCGAGACTCAAGTTGGGTGCGGCCGACCAACCTGAGGATCAAAATCTCCTTGGAAACTGTATTGCACTTGAAATTTTCTGCATTGAACACGCAATGCAGTAGCCCCCAAGACACTGGTCGGGTGGCAACACCAGATCAGGGGATCGATGTGCCCCTTTAATATTTGTAAATAATAAGCCCGAAGCCCAGTAGCCCCCGAGCCTTAATGCGGGCACGGGTGGCTGAATTAAGGATCGATATCCATAGTAAAGTCACAAATTATGTGTAATGACTCTATGTATCCAAGTACTTTATGTCATTAATGCTCGGACCCGCATTGTACAAAACTTTGTTGACCGACCATCAGCTTCCACCTTCTCGGCCAGTAGCCGAGGAGTGTTTGTCCTACTTTATAAAGCCTTTATGAGGGCAAAGATTTACGACAAACAAGGCAAACTGGCCATTTAGTTTTATAAACAAAGGTACGCAGAGAGATATGTTATATTACTATTTAACATAAGAAATGTCTTCCAAAGAAAATAGTCCCACTATCGGTTCCTTTCTTTGGGTTGTCATGCTAAGCATGATCATGAAACCTCAGCTCTAATGTAAGAGCAAAATATCGAGGATTTAGTTTGGGAGGCTAGTTAATAGCCCCCGGTAGTGTTCGACGACAGTCGAGGTCAAGTCGTAAACACTTCGGCCATTGTTATGAATGGCCCGTCATTTAACACCGTCATTGGATCGCTGACCAGTTTACGCTTATTGTGATAGTCAGTTTTCGGATTTCTCCACTGAGGTGCTTAACCATGTGAGCTAGAAGCACAATCGCAGTGGTTCTCCCTTTGCACACCTAGCCGAACAAAGCGGAACGTAGGAGGCAAGCGCAGGAGCCGGGCAACCCAACTATTGATCGAAGACACAATTCGAAACCGATGCATATATAGCAATATTCGAGAATGTTTTTGCCGAATCTCTAAAGGTGTCCGGCGTTGCACTGCGAGACTTGTGCTAAAAACACACAAATATTTTAAAAGTGCCATAAGCTTGGAAAACCAAAAAACGTTAGTAAAAACTTGATGTCCGAACAAGATCAAGTGTTCGGTGCCAATCCAAAAATTGGCCTTAGCAAAAGGAGTGCTTCTGTCATGCATTAACATGATACATCCTATCTTAAGACTTCAAGCGGGTCAGCCTACGGCTTCAACCTCCTATCCCGAGGGCAGAGTACTTCTCATTAGGCCAGTTTAGCAGACTAAACTCTAGCAGCTTTGAGAGAGAAATTAGGCTCACCGGCTAGTGACCGCACGCTCGTGTCGAAAAAAGGAGTGATAGATAATAATAATAATAAAACTTTGCGACGACTAAGAAGAAGAACACTTATCATAAAACGGCTCATATAAATTCAAGATCCCCCAAGTGACTTGGGTAAAAGAATGATTGCATGTACTGAAGTACTTATATCATATCTATGTTCAACCGAACTTTAAACGCGTCTTAACCGGCCGTCGGCTTCTCCCTCTTCGGTCAATGACCGAAAAGTGTTATGTACTCCATCTGTCGAGAATATCGACGGTGTTTCCAATAACCAGGCAATCAGGCCATAAGGCTGTAACAGACAAAGCGCACTCATGGAACTTATGCTATATTACTGCGAAGTGTAAGAAGCATCTTCGAAGAAAATAGTACCCCCACCGATACCTTTCTTCGGTGCTCATTGTTATTATGAGACTTGTGCAATAGATTTTTTGTACTCATGAGTTCCGTTGTGTGCCGACCATCATTGAAAACTATAAGAGCGCTAGCTTTCGGCTTCACCCAGTCTGAGGTCCGGCTCGGGTGACCCCGATCGTGACAATCACAGAGGTGCTCCCTTTACTCCCTAGCCGAAAAATCGGGAACGTAGGGGTAAACACAGGAGCGAGGCAACCCAGCTTGCAAATCGCTTAAGTCAATATGGTGCATATTGTGGTGTAATACACGAACAAGGAATGAAGCCGTACAAGTATAATCATATGCAAGAGGAAAAGCTTCATAAAGGAAGCCCCCAAGTAAACGGGGTATTTGAATTTATGTGTCACAAACAAGGTTATGACAAGGAAAAAATTTACAAGCAACTTTTTTCCAAAAAGGTATAATGCTTCGTTGAATCGACCACAAGTTAAAAATTTAAAACTTGGAGCATGAAGGCAACTTAGCTGGTTAATGTGTTCGGTATTGATGACGTGGTCCGAGCTTGATGCGGGACAAGGTTCCATCCCCCAAGACGGTCTCGAGGTGGCGGAGCAAAGAGCTCGACACGCCGAAGTGGTGACATAGCACGGCCAATGCAGGCTGACAGAGTGACACCGAAGTCCCCGGCATGGGGTAATGAAGTGTTGACGAAGCCCCCCATCTAGCCGAGGTGACATGGTATGTCAGTACGCCGAGTTGACGATACTGCCCAACCCGGATCATTTTCCTGTCCGCAAGAAATAGTGCAAACCGGAGATAATAGTAATGATAATAAAAAATGTTGCATAATAAATAATTTATGCAAAGTGAGTAATAAAAGAAATATGGCCTGGCACCGAAGTCAATGTCGATGCAGGGCGTCAGCGTGACGCAGTGAAGGCGTGACAAAGCCTGAATTTGCAGGGCGGTCCGGGCTCCGGATGCGGCGTTCGCCGAACAATGTACGGAAACTGGCCAAACCAAAACGCAACCGTTTTTAATGTGGCCGCCATTTAATAGACCTGTGTACAGATGATGGAACAAACTAGAGTAATAATTCCTTAAGAAAAATAAACCCAACAAGCAAAAAATTGTTAGGATTAATAGCACCTGGTTTATTTGTTGTAGCATTCTGAAGAAAAGTGACTCCCAAAATCGGGAATCGATCCGCACACCCATTGATTGATGGGCGATAAAGCGATGGCCCGGTGATGCTGGCAAAGGTTGGCTTGCCGAGGCGAAGCCCTCGGTCCAGCTAACGTGACGAAGCTGGTTGGCTGGTGACGCCAAAGTCACCGGAGTATGTTGATTAAGAAATAGCCAAGTCCTCGGTCTAGCCGAGGTGACGGAGCAGGCCGGTGAGGAGTTGTTGTAGCTGCCATGTCAGCCGAGGTGTTGAAATAGTTCGGCGTGATGGACATTGGCTTGAAGAAGCAACAAAGCGGCCATGCCGACCCAGGTCGTAACTTGTGACGCGGCCAGTGCTGGTTTGATGAAGTGACCATGCGGCGATGCCGGTGTGCCCGCTCCGTGTAGTCCGTGGGGCAGTGAAGTTGATGATGATTTATCCTTCGCGATGCCGAACTCTTGTTCGGCTTGCTGAGATGATGATCGAAGCAGTTGAGCTCGGCTCAATAAAGCGGCGACGTGTCTAGCGCAGGTCGGCAGCCATGGAGCAATACTGCCGGACTGGTTTGACACCAGCGTGATGGTGAAGATTACCTCGAAGGAGGCTTAAAATTTTATGGGCATGTGTTTAAAAACAATGCACAATACCCTAGGAGCAAATTCCTTTAACAAGGTTGTACCATATCACGTTCATAAAGAAACATGAATTCGGGTCGGATCCGTATTCGCGCAGGAAACATATCTGAAAAGTGATGCACTAATCGGAAGGTTCCCGGAGTTTGGATGGTCGGATCGAGCTGAAATTTGGAGGGTTGGTAGATATGGGAATTCCTCAGCCGATCAACGATTGGATCTTCCAAAGGACGTTCAATCTAGAAGCTAGACACCACGCCCTAAACTCATCCAGATTCCCGTCCAGATTCGAAACGGCTCCGGTATATCATAGATTGCCAGAGATTCCTCCATCGGAACTCAATGAAATTTTGCATCGTTGTTGTAGACTCAATTCCGCACAATCCCACCCAAGCAATCGTCAAAGCAATACTCGAGGAGGTGGTGGCGGCAGATGCGAGTTCGCTGTCCAGAAAAACAGCACGGTCGCTTGAGGGCAATGTTGACGTTGAGCCCCCGAGCTCCATGGATGATTCCTCCATGATCTTCATAAAGATCGGAGTTTATGTTTGATGAAGGCCCTCGTCCGAACATGGTGATCCGAACACGGGGCGCAGTTCTTGGTCGAACCAAGGTGACCAGTCGTGCTGGTGACGAAGATGTCGAAGTCGCAGTTGATTTGCAGGCGAGCCATCGATCCTTTTGTCGATCACACAGCGGAACTCTCAATGAAAGCCCCAATGTCGGTGTCAAAACCGGTGGATCTCGGGTAGGGGGTCCCAAACTGTGCGTCTAGGATCGATGGTAATAGGAGGCAGGGGACACGAAGTTTTACCCAGGTTCGGGCCCTCTTGATGGAGGTAAAACCCTACGCCCTGCTTGATTTGTTCTTGATGATATGAGTATTACAAGAGTTGATCTCCCGCGAGATCATAGAGGCTAAAACCCTAGAAGCTAGCCTATGGTATGATTGTATGTTGTATAGATCTATCGACTAGCCTGGCCTCGGTTTATATAATGCATCAGAGGCCTAGGATAACAAGAGTCCTAGCCGAATACGCCAGTGGGGAGGAGTCCTTGTCTTGATCGCCTAGTCTTGTGGAATCTTCCTTGTATGCGGCAGCTGTCCGAACTGGCCCATGAGTATACGGCCATGGGGGTCCTCGGCCCAATCTAACAGATCGGGAGATGACGTGGTGAGTACCCCCTAGTCTAGGACACCATCCCCTATAAATAAACATTACGTGATCTAAAACTACCTCTTCCTGAGATCCCAAATTCCCAATATTTCCTTGTGATCGGTTGTTAGAGAATCCCCTATAAATACGAAGCATTTCATGGCATAGATCGTATACTTCCACCCCGCGCCTCCCATACCTAGCCTTCCATGACTACACCGAATTACCACCCCACACCGCCCAAAGTAGCTCCCAGGTCGGTGAAGCCGACGGAGCCATCATCTTCAAAGCCTGCGTCGGCGAATCCTGAGATAAAAGAGAAGGGAACATCAGAGAAGCCGATGAAAGAGAAGGGCACGTCGGAGAAGCCAGCGAATCAAAAGATGAAAGCGAATGGCAATGGAGCCGGTCGCCATCGAGAGAATCCTCCGGTAACGATCAAGATCCCTGTATTGTATATACACCCTCCTTCCCAAGTCTGCATGCAATCTCATTATTTACGGCGCACTACTTTTTGATCTTGTCTAGTTACAGCCATAACGAACTATCCCTATTTTACCAAAGGGAGATGGGTGTGTCTAGAAAGGCTTGCACGAATCTTAGCATAAAATCTATGACATAGGACTTAGATAAGCAATACTTATAGCACATCTAGATGTGCTTTAGCAAAACTTAAGGGATATCGTGGATACCTTCCTCTCTTAGTTTTTAGTCATGAATGCCTCTCTCTGTAATGAAACTTGCGCTAATTTTCATGCTGGAAAGTTCTACGTGCAACGATATGGAAAGGAAGGACTAGTAATTCAACTTTGTTTAAAACCAGCAAACGAGTCAACAAAATAATCGTAGTACTCCTAAATGCCTGATCAAATACACAGTAGACAGAATACAAAGTAGTTTTGTACGTAAGTTGCACGCCTCACTTATTTGGCATTGAGAACATCAAATGTATGTACTATATTAAATTTTAGTTTGACGAGAAAGAAAGGAGAAAACTAAAGAGAAAGATGGACAGTAGGATCACATGTTACATTCCTAATATGGCAATTATCTATAAACTATTGATCTTGTGATCATGTATGCAATTATTTTTGTAAGCGTGATGCCTGAAACTTTAGTACTGTACATAGACCAAAGTCGGTTCTTTCTACTAAAAATCTATACTATTATCAGTCAATTTTCCGACAGAGATAGCTTGTTTTTCTATGTCTGGTGTTCATTATATGGCTTAGAAGCTCTATAATTTCATGCAGTACTGTAGAGCACAATTTTGATGTTGGCATAGATTAGATCTAGTCGGTTCTATGTGTGTTCAAATGAATACCATACAGAATCTAATCACACTATCTGTACATTCAGGGAACTCAGGTTGCTTCATTGCTGCAATACGAGAAGTTCATAAAAGAATTAAACGCACAGCAACTGATGTACATCAAGTTGATTGGACTGGGTGAACTTCTCAAGACTCCTGGCATGAGAATGAGACGTCTACTATGCCAGGCCATCGCTTATTCATATGATGCAGAGCAGGATGCCTTTATACACTACAAAAAAAAGACACATCCATGACATTTTGGGCCGAACGAAATTTTTTCTGTCATACATATGACACTTCTATGACGATAATTGTGACAAAACTCGGTATCATCATAGATGTGGTGGGCTCCTACTTCTATGACAAAAAATCATGACAGAAAATGGGCTTTTCGTCCTGGGCGGGCCGGAGACGGAGCTGCATGACATTCTTTGGGCCGTCCATGACGGAAAAAACCGTGGTAGAAGCGAGGGGGAGGAAAATTCCGGGGAGTTCCCTGTTACGGTGGGAGGTCGGGGGCCAAGCAATGCGCGTTTCTCTCGTACACGTACACGCGTGTGTGCGAGGCGTTGGCTCTAACTGAACCCGAGCGAGGCGTTGGGCTCTAACTGAACCCGAGCGATTGCACTGCAGGCTACGCGTTACTGAACCCGAGCGATCGATCGATGGCTGTTAACTGAACCCGATCAAGCGATTCCTTCGCTACTGCTGCTAACTGAAGCCGATCGATGCTGCCTCTGGATGAACAGTGAAAGTTGTGGGGGGGGGAGGGGGGTTTGGATGAACAGTTCCTGGTGGGGGTGGGATGAACAGGACCCATTGGTGTTGCCTCTAGATGAACATGACCCCGATCGATTGAGCCGGTTGGGGCTGGATGAACAGGACCACCCCGTGGAGGGCAGGCTGAACAGTAGACGGTGGAGGGCAAGATGAACAGTAGCCCGTGGAGGGGTGGTTGAACAGGAGCCCGTGGAGAGGGCTGGTTGAATAGTAGTCGGTGGAGTAGCGCGCGGTGGAGGCTGGATGAACAGGAGCCCATGGATGAACAGTCGCAAGTGGAGGCTGGAGGTGGTCGACGGTGGATGAACAGTAGCTCGTGGAGGCTGGAGGGGGTCGACAGTGGAGATGAACAGTATCCTGTGGAGTCCCGTTTTGCGGTACGCCACACACCTCCCGGTGAACAGGACCCTCGTTTCGACCGTAGCGCTCCAACACAAGTCCGTTTCGTCCGTTTTGCGGTACGCCACACCCCTCCCGATCAACAGGACCCCCATTTCGACCATGGGAGGTACGTTTCCTCCGTTTTGCGGTACGCCAGACCCCTCCCGATGAACATGATCCCGTTTCGAATGTGTTCGGTCGAACACAAGGCCGTTTCCTCCGTTCTGCGGTACGCCAGGCCTCGTTTCCATCGCCTGTTTTGTCTAAGCCCTCCCGATGAACACGAAGCATTCCGTTGCCTCCCCATGAACACGACGCATTCCGTTGCCTCCCCATGAACATGACGACGACGCTGTTTCTCCGTTCCGACCCAGCCATGTACACGAGCCCTGGCCGTACGTATGCGCGAGTAGGCGTTCGAGACCCCGCCCGTATGTACACATACGTGGCCATATTTTCTTTCTTGCACCCTGGCCGCTGTACGTACGTGTACATGCTACATGCGCGCCTCTACTACGACATGTGCACGCCTCTACATTTACCAGTATATATGTACGTACACGTTCGCGACCAGAATGACAACGCTACGTATGCTTCGACCAGGTGGGTCCCGACTGTCAGGCACTTCCTTGCATGCGAAGATGTAGCTGGTGGGTCCCAGCAGTCAGAGGCAAACATTTTTTCACGAAATACGGTGGCCCGTCCGGTGGGTCCCCGCTGTCAGGTGGAGGAATAATTATGTTGCGCGTAATAAGGAGGCACTTCCTTGCTGCGGCCGTGGACCCAGCTGTCAGCGTCTCCACGCATAGTACTCTTCCGATGGAAGTCCGTCGTTGACCACATTAACCACGCCGCGCTGAGAGCACCACGGCGGTGGACGACGGCGAGGCCTAGGAAGGGGACGACGTGGAGCCGGGGAAGACACGGCAGTGGAAGCCGGCGCGGAGAGGGGACGACGTGGAGCCGGGGAAGACGCGGCAGTGGAAGCCGGCGCGGAGAGGAGTACGAGGGTTCACTGGTTCGGCTGCGGTGTGAGGCTGCCGTCGCCGTAGGGCCTGGCCAGCGGTGGGAATAGTAGGGGGCGGTGAGGCCTCCGCGGCAGCACAGTCGGCCACGGGAGGCAGGAGCATGCGGCACGACCGGCGCTGCTTTGGGCGGCTGGAGCAAGAAGACCAGAGGTTGAAGAAGCACTACGGCCGTTGGATGGACATCGTACAGTCACTGGAGCTAGAATCGTTCATATTGACAAAGTTGACAAAGTCCTTCGTCCCCGTCAACTTAGTAGGCCACAAGTCAGCCTCCCACCAAGGTGGGTCCCAGCTAGGCGTGGGAGTATTCATTTTTTGTGCGTAATAAGGAAGCACTTCCGGTGGGTCCGAGTTGACAGCGAGGGGAACGTTTTTTTCGTGTAATACGGTGGCCCGTCCGGTGGGTCCCAGTACTCAGGGGGAAACGATTTTTGTCGCAAAATACTAGTGACCCGTCCGGTGGGTCCCCGCTGTCAGGTGGAGGAATAATTATTTTGCGCGTAATAAGGAGGCACTTCCTTGCGGCTGCCGTGGACCCAGCTGTCAGCCTCTCCACGTACAGTACTGTTCCGATGGAAGTTGGTCGTTGACCACATTGACCACGCCGCGCCGAGAGCACCACGGCGGTGGACGATGGCGAGGCATAGGAAGGGGACGACGCGGAGCCGGGGAAGACGCGGCAGTGGATGCCCACGCGGAGAGAAGTACGAGCGTTCACCGGTTTGGCTGCGGTGTGAGCCACCCGCCGCCGCCGAATAACAGGGGGTGTGGGTGAGTAGAGGGATGCCCTGGCCAGCGGTGGGAGTAGTAGGGGGCGCTGAGGCCTGCGTGGCAGCACATCCGGCCATGGGATGCGGGAGTAGGCGGTCCCGCCGGCACTGCTTTGGCGGCTGGAGCAAGAAGAACAATGATTAAAGAAACACGACGGCCGTTGGATTGACATCCAACGGTTACGTCTGCTAGAATGTTTTGTTGACGTATATAATAACTAAAAAAATCTTGCATACTCGTCAACTAAATAGGCCCACAAGTCAGACCACTCCCTCTTTTTTAATAATTTATATATAGCTCATGGCAACTTCTTATGCAATTTATTGCAGTCGTTTTTTGGTTGGCCAGGGCCAATTTCGCATATTTCTATGGGTTCCAAACTATTTTTAATACCGAAATGTCCAGCCAGATTTAAAGTACTTTGAAGATATATTTAAATTAGGTTAATGCCCAGTGAAATAGGAATCTGAAAATGTAATAAAATTCAGAAATTATAAAGTAATTGCCAATTAGTCATCTGTTTTTATATTTACAACCCATTTCATATTACTTTCAAGATTTGCATGCGTCTTGAAAGAGTTGCAGCCCATCAGGGCATAGAAAAATAAGTAGGCCTGGATTGGGTATTCTTCAGAAAAAATAAACTGGGCTCATTTTCACAAAGAAAAAATAGCTAGGCTGGTCACATGGTGAACATAAAATATAAGCCTGGGCTAGACGGGCCACATCCCAGTTCAAACCCTGCTCCGTCTCAACAATATCAAACCAAAAAATACTGCTCGAGTAGCTATGTCCCAGGTGTCAGCCGATCTTGTGATGTTTTCTTGTCTATTGACTATATACGCTCCCATTGTCGTGGGTCCCAGATGTCAGGAAAACACTAGGAGGAAGCATTTTATTTTTCCATACGCTGACGTGGTGGGCCCCTACTGTCATCCTCTCCACGTACTTCTGTCGATTCCTGTTGTTTGTTGACCATGTTGACAACGCGAGAGGGCGGCGCCGCGGCGAGCGCACCAAAGCACGCGGAGGACATCGGCGTTAACGATTTAGTAGACGGTGGGGTGGCGATGCGTGCGCTGAGGCGCAGCTAGCTGTGGGAGGCGGAAGCAGGCGGCCCCGCTGCCACTGGTTTGGTTTTGGCGGCTGGAGGAAGACAGGACTGAAGAAACACAATAGACTATAGTACTTAACAACCTTAAGTGAAACCAGCAGGGGCACTTAACAACCAAAGCTGAAAGCAGTATGAGTACTTATACAGGTTCAACCGTACAAAGCACGCCTCGAACAGTGCTACTTCGCCTACAGTTAACCAAGGGTGAGGCCACCAAGCCCCAGGACGAGGCCCAGGCGCCACCCCGCGCATCCACAACCTTCTGAAAGCGGCTTCATCTTGCAACATGGTCAATAAACGGGATATTCGCTTTAGATCCATGGAAAAGCATGAACATAATCTTCTGTCCTATTCTCCAAGATGGACGGGCCTTCATTATTTGAGACCACCCATGAATAAGTATCTTTTCACCTCCAAGGGGAATTGAGTAGGTCAACATAAACATCATGTTGTGACCAAGCGCAAGTCTGACCCGACCATGGTCAGGCATCTGTATAGGAACAATAGAACTCGACAGTTCCTGATTCAAGAAGATCACAGTTGTAAAACTGTGTATAAGCAATAGTTTATGAACAACATACATAACAGAAAACAGCTCGTACCATAAGTTTCTCGACATAGTTGGACCTATTCAACGAGTGCAACAGTGGCACACATATCCCATGTGTCCTTCCAATATTGAAACGCCCCACAAGGACCTCAAGACGATCAATAAAGTGTAGGAACTTGTGGATGTCGATCCAGTCATCTTCAGTGCCATTAGTAACAGCCGAGTTATTACATAGTAACAAACGAGCAGACTGCTTTACTCTGAAAAAACCTACACGTGCCACCAATTATAAGAAAATATTAGTTAGAAGTAGCATCTTCGTGAAAGATTCATTGCTACTTCTAAAGTTAAATTGTGATTAGTTAGACAGAATAGGTGGATTAAGAAGTAATTGAGGCAACAAGCAAGAACCAGATACAAAACTAACATGGATGAACAATTGGAACGACGTCGGGGTGGAAGATCGCAGTGAAGATGAGACCAGGTTCTGCTATTTCCATCAACATTCGTGCGCCAACTTTCAGTCCGTAACACTTGAGAAAGTTTATCCAAGTTCGGCCATAAAAAAGCAGCGATCTTCTTGGTTCATGAACCCAACTCGGAACTTATATCCATGGCTTGTCTTCACTGTGACCATTAAACTAGTGTATTTCAGTTATGGCAAGGCCGAGCATCTTGAGTACATGTGTTCTAGCAGAGCAAATAATACACTGCAGGAAAAATAATATGAGAACATAGCATGTTCAAAAAACCCGCACCCTCCCAGATAGAAAAGAGGATTCTAGGAACATACTGTGTGCGTTTCAAAATGATGTGTTAGGATGAGAAGGAACAAGTGTGGCGTCTCGCCGAGGGCGCAGAAACCTGTAGGGTACTCGCACTTTGGGCACTGCAAATGAAACACACTAGATACAGTAGGAAGAAAAATGCATCAACGGCGGCGGCTGCCTTCCTAGGATTACCTGCAACCAAGGGACTTGGGTTTATCGGGGATGCATGAAGAATTCGTACCTGGTTCTCCATGAGAAAACCCTATGCAATCGCCGAGAGGGGATTTTCTCTGAACAAGCAGACGAGGGAGAAAGGGATTCAGGCCCATTGAAATATTGCCGCTTCGTCCGTCTAGCTTACTGCTAAAGCTGGAAAGGGGGGGTTGTGATTTGATGGCTCATTGGGCATTACTGCGGTGCTACGACCGGGGTGTGTCTACCGTGAAGTTGTGCACTCCAATTTGTGCATATGGCACGTGGACCCTGTTGCCGGTTGCCCCACATATCGGCGAAAGGAAGTCGAAAGAAAGGAGTAACTAGTTACACATAAATATATATTTTGACAGAGAGATACTCCCTCTGTAAAGAAATATACAAATCTTTTATATCACAGGCTCACCTTGCCGAGAAAAATACTCCCTCTGCAACGCACAGGCATTATGGGGGTTCAGCTGAGAATATAATACTCAGATGTTTTTTTGAGGGATAAAAGCTGCTTTATTGAAGATTAACAGTCATAGGTATACAAATAATTTCGGGGGTCCCTGTGAGCCAAAGATGGCATCCACAGGGCAAAGAAGTAGCAGCTTTTGTGAGCACATGTGCTTCAACATTACACTTGCGTTTTTCATGTATGATCTCCATGGTTTGGAACATATTCTTCTACATCTTGATCTTGTCCATAATAACTTTGATGGGCCCCAAGTATGCCTCTCCGATATGCTTGACTGTTGCTGAACAATCGGTGCTAATCTGAACTTGTTGCAGGTTTAAGTCAAGAGCCAGAGATAGCCCCTCGCAACATGCCATTGCCTCTAGTATCTCTGGATCAGTAACACTTTCGCACACCAGTGCCGATGCTCCAAGGAAGAAGCCTGTATGATCCCGGCTCACAACTGCCAGGGCTACCCTTTCACCATTGTGAGATAACGTAGCATCAACATTCATCTTCGCCCAACCCACAGCAGGAGGAGGACGCCACTTCTGCACTGAGCTAGTGCTTCTCGAAACCAGGTTCTAGACTTTGGGCCGCAGGCCGACCCTGCATGTTTGGGGGCCCATGTGTTCTACCTTAGCGCTTTTCATATTGCAAGCGATCGGTACGGCGCTGGTTTTAGATGCTGTCGCAAGGCGAATACACAAAATTGAATGACAGTTCCTAACCAGCAATCAGAGTTGCAATTCTATCAACGATATACCATGTGATAAATAATACTATCGTACTACTTATACACACATGACACTTGTTTCACCATGCCAGATTATTACATCAAAATCTCTCGGAGGATGGATCAGTTAAGCAGTTGCATGCTGCTACTGAAGAATTTCAAAGTTGATTTGGACCAGCTCTCCTTGCCGAGAAAGTTCGATTTTGACATCATCCCCTACAGCAAGATATGATTTAGATTTGAACCTTGACCATCCTTTAGCATCAATCATCATGCGGCCATCCTTTGTACTTACGATATATTGAGCAGGTTCATTCACACCAAGGCTGAGCATGGTAAGAGAAACTTGCTCATGGTCGCCCGGATTGTTGAACGACTCCCTCGTTGCTCTAGGAATTCTCTGTTTGCAAACAAGAAGACATACCCAAACAGTTAGATCAACACAGTGAATCATGTGAAACAACATGGAAAGAAAAAAGAAGGAAGCACTTGGGCGGCCAGTGCTTACCAAGAAGGTGGACATGTAGGTTTTTGTAAGGACTTTGGTATATGAAGTGCGAACTGCAGCCTAGTCTGTTGCCGGTGCAACTGCACGGGCCGGAGCAGATGCAAGTGCAAGTGTTGGTGCAGGTGCCGGTGTCGATGCCCGATCCTCCGGTAGATCAGACTGATCCGCTGACGCGGTCGGTGCCCAATCCTCAGCTGGATCAGACTGAGCTACTGCCGCTGTCAGTGCTAGAGCAACTGTCGGTGCTTGATCTGTGCGAGACAGCGGCGATCGTGTCTGGTCTGCTATGATCAGCTTTCTAACTTGACTAGGATCTGTGACCGTGATCCAGTCTTTTTCTCCATTTCTTTTAAACGCGAGAAGGACTAATTGTGGCATTTTTGTTAAACCAAACTGCAGTTCATCATAGGGATTTAGCTTGTACTCAGACAACAGACTGATCCAATTTTTTCCAGTAATATAAGAGATGGACAGTGCCTTCGTTACTGACACGACATAAGAAGTGAGACTTGCAAAAATAGCCATCGCAGAGCAAACCAAACGGTTTATTCTATGATGAATGTCACATGGAAAAACCTGCATCGTAAAATTGCAGGAAAAGAACGAAAACATGACATTAAATCAATAAGATTTAGACAATAAATCAATAAGATTTACTTGATGTGACACGAGTGAATCCTTACGAGGAAATCACTATGTTGAAGTACTAAACAGAAGATTGATCGTTCAACTACGTGTGGCATGCAGGGGCCCCGCCTACTCCCACAAGCAGGACAGTCCAAAGGTCGTGACAAATCGTATGGACCGAACATCCATGGGGCTGGAAATCCTGGTGGGTGCGATAAAACCTACAATGCATACAGATATTGGAGTGTAACCATAATTGATAGACCGTCCTCACAAAAAACATGATATGGATACTTCAAAATTTACAGACTGAATTGAGTGGACAGACATTAACATAGACCATTCTCAGGACTGACCACACACCAAAAGCGGTAGTACTAATAAACAATACAGGGTTCGCAAACACAAATCAAGTACTGAACAATAGTACTTACTACAGACAAGCAAAGTTGCACTAACTAAACTCTGCAGACTATTTTTTGCCACCGACATACGGGATGAACCCCGCATAACTGACTAGGCCATGGACTTCGTGTGAGATGTCTACATGCACCATCACCATCTTGTCAACCTTGGAGAACCTAACAGAGTGGTCTTTCACCTCATAAACATGATGATGAAGATAGGCCGCATCAGATTTGTTGGGAAGCTTTACAAGAACCACACCCTTCGTAATCGAAGGCACAACCAGGAAATTGCTGTGGTCAAGTACAGCCTCGAGAACACGCCTGACAACAATGCTACAGGAAAACACTAGTTCAGGACACGTGGCGACAAGGACACATCAGCTGGATAGTTCGGTAGTAGAACTCATCATCGGGTCTTCCAGTTCACACGACATGACTTTGAGAACTTCATCTCCACCGCGGACCTGGTTCTAATTCAAACAGAAACCATATATTTTATTACTACCTCCGTTCAGAAATATAAGATGATTTTCGATATTATACTCCATATATGACTACATATACGCACAGAAATGGGTGAACAAAGACTCCCTCTGTCCCATATACGCATGAGAGCAGAGGGATTACATGCAATATCCATAACACAAGTTACTGAGGCAAATATACCCTCTTAAAAGGTAGCATTGATGTTCATAAAGTACTCCCTCCGTCCCAAAATTCTTGTCTTAGATTTGTCTAGATACGGATATCAAGTCACATTTTAGTATTAGATACATCCGTATCTAGACAAATCTAAGACAAGAAATTTGGGACAGAGGGAGTAGTTGAAAGTAATCTATAAGAAATCAGTGTCAACCTCTCGCATGTTTTGGTCAAAAGAGGAATTTATAACCGTCATTTGGCACACAAAAATCACATGCAAGATCACCCAGAAAGTTGTACTACTAGTACTAGTACTGCGTGTTAGATGAAAAAACACGATCAAGATCGAGAAAAAGATCGTCAAGAAGAGATATTACCTGGACTTGCTTAATGAGGGATCCCGGAGAGGGGGGCTTGGACAGGGCGATGGCTTTGAGCTTGTCTGCGGTAGTCTCGGCGGGGTGCTTGCGCTTCTTCGTACCATGAGCCTCGACGGTTTTGGCCGGAGCCATAGACATCACTTCGGCCGGTGCTCCAGCGTCCATCAAGAAACTGTCAAATAGAAATAAAAGAAAAGAAACCATAATCACAAACCCAAAAGAAGAAAAGGGAGGGAGTTATAGGATCAGTATCGAGGTTGCAAGACCGGGCCTTGGCTAGAATCAACACCATTTATGCGCTCACCTTTCCTTCTTTGGGAGAGAAGAACAATGGCAGAAGCAGGTCGGGGTTTTCTTGAAGAAATGAGGAAAAATATGAGGCAGAAGCGAGGGTTGGGTAGAGACGAAGCTGAGAGAGAAGAGTGAAATGATGGTTGCTTCGTCCGTCCAACTTACTGCTGGAAAGGAGGGGGTTTTGTGATTTGACGGCTCATTGGGCATTACTACGGCGCTTCGATCGGGGTAGTCTACCGTCACTCTACTACGGAGTAATTTAGTGCATGGCTGGTGGACCCCGATGCTGGCTGTCCCACACGTCGGTGAAAGTGAGTAATTTAGTGCATGGCTGGAGGAGGATCCGCATGGTAGAGTGTGTCCACTGTTTTTCAGAAGAAGAAAAATGATTACAACAAGCGTTTCCACTCTTACGACGGAGGAGTGCGAAACACGGCAGCCACTTGAACATACACAGTGCTCCTACTACTAGGCATGTGCAGTGGTTCATATGTCAGTACTACACAATCTTGTTGCTAGTGTAGTAAGATATGACGATAACAAATGATGTTTTGCGCATGTCAACTACTCCTATATGTAACATAGTACCGCTTTTTTGACTGTACGGTCGAGAATGGACGGTGATATCAATGTTAACAGAACTAGGTCCATAGCGCACGGAGAGTACGGTGCTACAATACTCCATGAAACATGAACCACATGAAGCACGAATAGTGTTAGGCAGGGTGTATGAAGGGTGCACGGGATGGGAGCAAAAGTTCCCTTCTCAACCCACTTTTGGGTGTTTGGCAGAGTGCATGAAGGGTGCATGAGTCCACACTAGTAGGTTGATAAATACACGAAGAGGAAACAACTATATTGAGATGAGAATGCAACCAAACACACCCACACGCTTTGTGCTACAGTGACTGATCTGCACCGTCTGAGTTTGATCCAATGGTCATGTTGCGCCGAGACATGGACATGCCCATGCAGAGGGTTTAGCCCGACGGCCGGCATCGTCGCGCTGGCACGACGGTAGGCATCGCGTAGCCGCAACACGTGCGTGGAAACTTGGTTCACCAGGTGGCTGAGGCGATCCTGGACCTCGTCACGATCGGCCCGCTCACGCTCTAGCCGGCTCCCCTGACGGCCTATCGTATCTCCCGCTTTCTGCAGCAACGCCGCCGACGCCTCGAGCATCTTTGTGGTGGACGCCTGCCGCTTTTGAAGCTCCGTGAACTCCCGCACATAACGGAGGAGCATGACACTCCTCTCCTCCTTGAGCTCACGGAGCTCCACGTCCTTGGCCCTGAGCTCTGCTTCCTTGGCATGGAGCTCTTGTGTCAGGAGCCTCACCTCGGACTCCGTGATCTGCTGCGCCGCCATGGCACCAGGTAGAAGCAATGGGGAGAGGAAGCAAAGGGGGCGAAACGGCTGAAAGGCAATGCAATCTACGGGAAGGCGGAGGCAGCAGGGAATCTTTTGGTTTTCACCACGGTAAAACACCAGTCGATGACTTCTCACATCAGGGAGCAGTGGGTACATGCGGAGTCATCGTGACTAATTTCTGTCGTGCCTGCTCCAGTCAATCAAAAAATTAAAAATCCTGCCGCGCCTGCTTCCGACAATCAAAAAATTAAAAATCCTGCCGCACCCAAACACCATAGCAACGCCGCGGTGGATATTTAAACTTACCTGCCGACAAGTAGATAAAAAAGGGGTGAAAAAACAAATGTGGCGGCGGCCTAGCTAATCGGTCGAACTAGCCCAACTAGCTAGCCACCGTGCTTCACTGATGTACTCGGCGGGAAAGGTGGTCTTTCGTGATTTGACGACTCATTTACTTGCTTTGGCGCTACGACCGAGGAGGACCCAAAAAACGCGCGGTAGGGCATCCCACGTCAGGAAGAATATATGCGTGCACCACCCGGGAGGACCCCGAAACCACGTGGTAGGGTGTGCCACGTCTCGGCACGGAGGAAAAATGTGCGTGTAAAAATATACTGTATCAGACGTAGTAGAGTACCTATGGTTCGAGCTCGGGACCCAGCCAATCGGTTGAAAACACCCCACTGGCCACACAGCTTCATCATGCAAACATGGCACGGAGGATAGATGTTGTTAGCTCCGTCTCGACCAGCCACAACGTCTCTTGTTCTAGGCGATTCTTCTATTTTCCAAGTATTTTTTAGTTGTAATAACACCATGGCAAGCTAGCGGCGCTCTTTGTGTGTGCTCGTGCAAAGGTTAGACGATGGAGAGAAGAGAGATTGAGATCGCAGACCTGGGACCCACCAGTAAGTGAGATAACAGTCATGCACATGTTGACGAGGCAGTCCCTCTACTCTACTCAACGCAAGTACTGTATAAAATCAAGTTATGGGACAAAGCCAACAACCGTTCGTTTTTTCAGGCTATCGACTTACGCTTTGTAGTCCAGGTTGCCAGTTCGAATCTCGTCTTTCAGATTTGTTAGTTTTAGGTCCAAATTTGATTAATGACAAGTGGGACCCCCGTGTGTTGTTCTGATATTTCAGTGTAGGATGGTTTTCTTGAACAAACACTTTTCGTGGTTAGACAAGTAACGACACGAGTTACACGTTTTTTGCACGTTTACGAACAAAAATGACAGCGGCATAGAATATCACATCCACCCCGCAGCTTAGATACTATGGTGATACGAGTTTTTACACCATTGGAAGTGAGATCCAATGGCTTGGGAGTAGTCTTTGTAATTATGCGCAATTTCCTAACTCTCCAAAGGTTTTTTTGCAAATAAAACATTCAGGCCTCGTGTGTGCCGCTGCATCTTCGATCCAATGGCTCCCCGGTGCTCATATTAGGTGCTCCTCGTAGCTTAATTACCCGCTACGGTGATTGGAGTAGTTGTGGGCCGAATGCTACGAAAATATAATCTAAACCGACCGGTATAAATGCCTACACAAATTAATCCAAGGTTGGAGTGCCCCTTGCAATGTAAATAGCTCCAGCTTTGCGAGGGATGGAGAGGTAGTAGCTTCAACACGTGGAAGATACGGTGTGAGAAAGCGAGGTCAATCGAGAGACATATAGATAGAGAGACAAAGTGAGTGTGGTCCAACATTCATTGACCAAATATATATGCTCTGGAGAGATATCGTCTGATTGAGCTTTTTGGCAAGGGTGAGGGCTGTAAGATAGAGCTTGAGAGATGATCCAGTCACAGACGTGTAGATATATTTTGTGCGTGAGAGGAAGCAAGGTCAACCGATCACATAGGGTCACCGTGCGATCGAAAGAGTGAGACGGGTTGGAGAGAGTGACCTAGATAGACGATGTGCGTGAGAGAGTATACAATGTGAATAGGTTGAATTGGGCTCAAACATGGTGATATATTGTTTTTGTCCGAGAAAGAGCGAGGTAAATCGAGACATACACACACACACATAGAGAGAGAGATTGAGTGAGTGTGGCCCACCATGAGGTCGAAAGAGTGGCAGCGGCTTGGATGGACTGACCTAGATAGACAATCTGCGTGAGAGAGTATAGAGTGTGTCGACCGAGGCCCGAACAGGGAGATATATCATTTGTGTGTGAAAGAAAACGAGGTTAAACGAGACTCAGATAAAGAGAGCGAGATTGAGCGAGTGTGGCCCACCGTGTGGAAGAAAGAGTGAGACAGTCTCGAGGGAGTGACCTAGATATACAACGTGCGTGCGTGCGCATGCACGAGAGGTTGGGGGGCTAGATAGGCAATGCATGTATTTAGCGCGCGAGGGTGGGAGGGAGAGGGGGGAGAGAGAGATAGCTCGGCACGGGGTGCAATGGCGGGTGTGTGAGGTAAATACATTTGGTAACAGAGTGGAAAAAGGGGTTGTGTAGTTGAGAGACCAAGGGATCGAAACATGGAGAGAAAGAATGAACATGTGTTGGAAACTGATAGCTTCCTAAGGTGGTTAGGAGAGGAAGATTGACCAATACAGGAAGTATGTAGGGTTTGTGTGGGGGGGGGGCTAAAAACAACATTTGAATGTACATAGTACGAGACTTAATATCGATGTTTCAATTCGGTGTACATTGTAAGATTTGAACCGAGGACCAGGCATACGGGTAATTATTTCGAATTTGTGCCATACTAAGTTTCGAAAAGTTGACATTGACTCAGTTTGTTGTGCTATTTTGTAGGTCATATGTTTGAATCCATCCAAAAGTGTTCATCATATACATATGGATTTGTATCAAAAAAGTAGCATGGATACAGTGAAATGCGAAATCCACGTTAGAATTGGAGATCGCTACATGACACACACTCTAATTCAAATAACTAACTACGTGACACACACTGTAATTCAAATAACTAATTATGTGACACACACTCTAATCCACGTTAGCGTGGGTACCATTTCGATTTTTTTCAAATAACTCCTCATTAATTAATTTATAGTACTCCCTCTGTTCACTTTTATAAGACCTTGAAGACATTTCAGACAATGTGCAAAATAGTTCATTTTAAGTTGTCTGAAACTACTTACAAAAGTGAACGGGTGGAGTATCTCGTTTCGAATGACTAATTATTGCAAGGAAAACACGGGCATGGTAATACATACAGATTCGTTTGCAAATGAAAGAAGATTCGTTTGCATTCTCTAATGTAGGCGCACCAGGCAAACCAGGGTCATGTCGGGGCGGACGCTGCTTCGGTGCCTTAAAGGCAACTGAATTTGGGTCACTGACATGTGGGCCAGCCACCTGTTGGGCCCATATGTCATGGACACAAAGGCAAGTGCCTTAAGGCACCGAAGCATAGTCCTGTCGGGGTGGTCGCGTGTGTCGGACGGACGCGTAGCACCCAGCCACCCACCCCCTCCCCCCCCCAAAAGGATGACGACAATATAAGTTCGCGCTTCCACGTTTCGGATTGAAATATCTGGCCGCCCCAATTCCAGCCCTGCAAAATCTCTCTTCTCCACCGTCCCCTTCCGCGCCCAGATTGCTCGAATCCCTAATTCGCCGCCAACCCTCGAATTGCCCCTCGTCTCGTCTCTTTCCCTACCGTTCCCCACCTCTGTGCCGGACGACGACGACGAAGACGACGGTCGCGCTTCACCACCGCACCGGAGCTACCTCATCTATGCCCTCGTCCACCGCACCGGGTGGTCCACCGACAACGTCGGCCGCCGCAACCGACGTGCCTCACAGACACCGAGTTCCACCGCATCAGGTGCGCTTCACCGACGCCGTCTCCCAGCTCACCGGGGCTACTTCACCGATCACATCGTTGCACCTCCGCCCCCTGAGGCCGTTGGGGCTTCACCAACGGTCTCATCTGCTGCATCGTAGCGCTCCGCTGCCAATCAAGATCTGCCTCCGTGCGCGGCCAGCCAACCCCAACGCATCACCCTCAACGGCTCTGAAGTGACCCACACTCTAGCTAGGCGAGCATGACCAAACGCCAGCCCGAACTAGGTATCCACACATCACTCCCTTGTGCACTGTTCCGACGATGTCTGGATATCCTTTCACTGCTCTCTTAGCTTACCCGCCTATGCAACTCTGACCTTAACTCTTATTTCTTCTGGAGAGATCATATGAAACAAGCAAATCCATATTTTAGCGAAGCATGACGGCGCTACGGGATCTGGTACGCATCCTGCACACACGTATAACCTTGTAAGTATCTGTCCTCCGGTACAACATCAAGGTCGATTCCTCTTATTTGATCAACCATTCACCATGTCAAAAATCCAAAGGGGGATGCAAGGAGCACAAGGCCTGCACATCCAAGCAAGTGGTAACATGGACTTGTACATGGAACATCCCAAGCGCAAGCAGAGCTGCAGTGAGCCTGTACAACGAGCTAGCGTAAGTCCCTGCATTTCATTTAATTCGTACTGGCATTTGTGTATGATTTGTGTGCAGTGGCTGATCCACGAATTCAAGTTACCAGGGGCGAACGTTTAACTTAAAAAATACGAAGGCACTTGCACTCCGGAAATCAACATAACATGAGAAATGTGAAGCTACATGCACTTTGAAAACCAGCTAATGATCCAAAGTAGTTCAGGTTATAAACACTAAATGATGCAAGCACCAAAAAACACAAAATGCAACATGGTGTACAAGGACTACAAACATGGTCTGTACCTGCTTGAATTATTCGTTCTCTGGCTGAAAATATCGAAGTGTAATTGCACGTATAACCAGTGCGCAAACTGCATATCAATATATCTATCCTGCACAAGTATGCCAATAGTTTCAAACAACAGATTAGAAAAGTATTTATGCTATGTTGTCATGATACGGGGACTTTCTGGTAGATGGCCTCGACGTTTCCTCAAGCTATGAAAATGCACTATAATTTGCTTGTCATCAATGCCTGCAAATCTTTGTCTCTCTCAACATAGTAGATCATCATTAGACACTAAATTCTTCAATGAGCTTGCAAAATGCTTGCATTAGATCCCTCATTAGACACTATATGTTCATCACCAGGAGCATGTAAAATGTTTGCATCAAATCCTTCATTAGCAGTCTGTTCATTAGACACTTTAGGCTCAAGAACAACATGAGCTTGTATGTTTGCACCGGAAACTTGATTAGATACATCAGATTCAGTCAGTTCAGTATTGATTGGGGGAGTTATAAAATAAGTAGAAATTGGTTTCATTTTCTCATAGATTCCCTACATACAAGCAGTTTTACAACACCGTCAGGTTAAACTATTGGCCAGAAATTGAAGAGTTGAATTAGATATAATCAGGGATGTGATGTACCTGCTCGTTGCGCATGCTACTCTTGCAAGCTGCGACTGTCCGTTTGCGCAAGCTTGATTCCATGCCCGTGCTGCCGCCGCTGCCTCCCACATAGGCTACACCCAGGGTTGGATCTTCATCTTCTTGTCCTTCTGTTCGCTTGAAGCCCGGCGACCGCCCTCCAACAAGGGCGCGAGGAAGTGCTGTGTCGGTCTGTCCAGCGGCGGCTAGGTTAGGAGCGAACCAGACTGGAGGCTGGAGCGAATGGATTGGGATTTTTCCTGCTGTCGATCGATATGGGAGGCGCTCGTTTGGGCCGTGAGCCTGCTATAGGGCCTGCCTTGCACTTATGTTATTGGCCCATCCAAATTGAAATTTTTTCTTCATTTTTTACATTGCTTGCTCGTGTGTTGGGACGAACAAAACTAGCGTGGGCCAACCTGGACGACTCAAACTAGGTGCACACTTTCCAGCCGCCTGAGGCGGCCGCCCATACCAGCCCCTATGGTGGCATCGCCCCTTTTTGCGTGTATGATTGGATAGTGAAAAATATTCCAGTGGCGATTTTGATTTACACACAGAATGGTTGAATTGCTTGTTTGTATGAACTGAGTTCGCCAATAATGTGAAGGATGCCAGTCTTTTCATCCTATCATAGATTGCTTAGATCTCGATATGCTAAAAGTAATCGCATGAAATATATAGTAAAAGCCCGTGTGATGTGTTTGGCTACAACTAGTCTGACTACACGTCCTCATATAACATATCAAGGATGCACCATCTTACCAGATTAACCATTCGACTTACCCATGCAGTGTGGGAAGAAAGAAGTATTGGGACTGCGTATCCAAGCAATTGATGCCATGGACTCCTTCGTACAACCTTGTAAGCGAAAAAGAAGTTACAGTGTGCATGTACAAAGAACTAGCATAAGTTCAGTTACCTGCTTCTCGGAATTTTAGTTAGCCACTTATTGCAAAAAATTTCAATTACATTGCTTGGCTTAAGTTAGTTTGCTACTGATTACATAATGGCACAGCCTGTTAATCATATTGTAGACTGCGCCTATCTATGTGTTTGATACTTACTGTTAAGAATTACCTGTTTGCCTTAACTTAAATATCTACTTGTTTGTTTAACTGCTTTGCTGCTGCAACAGTGGGTTACAATGATGTTAATAACTACTTTTCGGCATCCAATTGAAACTCTTTAATTCCTTGTTAGTTTAACCGGCTTGCTGTTATAACTCCCAGTTGAGATGTTTTGCTAACTTCAACTTTCCTGAATCCAATCGGAACTTTAATGGCAAAATAGGTTAGCCCAAGATCAAAGAGCGAGGTCCCCATGGACGTTGCATCATCCCACAGTAGTGGCACCGGCCCGATCGTGCATTATGAATTGCCAACTGCTGATACTCTAGAGGCTAAACTAGTGGTAGAAAGAGATTCTGCTTCTGCACTTAGAGATGAAGTTGACATGTTGAGGAAGCAAACAACACAATCACAAGCAGTACTCAAGACAACCATTAAATATTTGGTGGATTTCAAAACGAAGCAAGCTAAGACTGACCAGATTGTTAAGGTCCTGAAGGAAAAAAGGAAATTAAATTCCTACTTGGTAAATCATAGGTGAAATGTTCTTTCCATATTTGAATAAAATTTGTGTTGTCTGTTCATGTAATCAATCAAACCATTTGTTTTAGAGATCATGTAATAATTGTTTTTTTGTTTGTAATTGATAAGACTCGGAGGCATTTCATTTGGATTGCTGTGCCAGACATACAAATATGCCAATCCGGCTGAATGTGCATTCAGCAATAGCAGTATAGATGGACCATAAGTGGCACGCATCGGAAAGGGCCAAGATGCTGGCTAAAAAAAAGATGTTGTTGTAGCCAAAAAAAAGTACAGCGGCCTGACTTATGTATGTTAGTTGATATTATTGATCCATATACTCTATAAGTGTTTATATGTCTGTTAGTTCCTTACATTCTTGGTTGATTGAATCGGTATTTGAATCTTGATACATCGCTTGTGTACATATATAAATGGGAGTACACATTATGCTGCGTGTGACATTTGAGTTGGACATGAAGTGTTCCAAATATTCGAATTCACCTTAAACTGGATTCTAGTTTCTGAATTTGAGTATCGGCATTTGTAAACCATATTCATATATGACAGTGGAATACATCTTTGTCGTCCTTTTGAAGATATATAAAAACACATAGAATGATTTATAAAGATTCATATAGGAATACAAAATGGATTCAAATTTAGTTGCCAGGGTAAACGTGGATGCTTATTGTCCCAAAATTCGAAAGAAACAGCAAAATGTCCACTCCCACATTGGCTGCCCGAAGCCAAGTGTTTGGGAGATGGAAATTACTGTCTACCCGTTACACGGACAATCCATCGGCCCGATTTCCACTGCTCTAAATAGGGGTAGGTTAGTAACTTCAATTAGACGTGACACGACCGCCTCTGAGCCCATTCCGACACGGTGGGCATCAAACATGGGCGGCAAAACTCATTTGATTCAAGGTCGTCCGAAAGACCTCTGTTTCTCCCTCCATTCCCCATTCATACACGGTGGGTGGCAAAACACCCTCTCCTCGTCCGAAATAGATGTAGGCTAATATTTTAAATAGGGGTAGCTGTGTAACTTCCATCAGACATGACACAACCGCCCTACCTGTCAGCCTCGTTCATACACCGTGGGCGGCAAAACACCCTCTCCTCGCCCGAAATAGTTACCGGCAAATATTTGGGAGATGCGAGATTACCGTCCTATCCCCAACCGACGAGACGTCCAAATTTAAATAGGGGATAAGTTCGTAACTTTCCCATATTTTAGACAGGCGCGTCCCAAAAACATGGTTCCCCGTACCTCTCCTTCCATTTTCCCATTCATACACCGTCCGCGCTAGAACACCCCATTCCCACATCAGCCTCCGTCCGCCACCCCATCCATCACCGCCGTCCTCCACCACATCCATCGCCACCGTCCTCCACCATGCCGGAGCGCCTACCAAGACCGCATCGTCCACTGCTAGAGATGGACGTTTCTCATCCACGACGACGGACCAATATCCTTCCATCGCGTCCTCTCGCTTCATCGGCGTCGTCGTCCTCTTTGCCGGGGCCGCTCACACGACCTTCTCTTCCACCACGACGGGACTTATCCCCTGATGCACCCGTCTACCATCGCAGATCTGCTTCAACGCCACCGACAGCCATCGCACCCCTGATGCCTACATGGCGCCGCAAGAGAGGTGGTACTTCATATCTCCTCAACTTTTTGATCTCAACCAGAAAGTAGATCTTAACTTGGTTACTCTACTTTCTTTTCAGCTCTTAGAATCTAGTTCTTAGTTCGAAGCAAACAATGCATGCTAAATATCATTTCTCTGGTTTGCAGCTTCAAATCTGCCATGGCACAGCCATAATACGGTTTAATTGATCATGTTTATGGTTTAATTGATCATGTTGGTTCCGTGGTGGTTTATTTAATAGAAATCAGAGGGGAAACCCTCTTTTGCTAAAAAATATATGCTTAGAGTTTCCCCCTTTTATGATCACTATACGATCAGAACACATGCTTCGTGTCATAATAACACTGCTCCACCCATCAAGCTAAACAAGCTTAGTTGTTCAAATACGAATCTGATATTATTAAAACAGAGTTGTTTAATTGGTCAGCTAAATGTTCCTAAATTAGTTTCAAAAATGCATGTTCGCCGCTCGGGTGTGTATCTCTGTGTGTGGTCTGGTCATCATGGTTGGGGAGGTGAACTTTGCATATGCAGGGGTTTATACGGAGACACTCTCTGAGTTGAAACCGCAATGCATTCCATAGATAATCTGACTACTTTTTATGTTTTCATGAATATCAGATTCTGAACAGCATCATAATGATTATGAGCTTGCGCGCATGAATAGAATAAAGCAGAACAATGCCATGGCTGTCAAACTTGGCATTAAGGGACTGAAATCAAGTCTGGATGCAATGTAATGCAAACACTCTCCACCTACAGATTCATGCTTAGAATATGATCCTAACAGTGATTCTGAGCTAGAGGGAGACCTAAGTCAATGTAGCTCCCTAGTGGAGGAGTCAGAGGAAGATGCCCTATCTTATTCACCCATCAAGGTACATGCTCTAACTTTCCAAGGTTACATTGCTCGCACATATCTTGCAACTGATGCTTTGCATTGCTTCTACTTTGTTGAACTGCCATTAGCTTAGTTTACACATCGTGTATGTGAATACACCCTGCCTATCCATTTTCAGTACATATTCCATCTGTCATCATACCATATTTATCCATTCAAATGTTGTTCTTGTGTATCAGACGTTCAAAAGGAAGAGGGCGATTGCTGATCATGGAGGAGCACAAGCAAATTATTTGGAAAAGGTAGTGGCACCTGATAAATCAAATAGCCCATTAGGTGTAGTTGCAATATCACCTGACCCACAAAATACCCCAACTCTGGCAGACTCTAGCCCTACTACACTAGTCATTTCTGATGCCCCAACTCAGCAGACCCCAACTGCAGCAAACAATATGATTATGCTAGTTTACATAGCACCAGTTGTGTGACGCAAAACCCCCATTCCAGCAAAGAGTACACCAAATCCAGTTGCCAAATCCCTTTTCGAATTAGAGAGATCCCCAATTGCAGCAAATAGGACCCCTATTCCATTTCTTCCCAGTTTAGAAGACGAAGCTTATGTTGTTGTCAGGAACTTTGTGCGCATCTTTCCTTCATGGAAAGATTATACCCCAGCCACAGAACTATTTCCAGTCTTCCTCCGCAACTTATGCGTAAGTAATGTACTAATGTTATTCATGGTCATTACTGCATATGTTTCTGCTGATAGAAGACACAAGATTTCATTCTTTTAAATAGGCGAGGCACAAACTAGATTGTGATGACGAGCAAGGGTTGGTTGCGCTTTTCAAGCACTCGTTGATGAAGTATCATTCCTACCTGAGGCAAGCGCACTTCGATGGCAAGCCTCTGAACGAAATTTATGTAAAGTCTCCTGTGCTACATTTATCTGACGGTGACTGGAATAATCTTGTTACACATTGGTCTCGGCTGCAGCGTAAGGTACTGTCTATGATATCACATCACAATTTGAACTACATTTCTGCATTTGCCTTAATGTCTCACTTGTATGAAAATTGTTAGCAGAAGAACATTAGTTCTCAAGGGACCACAGAATCTCGCAACTATACTGCACACTGCATTGCTCTTGTGAGTACCTCTTGCCCTGTATGACCATACTTACTTTCATAGTTGTTTGATTATGTAGCTTCACTACACATGTTAGCCTCGTAATCGTCCATTTGGTGGACATTATAAGATCCGTATGGACTCTCACATAAATTTAGAATCAACCCAATGCTTTTGAAGAGGTTTAGCTCTGCAGTCCTCTTGTAAGGACTGAACGTGGTCTATCACTGTACTTACATTAACAGCTACTCCCTCCGTCCCATAATATAAGAACATTTTGTACAGTACACCAGTGTTCAAAACACTCTTGTATTATGGGAGGAGGGATTGGTTCATCTTGTAGCATTCTACATCTTATCTCCCTCGTCCACCATTTACTAAAAAAGATCAGATCTATATTTAATCTTACCAATAAGTAGAATACACAGACAATGCCAGTGCAGAAGTGTAGCCCATTGCTCTTGTCAGTACATTTTTTCCTGTAATGCTTGTACTTCCAGGGATTGGTAGTTGATTATGTAGCATCAATCTGCATCTTATCTTCTTTATCATGTATCCCTTCCAGTATTATCATATCTATAATTACTCTCTACAAAATGTAGAGTACAGGCAATGCTTATGAAGAAGATTCTGTGCTGAAATTCTTGAGTTATCCTTCCCTTGCCATGGAGAAGGGCATTATAAAGCCAGTGTTAACTGTTAATGTAAGTCAATCCTTCTAAAGCCTTTATCCTCAACTGTTGTTTAATTTGCTCATACTCCCTATCGTTTACTGCTGTTTAGTTTGTTGTTTCTACCAAAATGCATGTTCGTAAGAACTGTAAGATCTAAGTTTTACTTGTAAAACCAAATTCCTTATTCATACCATGCACATTACTTAATACTCCCTATATGTATGCTTGTTTTTGTGGAGCTATAATCTAGTGTGTGGTGAAGCAGCCCACGTTTGCACCTTGTCATCTCCTGTTTTATCTTACTGATGTGGCTGATGATATGAACAACATGTCATGCACATTATCCAAAATAGATACAATGATTTTCTTTGCCCTTCATCTATGCTTGTTATGTTGACATGGTAATCCAGTAGTGTGGTGAAGCTTCCCGCATTATGAACAATGCCAAATTATGCTATTGATATTTTGAACATACTCTTTATTTTCTAATTTGAAATTGGATAGAATTGACAGAACAGTTATCATATTTGTTTATACACGTGCAAAACCTGTCATCTCTCTACTTTGTTTCAGGGTGATATGCCTGATGGCATGCACAAGTCTGCTGAAGGCTGTGGGACAAACCCAACATATCTTGCAGCAAAGAAGGCAAAACATCTTGAAGATAGCGAGACAACCCCAAAGTCTTGTCTTGATACAGTGTTCAAGTTACTTGAGACTAACAGTCAGACAAGCTCCTAGAATTCGTTGTCTGAATCAGTTCGACTTCTTCAGTCCCAAGTTCTAGCAGAAAGGCATTCTGAAACTCAACTTCGACTTGAAGTCCTATCTCTAAGAAAGATTTCGGAGAACACCAATGAGAACCTCATCGCTAAACAGCTACACCTAGAAGCTATGACCGACATGCTAGGCCGGTCTCACAGCCTTGCTCAGCAGCTTGCGCAGCAGTTCCCCCGCAAGGCTAACCTTTCTTGAACTGTCTTGGAAGTGGTCTCTGTTCAGTATTATTTTGTTACACTGCAATGGTGCCCAGTTTTTGTAATCTGCTTCTTCGTTGCGCTTTATGATCACTGGTGGTGAACTTTGATGCTGAGTGGATGTAATATACCTTAAATCCTTTATTGTGTAGTGTAGGTTTATTCTTAGTTACTATGTCGTAATTTCTTTATTGTATAGATTAGGTTTGTTCTTAATTCCTACTAGTTACGCAGCAGCCCGAAATGAACCCCGACCCATGATTGTGCGAATCAAATCACAGGCTTTTAACAGGCCAAAATTGTCTGGGTCCTTGTTTGGCCCAATCAGATATCGACTGCGAGCAGGCCGGATGCAAACCGGGCCGTAGTTAGGCCCAACTATATGACGGGCTTTTAACAGGCCGAATTTAATATAGGGCCGAAATGTTAAACGGGCCCTTGACAGGCCAAAACTAATATCAGGCCGAATTACTAAGTGGGCATTTAGCAAGTGGGCCCAAAAGCATAGTGTCCAGTTGACGGGCCGAACCTGATATGGGCCATAATTGAGCCCAAAGCCTCTTGAAGGGCCGGACCTGATCTGGGCCGTAATTTATCCCAGAACATGGTAGGCTTTTAACGGGCCGGATCTCATATGGGCCACTATTAGGCCCGGAGCGTGGCAGGCCATTAACGGACCGGATCAAATATGGGCCGGCATTTGGCCCAAAACATGGCAGCCAGTTAATGGGCCGGCCTACTAGGGTCCTCAAAATCTTGTGGGCCTACAGCTGGGCCGGCCCATTAATGTTGGTGAAATCTCGTGGGCCTTTAGCTAGGCCGGCCCATTATGACCCGCAAGAATCATGTGGGCCTTTACCTGGGTCGGCCCATTATGGCACAAAAAAATCTCGTGGGCCTTTACCTGGGTCGGCACATTATGGCCCGCAAAATCTTGTGGGCCTTTAGCTGGGCCAGCCCATTATGGTCCGCAAAATTTCATGGGCCTTTAGCTGGGCCGTCCCATTATGGTCCGCAAAATCTTGTGGGCCTCTAGTTGGGCCGGCCCATTTAAACTTGTTGGGCCGTGCCACGTGTCGACGTATCATAGGCGCCTTCTATCGAGTGAGTGGATGACATCTGTCCCGACGATGAGCCGACACGTGTTTCATCTCGCCAATGATGATTTTACACGTGGAAAATCCCCATTGGTCGGGGCTGTTAACGGGTTATCGGATCCAAAACCCAACGCGATAGCTTAACGGCGTTCCGTTACGGTGGATGCCACATGTCGGCCACCCTTGACGAAAGCACTTCTGTGACGCGCGATTTATCGTCATGGAAGTGGACACTTCTGTGATGATAATTTTGGTAATGTCATGGAACACTTCTACGACAGCACATGTATGACTATCTTGACTCTATCATAAATTTGTCATGGATGTACATGCATGAAAAAAAAGTGACCTACTGTGACAAACACGTATCATCACGGAAGTGTATTTTTTGTAGTGATAATTAATGGGAGACCATGTAGGATCACACTAAAAGACGTGGAGCATATAACAGGCTTGCCCTGCATGGGGAAGAATCACGTCTCTTCAAATCACAATGATACTTTGGAGTTGTGGAAGGAACTGAAAGACCCCAATGACACAAAAGTAACTTTTAAAGGATTGCTAGCCAAGATGAAAGGCGACAGCACACCAAATTTTGTCAGGCCATTTGTCTTTTACACCATAGGCAAACATGTATGCCCGACAACACAGCAGTATGTGGACAACAAATACCTTGGGATTGTTAGAAACGTTGAGACAATAAAGAGCACCAATTTTGGACAACTTACACTTGACCATCTTATGACTAGCGTAAGGAAATTTGTAAATGGTGGAGCAAATCTGGAGGGCAACCTACCACTGCTGCAAGTAATACAATCAGTATTAACATAAAATACATTTAAGTTTATGGAAAATTTTCTAAGTTGTTTTTGTTGTAATGCAGACGTGGTACTACGAGAAGTGGAGGGTGCACCAATTGGACTCTACCATCTCGTATGCATCAAGGTTAAGGCCGCTGATCCAAAACTGGAGTGACAAGAAGGCACAGAAGGTTGACAACATAATCAACAAAAATTATATAGGGGTTGGAGAGGTAAAGTGTTAGTACTGTGTGCCTGGATTATCTACCATATGTTTTGAATGATACTAACGACACTAACATACGGTATGTTGATGACCTGCTGGGGCCTTTCAATCCGCCACCAGTTGGGACGCCGGTCAAACCAAAGACTGACGGTCAGGTAAATGATGAGCACCCTTGAAAAAATGGACGAGTGCCTTAGGCGTACACTTGCGAACGGCAGACGCACGAACGACCTCATAACAGAATTCAATGTAAGTATACCATTATGAGTTTCTATAAATATTTTAACTATCAATACTCTCCACACTAACACATTTTTTAAAGAACCACCGCTATGGAATATTTGATGATGATCGCCCAGGAGTAGAGGACATAAAACTATCTGACCTGGGAGTACCTGCGGACCCAATTGAGGTACCAGGAGAGAATACTACTCACCAGCAAAAACAAAAAAAAAGACACGGAGGTCATTGCCAAAGGCATTTCTGCTAAGGGAATATAAAAAGATAACATGGATGCCCCCATGAAGAACGTAGCTGTGCAGCCTGCTCCTAGTTTGCAATCGCGAAAGCATTCAAAAACCACCACAAGCCTTGAAGCTTTCATGGTGATACACATTTCACATCTAACTGGTTTTGTTTTAAGTTAATGCAGATTCATAGCTAACATATGATCTTCCACGTTCAGGATGAAGAAGACAGAACTGTTGCTGCAGCTTGCAAGGAGAGTCTCAAGAATGTTTCATAGCTTTAAAAAGAGGTGGATGCTTCGCAGGGTGCTACGAGTTTGGATTCGCGAAAGCACTCCAAAGCCACCACAAGCCTTGAAGCTTTCCTCATGATGCACATTTTACAGTTAACTGGTTTTGTTTTTTTATTTCTCACAGATTGCAAGCTAACAAGTGCTTTATTTCGAATCACAGGATCCTCTGAATTTGAGGCATAATGAGAATGTGTGAAAGGCTGAAGAAAGAAGAGATCAAGATGATGAAGATGTCAGTATTGAGGTGGGGGAGAGGCAGGTACCAAAAGCAAACACCGGTCTGCCAAGGCTAAGGCAATAAGGGAGCCGAAAGAGACCCATGTCTTCCCAGTTGATGAGGACAACTATGATGATTCTTTAGCAAAGCAGCGACAAGATAGTGTGGTTGATTCCATGCTACCAACTCGTACGAGCATCCGAAAAAGAGTGGCATATTCATTATTGTGCAATGAAGATTATGTTCTGTACGATAGTGATAAGAAGAGAAAGAAAAACAGGACTCCATCGGAGTCTACCAACGATTCCAAGGACACAAAGAATGCAAAGAGGAAAAACCGTGCAAGCATTTTTAAAGATACAGACACAGGTGCTTCGAGGCTGGAGACCAACCTTGACAAGTTTCGACAGAATTACGTGGCCGAAATTGTCAACACCTCAGATGTTGATAAACAATTGGTGGTAATTGATGACATTGTTCTGCTACAGAAGCATTTGCAATTCCTCACCATGACAGATGGAGTTTTAGATGACAAATGGTTGGGTGACGAAGTAGGATATTTGCCAAATTATTTTATCAATTTTCTTTTGCACAGTACAATTAACTTGAATTTTGTTTTAGTTGGTTGATGCTGTGATTCAGATCATGCGTCATGATCATCCTAAGGACATAAGGGACGGGCAACTGGTTTACATTGAGAGGGTGGCCGGCGTCGCTATGCTCGAAAGAGATGGTAAGGTAGAGAACTACCACGAGGCCACTTTGGTGGGCATTCATGGAACAACAAAAGGAGACAACTACCTCAGACATGATCTGGTACCATCTAACCATGACATAAACACATTTATTTTGGTAATCATTATGCATGTTGATGTAATCATCTTTGCTGTCCAGGTTTTTCTACCTACGAACATGGCGAACACCCACTGGTTCCTTGTGGTCGTAAACCCCAGAAGGAGGGAGATTCAGATTCTTGATTCACTTTTCAGTTGCGTAGTAACACAAGTGGTTCACGTGGTGAGATTTTAAACGTCTTTCAATATAACACAGCATTTAGCATCATACCTAACCTTGAATCGTGAGAAACTTCTCATACCATGGACTTTGGAAGATACGTGGGGTGGAAGCACATCTGAGAGCATCGCTGCGAATCAATGGACCACAAAGCCATGCATGGCAAGACATTAACGTGACCCAATGGACAGTAAAGCATGTTCCTGTGCCAAGACAAGATGACAAGTCAGTCAACAATATTAGCTTCTAAATATGTTTTTCATTGTTAACACGTGAAATGGTGCTAACAAAATTAATTGTTGTAGTTCTTCTTGTGTACTCTACATGCTGAAGAACATCAAATTCTTTACGGGAGAAGATCTTACGCTGCGTTATGACCAAGTGCGTAGAGTAACACCTAAAATTCTATCAATTTTGTAAACATATGGAACGATACTAACATATCCTCCCATGCAGGCATACATTGACAATTATAGAAGAGAGCTGCCTGTTGTCCTTCTTAATTCGCCCTACAACAAATTGAAGTCCATGAAAAGGCTGAAGATGTACAATGCTAGCCTATCGGATGCAGCTGCGATTGAAGATCATGAAGATGCAAGCAGTTAATCCAGCAGTGGTTGATTTTTAGATCTGGAGTGTACACTTGGTTATGAAGCAGTAGAGTAGGGTGTGGTTTGGTTTTAGTCCTGAAGAAGGTTTCCTAGCCATGTTCATAGTCCAGTGCGGATTAATCAAGTTGTAATATTTCACTGTACTGGTTCCAAATACTATTCTTGAAATAAATTTGGTCTACATGGGAGATGCTGAAACATATATTTGCTTTTTACAACCAGAACTTTTGAAGCTTAGGAAGTTTAACTGAATTCTTAAATTTATATTTAAGTGTCGTCGGAGTCTGGACAAGATTCAGAACAATTACATCACTAATTAAAAGTTTCAGAATTTTTGTAACATTGCTAGTTAGAAGTTTCAGAATTCTTTTAACATCACTAGTTAGAAGTTTCAGAAAAATTTCAGCGAGTGCTGAAATATTTTGGCATCGCTAGTTAGAAGTTTCAGAATTCTTTTAACATCGCTAGTTAGAAGTTTCAGAAAAGTTTCAGCGAGTGCTGAAATATTTTGGCCGAAATTCAGTGAGGCTGAAATATTTTGGCTGAAAGGCAAATATTGCAGTGAGTGCTAAAATGAATGAAGTTCAGTTATTTCATCAAAATCTCACCGAAGTGAAAACCATGGTGTCGTGCCATCTTGAGCAGCACCAGACATGATTCAGTATTATTAACAAAATTTGGTCTCACATATACGAGGAAAAAAGGTATGAGCATGAGCATGCAAGATCGGATGGGCAATACAATAGCTTCACAATAGAGTAAAATACTTCACGTGTGAAGACTAGAACCAGTTTTCATCCTAAAAGAGGTCAAGTGAACTACTTATAAGCAATAATAAAAGTGGTCCAGTTCTTTTGGCTGATTTTCAAAGAAACGAGAACGATATCTTTTTGATGATCGTGATTCTCAGGATACCTACGTGTTGTTATGCAACTTACCTTCGTTTTTTAAAACCATAACTTACCTTTGCTAAACCCTCCACGCCCCCCTAATATTCAACCAGGTGGGTCACCTCCCTTGATTTCCTCCAACCAAAGAAATCTATACGTTGGTATATGCCCAGGTTGTTACGATCCCTATAAATAGGGATCATTTGAAACCTCGTAGATCATAGTTCGTCCTTCTGCGCCGCCAAAACCAGCAAGACAGAAGGACGGAGCAACCCAGGAATCCAGTAAGACCGAACGACGGAGGCAAACATGAATCCTCTGGTAACTCCCCACGATCTCAGCCGCTGCTATTTTTCATGCCACGATCTTCCTCCCATGATCTCTTGCTGCGACCCCACTCGTTGTTTGCATATTCATGTAACTCAGCATGTTTTTAAACAAATTCAGTTGGGGGCGTTAAGGGAGGGTGCTAGGATTTGTTTCCTACCAGATTGGTAGTTCATTGATTAATTCCAGGCTAAATCTTAGCGTCTGGTCTTGTCAATGCCAATTAGTGCATCGGGCGCTTGCCTTCTTTTTTTCCTTCCGCACGAGTTATGGAAGGAATTGATGGCCCATGTTTTAATTCCATACTACTAACCATGATTAGCACCTAGAGTTGAGGAGACCACGGTTGGATAGTTTTTTATTTTCCAATCTTTATTTTATTTCAAATAAGTGCCTTGCAATGGAGATTACCTTAGATGACTTTTCAAACGTAACCAAGCTGAATCACATGATAGTATTTGCACATATATGGAACTCAGCATGCTTGTACCTCATGCAGTTGCGTAGAGCACAATTTTTATGTTGGTATATATAAGCTGTATTCGTCTATATGAGTGTTGAAAATGTATACCATGCTGAATCTAATCACACTTGCACATCCATTGAACCCAGGATGCTTCTTTGCCTCCATATGAGGAGTTCATAAACGGATTAAACATGCAGCAAAGGATGTACATCCAGTTGATAGGACTGGGTGGACTTCCCAAGACACCTAGAATCAAAATTAGACGTGTACTCTGCCTGGCCATCGCTAATTCATATGATGCAGAGCAGGATGCCTTTATCATCAATGGGAGACCATGTAGGATCACACTAGAAGATGTAGCGCATATAACAGGCATGCCCTGCCATGGGAAGAAGCACGTCCCTTCAAATCTTGATGATAATATGGAGTTGTGGAAGAAACTGAAAGATCGTAATGACACCAAAATAACTTTCAAAGGATTGCTAGCCAAGATGAAAGTCGACAGCACACCAAATTTTGTCAGGCCATTTGTCTTGTACAACATAGGAAAATATGTATGCCGAACAAAAGAGGAGTATGTGGATAACAAATATATTGGGATTATTAGAAACGTTGAGACGATAAAGGGCACAAATCTTGGATAGCTAACGCTTGACTATCTTATGGATAGCGTGAAGAATTTTGTAAATGGTGAGACAATTCTGGAGGGGAATCTACCACTGCTGCAGGTAATTCGTAGTAGTACAATTATCAGTTACCTAACATACATTACATAATGTATGGGAATGTTTGTAAATTGCTTTTGTTGTCATGCAGACATGGTACTATGAGAAGTTCAGAGTGCACCAATTGTTCTCTAGCATATCGTATGAATCAAGGTTAAGGCCGCTGATCCAGAACTGGAGCGAGGAGAAGGCAAAAAAGGTTGACAATATAATCCAGAATAATTATCTGGGAGTTGGAGAGGTAAAATGTCAGCACATTGCCTGGATTATGTAACATATATATTTTCTAAATCATACTAACGACACTAAACTGCAGTATGTTGAGGACCTAATGAGGCCTTTCATTCCAGCACGAGATGGTACGCTGGCCAAACCGAAGAATAGCACTCAGGTAAATGAGTTACATCAGGCAAAAATATATATTGTGACATTCCAACTAGTATGAAGTTATATGATTCTAACTATTTCAAAGTCTCAGATTAAGGTACTCGTCGGACGTGTATTGACTAATTTGCAAGAAGTTGCCTCCCTCGTGCGGGAGTCCGGTACAGAACAAAAACATAGGATGTGCACCCTTGAAAAGAAAATGGATGAGTGCCTTGGCGTACCCGTACAAATGGCAAGCTCATGGAGGACCTCATCAAAGAATTGAAGGTAGGCCTAGAATTATGAGATTAGTATATATAATTGGAAATTTATGTGTACAAGTTTTTTTCTAATTTAGTTTACTATCAAAACACCCCAGACTAACATGTATTTTTTAAAGGAAAAACACGATGGAATATTTCCAGGAGTGGAGGACATACATCTATCTGACCTCGCGGCACCTTCACACCCAATGGAGGCCTCTGTTGAGAATGCTGAGTAGGCTTCTGACCAGGGGAAACAAAAGGATGTCACGGAGGTTGCTGCTAAGCACGATTGTAAGCAGGGAATAAAAGACGATGACATGGAGCCCCCCATGAAGAACCTTGATGAAGATTTTGACGTACGCCTGTTAACTTAATTATGAAACAATCATTGTCATTTTAGAAATAACATTTGATCTTCCACGTACAGGATGAAGCATTCGAAAGAGCTGCTGCAAAAATCAAACAGGATCTCAATGGTGTTCATAAGCTTTTGAAAGAGGTGGATGATATCCAGGGAGCTCCTAGTTTTGATAAGCAAATGCATTCCAAACCCACCACAAGCCTTGAAGATTTCCAGGTGATGCACATTTTACCTATAATTGAGCAAGAATCTGCTAAAGGCTAACACGCGATTTATTTCGTCTGACAGAATCCATTCAACAGACAGAGTAAGCAGCACTCTGTGAAGGCTACGGGATCGCAAGATCCTGAAGAGCCCCGTGCCTTCACAGATGATGACAACCATGATGAATCCTTTCAAAAGCAGCAACAAGTAAGTGTGGTTGAATCGACGCCACCAAATCATGGGGGAGAAAAGAAAAGGGTGGTATTGCTATTATTTAAGAATGACGAGTATGCTTCATACGACACTGAGAAGAAAAAAAAGTAAAAACAAGACTCCATCAGAGTGTACAAATGATTCCAAGGACACGAACAATAACAAGAGGAAAATCGACTCTAGCAACTTAAAAAAGAGGTCAGAAGTTCCTGAAACCCAGAGGGACCAGCTAGATGTTGTTCGACAGGATTTCGTGGCGTCGCTGATCAACACTACAAATCATGAAAAACAAATGGTCTTAGTTGATGACATTGTCGTGCTATCAAAGCATTTGCAATGCCTCACCCATAAAGATGAATCTGAAGATGGCGTATGGTTGGGTGATAAAGTAAGATAGTATTTCACAAATTAGTTTATGAAGTTTCATTTTTGTACAATACAATTAACTTGATTATTGTTGTAGGTGGTTGATGCTGCGATCCAGCTCATGTGTCATGAGCAACCAATTGACACAAGAGACGGCCAACTGGTTTACATTGAGAGGGTGGCCGGCGTCGCTAAGCTCGAAAGAGATGGTAGGATAGAGGAGTGCTACGAGGACGCTTTGGCAGGCATTCCTGGAACAACACAAGGCACCACCTACCTGAAACATGATATGGTATTTTAAGCTGACGTAGAACAGATTTTTTTATTACTATGCACGTTGATCTAATTATCCATGCACTCTAGGTTTTCCTACCTACAAATAGTTTAAACACCCACTGGTTCCTTGTGGTCGTAAACCCCGGAAGGACGGAGATTCAGGTTCGTGATTCACTTTTCCACTGTATGATACCCAGAGAAGTAAAATAACGTGGTGAGAATTTCAACATATTTAATTATAAGAAAGGATTTAACATCGTATGTAAGTATTAGTCGTAGGCAACTTCTCATCCCATTGGGCTTGCAGGTACATGGGATGGAAGCACATCTGATAGTTGTGATGCGAGTCAATGGGATTTTAAGCAATGCATGGGAAGACATTAATGTGACGCAATGGACATTACGGAATATTAATGTGCCAAAATCCGATGAGACGCCAGTCAACAATATTAGCTTTTGTTTTTGTTTTAGATTGTTAATATCTGAAATGCTGATCTAACAACATAAAATGTTGCAGTTCTTGTTGTGCACTATACATGCTGAAGAACATCAGATTATTTACGGGAGTAAAACTGAGGTTGCAATATGACGAAGTACGTAGAGTAACACCTAAAATTCTCTCATTTTCTGAAACATATGGAACGATACTAACATATCCTCGCATGCAGGCCTACATCGACAAATTCAGAAGAGAGCTACCTGTTGTGCTTGTCGATTCACCCTACAACAAAATGAAATACAGGAGTAGGTTCAAGCAGTACCATGCTAGGCAATCGGATGCAGCTGCGGTTGAAGACGACGAGGATGCAAGCAGTTAATCCAGCATTGTGGTTCATTCTTACATGTGGAGTGTACACTTTGACATAAAGCGATAGAGTAGGGTGTGGTTGGGTTTTAGTCCCGAAGAAGGTTTCCTAGTCGTGTTTTTAGTCCATTGCACACGAGGCAAGTTGTAGAAGTTCAATAATATTGGTTACTATATTTTTCTTGAAATAAATTTGGTCTCTACGGGATCTCATAGAAATCTATATTTGCTTTTTACTACCATGTGACAGTAATGGTGCCTGGGGCAACCCTAGAAGAATAATGGATTATGATATGTATATTTTCATAATAGAGAAAAATTTATTAAAGCATGAGCATAGCCTCACAACAGAAGTCAAAAATACTGCCTGATTCAACACGCAATCCCAGCTATGTCTCGTAGGCAGGCCGCAAAGCCAAAAAAATAGAGCATAGGATAACAAGAGTAAAAGCACATACCATAGGGGGCCTGTGCAGGTGATGCAACGCTGAATTGAAGCGATCACCTTCAGGAGCACAGTGGTGTGGCCATGGTACATCCATCCTGCCTCAGGGAATCACATAGCATGTTCTGTCGTTGCCCTGCAAAACAAAGGAAAAATTACTACTTGTACTAAGCTTGTCAAGTCCGTGCATGTAACAAATGTTGGACATAAACTAACACGGAAGAATGAAATGCAACATATGGAAGAATCGAATGCTCATTCCTTTCTCTCTGCTTTTTGCGAGGACCATTACTCTCCCTTTAACAAGGCTAAAACATCATAATAAGACTTAACAGTAATCTTGAAAAGGTGGATATCCCATGTGAATCTAAATTTTCATATAAAGCACATGCCAAGTCTGTTGATCCCAGTCCAGCAATTGCACAAGAAGAAGCGAGCATCATAAATATTGAGCAACACAAGCTATGAATTGTTTATAGTACATTCCAAAATTAATAGCTTATCATCTCTATTGATCTCCAAATCTCACCTATCAGCCAAATTGAAAGAATACATGTTGAATGCAATGATTGAACATTCATAGATCAAGCAGTCGGGGCTGGACGAATGGGGCTGGCCGTCGAGGCCAGCGGCCGGCTTCATCTAGTCCCGCAGAACATGATCCATACCCAACCACCTTGCCATCGGACGAGATGCATGGCTAGATCAAAGTTGCAGCCATGGCTGAGAAATGATATGTAGAGGATGCAAACAACCAATTGGGGTGTGGGAAAGAGGTTGCATATAACCTTGTGGCTATAGGCACCCGCATGGAGGACTGGGAGGTGGGATGGCGCCGACTCTTCGCCGGCGGCCACCGCGGGGAGGGTAGTGGGCCTCCTCTCGTTTTCGTTGAAAAGGTGGTGCGAGATCACGAGGGAATTGGGGTGGAGGAAGGGAGGGGCCGCGACACGCGGCTAGATCCTGCCGGCAACGAGGGAGGGAGGGGCCGCGATGAGCGGCTAGATCCTGCCGGCGAGGATTAAAACCATAGCGGCGGCGAGCAATAAACCCTAGCGAACGGGATAAATATCGAACCGAAAATAGCCCTGAAATTCGTAACGAGAATACCCTGGAAATATTTGGGAGGGAAAATTAGATCAGTTCGAAATATTTTTTCTCCCAAAAATGCCCCTCGGGGTCTGATATAATACACGTGACATCAGCGTATTGCATCGGATCTGGACCGTCGAATTCGCTCTGACAGACGGTCCATATCGTCCGGATGCACTGTAAAATGACTCTAAATAAAGAGTTCTAAAAGAAAGACGCGGATGCTGGTCGACGAAGCACTCCACAACAAAAGCTGCAACCAATGGCCTAGAGTGCTATAACCGACGATGGGAAAGCTGTTAGACTGTATATCACATAGAGTTTCTGTATTTAATTAACTGTATATTGTATGTGTAATCTACGGCGATGGGCAATCTACGGCGATTCTGCACCTACACCACTGGCGTCCTATGGCGCTTTCTACGCAGCGCCCGTGGTGCCGTACACGGCTCCCCATGCGTCTCCTAGGGCATGTTTGGTTGCTCGTGCTGCACCTGCATCGCATCCGAGATGCAATTTTCAGCTTGTTTGGTAAACCGCATGGCCATCTGGGCCTGGCCCAACTGATGCAAAAAGTACCCTATCAGCTAGGTTGAGAGTTACGCCAAATTCGCCCGTTCCTTGGATGCAAGCACGAGCTGTGCAAAAAACTTGCACCCACCGATGCATCACGCATGCGGCGTGCAGCTTCACGCGACGGGGCGCGATGCCCCTCACCATAACTCCCGCATTTGCTTTCACCCCGTTCACCCATCGCTCCTCCTCCCATCCCCTCCGCTCGGCCTCAGATTCGCCGCCGCTGCCTCCTCCTCGTCCTCGCCACCGCCATCCCCTTTTGCTGCCTACCGTCGACGGGAGATAACACACGTGAATGAATAGAGCATGATCCGGCGGAGGATCGATGAATCCTTGCCCGGCGGCTCGTTGCGTCTTGATCCCGAGACGGTGGGGAACGCTGATCTGACAAGGAGAAGCGCCCTACATCTGGATCACATGTGGCGGTGGTAGCAAGATCAAGGATTTTCGATCTGTTGTTTCCATACATTGGAGTCACATTTCTACTTCACTCTTGTTTTATGTACATTGATCTCTAGAAATAAAATCACTTGATATATGAACGAATAAAGTGCAGCCTACCTGCCTTCTTGAGAAATATAATTCGGCATGTTGTTCTTCTTCGAAAACTGTTCTTTTTTCTGAAGTTCTGAAGATGTTTTGACATGCTTTTCTTGTTTGCTGCAAACAGTATAACCAGTTTACCAAACAATATCTTACTCAACCCGTGACACCTCATACAACCTACTAAACATATATCTCAACTCGACCAGTCCCACAACACACAAACAACCAAAGACACATCTCAATTTACCATTGCATTAGCCCAGCCAGGCCACACTCAGCCAGCATGATAGATGTGATGCAGCCAAATATGACCCGGGCTCCACTCGCGATTTCGCCAGCCACATAATCAACATATGCATGCAATGCCCGCAGTGCAGTACGTGGCTCGGCTCGCGATTTCACCTGCAGCGCACTACGCGGGTCCGGCCACGATTCAGTCCGCGGTGCCCTACGTGGGTCCGGCGGACCACTACGTAGCTCCGTCCATGATTCAGGGAGTGTTTGTTTCCAGGAACTTTTTGGTGTAGGGACTAGAAAAAGTCCGTCTTAAAGATTTTTTAACCAAACAGAAGGGACTACTAGGGACTAAAAGTTGCTTTTTGAGATAAAATGAAGAAGACTCTCAAGGAGAGTCTTTTTGAAGACTTTTTGGACTTTTCCAACAATGCCCCTTCCTGCACCCATTGCCCCGCCGCCCCATGATGTTGTTTGGTTGTTATTTTTCTGTATACTAGGGGTAACATGGTTTTGTACATATCATTTAATAACCTCTAAGGAGGGATTCGGGACTTTTTAGTCCCTGAAAACAAACATGGAGGGACTTTTTAGGGACTAGTGACTTTTTAGTTGGGACTAGAAAAAGCCCTAGGATTTATGAACCAAACAGGGCCTCAGTCCGCGGTGCCCTACGCGGGTCCGCCTGCGGCGCACTACCTTGGCCCGCCCGCGTTTCCTCACAGCGCAGCATCCGCATTGCCTTCCGCTGCGGTGTCCATGACTCCCTCCAGCACTGCTGACACGGCTCCCTTCAGCGCAACGTGGTCGGCGGTCTATGGCAGGTATCCACCGGTTCCTCCGATCGCATCATATCATGGTGCACCCGGTGGTGCTCCGCACCAGGGCTACTACACATCGCCCTATGCTATTGTGACGTCTCTGCCGGATTATGTCGCCGCTGCTGCGCTGTTCTACTTCGCGCACCTCATCCCGAAACTCACGACAGATAACTATCTGTCGTGGCGTGCGCAGGTGTTGCTGCTCCTTCACAGCCTCCACCTGGAGGGTTACATTGATGGTACACTACCGTGCCCTCCACTGTATCATCCGACGCATCATGCATGGGTGGCTCAGGATCAGGCCATCCTCTCGGCTATTCAGTCCTCTCTCACGGAGAGAGTCATGTCACCGGTCATCTTCGTTGCTACGTCTCAAGATGCGTGGACGGCGCTTCATACCAGTTTTTCTTCGCAGTCCCAGGCACATTCGCATGCTATTCGCACTGCGCTTGGGAAGGTAAAGCTTAATGACCTCACTATCACAGACTACTTCAACAAGGTGACGAGTATGGCTGACACGCTTGCCTCCGTCGGCAAGGCTCTTGGACTGGAGGAGTTCACCTCTTATGTGCTCAATGGACTGGGTGCCTACTATGACAATTTGGTGGAGAATATCAATGATCGTGACACTCCCATCCACCCGCGCGAGCTGTACGCGCGTCTCCCTACCATGGAACAATGAATTCAGGCTCGCCTCTCTATGCCGAGTTTCCCCTCCGCCAACGCCGCAGCGTGTGGCAAGGGCAAGCCCTACAAGCCATCACCTAGTGGCAAACCACTGTCGTCCGCGCCTAACTCGCAGAGCTCCACTACATCCGCGGGCGGCCGCATCTGTGCTTGTTGTCCCTCATGTGGTGCTCAGGTTCCTTGCCGGCTATGTGGGCTTGATGGTCACCTTGCATCTCGGTGTCATCATCGCTTCAAGCAGGATTTCTTGGAGATCAGGAATAATGGCAAGGCTTATGAGATGCAGGCTGCCCTGGCAAGTCATGAGCAGGGCCACACTTCTTCCTATCTCATTGATGCATCGTGGTACATGGACACGGGAGCTACCAATCACCTGACGAGTAAGATGGCAAGCTCTCTACACAGGAGCCGTACCGTGGACACGATCAGGTTCGCACCGCTAATGGAGAAGGTATGCACATCTCACATATTGGTCAGGCGTCACTTCTCACTCGTCGATCTAAACAATTGTGTCTCCTTGATGTCCTTCGAGTTACCTCTGTTTCACTTAGTTTGCTTTCAGTTCATAAACTTACTCGTGATAATAATGTTCTTGCTAAACTTCATCATTTTCATTTTTTTGTTAAGGATCTGTCGGGACCCCGATCCTAAGTCACACCGATCTAGCATGTAACACATCATATCACTTTGCGACCTCACGCACGGTATTCCCATGGGTGCCACCTTACCTGGCCCGGGACCGTTTGCGCCTTTTGGCTCATGTATATGACAGTGTCGCTAGCATCCATATGAGAGAGAACCCAGGCTGACATGACTAGTCGTGAACCCAAGGTGGCACCAACTTACGGGGACAGGCATACATGAATCAACATCGAGCATGTCGGTCAGCAGCGTGTGAATCCGGGCTATAGCACTGGGCTAACAGGACTCCGGGAACCCGGGCTGTAGCAGGCTAGGCAGGACTCCGGATGTCACCGCGTGACATTTCCCCGAAGGGACAGACACAGGATCGAAGTGAATCCCATGCCGGCCAGTTAAGTGTTCCGGAGCAGTAGTGCTGGGCTAGCAGGACTCCGGTGAACCGGGCTGTAGCGGACTACTATGGCTCATGGAAGCACAAGACTACATTTCCCCATAAGAGAGGCTACCAGGGATAAACAACTAGGTTGTCGGATCCCATACATAGCAATACATGTTACACGTACGCATAACATGCATGTATGTGATGTACAACATGGCATCACAACATAACTCAAACTCATATAGATAAAGGCCCAGAAGAGCCACATAGCATTCAATACAAACAGGGGTCTCATGACACATCATTCAGAGCATACAAGCAACGGAAGCATTACATGTCTGAGTACAGACAACTACAAAAGGAAAAGACTAAGAAGCCTGACTAAACACGACCCTCCCAAGGGTACAAGATCGTAGCTGGGATACAAGCTACTCGTCGAAGTCACTAGTGTAACCAACTGCAAAACATAAATAAGCAAACATGAGTATGAAGGTACTCAGCAAGTCTTACATCAGAACTATCTACATATGCAACATTTTCAACAAAGGGGGTGGTGGTGTCTTAACAGCAGCAAGCCAGCTTTGACTCGGTAGCTAACCTATAATACGAGTATCAGAAATTTCTTTGAGGTGAGGAGACGCACACGAGTCCACATATTCACCATATCAATACTCCACTATGGATCCGTTCCCGTCTCCCTACGAGAAGGCCATCCATAGCACTCACGCTTATCTTGCGGATTTTAGAGTATCCACTTCAAGTTGTCTATGTACTACATAAGTCCTCCAAGTTTCCATATCCAAGGAAAACGGCTATTCAAATAGATAATGTTAACCCTGCAGGGGTGTACTTATTCACACACGCTCTCTCCACTTATCACCCTGTACACGTCATGTACCTCGGCAACCTTCAAGCGGAAACCAGGCGAGGGTGTCGGCCACGATCTGACTAACCACACAAGTCTCTCTCGTCCAGGTTTATCGCCTATTTGAGTTCCATCCGCAAGGAGTTCCGGCCGAAGTCTCCAGTACGGCCCCAAACGATGTGTGCAGGGTTCCCAAGCCCACCATCCGGGTGCCACTTGGTACACCGTGCCATGGTGCCTAGTTTGTCCCAAGCCCGTCCCGTCGGACACCGCCTGGGAGACAAGTAGCACTACCTACAAACGTCAGAAACTAGTTGCAACTCCTGGACAGAGATCAAGTGGACTAATAAGCCGAGAGAGGCCTTATAACCGGAACCCAATGTGTGGTAGTAACTGGACTTGGACAACATACACAGAACTCAGTGCTTAGGGACGATTCCAATGAGACAACCCACCATGTACTCCTACATGGCCTCTCATCGCTACCTTTACCAAAACGTGTTCACACACTTAGCCTTTATCGGTAGGACATGTTCACCACTCCGACTCATTCCCGATGAATCAGACCTGACACAACTCTAAGCATAGCTGGCATAAAGAAAACAAGCATGGATGAGTAGGCACATCAAGCCTCAAGCAACTCCTACTCATGCTAGTGGGTTTCAACTATTTACTGTGGCAATGACAGGTCATGCAGAGGAATGGGTTCAACTACCACAGCAGAAAAGTAGCAGTTGAATCGTTGTTGTCCTAATGCAGTATAAGGAGCAGGCGCGAGAGAGTGGGATTTATCAAAATGCTCAAGGGGGTTTGCTTGCCTGATAGAACGACGAAGGGGCACTGCTCATCTGACAGGTACTCGGGAACACCTTCCGGAGTGGAACCTATCGAGAAGAAATGGTGCCGGCAATCAATACACAAATAATGCAAAAATATGATGCATGAACATAACATGTGCAAATGGTAGTGTTTGGGCTAATGCAAGATGCTACCACATTGGTTGAAGCCCATTTGAATCAAAGATTCAAATGCAATTCAAAATGAAGCATTTAAAATGCCCATATTATTTTTTCACTTATACAACATGTATAAGTTGGTTTTCAAGCATGTAACCAGCATAAATGGATTCCTTGCATTTTTCTGATAATTTTTCATATATAAATTATTTCATTCTGAGCTACGGTTGAATTATTATGATTTTTTGAAGTTTAAGCAATATTCTGGAATTTCCTGAGTTAAAATAATTCTAGAAATCAATTATTGCATCAGCTTGAGGTCAGCACTGCATCAGCAGTCAACCTGGGTCAAACCTGACGTGTGGGGGCCACTGGTCAGTGACTAACTAAACTAACCTAGTTTAATTAGCACTAACCTAGGTTAAACTAATTAGTATTAAACCTAAACTAGACTAATTAATCGGGTGGAGCCCGCATGTCATAGACCTAGGGGAGGTCAAATCCCCTGGTCAACGGGGTAAAACTGCCGGCGGCTCGACACCGGCGAGGCCAGACGCAGCGGCGTGGCATGGAAATGAGCTACATGGCACCGTTTGTGACGTGGTTTGGCCCTACGAAGAGCTGGTGTTTGCGCGCATCTGGTGGAGCGAAGGGGAGGAGCTGGGGTGACCGGAATCATGGCCGGTGATGAATTTTGTGGCGGCCGGAGTTCGGCTAGGTGTGCGCAGGGTATTGCGGGGCACGGGAGCTGCGAGCAGGTCCGCTCGACTCGCCAGAGTGCACTGAGTGCAACGGCGAGCTCGGCTGCGAGCTGCGCCGGCTATGGCCACGACGGCGAGGGGCTGCGGCGGCGATGGCTTCGGCCGGGTGGAAAAAACGGCTACGACGCGGGAACGAGGGGGAGAAGATAGGGGAAACAGGGAGATGCTCACAGCGATCACGCGAAGCAGCACGGCGGGCTCGGGGGAGGCCTGGTGACGGCGAATCGACGGTGGTGGACGGCGGAGCCCGAGGTGGAAGACGATGGCGATGGCGGCGTTCCAGGGGCCTTCGGCGTTGGGCGGCTCGGTGAGGAGGTTGAGGGAGACACGACGGAGCTTCTGGACCTGGCGGCAGGGCGAGGGAGAGCTGGTGGCCACGGAGGTGCTCGTCGGCATTCTCAGGCTGTCGCGGCGATCGCGGGAGAGAGACAGAGGAGGAGACGGGGACGAGGGAGAGTGAGAGGGGGTCAGGGAGGCTGTGTGGCGTCTCCAGGGACGTCCAGAGGGAGGCGGCAAGTAGGAGGTGGCCGGACGCGCTCCGGCGTGCGTCGGCCACGCGCTCGGCGTCCTCCTGGCGCGGTGGAGAAGACGACTGGCAGGGCCAGCTAGCTGGGCCGGCCAGCTGGGCCGCCCAGTGCCAGGCCTCAGGTAAGTGGCCCAAGTAAGGGTTTTTCCCTTTTGTTTTCTTTTTCTATTTTCTGACATTTGTTCTGATTTAGTAAAATACTAAATCAACTTATTTTATTCTGTAAATTTTAGTAGGGACTAGTTGGACCACTCCAAAGCCCCTCACCAAAATTCAGAAATATTGGACAATATTTTGTATATATAAAAATATTTATCCAACGCAAATAAATACTGGATTAATTCCAAATGGCCAAAATAAATATTTATGAGCTCCTGGAAATATTTGTTTAAATTTTACCTCTGACCAATATTTTCAGAGAGCAACATGAACATTTTCTTGGACCTTTTTGGAGCAATTTTTATCTGGGTTATTTCCAGAAATGATTTCTGAAGGTTTCACAATTCCCCAATTCAAATTGAAATGAAGTTTAAACATGATGCACACATTACTAGCTAGTCTAGGTCATACCAGAAGAACTAGGGATGTGACAACTCGCCCCCACTCGAAAGAATCTCGTCCCAAGATTCAGGAGTCGGCGGAAAGAAAGCGGGGTACTCAAGTCGAAGACGATCTTCTCGCTCCCAAGTAGCTTCTCTCTCGGAATGATGAGACCACTGAACCTTGAGAAACTTGATGCTATGACATCGAGTGACACGCTCTGCTTGATCCAGAATGCGAACGGGGTACTCTCGATAAGTGAGGTTATCTTGGAGATCAAGCATTTCGTGGTCCACTCCGCGGATGGAATCCAAGAAGCAATGCCTGAGTTGAGAGACGTGGAAGACATCATGAACTCGAGAAAGATGTGGGGGTAGTTCCAACTGGTAGGCAACCTCTCCTCGTTTAGCGGGAATGCGAAAAGGACCAATATAATGAGGAGCCAACTTGCCCTTGATACCAAAACGATGGGTACCCTTCAAAGGAGTAACCCGAAGGTAAGCCTTGTCGCCAACTTCATAAGCCACTTCCTTATGACGACGGTCATACTGGCTCTTTTGACGAGATTGGGCTGTTTTCAAATTCTCACGAATGATGCGAACTTGCTCTTCTGCTTCCTGAATCATATCCGGTCCAAAGAATTTTCTTTCACCGGTTTCTGACCAGTTCAAAGGTGTTCGACATCTTCGTCCATACAGAATCTCGAAGGGTGCTTTCCTAAGACTGGATTGATAGCTATTGTTATAAGCAAACTCGGCGAAAGGAAGACACTTCTCCCAATCCATACCGAATGAGATAACAGAAGCTCTAAGCATGTCTTCGAGAATTTGGTTGCCCCTTTCCACCTGACCACTTGACTGAGGGTGGAAAGCGGTACTGAAAGAAAGATGGGTTCCCATGGCATTCTGGAAACTTTCCCAGAAATGAGAGGTGAAAAGACTGCCACGGTCTGAATTGATCTCTAGTGGAACACCATGGAGTGACACTATTCGGGAGATATATAAGTCAGCGAGATGACTAGCAGTGATACTCTTTCGAATAGGTAGGAAGTGAGCCACTTTGGAGAGACGATCAATGACTACGAAGATAGCATTATTTCCTTTCTTGGTCCTGGGAAAGCCGGTGATGAAGTCCATACCAACTTTGTCCCATTTCCACTCGGGAATAGCTAAAGGTTGAAGGGTGCCAGCAGGTCTCTGATGCTCTGCCTTAACGCGACGACAAACGTCACAGTTGGCAATATACTGAGCGATTTCTCTCTTCATCCTAGTCCACCAGAACCTCTGGCGTAGGTCCTGATACATCTTTGTACTACCGGGATGAATTGTGAGAGGGGATTCATGGGCCTCCTTAAGGATCAGTTGTTGCATCTGTTGACATTTGGGAACCACCAAACGGTTTCCAAGTAAACAACACCTCGTTCATCCATAGAGAAACAACCAGCAACTCCCTTGGTAATATTTTTCTTGATCCGGGAGATTCCCGTATCATGCTTCTCAGCCTCTATGATCTGATCTGTAAGGGTAGGTTTCTCCACCAAGGTAGAAAGGGAACCATGAGGAGCTATGTGAAGGTTAAGCTTACAGAATTCCTCATGGAGGGGTGGTTGACATTGTTGCAACATGAGGTTGTTGCAATAGGATTTACGACTTAAAGCATCAGCCATGACATTGTCTTTGCCTGGGGTGTAGGTGATTCCTAAGTCGTAATCCGAGATCAACTCCAACCAATGTCTCTGTCTGAGATTCAGATCCGGTTGGGTGAAGATATACTTGAGACTCTGATGGTCAGTGTAGATTTCGCAACGGTTACCAAGAAGGTAATGTCGCCAAGTCTAAAGTGCATAGACTACGGCTGCAAGCTCTAGATCATGAGTAGGATAATTTCCCTCATGTGGATGCAACTGTCGAGATGCATAGGCAATCACATGACGATCCTGCATAAGAATGCAACCTAGTCCCTGTCGTGAGGCATCACAATAGATAACAAAGTCCTTGGTGAAATCCGATGGCACAAGTATGGGAGCAGATGTCAGGCGTCTTTTCAGTTCCTGAAAACTGTGCTCACACTGTGTGGTCCACTCAAACCTTTTATCTTTCTTGAGAAGTTCCGTGAGGGGTTTGTCCACTTTGGAGAAGTTTTCAACGAAACAGCGACAATAACTGGCTAGACCAAGAAAACTCCTAACTTGTTTGACCGTTTCGTGTGGAGTCCAATCGAGAACGGCTTTAACTCTTTCGGGATTGATAGCAATGCCCTTACCAGAGATCACGTGGCCTAGATAGGTCACTTCCGGCAACCAAAATTCACACTTGGAGAACTTGGCATAAAGGCGGTGCTCTCTGAGTTTTTCTAACACAAGTCTAAGATGTTCGACATGCTCTTCCTCGTTCTTCGAGTAAATAAGAATATCATCGAGGCAAACCACGACGAACTTATCTAAGTACTCCATAAAGATCGAGTTCATCAAGCGGGAGAAAGTAGCTGGAGCATTGGTTAGTCCGAAAGACATCACGGTGTACTCGTATTGACCATAACGAGTGACAAAGGCCGTTTTGGGGATGTCCCCATTTCTGATTTTGATTTGGTGGTAGCCTAACCTCAAATACATCTTGGAAAAGACTGAGGATCCAGCGAGCTGATCATACAGGTCGTTGATCCTGGGGAGCAGATACTTGTTCTTTATCGTGACCACATTAACGAGACGATAATCTACAACCATCCGATCCGTACCATCCTTCTTCTTGACAAAGAGGATAGGAGAAGCCCAAGGAGAAGAACTGGGACGGATGAAACCCTTTTGCAAGGACTCATCAAGCTGTTTCTTAAGCTCGGCTAACTCCAAAGGTGCCATCTTGTATGGTCTCCTAGAGATTGGAACAGTTCCTGGGATAAGTTCTATGACAAACTCTACATCTCTGTCAGGTGGGACACCTAGCAATTTTTGTGGAAAGACATCCGAGAAGTCACGGACTACCAGAATATCTGCAAGGTCTGGAAGAGGGCTGGCATTAAGAGAATAGAGTTGATGCCTTGCAACTCTAGTGGAGACCGTGACTTTGCCAGATGGATGTGTAAGTTGAACAGATCTGGTGTAACAATTGATCTTGGCATGATGAGCTGTCATCCAGTCCATGCCCAAGATGATGTTAATATCTAAAGACTTGAGAGATATCAAAGAAGCAAGGAATACCAGTCTGTCAACAAGGATTTCATTACCATGGCTTACCTTGGAGGTTTGCCATTTGGAACCAGGAGTCTGGATTATTAGTGGAGTTGGCATATCACAAAATGACATGTCGTGAAACCGAGCATAACCTTCGGATATGAAGGAGTGAGATGCTCCAGTATCGAACAGAACTGAAGCTGGGTGAAAATTGACAAGAAGCGTTCCCTGTACGACGTCGGGATCATCTTGAGCTTCTGTAGCTGGACATGGTGCACACATGCTCGTTCAATGGAGGCTGGCTTGGTACTGATCATCTTGCCTGATGGCTTTTCACGGCCAACAAACCTCTCAGACTGGGGTGGAGTATAACTGGACCGAGGGCAGTCACGTGCATAGTGTCCTGGTTCTCCGCAGGTGAAGCAAGTTCCTGAGGTAGGACGTGGTCCTACATTGGCAAGTGGTCCACTAATAGGCCTGGGTGGAGCACGTTGCTGAGCTGGGTGAGGCGCCACATCGGACGGCCTCGGTGCATATCCCGGTGGAAGAGCTGAGTTTGGAATCCAAATCCGTCGCTTCTGAGAGCCAGAGCGGGAGGAAGAACCCAGATCACGGTTGTGCTTACGAGACTCCTTGTAAGTGAGCTGAGCTGTCTCTGCATTAATGGCCTTGTTCACAAGAGCCTGGAAAGTATCACAATGATGCAGGTGGAGGTCACGACGCAACTTAGGGTTGAGACCCTTCCGGAACCTAGCTTGCTTCATGGCGTCTGTGGACACTTCTTCTGTGGCATAGCGGGCGAGGTTTCCAAACTCTCTACTGTAAGCATCAACAGGCAGCTTACCCTAGGTAAAACTACAGAACTCTTCCCTCTTGCGGTTAATGAGAGCCTGAGGAATGTGGTGCTCACAAAAAGCCTCGGTGAAATCCCTCCATGTAGGAATCTGACCAGCTAGAAGCATAGCCTCATAGCTCTGCCACCAAATACTAGCAGGACCTTCCAGGTGATAGGTAGCATAGGTGACCTTGTCACCTTCAGCTACGTTCGTAGAACACAACTTAAGAGTGATGCTCCGGAGCTAGTCATCTGCATCGAGTGGCTCAATGGAATGATGGAAGGTGGGTGGTTTCAGACCAATGAAGTCGGTGATGGAAACCAACTTCTTACGCTGATGTGCGGTTTTCTGCTCAATCTGTGCCAGCAAGCGGTTAGTCTCATGCTTGTTCCTCTCGGATGCTAGCAAGAACTCGGCCATCAAAGGCTGGTCAGGAGGATCCTCATCCCTACCATCTCCGTGGTTCTTGCTATGAGCAACTGAACCTCGGTTAGCAGACGACATCCTGGCACAGAAACCAAGGAAACAAGGATGGAATTAGCATCAACATAAGGATGCGGAATGTAATGCAAAAGAATTGGAAACTCTTGAAATCCTAGGACAATTTAGGCAGCATAACGGCTGTAAATGCTCAAAAGGATTTTGAGGCATTCATCAAAGGAATAGCATAATCAATCAACATCATAATATCAAGGTTCTGGGTCAAACTGAGGACACACGGAAGTAGTAGAACTGTACGGAGACACAACCCAACAATCCTAAGACTTTACGGTTTAGTAACACGTCATCCTAAGAGATAGAGGAGAAACCTAGGCCTTAACCCTCGTAGAAAAGAAGAGGCTGACTCAGAAAGAATGACATGAGGTAAAGGAGTAAAAAGAGCATTATGTTCCCTTCCACAATCAATTCCCTTATATAACTAAAGCATTTCTAGACTCAACTTCGACCAGTCTGGCTTGGTAATCCTACAGTCAGTCAGGCTCTGATACCAACGCTGTCGGGACCATGATCCTAAGTCACACCGATCTAGCATGTAACACATCATATCACTTTGCGGCCTCACGCACGGTATTCCCACGGGTGCCACCTTACCTGGCCCGGGACCGTTTGCGCCTTTTGGCTCATGTATATGACAGTGTCACTAGCATCCATATGATAGAGAACCCGGGCTGACATGACTAGTCGTGAACCCAAGGTGACACCAACTTACGGGGACAGGCATACATGAATCAACACCGAGCATGTTGGTCAGTAGCGTGTGAATTCGGGCTGTAGCACTGGGCTAACAGGACTCCGGGAACCCGGGCTGTAGCAGGCTAGGCAGGACTCCGGATGTCACTACGTGACATTTCCCCGAAGGGACAGACACAGGAACGAAGTAAGTCACATGCCGGCCAGTCAAGTGTTATGGAGCAGTAGTGCTGGGCTAGCAGGACTCCGGTGAACCGGGCTGTAGCGGACTACTATGGCTCATGGAAGCACAAGACTACATTTCCCCATAAGAGAGGCTACCAGGGATAAACAACTAGGTTGTCGGATCCCACACATAGCAATACACGTTACACGTACGCATAACATGCAAGTATGTGCTGTACAACATGGCATCACAACATAACTCAAACTCATATAGATAAAGGCCCAGAAGAGCCACATAGCATTCAATACAAACAAGGGTCTCATAACCCATCATTCAGAGCATACAAGCAAAGGAAGCATTACATGTCTGAGTACAGACAACTACAAAAAGGAAAAGACTAAGAAGCCTGACTAAACACGACCCTCCCAAGGGTACAAGATCGTAGCTGGGATACAAGCTACTCGTCGAAGTCACTAGTGTAACCAACTGCAAAACATAAATAAGCAAACATGAGTACGAAGGTACTCAGCAAGTCTTACATCAGAACTATCTACATATGCAACATGTAGTATAAGGAGCAGGAGCAAGAGAGTGGGATTTATCGAAATGCTCAAGGGGGTTTGCTTGCCTGATAGAACGACGAAGGGGCACTGCTCCTCTGACAGGTACTCGGGAACACCTTCCGAAGTGGAACCTATCGAGAAGAAACGGTGCCGGCAATCAATACATAAAGAATGCAACAATATGATGCATGAACATAACATGTGCAAATGGTAGTGTTTGGGCTAATGCAAGATGCTACCACATTGGTTGAAGCCCATTTGAATCAAAGATTCAAATGCAATTCAAAATGAAGCATTTAAAATGCCCATATTATGTTTTCTCTTATACATGTAACTGGCATAAATGGATTCCTTGCATTTTTCTGATAATTTTTCATATATAAATTATTTCATTCTGAGCTACGGTTGAATTATTATGATTTTTTGAAGTTTAAGCAATATTCTGGAATTTTCTGAGTTAAAATAATTCCAGAAATCAATTATTGCGTCAGCTTGAGGTCAGCACTACGTCAGCAGTCAACCTGGGTCAAACCTGACGTGTGGGGGCCACTGGTCAGTGACTAACTAAACTAACCTAGTTTAAGTAGCACTAACCTAGGTTAAACTAATTAGTATTAAACCTAAACTAGACTAATTAATCGAGTGGGGCCCGCATGTCATAGACCTAGGGGAGGTCAAATCCCCTGGTCAACCGGGCAAAACTGCCGGCGGCTCGACGCCGGAGAGGCCAGACGCGGCGGCGCGGCACGGAAATGCGCTACAGGGCGCCATTTGCGACGCGGTTTGGCCCTACGAAGAGCTGGTGTTTGCACGCATCTGGTTGAGCGAACGGGAGGAGCTGGGGTGGCCGGAATCATGGCCGGCGACGAAGTTTGCGGCAGCCGGAGTTCGGCCAAGTGTGCGCGGGGTATTGCGGGGCACGGCAGGAGCTGCGAGCAGGTCCGCTCGACTCGCCAAAGTGCACTGAGTGCAACGGCGAGCTCGGCTGCGAGCTGCGGCGGCGGTGGCCACGACGGCGAGGGGCTGCGGCGGCGATGGCTTCGGCCAGGGTGGAAACAATGGCTACGACGCGGGAACGAGGGGGAGAAGAGAGGGGAAACAGGGAGATGCTCACGGCGATCACGCGAAGCAGCACGGCGGGCTCGGGGGAGGCCTGGTGACGGCGAATCGATGGTGGTGGACTGCGGAGCCCGAGGTGGAAGACGATGTTGATGGCGGCGTTCCAGGGGCTTCCGGCATTGGGCGGCTCGGTGAGGAGGTTGAGGGAGACACGGCGGAGCTTCTGGACCTGGCGGTAGGGCGAGGGAGAGCTGGTGGCCACGGAGGTGCTCGTCGGCGTTCGCGGGCGGTCGCGGCGATCGCGGGAGAGAGAGAGAGGAGGAGACGGGGACGAGGGAGAGTGAGAGGGGGTCGGGGAGGCTGCGTGGTGTCTCCAGGGACGTCCAGAGGGAGGTGACAAGCATGAGGTGGTCGGACGCGCGCCGGCGTGCGTCGGCCACACGCTCGGCGTCCTCCTGGCGTGCTGGAGAAGACGACTGGCAGGGCCAGCTGGGCCGCACTGTGCGAGGCCTCAGGTAAGTGGCCCAGGTAAGGGTTTTTCCCTTTTGTTTTCTTTTTCTATTTTCTGACATTTGTTCTGATTTAGTAAAATACTAAATCAACTTATTTTATTGTATAAATTTTAGTAGGGACTAGTTGGACCACTCCAAAGCCCCTCACCAAAATTCAGAAATATTGGACAATATTTTGTATATATAAAAATATTTATCCAACGCAAATAAATACTGGATTAATTCCAAATGGACAAAATAAATATTTATGAGCTCCTGAAAATATTTGTTTGAATTTTACCTCTGACCAATATTTTCAAAGAGCAACATGAACATTTTCTTGGAACTTTTTGGAGCAATTTTTATTTGGGTTATTTCCAGAAATGATTTCTGAGTGTTTCACAATTCCCCAATTCAAATTTAAATGAAGTTTAAACATGATGCACATATGACTATCTAGTCTAGGTCATAACAGACCTAGGGATGTAACAGGATCGGGACACGAGGGACGTACTCCTTAGAGGTCGACTGCGCAATAATGGTCTCTATGCACTTAATATGCCACCAGCTCCTAGTGCTTTCAGCGTTGTTCGTCTTTCTCCATCACATTGGAATGCATGCCTTGGTCATCCTGCCACTCCCATCGTTCGCCATGTACTTCACCGTCATGAGCTTCCAGTTGTGTCAAATAAACAGGTTGATGCAGTTTGTGATGCCTGTCAGCAAGGCAAGTGTCATCAACTTCCTTTTTCTAAGTCGAGTCGTGTAGTCAATAAACTGCTTGAACTTGTGTTTTCAGATGTATGGGGCCACGCCCAAACCTCTGTTAGTGGTCGTAATTACTATGTCATTCGAAGCGCATGTTGACGTCTGCTCAGTCACAAAATTATTCATGTGCAATCCAATTGTGGGGTGAGTATCACAACCCCAATGCATTCTTTAATAAGCTTGGAATTACACATCGTGTGTCTTGTCATCATACACATCATGTGTCTTGTCCTCATACACATCAACAAAATGGTGTAGCTGAGCAGAAGCATCACCATATAGTTGAGACTGGTCTTGCTTTCCTTGCGCATGCCTCCGTTCCTTTCCGGTTTTGGAGTGATGCATTTTCCACCGCATGCTTTCTCATTAACAGACTCCCTACATGACTTCGTCATATGAAAACACCACTTGAACTCTTGCTGAATGAGATTTCTTATTATACGTTTCTCAAGGTCTTTGGGTGTGCGTGTTGGCCACATATTCGTCCATATAACCAACGCAAGTTGGAGTTTTGGTCTAAACAGTGCGTGTTTCTTGGTTATAGTTCTCTTCATAAAGGGTACAAGTGTCTTCATGTTCCCTCTAACTGCGTCTAAATCTCTCATGATGTGGTGTTTGATGAGAATGTTTTTCCTTTTTCCGCACTTCCGGTAACCTCCACCACTCCCACTGCATCTGAGTCATCTGTTTTACCTTTGCCTAATCAATTTATTGATGCTGCATATACCCCCTTGTTGCTACCTAACCATGGCGCAGGTACTAGACGAGGAGCACGCCTCGAGCTTCCGGATGAACAGCCGCTCGCGTCTCCTCGGACATCCGGCGAGCCCACTCGCGACGCTCCTCTGTCACCTGGCTTGCCGCCATGGCTGGCCGAGCCGGGCCCTGCCACCTCGGTCCAGCATGGGGCTAGCCACGCGTTGGCCGAGCCAGTCAAGCTGTCATGTGCTTTTGATCATCATCTCGTGCTTTTGATCTCCATCTCCAAAGCATCGTGATGATCTCCATCGTCACCGGCTTGACACCTTGATCTCCATCGTAGCGTCATGGTTGTCTCACCAACTATTGATTCTACAACTATCGCTAACGCATAGTGATAAAGTAAAGCAATTACATGGTGTTTGCATTTCATACAATAAAGCGACAACCATAAGGCTCCTGCCAGTTGCCGATAACTTCTACAAAACATGATCATCTCATACAATAACGTATATCACATCATGTCTTGACCATATCACATCACAACATGCCCTGCAAAAACAAGTTAGACGTCCTCTACTTTGTTGTTGCAAGTTTTACGTGGCAGCTGCGGGCTTTTAGCAAGAACCGTTCTTACTTACGTATACAAAACCACAACGGTGATTTATCAATTTTGCTGTTTTAACCTTCAACAAGGACCGGCTGCAGTCAAATTTGATTCAACTAAAGTAGGAGAAACAGACACCCGCTAGCCACCTTTATGCAAAACTAGTTGCATGTCTGTCGGTGGAACCGGTCTCATGAACGTGGTCATGTAAGGTTGGTCCGGGCCGCTTCATCCAAAAATACCGCTGAATCAAAATAAGACATTGGTGGTAAGCAGTATGACGATCACCACCCACAACTCTTTGTGTTCTACTCGTGCATATCATCTATGCATAGACCTGGCTCGGATGCCACTGTCAGGAAACGTAGCATGAAATTTCAAAAATTTCCTACGCTCACGCAAGATCTATCTAGGAGATGCATAGAAACGAGAGGGGAGAGTGTTCACGTACCCTCGTAGACCGAAAGCAGAAGCGTTTGACAAAGCGGTTGATATAGTCGAACTTCTTCTTGTTCTGACCGATCAAGTACCGAACATACAACACCTCTGAGTTTTGCACACGTTCATCTCGATGACGTACCTCGAACTCTTGATCCAGCAAAGTTTCGAGGGAGAGTTCCATCAGCACAACAGCGTGGTGCTGGTGATGGTGAAGTGATCCGTGCAGGGCTTCGCCTAAGCACTAAGTGAATATGATCGGAGGCGTAAACTGTGGAGGGGGGCACCGGACACGGCTAACAATGTTTGGTGTGTGTTAGAGGCGCCCCCACCCCCGTATATAAAGGAGGGAGAGGAGAGGTGGCCGGCCCTAGGTGCGCACGAAGTAGGAGATGTCCTACTTGGGCTCCTAGTAGGATTAGCCCCCCTTCCTTTTACCGGAGGGGGAAAGGGGGAAGGAGAGAGAGGAAGAAGGAAAGGGGGGCACCGCCCCCTCCCCTAGTCCAATTCGGACTCCTCCATTGTGGGGGGGCGCGCCACCCCTATATGGGCTGGTGTGCCTCCCTCCTATGGCCCGTATCTTCCCCGAGGGGGGGGGTCCGGTAACCCCCTCCCCCTGGTACTCTGATATGTACCCGATACATTCCGGAACACTTACGGTGTCCGAATACAATCATCCAATATATCAATCTTTACCTCTCGACCATTTTGAGACTCCTCTTCATGTTCCTGATCTCATTCGGGACTCCGAACAACATTCGGTCACCAAATCACATAACTCATATAATACAAATCGTCATCGAACGTTAAGCGTGCGGACCCTACGGATTTGAGAACTATGTAGACATGACCGAGAAACTTCCCTGGTCAATAACCAATAGCGGAACCTGGATTTGGTTTCCACATATCCTATGAAGATCTGTATCGGTCAAACCGTAATGAAAACATACGTTATTCCCTTTGTCATCAGTATGTTTACTTGCCCGAGATTCGATCGTCGGTATCTCTATACCTAGTTCAATCTCGTTACCGGCAAGTCTCTTTACTCGTTCCGTAATGCATCATCCCACAACTAACTCATTAGTCACATTTCTTGCAAGGCTTATTATGATGTGCATTACCGAGAGGGCCCAGAGATACCTCTCCGATACTCGGAGTGACAAATCCTAATCTTGATCTATGCCAACCCAACAAACACCTTTGGAGATACATGTAGAGCATCTTTATAATCACCCAGTTACATTGTGACGTTTGATAGCACACAAGGTATTCCTCTGGTATCCGGAGTTGCATAATCTCATAGTCGAAGGAATATGTATTGGCATGAAGAAAAAATAGCAGTAAAACTGAATGATCAATATGCTAAGCTAACAGGTGGGTCTTGTCCATCACATCATTCTCCTAATGATGTGATCCCGTTCATCAAATGACAACACATGTCTATGGTTAGGAAACTTAACCATTTTTAATTAACGAGCTAGTCTAGTAGAGGCTTACTAGGGACAAAGTGTTCTGTCTATGTATCTACACGTGTATCAAGTTTTCGATTAATACAATTATAACAGAATAATAAAAATTTATGATGATATAAGGAAATATAAAATAACAACTTTAGTATTGCCTCTAGGGCATATTTCCTTCAGGCAGAAGCAGGCGCTCCCGCCAACGATGGTTTTGGTGGCTATAGCAACAAGATAAGATATGGAAGAAGTAGGATGGCCGTCAGATGTCAACCTAACGACTATGGTTGTCTAAATAGTTTGTTGACTTTTGTTTTTGACCATTAAATCGTTTTGTTTACTAAATGGAAAATGCCTTGCGCATGCTTCGTCCTCATGGGCCAACAAAGTCAGCTTCAAAAGCTATGGTGGACATGCAGCCCATTTATTTAATTTTTACAACCCATTTGATTTTGTTTTCCAATACGTCTATTTCTTTGGCTGAGTAAAAAATAGTAGATACTATTTCTAAGAATTTACAACGCATTAGATTTTTTTTGAATACACCTATTTACTAGGCTGGGTAAAATAATAATATTGCGGACATGCAGCCCATTTATTATTTCTGATAATTTACAACCAATTTGATTTTAGTAGAAATAGACCCATTTTCTTGGATGGGTGAAAAAACAATGTTGGTCTGGACAGAGCATTTCTTATAAAAAATTAATACTGAGCTAGGTATTTTATTAAAACAACTTAAGTTGAGCTTGGAATTCTTATCTAAAAATGGAACTAAGTTGTGCATTTTCTTAAAAAAACATAGGCTGGGCTGCACTTATTTTAGGACAAATAAAATATAGACTGGCACACATCTTTCAAAACAGTTTCATTGCTGATGTTCAACGAACAAGGCATGTGTAGTACAGTACAACTTTACAAAGTAGCTACTCAGCCCATATTCAACGATGTCGGAAATGGCCGGAACAACGCTTGTGTACATCTTATTAAAGTCACTGAGCTAAAAGCAAAGAGTAAGTAATTCATGAAAACAATCAAATAAAAAGTTTGTGCGAAGGCATCTGATTTTGTAGAAGAAGACTCCCCGACAATGCCTCCAAAAATTTCTTTGCTACTCCTGCAGGAGCCATTGGGTTTCCCCAAAGAGGAAGGGTGATGTAGACAACATCAAAGCTTTCCCTCAGTTCCGAATGAAGGTTTTTCGAACCATTAGTAGCTCTTGCACACAATGAAAATAAAATATGTACTTGCACCCAACGTGGCAAGAGGATTGTCAATCCCCTTCTCCTTGTGAGTTACGTGGTCAAAGGCAAATAGTGATTGATAGTATTAAAGTAAAAAGCCAAAATAAAAGAGAGAAATTTTTAGTAGTAATAAGTATTTATGGAGAATGGACCTAGGGCCATAGTGTTAATAGTGGCATTTCTCTTGAAAGAAGGCAAATGGCATGGTAGACCAATTACTATAGGGCAATTAACAAAATAGTTGCATTTATAAGTATGATCATTCATGGCCTAATATTGAATAGGAATTACATCTCTCATAAGTAGACCGTTATCCAACTACATCTAGTACTATTAGTCCACCATGAAGCTGCTATCCAACATGCGTCTCAAGGTATTAAGTTTACTAGAAGTAGAGCAACGCAATAAGCAAGATGACATAATGTAGACAAAAATAAATATAGAAATAAGAATAAACCCCATAATTTTATCCTCAGTATCAACAATTTAAATATGTGTCTTGTCCCCATTATGTCACTGGGATACATAACACAACAAGATTGAACCCACTACTACGCACCACTTCCTCTGAAGAACTACCCAACTATCTTGGCCAGAGAAGACAAATGATTCAGAAAGCATACATAACTACTAAATTATACATCAAAAGAAGGTTCAAAATATTCAATAATACTCAATGAACAATCTAATCATAAATCCACAATTCGTCGGATCCCAATAAACAAAGAATAAGGGGAAATGTTATTGAAGATCCGAGAGAGAGAGGGAGGGAGGGAGAGGGAGAGGGAGAGACAGAGAGAGGGAGAGAGGGAGAGAGGGAGGGAGAGGGAGAGAGGGAGAGAGAGAGCCATCTAGCTACTACTATGGACTCGTTGGTCCTAAAGGAACTACTCATACATCATCATGAAGGCAGCAAGCTTGATGAAGATGGCCCCTTCAATGGCGTGCCCTCCGATAGAGCTCCGAAATAAGGCTCCAAATGGGATTTCTTCGGAACAAAGGCATGCAACGATGATAAAACTCATCTGGAGGTATAACAAATGATCTTCGTAGGAATTTATGGCAGCTCAAGGGGCGCAGCCACCACCTGGCCTTGTGGGCCCCTCATGGATCTTCTCAATATTTCCCGAAGCTTCTGGCGTCTCTTGTAGCCCAAATAAATCATGTTAAATTAGCAACTTATTTTGACCTCCCTAGATATTGATTTCCTGCGAAACTGAAAACAAGCAGAAAACAGGAACTCACACTTGGCAATAAATTAATAGGTTAGTCTAGAAAATAATATGAATGGTATAAAATAATAATACAAATATGTACAAATAAACTTATTATAGCATTAAATAATAAAAAGTTATAGATATGTTTGAGACGTATTAGAACTCCTCCATTCCCAATCTTACTTTGTTCTAATGACCCATCCTTACTTTGTTCCATTGATCCAACATTCCTGATCATTATCTCCTCATCCGCGTGGTTCACTTACACTTAACTTTCTACATTTAATTTACCAATCCATCGAAAAACGCTGTGCGCGACGGCGCCACGCATAACAAGTGTGTACATGCGAGATTCCTCATCTTGGATGCTGTCATCAGGATGGGTGGTTCTGCCATCAACTTCATCAAGGCCCCGTTCCAGGACACGTATCAAGCTGTTACTCCACGAACGACTTCTCCCCGTGAGTAACCACAAGGTTGTCCTCATCTTCGGCACCTGCAGCCAGGTAATGGACGCCATGGAGTTTCTCATGGAAAATTTACTCAGCCAGTAACTCAGCCAGGTAGTACCTTCGTTTGCATCTCTCTATCTATATCTATTCAGTTCAGTTGCATTTGTTGCATCTGTACACCGATTTACTTTTCTCTGATTAACCAGTTCGTCCTCTACTCGTAGGATGACAAGGCGACTGTCTCTCAGTATATTGTCGCGTCTGTAGTGTCTCATCGATGTTCACTACATATTCCATATATTTAAAATGCACCACTATCTTATATTTAGAATAAACCTTTTTACTTTGCCAAAGTTACCATTTACATTTTGTTCATATGATCTTAATTAGTAAAACATCTATTGTATCTAGCAACCATCTAATATGAAGGTAACTATTATGATATGAAAATTTAATTATACAATATATTAACATTGGTTGCCAAAATTATAGTCTAAATAAATTTTTAGTATATTGTGACAGAGTTATTGCCGTTTTGACACATTGTTTTTTTGTCTAACACATTTTTTTGGCAAGTGAAAAATGGAAAAGAATAGAAGCCAAGTGATTGTAGATCCATATGTGCCACTTGGATAATTGCTAATATATGCTGGCATTCATATCTAGCTAAAATTTCTAAAGTATCATTCTAGAGAGCTACAAAGTTGATTGAGTTTTCTAGAATGCATGTTTGTCTCCTTCATGTCAAAATAAATAAAAGTGATAATTATTTCAAACCAAATAGAAAGATCTAGAATATGAATAAATGATAACTTTGTGTTCAGATAAATATATCAGAACCTTTGCACTACCTAAGTACTTGTTTACTAGTTGTTATATGGCAAAATATGATGATTTGTTCTTCTGTTCATCAATTAGCTTGCATCCCATGCATACTTTACACTTAGTTTTAATTAGAATCATTCGACTCAGGACACATCAAGTGTGTTCAATTTTTTTTGTTTGGCACACAATTTACATAGAGGTTCTTGCTTATACTTGGTAAAACAATATCACTTGTAACATGTACTAGTAGTCCCTTTTCACAATAATCATTTTTATGTTATACGAGGCAATGATTTCCATAGATTAAAGTACCAACATCTCACTCTGAATGGTGACTGGGTGCCAGTTTACTACATGATCCGTATGGACATTCAATACGTCCTAGAAGGGTTGCACATGTTTTGTCGCGCCATTGCTGTTGTTAAAAGGGTTGGGCATCCTTTGATGTGATGTTGGTGTGGTTGGGTTTTAATAATTTTTTAACTCCCACTATTTCAAAATATAAGATGTATTAGTTTTTTAAAAAGTCAAAACTCATTAAGTTTCACCAAATTTGTAAACAAATATATATAGCCATATCAAATTAGTATCATTAGATTTATCATGAAATGAATTTCCATATTTCATTTATTTGTATTGCAAATGTTGATAATTTTATCTCTGAATTTTGTCGAAGACACCTTATATTTTGGTGGCGATGAAATATTTGGTTTGGCGAGTGGGGGAGATTATGGAGCGTGTTTTCCTTTCATTTATAATCCACTGTTTTCGTGGGCATTTCACGTTGTGATTCTATGTTATCTTCTAATCTACCTTACTTACAAGAGAAATTTTATGCGCTGGTGGCTATTTGTACTATATTGTTGCTAAAGTATCACATATTGGTGTTTTTTCTAGATGACGAGAGGATGTGGGGGATTGGTTATTTGTACAGGTCGGTTGCTGCCGGTTGATTTGAAAAAAAATCAATGATATGGTAGAAATCGTAAACCGGATTGAAAATTGAATAGCTCAATCAAATGAAAGAGCTCCAAAACTAAGGACCATAGTGAATTAATAGAATGGAACGAGAGAGCTTGTTGAGAAATTGTTGACCTGGTCAAAATCGGTTGGTCCAATTTCAAATTTTCGACCTCAATTGCCCACGAGACCTTAAAAATTAGGGAGCATAATGTATTAACTAGACTAGAAGCGTTGGTCCTTCTTTGTCAGTTGCTTGTGTTTTGGGGGTTTCATAATTCTTTTTCTCCGTATGTTTCAAAATATAAGATGTATTAGTTTTGTGAAAAGTCAAACTCTTTAAGTTTGACCAAAGTTCTAGAGAAATACTCCCTCCGTTTCTTTATGTAAGGTGTATTATTTTCGACATGGTGATCAAGGCAAAAAATTATAGACATGTTAAGACGAAATTACCCTTGGCAATTTATTGCTTAGTGGCAAGTAAATCAGTTAGTCCAGGAAACTAAGAGATACATGCAATTGACATATATATAGTTTCCTTCTTTTGCTACAAGAAAAGATACATTCAATCAGAAGAGAGATACTTTTCTTTTTCTAGAGGGCTAATAAGGGAATTATCAGGAATTAGAAGAAATGCACCTTACATTCTGAAATTTTATCAAAAAACAAATACACCTTATATAAAGGAATGGAGGGAGTGTATCAATATCCTTAATATGAAAATTGAATCATTAGATTGATCATGAAATCAATTTTAATATTTTGTTTATTTAATATTGTCGGTGTCCATATATCTAGCAAGTCTTTGGTCATCGATGATGGCATCATCACTAGCATTACCTTCCACACTAAAGCGGCTTGAGACAATTGTGTGGTCCTTTGCCAAAATCTCAACTCCTAATGTCTCAGTTGGTAGTCTCCGTTCCACGGTTAAATTTTTTCCCACCAACGATGGTTTTTTTCATCCTCCCGACCACCTCCCACGTCCCAGCGCTTCCCCCCTGCTCCACAATTTTTTTGTCAATTTTTTCATTGGTTTTTTCATCTCTGCTGCCTCCGCCCACTCAAGCAGCCAAAAAGCCACCCCCACGCACGAACCACTCCCCTCCCTCTCCTCGCGTGAGCATCCTCTCCTCGGTACCCTCGCACATGCTAGGGTTCTTGCGCTGCCGCCACACAGGAGCTTGTCGACCAGCCCAGCGTCCTGCTGCTCTGCGCCTCGCTTCCCTCGTCGCTCGCCTTCGGACTCCTCGCTTCCCTCAGGAGATCCGTCGCTTGTCCTCAAGCCAAGCCACCGCCTCTCCGCCAAAAAGAATGATTCTGATCTCCGCCGTGGTCGACAAACAGCGCGACGGGCGGAGCACCTAGCCCATAGGCTCATCCCCTTATCCGATCCACTCCGGCGGCGGCCATCGTTGGTACGTTGTGCTTGTGTCACCTCTCATGATTTTTTTCTGGTTTGATTCCCCATGTCTCATGGGTGTGTGGTTGATACGTCCATTTAGCATCATACTTTTATATCGATATTTATTGCATTATGGGCTGTTATTACAAGTTATGTTACAATACTTATGCCTATTCTCTCTTATTTTACAAGGTTTACATGAAGAGGGAGAATACTGGCAGCTGGATTTCTGGGCTGGAAAAGGAGCAAATATTAGAGACCTGTTCTGCACAACTCCAAAAGTCCTGGAACTCCACGAAAGTCATTTTCGGAATTAATAAAAAATAATGAGCAAAGAAACTACCAGAGGGGGGCCACCCACCATCCACTTGGGTGGGGGCGCGCCCTACCCCCCTGGGCGTGCCCCCCTGCCTCGTGGGCCCCCTGGAAGGCCTCCGGTGCCCATCTTCTACTATATGAAGTCTTTTACCCTGGAAAAAATCATAAGCAAGCTTTCGGGAAGAAACTCCGCCGCCACGAGGCGGAACCTTGGCGGAACCAATCTAGGGCTTCGGCAGAGCTGTTTTGCCGGGGAAACATCCCTCCGGGACGGGGAAATCATCGCCATCATCATCACCAACGATCCTCTCATCGGGAGGGGGTCAATCTCCATCAAAATCTTCACCAGCACCATCTCCTCTAAAACCCTAGTTCATCTCTTGTATCCAATCTTTGTCCCAAAGCCTCAGATTGGTACATGTAGGTTGCTAGTAGTGTTGATTACTCCTTGTAGTTGATGCTAGTTGGTTTATTTGGTGGAAGATCATATGCTCAGATCCTATATGCATATTAATACCCCTCTGATTATGTACATGAATATGATTTGTGAGTAGTTACGTTTGTTCCTGAGGACATGGGAGAAGTCTTGCTATAAGTAGTCATGTGAATTTGGTATTCGTTCGATATTTTGATGAGATGTATGTTGTCTCTCCTCTAGTGGTGTTATGTGAACGTTGACTACATGACACTTCACCATTATTTGGGCCTATAGGAAGGCATTGGGAAGTAATAAGTAGATGCTGGGTTGCTAGAGTGACAGAAGCTTAAACCCTAGTTTATGCGTTGCTTTGTAAGGGGCTGATTTGGATCCCTATGTTTAATGTTGTGGTTAGGTTTACCTTAATACTTCTTTTGTAGTTGCGAATGCTTGCAATAGGAGTTAATCATAAGTGGGATGTTTGTCCAAGTAAGGGCTGTTGGAAATATGCCCTAGAGGCAATAATAAATTAGTTATTATTATATTTCCTTGTTCATGATAATCGTTTATTATCCATGCTAGAATTGTATTGATAGGAAACTCAGGTACATGTGTGGATACATAGACAACACCATGTCCCTAGTAAGCCTCTAGTTGACTAGCTCGTTGATCAATAGATGGTTACGGTTTCCTGACCATGGACATTGGATGTCATTGATAACGGGATCACATCATTAGGAGAATGATGTGATGGACAAAGACCCAATCCTAAGCCTAGCACAAGATCATGTAGTTCGTATGCTAAAGCTTTTCTAATGTCAAGTATCATTTCCTTAGACCATGAGATTGTGCAACTCCCGGATACCGTAGGAGTGCTTTGGGTGTGCCAAACGTCACAACGTAACTGGGTGGCTATAAAGGTACACTACAGGTATCTCCGGAAGTGTCTGTTGGGTTGGCACGAATCGAGACTCGGATTTGTCACTCCGTGTAAACGGAGAGGTATCTCTGGGCCCACTCGGTAGGACATCATCATAATGTTGGGGAACGTTGCAGAAAACAAAAATTTTCCTACTCGTTTCACCAAGATCCATCTAGGAGTTCATCTAGCAATGAGTCATCGGATGCATCTACATACCTTTGTAGATCGCGCACGGAAGCGTTCAAAGAACGGTGATGATGTAGTCGAACACGACGTGATCCAAATCACCGATGACCAAGCGCCGAACGGACGGCACCTCCGCGTTCAACACACGTACGGGCCGGGAGACGTCTCCTCCTTCTTGATCCAGCAAGGGGAAGGAGAGGTTGATGAAGATCCAGCAGCACAACGGCGTGGTGGTGGATGCAGGGCGTCACAGTAGCAGGGCTTCGCCTATACTACGCGAGAGAGACGTAACGGGGAGAGAGGGAGGCGCTAGGGGCTGGTGTATCAAGTCCCTCTTCTCCCCCACTATATATAGGAGGGCCAAGGGGGGTGGTGCGCAGCCTAGGAGATCTGATCTCCTAGGTGCGGCGGCCAGGGGGAGGATTCCCTCCCCCCCCCCAAGGCACCCAGAAGTGCCTTCCACCACTTGGACTCCTCCCCCATGGAAACCCTAGGCGCATGGGCCTAGTGGGGCTGGTGCCCTTGGCCCATGTAGGCCAAGGCGCACCCCCTACAGCCCATGTGGCCCCCCGGGACAGGTGGCCCCACCCGGTGGGCCCCCGGGACCCCTCCGGTGGTCCCGGTACAATACCGATAACCCCGAAACTTGTCCCGATGGCCGAAACAGCATTTCCTATATATAATTCTTTACCTCCGGACCATTCCGGAACTCCTCGTGACGTCCGGGATCTCATCCGGGACTCCGAACAACATTCGGGTTTCTGCATATACATATCTTCACAACCCTAGCGTCACTGAACCTTAAGTGTGTAGACCCTACGGGTTCGGGAGACAAGCAGACATGACCGAGACGACTCTCCGGTCAATAACCAACAGCGGGATCTGGATACCCATGTTGGCTCCCACATGCTCCACGATGATCTCATCGGATGAACCACGATGTCGAGGATTCAATCAACCCCGTATGCAATTCCCTTTGTCAATCGATATGTTACTTGCCCGAGATTCGATCGTCGGTATCCCAATACCTCGTTCAATCTCGTTACCGTCAAGTCACTTTACTCGTACCGTAATGCATGATCCCGTGACCAGACACTTGGTCACTTTGAGCTCATTATGATGATGCATTACCGAGTGGGCCCGGTGATACCTCTCCGTCATACGGAGTGACAAATCCCAGTCTTGATCCGTGTCAACCCAACAGACACTTTCGGAGATACCCGTAGCATACCTTTATAGTCACCCAGTTACGTTGTGACGTTTGGTATACCCAAAGCACTCCTACGGTATCCGGGAGTTACACGATCTCATGGTCTAAGGAAAAGATACTTTGACATTGGAAAACTCTAGCAAACGAACTATACGATCTTGTGCTATGTTTAGGATTGGGTCTTGTCCATCACATCATTCTCCTAATGATGTGATCTCGTTATCAATGACATCCAATGTCCATAGTCAGGAAACCATGACTATCTGTTGATCAACGAGCTAGTCAACTAGAGGCTTACTAGGGACATGTTGGTGTCTGTTATTCACACATGTATTATGATTTCCGGATAACACAATTATAGCATGAATAAAGACAATTATCATGAACAAGGAAATATAATAATAATGCTTTTATTATTGCCTCTAGGGCATATTTCCAACAGTCTCCCACTTGCACTAGAGTCAATAATCTAGTTACATTGTGATGAATCGAACACCCATGGAATTCTGGTGTTGATCATGTTTTGCCCTAGGGAGAGGTTTAGTCAACGGATCTGCTACATTCAGGTTCGTATGTACTTTACAAATCTCTATGTCTCCATTTTGAACATTTTCACGAATGGAGTTGAAGCGACGCTTGATGTGCCTTGTCTTCTTGTGAAACCTGGGCTCCTTGGCAAGTGCAATAGCTCCAGTGTTGTCACAAAAGAGTTTGATTGGCCACGACGCATTGGGTATGACTCCTAGGTCGGTGATGAACTCCTTCACCCATATTGCTTCATGTGCTGCCTCCGAGGCTGCCATGTACTCCGCTTCACATGTAGATCCCGCCACGATGCTCTGCTTGCAGCTGCACCAGCTCACTGCTCCACCATTCAACATATACACGTATCCGGTTTGTGACTTAGAGTCATCCAGATCTGTGTCGAAGCTAGCGTCGACGTAACCCTTTACGACGAGCTCTTCGTCACCTCCATAAACGAGAAACATTTCCTTAGTCCTTTTCAGGTACTTCAGGATATTCTTGACCGCTGTCCAGTGTTCCTTGCCGGGATTACTTTGGTACCTTCCTACCAAACTTACGGCAAGGTTTACATCAGGTCTGGTACACAGCATGGCATACATAATAGAACCTATGGCTGAGGCATAGGGGATGACACTCATCTCTTCTATTTCTTCTGCCGTGGTCGGACATTGAGCTGAGCTCAATTTCACACCTTGTAATACAGGTAAGAACCCCTTCTTAGAATGATCCATATTGAACTTCTTCAATATCTTATCAAGGTATGTGCTTTGTGAAAGACCTATGAGGCGTCTTGATCTATCTCTATAGATTTTGATGCCTAATATATAAGCAGCTTCTCCAAGGTCCTTCATTGAAAAACTCTTATTCAAGTAGGCCTTGATGCTGTCCAAGAGTTCTATATCATTTCCCATCAAAAGTATGTCATCCACATATAATATGAGAAATGCTACAGAGCTCCCACTCACTTTCTTGTAAACGCAGGCTTCTCCATAAGTCTGCGTAAACCCAAACGCTTTGATCATCTCATCAAAGCGAATGTTCCAACTCCGAGATGCTTGCACCAGCCCATAAATCGAGCGTTGGAGCTTGCACACCTTGTTAGCATTCTTAGGATCGACAAAACCTTCCGGCTGCATCATATACAATTCTTCCTTAAGGAAACCATTAAGGAATGCCGTTTTAACGTCCATTTGCCATATTTCATAATCATAGAATGCGGCAATCGCTAACATGATTCGGACGGACTTCAGCTTCGCTACCGGTGAGAAAGTCTCATCGTAGTCAACTCCTTGAACTTGTCGATAACCCTTAGCAACAAGTCGAGCTTTATAGATGGTCACATTACCATCCGCGTCTGTCTTCTTCTTAAAGATCCATTTATTTTCTATGGCTCGCCGTTCAACGGGCAAGTCAATCAAAGTCCATACTTCATTTTCATACATGGATCCTATCTCGGATTTCATGGCTTCTAGCCATTTGTCGGAATCCGGGCCCGCCATCGCTTCTTCATAGTTCGAAGGTTCACCGTTGTCTAACAACATGATTTCCAAGACAGGGTTGCCGTACCACTCTGGTGCGGAACGTGTCCTTGTGGACCTTCGAATTTCAGTAGGAGCTTGATCAGAAGTATCTTGATCATTATCATTAACTTCCTCTCTAGTCGGTGCAGGCACCTCAGGAACATCTTCTTGAGTTGCGCCATTTTCTGGTTCAAGAGGTAATACCTCATCAAGCTCTACTTTCCTCCCACTTACTTCTTTCGAGAGAAACTCTTTCTCTAGAAAGGACCCATTCTTGGCAACAAAGATCTTGCCTTCGGATCTGAGGTAGAAGTTGTACCCAATAGTTTCTTTTGGGTATCCTATGAAGACGCATTTTTCCGACTTGGGTTCGAGCTTCTCAGGTTGAAGTTTCTTCACATAAGCATCGCATCCCCAAACTTTTAGAAACGACAGCTTAGGTTTCTTCCCAAACCATAATTCATACGGTGTCGTCTCAACGGATTTCGACGGAGCCCTATTTAAAGTGAATGCGGCAGTCTCTAAAGCATAGCCCCAAAAAGATAGCGGTAAATCGGTAAGAGACATCATAGATCGCACCATATCTAATAGAGTGCGATTACGACGTTCGGACACACCGTTACGCTGAGGTGTTCCAGGCGGCGTGAGTTGTGAAACTATTCCACATTTTCTTAAGTGTGTACCAAATTCGTGACTCAAGTATTCTCCTCCACGATCTGATCGTAGAAATTTGATTTTCCTGTCACGTTGATTCTCAACCTCACTCTGAAATTCCTTGAACTTTTCAAAAGTTTCAGACTTGTGTTTCATTACGTAGACATACCCATATCTACTTAAGTCATCAGTGAGGGTGAGAACATAACGATAGCCACCGCGAGCCTCAACACTCATTGGACCACACACATCAGTATGTATGATTTCCAATAAGTTGGTTGCTCGCTCCATTGTTCCTGAGAACGGAGTCTTGGTCATTTTACCCACAAGGCATGGTTCGCACGTGTCAAATGATTCATAATCAAGAGACTCTAAAAGTCCATCTGCATGGAGCTTCTTCATGCGTTTGACACCTATGTGACCAAGGCGGTAGTGCCACAAGTATGTGGGACTATTATTATCAATCTTACATCTTTTGGTACTCACATTATGAACATGTGTAGCATTACGTTCGAGATTCATAAAGAATAAACCATTCACCATAGGAGCACGACCATAAAACATATCACTCATATAAATGGAACAACCATTATTCTCGGATTTAAATGAGTAGCCATCTCGAAATAAACGAGATCCCGATACAATGTTCATGCTCAAAGCTGGCACTAAATAACAATTATTGAGGTTTAAAACTAATCCCGTAGGTAAATGTAGAGGCAGCGTGCCGACGGCGATCACATCGACCTTGGAACCATTCCCGACGCGCATCGTCACCTCGTCCTTCGCCAGTCTCCGTTTATTCCGTAGCTCCTGTTGTGAGTTACAAATATGAGCAACGGCACCGGTATCAAATACCCAGGAGTCACTACGAGTACTGGTAAGGTACACATCAATTATATGTATATCAAATATACCTTTGGTGTTGCCGGCCTTCTTGTCAGTTAAGTACTTGGGGCAGTTCCGTTTCCAGTGACCCTTCCCTTTGCAATAAAAGCACTCTGTCTCAGGCTTGGGTCCATTCTTTGGCTTCTTCCCGGCAGCTTGCTTGCCGGGCGCGGCAACCTCCTTGCCGTCCTTCTTGAAGTTCTTTTTACCCTTGCCTTTCTTGAACTTAGTGGTTTTATTGACCATCAACACTTGATGTTCCTTCTTGACTTCTACCTCCGCTGATTTCAGCATAGAGAACAACTCAGGAATGGTCTTTTGCATCCCCTGCATGTTGAAGTTCATCACAAAGCTCTTGTAGCTTGGTGGAAGCGACTGGAGGATTCTGTCAATGACCGCATCATCCGGGAGATTAACTCCCAGCTGAGACAAGCGGTTATGCAACCCAGACATAGTGAGTATGTGCTCACTGACAGAACTATTTTCCTCCATCTTACAGCTGAAGAACTTATCGGAGACTTCATATCTCTCGATCCGGGCATGAGCTTGAAAAACCATTTTCAGCTCTTCGAACATCTCATATGCTCCATGTCTCTCAAAACGCTTTTGGAGCCCCGGCTCTAAGCTGTAAAGCATGCCGCACTGAACGAGGGAGTAGTCGTCAACACGTGTCTGCCAAGCGTTCATAACATCTTGGTTCTGTGGGACGGGTGGATCACCTAGCGGTGCTTGTAGGACATAATCTTTCTTGGCAGCTATGAGGATGATCCTCAGGTTCCGGACCCAGTCCGTATAGTTGCTGCCATCGTCTTTCAGCTTGGTTTTCTCTAGGAACGCGTTGAAGTTGAGGACTACGTGGGCCATTTGATCTACAAGACATAGTGTAAAATATATTTAGACTAAGTTCATGATAATTAAGTTCATCTAATCAAATTATTAATGAACTCCCACTTAGATTAGACATCCCTCTAGTCATCTAAGTATTACATGATCCGGGTTAACTAGACCGTGTCCGATCATCACGTGAGACGGACTAGTCAACGTCGGTGAACATCTTCATGTTGATCGTATCTTCTATACGACTCATGCTCGACCTTTCGGTCTTCTGTGTTCCGAGGCCATGTCTGTACATGCTAGGCTCGTCAAGTTAACCCCAAGTGTTTTGCATGTGTTCCGAGGCCATGTCTGTACATGCTAGGCTCGTCAACACCCGTTGTATGTGAACGTAAGGATCCATCACACCCGATCATCACGGCGTGCTTAGAAACGACGAACTTTAGTAACGGTGCACAGTTAGGGGAGAACACCTCTTGAAATTGTTATGAGGGATCATCTTATTTACTACCGTCGTTCTAAGTAAACAAGATGCAAAACATGATAAACATCACATGCAATCAAATAATAAACATGACATGATATGGCCAATACCACATAGCTCCTTTGATCTCCATCTTGGGGCTCCATGATCATCTTGTCACCGGCTTGACACCATGATCTCCATCATCATGATCTCCATCATCATGTCTCCATGAAGTTGCTCGCCAACTATTACTTCTACTACTATGGCTAACGCGTTTAGCAATAAAGTAAAGTAATTTACATGGCGTTTCTCAATGACACGCAGGTCATACAAAAAATAAAGACAACTCCTATGGCTCCTGCCGGTTGTCATACTCATCGACATGCAAGTCGTGATTCCTTGTACAATAGCATGAACATCTCATACATCATATACAGATCATTCATCATTCATCACAACTTTGGCCATATCATATCACGAACCACTTGCTGCAAAAACAAGTTAGACGTCCTCTAATTGTTATTGCAAGTTTTACGTGGCTGAATTAGGGTTCTAGCAAGAACGTCTTCTTACCTATGTTAAAGCCACAACGTGATTTGTCAACTTCTATTTACCCTTCATAAGGACCCTGTTCATCGAATCCGCTCCAACTAAAGTGGGAGAGACAGACACCCGCCAGCCACCTTATGCAACTAGTGCATGTTAGTCGGTGGAACCGGTCTCACGTAAGCGTACGTGTAAGGTTGGTCCGGGCCGCTTCATCCCACAATACCGCTGAAGCAAGAAAAGACTAGTAACGGCAAGAAAGTTGACAAATCTACGCCCACAACAAATTGTGTTCTACTCGCGCAAGAAGAACTACGCATAGACCTAGGTCATGATGCCACTGTTGGGGAACGTTGCAGAAAACAAAAATTTTCCTACTCGTTTCACCAAGATCCATCTAGGAGTTCATCTAGCAATGAGTCATCGGATGCATCTACATACCTTTGTAGATCGCGCACGGAAGCATTCAAAGAACGATGATGATGTAGTCGAACACGACGTGATCCAAATCACCGATGACCAAGCGCCGAACGGACGGCACCTCCGCGTTCAACACACTTACGGGACGGGAGACGTCTCCTCCTTCTTGATCCAGCAAGTGGAAGGAGAGGTTGATGAAGATCCAGCAGCACGACGGCGTGGTGGTGGATGCAGGGCGTCACAGTAGCAGGGCTTCGCCTATACTACGCGAGAGAGACGTAACGGGGAGAGAGGGAGGCGCCAGGGGCTGGTGTATCAAGTCCCTCTTATCCCCCACTATATATAGGAGGGCCAAGGGGGGGTGGTGCGCAGCCTAGGAGATCTGATCTCCTAGGTGCGGCGGCCAGGGGGAGGATTCCCTCCCCCCCAAGGCACCCAGAGGTGCCTTCCACCACTTGGACTCCTCCCCCATGGAAACCCTAGGCGCATGGGCCTAGTGGGGCTGGTGCCCTTGGCCCATGTAGGCCAAGGCGCACCCCCTACAGCCCATGTGGCCCCCCGGGACAGGTGGCCCCACCCGGTGGCCCCCCGGGACCCCTCCGGTGGTCCCGGTACAATACCGATAACCCCGAAACTTGTCCCGATGGCCGAAACAGCATTTCCTATATATAATTCTTTACCTCCGAACCATTCTGGAACTCCTCGTGACATCCGGGATCTCATCCGGGACTCCGAACAACATTCGGGTTTCTGCATATACATATCTTCACAACCCTAGCGTCACCGAACCTTAAGTGTGTAGACCCTACGGGTTCGGGAGACAAGCAGACATGACCGAGACGACTCTCCGGTCAATAACCAACAGCGGGATCTGGATACCCATGTTGGCTCCCACATGCTCCACGATGATCTCATCGGATGAACCACGATGTCGAGGATTCAATCAACCCCGTATGCAATTCCCTTTGTCAATCGATATGTCACTTGCCCGAGATTCGATCGTCGGTATCCCGATACCTCGTTCAATCTCGTTACCGGCAAGTAACTTTACTCGTACCGTAATGCATGATCCCGTGACCAGACACTTGGTCACTTTGAGCTCATTATGATGATGCATTACCGAGTGGGCCCGGTGATACCTCTTTGTCATACGGAGTGACAAATCCCGGTCTTGATCCGTGTCAACCCAACAGACACTTTCGGAGATACCCGTAGCATACCTTTATAGTCACCCAGTTACGTTGTGACGTTTGGTATACCCAAAGCACTCCTACGGTATCCAGGAGTTAGACGATCTCATGGTCTAAGGAAAAGATACTTTGACATTGGAAAACTCTAGCAAACGAACTATACGATCTTGTGCTATGTTTAGGATTGGGTCTTGTCCATCACATCATTCTCCTAATGATGTGATCTCATTATCAATGACATCCAATGTCCATAGTCAGGAAACCATGACTATCTGTTGATCAACGAGCTAGTCAACTAGAGGCTTACTAGGGACATGTTGGTGTCTGTTATTCACACATGTATTACGATTTTCGGATAACACAATTATAGCATGAATAAAGACAAGTATCATGAACAAGGAAATATAATAATAACGCTTTTATTATTGCCTCTAGGGCATATTTCCAACACATAATGTGCACAATGTGATCAAGGAGTTGATCACGGGATGATGTGTTACGAAACGAGTAAAGAGACTTGCCGGTAACGATATTGAACAAGGTATCGGGATGCCGACGATCAAATCTCGGGCAAGTATCGTACCGCTAGACAAAGGGAATTGTATACGGGATTGATTAAGTCCTTGACATCGTGGTTCATCCGATGAGATCATTGTGGAACATGTGGGAGCCAACATGGGTATCCAGATCCCGCTGTTGGTTATTGACCGGAGAGTCATCTCGGTCATGTCTGCATGTCTCCCGAACCCATAGGGTCCACACACTTAAGGTTCGGTGACGCTAGGGTTATAGAGATATTAGTATGCGGTAACTCGAAAGTTGTTCGGAGTCCCGGATGAGATCCCGGACGTCACGAGGAGTTCCGGAATGGTCCGGAGGTAAAGATTTATATATGGGAAGTCTCGTTTTGGTCGCCGAAAAAGTTTCGCGCATTATCGGTATTGTACCGGGAGTGCCGAAAGGGGTCCGGGGGTCCACCAAGGGGGTCCACTTGCCCCGGGGGGGCACATGGGCTGTAGGGGTGTGCGCCTTGGCCTATATGGGCCAAGGGCACCAGCCCCAAGAGGCCCATGCGCCAAGAGATAAGGGAAAGAAAGAGTCCTAAAGGGGGAAGGCACCTCCTAGGTGCCTTGGGGAGGATGGACTCCTCCCTGGCCGCACCCTTCCTTGGAGGAAGGGCCAAGGCTGCGCCCCCCCTCTCCCTAGGCCCTATATATAGTGGGGAGAAGGGAGGGCAGCCATACCTAAGCCTTGGCGCCTCCCTCTCCCTCCCATGACACATCTCCCTCCTCCCGCAGCGCTTGGCGAAGCCCTGTTGGAATCCCGCTACTTCCACCACCACACCGTCGTGCTGCTGGATCTCCATCAACCTCTCCTCCCCCCTTGCTGGATCAAGAAGGAGGAGACGTCGCTGCTCCATACGTGTGTTGAACACGGAGGTGCCTTCCGTTCGGCGCTAGGATCATCGGTGATTTGGATCACGACGAGTACGACTCCATCAACCCCGTTCTCTTGAACGCTTCCGCGCGCGATCTACAAGGGTATGTAGATCCACTCCTCCCTCGTTGCTAGATGACTCCATAGATAGATCTTGGTGACACGTAGGAAAATTTTGAATTTATTCTACGTTCCCCAACAAGGACATCACCCAAGCACCGGTCCACGCACATACCAAATTATCAAAGTAACGAATGTGAATCATATGAACGTGATGAAAACTAGCTTGACGATAATTCCCATGTGTCCTCGGGAGCGCTTTTCTCTATATAAGAGTTTGTCCAGACTTGTCCTTTGCTACAAAAAGGATTGGGCCATCTTGCTGCACCTTGTTTACTTTCATTACTTGTTTCCCGTTACAAATTACCTTATCATAAAACTATCTGTTACCAACAATTTCAGTGCTTGCAGAGAATACCTTACTGAAAATTGCTTATCATTTCCTTCTGGTCCTTGTTGGGTTTGACACTCTTACTTATCGAAAGGACTACGATAGATCCCCTACACTTGTCCGTCATCAAGACTCTTTTCTGCCACCGTTTCCGGGGAGTGAAGCGCCTTTGGTAGGTGGAATTTGGTAAGGAAAAATTTATATAGTGTGCTGAAATTTACTATCACTTGATACTATGGAACAAAATCCTTTGAGGGGCTTGTTCGGGGTATCTTCACCCCGACCAGTAGAGCCAAGAGTTGCTCCTCAACCTACTGAACCTACTGAAAATGTTTACTTTGAAATTCCTTCGGGTATGATAGAGAAACTACTAACTAATCCTTTTGCAGGAGATGGAACATTGCATCCCAATTTACACTTAATCTAAATGGATGAAGTTTGTGGATTATTTAAGCTTGCAGGTATGCCCGAGGATGTTATCAAGAAGAAGGTCTTCCCTTTATCTTTGAAGGGAGATGCATTGACATGGTTTAGGCTATGTGATGATATGGTATAATGGAACTACAACCGATTGAAATTGGAATTTCATCAGAAGTTTTATCATATGCATCTTGTTCATCGTGATTGTAATTATATATATAATTTTTGGCCTCGCGAAGGAGAAAGTATCACTCAATCTTGGGGGAGGCTTAAGTCAATGTTATATTCATGCCCCAATCATGAGCTCTCAAGAGAAATGATTATTCAAAAATTTTATGCTCGGCTTTCTCTCAATAATCGCTCCATGCTCGATACTTCTTGTACTGGCTCTTTTATGATGAAGACTATTGAATTCAAATGGGATTTGTTGGAGAGAATTAAACGCAACTCTGAAGATTGGGATCTCGGCGAAGGTAAGGAGTCAGGTATAACATCTAAGTTTGATTGTGTTAAATCTTTTATGGATACCAATGTTTTACGTGAATTTAGCACTAAATATGGACTCAACTCTGAGATAGTAGCTTCTTTCTGTGAATCCTTTGGTACTCATGTTGATCTCCCTAAGGATAAGTGGTTTAAATATATTCCTCCCATTGAAGTAAAAGTAGTTGCACCTATTAAAGTTGAAGAAAAGACTATCACTTATGATGATCATGTTGTTCCTACTGCTTATATTGAGAAACCACCTTTCCTTGTTAGAATAAAGGATCAAACTAAAACTTCAACTGTGGTCAACAAAAGTAATATTAAGACAACCAAACCCCCTGAGCAAATTAAGGTTGAACCTAGTATTGCTATGGTTAAAGATCTATTGGCTGATAATGTCGATGGGCATGTTATTTACTTCTGTGATGAAACTGCTATAATTGCTAGACCCGATAGTAAAAATAAAAATAGACTTGTTGTAGGCATGCATGTTATTTCTGTTAAAATAGAAGATCATTGTTATCATGACTTGCGTGATATGGGTGCTAGTGCAAGTGCAATACTCATTCTTTATATCAAGAAATTATGCATGATATTGCACCCGCTGAATTAGAAGATATCGATGTTACAATTAAGCTTGCCAATAGAGATACTATTTCACCAGTTGGGATTGTTAGAGATGTTGAAGTCTTGTGTGGGAAAGTTAAATATCCTACTGATTTTCTTGTTCTAGCTTTCCCACAAGATATTTTTTGTCCCATTATATTTGGTAGACCCTTCTTGTATACTGTTAATGCCAGGATAGACTGCGAAAAGGATGTTGTTACTATTAGTTTAGGGGATATGTCTCATGAGTTTAATTTTGCTAAATTTCATAGACAACCCCGTGATGAGGAATTTCCTAGTAAAGATGAAATTATTGGTCTTGCTTCTATTGCCGTGCCTCCTAGTGATCCTTTAGAACAATATTTGCTAAACCATGGAAATGATATGTTTATGAATGAAAGAAGAGAAATAGATGAAGTATTATTTAAACAGGGACCTATTTTGAAACACAACTTGCCTATTGAAATCCTAGGTGTCAGTGTGGAACGACACCTATGGGATCACAAGAATCCCTACTACGGTTGTCGGGGCATAGGGTTGCGAGAAGAGCAGGATTAGTAATCAGCACAAGCATCGTTTACCCAGGTTCAAGCCGCGAGGATGCTGTCGGTGTCAAAACCGGCGGATCTCGGGTAGGGGGTCCCGAACTGTGCGTCTAGGCGGATGGTAACAGGAGGCAGGGGACACGATGTTTACCCAGGTTCGGGCCCTCTTGATGGAGGTAATGCCCTACGTCATGCTTGATTGTTCTTGATAATATGAGTAGTAGAAGAGTATCCGATCTTGGAAGTTCGGGTTCCGGGATGTTGCCCGATAAGTCTGGCCCGCTGCCTGACTCTAGGTTCAGGGCTTGGGTGATGTCCTCCTGTAAGCGGGTATCCGGCTCGGAGAGCTCAGGAATCCGGACATAGTTAGTCCTCAAGATAGAGGAAGAATCGCCGCATTGTTCCTCCACCACCGCAATATGATGGGTGACTGGTGGAGAGTTAATCTTCCTTTGATCGGGTTTAAGCCCAATCCGATCATAGTCCATAGCGACTCCCAAGGCGGCGATGCGATCCAAGAGCTCGTTTAGGGATGAGAGCTCCATTGGATCCATCTGCTCGGCGAATTCCGAGCCGACATGGAGGCTGTTTTCGATTACCCGAGAAGTCATCATCGGTGCAGCAGCCGAACAGGCGGTCATGATGAAACTGCCTAGCCGGAGAGTTTGGCCGACAGCCAGGGCTCCCCAGGCGGTAATGTTGTTTTTAACAACATGATGAGGCATCCTTCCTTACGGTGAGGACACAGTGGAACTCTCAATGAAAGCACCAATGTCGGTGTCAAAACTGGCGGATCTCGGGTAGGGGGTCCCGAACTGTGCGTCTAGGGGGATGGTAACAGGAGGCAGGGGACACGATGTTTACCCAGGTTCGGGCCCTCTTGATGGAGGTAATACCCTACGTCCTGCTTGATTGTTCTTGATAATATGAGTAGTACAAGAGTTGATCTACCACGAGATCGAAGAGGCTAAACCCTAGAAGCTAGCCTATGGTATGATTAGTGTTGTCGGTCCTACGGACTAAACCCTCCAGTTTGTATAGACACCGGAGGGGGCTAGGGTTACATAGAGTCGGTTACAAGGAAGGAAATCTACATATCCGTACTGCCAAGCGTGCCTTCCACGCCAAGGAGAGTCCCATCCGGACATGGGACGAAGTCTTCAATCTTATATCTTCATAGTCGAACAGTCCGGCTGTCCGGATACCCCCTAATCCAGGACTCCCTCAGTAGCCCCCGAACTAGGCTTCAATGATGATGAGTCCGGCGCGCAGATTGTCTTTGGCATTGCAAGGTGGGTTCTTCTTCAAACTCTGAGTACCTGCTAAATAGTGTCCGGCTTCTCATAAACTTTGCGCTTCTTGGCTTCTACGTCCAATAATGGCCATCTTCCACGTGTCAAGCGAATGTGAGGAGCCAGGGTGTTTTTACATTTACCACCCCATTTATGTGAATGGACTATCTATTAAAGAGACGAGGATCCTCAGATCCAAACCACACCATCCTCCCTCAGCGAGCATTCATCGGAGCGCGCCCGAAAAAATCCATCCCAACATGGCCGGCCAGCGCATCTCCTCCTCTCGCTCCCGCAGCCCCAAGCCCGGAGACTGGGAGAAGTGTTCCGTCCCGCATAGCCAATTAGTGAAGCTACGGACCCAGGGATTCCTCCCTCCAGCGTATATGGTCCCAGTTCGAGCCGGGCTCGCCACCTATAATGGCGGGGAGCAAGCGGAGAGCTTTCCCAACCCCTCTAAGGGAGAGAGGGTATGCCTTGTCCCTTATTTGTTAATGGGACTCGGATTTCCAATCCATCCATTTCTCCAAGGGCTCCTGGAGTTCTACGGCCTCCAGTTGCACGACCTCACCCCTGCCTCCATACTGCACATCGCTGGTTACGTAGCCCTTTGCGGGCTGTTCCTGGGTTGCGAAGCTCATTTTGCGTTGTGGAAGAAGTTGTTCTGCCTTGTGCCCCTTACACAGAGGGGATCAATATATCAAGTGGGCGAAGCCGAAGTATGGTGCAGCGCCGGGACCGAATACCTATCCGGTACCCCGAAGAAGACGTTCGAGGACTGTGGCCTTCGGAGTGGTTTTATATGGAGGATGTCCCTCTCCCGGATCCTATCCGGATTGTTCTTCCTGAGTTCGACAACGCCCCTTTAAAGAAACACCTAAGCTGGCACCCACGGAGCCCACGGGAGGAAGATGATAGAGATGTATTTATCTGATGGGCTGGATAAAGTTGCTGGCCAAATCGGGACTGACCATAACCGAGGTTATGGCAATATGCATTATGCGGGGGGTGCAGCCACTTCAATATTGAGGCCACCCCATGTGGCACTTCAACGGGGAAGATGATGCCACTCGCTGCGGGCGCAAGGGACCGGACTCAGTTGCTGCTCTAGCAAAAATTCTATCCGATCTGTATAAGGGGGAAGAAGAGGAGTTCCTCCGCATCAAGCCACGGGATGGATTCTCCATGAACAACCCTCGGAGCTGGGTGAGCGTCCGCTCTTTTTACTTCCATCCTACCCTTGTTTTCGTGATAAATATTTACCTTGCCGTTTCATCGCAGGAACTGCGTAAGGCGGTAGGGGAGATCAATAGCCCACCTCTACAACCGGAGGATCCTGAACGGGTCCTCGACCCCGTCCTGAAAGAGGATCCGGACATATTCGCTAAGCTGTGATGACGCCATGGTGGCCATTATAGCCGACTACCCTGGGCTACTCCCGGCCTCGCAGGTAAATGAGACCGGAGTCCCAACCTTTGAAAAGGATTTCCTTTTATGCACTTCACCTACCGTATACAAACGGTGTTTTATAGGGAAGGCCCTCGGGACGCCGTGCCGAGCCCACGGCAACTCGCCAACAAGGGGTTTCAAAGCCGGACAAGCTAAAAAGGAAGGCGGTCCGGACGGAGACGCCAACGCAGAGGTATGATGCAACACCTCACTCTTTGGTTGTCGTCTTTAAAAACATAATAACACCCGTGTTTCCTAGAAGGAAGACCGCTCACCGGACAACATCCGGAGAGGTCGCCGATCATGCCTCTACCAGTTGGGCTCCAGGGCTGGACACAGAGGCGGAAGCTAACACGAGGTACACATCGGATGCTCCCTCTACAGAGGATGCGGATAAGATATCCGCTACGAATTCCGAAGTGGAGAGCACCATGAATCACAGGTGTCGTTGAGCCGTACTCCGTGATGCTTGTTTCTCCTAAGAGGTGTTTGATGCATTCAACTTGAGAGATGCGTATATCCGTGCTGCTCAAAATGGTTTAGCCAGAGCCACGGACCAGTATGTAAAGGATGTACGGGTAAGAAAATTTGATGAGTATATATATCAGTAGCCCCTGAGACTTGAAACAGTTGGCACAACTGATTTAAGGATCATTTATTGTGCAGGTTCTTACAGAGAAGAATACTCGACTGTCACAGGAGCTGGAGGAATGCAAGACCCAACTTCGGGCCGCCGTTGCCGCATTGAAGGAACCTGAAAAGTCCCCAGCCGGTAACATTTGTTTCAAAGAATGATAGGTACCATATAGTGTGCGGCACGGCTGCATATCTAACAATAGATATTGCAGATGACTCTGGAGAGAATCCGGAGGACCAGCATGTCGTACGACAGCTAAAGGCTGGCGAATGCGTGCTGACTAAGGTTAGGCGGGAGAAAAAAATCTCCAAGATGCCAATACCAAGCTGAGCGCGGAACTGAAAGATGTTCGAGCCCAGCTTGCGGACCCCGAGAAGGAGAATAAGCGGCTTCGACGCGGCATTTTCAGTAAGTGCTTGAACGAACCATTAAAAGGGTGCGGCGGAGAAGCCGGATAACAGAGTTATGTCTGCAGGTATGCTGACGGGTCGTCCCACGGAGGAGATGCCCGGGTCTGCGGGTGATATTCTACCCGAGCTCTCACAACTGCACGAACAAGTTTGGCAGGTGATGCAAGGTATTGCCCAGGCCTTGTGGCCATCTGTCTCCCTGCCAGCAGGCATTGGAGAGCTTGCGGAGAAGCTCAAGGGAGCACGGCGGCGCTTCCAATTATGGAAGATATCGGCCTACCGTCAAGGTGCCACGGAAGCCTGGGCCATGGTGAAGACGCGGTATACCAAGGCTGACCCAAACCACATGGCCGAGGTCAGGCCTATGGGGCCCGATGGGAAAGAGATCCCCGTTAGCTTGGTGTATAGGCAAGTAGAATTAGCTGCAAAGTATTCCCAATAGGATCGTAGACTAGACAGCCTGTTGGATGGTATAGAAGAGGAATTTAGTCAGTCTACATGACTATGTAATTAAAGTGACATGTAAAATGCCTTCTAGCCGTATTGTAAATCATTTTTCATGGCAGACCTTTTTGCTTCAACCTCGGGACCTGATAGTCCAGAGTGTATCCGAATACCCGCTCGGTTATATAAGAACCGGGGTATGCGTGGAAACCAGGCGTAGGGGTCATTAGTGCTTGAACAGACAAGTACCCAACTAGTTATGTTATATTACATGGGTAGTAAGAAACATCTTCCAGGGAGAATAGTTCCGTTAAGGGTTCCTTTCCCTGGGTACGCATGCCCTAAAGTGCATGTCCGGACTGCGAGAGGAGACGCAGGCAAAAACATCTGGGGCCACATATGGAAAATAAATAAAAAATCATCTTTTGTTCACCGACCGAATATTCCCTTAAGAACGGTAGCTTTCGGCTTCACCCAGTCTGAGGTACACATCTGGCTGACCCGACAGTAACAATCGCAGAGGTGCTCCCCTTATGCCCTAGCTGAATTAATGGGAACGTAGGGCATAAATACAAGAGCCAGGCAACCCAGCTTGGCCAAAACTTAAGTCATATCGATGCATATAATGGCGAAGAAAAGGTACATGCGGAAGAATAACACATGTGCGGGGCGTGAAGCCCAGATAAATAATTAAGCTTCTGTATAAGAAGCCCCCAGGTATAATGAGCGCGGTTAGCACGTCAATAGTGTGCAAGCAAGGCACAAGTTAGCCCTTGAAGGCTTTGAGAAAGAATAAAAGAAAGAAAGAGAGAGAAAAGACAGATAATGTATATGCAAAAAATGGACAGAGGAAGGAGACGAACATAGAGTCCGGCACTAGGCGTAGAATCTTCGGAGCCTGGCTGCGTTCCATGGGTTCGGCTCGAGTCGATTATTTGATGCATCCCGCAGACGGTACGCTCCACCAGTCAGAACTTGATAAATAATGAAGGGACCTTCCCATTTGGGCTCGAGCTTGGTCTTTTTCTTCTCCGGCAAGCGTAGAACTAGCTCACCAACGTTATAAGTTTTGGCCCATACTTCTCTGCTTTGGTATCTGCGAGCCTGTTGTTGATAGAATACGGAACGGGCTTTTGCCACATCGCGCTCGTCCTCGAGGGTGTCCATACTGTCCTGCCAATCGAGCTCGGCTTCTCTTTCTTCGTACATGCGCACTCAAGGTGAGTCATGAATTATGATGCAGGGCAGAACCGCCTCTGCGCCGTACACCATAAAGAAGGGTGTGTATCCGGTAGTACGATTTGGCGTGGTCTACAGCCCCCAGAGTACGGAGTTGAGCTCCTCTACCCAGTGCATGTTAGATTCCTTTAAGGACCGCACTAATCGGGGTTTGATGCCGCTCATGATAAGACCATTTGCTCGCTCAACTTGGCCGTTAGTTTGTGGGTGATAGACAGAGGCATAATCGAGCTTAATGCCCATGTTGCTGCACCAGAGTTTTACCTCATCAGCCGTGAAGTTCGTGCCGTTGTCAGTGATGATGCTGTGGGGGATGCCATAACGGTGTACAGCCCCGTATATGAAGTCTATCACCGGTCCAGATTCGGCCATTCTAACAGGTTTGGCTTCTATCCATTTGGTGAATTTATCCACCATGACCAGTAAGTATTTTTTTTCTTATGGGAACCCCCTTTAAGGGGTCCAACCATGTCAAGCCCCCAGACCGCGAAGGGCCAGGTAATGGGGATTGTTTGGAGGGTGGTGGGTGGCATGTGGCTTTGGTTTGCGAAAAGCTGGCGACCGACGCAGCGTTGGACCAAGTCCTGTGCATCTGCCCGGGCCGTCGGCCAGTAGAAACCTGTACGGAAGGCCTTTCTTACAAGGGCCCGGGCTGCGGCGTGGTGGCCACCGAGTCCGGCGTGAATTTCTGCCAAAAGATTCTGCCCTTCCTCTTCGGAGATGCACCTTTGAAGGACTCCGGTTGTGCTTTTTTGTACAATTCTCCCTCATCGACCCTGTAGGCCTTGGATCGCCGCACTATGCAGCGTGCCTCATTTTGGTCCTCGGGAAGTTCCTGCCTAGTTAGCTAGGCCAGGAATGGTTCTATCCATGGGGCGATGATGGCCATTAATACGTGGGCTGAAGGTGTTATTTCGGTGGCAGAGTCTCCGATTATGTCAGAGTTTTCGGCATCGGGCACTTTGGCCGGGTCCGGACTATTGTTACCGGTGTCCCCTTCCCATACCACGGATGGCTTAAACAACCTCTCCAAAAATATGTTGGGGGGGACCGCATCGCGTTTTGCGCCGATGCAGGCGAGGATATCCACCGCCTGATTGTTTTCTCGAGCCACATGGTGAAATTTGAGCCCCTCGAACCGAGCTGAAATCTTTAGGACGGTGTTGCGATAGGCCGCCATCTTCGGATCCTTGGCATCGAAGTCTCCATTTATTTGGGATATTGCGAGGTTCGAATCCCCACGCACCCCAGGCGTTGAATGCCCATGGAGACTGCCATCCAAAGACCATGTAACAGGGCTTCGTATTCGGCTACGTTGTTGGAGTCTGTATACAGTATCTGTAGTATGTATTGATCGGTATCTCCGGTTGGGGACGTCAGGACGATGCCAGCCCCCAGGCCAGCCATCATTTTGGAGCCGTCGAAGTGCATGATCCAATTGGAGTATGCACCGTACTCTTTAGGGAGTTCGGCTTTCGTCCATTCGGTGACCAAGTCGGCCAATACTTGCGATTTAATGGCTCGCCGGGGTTTGTATGTTATGTCGAACGGGAGGAGCTCAATGGCCCATTTGGCAATCCGACCCGTGGCGTCGTGGTTGTTTATAATATCATTAAGTGGCACTTCCGAGGCTACTGTAATTGAACACTCTTGAAAGTAGTGTCGCAGCTTTCGGGATGCCATGAATACCGCATAGGCTATCTTTTGATAATGTGGGTACCGTGATTTGCATGGAGTGAGGATAGTGGATACATAATATACCGGCTTTTGAAGGGGGAATTTATGTCCGTCCGTTTCTCGTTCGACGACGAGCACTGCACTTACAACCTGATGAGTTGCCGCAATGTACAACAGCATTGGTTCGCCGATGTTTGGCGCGACCAGGATTCGGTTGGTTGCCAGTATGGCTTTTATTTATTTCAATCCGGTTGTGGCAGTGTCCATCCACTCGAAGTGTTCGGTGCGTCGAAAGAGGCGATAAAGGGGTAATGCCTTTTCTCCTAAGTGGGAGATAAAGCGGCTTAGAGCCGCCACACATCCGGTTAATTTCTGGATTTGTTTGAGGTCCGTTGGTATAGCCAACTGTGAGAGAGCTCGGATTTTGGCCGGATTTGCTTCAATTCCTCTACTAGAGGCAATGAAACCCAGGAGCTTTCCGGCTGGTACACCGAAAACGCATTTTTCCGGATTGAGCTTGATGTCGTATGTTCGGAGGTTGTCGAATATGAGCCTCAAGTCGTCTATTAGAGAGTCAATGTGTTTGGTTTTGACGACCACATCATCTACGTATGCCTCTACTGTTTTGCAGATCTGTTTCTCCAGACATGTCTGAATCATGCGCTGAGATGTTGCGCCGGCGTTTTTGAGCCCAAAAGGCATTGTGCTGAAACAGAAGGGGCCGTATGGTGTGCTAAATGCCGTTGCGGCTTGGTCGGACTCCGCCATCTTGATTTGGTGGTAGCCGGAGTATGCGTTGAGGAAACACAATGAATCATGTCCTGCGGTAGCATCGATAATTTGATTGATGCGGGGGAGGGGGAAGGGATCCTTTGGGCAAGCCTTGTTGAGGTCCTTGAAATCGACACATAGGCGCCAGGATTTGTCCTTCTTTGGTACCATCACCAGGTTTGCTAGCCAGTCCGGGTGTTTTATTTCTCTAATGAATCCGGCCTACAATAACTTGGCTAGTTCCTCTCCCATAGCTTGTCTCTTAGGTTCAGAGAAATGCCAAAGAGTCTGCTTGACCGGCTTGAATCCCTTTAGAATATTAAGGCTGTGTTCGGCCAGCCTGCGTGGGATTCCTGGCATGTCTGAGGGGTGCCAGGAGAATATGTCCCAATTCTCGTGCAGGAACTCTCGTAGTGCGGCGTCCACGGTGGGGTTGAACTGTGCCCCGATGGAGGCTGTTTTTGTAGGGTCCGTTGGGTGGACCTGGAATTTGACTATTTCATCCGCTGGTTTAAAAGAGGTGGACTTGGATCTCTTGTCAAGGATCACGTCATCCCTGTCCACTGTGGAGCGTAGCGCAGTTAATTCCTCAGCCGCAAGGGCTTCGGATAATGCCTCGAGGGCCAATGCGGCTGTTTTGTTTTCGGCATGGAGTGCTGTGTCCGGATCACTAGCGAGAGTGATGATTCCGTTGGGCCCGGGCATTTTGAGCTTCATGTACCCGTAATGGGGTATAGCTTGGAAGATCATGAACGCCTCCCGCCCTAAAAGGGCGTGGTATCCGCTACTGAACGGGGCCACTTGGAATGTAATTTCTTCGGACCTATAGTTCTCTGGCATGCCGAATACCACATCTAGTGTGATTTTCCCAGCACAGTGTGCTTCCCGACTGGGGATGATTCCTCTGAAGGTTGTGCTGCTTTGCTCAATGCGGTTCCAGTCTATTTCCATTTTTTGAAGAGTTTCCTCATAGATGAGGTTTAATCCACTGCCGCCGTCCATGAGTACTTTGGTGAGTCGAAAGCCGTCCACAATTGGACTGAGGACCAGTGCAGCTGGTGCTCGGGCTATTTGGAATTTAGGTTCGTCACTAGCATTGAAGGTAATAGCTGTGTCACTCCATGGATTTATTGCTGCCACGTGGGAGATTTCGGCAAGGCTATGGAGTGTTCGCTTGCGCCAATTATTTGATGCGAAGGTTTCAAAGACTTTTAATACCGTATTGTTATCCCCGGGATGGTGCTCTGCGGCACCTAGGATGAGAAGATCCTCACCAGTTTTGGCCACCTGCCGGAGTACCCAATATGCTCTAAGGCTGTGTGTTGGTATGGTATCCGCTGAACTATGAATTTTCCAGGGTCCGTTGAGCCATCCCTCCAACATGGTTCCATGCCCTATAGAGGGGCTTTGCTTCTTTGTAATTAACTCGGGTGTCTTACGATAGTGCACCCTTTTACTTCGTACTGGGTGTATATTCGGAACCGGATTATCCCAAAATTTCGTTTTGGTTTTCCAGGCGCTTTCCATCGCACAGTACTTTCGTACTATGGACGCCATGTCGGCAAAGTGTGATATGTCACGGCGACTTATGGCGTTAAGGATTCCCTTGTCCCTGCAATTATTACAGAAAAATGAGACTGCATCTTCCTCGCGACAGTCCTTAACCTTGTTCATCACAAGGAGGAATCTAGCCCAATAATGATGTACTGTTTCCTGGGGCGCTTGCCTGATGTAGGAAAGATCGTTTATGCTTGGGTGGGTGGCTGGCTTTGAGTCCGAACCCTTACCCGATCTGAAACCCAGGGGCCGAGGAGTTTCCGATCTTGGAAGTTCGGGTTCCGGGATGTTGCCCGATAAGTTTGGCCCGCCGCCTGACTCTAGGTTCAGGGCTTGGGTGATGTCCTCCCGTAAGCGGGTATCCAGCTCGGAGAGCTCAGGAATCCAGACATAGTTAGTCCTCAAGATAGAGGAAGAATCACCGCATTGTTCCTCCACCACTGCAATATGATGGGTGACCGGTGGAGAGTTAATCTTCCTTTGATCGGGTTTAAGCCCAATCCGATCATAGTCCATAGCGACTCCCAAGGCGGCGATGCGATCCAAGAGCTCGTTTAGGGATGAGAGCTCCATTGGATCCATCTGCTTGGCAAATTCCAAGCCGACGTGGAGGCTGTTTTCGATGACCCGAGAAGTCATCGTCGGTGCAGCAGCCGAACGGGCGGTCATGATGAAACTGCCCAGCCGGAGAGTTTGGCCAACAGGCAGGGCTCCCCCGGCGGTAATGTTGTTTTTAACAACGTGACGAGGCATCCTTCCTTACGGTGAGGACACATTGGAACTCTCAATGAAAGCACCAATGTCGGTGTCAAAACTGGCGGATCTCGGGTAGGGGGTCCCGAACTATGCGTCTAGGCAGATGGTAACATGAGGCAGGGGACACGATGTTTACCCAGGTTCGGGCCCTCTTGATGTAGGTAATACCCTACGTCCTGCTTGATTGTTCTTGATAATATGAGTAGTATAAGAGTTGATCTACCACGAGATCAAAGAGGCTAAACCCTAGAAGCTAGCCTATGGTATGATTGTTGTTGTCGGTCCTACGGACTAAACTCTCTAGTTTATATAGACATCGGAGGGGGCTAGGGTTACACAGAGTCGGTTACAAGGAAGGAAATCTACATATCCGTATGGCCAAGCGTGCCTTCCACGCCAAGGAGAGTCCCATACGGACACGGGACGAAGTCTTCAATCTTATATCTTCATAGTCCAAAAGTCCGGCCAAAGGATATAGTCCGGTTGTCCGGATACCCCCTAATCCAGGACTCCCTCAGATGCATAAAACCCTAGTCCTGCTTTGGTGGATGTATTTCAGAGAGTTCTTGAGCTCTTGAACTAGCTATGGTGGGCGCGTGTTTCCAAAGAGCCGAATCCTTCTCCAGTATGCCATGGGCCTCCTTTTATAGTCGAAAGGGGCGGCCACAGTGGCATACAGGAGGTGGAAAGGCGTACAGTATTGCGAGCTTATCGATCGTATTACAGGACAAGGTGCATTTAATGTTCCACTGAGGTGTCCCTAGCTTTATCGGGGATGGGGGCGAGGCCCGTCCCATCCGTCGCCGCTCCTCCTCGCTTCGACACGCGCCCTGGCCAGTGATGCGTGCAGCGCCATGTAGGTAGGAAGGCAGCTGAGGTGGCGTGGTGGTGGAGCCTTCACGAAGATCTTCATGCCGCCACGCAGGCACTTGATGAGTTGGCCTGGGAGCAGCATGTTGCCACACAGGTGCCTGCTCAGCTGGTTGAGCTGGCAGCTGCATGCGAACGGCGGCGGAGACTTGGTTGGTGCGGGTCTGGTAGTGGCCCTACTGGCGTCCTCGCTGAGGGCCTTGCCGGGTGGCCCAACAAGGGTCTTGCCATGGCGCGCTGTTGTCCCCGGCAAGTTTCTTGCCGGGGGTCTGGTGGCCTTCCTCGGCAAGGATCTTGCCGAGGGCTGTTGTCTTTTAATCCTCATCTGATCTTGAACATTCCTTGGTCTTGACAAAGATCTGCATGCCACCATAGAGGGGCCTCCAGAGCCCTAGTTTCAACGTGGTTGGCTGAGTTGGAACCCGTGGGCTCGAGGGTGGCTCACTCCGCTAGTGTGGGCGAGCCGCCCTGGCAAGGGTCTTGCCGGGGCCGCTGAGGCTACCCCCGGCAAGGATCTTGCCAGGGGAACCTGCTTCGCCTCTCTGCTTCTTTGCGGTCTTGATCTTGGCATTGCTCAGGCCGTCTTGGGCTTTGGTTTTTCCTTGGTTCACCTCCCCGCTCTTCTTGGTTCGGCGGCGAGTGCGGCTTCGACTGTCCATGCACAGGTAAAGGGTACAAAACTGCGCCCCCTCTTTAGTACACCGACAGGAGCCCCCGGGCCTGGGCAACACATTGTGACACGTTGTTGGGCCAGCCCCAAAATGGTGCGCGGGCAGGCGGGGCGGTTTTTACCGCAGTAAAACTTTTCACGCGCCACACTTCCCACAACCTGTGTTGAATGCATGATGTGGAGGGGTGCGCGTGACATGGGCGGCATGTGTGGGGCGGTTCCCGCACGCATGCGTCACATCGCAGTAAAGAGGCGGCTCGCGCCTTCCCCGTAAAAAGAGGAAGGCGTGGAGGCGCGGCTCATTTACTGAATGGGTCCGGGTTGCGGTCATCAAGGCGTCCACACCCCACGATCACGGGGTGGGGAGAGGTCGCTTCACCCGTCCCCTCGGTTCTGCATGTTCGCCACGCGTCCTTCATGCGCCTGGGGTGGCAAGCGGTGGAGTCGGGAAACCGGGCCGTCGCTGGTTGGGGCAGCGGGTCGGTCTCGATCCCCTGCGCCTCTGGTGTCTGGATTGGTCGAGCGGGGCGGCCGAGCCCTGTCCCCGCCTCTTTATAAGGAGAGGGAAGGGGGGGTGGCACCCCGCATTCTTCAATCTTCTATCTCCTCCTGCTTCTCCTTCTTCCTCTCATCCGCCATGGAGAAGGGGAATTCCAGTCCCTTGACGGTGGCGGCGAGGGTCGCCGCTCGACAACGCGTCTTCCTCCTCCTGAGCCTGCGGCGGTGGAGCTGGCTGCAAGGGGAAGGGGGAGGGGGCGAGGCCGTGGGCGCGGCCGCGGCAGAGGTCGTGGTGCTTGAGGAAGAGGAGGACGGGGCAGCGCGCCGGCCTCACCCCCGCCAACGATGCCTAATCCGACAGAGGGCCACGTTGAAGACCAGCCATGCGAGTTCTTCATCAGGTTGCGCCGGCCTCCACATCGTCGTCTTCGTCTCCCCGCCCCGTTTGCTCGGGTGATGGGGCGTGACCCGCCCCAAACCCTCAGGTTGCACATGAGGGGCTGTGGGAATGGGGCACGCGGGTCGACGTTGACTTTCCGGCTCCTCGGCTCATGTACCTCCGACATAGATGGAAGACGTTCGCTCGCATCCACAGCTTGACGGCGGGGCTCGTCCTCTACTTCAAATTAATGGAGGACGGCCTGCTCTCCATCAAGGTCTTCGGAGAGTTTGGAACTCGCCTGAAGTGCTGCATGGAGAGCTCCTCCGACGGAGATTCCGACGATGGAGGCTCTTCCTCGAGTGATAGTGATGACGAGGACAGCAGGGCAGATGACGGGGATGAGTCCGACTAGGCGTCGGACGCCCCGCGCCTGGGCGGGTGCGGCAGCAGCAGCATCTGCACCTGGCCGCTCCTCCGGCGGGGTTTTGCCGGGGGAGGAGCCAACTCCTCGAACTTCTTGGGGCCGTCTCCTTGGGCAAATGGCGTCGGGAGGCTACGGAAGAGGAAGAGGGCGGGCGGCAAGGCCGTCAACTTGGAGTATGCGGGCACTGACGCCTTCATCGCGTATTGCCGGTGCTGCCGCCTCGCCTTCTGGCTCCTTTCCCCGGCATCGTCATTACCGGCCCACCCTTGGTTAGCCACCGAGGTGTTCTCTTGGTGCTTTCTGCTGCTCGTAGCTCGTCTAGGCGCCCCTTTTGCCCTTTAGCCTTCTTAACCTGCCTCCTGAGGAGAGGGACAAGAAAGGGATTACGGGCATCTTATCTCTTTTTTAGTTTGTAAGCCTGCGGGCCTTCATTTAATTTAGAACTTGTAATCCCCTTGCTCATGTTTTTCATTCCATATGAACTGTACCTGTATGGGATGCTTTTAATGAAAAAGGGATGTTTGCCGGGTTTTTCGTTCGTGGGTAGGCCCCGCGACAAGGAGAAAATCCTTGTTATTATTTAAGATAAACGTTTTTCGCCCGACAACAGGCCTTGCCGTCCCCCTCACTTCACTCGACCATTCTCGCGCTCTTGGCGGAGGCAGGGATGAAGTGGGCTTAGGCTCCTCGTTCTATCTCCTCGCCGCCACGGCTACAACCAAATCCAAACCTAGGAGGTGATCCTTAGGTATAGGAAAAAGGGGAGCACGGTAGTTTGGAGATAAAACGAGGTTTCACATGCCCCAGTTCCGTTCTGAAATGCATGACAGAGGATAAAAGACTTATCTGGATCTGCAGCCCCCGGCAACCTTGTCTCTCCGCGATTGGATTCTTGTACTTGCAGCCCCGGCATCTCTGGTTTGCCGGTGTGGGGATGCCGGTCCGTTCTCTTTCTTCCAAGTAGCGCAATAGAAGTGCGCATGTGCCCTGTGAACCAAAGGAGGACAGAAAAGAACAGAGAGGCGCGCACTCGACCTCTAGGCTAGGGGTTAGTCGCCGCTAAGCACTATCAACCCTAACCAAGGAAGAAACTCGAGCTAGCATGCATGCTATAACTTAGGGCGCCAGTGCTTCATTTATTTCTGCTCAGGGTCTGCGACTGGCTTTGTACAAAGGGTTACATGCCTTGCCGGCAAGGCTTGTACAAAAGGTGCCTTGTCGGGGGGGCAAGCCGCGCCTTATGGTTAAAACTTGTGAAGATGATCAATGTTCCAGGAGTTGCTCACTGGACCGGCATCTTCGGTCTCCAGGCGTACTGCGGCGCGCCTGGTGACTCGTATTACCCGATAAGGGCCATCCCACTTCGATGTCAACTTGATGGAATTCTTGGCCAACTGAACGCGCCGAAGAACAAGGTCGCCTTCCTCAAAGCTTCGGGCATGAACCTTGTGGCTATGGTAGCGGCGCAAGGCTTGCTGGTAGCATGCTGCTCTCACAGCCGCCCGAAGACGATCTTCCTCAAGGACCGTCGCGTCATCTTGCCGCAACTGCTCTTACTCAAGCTCATCATAAGCGAGCACTCGAGGTGACCCGTATATGAGTTCCATGGCGAGAATTGCCTCCGCCCCGTATACTAGGGCGAAGGGTGTCTAACCGGTGGCTTGATTTGGCGTCATCCTGATTGACCAAAGAACCGTCGGCAACTCATCAATCCAGCGCCTTCCGCTCTTGTGCAGCCTGTCAAAGGTCTTCGTTCTCAGGCCTCGCAACACTTCAGCGTTCGCCCTCTCTGCTTGGTTGTAGCTCCGGGGGTGTGATGTCTACTACGCAACCTTATTCTTGTAGACGTTGTTGGGCCTCCAAGTGCAGAGGTTTGTAGGACAGTAGCAAATTTCCCTCAGGTGGATGATCTAAGGTTTATCAATCCGTGGGAGGCGTAGGATGAAGATGGTCTCTCTCAAACAACCCTGCAACCAAATAACAAAGAGTCTCTTGTGTCCCCAACACACCCAATACAATGGTAAATTGTATAGGTGCACTAGTTCAGCGAAGAGATGGTGATACAAGTGCAATATGGATGGTAGATATAGGTTTTTGTAATCTGAAATTATAAAAACAGCAAGGTAACTAATGATAAAAGTGAGCGTAAACAGTATTGCAATGATAGGAAACAAGGCCTAGGGTTCATACTTTCACTAGTGCAAGTTCTCTCAACAATAATAACATAATTAGATCATATAACTATCCCTCGACACGCAACAAAGAGTCACTCCAAAGCCACTAATAGCGGAGAACAAACGAAGTAGAGTCACTCCAAAGCCACTAATAGCCTATTTGTGTAGGGATTGACAACCCCTATTTGTGTTGGTTGCGAGGATTTATTTGTTTTGTGCAGGTGCGAGGGACTCGCGCGTAGCCTCCTACTGGATTAATACCTTGGTTCTCAAAAACTGAGGGAAATACTTATGCTACTTTGCTGCATCATCCCTTCCTCTTCGGGGAAAACCAACGCAGTGCTAAAAGAGGTAGCAAGAAGGATTTCTGGTGCTGTTGCCGGGGAGGTCTACGCAAAAGTCAATATACCAAGTACCCATCACATACCCTTATCTCCCGAATTACATTATTTGCCATTTTCCTCTCGTTTTCCTCTCCCCCACTTCACCCTTGCCGTTTTATTTGCCCTCTCTCTCTCTATCCTCCCTCTCTTTCTCTATTTGCCTCTTTTTGCCTGCTTGCTTTTTGTTTGCTTGTGTGTTAGTTTGTTTGCTTGTCGTTATGGCTAGTCCCTTATCTTCTCCGTTGTCACCCGAGAATGAAATTCTAAATTTTAAGCAAAGGGAGGGAGAAAACCTAAAAGATGATTGGTATAGAACTTGCAATGCTCAAAATAGATCCACGAGGAAGCAATCTACTTCCGTTCTTCTTCGCAATTTTTATGTAGGCATTACTCCTTGGCACAGATATGTTCTTGATACTATCACCTGAGGGAATTTCTTGGGTAGCCATACTTTTGATTCTTATAATGCTATGATAGATTTATTTGGCTCACCCCCTCTCTTGGTTAATGGAACTATATTAACTTTGGAGCATGTAATGCAAAGTCTTGAGATTATTGAAAATAAGGTTGCTACCGTAGAGTTAATTGAAAATTTGGATAAAAAGATCCACAACCTAATCTCTCAATATGGATCTAAAGTAGGAGTTACTTTGAAAGATATTAAAGAAAAGGAACCCATAGTTAATGAGAAAATAAATCACGATTCCGCTAGGATCGATAAACTTGAGAATATTATTACCAACTTGGGAACCGCTTTTTCTTCCGTAAAGAATACTCCAAGTCCTTCCACTAAAGTTTCCGAGCTTATGTATGTTCCTAAAAATAAGGGTGAATCCTCTAGTAAGGAAAATGCGGATCTTAAATCCATAAGTGTTCATCCCAATCTTTTTGCTATCATTAAGGAACCATTTGTTACTAATGAATTTTTTGATCTTGTGCCTAAAAGTTTGATAATTACTAAAAAGAAAGAAATTCCTAAAGATGGTAGATTCCTAATTGAAGAATTGCCTGCCACAGATGGCAATACCTAGATCTATTCTTGCTTGTTATGCCTAGCTAGGGGCGTTAAACGATAGCGCTTGTTGCGAGGCAACCCAATTTTATTTTTATTCCTTGATGTTTGCTCCTGTTTAGTAATAAATAAATTATCTAGCCTCTGTTTTGGTTGTGTATTTTGTGTTTAATTAGTGTTTGTGCCAAGTAGAACCGTTGGGAAGACTTGGGGAAAGTCTTGTTGAACTTGCTGTAAAAAACAGAAACTTTAGCGCTCACGAGAACTGCTGTCATTTTTATTTGTAAAGTGCTATTTAGTTAATTCTTTTTGCAGATGATTAATAGATAAATTCCCCACGTCCAGAAATTTATTTTATAATTTTTGGGGTTCTAGATCTTGCGCTAGCTACAGATTACTACATACTGTTCTGTTTTTGACAGATTCTGTTTTTCGTGTGTTGTTTGCTTATTTTGATGAATCTATGGCTAGTAAAATAGTTTATAAACCATAGAGAAGTTGAAATACAGTAGGTATAACACCCATATAAATAAAGAATGAGTTCATTACAGTACCTTGAAGTGGTCTTTTATTCTGTTTCGCTAACGGAGCTCACGAGATTTTCTACATTAAGTTTTATGTTGTGAAGTTTTCAAGTTTTGGGTAAAGATTTGATGGATTATGGAACAAGGAGTGGAAAGAGCCTAAGCTTGGGGATGCCCATGGAACCCCCAAGATAATCTAAGGGCACATAAAAGCCAAAGCTTGGGTATGCCCCGGAAGGCATCCCCTCTTTCGTCTACTTCTATCGGTAACTTTACTTGGAGCTATATTTTTATTCGCCACATGATATGTGTTTTGCTTGGAGCGTCTTGTATTATTTGAGTCTTTGCTTGTTAGTTTACCACAATCATCCTTGCTGTACACACCTTTTGAGAGATCCATATATGATTTGGAATTTGTTAGAATACTCTATGTGCTTCGCTTATATCTTTTGAGTTATATAATTTTGCTCTGGTACTTCACTTATATCTTTTAGAGCATGGTGGTGGATTTGTTTTATTGAAACTATTGATCTCTCATGCTTCACTAAGATTATTTTGAGAGTCTGAATAGCATGGTAATTTTCTTAAAATCCTAATATGCTTGGTATGCAAGATTAATAATAAAACTTTCTTATGAGTGTGTTGAATACTATGATAAGTTTGATACTTGATAATTGCTTTGAGATAAAAAGATCGTGATATACAAGTTGTGCTAGTTGAGTAGTTGTGAATTTGAGAAATACTTTTGTTGAAGCTTGTGATTCCCGTAGCATGCACGTATGGTGAACTGTTATGTGATGAAGTCGGAGCATGATTTATTTATTGATTGTCTTCCTTATGAGTGGCGGTCGGGGACGAGCGATGGTGTTTTCCTACCAATCTATCCCCCTAGGAGCATGCGTGTAATACTTTGTTTTGATAACTTATAGATTTTTGCAATAAGTATATGAGTTCTTTATGACTAATGTTGAGTCCATGGATTATACGCACTCTCAATCTTCCACCTTTGCTAGCCTCTCTAATACCGCGCACCTTTCGCCGGTATCATACACCCACCATGTACCTTCCTCAAAAAAGCCACCATACCTATCCATTATGGCATTTCCATAGCCATGCCGAGATATATTGCCATGCAACTTTCCACCGTTCCGTTTATTATGACACACTCCATCATTGTCATATTGCTTAGCATGATCATGTAGTTGACATAGTATTTGTGGCAAAGCCACCGCTCATAATTCTTTCATAATTGTCACTCATGAGTCATTGCATATCCCGGTACACCGCCGGAGGCATTCATATAGAGTCATATTTTGTTCTAAGTATCGAGTTGTAATTGTTGATTTGTGAGAAAAATAAAAGTGTGATGATCATCATTATTAGAGCATTGTCGCAGTGAGGAAAGGATGATGGAGACTATGATTCCCCCACAAGTCGGGATGAGACTCTGGACAGAAAAAAGGAGAAAGTAAAAGAGGCCATAAAAAGGCCCAAATCAAAAAATAGAAAAATGAGATAAAAAGAGAGAAGGGACAATGTTACTATCCTTTTACCACACTTGTGCTTCAAAGTAGCACCATGATCTTCATGATAGAGAGTCTCCTATGTTGTCACTTTCATATACTAGTGGGAATTTTTCATTATAGAACTTGGACTGTATATTCCAATGATCGGCTTCCTCAAAATGCCCTAGGTCTTCATGAGCAAGCAAGTTGGATGCACACCCACTTAGTTTCTTTTTGAGCTTTCATATACTTATAGCTCTAGTGCATCCATTGCATGGCAATCCCTACTCACTCACATTGATATCTACTGATGGGCATCTCCATAGCCCGTTGATACGCCTAGTTGATGTGAGACTATCTTCTTCCTTTTTGTCTTCTCCATAACCACCATTCTATTCCACCTATAGTGCTATATCCATGGCTCACACTCATGTATTGTGTGAAGATTGAAAAAGTTGGAGAATGTCAAAAGTATGAAACAATTGCTTGGCTTGTCATCGGGGTTGTGCATGATTTAAATATTTTGTGTGGTGAATATAGAGCATAGCCAGACTATATGATTTTGTAGGGATAACTTTCTTTAGCCATGTTATTTTGAGAAGAAATAATTGCTTTGTTAGTATGCTTGAAGTATTATCATTTTTATGTCAATATGAACTTTTGTCTTGAATCTTTAGGATCTGAATATTCATACCACAATTAAGAAGAATTACATTAAAATTATGCCAAGTAGCACTCCGCATCAAAAATTCTGTTTATATCATTTACCTACTCGAGGACGAGCAGAAATTAAGATTGGGGATGCTTGATATGTCTCCAATGTATCTATAATTTTTGATTGCTCCATGCTATATTATCTACTGTTTTGGACATTATTGGGCTTTATTATCCACTTTTATATTATTTTTGGGACTAACCTATTAACCGGAGGCCCGGCCCAGAATTGCTGTTTTTTGCCTGTTTTAGGGTTTTGAAGAAAAGGAATACCAAACGGAGTCCAAACGGAATGAAACCTTCGGGAACGTGATTTTCTCATCGAATAAGACTCAGGAGACTTGGACCCTACATCAAGGCACACAACAGGAGGCCACTGTTGGAAATATGCCCTAGAGGCAATAATAAAAGCATTATTATTATATTTCCTTGTTCATGATAATTGTCTTTATTCATGCTATAATTGTGTTATCCGGAAATCATAATACATGTGTGAATAATAGACACCAACATGTCCCTAGTAAGCCTCTAGTTGACTAGCTCGTTGATCAACAGATAGTCATGGTTTCCTGACTATGGACATTGGATGTCATTGATAACAAGATCACATCATTAGGAGAATGATGTGATGGACAAGACCCAATCCTAAACATAGCATAAGATCGTATAGTTCGTTTCCTAGAGTTTTCCAATGTCAAGTATCTTTTCCTTAGACCATGAGATCGTATAATTCCCGGATACCGTAGGAGTGCTTTGGGTGTGCCAAACGTCACAACGTAACTGGGTGACTATAAAGGTATACTACGGGTATCTCTGAAAGTGTCTGTTGGGTTGACATGGATCAAGACTGGGATTTGTCACTCTGTATGACGGAGAGGTATCACTGGGCCCACTCGGTAATGCATCATCATAATGAGCTCAAAGTGACCAAGTGTCTGGTCACGGGATCATGCATTACGGTACAAGTAAAGTGACTTGCCGGTAACGATATTGAACGAGGTATTGGGATACCGACGATCGGATCTCGGGCAAGTAACATACCGATTGACGAAGGGAATTGTATGCGGGGTTGCTTGAATCCTCGACATCGTGGTTCATCCGATGAGATCATCGAGGAGCATGTGGGAGCCAACATGGGTATCCAGATCCCGCTGTTGGTTATTTGCCGGAGAGTCGTCTCGGTCATGTCTACATGTCTCCCGAACCCGTAGGGTCTACACACTTAAGGTTCGGTGACGCTAGGGTTGTAGGGATATGTATATGCAGTAACCCGAATGTTGTTCGGAGTCCCGGATGAGATCCCGGATGTCACGAGGAGTTCCGGAATGGTCCGGAGGTAAAGAATTATATATAGGAAGTGCTATTTCGGGCATCGGGACAAGTTTCGGGGTCACCGGTATTGTACCGGGACCACCGAAAGGGTCCCGGGGGTCCACCGGGTGGGGCCACCTGCCCCGGGGGGCCACATGGGCTTTAGGGGGTGTGCCTTGGCCTATATGGGCCAAGGGCACCAGCCCCAAGAGGCCCATGCGCCTAGGGTTCAAGGAATGGAAGAGTCCCAAAGGGGGAAGGCACCTCCTAGGTGCCTTGGGGAGGAGGGATTCCTCCCTTGGCCGCACCCCCCCTAGGAGATTGGATCTCCTAGGGCCGGCGCCCCCCCCTGGACTCCCTATATATAGTGGGGAAAGGAGGGCCTCTCAACACACGCCTTTGGTGCCTCCCTCTCCCTCTCCAACACATCCTCCTCCTCCATAGTGCTTGGCGAAGCCCTGCCGGAGTACTGCAGCTCCATCACCACCACGCCGTCGTGCTGCTGCTGGAGCCATCTTCCTCAACCTCTCCTTCCCCCTTGCTGGATCAAGAAGGAGGAGACGTCACGCTGACCGTACGTGTGTTGAACGCGGAGGTGCCGTCCGTTCGGCGCTAGGATCTCCGGTGATTTGGATCACGTCGAGTACGACTTCCTCATCCCCGTTCTTTGAACGCTTCCGCACGTGATCTACAAAGGTATGTAGATGCAATCCAATCACTCGTTGCTAGATGAACTCATAGATGGATCTTGGTGAAACCGTAGGAAAATTTTTGTTTTCTGCAACGTTCCCCATCAGTGGCATCATGAGCTAGGTCTATGCGTAGTTCTCTTGCACGAGTAGAACACAATTTGTTGTGGGCGTTGATGTTGTCAACTTTCTTGCCGCTACTAGTCTTATCTTGCTTCAATGGTATTGTGGGATGAAGCGGCCTGGACCAACCTTACACGTACGCTTACGTGAGACCGGTTCCACCGACTAACATGCACAAGTTGCATAAGGTGGCTGGCGGGTGTTTGTCTCTCCCACTTTAGTTGGAGCGGATTCGATGAAAAGGGTCCTTATGAAGGGTAAATAGAAGTTGACAAATCACGTTGTGGCTTTCACGTAGGTAAGAAAACGTTCTTGCTAGAACCCTATTTCAGCCACGTAAAACTTGCAACAATAATTAGAGGACGTCTAACTTGTTTTTGCAGGGTATGCTATGTGATGTGATATGGCCAAAGTTGTGATGAATGATGAATGATATATATGTGATGTATGAGATGTTCATGCTATTGTAATAGGAATCACGACTTGAATGTCGATGAGTATGACAACCGGCAGGAGCCATAGGAGTTGTCTTTATTTTTTGTATGACCTGTGTGTCATTGAGAAACGCCATGTAAATTACTTTACTTTATTGCTAAATGCGTTAGCCATAGTAGTAGAAGTAATAGTTGGCGAGCAACTTCATGGAGACACGATGATGGAGATCATGATGATGGAGATCATGGTGTCATGCCGGTGACAAGATGATCATGGAGCTCCAAGATGGAGATCAAAGGAGCTATGTGATATTGGCCATATCATGTCACTATTATTATTTGATTGCATGTGATGTTTATCATGTTTTTGCATCTTGTTTGCTTAGAATGACGGTAGTAAATAAGATGATCCCTCATAATAATTTCAAGAAAGTGTTCCCCCTAACTGTGCACCGTTGCGACAGTTCGTTGTTTTGAAGCACCACATGATGATCGGGTGTGATAGATTCCAATGTTCACATACAACGGGTGTAAGACAGATTTACACATGCAAACACTTAGGTTGACTTGACGAGCCTAGCATGTACAGACATGGCCTCGGAACACAGAAGACCGAAAGGTCGAGCATGAGTCGTATAGAAGATACGATCAACATGAAGATGTTCACCGACGTTGACTAGTCCGTCTCACGTGATGATCGGACACGGCCTAGTTAACTCAGATCATGTTATACTTAGATTACAGGAGGGATGTCTATCTAAGTGGGAGTTCATTGAATAATTTGATTAGATGAACTTAATTATCATGAACTTAGTCTAAAATATTTACAATATGTCTTGTAGATCAAATGGCCAACGTAGTCCTCAACTTCAACGCGTTCCTAGAGAAAACCAAGCTGAAAGACGATGGCAGCAACTACACGGACTGGGTCCGGAACCTGAGGATCATCCTCATGGCTGCCAAGAAAGATTATGTCCTACAAGCACCGCTGGGTGACGCACCTGTTCTCCCTGCAGAACAAGATGTTATGAACGCTTGGCAGGCATATACCGATGACTACTCCCTCGTTCAGTGCGGCATGCTTTACAGCTTAGAGCTGGGGCTCCAAAAGCGTTTTGAGAGACACGGAGCATATGAGATGTTCGAAGAGCTGAAAATGGTTTTCCAAGCTCATGCCCGGGTCAAGAGATATGAAGTCTCCGACAAGTTCTTCAGCTGTAAGATGGAGGAAAACAGTTCTGTCAGTGAGCACATACTCACTATGTCTGGGTTGCATAACCGCTTGACTCAGCTGGGAGTTAATCTCCCGGATGACGCGGTCATTGACAGAATCCTTCAGTCGCTTCCACCGAGCTACAAGAGCTTTGTGATGAACTTCAATATGCAGGGGATGGAAAAGACCATTCCTGAAGTATTTGCAATGCTGAAATCAGCAGAGGTAGAAGTCAAAAAGGAACATCAAGTGTTGATGGTGAATAAAACCACTAAGTTCAAGAAGGGCAAGGGTAAGAAAGCCTTCAAGAAGGACGGCAAGGGAGTTGCCGCGCCCGGCAAGCAAGCTGCCGGGAAGAAGCCAAAGAATGGACCCAAGCTCGAGACTGAGTGCTTTTATTGCAAGGAAAGTGGTCACTGGAAGCGGAACTGCCCCAAATACTTAGCGGACAAGAAGGCCGGCAAAACGAAAGGTATATGTGATATACATGTAATTGATGTGTACCTTACCAGTACTCGTAGTAGCTCCTGGGTATTTGATACCGGTGCAGTTGCTCACATTTGTAACTCAAAGCAGGAGCTACGGAATAAGCGGAGACTGGCGAAGGACGAGGTGACGATGCGCGTCGGGAATGGTTCCAAGGTCGATGTGATCGCCGTCGGCACGCTACCTCTACATTTACCTACGGGATTAGTTTTGAACCTCAATAATTGTTATTTAGTGCCAAGTTTGAGCATGAACATTGTATCAGGATCTCGTTTAATACGAGATGGCTACTCATTTAAATCCGAGAATAATGGTTGTTCTATTTATATGAGAGATATGTTTTATGGTCATGCTCCGATGGTGAATGGTTTATTCTTAATGAATCCCGAGCGTAATGCTACACATATTCATAGTGTGAATACCAAAAGATGTAAGATTGATAATGATAGTCCCACATACTTGTGGCACTACCGCCTTGGTCACATAGGTGTCAAACGCATGAAGAAGCTCCATGCAGATGGACTTTTAGAGTCTCTTGATTACGAATCATTTGACACATGCGAACCATGCCTCATGGGTAAAATGACCAAGACCCCTTTCTTAGGAATAATGGAGCGGGCAACCAACTTATTGGAAATCATACATACTGATGTGTGCGGTCCAATGAGCGTTGAGGCTCGCGGTGGCTATCGTTATGTTCTCACCCTCACTGATGACTTGAGTAGATATGGGTATGTCTACTTAATGAAACACAAGTCTGAGACCTTTGAAAAGTTCAAGGAATTTCAGAGTGAGGTTGAGAATCAACGTGACACAAAAATCAAGTTCCTGCGATCAGATCGTGGAGGAGAATACTTGAGTCACGAGTTTGGCACACACTTAAGAAAATGTGGAATAGTTTCACAACTCACGCCGCCTGGAACACCTCAGCATAATGGTGTGTCCGAACGTCGTAATCGCACTCTATTAGATATGGTGCGATCTATGATGTCTCTTGCCGATTTACCGCTATCTTTTTGGGGCTATGCTTTAGAGACTGCCGCATTCACTTTAAATAGGTCTCCGTCGAAATCCGTTGAGACGACACCGTATGAATTATGGTTTGGGAAGAAACCTAAGCTGTCGTTTCTAAAAGTTTGGGGATGCGATGCTTATGTCAAGAAACTTCAACCTGAAAAGCTCGAACCCAAATCGGAAAAATGCGTCTTCATAGGATACCCTAAAGAAACTATTGGGTATACCTTCTACCTCAGATCTGAAGGCAAGATCTTTGTTGCGAAGAATGGATCCTTTCTAGAGAAGGAGTTTCTCTCGAAAGAAGTAAGTGGGAGGAAAATAGAACTTGACGAAGTATTACCTCTTGAACTGGCAAATGGCGCAACTCAAGAAAATGTTCCTGAGGTGCCTGCACCGACTAGAGAGGAAGTTAATGATGATGATCATGAAACTTCAGATCAAGTTGCTACTGAACTTCGTAGGTCCACAAGGACACGTTCCGCACCAGAGTGGTACGGCAACCCTGTCTTGGAAATCATGTTGTTAGACAACGGTGAACCTTCGAACTATGAAGAAGCGATGGCGGGCCCGGATTCTGACAAATGGCTAGAAGCCATGAAATCCGAGATAGGATCCATGTATGAAAACTAAGTATGGACTTTGACTGACTTGCCCGTTGAGCGGAGAGCCATATAAAATAAATGGATCTTTAAGAAGAAGACAGGCGCGGATGGTAATGTGACCATCTATAAAGCTCGGCTTGTCGCTAAGGGTTATCGACAAGTTCAAGGGGTTGACTACGATGAGACTTTCTCACCGGTAGCGAAGCTAAAGTCTGTCCGAATCATGTTAGCAATTGCCGCATTCTATGATTATGAAATATGGCAAATGGACGTCAAAACGGCATTCCTTAATGGTTTCCTTAAGGAAGAATTTTATATGATGCAGCCGGAAGGTTTTGTCGATCCTAAGAATGCTGACAAGGTGTGCAAGCTCCAACGCTCGATTTCTGGGCTGGTGCAAGCATCTCGGAGTTGGAACATTCGCTTTGATGAGATGATCAAAGCGTTTGGGTTTACGCAGACTTATGGAGAAGCCTGCGTTTACAAGAAAGTGAGTGGGAGCTCTGTAGCATTTCTCATATTATATGTAGATGACATACTTTTGATGGGAAATGATATAGAACTCTTGGACAGCATTAAGGCCTACTTGAATAAAAGTTTTTCAATGAAGGACCTTGGAGAAGCTGCTTATATATTAGGCATCAAGATCTACAGAGATAGATCAAGACGCCTCATAGGTCTTTCACAAAGCACATACCTTGATAAGATATTGAAGAAGTTCAATATGGATCAGTCTAAGAAGGGGTTCTTGCCTGTGTTGCAAGGTGTGAAATTGAGCTCAGCTCAATGTCCGACCACGGCAGAAGATATAGAAGAGATGAGTGCCATCCCCTATGCCTCAGCCATAGGTTCTATTATGTATGCCATGCTGTGTACCAAACCTGATGTAAACCTTGCCGTAAGTTTGGTAGGTAGGTACCAAAGTAATCCCGGCAAGGAACACTGGACAGCGGTCAAGAATATCCTGAAGTACCTGAAAAGGACTAAGGAAATGTTTCTCGTTTATGGAGGTGATGAAGAGCTCGTCATAAAAGGTTACGTCGACGCTAGCTTCGACACAGATCTGGATGACTCTAAGTCACAAACCGGATACGTGTATATTTTGAATGGTGGGGCGGTAAGCTGGTGCAGTTGCAAGCAGAGCGTCGTGGCGGGATCTACATGTGAAGCGGAGTACATGGCAGCCTCGGAGGCAGCACATGAAGCAATTTGGGTGAAGGAGTTCATCACCGACCTAGGAGTCATACCCAATGCGTCGGGGCCAATCAAACTCTTCTGTGACAACACTAGAGCTATTGCACTTGCCAAGGAGCCCAGGTTTCACAAGAAGACGAGGCACATCAAGCGTCGCTTCAACTCCATTCGTGAAAATGTTCAAGATGGAGACATAGATATTTGTAAAGTACATATGGACCTGAATATAGCAGATCCGTTGACTAAACCTCTCCCTAGAGCAAAACATGATCAACACCAGAATTCCATGGGTGTTCGATTCATCACATGTAACTAGATTATTGACTCTAGTGCAAGTGGGAGACTGTTGGAAATATGCCCTAGAGGCAATAATAAAAGCATTATTATTATACTTCCTTGTTCATGATAATTGTCTTTATTCATGCTATAATTGTGTTATCCCGAAATCGTAATACATGTGTGAATAATAGACACCAACATGTCCCTAGTAAGCCTCTAGTTTACTAGCTCGTTGATCAACAGATAGTCATGGTTTCCTGACTATGGACATTGGATGTCATTGATAACGATATCACATCATTAGGAGAATGATGTGATGGACAAGACCCAATCCTAAACATAGCATAAGATCGTATAGTTCGTTTGCTAGAGTTTTCCAATGTCAAGTATCTTTTCCTTAGACCATGAGATCGTGTAACTCTGGATACCGTAGGAGTGCTTTGGGTGTGCCAAACATCACAACGTAATTGGGTGACTATAAAGGTATACTACGGGTATCTCCAAAAGTGTCTGTTGGGTTGACACGGATCAAGACTGGGATTTGTCACTCCGTATGACGGAGAGGTATCACTGGGCCCACTCAGTAATGCATCATCATAATGAGCTCAAAGTGACCAAGTGTATGGTCACGGGATCATGCATTACGGTACGAGTAAAGTGACTTGCCGGTAACGAGATTGAACGAGGTATTGGGATACCAACGATCGGATCTCGGGCAAGTAACATACCGATTGACGAAGGGAATTGTATGCGGGGTTGCTTGAATCCTCGACATCGTGGTTCATCCGATGAGATCATCGAGGAGCATGTGGGAGCCAACATGGGTATCCAGATCCCGCTGTTGGTTATTGGCCGGAGAGTCGTCTCGGTCATGTCTACATGTCTCCCGAACCCGTAGGGTCTACACACTTAAGGTTCGGTGACGCTAGGGTTGTACGGATATGTATATGCAGTAACCCGAATGTTGTTCGGAGTCCCGGATGAGATCCTAGACATCACGAGGAGTTCTGGAATGGTCCGGAGGTAAAGAATTATATATAGGAAGTGCTATTTCGGGCATCGGGACAAGTTTCGGGGTCACCGGTATTGTACCGGGACCACCGAAAGGGTCCCGGGGGTCCACCGGGTGGGGCCACCTGGCCCGGGGGGCCACATGGGCTTTAGGGGGTGCGCCTTGGCCTATATGGGCCAAGGGCACCAGCCCCAAGAGGCCCATGCGCCTAGGGTTCAAGGAAGGGAAGAGTCCCAAAGGGGGAAGGCACCTCCTAGGTGCCTTGGGGAGGAGGGATTCCTCCCTTGGCCGCACCCCCCCTAGGAGATTGGATCTCCTAGGGTCGGCGCCCCCCCCCCCCCTGGACTCCCTATATATAGTGGGGAAAGGAGGGCCTCTCAACACACGCCTTTGGTGCCTCCCTCTCCCTCTCCAACACATCCTCCTCCTCCATAGTGCTTGGCGAAGCCCTGCCGGAGTACTGCAGCTCCATCACCACCACGCCGTCGTGCTGCTGCTGGAGCCATCTTCCTCAACCTCTCCTTCCCCCTTGCTAGATCAAGAAGGAGGAGACGTCACGCTGACCGTACGTGTGTTGAACGCGGAGGTGCCGTCCGTTCGGCGCTAGGATCTCCGGTGATTTGGATCACATCGAGTACGACTTCCTCATCCCCGTTCTTTGAATGCTTCCGCGCGTGATCTACAAAGGTATGTAGATGCAATCCAATCACTCGTTGCTAGATGAACTCATAGATGGATCTTGGTGAAACCGTAGGAAAATTTTTGTTTTCTGCAACGTTCCCCATCAGCCACGAGGTAGGGGGGCGCGCCGGCCTACCCCAGGCGCGCCCTCCACCGTTGTGGGCCCCCTGTTGCTCCACTGACGTATTTATTCCTCCTATATATACCCACGTACCCCCAAACGATCAGATATAGAGCCAAAACCCTAATTCCACCGCCGCAACTTTCTGTATCCACGAGATCCCATCTTGTGGCATGTTCCGGAGCTCCGCCGGAGGGGGCGTCGATCATGGAGGGCTTCTACATCAACACCATAGCCTCTCTGATGAAGTGTGAGTAGTTTACTTCAGACCTACGGGTCGATAGCTAGTAGCTAGATGGTTTCTTCTCTCTTTTTGGATCTCAATACAATGTTCTCCGCCTCTCTTGTGGAGATCTATTCTATGTAATATTCTTTTTGCGGTGTGTTTGTTGAGTCCGATGAATTGTAGGTTTATGATCAAGTCTATCTATGAATAATATTTGAATCTTCTCCGAATTCTTTTATGTATGATTGGTTATCTTTGCAAGTCTCTTCGAATTATCTATTTGGTTTGGCCTACTAGATTGATCTTTCTTGCAATGGGAGAAGTGCTTAGCTTTGGGTTCAATCTTGCGGTGTCCTTTCCCAGTGACAGTAGGGTCAGCAAGGCACGTATTGTATTGTTGCCATCGAGGATAACAAGATGGGGTTTTCTTCATATTGCATGAGTCTATCCCTCTACATCATGTCATCTTGCTTAACGCGTTACTCTGTTTTTAAATTAATACTCTAGATGCATGTTGTATAGCGGTCGATGAGTGGAGTAATAGTAGTAGATACAGGCAAGAGTCGGTCTACTTGTATCAAACGTGATGCCTATATACATGATCATACCTAGATATCTCATAACTATGCTCAATTTTGTCAATTGCTCAACAGTAATTTGTTCACCCACCATAGAATACTTATGCTCTTAAGAGAAGCCACTAGTGAAACCTATGGCCCCCGGGTCGATCTTTATCATATTAATCTCCTACTACTCAGTTATTTCCTTTGCTATTTACTTTTCCTTTATTTTACTTTGCATCTTTATCATAAAAATACCAAAAATATTATCTTATCATATCTATCATATCTCACTCTCGTAAGTGTCCCTATAGGGATTGGCAACCCCTATTTGCGGTGGTTGCGGGGATTTATTTGTTTTGTGCGGCTGTGAGGGACTCGCGCGTAGCCTCCTACTGGATTGATACCTTGGTTCTCAAAAACTGAGGGAAATACTTACGCTACTTTGCTGCGTCATCCCTTCCTCTTTGGGGAAAACCAACGAAGTGGTAAAAGAGGTAGCACCAGTATTGGCGTGGAGGAAAGGTATTTCTTCAGATCCCGCAATGCCGCCTCGGATTCTGGGGTCCAGTCCATCGTACATGCCTTCTTTGGGATTTTGAAGAAGGGAAGGGCGCGCTCGGCGGACTTGGAGATGATTCGTCTCATGGCGACGACGCAGCCGGTGAGCCTACGCACATCCTCGATCCTCTTGGGCGCCTCAATCTGTTCAATAGCCTTGATTTTGTCTGGGTTTGCCTCGATCCCGCGTTGTGACACAAAGAATCCGAGAAGCTTGCCGGACGGAACGCCGAAGACACACTTCTCAGGATTCAGCTTAAGGTTGATCTTGCGCAGGTTGGCAAAAGTCTCTTCTAGATCTTGCACAAGGGTTGCCATGTCCTTGGTTTTGACCATTATGTCATCCATGTATGCCTCCATATTTCTATGGAGCTGGGGTTCAAAACCAATTTGGACTACCCTTGCAAACATCGAGCCAGCACTCTTCAACCCAGAAGGCATTTGTAAAAAGCAATACGTACCACATGGGGTGATGAATGTTGTCTTCTCTTCATCTTCTCTCGTCATAAAGATTTGGTGGTAGCCTGAGTAGGCGTCGAGGAATGACAGCAGATCACACCTGGCCGTGGAGTCAACAATCTGGTCGATGCGCGGCAATGGGAAGAGGTCCTTAGGTCAAGCCTTATTGATGTCTATGTAGTCAATACACAGCCTCCGCTTCCCATTTGCCTTGCGCACCACCACCGGATTGGACAACCACGTCGGATAGAGCACTCCTCTCACCAAACCTGCTGCTTCCAACTTCCTGATCTCCTCTGTGATGAACTCCTGCCTCTCCAGAGCCTGCTTTCTGACCTTCTGCTTGACAGGCACGCATGAGGACAGACAGCTAGGTGGTGCTCAATCACCTCCCTGGGAACACCGCGGATGTCGGATGCTTGTCATGCAAACACGTCGACATTCGCCCGCAGGAAGGTGACGACCGCGCCTTCCTATTTGCTGTCGAGGGTGGAGCCTATGGTGAAAGCCCCTCCCGTGCCATCCTCCCTAACGGATACCTTCTTGGTCTGCGGTGGCACAGCTCTAGACTTCTTGCTCTTGCCGGTAGAACTCTCCGGCACGTCCTCGACGGTAGCACAACACTCCAAGGAGGTGCGCTTGCCAGAGTGGGTGCGAGAGGTATTGCCGGTCTCCTTATTCCCTCCCAGGGCTTTAGCAGCAGGAGCAAGTGCCTTGGCGGCCGCTGCTGCAACTGCTTCCCGGTAGAGTTGGTCGGTGCAAATCAGTGCGTCCTTCTTATCGTAGGGGACGGAGATGAAAGTCAACGGCCCGGGCATCTTTAGCATGTTGTAGGCATAGTGCGACGCCGCCATGAACTTGGATAGTGCCGGGCGACCGAGAATCCCGTTGTAGGGCAAGGGGATCTCGGCCATGTCGAAGACGATCCTCACCATCCTGTGGTTCAACTCTCCTCCAAACGTCATGGGCAGCGTGACCTTCCCCTTTGGCTGGCTCCTCCCCGGATTGACCCCTTGAAACGTGCCCATTTCCTCGAGGTCTCCATGAGGGATTTGCAGCCTTTTGATCACGACGGGCGAGATCAAGTTCAGGTCAGACCCGCCGTCGACCAACATCTTGTTCACCTTGAGGTTGCGTATCGTTGGGGGACCAACAACGGCAAACACCCGACCGCGGTTGTGCGGTTAGGGTGGTCCTCGGCATCAAAGATGAGGGGCGTGCTGGACCACTTCAGTGGCTTCTGTGCGTCGAACGATGGCTCCGCTACTATAACCTCTCGTGCCCACTGCTTGAGATGGCGGTGAGAAGTATGCAGCGAGTCGCCACCGTCGACGCATATGGCCTCTGTAGCCTTCTGAATCTCTTGCTCGCTGGACTCGTCGTCCTCGTCATGATCATAGTCTTCTTGCTTCTTGTCACGGCCCCGAGCAGGCCTCTCTTACTGGTTGTCCTTGTCGCGGCGGCCTCCTTGGCCACCATGCTTCTTGTCAAATCCATCGGTACCGTCCTGGCCCTTCTCCTTGTGTTGCCTCTCATATTCGGCCTTTTGCTTTTCTGCAAGCACCTCGACTTGCCGACAGTTCTGCAGGTCATGTCCTTTGGTGCAGTACTGCTAGCCGGAGCCCCCCGTCTTGTCGGCAGTTGCTAAGGCCCGGCAGGCGATGCACCCGGCAATCTCCATTCCGGGGTCGTCTGCCTTGACCTTCTTGGCAGTGCTGGTGACGTCAGACCCTTCAACGGCAAGCACAGCCTTGCCCTTGCGTTTCCTGTTGCGACGCCAACCCTTCTTCGTCAGGGCGGTGGTGTCTTCATCAGTAGAGTCGGTTTCCGCGCTGGCGTCCTCACCGGGGTACTTCCTTCCCTCTTCAGCCCGGGCGCACCTGTCGGCCAGAACATAGAGTTTGGCCACATCCTTAACCTTGGTCATCGCCAGCTCTTCGCGCATCTTGCGATTGCGCATGTTCTGATGGAACGCGCTGACCACAGCGGTGGGATGAACGTCGGGGATGTTGTACTGCACTCGGCTGAATATATGGATGTACTTGTGCAGGGTTTCCCATTCCTTCTGGAGAATGATATGCAGATCACTGGCCTGGCCATTAGCTTTGGTGGCCCCCAGTGAAGGCGCCAATGAACTCATGGCACATATCCAACCAAGAAGAAATGGAATCCGCCGGCAAGTGCATCAACCAAGACATAACATTGGGCTTCAGTGCCAACGGGAAGTAATTGGCAAGCACCTTGTCGTCGCGAGCTCCGGCAGCATGCATCGCGATGGTGTAGATGCTGAGGAACTCGGACGGATGGGTCTTGCCAGTATACTTCTCACCGACGTCGGGCTTGAACGTGCGGTGGGACGGCCACTAGAACTGTCGTAGCTCACGGGTAAAGGCTGGGCAGCCCACCTCGTAAGGTAGGCCGCCGGAGCCCCCCGACGCTGGGTGGTCCATAGCGGGTTCCACCCGCTTGTCCGACTGGTGGCGTGTATCACGCCGGCTCTCGATAGTGGTTCGAGCATCTTCGCGAGCTCGTTCTCGAAGAACTTGGCGCTGGTCGCGGCGGGTCCGCGGGTCGGACGACGCTATGGAGATGTTATCACAAGAATCGTCACGACGGGCCGACGCCCGCGGTGGCTGCTGAGGAGGGGAAGAGTGCACCGTAACCACAGCACCCCCAGTCCTCCCAGTGCTGGCATGTGGTGGCTCGGTGGGGCATCGGCCCGAGGGTCCCACCGGTCGCGACTCATCTTTGTTGGCGACGGCGACGAGGCTCCGGATGGTAGCCCTCCACTCGTCAAGCTTCTCCGCAGCAGGAGGGAAGTCGAGGAGCAGCTACGCGCGCGCCAAAGCTTCTGCTGGCGTGGGTGGCAGCGACAGCTGTGTGGACCGTGGCGCGCTTCGACTTCTAACCATGTTAGAAGGATCTCTATCATGACCCAGCGGCTGCGCGCCATTTTCACCGGCACTTCGGCAGGCATGCTGAACTCCTTCGTCCCACGGACCATGCATAGGGCTCTTCCACTGCGGTGTCTGGGGTCTTCAGTGCCGTGACGCTGCTCGTTGCGCGCACCCTAAGAAGAGCGCATCATGGGCACCGGCGTGGGCGTCCTGGAGGTTGCTGCACCGCCGGGGGTGGCACAACGACACTCCTGGAGGGCCCCGCGCCGCCTGCGGGGGGCCCAGCTCCGTCTTTGGATCTGGCGACGTGCCGCCGGTCGTCTGGCGCGCGGACGACGCTGCTCGCTAGGCTCTGACTGCCAGGGCAATGCTGGTGCTCGCGGACTGCGGCACGGGTCCTGTCCGCAACCGGTCGGCTGCTCGTTCGCACTGGCACAGGACGTTCGGCTCCGAACGAGCCGATCGCCGTGGCCGTCTTCTTCTTGGGAGCCATGGCGATGAAGAACTACTAGGCCAACTACTAGACCAGATTCTCACAATTGCGCCCTCTGCCTGGCGTGCCAAAGATGTCGGTGTGGAACGAAACCTATGGGATCACAAGAATCCCTACTACGGTTGTCGGGGCGCAGGGTTGCGAGAAGAGCAAGATTAGTAATCAGCACAAGGATCATTTACCCAGTTTCGGGCCGTGAGGATGCGTAAAACCCTAGTCCTGCTTTGGTGGATGTATTTCAGAGAGTTCTTGAGCTCTCGAACTAGATATGGTGGGTGCGTGGTTCCAAAGAGCCGGATCCTTCTCCAGTATGCCATGGGCCTCCTTTTATAGTCGAAAGGGGCTGCCATAGTGGCATACAGGAGGTGGAAAGGCGTAAAGTATTCCGAGCTTATCGCTCGTATTATAGGACAAGGTGCATTTAATGTACCTCTGAGGTGTCCCCTAGCTTTATCGGGGATGGGGGCGAGGCCCGTCCCCAGGGCCGGTCCTGATATTTCGGGGGCCCGGGGCGAAACTAGAACTCGGGGCCCTTGTTTTGTTGGGCCTCAAAATAAAAATCTCATCTTTGTACAGACTTGTTCCTTAGTGAATTATTACCATCTTGTTTAATAATATTATGAAAATGTCAATTGAGGATTCAGTAGTAGAATGAGTTAACTAGAGAAAGTGTTGAATAGGTGAGTAATAGCACTGAATAAACGTTTGAAGTTTGAATTATTACCCCCAGATTTTAAAGCTTCATTCGCAACAACAAATTTACCTGATGTTCACGGGAGTATGAGTGGGCTTTTTATATAACAATGTTTGGATCGAGAATAGCCGAGTACACCTTCCAATTCTAAGTTAGCTTGCAATCAACAAAGAAGGCGCTCGGTGTAGTAAGAAATAGTCAAACAATGGACAGTGCGACACCAAGAGAAAATGAAACGGCGGAACAGGCACAAGACTAATTTTTTTGCACTACAACACATGCAGTAAAAAATTTGCAGTACAGCAGATGCGAATCCTCAATTCCTCATACAAGCTAGCTATTACTGCACCATTGAAATTTTGAAACATGACCAAACAGAAAGGGAAAAGGAGTGGAAGGGGAGGTGTAGGCTCAGAACGGATTAGGGATTACCTTATAAATGTGCAACTTGTCTTTGCACATCAGAGATTCAGAGGCATCTCGCAGACAGAGATTAGCACAAGGGGACTTGGAAGAACACACGATCATAAGGGCACCGTCCACGCGCATGGCAGCGAGCGGATTTACTACGGCGGCGGCACGGCGCGACTCACGATCGAGGCCCCCGGGGAAATAGGATCGTCCCAACGCAGGCACACTCATGATCGAAAGAAGGGATACATTACACCATGGGCTACGTGCGACTTGGTCCATGGGCTACATGCAAACCTGGGAGGGGGCCCCTGGATTTCGGGGGGCCGGGGCGGCCGCCCCCTGCCCCCCTCAGGGTCGGCCCTGCCCGTCCCGTCCGTCGCCGCTCCTCCTCGCTTCAACACGCGCCCTGGCCAGTGATGCGTGCGGCGCCATGTAGGAAGGCAGGCAATTGAGGTAGCGCGGTGGTGGAGCCTTCACGAAGATCTGCATGCCGCCACGCATGTGCTTGATGAGTTGGCCTGGGAGCTGCATGTTGCCACGCAGGTGCCTGCTCAGCTGGTTGAGCTGGCAGCTACATGCGAACGGCGGCGGAGACTTGGTTGGTGCGGGTCTGGCAATGGCCCTGCTGGCATCCTCGGTGAGGGCATTGCTGGGTGGCCCGGCAAGGGTCTTGCCGTGGCGCGCTGTCGTCCCCGACAAGGATCTTGCCGGGGGTCTGGTGGCCTTCCTCGGCAAGGATCTTGCCGAGGGCTGTTGTCTTTTAATCCTCATCTGATCTTGAATATTCCTTGGTCTTGACAAAGATTTGCATGCCGCCATGTAGGGGCCTCCGGAACCCTAGTTCCAACGTGGTTGGCTGAGTTGGAACCCGTGGGCTAGAGGGTGGCTCACTCCGCTGGTGTGGGCGAGCCGCCCCGGCAAGGGTCTTGCCGGGGCCGCTGAGGCTACCCCCGGCAAGGATCTTGCCGGGGGAACCTGCTTCGCCTCTCTGCTTCTTTGCGGTCTTGATCTTGGCGTTGCTCTAGCCGTCTTGAGCTTTGGTTTTTCCTTGGTTCATCTGCTCCGCTCTACTTGGTGCGGCCGTGGGCGCGGCTTCGACTGTCCGTGCACAGGTAAAAGGGGTACAAAAGTGCGCCCCCTCTTTAGTACACTGACATAGGGAATCCTCCTCCACCCAAGGGTGATCCCGTGTTTTAGCTTAAACCATTACCTGATACTCTCAAATATGCTTATCTTGATGAAAATAAGATATATCTTGTTATTATTAGTGCTAACCTTTCAGAGCATGAAGAAAAGAAATTATTGAAAACTCTGAAGAAGCACCGCGCTGCTATTGGATATACTCTTGACGATCTTAAGGGCATTAGTCCCACTCTATGCCATCACAAAATTAAATTGGAGAAAGACGCTAAACTGGTTGTTGATCACCAATGACGGTTAAATCGTAAGATGAAAGAAGTGGTAAGAAAAGAAATACTAAAGCTTCTGAAGGCAGGTATAATCTATCCCGTTGCTGATAGTCAGTGGGTAAGCCCTGTCCATTGTGTCCCTAAGAAGGGAGGTATTACTATTGTTCCTAATGATAAAGATGAATTGATCCCACAAAGAATTGTTATAGGTTATAGGATGGTAATTGATTTATGAAAATTAAATAAAGCTACTAAAAAGGATCATTATCCCTTACCTTTTATTGACCAAATGCTAGAAAGATTATCCAAACATACACATTTTTGCTTTCTAGATGGTTATTCTGGTTTCTCTCAAATACCTGTGTCAAAAGATGATCAAGAAAAAACCACATTTACTTGCCCTTTCGGTACCTTTGCTTATAGACGTATGCCTTTTGGTTTATGTAATGCACCTGCTACCTTTCAAAGATGCATGATGGCTATATTCTATGATTTTTGTGAAAAGATTGTTGAGGTTTCAATGGATGATTTCTCCGTTTATGGAAGTTCTTTTGATGATTGCTTGAGCAACCTTGATCGAGTTTTGGAGAGATGTGAAGAAACTAATCTTGTCTTGAACTGGGAGAAGTGCCACCTTATGGTTAATGAAGGCATTGTCTTGGGGCATAAAATTTCTGAAAGAGGTATTGAAGTTGATAAAGCTAAAGTTGATGCTATTGAAAAGATGCCATGTCCCAAGGACATTAAAGGTATAAGAAGTTTCCTTGGTCATGCCGGTTTTTATAGGAGGTTCATTAAGGACTTCTCAAAAATTTCTAGGCCTCTGACTAATCTATTACAAAAAGATATTCCTTTCATCTTTGACGATTGATAACCCACAAGTATAGGGGATCGCAATAGTTTTCGAGGGTAGAGTATTCAACCCAAATTTATTGATTTGACACAACGGGAGCCAAAGAATATTCTCAAGTATTAGTAGTTGAGTTGTCAATTCAACCACACCTGGATAACTTAATATCGGCAGCAAAGTATTTAGTAGCAAAGTAGTATGATAGTAACAGTAACAGTAGCAAAAGTAATATTTTTGGCTTTTGTAATGATTGTAACAGTAGCAACGGAAAAGTAAATAAGCAAGGAACAATATGTGAAAAGCTTGTAGGCATTGGATCGGTGATGGAGAATTATGCCGGATGCGGTTCATCATGTAACAGTCATAACATGGGGTGACATAGAACTAGCTCCAATTCATCAATGTAATGTAGGCATGTATTCCGAATATAGTCATACGTGCTTATGGAAAAGAACTTGCATGACATCTTTTGTCCTACCCTCCCATGGCAGCGGGGTCCTAGTGGAAACTAAGGGATATTAAGGCCTCCTTTTAATAGAGTACCGGACCAAAGCATTAACACATACTGAATATGTGAACTCCTCAAACTACGATCATCACCGGGAGTGGTCCCGATTATTGTCACTTCGGGGTTGCCAGATCATAACACATAATAGGTGACTATAGACTTGCAAGATAGGATAAAAAACTCACATATATTCATGAAAACATAATAGGTTCAGATCTGAAATCATGGCACTCGGGCCCTAGTGACAAGCATTAAGCATAGCAAAGTCATAGCAACATCAATCTCAGAACATAGTGGATACTAGGGATCAAACCCGAACAAAACTAACTTGATTACATGATAAATCTCATCCAACCCATCACCATCCAGCAAGCTGATGTCTACTACACAACCTTCTTCTTGTAGACGTTGTTGGGCCTCCAAGTGCAGAGGTTTGTAGGACAGTAGCAAATTTCCCTCAAGTGGATGACCTAAGGTTTATCAATCCGTAGGAGGCGTAGGATGAAGATGGTCTCTCTCAAGCAACCCTGCAACCAAATAACAAAGAGTCTCTTGTGTCCCCAACACACCCAATACAATGCTAAATTGTATAGGTACACTAGTTCGGTGAAGAGATGGTGATACAAGTGCAATATGGATGGTAGATAAAGGTATTTGTAATCTGAAAATATAAAAACAGCAAGCTAACTAATGATAAAAGTGAGCGTAAACGGTATTGCAATGATAGGAAATAAGGCCTAGGGTTCATACTTTCACTAGTGTAAGTCCTCTCAACAATACTAACATAATTGGATCATAAAATTATCCCTCAACATGCAACAAAGAGTCACTCCAAAGTCACTAATAGCGGAGAACGAACGAAGAGATTATGGTAGGGTACGAAACCACCTCAAAGTTATTCTTTCCAATCAATCCATTGGGCTATTCCTATAAGTGTCACAAACAGCCCTAGAGTTCGTACTAGAATAACACCTTAAGATACAAATCAACCAAAACCCTAATGTCACCTAGATACTTCAATGTCACCTCAAGTATCCGTGGACATGATTATACGATATGCATCACACAATCTCAATTCATCTATTCAACCAACACAAAGAACCTCAAAGAGTGTCCCAAAGTTTCTACCAGAGAATCACGATGAAAACGTGTGCCAACCCCTATGCATAGGTTCCCAATGTCACGAAACCCGCAAGTTGGTCACCAAAATGTACATCAAGTGGCACGTGGTATCCCATTGTCACCACAGATATCCACGGCAAGACATACATCAAGTGTTCTCAAGTCTTTAAAGACTCAATCCGATAAGATTACTTCAAAGGGGAAACTCGATTCATTACAAGAGAGAAGAGGTTACAAGAGAGAAGAGGGGGGAAGAAACATCATAGGATCCAAATATAATAGCAAAGCTCGCGATACATCAAGATCGTATCATCTCAAGAACACGAGAGAGAGAGAGAGAGATCAAACACATAGCTACTAGTACATACCCTCAGCCCCGAGGGAGAACTACTCCCTCCTTGTCATGGAGAGCACCGGGATGATGAAGATGGCCACCGGAGAAGGATTTCCCCCTCCGGCAGGGTGCCGGAATGGGTCTAGATTGAGTTTCGGTGGCTACGGAGGCTTCTGGCAGCGGAACTCCCGATCTATGTTGCTCTCGGATGTTTTTAGGGTATATGGAGATATATAGGCGGAAGAAGTACGTCGGTGGAGCTCCGAGGGGCCCACGAGGCAGGGGGCGCGCACAGGGGGGCGTGCCCTCCACCCTCGTGACCTCCCCGGAAACTTCTTGGAGTAGGGTCCAAGTCTCCTGGATCACTTTCGGTGAGAATATCACGTTCCCGAAGGTTTCATTCCGTTTGGACTCCGTTTGATATTCTGTTTCCTCAAAATACTGAAATAGGCAAAAAACAACAATTCTGGGCTGGGCCTCCGGTTAATAGGTTAGTCCCAAAAATAATATAAAAGTGGAAAATAAAGCCCAATATAGTACAAAACAGTAGATAAAGTAGCATGGAGCAATCAAAAATTATAGATACGTTGGAGACGTATCAGGCATCCCCAAGCTTAATTCCTGCTCATCCTCGAGTAGCTAAATGATAAAAAGAGAATTTTTGATGCGGAGTGATACTTTGGCATAATTTCAATGTAAATCTTCTTAATCATGGTATGAATATTCAGATCCGAAAGGTTCAAGACAAAAGTTCATATTGACATAAAAAATGATAATACTTCAAGCATACTAATCAAACAATTATGTCATCTCAAAATAACATGGCCAAAGGAAGTTCATCCCTACAAAATCATATAATTAGGCTATGCTTCATTTTCGTCACACAAAGATGTTCCCAACTTCTATACCCCCGATGACAAGTCAAGCAATTGTTTCATACTCAAATAATCTCAAACTTTTTCAACCTTCACGCAATACATGAGCGCGAGCCATGGACATAGCACTATGGGTGGTATAAAATATGATGATGGGGATTGTGTGGAGAAGACAAAAAAGGAGAAAGTCTCACATCAACGAGGCTAATCAATGAGCTATGGAGATGCCCATCAATTGATGTTAATGCAAGGAGTAGGGATTACCATGAAACGGATGCACTAGAGCTAAGAATGCTCAACAAAAGAAAACTAGTGGGTGTGCATCCAACTTGCTTGCTCATGAAGACCTAGGGCATTTTGAGGAAGCCCATCGTTGGAATATACAAGCCAAGTTCTATAATGAAAAATTCCCACTAGTATGAACAAGACAACTTATGAGACTCACTATATGAAAATCATGGTGCTACTTTGAAGCACAATATATGAGACTCACTACATGAAGAACAAGGTGCTACTTTGAATCACAAGTGTGGAAAAAAGAGATAGTAGCATTGCCCTTTTTATTTTCTCTTTTTTTTGGGCCCTTCTTTTTTCCTTTCTTTTTGGCCTTCCTCTATTTTTTTTTGATTGGGCAATGCTCTAATAATGATGATCATCACACTTCCATTGATTACAACATAATGATTACAACTTGATACTAGAACAAGATATGACTCTATATGAATGCCTCCGGCGGTGTACCAGGATGGTGCAATGAATCAAGAGTGACATGTATGAAAAATAATGCATGGTGGCTTTGCCACAAATACGATGTCAACTACAAGATCATGCAATGGCAATATGACAAAAGTAAAGCATGTCATGATGATGATGATGATGATGATGATGATGATGGTGGAAGTTGCATGGCAATATATCTCGGAATGGCTATGGAAATGCCATGATAGGTAGGTATGGTGGCTGTTTTGAGGAAGATATAGGGAGGTTTATGTGTGAAAGAGCGTATCATATCACGGGGTTCGGATGCACCGGCGAAGTTTGCACCAACTCTCAATGTGAGAAAGGGCAATGCACGGTACCGAAGAGGCTAGCAAATGGCGGAACGGTAAAAGTGCGTATAATCCATGGACTCAACATTAGTCAAAAGAACTCATATACTTATTGCAAAAATTTAGAAGTCATCAAAAATCAAGTACTACGCGCATGCTCCTAGGGGGATAGATTGGTAGGAAAAGACCATCGCTCGTCCCCGACCGCCACTCATAAGGATGCACAAGCCAGGTACACTTCATGCTTCAAATTTGTTACACAACTTTAACCATATGTGCATGCTACGGGACTTGCTAACTTCAACACAAGTATTTCTCAAATTCACAACTACTCAACTAGCACGACTATGATATTATCACCCCCATATCTCAAAACAATTATCAAGCATCAAACTTATCTTAGTATTCAACCCACTAAAAAGAAAGTTTCACATATCTTGAATACCAAGTATATTAACATTAAGCAAATTACCATGCTATTAACGACTCTCAAAATAATCTAAGTGAAGCATGAGAGATCAAGTTTCTTTAAAACAAACCACCACCGTGCTCTAAAAGATCTAAGTGAAGCACTAGAGCAAAAATTATCACGCTCAAAAAGATATAAGTGAAGCACATAGAGTAAACTATCAAGCTCAAAAGATATAAGTGAAGCACATAGAGTATTCTAACAAATTTCAATTCATACATGGCTCTCTCAAAAGGTGTGTACAGCAAGGATGATTGTGGTAGACTAACAAGCAAAGACACAAATAATACAAGACGCTCCAAGCAAAATACATATCATGTGGTGAATAAAAATATAGCTCCAAGTAAATTACCGATGGAAGTGGACGAAAGAGGGGATGCCTTCCGGGGCATCCCCAAGCTTTGACTTTTTGGTGTCCTTGGATTATCTTGGGGGTGCCATGGGCATCCCCAAGCTTAGGCTCTTGCCACTCCTTGTTCCATAATCCATCAAAAGAATTCACCCAAAACTTGAAAACTTCACAACACAAAACTCAATAGAAATCTCGTGAGCTCCGTTAGAGAAAGAAAACAAAAGACTACTTTAAGGTACTGTAGTGAACTTGTTCTTTATTTGTATTGGTGTTAAACCTACTGTATTCCAACTTCTCTATGGTTTATAAACTATTTTACTAGCCATAGATTCATCAAAATAAGCAAACAACACACGCAAAACAGAAACTGTCAAAAACAGAACAGTCTGTAGTAATCTGTTACTAACGCAAACTTCTGGAACCCAAAAAATTCTACCAAAATTAGACGACCTGGGAAATTTGTTTATTGATCAGCAGCAATTGGAATCACTATTTTATCACGTTCTGGTGATTTTTGACAATTCGTGCACTGAGCGCAAAGATTCTGAAAATTACAGCAAGATCAAATAACTATCTTCCAAGAAGATCTAATAGGTTTAACTTGGCACAAACACTAATTAAAAGATAAAACCATATCTAAACAGAATCTAGATGGATTATTTATTCCTAAACAGAACCAAAAACAAAAAACATAGAATAAAATTGGGTTGCCTCCCAACAAGCGCTATCGTTTAACGCCCCTAGCTAGGCATGATGATTTCAATGATGCTCACATAAAAGATAAGAATTGTAACATAAAGAGAGCATCATGAAGGATATGACTAGCACATTTAAGTCTAACCCACTTCCTATGCATAGGTATTTTGTGAGAAAACAACTTGTGGGTACAAGAATCAACTTGCATAGGAAGGTAAAACAAGCATAACTTCAAAATTTTAAGCACATAGAGAGGAAACTTGATATTATTGCAATTCCTACAAGCATATGTTCCTCCCTCATAATAATTTTCAGTAGAATCATGAATGAATTCAACAATATAACCAGCACCTAAAGCATTCTTTTCATGATCTGCAAGCATAGAAAATTTATTACTCTCCACATAGGCAAAATTCTTCTCATTCGGAATAGTGGGAGTATCATAGGAAAGTCGAATACTATAAATTGTTTCCATATTAAAAGAGTAATGTTCAGAGAAGGGGTAATCATAATCATGACAAGTTTTATAAATATAATCATCACTACTTTTTATAGCATAATTTTCATCACAATAATCATCATAAGTAGCAACTTTGTTCTCATCATAATCACTTTGCATATCAAAACATGGAAGGCTAAAAATATCATCATTATTAAACATAGAATCCCCAAGCTTGGGACAGACATTAATTGCAGCAAATATATTCTCAAATATGTCATCCTCATCAAACATAGCTTCCCCAAGCTTGGGCCTTTTTGTATCATAAGCATAATCACTCTCATCATTAATAGCATGGATAGCACCAATAGTATAGCAATTATTATATTCTTCCAAGCATGTGCCAAAAAGATTTTGAAGATCATAAGAAGTATCATTATCTTCCCAATCATAATCATCACAACAAGCAATAGGCATAACGAGATCATCATCAAGTGCATCATCTTCATTTTCATGAGGCACAGCAATAATACGAGCAACTTTATTTGGGAGAGATACCTTTTTACCTCTCTTCCTTTTTCTTTTCTTCTTCTTTACCACATCGTGTGTGGGTTCAATCCTCTTTTTGGAGCTCCTTATTAATGAGATTGGTTGAATGGGAGGCTCCTCCTCGTTGCCTGATTCATCATAAGAGATAATAGGAGGATATTGGGAAGTCTCTTCCCTTTCATTAGTATTCTCTTCATCTTCTATTTGTTTCCTTTTCTTTATGTAGTTGGCAATATAAGGATTTTCAATGCAATTCACCGCACAATAAATATAAATATTCTCTAGATCAAAATCAAGAACTCTATCAAGATTAAACTTTGGAATACCCTCAGTTATACGTTTCATTTCTTCATAACCCAAAAGAAGGCTAAGCTCTTTATGATGCTCAAGGGTAATCAAATTATCACAATGTTTGGACACGACTTGATCATGAAACAAATAGCATTGGAGCTTTAAATGACCATGTTCATTGCAAAGTTCACAAGGGGCACGAAAAATATTGAATCTTTCAGCACATTCATCTAGACTTTCTTGCAACAATTTAGTTTCTAAGTACTTATGCCTCTTACAATATCTATCTTCCCTATTCGGTGTGTACTTGCAAACCCAATCTACTCCACAAAAATTGACATGTTTATAGGAGGTATTTTCATCATAACTAGTGCAATCATCATTAGTATCATGGATATTCAAAGAATTCGTACTAAAAACATTGCAATCATGCCCATCATTCAAAGATTTAGTGCCAAACATTTTGTAGATTTCTTCTTCTAGCACTTGAGCACAATTATCCTTTCCATCATACTCACGAAAGATATTAAAAAGGTGAAGCGTATGAGACAAACTCAATTCCATTTTTTGTAATTTTCTTTTATAAACTAAACTAGTGATAAAACAAGAAACTAAAAGACTCGATTGCAAGATCTAAAGATATACCTTCAAGCACTCACCTCCCCGGCAACGGCGCCAGAAAAGAGCTTGATGTCTACTACACAACCTTCTTCTTGTAGACGTTGTTGGGCCTCCAAGTGCAGAGGTTTGTAGGACAGTAGCAAATTTCCCTCAAGTGGATGACCTAAGGTTTATCAATCCGTAGGAGGCGTAGGATGAAGATGGTCTCTCTCAAGCAACCCTGCAACCAAATAACAAAGAGTCTCTTGTGTCCCCAACACACCCAATACAATGGTAAACTGTATAGGTGCACTAGTTCGGCGACGAGATGGTGATACAAGTGCAATATGGATGGTAGATAAAGGTATTTGTAATCTGAAAATATAAAAACAGCAAGGTAACTAATGATAAAAGTGAGCATAAACGGTATTGCAATGATAGGAAATAAGGCCTAGGGTTCATACTTTCACTAGTGTAAGTCCTCTCAACAATACTAACATAATTGGATCATAAAATTATCCCTCAACATGCAACAAAGAGTCACTCCAAAGTCACTAATAGCGGAGAACGAACGAAGAGATTATGGTAGGGTACGAAACCACCTCAAAGTTATTCTTTCCAATCAATCCGTTGGGCTATTCCTATAAGTGTCACAAACAGCCCTAGAGTTCGTACTAGAATAACACCTTAAGATACAAATCAACCAAAACCCTAATGTCACCTAGATACTTCAATGTCACCTCAAGTATCCGTGGGCATGATTATACGATATGCATCACACAATCTCAATTCATCTATTCAACCAACACAAAGAACCTCAAAGAGTGCCCCAAAGTTTCTACCGGAGAATCACGATGAAAACGTGTGCCAACCCCTACGCATAGGTTCCCAATGTCACGAAACCCGCAAGTTGGTCACCAAAACATACATCAAGTGGCACATGGTATCCCATTGTCACCACAGATATCCACGGCAAGACATACATCAAGTGTTCTCAAGTCTTTAAAGACTCAATCCGATAAGATTACTTCAAAGGGGAAACTCGATTCATTACAAGAGAGAAGAGGGGGGAAGAAACATCATAGGATCCAAATATAATAGCAAAGCTCGCGATACATCAAGATCGTATCATCTCAAGAACATGAGAGAGAGAGAGAGATCAAACACATAGCTACTGGTACATACCCTCAGCCCCGAGGGAGAACTACTCCCTCCTCGTCATGGAGAGCACCGGGATGATGAAGATGGCCACCGGAGAAGGATTGACCCCTCTGGCAGGGTGCCAGAACGGGTCTAGATTGAGTTTCGGTGGCTACGGAGGCTTCTGGCGACGGAACTCCCGATCTATGTTGCTCCCGGATGTTTTTAGGGTATATGGAGATATATAGGCGGAAGAAGTACGTCGGTGGAGCTCCGAGGGGCCCACGAGGCAGGGGGGCGCGCCCAGGGGGGCGCCCTCCACCCTCGTGACCTCCCCGGAAACTTCTTGGAGTAGGGTCCAAGTCTCCTGGATCACGTTCGGTGAGAAGATCACGTTCCCGAAGGTTTCATTAAGTTTGGACTCCGTTTGATATTCTATTTCCTCGAAATACTGAAATAGGCAAAAAACAACAATTTTGGGCTGGGCCTCCGGTTAATAGGTTAGTCCCAAAAATAATATAAAAGTGGAAAATAAAGCCCAATATAGTCCAAAACAGTAGATAAAGTAGCATGGAGCAATCAAAAATTATAGATACATTGGAGACGTATCACAAGCCTACGATGGAATTACTCACGCACGGCGGTGAGCATCATGAAATTGGTGATGGAGGATGGTAGATGATGACGATGGCGACGGATTCCCCTCTCCAAAGCCCCGAACGGACTCCAGATCAGCCCTCCCGAGAGAGTTTAGGGCTTGGCGGCGGCTCCGTATCGTAAAATGCGATGAATCTTTCTCTCTGATTTTTTTCTCCCTGGACACGAATATATAGAGTTGGAGTTGAGGTCGGTGGAGCTCCAGGGGGCCCACGAGGCAGGGGGAGTGCCCTGGGGGGGCAGGCGCGCCTCCCACCCTCGTGGACAGGGTGTGGGCCCCCCGGCCTTGATTCTTTCGCCAGTATTTTTTATATTTTCCAAAAACAATCTCCGTGAAGTTTCAGGTCATTCCGAGAACTTTTGTTTCTGCACAAAAATAACACCATGGCAATTCTGCTGAAAACAGCGTCAGTCCGGGTTAGTTCATTCAAATTATGCAAGTTAGAGTCCAAAACAAGGGCAAAAGTGTTTGGAAAAGTAGATCCGACGGAGACGTATCAACTCCCCCAAGCTTAAACCTTTGCTTGTCCTCAAGCAATTCAGTTGATAAACTGAAAGTGATAAAGAAAAACTTTTACAAACTCTGTTTGCTCTTGTTGTTGTAAATATGTAAAGCCGCATTCAAGTTTTCAGCAAATATTATGAACTAACCATATTCACAATAACATTTAGGTCTCATGTTTACTCGTGTCAATGGCACAATCAACTAGCGAGAAATAATAATAAATCTTGGATGACAACACTTTCTCTAAAAAATCATAATATGATATAACAGGATGGTATGTCGCTAGCCCTTTCTGAGACCACAAAAGATAAATGCAGAGCACCCTTAAAGATCAAGGACTGACTAAACATTCTAATTCATGGTAAAAGAGATCCAGTCATAGTCATACCCAATATAAATTAATAGTAATGGATGCAAATGATAGCGGTGCTCTCCAGCTGGTGCTTTTAATAAGAGGGTGATGACTCAGCAAAAAAGTAAATAGATAGGCCCTTCGTAGAGGGAAGCAAGGATTTGTAGAGGTGCCAGAGCTCGATTTTGAAATAGAGAATAAGAATATTTTGAGCGGCATACTTTCATTATCAACATAACAACCAAGAGATGGCGATATCTTCCATGTTGCACACATTATAGGCGGTTCCCAAACAGAATGGTAAAGTTTATACTCCCCCTCCACCAACAAGCATCAATCCATGGCTTGCTCGAAACAACGAGTGCCTCCAACTAACAAGAGTCCCGGGGGAGTTTTGTTTGCAATTATTTTGATTTGATTTGCATAAAGCATGGGACTGGGCATCCCGGTGACCAGCCATTTTCTCATGAGTGAGGAGCTGAGTCCACTCCTCTTGAGAATAACCCGCCTAGCATGGAAGATACAGACAGCCCTAGTTGATACATGAGCTATTCGAGCGTACAAAATAGAATTTCATTTGAAGGTTTAGAGTTTGGCACATACAAATTTACTTGGAACGGCAGGTAGATACCGCATATATAGGAAGGTATAGTGGACTCATATGGAATAACTTTGTGGTTTATGGAAGTGGATGCACAAGCACTATTCCCGCTTAGTACAAGTGAAGGATAGAAAAAGACTAGGAAGCGACCAACTAGAGAGCGACAACAGTCATGAACATGCATTAAAATTAATAAACATTGAGTGCAAGCATGAGTAGGATATAATCCACCATGAACATAAATATCATGAAGGCTATGCTGATTTTGTTTCAACTACATGCGTGAACATGTGCCAAGTCAAGTCACTCGAATCATTCAAAGGAGGATACCACCCTATCATACCACATCACAACCATTTTAATAGCATGTTGACACGCAAGGTAAACCATTATAAACTCCTATCTAATTAAGTATGGCATAAGAAACTATAATCTCTAATTGTCATTGCAAACATGTTTATTCATAATAGGCTGAATCAGGAACGATGGACTAATCATATTTACAAAAAAAGAGGTCGAGTTCATACCAGCTTGTCTCATCTCAACCAGTCCATCATATATCATCATAATTGCCTTTCACTTGCACGACCGAACAATGTGAATAATAATAATAATAGTGCACGTGCATTGGACTAAGCTGGAATATCCGAGCATTCAATAAACAGGAGAAGACAAGGCAATATGGGCTCTTGGTTAAATCAACAATAATGCATATAAGAGCCACTTCAACAATTTAATCATGGTCTTCTCCTATCTACCCCAAAAGAAAAGAAAAAAATAAAACTATTTACACGGGAAAGCTACCAACAAGCAAAAGAAGAACAGGAAATCTTTTTGGGTTTTCTTTTAGTTATTACTACTACAGCATGAAAAGTAAACTAGCTAAAAGCTACAACTAATTTTTTTTAGTTTTCTTAAGGTTTTTCAAACACACAAGAAGAGAGCATAAAAAGGAAAATAAACTAGCATGGATATTACAATGAAAGAGTATGAGCACCGACATCTAGCAATGAGTGTGTAAATGTAAATGTAATGTCGGTGAGAAATACGTACTCCCCCAAGCTTAGGCTTTTGGCCTAAGTTGGTCTATTGCCACGGCTGGCCTGGCGGATATCCAAAGTTGTAGTTGGGGTCGTACTGAGATGCAGCGGCTATTGCATCGTGGGCTGCAGCTTGGAGGCGAGCTGCCCTCGTCCTCCTCTCATACTCATTTGCCTCCTCCCTGGTTATGACATATCTCCCCTTTGTCTGAAAATCAAAGAGAGTAGGAGCAGGGAGAACAATATTGACGGCATGATGCATGTCAAAGATTAGTCGGTACTGGAGAGGCGGTTCATTCCTCTCAACAAAACGATGGTGAACCATGGCATTAAAATCTAGATAAGGAGGCAATTCCATATCATGATCACGAATGGGTATATCAAGAAAATTAGCTAAATGGGTTGCATAAATTCCACCAAAGAAATCTCCATTAAATCTATTATTATGCAACCTACGTGCAACAATGGCTCCCAAATTATAAAGTTTATCTCCTAATACAGCGCTCCTGAGAACACTGAGATCAGGGACACACATGTGACATGCTTCATCCTTACCATTTATGCACCTACCTATGAAGAGAGCAAAATAATGTATAGCAGGAAAATGAATGCTCCCTATGGTAGCTTGTGTTATGTCTCTAGATTCCCCCACGGTTATACTACCAAGAAAATCTCTAAACTCAGATTTGCGAGGCTCACTAGTGTTACCCCATTGTGGAAGTTTGCAAGCAGTATTAAAATCCTCTAAGTCCATAGTATAATAATTTTCATAAAGATCAAACATGACAGTTTGAGAATTGCGTGAAGATGAAAATTCAAACCAACTCACAAAGGAATCAGTGAGATAGTGGTACTGACGGCACTTATCCGCCTCGAAGCTCACAAGATCAGCGTTACGCACATATGCGTTAAATTCTTCCTTGATTCCTGCTTGATCCATGAAGTGCTCCGAAGGCCATTCACAAGCCCGCACTTGAGCTTCCTATGGTGGTTCATCGTCGGCATCGCGCATTGCAAGCCTGGGTCCTTGCTTCCATGAAGGGCCACCTTGGTACATTTTCCTAAACACATTTATTCCTCTAAAAAAATTCTGAAATTTTTAGTAAATTCATATAAAAGTGAACCAAACTCAACGAAATTGATAGCAACTACTCCTACAAGTCCCTAGAGACTATATCATGCATTAGAACTACTTGGAACCATATAAATTTGACATGCAAGCTCAAGAACAGGGTCACCTAGGTAGCAAAAATTCGCAATGAATAAAGCACTAGAACAAAAACTAATTGGACCATTGGAAGAGTGCCTTAGGTGTACACTTGCGAACGGCAGACGCACGGACTACCTCATCACAGAATTCAATGTAAGTATACCATTATGAGTTTCTATAAATATTTTTACTATCAATACTCTCCACACTAACAGATTTTTTAAAGAACCACCGCTATGGAATATTTGATGTTGATCGCCCAGGAGTAGACGACATACAGCTATCTGACCTAGGAGTACCTGCAGACCCAATGGAGGTCCCAAGAGAGAATACTACTCACCAGCAAAAGCAAAAAAAGACATGGAGGTCATTGCCAAAGGCATTTCTGCTAAGGGAATACAAAAACATAACATGGATGCCCCCGTGAAGAACGTAGCTGAAGATTTGCAGCCTGCTCCTAGTTTGCAATCACGAAAGCATTCAAAAAGCACCACAAGCCTTGAAGCTTTCATGGTGATACACATTTCACATCTAACTGATTTTCTTTTAAGTTAATGCAGATTTGTAGCTAACATATGATCTTCCACATTCAGGATGAAGAAGACAGAGTTGTTGCTGCAACTTGCAAGGAGAGTCTCAAGAATGTTTCATAGCTTTATAAAGAGGTGGATGCTTTGCAGGTTGCTTCGAGTTTGGATTCGTGAAAGCATTCCAAAGCCACCACAAGCCTTGAATCTTTCCTGGTGATGCACATTTTATAGTTAACTGGTTTTGTTTTTTATTTTGCGCAGATTGCAAGCTAACAAGTGCTTTATTTCGAATCACAGGATCCTCTGAATTTGAGGCACAATGAGAATGTGCGAAAGGCTGAAGAAAGAAGAGATCAAGATGATGAAGATGTCAGTATTGAGGTGGGGGGAGAGGCAGGTACCAAAAGCAAACACCGGTCTGCCAAGGCTAAGGCAATAAGGGAGCCGGAAGAGACCCATGTCTTCCCAGTTGATGAGGACAACTATGATGATTCTTTAGCAAAGCAGCGACAAGATAGTGTGGTTGATTCCATGCTACCAACTCGTACGAGCATCCGGAAAAGAGTGGCATCTTCATTATTGTGCAATGAAGATTATGTTATGTACGATAGTGATAAGAAGAGAAAGAAAAACAGGACTCCATCGGAGTCTACTAACGATTCCAAGGACACAATCTAACCATGACATAAACACATTTATTTTTGAAATCAGTATGCATGTGGATGTAATCATCTTTGCTGTCCAGGTTTTTCTACCTATGAACATGGCGAACACCCACTAGTTCCTTGTGGTCGTAAACCCCAGAAGGAGGGAGATTCAGATTCTTGATTCACTTTTTAGCTACGTAGTAAGACAAGTGGTTCATGTGGTGAGATTTTAAACGTCTTTCAATATAACACAGCATTTAGCATCATACCTAACCTTGAACCGTGAGCAACTTCTCAGACTATGGATTTTGGTAGATATGTGGGGTGGAAGCACATCTGAGAGAATCGCTGTGAATCAATGGACCACAAACCATGCATGGCAAGACATTAACGTGACCCTATGGACAGTAAAGCATGTTCCTGTGCAAAGACAAGATGACAAGTCAGTCAACAGTATTAGCTTCTAAATATGTTTTTCATTGTTAATACGTGAAATGTGCTAACAGAATTAATTGTTGTAGTTCTTCTTGTGCACTCTACATGCTGAAGAACATCAAATTCTTTACGGGAGAAGATCTTATGTTGCGTTATGACCAGGTACGTAGAGTAACACCTAGAATTCTATCAATTTTGTAAACATATGGAACGATACTAACATATCCTCCCATGCATGCATACATTGACAATTATAGAAGAGGCTGAAGACGTACAATGCTAGCCTATCGAATGCAGCTGCGATTGAAGATCATGAAGATGCAAGCAGTTAGTCCAGCAATGGTTGATTCTTAGATCTGGAGTGTACACTTGGTTATGAAGCGGTAGAGTAGGGTGTGGTTTGGTTTTAGTCCCAAAGAAAGGTTTCCTAGCCATGTTCATAGTCCAGTGCGGATTAATCAAGTTGTAATATTTCACAGTACTGGTTCCAAATACTATTCTTGAAATAAATTTGGTCTGCATGGGAGACGCTGAAACATATATTTGCTTTTTACAAACAGAACTTTTGAAGCTTAGGAAGTTTAACTGAATTCTTAAATTTATATTTAAGTGTCGTCGGAGTCTGGACAAGATTCAGAACAATTACATTGCTAGTTAAAAGTTTCAGAATTTTTGTAACATCGCTAGTTAGAAGTTTCAGAATTCTTTTAACATCGCTAATTAGAAGTTTCAGAAAAATTTAAGCGAGTGCTAAAATATTTTGGCATCGCTAGTTAGAAGTTTCATAATTATTTTAACATCGCTAGTTAGAAGCTTCAGAAAAATTTCAACGAGTGCTGAAATATTTTGGCCGAAATTCAGTGAGGCTGAAATATTTTGGCTTAAAGGCAAAATATTGCAGTGAGTGCTGAAATGAATGAACTTCAGTTATTTCATCGAAATCTCACCGAAGTGAAAACCATGGTGTCATGCCATCTTGAGCAGCACCAGACATGATTCAGTATTATTAACAAAATTTGGTCTCACATATACGAGGAAAAATGGTATGGGCATGAGCATGCAAGATCGGATGGGCAATAAAATAGCTTCACAAGAGAGTAAAATACTTCACGTGTGAAGATTCAATCTTAGTTGACTTTAGAACCAGTTTTCATCCTAAAAGAGGTCCAGTGAACTACTTATAAGCAATAATAAAAGGCGGTCCAGTTCTTTTGGCTGACTTTCAAAGAAATGGGAACGATATCTTTTTGATGATCGTGATTCTCAGGAGACCTACGTGTTGTTACGCAACTTACCTTGGTTTTTTTAAACCATAACTTACCTTTGCTAAAATCTCCATGCCCCCCTAATATTCAACCAGGTGGGTCCCCTCCCTTGATTTCCTCCAACCAAAGAAATCTATACGTAGATATATGCCCGGGTTGTTACGATCCCTATAAATAGGGAACCTTTGAAACCTCGTAGATCATAGTTCGTCCTTCTGCGCCGCCCAAACCAGCAAGACAGAAGGACGGAGCAACCCAGGAATCCAGCAAGACCGAACGACGGAGGAAAACATGAATCCTCTGGTAACTCCCCATGATCTCAGCCGCTGCTATTTTCGTGCCATGATCTTCCTCCCATGATCTCTTGCTGTGACCCCACTCGTTGTTTGCATATTCATGTAACTCAACACATTTTTAAACAAATTAAGTTGGGGGCATTAGGGGAGGGCGCTAGGATTTGTTTACTACCAGATTGGCAGTTCATTGATTAATTCCAGGCTAAATCTTAGCGTCTGGTCTTGTCGATGCCAATTAGTGCAGCGGGCGCTTGCCTTCTTTTTTTCCTTCCGCACGAGTTATGGAAGGCATCGATGGCCCATGTTTTAATTCCATACTACTGACCATGATTAGCGCCTAGAGTTGAGGAGACCACAGTTGGATAGTTTTTTATTTTCCAATCTTTATTTTGTTTCAGATAAGTATCTTGCAATGGAGATTACCTTAGATGACTGTTCAAACGTAACCAAGCTGAATCACATGATAGTATTTGCACATACATGGAACTCGGCATGCTTGTACCTCATGCAGTAGCGTAGAGCACAATTTTTATGTTGGTATATATAAGCTGTATTCGTGTGTATGAGTGTTTAAATTGTATACCATGCTGAATATAATCACACTTGCACATCCATTGAACCCAGGATGCTTCTTTTCTGCCATATGAGGAGTTCATAAATGGATTAAACATGCAGCAAAGGATGTACATCCAGTTGATAGGACTAAGTGGACTTCTCAAGACACCTAGCATCAAAATTAGACGTGTACTCTGCCTGGCCATCGCTAATTCATATGATGCAGAGCAGGATGCCTTTATCATCAATGGGAGACCATGTAGGATCACACTAGAAGATGTAGCGCATATAACAGGCATGCCCTGCCATGGGAACACTAGTAGAAAAAGGGTCTTCTGTCCCGGTTGGTAAGGGCCTTTTGTCCCGGTTTTTGAACCGGGACTAAAGGGTCGTTACTAATGCCCTGGCCCTTTAGTACCGGTTCAAACAGGAACCGGGACAGATGGGCCTCCACGTGGCCGGTGCGCCGAGCCCAGGCACACTACTAGGAAAAGGGCTACAGATGAAATTGACACTAATGGCGCACCAGACATGTGGTGTGCCACTACTATATACTAATGGCGCACCATGTGTTGGTGCGCCATTAGTGTCCAAATACTAATGGCGCACCATATCCACGGTGCGTCATTAGTAACAAGATTTTTTTCAAAACTAGTAATGACGCACCGTGGGAGTGGTGCGCCATTACTAGTTAAACTAGTAATGGCGCACCACGGGATAGTGCGCCATTACTAGTTAAACTAGTAATGGCGCACGACATCCACGGTGCGCCACTAGTAATTTTTTTCAAAAAAAATTCAAATTTTTGTATATCTTCTGAAAACTAGTTCAACTAGTAATGGCGCACCATTCCCACAGTGCGCCATTAATACTTTGCCCAAAAATGCCCTCGCATGCATCACCCCTGTGGACCGCCTTTTCAGTTTAAAAAATAAATAAAAGAAAATGATGAACATGTCAAAAAAATAAAAGAAAATAAGTTTCCCATGTGATATGTGGTCTAGTTGTTGGGAAAATTTATAAAAATGAATTTCGACTTTATTTGCAAAATCTCTTTGGAATTTGTAAAATGGGCATAACTTTTGCATACGAACTCAGATTAAAAAGTTTTCTATATGAAAAATCATCTACTTGAAAAGTTACATCCGAATTTTTTTAAGATCAGGAGGCAAAAAAATTCAAAAAATTTCAAACTTACTAGTGGCGCACCGTATGCTAGGTGCGCCACTAGTAACAGAAAAAAAATTAGTTTCGATTTTTTTCGGGAATTTTTTTTCAAAATATGATACGTAATATGAACGGAAGTTTGAAATATTTTTTCAAAATTTCATCGCACTCATGAACATGAACAAAGTCCTAAACATCAACAAGGTTTAATAGGATTGATATGCTAAATATATCAACAAGTGCCTGTGAAGTGAGCTGGTGCTGGGGTTGGATAGAACTCTGAAGTTAAGCGTGCTTGGGTTGGAGTAGTGTGAGGATGTGTGACCTTTCGGGAACTTTGACCACGAAGTGCGATTTGACCTGAGATTAAGCATATTGACCCGAGATTAAGCCATAGTGACCCGAGATTAAGAAAAAAATAAAAATAATTGATTTTTTTAAAAAAATAATAATTGAAAAAAATTATTACTAATGGCGCACTTCTATGTGGTGCACCATTACTAAGTCAGATAGTAATGGCTCACCTCTAGGCATACTAATGGCGCACTACAGGTGCGCCATTAGTATCTGGTATACTAATGGCGCACGAGTGGTGCGTCATTAGTAAAAAAATACAAGTGGCGTGGTACTAGTGGCGCACCAGTAGTGCGCCATTAGTAGGCAAAACTGGTGCGCCACTAGTAGACCTTTTCCTAGTAGTGGCAGGAGGGCCTTTGGTCCCGGTTGGTGGCACCAACCGGGACCAATAGGCATCCACGCGTCAGCATTTCAGGGGCTGAGGTTTTTGTTTTTTTTGAAAGGGGGGGTTGGGGGTTTTGGGAGGTTTATTTAGGTGTCTCATATATTGTGTTAGCTAGCTAATTAATAGAGAGAAGTGTCCTCTCTTATGTCCGTGCTTGGTCGACGCTGCGTACTATATACGTATAGAGAGGACTAGACACGCTAGCTAGCTAGTAAGCAAACAAAGGAAACGGAAGCTCGTCATGAACATATATGCATACAAAGAGAAGTGATATTGACCACCTCTCCTTCTCCGAGAGATTGGTCGAACAACAAGGTCTCGTATATCTATCCAACACTACCGGCTACATATATACAATAATTATCTCTTACAATATAATCTCCTAATTATATACGAACACAGGATCCACATAGTATTCTCTGTCTTCAGCGATCACGTGGTCAAGGAAGAATGCCGCCAATTCCTCTTGAATTGCTCACATACTATCTGGTGCTAGGAGTTCATCCCGCATCCGAAAGATCTAATTTGAAGAAGGGGGTCAATACAAATGATGGTAATAAAATAAATGAAATTCAACACAAATGATGGTAATAAAATAAAATTGTGAATATTATTGCTTACGCACTTCATATTGTTCGTCAGAGTACCCCCGTTCACAGGTCGTGTGGCGGATGGACTCGCAAACGTAGTATCCACAGAAATCGTTCCCTTGTTCCTGCTACAACCACTTTACAAGAAATAGAGGTCAATCAAACTGATAAGCAAGCATGCCAAATGGTATTGATGAAACTAGCGCTTGAATCACTAGGAGATGCGCGGAACATGTTACTATAGTACTTACTTTCGGGTGTCTAAATTGCAGCTTCTTCGGCAGTCCTGGAGCTTTTTTGGTGAATTTTCTCCAAACCCTGCCAGACAAAGAAAACAATTACTTGATATCAAGAAATGAACAAAGTTGCTGATATGGTGGATAATGATCGATTTAACTTACTTCTCGAGCATTTGAGTCATGTCCGCATAGTCCTGGGGATCTTCTCGTCTCGAGTCTAAGACGGTTACTAGTCCCTGCTCAAGCTTAATCTCTAGGAGAATATAGTGGAAGCTGCGCACGCATGCATAACTCATCAATTACATTACTATAACCTGGACTAATAAGGGAAACCGAATATGCACAAGACAGTAACACTCACTTGAAGTTGTAAGTAAAGAGTATTATATCTTTGTTTTCATTTATTACCAACGATCGTAGCAAGTTGGCCTCGGTATCTTCGGCACGATATTTAACCTTAGTTGCATCTATGAGATTTGTGTTAATGAACCCAATATCACCGATTTGTCTTTTCTTCAATTCAGCGATCTTCAATCTGCATAATATAGTGTGGATAATTATAAATACATGCAATGAAAGAGCTGACCTATATAGAGAGGCTTAATGACAGAAGTAGTACTACTTAAAGACAATAGCAAGTGACCGTTGCTTTATCGAGGGCCTTTTGATTGAAAAACTGGAAGAACTCCTCAAATGGACATTCAACTGTTCAATTCCAACGAGGTCATGCTCCTCTCAAACTCTCAGCGTCAAAATATTCCTCCCCCAGACTCTCTGCAGGTTTTCATGTACCAATCATGGAATCTTCGCATCATCGTTGTTAGAGATCTTTCATCTTTGACGACAGGCTTCCTGTACTCGTATTTGTGTTCCTCCACCTCCAAGAACTCATAATGTACATCGTCGGGCAGGTAATCTCCAAGATTGCTATAACCGGGCACCATCCTCGGATCATTAGTAGGCACCTTGAGCGGGGGGCACGATTGGTTCGCTTGTTCGCCAAGCTGGGCAAATTTTTTTCCATCTCGTCGTTCTTTTAACCTTTGATCACTGACAGTACTTCTCGACCGCTCTGCTTCGACAAATTTCTTTTCAATAATGCGCTCATAGTTGCCTTTCGACGGAGATTTTGCTGGTTTTTTCAGGGCAGCTAGAGTGCGCTTCGCTTTCACCGGATCTACCTTCTCCTCCGGAGGTGGATGTTTCTTTGCTTTCACCCCTTCAAATAAGTTCCTCACTTCGGCTCACGCGATCTCGGCGTTCTCCTCCGGGGTCCTCTCGTATGGTAACTTCTCAGGAGTCCTCAGAGAAGGACCGAATCTGTATTGCCTCCCGCCTCTGGCTGTACTGCTAGACGCCGGCAGAGCAGACGGAGCGGCTGCGGCTGTCTTCTTTCCTTGCTTACGATGCCCCGGAGCAGCCGGAGTGGTGGCGGTTCTCTTCCGCCCTTGCTGACGAGGCGGATAAGGAGGAGGCTGGCTGCTCGGGCGCGCCGGCGCAGGCGGAGAAGGAGGCGAAGTGCCGCCACGCGCCGGAGAAGGAGGCCGAGTGCCTTGATCATCACTCGCCGGATGAGGAGGCGGAGTGCCCTGACTCGCCGGAGGAGGAGGAGGAGGAGGAGGCGGAGGCGTCCAGTTCGGAAGGTTGATGAGCTCCTTCCGCCATAGGCATGGAGTCTTCAGAGCAGAACCCAGCCGAGTCTCCCCTTCACCGGTAGGGTGGTCAAGCTGGAGGTCCTCAAATCCCTCCATTATTTCATCCACCATCACCCTAGCATATCCTTCTAGAATCGGCCGGCAGTGAAAAGTTGCGCCGGGTTCAGTAGGAAAAACAGAGCCAACAGCCGCCTTGACCTTCAAATTCATCCATTGCGTCATAAGGTGGCAATTTTGAGACTCCGTGATAGCATCCACGGGATAGCTGGCAGGAGCCGTCAAGACATGCTCCGGTTGAACCAGCTCGGTGGAAGCCACGCTGCTTCTCCGCTGAGATGGCGGGGTAGCTTCGGGGGAAGCTTCGGCAGTTCGTTTGCTATGATTTGCTTCTCGTTCCCTATCGCTTGTACCCTTGCGTGTAGCGCCTGCATTTGGGTCTGCTGCACTTTTTCCCTCCTCTCTTGGCATTTGTAACCGCCTACGTCCGGAAAACCAGCCTTCCATGGAACGGAGCCTGGCGTTCCTCGTGTCCGTCCAGGGTGCTCAGGATTCCCGAGGGCCATTGTGTGCTGGTCGTTCTCTCTGTCTGCAACGAACATCCCTTGCTGCGTTGCATCGATATAGTGCTTTAGCTTCTTGACTGGTATGTTCATTTGCTCGTCCGTCCAAACGCATTTCCCTGATAAAGGGTCCACGGTTCCACCAGCCCCGAAGAACCAAGTCCGGCAACGGTCTGGCCAGTTCATTGTCTCTGCTTCGATCCCTTTATCAAGTAGATCATTCTCAGCCTAGGCCCACTTAGGCCGGGCTTTGAGGTAGCCACCTGACCCCGTGCGATGGTGAAGCTTCTTCTTTGCAGCATTTTTCTTGTTTGTTGCCGACATCTTCTTACTCTTTTCCAATGTCTTGTAGGCCACAAATGTGGGCCAGTGATCTCTGACCTTCTCATATCTGTCGATGAATTCTGGTGTCTCTTCGTTGTCGACAAACGTTTTCAGCTCTTTCTTCCACCTCCTCAATAGCTCTGCCATCTTCTTAAGAGCATGAGACTTGATTAATTGCTCTTTAACTGGCTTCTCTGGATCCTCCTCTGGCGGTAGGGTGAAATTTGCCTTCAGCTCAGTCCAAAGATCATCTTTCTGCATATCATTGACATAAGACACCTCAGGGTCTTCGTTCTTAGGCTTATACCATTGCTGGATGCTGATCGGGATCTTGTCCCTAACAAGAACCCCGCACTGAGCAGAAAATGCTTCCTTTGTCCGGATGGGTTCAATCGGCATGCCATCGTGCGCGATTGCTGTGATCTCAAACCTTTCATCCGAGCGGAACTTTTTCTTCGGGCCTCGTCTGGAACTTTTTCTCTGGCATATTTATTATTCCCTTTATATTCGACAAGAAGCTAGTCGTGACCTTCATACTGAGCAGGCATTCAAAGAAGATTTCTTTCTCTTCTTTCATAAGAGCGTAGCTGGCAGGACCTTTATACTGCTTCGGAGGCATGCCGTCTTTTTCGTGCAAACGTTGCAAGTCCTCCCGTGCCTCAGGTGTATCTTTTGTCTTCCCATACACGCCCAAGAAGCCTAGCAGGTTCACGCAAAGGTTCTTCGTCACATGCATCACGTCGATTGAAGAGCGGACCTCTAGGTCTTTCCAGTAGGGTAGGTCCCAAAATATAGATTTCTTCTTCCACATGGGTGCGTGTCCCTCAGCGTCATTCGGAACAGCTAGTCCGCCGGGACCCTTTCCAAATATTACGTGTAAATCATTGACCATAGCAAGTACGTGATCACCGGTATGCATGGTTGGCTTCTTCTGGTGATCTGCCTCACCTTTGAAATGCTTGCCTTTCTTTCGACATTGATGGTTGGTCGGAAGAAATCGACGATGGCCCAGGTACACATTCTTCCTGCATTTGTACAGGTATGTACTTTCAGTTTCTTCTAAACAGTGCGTGCATGCGTGGTATCCCTTGTTTGTCTGTCCTGAAAGGTTACTGAGAGCGGGCCAATCGTTGATGGTTACAAACAGCAACGCGTGCAGGTTAAATTCCTCCTGTTTGTGCTCATCCCACGTACGTACACCATTTCCATTCCACAGCTGTAAAAGTTCTTCAACTAATGGCCTTAGGAACACATCAATGTCATTGCCGGGTTGCTTAGGGCCTTGGATGAGAATTGGCATCATAATGAACTTCCGCTTCATGCACATCCAAGGAGGAAGGTTATACATACATAGAGTAACGGGCCAGGTGCTGTGATTGTTGCTCTGCTCCCCGAAAGGATTAATGCCATCCGTGCTTAAAACAAACCATACGTTCCTTGGGTCACTTGCAAACTCAGGCCAGTACTTTCTCTTGATTTTTCTCCACTGCGACCCGTCAGCTGGTGCTCTCAACTTCCCGTCTTTCTTACGGTCCTCACTGTGCCATCGCATAAACTTGGCATGCTCTTCGTTTCTGAACAGATGTTTCAACCGTGGTATTATAGGAGCATACCACATCACCTTCGCAGGAATCCTCTTCCCGGGGGGCTCGCCGTCAACATCACCAGGGTCATCTCGTCTGATCTTATACCGCAATGCACCGCATACCGGGCATGCATTCAGATCCTTGTACGCACCGCGGTAGAGGATGAAGTCATTAGGGCATGCATGTATATTCTGCACCTCCAATCCTAGAGGGCACACGACCTTCTTTCCTGCGTATGTACTGTCGGGCAATTCGTTATCCTTTGGAAGCTGCTTCTTCAATATTTTCAGTAGCTTCTCAAATCCTTTGTCAGGCACAGCATTCTCTGCCTTCCACTGCAGCAATTCTAGTACGGTACCGAGCTTTGTGTTTCCATCTTCGCAATTGGGGTATAGCCCTTTTTTGTGATCCTCTAAGATGCGATCGAACTTCAGCTTCTCCTTTTGACTTTCGCATTGCGTCCTTGCATCGACAATGACCCGACGGAGATCATCATCATCGGGCACATCGTATGGTTCCTCATGATCTTCAGCTGCTTCCCCCATTGCAGCATCATTGGGCACATCATCTGGTTCCTCTTGATCTTCAGCAGCTTCCCCAGTTGCAGCATCACCGTATTCAGGGGTCACATAGTTGTCATCGTCCTCTTCTTCTTCACCGTCTTCTATCATAACCCCTATTTCTCCGTGCCTCGTCCAAACATTATAGTGTGGTGTGAAACCATTGTAAAGCAGGTGGGTGTGAAGGATTTTCCGGTCAGAGTAAGACTTCGTATTCCCACATTTAGGGCATGGACAACACATAAAACCATTCTGCTTGTTTGCCTCAGCCACTTCGAGAAAATCATGCACGCCCTTAATGTACTCGGAGGTGTGTCTTTCACCGTACATCCATTGTCGGTTCATCTACGTGCATTATATATAATTAAGTGTGTCAAAAACCATTACAGAACATCATGAATAGATAATTAAGTGACCAAATTAATAGAAGTTCATCATCACATTAAAACCAAAGTACATACATAGTTCTCATCTAACAACTTATAGCTCTCCAGAGCATCTAATTAATTAAACCATACATTGAAACTATGTAAAACATTTCAATGCGAAAACAAATGCGATCATAATCGCAACCAAGGTAACAATTGATCCAACGGCATAATGATACCAAGCCTCGGTATGAATGGCATATTTTCTAATCTTTCTCATCTTCAACCGCATTGCATCCATCTTGATCTTGTGATCATCGACGACACCCGCAACATGCAACTCCAATACCATCTTCTCCTCCTCAATTTTTTTTATTTTTTCCTTGAAGTAATTGTTTTCTTCTTCAACTAAATTTAACCTCTCGACAATAGGGTCGGTTGGAATTTCTGGTTCAACTACCTCCTAGATAAATAAAATCTATGTCATGTTGGTCGGCATAATTGTCATAAACAATAAATGAACCAAATGGTTATAAAAAGATAATATATACCACATCTGAATCATAGCCAGGACGAGGGCCGACGCGGGCGGATACCAAAACCATCGCACTATATAATAACAAGCAATAATAAAAGTAAGAAAATTAGACAAGTATCTATCTAACTAAAGTAAGAATTTTTTTTCTTTCAGAAAGAAGATAAGAACAAGAGGCTCACCACGGTGGTGCCGGCGATGAGATCGGTGCGGGCGATCGACGGCGGTGAAGACGGGAGTGGGACGTGACGGGCCGCTAAACCTAGACAAATCTCGAGGAAAATGGAGCTTTGAGGTCGAGCTTCGAGAGGAGAAAGCTTAACTAGTGTGGCTCGGGCATTTCATCGAACACCTCATGTGCATAGGAGGTGAGCTAGAGCACCACAAAGCCCTCCCCTCGCCAGCCAGAGAAAAACAGAGCACTGGGTGTTCTGCTCGCGGGCGAGGGGTATATATAGGCACCTCATTGGTCCCGGTTCGTGGCATGAACCGAGACTAAAGGGAAGCCGGTGGTCCTAGTTCAAGCCACCAACCGGGACCAATGGTGGTGGGCCAGGAGCGAGGCCCATTGGTCCTGGTTCCTCCCACCAACCGGGACCAAAGGGGCATGACGAACCAGGACCAATGCCCCACGAGGCCCGGCCACCCCCTGGCCTCATGAACTGGGACCAATGGCCCCATGGGTCCCAGTTCTGGACTGAACCGGGACTAATGTGCTGGCCCGGGCTGGACCAAAGCCCTGTTTTCTACTAGTGGAAGAAGCACTTCCCTTCAAATCTTGATGATAGTATGGAGTTGTGGAAGAAATTGAAAGACCGTAATGACACCAAAATTACTTTCAAAGGATTGCTAGCCAAGATGAAAGTCGACAGCACACCAAATTTTGTTAGGCCATTTGTCTTGTACACCATAGGCAAATATGTATGCCGAACAAAAGAGGAGTATGTGGATAACAAATATATTGGGATTGTTAGAATGTTGAGAGGATAAAGGGCACAAATCTTGGACAGCTAACGCTTGACTATCTTATGGATAGCGTGAAGAATTTTGTAAATGGCGAGGCAATTCTGGAGGGGAATCTACCACTGCTGCAGGTAATTTGTAATAGTACAATTATCAGTTACCTAACATACATTACATAATGTATGGGAATGTTTGTAAACTGATTTTGTTGTCATGTAGACATGGTACTACGAGAAGTTCGGAGTGCACCAATTGGACTCTAGCATCTTGTATGAATCAAGGTTTAAGCCCGCTGATCCAGAATTGGAGCGAGGAGAAGGCAAAAAAGGTTGACAATATTATCCAGAATAATTATCTGGGAGTTGGAGAGGTAAAATGTCAGCATATTGCCTGGATTATGTAACATATATATTTTCTAAATCATACTAACGACACTAAACTGCAGTATGTTGAGGACCTGATGAGGCCTTTCATTCCAGCACGAGATGGTACGCTGGCCCAACCGAAGACTGGCGCTCAGGTAAATGAGTTACATCAGGCACAAATATATATTGTAACATTCCAACTAGTATGAAGTTATATGATTCTAACTGTTTCAAAGTCTCAGATTAAGGTACTCGTCGGACGTGTATTGACTGATTTGCAAGAAGTTGCCTCCCTCGTGCGGGAGTCTGGTACAGAACAAAACCATAGGATGTGCACCCTTCAAAAGAAAATGGATGAGTGCCTTAGGCGTACCCGTACAAATGGCAAGCTCACGGAGGACCTCATCAAAGAATTGAAGGTAAGCCTAGAATTATGAGATTAGTATATATAATTGGAAATTTACGTGTACAAGTTTTTTTCTAATTTAGTTTACTATCAAAACACCCCAGACTAACATGTATTTTTTAAAGAAAAAACACGATGGAATATTTCCATGAGTGGAGGACATACATCTATCTGACCTCGTGGCACCTTCACACCCAATGGAGGCCTCTATTGAGAATGCCGAGCAGGATTCTGACCAGCGGAAACAAAAGGATGTCACGGAGGTCGATGCTAAGCACGATTGTAAGCAGGGAATAAAAAATGATGACATGGAGCCCCCCATGAAGAACCTTGATGAAGATTTTGACGTACGCATGTTAACTTAATTATGAAACAATCATTGTCGTTTCAGAAATAACATTTGATCTTCCACGTACAGGATGAAGCATTCGAAAGAGCTGCTGCAAAAATCAAAAAGGATCTCAGTGGTGTTCATAAGCTTTTGAAAGAGGTGGATGATATCCAGGGAGCTCCTAGTTTTGATAAGCAAATGCATTCCAAAGCCACCACATGCCTTGAAGATTTGTAGGTGATGCACATTTTACCTATAATTGAGCAAGAATCTGCTAAAGGCTAACACGCGGTTTATTTCGTCTAACAAAGTCCGTTAAACAGACGGAGTAAGCAGCACTCTGTGAAGGCTACGGGATCGCAAGATCCTGAAGAGCCCTGTGCCTTCACAGATGATGATAGCCATGATGAATCCTTTCAAAAGTAGCAACAAGTAAGTGTGGTTGAATCGATGCCACCAAATCATGGGGGTGAAAAGAACAGGGTGGTATTGCAATTATTGAAGAATGACGAGTATGCTTCATACGACACTGAGAAGAAAAAAAGGAAAAACAAGACTCCATCAAAGTGTACAAATGATTCCGAGGACATGAACAATAAAAAGAGGAAAATCGGCTCTAGCAACTTAAAAAAGAGGTCAGAAGTTCCTGAAACCCAGAGGGACCAGCTAGATGTGTTTCGACAAGATTTCGTGGCGTCGCTGATCAACATTGCAAATCATGAAAAACAAATGGTCTTAGTTGATGACATTGTCGTGCTATCAAAGCATTTGCAATGCCTCACCCATAAAGATGAATCTGAAGATGGCGTATGGTTGGGTGACGAAGTAAGATAGTATTTCACAAATTAGTTTATGAAGTTTCATTTTTGTACAATACAATTAACTTGATTATTGTTGTAGGTGGTTGATGCTGCGATCCAGCTCATGCGTCATGATCAACCAATTGACACAAGGGACGGCCAACTGGTTTACATTGAGAGGGTGGCCGGCGTCGCTAAGCTCGAAAGAGATGGTAGGATAGAGGAATGCTACAAGGACGCTTTGGCAGGCATTCCTGGAACAACACAAGGCACCACCTACCTGAAACATGATATGGTATTTTAAGCTGACGTAGAACAGATTTTTTTATTACTATGCACGTTGATCTAATTATCTATGCACTCCAGGTTTTCCTACCTACGAATAGTTTAAACACCCACTGGTTCCTTGTGGTCGTAAACCCTAGAAGGAAGGAGATTCAGGTTCTTGATTCACTTTTCCACTGTATGATACCCAGAGAAGTAAATAACATGGTGAGAATTTCAACATATTTAATTATAAGAAAGGATTTAACATCGTATGTAAGTATTAGTCGTAGGCAACTTCTCATCCCATTGGCTTGCAGGTACGTGGGATGGAAGCACATCTGATAGCAGCAATGCGAGTCAATGGGATTGAAAGCAATGCATGGGAAGACATTAACGTGACACAATGGCCAGTATGGAATATTAATGTGCCAATATTCTATGAGACATCAGTCAAAAATATTAGCTTTTGTTTTTGTTTTAGATTGTTAATATCTGAAATCCTGATCTAACAACATAAAATGTTGCAGTTCTTTTTGTGCACTGTACATGCTGAAGAACATCGAATTATTTACGGGAGTAAAACTGAGGTTGCAATATGACGAAGTACTTAGAGTGACACCTTAAATTCTGTCATTTTCTGAAACATATGGAACGATACTAACATATCCTCGCATGCAGGCCTACATCGACAAATTCAGAAGAGAGCTACCCGTTGTGCTTGTCAATTCACCCTACAACAAAATGAAATATAGGAGTAGGTTCAAGCAGTACCATGCTAGGCAATCGGATGCAGCTGCGATTGAAGACGACGAGGATGCAAGCAGTTAGTCCAGCATTGTGGTTCATTCTTACATGTGGAGTGTACACTTGGCCATAAAGCGATAGAGTAGGGTGTGGTTGGGTTTTAGTCCCGAAGAAGGTATCCTAGCCGTGTTCTTAGTCCATTGCACATGAGTCAAGTTGTAAAGCTTCAATAATATTGGTTACTATATTTTACTACCATGTGAAATCTATATTTGTTTTTTACTACCATGTGACAGTAATGGTGCCTGGGGAAACCCTAGAAGAATAATGGATTATGATATGTCTATTTTCATACGAGAGAAAATTTTATTAAAGCATGAGCATAGCCTCACAACAAAAGTCAAAAATATTGCCTGATTCAACACACAATCCTAGCTATGTCTCGTAGGCAGGCCGCAAAGCCAAACAAATAGAGCATATGATAACAAGAGTAAAAGCACATACCATAGGGGGCCTCTGCAGGTGCTGCAACGCTGAATTGAAGCGATCACCTTCAGGAGCACAGTGGTGTGGCCATGTTACATCCATCCAGCCTCAGGGAATCACATAGCATGTTCTGTCATAGCCCTGCAAAACAGAGGAAAAATTACTACTTGTACTAACCTCGTCAAGTCTTTGCATGTAACAAATGTTGGACATAACTAAACACGGAAGAATGAAATGCAACATATGGAAGAATCGAATGCTCATTCCTTTATCTCTGCTTTTTGCGAGGACCATTACTCTCCCTTTAACAAGTCTAAAACATCATAATAAGACTTAACAGCAATCTTTAAAAGGTGGATATCCCAGGTGAATCTAATTTTTCATATAAAGCACATGCCAAGTCTGTTGATCCCAGTCCAGCAATTGCACAAGAAGAAGCGAGCATCATAAATATTGAGCAACATAAGCTATGAATTGTTTATAGTACATTCCAAAATTAATAGCTTATCATCTCTATTGATCTCCAAATCTCACCTATCAGCCAAATTGAAAGAATACATGTTGAATGCAATGATTGAACATTCGTATATCAAGCAGTCGGGGCTGGACGAATGGGGTTGGCCGTCGAGGCCGGCGGCCGGCTTCATCTAGTCCCGCAGAACATGATCCATACCCAACCACCTTGCCATCGGACGAGATACATGGCCAGATCAAAGCTGCAGCCATGGCTGAGAAATGATATGTAGAGGACGCAAACAACCAATTGGGGTGTGGGAAAGAGGTTGCCTATAACCATGTGGCTATAGGCACCCGCATGGAGGACCGGGAGGTGGGATGGCACCGACTCTTCGCTGGCGGTCGCTGCAGGGAGGGCAGTGGGCCTCCTCTCGTGTTCGTTGAAAAGGTGGTGCGAGATCGCGAGGGAATTGGGGTGGAGGAAGGGAGGGGCCGCGAAGCGCGGCTAGATCCTACCGGCGACAAGGGAGGGAGGGGCCGCGACGAGCGGCTAGATCCTGCCGACGAGGATTAAAACCGTAGCGGCAGCGAGGAATAAACCCTAGCGAACGGGATAAATATCAAACCGAAATAGCCCTGAAATTCATACTGAGAATACCCTAGAAATATTTGGGAGGGAAAATCAGATCAGTTTGAAATATTTTTTCTCCCGAAAATGCCCCTCGGGGTCTGATATAATACACGTGACATCAGCATATTGCATCGGATCTGGACCGTCGAATTCGCTCCGACGGACGGTCCATATCGTCTGGATGCACTATAAAATGACTCTAAATAAAGAGTTCTAAAAGAAAGACGCGGATGCTGGTCGATGAAGCACTCCACAACAAAAGTTGCAACCAATGGCCGAGAGGGCTATAATCGGCGATGGGAAAGTTGTTAGACTGTATATTACATAGAGTTTCTGTATTTAATTAACTGTATATTGTATGTGTGCACTATTGTACCCTTATATATGGTATCAACCTAGATTGGTCCTACTCCTATGTCTTCCGCTACCGCCCCAAGCCCGATCGCCGCCGCCGTTGGCTCTGTCCGTCCCTCCTTCGTTTGGGGCATCTACGGTGATTCTGCACCTACACCACTGGCATCCTATGGCGTTTTCTACGCAGTGCCCGTGGTGCCGTACGCGGCTCCGCATGCGTCTCCAAGGGCGTGTTTGGTTGCTCGTGCTGCACCTGCAGCGCATCCGAGATGCAATTTTCCTCTTGTTTGGTAAACCGCATGGCCATCTAGGCCTGGCCCAACTGATGCAAAAAGTACCCTCTCAGCCAGGTTGAGAGCTACGCCAAATTCACCCGTTCCTTGGATGCAAGCACGAGCTGTGCAAAAAACCTGCACCCACCGATGCATCACGCGTGCGGCGTGCAGCTTCACACGACGGGGCGAGATGCCCCTCGCCATAACTCCTGCATTTGCTTTCGCCCCGTTCGCCCATCTCTCCTCCTCCCATCCCCTCCGCTCGGCCTCAGATTCGTCGCTGCTGCATCCTCCTTGTCCTCGCCACCGCCATCCCCTTTTGCTGCCTGCCGTCGACAAGAGATAACACACGTGAAGGAGCAGAGCTTGATCCGGTGGAGGATCGATGAATCCTTGCCCGGTGGCTCATCATGTCTTGATCCCGAGACGGTGGGGAATGCTGATCTGATAAGGAGAAGCGCCCTACATCTGGATCTCATGTGGCGGTGGTAGAAAGATCAAGGATTTTCGATCTGTTGTTTCCATACATTGGATTCACATTTCTACTTCACTCTTGTTTTATGTACATTGATCTCTTGAAATGAAATCACTTGATATATGAACGAATAAAGTGCAGCCTACCTGCCTGCTTGAGAAATATAATTCGACATGTTGTTCTTCTAAAACTATTCTTTTTTCTGAAGTTCTGAAGATGTTTGGACATGCTTTTCTTGTTTGCTGCAAACAGTATAACCAGTTTACCAAACAATATCTTACTCAACCTGTGACACCTCATACAACCTACTAAACATATATCTCAACTCGACCAGTCCCACAACACACAAATAACCAAACACACATCTCAATTTACCATTGCATTAGCCCAGCCAGGCCACACTCAGCTAGCATGATAGGTGCGATGCAGCCCAATATGACTGGGCAACCAAACACGCCCCTAATCAACATATAAATGCAACACCCGCAGTGCAGTACGTGGCTCCGCCCGCGATTTCGCCTGCAGCGCACTACGCGGGTCCGGCCGTGATTCAGTCTGCGGTGCCCTACGCGGGTCCGACTGTGGCGCACTACGCAACTTCGTCCGTGATTCAGGGGGTGTTTGTTTCCAGGGACTTTTTGGTGTAGGGACTAGAAAAAGTACCTCTTAAAGATTTTTTAACCAAACAAAAGGGACTACTAGGGACTAAAAGTTGCATTTTGAGATAAAATGAAGAAGACTCTCAAGGAGAGTCTTTTTTAAGACTTTTTGGACTTTTCCAACAATGCCCCTCCCTGCACCCATTGCCCCGCCGCCCCATGATGCTGTTTGGTTGTTATTTTTCTGTATACTAGGGGTAACATGGTTTTTTACATGTCATTTAATAACCTCTAAGTAGGGATTCGGGACTTTTTAGTCCCTGAAAACAAACATGGAGGGACTTTTTAGGGACTAGTGACTTTTTAGTTGGGACTAGAAAAAGTCCTAGCACTTATGAACCAAACAGGGCCTCAGTCCGCGGTGCCCTATGCGGGTCCGCCTGCGGCGCACTACCTTGGCCCGCCCGCGATTCCTCACAGCGCAGCATCCGCATTGTCTTCCGCTGCGGTGTCCATGACTCCCTCCAGCGCTGCTGACGCGGCTCCCTTCAGCGCAACATCGTCGCCGGTCTATGGCGGGTATCCACTGGTTCCTCTGATGGCGTCATATCATGGTGCACCTGGTGGTGCTCCGCACCAGGGCTACTCACATAGCCCTATGCTGTTGTGACATCTCTGCCGGATTATGTCACCGCTGATGCGCCGTTCTACTTCGCGCACCTCATCCCAGTGAAACTCACGACGGATAACTATCTGTCGTGGCGTGCGCAAGTGTTGCCACTCCTTCACAGCCGCTACCTAGAGGGTTACGTTGATGGTACACTACCGTGCCCTCCGCTGTATCATCCGGCACATCATGCGTGGGTGGCTCAGGATCATGCCATCCTCTCGGCTATTCAGTCCTCTCTCACGGAGAGAGTCACGTCACCGATCATCTTCGTCGCTATGTCTCAAGATGCGTGGACGGCGCTTCATACCAGTTTTTCTTCGCAGTCCCAGGCGCATGCCCATGCTATTCGCACTACGCTTGGGAAGGTGAAGCTTAATGACCTCACTGTCACAGACTACTTCAACAAGGTGACGAGTATGGCTGACACGCTTGCCTCCGTCGGCAAGGCTTTTTGACCGGAGGAGTTCACCTCTTGTGTGCTCAATGGACTGGGTGACTACTATGACAATTTGGTGGAGAATATCAATGATCGTGACACTCCCATCCAGCCGCGCGAGCTATACGCGCGTCTCCATGCCACGGAACAACGAATTCAGGCTCGCCGCTCTATGCCGAGTTTCCCCTCCGCCAACGCCGTAGTGTGTGGCAAGGGCAAGCCCTACAAGCCATCACCTAGTGGCAAACCACTGTGGGCCGCGCCTAACTCACGGAGCTCCACTACATCCGTGGGCGGCCGCATCTGTGCCTGTTGTCCCTCATGTGGTGCTCAGGTTCCTTGCCGGCTGTGTGGGCTTGATGGTCACCTTGCATCTCGTTGTCATCATCGCTTCAAGCAGGATTTCTTGGAGATCGGGAATAATGGCAAGGCTAATGAGATGCAGGCTGCCCTGGCAAGTCATGAGCAGGGCCACACTTCTTCCTATCTCGTTGATGCATCGTGGTACATGGACACGGGAGCTACTAATCACCTGATGAGTAAGATGGAAGGCTCTCTACACAGGAGTCGTACCATGGACACAATCAGGTTCGCACCGCTAATGGAGAAGGTATGCACATCTCACATACTGGTCAAGCTTCACTTCTCACTCGTCGATCTAAACAATTGTGTCTCCTTGATGTCCTTCGAGTTACCTCTGTTTCACTTAGTTTGCTTTCAGTTCATAAACATACTCGTGATAATAATGTTCTTCCTAAATTTCATCCTTTTCATTTTTTTGGTAAGGATCGGGACACGAGGGACGTACTCCTTAGAGGTCGACTGCGCAATAATGGTCTCTATGCACTTAATATGCCACCAGCTCCTAGTGCTTTCAGCCTTGTTCGTCTGTCTCCATCACATTGGCATGCACGCCATGGTCATCCTGCCACTCCCATCGTTCGCCATGTACTTCACTGTTATGAGCTTCCAGTTGTGTCAAATAAACATGTTGATGCAGTTTGGGATGCCTGACAGCAAGGCAAGTGTCATCAACTTCCTTCTTATCAGTCGAGTTGTGTAGTCAATAAACCGCTTGAACTTGTGTTTTCGGATGTATGGGGCCATGCCCAAACCTCTGTTAGTGGTCATAATTACTATGCCATTTGAAGTGCATGTTGAGCGTCTGCTCAGTCACAAAATTATTCATGTGCAATCCAATTGTGGGGTGAGTATCACAACCCCAATGCATTCTTTAATAAGCTTGGAATTACACATTGTGTGTCTTGTCCTCATACACATTGTGTGTCTTGTCCTCATACACATCAACAAAATGGTGTAGCTGAGCGTAAGCATCACCATATAGTTGAGACTGGTCTTGATTTGCTTGCGCATGCCTCCGTTCATTTCCGGTTTTGGAGTGATGCGTTTTCCACCGCATGCTTTCTCATTAATAGACACCCTACTTGACTCCGTCATAGGAAAACACCACTTGAACTCTTGCTAAATGAGATTCCTGATTATACGTTTCTCAACGTCTTTGGGTGTGCATGTTGGCCACATGTTCGTCCGTATAACCAACGCAAGTTGGAGTTTTGGTCTAAACAGTGCGTGTTTCTTGGTTATAGTTCTCTTCATAAAGGGTACAAGTGTCTTCATGTTCCCCCTAACCGCGTCTACATCTCTCGTGATGTGGTGTTTGATGAGAATGGTTTTCCTTTTTCCGCACTTCCGGTCACCTCCACCACTCCCACTGCATGTGAGTCATCTGTTTTACCTTTGCCTAAGCAATTTGTTGATGCTGCATATACCCCCTTGTTGCTACCTAACCATGGTGCAGGTACTAGACGAGGAGCACGCCTCGACCTTCCGGATGAACAGCCGCTCGCGTCTCCTCGGACGTCCGCCGAGCCCGCTCGCGACGCTCCTCTGTCCCCTGGCTTGCCGCCGGGGCTGGCCGAGCCGGGCCCAGCCACCTCGGTCTAGCATGGGGCTGGCCACGCGTTGGCTGAGCCGGTCAAGCTGTCATGTGCTTTTGATCATCATCTTGTGCTTTTGATCTCCATGTCCAAAGCACCATCATGATCTCCATCGTCACCGGCTTGACACCTTGATCTCCATCGTAGCATCATGGTCATCTCGCCAACTATAGATTCTACAACTATCGCTACCGCATAGTGATAAAGTAAAGCAATTACATGGTGTTTGCATTTCATACAATAAAGCGACAACCATAAGGCTCCTTCCAGTTGCCGATAACTTTTACAAAACATAATCATCTCATACAATAACGTATATCACATCATGTCTTGACCATATCACATCACAACATGCCCTGCAAAAACAAGTTAGACGTCCTCTACTTTGTTGTTGCAAGTTTTATGTGGCAGCTGCGGGCTTCTAGCAAGAACCGTTCTTACTTACGCATACAAAACCACAACGGTGATTTATCAAGTTTGTTGTTTTAACCTTCAACAAGGACCGGCTGCAGTCAAATTTGATTCAACTAAAGTAGGAGAAACAGACACCCGCTAGCCACCTTTATGCAAAACTAGTTGCATGTCTGTCGGTGGAACCGGTCTCATGAACGTGGTCATGTAAGGTTGGTCCGGGCCGCTTCATCCAACAATACCGCTGAATCAAAATAAGACGTTGGTGGTAAGCAGTATGACGATCACCACCCACAACTCTTTGTGTTCTACTCGTGGATATCCTCTATGCATAGACCTGGCTCGGATGCCACTGTTAGGAAACGTAGCATGCAATTTCAAAAATTTCCTACGCTCACACAAGATATATCTAGGAGATGCATAGCAACAAGAGGGGAGAGTGTGTCTATGTACCCTCGTAGACCGAAAGCGGAAGTGTTTGACAACGCGGTTGATATAGTCGAACGTCTTCTCGTTCTGACCGATCAAGTACCGACGTACAACACCTGTGAGTTCTGCACACGTTCAGCTCGATGACGTCCCTCGAACTCTTGATCCAGCAAAGTGTCAAGGGAGAGTTCCATCAGCATGACGGCGTGGTGCTGGTGATGGTGAAGTGATCCGTGCATGGCTTCTCCTAAGCACTAAGTGAATATGATCGGGGGCGTAAACTATGGAGGGGGGCGCCGCACACGGCTAACAATGTTTGGTGTGTGTTAGAGGCGCCCCCACCCCCGTATATAAAGGAGGGAGAGGGGAGGAGGCCGGCCCTAGGTGCGCCCCAAGTAGGAGAAGTCCTACTTGGGCTCCAAGTAGGATTCGCCCCCACCCCCTTCCTTTTATCGGAGGGGGAAAGGGGGAAGGCGAGAGAGGAAGAAGGAAAGGGGGGCACCGGCCCCTCCCCTAGTACAATTCGGACTCCTCCCTTGTGGGGGGCACGCCACCCCTATATGGGCTGGTGTGCCTCCCTCCTATGGCCCATATCTTCCCGGGGGGTCCGTTAACCCCCTCCCCCCTGGTACTCTGATATGTACCCGATATATTCTGGAACACTTTCGGTGTCCGAATACAGTCATCCAATGTATCAATCTTTACCTCTCCACCATTTTGAGACTCCTCTTCATGTCCCTGATCTCATCCGGATCTCCGAACAACATTCGGTCACCAAATCACATAACTCATATAATACAAATCATCATCGAACGTTAAGCGTGCGGACCCTACGGGTTTGAGAACTATGTAGACATGACTGAGACACTTCTCTGGTCAATAACCAATAGCGGAACCTGGATGCTCATATTGGTTTCCACATATCCTATGAAGATCTTTATCGGTCAAACCGTAATGACAACATACGTTATTCCCTTTGTCATCACACTACTAGGGAAAAGCCTAGCAGCAGCGCGGTTTTGGGCCTATTAGTAGCGCGGGGACCGGCGCTACTAATAAGGCGCTACAGCTAACGTATAGCAGTAGCGCATGTTGTCCCACGCTACTGCTATACATGAATAGCTTTAGCGCTCTTTAGAAAAGGGCGCTGCTGATATTATCTGCAGCGCTGTTTACTGGGAAGCGCTACTGGTAAGGCGGTACTACTTTTAAAATTTCCCCCCTCGCTACTACTAGTTTTATTAGTTTTTTCCCTGCATATTTGTTTTGTATTTGAATAGGCTTTATACAATAATATTTAGCATATCATACACATACAAATGTAATCATAGCATATACATACAATTAGTCTCATCAAATCATGTCATCATCATAATCATCATCCAACACAAAGTGGTCTCTCATCATCATCTCGAAAATAGCGATACAAGTCTCGATTACTTGCAAATACATCATCATCCATCTAAACAATGATATACGCGAGAAGAGCTATCACTTTGAGTACATGAGTTTGTATCCCTCTCTCGCATTAGCGTGAACCTAAACTAACTACTCCCCGTCGCTCGAAAAACGGAAACCGGTACACCTAGGCCTGACACTCCGGCCACTTCTCATATATATACTCCTGGCATAGAACTTCTTCGCCATCTATGATCTATGCACCTGCATCGTCACATGAGTCAATGATATGCAACATATATAGTTGAGCAATAGAGAGAGACAGACTTGGAAAAAATAGAAACAACATATCATAAGCATAAATAACAAACTTCATCATACCCCAAAATGCCCTAACTAGAGTGATTTTCGCTAGTCGAGGAGGAGGACGGTTTAATTACATCACAAATAAAGTTTCACCGTGTCGGATTTCGGGTTCCGGCAGACCCTTGAGGTTCGAACACTGGGGTGCGCACGGAGATCTCTTCCCTACGAATCTACGTCCGATCCTCTCATGCGAACTAAGATGAAAATGATGAACAACACAAGAGACACAAGGTTTATACTGGTTCGGGCCACCGTTGTGGTCTAATACCCTACTCAAGTGTGTGGTGTGGTGGATTTCCTTAGGGCTGATGATGAATAGTACAAGGGAAGAACAGCCTCGCGAGAGGTGTTCTTGAGCTAGTGCGATGAACTGCTAGGGTGAGTTCCGTCGCCTCTCTCTCTCTGCTAGGGTTCTACCAGATCTCTCTCTCTCTTTTCCCTTGTGTGTCCGTCCCCCTTCCTTTGTGGAGGCTAGCTCTATTTATAGAGGCCCTGGGCCTCTCCCCGAATAATTGAGCGGGAAGGGTGCCAACAATTGGCCATTTTGAAGGGGAACATCTGGTACAAGTTATCCTGACCAAAGGTGGTCTTCGGCTGCCAAAAGCACTGGTGATGACGCCGTCTTGGGCTCCATGGTGACCTCCGTCCTGCCGCTCTGCTGGTCTTGGTCTTGTTGCACCGGAATGGTAACCTTTGCCTGATACCTTGGCCTGTGCTTGCCCCCTTTGCACCAAAGGGGAAACAAGGACACTGCGCAGGCCGGCGCCCGCCTGGCGCCCGCCTGGTCTCAATCATCATGGCTTGCGTCATGGGATCCTCGTGAGGTACCCCTGCCTTGATCTCTCCACCTCCTCGTGAGCCTGCCTGATGAGGCCGCTCTTGAGGAAGCTTCCTGTCGTCCGCCCCACGAGGCTTGGCCCCTCGCGAGGGTCTTGAGCTTGAGCTGATGAAGATGGGCCGCGCTGGGCCCCCACTTGAGCCACGCCGCAGGCCGCAGGCAGGCAAGTCTGGGGACCCCTGTTCCAGAACGCCGACAGTAGCCCCCGGGCCCAAGGCGCGCGCGGGCTTGGCTTAGCAGAGAAGCGAAGGGGCAAGCACGGAGCGCCGCGGGCCCTAACAGCCTGCGGCCTTGGGCGCCGCGTGGCGATTGATTGGGCGTGGGCGTCTGCACTTCCCACGACGCCTTGCTACGCGCTCGGCTAAGCGGACCCGTAGTTGCACACAATTGTTCCTCCTTTGGCTGACCACTCGCCTCCTACCTTTCCTTCTTCTACAAGCTCCAACTTCCGCCGCCAATCCAGCTCGAGCTCTTCCCCTTCCCCAACGCCATGGCGCCGACGAAGAAGGGACGGGGGAAGAAGCCCGTGCCTTCATCCTGCGCACCTCCAGCGGCGGCCCCTGCCGTCGATCGGTCAATCATACTCAACCCGGAAGCCTTGGACAAGGTCCACTCTGCCCTTGCTTCCATCTTCAATGAGTGCGGCCGGACCACAGTTTGGCCCGCATCCCGCGCCTTTCTTGCTAGGACCATCACGGAGGTCCGATTCTTTGCCGATGCCTTATGGGCGGGCCTGGTTCCCCCCTTTTCTGCTTTCTTCAATGCCGTGCTCTCCCATTATCAGATCCACATGATGCACCTCGGGCCGAAGTCCCTTACCCTTTTGGCTGTCTTTGCTTTCGTGTGCGAGGAGATGATAGGCACCCCTTCTTCTGTTGCCCTGCTGCGCCACTTCTTTTCTCTGCGCCTGAGCGATCCCACCCAGTGCTCGGGGTGTGTAAGCTTCTTCGCCGTGCCTGAGACGGCTGCTTCAGGGATTGACTTCAGCCTTCCGCCTTCTTAGGCCAGGTTCAGAGAGCGGTGGCTGTACGTGGACGTCGGGGTGCCCAGCCCCTTGCTCTCGCACCCAACCTTGCCTGTTGTTCCCAACCCAGGCTGGGGTCATGAACCGCTCGTGAGCCCCCGGCTCGCTTTCGTCTGGCGCCGCTTCAAAAGTTTGAGGGCGCACAATGTGACAGCGCCCAAGGTGGTGAGGGAGTTCCTTTTGTGTCGCGTTGCTCCTCTCCAGCGCCACTCTCGTTGGATGTGGGACTTTGCGGGGCGCGGAGACCGCATGCGGCTTCAGGAGGAGGATTTGGCGCCCGAAGTGCTGCGGACGGTGCTTTGGGTCTTGACTGGTGATCCTTCCCCAGGCAGCCTACGGAGCGGTGGCGTCCTTCTGTACCTTTGTTCCGGCAGGGCTGATTTCGTGAAGCAGATGCCCAGCTTCGACGAGGGGGGGCTGCGCCCGACTGGCCTCACGGGGCCGCGCGAGAACCCAATTGTCGTGGTTGTTCCCCCTGCCGCCCACAGCGGTCCCTCCTCAGGCGACAGAGCGGGGAGAGAGCTGACGGGAGCTGAAGTGGCTGATGTCGAGGTGGTGGCGCCGCGTGAAGCCTCGGAGGCGACGTCTCCCGAGGCCTGCCCTGGGGCGGTGGTTGATGCAGGGTTTCGGCCTTCGGCTCCTGAGGCCGGGGCTCCCGAGCCCCCAGCCGTTCTTTGCGAGGCGATGCCCGACGGTGCCCCCAAAGCTGACTCCTCCGGCGCCGACAATCCTGAGGCTTCTTCTGTGCCCCAGGCCGACCCCCGGCCCAGGCGCTTGGGTCGGTTTCGTGTAGACTTCAAGGCTCTTCGCAAGAGGAAGGAGGCCTCAGGAGGCAGCGACCGCCCTTGCCGCTTGTTGAAGTGCAGGAAGTACTTTGCCATCGACGAGTAAGCCTTCTTCTTTCCCTGCTCATTTGCTCTATTATCCTTGTGGCTGATTGTGTCCCTTCAGGTCCCGCCTTGTCGAGTCCGCCGAGTCGACCCAGGAGCCGGCCCCCGCAGCTTCGCCCCCTTTGCTGGCTCCGGGTCCGCCGAGCTCGGGTGGCTCCCTCGCCGCTGGACCAGTTGGTGGGATGATCTGCTCCATAGGGCGCCTCGAGCTTGCTCGTCCGACGCCCTTTCTTTGCGAGTCTTCTTGGGGCGCGTCAGGCTTACCCCGTGCCCCTTCTCTGGTCATAGAAGGCGAATGGCTGAAGTCTGTCATTGGCTCCTCCTCCATGGGTGGATTGACGCCGGGCCGAATCCTCAGGGCGGTCCATCCGGCGACGGCTGGGGCGGCAGCCCCCTGCCCCACGCCTGGAGGGGGCTTACCGCCTCGGGGCCCTCTGCATGCTCCAGCGGAAGAGGGTGATGTGGAAGATGTGCTCAGGCGCGCTCGGGAGCGTCGTGCCCTTCGTGAAGAGTTCCTCCAGGGAGCGGCGGACGTGGTGAACCGGGTCGGAGCAGAGCTTGCTGCCGAGGATGCGTGCCTTGAGGCTGAAGGCCTGCGCCTGGCTGAGGAGAGGCGCAAGCTGAAGGTCGCCATTGCCCTCGCGTGTCATCAACGTGACCTTGGCAACGCGAAGGCCGAAGCGTCGCTAGCGGCTTCGCGGGAGGCCTGCTCCCGGGCTGTCGAGGAGGCTCGGGAGGCAGACCGACGATGCTAGGATGCGGAGGAGCGCGTATGGGAGCTCCAAGCCCGGAGCAACCCCCTAGAGGAGCAAATAGAGCTGCGCCACGCGGCCCTTGGGTTGATGCAGGAGGCCACCGTCGACCCGGCGGAGCTCCAGAGGCGCGAGGAGGCGCTGACGCTCGAGGCCGCCGAGCGCAGCCTTGAGCTGGAGCGGTTGGAGACGAGGGAGCGCCTGGCGGCCCAGGCGGAGGACGACGTTGCGGCGCGCGAAGCCCGGGTCAAGGAAGAGGTCGATCGCCGTGTGGCGGGAGCTCGCTCGGTCCTCGAGCGCAAACACGAGGCGAGGTTGATGTTGATCGGGGCCGAGGCTGAGGGCAGGACAGCAGCCATCAAGGCCAAGTTGGTTGAAGAGACGCGGCGTGCGGATTCCTCTGCAGCCGCCCTTGGCGCGGCGCAGGCGGAGTTGTCCTCTTCCCAGGCGGAGCTGCTTCTTCTTCAACGGAGGGTCGATGACGCCGAGGCCGTCGCGCAGCGGAGTGAGGACGAGCTCCGTCGGCGACGGGTTCTGGAGCACGTGCACGCCCCCATGCTTCAAACACTCCGAGAGAGGGCCAACACAGCTTTTGGCTACATCTGCGAGGCTGCCGCTAGGGAGCCGCACGAGGTCAACTACGCCGGCAACCTCCAGTTTTTCACCGATGTGGTGACGCTCCTGGAGAACCGGTCCGAGAGGTCCCGTTGGCTTGTCGAAGAGAGGAGCCGAGCCTTGCTTGGGCGTGCCTTCTCACACGTCTTAAGCCATCTGCAGGATAGGGACCCCCACTTCGGCTTCGATGCTGCCATCGCACCCGTGCCCATTACCGTCCGGCGCGACCTGGCGCGGTGGGTGGAGGACAACGTGGACGCCCTCGTCAGGGCCTTTGTGTTGGGGAACGTAGCAATAATTCAAAATTTTCTACGTATCACCAAGATCAATCTATGGAGTCATCTAGCAACGAGGGAGGAGTGGATCTACATACCCTTGTAGATCGCGCGCGGAAGCGTTCAAGAGAATGGGGTTGATGGAGTCGTACTCGTCGTGATCCAAATCACCAATGATCCTAGCGCCGAACGGACGGCACCTCCGCGTTCAACACACGTACGGAGCAGCAACGTCTCCTCCTTCTTGATCCAGCAAGGGGGGAGGAGAGGTTGATGGAGATCCAGCAGCACGACGGCGTGGTGGTGGAAGTAGCGGGATTCCAATAGGGCTTCGCCAAGCGCTGCGGGAGGAGGGAGATGTGTCATGGGAGGGAGAGGGAGGCGCCAGGGCTTAGGTGTTTCTGCCCTCCCTTCCCCCCACTATATATAGGGCCAAGGGAGAGGGGGGTGGCGTAGCCTTGGCCCTTCCTCCAAGGAAGGGTGCGGCCAGGGAGGAGTCCATCCTCCCCAAGGCACCTAGGAGGTGCCTTCCCCCTTTAGGACTCTTCCTTTCCCTTATCTCTTGGCGCATGAGCCTCTTGGGGCTGGTGCCCTTGGCCCATATAGGCCAAGGCGCACACCCCTACAGCCCATGTGGCCCCCCGGGGTAGGTGGACCCCCTTGGTGGACCCCCGGACCCCTTTTGGCACTCCCGGTACAATAACGATAATGCGCGAAACTTTTCCGGCGACCAAAACAAGACTTCCCATATATAAATCTTTACCTCCGGACCATTCCGGAACTCCTCGTGACGTCCGGGATCTCATCCGGGACTCCGAACAACTTTCGGGTTACCGCATACTAATATCTCTATAACCCTAGCGTCACCGAACCTTAAGTGTGTAGACCCTATGGGTTCGAGAGACACGTAGACATGACCGAGACGACTCTCCGGCCAATAACCAACAGCGGGATCTGGATACCCATGTTGGCTCCCACATGTTCCACGATGATCTCATCGGATGAACCACGATGTCAAGGACTTAATCAATCCCGTATACAATTCCCTTTGTCTAGCGGTACGATACTTGCCCGAGATTCGATCGTCGGTATCCCGATACCTTGTTCAATCTCGTTACCGGCAAGTCTCTTTTACTCGTTCCGTAACACATCATCCCGTGATCAACTCCTTGATCACATTGTGCACATTACGATGATGTCCTACCGAGTGGGCCCAGATATACCTCTCCGTTTAAAAGGAGTGACAAATCCCAGTCTCGATTCGTGCCAACCCAACAGACACTTTCGGAGATACCTGTAGTGTACCTTTATAGCCACCCAGTTACATTGTGACATTTGGCACACCCAAAGCACTCCTACGGTATCCGGGAGTTGCACAATCTCATGGTCTAAGGAAATGATACTTGACATTAGAAAAGCTTTAGCATACGAACTACATGATCTTGTGCTAGGCTTAGGATTGGGTCTTTGTCCATCACATCAGTCTCCTAATTATGTGATCCCGTTATCAATGACATCCAATGTCCATGGTCAGGAAACCGTAACCATCTATTGATCAACGAGCTAGTCAACTAGAGGCTTACTAGGGACATGGTGTTGTCTATGTATCCACACATGTATCTGAGTTTCCTATCAATACAATTCTAGCATGGATAATAAACGATTATCATGAACAAGGAAATATAATAATAACTAATTTATTATTGCCTCTAGGGAATATTTCCAACAGTCTCCCACTTGCACTAGAGTCAATAATCCAGTTCACATCGATATGTGATTAACACTCAAGGTCACATCCCCATGTGACTAACACCCAGAGAGTCTACTAGAGTCAATAATCTAGTTCACATTACCATGTGATTAACACTCGATGAGTTCTGGGTTTGATCATGTTATGCTTGTGAGAGATGTTATAGTCAACGGATCTGAACCTTTTAGATCCGTGTGTGCTTTACAAATCTCTATGTCATCTCCCAGATGCAGCTACCACGTTCTATTTGGAGCTTATTCCAAACAATTGTTCTACTATACGAATCCAGTTTACTACTCAGAATAATCTGGATTAGTGTCAAAGTTTGCATCGGCGTAACCCTTTACGACGAACTCTTTTACCACCTCCATAATCGAGAAAATTCCTTAGTCCACTAGTTACTAAGGATAACTTTGACCGCTGTCCTGTGATCCATTCTTGGATCACTCTTGTACCCCTTGACTGACTCATGGCAAGGCACACTTCAGGTGCGGTACACAGCATAGCATACTGTAGAGAGCCTATGATAAAAGCATAGGGGACGACCTTCGTCCTTCCTCTTTCTTCTGCCATGGTCGAGCTTTAAGTCTTAACTTCATACCTTACAACTCAGGCAAGGACTCCTTCGACTGATCCATCTTGAACACTTTCAAGATCATGTCAAGGTATGTGCTCATTTGAAAGTACCATTAAGCGTTTTGATCTATCCTTATAGATCTTGATGCTCAATGTTCAAGTAGCTTAATCCAGGCTTTCCATTGAAAAACACTTTCCAAATAACCCTATATGCTTTCCAGAAATTCTACATCATTTCTGATCCATAATATGTCAACAACATATACTCATCAGAAATTCTATAGTGCTCCCACTCACTTCTTTGGAAATACAAGTTTCTCATAAACTTTGTATAAACCCAAAATCTTTGATTATCTCATCAAAGTGTACATTCCAACTCCGAGATGCTTACTCCAGTCCTTAGAAGGATTGCTGGAGCTTTGCCTTCTCACATACAACCTTTCCTCAAGAAAATTGTCGAGGAAACAATGTTTTGACATCCTATTTGCAAGATTTCATAAATAATGCAGTAATCGCTAATATAATTCCAACAGACTCTTAGCATCACTACGAGTGAGAAAGTCTCATCGTAGTCAACTCCTTGAACTTGTCGGAAAACATCTTAACGACAAGTCGAGCCTTCTTAATGGTGATACTTACCATCATTGTCCGTCTTCCTTTTAAAATCCATATGTACCTAACAGCCTTACGACCATCAAGTAGTTCTTCCAAAGTCTACACTTTGTTTTCATACATGGATCCTATCTCGGATTTTATGGCCTCGAGCCATTTATCGGAATCCGGGCCCACCATCGCTTCTACATGGCTCGTAGGTTCATTGTTGTCTAGCAACATGACTTCCAAGACAGGATCACGTACCACTCTGAAGTAGTACGCATCCTTGTCATCCCACGAGGTTTGGTAGTGACTTGATCTGAAGTTTCATGATCACTATCATATGCTTCCACTTCAATTGTTGTAGGTGCCACAGGAACAACTTCCTGTGCCCTGCCACACACTAGTTGAAGAGACGGTTCAATAACCTCATCAAGTCTCCACCATCCTCCCACTCAATTCTTTCGAGAGAAACTTTTCCTCGAGAAAGGACTCGATTCTAGAAACAATCCCTTATTGCTTTCGGATCTGAGACAGGAGGTATACCCAACTGTTTTGGGTGTCCTATGAAGATGCATTTATCCGCTTTGGGTTCGAGCTTATCAACCTGAAACTTTTTCACATAAGCGTCGCAGCCCCAAACTTTTAAGAAATGACAGCTTAGGTTTCTCTAAACCATAGTTCATACGGTGTCATCTCATCGGAATTACGTGGTACCCTATTTAAAGTGAATGTGGTTGTCTCTAATGCCTAACCCATAAACTATCGTGGTAATTCGATAAGAGACATCATGGTATGCATCATATCCAATAGGGTGCAGTTATGATGTTCGGACACACCATCACACTATGGTGTTCCAGGCTGTATTAGTTGTGAAACAATTTCCACAATGTCTTAATTCTATGCCAAACTCGTAATTCAGATATTCATCTCTATGATCATATCATAGATATTTTATCCTCTTGTCACGACGATCTTTCAACTTCACCCTGAAATTACTTGAACCTTTCAATAATTCAGACTCGTGGTTCATCAAGTAAATGTACTCAATATCTACTCAAATCATCTGTGAAGTAAGAACATAACGATATCCACTACACGCCTCAGCACTCATTGGACTGCACACATCAAAATGTATTACTTCCAACAAGTTCCTTTCTAGTTCCATTTTACTGAAAACGAGGCTTTCAGTCATCTTGCCCATGTGGTATGATTTGCATGTCTCAAGTGATTCAAAATCAAGTGAGTCCAAACGGTCCATTTGCATGGAGTTTCTTCATGCATATACACCAATAGACATGGTTCGCATGTCTCAAACTTTTCAAAAATGAGTGAGTCCAAAGATCCATCAACATGGAGCCTCTTCATGCGTTTTATACCGATATGACTTAAGTGGCAGTGCCACAAGTAGGTGGTACTATCATTACTATCTTATATCTTTTGGCATGAACATGTGTATCACTATGATCGAGATTCAATGAACCATTCATTTTAGGTGCAAGACCATTGAAGGTATTATTCAAATAAATAGAGTAACCATTATTCTCCTTAAATGAATAACCGTATTGCGATAGACATAATCATGTCTATGCTCAATGCAAACACCAATCTCGATGGTAGAGGGAGCGTGCGATGCTTGATCATATCAACATTGGAAACACTTCCAACACATATCGTCAGCTCACCTTTAGCTAGTCTCCGTTTATTCCGTAGCTTTTATTTCGAGTTACTAACACTTAGCAACCGAACCGGTATCTAATACCCTGGTGCTACTAGGAGTACTAGTAAAGTACACATCAACACAATGTATATCCAATATACTTCTATCGACCTTGCCAGCCTTCTCATCTACCAAGTATCTAGGGTAATTCTGCTCCAGTGGCTGTTCCCCTTATTACAGAAGCACTTAGTCTCGGGTTTGGGTTCAACCTTGGGTTTCTTCACTAGAGCAGCAGCTGATTTGCCGTTTCATGAAGTATCCCTTCTTGCCCTTGCCCTTCTTGAAACTAGTGGTTTCACCAACCATCAACAATTGATGCTCCTTCTTGATTTCTACTTTTGTGGTGTCAAACATCGCGAATATCTCAAGGATCATCATATATGTCCCTGCTATATTATAGTTCATCACGAAGCTCTAGCAGCTTGGTGGTAATGACTTCGGAGAAACATCACTATCTCATTTGGAAGATCAACTCCCACTTGATTCAAATGATTGTTGTACTCAGACAATCTGAGCACAAGCTCAACAATTGAGCTTTTCTCCCTTTGTTTGCAGGCTAAGAAAAATCGTCGGAGGTCTTATACCTCTTGACGTGGGCACGAGCCTGAAATCCCAATTTCATCCCTCGAAACATCTCATATGTTTTGCGACGTCACGAAACGTCTTCGGTGCCTCAACTCTAAACCATTTAGCATTACGCACTGAACTATCATGTAGTCATCAAAACGTGTATGTCAGATGTTCGCAACATCCACAGACGACGTTCGAGGTTCAGCACACTGAGCGGTGCATTAAGGACATAAGCCTTCTATGAAGCAATGAGGACAATCCTCAGTTTACAGACCTAGTCCGCATAATTGCTACTATCAACTTTCAACTAAATTTTCTCTAGGAACATATCTAAACAGTAGAACTAAAGCGTGAGCTATGACATAATTTGCAAAATCCTTTTGACTATGTTCAGGATAATTAAGTTCATCTTATGAACTCCCACTCAGATAGAAATCCCTCTAGTCATCTAAGTGATTACATGATCCGAGTCAACTAGGCTGTGTCCGATCATCACGTGAGACGGACTAGTCAACATCGGTGAACATCTTCATGTTGATCGTATCTTCTATACGACTCATGCTCGACCTTTCGGTCTCTTGTGTTCCGAGGCCATGTCTGTACATGCTAGGCTCGTTAAGTTAACCTAAGTGTTTCGCATGTGTTCCGAGGCCATGTCTGTACATGCTAGGCTCGTCAACACCCGTTGTATTCGAACGTAAGAATCTATCACACCCGATCATCACGTGGTGCTTCGAAACGACGAACTTTCGCAACGGTGCATAGTTAGGGGGAACACTTTCTTGAAATTTTAATGAGGGATCATCTTATTTACTACCGTCGTTCTAAGCAAATAAGATGTATAAACATGATAAACATCATATGCAATCAAATAGTGACATGATATGGCCAATATCATATTGCTCCTTTTGATCTCCATCTTCGGGGCTCCATGATCATCATCGTCACCGGCATGACACCATGATCTCCATCATCATGATCTCCATCATCGTGTCTTCATGAAGTTGTCTCGCCAACTATTACTTCTACTACTATGGCTAACGGTTAGCAATAAAGTAAAGTAATTACATGACGTTTATGTTGACACGCAGGTCATAAATAAATTAAGACAACTCCTATGGCTCCTGCCGGTTGTCATACTCATCGACATGCAAGTCGTGATTCCTATTACAAGAACATGATCATCTCATACATCACATATATCATTCATCACATCCTTTGGCCATATCACATCACATAGCATACCCTGCAAAAACAAGTTAGACGTCCTCTAATTGTTGTTTGCATGTTTTACGTGGCTGCTATGGGTTTCTAGCAAGAACGTTTCTTACCTATGCAAAAACCACAACGTGATATGCCAATTGCTATTTACCCTTCATAAGGACCCTTTTCATCGAATCCGATCCGACTAAAGTGGGAGAGACTGGCACCCGCTAGCCACCTTATGCAACTAGTGCATGTCAGTCGGTGGAACCTGTCTCACGTAAGAGTACGTGTAAGGTCGGTCCGGGCCGCTTCATCCCACAATACCGTCGAAACAAGATTGGACTAGTAACAGTAAGCATATTGAACAAAACCAACGCCCACAACTACTTTGTGTTCTACTTGTGCATAGAAACTACGCATAGACCTAGCTCATGATGCCACTGTTGGGGAACGTAGCAATAATTCAAAATTTTCTACGTATCACCAAGATCAATCTATGGAGTCATCTAGCAACGAGGGAGGAGTGGATCTACATACCCTTGTAGATCGCGCGCGGAAGCGTTCAAGAGAACGGGGTTGATGGAGTCGTACTCGTCGTGATCCAAATCACCGATGATCCTAGCGCCGAACGGACGGCACCTCCGCGTTCAACACACGTACGGAGCAGCGACGTCTCCTCCTTCTTGATCCAGCAAGGGGGGAGGAGAGGTTGATGGAGATCCAGCAGCACGACGGCGTGGTGGTGGAAGTAGCGGGATTCCAACAGGGCTTCGCCAAGCGCTGCGGGAGGAGGGAGATGTGTCATGGGAGGGAGAGGGAGGCGCCAGGGCTTAGGTGTTGCTGCCCTCCCTTCCCCCCACTATATATAGGGCCAAGGGAGAGGGGGGTGGCGCAGCCTTGGCCCTTCCTCCAAGGAAGGGTGCGGCCAGGGAGGAGTCCATCCTCCCCAAGGCACCTAGGAGGTGCCTTCCCCCTCTAGGACTCTTCCTTTCCCTAATCTCTTGGCGCATGGGCCTCTTGGGGCTGGTGCCCTTGGCCCATATAGGCCAAGGCGCACACCCCTACAGCCCATGTGGCCCCCGGGGGTAGGTGGACCCCCTTGGTGGACCCCCGGACCCCTTTCGGCACTCCCGGTACAATACCGATAATGCGCGAAACTTTTCCGGCGACCAAAACAAGACTTCCCATATATAAATCTTTACCTCCGAACCATTCCGAAACTCCTCGTGACATCCGGGATCTCATCCGGGACTCTGAACAACTTTCGGGTTACCGCATACTAATATCTCTATAACCCTAGCGTCACCGAACCTTAAGTGTGTAGACCCTACGGGTTCGGGAGACACGTAGACATGACCGAGACGACTCTCCGGCCAATAACCAACAGCGGGTTCTGGATACCCATGTTGGCTCCCACATGTTCCACGATGATCTCATCGGATGAACCACGATGTCAAGGACTTAATCAATCCCGTATACAATTCCCTTTGTCTAGCGGTACGATACTTGCCCGAGATTCGATCATCGGTATCCCGATACCTTGTTCAATCTCGTTACCGGCAAGTCTCTTTTACTCGTTCCGTAACACATCATCCCATGATCAACTCCTTGATCACATTGTGCACATTATGATGATGTCCTACCGAGTGGGCCCAGAGATACCTCACCGTTTACACGGAGTGACAAATCCCAGTCTCGATTCGTGCCAACCCAACAGACACTTTCGGAGATACCTGTAGTGTACCTTTATAGCCACCCAGTTACGTTGTGACGTTTGGCACACCCAAAGCACTCCTATGGTATCCGGGAGTTGCACAATCTCATGGTCTAAGGAAATGATACTTGACATTAGAAAAGCTTTAGCATACGAACTACATGATCTTGTGCTAGGCTTAGGATTGGGTCTTTGTCCATCACATCATTCTCCTAATGATGTGATCCCGTTATCAATGACATCCAATGTCCATGGTCAGGAAACCGTAACCATCTATTGATCAACGAGCTAGTCAACTAGAGGCTTACTAGGGACATGGTGTTGTCTATGTATCCACACATGTATCTGAGTTTCCTATCAATACAATTCTAGCATGGATAATAAACGATTATCATGAACAAGGAAATATAATAATAACTAATTTATTATTACCTCTAGGGCATATTTCCAACACTTTGCGTCCGGTGTCGACGGCGTGGTTGTGGGCGCCAATGAAGGCGATGTTGTGGACGAGCATGGCGCTGATGGAGATGCCGCCGGCGGCGGCGGGAATGCCGACGGCGCCAGTGATGCCTCCGAGGATGCCCAAGACGCGGTGAGTGATATGTCTGACTGACCGCATGTCTCCGCAGATTATCCTACATGAAGAAGATTCGGGATTGGCCCTGAAGAATGTAAGAGCATTTTGGGAGGGGAGGCCCCTCATGTAAAGATTTGTAATCTATACTCTGGTGAGCACAACGTTATGCATGAGTTTAGTCGCTAGCCCGGTGATGGTTCGGTTGATTCGTTTACCTTCCGGCCCTGGCGTGCCCTGAGCGGGCCTGCGGGGGGATGCTATGCCTCCGGCATCTTTCGATTATCCTGCTGATCCTGTGACGAGGACCTCCGGAGAGGGTGCGAAGACAGTGGTCCCGACTGTGAATGTGCCTGGCCCGACCCAGCTCACGAGGGGCTCGCGAGGGGGGGGGCAGCCGATGTTAACCTGGGGCACAAATCCGAAACCAGAACGCGAGAGATTGCTCGAACGAGACTAAACACCCCTTCCCCGGACGCATGCAAGCTTCGAACTCAAATCCAACTTAAATCCAACCGAAGAAACTTGCCGACAAGGAAGAAGCAAAAAAGCAAGAAGGCAGAAGAAAAGCAAAAAAGCTGCGTCCGGCACCTAGTCTAGTCTTCGACGTCTTCTCACCGGCGCGGAGCTAAGTGCTGCCACTGGGCGTGGGCGGGAGCCCCAGGGCCTGAGGCCGGCGCTCCTGAGACTCTGGGGCGTGTACAGCCCCACTCATTATTACGTAAGAGTGTCACGGGGCGGCGAGCTTCACAGGCACTGGGCCTTCTTCACAGGTACCGGCCTTGCTTCATATCGCCAGACGAGGGCCCCACCTTGCGCCTCACTCTGCCGCCATTGACGGTGACCGGAAACCAAGGACGACGCCAATGGGGTAGAGCGGTCACCAGCGGTTCCCCTGACGACCACGGGTCCTCCGCCATGGGCAGGCCATGGGGCACCTCCCCGGCGGAGGGCCTACCTCCGCAGAACACCTTGGCCCAACTGCCGTGAGGGTGAGTCCGGATCTCGGCCCCTTTCCTGCAGCCCCCCGCACCCTCCTCCTGAGGGATAAGAGGCTACAGTGTTGGGGCAGCCATCCGCTGTGGCGACCTGTACCTCCTGCGACCCATGGTTAGCGTAAGCTTGATCCTGAGGGATGAGTGATACCCGATAGTTGCTTCTGTCGGCGCGATTATCAATGCTCTCTTGGGGTTCCTGAAAGATCTCGGCTTCCAGTGCCTCCTCGTCCCAGCCGGGCCCAAGGAATGAGCCGTGATCTCCATCCAGCTCGCGCCCTTGATCCACCATGCGGGGTACATAGGCCTCCGGGGCGACCACCTCATGGACCTCGCTGTAGCACCCCGTATGCCACACAGTCTGGCTTGGGGCGTCGCCTTGTATGTGATGACGTGGTGGTCCGCCGAGGCCAAAGGCCGTGGCGCGCATCCCTTCGCCGGCCTGGGGAGGGGCCGGCGTGATCAGCCGCCCGGTGCTGGCGGAGGTGTTGGCGCCGGACCGGCCCTGGGGCCCGCCTGAAATCGCGTGGGCGCGCAGAATGCCGTCGTGAGACCTGTCCTGGATCTGGGGCGGCAGCTGGATGCATAAAGGGGGCGCCCCTGAGGCGGCGGCGTCCAGGAGCTCGGCCACTCGCTCCAACAACACGTCGTGGCTGCCTTCCAGCAAGCGGCACCGTACAGCGCGGCCCTGGAGTTCGCCTGCTCCCATCGGGTGTATGGCGCCGTGTCAGCGGCGTGGTTCGAGGCCCTTGCTGCGGCCCGCACCTGCCGTGGCATGAGGGCAGGCTGCGTCTGGCCGCGTCGCCTGCGTCCCGCAACGCCCTGCGGAGCGCGAGCTGCCTGAGGCGCAAGGTTGCGGTCGCCCTAAGACGGCAGCACGGCGTGGGCGGGCCACGCCACCCAGTGGTTGGCGTTGGCAGCCGGGTTGCTTGACATCTGGGTGGCGAAGCGGCGGAACGCGACGCGGTGGAAGAAGGACTCCGGCGCACCCCTACCTGGCGCGCCAAATGTCAGATTTCGGGTTCCGGCAGACGCTTGAGGTTCGAACACTGGGGTGCGCGCGGAGATCTCTTCCCTACAGATCTACGTCTTATCCTCTCGTGCGAACTAAGATGAAAATGATGAACAACACAAGAGACATGAGGTTTATACTGGTTCGGGCCACCGTTGTGGTGTAATACCCTACTCCACTGTGTGGTGTGGTGGATTGCCTCAGGGGCTGATGATGAATAGTACAAGGGAAGAATAGCCTCGCGAGAGGTGTTCTTGAGCTGGTGCGATGAACTGCTAGGGTGAGTTCTGTCGCCTCTCTCTCTGCTAGGGTTCTACCAGATCTCTCTCTCTCTCTCTCTCTTTTCCCTTGTGTGTCCGTCCCCCCTTCCTTTGTGGAGGCTGGCTCTATTTATAGAGGTCCCGGGCCTCTCCCCGAATAATTGAGCGGGAAGGGCGCCAACAATTGGCCATTTTGAAGGGGAACATCTGGTACGAGTTATCCTGACCAAAGGTGGTCTTCGGCTGCCAAAAGCACTGGTGATGACGCTGTCTTGGGCTCCACGGTGACCTCCGTCCTGCCGCTCTGCTGGTCTTGGTCTTGTTGCACCGGAATGGTAACCTTTTCCTGATACCTTGGCATGTGCTTGCCCCCTTTGCACCAAAGGGGAAACAAGGACACTGCGCAGGCCGGCGCCCGCCTGGCGCCCGCCTGGTCTCGATCGTCATGGCTTGCATCATGGGATCCTCGCGAGGTACCCCTGCCTTGATCTCTCTGCCTTCTCGTGAGCCTACCTGATGAGGCCGCTCTTGAGGAAGCTTCCTGTCGTCCGCCCCGCGAGGCTTGGCCCCTCGCGAGGGTCTTGAGCATGAGCTGATGAAGATGGGCCGCGTTGGGCCCCACTTGAGCCACGCGGCAGGCCGCAGGCAGGCAAGTCTGGGGCCCCCATTTCCAGAACGCCGACACACCGTGCATAACTCAAAGTTTTTTCATACAGAAAGTATGGACTAAACGGACACATTATCATATATCGACAATCACTCCAACATGTCGTTCCATCCATATCCAAGTCAGAGAGATAGTCCTTGATCTTAGTGAAAGGCTTCATGTCGAGACGCTGAGAGGCTATCCATGTTCGGACGTCTTCCCGCAACATTTGTCCTTCTCCGTAGAACATCCCTGTTTTTCCGACGACCTCCTTCATGATGATTTGGGCAAGTTCGCGCCGGATGTTATAGAACTCACCTCGAAGTCGATGATCCTCGATATCTCCTATGTCCTTTGCCCATTGCAGAATATGGGCATCGCCAGATCTAGGTGACATGCGAAGGTTCTGGTGATCCCGTCTGTACTCCAGCATGTGGTGTAGGACATAGAATCCATCATTAAGAGAATCATTCGGTTGCTGGATGCAGCAGAAGTCGGTCTTATGGCCGAAGGCGGCCCTGCCGCCCCTTGTCTTCTTGTCCCTGACCTCTCCACCCCTTGCTTGGTAGTAAAACATAGCACTGTCAAGAACATCCTTGATGTGGGTGTAATCCTTTTTTTGAATGTTCTTCGACGAGTCCACGTAAAGAGCGTGGGAGAATCGGGGGTAGAGGATGATGAGGACGGCGCGCCCGCCGCTACGCAAAATAAGTACACCTCAAATTAATTAGCCTCCATCATGCAAATGAATGATTGAAATTGAAGGAAGGATAGCAGCGCGGATGACTTACACAGGATGATAAGGTACGAGAATTGCCTCCTTGTCCTTATTGGCGAGCATGAAATTGATGATGTAATCCCTCGCATATTCATGGTGCTTTGCGCAGACTCCCAAGAAGCCCTCGTGCATGTAGTACGGGTCAGCGACACAGATATGAGATATCTGCTCAACCCCGATGATGTAGTTCATGTGCAAGGCATAAAGGCGGACAAACGTAAAATTCAGCTTCTTCACGTGAAACATGTCGAATATGTAATCGAATCGGAGGAAGAACTTATCCGCGGGGAAGCTGTCGACGTACGACATTTGCCGTGGAACGTTAACCACGTAGAGTGGGTATCCTGGATCTTTCGAGGCGATGAGGCCTCTCTCTACCCGCAGCACATCGTCATGAAGTCTCCTTAGATCGCCGAATCTGGCCCGTAGCGCTGTTGCAGGTAGGATTGGTTGACCAGGGATATGCCATTTATCCGCATCGGGGATATCTATACGGTCCTGAAGCCGAGGCTGCTGAGGCGGCTGGATCATAAAATCAGTTTTTTTGCCTTTCCTCGCTCTCTTCCTAGACTTCTTTACTACCGGAAGGTCGTCCATAATACGTTGAGACGGCAATTCAGGCACCGACTCATGACGCTCAAACCCTGTGGAGGTGCCAGTATAGACATACTGTTCAGCGCCATCGTCGTCCTCATCCTCATCCATGGCGACATCATCAGCGACTAATGGAGCCTCCTCCTTACCCCGTCCGCTATCACCCAACCCGACACTCGACGCTAATTGGGTAGGTGGGGTGTTGATGTTCATACCTTGCTGAGGCTACGTGCTCGTGGGTGTGCTAACGGCCGACTCCAACGAAGCAGACTCTTTGGCCACAACAGGACCCACCCATTGCAACAATCACCAAGCCGCCGCGGTCTCTCGTCGTCATCCCCCGCTAGTATTGGAGGAGGCAAAATCTTGTGGCCCGGTTTGACACTGGCCACGGAAACCTTGAAGATGTTCGGGGGGATCGGCCGGCTGTGGAACAATGGTTCCTTCGGCTTCATTATCGTCGCCTTCCCCGTGTCTACCTTCTGGTCGCCTATGGTGTACAATATGGTGCACGGGGTTTCGTCAGCCTGCAAAGAAAAGTCTGCGACGTGAGACATCCGAAAGACAACGAAAACGGGAGATTATACATTTATATTGAAGGGGACCGGTGTGACAGATACCGTGAGGGCGTCGAGCTCAGCCAAAGACGAAGCACCACCGAGCACGTCCGGTGCGGGAGCCGGTGCGGGAGCAGGTGCTGGTGCAACGCTAGTCGAGCTGCTCCCCAAGAAGTCAGCAAGGGGAAAGTCCTCTGCATTTTTTTCTGGATGTTGCCTTGTCCAAGTGAAAACGCCCGTCACCAAGGAAGTAGACAAATCTGCAACCACCTGTTTTGCGGCAGCTACCGCTGTTGCAACTGTCTGATATGATTTCTTCTCAACCGCAATCTCAAACTTCTTGTCGATGTTTTCTTCAGTTAACCTCCGTCTTTCCTTTCTCTCCTCCGTGGTCTCACGGTAGTACTTCTTCGATGTGGCGCCGTCTCCGACACCGTGCACGTGTCCATACAACGGTCGAGTATCCACCGGTTGTCATTTCAATATGTTCAACGCTCGGTTGAATGAAGTGTTCCACTTGGGCCTGGCCAATGCCAGAGACGGCACAAGGATCGTTTACAAATCTTTACCTACTAATAAACCAGCGATTGCTTCTGGTCGCACGTCGTGCTTTTTTGCAGAAACGTCTCTGTACTTTTGGATAATGAAACCCGCAGTCCCTTTTTGAGTGGGTCTGGGAAAACGCTTCATTCTTGCAAAAAAGGCCCTGCAGTTTGGTGTATTCAACCCGTGATCCTTTTAGTGGAGAAGGCGGGTGGGTGGGCGAGAGGGAAGGGCCGGGGCGTCGCCCCCGACGCAGACGAGACCGCCGGCGGCCTTGCAGGGGCTTGCGGTGGCGCGGTGGACGAGGAACTACCGGATCTCGACGGATCCGGTGGGGAATGGAGCGGGGGCGGCGAATCGGGAAGGAAGGCGGCCGGAGCTTGGAGCACGACGGCTGGCCGGCGCGCCATGGCGTCGGGTACCTGCGAGAGAAGAGAGAGACAAGTGGGAGAGAAAAGGGAGGACGGGAGGAAGGAGATGGAAGGCCGGAGGGAGAAAGAAGAGAGCGGTGAGGTGCGGCAGCGGTCCTGCTGCTGCTGCTGCTCGCTGGTGGCTCGCCGACCATCGGCGCTAGGTGGGGCTCGGGTGCGTGGAGGCGTCGGGGATCGAGGGAGCTCTCCTCAATCGCGGTTGGAGGCACTCGGGGTCGAGCAAGGGAGCGACGTTCCGTCGTCGCCTTGGTCGGCCTTCGTCCGTTCCCCTCGCGTGCCTTATCCCCTCAGGTCACACGTAAGCTACATCCCCTCTCACTTCCCCATTAATTTGCTACCTTTGATTAGATTTCTCTGGTTGAAATTGGAGCCTCATCTAGTTTAGTGTTGATCTGAGCTACACACTAGCGATTATTTCTGCGCATGGTTGTATTCAAAGGAGATTTTGGATGGATGCGGGTGCTGCTGCTGGATGCAGTTGTTGGAATTGTACAGGAATTCAGTGGATAATGTGTCAGAAAGTTAGACAATTTAGCTATGGATATTTTCAATATTTAGCAACCTGCTTTGGGGTCTCAGTGTTCTGCAGATAAATTTCTGATGCCTTGCACTTCTAGGAGTTGTGGTTTATCTATGCAAACATGAACCTTATATAACTAATTGGTGTTCCGTTGATGTGTCCAAATGACCCTGAAATATAAAATTGAATTGTGTAAGTGAATTGATGATGATACATGCTTCAGTTTCTGAATATTGGGAAGCAATCTTCATGACATTTCCATGTGAATCTTTTGAAATCCACTTTTGGGTGACTCATTTTTTATTATAATGAATTTAAATTCACATTTCAATTACTTATGAACAAAGCTGGTGCATATATTGAAGGAGGCTCAACATTGATGGTTACACCCTGCCGAGATTTGTGAGAACTGCCCACTTTTTCTTTTATGGGTGTAGCATCTGCAGGCTTACAAGCAATCATTAATTTTGTTAAGCAACAGAATGCTACAGTTATGTACAGAGTTACAGGCGAGGGGCGATGAGAGTTGGTTTATGTTGGTATTCAACTTGGTTTGGTACATCTATATAAAGCTCACATGTATTCCACTACATTTGTCTTAAAAGTGTATCCGTGTAGATTTTCAGTTCAAAGGTTTGCATTAAGTCTATTTTCACTCCATGCAGATGATACATTTCTTATCACCCAATGCACTGTTTAGGGGATCCTTCTAATCTGGCATGCTTTTTGGTCTGCCCTGCTTTACGTAGTTCATGTTGACTCCTTAATTCTTCAGTGATAATGAGCTATTCATGGATCTAGCAACTGACTGTATTTGCTTTGTCCCGAGATGATGGATACTTTTTTGTCATGAGATCATGGATACTTGAATGTCCTTTGTTGACCACATACAGTTTCTGATTGTTTTCGTACGTTTATGCCTCTTCTGAGCTTGTGGAACCCATTTATTTTCCCAAAGATAACTTGTGCCTGCTAAGTCTTGGGATCCATTTTTTTGTTCCTATGTGACCAATCCGTAGAAGAATGCATGCTCCTGAGCCATAGAAGAAATCAGTAGGTGGACAAAGTTGAGGGCCCGAGGTAGCAATAGTTCTTCAAAGGCATTGGACAATAATTGATTGGTCGAAGGTATCATTTTCTGTCGAACTTCAATTGACAGGGAAGAAATTCTTTCTATATGTGCCTTTGGTTTTCTTTCGCTTAGGGAGTTCATACAGTTCTTTTTTCAGGGCAAGAGATTCTTCAGCTAGATAACAAAGATCACTTTAATTAATTAGACCAGAAGTTGCTTTTACCATTGAGCTTCAGTTGACAGGGAAAAAATTGTTTATGTCTATGCCTTTGGTTTTCTTTTACTTAGGGAGTTTGTATAGTTTTTTTCAGGGGGAGAGATTCTTCAGCTAGATGAGAAAGAGCACTCTGATTAATTAGATCAGAAGTTGCGTGTGATGATGATTGCTCCTGCAGACTACAATGGCACCAACCACCAGGCGAGGTCGTCAGTGAGGCGCCATTGGTGGACATGAGTAAAGCTTCTTGACCTATACGATTCGTGGTTTGGCATATTTGCTTCATCGGAGTGCTTCATGTACTTGGTCTGAGATGATTGAGATCCTTAATTTGCATTGGTTTATTTTTGCTGCATCTCCTGCAATACATTAGTGAAAAGCTTAGCAGTGCTGATCTTCTAAACTTGAAGTTAATTATGACTTGCTTAAACTTATAATAATTTTGTTTTGGAGAGTGCAGGAATCATTTTGAGGAAACAGTGAACAAAAAAGTTGGGGCATCCATTCCTGAGTAATCAGCTGGGAGAAGCCCAGAAAAATCTGACAGGAGTGGTGACACTAGCAGCAGCATGCCTGATACAAGACCCCTGAATAGTGATTGGAGCATTAAAGCCATGGTATTATTCTCTTTGGATTTTTTGTTGCATGTCCTGCTTTGCTTAGACGTTTAAATGTGTGATTTGTTTCTACCAGGTGGTATTCATTTTTTGCAGCCGTTGGATGATGTATCATGTATGTCCTCCCTTCTCAACCTTATTCCCCTTGGTCTCTTCAAGAAAAAAAACTGACATCATTAAATGTCTTTTGTGATACTTTGAGTGCTACAGAAAACAGAATTTCACTTCGGATAGCTGCATGTGTACATATGTGGTGGAGGAACTCAACAATTTCCAGTAAAAGCAAACGTTTTTGCAGTCAAAGGTAACCTTTGCTACATCTGCTATTGAATATATGTTGGGGAGGACAGTAGCAGTTTTCAGATGTTTGTGTGTTAAATCCATTGTAGGCTTTCCATCTGTGCATTATTCATAATCTTAATGGGCTTCAATTTTATGCTGCATGATCCAGATAAATTTATTGGTTATTTAAAATATCGACAGATATTTTCTATATCTGGAAGGATGGGCCACATTGAACTCACTAATTCTTTTACAAGCGCACATGAATTGGTAATACAGGCCGGTCATGTTTTCCAACTTTCCCTTCTTCTCCTGATGTTCCCATGTACTACTTGCCAAGGATCAAGTGCCTCTAACGTTATACATGTGTACGTATATCGAATGATATACTTTTTACTAGGGATTTCTTTATCGAGTGTTTAACATGCTTTAGTTAGTTTGCATGGCATTTCCACTATGCTTAGAACAACATTGTGAAGGTACGTGTTATTCTACCTCTTGGGCTGTAATGCTCCATTCATTCAATGTTTTAGGTTGTGCTTCTCGATGATCAGATATTTATGGCATGGTGGATGATGCTTCATGGTGATCATGGTGCCATGGTGGTGGTGTGCATGGCATCGATGGTACTTCATGCATGCATGGTTGCTTTCTTTGCAACAGATATGCAGCGCTGCCTTTTCGCTTCTTCTCTATTTTATATGTCTAATTGTTCCAGGGGTCTAACAGCAGGCAGTATATTTCACGGGATTTCTATATCAGTAGTTTGGTGATCAAACTTTTTCATGCACCTATAATTATGCATTGGCCTTCTCGATATAGTTGGAATGCTACATCCATTTATTATATCATATTGCCATGAGTTATAACCGTGTCTTCATGTTTGTCCTATTTTACTTACCTTCCTATGTTTTCTTGAGAAACTTCATGCCTGCGAAGCTGTGGTGACTTGATGACAGGAGAAGTGGTCAGGATTGAGCCATCGGACAAGAGATGACCGCCGTCGATTGCCAACAAATTTTTGTATGCCGCAGTGAGCGGGATGGGTTCAATATCTTCAGATGCTCTGCGCTGCACCGGCTATATTTGATATGAGTCCACATGCAAAATAAAGGCATCACACGTTCTGGGTTGCTTAGCTATGTGTTTTTTTTCGTGATTGGATTATATGCTACTCGGTGTTGAAGGGTTTGTTCATGTCAAAGTTAACAAATCTTGTGATGTTACCAGAGATTGCCCATTTACTCATTCTGCATGGGATGGTCAGGGTTTGATTATTTTTGTCAGCAGACTTTCATTCAGAAAATAACCCAATGGCGCTCGCATGTTCTCTTTACTTATGTACCTACACAATAGTGCTTTATTAATTTTGTTGTGCAAATAATCAGTCGTTGTGTTTATGAGAAATGATAATGACTCGCACCACTACCATCCTATATTTACCTCGTGTTATGATTTGATTCAGGTATAGCTTCCAAGTACCCAGTTCAGGGCATGTCCAAATTGAGAGGATTCACTTATATAAAAATAATTTAATTCTCAATTGTCATTGGGGCTCATTAATTTCTAAAATTTCTAATGTATTATAGTAATCAATTTCAAAATATGGAGAGTCTAAAAGATAGACCCATTTGAAAATAGATACAGGGAATAATCATGTTTTTTGTGAGCATGCAGGAAGTTCATTAAGATTCATATATAAAGGTTACAATAGTGTACTTCCTTCGTTCACTAATATAAGATGTTTTGAATATTTTTATAAAGACTACATACGAACTGAAATGAGTGAAGAAACACATAAAAAAACATCTATATACATCCGATTAAGAAATAAGTTAGAACTCCCTATAATTTGGAATGGATGGGGTATCATTCATGGGTAGCAATAATTAAACACTCAAAGAATATGTTTCAAATTCCAGAATAAAGCACTCAGTCAAACTTCATCGTACGCCTCTTCCTATCCCACAACCCTTCCAGAGGGCAACGTAATATACATATACAACACCCCTAATAACGTAATCTCGAGGGAGATTGAGATCGTGAGTCTCTCTTTCTTTTAGTAACAGAAAAGGTATTGTTGTCTGTGTGTGTATCGGTCAGGTGCAAAAACAGTGCAAAAACAAATACAAATGAAATATAATTTTCCAAAAAAGTGTTCATCGCCAAAAAATTGAATCAATTTTAAAAAAATGTTCTGAAAAATTGCAAAAAAACACCTTTTTGAAAACAAAATCGTGTTTTTCTGAACAAGAAAAAATAAAATCAATTGAAAGACTATTCCATGCAGAACTACTCTTTCATGGCATGAAAGTGTGGAGCTGAATTAGGTCTTGACGAATACCATTAGGGTGGCTTCTTGACATCCGATTTTTATTGTCCAAAATGCTATGCTTGTAAACTTCTTTCTGGAGTTAGCCAACACTCGATATAAGAAGTGTTGCGTAATGCCACACAGAGGGTGTTTAAATTTTTTCGCCCGTTGCAACGCACGGGCATTTGTACAAGTATGACTAACGTGTGCAGTCGAATTGATCAGAAACTAAAATTACCAGCAGTCTCATGAACTCCGTAATGACCGGTTTTGTCTCGTAAACCTTCTTCACTGGGTCCCAACGGTGCCGGGCCGTGAGGACGTCACGCTCCTGCGGGACGGTGAAATCCGCCAAGGGGTCTAGGATGCCTAGACTCGCGGCTTCCGCGTCCTCCTTGGCCCATTTGGACCTCTTTCCGTCGTAACCACGGCTTCCGAGGTGGTGGCTCCCAATGTTCCTCTCTTGAAGTCCCTTAATGTACTTAGACTTTTTTTGGCAGCTTCGGCCTCGCAAGCCTCCTTGAATATTTGAAACTGCTCTTCCGTGATTGCCGGATTATTCTTTACAATCTCAGAGTAGGGTTCCTTCTTGTCGATGATCTTTGCTTTCACTCGATTTTTCCAGGCGGCCAACGCATCGCTAAACTTGGTCATGGCGTGTTTGTTTGTCTTCTTCATTGCCGGGTCCTCATCTGGATCTTTATAATCCTTCTCATTCCGGCCCGGGAACAACAATATCTGGTGAAACTTCTTTAGGAGGGAGCTCCTCATATTTTCTATCTTCTGTAGTTTCTCATCGTTGATGGTGGCGGTTGTCCGTACGATGCAGCCTATATGATTGCCGTAGCATCGACGTGCTTCCTCGGGCGCCTTTGGCTCAAAATTGCCGTCGTCCACCTCCGTGACCACCAGTCTAGTAGTCCTGAGTTTGTTAGGAGGCCGTTGCCTCTTTGCTTTCGGTTCTACACCGGCTCCGCTCCCCGAGGCAGCGCCGGTCTCAGTCTTAGTGCCGGTCTCGATGCTGGTCTGAGTCTCAGCGCCGGTCTCAGTCTCAGTCTCGATGCCGGTCTGAGTCTCAGCGCCGGTCTCGATGTCGGCAAGGCTAAAAAATTCGTCTGCCACCCGGTAGACGTCGTCGCATTCACCAGAACCCTGTCCTTCATCGTTGCTAGCCATGTTTCCTACGATTAAATCTAGTCAATTAATCCTAGACCTAATAAAATGAATAATGACATAAAAAAGGCCTATTGTTTTGCAGGAACGTTGACTCCTTCACGGTGCGGCAAATCCCGGGCACTCGATATGTCCTAGTTTGTAGCACAAGTCATGCCGAAATTCACGGAAAATTTCGGCATGACCTTCTGGCAAAACATAGGCCACTCGGTTTCATTCCCTGAAAACAACAAAAGGCCACTTGGGCACAATCGAACCACTTCAATGTCGATTATGATCAATGAGCAAACACAATTGAGGATTTTTCATATATCATGACCACTTAAAATTTGCATCTCCTAGTGTATGAACCCTAGAACTCAAATTATGAACCTAGAACTCAAATTATGTCCTACATTTTTGTCCTAATAAAAATTCACTAAAAATTAAGAACCTACTAGACTTGCAACACTAATAGAAATTTATATTTTTATGTTGATTTTTTATCTAAACTAAATCCAACCACCCTAGTTAACATCTAGTTAAACCTTACTTTCCTAACATTTGTAATTAAACACTACAACCCTAACCCTACTACCCTAGTTAAGCATATACAATTTTTTCCTACGGCGAGGGAGGCAGGGGCATATCTGTCAAATTAACCTAACTAAATTCTTTTCCTAACTAAATTAACCTAACTAATTTAGAGATAGAGAGAGAGGAGGGGTGGGGGCTTACAGAGGATGGCTCCGGTGGTGGAGCGGGAGGTAGTGGTGGCGAGGGAGGCGGGGGCGTCTCCGCTGACGGCGAGGGAGGCAGTTGCGTCGAGGGAGGCTCCGGTGGCGTTGATGAGGCCGTGCAGCTCCGGTGGTGTCGATGGCGCGCGGCTCTGGTGGCTCCGGGGGAGTCGACGTCGGTAGGAGACGGCGGCGAAGTGGGGCAACGGTGAATCGGGCAGACGGCGGCGGGGTGGGTCGGGGGATTTGGGGGAGAAGTGGTGGCCGGGGGGAAATTGTTTTTTGGTTAAGTCAAACTTAGCGGTAGCGCTTTTCGCGAAACGCGCTATAGCTAAGTTAGCTATAGCGATTTTCACAAAACGCGCTACTGTTATATCTATGTAATTTCCTTCATCTTTCTTATTTCCTTTTCTGTTTCTACAGCGGGGGTCTAGGAAACGCGCTGCAGCTACGTTAGCTATAGCGCCTCTTATGAACAAACGCTACTGCTACGTCTTTCTCCTTTTTTCCGCTTTCTCATTTATTTTGCTCTACATTTTATTTTTTTCCTTTCTCCTTTTTCTATTTCTTTCTTTTTCATTTACTTTTCCATTTGTTTTTTTATTTTATTTTATTTCCATTAGCAGTAGCGCTCTCCGCATGAAAGGCGCTGCTACTTACGTTCTAGGGGCAGCGCGCTTTCCTCAAGACCGCTACTGCTATGCGTAGCCTATCGGGGGTAGCAAATGGGATACTGGTGGTAGCGCGTTTTCATGCACACGTGCTACTGCTACTATTGTATATGTAGTGCGGTTTACGGACAAGCGCTACTGCTATTTAGCATTAGCGCCCTTTTTTGACACGCGCTACTGCTAAATTTCTGTGTATAAGGTTTTTCCTAGTAGTGTCAGTATGTTTACTTGCCCGAGATTCGATCGTCAATATCTCCATACCTAGTTCAATCTCGTTACAGGCAAGTCTCTTTACTCATTCCATAATGCATCATCCCGCAACTAACTCATTAGTCACATTTCTTGCAAGGCTTATTATGATGTGCATTACCGAGAGGGCCCAGAGATACCTCTCCGATACTCGGAGTGACAAATCCTAATCTTGATCTATGCCAACCCAACAAACACCTTTGGAGATACCTGTAGAGCATCTATATAATCACCCAGTTACATTGTGACGTTTGATAGCACACAAGGTATTCCTCTGGTATCCGGAGTTGCATAATCTCATAGTCGAAGGAATATGTATTGGCATGAAGAAAGAAATAGCAATAAAACTGAATGATCAATATGCTAAGCTAACGGGTGGGTCTTGTCCATCACATTATTCTCCTAATGATGTGATCACGTTCATCAAATGACAACACATGTCTATGGTTAGGAAACTTAACCATCTTTAATTAACGAGCTAGTCTAGTAGAGGCTTACTAGGGACAAAGTGTTCTGTCTATGTATCTACACGTGTATCAAGTTTTCGATTAATACAATTCTAACATGAATAATAAAAATTTATCATGATATAAGGAAATATAAAATAACAACTTTAGTATTGCCTCTAGGGCATATTTCCTTCAGGCAGAAGCAGGCGCTCCCGTCGGCGATGGTTTTGGTGGCTATAGCAACAAGATGGGATATGGAAGAAGTAGGATGGCCGTCGGATGTCAACCTAACAACTATGGTTGTCTAAATAGTTTGTTGAGTTTTGTTTTTGACCATTAAGTTGTTTTGTTTACTAAATGGAAAATGCCTTGCGCATGCTTCGTCCTCGTGGGCCAACAAAGTCAGCTTCAAAAGTTGTGGTGGACATGCAACCCATTTATTTCATTTTTACAACCCATTTGATTTTGTTTTCCAATACGTCTATTTCTTTGGCTGAGTAAAAAAATAGTTGATTTACTATTTCTAAGAATTTACAACGCATTAGATTTTTTTAATACACCTATTTACTGGGCTGGGTAAAATAATAATACTGCGGACATGCAGCCCATTTATTATTTCTGATAATTTACAACCAATTTTCTTTTAGTAGAAATAGACCCATTTTCTTGGATGGGTGAAAAAACAATGTTGGTCTGGACTGAGCATTTCTTATAAAAAATTAATACTGAGCTAGGTATTTTATTAAAACAACTTAAGTTGAGCTTGGCATTCTTATCTAAAAATGGAACTAAGTTGTGCATTTTCTTAAAAAAACATAGGCTGGGCCGCACTTATTTTAGGACAAATAAAATATAGACTGGCAGCATCTTTCGGACCAGTTGCATTGCTGATGTTCAACGAACAAGGCATGTGTAGTACACTACAACTTTACATAGTAGCTACTTAGCCCATATTCAATGACGTCTGAAATGGCCGGAACAACGCTTGTGTACATCTTTTTAAAGTCACTGAGCTAAAAGCAAAGAGTAAGTAATGCATGAAAAAACAATCAAATAAAAAGTTTGTGCGAAGGCATCTGATATTGTAGAAGAAGACTCCCCGGCAATGCCTTCAAGAATTTCTTTTCTACTCCCGGAGGAGCCATTGGGTTTCCCCAAAGAGGAAGGGTGATGTAGAGAACATCAAAGCTTTCCCTCAGTTCTGAATGAAGGTTTTTCGAACCATTAGGAGCTCTTGCACACAATGAAAATAAAATACGTACTTGCACCCAACGCGGCAAGAGGATTGTCAATCCCCTTCTCCTTGTGAGTTACATGGTCAAAGGCAAATAGTGATTGATAGTAGTAAAGTAAAAAGCCAAAATAAAAGAGAGAAACTTTTAGTAGTAATAAGTATTTATGGAGAATGGACCTAGGGCCATAGTGTCAATAGTGGCATTTCTCTTGAAAGAAGGCAAATGGCATGGTAGACCAATTACTATAGGGCAATTAACAAAATAGTTGCATTTATAAGTATGATCATTCATGGCCTAATATTGAATAAGAATTGCGTCTCTGATAAGTAGACCGTTATCCAACTGCATCTACTACTATTAGTCCACCCTGAAGCCGCTATCCAACATGGGTCTCAAGGTATTAAGTTTACTAGAAGTAGAGCAACGCAATAAGGAAGATGGCATAATGTAGACAAAAATAAATATAGAAATAAGATTAAACCCCATAATTTTATCCTCAGTATCAACAATTTAAATATGTGTCTTGTCCCCATTATGTCACTAGGATACATAACACAGCAAGATTGAACCCACTACTACGCACCACTTCCTCTGAAGAACTACCCATCTATCTTGGCCAGAGAAGACAAATGATTCGGAAAGCATACATAACTACTAAATTATACATCAAAAGAAGGTTCAAAAGATTCAATAATACTCAATGAACAATCTAATCATAAATCCAAAATTCGTCGGATCCCAATAAACAAAGAATAAGGGGAAATGTTATTGAAGATCCGAGAGAGAGAGAGGGAGGGAGGGAGATAGAGAGAGAGGGAGAGAGGGAGGGAGAGGGAGAGAGGGAGAGAGAGCCATCTAGCTACTACTATGGACTTGTTGGTCCTAAAGGAACTACTCACACATCATCATGAAGGCATCAAGCTTGATGAAGATGGCCCCTTGAATGGCGTGCCCTCCGATAGAGCTCCGAAATAAGGCTCCAAATGGGATTTCTTCGGAATAGAGGCATGCATCGATGATAAAACTCTTCTGGAGGTATAACAAATGATCTTCGTAGGAATTTATGGCAGCTCGGGGGGCACAGCCACCACCTGGCCTTGTGGGCCCCTCATGGATCTTCTCAATATTTCTCGAACCTTTTGGCATCTCTTGTAGCCCAAATAAATCATGTTAAATCAACAACGTATTTTGACCTCCCTAGATATTGATTTCCTGCAAAACTGAAAACAAGCAGAAAACAAGAACTCACACTTGGCAATAAATTAATAGGTTAGTCTAGAAAATAATATAAATGGTATAAAATAATAATACAAATATGTACAAATAAACTTATTATAGCATTAAATAATAAAAAGTTATAGATATGCTTGAGACGTATTAGAACTCGTCCATTCCCAATCTTACTTTGTTCTACCGACCCATCCTTACTCTGTTCCATTGATCCAACATTCCTGATCAGTATCTCCTCATCCGCGTGGTTCACATACACTTAATTTTCTACATTCAATTTACCAATCCATCGAAAAACGTTGTGCGCAACGGCGCCACGCATAACAAGTGTGTACATGCGAGATTCCTCATCTTGGATGCCGTCATCAGGATGGGTGGTTCTGGCATCAACTTCATCAAGGCCCCATTCCAGGGCACGTACCAACTTGTTACTCCACGAGTAACAACAAGGTTGTCCTCATCTTCGGCACCATCAGCCAGGTAATGGACGCCATGGAGTTTCTCATGGAAAATTTACTCAGCCAATAACTCAGCCAGGTAGTACCTTCGTTTGCATCTCTCTATCTATATCTATTCAGTTCAGTTGCATTTGTTGCATCTGTACACCAATTTAATTTTCTCTGATTGACCAGTTCGTCCTCTACTCGTAGGATGACAAGGCGACTGTCTCTCAGTATATTGTCGTGTTCGTAGTGTCTCAGCGATGTTCACTACATATTCCATATATTTAGAATGCACCACTATCTTATATTTAGAATAAACCTTTTTTACTTTGCCAAAGTTACCATTTACATTTTGTTCATATGATCTTAATTAGTAAAACTTCTATTGTATCTAGCAACTATCTAATATGCAGGTAACTATTAAGATATGAAAATTTCATTATATAATATATTAACATTCGTTGCCAAAATTATAGTCTAAATAAATTTTAAGTATATTGTGACAGAGTTATTTCCTTTTTGACACATTGTTTTTTTGTCTAACACATTTTTTGGCAAGTGAAAAATGGAAAAGAATAGAAGCCAAGTGATTGTAGATCCATATGTGCCACTTGAATAATTGCTAATATATGTTGGCATTCATATGTAGCTAAAATTTCTAAAGTATCATTCTAGAGAGCTACAAAGTTGATTGAGTTTTCTAGAATGTATGTTTGTGTCCTTCATGTCAAAATAAATAAAAGTGATAATTATTTCAAACCAAATAGAAAGATCTAGAATATGAATAAACGAGAACTGCGTGTTCAAATAAATATATCAGAACCTTTGCACTACCTACGTACTTGTTTACTAGTTGTTATATGGCAAAATATGATGATTTGTTCTTCTGTTCATCAATTAGCTTGCATCCCATGCATACTTTACACTTATTTTTAATTAGAATCATTCGACTCAGGACACATCAAGTGTGTTCAATTTTTTTTGTTTGGCACACAATTTACATAGAGGTTCTTGCTTATAGTTGGTAAAACAATATCACTTGTAACATGTACTAGTAGTCCCTATTCACAATAATCATTTTTATGTTATACGAGGCAATGATTTCCATAGATTAAAGTACCAACATCTCACTCTGAATGGTGACTGGGTGCCAGTTTACTACATGATCCGTATGGACATTCAATACGTCCTAGAAGGGTTGCACATGTTTTGTTGCGCCATTGCTGTTGTTAAAAGGGTTGGGCATCCTTTGATGTGATGTTGGTGTGGTTGGGTTTTAATAATTTTTTAACTCCCACTATTTCAAAATATAAGGTGTATCAGTTTTTCAAAAAGTCAAAATTAAGTTTCACCAAATTTGTAAACAAATATATATAGCCATATCAAATTAGTATCATTAGATTTATCATGAAATGAATTTCCATATTTTATTTATTTGTATTGCAAATGTTGATAATTTTTTCTCTGAATTTTGTCAAAGACACCTTATATTTTGGTGGCGATGAAATATTTGGTTTGACGAGTGGGGGAGATGATGGAGCGTGTTTTCCTTTCATTTATAATCCACTGTTTTCGTGGGCATTTCACGTTGTGATTCTATGTTATCTTCTAATCAACCTTACTTACAAGAGAAATTTTATGCGCTGGTGGCTGTTTGTACTATATTGTTGCTAAAGTATCACATATTGGTGTTTTTTCTAGATGACGAGAGGATGTGGCGGATTGGTTATTTGTACAGATTGGTTGCTGCCGGTTGATCTGAAAAAAAATCAACGATATGGTAGAAATCGTGAACCGGGTTGAAAATTGAATAGCTCAATCAAATGAAAGAGCTCCAAAACTAAGGACCATAGTGAATTAATAGAATGGAACGAGAGAGCTTGTTGAGAAATTTTTGACCTGGTAAAAATCGGTTGGTCCAATTTCAAATTTTAGACCTCAATTGCCCGCGAGGCCTTAAAAATTAAGGAGCATCGTGTATTAACTAGACTAGAAGCGTTGGTCCTGCTTTGTCGGTTGCCTATGTTTCTGGGATTTCATAATTCTTTTTCTCCCTATGTTCAAAATATAAGATGTATTAGCTTTGTGAAAAGTCAAACTCTTTAAGTTTGACCAAAGTTCTAGAGAAATATACCAATATCCTGAATATGAAAATTGAATCATTAGATTGATCATGAAATCAATTTTAATATTTTATTTATTTAGTATTTTCGGTGTCCATATTTCTAGCAAGTCTTTGGTCATCGATGATGGCATCATCACTGGCATTACCTTCCACACTAAAGCGGCTTGAGACAATTGTGTGGTCCTTTGCCAAAATCTCTACTCCTAATGTCTCAGTTGGTAGTCTCCGTTCCATGGTTAAATTTTGTCCCACCAACGATGGTTTTTTTTCATCCTCCCGACCACCTCCCACGTCCCAGCGCTTCCCCCCTACTCCACGATTTTTTTCGTTGATTTTTTTGTTGGTTTTTTTCGTCTCTGCTGCCCCCACCCACTCACGCAGCCAAAAAAACCACCCCCACGCACGAACCACTCCCTCCCCTCTCCTCGCGCGAGCATCCTCTCCTTGGTACCCTAGCACGCGCTAGGGTTCCTGCGCTGCCGCCACACAGGAGCTTGTCGACCAGCCCAGCGTCCTGCTGCTCCGCGCCTCGCTTCCCTCGTCGCTCGCCTTCGGACTCCTCGCTTCCCTCAGGCGATCCGTCGCTTGTCCGCAAGCCAAGCCGCCGCCTCTCCGCCGAGAAAGAAGGATCCCGATCTCCGTCGTGGTCGACAAACAGCGCGACGGGTGGAGCACCCAGCCCGTAGGCTCATCCCCTTCTCTGATCCACTCCAGCGGCGGCCATCGTTGGTACGTTGCGCTTGTGTCACCTCTCATGATTTTTTTTCTGGTTTGATTCTCCAAGTCTCACGGGTGTGTGGTTGATACGTCCATTTAGCATCATGCTTTTATATCGATATTTATTGCATTATGGGCTGTTATTACAAGTTATGTCACAATACTTATGCCTATTCTCTCTTATTTTACAAGGTTTACATGAAGAGGGAGAATGCCAGCAGCTGGAATTCTGGGCTGGAAAAGGAGCAAATATTAGAGACCTATTCTGCACAACTCCAAAAGTCTGGAAACTCCACGGAAGTCATTTTTGGAATTAATAAAAAATACTGAGCGAAGAAACTACCAGAGGGGGCCACCCACCATCCACGAGGGTGGGGACGCGCCCTACCCCCCTGGGCACGCCCCCCTGCCTCGTGGGCCCCCTGGCAGGCCTCCGGTGCCCATCTTCTACTATATGAAGTATTTTACCCTGGAAAAAATCATAAGCAAGCTTTCGGGAAGAAACTCCGCCGCCACGAGGCGGAACCTTGGCGGAACCAATCTAGGGCTCCGGCAGAGCTGTTCTGCCGAGGAAACTTTCCTCCAGGAGGGGTAAATCATCGCCATCGTCATCACCAACGATCCTCTCATCGGGAGGGAGTCAATCTCCATCAACATCTTCACCAGCACCATCTCCTCTAAAACCCTAGTTCATCTCTTGTATCCAATCTTTGTCCCAAAGCCTCAGATTGGTACTTGTAGGTTGCTAGTAGTGTTGATTACTCCTTGTAGTTGATGCTAGTTGGTTTATTTGGTGGAAGATCATATGTTCAGATCCTATATGCATATTAATACCCCTCTGATTATGTACATGAATATGATTTGTGAGTAGTTACGTTTGTTCCTGAGGACATGGGAGAAGTCTTGCTATAAGTAGTCATGTGAATTTGGTATTCGTTCGATATTTTGATGAGATGTATGTTGTCTCTCCTCTAGTGGTGTTATGTGAACGTCGACTACATGACACTTCACCATTATTTGGGCCTAGAGGAAGGCATTGGGAAGTAATAAGTAGATGCTGGGTTGCTAGAGTGACAGAAGCTTAAACCCTAGTTTATGCGTTGCTTTGTAAGGGGCTGATTTGGATCCCTATGTTTCATGCTGTGGTTAGGTTTACCTTAATACTTCTTTTGTAGTTGCGGATGCTTGCAATAGGAGTTAATCATAAGTGGGATGTTTGTCCAAGTAAGGACAGCACCCAAGCACCGGTCCACCCACATACCAAATTATCAAAGTAACAAACGCGAATCATATAAACGTGATGAAAACTAGCTTGACAGTAATTCCCATGTGTCCTCGGGATCGCTTTTCTCTATATAAGAATTTGTCCAGGCTTGTCCTTTGCTACAAAAAGGATTGGGCCATCTTTCTGCACCTTGTTTACTTTCATTACTTGTTACCCGTTACAAATTACCTTATCATAAAACTATCTGTTACCGACAATTTCAGTGCTTGCAGAGAATACCTTACTGAAAACTGCTTATCATTTCCTTCTTCTCCTCGTTGGGTTCGATACTCTTACTTATCGAAAGGACTACGATAGATCCCCTACACTTTTAGGTCATCAAGACTCTTTTCTGGCGCCGTTGCCAGGGAGTGAAGCGCCTTTGGTAGGTGGAATTTGGTAAGGAAAAATTTATATAGTGTGCTGAAATTTACTGTCACTTGATAGTATGGAACATAATCCTTTGAGGGGCTTGTTCGGGGTATCTTCACCCCGACCATTAGAGCAAAGAGTTGCTCCTCAACCTACTGAAAATGTTTACTTTGAAATTCCTTTGGGTATGATAGACAAACTGCTAACTAATCCTTTTGCAGGAGATGGAACATTGCATCCCAATTTACACTTAATCTATTTGGATGAAGTTTGTGGATTATTTAAGCTTGCAGGTGTGCCCGAGGATGTTATCAAGAAGAAGGTCTTCCCTTTATCTTTGAAGGGAGATGCATTGACATGGTTTAGGCTATGTGATGATATGGGATCATGGAACTACAACCGATTGAAATTGGAATTTCATCACAAGTTTTATCATATGCATCTTGTTCATCGTGATCATAATTATATATATATATAATTTTTGGTCTCGCGAAGGAGAAAGCATCGCTCAAGCTTGGGGGAGGCTTAAGTTAATGTTATATTCATGCCCCAATCATGATCTCTCAAGAGAAATGATTATTCAAAAAATTTATGCTCGGCTTTCTCTCAGTAATCGCTCCATGCTCGATACTTCTTGTACTGGCTCTTTTATGATGAAGACTATTGAATTCAAATGGGATTTATTGGAGAGAATTAAACGCAACTCTTAAGATTGGGATCTCGATGAAGGTAAGAAGTCAGGTATAACACCTAAGTTTGATTGTGTTAAATCTTTTATGGATACCAATGTTTTCCATGAATATAGCACTAAATATGGACTCGACTCTGAGATAGTAGTTTCTTTCTTTGAATCCTTTGCTACTCATGTTGATCTCCCTAAGGATAAGTGGTTTAAATATAATCCTCCCGTTGAAGTAAAAGTCGTTGCACCTATTAAAGTTGAAGAAAAGACTATCACTTATGATGATCCTGTTGTTCCTACTGCTTATATTGAGAAACCACCTTTACCTATTAGAATAAAGGATCAAGCTAAAACTTCAACTGTGGTCAACAAAAGTAATATTAAGACAACCAAACCCCCTAAGCAAATTAAGGTTGAACCTAGTATTGCTATGCTTAAAGATCTATTGGTTGATAATGTCGATGGCCATGTTATTTACTTCTGTGATGAAAGTGCTAGAATTGCTAGACCCGATACTAAAAATAAAAATAGACTTGTTGTAGGCATGCATGTTATTTCTGTTAAAATAGGAGATCATTGTTATCATGGCTTGTGTGATATGGGTGCTAGTGCAAGTGCAATACCTCATTCTTTATATCAAGAAATTATGCATGATATTGCTCCCGCTGAATTAGAAGATATCGATGTTACAATTAAGCTTGCCAATAGAAATACTATTTCACCAGTTGGGGTTGTTAGAGATGTTGAAGTCTTGTGTGGGAAAGTTAAATATCCTGCTGGTTTTCTTGTTCTTGCTTCGCCACAAGATAGTTTTTGTTCCATTATATTTGGTAGACCCTTCTTGTATACTGTTAATGCCAGGATAGACTGCGAAAAGGATGTTGTTACTATTGGTTTAGGGGATATGTCTCATGAGTTTAATTTTGCTAAATTTCTTAGACAACCCCGTGATGAGGAATTTCCTAGTAAATATGAAATTATTGGTCTTGCTTCTATTGTCCTGCCTCCTAGTGATCCTTTAGAACAATATTTGCTAAACCATGAAAATGATATGTTTATGAATGAAAGAAGAGAAATAGATGAAGTATTATTTAAATAGGGAACTATTTTGAAACACAACTTGCCTGTTGAAATCCTAGGTGTCGGTGTGGAACGACACCTATGGGATCACAAGAATCCCTACTACGGTTGCCGGGGCACAGGGTTGCGAGAAGAGCAGGATTAGTAATCAGCACAAGGATCGTTTACCCAGGTTCGGGCCGCGAGGATGCGTAAAACCCTAGTCCTGCTTTGGTGGATGTATTTCAAAGAGTTCTTGAGCTCTCGAACTAGCTATGGTGGGTGCATGGTTCCAAAGAGCCGAATCCTTCTCCAGTATGCCATGGGCCTCCTTTTATAGTCGAAAGGGGCTGCCACAGTGGCATACAGGAGGTGGAAAGGCGTACAGTATTGCGAGCTTACAGCTCGTATTACAGGACAAGGCGCATCTATTGTGCCGTTAAGGTGTCCCCTAGCTTTATCAGGTACGGGGGCGAGGCCCGTCCCGTCCGTCGCCGCTCCTCCTCTCTTCGACACGCGGCCTGGCCAGTGATGCGTGCGGCGCCATGTAGGCAGGCAGGCAGCTAAGGTGGCGCAGTGGTGGAGCCTTCACGAAGATCTGCATGCCACCACACAGGCGCGTGATGAGTTGGCCTGGGAGCTGCATGTTTCCACACAGGTGCCTGCTCAGCTGGTTGAGCTGGCAGCTGCATGCGAATGGTGGCGGAGACTTGGTTGGTGCGGGTCTGGCAGTGGCCCTGCTGGCGTCCTCGGTGAGGGCCTTGCCGGGTGGCCCGGCAAGGGTCTTGACGTGGCGCGCTGTCGTCCCCGGCAAGGATCTTGCCGGGGGTCTGGTGGCCTTCCTCGGCAAGGATCTTGCCGAGGGCTGTAGTCTTTTAATCCTCATATGATCTTGAACATTCCTTGGTCTTGACAAAGATCTGCATGCCACCATGGAGGGGCCTCCAGAGCCCTAGTTCCAACGTGGTTGGCTGAGTTGGAACCCGTGGGCTCAAGGGTGGCTCACTCCGCTGGTGTGGGCGAGCCGCCCCGGCAAGGGTCTTGCCGGGGCCGCTGAGGCTACCCCCGACAAGGATCTTGCCGGGGGAACCTGCTTCGCCTCTCTGCTTCTTTGCGGTCTTGATCTCGGCGTTGCTCAGGCCGTCTTGGGCTTTGGTTTTTCCTTGGTTCACCTGCTCCGCTCTGCTTGGTGCGGCCGCGGGCGCGGCTTCAACTGTCCGTGCACAGGTAAAGGGGTACAAAAGAGCGCCCCCTCTTTAGTACACCGACAGGAGCCCCCGGGCCTGGGCCACACATAAGCATGACACGTTGTTGGGCCAGGCCCAAAACGGTGCGCGAGCAGGCGGGCGGTTTTTACTGCAGTAAAACTTTTCGCGCGTCGCGCTTCCCACGACCTGTGTTGAATGCGCGATGTGGAGGGGTGCGTGTGACGTAGGCGGCATGTGTGGGGCGGTTCCCGCACGCATGCGTCACATCGCAGTAAAGAGGCGGCTCGCGCCTTCCCGTAAAAAGAGGGAGGCGTGGAGGCGCGGCTCATTTACTGAATGGGGCCGGGTTGCGGTGTTCAAGGTGTCCACACCCCACGATCACGGGGTGGGGAGAGGTTGCTTCACCCGTCCCATCGGTTCTGCACGTTCGCCACGCGTCCTTCATGCGCCTGCGGTGGAGGCGGGAAACCGGGCCGTCGCTGGTTGGGGCATTGGGTTGGTCTCGATCCCCTGCGCCTCTGGTGTCTGGATTGGTCGAGCGGGGTGGCCGAGCCCCGTCCCCGCCTCTTTATAAGGAGAGGGAAGGGGAGATGGCACCCTGCATTCTTCTATCTTCTATCTCCTCCTGCTTCTGCTTCTTTCTCTCACCCGCCATGGAGAAGGGGAATCTCGGTCCCTTGACGATGGCGGCGAGGGTCGCCGCTCGACAACACGCCCCTCCTCCTCCTGAGCCTGCGGCGGTGGAGCCGGCTGCAAGGGGAAGGGGGAGGGGGTGAGGTCGTGGGCGCGGCCGCGGCAGAGGTCGTGGTGCTCGGGGAAGAGGAGGACGGGGCGGCGCGCCGGCCTCGCGCCCGCCAATGATGCCTTATCCGACAGAGGTCCACGTTGAAGACCAGCCCTGCGAGTTCTTCATCAGGTTGCGCCGGCCTCCGCATCGTCGTTTTCGTCTCCCCGCCCCGTTTGCTCGGGTGATGGGGCGTGACCCGCCCAGACCCTCAGGTTGCACATGAGGGGCTGTGGGAATGGGGCACGTGGGTCGACTTGACTTCCTGGCTCCTCGGGTCATGTACCTCTACCGTGGATGGAAGACGTTCACTCGCATCAGCTTGACGGCGGGGCTCGTCCTCTACTTCAAATTAATGGAGGATGGCCTGCTCTCCGTCAAGGTCTTCGGATAGTTTGGAACTCGCCTGAAGTGCTGCTTGGAGAGCTCCTCCGACGGAGATTCTGACAATGGAAGCTGTTCCTCGAGCGATAGTGACGAGGAGGACAGCGGGGCAGATGACGGGGACGAGTCCGACTAGGCGTCGGACGCCACGCGCCTGGGCAAGTGCGGCAGCAGCAACATCTACACCTGGCCGCTCCTCCGGCGGGGTTTCGCCAGGGGAGGGGCCAGCTCCTTGAACTTCTTGGGGCCGTCTCCTTGGGCGGCTGGCATCGGGAGGCTGCGGAAGAGGAAGAGGGCGGGCGCCAAGGCCGTCAACTCGGAGTACGCGGGCACCGACGCCTTCATCGCGTATTGCCAGTCCTGCCGCCTCTTCTTCCAGCTCCTTTCCCGGCATCGTCATCACCGGCCCACCCTTGGGTAGCCACCGAGGTGTTCTCTTGGTGCTTTCTGCTGCTCGTAGCTCGCCTAGGTGCCCCTTTTGCCCTTTAGCCTTCTTGACCTGCCTCCTGAGGAGAGGGACAAGAAAGGGATTACGGGCATCTTATCTCTTTCTTAGTTTGTAAGCCTGCGGGCCTTCGTTAAATTTAGAACTTGTAATCCCCTTGCTCATGTTTTTCATTTCGTATGAACTGTACCTGTATCGGATCCTTTTAATAAAAAGGGATGTTTGCCGGGTTTTTCGTTCGCGGGTAGACCCTGCGACAAGGAGCAAATCCTTGTTATTATTTAAGATAAACATTTTTCGCCCGACAACAGGCCTTGTCGTCCCCCTCACTTCACTCGACCATTCTCGTGCTCTTGGCGGAGGCAGGGATGAAGTGGGCTTAGGCTCCTCGTTCTATCTCCTCGCCGCCGCGGCTACAACCAAATCCAGACCTAGGAGATAATCCTTAGGTATAGGAAAAAGGGGAGCACGGTATTTTGGAGATAAAATGAGGTTTCACATGTCCCAGTTCCGTTCTGAAATGCATGATAGAGGATAAAAGACTTATATGGATCTGCAGCCCCCGGCAACCTTGTCTCGCAGCGGTTGGATCCTTGTACTTGCAGCCCCCGGCAACTCTGGTTTGCCGGGGTCGGGACGCCGGTCCGTTCTCTTTCTTTCAAGTAGCTTAGCAAAAGTGCTCATGTGCCCTGCGAACCAAAGGAGGATAGAAAAGAACAAAGAGACGCGCACTCGACCTCTATGCTAGGGGTTAGTCGCCGCTAAGCACTATCAACCCTAACCAAGGAAGAGACTCGACCTAGCATGCAAGCTATAACTTAGGGCGCTAGCGCTTCATTTATTTGTGCTCAGGGTTTGCGCCTGGCTTTGTACAAAGGGTTACATGCCTTGCCAGCAAGGCTTGTACAAAAGGTGGCTTATCGGGGGGCCCGGTAAGCCACGCCTTATGGGTAAAACTTGCGAAGATGCTCAATGTTCCAGGAGTTGCTCACTGGAATGGCATCTTCGGTCTCAAGGCGGACTGCGCCGGGCCTGGTGACTCGTATTACCCGATAAGGGCCTTCCCACTTCGGCGTCAACTTGTTGGAATTCTTGGCCGACTGAACGCGCCGAAGAACAAGGCCGCCTTCCTCAAAGCTTCGGGCATGAACCTTGCGGCTATGGTAGCGGCGCAAGGCTTGCTGGTAGCGTGCTGCTCTCACAGCCGCCCGAAGACGATCTTCCTCAAGGAGCGTCGCGTCATCTTGCCGCAACTGCTCTTGCTTAAGCTCATCATAAGCGAGCACTCGAGGTGACCCGTATATGAGTTCTGGGGGTAGAACTTCCTCCGCCCCGTATACTAGGGCGAAGGGTGTCTGACCGGTGGCTCGATTTGGCGTCATCCTGATTGACCAAAGAACCGATGGCAACTCATCAATCCAGCGCCTTCCGCTCTTGTGCAGCCTGTCAAAGTTCTTCGTTCTCAGGCCTCGCAACACTTCAGCGTTCGCCCTCTCTGCTTGGCCGTTGCTCCGGGGGTGTGATGTCTACTACGCAACCTTCTTCTTGTAGACGTTGTTGGGCCTCCAAGTGCAGAGGTTTGTAGGATAGTAGAAAATTTCGCTCAAGTGGATGACCTAAGGTTTATCAATCCGTGGGAGGCGTAGGATGAAGATGGTCTCTCTCAAGCAACCCTGCAACCAAATAACAAAGTGTCTCTTTTGTCCCCAACACACCCAATACAATGGTAAATTGTATAGGTGCACTAGTTCGGCGAAGAGATGGTGATACAAGTGCAATATGGATGGTAGATATAGGTTTTTGTAATATGAAATTATAAAAACAGCAAGGTAAATAATGATAAAAGTGAGCGTAAATGGTATTGCAATGATAGGAAACAAGGCCTAGGGTTCATACTTTCACTAGTGCAAGTTCTCTCGACAATAATAACATTATTAGATCATATAACTATCCCTCAGCATGCAACAAAGAGTCACTCCAAAGCCACTAATAGCAGAGAACAAACGAAGAGATTATTGTAGGGTACGAAACCACCTAAAAGTTATTCTTTCGGATCGATCTATCATAGAGTTCGTACTAGAATAACACCTTAAGACACAAATCAACCAAAACCCTAATGTCACCTAGATACTCCAATGTCACCTCAAGTATCCGTGGGCATGATTATATGATATGCATCACACAATCTCATATTCATCTATTCAACCAACACAAAGAACTCCAAAGAGTGCCCCAAAGTTTCTACCGAAGAGTCAAGACGAAAACGTGTGCCAACCCCTATGCATAGGTTCATGGGAGGAACCGACAAGTTGATCACCAAAACATACATCAAGTGAATCACGTGATATCCCATTGTCACCACAGATACGCACGGCAAGACATACATCAAGTGTTCTCAAATTATTAAAGACTCAATCCGATAAGATTACTTCAAAGGGAAAGCTCGTAGGCAATGGATCGGTGATGGAGAATTATGCCGGATGCGGTTCATCATGTAACAGTCATAACCTAGGGTGACACAGAACTAGCTCCAGTTCATTGATATAATGTGTAGGCATGTATTCCGAATATAGTCATACGTGCTTATGGAAAAGAACTTGCATAACATCTTTTGTCCTACCCTCCTGTGGCAGCGGGGTCCTTACGGAAACTAAGGGATATTAAGGCCTCCTTTTAATAGAGAACCGGAACAAAGCATTAACACATAGTGAATACATGAACTCCTCAAACTACGGTCATCACCGGTAAGTATCCCGATTATTGTCACTTCGGGGTTAACGGGTCATAACACATAATAGGTGACTATAGACTTGCAACATAGGATCAAGAACACTCATATATTGATGAAAACATAATAGGTTCAGATCTGAAATCATGGCACTCGGGACCTAGTGACAAGCATTAAGCATAGCAAAGTCATAGCAACATCAATCTCAGAACATAGTGGACACTAGGGATCAAACCCTAACAAAACTAACTCGGTTACATGATAGATCCCATCCAACCCATCACCGTCCAGCAAGCCTACGATGGAATTACTCACGCACGGCGGTGAGCATCATGAAATTGGTGATGGAGGATGGTTGATGATGACGATGGCGACGGATTCCCCTCTCTGGAGCCCCGAACGGACTCCAGATCAGCCCTCCCGAGAGGTTTTAGGGCTTAGCGGTGGCTCCGTATCGTAAAACGCAATGATTTCTTCTCTCTGATTTTTTTCTCCCCGAAACTCAATATATGGAGGTGGAGTTGGAGTCGGAGAGGCAACAGGGGGCCCACGAGGTAGGGGGGCGCGTCCCCCACCAACGTGGCAAGGTGGTGGGCCCCCTGGCCTTCATCTTTGGCAGATATTTTTCTTATTTTCTAAAAAGTGTCTCCATGAAGTTTCAGGTCATTCTGAGAACATTTGCTCCTGCACATAAATAAGACCATGGTAATTCTGCTGAAAACAGGGTCAGTCCGGGTTAGTTCCATTCAAATCATGCAAGTTAGAGTCCAAAACAAGGGCAAAAGTGTTTGGAAAACTAGATACGTTGGAGACGTATCAACTCCCCCAAGCTTAAACTTTTGCTTGTCCTCAAGCAATTCAGTTGACAAACTGAAAGTGATAAAGAAAATCTTTTACAAACTCTGTTTGCTCTTGTTGTTGTAAATATGTAAAGCCAGCATTCAAGTTTTCATCAAAGATTATAACTAACCACATTTGCAATAACGCATAGGTCTCAAGTTACTCATATCAATAGCATAATCAACTAGCGAGCCATATTAATAAAACTCGGATGACAACACTTTCTCAAAACAATCATAATATGATATAACAAGGTGGTATCTCGCTAGCCCTTTCTGAGACCACAAAACATAAATGCAGAGCACCTTTAAAGACCAAGGACTGACTAGACATTGTAATTCATGGTAAAAGATATTCATTCAAGTCATACTCAATGTAAACTAACAATAATGAATGCAAATGACAGCAGTGCTCTCCAACTGGTGTTTTTTAATAAGAGGATGATGACTCAGCATAAAAGTAAATAGATAGGCCCTTCACAGAGGGAAGCAGGGATTTGTAGAGGTGCCAGAGCTTGGTCTTGAAGCAGAGGTGAATAATATTTTGCGCGGTATACTTTCATTGTCAACATAACAACCAAGAGATGGCGATATCTTCCATGCTACACACATTATAGGCGGTTCCCAAACAGAATGGTAAAGTTTATACTCCCCATTCCATGACAAGCATCAATCCATGGCTTGCTCGAAACAACGAGTGCCTCCAACTAACAAGAGTCCCAGGGGGAGTATTGTTTGCAATTATTTTGATTTAGTTTGCATAAAGCATGGGACTGGGCATCCCGGTGACCAGCCATTTATCTCGTGAGTGAGGAGCGGAGTCCACTCCTCTTGAGAATAACCCGCCTAACATGGAAGATACAGACAGCCCTAGTTGATACATGAGCTATTCGAGCATACAAAACAGGATATTTATTTGAAGGTTTAGAGTTTGGCACATACAAATTTACTTGGAATGGCAGGTAGATACCGTATATAGGTAGGTATAGTGGACTCATGTGGAATAACTTTGGGGTTTAAGGGATTTGGATGCACAAGCAGTATTCCCGCTTAGTATAGGTGAAGGCTAGCAAAAGACTGGGAAGCGACTAGCTAGAGAGCGACAACAGTCATGAACATGCATTAAAATTAATCAACACTGAATGCAAGCATGAGTAGGATATAATCCACCATGAACATAAATATCGTGAAGGCTATGTTGATTTTGTTTCAACTACATGTGTGAACATGTGCCAAGTCGAGTCACTTAAATCATTCAGAGGAGGATACCACCCTATCATACCATATCATAACCATTTTAATAGCATGTTGGCACGCAAGGTAAACCATTATAACTCATAGCTAATCAAGCATGGTATAAGAAACTATGATCTCTAGTTGTCATTGCAAACATGTTTATTCATAATAGGCTGAATCAGGAATGATGAACTAATCATATTTACAAAAACAAAAGAGGTCGAGTTCATACCAGCTTTTCTCATCTCAGCCAGTCCATCATATATCATCATAATTGCCTTTCACTTGCACGACCGAACGATGTGAATAATAATAATAGTGCATGTTGTTTAGTAGCACAGTAATATGATAGTGGTGGTAACAGCAACAAAAATAAAGACAGCAAAAGTAATGTTTTTGGTATTTTGTAGTGATTGTAACAGTAGCAGTGGGAAAGTAAATAAGCGTAAACCAGTATATGGAAAACTCATAGGCACCGGATTAGTGATGGATAATTATGCCGGATGTGGTTCATCATGTAACAGTCATAACATAGGGTGACATAGAACTAGCTCCAGTTCGTCAATGTAATGTAGGCATGTATTCCGTATATAGTCATACGTCCTTATGGAAAAGAACTTGCATGACATCTTTTGTCCTACCCTCCCGTGGCAGCGGGGTCCTATTGGAAACTAAGGGATATTAAGGCCTCCTTTTATTAGAGAACCGGAACAAAGAATTAACACATAGTGAATACATGAACTCCTCAAACTATGGTCATCACCGGGAGTGGTCCCGATTATTGTCACTTCGGGGTTGCCGGATCATAACACATAGTAGGTGACTATAGACTTGCAAGACAGGATCAAGAACTCACATATATTCATGAAAACATAATAGGTTCAGATCTGAAATCATGGCACTCAGGCCCTAGTGACAAGCATTAAGCATAGCAAAGTCATAGCAGCATCAATCTCAGAACATAGTGGATACTAGGGATCAAACCCTAACAAAATTAACTCGACTACATGATAAATCTCATCCAACCCATCACCGTCCAGCAAGCCTACGATGGAATTACTCACGCACAGCGGTGAGCATCATGAAATTGGTGATGGAGGATGGTTGATGATGACGATGGTGACGAATCCCCCTCTCCGGAGCCCCGAACGGACTCCAAATCAGCCCTCCCGAGAGGTTTTAGGGCTTGGCGGCGGCTCCATATCATAAAACGCGATGATTTCTTCTCCCTGATTTTTTCTCTCTGAAAGCAAATATATAGAGTTGGAGTTGGCGTCGGAGGGTTTCCAGGGGGTCCACGAGGTAGGGGGGCGCGCCCTAGGGGGGGGGGCGCCCCCCACCCTCGTGGAAAGGGTGTGGGCCCCCTGGTCTTCATATTTGGCGAGGATTTTTTATTATTTTTTCTAAGGTATTCCGTGGAGTTTCAGGACTTTCCGAGAATATTTGCTTTCTGCACATAAAACAACACCAAGGTAATTCTGCTGAAAACACCGTCAGTCCAGGTTAGTTCCATTCAAATCATACAAGTTAGAGTCCAAAAAAGGGGCAAAAGTGTTTGGAAAAGTAGATACGACGGAGACATATCAACTCCCCAAGCTTAAACCCTTGCTTGTTGTCGGTGTAAAAAAAGAGGGGTACACTTTTTGTACCCCTATAACTGTGCAGGGGCAGTCTGAGCCACGGGCACCACCACACCAAGCAAGGCAAGGGAGGTGAGCCAGGGTAAGACCGAAGCTCAAGAGAACTAGAACAACGCCAAGGCCAAGACCACGAAGAGCAAAGGGGACGAAGCAGACTCCCCCGGCAAGATCCTTGCCAGGAGACTGTTCTAGCAGCCCCGACAAGACCCTTGCCGCGGCGACTCGTCCCGCGCCTACGGAGCAAATCACCCTTGAGTCCACTGCCCCCAAAGGGCAAAGATTCGGGAGACATCCCCGTGGCGGCATGCAGATCTTTGTGAAGACAATCAAGATCAGATACGCACTAAGGAGACGACAACCCTTGGCGGGATCCTAGCCGAGGAAGACCACAAGGCCCCCGGCAAGCGCCTTGCCAGGGATGACAGCAGGCGCCCCGGCAAGGCCCTTACCGAGGACACCCGCAGGGCCACCATCAGGCCCATGCCGACTAAACCTCCACCACCGCATGCATGCAGCTGCCGACCCAACCAGCTGGGCAGGCACCTGCGTGGTGGCATGCAGATCTTCATGAAGACCCACCACTGCGCCACCTCAGCTGCCTGCCTACCTACGTGGCATCGCAGGCGTCGTTGGCCAGGGCGCGTGTCGACACAAGAAGGAGCGGCGACGGACGAGACAGGTTTCTCCCCCGTCCCCGATAAAGTAAGGACACCTAAGCAAGACGCATTAAATGCGCCTTGTCATGTAATGCGAGGGATAACCTCGCATCACTGTACCCTTTCCACCTCCTGTGTGCCACTGTGGCAACCCCTTTTTCTATAAAAGGAGGCCCGAGGCGACCAGAGGAAGGATTCGGCTTTTTTGGAGCTCCTCACGCCCCATAGCTAGCTCAAGAACACAGATATACAATCCACCAAAGCAGGAGTAGGGTTTTACGCATCCTCGCGGCCCGAACCTGGATAAACGAACCGTGTGCTACCTATTAGATCCGCTCTTCTCACGACCCCATGCCCCGCTAACCGTAGTAGGGATTCTTGTGATCCCATAGGTGTCGTTCCCACTGACATCTGTGGCGCGCCAGGTAGGGGGCGCAGTTGTGAGAATCGGCTTTAGCAGTTAGTTCGGCGCTTCTTCATCATCATGGCGCCCAAGAAGAAGACGACGGTGGCGGTTGGCCAGTCGGAAGCCGGACAGCCCGTCCCGATGCGGGCGAGCAGCGGACCGGTCGCAGAAAGGACCCGGGGCGCTTCTCGCGAACACCAACACCATCCTAGTAGCCAGAGTTTGGGAGGCGGCGATGTTTGTGCGCTTGGTAACGGGCCACACGTCGCGAAATCCAAAGGCGGAGCCAAGCCCTTCGCGGGTGGAGTGGAGCCTTCCAGGGTCATCGCCACCCCGCCCGAAGGCGACGCAAGGGCCTCCAAGACTCCCACGCCGGCGCCAACTGCGCACTCCTCCCAAGAAGCGCGCGACGAATGGAGTAATCACGCCGAAGATCCCGGGCGTGGCCACGGGAAGAGCCCCAAGCGCCACTCCCGAGACGTAGAAGACCTGCCCACTCGCCGAGGCGCTGGTGAAAACAGCATGCGACTGCGGGGTCGTGATAGAGCTCCTTCTGACATGGTCAGAAGTCGAAGCGCGTCGCGATCCATGCAGGTTTCGCTACCACCGACGCCAGCAGAGGCCCTGGCGCGCGCGCAGTTGCTCCTCGATTTTCCTCCCACTACGGGGAAACTCGATGAATGGAGAGCCACTATCCGAAGCCTTGTTGCGGTGGCCAACAAAGAAGAACCAAGTCCGGTGAGGCCCCCGGGTCGACGCTCCGATGGAGTCCCGCGGACCAGTGGCGGAAAAGCCGGCGGCGCCGCGACCATGGTGCATTCACCTCTTCCCCATCCGGTACCGCGGACGCCGGCTCGTTGCGACGTCGCGGGCGACGACATCTCCATAGCATCGTCTGACCCACGGACCCACTGTGACCAGCGCCAAGTTCTTCGGGAACGAGCCCATGAAGACGCTCGAACCACTATCGAGCGCCGACGCGGAGCGCGCCACCAGTCAGACAGGCGAGCATGGCCTGCTGTGAACCACCCGGCCCCAGAGAGCCCTGGAGGCCTACCTTACAAGGTAGGCTGTCCGACTTTTACCCGTGAGCTGCGGCAGTTCCAGTGGCCCACTCACCGCACCTTCAAACCTGACGTTGGCGAAAAGTACAACGGCAAGACTCACCCGTCTGAGTTCCTCAGCATCTACACCATCACGATGCAAGCCGCCGGAGCCCGCGACGATAAGGTGCTTGCGAATTACTTTCCATTGGCTCTTAAACCCAACGCCATGTCGTGGTTGATGCACTTGCCGGTAGACTCTATTTCCTCCTGGTCGGATTTGTGCCATGAGGTTGTGGGCGCCTTTACTGGAGGTCACCAAGCCCATGGCCAAGCAAGCGACCTGCATGTCATTCCCCAGAAGGGAGGCGAGAGTCTGCGCAAGTATATATAGAGGTTTAGCCGGGTACAGTACAATATCCCTGATGTTCACCCTGCCGCCATCATCAGCGCGTTCCATCAGAACGTGCGTAACCGCAAGATGCGCGAAGAACTGGCAATGAACAAGGTGAAAGATGTGGCAGAACTCTATGTTCTTGCTGACAGATGTGCCGGAGCTGAAGAGGGAAGGAAGTACCCCGGCGAAGATGCCGGCGTGGAAACCGACTCCTCAGATGAGGATGCTGCCGCCCCGGTGAAGAAAGGCCGGCGCCGCAACAGGAAGCGCAAAGGTAAGGTTGTGCTTGCCGTCGAGGGATCTGAGGATGCCGACTCCGCCAAGAAAACCAAGGCAGATGACCCCGGCAAGGAAATTGCCAGATGTGTTGCCTGCCGGGCCTTGGCGGCTGCCGAGAAGCCAGGAAACTCCGACAAGCAATACTGCAAGATCCATCGCACCAAAGGCCATGATCTCCAGAACTGCCGACAGGTTGAGCTCCTTGCTGAGAAGCAGAGGGCTGAATATGAGAGGCGGGATAAGGAGAAAGGCCAGGACGGTGTTGAGGGGTCCGGCAAGAGGCGTAACGGCCAGGCGGGCCGTCGCGGCAAAGATAAACAGCAGGAAAGGCCCGCCAGGGGCCGTGACAAAAAGCCAGAAGACGATGATCACAAAGAGGACGATGAGTCTGGTGACCAAGAATTTTAGAAAGCTACAGAGGCCATGTGCGTCGATGGCGGCGCCTCGCTGCATACCTCTCACCGCCAGCTTAAACAGTGGGCGCGTGAGATTACAGTGGCGGAACCGTCGTTTGATGCCCGAAGGCCGCTGAAGTGGTCCAGCACACCTATCATTTTTACACTGAGGATCACCCTGATCGCACTACTGCAGTCGGGTGCTTGCCATTGTTGGTTTCACCAACAATACGCAACCTCAAGGTGACAAAGATGCTAGTCGATGGCGGGGCCGGTCTGAACTTAATCTCGCCTGCCATGATCGAGAAATTGCAGATTCCTGATGAAGACCTCGAAGAGATGGGCACATTTCAGGGGGTCAACCCGGGAAGAAGTCAACCAAAGGGAAAGGTCACGTTGCCCGTGACTTTTGGGAGTGATCTGAACTACAGGACAGAAAGGATTGTGTTCGACGTTGCCAAGATCCCCTTGCCTTACAACGGGATCCTTGGCCGCCCAGCGCTGGCCAAGTTCATGGCGGCGTCGCATTACGCCTACAACACCCTGAAGATGCCGGGGCCTGTGACGATCATCACAGTCCCATCAGACAAGAAGGATGCGCTAATTTGCGCTGACCAACTCTACCAACAAGTAGTTGCAGCAGCCGCCACTGCTAAGGCGCTCGCTCCTGCCGCTGGAGCCCCGGGAAGGCGAAAGAAGAAGACCGGTGAGACCTCAGGCACCCACTCCGGCAAGCGCACCTCTTCGGAGTGTAGCGCTCCTGTCGAGGACGTGCCAGAGAGCTTTGCCGACAGAAACAAGAAGTCCAGGGCCACACCGCTGGGAACCAAGAAGGTTTCTGTCAAGGAGGACGGCACGGGAGGAGCTTTTACCATAAGCTCCACCCTTGACGACAAATAGGAAGACGCGCTCGTCACCTTCCTGCGGGCGAATGTCGATGTGTTTGCATGGAAAGCATCCGACATCCCCGGCGTTCCCAGGGAGGTGATTGAGCACCACCTTGCTGTCTGTCCTCATGCACGGCTCGTCAAGCAGAAGGTCAGAAAGCAAGCTTTGGAACGACAAGAGTTCATCACAGAGGAGATCCAGAAACTGGAAGTAGCGGGTTTGGTAAGAGGAGTGCTCCATCCAACATGGTTGGCCAATCCGGTGGTAGTGCGCAAGGCAAATGGGAAGTGGAGGCTGTGTATTGATTACACAGATATTAATAAGGCTTGTCCCAAAGACCCCTTCCCGTTGCCGCGCATTGACCAGATTGTTGACTCCACAGCTGGGTGTGATCTGTTGTCATTCCTCGATGCCTACTCCGGCTACCACCAGATCTTCATGACAAGGGAAGATGAAGAGAAAACGGCATTCATCACCCCATGTGGTACGTATTGCTTTATACGGATGCCTTTCGGGTTGAAGAGTGCTGGTTCAACGTTTGCAAGGGCGGTCCAGATTGGTTTTGAACCCCAGCTCCATAGAAATATGGAAGCTTATATGGATGATATAGTGGTCAAAACCAAGAACAGGGCAACCCTCATATCAGATTTACAAGAAACATTTGCAAACCTATGCAATATCAATCTCAAGCTGAACCCTGAGAAGTGCATCTTCGGCGTCCCGTCTGGCAAGCTTCTCGGGTTCTTTGTGTCACAGTGTGGGATAGAGGCCAATCCGGACAAGATCAAAGCTATAGAGCAGATTGAAGCGCCCAAGCGAGTCAAGTGTAAGTGCATATAGTGCCACCCCTAGTTGGTTTTGGAGTATTGACGACAAACCTAGTTGAGGGACTAATGTGTTTGTGAGAATTGCAGGATAGCACAAGTAGAAGTCCCTCATTGATTCGGTTTTCCTACCAGAGATGACCCCTAAAAATGTATGAAGACATTGATGTCAAAGGTGGTATATGAAGATATTCTCATTGAAGACTATGACAAGAGAAGACATCGCATGAAGCCTATGGAGCTCGAAGACTTAGATCTTTCGTAGTTCTTTTTCTTCTCTGTTGAGTCATAGGAACCACCGTACTGTTAAGTGGGGTCCAAGAGAACCAGTCAGAATGACTGAAGTGATGCTTAACCAAAACCTATATCTTCGAGTGAAGACTATGAGAGCGAATCTTGTCCAGAGACGGACAAGTCAGCTTTGCTTGTAGCTCAAGTAAAGTTGCCGTGTGAGTTTGAAATCTGACCGTTGGAACACGTGTCAGTTCCTTAGTGACCCAGGGTCATTTCGGACAAATCAGGTCGGGTTGCCTAGTGGCTATAAATAGCCCACCCCCTACAACCATAAATGGTTGGCTGCTCAGAGTTAGAGTACGGCTTTTGTCGTTTGAGAGCAACCCACCTCGAAGCCTTTGAGAGAGAATTCCTTGCGAGGATAAAGCCCTAACCACCCAGAGCCAAAGAGTGTTAGGCATCACTTAAGTCTTCTTGTCTGTGTGATCTGAAGACTTATTACACTTGAGGACTGTGAATCCTCCAGCCGGTTAGGCGTCGCGTTCTGAGAATCCAAGAGACATTGTGGATTGCCGGTGAACGAAGTTTGTGAAGGTTTGGGAGTCTACCTTGAAGACTTACCAGAGTGATTGGGCGAGGTCTATGTGACCTTAGCTCAAGGGGAATACGGTGAGGACTGGGTGTCCTGAGCTACGTGTTCAGGACTGGGTGTCCGGGACTGTGTGTCCTAAGGTTTAAATACCTAGCCGCCCTAACCAGACGTACAGTTGTCACAGCAACTGGAACTGGTCCAACAAATCATTGTCTTCAACGAGTCACTGGTTTCATCCTTCCCTTCCCTTTACTTACTGTTGGTCCTTGTGAAGTCATTGTATGATTGCACTATCTTTTGTCTTCACTAAGTGACTGCGTGTTCTGTTTGGCTTCATAATATCTTCCTACCTGATCCTCACTACATTGCTGCTATTAGTCATTATGCTTTCACTTCATTGAATACTTGACTATGGTTTGCCTAGTGTAGTCTACCTTCCGCTGCATGGTAATATGTTTATTTCTATCGTTTGTCTTCGAAACTTCCACGTTTTGAAGACTTTCATAAAAATCGCCTATTCACCCTCGCTCTAGTCGATATAACGCACTTTCAATTGGTATCAGAGCAAGGTACTCCCTTGTTCTGTGTGATTCGGTTTAACCACCTGGAGTTTTAGCTATGTCGACTGCAGGGATAATTAAAGTCTCCGCTGCGTGCCCCGTCTTCGATGGAACTGAATATCCCTACTGGAAGAATAAGATGCGCATGCATCTTGAAGCCATTGACGTCGACCTATGGTATGTCGTCAAGAACGGCGTTCCCAAGGATGGAGAAGGTGTCACTGCTGCTGATGTCAAGAAGTTCATTCAACTGGACTCTACTGCCAAGAATATCATCTGTGGTCATCTGACCAAAGGACAGTATGGCCATGTGAGTGCTTTGGAAACATCTAAGCTAGTCTGGGACTGGCTCTCCAAGGTCAACGAAGGCGTCTCAACCCAGAGAGATCAGAGAATCAGTGTCCTTCGCAACCTCTTCAACCGCTTCAAGCGAAATGACAATGAGAATGTCCAGCTCATGTTTGATCGACTCACTGACATCACAAATGAGCTTCAAGCCCTCGGCGCTACTGAGATCACCAAGCATGAAGTCGTCAAGACACTACTGAGATCACTTGACAGTTCGTTTGACACCCTAGCCCTGATGATTCAAGAACGTCCTGATTTCAAGACACTCGATCCGTCTGATATACTTGAGAGGCTCAACACACATGAGTTTCAGCTGTCCGAGAAAAGAGATATCTACGGTCCAAACTATGGGCGAACTCGTGCCTTGAAGGCAAAAGCTGTCTCCTCATCTGAAGAAGAATCTGACAGCAGTTCTGATGATCCTGAAGACATTGGAAAGGAACTTGCTATGCTTGTTAAGAAGTTCCAAAAATTCACCAAGAAGAAAGGTTTCAGAAAGTCTTCACGATCAAGCTCAAGGAATGATGAAGCTTCTGCTCATGACTACAAGAAGAAAACATGTCACAAGTGCAAGAAACCTGGCCACTTCATCTCTGAGTGTCCGCAGTGGGACAATGAGAATAAAAAGAAGAAGAAGAGCAAGGAATATGACTCTGACGACAAGAAGAAGAAGAAATACTCAAAGTCTTCTTCCAAGTCTTCCTCAAAGTCTTCATCACACAAGAAGAGCTCATCTGGCAAGGCACGTGCGTTTGTTGGCAAGGAAATGGATTCAGAGGAGGAGTCCGCTTCTGAGGAGGCGGAGGTGGAGTCTGAGGAGGAGTCTGATTCTAGCGTTGCAAGTCTGGCTACAGCATACGTTGCCAAGTCCATCTTCAACACTGAAGACAATGACTTCATCACCGACACCGATGCACATGACAAGGACTACTCCGCTCCTACCTACTGCTTCATGGCACGCGGTGCCAAGGTAAACACACGCACTACTCACTATCAAACATCTAGTGAAGATGACTCTGATTGTGGTTCAAGACCCAGCTATAAAACACTTGCTAAAATTGCAACTGAACAACAGAAAGCTATGGAACATATTCAAAAACTGTTAGACAAAAGCGATGATCTATTAGGCGCTGAAATGACTCGATCTGAGTCCTTAATTGAAGACATAAAAAATCTTCATGTTAAGTATGAGGAACTTGAAAGTCGTCATGAAACGCTCTCAACAACTCATGAAAAGCTTTCCTATGATTATCTTCAAAGGAAGCAAGATCTTGAGAAATTGAGAGCGGCTCATGAAGATCTTCAAAAGGAAAATGAGTCACTTTGCCCCGAACAGATCAGTTCCGCTCAGGAAGGATTTGAACCACCATGTCTTAAATGCATTGAGCGTGATAATGCTGCTTCTGTTGCTGAATGTTCTACTACTGCTACTGTTGCAATATCTTCAACTGTTGATGTGGGAACTAACCCCTCTGCTGAGGATACCACTGGTATTGCTGATGAGAATGCTAGGTTGAAGACATTGCTTGAAACAGGGATGTACAAAAGTCTTAAAGGGCATCAGACACTATGTGATGTCCTCAAAAGGAAGATCCTGAACCGAAACCCGAGGAAAGAGGGTGTTGGGTTCATAAGGAAAATGAATGCTGATGGCTCTTACTGGAAACCTGAGCAGTACCCCAAAACCACATGGGTTGCTGCAAAGGAACCTTCAGCAGACCCATCCAATCTATCTGGCTTCACTTGTGCTAACCCCATTGTCATTGATGAATCCTTTGATGCAAACTATAAACTGTTTAAGAATCAGAATGGTGAAGTGTTTGCCAGGTATATTGGTACTAACTGCAGGAATGGGCCGCCTATGAAGAAGATCTGGGTGCTGAAAAAGTGTTTGGAAAATCTTCCTGTGAATGTCATCATGACACCACAGGTGAAGAAGACAAACCCCAGACCACAGGCTTCATACGGTCCAAAGGCTTCATACAAAACGAGGACTCATCTGAGTCGCACTAACGCAAATGTTTTGCAGGGAAACCATACTCAGGCCTATGAATATGAGCGCGGTTCATTAAACCGCCATGTCCATAAGACCAAGAACTATTCTGCTTATTCTTATGAGTACTATTGTCCGCCTGCAAGACTTTTTGCTAGGGCTCCAAAGCCAAAGTTCTCAGACGCTGCACTTAGACTTATTGCTTCTAAGCCACCCTTGAAGATGTGGGTGGCTAAGAAAGCTTAACTCTCTTTTGCAGGGAAGGGTCTCCAGCAGAAAATCAAAATCGTCTGACGCTATTGCTGGGGACGTTAAACATCTTGTAGGGCGCAAGATCAAATGCCCGAATGGTCTTACTATGTACTTCGTTCCTGAATCGCTTGCTACTCTCCCTATCAGTCCTAATCTGGATCGAAGCTTTCATAACCCACTGGTTCGTCAAATGTGTTTGCTTCACAATTCTCTTCATGAAGCCTATCCCCCTAACTGCACTGTAGGGTACGACACCAGTGTCTTCAGAATGGATTATTGATAGTGGGTGTACCAATCACATGACTGGCAAAAGAAGCCTTCTTATGGACTCAACCTTACGTCCATCCGACAAGAGTCACATCACATTTGCTGACACTGGTAAAAGTAAGGTATTGGGTCTAGGTAGAGTTGCAATCTCAAAGGATCAACACATGGATAAAGTCATGCTTGTTGAATCCCTTGGCTTCAACTTAATGTCTGTCTCAATGCTTTGCGATTTGAACATGATCGTAATGTTTGGAAAATATCGTTGCCTTGTTCTAATGGAATCTGACAAGTCTCTAGTGTTTGAAGGGTATCGGAAAGATGATTTGTACGTGGTAGATTTCTCAGCAGGACCACAGCTTGCCGTATGTCTTCTAGCAAAAGCTTCAGAATGTTGGCTCTGGCATCAGAGGCTAGGGCATGCTGGCATGAGGAACCTCCACACCCTTGCAAAGAAGAAGCATGTCATAGGCATCGAGGGCATCAAGTTCAAGAAAGATCACTTATGCGGTGCCTGTGAAGCAAGAAAGATGACAAGGGCCAAACATCCCTCGAAGACAATCATGACAACGACTCGACCCTTCGAACTGCTCCACATGGATCTTTTCGGTCCCACTCATTACTCAACTCTTACTACTACTGCTTGTCTCTATGGCTTTGTCATTGTTGATGATTATTCTAGATATACTTGGGTGCACATAATCCTCTACAAGACTGAAGTGTAGGATGTCTTCAGACGCTTCGCCAATCGAGCAATGAACAACTATGGCGCCAAGATAAAGCACATCAGAAGTGACAATGGCACTGAATTCAAGAACACTGGCCTTGATACATATCTTGATACTTTGGGCATCACACGTGAATTCTCAGCTCCGTACACGCCACAGCAGAATGGCATCGTCGAACGCAAGAACAGAACACTCATTGAGATGGCTCGAACGATGCTAGATGAATACAAGACTCCAAGGAAATTCTGGCCTGAAGCCATTGATACTGCATGCCATACAATCAATCGTGTTTATCTTCACAAGCTTCTGAACAAGACATCTTATGAGCTCCTTACTGGCAAGAAGCCAAATGTCAGTTACTTCAGAGTATTTGGAGCCAGGTGCTGGATCAAGGACCCACATCACACTTAAAAATTTGCACCAAAAGCACATGAGGGTTTTATGCTTGGATATGGAAAGGATTCGCACTCCTACAGAGTCTTCAATCTCTTTCATTATAAAGTGGTTGAAACAGTGGATGTGCGGTTCGATGAGACTAACGGTTCACAAAGAGAGCACCTGCCAAATGTGCTAGATGAAGTTCCATCCAGTGAATCAATCAAACTAATGGGAACTGGAGAAATCATACCCTCTGAAGCTCAACCTGAAGAGGAACTTATCATCTCCGCACCTGATCAACCTGAAGACAATGCTCAGCCTAAAGACAATCCCTCTAACAATGACAATGATCAGCAAGAGCAAAATCTTCGCCCTGTACATCCTCGTGTTGCCAATGAAGTGCAGATTGAGAGAATAATTGATAGCATCAATGCACCCGGTCTGCTCACTCGTTCAAGGGCAACACAGCTAGCAAATTTCTGTGGGCACTTTGCATTCGTCTCAATAACAGAACCCAAGAAAGTTGAAGAAGCCTTCATGGAACCTGAATGGATTCAAGCTATGCAAGAAGAGCTTCAACAGTTTGAGCTGAATAATGTATGGGAACTGGTTAAGCGTCCTGATCCTCAGAAGCACAACATAATAGGCACCAAATGGATATACCGCAACAAGCAATATGAGCATGGTCAAGTTGTCAGAAACAAAGCTCGTCTCGTTGCTCAAGGATATACTCAAGTGGAAGGAATTGACTTCGATGAAACATTTGCTCATGTGGCTCGACTTGAAGCCATACGCATACTGCTGGCCTATGCAAATCATCATAACATACTTCTATATCAAATGGATGTGAAGAGCGCTTTTCTCAGTGGCAAGATTGAAGAAGAAGTGTATGTTGCACAACCGCATGGCTTTGAAGATCCAAAACATCCTGACATGGTATACAAGCTCAACAAGGCACTGTATGGACTCAAACAAGCCCCTCGGGCTTGGTATGACACACTCAAATACTTCCTGAAGAGCAAAGGCTTCATACCTGGTTCCCTCGACCCCACTCTCTTCACGAAGACATATGATGGTGAACTGTTTGTGTGCCAAATATATGTGGATGACATCATCTTCGGCTGCACCAATCAGAAGTACAGTGGAGAGTTTGGATATATGATGCAAGAGCAATATCAGATGTCCATGATGGGAGAGCTGAAGTTCTTCCTCGGTCTTCAAATACGACAGCAACGCAACGACATCTTCATATCTCAAGAGAAGTATCTCAAAGATTGCCTGAAGAAGTTTGGTATGCAAGACTGCAAAGGCTTCACGACGCCAATGCCAGCCAAACATCATCTGGGTCCCGACGATAATGGTAAAGAGTTCGATCAAAGGGTATACTGCTCCATGATTGGTTCTTTACTTTATCTATGTGCATCTAGGCCAGATATTATGCTTAGTGTTTGCATGTGTGCTCGATTCCAAGCGGCACCAAAGGAGTCGCATCACTTAGCTGTGAAGCGAATTCTTCGATATTTGGCTCACTCCCCAACTCTAGGATTATGGAATCAAAAGGGCTCAGAGTTTGATCTGGTTGGATTCTCGGATGCTGATTATGCTAGTGACTGTTGGGGAACGTAGCAATAATTCAAAATTTTCTACATATCACCAAGATCAATCTATGGAGTCATCTAGCAACGAGGGAGAAGTGGATCTACATACCCTTGTAGATCGCGCGCGGAAGCGTTCAAGAGAACAGGGTTGATGGAGTCATACTCGTCGTGATCCAAATCACCGATGATCCTAGCGCCGAACGAACGGCACCTCCGCGTTCAACACACGTACGGAGCAGCGACGTCTCCTCCTTCTTGATCCAGCAAGGGGGGAGGAGAGGTTGATTGAGATCCAGCAGCACGACGGCGTGGTGGTGGAAGTAGCGGGATTCCAACAGGGCTTCGCCAAGCGCTGCGGGAGGAGGGAGATGTGTCATGGGAGGGAGAGGGAGGCGCCAGGGCTTAGGTGTGGCTGCCCTCCCTTCCCCCACTATATATAGGGCCAAGGGAGAGGGGGGGGCGCAGCCATGGCCCTTCCTCCAAGGAAGGGTGCGGCCAGGGAGGAGTCCATCCTCCCCAAGGCACCTAGGAGGTGCCTTCCCCCTTTAGGACTCTTCCTTTCCCTTATCTCTTGGCGCATGGGCCTCTTGGGGCTGGTGCCCTTGGCCCATATAGGCCAAGGCGCACACCCTTACAGCCCATGTGGCCCCCCGGGGTAGGTGGACCCCCTTGGTGGACCCCCGGACCCCTTTCGGCACTCCCGGTACAATACCGATAATGCGCGAAACTTTTCCGGCGACCAAAACAAGACTTCCCATATATAAATCTTTACCTCCGGAACTCCTCGTGACGTCCGGGATCTCATCCGAGACTCCGAACAACTTTTGGGTTACCGCGTACTAATATCTCTATAACCCTAGCGTCACCGAACCTTAAGTGTGTAGACCCTACGGGTTCGGGAGACATGCAGACATGACCGAGATGACTCTCCGGTCAATAACCAACAGCGGGATCTGGATACCCATGTTGGCTCCCACATGTTCCACGATGATCTCATCGGATGAACCACGATGTCAAGGACTTAATGAATCCCGTATATAATTCCCTTTGTCTAGCGGTACGATACTTGCCCGAGATTCGATCGTCGGCATCCCGATACCTTGTTCAATCTCGTTACCGGCAAGTCTCTTTACTCGTTTCGTAACACATCATCCCGTGATCAACACCTTGATCACATTGTGCACATTATGATGATGTCCTACCGAGTGGGCCCAGAGATACCTCTCCGTTTACACGGAGTGACAAATCCCAGTCTCGATTCGTGCCAACCCAACAGACACTTTCGGAGATACCTGTAGTGTACCTTTATAGCCACCCAGTTACGTTGTGATGTTTGGCACACCCAAAGCACTCCTACGGTATCTAGGAGTTGCACAATCTCATGGTCTAAGGAAATGATACTTGACATTAGAAAAGCTTTAGCATACGAACTACATGATCTTGTGCTAGGCTTAGGATTGGGTCTTTGTCCATCACATCATTCTCCTAATGATGTGATCCCGTTATCAATGACATCCAATGTCCATGGTTAGGAAACCGTAACCATCTATTGATAAACGAGCTAGTCAACTAGAGGCTTACTAGGGACATGGTGTTGTCTATATATCCACACATGTATCTGAGTTTCCTATCAATACAATTCTAGCATGGATAATAAATGATTATCATGAACAAGGAAATATAATAATAACTAATTTATTATTGCCTCTAGGGCATATTTCCAACAGTCTCCCACTTGCACTAGAGTCAATAATCCAGTTCACATCGATATGTGATTAACACTCAAGGTCACATCCCCATGTGACTAACACCCAAAGAGTTTACTAGAGTCAATAATCTAGTTCACATTACCATGTGATTAACACTCGATGAGTTCTGGGTTTGATCATGTTATGCTTGTGAGAGATGTTATAGTCAACGGATCTGAACCTTTTAGATCCGTGTGTGCTTTACAAATCTCTATGTCATCTCCTAGATGCAGCTACCACGTTCTATTTGGAGCTTATTCCAAACAACTGTTCTACTATACGAATCCAGTTTACTACTCAGAATAATCTGGATTAGTGTCAAAGTTTGCATCGGCGTAACCCTTTACGACGAACTCTTTTACCACCTCCATAATCGAGAAAATTCCTTAGTCCACTAGTTACTAAGGATAACTTTGACCGCTGTCCTGTGATCCATTCTTGGATCACTCTTGTACCCATTGACTGACTCATGGCAAGGCACACTTCAGGTGCGGTACACAGCATAGCATACTGTAGAGAGCCTATGATAAAAGCATAGGGGACGACCTTCGTCCTTCCTCTTTCTTCTGCCGTGGTCGAGCTTTAAGTCTTAACTTCATACCTTACAACTTAGGCAAGAACTCCTTCGACTGATCCATCTTGAACACTTTCAAGATCATGTCAAGGTATGTGCTCATTTGAAAGTACCATTAAGCGTTTTGATCTATCCTTATAGATCTTGATGCTCAATGTTCAAGTAGCTTAATCCAGGCTTTCCATTGAAAAACACTTTCCAAATAACCCTATATGCTTTCCAGATATTCTACATCATTTCTGATCCATAATATGTCAACAACATATAGTCATCTGAAATTCTATAGTGCTCCCACTCACTTCTTTGGAAATACAAGTTTCTCATAAACTTTGTATAAACCCAAAATCTTTGATTATCTCATCAAAGCGTACATTCCAACTCCGAGATGCTTACTCCAGTCCTTAGAAGGATTGCTGGAGCTTTGAATACTTATTAGCATCTTTCAGGATTGACAAAACCTTCTGGTTGTATCACATACAACCTTTCCTCAAGAAAATCATCGAGGAAACAATGTTTTGACATCCTATTTGCAAGATTTCATAAATAATGCAGTAATCGCTAATATAATTCCAACAGACTCTTAGCATCGTTACGAGTGAGAAAGTCTCATCGTAGTCAACTCCTTGAACTTGTCGGAAAACATCTTAACGACAAGTCGAGCCTTCTTAATGGTGATACTTACCATCATTGTCCGTCTTCCTTTTAAAATCCATATGTACCTAACAGCCTTACGACCATCAAGTAGTTCTTCCAAAGTCTACACTTTGTTTTCATACATGGATCCTATCTCGGATTTTATGGCCACGAGCCATTTATCGGAATCCGGGCCCACCATCGCTTCTCCATAGCTCGTAGGTTCATTGTTGTCTAGCAACATGACTTCCAAGATAGGATTACGCACCACTCTGAAGTAGTACGCATCCTTGTCATCCCACGAGGTTTGGTAGTGACTTGATCTGAAGTTTCATGATCACTATCATAAGCTTCCACTTCAATTGGTGTAGGTGCCACAGGAACAACTCCCTGTGCCCTGCCACACACTAGTTGAAGAGACGGTTCAATAACCTCATCAAGTCTCCACCATCCTCCCACTCAATTCTTTCGAGAGAAACTTTTCCTCGAGAAAGGACCCGATTCTAGAAACAATCCCTTATTGCTTTCGGTTCTGAGACAGGAGGTATACCCAACTGTTTTGGGTGTCCATGAAGATGCATTTATCCGCTTTGGGTTCGAGCTTATCAGCCTGAAACTTTTTCGCATAAGCGTCGCAGCCCCAAACTTTTAAGAAATGACAGCTTAGGTTTCTCTAAACCATAGTTCATACGGTGTCATCTCATCGGAATTACGTGGTACCCTATTTAAAGTGAATGCGGTTGTCTCTAATTCCTAACCCATAAACTATCGTGGTAATTCGATAAGAGACATCATTGTATGCATCATATCCAATAGGGTGCAGTTATGATGTTCGGACACACCATCACACTATGGTGTTCCAGGCTGTATTAGTTGTGAAACAATTTCCACAATGTCTTAATTCTATGCCAAACTCGTAATTCAGATATTCATCTCTATGATCATATCATAGATATTTTATCCTCTTGTCACGACGATCTTTCAACTTCACCCTGAAATTACATGAACCTTTCAATAATTCAGACTCGTGATTCATCAATTAAATATACTCAACATCTACTCAAATCATCTGTGAAGTAAGAACATAACGATATCCACTACATGCCTCAGCACTCATTGGACTGCACACATCAAAATGTATTACTTCCAACAAGTTGCTTTCTAGTTCCATTTTACTGAAAACGAGGCTTTCAGTCATCTTGCCCATGTGGTATGATTTGCATGTCTCAAGTGATTCAAAATCAAGTGAGTCCAAACGGTCCATTTGCATGGAGTTTCTTCATGCATATACACCAATAGACATGGTTCGCATGCCTCAAACTTTTCAAAAACGAGTGAGCCCAAAGATCCATCAACATGGAGCTTCTTCATGCGTTTTATACCGATATGACTTACGTGGCAGTGCCACAAGTAGGTGGTACTATCATTACTATCTTTTGACATGAACATGTGTATCACTACGATCGAGATTCAATAAATCATTCATTTTAGGTGCAAGACCATTGAAGGTATTATTCAAATAAATAGAGTAACCATTATTCTCCTTAAATGAATAACCGTATTGCGATAGACATAATCCAGTCATGTCTATGCTCAACGCAAACACCAATCTCGATGGTAGAGGGAGCGTACGATATTTGATCAACCTTGGAAATACTTCCAACACATATCGTCATCTCACCTTTAGCTAGTCTCCGTTTATTCCGTAGCTTTTATTTCGAGTTACTAACACTTAGCAACCGAACCGGTATCTATTACCCTGGTGCTACTAGGAGTACTAGTAAATTACACATTAACATAATACATCCAATATACTTCTATCGACCTTGCCAGCCTTCTTATCTACCAAGTATCTAGGGTAATTCTGCTCCAGTGGCTGTTCCCTTTATTACAGAAGCACTTAGTCTCGGGTTTGGGTTCAACCTTGGGTTTCTTCACTAGAGCAGCAGCTGATTTGCCGTTTCATGAAGCATCCCTTTTTGCCCTTGCCCTTCTTGAAACTAGTGGTTTCACCAACCATCAACAATTGATGCTCCTTCTTGATCTCTACTTTTGTGGTGTCAAACATCGCGAATATCTCAAGGATCATCATATATGTCCCTGATATATTATAGTTCATCATGAAGCTCAAGCAGCTTGGTGGTAATGACTTCAGAGAACCATCACTATTTCATCTGGAAGATCAACTCCCACTCGATTCAAGCGATTGTTGTACTCAGACAATCTGAGCACAAGTTCAACAATTGAGCTTTTCTCCCTTAGTTTGCAGGCTAAGAAAATCGTCGGAGGTCTTATACCTCTTGATGTGGGCACGAGCCTGAAATCCCAATTTCAGCCCTCGAAACATCTCATATGTTTCGCGACGTTTCAAAACGTCTTCGGTGCCTCAACTGTAAGCCGTTTAACTGAACTATCACGTAGTTATCAAAATGTGTATGTCAGATGTTCGCAACATCCATAGACAACGTTCGAGGTTCAGCACACTGAGCGGTGCATTAAGGACATAAGCCTTCTATGAAGCAATGAGGAAAAACCTCAGTTTACGGACCTAGTCCACATAATTACTACTATCAACTTTCAACTAAATTTTCTCTAGGATCATATCTAAACAGTAGAACTGAAGCGCGAGCTACGACATAATTTGCGAAGACCTTTTGACTATGTTCAGGATAATTAAGTTCATCTTGTGAACTCCCACTCAGATAGACATCCCTCTAGTCATCTAAGTGATTACATGATCCGAGTCAACTAGGCCGTGTCCGATCATCACGTGAGACGGACTAGTCATCATCGGTGAACATCTTCATGTTGATCGTATCTACCATACGACTCATGCTCGACCTTTCGGTCTCTTGTGTTCCGAGGCCATGTCTGTACATGCTAGGCTCGTCAAGTCAACCTAAGTGTTTTGCATGTGTTCCGAGGCCATGTCTGTACATGCTAGGCTCGTCAACACCTGTTGTATTCGAACGTAAGAATCTATCACACCCGATCATCACGTGGTGCTTCGAAACGACGAACTTTCGCAACGGTGCACAGTTAGGGGGAACACTTTCTTGAAATTTTAATGAGGGATCATCTTATTTACTACCGTCGTTCTAAGTAAACAAGATGCATAAACATGATAAACATCACATGCAATCAAATAGTGACATGATATGGCCATCATCACTTTGCTCCTCTTGATCTCCATCTTCGGGGCTCCATGATCATCATCGTCACCGGCATGACACCATGATCTCCGTCATCATGATCTCTATCATCGTTTCTTCATGAAGTTGTCTCGTCAACTATTACTTCTACTACTATAGCTAACGGTTAGCAATAAAGTAAAGTAATTACATGACATTTATGTTGACACGCAAGTCATAAATAAATTAAGACAACTCCTATGGCTCCTGCCGGTTGTCATACTCATCGACATGCAAGTCGTGATTCCTATTACAAGAACATGATCAATCTCATACATCACATATATCATTCATCACATCCTTTTGGCCATATCACATCACATAGCATACCCTGCAAAAACAAGTTAGACGTCCTCTAATTGTTGTTTGCATGTTTTATGTGGCTGCTATGGGTTTCTAGCAAGAATGTTTCTTACCTACGCAAAAACCACAACGTGATATGCCAATTGCTATTTACCCTTCATAAGGACCCTTTTCATCGAATCCGATCCGACTAAAGTGGGAGAGAATGGCACCCGCTAGCCACCTTATGCAACTAGTGCATGTCAGTCGGTGGAACCTGTCTCACGTAAGAGTACGTGTAAGGTCGGTCCGGGCCGCTTCATCCCACAATACCGTCGAAACAAGATTGGACTAGTAACGGTAAGCATATTGAACAAAATCAACGCCCACAACTACTTTGTGTTCTACTCGTGCATAGAAACTACGCATAGACCTAGCTCATGATGCCATTGTTGGGGAACGTAGCAATAATTCAAAATTTTCTACGTATCACCAAGATCAATCTATGGAGTCATCTAGCAACGAGGGAGGAGTGGATCTACATACCCTTGTAGATCGCGCGCGGAAGCGTTCAAGAGAACGGGGTTGATGGAGTCGTACTCGTCGTGATCCAAATCACCGATGATCCTAGCGCCGAACGGACGGCACCTCCGCGTTCAACATACGTACGGAGCAGCGACGTCTCCTCCTTCTTAATCCAGCAAGAGGGAAGGAGAGCTTGATGGAGATCCAGCAGCACGACAACGTGGTGGTGGAAGTAGCGGGATTCCAACAGGGCTTCGCCAAGCGCTGCGGGAGGAGGGAGATGTGTCATGGGAGGGAGAGGGAGGCGCCAGGGCTTAGGTGTGGCTGCCCTCCCTTCCCCCACTATATATAGGGCCAACGGAGAGGGTGGGGCGCAGCCTTGGCCCTTCCTCCAAGGAAGGGTGCGGCCAGGGAGGAGTCCATCCTCCCCAAGGCACCTAGGAGGTGCCTTCCCCCTTTAGGACTCTTCCTTTCCCTTATCTCTTGGCGCATGGGCCTCTTGGGGCTGGTGCCCTTGGCCCATATAGGCCAAGGCGCACACCCTTACATCCCATGTGCCCCCCGGGGTAGGTGGACCCCCTTGGTGGACCCCCGGACCCCTTTCGGCACTCCCGGTACAATACCGATAATGCGCGAAACTTTTCCGGCGACCAAAAAAAGACTTCCCATATATAAATCTTTACCTCCGGAACTCCTCGTGACGTCCGGGATCTCATTCGGGACTCCGAACAACTTTCGGGTTACCGCATACTAATATCTCTATAACCCTAGCGTCACCGAACCTTAAGTGTGTAGACCCTACGGGCTCGGGAGACATGCAGACATGACCGAGATGACTCTCCGGTCAATAACCAACAGCGGGATCTGGATACCCATGTTGGCTCCCACATGTTCCACGATGATCTCATCGGATGAACCACGATGTCAAGGACTTAATGAATCCCGTATACAATTCCCTTTGTCTAGCGGTACGATACTTGCCCGAGATTCGATCGTCGGCATCCCGATACCTTGTTCAATCTCGTTACCGGCAAGTCTCTTTACTCGTTTCGTAACACATCATCCCGTGATCAACTCCTTGATCACATTGTGCACATTATGATGATGTCCTACCGAGTGGGCCCAGAGATACCTCTCCGTTTACACGGAGTGACAAATCCCAGTCTCGATTCGTGCCAACCCAACAGACACTTTCAGAGATACCTGTAGTGTACCTTTATAGCCACCTAGTTACGTTGTGACGTTTGGCACACCCAAAGCACTCCTACGGTATCTAGGAGTTGCACAATCTCATGGTCTAAGGAAATGATACTTGACATTAGAAAAGCTTTAGCATACGAACTACATGATCTTGTGCTAGGCTTAGGATTGGGTCTTTCTCCATCACATCATTCTCCTAATGATGTGATCCCGTTATCAATGACATCCAATGTCCATGGTCAGGAAACCGTAACCATCTATTGATCAACGAGCTAGTCAACTAGAGGCTTACTAGGACATGGTGTTGTCTATGTATCCACACATGTATCTGAGTTTCCTATCAATACAATTCTAGCATGGATAATAAACGATTATCACGAACAAGGAAATATAATAATAACTAATTTATTATTGCCTCTAGGGCATATTTCCAATAGTCTCCCACTTGCACTAGAGTCAATAATCCAGTTCACATCGATATGTGATTAATACTCAAGGTCACATCCCCATGTGACTAACACCCAAAGAGTTTACTAGAGTCAATAATCTAGTTCACATTACCATGTGATTAACACTCAATGAGTTCTAGGTTTGATCATGTTATGCTTGTGAGAGATGTTATAGTCAACGGATCTGAACCTTTTAGATCCGTGTGTGCTTTACAAATCTCTATGTCATCTCCTAGATGCAGCTACCACATTCTATTTGGAGCTTATTCCAAACAACTGTTCTACTATACGAATCCAGTTTACTACTCAGAATAATCTGGATTAGTGTCAAAGTTTGCATCGGCGTAACCCTTTACGACGAACTCTTTTACCACCTCCATAATCGAGAAAATTCCTTAGTCCACTAGTTACTAAGGATAACTTTGACCGCTGTCCTGTGATCCATTCTTGGATCACTCTTGTACCCCTTGACTGACTCATGGCAAGGCACACTTCAGGTGCGGTACACAGCATAGCATACTGTAGAGAGCCTATGATAAAAGCATAGGGGACGACCTTCGTCCTTCCTCTTTCTTCTGCCGTGGTCGAGCTTTAAGTCTTAACTTCATACCTTACAACTCAGGCAAGAACTCCTTCGACTGATCCATCTTGAACACTTTCAAGATCATGTCAAGGTATGTGCTCATTTGAAAGTACCATTAAGCGTTTTGATCTATCCTTATAGATCTTGATGCTCAATGTTCAAGTAGCTTAATCCAGGCTTTCCATTGAAAAACACTTTCCAAATAACCCTATATGCTTTCCAGAAATTCTACATCATTTCTGATCCATAATATGTCAACAACATATAGTCATCTGAAATTCTATAGTGCTCCCACTCACTTCTTTGGAAATACAAGTTTCTCATAAACTTTGTATAAACCCAAAATCTTTGATTATCTCATCAAAGCGTACATTCCAACTCCGAGATGCTTACTCCAGTCCTTAGAAGGATTGCTGGAGCTTTGCATACTTATTAGCATCTTTCAGGATTGACAAAACCTTCTAGTTGTATCACATACAACCTTTCCTCAAGAAAATTGTCGAGGAAACAATGTTTTGACATCCTATTTGCAAGATTTCATAAATAATGCAGTAATCGCTAATATAATTCCAACAGACTCTTAGCATCGCTACGAGTGAGAAAGTCTCATCGTAGTCAACTCCTTGAACTTGTCGGAAAACATCTTAATGACAAGTCGAGCCTTCTTAATGGTGATACTTACCATCATTGTCCTTCTTCCTTTTAAAATCCATATGTACCTAACAGCCTTACGACCATCAAGTAGTTCTTCCAAAGTCTACACTTTGTTTTCATACATGGATCCTATCTCGGATTTTATGGCCTCGAGCCATTTATCGGAATCCGGGCCCACCATCGCTTCTCCATAGCTCGTAGGTTCATTGTTGTCTAGCAACATGACTTCCAAGATAGGATTACGTACCACTCTGAAGTAGTACGCATCCTTGTCATCCCACGAGGTTTGGTAGTGACTTGATCTGAAGTTTCATGATCACTATCATAAGCTTCCACTTCAATTGGTGTAGGTGCCACAGGAACAACTCCCTGTGCCCTGCCACACACTAGTTGAAGAGACGGTTCAATAACCTCATCAAGTCTCCACCATCCTCCCACTCAATTCTTTCGAGAGAAACTTTTCCTCGAGAAAGGACCCGATTCTAGAAACAATCCCTTATTGCTTTCGGTTCTGAGACAGGAGGTATACCCAACTGTTTTGGGTGTCCATGAAGATGCATTTATCCGCTTTGGGTTCGAGCTTATCAGCCTGAAACTTTTTCGCATAAGCGTCGCAGCCCCAAACTTTTAAGAAATGACAGCTTAGGTTTCTCTAAACCATAGTTCATACGGTGTCATCTCATCGGAATTACGTGGTACCCTATTTAAAGTGAATGCGGTTGTCTCTAATTCCTAACCCATAAACTATCGTGGTAATTCGATAAGAGACATCATTGTATGCATCATATCCAATAGGGTGCAGTTATGATGTTCGGACACACCATCACACTATGGTGTTCCAGGCTGTATTAGTTGTGAAACAATTTCCACAATGTCTTAATTCTATGCCAAACTCGTAATTCAGATATTCATCTCTATGATCATATCATAGATATTTTACCCTCTTGTCACGACGATCTTTCAACTTCACCCTGAAATTACTTGAACCTTTCAATAATTCAGACTCGTGATTCATCAAGTAAATATACTCAACATCTACTCAAATCATCTGTGAAGTAAGAACATAACGATATCCACTACATGCCTCAACACTCATTGGACTGCACACATCAAAATGTATTACTTCCAACAAGTTTCTTTCTAGTTCCATTTTACTGAAAACGAGGCTTTCAGTCATCTTGCCCATGTGGTATGATTTGCATGTCTCAAGTGATTCAAAATCAAGTGAGTCCAAACGGTCCATTTGCATGGAGTTTCTTCATGCATATACACCAATAGACATGGTTCGCATGCCTCAAACTTTTCAAAAACGAGTGAGCCCAAAGATCCATCAACATGGAGCTTCTTCATGCGTTTTATACCGATATGACTTACGTGGCAGTGCCACAAGTAGGTGGTACTATCATTACTATCTTTTGGCATGAACATGTTTATCACTACGATCGAGATTCAATAAACCATTCATTTTAGGTGCAAGACCATTGAAGATATTATTCAAATAAACAGAGTAACCATTATTCTCCTTAAATGAATAACCGTATTGCGATAGACATAATCCAATCGTGTCTATGCTCAACGCAAACACCAATCTCGATGGTAGAGGGAGCATACGATATTTGATCAACCTTGGAAATACTTCCAACACATATCGTCATCTCACCTTTAGCTAGTCTCCGTTTATTCCGTAGCTTTTATTTTGAGTTACTAACACTTAGCAACCGAACCGGTATCTAATACCCTGGTGCTACTAGGAGTACTAGTAAAGTACACATTAACATAATACATCCAATATACTTCTATCGACCTTGCCAACCTTCTTATCTACCAAGTATCTAGGGTAATTCTGCTCCAGTGGCTGTTCCCTTTATTACAGAAGCACTTAGTCTCGGGTTTGGGTTCAACCTTGGGTTTCTTCACTAGAGCAGCAGCTGATTTGCCGTTTCATGAAGCATCCCTTTTTTCCCTTGCCCTTCTTGAAACTAGTGGTTTCACCAACCATCAACAATTGATGCTCCTTCTTGATCTCTACTTTTGTGGTGTCAAACATCGCGAATATCTAAAGGATCATCATATATGTCCCTGATATATTATAGTTCATCATGAAGCTCAAGCAGCTTGGTGGTAATGACTTCAGAGAACCATCACTATTTCATCTGGAAGATCAACTCCCACTCGATTCAAGCGATTGTTGTACTCAGACAATCTGAGCACAAGTTCAACAATTGAGCTTTTCTCCCTTAGTTTGCAGGCTAAGAAAATCGTCGGAGGTCTTATACCTCTTGATGTGGGCACGAGCCTGAAATCCCAATTTCAGCCCTCGAAACATCTCATATGTTTCGCGACGTTTCAAAACGTCTTCGGTGCCTCAACTGTAAGCCGTTTAACTGAACTATCACGTAGTTATCAAAATGTGTATGTCAGATGTTCGCAACATCCATAGACAACGTTCGAGGTTCAGCACACTGAGCGGTGCATTAAGGACATAAGCCTTCTATGAAGCAATGAGGACAAACCTCAGTTTACGGACCTAGTCCGCATAATTACTACTATCAACTTTCAACTAAATTTTCTCTAGGATCATATCTAAACAGTAGAACTGAAGCGCGAGCTACGACATAATTGAAGGAAATATGCCCTAGAGGCAATAATAAAGTTATTATTTATTTCCTTATATCATGATAAAGGTTTATTATTCATGCTAGAATTTTATTAACCGGAAACATAATACATGTGTGAATACATAGACAAACAGAGTGTCACTAGTATGCCTCTACTAGACTAGCTCGTTAATCAAAGATGGTTATGTTTCCTAACCATGAACAAAGAGTTGTTATTTGATTAACGAGGTCACATCATTAGTTGAATGATCTGATTGACATGACCCATTCTATTAGCTTAGCACCCGATCGTTTAGTATGTTGCTATTGCTTTATCCATGACTTATACATGTTCCTATGACTATGAGATTATGCAACTCCCGTTTGCCGGAGGAACACTTTGGGTACTACCAAACGTCACAACGTAACTGGGTGATTATAAAGGAGTACTACAGGTGTCTCCAATGGTAGATGTTGGGTTGGTGTATTTCGAGATTAGGATTTGTCACTCCGATCGTCAGAGAGGTATCTCTGGGCCCTCTCGGTAATACACATCACTTAAGCCTTGCAAGCATGGCAACTAATGAGTTAGTTGCGGGATGATGTATTACGGAACGAGTAAAGAGACTTGCCGGTAACGAGATTGAACTAAGTATTGGATACTGACGATCGAATCTCGGGCAAGTAACATACCGATGACAAAGGGAACAACGTATGTTGTTATGCGGTCTGACCGATAAAGATCTTCGTAGAATATGTAGGAACCAATATGGGCATCCAGGTCCCGCTATTGGTTATTGACCGGAGACGTGTCTCGGTCATGTCTACATTGTTCTCGAACCGTAGGGTCCGCACGCTTAACGTTACGATGACAGTTATTATGAGTTTATGCATTTTGATGTACCGAAGGTTGTTCGGAGTCCCGGATGTGATCACGGACATGACGAGGAGTCTCGAAATGGTCGAGACGTAAAGATTGATATATTGGAAGCCTATGTTTGGACATCGGAAGTGTTCTGGGTGAAATCGGGATTTTACCGGAATACCGGGAGGGTTACCGGAACCCCCCGGGAGCCAAATGGGCCAACATGGGCCTTGGTGGAAAGGTGAAAGGGCTGCCCCATGGGCTGCATGCCTCCCCCCTTTCCCTAGTCCTATTAGGACTAGGGAAGGTGGCCGGCCACCCCCTCTCTCTTTCCCCACTTGGGGAGTCCTATTTGGAATAGGATTGGAGGGGAGTCCTACTCCCGGCGGGTGTAGGACTCCTCCTATGGCTGCCGCACCCCTCCCCCTTTGCCCCTTTATATACGGGGGCAGGGGGCACCTCTTGACACACAATTGATCATTGAGATCGTTCCTTAGCCGTGTGCGGTGCCCCCTGCCACCATATTCTACCTCGGTCATATTGTTGCAGTGCTTAGGCGAAGCCCTGCGTCGGTAGTACATCAAGACCGTCACCACGCCGTCGTGCTGACAGAACTCTTCCTCGACGCTTTGCTGGATCGGAGCCCGAGGATCGTCATCGAGCTGAACGTGTGCTAAGAACTCGGAGGTGCCGGAGTAACGGTGCTTGGATCGGTCGGATCGGGAAGAAGACGTACGAATACTTCCTCTACGTTGTGTCAACGCTTCCGGTGCGATCTACAAGGGTACGTAGATCATACTCTCCCCTCGTTGCTATGCATCACCATGATCTTGCGTGTGCGTAGGAAAATTTTGAAATTACTACGTTCCCCAACAGTGGCATCCGAGCCTAGGTTTTATGGTTTGATGTTATTTGCACGAGTAGAACACAAGTGAGTTGTGGGTGATACAAGTCATACTGCCTACCAGCATGTCACACTTTGGTTCGGCGGTATTGTTGGACGAGACGATCCGGACCAACCTTACGCGTACGCTTACGCGAGAGCGGTTCCCTCGACGTGCTTTGCACATAGATGGCTTGCGGGCGACTGTCCCTCCAACTTTAGTTGAACCAAGTGTGGCTACGCCCGGTCCTTGAGAAGGTTAAAACGGAGTCTATTTGACAAACTATCATTGTGGTTTTGATGCGTAGGTGAGATGAGTTCTTGCTTAAGCCCGTAGCAGCCACGTAAAACTTGCAACAACAAAGTAGAGGACGTCTAACTTGTTTTTGCAGGGCATGTTGTGATGTGATATGGTCAAGGCATGATACTAAATTTTATTGTATGAGATGATCATGTTTTGTAACCGAGTTATCGGCAACTGGCAGGAGCCATATGGTTGTCGCTTTATTGTATGCAATGCAATCGCGATGTAATGCTTTACTTTATTACTAAGCGGTAGTGATAGTCGTGGAAGCATAAGATTGGCGAGACGACAACGATGCTACGATGGAGATCAAGGTGTCGCGCCGGTGACGATGGTGATCATGACGGTGCTTCGGAGATGGAGATCACAAGCACAAGATGATGATGGCCATATCATATCACTTATATTGATTGCATGTGATGTTTATCCTTTTATGCATCTTATCTTGCTTTGATTGACGGTAGCATTATAAGATGATCTCTCACTAAATTATCAAGAAGTGTTCTCCCTGAGTATGCACCGTTGCAAAAGTTCTTCGTGCTGAGACACCACGTGATGATCGGGTGTGATAGGCTCTACGTTCAAATACAACGGGTGCAAAACAGTTGCACACGCGGAATACTCAGGTTATACTTGACGAGCCAAGCATATACAGATATGGCCTCGGAACACGGAGACCGAAAGGTCGAGCGTGAATCATATAGTAGATATGATCAACATAACGATGTTCACCATTGAAAACTACTCCATCTCATGTGATGATCGGTTATGGTTTAGTTGATTTGGATCACGTGATCACTTAGAGGATTAGAGGGATGTCTATCTAAGTGGGAGTTCTTAAGTAAATTTGATTAACTGAACTTAAACTTATCATGAACTTAGTACCTGATAGTATCTTGCTTGTTTATGTTGATTGTAGATAGATGGCTCGTGCTGTTGTTCCGTTAAATTTTAATGCGTTCCTTGAGAAAGCAAAGTTGAAAGATGATGGTAGCAATTACACGGACTGGGTCCGTAACTTGAGGATTATCCTCATTGCTGCACAGAAGAATTACGTCCTGGAAGCACCGCTAGGTGCCAGGCCTGCTGCTAGAGCAACACCAGAAGTTATGAACGTCTGGCAGAGCAAAGCTGATGACTACTCGATAGTTCAGTGTGCCATGCTTTACGGCTTAGAATCGGGACTTCAACGACGTTTTGAACGTCATGGAGCATATGAGATGTTCCAGGAGTTGAAGTTAATATTTCAAGCAAATGCCCGGATTGAGAGATATGAAGTCTCCAATAAGTTCTATAGCTGTAAGATGGAGGAGAACAGTTCTGTCAGTGAGCATATACTCAAAATGTCTGGGTATAATAATCACTTGATTCAATTGGGAGTTACTCTTCCGGATGATTGCATCATTGACAGAATTCTCCAATCACTGCCACCAAGCTACAAAAGCTTCGTGATGAACTATAATATGCAAGGGATGAACAAGACTATTCCCGAGCTCTTCGCAATGCTGAAAGCTGCGGAGGTAGAAATCAAGAAGGAGCATCAAGTGTTGATGGTTAACAAAACCACTAGTTTCAAGAAAAAGGGCAAAGGGAAGAAGAAGGGGAACTTCAAGAAGAACAGCAAGCAAGTTGCTGCTCAAGAGAAGAAACCCAAGTCTGGACCTAAGCCTGAAACTGAGTGCTTCTACTGCAAGCAGACTGGTCACTGGAAGCGGAACTGCCTCAAGTATTTGGCGGATAAGAAGGATGGCAAGGTGAACAAAGGTATATGTGATATACATGTTATTGATGTGTACCTTACTAATGCTCACAGTAGCACCTGGGTATTTGATACTGGTTCTGTTGCTAATATTTGCAACTCGAAACAGGGACTACAGAATAAGCGGACATTAGCAAAGGACGAGGTGACGATGCGCGTGGGAAACGGTTCCAAAGTCGATGTGATCGCGGTCGGCACGCTACCTCTACATCTACCTTCGGGATTAATATTAGACCTAAATAATTGTTATTTGGTGCCAGCGTTGAGCATGAACATTATATCTGGATCTTGTTTAATGCGAGACGGTTATTCATTTAAGTCAGATAATAATGGTTGTTCTATTTATATGAGTAATATCTTTTATGGTCATGCACCTTTGAAGAGTGGTCTATTTTTGATGAATCTCGATAGTAGTGACACACATATTCATAATGTTGAAGCCAAAAGATGCAGAGTTGATAATGAAAGTGCAACTTATTTGTGGCACTGTCGTTTAGGTCATATCGGTGTAAAGCGCATGAAGAAACTCCATACTGATGGACTTTTGGAACCACTTGATTATGAATCACTTGGTACTTGCGAACCGTGCCTCATGGGCAAGATGACTAAAACACCGTTCTCCGTTACTATGGAGAGAGCAACAGATTTGTTGGAAATCATACATACCGATGTATGTGGACCGATGAATATTGAGGCTCGTGGCGGATATCGTTATTTTCTCACCTTCACAGATGACTTAAGCAGATATGGGTATATCTACTTAATGAAACACAAGTCTGAAACATTTGAAAAGTTCAAAGAATTTCAGAGTGAAGTTGAAAATCATCGTAACAAGAAAATAAAATTTCTACGATCTGATCGTGGAGGAGAATATTTGAGTTACGAGTTTGGTGTACATTTGAAAAATTGTGGAATAGTTTCGCAACTCACGCCACCCGGAACACCACAGCCTAATGGTGTGTCCGAATGTCGTAATCGTACTTTACTAGATATGGTGCGATCTATGATGTCTCTTACTGATTTACCGCTATCGTTTTGGGGATATGCTCTAGAGACGGCCGCATTCACATTAAATAGGGCACCATCAAAATCCATTGAGACGACGCCTTATGAACTATGGTTTGGCAAGAAACCAAAGTTGTCGTTTCTTAAAGTTTGGGGCTGCGATGCTTATGTGAAAAAGCTTCAACCTGATAAGCTCGAACCCAAATCGGAGAAATGTGTCTTCATAGGATATCCAAAGGAAACTATTGGATACACCTTCTATCACAGATCCAAAGGCAAGATTTTTGTTGCTAAATTCGGAAACTTTCTAGAGAAGGAGTTTCTCTCGAAAGAAGTGAGTGGGAGGAAAGTAGAACTTGACGAGGTAACTGTACCTACTCCTTTATTGGAAAGTAGTACATCACAGAAAACTGTTTCTGCGAAACCTACACCAATAAATGAGGAAGCTAATGATGATGATCATGAAACTTTAGATCAAGATACTACTGAACCTCGTAGATCAACCAGAGTGAGATCCGCACCAGAGTGGTATGGTAATCCTATTCTGGAGGTCATGATACTGGATCATGATGAACCTACGAACTATGAAGAAGCGATGGTGAGCCCAGATTCCGCAAAGTGGCTTGAAGCCATGAAATCTGAGATGGGATCCATGTATGAGAACAAAGTATGGACTTTGGTTGACTTGCCCGATGATCGGCAAGAAATTGAGAATAAATGGATCTTTAAGAAGAAGACTGACGCTGATGGTAATGTTACTGTCTACAAAGCTCGACTTGTCGCAAAAGGTTTTCGACAAGTTCAAGGGATTGACTACGATGAGACTTTCTCACCCGTAGCGATGCTTAAGTCTGTCCGAATCATGTTAGCAATTGCCGCATTTTATGATTATGAAATTTGGCAGATGGATGTCAAAACTGCAATCCTGAATGGATTTCTGGAAGAAGAGTTGTATATGATGCAACCGGAAGGTTTTGTCGATCCAAAGGGTGCTAACAAAGTGTGCAAGCTCCAGCGATCCATTTATGGACTGGTGCAAGCTTCTCGGAGTTGGAATAAACGCTTTGATAGTGTGATCAAAGCATTTGGTTTTATACAGACTTTCGGAGAAGCCTGTATTTACAAGAAAGTGAGTGGGAGCTCTGTAGCATTTCTAATATTATATGTGGATGACATATTACTGATTGGAAATGATATAGAATTTCTGGATAGCATAAAGGGATACTTGAATAAAAGTTTTTCAATGAAAGACCTCGGTGAAGCTGCTTACATATTAGGTATAAAGATCTATAGAGATAGATCAAGACGCTTAATTGGACTTTCACAAAGCACATACCTTGACAAGATTTTGAAGAAGTTCAAAATGGATCAAGCAAAGAAAGGGTTCTTGCCTGTGTTACAAGGTGTGAGATTGAGTAAGACTCAAAGCCCGACCACTGCAGAAGATAGAGAGAAAATGAAAGATGTTCCCTATGCTTCAGCCATAGGCTCTATCATGTATGCAATGCTGTGTACCAGATCTGATGTGTGCCTTGCTATAAGTTTAGCAGGGAGGTACCAAAGTAATCCAGGAGTGGATCACTGGACAGCGGTCAAGAACATCCTGAAATACCTGAAAAGGACTAAGGATATGTTTCTCGTATATGGAGGTGACAAAGAGCTCAACGTAAGAGGTTACGTTGATGCAAGCTTTGACACTGATCCGGACGATTCTAAATCGCAAACCGGATACGTATTTACATTAAACGGTGGAGCTGTCAGTTGGTGCAGTTCTAAACAAAGCGTCGTAGCGGGATCTACATGTGAAGCGGAGTATATAGCTGCTTCGGAAGCAGTGAACGAAGGAGTCTGGATGAAGGAGTTCATATCCGATCTAGGTGTCATACCTAGTGCATCGGGTCCAATGAAAATCTTTTGTGACAATACTGGTGCAATTGCCTTGGCAAAGGAATCCAGGTTTCACAAAAGGACCAAACACATCAAGAGACGCTTCAACTCCATCCGGGATCTAGTCCAGGTAGGAGACATAGAGATTTGCAAGATACATACGGATCTGAATGTTGCAGACCCGTTGACTAAGCCTCTTCCACGAGCAAAACATGATCAACACCAAGACTCCATGGGTGTTAGGATCATTACAGTGTAATCTAGATTATTGACTCTAGTGCAAGTGGGAGACTGAAGAAATATGCCCTAGAGGCAATAATAAAGTTATTATTTATTTCCTTATATCATGATAAAGGTTTATTATTCATGATAGAATTGTATTAACCGGAAACATAATACATGTGTGAATACATAGACAAACAAAGTGTCACTAGTATGCCTCTACTAGACTAGCTCGTTAATCAAAGATGGTTATGTTTCCTAACCATGAACAAAGAGTTGTTATTTGATTAACGAGGTCACATCATTAGTTGAATGATCTGATTGACATGACCCATTCTATTAGCTTAGCACCCGATCGTTTAGTATGTTGCTATTGCTTTATCCATGACTTATACATGTTCCTATGACTATGAGATTATGCAACTCCCGTTTGCCGGAGGAACACTTTGGGTACTACCAAACGTCACAACGTAACTGGGTGATTATAAAGGAGTACTACAGGTGTCTCCAATGGTAGATGTTGGGTTGGTGTATTTCGAGATTAGGATTTGTCACTCCGATCGTCAGAGAGGTATCTCTGGGCCCTCTCGGTAATACACATCACTTAAGCCTTGCAAGCATGGCAACTAATGAGTTAGTTGCGGGATGATGTATTACGGAACGAGTAAAGAGACTTGCCGGTAACGAGATTGAACTAAGTATTGGATACTGACGATCGAATCTCGGGCAAGTAACATACCGATGACAAAGGGAACAACGTATGTTGTTATGCGGTCTGACCGATAAAGATCTTCGTAGAATATGTAGGAACCAATATGGGCATCCAGGTCCCGCTATTGGTTATTGACCGGAGACGTGTCTCGGTCATGTCTACATTGTTCTCGAACCGTAGGGTCCGCACGCTTAACGTTACGATGACAGTTATTATGAGTTTATGCATTTTGATGTACCTAAGGTTGTTCGGAGTCCCGGATGTGATCACGGACATGACGAGGAGTCTCGAAATGGTCGAGACGTAAAGATTGATATATTGGAAGCCTATGTTTGGACATCGGAAGTGTTCCGGGTGAAATCGGGATTTTACCGGAATACCGGGAGGGTTACCGGAACCCCCCGGGAGCCAAATGGGCCAACATGGGCCTTGGTGGAAAGGTGAAAGGGCTGCCCCATGGGCTGCATGCCTCCCCCCTTTCCCTAGTCCTATTAGGACTAGGGAAGGTGGCCGGCCACCCCCTCTCTCTTTCCCCACTTGGGGAGTCCTATTTGGAATAGGATTGGAGGGGAGTCCTACTCCCGGCGGGAGTAGGACTCCTCCTATGGCTGCCGCACCCCTCCCCCTTTGCCCCTTTATATACGGGGGCAGGGGGCACCTCTTGACACACAATTGATCATTGAGATCGTTCCTTAGCCGTGTGCGGTGCCCCCTGCCACCATATTCTACCTCGGTCATATTGTTGCAGTGCTTAGGCGAAGCCCTGCGTCGGTAGTACATCAAGACCGTCACCACGCCGTCGTGCTGACGGAACTCTTCCTCGACGCTTTGCTGGATCAGAGCCCGAGGATCGTCATCGAGCTGAACGTGTGCTAAGAACTCGGAGGTGCCGGAGTAACGGTGCTTGGATCGGTCGGATCGGGAAGAAGACGTACGACTACTTCCTCTACGTTGTGTCAACGCTTTCGTTGCGATCTACAAGGGTACGTAGATCATACTCTCCCCTCGTTGCTATGCATCACCATGATCTTGCGTGTGCGTAGGAAAATTTTGAAATTACTACGTTCCCCAACAATAATTTGCGAAGACCTTTTGACTATGTTCAGGATAATTAAGTTCATCTTGTGAACTCCCACTCAGATAGACATCCCTCTAGTCATCTAAGTGATTACATGATCCGAGTCAACTAGGCCGTGTCCGATCATCACGTGAGACGGACTAGTCATCATCGGTGAACATCTTCATGTTGATCGTATCTACCATACGACTCATGCTCGACCTTTCGGTCTCTTGTGTTCTGAGGCCATGTCTGTACATGCTAGGCTCGTCAAGTCAACCTAAGTGTTTTGCACGTGTTCCGAGGCCATGTCTGTACATGCTAGGCTCGTCAACACCCGTTGTATTCAAACGTAAGAATCTATCACACCCGATCATCACGTGGTGCTTCGAAACGACAAACTTTCGCAACGGTGCACAGTTAGGGGGAACACTTTCTTGAAATTTTAATGAGGGATCATCTTATTTACTACCGTCGTTCTAAGTAAACAAGATGCATGAACATGATAAACATCACATGCAATCAAATAGTGACATGATATGGCCATCATCACTTTGCTCCTCTTGATCTCCATCTTCGGGGCTCCATGATCATCATCATCACCGGCATGACACCATGATCTCCATCATCATGATCTCTATCATCGTGTCTTCATGAAGTTGTCTCGTCAACTATTACTTCTACTACTACAGCTAACGGTTAGCAATAAAGTAAAGTAATTACATGACGTTTATGTTGACACGCAAGTCATAAATAAATTAAGACAACTCCTATGGCTCCTGCCGGTTGTCATACTCATCGACATGCAAGTCGTGATTCCTATTACAAGAACATGATCAATCTCATACATCACACATATGATTCATCACATCCTTTTGGCCATATCACATCACATAGCATACCCTGCAAAAACAAGTTAGACGTCCTCCAATTGTTGTTTGCATGTTTTACGTGGCTGCTATGGGTTTCTAGCAAGAACGTTTCTTACCTACGCAAAAACCACAACGTGATATGCCAATTGCTATTTACCCTTCATAAGGACCCTTTTCATCGAATCCGATCCGACTAAAGTGGGAGAGACTGGCACCCGCTAGCCACCTTATGCAACTAGTGCATGTCAGTCGGTGGAACCTGTCTCACGTAAGAGTACGTGTAAGGTCGGTCTGGGCCGCTTCATCCCACAATACCGTCGAAACAAGATTGGACTAGTAACGGTAAGCATATTGAACAAAATCAACACCCACAACTACTTTGTGTTCTACTCGTGCATAGAAACTACGCATAGACCTAGCTCATGATGCCACTGTTGGGGAACGTAGCAATAATTCAAAATTTTCTACGTATCACCAAGATCAATCTATGGAGTCATCTAGCAACGAGGGAGGAGTGGATCTACATACCCTTGTAGATCGCGCGTGGAAGCGTTCAAGAGAACGGGGTTGATGGAGTCGTACTCGTCGTGATCCAAATCACCGATGATCCTAGCGCCGAACGGACGGCACCTCCGCGTTCAACACACGTACGAAGCAGCGACGTCTCCTCCTTCTTAATCCAGCAAGAGGGAAGGAGAGGTTGATGGAGATCCAGTAGCACGACGGCGTGGTGGTGGAAGTAGCGGGATTCCAACAGGGCTTCGCCAAGCGCTGCGGGAGGAGGGAGATGTGTCATGGGAGGGAGAGGGAGGCGCCAGGGCTTAGGTGTGGCTGCCCTCCCTTCCCCCACTATATATAGGGCCAAGGGAGAGGGGGGGCGCAGCCTTGGCCCTTCCTCCAAGGAAGGGTGCGGCCAGGGAGGAGTCCATCCTCCCCAAGGCACCTAGGAGGTGCCTTCCCCCTTTAGGACTCTTCCTTTCCCTTATCTCTTGGCGTATGGGCCTCTTGGGGATGGTTCCATTGGCCCATATAGGCCAAGGCGCACACCCTTACTGCCCATGTGGCCCCCCGGGGTAGGTGGACCCCCTTGGTGGACCCCCGGACCCCTTTCGGCACTCCCGGTACAATACCGATAATGCGCGAAACTTTTCCGGCGACCAAAACAAGACTTCCCATATATAAATCTTTACCTCCGGAACTCCTCGTGACGTCCGGGATCTCATCCGGGACTCCGAACAACTTTTGGGTTACCGCATACTAATATCTCTATAACCCTAGCGTCACCGAACCTTAAGTGTGTAGACCCTACGGGTTCGGGAGACATGCAGACATGACCGAGATGACTCTCCGGTCAATAACCAACAGCGGGATCTGGATACCCATGTTGGCTCCCACATGTTCCACGATGATCTCATCGGATGAACCACGATGTCAAGGACTTAATCAATCCCGTATACAATTCCCTTTGTCTAGCGATACGATACTTGCCCGAGATTCGATCGTCGGCATCCCGATACCTTGTTCAATCTCGTTACCGACAAGTCTCTTTACTCGTTTCGTAACACATCATCCCGTGATCAACTCCTTGATCACATTGTGCACATTATGATGATGTCCTACCGAGTGGGCCCAGAGATACCTCTCCATTTACACGGAGTGACAAATCCCAGTCTCGATTCGTGCCAACCCAACAGACACTTTCGGAGATACCTGTAGTGTACCTTTATAGCCACCCAGTTACGTTGTGACGTTTGGCACACCCAAAGCACTCCTACGGTATCCGGGAGTTGCACAATCTCATGGTCTAAGGAAATGATACTTGACATTAGAAAAGCTTTAGCATACGAACTACATGATCTTGTGCTAGGCTTAGGATTGGGTCTTTGTCCATCACATCATTCTCCTAATGATGTGATCCCGTTATCAATGACATCCAATGTCCATGGTCAGGAAACCGTAACCATCTATTGATCAACGAGCTACTCAACTAGAGGCTTACTAGGGACATGGTGTTGTCTATGTATCCACACATGTATCTGAGTTTCCTATCAATACAATTCTAGCATGGATAATAAACGATTATCATGAACAAGGAAATATAATAATAACTAATTTATTATTGCCTCTAGGGCATATTTCCAACAGTCTCCCACTTGCACTAGAGTCAATAATCCAGTTCACATCGATATGTGATTAACACTCAAGGTCACATCCCCATGTGACTAACACCCAAAGAGTTTACTAGAGTCAATAATCTAGTTCACATTACCATGTGATTAACACTCGATGAGTTCTAGGTTTGATCATGTTATGCTTGTGAGAGATGTTATAGTCAACGGATCTGAACCTTTTAGATCCGTGTGTGCTTTACAAATCTCTATGTCATCTCCTAGATGCAGCTACCACATTCTATTTGGAGCTTATTCCAAACAACTGTTCTACTATACGAATCCAGTTTACTACTCAGAATAATCTGGATTAGTGTCAAAGTTTGCATCGGCGTAACCCTTTACGACGAACTCTTTTACCACCTCCATAATCGAGAAAATTCCTTAGTCCACTAGTTACTAAGGATAACTTTGACCGCTGTCCTGTGATCCATTCTTGGATCACTCTTGTACCCCTTGACTGACTCATGGCAAGGCACACTTCAGGTGCGGTACACAGCATAGCATACTGTAGAGAGCCTATGATAAAAGCATAGGGGACGACCTTCGTCCTTCCTCTTTCTTCTGCCTTGGTCGAGCTTTAAGTCTTAACTTCATACCTTACAACTCAGGCAAGGACTCCTTCGACTGATCCATCTTGAACACTTTCAAGATCATGTCAAGGTATGTGCTCATTTGAAAGTACCATTAAGTGTTTTGATCTATCCTTATAGATCTTGATGCTCAATGTTCAAGTAGCTTAATCCAGGCTTTCCATTGAAAAACACTTTCCAAATAACCCTATATGCTTTCCAGAAATTCTACATCATTTCCGATCCACAATATGTCAACAACATATACTCATCAGAAATTCTATTGTGCTCCCACTCACTTCTTTGGAAATACAAGTTTCTCATAAACTTTGTATACACCCAAAATCTTTGATCATCTCATCAAAGCATACATTCCAACTCCGAGATACTTACTCTAGTCCGAGATACAGCCTGGAACACCATAGTGTGATGGTGTGTCCGAACATCATAACTGCACCCTATTGGATATGATGCATACCAAGATGTCTCTTATCGAATTACCACGATAGTTTATGGGTTAGGCATTAGAGACAACCACATTCACTTTAAATAGGGTACCACGTAATTCTGATGAGATGACACCGTATGAACTATGGTTTAGAGAAACCTAAGCTGTCATTTCTTAAAAGTTTGGGGCTGCGACGCTTATGTGAAAAAGTTTCAGGTTGATACGCTCGAACCCAAAGCGGATAAATTCATCTTCATAGGACACCCAAAACAGTTGGGTATACCTCCTGTCTCAGATCCGAAAGCAATAAGGGATTGTTTCTAGAATCGGGTCCTTTCTCGAGGAAAAGTTTCTCTCGAAAGAATTGAGTGGGAGGATGGTGGAGACTTGATGAGGTTATTGAACCGTCTCTTCAACTAGTGTGTGGCAGGGCACAGGAAGTTGTTCCTGTGGCACCTACAACAATTGAAGTGGAAGCATATGATAGTGATCATGAAACTTCAGATCAAGTCACTACCAAACCTCGTGGGATGACAAGGATGCGTACTACTTCAGAGTGGTACATGATCCTGTCTTGGAAGTCATGTTTCTAGACAACAATGAACCTACGAGCCATGGAGAAGCGATGGTGGGCCCGGATTCTGATAAATGGCTCGAGGCCATAAAATCCGAGATAGGATCCATGTATGAAAACAAAGTGTAGACTTTGGAAGAACTACTTGATGGTCGTAAGGCTGTTAGGTACATATGGATTTTAAAAGGAAGACGGACAATGATGGTAAGTATCACCATTAAGAAGGCTCGACTTGTCGTTAAGATGTTTTCCGACAAGTTCAAGGAGTTGACTACGATGAGACTTTATCACTCGTAGCGATGCTAAGAGTCTGTTGGAATTATATTAGCGATTACTGCATTATTTATGAAATCTTGCAAATAGGATGTCAAAACATTGTTTCCTCGACGATTTTCTTGAGGAAAGGTTGTATGTGAGAAGGCAAAGCTCCAGCAATCCTTCTAAGGACTTGAGTAAGCATCTCGGAGTTGGAATGTACGCTTTGATGAGATAATCAAAGATTTTGGGTTTATACAAAGTTTATGAGAAACTTGTATTTCCAAAGAAGTGAGTGGGAGCACTATAGAATTTCTGATGAGTATATGTTGTTGACATATTATGGATCAGAAATGATGTAGAATTTCTGGAAAGCATATAGGGTTATTTGGAAAGTGTTTTTCAATGGAAAGCCTGGATTAAGCTACTTGAACATTGAGCATCAAGATCTATAAGGATAGATCAAAACGCTTAATGGTACTTTCAAATGAGCACATACCTTGACATGATCTTGAAAGTGTTCAAGATGGATCAGTCGAAGGAGTCCTTGCCTGAGTTGTAAGGTATGAAGTTAAGACTTAAAGCTCGACCAAGGCAGAAGAAAGAGGAAGGACGAAGGTCGTCCCCTATGCTTTTATCATAGGCTCTCTACAGTATGCTATGCTGTGTACCGCACCTGAAGTGTGCCTTGCCATGAGTCAGTCAAGGGGTACAAGAGTGATTCAAGAATGGATCACAGGACAGCGGTCAAAGTTATCGTTAGTAACTAGTGGACTAAGGAATTTTCTCGATTATGGAGGTGGTAAAAGAGTTCGTCGTAAAGGGTTACGCCGATGCAAACTTTGACACTAATCCAGATTATTCTGAGTAGTAAACTGGATTCGTATAGTAGAACAGTTGTTTGGAATAAGCTCCAAATAGAACGTGGTAGCTGCATCTAGGAGATGACATAGAAATTTGCGAAGTACATACGGATCTGAAAGATTCAGACATGTTGACTATAACATCTCTCACAAGCATAACATATTCAAACCCAGAACTCATCGAGTGTTAATCACATGGTAATGTGAACTAGATTATTGACTCTAGTAAACTCTTTGGGTGTTAGTCACATGGGGATGTGACCTTGAGTATTAATCACATATCGATGTGAACTAGATTATTGACTCTAGTGCAAGTGGGAGACTATTGGAAATATGCCCTAGAGGCAATAATAAATTAGTTATTATTATATTTTCTTGTTCATGATAATCGTTTATTATCCATGCTAGAATTGTATTGATAGGAAACTCAGATACATGTGTGGATACATAGACAACACCATGTCCCTAGTAAGCCTCTAGTTGACTAGCTCGTTGATCAATAGATGGTTACGGTTTCCTGACCATGGACATTGGATGTCATTGATAACGGGATCACATCATTAGGAGAATGATGTGATGGACAAAGACCCAATCCTAAGCCTAGCACAAGATCATGTAGTTCGTATGCTAAAGCTTTTCTAATGTCAAGTATCATTTCCTTAGACCATGAGATTGTGCAACTCCCGGATACCGTAGGAGTGCTTTGGGTGTGCCAAACGTCACAACGTAACTGGGTGGCTATAAAGGTACACTAAAGGTATCTCCGAAAGTGTCTGTTGGGTTGGCACGAATCGAGACTGGGATTTGTCACTCCGTGTAAACGGAGAGGTATCTCTGGGCCCACTCGGTAGGACATCATCATAATGTGCACAATGTGATCAAGGAGTTGATCACGGGATGATGAGTTACGAAACGAGTAAAGAGACTTGCCGGTAACGATATTGAACAAGGTATCGGGATGCCGACGATCGAATCTCGGGCAAGTATCGTACCGCTAGACAAAGGGAATTGTATACGGGATTGATTAAGTTCTTGACATCGTGGTTCATCCGATGAGATCATCGTGGAACATGTGGGAGCCAACAAGGGTATCCAGATCCCGCTGTTGGTTATTGACCGGAGAGTCATCTCGGTCATGTCTGCATGTCTCCCGAACCCGTAGGGTCTACACACTTAAGGTTCGGTGACGCTAGGGTTATAGAGATATTAGTATGCGGTACCCCAAAGTTGTTAGGAGTCCCGGATGAGATCCCGGACGTCACAAGGAGTTCCGGAATGGTCCGGAGGTAAATATTTATATATGGGAAGTCTTGTTTTGGTCGCCGGAAAAGTTTCGCGCATTATCGGTATTGTACCGGGAGTGCCGAAAGGGGTCCGGGGGTCCACCAAGGGGGTCCACCTGCCCCGGGGGGCCACATGGGCTGTAGGGGTGTGCACCTTGGCCTATATGGGCCAAGGGCACCAGCCCCAAGAGGCCCATGCGCCAAGAGATAAGGGAAAGAAAGAGTCCTAAAGGGGGAAGGCACCTCCTAGGTGCCTTGGGGAGGATGGACTCCTCCCTGGCCGCACCCTTCCTTGGAGGAAGGGCCAAGGCTGCGCCCCCCCTCTCCCTTGGCCCTATATATAGTGGGGGGAAGGGAGGGCAGCCATACCTAAGCCCTGGCGCCTCCCTCTCCCTCCCATGACACATCTCCCTCCTCCCGCAGCGCTTGGCGAAGCCCTGTTGGAATCCCGCTACTTCCACCACCACACCGTCGTGCTGCTGGATCTCCATCAACCTCTCCTTCCCCCTTGCTGGATCAAGAAGGAGGAGACGTTGCTGCTCCGTACGTGTGTTGAACGCGGAGGTGCCGTCCGTTCGGCGCTAGGATCATCGGTGATTTGGATCACGATGAGTACGACTCCATCAACCCCGTTCTCTTGAACGCTTCCGCGCGCGATCTACATGGGTATGTAGATCCACTCCTCCCTCGTTGCTAGATGACTCCATAGATAGATCTTGGTGACACATAGGAAAATTTTGAATTTATGCTACGTTCCCCAACAAATACATTAATGTGGAATTTGACTTCGGAGCGCCACGATAATTGTGCGACGTGTCTGGGTCTAATACTTCCTATACGGTGGGTAACGCCACCACCAAAGGTTCTGTTCGAAGTGTTTCACTCATGGCGTTACATTTTCTATGTCTTCACATTTGGTTTGGCTTCAATCTCAACATGTCTTCATGATTATCTTCACTATGTTGAATATATATATATATGTATATATATATATACTAGTGTTCTGTCCTCTACAGCATTCACTTATAGCTATGTCTTGTTGAATCTTTTGAACTAAGTGAATGTGATCGGACCCTAACCTCTCTATGCTTTCTATCTCAAACTCTATCTCTCCAAATCATATGCATTCTATTGAAATTGTCGAATGTCTTCTCTGCGTCCTTGTCAGCAGAAGATACAGAGACAAACATTAAGTCCGTTTTCAATGCTCATTCCTTCACCTGAAACCCGGAGAAGTGGGAACGACCACCCGACAATCCAGGCGTGCGTGGGACGTGGAACAACCTCCGACATGCTGCATGATGGCCACGTGTTCCTCAGATGTGAATCGCCAGGGGCACCTGTGTAATAACACTGAGCCGCCCCTGTACCTATGAATACATGCCTCACCGCAGTCATTATCTCTTCTTCCACTCTCGCACAAACCCTAGCACCACCGCTAGCCCTCGACGACGCCGGCGACGAAGCGCTTCACTGCCGCAACCTCTCCGACGCCGTCTTCACATCGACCGCGGACATCGTCTTCTCCGCCGTCGCCGTAGGTGTCCTCCGTCGCCAAGTTAGGGCACGGACAATCGAACTGCTCGGCCTCCTCTTCCACTCTGTCTAGCAGTTCTTCGTGTGGTAAATAAAACTTCCTTTTTACGGCCCCCTTGATCCTATAGCTTTGTCACTTTCTACCACAAGCAGTTTCTATTCACACAAGTTGGATCTCTTTCATACTGCATCTCATAACATGCCTAGTATATTCACTTATGCTTCACAAAGTAGTTAGATTCCTCACTTGTACTGATCTCTGGATTCGTACAAATCTGGAACCAACTCCTTATCTATGAGTGAATGTCTTCGCACGATGAGGTCAATGTCTTCTAAACTTATTTATCTTCAAAATCTTCTGAGAATGCATATGACCTCTTCCCCTTCCCTCGCACCTTAATGCTGTCACAGGTACATGTCCGTGGGAGAATCCCTTGGTTCTCATAGTCTGCATTCATTTGCAGAATTCTTACAGCATCATATAAATTCTCCCGAAGCCAGTTCCTGTTTGTCCAGCAAGCGAAAACCTTTGAAGCCTTTGAACGTATTGAAGCTTTTCAGTTTAAAATTCATGGCTTCAGAGAAATCTGCAAGGAAGGGAGGCACACAGCGTCGTGGCGGAACATCAAGAGATCTGCCTGATGACCTCTCAGAACTTTACAAGACAGATCCAGAAGAGGATTATAATCAGCGCAAGACCCGAATCCAGTGGATTCGAAGATATTGGGCAGAACAATGGTTCAAATACCGGTTTGTGACCCAAGAATATGCTGAGAAAAATGCCATCAAGCGACCGTGGGGAGACATCCTATACAAGAATCTTCAACCCAGGTCCAGAGAAGAAGCCATTGAACAAGGCTTCTATCCCTGCATGGTCCGTGGGCCACTGCCTGCAGATGCACACCCATCGTCACTACTATGGTGCCATGACGACAATCTGTTCAAACGCAACTTCCAGTTTGCCAAGAACTCAGCGAAGCAGAACAAGAAGTCTTTGGGATTAGACTTCAACCCTGGTCCCTCTGCTCCCCGTGCCGATGGAACTCGGGAAGCTGAACCCAATCTTCTTGGGCCCTTCTACAACCTTGAAGGTCTCATCACCCATATCATGGTTCAAGCGACTGTCGTGAATGAGCCTGCAGATGACGCTGACTCAGATGAAGCGCCTGCAGCGCCGAAGCCAAAGAAACTGAAGCAGCCAAAAGCTTCCAAGCCTGCCTCTGCACCAAAAATCTCACGGGCGAAGCCATTGGCCACTGCACCTCCTGAAGATAGTGTGCAGTCTGAAGATTTGTCACGCATCTCCAAGCCCCAGAAGGTTAAGATGCCTCTGCCACACACCGGCCATGAACTGACAGCTGCTGCCATTCTGCGCAACGATGCCATCGATCTGTCCAGTGATGAAGATCTTGCTGATGATGCTCTTGAGCAACTGATCAAGAGCAAAGAAGAAGCAGAAATCTTCAATGATCTGCCTCTCTTTGACGTGGCAATCATCCACAACTTCATTGATGATTGGTTTGAAACGCCCAACCTCAGCTTGAAAGACCTGCAACTTCCCATTGGTCTCAGTGTCACCTTCCATGGCGACATTGCTTCAGAGCTAGCTCTAGCTCAGCGCATCGTCGAACTGAAGCAAAAGATTGACTATGAAAAATCTTAGTTCAAGAAGCATATGACCAAGCTCAGCGTACAAGAGGTCAAGAACTTCAAGATCATGCTGCACGAGCTTAAAGAAGCCTTTCTTAAGAAGCGTGAATAACCTCAAGGTTCTCGTGAGCGCATGAAGAGCCTGGCTGACAAGTGTGTGCAAGGCTACAACGAGGCTGAGAAGCGTAAGGCCCTTGGGCGTCCGAGCATTGATCCCAGGATGGCTGCAAAGCAGAAGAAGAAGCCCACTGTGGCCGAACCCAATGCACCAAGGCAGGAAGCAGATCCCATTGTCTTCCCAACTAGCATGACTGGCTCGAAGCCAAAGGCTAGGTCAACCGCTTCAGAACTGAAGAAGACAAGGACTGCTGAGGCTGAAGCCAGAAAGAGGAAACATCCTGAAGCCTCTGCTACTGCTCCCTCCAAGAAGAAGCGGAAGACCAAGAAAGAACGGGCTGCTCCCATAGAGCCCTTGATTGTTGAACCCATCTCCATGGTTTGCCCTGACGCTGAACATCAAGAGCGTCAACTGACTGTCCATGAGCCTGCTTTCACAGAGGCTCATGAAGCTGAAGACTTTCCAGCAGCTGATCCCACCGCTGCTGAAGACATTGGTCACCATGACCATGTTGAAGATGATGCAGTTCTTCCTCAGCTCGAGCACCAAGAGGTATCATCGCCTGTGCTAACGCACAGCGAATTCATCAGCATTGGTCGTCCTCTGACGCCAATTGCTTAGGATGCATCATGGGTTGATCGCCCACAAGCACAAAAGGAAGAAGACTTTGAGGCCCAGCCAACTCCAACTCCACAGGCGTCGCCTGCGTTACGCAGGCTTCGCAAAGGACCAAGGCCTCCAGTCTCTGAGTCTGAAGCTAAAGCTGCCGAAGACATTCCGGCTGCATCAGCCGATGAAGAAGAAACCCCAAGCGCTGCTACACCCCCGTCTCACCAAGAAGCTGTTCTCGAGGAGAATGTGACTGTGACCGACCCTCCAGCTCGTCAAGTGGAGGTTGAGAATCTCGAGGCTGCCACCACCAACACCAATGAAGCCAATGACGCTGTCATGGCTGAAGCCAATGTGGAGCCTTCACCAACCCAAGCACCAGAAGTCAGTGAAGCCAATGATGCTACTGCTTCTGTTCCTGCGCCTGCTGCTAGTCCTCAGTTCGACTACCATGTTGAGCACATGCCTCAGGTATAGAAGCCAATCCCCAGATTGCCCAGGTTTCCAGGTCCTGCATCAGCACCTGGATCCTTCAATGTCAATGGCTTCAAAGCAGACAACACTTTCTTCAATAGCTCCAGGAACCCCTACTCAAGGGAAAGAATTTCGTCTGATCAATTCTGGAGCTATCCGCAGCGAAGCTATTACTCCTGCATTCTATACAATCAAGGTCGCATCTTCCCACATAAGCGTCTTGACATTGAAGCAATAGCTGGTCTGCCCTGTCTGGAAGAAGCTCTGGATTGCTTCAAAGAGGTTGGATTCCTGCCATTTGTCACCGACCAAGAGCACTGGAATGAAGAGTTGCTACTCCAATTCTATGCCACACTTCACATCCGTGGCTACAACAGAGATCCGAAGACTTGGGTCCTGGAGTGGATGACAGGAAATGTTCATCACGAAGCCAAAGCCTTTGATATCATTGAGCTCACTGGTCTACCCACTCCTGGCGATCTCTACGAATCTGGCTGTCAACTTCACAGTGAAGCTGTGGAGAGCATCTTTCAGAAGCCTGAACCTAACATGAGTCAGATGCTCAATATGATGAAGCCATTGCCCCAAGATGCTGCATATCCCAAGGAGTTCTTCGTTGAAGACCTTGAGTATCTACCAAGGACTATTTATCACATCATAAGGCGAACTCTCTGGCCCATCAAAGGACATTCTCCACATGCCAAGCTGGACGGTGCAATGAAGACTTTGGTCTTCTATATTCTTCATGGCAAATGCTTCAATGCACAGGACTTCTTCATCCGCCAACTTGCTGCATCAGGCTCTGATCTTTTTGGCTTGAAGTTCTACGCTCCATGGATAATGCGGCTGATCAAACTCCACTCCGCTATCTCATATCAGCCATCTGCTCGCAATCATCGGATCTTTCTGCCTGATGTGGATATGTCTATTGAAGCCATTTATCCTGAACCTGCCAAGGAACCTCTAAGTCTTCAGAATGCGGAGCATCAAAGTTTTTCTCAGAACATTGAAGGAGTTGAAGCAGTCACTCGTGTGTATCCTTTGGCTGGAACTACACATGCACCACATCCTGCTCTCACTGAAGCCACCGAAAGCACAATTGCCCAACGACCCAAGAAGCGCACTCGTGTTCTTAATGACCGAGAGCTTCTTGTGGCTCTTCATCAGAAACAGGATAGGCATCATGACTGGCTGAAGCGCCAAATGCAAAGCCTCTTGGTGGACGTCAACCGCATTCGCAATCTTGCCACCAAGAATGCCTTTGTTGCCCATGAACCTCTCGACGCACATGGAAAGGGCTGACACTGATGTGCTCTGAAGATGATCTTCAAGAGGATGGCTTCTCTGAACGCTTCAAGTTTGACTCCACACCTCCTCGAAGGGCAGTGCTATGACGAACTCCATCTCTTGAAGACTCTGAGTTCTCTTCCTCTGTTGCAACTGTGAATGCCAGAGTGATCGAGGATGAAGACGATGCTACTTCACCGCCACCTCCTTCAGCATGCTTCGACACTGCTCCAAGTTCCTCTGCACCGCCGAACACCACCGACGACCCTGCTGCTTCACCTACTCTTCATGGGAACGAGTAGATGCTCTATGTCTTCAAACCTTTTTGGTCCTTACTGACAAAAGGGGGAGAAGCATATGAGTTTGATAGTCTTCAAGCGGGTCCATATGGGCGGGTGCTTTATATTTTGCTTCGTGTTTACAACTCTCATTTTGATACATTTGGTTCTTTGAGTTGTAACACTTAAACTCGATGGTCGTCTGCTACTTATTTGCCACTTTGTGATGCGATGATAAATCTCGCATGTGCGACGATAAATTCCGCACTTAGATCGTTTTGCAGACGTCCATTTTCCATTATGCATGTCATTATCTTCACATACCTTCACATGCATAGTGGATTGTCATCATAAGTTGAAGAGGATCTCCACAAGCACAACCTGCCATGTGCATTTGCATTCCAAAAGCAAATTACTTATATGCACATCTTCAGGGGGAGCCCTCACAGCTTATGAAGACAATTCCCTATCCTCTTACAATTTCACATATTATATTCCCTGTTGAAAACTTCAACTAGTTTGTCATCAATCACCAAAAAGGGGGAGATTTTAAGTGCATCTAGTGCCACCCCTAGTTGGTTTTGGAGTATTGACGACAAACCTAGTTGAGGGACTAATGTGTTCGTGAGAATTGCAGGATAACACAGGTAGAAGTCCCTCATTGATTCGGTTTTCCTACCAGAGATGACCCCTAAAAATGTATGAAGACATTGATGTCAAAGGTGGTATATGAAGATATTCTCATTAAAGACTATGACAAGAGAAGACATCGCATGAAGCCTATGGAGCTCGAAGACTTAGATCTTTCGTAGTTCTTTTTCTTCTCTGTTGAGTCATAGGAACCACCGTACTGTTAAGTGGGGTCCAAGAGAACCATTCAGAATGACTGAAGTGATGCTTAACCAAAACCTATATCTTTGAGTGAAGACTATGAGAGTGAATCTTGTCCAGAGTCGGACAAGTCAACTTTGCTTGTAGCCCAAGTAAAGTTGCCGTGTGAGTTTGAAATCTGACCGTTGGAACACGTGTCAGTTCCTTAGTGACCCAGGGTCATTTCGGACAAATCAGGTCTGGTTGCCTAGTGGCTATAAATAGCCCACCCCTACAACCATAAATGGTTGGCTGCTCAGAGTTAGAGTACGGCTTTTGTCGTTTGAGAGCAACCCACCTCAAAGCCTTTGAGAGAGAATTCCTTGCGAGGATAAAGCCCTAACCACCCAGAGCCAAAGAGTGTTAGGCATCACTTAAGTCTTCTTGTCTGTGTGATCTGAAGACTTATTACACTTGAGGACTGTGAATCCTCCAGCCGGTTAGGCGTCGCGTTCTGAGCATCCAAGAGACATTCTGGATTGCCGGTGAACGAAGTCTGTGAAGGTTTGGGAGTCTACCTTGAAGACTTACCAGAGTGATTGGGCGAGGTCTGTGTGACCTTAGCTCAAGGGGAATACGGTGAGGACTGGGTGTCCTGAGCTGTGTGTTCAGGACTGGGTGTCCGGGACTATGTGTCCTAAGGTTTAAATACCTAGCCGCCCTAACCAGACGTACAGTTGTCACAGCAACTGGAACTGGTCCAACAAATCATTGTCTTCAACGAGTCACTGGTTTCATCCTTCCCTTCCCTTTACTTACTGTTGGTCCTTGTGAAGTCATTGTATGATTGCACTATCTTTTGTCTTCACTAAGTGACTGCGTGTTCTGTTTGGCTTCATAATATCTTCCTACCTGATCCTCACTACATTGTTGCTATTAGTCATTGTGCTTTCACTTCATTGAATTCTTGACTATGATTTGCCTAGTGTAGTCTACCTTCCGTTGCATGGTAATAGGTTTATTTCTATCGTTTGTCTTCGAAACTTCCATGTTTTGAAGACTTTCATAAAAATCGCCTATTCACCCCCCTCTAGTCGATATAACGCACTTTCATCAAGGATGTGCGTCGGCTTGCTGGTTGCGTTGCCGCCATGAGCAGGTTCATTTCCAAGTCCGCCGAGCGCGCCCTTCCCTTTTTCAAGATTTTGAAAAAGGCGGGCCCGATGGAGTGGACGCCAGAGGCCGAAGCAGCATTGCAAGATTTGAAGAGGTACCTCTCCTCCGCGCCAATACTAGTTGCGCCTAGGCCATAGGAACCGTTGCTGCTGTACCTGGCGGCAATGAAACAGGTGGTCAGCGCCGCACTAGTGGCGCAGAGAGAAATTGATGATGAGGTAATAGCAGCGACGGAGCCCGATGCCACCGATGCCGAGACGATGCAGCCAATTGAAGTGCCGCCGAAGAAGAAAATGATGCAGCACCCGGTCTACTTTGTTAGTTCCCTCCTACAGGGGGCTAGATCGAGGTACTCCGGTGTGCAGAAACTGCTCTTCGGCCTTCTTATGGCCTCGAGGAAACTGCGTCACTACTTCCAGGCGCACGAAATCACTGTCGTCACTCGCCTCCCTCTGCAATGGATATTGCACAATCCAGACGCAACGGGAAGGATCGTAGAGTGGGCACTGGAACTGCCTAGCTTTGGCCTCAAGTTTGAGAGTACCTCGACGATTCAAAGTCGAGTCCTGGCGGAGTTCGTTGCAGAATGGACCGCGGCGCCTGACGAAGGAATCCAAGAGACTGCTCTCCCCGGCAAGGAGGCAAGTTGCGACTGGATCATGTACTTTGATGGAGCTTTCTCCTTACAGGGCTCTGGGGAGCACCTCAAGTATGTGATCCAGATGCACTTCCCTAGGGAGGTGTCAACAAACAATACGACTGAGTACGAAGGGCTGCTTGCCGGTCTTAGGATCGCGGCGGACCTCAGAATCAAGAAACTTGTCGTCAGAGGCGACTCGCAACTTGTCATCAAGCAAGTCAACAAGGATTACCAGAGCCCGTTGATGAAGGCCTACGTCGATGAAGTGAGAAAGCTGGAAGAGCGTTTTGACAGTATACAGGCAGAATACGTTCCCCGAGCAGAGAATGATATCGCCGATTACCTGTCAAAATGCGCTGCCCTCAAGCTACCTGTGGAACCAGGTACCTTTGTGCTTCGGCTAACTCAGCCATCCATTGATCCATCAACAGAGCAGAACAAGAGGAGAAAATTAGGGCCCGACAAGTACTTTCCCGCCGAGCTCCCCGGAGCCGCCGGCAAGGATGTTGCCGGAGACACTGAGCCCGCCACGGGACGGCCAGCTCCGACAGAGCATCAAGCTCTTGCCATGGAGACAGTCGCTCCGATAGCGGAGGAAATGCCTTTAGTCCTCGCCGTCGAGCCCCAGGCTCCAGCGTGGGCACAGCATACCGTCCGATTCCTCCAAACAGGGGAACTTCCTGAGGAGCAGGAAGAAGCAAAAAAAGTAGCCCGTCACTCTACTATGTACCAGTTCGTCGATGATGTCCTGTACAGAAAGAGGCCGAATGGCGTGAAATTGAAGTGTATCCCTCGAGAGGAAGGACTGGGGCTGTTGGCGGAGATACATGGAGGCATATGTGGATCCCACATCGGGTCAAGGGCCCTTGCCGGCAAAGCGTTTCGGCAAGGCTTCTTCTGGCCCACCGCCCTCCAGGATGCGACGACACTAGTCACCAAGTGTGAAGCGTGTCAGTTCCATTCAAAGAAGCTTCATCAGCCAGCTCAAGCCCTTCAAACCATTCCTCTCTCCTGGCCTTTCTCGGTCAGGGGGCTCAACATACTGGGCCCTTTCCCCCGCGCTGTCGGGGGCTTTGAGTACTTGTACGTTGCAATCGACAAGTTCACAAAGTGGCCAGAAGTGGAAGTAGTGAGGAAGGTCACAGCACAGTCAGCCGTCAAGTTCTTCAGAGGACTGGTGTCCCGTTTTGGTGTACCCAATAGGGTTATCACCGACAACGGCACGCAGTTCACAAGCCACACATTCATGCAATATATTCAAGACCTCGGCAGCAAGGTCTGTTTCGCTTTCGTTGCTCACCCATGAAGCAATGGTCAAGCTGAGAGGGCAAATGCTGAAGTACTGCGAGGCCTGAGGACAAAGACCTTTGACAGACTGCACAAGAGTGGAAGGCGCTGGATTGATGAATTGCTGGCGGTTCTTTGGTCAATCCGAACGACACCAAATCGAGCCACCGGCCAGACACCCTTTGCCCTGGTATACGGGGCAGAAGCAGTTCTCCCCATGGAACTCATATACGGGTCACCTCGAGTACTCGCTTATGACGAGATTGAGCAAGAGCAATTGCGGCAAGATGACGCAACGCTCCTTGAGGAAGATCATCTTCGGGCGGCTGTGAGAGCAGCGCGCTACCAGCAAGCCTTGCGCCGCTACCATATCCGCAAGGTTCATGCCCGAAGCTTTGAGGAAGGCGACCTTGTTCTTCGGCGCGTTCAATCGACCAAGAATTCCAACAAGTTGACGCCAAAGTGGGAAGGCCCTTATCGGGTAATACGAGTCACCAGGCCCGGCGCAGTCCGCCTGGAGACCGAAGATGCCGTTTCGGTGAGTAACTCCTGTAACATTGAGCATCTTCGCAAGTTTTACCCGTGAAGCGCGCTTGTCGGGCCCCCCCGGCAAGCCACCTTTTGTATGAGCCTTGCCGATGACGCATGTAACTCTTTGTACAAAGCCAGGCGCAGACCCTGAGCATAAGTAAATGAAGCGCTGGCACCCAAAGTTATAGCATGCATGCTAGGTCGAGTCTCGTCCTTGGTTAGGGTTGATAGTGCTTAGCGGCGACTAACCCCTAGCTTAGAGGTCGAGTGTGCGTCTCTTTGTCTTTCTTTTGTCTTCTTTGGTTCATAGGACACACAGATATCCGTGCCGGACCACTTGGGGAGGAAAAAAAAGAGGAACAGACCAGCATCTAGCCCCCGGCAAGCCAGTATTGCCGGGGGCTGCAAGAGCAAAAATTCATCCACGGCGAACCAGGGTTGCCGAGGACTGCAACTTCAGATAAGTTCTTCATCCCTTATCATGCATTCCATTATGGACTGAGGTATGTGAAACCTCGTTTTCCCCTAAGCTACCGTGCTCCCATAACTCTAGGCCCTAGGGTTCGTTCCTGGGGCCAAGTTTGGTCATAGTCGCGGCAGCGAAAGGATGAAACAAGGAGCCTGAACCCGCCTCATCCCTGACTCCGCCGAAGGCGCGAGGAAGGTCGAGCGAAGTGGGGAGACGGCAAGGCCTGATACCGGGCAAGGAAATGTTTATCTTGAAGATATCAAGGATTTACTCCTTGTCGTGGGTTCCACCCGCAAACAAATGACCCGGCAAGCATCCATTTTTCATTAAAAAAACATTCCACTCAGGTACAGTCCATAGGGAATGAAAAACATGAATGATGGGATTACAAGTTTTAAATTCCACAAAGGCCCGAAGGCTTACAAACTAAAAAGAGATAAGGTGCCCGTAATCCCTTTCTTGTCCCTCTCCTCAAGAGGCAGGTCAAGGAGGCAAAAGGGACAAAAGGAGCGCCTAGGCGAGCTACGGGTGGCAGAAGACACCAAGAGAACATCTTGGTGGCCGTCCAAAGGCTCCGGAAGCAGAGCTCGAAGACGAGGCGGCAAGATGTCAGCACGCATCGATGGCCTCGGTGCCCGCGTACTCCGACTTGACGGCCTTGCTGCCCGCCCTCTTCCTCTTCCGCAGCCTCCCAACGCTAGCCGCCCAAGGAGACGACCCCAAGAAGTTCAGGGAGCCGGCGACGCGGATGATGGGGTCGCCGGTACCGCACGGAGCGGCACCCGACACCTAATCGGACCCATCATCCTTCCGCCCACTACCCTCGTCGTCGCTGCCGTTGTCCTCCTCGTCACTCCCGCTCGAGGAGGAGTCTTCACTATCAGAAGTGCTCTCCACGCAGCACCTTGCACAGGCCCCAAAGCACCCGAAGACCTTGATGGAGAGAAGGCCACCCTCCATCAGCTTAAAATGGAGAGTGAGCCCCTCCGTCAAGCGGTGGATATGAGCAAACGTCTTCCATCCCCGACAAAGATACATCACGTGAGGGGCGGGGAAGTCGATGCGGACCCTCGTGCCACTGATCCCGCAGCCCCTCATGTGCAGCCGCAACGATTCCGACGGATCCAGCTCCATCTCCCACGCAAATGGAGTCGGGAGATGAAGGCGACGGCGCGGCGGCCGGAGAAGAACTCACAAGGGTCATCCCCAACATGGCCCTCCATTGAGGAGGAGCTGCTGGCGGAGGCGAGGCCGGCGCGCCGCCCCGTCCTCCTCTTCCCCGAGCGCCCCGGCCTCGCCCATGGCCTCGCCCCTCCCCCTTCCCCTCGCAGCTAGCTCTGCCACCGCAGGCACAGGGGAAGGAGGGACGCGTTGTCGAGCGGCGACCCTCGCCGCCACTGTTGAAGGACCGGGATTCCCTCTCTCCATGACGGATGGAAGGGAGGAGCAGAAGCTGAAGGAAGAAGAAGATGAAAGAATGTGGGACGCCATCCCCCTCCCGCTCTTTATAAAGGATCGGGGTTGGGGCTCGGCCACCCCGCTTGGCCAATCAATATACGGAAGGCGCAGGGAGCCAGGACCGACCCGCCGCCCCAACCAGCGACGGCCCGGTTTCCCGCCTCCACCGTTTGCCACCCCAAGCGCATGGGAGACATGTGGCGGACGTGCAGAACCGAGGGGACGGGTGAGACGACCACTCCCCACCCCATGATCGTGGGGAGTGGACGCCTTGAAGACCGCGCCTCAGCCCCATTCAGTAAATGGGCCGCGCCTCCACGCCTCCCTCCGTTTATGGGGAAGGCGCGAACCGCCCCTTTACTACGATGTGACGCATGCCTGCGGGAACCAACCCCACGCATGCTGCCCACGTCACACGCACCTCCCCACGCCGCGCCACGCGCGGGAGTCATGGGAAGCGCTACACACGAAGAATCTTACCACGGTAAAAACCGCCCCGCCTGCCCGCACACCATTTTTGGGCCTAGCCCAACAACACGTTGCGCTTATGTGTGGCCCAGGCCCGGGGGCTCCTGTCGGTGTACAAAAAGAGGGGTACACTTTTTGTACCCCTATAACTGTGCACGGGCAGTCTGAGCCACGGGCACCACCACACCAAGCAAGGCAAGGGAGGTGAGCCAGGGTAAGACCGAAGCTTAAGAGAACTAGAACAACGCCAAGGCCAAGACCACGAAGAGCAAAGGGGATGAAGCGGACTCCCCCGGCAAGATCCTTGCTGGGAGACTGTTCTAGCAGCCCCAGAAAGACCCTTGCCGCGGCGACTCATCCCGCGCCTACGGAGCAAATCACCCTTGAGTCCACTGCCCCCAAAGGGCAAGGATTCGGGAGACATCCCCGTGGCGGCATGCAGATCTTTGTGAAGACATTCAAGATCAGATACGCACTAAGGAGACGACAACCCTTGGCGGGATCCCAGCCGAGGAAGACCACAAGGCCCCCGGCAAGCGCCTTGCCGGGGATGACAGCAGGCGCCCTGGCAAGACCCTTGCCGAGGCCCCGGCAAGGCCCTTACCGAGGACACCCGCAGGGCCACCATCAGGCCCACGCCGACTAAACCTTCACCACCGCATGCATGCAGCTGCCGACCCAACCAGCTGGGCAGGCACCTGCGTGGCGGCATGCAGATCTTCGTGATATGGGCAATATGGGTTCTGGGTTAAATCAACAATAATTTATATAAGAGCCACTTCAACAATTTAATTATGGGCTTCTCCTACTGACCCCCAAAGAAAAGAAAAGAAAATAAAACTATTTAAACGGTAAAGCTCCCAACAAGCAAAAGAAGAGCGGGAAATATTTATTTATTTTTTGGGTTATCTTTTTAATTACTACTACAGCAGGAAAGTAAATTACTACTAATTTTTTTCTTAAGGTTTACTAAACACACAAGAAGAAAGCAGGAAAAGGAAAATAAACTAGCATGGATATTACAGTGAAAAAGTATGAGCACCGACATCTAGCAACGAGTGTGTGTGAACATAAATGTAATGTCGGTGAGAAATACGTACTCCCCCAAGCTTAGGCTTTTGGCCTAAGTTGGTCTATGGCCACGGCTGGCCTGGCGGATATCCATAATAATAGTTGTTGGGGTCGTACTGTGATGAGGAAGAATAGTTGGGATCATACTGTTGTGCAGCGGTTATCGCCTGCTGAGCTGCAGCGTGGAGTCGAGCTGCCTCCGCTCTCCTCTCGTACTCTTCTGCCTCCTCTCTGGTAATAACATATCTTCCTTTTGTCTGTGAATCAAAGAAGGCAGGAGCAGGGAGAGTAATACGGAAAACACGTCGTTTATCAAAAATTAAGCGATATAAGAGAGGTGATTCAGGCCTCTCGACAAACTGGTGTGAAGCCATAGAGTTATAATCTAAATATGCAGGAGGCAACTCCATATCACCCTCATGAATGTCTATCTCAAGAAAATGAGCTAAGCGGGTTGCATAAATTCCTCCAAAGAAATCTCCATTATGTCTATTATGATGCAACCTACGAGCTACAATGGCTCCCATATGATAAGATTGGTCTCCTAACACAGCACTCCTAAGAATGTTAAGATTAGGGACACACATGTGACATGCTTCATCCTTAGCATTTATGCATCTACCGATAAAGAGAGCAAAATAATGTATAGCAAGAAGGTGAATGCTCCCTATGGTAGCCTGCGTTATGTCTCTGGATTCCCCCATAGTTATACTAGCAAGAAAGTTTCTAAATTCAGATTTAGGGGGATCCCTAATACTGCCCCATGATGGAAGTTTGCACGCAAGAGTGAAATCCTCTAAGTCCATTCTATAAGATTTATCATAAAGATCAAACATGACTGAAGGAGAATTACGCGAAGATGAATACTCAAACCTCCTCACAAATGAACTTGTGAGATCATGATACTGGGGACATTTGTTGTCCTCAAATTCCTCAAGACCGGCATTGCGCAAATATGCTTTGAATTCTTCTTTAATTCCCGCACGGTCCATAAAATTTTCTGACGGCCATTCGCAAGGCCGTACCAGAGCGTCTCTTGGTGGATCCTCGTCAGCATCGCGCATAGCAATCCTAGGTCCTTGCTTCTTAGAGGAACCACCTTGGAACATCTTCCTAAGCATATTGTTTTTCTCTGAAAATTTTGGAAATTTTGAGTAACTTCAAAATAAAAGTAAACCAAACTCAATAAAACTGATAGCAACTACTCCCACAAGTGCCTAGAGCCTATATCATGCATCAAAACTACTTGGAACCATAAAAATTTGACATGCAAGATCAAGAACATGGTCACCTATGCAGCATAAATTTGCAATGAATGAAGCACTAGAACAAAAACTAATTGGACAAATGGAGGAGTCACATACCAAGGAACAATCTCCCCAAGCAGTTTTGCGAGAGGTGCTTTGAGCAAGGAGATCAAAAATCACAGCAAAAGTGGCCGGAACTCGTGCTTGAGTTGGTTTTTCGGGTTTGTGTGAGGTAGAGGAAGAAGATGGGTGCTGGGATAAGTGGAGGAGGGCCATGCCGGGGTGCTGATTCCACGGGCACCTATGGGACCGGCGGACCGGGTCCCTTTCGGTTCGGCGGGGGCGGAGGTCGCGCAAAGAGCAGATCGAGGCGAAGCACGCGAGCGATTTACCCAGGTTCGGGCCGCACGGATGCGTAAAACCCTACTCCTGCTTTGTGGTTTGTATTGATTTCTAGCTCGGGAGCGCGGAGTGCTACAGTACACTTCCGCAGCTAGCAAGACCGAGCGTGAGTGTTCGAACTGGCTAACCCCCCTCTACGTTGCACACGGGCCTCCTTTTATATGCTCAAGGGGTTACCGACAGGTGGCAACGGAGGTAAAGGGCAAAAATGGAAAGGTGCTGTGGTAGGTACAGCTACCTGTTACAGTGTATCATACCTAACCCTGGCGGCAGGGGACAAGGGCATTAATTGCCCGTCTGTGTCGCCTAAACAGTACCAAAAGGGACCGCTATGGACGCCACCGTTTGCCACGATGGTTATCTTGTCAGCGCCTGCTTGCCACCGCGCACCCCTAGCTGCACGGCCTCCTGCCACGTGTGCTTGGGAGGGTCCTAGAGCGACACGTTGGCGGGTGTGCTGGAGCGCGGGCACGAAGTGGGGGTTTCCCGCAGCAAGCTCCTTGCCGCGGTCGTTGTCTTGTCGTGTTCGGGAGCTTGTCGCTCACCGGGCCTTGCCGGGACGCGCGGCGCGTCGCGACAAGCTCTCTTGGTATGCCTTGGTTGGCCTTCCCGGCAAGCTCCTCTTGCTGGGGTTTTGTTTCCTTCCCGGCCAGCTACTCTTGCCGGGGCCTTGGTTTGAGTACTTTGTTCTTGAATGGCTCCAAAGGAACCACGGAGGATCTTGGCGGTCACCCGGCAAGCCTCGCCGCGGGATGCTGTGACTGCCCGTGCACAAGTTCGGGATACTAGGGCACCCCTACTCCAGTACACCGATAGGAGCCCCCGGGCCTGGGCCAGACACGGTGCCGAGCGCTGTTGGGCCAGGCCCAAAACAGGGCACGGGCACACGCGGCCTAGGTTATGCCGTATCTTACTCCGTTTCCACCGCGCACGCCCAGAACGGCACGCGTCAAACGCGGCGTCGTGGGTGACGCGGGCGGCATGCGCGGGGCTAAGCCCCACGAGCATGCGTTAGGCCATGATGAAGGGGACGGTTCACGCCCTCCTCCCTAAACGGAGGTAGGCGTGGGGGCGTGGTGCATTTACTGGACGGGGCCGGTGCGCGGTTTTCGAGGCGTCCACTCCCCGCGATTACGGGGTGGGGCGAGGCCGCCTCATCCGTCGCCTCGGTTCTGCATCCCCGCCACGCGGATCCATGCGCTTGGGGTCGCGGACGGTGGGAGTGGGAAACTGGGCCGTTGCGAGCAGAGGCAGCGGGTCGGCCCCGACTCCCTGCTCTTCCCATGCCTCGATTCGCTGAGCGGGGCGACCGAGCCCCCACCTTGCTCCTTTATAAAGAGCGGGAGGAGAGCGCAGAAGCCCGCACTCTCTCATCTCCTCCTTTCTTCAACTTCTGCTCCCCTTTCTCTCACTCGTCATGGAGAAAGGGAACCCTGGCCCTTCATCGGTGGCGGCGAGGGTCGCCGCCAGACAGCGCACCCCTCCCTCTCCCGCGCCTGTGGTGGCAGAGCCAGCCATAAGGGGAAGAGGGAGGGGGCGAGGTCGTGGACGAGGTCGAGGACGAGGTCGAGGCGCTCGGGGAAGAGGCGGACGGGGCGGCGCGCCAGCTTCGCCTCCGCCGGCGGTTCGTCTCCCCACGGCGGTCTATATAGGGGACGACCCTTGCAAGTTCTTCGTCAGGCTGCGCCGGGCGCCTCGTCGTCGCCTCCGGCTTCCAGCTCCGTTTGCGAGCGCGATGGAGTTGGACCCGCCCGAGACACTGAGACTGCACATGAGGGGCTGTGGGATCAGCGGCACGCGAGTCCGCGTTGTATTCCCAGCCCCTAATGTGATGTATCTTGATCGAGGGTGGAAGACGTTCGCCCGTATCCACAGCCTGATGGAGGGGTTTACCCTCCATTTTAAGTTGATGGAGGGCGATCTCCTCTCCGTCAAGGCCTTCGGGTGCTTCGGCACTCGGGCGAAGTGCTGCGTGGACAGCTCCTCCGATAGTGAAGGCTCCCCTCGAGCGAGAGTGGCGAGGAGGAGAGCGACAGCGACGATGAGGGTAGCGGGCGGCGGGATGGCGAGTCCGACTAGGTATCGGGCGCCGCTTCGTGCGGCACCGGTGACCCCATCATCCGTGTCGCCGGCTCCTTGAACTCCCCGGGGTCGTCTCCTTGGGCGGCTGGCGTAGGGAGGCTGCGGAAGGGGAAGAGGGCTGGCGACAAGGCCGTCAGGTCGGAGTACGAGGGCGTGGTGCCCTCGACAGCATGCTGACGTCCTGCTGCCCCGTCTTCGAGCCCCGCTTCCGGCGCCGCCATCACCGTCCAGCCTTCGGACGGCCCCCGGGATGTTCTCTTGGTGTCTTCTGGCACCCGTAGCTCGCCTAGGCGCCCCTTTTGCCCTTTTCGCCTCCTTGACCTACCTCCTGAAGAGAGGGACAGGAAAGGGATTACGGGCATCTTATCTTTTTAATTTGTAAGCCTTCGGGCCTTAGCTGCATCTAAAACTTGTAGTCCTCTCTTTCATGTTTTTCATCCTCTATGGACTGTACCTGAGTGGGATGTTTTTTAATGAAAAGGGGATGCTTGCCGGGTTATTTGTCTCGCGGGTTGAACCCACGCCAAGGAGCAAATCCTTGGTATCCCTCGGACAGACATTTCATCTCCCGGCAACAGTCCCTGCCGCCTTCCCACGTCGCTCGACCTTTCTCACGCCTTTGACGGAGGCGGGAACGAGGCGGGCGCGGCCTCCTCGTATCATCCCTTTGCTGCCGCGACTACGACCAAACTTGGCCCCGGGAACGAGCCCCAGGGCCTAGAGTTGAGGGAGCACGGCAGTTTTCGGGAAGAAACGCGGTTTCGCATTCCCCAGTCCATAAGAGGATGCATGATGAGGGACGAAAGACTTATCTGATATCGCAGCCCCCGGCAACTCTGGCTTGCCGTGGATGAATCTTGGTACTCGCAGCCCCCAGCAACACTGGCTTGCCGGGGCCCAGGTGCCGGCGCGCCCTTCTTCTCCTTTTCGTCCTCAAGCGGTCTGGCTAGGATATGCGAGCCCTGCGAACGAAGGAAAAGCAAAGGGACGGACACTCGACCTCTAAGCTAGGGGTTAGCCGCTGTTAGGCACTATCAACCCTAACCAAGGACGAGACTCAACCTAGCATGCATGCTATAACCCCGGGGTGCGAGCGCTTCATTTACTTGTGCTCAGGGTCTGCGCCTGGCTTTGTACAAAGGATTACATGCAACAGCGGCAAGACTTGTACAAAAGGGTGGTTGCCGGGCAGGGCCCAACAACCGCGCCTTACGGGTAAAACTTACGAAGATGCTCGATGTTCCAGGAGTTGCTCACTGGTATGCCATCTTCGGTCTCAAGGCGGACAGCGCCAGGCCTTGTGACTCGCTTCACCCGGTAAGGGCCTTCCCACTTCGGCATCAACTTGTTGGAATTCTTGGCGGACTGAACGCGCCGAAGAACAAGGTCGCCTTCCTCGAGACTTCTGGCGTTAACTTTGCGGCTATGGTAGCGGCGCAAAGCTTGCTGGTAGCGAGCAGCTCGCACAGCAGCCTGAAGACGGTCTTCCTCAAGGAGCAGCGCGTCATCTTGTCGCAGCCGCTCTTGCTCAAGCTCATCATAAGCGAGCACTCGAGGTGACCCGTATACGAGTTCCGTGGGGATAACTGCCTCTGCTCCATAGACTAGAGCAAAAGGTGTCTGTCCAGTGGCTCGATTTGGCGTCGTTCTGATCGACCAAAGAACCACCGGCAGCTCCTCGATCCAGTTCCTTCCGCACTTGTGCAGCCTGTCGAAAGTTCTGGTCTTGAGCCCGCGCAGCACTTCAGCATTTGCCCTCTCCGCTTGACCGTTGCTTCTCGGGTGAGCAACAGAAGCGAAGCAGATCTTGGCGCCAAGATCTTGGACGTATTGCATGAAGGTGCGGCTCGTGAATTGTGTACCGTTGTCGGTGATTATCCTGTTAGGGATCCCGAAGCGGCAAACAATCGACCTGAAGAACTTGACGGCTGACTGTGCGGTCACCTTCCTCACTGGTTCCACTTCCGGCCACTTTGTGAACTTGTCGATTGCAACGTACAAGTACTCAAAGCCCCCGACAGCTCGGGGAAAGGGGCCGAGGATGTCGAGCCCCCAGACCGAAAATGGCCAGGATAAAGGGATCGTCTGGAGAGATTGAGCTGGCTGGTGTATCTGCTTGGAATGGAACTGGCACGCTTCACACTTGGTTACTTGTGCAGTTGCATCCTGGAGGGCTGTTGGCCAGAAGAAACCTTGCCGGAATGCTTTGCCAACAAGTGCTCTTGCGCCAATGTGGTGACCACATATGCCTCCGTGTATCTCTGCCAACAGCTTTTGTCCGTCTTCCGGTGAATACACTTTAATTTCACACCGTTGAGTCTTCTTCTGTACAGTGTCTTGTCGACAAACTGGTACATACTTGACTACCGGGCTACTCTTTCCGCTTCTTCTTGCTCTTCGGGAAGTTCTCCTGTCTGAAGGAAACGGACAATCTGCTGCGCCCATGTCGGAGCTTGTGGCTCGACAACAAGGACTAAAGGCGACTCTGCTGCTGCGGGAACATCCGCTTCTACGGCAAGAACCTGCGGCTCTGCCGGAGCTTGACGTTCCCCGACAAGCTTGCCGGGGCAAAACTTGTTGGGAGCTTCTGCTTCAACGGAACAAACTCTAGGGCTTGCCGGAGCATCTTGCTCCTCAGCGCTCTTGGCGTTGGTCTCAGCTGCTGCGGGAACATCCGCTTCTACGGTGAGAAGCTGCGTCTCTGCCGGAGCTTGACGTTCCCCGACAAGCTTGCTGGGAGCTTCTGCTTCAACAGAACAAACCCTAGGGCTTGCCGGAGCAGACCGCTCCTCAGCGCCTTCGACGTTGATCTTAGGGACCTTCTTGGCGGCGGCTTCAGGAAGCTCTGCCGGCAAATAGTCACCAGAAATCAACTTCCTTTTCTTGCTCTGTCCAGTTGATGGTGTTACGGACGGTTGAGTCAGCTTGAGCACAAAGATTCCTGGTTCCACAGGTAGCTTAAGTGCGGCGCATTTTGACAGGCCATCAGCAATGGCGTTGTGAGCTCTTGGAACATGCTCCATTTGTAGGCCGTCAAAGTGCTCTTCTAGCTTTCTCACTTCGTCGACGTAAGCTTCCATCAACGGACTCTGATAACTCTTGTTTACTTGGCGGACGACAAGCTATGAGTCACCCCTGACAATGAGCTTCTTGATCCCAAGGTCTGCCGCGATCCTGAGACCGGCAAGCAATCCCTCATACTCTGCAGTATTGTTTGTTGCTTGCTCCTTGGGAAAGTGCATCTGGACTACGTACTTGAGGTGCTCTCCGGTGGGTGCGATAAGCAGCACACCAGCGCCGGTGCCTTGCAGCGAAAAGGCACCATCAAAGTACATCAGCCACTCTTTGCTTGCTTCCTTGTCGGGGATGCTTGTTTCTGGAATTTCTTCATCTGGTGTTGGCGTCCATTCTGCTATAAATTCTGCCAATGCTCTGCTCTGGATAGTTGAAGTGCTTTCAAACTTGAGGCCAAAGCTTGACAGTTCCAGTGCCCACTCAACAATCCCGCCTGTCGCTTCTGGATTCTGCAGTATCCTCTTCAGCGGAAAGCGAGTGACAACTATGATCTCATGTGCTTGGAAGTAATGGCGCAGATTTCTTGAGGCCATGAGAAGGCCGAAAAGCAATTTCTGCACACCAGAGTACCTTGACCTAGCCCCCTGCAGAAGGGAACTGACAAAGTAAACTGGGCGCTGCGCCATCTTCTTGTGTATCTCGTCGTGTATCTGCGCAGATCCATCTTTGTCGGGACCAGAGCTTGTCGGGGAAGCTCCCTGCTTGTCGCTGGATGTGCTTGCCGCGGTTGCTGGCTCATCATCTGCCTCCCTCTCTGCTACTAACGCAGTGTTGGAAATATGCCCTAGAGGCAATAATAAAAGCGTTATTATTATATTTCCTTGTTCATGATAATTGTCTTTATTCATGCTATAATTGTGTTATCCGGAAATCGTAATACATGTGTGACTAACAGACACCAACATGTCCCTAGTAAGCCTCTAGTTGACTAGCTCGTTGATCAACAGATAGTCATGGTTTCCTGACTATGGACATTGGATGTCATTGATAACGAGATCACATCATTAGGAGAATGATGTGATGGACAAGACCCAATCCTAAACATAGCACAAGATCGTATAGTTCGTTTGCTAGAGTTTTCCAATGTCAAAGTATCTTTTCCTTAGACCATGAGATCGTGTAACTCCCGGATACCGTAGGAGTGCTTTGGGTATACCAAACGTCACAACGTAACTGGGTGACTATAAAGGTATGCTATGGGTATCTCCGAAAGTGTCTGTTGGGTTGACACGGATCAAGACTGGGATTTGTCACTCCGTATGACGGAGAGGTATCACCGGGCCCACTCGGTAATGCATCATCATAATGAGCTCAAAGTGACCAAGTGTCTGGTCACGGGATCATGCATTACGGTACGAGTAAAGTGACTTGCCGGTAACGAGATTGAACGAGGTATTGGGATACCGACGATCGAATCTCGGGCAAGTAACATATCGATTGACAAAGGGAATTGCATACGGGGTTGATTGAATCCTCGACATCGTGGTTCATCCGATGAGATCATCGTGGAGCATGTGGGAGCCAACATGGGTATCCAGATCCCGCTGTTGGTTATTGACCGGAGAGTCGTCTCGGTCATGTCTGCTTGTCTCCCGAACCCGTAGGGTCTACACACTTAAGGTTCGGTGACGCTAGGGTTGTGAAGATATGTATATGCAGAAACCCGAATGTTGTTGGGAGTCCCGGATGAGATCCCGGACGTCACGAGGAGTTCCGGAATGGTCCGGAGGTAAAGAATTATATATAGGAAATGCTGTTTCGGCCATCGGGACAAGTTTCGGGGTTATCGGTATTGTACCGGGACCACCGGAGGGGTCCCGGGGGGCCACATGGGCTGTAGGGGGTGCGCCTTGGCCTACATGGGCCAAGGGCACCAGCCCCACTAGGCCCATGCGCCTAGGGTTTCCATGGGGGAGGAGTCCAAGTGGTGGAAGGCACCTCTGGGTGCCTTGGGGGGGAGGGAATCCTCCCCCTGGCCGCCGCACCTAGGAGATCAGATCTCCTAGGCTGCGCACCCCCCCTTGGCCCTCCTATATATAGTGGGGGAGAAGAGGGACTTGATACACCAGCCCCTGGCGCCTCCCTCTCTCCCCGTTACGTCTCTCTCGCGTAGTATAGGCGAAGCCCTGCTACTGTGACGCCCTGCATCCACCACCACGCCGTCGTGCTGCTGGATCTTCATCAACCTCTCCTTCCCCTTGCTGGATCAAGAAGGAGGAGACGTCTCCCGTCCCGTACGTGTGTTGAACGTGGAGGTGCCATCTGTTCGGCGCTTGGTCATCGGTGATTTGGATCACGTCGTGTTCGACTACATCATCACCGTTCTTTGAACGCTTCCGTGCGCGATCTACAAAGGTATGTAGATGCATCCGATGACTCGTTGCTAGATGAACTCCTAGATGGATCTTGGTGAAACGAGTAGGAAATTTTTTGTTTTCTGCAACGTTCCCCAACACGCAGCACTAACCACTTGATTGGTTGCCGCTATGTACAGCAGCAACTTCTCTTGTGGCTTAGGTGCGACAAGTATTGGAGGGGAGGACAGGTATCTCTTCAGGTCTTGCAGCGCAGCCTCCGCTTCCGGAGTCCATTTCATTGGACCTGCCTTTTTCAATAATTTGAAAAACGGCAGGGCGCGCTCAGCAGACCGAGAGGTAAACCTGCTGAGATCAGCCACGCAACCGGCAAGTTTCTGTACATCCTTGACGCGCTTTGGTGCTTCAATCTGCTCAATGGCCTTGATCTTGTCGGGATTGGCTTCAATTCCCCGCTGAGACACGAAGAACCCGAGAAGCTTGCCGGAGGGAACTCCAAACACACACTTCTCTGGGTTGAGCTTGAGGCTGATCTCGCGCAGATTTGCAAAGGTCTCGTCTAAATCTTGAATCAGGGTTGCTCTGTCCTTGCTCTTGACCACTATATCATCCATGTAGGCTTCCACATTTCTGTGTATTTGTGGCTCAAGAGCAACATGGACCACCCTTGCAAATGTCGAACCAGCATTTTTTAATCCAAAAGGCATTCGTACGAAACAGTACGTGCCACATGGAGTAATAAATGCGGTCTTCTCCTCATCCTCTTCTGCCATGAAGATCTGATGATATCCTGAGTATGCGTCAAGAAATGAAAGCAAATCACATCCGGCTGTGGAGTCAACAATCTGGTCAATGCGCAGCAAAGGAAATGGGTCTTTGGGACAAGCTTTGTTAACATCAGTGAAATCGATGCAAAGTCTCCATTTCCCGTTTGCCTTGCGCACGACTACATGATTGGCCAACCACGTGGGATGGAGCACTCCTCTGACAAGGCCTGCTGCTTCCAGTTTCTTGATCTCTTCTGCAATGAATTCTTGGCGCTCCACTGCCTGCTTCCTGACTTTCTGCTTGACGGGCCGCGCATGAGGACAAACGGCAAGGTGGTGCTCAATCACTTTCCTGGGAACACCGGGGATGTCAGACGGCTGCCATGCAAACACGTCGACATTCGCCCGCAGGAAAGTAACGAGCGCGCTTTCGTATTTAGGGTCGAGCGTGGCACTGATGGTGAAGGTACCACCAGTGCCGTCCTCCTTGGCGGATACCTTCTTCGTCTCTGGTGGAGCTGCCATCGTCTTCTTGCACTTGCCGGTGGAGCTCAATGGTGCGTCCTCAACGGCAGCGCAGCACTCCGAAGAGGCGCGCTTGCCGGAGTGGGCATCAGAACTCTTGCCGGACTTGGTCTTCTTCCCCCCGGGAGCTTCAGCGGCAAGTGGATTGCGATCTGCCGTGGCTGCTGCTTCCCGGTAGATCTTGTCGGCACAGATAAGAGCATCCTTCTTGTCGCCAGGGACAGAAATGACACTTATCGGGCCTGGCATCTTCAGCATGTTATATGCGTAGTGAGAGGCTGCCATGAACTTGGCGAGTGCTGGACGGCCAAGTATCCCATTGTAGGGCAATGGGATATCGACAACGTCGAATGTGACCTTCTCAGTCCTGAAGTTTAGCTCGCTGCCGAATGTTACCGGCAGCGTGACCTTCCCCTTCGGCTTGCTCCTTCCCGGATTGATTCCTTGGAATGTGTCGGTCTCTTCGAGCTCGCTGTCAGGGATTTGGAGTTTTTGGAGTACAGCGGAGGAGATCAGGTTTAAGCCGGCCCCGCCGTCAACTAGCATCTTGGTGACTTTGAGGTTGCGGATAGTTGGTGAAACCAACATCGGCAGGCACCTGACCACAGTTGTGCGATCAGGGTGGTCCTCAATGTCAAAGATGATAGGTGTGCTGGACCATTTCAGAAGCTTGCGCGATTCGACAGGTGGTTCCGCTGCATTGACTTCCCGCGCCCACTGCTTGAGTTGGCGGTGTGAAGTGTGCAGAGAAGCACCGCCGTCAACGCACAAGACCTCTGTGGCTTTCTGAAACTCCTGTTCACTGGTCTCAACATCATCCATGTCTTCGTCGTCGTCATCTTCATCGTTGTCGCGGCCGCGGGGAGGCCTGTCTCCTTGCCGCTGCTTGGCCTTGTCGCGGCGTCCTCCCCGTCCGGCGCGCTTCTTGCCGGATTCTCCAGCACCACCTTGGGCCCTCTCCTTGTCGCGCGAGTAGAACGAGTAGGAAATTTTTTGTTTTCTGCAACGTTCCCCAACAGTGGCATCATGAGCTAGGTCTATGCGTAGTTCTTCTTGCGCGAGTAGAACACAATTTGTTGTGGGCGTAGATTTGTCAACTTTCTTGCCGTTACTAGTCTTTTCTTGCTTCAGCGGTATTGTGGGATGAAGCGGCCCGGACCAACCTTACACGTACGCTTACGTGAGACCGGTTCCACCGACTAACATGCACTAGTTGCATAAGGTGGCTGGCGGGTGTCTGTCTCTCCCACTTTAGTTGGAGCGGATTCGATGAACAAGGTCCTTATGAAGGGTAAATAGAAGTTGACAAATCACGTTGTGGCTTTAACGTAGGTAAGAAGACGTTCTTGCTAGAACCCTAATTCAGCCACGTAAAACTTGCAACAACAATTAGAGGACGTCTAACTTGTTTTTGCAGCAAGTGGTTTGTGATATGATATGGCCAAAGTTGTGATGAATGATGAATGATCTATATGTGATGTATGAGATGTTCATGCTATTGTAATAGGATTCACGACTTGCATGTCGATGAGTATGACAACCGGCAGGAGCCATAGGAGTTGTCTTTATTCTTTTATATGACCTGCGTGTCATCGAGAAACGCCATGTAAATTACTTTACTTTATTGCTAAACGCGTTAGCCATAGTAGTAGAAGTAATAGTTGGCGAGCAACTTCATGGAGACATGATGATGGAGATCATGATGATGGAGATCATGGTGTCAAGCCGGTGACAAGATGATCATGGAGCCCCAAGATGGAGATCAAAGGAGCTATGTGATATTGGCCATATCATGTCACGTTAATTATTTGATTACATGTGATGTTTATCATGTTTTGCATCTTGTTTACTTAGAACGACGGTAGTAAATAAGATGATCCCTCATAACAATTTCAAGAAGTGTTCTCCCCTAACTGTGCACCGTTCCTAAAGTTCGTCATTTCTAAGCACGCCGTGATGATCGGGTGTGATGGATCCTTACGTTCACATACAACGGGTGTTAACGAGCCTAGCACGTACAGACATGGCCTCAGAACACATGCAAAACACTTAGGGTTAACTTGACGAGCCTAGCATGTACAGACATGGCCTCGGAACACAGAAGACCGAAAGGTCGAGCATGAGTCGTATAGAAGATACGATCAACATGAAGATGTTCACCGACGTTGACTAGTCCGTCTCACGTGATGATCGGACACGGTCTAGTTAACTCGGATCATGTAATACTTAGATGACTGGAGGGATGTCTAATCTAAGTGGGAGTTCATTAGTAATTTGATTAGATGAACTTAATTATCATGAACTTAGTCTAAAATCTTTGCAATATGTCTTGTAGATCAAATGGCCAACGTAGTCCTCAACTTCAACGCGTTCCTAGAGAAAACCAAGCTGAAAGACAATGGCAGCAACTATACGGGCTGGGTCCGGAACCTGAGGATCATCCTCATAGCTGCCAAGAAAGATTATGTCCTACAAGCACCGCTAGGTGATCCACCCGTCCCACAGAACCAAGACGTTATGAACGCTTGGCAGACACGTGTTGACGACTACTCCCTCGTTCAGTGTGGCATGCTTTACAGCTTAGAGCCGGGGCTCCAAAAGCGTTTTGAGAGACATGGAGCATATGAGATGTTCGAAGAGCTGAAAATGGTTTTTCAAGCTCATGCCCGGATCGAGAGATATGAAGTCTCCGATAAGTTCTTCAGCTGTAAGATGGAGGAAAATAGTTCTGTCAGTGAGCACATACTCACTATGTCTGGGTTACACAACCGCTTGTCTCAGCTGGGAGTTAATCTCCCGGATGATGCGGTCATTGACAGAATCCTCCAGTCGCTTCCACCAAGCTACAAGAGCTTTGTGATGAACTTCAACATGCAGGGGATGCAAAAGACCATTCCTGAGTTGTTCTCAATGCTGAAATAAGCAGAGGTAGAAGTCAAGAAGGAGCATCAAGTGTTGATGGTCAGTAAAACCACTAAGTTCAAGAAAGGCAAGGGTAAAAAGAACTTCAAGAAGGACGGCAAGGAGGTTGCCGCGTCCGGCAAGCAAGCTGCCGGGAAGAAGCCAAAGAATGGACCCAAGCCTGAGACAGAGTGCTTTTATTGCAAAGGGAAGGGTCACTGGAAACGGAACTGCCCCAAATACTTAGCGGACAAGAAGGCCGGCAACGCCAAAGGTATATTTGATATACATGTATTTGATGTGTACCTTACCAGTACTCGTAGTGACTCCTGGGTATTTGATACCGGTGCGGTTGCTCAGATTTGTAACTCACAGCAGGAGCTGCAGAATAAACGGAGACTGGCAAAGGACGAGGTGATGATGCGCGTCGGGAATGGTTCCAAGGTCGATGTGATCGCCGTCGGCACGCTGCCTCTGCATTTACCTACGGGATTAGTTTTAAACCTAAATAACTGTTATTTAGTGCCAGCTTTGAGCATGAACATTGTATCGGGATCTCGTTTAATTCGAGATGGCTACTCATTTAAATCTGAGAATAATGGTTGTTCCATTTATATGAGAGATATGTTTTATGGTCATGCTCCTATGGTGAATGGTTTATTCTTAATGAATCTCGGGCGTATTACTACACATGTTCATAATGTGAGTACCAAAAGATGTAAAGTTGATAATGATAGTACCACATACTTGTGGCACTACCGCCTTGGTCACATAGGTGTCAAACGCATGAAGAAGCTCCATGCAGATGGACTTTTAGAGTCTCTTGATTATGAATCATTTGACACGTGCGAACCATGCCTCATGGGTAAGATGACCAAGACTCCGTTCTCAGGAACAATGGAGCGAGCAACCAACTTATTGGAAATCATACATACTGATGTGTGCGGTCCAATGAGTGTTGAGGCTCGCGGTGGCTATCGTTATGTTCTCACGCTCACTGACGATTTAAGTAGATATGGGTATATCTACTTAATGAAACACAAGTCTGAAACCTTTGAAAAGTTCAAGGAATTTCAGAGTGAGGTTGAGAATCAACGTGACAGGAAGATCAAGTTTCTACGATCAGATCGTGGAGGAGAATACTTGAGTCACGAGTTTGGCACACACTTAAGAAAATGTGAAATAGTTTCACAACTCACGCCGCCTGGAACACCTCAGCGTAATGGTGTGTCCGAACGTCGTAATCGCACTCTACTAGATATGGTGCGATCTATGATGTCTCTTACTGATTTATCGCTATCTTTTTGGGGCTATGCTTTAGAGACTGCCGCATTCACTTTAAATAGGGCACCGTCGAAATCCGTTGAGACGACACCGTATGAATTATGGTTTGGGAAGAAACCTAAGCTGTCGTTTCTAAAAGTTTGGGGATGCGATGCTTATGTGAAGAAACTTCAACCTGAGAAGCTCGAACCCAAGTCGGAAAAATGCGTCTTCATAGGATACCCAAAAGAAACTATTGGGTACACCTTCTACCTCAGATCCGAAGGCAAGATCTTTGTTGCCAAGAATGGGTCCTTTCTAGAGAAAGAGTTTCTCTCGAAAGAAGTAAGTGGGAGGAAAGTAGAGCTTGATGAAGTATTACCTCTTGAACCGGTAAATGGCGCAACTCAAGAAAATGTTCCTGAGGTGCCTGCACCGACTAGCGAGGAAGTTAATAATAATGATCAAGATACTTCTGATCAAGCTCCTACTGAAATTCGAAGGTCCACAAGGACACGTTCCGCACCAGAGTGGTACGGCAACCCTGTCTTGGAAATCATGTTGTTAGACAACAGTGAACCTTCGAACTATGAAGAAGCGATGGCGGGCCCGGATTCCGACAAATGGCTAGAAGCCATGAAATCCGAGATAGGATCCATGTATGAAAACGAAGTATGGACTTTGACTGACTTGCCCGTTGAACGGCGAGCCATAGAAAATAAATGGATCTTTAAGAAGAAGACAGACGCGGATGGTAATGTGACCATCTATAAAGCTCGAGTTGTCGCTAAGGGTTATCAACAAGTTCAAGGGGTTGACTACGATGAGACTTTCTCACCGGTAGCGAAGCTGAAGTCCGTCCGAATCATGTTAGCGATTGCCGCATTCTATGATTATGAAATATGGCAAATGGACGTCAAAACGGCATTCCTTAATGGTTTCCTTAAGGAAGAATTGTATATGATGCAGCCGGAAGGTTTTGTCGATCCTAAGAATGCTAACAAGGTGTGCAAGCTCCAACGCTCGATTTATGGGCCGGTGCAAGCATCTCGGAGTTGGAACATTCGCTTTGATGAGATGATCAAAGCGTTTGGGTTTACGCAGATTTATGGAGAAGCCTGCGTTTACAAGAAAGTGAGTGGGAGCTCTGTAGCATTTCTCATATTATATGTGGATGACATACTTTTGATGGGAAATGATATAGAACTCTTGGACAGCATCAGGGCCTACTTGAATAAGAGTTTTTCAATGAAGGACCTTGGAGAAACTGCTTATATATTAGGCATCAAAATCTATAGAGATAGATCAAGACGCCTCATAGGTCTTTCACAAAGCACATACCTTGATAAGATATTGAAGAAGTTCAATATGGATCATTCTAAGAAGGGGTTCTTACCTGTATTACAAGGTGTGAAATTGAGCTCAGCTCAATGTCCGACCACGGCAGAAGAAATAGAAGAGATGAGTGTCATCCCCTATGCCTCAGCCATAGGTTCTATTATGTATGCCATGCTGTGTACCAGACCTGATGTAAACCTTGCCGTAAGTTTGGTAGGAAGGTACCAAAGTAATCCCGGCAAGGAACACTGGACAGCGGTCAAGAATATCCTGAAGTACCTGAAAAGGACTAAGGAAATGTTTCTCGTTTATGGAGGTGACGAAGAGCTCGTCATAAAGGGTTACATCGACGCTAGCTTCGACACAGATCTGGATGACTCTAAGTCACAAACCGGATACGTGTATATGTTGAATGGTGGAGCAGTGAGCTGGTGCAGCTGCAAGCAGAGCGTCGTGGCGGGATCTACATGTGAAGCGGAGTACATGGCAGCCTCGGAGGCAGCACATGAAGCAATATGGGTGAAGGAGTTCATCACCGACCTAGGAGTCATACCCAATGCGTCGGGGCCAATCAAACTCTTTTGTGACAACACTGGAGCTATTGCACTTGCCAAGGAGCCCAGGTTTCACAAGAAGACAAGGCACATCAAGCGTCGCTTCAACTCCATTCGTGAAAATGTTCAAAATGGAGACATAGAGATTTGTAAAGTACATACGGACCTGAATGTAGCAGATCCGTTGACTAAACCTCTCCCTAGGACAAAACATGATCAACACCAGAATTCCATGGGTGTTCGATTCATCACAATGTAACTAGATTATTGACTCTAGTGCAAGTGGGAGACTGTTGGAAATATGCCCTAGAGGCAATAATAAAAGCGTTATTATTATATTTCCTTGTTCATGATAATTGTCTTTATTCATGCTATAATTGTGTTATCCGGAAATCGTAATACATGTGTGAATAACAGACACCAACATGTCCCTAGTAAGCCTCTAGTTGACTAGCTCGTTGATCATGCTATAATTGTGTTATCCGGAAATCGTAATACATGTGTGAATAACAGACACCAACATGTCCCTAGTAAGCCTCTAGTTGACTAGCTCGTTGATCAACAGATAGTCATGGTTTCCTGACTATGGACATTGGATGTCATTGATAACGAGATCACATCATTAGGAGAATGATGTGATGGACAAGACCCAATCCTAAACATAGCACAAGATCGTATAGTTCGTTTGCTAGAGTTTTCCAATGTCAAAGTATCTTTTCCTTAGACCATGAGATCGTGTAAATCCCGGATACCGTAGGAGTGCTTTGGGTATACCAAAGTCACAACGTAACTGGGTGACTATAAAGGTATGCTACGGGTATCTCCGAAAGTGTCTGTTGGGTTGACACGGATCAAGACTGGGATTTGTCACTCCGTATGACGGAGAGGTATCACCGGGCCCACTCGGTAATGCATCATCATAATGAGTTCAAAGTGACCAAGTGTCTGGTCACAGGATCATGCATTACGGTACGAGTAAAGTGACTTGCCGGTAACGAGATTGAACGAGGTATTGGGATACCGACGATCGAATCTCGGGCAAGTAACATATCGATTGACAAAGGGAATTGCATACGGGGTTGATTGAATCCTCGACATCGTGGTTCATCCAATGAGATCATCGTGGAGCATGTGGGAGCCAACATGGGTATCCAGATCCCGCTGTTGGTTATTGACCGGAGAGTCGTCTCGGTCATGTCTGCTTGTCTCCCGAACCCGTAGGGTCTACACACTTAAGGTTCGGTGACGCTAGGGTTGTGAAGATATGTATATGCAGAAACCCGAATGTTGTTGGGAGTCCCGGATGAGATCCCGGACGTCACGAGGAGTTCCGGAATGGTCCGGAGGTAAAGAATTATATATAGGAAATGCTGTTTCGGCCATCGGGACAAGTTTCGGGGTTATCGGTATTGTACCGGGACCACCGGAGGGGTCCCGGGGGGCCACATGGGCTGTAGGGGGTGCGCCTTGGCCTACATGGGCCAAGGGCACCAGCCCCACTAGGCCCATGCGCCTAGGGTTTCCATGGGGGAGGAGTCCAAGTGGTGGAAGGCACCTCTGGGTGCCTTGGGGGGGAGGGAATCCTCCCCCTGGCCGCCGCACCTAGGAGATCAGATCTCCTAGGCTGCGCACCCCCCCTTGGCCCTCCTATATATAGTGGGGGAGAAGAGGGACTTGATACACCAGCCCCTGGCGCCTCCCTCTCTCCCCGTTACGTCTCTCTCGCGTAGTATAGGCGAAGCCCTGCTACTGTGACGCCCTGCATCCACCACCACGCCGTCGTGCTGCTGGATCTTCATCAACCTCTCCTTCCCCTTGCTGGATCAAGAAGGAGGAGACGTCTCCCGTCCCGTACGTGTGTTGAACGTGGAGGTGCCATCTGTTCGGCGCTTGGTCATCGGTGATTTGGATCACGTCGTGTTCGACTACATCATCACCGTTCTTTGAACGCTTCCGTGCGCGATCTACAAAGGTATGTAGATGCATCCGATGACTCGTTGCTAGATGAACTCCTAGATGGATCTTGGTGAAACGAGTAGGAAATTTTTTGTTTTCTGCAACGTTCCCCAACACGCAGCACTAACCACTTGATTGGTTGCCGCTATGTACAGCAGCAACTTCTCTTGTGGCTTAGGTGCGACAAGTATTGGAGGGGAGGACAGGTATCTCTTCAGGTCTTGCAGCGCAGCCTCCGCTTCCGGAGTCCATTTCATTGGACCTGCCTTTTTCAATAATTTGAAAAACGGCAGGGCGCGCTCAGCAGACCGAGAGGTAAACCTGCTGAGATCAGCCACGCAACCGGCAAGTTTCTGTACATCCTTGACGCGCTTTGGTGCTTCAATCTGCTCAATGGCCTTGATCTTGTCGGGATTGGCTTCAATTCCCCGCTGAGACACGAAGAACCCGAGAAGCTTGCCGGAGGGAACTCCAAACACACACTTCTCTGGGTTGAGCTTGAGGCTGATCTCGCGCAGATTTGCAAAGGTCTCGTCTAAATCTTGAATCAGGGTTGCTCTGTCCTTGCTCTTGACCACTATATCATCCATGTAGGCTTCCACATTTCTGTGTATTTGTGGCTCAAGAGCAACATGGACCACCCTTGCAAATGTCGAACCAGCATTTTTTAATCCAAAAGGCATTCGTACGAAACAGTACGTGCCACATGGAGTAATAAATGCGGTCTTCTCCTCATCCTCTTCTGCCATGAAGATCTGATGATATCCTGAGTATGCGTCAAGAAATGAAAGCAAATCACATCCGGCTGTGGAGTCAACAATCTGGTCAATGCGCAGCAAAGGAAATGGGTCTTTGGGACAAGCTTTGTTAACATCAGTGAAATCGATGCAAAGTCTCCATTTCCCGTTTGCCTTGCGCACGACTACAGGATTGGCCAACCACGTGGGATGGAGCACTCCTCTGACAAGGCCTGCTGCTTCCAGTTTCTTGATCTCTTCTGCAATGAATTCTTGGCGCTCCACTGCCTGCTTCCTGACTTTCTGCTTGACGGGCCGCGCATGAGGACAAACGGAAAGGTGGTGCTCAATCACTTTCCTGGGAACACCGGGGATGTCAGACGGCTGCCATGCAAACACGTCGACATTCGCCTGCAGGAAAGTAACGAGCGCGCTTTCCTATTTAGGGTCGAGCGTGGCACTGATGGTGAAGGTACCACCAGTGCCGTCCTCCTTGGCGGATACCTTCTTCGTCTCTGGTGGAGCTGCCATCGTCTTCTTGCACTTGCCGGTGGAGCTCGATGGTGCGTCCTCAACGGCAGCGCAGCACTCCGAAGAGGCGCGCTTGCCGGAGTGGGCATCAGAACTCTTGCCGGACTTGGTCTTCTTCCCCCCGGGAGCTTCAGCGGCAAGTGGATTGCGATCTGCCGTGGCTGCTGCTTCCCGGTAGATCTTGTCGGCACAGATAAGAGCATCCTTCTTGTCGCCAGGGACAGAAATGACACTTATCGGGCCTGGCATCTTCAGCATGTTATATGCGTAGTGAGAGGCTGCCATGAACTTGGCGAGTGCTGGACGGCCAAGTATCCCATTGTAGGGAAATGGGATATCGACAACGTCGAATGTGACCTTCTCAGTCCTGAAGTTTAGCTCGCTGCCGAATGTTACCGGCAGCGTGACCTTCCCCTTCGGCTTGCTCCTTCCCGGATTGATTCCTTGGAATGTGTCGGTCTCTTCGAGCTCGCTGTCAGGGATTTGGAGTTTTTGGAGTACAGCGGAGGAGATCAGGTTTAAGCCGGCCCCGCCGTCAACTAGCATCTTGGTGACTTTGAGGTTGCGGATAGTTGGTGAAACCAACATCGGCAGGCACCTGACCACAGTTGTGCGATCAGGGTGGTCCTCAATGTCAAAGATGATAGGTGTGCTGGACCATTTCAGAAGCTTGCGCGATTCGACAGGTGGTTCCGCTGCATTGACTTCCCGCGCCCACTGCTTGAGTTGGCGGTGTGAAGTGTGCAGAGAAGCACCGCCGTCAACGCACAAGACCTCTGTGGCTTTCTGAAACTCCTGTTCACTGGTCTCAACATCATCCATGTCTTCGTCGTCGTCATCTTCATCGTTGTCGCGGCCGCGGGGAGGCCTGTCTCCTTGCCGCTTCTTGGCCTTGTCGCGGCGTCCTCCCCGTCCGGCGCGCTTCTTGCCGGATTCTCCAGCACCACCTTGGGCCCTCTCCTTGTCGCGCCGCTCATACTCAGCTTTTTGCTGCTGGACAAGCTGCTCGACTTTCTTGCAGCTCTGGAGGTCATGGCCCTTGGTGCGGTGAATCTTGCAGTATTGGTTGCTGGAGCCGTCCTGCTTGTCGGCGGCCGCCACAGCCTGGCAGTTGGTGCATGCGGCAACCTCCTTGCTGGAGCTACTGACCTTGGCTCGCTTGGCGCCGCCGTCGCTGCCGGACTGCTCAAGACCAGCACCTCTTTGTTCTGCTTCTTCCTGTTGTTGCGCCGCCGGTTTTTCTTTGCCGGGGCGGCATCCTCGCTGTCAGATCCCCCTGCTCCAGTGCTTTCTCCGGGGAATTTCCTCCCTTCCTCAGCGCGTGCACACTTGTCGGCCAGGGCATATAGCTCGCTGACGTCCCGAATCTTGCACATCGCCATCTCCTCCCGCATCCTGCGGTTACGCACATTCTGATGGAACGCGCTGATTACCGTGGCAGGGTGGATATTTGGGATGTTGTGCTGTACACGGCTGAACCTCTGAATATACTCGCGCAGGGGCTCCCCTTCCTTCTGGACGAGCAGGTGAAGGTCACTCTCTTGGCCATGAGGTTTGTGGCTGCCTGTGAAGGCGCCGACAAACTAATGGCACAGGTCTGCCCAGGAGGATATGGAGTTGTCCGGCAAGTGCATGAGCCAGGACCTGACGTTGGGCTTAAGCACCAGCGGGAAGTAGTTGGCAAGGATCTTGTCGTCCCGTCCCCCAGCAGCCTGCACCGCGATGGTGTAGATGCTGAGGAACTCCGACGGATGCAACTTGCCGTCGTACTTCTCTGGTACATCTGGCTTGAAATTCTTTGTACTGGGCCACTGGACTTGCCGCAGCTCACGAGTGACGCAGGGCAACCTACCGCGTACGGCAAGTCGCCTGGTTCCCCTGGCGCATGCATGTCAACAGAGGGCCCAGCGCGCTGGTCTGATCGACGCCGCGCTTCTCTCCGGCGCTCGATGCGAGTGCGAGCGTCCTCTTGCTGTCGTTCTTGAAGAACTTGGCGCTAATCACGGCGAGCTCGCGGATCTGACGACGCGGTGGAGTCGCTGTCGAGGTGGACCCGGCGAGTCGGCGATCTTGGCCTTCGGGGTGGAGAGTGCACAGTAGTTACACCCCCACCAGTCTTGTCGTCCCTGGCTCGTGCCTGGCTGGCTTGCCGCGGCTGAGACGTGCTCGGCTGCCGTGGAGTGTCGCCGTTGACGAAGCCGATGAGACTCTGGATAGTGGCCCTCCAGTCGTCGATCTTGTCCGCCGCTGGAGGGTAGTCTAGGAGCAGCTGAGCTCGCGCCAAAGCTTCTGCTGCGGTGGCGGGTGGTGGTGGCGAACGGTGCGAGGAGCGGGATATTCTCGGACTTCTAACTATGTTAGAAGGAGCAGTATCTCGTCCAGGCGACCGTGTCTTGCTCGCGCCAGCGGGTTGACGTGCACGGTGGTCCTGAGCGCTCCGAGATCCACCAGCTCGATCTTGATCTAGCAAACGCATGGTACCATGAGTACCATGACGCTGCCGGTCCCGCGCCTCTTGAGATGGGCGCGGTGCATGCACGGACGCCGAGGTCTTGGAGTGTGCCCGGTCATTGTGGGAGCCGGCTACGCCGCCGATGGGCAGCGCAGCCTTGTCCTGGGACCTGGAAGCACCGTGAGTTCCCTCGTCGACGCGTGTCCTTCCGCAGGTGCCTGCCCCACCAACCGTTTGCTCCGGCGGTGGCTGGCTCGGCGCGGACGGAGCAGCTGCCTCCGAAACTTTCTTCTTCGGCGGCATGTTGATGAAGATCTAGCTCGCAAGAACGCCGGATTTGGTTCACACAACTTCGACGCCCCATACCTGGCGCGCCAAAGATGCCGGGGTGCTGATTCCACGGGCACCTATGGGACCGGCGGACCGGGTCCCTTTCGGTTCGGTGGGGGCGGAGGTCGCGCAAAGAGCAGATCGAGGCGAAGCACGCGAGCGATTTACCCAGGTTCGGGCCGCACGGATGCGTAAAACCCTACTCCTGCTTTGTGGTTTGTATTGATTTCTAGCTCGGGAGCGCGGAGTGCTACAGTACACTTCCGCAGCTAGCAAGACCGAGCGTGAGTGTTCGAACTGGCTAACCCCCCTCTACGTTGCACACGGGCCTCCTTTTATATGCTCAAGGGGTTACCGACAGGTGGCAACGGAGGTAAAGGGCAAAAATGGAAAGGTGCTGTGGTAGGTACAGCTACCTGTTACAGTGTATCATACCTAACCTTGGCGGCAGGGGACAAGGGCATTAATTGCCCGTCTGTGTCGCCTAAACAGTACCAAAAGGGACCGCTAGGGACGCCACCGTTTGCCATGATGGTTATCTTGTCAGCGCCTGCTTGCCACCGCGCACCCCTAGCTGCACGGCCTCCTGCCACGTGTGCTTGGGAGGGTCCTAGAGCGACACGTTGGCGGGTGTGCTGGAGCGCGGGCACGAAGTGGGGGTTTCCCGCGGCAAGCTCCTTGCCGCGGTCGTTGTCTTGTCGTGTTCGGGAGCTTGTCGCTCACCGGGCCTTGCCGGGACGCGCGGCGCGTCGCGGCAAGCTCTCTTGGTATGCCTTGGTTGGCCTTCCCGGCAAGCTCCTCTTGCCGGGGTTTTGTTTCCTTCCCGGCCAGCTCCTCTTGCCGGGGCCTTGGTTTGAGTACTTTGTTCTTGAATGGCTCCAAAGGAACCACGGAGGATCTTGGCGGTCACCCGGCAAGCCTCGCCGCGGGATGCTGCGACTGCCCGTGCACAAGTTCGGGATACTAGGGTACCCCTACTCTAGTACACCGACAGGCCACCATGGGCCCACGAGGCAGGGGGCGCGCCCTAGGGAGGGGGGCGCGCCCACCACCCTCGTGGCCAGGTGGCAGCTCCTCCCGCGGTAATTTTTGCACAGTAAATCCACAAATATTCCCGAAAAAATCATATTAAATTGGCATGGCTTTCTGAGGACTTTTATTTTCGGGATATTTTTATATTGCACGAATAATCAGATAACAGACAGAAAAATATTTTTTTATATTTAATATAAATAACAGAAAGTAAAAGTGGGTTACAGAAGGTTGTGCCTTCTAGTTTCATCCATCTCATGATCATCAAAAGGAATCCATTAACAAGGTTGATCAAGTCTTGTTAACGAACTCATTCCAGATAACATGGAACCGGAGAAATTTCGAATAACACTATGTTACCTCAACGAGGATATGCACATCCCCAATAATAAGAATATCATATTTCTTTTTGACCATAGGAAGAGGAAATTCAAAACCTCCAATTATAATCGATGGAATTTTTCCAATGGACTTGATACTATGAACTTGAGGTTGTTTCCTCGGAAAGTGTACCGTATGCTCATTACCATTAACATGAAAAGTGACATTGCCTTTGTTGTAATCAATAACAGCCCCTGCAGTATTAAGAAAAGGTCTTCCAAGAATAATAGACATACTATCATCTCCGGGAATATCAAGAATAACAAAGTCCGTTAAAATAGTAACGTTTGCAACCACAACGGGCACGTCCTCACAAATACCGACTGGTATAGCAGTTGATTTATCAGCCATTTGCAAAGATATTTCAGTAGGTGTCAACTTATTCAAGTCAAGTCTACGATATAAAGAGAGAGGCATAACACTAACACCGGCTCCAAGATCACATAAAGTAGTTTTAATATAATTTCTTTTAATGGAGCAAGGTATAGTAGGTACTCCGGGATCTCCAAGTTTCTTTGGTATTCCACCCTTAAAAGTATAATTAGCAAGCATGGTGGAAATTTCAGCTTCTGGTATTTTTCTTTTATTAGTAATGATATCCTTCATATATTTAGCATAAGGATTTGTTTTGAGCACAACAATCAATCGCATACGTAAAAAGATAGGCCTAATCATTTCAGCAAAGATTTCAAAATCCTCATCATCCTTCTTCTTGGATGGTTTCGGAGGAAAAGGCATGGGTTTCTGAACCCAAGGTTCTCTTTCTTTCCCATGTTTCCTAGCAACAAAGTCTCTTTTATCATAACGTTGATTCTTTGATTGTGGGTTATCAAGATCAACAGCAGGTTCAATTTCTACATCATTATCATTACTAGGTTGAGCATCATCATGAACATCATCATTAATATTTTTACTAGGTTCATGTTCATTACCAGATTGTGTTTCAGCATCAGACATAGAAATATCATTTGGATTATCAGGTGGTTCAGCAATAGGTTCACTAGCAGTTTGCACAGTTCTATCATTTTTCTTTTTCTTCTTTTTAGAAGAACTAGGTGCATCAATATAATTTCTCTGAGAATCTTGCTCGATTCTCTTAGGGTGGCCTTCAGGATACAAATGTTCCTGAGTCATTCTACCAGTTCTAGTAGCCACTCTAACAGCATAATCATATTTCTTACTATTCATTTCATTGAGCAATTCTTTTTGAGCCTTAAGTACTTGTTCTACTTGAGTGGTAACTATAGAAGCATGTTTGCTAACAAGTTTAATTTCACCTCTAATATTAGCCATATAATCACCCAAGTATTTAATCATATCGGAATCATATTTCAAGTGTCTACCAAAATAAGCATTGAAATTTTCTTGTTTGACAATAAAATTATCAAACTCATCAAAGCATTGCCTAGCAGACTTATAGTGAGGAATATCACCTTCATCAAATCTATAGAGAGAATTTACCTTTACTACCTGTGTCGGGATATCGGGAGGTTCCTCAATGAATAAAGGATTAAGATCATATACTTCGTCAACATGCGGTATATTAAGACCATGTATTTCTTCAATAGGAGGTAAATTCTTAACATCTTCAGCTTTAATACCTTTTTCTTTCATAGATTTCTTTGCCTCTTGCATATCTTCGGGACTGAGGAATAGAACACCTCTCTTCTTCCGAGTTAGTTTAGGAATAGGATCATTAACTGGAGTGGGAGCTGGCTCAGGAGGTGCCCAATTATTTTCATTTGTCAACATATTATTCAATAGAATTTCAGCTTCATCCGGTGTTCTTTCCCTGAAAAGAGAACCAACACAACTATCCAGGTAATCTCTGGAAGCATCGGTTAGTCCATTATAAAAGATATCAAGTATTTCAGGTTTCTTAAGAGGATGATCAGGCAAAGCATTAAGTAACTTGAGAAGCCTCCCCCAAGATTGTGGGAGACTCTCTTCTTTAATTTGCACGAAATTGTATATTTCCCTCAAAGCAGCTTGTTTCTTATGAGCAGGGAAATATTTAGCAGAGAAGTAATAAATCATATCCTGGGGACTACACACACAACCAGGATCAAGGAATTAAACCATATCTTAGCATCACCCTTTAATGAGAACGGAAATATTTTGAGTAAATAGAGGTAACGTGATCTCTCATTATTAGTGAACAGGGCAGCTATGTCATTTAACTTAGTAAGATGTGCCACAAAAGTTTCAGATTCATAGCCATAAAACGGATCAGATTCAACCAAAGTAATTATATCAGGATCAATAGAGAATTCATAATCTTTATCAGGAACACATATAGGTGAAGTAGCAAAAGCAGGATTGGGTTTCATTTTATCTCTAAGTGATTCTTTGTTCCATTTAATTAATAACCTTTTAAGCTCATATCTATCTTTGCAGGCTAAAATAGCTAAAGAAGAATCTTTATCAAAAAGATAACCTTCAGGAATAACAGGCATATTTTCATCATCACTATCATCATCGTATTCAGTTTCATCAATTTCTCTTTCTCTAGCCCTAGCAATTTGTTCTTCAAGAAATTCACTAAGGGGCACAGTAGTATCAGGCATAGAAGCAGTTTCATCATAAGTATAATGCATAGTAGAAGTGGCATCATCAATAAAGTGCGACATATTGGAACGAATAGCAGAAGCAGGTGTAGGTGTCGCTAACTTACTCATAACAGAAGGTGAATCAAGTGCAGAGGTAGATGGCAGTTCCTTACTTCCCCTCGTAGTTGAGGGATAGATCTTGGTTTTTGGATCTCTCAAATTCTTCATAATGATAAGCAGATATAAATCCCAAGTGACTCAAAGAATAGAGCTATGCTCCTCGGCAACGGTGCCAGAAAAAGGTCTTGATAACCCACAAGTATAGGGGATCGCAATAGTTTTTGAGGGTAGAGTATTTACCCAAATTTATTGATTCGACACAAGGGGAGCCAAAGAATATTCTCAAGTATTAGCATCTGAGTTGTCAATTCAACCACAGCTGGAAACTTAGTATCTGCAGCAAAGTGTTTAGTAGCACAGTAATATGAGAGTGGTGGTAACGGCAACAAAAGTAAAGACAGCAAAAGTAATGTTTTTGGTATTTTGTAGTGATTGTAACAGTAGCGGTGGGAAAGTAAATAAGCGTAAACCAGTATATGGAAAACTCGTAGGCACCGGATTAGTGATGGATAATTATGCCGGATGCAGTTCATCATGTAATAGTCATAACATAGGGTGACACGGAACTAGCTCCAGTTCGTCAATGTAATGTAGGCATGTATTCCGTATATAGTCATACGTGCTTATGGAAAAGAACTTGCATAACATCTTTTGTCCTACCCTCCCGTGGCAGCGGGGTCCTATTGGAAACTAAGGGATATTATGGCCTCCTTTTAATAGAGAACCGGAACAAAGCATTAACACATAGTGAATACATGAACTCCTCAAACTATGGTCATCACCGGGAGTGGTCCCGATTATTGTCACTTCGGGGTTGCCGGATCATAACACATAGTAGGTGACTATAGACTTGCAAGATAGGATCAAGAAATCACATATATTCATGAAAACATAATAGGTTCAGATCTGAAATCATGGCATTCAGGCCCTAGTGACAAGCATTAAGCATAGCAAAGTCATAGCAACATCAATCTCAGAACATAGTGGATACTAGGGATCAAACCCTAACAAAACTAACTCGATTACATGATAAATCTCATCCAACCCATCAGCGTCCAGCAAGCCTACGATGGAATTACTCACGCACGGCAGTGAGCATTATGAAATTGGTGATGGAGGATGGTCGATGATGACGACGGCGACGAATCCCCCTCTCCGGATCCCCGAATGGACTCCAGATCAGCCCTCTCGAGAGGTTTTAGGGCTTGGCGGCGGCTCCGTATCGTAAAACGCGATGATTTCTTCTTCCTGATTTTTTCTCTCCAAAAGAAAATATATAGAGTTGCAGTTGGCGTCGGAGGGTTTCCAGGGGGCCCACGAGGTAGGGGGCGCGCCCCCCACCCTCGTGGAAAGGGTGTGGGCCCCCTGGTCTTCATATTTGGCAAGGATTTTTTATTATTTTTTCTAAGGTATTCCGTGGAGTTTCAGGACTTTCCGAGAATATTTGCTTTCTGCACATAAAACAACACCAAGGTAATTCTGCTGAAAACAACGTCAGTCCAGGTTAGTTCCATTCAAATCATACAAGTTAGAGTCCAAAACAAGGGCAAAAGTGTTTGAAAAAGTAGATACGACGAAGACGTATCACGCGTGCATTGGACTAAGCTGGAATCTGCAAGCCTTCAATAAACAGGAGAAGAGAAGGCAGTATGGGCTCTTTTGTCAGATCAACAATAATGCATATAAGAGCCACTACAACAATTTAATTATGGTCTTCTCCTATCGACCCCCAAACAAAAGAAAAGAAATAAAACTATTTACATGGGAAAACTCCCAACAAGCAAAAGAAGAACATGAAATCTTTTTGGGTTTTCTTCTTAATTACTACTACAAGCATGGAAAGTAAATTAATTAAAGGCCACAACTAATTTTTTTTTGTTTTTTCTGAAGGTTTATTAAACACACAAGAAGAAAGCATAAAAAGGAAAAAAACCTAGCATGGATGATACAATGAAAAAGTATGCGCACCAACATTTAGCAATGAGTGTGTGAACATGAATGTAATGTCAGTGGGAAATACGTACTCCCCCAAGCTTAGGCTTTTGGCCTAAGTTGGTCTATGGCCGCGGCTGGCCTGGCTGATATCCATAATAATAGCTGGGGTCGTACTGTGATGTAGACGAGGAAGACTCCGATTGCCACTGGCTGGCAATCATCTCCGGATTCCACTGGTAATTAGACTGTCGTGAAGGATCAAATTGTGGTTCCAGCTCTGGCTCCTCGGCTGGTGCAGGGTTCCGATAGGCGTGGATAGTCGTCAACGGAACAAGATACGTGCCCACAGTCAAATCAAACAAAGAAGGAGCAGGCAAGGTAATATTCTCAGGATGATGTTTATTAAAGAACAATTGATATTTAAGCTATCCTTCCCTATTCTTAACAATAAAATCATGTGCCACCATAATTTTATAATCTAAATAAACATGAGGCAGCACCTTTTCTTCCTTCTCATAATGCCTAATAGGTATGTTAAAATGTGCAGCTAGGCATGTATCATAGATGCCTCCAAAGATGGGGCCCTTCGTACGGTTCAGACTTAACCGTTTGGCAATAATGCCGCCCATACTAAAAGAGTTATCACCGTATAAACCATGGTGCAAAATAATAATATCTAGGATACTCAGGTTTCCACAGTTTCCGCGACCAATTAAGCAACGACTAGCAAATAGTGCAAAATAACGTAAAACGGGAAAGTGTATGCTAGTGATTCGTGCATCGGAAACCTTCCTTGTTTCCCCTACAGTGATAGTGTCAATAAATCCCTCCACATCATCACGATGTGGTTCTTCTGTATTGCCCTCAAAAGGGACTAAACAAATCCGACAGAAGTCATAGAGTGGCATCTCCTTATGCTCATCATATAAATAAAACTCCACCATAGGTGGTGAGCTCCTAGAATGGAAATGAAAGTTTTGCACAAAGATATTTGTGAGAAAGATATACTGATCGCATTGGTCGTGGAGGAAAGCGGTAAGGCCTACAGTCTGAGCCAATTCATGAAAATCTTCATAAATCCCGATCGCTCTCAAGAAATCCTCGGAAGGCCTTTCACACGCCCGAACCTCCGCGGTGCGAGGCAAATTATACTTAGGCTTCGGTGCCTTCTCCTTCGAGCTTTGGCTCGATGAGCCCCTCAAAAGTCTCCTCATCATTTTCTGAAATTTTTAGTAACTCCAAAATAAAAGTAAACCAAACTCATTAATATTGATAGCAACTACTCCTACAAGTGCCTAGGGCCGATATCATGCATCAAAACTACTTTTGACCATATAAATTTGACATGCAAGCTCAAGAACAGGGTCACCTAAGCAGCAAAATTTTGCAATGAATAAAGCACTAGAACAAAAACTAATTGGACCAATGGAGGAGTCACATACCAAGGAACAATCTCCCCAAGCAGTTTTGTGAGAGGTGCTTTGAGCAAGGAGATCGAAAATGGTAGCAAAACGAGCTTGGACTCGGGTTTGAGCTGGATATTCGTGTTTGGGGGATGAAGAAGGAGTGTGTGGGTGAAAGAATAAGTGGAGGAGGGCCACCGTGGGCCTACGAGGTAGGGGGCGCGCCCTCCACCCTCGTGGGTAGGTGGTTGACCCCCCTGGTGTGTTTTGAGTTCCATAAATCCTCAAATATTCTAGAAAAAATCATATTTAATTTTTAGGGCATTTGGAGAACTTTTATTTTCGAGGTATTTTTATATTGCACGGATAATCAGATAATAGACAGAAAAATATATTTTTTATTTAATATAAATAACAGAAAGTAAAAGTGGGTTACAGAAGGTTGTGCCTTCTAGTTTCATCCATCTCATGATCATCAAAAGGAATCCATTAACAAGGTTGATCAAGTCTTGTTAACGAACTCATTCCAGATAACATGGAACCGGAGAAATTTCGAATAACACTATGTTACCTCAACGGGGATATGCACATCCCCAATAATAAGAATATCATATTTCTTCTTGACAGTAGGAAGACGAAATTCAAAACCTCCAAATATAATCGATGGAATTTTTCCAATAGAGTTGATACTATGAACTTGAGGTTGTTTCCTCAGAAGTGTACCATGCGCTCATTACCATTAACATGAAAAGTGACATTGCCTTTAGTGCAATCAATAACAGCCCCTGCAGTATTAAAAAATGGTCTTCGAAGAATAATAGACATACTATCGTCCTCGAGAATATCAAGAATAACAAAGTCCGTTAAAATAGTAACGTTTGCAACTACAATAGGCACATCCTCACAAATACCAACAGGTATAGAAGTTGATTTATCGGCCATTTTCAAAGATATTTTAGTAGGTGTCAACTTATTCAAATCAAGTCTACGATATAAAGAGAGAGGCATAACACTAACACCATCTCCAAGATCACATAATGCAGTTTTAACATAGTTTCTTTTAATGGAGCATGGTATAGTTGGTACACCGGGATCTCCAAGTTTCTTTGGTATTCCACCCTTAAAAGTATAATTAGCAAGCATGGTGGAAATTTCAGCTTCCGGTATCTTTATTTTATTTGTAACAATATCTTTTATATACTTAGCATAATGATTCATTTTGAGCATATCAGTTAATCGCATACACAAAAAGATAGGTCTAATCATTTCAGCAAAGCGCTCAAAATCCTCATCATACTTTTTCTTGGATGGTTTGGGAGGAAAGGGCATGGGTTTCTAAACCAAAGGCTCTCTTTCTTTACCATGTTTCCTAGCAACAAAGTCTTTCTTATCATAACGTTGATTCTTTGATTGTGGGTTATCAAGATCAACAGCAGGTTCAATTTCTATATCATTATCATTACTAGGTTGAGCATCATCATGAACATTATTATTGGCATTATTACTAGTTTCAGGTTCATTACCAAATTGAGTTTCAGCATCAGAAATAGAAATATCATTTGGATTCTCAGGTGTTTCAACAATAGGATCACTAGAAGCATGCAAAGTCCTATCATTTTTCTTTTTCTTCTTTTTAGAAGAACTAGGTGCATCTATATTATTTCTATGAGAATCTTGCTCAATTCTCTTAGAGTGGCCTTCAAGATACAAAGGTTCATGAGTCATTCTACCAGTTCTAGTAGCCACTCTAATAGCATGATCATTATTTTTACTATTCAATTCATTAAGCAAATCATTTTGAGCTTTAAGTACTTGTTCTACTTGAGTGATAACCATAGAAGCATGTTTACTAATAAGTTTAAGTTCACTTTTAACATTGGCCATATAATCACCCAAGTGTCCAAGCATATTTGAATTGTATTTCAATTGTCTACCAAAATAAGCATTAAAATCTTCTTGCTTAGCCATAAATTTATCAAACTCATCTAAGCATGGGCTAGCAATTTTAGTAAATGGGATTACAGCTTTATCATATCTATAGAGAGAATTTACCTTTACTACCTGTGTCGGGTTATCAAGACCATGAGTTTCTTCAATAGGTAAAAGATTAAGATTATATGTTTCTTCAACAGGCGGTAAATTAAGACCATGTATTTCTTCAATTGGAGGTAAATTCTTAACATCTTCAGCTTTAATACCCTTTTCTTTCATAGATTTCTTTGCCTCTTGCATATCTTCAGGACTGAGAAATAGAATACCCCTCTTCTTCGGAGTTGGTTTAAGAATAGGCTCAGGAATTGGCTCCGGAGGTGTCCAATTATTTTCATTTGTCAACATATTATTCCATAGAATTTCGGCTTCATCCGGTGTTCTTTCTCTGAAAACAGAACCAACACAACTATCTAGGTAATCTCTGGAGGCATCGGTTAGTCCATTATAAAAGATATCAAGTATTTCATTTTTCTTAAGAGGATGATCAGGCAAAGCATTAAGTAATTGGAGAAGCCTCCCCCAAGCTTGTGGGAGACTCTCTTCTTCAATTTGCACAAAATTATATATATCCCTTAAAGCAGCTTGTTTATTATGAGGAGGGAAATATTTAGCAGAGAAGTAATAAATCATATCCTGGGGACTACGCACACAACCAGGATCAAGAGAATTAAACCATATCTTAGCATCACCCTTTAATGAGAACGGAAATATTTTAAGGATATAAAAGTAGCGAGTTCTCTCATTTTTAGTAAACAGGGTGGCTGTATCATTCAATTTAGTAAGATGTGCCACAACAGTTTCAGATTCATAACCATGAAAAGGATCAGATTCAACCAAAGTAATTATATGAGGATCAACAGAGAATTCATAATCCTTATCAGTAACAAAGATAGGTGAAGTAGCAAAAGCAAGGTCAGGTTTCATTCTAGCATTTAGAGATTGCTTACTCCATTTAGCTAATAATCTTTGAAGTTCAGTTCTATTTCTACAAGCTAAAATGGCAAAAGAAGCATCCTGATCAAATACATAACCCTTAGGAATAGCAAGTGGTTCTTCATCATCACTTTCATCAGTATCATCAGATTCAATATTTTCAATTTCTCTAGCCCTAGCAAGTTGTTCATCAAGAAAATCACTAAGTGGCATAGTAGTATCAGGCATAGAGGTAGTTTCATCATAAGCATCATGCATAGCAGAAGTGGCATCATCAATAACATGCGACATATCAGAACAAATAGCAGAAGCAGGTGTAGGTTTCGCAAGCTTACTCAAAACAGAAGGTGAATCAAGTGCAGAGCTAGATGGCAGTTCCTTACCTCCCCTCGTAGTTGAGGGATAGATCTTGGTTTTTGGATCTCTCAAGTTCTTCATAATGATAAGCAGATATATATCCCAAGTGACTCAAAGAATAGAGCTACGCTCCCTGGCAACGGTGCCAGAAAATAGTCTTGATAACCCACAAGTATAGGGGATTGCAATAGTTTTCGAGGGTAGAGTATTCAACCCAAATTTATTGATTCGACACAAGGGGAGGCAAAGAATATTCTCAAGTAATAGCTGCTGAGTTGTCAATTCAACCACACCTAGAAACTTAATATCTGCAGCAAAGTGTTTAGTAGCAAGGTAATATGATAGTAGTGGTAACGGTAGCAAAAGGTAACACTAGTAAAAGTAATGTTTTTGGTATTTTGTAGTGATGATAGCAATAGCAATGGAAAAGTAAATAAGCGAAGAACAATATATGGAAAGCTCGTAGGCAATGGATCGGTGATGGAGAATTATGCCGTATGCGGTTCATCATGTAACAGTCATAACCTAGGGTGACACAGAACTAGCTCCAGTTCATTGATATAATGTAGGCATGTATTCTGAATATAGTCATACGGGCTTATGGAAAAGAACTTGGATGACATCTATTGTCCTACCCTCCCGTGGCAGCGGGGTCCTTACGGAAACTAAGGGATATTAAGGCCTCCTTTTAATACAGAACCGGAACAAAGCATTAACACATAGTGAATACATGAACTCCTCAAACTACGGTCATCACCGGTAAGTATCCCGATTATTGTCACTTCGGGGTTAACGGATCATAACACATAATAGGTGACTATAGACTTGCAAGATAGGATCAAGAACACTCATATATTGATGAAAACATAATAGGTTCAGATCTGAAATCATGGCACTCGGGCCCTAGTGACAAGCATTAAGCATAGCAAAGTAATAGCAACATCAATCTCAGAACATGGTGGACACTAGGGTTCAAACCCTAACAAAACTAACTCGATTACATGATAGATCCCATCCAACCCATCACCTTCCAGCAAGCCTACGATGGAATTACTCACACACGGCAGTGAGCATCATGAAATTGGTGATGGAGAATGGTTGATGATGACGATGGCGACGGATTCCCCTCTCCGGAGCCCCGAACGGACTCCAGATCAGCCCTCCCGAGAGGTTTTAGGGCTTGGTGGCGGCTCCGTATCGTAAAACGCAATGATTTCTTCTCTCTGATTTTTTTCTCCCCGAAACACAATATATGGAGGTGGAGTTGGAGTCGGAGAGGCAACAGGGGGCCCACGAGGTAGGGGGCGCGCCCCCCACCCTCGTGGCAAGGTGGTGGGCCCCCTGGCCTTCATCTTTGGCAGGTACTTTTCTTATTTTCTGAAAAGTGTCTCCGTGAAGTTTCAGGTCATTCCGAGAACGTTTGCTCCTGCACATAAATAACACCATGGTAATTTTGCTGAAAACAGCGTCAGTCCGGGTTAGTTCCATTCAAATCATGCAAGTTAGAGCCGAAAACAAGGGCAAAAGTGTATGGAAAAGTAGATACGTTGGAGATGTATCAATCCCCAAGCTTAATTCATGCTCGTCCTCGAGTAGGTAAATGATAAAATAAAGAATTTATGAAGTGTGAATGCTAGCAGGTGCATAAGTTTGATCAATGATAATTTCAATCACCTTTTCTAACATCACTATATGTCATAACAGTAGCTCAACTCATAGAACTTTTCATGATCAAGTAACAAACTATTCACATGTTAAAATATAGACAATAAACTTTCTTGAAAACTAACAAACCTTGTTATTAGTCATCAAACAATTACAATTCATCTTATTTTCAGGAAGAGTCTATGTCAGAGCTTTGATTTAGCAAACTCCACATACTCAACTATCACTTAGTCTTCCATGATTGCTACCACTCAAAGCATATTTTTACAACAAATAGTATCGAACACAGAGAAAGATAGGGGCTTAATGTTTCCCTCCCAACCTTTTACCTCAAGGGTAATGTCAACAGTAATAATTCATGCTCAAATATATTTGAATGGCCATATATGCCTAGATCTTTCCATCACATGATGCTTGCCAACTAAAGAGTATGTTGGAATGAGAAGGAATACTACTGACTCTTGCATAAAAGTAAAAGATAGGCCCTTCGCAGAGGGAAGCAGGGATTTGCAGAGGTGCCAAAGCTCGAAGCAAAAACAGAGATGAAAATAATTTTGAGAGGTATGCTTTCATTGTCAACATAACGACCAAGAGTTCCCAATATCTTCCATACTACATACATTATAGGCGGTTCCCAAACAGAAAGGTAAATATTTTACTCCCCCTCCACCAACAATCATCAATCCATGCCTTTCTCAAAACAACGGGTGCCTCCAACTAACATCAATCCTGGGAGAGTTTTGTTTGCAATTATTTTTTATTTGATTTTGATCTTTTGATCATGGGACTGGGCATCCCAGTTACCAGCCATTTTTCTCGTGAATGATGAGCGGAGTCCACTCATCTTGAGAATAAACCTAGCACGGAAGATACTGATAGCCGCTAGTCGCTACATGAGCGATTCGGGCATACAAAACATATTATTATTTGAAGGTTTAGAGTTTCGCACATGCAAATTTACTTGGAACGGCAGGTAAATACCGCATATAGGTAGGTATGGTGGACACTCATGGAAGAAACTTGGTTCAAGGGATTTGGATGCACAAGCAGTATTCCTGCTTAGTACAGATATTTTAGCTAGCAAAGGATTCTAAAAAGCAAGCACCACATGTTAGAAGATCCATATCAATATAACTTCTATACAAATATTGTCGGATTTCGGGTTCCGGCAGACCCTTGAGGTTCGAACACTGGGGTGCGCGCGGAGATCTCTCCCCTACCGATCTACGTCCGATCCTCTCGTGCGAACTAAGATGAAAATGATGAACAATACAAGAGACACGGGGTTTATACTGGTTCGGGCCGCCGTTGTGGTGTAATACCCTACTCCAGTGTGTGATGTGGTGGATTGCCTCTGGGGCTGATGATGAATAGTACAAGGGAAGAACAGCCTCGCGAGAGGTGTTCTTGAGCTGGTACGATGAACTGCTAGGGTGAGTTCCATCGCCTCTCTTTCTCTCTACTAGGGTTCTACCAGATCTCTCTCTCCTCTTTCTTCCCGGGTGTCCTCTTTCCTTTGTGGAGGCTAGCTCTATTTATAGAGGCCCTGGGCCTCTCCCCGAATAATTGAGCGGGAAGGGCGCCAACAATTGGCCATTTTGAAGGGGAACATCTAGTACAAGTTATCCTGACCAAAGGTGGTCTTCGGCTGCCAAAAGCACTGGTGATGACGCCGTCTTGGGCTCCACGGTGACCTCCGTCCTGCCGCTCTGCTGGTCTTGGTCTTGTTGCACCGGAATGGCAACCTTTGCCCGATGCCTTGGCCTGTTCTTGCCCCCTTTGCACCAAATGGGAAACAAGGACACTGCACAGGTCGGCGCCCGCCTGGCCTTGATCGTCATGGCTTGCATCATGGGATCCTCGCGTGGTATCCTTGCATTGATCTCTCCGCCTCCTCGTGAGCCTGCCTGATGAGGCCGCTCTTGAGGAAGCTTCCTTCGTCCGCACCGCGAGGCTTGGCCCCTCGCGAGGGTCTTGAGCTTGAGCTGATGAAGATGGGCTGCGCTGGGCCCCCACTTGAGCCACGCCGCAGGCTGCAGGCAGGCAAGTCTAGGGACCCCCGTTCCCAGAACGCCGACAATAAACCTGGGCCCAAGGCGCGCGCGTGCTTGGCCTAGCAGAGAAGCGAAGGGGCAAGCGCGAAGCGCCGCGGGCCCAAACAGCCTGCGGCCTTGGGCGCCGCATGGCGGTTGATTGGACGTGGGCGTCTGCACTTCCCACGACGCCTCGGCAACTACACGACTGACAAAAAGGGGGTGCTTGGGCCAGGCTTACTTGCCCTGCTCTCGTCCGCCTTGCCCTAGATCCCCTTTCTCGCTTTCCTCCTTCTTGCTCCCGAAATCCTCCAGATCCGTCTCAATCCTTCACATCCGGTACGCCATGGCGACTCGCAAGTCCCCGGCTGATGCTTGGTACTCGCCAGCCCTGGATTCCCTGAATTTGTCGGAGAAGAACCTCGCCCTTGCGCGCCTGATGATGGTGGCGCAGGGCAGCAAGGGGGCGACTGTGCTCAAGGTCGGCTCCGACCAGCCTGAGGGCAAGGGTAGCACCTTCTACCCGTTCTTCTTGAGTGCCATTGTCGCCGGTCTGGTGCCTCCTTTCTCTGAGTTCTTCTATGCCGTTCTCCGCCAATACAACTTGCAGGCCCTGCATCTCCACCCCAACTCTGTCCTTCTCCTGGCGATTTTCACCTACTATTGCGAGGCTCATGTTGGTGTGAAGCCCTCGGTGGCCTTGCTACGCCACTTTTTCTCCCTCCCGGTTTCCGGCGCTCAGTTCTCCACATGCGCGAGCTTCATTGCATACTCTAGCTCCAACGCCATCTTGAAGCCTGGGAAGAGGATCGAAGGCTACCAGAGCAAGTGGGTTATGATGGATGTCGGGTGCCTCCATCCTCGGCTGGTATTGCCCACGGGGCAACCTAAGTCCGTTGACGCATGGTCCCGCGTGGAGCTCGTCGACCCTCGTGCGAAGGTGGTGTTGAGGAGGATGAACGCGGACCTGAGGCCAAGCAACTTGGGGGCGGCGAAGCTGACCGGGGCCACGCTCCTGAGGGAGTTCTTGGAGCACCGGGTGGCTCCGCTCCAGGAGCAATCGCTCCCACTATGGAGGCTTGGACGAGTAGACGCTGCCCTCCGCTTGAGCTCCGAGGCCCTGACCGATGAGGATCTGACTGTGGACCTCCATTCCTTGGTTGGGGGAGACATGGCGAGCCCGGTGGGCGCCCCCGTCCCCCTGTTCCTTCATGACGACTGGGAGCAGGTGGTGAACGCCATGCCCACCTTCAACGGTGAGGGGCTGGTGCCCGAGGCAGCTCCCGAAGATCTGGATGTCCTGGCGACGGTGAACTTGTCCTCCGGCAGCTCGAGTGGGGAAGAAGAGGCAGAGGAGGAAGCGTCTGACTCGGAGGAGACTGGCAAGGATTGGGGGGAGTCCTTCCCTCGGCACAGGTCCCAGGCCCTCCGCTCCATGCCGGACGACGACGAGGCCAGCGCCAGGCGAGGAAGGGAGGGCTCTTCCTCGGTCACGAGGAAGGGCAGGTCGAGCCTGGTTCCCCCAGAGTTTGCTCTGGTCCCTGGGGGGTCCAAGGCCAGCTCCATCCCTCCTGACGCGCCTTCTGCTTTCGGGCCCTCCAAGGCTGACCCCCGCTGCAGGCTCTCGGGCTTCAAGTTTGGCCGGAAGTTGCTTGAGTCCACGGACGACGTCCAGTAAGTGCTCGATTCGTGCTCTGCTTGGTTTCTGCTACTGAGGCTTGACGTTTGCGCTCTTTTACCAGGCCGGCACCTTCTGCCAAGAGGTTGAAGGAGGCTTCTGCAGCCCCACTTGGGGCGAATCCGTTTGTCGGGGCGACGCCTTCGGCTGTTGGGGGAGAGGATGGCGAGGCCCGCGCCTCTCTGACCCAACCGCCCTCGTGAGGCCAACTGGGGCACCCCGGCGAGGAGTCAGCCCCCGTGGCCCCGCTGGACCTGGAGTCGACTATGCCCGACGCTGCGGCCGTGGCGGCCAAGGCTCAGGAGGTCCCTTCCTGCCAAGCCGTGGTCACGCTGCCATCTTCTCCGCCTGCTCCCCAGGTTCTTGTCTCTTCTGCTCCCTCCGCCGCTGTCCTGGACCAGGTCACCAATGAGCTGAGCCAACTACGGGAGGATCTCCTGAGCGTGGACCCTCGTCTGGTGGCCGGGCGCCTGGAGTTGGCCTCTGGCTGGGCCCGTTCTGCTGCTTCCGTCCGAGCGGTGCTGAGCCAGGCCGTGTCGTCCTCCGACGAGGAGAAGCGGGCCGCTGACCAAGCCAAGGCCGCTCGCGATGCTGCCCTGGGCAATGCTGCAAATGCCCAGGGCCGCTGCAAGATGCTTGAGGCCGAGCTGCAAGGCCTGCGTGATGAGCTCGCCAAGGAGGTGCACAGCTGCTGGGAGATGGAGAAGGAGATGAAGGCTAGGGAGGCCGCCGCCAAGGACCGGGACGCCAAGCTTGATGACCGCCACAACCGACTGGAGACGCTGGAGCGGTCGCTGAAGGCAGATAGGACCGAGCTGGACGCCAAGGCGAAGGTCCTGACGGAGGACCGGGTGGCCTTCGCGAAGATGGAGAAGAAGGCTCGTGGCATACTGAAGACGCTGTATTAGAGCGGCCTGGAGGAGCCGTTGGCTGGTGAGGAGGACAGCCCCGCCAAGATGCTCCCCTTCCTGGTTGATGCGCTTGAGGACGTCGCGGACGGCCTTGGCCCCACGGTCGAGGCCGAGGCGCGTGCCCTGTCTTCTGCGGCACTAACGCGTGTCCTCAGCCATGTCTACCTGCGTGACCCCAACGTCGACTTCGACAGCCTGCTGGAGCCCGTGAGCGGCGACCGTGCCGCTGCCGCCGCTGAGGCCGTGAGAGGCCGAGCCGAGGTTTTGCTGGGGAAGTTCCGCTCCCCCAGCGTCCTGCCCGGGCGCGGTGCCACCGGCATTGCGACCTCGGGAGGCGAAGCCGTCCAGCGTAACTCCACCACCGGTGACGGCGTTACTGGGGAGTGATCCCTTCGCGACTTCCATCCTATTTTATTCCTGCACATGCACCATGCCTCGCGGAGGCGTTTAAACTTGTGTTTGGCGTTGTGGAACAATCTTATGGCTTGTAATATTTGGTTTGAATTTCCCGGAATTTGCATTTTCCTCTCCTACTTGCTTACGCTCTGCGTCGGCAGGGCCCGGCCCCGCGCGTACCTCACCCATCGTTAGCCCCGACCGGAAACCAAGGACAGGACTAAGGAGTGAGGGGCTACGTGGCAAGTTAGGCTCCTGAGTCGCGATGCTCAGGAGTCCCCCTTGACATGCGAGCAACAAGTAGGGAAGGGCGGAGCGAGAAGTGGATTGACCGTTCTACGTCGGCAGGGCCCGGCCCCGCGCGTACCTCACCCAGCGTTAGCCCCGACCGGAAACCATGGACGGGACTAAGGAGTAAGGGGCTACATGGCAAGTTAGGCTCCTGAGTCGCGATGCTCAGGAGTCCCCCTTGACGCTCAAACGGGTTTCGTACCTTGGCTCCGCTCGGGGAGTGGCGCACGACGACCAGGTCCAAGGGACCTGGCTGGGTGGCGTGCGCTCGGGCGAGGCCCGGGCGTAGCCCCGTGTCCAGCCCCCTCGCGCGGCACTCCCGAGGGGAGGCATTGCGATGGTGCCGGACACTAAGCTCTGGGCTCCCTGAGGTTGGTACGGCCATGGGCCGCCCTCAGTTGTTTATCACCAGCGCGGAGCATAGCGCTTCCATATGTGTACGGGCATAGCCGCTCCTTGGTAGTGTCGTCAGCCAGCATGGAGCATGGTGCTTCCACTGGTGCGTGGGAGGGGTCTCCCCTCCGGGAGGAGCCCCCGGGGCGTGTACAGCCCCGCCCTGACACGTGGCCGGCATGGTAGGGCTAGGAGAGGTGTATCTGGGCACCCGTGAGCCAGCGCGGGACTCACGAGGCCCTACCTCGAGGCGGGTTGCGCCTGGCTCTGGGCCTTTATCAATTGGTGTGTTCCTGCATGGTTGTTAGAATGCAAATGCTCTACGTCCTCAGGTCCCGGCCCTCGAGCGAGCTCAGTCGCCGCTGGTATGACAGGTCGCGATGTCGTGGGTCAAGGCCAGGGGGTGAGGGATGGAGAGCCAGTAGGAGCCCATGAGTCGCGATGCTCAGGTACCCCCCCTTTTAACGTGCAAGCGTTTTGCATGACGACAACCAGTAGGTGATAATTATGGGAATCAGATTAAGCATGAAAAAACAACTTCACCCTAAGGTAAATGCTGGAAAAGCAACTGCCGCTGGGTCGGGCCCGAGCGGCATGGGGATGATGCAGCCCGAGGGGCGCCCCCAACAAGGTAAGTAAAAGCATAACCAAAATGGATACATGCCGCGGGGACGGGCCCACGTGGCCTGGGAATGGTGCAGCCCTGTGGGCGCTCCCAGCTGAAAGTTGAACTCTGAAAGATGTCACATGGTGCTGTTGAAGATGAAGTGATGCTGAGGAAGTGAGCGATGCGCGGTGAAGACGTCGGCCCTCATGAGCCCCCAGGCCCAGGGGCCTCGGGAGGCTCCGGTGGCACGTGCAGGTCTTCGGGGACCATCGCCACCTCCGCTTGGACCGCGCGATGCCTGCCCTCCTGAGCCTCCAGAATGCTCCTCGACAGGCGCTGATGTGCGGTAACCGCTCTCGGCAGGCCGAAGGGCATGCGAACGTAGCTGTGAGGTGGTCCCTCGCAGCGCCCTACGGCCGAAGGCCATAGGCGCTCCTGGAACGCAGCTCGGTTGAGCCCTGGTACGTCGACGCAGACGCGCAGTCCTCCATCCTCGCCTGGATGTGGGTCCACAGCAGGTGAGCTGCGGCTGCCGCGCATGACTCTGTACTCTTGTAGCTCATGGGTCTTCCTTGTGATGAACTCGTGGGGTTTGGTCTCCTTTCACTTGTACCTTCCTGAGGGAAGCGTGCTTGAAAGCACACCTCCAAGTGGTTCCCGAGCGCCTCCCCCGCGACCTTGGCAAGGTCGGCGGCTCTCCAAGAGAGAGCCCCCGAGCCCTGCCTCAGGAGGGCGCCGGGCGCGCCTTCCTATGCGTGAGAGGGTGGCGCTCCCAGATCGGGCGCGAATCCTGACGCAATACCTCCGGAGGTGCCTGCCTCCTTGTGGCTCGGGCCAGGTGAGGTCTTCTTCTTCTTGAGGGTCGCCTCGGGAGGCCTCCCGCTCCCGTGATCTGGGTCTTCGATTGCTGCAGCTTGGAACGCACGCTCAAGAAAGCACACTGCGTCCCTTTCTTCACAATGTACGGTGAGGACTCCACCGCTTCCTGGCATCTTGAGGACATTGTAACCATGGTGAGTCACTTCCATAAACTTGGCTAGGGCTGGGTACCCAAGGATGGCGTTGTACGGCAGGCAGATGTGAGCGACGTCGAAGTCGATGAGCTCGGTGCGGTAGTTGTTGCGTTGCCCGAAGGTGACCGGAAGGCAAACCTGCCCAATTGGAACAGTGGAACCATCGGTAACTCCTGAGAAAGGCTTGGTCGGCTGAAGCTAGTCATACGGCACTTGGAGATTGTCGAACGTCTCGACGGACAGGACGTTGAGTCCTGCCCCACCATCGATGAGGGTCCTGGTGACCTGCACGTTGCTGATTACTAGGGAGTAAAGCATCGGGAGGACTCCGGCCGTTGCCGCACACTTGAGCTGGTCTGCGGAACTGAATGTGATCGCGCACGAAGACCACCTGAGAGGGCGCGTGGCCTCAAGCTTGGGAAGGACTGCATTCACCTCACGAGCAAACTGCTTGAAGATGCGTTGTGAGGCTGGGGCCTGGGCGCCACCCAAGATGCAAGCAATTGCACGCGGCTCTTGGAAGCCCCCGGCCCCATCATCTTGGTGTTGGTCTTCGTTCCCCCTTGGTGGAGGCGGCAGAGGAGGGAGGCCTGCGTTGCCGTGCGGGTGGCCCTCACGAGGCTGGTCCCTCCATCCTCCCTTGTGAGGCTGGTCCTGCCAACGATCCTCACGAGGGTGGTCATGCCATCCCTGGCGAAGGCCACGGTCTTCCTCCTCCTCGGCCATAGCCCCTGTCGTTGTGCTCTGGGCGTCGGCCGATCCGCCCATCTCGCACGGCTCTAAGCTCTTGACATTCGTTGGTGTTGTGGGTGTGGAGGTCGTGGTACACGCAGTACCGTCCGCCCTTGGATGACTCAGGCTACTCCCTGCCTCGATTGGTGTCTGGTTCCGCTGCTAGCACGGCAGCCCCCTTGCGCTTCACGTCTTTGGCCTTGGGCTTCTTTTCTTCTGGGTCGGCTGTCGGGAGCTCGAGGAGGGAGAGACGCCCTTCCTCAGCCCTGGCGCACTTGGTCGCCAAGTTGAACAGCTCCAGGGATGTGCACAGGTCTTCATGGATTGCTAGCTCTTCCTTCATCTTCACGTCGCCCACGCCGTCGGAGAAGGCTGAGATGACAGCTTCCTCAGTCACCTTGGTGATCTTGAGGCGAGCGTAGTTGAAGCTTTGGATGTACTTCTGCAGGATTTCTCCTGGCTGTTGCTTGATGCGGCGCAGGTCGCTCACGGCCGGGGGCTGGTCGCGTGTGCCCTGGAAGTTGGCGATGAAGCGGGTGCGCATCTCGCTCCAGGAGGAGATCGTGCCGGGAGCCAGGTTCAGGAGCCAGGTGCGGGCGCCGTCCTTGAGCGCCATGGGGAACCAATTCACCATGACCTTTTCGTCTCCATTGGTGGCTACGATGCCCAGCTCGTAGAGCTGCAGGAACTCTGCGGGGTCCGCTGTGCCATCATAGCGGGGAGGAAGGTCAGGCTTGAACTTGCCTGGCCATGTGACGCCGCGCAGCTCGGGGGTGAAGGTGAGGCAGCCCACCGTGGCCACCGGCGCCCTTTGCTGGTGCTGGACTTGTTCTTGCGGGTCACCACGTGCCGCCATTGGGAGTAGCGCGGGGTCTCGTCGTGGAGGCGCTGGGGCGCGATCTTGGCGTGCCGGCGCTGGGAGCGCGCGAGCACCTTCCCGGGGACGTGGGATCTCTTGGCAGCTCCCTTCTTGCTGTGCAGGCGCCGGACGTGGAGGGTCCCGCCCTGGGGCTGCGCGCCTTGGAGCCAAGGCACCTTCTTGGGGAGGAGGCGGTGGAGGCGCCTCCTGATCCTCGCCCCCTGCACATGATGGAGGGCGAAGCAACGAGAGGGGCCGCAAGGGGGAGCCCCCTGCAGCACTGACGAGCTCGATGATGCGGGCGAGCCAGTCCTCGTAGAGGTCGTCGACGGGGCGATAGTGGAGGAGCTCCCGCGCCAAGAGCAGTGAGGCGTGCGCATCCATGGGTGCGCGACGGGCGTGGGACGACGAGCCAGCTGGAGTCAGCGACGGGGTGGCGGTGCGGCCATCCCGCCGCACCAAAGGATGCTGGGACGAGGCCTGCTGCTCGTTCCCCGCCGGGCCGGTGGCGGCGGGCGACGGGGAACGACTCGGGGGCCCGCCGACAGGCGCCGTCTGGGCGACGCGAGTGGCGCGAGAAGCCCGGTGCTCGGCGCGAGCCCGGCGAGCATCAGCCATGGACACGACGGAAGATCACACGCGAACAGCGGAAGAAAGATTCCGGCGCACCCCTACATGGCACGCCAAATGTCGGATTTCGGGTTTCGGCAGACCCTTGAGGTTCGAACACTAGGGTGCACATGGAGATCTCTCCCCTACCAATCTACGTCCGATCCTCTCGTGCGAACTAAGATGAAATTGATGAACAACACAAGAGACACGAGGTTTATACTAGTTCGGGCCACCGTTGTGGTGTAATACCCTACTCCAGTGTGTGGTCTGGTGGATTGCCTCTGGGGCTGATGATGAATAGTACAAGGGAAGAACAGCCTCGCGAGAAGTGTTCTTGAGCTAGTGCGATGAACTGCTAGGGTGAGTTCCGTCGCCTCTCTTTCTCTCTACTAGGGTTCTACCAGATCTCTCTCTCTCTCTCCTCTTTCTTCCCGGGTGTCCCCTTTCCTTTGTGGAGGCTAGCTCTATTTATAGAGGCCCTGGGCCTCTCCCTGAATAATTGAGCGGGAAGGGCAGCAACAATTGGCCATTTTGAAGGGGAACATCTAGTACAAGTTATCCTGACCAAAGGTGGTCTTCGGCTGCCAAAAGCACTGGTGATGACGCCGTCTTGGGCTCCACGGTGACCTCTGTCCTGCCGCTCTGCTGGTCTTGGTCTTGTTGTACCGGAATGGCAACCTTTGCCCGATGCCTTGGCCTGTGCTTGCCCCCTTTGCACCAAACGGGAAACAAGGACACTGCGCAGGCCGACGCCCGCCTGGCGCCCGCCTAGCCTTGATCGTCATGGCTTGCGTCATGGGATCCTCGCAAGGTACCCTTGCATTGATCTCTCCGCCTCCTCGCGAGCCTGCCTGATGAGGCCGCTCTTGAGGAAGCTTCATGTCGTCCACCCCGCGAGGCTTGGCCCCTCGCGAGGGTCTTGAGCTTGAGCTGATGAAGATGGGTCGCGTTGGGCCCCCACTTGAGCCACGCCGCATGCCGCAGGCAGGCAAGTCTGGGGACCCCCGTTCCCAGAACGCCGACAAATATACCCAAGCATAACTCATTAGGTTGGCTTGCTTGTCCAACTTCAACTAGTTTGCTCAAGTTTGAAAATAATTAATGGGGCTCACAATCATAAAAGATGTCCAGGATAGTATATTTATATGTGAAATATCTCTTCCTTCAATATTCTTTCATGAATTGTTCTAGTGACCAATACAATGTTTGCTAACCTTCAATAAATTACCATCTCTACTTCTTATATGTAAAATCATTACTCCCCATGGGATAAGCATATGAAATATATATTATTTCAGATTTATGACATTCAAATCATTCAACCATTTACTCATAGTATATAAGTGAAGCACACGAGTAAATGACAAACTACTCCAAAAAGATATAAGTGAAGATCAATGAGTAGTTAAATAATTATTTAGCTATGTGAAGACTCTCCCATCTAATAATTTCAGATCTGGTATTCTATTCAAACATCAAGCAAAACAAAATAAAACTACATTGCAAGGATAGCACAACTCATGTTAAGAAGCAAAAACTTAGGTTCAACCGATACTAACCGATAGTTGTTGAAGAAGAAAAGATGGGATGCCTACCAGGGCATCTCCAAGCTTAGATGCTTGATACTTCTTGAAATAATATCTTTGGGTGCCTTGGGCATCCCCAAGCTTGAGCTTTTGTGTCTCCTTAATTCTTTTTATATCTCGGTTTCCTAAATCTCGAAAGCTTCAACCACGCCAAACTCAACAAGAACCCGTGAGATAAGTTAGTATAAACCAATGCAAAACTTTATCATATTCTACTGTAACAAATAACTAAAATTATTATTCAACATTGCATACTAAATGTCTCTGCATATTTAATACTCCTATCCTCAAATAGAATCATTAAACAAGCAAACATATGCAAACAATGCAAACAAAACAGCAATCTGTCAAAACAGTACAGTCTGTAAAGAATGCAAGATTCATCCTACTTACCTAACTCCAAAAATTATGAAAGAAAATTCCCACTGTAGTAAATTTATCAGAGTTTAATATGCAAAAGGTTTCAACATTTTATCACATTCTGACTTTTCTAAGGAAATTTTGCAACAGCGGTAAACTTTCTGTTTTCAAACAGCAACATGTATACTTGCAAAATAAGCATAGTAAAGGCTATCCCTGACATTTTTATTGAAAATATAGATGCAAAACATTACTCTAAATAACAGCAAGTAAATACTAAAAAAATCAAATGATGCTCCAAGCAAAACACATATCATGTGTTGAATAAAAATATAGCTCCAAGTAAAGCTACCGATGAACGAAGACAAAAGAGGGGATGCCTTCCGGGGCATCCCCAAGCTTAGGCTCTTGGTCATCCTTGAATATTACCTTGGGGTACCTTGGGTTTCCCCAAGCTTAGGATCTTGCCACTCCTTATTCCATAGTCCATCGAATCTTTACCAAAAACTTGAAAACTTCACAACACAAAACTCAACAGAAAACTCATAGGCTCCGTTAGTATAAGAAAATAAAACCACCACTTAGGTATTGTTGTGAAGTCATTCTAAATACATATTGGTTTAATATCTACTGTATTCCAACTTATCTATGGTTCATACCCTCCGATACTACTCATAGATTCATCAAAATAAGCTAACATCACATAGAAAACAGAATCTGTCAAAAACAGAACAGTCTGTAGTAATCTATATCAAACATATACTTCTGTAAGTCCAACAATTCTGAAATAAATTGGTGGACCTGAGGAATTTGTCTAGTAATCATATGCCAGAATACAATCAAGGTCTGACTACGGAACCAAAATAAAAGAAGACCAGCCCTAATGTAGATCCCCGATCGCCCCGACTGGGCTCCTCTATTGATCGACAGGAAACGAAACAACACAACGAACAAGACCTTCATCGAGCTCCGACTTGAGCTCCGTCGCGTCATCTGCACTGGTATCATCGGCACCTGCAACTGTTTGGAAGTATCTGTGAGTCACGAGGACTCAGCAATCTCACACCCGCGAGATCAAGACTATTTAATCTTATGGGTAGGAAAGGGGTACTGAGGTGGAGCTGCAGCAAGCACTAGCATGTATGGTGGCTAACTTACGCAAATGAGAGCGAGAAGAGAAGCAAAGCATGATCGTGAACTAGAAATGATCAAGAAGTGATCCTGAAACTACTTACGTTCAAGCATAACACAAGAACCGTGTTCACTTCCCCGACTCCGCCGAAAAGAGACCATCACGGCTACACATGCGGTTGATGCATTTTAATTAAGTTAAGTGTCAAGTTTTCTACAACCGGACATTAACAAATTCCCATATGCCCATAACCGCGGGCACGGCTTTCGAAAGTTCAAAACCCTGCAGGGGTGTCCCAACTTAGCCCATCACAAGCTCTCACGGTCAACGAATGATATTCCTTCTCCCAGGAAGACCCGAGAAGACTCGGAATCCCGGTTACAAGACATTTCGACAATGTTAAAACAAGACCAGCAAAGCCGCCTGATGTGCCGACAAATCCCGATAGGAGTCGCACGTATCTCGTTCTCAGGGCACACCGGATGAGCCAGACGTCAGGTTGGCATAGACCCTGGTTGCCCAAGGGGCACCGGACATCGCTCAGGTTGGACCAATACTTAGAGAAGCACTGGCCCGAGGGGATTAAAATAAAGATGACCCTTGAGTCTGTAGAACCCAAGGGAAAAAGGCTAGGTGGAAAATGGTAAACCCAAGGTTGGGCCTTGCTAGAGGAGTTTTATTCAAGGCGAACTGTCAAGGGGTTCCCATTATAACCCAACCGCGTAAGGAACGCAAAATCATGGAACATAACACCGGTATGACGGAAACTAGGGTGGCAAGAGTGGAACAAAACACCAGTCATAAGGCCAAGCCTTCCACCCTTTACCAAGTATATAGGTGCATTAAAGTAAACAAGATATAATAATGATATCCCAACAATAATCATGTTTCAACAAGGAACAAACTTCATCTTCACCTGCAACTAGCAACGCTATAAGAGGGGCTGAGCAAAGCGGTAACATAGCCAAACAACGGTTTTCTAGGACAAGGTGGTTTAGAGGCTGGACATGGCAACATGGGAGGCATGATATAGCAAGTGGTAGGTATCGTAGCATAGCAAAAGAGAGAGCAACTAGCAAGCGAAGATAGAAGTGATTTCGAGGGTATGGTCATCTTGCCTGAGATCCTGCAAGGAAGAAGAACGAGTCCATGAAGAAGACAAACGGACGTAGTCGAACGGATCCTCACAAACGCGACGTTATCGGAACTAACTCGAAGAAGCAACACTGGAAAGAAGCAAACAACCTAGTAAACAACCATCACAAGCATAAACATGGCATGATGCGCAACCAAGTATGATGCATGTCCGGTTTAATGAGGCATGGCATGGCAAAGTGCACAAACAATACTACAAATTTAGTGGAGCTCAATATGCAACGAGTTGCATATTGACGAAACACCACATGACTTATTTAGTTCTCTCTCGTTTATGTACCCAACAATATTAAATGTTGTTAACATGGCAAGGGGTGAAACATGAGTAAATTTCACAATTAGGCATTTTAAATGAGGTCGGAAACATCAAACAACAATTCTGGTAAATCCCCATATGCATTAACAATTTAATGCAACAACAATTTTAACCATTTAAATATTATTAACATGATGCGGCTGACAAGTTCAAGTTTATGCAATCTTTATTAAAAGTTGACAAGAGCATTATGAAGCATTTGTCACCGTGGTGGAAAGAAAAGGGGTGCCACAGCAACGATAACGATAACGGTGCCACAGCAATGTTCTGGTTCCGGTAACTCGGTTGAGATACCGATGCAAAGGAGAAGTGTGTGGTTGCGTGCAAAAGATGGTGGGGCGCTCCCGGATACCGGGTGTCCCATGAGTCGATGGCATGGAAGCGAGAGACACTACGGACACGGAGCAACACACGGTTCAACTCATACATCGCAAGCATTCGTTCACGGACGTCGTCTCAGGGTTATACCTTTGAAGCATGCAAACGAGACGGTTTGGGTTCGGTGCAAAGTAGAGGAACTAGACGTTCTCGCGACGGTAGTGGAAGTAGTGGCCCTCGCTTCATAGATGTTCACACTCCATAGGTGTTCGGGGTCAAAACAAGGAACTTGACGTCCACGGGTCTTCGAGGGTCGACGGTTCATGTTCCGTAGACGTTCGAGCGGCAGTAGTGGTACACGTTCACGGAGTAGGTCGTACACGTCGTCGGTAGATGTTCACTTGACGGCCTTCAACGGCGGTAGTTGTTCTCGTTTCGTCGTGGAAGTAGTTGCACATCTCGTAGTGGTACTTGACAATTTCGGAGACGGCGGAAGACAAACTTGGCGGTCCTCGTTGATCTAATACTTGGCATTATTCCCTATATGGTGGTCGTTTTAGGCATCGGGCGTCGAGGTACTTGGCAGTCTTGTGTAGACGAACTTGAGGTACGCCGTGGCAGAGGAATCAACGTTGCAATGGTGGTCTCGACGTAACCAGATCGAAGCAAGGCCAAGGGGTCTCATGCATCACAGATCGAAGCAGCGGTCGTACTCGTCCTCCCGCGAGCAGAGACGAGGGCACCAGGAAGACCTACGAGGAGCAGCAACAGCAAGGGCGTCGGGGAGGTGATGGCCGTGGCAGGAGCGTGCACGAGGAGGACGTAGGCGAAGATGTGGTGGAGGTCGCCGGCGCGGGCAAAGGCAGTGGCAGCAGGGCACGGCGGATGGCGCTACCAGCGCAGGTGGAGGAGGAGCTGCAGGGGAGCGGCTGGAGATGTTCGACGTGGCTTCTCTGGCCCATAGCAGGAGGCCATGGCAGGCAGACGACGTAGGAGGAGAGGATGCAGGGGCGCTGGGGTTGGCGCGGTCGGAGGCCAGGGCCGTGGGGCGGAGCTTGGCGGCGTCTTTGGTAGTAGGGAGGCACGTCCATGGCGACCGACGTGAGGAGGAGGCCGGGGAAGGAAGGCCATGGCACCAAGGGGAAGGAAGCGCAAAGGCAGGACTTGCCGGCGGTGGCGCCAAGGAGGTGGAGCAAGAGGTGCGGCCGCGACCTGGCACTGCAGAGGCTGCGGGGGGGCGTAGGATGGGCTGGCCGCTGGACCTGATTGGCCCGCTGGGCTAAGCTCTCTCTCCCCTTCCTATTTCCTTCTCTTCACAAAACAGTGAAAACAGAGAAAGGAAAAGAGAGAAGAGAAGGTTCGAGGAAGAATTTGGGCATGTGGTTAATTTTCTTGGACTCACAAAAATATGCTCGGTCCGAGAAAATTAGAAAAAGCCAGAGCGAACGATAAGAACTAAAACTCATTTGAATTTAATTCAAATGGGTTTGAACTAGAACGAGGTTTTAGGAGTGGCCAAAAATGTTGAGAATTTAGGAGGAGCCTCGATAAATGGAGAAAGAATAAATGGCAAGGTTAGAGAGTCAACACTTGAAGAATAAAAGGCCAAGGGATTTAATATGCAAGTGTGTTATGGTGAATTTCAAATTAAAGAAATATTTAATATAGCTCCCTAATATTGGGAGGATATGTTATAAAAAGAAGTCATCCTCCCCTCGATTTAAATGGATCGAAGATCCATACGATTTATTTAAAAGAGTTTTGAAATAGTTGCAATGTTAATGGCATGATGACATGATGCAATGCACATGATGCAATGATGAATGCAATGAACCAAACAAATCACACGACGAAACCCGGAAACCCTGGAAGGCATCTAAAGCTCCGGTCTTGGGGCGTCACAACACTCCACCACTACAAGAGGATCTCGTCCCGAGATCTAGGACGGCACCGGAGGAAAACGGAAGAGGAAGAGAAGAGGTAAAACGAAGTTGCTTCTTTGAAAAACGAGTGAAACCAAAGAACCTTGCGAGGTTGAACAAATTGAAAGAAAGAATGCAACGAAGAAGAACAAAGTTGCAAACACTCCGTTAGACAAGAGGAACAAGGAACATTAGTAGAACCTTGTAGGTTGAAAGACATAAGAAAAGTGTCACAAAGGACAAGAAGTACATGCAAGCACTCCGGTAGAACGAGATGTACAAGGAATGATAAAGATCAATTACGGAAACACTCCGGTTGGAAATGGAAGGCATAGAATATGAACTTGGCAAAATTAAAGCCCTTGGATGAGACTCTGGTAAAAAGAGGAATGATAGCCACAACACTCTGGGTAAAACAAGATAGAGGAGGAAAAATAATGATATCATTTGGACAGCACTCCGACTGTAAATGGAAGGAATTCAACATGAATTTGACAAGATGAGAGTATGCTTGATGAAATCAACAACACACTGCCTCCAGAACTATTGAAAGAATGGCACAAGGGGTAAGAAAGATCTCAGACAGCACTCCGGTTGAGAAGGGAGGCAAAACTTGATAAGATGAGAGAACTTGAATGGAGGACACGACACTCTGGTTAAAAGGATAAGCAAAAGAAAGAACATGATCTTCCCAATACGAAATGATGAGTGAAGAGAGCATCATCACAATGCCTCCGGAAGAAAGAAAGAATGGAATGGAATGAACAGAGGGAAACAAGATCTTGGGAGAGCACGCTTACAACAAATGCTAGAATGGAGTTGTTGGGTTATCAACAACGAAAGGATAAGCTTGATATGGGTTTATGGAATACATATCAAAATTATGAGGTGACAACCTGCCACTCACGGGAAAAAGATTGAGCTAGAAAAGATAGAAAGCTTCTTCCACCGAGGTGATAAGAAAACTTGGATCATAGGTAATCATCACCAAGAGCAACATTCCCAATGGAAGGCTTTAGGTGAAACATATACCAAGATAACTCCAAGGAAGAAAAAGATGGGTTTAAATATCTCATTCCTGAACTTGTGAATCATGAAACACGAAGGAAAATTATCAAGAATGACATAACACCACCTCAAAAGATAAGGTAGAAGGAATTGCACTTCTGAATGCAAGATGAAGAATACTTGAACTCCTTTGAAAAGAATCTTGATGAACACTTCGAGAAGGAATTAAATTCTTGATGAACCATCATGTAGAACCTCCATGAAGAACTCCGGTAATAAAAGAATGATCAAAAAGAAGTAGAGGATGAAAAAGAATAAGATTGAAGCCTTGCAATGATTGAATGAAGCTTTGTGACGAGATAAAGTGGAAACTTGGAACTCCGGAAAAGAAAGATGACTCACTTGAACCGAGAATTTACTCATCATGAACAAACTCCGGAAGAATGAATCAATCACTTTGATAAAGCAGGAATAAGAATTATGTTATGTGTATCTGATGGAGTCCTGGATTAGGGGGTCTCCGGACAGCCGGATTATATCCTTTAGCCGGACTGTTGGACTATGAAGATACGAGATTGAAGACTTTGTCTCGTGTCCGGATGGGACTCTACATGGCGTGGAAGGCAAGCTTAGGCAATACGGATATGTATATCTCCTCCTTTGTAACCGAACTTGTGTAACCCTAGCCCCTTCCGGTGTCTATATAAACCCGAGGGTTTTAGTCCGTAGGACAACATACAATCATACCATAGGATAGCTTCTAGGGTTTAGCCTCTTCGATCTCGTGGTAGATCAACTCTCGTAATACTCATATCATCAAGAATAAATCAAGCAGGACGTAGGGTTTTACCTCCATCAATAGGGCCCGAACCTGGGTAAAACATCATGTTCACTGCCTCCTATTACCATCCGCCTTAGACGCACAGTTCAGGACCCCCTACCCAAGATCCACTGGTTTTGACACCGACATTGGTGCTTTCATTGAGAGTTCCTCTGTGTTGTCGCCAGAAGGAAGGATGTCCCGTCTCGTCTTTAAAGACGGTACTACTGTTGGGGGAGCTTTGGCTGTTGGCCAAACTCTCCGACTAGGCGGTTTCATCCTGACCGCCTGTTCGGCCGCCACGCCGACAATGACTTCTCGGGTCATCGAAAACAGCCTCCACGTCAAATCGGCACTCGCCGAATAGATGGATCCAATGGAGCTCGCCTCCTTAAGCGAGCTCTTGGATCGCATCGCCGCCTTGGGAGTCGCTACGGACTATGATCGATTGGGCTTAAACCCGATTGTTGGTGTCAAAACCGGCGGATCTCGGGTAGGGGGTCCCAAACTGTGCGTCTAGGCCGGATGGTAACAGGAGGCAAGGGACACGAAGTTTTACCCAGGTTCGGGCCCTCTTGATGGAGGTAAAACCCTACGTCCTGCTTGATTAATATTGATGATATGGGTAGTACAAGAGTAGATCTACCACGAGATCGGAGAGGCTAAACCCTAGAAGCTAGCCTATGGTATGATTGTTGTTCTGTATGTTGTCCTATGGACTAAAACCCTCCAGTTTATATAGACACCGGAAAGGGTTAGGGTTACACAAAGTCGGTTACAATGGTAGGAGATCTACATTTTCGTATCGCCAAGCTTGCCTTCCACGCCAAGGAAAGTCCCTTCCGGACACGGGACGAAGTCTTCAATCTTGTATCTTCATAGTCCAGGAGTCCGGCTGAAGGTATAGTCCGGCCATACGGACACCCCCTAATCCAGGACTCCCTCAGTAGCCCCTGAACCAGGCTTCAATGACGACGAGTCCGGCGCGCAGATTGTCTTCGGCATTGCAAGGCGGGTTCCTCCTCCAAGTACTTCATAGAAGATTTTGGACACAAAGATAGTGTCCGGCTCTGCAAAATATGTTTCCACATACTGCCATAGAGAGAATAATATTTACACAAATCTAATCTGTTGACATATTCCATAGTGTGACATCGCACCACGGACAAGCCTTTATTCGAATCGTTTTATTGTCCCACCTCAGCGTGTCATGCGAGGCGGTTTCCTTGGCACGTCTCGTTGAAGCAGAGATCGTGTCCCCTTATTCCGGGATTCTCATCAATACGGGCGTGGGTAACCCAACCGCTTCTAAGACTCCTAGACTATAGGCAAGTCCAAACGGCCACGAAGAGGACGCTTGATATTCACCCTCTTTATAAAGGGACAAGGCTTTAATTTTTTCCCTCCCGTGCTCAATCGAATCCTTCCCCCACCTCAAGCTCAAACACCCAAAGTTCAGGTCAGGTGCTCCGAACCTTCAATCATGTCCGGATCTAGCCTTCAAGGCTGATGGATGCCTTCCTCCGTCACGGAAGAAGACATCAAAAAGTTGAGGGAGGCCAGATATTTGACCGCCGAGGTTTTGCATCGGCTGCCTGCCCAAGGGCAGGCCGTCCCCTCCCCCGAACCCAACGAGAATGTCGTGTTCATCTCCCACTCCCTCTGAGGTCTAGGCCTTGCTCTGGATCCTTTCGTCAGGGGTTTCATGTTTTATTACGGGCTAGATTTCCATGATCTAGCTCCAGACTCCTTTCTCCATATCACGACATTTATTGTCGTTTGTGAGGCCTTCCTCCGGGTTACCCCTGACTTTGGCCTGTGGCTCAAGACCTTTGAAGTAAAGCCGAAGATGATCGAGGGGCAACATGCACCGTGTGGGGTGCCTCAATATGCAAGATGACGGGTGCTCCATGGCCCAAAGGTTCCATTCCAGAGGTGTCTGAATTGTGGCAATATGAGTGGTTCTACATCACGGCTCCTAGAAGTGCCAAGTGGGCGGCCGCCCCTGTTTTCCGCTCGGGCCCTCCACCACAACTGATGTCATGGATCAGCAGAGGTCTGAGCTGGGGTCCAGCTAAGGACGTGCCTATATTGCAAAGCCGCATTCGAGATCTCTTCAATGGAGATTTTAGTTTGGTTGCGGTAATACAAGTTATGCTGGTTCGTCCAGTCCAGCCTTGCAAACGCCGGCCCCTTCGCTTGTGGGAGTTCAATCCCGAGGGACCGCGTGTCATTCAAAATTTCCTTGGCCTGACGCACGAGGAGATGTATAAGTCATTCTTCGGACCTCAGGTAGAGTGTCCGGAAATCATCGAGGACGTGGGCCTGAGCAGTAACCGCACCGCCAAACAGGTAAGGAATCTTCCGGCCGAACATACTATCTCTCATTTGTTACGAAGTTATTTCTGAGAGTTCACTTTTTGACCAGGACTGGCTAGCAAAGGCGAAGTTGATTCGGTGTTCGGCCCCCCTCCCTGAGGGTTTGGACAATTCGGTATTGGAAAAGATGCTCTAGGTCGCACCTTGCCCGGAGCCCTTGAAGGAAGATACTGGGGAGGATAATACGGGCGGACGCGGGCCCCCAACGCTGCCCGTTCTAACCGAGGGAGCGAGCATCTCCATGAAGGAAGACGACCGGAGGAGGAAAAGGACTGCGCCCGGGGATTCGGAAGCCGAAGCTTCCAAATGGGAGAAGAAGTCTCCCACAGAGGGTCCTACCTTGGGGGGTGCTTTTGCCGCACAAAGTCCGCGGGGGGATCAATTCTCCAATGAGTCGTAAGTGACCCGAAATACTTTAATAGTACAGGTATGCCATCTTTCTCTTCTGAGAAAATAACCACCGCATATATCTTTGCAGTTCGGGACTTAGCCCCTCTCAAATGAGCTCGTCTTCGGGGGATCTTCTTCCAGAGATGATGGAGAGCGAAACGCCTCCTCCGGACTCCTCCGCTCCGGAAGCGGGCGACCCCAAAGTGTCGTCGCGGAGGGCCTCTCCGAGTCCGGTGAGGCCAGAAGATAATCCCATTGGCCCCCAAAGCTCCCAGTGTCCGGCTCCCGAAGAGAGCGGACAAAAGAGTCCGACACCGTCTGGTGTGCGATCGGATGTTCTGAGGGAGTTGATGGGGCGAGCGGCCATCTCAGATGAACACCGTGTGCTGATGAATACGGTGATGGAGAGAATCTTGTCCGCCAAAAGCGGATTGCATGAAGCTTTTATGAGTCTACTAACAGGCTTTGAGGTACGTAAAATAATGTATGATAGTCCTGCACATGCTAGGTGTGCCCTGTGTAGATAGTAGTGTTGGAAATATGCCCTAGAGGCAATAATAAATTAGTTATTATTATATTTCCTTGTTCATGATAATCGTTTATTATCCATGCTAGAATTGTATTGATAGGAAACTCAGATACATGTGTGGATACATAGACAACACCATGTCCCTAGTAAGCCTCTAGTTGACTAGCTCGTTGATCAATAGATGGTTACGGTTTCCTGACCATGGACATTGGATGTCATTGATAATGGGATCACATCATTAGGAGAATGATGTGATGGACAAAGACCCAATCCTAAGCCTAGCACAAGATCATGTAGTTCGTATGCTAAAGCTTTTCTAATGTCAAGTATCATTTCCTTAGACCATGAGATTGTGCAACTCCCGGATACCGTAGGAGTGCTTTGGGTGTGCCAAACGTCACAACGTAACTGGGTGGCTATAAAGGTACACTACAGGTATCTCTGAAAGTGTCTGTTGGGTTGGCACGAATCGAGACTGGGATTTGTCACTCCGTGTAAATGGAGAGGTATCTCTAGGCCCACTCAGTAGGACATCATCATAATGTGCACAATGTGATCAAGGAGTTGATCACGGGATGATGTGTTACGAAACGAGTAAAGAGACTTGCCGGTAACGAGATTGAACAAGGTATCGGGATGCCGACGATCGAATCTCGGGCAAGTATCGTACCGCTAGACAAAGGGAATTGTATACGGGATTGATTAAGTCCTTGACATCGTGGTTCATCCGATGAGATCATCGTGGAACATGTGGGAGACAACATGGGTATCCAGATCCCGCTGTTGGTTATTGATCGGAGAGTCATCTCGGTCATGTCTGCATGTCTCCCGAACCCGTAGGGTCTACACACTTAAGGTTCGGTGACGCTAGGGTTATAGAGATATTAGTATGCGGTAACCCGAAAGTTGTTCGGAGTCCCGGATGAGATCCCGGACGTCACGAGGAGTTCCGGAATGGTCCGGAGGTAAAGATTTATATATGGGAAGTCTTGTTTTGGTCGCCGGAAAAGTTTCGCCCATTATCGGTATTGTACCGGGAGTGCCGAAAGGGGTCCGGGGGTCCACCAAGGGGGTCCACCTGCCCCGGGGGGCCACATGGGCTGTAGGGGTGTGCGGCTTGGCCTATATGGGCCAAGGGCACCAGCCCCAAGAGGCCCATGCGCCAAGAGATAAGGGAAAGAAAGAGTCCTAAAGGGGGAAGGCACCTCCTAGGTGCCTTGGGGAGGATGGACTCCTCCCTGGCCGCACCCTTCCTTGGAGGAAGGGCCAAGGCTGCACCCCCCCCCCCTCTCCCTTGGCCCTATATATAGTGGGGAGAAGGGAGGGCAGCCATACCTAAGCCCTGGCGCCTCCCTATCCCTCCCATGACACATCTCCCTCCTCCCGCAGCGCTTGGCGAAGCCCTGTTGGAATCCCGCTACTTCCACCACCACACCATCGTGCTGCTGGATCTCCATCAACCTCTCCTCCCCCCTTGCTGGATCAAGAAGGAGGAGACGTCGCTGCTCCGTACGTGTGTTGAACACGGAGGTGCCGTCCGTTCGGCGCTAGGATCATCCGTGATTTGGATCACGACGAGTACGACTCCATCAACCCCGTTCTCTTGAACGCTTCCGCGCGTGATCTACAAGGGTATGTAGATCCACTCCTCCCTCATTGCTAGATGACTCCATAGATAGATATTGGTGACACATAGGAAAATTTTGAATTTATGCTACGTTCCCCAACAAGTAGCCCCTGAGACTCTGGTTGTCGTCGGAAACGACGACGAACAGAGGATCATATTCCCAGGTAATAACCATACTGCTTCTATGTGCAGGTGATTGAAGCTCCGGTGGCTAACCGGACTAGCGAGTTTGCCCATTTAAAACGGTAGTTGGATGCGGTAGACGCCGACATCGAGCTTGTTAACAAAAGGCTTGACGAGGCACAGGGTAAGTGTCATTATCTGGTAAACGCCACATAGTAAGAGCAGCATGATGCTAGTATCTTTAATATGTTGTGACTGCAGATGGAGCTTCCACTGTTGAAGCCTTGCGGGCAGAACTTGCACGAGCCAAGGAACAAGCGAGGTTTGGTAATGCGGCTGCTTTGAAGGCGGGCGAAGAGTTGAAAGCCGAGAAGGCCGCGCATGGCGAGAGCCGAAATAAGATGGCCAAGATGGCCATAGAATTAAAAGCCGCCGCCGACCGTTGCCGGGTTCTTAAAAAGGAAAACCTAGCGAAGGCATCGGACCTTGAGAAGGCTGCTGCGACGAGAAAAGACATCCGCTCTTCTATGAGGGCGAAGAAGGAGGAGCTGCGAGAAGCCGGGGATATTGTAGCTGGGAAATCCTTTATGTTGCGGAGGAAGTTCGGAGATCCATGGTATGCCTCTCTGGATCGGCTGTGGAGTTCGGATGATGTGTATATGGATTTGGCGGCGAGCGCTGCCGATGCGGCCAAGTACTTCCAGGGTTAGACGGACCGTGAAGTGGACCAGCTGTTTTGGACACAATTCCATTCTCCCGAGCGTCCGCTTTCATTGACTGACCAATTAGCCGAATGGGCCGAACTAAATAGGTTGTCCGGACTCGCCATGAGGTCTGTTGTGGATTAGCTATGGCCGGAAAGGCCAAAACCGAGCAGCTATTTCAGCTTGGTGCAGCAGTTGCTTGACGTGGTGCCGCGCATTAATGCGATGAAGAGGTCGGCGTGCATAGAGGGCTCACGGATGGCCTTTGCCCGTGTTAAAGCATACTGGGCGGAGATGGATGCTACCACTATTGCAGCGCAGGATTCGGCCATAGGTCGAATGGCTGCTGAGCACTACTTTGAAGAAGTTCTTGAGGGTGCTCGTTTGATAGAGACCCAGTGCTCAAAAGATATTATGTTTGAGTGATATGTAATCTCATTGTAAGCGAAATGCTTTTATAAATTTTTTATAAGGCTATTTTTATACTTTTGCCTGAAAGTAATATGATGCCTCCTGGGCGGCCGTTTATGTATACATGTGTATAACCTAAAAGATTGCAGCCGTCGGCTTCAACCCCCACGCATATAATGCGGAGGTGCTCACAAAAACACGCGTTCACACTTAACCCAACGTCTTGGTCCTATTAAGGAGGTGATAGCGGAGCGAGCGAGGCAACCGGACTATAATGCTTTAGCACTTTCACTTAGCCATAGGAGTTTGACAGTGGGGCTACTAGATAGCCCCTGGTTGCTCCACACTCTCCCGATCCTGGGGTGCGTACATGCCTGGCCGGAAAACGGCCCTTCATTAAGGCAGAGGAATTCTAACATTCCAACTGGTCATCGAGTGGTTAACCAGTCTCACGCTATATCATGACAGTCAGTTTTCGGCTGTCTCTACTGAGGTGCTCGTCCGGATGAACCAGGGCACAATCGCAGTAGTCCTCCTGGTGCTACCTTAGCCGGTAAAGCGGAACGTAAGGCACCAAAACACAGGAGCCGGGCAAACCCAACATTTGACAAAAGACAATGATTCGGAGCTAATGCATATAGGGCCAAACTCGCGACGCCGAACACTCCCTAAGGTATTCGGTCTTTGTGGTATAAACCGGGCCTAAATAATGGCCTTTGTAAGAAGCCCCTTCTGTCCAGGTATGTGCATTGTTCTGGCGTGGCCACATGCCAAGACGTCAGCATCCTTCTCAACGGTGGATATGTATCAACAAGAGACAGTAAAAAAGGTTTACGCAGGGTCTTAATCTAAAAAGAATCCTTGGAGCGGGTCCCTGCTGCATGTCTGCGCCTGTGTCTCCGTTGTGCAGTATCCTGGACGGGTGTAGCACGATGATCGTCTGTAAAAAAGAGGAATTTAGGTGAAAAAGTTGTCGTGCAAAAAGATAGTTTTTAAAGAAACCATGTATAATTCAAGATGAGAAGAAATTGCCACTTGTCTGCGCGCGTTGAGCCCCTTGTATTGACAAATAGGGGTGTGACCATTTATTCGGTATAAATAGCGGTGCCGGACTTGATTAGTTGTGTCTGAGGTCTTGACGACCTATTGGATGCTTTCGCTGGTCCGGGCGCCTTTATTGTGCGGCTGCCAAGGCAGCCGCCCTCTCTTCGGCGCGCATAGATCGCTTGATATTTCTATTCACTGAAATGATGCCACATGGACTGGGCATCTTGAGTGTGAGGGAGGCGTAGTGTGGTATTGCATTAAAGCAAGCGAAAGCTTCGCGTCCGAGCAGTGCTTGATAGCCACTTTGGAACGGAGCGATGTGGAAGGTTAAATGCTCGCGACGGAAGTTATCGGGGGAGCCGAATATGACTTGTAGTAGGAGGGAGCCCGTACAATGAGCCCCTGGGCCTGGCGTTACTCCTTTAAAGGTAGTATTGCTATGGTGAATTTTTGTTGGGTCTAACCCCATCCCGCGGATTGTATCATGATATATTAGGTTTAGATTGCTGCCACCGTCCATCAAGACTCATGTGAAGTGATATCCGCCAATTACTGGGTCTAATACCAGGGCAGCCCATCCTGCGCGTCGGATACTTGCTGAGTAATCGCGATGGTCGAAAGTGATCGGTTGAGATGACCAGTGGCAGGACGTCGTGGTGACAGGCACTTGGGTATATTTTCCTGGGAGTGCCGCGTTATTTTTTCCCTTGATCACGTGTAACATGTTTACTGTTTTGACTTCTGGTGGAAATTTCTTTTGTTCCCCAGTGTCTTGCTTGGGAGGCTCGTCCTCGTCTTCACTTGGTGTATCCTCCCCCTTGTGTACGGCGTTGAGCTTGTCGGACTGCTTGAAGACCCAACATTCTCTGTGGGTATGATTAGCAGGTTTACCAGGGGTACTATGGATCTGACATACTTGGTCCAGAATTTTGTTGAGGCTGGGCAATTCATCCCTGGTGCCTTTAGAGGGTGGCTTTTGACCTGGCCGAGAGCTTTTGAATCCGGTGTTTACTATCGTGCCCTTCGTGTTGTCTTCTATATTTCGGCGTTTGTTATTGCTGTTGCGCCATGATTTCCCATTTCCATCTCTAACTTCATATGTACTTGGGTCGCTGGTGCTGCATCTGGCTAGCCAGCTGTCCTCTCCCACGCAAAAGCAGGTCATGAGGCTTGTTAATGTGGCCATCGTTCTCGGCTTATTTTGGCCGAGGTGTCCGGCGAGCCATTCGTCACGGACACTATGCTTAAAAGCTACCAAGGCTTCAGCGTCCAGACAGTCGACAATCTGGTTCTTTTTAGTAAGAAACCTGTTCCAAAGCTTTTGGGCTGACTCTCCGGGCTGTTGAGTTATATGACTCAAATCGTCCGCATCCGGAGGTCAGACATGAGTCCCTTGAAAATTTGCCCGAAAGGCGTCTTCGAGCTCTTCCCAACTTCCAATGGAGCTTTCAGGGAGGCCTTTAAGTCAGTGACGAGCTGGCCCTTTGAGCTTGAGGGGTAAGTACTTGACAGTGTGGAGATCATCTCCTCGAGCCATATGGATATGAAGGATGTAGTCCTCAATCCAGACCCCAGGGTCTGTTGTTCCGTCGTATGTCTCTATGTTTATAGGTTTGAATCCCTCTGGAAATTCATGGTCCAGCACCTCATCGGTGAAACATAGGGGGTGTGCGGCGCCCCTGTAGCTGGGTGTACCGCGTTGTTCAGATGTTTGTTGTGTTGCATTGTATGCTGGGGCGCGCTTGCGTGGTCCATAGATGGATCTTGTTGCGCCGTCCTTTGGGTGTGAGCCCTCGCATGGGTCGCGTGTTGCATTGTGAGTGGCGTTGTATGCTGCTCTGTGTTGGTAGAGGGGTCGTCTATCCGGCCAGGTGGCTGCTTTGATATTTGGTTGTGGGGGGTCTGAGGCCTCCTCATCGAATTCAGGTAGCAGCTTCCGCTTTGGGTAGCTCTTGGAGGGGCGATTGTCGCCGTACCTCCCTGCTGTGTTGAGTATTTTACTCCATCTGATTTGGAGTGTGTCTTGCGCAGCCTTGAGCCTTCGCTTTTGCTTTTTAAGACTCCTTGCGGTGGCAACAAGCCTTCTACGGGCATTCTGCTGCTCCGGGTGCCTGTCCGGCGTTATGTCGTCCGGACCATTATCCTTGATAGAATTTATTTGTTCGGTTTGATTATCCGGATTGCCGTTGTCCGGCAGCGGTTTGCCCTGCTCCAGCGCTGGGTCTGTGTGATTGTTATTTCTGTCGAGGCGGGATTTGGGGCGGCGCTTGCGTCGCCGCTTTGACTGCTTTTCGAGGGAACAAGCCTTCGGTGCGTCCTTCCGCTCCTCGTCGTTATCTTTTGGTGCGTCCACCATGTATACGTCATATGACGAGGTGGCTTTCCAGTGCCCAATAGGCACTGGTTCTTCATCGTCTCCTTCATCGGCGTCCATACCGTTGATGTCTTTGGAGTCGAAGTTGAGCATGTCGGTTAAATCGTCGACAGTGGCTACAAAGTGGGTGGTGGGTGGGCTTTGAATTTCTTCATTGTCCGTATCCCAACCTTGCTGACTGTAGTCCGGCCAGGGCTCTCCTGATAAAGAGAGAGACTTTAGTGTCTTCAGAATATCGCCGAAAGGCGAGTGTTGAAAGATGTCTGTGGCAGTAAACTCCATCATCGGCGCCCAATTGGATTCGATTGGCAGGGGCGCAGAGGGTTCGGAGTCTGGAGAGGAGTCCGGCTCCTTGGAGTCACAAATCTCGCGGAGTGCAGGGCTGATGTTCGGCTCGATCGCCGTTGGGATCGCAGCCCCCGAGGCGGCGTCCAACCACCCATCCTCGATCGGCGCAGTTGGCTCCGAATTAAGGGTCGAAGCCGATGCGGGTGTGGCCTCCAGGGCACTGTTCGGCGGCAGAGCTAGATCATGCTCGTCGTGACAGTGCGGCGCGCTCGGCAGTGGCTTGAATCCGTCGAAGATCAAGTCCCCGCGGATGTCAGCCGTGTAGTTTAAACTTCCAAATCTGACCTGACGGCCAGGGGCATAGCTTTCGATCTGCTCCAGATGGCCAAGTGAATTGGCCTGCAGTGCGAAGCCTCCGAAGACGAAGATCTGTCCGGGGAGGAAGGTCTCTCCCTGGACTGCATCGCTATTGACGATCGTAGGAGCCATCAAGCCTAACGGCGACGACACAGAGGAACTCTCAATGAAAGCACCAATGTCGGTGTCAAAACATGCGGATCTCGGGTAGGGCGTCCCGAACTGTGCGTCTAGGCCGGATGGTAACAGGAGGCAAGGGACACGAAGTTTTACCCAGGTTCAGGCCCTCTTGATGGAGGTAAAACCCTACGTCCTGCTTGATTAATATTGATGATATGGGTAGTACAAGAGTAGATCTACCACGAGATCAAAGAGGCTAAACCCTAGAAGCTAGCCTATGGTATGATTGTTGTTCTGTATGTTGTCCTACGGACTAAAACCCTCCGGTTTATATAGACACTTGAGAGGGTTAGGGTTACACAAAGTCGGTTACAATGGTAGGAGATCTACATTTCCGTATCGCCAAGCTTGCCTTCCACGCCAAGGAAAGTCCCTTCCGGACACGGGACGAAGTCTTCAATCTTGTATCTTCATAGTCCAGGAGTCCGGCTGAAGGTATAGTCCGGCCATCCGGACACCCCCTAATCCAGGACTCCCTCACCGATCAAAGGGAGATTAACTCTCCACCGGTCACCCATCATATTGCAGTGGTGGAGGAACAATGCGGTGACCTTTCCTCTATCTTGAGGACCAACTATGTCCGGATTCCCGAGCTCTCCGAGCCGGACGCCCGCTCGCGGGAGGACAACATTCAATCCCTGAACTTAGAGTCAGGCAGCGGGCTAGGATTATCGGGTAACACCCCGGAACCAGAACTTCCAAAATTGGAAACTCCTCGGCCCCTGGATCCCAGATCAGGTAAGGGTTCGGATTCAATTCCACCCACCCACCCAAACATAAGTGATCTTTCCCACATCAGGCAAGAGCCCCAGGAAATAGTACATCACTATTGGGCCAGATTCCTCCTTGCGATGAACAAGGTTAAGGACTGTCGCGAGGAAGACGCAATCCTATTTTTCTGCAATAATTGCACGGACAAGGGAATCCTTAACGCCATAAATCGCCGTGAGATAACACGCTTCGCTGATTTGGCGTCCATAGTACGAAAGTACTGTGCGATGGAAAGTGCCTGGAAAACTGAAACAAACTTTTGGGATAATCCGGCCCTGAATACAAACCCAGTCCGAAATAAAAGGGTGCATTATCACAATACACCCGGGTCAACTACCGAAAAGCAAAAACCCTCTACAGGGCATGGAACCGTACTGGAGGGATGGCTCAACGGACCCTGCAAAATTCATAGTACAGTGGATACAATACAGACCAACAGCCTTAGAGCATGTTGGATACTCCGGCAGGTGGCCAAAAGTGGTGAGGATCTTCTTATCCCAAATACCACAGAGCACCATCCCGTGGATAACAATACAGTGTTACCAGTCTTTGAGACCTTCGCGTCAAATAATAGGCACAAGCGAACACTCCGCAGCATGGCCGAAATCTGCCACGTAGCAGCAGTAAATCCATGGAGTGACATGACTATTACCTTCAATGCTAGTGACGAACCTAAATTCCGAACAGCCTGAGCACCAGCCGCACTGGTCCTTAGTCCAATCGTGGACGGCTTTCGACTCACCAAAGTACTCATGGACGGCGGCAGTGGATTAAACCTCATCTATGAGGAAACTCTTCAAAAGATGGAAATAGACTGGAACCGCATTGAGCAAAGTAGCACAACCTTTAGAGGAATCATCCCCAGTCGGGAAGCACGCTGTGCTGGGAAAATCACACTAGATGTGGTATTCGGCACGCCGGATAATTACAGGTCCGAAGAAATTACATTCCAAGTGGCCCCGTTCAAGAGTGGTTATCACGCTCTTTTAGGACGGGAGGCGTTCACAATCTTCCAAGCCGTACCCCATTACGGGTACATGAAGCTCAAAATGCCCGGGCCCAACGGAATCATCACTCTCGCCAGCGATCCGGACATAGCACTCCGCGTCGAAAACAAAACAGCCGCATTGGCCCTCGAGGCATTATCCGAAGCCCTCTCGGCCAAGGAATTAACCACGCTACGCTCCACAGTGGACAGGGACGACGTGATACTCGACAAGGGATCCAAGTCCACCTCTTTTAAAGCAGCGAATGAAATAGTCAAATTCCAAGTCCACCCAACGGACCCTACAAAAACAGCCTCCATCGGGGCACAGTTAAACCCCGCTGTGGACGCCGCACTACGAGAGTTCCTGCACAAGAACTGGGACATATTCGCCTGGCATCCCTCAGACATGCCAGGAATCCCACGCAGGCTGGCTGACATTGCCTCAATATCCTAAAGGGATTCAAGCCGGTCAAGCAAGCTCTTCGGCGTTTCTCCGAACCTAAGAGACGGGCCATGGGAGAGGAACTAGCCAAGTTATTGGAGGCCGGATTCATTAGAGAAATAAAACACCCGGACTGGCTAGCAAACCTGGTGATGGTACCAAAGAAGGACAAATCCTGGCGCCTTTGTGTCGATTTCAAAGACCTCAATAAAGCTTGCCCAAAGGATCCCTTCCCCCTCCCACGCATCGATCAAATCATTGATGCTACCGCAGGACACGAGTCATTGTGTTTCCTCGATGCATACTCCGGTTACCACAAAATCAAGATGGCGGAGTCCAACCAAGCCGCAACGTCATTCATCACACCATACGGTCCCTTCTGTTTTAACACAATGCCTTTTGGGCTCAAAAACGCTGGTGCAACATATCAGCGCATGATTCAGACATGTCTGGAGAAACAAATCGGCAAAACAGTAGAGGCATACGCAGACGATGTGGTCGTCAAAACCAAACACGTCGACTCTTTGATAGACGACTTGAGGCTCACATTCAACAACCTCCGAACATACAACATCAAGCTCAATCCGGAAAAATGCGTTTTCGGCGTACCAGCCGGAAAGCTCCTAGGTTTCATTGTCTCCAGTAGAGGTATTGAAGCTAATCCGGCCAAAATCCGAGCTTTGTCATAGTTGGCTACCCCAATAGACCTCAAACAAATCTAGAAGTTAACTGGATGTGTGGCGGCTCTAAGCCGCTTTATCTCCCGCTTAGGGGAAAAGGCTTTACCCCTTTATCGCCTCCTTCGGCGCATTGAACACTTCAAGTGGACGGACGTGGCCACAGCGGATTGGAAGAAATAAAGGCCATCTTGGCAACCAACCCAATCCTGGCGGCGCCAAACATTGGTGAACCAATGTTGTTGTACATTGCGGCAACTCATCAAGTTGCAAGCGCGGTGCTCGTTGTCGAACGGGAAGCGGATGGACATAAATTCCCTCTTCAAAAGCCGGTATACTACGTATCCACTGTCCTCACTCCATGCAAATCACGGTACCCGCATTACCAAAACATAGCATATGCGGTATTCATGGCATTGTGGAAGCTGCGACACTACTTTCAAGAGTGTTCGATTACAGTAGCCTCGGAAGTGCCACTTAATGATATTATAAACAACCACGACGCTACGGGCCGGATTGCCAAATGGGCCATTGAGCTCCTCCCGTTCGACATAACATACAAACCTCGACGAGCCATTAAGTCGCAAGTATTGGCCGACTTCGTCGCCGAATGGACGGAGGCCGAACTCCCTAAAGAGTACGGCGCATACTCCAATTGGATCATGCACTTCGACGTTTCTAAAATGCTGGCTGGTCTAGGGGATGGTGTCGTCCTGACGTCCCCAACCGGAGATACCGTTCAGTACGTACTGCAAATATTGTATACAGACTCCAACAATGCAGCCGAATATGAAGCTCTGTTGCATGGTCTTCGGATGGCAGTCTCCATGGGCATTCAACGCCTAGAGGTGCGTGGGGATTCAAACCTCGCAATATCCCAAATAAATGGAGACTTTGACGCCAAGGATCCGAAAATGGCGGCCTATCAAAATGCCGTCCTAAAAATGTCAGCTCGGTTCGAGGGGCTCGAATTTCACCATGTGGCTCGGGAAAACAATCAGGCGGCGGATATCCTCGCCCGCATCGGCGCAAAATGCGATGCGGTCCCCCCAACATATTTTTGGAAAGGCTGTTCAAACCATCCGTAGTATGGGAAGGGGACACCGGTAACAACAGTCCGGACCCGGCCAAAATACCCGATACCGAACTCTCTGACACAATCGGAGGCTCCGCCACCGAAATAACACCTTCAGCCCCCGAAATAATGGCCATTATTGCCCCGTGGACAGAACCATTCCTGGCCTACCTAACTAGACAGGAACTTCTGGAGGACCAAAATGAGGCACGCTGCATAGTGCGGCGATCCAAGGCCTACAGGGTTCATGAGGGAGAATTGTACAAAAAAAGCACTACTGGAGTCCTTCAAAGGTGCATTTCCGAAGAGGAAGGGCGGAATCATTTGGCAGAAATTCACGCCGGACTCGGCGGTCATCACGCCGCAGCCCGGGCTCTTGTAAGCAAGGCCTTCCGTACAGGATTCTATTGGCCAACGGCCTGGGCAGATGCACAGGACTTGGTCCAATGCTGCGCCGGTTGCCAGCTCTTTGCAAATCAAAGCCACATGCCACCCACCGCCCTCCAAACAATCCCCATTACATGGCCCTTTGCGGTCTGGGGGCTTGACATGGTTGGACCCCTTAAAGGGGGAACCCACAAGAAAAAATACTTATTGGTCATGGTGGATAAATTCACCAAATGGATAGAGGCCAAACCTGTTAAAACAGCCGAATCCGGACCGGTGATAGACTTCATATACGGGGTTGTACACCGTTATGGCGTCCCCCACAGCATCATCACTGATAATGGCATGAACTTCACGGCCGACGAGGTAAAACTCTGGTTCAGCAAAATGGGCATCAAGCTCGATTATGCTTCAGTCTATCACCCACAAACCAACGGTCAAGTCGAGCAAGAAAACGGTCTTGTAATGAGCGGCATTAAACCCAAATTAGTGTGCTCCTTAACGGAGTCTAACACGCACTGGGTAGAGGAGCTTGACTCCGTACTCTGGGGGCTGCGGACCATGCCGAATCATAGTACCGGATATACACCCTTCTTTATGGTGTACGGCGCAGAGGCAGTCTTGCCCTATGACATAATTCATGACTCACCTCGAGTGCGCATGTACGAAGAAAGAGAAGCCGAGCTTGATCGGCAGGACGGTTTGGACACCCTGGAGGAGGAGCGCGATGTAGCCAAAGCCTGTTCTGCATTTTATCAGCAACAGGCTCGCAGATACCAAAGCAGAGAAGTACGGGCCAAAACTTATAACATTGGCGAACTAGTTCTACGCCTGCTGGATAAGAAAAAGAACAAGCTCGAGCCCAAATGGGAAGGTCCCTTCATTATTGACCAAGTTCTGACCGGTGGAGTGTACCAACTGCGGGATGCATCGACTAGTCGACTCGAGCTGAACCCATGGAACGCGGCCAGGCTCCGAAGATTCTACGCCTAGCACCGGACTCTATGTTAGTCCCCTCCCTTTGTCCATTTTCTGCATATACATTATCTGTCTTGTTTCTCTTACTTTCTTTCTTTTATTATTTCTCTAGGCCTTCAAGGGTCACCTTGTGCCTCGCTTGCACATTACAGATGCGCTAGCCGCACTCTTCATACCTGGGGGCTTCTTTCACAGAAGCTTAAATTATTTATCTGGGCCTCATGCCCCACACATGTGTTATACTTATGCATGTACCTTTTTTCACCATTATATGCATCGATATGACTTAAGTTTTGGCCAAGCTAGGTTGCCTAGCTCTTGTATTTATGCCCTACGTTCCCATTAATTCGGCTAGGGCATAAGGGGAGCACCTCTGCGATTGTTACTGCCGGATTAGCCCGATGTGTACCACAGACTGGGTGAAGCCGAAAGCTAGCGTTCTTAAGGGAATATTCGGTCGGTGAACAAAAGATGATTTTTATTTATTGTCCATATCTTCCCCCAGATGTTTTTCCTGCGTTTCCTATCACAGTCCGGACATGCACTTTAGGGCATGCTTACCCAGGGAAAGGAACCCTTAACGAAACTATTCTCCCTGGAAGATGTTTCTTACTACCCATGTAATATAACATAACTAGTTGGGCACTTGTCTGATAAAGCACTTATGACCCCTACGCCTAGTCTCCACGCATACCCCAGTTCTTATATAACTGAGCGGGTATTCGGATACACTCCGGACTATTGGGCCCGGAGGTTGAAACGAAAAGGTCTGCAACGACAAATGATCTACAATCCGGCTAGAAAGCATTATACATGTCACTTTAATTACATAGTCATGCAGACTGACTAAATTCCTCTTCTATACCATCCAACAGGCGGTCTAGCTAACAATCCTATTGAGAATTCTTTGCGGCTAATTCTACTTGCCCATAAACTAAGCTAACGGGGATCTCTTTTCCGTTGGGCCCCATAGGTCCGACCTCGGCCATGTGATTTGGGTCTGCCTTGGTATACCACGTCTTCACCATGGCCCAGGCTTCTCTAGCACCCTGTCGGCAGGCTGATATCTTCCATAATCGGAAGCGCCATCGTGCTCCCTTGAGCTTCTCCGCAAGCTCGGCAACGCCCTCTGGCAGGGAGACGAACGGCCACAAGGCCTGGGCAACACCCTGCATCACCTGTCGAACTTGTTCGTGCAGATGTGACAGCTCAGACAGAAGATCACCCGCAGACCCGGGCATTTCCTCCGCGGGACAACCCGTCAGCATACCTATAGACATAACGCTGTTAGTCGGCTTCTTCACCGAACTCCTTTAAAAGGATTCGTTCAAGCACTTACTGAAAATGCCGCGCCTAAGCCGCTTATTCTCCTTCTCGGAGTCTGCAAGCTGGCCCCGAACGTCTTTTAGTTCCATGCTCAGCTTAATATTGGCATCTTGGAGATTGTTTTTCTCCCGCCTAAGCTCAGTTAGCACGCGTTTGCCAGCCCCTAGCTGCCACATAACATGCTGGTCCTCCGGATTCTCTCCGGATTCATCTGCAACATCTGTTGTTAGATCTGCAGCCATGCCACACGTTATATGGTAACCATCATTCTTTAAAGTAAATGTTACCAGCAGCCCGCAGTTGGGTCTTGCATTCCTCCAGCTCCTGTGACAGCCTAGTATTCTTCTCTGTAAGAACCTGCACAATAAAGATGATCCTTAAATCAGTTCTGCTAACTCTTTCAAGTCTCAGGGGCTACTGATACATATAAATCGTCAGATTTACTCACCCGTACGTCCTTTACATACTGATCCGTGGCTCTAGCTAGACCATCTTGAGCAGCACGAAGTTACGCCTCTCCAGAATTGAAGGCGTCAAACGCCTCTGGTGAGAAACAAGCGTCACGGAGTACGGCCCGGCGGTGCCTAAGATTCATGGCACTTTCCACTTCTGAGTTTGTAGCGGATAATCTATCTGCATCCTCTGTAGGGGGATTATTCGGCGCTGGCCCCATATCGGCTTCTGCCTCCATGTCCGGTCCTGGCGCCCGACTGGTGGAAGCGTGATTGGCAACATCACCGGACATATTCCGGCGAGCGTTTTTTCTGTTAAAGAAACACGGGCGACATTACATTTTGAGAAAGATGACAACCACGGAGCGGGGTTTTTCTTATACCTTTGCGCCGGTGTCTCCGTCCTGACCGCCTTCCTTTTTGGCCTACCCGGCCTCAGTGCCTCTTGTTGGCGAGTTGCTGCGGGTTCGGCAGGGCGTCCCGAATGCCTTCCCTGTAAAAGATGCCATGTGTATATGGTGGGTGAAGTGCCTAAAAGGGGATCCTAGTTTTGGAGTTGGGAATTTTGGTTTTTCTTACTTGTGATGCAGGGAGCAGTCCGGGATAGTCGGCCGTAATGGCCACCATGGCATCGTCGTAGCTTAACTGATAGAACTGCCGGTCTATCAGCTCCACGAATATAACCTAATCTTCTTCAAGTCCGGAGTCGAGGGCCCGGTCAGGGTCCTCTGGTTGTGGAGAAGGGCTGCTGACCTCCTTTATGGCTTTTCGCAGTTCCTGCCGCAAAGTGGCAAGCTGAATACTTACGACAAAGAATGCGGGAAAAATGGGAGCAGGGAGATATAACTTACCCAGCTTGGAGGATTGTACGTGGAGAATCCATCCCGTGGCTTGATGCGGGTGAACTCCTCTTCCTCACCCTTGAACAATTCGGACAGAATTTTCGCTAAAGCGGCAGCATTGTCCGGACCCTTACGCCCGCAGCGGGTGGCGTCATCCGCCCCGTTATAACACCACAAGGGGTGCCCACGGTATTGAAGTGGTTGCACTCCCTGCATTATGCAAATCGACATAACTTCGATTATTGTCAATCTTGATTGAGCCAGTGCTTTGATCCGGTTCATCAGATAGAGGACTTCTCTGTTGTCTTCCGCCTGGGGGCTCCGTGGGCGCCAACTTCGGCGCTTCTTCAGAGGAGCATTGTTGAACTCAGGGAGATCCCACTGAACAGGGTCCGGAAGGGGAACGTCCTCCATATAAAACCATTCTGAAGGCCAGTCTTTGGACGACTTCTTCGGGGTACCAGACAGGTATCCGGTATCGGCGATGCGCCATATTTCGGATCCGCCCACTTGATAAAGTGATCTCCTCTGTATGCGAGGGACGAGGCAAAATAGCCTTTTCCACAGCTCGAAGTGAGCCTCGCAGCCCAGGAACAACTCACAGAGAGCAACATAGCCTGCGATATGTAGAATGGAGGCAGGGGTGAGATTGTGTAATTGGAGGCCGTAGAACTCCAGGAGCTCGCGGAGGAACGGATGAATTGGAAATCCGAGTCCCCTTAGTAAATAAGGAACAAGGCAGACCCGTTCCCCCATGGAGGGACAGGGAAAGCTCTCCACTTGCTCCCCGGCATTGTAGGTGGCAAGCCCGGCTTGAACAGGCGGCCCGAACCTGGGCAAACATCGTGTCCCCTGCCTCCTATTACCATTCGCCTTAGACGCACAGTTCGGGACCCCCTACCCAAGATCCGCCGATTTTGACACCGACAGGGACCATCACGGTACATGGGAGCAGGAAGATCGCTTTGGAATGTGAGGAGGGTGATGCGGCTTATGCAGAGTCGGTTTGTGCCACAGAGGAGCTGAAGTTTTATAAGGATAAAGTTGATTCGGCAGACATGACTTCTTTGATAAAACCAACTACGGAGCATGATCCGGCATTGTAGTTTAAATCGGCTACAGACGCTAAAATGGTTGATTTTGTTCCTGGCGATTCATCCAAGCAGTTCAGCATCAGCGCCAACCTGGATCCCAAATAGGAAAGCACGCTCATCGTGTTCATATGTGAGAACTGGGACATCTTCGCATGGAAACCTTCTTACATGCCAGGTGTACCGAGGGAACTCGCTGAGCACACACTTAATATAGATCCTAAGTTCAAACCGTTCAGATAGTTTCTTCGCCGCTTCAATGAAGAAAGGCTTAAGGCTATTGGTGACGAGGTAGCTCGGTTGTTGGCGGCAGGGTTTATCGTGGAGGTCTTTCACCCTGAGTGGTTGGCTGATCCGGTGTTGGTCCTTAAGAAAAATGGCACTTGGCGTATGTGCGTGGACTACACAGATCTGAACAAGGCTTGTCCAACAGATCCCTTTGCCCTCCCTCGTATTGATCAGATTATTGATGCTACGGTGGGTTGTGATCATTTGTGTTTTCTGGATGCTAACTCTGGTTATCATCAGATCAAAATGGCAGTTAAGGACCAGGAGAAAACAGCCTTTATAACTCCCTTTGGAGCCTTCTGCTGTGTCTCCATGCCCTTTGGGCTCAAGAGTGCCCAGGCAACTTATCAGTGTTGTGTTCAGAATTGTCTTCATAAGCAGATTGGGCGCAATGTTCATGCATATGTGGATGATATTGTGGTCAAAGAATAGAGACGAGATGGGCAAGAGAGTGGAGGGAGTACAAGTATGTTACTCCCAAGTACATGAAGAAATTCGCTCTCAATCCTCCATGCCCAAGACCTCCGTTGGCACCTGGCCAAGAAGCAGATCCCACCAGCCTCAAGCGCGGTGAGCATTATCCTAATGAATGGGCCAAGCGCCAGGCCAAGTTGGCCAGACAAGCAAGAGAAGCAGTGGGGAAATTCAATGAAGACTCTGCTGCTGCCACTGTTGAGGCCTCTGCAAGCAAGCCAAAAAAGGCCATGCCAAAGAAGCCTGCTCACAAGCCAAGTGCTTCACCAGCAATTCCCTCACGTCCAAGTTCCTCAGCAATGCCCTCACGGCCAGATTCTTCAAAGCCCTCACGGCCAACTCCTCAAGCTGCTCCCACTTCAAAATCATCAGCTCCTCCGCCAAAGTCCTCAGCTGCTCCGACCAAATCCCTAGCACCTACGCATCTCACCACATGCCAAAGGACGACGGGCATCTATATTGCCTCAGGAGCATCTGCTAGTTCCTCAGCACCACTGCATTCTTCAACTGGTCCCACTCTGTTGAAGACCAAGGCAACTGCTGGACGAGGCTCTCGACCAAGTCCACAAAAGAAGCAGGTCGCTTTTCAAGTTCCGCCAGATGAAGACGAAGCTGATGATGATGAACATACGGAAATCATTAGAGACAGTCAGGTCAAGTCTGCTAGAGCCAAGGGCACAAGTGTGCCTCTGCTTTTGGATCCAAAGTTGATCCTTGAGTACATTGACCTATGGCACAAGGACCCAAATACTCCTATGCCTGATTTTAATCTGACTCCTGGCCAAAGTCATATGTTGACTCACTTCATACAAGAATAAAAATGGAAGTTTGAGAAGGCCAGGCAGATCAAGAAAGCGCAGTACAAAAAGGAGCGCTACCTGAAGAAAAACGCTGTCTCTATGACAACTAAAGAACTCGTCAATATACAGTCTGAGATCAAGAAACTCAGTGATGAATTTGAGGCATACCATGCTGATTGGCTAGGAGCCAAGGTTCATTTTGTGAGACTCGCTGACAACTTGACTTCAAATGTTGCAGCCCCAACGCAACAGGAAATTCCTCAGGCTGAAGCATCTGCTCAGCCTACCGAAGAAAATGCCAGCACCACTGATGACAATCAGGCTGCTAAAGAAAATGCTAATTCCAGGGTTGATGAATGCATTCCAACCGCTGAAGAAACTGCCATGGCAACCACTAGTGTTGTGCCTAAAGAAAGTGAAGACGCCAGGGCAACTTCATCAGTTGCGCCTGAAGAAATTCAACCAAATTCCTCTGCTCCTCCTGCGCCTACACCAACTTCGATCCTTCCATCTGCATCAGATGTGAAGAAGACCAAGGCTGCAGAGCGTGCATCAGTGAAGAAAAGGAAGGCATCAACTTCATCAGATTCTTCAGCCCCGAAGAAGATGAAGCCATTGACCAGCTCATTTGCCAACCCAATTGATGTTGTTCCTATCTCAACCATGCCATCAAAGGACCTTGTTCCTTTTGATGAAGAATATGTGATTCCAAGTGAATCTGATGAAGAAAATCTCTCTGCTGCTTCCTCAGAGCAGTTGGATGAAGAAATTGAAGTGGATGAAATCCCTTCAACCCCAATTATCTCATCACCCATGCCTCAGTTCACTGCTGAAGAGGCCGGCGTTGAAGAAATGGATGAAGAAGTCGATGTGGACATTGGATGCACCACGCCAGTGCTGAATGATGACTTTTGGGAAAGTCAGCACCCCAACTCTCTGTTCACACCTCTTCAACAAATTCCTCAGTCCCCAGTAACTACTGAAGTCCAAATGGGATCTGAAGAACCTCGTGCAACTCCGTACATCCATGAAGAAATTCCAGCCACTAGTGCTGATGAACATGTAAAAGAAGAATTGAAGTCCCAGGCTGCCACTGAAGAAGTACCTGAAATTTCTCAGCCTGTGGAACCTGAGATTGAGATCCCTGAGGTTGTGATGCAATTGACTGACACTCCTCACCCCAAGCCAAAGGATCCCTTCTCAAAGAAACAAAAATTCAAGGCTGATGACTTCTTTGGCGAGCATGTATTCTTCATTGACTACAATCCTTATGACTCTGCTCGTCTTAGGAGGAAGCGCTTCTGGACTGCCAGCCAGGCCAATTTCTATTCTTCGCTGCTTTTCAACAAGGACAAAATCTTCTACCATGAGCATATTCCTCATGTGGACATGGAATCATTGCCTTGTTTCACTCCTGTGCTCAGTGTGCTTCATGATGCAGGCCTCCTCAACTTTTGCTCTGACATTGTTGATTGGAATGAAGAGCTTATTCTTCAGTTCTACACTACACTGCATATCACAGGTGATCCTGAAGATATCAACTCCTGGGTCTTGGACTGGATGACCGATAATACTCATTATAAGGCACCGACCTCTGAGTTGCTTCATGCCCTGCCCATCAGTCCACCCAGTGAAGGAGCTCGCTGCCTGTACCAAGAACCTGAACTCACTGCTCATTACATGCAAGTGTTAATGAAGTCTCTGAAGCCCGGTCAAGCCCCAAGGACCAAATTCCTCGTAAATGACTTACTCTATGTGCCCAGAACAGTCTATCGCATTCTGACGAGGACAATGAGTCCCATCAAAGGCCATGACTCATCTGATGAGGAAATAGTTGGCATCATGAAGAATCTACTATTCAACATCATTCATAAACTTCCAACCAATTATTATGATTTCTTCATGAGGACTCTGGCAAATGTTGCACTCTCTCCGTTTGAGTTGAAGCCTTATGCTCCTTGGATTATGAGATTCCTCAGAACAAGGTCTTCACTCAACTACAAGACTGATTTTCAGAATCACCTCAGCTACTTGCCCCCGATTAAATTCCTCAAGCAGACTTTTACTTCAACTGATGAAAAGGGCAAGACACCTCTTGTCATTGATGAAGGCATTCATCCATTCGATGGTCAATTTCGCAAAGCTGCATCTTACTCCACCAATGATGACTCTGCCACCCATGATTCTGCTGCCAATGCACCCAAGTCTACTCCTCAAGCCATAGCTCCACGTGTGATGACTAACCGTGAGCTGCTTCTTAGTCTTCACCAGAAGGTGGATCGAAATCATAAATGGGTTAAGCGTCAGTTTGGTTCTATTCTTCACAACATGACTGCTACACATAATGCACTGAAGAAAAACCATTACTACCTCCATGAAGTTTTCAGTCGCACCTGGGCTGTCTTATCTCATCTGTATGGTGAAGAAGATCTGAAGAAAATGGGTCTCAAGGAAGATTTTGACTGGTCTGCACCTCCTCCGAAGAAATTCAAGGAGGTCAAAGTTCCTATCTTGGTGGCCAGTTCATATTCTTCATCCCACGACACCGACGTGTATGAAGACTTGGATGACACTGCGGCAGGCCCTACAACGACAAACGACCCCAACAACGCTGGCGCTCCTCCATCAACTTGATATTCTTCAGGGGTGTTAGTCCTCATTTTCAACCCTTTTGGTCATGCGATGACAAAGGGGGAGAAATTTGAGTTAGTCTTCAAGCGGGTCTACTTTTATGGGCGTTTTTTTCTAAGTTACAACTCTCGTTCTTTTGAAGACTTTGCTGGATCGAGTTGTAATCTTAAACTCTATGGTGGACTGATACTTTTGGTGTGCTTTCCTGCATGTTTATTCCTTATTAATGTTAATGCACGCATGCTGGATTACATCAGTCACCATATTCCATCATGCATTTCAAATTCTTCATATTATATGTCAATGCGTGTATGAATTACAAGATATAGGGGGAGATCTCCATGATTCTACTCTTCAAGTGTGCTTTGCTTCAAAAGCAAATTCTTCACTATGCACATCTTCAGGGGGAGTTCTTCTATATCTTGCAATCAAATTCCTCAATTCCAGTATTTACACTTCATATGTTTATCCCCATTGAAAACTTAACCTATATTGTCATCAATCACCAAAAAGGGGGAGATTGTAAGTGCATCTAGTTCCCCTTAGTGATTTTGGTGTATTGAAGACTTATAGTTAAGGGACTAATGTGTTTATGAGTGTACACAGGTCTATAAGTCTATGAGGAGTTTGATATTTACAGAGAAAGTCGACCCCTAAAAATGAAGTTCTTCGACTGAAGACTTTGGCTTTCTAAAGACTTTGAAAGTGAAGAAATTGGTGCAATCCTGAAGACTTGGTATTCATTCGAGGAGCATGAAGCATGATGACTTTTGTTTTCGCAGTTTCATTTTCTCTTTCTTGATTCATAGGAAACACTATACTGTTAAAGGGGGTCGAGGAAATACTAAGGAAAAATTTCCATGTGATGCTCAACTCAAATCCTACCTACCAATCCCTTTGAGTGAAGCCATTGGAAATCTCATACAGTTCAGTCAAATTTCTTCAGTGACAGAGACGAAGTTCTTCTGGTCTCTGAGGAATTTGTTCTGACTGAGGAGTTAGGAATTCGCTAGTGCGGATTGCCTACACAGTGAGGAATATGATAGCCCTGAGGAATTTGATACTCAAAATTTCGACCGTTGTTGTGCTATGCGCCAGCTGTCCCAAAATATCTACCCACTTAATGGTCATATCATTGAAGGGCATTTATGTCTTATCATGTCGGGCTTCTCCCTAGGCTATAAATAGCTGCCCCCTACAACCACTAGCTGGTTGGCTGCTCCGAGAGAAACTGACACTTGTCATTTGAGAGCATCCCATCCTCCGAGGACTTTGAGTGAAAATCATCAAGTGAGCAAAACCCAAACCCAAACACCTACAAACCCCAAGTGATTGAGCATCAGTGAAGAGATTGATCATGCGTGGATCCGACGCTTGTTACCTTTGAAGACTGTGCATCTTCCAGACGGTTAGGCGTCATGGTCTAGAGCATCCAAGAGGAAATTGTGGATCGCCGAGTGACCAAGTCTGTGAAGGTTTGGAAGTCACCTGAAGACTTACCATGAGTGATTGGGCGAGGTCTATGTGACATTAGCTCCAGGGGAATACGGTGAGGACTGAGTGTTCTGAACTGGGTGTCCGGGTGTGTCCTCAGGTTTAAATACCTAGCCGCCCTAACCAGACGTAAAACTATCACAGTAGTTGGAACTGGTCTACCAAATCATTGTCTTCACCAAGTTACCAGGTTCCATTTCCTCAACCTTTCTATTTCCTAAGTTCAATTTATTCAGTCTGTTTTGTCTTATCCTGTGTTATCCTGTGTTTACGTTTTTTGTACTCTGTACTTGCTTTCATTTCATCATGGAGACCATGCTCATGCACTGCTATGTTTACTTCTGAGTACTTATTCTGCTACAAGTAGTTCTTCACTCAGGAATTTCCTCACCCACAAATTCCTCAATGAAGAATTCATAAAAATCGCCTATTCACCCCCTCTAGTCGATATAATGCACTTTCAGTCATCTTCCCCCTCTTTGCCACCTCCCCCTTGGGTCTTCGGAGGCCGCCCTCTTCTTCTTCCTCCCCTTGCGGGGGGAGTCGCTCTCCACCTCCTCCTCTTCCTCTTCCTCATCTCCCTCATGCAAGGAGGGGGCTTCGGTCTCTTCGGACATAGTGTCCGCAGGACCCTTGTGTCGGGGGCCACACTTGGTCTCCTTGCCCTTCTTCTTCCTGTCCTTCTTCTCCGGCGCCTGATAGGGCGCCGGGACCAGCATCTCTGTCAGCTAGGGTGTGGCTGGGTCTTCGGGCAGCGGAGTCAGACACTTGATCCGCTCCGCCTTTGCCGTCCAACCTTGTACGAAGAACAGGTGATACATTATATCTAAACTTATTGACCGAATAGGTACTCGGGAAAATCATGCTTACCGGCGAGGCCGGATTCTCAATGTCGAGACCAATGTCTTCAGTCTTCTTTGGCCACGTCTTTTGGGCCTTGAAGAGGCACTTCCAAATGTCTTTGTGTGTCGTGTCAAAGAAGTGCTTCAAGGTCCGTGGCTCCTCCGGACTAAACTCCCACATATGAGAGGCATGGAGCTGGCAAGAGAGAGTCCGGCAGAATAGCATCACCTGAATCACGTTTGTGAGACTGATGTTTTTGCCTATCATGTTGGTGATGCTCTTTTTGCAGCATCTGCACATCTGCCGTGGACCCCCAGTTGAGGCCCTTAGCGGTCCAGGAGGTGAGCCTGGTGGGGGGTCCGGATCTGAAATTGGGTGCGGCTGCCCAGTTGGCATTGCGGGGTTCGGTGATGTAGAACCACTCATGCTGCCACACCTTGACTGTCTCCACAAATGCCCCTTTGGGCCAAATGGTGTTGGGGAGTTTGCTCACCATGGCCCCGCCACAGTCCGCGTGTTGCCCGTCGACCACCTTCGGCTTTAGATTAAAAACCTTGAGCCATAAGTTGAAGTGTGGTGGGATGCGGAGGAGAGCCGCACACACTACGATGAACGCCGATATGTGGAGGAAGGAGTTTGGGGCCAGATCATGGAAATCTAGCCCGTAATAAAACATGAGGCCGTGGACGAAGGGGTGAAGGGGAAACCCTAACCCGTGGAGGAAGTGGGGTATGAACACCACTCTCTCGCCAGGCTCCGGCGTAGGCGTAACCTGACCCTTGTTGGAGAGCATGTGCTCGATGTTCGCAGACAGATACCCCGCGCCCAGGGGCTCCTTGACGTCCTTCTTAGTAATGGAGGGGAGCTTCCATTTGCCCTTGGAACCAGATCCAGACATGGCTGGGGGGGTTGGTGGCGCTGGGAAAGGTTGAGATTTTGGGCGCTGGAGCTTAGAGGAAGGGAAGGGAAGAGCTAGGAGAAAGGCGTGGGAAAAAATGAAGAATCTTTACCATCTTATATAGGCGGTGAAATACCAAACACCCCCCCCCCTCTCGAGCCTTAAAAATCACCAGTTCCCAAAGAGATCGTGCGAATGGCACGGTTGGATTACCCAAAACTGTATTGATGAGGATCCCATAATGGGCAGGCACGATCTCAGTTTTGACAAGACGTGACAATGGAGGCTATGCCTCGAAACGCGAAGTGTGAGGTGTGAAAACGGTTTGAAATGTTAAAGAGCCAGATATGAAGTTTCATCGAAAAAGTTATCAATAAAGAGACACGGTTTTATTTGGGTATCTTGCCTTCGTGACTAAGGGTTGTGTCAATTATACAGAGCTGGATACAGTTCCTTTGTTCAGGGAATTGTTTTAAAGTGTTCAGGAGGAGCATGCCTTGCAATGCCGAAGACAATCTGTGTGCTGAACACATCGTCATTGAAGACAGGTTCAGGGGCTATTGAGGGAGTCCTAGATTAGGTGGTCCTCGGGCATCCGGGCTATTTGATATGGGCCGGACTGATGGGCCATGAAGATACAACCAGAAGACTTTTCCCCCATGTCCGGGTAGGACTCCTGTATGCGTGGACGGCAAGATTAGTGTCCGGATATGTTATTTCCTTCCCCCCAAAACCGACTTTGTACAACCCTAGGCCCCTCCGGTGTGTATATAAACCGAAGGGTTTAGTCCGTAGAGGCTATCTAAATTCTCATAGGCTAGACAGCTAGGGTTTAGCCATTACGATCTCGAGGTAGATCAACTCTTGTAACCCCTATGCTCATCAAATACAATCAAGCAGGACCTAGAGTTTTACCTCCATTAAGAGGGCCCTGACCTGGGTAAACATTGTGTCCCACTTGTTCCTCATTACCCTCGATCCTCAGACGCATAGTTCGGGACCCCCTACCCGAGATCGACCGGTTTTGACACCGACAGAGACAACTAGAGATTTTCTTGCTTGCAATGATAGAGATGATCTTCAGAAATTATTATGCAAACTGAAAGAGAAATCTTTGAATGCTAGAATGAAATGTGATCCTAAGTTTGCTACTTCACCTATCTTTGTTCATGATAAGGATTATGAATTCTCTGTCGACCCAGAGTTAATTACTTTGGTTGAATCTGATCCTTTCCATGGCTATGAAACTGAAACTATTGTGGCACACCTTACCAAATTAAATGATATAGCCACCCTTTTTGCTCATGAGGATAAAATTCGCTACTACTATATTCTCAAATTATTTCCGTTCTCATTAAAGGGTGATGCTAAGATATGGTACAATACTGTTGCTCCTGGTTGTGTGCGTAGCCCCCAGGATATGATTTATTACTTCTCTGAAAAATATTTTCCTACTCATAAGAAACAAGCTGCCTTACAGGAAATATTTAACTTTGTGCAAATTGAAGAAGAGAGTCTCCCACAAGCTTGGGGGAGGCTTCTCCAATTGCTTAGTGCTTTGCCTGATCATCCACTTAAGAAAAATGAAATACTTGATATCTTCTATAATGGACTAACCGATGCTTCTAGGGACTTCCTATATAGTTGTGTTGGTTGTGCTTTCAGGGAACGAACTGTTGAACAAGCTGGGGAATTATTGAATAACATATTGAAAAATTATGATGATTGGACTCTTCCTGAAACATGGGTTAAACCCACTCTGAAGAAGAGGGGTATCTTATACCTCAGTCTTGAAGATATGCAAGAGGCAAAATAAGTATGAAAGAAAAAGGTATTAAAGCAGAGGATGTTCAAAATTTACCTCCTATTGAAGAGATACATGGACTTGATACACCACCACCCAAGGTGGTATAGGTAAACTCTTTAATGAAATTTGATGAAAAGGACAGCCCTTATAATATGCATCCTAGTCAATGCCTTTATGAGTTTGATAATTATATTAGAAAGCAAGATCACTTCAATGAAAATGTTATGAAACAATTGAAATACAACTCTGATATGATTGCTCGCTTGAGTGACTTGTTATTTAGAATCTCTAATGATGTTAGAGGCATAGGAAAACATGCTTCTATGGTTCACACTCGGTTAGAACAAGCTGCTAAATTTCAAAGAGAATTGCTTGATGAAATGAACAACAATATCAATGATCATGCTGTTAGAGTAGTAACTAGAGGAGGTAGAATGACTCAGGAACCACTTTATCCTGAGGGTCACCTTAAAAGAATTGAACAAGACACTCAAAGAATTAACACTAATGCACCTAGTCCTTCTAAAAAGAAAAAGAAAAATAAAAATGATAGGACTTTGCATACCTCTAGTGAACCTGAAATAGAAAAACTTCCTGAAGATAATAATGATGTCTCTATCTCAGATGCCGAAACTCAATCTGGTAATGAACATTCATCTAGTGATAATGAAAAGGATAATGATGATGTTCATGAAGACACTCAACCAAATGATAAAGAACCAGATAATGATGTTGAGATAGAACCTTCTATTGATCTTGATAACCCACAACCTAAAAACAAAAGATATGATAAAAGAGACTTTGTTGCTAGAAAACATAGTAAAGAAAGATGGCCTAAGCATTTCAATCTCTTTGCTCGAAGCTCCATTTCCAAAACTGTTTTGGAGGATTGCTACTTGGTATGTGACTCCTCCATTGCTCCAATTAGTTTTTGCTTTAGTGGATTATATGTTGAATAGTTACCTACTCTTGGTGCTGCTGTAGATGAGTGATACGTCTCCAACGTATCTATAATTTTTGATTGCTCCATGCTATATTACCTACTGTTTTGGACTATATTGGGCTTTATTTTACACTTTTAAATTATTTTTGGGACTAACCTATTAACCGGAGGCCCAGCCCAGAATTGTTGTTTTTTGCCTATTTCAGTGTTTTGGAGAAATAGAATATCAAACGAAGTCCAAATGGAATGAAACCTTCGGGAACGTGATTTTCTCATCAGATAAGACCCAGGAGACTTGGACCCTCCGTCAAGAAAGCCACAAGGCGGTCACGAGGGTGGAGGGCGCCCCCCCCCTAGGGCGCGCCCCCCTGCCTCGTGGGCCCCTCGAAGCTCCACCGACGTACTCCTTCCTCCTATATATACCTATGTACCCCCAAACGATCAAATACGGAGCCAAAAACCTAATTCCACCGCCACAACTTTCTGTATCCACAAGATCCCATCTTGGGGCCTGTTCCGGAGCTCCGTCGAAGGGGGTATCGATCACGGAGGGCTTCTACATCATCATCCAAGCCCCTCCGATGAAGTGTGAGTAGTTTACTTCAGACCTACGGGTCCATAGTTAGTAGCTAGATGGCTTCTTCTCTCTTTTTGGATCCCAATACAATGTTCTCCCCCTCTCTCGTGGAGATCTATTCGATGTAATCTTCTTTTTGCGGTGTGTTTGTTGAGATCGATGAATTGTGGGTTTATGATCCAGTCTATCTATGAATAATATTTGAATCTTCTATGAATTCTTTTATGTATGATTGGTTATCTTTGCAAGTCTCTTAGAATTATCAGTTTGGTTTGGCCTACTAGATTGGTTTTTCTTGCCATGGGAGAAGTGCTTAGCTTTGGGTTCGATCTTGCGGTATCCTTTCCCAGTGACAGAAGGGGCATGATTTATGTAGTTGTGAATTTGAGAAATGCTTGTGTTGAAGTTTGTGATTCCCGTAGCTTGCACGTATAGTGAACCGTTATGTGATGAAGTCAGAGCATGATTTATTTATTGATTGTCTTCCTTATGAGTGGCGGTCGGGGATGAGCGATGGTCTTTTCCTACCAATCTATTCCCCTAGGAGCATGCGCGTAATACTTTGCTTTGATAACTTCTAGATTTTTGCAATAAGTATATGAGTTCTTTATGACTAATGTTAAGTCCATGGATTATACGCACTTTCCTTCCTTCCACCATTGCTAGCCTCTCTAATACCGCGCACTTTTCGTCGGTATCATACACCCACCAAATACCTTCCTCAAAACAGCCACCATACCTACCTATCATGGCATTTCCATAGCCATTCCGAGATATATTGCCATGCAACTTTCCACCGTTCCGTTCATTATGACACGCTCCATCATTGTCATATTGCTAGCATGATCATGTAGTTGACATCGTATTTGTGGCAAAGCCACCGTTCATAATTCTTTCATACATCTCACTCTTGATTCATTGCATATCCGGGTACACCACCGGAGGCATTCATATAGAGTCATATTTTGTTCTAAGTATTGAGTTGTAATTGTTGAGTTGTAAGAAAAATAAAAAGTGTGATGATCATCATTTTTAGAGCATTGTCCCAAGTGAGGAAAGGATGATGGAGACTATGATTCCCCCACAAGTCGGGATGAGACTCCGGATGAAAAATAAAAAAAGGACATAAAAAGGCCCAAACAAAAAAATGAGAGAAAAAGAGAGAAGGGACAATGTTACTATCCTTTTACCACACTTGTGCTTCAAAGTAGCACCATGATCTTCATGATAGAGAGTCTCTCATTCTGTCACTTTCATATACTAGTGGGAATTTTTCATTATAGAACTTGGCTTGTATATTCCAATGATGGGCTTCCTCAAAATGCCCTAGGTCTTCGTGAGCAAGCGAGTTGGATGCACACCCACTTAGTTTCTTTTGTTGAGCTTTCATATACTTATAGCTCTAGTGCATCCGTTGCATGGCAATCCCTACTCACTCACATTGATATCTATTGATGGGCATCTCCATAGCTCGTTGATACGCCTAGTTGATGTGAGACTATCTTCCCCTCTTTTTGTCTTCTCCACAACCACCATTCTATTCCACATATAGTGTTATATCCATGGCTCACGCTCATGTATTGCGTGAAGATCGAAAAAGTTTTGAAAATGTCAAAAGTATGAAACAATTGCTTGGCTTGTCATCGGGGTTGTGCATGATTTAAATACTTTGTGTGGTGAAGATAGAGCATAGCCAGACTATATGATTTTGTAGGGATAGCTTTCTTTGGCCATGTTATTTTGAGAAGACATAATTGCTTTGTTAGTATGCTTGAAGTATTATTATTTTTATGTCAACATGAACTTTTGTCTTGAATCTTTTGAATCTGAATATTCATACCACAATTAAGAAGATTTACATTGAAATTATGCCAAGTAGCACTTTGCATCGAAAATTCTGTTTTTATCATTTACCTACTCGAGGATGAGCAGGAATTAAGCTTGGGGATGCTTGATACGTATCCAATGTATCTATAATTTTTGATTGCTCCATGCTATATTACCTATTGTTTTGGACTATATTGGCCTTTATTTTCCACTTTTATATTATTTTTGGGACTAACCTATTAACCGGAGGCCCAGCCCAGAATTGTTGTTTTTTGCCTATTTCAGTGTTTTGGAGAAACAGAATATCAAACAAAGTCCAAACGGAATGAAACCTTCGGGAACGCGATTTTCTCATCAGATAAGATCTAGGAGACTTGGACCCTCCGTCAAGAAAGCCATGATGCGGCCACGAGGGTGGAGGGTGCCCCCCTAGGGCGCGCCCCCTGCCTCGTGGGCCCCTCGAAGCTCCACCGACGTACTCCTTCCTCCTATATATACCTACGTACCCCCAAACGATCAGATATGGAGCCAAAAACCTAATTCCACCGCCGCAACTTTCTGTATCCACGAGATCCCATCTTGGGGCCTATTCCGGAGCTCCGCCAGAGGGGGCATCGATCACGCAGGGCTTCTACATCATCATCCAAGCCCCTCCGATGAAGTGTGAGTAGTTTACTTCAGACCTACGGGTCCATAGTTAGTAGCTAGATGGCTTCTTCTCTCTTTTTGGATCTCAATACAATGTTCTCCCCCTCTCTCGTGGAGATCTATTCGATGTAATCTTCTTTTTGCGGTGTGTTTGTTGAGATCGATGAATTGTGGGTTTATGATCCAGTCTATCTATGAATAATATTTGAATCTTCTCTGAATTCTTTTATGTATGATTGGTTATCTTTGCAAGTCTCTTCGAATTATCAGTTTGGTTTGGACTACTAGATTGGTTTTTCTTGCCATGGGAGAAGTGCTTAGCTTTGGGTTCGATCTTGCGGTGTCCTTTCCCAATGACAGAAGGGGCAGCAAGGCACGTATTGTATTGTTCCCATCAAGGATAACAAGATGGGTTTTTTTATCATATTGCATGAAACTATCCCTCTACATCATGTCATCTTGCTTAAGGCGTTACTCTGTTTTTAACTTAATACTCTAGATGCATGCTGGATAGCGGTCGATGAGTGGATTAATAGTAGTAGATGCAGGCAGGAGTCGGTCTACTTGTCTCAGACGTGATGCCTATATACATGATCGTACCTAGATATTCTCATAACTATGCTCAATTTTGTCAATTGCTCAACAGTAATTTGTTCACCCACCGTAGAATACTTATGCTCTTGAGAGAAGCCACTAGTGAAACCTATGGCCCCGGGTCTCTTTCTCATCATATCAATCTCCGTCACTTTATTATTGCTTTGCTTTTTACTTTTTACTTTGCATCTCTATACCAAAAATACCAAAAATATTATCTATCATATCTATCAGATCTCACTTTCGTAAGTGAACGTGAAGGGATTGACAACCCCTAAGCGCGTTGGTTGCATTGAGCTATTGTTTTTGTGTAGGTACGAGGGACTCCCGCGTAGCCTCCTACTGGATTGATACCTTGGTTGTCAAAAACTGAGGGAAATACTTACGCTACTTTGCTGCATCATCCTCTCCTCTTTGGGGAAATCCAACGCAGTGCTCAAGAGGTAGCAATGAGCTTGCATGTTGAATTCTTAGAGTTCTAAGTAGTTTGAATGCTTGATATGGCCTCTATGCATCTCTATGAGTAGTTGCTGTCAATCTTGTGAAGTTTTGTTGACAAAAATTTTGTGGACTAATTCTTTCAGAATTTTATTTATAGGAATAAGATGAGTTTCTTCAGGAAGTTTGCCTCCAAGAGAAGCACTAAGGGAGTCATTGGGGAATCATCGGACAATGAACTCCATGCTAGGAGAAGGGCGGAGGTGCGGCCGTGCGAATGGCCGCATAACCCCTTCATGGATGGGGCCAGGAACCGTCAAGAGTTCGCACAATTTGCTGCTAATGTTGGGCTTACCGACTTCATCACAACTGAGTGTGAACAATACCATCTCCTTACAAATTCCTTTGTGCAAAACTTCCATTTTCTGAGTAGGAATAACCCCCCGAGGTGTAGTTTAATTTATATGCTGAAACCCGTCAGATGCCACTCATTGATTTTTGTGATGTATGCTTGATCCCTTCTGACGGGGAAATAAGAGAGCCTAGGCCTGTAGAGTTTGAGGACTTTTATCGCACTCTATCAGTGGGAGATGAGAGAGGCATGTCGAGTGTCACTGCTACTAGTTTGTAGTTTCTTGTTGTGCATTATTTTTCTTTATTCATTGCTAAGTGTTTAGTTGTTAGAGAGAAAGTGGGTGCACTTTGTGCTCCTAAATTCGCCATCTTACATCGTGCAATATACGGGGATAACACCTATATCCTAGGGGCCATTATTGCACGCCGTCTGCACCTTAACAGAGCCAAGGGCAAAATTCATGGCAGTATTTATGCTACTCGTTTAGCGAGTCACTTTAACGTTCATATTCGCCAACATGATTATCGTTTACCCAAGGTCTATGGATCACCAGGCAATGAAAGATCACAAGTTTACTCATATTAATGATTCTATTAATAATATTCCTTACAACCTGGTTTTTAGTGTGGATACCTGTGATATTATTCCGTTGCCTGCACTTGCTTTGTTTGATTCTATTGCCAGGGGCGGATACATGATCATGCCTAAGGACATCATTGCCTTCCGGAACGCCCAGGAGGTGGCCCAGGAGGAGCCCCAAGAGTGGGATGCTTAGGTGCCGCCACAACAGCACTTCGACATGGGACCGATGGCTACTACGGGTGGTGATTACCAAGCCATTCCAAAAGCCTAAGCTTGAGGGAGTACGTGTTTCCACCTACATTATATTCATGCTCACACATTTTAGTCCAGTTGTCAGTGTTCACACTTTTTCATTGTATCATCCATGCTACATTTATTTTCTTGCTTTCTTCTTGTGTGTTTGATTTTTTTTTTGAGAAAACCCCCAAAAATGTGTGTTTCTTATTTCTTTTCGGTTTTTCTTTCTAGTTTAGTTAGTTGTAGTATTAAAATAAAACCCAAAAAGATTTCTCGATTCTTCTTCTTGCTTGTTGGGAGCTTTCCCATGTAAATAGTTTTTCTCGTTTTTGTATTTCTTTCTTTAATTTTGCTTTCTTCTAGAAAAACTAAAAACTCCAAAAATATTTCATTGTGTTTCTCTGAATTTCTTATCTTTTTATTGAGTCGTACCAAGGAGAAGACCACGATGAAAATGTTGAGTGGCTGTCATATGCATTATTGTTGATCTAATAATGAGATTACCTTGCCTTCTCCTTTTTGAATAAAATGTTTGCAGATTCCAGCTTAGTCCACGACAGTCTTGCACTATTATTATTTTCATATCATTCGGTCATGCAAGTGAAAGGCAATAATGACGATATTTGATGAACTGGTTGTGGCAGAGAGAAACGGGTATGAACTCAACTTGTTATATTTTTGTAAATATGTTTAACCTAGTATACATGATTCAACCTATTATGATCAAACATGTTTCCAATGACAATTAGAGATTATAGTTTCTCATGCCATGCTTAAGTAGCTAGGAGTGGATAATGATTTATCTTGGATGTCAACATTGCATTAAAATGATTGTGATGTGGTATGATGATATGGTATCCTCCTCTGAATGTTTCAAGTGGCTTCACTTGGCACATGTTTATGCATGTAGTTTAATCAAAACTAACATAGCCTCTATGATATTTATGTTCATGGTGTCCATATCCTACTCATGCTAGTATCCAATGTTCATTATTCATAATGCATGTTCATGACCATTTTCGCTCTCTAGCTGGCCGCTTCTCAACCTATTTGCTAACCTTCGCCTGTACTGAGCGAGAATACTTCTATGCATCAAAATCATGAAACCCAAGTTATTCTAGAGGAGTCCAGCATATCTACCTATATGCGGTATTACCCTGCCGTTCTAAGTAAATTTGCATGTGCCACCTCTAAAAAATTCAAATAAACATCTGTTTTTTGTGTGACTGGATTGTTCACAGAACGATAGGGGGTAGTTGGTATCTTCCATGCTAAGCGGGTTATTTTCATGATGACTGTTTATTCACTCGTCCTTGCATGGGAGGGACGGTAATAGGGATGCCCAATCCCGAAATCAAAAATTGCAAATAATTAAACAAAACTCCCCCAGGACTGATGTTAGTATGGACGGTACCCACGGATTCGGCTAGCCATGGAGTGTGTTTTTTGGTGGAGGAGAGTAAACCTTTACTTTTATTGCTTGGGAACCGCCGCTAATGTGTTTAGCATGGAAGATATTGATAACTTTCGGTTGTGAAGTAAACATGAAGGGTGCATTTTCCAAAATTTCATTTATATCTGTTTTAAAATTTTGAGCTCTGGCATCACTGCAAATCCCTACTTCCCTCTGCGAAGGGACTATCTATTTAATTTTTTGTTGAGTCAACACCTTCTCAAATAAGTGCCATATTTGAGAGCACTATTGTCATCCTCATGCATTGTGTATAGTTAATGTTGGGTGCATCATGACTGGATCTTTTCTACCATGAATTACGACGTTTAGTCGCTGCTTGAACTTTGGAGGTGCTCTGCATTTATGTTTTGCAGTCTCAGAAAGGGCTAAAGAGATACTATTGTTGTCATATTATAACATGATTGTTTTGACAAAGTGTTAGCATTTGAGATATCTTATTATTGCTCACTAGTTGATTATGCCATTGATATGAGTTAATATAATTTTTAAGAGTTATTGTTGACATGGTTAGTCATGATCTTTGCTGAAAACCTGGGTGCTACTTAAGCTTATTTATGTAAACAAGAGCAAAAGAGTTCATAAATGTTTTCCTTTTTCACTTTCAGTTTATCAACTGAATTGCTTGAGGACAAGCAAAGGTTTAAGCTTGGGGAGTTGATACGTCTCCTTCGTATCTACTTTTCCTAACACTTTTCCTCTTATTTTGGACTCTAATTTGCATTATTTGAATGAAACTAACCCGGGTTGACGCTGTTTTTAGCAGAACTACCATGGTGTTGTTTTTGTGGAGAAATAAAAGTTCTCGGATTGGAATGAAACTTCTTGGAGAATTATTTCAGAATAAAATAAAAACACTGGAGCCAATAACCACCGGAGGGGGGCCCCTGGGTGAGCACAACCCACCAGGGTGCGCCCCCCCCCCTCCAGGCGTGCCCAGGTGGGTTTTGCCCACCTGGTGGCCCCGCAGACCCTAATACCGACTCCATAAATACCTATATTTGCAGAAAAAATCAGGGAGAAAGAATTATCGTGTTTCACAATACGGAGCCACCACCACCTCATGTTCTTCATCGGGAGGCCAAGTCTGGAGGCCGTTCAGGGCTCTAGAGAGGGGGATCTTCAATCTTCATCATCACCAACCCTTCTCCATCGCCAATTACATGAGGCTTCCCCCGGGAGTGAGTAATTCCTTCATAGGCTCGCTGGTCGGTGAGGAGTCGGAAGAGATTCATCATGTAATTGAGTTAGTTTTGTCATGGCTTGATCCCTAGTATCCATCATGTTCTGAGATTGATGTTTGTATGACTTTGCCATGCTTAATGCTTGTCACTTTGGACCCGGGTGCCATGATTTCAGATCTAAACTGTTTATGTTATCATAATTATATCTATGTTCTAGATCCAATCTTGCAAGTCATATTCACCTACTACGTGTTATGATCCGTAAACCCCGGAGTGACAATAGTCAGGATACTTTCCGGTGATGACCGTAGTTTGAGGAGTTCATGTATTCACTATGTGTTAATGCTTTGTTCCGGTTTTCTATTAAAAGGATACCTTAATATCCCTTAGTTTCCATATGGACCCCGCTGCCACGGGAGGGTAGGACAAAGGATGTCATGCAAGTTCTTTCCATAAGCACATATGACTATTTACGGAATACATGCCTACATTATATTTATGAACTGGAGCTAGTTTTGTATCGCCCTAGGTTATGACTGTTATATGATGAATATCATCCAACGAATCTACCGATCCAATGCGTACAAATATTCTACATATTGATGTTGCTAATTTACTACTACTGTTGTTACTGTTTCACTAACTAGAAAATCATTGCTATCACTGTTACCGTTACTATTGTTGCTACCACTATTATCAAAACTACCATATTACTGTGCTACTGATCACTTTGCTGCAAATAATTAATCTCCAGGTGTGGTTGAATTGAGAACTCCGCTGCTAATACTTGCAAATATTCTTTGGCTCCCCTTGTGTCGAATCTATAAATTTGGGTTGAATACTCTACCCTTGAAAACTATTGTGATCCCCTATACTTGTGGGTTATCAAGACCTTTTTCTCATGGGCCAAGGAGGGAGGCGCACCAGCCCACAAGGGGGATGGGCGTGGTCCACCTCCCCTGCCCTGTGATACGTCTCCAATGCATCTATAATTTATGGAGTGTTCATGCCATGTTTACAGCAATTTTATATGGTTTTGGTATGATTTGGATGGAACTAACCCGGACAGACGTTGTTTTCAGCAGAACTATCATGGTGTTGTTTTTGTGTAGAAATAAAAGTTCTCCACATGCAACGAAACTTTTTCACAATTTTTTGGAACAAAAGAGGCACTAGAAGCCTCATGGGAGGGCCAAAAGAGCCACGAGGAGGGCACAACCCACCAGGGCATGCCAGAGGGGCCTGGCTTGCCCTGGTGGGTTGTCCTCACCTCGAGGCCCATCTTCGCATGAAACCGATGCCAAAAAATCCTATAAATAGAGAAACCATCAGAAATTACCCTAGATCAGAAGTTTCGCCGCCGCAAGCCTCTATAGCCACGAAAAACCAATCTAGACCCCATTCTGGCATCCTGCCGGATGGGGAAATCATCATCGGTGGGCATCTTCATCATCCCGGTGGCCACCATGATGAGGAGGTAGTAGTCCACTGATACGTCTCTGTCATATCTACTTTTCCAAACTCCTTTGCCCTTGTTTTGGACTCTAACTTGCATGATTTGAATGGAACTAGCCCGGACTGACGCTGTTTTCAGCAGAATTGCCATAGTGTTATTTTTGTGCAGAATAAAAAGTTCTCGGAATGATCTGAAACTTCACGGAGAAAAGTTTTGGAATTAATAAAAAATATTGGCGAAAGAATCAAGTGAAGGGGGCCCACACCCTGGACACAAGGGTGGGGGCGCGCCCACCCCCCTAGGGCGCGCCCTCCGACCTTGTGGTCCCCCTGGACCTCCACCGACCTCAACTCCAACTCCATGTATTCTCTTTCGGGGAGAAAAAAACCAGAGAGAAGGATTCATCGTGTTTTATGATACGGAGCCACCGCCAAGCCCTGTTCTTCCTAGAGAGGGCAAATCTGGAGTCCGTTCGGGGCTCCAGAGAGGGGAATCCTTCACCATCATCATCAGCAACCATCCTCCATCACCAATTTCATGATGCCCACCACCGTGCGTTGATATGTCTCCAACGTATCTATAATTTTTGATTGTTCCATGCTATTATATTATCAACCTTGGATGTTTTATATGCATTTATATGCTATTTTATATGATTTTTTGGGACTAACCTATTAACCTAGAGCCCAGTGCCAGTTTCTGTTTTTTTCCCTTGTTTTAGAGTATCGCAGAAAAGGAAAATCAAAGGGAGTCCAATTGACCTGAAACTTCACGGAACTTATTTTTGGAAGGAAAACAACCCGGGAGACTTGGAGTCCACGTAAGGGAAGCTTCAAGGAGGCCACGAGGTAGGGGTAGCGCCCATCCCCCTGGGCGCGCCCTCCACCCTCGTGGGCCCCTCGTGGCTCCCCTGGCATACTTCTTCCGCCTATATATCTCCATATACCCTAAAATGATCGGGGAGCACAATAGACTGGGAGTTCCGCCACCAGAAGCCTCAGTAGCCACCGAAATCCAATCAAGACCCGTTCCGGAACCCTGTCGGAGGGGGAATCCCTCTCCGCTGGCCATCTTCATCATCCCGGTGCTCTCCATGACAAGGAGGGAGTAGTTCTCCCTCGAGGCTGAGGGTATGTACCAGTAGCTATGTGTTTGATCTCTCTCTCTCGTGTTCTTGAGGTGGTACGATCTTGATGTATCGCGAGCTTTGCTATTATAGTTGGATCTTATGTTTCTCCTCCCCCTCTACTCTCTTGTAATGGATTGAGTTTCCCCTTTGAAGTTATCTTATCGGATTGAGTCTTTAAAGATTTGAGAACACTTGATGTATGTCTTGCCGTGCGTATCTGTGGTGACAATGGGATATCACGTGATTCACTTGATGTATGTTTTGGTGATCAACTTGCGGGTTCCGCCCATGAACCTATGCATAGGGGTTGGCACACGTTTTCATCGTGATTCTCCGGTAGAAACTTTGGGGCACTCTTTGAGGTTCTATGTGTTGGTTGAATAGATGAATCTGAGATTGTGTGATGCATATCGTATAATCATACCCACGGATACTTGAGGTGACATTGGAGTATCTAGGTGACATTAGGGTTTTGGTTGATTTGTGTCTTAAGGTGTTATTCTAGTACGAACTCTAGGACTGTTTGTGACACTTATAGGAATAGCCCAACAGATTGATTGGAAAGAATAACTTTGAGGTGGTTTCGTACCCTACCATAATCTCTTCGTTTGTTCTCCGCTATTAGTGACTTTGGAGTGACTCTTTGTTGCATGTTGAGGGATAGTTATGTGATCCAATTATGTTATTATTGTTGAGAGGACTTGCACTAGTGAAAGTATGAACCCTAGGCCTTGTTTCAACGCATTGCAATACCCTTTACACTTACTTTTATCATTAGTTACCTTGCTGTTTTTATATTTTCAAATTACAAAAACCTATATCTACCATCCATATACCACTTGTATCACCATCTCTTCGCCGAACTAGTGCACCTATACAATTTACCATTGTATTGGGTGTGTTGGGGACACAAGAGACTCTTTGTTATTTGGTTGCAGGGTTGCTTGAGAGAGGCCATCTTCATCCTACGCCTCATACGGATTGATAAACCTTAGGTCATCCACTTGAGGGAAATTTGCTACTGTCCTACAAACCTCTGCACTTGGAGGCCCAACAACGTCTACAAGAAGAAGGTTGTGTAGTAGACATCATGCATGAGTAATTACATCGTAGGTTTGCTGGACCGTGATGGGTTGGATGAGATTTACCATGTAATCGAGTTAGTTCTGTTAGGGTTTGATCCCTAGTATCCACTATGTTCTAAGATTGATGTTGCTATGACTTTTCTATGCCTAATGCTTTTCACTAGGGCCCAAGTGCCATGATTTCAGATATGAACCTATTAAGTTTTTATGAATATATTAGTCTTCTTGATCTGATATTGCAAGTTTTAGTCACCTACTACGTGTTATGATCTGGCAACCCCAGAGTGACAATAGTCGGGACCACTCCCGATGATGACCGTAGTTTGAGGAGTTCATGTATTCACTAAGTGCTAATGCTTCCGGTACTCTATTAAAAGGAGGCCTTAGTACCCTTTAGTTTCTAATAGGACCCCGCTGCCACGGGAGGGTAGGACAAAAGATGTCACACAAGTTCTTTTCCATAAGCACATATGACTATATTCGGAATACATGCCTACATTATATTGATGAATTGGAGCTACTTCTGTGTCACCCTATGTTATAACCGTTACATGATGAAAGCCATCCGACAAAATTATCCATCATTGATCCATTGCCTATGAGCTTTTCACATATTTATCTTTGCTAAGTTACTTTTCTGTTGCCACTGTTACGATTGCTACAATACTGCTACTGTTACTTTTGCCACCGTTACCGTTACTTCCATACTACTTTGCTACTAAATACTTTGTTGAAGATATTAAGTCTTTCAGGTGTGGTTGAATTGACAACTCAGCTGCTAATACTCAAGAATATTCTTTGGCTCCCCTTGTGTCGAATCAATAAATTTGGGTTGAATACTCTACCCTCGAAAACTGTTGCGACCCGCTATACTTGTGGGTTATCAAGACCTTTTTCTGGCGCCGTTGCCGGGGAGCATAGCTCTATTCTCTGAGTCACTTGGGATTTATATCTGTTGCTCACTATGCGGAATTTGAAAGATTAAAGAACTAAGATTTTTCCCTCAACAACGAGGGGAGGTAAGGAACTGCATCTAGCTCTGCACTTGATTCTCCTTCTGTTTTGAGTAAACTTGTGACACCTACACCTGCTATTGATTCCAATATGTCGCATGTTATTGATGATGCCACTTCTGCTATGCATGATGCTTATGATGAAACTACTTCTCTACTTGATAATACTGTGCAACTAGGTGAATTTCTTGATGAACAACTTGCTAGGGTTAGAGAGAATGAAATTACTAAAACTGATGATATTATTAAAATTGAAGATTATGATTCTCCCCCTAGATATGAATTGCCTGTTGTACCTGAGGGTTATGTTATGGATGAAGAAACTGCTAGAGACTTCTTTGCTTGCAATGATAGAGAGGATCTTAAAAAATTATTAGCTAAGCTTAAAGAAAAATCCTTGAATGCTAGAATGAAATATGATCCCAATTTTGCTACTTCACCTATCTTTGTTACTGATAAGGATTATGAATTCTCTGTCGATCCTGAGTTAATTACTTTGGATGGATCTGATCCTTTCTATGGTTATGAATCTGAAACTGTTGTGGCACATCTTACTGAATTGAATGATATAGCCACCCTATTTGCTCATGAGGAAAAAGATCGCTATTACTATATTCTTAAGTTGTTTCCTTTCTCGCTAAAGGGTGATGTTAAGATATGGTTTAATTCTCTTGCTCCTGGTTGTGTGCGTAGTCCCCAGGATATGATTTAATACTTCTCTAAAAAATATTTCCCTGCTCATAGGAAACAACCTGCTTTAAGGGAAATATTTAATTTTGTGCAAATTGAAGAAGAGAGTCTCCCACAAGCTTGGGGGAGGCTTCTCCAATTACTTAATGCTTTCCTTGATCATCCTCTCAAGAAAAAGGAAATACTTGATATCTTTTATAATGGACTAGCCGATGCTTCCAGAGACCACCTGGATAGTTGTGCTGGTTGTGTTTTCAGGGAAAGAACTGTTGAGCAAGATGAATTGCTATTGAATAATATATTGAGTAATGATAATGATTGGACATTTCCTGAACCAACTCTGAAGCCAACTCCGAAAAAAAGGGGTATTCTATTTCTCAGTCCTGAAGATATACAGGAGGCAAAGAAATTTATGAAAGAAAGAGGTATTAAAGTTGAAGATGTTAAAAATTTGCTGCCTATTGAAGAAATACATGGTCTTGATAACCTGACACAGGTAGTAGAGGTAAACTCTCTCCGTAGATTTGATGAAGGTGATATTCCTCATAATAAGTCTGCTAGACAATGCTTATATGAGTTTGATAATTTTATTGTTAAAGAAGAGAACTTCAATATGTGGACAATTGAAACATAATGCTTACATGCTTGACAACTTGGGTGATTATATGAATAGAACTATTAATGATCTCAAGATTATCAGTAAACATGCTTCCGTGGTTACAACTCAAGTAGGACAAGTACTTAAAGCTCAAGATGATTTGCTTAATGAGTTGAATAGTAAGAATAATGATAATGTTGTTAGGGTTATGACTAGAGGTGGTAAAATGACCCAGGAACCTTTGTATCATGAGGGTCATCCTAAGAGAGTTGAGCGGGATTCTCAGAGAACTAATACTGATGCACCTAGTCCTCGTACTAAAAAGAAAAGGAGAACTGATAGGACTTTGCGTGCTAGTGAACCTGCTATAGATATTCCCGAGGATGACAGTATGTCGATCATCCTTGATAGACCCTTTTTGAATACTGCAGAGGCTGTTATTGATTTCAACAAAGGCAATGTCACTTTTCATGTTAATGGTAATGAGCATACGATACACTTTCCGAAGAAACAACCTCAAGTTCATAGTATCAATTCTATTGGAAAATTTTCAACTATTACTATTGGAGGTTTTGAATTCCCTGTTCCTACTGTCAAAAAGAAATATGATATTCTTATTTTTGGAGAAATGCATATCCCCGTTGAGGTAACCTAGTGTTATTCAAAAATTCTACAGTTTCATGTCATTCAGAAGAAGTTTGTTAATAAGACTTGATCAACCTTGTTAATGGATTCCTTTTGATGAGCATGAGATGGATGAATTTATAAGGCACAACTTTCTGTACCCACTTTTTACTTTCTGTTAATTAGTTTAAATAAAGCAAAAATAGTATTATTTTTTGTTTGTTTTCTGAATTATCTATGCAATAAAAAATGTCCTGAAAATAAGAGTTCTCCAAATGCCCTAAAAATTCAGTATGATTTTTTATATAATATTTTAGAATTTCTGGTGCTAAAAACACACCATGGGGCCTCACCAGCTGGCCACAAGGGTGGAGGGCGTGCCCCCTGACCTTGTGGGCCCCACATGGCCCCCCTCCACTTATTCCAGCACCCATCCACTCCTTCTTCCTCCAGAAAAAACCACTCCATTGCTCAAACTCGTGTTCTTGCTCATCTTGCTGCCATTTTCGATCTCCTTGATCAAAGCTCCATTCACAAAACTGCTTTGGGGGATTGTTTTTCAGTATGTGACTCCTCCAATGGTCCAATTAGTTTTTGTTCTAATGCTTTATTCATTGCAAATTTTTGCTGATGTGGTGACCTTGTTCTTGAGCTTGCATGTCAAATTTATATGGTCCAAAGTAGTTTTGGTGCATGATATAGCCTCTAGGCACTTGTAGGAGTAGTTGCTATCAATTTTGTTGAGTTTCGTTCACTTTTATTCTGAGTCACTAAAAATTTCAAAAAATTTAAGAGGGAGAAAATGTTGAGGAGATTGTTGAGAGGTTCCTTGAGCCGTGGATTGAAGGAAAAAGAAAATGAGGAGAAGGAAAAGCTCGAGTATAATCTTCCTCGCGCCGCGGAAATTTGGCCATGTGATGCATTCTTACAAGCAGACAGGATTTATGATGATTTCTATTATTTGCCTGAGAATGCAGGCATCACCGACTTCCTCCGCGACCAGTGTAATCAGTATCTCCTACTCACTAATACTTTCGTGCAAAATTTTCACTTTCATGCTAGGAGATCACCACCCATGGTAGATTTTCACTTATATGATGAGTACACAGAAATAACGCTTTATGAATTTTGTGAGGTTTGTAAATTACCTTATGAGGGTAGCGTCGAGGAGCCACGTCCTAGTGATGTGCAAGGCCTTATTAATGAAATTACCGTAGGGGAAAACAGAGGAGTGTCGGGAGCAAGAGTGGCTAGTATACATTTCTTTGTTTTATGTTATTACTCATTATTTGTTGGGAGATGTTTAATTGGTCATGGAGAGAGTGGACACCTTAGTGCCCCTGACCTCGCCATTTTGCGCCACGCTTTACATAGAGATAGAACTTACACTTTGGGCACTATGGTCGCTAAACGGTTGAGTTTAAACCGTACAAAGGGTCCTATTTCGGAGGTATCTTTGCCTCCCGCCTTGCTAAACACTTTGAGATACCCATTAGGCACCATGAAAAAGAGGAGAAACTTCTACCCACTATACATTTAGATTATGACAGCATGGTAGCACATAAGTTTATTCGCCATGATGAAGAAAAGAGACTTATCTACAACCTGGTATTTAGCGAGGTCACCTTTTAGATTATTACCTTGCCTGCACCTATTTAGTTCGATATTCATTCAGGCAGGTACTTCATTTTTCCCACGAACATTCATGCATACTGGGAGGGGACACGATCCCCGCCTCCTGAGCCAGAGCCATCACCTGATCCATACCAGGAGTCTATTTATCAGTGGGAGCCACAGGAGCTCGCTAACCAGTGGAACCCCCAAGATCCTCCTCGGTATACTGGAGAGGGCTACTTTGATCCATGGGCGTAGACCAACTTAGGCCAAAAGCCTAAGCTTGGGGGAGTACGTATTTCCCATCAACATTATATTCATGTTCACACACTCATTCTAGTTGTCGGTGTTCATACTTTTTCATTGTATTATCCATGCTAGTTTATTTATTTTTTTCTCGCTTTTCTTCTTGTGTGTTTGATAAACCTTAAGAAAAACAAAAAAAATAGTTGTAGTTAGTTTACTTTATATGTATGCTTAGTTGTAGTATTAAAAGAAAACCCAGAAAGATTTCTCGTTCTTCTTTTGCTTGTTGGGAGCTTTCCCGTCTAAATAGTTTTTCTCGTTCTTGTTTCTCTTTCTTCAGAAAAACAAAAACTCCAAAAATATTTCAGTGTGTTTCTTTGAATTTCTTTTTTTTTCTTTGGGGTCGAGAGGAGAAGACCACGATAAAATGTTGAGTGGCACTCATATGCATTATTGTTGATCTAACAAAGAGCCCATATTACCTTGTATTCTCCTTTGAATAAATGTTTGCAGATTCCAGCTTAGTCCAATGCACGTGCACTATTATTATTATCCACACCGTTCGGTCATGCAAGTGAAAGGCAATAATGACAATATATGATGAAATGATTGAGATGAGGAAAAGCTGGTATGAACTCGACCTATCTTGTTTTTGTAAATATGATTAGTTCATGTATTCACTAAGTGCTAATGCTTTCATCCGGTACTCTATTAAAAGGAGGCCTTAATATCCCTTAGTTTCCAATAGGACCCCGCTGCCACGGGAGGGCAGGACAAAAGATGTCATGCGAGTTCTTTTCCATAAGCATGTATGACTATATTCGAAATACATGCCTACATTATATTGATAAATTGGAGCTAGTCATGTGTCTTCCTATGTTATAACCGTTGCATGATGAATGCCATCCGACATAATTATCCACCATTGATCCATTGCCTACAAGCTTTTCACATATTGATCTTTGCTAAGTTACTTTTCCGTTGTCACTGTTACGATTGCTACAATACTGCTACTGTTACTTTTGCCACAGTTACCGTTACTTCCATACTACTTTGCTACAGATATTAAGTATTTCAGGTGTGGTTGAATTGAAAACTCAACTGCTAATACTTGAGAATATTATTTGGCTCCCCTATGAAACTTTTTATATGATTTATTGGAGTAACCTATTGATCTGGTGCCCGGTGCCAGTTCCTATTTTTTGTTTCGTAGAAAATCCATATGAAACGAAGTCCAAACACGATAAAAAATTACGGAGAATTATTTTTGAATATATGTGATTTTTGGGAGGTGGAATCAATGCAAACGGGGGCCCATAGTGCCCACAACCCACCAGGGCGCGCCCCAGGTGTGCCCAGGTGTCTTATGCTCTCCTCGAATGTCGGTTGGAGCTATACTTCGAGCGCTAGGAAGCTTATATCTAGAAAAAATCGTGTTAAAATTTCATCGCAATCGGAGTTACGGATCTCCCGGAATATAAGAAACGGTTTTCGGCCAAATCGGGGGAACGCGAAACAGAAGAGAATAGAGAGGGAGATCCAATCTCGGAGGGTCTGCCACCCCTCCGCTGCCATGGAGGCCATGGACCAGAGGGGGAACTCTCCTCCCATCTAGGGGGTAAGGCTAAGGAAGAATAAGGAGGGGGGCTCTCTCCCCCTCTCTCCTGGTGGCGCTGGAGTGCTGCCGGGGCAAGGATCGTGACGGCGATCTACATCAACAATCTTGCTACCGTCAACACCAACTTTCTCCCCCTCTATGCAGCGGTATAACACCTCTTCCCCCCATTGTAATATCTACTTAAACATGGTGCTCAACTCCAGATATTATTTCCCACTGATCTATGGTTATCCTATGATGTTTGAGTAGATCTGTTTTGTCCTGTGGGTTAATCATGATCTTGGTTGGTATGATTGTATATTTTATTTATGGTGTTGTCCTACGGTGCCCTCTGTCTCGTGCAAACGTGGGGGATCCTCGTTGTAGGGTGTTGCAATATGTCCATGGTTCGCTTACGGTGGGTTGCGAGAGTGATAGAAGTTTAAACCCGAGTAAGTGGGTATGGTGTATGGGAGTAAAGAGGACTAGATACTTAACGCTATGGTTGGGTTTCACGACCTTAATGATCTTTAGTAGTTGCAGATGCATGCTAGGGGTCCAATCATAAGTGCATATGATCCAAGTAGAGAAAGTATGTTAGCTCATGCCTCTCCCTCATGTAAAATTGCAAGAATGATTAGCGGTACTTGTTATCAATTACCTTGGGACAAATGACTTTCTTGTTGACAAAAGCTATCCACTTTTATTACCTTTCAATTTATTTGTAGTTTTATTTTATCGCAAAGCACTCGTAGTTTTATTCTTGCCAAATAGTTTCATACTTATTTTAGGTAAAACAAACGTCAAGTGTGCGTAGAGTTGTATTGGTGGTCGATATAACTTGAGGGAATATTTGCTCTGCCTTTAGCTCCTCGTTGGGTTCGACACTCTTATTTATCGTAGAAGGCTACAAAACATCCCCTATACTTGTGGGTTATCAGTAGCTATGTGTTTAATCTCTCTCTTGTGTTCTTGAGATGGCACAATCTTGATGTATCGTGGGATTTGTTAATATACTTGGATCATATGGTGTTTAACCCTCTCTATCTTGTTGTGATGAATTGAGTTTTCCCTTTGAGATTGCGTACTTACCGGATGGAATACTTTTATTGATTTGAGAACACTTGATGTATGTCTTGCTATGAATACCTGTGGTGACAATGGGGTATCATATTGATTCACTTGATATGTGTTTTGGCACTCAACTCGCGGATTCCCGAGGTGACATTGGGGTAATCTATGCATAGGGGTTGATGCATGTTCTTGTCTTTGTTTCTCCGGTAGAAATCTTGGGGCACTCTTTGAGGTTCTTTGCGTAGGATTGAGTATTATGAATCTGAAATTGTTTGATGCATATCGTATAATCAACTCACGGATACTCGCGGTGGCGTCGGAGTATCTAGGTGACATTAGAGTTGGTTGATGTGTATCATATGGTATTATTTTAGTGCAAACTCTTGGATAGATCGATCGGAAAGAATAGCTTGGTGTTATTTTAGTATGAACTCTAGGATAGATTGACCGGAAAGAATAGCTTTGAGGTGGTTTCGTACCCTACAAACAATTTCGTCTTATGCCCTCCACTAGATAAGAACTTTGGAGTGATTCTACATCGCACATTGAGGGATGGTTATATGATCCAATTATATTAGCATTGTTGAGAGATTGCACTAGCGAAAGTACGGACCCTAGGCCTCATTTTCAAGCATTGCAATACCGTTTGTGCTCCGTTTTATCAATTGCTACCTTGCTATTTTTTATTGTTCCTATTACAAAAATCAATATCTACTATCATTGCTACACTTGTATCACCATCTCTTCGCTGAACCAGTGCACATATACAAATTTCCATTGTATTTGGTGTGTTCGGGACACAATAGACTTTTTATTATTTGGTTGCAGGGTTGTTTGAGAGAGACCATCTTCATCCTATGCCTCCCATGGACTGATAAACCTTAGGTCATCCGCTTGAGAGAAAATTGCTACTGTCCTACAAAACTCACGCTTGGAGGCCCAACACAAGTCTACAAGAACAAGTTGTGTAGTAGACATCACCCTGCGTGCCAGAAGGAAGGAGGGGCGCCCTAGGGCAGCCGACCCCCCTTTCCTTCCCCCCATGCTCCATACATGGAAGGGGGGAGGCGCCTGAGGCAAGGCAACCACCGGCCCCCTCCTGCCCTTTCCTCCATGCCTAAAGGAAGGAAAGGGGCACGCCTAGGGCTGCCTCCTCTCCCTCCTCCACCTATATATATGTGAGGAGGGGAGGGGGCAACACACACCACGATTCCAAGCTGTGTGCGGTGCCCCCTCTCCCTCTAGCTCCTCCTCCGTCCATATCTGTTGTGCTTGGAAAAGCCCTGTGGAAAAGTTTCACCACCACCATCACCATGCCGTCATGCTACCAGAACTCATCTACTACTTTGCCCCTCTTGGTGGATCGAGAAGGCGAGGACGTCATCGAGCTGAATGTGTGTTGAACACGGAGGTGCCGTGCGTTTGGTGCTTGATCGATATGGATCATGAAGGTGTACGACTACATCAACCGCGTTGATAAACGCTTTCGCTTAGCGATCTACAAGGGCATGTAGATGCTCTCCCTCTCTCGTAGCTATGCATTGCCACTTCTTGAGCTTGTGTTGATTTTTTCCCTTGAAGAGGAAGGGTGATGCAGCAAACTAGAGACAAGTATTTCCCTCAGTTAAGAACCAAGGTATCAATCTAGTAGGAGGAACAAGCAAGTCTCCAATATATGCACCTGCACAAACTAACAAACACTTGCACACAACACGAAAAAGGGGTTGTCAATCCCTTCACGGTCACGAACAAGAGTGAGATCTAATAGAGATAGGTATAAAAGATAAATAAAAGAGCAAACTAAAGTAAATATAAATAAATTCCAGCAAGGTATTTTTTGGGTTTTTTGGTTTATAGATCTGAAAATATATGATGGAAAATAAACCTGGGGGCCATATGTTTCACTAGAGGCTTCTCTCTTGAAATAAAACTTATGATGGGTAAACAAATTTATGTTGAGCAATTGATAGAAAAGCGCATAGTTATGACGATATCTAAGGCAATGATCATGAATATAGGCATCATGTCCGTGACAAGTAGACCGAAACAATTCTGCATCTACTATTATTACTCCACACATCGGTCGACTCCTGCCTACATCTAGAGTATTAAGTTTATAAGAACATAGTAATACCTTAAGCAAGATGACATGATGTAGAGGGATAAACTCAAGCAATATGATATAAACCCCATCTTTTTATCCTTAATGTCAACAATACAATATGTTCCTCGATGCCCCTTCTGTCACTGGGAGAGGACACCGCAAGATTGAACCCATCACAAAGCACTTCTACCATTGCAAGAAAAACCAATCTAGTTTGGCAAACCAAATCAATAGATCGAAGATAATTACTAAGCTATCTCAATCGTGCATAAAAGAGTTCAGAGAAGACTCAAATAATATTCATAGATAATCTGATCATAAATCCACAATTCATTGGATCTCAATAAACGCACCGCAAAGAAGATTACATCGGATAGAACTCCAAGAACATCGAGGAGAACATTGTATTGAAGATCAGAGAGAGAGAGAAGAAGCCATCTAGCTACTAGCTATGGACCATTAGGTCAGTGGTAAACTACTCGTGCTTTATCGGAAGGGCAGCAAGGTTGATGTAGATGAAGGAAATATGCCCTAGAGGCAATAATAAAGTTATTATTTATTTCCTTATATCATGATAAATGTTTATTATTCATGCTAGAATTGTATTAACCGGAAATAATGCATGTGTGAATACATAGACAAACAGAGTGTCACTAGTATGCCTCTACTTGACTAGCTCGTTGATCAAAGATGGTTATGTTTCCTAACCATAGACATGAGTTGTCATTTGATTAATGGGATCACATCATTAGGAGAATGATGTGATTGACTTGACCCATTCCGTTAGCATAGCACTTGATCATTTAGTTTGTTGTTATTGCTTTCTTCATGACTTATACATGTTCCTATGACTATGAGATTATGCAACTCCCGTTTACCGGAGGAACACTTTGTGTGCTACCAAACATCACAACGTAACTGGGTGATTATAAAGGTGCTCTACAGGTGTCTCCAAAGGTACTTGTTGGGTTGGCGTATTTCGAGATTAGGATTTGTCACTCCGATTGTCGGAGAGGTATCTTTGGGCCCTCTCGGTAATGCACATCACTTAAGCCTTGCAAGCATTGCAACTAATGAGTTAGTTGCAGGATGATGTATTACGGAACGAGTAAAGAGACTTGCCGGTAACGAGATTGAACTAGGTATTGAGATACCGACGATCGAATCTCGGGCAAGTAACATACCGATGACAAAGGGAACAACGTATGTTGTTATGCGGTCTGACTGATAAAGATCTTCGTAGAATATGTGGGAGCCAATATGAGCATCCAGGTTCCGCTATTGGTTATTGACCGGAGACGTGTCTCAGTCATGTCTACATTGTTCTCGAACCCGTAGGGTCCGCACGCTTAAGGTTTCGATGACAGTTATATTATGAGTTTATGTGTTTTGATGTACCGAAGGAGTTCGGAGTCCCGGATGAGATCGGGGACATGACGAGGAGTCTCGAAATGGTCGAGACGTAAAGATCGATATATTGACATCGGAAAGGTTCCGAGTGATTCGGGTATTTTCGGGAGTACCGGGAGTTACCGGAATTCGTATTGGGCCTTAATGGGCCATACGGGACAGAAGAGAAAGGCCTCAAAGGGTGGCCGCACCCCTCCCCATGGGCTGGTCTGAATTGGACTAGGGAGGGGGGCTCCCCCTTCCTTCCTTCTCCTTTTCCCTTCCCTTTCCTTCCCTCCTACTCCTACTACTTGGAAGGGCTCCTAGTTCTACTAGGAAAGGGAGAATCCTACTCCCGGTGGGAGTAGGACTCCCCTAGGGCGCACCATAGAGAGGGCCGGCCCTCCCCCTCCTCCACTCCTTTATATACAGGGGCAGGGGCACCCCAAACATAGCAATTGATCATTGATCTCATAGTCGTGTGCGGTGCCCCCCTCCACCATAATCCACCTCGATAATACTATAGCGGTGCTTAGGCGAAGCCCGGTAGAACATCAACATCGTCACCACGCCGTCGTGCTGACGAAACTCTCCCTCATAACTCGGCTGGATCGGAGTTCGAGGGATGTCATCAGGCTGAACGTGTGCAGAACTCGGAGGTGTCGTGCGTTCGGTACTTGATCGGTCGGATCGTGAAGACGTACGACTACATCAACCGCGTTGTGCTAACGCTTCCGCTTTCGGTCTACGAGGGTACGTGGACAACACTCTCTCCTCTCGTTGTTATGCATCACCATGATCTTGTATGTGCGTAGGAAATTTTTGAAATTACTACGTTCCCCAACAGTGGCATCCGAGCCTAGGTTTTATGCGTTGATGTAATATGCACGAGTAGAACACAAGTGAGTTGTGGGCGATATAAGTCATACTGCTTACCAGCATGTCACACTTTGGTTCGGCGGTATTGTTGGATGAAGCGGCCTGGACCGACATTACGCGTACGCTTACGCGAGACTGGTTCTACCGACGTGCTTTGCACACAGGTGGCTGGCGGGTGTCAGTTTCTCCAACTTTAGTTGAACCGAGTGTGGCTACGCCCGGTCCTTGCGAAGGTTAAAACAGCACCAACTTGACAAACTATCGTTGTGGTTTTGATGCGTAGGTAAGAACGGTTCTTGCTAAGCCCAGTAGCAGTCACGTAAAACTTGCAACAACAAAGTAGAGGACATCTAACTTGTTTTTGCAGGGCATGTTGTGATGTGATATGGTCAAGACGTGATGAGATATAAGTTGTTGTATGAGATGATCATGTTTTGTTGAAGTTATCGGCAACTGGCAGAAGCCTTATGGTTGTCTCTTTATTGCATAAGATGCAAGCGCCAAATAATTGCTTTACAATTATCGCTATGCGATAGCAATAGTTGCAAGAGCAATAGTTGGCGAGATGACCATGTGACGACACATTGATATAGATCAAGATGATGGAGATCATGGTGTCATGCCAGTGACGATGGAGATCATGAAGATGCTTTGGAGATAGAGATCAAAGGCACAAGATGATGATGGCCATATCATGTCATATATTTTGATTGCATGAGATGTTTATCTTTTATACATCTTACTTTGCTTAGTTATGACGGTAGCATTATAAGATGATCTCTCACTAAATTCAAGATAAAAGTGTTCTCCCTGAGTATGCACCATTGCCAAAGTTCGTCTGCCCAGACACCACGTGATGATCGGGTGTGATAAGCTCTACATCCATCTACAATGGGTGCAAGCCAGTTTTGCACACGCAGAATACTCAGGTTAAACTTGACGAGCCTAGCATATGCAGATATGGCCTCGGAACACTGAGACTGAAAGGTCGAGCGTGAATCATATAGTAGATATGATCAACATAGTGATGTTCACCATTGAAAACTACTCCATTTCACGTGATGATCGGTTATGGTCTAGTTGATTTGGATCACGTGATCACTTAGAAGATTAGAGGGATGTCTTTCTAAGTGGGAGTTCTTAAGTAATATGATTAATTGAACTTAAATTTATCATGAACTTAGTCCTGGTAGTATTAGCATATCTATGTTGTAGATCAATAGCTCGCGTTTAGCTCCCCTGTTTTATTTTTGATATGTTCCTAGAGAAAACTAAGTTGAAAGATGTTGGTAGCAATGATGCGGATTGGATCCGTGATCTGAGGTTTATCCTCATTGCTGCATAGAAGAATTATGTCCTTAATGCACCGCTAGGTGACAGACCTATTGCAGGAGCAGATGCAGACGTCATGAACGTTTGGCTAGCTCAATATGATGACTACTTGATAGTTTAGTGCACCATGCTTAACACCTAGAATCGGGACTTCAAAGACGTTTTGAACGTCATGGATCATATGGATGTTCCAGGAGTTGAAGTTAATATTTCAAGCAAATACCCGAGTTGAGAGATATGAAGTCTCCAACAAGTTCTATAGCTAAAAGATGGAGGAGAATAGCTCAAGCAGTGAGCATGTGTTCAGATTGTCTGGGTACTACAATCGCTTGAATCGAGTGGTAGTTAATCTTCCAGATAAAATAGTGATTGACAGAATTCTCTAGTCACCATCACCAAGTTAGTACAAATTCATGATGAACTATAGTATGCAAGGGATGATGAAAACGATTCCCGAGCTTTTCATGATGATGAAATCGATGAAGGTAGAAATCAATAAAGAGCATCAAGTGTTGATGATTAACAAGACCACTAGTTTCAAGAAAAGGGCAAAGGGAAAGAAAGGGAACTTCAAAAAGAACGGCAAGCAAGTTGCTGCTCAAGTGAAGAAGCCCAAGTCTGGTCCTAAGCCTGAGACTAAGTGCTTCTACTGCAAGGGGACTGGTCACTGGAAGCGGAACTGTCCCAAGTATTTGGCGGATAAGAAGGATGGCAAAGTGAACAAAGGTATATTTGATATACAGATTATTGATGTGTATTTTACTAGTGTTCGTAGCAACCCCTCGGTATTTGATACTGGTTCAGTTGCTAAGAGTAGTAACTCGAAACGGGAGTTGCAGAATGAACAGAGACTAGTTAAGGGTGAAGTGACGATGTGTGTTGGAAGTGGTTCCAAGATTGATATGATCATCATCGCGCACTCCCTATACTTTCGGGATTAGTGTTGAACCTAAATAAGTGTTATTTGGTGTTTGCGTTGAGCATGAATATGATTTGATCATGTTTATTGCAATATGGTTATTCATTTAAGTAAGAGAATAAGTTTTTGTTCTGTTTACATGAATAAAACCTTCTATGGTCATACACCCAATGAAAATGGTTTGTTGGATCTCGATTGTGGTGATACACATTCTCATAATATTGAAGCCAAAAGATGCAAAGTTAATAATGATAGTGCAACTTATTTGTGGCACTGCCGTTTAGGTCATATTGGTGTAAAGCGCATGAAGAAAATCCATGCTGATGGGCTTTTGGAATCACTTGATTATGAATCAGTTTGATGCTTGCGAACCATGCCTCATGGGCAAGATGACTAAGACTCCGTTCTCCGGAACAATGGAGCGCATGAAGAAAATCCATGCTGATGGGCTTTTGGAATCACTTGATTATGAATCATTTTGATGCTTGCGAACCATGCCTCATGGGCAAGATGACTAAGACTCCGTTCTCCGGAACAATGGAGCGAGCAACTGACATATTGGAAATAATACATACTGATGTATGCAGTCCGTTGAGTGTTGAGGCTCGCGGCGGGTATCGTTATTTTCTGACCTTCACAGATGATTTGAGCAGATATGGGTATATCTACTTGATGAAACATAAGTCTGAAACATTTGAAAAGTGCAAAGAACTTCAAAGTGAAGTGGAAAATCATCGTGACAAGAAAATAAAGTTTCTACGATCTGATCGCAGAGACAAATATTTGAGTTACGATTTTGGTCTTCAATTAAAACAATGTGGAATAGTTTCACAAAAATCATGCCACCTGGAACACCACAGCATAATGGTGTGTCCGAACGTCATAACCGTACTATTATTGGATATAGTGCAATCTATGATGTTTCTTACCGATTAATCACTATAGTTTTGGGGTTATGCATTAGAGACAGTTGCATTCACGTTAAAAAGGGCACCATCTAAATCCGTTGAGGCGACACCGTATGAACTGTGGTTTGGCAAGAAACCAAAGATGTCATTTCTTAAAGTTTGAGGTTGCAATGCTTATGTGGAAAAGTTTCAACCTGATAAGCTCAAACCCAAATCGGAGAAGTGCGTCTTCATAGGATACCCAAAAGAAAATGTTGGGTACACCTTCTATCACAGATCCAAAGGCAAGTTATTCATTGCTGAGAATGGATCCTTTCTAGAGAAGGAGTTTCTCTCGAAAGAAGTGAGTGGGAGGAAAGTAGAACTTGATGAGGTAACTGTACCTGCTCCCTTATTGGAAAGTAGTTCATCACAGAAATCTGTTTCTGTGACTCCTACACCAATTAGTGAGGAAGCTAATGATGATGACCATGTAACTTCAGATCAAGTTACTACCGAACCTCGTAGGTAAACCAGAGTGAGATCCGCACCAGAGTGGTACGGTAATCATGTTCTAGAGGTCATGTTACTTGACCATGACGAACCTATGAACTATGAGGAAGCGATGATGAGCCCAGATTCCATGAAATGGCTTGAGGCCATGAAATCTGAGATGAGATCCATGTATAAGAACAAAGTATGGACTTTGATTGACTTGCCCAAAGATCGGCGAGCCATTGAGATTAAATGGATCTTCAAGAGGAAGACGGACGTTGATAGTAGTGTTACTATCTGCAAAGCTAGAATTGTCGCAAAAGGTTTTTGACAAGTTCAAGGTGTTGACCATGATGAGAATTTCTCACTCGTATCTATGCTTAAGTCTGCCCGAATCATGTTAGCAATTGCCACATTTTATGAAATCTGGCAAATGGATAAACAAAACTACATTCCTTAATAGATTTATTAAAGAAGAGTTGTATATGATGCAACCAGAATGTTTTGTCAATCCTAAAGGTGCTAACAAAATATGCAAGCTCCAACGATCCATCTATGGACTGGTGCAAGCATCTCAGAGTTGGAATATACGCTTTGATAAGTTGATCAAAGCATATAGATTTATACAGACTTGCGGTGAAGTCTGTATTTACAAGAAAGTGAGTGGGAGCACTGCATCATTTCTGATAAGTATATGTGAATTGTTGATCGGAGATAATGTAGAATTATTCTACAAATCATAAAGGAGTGTTTGAAAGGAGTTTTTCAAAGAAAGACCTCGGTGAAGCTGCTTACATATTAAGCATCAAGATCTATAGAGATAGATCAAGACGCTTGATAAGTTTTTCAATGAGTACATACCTTGACAAGATTTTGAAGTAGTTCAAAATGGAACAGTCAAAGAAAGAGTTATTGCCTGTGTTACAAGGTGTGAAACTGAGTAAGACTCAAAGCCTGACCACGACAGAAGATAGAAAGAGAATGAAAGTCATTCCCTATGCCTTGGCCATAGGTTCTATAAAATATGTCATGTTGTGTACCAGATCTATTGTATATCCTACATATTAAGCATCAAGATCTATAGAGATAGATCAAGACGCTTGATAAGTTTTTCAATGAGTACATACCTTGACAAGATTTTGAAGTAGTTCAAAATGGAACAGTCAAAGAAAGAGTTATTGCCTGTGTTACAAGGTGTGAAACTGAGTAAGACTCAAAGCCTGACCACGACAGAAGATAGAAAGAGAATGAAAGTCATTCCCTATGCCTTGGCCATAGGTTCTATAAAATATGTCATGCTGTGTACCAGATCTATTGTATACCCTACACTGTTTTTGGCAAGGGAGTACAGTAGTGATCTAGGAGTAGATCACTGGACATTGGTCAAAATTATCCTTAGTGGAATAAGGATATGTTTCTCGGTTATGGAATTGACAAAAGGTTCGTCGTAAAGGGTTACGTCTATGCAAATTTTGACACTGATCCAGATGACTCTAAATCTCAATCTGGATACATATTGAAAGTGGGAGCAATTAGCTAGAGTAGCTCTGTGCAAAGCATTGTTGACATAGAAATTTGCAAAATACTTACGGATCTGAATATCGCAGACCCGTTGACTAAACTTCTCTCACAAGCAAAACACGATCACACCTCAGTACTCTTTGGGTGTTAATCACATAGCGATGTGAACTAGATTATTGACTCTAGTAAACCCTTTGGGTGTTGGTCACATGTCGATGTGAACTATGGGTGTTAATCACATGGTGATGTGAACTATTGGTATTAAATCACATGGCGATGTGAACTAGATTATTGACTCTAGTGCAAGTGGGAGACTGAAGGAAATATGCCCTAGAGGCAATAATAAAGTTATTATTTATTTCCTTATATCATGATAAATGTTTATTATTCATGCTAGAATTGTATTAACCGGAAACATAATACATGTGTGAATACATAGACAAACAGAGTGTCACTAGTATGCCTCTACTTGACTAGCTCGTTGATCAAAGATGGTTATGTTTCCTAACCATAGACATGAGTTGTCATTTGATTAATGGGATCACATCATTAGGAGAATGATGTGATTGACTTGACCCATTCCTTTAGCATAGCACTTGATCGCTTAGTATGTTGTTATTGCTTTCTTCATGACTTATACATGTTCCTATGACTATGAGATTATGCAACTCCCGTTTACCGGAGGAACACTTTGTGTGCTACCAAACGTCACAACGTAACTGGGTGATTATAAAGGTGCTCTACAGGTGTCTCCGAAGGTACTTGTTGGGTTGGCGTATTTCGAGATTAGGATTTGTCACTCCGATTGTCGGAGAGGTATCTCTGGGCCCTCTCGGTAATGCACATCACTTAAGCCTTGCAAGCATTGCAACTAATGAGTTAGTTGTAGGATGATGTATTACGGAACGAGTAAAGAGACTTGCCGGTAACGAGATTGAACTAGGTATTGAGATACCGACGATCGAATATCGGGCAAGTAACATACCGATGACAAAGGGAACAACGTATGTTGTTATGCGATCTGACCGATAAAGATCTTCGTAGAATATGTGGGAGCCAATATGAGCATCCAGGTTCCGCTATTGGTTATTGACCGGAGACGTGTCTCGGTCATGTCTACATTGTTCTCGAACCCGTAGGGTCCGCACGCTTAAGGTTTCGATGACAGTTATATTATGAGTTTATGTGTTTTGATGTACCTAAGGAGTTCGGAGTCCCGGATGAGATCGGGGACATGACGAGGAGTCTCGAAATGGTCGAGACGTAAAGATCGATATATTGACATCGGAAAGGTTCCGAGTGATTCGGGTATTTTCGGGAGTACCAGGAGTTACCGGAATTCGTATTGGGCCTTAATGGGCCATACGGGACAGAAGAGAAAGGCCTCAAAGGGTGGCCGCACCCCTCCCCATGGGCTGGTCCGAATTGGACTAGGGAGGGGGGCTCCCCCTTCCTTCCTTCTCCTTTTCTCTTCCCTTTCCTTCCCTCCTACTCCTACTACTTGGAAGGGCTCCTAGTTCTACTAGGAAAGGGAGAATCCCACTCCCGGTGGGAGTAGGACTCCCCTAGGGCGCGCCATAGAGAGGGCCGGCCCTCCCCCTCCTCCACTCCTTTATATACGGGGGCAGGGGGCACCCCAAACACAGCAATTGATCATTGATCTCATAGCCGTGTGCGTTGCCCCCCTCCACCATAATCCACCTCAATAATACTGTAGCGGTGCTTAGGCGAAGCCCTGCGTCAGTAGAACATCAACATCGTCACCACGCCGTCATGCTGACGAAACTCTCCCTCAACACTCGGCTGGATCGGAGTTCGAGGGATGTCATCGGGCTGAACGTGCGCAGAACTCGGAGGTGCCGTGCGTTTGGTACTTGATCGGTCGGATCGTGAAGACGTACGACTACATCAACCGCGTTGTGCTAACGCTTCCGCTTTCGGTCTACGAGGGTACGTGGACAACACTCTCTCCTCTCGTTGCTATGCATCACCATGATCTTGTATGTGTGTAGGAAATTTTTGAAATTACTACGTTCCCCAACAGTAGAGACCCTCCGTGATCGAATCCCCCTCCGGCAGAGTGCCAGAAAAGGCCCCAAGATGCGTTCTCATAGGAACAGAGGCTTGCGACGGAGGAAAGTATTTTGGTGGACGCTTCTAATGTTTGGGGAATATTTGAGAATATATAGAGCTCGAATTAAGGGTTAGGGGACTCCCGAGGGGCCCACAAGCCAAGGCCCCCCTGGGGCGCGCCCTGAGGGTTTGTGGCCTCCTCGGGACTCTTGTGGCCCTCTCTCCAAGTCTTCTGGGTGTCTTCTAGTCCAAGAAAAATCATTGTAAATTTTATTCCGTCTGGACTCCGTTTGGTATTCCTTTTCTGTAAAAGTTAAAAACAAGGAAAAAACAGAAACTGACACTGGGCTCTAGGTTAATAGGTTAGTGATACGTCTCCAACGTATCTATAATTTATGAAGTATTCATGTCATGTTTACAACAATTCTATATGGTTTTGGTATGATTTGATTAGAACTAACCCAGACTGACGTTGTTTTCAGCACAACTATCGTGGTGTCGTTTTTTGTGCAGAAATAAAAGTTCTCGGAATGGGTTGAAAATTTACGGTGATTTTTTATGGACCAAAAGAGACCCCAAAGCACAAGAGTTGGGCCAAGAAGTGGACGAGGAGGCAATAAGCCCTCTAGGCACGCCCTATGCCCCAAGGAGGGTGCTCCGGGCTTGTGGGGCCCTCTGGCACCCCCTTGACGTGAGACCGGCGCCAAAAATTCTTATGAATACCCAAACCTCAGAAAAGAACCCTACATCGGAAGTTCCGCCACCGCAAGCCTCTGTAGCCACGAAAAATCAACCTAGGCCCTCTCCGGTACCTTGCCAGAGGGGGCCATCATCACCGGAGGCCATGGAGGAGGAAGCCGGAGGGGGCCATCACCACCATGGAGGCCAAGGACCAGAGGAAGAACCTGTCCCCATCTAGGGGGCATGGAGGACGAAGCACAATGGGGAAACCCTCTCCCCCTCTCTCTCAGTGGCGCCAGAGTGTCGTCGGGGGAACCATCGCCGCGGTGATCATCTTCATCAACATCACCATCTTCATCACCTTCCTCATCTCTTTTAAGCGGTCCACTCTCCCGCACCCTGCTGTAATCCCCTACTTGAACATGGTGCTTTATGCCACATATTATGATCCAATGATGTGTTGCCATCCTATGATGTTTTGAGTAGATTTCTTTTGTCTTTTGGGTTGATTGATGATCTAGATTGGTTTGAGTTGTATGTTTTATTTTGGTGATTTCCTACGGTGCCTTCCATGCCGCGCACACGTGAAGGATCCCGCTGTAGGGTGTTGCAATACGTTCATGATTCGCTTATAGTGGGTTGCTAGACTGATAGAAGCTTAAACCCAAGTAAGGGGGTTGTTGCATATGGGATAAAGGGGACTTGATACTTTAATGCTATGGTTGGGTTTTACCTTAATGATCTTTAGTAGTTGCAGATGCTTGCTAGAGTTCCAATCATAAGTGCATATGATCCAAGAAGAGAAAGTATGTTAGCTTATGCCTCTCCCTCATATGAAATTGCAATAACGACCACCGATCTTGTTACCAATTGCCTAAGATAATTTCACACACCGATCCATCATTATTCCACACTCGCTATTTATAATATATAGTAATATATTCTAACTTTATGTTAATAGCACCTATTTTTATATTTTAGCTCTCTGATATCATGCAAAGTTACCCTCTTCATACCCATAACATAGTTTTATTTCTCGTTTCTAGATGGAAGCAAACGTTCTCTGTATGTAGAGTCGTATCAGTGGCAGATAGGACTTGAGATAATATTGATCCTACCTTTAGCTCCTTGTGGGTTTGACACTCCATACTTATCATTTCCACCTTCGGAAATTGCTATGATGATTCCTTGCATTTTGGGGATTATCAGTTAGTCCTAAAAATAATATAAAATAGCATATTAATGCATATAAAACATCCAAAATAGATAATATAATAGCATCGAACAATCAAAAATTATAGATATGTTGGACACGTATCATGCATCTCCATGGATAGATCTTGCGTGTGCGTAGATATTTTTGTTTTGTTTTCCATGCAACGTTCCCCAACATGATTTGGTTTGGCCAACTAGATTGATTTTTCTTGCAATGAGAGAGGTGCTTTGTAACAGGTTCAATCTTGCGGTGCTTATTCCCAGTGACAGAAGGGGACATGAAACATATTTGTATCATTTCCACTAAGGATAAAAAGATGGGGTTTGTTCATATTGGTTGGACCTATCCTTCTACATCATGTCATATTGCATAAGGCATTACTCCGTTTTTGTTAACTTAATACACTAGATGCATGCTGGATAGCGGTTGATGTATGGAGTAATAGTAGTAGATGCGGGCAGGAGTCGGTCTACTTGTCATGGACGTGATGCCTATATACATGATCATTGCCCTAGATATCGTCATAACTATGCGCTTTTTATCAATTGCTCAACAATAATTTGTTTACCCACCATATGCTTTCTTTCAAGAGAGAAGCCTCTAGTGAAAATTATGGCCCCGGGGTATATCTTTTATCATGTTATTTTCAGATCTATAAAATCAAAAACACAAAAATACATTGCTGCAATTTATTTACATTTATTTTATTTGGCACTTTTACTTATCTTTTATATCTATCACTATCTAATCTGATCCTTGCAAGTAACCATGAAGGGATTTACAACCCCTTTATCGCGTTGGGTGCAAGTATTTATTTGTTTGTGTAGGTGCAATTATTGGAGACTTATGTGTTCCTCCTACTGGATTGATACGTTGGTTCTCAATTGAGGGAAATACTTATCTCTACTTTGCTGCATCACTCTTTCCTCTTCAAGGGAAAAACCAATGCAAGCTCAAGAAGTAGCAGCATCGCCTCGTCCGCTCCACCGACGCTAACAACCACCGGAGAGCCGCCGTCGTCGCCGCCCAACGCATTTGGACTTCCTTTGGTACTAATTTCCTGGAAAACCAAAAACAAGCAAAAAACGACACTTGGCACTTGGCACTAAGTTAATAGGTTAGTCCCAAAAAAAGATATATAGTTGCATATAAAACATCCAAGACTGATACTATAATAGCATGGAACAATCAAAAATTATAGATACGCTGGAGACATATCAGTATGCCTGAATATTGATACTACAAGATTGCCTTATAAACATGTTAGGTAGCATTCCGCATCAAAAATTTGTATTTATCATTCACCTACCCGAGGACGAGAAAGAATTAAGTTTGGGGATGCTTGATACGTCTCCAACGTATCTATAATTTTTGATCGTTGCATGCTATTGTAGTATCAATCTTGGATGTTTTATATGCAATTATATGCTATTTTATATCATTTTCTGGGAGTAACCTATTAACCCAGTGCCTTGTGCCAGTTGCTGTTTCTTTGCTTGTTTTTGATTTCTCGGGAAATTAGTACCAAACAAAGTCCAAATGCTATGAAACATTTTTCTCTTTTTTCTGGACAAGAGAGACCCTAGAAGCTTTGGGAGTGGTGAAGGAAATATGCCCTAGAGGCAATAATAAAGTTTTTATTTTATATTGTATTTCCTTATTCATGATAAATGTTTATTATTCATGCTATAATTGTATTGATTGGAAACTTAAATACATGTGTGAATACATAAACAAATATCGTGTCCCTAGTAAGCCTCCACTAGACTAGCTCGTTGATCAAAGATGGTTAAGATTTCCTAACCATAGACATGTGTTGTCATTTGATAACAGGGTCACATCATTAGTAGAATGATGTGATGGACAAGACCCATCCATTAGCTTAGCATGTTATCGTTCAGTTTATTGCTACTACTTTCTTGCATGTCAAATACATGTTCCCTCGACCATGAGATCATGCAACTCTCGGATACCAGAGGAATACCTTGTGTGCTATCAAACGTCACAACGTAACTGGGTGATTATAAATATGCTCTATATGTATCTCCGAAGGTGTTTGTTGAGTTGGCATGGATCAAGATTGGGATTTGTCACTCCGAGTTTTGGAGAGGTATCTCTAGGCCCTCTCGATAATACACATCATAAGAAGCCTTGCAAGCAAATGACTAATGAGTTAGTTATGAGATGATGGATTACGCAACGAGTAAAGAGACTTGCCGATAACTAGATTGAACTAGGTATGAAGATACCGACGATCGAATCTCGGGCAAGTAACATACCGATAGACAAAGGGAATTACATATGTTGTCATAACGGGTCGACTGATAAAGATCTTCATAGAATATGTGGGAGCCAATATGGGCATCCAGGTTCCGCTATTGGTGTTTATTCAAATTGATTGAGTTTACTTTATCTACACCATGTCATCTTGCTTAAGGCGTTACTCTGTTTTATACTTTATACTCACTGAGGGAGTCCTGGATTAGGGGGTCTCCGGACAGCCGGACTATTTCCTTTGGCCGGACTGTTGGACTATGAAGATACAAGATTGAAGACTTCGTCTCGTGTCCGGATGGGACTCTACTTGGCGTGGAAGGCAAGCTAGGAAATACGGATATGGATATTTCCTCCTTTGTAACCGACCTTGTGTACCCTAGCCCTTTCCGGTGTCTATATAAACCGGAGGGTTTAGTCTGTAGGACAACATACAATCATACCATAGGCTAGCTTCTAGGGTTTAGCCTCTCCGATCTCATGGTAGATCAACTCTTGTAATACTCATATCATCAAGAATAAATCAAGCAGAACGTAGGGTTTTACCTCCATCAAGAGGGCCCGAACCTGGGTAAAACATCGTGTCCCCTGCCTCCTGTTACCATCCGCCTTAGACGCACAGTTCGGGACCCCCTACCCGAGATCCACCGGTTTTGACACCGACATTGGTGCTTTCATTGAGAGTTCCTCTGTGTTGTCGCCGTTAGGCTTGATGGCTCCTTCGATCATCGTTAGCGATGCAGTCCAGGGTGAGACTTTTCTCCCCGGACAGATTTTTGTATTCGGCGGCTTCGCACTGCGGGCCAACTCGCTTGCCATCTGGAGCAGATCAAAAGTTACACCCCTGGCCACCAGGTCAGGTTTGGAAGCTTAAACTACACGACCGATATCCGCGGAGACTTGATCTTCGAAGGATTCGAGCCTCTGCCCTGTGCATCACGCGGTCACAATGAGTACGATTTAGCTCTACCATCAGACAGTGTTCAAGAGATCGCGCCGGCAGCCGCTCCGACCCTCAATTCGGAGCCAGTTGCGCCGTCCATGGACGGGTGGATATACCCCGCCACGGAGGCCTTACCCTCAGCGGCGACCGAGCCGAACATCGACCTTACCCTGTGCGAGAGCCGTGTTGTCATACAGTCGAATCCTTCTCCGGCCATGGACTCCGAACCACCTGCGCCCGTTCCTAGCGAATCCGATTGGGTGCCGATCATGGAGTTTACCTCCGCAGATATTTTTCAGCACTCGCCCTTTGGCGACTTACTGAACTCATTAAGGTCTCTCTCCTTGTCAGGAGGATCCTGGCCGAACTATGTCCGGCAGGATTGGGATACGGACGACGAAGAAATTCGCTACCCACCCACCACCCACTTAGTAGCCACTGTCGATGACTTAACCGACATGCTCGACTTCGACTCTGAGGACATCGACGGTATGGACGACGATGTGAGAGACGAAGAGGAACCACTGCCCACAGGGCACTGGACATCCACCTCATCATACGATATATACATGGTGGACACACCCAAAGAAGGCAATGGCAAAGAGACAGCGGAGGATGACCCCTCCAAGAAGCAACCCAAGCGCCGATGTCAGCGGCGCCGCTCTAAGTCCCGCCAAAGCAAAAGTGGTGATACCGGCACAGGAGATAATAACACTCCGAATAGTGCCGAAGATGGCAACAATCCCCTCCAGCACGATCTAGGACCGGAGGATGGAGAGGCCAGCCCTCCAGAGAGAGCGGTAGATAGAGAGGCGGAGGACGATAATTACATGCCCCCCTCCGAAGACGAGGCAAGCCTCGACGATGACGAATTCGTCGTGCCAGAGGATCCCGTCGAACAAGAGCGCTTCAAGTGCAGGCTTATAGCCATGGCAAATAGCCTTAAGAAGAAGCAGCAGTAGCTTCAAGCTGATCAAGATCTGCTAGCTGACAGATGGACTGAAGTCCTTGCGGCCGAGGAATATAAACTCAAACGCCCCTCCAAGAGTTACCCAAAATGCAGGTTGCTACCTCGACTGGAGGAAGAAGCGTATGACGCGGCTGATCGGCCACCTCGTGGCCGTGATAGAGAGGCATTCCAGCCAAAAGCTCAGCATGCACCCCGATGCCATTCAAATAAAAAGGCATGGGGAAGTACGCTAGACCTATGAGACGTATTGGAGGACAAAGCAAAACATGCAAGATCGATATACGGATCACGAGGGCGCGCCGCTATGCGAGACGATAAACATCACACCGGATACAGTAAAAGTAAATCCGGCTGGGCCGAACACAGCGGGCAAGACCCATTCGAGCTGCGTCGCGATATAGCCCAATACATAGGCGCCGCACACCCCCTATGCTTCACAGACGAAGTAATGGATCATCAAATCCCAGAGGGTTTCAAACCCGTAAATATTGAATCATACGACGGAACAACAGATCCTGCGGTATGGATCGAGGACTTCCTCCTCCACATCCACATGGCCCACGGTGATGACTTACACGCCATCAAATACCTCCCACTGAAGCTCAAAGGTCCAGCGCGGCATTGGCTTAACAGCTTGCCAGCAGAGTCCATTAGCTGTTGGGAAGATCTGGAGGCCGCATTCCTCGACAACTTTCAGGGCACTTATGTGCGACCACCAGATGCCGATGACTTGAGCCACATAATTCAGTAGCCAGAAGAATCGACCAGGCAATTCTGGACTCGGTTCCTAACAAAGAAAAATAAATCGTCGACTATCCGGATGCAGAGGCCCTAGCAGCTTTCAAACACAACATCCGTGACGAATGGCTAGCCCGGCACCTTGGTCAGGAAAAGCCGAAATCTATGGCAGCCCTCACGACACTCATGACCCGCTTTTGTGCGGGAGAAGACAGCTGGCTGGCTCGCAGTAATAACATATCAAAGAACCATGGTACTTCGGATACCAAGGACAGCAATAGCAGGTCACGTTGCAACAAACATAAGCGCTGCATTAACAGCGACAATACCGAGGATATGGCAGTCAATGCCTAATTCAAAGGCTCTAAACCCGGTCAACGAAAAAAGCCATTCAAAAGAAGCACTCCGGGCCCGTTTAGTTTGGACCGTATACTCGACCGCTCGTGTCAAATACACGGTACCCCCGACAAGCTAGCCAACCACACCAACAGGGATTGTTGGGTGTTCAAGCAGGCCGGCAAGTTAATTGCCGAAGACAAAGATAAGGGGTCACACAGCGATGACGAAGAGGAGCCCCGGCAGCCGAACACCGAAGGACAGAAGAGGTTCCCCCCACAAGTGCAGACGGTCAACATGATATACGCAGCCCACATCCCCAAGAGGGAGCGGAAGCGTGCGCTTGGGGACGTATATGCGTTGGAGCCAGTCGCCCCAAAGTTCAACCCATGGTCCTCCTGTCCGATCACCTTCGATCGCAGGGACCATCCCACTAGTATCCGTCATGGCGGATTCGCCGCACTAGTCCTAGACCCGATCATCGACAGATTTCACCTCACTCGAGTCCTTATGGATGGCGGCAGCAGCCTGAACCTGCTTTACCAGGACACAGTGTGCAAAATGGGTATAGACCCCTCAAGGATCAAACCCACAAAAACGACCTTTAAGGGCGTCATTCCAGGTGTAGAGGCCCATTGTACAGGCTCAATTACACTGGAAGTGGTCTTCGGATCTCCGGATAACTTCCGAAGCAAAGAATTAATCTTCGATATAGTCCCGTTCCGCAGTGGCTATCATGCACTGCTCAGGCAAACCGCATTTGCAAGATTCAATGCGGTACCGCATTATGCATACCTCAAGCTCAAGATGCCAGGACCTCGGGGGGTCATCACAGTTAATGGAAACACAGAGCGCTCTCTCCGCACAGAGGAGCACACTGCGGCCCTCTCAGCAGAAGCGCAAAGCAGCCTCTCAAGGCAATCCACCAGTTCGGCGTTTCAAGACCCGGACACCTTCAAGCATGCTCGGAGTAATCGGCAACTAGACCGGCATGATCTGAGCTCACGTAGCAATGCGGCCCCCACCCCGGCCCAAGCCAAACGGCGAAATTCGTGCCACGCGTACATAATTACGCATTAAACATACCATGGGCACAGGCGGGGAGGGGGCACAACTACGGCACACCCCAATACGCGGCTTAAACCGCACTAGGGGCTTCCTGCTGTGTTATTTTTCTCTTGCAGGACTTTAATCTCTGGAAACCCCGTCCGCAGCATGATTGCCGAACACATGATGTAGCAACCAAGGAGGCAGAAAGCTACGTCACACCACAGAACTCCCAGGTGGATTACGATAACGAGTGAAATATTTTCATTAATACTATTCCTCAGCTTGCCCTTGGAAGGGACATAGTCCTACTTTTTGCTTATCGCACTATCTGTATCATTCTGCTTTAACGCACCTTTTTGAATAAACAATGCATAACATTACGACTATTATTGCATTCTTGTTTTATATTTATGTGTTCATTAATGATGCCTTGCAACCGTACACTTTGGTACGGCCAATACACCAGGGGCTTAAGTACCCCACAATATGGTGTGAGAAGTCCGAACACTTTCACAAGTGCGGCACCCCAAACTTATAGCATTATATGCATCAGCTCCGAATCATGTCTTTGGTCAAATGTTGGGTTTGCCCGGCTCCTATGTTTTGGTACCTTACGTTCTGCTCTATCGGCTAAGGTAGCACTAGGAGAACTACTGCGATTGTGCCCCGGTTCTGCTGGGCTAAGCACCTCAGTAGAGAAAGCTAAAACTGACTGTCATGATAAGGCGAGAGACTGGTCACTGTTCGGCGAGGTTTCTAGTCCCTAAAGACTTATGCCGCTTAGAGCGAGGAGCCGGTCCTGTCCGGCTTAAAGGCGTGTATCGCGCCCTGAATTCGGCCTTCCGAATACCAGGGGCTTCGCCGAAATTTAAAATTATAGAATTATATGGCTAAGTGAGAGTGATAAAGCATTATTAGTCCGGTTGCCTTGTTCGCTGTGCTGAGCACCTCCCTCGAAGGACCCAAAAATGGGAACAAGAGTGCTCAGGTTTATCCCGAACACCCCAGCACTCGCGGCATGGGGGCAGAAGCCGAGGACTAGCCATCTCTCAGATTGGATAAATAGCCAAACAGAAGGTAATATTTTAAATTCAAACAAGCGTTGCATAGCGCATATGAAACAAGTTTTCATCACACAGGATCACACGAACAAGTTTACTCAAATATTACATCCTTTGGACATTCGTCTGCTACAAGACAGGCACCCTTCAGGACACCCTCATAATAAATTTCGGGGGTGCGATGCTCCTTGCCCTACGGCGGTCCTTCCTTGATCAGCTTCACGGCGTCTAGCTTGGCCCATTGCACCTTCACACGGGTGAAAGCCCGGCGTGCACCTTCGATGTAGACGGACCGCTTGACGACTTCCAGCCGTGGGCAGGCATCCACAAGCCGCCTCACCAGGCCGAAGTAGCTGTTCGGAAGGGCGTCGCCAGGCCACAGCCGGACTATAAAGCCCTTCATGGCATGTTCGGCCGCCTTTTGCAGCTCGACCAGCTGCTTCAGCTGGTCGCTCATAGGCACCGGGTGTTCGGTCCCAATATACTGAGATCAGAACAGCTTCTCCGTTGAGCTTCCCTCCTCAGCCTGGTAAAACTGTGCGGCACCTGACATGCTGCGGGGCAAATCTGCGAATGCTCCTGGAGAGCTCCAGATTCGGGTAAGTAACAGGTAATTTACTTTCACATGCTTGCTTTGCATATAGAATGCCTTACCCGCCGCTATCTTCCTCATCGCATAAATCTCCTGAAGGGCCTTCTGGGCTTCAGCCTTGGCATTTTTCGCGCTTTCGAGGGCCGCGGCAAGCTCGGACTCTCGCATCTTCGAGTCACGCTCCAACCCCTCATGCTTCGACACGAGAGCTTGGAGCTCTTGCGGCACCTCGCCCACCCGTGCCTCTTGCCTTCCTCGCTCGGTGCGCTCCTTGGCCACTTTGTCTTCAGCCTGGGATAGCGCTTGCTTTAGGGTCACCACCTCGATCGTGGCCCCTGGCAAATATAAGATGATCCTGTCATTTTGCAATCGCGTCTTATTTTATATATACATATTTATAGACTACTTACCCTTGTTCTCCTCGAGCTGCCTCTTGGCAAGGCCGAGCTCTTTCTTGGACCCCTCGAGGTCCTGCTTCAGTGTGGCGACCTCCGCAGTCAGTGCGGCTGAGGCCAGCAGCGAAGCCTGCATACGCATATAGACATACTTATGTTAGACTCTTGCGATATTGTTTGATCCTCCGTTCGGCTTTTCTTTTAGAACACTGAACAGAGCATCAGGGGCTATTGTCTATGCGGTAATATCTTTCCTATATTTCAAACACTTACCTCAAAGCCTATTAAAAGGCTGGCACAGGCTTCAGTCAATCCGCTCTTGGCGGACTGAACCTTCTGGACCACCGCACTCATAATAGTGCAGTGCTCCTCGTCGATGGAAGCGCTGCGAAGCGCTCCCAACAGATTGCCCGGTACCTCTGGATGGACAGAGGTCACCGGCACAGGCGTCTTGCCCCTCTTGGAAGGAGGCCGCCTGCCCGAATCCGGAACCGCTGGAGGTTCCGGCGCGGTGTTCGGCGGAGGGCCGAACTTGGAGCCCTCAGGGGCCTTGTCCCCTCTGCTCCCGGAGTCCGGAAGGTCGCCTTGAGGCGCCTCCGGGACCGTCTCCCCCCGACCCGGTGCCTCTTGAGATAATACCTCGGCATTGTTCGTAGGGCAAGGGGAGGTGGCGGTCGAAAGTGGATCGCTATCCATATCCGACGAGCCCAGGGAGCCGTCCGACGATACGTCGATACGGGCTCGTGGCGGTCTGCATAGTCATAATTCGGCGTTAGGAGAAGCAGTGCGACAAATGAATGCTATGAGTTACTCTGGTATCCGAATACTTACGACCTCCCCAGGGGCTTAGCCCTGGGCAGCCACTCATCTTCGCCTTCAGCGGCGGTGGTAGAGTAGTCCGGAAGGAGAGTCCTTCCCTTCTTGGACCCTTCGCCCCCCCCCCCCCCCGGTTGGGGCGGCCTTCCTTTTCTTGTCTCCCCCAACTGAAGGGGGAGCATCTTCTTCTTCTTCCTCCTCGTCTTCGGGGGAGGAGTGTGCCGCAGAGTTATCGGACGATGAGTCCGATGACGCCTGGCGTCGGGAACTCTTTCGGGTTCCCTTGGCCTTCTTGGTCTTCTCCGGCACCTTGTAAGGAGCCGGAGTCAGCATCTTCGTCAGGAGAGCGTTTGCTGGGCCTTCGGGCAAAGGAGCCGGACAGTCGATCTTTCTGGCCGTCTCCTACCAGTCCTGTCAAAGGTACGGGAGCTTAGATCCCGCATAGAGTCAAACTATGAAAAACAAGTATCCTGTGAGAGATAAAACAGCTTACCGCGCTGGCTTGGCGCTTCGCGCAGAATCCGCGATCCTCTGTAGTGGGAGGAGGAACCTCGACACCCTTGAATAGCACCTTCCAGGAATCCTCGTGAGTTGTGTCGAAGAGCCTATTCAGAGTCCGATGCTGGGCCGGGTCGAACTCCCACAAGTTGAAAGCCCGTTGTTGGCACGGGAGGATCCGGCGGATGAGCATGACCTGGACTACGTTGACGAGTTTGAGCTTCTTGTTCACCATGTTTTGAATACATGTTTGGAGTCCGGTCAGCTCTCCCGAACTACCCCAGGACAGGCCCTTCTCTTGCCAGGAGGTGAGCCGTGTGGGGATGCCAGATCGGAACTCAGGGGCTGCTGCCCATGTAGGGTCACGCGGCTCGGTGATGTAGAACCACCCCGATTGCCACCCCTTTATGGTCTCCACGAAGGAGCCCTCGAGCCATGTGACATTGGGCATCTTGCCCACCATGGCTCCTCCGCACTCCGCCTGGCAGCCGCTCACTACCTTCGGCTTGACATTGAAGGTCTTCATCCATAAGCCGAAGTGGGGCTTGATGCGAAGGAAGGCCTCGTACACGACGATAAACACCGAGATGTTGAGGATGAAGTTCGGGGCCAGATCGTGGAAATCCAGGCCGTAGTAGAACATGAGCCCCCGGACGAATGGGTGGAGAGGGAATCCCAGTCCACGGAGGAAATGGGTAAGGAACACTACCCTCTCGTGGGGCCTGGGGTGGGGATGAGCTGCCCCTCATCTGGGAGCCGGTGCGCGATGTCGTCTGGCAGGTATCCGGCTCTCCTCAGCTTCTTGATGTGTCCCTCCATGACAGAGGAGACCATCCATCTGCCCCCCGCTCCGGACATGGTTGGAGAAGGTTGAGGTGGGAAATGCGGACTTGGGCGCTGGAGCTCAAGTGTGCGAAAATGTATGAGCAAAGGAGGAAGAAGGCGTGGATGAAAATGTGAATCCTTGTCCCTTTATATGGGCGGACAAAACTATGCATCCCCACTAGCCTGGTAAAACTCGCTTATCCCCCAAGCGTCGTAATCGATGGCACGGTTGGGTTACCCATGCCCGTATTGATGAGAATCCCGTAATAAGGGGGACATGATCTCTGCTTTGACAAGACATGTCAAAAAACTGCCTCGCATTACGTGTAGGGCTAGTTAAAGGAAACGGTTCGAATAATTACCGGGCCATGGCATAATGTCATGTTGCCAAAACGTGTCAGCAGATTAGATTTGTGGAAATATTATTCTCTCTACGGTGGAATGTGGAACTTATTTTGCAGGGTCGGACACTATCCTTGTATTCAAATTCTTCTGTGATGTATTCGGAGGAGGAACCCGCCTTGCAATGCCGAAGACAACACTGCGCGCCGGACTCATCGTCATTGAAGCCTGGTTCAGGGGCTACTGAGGGAGTCCTGGATTAGGGGGTCTCCGGACAGCCGGACTATTTCCTTTGGCCGGACTGTTGGACTATGAAGATACAATATTGAAGACTTCGTATCGTGTCCGGATGGGACTCTACTTGGCGTGGAAGGCAAGCTAGGCAATACGGATATGGATATTTCCTCCTTTGTAACCAACCTTGTGTAACCCTAGCCCTTTCCGGTGTCTATATAAACCGGAGGGTTTAGTCCGTAGGACAACATACAATCATACCATAGGCTAGCTTCTAGGGTTTAGCCTCTCCGATCTCGTGGTAGATCAACTCTTGTAATACTCATATCATCAAGAATAAATCAAGCAGGACATAGGGTTTTACCTCCATCAAAAGGGCCCGAACCTAGGTAAAACATCGTGTCCCCTGCCTCCTGTTACCATCCGCCTTAGACGCACAGTTCGGGACCCCCTACCCGAGATCCGCCGGTTTTGACACCGACACTCACTCCATTTTTATATACAAGGCCACAAACTCAAATTACAGGTACCAAGATAAAATTTAATGCATACTTGACAAGCCAACTTTTATTTATGTTTATCAGGATCATTAATACTCAACATGCATGCAAGGAAACTGAGTGGAGGAAGTAGCTAGTGTCACTATGACTGCATACATGCAAGTATTAAACAGGTTACTAGTACGAGGAAATATCATTAATTCTTTTCTCGATTACTGTTGGTGGCCTTGTATTGATGTAAAACGTATATTCCATAGTGGCCTTCTATATAAAAATGGAGGGAGTACCATAGATGCATGCTGGAAAGTGGTCGATTGGTGGAGTAATAGTAGTAGATGCAGGCAGGAGTCGGTCTACTTGTCTTGGACATGATGCCTATATAAATGATCATTGCCTTGAATATCATCATAACTATGCACTTTTCTATCAATTGCCCAACAATAATTTGTTCACCCATGCTACTTCTTAAGCTTGCGTTGGTTTTTCCCTTGATGAGGAAAGGGTGATGCAGCAAAGTAGAGATAAGTATTTCCCTCAGTTAGAGAACCATGATATCAATCCAATAGGAGACAACGCACAAATCACCAATACATGCACAAACAATCAAACAACTTGCAGCCAACGCGATAAAGGGGTTGTCAATCCCTTCAAGGTCACTTGCAAAAGTGAGATCTGATAGAGATAGATAAACACCAAACAAGAGATAAAGTAATTTTTTGGGGTTTTTTGGTTTATAGATCAAGAAGTAAAAGATTGCAAAATAGTAGATCAGAAACTTATATGATGGAAAATAGACCCGGGGGCATAGGTTTCACTAGAGGCTTCTCTCAAGATAACAAATAATATGGTGGGTGAACAAATTACTGTCAAGCAATTGATAGAAAAGCACAAAGTTATGATGATATCTAAGGCAATGATTATGAAATATAGGCATCACGTCCATGTCAAATAGACCGAAACAATTCTGCATCTACTACTATTACTCCACACATCGACCGACTCCTGCCTACATCTAGAGTATTAAGTTCATGAAGAACAGACTAATGCATTAAGCAAGATGACATGATGTAGAGGAATAAAATCAAGCAATGTGATGTAAACCCCATCTTTTTATCCTCGATGGCAACAACAATATGTGCCTACTGCCCCTACTGTCACTGGGAAAGGACACTTCTAGATTGAACCCAAAGCTAAGCACTTCTCCCATTGCAAGAAAACCCAATCTAGTTGTCCAAACCAAACCGATAGTTCGAAGAGAATTACAAAGATATCAAATCATGCATAAAAGAATTCAAAGAAGATTCAAATAATATTCATACATAAGTGATCATAAATCCACAATTCATTGGATCTCGACAAACACACCGCAAAAGAAGATTACATCGGATAGATCTCCAAGAACATCGAGGAGAACATAGTATTGAGAATCAAAGAGAGAGAAGAAGCCATCTGACTACTAGCTATGGACCCGTAGGTCCGAGGTAAACTACTCACGCTTCATTGGAAGGGCAATAGAGTTGATGTAGAAGCCCTCCGTGATCGAATCCCCCTCCGGCCGGATGCTTGAAAAGGCCCCAAAATGGGATCTCACGGGAACATAAGGTTAAGGCGATGGAAAAGTGTTTTCTTGGATGCTTCTGATGGTTTGGGAATATATGTGAATATATAGGAGGAAGGTCTAGGTCAGGGGGTCACCGAGGGGTCCACAAGGTAGGGGGCGCGCCCTACACCCTTGTGACCGCCTTGTGGCTCTTCTGACTTGCACTCCAAGTCTTCTGGTCCAAGAAAAATCATCGTGAAGGTTTTATTCTGTTTGGACTCCATTTGGTATTCCTTTTCTATGAAGCTAAAAAATACGAAAAAATAGAAACTGGCACTGGGCTCTAGGTCAATAGGTTAGTCCCAAAAATAATATAAATAGCATATTAATGCATATAAAACATCCAAAACAGATAATATAATAGCATGGAATAATCAAAAATTATAGATACATTGGAGACGTATCAAGCATCCCCAAGCTTAATTCCTGCTCGTCCTCGAGTAGGTAAATGATAAAAACAGAATTTTTGATGTGGAATGCTACCTAACGTATTTATTCATGTGATTTTTCTTTATTGCGGCATGAATGTTCAGATCCATAAGATTCAAAATAAAAGTTTAATATTGACATAAAAACAATAATACTTCAAGCATACTAACGAGGAAATTATGTCTTCTCAAAATGACATGGCCAAAGAAAGCTTATCCCTACAAAATCATAGAGTCTGGCTATGCTCCATCTTCATCACACAAAATATTCAAATCATGCACAACCCCGATGACAAGCCAATCAATTGTTTCATACTTTTGGTGTTCCCAAACCTTTTCAACTTTCACGCAATACATGAGCGTGAGCCATGGACATAACACTATAGGTGGAATAGAATATGGTGTTTGTGGAGAAGACACAAAAGGAGATAGTCTCACATCAACTAGGTGTATCAACGGGCTATGGAGATGCCCATCAATAGATATCAATGTGAGTGAGTAGGGATTGCCATGCAACGGGTGCACTAGAGCTATAAGTTTCTGAAAGCTCAAAAAGAAAACTAAGTGGGTGTGCATCCAACTTGCTTGCTCATGAAGACCTAGAGCAATTTTAGGAAGCCCATCATTGGAATATACAAGCCAAGTTATATAATCAAAAATTTCAACTAGTATATGAAAGTGACAACATAGGAGACTCTCTATCATGAATATCATGGTGCTACTTTGAAGCACAAGTGTGGAAAAGGATAGTAACATTGCCCCTTCTCTCTTTTTTCTCTTTTTTGTTTGCCTTCTTTGGCCTCCCTTTTATTTTTTTCCTCACATGGGACAATACTCTATGAAGGTCATCACACTTTTATTTACTTACAACTCAAGAATTACAACTCGATACTTAGAACAAAATATGACTCTATATGACTGCCTCCGGCAATGTACCGGGATGTGCAATGACTCAAGAGCGACATGTATGAAAGAATTATGAACAGTGGCTTTGCCACAAATACGATGTCAACTACATGATCATGCAAAGCAATATGACAGTGATGGAACGTGTCATAATAAAACATAATGGTGGAAATTTGCATGGAAATATATCTCGGAATGGCTATGGAAATGCCATAATAAGTAGGTATGGTGGCTGTTTTGAGGAAGGTATATGGTGGGTGTATGGTACCAGCGAAAGTTGCGATACTAGAGAGGCTAGCAATGGTGGAAGGGTGAGAGTGCGTATAATCCATGGACTCAACATTAGTCATAAAGAACTCACATACTTATTGCAAAAATCTATTAGTCATCAAAACAAAGTACTACGTGCATGCTCCTAGGGGGATAGATTGGTAGGAAAAGACCATCGCTCGTCCCCGACCGCCACTCATAAGGAAGACAATCAGAAAATACCTCATGCTCCAACTTCGTTACATAACGGTTCACCATACGTGCATGCTACGGGACTCGCAAACCTTAACACAAGTACTTCTCAAATTCACAATTGCTCACTAGCATGACTCTAATATCACCATCTCTATATGTCAAAACAATCATAAGGAATCAAACTTCTCATAGTATTCAATGCACTTTATATGAAAGTTCTTATTATATCCCTCTTGGATGTGTATCATATTAGGACTAAATTCATAACCAAAGCAAAATACCATGCTGTTTAGAGACTCTCAAAATAATGTAAGTGAAGAATGAGAGTTTAATAATTTCTACAAAATAAAGCCACCGCCGTGCTCCAAAAAGATATAAGTGAAGCACTAGAGCAAAATTGCCTAGCTCAAAAGATATAAGTGAAGCACATAGACTATTCTAATAAATCATGATTCATGCGTGTCCCTCTCAAAAGGTGTGTACAGCAAGGATGATTGTGTCAACCTAAAAATTAAAGACTCATATCATACAAGACGCTCCAAGCAAAACACATATCATGTGGTGAATAAAAATATAGCATCAAGTAAAGTTACCGATAGACGAAGACGAAAGAGGGGATGCCTTCTGGGGTATCCCCAAGCTTAGGCTCTTGGTTGTCCTTGAATATTACCTTGGGGTGCCTTGGGCATCCCCAAGCTTAGGCTCTTGCCACTCCTTATTCCATAGTCCATCAAATCCTTACCCAAAACTTGAAAACTTCACAACACAAAACTCAACAGAAAATCTCATAAGCTCCATTAGTATAACAAAATAAATCACCACTTTTGGTACTATTGTGAACTCATTCTTTATTTATATTGGTGTAATATCTGACATATTCCAACTTTTCCATTGTTCATACCCCCCGGTACTATCCATAGATTCATCAAAATAAGCAAACAACACATAGAAAACAGAATCTGTCAAAAACAAAATAGTATGTAGTAATCTGTAACTATCAAATACTTCTGTAACTCAAAAAATTATGAAAAATTAGGAAACCTAGAATTTTTTTATTAATCTTCTGTGAAAAGAATCACTATTTTATCACGCTTCTGTTAAAAATGAGAATTGTTTTCCTGAGCGCCAAAGTTTCTGTTTTCAGCAAGATCAAATCAACTATCACTGTAAGCCATCCCAAAGGTCTTACTTGGCACAAACACTAATTAAAACACAAAACCACATCTAACCAGATGATAGATGAATTGGATTGCCTCCCAACAAGTGCTATTGTTTAACACCCTTAGCTAGGAATAAAACACGAATAGATCTAGGTATAATCGTAGTAATGATAAGGCAAATTTCGGAAAATCATCTCATACTCCCTTCGTTCAGCAGCAAGTTTTATTTGTGGTAAGCAAAAATAATCAAAAGGGCTAAATTTAATGGGATAAGGATCCCCAAGATCAAGCTCGGGGAGAATTGGTTCTTCCTTCGACCCCTCATATTGTATGACCAACTCATCATTGTAAGCGTTCTTTTGGCAAAAAGTCATGAGCTTGTGTCCAAGAGAGAAACCCAATCCATTGTTTTGTATAGAAAAATTATCATTAAGTTTAGAAATCTTATCAACTAAAACATCATAGGGACCATCTTTCTTAAATTTTCATTATAAGCAACATGATCTAGAGATCGTAAACGCATTATGTCCTCTTGGTTAAAGAGAATTACCTCTATGGGAGGACGACCACCATCTACTTTATAATGCGCAAAAATTTCACTGGCTTCTTTCATAATAAATCTAAACTCATGGGCTAGAAATATAGCGGTGGCGCGCTTAACAGAAGAATGCTCAATATTATAAAACTCTAGAAAAAACCTTTGTATGGATGGATGCGTATGAACAAATTGTCTTTCAAGTTCAACTATGAGAAAAGATATAGCATCCGCAAGACTATTAGTTTTATGGAGTATAGATCCACCTAACGTGGGTAGCGCACTGACACAAGTAAAGAAATCTTGAATAACCCCTTTTCCAATAATATTGCCACTAGCTATGTGAAGTTTTCCAGTGTGCAAGATAGTAGATTCTTCATGAGGATTAGTATTAGCAAAAGAATCAAATTTTACCCCATTGTTACTACCATCTTTTTCAGCGATAACCTCCCCAATTTCAGACATGGTAGCAACAACCAATCTAGCAAATGAGCAAACCGAAAGTAAACAAAGAAGACAAACAGAAGAGGGGCGAAGAAAAAGGCAAAACTTTTCGAAAATCGTTTTAGAAGTGGGGAGAGGAAAATGAGGGACAAATGGTGAATAATGTAATGCAAGAGATGAGAGTTTTATGATGGATATTTGGTATGCCTTGACTTGGTGTAGATATCCCCGGCAACGGCACCAGAAATTCTTCCTCCTACTTCTTGAGCTTGCGTTGGTTTTTCCCTTGAAGAGGAAAGGGTGATGCAGCAAAGTAGAGATAAGTATTTCCCTTAGTTAGAGAACCAAGGTATCAATCCAGTAGGAGACAACGCACAAATCACCAATACCTGCACAAACAATCAAACAACTTCCACCCAACGTGTTAAAGGGGTTTTCAATCCCTTCACGATCACTTGCAAAAGTGAGATCTGATAGAGATAGATAAAACTAAACAAGAGATAAAGTAAATATTTTTGGGGTTTTTTGGTTTATAGATCGGAAACTAAAAGATTGCAAAATAGTAGATCGAAAATTTATATGATGGAAAATAGACCCAGGGGCCATAGGTTTCACTAGAGGCTTATCTTAAGATAGCAAATAATATGGTGGGTGAACAAATTACTGTCAAGCAATTGATAGAAAAGCGTAGTGTTATGACGATATCTAAGGCAATGATTATGAAATATAGGCATCACGTCTGTGTCAAGTAGACCGAAACGATTCTCCATCTACTACTATTACTCCACACATCGACCGACTCCTGTCTGCATCTAGAGTATTAAGTTCATGAAGAACAGAGGAATGCATTAAGTAAGATGACATGATGTAGAGGAATAAACTCAAGAAATATGATGTAAACCCCATCTTTTTATCCTTGATGGCAACAATACAATACGTGCCTTGATGCCCCTACTGTCACTGGGAAAGGACACTGCAAGATTGAACCCAAAGCTAAGCACTTCTCCCATTTCAAGAAAAACCAATCTAGTTGGCCAAACCAAAATGATAGTTCGAAGAGAATTACAAAGATATCAAATCACGCATAAAAGAATTCAGAGAAGATTCAAATAATATTCATAGATAAGCTGATCATAAATCAACAAGTCATCAGATCTCGACAAACACACCGCAAAACAAGATTACATCGGATAGATCTCCAAGAACATCGAGGAGAACATGGTATTGAGAATCAAAGAGAGAGAAGAAGCCATCTAGCTACTAGCTATGGACCCGTAGGTCTGAGGTAAACTACTCACGCTACATCGGAAGGGCAATAGAGTTGATGTAGAAGCCCTCAGTGATCGAATCCCCCTCCGGTAGGATGCCGGAAAAGGCTCCAAGATGGGATCATACGGGGACAGAAGGTTGCGGCAGTGGAAAAGTGTTTTTGTGGATGCTTCTGGTGGTTTGGGAATATATGGGAATATATGTGAATATATAGGAGGAAGATCTAGGTCAGGGGGTCACTGAGGGGCCCACAAGGTAGCTAGGGGGCACGCCCTACCCCCTGGGGGTGCCCTCCACCCTTGTGGCCGCCTCGTGGCTCTTATGACTTGCACTCCAAGTCTCCTGGGTTTCTTCTAGTCCAATAAAAATCATCGCAAAAGTTTTATTCCGTTTGGTATTCCTTTTGTGCGAAGCCCAAAAACAAGGAAAAATAGGGCTCTATGTTAATAGGTTAGTTCCAAAAATAATACAAAATGGCATATTAATACATATAAAACATCCAAAACAGATAATATAATAGCCTGGAACAATCAAAAATTATAGATACGTTGGAGACTATCAACCCACCATATGCTATGTGCTCGAGAGAGAAGCCTCTAGTGAAAACTATGGCCCCGGGGTCTACTTTTATCATATATATAGACACAAAATACCTTGATGCAATTTTCTATTTTATTTTATTTTATATTTGCAATTTATCTATCTACCACTACAAGATTTAATCCTTGCAAGTAACCGCCAAGGGGATTGACAACCAACTTGTTTGCGTTGTGTGCAAGTATTTGCTTTTGTGTGTGAAGGTGTTGTTCATGAGGCTTTGTGTGATTCTCCTAATGGATTTATAACCTTTGTTCTTAACTGAGGGAAGTATTTACCTATACTGCACTGCATCATCCTCTCCTCTTCGAGGAAATCTCAACGCAGCTCACAAGTAGCACCCCTCCTTCTTCTTCTTGCTTGGACCCCCCCCCTAGATCGGACGAGTGTTTCCGCTCTATTCCATGGCCGCGATGGCTCCCGGAGGGCAGGAGCCCCTCTGAGATTGGATCTCTCTCTGTTTTGCGTCCTGTTTCTGGCCGAAAACCATTTCTTATATTCCGGGAGATCCGTAACTCGATTGGGCTGAAATTTTAACACGGTTTTTATCTGCATAATAGCATCCTTGCCACCGAAGTACACCTCCAACTGACTTACTGGTGGCCACAAGCCTGCCCGGCATGCCCTAGGGTAGGAGGCGCCCCCTTTTCTAATGTGGGGAGGCCGAATTGGACAAGGGGAGGATTCCTCCTCCCCCTAGGGTTGGCGCAATGGGAGGGGAATCCTTACCCTTGTGTGGCACCCCCTCCTCCCCTCCCAACCTATATATACTTCGAGGTATTGAGCTCTTCTGTACATACAAGTTTTGGAGCCTCCTCTGGTTCCTCTAGTTCTAGTTCTAGTTGATCCTAGTTGATCGATTAGAGCTTGACCTAGATCCTCTAATATACATAATTAGAAGCCAGTGTGGTTCTAATCTCCTCTCTCTAATTTTCCGGCGACGATTAGCTCTGGATGGCGAAGCACTGCAAGATCGTCAAGGTTGTATGCTTGCAACCAAGTAGAAAGGTCGTGCTTTCGGTCTTCTATTCGAGGGATCGTTCGAGGGTGGTTCGCGGGATCATTATCAACCGTTTGAGGGCTCCAAGTATGATCTACACGGACTCTTCTACTTCCACTGCACTCCGGAGTCGGTAATGATCATTGATCCAAACCCTATGTGCATCTTCATATTGTTCCTGGGTGATCGTAGAGCTTTTCTACTATGTTCCCCAACAGGTATTTCTTATAATAGCTAAAGTGCTCTTGAGGACACACGGGATTTCATTGAGTTACTTTCACCACGATTCATTAAGTTACCATTCATCGATTCAATAAGTGTTGTGCTAGTGGACCGGAACTAAGGTATTGTCCTTACTTGAGCAAATACCTACCTATGAATATACCCTCCACGCAAGCATCTACAAAAATACAAAGAAGTAATTAAGATAAATCAAACCATAGTATTAAACAATGGGATTCAAAACATCCTCTCACAGAACAATTCTAAATTGGGGTTTGGGTTTCTATCACTCATGTAACCCATCATCTACAAACTAATTCCATAATGTCTTTCCCTGGTCCCAAAGATGGTGAAGCATCATGTAGTCGACATTCACATAACATCACTAGAGGAAGAACAACACAAAATATCATCAAAATATTAAATGGTAATCAACTTCACATGATTACTAGCAACAAGACTTCTGCCATGTCCTCAAGAACTAATGGATCTACTCACAAGACATCCTATGGATCATGATCAGTAGGTATAAATATATGAAGACCAATCTAAACATAACAATATTTCACTAATAAATCTCCTATGCATCAACTACAAGGTGTAATCAACACATGCAAATACTCCCAATAACCAATCTGAGATTGGATACAAAGATCGAACAAAAGGGATAAACTAGGGTTTGCATATGGGATGGTGCTGGTTAAGATATTGATGAAGATAATGTTCCTAACGATGAACGGAGTGTTGCTGATGACGATTCGATTTCCCCCTCCAGGAGGCTAGTTTCCCTGGCAGAATCACTCCAGCAGAGAGCAAAAGTGCTCTGCCTAGGTTCCACCTTCGAGATGGAGGTGGAAAGTCCTGAGGATTTTCTGTGATTTCTGTAGGTCAATTGTGAATTTATGGCAAAAGTCGGGAGAGGAGCCACACCAGGGGCCCATGCGGCCAGGTGGCGCGCCCTAGGACTTACCCGCGTGGGGTGGTCGTGTGGCGCCCTGGTGGGTCCCCTTTGGCCCATATTCGGTCCCCGGTCTTCATATTTTTGGAAATAATTTAGTAAAATCCCTAGTGTTTTTGGAGCTCCAGAAAATTGTTTTCCTTCTGTTGTAATTTTGGTTCAAATTTTCAGATGTCCGACAATTTCCCTCACTATGTTTACCTTGCATTTTAAGAGAGGAAGGGTATTATAACTGCATCATAATGTGAAATATATCATTGAAATATGATAAATTATATTAGGAAATAGCGGTGCAAAATGAACTTATCATCGAGCTTGTCCCAATACCTTGCTTTACTTTTTCATTAGTACATTTTTTTAAGCCTTCCTTTGATCGTTGTTTTTATTTGTCTTTCTTTGAAGGTAGTTTTTTAAAATACAAAAATATTTATTTTGCTCTTGTTCTCAATGCGGATTTTTCTTGAATATTTTGGCCTCTCTATTTTTACAGCGAAGTTGATCTACATCGAGCAATAAGGAATACGTCTTAAGGAAGAAAAGCGTGAACATCCGTGGATGCGAGGTATGTCCTACTACTCCCGCTTTATGAACTTGAAATACCGATTCTAGCTGTAGTAGTGTGCATGTGTGATATATCCAAGTGGGAGTAGGTCTTGATAGTTATTATAAAGTTTTTGTTCACTTTGCTAGATTAGTTAAGTAGCTATTATTCCATTTCATGTGGTCAACCAAGACTTGTTGTGGGACTAGTTTTGCATGAAGTGATGCTAACAAGATAATCATATAATGAGAGGATGTCTTTGAAAGACTTGGGTGTCGAGAGAGATTATGTTTGAAGAAACTGGTATTTAATTTAATAGACTCGATAGTTCTTGTAGAAAGAGTTGTCTAGAGGAACCAAGTTGGAGGTAATTGTGATTATTACATGCCAAAACTTGTGTGATTCTATAAGATATTGCTATGCATTTCTTATGAATCATTGTCTCGCCTCTTGAGAAATCTTACAACTCTGTTGGCCTATGAACGATCTACTTGAGTTTCAACTCAGGTTTTGGCTACTGAGTTGGCTAACATTTGTAACAGAAATGTTATAACAATTAAAATTTTGGCTTTCGCGAGGGGATGTGTTTCTGTGAAAAGATGGGTACTCCTCTGTCCAATGATCACATGCGTATGGGATAAAACCTAGTATCGGTCATGAGTGCCTGACTTCCCCCAGAACAATAACTCGACTCGCATGTATCACTTTTTTGTAAGATCTCTCTACTAAAGAAAAATTTCCGACAAATAATGAAAGGAGCACTATTGCTCCTTGATCAGGCAATACTTGTGGGTGTTGATAAGTTACTCTAGCACCATATTTTCTTTAACATATGCTTCTCGCGTCTGATTATGTTTTCGTTGCAAAAGTGTTACCAGCAGGCAAGTGCTACCTAGACAAAATAAAATAATTACTAAGTAGCTACTTTGTCCAAGTTCATATTTTTTCGTTTTAACCGTCTTGGCCTAACAAGCTTGCATAATAACCTTTATCACCACTACAACTATGCTAAGTCTTCAGATGAAGAAAGTGGCTAGCTATCTAGGCATACACGAGCGTAAGTGAACCAAAACCTTTCTTTATTTAAGCTTAAACATTGATTTCCTTACGGTATCGTTTAAGCTTAGGGAGGTTGATGAGTGTAATTTTGCGCTAATTTCTACGTGTGTTTAAACTAGATAATCTTGGATTTTCTGAGATAATCACTTTGATTTGTCACTAATAATTAATGAATGCAAAATATTGTAAATCTCTTTGTTTATTTTGTTCCTTGCATGAATGAACTATATTTGGTGCAAAATCAAGCCATATATGGAAGATAATAAGCAGAGTAATCAAACCCAATTAATAGAAGGCACACAACTAAGTCCATAGGAGAAGAAGACGCGTAGTACGCCGGTGAGCGCTCGTACCAACGGTCATACTGCCTGTCGCCTCTATGACATCATCCCTGGCATCTTCCATGAAGGCGCCTAGTGTCAATTCGTATCAGAGGCACCCTGAAACCCTATTCCGCCCACTTGCAATATACTTATAAAGGAGAGAAAACCCTTGGTGAAAGGAGTCACTCATCCATCAAGTCATCCCTTTACAACCATTGTCACCATTCCCATCTACAATAGTAGCCGCCATTTCCGTAGTCATCTCCATCTCTGTTATCCCCATCTCCGTTTGCCATAATACTTGTAATAGGGAACACATCACTAATCGACATACATTGTAAGACTTATAACCATTCATCTTCAAGTATCAGTTTCACAATGTATCTTATTGGTCATTCTTGTGCGATGTGCGAGTAGTCCCCTTGGGCCAAGGGTTGAGGCCTAGCCTCGCAACCGCATGTATGCGCGCTAAGTGGTTGTTGGTTTACTTTAAGGATAATGTTATTTGATGTGTTACACGACGGTTTTCGCCTCTTATCTCTACCTCGTTCTAACTTCCAAGGCCTCGCAAGTACACAAGATCTTGAAGATCGAGAGATTAAGTGCAGAGAGAAACAGAAGGCTATGCCAAACATCGGTGAAAGTAAGATTAGTAAGGTAGCTAGAACCTATTCTCTAGGGGTACATAAAGTGCTGTCATTAAGTCCAATGCATTGGTCAGGTTAATTCCTTAATAACTAAGATTACCCCACGAGAAGGTAAGGGCCTTGGTTGAACAAAAGAATCTCGACACGGCGGTAGTCGGTCATGGTGTCAGTTGGACACATCTCCCACAAACAACACGTTGAAAACAAATAAGTAACCGTCTTTTATCAAGGCCGGTTCTTTTGCTTGCTTCTAGAATAAGATGCCCCTTACCCGGGTTATTCTAGAAGCCCAACCAAATTTATTTTTTAAGAAGCCTAGTAGTTAAGACTTGACTATTAGGCTTCCAAAAGGAAGATTTTGGTTGGGCTTATAGAATAAACTGGGTAGAGGGCAACTTATTCTCAAAGCCCCCAAAACAGCAAAACAATTGACCCAAAGCCATGTTGATTATCTAGATAGAATCTCAAGCATGCGTGTATGATTGCAAGTGAACCTCTAATCCTGACCTATTTATTTATTATTATTCCCACTTCAATATGTGTGATTTGGTCAGAACTGGAATTGTTTTGTAACAAAGTCTTGAGGGAAGAATGAAGGATGAAAAATTTCAGCCAATTATGGACAGATTTGGGAAGAGATGCAACGATTGGTCAGAAAAGTTTATGTCCTACGCGGTTAAGGAGGTCCATGTCAAATCCGTGATACAAGCCCTTCCTGTATTTACCATGAGTGTTTTCATGCTGTCCAAAGGCTTCTGCGAGAAGTACGAACGTATGATTAGAGAGTTCTGGCGGGGAGAGGAGGACGACCATAGGAAGATGCATTGGATGTCCTGGGAGAAAATGACTAAACCCAAAAGAGGTGGTGGTATTGGGTTCAGAGATATGCATCTCTTTAACCAAGCTTTGCTTGCAAAACAGGGATGGAGACTCATCCAAAACCCGGACAACTTATGTGCGAGAGTCCTAAAAGCAAAGTACTACCCGAACGGGAGCATCCTGGATACAATTTTTGCATCGGACGCATCCCCTGTCTGGAAAGCTATTGAGTTCGGGCTACAACTTCTCAAGAAGGGACTGATTTGGAGAGTGGGAGATGGCAAAAGCATTCAAATCCAACATGACCAGTGGATACCCAGGAAGGAAGGGCTCATGACGGCAGCTTTTATTAGGAGATCAAGAATTCAGTGGGTCAACCAGCTCATTCTCCCCGACAGAAAAGAATGGAACGAGGGGCTTATTAGGCAGATCTTTTTCCCTTTTGATGCTGATGAAATATGTAAGTTGCCCATCCCAGAGGCAAACATGACAGACCGGATTGCATGGCATTACGAGAAGAATGGAGTTTTCTCTGTCAGAAGCGCATACAGATTAGCTATGGGAGCAAAGGCGAGCCACACACCTTGTCCCTCCAGTTCCTCCAATGATGCGAATGATCGTAGCATCTGGGATTTCATTTGGAAGGAGAAAGTCCCCGGCAAGGTGCGTATCTTTAGTTGGAGGGCAGCGACAAGTACTCTGGCTACAAAGAAGAACAAGTGGAAAAGAACTCTAGAGGTAGATGTTGCCTGTAGCATATGTGGTCAGGGAGAGGAGGATGAATTCCATGAGGTGGTGGCATGTACTAAAAGCAGGGCGTTGAGGTTTGCCCTTAGAGAAAAATGGACACTGCTGGTGGAGATCAAGTTCAGATGTACAGGTGAGGACTGGCTCTAGGTCCTGCTTGATTTAGAGTCGGAAGAATGCCGGGCAAAAATCCTATTACTGCTGTGGAGATCTTGGCACCTACAGGAAGACTATGTCTGCCACAATGGACAAGAATCCATCTCGGGTTCTGTTTAATTCCTAACAAAATGTGCAGATGAACTGAAACACAATAGTATGGCAAGAGATTCAGTATTTGGGAAGTACGCAGAGGACATGGTAGAAATCCAACCAACACCGCTAGTTAAACTGAACTTGCAGTGGACGCCACCAGTACGAGGTACTGTCAAGATAAATCGTGATGCGTCATTCTTGGCCAAGAATGGTTGGAGTGTGGCTGTTGTTGTAGCCCGTGATTATCAAGGCCATATCCTTGTCTCCATCTACCAAAGGTTGCCGGCATGCGGGAGTGCAGAAGAGGCAGAAGCAAGGGCAGCTTTGGCAGGCGTGCAGGCTCTGGCAAATGTGTACAATGGACCAACCGTGCTGGAACTGGACTGCCAAGCAATTACTAAGGAACTTACAGAGCAGGCCCGCACTCGGTCCCCTAATTATGGGTCGATCATGGACATCAAGCATGCCATATCTGCGTTTGAAGCATGCAACATCTCGTGTACCAGACGCAGTGGGAATGTTCTCGCCCATGAACTGGCAGCCGAAACTAGGAGAAGTGAAGATCAGAAGTGGATCGAAGGGGTGCCGGAGAGACTGCGACCACTGATGCTAGGCGAATATCCTTCTCCTGCTTGAGTAGTGTTCTACTCTTGTTCTAAAAAAAGTCTTGCGGAAATCATCTTACTGAGGCATGACTTCCCCTGAGTTTGATAACTTAGGGTCACTCCAGGGAGAAAGGGAACTATCTACATTTATGTTTGATTTACTTTTTTGGTGTTTTACCTTTTTTTGGAAAATATGCTAACAATTTTGTAAGTGCTTGGACATATATCTAGACATGCCCAAACAACTTTTTCAAATCCATGAACTTTTTGTAAAAAAAATACACAAACTTCTTGATGCATGAAACATTTTATGGGTATATAGGAAATGGATATTGTTCAACTAAGAGACGCTTTATGTTGCACGATAAATATTTCTATTGACAGGTTTGTGAACATTCTTTTTCGCACTATGTAAAATGCGCATACTTTAGGTTTTCTGTAATATTTTAAAACTCTTTTAACCAGTGCGACCCACTAACAAGCATTGTTTTTTTATTTGTTATAAATTTTTAAAATATATTTATTTTACCTTTTATATAAACCCATTTAAGGGTCAGAAAAAAATGACCATGTGTTGCAAAAAAAAAAGAACCCACATATATAAGTATATCAGTGTCTTTTTAAAAACTGTTCATCTATTTTTTTTAAATGTTTTCTGTATGAGACAAATGGTTGCATGTTGCAAGAAAAAATGTTCATACATATGGAAAAAAATGTTCGTGTATTTTTTAGAACTCATTTATATATTTTAACAATTTTTGTATATAAAGATAAATGTTCATGTATGTCGAATAGATGTTCATGTTTTGAAGAAGAATGTTCGCACATTAAAAATATATTTACGTGCACTCCTCGAATGCAGATACAAATTCTCTCTACTAGAGGGCTGTACACTGAGGACACGGCTGACTAATGAGAATTTGCCCACGCGGAGGACACGGTAGATTGAAATAGACCGATCTATAGTCCAATCACTCCTAGTACATACGAATAGGACAATTTTCAGGTCTCAAATTTGTTTAACATTAATCCATCGAATTTGGACCAAGCTGAGGGGGGCCCTTAATGGCTCTGCTCTAAAGCAAGGATGAGGCTATGAGCACCCATCAGCCATAGAAATCCTATCCTGCCTACCCCTCTTATTTCCTCCCCCTCTTCCTGAGCCAAACAATTTCCCTTTCCCTATCCTCCCACGGCCTCTTTCCACTACTACCACCGAGCCACCATCCCCTACAAGGGAGGGCAGAGAACACACATTCACTTTGTTGCTTCAGGTTGCAACACCTAAATTAGGCTACAATGGCTCTGAGGCTGTGGGCGAGCTCAGCTGCCAATGCCCTCAAGATTTCAAGCAGCGGCGCCAGGGCTGCTGCCCCGGCCTATTCGATCTCCAGATACTTCTCCACTGGTACAGTTTTGCTATTCATGCTAACTGAAGTTGTCTCAAGTAGGATTCGGCAAGATGTTTCTCCTTTTTTGGTAGAGAGTGCATGTAGTGTGCAATGTTCTTGTGCATTCTTTGCAGGCCAACTCTTTGCACTCAACACATTGTGGTTTTTTTACCTGTATCTTATGTGGGCTGGTCCTTTGTTGTTATCCGAAAAAGGAAAGGTGGAAAAAAATCTTCAATTAGAATAGAAGGAGGGGTACTTCTTCTAGAGATGGGAATAGTTGTTCTGCAAGCAAAATAGTTTCAGCTTCAGCAGCACACGATGTGCAGAGCCGGTAAAGCTATGGTCGTGTTTGAATGGATGGCTTTTCTCCGTTGATGTCTGAGCATTTTAAGTTTGTAAAAACTGGCAGTTTCTTCAATGAAAATCGACGAGGGAGCTCGTTGTTTAGAGAAAGTTTTTTGAATGGTTTTGATGTGAGTTTGCAGTTATTGATGGCTTGAAGTACACTTCCTCCCACGAGTGGGTCAAGAACGACGGCTCCGTGGCCACGATTGGCATCAGTGACCACGCCCAGGTGAACCAACGGCACTCCCTACATGCATGCTTTCCATATGTCAATCCTGCGTCAATAATAATCGCTGGGTGCAGGGCCATCTCGGGGAGGTGGTGTTCGTGGAGCTGCCGGAGGCCGGCACGAAGGTGAGCCAGGGCGGAGCCTTCGGCAACGTGGAGAGTGTGAAGGCCACCAGCGACGTCAACTCGCCCATCTCCGGCGAGGTCGTCGAGGTCAACTCAAAGCTGTCCGAGACCCCCGGCCTGGTGCGCACAGCAAACACCTCGCCTCCGTCGATTAGCAATCCTTTCAGTCTTTCACGTCCGTGTAGCGATCCTAATGAACTGTGTTGTTGCGATTGCGCCGTGGCCTGGCAGATCAACTCGAGCCCGTACGAGGAGGGGTGGATGATCAAGGTGAAGCCGAGCAGCCCGGCGGAGCTGGAGGGCCTGCTGGACTCGGCCAAGTACACCAAGCACTGCGAGGAGGAGGACGCCCACTAGTGCTCCTTGCTCGATTATTGTTCCTTTTTGTTGCAACCATGTCGACTACTCTTGTCTACAATAATTAAACCAGCTTCACCATGCGTTCAGTTCATCGGTTCCAGTTTTCTTTTGTCGGTGTACATGGCGTCCAGCAGTTTGTTATACCATTTCAGTGACCGTGACATCAGATATATGGGGAAGAGTTTGTATGTTAGTTTGTTGGTAAAAACAGACATTATCATCCACCAACAGATCATCATGTAACTACTCTAATATGGTTTATCTAAGTTTGCCCTTTTTTTACCCTTAGAGCTTGTGCCAAGATTGCTGTTTTACGTACATATTACCTCCTCTTCCCGCATATCATCTGTCACATCATAAAAAAAATCCTAGGTGAAAAAATTTGACAATCATTGGAGATGTCCTAGATGATGAAACACAAATTATTTTAGCCATGGAAAAGAATGCCTAGTTTTTTTGTTGGATGTGTAGATTAATTTGAGCCATTTAATAACAAAGGTCTCATCGGGCAGATGCGTGTGGCAGAGACGGATAAGCTGATTTTCTCTTTTCTAGAAGGGTTGCGGTTGCAATCACGCCCCGCCCCCCCCCCCCCCCCCCCCCCCCCCGCGCGGCACCTCCCCCCGCCTTTTCTGCCCAAGTTGGCGTCGGTAGATTTAAGTACATCGTGGTGGTTAGTTTGGGTGCAAGAGACATATGTCCCTATACTCGATTACTCGATCCTACAAATATCGGAGACCAAAGGTTAGGGAGTCCACAACCTTAGCGGTTAGGTTAAGATACACCTCATAAGAGACTCTCCCCAATGATGGCGAGTCAACACCCCTTCCAGCTCACGCTTGTCACCCTTCTTCTTGTTCCTCTTGGCCCATGGAGAATGAGCTTTAGACCGCTCTCTCCCTGCAAGCCACTTCTTGATCAACACATCGAATACGCGTGATGATCGGACTAAATGATATATGGGACGAGTGGAACATGCCCACCTTGACTTCTGGGAGCACACCAGTCTTATGGTTGTTGAGGTGGTTGAAGATGCTTGACGAGGAGAAAACATGTTAGGGATAGGCCCAATTGCATGGGACCGATCATGGTGGGGATGTTGAGGTCATTATTGAGGCCTTGTTCCGTGAAAATTCATGAACACCATCTTCTTGAGAGGAAGTTGAGTCGAATCGAGAGGGATCTTGATGATCCCACCCAGACGAGATCAATGTACCGCCCCACGGTTTGCGCTAGTTGTTGCTCGCAGATTTGTGTTCATTGTGCATATAGGGGTATACCTAGTCAAAAATGATGGGGAGGAGGCGATACAAGGATCGCGCTAATGGAACTCTGAGGTTGAGACGATACGAGACACAATGTTGTACCTAGGTTTAGACTCCCTAGGTAAAAGCCCTATGTCATGCCAAGTTTCTTACGCACCCGCAAGGAAAAATCACCAACATGACATTGCAGCATCAATATAGTACATACGACCAACAACGTAAGAAACTTATCTATGTATGTGTAAGTTGATTAGTAGATAACACAATATCACGTTGTTAAGAAGGGCCCACCAAAAACCATATCTACCTAGATAGTTGGTCCCCACTAACTTTAATTCTCTCACCATGCAACTCTCCACATCATCAAATGTGCCACATCAACATCCACTGAAACTATTTTGTAGCACATGCATATCTCATTTTAATTGTTTCATCTTCAATGATCCAGCTTACATGCATACTCTTTGTTCACACACAATTACTGAAAACAAAATTTATCCAAAATTAATTTTTAAAATCCGCAGCAACGCGTAGGGAAATCACCTATAGTTATAAAAAGAAAACACACCTCGTCATCTTCCACACAGGGCAAACAAAAAAATTCATTATGAAATTCAACAACACCAACGACGCAAAGAAGCGTGCCCCCAACACTTCATGTAAAATGTGAAAATCGTCGAAGACAAATCTAGCTATTAATATGGACGAAAACATGTTCCTCATTCCTTCTCAAGGGGAAAAAACACTTATGTAAAAGGGGTGATGACAGCGGCGTGCCTTCGGCTCGCTTTAGTGCTTGTAGTCGTCGCAGGTGGTCTATGAATCTAGATGTATTTATTATTATTTCTGGTGTTCGTTGTACTACCATGATTGAAGATGAATAGAATGAAAGTTATTCTTGAAAAAACACTTTTATGTAAAGGCATGTGTTTTTATTTTTTTGGCGGAAAACTTTCAATCTATTCATCTTCAATCATGATAACACGACAAACATCAGAAAATAATAAAAATATTAAAGACATGCAATTATCCATCCAAATAATCATTAACAAGATCTCTTCTTTACCGACGGGAGTTTGTTATTTGATTATTTGTGTGGATGATGGATTATTTGTCAACATTTTCAAAGGTCAAGTAACGTCTCAACAATTTCTCCCGCCCATGGCCTCCATCACCCCAAAACCGTAAACCCGTTCGCATGGCGTAAACCCAGGCCGTTGGCGCATTTCCGGCTACCATGTGCAAGACCGAAGATTAAAATCCTAGCATTATCTCGTCTTCCCCCGCCTCTTGCGGCCGAATCACCCGTTCACCACACCCTCCCGCCATGCACTGCCTCGCCCCCCACTTCCTGCTCCTCCTCCCGCTCCCCACCGCGCCCCGCCACGCGCCACCCCAGACCCCACCGCCCGCTCTCCTCCTGCCCTGCCGCCCAGCCCAAGCCCAAGCCCACGCCGCCCCGCTCCACCGCCCCTCCGCGCGCTCCCGCTCCCGCGCCGCCGCGCCGGTGTCCGACGAGGACGACGACGAGGAGGCCGACGAGGAGGAGGAGGATGACGACGGGCTAGACATCCGCGACGCGGACTACGACGAGGACGATGACGGGGAGGGCGACGAGGAGCTGGAGGAGGAGAGTGGCGGCGAGGACGAGGAGGAGGGGGTTGCGGCGGCGGAGGATTCGCGGCAGGAGACCGCGGAGCGGAGGCAGCGGTCGGAGCAGTACAAGTCGCAGCAGGTGGCCAAGCTCGTCGCCGAGGTGCGGGAGTTCGGCGACGATATCATCGACTACAATGAGCTCGCCGGGATCTACGACTTCCCCATCGACAAGTTTCAGGTACCTGACTCGCGCGGACGAGCTAATTCTGGTTCTACACACTGAAGCCGTATGTGTTTTGGTGGGAGTTTATCGATTTTGGAGTACCGAAATGGTTGGCATTTGGAGCTCTAGCAGTGCCAGTATTTTAAGTTTCATCTAGTTTGTCGAATCCATCCATCTTACTTGCTAATAAAAGGTCGACAGCTGATTTAAATCCTCTTAAAAAGAGATCAGCATGCGAAAAATTTATTTAAACCATCTAACCCTTAATTTTTGTGGACCCCAATTTGAAGGGCGAGATGCTACATAATAATTTGGGAAACATCTAGCATTGAATTAGTTGAACCTAAATTTTAAAAACTTAGATTCGATGGCTGGCCTAGAAACGCAGTGATCAGAAAATGGGAAATAAAAAAGAGGTGGTAGCACTGCTTATAAGTTATAACTCAATCCGCTCATTCACATAACGGGACAGATATCTCCAAATAAAGAAATCATGCTTTAAACATATGATCAGATACCGCAGCTGTATTTTGTTTGCGAATATAATTTTCAGAAATCAAATCGCAAAGAAAGTTTTGTACCGGTACTGCAACACAGTAAACCATGCAATTGTGCGGGCCAATCTGCTAGTTAGATACATGTGATTACACGGGGGACATCTCTTGTGTTGTCTACTGCAATACACTTCCTAACTTTTGGCATCATGGAGCTCACAAATAATATCATGTTCTCGTTATGCAAAAAAACTTAGTTGCCTGACCAGTAAATGACTGATAAGCACGGAGTTCTTGCTTTTCTACTGTGTTTTCTCATGGTAGATATCTTCCAGTAATTTGTGCTATAGGATGATGTTGGAGATATTCTCTTCTTAGGGAGCTTACTAAGATGGGATCATCTTGGATGGGTCATATAGTCACACTGCAATTATATCATCAATTTACCTTAAGATGGGGCCATCTTGTCTGGTTCATATTAAGCACTGCAATTTATACCATCTATTTTATTTATTTCAGATGGCATTGTTAGTTGATGAGCTACTTTCAAGTTGTTTTGCGTAATGAGCAGCACTAAGGCTGTCATGTCTTGATAAAAAGCTAGCTTACTTGTGTTGAAATTGTAATGTTGAGTCCATTTCAAGCTAACTGGCTGAAATAGTTAGGGGGTAAAATTATTGCTTTGGTTTTCTTCAAACAAATCCACCTCTTCCCCTTCGGCAATAGAAAAAGTATTAAAGCTTGATGCTAATATTGTTTTACACATAGAGATGAGACAGTGAACACTCCTTCCTGATTATTCTTTGGAGTGATATAACATGTTTTTTTACACTGTTTCCTATCTTCTTTTAGCGCCTGGCTATACAAGCATTTCTAAGAGGCTCGTCCGTAGTAGTTTCTGCACCTACAAGTAGCGGGAAGACACTAATCGCTGAAGCTGCAGCTGTGGCAACAGTTGCCAGAGGAAGGCGGCTCTTCTATACGACACCGTTGAAGGCCTTGTCAAATCAGAAGTTCCGCGAGTTCCGGTAAAATTCCACTTTCATGATTCATGCCATTTGTTTTACAGATTTATGACTGAAACCTGCAAGAACTACCTTTTATCTTGTGTTAGTTGGGACATGCCTAGAGTTATCATCTTAGTGACATCCTCATGCTCCCAAGTCCTAACTGACAGCGAGCCTTGCAAATTATCAGTTTAGGTGTAAGTTGAAACTCGTGTCAGCTCACTCATCCACATGATTGACTGGAGAACATTTATGACTGTTGGAAAATTCCATCAGCTCAGATGTTGGAGTATTTATTTGATTAGTGCAAGGCTGAGACTGTTATATAATTTTCCTAGATGGTCAGACTCTTGAGTAATGCATTTATTTTGACACATTGCCATTGTACAATAATTTCAGGAATACATTTGGTGATCATAATGTTGGTCTTCTTACAGGAGATTCTGCTATCAATAAAGATGCTCAGATCCTAATAATGACGACAGAGATTCTGCGTAATATGCTGTATCAAAGGTATTTATGCATGAACAAGTATTCATCTGTAGCATACTGTTACTAGTTTAATAATTTTCCACTTCCACCATTGGAAGCAAATATTGCAGATGCACGAACAAGTATATATATGTTCAGTGTTTCGCATTTGAGAATAGCATGATTTATTTTCTAGCTACTCATGTTTTTGGGGTTGGGGTGCGGGGAGATTAGGCTTTAGCGGTAGTTAATTATTGGTTGTAACTGATGTTGCTTGTCCTGTTTCTGAAAGAATCCCGCCATCTTTTATTTGGACTGCAGTGTTGGTATGTCAGCATCCGATGGTAGATTATTTGAAGTTGATGTCATTGTTTTGGATGAAGTCCATTACTTAAGTGATATCTCACGCGGAACTGTTTGGGAAGAAACAGTATGCTACTTTATTACTCTCTTGTTCGTCTTCATGAGTTTATATTGGTCATTTGACTTACTATTTTCGCCACATCTTAGGTGATATATTGTCCAAAGGAAGTCCAGCTTATATGCTTGTCTGCCACTGTTGCAAATCCTGATGAATTAGCTGGCTGGATTGGTCAGGTAACTGTAGCTTTCACTTCTCATATTTTGCTGTATTGATTTTCTATTGCATTGATGGTACATGATTAGTGGATTAATCGTATTGTCCTCGCTCCCCATTTTGCAGTAGCATCATAGGTGTAATAGTTTTTCCACTTCCTATTGTAATGATTGTATATGAAGCACCAGAAATACTTGCACAGTTCGTTGAAAGAAAATACATGCACAAGCACATGCGGGTATATATTTTTGGTTTACTGTGATCATTAGCATTCTCATGCTTGTGCAAATGCTGCCCACACATTGTAGTTTTCCTTTATTTCTGCTCTGGCACCACATGATTTTGTACTTGCGAAATCAGTTCTTATGCCTGTCTTTTTGTAGATCCATGGGAAAACGGAGCTGGTGACATCGAGCAAACGCCCCGTTCCACTAACTTGGCACTTCTCGAAGAAATTTGCACTTCTACCACTTCTTGATGGAAAGGGAAAGAAAATGAATAGGTTGTCACCTTGTTCTTGTTGGCACCATAAACTGGCTTACTTTCCAAATCAACATGCATATAAAGAAGTACTCTTAATAACGATATGCAACCAGCTCGTTTGTTTGTTTTAACCATGTTCACCCCCTTTGATAAATTGGACCATCCCATCAGAATGTGGGCAACTTCCATTGATTGATCTAAATAGTTGCATCATATCTGCCAAAAAGTTAACCATATATTCTTCACTGAAAATTTAACTCCTCTATACCTCTCTCTAGGTGCGTGCGTGCGCGTGCACGCGTGATTACCAATTGTCCAGTAGTCAAGTCGGCAGTTTACTAAACGGTTACCAAGATTAGTCCGGTACAAGACGTATAAAGGGCACTTTAATGTCTATTACTCCCTCCGTCCCAAAATATAAGAACGTTTTTAACACTAGCATAGTGTCAAAAACGTTCTTATATTCTGGGACAGAGGGAGTAGTAATCATTTAGTCATGAAGCCCAAAACATATTAACCCCATGATCATCTGGCGATGACATAGCTGCACCTTAAGGCAGCTTAAATGGAAACAGGTGTGCTCTAAGTACAGTATGTTCAGCTGCTAAATAAGAGGGTTTATCTGAACCTAGTAGGGCCTACTTAGGTCTGCCTTGCTTATACCATTAGCTATGTCCATGCGGGTTAATATTTTTTAGATTATCAGAAGTGTTCCTGGAAATGTACTTGGCTGTTTATCTAATTTCTATCATATACTTTATACCCTTTTGTGTGAAGGGTCAAATGCCTGCAAATAAAGAAAACAAGTATTTGCTTACTTACCACTGTCTTGGATGCTGATTCTGACAAAGTTTGCTTTGATAGTCATGACCAATCTTATTTCATATTTTGTTATTACTGGTAGTATGAAAACCGAACGCCGTTCGGTGGGCTAGAGGCGGGCGAGCTCCCAGCCTACCCTCGTTCGAGGCCTAACCTGTTATTAAACATGCCGCCGGTGCTAGAGCCTGTTGGTCGAGTTTTGTTTTATTGGAAGTATCAAGGGCATACATGATTTCTTCAAAGTCCATCTGGTTGCTTATGTTGTATACTTATTCATTCCTTATGAAAACTGATAATTCTTTGACATCCATACCATTAGCTGGTTATGCTACCGTTGTGGTTTATATGACACTGGATGGCATTTTAAGAAACATTCTAGGATATCTCTTGCGCATTCCAGTATTGCCTCATGCACATTATTTATGTTTGTACCAAAGCTAAGTCATGTATTTTTCATTTTTGTTCTACCCATACAGGAAGTTGAGAATGTCTCACGTCCAGAACATATCTTCTCCAAAAAGTGAATTCTATTACGTGAAAGGAAAGAGGAAGGTTAGAACAAATAAAAATGAGCAAGGTAATAGAAGCCCATTGGACATATCAAAACAGGTTCAATTGTCCAAGCACGAGGTCACCAATATGCGCCGTTCCCAGGCATGGACTAGACTCACTTTTATGACATGCATTTTCGCATAATGACTTTAAGCTGCTCATGTTTTTTTTGTGAGACCATGTCAGATTAAAGTGTGCTATGACTAATGGGTGTCATTTCTTGATTACATCACTATGCAGGTTCCACTAATACGTGAGACATTGTCACAGCTTTGGGAAAACGACATGCTTCCCGCTATTTGGTTTATCTTTAGTAGAAGAGGATGTGATGCAGCCGTTGAATATATTGAGGATTGTAGACTTCTGCATGATTGTGAGGCTAGTGAAGTTGAACTGGAACTTAGGAGGTTCAGGATGCAATATCCTGATGCTGTCCGGGAAAACGCTGTGAAAGGACTCTTGCGAGGAGTTGCTGCTCATCATGCTGGTTGCTTGCCACTGTGGAAGTCCTTTATTGAAGAACTGTTTCAACGTGGCCTTGTTAAAGTAGTCTTTGCAACAGAAACCCTTGCTGCTGGGATCAACATGCCTGCTAGGACAGCTGTGATTTCTTCTCTCAGCAAAAGAATTGATGCCGGACGCCAGCTCTTAACCCCAAATAACCTATTCCAGATGGCAGGTCGTGCTGGAAGGAGAGGGATCGACACAGTTGGGCATTCTGTTCTTGTTCAGACTACTAATGAAGGGCCTGAAGAATGTTGTGATGTTATCTTCGCTGGACTTGAGCCACTTGTTTCACAATTTACCGCATCATACGGGATGGTTTTGAATCTCCTTGCTGTATGTATCTTGCTGTAATGTATCTGCATATTTTCTTGTTTTCTCGTATTCCTTATCTGATGGATTGGAATGTGCCGTTCAGGGTTCGAAAGTTACTCATAAGCAGAAAGAATCAGGTGATGTTAAGGCTAAACGTTCTGGAAGAACATTGGAAGAAGCTCGGAAGTTAGTGGAGCAAAGCTTTGGGAATTATGTTGGGAGCAATGTAATGGTTGCTGCTAAAGAAGAGCTTGAGAGAATTCAGAAAGAAATACAACACCTCTCTTCAGAAATTACAGATGAATTCATTGACAGGAAATGCAGGAAGGAATTATCCGAGGAAGACTATGCTGAGATTTCTCTTCTACAAAACAAGTTAAAGGTAATGTTCATTGCTTGATCTGGTTTATGTATAGTAATTCAGTAACATGGAAATCCATCTAACGTATCTGAAATTCTTACAGTTCCACTTATAAATGCTCAATTATTTGTGTCAATGTATTAATGACACCGGGCTGCCTTTTTTCTATTAATGACAGATAAACATGATCTCCATCGATTTTTTGGGCTGACACACTACCATGGTTCTTTAAGAATTGGATATAGTGCATGTAGCTCTTCTTTGTATCATTACTTCATTTCATGTTTACAAAAATAATTATATGCCTTCGCAGTTTACGACATATTAGGAAACACGTTAAAATCAAGACGGTCTTAAGTAAGAGAAAATTCCTTATTTGACACTGTCTTAAAATCTGGTTCCTTATTTGACACTGGAAACGTTTTTCTTCCCTATTTGACACTAGTCCTAAATTAGTGCGGTATGTGTGTGTGCGCGCGTGTGTGCTGTTGCGTGTGTGGGTGCTCACGCACATGTGTGCTGCCGCTGCATGTGTGTGTGCATGTGTGCTGCAGTGTGTGTTTGCTACTGCGTGTGTACGTGCGCGTGTGTGTGTGCTGTTGCGTGCCTATGTGCTGCCTGCGTGTGTGCTGCTGCTGCGTGTGTGTGTATGTGTGTGTGTGCTGCGTGCGTGTGTGTGTATGTGTGTGTGTGCTGCGTGCGTGTGTGTTGCTGCGTGTGTGTGCGCGTGCATGTGTGTTGCTGCGTGTGTGTGCGTGTGTGTGTGTGTGCACGTGCGCGTGCGTGTTGTTGCGTGTGTGTGTGCACGTGCGCGTGCATGTTGTTGCGTGTGTGTGCGCGTGCGTGTGTGTTGGTGCATGTGTATGTGTTGCTGCGTGTGTTCTCCTGCCCTCGCACTGATGCTGCGTGTGTGCGCTATTGCCCCCCACACACATACCACATGAGGGGCAAAAGAGTCTTTTCAGGTGTCATTTAGGCTCAAAATGGACGGAAATGTCATATAGGGAATAAAATTTAGAACTTGTGTCAAATAGGGAAGAAAAACTTTTCCAGTGTCAAATAAGGAAGCAGATTTTAAGATAGTGTCAAATAAGGAATTTTCTCCTTAAGGTATACGTGTGCCCCCTTTTGTTTTGAGCAGTCCTCTTGTTTCAGTGTCTCTATCAACTTCTATTTCTTTCAGGGCTTAGTTTAGGATTAGGTTGGTGATCTTTTGCCGGGCAATTCATCTCATTGGCAATTGAGGAGTATTTTTTGTTTTGTTTACAACAAACCAAAACGACACACTGAAACCCTTTCTATCTTAATGCAAACATGTGAAGCCATCCTTCGTGCTCTAGAAAACCCCCACCATGTGGGCACTTGAATTTACCTAGCATGCTAATATTGACATATGGCTTTGCCTATAAATGTTAAAATTTAAAACCTAAAATGATCCATCAACTTCAAAACCCAGTCTCTTTTAACTCATGGACACTTCCAAGAATTCGAGTAGAAGGTATTACATAATTAAAGTTTTTTTTTCATAACTTGTTGACCGAGGTACTGCTTATGATGTATTATTAGACCTTATATGTTCTATGCACTTGTTCCTCAGGAAGAGAAGAAGATACGAAATGAACTGAAAAAGAGGATGGAACTAGAGAGAATGGCTGCATGGAAAACTCAATTAGAAGAGTTTGAAAGTGGTCACCTCCCTTTCATGTGCTTGCAGTATAAAGATAAAGATTCAGTTCACCACACGATTCCTGCTGTTTTTATTGGAAGCCTCAGCTCGTTTGATGATCAAAAGATTGCCAGCATGGTGAGTGAGTAAGTTTCATTGCATGAGAGTTGTAGAGGGAAAAGCTTCATGGTTTCACTTTGGGATTGTTTACGTCTCTTGTTGTGCACGTTCTTGTCAAATGACAAGCATTAATTATCGGATACTGCAAAAATGAAAGTTCTGAACCGCAGTAGTTTACATCCTTTGCTGTTTGTATATCTACATTTTTGTTAGACATGCCCCAAGATATGAATTATTGAAGTTTTTCTCTACCACTTTGTCTTTGTGATTTCTGTCCTAGTGTCCTCCTCGTGTGTTCTTATGAAAATAACTATTGCAGCTGGAAGATGATTCTATTGGTCCAGGCAAGCAGGAATTTGATAACGAGGGACAACTTCTTTGCCCATCATACTATGTTGCTTTGAGTTCAGATAATTCATGGTATCTATTCACAGAAAAATGGATAAAAACTGTTTACCAGACAGGTCTACCTGCTGTTCCTTCAGTGGAGGGTGGGCCACTCCCTAGAGAAACCCTGAAGCAGCTCCTTTTGCGTGAAGACATGATCTGGGATAAAATCGCAAAATCAGAACATGGTTTTTTGTTATGCATGGACGGATCCCTAGACACATGGTCGTGGAGTCTAAATGTTCCTGTGCTTAATAGCCTCTCAGAAGACGACAAGGTTTGCACTTACTCCTTGGCTTTCCCAATATTTCGTGCTTTTATTGTAAATTAGAGTTATCTGTTACTACCTCCGATCCATAATAAGTGTCGCAGTTTTGAACTAACCCCAGTTCAAAACTGCGACACTTATTTTGGATTGGAGGGAGTACTATCTTTAAAAGATATTGATTTCTCACAAGATTCACTAAGTGTTCATTTCTCCCATCTGTGTCTTGTAATAGGTTGTTTAATCATAGTGGTCGGACCATATGACTCTAGGAGTAATATACCGTAGTACTGCCAGTTCTTTTCATTTGTGTCTTCTAATAGGTTGGTCAATCATGTCGTCAGACCAGTAATACACTGCTACTGAGTACTGACAGTTCCTTCTAATGTTAATAGATAACCAACGTAACATGCACATCCTCATTTCATATATTATCATTTAATGCTATTCAAATCATGTCTGGTATGAAGTTATGCATTATCATTTGCAACTTGCAGTTCTGTTGACGTTTTAGCATGCAGTTCTGTTGACGTTTTGGCGTTGAACTAGCAACTTGCAGTTCTGTTGACGTTTTGGCATTGAACTTGCAACTTGCATTTCTGTTAGCATTGAACTTTTTTTTGTTACTCTTTCTTCACAGGTGGAACGATTCTCCCAGGAACATCAGGCCGCTGTAGAATCTCACAAGCAACAGAGGAGGAAGGTTTCACAATTGAAGAAAACAATCAGAAGTACTAAGGGTTTTAGAGAATTTCAAAAGATCATCGACATGAGAAACTTTACAAAAGAAAAGATTGAGCGTTTGGAAGCTAGATCCCGTCGTTTGACTAGACGCATAATGCAAATTGAACCAACTGGTTGGAAAGAATTTTTGCAGGTAACCATGTATGCTTTTATATGTTTGATGAACCTATCTAATTGAACTATATAGTTGTTGAAAGCACTCTGGTACTTTTTGTATCGTATCATTATATGTATAGAGTACATTGAGTTAGTTACTTCCACTTCATGCATTAATTAACTACGTAACTGAACCACATGAGACCGAAAATATATTGAAGTCATTGTAGCATGTCCTGTTGCTTCCTATCGTGCCCCCATTCAGCCCCAGCCAGTGCTCCTTGACCACCTTTCATTCTTCCACTACACTAATTAAACACTCCCTCTGAACCATCTCATGTGTAATATTTTGTTGAAAATATATGCTGTTTCTCTATAAAATGCCATGATTTGGTGAAAGCATTCAGGATCTTGTGGATAACCAGTATGATTGCACAATACTAAGTTACAGCCTTATGCTTGTCCTCGGTAAGTAGTTTCTCAGACATTAATTTTTGATTCTCTCAATGGATGTTTACCAGATTAGCAAAGTCATACAAGAGGCTAGAGTGTTAGATATCAACACCCAAGTAATCTATCCTTTGGGTGAAACGGCCGCAGCCATACGAGGGGAAAACGAACTCTGGCTTGCTATGGTTCTTAGGAACAAGGTCCTTTTGGATCTGAAGCCATCTCAACTGGCAGCAGTGTGTGGAAGCTTAGTGTCAGAAGGGATCAAACTTCGTCCTTGGAAGAATAGCAGGTACACATTTCAACAACGGCACCTATTTCTCATGCTTACAACTTGCTATGGCTATTGGCTTGTAAAGCCTCCTGTTATGTCATGTTTATACCTGTACAGCTGTCCCTATCCTTCATGTTGTGGCCCGAATCTGTGGAAATACACTGGCATATAATATAAATCAATTGGACCATCAATCCCACGTGCTGTGCTAAATTGCGGACCAGCATATTTGCTGCCCCAAATAAGCTTTGTATTGATGCAGTTAATATTTACACGAGTACATGAACTGAACTCTCCAATGGTTGATCAATATGCTTCATCATCAATAAAAAATGTTTATCCAATCAGTTGTCACCATATATTGCCGTGGCCTATTGAGTGACAAATATGTTCATACCATAGAAGGTGCAGCCAGTAATATTTTGTGTTATCATTTACTTAAAGTGATACCATAGAAGGTGCAGCCAGTAATAGTTTCTGTTATCATTTACTTAAAGTGAGAACTCCAGTGTATTCAATCTCCAGCCCAAAAATTGTCAACGTTTTTGAATAAAAATACTTCCTCATGTGTTTTCTTAGGCACCATGGTGATTGTTTAAAATTTTGCAGTTTTGTGTATGAACCATCTTCAGTTGTTGTTGGTGTCATAAACTATTTAGAAGAGCAGAGAAACTCACTCCTCGATCTCCAAGAGAAACATGGCGTAAAGGTTTGGCACATGATGTTCCTATTCTCCTGTGTCTTTAAATCAATAGTTGCCCTTGTTACTTTTCTCATCCACTTGCTTCTTGGCGTACAGATACCTTGCGAAATAGATACCCAGTTTGCTGGAATGGTTGAAGCCTGGGCGTCAGGGTTGACATGGAGGGAGATAATGATGGACTCTGCAATGGATGATGGAGATTTAGCCCGTCTGCTGAGACGAACGATGGATTTACTAGCTCAGGTATGTTATTGGGTGTGCAGATTCTGTATATCTCCAACGTGTTGTTAATTTTGTTGTCAATTTTCATGGTAATATGTACTGATTTGTTTTGTTCCTTAAGTTCGATGATATGTTAATACTGTTCCTTTTTTACTTTTCTGGGCAACCTTACAGTCCTTAAGCTCGATTATACTATACTATGATCTGCATTACATTGCATAATACTCGCTGTGTTATATTCCAGATTCCAAAATTGCCAGATATAGATCCGGTTCTCCAGAAAAATGCACAAATTGCTTGCAGCGTCATGGATCGAGTACCGCTAAGTGAGCTTGCTGGCTGAAAGCCTGTAAATTGTAAGTACCGCATTGGTCATTTGTTGTAGGTAGGCAATTCTTTGTTGTACCATGGACAAATGGTTACCAGTTAGCTAAAATATCATTTTTTTTATGGTTTGTTGATATCTGCACATCAAATTCAATTTCTGGATATATGTAATTGTATCTACTGTTGCCGACATGGATCTCATGTAAAGAACTGGAGAAAAGAACCAACATAAACAATTTCCTTATGTACAGTCTGCAGCTAACCTAAACCTCCAAAACAACCAATTCAAGCCAATGCAAACAATCTCCATTTACACCTCTCCATACATTCTATTCCTCATCACTGCTTGAATCTGAGTCTGCGCCGTCCTTCATAAAGTGCGCTGGCAAGTTTGGGAATCTTGGCATGACCCTCTTCCTTTTGCTATCTGCTTCTTCTGGTGGCGGTTTGTGAGCCGGTGGTGCTGCCGCCGCACCACCAGCCACCGCCTTAGCACCATCAGCTGCCCCCTTAGCGGCTTCAGCTGGCCCCTTAGCGGCCGTCGAGGCCGCCGCTGTTGTTTGCTGTGATGATGGGGGTGTTGGCTTCTTTTGCTGCTGCAGTCTTCTCTTGATGTCCACACATGCCTGGTCCACCATCCCCAGGAAGTCCCTCACAATGACGAACAACTGGAGGGGATGAGCATTCCTGTCCTTGGTAGCACCTGCATGGTAGTACTCCGTTGTCCGCTGAACCAGATCAAGGACCTTCTCCTGCACTCCACTCAGTGCCTTCAGCTCTTGCTCCGCAGCATTGACAAAGCCTCTCAACCCTCTTGAGAATCCATCGTCCCCGCAGGTCTCCAGGAGCTTCTTGATGCCCACGAGTCGGTTGCCTAAGATTGCGCATTCATTGGCAGTCACATCGTAGTCCACAGTCGCAGCCTTCTTCACATTGGCGAACTCACTGCTGAGACCTCCAACAATGGGCAATCCTAGGTTCAAGTACTCGTTCTGCCTGTCCTCGCGTGATGGCCCCTGGCCAGCGGAGCCAGCTGCTGAAATTCCGCCAACAATGCTGCTCTTGGAGAGGCTACCAGAGCGGCGGACGCTGTAGTTGCGGTTGACAGCAAGGCGTTTCCCCTCTGCGCGCACAACCTCCTCGATGACAAAGTGGAGCAGCGTGGTGCCTCCATCAGTGCTCTTCACGTCATTGAGCTTGCGCAGTGCTGTGAGGTTGAAGGCCTGCGCGTTCCCCCGCGCCGTGCCGGCATTCATCCGGTTGCCCGCCTTGAGCACCGCCTCGAGGAGTTTAAAGAACAGCCCCTTTGTCCTCAATTCCTGGCTCGCCATCTCCAAGGTCTGGAGCGATTGCTTGAGCACAGCAATCTCAGAACCGTAGTTTACCTTGAATAGCAGTGCATTGACACGGGCAAACGGGTTGGGCACGTCGAGCAGGAGCCGGAGAAGGAAGGCCTCTGCGGGGGCAAGCCTGTCGGGGTTCCCAGAGAACTTCAGGATGGTGGCCTCTTCCTCCTTGGAGATGCTGAGCCGGGACAGCTTCTCGAGGACGTCCGTGCCGAGCTCGGTGTTGCCATCACGCAGCGCGTCGATGATCTCGTCCCGCCCCACGGTGAGGGACCGGAGGATGATGGAGATGTTGTGCGACTTGCGTGGCTCAATCAGGAATATCTGCTCTTCCGAGGTCGAGCGCCCGAGGCCGCTCGACGCGTCCTTGGCGTCCGCGGATTTCGTCTTGCGGTTCACCGCCGCGGTGCCGAACAGCGCCTCGATGGTGCCTTCATCCAAGCTGCAAACACGTCAGAGTAACAACACCGTTAGAACGTTCTGAATCGATCACACAAAGCTGGAAAACAAAAAACCCCAGTTTCTGAACACTAGCTTAGTATAGTTTCCAATCATGTATCCAATCGGTCACTAGGTATGATTCTCTTATGACTGGATGGGTGACGTGGCAGAGCTAATAATGTCCAGCGCAAGCTGACGGAGAAAAGTGGGTGACATCTTGACCGGGTTCAAGGCGTCCACATCCTGCTCCTAAATCCTCCCATCATTGCTTTGGAACTGGGGCTACAGCGACCCGTCCCCATCCAGATTCTTTACGCGATCAAACAAGCTAAACAATAGCACAAAATCATAAGTATACGGTTGATTCTGTCAAGGTAGATAGCAAAGCAAATGTGAATTGAATTTCATGCTCGTTCAACGAAAAGCACGCCGCGCCAACTCGTATACCCGTTCCACGAATCCCCCCCCCCCCCCCCCCCCCCCAAGAGAACGGCCAAAGGTGGCCGTCTGTCCTTATCGTGGCTTGCCAATAGGGGCTCCAGAATCCAGAGAGAACATACGCGCACAAAAAGGCACCGTGATTTGGGTCGGGCGCCCTTTCGAGGATGCTGCGACGTGAGTAAACCGGAAAAGCGACATCCTGGGTTCCTGATCCCATCGGAGAATCCGCCGACGATCATGGCTGCCATGCCAGCGAAAAGGGCCCCTTTTTTGCGCATTCAGGGCCTTTTCAGTTCTCACTACGCGCGTCATCTTCAGTTTCTGCACACTACAGCTACCATTATGCTGCAAGTAACTCAGCTAGGGTGCTAATCGAGCGATGTTTCAGAGAACGTAATGCTAGTGGGATTTTCTCGGTTCATGCCTGCCTGATGGTCCTGCTTTCGTCAAGGTTCAGGGTTCCATCCATGCATGACTCACTGTTCGTGCTGTAGCTAGCACTACATTCCTATGCAATCAGTAATGACCGGTACTGTACCCAGTAGTAATGCACGAGAAGCACAGAGAGAATTAAACGTCTGTATACGGGCTACGGCAATGGTGAACTGAAATGAGAAGCGGGGGCGTTTAATTCAGGAGCTGCTTACTTGAATGAGCCGCCGGTGAGCTTGTCCCACACCATGGAGTGGTCGGTGGCCGCCACGTTGACCTTGTCCCAATGCAGCGGCTTCAGCTTCGCCAGGTCGTCTGCGCCGGATGGCCCGCCCGGGGCCGCCGGTGGCCTCGAGGACGACGCCCAGGCAGGCGGCGGAGGAGGCCCTCCCTTCTTTCCACCGGGGGGCGGGGGCGGTGGCGGCCCTCCCTTCTTTCCTCCGGGCGGCGGTGGCGGAGGCGGGCCTCTGGGTGCTGGTGGCGGCGGCGGGCCTTTGGGTGCTGGTGGAGGAGGTGGACCCTTAGGCGCTGGTGGCGGCGGTGGGCCTTTAGGCGCTGGTGGTGGCGACGTGGTGGCCATTGGTGGTGGTGGTGGTGGCGGGCTTCCTCTTCCTGGCGGGCGCGCCAGCGATGCCGATGCGCTTGGTGGGGCGGCAGGGGCTGGTGGCGGGGACGGGCGGGGGATAGAGCTGACGGCGATCGCCGGCGGCGGCGGCCGCGCGTAGGCCTCGGGGGCAGCCACGGAGAAGGACGAGCTGGAGCTGGCGCTGGGCGGGCGCGGCGACTCGTCGAACACCGCGGAGGCGGAGTCCAGGGAGCCCCTGGGTATGAGCGGTTCCTGATCTATCTTGCCCTTCCTCGGCCGCGGCGGGGAGGGAGCCGGCGACCCCTGCGCCTCCGGCCACCTCTCCGCGCGGCTCTGCCGGGGCGGCGGCTGCGGCGGGCGCCAGCCCCCCGCGGGCTTCCTCCCCCTGCCGCCGCCGCCCTCGCCCTCCTTCTCGAACTCCCGCCAGTATATCGCGTCGAGGCCGTTCTCGTCCACCATGCCGCCGCGGGGCGGCCGCTTCGGCGCCCTCTCCGGCAGCTTCCCGGCGAGGGCGGCGTCCTGGGGCCGGTTGGAGTGACCGTTCCCGCCGGTGGCGTGCGTCAGCTCCTTCTTCTTGCCGTGGCGGAGGAAGAGGAAGAAGGCGAGGCCGCAGAGCGCGAAGCTGCTCAGCGCCGTGCTCACCACGGCCACGGCGATGTCGCTGCGCTTCGTGGAGGAGGAGGAGGACGAGGAGGCGGACTGCGGGGGCAGGACGGCCGGGCTGGTGGGGGACGGCGACGGGGGCACGATCGGCGGAGGCGGGGCGGCGACGGCCGGGGTGCGCGTGGAGGGGAAGCGGGTCTGGACGTTGCGCTGCGTCGGCGGCTGCCCGGTGGCCAGGGGGCAGAGGACGGCGGCGAGGAGGATGAGGACGGGGAGGAGAGGGGACGGAGCCATCGCCGTGGCCAGGGGCGGGGAGGGGAGGATGGAAACGCGACGGACGGAGGTGAGGATTGACTTGCGGAATCGATATTCTGCTCTGGCTGGCTGGTGCCGCAGTTGTGCTGCCTGCCTTGCCGGCGGCTGCGTTATTGTTGTGCTGGGTTGGGACTTGGTGGTGGTGCGTTTTGACTTGTTCGGGTTGGGTTTGGTTGGGTTTTGTTTGTTTACTGGGTCCGGCCGAGCGGCACGATGGTTGGGCGCTCGGGTCCGGGAACCGAAGCCAAGACGCGTTGCCTGGCGTCGCGAGGAAGGAAGGGAAGGGGAGGAGCCAAAAACAAACCGCGCGGGCGCCGCGTCGGGTGAGGCCGCCGTCGCCGTTGCGCTGCATGCGCTGCGCTGCTGATCTACTACCCCTCCTTTTGTTTCGTTGGCTGTTTGCTCGGACGCGGAACGGACGCAGCGGGCTCCGTGATTCATTCCGGACGGTTGACCGCACGCGGCCACCGGCCAACAGAGCTAGCGGACCGGACCACCACCCCCACGCGCTCCAAATGCACTATACTTTGTGCCCGGTATGAACGCACTGCGGTGCTGTGCTTGGCTCAACTCAACCATCTGCGCGAGTGGTGGGGTGGGGTGGGGTTTGGTTTGGACGCGCGTGGTTGATGGACGGCCGGGCGGGATTCCCGAAACCCGAGATCGCGATATGGAATTTGGCTGGCAGACGAGACGACGCCAGCCGCAGTGAGCTGGCGGATCGTCGTCGCCCAGTGGCCAGTGCCGCAACGACGCCAAACGTCCAAAAACCTGTCCTGCAGGCCGAACGTTGGCTTCGTGACCGTAATCACCCCAGGAGGTTTTAGGAGAGTCACGCGGAAGAGGCTGTTTTTGGAGAGCCCTTGCTTCGCCGTGTTCCGGCGCTTTGGGCGCGCCGTAGGTGCTGCGTATGCATGCCATTTGCCCGCGGTCTAGCGCTGACTGACGGTGACGCGCGGTGGCATTGCTCGTGGGGATGGTAGCGGTCTCAATCTGCGGACTGCTGCCCCTCGCCTCTTACTTTAGGTTTTCGGCTAGCGCGGCGACCACGTATTTCGGCAGCAAGATTTCCCTAGTATTTGAGAAAAAGAAACTGTTATATTATATACCATCTATAAACACAAGTATCAAATTTCGGACACCACACAAAATTTCTCCTCCATCACCGGATGCATCTAAACTGAATGCTCTAATCCATATCAGCTCATGCAACGTACGTACGTAGCTAAACACATGTCATCGGACTACCAAAAATTGACATGCCTTACAAACTACGAACAAAACGATGACAGGAGAAGTTTATCACGGCCAGCCTTGCCCTTCGTGTCGTCCTTGCGGCAGTAGCGGTCGAAGACGCAAAACGGATGGAGACGGAGCTGTCTGATCCGTCACCGTCCTCGTCTTTCTCCTCCTTGGGGGGGGGGGGAGGGGGGAGGGGGGGGGCAGTCCGGCCATGGCGCGGATCGCCAGGCTTTGGTCTTTTGCCATCTCCTTGAACGCCCTCCCCCACTGCTTTCTCGGCTATGCAAGCACAGAGGGATTCCTTCAATGTCGCCTCGCGGGCTGCCGAAGCCTCCTCTGCGTCGCGGTCTGCGGTGTCTGTCTTCGTCGCGAGGGCTGCGGCAACCACCTCCGCTTGAAGCCACACCTGAAGCCTCACGCAGCAAGCACGCCGCCCCTCCTGTTTGGATTCATGTCTCACCACGGAGGCGCAAATGGCCTCCGTTTCGGCGCCCGACGCCGCGGGGACGACTGACGGGGCCACGACTTAGGGGTACCTGCCTTGGCCGGACTAGACAAGGACATGGGTCGGCGGCCAGGGCCCAGACGGCAGAAGCAACCGACCTTGCCACTGTTTGTTCTCCAAGGCAAGGGCGGCGGCGACGAAGATCGCATCGGGCGACCCTGTAAACCCTAGACCTCCTTGTCTATATAAAGGGAGATCTAGGTATCCTCTAAATCATCCAATCTTAGATCCAGAAACTCTCGGTAGCAATCTCATACACCATGTTAATCCTCTGCACGAGGTATCCCCTCACCATGAATAACAAGAATAAGCAGGATGTAGGGTATTAATTTTTGGAGGCCCGAACTTGGGTAAACTGTGTGTGCAGACTCCGTCCTGATACTTTCGACCTCGTCATGAACCCTATCGAGGGATCTGACGGCATTTCACTTCGTCAGCTAGCGCGCCAGGCACGGGTGACGTTGGTCGGAGACCTAACCCGGTGCGGAGAGTCAAAAATAAGTCGACAAGTTCTTGAGGGGCCAAACCTTCACGTTCGGCTCCTTCGAGCTGGTCGTTGATAGTTCGGGACGACTCTTCGATGTCTCGCCCCCACCCTTCATCGACTACATGCGTTTCAGGACGATCGAGTTCGTTTACAATGAGCAAGGAAAGGCCGTGGGAACCTACCTCGGCCCGAACCACATCGCATGGGAATATGAGCGGAGCACCGCTCGACAGGAGAAGGCTAGGGCTTCGCCAAACCGCCAGCTTGCCCACGAGACCTCTGTGAACATGATATTCACAACGGGGGACACACGCCGAAACTAGAAGCTCGCGCGATGCGCGATCTATATGGCGAAAAAGGCGACCAGCAAGCGGCTCGCATGGTCCAAGGAAATGGTGACCTTCGACATCAGAGACCACCCAGAGAACGTCATCCATCCAGGCAAACACTAGGATTACCCGGATTAGATGAGTACTTATTGTATGCTTGTTGTTTGTCTGCGATAGATTACCCGGATTGCACCGCTTGTTACTTCGAAACCCTAGGACTCGCGGATCATCAGCAAGGCAAGTAACACTTTGATCATACCTTTTCTACAACCCATGTTTTATTGCATTAGATCAATCCTCACACATTGCATGATTAGGATCTAATTAAATTGTGGGATGGGAAGTAGATGAGGTAGTACCTATTACCTGTATTATTATGAAACCCTTGGGAGTTACTTCTACGTTCGCTTATTATGCCATGCTATGCTAGTAGACGTGGATTGGGTGAGTGATATCCATGACAGATGTGAGTTGATAATTTTAATGGTTTATCTAAGGTGGCAACTTAAACACACATCTGGGTGGATTGAGGCACCTGATGTCTATCAGGACTTGCCTGTTTTTTTTCGGACCGCCACCCAGGCTTAAAGGGATCATAAGATCTTTCATGCTAGAAACTTCCGTGTGCAGCCACATGCTACTATGGGCTCTGGCATAGTTGACTAAGTTGTGCGAACTCTTACGGGGTGGACTAGCAGATGTAGGGGATGTAGGTGTACCGGTCTACCCCACATGTAAGGTGCTAGTGCTTCTGAAAGACTATGTCCCGGTCATCCGTTTCTCAAACACCATGTAGTGCGAGAAAACAAACGGAGGCGATCGAGTCATGTGGGGAAAAGTGCGCAAACCTCTGCAGAGTGTACAAACTAATCATGATTAGCCGTGTCCCCGGTTATGGACAACTTGAGTATCTAGTACTTGAATATCGAGTGAATCTCAACATGTTACCTCTAATTAATGTTATTGGGTTTTAATTATTTTTAATTGGGATTGAGAATGCTGTCAACCATTCTCAATGTTTCACAACCACCATGATAGTTAATTAAAATTTATTCCTTTGCAGTAGGGAAAAACTGGCTTTACGCAAAAACTGTAACCATAGAGCTTTCCACCAGCCATATATGCATATAGTATAGCTGTTTCATTCCATTACTCTCTATGTGTTACTTTGCCAGCATATTCCATGTGCTGACCCGTTTTCGGGCTGCAACTTCTCATGTTGCAGACTTTTCAAACGACGATTGAGAGCTTTTATGTCGTGGTTCTATACTCAGTGATGCCGCTGGAGTTGATGGACCCATTTATCTTCCGAGCCTTCCGCTGTTATCGTTATTAGATGGCCTTCAGCCATATTTATTGTAGTAAGTTCTTTTTGAGCCATCGATGTAATAAGTGTGTGATTGCAACTCTGCTATAAAACCTCGATGTACTGTGTGGTGTCAGCATTACTGATCCAGGGATGACACCGTAGCACAGTAGACGTGATCCATTCGGGTCAGGTCGCTACAGAGATGGTATCAGAGCACACACTGACTGTAGGACACGACCACTAAGTTAAAGCCATAGATTACCCTTCTCTTCTCATTTTCTAAGTCCTCATCTTTTCTACTCTATTAGGATGACGCATGCGAAGATTAAGTACGCTCAACCGGATGAAGGCACACCTTTTGGATTTCACCTGAAGGAAGTCACCAAGTACCTGAACATTGGATTACCAAGCTTCACGGGAACCATCAACGCCACTCTGCCTGAAGAGGAGCGCTGGAAGATTCACGCTCACGTTCCGGGAAGGACATTCGCGCCAATCACGAAGCCCATAGATAGTGTTTTCAATGCACCAACCTGGAGTCTGGGAAGGAGCATGGCCGCTCATATCACCATAGGACGCATTGGAGAAGTTTATCAAGAAGACCTCAAGGACACCATCTACCAGATTTGCGGACGCCGTGATGAACAATGGGAGTTAGTCAGCACCAAGAAGGATAGATCCATTGCATCTTTCATCCAGGAGTTAAACCAGCACATTCGACGCCACGAGAACCAGATGTGCAATGATATGGTAGAGTTGAAGAATGCGAAGGCAAGGATCATCGAGCTAGAAAGAGAACTGAAGTCTACACGCAAGGACTACATGGACGAGATCGTAGCTCTAGCAAGGCACAATTGCGATCTTAAGCAGGAGATTGAAGAACTCAAGAGCAAGTTAGCATCCCAGGAGGACGACGAGTACGTCGCATGTCCGGACAACTACATCATCATCGACGACACCGATTCGGATCCAAGTGAACCCGACTTTGAAGACGAAGCTGGAGCAGATATCATGGAGTCTTCCACCGGTTCAAATTTCTAGATGACCACCAGATAGTAGTAGTATTCCCCCCATGTAAACACATTATAGTCGAGCACTTTTGCGATAGATAGACCGTTTGTAAGCCCTTGTTTGATTGATTGAAGTGATTTTGTGTGCATTTGCCTCATGAGCATATGGGTAGTGTTTTCCCTTTAGACCCCCTCTATTCTTATATCTCGTCTTTTCTAAACCCTCAAATGCCTCCGAGACGTGACAATGGATTTCCACCGGAGCTCACTCAGTTGATCCAGCAGCAGAATCAATTGATGCAGATGTTAGTCCAGAACCAGCAGAACAACAACAACAACCCACCACCACCACCACCTGTTGACCACTTAGCCCGTTTCCTTAGGCTGAATCCGCCGGTGTTTTCCAGTAGCACCGAGCCAATAGTAGCAGATGATTGGCTCCGCAAGATAGGAAGGGAGTTGACCACTGCAGGATGCACGGATGGTGAGAAAGTGAAGTTTGCCGCTCACCAGCTTGACGGACCCGCGGCAGCATGGTGGGAGAATTTCACAGCCACTTACCCAGTTGACACTGTCACATGGGATCAGTTTCAGCAAGCTTTCCGCACTGCCCATGTTTCAGCAGGAGCTATGGCCATAAAGAAGCGTGAGTTTCGCAACTTACGCCAAGGAGGAAGGACTGTTGGCCAGTATGTGGAGGAGTTTAGTAAGCTAGCCCGTTATGCCCCAGATGACGTTGCTACGGATGCAGCTAAGCAGGAGAAGTTTCTGGAAGGACTGAATGATGAACTAAGCATGCAGTTGATGGTAGCAAGTTTCAACAACTACCAGGAGTTGGTAGATCGTGCCATCATGATTGAAGGGAAGCAACAGCAGATTGAGAACCGTAAGAGGAAGTATGGACAGGGGAAGTATAACTCTGGAGCCCAGCAGAAGCCCCGTTTTACCCCTAAACCGGGATTTAAGTTTCAGCACACCCATGGAGGAGGTAGCTCGCACAACCATAATGGCCACAAGAATGGTAATGGGAATGGAGGAAGCAACGGCCAGAACCGGACCACCCCATCGACCCCAACCAAGAGAGACCTGAGTCAAGTCACCTGTTTCAAGTGTTCGAAGACCGGACATTATGCCAATGAATGTCCCGAAGGCCAGAATGGAAATGGCAATGGAAGCTCTGGGAAGAAGCCGAACCCTTTCAATAGGGGACAGGTGAACCACGTTAATGTGGAGGAGATTGAAGATCAGCCCGATGCAGTAATAGGTAAGTTTTTGGTTAAGTCATTTACTGCACTCGTTCTTTTTGATACTGGTGCATCACATTCATACATATCAAGGGGATTTGTGGAAAAGTATAGCCTGCCCACTAGGATTCTTAAAACACCTATGCTAGTAAGCTCGCCAGGAGCAGAATACATGGCCAGACAAGGATGTTTCCAAGTGCCATTGAGTATAGGAAGGCATGTATTCCCAACGGATTTAATTATTCTGGAATCCCAAGGGTTGGATGTGAGTTTTGGTATGGATTGGCTGTCGATGTATGGAGGAAACATCGATTTCGCCAGTAAGACAATTTTGCTTACCACACCAGAAGGAAGAAGGATCAAGTATGTATCCCGGCATGTGCCAAACAGGACACAAGTAAACTGCCTAACAGGAGTTGTGCAGGAGGAAGTACCAGTGGTAAAGGATTTTCCTGATGTATTTCCTGAGGAATTGTCAGGCATGCCACCGGATAGAGACATTGAGTTTTTGATTGAGTTATTGCCAGGTACAAGCCCAATATCGAAGCGACCGTACTGGATGCCAGCAAATGATTTGGTGGAAATTAAGAATTAGATTAAGGAGTTATTGGATAAAGGTTACATTCGCCCAAGTTCTTCGCCTTGGGGATCACCCGTACTTCTAGTGGAAAAGAAGGATGGATCATTAAGGATGGTTGTTGATTATCGGGGATTGAATGAAGTAACCATTAAGAACAAGTACCCACTGCCGATGATCAACGATCTGTTTGATCGGTTGCAAGGAGCTAAAGTGTTTTCCAAGATCGATTTGCGATCAGGGTACCATCAGTTGAAGATTCGAGAGCAGGACATACCTAAGACAGCATTCACCACAAGATATGGACTGTATGAGTATACCGTTATGTCATTTGGATTGACTAACGCACCTGCCTATTTTATGAACCTGATGAACAAAGTGTTTATGGAGTTTTTGGATAAGTTCGTCGTAGTGTTCATCGATGACATTTTGGTTTATTCAAAGAATGAAGAGGAGCATAAGGAACATTTGCGTTTGGTTTTGGAGAAACTAAGAGAACATCAGTTATATGCCAAATTCAGCAAATGTGAGTTTTGGCTGAAGGAAGTTGGATTCCTCGGACACGTTATATCCGGAGAAGGTATAGCAGTTGACCCCACAAAGGTTGAGACCGTAACCGAATGGGAAGCACCAACAACAGTTGGAGAGATCCGGAGTTTTCTTGGACTCGCAGGATACTACCGGAGATTCATTGAGAACTTTTCAAAGATTGCAAAGCCTATGACTGAATTGTTGAAGAAGGATACTAAGTTCAAATGGACTGAGGAGTGTGAGGCTAGTTTCCAGGAGTTGAAGAAACGATTGGTTACCTCACCGGTATTGATTTTGCCAGATCAGACCAAGGATTATGAGGTGTATTGCGACGCTTCACGTCGAGGACTTGGAGCAGTGCTTATGCAGGAAGGGAGAGTTGTTTCGTATGCATCACGACAACTGAAGCCTCATGAGTTGAATTATGCCACGCATGATTTGGAGTTAGCAGCTGTAGTGCATGCGTTGAAAACGTGGAGACATTTCCTCATTGGAAATCATTGTGAGGTGTACACGGATCATAAGAGTTTGAAGTACATTTTCACTCAGAAGGAGTTGAACCTCAGACAAAGGAGATGGTTGGAACTCATCAAGGATTATGATCTGAGATTGCATTATCATCCCGGAAAAGCTAATGTAGTAGCTGACGCATTGAGCCGTAAGAGCCATGTCAATACCCTAGTGACGGGGAAAATACCAAAGGAGTTAGCAGAAAACCTTCGTAAGCTATGTTTGGAAATAGTTCCAAGAGGCTATGTAGCAGCATTGGAGATTCAGTCAACATTGATGGATAAGATCAGAGAAGCTCAGAAATCTAACAAGGAGATTGCTTCTATAAAAGAGAGAATGAGCGAAGGAAAAGCAAATGGATTTCATGAGGATGAGCACGATACCCTATGGTTTGAGGACCGTGTTTATGTGCCCAATGACCCGGAGATCAGGAAGATGATTATGCAAGAGGCACATGATTCACCATATTCGATTCACCCAGGGAATACCAAGATGTATTTGGATTTGAAGGAAACATTCTGGTGGACCGGAATGAAGAAGGATATTGCAGCATATGTAGCAGTTTGTGACGTATGTCAGAGAGTAAAGGCAGAGCATCAAAAGCCAGCAGGATTGTTACAACCATTGCCGATACCCGAATGAAAGTGGGATAAGATAGGCATGGATTTTATCACAGGACTACCCAGGACAAAAGCAGGCTATGACTCGATATGGGTAGTAGTTGATCGTTTGACGAAGGTAGCACATTTCATTCCAGTTAAGACCACTTACACCAGTGCTAAGTTGGCAAAGATATACATGACTAGAATCGTTTGTTTGCATGGAGTTCCGAGGAGTATCGTATCAGATAGAGGAACCCAATTTACCTCAAAGTTTTGGAATCAGTTGCATGAAACTTTAGGAACCAGACTAGAGTTCAGCACAGCTTTTCACCCACAGACGGATGGACAGACCGAGAGAGTCAATCAGATTTTGGAAGATATGCTGAGAGCTTGTGCACTAGATTATGGATCTAGTTGGGATGATAACTTGCCGTATGCGGAGTTTTCTTATAACAACAGTTATCAAACCAGTTTGAAGATGGCACCTTTCGAAGCCTTATACGGAAGGAAGTGCAGGACACCGTTGTCATGGAACGAAGTTGGAGACCGTCAGTTCTTTGGACCAGATTTGATTAAGGAGTCTGAACGGAAAGTTAAGTTGATTCGCGATAGGCTCAAGGTAGCCCAGTCCAGGCAGAAGAGCTACGCAGATTCAAAACGCAAGGAGATAGTTTACGAAACTGGAGACAGAGTTTATCTCCGAGTATCCCCACTTCGAGGAGTTAAGCGCTTTGGAGTTAAGGGAAAGTTAGCACCGCGTTTCATTGGACCGTTTAAGATCGTGAAACGTATGGGAGAAGTCGCTTATAAGTTGGAATTACCAGAGGGACTGTCAGGAGTTCATGACGTATTCCATGTGTCTCAGCTGAAGAAATGTCATGCCGAGATGGCAGAGATACCGCTAAGAGATACCGTGCCACTAAAAGTGATTCAGTTAAAGGATGACTTAACATATGAGGAGAAGCCAGTCAAGATTCTCGAGTTTGCCAGTAGAGTTACTCGCAGCAAGGTTATCAAGTTTTGCAAAGTTCAGTGGAACCACCACTCAGAGGATGAAGCCACCTGGGAGAGAGAGGAAGATTTGCTCAAGGACCACCCTCACCTATTTTCTAGCCAACCCGAATCTCGAGGGCGAGATTCACCTTAAGGGGGGTAGGTTTGTAACATCCCAAATTTGCAATTTGGAATGTTATACACTAGATCATCATGCATATCATATTTACTTGCATTTTGGTTGATCCTAGAAATTTCACGCAACTCAAGGACCCTCGGAGAGAGTTGGAGATTTCGTTATTTTTCATATTTGAGAGTTTTCTCGAATTTTGAAAAGAGGATCATTTGATTTATTTATTTTATCTTCAATTATTTTCCGGTGTTAAAGTATATGAGAGAGGGAATAATATGACTTTCCCAAAATTGAGAAAAAATGAAGATTTAATAAATAGATCAAAGTTTGTTTGCCGGAGTTTATTCGCATTTTATTTGGATAGGGAAAAATGCGCGCTTTCGAAAATTGCATTTTAGGTCCGGAGAAAAGTTCATTTTGTTCGACTCATTTTTAGGAGTCGGAGAAAATTTACTTTAGATTTTTCGGAGTTCATTTAGTTCTCTTTTTGTTTTTCTGCGCGCGAAATCAGTTAAAAAAACAAAAAAAACTGGACCAAGGTCGGCCAGGCCAAGGCCCAGCCGGGCCAAAGGCCACCGCCCCCAGGGAGCCGCGCGCGCCTAGCGCTGGCGCAGGAGGCCGCCGCCTCGCCTCTTGCTCTAAACCGAATCCTAGTAGGATTCTTAGCCCCTCCCCTTTCCTTATTTCGTTTCTTTTCCTAGTTGATCTCTCCTATTTCTTGTCCCCTACCCCAAGTTTTGTCTCCCCTCACCCATATAAATACCCAAGCACCCCCCCTCTAAATCATCAAACCCAAAGCCTAGAGCTACACCACACCCCGCGCCGCGCCGCCCTAAGCCGCCGCCCGCGCCCTGCGTCACCGCCGCCGCCGCACCTTGCCCACGCCGCCGCCCTACGCCGCCGCCGCCGGAGCCCCTCACCGGAGACCTCGCCGAGGTTGCCCCGCGTCTCTTTTTCTCGGATCGTTTTCTTCTAATCGTTCCGATTCTTTTTTTCTCTAAACCGTTCCGGTTTTCTAGATCGGTTTTTCGTTCGGTTTTCTTCTTCGAAACCCTAGATCGGATTCGTTTTCTTCTCCGATTTAGTTGCCTTTGGACCGTTCGCCGGACCATTCGTCCTAACGAACGTGATCACCGGATTCTTCTAGGTTAATGACGTCCGTTCGTTTAACCGTTCTTCTTTTTCTTTTCGTCGGATTTATTCCGCGATCGCGATCTCAGATCCGATCTTCTTTCTAGTCTTTCTTTTCGCTCGTTTATCGGAATCAGGTGATTCAAGCGCCTGGAGTTTCGTCTCGAAACCGCCGTTCCATCTAATCAACTTGAACAAGCTTTTGCTACAGTAAAATTTTGACCTAGTTTCAACTTGCTAGAACCGAGTTGTTTTCTTTCGCCGTTTGATTCTTTGTTCGGTTCTTTCTTTCTTTGCAACCGGAGTTCTTAAGTTGAACTACCTAGTTCGTTCTCTTGTTCGAGTTTTACTTGTGCATTAGATGAGTACTTATTGTATGCTTGTTGTTTGTCTGCAATAGATTACCCGGATTGCGCCGCTTGTTACTTCGAAACCCTAGGACTCGCGGATCATCAGCAAGGCAAGTAACACTTTGATCATACCTTTTCTACAACCCATGTTTTATTGCATTAGACCAATCCTCACACATTGCATGATTAGGATCTAATTAAATTGTGGGATGGGAAGTAGATGAGGTAGTACCTATTACCTGTATTATTATGAAACCCTTGGGAGTTACTTCTACGTTCGCTTATTATGCCATGCTATGCTAGTAGACGTGGATTGGGTGAGTGATATCCATGATAGATGTGAGGTTATAATTTTAATGGTTTATCTAAGGTGGCAACTTAAACACACATCTGGGTGGATTGAGGCACCTGATGTCTATCAGGACTTGCCTGTTTTTATTCGGACCGCCACCCAGGCTCAAAGGGATCATAAGATCTTTCATGCTAGAAACTTCCGTGTGCAGCCACATGCTACTATGGGCTCTGGCATAGTTGACTAAGTTGTGCGAACTCTTACGGGGTGGACTAGCAGATGTAGGGGATGTAGGTGTACCGGTCTACCCCACATGTAAGGTGCTAGTGCTTCTGAAAGACTATGTCCCGGTCATCCGTTTCTCAAACACCATGTAGTGCGAGAAAACAAACGGAGGCGATCGAGTCATGTGGGGAAAAGTGCGCAAACCTCTGCAGAGTGTACAAACTAATCATGATTAGCCGTGTCCCCGGTTATGGACAACTTGAGTATCTAGTACTTGAATATCGAGTGAATCTCAACATGTTACCTCTAATTAATGTTATTGGGTTTTAATTATTTTTAATTGGGATTGAGAATGCTGTCAACCATTCTCAATGTTTCACAACCACCATGATAGTTAATTAAAATTTATTCCTTTGCAGTAGGGAAAAACTGGCTTTACGCAAAAACTGTAACCATAGAGCTTTCCACCAGCCATATATGCATATAGTATAGCTGTTTCATTCCATTACTCTCTATGTGTTACTTTGCCAGCATATTCCATGTGCTGACCCGTTTTCGGGCTGCAACTTCTCATGTTGCAGACTTTTCAGACGACGATTGAGAGCTTTTAGGTCGTGGTTCTATACTCAGTGATGCCGCTGGAGTTGATGGACCCATTTATCTTCCGAGCCTTCCGCTGTTATCGTTATTAGATGGCCTTCAGCCATATTTATTGTAGTAAGTTCTTTTTGAGCCATCGATGTAATAAGTGTGTGATTGCAACTCTGCTATAAAACCTCGATGTACTGTGTGGTGTCAGCATTACTGATCCAGGGATGACACCGTAGCACAGTAGACGTGATCCATTCGAGTCAGGTCGCTACAGTGACCAACATCCAAGAGTCTACTAGACTCAATGATCTAGTTCACATCACTATGTGATTAACACTCAAAGAGTTCTGGGTTTGATCATGTTATGCTTGTGAGAGAGGTTGTAGTCAACGGGTCTTGCCATATTCAGATCCCTATGTATTTCGCAAAACTTTATGTCATATCGTAGATGCTGCTACCACGTTCCACTTGGAGCTATTCCAAATTGTTGCTCCATTATACGTATTCGGTATCTCTACTCAGAGCTATCCGGATAGGTGTTAAGCTTGCATCGACGTAACTCTTTATGTCGAACTCTTTATCACCTCCATAACCGAGAAACATTTCCTTATTCCTCTAAGGATAATTTTGACCGCTATCTGGTGATCTACTCCTAGATCACCTTTGTACCCTCTTGCCAGACATGTGTCAAGGCACACATCAGGTGCGGTACTCAGCATGGCATACCGTATAGAGCCTATGACAAGAGCATAGGGGACGACCTTCGTCCTTCCTCTTTCTTCTGCCGTGGTCAATCTTTGAGTCTTACTCAACTTCACACCTTACAACTCAGGTGAGAACCCCTTCTTTGACTGATCTATTTTGAACTCTTTCAAAAACATGCCAAGGTGTGCGTTCTTTGAAAGTATCATCAGGCGTCTTGATCTATTTCTATAGATCTTGATGCCCAATATGTAAGCAGCTTTATCCAGGTCTTCCTTTGAAAATCACTCTTCAAACAACCATTTATGCTTTCCAGAAATTCTACATTATTTCAGGTCAACAATATGTCATCCACATATACTTATCAGAAATATTGTAGTGCTCCCACTCACTTTCTTGTAAATACAAGTTTCTAGCAAACATTGTATAAACCTAAAAGCTTTGATCACTCCATCAAAGCATATATTCCGATTCCGAGATGCTTGCTCTAATCCATAGAAGGATCGCTGGAGCCAGCATGCCTGTTAGCATCCTTAGGATTGTCAAAACCTTTTATTGTATCACATACAACTTTTCTTATGAAAACTGGTAAGAAAACTTGTTTTGACATCCATCTGTAAGATTTCATAATCGAAAAATACAGCTAATACTAACATGATTCCGACGGACTTAAGCATCGCTACGGGTGAGAAATTCTCATCGTAGTCAACTCCTTGAACTTTTGAAAAGACTCTTTCCCACAAGTCGAGCTTCATAGACGGTAACATTACCGCCCACGTCCGTCTTCTTCTTAAAGATCCATTTATCTCAATGGCTTGCCGATCATCGGGCAAGTCCACCAAAGTCCATACTTTGTTCTGATATATGGATCCTATTTCGAATTTCATGGCTTCTAACCATTTGTCGGAATACGGGCCCACCATCGCTTCTCCATAGCTCGTAGGTTCATTGTTGTCTAACAACATGATATCTAAGACAGGATTACCATACCACTTAGGAGTAGTACATATCCTTGTCGACCTACGAGGTTCGATAGCAACTTGATCCGAAGCTTCATGATCACTATCATTAACTTCCTATTCAACAGACGTAGGCTCCACAGAAAACATCTTTCTGTGTTGCATCACTCTCTGGTTGAAATAAAGGTTCGACAACCTCATCAAGTTCTATCTTCCTCCCACTCAATTCTTTCGAGAGAAACTCCTTCTCGAGAAAGGACCCGTTCTTAGTGACAAACAATTTGCCCTCGGATCTGAGATAGAAGGTATACCCTACTGTCACCTTTGGGTATCCTATGAAGATGTGTTTGTCCGCTTTGGGTTCGAGCTTCTCTGGCTGAAGCCTTAAGCATCGCAGCCCCAAACATTAAGAAACGACAACTTTGGTTTCTTGCCAAACCAATGTTCATACGACGTCGTCTCAACGGACTTAGATGGTGTCCTATCTAAAGTGAATGCAGCTGTCTCTAATGCATAACCTCAAAATGAAAACGGTAGATTGGTAAGAGACATCATAGATCGCACCATATCTCATAGTGTTCGATTACGACGTCCGGATACACCATTACCTTGTGGTGTTCCAGGTGGCTTCAACTGTGAAACAATTCCACAATGTCTTAAGTGATTGCCAAACTCATAACTCAGAAAATCCCCTTTTGATCAGATCGTAGGAACATGATCTTATTGTTATGATGATTCTTAACTTCACTCTGAAATCGCTTGAACTTTTCAAACGTTTCAGACTTGTGCTTCATTAAGTAGATATACCTATATCTACTCAAATCGTCAGTGAAGATGAGAAAATAGCGATATCCACTGCACGCTTCAATTCTCATTGGATCACACGCATCAGCATGCATGATCTCCAACAAGTCACTTGCCTGTTTCATTGTACCTGAAAATGGGGTCTTAGTCATCCTGCCCATGAGGCATGGCTCGCATGTGTCAAGCGATTCAAAATCAAGTGACTCCAAACATCCATCGACATGGAGTTTCTTCATGCATCTTACGCCAATATGACTTAAGCGGCAGTGCCACGAGAAAGTGGTACTATCATTATTAACTCTACATCTTTTGGCGTGAACATGTGTATTACCACGACCGAGATTCAATGAACCATTCACATAGGGTGCATGACCATGAAAGGTATCATTCATGTAAACAGAATAACCATTATTCTCTAACTTAAATGAATGACCGTATTGCAATGAACATGATCTAATCATATCCATGCTCAACGTAGACACCTGATAACATTTATCTAGGTTCAATACTAATCCCGAAGGCAGATGGAGCGTGCGATGGTGATCTCATCAACTTGGTCTTTCTCTAGGAACGTATTGAAACAGGGAGCTACAACGTGAGCTATTTATCTACAACATATTTGCAAAGACAATTTAGACTATGTTCATGATAATTGAGTTCATTTAATGAACTCCCACTCAGATAGACATCCCTCTAGTCATCTAAGTGAAACATGATCCGAGTCAACTAGGCCGTGTCCGATCATCACGTGAGACGGACTAGTCAACATCGATGAACATCTTCATGTTGATCGTATCTTCTATACGACTCATGCTCGACCTTTCGGTCTTCCGTGTTCCGAGGCCATGTCTGTACATGCTAGGCTTGTCAAGTCAACCTAAGTGTTTTTGCTGTGTAAATCTGGCTTACACCCGTTGTATTCGAACGTCAGAATCTATCACACCCGATCATCACGTGGTGCTTCGAAACAACGAACCTTCGCAACGGTGCACAGTTAGGGGGAACACCTTTCTTGAAATTTTAGCGAGGGGTCATCTTATTTAAGCTACCGTCGTTCTAAGCAAATAAGATGTAAAACATGATAAACATCACATGCAATCAAATAGTGACATGATATGGCCAATATCATTTTGCTCCTTTTGATCTCCATCTTCGGGGCTCCATGATCATCGTTGTCACCAGCATGACACCATGATCTCCATCATCATGATCTCCATCATCGTGTCTTCTTGAAGTTGTCTCGTCATCTATTACTTCTACTACTATGGCTAACGCTTTAGCAATAAAGTAAAGTAATTACATGACGTTTATGTTGACACGCAGGTCATAAATAAAGACAACTCTTATGGCTCCTGCCGGTTGTCATACTCATCGACATGCAAGTCGTGATTCCTATTACAAGAACATGATCAATCTCATACATCACATATATCATTCATCACATCCTTTTGGCCATATCACATCACAAGGCATATGCTGCAAAAACAAGTTAGACGTCCTCTAATTGTTGTTGCAAGTTTTTACGTGGCTGCCATAGGTTTCTAGCAAGAACGTTTCTTACCTACGCGAAAACCACAACGTGATATGCCAATTTCTATTTACCCTTCATAAGGACCCTTTTCATCAAATCCGATCCGACTAAAGTGGGAGAGACAGACACCCGCTAGCCACGTTATGCAACTAGTGCATGTCAGTCGGTGGAACCAGTCTCACGTAAGAGTACGTGTAAGGTCGGTCCGGGCCGCTTCATCCCACGATGCCGCCGAATCAAGATAAGACTAGTAACGGCAAGCAAATTGACAAAATCGACGCCCACAACAACTTGTGTTCTACTCGTGCATAGAAACTACGCATAGACCTAGCTCATGATGCCACTGTTGGGGATCGTAGCAGAAATTCAAAATTTTCTACGCATCACCAAGATCAATCTATGGAGTAATCTAGCAATGAGGGGAAGGAGAGTGCATCTACATACCCTTGTAGATCGCTAAGCGGAAGCGTTCAAGTGAACGGGGTTGATGGAGTCGTACTCGTCGTGATCCAAATCACCGATGATCCTAGTGCCGAACGGACGGCACCTCCGTGTTCAACACACGTACAGCCCGGTGACGTCTCCTACGCCTTGATCCAGCAAGGGGAGAAGGAGAGGTTGGGGAAGACTCCATCCAGCAGCAGCACGACAGCGTGGTGGTGGTGGAGGAGCGTGGTACTCCAGCAGGGCTTCGCCAAGCACCGCAAGAGACGAGGAGGGAGAGGGGTAGGGCTGCGCCAAGAAGGAGATGTTCTCATGTGTATGGCAGCCCAAAACCCCACTATATATCGGGGAAAGGGAGGGGCTGCGCCCCCACCTTGGTTTCCACCCCTAGGGGTGGCGGCCAGCCCTAGATCCCATCTAGGGGGCGGCCAAGGGGGGAGAGAGGGGGGCACACCACTAGGTGGGCCTTAGGCCCATCTGAGCCTAGGGTTTCCCCCTTTTCCCTTCTCTCTTCGCCTTGGGCCCTGGTGGGGGGTGCACCAGCCCACCTGGGGCTGGTCCCCTCTCACACTTGGCCCACGCAACCCTTTGGGGCAGGTATCCCCACCTGGTGGACCCCCGGGACCCTCCCGGTGGTCCCGGTACGTTACCGATAGCACCCGAAACTTTTCCGGTGACCAAAACAGGACTTCCCATATATAAATCTTTACCTCCGGACCATTCCGGAACTCCTCGTGACGTCCGGGATCTCATCCGGGACTCCGAACAACATTCGGTAACCACGTATATCTATTCCCTATAACCCTAGCGTCATCGAACCTTAAGTGTGTAGACCCTACAGGTTCGAGAGTCATGCAGACATGACCGAGACAACTCTCCGGTCAATAACCAACAGCGGGATCTGGATACCCATGTTGGCTCCCACATGCTCCACGATGATCTCATCGGATGAACCACGATGTCGAGGATTCAATCAATCCCGTATTCAATTCCCTTTGTCTAGCGGTACGATACTTGCCCGAGATTCGATCGTCGGTATCCCGATACCTTGTTCAATCTCGTTACCGGCAAGTCTCTTTACTCGTTCCGTAACACATCATTCCGTGATCAACTCCTTGATCACATTGTGCATATTATGATGATGTCCTACCGAGTGGGCCCAGAGATACCTCTCCGTTTACACGGAGTGACAAATCCCAGTCTCGATTCGTGCCAATCCAACAGATACTTTCGGAGATACCTGTAGTGTACCTTTATAGCCACCCAGTTACGTTGTGACTTTTGGCACACCCAAAGCACTCCTACGGTATCCGGGAGTTGCACAATCTCATGGTCTAAGGAAATGATACTTGACATTAGAAAAGCTTTAGCAAACAAACTACACGATCTTGTGCTACGCTTAGGATTGGGTCTTGTCCATCACATCATTCTCCTAATGATGTGATCCCGTTATCAACGACATCCAATGTCCATGGTCAGGAAACCGTAACCATCTATTGATCAACGAGCTAGTCAACTAGAGGGTTACTAGGGACATGGTGTTGTCTATGTATCCACACATGTATCTGAGTTTCCTATCAATACAATTCTAGCATGGATAATAAACGATTATCATGAACAAGGAAATATAATAATAACCAATTTATTATTGCCTCTAGGGCATATTTCCAACAATATATACATGTCAGTTCATCCTCTTGGGCCTCAAGTCGCCACTGGGTCTTGGTCTGCCAACGGGCTCGTATGACCCGCCATCTTCATAGGTAAGCCGCGAGTGGTATGACCCGGCCCCTCCTGGGCGGTTCATACCAAATAGTCATATCCCCAACATTAGGCCCCAGGTTGACTTGAACTTGTTCATGTCAATCTTCAATACCGGTCTTATCAAAATGTTTGCACCACTTATTGAGAAACCTTGTTGTAACCCTCCATGACGTCAGCTCACATAATCTTCTTAAACCGCCGTGACGTCACTTCACATTAATTGTGTATGCGGTTCAGAACATCTTAATTGATCCTTATCTTAATAACCACCCTGAAAATCGAGGCGTCCATATGGCCACATGATGGTTTCGGCCTTCTTGATTCCCGCGCACACCTTGTATCTGCCCCCCTTATAAATAGGGACAGGGGTCTTTATCATTTTCACCCCTTCCTTCGTCTTCCTCATGTCTCTTCTGTCGCTCGAGCTCCGCCGCTACGACCTTCAACTGTTGCACCGACCCTGGCCGTTGCATCAACCTGATTGGATCAGAAACTCCGGCGCGCCACCGCTGCTCCTCATCTTCTGTAAGTGCACCTTTCTTTCCATCTCAGATCTGCGTTTAGGGTGTCGATAGTTCATCGGCGTTTTTGTTGTTCTTCGCTGTTTCTTTCAACTCCAATGGCTTTTAATCTAGATAGGCTACGAACCTTGCACGGAAAGTAGTTTTAGTATTCCTTTTTATTATTAGAGTAACATCTCCTCGTAGAAAATCTCATTGAAACATCCACACTTTCCACTATCGCCACCTTAGGTTTAGAATTTTACTGCCTTTCCTGAACTGTCATAGATCCAAAATTATAAGTTCAGCTTGTGAAATATGTTTGTCTACCACTTAGCAAATTTTTCATTTGATAGATCTGAAGCACCAACACTGCCATGGCGGCTTATAACTTAAACCATGACCCATTATATATCATTAGGCCCCATTAAGCCGCCATCATTTACTTCATAGTTAATAGCTCTGCAACATCCTTCTGGTTTAACAACTACATGCTTTGAACTGTATCTCTGTAACCATTAGCCTTGCACAGCGACTTACACGATAATTTGTAACTCACCAGATATCTCCGGTTCAATAATCATCTTGAACCGCCTTGTGTAGGCTGTGCACCCAACCATGACTAAGACCGTCACCTTATGCGACTGGGTCCCGTCCATTGTTACCGAGGCAATGCTCCAGGAGTGTGTCAAAATTGGCTTCTTACCAGCGAAAAACATCATTTAGTGGCGTGTTCCAAAGCCAGCTGAAGTCAGACCTCACCCCCAGGATGGTGAAGTTATTGTTTTCATCGATCATATGAACCGGGCTTCTCACCGCCCGGTTCAAAATTCTTCCGTGACGTTCTGCATTTTCCAACTTCGTCCTCAAGACATCGGACCCAATTCCGTGTCAAATATCTGCAATTTCCAAGTCTTCTGCGAAGTATATCTTCAAGAGGAACCTAGTGTTGAACTCTTTAGAGAGTATTTTTACTTGAACTGCCAAAATGAATTCACTGACGGGCCTAGCCAGGAGCTTGAAGGGATTTCAATTCAACGACGCAGAGATGCCATTTTTCCTTATGCTAAACTTCCAAGCCACCCCAAGGATTGGAATAAAACTTGGTTCTACTGCAAAGATACTTCTCCTTTGATGAGAATCCCATGCCCGACTTCCGTGACCAACGGCTCAACCCGAAGCATCCTCTCCCCGACCGGCTTACCACTGCTGAACGGGCCAAACTTGCGCCTACCTTCTCAAAGGTCAGAGCACTATTGGGCAATGGATTGACTGGGGTTGATCTTGTTCGATGCTAGGTAGCTTGGAGGATCATACCTTTAAGCCGCCGGTCCAGTTTAATGTGCACATATTGTTGGGGAACGTAGTAATTTCAAAAAAATTCCTACGCACACGCAAGATCATGGTGATGCATAGCAAGGAGAGGGGAGAGTGTGATCTACGTACCCTTGTAGACCGACAGCGGAAGCGTTAGCACAATGCGGTTGATGTAGTCGTACGTCTTCACGGCCCGACCGATCAAGCACCGAAACTACGGCACCTCTGAATTTTAGCACACGTTCAGCTCGATGACGATCCCCGGACTCCGATCCAGCAAAGTGTCGGGGAAGAGTTCCGTCAGCACGACGGCGTGTTGACGATCTTGATGCTCTACCGTCGCAGGGCTTCGCCTAAGCACCGCTACAATATTATCGAGGATTATGGTGGAAGGGGGCACCGCACACGGCTAAGAAAACGATCACGTGGATCAACTTGTGTGTCTAGGGGTGCCCCCTGCCCCTGTATATAAAGGAGCAAGGGGAGGAGGCCGGCCGGCCCTATAGGCGCGCCAAGGAGGAGTCCTCCTCCTAGTAGGAGTAGGACTCCTACTAGGAGGGGGAAGGAAGTGGGAAGGGAGAAGGAAAGGGGGCGCCGCCCCCCTCTCCTAGTCCAATTCGGACCAGGGGGGAGGAGGCGCGCGGCCCACCCTGGCTGCCCTTCTCTCTCTCTCTACTAAGGCCCATATGGCCCATTACTTCTCCCGGGGGGGGGGGGTTCCGGTAACCCTCCGGTGCTCCAGTTTTCTCCGAAATCACCCGGAACACTTCCGGTGTCCCAATATAGTCGTCCAATATATCAATCCTTATGTCTCGACCATTTCGAGACTCCTCGTTATGTCCGTGATCACATCCGGGACTCCGAACTAACTTCGGTACATCAAAACTCATAAACTCATAATATAACTGTCATCGAAACCTTAAGCGTGCGGACCCTACGGGTTCGAGAACAATGTAGACATGACCGAGACATGTCTCTGGTCAATAACCAATAGCGGAACCTGGATGCTCATATTGGCTCCTACATATTCTACGAAGATCTTTATCGGTCAGACCGCATAACAGCATACGTTGTTCCCTTTGTCATCGGTATGTTACTTGCCCGAGATTCGATCGTCGGTATCTCAATACCTAGTTCAATCTCGTTACCGGCAAGTCTCTTTACTCGTTTCGTAATACATCATCTCGCAACTAACTCATTAGTTGCAATGCTTGCAAGGCTTATGTGATGTGCATTACCGAGAGGGCCCAGAGATACCTCTCCGACAATCGGAGTGACAAATCCTAATCTGGAAATACGCCAACCCAACATTTACCTTTGGAGACACCTGTAGAGCTCCTTTATAATCACCCAGTTACGTTGTGACGTTTGGTAGGACACAAAGTGTTCCTCCGGCAAACGGGAGTTGCATAATCTCATAGTCATAGGAACATGTATAAGTCGTGAAGAAAGCAATAGCAACATACTAAACGATCGGGTGCTAAGCTAATGGAATGGGTCATGTCAATCACATCATTCTTCTAATAATGTGATCCCGTTAATCAAATGACAACACATGTCTATGGTTAGGAAACATAACCATCTTTGATTAACGAGCTAGTCAAGTAGAGGCATACTAGTGACGTTTAGTTTGTCTATATATTCACACAAGTATTATGTTTCCGGATAATACAATTCTAGCATGAATAATAAACATTTATCATGATATAAGGAAATAAAATAATAACATTATTATTGCCTCTAGGGCATATTTCCTTCAGTCTCCCACTTGCACTAGAGTCAATAATTTAGATTACACAGTAATGATTCTAACACCCATGGAGCTTTGGTGCTGATCATGTTTTGCTCGTGGAAGAGGCTTAGTCAACGGGTCTGCAACATTCAGATCCGTATGTATCTTGCAAATCTCTATGTCTCCCACCTGGACTAGATCTCGGATGGAATTGAAGCGTCTCTTGATGTGCTTGGTTCTCTTGTGAAATCTGGATTCCTTTGCCAAGGCAATTGCACCAGTATTGTCACAAAAGATTTTCATTGGACCCGATGCACTAGGTATGACACCTAGATCGGATATGAACTCCTTCATCCAGACTCCTTCGTTTGCTGCTTCCGAAGCAGCTATGTACTCCGCTTCACATGTAGATCCCGCCACAACGCTTTGTTTAGAACTGCACCAACTGACAGCTCCACCGTTTAATGTAAACACGTATCCGGTTTGCGATTTAGAATCGTCCGGATCAGTGTCAAAGCTTGCATCAACGTAACCATTTACTATGAGCTCTTTGTCACCTCCATATATGAGAAACATATCCTTAGTCCTTTTCAGGTATTTCAGGATGTTCTTGACCGCTGTCCAGTGATCCACTCCTGGATTACTTTGGTACCTCCCTGCTAGACTTATAGCAAGACACACATCAGGTCTGGTACACATCATTGCATACATGATAGATCCTATGGCTGAAGCATAGGGAACATCTTTCATTTTCTCTCTATCTTCTGCATTGGTCGGGCATTGAGTCTTACTCAATTTCACACCTTGTAACACAGGCAAGAATCCTTTTTTTGCTTGATCCATTTTGAACTTCTTCAAAATTTTGTCAAGGTATGTGCTTTGTGAAAGTCCAATTAAGCGTCTTGATCTATCTCTATAGATCTTAATGCCCAATATGTAAGCAGCTTCATCGAGGTCTTTCATTGAAAAGCTCTTATTCAAGTATCCCTTTATGCTATTCAGAAATTCTATATCATTTCCGATTAGTAATATGTCATCTACATATAATATCAGAAATGCTACAGAGCTCCCACTCACTTTCTTGTAAATACAGGCTTCTCCAAAAGTCTGTACAAAACCAAATGCTTTGATCACACTATCAAAGCGTTTAATCCAACTCCGAGAAGCTTGCACCAGTCCATAAATGGATCGCTGGAGCTTGCATACTTTGTTAGCTCCCTTTGGATCGACAAAACCTTCCGGTTGCATCATATACAACTCTTCTTCCAGAAATCCATTCAGGAATGCAGTTTTGACATCCATCTGCCAAATTTTATAATTATAAAATGCGGCAATTGCTAACATGATTCGGACAGACTTAAGCATCGCTACGGTTGAGAAGGTCTCATCGTAGTCAATTCCTTGAACTTGTCGAAAACCTTTTGTGACAAGTCGAGCTTTGTAGACAGTAATATTACCGTTAGCGTCAGTCTTCTTCTTGAAGATCCATTTATTCTCAATTGCTTGCCAATCATTGGGCAAGTCAACCAAAGTCCATACTTTGTTCTCATACATGGATCCCAACTCAGATTTCATGGCATCAAGCCATTTTGCGGAATCTGGGCTCACCATCGCTTCTTCATAGTTCGTAGGTTCATCATGATCTAGTAGCATGACTTCCAGAACAGGATTACCGTACCACTCTGGTGCGGATCTTACTCTGGTTGATCTACGAGGTTCAGTAGTATCTTGTTCTGAAGTTTCATGATCATCATCATTAGCTTCCTCACTAATTGGTGTAGGTGTCACAGAAACTGGTTTCTGTGATGTACTACTTTCCAATAAGGGAGCAGGTACAGTTACCTCGTTAAGTTCTACTTTCCTCCCACTCACTTCTTTAGAGAGAAACTTCTTCTCTAGAAAGTTTCCGAATTTAGCAACAAAAGTCTTGCCTTCGGATCTGTGATAGAAGGTGTATCAAATAGTTTCCTTTGGATATCCTATGAAGACACATTTCTCCGATTTGGGTTCGAGCTTATCAGGTTGAAGATTTTTCACATAAGCATCGCAGCCCCAAACTTTCAGAAACGACAACTTTGGTTTCTTGCCAAACCATAGTTCATAAGGCGTCGTCTCAACGGATTTTGATGGTGCCCTATTTAACGTGAATGCGGCCGTCTCTAGAGCATATCCCCAAAACGATAGCGGTAAATCAGTAAGAGACATCATAGATCGCACCATATCTAGTAAAGTACGATTACGATGTTCGGACACACCATTACGCTGTGGTGTTCCGGGTGGCGTGAGTTGCGAAACTATTCCGCATTGTTTCAAATGTACACCAAACTCGTAACTCAAATATTCTCCTCCACGATCAGATCGTAGGAATTTTATTTTCTTGTTACGATGATTTTCAACTTCACTCTGAAATTCTTTGAACTTTTCAAACGTTTCAGACTTATGTTTCATTAAGTAGATATACCCATATCTGCTTAAGTCATCTGTGAAGGTGAGAAAATAACGATATCCGCCACGAGCCTCAACATTCATCGGACCACATACATCTGTATGTATGATTTCCAACAAATCTGTTGCTCTCTCCATAGTACCGGAGAATAGTGTTTTTGTCATCTTACCCATAAGGCACGGTTCGCAAGTACCAAGTGATTCATAATCAAGTGGTTCCAAAAGTCCATCAGTATGGAGTTCCTTCATGCGCTTTACACCGATATGACCCAAACGGCAGTGCCACAAATAAGTTGCACTATCATTATTAACTCTGCATCTTTTGGCTTCAACATTATGAATATGTGTGTCACTACTATCGAGATTTAATAAGAATAGACCACTCTTTAAGGGTACATGACCATCAAAGATATTACTCATATAAATAGAACAACCATTATTCTCTGATTTAAATGAATAACCGTCTCGCATCAAATAAGATCCAGATATAATGTTCATGCTTAACGCTGGCACTAAATAACAATTATTTAGGTCTAATACTAATCCCGAAGGTAGATGTAGAGGTAGCGTGCCGACCGAGATCACATCGACTTTGGAACCATTTCCCACGTGCATCGTCACCTCGTCCTTAGCCAATCTTCGCTTAATCCGTAGTCCCTGTTTCGAGTTGCAAATGTTAGCAACAGAACCAGTATCAAATACCCAGGTGCTACTGTGAGCATTAGTAAGGTACACATCAATAACATGTATATCACATATACCTTTGTTCACCTTGCCATCCTTCTTATCCGCCAAATACTTGGGGCAGTTCCGCTTCCAGTGACCAGTCTGCTTGCAGTAGAAGCACTCAGTTTCAGGCTTAGGTCCAGGTTTGGGTTTCTTCTCTTGAGTAGCAACTTGCTTGTTGTTCTTTTTGAAGTTCCCCTTCTTCTTTCCTTTGCCCTTTTTCTTGAAACTAGTGGTCTTGTTGACCATCAACACTTGATGCTCCTTCTTGATTTCTACCTCCGCAGCTTTCAGCATTGCGAAGAGCTCGGGAATAGTCTTATTCATCCCTTGCATATTATAGTTCATCACGAAGCTCTTGTAGCTTGGTGGCAGTGATTGGAGAATTCTGTCAATGACGCAATCATCTGGAAGATTAACTCCCAATTGAATCAAGTGATTATTATACCCAGACATTTTGAGTATATGCTCACTGACAGAACTGTTCTCCTCCATCTTGCAGCTATAGAACTTATTGGAGACTTCATATCTCTCAATCCGGGCATTTGCTTGAAATATTAACTTCAACTCCTGGAACATCTCATATGCTCCATGACGTTCAAAACGTCGTTGAAGTCCCGATTCTAAGCCGTAAAGCATGGCACACTGAACTATCGAGTAGTCATCAGCTTTGCTCTGCCAGACGTTCATAACATCTGGTGTTGCTCTAGCAGCAGGCCTGGCACCCAGCGGTGCTTCCAGGACGTGATTCTTCTGTGCAGCAATGAGGATAATCCTCAAGTTACGGACCCAGTCCGTGTAATTTCTACCATCATCTTTCAACTTTGCTTTCTCAAGGAATGCATTAAAATTCAACGGAACAACAGCACGGGCCATCTATCTACAATCAAACATAAACAAGCAAGATATTATCAGGTACTAAGTTCATGATAAATTTAGGTTCAATTAATCATATTACTAAAGAACTCCCACTTAGATAGACATCCCTCTAATCCTCTAAGTGATTGCGTGATCCAAATCAACTAAACCATGTCCGATCATCACGTGAGATGGAGTAGTTTCATTGGTGAACATCACTATGTTGATCATATCTACTATATGATTCACGCTCGACCTTTCGGTCTCCGTGTTCCGAGGCCATATCTGTATATGCTTGGCTCGTCAAGTATAACCTGAGTACTCCGCATGTGCAACTGTTTTGCACCCGTTGTATTTGAACGTAGAGCCTATCACACCCGATCATCACGTGGTGTCTCAGCACGAAGAACTTTCGCAACGGTGCATACTCAGGGAGAACACTTCTTGATAATTAGTGAGAGATCATCTTAAAATGCTATCGTCAATCAAAGCAAGATAAGATGCATAAAAGATAAACATCACATGCAATCAATATAAGTGATATGATATGGCCATCATCATCTTGTGCTTGTGATCTCCATCTTCGAAACACCGTCGTGATCACCATCGTTACCGGCGCGACACCTTGATCACCATCGTAGCATCGTTGTCGTCTCGCCAATCTTATGCTTCCATGACTATTACTGCCGCTTAGTGATAAAGTAAAGCATTACAGCGCGATTGCATTGCATATAATAAAGCGACAACCATATGGCTCCTGCCAGTTGCCGATAACTTGGTTACAAAACATGATCATCTCATACAATAAAATTTAGCATCATGTCTTGACCATATCACATCACAACATGCCCTGCAAAAACAAGTTAGATGTCCTCTACTTTGTTGTTGCAAGTTTTACGTGGCTGCTACGGGCTTTAAGCAAGAACCAATCTTACCTACGCATCAAAACCACAATGATAGTTTGTCAAGTTGGTGCTGTTTTAACCTTCGCAAGGACTGGGCGTAGCCACACTCGGTTCAACTAAAGTTGGAGAAACTGACACCCACTAGTCACCTTTGTGCAAAGCACGTCGGGAGAACCGGTCTCGCGTAAGCGTACGCGTAATGTCGGTCCGGGCCGCTTCGTCCAACAATACCGCCAAACCAAAGTATGACATGCTGGTAAGCAGTATGACTTATATCGCCCACAACTCACTTGTGTTCTACTCGTGCATATAACATCAACACATAAAACCTAGGCTCGGATGCCATTGTTGGGGAACGTAGTAATTTCAAAAAAATTCCTACGCACATGCAAGATCATGGTGATGCATAGCAAGGAGAGGGGAGAGTGTGATCTACGTACCCTTGTAGACCGACAGCGGAAGCATTAGCACAATGCAGTTGATGTAGTCATACGTCTTCACGGCCCGACCGATCAAGCACCGAAACTACGGCACCTCCGAGTTTTAGCACACGTTCAGCTCGATGACGATCCCCGGACTCCGATCCAGCAAAGTGTCGGGGAAGAGTTCCGTCAGCACGACGGCGTGGTGACGATCTTGATGCTCTACTGTCGCAGGGCTTCGCCTAAGCACCGCTACAATATTATCGAGGATTATGGTGGAAGGGGGCACTGCACACGGCTAAGAAAATGATCACGTGGATCAACTTGTGTGTCTAGGGGTGCCCCCTGCCCCCGTATATAAAGGAGCAAGGGGAGGAGGCTGGCCGGCCCTATAGGCGCGCCAAGGAGTCCTCCTCCTAGTAGGAGTAGGACTCCTACTAGGAGGGGGGAGGAAGTGGGGAGGGAGAAGGAAAGGGGGGCGCCGCCCCCCTCTCCTAGTCCAATTCGGACCAGAGGGGAGGAGGCATGCGGCCCACCCTGGCTGCCCTTCTCTCTCTCCACTAAGGCCCATATGGCCCATTACTTCTCCCGGGGGGGTTCCGGTAACCCTCCGGTGCTCCGATTTTCCCCGAAATCACCCGGAACACTTCCGGTGTCCGAATATAGTCGTCCAATATATCAATCTTTATGTCTCGACCATTTCAAGACTCCTCGTTATGTCCGTGATCACATCCGGGACTCCGAACTAACTTCGGTACATCAAAACTCATAAACTCATAATATAACTGTCATCGAAACCTTAAGCGTGCGGATCCTACGGGTTCGAGAACAATGTAGACATGACCGAGACATGTCTCTGGTCAATAACCAATAGCGGAACCTGGATGCTCATATTGGCTCCTACATATTCTACGAAGATCTTTATCGGTCAGACCGCATAACAACATACGTTGTTCCCTTTGTCATCGGTATGTTACTTGCCCGAGATTCGATCGTCGGTATCTCAATACCTAGTTAAATCTTGTTACCGGCAAGTCTCTTTACTTGTTTCGTAATACATCATCTTGCAACTAACTCATTAGTTGCAATGCTTGCAAGGCTTATGTGATGTGCATTACCGAGAGGGCCCAGAGATACCTCTCCGACAATCGGAGTGACAAATCCTAATCTCGAAATACGCCAACCCAACATTTACCTTTGGAGACACCTGTAGAGCTCCTTTATAATCACCCAGTTACGTTGTGACGTTTGGTAGCACACAAAGTGTTCCTCCGGCAAACGGGAGTTGCATAATCTCATAGTCATAGGAACATGTATAAGTCATGAAGAAAGCAATAGCAACATACTAAACGATCGGGTGCTAAGCTAATGGAATGGGTCATGTCAATCACATAATTCTTCTAATAATGTGATCCCGTTAATCAAATGACAACACATGTCTATGGTTAGGAAACATAACCATCTTTGATTAACGAGCTAGTCAAGTAGAGGCATACTAGTGACGTTTAGTTTGTCTATGTATTCACACAAGTATTATGTTTCCGGATAATACAATTCTAGCATGAATAATAAACATTTATCATGATATAAGGAAATAAAATAATAACATTATTATTGCCTCTAGGGCATATTTCCTTCACATATACCGGCGATACCAAGGACTCACTGCGTTACAGTTCAACGCATTTGTCTGACAAAGCCATAAGTGAGATGACCAAGACTCTTCTTAACGAAAGTTTGGAGAGCTGCAGCCAAGTGGGGTTAAATACCTTCTGCACACTCAACTCGGCACCGGATGTAAGTCTGTCCGGTTTATATATTTTACTTCATTGTTCATAGAACCTGGAAATCCCCAACCTTTATTTTAATTTGTTGCGGGCTAAATCAGCCTTTTGGGATAAAAGATATGATGAAAAGGCCGCCAAGAGGGCCAGGACTAAGACTAAAACTGTGAAGTAGAACAAGAAGAAATCCACTACTTCTGATCTGTTCAATTTGGACGAAGATGATGATGATGAGTTGGAGGTAGACCTTGATTCCCTTGGCTCTTTTTTCATCCATCTTATTGACACCGATTGCTATCAGGATGACGCAGAAACCAACCAGGCGGGTGATGACGAGGTAACTATTATTTTCTCCGACTCAGAGCCCTTGCCAAGCCAGAAAATTCGACGAGTGATCCGGAAAGTAAGGTTTTCTAACCCTTTAGCTCACTTGGATCCCAACTTTATTTTAAAGCAATAACAACATGACAACTAGCGCAGAACCCAGACCAGTGGAGGTGGAGAACTTTCCTCCGGCTTGCCCAACACGCCAGCCCCACGGAAGCGCCGGAATGAGGTACTTCCAAAAATTCCAACTCTTATTTATTCTTAGGAAGATTTTTATTCATCAAACACTTAGTCCTCCTGACTCAAATTACCAGGGAACTTCTCACTCTTTGTTTGGCGATTCGTCTCAGACTCTGCTTTCGGCTTTCAGGACCGACCCTGGGTACCAACTTTATCTGAACTTTCCAGCATCTCTTAACTCATACTGACTTTGTAAATCCTGTTGTAGTGGGAAAGAAAATCCTAGCAAAAAAAGCTAAGGTAAACAATCAAATAGAAGATCCCAAGACTCGTGAACCGGAAAAGGAAGCACCTATTTCTGAGGCCTCCGTGCAACAACCGAAAGAACCTGTCAATGACCCGCCACCAAAAAATCGTGGTACCTCTGCTGATCATATAATTGTTGACCCCTTGGGCACTGAACCGCCAAGCCCAGTCAAGCCTTCGGAACTAGACACTGAGGAAGTTGTGATCACTGGCACTGGTTTCCAAAAACTGGGGAATCCTATTGCTCTAGCAAAGCATTCTGCCAAGGAAGAAATGGTTTAAAGGCGCAAGGTCAAATTTGACATGGCAAACTATTCTCATCTGAGTATGAGCGAAATCCTCTCCGGCTATCTTAATCAAATACACAGCAACCGCGATCTGGAGATTGACATGGTCAAACACATGTATCAGAAACATGAGGTATCAATTCTTGCCTTTATATAAGATATATTCCTTTCGCCCCCAAATCTATTGAGTATGATAGAATATAATAGACCATAGACTTGTCAGATAGCCTTTAGCTTATGCATCCGAATCAAAACCTGTAGCCCCCAAGGGCCGGCTTACGCTTATCAAGATAAACCGAGGCTTTCAATAATCAATTTTGCACCTGTAGCCCCCAAGGGCCGGCTTAAACTTTTTAGTTGAGCCCGGTCTTCAGTAATAATGATTAATTTTGCAGCTGTAGCCACCAAGGTTTGGTTGAATACATATGATTAAACCGGGACTTACCATTGTCATATAACAAATCTTTAGTCACTCATGCAAACCAGGTTAACTTTTGAAAAAGCATGAACCGGGGTCATCTGCCATTGTATCATAAAGGAAAACTGCGCATGCATTAGCCCCCAAGTGCCAAGTGCTATTGCTTGCAAAGGGCTTGGTACTTTAGCAATATGTAATGTGGTATAAAGAAACTTTCTGCACGCATTAGACCCCAAGTGCCAAGTGCTATTGCTTGCAAAGGGCTTGGGACTTTATCAATATATATTGTTTCATAACTGTGCATAATTGTTTTGACATTTTATATCGGGAAGCATCCAATCAATTTCAATCTCAGCTGACAGATTTGAAAACCCGGCTTGAAGCACAAAAAGCTGAAACCCGGAAGGCTGACTCCAAGTTCAAGTTTAGCTTGAATGAAAATGAAAAACTCAAAACTAAGTTTAATACTGATAGAGCCACCTGGGCTGAAGAGAAAGCCGCCGTGATCCAAAGGGCTGAAAAAGCTGAGACCTCGCTGGAGGAGGTTACCACTAAACTTACCGGCTTAAAGCATCATATCAATTAGATGACCTTTGCTATCTTTGGTAAGATCTTTTATAGTGCAATGACTTTCCCATCCTCCATGTAATAAACCGTCGGGTGAATTACTCATAATATGCCATGCAGGTCTGAGAAGCAGCAATCTTGGGAAGGAAATGTTGATTAAGCTCAAGGTGGTTTACACATTAGTTGAACAACTATATACTGGAGCTCAGCACACCATAGCCGCCATCTCCTCAAGCAAGGAAGCACCATCTCTTCTCAGCAATGTGTTAAGCCAACTTCCTTCCTTGCCTGCCAGGATTGAAGAGAACAAACGGTCCACAGCTAGAGCCGGTGCCATTACGGCTTTATGTCGGGCAAAGGCATGGCAGTCAGAACTAGACTCGGTCGAGCTAGCCACTGGTTGTCCCAGTTTAAAAGAGGACAGGTCTCCTTTTGACAAGAAAGACTTTGCTACTTGTGTGAAAGAGATGCGTCCATTGGCGAGCCTGCTTGCGGAAGAAACATATCTAACAAAATATCAGGCGGCTTATACCGCAGAGAACCACAAAATGCCCATGTTGGCTTACAAGATTGCAGATCTTATCCCTCCAATCCGTAAGCACACTTTTGCCCCTTAAATTGACCCGTCTTAGCTTGTTGATGACGAAGATGAACTTCAAGCCTTGACTGGCATCAATTGGTCATCGCCTGACTTCCAGACGGTGGAGGGAGAAGAAGAACCGGCGCGGGATGATCCGGAAGCATCGAGCCGCCAAGACCAGGAGAACTAATCAGTTGGTCGGTTCTCAATTTTCAGCAGAAAGCATTGCTTGTAAAAACACTTAAGTCATTTGAGTTCGCAGAGCTATGTAATAGGATAGTTAAACTCTGATCTGTCGTGCCATCGTGCATGTTTTGCTTGCATAACACTGTTGATCCGTCATTTGGAGATCTGCCACTTATGCTCATCATATTATCAATATGCATGTCAGTTTTATCATTTTTCCTGCACACAAACAGATCACAAGTGCCCCGTGATATTTGCTCATACTACCGGTTTATTATACTTGTGCAGTAAGGGTTACAACCCACAAATTGAGAGCACAACGCCCTATTCAATTGATTCATACTGTCGGCTTACAACGCCGCATGCAGCAAGGGGTAATATCCCAAAACTTAGAGCACAAGGCTCTAAGCACATAAAATTATCATATACTGGCGACTTAAAGTCCAAAGCCAGGCCGGGTTAATAAACTCCAGCTAAATTCAGATATGAACCATAAGGCAACATAGCCCTCATCGGTTTTCAATCATGTATTAACATGTCAGAAGAGATGAATCCCGAAAAATGTTCATATCAAACAAAAAACAAGGCTTTCATAGGCTGCCAAGCCTTCAAAATCAAGTGTTTTTTAAGGGCTACACAGCCGCTGAGTTAAACCTTCATTCAACCTTGTAAGCCGGGCCTCACACGACCAATCGCCGTTTTAACTTTAACAAGTTTAGGGTCTTTATAAGATTGACTGTTAAGAGTACGACGAGTAATTCTAGGATTACCTGGGCGGAGTGGCAGACTTAAAAAGGCAGGATAACCTGGATTTTTTGGTGAATACACATGGCATCAAAGCCTATTACCAGGGTCAATAAAGCTCTTGACCATTAACAAAGAGCCCCCAAGTAATGTTTTATTCCAAGCGTACAAGCCGGGTCAACAGGGTAGTCATAGCTATGCTCAATGAGCAGGAAGCCCCAAGTATTTTGTAATCATGGCATACAAGCCAGATCAAGGGGGTAGTCATAGCTATGCTCAATGAGTAGGAAGCCCCCAAGTGATCACATGAAGTGACAATAAAGACTCACTATTCTCAGAAATGAAAAGACAGAGGCCTGACTTAGCAGGGATGTCGGCTTTATTATATTCATCATAATATATATTGTCAAAATATGTACATCATAAGAGCCAGTGGCTCTGGTGTAATATGGCCGAAGATGAGCAATATTTCACGGCCGGTGGGTCTCCTCCTCTGACGTGCATGAGTCCTTGTGATCTTGAACATCGATAAGGTAGTATGACCCATTGTTCAGATTTTTGCTGACCACAAAGGGTCCTTCCCAAGGCGGGGATAGTTTGTGCATATCAGTTTGATCCTGGATAAGCCGGAGCACCAAATCACCTTCTTGAAAGGTCCTGGTTTTAACCCGGTGGCTATGGTAACGGCGCAGATCTTGCTGGTAAATCACCGAACGAGCCGCCGCAAGGTCACGCTCCTCATCCAACAGGTCAATAGCATCCTGACGTGATTTTTCATTATCGGCTTCAACATAAGCCGCCACACGAGGAGAATCATGACGGATGTCACTAGGGAGAACCGCCTCTGCTCCGTAAACCATGAAGAAAGGCGTGTAACCCGTATATCTGTTGGGGGCGGTATTGATGCTCCATAATACTGAGGGTAACTCCTCCACCCAACAACCCGGCGTCCTCTGCAAAGGGACCATAAGCCGGGGCTTGATGCCTCTCAAAATTTCTTGATTGGCTCTCTCAGCTTGACCATTGGACTGGGGGTGAGCGACTGACGATACATCAAGTCGAATATGCTCTCGTTGACAAAACTCTTTCATAGCACCCTTGGACAGATTAGTACCAAAATGGAAAAAATCACCTTTTTGACGAATTGAACCACTGTTGCCGCATCACATTTACTCACCGGCTCTGCCTCAACTCACTTTGTAAATTTGTCAACCGCCACCAAAAGGTGGGTCTTTTTATCCTTGGACCTTTTGAAAGGCCCAACCATATCCAGCCCCCAGACTGCAAACGGCCAAGCAATTGGAATCATCCTCAATTCTTGAGCCGGCACGTGAGCTTGTCTTGAGAATTTCTGACAACCATCACATTTACTGACCAAATCCTCTGCATCAGCATGAGCCGTCAGCCAATAAAATCCATGACGAAAAGCCTTGGCCACAAGAGATTTAGAGCTGGCATGATGACCAAAATCTCCTTCATGAATCTCTCGTAGGATCTCACGACCTTCTTCAGGAGAGATACAACGTTGAAATGCCCCGTAACACTGCAATGATGCAACTCTCCATTGACAATAGTAATTGACTTAGACCGCCGGGTTATCTGTCTGGCCAAAGTTTCATCTTCAGGTAACTCGCCCCGGGTCATATACGTCAAATATGGAACCTTCCAATTAGGAACAGCATGAAGAGCCGCCACTAGCTGTGCCTCCGGGTCAGAAATAGCAAGATCTTCCTCTGTAGGTAGTTTGACTGAAGGATCATGCAAAAATATCAAGGAAAATATTGGGTGGCACCGGCTTACGCTGGGATCCCAACCAGCTTAAAGCATCAGTCGCCTCATTTTTCCTTTGATCAACATGCTCCACTTGATAGCCCTTGAAGTGACTAGCAATAGCATCAACCTCTCGGCGATAAGACGCCATGAGTGGGTCCTTAGAATCCTAAGTGCCTGAAACTTGCTGAGCTACCAAATCTGAGTCACCAAAACACCTCACCCAGCTTAAGTTCATCTCCTTAACCATCCGAAGACCATGGAGCAAGGCCTCATACTCAGCTGCATTGTTAGTACAAGGGAACATCAACCTTAAAATATAACAAAATTTATCACCTCGTGGGGAACTCAAGATAACTCCAGCCCCCGAGCCTTCCAACTGCCTGGATCCATCGAAATTAATAGTCCAATATGTGCTATCCGGCTTCTCCTTAGGCATCTGCAGCTCTGTCCAATCATTTATGAAGTCCACAAGTGCTTGAGACTTGATGGCTGTGCGAGGCATATACTTCAAACCATGGGGTCCAAGCTTAATGGCCCACTTGGCTACCCGACCCGTGGCTTCTCTGTTTTGAATAATATCCCCTAAAGGAGCAGAACTAACCACAGTGATGGGATGACCCAGAAAATATTGCTTGAGCTTTCGACTAGCCATGAACACCCCATATACCAGCTTTTGCCAATGTGGATACCTCTACTTGGACTCAATGAGCACCTCATTGATGTAATAAACCGGTCGTTGAACCGGATGCTCCTTGCCTGACTCCTTCCTTTCCACCACAATTGCCACGCTGATAGCTCGGCTATTGGCAGCCACATATAACAACAAAGGCTCTTTATCAATGGGAGCAGCAAGAACCGGCGACTCAGCCAACTGTTTCTTCAAGGCCTCAAACACCTGATCAGCAGCGTTACTCCAGCCAAAGTGATCTGTCTTCTTCATTATCTAGTATATGGGGATGGCCTTTTCACCGAACCGGCTTATGAACCGGCTCAAAGCCGCAATACGACCCGCCAGCCGTTGAACATCATTGATACATGTTGGCTTAGCCAAGAAAGTAATAGCCTTGATCTTTTCTGGGTTAGCTTCAATGCCTCTTTCAGAACCAGAAAACCCAACAGCTTGCTTGCTGGCACATCGAAGACACATTTGTCCAGGTTAAGCATCATCTGGTAGACCCGGAGATTGTCAAAGGTCTCCTTCAGATCATCTATCAGGGTTTCCTTCTTCCTAGATTTCACCACAATATCATCCACATAAGCATGAACATTGCACCCAATTTGATTATGAAGGCAATTTTGCACACACCACTGGTAAGTCGCTTGGGCACTCTTGAGCCCAAGAGGCATAGCTACATAAAAGAAGGCTCCAAAGGGAGTGATGAAAGGTTTCTTCTCCTGGTCCTTAACTGCCATCTCGATTTGATGATAACCAGAGTAAGCATACAAAAAGCTCAAACGCTCATAACCTGCCGTGGCATCAATGATCTGATCAATATAGGGGAGAGCAAAAGGATCAGCCGGACAGGCTTTGTTTAAGTCTGTGTAATCCACACACATACGCCAAGTATCGTTTTTCTTAAGTACCAGCACCGGGTTAGCCAACCACTCAGGATGAAAAACTTCAACAATAAACCCAGCCGCCAAGAGCCGGGCCACTTCTTCACCAATGGTCTTGCGCCTCTCTTCATTGAAACGGAGTAGGAATTGCTTGACCGGTTTAAACTTGGGATCAATATCAAGAGTGTGCTCAGCGGGTTCCCTCGGTACACCTGGCATGTCTGAAGGTTTCCATGCAAAGATGTCCCAGTTCTCACGGATGAACTCGATGAGCATGCTTTCCTATTTCTAATCCAGATTAGCATTGATATTGAACTGCTTGGATGAATCGCCAGGAACAAAGTCAACTAGCTTATTATCATCAGCTGATTTAAACTTCAACAGGGGGTCGTGCTCTGTGGTTGGTATCTTCAAAGATGCCATATCTGCCGGGTCAACATTATCTTTGTAAAATTTCAAATCCTCTGTTGCACAGAGAGACTCAGCATAAGCAGCATCACCTTCTTCACACTCCAAGGCTGTCTTCCGGCTTCCATGCACCGTAATAGTGCCCTTATGACCCGGCATCTTAAGCTGTAAATAAACATAACACGACCTTGCCATGAACTTAGCATAAGCCGGCCGCCCAAACAGAGCATGATAAGGGCTCTTGATTTTAACCACCTCAAAAGTCAATGCCTCAGACCTAGAATCATGATCATCACCAAAAGCCACCTCCAAAGATATTTTTCCCACTGGATACGCCGACTTACCAGGCACCACGCCATGAAAAATAGTGTTCGACGGCTTAAGATCTTTGTCAGTCAAGCTCATGCGATGAAAGGTTTCATAGTAAAGAATGTTGATGCTGCTTCCCCCATCCATGAGCACCTTAGTAAATCTGTACCCTCCAACCTGAGGTGCCACCACCAAAGCCAAGTGATCCGGATTATAAACCCGGGGCGGGTGATCCTCACGGCTCCAGAGAATAGGGTGTTCAGACCATCGCAAGTAATGGGGAATCGCCGGCTCAACTGTGTTCACTGCCCTTTTATGAAGCTTCTGATCCCGCTTGCATAGACTCGTGGTGAATACGCGGTACTGTCCACTATTCAATTGCTTTGGGTTACTCTGATAACCAGACTACTGCTGCTGATTCCCTTGACCAGACTGTTAATTAAAACCACCTTGATTGCCTTGGCCCTGGAAACCGGAATTAGAGCCGCCACCACCATAACCTGGACCGTGAGAGCCAGATCCCGAGCCACCGTCTGGCCCATGTCTGTTCTGGAAAAAATTGGAATTTCTATACTCCCTCATAATTAAGCAATCCTTCCAGAGGTGAGTGGTCGGCTTTTCCCGTGTACCATGCTTCGGGCAAGGCTGATTCATCATCGCCTAAAGATTAAATTTTGGTCCTCCAAACCGAGGGGGCGGCTTTCCCCTGCGGCGCTGATTATTATTTTGCGTGGTGGTGTTAGCCACAAAATCCAAGCTGCCATCAGCCTTGCGCTTACCATTGCCACCTTGATTATCCGGGTTATGTTACTGCCCTCTTGTATTGCTGCTCTTCTTTCCCTTACCCGGCTTCTCATCATCAGACTCGGGGTCCTTGGTACCATCAGAGTTGGCATACTTGACGAGAGCCGCCATCAGCTCCCCCATGTCATTGAAGTGGCGCTTAAGCCGCCCCAATTTCTGCTTTAAAGGGAGAAAATGGCAGTTTTTCTCCAACATCAGGACTGCTGAGCCGGCATTGATACTGTCCGATGAGTGTATAACAGCTGAGATCCGGTGTACCCAATGGGTCATTGACTCGCCCTCCCCTTGAACACAGGAGTCCAAATCTAAAATTGACAGAGGCTGCTTGCATGCGTCTCTAAAATTTTGGATAAAACGAGCCTTCAACTCCGCCCACGGCCTGATGGAGTTAGCAGGGAGTCCCTTCAACCAGGTACGAGCCGGCCCATCCAGCATCATGGTGAAATACTTAGCATATGCAGCATCATTAACATCCAACATCTCCATGGCCATCTCATAACTCTCAATCCAAGCCTCAGGGGGCTGATCTGCTGTGTAATTAGGCACCTTACGAGGACCCTTAAAATCCCTAGGTAAACGCTCGTTACGCAAAGCTGGCACTAAACACGACACACCCAAGGTTCTAGAGGTTACACCTGCCTCCACTGAAGCCGATGGATAAACCGAAGATTGTTGTTGAGCCGCTAGCTGAGCCGTCTGCTCAGCCTCCCGGCGCGCCCTGCCCTGATCCACCAAAGCCTGGGCATTATTTCCTCCGCGCACCGGGTCATGCCCACGAGGCTGGTTGCGGTGCTACTCACTGCTTGAAACTGCTAGCGATTCAATGTGCCTGGTGTAACTCCGGCTTGGTCGAGGGGTTGAATGAATCCGTTCACGGCTATAAGAATAAGCCACCTGCTGAGCCACAGCTGTCTGAAGAAGCTCTCTGGCCCTCCGTGTCTCTATCGCTGCCGGAGACTCGCCCTCAACTGGTAAAGCCGCCAATCGCGTTGTCACATCAATCATATTATCCAAAGGGTTAGAATAATGACCCGGAGGCATCGGAACATGCTAAGGTGGAGTATTATTCAAACGTGGCGGGTCCATCGCACGTGGCTGAACCGGCGCTCCAGTCCCAGGCACTTCGACCGCTTGGTTCACCACCGGCGGGTCACCGGTTCCTGCTCCAGGCGTGTTGAAGAGGTTCCTTGGCTCATAAACCGGGGGTAGATGACTCCGGTGCCTCCTCCTCATGATCTCGTTTGAAGCATTTTGATCTAACGTAAGCCAGAAGGAATCTGCTTGATTCCGCTGTGGCTGGGCGTCCAAAGCAGCCCGCTCTGCAGCCATCCTAGCGTTCTCAGCCGCTAGCTCTTCCTTGGCTTCAGCTATCTCATCTCGTAGCTTCACCACATCCACCTTGTGCTGTTCCTGGTTGTCTAGGGTTACCTCCACCCCCATCAGAGTCGCCAAAGCCTCCAATAACTCTGTCAAAGCTTGAGTCGGCGGGCGTGATGTGCCGCTAGCCCCAGCTGTCGCTGCAGCGGTTGAACTAGAAGTCATAGCCACGACGGTTGATGAATCGAGCGCCGGCTGTGTACCAACCATGAAGATCACAACCCTGTTCGTCGGCTCATAGGGGTCCGGAGTACTGTCGCCATCGGAACAGCCCCCAAGTCGGCCGTCTTGCAATTGATACATTGAATTAGTCTCGCATGTGGATGACTCACCATCAGAGTAGATGGCCGTCTCACCACCAGACACAGATCCTTCTCCAACTTCCACCCCATGGGTGAAACCAACAAAGGCACGCTTCATGGCGGGTTGAACCCGGGCGAGTCGTGCACGCTGAGCCGTCTCGATGATGTCGGTGTAGATGTCTGGCTCAGGGCTCGGTTCGCTGATCTTGCTGATGAAGATGTGGATTCCGCTGAAGGGGGCCCAATACCCGTACTCAATTGAGCTGACCTCGGGCCCCCCAGCCCGAGTCGTCGATGTAGAGCTTGCCGCGACGACTCTTGGCCATCCGGCCCACAGCGTATCCATCGATCCCTTCAAAGCTGCCCTTCAAGAACTCAAAACCACCGTGCGCTTGCCCACGGTGGGTGCCAACTGTCGTGGAGTTTTCACGACAGATGTCCTAACAGAAGGACTTAGTCATGGAGCCATCGCAACTAGGTTAGCTTAAAGAGGTTGAATGGGACAAAGGACACAGAGAGTTTATACTGGTTCGGCCCCTTGCGGTGAAGGTAAAGGCCTACTCCAGTTTGGGATTGTATTGCTTGGGTTTCGATTACTAGGGATCGAATACGCTTGACCTAGTTCTCGATATCTTCTTTCTTGTCCTAAGCCACTGTCGGGTTGTCCCTTTATATACACAGGTTGACGCCCGACGGCTCGTGGAGTCCTGGCCGGCTCATACACAACGTGTCCCGCCCGATGACTAACTACACTTGCCTTATAATACAAGTCATATATACATGGTGGTTCATCCTCTTGGGCCTCAAGTCGCAACTGGGTCTTGGGCCGCCAACGGGCTCGTATGACCCGCCATCTTCATAGGTAAGCCGCCAGTGGTATGACCCGGCCCCTCATGGGCAGTTCATACCAAATAGTCATATCCCCAACAGTGCCCATACCCGATACTCAATTTTCTTTTGGTGATGAAGAAGGAGGTGGTGGTGATGAAGTAGCGATCTTATCCTTCACGATCAAAAGATTCTCCTGTCTACGAATGACGCTCTGGAGGAAGGTGATGTGCTCTTGCAATAGAATATTTTGACGAGTGAGATATTTATTTTGCACACGAACCGTTTCAATGATCCAAAAGGCTTCAATCTTAGTGGGGGTAAGATGATCATAGTAAGGTTTAAGGATATCTTCTTCTTCCTCCTCGGCAGGCAGGGCTTGCTCGACCACCGGCGCTTGATCTCCGATGGACTCCTTGCTCTTGCCGCCTTCGAGAGGTTCTTCGGGCTCCTCTCTCTCCAGCTCGATCTTCATCAACCAAGCATCCTCTTCTACGTTGTTGGAGGAGGGAGAAGACATGATGCCTGGCTTAACAGATCTGACCGAAAACAACAAGAAAAGAAAACAGAAGATTTCTCCGTGATATGGTGGTCAATAGGTTCGGGGGGTATATAAAGATTTTTTTTATCTTGGGAAACAAGCAAACGGAAGAAACACGGAGTCCGGAAGATACCTGAGGTATGCACAACCCACCTGGGCGCGCCTGGCAAGCCAGGCGCGCCCTGGTGTCTTTTGCCCACCAGGGTTGCCTTAGTGGTTGTTTCTTATTTTCCTAATTTTTTTATATTCCAAAACGGACAAAAAATATTTTTGCGGATTTTTCGAAGTCCGTTTACTTACCATATCACGTACCTCGTTTTTCCATGATTCTGGAGTGTTTCAGAAGGTTTCTTTTATGTGTTCTTCCGGTGTCATAGTTTGGATAATATTGCTTTCAACATTAATGGGTCTACTTGAGATATAATGTTTTATTCGTTGCCCATAAACAACCTTTGAGTTAGTACCTTTGGCATTATTTTATTTGATAGCTCCAGATCGATAAACCTCCTCGATAACATATATAGGGTCCTTCCCATTTGGAGAGGAGTTTTCCAACAAAGAATCTAAAACGAGAGTTGTACAAAAGAACATATTCTCCAACCTTAAACTCACGCTTTTGGATTATCTTATCATGCCATCTTTTAACTTTTTCTTTAAATAACTTGGCATTTTCATAAGCTTGGGTTATCCATTCATCTAATGAGCTAATATCAAATAACCTCTTCTCACCAGCAAGTTTGAAATCATAGTTGAGTTCTTTAATTTCCCAATAAGCTTTATGTTCTAACTCAAGAGGCAAATGACAAGCTTTTCCATAAACCATTTTATAAGGAGGCATACCCATAGGATTTTTATATGTTATTCTATAAGCCCAAAGTGCATCATCTAATTTCTTAGATCAATTCTTCCGGGACCTATTGATAGTCTTTTGTAAAATTAATTTTATTTCTCTATTGCTAAGTTCAACTTGACCACTAGACTGAGGATGATAGGGTGATGCAATTCTATGGTTAACATCATACTTGGCAAGCATTTTACGTAAAGCACCATGAATAAAGTGTGAACCACCATCAGTCATTAAATATCTAGGGACTCCAAACATTGGGAAAATAACTTCTTTAAGAATTTTAATAGAGGTGTTGTGATCAGCACTACTAGTTGGAATAGCTTCTACCCACTTAGTAACATAATCAACAGCAACCAAAATATGAATATACCCATTAGAGGAAGGAAAAGGTCCCATGTAATCAAATCCCCAAACATCAAATGGTTCAACAGCAAGTGAATAATTCATAGGCATTTCTTGACGCTTACCCATATTACCTATTCTTTGACATTCATCACAAGATAATACGAACTTACGAGCATCCTTGAAGAGAGTCGGCCAATAAAACCCAGATTGCAATACCTTGTGAGTAGTTCTATCTCCCGCATGATGTCCTCCATAAGCTTCGGAGTGACATTTCCGTAGGATTTGTTCCTGTTCATGCTCAGGTACACAACATCTAATAATACCATCTACTCCTTTATAAAGATGTGGGTCATCCCAAAAGTAATGTCTTAAATCGTAGAAGAATTTTTTCTTTTGTTGGTAAGTAAAGCTAGGGGTATGTATTTAGCAACAATATAATTAGCATAGTCAGCATACCAAGGTGTACTATTAGAAACATTTATTGCAGCTAATTGCTCATCAGGAAAACTATCATCAATAGGTAGTGGGTCATCAAGAACATTCTCCAACCTACACAGGTTATCAGCTACGGGGTTCTCCGCTACATTTCTAACAGTGATATGCAAATCAAATTCGTGTAGCACGAGAACCCATTAAATAAGCCTAGGTTTGGCATCTTTCTTTTCCATAAGATACTTTATTGCAGCATGATCAATGTGAACAATTACTTTTGAATCTACAATATAGGATCTAAATTTATCACAAGCAAACACCACTGCTAGAAATTCTTTTTTCAGTAGTAGCATAATTTATTTGTGCACTGTCTAGAGTTTTACTTGCGTAGTGAATAACATTTAGTTTCTTATCAACTCTTTGTCCTAGAACAGCACCAAAACATAATCACTAACATCACACATAATTTCAAAAGGCAAGTTCCAATCAGGTGGTTGAACAATAGGTGCAGAAATTGAGGCTTTCTTGAGTGTTTCGAAGGCTTCTAAATAATCATCATAAAAAACAAAAGGAAAATCCTTTTGCAAAAGATTTGTAAGAGGCCTAGAAATTTTAGAAAAGTCTTTGATAAATCTCATATAGAAACCAGCATGACCTAAGAAACTACGAATACTTTTGATATCTTTAGGACATGGCATTTTCTCAATTGCATCAATCTTAGCTTCGTCCACCTCAATACCTCTTTCAGAAATTTTATGGCCCAAAACAATACCTCATGAGACTCATCACCAAAGCTAACACCGACAGTTTGTTTCTCACAATCTATTTTAGCATTAACGGTGTTCAAGAAAGGTCTACCAAAGATAGTGGGACAAAAGTCATCCTGTGGGAGAACCAAGAACAAGAAAATCAGTAGGGTATTTTATTTTCCCACACTAGACTTCAACATCTCTAACAATCCCAAGTGGTGTGATGGTGTCTCTATTAGCAAGTCTAATAGTAACATCCATGTCTTATATTTCAGCAGATGCTATGTCATTCATAATTTCTTGATATAAGGTAAAAGGAATAGAACTCACGCTAGCACCTATATCGCATAAACCATGATAATAGTGATCTCCTATTTTAACTGAGACAATGGGCATTCCAACAACGGGTCTATGTTTATCTTTCCCATCGGGTTTGGCAATTCTAGCAGCTTCACCAATGAAGTAAATAACATGCCCATCAATATTATCGACCAAGAGATCCTTAACCATAGCAACACTAGGTTCTACTTTGATTTGCTCAGGGGGGTTTATGTGCTTTGATATTACTTCTATGGATCACAGTTGAAACCTTAGCATGTTCTTTTATCTTAACAGGAAAAGGTGGTTTCTCGATGTAAGCAGTAGGATCAACTCGATCAACATTGTAGATGATAGTTTCTTCTTTAGAAACTACCGGTTCTTTAATTTCTTATTTAATAGGGGGATGATATTTAAACCATTTGTCTTTAGGGAGATCAACATGAGTAGCAAAAGATTCACAGAAAGAGGCCACTATCTCAGAATCAAGTCCATATTTAGTTCTAAACATTTGAAAAGCATCGGTATTTGTAAATGATTTAACACAATCAAACTTAAGCTTAATACCTGACTCTTTACCTTGGTCAAGTTCCCAATCTTCAGATTTGCGTTTAATTCTTTCCAAGAGGTCCCACCTGAATTCAATAGTCTTCTTCATAAAAGACCCGACACAAGAAGTATCAAGCATGGATTGATCATTACGAGAAAGCCGAGCATAGAAGTTATGAATGATAATTTCTCTCGAGAGCTCATGATTGGGGCATGAATATAACATTGACTTAAGCCTCCCCCAAGCTAGATCTATACTTTCTCCTTCATGAGGCCAAAAATTATATATATAATTCCGATCACGATGAACTAGATGCATAGGATAATTTTTTTGATGGAATTCCAATTTGAACCAATTCCAATTCCAAGATGCAATAGCATCGCATAGCCTATGCCATGTCAATGCCTTTCCCTTAAAAGATAAAGGGAAAACATTCTTCTTAGCTTCATCTCCGGGTAAACCTGCAAGTTTAAGCAATCCACAAATTTCATCCACATATATCAAGTGCATATCAGGATGTTCGGTTCCATCTTCTGCATAAGGATTAGCTAGCAGTTGTTCCATTATACCCGAAGGAATTTCATATTCAGTATTTTCAGTAGGTGCAGTGGGTTGACGGGTAACTAATTGTGGTTTCAATCGAGGGGAAGATGCCCCGAACAAATGCCTCAAAGGATTGTTCTCCATAGTAACAAGTGACAATAAATTTCAGCATGTAGTAATAATTTTTTCCTTACCAATTTCCACTTACCAAGAGCGCTTCACTCCCCGGGAACAGCTCCAGAGAAGAGCCTTGATGACCCACAAGTATAGGGGATCAATCGTAGTCCTTTCGATAAGTAAGAGTGTCGAACCCAACGAGGAGCAGAAGGAAATGACAAGTGGTTTTCAGCAATGTAATGTCTGCAAGCACTGAAATTGTAAGTAACAGATAATTTGGAAGCAGGATAATTTGTAACGAGCATGTAACGGTAATGGTAAATAATATGCAGCAAAATAGCCCAATCCTTTTGTGGCAAAGGACAGGCCAAAGCGGTTTCTTATAATAAGCAAAGTGTTCTTGAGGGCTGCTACGTCTTGAGCTTGCATTGGTTTTCCCCGAAGAGGAAGGGATGATGCAGCAGAGTAGCGTAAGTATTTCCCTCAGTTTTTGAGAACCAAGGTATCAATCTAGTAGGACCCCACGCTCAAGTCCCTCATACCTGCACAAAGCGATAGCTGCTCGCAACCAACACGATTTGGGGTTGTCAAGCCCTTCACGGTCACTTACGAGAGTGAGATCTGATAGATATAATATTTTTGGTATTTTTGGTATAAAGATGCAAAGTAAAAAGTAAAGGCAAAGTAAAAAAGCAAAGCAATATTAAAGTAATGGAGATTGATATGATGAGAATAGACCTGGGGGCCATAGATTTCACTAGTGGCTTCTCTCAAGAGCATAAGTATTCTACGGTGGGTGAACAAATTACTGTTGAGCAATTGACAGAATTGAGCATAGTTATGAGAATATCTAGGCATGATCATCTATATAGGCATCACGTCCGTGACAAGTAGATCGAAACGATTCTGCATCTACTACTATTACTCCACTCATCGACCGCTATCCAGCATGCATCTAGAGTATTAAGTTAAAACAGAGTAACGCCTTAAGCAAGATGACATGATGTAGAGAGATAAATTCATGCAATATGAAATAAACCCCATCTTGTTATCCTCGATGGCAACGATACAATATGTGCCTTGCTGTCCCTTCTATCACTAGGTAAGGACACCGCAAGATCGAACCCAAAGCTAAGCACTTCTCCCATGGCAAGAACTACCAATCTAGTTGGCCAAACCAAACGGATAATTCGAAGAGACTTGCAAAGATAACCAATCATACATAAAAGAATTCATAAAAGATTCAAATATTATTCATAGATAGACTTGATCATAAACCCACAATTCATCGGTCTCAACAAACACACCGCAAAAAGAAGATTACATCGAATAGATCTCCACAAGAGAAGGGGAGAACTTTGTATTGAGATTCAAAGAGAGAGAATAAGCCATCTAGCTACTAACTATGGACCAGAAGGTCTGAGGTAAACTACTCACACTTCATCGGAGGGGCTATGATGATGTAGAAGCCCTCCGCGATGACGGCCCTCTTCCGGCGGAGCTCCGGAACAGGCCCCAAGATGGGATCTCGTGGATACAGAAAGTTGCGGCGGTGGAATTAGGTTTTTGGCTCCTGTTCTGATCGTTTGGGGGTACGTGTGTATATATAGGAGGAAGGAGTACGTCGGTGGAGCATCGAGGGGCCCACGAGGCAGGGGAGCGCGCCCTAGGGGGCGCCCCCCACCCTCGTGACCTCCTCTTTGATCCCTTGCAGTAGGGTCCAAGTCTCCTGGATCACGTTCGGTGAGAAAATCACGTTCCCAAAGATTTTATTCCATTTGGACTCCGTTTGATATTCCGTTTATCCGAAACACTGAAATAGGCAAAAAAACAACAATTCTGGGCTGGGCCTCCGGTTAATAGGTTAGTCCCAAAAATAATATAAAAGTGGAAAATAAAGCCCAATATAGTCCAAAACAGTAGATAATATAGCATGGAGCAATCAAAAATTATAGATACGTTGGAGACGTATCAGGCATCCCCAAGCTTAATTCCTACTCGTCCTCGAGTAGGTAAATGATAAAAAGAGAATTTTTTATGCGGAGTGTTACTTGGCATAATTTCAATGCAAATCTTCTTAATTGTGGTATGAATATTCAGATTAGAAAGATTCAAGACAAAAGTTTATATTGACATAGAAAATAATAATACTTCAAGCATACTAACAAAGCAATTATGTCTTCTCAAAATAACATGGCCAAAGAAAGTTATCCCTACAAAATCATATAGTCTGGCTATGCTCCATCTTCCCCACACAAAGTATTTAAATCATGCACAACCCCGATGATAAGCCAAGCAATTGTTTCATACTCTAACTTTTTCAAAACTTTTTCAATTTTCACGCAATACATGAGCGTGAGCCATGGATATAGCACTATAGGTGGAATAGAATGGTGGTTGTGGAGAAGACAAAAAGGAGAAGATAGTCTCACATCAACTAGGCATATCAATGGGCTATGGAGATGCCCATCAATAGATATCAATGTGAGTGAGTAGGGATTGCCATGCAACGGATGCACTAGAGCTATAAATGTATGAAAGCTCAACAAAAGAGACTAGTGGATGTGCATCCAACTTTCTTGCTCCCGAAGACCTAGGGCAATTTGAGGGAGCCCATCATTGGAATATACAAGCCAAGTTCTATAACGTAAAATTCCCACTAGTATATGAAAGTGACAACATATGAGACTCTCTATATGAAGAACATGGTGCTACTTTGAAGCACAATATATGAGACTCGCTATATCATGGTGCTACTTTGAAGCACAAGTGTGGAAAAAAGGATAGTAGCATTGCCCTTTTTTTGGGCCTTCTTTTTTTCTTTGGCCTTACTTTTTTTTGGGACAATGCTCTATTGAATGATGATCATCACACTTCTATTTATTTACAACTCAATGATTACAACTCTATACTAAAACAAAGTATGACTCTATATGAATGCCTCCGGCGGTGTACCGGGATATGCAATGAATCAAGAGTGACAAGTATGAAAGAATTATGAACGGTGGATTTGCCACAAATACTATGTCAACTACATGATCATGCTAAGCAATATGACAATGATGGATGTGTCATGATGAACTAGCTGGTGGAAAGTTGCATGGCAATATATCTTGGAATGGATATGGAAATGCCATAATAGGTAGGTATGGTGGCTGTTTTGAGGAAGGTATATGGTAGGTGTATGATACCGGCGAAATTTGCGTGGTATTAGAGAGGCTAGCAAGGGTGTAAGGGTGGGAGTGTGTATAATCCATGGACTCAACATTAGTCATAAAGAACTCATGTACTTATTGCAAAAATCTAGAAGTTATCAAAGCAAAGTATTACGCGCATGCTCCTAGGGGGATAGATTGGTAGGAAAAGACCATCGCTCGTCCCCGACCGCCACTCATAAGGAAGACAATCAATAAATAAATCATGCTCCGACTTCATCACATAACGGTTCACCATACGTGCATGCTACGGGAATCACAAACTTCAACACAAGTATTCTTTAAATTCACAACTACTCAACTAGCATGACTTTAATATTATCACCTCCATATCTCAAAACAATTATCATGCTTCAATCTTTTCTTGGTATTCAACACACTCAAAAGAAAGTTTCACAAATCTTGAATACCAAGCATATTATTATTAGGAAAATTACCATGCTATTAAGAGACTCTCAAATTAATTTAAGTGAAGCATGAGAGATCGATAGTGTCTTTAAAACGAATCCACCACCGTGCTCTAAAAGATCTAAGTGAAGCACATAGAGCAAAATTATTTAGCTCGAAAGATATAAGTGAAGCACATAGAGCAAAATTATAACTCTCAAAAGATATAAGTGAAGCACATAGAGAAAAACTACTACGTTCAAAAGATATAAGTGAAGCACATAGAGTATTCTATCAAATTTTAATTAATGTATGGCTCTCTCAAAAGGTGTGTACAGCAAGGATGATTGTGGCATACTAACAAACAAAGACACAAATAATACAAGACGCTCCAAGCAAAAAACATATCATGTTGGTGAATAAATACATAGCTCCAAGTAAATTACCGATGGAAGTGGACGAAAAGAGGGGATGCCTTCTGGGGCATCCCCAAGGTTTGAATTTTTGGTGTCCTTGGATTATCTTGGGGGTGCCATGGGCATCCCCAAGCTTAGGCTCTTGCCACTCCTTGTTCCATGATCCATCAAAAGAATTCACCCAAAACTTGAAAATTCACAACACAAAACTCAAAATAGAAAACTCGTGAGCTCCGTTAGCGAAAGAAAACAAAAGACCACTTCAAGGTACTGTAATGAACTCATTCTTTATTTATATTGGTGTTGAACCTACTGTATTCCAACTTCTCTATGGATTATAAACTATTTTACTAGCCATAGATTCATCAAAATAAGCAAACAACACACGAAAAACAGAATCTGTCAAAAACAGAACAGTCTGTAGTAATCTGTAGCTAGCGCAAGATCTGGAACCCAAAAAATTCTAAAATAAATTTCTGGACGTGAGGAATTTATCTATTAATCATCTTCAAAAATAATTAACTAAATAGCACTCTTCAAATAAAAATGACAGCAGTTCTCGTGAGTGCTAAAGTTTCTGTTTTTTACAGCAAGTTCAACAAGACTTTCCCCAGGTCTTCCCAACGGTTCTACTTGGCACAAACACTAATTTAACACAAAAGGCACAACCAAAACAGAGGCTAAATAATTTATTTATTACTAAACAGGAGCAAAAAGCAAGGAATAAAAATAAAATTGGGTTGCCTCCCAACAAGCGCTATCGTTTAACGCCCCTAGCTAGGCATAACAAGCAAGGATAGATCTAGGTATTGCCATCTTTGGTAGGCAATTCTTCAATTAGGCATCTACCATATTTAGGATTTTATTTATTTTTCTTAATTATCAAACTTTTAGGCACAAGATCAAAAAATTCATTTGTAATGAATGGTTCTTTAATGATAGCAAAAAGATTGGGATGAATACTTATAGATTTAAGATCAGCAGTTTCCTTACTAGATGATTCACCCTTATTTTTAGGAACATACATAAGCTTGGCAATTTTAGTAGGAGGACTAGGAGTATTTTTTACGGAAGAAAAAGCGGTTCCCAAATTTGTAATGATACCCTCAAGTTTATCAATTCTAGTAGAATCTAAGTTCATCTTCTCATTAACTATGGGTTCATTTTCCTTAATATTTTTCAAAGTCATTCCTACCTTAGATCCATATTGAGTAATTTGATTGTGGATCTTTTTATCTAGATTTTCAATTGATTCAAGAGTGGCAACTTTGTTTTCAATAATTTCAAGTCTTTGCATAACATGCTCCAAAGTTAACATGGTTCCATTAACCAAAAGAGGTGGTGAGTCAAATAAATCTATCATAGCATTATAAGAATCAAAAGTACGGCTACCCAAGAAGTTCCCACCGGTAATGGTATCGAGGATATATCTATACCAAGGATTAGAACCTACATAAAAATTGCGAAGAAGAACTAAGGTAGATTGTTTCCTGGTAGATCTATTTTTAGCATTCCAAATTCTATAACAAGCATCTTTTAGATTTTCTCCCTCCCTTTGTTTAAAATTTAGAACTTCACTCTCGGGAGACAACGGAGAAGAATGAGACTAGCCATGACGACAAGCAAACAAAGAGGCGAACAGAGAGGGAGGATAGATAGAGAGGGCGAATAAAACGGCAAGGGTGAATTGGGGGAGAGGAAAACGAGAGGCAAATGGCAAATAATGTAATGCGAGAGATAGGGATTGTGATGGGTACTTGGTATATTGACTTTTTGCGTAGACTCCCCGGCAACGACGCCAGAAATCCTTCTTGCTACGTCTTGAGCTTGCGTTGGTTTTCCCCGAAGAGGAAGGGATGATGCAGCAGAGTAGCGTAAGTATTTCCTCAGTTTTTGAGAACCAAGGTATCAATCCAGTAGGAGCCCATGCTCAAGTCCCTCGTACCTGCACAAAGCGATAGCTACTCGCAACCAACGCGATTAGGGGTTGTCAAGCCCTTCACGGTCACTTACGAGAGTGGGATCTGATAGATATAATATTTTTGGTATTTTTGGTATAAAGATGCAAAGTAAAAAGTAAAGGCAAAGTAAAAAAGCAAAGCAATATTAAAGTAATGGAGATTGATATGATGAGAATAGACCTGGGGGCCATAGGTTTCACTAGTGGCTTCTCTCAAGAGCATAAGTATTCTACGGTGGGTGAACAAATTACTGTTGAGCAATTGACATAATTGAGCATAGTTATGAGAATATCTAGGCATGATCATGTATATAGGCATCATGTCCGTGACAAGTAGATCGAAACGATTCTGCATCTACTACTATTACTCCACTCATCGACCGCTATCCAGCATGCATCTAGAGTATTAAGTTAAAAACAGAGTAACGCCTTAAGCAAGATGACATGATGTAGAGAGATAAATTCATGCAATATGAAATAAACCCCATCTTGTTATCCTCGATGGCAACGATACAATACGTGCCTTGCTGCCCCTTCTGTCACTAGGTAAGGACACCGCAAGATCGAACCCAAAGCTAAGCACTTCTCCCATGGCAAGAACTACCAATCTAGTTGGCCAAACCAAACGGATAATTCGAAGAGACTTGCAAAGATAACCAATCATACATAAAAGAATTCAGAAAAGATTCAAATATTATTCATAGATAGACTTGATCATAAACCCACAATTCATCGGTCTCAACAAACACACCGCAAAAAGAAGATTACATCGAATAGATCTCCACAAGAGAAGGGGAGAACTTTGTATTGAGATTCAAAGAGAGAGAAGAAGCCATCTAGCTACTAACTATGGACCCGAAGGTCTGAGGTAAACTACTCACACTTCATCGGAGGGGCTATGATGATGTAGAAGCCCTCCGTGATGACGGCCCTCTTCCGGCGGAGCTCCGGAACAGGCCCCAAGATGGGATCTCGTGGATACAGAAAGTTGCGGCGGTGGAATTAGGTTTTTGGCTCTTGTTCTAATCGTTTGGGGGTACGTGTGTATATATAGGACGAAGGAGTACGTCGGTGGAGCACCGAGGGGCCCACGAGCCAGGGGGCGCGCCCTAGGAGGGGGCGCGCCCCCACCCTCGTGACCTCCTCTTTGATCCCTTGCAGTAGGGTTCAAGTCTCCTGGATCACGTTCGGTGAGAAAATCACGTTCCCGGAGATTTTATTCCGTTTGGACTCCGTTTGATATTCCGTTTATCCGAAACACTCAAATAGGCAAAAACAACAATTCTGGGCTGGGCCTCCGGTTAATAGGTTAGTCCCAAAAATAATATAAAAGTGGAAAATAAAGCCCAATATAGTCCAAAACATTAGATAATATAGCATGGAGCAATAAAAAATTATAGATACGTTGGAGACGTATCAAGGGCACACGGGAATTTCATCTAGTCACTTTCACCATGTTGGCTTGATTTGTGTTCACTACTTTGCTAATTTGATATGTGGGTGGATCGGTGCTTAGGTGATGTTCTTACTTGAACAAACCTCCTACTTATGATTAATCCCCTCGCAAGCATCCGCAACTACGAGAAAAGTATTAAGATAGAATCTAACCATAGCATTAAACTTTTGGATCCAAATCAGACCCTTACGAACTAGCGCATAAACTAGGGTTTAAGCTTCTATCACTCTAGCAACCCGTCATCTAATAACAACTCCAAAATGCATTCTCTTAGGCCCAAATATGGTGAAGTGTCATGTAGTCGAGATTCACATGACACCACTAAGGGAATGACGACATACATATTATCAAAATATCGAACACATATCAAGTTCACATGATTACTTGCAACATGATTTCTCCCGTGACCTCAGGAACAAAAGTAACTACTCCCAAGTGATAAACATGTTCATGATCAGAGGGGTATTAAATAGCGTAATGGATCTGAACATATAATCTTCCACCAAATAAACCATATAGTGATCAACTACAAGATGTAATCAACACTACTAGTCACCCAAAGGTACCAATCTGAGGTTCCGGTACAAAGATTGAACACAAGAGATGAACTAGGGTTTGAGAGGAGATGGTGCTGGTGAAGATGTTGATGAATATTGGCCTCCCAAAGATGAGAGGGTTGTTGGTGATGACGATGATGATGATTTCCGTTCCCCCGGCAGAATCACTTCACCAGAGGGCAAAAGTGCTCGTGCCCAAGTTCCGACTCGAGACGGCGGCGCCCCATCTTGAAAGTCCTCTCCTTATTTTTTTCTAGGTCAAAATGACTTATATAGCAGAAGAGGGCACCGGAGGTGTGTCGAGGAGGGCACAACCCACCAGGGCGCGCATGGGCTCCCTGGCGCGCCCAGGTGGGTTGTGCCCACCTGGTGGGCCTCCTATGGTAGTTATTTGCTCCAATAATTCTTATTTATTCCATAAAAAATCCTCGTGAAGTTTCAGCTCATTTGGAGTTGTGCAGAATAAGTAGCCTGACGTAGCTTTTTCAGGTCCAGATTTCCAGCTGCCGGAATTCTCCCTATTTGTGTGAACCTTGCATATTATGAGAGAAAAGGCATTAGAATTACTCCAAAAGGCATTATTATGCATAAAAACATTATAAATAACAGTAGGTAACCATGATGCAAAATGGACATATGAATATCAAAGGTATAAGAAGCTTTCTCGGTCATGTTGGTTTCTATAGGAGGTTTATTAAAGACTTCTCTAAAATTTCTAGGCCTCTCACTAATCTCTTGCAAAAAGATGTTCCTTTTGTTTTTGATGATGATTGTTTAGAAGCATTTGAAATACTTAAGAAAGCCTTGATTTATGCACCTATTGTTCAGCCACCTGATTGGAATTTACCCTTTGAAATTATGTGTGATGCTAGTGATTATGTTGTTGGTGTTGTTCTAGGACAAATAGTTGATAAGAAATTGAAAGTTATTTGTTATTCTAGTAAAACTCTAGATAGTGCCGAGAGAAATTATGCTACTACTGAAAAAGAATTTTTAGCAGTTGTATTTGCTTGTGATAAGTTCAGATCTTATATTGTTGATTCCAAAGTAACTCTTCACACTGATCAAGCTGCTATAAATATCTTATGGAAAATAAAGATGCTAAGCCTAGACTTATTAGATGGGTTCTCTTACTACAAGAATTTGATTTGCATATTATTGATAGAAAGGGAGCTGAGAATCCCGTTGCAGACAACTTGTCTAGGTTAGAAAATGTTCTTGATGACCCACTGCCTATTGATGATAACTTTCCTTATGAACAATTAACTCTCATAAATGCCTCTCGTAATGCTCGATGGTATGCTAATTACATTGTTGCTAAATTTATACCGCCTAGTTTCACATACCAACAAAATAAAAAGTTTTTCTATGATTTAAGACATTACTTTTGGGATGACCCACACCTTTATAAAGAAGGAGTAGATGGTGTTATTAGATGTTGTGTACCTGAGCATGAACAGGAACAGATCCTACGCAAGTGCCACTCTGAGTCTTAAGGAGTACACCACGCTAGAGATAGAACTGCACACAAGGTATTGCAATCAGGTTTTTATTGGCCTACTCTCTTCAAGGATGCTCGTAAGTTTGTATTTTCTTGTGATGAATGCCAGAGAATTGGCAATATTAGTAGACATTAGGAAATGCCTATGAATTACTCACTTGTTATTGAATCATTTGATGTTTTGGGCTTTGATTATATGGGACCTTTTCCTTCCTCTAATGGGTATACACATATTTTAGTTGTTGTTGATTACGTTACTAAGTGGGTAGAAGCTATTCCAACTAGTAGTGATGATCATAACACTTCTATTAAGATGCTTAAATAAGTTATTTTTCTGAGGTTTGGACTCCCTAGATATTTAATGACCGATGGTGGTTCACATCTTATTCATGTCGCTTTCTGTAAAATGCTTGCTAAATATGATGTTAACCATAGAATTGCATCTCCATATCATTCTCAGTCTAGTGGTCAAGTAGAATTGAGCAATAGAGAGATTAAATTGATTTTGCAAAAGACTGTTAATAGATCTAGAAAGAATTGGTCTAAGAAACTTGATGATGCATTTTGGGCTTACAGAACTGCGTATAAAAACCCTATGGGTATGTCTCCGTATAAAATGGTTTATGAAAAAGCATGTCACTTACCTCTTGAACTAGAACATAAGACATATTGGGCTATTAAAGAGCTCATTTATGATTTCAAACTTGCCGGGGAGAAGAGGTTATTTGACATTAGCTCACTTGATGAATGGAAAACCCAAGCCTATGAGAATGCCAAGTTGTTTAAAGAAAAAGTTAAAAGATGGCATGACAAGACGATACAAAAGCGTGAGTTTGATGTTGGTGATCATGTTTTGCTATACAACAATCGTTTAAGATTTTTTGCAGGAAAACTTCTCTTTAAATGGGATGGTCCTTACCTTATCGAGGAGGTCTATCGTTCCGATGCCATCAAAATCAACAACGCCGAAGGTATGAATCCGAAGGTGGTAAACGGTCAAAGAATCAAACATTATATCTTAGGTAATCCCATAATTGTTGAGTCCAATATAATTGACACTGTAACACCAGAGGAGTACATAAGGGACACTTTCCAAAACGTTTAGAATCCGAAAAGGAATAGGTATGTGGTACGGTAAGTAAACCGACTCCAAAACTGTTCTAATAGCAATTTTTCTCTATTTTGGAATATTTAAAAATTAGGAAAATTAAAAGTAGTATGAAAGAGACACGAGGCGATGATGACCCACAAGTATAGGGGATCTATCGTAGTCCTTTCGATAAGTAAGAGTGTCGAACCCAACGAGGAGCAGAAGGAAATGATAAGCGGTTTTCAGCAAGGTATTCTCTGCAAGCACTGAAATTATAGGTAACATATAGTTTTGTGATAAGATAATTTGTAACGAGGATCAAGTAACAAAAAGTAAATAAAGTGCAGCAAAGTGGCCCAATCCTTCTTGTAGCAAAGGACAAGCCTGGACAAACTCTTATATAAAGAAAATCGCTCCCGAGGACACATGGGAATTATCGTCAAGCTAGGTTTCATCACGATCATATGATTCGCGTTCGGTACTTTGATAATCTGATATGTGGGTGGACCGGTGCTTGGGTGCTGTCCTTACTTGGACAAGCATCTCACTTATGATTAACCTCTATTGCAAGCATCCGCAACTACAACAAAAGTATTAAGGTAAACCTAACCATAGCATGAAACATGTGGATCCAAATCAACCCCTTACGAAGCAACGCATAAACTAGGGTTTAAGCTTCTGTCACTCTAGCAACCCATCATCTACTTATTACTTCCCAATGCCTTCCTCTAGGCCCAAATAATGGTGAAGTGTCATGTAGTCAACGTTCACATAACACCACTAGAGGAGAGACAACATACATCTCATCAAAATATCGAACAAATACCAAATTCACATGACTACTAATAGCAAGACTTCTCCCATGTCCTCAGGAACAAACGTAAGTACTCACAAAGCATATTCATGTTCATAATCAGAGGGGTATTAATATGCATATAGGATCTGAACATATGATCTTCCACCAAATAAACCAACTAGCATCAACTACAAGGAGTAATTAACACTACTAGCAACCCACGTGTACCAATCCCAGACTTGGAGACAAGAATTGGATACAAGAGATGAACTAGGGTTTGAGAGGAGATGGTGCTGGTGAAGATGTTGATGGAGATTGACCCCCTCCCGATGAGAGGATCATTGGTGATGACGATGGCGATGATTTCCCCCTTCCGGAGGGAAGTGTCCCTAGCAGAACAGCTCCGCCGGAGCCCTAGATTGGTTCCGCCAAGGTTCCGCCTCATGGCGGCGGAGTCTCATCCCAAAAGCTTGCTTATGATTTTTTTTCTCATCGAAGGACTCCATATAGCAGAAGATGGGCATCGGAGGGCCACCAGGGGGCCCACAAGGCAGGGGGCGTGCCCAGGGGGTAGGGCGCGCCCCCCACCCTCGTGGCCAGGGTGTGGCCCCCCTCTGGAACTTCTTGCGCTCGGTATTTTTTATATATTCTGAAAATGACTTCCGTGAAGTTTCAGGACTTTTGGAGCTGTGCAGAATAAGTCTCTAATATTTGCTCCTTTTCCAGCCCAGAATCCCAGCTGCCGACATTCTCCCTCTTTATGTAAACCTGGTAAAATAAGAGAGAATAGGCATAAGTATTGTGACATAATGTGTAATAACAGCCCATAATGCAATAAATATCGATATAAAAGCATGATGCAAAATGGACGTATCAACTCCCCCAAGCTTAGACCTCGCTTGTCCTCAAGCGAAAGCCGAAATCGAAAAATATGTCCACGTGTTTGGAGATAGAGGTGTCGATAAAAATAAAATACGGACATGAGGGCATCATGATCATTCTTAGAACAACAATTTATATACTTCTTGTCATATGATCTCTTATGCAAGAGTAACAATTCAATCACAATTTCAAGTATGAATCATAAACTTCACTGAAAACTAACAAACTATAATCTCAGTCATTGGAGCAATTGCAATTTATCATAACATAGGAAAGAGTCAATATAAGAGCTTTTCAACATGTCCACATACTCAACTATCATATAGTCTTTCACAATTGCTAACACTCACGCAATACTTATGGGTATGGAGTTTTAATCGGACACAGAGAAAGATAGGGGCTTATAGTTTTGCCTCCCAACGTTTTACCTCAAGGGTAATGTCAACAATAATAGTTCATGAAAACTCACATCCAATTAGCCATATATACCAGGATCTTTCCAACATGTTGTGCTTGCCAAAATATAAAATTTAAAAAGGAAGGGTGAAGATCACCATGAATCTTATGTAAGGTAGGAGATAAAAGTAAAAGATAGGCCCTTCACAGAGGGAAGCAGAGGTTTTCATGCACTTTTATGGTTGGATGCACAAAATCTTAATGCGAAAGAACGTCACTTTATATTGCCACTTGTGATATGGACCTTTATTATGCAGTCCGTCGCTTTTATTTCTTCCGTATCACACGATCGTATAAAGCTTATTTTCTCCCACACTAATAAGTCATACATATTTAGAGGGCAATTTGTATTGCTTGCACCGATGAGAACTTACTTGGGGGATCTTACTCAATCATAGGTAGGTATGGTGGACTCTCATGGCAAAACTGGTTTAAGGGTGTTTGGAAGCACAAGTAGTATCTCTACTTGGTGGAAAGAATTTGGCTAGCGTGAGGGGGAAAGGCAAGCTCAATCATGTTGGATGATCCATGACAATATAATTTATCTCGGATGTAAGAAAACATAACCCATTACGTTGTCTTCCTTGTCCAACATCAACTCTTTAGCATGTCATATTTTAATGAGTGCTCACAATCATAAAAGATGTCCAAGATAGTGTATTTATATGTGAAGACCTCTCTTTCTTTATTACTTCCTATTAATTGCAACGATGACCAAAACTATGTTTGTCAACTCTCAACAACTTTTATTCATCATACTCTTTCTATGTGAGCTCATTACTCTCCATAAGATCCATATGATCTCTTTGTTTCGTTTTTTATTTCTTTCTCTTTTCTTTTATTCACTCAAGATCATGGCAAAATAATCAAGCCCTTGACTCAACACTAATCTTTATTATATATAGCTCACGGACTCGATTACATAGAAGGATCATAAAGCAAAACTCACAACTAGATCATACTAAGAACTTTTATTCTACTAGATCAAAATATCATCAAAACGATCGAACTAAGAAAAACGGTAAAGATAAAAGTGATGGTGATACGATACCGGGGCACTCCCCCAAGCTTGGCAGTTGCCAAGGGGAGTGCCCATACCAGATACTCAATTCTTCTTTGTTGGTGGAGAGGGTGGAGTTGTTGATGACGTAGGCTTCTTCCTTAATTTGCGCTTGAGGACATAATTTTGATCCCTTAGGTCATCAATCTCCTACTCAAGGCTTAATATCTTCTTGCATAATTCCTGTTTGTTTTCCTGCAAGAGGCGAAAAGGGATAAACTCGATCTTAGGTTTCTTTGCTCTATCAGGGAGGCTTGACTTTTTGAACTCCACATGCATGTCCACAGGTTGAGGTAATGGGACTTCATCTTCATCTGAACTCGTCTCCTCCTTTCCCTTGGGTTCATAGTCCTCTTATTCTTCTGTAGCCCAACCACAATGCTCCACGTCCCCATAGACCTTAGGATCTACAAGATAATCAGCCACATAGCTTTCTCCTTCCGAATCCTGGGACGACATATTGCTCTAATCTGCAGCAGAAACAACTCGAAACAAGAACAGGAGATTTTTGCGTGATACGGGAGTGAAAACCTCCGGGAGATTATATAATGATTTTTTACCGACCAAAAGAAGTATCGTGCAAGAAAACAGAGTCCGGAGAGCGCACGAGGCGCCCACGAGGCAGGGGGCGTGCCCAGGGGGTAGGGCGTACCCTCTACCCTCGTGGAGCCCTCGTGTCCTTCTCGAACTGCTTCTTATTTTTCTATTTTTCTAAATATTCCAAAACGGAGAAAATTTGTCATTAGAACTATTTTGGAGTCGGTTTACTTACCGTACCACATACCTATTCGTTTTCGGAGTCTGAAACGATCCGGAAAGTGTTCCTTATGTATTCCTCCGGGGTTACGGTTTCAATAACATTGGTTTCAACATTTATAGGATTACCTCAGATATAATGTTTGATTCTTTGACCATTCACCACCTTCGGATTTGTGCCTTCGAAGTTGTTGATTTTTATGGAACCAGAATGATAGACCTCCTCGATAACGTAAGGACCTTCCCATTTAGAGAGAAGCTTTCCTGCAAAAAATCTTAAACGAGAGCTGTATAGCAATACATAATCACCTACATTAAACTCACGCTTTTGTATCCTTTTGTCATGCCATCTTTTAACCTTTTCTTTAAACAATTTGGCATTTTCATAGGCTTGGGTTCTCCATTCACCGAGTGAGCGAATGTCAAATAACCTTTTCTCACCGACAAGTTTGAAATCATAATTGAGCTCTTTAATAGCCCAATAAGCCTTATGTTCTAGTTCGAGAGGTAAGTGACATGATTTTCCATAAACCATTTTATACGGAGACATACCCATAGGATTTTTATATGCAGTTCTATAGGCCCATAATGCATCATCAAGTTTCTTGGATCAATTCTTTCTAGATCTATTAACAGTCTTTTGCAAAATTAATTTGAGTTCTCTATTACTCAATTCTACTTGACCACTAGACTGTGGGTGATAAGGAGATGCAATTCTATGATTAACATCATACTTAGCAAACATTTTACGGAAAGCACCATAAATAAAATGTGAACCACCATCAGTCATTAGATATCTAGGGACTCCAAACCTCGAAAAAATAACTTCTTTAAGCATCTTAATAGAGGTGTTATGATCAGCACTACTAGTTGGAATAGCTTCTACCCACTTAGTAACATAATCAACAGCAACTAAAATATGTGTATATCCATTAGAGGCAGGAAACGGTCCCATATAATCAAAGCCCCAAGCATCAAATGGTTCAATAACAAGTGAATAATTCATAGGCATTTCTTGACGTCTACTAATATTACCAATTCTTTGACATTCATCACAAGACAAGACAAACTCACGGGCATCCTTGAAGAGAGTAGGCCAATAGAAACCGGATTGCAATACCTTGTGTGCAGTTCTATCTCCAGCATGGTGTCCTCCATAAGCCTCGGAGTGACACTTGCATAGGATATGTTCCTGTTCATGCTCAGGTACACAACGCCTAATAACACCATCTACTCCTTCTTTATAAAGATGTGGGTCATCCCAAAAGTAATGTCTCAAGTCATAGAAGAACTTTTTCTTTTGCTGGTATGTGAAACTAGGTGGTATAAACTTAGCAACAATGTAATTAGCATAATCAGCATACCATGGAGCAGTGTGAGAAGCATTTATGACATTTAGTTGTTCATCAGGAAAGCTATCATCAATAGGTAGTGGGTCATCAAGAACATTTTCTAACCTAGACAAGTTGTCTGCAATGGGGTTCTCAGCTCCCTTTCTATCAATAATATGCAGATCAAATTCTTGTAGGAGGAGAACCCATCTAATAAGTCTAGGTTTAGCATCTTTCTTTTCCATAAGATATTTAATAGCAGCATGATCCGTGTGAATAGTTACTTTAGAATCAACAATATAAGATCTAAACTTATCACAAGCAAATACAACTGCTAAGAATTCTTTTTCGGTTGTAGCATAATTTCTCTGTGCATTGTCTAGAGTTTTACTAGCATATCGGATAACATTTAATTTCTTATCAACTCTTTGCCCTAGAACAGCACCTACAGCATAATCACTAGCATCACACATAATTTCAAAAGGTAAATTCCAATCAGGTGGCTGAACAATAGGTGCAGAGATTAATGCTTTCTTAAGTATTTCAAATGCTTCTACACAATCATCATCAAAGATGAATGGTATATCTTTTTGTAATAAATTAGTCAGAGGCCGAGAAATTTTTGAGAAGTCCTTAATGAACCTCGTATAAAAACCGGCATGACCAAGGAAACTTCTTATACCTTTGATGTCCTTGGGACACGGCATCTTTTCAATAGCATCAACTTTAGCTTTATCAACTTCAATGCCTCTTTTAGAAATTTTGTGCCCCAAGACAATACCTTCATTAACCATAAAGTGGCATTTCTCCCAATTCAAGACAAGGTTAGTTTCTTCGCATCTCTGCAAAACTCGATCAAGGTTGCTTAAGCAATCATCAAAAGAGGATCCATAAACGGAGAAATCATCCATGAATACCTCACATATCTTTTCACAAAAATCAAAAAATATAGCCATCATGCATCTTTGAAAGGTAGCAGGTGCATTACATAAACCAAAGGGCATACGTCTATAAGCAAAAGTACTGAAAGGGCAAGTAAAAGTGGTCTTAGATTGATCATCAGCTGATATAGGTATTTGAGAGAAACCAGAATAACCATCTAGAAAGCAAAAATGTGTATGTTTGGATAATCTTTCTAGCGTTTGATCAATAAAAGGTAAGGGGTAATGATCTTTTTTAGTAGCCTTATTCAATTTGCGGAAATCAATTACCATCCTGTAACCTGTAATAATTCTTTGCGGCATTAATTCATCTTTATCATTAGGAACGACAGTAATACCTCCCTTCTTAGGAACACAATGGACAGGACTTACCCACTAACTATCAGCAACGGGATAAATTATACCTGCCTCAAGGAGCTTTAGTATTTCTTTTCTTACCACTTCTTTCATCTCAGGATTCAGCTGTCGTTGGTGATCACTAACTGGTTTGGCATCTTTTTCCAAATTTATTTTGTGTTGACATAGAGTGGGACTAATGCCCTTAAGATCATCAAGAGTATATCCAATAGCTGCACGGTGCTTCTTCAGAGTTTTCAATAATTTTTCTTCCTCCTCTGAAAGGTTAGCACTAATAATAACAGGATATATCTTCCTTTCATCAAGGTAAGCATATTTAAGAGTATCAGGCAATGGTTTAAGCTCAAACACGGGATCACCCTTGGATGGAGGAGGATCCCCTAAGATTTCAACAGGCAAGTTGTGTTTCAGAATAGGTCCCTATTTAAAGAACACTTCATCTATTTCCCTTCTCTCATTCATATACATATCATTTTCATGGTCTAGCAAATATTGTTATAAAGGATCACTAGGAGGTACTGCAATAGAAGCAAGAACAATAATTTCATCTTTACCAGGCAATTCTTCTTCACGGTGTTGTCTACGAAATTTAGAAAAGTTGAACTCATGAGACATATCACCTAAACCAATAGTAATAACATCCTTTTGCAGTCTATCCTACCATTAACAATATTCAAGAAGGGTCTACCAAATATAATGGGACAAAAGCTATCTTGTGGGGAACCAAGAACAAGAAAATCAGCAGGATATTTAGTTTTCCCACACAAGACTTCAACATCTCTAACAATCCCAATTGGTGAAATAGTATCTCTATTGGCAAGTTTAATTGTGACATCAATATCTTCTAACTCAGCAGGTGCAATATCATGCATAATTTCGTTGTACAAGTCAATAGGTATTGCACTAGCACTAGCACCCATATCACACAAGACATGGTAACAATGATCTCCTATCTTAACAGAAATAACAGGCATGCCTACTACAGGCCTATGTTTATCTTTAGCACAAGGTTTAGCAATTCTAGCAGTTTCATCACAGAAATAAATAACATGCCCATCAATATTATCAGCCAAGAGATCCTTAACAATAGCAATATTAGGTTCAACTTTAACTTGCTCAGGAGGTGTATAGGTTCTAATATTGCTTTTACGAACCACAGTTGAAGATTTAGCATGATCTTTTATCCTAACAGGAAAAGGTGGTTTCTCAACATAAGCAATAGGAACAATAGGATCATTATAAGTGATAGTCTTTTCTTCAACTTTAATAGGTGAAGCTACTTTTACTTCTATGGGAGGATGATATTTAAACCACTTCTCTTTAGGGAGATCAATATGAGTAGCAAAAGATTCACAGAAAGAAGCTACTATTTCAGAGTCAAGTCCATATTTAGTGCTAAATTTATGGAAAACATCGGTATCCATAAAATATTTAACACAATCAAACTTAGGTGTCATACCTCACTCCTTACCTTCGTCGAGATCCCAATCTTCAGAGTTGCGTTTAATTCTTTCCAATAAATCCCATTTGAATTCAATAGTCTTCATCATAAAAGAGCCAGCATAAGAAGTATCGAGCATGGTGCGGTTGTTATCAGAAAGCCGAGCATAAAAATTTTGAATAATCATTTCTCTTGAGAGCTCATGATTGGGGCATGAATATAACATTGATTTAAGCCTCCCCCAAGCTTGAGCGATGCTTTCTCCTTCGCGAGGCTAAAAATTATATATATAATTGCGATCACGATGAACAAGATGCATAGGATAAAACTTCTGATGAAATTCCAATTTCAATCGTTTGTAGTTCCATGATCCCATATCATCACATAGCCTACACCATGTCAATGCGTCTCCCTCCAAAGATAAAGGGAAGACCTTCTTCTTGATAACATCATCGGGCATACCTGCAAGCTTAAATAATCCACAAACTTCATCCACATATATATGGTGCTCATCAGGATGTAATGTTCCATCTCCTGCAAAAGGATTAGCTAGCAGTTTTTCTATCATACCCGAAGGAATTTCAAAGCAGACATTTTCATTTTCAGTAGGTTCAGTAGGTTGAGGAGAAACTCTATGCTCTACTGGTCGGGGTGAAGATACCCCAAACAAGCCCCTAAAAGGATTACTTTCCATAGTAACAAGTGACAGTAAATTTTAGCACAATATATAATTTTTTTCCTTACCAAATTCCACCTACCAAAGGCGCTTCACTCCCCGGCAACGGCGCCAGAAAAGAGTCTTGATGACCCACAAGTATAGGGGATCTATCGTAGTCCTTTCGATAAGTAAGAGTGTCGAACCCAACGATGAGCATAAGGAAATGATAAGCGGTTTTCAGCAAGGTATTCTCTGCAAGCACTGAAATTATAGGTACCAGATAGTTTTTTGATAAGATAATTTGTAACGAGCAACAAGTAACAGAAGTAAATAAAGTGCAGCAAGGTGGCCCAATCCTTTTTGTAGCAAAGGACAAGCCTGGACAAAATCTTATATAAAGAAAAGCGCTCCTAAGGACACATGGGAATTATCGTCAAGCTAGATTTCATCATGATCATATGATTCGCATTCGGTACTTTGATAATCTGATATGTGGGTGGACCGGTGCTTGGGTGATGTCCTTACTTGGACAAGCATCCCACTTATGATTAACCTCTATTGCAAGCATCCACAACTACAACAAAAGTATTAAGGTAAACCTAACCATAGCATGAAACATGTGGATCCAAATCAGCCCCTTATGAAGCAACGCATAAACTAGGGTTTAAGCTTCTATCACTCTAGCAACCCATCATCTACTTATTACTTCTCAATGCCTTCCTCTAGGCCCAAATAATGGTGAAGTGTCATGTAGTCGACGTTCACATAACACCACTAGAGGAGAGACAACATACGTCTCATCAAAATATCGAACGAATACCAAATTCACATGACTACTAATAGCAAGACTTCTCCCATGTCCTCAGGAACAAACGTAACTACTCACAAAGAATATTCATGTTCATAATCAGAGGGGTATTAATATGCATATAGGATCTAAACATATGATCTTCCACCAAATAAACCAACTAGCATCAACTACAAGTTGTAATTAACACTACTAGCAACCCACGTGTACCAATCCCAGACTTGGAGACAAGAATTGGATACAAGAGATGAACTAGGGTTTGAGAGGAGATGGTGCTGGTGAAGATGTTGATGGAGATTGACCCCCTCACGATGAGAGGATCGTTGGTGATGACGATGGCGATGATTTCCCCCTTCCGGAGGGAAGTGTCCCCAGCAGAACAGCTCCGTCGGAGCCCTAGATTGGTTCCGCCAAGGTTCCGCCTCGTGGCGGCGGAGTCTCGTCCCGAAAGCTTGCTTATGATTTTTTTTCTTATCGAAGGACTCCATATAGCAGAAGATGGGCTTCAGAGGGCCACCAGGGGGCCCACAAGGCAGGGGCACGCCCAGGGGGGTAGGGCGCGCCCCCCACCCTCGTGGCCAGGGTGTGGCCCCCCTTTGGAACTTCTTGCGCTCGGTATTTTTTATATATTCTAAAAATGACTTACGTGAAGTTTCAGGACTTTTGGAGCTATGCAGAATAAGTCTCTAATATTTTCTCCTTTTCCAGCCCAGAATCCCAGTTGTCGGCATTCTCCCTCTTTATGTAAACCTTGTAAAATAAGAGATAATAGGCATAAGTATTGTGACATAATGTGTAATAACATCCCATAATGCAATAAATATCGATATAAAAGCATGATGCAAAATGGACGTATCAGGCGACCACAAGGGTGGAGGGCGCGCCCTGTTGGGTAACACAGTAATTTCAAAAAAATTCATGTGCACACGCAAGATCATGGTGATGTATAGCAACGAGAGGGGAAGAGTGTTGTCCACATACCCTCGTAGACCGTAAGCGGAAGCGTTATGACAACGCGGTTAATGTAGTCGTACATCTTCACGATCGACTGATCCTAGTACTAAAAGTACGACACCTCCGTGATCTGCACACGTTCGGCTCGGTGACGTCCCACGAACTCACGATCTAGCAGAGTGTCGAGGGAGAGCTTCGTCAGCACAACGGCGTGATGACGGTGATGATGATGCTACCGGAACAGGGCTTCTCCTAAGCACCGCTACAATGTGACCAAGGTGGATTATGGTGGAGGGGGGAACCGCACACGGCTAAGAGATCAATGATCAACTTGTGTGTCCATGGGATGCCCCCTTCCCCCGTACATAAAGGAGTGGCGGAGGGGGAGGGGGCCGGCCTCCTAGGCGTGCCCCAAGGGGAGTCCTACTCCCATCGAGAGTAGGATTCCCCCTTGCCTTGTTGGATTTAGGAGAGAAGGAAGGAGGAGGGAGGAGGAAGGAAAGGGGGGTCGTCCCGCTTCCCAATTCAGATTGGGCTTGGGGGGCGGGGGGCTCCTGTATACTCCCGATTTCACCCGAAACCATTCCAATGTCCAAACATAGGCTTCCAATATATCGATATTTATGTCTCGACCTTTTCGAGACTCCTCGTCCGTGATCAAATCCGGTACTCCGAACTACCTTCGGTACATCAAAACACATAAACTCGTAATACCGATCGTCATCGAACATTTAGCGTGCGGACCCTACGGGTTCGAGAACTATGTAGACATGACCGAGACTCATCTTCGGTCAATAACCAATAGCGGAACCTGGATGCTCATATTGGTTCCTACATATTCTACGAAGATCTTTTATCGGCCAAACCGCATAACAACATACATTGTTCCCTTTGTCATCGGTATGTTACTTGCCCGAGATTCGATCATCGGTATCTCAATACCTAGTTCAATATCGTTATCGGCAAGTCTCTTTACTCGTTCGGTAATGCTACATCCCGTAACGAACTCGTTAGCTACATTGCTTGCAAGGCTTATTGTGATGTACATTACCGAGAGGGCCCAGAGATACCTCTCCGACAATCGGAGTGACAAATCCTAATCTTGATCTATGCCAGCTCAACAAAGACCATCGGAGACACCTGTAGAGCACCTTTATAATCACCCAGTTACGTTGTGACGTTTGGTAGCACACAAAGTGTTCCTCCGATATTCGGGAGTTGCATGATCTCATAGTCATAGGAACATGTATAGTTATGGAGAAAGCAATAGCAACAAACTAAACGATCATCGTGCTAAGCTAACGGATGGGTCAAGTCAATCACATCATTCTCTAATGATGTGATCCCGTTAATCAAATGACAACTCATGTCTATGGTTAGGAAACATAACCATCATTGATTCAACGAGCTAGTCAAGTAGAGGCATACTAGTGACACTCTGTTTGTCTATGTGTTCACACATGTACTAAGTTTCCGGTTAATACAATTCTAGCATGAATAATAAAAATTTATCATGATATAAGGAAATATAAATAAAACTTTATTGTTGCCTCTAGGGCATATTTCCTTCAGTCTCCCACTTGCACTAGAGTCAATAATCTAGTTCACATCTCATGTGATTTAACACCAATAGTTCACATATTTATGTGATTAGTTCACATCTCCATGTGACTAAGACCCAAAGGGTTTACTAGAGTCGATAATCTAGTTCACATTGCTATGTGATTAACACCCAAAGAGTGATCATGTTTTGCTTGTGAGAGAAATTTAGTCGACGGGTCTGCCACATTCAGAGCCGTATGTATTTTGCAAATTTTCTATGTCTATAATGCTTTGCACGGAGCTACTCTAGCTAATTGCTCACACTTTCAATATGCATCTAGATCAAGACTTAGAGTCATCTAGATCGGTGTCAAAGCTTGCATCAACGTAACTCTTTACGACGAACTCTTTGTCACCTTCATAACCAAGAAACATTTCCTTATTCCACTAAGGATATTTTTGACCGCCGTCCAGTGGTCCACTCCTGGATCACTATTGTACCCTCTTGCCAAACTTATGGTGAGGTAGACAATAGGTCTGCTACACATCATATCATATTTTATAGAACCTATGACTGAGGCATAGGGAATGACTTTTCATTCTCTTTCTATTTTCTGCCGTGGCCGGGTTTTGAGTCTTTACTCAACTTCACACCTTGCAACACAGGCAAGAACTCCTTCTTTGACTGTTCTATTTTGAACTACTTCAAAATCTTGTCAAGGTATGTACTCATTGAAAATATATCAAGCGTCTTGATCTATCTCTATAGATCTTGATGCTCAATATGTAAGTAGCTTCACCGAGGTCTTTATTTGAAAAACTCCTTTCAAACACTCCTTTATGCTTTCCAGAAAATTATACATTATTCCCGATCAAAAATATGTCATTCACATATACTTATCATAAATGTTGTAGTGCTCCCACTCACTTTCTTGTAAAAACAGGCTTCACCGCAAGTCTGTATAAAACCATATGCTTTGATCACTTTATCAAAGCATATATTCCAACTCCGAGATCCTTGCACCAGTCCATAGATGGATCGCTGGAGCTTGCTCAGTTTGTTAGCACCTTTAGGATTGACAAAACCTTCTGGTTGCATCATATACGACTTCTTCTTTAAGAAATCCATTAAGGAATGCAGTTTTGACATCCATTTGCTAGATTTCATAAAATGCGGCAACTGCTAACATGATTCGGACAGACTTCTAAGCATCGATACGAGTGAGAAAATCTCATCGTAGTCAACACCTTGATCTTGTCAAAAACATTTTGCGACAATTCGAGCTTCGTAGATAGTAACACTACTATCAGCGTTCGTCTTCCTCTTGAAGATCCATCTATCTCAATGACTCACCGATCATCGCGCAAGTCAATGAAAGTCCATACTTTGTTCTCATACATGGATCCCATCTTAGATTTCATGGCCTCAAGCCATTTTGCGGAATCTGGGCTCATCATCGCTTCCTCATAGTTCGTAGCTTCGTCATGGTCTAGTAACATGACTTCCAGAACAGGATTACCGTACCACTCTGGTGCGGACCGTACTCTGGTTGACCTACGAGGTTCGGTAGTAACTTGATCTGAAGTTTCATGATCATCATCATTAGCTTCCTCACTAATTGGTGTAGGAATCACTGGGACTGATTTCTGTGATGAACTACTTTCCAATTCGGGAGAAGGTACAATTACCTCATCAAGTTCTACTTTCCTCCCACTCACTTCTTTCGAGAGAAACTCCTTCTCTAGAAAGGATCCATTCTTATCAATAAAAAATCTTGCCTTCGGATCTGTGATAGTGTAACACCCCGGATGCGACTTTCCATATTTGTAACCAACTCTTGCCGTTTCCGGTGTTAAGTTATATTTATTTCTCGGGTTCGGGTCTTTGCCTCCGTGTGTTGTTTTCGTTTTCTTGCATCTCATATCATGTCACCACGTGCATTGCATTTGCATACATGTTCATCTCATGCATTCGAGCATTTTCCCCGTTGTCCGTTTTGCATTCCGGCGCTTCGTTCTCCTCCGGTGGCCATTTCTAGCTTTCTTTCGTGTGTGGGGATTAAACATTTCCGGATTGGACCGAGACTTGCCATGCGGCCTTGGTTTACTACCGGTAGACCGCCTGTCAAGTTTCGTATCATTTGGACTTCGTTTGATACTCCAACGGTTAACCGAGGGACCGAAAAGGCCTCGTGTGTGTTGCAGCCCAACACCCCCCAAATTTGGCCCAAAACCATCCAAACTCTGCTCCATGTCCTAGATCGTTCGATCACGATCGCGTGTGCGAAAACCGCACCTCATTTGGACTCTCCTAGCTCCACTTATGCCTATATATACACCCCCATTCCGAAATTCGCGGGTCTCCCTCCCCTAACCCTAGATCCAACTCCTCCCGCCGCCGACGGACATTGTCCGCCCGTCATCCCACCGCCGCGCCCAGCCACTCAGGGGCCGCCACGTCACCCCGCCGCCGCCGCCTCCCACCGCGGCCCGGGAGCCCGAGTCCGGCCCCCGCGGCCCGGTGAGCTCCGCCGCCGCCCGGGTCTCGCCTCCCGCCCGGATCCGCCGCCTCCCTCGTCTCCGGCCACCGCGCCGCCGTCTCCGGCGACCGCGACTCCGGCGAGTCGCGCCGCTCCGCCTCGACTTCCGCGCCGCCGACGCCCGAGCCGGCCCCGCCGCCTCTTCGCCGCGCCGCCGCGGGACGCCGCCCCCGCCGGCGCCGCCGACCGCCGCCGCCGCCCCGGCCTCGCCCCGCCTCGCCGGCCTCCTCCCCAAGCTCCGGCTCCGGCGAGCTCCTCCGGCTGCTACAGTAACTCGGGCGGTGCCTCGGTCTCCGTGCGCTGGATCTGGATCTGGGTTGACCCCCTCTCCCCCGAAACCCTAATCTCCATATTTTTTATGCCTACTTTGACTGCTTGTATCTCCGCAACCGTAGCTCCGTTTTAGGCGTATAATATATCAAAATCTTCGTCTCGACATGTAAATCATTTCATTCCATTGCATCACTTGCATTTGAGGTCATCTTGTTGCCCAAAATGCTGTTAGAAGGAGGCTTCGTGAGTTAAATTGCAGATCCGTTAGTTCATCATGCACTTTTGTCATTTTTGCCATGTTTAACCCGTGCATGATATGCCTGTGCCCCTTTGGGATGGATTGTTAAGCATTTTGTCTTCTTTCCAGGGGTGCCACCCATGCATTTTTAGGATGTGTGTGTTGTCTTGTGCAAGCTTGCGAAGAGAGGTACCTGAGATTGCTGATTTTAGGGACTTAGTGATTTTCACTAAGTCTGGGATATTTTAGTTCGTGATGCTATATGTCCAGCTTGTTTCCTAGTGATCCGTGCCTCTTTTGAGGATAATCAGTAAGGGAGTTTTGATATTTATGTTATGCTCTATCCATCCATGTCTTTTTTTGCATATGTGGAGTGCTCTAGGTTGACTCAATCGAGCTCAACTTTTGCTTCGTTGTTAATCTGGGCAGATCGTCAACTTGTTTGCGATTTTGCCGATGCTACCGTTAGTGTTCCATGCATGCTATGTCTTTGTTCTTGCCATGTGTAGCTAGAATATTGTGCCTTATTGTTGGTTATATGCTTGCCTTGCCATGACTTGCACCGTAGTGAGTGCATGGAGCTCGTTTACATGCCTTCGTGAGTTATAATTTCAGCATGTCTCAGTTTTCACTAAGTCTGAAAACTGATTGTGTTCGAGCTATGTTCGTGAGCTCGGTAGAGTATTTTGTGAACCCTTTTGGCCCCAGGTCACTTTGGGTGTTTTGTTAATCTTGTTTAGTAGCTCCATGCCATGTTATTACTTGTCATGTTTAGGTCATTTATCATGTTGTTTTGCTGCTCCAAAGAGAGCATCGTGATCTGAAATTTCAGGCTAGTGTTAATTTCACTAAGTCTGGAATCTGTTTTGCATATTCATTTTTGCCATGCTTGTTTGAACCTCTTAATGGATGAATTTGCCTATGGCTCAGTGCTAGTGTTTTGTTAACCATCTTGTGTACATCACTGCCATGCATTTTGTTTTCATGTTTGGAGGCTGTAGCATGTTCATTTCGTTGCGTTTAGATGCCTACTTGCTGTAAATCGCAGACCGGTGTCATATCTTAAAACGCTTGCCATTTCCAAACCGTAGCTCCGATTCCAATGATCTTTATATCGTTTTCAAGCGATTTCATCCCCTCTATCCAGTGGCACACTTGGTTTTCCAAGTTGAGGCCAGGTTCATGCATTTCCTATCATATCTTGCATTTTGCATCCCGCATCGCATCCCGCATAGCATATCATCATTTCATCATATTGCTTGGTCTTGCACGTGGTTGATTGTATCCTTGTTGCTTGTTTGTATTGTTGGGTAGAGCCAGGAGACGATTTCGCTATCGAGGAGCCCGTTGAGTTTGCTTGTGAGGATCCAGTCAGCTTTGACAACTGTGCAGGCAAGATGATCATACCCTCGAAATCACTACTATCTTTGCTATGCTAGTTTGCTCGCTCTTTTGCTTTGCCACTGCTACGATGCCTACCACTTGCTTGTCAGCCTCCCAATTGCATGATTGAACCTCTAACCTACCCTTGTCCTAGCAAACCGTTGATTGGCTATGTTACCGCTTTGCTCAGCCCCTCTTATAGCGTTGCTAGTTGCAGGTGAAGATTGGAGCCGTTCCTATTGGAACATCTTTTATTTGCTTGTTGGGATATCACTATATTGCTATGTTATCTTAATGCATCTATATACTTGGTAAAGGGTGGAAGGCTCGGCCTCTCGCCTAGTGTTTTGTTCCACTCTTGCCGCCCTAGTTTCCGTCATATCGGTGTTATGTTCCCGGATTTTGCGTTCCTTACGCGGTTGGGTTATTATGGGAACCCCTTGATATTTCGCCTTGATTAAAGCTTTTCCAGCAATGCCCAACCTTGGTTTTACCATTTGCCACCTAGCCTTTTCTTTCCCTTGGGTTCTGCAGACTCAAGGGTCATCGTATTTTAGCCCCCCCACGGGCCAGTGCTCCCTCTGAGTGTTGGTCCGAACTGAGCTGCCTGCGGGGCCACCTCGGGGAAACTTGAGGGTTGGTTTTACTCGTAGCTAGTCTCATCTGAGTGTGCCCTGAGAAAGAGATATGTGCAGCTCCTATCGGGATTTGTCGGCACATTCGGGCGGTGTTGCTGGTCTTGTTTTAACCTGTCGAAGTGTCTTGAGTTACCGAGATACCGAGTCTGATCGGAACGTCTTGGGAGGAGGTCTTTTCCTTCGTTGACCGTGAGAGCTTGTCATGGGCTAAGTTGGGACCCCCCTGCAGGGATTGAACTTTCGAAAGTCGTGCCCGCGGTTATGGGCAGATGGGAATTTATTAATGTCCGGTTGTAGATAACTTGAACCCTAATTAATTAAAATGAATCAACTGCGTGTGTTGCCGTGATGGCCTCTTCTCGGCGGAGTCCGGGAAGTGGACACGGTGTTGGAGTAATGCTTGCGCAGGTTGTTCCTTCTAGTTTCTCGCTCACGCTTTGCCTCCTCTTCTCGCTCTCCTGTGCGAATAAGTTAGCCACCATATACGCTAGTCGCTTGCTGCAGCTCCACATATACTTGCCTTATCCTGTCCTATAAGCTTATATAGTCTTGATCGCGTGGGTGTGAGATTGCTGAGTCCCTGTGGCTCACAGATACTACAACTCCAGATGCAGGTCCAGGTGATTCCGCTCCAGGTGTCGAGTACGAGCTCAAGTCGGAGTTCGACGAGGACTCTCAGCGTTATTATGTTTCCTTTCCCGACGATCAGTAGTGGTGCCTAGTTGGGGTTATCGATTCAGGGCCTTGTCGCATGTTGGGGGTCTTTTCTATTTGGCACCGTAGTCGGGCCATGAGTGATTTGTATGATGCATGTTATTTATGTACTTTGATGTGACGTGGCGAGTGTAAGCCAACTATGTATCTCCCCTTTATTATGTATTACATGGGATGTTTGTGATGATTTCCTAACTTGCGACATTGCTTTCAATGCGGTTATGTCTCTAAGTCGTGCCTCGACACGTGGGAGCTATAGCCGCATCGAGGGCGTTATAGATAGAAGGTGTACCTAATAGTTTCTTTTGGGTATCCTATGAAGACGCACTACTCTGATTTGGGTTCGAGCTTATCAGTTTGAAACTTTTTCACATAAGCATCGCAACCTCAAACTTTAAGAAATGACAGCTTTGGTTTCTTGCCAAACCATAGTTCATAAGGTGTCATCTCAATGTATTTAGATGGTGCCCTATTTAACGTGAATGTAGCTGTCTCTAATGCATAACCCCAAAACGATAGTGGCAAATCGGTAAGAGACATCATAGATTGCACTATATCCAATAAAGTACGGTTATGACATTCGGACACACCAATATGCTTTGGTGTTCCAGGTGGCATGAATTTGTGAAACTATTCCACATTGTTTTAGTTGAAGACCAAACTCGTAACTCAAATATTCGTCTCCGCGATCAGATCGTAGAAACTTTATTTTCTTGTTATGATGATTTTCCACTTCACTCCGAAATTCTTTGAACTTTTCAAATGTTTCAGACTTATGTTTCATCAAGTAGATATACCCATATCTGCTCAAATCATCTGTGAAGGTCAGAAAATAATGATACCCACCGCGAGCCTCAACACTCATCGGACCGCATACATCAGTATGCATTATTTCCAATAAGTCAGTTGCTCGCTCCATTGTTCCGGAGAACGGAGTCTTAGTCATCTTGCCTATGAGGCATGGTTCGCAAGCATCAAGTGATTCCAAAAGCCCATCAGCATGGAGTTTCTTCATGCGCTTTACACCAATATGACCTAAACGGCAGTGCCACAAATAAGTTGCACTATCATTATTAACTTTGCATCTTTTGGGTTCAATATTATGAATATGTGTATCACCACGACCGAGATTCAATAAACCATTTATATTGAGTGTATGACCATAGAAGGTTTTATTCATGTAAATAGAACAACAATTATTCTTTGACTTAAATGAATAATTGTATTGCAATAAACATGATCCAATCATATTTATGCTCAACGCAAACACCAAATAACATTTATTTTAGGTTCAACACTAATGCCGAAGGGAGTGTGCGATGGTGATCTTATCAACCTTGGAATCACATCCAACTCTCATCATCACCTCGCCCTTAACTAGTCTCTGTTTATTTTGCAACTCCCGTTTTGAGTTACTACTCTTAGCAACTGAACTAGTATCAAATATCGAGGGGTTGCTTAAACACTAGTAAAGTACACATCAATAACATGTATATCAAATATACCTTTGTTCACTTTGCCATCCTTCTTATCCGCCAAGTATCTAGGGCAGTTCCACTTCCAGTGACCATTTCCTTTGCAGTAGAAGCACTCAGTTTCAGGCTTTGGGCTTCTTCATGGGAGTGGCAACTTGCTTGCCATTCTTCTTGAAGTTCCTTTTCTTTCCCTTGCCCTTTTACTTGAAACTAGTGGTCTTGTCAACCATCAACACTTGATGCTTTTTCTTGATTTCTACCTTCGCCGATTTCAGCATCGCGAAGAGCTTTGGGAATCGTTTCCGTTATCCCTTGCATATTATAGTTCATCACAAAGTTCTAGTAACTTGGTGATAGTGACTAGAGAACTCTGTCAATCACTATCTTATCGGGAAGATTAACTCCCACTTGATTCAAGTGATTGTAGTACTCAGACATTCTGAGCACATGCTCACTCGTTGAGCTATTCTCCTCCATCTTGTAGGCAAAGTACTGTCAGAGGTCTCATACCTCTTGACGCGGGCATGAGTATGAGATACCAATTTCAACTCTTGGAACATCTTATATGCTCCGTGGCGTTCAAAACATTTTTTAAGTCTCGGTTCTAAGCCGTAAAGTATGGTGCACTAAACTATCAAGTAGTCATCATACCGAGCTTGTCAAACGTTCATAACGTCTGCATCTGCTCCTGCAATAGGTGTCACCTAGCGGTGCATCAAGGACATAATTCTTCTATGCAGCAATGAGGATAATCCTCATATCACAGACCTAGTCCGCATCATTGCTACTATCATCTTTCAACTTAGTTTTCTCTAGGAACATATCAAAATTAAATGGGGAGCTACATCGCGAGCTATTGATCTACAGCATAGTTATGCAAGTACTATCAGGACAAAGTTCATGATAAATTAAAGTTCAGTTAATCATATTACTTAAGAACTCCCACTTAGATAAACATCCCTCTAGTCATCTAAATGATCATGTGATCCAAATCAACTAAACCATGTCTGATCATCACGTGAGATGGAGTAGTTTTCAATGGTGAACATCACTATGTTGATCATATCTACTATATGATTCACGCTCGACCTTTTGGTCTCCAGTGTTCCGAGGCCATATCTGCATATGCTAGGCTTGTCAAGTTTAACCCGAGTATTCCGCGTGTGCAAAACTAGCTTGCACCCGTTGTATGTGAACATAGAGCTTACCACACCCGATCATCACGTGGTGTCTCGGCATGACGAACTGTCACAACGGTGCATACTCAGGGAGAACACTTATACCTTGTAATTTATTGAGAGATCATCTTATAATGCTACCGCCGAACTAAGCAAAATAAGATGCATAAAGGATAAACATCACATGCAATCAAAATATGTGACATGATATGGCCATGATCATCTTGCGCCTTTGATCTCCATCTCCAAAGTACCGTCATGATCTCTATCGTCGCCGGCATGACACCATGATCTCCATCATCTTGATCTCTATCAACGTGTCATCATATGGTCGTCTCGCCAACTATTGCTCTTGCAACTATTGCTATCGCATAGCGATAAAGCAAAGCAATTATTTGGCGCTTGCATCTTATGCAATAAAACGACAACCATAAGGCTTCTGCCAGTTGTCGATAACTTCAACAAAACATGATCATCTCATACAACAACTTATATCTCATCACGTCTTGACCATATCACATCACAACAAGCCCTGCAAAAACAAGTTAGACGTCCTCTACTTTGTTGTTGCGGGTTTTACATGGCTGCTATGGGCTGGGCAAGAACCGTTCTTACCTACGCATCAAAACCCACAACACGGTATAGCGATTGCTTTTTGATCTTCAGAAAGAACCCTGTTCATTGAATCCGATTCAACTAAAGTTGGAGACACAGACACCCACTAGACACCTTTGTGTGAAGCACGTCGGTAGAACCAGTCTCATGTAAGCGTACGCGTAATGTCGGTCTGAGCCGCTTCATCCAACAATACCGCTGAATCAAGAATCAACTAGTGACGGGAAGTAATATGTATATACCCACGCCCACAACTCCTTTGTGTTCTACTCGTGCATATAACATCTACGCATAAACCTGGCTCGGATGCCACTGTTGGGTAACGCAGTAATTTCAAAAATTTCCTACGCACACGCAAGATCATGGTGATGCATAGCAATGAGAGGGGAAGAGTGTTTTCCACGTACCCTCGTAGACCGTAAGCGGAAGTGTTATGACAACGCGGTTAATGTAGTCATACGTCTTCACGATCGACTGATCCTAGTACCGAAAGTACGACACCTCCGCGATCTGCACACGTTCATCTCGGTGACATCCCACGAACTCATGATCCAGCAGAGTGTCGAGGGAGAGCTTCGTCAGCACAACGGCGTGATGACGGTGATGATGATGCTACCGGAACAGGGCTTCGCCTAAGCACCGCTACGATGTGATCGAGGTGGATTATGGTGGAGGGGGGCACCGCACGCGGCTAAGAGATCAATGATCAACTTGTGTGTCCATGGGATGCCCCCTTCCCCCGTACATAAAGGAGTGGAGGAGGGGGAGGGGGCCGGCCTCCTAGGCGCGCCCCAAGGGGAGTCCTACTCCTACCGGGAGTAGGATTCCCCCCTTGCCTTGTTGGATTTAGGAGAGAAGGAAGGAGCAGGGAGGAGGAAGGAAAGGGGGGGTCGGCCCCCTTCCCAATTGGGATTGGGCTTGGGGGGCGCCCCCTCCTTTGCTCCTTTCCCCTCTCTTCCACTAAGGCCCAATAAGGCCCATATACCTCCCGGGGGGTTCCGGCAACCTCCGGGTGCTCCAGTATACTCCCGATTTCACCGGAACCATTCCGATGTCCAAACATAGGCTTCCAATATATCGATCTTTACGTCTCGACCATTTCGAGACTCCTCGTCATGTCCGTGATCAAATCCAGGACTCCGAACTACCTTTGGTACATCAAAACACATAAACTCGTAATACCGATCATCACCAAACGTTAAGCGTGCGGACCCTACGGGTTCGAGAACTATGTAGACATGACCGAGACTCATCTTCGGTCAATAACCAATAGCAGAACCTGGATGCTCATATTGGTTCCTACATATTCTACGAAGATCTTTTATCGGTCAAACCGCATAACAACATACGTTGTTCCCTTTGTCATCGGTATGTTACTTGCCCGAGATTCGATCATCGGTATCTCAATACCTAGTTCAATCTCGTTACCGGCAAGTCTCTCTACTCGTTTCATAATGCTACATCCCGCAACTAACTCATTAACTGCATTGCTTGCAAGGCTTATTGTGATGTACATTACCGAGAGGGCCCAGAGATACCTCTCCGACAATCGGAGTGACATATCCTAATCTTGATCTATGCCAACTCAACAAACACCATCGAAGACACCTGTAGAGCACCTTTATAATCACCCAGTTACATTGTGACGTTTGGTAGCACACAAAGTGTTCCTCCGGTATTCGGGAGTTGCATGATCTCATAGTCATAGGAACATGTATAGTTATGGAGAAAGCAATAGCAACAAACTAAAAGATCATCGTGCTAAGCTAACGGATGGGTCAAGTCAATCACATGATTCTCTAATGATGTGATCCCGTTAATCAAATGACAACTCATGTCTATGGTTAGGAAACATAACCATCATTGATTCAACGAGCTAGTCAAGTAGAGGCATACTAGTGACACTCTGTTTGTCTATGTATTCACACATGTACTAAGTTTCCGATTAATACAATTCTAGCATGAATAATAAACATTTATCATGATATAAGGAAATATAAATAACAACTTTATTATTGCCTCTAGGGCATATTTCCTTCACGCCCCTGCCTTGTGTGCCCTCCGGACTCCGTTTTCTTGCACAATACTCATTATATAATCTACTGAAGGTTTTGACCACCGTACCACGACAATATCTCCTATTTTTGTTTTGAGCTGTTTTTTGCCAGAGTTTTCAAGACCAAGCATTATGTCGTCCCCCTCCTCCAACAACGTGGGCGACAATGCTTGGCTAATGAAGATAGAGATGAAGAAATAAGAACTTGGGGGAACCAACGAGGGTGATAAGATCAAGAAGGTCGCGGGAGATCAAGTTCCGGCAGCGGAAGAAGAAGACATCTTTCAACCATACTACAATCACCTTACCCCTACTGAAATTGGAGCTTTTAAGATTATTGAAATAGTTCATGTGCAAAATAAATATCCCACTCGTGAAAAAATTCTGTTGTAAGAGCATATCATCACCCTCCAGAGCATCATTCCTAGATTGGAGTGTCTCCTGCGCTCGAAGTGTGGCATTACATCATCAACAACTCCGTCATCACCACCTCTGAAGAAAGAGACATAAATACATGGGTATGGCACTCCCCTTGGCAACTTTCAAGCTTGGGGGAGGTGCCCCGGTATCGTATCACCATCACATCTTTACCTTTATCGTTTGTCTTAGTATGATCCTTTTGGTTATATCTTGATCTAGTAGAATAAAGTTTTTAGTATGATCTAGCTTTGAGTTTTGTTTCGAGCTCTATCTATGTTATCGAGTCTGTGAGTTATATATAATAAAAAGTAGTTTTGAGTTGAGGGGTTTGCTATTTTACTATGATCTTGAGGGATTAAAATTAAATAAAGAATAAAAAGAAATAAAAAGATCATATATTAATCTTATGGAGAGTAATGACTTCACATATAAAGAGTATGATGAATAAAATTTTTTCATAGTTGACAAACATAGTTTTGGTCATTGTTGCAATTAATAGGAGGTAATAAAGAAAGAGAGGCTTCATATATAAATATACTATCTTGGACATCTTTTGTAATTGTGAGCACTCATTAAAATATGACATGTTAAAAAGTTGATGTTGGACAAGGAAGACAACATAATGGGTTATGTTTTCTTATATCTAAATAGAAGTTATATTGTCATGGATCATCCAACATGTTGAGCTTGCCTTTCCCCCTCATGCTAGCCAAATTCTTTGCACCAAGTAGAGATACTACTTGTGCTTCCAAACATCCCTTAAACCGGTTTTTCCATGAGAGTCCACCATACCTACCTATGGATTGAGTAAGATCATTCAAGTAAGTTGTCAGCGGTGAAGCAATAAAAAGTTCTCTCTAAGAATGATCTATTAGTGTGAACAAAATAAGGTTTATACGAACTTGTGATATGGAAGAAATAAAAGTGACGGACTACATAATAAAGTTCTTATCACAAGTGGCAATATAAAGTGACGTTCTTTTGCATTAAGATTTTGTGCATCCAACCATACAAGCGCATAACAACCTCTGCTTCCCTCTGCGAAGGGCCTATCTTTTACTTTTATCTTCTACCCTTATACAAGAGCCATGGTGATCATCACCTTTCCTTTTTACACCTTTTCCTTTGGCAAGAACTATGTGTTGGAGAGATCTGGATATATATATATATATCCACTCGGATGTAGGTTATCATAAAGTATTATTGTTGACATTACCCTTGAGGTAAAAGGTTCGGAGGTGAAACTATAAGCCCTATCTTTTTCTATGTCCAACTGAAGCTTTGAACCCATAAGTATCGTGTGACTGTTAGCAATTGTGAAAGACTAAATGATAGTTGAGTATGTGGACTTGTTGAAAAGCTCTTATATTGACTCTTTCCGATGTTATGATAAATTGCAATTGCTTCAATGACCGAGATCATAGTTTGTTAGTTTTCAATGAAGTTTCTGGTTCATACTTTAGCATAATAAATTATATGACAATATATGTTGTTGTTCTAAAGATGATCATGATGCCCTCATGTCCGTATTTTATTTTATTGACACCTCTATCTCTAAACATGTGGACATATTTTTCGATATCGGCTTTCGCTTGAGGACAAGCGAGGTCTAAGTTTGGGGGAGTTCATACGTCCATTTTGCATCATGCTTTTATATTGATATTTATTGCATTATGGGTTGTTATCACACATTATATCACAATACTTATGCCTATTCTCCTCTTATTTTATAAGGTTTACATGAAGAGGGAGAATGCCGGCAGCTGGAACTCTGGACTGGAAAAGGAGCAAATATTAGAGACCTATTCTGCACAAGTCCAAAAGTCCTGAAACTTCACGGAGAATATTTTTGGAGTATATAAAAAATATTGGGCGAAGAAAGTACCAGAGGGCGGCCACCTGCCATCCACAAGGGTGGAGGGCGCGCCCTACCCCCCTGTGGGCGCCCTCCGGTCTTGTGTGCTACCTGGCAGGCCCCCGGCGCCCATCTTATGCTATATGGTGTGTTTTGACCTGAAAAAAATCAGAAGGAAGCTTTCGGGATGAAGCGCCGCCGTCTCGAGGCGGAACCTGGGCAGAACCAATCTAGGGCTCCGACGGAGCTGTTCTGGCGGGGAAACATCCCTCTAGGAGGGGGAAATCGAAGCCATCATCATCACCAACAATCCTCTCATCGACAGGGGGTCAATCTCCATCAACATCTTCACCATTACCATCTCCTCTCAAACCCTAGTTCTTCTCTTGTATCCGATCTTTGTCTCAAAACCTCAGATTAGTACCTGTGGGTTGCTAGTAGTGTTGATTACTCCTTGTAGTTGATGATAGTTGGTTTATTAGGTGGAAGATCATATGTTCAGATCCTTAATGATAATTAATACTCCTCTGATTATGAACATGAATATGCTTTATGAGTAGTTAAGTTTGTTCCTGGGGACATGGGAGAAGTCCTCTAAGTAATCATGTGAATTTGGTATTTGTTTGATATTTTGATGAGATGTATGTTGTCTCTCCTCCAGTGGTATTATGTGAACGTCGACTACATGACACTTCACCATGATTTGGCCTAGGGGAAGGCATTGGGAAGTAATAAGTAGATGATGGGTTGCTAGAGTGACAGAAGCTTAAACCCTAATTTATGCGTTGCTTTGTAAGGGGCTGATTTGGATCTATATGTTTCATGCTATGGTTAGGTTTACCTTAATTCTTCTTTCGTAGTTGCGGATGCTTGCGAGAGGTTTAATCATAAGTGGGAGGCTTGTCCAAGGAAGGGAAGCACCCAAGCACCGGTCCACCCACATATCAAATTATCAAAGTAACAAACGTGAATCATATGAGCATGATGAAAACTAGTTTGCCAACAATTCCCATGTGTCCTCGGGAGTGCTTTGCTTTATATAAGAGTTCGTCCAGGCTTGTCCTTTTCTACAAAAAGGATTGGGCAACCTTGCTGCAACTTGTTTACTTTTGTTACTTGTTACCCATTACGAATTATCTTAGCACACAACTATCTATTACCAATAATTCTAGTGCTTGCAGAGAATACCTTGCTGAAAACCGCTTGTCATTTCCTTTTGCTCCTCATTGGGTTCGACACTCTTACTTATGGAAAGGACTAAGATAGATACCCTATACTTGTGGGTCATCACTCCTCCCCTCCCACACCTATATATATGTGGGGAGGGGTGCCACACAAGACACAGCTTATTCCACGCCGTGTGTGTCGGCACCCCTCCGCCCCTAGTTTACTCCTCCGCTCTAGATCATCGCAGTGCTTAGGCGAAGTCATGCGGGATTGCTTCACCACCACCATCACCACACCGTTATGCTGACGGAACTCATTAATACCTCGCCCCGCTTGCTGGATCAAGATGGCGATGACGACATCGAGCTGAACGTGTGCAGAATGCGGAGGTGTCGTCTGTTCGGTACTTGATCGGGCGGATCGTGAAGGTGTACGACTACATCACCCGCATTGAATAAACGCTTCCGCTTACAGTCTACGAGGGTAAGTAGACACACTCTCCCCCTTTTTCTATGCATCTCCATGGATAGATCATTGCGTGTGCGTAGATTTTTTTTCCATGTAACGTTTCCCAACAGTTGAGGGGTTTGGAGACAGATCTAGAGGATGGAATGAATTGACGCGAGGTAGGGTTTGAAACCCTCTGTTTCCCTCTCTTGTAGATAAAAAAATTCAAAGTGCCGCCGGCCAAGGGGGAACATGTATCTTCCTTCATTTAGGAAAGTTCCACTTTTGTAGAGAAATTGGGGCATCAATCGTGCCGGCATCACCGCTCCATGATCCGTGGGAAACCTAACAAGAAATTGCTTGTCTACACCAAAAGGCTCTCCAGGTGGACCTAGTGGCTCAAGTAGGCCATCATCCGCCCTCCCAGCTGGACCAAATTCCAGAAGATGTTGGGCTAGTGCAGGAGCCTGCTGGAGGTCTCGCGATCAATCTCTGCGACCTCTGCCACGCTCGGGGGCTACTGACAGAGTCCTATACCAGGGATGGCTCACACCAAGGAGCCTGGCCTCATCTAATGCGGGGGCCCACTAGGCCCAGAGCACGGGGCAAACCCTAGGAGGGGAAGACAACCTTCATGGTATCCAATACTGGAGGGCGGCTGCGCCCCGGATCGCATCCACCATGTAAAACCTAGACCTCTCCTGCCTATATAAAGGGAGGTCTAGGGTCCTCGATCATCATCTATCCACAGATAGGAAAACTCTCAGTAGCAATCTCATACATCATCGTAACTCCTCGCACGAGGTATCCCTCCATTATGAATCATAAAAACCAGCAGGACGTAGGGTATTACTCCCCGGAGGCCCGAACCTGGATAAACCCCTCGTGTAACCCTTCGATCCATGACTTCTAGTTATGGTTGGACCCATACCGAGGGATCTAATGGTATTTTGCATTGTCACCCAAGACCACGGGAAAGTGGTTCCCCTCTATGGTCACGGAGGAGGAGGTCTAGATGTACAAGGACCAACTGCTGATGTCGGTGGATCTAGGCGTCCGGATCCTATTGGGAGAAGTCCAACCAGAGCCTCACGACGAAGACCCTATCATGTGCTTAGGATACTTCTAGTCCAAAAAATCCTCATGATTTTTCTAGATTTTCCATGTAAGTCCAAAATGCCCCCTTTTCCTAAAAACATAAGCACTGGAAAACAGGAACTGGCTCTAGGTACTATTGAAAGTGCAATCATGCCCTTAATCTTATTTTGATGTTGATGACAACATGCATATTGGGACTAATCATGTTTATCAAGTATATCTCAGGATTATGTCTCAAGGGCCGTGTGTGGATACAAGAGCGGAGATACAAGAAAAAAGCTTTGGCTCTTTTTCGGTTTGTTCTTGAGAATAGGGATCCCGCACTATTAAGAGGGGATCGTTGGATTTCGTGAAAGACTTCCTCAAAACCCACAAAATATCCTCTCACATCATCTCTGTTTCATCTCTAATTCTTCCTCTACCTTGTGCACAAAAATTGGTGTGATACTAAGCTAGTGGGCTCTGCTATCACCGGACGTCCAAAAGTCTACGGACGACCGACCTCTCACAGACGACCGGGCATCTGGCTCTCTTCAGATGTCTGGTGCATCCTCATAGAAAATAAATAGCGGAAATCTGGTCCCACTGGATGACCGGTCACCGGACGTTCGTTCTCCTCCAAAAATCCGGTACTACCCCAACAGAGTACTTATTAACGGATTTCCGGTCTGCACCGGACGGCCGGTCACCGGACGACAGGCGCCCTCCGGACGTCCGGTGGTTGTGTTCCTCATGCTTCCTTCGTGGCCTGGTAAGATTCCCAGCAATAGGACGACCGGTGGCCCGGCCGGACGTCCGGTTCAATCTGAGTTACCGGACTTTCGGTACTCACCGGACGTCCGACAGCTCCAGTGCACTTAGTTGCTCAACGGTCGATTTTACACTATCACTATATATAGCCTCCTCCCTCCCACGGAATATGGTTCACCATTTAGTTTGAGCTTTCCAAGAACACATCTCACTCCCTCTCTTGATCCCCTACACCAAATCCTAGATCCCCAAGGGATTTGGGGACATTTGAGAGAAGTTCTCCAATCAAGTGATAGATCCACTCCTTCCCCTGATTCTCGCCAAACGAATTCGTGATTTGAAGAAGTTCTTGAGCATTTCCCACTGTTCTTGTTACTCTTGGAGGTTGGAGACTCCTAGGCGGTAGGAGTCTTTCGGAGAGGAATCGACCATTGTGATTACCCCCGAAAAAGTTTGTGAGGGTTTGGAGACCACCCCAAGGTCTACCAGTAGTGGTTGAGAAACGCCTTCGTGGTGTTGTCTCAAAGGGAGAATAGGGTGAGCCTTCGTGGCGTTGGTGTGCCTTCGTGGTAACATCCGACTAGCTTCCCTCCAAGGAAGTGAACGTCGGCATACATCCTCGTCTCCCGGAGTTGCGGTTATTCCTAACCCTAATGCTCTACTTGTGGTTACTTGTCTCTTAGCTCTTACTTATCATATTGTGCTTGCTTACTCACTCACTTTTTTTATCTTTCTTAGTCCCTCGCATCATACTTGCAATTGTTAGGCTCACTTTCATATTCCGCATTTGTAAATCCCAAAATTCTAAATTTTGGAATGTTGTAATAAATAGATAGTTTTGAATGTTGTGTGATTGATTGACTGAAAGTGAGTGAAAATTCCAAACTTTTGAAAGTTAAATGAGAGGGAATAAAAGGACTTTCCCAAACTTTCATCTTTGCTTTCTAACCTCCGTGAATTCAAATTCTTTTCAAATACAAAACCCCACAGAGAAGATGACATGACTTCTTCCGTTTAATTAAATGAAAAGGGTATCTGAAAATATTTGAATTTCATTTGGAAATATTTCAAATTCAGAAACCTTAAGCAACTCAATGATTTTCATGAGAGAAGATAAAATGACTTCTTCAAATTATATGAAATATGAGTTGGGAGTTTAAGAGGATCAAATTCAAAGTCCTTTTGAAATTATTTTCAATTTGGAGTTATTTGGGTTTTATTCAAAAAATTCTCCAAAAATAAAATATATGGAAAATAGGGTAACATGATTCCCTACATTAGAAAACTGGAGAGAAATAAATTCTAAATCATTTTGGTATTTTTAAAATGATTTTTATTGGATTTTAGTAGAGCAAGAGCATTGTTTGAATTATTTGAATTTTTGTGGAATTTATTTGACCTTAGAAAAATGTTCACGTCGTAGAAAATCTTTTTCTGGAAATTTTGATATATTATATGCCTATATAATGTTTTACTTTATTTTCGCTTGCTTTCTTTTTCTCTTTGTTTAAAAAAAGTTTATATTAAAAAATGTTTCGGGCGGCCGAACTGGGCCGAGGCCCAGCCCAGCCGGCCGTTCCCCACGCTCGTCCCCGGGATTCGTTCGTGTCCGCCGCCGCCACGGATGCGCCGCCACCGCCTCGACGTTCGTGTCCGCTCCGGACTCCTCCTCTGCCCCTTCTCCAAGTTGCACCTCCCCTCCATAAAAGCCACCGCCGCCGCCCCGCTTCTTCTCCTCCTCCAACACCGCCGCCGCGCACATCTCGCCCCGTCGCTGCGCGCATCTCGCCGCTGCTCCGCCGCACTCCGCCACCGCTGCCGCACGCCACCGCCGCCGTTGCCGCACCTTCGCCGGAGCCGTTGCCGCCAATGAACTGCCGCCTGATCTGCCCAATCTGACCCACTGTGAACCGGTAATCAACCCGCCCGGTTCACTGGTTTTTTTAGGGTTTCGATTTTGTTTAAAACCCGTTTTTATTTTTTGTTTAGTTAGTTTATTTAGAGAGCATTCGCTCGTTAGCTTCTGGTAGTGAACAGATTCGTTCGTTAGCGTTCGGTAGCGAATGTTCGTTCGGTAGAGTTTTTCTTTTTCACTTGAATACCAGTTTATCCAAATCCAACGAAACCCGTTTATCCAAATCCAACGAAACCCGTGAATATTATATTTACAAATTAGTCCCTATACTTCAATCGATCACTACTTTTTACCCGTTTATCCAAATCCAACGAAACCCACGCCCACTTCTTCGTTACGATCCCCTCTATCCAGTAAAATAACTTAAACATGTTTTTGAAAGTTTTAAATTTTGAATTAAAACAGAATTGTATTTGAACTTCGTTTGATCGTAACTTGAGTTTTATAACTCCGATTTAATTGATTCTTTTTGCAAATCAAAGCTCTTGACCTAAACTTTCTGATAAGGCCAAATTCACATAATTTTGGTACTTTTAGAAATTGTTTTATGTTGCAAGAGTTATTTGCTTGGTTTTGATGTTTCCCGAATTGTCTTCTTCGTTCCTTTCGATCTTTTGAGTGATTGCTTATGTGTGGTTACTATTACTTGCTCACGATAGATTGACCGGAGTGTGACGAGTAGAACTATCATGAGTTATGAGTGTGAATCATCTTCATCAACAGTACGAGGCAAGTTCACACTTTGATCATACTTTTCATTACGCAGTTTTTATGCATTAGTTTCACCCCTCAAACACTACATGAGTAGGTTTTGATAACATGAGGGTATTGGGAAGTAGTTGATGAGGTAGGAACCTATTGTCATGCATTCAAACCTTGGGAGTTACTACTACGTCAGGCTTATACTGCACTGCTATGCTCGTAGACGTGGATTGGTTGAGTGTATTCATGACAGATGTGAGAGTTATCATTAACGGTTAACTTAAGGTGGCTAATTTAATACACATCTGTGTGGAATGGTAGGGGCACCCTAGAGCACCCAGTGGTTTGCCCAGGCACCTGGAGAACCCAGTGCTTGCCCAAGGGGATTCCGGAGGACCCGTGTGATCACCCTATGGAATGCCACCCAGGCTCAAAGGGATCATAAGACTATTCATGCTATAAACTTCCGTGTGCAGCCACAAGCCATTATGGGCTCTGGCATAGTTGAGTAAGTTGCGTGAGTTCTTGAAGAGGTGGACTAGAAGATGTAGGGGGTTGTAGGTGTACCGGTCCGCCCGGAGTAGAGAGCAAATGCTTCTGAAAGATTGTGTCTCGGTCATCCGTTTCTCAAACACCTTGTAGTGCGAGAAATCCAACGGAGGAGATCGAGTCTTGTGGGGAAAAGTGCGCAAACCTTTGTAGAGTGTACAAACTAATCATGATTAGCCGTGTCCCCGGTTACGGACATCTTGAGTATCTGGTTCTTGAATTATCATGTTGATCTCAACACTTTATTTAATTAATTTGATTGGGTTAATGATTAATTTTTTGGGATTGAGTTGGAGGAACCTTCTCAATATTTATCAAACCAACTTTGTAGTTAAATAAAATATATTCCTTTGCACTAGGGAAAAATTGGCTTTTCGCAAAAACATTATAACCATTGAGCCTCCACCAGCCATATATGCATGTAGTGATAGTTATTATTCATCATTATCCTATGGTGTGAATTTGCCAGTACATTCAATGTACTGACCCTTTGTGGCTGCAACATCTCATGTTGCAGGATTCTTACAACGAGTAAGTGATACGTTAGGGTTACGATTTCTACACTCAACTTTGCCATAGGTGTTGATGGGAATCCACAACCTTGTTGTTACTTCTGCTATTTGGATTGAGGTAATAGTATTTACGCTACTTTATACATGTGATTTACCTCTGTTATAAATCCTCGAGTACTGTGTGTGTCAGCATACAGATCCAGGGATGACACTTAAGCACAGAGACTTGACCGTCAAAGGTTGGGTCGCTATAGCATTATTGCCTAAAATTGCTAAGGAATAATTAAAATTTGTAATTGTACCTATTCACCCCCCCCTCTAGGTCCATCTTGATCCTTTCAATTGGTATCAGAGCCTCATGATCTATTCTTGTGGCTTAACTGCCCTAGAGCGAGATGAACCCCGATGGGACGCCCCTTGTTACAGATCCGAAGAATACCGGCGCGACTTCCATGGAAGTCAAGTCCTTCACTTCTGAGGATCTGGAACAAGCTCTTGCTAAGCAAAAGGAGGAGCATGATGCTTCTCTTGAGTCCATGGTTCAAATGAGAATAGCCACACTAACCATGATGCTTCCACCACTTTCTGGTGGTGCGGCCTCGTGGCCAGTTGTGCCTACTCCTTCACTTGGCCAACAACCTCCTAGTAATGAACACTCTAGTGTTCCTTGGCTTTATGCAAGACCTCAAATAGAGAAACCAAAGTATAACCCTCAAGGCAAACCTCCTTTACTTGATGACACTACCGATTTTGCTTTGTGGAGAGTTGCTATGTAGGATCATCTTCGATATGGAAATGATGAGATGTTGGAGATCTTGGAGTATGGCTACCAAGCCGTTGATCCAAAAAATCTTACTCCAAGAGAGGTATATTTCAAGAATCTCAATGACACAGCAACCATGTCCATAAGGAGAGGTATGACTGACAAGCAAAGGAGACCATACATACATATCACAAGTGCCAAGGAATTATGGGATAGCATTGTGAGAACCAAGACCGGTACCTCCACTCTCCGGCTTGCTCAATATGAAATTGCCAAGGGTCAATTGCAAAACTTTTGTATGGAGAAAGATGAATCTCCCAAGCAACTTCTTGAGCATCTCATGACACTCACCGCTGACATTGAGTCCTGTGAGTGTGACAAGACACAAGATGGATTTAACTTGACTAAGCGATTTCTCGTGGACAGGTTGCTTCATGCTCTTGCTCCATATCATCACCAAATGGTGTGGGACATAAGACAACACCATGGATTCAAGGAAATGACTCCATATGACATCATATCCACTTTCCAACTATTTGAAGAGTCAAAGGCAAATGCCACAAAACATCTTGCCATGCATGGTACCTCAACATCAAAGACTAATCTTGCTTTGAAGACCAAGCATGTATGTGACGAAGAGCAAAGTGAAGAAGAAGAAGATGAGGAGGAGGAGGATGGTGATGAGATTGACTCCGATGAGAGCCCGTCATATGAAAACATTGCCTCTTTGTCAAGAAGTTTAGTGCGGGAAAATTCAAGGGAAGATTCCAGAAGAAGGAAGTGAGAAAATGCTACAACTGTGAAGAAACCAACCACTTCTCCAACGAGTGTCCTTATGAGAAGAGAGAAGATAAACCAAGGTTTCCCAAGATCTTTCCCAAGAAGAAGTTGCCAAATCCTTTGAACTCCAAGCTCAAGAAGACAGACCGGAAAGCAATGGTTGCTCATGAAGAATCCGATCCGGATGATGTTAGTGGTGTTGCCGGAGTTGCTCAAGATTCTCAAAACACCTTGAGGCTAGTCAACAAGAGTGGTGATGTTGTCACCTACAACTATATGGAAGACTACAAGGGAAATGATCACAAGTGCCTAATAGCAAAGGCTGTGGTAGAAGATGGAGAGGACCAAAGCTCTCCTGACAAGGTCAAGGTAACCCCACGATCAAACCCTCCTCTTTTCACTCCTTCTACTCCTAGTGATGAGTATCTTGATGCGGAGGATAGTTATGAGGATGATGATATAGATGATCCTATGCTTGCTAAACTTAATAAGTTCATGTGCTCCCTCAAAGGAAAGAAGCTCACTATGTTTCGTATGCTTATGGAGATGGTGAGTAAGCACACCATCACCATTAAGGAACTCGAAACCCTCGTCACTGAGGAAAAGGAAAAATATGAAATCCTTGAGCAAAAAGTCTAATATGAGGAAGCATAAAATGATGAACTATGCTTTAAAATTGGTGCAAACATTGATGTTCATACTAGAGATCTTGTCTCCTTGAAAAAGGCTAAGGGCTCTTGCGAAGAGTTGATGAATTATAAAAGTAAGCTTGTTAAATCTCATGCTTCTCTCTCTAAGGATTGTGAGCTCCTTTCCGTGTCTCTCAAGACTAAGGAAGAAGAGCTCACCCTTCTTACAAAGAGTTTTGAGACTCTCAAGCTTACTTATCTTGAAACTCTAGCCAAGGCTTACTCTTCTCCTATTATCAATGTTGATGCTTGTACTACTAACTCTAGTAGTGATCTAGCATCCATCCTTGAGGAGAATCGCTTTCTCCAGGCTCAAATCGAGAAAGGTCTCATGGCATGTGCTCAAGGTCAAAAGAACCTTAATGAGGTATTGAGACAACACAATGAGGTGTTTGCCAAAGAGGGGCTCGGGTTTGACCCAAGCACAAGCAAGAAGAAGAAATCCTCTCAAAAGTGCACCACCCCTCTAAAAGAAACATTTGTGCGGCAAGGGCACAAGGAGAAAGGTAAGATTGTTAGTGGGAAGGCCACAAGGGGCATGCCAACTCTCAATGAACCAAAAGAGTTCATGCCTCCGTCCTATGTTCTTCGTAAGACTAAGGATGGAGAAGTTTATGCAAAATTTGTTGGTCCTCGAAATGCATTCCAATTATATGCTATTTGGGCCCCTAAGACCCTTGTGACTAACTTGAGAGGTCCCATTGCAAAATGGATGCCTCTAACCAAGTCATAATTGTGTGTAGGTTGCTTTCTCTGGTGGAGTAAAATGGGTGATTGATAGTGGATGTATCAATCATATGACCGGAGATAGCAAATTGCTCTACGATTTCATGGAAGATATTCAACCATTTATGAGCATTATGTTTGGTCGAGGATCAAAAGGATAGGTACTCGGGTTGGGCAAGGTGGCTATCACGAATGACATGTCTCTTGCAAATTTCACGCTTGTTTAATCCCTTAAATACCATTTGCTTTCTGTTCGCCAATTGCCTTCTGTTGGTTATGATACACTCTTTGGACTAACGGATGTGGAAGTCTTTAAGAGAGATACTCTCGAAGTCGGCTTTTTTGGAGAGTTGGATGGCAACCTTTACATGGTTGATTTCTCGAAAGAGAGCACATTCCATGCAACTTGTCTAATGGCCAAGGCTGACAAGGGGTGGCTATGGCATCGCCGGCTAGCCCATGTCGGCATGAGAAATCTTCAAGATCTCTTAAAAGGTAATCACATCCTTGGACTAACTAATGTCTCTTTTGAGGAAGATCATGTGTGTAGTGCATGCATAGCTGGGAGGCAACATCAATCAAAGCACCCACCCAAGAATATTGTGTCTACTTCAAGGCCTTTGGAGCTTCTTCATGTGGATCTTTTTGGGCCTCCTTCATGGGATAGTCTTGGTGGGAAAAAGTATGGTCTTGTTATTGTTGATGATTACTCAAGATATACATGGGTGTTTTTCCTCAAATCCAAGGACGATACGAAGATCACCTTCATCGATTTTGCCAAGCAAGCAAAACGCAAGTTTGACAAAGAAATATTAGCAATAAGAAGTGATAATGGCTCTGAGTTCAAGAACTACACCTTGGAAGAATTTCTTAGTGATGAAGGGATTGAGCATCAATGTTCAGCTCCATACACTCCTCAGCAAAATGGTGTAGCCGAAAGGAAGAACCGTACACTTGTGGACATGGCAAGGTCCATGTTGGATGAATACAAGTCGCCACATAGTTTTTGGGCCGAGGCTGTTAACACTGCATGCCATGCATCAAACCGGCTCTTTCTCCGCACAATATTGGAAAAGACTCCATATGAGCTCCTAACTGGGAACAAGCCAAATGTCAAGTACTTTTGAGTATTTGGGTGCAAATGTTTCATCCTCAACAAAAGGGAACATTTAGGAAAGTTTCAATCCAACATAATTGAGGGCATATTTGTTGGCTATGGATCAAACTCTCACGCCTATAGTGTCTACAACAAATCCAATGGATGTGTTGTAGAAACTTGTGACATGGTGTTTGATGAATTTAATGGCTCCCATGGGGAGCAAGTTGATCTAAGTGATGTAGGTGAAGAAGATTCTTCTCAAGATATTCTAACCATGGGTGTTGGGGCACTTCTTCCAATGGAACAAGAACCTCATGATGATGATGAAGAAGATGGAAGCTTCACACGTCACCAAACTACTTCAACACACATACCACCTCAAGCTCCTATTGCTCAACCAATGCCCTTAGTACAAGTACAAGAAGATGATCAAGTTCCTCTTCATGATAATCTTCAAAAACAAGATCATCATCAAGGGCAAGAACAAGAAAGTGCAATCATTAATGATAAACCTCAACAAATGCATTATGAAGAAGATCTTCCACCACACATCAATGATCCATATGTTGAGGACATGGATGATGGACATGAAGTTGAACCTCGCGAAACCTTAACCCCCATCATGCCTCGAGTGGCCGGTCATGTTGATGTTGACAAAATTCTCGCCGGCATATCGGAAGGTAGAGTCACTCGTAAACGTTTGACAAACTTTCGTGCTCACTTCTCATTTGTGTCTAGTGTTGAGCCTCTCAAGGTACAAGATGCATTGTTGGACAACGATTGGCTCGTTGCTATGGAAGAAGAGTGAACAGTTTTGAACGCAACCAAGTGTGGTCATTAGTCAAGAGACCAACTACGGAGCATAATTTCATTGGAACAAAATGGATTTTCAAGAACAAGCAAGATGAGAATGGTGTAAACATTTGTAACAAGGCAAGGTTAGTGGCACAAGGGTACTCACAAGTTGAAGGTTTGGACTTTGGTGAGACCTTTGCCCCCGTTGCCCGTCTTGAATCTATTCGCATATTACTTGCTTATGTTGCCTTCAATGGTTTTACATTACATCAAATGGATGTGAAGAGTGCTTTCCTTAACGGTCCTCTACAAGAAGAAGTATATGTATCACAACCACTTGGGTTCGTTGATCCCGATCACAAAGACTATGTGTATAAACTTCATAAGGCTTTGTATGGCCTCAAACAAGCAGCTCGTGCTTGGTATGATCATCTTAAGAAGTTTTTACTCGATGATGGCTTTGTGAGAGGGGTGATCGATCCCACTCTTTTTACTAAGAGGGACAAGGGTGATTTGATCTTATGACAAATCTATGTAGATGATATCATTTTTTGTTCTCCTAACATTCATTTGTGCAAGAAGTTTGCGGCCTCCATGACCAAGAATTTTGAAATGTCACTCAATGCGGATTTGAAGTTCTTTCTCGGATTCCAAATCCAACAATTTTAAGAAGGAATATTATTGTCTCAAGCTAAATATCTCAAGGATATCCTAGAGAAGTTTGGCATGTCTAATGCTAGTCCATGTAAGGCGCCCATGCCAACCAAAATTGTACTCACTGAAGACACAAATGGTATCCCTTTCGACCCATCTATTTACCACTCTATGATTGGTTCATTGCTTTATCTTTGTGCATCTAGACCAGACATCATGTTTAGTATATGCATGTGTGCTAGATTTCAAGCTTCCCCTAGGGAAAGTCATAATAAGGCGGTTAAGCATATTCTTAGATACCTTGTTCACACCCCAAAGTTGGGTCTATGGTACCCCAAGGATGCTAAGTTTGATCTTATTGGGTACACGAATGCGGATTGGGCTGGAGACAAAGTGGATCGTAAGTCCACCTCCGATGCATGTCAATTTCTTGGACGCTCCTTGGTAAGTTGGTCCTCGAAGAAACAAAATTGTGTTGCTCTCTCCACCGTCGAAGTAGAATACATTGCAACAGCCAATTGTGCAACTCAATTACTATGGATGAGGCAAACCTTGAAGGATTACGGTATCACCTATAGACATGTGCCTCTTCTATGTGATAATGAAAGTGCCATCAATATTGCTGAGAATCCCAAAGATCATACTCGCACCAAGCACATTGATATTAGGTATCATTTCTTGCGAGATCATGTGGAGAAGGGTGACATTGATATTTCTCATGTGGGTACGGATATGCAACTTGCAGACATCTTCACCAAGCCTTTGGATGAAGCAAGGCTCTGTCAACTTAGGCGTGAACTTGGTATCTTGGAGCTTGACAACATTATGTGAAATCTATTACCCATGCATGCATTTTCATCATGTCTTGATGTAGGCATATATTTAGGGGGAGACACTCAACTCATGAGTACTCTCACCCTATGTAATGCATAAAAAGAACAAACACTCTCAAAGCTACCATGTTATTCTAACCATGGTGATTTCAATGATGGAGTGGTGATTATGCACCCAAAGTTCAAATCTTTGCAGTGCCATGTCACATATACTCACACATGGTGGCATCGGCCACCGCTCTTGTCGTTAGAACATTGTTTGAGTGGTGTGTTTTATTTTTGTTGGCATAGGATACTCACTACTTCACATTGTGTCTTTGAATCTTACTTCATACTAAAATCATCATCACACTATCATTGTCATTAGCACCAATAATAACACCTTATTCTTCACAAAAATTCCTAAGTGCTTCCGGTCGTCCGGTTGGTACCGGACGTCCATAAAATTCCTTCTGTTGTCCTCATACCGGACGTCCGGTATGACAGGTCTTCCGGTAATATCATCTCTGACTCATCGTGTCGGAAGTCCGGTTTTACCGGTCGTCCGCTACCTGGCGTATCTGGTAGGTCTTCTCAGGCCCCAAACGTTCGTAATGCACCGGTCGTCCAGTCAATTGCTGGCCCACATATATAAGGCGCTTTGCATTTAGAGCAGTTTTCTAAACCTAAATCACTCGATTCCTCTTCACTTCTCCGCCGCCGCCGCTCACCCTCCTCGTTGTGGTCACACGCCGGCCGTGCTCCTCGACGCCTCAGCGCGGGCTGGGTCGCCCCGGTCGCCGTCGCGCCTCCGGCGCCGCCCCGTGGATCTCCTCCCCATCTCGTGCGTCCCCTCGAGGTAGCACCTCTTCTTCTTCTCCTCTCATCAATTGAACTCCTCTTCGATCTATAGAGGTGGATAGTTGATTTGGGTCTCCCTCCTCCTCTAGGTCGAGATGCCACGGACAAAGCGCTCTGCACGCAAGCAGGTCACTGGTGGGCCATCTCGTCTGTCTCGTCGTGGTGGTTCCGATGATTCACAAGAGCGGGATCGTCCTCGGAAGCGTGCCGCCCACCCTCACAGCTCGGCTAGCGACTCCTCGTCGAAGGAATACGACTATGAGGATGAGATGGAAGACATGGAGCAGGCCAAGCCGGGAACACATCGGCCCACGTTCAAGCCTCCTCCTACTCCGGTGCAACCTCAAGGTGATACCCATCGCATCTCTCTTGAACCTCCACTTCCTCTCGGCCGCAACATCAAAAGGTTCAATGAGGTTCCCATTGCTTCCTATCTTAACCTTCGTCGTGATGTTGACCAATTTTCGGTTGTTAGCGACTCTCAAGACGATTGCTTTCGTACCAATGTCCAGGCAGACATTTTTACCACTGTTATCATTCCTAAGGGTCTGTCTCTGCATGTATGCATTGACTTAGAGCATATCCGTGCTCGTCCGGTGAAATATCCGGGAGCTATTGAGCTCATCAAGTCATCTAATATTGCTGCTCCATTTGCATTCCAGCATGATTTTAACTAAGCTGCCATTCATCAATTCTATGCCACATGTTACTTTGGCCCAAATAACACCGTCACTTGGATGACCTCCGACACCGTACTCACGGCGTCTTATTCTCAATTTGTTGCTGCCCTTGGTTTTCCTGACACCGGTTTCAAAATCCATAGGGATGACCCCAACCATAGGCCCAAGGGCATTGAGATCTGTGCGGATCTTCTCAAACCGTTAGATGAAATGACTAATGAGGAGAAACAAAAGGGTCCGAACCAGGTCTCCATTTGGCGCTCTCCTTTCTACATTATCTTTCATTGTGTCATTCGCACTATTTATCCCAAGATGGGTGACAAGGGCTCTTGCAATAGCTACTGCATCGATCTCATGCATCGCCTCTATGCGTCTACCAAGGGGAAGATCAATGTCCCTCATTTTCTGTGGCATGAGATCCGCCTCACTTGTTTTCAGCACAAGCAGACCTTTCCTCATGCTCCCTTTCTTCAGGCATTCATCGAGAGTGTGGCTCCATTTCCCATTGCCCGCACTCACTTGCATGAGCGGTGGGTCATTCCACCCCACATGGCGGATGATTGGGTCCCCAAGGACTCTGCTGCTACTGCTCATCGAACTGCTGCTAGCGTTCCTCCCTATACTCAAGAACAAACCGACAAAAACCACACTATTAAGAGGGGATCGTTGGATTTCATGAAAGACTTGCTCAAAACCCACAAAATATCCTCTCACATCATATTTGTTTCATCTTAATTCTTCCTCTACCTTGTGCACAAAAACTGGTGTGATACTAAGCTAGTGGGCTCTGCTATCACCGACGTCCGAAATTCTACGGACGACCGACCTCTCACAGCCGACCGGGCATCTGGCTCTCTCCGGATGTCCGGTGCATCCTCACAGAAAATAAATAGCGGAAATCTGGTCCCACTGGCCGTCCGTTCTCCTCCAGAAATCTGGTACTACCCCAACAGAATACTTATTAACGGATTTCCAGTCTGCACCGGACGGCCGGTCACCGGACGACCGGCGCCCTCCGGACGTTCGGTGGATGTGTGCCTCGTGCTTCCTTCGTGGCTTGGTAAGATTCCCAGCTACCGGACGACCGACGGCCCGGCCGGACGTCCGGTTCAATCTGAGTCAACGGACTTCCGGTACTCAGCGGACGTCCGATAGCTCCAGTGCACTGAGTGGCTCAACGGTCATTTTTACACTATCACTATATATAGCCTCCTCCCTCCCACGGGATATGGTTGACCATTCACTTTGAGCCTTCCAAGAACACATCTCACTCCCTCTCTTGATCCCCTACACCAAATCCTAGATCCCCAAGGGATTTCAGAACATTTGAGAGAAGTTCTTCAATCAAGTGAATGATCCACTCCTTCCCCTGCTTCTCACCAAAGGAATTCGTGATTTGAGCAAGTTCTTGAGCACTTCCCATCGTTCTTGTTACTCTTGGAGGTTGGAGACTCCTAGGCGGCAGGAGTCTTTCGGAGAGGAATCGACCATTGTGATTACCCCCGAAAAAATTTGTGAGGGTTTGGAGACCATCCCAAGATCTACCACTAGTGGTTGAGAAACGCCTTCGTGGTGTTGTCTCAAAGGGAGAATGGGGTGAGCCTTCGTGGCGTCGGTGTGCCTTCGTGGTAACATCCACCTCTCTAAAAATGACTAGCTTCCCTGACTAACAAATGCAAACGAACATGTTAACCCTTCCATCGATTTTGTCCCGTTTTACCAAAAACAAGACCGTTTGTGTTGAAATTGAATCTTGCTTTCATTCTTAATGAAAAGTAGTGCTCCTGTCACTTTGTCAAAAAAAATATTGAAAAACGGCCATAATTCTTGCTAAACAAAGTGGGTTCTCGCCGTAGTTCTTTCTCTTTTTAATCTCATTAGAACCTCTAGTTTGACATCGAATGTGTTGACCTACATAAAAGAACCGTACGTTGGTTGAACTAATTCAGGTGCCACTTCCTTTTCCATATTCCTAGCTTATTTCTTAGATAGAAAAACACTTATGAACGTGTCAACAGAACGATAATCAATCAGTTAAAGCCAGCGGCAGATACTATTGGCATTTGAGAAAATTCCTTATTTGACACTATTTTAAAATTTGCTTCCTTATTTAACACTGGAAAAAAAATTCTTCCCTATTTGACACAAGTTCTAAATTTTATTCCCTATATGACATTTGCGTTCATTTTGAGCCTAAATGACACCTGAAAAGACTCTTTTGCCTCTCATGTGGTATATGTGTGGGCGGCAATAGCGCACACACGCAGCACCAGTGCGAGGGCAGGAACACACGCAGCAACACATATACATGCACCAACACACACGCGACAACACGCACGCGCACGTGCACACACACGCACACACACGCAGCAACACACACGCAGTAGCAGCACACACACAGGCAGCACATAGGCACGCAACAGCACACACACGCACGTACACACGCAATAGCAAACACACATGCAGCGGCACACATGCACACACACATGCAGCAGTAGCACACATGTGCGCGTGCACCCACACACGCAACAGCACACACGTGCGCACACACATACTGCATGGGGGCAAAATCGTCTTTTCAGGTGTTATTTAGGCTCAAAATGGACGAAAGTGTCGTATAGAGAATAAAATTTAGAACTAGTATCAAATAGGGAAAAAATATTTTTCAGTGTCAAATAAGGAACCAGATTTTAAGACAGTGTCAAACAAGGAATTTTCTCATTGGCATTTTGCAGGTGAAAGTCGTCCCTACAATTAGATCATGGTTAAACTAGTATGTTCTGCATACTACGTGTGTTCTGCATTTTCATATTGTTTTGCCAAGAAAAGTTCCAGATCATCGTAGTACATTTTACTGTCCTGACTAGATGTTTCTTCTTCCCAACTTATGAGGCCACATAAATGCACATTCATGGGAATGTTGCCTGTTTTCCAGATAGTGAGAGAATACCAAACTGACCACCAAGAACTGTGCACTCAAAACAACTTGAACTTATTATACTGCAGCTATTCATCCCCATAAACAGCACTGGTCGCAATCCCCTTTGCACAGCAACGCAAATTATTTGGTTCATACCTACCATCCTCCAAAAACAGTGCTGCAACCGGCATTTCGCCTTTACTTCGTGTTGACCTGGACAAATTATCAGGAAGAAAAAGGGATGGAGCAAGGATGCACATGTGCAAAGAGACCATGTCTGCACCGCGTCACCCAATAAGGGATATTTTCTTCCTGTCAATTTCCTCATTGTTATTTTTTGTTTTTCTGTTAGGTCATTTTGTGACCAGTTCAAATAGTGGGTGACCGATGGACTGGTATTTGAATGCTCTATTGTGTTTGGTTATGCAATTGATTAAGATAATTTTGACCTAACCGCTTTGTATTTTATTTTATTTGCCATTAGATTGGTTGTTCTGTATAGTTTGCAGGAAAATGTACATGTCTGTGGTATACTGTATAACACAAAAATAAAAGCAATATATCAATCTTCGTAGGAGTTGCTTGTATTATAATTTATTTGCCAAGACATTACGGTAACTTTCGTGTAACTAAGTTCACAAAAAGTACATATTAAGTTTAATAAGGATGGATTCAGCGACCGCACATGGTCGTCATGTCGGAATAGCAGTGGAATTGCAGAAACATTGGGGATCATGTGTGTAGTCACCTTTTTTCAGCTCCAGTGGTATAAATTATAAAAAGGTTTCCTGCAAAAAAAATATAAAAGGTAAATTGAAACTTGTTTTCACACATTTTTTTTAGAAAAGGAGGATGCACCCCCGGCCTCTGCATCTCGACGATGCATACGGCCACTTTATTAATTATTAAGCACAAAAGACCTTACAAAGTAATACATCAGTGAGCCTGAAGCCACCATCTAGGCAACATCTGTCGCTACTCCTATCCCCTTGATGCAGTGGTGCCGAATGTCCGAGCCTAATACCAAACAGACATCGCACCAAATCCTAACATCTAATGCCGGATGCCCCATCCTAGCCACATACCGGGACTGGGTCACACACTGGTCCGGTGCACTCACCGAGGCTGCCGCCGCCTTCTTCCACCGATCCATCTCCAGAGCAGGCACTGACGCACAGACCTTGTCAGGCCTGCCGTCGACACCACCATGGCGCCAGACAGCTCGACCACCCTGCGCTCGTCCATCCAGCCGCATCCGTCATCGAAATGCAGCTGCACCATGCCGCCAACACTCGTCGCCAATGACGCGGTAGATACAACGCCGCCCCACCTAGCAACCTCCGCACCATCGCCACTGCTGGAGCTACTCGGAGCCCACCATCCACAACATCTCTCTCCCGAACGGCTCCTCCCAAGATGGCGCCTCCATGGAGGATACGACGCGCAGGACGCCGCCGCCGCCCAATCCAGACTGAATTTTGGACTTTCGTCCGGGAGGGGTTCAGGAGTGGATAGGGGGGACCTCGGCTTCGTCTCCAGGAAGGGTAACGGCGTCAAGTGACGTCGCCGATGTCGGGCCGAACACGCCGACCAAAGTTTCCTCCGGTCCCCATCCTATGCCACCAAACCTCCGTGTACTCCGGATCCGGCAAGCCACGATCCGAAACCCGCGAAGATGAAAGAGCCATGGGGATCAACCCACCAGAAAGGAGGATCGAGAAGAACTCCTCGTAGATCTCCAGATGCCGAATCCAACGATCCGACGTGGCCAGCGACGATCATCACCACCCCGCGGCGGCCGACGGAGTCCAAAGATAGGATCCAGATGGATCCGATCTGGATCCGGCAGCACGCGCGACCACCGGTCAGGCCAACGCAGCCACCACCTCACGACACGCAGGTCGCCACCGCCGCGCCGCGCACGACGCCGATGGAAGACCCGCCCGCCGCGCCGCCGGACCCCACGTTCGCCCGGCGTTCCTCTAGATTCCGCTGTCCCGCGCCAGCCAAGACGGAGAGGATGGGGAGGAGCCCCGCCGCCGCCCAGCCAGCCAGGCTTCGCCCGGCGGCGCTGTGGACGGCGGCGAGGAGGGAGAGAGGAGGAGGAGACTCGAGGGGTGGCGGCTAGGGTTTTCCCCCGGGTTACCCGCGGGGGCGACGCGAGGGGCGAGGCTTGTTTTCACACATACGCACGATATTTGTCAAAAAGAAGGATGATCCCTAGAAACTTTTGGTTAACTGTTACATCATAGAACCATTGGAAGCTCAAGTTGCAGTTGGCCCAGACAAAGAAGTTAGGAGGAAAAGTGCTGTCAAAATCGAAGTGGCGTCTTTTCCCCCTTTGTGAACTTTAAATAAAACAAACTGAATGGAAAGGTAGAAGAGACGACTGACAATTGAAGTGGGAACTGACCATATCAGGACGTACATGTGCCCTAGGGCTTAGCTTCTTTTGCTTTTTTTAGGGAAGCCCTTGGACTTGCTTGTGTCCAGGGAAGAGTTGGCTGCTCGGCCCAGGACTGGTTTACTCGATGTATAAGATTTAAGAGGTCTCATAGGGAACTTGTTACGCGCAAAGTTTATATCTTATCATGAGGAGGCTGGAATCACTAATTGATGAGTACTCACTTCAAAGATCACTTCCACTCCCATAGGTTGTTACAAGTGGCGTGCTGCATGTGTGTCACTTGTCCATCTCGGAGTTTTTCCTTTTTTCATAGATTCGTTTATTCAAAACAATTTATCTCTTTAACTATGCGTCCAAATCTTGAACTATTTTTATCGTTTGATTCCTTGCGTCGAGATCTTTAAAACTAAATGTCATGTTAATAGGTTTTGACAAAAAAAATCACCAAAAAACCGGACCGAGAGCATTTTTTTCCTTTTCGAAAGCCGTTTCTGAGAGGCACGGCCGTGCCTCTTGCGGAAGCAAAATCATGCTTCTCGTGAAAGAAAAAAAAGAGGAAAAAACACGTTTTTCTGTTTTCGAGAGGCATGGCCGTGCCTCTCGCGGAAGCAAAATCATGCCTCTTATGAAAGCAAAATTGTTCCTCTCACGGAAGGAAAAATAAAAAAAGAAAACGCGTTTTTTCCGTTTTTGAGAGGCATGGCAGTTCCTCTCACGAAAGCAAAATCATGCCTCTCACATAAGCAAAACCGTGCGTCTTGCGAAAGAAAAAAAACAAGAAAACACATTTTTCGTTTCCGAGAAGCAAAACCATGCCTCTTGCAAAAAGAAAGAAAACATGTTTTTATTTTCGTTTCCGAGAGGCACCTCTCGCGGAACCAAAATCATGGCTCTCGTGAATGGAAAATATGTGTGTGTTTTCGTGTAAAAAACAAAATTTTCTTTTTCTCCAAAAGCTAAGTAAAACCATGAAAAACTAAAAAGCCTAAAAAAGCCAAGAAAAAACCATTAAAACCCTAAAACGCATGCGAAAATAAAATAAAAAACAAAATCTGAAGGAAATGCCCAAAGTGGGACATGTGGCGACGATTGAAAGCGCACCAAGTGGCGCACTCGCCGCCCATCCCTAAATGACCCTTGGGGAGGCTGGGAACGAGCACTTCTCGGATAGTTGCTCCCGAGCGTGAGTTCGTTGAAATAGCATTGAACTGTCTTTCTTTTACAGTGAAATAGCGATAGTATAGAGCTATCTTGTGTACTGCATATTACTCTGTTGCTAAATACTTTCTCCATCCGAAAATACTTGTCGAGGAAATGGATAGAAATGGATGTATTTAGAACTAAAATACATCTAGATACATCCATTCCTCAAACAAGTATTTCCGGACAGAGGGAGTATAAGTCTTTGTAGAGATTTTAATATAGACTACATATAAATGTATATAGACAGATTTTTAGAATGTAGATTCATTGCTTCGTATGTAGCTTATATTAAGATCTCTAAAAAACTTATATTTAAGAATGGAGGGGGTAGAAGAAAGAAAAAGGCATACGTGTACTTAACCTTCTGTTAGAAATATATAATTTAGATAAAATCATAACTTCCACACCTAGAGTCCAAAAACAACACAAAAATGATGGTGAAAAATGTCTTGAGAAAATTGTTTCGTGGGCACATAGTTTTTTTTTGTGTATATGCACCATGCCACATAAAATATTTCCATATATAACATAAAAAAGGTTTGTTGTACAGTAAGAATGTTACAGCAGAAACATTTGCCGCACAATAAAAATATTTGTTGGGTACTTAAAAATGTTCATCGGGTACTATTAAAACAACTTATCAGGTACATCAAAATGGCCATCATGTTTTGAAATAAGATTCATCGTGTTTTTGAAGATTATTTCGTGTGTTTAAAGAAGTTTCAATGTGTTTTACAGAAGTCCATCACATATTTAAAAAATGCCCATTGTTATTTTCAAAACAAATGCAATGTACTTCAAATATGTTCACAGTATAATTTAGAGTGTGTATCATATATTAAGAATTAATGATAGTGTATTTCAAAAAAATTCAAAAAGTAATTAAAATTTTATCATAGTAAAAAAATTACCATATATTCAACAAATGTTAATATAACTAAAAAGTACGCATTAGTAATACTTTTACATAAATTTAAAATATTCACGTGGTACTAAATAGTTGTTTGTGTGTTTTGAAATAAAGCTCACATATTTTTATAATAAAACTTCTATTTCCATCAAATTTTAAGTAAAAAAGTAATTAAAATTTTATCATAGTAAAAAAATTACCATATATTCAACAAATGTTAATATAACTAAAAAGTACGCATTAGTAATACTTTTTACATAAATTTAAAATATTCACTTGGTACTAAATAGTTGTTTGTGTGTTTTGAAATAAAGCTCACATATTTTTATAATAAAACTTCTATTTCCATCAAATTTTAAGTAAAAAAGTAGTAAGAAAAGAGAAATAAAAAGGGAAATAATGATACAAAAAAACACATGATGAACATTTTTTTAAGATGGGATGACCATTTTTAATAAAATTTAATTATTTTTAACACAAAAATAATAACATGTGATGAATATTAGTTAATACTTCATGAAAATTTTCCAAAACAAAATATACAATTTTTAATACACAATAAATACTCTCAGTACAGGATGGCCATTTCAATAAGTTGTAAACATTTTCAATTATATGACAAATAGTATTCAATACATGATATCTGTTTTTTTAAATACAGGCGGTCATTTTCTAATACAAAAAATAAATTTCTAAAATACAAGACGAATATTTTTAATACACCATGTAAATTTTTAATATATGACAAACCATATTTTAAAACATGGTGATCATTTTCCAGTACATGATTTTATAAATGGAATGAAAAAAGGAAAATATAAATATATAAAAGGGGTAAAGGAATGATATATATAACGAAAAAATTAAACTGTAAGAAATGTGAAAGGAAATTTTTAAACTAAAAATTAAACTCGAATGAAACTGGGCAGATATACTACCCATCTGAGAGTACCCTAAAAAAAACGTAGGCAGAGCCAGGAAGATAAACCGAGAGCACTGCTCGACGCTCGTAAGCGTCAAAACGAGCTGCTTTCGCTGAAAGTGGCGCACAAATGGGCCAGCCCAGTTCGGAGGCGCTGAGAGAATCGCAAAAAGAAAAAGGAAAGTGCATCGGCTTGGAGTGGGACTCCCAAACTAGCGATGCTTACTAGCAGTGCCAGCCAGCTGAGCTAGGTACTGAGTACGGCTAATATGGAGCACTATATGAAGTACTACAATCTAAAAAATGGCAGTTCCCGGGATTTTCAAGATTTCTTGGACAACAATGTGAACATTTTTTTAAATGAGACAAATGTTTTGTAATCATGAGTTTTTTAGAATATTCATTTTAAAAATGCGAACATTTTCTCGAAATGTGAACAATTAAAAAAGAATTTAAAATACTCACCAAACATTTTCTTAGTATACCGTGGACATTATTCAAATACACACAAAACAATTTTACAAATATTCGTTGAACTTTTTTTTCAAATGCACTTGAACAAAATTTCTATACACGATGAACATTTCTTATAGTGAACATTTTTTTAAATGTACTGTGAGCATTTTTCTTCAATACGGTAAACAAAACAGGAATTCCGAACGTCTTTGAAACGTGAAATAAAATAGAATTTCAAACGTGATCAGAAATTCAAACTACTTTTGAAAATTCTGAACATTTTTTCGAAATATTCAATTTATATGGAAAAAAGAAAATAAAAAAATAAAAAAGTAGAAAATGAAGAACTAAGCAGGAAAAAAAAGGAAAAATAAAAAATAATGAAGAAAACCGGAAAACCCTGTAAGAGAAAACAAAACAAGAACGAACTGGCTTAGCGAACCTTCTACAAAATTCCAAAAACCGCTTCTCGCTGCAAGTGTGCCAGCCGTGTCGGTCGGTTGGTTCGCTTCGCTTCAGCGAAGCTGCGCCGATTTGGCGCTAACGGGCGTCATATAGGATCCACCGGATAAATCATAAAACTGCCTGCGCTTACCGTGCCCTGGCCCATATCAGGATCACCTCAGGCCGCAGCCTACCTCAATGGGCCAGCCCAGGCGCGCGGCAGGCCACGGACTCAGTTTTCTTTCACGTTTTTTTTTTCACGTTTTTTACTTTCATTTATAAATCAAAATTACGTTTAAAAATTACATAAGACATTCCTAAAATATGTTAATCAAACAATTGAAAAATATTAGATTGGTATAAAGTAAATATTTCTCATGTATCTGAAAAGTGTATACAAAAACTATACACTGTGTGTGAGAAAGTTGGTCATGTATTGAAAAAAAATTAATCAAGCATTTTGAAAAATGTTAATCAAGCATTTCAAATTTTTTTGACCATGTATTCATAAAATATCAAACTTTTATTTGAAAAAAAGTTAATCAGGAATTTGAAAATGTTAAAAAGTGTATAGAAAAAAATGTTGACCATGTATGTAAAGTATTTAATCTTGTAAAAACGTTAGTCAAGCATTTCAAACATCTTTAAAATGTTATATAAAAATGCGGAAAATGTATTAAAAATAAACTTACATTTGAAAATGTTTCTCGTGTATACAAAAAAATTATATAGAAAATATAAAATGTGTGTGAACAAACTTGATAATGCATTTAGAACATTTAGTCAAGCTTTTAAAAAAATCAAGCAAGTATTTGAAAAATATTAAATGTGTATAGGTCAAATATTGACCATGTGTTTAAAAGTGGTAAACTGATATTTTAAAAATGTCAAGCACGCCTTAGAAGGATATACTTGACGTATATAAAAATGTGGAATGAAAACCAAAACAGACAAAGAAAAACAACAAAAACAATGGAAACTGAAAATAAAGAAAATACGCCAAAGAAAAAAGAAACAAGTGCAAAAAAGAACGAAAAATAATGAAAACCAATTAAAAAAGATTGAAAAAAAAATGAATAAAAAAAGGAAGAAATGAAAACCGGCGAAACCAATGCAAAAGAATGAAAACAGCGAAGCTCGAGAATGAAACAAAGAAAAACGAAGAAAAATAAAGAATAGGAAAAACAATAAAAACAGTGAAAGAAACAAAGAAACCGGTGAAAAAAACCCAAAGAAAAACTAGTGAAGAAACAAAAAGGGAAATTAATAAAAAATAAATTAAAATGAAAACGAAAACGAAAAAGCAGACCAATATATGAGTGTGATAGCGAGGGATCGAAGTTACCTGAGCAGCGCGCAGGTGAAGAGAGCTAATATGTCGGGCCTATATGCAGGCGGTTCACGCGAGATGAGAGCTACACTCCCTATAAGCAAGGTATATCTCTTATGCATACTGGTATCTCATAGTTTGCGAGATATAGCCTTTCGGTATTGCTCGGTCGCCTACATGTATTGCACTGTTCCATGGTGAACTGGTTCGGTATCGTCAAATCCACATAGCAATCACAAATGGATTCATGTGTGAGTTACTAAGCTAGTCCAAACTAGACCGACTTGTCTTTTAATTAATTTTTAATGTTAGGTTGTTATAGTTTGTTTGTTCCTCGTTTTGTTTTTATTTTTGGATCTTTTTCCCCTGCTTTAGTTTTATTTTGTGTTTCGATATCTTTTTTGCATTCCATTTTCGGATATTTTCCCCTATTTTTTTATTAATTATGTTTTTCTCATTTCCATTCTGTTAGTTTTCCAGCTTTTAGTAATTTCTGTTATATTATTTGTCCTCCTTTTTTCAAAAAAATAAATAAATACATGAACATTTATATTAAAATGAGTGATCTTTTATAGGTATGCACAAAGATGTTTTAATACAAGGTGAACTTTTTCAAAATAAACAATGAACATTTTTCTAAAGACAGGACAACAGTTTTAAACTTTCGAACAGATTCAAAAGGTAAACAAACATTTCATAAATATGACTACATATTTAAATGTGTGAACACTTTCATGAATTAAACAAACATTTAGTAAATAAAACTACATATTGGAATGTGTGAACACTTATTGCAATTACATGAACATTTTTTCAACTAACTTAATTAAAAAAAATTAAAATGTGTGAAGTCTTTCTAATAATTACACAACTACATTATTAAGAAGGAACAAACAATTTTTTGAGTACATGATTTTTTTAATACACAAAAATTTCTTAAACTATAAGAACAGTTTTTTTAAATACAGAATATGTTTTGTAGTTGCATTAACGTTTTGCAGAAATATTTGAAAACTTAATAAAATAGTTTAACAGACTTTTAATAGTTGCATGGAATTTTTTATATGCGCTCAATCATTTTGTTGTTGCAATACGTGACTAGTTTTTCATTTTTACTTTTACAATTGAATACATAATACTAGTAAAAAATCCAAAGAATATAGGGTGAATTTTTTTTCTTTCACAAAAGGTTTTTTGTTGACTCGTCCATGCCTTTATTTTAGAACTACAATGTGCAGTACTTCCCGCTTGCTCAAGCAGGTGATCGGCCTTTGTGAATAACGTGCGCGAGCAATCGCATTGGTTGACCCTTGCTACTTACACAAGCCATTTTTGTAAATTTTATAAACGTTATTTTAAAATGTCATGATTTTCTTTTTAAACAAGTAAAAAAAATCATAAATACTTTTTCAATGGTACAGACATTTTTAAAATTTGAGCAAACTATTTGTTTATATTGTGTAAATATTTTTTTAATTCAATGAACATTATGTTGAAATGTGTGCTCACTATGTAAATGTTACAATTACGGTTTTTGAATGCTATCAACACTTTCTAGCAGTAGCATGAACATTTTTCTGAACGCACGCTGATTTTGTTAATTGAAATATTATTACTATTTCCATCTCACATATGACAATAATAGTAATAGATAAAATAAGAAGAAAAAACAGCTCTCCTCCATGTTGGGCCAACCCATTAAGAAAGCACTTCAGGCGAGGGGGTGTTCTGTGTGACACGAAGCGAGAAAAGCCATACCCTCTAGACGGCTCTGGTACTAGGGATCTGGTGTGTAACACCCCCTGTATGGGCTGTCACCATGTGGTTTGTACCTGTGTGTGGGCTACAAGATGGGCCAAGGGATATCCGTGTGTGGGCCTAGTGAGAGGAGTATATGTATCACGTCGTAACACCAAAGGGAGTCATGTTGCAGATGAATGAACTCTGAAGATTTCTCACCTCCCGTTCTCTTGTTCCTCATCCCCTTCTATGATTCCTCACCCTAATTCTCCTCGAATTATTCCAAACTACCAAGGTACTCAGGTGATGTGTAACACCCCCTGTATGGGCTATCACCATGTGGTTTGTACCTGTGTGTGGGCTACAAGATGGGCCAAGGGATATCCATGTGTGGGCCTAGTGAGAGGAGTATATGTATCACGTTGTAACACCAAAGGGATTCATGTTGCAGATGAATGAACTCTAAAGATTTCTCACCTCCCGTTTTCTTGTTCCTCATCCCCTTCTCTGATTCCTCACCCTAATTCTCCTCGAATTATCCCGAACTACCAAGGTACTCAGGTGATTTTGTCCGATCTCGATCCATTCCACGATCGGGTCGTGACAATTTGGTAATCAGAGCCCCAAAATTTCCTCAAAATTTTGCTTTCGCTGTGTGTTCCTCAACTCTCTCACCAGATCCGTAACATCCACTGCCCTAGGTGTGCTTTGCTTCGGTGAATCGCACAAAATCCCTGTGCTAGGTTGGATCTGCTTGGAGTGGAGCAACAACGCCATCCAAACCCTTAGTGCATAGCCAGGAAAACAATCACCACCCTTCCTGCCTACCAGGTGTTCGACAAAATGTCGAGCCAGCAAGAGATGTTCAATGGTGGTGTTCTCCGCGTCATTGTGCACCATGTGTACTACCCGGTCAATGAGGAGACATTGCAACAGGTGTTTACAGCGTATGGCGTGGTGAAGATCTCCGTGTTCCAGAAAATCCACCATGTGGAGGCGGTGGTTCAAGTTCGATCAAGAAGCGGGGCAGCGCGGGCTCTCGCTTTGCATGGCCGGTGCATCTACGAGCGTGCCTGCCTCCTCGACATCCAGGACGTGTCGCCGGAGTACAACCTACACTTGTGCTCGCTGCTCGAGCAGAAGCAGACCGCAATAGTGGCCAAGTACACGACGACATTCTGGGAATGCGTACAGCACATACTGGATATCAACCCAAACCTGAGCATCAAGAGCTTCATCCACCAGTACATCGAGGGCTTGCGGGAAGATATCCAAGATGCTATGCGGTCGCGATCTCCATCAAGCATCACTGGTGCTTCCTCCCTTGCCCGGATAAGAGAGGATGAAATCGCCGACGAGGAAGCGATGGCTACGAAGAAACTTGATGATGACCATGGAGTTCACGTCCTCATGCCTACAGTGATAGTCACGGACGTCTTCCCCGAGCTCGCGGCCCTAGGAGAGTGCGGTGCAGACCATGGCGTCATTGCCATTGACAACAGTAGCCTTGCTGCACCGATGCCTATCACATTTTCGATGGAGTGTCCGAGTCATGAAGCCAGCTTTGACATCTTCGCCGAACCTACATGCTCTGTTGTGTGCGATGTGACCATCGTCATTGACATCGCCAGTGTGAGGGTACCAACGCCTGCTACCTGCTCGACGGATGTTATGGCCCATGGCGAGGCCAACAGTTCCATGGCGAGGCCCCTGGTCGTGGCGAGTATGACCCCATTCCCCCAACTCCTCCAGAGGTCACGCCAATGCCATCGCGACGACCATGTTCCATCCTCGAGCTGGACATCATGGTGCTGACAAGGTGTTCGACCCTATGCTTGATTGACAACATTGGTGTGCAGACAGCCGCCTTCCAACTGGATGTGACTCCGAACAATAAGAAACAAGAGCATATGCTCAGGCCATTGCCATGGCCTTCATTCATCCCCGAGCACCCAAGTTCAGCTGGCAGTGGCATCACTGAGCCACCACTGACTGCCGCCAGCCTCAGCCTACGGCATGGTAGAATATTCTGTGAGTCGACTACATGTCTTGCTCTGATTTTATCTTGGGTCCTCTCTATGTTGGATGTGAATATCTCCTCTGATAGTCTGGATCTGGTTGAAGAAAGAGTCAACAACATTATTGATCATCATGCATTGGAGTCACAGTTACTAGACTTCCTGTGTGAATGTTTGATAGCTTCTGGTTCAAACACAGTATCAGGTTCCACACAAATTGTACCAACAACACGTGAGGCTATTTGGTATCCAGCTCATGCAGTTGACACTATGTCCCTTGGTGCACACCAATTTTCGTCTCCTTTAACTAGCCCATGGAGACAAGGTCACTCAAAATTGGATGTTACGTTCTGGATGCTTACATGGTGGTCACATACTCATTATGTGCAGCCACCCAGTACTATTTTTGAAGCTCACAATCATTTTCTTGTTACCAGCTTGTCTCAATGGAGCTCTGTGATAGGAGATTCAAATTCCATCTTTGCAATTCAAGATGTGGAACAGGGGGTGCTTCCTATGGTAACAAGTTCAGCTACCAGACTATGGGACCCAGGAATCTTTGATGTTCAGTGCCTCAGCGCTATTAAGTTTCTTTCAACCACATGGGTGCCATGCTTATTTATTCCTGCTATGAAAGATTATCTTAGTCATGGACTTGAGCTTTCAGCTGCAACACAGCAGGATCCTAGAATTCGACACTTTATTCTTCTACCTTGCTGCTTCTTGGGAAAACCGGATGTCTCTGCTGGTACAGTGGTGCACCTGGGCAATAGAAACTTTGTTGTGACTGAATTTGAATATATACATGAGCAGGACAAGGGAAATTCCATTTTTATTCAAGTGACTGCACTGATCGGCACATTTGGTTCTCTAACTTGCACGTACCAGAGGACATATTTTTCTGGAAGGCAATGGGACCCTGGGATTTTGCAGTTTATCTTTGGAACTTGGGTATCATCTAGTGGCAACATCTTGCATACACACATTCTCCACTTATCTGCAATTTATTGTTGGCTGGACCGTGATATGCAACCTGGTTATTTGGGACACATGGTTGTGATACTACCATCGGCTCTATTTTGGTTTCCAAAGTGGCCTCTCTCTAAAATGCAGCAAGCTGAGAACTACATGATGCTTCCTCCAGAAAATATTGCTCGAGCCATGTTCGAATTAAACCTTGGGATGATAACACTTGAGTTCTCTCGAGATCGTTCAGCTAGCCACTTGCCCCTTCAGTTCCTTGCATTTCTTCGCACCAGCAGAATTGAGATATATTCTTCTGGGACCCAATGCTCACTTTTTCTGTGGTGGTTTTCATCTGATCGACGAGCAATTCATGAGCGGACACCACATATCACAATATATATTCATGTGCAGAAGTTCTTAGGAGGCATCAGTTTTGAGATGAATCATCGACCTCAAGGCACCATAGAAACTGCAGCCATGCTGTGGCACCATTCTACCAGCCAACTGCTTGTTTGTATCATTCGCATTGGGGAGCGCGTGAAGGGAGAGAACAAAACTTGCACTCGCCTGCTTGCTGTCAAGGAAGGGACCCCAAGTTGGTTTATATTTATCTTGTGTGTGAACAACATGCCCCACTTTTCAACTCCAGCTCCATTTGAAACTGAATTAGTGTCATCTTCCAATGAGCTGATCAGGTGCACGCACATGCTACTGCCATATGACCCAGGAGGACTAGCTCTTCACTTCGATGAGATTGGAGGTACCCGGAATTCAAGCTTGATCATCATCGGCTTGGGGGCAAGCCGATTTTCAAGGGAGGAAGAGTGTAACACCCCCTGTATGGGCTGTCACGGTGTGGTTTGTACCTGTGTGTGGGCTACAAGATGGGCCAAGGGATATCCGTGTGTGGACCTAGTGAGAGGAGTATATGTATCACGTTGTAACACCAAAGGGATTCATGTTGCAGATGAATGAACTCTAAAGATTTCTCACCTCCCGTTTTCTTGTTCCTCATCCCCTTCTCTGATTCCTCACCCTAATTCTCCTCGAATTATCCCGAACTACCAAGGTACTCAGGTGATTTTGTCCGATCTCGATCCATTCCACGATCGGGTCGTGACAATTTGGTAATCAGAGCCCCAAAATTTCCTCAAAATTTTGCTTTCGCTGTGTGTTCCTCAACTCTCTCACCAGATCCGTAACATCCACTGCCCTATGTGTGCTTTGCTTCGGTGAATCGCACAAAATCCCTATGCTAGGTTGGATCTGCTTGGAGTGGAGCAACAACGCCATCCAAACCCTCAGTGCATAGCCAGGAAAACAATCACCACCCTTCCTGCCTACCAGGTGTTCGACAAAATGTCGAGCCAGCAAGAGATGTTCAATGGTGGTGTTCTCCGCGTCATTGTGCACCATGTGTACTACCCGGTCAATGCGGAGACATTGCAACAGGTGTTTACAGCGTATGGCGTGGTGAAGATCTCCGTGTTCCAGAAAATCCACCATGTGGAGGCGGTGGTTCAAGTTCGATCAAGAAGGGGGGCAGCACGGGCTCTCGCCTTGCATGGCCGGTGCATCTACGAGCGTGCCTGCCTCCTCGACATCCAGGACGTGTCGCTGGAGTACAACCTACACTTGTGCTCGCTGCTCGAGCAGAAGCAGACCGCAATAGTGGCCAAGTACACGACGACATTCTGGGAATACGTACAGCACATACTGGATATCAACCCAAACCTGAGCATCAAGAGCTTCATCCACCAGTACATCGAGGGCTTGCGGGAAGATATCCAAGATGCTATGCGGTCGCGATCTCCATCAAGCATCACTGGTGCTTCCTCCCTTGCCCGGATAAGAGAGGATGAAATCGCCGAGGAGGAAGCGATGGCTACGAAGAAACTTGATGATGACCATTGAGTTCACGTCCTCATGCCTACAGTGATAGTCACGGACGTCTTCCCTGAGCTCGCGGCCCCAGGGGAGTGCGGTGCAGACCATGGCGTCATTGCCACTGACAATAGTAGCCTTGCTGCACCGATGCCTATCACATTTTCGATGGAGTGTCCGAGTCATGAAGCCAGCTTTGACATGTTCGCCAAACCTACATGCTCTGTTGTGTGCGATGTGACCATCGTCATTGACATCGCCAGTGTGAGGGTACCAACGCCTGCTACCTGCTCGACGGATGTTATGGCCCATGGCGAGGCCAACAGTTCCATGGCGAGGCCCCTGGTCGTGGCGAGTATGACCCCATTCCCCCCAACTCCTCCAGAGGTCACGCCAATGCCATCGCGACGACCATGTTCCATCCTCGAGCTGGACATCATGGTGCTGACAAGGTGTTCGACCCTATGCTTGATTGACAACATTGGCATGCAGACAGCCGCCTTCCAACTGGATGTGACTCCGAACAATAAGAAACAAGAGCATATGCTCAGGCCATCGCCATGGCCTTCATTCATCCCCGAGCACCCAAGTTCAGCTGGCAGTGGCATCACTGAGCCACCACTGACTGCCGCCAGCCTCAGCCTACGGCATGGTAGAATATTCTGTGAATCGACTACATGTCTTGCTCTGATTTTATCTTGGGTCCTCTCTATGTTGGATGTGAATATCTCCTCTGATAGTCTGGATCTGGTTGAAGAAAGAGTCAACAACATTATTGATCATCATGCATTGGAGTCACAGTTACTAGACTTCCTGTGTGAATGTTTGATAGCTTCTGGTTCAAACACAGTATCAGGTTCCACACAAATTGTACCAACAGCACGTGAGGCTATTTGGTATCCAGCTCATGCAGTTGACACTATGTCCCTTGGTGCACACCAATTTTCATCTCCTTTAACTAGCCCATGGAGACAAGGTCACTCAAAATTGGATGTTACGTTCTGGATGCTTACATGGTGGTCACATACTCATTATGTGCAGCCACCCAGTACTATTTTTGAAGCTCACAATCATTTTCTTGTTACCAGCTTGTCTCAATGGAGCTCTGTGATAGGAGATTCAAATTCCATCTTTGCAATTCAAGATGTGGAACAGGGGGTGCTTCCTATGGTAACAAGTTCAGCTACCAGACTATGGGACCCAGGAATCTTTGATGTTCAGTGCCTCAGCGCTATTAAGTTTCTTTCAACCACATGGGTGCCATGCTTATTTGTTCCTGCTATGAAAGATTATCTTAGTCATGACTTGAGCTTTCAGCTGCAACACAGCAGGATCCTAGAATTCGACACTTTATTCTTCTACCTTGCTGCTTCTTGGGAAAACCGGATGTCTCTGCTGGTACAGTGGTGCACCTGGGCAATAGAAACTTTGTTGTGACTGAATTTGAATATATACATGAGCAGGACAAGGGAAATTCCATTTTGATTCAAGTGACTGCAGTGATCGGCACATTTGGTTCTCTAACTTGCACGTACCAGAGGACATAGTTTTCTGGAAGGCAATGGGACCCTGGGATTTTGCAGTTTATCTTTGGAACTTGGGTATCATCTAGTGGCAACGTCTTGCATACACACATTCTCCACTTATCTGCAATTTATTGTTGGCTGGACCGTGATATGCAACCTGGTTATTTGGGACACATGGTTGTGATACTACCATCGGCTCTATTTTGGTTTCCAAAGTGGCCTCTCTCTAAAATGCAGCGAGGTGAGAACTACATGATGCTTCCTCCAGAAAATATTGCTCGAGCCATGTTCGAATTAAACCTTGGGATGATAACACTTGAGTTCTCTCGAGATCGTTCAGCTAGCCACTTGCCCCTTCAGTTCCTTGCATTTCTTCGCACCAGCAGAATTGAGATATATTCTTCTGGGACCCAATGCTCACTTTTTCCGTGGTGGTTTTCATCTGATCGACGAGCAATTCATGAGCGGACACCACATATCATAATATATATGCATGTGCAGATGTTCTTAGGAGGCATCAGTTTTGAGATGAATCATCGACCTCAAGGCACCATAGAAACTGCAGCCATGCTGTGGCACCATTCTACCAGCCAACTGCTTGTTTGTATCATTCGCATTGGGGAGCCCGTGAAGGGAGAGAACAAAACTTGCACTCGCCTGCTTGCTGTCAAGGAAGGGACCCCAAGTTGGTTTAGATTTATCTTGTGTGTGAACAACATGCCCCACTTTTCAACTCCAGCTCCATTTGAAACTGAATTAGTGTCATCTTCCAATGAGCTGATCAGGTGCACGCACATGCTACTGCCATATGACCCAGGAGGACTAGCTCTTCACTTCGATGAGATTGGAGGTACCCGGAATTCAAGCTTGATCATCATCGGCTTGGGGGCAAGCCGATTTTCAAGGGAGGAAGAGTGTAACACCCCCTGTATGGGCTGTCACGGTGTGGTTTGTACCTGTGTGTGGGCCACAAGATGGGCCAAGGGATATCCGTGTGTGGGCCTAGTGAGAGGAGTATACGTATCACGTTGCAGATGAATGAACTCTAAAGATTTCTCACCTCCCGTTTTCTTGTTCCTCATCCCCTTCTCTGATTCGTCACCCTAATTCTCCTCGAATTATCCCGAACTACCAAGGTACTCAGGTGATTTTGTCCGATCTCGATCCATTCCACGATTGGGTCGTGACAATTTGGTAATCAGAGCCCCAAAATTTCCTCAAAATTTTGCTTTCGCTGTGTGTTCCTCAACTCTCTCACCAGATCCGTAACATCCACTGCCCTAGGTGTGCTTTGCTTCGGTGAATCGCACAAAATCTCTATGCTAGGTTGGATCTGCTTGGAGTGGAGCAACAACGCCATCCAAACCCTCAGTGCATAGCCAGGAAAACAATCACCACCCTTCCTGCCTACCAGGTGTTCGACAAAATGTCGAGCCAGCAAGAGATGTTCAATGGTGGTGTTCTCCGCATCATTGTGCACCATGTGTACTACCCGGTCAATGAGGAGACATTGCAACAGGTGTTTACAGCGTATGGCGTGGTGAAGATCTCCGTGTTCCAGAAAATCCACCATGTGGAGGCGGTGGTTCAAGTTCGATCAAGAAGGGGGGCAGCGCGGGCTCTCGCCTTGCATGGCCGGTGCATCTACGAGCGTGCCTGCCTCCTCGACATCCAGGACGTGTCGCTGGAGTACAACCTACACTTGTGCTTGCTGCTCGAGCAGAAGCAGACCGCAATAGTGGCCAAGTACATGGCGACATTCTGGGAATGCGTACAACACATACTGGATATCAACCCAAACCTGAGCATCAAGAGCTTCATCCACCAGTACATCGAGGGCTTGCGGGAAGAATCCAAGATGCTATGCGGTCGCGATCTCCATCAAGCATCACTAGTGCTTCCTCCCTTGCCCGGATAAGAGAGGATGAAATCACCGAGGAGGAAGCGATGGCTACGAAGAAACTTGATGATGACCATGGAGTTCACGTCCTCATGCCTACAGTGATAGTCACGGACGTCTTCCCCGAGCTCGCGGCCCCAGGAGAGTGCGGTGCAGACCATGGCGTCATTGCCACTGACAACAGTAGCCTTGCTGCACCGATGCCTATCACATTTTCGATGGAGTGTCCGAGTCATGAAGCCAGCTTTGACATCTTCGCCGAACCTACATGCTCTGTTGTGTGCGATGTGACCATCGTCATTGACATCGCCAGTGTGAGGGTACCAACGCCTGCTACCTGCTCGACGGATGTTATGGCCCATGGCGAGGCCAACAGTTCCATGGCAAGGCCCCTGGTCGTGGCGAGTATGACCGCATTCCCACAACTCCTCCAGAGGTCACGCCAATGCCATCGCGACGACCATGTTCCATCCTCGAGCTGGACATCATGGTGCTGACAAGGTGTTCGACCCTATGCTTGATTGACAACATTGGTGTGCAGACAGCCGCCTTCCAACTGGATGTGACTCCGAACAATAAGAAACAAGAGCATATGCTCAGGCCATCGCCATGGCCTTCATTCATCCCCGAGCACCCAAGTTCAGCTGGCAGTGGCATCACTGAGCCACCACTGACTGCCGCCAGCCTCAGCCTACGGCATGGTAGAATATTCTGTGAGTCGACTACATGTCTTGCTCTGATTTTATCTTGGGTCCTCTCTATGTTGGATGTGAATATCTCCTCTGATAGTCTGAATCTGGTTGAAGAAAGAGTCAACAACATTATTGATCATCATACATTGGAGTCACAGTTACTAGACTTCCTGTGTGAATGTTTGATAGCTTCTGGTTCAAACACAGTATCAGGTTCCACACAAATTGTACCAACAGCACGTGAGGCTATTTGGTATCCAGCTCATGCAGTTGACACTATGTCCCTTGGTGCACACCAATTTTCGTCTCCTTTAACTAGCCCATGGAGACAAGGTCACTCAAAATTGGATGTTACGTTCTGGATGCTTACATGGTGGTCACATACTCATTATGTGCAGCCACCCAATACTATTTTTGAAGCTCACAATCATTTTCTTGTTACCAGCTTGTCTCAATGGAGCTCTGTGATAGGAGATTCAAATTCCATCTTTGCAATTCAAGATGTGGAACAGGGGGTGCTTCCTATGGTAACAAGTTCAGCTACCAGACTATGGGACCCAGGAATCTTTGATGTTCAGTGCCTCAGCGCTATTAAGTTTCTTTCAACCACATGGGTGCCATGCTTATTTGTTCCTGCTATGAAAGATTATCTTAGTCATGACTTGAGCTTTCAGCTGCAACACAGCAGGATCCTAGAATTCGACACTTTATTCTTCTACCTTGCTGCTTCTTGGGAAAACCGGATGTCTGTGCTGGTACAGTGGTGCACCTGGGCAATAGAAACTTTGTTGTGACTGAATTTGAATATATACATGAGCAGGACAAGGGAAATTCCATTTTTATTCAAGTGACTGCACTGATCGGCACATTTGGTTCTCTAACTTGCACGTACCAGAGGACATATTTTTCTGGAAGGCAATGGGACCCTGGGATTTTGCAGTTTATCTTTGGAACTTGGGTATCATCTAGTGGCAACATCTTGCATACACACATTCTCCACTTATCTGCAATTTATTGTTGGCTGGACCGTGATATGCAACCTGGTTATTTGGGACACATGGTTGTGATACTACCATCGGCTCTATTTTGGTTTCCAAAGTGGCCTCTCTCTAAAATGCAGCGAGGTGAGAACTACATGATGCTTCCTCCAGAAAATATTGCTCGAGCCATGTTCGAATTAAACCTTGGGATGATAACACTTGAGTTCTCTCGAGATCGTTCAGCTAGCCACTTGCCCCTTCAGTTCCTTGCATTTCTTGGCACCAGCAGAATTGAGATATATTCTTCTGGGACCCAATGCTCACTTTTTCTGTGGTGGTTTTCATCTGATCGACGAGAAATTCATGAGCGGACACCACATATCATAATATATATGCATGTGCAGATGTTCTTAGGAGGCATCAGTTTTGAGATGAATCATCGACCTCAAGGCACCATAGAAACTGCAGCCATGCTGTGGCACCATTCTACCAGCCAACTGCTTGTTTGTATCATTCGCATTGGGGAGCCCGTGAAGGGAGAGAACAAAACTTGCACTTGCCTGCTTGCTGTCAAGGAAGGGACCCCAAGTTGGTTTAGATTTATCTTGTGTGTGAACAACATGCCCCACTTTTCAACTCCAGCTCCATTTGAAACTGAATTAGTGTCATCTTCCAATGAGCTGATCAGGTGCACACACATGCTACTGCCATATGACCCAGGAGGACTAGCTCTTCACTTCGATGAGATTGGAGGTACCCGGAATTCAAGCTTGATCATCATCGGCTTGGGGGCAAGCCGATTTTCAAGGGAGGAAGAGTGTAACACCCCCTGTATGGGTTGTCACCGTGTGGTTTGTACCTGTGTGTGGGCTACAAGATGGGCCAAGGGATATCCGTGTGTGGGCCTAGTGAGAGGAGTATATGTATCACGTTGTAACACCAAAGAGATTCATGTTGCAGATGAATGAACTCTGAAGATTTCTCACCTACCGTTCTCTTGTTCCTCATCCCCTTCTCTGATTCCTCACCCTAATTCTCCTCGAATTATCCCGAACTACCAAGGTACTCAGGTGATTTGTCCGATCTCGATCCATTCCACGATCGGGTCGTGACATGGTGGTCCTGTTGAGACTGCCAACGGACTAATTTTCTTCTTAGGCCTCCTTTGGTTCATAGGATAGGAATTTCATAGGTATAGGAAAATCATAGAAAATGAGATGACATGCATCTCAATTCCTATAGAGAAAGAGATGTCATTTGATGCATAAAATAGGAATTTTTCCATTGAGTCTAGGCTAATGATTTTTTTCCTCAAAAATGTGAAGGATTGATTCCTATCCTACAGAGGAATAGGAATCCATTCCAATAAACCAAAGGGCTTCAAAAAAATTCTTTGCAAATCCTATCCTATAGAATTTCTACAAAATTCATACAAACCAAAGTAGGCCTTACTCCTTTTGTCTTCTTTCCAGGTCAACCATGTAATAAAGAAGAGTCATAAAACGCAATAGCAGAACTTATGGAAATTTGTGTTCCTCACACAAGGTATGCGCTTTCTGGGCCAGGTCCAATAGGGAAGCAAGAGCAACATTCGTTTTGGTTTTTTCGCGTCTATTTTTTACCCTCCTTTGGTGGTTTGCGTGCTTTTGTCTCGATTTCTTCTCCTAGGTTTGTTGTTTTATTTTCCAAAAATTTGCTTTTCCATTTTCTTCATTTTACATTTTTCCTTTTCTTGTCTTTCTCCTTTTCCTTTTAAATCCCTGAACATGTTTAAAACCATCTACTCCCTCCGACACAAATTAATTGACGTGGACTTAATACAAAGTTGTACAAATGTTGCATTGAGAGTGCGACAATTAATATGGATTGGGGAGCGACTAACAATTTAGAAAAATCAAGAATATTTTCCTACATTTTGATTATTTTCTAAAAGGTGAAAACATTTAGAAAATGAATATTTTTAAAAGTGACAGATTTTTTCTAAAAAATGGGGGGAAATAATAAACATTTTAATTTTTATGGCCATCTTTTAAGATTCATGAACACATGTTCGCATAATCCAAAAAAATATTCATGAATCTAAATGTTCATGTATTTTAAGAAATATTCAAGAATTCAGCAAAGATGCATGATACGTCCATTCTACATCATGCTTTTATATCAATATTTATTGCATTATGGCCTATTATTACACATTATGTCACAATACTTATGTCTATTCTCTCTTATTTCACAAGGTTTACATGAAGAGGGGGAATGCCGACAGCTGGAATTCTGGGCTGGAAAATGAGCAAATATTAGAGACCTATTCTGCACAACTACAAAAGTCCTGAAACTTCACGGGAGCACGTTTCAAAATATATAAAAAATATTGAGTGAAGGAAGTACCAGAGGGGGCCACCCACCATCCACGAGGGTGGGGGCGCGCCCTACCCCCCCGGGCGCGCCCCCTTGCCTCGTGGGCCCCCTGGCAGGCCTCCGGTGCCCATCTTCTGCTATATGAGGTCTTTCGTCCAATAAAAAAATCATAAGCAAGCTTTCGGGACGAAACTCTGCCGCCACGAGGCGGAACCTTAGCGGAACCAATGTAGGGCTCCGGCGGAGCTGTTCTGCCGGGGAAACTTCCCTCCGAGAGGGGGAAATCATCACCATCGTCATCATCATCGATCCTCTCATCGGGAGGGGGTCAATCTCCATCAACATCTTCACCAGCACCATCTCATCTCATCTCAAACCCTAGTTCATTTCTTGTATCCAATCTTTGTCTCAAAACCTCAGATTGGTACCTATGGGTTGCTAGTAGTGTTGATTACTCCTTGTAGTTGATGCTAGTTGGTTTATTTGGTGGAAGATCATATGTTCAGATCCTTTATGCATATTAATACCCCTCTGATTATGAACATGAATATGATATGTGAGTAGTTATGTTTGTTCCTGAGGACATGGGAGAAGTCTTGCTATAAGTAGTCATGTGAATTTGTAATTCGTTCGATATTTTGATGAGATGTATGTTGTCTTTCCTCTAGTGGTGTCATGTGAACGTCGACTACATGACACTTCACCATTATTTGGGCCTAGAGGAAGGCATTGGGAAGTAATAAGTAGATGATGGGTTGCTAGAGTGACAGAAGCTTAAACCCTAGTTTATGCGTTGCTTCGTAAGGGGCTGATTTGGATCCATATGTTTCATGTTATGGTTAGGTTTACCTTAATACTTCTTTTGTAGTTGCGGATGCTTGCAAGAGGGGTTAATCATAAGTGGGATGCTTGTCCAAGGAAGGGCGGGACCCAAGCACCGGTCCACCCACATATCAAATTATTAAAGTACCGAACGCGAATCATATGAACGTGATGAAAACTAGCTTCACGATAATTCCCATGTGTCCTCGGGAGCGCTTTCCTTTATATAAGACTTTGTCCACACTTGTCCTTTGCTACAAAAAGGATTGGGCCATCTTGCTGCACCTTATTTACTTTTATTACTTGTTACCCATTACAAATTACTGTCAGGCTCACTTCCGTAATAAATCACAGAATAGCCCAAAGTCCCACTAGCCCCAAGATCAGGACTGCTGGTGGACTTCCTTGACATAGATAACCAGTACACACATAATATTACATCGAGTTGAGCTAGAGTGCTCTAAAATCTGGTACAAACTTGTAAAACAGGTGGCGGTGGAATATGACAGTGGGTGACGGTGATATAGCATCGATACAATAAAGTAAGCCAAGCGTCAGGGTGAGGCTTGACTATTTTATTTGTGTAGCGGAAGCACTAGTGGATGATACACGTGGTAGACTCCAAATCCACAAGTGACTGGCTGGGAACACCTCTACGCGTTGGGCTCGCTAGCACAATCCTCCTCTGCAAGCTCGTCCTCCTCCAGGTCTGGCCAAGACAATAGCCAGGGACAAGCCTGTGAGTACGTTAGAATGTACTCGCAAACATTATGAACAAAGGGTATAACGAATGCAAATGCTCATGATAGGCTATGATAAATTCACATGTTGACTGGAATTAAATCATGACATGATAATGTGGATCTAATGTGGATAGATAATCAAATAACAGTAGTGATAGCCAAGAAATTCAAAGTGGAACATTGGGCGTTAGATCGCCCGAGAAATTCCAAGAAAACCGCCAAACGGGTGTCTGAAAGTGACACCTCGTAAGGTCTTGAAAAGAAATGCCAAACGAGTGTCTAAAAGGGAATCGGGCGAGACAAGACCACCCGAGAACTCAAGCGACGCCACATAAGGTCTTGAGAATAAAACTGAGTATCCGGGTAGTCTAGCCATCCCAAGTGATACTCAGAAAAGAAAATAAAGCTGAGTGCACAGGTAGTCTAGCCATCCCAAGTGACACTCAGTACAGTTGAATAAGAGAAACGGGTTAGTCCATCACATCAATAATATGCATAACAATGTTATCCATGACAGCCTCGGTGGTGACCATAATTATCCTGCAAGATGGATCAAGCTCAATTTAATTATTTTCCACCAAAGACCGACACCGGGACCGATACTTGACCCTTCCCAACTGTGCCCTTGACCGTGGACACGGCTATTCGAATAGATGTAACTCTGCAGAGGGTGTACTCTTTACCCATGTGTATGGAATTTCTGTAGCCAATGCTTAGACCTTGACTAATTTCCATTATGGTTTTTGGGTTGGAAACACACCTGACCAGCACACACCAGAATAACTTTCTGGATGCCCGGAATCACCTAAAGCATCTTTCAAGAAAAACTCAAAGTCGGGGAGACCATCGTCTCGAATAGCATGGGATCACTATTAATACGCACGGATTACAAGGGGTGCCCCCCTCTCGGCCCAACCGGATACACCCATGCCCCTGACCCGATGACTGGCATTAGTCCATGGCCGTGGAACCCTCATCGTGGCCTCTCTAAGTGGTGTGTACACGGAAAGGGGTTAACAACTTACTAAATCACACTCCCCTTGCGGGAAGACAAGTGGCAGCACGGTGTGTAGTTAGGCTTAATGGAACAAGAATCGATTCTAGGTCGACTCAGGAGGTGTTGTTATTAAGACTGGCATGTCCCACATGCCACAATGACACCGTCGTGTCGTAACACAGTCCGTGCCCATCGGCACGTCCAAGGCAGGAGATACACTCCTGGCTTCTGACCACATTCATACATTAGCAAAAGAAATATGATGAATGCAATAGTGCTCACATGACATGCAACAGGGTTCATGCAATAGTGCTCAAATTGACGTGCACTACAAAAAAATACACTTCCGTGATGATACGTGTTTGTCACAGTAGGTCGCTTTTTTTTGTCATGCATGTACATCCATGACAAATTTATGACAGAATCAAGATAGTCATACCTGTGCTGTCGTAGAAGTGTTCCATGACATTACCAAAATTATCATCACGGGAGTGTCCACTTCCATGACCATAAATCGCGAGTCACAGAAGTGCTTTCGTCAAGGGTGACCGACACGTGGCATCCACCGTAACGGAATGCCGTTAAGCTATCGGGTCGGGTTTTGGATCCGATAACCCATTAACAGCCCCGGCCAATGGGGATTTTCCACGTGTAAAATCATCATTGGCTGGAGGAAACACGTGTCGGCTCATCGTCGGGACAGATGTCATTCACTCACTGGACAGAAGGCGCCTATGATACGTCGACACGTGGCACGACCCAACAAGTTTAAATGGGTCGGCCCAACTAAAGGCCCACAAGATTTTGCGGACCATAATGGGCTGGCCCAGCTAAAGGCCCACGAGATTTTGCGGACCATAATGGGCTGGCCCAGCTAAAGGCCCACAAGATTTTGCGGGCCATAATGGGTCGGCCCAGGTAAAGGCCCACAAGATTCTTGTGGGTCATAATGGGCCGGCCCAGCTAAAGGCCCACGAGATTTCGCCGACATTAATGGGCCGGCCCAGCTGTAGGCCCACAAGATTTTGAGGACCCTAGTAGGCCGGCCCATTAACTGGCTGCCATGTTTTGGGCCAAATGCCAGCCCATATTTGATCCGGTCCATTAATGGTCTGCCATGCTCCGGGCCTAATAGTGGCCCATATGAGATCTGGCCCATTAAAAGCCTACCACGTTTCGGGCCAAATTACGGTCCAGATCAGGTCCAGTCCTTTAAGAGGCTTTGGGCTCAATTATGGCCCATATCAGATTCGGCCCGTCAACTGGACACTATGCTTTTGGGCCCACTTAGTAATTTGGCCTGATATTAGTTTTGGCCTGTTAAGGGCCCGTTTAACATTTCGGCCCTTTATTAATTTCGGCCTATTAAAAGCCCGTCATATAGTTGGGCCTAACTACGGCCCGGTTTGCATCCGGCCTGCTCGCAGCCGATATCTGATTGGGCCAAACAAGGACCCAGACAATTTTGGCCTGTTAAAAGCCCGTGATTTGATTCACACAATCATGGGTCGGGGTTCATTTTGGGCTGCTGCGTAACTAGTAGGAATTAAGAACAAACCTACTCTATGCAATAAAGAAATTATGGCATAGTAACTAAGAATAAACCTACACTACACAATAAAGGATTTAAGGTATATTACATCCACTAGGCATCAAAGTTCGCCACCAGTGATCATAAAGCGCAACGAAGAAGCAGATTACAAAAACTGGGCACCATTGCAGCGTAACAAAATAATACTGAACCGAGACCACTTCCAAAACAGTTCAAGAAAGGTTAGCCTTGCGGGGGAACTGCTGCGCAAGCTGCTGAGCAAGGCTGTGAGACCGGCCTAGCATGTCGGTCATAGCTTCCAGGTGTAGCTATTTAGCAATGAGGTTCTCATTGGTGTTCTCCACAATCTTTCTTAGAGATAGGACTTTAAGTCGAATTGAGTTGCAGAATGCCTTTCTGCTAGAACTTGGGACTGAAGAAGTCGAACTGATTCAGACAACGAATTCTGTGAGCTTGTCTGACTGTTAGTCTCAAGTAACTTGAACACTGCATCAAGACAAGACTTTGGCGTTGTCTCGCTATCTTCAAGATGTTTTGCCTTCTTTGCTGCAATATATGTTGGGTTTGTCTCACAGCCTTCAGCAGACTTGTGCATGCCATCAGGCATATCACCCTGAAACAAAGCAAAGAGATGACAGGTTTTGCATGTGTATAAACAAATATGATAACTATTCTGTCAATTCTATCCAATTTCAAATTAGAAAATAAAGAGTATGTTCAGAATATCAATAGCATAATTTGGCATTGTTCATAATGCGGGGAGCTTCACCACACTACTGGATTACCATGTCAACATAACAAGCATAGATGAAGGGCAAAGAAAATCATTGTATCTATTTTGGATAATGTGCATGTCATATTGTTCATATCATCAGCCACATCAGTAAGATAAAACAGGAGATGACAAGGTGCAAACTTGGGCTGCTTCACCACACACTGGATTATAGATCCACAAAAACAAGCATACATATAGGGAGTATTAAGTAATGTGCATGGTATGAATAAGGAATTTGGTTTTACAAGTAAAACTTAGAACTTACGGTTCTTACGAACATGCATTTTGGTAGAAACAGCAAACTAAACAGCAGTAAACGATAGGGAGTATGAGCAAATTAAACAGCAGTTGAGGATAAAGGCTTTAGAAGGACTGACTTACATTAACAGTTAACACCGGCTTTATAATGCCCTTCTCCATGGCAAGGGAAGGATAACTCAAGAATTTCAGCACAGAATCTTCTTCATAAGCATTGCCTGTACTCTACATTTTGTAGAGAGTAATTATAGATATGATAATACTGGAAGGGATAGAGAATAATGAAGATAAGATGCAGATTGATGCTACATTATCAACTACCAATCCCTGGAAGTGCAAGCGTTACAGGACAAAATGTACTGACAAGAGCAATGGGCTACACTTCTGCACTGGCATTGTCTGTGTATTCTACTTGTTGGTAAGATTAAATATAGATCTGATCTTTTTTAGTAAATGGTGGGCGAGGGAGATAAGATGCAGAATGCTACAAAATGAACCAATCCCTCTTCCCATAATACAAGAGTGTTTTGAACACTGGTGCACTATACAAAACGTTCTTATATTATGGGACGGAGGGAGTAGCTGTTAATGTAAGTACAGTGATAGACCACGTTCAGTCCTTACAAGAGGACTGCAGAGCTAAACCTCTTCAAAAGCATTGGGTTGATTCTAAATTTATGTAAGAGTCCATACGGATCTTATAATGTCCACCAAATGGACGACTACGAGGCTAACATGTGCAGTGATGCTACATAATCAAACAGCTATGAAAGTAAGTATGGTCATACAGGAAAAGAGGTACTCACAAGAGCAATGCAGTGTGCAGTATAGTTGCGAGATTCTGTGGTCCCTTGAGAATGAATGTTCTTCTGCTAACATTTTTCGTACAAGTGAGACATTAAGGCAAATGCAGAAATGTAGTTCAAATTGTGATGTGATATCATAGACAGTACCTTACGCTGCAGCCGAGACCAATGTGTAACAAGATTATTCCAGTCACCGTCGGATAAATGTAGCACCGGAGACTTTACAGAAATTTCGTTCAGAGGCTTGCCATCAAAGTGCGCTTGCCTCAGGTAGGAACGATACTTCATCAACGAGTGCTTGAAAAGCGCAACCAACCCTTGCTCATCATCACAATCCAGTTTGCGCCTCGCCTATTTAAAAGAATGAAATCTTGTGTCTTCTGTCAGTAGAAACATATGCAGTAATGACCATGAATAACATTAGTACATTACTTACACGTAAGTTGCGGAGGAAGACTGGAAATTGTTCTGTGTCTGCGGTATAATCTTTTCATGAAGGAAAGATGCGCACAAAGTTCCTGACAACAACATAAGCTTTGTCTTCTAAACTGGGAAGAAATGGAACAGGGGTCCTATTTGCTGCAATTGGGGCTATCTCTGGTTTGAAAAGGGATTTGGCAACTGGATTTGGTGTACTCTTTGCTGGAATGGGGGTTTTGCGTCATACAGCTCGTGCTATGTCAACTGGCATAATCATACAATTTGCTGCAGTTGGGGTCTGCTGAGTTGGGGCATCAGAAATGACCAGTGTAGTAGGGCTAGAGTCTGCTAGAGTTGGGGTATTTTGTGGGTCAGGTGATATTGCAACTACACCTAATGGGCTATTTGATTTATCAGGTGCCACTACCTTTTCCAAATACTTTGCTTGTGCTCCTCCACGATCAGCAATCACCCTCTTCCTTTTGAACGTCTGATACACAAGAACAACATTTGAATGGATAAATATGGTATGATGACAGATGGAATATGTACTAAAAATGGATAGGCAGGGCGTATTCACATACACGATGTGTAAACTAAGCTAATGGCAGTTCAACAAAGTAGAAGCAATGCAAAGCATCAGTTGCAAGATATGTGCGAGCAATGTAACCTTGGAAAGTTAGAGCAAGTACCTTGATGGGTGAATAATATAGGGCATCTTCCTCTGACTCCTCCACTAGGGAGCTACATTGACTTAGGTCATATTCTGAGCATGAATCTGTAGGTGGAGAGTGTTTGCATTGCATCCAGACTTGATTTCAGTCCCTTAATGCCAAGTTTGACAGCCATGGCATTGTTCTGCTTTGTTCTTTTCACGCGCGCAAGCTCATAATCATTATGATGCTGTTCAGAATCTGAGATTCATGAAAACATAAAAAGTAGTCAGATTATCTATGGAATGCATTGCGGTTTCAACTCGGAGAGTGTCTCCCTATAAACCCCTGCATATGCAAAGTTCACCTCCCAAACCGTGCTAACCAGACCACACACAGAGATACACACCCGAGCGACGAACATGCATTTTCAAAACTAATTTAGGAACATTTAGCTGACCAGTTAAACAACTCTGTTTTAATAATATCAGATTCATATTTGAACAACTAAGCTTGTTTAGCTTGATGGGTGGAGCAGTGTTATTATGACACGAAGCATGTATTCTGATCGTATAGTGATCATAAAAGGGGGAAACTCTAAGCATATATTTTTTAGCAAAAGAGGGTTTCCCCTCTGATTTCTATTAAAGAAACCACCACGGAACCAACATGATCAATTAAATCCTAAGCATGATCAATTAAACTGTATTATGGCTGTGCCATGGCAGATTTGAAGTTGCAAACCGGAGAAATGATATTTAGCATCCATTGTTTGCTTCGAACTAAGAACTAAATTCTAAGAGCTGAAAAGAAAGTAGAGTAACCAAGTTAAGATCTATTTTCTGGTTGAGATCAAAAGGTTGAGGAGACATGAAGTACCACCTCTCTTGCGGCGCCGTGTAGGCATCGGGGGTGCGATGGCTGTTGGTGGCGTTGAAGCAGATCTGCGACGGTAGACGGGTGCATCGGGGGATAAGTCCCGTTGCGGTGGAAGAGAAGGTCGTGTGAGCGGCCCCGGCAAAGAGGACGATGGCGCCGATGAAGCGAGAGGACGCGATGCAAGGCTATTGGTCTGTCGCCGTGGATGAGAAACGTCCATCTCTAGCAGTGGACGACGCGGTCTTGGTAGGCGCTCCGGCATGGTGGAGGACGGTGGCGATGGATGTGGTGGAGGATGGTGGCGATGGATGGGGTGGCGGACGGAGGCTGGTGTGGGAATGGGGTGTTCTAGCGCGGACGGTGTATGAATGGGAAAATGGATGGAGAGGTACGGGGAACCATGTTTTTGGGACGCGCCTATCTGAAATATGGGAAAGTTACAAACTTATCCCCCGTTTCAAATTTGGACGTCTCGTCGGTTGGGGATAGGACGGTAATCTCGCATCTCCCCAATATTTGCCGGTAACTATTTCGGGCGAGGAGAGGGTGTTTTGCCGCCCACGGTTGGCGCCCACAGTGTATGAACGGGGCTGATAGGTAGGGCGGTTGTGTCACGTCTGATGGAAGTTACACATCTGCCCCTATTTAAAATATTAGCCTACATCGATTTCGGGCGAGGAGAGGGTGTTTTGCCGCCCACGGTTGGCGCCCACGGTGTATGAACGGGGCTGACAGGTAGGATGGTTGTGTCACGTCTGATGGAAGTTACACATCTGCCCCTATTTAAAATATTAGCCTACATCTATTTCGGACGAGGAGAGGGTGTTTTGCCGCCCACCGTGTATGAATGGGGAATGGAGGGAGAAACAAAGGTCTTTCGGACGAGCTTGATTCAAATGAGTTTTGCCGCTCATGTTTGACGCCCACCATGTCAGAATGGGCTCAGAGGCGGTCGTGTCACGTCTAATTGAAGTTACTAACCTACCCCTATTTAGAGCAGTGGAAATTGGGCCGATGGATTGTCCATGTAATGGGTAGACAGTAATTTCCATCTCCCAAACACTTGGCTTCGGGCAGCCGATGTGGGAGTGGACATTTTGCTGTGTCTTTCGAATTTTGGGACAATAAGCATCCACGTTTACCCTGGCAACTAAATTCGAATCCATTTTGTATTCCTATATGAATCTTTATAAATCATTCTATGTGTTTTTATATATCTTCAAAAGGACGACAAAGATGTATTCCACTGTCATATATGAATATGGTTTAAAAATGCCGATACTCAAATTCAGAAACTAGAATCCAGTTTAAGGTGAATTCGAATATTTGGAACACGTCATGTCCAACTCAAATGTCACACGCAGCATAATGTGTACTCCCATTTAGATATGTACACAAGCGATGTATCAAGATTCAAATACCGAGTCAATCAACCAAGAATGTACGGAACTAACAAACATATAAACACTTATAGAGTATATGGATCAATAATATCAACTAACATACATAAGCCAGGCCGCTGTACTTTTTTTGGCTACAGCAACATCCTTTTTTTACCCAGCATCTTGGCCCTTTCCGATGCGTGCCACTTATGGTCCGTCTATACTACTATTGCTGAATGCACATTCAGCCCGATTGGCATATTTGTAGGTCTGGCACAGTAATCCAAATGAAATGTCTTCGAGTCTTATCAATTAATACGGACTTATGCTCAAATAAAATTACAAACAAAAAAACAAAAAAACAATTATTACATGATCTCTAAAACAAATGGTTTGATTGATTACATGAACAGACAACACAAAGGTTATTCAACTATGGAAAGAACATTTCACCTATGATTTACCAAGTAGGAATTTAATTTTCTTTTTTCCTTCAGGACCTTAACAATCTGGTCAGTCTCAGCTTGCTTCGTTTTGAAATCCACCAAATATTTAATGGTTGTCTTGAGTACTGCTTGTGATCGTGCTGTTTGCTTCCTCAACATGTCAACTTCATCTCTAAGTGCAGAAGCAGAATCTCTTTCTACCACTAGTTTAGCCTCTAGAGCATCAGCAGTTGGCAATTCATAATGCACGATTGGGCCGGTGCCACTGCTGTGGGATGATGCAACGTCCATGGGGACCTCGCTCTTTGAACTTGGGCTAACCTGTTTTGCCATTAAAGTTCCGATTGGATTCAGAAAAGTTGAAGTTAGCAAAACATCTCAACTGGGAGTTATAACAGCAAACCAGTTAAACAAACAAGGAATTAAAGAGTTTCAATTGGATGCTGAAAAGTAGTTATTAACATCATTGTAACCCGCTGTTGCAGCAGCAAAGTAGTTAAACAAACAAGTAGATATTTAAGTTAAGGCAAACAGGTAATTCTTAACAGTAAGTATCAAACACATAGATAGGCGCAGTCTACAATATGATTAACAGGTTGTGCCATTATGTAATCAGTAGCAAACTAAATTAAGCCAAGCAACGTAATTGAACAATTTTGCAATAAGTGGCTAACTAAAATTCCGAGAAGCAGGTAACTGAACTTACGCTAGTTCTTTGTATAGGCACACTGCAACTTCTTTTTCTCTTACAAGGTTGTACGAAGGAGTCCATGGCATCAATTGCTTGGATACGCAGTCCCAATACTTCTTTCTTCCCACACTACATGGGTAAGTCGAATGGTTAATCTGGTAAGATGGTGCGTCTTTGATATGTTATATGAGGACGTGTAGTCAGACTAGTTGTAGCCAAACACATCACACTGGCTTTTACTATATATTTCATGCGATTACTTTTGGCATATCGAGATCTAAGCAATCTACAATAGGATGAAAAGACTGGAATCCTTCACATTATTGGCAAACTCAGTTCATAGAAACAAGCAATTAACCATTCCGTGGGTAAATCAAAAGCGCCACTGGAATATTTTTCACTATCCAATCATACACGCAAAAAGGGGCAACGCCACCATAGGGGCTGGTATGGGCGGCCGCCTCAGGTGGCTGGAAAGTGTGCACCTAGTTTGAGTCGTCCAGGTTGGCCCACGCTAGTTTTGTTCGTCCCAACGCACGAGCAGACAATGTAAAAAATGAAGAAAAATGTTTCAATTTGGATGGGCCAATAACATAAGTGCAAGGCAGGCCCTATAACAGGCTCGCGGCCCAAACGAGCGCCTCCCATATCGATCGACAGCAGGAAAAATCTCAATTCATTCGCTCCAGCCTCCAGTCTGGTTCGCTCCTAACCTAGCCGCCGCTAGACAGACCGACACAACACTTCCTCGCGCCCTCGTTGGAGGGCGGTCACCGGGCTTCAAGCGAACGGAAGGACAAGAAGATGAAGATCCAACCCAGGGTGTAGCCTGCGTGGGAGGCAGCGGCGGCAGCACGTGCATGGCATCGAGCTTGCGCTAACGGACAGTCGCAGCTTGCAAGAGTAGCATGCGCAACGAGCAGGTACATCACATCCCTGATTATATATAATTCAACTCTTCAATTTCTGGCCAATAGTTAAACCTGACGGTGTTGTAAAACTGCTTGTATGTAGGGAACCTATGAGAAAATGAAACCAATTTCTACTTATTTTATAACTCCCCCAATCAATACTGAACTGACTGAATCTGATGTATCTAATCAAGTTTCCGGTGCAAACATACAAGCTCATGTTGTTCTTGAGCCTGAAGTGTCAAATGAACAGACTGCTAATGAAGGATTTGATGCAAACATTTTACATGCTCCTGGTGATGAACATATAGTGTCTAATGAGGGATCTAATGCAAGCATTTTGCAAGCTCATTGAAGGATTTAGTGTCTAATGATGATCTACTATGTTGAGAGAGACAGAGATTTGCAGGCATTGATGACAAGAAAATTATAGTGCATTTTCATAGCTTGAGGAAACGTCGAGGCCATCTACCAGAAAGTTCCCGTATCATGACAACATAGCATAAATACTTTTCTAATCTGTTGTTTGAAACTATTGGCATACTTGTGCAGGATAGATATATTGATATGCAGTTTGCGCACTGGTTATACGTGCAATTACACTTCGATATTTTCAGCCAGAGAACGAATAATTCAAGCAGGTACAGACCATGTTTGTAGTCCTTGTACACCATGTTGCATTTTGTGTTTTTTGGTGCTTGCATCATTTAGTGTTTATAATCTGAACTACTTTGGATCATTAGCTGGTTTTCAAAGTGCATGTAGCTTCACATTTCTCAAGTTGTGTTGATTTCCGGAGTGCAAGTGCCTTCGTATTTTTTAAGTTAAATGTTCGCCCCTGGTAACTTGAATTCGTGGATCAGCCACTGCACACAAATCATACACGAATGCCAGTACGAATTAAATGAAATGCAGGGACTTACGCTAGCTCGTTGTATAGGCTCACTGCAGCTCTGCTTGCGCTTGGGATGTTCCATGTACAAGTCCATGTTACCACTTGCTTGGATGTGCAGGCCTTGTGCTCCTTGCATCCCCCTCTGCATTTTTGACATGACGAATGGTTGATCAAATAAGAGGAATCGACCTTGATGTTGTACCAGAGGACAGATACTTACAAGGTTATACCGGTGTGCAGGATGTGTACCAGATCCCGTAGCACCGTCATGCTTTGCTAAAATATGGATTTGCTTGTTTCAGATGATATCTGCAGAAGAAATAAGAGTTAAGGTCAGAGTTGCATAGGCGTGTAAGCTAAGAGAGCAGTGAAAGGATATCCAAACATCGTCGGAACGGTGCACAAGGGAGTGATGTGTGGATACCTAGTTTGGGCCGGCGTTTGGGCATGCTCGCCTAGCTAGAGTGCGGGTCACTTCAGAGCCGTTGAGGGTGATGTGCTGGCTGGCCGCGCACGGATGCAGATCTTGAGTGGCAGCGGAGTGCTACGATGCGGTGGACGAGACCGTTGGTGAAGCCCCAACGGCGTTGGTGAAGCCCCAACGGCCTCGGGGGCAGAGGTGCGACGGTGTGCTCGATGAAGTAGCCCTGGTGAGCTGGGAGACGACGTTGGTGAAGCGCACCTGATGCGGTGGAACTCGGTGTCTGTGAGGCACGTCGGTTGCGGCGGCCGACGTTGTCGGTGGACCACCGGGTGTGGTGGACGAGGGCGTAGATGAGGTAGCTCCGGTGCGGTAGTGAAGCGTGACCGTCGTCTTCGTCGTTGTCGTCCAGCACAGAGGTGGGGAACGATGGGGAAAGAGACGAGACGAGGGGCGATTCGAGGGTTGGCGGCGAATTAGGGATTTGAGCAATCTGGGCGCGGAAGGGGACGGTGGAGAAGAGAGATTTTGCAGGGCTGGAATCGGAGCCGCCAGATATTTCAATCTGAAATGTGGAAGCGTGAACTTATATTGTCGTCGTCCTTTTGGGGGGTGGTTGGGTGCTACTCGTTCGTCCGACACACGCGACCACCCCGACAGGACTATGCTTCGGTGCCTTAAGGCACCTGCCTTTGTGTCCATGACATATGGGCCCAACAGGTGGCTGGCCCACATGTCAGTGAACCAAAGGCAGTTGCCTTTAAGGCACCGAAGCAGCGTCCACCCCGACACGACCCTGGTTTGCCTGGTGCGCCTACATTTTAGAATGCAAACGAATCTTCTTTCATTTGCAAACAAATCTGTATGTATTACCATGCCCGTGTATTCCTTGCAATAATTAGTCATTCGAAACGAGATACTCCATCCGTTCACTTTTGTAAGTCGTTTCAGACAACTTAAAATGAATTGTTTTGCACATTGTTTGAAATGTCTTCAAGGTCTTATAAAAGTGAACAGAGGGAGTACTATAAATTAATTAATGAGGAGTTATTTGAAAAAAAAATCGAAACGGTACCCACGCTAATGTGGATTAGAGTGTGTGTCACATAATTAGTTATTTGAATTAGAGTGCGTGTCACGTAGTTAGTTATTTGAATTAGAGTGTGTGTCACGTAGCGATCTCCAATTCTAACGTGGATATCGCATTTCACTATATCCACGCTACTTTTTTAATACAAATTCATATGTATATGATGAACACCATGGTAGTGAGAAATTTTTTGGATGGATTCAAACATATGACCTACAAAATAGCACAACAAACTGAGTCAATGACAACTTTTTGAAACTTAGTATGGCACGAATTCAAAATAATTACCCATATGCCTGGTCCTCGGTTCAAATCTTACAATGTACACCAAATTGAAACATCGATATTAAGTCTCGTACTATGTACATTCAAATGTTGTCTTTAGCCCCCCCTCCCGCACAAACGCTACATACTTCCTGTGTCGGTCAATCTTCCTCTCCTAACCACCTTAGGAAGCTATCGGTTTCCAAAACACGTTCATTCTTTCTCTCCATGTTTCGATCTCTAAGTCTCTCAACTACATAACCCCCTTTTCCACTCTGTTACCAAATGTATTTACCTCACACACCCGCCATCGCTCCCCATGCCGATCTCTCTCTCTCCCCCTCTCCCTCTCACCCTCTCGCGCTAAATACATGCATTGCATATCTAGCCCCCCAACCTCTCGTGCATGCGCACGCACGCACGTTGTATATCTAGGTCACTCCCTCGAGACTGTCTCACTCTTTCTTCCGCACAGCGGGCCACACTCGCTCAATCTCGCTCTCTTTATCTGAGTCTCGTTTAACCTCATTTTCTTTCACACACAAATGATATATCTCCCTGTTCGGGCCTCGATCGACACACTCTATACTCTCTCACACAGATTGTCTATCTAGGTCAGTCCATCCAAGCCGCCACCACTCTTTCGACCTCATGGTGGGACACGCCCACTCAATCTCTCTCTCTCTCTCCGTATGTCTCGATTGACCTCGCTCTTTCTCGGACAAAAACGATATATCACCATGTTTGAGCCCAATTCGACCTATTCACATTGTATACTCTCTCACGCACATCGTCTATCTAGGTCACTCTCTCCAACCCGTCTCACTCTTTCGATCGCATGGCAACCCTATGTGATCGGTTGACCTTGCTTCCTCCCACGCACAAAATATATCTACACGTCTATGACTGGATCATCTCTCAAGCTCTATCTTACAGCCCTCACCCTTGCCAAAAAGCTCAATCGGACAATATCTCTCCAGAGCATATATATTCGTTCAATGAATGTCGGACCACACTCACTTTGTCTCTCTATCTATATGTCTCTCGATTGACCTCGCTTTCTCACACCGTATCTTCCACGCGTTGAAGCTACTACCTCTCCACCCCTCGCAAAGCCGGAGCTATTTACATTGCAAGGGGCACTCCAACCTTGGATTAATTTGTGTAGGCATTTATTCCAGTCAGTTTAGATTATATTTTCGTAGCATTCGGCCCACAACTACTCCAATCACCGTAGTGGGTAATTAAGCTACGGGGAGCACCTAATATGAGTACCGGGGAGCCGTTGGATCGAAGATGCAGCGGCACACACGAGGCATGAATGTTTTATTTGCAAAAAAAACTTTGGAGAGTTTGGAAATTGCGCATAATTACAAAGACTACTCCCAAGCCATTGGATCTCACTTCCAACGGTGTAAAAACTCGTATCACCATAGTATCTAAGCTGCGGGGTGGATGTGATATTCTATGCCGCTGTCATTTTTGTTCGTAAACTTGCAAAAAAATGTGTAACTCGTGCCGTTACTAGTCTAACCGCGCAAAGTGTTTGTTCAAAAAAACCATCCTACACTGAAATATCGGAACAACACACGGGGGTCCCACTTGTCATTAATCAAATTTGGACCTAAAACTAACAAATCTGAAAGACGAGATTCGAACTGGCAACCTGGACTACAAAGCGTAAGTCGATAGCCTGAAAAAACGAACGGTTGTTGGTTTTGTCCCATAACTTGATTTTATACAGTACTTGCGTTGAGTAGAGTAGAGGGAGTGCCTCGTCAACACGTGCATGACCGTTATCTCACTTACTGGTGGGTCTCAGGTCTGCGATCTCAATCTCTCTTATCTCCATCATCTAACCTTTGCACGGGCACACACGAAGAGCGACGCTAGCTTGCCGTGGTGTTATTACAACTAAAAAAACTTGGAAAATAGAAGAATCGCCTAGAACAAGAGACGTTGTGGCTGGTCGAGACGGAGCTAACCACATATATCCTCCGTGCCACGTTTGCATGATGAAGCTGTGTGGCTAGTGGGGTGTTTTCACCCTGGCTGGGTCCTGAGGTCGAACCATAGGTACTACGTCTGATACAATATATTTTTACATGCACATTTTTCCTCCGTGCCGAGACATGGCACACCCTACCGCGCGGTTTCGGGGTCCTCCCTGGTGGTGCACGCATATATTCTTCCTGACGTGGGACGCCCTACCGCGCGTTTTCTGGGTCCTCCTCGGTCATAGCACCGAAGCAAGTAAATGAGGGTCGTCAAATCACGAAAGACCACCTTTCCCGCCGAGTACATCAGTGAAGCATGGTGGCTAGCTAGTTGGGCTAGTTCGACCGATTAGCTAGGCCGCCGCCACATTTGTTTTTTCACCCCTTTTTTTATCTACTTGCCGGCAAGTAAATTTAAATATCCACTGCGACATTGCTCTGGTGTTTGGGTGCGGCAGGATTTTTAATTTTTTGATTGATGGGAGTAGGCGCGGTAGGATTTTTAATTTTTTGATTGACGGGAGCAGGCGCGGCAGCAATTAGTCACGATGACTACGCCTGTACCCACTGCTCCCTGATGTGAGAAGTCGTCGACTGGTGTTTTACTATGGTGAAAACCAAAAGATTCCCCGCTCCCTCCGCCTTCCCGTAGATTGCATTGCCTTTCAGGCATTTCGCCCCCTTTGCTTCCTCTCCCCATTTCTTCTACCTGGTGCCATGGCGGCGCAGCAGATCACGGAGTCCGAGGTGAGGCTCCTGACACAGGAGCTCCATGCCAAGGATGCGGAGCTCAGGGCCAAGGATGCGGAGCTCAGGGCCAAGGATGTGGAGCTCCGTGAGCTCAAGGAGGAGAGGAGTGCCATGCTCCTCCGTTATGTGCGGGAGTTCACGGAGATTCAAAAGCGGCAGGCGTCCACCACAAAGATGCTCGAGGCGTCGGCGGCGTTGCTGTAGAAAGCGGGAGATACAATAGGCCGTCAGGGGAGGCGGCTGGAGCGCGAGCGGGCCGATCGTGACGAGGTCCAGGATCGCCTCAGCCACTTGGTGAACCAAGTTGCCACGCACGTGTTGCGGCTGCGCGATGCCTACCGTCGTGCCAGCGCGACGATGCCGCCCGTCGGGCTAAACCCATTCGACCACCCGGTCGACTTCAACGAGCTGCGGCTTCCTGACCTGGTCTCCTTCTTCACCTATATCTCCGAGGAGCTGAGCCGTCTTTGCGCGATGGTGGGGGCTGAGCTGGACAAGGAGGGGTTGCGGGCTACCGTCGCCGTTGCCGGGCGAATCCTTTCAGGGCTCCGTCACCGGAATCCATTCGTGCCATTGGACGCCGTCTTTGACGAGCTGGCTCCCGTCGACCGGGAGCGGGCTCTGGGGGCGGTTGCACCCTGCATCACCAACGTCGTGCGCCTCGAGAAGCAGAGGGACTTCGGTGGTGTTTAGGCGCCCTCTGCATGGGCATGTCCATGTCTCGGCGCAACATGACCGTTGGATCAAACTCAGACACTGCAGATCAGTCACTATAACACAAAGCGTGTGGGTGTGTTTGGTTGCATTCTCATCTCAATATAGTTGTTTCCTCTTCGGGTATTTTTTTCAACCTACTAGTGTGGACTCATGCACCCTTCATGCACTCTACCAAACACCCAAAAGTGGGTCGAGAAGGGAACTTTTGCTCCCATCCCGTGCACCCTTCATACACCCTGCCTAACACTATTCGTGCTTCATATGGTTCATGTTTCGTGGAGTACTGTAGCACCGTACTCTCCGTGCGCTATGGACCTAGTTCTGTTAACATTGATCTCACCGTTCATTCTCGACCGGACAGTCGAAAAAGCGGTACTATGTTAGTTGACATGCGCACAACATCATTTGTTATCGTAGGACTGACATATGAACCACTGCACATGCCTAGTAGTAGGAGCACTGTGTATGTTCAAGTGGCTGCCGTATTTCGCACTCCTCCGTCGTAAGAGTGGAAACGCTTGTTGTAATCATTTTTTTCTTCTAAAAAACAGTGGACATGCTCTACCGTGCAGATCCTCCTCCAGCCATGCACTAAATTACTCACTTTCGCCGACGTGTGGGACAGCCAGCATCGGGGTCCACCAGCCATGCACTAAATTACTCCGTAGTAGAGTGACGGTAAACTATCCCATCGAAGCGCCGCAGTAATGCCCAATGAGCCGTCAAATCACAAAACCCCCTCCTTTCCAGAAGTAAGTTGGACGGACGAAGCAACCATCATTTCACTCTTCTCTCTCAGCTTCCTCTCTACCCAACCCTCGCTTCTGCCTCATCTTGTTCCTCATTTCTTCAAGAAAACCCCGACCTGCTTCTGCCATTGTTCTTCTCTCCCAAAGAAGGAAAGGTGAGCGCATCAATGCTGTTGATTCTGGCCAAGGCCCGGCCTTGCAACCCCGAGACTGATCCTATAACTCCCTCTCTTTTCTTCTTTTGGGTTTGTGATTATGGTTTCTTTTCTTTTATTTCTATTTGACAGTTTCTTGATGGACGCTGGAGCACCTGCCGAAGTGATGTCTATGGCTCCGGCCAAAACCGTCGAGGCTCATGGTACGAAGAAGCGCAAGCACCCTGCCGAGACTACCGCAGACAAGCTCAAAGCCATCGCCCTGTCCAAGCCCCCCTCTCCGGGATCCCTCATTAAGCAAGTCCAGGTAATATCTCTTCTTGATGATCTTTTTCTCGATCTTGATCATGTTCTTTCATCTAACACGCAGTACTAGTACTAGTAGTACAACTTTCTGGGTGATATTGCATGTGATTTTGTTGTGCCAAATCATGGTTCTAAATTCCTCTTTTGACCAAAACATGCAAGAGGTTGACACTGATTTCTTATAGATTACTTTCAACTACTCCCTCTGTCCCAAATTTCTTGTCTTAGATTTGTCTAAATACGGATGTATCTAATACTAAAATGTGACTTGATACATCCGTATCTAGACAAATCTAAGACAAGAATTTTGGGACGGAGGGAGTACTTTATGAACATCAACGCTACCTTTTAAGAGGGTATATTTGCCTCAGTAACTTGTGTTATGGATATTGCATGTAATCCCTCTACTCTCATGCCTTTGAAGACATGTTCTAGTGTCTTTATTCACTCATTTTTGTGCGTATATGTAGTCATATATGGAGTATAATATCGAAAATCATCTTATATTTCTGAATGGAGGTAGTAATAAAATATGGTTTTTGTTTGAATTAGAACCGGTTCCGCGGTGGAGATGAAGTTCTCAAAGTCATGCCGTGTGAACTGGAAGACCTTATGATGAGTTCTACGGCTGAACTATCCAGCTGTTGTGTCCTTGTTGCCACGTGTCCTGAACTAGTGTTTTCCTGTAGCATTGTTGTCAGGCGTGTTCTCGAGGCTGTACTTGACCACAACAATTTCCTGGTTGTGCCTTTGATTACGAAGGGTGTGGTTCTTGTAAAGCTTCCCAACAAATCTGATGCGGCCTGTCTTCATCATCATGTTTATGAGTGGAAAGATCACTCTGTTAGGTTCTCCAAGGTTGACAAGATGGTGATGGTGCATGTAGACATCTCACACGAAGTCCATGGCCTAGTCAGTTATGCGGGGTTCATCCCGTAGGTCGGTGGCAAAAAATAGTCTGCAGAGTTTAGTTAGTGCAACTTTGCTTGTCTGTAGTAAGTACTATTGTTCAGTACCTGATTTGTGTTTGTGAACCCTGTATTGTTTATTAGTACTGCCGCTTTTGGTGTGTGGTCAGTCCTGAGAACGGTCTATGTTAATGTCTGTCCACTCAATTCAGTTTGTATATTTTAAAGTATCCATATCATATTTTTTTGTGAGGACGTTCTATCAATTATGGTTACACTCCAATATCTGTATGCATTGCAGGGTTTATCGCACCCACCAGGATTTCCAGCCCCATGGATGTTCGGTCCATACGATTTGTCACGACCTTTGGACTGTCCTGCTTGTGGGAGTAGGCGTGGCCCCTGCATGCCACGCGTAGTTGGACGCTCAATCTTCTGTTTAGTACTTCAACATAGTGATTTCCTGGTAAGGATTCACTCGTGTCACATCAAGTAAATCTTATTGATTTACTGTCTAAATCTTATTGATTTAATGTCATGTTTTCTTTCTTTTCCTGCAATTTTACTATGCAGGTTTTGCCATGTGACATTCATCACAGAGTAAACCGTTTGGTTTGCTCTACGATGGCTATTTTTGCAGGTTTCACTTCTTATGTCGTGTCAGTAATGAAGGCACTGTCATCACTTATATTACTGGAAAAAATTGGATCAGTCTGTTGTCTGAGTACAAGCTGAATCCCTATGATGAACTGCAGTTTGGTTTAACAAAAACGCCACAATTAGTCCTTCTCACGTTTAAAAGAAATGAAGAAAAAGACTGGATCACGGTCACAGATCCTAGTCAAGTTAGAAAGCTGATCATAGCAGACCAGACATGATCGCCGCTATCTCGCACAGATCGAGCACCGGCAGTTGCTCTAGCATTGACAGCGGCAGCAGCTCAGTCTGATCCAGCTGAGGATTGGGCACCGACCGCGTCAGCGGATCAGCCTGATCTACCGGAGGATCGGGCATCGACACCAGCACCTGCTCCAACACCGGCACCAGTTCTACAAGGAGCGCCATCTCCGGCAGCAGCAGCGGCTTAGGCACCTGCACCAACACTTGCACTTGCATCTTCTCCGGCCCGTGCAGTTGCACCGGCAACAGACTGGGCTGCAGTTCGCACTTCATATACCAAAGTCCTTACAAAAACCGACATGTCCACCTTCTTGGTAAGCATTGGCCGCCCAAGTGCTTCGTTCTTTTTTATTTCCATGTTGTTTCACATGATTCACTGTGTTGATCTAACTGTTTGGGTATGTCTTCTTGTTTGCAAACAGAGAATTTCTAGAGCAACGAGGGAGTCGTTCAACAATTCGGGCGACCGCGGCCAAGTTTCTCTTACCATGCGCAGCCTTGGTGTGAATGAACCTGTTCAATATACCGTAAGTACAAAGGATGGTCGCATGATGATTGATGCTAAAGGATGGTCAAGGTTCAAATCTAAATCATATCTTGCGGTAGGGGATGATGTCAAAATCGAACTTTCTCGGCAAGGAGAACTGGTCCAAATCAACTTTCAAATTCTTCAGTAGCAGCACACAACTACCGAACTGACCTATCCTCCGAGAGATTTTGATGTAATAATCTGGCATGGTGAAACAAGTGTCATGTGTGTATAAGTAGTACGACAGTATTATTTATCACATGGTATATCGTTGATAGAATTGCAACTCTGATTGCTGGTTAGAAACCGTCGTTCGATTTCATTCCAACAGTTGCCGTGCTTTATTCAATTTTGTGTATTCGCCTTGCGACAACATCTAAAACCAGCGCCGTACCGATCGCTTGCAATATGAAAAGCGCTGAGGTAGAACACATGGCCCCCCAAACATGCAGGGTCGGCCTGCGGCCCAAAGTCCAGAACCGTGAGCCTATTTGAGTATTATATTCTCAGCTGAACCCCCATAATGCCTGTGCGTTGCAGAGGGAGTATATTTCTCGGCAAGGTGAGCCTGTGATATAAAAGATTTGTATATTTCTTTACAGAGGGAGTATCTCTCTATCAAAAAATATATTTATGTGTAACTAGTTACTCATGTCTTTCTACTTCCTTTCGCTGATATGTGGGGCAACCGGCAATGGGGTCCACGTGCCATAAGCACAAATTAGAGTGCACAACTTCACGGTAGACACACCCCGGTCATAGCGCCACAGTAATGCCCAATGAGCCGTCAAATCACAACCCCCCTTTCCAGCTTTAGCAGTAAGCTGGACGGACGAAGTGGCAATATTTCAGTGGGCCTGAATCCCCTTCTCCCTCATCTGCTTGTTCAGAGAAAAACCCCTCTTGGTGATTGCATAGGGTTTTCTCATGGAGAACCAGGTACGAATTCTTCATCCATCCCCGACAAACCCAAGTCCCTTGGTCGCAGGTAATCCTAGGATGGCAGCCGCCGCCGTTGATGCATTTTTCTTCCTACTGAATCTAGTGTGTTTCAATTGAAGTGCCCAAAGTGCGAGTACCCTACAGGTTTCTGCGCCCTCGGCGAGACGCCACACTTGTTCCTTCTCATCCTAACACAACATTTTGAAACGAGCACAGTATGTTCTAGAATCCTCTTTTCTATCCGGGAGGGTGGGTTTTTTTTGAACATGCTGTTTTCTCATATTATTTTTCTTGCAGTGTATTATTTGCTCTGCCAGAACACATGTACTCAAGATGCTCGGCCTTGCCATAACAGAATACACTAGTTTAATGGTCACAGTGAAGACAATCCATGGATATAAGTTCCGAGTTGGGTTCATGAACCAAGAAGATCGCTGCTTTTTTTATGGACGAACTTGGATAAACTTTCTCAAGTGTTACGGACTGAAAGTTGGCGCACGAATGTTGATGGAAATAGCAGAACCTGGTCTCATCTTCACTGTGATTTTCCACCCCAACATCGTTCCAATTGTTCATCCATGTTAGTTTTGTATCTAGTTCTTGCTTGTTGCCTCGATTACTTCTTAATCCACCAATTCTGTCTAACTAATCACAATTTAACTTTAGAAGTAGCAACGAATCTCTCACGAAGATGCTACTTCTAACTAATATTTTCTTATAATTGGTGGCACATGTAGGTTTTTTCAGAGTTAAGCAGTCTGCTTGTTTGTTACTCTGTAATAACTCGGCCGTTACTAATGGCACTGAAGTTGACTGGATCGACATCCACAAGTTCCTACACTTTATTGATCGTCTTGAGGTCCTTGTGGGGTGTTTCAATGGTGGAAGGCCACGTGGGATATGTGTGCCACTGCTGCACTCGTTGAACAGGTCCAACTATGTCGAGAAACTTATGGTACGAGCTATTTTCTGTTATATATGTTGTTCATAAACTATTGCTTATACACAGTTTTACAGCTGTGATCTTCTTGAAACAGGAACTGCCGAGTTCTATTGTACCTATACAGATGCCTGACCATGGTCGGGTCAGACTTGCGCTTGGTCACAACATGATGTTTATGTCGACCTACTCAATTCCCCTTGGAGGTGAAAAGATACTTATTCATGGGTGGTCTCAAATAATGAAGGCCCGTCCATCTTGGAGAATAGGACAGAAGATTATGTTCATGCTTTTCCATGGCTCTAAAGCGAATATCCTGTTTATTGACCACGTTGCGAGATGAAGCCGCTTTTAGAAGGTTGTGGATGCGCGGGGTGGCGCCTGGGCCTTGTCCTGGGGCTTGGCGGCCTCACCCTTTTAGTTAACTGTAGGCAAAGTAGCACTGTCCGAGGCGTGCTTTGTATGGTTGAACCTGTATAAGTACTCATACTGTTTTCAGCTTTGGTTGTTAAGTGCCCCTGCTGGTTTCAGTTAAGGTTGTTAAGTACTCCTACTGCTTTTACAGTCTGTCGTGTTTGTTCAGTCTTTTCTTCCTCCAACCGCCAAAACCAAACCAGCACCGGCGGGGCCGCCTGCTTCCGCCTCCCACGGCTGGCTGCGCCTCAGCGCACGCATCGCCGCCCCACCGTCTCCTAAATCGTTAACACCGACGTCCTCCGTGCGCTTTGGTGCGCTCGCCGCGGCGCCGCCCTCTCGTGTTGTCAACATGGTCAACAAACAACAGGAATCGGCAGAAGTACGTGGAGAGGATGACAGTAGGGGCCCACCACGTCAGCGTATGGAAAAATAAAATGCTTCCTCCTAGTGTTTTCCTGACATCTGGGACCCACGACATTGTGAGCGTATATAGTCAATAGACAAGAGAACAGCACAAGATCGGCTGACACCTGGGACGTAGCTACTCGAGCAGTTTTTTTTGTTTGGTATTGTTGATACGGAGCAGGGTTTGAACTGGGTTGTGGCCCGTCTAGCACAGGCTTATATTTTATGTTCACCATGTGACCAGCCCAGCTATTTTTTCTTTGCAAAAATGAGCCCAGTTTATTTTTTCTGAAGAATACCCAATCCAGGCCTACTTATTTTTCTACGCCCTGATGGGCTACAACTCTTTCAAGACGCCTACAAATCTTGAAAATAATATGAAATGGGTTGTAAATATAAAAACAGATGACAAATTGGCAATTACTTTATAATTTCTGAATTTTATTACATTTTCAGATTCCTATTTCACTGGGCATTAACCTAATTTAAATATATCTTCAAAGTACTTTAAATCTGGCTGGACATTCGGTACTAAAAATAGTTTGGAACCCACAGAAATATGCGAAATTGGCCCTGGCCAACCAAAAAAACGACTGCAATAAATTGCATAAGAAGTTGCCATGAGCTATATATATAAATTATTAAAAAAACAGGGAGTGGTCTGACTTGTGGGCCTGTTTAGTTGACGCGTATGCAAGATTTTTTTAGTTATTATATACGTCAACAAACGATTCTAGCAGACGTAACCATTGGATGTCAATCCAACGGTCATCGTGTTTCTTCAATCTCTGATCTTCTTGCTCCAGCCGTCAAAGCAGCGCCGGCGGGACCGCCTACTCCCGCCTCCTGTGGCCGGCTATGCTACCACACAGGCCTCAGCGCCCCCTACTACTCCCACCACTGGCCAGGGCATCCCTCTACTCACCCACACCCCCTGTTATTCTGCGGTGACGGCAGCCTCACACCGCAGCCAAACCGGTGAACGCTCGTACTCCTCTCTGCGTGGGCATCCACTGCCGCGTCTTCCCCGGCTCCGCGTCATCCCCTTCCTATGCCTCACCGTCATCCACTGCCGTGGTGCTCTCGGCGCGGCGTGGTCAATGTGGTCAACGACCGACTTCCATCGGAAGAGTACTGTACGTGGAGAGGCTGACAGCTGGGTCCACGACAGCCGCAAGGAAGTGCCTCCTTATTACGCAGAAAATAATTATTCCTCCACCTGACAGCGGGGACCCACCGGACGGGCCACCAGTATTTTGCGAAAAAAATCGTTTCCCCTTGAGCGCTGGGACCCACCGGATGGGCCACCGTATTTCGTGAAAAAAAACATTCCCCCCGCTGTCAGCTCGGACCCACCGGAAGTGCCTCCTTATTATGCACAAAAAAATGAATACTCCCCCGGCTAGCTGGGACCCACCTTGGTGGGGGGCTGACTTGTGGGCCTACTAAGTTGACGGGGACGAAGGGCTTTGTCAACTTAGTCAATATGAACGATTCTAGCTCCAGTGACTGTATGATGTCCATCCAACGGCCGTAGTGCTTCTTCAACCTCTGGTCTTCTTGCTCCAGCCGCCCAAAGCAGCGCCGGTCGTGTCGCATGCTCCTGCCTCCCGTGGCCGGCTGTGCTGCCGCGGAGGCCTCACCGCCCCCTACTATTCCCACTGCTGGCCAGGCCCTGCGGCGACGGCAGCCTCACACCGCAGCCGAACCAGTGAACCCTCGTACTCCTCTCCGCGCGGGATTCCACTGTCGCGTCTTCCCCGGCTCCGCGTCGTCCCCTTCCTAGGCCTCGCCGTCATCCACCGCCGTGGTGTTCTCGGCGCAGCGTGGTCAATGTGGTCAACGACCGACTTCCATCGGAAGAGTACTGTGCGTGGAGACGCTGACAGCTGGGTCCACGGCCGCAGCAAGGAAGTGCCTCCTTATTATGCGCAAAATAATTATTCCTCCACCTGACAGTAGGGACCCACCGGACTGGCCACCGTATTTCACGAAAAAAAATGTTTGCCCCTAACTGCTGGGACCCACCAGCTACATCTTCGCACGCAAGGAAGTGCCTGACAGTCGATACCCACCTGGTCGAAGCGTACATAGCGTTGTCATTCTGGTCGCGAACGTGTACGTACATATATACTGGTGGATGTAGAGGCGTGCACGTGTCGTAGTAGAGGCGCGCACGTAGCATGTACACGTACGTACAGCGGCCAGGGTGCAAGAAAGAAAATACAGCCACGTATGTGTACATATGGGCGGGGTCTCGAATGCCTACTCGCGCATACGTACGGCCAGGGCTCGTGTACATGGCTAGGTCGGAACGGAGAAACAGCGTCGTCGTCGTGTTCATGGGGAGGCAACGGAATGCGTCGTGTTCATGGGGAGGCAACAGAATGCATCGTGTTCATCGGGAGGGCTTGGACGGAATAGGCGGTGGAAACGAGGCCTGGCGTGCCGCAGAACGGAGGAAACAGCCTTGTGTTCGACCGGCCACGTTCGAAACGGGATCCTGTTGATCGGGAGGGGTCTGGCGTACCACAAAATGGAGGAAACAGACCTCCTACGGTCGAAATGGGGGTCATGTTCATTGGGAGGGGTGTGGCGTACCGCAAAATGGAGGAAACGGACTTGTGTTGGAGCACTACGGTCGAAACGGGGGTCGTGTTCATCGGGAGGGGTGTGGCGTACCGCAAAACGGGACTCCACGGGATACTGTTCATCTCCACCGCCGACCCCCTCCAGCCTCCACGAGCTACTGTTCATCCACCGTCGACCTCCTCCAGCCTCCACCTGCGACTGTTCATCCACGGGCTCCTGTTCATCCAGCCTCCACCGCGCGCTACTCCACCGGCTACTGTTCAACCAGCCCTCTCCACGGGCTCCTGTTCAACCACCCCTCCACGGGCTACAGTTCATCCTGCCCTCCACCGTCAACTGTTCATCCTGCCCTCCACGGGGTGGTCCTGTTCATCCAGCCCTCCACGGGGTCCTGTTCATCCAGCCCCAACCGGCTTGATCGATCGGGGTCCTGTTCATCCAGAGGCAACACCACGGGGTCCTATTCATCCACCCCCACTGGGAACTGTTCATCCAAACCCCCCCGCAACGCTCACTGTTCATCCAGAGGCAGCATCGATCGGCTTCAGTTAGCAGCAGTAGCGAAGGAATCGCTCGATCAGGTTCAGTTAACAGCCATCGATCGATCGCTTGGGTTCAGTAACGCGTAGCCTGCAGTGCAATCGCTCGGGTTTAGTTAGAGCCCAACGCCTCGCTCGGGTTCAGTTAGAGCCAACGCCTCACACACACATGCGCGTACGTGTATGAGAGAAGCGCGCATCGCTCAGCCCCGACCCCCCATCGTAACCGGGAACTCCCCGAAATTTTCCTCGCCCTCGCTTCTACCACGGTTTTTTCCGTCATGGATGGCTCAAAGAATGTCATGCAGCTGCGTCTCCGGCCTGCCCAGGACAAAAAGCCCATTTTCTGTCATGATTTTTTGTCGTAGAAGTAGGAGCCCACCACATCTATGATGATACCGGGTTTTGTCACAATTATCATCATAGAAGTGTCATATGTATGACAGAATTTTTTTTCGTTCGGCCCAAAATGTCATGGATGTGTCTTTTTTTTGTAGTGGTGACCGATGCATGCTTCTACTATTACTACTATACGATGCAAAACTACTCTGATGCAACCATGCAGGTAATACATTATAACCCAAGTCCAATAATGCTTGCCTTTACCAAAGTAATCAGCAAGAGGTTCTTCAAAACTCCCGATATAGTCCCCCTCTTCGTTTTCTGAAAATAGAAGTCCAAATTCAACTTTTTTGCAACCGCACAAAAAGTTGTCCCAAACTATTTTTAAATAAATACTAAAATAAACTAGAGTGAAAAACAAGAATTTCAGAAAAAGAAACAATTGAAACTGATCTGTGGTCTAAAAGTTATTAAGGATTCAAAACCAGGGACCTCTTTGTAACAAAATAATTGCCAGCGGGTCCCTGTGATAATAAGTGAAAACGCCTCGGCCAGAAATATGCTTCCCAGAGAAGAAAGCGTAAACCAGAAAAAGATGCTTCCGAAAATAACAGAAAAGAACAGAATACTGACGGGTGGGCCCCACCCGTCAGGTTTGAAATTCAAACGCGCTTTACGCGCGCGTGTACAGAGGGGAGGCGGTGGTCACCGGCGGTGATCGTCGGTGTTTCAGGAGGCGGTGATGGTCGGGACGTGTTCGGGGTAGCGCCCCGCATCGGTGGTTGGTGGTGGTGGTCGTGCTGATCGGGGAGGGTGGCGGCGGATCGATAGTCGGAGCCGGGGGAGAAGACCTTCTCTAGGTCGTGGTGATGTGTGCGAGGTAGATTGGAATGTTGGTGGAGTGGTGTGGGTGATGAACGAGGCTCGGGGTGGCCTTTTATAGGAGGTCCGAGCAGGTCAGTGCCGGAGTGGATCACGCCGGAGTTATTTCGGCCGATGAGGTAGGTTTGGACGGCGGTCAGGGGCGGTGAGGAGTGGATGAGGTCGAGGGAATACTCCAGAAGCAGTAACGTGGGCGGATCTGAGTCCTACGGCCTTATCCACGGCGAGGTGTCCGCGCAGGTGTGGCGGTGGCGATCGGCTCCGGTGACTACCAGCCAGGCGCGGGGCGATTTGGGCGGTGGGTCAACGCCGCAGAAGAGGTACCGTGTGGAGAGGTGGTAGGCAGGGGAGCAGTAGGGGAGTCAAGGTGCTGGTCGGCGAGCTGATCCGCTCGGCCGCTGCTGCCGATGGCGGTGGCAGGTGCACCGGCCAGCCACTATGTTGGTCGGTGGTGAGGCACTGACTAGAGGGGTCCGGGCATCTCATTTATGCCTCAGTTAGACGATACCGCACGGGGAAGTGGAAGAGGAGAAGTGCACAACATCGATCTCCCTCTATCTCTGAACTTTTGTTACCTCTAATTTTTACTGAAACTTTTTGACAGTGGTGAACAATGCACGGCAGGTGTTTGATAAAATGTTAGAGAGCTCTAGACATTTTAGAAAAATTTGAGAATATTTGTGGTGATGTTTCTGTGCGTAAGAGAGTGTCTGGACAAATTTCAGAATTTTTGGAGCAAGGAAAATTGGGTTTCGACCATGAAATGTGAATCTGGTCCAAATTTGAATTCCTTGGAATTTGAAAATTTTGAACTGTGGAACCCCATTTATTTTGGTGAAATGGGGTGTGGGTACTGTCTAGTTTCTGGTGTAATTTTTGTGGATGTAGAGGAGTCACCTAGAATGTGGCTCCTTTGTAAACTAAAGAAACCATGATAAATATAAATTCCACCTTGGGAATTCATTAAATATGATGAAAAATATTTTTGTGGAGAAGTGAGGTGTTGGACACTATCCTAGAAAGTGAGGAAGACTAGGATTGGAATTTAGAGTGACAGAATAGACTTTTGGGATGAGTTAGAAGTGTTTGAAAAGAGTGAAGTGACCAAATCCTTGGAATATTTTTAAATGCCACAAAAATTCTTCTAACCTAAGAAATGCTTTTGATATTAGACAAAATAACCAAACCAAAGACTCATCCGAATAAATAAACCATTTTGAAAATAAAATTTAAAAACAAAGGGATAATTTTGGGGTGTTACAACACCTACCCCTCTTAAGAAAAATCTCGTCCCCGAGATTTCAGCTGTCCCTCAAACAGGTACGGATATTCAGTCCTGAGGTGATCCTCTCTTTCCCAAGTTGCTTCTTCCTCGGTATGATTACTCCACTAAACCTTATAAAAAATTCATGCTCTATCGGGTCCTCCGTTCACACTCCTCCAATATTTTTATCGGGCGCTCCTTATATGTAAGGTCTGGTTGAAGATACAGGTCCTGGTGTTGGACTTGTTTGTCCGAGTTGCTAACACATCTCCGTAGTTGTGATACATGGAACACGTCATGAACATCTGACAATTATGCTGGTAGCTCTAGTTGGTAGGCAACCTTGCCTCTCCTTGCAATTGTTCTAAATTTTTCAACAAACCGCGGTGCTAGCTTTCCTTTGACCTTAAATCTATGTAGTCCTCTCATCGGGGATACCCTGAGGTACACATACTCATCGGGTTCAAAACTGGCCTGACAATGTTTCTGGTCATAATAGCTTTTCTGACGGCTCTGAGCTGTTTTCAGTCTGTCCCGAATAAGTTTCACTTTCGTTTCTGCTTCCTTGAGAACTTCCGGGCCAAAGATTCGGCTATCTCCAGTTTCAGACCAATTGAGTGGGGTACGACATCTTCGGCCATACAGTGCTTCAAAGGGTGACATCTTTAGACTTGCCTGATAGCTGTTGTTGTATGAGAATTCCGCATGTGGCAAACTATCCTCCTAACTGGCTCCATAAGTAAGAATACAAGCTCTCAGCATGTCTTCCAATATTTGGTTTACCTGTTCAGTCTGTCCCCCTGTTTGTGGGTGATATGCCGTACTGAAAACCAGTTGCGATCCTAGGGCATGTTGTAGGTGATCCGAAAACCTTGAGACAAACTGAGTGCCTCTGTCAGAGACTATGGTCTTGGGTACTCCATGTAAGCAAACAATTCGAGAGAGGTATAACTTAGCAAGCCTCTGAGTTGAGTATGTTGTTTTTACCGGAATGGAATGTGCCACCTTGGTTAATAAATCCGTGATAACCCAGATAGCATCATTCCCGTGTCGTGATATCGGTAATCCGACAATAAAATCCATTCCTATTTCGTCCCACTTCCATTCAGGTACTCTGAGTGGCTGCAATAATCCTGCTGGTCTATGATGTTCTTCCTTTATACACTGACACGAGTTACGCTGTGTAACATACACAGCTACATCTCTTTTCATCCCGTGCCACCAAAACTTCTCCTATAAATCCTTGTGCATTTTGGTTCCTCCTGGGTGAATGGAGTATGGTGTTGTATGGGTGAGGGAGTCCTGGATTAGGGGGTGTCCAGATAGCCGGACTATACCTTCGGCCGGACTCCTGGACTATGAAGATACAAGATTGAAGACTTCGTCCCGTGTCCGGAAGGGACTTTTCATGGCGTGGAAGGCAAGCTTGGCGATACGGATATGTAGATCTCCTACCATTGTAACCGACTCTGTGTAACCCTAGCCCTCTCTGGTGTCTATATAAACCGGAGGGTTTTAGTCCGTAGGACGAACAACAACCATACCATAGGCTAGCTTCTAGGGTTTAGCCTCCTTGATCTCGTGGTAGATCTACTCTTGTACTACCCATATCATCAATATTAATCAAGCAGGAGTAGGGTTTTACCTCCATCGAGAGGGCCCGAACCTGGGTAAAAACATCGCGTCCCTTGTCTCCTGTTACCATCTGCCTAGACGCACAGTTCGGGACCCCCTACCCGAGATCCGCCGGTTTTGACACCGACATTGGTGCTTTCATTGAGAGTTCCTTTGTGTCGTCACTTTTAGGCCCGATGGCTCCTCCAATCATCAACGACAATGCGATCCAGGGTGAGACTTTTCTCCCCGGACAGTTCTTCGTATTTGGCGGCTTTGCAGTGCAGGCCAATTTGCTTGGCCATCTGGAGCAGATCAAAAGCTACGCCCTGGCCATCAGGTCAGATTTGGAAGTTTGAACTACACGGCTGACCTCCGCGGAGACTTGATCTTCGACGGATTCGAGCCGCAGCCGAGCGCGCCGCACTCTCACGATGGGCATGATCTAGCTCTGCCGCCGAACAGTGCCCTGGAGGCCGCACCCGCATCAGCTCCGACCCTTAATTCGGAGCCAACTGCGCCAATCGAGGATGGGTGGTTAGACACCGCCTCGGGGGCTGCAATCTCTACGGTGATCGAGCCGAACACCAGCCCTATTCTCTGCGAAGCCCGTGACTCCAAGGAGCCGGACTCTCCAGACTCCGAGCCCTCCGCGCCCCTACCGATCGAACCCGATTGGGCGCCGATCATGGAGTTCACCACCGCGGACATCTTTCAGCACTCGCCCTTCGGCGATATTCTGAATTCACTAAAGTCTCTCTCTTTACCAGGAGAGCCCTGGCCGGACTATGGTCAGCAAGGTTGGGATGCGGATGATGAAGAAATTCAAAGCCCACCCACCACCCACTTCGTAGCCACTGTCGATGATTTAACCGACATGCTTGACTTCGACTCCGAAGACATCGATGGTATGGACGCCGATGCAGGAGACGAACAAGAACCAGCGCCTATAGGGCACTGGAAAGCCACCTCGTCGTATGATATATACATGGTGGACACCCCAAAAGAAGGCAATGGCGATGGAACAGCGGAGGATGACCCCTCCAAGAAGCAGCCTAAGCGCCGGCGTCAGCGGCGCCGCTCTAAATCCCGCCAAAGCAAAAATGGTGATTCCGGCACGGGAGATAATAACACCCCGGACAGTGCCGAAGACAACCACCTCCAGCAAGATTCAGCACAGGAGGATGGAGAAGCCAGCCCTCATGAGAGAGTGGCGGACAGAGAGGTCGAGGACGATAATTATATGCCTCCCTCCGAAGACGAGGCAAGCCTCGACGACGACGAATTTGTCGTACCGGAGGATCCCGTCGAACAAGAGCATTTCAAACGCAGGCTTATGGCCATGGCGAGCAGCCTCAAGAAAAAACAGCAACAACTTAGAGCTGATCAAGATTTGCTAGCCGACAGATGGACTGAAGTCCTTACGGCCGAAGAGTATGAACTCGAACGCCCCTCCAAGAGCTACCCAAAGCGCAGGTTGCTACCCCGATTAGAGGAGGAAGCACCTAAACCTACATCACCAGCGCACGATGCGGCCGACCGGCCACCCCGTGGCCGCGACAGAGAGGCCTCTCGGCCCTCCACTTAAGCCGCACCCCGGCGCCGCTCAAAAAATACCAAGGCACGGGAAAATGCGCCAAACCTGCGAGATATATTGGGGACAAGGCAAGGCAAACAAGATCGATCTACGGATCGCGTGGGCGCCCCACGGCACGAGACGGTAATCGTCACTCCGGATACAGTCAATCCGGCCGGGCCGAACACAGTAGACAAAGCTCGTTTGAGCTGCGTCGTGATATAACCCAATACAGAGGCGCCGCACACCCACTATGCTTCACAGATGAAGTAATGGATCATCAAATCCCCGAGGGTTTCAAACCCGTGAACATCGAATCATGCAATGGCACAACAGATCCTGCGGTATGGATCGAGGATTATCTCCTTCATATCCACATGGCCCGCGGTGATGACCTACACGCCATCAAATACCTCCCACTCAAGCTTAAAGGACCAGCTCGGTATTGGCTTAACAGCTTGCCAGCAGAATCAATTGGTTGTTGGGAGGACCTGGAAACCGCATTCCTCGACAATTTCCAAGGAACTTATGTGCGACCACCAGACACCGATGACCTTAGCCACATAATTCAGCAGCCAGAGGAATCGGCCAAACAATTCTGGACACGGTTCCTAACCAAGAAAAATCAAATTGTCGACTGTCCGGACGCAGAGGCCCTAGCAGCCTTCAAGCATAACATCCGCGACAAGTGGCTTGCACGGCACCTAGGACAGGAAAAGCCGAAATCTATGGCAGCCCTCACGACACTTATGACCCGCTTTTGCGCGGGAGAAGACAGCTGGCTAGCTCGCAGCAATAACATGACCAAGAGCCCTGGTAATTCGGATACCAAGGACAGCAGTGGCAGGTCGCATCGCAACAAGCAAAAGCGCCGCATTAATGGCGACAATACCGAGGATACGGCAATTAATGCCGGATTCAGAGGCCCTAAACCCGGTTAGTGGAAAAAGCCATTCAAAAGAAATACTCCGGGCCCGTCCAGTTTGGACCGAATACTCGACCGCTCATGCCAGATACATGGCACCCCCGAAAACCAGCCAATCACATCAACAGGGATTGTTGGGTGTTCAAGCAGGCAGGCAAGTTAAATGCCGAAAGCAGAGACAAGGGGCTGCATAGCGATGACGAGGAGGAGCCCCGGCCGCCGAATAACAGTGGATAGAAAGGTTTTTCCCCACAAGTGCGGACGGTGAACATGATATACGCAACCCACGTCCCCAAGAGGGAGCGGAAGCGTGCGCTAAGGGACGTATACGCAATGGAGCCAGTCGCCCCAAAGTTCAACCCATGGTCTTCCTGCCCGATCACTTTCTATTGAAGGGACCACCCCACTAGCATCCGTCATGGCGGATTCGCCGCATTGGTTCTAGACCCAATTATTGACGGATTTCACCTCACTAGAGTCCTTATGGATGGTGGCAGCAGCCTGAACCTGCTTTACCAGGATACAGTGCGGAAAATGGGCATCGATCCCTCGAGGATTAAACCCACTGAAATGGCCTTTAAAGGCGTCATACCAGGTGTAGAGGCCAACTGTACAGGCTCAGTTACACTTGAAGTGGTCTTTGGATCTCCGGATAATTTCCGAAGCGAGGAGTTAATCTTCGACATAGTCTCGTTCTGCAGTGGCTATCACGCACTGCTCGGACGAACCGCATTTGCCAAGTTCAATGCGGTGCCGCACTACGCATACCTCAAGCTCAAGATGCCGGGCCCTCGAGGAGTCATCACGGTCAATGGAAACACCAAACGCTCTCTCCGAACGTAGGAGCATATGGTGGCTATCGTAGCGGAAGTACAAAGCAGCCTCTCAAGGCAATTCTCCAGTCCGGCCATTAAACGATTGGACACCGTCAAGCACGCCCGGAGTAACCTACAACAAGACCGCCTGGCACGTTCCGAGCAAGCGTAGCAATGCGGCCCCAACCCCAGCCCTCGCGAACATGCGAAACCAGTGTTGCGTGTACATAACTACGCTCTGGAAATACCATGGGCACAGGGGGAGGGGCACCATCACGGCACGCCCGAAACGTGGCTTAAACCTCACTAGGGGCTGCCGATTTTTTAATTTTCTCTTATTTTCAGGACTCCATTCTTCGGAAGGCTTGCCCGGCAGTACAATTGCCACACAAACGATACAACCAGGGAAGCAGAAACCTACGCCGCACTATGGAACTCTAAGGTAGTCTCTATAACGAGCAGTATACCTGTTTCACATACCATTCCGCAGCTCGCCCCTGGAAAGGACATGTTAAATAGTCCCATATTTTGCTTATCGCACTATTTGTATCGTTCTTCTTTGATCGCAGCTTTTTTAAATAAACAATGCATAGCTTCCATCTATTATTGCATTACTCTTTTTTACGAATATATGTTCATTAATGACATGTTGCACCCATACACTTTGGTACGGCCAATACGCCAGGGGCTTAAGTACCCCACAATACGGTGTGAGAAGTCTGAACACTTTCACAAGTGCGGCACCCCGAACTTATAGCAATATATGCATCGGCTCCGAATCATGTCTTGGGTCAATAGTTGGGTTTGCCCGGCTCCTATGTTTTGGTACCTTACGTTCCGTTATATCGGCTAAGGTAGCACTAGGAGAACTACTGCGATTGTGCCCCAGTTGAGCTGGGCTAAGCACCTCAGTAGAGAAAGCTAAACTGACCATCATGATGAGGCGAGAGCTGGTCGCTGTTCGAGAGCTTTTCAAGTCCCTAAAGACTTATGCCGCTTAGAGAGAGGAGTCGGCTTTGTCCGGCCTAGGCGTGGATAGCGCCCCGAACTCGGTCTTCCGAACACTAGGGGCTTCGCCAAAATTTAAAATTATAGAATTCTATGGCTAAGTGAGAGTGTTCAAGCATTATAGTCCAATTACCTTGTTCGTTGTGTTGAGCGCCTCCCTCGAAGGACCCAAGAATGGGAAAAAGAGCGCTCATGTTTATCCCGAACACCCCAGCACTCGTGGCACGGGGGCAGAAGCCGACGACTCGCCATCTCTCAAATTTGATAAACGGCCGCACAGAAGGTAATATTTTAAATTCAAAAGCGTTGCTTAGCGCATATGAACAAGTTTTCAGCGCACAGGATCACAAACGCGAGTTTACTCAAAAATTACATCTTTGGAGCATTCATCCGCTATAAGGCGGGCACCCTTCAGGACGCCCTCATAATACTCTTCCGGGACGTGATGCTCCTTGCCCGGCGGCGGCCCGTCCTTCACCAGCTTCTCCGCATCCATCTTGCCCCAGTGCACTTTAGCACGGGCAAGCGCCCTACGGGCACCTTCGATGCAGACGGAGCGCTTGATTACTTCAAGCCATGGACAGGCATCCACCAGCCGCCTCACCAGCCCGAAGTAGCTCCCAGGCAGAGCCTCTCCAGGCCAAAGCCGAACTATGAGGCCCTTTATGGCCTGTTCGGCCACCTTGTGGAGCTCGACCATTTGCTTCAGCTGGTCGCTCAAAGGCACCAGGTGTCCGGCCTCAGCATACTGAGACTAGAACACCTTCTCCGTCGCGCTCCCCTCCTCGGATCGGTAGTAGGTGGCGGCATCAGACGCACTGCGGGGCAAATCTGCGAATGCTCCTGGAGAGCTCCGGACTCGGGTAAGTAACAAGTAATTCACTTTCATGTGCTTGCTTTGCATAATGAATGCCTTACCCGCGCTATCTTCTTCATCACTTCAATTTCTTGGAGGGCTTTCTGGGCTTCGGCCTTGACAGACTTCGCGCTTTCGAGGGTTACCGCAAGCTCGGACGCTTGCGTCTTTGAGTCAAGCTCCAAACTCTCGTGTTTTTTCACGAGAGCCTGGAGCTCTTTCTGCACCTCCTCCACCCGCGCCTCCTACTTCCCTCTCTCTATGCACTCCGCGGCCGCTCTGTTTTCGGCCTCGGACAGCGCTTTCTTAAGGGTTGCCACCTCGGTCGTGGCCCCTATAATAGCACATTGATCCTGTCATTTTTTGCAACCACATCTTCTCTATATACTTGCGCAAGGTATTACTTACCTTCCCTCTCCTCGAGTTGCCTCTTGGCATGGCCGAGCTCGTTCTCGGACCGCACGAGGTTTTGCTTCAGCGTATCCACCTCCGTAGTCAATGCGGCAGAGGCCAGCAGCGAAGCCTGCATATGCATATTGACTTGATTATGTTAGACTCCTGTGAATGTTATTAGATCCTCTATTCGGCTTTTCTTTCCAAACGCCAAACAGAGCATCAGGGGCTACTGTCTATGCGGTAATATTTTTACATATTCTTTACTTACCTCAAAGCCTGTTAGAAGGCTGGCACAGGCTTCAGTCAGTCCGCTCTTGGCGGACTGAACCTTCTGGATCATCGCACTCATAATAGTGCAGTGCTCCTCGTCGATGGAGGCGCCGTTAAGCACCTCCAGCAAATTGTCCGGTGCCTCCGGTTGAATGGAGGTCACCGGCTTGGTAGGCTTGCTCCTTTTGGAAGGAGGCTGCCTACCGGAGTCCGGAACCGTTGAAGGTTCCGGCGCGGTGTCCGGCTCAAGGCCGGACTTGGAGCCCTTGGGGGTTTTATCCCCTTTGCGCCTGGAGTCCGGGAGGTCGCCTTGCGGCGCCTCCAGGACCACCTCCTCCTGGCTTGGAACCTGTTGGGACAGCACCTCGGCATCGTCCGTAGGGTGGGGGGAGGTAGCGGGCGGAAGTGAATTCACGTCCGACGAATCCAGGGAGCCACTCGACGACTCGTCGAGCCCGGCCTTGGGCGGACTGCATAGTCATATTCGGTGTAAGGAGGAGTTGTGCAAGAAAGGAACACTATGAATTGCTCTGGTGTCCGAATACTTACGATCTCGCCAGGGGCTTGGCCCTGTGCGGCCACTCCTCTTCGCCGTCGTCGGCGTTGGTGGAGTAGTCCGGAGGAAGGGTCTTCCCCTTCTTGGACTCTTCGGCCTCCCCAGTTGGGGCAGCCTTCCTTTTCTTCCCTTCCCCTGCTGGAGGGGGAGAGGTCTCTTCTTCCTCGTCCTTGTCTTCACGGGAGGAGTGCGTCTTGGAGTCGTCGGATGATGAATCCGACACCTCCAGGCGTCGGGCACTCTTTCGAGTCCCCGTGGCCTTCTTCTTGACCTTCTTCTCCAACACCACATAGGGTGCCGGAACCAGCAGCTTCGCCAAGCGAGCGTCTGCTGGGCCTTCGGGCAAAGGAGTCGGACAGTTGATCTGTCCGGACGTCTCCTGTCAATCCTGTCAAAGGTAAGGGAGCTTAGATCCCGCATGGAGTCAAACTATGAAAAACTAATACCCTGTAAAAGGTAAAAACAGCTTACCGCCCTAGCGTGACGCTGCGTGTTGAATCCACGATCCTCGGTAGCGGATGCGGGGGCCTCGGCGCCCTTGAAAAGCACCTTCCAGGCATCTTCGTACATGGTGTCGAAGAGCCTGCTCAGAGTTCGGTGCTGCGCCGGGTCGAACTCCCATCGGTTGAAATCCCGTTGTTGACACTGGAGGATCCGGCGGATGAGCATAACCTGGACTATGTTGACAAGTTTGAGCTTCTTGTCCACCAGGGTTTGGACGCATGTTTGGAGTCCGGTCAGCTCTCCTTTTTTACCCCACGACAGGCCCGTCTCTTTCCAGGAGGTGACCCGCGTAGGGGGTCCAGATCGGAACTCGGGGGCTGTGACCCATTCAGGGTCGCGCGGCTCGGTGATGTAAAACCATCCCGATTGCCACCCCTTTAGGGTCTCCACGAAGGAGCCCTTGAGCCATAGGACGTTGGGCATCTTGCCCACCATGGCGCCTCCGCACTTCGCCTGGGTGCCGCGCACCACCTTCGGCTTGACATTGAAAGTCTTGAGCCATAGGCCGAAATGGGGGTGGATGCATAAGAAAGCCTCGCACACGACGATAAACGTCGAGATGTTGAGGACAAAGTTCGGGGCCAGATCGTGGAAATCCAGGCCATAGTAGAACATGAGCCCCCGGACAAATGGGTGGAGAGGGAAGCCCAGTCCACGGAGGAAATGGGGGAGGAACACCACCCTCTCATGGGGCCTAGGGGTGGGGATGAGCTGCCCCTCTTCGGAAAGCCGGTGCGCAATGTCGTTAGACAAGTATCCGGCCTTCCTCAGTTTTTTTATGTGTCCCTCCGTGACGGAGGAGACCGTCCACTTGCCTCCCGCTCCGGACATGGCTGGAGAAGGTTGAGGTGGGGTGTGCGGACTTAGGCGCTGGAGCTCGAGTGCGCGGAAATGGATAGGCAAAGGAGGAAGAAGGCGTGGATGAAAAGGTGGATCCTTATCCCCTTATATGGGTGGACGCGACTATGCGTCCCCACCAGCCTGGTAAAACTCGCTTATCTCCCAAGCACCGTAATCAATGGCGCGGTTGGGTTACCCACGCCCGTATTGATGAGAATCCCGGAATAATGGGACACGATCTCTGCTTTGACAAGACGTGCCAAGGAAACTGCCTCGCTAAACGCGCTAAGGTGGGACAGTAAAGCGATTTGAATAAAGACTTGGCCGTGGTGTGATGTCACGCTACGGAATACGTCAGCAGATTAGATTTGTGTAAATATTATTCTCTCTATGGCAATTTGTGGAAACTTATTTTGCAGAGCCGGACACTACCTTTGTGTTCAAAATCTTCTATGAAGTACTTGGAGGAGGAACCCGCCTTGCAATGCCGAAGAAAATCTGCGTGCCGGACTCGTCGTCATTGAAGCCTGGTTCAGGGGCTACTGAGGGAGTCCTGGATTAGGGGGTGTCCGGATAGCCGGACTATACCTTCGGCCAGACTCCTGGACTATGAAGATACAAGATTGAAGACTTCGTCCCATGTCCGGAAGGGACTTTCCTTGGCGTGGAAGGCAAGCTTGGCGATACGGATATGTAGATCTCCTACCATTGTAACCGAATCTGTGTAACCCTAGCCCTCTCCGGTGTCTATATAAACCGGAGGGTTTTAGTCCGTAGGACGAACAACAATCATACAATAGGCTAGCTTCTAGGGTTTAGCCTCCTTGATCTCGTGGTAGATCTACTCTTGTACTACCCATATCATCAATATTAATCAAGCAGGAGTAGGGTTTTACCTCCATCGAGAGGGCCCGAACCTGGGTAAAAACATCGTGTCCCTTGTCTCCTGTTACCATCCGCCTAGACGCACAGTTCGGGACCCCCTACGCGAGATCCGCCGGTTTTGACACCGACAATGGGCTTCTGCCAAAATTTGTTGCTTTAGTTCTTCTTTGTCAGGCACACATAGCCTTCTTTTGTACAATAGGATTCCTTGCCCATCAATGGTACACTCAGATGCCTTCCCTAAGTCTACCTTCCTTTTAATTCCTTCAATGCTGGGGTGTCCTTTCTGAGCTTCTTTGATCTGAGATTCCAACGTGGGCTTTACTTCTAGCTGAGCAACAGTCCCTTCCGTGAAAGAACCATGTTGAGTTTGGCAAACTCCTGGTTGAATTCATGATGTGGAAATCGCACACTGTCATTGTCGATGCATGGGTTTCGACTGAGGGTGTCTGCCACAACATTTTCTTTACCCGGGTGGTAATGAATCCCCACATCATAGTCCTTAATTAATTCTAGCCAGCGGCGTTGCCGTAGGTTCAGTTCTGGCTGTGGGAAGATATACTTAAGGCTTTTGTGATCCGAGTATACCTCACATTGGTTACCAAGAAGGTAATGCCGCCATTCCTTAAGTGCATGTATCATGGCTGCCAATTCCATGTCATGGGTAGGATAATTCTCTTCGTGTCATCGTAGTTGCCTTGAAGCATACGCTACGACATTTGTCTCTTGCATTAAGACACACCCAATGACCTCTCCGGATGCGTCATAGTATATATCAAAAAATTTATGTACATCTGGCACGGTCAGAGCGGGTGCAGTTGTTAATCTCTTCTTTAATTCCTGGAGACTTTTCTCGCATGTCTTGGTCCATTCGAACTTTTTATCTTTCTTGAGCAACTGAGTCATGGGTTTGGCTATGGTGGAGAACCCTTCAATAAATCATCGGTAGTAGCCAGCCAAACCAAGAAAACTTCTGACTTCTGTTACGCTGGTGGGTTGCTTCATTCCCAAGACATCTTTTACCTTGCTTGGGTCCACTGCTATTCAATCCCGTGTCAGAACATGTCCTAGAAAGCCAACCTCTCGTAACCAAAATTCACACTTACTGAATTTGGCATAGAGTTGATTTTTCCATAATTCCTCGAGGACTATCCGAAGATGTTGCTCACGTTCTTCTGGTGTCTTGGAATAAATAAGTATATCATCAATGAACACAACCACAAACTTATCCAAGTATTTCATAAAGACCTTGTTCATGAGATGCACAAAATAAGCAGGAGCGTTGGTTAATCCAGAAGGCATCACAGTGAACTCATACAATCCATATTTGGTGGTAAAGGCAGTCTTTGGTACATCTGACGGTCGGATCCTTAATTGGTGGTAGCCTGATCTCAAGTCTATTTTTTAGAACACCTTCGCTTCAGCCAGTTGGTCGAACAAGTCATTGATCTGTGATGGTGGGTATTTATTTTTGATGGTGACCAAGTTGAGTGCCCTATAATCAATTCACAACCTTAAGGTACCATCCTTTTTCTTGGAGAATAACACCGGTGATCCCCATGGTGACGAGCTAGGTCAGACATAACCTTTCTCCAATAACTCCTTGATTTGCTTCTTTAGCTCAACCAGCTCTGTTGGTGCCATGCTGTACGGCTTCTTATAGATGGGTGCCATTTCGGGTGCTAGTTCAATAATGAACTCAATCTCATGATCCGGTGGCATGCCTGGTAGATCCTTAGGGAAAATGTCTGGATATTCACATACCACAGGAACTTTGCGTAAGTCTGTCATGTCCACTTGATTTAATTTTCCCTGCGAGGTGGACATTCTCCTTGTACCAACCTTTACTGCTTTCCCTTGACAGTCTATGAGAGTTACTATACGGCTATAGCAGTCTATAAAACCTTTATTTGCAGTCAACCAGTCCATTCCTAGAATGACATCCAGATTGACTGCTTCCAACACAATAAGGTTGGCTAAAAACTTCGTTCCTTAGATGTCAATGCTCACATCCTTGCAGTACCATTGCGTACTTTGCTTTGATCCCGGGGACTGAATAACCATTGAATTTTCCAATGGCGAAAAAGAAAATTGATTCTTCAAGGCAAATCTTTTAGAGATGCATGAACGGGAAGCTCCGGAATCAAATAAAACTGTAGCATTAATTGTGTTGGCAGGGAACATACCAAACACGATGTCTGGTGCATTCTGGAATTCCTCAAACGTCACATGATTAACATGTCCCTTTCTTTGATTGTTATTTCCGTTGTTGTGTCGTGGGGCTACGTTTGTCCCGCAGCCGTTGTTATTGGGTCTTGGAACATTATTTCCCTATTTTGGGCACTACCTAGCGTATGCCCTTCCGCACCATAGGCGTAGCAAGTAATGCCAGGACGGTACACGGTTTCCTTGGCCCGATTGTTGAAAGTGTTGCGATTCTGTTGCGGTCGTGGTGTCGGTACTGCTGTTCGGGGTATCACAGTCTTCTGGAATTCATTTCGGGGCCACTCATTTCAGGGCCTGTTGTTGCGGACCGGTGCTGACTAGTTCATACGGCGCTTGCGAATCTCATTCAGGTTGTGGTGCTCATTTTCCAGAATAATAGCCTTGTCTACCAGTGTCTTGAAATCTGGAAAGGTGTGAACCACCAGTTGGCACTTCAGTGATGGAACAAGTCCGTCCATAAATTTTTCCATCTTTTTGTTCTCTGTCATGTACTCATCACTGGCGTACCGAGCTAGCTGAGTAAATTGGTCCAGGTACTGGGTTACCATTGTGCCCCGTTGCTTGTGATCCTCAAACTCTCATTTCTTTAACTTCATGATACTATTGGTGATATGGGCTCCCCGGAAGTTTTCCTTGAATTGCTCCCAGGTCATGTCCCCTCCATTGGGATGCGTGTGGCATAGATTTTCCCACCATGATGTTGTTGTACCAAAAAAGTAATGCGGAGCATATATACTTTTTCCTGGTCCGTACATTGGGCTATGACCAATTTCCTTTCAATGTCACGTAGCCAGTCGTCTGCCTCCAGAGGTTTATCTGCGTGAGAAAATACCGTTGGGTTGGTCTTCTGGAGTTCAGATATTTTTAACCTAGGTTGGTGTTGTCCTTGGTGATTCCCCATATTTATCTAGTGTTGCATCACTTCCTGGTGCTATTGCTGACTTTGCTCGTATAGACGGAACACTTGTGAAAACGCGGCATCATTGCTTTGTTGACTTGTCTGTCCAGGTGTGAAATTGTTTCCCATCTGCGCAAAGTTGTCCTTTGGCGGAATGGGCATAGAACGAGTCTAGGGACGATGCATTTTCTTTCTGGGGTATTTGTGTAACATGATGAGAAAAGAATTTCCAAGGAGAAAAACAAATCTTTAAGAAACTGAAAATAAACTCCCCCAAGACGCAAGTACACCAAGACATATTATACATGCAAGTTCTAATTATACAATATGCATGCCGCCTTCATATACTACATATCCGCTTATTAAAACTAGTGCACTGCTCTAACTTCTAGCGTGCCGCAGTCTGAGTCTACTATTTGCTATCTTACAAGGGAGGAAAAAGACAGAAGATAACTATTTTACACTACATCTCCTTAAGGGTGGCTACGGCGTAGCTGCCTTGGCTGCCATCATGGAGTATCTGAGATGTCATAGGCCCTGCTGAGTGTGAGTACCAGATGAGGTGCTGAAGACTCGACCTCCTCATCCTCCTCGTGTATGGTCTCCAGTCGCGCAGTCATTGATGCCACGCCCGCTCGCAGTGGCACTGTGCTTGTTGGTGGTGACGCTCTAACGGGAATGGGTGCAACCAAGCGACTAGCTTCGTTGCTCAGGGATGGGCGTCAAAATGCAGAATAATTAGAAGGGATATATGGTGGAGTCGGAATGCGTGGAGCACGTGGTGACGGAGAACGGAGCTCCCTCCTGCGAGGTACTCTCGCACGAGCTAAGTCCATTTGTACAATAAGCTAGTCATCCACCAGTGAGGTGAAGACTGATTCTAGGGCCATGATGTATTGAACCAGGGGTTCGATTGCCTCGTCCCTTTCTTCCGCGGTGCATGAGAAAGCATAGTGACTTGTGTACGGAACATGGCATGGCAGGTAATAGTAGGGACGGGTCTGCATGACTGGAAGGATGTCCCTAAGACGAGCAATGGCTTCACGAGCGGCCATCTGGATAGCATGCCTCTCACTAGGCATGACTCTCCCAACAAAGCGGTAGTTGCGGTGGGGCTCGGCGGATTCACCCCGAATATATACCGAGGCCTGGTACATGGTCAGGGTGCCCGTGATCCTGTCGGGGAAGATGGTGTACTCTGGACGGTTTGGTGATCGCACTATAACTCTAGCGATGATGAAAGAAGACGGGAGAATCCCGCAGGCTCGTTGGCGAATATTTGGGTCGGACAGCTGCCGCCAGACATCTACAACAGTAGAAAAAAATCCAAATAGTCATATCATAGGTATATGATGACTAAGGAAAATCTGTTACAATGCACAAAATGCATGCTAAGAAAATGTTAGGACTGATCCTACTACTAGCTAACGCACTTAGGGCTTCCTATAGTCAGCCTGGCTCTGATACCAAGGTTTGTCAGGCTCACTTCCGTAATAAATCACAGAATAGCCCAAAGTCCCACCAGCCCCAAGATCAGGACTGTTGGTAGACTTCCTTGACATAGATAACCAGTACACACATAATATTACATCGGGTTGAGCCAGAGTGCTCTACAATCTGGTACAAACTTGTAAAACAGGTGGCGGTGGAATATGACAGTGGGTGACGGTGATATAACACCGATACAATAAAGTAAGCCAAGCGTCAGGGTGAGGCTTGACTATTTTATTTGTGTAGCGGAAGCACTAGTGGATGATACACGTGGTAGACTCCAAATCCACAGGTGACTGACTGGGAACACCTCTACGTGTTGGGCTCGCTAGCGCAATCCTCCTATGCAAGCTCGTCCTCCTCCAGGTCTGGCCAAGACAATAGCCAGGGACAAGCCTGTGAGTATGTTGGAATGTACTCGCAAACATTATGAACAAAAGGTATAACGAATGAAAATGCTCATGATAGGCTATGCTAAATGCACATGTTGACTGGAATTAAATCATGACATGATAATGTGGATCTGATGTGGATAAATAATCAAATAACAGTAGTGATAGCCAAGAAATTCAAAGTGGAACATCGGGCGTTAGACCGCCCGAGAAATTCCAAGAAAATCGCCAAACGGGTGTCTGAAAGCGACGCCTCGTAAGGTCTTGAAAAGAAATGCCAAACGGGTGTCTAAAATAGAATCGGGCGAGACAGGACTGCCCGAGAACTCAAGCGACTCCACATAAGGTCTTGAGAATAAAACTGAGTATCCGAGTAGTCTAGCCATCCCAAGTGATACTCAGAAAAGAAAATAAAGCTGAGTGCACGGGTAGTCTAGCCATCCCAAGTGACACTCAGTACAATTGAATAAGAGAATTGGGTTAGTCCATCACATCAATAATATGCATAACAATGTTATCCGCGACAGCCTCGGTGGTGACCATAATTATCCTGCAAGATGGATCAAGCTCAATTTAATTATTTTCCTCCAAAGACCGACACCGGGACTGATACTTGACCCTTCCCAACTGTGCCCTTGACCGTGGAGACCATCGTCTCGAATAGCACGGGATCACTATTAATACGCATGGATTACAAGGGGTGCCCTCCTCTCGGCCCAGCGGATACACCCATGCCCCTTGACCCGATGACTGGCATTAGTCCATGGCCGTGGAACCCTCATCATGGCCTCTCTAAGTGGTGTGTACATGGAAAGGGGTTAACAACTTACTAAATCGTACTCCCCTTGTGGGAAGACAAGTGGCAGCATGATGTGTAGTTAGGCTTAATGGAACAAGACTCGATTCTAGGTCGACTCAGGAGGTGTTGTTATTAAGACTGGCATGTCCCACATGCCACAGTGACACCATCGTGCCGTAACACAGTCCGTGCCCATCGGCACGTCCAAGGCAGGAGATACACTCCTGGATTCTTACCACATTCATACGTTAGCAAAAAGAAATATGAGGAATGCAATAGTGCTCACATGACATGCAACAGGGTTCATGCAACAGTGCTCAAATTGACATGACCGATGCATGCTTCTACTATTACTACACAGTGCAAAACTACTCCGATGCAACCATGCAGGTAATACATTATAACCCAAGTCCAATAATGCTTGCCTTGACCAAAGTAATCAGCAAGAGGTTCTTCAAAACTCCTGGTATAGTCCCCCTCTTCGTTTTTTGAAAATAGAAGTCCAAATTCAACTTTTTTGCAACCGCACAAAAAGTTGTCCCAAACTATTTTTAAATAAATACTAAAATAAACTAGAGTGAAAAACAAGAATTTTAGAAAAAAACAATTGAAATTGATCTATGGTCTAAAAGTTATTAAGGATTCAAAACCAGGGACCTCTTTGTAACAAAATAATTGCCAGCGGGTCCCTGCGGTAATAAGTGAAAACGCCTCGGCCAGAAATACGTTTCCCAGAGAAGAAAGCGTAAACCAGAAAAAGACGCTTCCAAAAATAACGGAAAAGAACAGAATACTGACGGGTGGGCCCCACCCATCAGGTTTGAAATTCAAACGCGCTTTACACGTGCGTGTACAGAGGGGAGGCGGTGGTCACTGGCGGCGATCACCGGCGTTTCAGGAGGCGGTGATGGTCGGGACGTGTTCGGGGTGGCGCCCGCGTCGGTGGGTGGTGGTGGTCGTCGTGCTGATCAGGGAGGGTGGCGACAGATCAGTAGTCGGAGCCGAGGGAGAAGACCTTCTCAAGGTCGAGGTGATGTGCGGGAGGTAGATTGGGATGGTGGTGGAGTGGTGTGGGTGATGAACGAGGCTCGGGGTGGCCTTTTATAGGCGGTCCGAGCAGGTCAGCGGCGGAGTGGATCACGCCGGAGTTATTCCGGCCGACGAGGTAGGTTTTGACGGCGGTCAGGGGCGGTGAGGAGTGGATGAGGTCGAGAGAATACTCCAGAAGCAGTAACGTGGGCGGAGCTGAGTCCTATGGCCTTATCCACGGCGAGGTGTCCACGCGGGTGTGGCGGCGGCGATCGGCTCCGGCGGCTGCCAGCCAGGCGCGGGGCGGTTTGGGCGGTGGGTCAACACCGCAGAAGAGGTGCCGCGTAGAGAGGTGGTTGGCAGGGGAGCAGTATGTGAGTGAAGGCGCTGGTCAGCGAGCTGGTCCGCTCGGCCGCCGCTGCCGAGGGCGGTGGCAGGTGCACCGGCCAGCCACTGTGCTGGTCGGCGGCGAGCCACTGACCAGAGGGGTCCGGGCATCTCATTTATGCCTCAGGTAGACGACACCGCGCAGGGAAGTGGAAGAGGAGAAGTGTACGGCATTGATCTCCCTCTCTCTCTGAACTTCTGTTACCTCTGAATTTTACTGAAACTTTTTGACAGTGGTGAACAGTTGACGGAAGGTGTTTGATAAAATTCCAGAGAGCTCTAGGCATTTTATAAAATATTGAGAATATTTGTGGTGATGTTTCTGTGCATAAGAGAGTGTCTGGACAAATTTCAGAATTTTTGGAGCAAGGAAAATTGGGTTTTGACCATGAAATGTGAATCTAGTCCAAATTTGAATTGCATGGAATTTGAAGATTTTGAACTGCGGAACCCCATTTTTTTGGTGAAATGGATTGTGGGTACTGTCTAGTTTCTGGTGTAATTTTTGTGGATGCAGAGGAGTTACCTAGAATGTGGCTCCTTTGTAAACAAAAGAAACCATGATAAATATAAATTCCACCTTGGGAATTCATTAAATATGAAGAAAAATATTTTTGTGGAGAAGTGAGGTGTTGGACACTGTCCTAGAAAGTGAGGAAGACTAGGATAGGAATTTAGAGTGACAGAATAGACTTTTGGGATGAGTTAGAAGTGTTTGAAAAGAGTGAAGTGACCAAATCCTTGGAATATTTTCAAATGCCACAAAAATTCTTCTAACCTAAGAAATGCTTTTGATATTAGACAAAATAACCAAACCAAAGACTCATCCAAATAAAGAAACCATTTTGAAAATAAAATTTAAAAACCAAGGGATAATTTTGGGGTGTTACAACACCTACCCCTCTTAAGAAAAATCTCGTCCTCGAGATTTCAACTGTCCCTCAAACAGGTACGGATATTCAATCCTGAGGTGATCCTCTCTTTCCCAAGTTGCTTCTTCCTCGGTATGATTACTCCACTGAACCTTATAAAGTTTTATCACGCTCTGTCGGGTCCTCCATTCAGACTCCTCCAAGATTTTTATCGGGCGCTCCTTATATGTAAGGTCTGGTTGAAGATCCAGGTCCTGGTGTTGGACTTGTTTGTCCGGGTTGCTAACACATCTCCTTAGTGGTGATACATGGAACACGTCATGAACATCTGACAATTCTGATGGTAGCTCTAGTTGGTAGGCAACCTTGCCTCTCCTTGCAATTATTCTAAATGGTCCAACAAACTGTGGTGCTACCTTTCCTTTGACCTTAAATCTATATAGTCCTCTCATTGGGGATACCCTGAGGTACACATACTCATCAGGTTCAAAACTGACATGACGATGTTTCTGGTCATAATAGCTTTTTTGACGGCTCTGAGCTGTTTTCAGTCTGTCCCGAATAAGTTCACTTTCGTTTCTGCTTCCTTGAGAACTTCCGGGCCAAAGATTCGGCTATCTCCAGTTTCAGACCAATTGAATGGGGTACGACATCTTCGGCCATACAGTGCTTCAAAGGGTGACATCTTTAGACTTGCCCGATAGCTGTTGTTGTATGAGAATTCCGCGTATGGCAAACTATCCTCCCAACTGGATCCATAAGTAAGAACACAAGCTCTCAGCATGTCTTCCAATATTTGATTTAACCGTTCAGTTTGTCCCCCTGTTTGTGGGTGATATGCTTTACTGAAAACCAGTTGCGTTCCTAGGGCCTTCTGCAGGTGATCCCAAAACCTTCAGACGAACTGAGTGCCTCTGTTGGAGACTATGGTCTTGGGTACTCCGTGTAGGCAAACAATTCGAGAGAGGTATAACTTAGCAAGCCTCTGAGTTGAGTATGTTGTTTTTACCGGAATGAAATGTGCCACCTTGGTAAATAAATCCGTGATAACCCAGATAGCATCATTCCCGTGTCGTGATCTCGGTAATCCGACAATAAAATCCATTCATATTTCGTCCCACTTCCATTCAGGTACTCTGAGTGGCTGCAATAATCCTGCTGGCCTCTGATGTTCTGCCTTTATATGCTAACGCGAGTCACACTGTGTAACATACACATCTATATCTCTTTTCATCCCGTCCCACCAAAAGTTCTCCTGTAAATCCTTGTACATTTTGGTTCCTCCTGGGTGAATGGAGTATGGTGTTGTATGGGCTTCTGCCAAAATTTGTTGCTTTAGTTCTTCTTTGCCGGGCACGCATAGCCTTCTTCTGTACCATAGGATTCCTTGCTCATCAATGGTAAACTCAGATGCCTTGCCTAAGTCTACCTTCCTTTTAATTCCTTCAATGCTGGGGTGTCCTTTCTGAGCTTCTTTGATCTGAGATTCCAACGTGGGCTTTACTTCTAGCTGAGCAACAGTCCCTTCCGTGACTAGAACCATGTTGAGTTTGGCAAACTCTTGGTTGAATTTATGTTGTGGAAATCGCACGCTGTCATTGTCGATGCATGGGTTTCGACTGAGGGCATCTGCCACGACATTTTCTTTACCCGGGTGGTAATGAATCCCCACATCATAGTCCTTAATTAATTCTAGCCAGCAGCGTTGCCGTAGGTTCAGTTCTGGCTGGGTGAAGATGTTGGGGGACGTAGTAATTTCAAAATTTTCTACCCACACGCAAGACCATGGTGATGCATAGCAACGAGAGGGGAGAGTGTGTCCACGTACCCTCATAGACCGAAAACGGAAGCGTTAGCACAACGCGGTTGATGTAGTCATACGTCTTCACGATCCGACCGATCAAGTACCGAACGCACGGCACCTTCGAGTTCTGCACACGTTCAACTCGATGACGTCTCTCGAACTCCGATCCAGCCGAGTATTGAGGGAGAGTTTCGTCAGCACGACGGCATGGTGACGATGATAATGTTCTACCGACACAGGGCTTCACCTAAGCACCGCTACAATATGATCGAGGTGGATTATGGTGGAGGGGGGCACCGCACACGGCTAAGAGATCAAGAGATCAATTGTTGTGTCTATGGGGTGCCCCCTGGCCACGTATATAAAGGAGTGGAGGAGGGGAGGGGCCGGCCCTCTCTATGGCGCGCCCTAGGGGAGTCCTACTCCCACCGGGAGTAGGATTCCCCCTTTCCTAGTAGAACTAGGAGCCCTTCCAAGTAGTAGGAGTAGGAGAGAAGGAAAGGGAAAAGAGAAGAGAAGGAAGGAGGGGGCGCAGCCCTTTCCCCTAGTCCAATTCGGACTAGGCCTTGGGGGGGCGCGCGGCCTGCCTCTCTCTCTTTCCCCTAAAGCCCAATAAGGCCCATACACTCCCCGGCGAATTCCCTAACTCCCCGGTACTCCGATAAATACCCGAATCACTCAGAACCTTTCCGGTGTCCGAATATAGTCGTCCAATATATCGATCTTTACATCTCGACCATTTCGAGACTCCTCGTCATGTCCCCGATCTCATCCAGGATTCCGAACTACCTTCGGTACATCAAAACACATAAACTCATAATATAACCGTCATCGAACTTTAAGCATGCGGACCCTACGGGTTCGAGAACTATGTAGACATGACCGAGACACGTCTTCGGTCAATAACCAATAGCGGAACCTGGATGCTCATATTGGCTCCTACATATTCTACGAAGATCTTTATCGGTCAAACTGCATAACAACATATGTTCTTCCCTTTGTCATCGGTATGTTACTTGTCCGAGATTCGATCGTCGGTATCTCAATACCTAGTTCAATCTCGTTACCGGCAAGTCTCTTTACTCGTTCTGTAATACATCATCCCGTAACTAACTCATTAGTTGCAATGCTTGCAAGGCTTATAGTGATGTGCATTACCGAGTGGGCCCAGAGATACCTCTCCGATAATCAGAGTGACAAATCCTAATCTCGAAATACGCCAACCCAACAAGTACCTTCGGAGGCACCTGTAGAGCACCTTTATAATCACCCAGTTACGTTGTGATGTTTGGTGGCACACAAAGTGTTCCTCCGGTAAACGGGAGTTGCATAATCTCATAGCCATAGGAACATGTATAAGTCATGAAGAAAGCAATAGCAACAAACTAAACGATCAAGTGCTAAGCTAACGGAATGGGTCAAGTCAATCACATCATTCTCCTAATGATGTGATCCCGTTAATCAAATGACAACTCATGTCTATGGTTAGGAAACATAACCATCTTTGATCAACGAGCTAGTCAAGTAGAGGCATACTAGTGACACTCTGTTTGTCTATGTATTCACACATGTATTATATTTCCGGTTAATACAATTCTAGCATGAATAATAAACATTTATCATGATATAAGGAAATAAATACTAACTTTATTATTGCCTCTAGGGCATATTTCCTTTAGAAGATATACTCTTTTGTGATCCGTGTATATCTCACATCAGTTACCAAGAAGGTAATGCCGCCATTCCTTAAGTGCATGTATCACGGCTGCCAATTCCAAGTCATGGGTAGGATAATTCTCTTCGTGTTGTCGTAGTTGCCTTGAAGCATACGCTAGGACTTTTCTCTCTTGCGTTAAGACACACCCAATGCCCTTTCCGGATGCGTCACAGTATATATCAAAAAAATTGTGTACATCTGGCACGGTCAGAACGGGTGTAGTTGTTAATCTCTTCTTTAATTCCTGGAAAAATTTCTCGCATGCTTCGGTCCATTCGAACTTTTTATCTTTCTTGAGCATCTGAGTCATGGGTTTGGCTATGGTGGAAAACCCTTTAATAAATCGTCGGTAGTAGCCAGCCAAACCAAGAAAACTTCTGACTTCCGTTACGCTGGTGGGTTGCTTCCATCCCAAGACATATTTTACCTTGCTTGGGTCCACTGCTATTCCATCCCGTGTCAGAACATGTCCTAGAAAGCCAACTTCTCGTAACCAAAATTCACACTTACTGAATTTGGCATAGAGTTGATTTTTCCGTAATTCCTCGAGGACTATCCGAAGATGTTGCTCATGTTCTTCTGGTGTCTTGGAATAAATAAGTATATCATCAATGAACACAACCACAAACTTATCCAAGTATTTCATAAAGACCTTGTTCATGAGATGCACAAAATAAGCAGGAGCATTGGTTAATCCAAAAGGCATCACAGTGAACTCATACAATCCATATTTGGTGGTAAAGGCAGTCTTTGGTACATCTGACAGTCGGATCCTTAATTGGTGGTAGCCTGATCTCAAGTCTATTTTTGAGAACACCTTCGCTTCAGCCAGTTGGTCGAACAAGTCAGTGATCCGTGGTGGTGGATATTTATTTTCTGATGGTGACCAGGTTGAGTGCCCTATAATCAATACATAACCTTAAGGTGCCATCCTTTTTCTTGGCGAGTAACACCGATGATCCCCGTGGTGACGAGCTGGGTCGGACATAACCCTTCTCCAATAACTCCTTGATTTGCTTCTTTAGCTCAACCAGCTCTGTTGGTGCCATGCGGTACGGCTTCTTATAGATGGGTGTCATTCCGGGTGCTAGTTCAATAACGAACTCAATCTCACGATCCGGTGGCATGCCTGGTAGATCCTCAGGGAAAATGTCTGGATATTCACATACCACGGGAACTTTGCGTAAGTCTGTCATGTCCACTTGATTTAATTTTCCCTGCAAGGTGGACATTCTCCTTGTACCAACCTTTACTTCTTTCCCTTGACAGTCTGTGAGAGTTACTGTACGGCTGTAGCAGTCTATAAAACCTTTATTTGCAATCAACCAGTCCATTCCCAGAATGACGTCCAGATCGACTGCTTCCAACACAATAAGGTTGGCTAAAACTTCGTTTCTTTGATGTCAATGCTCACATCCTTGCAGTACCATTGCGTACTTTGCTTTGATCCCGGGGACTGAATAACCATTGAATTTTCCAACGGCGAAAAAGAAAATTGATTCTTCAATGCAAATCTTTTAGAGATGCATGAATGGGAAGCTCCGGAATCAAATAAAACTGTAGCATTAATTGTGTTGACAGGGAACATACCAAACACGATGTCCGGTGCATTCTGGACTTCCTCAAACGTCACATGATTCACTTGTCCCTTTCTTTGGTTGTTATTGGGGTTGTTGTGTCATGGGGTTGCGTTTGTCCTGCGGCCGTTGTTATTGGGTCTTGGAGCATTATTTCCCTATTTTGGGCACTGCCTAGCGTAATGCCCTTTCGCACCACAGGCGTAGCAAGTAATGCCAGGACGGTACACAGTTTCCTTGGCCCGATTGTTGAAAGTGCTGCGATTTTGTTGCGGTCGTGGTGTCGGTACTACTGGTCGGCGTATCATAGTCTTCTAAAATTCATTTCGGGGCCTGTTGTTGCGGACCGGTGCTGACTAGTTCATACGGCGCTTGGTTGTGGTGCTCATTTTCCATAATAATAGCCTTGTATACCAGTGTCTTGAAATCTGGAAAGGTGTGAACCACCAGTTGGCACTTCAGAGATGGAACAAGTCCGTTCAGAAACTTTTCCATCTTTTTGTTCTCTGTCATGTACTCATCATTGGCGTACCGAGCTAGCTGAGTAAATTGGTCCAGGTATTGGGTTACTGTTGTGCCCCGTTGCTTGTGATCCTCAAACTCTCGTTTCTTTAACTTCATGATACTATTGGGGATATGGGCTCCCCGGAAGTTTTCCTTGAATTGCTCCCAGGTCATGTCCCCTCCATTGGGATGCGTGTGGCATAGGTTTTCCCACCATGATGCTGCTGTACCAGAAAAGTAATGCGGAGCATATAGTACTTTCCTTGGCAAATTTATTGGTTAGTGACAAGTAAATCAGTTAGTCCAGGAAAGTAAAAGATACATGTAATCAACGTAGAGATAGTTTTCTTATTTTACTATAAGGAGAGAAATAGACAATCAGGAGAGAGATACTTTCCTTTTTCTAGAGGGCTAACAAAGGAATTATAAGGAAATATAATAAATGCACCTTACATTCTGGAATTTTATTAAAAAACAAATAAACCTTATATAAAGGAACAGAGGGAGTATGTGGTTAGCGCTAACGTTAATATTTGTTATGATATTGATTGCACGCTAGACATGTTGAGTGCTCACTATTGAATCTATTAGGTCATTGGATGAATATAATTTGATGGGCGAGATTAGTTGGATATATCACTTTGTATCTTTATATATTGGTATAGATGTAGATTTAGGGAACCAAGATTTAATATTGGACCTAAGCGCGTGAGCACCAACATGTGTCCGGGCGGGTCATGGCCCACCTTCATATTGGGCCTCCCTGGGTTTTGCAAGGCTTTAAAAATGAAAAAATAAACAATTTTCACTGTTGGCCCACACAGGCCGGCTAGCTCCACTACTGGATGGTTAGAGCATCTCTAGCAAACCCTGCATAATGACGACCTGCAAAACGCGTATACAGTTCGCGGAAAAACGACTTTGCGGGCCGACGCGAGCGGCGGCAGAGTCAGACCCCGTAAAACAGACCTGTAAAAAAGGATATTCGCATAATATGCTTTTTATGGGTCGGTTTGCGGGGTCTGCTCGGCCGCCGCCCGCGCCGGCCCGCAAATCCGAAATTTGCATTTGAATTTTAGACATGAAAATACATTTCTTTGATTTTTTGTTTTCTTTAAGGACATTGGATACATAGTAATTCACCAAATCTTTCATAGAATAGTAAGATCAAAGAAAACAAGAACCATAATTATGCATTTTAGAAGATATCCAACTTCCATAATTGCTCCCACTAGTTGGACCAATATATATCTTCTCCATGCATTCGTTGTTGATCTGCGGTTTCTTGATCTTGCATTCTTCATTCTTCTTCTTTGATTCTAAAAAAGTAGATGTTGCTTCTCCTCTAGTTTTTTCTCTAATTGCACATGTAGCCGTATCATTAGCCTCAATTCTACTAAGGAGTGCACGAACATCTATTAAATTTCTTTCTATCAATAAATCAATGTATTCTCCTTCCCAAAACCAAAATGAGCATTCATCTTCCTACACACATGACGATGTCATAAGCTATCGAAATTGAACCGAAGAAAGGGTGACAAAGCCGAATGGAAACAACACATACCCCGTCGTTTTCGCATTTGAAGAATACCCATCTGGGGTGCTTCGGCGTGCCAGAAATTAGCCGCAACATTGTCCGCTTGCAATCATCACACTGTATGACCGGCATCGGCGAGCCGCTGCGCGAGCACCGAGCCAGGCGGTCGGCCGGCCGAATCCTTGCCGGCAAACCGATGACAGCGGCTACAAGACGAACCAGTACCTGCATGCGGCGTTGGGGCTTTGCCGGGGCTACGCGGGGTGCTCCCCGACCAATCCATGGCTTGGCCCGGCCTCCGGTGGCCGGAAACGCCAAATCCGGCCGCCACGTCGAACAGCCGCTGATCTGCAACTTTCCGGCCCGCCGACGCAGGAGGAAGTGCCGGAGGGCAAGCTCGGTCGTGTGGCGGCCCTCCGGCGTGATCCCGCCGGCTAGTTTGGCCGGAATCGTAGGTGGCGGGGGTGGGGAAAAACGCGGGCTGAAATGCCCCCCCCCCCCGACAGCCAACTGCTACCGCTATATACAGGGTGCCGACGGGGCGAACCCACGTTTTCGCGGGTTGGAAGGGGAATTATGTCGCGCCCTGCAAAAAAATAATTTACGGGTCGGACGCATTTGCGCGTAGGTTTTTGCGCGCGGACCTGTATTTTGACGATTATTTTGTGGGTTGCGGCATTATACGAAGTCTGCTAGAAATGCTCTTAGGAGGGTGATTTTACATAGTCTAACAAGGATCATCCCTATGTTTGACACATATGTGTCTTATAAAGGCAGAATATTTTTTTAGTGGAGGTGACGTTCCTGTTGATAGCAAGGTGCATGTGATATTTCGTCAATCGGAAAATCCGGTCAGTCCGTCGAAGATGCTTATGGGATATGGTGTGTGCATGTGCTCATAGGGGTGTGAATGTATGTGCGTATATGTGAGCGTATATGTACTTCTATTTTTTTTAAAAAAAAAGGATTGGTCCTTAGCGCATGTCTCGGTGTTCAGCGTTATTTAAGCCAGGCCAATCAAATAACGTGGTTAATTGCTGGGCTGGATTCGATCTCGAAGAGTTCTTTAACCATGGCCTGCCAATGGTTTCAAACGGTAATTTTCCACAGTCCCATGTTCAAATGACGATCAAAGAAAGAAGAGAAATTATGCTGCTTCAGCCTACACAGCGCTTCTGCCTCAGGCACCGCTTTCGCTTCCAGCAGGCAAGGAATTTTCCACGAACGCCTGAGCCTGCCCGTGGTTGGCCCCGACGAGAGACGACGCGCTGCTGTTGCCAACGCTCTCCAACCTCCGATTCGTTGCTGATATGCCGCCTTTTAGTCCACTTCCAGCTTTATATTCCCCGAATCGTCCAAGTTTGATTTGTTCCGCAGGACCAGTCCCGGAACGCGAGGGTTCGCATCTCTGCATATTCCACAAACTTCGGTGCCAAGCAAGGCAAGGGTGCCCCCACTGCCCCGGCCTCCACCCCAAGCATCCGATCCGATGCCTCTGACACTTATAGCAAACTGTACCTCGCTCCACGCGTGATCTCAACATCTTGCTACTCCCTCCATTCCACAATGTAGTGCTTCCTTTATCCACGTGCTTCAACTTTAACTGTAAATTTAAATATCAAGACCGATTACGGCGGGGGCAAAAGTTATACCAGTGAATTCGTATTCGAAAGAAGTTTTTAATTATGTAACTTTTTCTCCCGCCGCAGTCGGTCTCGTTTATTAAATTTATGGTCAAAGTTCGACCTCGGAAAACGTGAGCGTACTATATTTTAGAATGGAGGGAGTATTTCTCACCATTTCTTTCCCCATGTTCATTTGTTTTCACAACAAAGTGACCCTGAAACCCACACCAGACGCCTCACCAAACCTGTCCTGCGCCCTTGCAAACTTGACGCCGTCTCGCCGCACAGCCCCTCTCGTTTATCGCAAGACTACAAGAGGCAGGACTTGCAGTTTGGTGCAACGAATGCAGGCCAGGACGGCCGTGCACTACTCATACTGACCCTGGCATCGATAATTATTCCCTTTTTCGCGGGGGGTTAGCTACCTGCACGCATTTAGGTGACCTACCGGGCTGTGAAAAAGATTCTGGTTCGTTGCTTAACCAAATCAGTTGAGCATCAATGTCTGCTGCCCACGCGAATCATTGCAGGACATTCCAAACCTCTCGCCCTCGGATAGCCCTGCCGGCTCTCCTCTTTTGTTCCCCTGTTCTTTAGAATACAGTAATATATTGTTACAAGAAGCAGCGGCTGGGAGCTGTTAGCGGCACACTCCTTTGCATCAACATGTAACGTAAGTTTACAGGTGCGAACAAAACACGACATACATACTGTCGACGAACGAAACTCACAAAAAAAAAAACTTATTAGTAGTAGTACGATATATGGTATGGTACAGAGAAAGAACCAAGTCACTGTCAAGCCCGGCTTCTCTAATCTGCTGACGCGTCACACAACAATCATGCCACTTAACGCCGACCGCCACATAGGATAGCGGACGGCAGCTTGGGTGGCCACGGCGGCCCACCCAATGCCCTGCGGGCGGTGGTTCGTCCGATCGTTAGGCGTCCATCTCATCTGAGTTCGTTATGCTAATCTCCCAGCCTAGTCCCCGACGGTTTGGCGCCTTCTGCAGCCTCTGCTTCCCTACCCTCTGCAACAGACCATCTCCCCCTAACCACCCTAACCAAACACGGACGCCCTGTCAGCAGCTGCCACGATCGCCACTCGCCAGGCGCCCACCCTTCCCGTCGTCTCCCGAGTTGTGGATACCGCGGCGTGTCGTGAGCCCGAAAGAGCCCTGCCGGACCACCCGATCGGTCGCCGCGCCGATCCACCGAAACTCCCCGCCACGGGCCGGGACGGCCATATCCGGTGGCCGACACTGCGCGCTGCCGCGGCACCAACCTGCCGCCGACGATAGTGGCAAGAACCTTCGTGCACGAGGCACAAAGCAAAGCAGCGGCGATCGACGGTCCGACGGAGACCGCACGCACGCACGAGGCTGCGAAAGGGGCCGGTCGTACCACCACGTCCGTTGGGCAGTGCCCATCGGCACGACCGAACGAAATGAAAACCAAGTCGTGTTAGTTTTTGCCTCGGGACGCATAGCATAGTATACGGGCATGGAGCATGTGGGGGTGGAATTGAATATGGGTCGGGTAGGGTGGTTGATGGCCAGTGGCGAGCGGCCAGTAGGTGGTGGAGTTCATCTCACTCGCAGCATGGAGCAAAAGGGAGGGAGAAGGCCAAAAGACGAGAGAATATATTTTTTTTCGGGTAAAAAAGACGAGGGAATATGAATACCCACGCACACGCAATCATGAGCTCGCGCCACTACCACCTGCCTCGCCCTCCAGCTGCTCGACGGCGGCCTCCAGCCTGGGCGATGTGTCGTGTATGTGTAAAGCGTTGCCAGGCAACGTGGCCCCGGCTACCGAGGGCCGTCCGATCGCGGGATCGGGCGGCCGATGTTCGGTGCCCTGTGGTTAAGGCAACACAGCTCGGAGACTTCAGAAGGGGAGGGAGGGTGTCCAGCTGCTTACAAAACCATCGTCAGAACATGGTGCTGATCATGGGCAATAACTGTTGTGCTGCCACATTTCGGTCTCATCAATCATCTCTCCACAAAAGAAAGCATACCAATAATCGAGATGCTGCTGTTGCTGCTGCAATTTCAGATGTTGACACCAGACAGACAGCCTTTGGCAAATCGACGACTGTTCCAGGTTTCAAATAATTCAACCTCCCTCGCAAAAGAAGTGGAAAAGATGATTCGGTTGAGCTTAATTTTCCTATATTCCTGCCGTTCTCTCACAAGAATCTTAACAGTAATTTAAAGGGCGGCTACATGTATTGCTGGCAATTTTAGTGGAGTTCTAGTTGGGATTAGTTAGCGTATTAGCAGTATTAATCCCCTGAATTATGAGTCTGTTGGGAGGTCCCTATCCTGTGTAGCTCGCGCTAATCGCTTTCCGATATAAAAGTTGATCTTAACCAACAACAATAATATTGCCCCTTTTGCTTTCTTTCAAGCTGTGCAGGTGTGCCACACATCTGTAAAGATTGGTATTCTGATGCTGCTTCCGCTTCTCTCTACAAGTCAAGGAGCTACAGCACAAGCCATCGCCAATTCTGAGCAAAAACACCCAAAAAAACAGCAACATCTCTTGTAAACCCTCGTCGACGAAACAGATAAGCAATTACTAGAACAGACATACATGACAGACAAATACTGAAACTAAATAATCAACAATGCAGTAGGCAATTCTGGAAGAACAAGTAGGCAGAACAGAAACATCAGCAGATTAGGCCTTCTTAGATGAACAGACAGGCAATTCTGGATGAACAAGCAGGCAAAGTTGAAACAGGCGTAGATAAGGCCATACTGGATGAACAAAGTAGGCAATTCTGGATGAACAAGGAGAAAAATAGCAATAAATTTGGACCTAGCGTATGGAGATAGTAGGTCAAATAGAAACAGCAATATATGAGGCCATTCTGGTTGAACTGATCAAAGCAAGCTAGCCACAGCAAAAATTGACCATTATCGAAAGATGGAAATAACACAGCAATATATGAGGCCATTCTGGTTGAACTGATCAAAGCAAACTAGCCACAGCAAAAATGGACCATTATCGAAATATGGAAATAACAAGAGATTAAGCCATTCTCGATGGAATTTCTGCATCAAGCGAGTGACAGATACAAGAGAGTTTAGCACTTTAGCAAGAATAAGATCCACCCTGTTTTATTGAAACCAATTCAATCAATATTTATACTGGTTTACTGAACAAACATGTAAATGTAAATGAAACAATCCTGAACTAACAGACAAAAAAAGTGAAACCTTTCTTCTATCCAAGAATTGTACACCACCAATAAAGTAATTCCAACACCCCCTCACTAGTCACCACCTCCGGATCACAGCATAATGAATCAATCCGAATTGTATCGTGAATGAACAAGAATTTGCTTCCCCTATGCACTGTTCTTCCTCTTCCCGTCGCAGCCGCCGCAATGTACCGCCCCTCCTCTCGCTGTACAGCCGAAGGCGGCAGCCGGCTTGCGACAGCAGCTGTGATGGCAGTGGGTATGCATCGCAAGGCAATTGCATTACCACAACCAAACGAAAAAATTATAGCGTGTGTCCCATATCTGTCTACCAAGAAAACACCGCCGCCGGCAACGCCGATGATGACAATGAGGCCCAGGACGGCGCCGATGCTTGCGATGCATCACCGTCGCCAATGTAGAGGTCGTATGATTTCCATGTATGGTCGAGCGGGCAAGGCCTGCCGGCGTCGAGGCGATCCCATGGCTTGCCCTTGCCTGACCAGTGCATCAGGCTGACAGGGCCCTTGTGGAGCGGGCGGCAGCTACCAAGAATGTTGTCGCCGCCCAAGCCGTGCTGGTTCCACCGATGGTCGACAGCCTCCACCTCGCCGGCGAAGAGGAGCAAGAAAGGGGGCAAGGAGCCCAGCTCGTAGATTCGCTTCTCCTTCTGCAACTCCATCCACTGCTCGACGCGGTGGCGGTAGTTCCCCGAGCGCCAGCGCCGGAGGTCGATGACCATGACGCCGGTGTTGAAGTAGCAGGGCGCGCGGCGGCGGCCCGCGAAGACGCGCGCGCCGAGGTCCGGGTCGGACCAGAAGGCGTCGGTGAAGTAGCGGGAGAAGTTGGCGTGGCAGTACTCGGGCGCGGCGACGACGGCGGCGGCGGGCAGGCGCGTCTCCCAGAGCCTGCGCACGTCGTCGACGGCGAGCACGTCCGAGTCGAGGTAAATGGCCCGGGGCACGCACTTGGGGAGCAGGTCGGCGAGGTAGTTCCTGGCGTAGTTGAGCGGCGCCTCAAGCGCGGCGCGCACCGAGGCGGAGATGAGGCCCGTGACGGCGTCGGCGCGGAACGGGTAGATCTCGAACCGCAGCGACGGGAAGGAGGCGGCGAGCGCGCTCCGGAGCTCGCCGACCCCGGGCGCGGCGGCGTCAGCGGCGAGGAAGTGGAAGAAGAGCGACTCCGGGCAGGAGGCGTGCTTGAGCAGCGAGTAGATGGCGGCCATGGAGCCCCGGAGGTAGTGCGCGTCGAGCGTCATCGCGATGTGGACGAGCCCCGGGTCGCACACCCCCGCGCCGGCCACCGCCGCCGGGCAGCCCTCCCCGTTCCGGTACTCGGGGGCCTCCGCGAACCGCGGCAGCGCCCCCTCCGCCCCCGCCCCCGCCCCCGATGCGGCCAACAACAAGAACACCACCAAGACCAGCCCGGCCCGCATCGCCGGCGCGGCCGCGGCCATCGCCCCCGCCGCCGGCGGCTAGGGCTAGGGCTCCCCCTCTTTCTCTCTCGCCCGGTGGGAACGAGGGGGGCCTGGGTCGGGCTCGCTCTTCCTCTCTCTCTCTCTCTCTCTCTCTGGTTGGGTTGGGCAGGGGAGGGGAACGAAGTGGTCGGCGTCTGTTCCAACCAATCCCTCCTTGGCTCCTCTCTCCCGTCGCTCGTTGGTATGGAATGGATCCCCCCAACTCCGATGGTTTGTTTTCCTGGGGGCGATTTATATGTGCCGCTACCAATAAAGCCCCCGTGTTTATATTACCCGGGTGGGGCCCGGCCTCGGGATGACGCGCTAATCCGCTCCGCGATCGTCATCGCTTGATTAAGCCGTGTTTAGTAGGAAATTCTCAAAAAAAGGAAAGGAAATCGGGATCGGATCGTGCCGCATACGAATACGGTACGTATACTATACCGTACTGTACGAGAACACAATGCATGTGCCCGCGCCAAGTGGACGCACGTTTTGGATCTGTGCCGATGAGGAAAAGTTTTACTTACTGCTTGTGCAAGGGATCGGCAACTAAAGCTGCACGACGGAATGGAATAGTCAATCAACCAAAGTTACCCACCCGTGATCCGCTGGAAGCAGCTAAGATGAGATACTACCAATTATGCTATAATCAAATACCCAAATGGGATATAAGTAATGCATGTTGGGGCATTGTACATTGGTCGATGTGACGACGCTTTTCACGTTACTCTTTTTTATTATTATTAGAGAAGACAATTTCTCAACATATCCTATCTCTTCTTAGCATAGTATCATCTCTTGCAACCAATGCTGCCATCGTTTGTGATGATTAAAATTAAATAAATTAATGAAGGACGCCACACAAATAAGAACGACATCTCAAGCAAATTTTTTTAGAACATGTCATCATGGCCTATTTTATTGATTTGGTAAAATAGTTGCATCGTTTGCCAAGGCATCAACCAGAAACCTGGGGTTCATCGACCCAATTACAAACCTCATTATAATCAAAAGAAAATTTAGCAATCTTATAAGCAATCTCATTTGCGTCCCTATTACTCCGTTCCTTTGTATAAGATGTAATTTTTTTATAAAATTCAACAATGTAAGGTGCATTTTTCTAATTCTCTGTAATTCCGTTCTTGTCCCTCTAGAAAATGGAAAGAGTCTCTCCTCTCATTATATGTATCTCCCCTTGTAGAGAAAGAAAAGGAAATTATATCTCTCCCAATTGTATGCATCTCTCATTTTCCTAGCCTAAATGATTTACTTGCCGATAATCAATAAATTAGACAAGGGTAATTTCATCATAAATATTCTATAATTACGTGCCAAAAATAATACACCTTACATAAAGGAATTGAGGGAGTACAATGCAAGAAATGAACAGATCCTATCATACCCGAGAAAAAGCGAAGCATTCCGTTCCAAATTATGTCTTGTCTTGAGAAAGCATTAGTCACCTCCATTGAATCAGATTCTATTTGGATGAAATGAAATCCCATATCATTAGCTAACATCAACCCATTTCTCATAGTTAGACACTTAGCCATATGTGCATCAACTACATGGGGGTATTGGAGAGCAGGAGGCCACCAAGAAGACCCCATATTCGTCTCAAATGATCGCACCCGTGGATCCTCTCAACTCATCATCCAAAAACGATGCATCCACATGTAGTTTAATTGTACCCGGAATTGGCTTCGACTACTTCCTGTCCCTACAAATAACTGACCCATTCTTCAACGTAAGGGATCTTTGACATTTTAGGCAAATGGCCCGGATGGCCATTGCACTTTGTGGGACTAAGCAAGTTTTGTTGTGATGCATTTGTTGCCTCCTCATCCACCACAAATACCAGCATGTTGTACAGATTCCTTCCTTTAACCCCGACTGATGTCATGTTTGGCATACTGGACTCAGGAAGACAAAACAGATGCTCAAGTACATTGACCCAGACTTGTCTTCAGTGGTGGCTTCAGAGATTATTTACGACAGTCCCAACAACCTCCATAGTTCCTTGGCGCGAGCACAACCGAACAACAAAAGTGCATAACTGTTGGGGATCGTAGCGAAAATTTAAAATTTTCTACGCATCACCAAAATCAATCTATGGAGTAATCTAGCAACGAGGGGAAGGGGAGTGCATCTACATACCCTTGTAGATCGCTAAGCGGAAGCGTTGCAAGAACGCGGATGAGGTAGTTGTACTCATGGCAATTCAGATCGTGGTCGGTTCTGATCTAAGCGCCGAACAACGGCGCCTCCGCGTTCAACACACGTGCAGCCCGGTGATGTCTCCCATGCCTTGATCCAGCAAGGAGAGGGGGAGAGGTTGGGGAAGACTCCGTCCAGCAGTAGCACGACGGCGTGGTGGTGGTGGAGGAGCGCGGGACTCTAGCAGGGCTTCGCCAAGCACTATGAGAGACGATGACGGAAAGAGGTAGGGCTGCGCCAAGAGGGAAATGATCTCCTATGTCTGGCAGCCCCCAAAACCCCCAATATATATAGGGGAAGGGGAGGGGCTGTGCCCCCATCTAGGGTTCCATCCCTAGGGGTGGAGGCAGCCCCCAAAACCCATCTAGGGTGCGGCCAAGGGAGGGAAGAGAGGGGGCGCCCTAGGGTGGGCCTTAAGGCCCATCTGGACCTAGGGTTTGCCCCCTTCCCACTCTCCACGCGCCTTGGGCCTTGGTGGGGGGGGCGCACCAGCCTACCTGGGGCTGATCCCCTCCCACATTTGGCCCACGCAGCCTTCTGGGGCTGGTGGCCCCACCTGATGGACCCCCGGGACCCTTCTGGTGGTCCCGGTACGTTACCGATAGCACTCGAAACTTTTCCGGTGACCAAAACGGGACTTCCTATATATAAATCTTTACCTCCGGACCATTCCGGAACTCCTCGTGACGTCCGGATCTCATCCGGGACTCCAAACAACATTCGGCAACCGCGTACATACTTTCCCTATAACCCTAGCGTCATCGAACCTTAAGTGTGTAGACCCTACGGACTCGGGAGTCATGCAGACATGGCCGAGACAACTCTCCGGTTAATAACCAACAGCGGGATCTGGATACCCATGTTGGCTCCCACATGCTCCACGATGATCTCATCGGATGAACCACGATGTCAAGGATTCAATCAATCCCGTATACAATTCCCTTTGTCTATGTGTACGATACTTGTTGGGGAACGTAGCAATAATTCAAAATTTTCCTACGTGTCACCAAGATCAATCTATGGAGTCATCTAGCAACGAGGGAGGAGTGGATCTACATACCCTTGTAGATCGCGCGCGGAAGCGTTCAAGAGAACGGGGTTGATGGAGTCGTACTCGTCGTGATCCAAATCACCGATGATCCTAGCGCCGAACGGACGGCACCTCCGCGTTCAACACACGTACGGAGCAGCGACGTCTCCTCCTTCTTGATCCATCAAGGGGGGAGGAGAGGTTGATGGACATCCAGCAGCACGACGGCGTGGTGGGGGAAGTAGCGGGATTCCAACAGGGCTTCGCCAAGCGGTGCGGGAGGAGGGAGATGTGTCATGGGAGGGAGAGGGAGGCGCCAGGGCTTAGGTGTTGCTGCCCTCCCTTCCCCCCACTATATATAGGGCAAAGGGAGAGGGGGCGCAGCCTTGGCCCTTCCTCCAAGGAAGGGTGCGGCCAGGGAGGAGTCCATCCTCCCCAAGGCACCTAGGAGGTGCCTTCCCCCTTTAGGACTCTTCCTTTCCCTTATCTCTTGGCGCACGGGCCTCTTGGGGCTGGTGCCCTTGGCCCATATAGGCCAAGGCGCACACCCCCTACAGCCCATGTGGCCCCCCGGGGCAGGTGGACCCCCGGACCCCTTTCGGCACTCCCGGTACAATACCGATAATGCGCGAAACTTTTCCGGCGACCAAAACAAGACTTCCCATATATAAATCTTTACCTCCGGACCATTCCGGAACTCCTCGTGACGTCCGGGATCTCATCCGGGACTCCGAACAACTTTCGGGTTACCGCATACTAATATCTCTATAACCCGAGCGTCACCGAACCTTAAGTGTGTAGACCCTACGGGTTCGGGAGACATGCAGACATGACCGAGATGACTCTCCGGTCAATAACCATCAGCGGGATCTGGATACCCATGTTGGCTCCCACATGTTCCACGATGATCTCATCGGATGAACCACGATGCCAAGGACTTAATCAATCCCGTATACAATTCCCTTTGTCTAGCGGTACGATACTTGCCCGAGATTCGATCGTCGGTATCCCGATACCTTGTTCAATCTCGTTACCGGCAAGTCTCTTTTACTCGTTTTATAACACATCATCCCGTGATCAACTCCTTGATCACATTGTGCACATTATGATGATGTCCTACCGAGTGGGCCCAGAGATACATCTCCGTTTACACGGAGTGACAAATCACAGTCTCGATTCGTGCCAACCCAACAGACACTTTCGGAGATACCTGTAGTGTACCTTTATAGCCACCCAGTTACGTTGTGACGTTTGGCACACCCAAAGCACTCCTACGGTATCCGAGAGTTGCACAATCTCATGGTCTAAGGAAACGATACTTGACATTAGAAAAGCTTTAGCATACGAACTACATGATCTTGTGCTAGGCTTAGGATTGGGTCTTTGTCCATCACATCATTCTCCTAATGATGTGATCCCGTTATCAATGACATCCAATGTCCATGGTCAGGAAACCGTAACCATCTATTGATCAACGAGCTAGTCAACTAGAGGCTTACTAGGGACATGGTGTTGTCTATGTATCCACACATGTATCTGAGTTTCCTATCAATACAATTCTAGCATGGATAATAAACGATTATCATGAACAAGGAAATATAATAATAACTAATTTATTATTGCCTCTAGGGCATATTTCCAACAGTCTCCCACTTGCACTAGAGTCAATAATCCAGTTCACATCGATATGTGATTAACACTCAAGGTCACATCCCCATGTGACTAACACCCAAAGAGTTTACTAGAGTCAATAATCTAGTTCACATTACCATGTGATTAACACTCGATGAGTTCTGGGTTTGATCATGTTATGCTTGTGAGAGATGTTATAGTCAGCGGGTCTGAATCTTTCAGATCCGTATGTACTTCGCAAATCTCTATGTCATGTTGTAGATGCAGCTTCTACGCTATATTTGGAGCCATTTCAAATAACTGTTCTACTTGGAGCTATTCTAAATTGTTGCTCCATTATACGTATCCGGTATCTCTACTCAGAGCTATCCGGATAGGTGTTAAGCTTGCATCGACGTAACTCTTTACGTCGAACTCTTTATCACCTCCATAACCGAGAAACATATCCTTATTCCTCTAAGGATAATTTAGACCGCTATCTGGTGATCTACTCCTAGATTACCTTTGTACCCTCTTGCCAGATATGTGGCAAGGCACACATCAGGTGCGGTACTTAGCATGGCATACCGTATAGAGCCTATGACAAAAGCATAGGGGACGACCTTCGTCCTTCCTCTTTCTTCTGCCGTGGTCGAGCTTTAAGTCTTAACTTCATACCTTACAACTCAGGCAAGAACTCCTTCTTTGATTGGTCCATCTTGAACACCTTCAAGATCATGTCAAGGTATGTGCTCATTTGAAAGTACCATTAAGAATTTTGATCTATCCTTATAGATCTTGATGCTCAAGGTTCAAGTAGCATAATCCAGGCTTTCCATTGAAAAATACTTTCCAAATAACCCTATATGCTTTCCAGAAATTCTACGTCATTTCTGATCAACAATATGTCAACATATATTTATCAGAAATTCTATAGTGCTCCCACTCACTTCTTTGGAAAATACAAGTTTCTCATAAACTTTGTATACACCCAAAACTTTGATCATCTTATCAAAGCATACATTCCAACTCCGAGATGCTTACTCCAGTCCTTAGAAGGATTGCTGGAGCTTTGCATACTTATTAGCATCTTTCAGGATTAACAAAACCTTCCGGTTGTATCACATACAACCTTTCCTCAAAAATCGTCGAGGAAACAATGGTTTTTGGCATCCTATCTGCGAGATTTCACAAATGATGCAGTAATTGCTAATATAATTCCAACAGACTCTTAGCATCACTACGAGTGAGAAAGTCTCATCGCAGTCAACTCCTCGAACTTTTCGGAAAACATCTTAATGACAAGTCGAGCTTTCTTAATGGTGATACCTACCATCATTGCCCGTCTTCCTTTTAAAATCCATATGTACCTAACAGCCTTACGACCATCAAGTAGTTCTCCCAAAGTCTACACTTTGTTTTCATATATGGATCCTCTCTCGGATTATATGGCCTCGAGCCATTTTGGAATCCAGGCCCACCATCGCTTCTCCATGGCTCGTAGGTTCATTGTTGTCTAGCAACATGACTTCCAAGACAGGATTACGTACCACTCTGAAGTAGTACGCATCCTTGTCATCCTACGAGGTTTGGTAGTGACTTGATCTAAAGTTTCATGATCACTATCATAAGCTTCCACTTCAATTGGTGTAGGTGCCACAAGAACAACTTCCTGTGCCCTGCCACACACTAGTTGAAGAGACGGTTCAATAACCTCATCAAGTCTCCACCATCCTCCCACTCAATTCTTTCGAAAGAAACTTTTCCTCGAGAAAGGACCCGATTCTAGAAACAATCCCTTATTGCTTTCGGATCTGAGACAGGAGGTATACCCAACTGTTTTGGGTGTCCTATGAAGATGCATTTATCCGCTTTGGGTTCGAGCTTATCAGCCTGAAACTTTTTCACATAAGCGTCGCAGCCCCAAACTTTTAAGAAATGACAGCTTAGGTTTCTCTAAACCATAGTTCATACGGTGTCATCTCATCGGAATTATGTGGTGCCCCTTTTAAAGTGAATGTGGTTGTCTCTAATGCCTAACCCATAAACTATTGTGGTAATTCGATAAGAGACATCATGGTATGCATCATATCCAATAGGGTGCAGTTATGATGTTCGGACACACCATCACGCTACGGTGTTCCAGGCTGTATTAGTTGTGAAACAATTTCCACAATGTCTTAATTATGTGCCAAACTCGTAATTCAGATATTCATCTCTATGATCATATCATAGATCTTTTATCCTCTTGTCACGACAATCTTTCAACTTCACCCTGAAATTACTTGAACCTTTCAATAATTCAGACTCGTGATTCATCAAGTAAATATACTCAACATCTACTCAAATCATCTGTGAAGTAAGAACATAACGATATCCACTACACGCCTCAGCACTCATTGGACTGCACACATCAAAATGTATTACTTCCAACAAGTTGCTTTCTAGTTTCATTTTACTGAAAATGAGGCTTTCGGTCATCTTGCCCATGTGGTATGATTTGCATGTCTCAAGTGATTCAAAATCAAGTGAGCCAAAACGGTCCATTTGCATGGAGTTTCTTCATGCATATACACCAATAGACATGGTTCGCATGTCTCAAACTTTTCAAAAATGAGTGAGTCCAAAGATCCATCAACATGGAGCCTCTTCATGCGTTTTATACCGATATGACTTAAGTGGTAGTACCACAAGTAGGTGGTACTATCATTACTATCTTATATCTTTTGGCATGAACATGTGTATCACTATGATCGAGATTCAATGAACCATTTATTTTAGGTGCAAGACCATTGAAGGTATTATTCAAATAAACAGAGTAACCATTATTCTCCTTAAATGAATAACCGTATTGTGATAGACATAATCCAATCATGTCTATGCTCAACGCAAACACCAATCTCGATGGTAGAGGGAGCGTGCGATGCTTGATCATATCAACATTGGAAACACTTCCAACACATATCGTCAGCTCACCTTTAGCTAGTCTCCGTTTATTCCGTAGCTTTTATTTCGAGTTACTAACACTTAGCAACCGAACCGGTATCTAATACCCTGGTGCTACTAGGAGTACTAGTAAAGTACACATTAACACAATGTATATCCAATATACTTCTATCGACCTTGCCAGCCTTCTCATCTACCAAGTATCTAGGGTAATTCTGCTCCAGTGGCTGTTCCCCTTATTACAGAAGCACTTAGTCTCGGGTTTGGGTTCAACCTTGGGTTTCTTCACTAGAGCAGCAGCTGATTTGCCGTTTCATGAAGTATCCCTTCTTGCCCTTGCCCTTCTTGAAACTAGTGGTTTCACCAACCATCAACAATTGATGCTCCTTCTTGATTTCTACTTTTGTGGTGTCAAACATCGCAAATATCTCAAGGATCATCATATATGTCCCTGATATATTATAGTTCATCACGAAGCTCTAGCAGCTTGGTGGTAATGACTTCGGAGAAACATCACTATCTCATATGGAAGATCAACTCCCACTCGATTCAAATGATTGTTGTACTCAGACAATCTGGGCACAAGCTCAACAATTGAGCTTTTCTCCCTTAGTTTGCAGGCTAAGAAAATCGTCGGAGGTCTTATACCTCTTGACGTGGGCACGAGCCTGAAATCCCAATTTCAGTCCTTGGAACATCTCATATGTTCTGCGATGTTTCAAAACGTCTTTGGTGCCTCAATTCTAAACCATTTATCATTACGCACTGAACTATCATGTAGTCATCAAAATGTGTATGTCAGATGTTCGCAACATCCACAGACGACGTTCGAGGTTCAGCACACTGAGCGGTGCATTAAGGACATAAGCCTTCTATGAAGCAATGAGGACAATCCTCAGTTTACGGACCTAGTCCGCATAATTGCTACTATCAACTTTCAACTAAATTTTCTCTAGGAACATATCTAAACAGTAGAACAGAAATGTGAGCCACGACATAATTTGCGAAGACCTTTTGACTATGTTCAGGATAATTAAGTTCATCTTGTGAACTCCCACTCAGATAGACATCCCTCTAGTCATCTAAGTGATTACATGATCCGAGTCAACTAGGCCGTGTCCGATCATCACGTGAGACGGACTAGTCATCATCGGTGAACATCTTCATGTTGATCGTATCTACCATACGACTCATGCTCGACCTTTCGGTCTCTTGTGTTCCGAGGCCATGTATGTACATGCTAGGCTCGTCAAGTCAACCTAAGTGTTTTGCATGTGTTCCGAGGCCATGTCTACATGCTAGGCTCGTCAACACCCGTTGTATTCGAACGTAAGAATCTATCACACCCGATCATCACGTGGTGCTTCGAAACGACGAACTTTCGCAACGGTGCACAGTTAGGGGGAACACTTTCTTGAAATTTTAATGAGGGATCATCTTATTTACTACCGTCGTTCTAAGCAAATAAGATGTATAAACATGATAAACATCACATGCAATCAAATAGTGACATGATATGGCCAATATCATATTGCTCCTTTTGATCTTCATCTTCGGGGCTCCATGATCATCATCGTCACCGGCATGACACCATGATCTCCATCATCATGATCTCCATCATCGTGTCTTCATGAAGTTGTCTTGCCAACTATTACTTCTACTTCTACAGCTAACGGTTAGCAATAAAGTAAAGTAATTACATGACATTTATGTTGACACGCAGGTCATAAATAAATTAAGACAACTCCTATGGCTCCTGCCGGTTGTCATACTCATCGACATGCAAGTCGTGATTCCTATTACAAGAACATGATCATCTCATACATCACATATATCATTCATCACATCCTTTGGCCATATCACATCACATAGCATACCCTGCAAAAACAAGTTAGACGTCCTCTAATTGTTGTTTGCATGTTTTACGTGGCTGCTATGGGTTTCTAGCAAGAACGTTTCTTACCTACGCAAAAACCACAACGTGATATGCCAATTGCTATTTACCCTTCATAAGGACCCTTTTCATCGAATCCGATCCGACTAAAGTGGGAGAGATAGACACCCGCTAGCCACCTTATGCAACTAGTGCATGTCAGTCGGTGGAACCAGTCTCACGCAAGAGTACGTGTAAGGTCGGTCCGGGCCGCTTCATCCCACAATGCCACCGAATCAAGATTGGACTAGTAAAGGTAAGAATATTGAACAAAATCAACGCCCACAACTACTTTGTGTTCTACTCGTGCATAGAAACTACGCATAAACCTAGCTCATGATGCCACTGTTGGGGAACGTAGCAATAATTCAAAATTTTCCTACGTGTCACCAAGATCAATCTATGGAGTCATCTAGCAACGAGGGAGGAGTGGATCTACATACCCTTGTAGATCACGCGCGGAAGCGTTCAAGAGAACGGGGTTGATGGAGTCGTACTCGTCGTGATCCAAATCGCCGATGATCCTAGCGCCGAACGGACGGCACCTCCGCGTTCAACACACGTACGGAGCAGCGACGTCTCCTCCTTCTTGATCCAGCAAGGGGGAAGGAGAGGTTGATGGAGATCCAGCAGCACGACGGCGTGGTGGTGGAAGTAGCGGGATTCCAACAGGGCTTCGCCAAGCGCTGCGGGAGGAGGGAGATGTGTCATGGGAGGGAGAGGGAGGCGCCAGGGCTTAGGTGTTGCTGCCCTCCCTTCCCCCCACTATATATAGGTCCAAGGGAGAGGGGGGGCGCAGCCTTGGCCCTTCCTCCAAGGAAGGGTGCGGCCAGGGAGGAGTCCATCCTCCCCAAGGCACCTAGGAGGTGCCTTCCCCTTTAGGACTCTTCCTTTCCCTTATCTCTTGGCGCATGGGCCTCTTGGGGCTGGTGCCCTTGGCCCATATAGGCCAAGGCGCACACCCCTACAGCCCATGTGCCCCCCCCCGGGGCAGGTGGACCCCCTTGGTGGACCCCCGGACCCCTTTTGGCACTCCCGGTACAATACCGATAATGCGCGAAACTTTTCCGGCGACCAAAACAAGACTTCCCATATATAAATCTTTACCTACGGACCATTCTGGAAATCCTCGTGACGTCCGGGATATCATTCGGGACTCCGAACAACTTTCGGGTTACCGCATACTAATATCTCTATAACCCTAGCGTCACCGAACCTTAAGTGTGTAGACCCTACGGGTTCGGGAGACATGCAGACATGACCGAGATGACTCTCCGGTCAATAACCATCAGCGGGATCTGGATACCCATGTTGGCTCCCACATGTTCCACGATGATCTCATCGGATGAACCACGATGTCAAGGACTTAATCAATCCCGTATACAATTCCCTTTGTCTAGCGGTACGATACTTGCCCGAGATTCGATCGTCGGTATCCCGATACCTTGTTCAATCTCGTTACCGGCAAGTCTCTTTTACTCGTTTCGTAACACATCATCCCGTGATCAACTCCTTGATCACATTGTGCACATTATGATGATGTCCTACCGAGTGGGCCCAGAGATACCTCTCCGTTTACACGGAGTGAAAAATCCCAGTCTCGATTCGTGCCAACCCAACAGACACTTTCGGAGATACCTGTAGTGTACCTTTATAGCCACCCAGTTACGTTGTGACGTTTGGCACATCCAAAGCACTTCTACGGTATCCGGGAGTTGCACAATCTCATGGTCTAAGGAAACGATACTTGACATTAGAAAAGCTTTAGCATACGAACTACATGATCTTGTGCTAGGCTTAGGATTGGGTCTTTGTCCATCACATCATTCTCCTAATGATGTGATCCCGTTATCAATGACATCCAATGTCCATGGTCAGGAAACCGTAACCATCTATTGATCAACGAGCTAGTCAACTAGAGGCTTACTAGGGACATGGTGTTGTCTATGTATCCACACATGTATCTGAGTTTCCTATCAATACAATTCTAGCATGGATAATAAACGATTATCATGAACAAGGAAATATAATAATAACTAATTTATTATTGCCTCTAGGGCATATTTCCAACAATACTTGCCCGATATTCGATCGTCGGTATCCCGATACCTCGTTCAATCTCGTTACCGGCAAGTCTCTTTACTCGTTCCGTAACACATCATCCCGTGATCAACTCATTGGTCACATTGTGCACATTATGATGATGTCCTACCGAGTGGGCCCAGAGATACCTCTCCGTTACACGGAGTGACAAATCCCAGTCTTGATTCGTGCCAACCCAACAGACACTTTCGGAGATACCCGCAGTGCACCTTTATAGCCACCCAGTTACGTTGTGACGTTTGGTACACCCAAAAGCATTCCTACGGTATCCGAGAGTTGCACAATCTCATGGTCTAAGGAAATGATACTTGACATTAGAAAAGCTTTAGCATACGAACTACACGATCTTGTGCTAGGCTTAGGATTGGGTCTTGTCCATCACATCATTCTCCTAATGATGTGATCCCGTCATCAACGACATCCAATTTCCATGGTCAGGAAACCGTAACCATCTATTGATCAACGAGCTAGTCAACTAGAGGCTTACTAGGGACATGGTGTTGTCTATGTATCCACACATGTATCTGAGTTTCCTATCAATACAATTCTAGCATGGATAATACACGATTATCATGAAGAAGTAAATATAATAACAACTAATTTATTATTGCCTCTAGGGCATATTTCCAACAGTCTCCCACTTGCACTAGAGTCAATAATCAAGTTCACATCGCTATGTGATTAACACTCAAGGTCACATCCCCATGTGACTAACACCCAAAGAGTTTACTAGAGTCAATAATCTAGTTCACATTACCATGTGATTAACACTCAATGAGTCCTAGGTTTGATCATGTTATGCTTGTGAGAGATGTTATAGTCAACGGGTCTGAACCTTTCAGATCCGTGTGTGCTTTACAAATCTCTATGTCATCTTGTAGATGAAGCTACCACGCTCTATTTGGAGCTATTCCAAATAACTGTTCTACTATACGAATCCGGTTTACTACTCAGAATCATCCAGATTAGTGTCAAAGATTGCATCGATGTAACCCTTTACGACGAACTCTTTTACCACCTCCATAATCGAGAAAATTCCTTAGTCCACTAGTTACTAAGGATAACCTTGACCGTTGTCCTGTGATCCATTCCTAGATCACACTTGTACCCCTCGACTGACTCATGGCTTGGCACACTTCAGGTGCGGTACACAACATTGCATACTTTAGAGTCTACGTCTAAAGCATAGGGGACGACCTTCGTCCTTTCTCTCTATTCTGCCATGGTCAGGTCTTGAGTTTTACTCAATACTCATACCTTATAACACAGCCAAGAACTCCTTCTTTGCCGATCTATTTTTGAACTCCTTCAAAAAAAATTCATGGTATGTGTTCGTTTGAAAGTACTATTAAGCGATTTTGATCTATCCTTATATATCTTGATGCTTAATGTTCAAGTAGCTTAATCCAGGTTTTCCATTGAAAAACACTTTTCAAATAACCCGATATGCTTTCCAGAAACTCTACATCATTTCTGATCAACAATAGTCAACAACATATACTCATCAGAAATTCTACAGTGCTCCCACTCACTTCTTTGGAAATACAAGTTTCTCATAAACTTTGTATATACCCAAAATCTTTGATCATCTCATCAAAGCGTACATTCCAACTCCGAGATGCTTACTCCAGTCCTTACAAGGGTTGCTCGTGCTTTGCATACTTGTTAGCATCTTTCAGGATTGTCAAAAACTTCTGGTTTTATCACATACAGCCTTTCCTCAAGAAAATCGTCGAGGAAACGATGTTTTGACATCCTATCTACAAGATTTCATAAATAATGCAGTAATTGCTAATATAATTCCAACAGACTCTTAGCATCGCTATGAGTGAGAAAGTCTCATCGTAGTCAACTCCTTGAACTTGGCGGAAAACATCTTAACGACAAGTCGAGCTTTCTTAATGGTGATACTTACCATCATTGTTCGTCTTCCTTTTAAAATCCATATGTACCCAACAGCCTTACGACCATCAAGTGGTTCTTCCAAAGTCTACACTTTGTTTTCATACATGGATCCTCTCTCGGATTTTATGGCCTCGAGCCAATTTTCGGAATCCGGGCCCACCATTGCTTCTCCATAGCTCGTAGGTTCACTGTTGTCTAGCAACATGACTTCCAAGACAGGATTACGTACCACTCTGAAGTAGTACGCATCCTTGTCGACCTATGAGGTTTGGTAGTGACTTGATCCGAAGTTTCATGATCACTATCATAAGCTTCCACTTCAATTGGTGTAGGTGCAACAGGAACAACTTCCTGTGCCCTGCTACATACTAGTTGAAGTGACGGTTCAATAACCTCATCAAGTCTCCATCATCCTCCCACTCGGTTCTTTCGAGAGAAACTTTTCCTCGAGAAAGGACCCGTTTCTAGAAACAATCACTTTTGCTTTCGGATTTGAAATAGGAGGTATACCCAACTATTTTGGGTATTCTATGAAGATGCATTTATCCGCTTTGGTTTCGAGCTTATCAGCCTGAAACCCTTTTTTTCACATAAGCATCGCAGCCCCAAACTTTTAAGAAACGACAGCTTAGGTTTCTCTAAACCATAGTTCATACGGTGTCGTCTCAATGGAATTGTGTGGTGCCCTATTTAAAGTGAATGCGGTTGTCTCTAATGCCTAACCCATAAACGATAGTGGTAATTCGATAAGAGACATCATGGCATGCACCATATCCAATAGGGTGCAGTTATGATGTTCAGACACACCATCACATTATGGTGATCCAGGCGGTATTAGTTGTGAAACAATTTCCACAATGTCTTAATTGTGTGCCAAACTCGTAACTCAGATATTCATCTCTATGATCATATCATAGACATTTTATCATCTTGTCACGACGATCTTCAACTTCACTCTGAAATTACTTAAACCTTTCAATAATTCAGACTTGTGTTTCATCAAGTAAATATACTCAGCATCTACTCAAATCATCTGTGAAGTAAGAACATAACAATATCCACTGCGTGCCTCGGCACTCATTGGACTGCATACATCAAAATGTATTACTTTCAACAAGTTGCTTTCTTGTTCCATCTTACTGAAAACGAGGCCTTTCAGTCATCTTGCCCATGTGGTATGATTTGCATGTCTCAAGTGATTCAAAATCAAGTGAGTCCAAACGATCCATCTGCATGGAGTTTCTTCATGCATATCTACCAATAGACATGGTTCGCATGTCTCAATCTTTTCAAAAACGAGTGAGTCCAAAGATCCATCAACATGGAGCTTCTTCATGCGTTTTATACCAACATGACTCAAATGGCAGTGCCATAAGTACGTGGTACTATCATTACTATATTATATCTTTTGGCATGAACATGTGTATCACTATGATCGAGATTCAATAAACCATTCATTTTAGGTGCAAGACCATTGAAAGTATTTTAAATAAACAGAGTAACCATTATTCTCCTTAAATGAACAACCGTGTGGCGATAAACATAATCCAATCATGTCTATGCTCAACGCAAACACCAAATAACAATTATTTTGGTTTAACACCAATCCCGATGGTAGAGGGAGCATGCGATGTTTGATCACATCAACCTTGGAAACACTTTCAACACATATCGTCATTTCACCTTTAGCTAGTTTCCGCAGCCTTTTATTTCGAGTTACTAATGCTTAGCAACTGAACCGGTATTTATTACCCTGGTGCTACTAGGAGTACTAGAAAGTACACAATAATATGACGTATATCCAAAATACTTCTGTCGACCTTGCCAGCCTTCTCATTTACCAAGTATCTAGGGTAGTTCTGCTTCAGTGACCGTTCCCCTCATTATAGAAGCACTTAGTCTCGGGTTTGGTTCAACCTTGGGTTTCTTCACTAGAGCAACAACTGATTTGCTGTCTCATGAAGTATCCCTTCTTTCCCTTACCCTTCTTGAAACTAGTGGTTTAACCATCAACAATTGATGCTCCTACTTGATTTCTACTTTCGTGGTGTCAAACATCGCGAATTGCTCAAGGATCATCATGTCTATCCCTGATATGTTATAGTTCATCACTAAGCTCTAATAGCTTGGTGGCAGTGACTATGGAGAACTATCACTATCTCATCTAGAAGATTAACTCCCACTCGATTCAAGCAATTGTAGTACTCAGACAATCTGAGCACATGCTCAACGATTGAGCTTTTCTCCCTTAGTTTGCAGGCTTAAGAAACTTGTCAGAGGTCTCATACCTGTTGACGTGGGCACTAGTCTGAAATCCCAATTTCAGTCTTTGTAACATCTCATATGTTCTGCGATGTTTTAAAAACGTCTTTGGTGCCTCAATTCTAAACCATTTAGCATTACGCACTGAACTATCATGTAGTCATCAAAACGTGTATGTCAGATGTTTGCAACATCCACAACCGACGCTCGAGGTTCAGCTCACTGAGCGGTGCATTAAGGACATAATCCTTCTGCGCAGCAATGAAGACAATCCTCAGTTTACGGACCCAATCCGCATAATTGCTACTATCAACTTTCAACTAAATTTTCTCTAGGAACATATCTAAAACAGTAGAACTAAAGTGTAAGCTACGACATAATTTGCAAAATCCTTTTGACTATGTTCATGATAATTAAGTTCATTTGATTATTTAATGAACTCCCACTCAGATAGGCATCCCTCTAGTCATCTAAGTGATACATGATCTGAGTCAACTAGGCCGTGTCCGATCATCACGTGAGACGGACTAGTCATCATCGATGAACATCTTCATGTTGATCGTATCTTCTATACGACTCATGTTCGACCTTTCGGTCTTCCGTGTTCCGAGGCCATGTTTGTACATGCTAGGCTCGTCAAGTCAACCTAAGTGTATTGCGTGTGTAAATCTGGCTTTCACCTGTTGTATTCGAATGTTAGAATCTATCACACCCGATCATCACGTGGTGCTTTGAAACAACGAACCTTTGCAACGGTGCACAGTTTGGGGGAACACTTTCTTGAAATTATTTTGAGGGATCATCTTATTTAAGCTACCGTCGTTCTAAGCAAATAAGATGTAAAACATGATAAACATCACATGCAATCAAATAGTGACATGATATGGCCAATATCATTTGCTCCTTTTGATCTCCATCTTTGGGGCTCCATGATCATCGTTGTCACCGGCATGACACCATGATCTCCATCATCATGATCTCCATCATCGTGTCTTCTTGAAGTTGTCTCGTCATCTATTATTTCTACTACTATGGCTAACGCTTTAGCAATAAAGTAAAGTAATTACATGACGTTTAAGTTGACACGCAGTTCATAAATAAATTAAGACAACTCCTATGGCTCTTGTCGGTTGTCATACTCATCGACATGCAAGTCGTGATTCCTATTACAAGAACATGATCAATCTCATACATCACATATATCATTCATCACATCCTTTTGGCCATACCACATCACAAGACATATGTTGCAAAAACAAGTTAGACGTCCTCTAATTGTTGTTGCAAGTTTTTACGTGGCTGCTATAGGTTTCTAGCAAGAACGTTTCTTACCTATGCCAAAACCACAACGTGATATGCCAATTTCTATTTACCCTTCATAAGGACCCTTTTCATCGAATCTGATCCGACCAAAGTGGGAGAGACAGACACCCGCTAGCCACCTTATGAAACTAGTGCATGTCAGTCGATGGAACCAGTCTCACGTAAGCGTACGTGTAAGGTCGGTCCGGGCCTCTTCATCCCACGATGCTGCTGAATCAAGATAAGACTAGTAACGACAAGTAAATTGATAATATCGACGCCCACAACTGCTTTGTGTTCTACTCGTGCATAGAAACTACGCATAGACCTAGCTCTGATACAAATGTTGTGGAACGTAGCAATAATTCAAAATTTTCCTACGTGTCACCAAGATCAATCTAGGAGATGCTAGCAACGAGAGAGAGGGAGTGCATCTTCATACCCTTGAAGATCGCTAAGCGGAAGTGTTACAAGAACGCGGTTGATGGAGTCGTACTCGCAGCAATTCAAATCGCGGAAGATCCGATCTAGCGCCGAACGGACGGCGCCTCCGCGTTCAACACACGTACAGCCCCGGGACATCTCCTCCTTCTTGATCCAGCAAGGGGAGAGGAGAAGTTGAGGGAGAACTCTAGCAGCACGACGGCATGGTGGCAATGGAGCTCGTGGTTCTCCAGCAGGGCTTCGCCAAGCACTATGGAGGAGGAGGAGGTGTAGGAGGAGGGAGGGCTGCGCCAGGGAAGAGGTGTGGCTGCCCTCCCACCCCTCCACTATATATAGGGGCAAGGGGAAAGGGAGAAGCGCCCTAGGGTTTCCCCTAGGGGGCGGCGGCCAAGCAGATTGGATCTCCCTAGGGAAAATCCTAGGGAGACTTGCCCCCCAAGCCAAGCAGGTGGAGGCTTTCCCCTTCCTCTTTGGCCCATGAGGCCCTCCAACACTTGTCGTGGCTCCCAAAACACCTTTCGGTCATGCTGGCCATAGCCTGGTACCTCCAGAACACTTTCGGACTACAATACCCTTCGTCCAATATATCAATCTTCACCGCCGGACCATTCCGGAACTCCTCGTGATGTCCGGGATCTCATCCAGGACTCCGAACTACCTTCGGTAACCACATACTATTTCCCATAACAACTCTAGCGTCACTGAACCTTAAGTGTGTAGACCCTATGGGTTCGGGAACCATGCAGACATGACCGAGACACCTCTCTGACCAATAACCAATAGCGGGATCTAGATACCCATATTGGCTCCCACATGTTCCACGATGATCTCATCGGATGAACCACGATGTCGGGGATTCGATCAATCCCGTATTCAATTCCCTTTGTCAATCGGTATGTTACTTGCCCGAGATTCGATCGTCGGTATCCCAATACCTTGTTCAATCTCATTACCGGCAAGTCACTTTACTCGTTCTATAACGCATGATCCCGTGACTAACTGCTTAGTCACATTGAGCTCATTATGATGATGCATTATCGAGTGGGCCCAGAGATACCTCTCCGTCATACGGAGTGACAAATCCCAGTCTCGATTCGTACCAACCCAACAAACACTTTCGGAGATACCTGTAGTGCACCTTTATAGCCACCCAGTTACATTGTGACGTTTGGTACACCCAAAGCACTCCTACGGTATCCGGGAGTTGCACAATCTCATGGTCTAAGGAAATGATACTTGACATTAGAAAAGCTTTAGCATACGAACTACACGATCTTGTGCTAGGCTTAGGATTGGGTCTTGTCCATCACATCATTCTCCTAATGATGTGATCCCGTTATCAACGACATCCAATGTCCATGATCAGGAAACCGTAACCATCTATTGATCAACGAGCTAGTCAACTAGAGACTTACTAGGGACATGGTGTTGCTATGTATCCACACATGTATCTGAGTTTCCTATCAATACAATTCTAGCATGGATAATAAACGATTATCATGAACAATGAAATATAATATAATAATAACCAATTTATTATTGCCTCTAGGGCATATTTCCAACAATTAGGAGCTGCAGGTCCCACCAAGTGACTAGTAGTGTTTCTAAACTGGTGATCCCACTCACAATGGTATGCTGATCATATAGAGAAAACCCCCAAAGATGAACCATACCAAACAACAAAGTCCTCAAAAGAGTTGTAATTTGGGGGAATCTGTAGGATGCGATTGACGTCTAGTGGGTTAAAAATATCTCGTACGAATTCCTCGTCCCACTTCTCTGTCCAGGATCAATCAACTCATTAACCTTTGTGATAAGTACCCCATTCCTTGGAGTGATAATTCTCCTGGAAGGGCTTGAAGGTATCCAATGATCCTCCCAAATATTAACCTTTTCACCGTTCCCAATTCTCCAAACATGCCTACGTTTGCAGGTCTAAATGCCCGCAATGATACTTTGCCATGTAAAGGAAGACCCCATCTTGGGTCCAGCCGAAAGGAGATCACCTGAGGGGTAGTGTTTAGCTCTGAGGATCCTAGCACATAATGATTCTGGCTCATCTAGGAGCACCCAAACTTGTTTAGTTAACATGGCCAAATTGAAGGAAAGAAGATCATGAAACCCCATTCCAGCATCCTTCTTAGGGAAGCATAGTTGCCACCATGCCCACCAATGCATTCTTTTATTATTTTCATCATCTCCCCACCAGAATCTAGCATTCACATCTGTTATTTCTTTGCATGCACCCTTTGTTGATTTTAAACACCGACATAGCATACACAGGAATTGCCTGAGCCACAACTTTCAATAGGTTCTCTTTTCCTTCAGTGGATAATTATCTCTCATTCCATCCATCTGTCCGTGAACACACTATTTCAACAAAATGATTAAAATAGTCACTCATGTCTGCTCCAACCAAGGCTGGTAACCCAAGGTACTTATTAGGTAAAGCTTCTGTATCAATATTAAGGCATGCACAAATATCATTTTCATGGCAGGATATGTATTAGGACCGAAAAAACACTTGATTTTGCCACACTCACCAACTAGCCAGAATTGCTGCAGTACACATCAAGAGCTTGCTGTAGGGAAATTGCATTAGTCATATCTGCTCTCAAGTAATTGAAAAAATACATTGTTCCAAGAGATGGCCCCTTGGCCAGGATAAGGCAAAACATTATTTGGTTTCTCTGTCTCCCTAGAGTCAGTGGCCATGGCTCTGCTAAGAAAAGATCGGCATCATCCCATTAGATGTGTCCTTGTTTCAATGATAATAATAATTATTCAAGATACCTAAGTAGAGATCAGATGCAGATATTCACTTTGAAAGTAAGAGCAGTGAGCAAATCCCCTTTTTATTTTTTGCAAATTTTCAAAGAGTTGTTTCCTAACGGTTTTTCGAAGGCGCGATTTTTTTTGTTTTCTACCACATTTCCCAACAGAGTTGTCTCTTGGCAGTTTACATGAGGATATCAATCAATGTAGCAAAATGGGAAGTCAATATACTTTCCCTTAGAGCTAACATGCTCTAATTCTCATGTCTTTCCTTTTTCCTGCTATAATCAATTATTCAATGTCACTTACTTGTGTCTTTGTATATATCTTAGGCCTAGGCCAAAGTTATCATGCATCTATACGTTTGGATCCATGTGTTAGCCTCTCGTTTCATAAATATGTAAGGATCTTATCCAGGATTGTGAGGTTTACTCTAATTTACGCATTCAGAACATAATATAATTTTGGCTACATTCCATGGTCTGAACATATGTCCCCCATACATCATTCATTGATCCTCATCTTTTGAAGTTATTGTTGGACCATCCAATGACTTGTGAGGGATGCAGTCTCCTATCCTATGGCGTGTGACGGAGGGTCACAACTAATTTGGTCTTGATATGGCATGGTTGATTTCACCATTGATTCTTACTTCTTCGTTGTTTTTTCCCACCATGCCCTAATATGCTTTCTCCACACCAACTGACTTGCTTTGTGTTTTCCACTTCTTTGTTTCCCCCTCTGCAACAAACTCGCCCCCCTCCCAAAGATGAGTGGAGAACTGCAGCTAGAGCGAGAACCACAAAGTGAAATGTACTAGGTTTATGGAGATGGGCTGGGTGTCACTTGGAGCGAAGGCCTCCATGTTCGATGTATGATGACGAGAGTGGTTCATGGTCTACATCGAGGTCGGGTTGGCGAGACCCTAGATTCGCTCTTCTTTTAGACTGCCTCGGGCTTTTTCTGCATTTCTCCCTCCTCGGGGCCTCCTTCTCCTGAAGGGCGAGTGGATGACATTAGCAAGAGTGACATTCAACATCGAGGTCGGGTGGGCGTGACCCTAGATTCACTCTTCTTTTAGACAACCTCAGGCTTTTTCTGCATTTCTCCCTCCTCGGGGCCTCCTTCTCCTGAAGGGCAAGTGGGTGACATTAACAAGAGTGACAGTCAACATCGAGGTCGTGTTGGTTTGATCGGTGGTGATTAGAGGTACTGGACCCTGATATTCCGTGCAAATTCGGTAGGCAGGGTATCTCGACGATGAAGTAATTTCATGACGTAGGAGCGTGCTTGCAAGTTGGAGTGTCTCGACACCTTGGTATTATCTCTTATTCATTCACGACTGTATTTAGTACGGTTGGCATTCTTCGTTATACTAGATTGATACCTTGATTGTTGCTTTGTATCCACATTGAGTGATGTGTAATGTTACAACTTAACAACCAATGGAGAAGCTCTGTGTGGTTTTCCGGATCGGATGACGATGCAGTCTTGGTGTCGTTCTCCTTCATGAAGGCGTTGTCTTGTTTGCTCGAGGCGTCCGTGGTGCTAAATTTGAAGATGTTGGTCGTCTAGTTGTTGCTTGGGCTGCTTCTCTGGTTGGCGGGTTTTTTTTTTTGCGGGAAGCCGTGTTTTTCTTTGTTTGGGTCGGACATCTCTTGTCTCTATGCTTCGTCAACCTTGTTCACACCACTTGCGTTCGTGCCATAGGTCGTACCACTCCATGTACTCAATCTTATTTCTTCTATCAATGTAATGATATGCAAGCTTTGCATATTCGTAAAAGATATTTAAGAAAAGTATTCGTGGATGATTAATCCTTTTCATTTTTTTACCGTTTCTTTTTCCAGGACTTTTTCGAGCAAAGGAGCCATGTTCCCAATTCCATTTTTTTTTTCAAGGATGATCCCTCCATCCATATTACCGTGTTGATCAATTCCAGATTGCTTGCACCCTCCGTTTATGTGGCGCATTATTATTTCTAGCTGGACCCGTTGTGCATTTTTTTTAGCATCAGTACAAACATAAGCGCTCATATACACGCGCATACACCCATCCCTATGAACGCACACACGCATCCCCTACCCCTATGAGCACCTTCAAAAGACTGAGCCGGCATATCATCTTGAGATTTACGAAGTCACCGTAGGCGCCTCGTCGTCGACGGAAACGTCTTCTCCCATTGTCCACCTAACCAACTCAATCACAGGTTGATTCGGCTCGTCGTGCATCTTTGGTACAAAGTAATTGCGTTTTCGTTTCAACGCTCAGATGTAACTTTTCGGCAGCGTACGACGTTGTTAAGGAGACCCGGTAAAACCGCGTATTTGAAAAACTGCGTCTGCGACGTGACGATCAATACTCATTTCGCCGTCGCTGCAATCAGCTGGAAAAAAATTCAGCGGTTAATTAATCAATTAAGCGATTCATTGCTGGAAATATCCATGGAGACGGGACGTGCTTCGATCGTGGAATCGTTCCATACTGCTCCAACGCCCAATGGCCCAGCGTCGCTGACTAACCGCGACGCGGGGGACCCGAGACGGCGCATGCTCGTAGGGTCCACGGAACAGTGACCCCGCTTTTGGCTGCGTACGTAGTACGTCGCACGTACCGGCTGGAGGGCTTGAACTAAACGTGGCACCATGTGCTCTGGTCGCGTGTCCTGCAGTCCAGGCCTTCTTTTCTGCGCTCTAGCTAAACGTGCATATTTTAATACAACACGATAGGGAAGTTGCGAGCATTTTTTAGTAGTTGAAGGGACTGATCGCTAGGTTTTACCTGAATATTTGCTTGCTGTTGACGGGTCACTGGTCACAAAATCGAAGATTTTTTCTCTGGCAGCATGGTATGTACAGGAAGTATGTACACATAATACATGCAAGTGTACTCGCTGCTTTGCTTAGTATAGTGCACATCGCTGATGTGTGCTTCAACAACCGGCATGACGCTCTTGGCCTCCTTGTGTAGAAGTGACTCAAAAGTTACCCCAACTTGCACTAGCATATTCCCCGAAATTATAGCTATAGAGCTGTTTTCAGAACTTCAATATACAAGGAGAGAAACGATCGGCTCGAAGTGCATATTTGGATATTACCAATTGTGTGTTGTCGACGAAAAGATCAAGGGTTCGACAGTGCAGGGCAGCCGACGTGGCCGACTGCCACACTCGACTGAATGTGAATGGCAGGACCATAGAACAGCACGTAAAGCCATCAGGGTCCTAGAGAACACAGTAGAATCCAATGATATCGAGGCCCCATATGTCTTGGCTCTTCCCTTGGAAGTGTGGCTTCGAAGAAAAGGCTTCCAAGCAGAACGGTCGTGGCTTAGCTCTAGCTCGCTCGTGGGAAAGATGGTACCATGATGCTGCGGCGTATGGTCACGGCTCGAGGTCCCTAAGCTGACACGCACGCACTTGTCGACTAGCATATTTGTAACTAAACTAGGGAGGTGCACGATTTTTTTAGACCAACTAGGGGTGATCAGTGGCTCGATTAGGAGTACGTGACGGCACGGGCTCTTGTCCCGTTTGTAGCAGAAGATGGTTGATCGGTCAGAGGGCGTGATTGTCATTGTCTGGCTTTGTTTGTACGTACACGACGGCTGCTACGGGTACGCACGTTTGGTTTCTCTATTCGAGTAGGTGGATCGCAGTGCCAATTAGCTGGCGCATGCCTTTCACTAAACTCGTTTTGCCCTCTGCTTCGTGGTGCCTATTTTTGCTATGCTATGCTCGTGGCATTTTCTAGTATTGTATACATGCTAAATGGCATACACGTTTGAAAGAAATGGTGACTTTTGTGCTACGAAATGTTGCCGAAAAGAACTTTTTATGCTTGAGAAATGTTTCTATCTGTTATTACAGGCTAGGAAATTTTGTGTTCCAAGCTACTAGCAAAAATTGTAGTTTAGCTGTCGGGGTAAGCCACGTCGCCTAAGCACGTCCTTTTCACAAAAAGTAACAATTACGTTGGTAAAAGTGGCCGCATGCATGTGTCACCTCGAGACGTCGCGCTCCGACCGTCTTCCCTTTCCGTTCACGTATTTCACTCGCAAGCAAGTGGCACCACGTAGCAGCAGCATTTTACTCCCGTATATATACACGATCCGTTCACGTTTCGCCATCTTGAAATGTCGCAGTCGCTCTTTGCCCATGCGTTGCGCCGTGCGTAGCCACTGTTCAGCCGGTCGACATGCGTGAGACCGATCAACGGCCCCACGCGAACAGTAACGTCGCCGATTGCGTGCGCCCGTTTGCGATTTCGACTCATCAACCTAGCTCATACGTAGTACTGCCATAAACAAATGCCCGCCCAATTGCTTGGCCGCACGAAGCGATCCTGCGTGCACCTGGTCTTCGGTCTAGAAGAGATGAAATATATATATATATTGTTCACTGCATTTTAAACTGTTTTGTTTTGTACAACTCTATGTTATTTATTCACAAAAAAAGAAACTCCATGTTGTTCCAGTCAGTGGTGCTGGTGGGCTACAGCTTTCGAGAAGTGTGTAGTGGCGGCCTCTCGCAGTTGGGAATCTGGGATGGTCTCCATCACAGGGATAGGAAGATCTTTGACAAAAAACGAATATATGATCACATGAAGAACACATCAACTGGACCAGCAGCCGGTTTTTCAGTTGTGTTTTGCTACTGCAAAAGGGATTCAGGGAAAGTCCGGAACTAGACTGTCAGCTACACGGTTCGAGAGATCAGTTGCTGACTTGGTTGACATGCTGATGGTCATGTCGAAAGCCTTAGCGAGTAAGCAAAACAAAAATGACCGGCGACTAGTTGGCGTAATTGGCAAAATGGCAACGGTGAAATCACATGGAAAAGGTAGGCTAGCCGAGGCATATGCTCCATGCATCTCAAACCAGAGGATTCCCGGCGGCCGTGCCGACAGTTCCTGCACGACAACGAACTTCTCGACCTGAAGCAGGTTCGAGAACACGGTGAAGGAACGTGGCCGGCATCTACAACAGACTACCATATATGTGAGGTGCTCTTGAGATCGTAGTACAGTACTAGCTTTAACTTCCGAGACAGAGACGGCGCCTGCAAGAATTCAACACGTAGCAAGACGTCCACATTGACCGAAAGCAATACTCACGTACCCAAAAGAAATACGGAGTACTACTCTACAACACAAATCGAACCAGAGCCACACGGAGCAACAGCCAAAGCCGAGTCGGCTGCATGCGACCGATCCAACGGGACAGTTCCGTTCCGTTGGACAATGCACTTATGCACGCGTGCGATGAGACGGGAAACCGCTGGGACACGGGCAGAGCGTGTCTTCTAGAGACGCCGTCCGTCCATCCGCACTTACGCGTCGGGTGCACGTGTGCAGTGCGGGTGAGACGGCGGCTAGGCTAGAAGGTTCTGCCGATCTGCATGGGAAGGAGTCGTCGGCGGGCTGCCGTCATCCCGGAGACCATGAAGAAGAAGAAGAGTTGGTCTCGTCTCGTGGCAACCGCGCGAAGCAATTGACCACTTCCAGAGCGAGCGTTCTCTCCTGAAAAGTTTTTGGCGCACGTTGGGATCGCTCTCGCGCCGAGTCTAGAGGAAACTCCTCTCGCGCTTGCGCGCACAGGTCCATGTTTTTCTCTTGGTTTCTGTTCGAATTATTGTTTTTTTTTGCGGGTGTATTCGAATTATTGTTAACTGCGACAAGGTGAGAAAACAGCATTTTGGTGTTTCGAGAAAACAACGACATTTTCCGCTCTTTTATCGGCGGCGATGACGTTTGCACATGGCTTTGCTTACGTACAGAAGAATAGGTATGCTTTTCGACTCCCAAAATATTCTGAAAACTCTCTAAAAAAGGGAGAGAATATGCTCTTTGCCGGTTCGGTGCTGCTTGCTTGACCTCGCTCGTCGACTTTGCCTAGCTAGTGGCCGTCACGTCAAGCAGCTGTTGCCAAGTTTCCATCCGTCTCGGAGAAGCCAAATTAATCGCCCGAGACGAAGCCAAATTACGCATCCTCCAATTCAGAACTCAGAAGGCACAACCCACAAGTTGGCAACGAGCCGAGCCGCGCTCTTGGCGCGCGTGTCACCTTGACGCACGCCGAGCACCGGAGTCCGTCCGGGGGCTGACCTGAGAACGGGATGGCGTTTTCCCAAACGGTGAAAAGTCTCGTCTGTCCCGCGCCTCCGCGCGGCGTACGCAGTCAAGCGGCCCAATACAGCGACGGCCACGTACATGTATCTGTCGACGTAACATCACGCGCTTCTTTCCCTTTTCTTTTACCCTTTTGCTTGTGTGCGCGCCTCACACTTTGACATCTCATCGGCTGTCCGAGAGCGACGCGGCGACGCCGTTGCTGTCTTCCAAGGTTTCGGACCATCTACCCGCATACACGTCTCCGTTGCTCTTTTTTTTTTCACTTTCTTGTTCTACTGTTGCTTGGTATCTCTACCAGTGGCAATACGTTTCAGGAAAAGAAAAGATATCTATACTGACAGACATCCTGCGATACTGCGGTCCGAGTTTGAAACGGTCGTTCCATTATTCAGTACGCGGCCAAGATTAAATAGCCTCACCAACCAACGGGCAACGGCTACTTTCGACCGTGCGCGCCTGCGGTAGTTTTGGCGGTCAGCTGTGGGAGGGATCCGTATTTCGTATGCATACGCACGCCCGCATGCGGCATGCTCCGTCATTGGTTGACTGACTGCCTGACTGACTCACTGAAGTATAGTTTATTCAAGATGGCATATACTACTAAAACCACAACAAATAATTTGGAATAGATGGAGTAAAAATTTTTCGCATTCGTTTGTGGATAGAGGAATCAATCCACGGACATGGATGTAGAAGGCAACCATTTAACACTAGCCGCCTACATTTTTATAAAAAATAAAACCAGTCGAACGAAATTCGTGCAAACAAGTGCGAATTTCATATAAACACGGCCTGATTTTATATAAACATGCTGGATTACATTATAAATACATGAAAGCGGTCCTAGGCAGACTAATCTAAGTGATCGGCGGTGTCCGGTCCCTGTCTCCGGCCATGAACCAAGAGAACAGAACCTTCGTCTTTTTCAGCTCTGTTGTTCGCCTCCACGTCGCCGCTAAGCGACTAATCGGCTAAAAATATTGAGCCTACCAAGTTTGACGTCCACGAGAAGGGAGGAGCGGTGGCCTTACTGGGCCACGAGCGGCGGCGACCTACCATGCACTACACTTCCTCGCTGCCGCCAGTGTCCGTGGACATGCCGGCTTCTTCATGGTCGTGGCGCCGGCGTGCGGCCTCCTCGTCGCCGGTGTCGCCGAATAACGCCTCGCCCGCGTCGTCCTCGCGCTCCTTGCGGCGGCCGCTACCTCCGCCACTCCCTGCCAGTACCGCCAGCGAGCGAGGCAGATCTCACGGGCAGAGCGGTAGGACTCAAGCAGCGCGTCCTGCTCCGTCAGGTCCGCATCCGGCGCGATCGTCCTGCCGGCGGCGACCTACTCCTCCGCCCGCAAATGCTCCAGGTGGAGGCTATGGTTGTAGTTGGCGTCGGCCTGCGCCTCCTGGAACTGCTGATGGAAATATGCCCTAGAAGCAATAATAAAATGGTTATTATTATATTTCCTAAATCATGATAAAGGTTTATTATTCATGCTAGAATTGTATTGACCGGAAACTTAAATACATATGTGGATACATAAACAAATACCGTGTCCCTACTAGTGAGCCTCTACTAGACTAGCTCGTTGATCAAAGATGGTTAAAGTTTCCTGACCATAGACATGAGTTGTCATTTGATACGGGATCACGTCATTAGGAGAATGATGTGATGGACAAGACTCATCTGTTAGCTTAGCATATTGATCGTTCAGTTTATTGCTATTGCTTTCTTAATGTCAAATACATATTTCTTCGACTATGAAATTATGCAACTCTCGAATACCGGTGGAATACCTTGTGTGCTATCAAACATCACAACGTAACTGGGTGATCATAAAGATGCTCTACAAGTATCTCCGAAGGTGTTTCTTGAGTTGGCATATATCGAGATTAGGATTTCTCACTCCGAATATCGGAGAGGTATCTTTGGGCCCTCTCTGTAATACACATCATAAGAAGCCTTGCAAGCAAAGTGACTAATGAGTTAGTTACAGGATGATGTATTACGGAACGAGTAAAGAGACTTGCCGGTAACGAGATTGAATTAGGTATGAAGATACCGATGATCGAATTTCGGGCAACTAACATACCGATGGAGAAAGGGAATTACGTATGTTATCATAAGGTTCGACCGATAAAGATCTTCGTAGAATATGTAGGAGCCAATATGGGCATACATGTTCCGCTATTGATTATTGATCGGAGAGGTGTCTGAGTCATGTCTACATAGTTCTCGAACCCGTAGGGTCTGCACGCTTAACGTTCATTGACGATATAGTATTATATGAGTCATATGATTTGGTGTTGTTCGGAGTCCCGGATGAGATCACAGACATGACGAGCAGTCTCAAAATGGCGGAGAGGTAAAGATTGATATATAGGACGATGATATTCGGACACTGGAAGAGTTTCGGAGTGCACCGGGTCACGGAAAGGGGTTCCGGACACCCCTGGTGAGTGTATAATCCTAATGGGCCAAAGGGGGGAGGGACATACCAGTCCCTGGCGCGCCCCTTCCTTGGACAGATGACCCTAGGGGAAGGAAAGGGGACGGGTGGCCCCTCCTTCCTTTCCCTCATCAAGTGAGAAAGGAAGGGGGCGCCACCCTCCCCTGCCTTCCTCCCGCACTCATACATGGCAGGGGGCGCAGCTTGGGGCAGGACCCCAAGTGGGATTCGGACCCACTTGGGGCGCCTCCAGGCTGCCTCCTCCCTCCCCCTACCTATATATATGTGGGAGAGAGGCACCTAGCACAAGCACATCAATTCCTTAGCCGTGTGCGGCGCCCCCTCCACCGTTTACATCCCCGGTCATATTTTCGTAGTGCTTAGACGAAGTCCTGCGGAGATAGCTTCACCATCACCGTCACCACGCCGTCGTGCTGCCGGAACTCATCCACTACCGCGCCGTCTTGCTGGATCAAGAAGGCAGACGTCATCGAGCTGAACGTGGAGGTGTCCTACGTTCGATGCTCGATCGATTGGAACGCGAAGAAGTTTGACTACATCAACCGCGGTGTTAAACGTTTCCGCTTACGGTCTACGAGGATACGTAGACACACTCGCCCCTCTCGTTGCTATGCATCTCCTTGTTAGATCTTGCGTGTGCGTAGATTTTTTAATTTTCCATGCAACGTTTTCCAACAACTGCTTCTCCCACTCCTCCCGCACCATGCCCATATAATGGGCACGTGCCTCGCTGATAGTTAGGGTGCAATGCATCGGCAAAGAGTGGAGCGGAGGAGGAGGGTGTGATACGTCTCTAATGTATCTATAATTTTTTATTGTTTCACGCTATTATATTATCTATTTTGGATGTTTAATGGGCTTTAATATGCTCTTTTATATTATTTTTGGGACTAACCTATTAACTGGAGGCCCAGTGCCAGTTTCTATTTTTTTGCCTATTTCAGTGTTTCACAGAAAAGGAATACCAAACGAAATCCAAACGGAATGAAACCTTCGCGATGATCTTTCTTGGACCGAAAACAAACCAAGAGACTTGGAGTGGAATTCTGAAACTCCGTGAGGCGGCCACGAGGCAGGAGGGGGTGCCCAAGGGGGTAGGCGCGTCCCCACCCTCGTGGGCCCCATGGAGCTCCACCGACATACTTCTTTTTCACCTATATATACCCTTATACCCTAGAAACATTAGGGAGAGCCACGAAACCACTTTTCCACCGCCGCAACCTTCTGTCCCCGTGAGATCCCATCTCAGGGCCTTTTCCGGCGATCTGCCGGAGGGGGAATCGATCACGGAGGGCTTCTACATCAACACCATAGCCTCTCCAATGAAGCGTGAGTAGTTTACCACAGACCTTCGGGTCCATAGTATTAGTTAGATGGCTTCTTCTCTCTCTTTGATCTTCAATACAAAGTTCTCCTCGATGTTCTTGGAGATCTATTCGATGTAATACTCTTTTGTGGTGTGTTTGCTGAGATCCGATGAATTGTGGGTTTATGAACTTGATTATCTATGAATACTTTTTGGTTCTTCTTTGAATTATTATATGCATGATTTGATATCTTTGCAAATCTCTTCGAATTATCGGTTTAGTTTGGCCTACTAGATTGATCTTTCTTGCAATGGGAGAAGTGCTTAGCTTTGGATACAATCTTGCGGTGTCCTTTTCCAGTGACACTATGGGCAACAAAGCATGTATTGTATTGTTGCCATCGAGGATAAAAAGATGGGGTTTATGTCATATTGCTTGAGTTTATCCCTCTACTCATGTCATCTTGCTTAATGCATTACTCTATTCTTATGAACTTAATACTCTAGATGCATGCTGGATAGCTGTCCATGTGTGGAGTAATAGTAGTAGATGCAGAATCGTTTCGATCTACTTGACACAGACGTGATGCCTATATTCATGATCATTGCCTTAGATGTCTTCATAATTATGCAATTTTCTATCAATTCCTCGATAGTAATTTGTTCACCCACTGTAATACATGCTATCATGAGAGAAGCTACTAGTGAAACCTATGGCCCCTGGGTCTCTTTCTTATTATATTGCATCTCTTTTATTATCGCATCTCGTTTACTATTTTGCAATGTTTACTTTCTAATCTATACAAAAAAATACCAAACATATTTATCTTATTATCTATATCAGATCTCACTTTCGCAAGTGACCGTGAAGGGATTGACAACCCCATTTATCGCGTTAGTTGCGAGGTTCTTGATTGTTTGTGCAGGTACTAGGTGACTTGTGCGTTGTCTCCTACTAGATTGATACCTTGGTTCTCAAAAACTGAGGAAAATACTTACGCTACTTTGCTGCATCACCCTTTCCTCTTCAAGGGAAAACCAACGCATGCTTAAGAGGTAGCAAGAAGGATTTTTGGCGCCGTTGCCGGGGAGATCTACGCTAAGTCAAGACATACCAAGTACCCATCATAAACTCTTCTCCCTCACATTACATCATTTGCCATTCGCCACTCGTTTTCCTCCCCCCACTTCACAAGATTTGCCTTTTCTTCGCCCCTCTTCCGTTCGTCCTTCTATTTGCTCGTGTTACCATGTGCCTTGTATTTGCTTGCATCTTCGCTTGCTAAAAATCTATTGATATGGATCCTCATCCTCTTGCTAATATTTTTAAAAAATCCAATTATGATGAACCAATTGCTAGTGAGTTTAGTGCACTAGATTATCTTTATGAGGTTTTGCTTGAAATTCGTGAATCTAAAGATTGTGATGAAGTGCTTTATGAAGTGATTCACGATAGATCTTTGAATAAAAAGCATGATTGCAATGATGTTATTATAAATTCTATTAATGTCAATTGTGCTAATAATATGCAAAACCCTAAGCTTGGGGATGTTAGTTTTGCTATGACTACTATTTGTTGCAATGATCATGATTGGGGTGATTCTTCTTTTGATCTTGAAAATTTATTTAAGCCCCATGATGAATATGAGATTGATAATACTGTTTGCAATATTATTGAAAGTGGGTTTGGAAGAGTGTCAACTTTAGATCCCACATATTTGGAGAATGTTCAATCCTATGAAATTTTTGATAAAAGTGGGTTTGGAGAGGTCATGACTTTAGTTAATGTTAATCCCACTATTTTGGAAGAGTGTCAACTTTGCATGCATGTGGATCGTGTTGAAAATATTTTATGTGATAGCTATTTTGTTGAATTTGCTTATGATCCCACATGTAATTATTATGAGAGAGGAAAATATGATTGTATAAATTTTCATGTTACTAAATTATCTCTCGTTTGTTGAGATTGCTATTGTTTCTTTCCGCTTCCTTGCATATGCTAGTTTTTGCTTGCTATGATAATTTGTTTGCCTATAAGATGCTGATGCATAGGAAGTATGTTAGACTTAGATGTGTTTGTCACATGTTTCATGATGCTCTTTTTGTGCTTCAATTCTTGTCTTTAATGCGAGCATCATTGAAATTATCAATGCCTAGCTAGGGGCGTTAAATGACAGCGCTTGTTGGGAGGCAACCCAATTTTATTTTTGTTCTTTACTTTTTGTTCCAGTTTAGTAATAAATAATTTATCTACCCTCTGTTATGATTGTGTTTTTATGCTTTAATTAGTGTTTGTGCCAAGTAAAGCCTTTAGGATCTTCTTGGGTGATTGTTGTTTGATCTTGCTGTTAAAAACAGAAAGAATGCGCTCATGAAATAAATTTTTTTTACCAGAGAGCGATAAAATACCAATTCCAACTGCAGTAGATCAATATAGAAATTGTCCTGGTCTTCCTAATTTTTCAGAATTTTTGGAGTTCCCGAAGTATTTGAAGTAATCAGATTGCTAGAGACTGTTCTGTTTTTGACAGATTCTGTTTTTCGTGTGTTGTTTGCTTATTTTGATGCATCTATGGATAGTATGGGGTGGGGGGAGGGTATGAACCATAGAGAAGTTGGAATACAGTAAGTTTAGCAACAATATAAATAAAGAATGAGTTAATTACAGTACCTTAAAGTGGTGGTTTATTTTCTTACACTAACAGAGCTCATGAGATTTTCTGTTGAGTTTTGTGTTGTGAAGTTTTAAAGTTTTTGGATAAAGATTTGATGGATTTTGGAACAAGGAGTGCCAAGAGCCTAAGCTTGGGGATGCCCAAGGCACCCCAAGGTAAAATTCAAGGACAACCAAAAGCCTAAGTTGGGGATGCCCCGGAAGGCATCCCCTCTTTCGTCTTCGTCTATCGGTAACTTTACTTGAGGCTATATTTTTATTCACCACATGATATGTGTTTTGCTTGGAGCGTATTGTATGATTTGAGTCTTTGCTTTTTAGTTTAGCACAACCATCCTTGCTATACACACCTTTTGGGAGAGACACGCATGAATAAGAATTTATTAGAATACTCTATGTGCTTCACTTATATCTTGTGAGCTAGATAATTTTGCTCTAGTGCTTCACTTATATCTTTTTAGAGCACGGTGGTGGTTTTATTTTATAGAAATTATTGATCTCTCATGCTTCAATTATATTATTTTGAGAGTCTTTTAGAATAGCATGGTAATTTGCTTTGGTTATAAAACTAGTCCTAATATGATGGGCATCCAAGAAGGGTATAATAAAAAAACTTCCATATAAAGTGCGTTGAATGCTATGAGAAATTTGATACTTGATGATTGTTTTGGGCCATGAGGATGGTGATATTAGAGTCATGCTAGTGAATTAATTGTGAATTTGAGAAATACTTGTGTTGAGGTTGGCAAGTCCCGTAGCATGCACGTATGGTAACCGTTGTGTAACAAATTTGAAGCATGAGGTATTTTTTAATTGTCTTCCTTATGAGTGACGGTCGGGGACGAGCGACGGTCTTTTCCTACCAATCTATCTCCCTAGGAGGATGCGCGTAGTGCTTGGTTTTTGATGACTTGTAGATTTTTGCAATAAGTATGTGATTTCTTTATGACTAATGTTGAGTCCATGGATTATACGCACTCTCACCCTTCCACCATTGCTAGCCTCTCTAGTACCGCGCAACTTTCGCCGGTACCATAAACCCACCATTTACCTTCCTCAAAACAGCCACCATACCTACCTATTATGGCATTTCCATAGCCATTCCGAGATATATTGTCATGCAATTTTCCACCGTTCCGTTTATTATGACACGATCCATCATTGTCATATTGCCTTGCATAATCATTTAGTTGACATCGTATTTGTGGCAAAGCCACCGTTTATAATTTTTTTCATACATGTCACTCTTGATTCATTGCACATCCCGGTACACCGCCGGAGGCACGCATATAGAGTCATATTTTTGTTCTAAGTATCGAGTTGTAATCTTCGAGTTGTAAATAAATAGAAGTGTGATGATTATCATTATTAAAGCATTGTCCCATGCGAGGAACAAAAAAGAGAAATGCCAAATAAAAAAGGAAGGCCCAAAAAAATGAGAGAAAAGGAGAGAAGGGACAATGCTACTATCTTTTTTTCCACACTTGTGCTTCAAAGTAGCACCATGATCTTCATGATAGAGAGTCTCTTATTTTTCCACTTTCATGTACTAGTGGGAAATTTTCATTATAGAATTTGGCTTGTATATTCCAACAATGGGCTTCCTCAAATGCCCTAGGTCTTCGTGAGCAAGCAAGTTGGATGCACACCCACTTAGTTTCTCTTGTTGAGCTTTCATACATTTATAGCTCTAGTGCATCCGTTGCATGGCAATCCCTACTCACTGACATTGACATCTATTGATGGGTATCTCCATATCCCATTGATACGCCTAGTTGATGTGAGACCATCTTCCTCCCTTTTGTCTTCTCCACAACCACCATTCTATTCCACCTATAGTGCTGTGTCCATGGCTCGCGTTCATGTATTGCGTGAAAGTTAAAAAAGTTTGAGATTACTAAAGTATGAAACAATTGCTTGGCTTGTCATCGGGGTTGTGCATGATTTGAGTATTTTGTGTGACGAAGATGGAGCATGACCAAACTATATGATTTTGTAGGCTGAACTTTCTTTGGCCATGTTATTTGGAGAAGACATAATTACTTTGTTAGTATGCTTGAAGTATTATTATTTTTATGTCAATATTAAACTTTTGTCTTCAATCTTTCGGATCTGAACATTAATTCCACAATAAAAAAATACATTGATAAATATGTTAGGTAGCATTCCACATCAAAAATTCTGTTTTTATCATTTACCTACTCGAGGACGAGCATGAATGAAGCTTGGGGATGCTTGATACGTCTCCAACGTATCTATAATTTTTGATTGTTTCATGCTATTATATTATCTATTTTGGATGTTTAATGGGCTTTAATATGCTCTTTTATATTATTTTTGGGACCAACCTATTAGCCGGAGGTGAAGGAAATATGCCCTAGAGGCAATAATAAAGTTATTATTTATTTCCTTATATCATGATAAATGTTTACTATTCATGCTAGAATTGTATTAACCGGAAACATAATACATGTGTGAATACATAGACAAACAGAGTGTCACTAGTATGCCTCTACTTGACTAGCTCGTTGATCAAAGATGGTTATGTTTCCTAGCCATAGACATGAGTTGTCATTTGATTAACAGGATCACATCATTAGGAGAATGATGTGATTGACTTGACCCATTGCGTTAGCTTAGCACTCGATCATTTAGCATGTTTCTATTGCTTTCTTCATGACTTATACATGTTCCTATGACTATGAGATTATGCAACTCCCGTTTATCGGAGGAACGCTTTGTGTGCTACCAAATGTCACAACGTAACTGGGTGATTATAAAGGTGCTCTACAGGTGTCTCTGAAGGTACTTGTTGGGTTGGCGTATTTTGAGATTAGGATTTGTCACTCCGATTGTCGGAGAGGTATCTCTGGGCCCTCTCGGTAATGCACATTACTTAAGCCTTGCAAGCATTGCAACTAATGAGTTAGTTGCGGGATGATGTATTACAGAATGAGTAAAGAGACTTGCCGGTAACGAGATTGAACTAGGTATTGAGATACCGACGATCGAATCTCGGGCAAGTAACATACCGATGACAAAGGGAACAGCGTATGTTGTTATGCGGTCTGACCGATAAAGATCTTCGTAGAATATGTGGGAGTCAATATGAGCATCCAGGTTCCACTATTGGTTATTGACCGGAGACGTGTCTCGGTCATGTCTACATAGTTCTCGAACCCGTAGGGTCCGCACACTTAAAGTTTCGATGACGGTTATATTGTGAGTTTATGAGTTTTGATGTACCGAAGGTTGTTCGGAGTCCCGGATGTGATCACGGCATGACGAGGAGTCTCAAAATGGTCGAGACATGAAGATTGATATATTGGAAGCCTATATTTGGATATCGGAAGTGTTCCGGGTGAAATCGGGATTTTACCGGAGTATTGAGGGGTTACCGGAACCCCCACCCCCCTGGGGGGCTTAATGGGCCATAGTGGGCCTTTGTGGAGAACAGGAGAGGCGGCCAGGGCAGGGCCGCGCCCCCCTCCCTCTATTCTGAATAGGACAAGGAGAGGGGGGCGCCGCCCCCCCTTTCCTTCCTTTCTCCCTCCTCTTTCCCCCTCCACTCCTAATCCAACAAGGAAAAGGGAGGGAGTGGGAGTAGGACTCCTCCTGGAGCGCCCCTCCTAGCCGGCCACACCTCCCCCTTGCTCCTTTATATATGGGGGCAGGGGGCACCCTAGAGACACAATAATTGATCGTTTGATCTTTTAGCCGTGTGTGGTGCCCCCCTCCACCATAGTCCACCTCGATAATACTGTAGCGGTGCTTAGGTGAAGCTCTGCGTCGGTAGAACATCATCATCGTCACCACACCGTCGTGCTGATGAAACTCTCCCTCAACACTCGGCTGGATCGGAGTTCGAGGGATGTCATCGGGCTGAACATGTGCTGAACTCGGAGGTGCCGTGCGTTCGATACTTGATTGGTCGGATCGTGAAGACGTACGACTACATCAACCGCGATGTGCTAACGCTTCCGCTTTAGGTCTACGAGGGTATGTGGACAACACTCTACCCTCTCGTTGCTATGCATCACTATGATCTTGCGTGTGCGTAGGAATTTTTTTGCAATTACTACGTTCCCCAACAGTGGTATCAGAGCCAGGTTTTATGCGTTGATGTTATATGCACGAGTAGAACACAAGTGAGTTGTGGGCGATATAAGTCATACTGCTTACCAGCATGTCATACTTTGATTCGGCGGTATTGTTGGATGAAGCGGCCCGGAACGACATTACGTGTATGCTTACGCGAGACTGGTTCTACCGACGTGTTTTGCACATAGGTGGCTGGCGGGTGTCAGTTTCTCCAACTTTAGTTGAACCGAGTGTGGCTACGTCCGGTCCTTGCGAAGGTTAAAACAGCACCAACTTGACAAACTATCGTTGCGGTTTTGATGCGTAGGTAAGAACGGTTCTTGCTCAGCCCGTAGCAGCCACGTAAAACTTGCAACAACAAAGTAGAGGACGTCTAACTTGTTTTTGCAGGGCATGTTGTGATGTGATATGGACAAAGCATGATGCTAAATTTTATTGTATGAGATGATCATGTTTTGTAACCGAGTTATCGGCAACTGACAGGAGCCATATGGTTGTCACTTTATTGTATGCAATGCAATCGCCCTGTAATGCTTTACTTTATCACCAAGCGGTAGCGATAGTCGTAGAAGCATAAGATTGGCGAGACGACAACGATGCTACGATGGAGATCAAGGTGTCGTGCCGGTGATGGTGATCATTGAAAGAACATGCGGTGCCCCCATGTTTGGTTTTGGTAATTGATGACAATCTCTATGGACTAATGGTTGCCTTGAGTTATATTTGAAGGTTTTGTCCATAGGATTTTCTTGGAGTACATGTGTTGGTTTTAAGGAGAGTTGGTGTCGACCAAGGTGCTATTCAAGGAATTATCCAAAGATTAGTCTTGTGAGAGGTTGATCAAGACTAAGTCAAAGAGTGAATCAAGTAGATCAACCCACAAAGCGTAGAAGATGTACCGAGAGGGATCAAGTGATCCCATGGTATGGTAAGCATTATCCATTACGCTTTGTGTACTAACCCATGGTCTTCATGAGAGTTCTGTGTGGGGTTAGGTTGTCGTGTGCAAGTTCAAGTGATGCTTCACGAAGAGATCAAGTGCTTGAATCTTGCCATCCATTGTGGTGACAATGGACTTGTGAAAATGTGCGGAAGAGTTGCTCGCCCATAGTGGAGTATGGGGGAGCAATCTACTAGTCTTCACCAAACCAACGCAATCAAGAAAGGTGGTCCAACTTGAGGGAGTCAAGATCGACATCATCTAGCTCAAGTGGACTATGTGCAAGACAAAGGTTTGCCCTTGATAGGTTTTCAATTTTACCGGTCTCATAGTGGTAGTTGGGAGACCGGGTTATAGGATCGATTGCCGTACTATCAAGGGGGGCTCTCGATGAGTAGCTTGATCATATCGTTTGTAGAGAGCTCAAACCATTGCATCCTTGCATCATCTTTATTGGTTCTTGTTTGGTTCTTCTCTTTGTGAGTTTTGGAGCTTATGGTCATCTTGTTGACAAGCTCGAGTTCATCGAAAACGGAGTTCACTTGCATCTTCTATGATGTTTTCGATGTTGGAGGTTTTGCAGGTTCTTCTCGGTTGGAGGTTTCACTCCTCTTTTTGTTGGCATACCTTCCCTGTTTTGATGCCACTCGTCGTCTTGTATCCAACAAGCTTGAGTTTGCTCAATTCGGAGCTCATATGCAGAAGTTATGGTAGTTCTGGTTTTCCGTGGAGTTTACTTGCTTTTGTGGAAGTGGCATAAGGATGGCGCCAGCGGTAGTACCGCTGGGCCGGAGCGGCAGTACCGCTTATCGCCACAAGCGGTAGTACCGCCCATGGCCATAAGTGGTAGTACGGCTCCGGTTCCGCGCTGGTACCACCTCGACTCGAGACGTGGTTTTCTCGTGTCGGGTTCAGCGGCAGTACGAGCGGTAGTACCGCTCATGTGCGGTAGTACCGCGGCTACCACCACCCCTAGTGCCGCTCAATGGCCCTCCTCTCTGTTCCTTCTCCCTGTGCTCGTGGTAGGCGTTGTGCGCGGTCGCAGCGGTAGTACCGCCGGGCCAGAGCAGCAGTACTGCTTATCGCCACAAGCGGTAGTACCGCTGTCCCAAGCGGCAGTACCGCTGCGGCCAACGGTAGTACCGCTGGCTCCAGCGGTAGTGCCGCTCATACGGGTACCGATGACCGCCCCAAGGGTTGCCAAAGTGTACGGGTTCGGTGACCGCCCCAAGGGTTGCCATTTGTATGGGTTCGGTGACCGCCCTCAAGGGTCCCTTAGTGGAATCACGGCATCTTGCATTGTGCGAGGGCCTGAGGAGATTACGGTAGCCCTAGTGGCTTCTTGGGGAGCATTGTGCCTCCACACCGCTCCAAACGGAGATTAGCATCCGCAAGGGTGTGAACTTCGGGATACATCGTCGTCTCTACGTGCCTCGGTTATCTCTTACCCGAGCCCTTTACTTATGCACTTTACTTTGTGATAGCCATATTGTTCTTTGTCATATATCTTGCTATCACATAGTTGCTTATCTTACTTAGCATAAGTTGTTGGTGCACATAGGTGAGCCTAGTTGTTTTATGTTTTGTGCTTGGAAAATTAACCGCTAGGTTTATTCCGCATTTGTTCAAGCCTAAACCGTAATTATTTTAAAATGCCTATTCACCCCCCTCTAGGCGACATCCACGATCTTTCAATCATGACGGTGCTTCGGAGATGGAGATCACAAGCACGAGATGATGATGGCCATATCATATCACTTATATTGATTGCATGTGATGTTTATCTTTTATGCATCTTATCTTGCTTTGATTGACGGTAGCATTATAAGATGATCTCTCACTAAATTTCAAGATAAAAGTGTTCTCCCTTAGTATGCACCGTTGCCAAAGTTCCTCATGCCCAGACACCACGTGATGATCGGGTGCGATAAGCTCTACGTCCATCTACAACGGGTGCAAGCCAGTTTTGCACACGCAGAATACTCAGGTTAAACTTAACGAGCCTAGCATATGCAGATATGGCCTCGGAACACTGAGACCGAAAGGTCGAGAGTGAATCATATAGTAGATATGATCAACATAGTGATGTTCACCATTGAAAGCTACTCCATTTCACGTGATGATCGGTTATGGTTTAGTTGATTTGGATCACGTGATCACTTAGATGATTAGGGGGAGGTCTATCTAAGTGGGAGTTCTTAAGTAATACGATTAATTGAACTTTAATTTATCATGAACTTAGTCCTGGTAGTATTTGCATATCTATGTTGTAGATCAATTGCTCGCGTTTAGCTCCCATGTTTTATTTTTGATATGTTCCTAGAGAAAACTAAGTTGAAATATGTTAGTAGCAATGATACAGATTGGATCCGTGATCTGAGGATTTCCCTCATTGCTGCACAGAAGAATTATGTCCTTGATGCACCGCTAGGTGACAGACCTATTACAGGACCAGATGCAGACGTTATGAACGTTTGGCTAGCTCAATATTATGACTACTTGATAATTTAGTGCACCATACTTAAACGGCTTAGAATCGGGACTTCAAATACGTTTTGAACGTCATGGACCATATGAGATGTTCCAGGAGTTGAAGTTAATATTTCAAGCAAATACCCGAGTTGAGAGATATGAAGTCTCCAACAAGTTCTATAGCTAAAAGATGAAGGAGAATAGCTCAAGCAGTGAGCATGTGCTCAGATTGTCTGGGTACTACAATCGCTTGAATCAAGTGGGAGTTAATCTTCTAGATAAAATAGTGATTGACAGAATTCTCTAGTCACAATCACCAAGTTAGTATAACTTCGTGATGAATTATAGTATGCAAGGGATGCCGAAAACGATTCCCGAGCTTTTCATTATGATGAAATCGATGAAGGTAGAAATCAAGAAAGAGTATCAAGTGTTGATGATTGACAAAGACCACTAGTTTCAATAAAAGGGAAAAGGGAAGAAGGGGAACTTCAAGAAGAACGCAAGCAAGTTGCTGCTCAAGTGAAGAAGCCCAAGTCTGGACCTAAGCCTGAGACTAAGTGCTTCTACTGCAAAGGGACTAGTCACTGGAAGCGGAACTGCCCCAAGTATTTGGCAGATAAGATGGATGGCAAAGTGAACAAAGGTATATTTGATATACATGTTATTGATAAGTAATTTACTAGTGTTTATAGTAACCCCGCGGCATTTGATACTAGTTCAGTTGCTAAGAGTAGTAACTCAAAACGGGAGTTGCAGAATGAACAGAAACTAGTTAAGGGTGAAGTGACGATGTGTGTTGGAAGCAGTTCCAAGATTGATATGATCATCATAGCACACTCCATATACTTTCGGGATTAGTGTTGAACCTAAATAAATGTTATTTGGTGTTTGCGTTGAGCATGAATATGATATTATCATGTTTATTGCAATACGGTTATTCATTTAAGTTAGAGAACAATTGTTGTTCTGTTTACATGAATAAAACCTTCTATGGTCATACACACCAACGAAAATGGTTTGTTGGATCTCGATCGTAGTAATACACATATTCATAATATTGAAGCCAAAATATGCAAAGTTAATAATGATAGTGCAACTTATTTGTGGCACTGCCGTTTAGGTCATATTGGTGTAAAGCGCATGAAGAAACTCCATGCTGATGGGATTTTGGAATAACTTGATTTTGAATCACTTGATGCTTGCGAACCATGCCTTATGGGCAAGATGACTAAAACTCCGTTCTCCGGAACAATAGAGCAAGCAACTGACTTTTTGGAAATAATACATACTGATGTATGCGATCCGATGAGTGTTGAGGCTCGCGGTGGGTATCGTTATTTTTCTGACCTTCACAGATGATTTGAAAATATATGGGCATATCTACTTGAAGAAACGTAAGTCTAAAACATTTGAAAAGTTCAAAGAATTTCAGAGTGAAGTGGAAAATCATCGTAACAAGAAAATAAAGTTTCTATGATCTGATCGCATAGGCAAATATTTGAGTTACGAGTTTGGCCTTCAATTAAAACAATGTGGAATAGTTTCACAAAACTCATGCCACCTGGAACACCACAGCGTAATGGTGTGTCCGAACGTCGTAACCGTACTTTATTAGATATCATGCTATCTATGATGTCTCTTACCGATTTACCACTATCATTTTGGGGTTATGCATTAGAGACAGCTACATTCACGTTAAATAGGGCACCATCTAAATCCGTTGAGACGACACCGTATGAACTATGGTTTGGCAAGAAACCTAAGCCGTCGTTTCTTAAAGTTTGAGGTTACAATGCTTATGTGAAAAAGTTTCAACCTGATACGCTCAAACCCAAATCGGAGAAGTGCGTCTTCATAGGATACCCAAAATAAAATGTTGGGTACACCTTCTATCACAGATCCGAAGGCAAGTTATTCATTGCTGAGAATGGATCCTTTCTAGAGAAGGAGTTTCTCTCGAAAGAAGTGAGTGGGAGGAAAGTAGAACTTGATGAGGTAACTGTACCTGCTCCCTTATTGGAAAGTAGTTCATCACAGAAATATGTTCCTGTGACTACTACACCAATTAGTGAGGAAGCTAATGATGATGATCATGTAACTTAAGGTCAAGTTGCTACCGAACCTCGTAGGTAAACCAGAGTGAGATCCGCACCAGAGTGGTACGGTAATCCTGTTCTGGAGGTCATGTTACTTGACCATGACAAGCCTACGAACTATGAGGAAGCGATGATGAGCCCAGATTCCGCGAAATGGCTTGAGGCCATGAAATCTGAGATGAGATCCATGTATGAGAACAAAGTATGGACTTTGATTGACTTGCCCATTGATCGGCGAAGCATTGAGATTAAATGGATCTTCAAGAGGAAGACGGACGCTGATAGTAGTGTTACTATCTACAAAGCTAGAATTGTCGCGAAAAGGTTTTCGACAAGTTCAAGGTGTTGACTACGATGAGAATTTCTCACTCGTATCTATGCTTAAGTCTGTCCGAATCATGTTAGCAATTGCCGCATTTTATGAAATCTGGCAAATGGATAAACAAAACTGCATTCCTTAATGGATTTATTAAAGAAGAGTTGTATATGATGCAACCAGAAGGTTTTGTCAATCCTAAAGGTACTAACAAAATATGCAAGCTCCAGCGATCCATCTATGGACTGGTGCAAGCATCTCGAAATTGGAATATACGCTTTGATAAGTTGATCAAAGCATATACTTTTATACAGACTTGCGGTGAAGCCTGTATTTACAAGAAAGTGAGTGGGAGCACTACAGCATTTCTGATAAGTATATGTGAATGACATATTGTTGATCGAAGATAATGTAGAATTATTCTGCAAAGCATAAAGGAATGTTTGAAAGGAGTTTTTCAAAGAAAGACCTCGGTGAAGCTGCTTACATATTGAGCATCAAGATCTATAGAGATAGATCAAGACGCTTGATAAGTTTTTCAATGAGTACATACCTTGACAAGATTTTGAAGTAGTTCAAAATGGAACAGTCAAAAGGAGTTCTTGCCTGTGTTACAAGGTGTGAAGTTGAGTAAGACTCAAAACCCGACCACGGCAGAAGATAGAGAGAGAATGAAAGTCATTCCCTATGCCTCAGCCATGGGTTCTATAAAGTATGCCATGCCGTGTACCAGGCCTATTGTATACCCTGCCCCGAATTTGGCAAGGGAGTACAATAGTGATATAGGAGTAGATCACTGGACATTGGTTAAAATTATCCTTAGTGGAATAAGGATATGTTTCTCGATTATGGAGGTGACAAAAGGTTCGTCATAAAGGGTTACGTCGATGCAAGTTTTGACACAGATCCAGATGACTCTAAGTCTCAATCTGGATACATATTGAAAGTGGGAACAATTAGCTAGAGTAGCTCCGTGCAGAGCATTGTTGACATAGAAATTTGCAAAATACGTACGGATCTGAATGTGGCAGACCCGTTGACTAAACTTCCCTCACAAGCAAAACATGATCACACCTTAGTACTCTTTGGGTATTAATTACATAGCGATGTGAACTAGATTATTGACTCTAGTAAACCCTTTGGGTGTTGGTCACATGACGATGTGAACTATGGGTCTTAATCACATGGTGATGTGAACTATTGATGTTAAATCACATGGCGATGTGAACTAGATTATTGACTCTAGTGCAAGTGGGAGACTGAAGGAAATATGCCCTAGAGGCAATAATAAAGTTGTTATTTATATTTCCTTATATCACGATAAATGTTTATTATTCATGCTAGAATTGTATTAACCAGAAACTTAGTACATGTGTGAATACATAGACAAACAGAGTGTCACTAGTTTGCCTCTACTTGACTAGCTCGTTGATCAAAGATGGTTATGTTTCCTAACCATAGACATGAGTTGTCATTTGATTAACGGGATCACATCATTAGGAGAATGATGTGATTGACTTGACCCATTCCATTAGCTTAGCACTTGATCGTTTAGTTTGTTGCTATTGCTTTCTTCATGACTTATACATGTTCCTATGACTATGACATTATGCAACTCCCGTTTACCGGAGGAACACTTTGTGTGCCACCAAACGTCACAACGTAACTGGGTGATTATGAAGGTGCTCTACAGGTGTCTCCGAAGGTACTTGTTGGGTTGGCGTATTTCGAGATTAGGATTTGTCACTCCGATTGTCGGAGAGGTATCTCTGGGCCCACTCGGTAATACACATCATTTAAGCCTTGCAAGAATTACAACTAATGAGTTAGTTGCGGGATGAGGTATTACGGAACGAGTAAAGAGACTTGCCGGTAACGAGATTGAACTAGGTATTGAGATACCGACGATCGAATCTCGGGCAAGTAACATACCGATGACAAAGGGAACGACGTATGTTGTTATGCGGTTTGACCGATAAAGATCTTCGTAGAATATGTGGGAGCCAATATGAGCATCTAGGTTCCGATATTGGTTATTGACCGGAGACGTGTCTCGGTCATGTCTACATTGTTTTCGAACCCGTAGGGTCCGCACGCTTAAGGTTTCGATGACAGTTATATTATGAGTTTATGAGTTTTGATGTACCGAAGGAGTTCAGAGTCCCGGATGAGATCGGGGACATGACGAGGAGTCTCGAAATGGTCAAGACGTACAGATCGATATATTGGACGACTATATTCGGACTTCGGAAAGGTTCTGAGTGATTCGATTATTTTTCGGAGTTCCAGAGAGTTACGGGAATTCGCCGGGGAGTACATGGGCCTTATTGGGCCATACGGGAATAGATGAGAGAGGCCAAAAGGAAGGAGGCACGCGCCCCCCCTCTGGTCCGAATTGGACAAGGGGTGCAGCCCCCTTTTCCTTGTTCCTCTCCCCCTCTTTCCTTCTCTCCTACTCCAACAAGGGAAGGAGGAGTCCTACTCCCGGTGGGAGTAGGACTCCCCCCTTGGCGCGCCCTCCTCCTAGGCCGGCCGCCTCCCCCCTTGCTCCTTTATATACGGGGGCAGGGGGGCACCCCATAGACACAACAATTGATCCCTTGGATCTCTTAGCCGTGTACGGTCTATGCGGGTACGTGGACAACACTCTCCCCTCTCGTTGCTATGCATCACCATGATCTTGCGTGTGCGTAGGAAATTTTTGAAATTACTACGTTCCCCAACAACGCCGTCGTGCTGACAAAACTATCCCTCAACACTCGGCTGGATCGGGGTTCGAGGGACGTCATCGGGCTGAATGTGTGCTGAACTCGGAGGTGCCGTGCGTTCGGTACTTGATCGGTCAGATCATGAAGACGTACAACTACATCAACCGCGTTGTACTAACGCTCTCGCTTTCGGTCTACGAGGGTACGTGGACAACACTCTCTCCTCTCGTTGCTATGCATCACCATGATCTTGCGTGTGCATAGGATTTTTATTGAAATTACTATGTTCCCCAACAGGAGACCGGGTGCCAGTTTCTGTTTTTCCCTATTTGAGTGTTTCGTAGAAAAGGAATACCAAACGGAAGCCAAACGGAATGAAACCTTCACGATGATCTTTCTTGGACCGAAAGAAAACCAGGAGACTTGGAGTGAAAGTCTAGGACTCCGTGAGGTGGCCACGAGGCAGGAGGGCGCGCCCACGGGGGGTAGGCGCGCCCCCACCCTCGTGTGCCCCACAAAGCTCCACCGACGTACTTCTTTCGCCTATATATATCCTTATACCCTAGAAACATCAGGGAGAGCCACGAAACCACTTTTCCACCGCCGCAACCTTCTGTACCCGTGAGATCCCATCTTGGGGCCTTTTCCGGCTATCTGCCAGAGGGGGAATCGATCACGGAGGGCTTCTACATCAACACCATAGCCTCTCCGATGAAGCGTAAGTAGTTTACCACAGACCTTCGGGGCCATAGTTATTAGCTAGATGGCTTCTTCTCTTTCTTTGATCTTCGATACAAAGTTCTCCTCGATGTTCTTGGAGATCTATTCGATGTAATACTTTTTTGCGGTGTGTTTGCCGAGATCCGATGAATTGTGGGTTTATGAACTTGATTATCTATGAATATTATTTGGTTCTTCTCTGAATTCTTATATGCATGATTTGATATCTTTGCAAGTCTCTTTGAATTATCGGTTTAGTTTGGCCTACTAGATTGATCTTTCTTGCAATGAGAGAAGTGCTTAGCTTTGGGTTTAATCTTGCGGTGTCCTTTCACAGTGATAGTAAGGGCACCAAGGCACGTATTGTATTGTTGCCATCGAGGATAAAAATATGGGGTTTATGTCATATTGCTTGAGTTTATCCCTCTACATCATGTCATCTTCCTTAATGCGTTACTATGTTCTTATGAACTTAATACTCTAGATGCATGCTGGATAGCGGTCGATGTGTGGAGTAATAGTAGTAGATGCAGAATCGTTTCGATCTACTCGACACGGACGTGATGCCTATATTCATAATCATTGCCTTAGATGTCTTCATAATTATGCACTTTTTTTATCAATTGCTCGACAGTAATTTGTTCAGCCACCGTAATACATGCTATCATGAGAGAAGCCACTAGTGAAACCTATGGCCCCCGGGTCTCTTTCTTATTATATTGCATCTCTTTTATTATCGCATCTCATTTACTATTTTGCAATCTTTACTTTCTAACCTATACAACAAAATATCAAAAATATTTATCTTATTATGTATATCAGATCTCACTTTCGCAAGTGGCCGTGAAGGGATTGACAACCCCTTTATCGCGTCGGTTGGGTGGTTCTTGATTGTTTGTGCAGGTACTAGGTGACTTGTGCATTGTCTCCTACTGGATTGATACCTTAGTTCTCAAAAACCGAGAAAAATACTTACGCTACTTTGTTGCATCACCCTTTTCTCTTTAAGGGAAAACCAACGCATGCTCAAAAGGTAACAGGTGCCGTGGAGGAAGAGGAGGGTGCCGCGGAGGAAGAGGACGGTGGCGCTGGCTCGTCGTCGGAGGCGTCCTTCATTTGCACATTCTCTGGTTGCCTGCTGGTCTGCAAGTCGGCAACAATGGCGTCAGCCCGTCCCATAGAGCTTTGGCTGCGAAAGGATCCATGGCGGGGGAGTGGTCTGGACAGGGATAAGTGTGGCTATGATCGGGGCACCGAAGCAGCGATTTATATAGCACCGGTGGGCGGCAGATGGACAAACGAGTGGCGTCAGAGGAAACTCCTCGGCAACCGCGTGCCATGAATGCGGGCGACAGACGGGCAGACGGCGACCATCGTGTCATTTGAACGCACAACAGTCGCCTGCACCGGAAAGCGACGCGGGCGCGCTCTCGCAACCACGTGCCATGAATGCGGGCGACAGCCGGACAGACGGGCGGCCGTCGTGTCGTTTGAACACACGGTAGTCGCCTGCACCGTAAAGCGGCGCAAGCGGCGCTCTCTCGGCCAGTACGCCGCTTCAATACCGACGCAAGTGAGCGACCGCGTCCGCTCTGGGTGGGCATGAGTGCGGACACTGACACTCTGAAGCGACGCTGAACGAAAACGCGCGACAGAGGTGAGGGGCTTTTTTGGGCCAGGGCGGTAAAAAACAGGTCTGGGATCGATCCGGACTCCCACAAACCTCTATATTTTTATCTCTGGTTTGCGAAAGAAATCGCGTTTGAACCGCCTCACGTATTGATACAGAGCTGCGTTGGATATCTTCAGCAGTCGGGCAACCCGATCCGGACAACGGTTGCGGGAGGTTTACGGTTCGGCGTCCCTGCAAACAAATATCCCATGCTGTTATTTCCCGCGTAAAAAGAGGGCAGTCCCTGTCAATGCAATTTTGCAAAGGAAGAAAAATCATGGTGTGTGCAATTTTGCCACAACCAATGCCAACGTGTGAGTAGCGTGTAACAACACGACGGTTTTAAGAGCCTACGAAATTCCATGTAGCATCGGCATCTAGAATCAGTCGACATGCAGCACGTCAACGTGCAGTCGGCACGAGTAGCCATGCATGGCAACGTGTGGCTCCGGGCTGAGATGCCACGCTTGTTCGGTTTCCACCGCAGACGGAGCACGGGAGCGGGGCTGGGAAGCTCGGAACTGGACGCTTCTTCCGGTCGGTTCCTCGGCTCGGCGGTACCTGTCATCCGGCCGACGGGGGCGACGGGGAAATTGAGGGAAAAAGAAGATTTTGTTTCGAGCAAAGATTTTATTTCGAGCATAGTGGACATGAGGCGAAGAAAAGGGAACACGGCGACGCGGCGAGTGGGGGCCCAAAGACGATCAATGTGGCAGGAGCATCTGTGGACAGTTTTTTGAAATGTATGAATATTTTTTGAATTTAGCAAACATAACATTTTTTCGAATTCATGGACATTTTTTGAATCAGCGAACATTTTTGAACAGATGAAGTTTCTTGAATTTTTGGGAATATTTAGAAATTCACGAACAATTTTTCATTTTCTTGAACATTTTTACAAATTTCAAGTACATTATTTGATTTCGGGACATTTTGTTCTAGTTCATGAACACTATTTGAATACGCAAATATTTTAAAAAATTGTGAACATTATATAAATATGCGAACATTTTTCAAAATCACGAACATTTTTCTAATGTGCGAACATTTTATGATTTCTAAAAAAAATCAAAATCATGAATATTCTTTTTCTAAATTCACAATATTTTTACGATTTCCTGAACATTATTTTTCAAAATTAACAATTATTTAGAAATCTGGAGTTTTCTTGAAATCGTGAACAATTTTAAAAAGGGAAAAAGAAAAACGGAAAAAGAAAGAACGAAAAAGGTGGGCGTCCCGCCCCATGCATGGGCTGGTCTAACAGGGCGCGCGCAAGGAGGGGGAGATGCGCTTTTCCGCTTCATCGGGCACACATGTCGCCATATAGGAGCTCACCTAAAAAAAAAATCTACGCCCACGACCCGTAGCCCACCCGGAGTTGTGCTGCCGGCTATTCCTATTCGACGCGCGGCTCTCTAACCTTCCCAGAACGTTTTTTACTTGCGTTTTTCTACCTTTTCATTTTCATCAATATCATTTTTTTCATTTTGGTTATTTTATTTATTTTCCTTTATTTTTATTTCCTTATATTTTTCATTTTGTAAAAAATTTAAAAGTCATCAACTCTTTTTTGGAAATCGTGATTTTTTTATTTATCAACCATTTTTATGAAATCGTGAACAATTGTGAAATTTTGATTTTTTTATTTGTGAACATATATTTTAAATTGTGATCATTTGTTTTGAATGGGCAAACATTTATTGAAATTTGGAAACAATTTTCTGAAAGAATGAACATTTTCTGTTTTGAGGAACATTTTTTTATCCATTAATTATTTTTTGTAATTTAGAATATTTTTTGATTATTGTCAACATTTTAAAAAATGTATGACATTTTTTCCAAATTCAGCAAAAAAAATTGAATACGTGAACGTTCATTTCAAAATCATGTCATTTTTATGAATCCACAAAATAAATTATGATTTGCCAACATTATTCCAAAACTCGGATTTTATTGAAATTTGTAACTTTTCTGAATCTCGAATTATTAAAAAAACAAAATGATAAAAAAGGAGGCATCCCGCCCCACATATAACTGGGCAAAAGGGTGCACGGGGGAAGTGGGTGCGCTTTCTCGACCTGCAGCGCATGGCGCGCCTAATAGGAGGAGCTCGGGGCGGAGTGAGAAGTTTTGATGAACGGGTACATTGGGCACTTTATTTCAAATGATTCAAAAAATGATATTTTCTAGTTAAAAAAAACAAAAAAATTATGTGAAACTTGTACATATTCGTGACGTATTTATAAAATTTCGTTCAAAAAAAATTAAGATTTGCAAGCTACACACACGCAAAAAATGCCGGCCCAACAATAACAACCAAAAAATGTCCCATTTTTATGTATGTATTTGTTTTTTTATACACCATGTATGAAAGTATATTGTTATGATTTTTTTTGTAAACATGTGATATATGTATTTGCGTCTGTACAGAAAAAATGCATTTTTTTTTTGTGATATGGAAATATGTTTATTTCAAAGTCCACCATGAGACCCGCCCTCCATTTGTGCCGTCCTTCCTCGCGTGATTTCCCTCTTTGAAGAAAACTTGGTGAGTATTTTTCACCATGCTCTTCGTTCCATTCAAATATCCGTACTAGTGTACACTATATCGCTGTATCCATTTCAAAATATAATGTGTATTAGTTTTTTAGAAGTCAAATATATGCATTTTTAACTAAAGTTTTAGAAAAAATATAAATATCTACAGTATCAAATTTGTATCCTTAGATCCATCACAAAAATTATTTTCATACTTATTTATACTAGTAAGCTTGCACGTGTAACCCACATCTATACTAAAACACGTTGTATCTAATATTTGTAGTTCTAAAAAGCTATCTTCAAAAATCAAACAAGGTTTCCGAGTCAACCGAAACAAAAATCCAGAAATTAAGAGCATCTTCAACAGCCGTACAATGCGCCGCGCGCTAAAAGTCACAATACAGCGCCAGGTTAGCCAGCTTTTGCGCACGGCGGTGCGCTGGCTCGAGCGGCCGCCGTAAATTAGAGCGCGCCCATGCTGCTTCAACAGGCGCGCTATATTTCAGATTTTCCTACTACGGTTCGATACATATTTGGTTTCATAGATAGTTCTCCTCCTACTACTACTCGTCCGACTCGGACTCTGTCTTGATGATGACCTCCTCCGACGTCGGAGCATAGGCATCAAGGAACCGCTCGTCACCGGAGTTTCAGAAGGACGCATCTCCTAGCGCTTGGTTGTATTTAGCGACCTCCTTTCGCGTTCGCTTGTCCTCGCGATAGTCGGCTCGCTCCTCCCTCCTCTTCGCCCTCTTCGCTCTCCTCTGGGCGAAAAACTGTTCCTCGTTGGTGTCTTCCGGGAAGTGATGGCTCCACAGCGCCATGGCTTGCTCGTCCATCTCGGCCAGCCTGAGACGATGCTCCCGCCTCCGGTGCTTGCGACGATCCTCGTCGGTGATAAGCCGTGGGAAAGTCGCCAACTCCTGTGCGCGCTCCCGCGTCGCCACGTCGGCGAAGTTCATGTCCTGATGGGACCGCAGGAGGCGCCACGTCGCAGTGTCGTACGCGCGGGCGCCCTCGTGGGCGGTGTCGAAGGTTCCGAGACGGAGCCGCATGCCGCCGCCTGACCGAATCTCGGCGGAGTAGGTGCCGGACGGACGCACGCGGACGCAGCGGTAGCCCATACCTCCCCGGCGGCGAGGCGGCATGGTGGCGCGGTGATGGCGTGTCGGTGGCAGAGCGCGATGGAGAGATGGAGAGAGCGGCAGAGGGCGCTGCAATTTATAGGCGCGCCGGATGCGGTGCGCCAAATGTAGCGCGCGAGCTGCCGCCTTTTCCCGCACGCGCAATCGTTTCCCGCGCGCTAGTTTCCCGTCACCGCTGAAGCGCGCGAAAACATCCCACGCGCTAAAAAGCCAATTTACCGTGTGCGCATCTTTTAGGGCGACTATTGGAGATGCTCTAAGATAACATTATCCATTAGCTGCCATAAACATCTCATCACTTATCCTCTTTCTACGCGTCGACAGCCTTTTTCATCCGAACTCCCAACAGGTGTTGGTTAATCATCTCGACACAGAGCTTGCAGTATGCATGTTCCATTCAAATATCCGTACTAGTGTACACTATATCGCTGTTTCATACTCCATCCATTTCAAAATATAAGGTGTATTAGTTTTTTTAAAAGTTAAATAGGTGCATTTTTAACTAAAATTTTAGAAAAAATATAAATATCTACAGTACCAAATTTGTATCCTTAGATCCATCACAAAAATTATTTTCATACTTATTTATATTGTATTGTAGATATTGATATTTTATTATATAATATTGTTCAAACATACATAAATTTGACTTGCACAAAAACCAATAAACTTACCTTGAGAAAATGCATGAAGATACAAGGCACACGATTGAACGTTAAGTACAACGCCTCACCAACAAGCTCAACACCAACAAGCACCCCATGTCGTTCAACCCCGGAGATCTTGTAGGCTACACCTACGCAAAGACCGCTTCCTCGTCAAGCGCAAGTCAAAGCTTCTACCTTGCGCCAACGGAATATTCAAGGTGCTAGCATGCGACAAAGACAATGCCTACAAGATCAACATCCCATGAGACAAGTACAATGTGAGCGACATATTCAGCGTCAAGGGCCTATCTCCCTTCCATGGTGATGAGGTTTTGATCCGAGAGCGGATCTTCCCCAAGGGGGGGGGGGGGAGATGATGCAGAGCATCCCACGGTCATCCATATGGACCCATCATCGTCACTTGAAGCACCAAGCGGACCGATGACAAGAGCTCGTGCAAGAGCTATCTAAACCGAGGTGAACTCACTCATTTCCGAACTTACACTTTCCACATGCGAGACATGGCTACTACCTCAACTGGAGACACTATGTGTGATTAGGTACCTGAAGGAAGGCCATGCAGGAACTACGAACAATGGAAAAGACAACAAGGAAATGAAGCGACGGAAGCAAGAGAAGAAGTTGTTTGCAAGCTACATGCACTGGACGACCGACGGCTATGGACGTCCAGTGCACCGCAGATCAACCTGGCAGAAGGAGCAGTCGACGAACGCTACAGCTGCCGGATGACCGCCAAGTACCGAACTTCCAATGCGCTCCAGGACCCGGACGACCGAATCCCTCCCGAAATCCGACACACCAGGACAAGTACCAAAAAGATGAAGTATATGAGGCAACCTCAATTCCATTTTTTTGTAGTTTTCTTTTATAGACTAAACTAGTGATAAAATAAGAAACTAAAAAATTCGATTGCAAGATCTAAAGATATACCTTCAAGCACTAACCTCCCCGGCAACGGCGCCGGAAAAGAGCTTGATGTCTACTAAGCAACCTTCTTCTTGTAGATTCGTGTTGGGCGTCCAAGCGTAGAGTTTTGTAGGACAGTAGCAAATTCCCTCAAGTGGATGACCTAAGGTTTATCAATCCGTGAGAGGCGTAGGATGAAGATGGTCTCTCTCAAACAACCCTGCAACCAAATAACAAAGAGTATCTTGTGTCCCCAATACACCCAATACAATAGTAAATTGTATAGGTGCACTAGTTCGGCAAAGAGATGGTGATACAAGTGCAACATGGATGGTAGATATAGGTTTTTGTAATATGAAAATATAAAAACAACAAGGTAACTAGTAACAAAAGTGAGAAAAAACGGTATTGCAATGCTTTGAAACAAGGCCTAGGGTTCATACTTTCACTAGTGCAAGTTCTCTCAACAATGATAACATAATTGAATCATATAACAATCCCTCAATGTGCAACAAAGAGTCACTCCAAAGTCACTAATAGTGGAGAACAAACGAAGAGATTATTGTAGGGTACGAAACCACCTTGAAGTTATTCTTTCTGATCGATCTATTGGGCTATTCCTATAAGTGCCACAAACAGCCCTAGAGTTCATACTAAATAACACCTTAAGACACACATCAACCAAAACCCTAATATCACCTAGATACTCCAATGTCACCACAAGTATCCGTGGGTTTGATTATACGATATGCATCACACAATCTCAAATTCATCTATTCGAACAACAAAAAGAACTTCAAAGTGTGCCCCAAAGTTTCTACCGAAGAGTCAAGACGACTACGTGTGCCAACCCCTATGCATAAGTTCACAAGGTCACATAACCTGCAAGTTGATCACCAAAACATACATCAAGTAGATCACATGAATATTCCATTGTCACCATAGATAAACACATGCAAGACATACATCAAGTGTTCTGAAATCCTTAAAGTCTCAATCCGATAAGATAACTTCGAAGGGAAAACTCGATCCATTACAAGAAAGTAGAGGGGGAGAAGCATCATAAGATCCAACTATCATAGCAAAACTCGCGGTTGTTGGGGAACGTAGCATGCAATTTCAAGAATTTCCTACGCTCACGCAGGATGTATCTAGGAGATGCATAGCAACGAGAGGGGGAAAGTGTGTCCATGTACCCTCGTAGACCAAAAGCGGAAGCGTTTGACAACGCGGTTGATGTAGTCGAACTTCTTCTCGTTCCGACCAATCAAGTACCGAACGTACGACACCTCCGAGTTCTACACACGTTCAACTCGATGACGTCCCTCGAACTCTTGATCCAGCAAAGTGTCGAGGAGAGTTCTGTCGGCACGACGGTGTGGTGATGGTGATGGTGAAGTGATCCGCGCAGGGCTTCGCCTAAGCACTACGTGAATATGACCGGAGGCGTAAACTGTGGAGGGGGGCTCCGCACAAGGCTAACAATGTTTGTTGTGTGTTTTAGGAGCCCCCTCCCCTCATATATAGGTGGGAGAGGGAGGGGGACAGCCATGGGGCGCCCCAAGTAGGAGGAACCCTACTTGGGGGCCTTGTCCAATTCGCCCCAGATACGTCCATTTTGCATCATGTTTTCTTACTATTATTTATAATGTTTTCATTCATAATAATGCTTTTTGGAGAAATTGTAGTACCTTTTCTCTCATAATTTGCAAGGAACACACCAAGAGGGAGAATTTCGGCAGCTAGAAATCTGGACCTGGAAAAGCTACATCAGGCCACCTATTCTGCACAACTCCAAATGAGCTGAAACTTCACGGAGATTTTTTATGGATTATTTAATAAATACTTGAGCCAATAAACACCAAGGGGGGCCACCAGGTGGGCACAACCCACCTGGGTGCGCAAGGCCCCCCAGGCGCGCCCTGGTGGGTTTTGGCCTCCTCGGCCCACCTCCGGTGCCCATATTCTGGTATATAAGTCATTTTGACCTAGAAAATATAAGGGGAAGGCTTCCGGATGGAGCGCCACCGTCTCGAGGCGGAACTTGGGCAGGAGCACTTTTGCCCTCCGGCAGAGCGATTCCGCCGGGGGAACTTCCCTCCCAGAGGGGGAAATCATCGTCATCATCATCACCAACAACTCTCCCATCCTGGAGAGGGCAATCTCCATCAACATCTTCAACAACACCATCTCCTCTCAAACCCTAGTTCATCTCTTATGTTCAATCTTGTTACCGGAACTATAGATTGGTGCTTGTGGGTGACTAGTAGTGTTGATTACATCTTGCAGTTGATTACTATATGGTTTATTTGGTGGAAGATTATATGTTCAGAGCCATTATGCTATTTAATACTCCTCTGATCATGAACATGTTTATCATTTGCGAGTAGTTACTTTTGTTCTTCAGGTCACGGGAGAAATCATGTCGCAAGTAATCATGTGAACTTGATATGTGTTCGATATTTTGATAGTATGTATGTTGTTATTCCCTTAGTGGTGTCATGTGAACGTCGACTACATGACAATTCACCATATTTGGGCCTAAGGGAATGCATTGTGGAGTAGCAATTAGATGGTGGGTTGTGAGAGTGACTGAAGCTTAAACCCCAGTTTATGCGCTATTTCGTAAGGGACCGATTGGATCGAAAAGTTTAATGCTATGGTTAGAATTTATTCTTAATACTTTTCTCGTAGTTGCGGATGCTTCCGAGAGGGTTAATCATAAGTAGGAGGTTTGTTCAAGTAAGAACAGCACCAAAGCACCGGTCCACCCACATATCAAATTATCAAAGTAGCAAACACAAATCAAACCAACATGATGAAAGTGACTAGATGAAATTCCTGTGTACCCTCAAGAACGCTTTGCTTATCACAAGAGACCATTTTGGCATGTCCTTTGCCTCAAAAGGATTGGGCTACCTTGCTGCACTTTTGTTACTACTAACGTTACTTGCTCGTTACAAATTATCTTGCTATCAAACTACTCCGCTACTTACAATTTCAGCACATGCAGACATTACCTTACTGAAAACTACTTGTCATTTCCTTCTGCTCCTCGTTGGGTTCGACACTCTTACTTATCAAAAAGAGCTAAAATTGATCCCCTATACTTGTGGGTCATCACCCCCCTTACCATCTTTTTCGAAGAGGGAAGGAAAGAGGAGAGAGGAGGGAAGGAAGGGGGAGGCCGAATTGCCTCCCCTTCCTTCTCTCTTCCCCTTTTCCTTTCCCCTTACTATTCGGCTAGCAAGGGGGGCACAACAGCCATGCTGGCTGATGTGTATACCCTCTTGGCCCAATAGGCCCATATAGTTTGCTGGGGGTAGCCTGGAACCCCTTCCGATGACCCGATATGTACCCGTTACCCCCGAAACACTTCCGGCGTCCAAATACTATCGTCCTATATATGAATCTTTACCTCTCGACCATTTCGAGACTCCTATTCATGTCCGTTATCTCATCCGGAACTTCGAACAACATTCGGTCACCAAATCACATAACTCATATAATACAAAATCGTCATCGAACGTTAAGCGTGCGGACCCTACGGGTTCGAGAACTATGTAGACATGACCGAGACACCTCTCTGGTCAATAACCAATAGCGGAACCTGGATGCTCATATTGGTTCCCACATATTCTACGAAGATCTTTATCGGTCATACCGTAATGACAACATACGTTATTCCCTTTGTCATCCGTATGTTACTTGCCCGAGATTCGATCGTCGGTATCTCCATACCTAGTTCAATCTCATTACCAGAAAGTCTCTTTACTCGTTTCGTAATGCATCATCCCGTAACTAACTCATTAGTCACATTGCTTGCAAGGCTTATTATGATGTGCATTACGAGAGGGCCCGGAGATACCTCTCCGATACTCGGAGTGACAAATCCTAATCTCGATCTATGCCAACCCAACAAACACCTTTGGAGATACCTGTAGAGCATCTTTATAATCACCAAGTTACGTTGTGACATTTGATAGCACACAAGGTATTCCTCCGGTATCCAGGAGTTGCATAATCCCATAGTCAAAGGAATATGTATAAGTCATGAAGAAAGCAATAGCAATAAAACTTAACGATCATTATGCTAAGCTAACGGATGGGTCTTGTCCATCACATCATTCTCCTAAAGATGTGATCCCATTCATCAAATGAAAACACATGTCTATGGTTAGGAAACTTAACCATCTTTGATTAACGAGCTAGTCTAGTAGAGGCTTACTAGGGACACCGTGTTTTGTCTATGTATCCATACATGTATCAAGTTTCCAGTTAATACAATTCTAGCATGAATAATAAACATTTATCATGATATAAGGAAATATAAATAACAACTTTATTATTGCCTCTAAGGCATATTTCCTTCAGTCTCCCACTTGCACTAGAGTCAATAATCTAGATTACATTGTAATGATTATAACACCCATGGAGTCTTGGTGCTCATCATGTTTTGCTCCTGGAAGAGGCTTAGTCAACGGGTCTGCCACATTTAGATCTGTATGTATTTTGCAAATCTCCATGTCTCCCTCCTTGACTTGATCACGGATGGAGTTGAAGCGTCTCTTGATGTGTTTGGTTCTTTTGTGAAATCTGGATTCCTTCACCAAGGCAAGCTCCAGTATTGTCACAAAAGATTTTCATTGGACCCGATGCACTAGGTATTACAACTAGATCAAATATGAAATCCTTCATCCAGACTCGTTCATTCGCTGCTTCCGAAGCAGCTATGTACTCCGCTTCACGGGTAGATCCTGTTGGGGAACACAATAATTTCAAAAAAAAATCCTATACACACGCAAGATCATGGTGATGCATAGCAACGAGAGGGGAGAGTATCATCTACGTACCCTCGTAGACCATAAGCGGAAGCGTTATGACAACGCGGTTGATGTAGTCGTACGTCTTCACGATCGACCGATCTATTACCGAAGATACGGTACCTCCGCGATATGCACATGTTCGGCTCGGTGACGTCCCGCGAACTCACGATCCAGTAGAGCTTTGAGGGAGAGTTTCGTCAGCATGACGGCGTGATGACGGTGATGATGTTGCTACCGGAACAGGGCTTCGCCTAAGCACCGCTACGATATAACCGAGGTGGATTATGGTGGAGGGGGGGGGGCACCGCACACGGCTAAAAGATCAATGATCAACTTGTGTGTCTATGGGGTGTCCCGTCCCCTGTATGTAAAGGAGTGGAGGAGGGGGAGGGCCGACCCTCTCTATGGCACGCCCTAGGGGAGTCCTACTCCCTCCGGGAGTAGGATTCCCCCCTTCCAAGTAGGAGTAGGAGAAGAAGCAGGGGGAGAGAGGGAGGAAGGAAAGGGGGGCCGGCCCCCTCCCAATTCGGATTGGGCTTGGGGGCGCGCCTCCCTCTTTTCCCTTCCCTCTCCTCTATTCCACTAAAGCCCAATAAGGCCCATATACTCCCTGGGGGTTCTGGTAACCTCCCGGTACTCCGAAAAAATGCCCGAACCACTCGGAACCATTCTGATGTCCAAATATAGGCTTCCAATATATTGATCTTTACGTCTCGACCATTCCGAGACTCCTCATCGTGTTCGTGATCAAATCCGGGACTCCGAACTACGTTCGGTACATCAAAACACATAAACTCATAATATCGATCGTCACCGAACGTTAAGCGTGCGGACCCTACGGGTTCGAGAACTATGTAGACATGACCGAGACATGTCTCCGGTCAATAACGCATAGCAGAACCTGGATGCTCATATTGACTCCTACATATTCTACGAAGATCTTTATCGGTCAAACCACATAACGGTATACATTGTTCCCTTTGTCACCGGTATGTTACTTGCCCGAGATTCGATCGTCGGTATCTCAATACCTAGTTCAATCTCGTTACCGGCAAGTCTCTTTACTCGTTCCGTAATGCTACATCCCGTAACTAACTCATTAGCTACATTGCTTGCAAGGCTTATTGTGATGTACATTACCGAGAGGGCCCAGAGATACCTCTCCGACAATCGGAGTGACAAATCCTAATCTTGATCCATGCCAACTCAACAAACACCATCGGAGACACCTGTAGAGCACCTTTATAATCACCTAGTTACGTTGTGATGTTTGGTAGCACACAAAGTGTTCCTCCGATATTCGGGAGCTGCATGATCTCATAGTCATAGGAACATGTATAGTTATGGAGAAAGCAATAGCAACAAACTAAACAATCATCGTGCTAAGCTAACGGATGGTTCAAGTTAATCACATCATTCTCTAATGATGTGATCTCGTTAATCAAATGACAATTCATGTCTAACCATCACTGATTCGACGAGCTAGTCAAGTAGAGGCAAACTAGTGACACTCTATTTGTCTATGTATTCACACATGTACTAAGTTTCTGGTTAATACAATTCTAGCATGAATAATAAACATTTATCGTGATATAAGGAAATATAAATAACAACTTTATTATTGCCTCTAGGGCATATTTCCTTCAGTCTCCCACTTGCACTAGAGTCAATAATCTAGATCACATTGTCATGTGATTTAACACAAATAGTTCACATATTTATGTGATTAGTTCACATCTCCATGTGACCAACACCCAAAGGGTTTACTAGAGTCGATAATCTAGTTCACATCGCTATGTGATTAACACCCAAAGAGTGATCATGTTTTTCTTGTGAGAGAAATTTAGTCAACGGGTCTGCTACATTCAGAGCCGTATGTATTTTGAAAATTTTCTATGTCTACAATGCTTTGCACGGAGCTACTCTAGCTAATTGCTCCCACTTTTAATATGTATCTAGATCGAGACTTAGAGTCATCCAGATCGGTGTTAAAGCTTGCATCGACATAACTCTTTATGATGAACTCTTTACGACGAACTCTTTGTCACCTCCATAACCGAGAAACATTTCCTTATTTTACTAAGGATATTTTTGACCGCTGTCCAGTGATCCACTTCTGGATCACTATTGTACCCTCTTACCAAACTTATGGTGAGGTACACAATAGGTCTGGTACACAGCATAGCATACTTTATAGAACCTATGACTGAGGCATAGGGAATGACTTTTCATTCTCTTTCTATTTTCTGCCGTGGTCGGGTTTTGAGTCTTTACTAAACTTCACACCTTGCAACATAGGCAAGAACTCCTTTGACTTTTCCATTTTGAACTACTTCAAAATCTTGTCAAGGTATGTACTCATTGAAAATATATCAAGCGTCTTGAGCTATCTCTATAGATCTTGATGCTCAATATGTAAGTAGCTTGATCGAGGTCTTTCTTTGAAAAACTCTTTTCAAACACTCCTTTATGCTTTCCAGAAAATTCTACATTATTTCCGATCAACAATATGTCATTCACATATACTTATCAGAAATGCTGTAGTGCTCCCACTCACTTTCTTGTAAATATAGGCTTCACCGCAAGTCTGTATAAAACCATATTCTTTGATCATTTTATCAAAGTATATATTCCAACTCTGAGATGCTTGCACTAGTCCATAGATGGATCACTAGAGCTTGCACACTTTGTTAGCACTTTTAGGATTGACAAAACCTTCTTGTTGCATCATATACAACTCTTCTTTAAGAAATCCATTAAGGAATGCAGTTTTGACATCCATTTGCCAGATTTCATAAAATGTGGAAATTGCTAACATGATTCGGACAGACTTAAGCATTGCTACGAGTGAGAAAATCTCATTGTAGTCAACTCCTTGAACTTGTTGAAAACCTTTCGCAACAATTCGAGCTTTGTAGATAGTAACACTACTATCAGTGTCCGTCTTCCTCTTGAAAATCCATTTATTCTTAATGGCTCACCGATCAACGGGCAAGTCAATCAAAGTCCATACTTTGTTCTAATACATGGATATCATCTCAGATTTCATGGCTTCAAGCCATTTCACAGAATCTGGGCTCATCATCGCTTCCTCATAGTTCGTAGGTTCGTCATGGTCAACTAACATGACCTCCAGAACAGGATTACCGTACCACTCTGGTGCGGAACGTATTCTGGTTGACCTACGAGGTTTGGTAGTAACTTGATCTGAAGTTTCATGATCATCATCATTAACTTCCTCACTAATTGGTGTAGGAATCACTAGAACTGATTTCTGTGATGAACTACTGTCCAATTCGGGAGAAGGTACAATTACGTCATCAAGTTTTACATTCCTCCCAATCACTTCTTTCGAGAGAAACTTCTTCTTTAGAAAGGATCCATTCTTAGCAACAAATATCTTGCCTTCGGATCTGTGATAGAAGGTGTACCCAACAGTTTCCTTCGGGTATCCTATGAAGACACATTTCTCCGATTTTGGTTCGAGCTTATCAGGTTGAAACTTTTTCACATAAGCATCATAGCCCCAAACTTTAAGAAATGACAGCTTAGGTTTCTTGCTAAACCACAATTCATATGGTGTCGTCTCAACGGATTCAGATGGTGCCCTATTTAACATGAATGCAGCTGTCTCTAATGCATAACCGCAAAACGATAGTGATAAATCGGTTAGAGACATCATAGATCGCACCATATCTAATAAAGTACGGTTATGACATTCGGATACACCATTACGCTGTGGTGTTCCAGGTGGCGCGAGTTGCGAAACTATTCCGCATTGTTTCAAATGAAGACCAAACTCGTAACTCAAATATTCTCCTCCACGATCAGATCACAAAAACTTTATTTTCTTGTTATAATGATTTTCCACTTCACTCTGAAATTCTTTGAACTTTTCAAATGTTTCAGACTTATGTTTCATTAAGTAGATATACCCATATCTGCTCAAATCATCTGTGAAGGTCAGAAAATAACGATACCCGCCGCGAGCCTCAACACTCATCGGATTGCATACATCAGTATGCATTATTTCCAATAAGTCACTTGCTTGCTCCATTGTTCCGGAGAATGGAGTTTTAGTTATCTTTCCCACGAGGCATGGTTCACAAGCATCAAATGATTCACAATCAAGTGATTCCAAAAACCCATCAGCATGGAGTTTTTTTTCATGCGCGTTACACCAATATGGCCTAAACGGTAGTGCCACATATAAGTTGCACTATCATTATTAACTTTGCATCTTTTGGCTTCGATATTATAAATATGTGTATTACTATGATCGAGATTCAATAAACCATTCACCTTGGGTGTATGACCTCAGAAGGTTTTATTCATGTAAACAGAATAACAATTATCCTTGACTTAAATGAATAACCATATTGCAATAAACATGATCCAATCATATTATGCTTTACGCAAACACCAAATAACATTTATTTTAGGTTCAACACTAATCCCGAAGGTAAAGGGAGTGTGCGATGGTGATCTTATCAACCTTGGAATCACTTCCAACTCACATCATCACCTCGCCCTTAACTAGTCTCTATTTATTTTGCAACTCCCATTTCGAGTTACTACTCTTAGTAACTGAACCAGTATCAAATACCAAGGTGTTGTTATAAACACTAGTAAAGTACACATGTATATAAAATATATACTTTTGTTCACTTTGCCATCCTTCTTATCCGCCAAGTATCTAGGGCAGTTCCACTTCCAGTGACCATTTCCTTTGTAGTAGAAGCACTCAGTTCCAGGCTTGGGTCTAGCTTTAAGCTTCTTCATGGGAGTGGCAACTTGCTTGCCTTTCTTATTTTAAGTTCCTCTTTCTTTCCCTTTGCCCTTTTCTTGAAACTAGTGGTCTTGTTAACCATCAACACTTGATGCTATTTGTTGATTTCTACCTTCACCGATTTCAGCATCGCGAAGATCTTGGGAATTACCTTTGTCATCCCATGCATATTATAGTTCATCACTAAGTTCTAGTAACTTGGTGATAGTGACTAGAGAACTTTATCAATTACTATCTTATCTGGAAGATTAGCGCCCACTTGATTCAAGCAATTGTAGTACCCAGACAATCTGAGCACACGCTCACTGGTTGAGCTATTCTCCGCCAAGACCTTGTAGGCAAAGTACTGTCAGAGGTCTCATACCTTTCGACACGGGCATGAGTATGAAATACCAATTTCAACTCTTAGACATCTTATATGTTCCGTGGCGTTCAAAACGTTTTTGAAGTCCTGGTTCTAAGCTGTAAAGTATGGTGCACTAAACTATTAAGTAGTCATCATACCGAGCTTTGTCAAACGTTCATAATGTGTGCACTGCTCCTGCAATAGGTCTGTCACCTAGCGGTGCATCAAGGACATAATTCTTCTGTGCAGCAATGAGGATAATCCTTAGATCACGGACCCAGTATGCATCGTTGCTACTATCATCTTTCAACTTATTTTTCTCTAGGAACATATCAAAAAAATAAACGGGGAGCTACATCAAAGCTATTGATCTACAACATAGATATGCAAATACTATCAGGACTAAGTTCATAATAAATTAAAGTTCAATTAATCATATTAGTTAAGAACTCCCACTTAGATAGACATCCCTCTAGTCATTGGTTTTCCCTTGAAGAGGAAAGGGTGATGCAGCAAAGTAGCGTAAGTATTTCCCTCAGTTTTTGAGAACCAAGGTATCAATCCAGTAGGAGGCCACGCACGAGTCACTCGCACCTACACAAACAAATACAATCCTCACAACCAACGCAATAAAGGGGTTGTCAATCCCTTCACGGTCACTTACGAAAGTGAGATCTGATAGATATGATAAGATAATATTTTTGGTATTTTTATGATAAAGATGCAAAGTAAATAAAGCAAAATAAAAACGGTAAAAGAAATAGCTTGTTGATGGAATATTAATATGATAGAAAATAGACCCGGGGCCATAGGTTTCACTAGTGGCTTCTCTCGAGAGCATAAGTATTATGGTGGGTAAACAAATTACTGTAGAGCAATTGACATAATTTATCATAGTTATGAGAATATCTAGGTATGATCATGTATATAGGCATCACGTCCGAGACAAGTAGACCGACTCCTGCCCGCATCTACTACTATTACTCCACACATCGACCGCTATCCAGCATGCATCTAGAGTATTAAGTTCAAAAGAACAGAGTAACGCTTTAAGCAAGATGACATGATGTAGAGGGATAAACCCATGCAATATGATATAAACCCCATCTTGTTATCCTCGATGGCAACAATACAATACGTGCCTTGCTGCCCCTACTGTCACTGGGAAAGGACACCGCAAGATTGAACCCAAAGCTAAGCACTTCTCCCATTGCAAGAAAGATCAATCTAGTAGGCCAAACCAAACTAATAATTCGAAGAGACTTGCAAAGATAACCAATCATACATAAAAGAATTCAGAGAAGATTCAAATATTGTTCATAGATAAACTTGATCATAAACCCACAATTCATCGGTCTCAACAAACACACCACAAAAAGAAGATTACATCGAATAGATCTCCACAAGAGAGGGGGGACATTGTATTGAGATCCAAAAAGAGAGAAGAAACCATCTAGTTAATAACTACGGACCCGAAGGTCTGAAGTAAACTACTCACACATCATCGGAGAGGCTATGGTGTTGATGTAGAAGCCCTTCGTGATCGATTCCCCCTCCGGCGAAGCTCCGGAAATGGCCCCAAGATGGGATCTCATGGGTACAGAAGGTTGTGGCAGTGGAATTAGGGTTTTGGCTCCGTATCTGGTAGTTTGGGGTACGTAGGTATATATAGGAGGAAGAAGTACATCGGTGGAGCAACATGGGCCCCACGAGGGTGGAGGGCGCGCCTGGGGAGGTAGGCGCGACCCCTACCTCGTGCCTTCCTGGTTGATTTCTTGATGTAGGGTCCAAGTCCTCTGGATCACGTTCGTTCCAAAAATCACGTTCCCGAAGGTTTCATTCCGTTTGGACTCCGTTTGATATTCTTTTTCTGTGAAACTCTGAAATAGGCAAAAAACAACAATTCTGGGCTGGGCCTCCAGTTAATAGGTTAGTCCCCCAAAAAATATAAAAGTGTATAATAAAGCCCAATAATGTCCAAAACAGAATATAATATAGCATGGAACAATAAAAAATTATAGATACATTGGAGACGTATCAAGCATCCCCAAGCTTAATTCCTGCTCGTCCTCGAGTAGGTAAATGATAAAAACAGAATTTTTGATGTGGAATGCTATGTGGCGTAATTTCAATGTAATTCTCTTAATTGTGGTATGAATATTCAGATCCGAAAGATTCAAGACATAAGTTTAATATTGACATAAAAATAATAATACTTCAAGCATACTAACTAAGCAATTATGTCTTCTCAAAATAACATGGCCAAAGAAAGTTATCCCTACAAAATCATATAGTCTGGCTATGCTCTATCTTCACCACACAAAGTATTTAAAATCATGCACAACCCCGATGACAATCCAAGCAATTGTTTCATACTTTTGGTGTTCTCAAACTTTTTCAATCTTCACGCAATACATGAGCGTGAGCCATGGACATAGCACTATATGTGGAACAGATTGGTGGTTGTGGAGAAGACAAAAAGGGAGAAGATAGTCTCACATCAACTAGGCGTATTAACGGGCTATGGAGATGCCCATTAATAGATATCAATGTGAGTGAGTAGGGATTGCCATGCAACGGATGCACTAGAGCTATAAGTATATGAAAGCTCAACAAAAGGAACTAAGTGGGTGTGCATCCAACTCGCTTGCTCACGAAGACCTAGGGCATTTTGAGGGAGCCCATCATTGTAATATACAAGCCAAGTTCTATAATGAAAGATTCCCACTAGTATATGAAAGTGATATCATAGGAGACTCTCTATCATTAAGATCATGGTGCTACTTTGAAGCACAAGTGTGGTAAAAAGATAGTAGCATTGTCCCTTCTCTCTTTTTCTCTCATTTTTTATTTGGGCCTTTTTTATGGCCTCTTTTTATTTAGTCCGGAGTCTCATCCCGACTTGTGGGGGAATCATAGTCTCCATCATCCTTTCCTCACTTGGGACAATGCTCTAAAAATGATGATCATCACACTTTTATTTACTTACAACTCAACAATTACAACTCAATACTTAAAACAAAATATGACTCTATGTGAATGCCTCCGGCGGTATACTGGGATGTGGAATGATGCATGAGTGACATGTATGAAAGAATTATGAACGGTGGCTTTGCCACAAATACAATATCAACTACATGATCATGCAAAGCAATATGACAATGATGGAGCGTGTCATAGTAAATGGAACGGTGGAAAGTTGCATGGCAATATATCTCGAAATGGCTATGGAAATGCCATGATAGGTAGGTATGGTGGCTGTTTTGAGGAAGGTATATGGTGGGTGTATGATACCGGCGAAAGGTGCGTGGTATTAGAGAGGCTAGCAGTGGTGGAAGGGTGAGAGTGCGTATAATCCATGGACTCAACATTAGTCATAAAGAACTCACATACTCATTGCAAAAATCTATTAGTTATCGAAACAAAGTATTATGCGGATGCTCCTAGGGGGATAGATTGGTAGGAAAAGACCATCGCTCGTCCCCGACCTCCACTCATAAAGAAGACAATCAATAAATAAATCATGCTCCGACTTCATCAGATAACGGTTCACCATACGTGCATTCTATGGGAATCACAAACTTCAACAAAAGTATTTCTCAAATTCACAACTACTCAACTAGCATGACTCTAATATCACCATCTCCATATCTCAAAACAATTATCAAGTATCAAACTTCTCTTAGTATTCAGCGCACTCATAAGAATGTTTTTTTACTAATCTTGAATGCCTAGCATATTAGGATTAATTTCCCAGTTTAAGTAAATTACCATGCTGTTTAAGACTCTCAAAATAATATAAGTGAAGCATGATAAAATAATAGTTTCCATAAAATAAATCCACCACTGTGCTACAAAAGATATACGTGAAGTACTAGAGCAAAGACTATATAACTCAAAAGATATAAGTGAAGCACATAGAGTATTCTAATAATTTTCAAATCATGTGAGTTTCTATCAAAAGGTGTTTATAGAAAAGATGATTGTGGCAAACTAACAAATAAAGACTCAAATAATACAAGACGGTCCAAGCAAAACACATATCATGTGGTGAATAAAAATATAGCTCCAAGTAAAGTTATCGATGGAAGTAGACGAAAGAGGGGATGCCTTCCAGGGCATCACCAAGCTTTGGCTTTTAGGTGTCCTTAGATTATCTTGGGGTGCCATGGGCATCCCCAAGCTTAGGCTCTTGCCACTCCTTGTTCCATAATCCATCAAATCTTTTACCCAAAACTTGAAAACTTCACAACACAAAACTTAAAGTAGAAAATCTCGTGAGCTCCGTTAGCGAAAGAAAACAAAACACCACTTCAAGGTACTGTAATGAACTCATTATTTATTTATATTGGTGTTAAACCTATTTTATACCAACTTCTCTATGGTTTATAAACTATTTTACTAGCCATAGATTCATCAAAATAAGCAAACAACACACGAAAAACAGAATCTGTCAAAAACAGAACAGTCTGTAGTAATCTGTAGCTAACGCAAACTTCTGGAACCCCAAAAATTCTAAAATAAATTGCTGGACGTGAGGAATTTATCTATTAAACATCTGAAAAAATAATTAACTAAATAGAACTTTCCAAATAAAAATGGCAGCAGTTCTCGTGAGCGCTAAAGTTTTGGGTTTTTACAGCAAGATTAAAAAGACTTTCCCCAAGTCTTCCCAACGGTTCTAGTTGGCACAAACACTAATTAAACACAAAAAACACAAAAAAAACAGAGGCTAGATAAATTATTTATTACTAAACAGGAGCAAAAATCAAGGAATAAAAATAAAATTGGATTGCCTCCCAACAAGCGCTATCGTTTAACGCCCCTAGCTAGGCATAAAAGCGAAGATAGATCTAGGTGTCGCCATAATAATAGGATAGAACATTAAAACTCTTTTCATATTCTCTACGTTCGGCAGCAACTTTTCTTTGAGGCAAGCAAAAGTAATCAAAAGGGCTGAATTTAATGGGACAAAAGTCTCCAAGATCAACTTTAGGAGGTATAGGTTCCTCCTTCGGCCCTTCGTATTGCACAACCAATTCATCATTATAAGCATTCTTTTGACAAAACTTTGTGAGCCTATACTCAGAGAATATCCTAGCTCATTATTTCGAATAGCCAAATCATTATTAAGTTCAGAAATTCTATCAACTAGAACATTGGTAGGAACCCTTTTTCTAAGATTTTCATTGAAAGCAACATAGTCTAGAGATTGAAAACACATTATTTCTTCTTGATCAAAGATAATAGCCTCTATGGGAGGACGGCCAGCGTCCACCCTATAATGCACAAAGATTTATTTGGCCTCTTTTATTATAAATCTAAACTCACGAGCCAAAAAGATAGTAGCGGCATGCTTAATAGAAGAATGCTCAATATTAGAAAATTCTAGGAAAATCCTTTGTATGCAAGGATGCATGTGCATAAATTGTCTTTCAAGTTCAACTACAAGCATGGTGATAGCATTCGCAAAACTACTAGTTCTATGAAGAATAGAACTACCCATAGAAGGCAAAGCACCGGCACAAGTAAAGAAATCTTGGATAACTCCTTTTCCAATAATATTACCACTACCAATTCGGAATTTTTTTGTATGTAAGATAGGGGGTTCTTCAGCAGGAGCATCAGAATTTTCCATGATATTATTATTGTCCATATCGACAATAATTTCCCCAATTTAAGACATAACGGCAGAAAGTGCAAGGGGCAAAAGGACGGAGGGACGTGAACGTAAAATAGACGGCGAATAAAACGGCAAGGGTGAAGTGGGGGAGAGGAAAACGAGAGGCAAATGGCAAATAATGTAATGCGGGAGATAAGGGTTTGTGATGGGTACTTGGTATGTTGACTTTTGCGTAGACTCCCCGGCAACTGCGCTAGAAATCCTTCTAGCTACCTCTTGAGCACTGCGTTGGTTTTCCCTTGAAGAGGAAAGGGTGATGCAGCAAAGTAGCGTAAGTATTTCCCTCAGTTTTTGAGAACCAAGGTATCAATCCAGTAGGAGGCCACGCACGAGTCCCTCGCACCTACACAAACAAATAAAATCCTCGCAACCAACGCAATAAAGGGGTTGTCAATCCCTTCACGGTCACTTACGAAAGTGAGATCTGATAGATAAGATAAGATAATATTTTTGGTATTTTTATGATAAAGATGCAAAGTAAATAAAGCAAAATAAAAATGGTAAAAGAAATAGCTTGTTGATGGAAGATTAATATGATAGAAAATAGACCCCGGGGCCATAGGTTTCACTAGTGGCTTCTCTCGAGAGCATAAGTATTACGGTGGGTAAACAAATTACTGTTGAGCAATTGACAGAATTGAGCATAGTTATGAGAATATCTAGGTATGATCATGTATATAGGCATCACGTCCGAGACAAGTAGACCGACTCTTGCCTGCATCTACTACTATTACTCCACACATCGACCGCTATCCAGCATGCATCTAGAGTATTAAGTTCAAAAGAACAGAGTAACGCTTTAAGCAAGATGACATGATGTAGAGGGATAAACTCATGCAATATGATATAAACCCCATCTTGTTATCCTCGATGGCAACAATACAATACGTGCCTTGCTGCCCCTACTGTCACTGGGAAAGGACACCGCAAGATTGAACCCAAAACTAAGCACTTCTCCCTTTGCAAGAAAGATCAATCTAGTAGGCCAAACCAAACTGATAATTCGAAGAGACTTGCAAAGATAACCAATCATACATAAAAGAATTCAGAGAAGATTCAAATATTATTCATAGATAAACTTGATCATAAACCCACAATTCATGGTTCTCAACAAACACACCGCAAAAAGAAGATTACATCGAATAGATCTCCACAAGAGAGGGGGAGAACATTGTATTGAGATCCAAAAAGAGAGAAGAAGCCATCTAGCTAATAACTATGGACCCGAAGGTCAGAAGTAAACTACTCACACATCATCGGAGAGGCTATGGTGTTGATGTAGAAGCCCTCCATGATCGATGCCCCCTCCGACGGAGCTCCGGAAAAGGACCCAAGATGGGATCTCATGGGTACAGAAGGTTGCGGCGGTGGAATTAGGGTTTTGGCTCCGTATCTGGTAGTTTGGGGGTACGTAGGTATATATAGGAGGAAGAAGTACGTTGGTGGAGCAACGTGGGCCCCACGAGGGTGGAGGGCATGCCTGGGGGGGGGGGGGTAGGCGCGCCCCCTACCTCGTGCCTTCCTGGTTGCTTTCTTGACGTAGGGTCCAAGTCCTCTGGATCACGTTCGTTCCAAAAATCACGTTCCCGAAGGTTTCATTCCGTTTGGACTCTGTTTGATATTCTTTTTCTGCGAAACTCTGAAATAGGCAAAAAACATCAATTCTGGGCTGGGCCTCCAGTTAATAGGTTAGTCCCAAAAAAATATAAAAGTGTATAATAAAGCCCAATAATGTCCAAAATAGAATATAATATAGCATGGAACAATAAAAAATTATAGATACGCTGGAGACGTATCAGTCATCTAAATGATCACATGATCCAAATCAACTAAACCATGTCCGATCATCACGTGAGATGGAGTAGTTTTCAATGGTGAATGTCACTATATTGATCGTATCTGCTATATGATTCACGCTCGACCTTTCGGTCTCCAGTGTTCCGAGGCCATATCGGCATATGCTAGGCTCGTCAAGTTTAACCCGAGTATTCCGCGTGTGCAAAACTGGCTTGCACCCGTTGTATGTGAACGTAGAGCTTATCACACCCGATCATCACGTGGTTTCTCGGCACGACGAACTATCGCAACCGTGCATACTCAGGGAGAACACTTATACCTTGAAATTTAGTGAGAGATCATCTTATAATGCTACCGCCGAACCAAGCAAAATAAGATACATAAAGGATAAACATCACATGCAATCAAAATATGTGACATGATATGGCCATCATCATCTTGTGCCTTTGATCTTCATCTCCAAAGTACCATCATGATCTCCATCGTCACCGGCATGACACCATGATCTCCATCATCTTGATCGCTATCAACGTGTCGTCACATGGTCGTCTCACCAACTATTGCTTTTGCAACTATTGCTATCGCATAGCGATAAAGTAAACCAATTATATGGTGCTTGCATCTTATGCAATAAAGAGACAACCATAAGGCTACTGCCAATTGCTGATAACTTTAACAAAAACATGATCATCTCATACAACAATTTATATCTCATCATGTCTTGACCATATCACATCACAACATGTCCTGCAAAAACAAGTTAGACGTCCTCTACTTTGTTGTTGCAAGTTTTTACGTGGCTGCCATGGGCTGAGCAAGAACCATTCTTACCTACGCATAAAAAACCACAATGCGGTATAGTGATTGCTTTTTGATCTTCAGAAAGAACCTTGTTCATTGAATCCGATTCAACTTAAGTTGGAGAAACTGACACCCACCGGCCACCTGTGTGCGAAGCACGTTGGTAGAACCAGTCTCGCGTAAGCATATGCGTAATGTAGGTCTGGGCCGCTTCATCCAACAATACCACCAAATCAAGAAACAACTAGTGACGACAAGTAATATGTATATACCCACGCCCACAACTCCTTTGTGTTCTACTCGTGCATATAACATCTACGCATAAACCTGGCTCGGATGCCACTGTTGGGGAATGCAATAATTTAAAAAAAAATCCTACACACGCAAGATCATGGTGAAGCATAGCAACGAGAGGGGAAAGTATCATCTACGTACCCTCGTAGACCATAAGCGGAAGCGTTATGACAACGCGGTTGATGTAGTCATACGTCTTCACGATCGACTGATCTAGTACCGAAGATACGGTACCTCCGCGATCTGCACACATTCGGCTCGGTGATGTCCTGCGAACTCACGATCTATTAGAGCTTCGAGGGAGAGTTTCGTCAGCACGACGGCGTGATGATGGTGATGATGTTGCTATCGGAACAAGGCTTCGCCTAAGCACCGCTATGATATAACCAGGTGGATTATGGTGGAGGGGGCACCGCACACGGCTAAAAGATCAATGATCAACTTGTGTGTCTATGGGTGCCCCTCCCCCGTATATAAAGGAGTGGAGGAGGGGGAGGGCCGGCCCTCTCTATGGCGCGCCCTAGGGGAGTCCTACTCCCTCCGGGAGTAGGATTCCTCCCTTCCAAGTAGGAGTAGGAGAAGAAGGAAGGAGGAGAGAGGGAGGAAGGAAAGGGGGGGCCAACCCCCCTCCCAATTTGGATTGGGCTTGGGGGGTGCGCCTCCCTCTTTTCCCTTCCCTCTCCTCTATTCCACCAAGGCCCAATAAGGCCCATATACTCCTCGGGGGGTTCCGGTAACCTCCCGGTACTCCGAAAAAATGCCCGAACCACTCGGAACCATTCCGATGTCCAAATATAGGCTTCCAATATATCAATCTTTACTTCTCGACCATTCCGAGACTCCTCGTCATATCCGTGATTAAATCCGGGACTCCGAACTACCCTCGGTACATCAAAACACATAAACTCATAATACCGATCGTCACCGAACGTTAAGCGTGCGGACCGTACGGGTTCAAGAACTATGTAGACATGATCGAGACATGTCTCCGGTCAATAACCGATAGCAGAACCTGGATGCTCTACCTAAATATTCTACGAAGATCTTTATCGGTCAAACCGCATAACAATATACGTTGTTCCCTTTGTCATCGGTATGTTACTTGCCCGAGATTCGATCGTCGGTATCTCAATACCTAGTTCAATCTCCTTACCGGCAAGTCTCTTTACTCATTCCGTAATGCTACATCCCGTAACTAACTCATTAGCTACATTGCTTGCAAGGCTTATTGTGATGTACATTACCGAGAGGGCCCAGAGATACCTCTCCGACAATCGGAGTGAAAAATCCTAATCTTGATCCATGCCAACTCAACAAACACCATCGAAGACACCTGTAGAGCACCTTTATAATCACCCAGTTACGTTGTGACGTTTGGTAGCACACAAAGTGTCCGTCCGGTATTCGGGAGTTGCATGATCTCATAGTCATAGGAACATGTATAGTTATGGAGAAAGCAAGAGCAACAAACTAAACGATCATCGTGCTAAGCTAATAGATGGGTCAAGTCAATCACATCATTCTCTAATGATGTGAACCCGTTAATCAAATGACAACTCATGTCTATGGTTAGGAAACATAACCATCATTGATTCAACGAGCTAGTCAAGTAGAGGCAAACTAGTGACACTCTGTTTGTCTATGTATTCACACATGTACTAAGTTTCTGGTTAATACAATTCTAGCATGAATAATTAAAATTTATCATGATATAAGGAAATATAAATAACAACTTTATTATTGCCTCTAGGGCATATTTCCTTCAGATCCTGCCACGATGCTTTGCTTGGAACTGCACCAACTGATAGCTCCACCATTCAATATAAATACGTATCCAGTTTGTGACTTAGAGTCATCCAGATCAGTGTCAAAGCTAGCAACGGCGTAACCATTTACGACAAGCTCTTTATCACCTCCATAAACGAGAAACATATCCTTAGTCCTTTTCAGGTACTTTAGGATGTTCTTGACCGTTGTCCCCAGTGATCCACTCCTGGATTACTTTGGTACCTCCCTGCTAGACTTATAGCAAGGCACACATCAGGTCTGGTACACAACATTGCATACATGATAGAACCTATGGCTGAGACATAGTGAATGACTTTCATTTTCTCTCTATCTTTTGCAACGGTCGGGCATTGAGTCTGACTCAACTTCACACCTTGTAACACAACCAAGAACCCTTTTTTTGACTGATCCATTTTGAACTTCTTCAAAACTTTATCAAGGTATGTGCTTTGTGAAAGTCCAATTAAGCGTCTTATCTATCTCTATAGATCTTGATGCCAATATATAAGCAACTACACCAAGGTCTTTCATTGAAAAACTCTTATTCATGTATCCTTTTATGCTATCCAGAAATTCTATATCATTTCCAATCAATAATATGTCATCCACATATATATACTAGAAATGATATAGAGCTCCCACTCACTTTCTTCTAAATATAGGGTTCTCCAAAAGTCTATATAAAACCATATGCTTTGATCATACTATCAAAGCGTATATTCCAACTCCGAGATGCTTGCACCAGTCCATAAATGGATCGCTAGAGCTTGCACACTTTGTTAGCACCTTTAGGATCGACAAAACCTTCTGGTTGCATCATATACAACTATTCTTTGAGAAATCCATTAAGGAATGGAGTTTAGACGTCCATTTGCCAGATCTCATAATCATAAAATGCGGCCTAAGATGATTCAGACAGACTTAAGCATCACTACGGGTGAGAAAGTCTCATCGTAGTCAACTCCTTGAACTTGTCAAAAACCTTTTGCAACAAGTCGAGCTTTGTAGATAGTAACATTACCATGTCAGTCTTCTTCTTGAAGATCCATTTATTCTCTATGGCTTGCCAATCATCGGGCAAGTCAACAAAAGCCCATACTTTGTTCTCATACATGGATCCTATCTCAGATTTCATGGACTCAAGCCATTTTGCGGAATCTGGGCTCATCATCGCTTCCTCATAGTTCGTAGGTTCGTCATGGTCTAGTAACATGACTTCCAGAACAGGATTATCGTACCACTTTGGTGCGGAACGTACTCTGGATGACCTATGAGGTTCGGTAATAACTTGATCTGAAGTTTCATAATCATTATCATTTGCTTCCTCTCTAGTTGTTGTAGGCATCATTGGAACTGATTTCTATGATGAGCTATTTTCTAATTCCAGAGAAGGTACAATTACCCCCATCAAGTTCTACTTTCCTCCCACTCACTTCTTTCGAGAGAAACTCCTTCTCTAGAAAGGATCCATTCTTAGCAACAAAGATCTTGCCTTCGGATCTGTGATAGAAGGTGTACCCAACAATTTCTTTTGGGTATCCTATGAAGATGCATTTCTCTGATTTGGGTTCGAGCTTATCAGGCTGAAGCCTTTTCACATAAGCATCGCAACCCCAAACTTTAAGGAACAACAACTTAGGTTTCTTTCCAAACCATAGTTCATACAGTGTCGTCTCAATGGATTTAGATGGTGCCCTATTTAACGTGAATGCAAATGTCTCTAATGCATAACCCCAAAACGATAGCGGTAAATCGGTAAGAGACATCATAGATCGCACCATATCTAATAAAGTATGGTTACGACGTTCGGACAAACTATTACGCTGTGGTGTTCCAGGCGGCGTGAGTTGTGAAACTATTCCACATTGTTTTAAATGAATGCCAAACTCGTAACTCAAATATTCGCCTCCGCGATCAGAACATAGAAACTTTATTTTCTTGTTACGATGATTCTCCACTTCATTCTGAAATTCTTTGAACTTTTCAAATGTTTCAGACTTGTGTTTCGTTAAGTAGATATACCCATATCTGCTCAAATAATCTGTGAAGGTCAGAAAATAACGATACCCGCCGCGAGCCTCAACACTCATCGGACCACATACATCGTTATGTATTATTTCCAATAAGTCAGTGGCTCACTCCATTGTTCCGGAGAACGGAGTTTTAGTCATCTTCCCCATGAGGCATGGATCGAAAGCATCAAATGATTCATAATCAAGTGATTCCAAAAGTTCATCTGCATGGATTTTCTTCATGCGCTTTACACCAATATGACCTTAACGGTAGTGCCACAAATATGTTGCACTATCATTATCAACTTTGCATCTTTTGGCATCAATATTATGAATATGTGTATCACCACGGTCGAGATTCAACAAAAATAGACGACTCTTCAAGGGTGCATGACCATAAAAGATATTAATCATATAAATTGAACAACCATTGTTCTTTGATTTAAATGAATAACCGTCTCGCATCAAACAAGATCCAGATATAATGTTCATGCTCATCGCTGGCACCAAATAACAATTATTCAGGTCTAAAACTAATCCCGAAGGTAGATGTAGAGGTAGCGTGCCGACGGAGATCGCATCAACCTTGGAACCATTCCCGACGCGCATCGTCACCTCATCCTTAGCCAATCTTCGCTTAATCCGCAGCCCCTATTTCGAGTTGTAAATATGAGCAACAAAACCAGTATCAAATACCTAAGTGCTACTACGAGCATTAGTAAGGTACACATGAATAACATGTATATAAAATATACCTTTGTTCACTTTTCCATCCTTCTTATCCTCCAAATACTTGGGTCAGTTCCGCTCCTAGTGACCAGTCCCTTTGCAGTAGAAGCACTCAGTTTCAGGCTTGGGTCCACAGCTGGGCTTCTTCCCGGGAGTGACAACTTGCTTGTCATTCTTCTAAAATTTCCCCTTCTTTCCCTTGCCCTTTCACTTGAAACTAGTGGTCTTGTTAACCATCAAAACTTGATGCTCTTTCTTGATTTCTACCTTCGCAGCTTTGAGCATAGCGAAGAGCTCGGGAATTGTCTTGTCTATCCCTTGCATATTATAGCTCATCACGAAGCCTTTGTAGCTTCGTGGCAGTGATTGAAGAACTCTGTCAATAACACTATCTCATCCGGAAGATTAACTCCCAGCTGAGTCAAGTGGTTATGATACCCAGACATTCTGAGTATGTGTTCACTGACAGGACTGTTCTCCTCCATCTTGCAGCTATAGAACTTGTTGGAGACCTCATATCTCTCAACTCGGGTATTTGCTTGAAATATTAACTTCAATTCCTGGAAATCTCATATGGTCCATGATGTTCAAAACGTCTTTGAAGCCCCGATTCTAAGCTGTAGAGCATGACACACTGAACCATATAGTAGTCATCAGACCGTGTCTGCCAGACGTTCAAAGCGTCTACATTAGCGGGAGGGGGCTCGTCACCTAGCAGTGCATCAAGGACATAATTCTTCTGCGCAACAATGAGGATAATCCTCAAGTTACGGACCCAATCCGTGTAGTTGCTACCATCATCTTTCAACCTAGCTTTCTCTAGGAACACATTAAAATTCAAGGGAACGGTAGCACGGGCCAATGATCTACGACATAGATATGCAAAAACTATCAGGACTAAGTTCATGATACATTAAGTTCAATTAATCATATTACTTAAGAACTCCCACTTAGATAGACATCCCTCGAGTCATTGCTACCTCTTGAGCATGCATTGGTTTTCCCTTGAAGAGGAAAGGGTGATGCAACAAAGTAGCATAAATATTTCCCTCAGTTTTTGAGAACCAAGGCATCAATCCAGTAGGAGACTACACACAAGTCCCTCGTACCCGCACAAACAAATAATAACCTTGCAACCAACACCATAAAGGGGTTGTCAATCCCTTCACGGCCACTTGCAAAAGTGAGATTTGATCAAGATAATAAGATAAATATTTTTGGTATTTTTGTTATATAGATTGGAAAATGAAGATTGAAAAATAAAAGGTGACAGAAAAAGAAAGTAGATAGGAAAATAATATGATTGAAGATAGACCCCAGGGCCATAGGTTTCACTAGTAGCTTCTCTCAAGATAGTAAATTCTATGGTGGGTGAACAAATTACTGTTGAGCAATTGATAGAAAAGTGCATAGTGATAACCCACAAGTATAGGGGATCGCAACAGTTTTCGAGGGTAGAGTATTCAACCCAAATTTATTGATTCGACACAAGGGGAGCCAAAGAATATTCTCAAGTATTAGCAGCTGAGTTGTCAATTCAACCACACCTGGAAACTTAATATCTGCAGCAAAGTGTTTAGTAGCAAAGTAATATGATAGTGGTGATAACGGTAGCAAAAGTTAACATTAGTAAAAGTAATGTTTTTGGTATTTTATAGTGATGATAGCAATAGCAATGGAAAAGTAAATAAGCGAAGAACAATATATGGAAAGCTCGTAGGCAATGGATCGGTGATGGAGAATTATGCCGGATGCGGTTCATCATGTAACAGTCATAACCTAGGGTGACACAGAACTAGCTCCAGTTCATTGATATAATGTAGGCATGTATTCCGAACGTAGTCATACATGCTTATGGAAAAGAACTTGCATGACATCTTTTGTTCTACCCTCCCGTGGCAGCGGGGTCCTTACGGAAACTAAGGGATATTAAGGCCTCCTTTTAATAGAGAATCGGAACAAAGCATTAACACATAGTGAATACATGAACTCCTCAAACTACGGTCATCACCGGTAAGTATCTCGATTATTTTCACTTCGGGGTTAACGGATCATAACACATAATAGGTGACTATAGACTTGCAAGATAGGATCAAGAACACTCATATATTGATGAAAACATAATAGGTTCAGATCTTAAATCATGGCACTCGGGCCCTAGTGACAAGCATTAAGCATAGCAAAGTCATAGCAACATCAATCTCAGAACATAGTGGACACTAGGGATCAAACCCTAACAAAACTAACTCGATTACATGATAGATCCCATCCAACCCATCACCGTCCAGCAAGCCTACGATGGAATTACTCACGCACGGCGGTGAGCATCATGAAATTGGTGATGGAGGATGGTTGATGATGACGGTGGCGACGGATTCCCCTCTCCGGAGCCCCGAACGGACTCCAGATCAGCCCTCCCGAGAGGTTTTAGGGCTTGGCGACAGCTCCGTATCATAAAACACGATGATTTCTTCTCTCTGGTTTTTTCTCATCGAAACACAATATATGGAGGTGGAGTTGGAGTCGGAGACGCAACAGGGGGCCCACGAGGTAGGGGGGCGCGCCCTAGGGGGCAGGCGCGCCCCCACCCTCGTGGCAAGATGGTGGGCTCCCTGGCCTTCATCTTTGGCTGGTATTTTTCTTATTTTCTAAAAAGTGTCTCCATGAAGTTTCAGGTCATTCCGAGAACGTTTGCTCCTGCACATAAATAACACCATGGTAGTTCTGTTGAAAACAACGTTAGTCCGGCTTAGTTCCATTCAAATCATGCAAGTTAGAGTCCAAAACAAGGGCAAAAGTGTTTGGAAAAGTAGATATGTTGGAGACGTATCAACCCCCCCAAGCTTAAACCTTTGCTTGTCCTCAAGAAATTCAGTTGACAAACTGAAAGTGATAAAGAAAAACTTTTACAAACTCTGTTTGCTCTTGTTGTTGTAAATATGTAAAGCCAGCATTCAAGTTTTCAGCAAAGATTATAACTAATCACATTCGCAATAACGCATAGGTCTCAAGTTACTCGTATCAATATCATAATCAACTAGCGAGCCATAATAATAAAACTCGGATGACAACACTTTCTTAAAACAATCATAATATGATATAACAAGGTGGTATCTCGCTAGCCCTTTCTGAGACCTCAAAACATAAATGCAGAGCACCTTTAAAGACCAAGGACTGACTAGACATTGTAATTCATGGTAAAAAAGATCCAGTCAAGTCATACTCAATGTAAACTAACAGTAATGAAGGCAAATGACAGCAGTGCTCTCCAACTGGTGCTTTTTAATAAGAGGATGATGACTCAGCATAAAAGTAAATAGATAGGCCCTTCGCAGAGGGAAGCAGAGATTTGTAGAGGTGCCAGAGCTCGGTTTTGAAATAGAGGTGAATGATATTTTGAGCGGTATACTTTCATTGTCAACATAACAACCAAGAGATGGCGATATCTTCCATGCTACACACATTATAGGCGGTTCCCAAACAGAATGGTAAAGTTTATACTCCCCCTTCCACCACAAGCATCAATTCATGGCTTGCTCGAAACAATGAGTGCCTCCAACTAACAAGAGTCCCAGGGGGAGTTTTGTTTGTAATTATTTTGATTTAGTTTGCATAAAGCATGGGACTGGGCATCCCGGTGACCAGCCATTTATCTCATGAGTGAGGAGCGGAGTCCACTCCTCTTGAGAATAACCCGCCTAACATGGAAGATACATATAGCCCTAGTTGATACATGAGCTATTCAAGCATACAAAACAGGATATTTGTTTGAAGGTTTAGAGTTTGGCACATACAAATTTACTTGGAACGGAAGGTAGATACCGTATATAGGTAGGTATAGTGGACTCATGTGGAATAACTTTGGGGTTTAATGGATTGGATGCACAAGCAGTATTCCCGCTTAGTACAGGTGAAGGCTAGCAAAAGACTGGGAAGCGACCAGCTAGAGAGCAACAACAGTCATGAACATGCATTAAAATTAATCAACACTGAATGCAAGCATGAGTAGGATATAATCCACCATGAACATAAATATCGTGAAGGCTATGTTGATTTTGTTTCAACTACATGCATGAACATGTGCCAAGTCAAGTCACTTAAATCATTCAGAGGAGGATACCACCCTATCATACCACATCATAACCATTTTAATAGCATGTTGGCACGCAAGGTAAACCATTATAACTCATAGCTAATCAAGCATGGCATAAGAAACTATGATCTCTAGTTGTCATTGCAAACATGTTTATTCATAATAGGCTGAATCAGGAACAATGAACTAATCATATTTACAAAAACAAAAGAGGTCGAGTTCACACCAGCTTTTCTCATCTCAGCCAGTCCATCATATATCATCATAATTGCCCTTCACTTGCACGACCAAATAGTGTGAATAATAATAATAGTGCACGTGCATTGGACTACGCTGGAATCTGCAAGCATTCAATAAACAGGAGAAGACAAGGCAATATGGGCTCTTTTGTCAGGTAAACAATGATGCATATAAGAGCCACTTCAACAATTTAATCATGGTCTTCTCCTATCGACCCCCAAAGAAAAGAAATAAAACTATTTACACGGGAAAGCTCCCAACAAGCAAAAGAAGAACAGGAAATATTTTTGGGTTTTCTTTTTAATTACTACTACAAGCATGGAAATTAAACTGATTAAAAGCTACAACTATTTTTTGTTTTTCTTAAGGTTTATTAAACACACAAGAAGAAAGCATAAAAAGGAAAATAAACTAGCATGGATGATACAATGAAAAAGTATGAGCACCGACATCTAGCAATGAGTGTGTGAGCATAAATGTAATGTCGGTGAGAAATATGTACTCCCCCAAGCTTAGGCTTTTGGCCTAAGTTGGTCTATGGCCACGGCTGGCCTGGCGGATATCCATAATAATAGTTGTTGGGGTCGTACTGTGATGAGGAAGAAGAAGGCCCAGATTGCCACTGGCTGACAATCATCTCCGGATCCCACTGGTAATTAGACTGTCGTGCAGGATCAAATTGTGGTTCCGCCTCTGGCTCCTCGGCTGGTGCAGGGTTCCGATAGGCGTGGATAGCCATCAACGGAATAAGGTACGTGCCTACAGTCAAATCAAACAAAGAAGGAGCAGGCAAGGTAATAGTCTCAGGATGATGTTTATTAAAGAACAATTGATATTTAAGCTCTCCTTCCCTATTCTTAACAATAAAATCATGTGCTACCATACTTTTATAATCTAGATAAACACGGGGCAGCACTTTTTCTTCCTTCTCAGCATGCCTAATAGGTATGTTAAAATGTGCAGCTAGGCGTGTAGCATAGATATCTCCAAAGATGGGGCCCTTGATACGGTTCAGACTTAACCGTTTGGCAATAATGCTGCCCATACTAAAAGAGTCATCACCGTATAAACCGTGGTGCAAAATAATAATATCAGGGATACTCAGGTTTCCACAGTTTCCGCGACCAATTAAGCAACGACTAGCAAATAATGCAAAGTAGCGTAAAACAGGAAAATGTATGCTAGTGATTCGTGCATCGGAAACCTTCCTTGTTTCCCCTACAGTGATAGTGTCAATAAATCCCTCCACATCATCACGATGTGGTTCTTCTGTCTTGCCCCCAAAAGGGACTAAACAGATCCGAGAAAAATCATAAAGTGACATCTCCTTATGCTCATCATATAAATGAAATTCCACCGTAGGTGGTGAGTTCCTAGAATGAAAATGAATGTTTTGCACAAAGGTATTTGTGAGCAAGAGATACTGACCGCATTGGTCGTGGAGGAAAGCGGTAAGGCCTACAGTCTGAGCCAACTCATGAAAGTCTTCATAAATCCCGACTGCTCTCGGAAGGCCATTCACACACCACGAACCTCCGCGGTGCGAGGCAAATTATACTTAGGCTTCGGTGCCTTTTCCTTCGAGCTTTGGCTCGATGAGCCCCTCAAAAGTCTCCTCATCATTTTCTGAAAATTCTGAAATTTTTAGTAACTTCAAAATAAAAGTAAACCAAACTCAATAATATTGATAGCAACTACTCCTACAAGTGCCTAGGGCCCATATCATGCATCAAAACTACTTTTAACCATATAAATTTGACATGCAAGCTCAAGAACAAGGTCACCTAAGCAACAAAAATTTGCAATGAATAAAGCACTAGAACAAAAACTAATTGGACCAATGGAGGAGTCACATACCAAGGAACAATCTCCCCAAGCAGTTTTGTGAGAGGTGCTTTGAGCAAGCAGATCGAAAATGGCAGCAAAACGAGCTTGGACTCGGGTTTGAGCTGGTTTTTCGTGTTTGGAGGAGGAAGATGAAGTGTGTGGGTGCAGGAATAAGTGGAGGAGGCCCACCGTGGGCCCACGAGGCAGGGGGCGCGCCCTCCACCCTCGTGGCAAGGTGGTTGGCCCCCGTGGTGTGTTCTTTGTTCCATAAATCCTCAAATATTCTAGAAAAAATCATATTTAATTTTCAGGGCATTTGGAGAACTTTTATTTTCGAGGTATTTTTATATTGCACGGATAATCAGATAACAGACAGAAAAACATTTATTTTTATTTTATTTAATATAAATAATAGAAAGTAAAAGTGGGGTACAGAAGGTTGTGCCTTCTAGTTTCATCCATCTCATGATCATCGAAAGGAATCCACTAACAAGGTTGATCAATTCTTGTTAACAAACTCATTCCGAATAACATGGAACCGGAGAAATTTCGAATAACACAATGTTACCTCAATGGGGATATGCACATCCCCAATAATAAGAATATCATATTTCTTCTTGACAGTAGGAAGAGGAAATTCAAAACCTCCAAATATAATCGATGAAAATTTTCCAATAGAGTCGATACTATGAACTTGAGGTTGTTTCCTCGGAAAGTGTACCGTATGCTCATTACCATTAACATGAAAAGTGACATTGCCTTTAGTGAAATCAATAATAGCCCCTGCAGTATTCAAAAAGGGTCTTCCAAGAATAATAGACATACTATCGTCCTCGGGAATATCAAGAATAACAAAGTCCGTTAAAATAGTAATGTTTGCAACTACAATAGGCACATCCTCACAAATACCGACAGGTATAGCAGTTGATTTATCAGCCATTTGCAAAGATATTTCAGTAGGTGTCAACTTATTCAAATCAAGTCTACGATATAAAGAGAGAGGCATAACACTAACACCAGCTCCAAGATCACATAAAGCAGTTTTAACATAGTTTCTTTTAATAGAGCATGGTATAGTGGGCACTCCTGGATCTCCAAGTTTCTTTGGTATTCCACCCTTAAAAGTATAATTAGCAAGAATGGTGGAAATTTCAACTTCCGGTATCTTTCTTTTATTTGTAATGATATCTTTCATATACTTAGCATAAAGATTGGTTTTGAGCATATCAGTTAATCGCATACGTAAAAAGATAGGTCTAATCATTTCAGCAAAGCGCTCAAAATCCTCATCATCCTTTTTCTTGGATGGTTTGGGAGGAAAAGCCATGGGTTTCTGAACCCAAGGCTCTCTTTCTTTACCATGTTTCCTAGCAACAAAGTCTTTCTTATCATAACATTGATTCTTTGATTGTGAGTTATCAAGATCAACAATAGGTTCAATTTCTATATCATTATCATTACTAGGTTGAGCATCATCATGGACATTATTATTAACATTATCATTAGTTTCAGGTTCATTACCAAATTGTGTTTCAGCATCAGAAATAGAAATATCATTTGGATTCTCAGGTGTTTCAACAATAGGATCACTAGAAGCATGCAAAGTCTTATTATTTTTCTTTTTCTTCTTTTTAGAAGAACTAGGTGCATCTATATTATTTCTCTGAGAATCTTGCTCAATTCTCTTAGGGTGGCCTTCAGGATACAAAGGTTCCCGAGTCATTCTACCAGTTATAGTAGCCACTCTAACAGCATAATCATTATCTTTATTATTCAATTCATTGAGCAAATCATTTTGAGCTTTAAGTACTTGTTCTACTTGAGTGGTAACCATAGAAGCATGTTTACTAATAAGTTTAAGTTCACTTTTAACATTAGCCATATAATCACCCAAGTGTCCAAGCATATTTGAATTGTATTTCAATTGTCTACCAAAATAAGCATTAAAATATTCTTGCTTAGCCATAAATTTATCAAACTCATCTGAGCATGGGCTAGCAAACTTAGTAAACGGGATTATAGCTTTATCATATCTATAGAGAGAATTTACCTTTACTACCTATGTCGGGTTATCAAGACCATGAGTTTCTTCAATGAGTAAAGGATTTGGATTATATGTTTCTTCAACAGGCGGTAAATTAAGACCATGTATTTCTTCAATAGGAGGTAAATTCTTAACATCTTCAGCTTTAATACCTTTTTCTTTCATAGATTTCTTTTCCTCTTGCATATCTTCAGGATTGAGAAATAGAATACCCCTCTTCTTCGGAGTTGGTTTAGGAATAGGCTCAGGAATTGTCTTCGGAGGTGTCCAATTATTTTCATTTGTCAACATATTATTCAATAGAATTTCAGCTTCATCCGGTGTTCTTTCCCTGAAAACAGAACCAACACAACTATCCAGGTAATCTCTGGAGACATCGGTTAGTCCATTATAAAAGATATCAAGTATTTCATTTTTCTTAAGAGGATGATCAAGCAAAGTATTAAGTAATTGGAGAAGCCTCCCCCAAGCTTGTGGGAGACTCTCTTCTTTAATTTGCACAAAATTATATATACCCCTTAAAGCAGCTTGTTTCTTATGAGCAGGGAAATATTTAGCAGAGAAGTAATAAATCATATCTTGGGGACTACGCACACAACCAGGATCAAGAGAATTAAACCATATCTTAGCATCACCCTTTAATGAGAACAGAAATATTTTAAGGATATAAAAGTAGCGAGTTTTCTCATCTTTAGTGAACAGGGTAGCTATATCATTTAATTTAGTAAGATGTGCCACAACAGTTTCAGATTCATAACCATGAAAAGGATCAAATTCAACCAAAGTAATTATATCAGGATCAACAGAGAATTCATAATCCTTATTAGTAACAAAGATAGGTGAAGTAGAAAAAGTAGGGTCAGGTCTCATTCTATCATTTAGAGATTGCTTACTCCATTTAGCTAATAATCTTTTAAGTTCAGTTCTATTTCTGCAAGCTAAAATGGCTAAAGAAGCATCTTGATCAAATACATAACCCTTAGGAATAGCAAGTGGTTCTTCATCATCACTTTCATTAGTATCATCAGATTCAATATTTTCAATTTCTCTAGCCCTAGCAAGTTGTTCATCAAGAAAATCACTAAGTGTCATAGTAGTATCAGGCATAGAGGTAGTTTCATCATAAGTATCATGCATAGCAGAAGTGGCATCATCAATAACATGCGACATATCAGAACGAATAGCAGAAGCAGGCGTAGGTGTCGCAAACTTAATCATAATAGAAGGTGAATCAAGTGCAGAGCTAGATGGCAGTTCCTTACCTCCCCTCGTAGTTGAGGGATAGATCTTGGTTTTTGGATCTCTCAAGTTCTTCATAATGATAAGCAGATATATATCCCAAGTGACTCAAAGAAAGAGCTATGCTCCCCGGCAACGGCACCAGAAAATAGTCTTGATAACCCACAAGTATAGGGGATCACAACAGTTTTCGAGGGTAGAGTATTCAACCCAAATTTATTGATTCGACACAAGGGGAGCCAAAGAATATTCTCAAGTATTAGCAGCTGAGTTGTCAATTCAACCACACCTGGAAACTTAATATCTGCAGCAAAGTGTTTAGTAGCAAAGTAATATGATAGTGGTGATAACGGTAGCAAAAGGTAACAATAGTAAAAGTAATGTTTTTGGTATTTTGTAGTGATGATAGCAATAGCAATGGAAAAGTAAATAAGCAAAGAACAATATATGGAAAGCTCATAGGCAATGGATCGGTGATGGAGAATTATGCCGGATGCGGTTCATCATGTAACAGTCATAACCTAGGGTGACACAGAACTAGCTCCAGTTCATTGATATAAGGTAGGCAGGTATTCCGAACATAGTCATACGTGCTTATGGAAAAGAACTTGCATGACATCTTTTGTCTTACCCTCCTGTGGTAGCGGGGTCCTTACGGAAACTAAGGGATATTAAGGCCTCCTTTTAATAGAGAACCGGAACAAAGCATTAACACATAGTGAATACATGAACTCCTCAAACTACGGTCATCACCGGTAAGTATCCCGATTATTGTCACTTCGGGGTTAACGGATCATAACACATAATAGGTGACTATAGACTTGCAAGATAGGATCAAGAACACTCATATATTGATGAAAACATAATAGGTTCAGATCTGAAATCACGGCACTCGGGCCCTAGTGACAAGCATTAAGCATAGCAAAGTCATAGCAACATCAATCTCAGAACATAGTGGACACTAGGGATCAAACCCTAACAAAACTAACTCGATTACATGATAGATCCCATCCAACCCATCACCGTCCAGCAAGCCTACGATGGAATTACTCACGCACGGCGGTGAGCATCATGAAATTGGTGATGGAGGATGGTTGATGATGACGATGGCGACGGATTCCCCTCTTCGGAGCCCCGAACAGACTCCAGATCAGCCCTCCCGAGAGGTTTTAGGGCTTGGCGGCGGCTCCGTATCGTAAAACGTGATGATTTCTTCTCTCTAATTTTTATCTCATCGAAACTCAATATATGGAGGTGGAGTTGGAGTCGGAGACGCAACAGGGGGCCCATGAGGTAGGGGGCGCGTCCTAGGGGGGCAGGCGCCCCCCACCCTCGTGGCAAGATGGTGGGCCCCCTGGCCTTCATCTTTGGCATGTATTTTTCTTATTTTCTGAAAAGTGTCTCCGTGAAGTTTCAGGTCATTCCGAGAACGTTTTCTCCTGCACATAAATAACACCATGGTAGTTCTGCTGAAAACAGCGTCAGTCCGGGTTAGTTCCATTCAAATCATGCAAGTTAGAGTCCAAAACAAGGGCAAAAGTGTTTGGAAAAGTAGATACGTTGGAGAAGTATCACATAGTTATGAGAATATCTATGCATGATCATGTATATAGGCATCACGTCTGCGACAAGTAGACCGAAACGATTCTGCATCTACTACTATTAGTCCACACATCGACCGCTATCCAACATGCATCTAGAGTATTAAGTTCATAAGAACAGAGTAACACATTAGGCAAGATGACATGATGTAGAGGGATAAAATCAAGCAATATGATATAAACCCCATCTTTTTATCCTCGATGGCAACAATACAATACGTGCCTTGCTGCCCCTGCTGTCACTGGGAAAGGACACCGCAAGATTGAACCCAAAGCTAAGCACTTCTCCCATTGAAAGAAAGATCAACCTAGTAGGCCAAACCAAACTGATAATTCGAAGAGACTTGCAAAGATATTAAATCATGCATAAAAGAATTCAGAGAAGAATCAAATATTGTTCATCGATAATCTTGATCATAAACCCACAATTCATCGGATCTCGACAAACACACCACAAAAAGAATTACATCGAATAGATCTCCAAGAGAATCAAGGAGAACTTTGTATCGAGATCGAAAGAGAGAGAAGAAGCCATCTAGCTAATAACTATGGACCCAAAGGTCTGTGGTAAACTACTCACACATCATCGGAGAGGCTATGGTGTTGATGTAGAAGCCCTCCGTGATTGATTCACCCTCCGGCGGAGCGCTGGAAAAGGCCCCAAGATGGGATATCACAGGTACAGAAGGTTGCGGTGGTGAAAATAGGGTTCCGTGGTGCTCTCGGATGTTTTCGGGGTATATAAGTATATATAGGTGAAAGAAGTAGGTCGGTGGAGCCACGAGGGGCCCACGAGGGTGGGGGCGCGCCCTCCTACCTCGTGGCCTCCTTGTTGCTTCCTTGACGTCCACTCCAAGTCTCCTGGATTGCGTTTGTTCCTGAAATAAATCTCACGAAGGTTTCATTCCGTTTGGTATTCCTTTTCTGCGAAACACTGAAATAGGCAAAAAAAACAATTTACACTGGGCCTTTGGTTAGTAGGTTAGTCCCGAAAATAATATAAAAGTGCATAACAAAGCCCATTAAGCATCCAAAACAGATAATATAATAGCATGGAACAATCAGAAATTATAGATACGTTGGAGATGTATCAAGCATCCCAAAGCTTAATTCCTGCTCGTCCTCGAGTAGGTAAATGATAAAAACAGAATTTTTGATGTGGAATGCTACCTAGCATAATTCTCAATGTAATTTTCTTTATTGTGGCATGAATGTTCAGATCCGAAAGATTCAAGACAAAACCTTAATATTGACATAAAAATAATAATACTTCAAGCATACTGACAAAGCAATCATGTCTTCTCAAAATAACATGGCCAAAGAAAGTTATCCCTACAAAATCATATAGTCTAGCTATGCTTTATCTTCATCACACAAATTATTTAATCATACACAACCCCGATGACAAGCCAAGCAATTGTTTAATACTTTTGATGTTCTCAAACTTTTTCAATCTTCACGCAATATATGTGGAATAGAATGGTGGTTGTGGAGAAGACAAAAAAGGAGAAGATAGTCTCACATCAACTAGGCGTATCAACGGGCTATGGAGATGCCCATCAATAGATATCAATGTGAGTGAGTAGGGATTGCATGCAGCGGATGCACTAGAGCTATAAGTGTATGAAAGCTCAACAAAAAAACTAAGTGGGTCTGCATCCAACTCGCTTGCTCACGAAGACCTAGGGCATTTTGAGGAAGCCCATCATTGGAATATACAAGCCAAGTTCTATAATGTAAAATTCCCACTAGCATATGAAAGTGACAACATAGGAAACTCTCTATCATCAAGATCATAGTGCTACTTTGAAGCACAAGTGTGGTAAAAGGATAGTAACATTGTCCCTTCTCTCTTTTTCTCTCATTTCTCTCATTTTTCTCTTTTTTTTATTTGGGCCTTTCCTCTTTTTTATGGCCTCTTTTTTTTTCTTTTTTTCTTTTCGTCTGGAGTCTCATCCCGACTTGTGGGGGAACCATAGTCTCCATCATCCTTTCCTCACTTGGGACAATGCTCTAATAATGATGATCATCACACTTTTATTTACTTACAACTCAAAAATTACAACTCGATACTAGAACAAATATGACTCTATGTGAATGCCCCCGGCGGTGTACCGGGATGTGCGATGAATCAAGAGTGACATGTATGAAAGAATTATAAAGGTGGCTTTGCCACAAATAAGATGTCAACTACATGATCATGCAAAGCAATATGACAATGATGTAACGTGTCATAAAAAACGGAACGGTGGTAAGTTGCATGGCAATATATCTCGGAATGCCTGTGGAAATGCCATAATAGGTAGGTATGGTGGTTGTTTTGAGGAATGTATATGGTGGGTGTATGATACCTACGAACGGTGTGCGGTATTAGAGTGGCTAGCATTGGTGGAACGGTGAGAGTGCGTATAATCCATGGACTCAACATTAGTCATAAAGAACTCACATACTTATTGCAAAAATCTATTAGTTATCGAAATGAAGTACTACGTGCATGCTCCTAGGGGGATAGATTGGTAGGAAAAGACCATCGCTCGTCCCCGACCACCACTCATAAGGAAGACAATCAATAAATAAATCATGCTCCAACTTCATCACATAACGGTTCACCATACGTGCATGCTACGGGAATCACAAACTTTAGAACAAGTATTTCTCAAATTCACAACCACTCAACTATCATGACTCTAATATCACCATCTTCATATCTCAAAACAATCATAAAGAATCAAACTTCTCATAGCATTCAATGCACTTTATATGATAGTTTTTATTATACCCAACTTGGATGTTCATCACATTAGGACTAATTTTATAGCCAAAGAAAATTACCATGCTGTTCTATAAGACTCTAAAAATAATACAAGTGAATCATGAGAGATCAATAATTTCTATAAAATAAAACCACCACCGTGCTCTTAAAAAGATATAAGTGAAGCACTAGAGCAAAATTATCTAGCTCAAAAGATATAAGTGAAGCACATAAATTATTCTAATAAATTCCGACTCATGTGTGTCTCTCCAAAAGGTGTGTACAGAAAGGATGATTGTGGTAAAATAATAAGCAAAGAATAAAATCATACAAGACGCTCCAAGCAAAACACATATCATGCGGTGAATAAAAATATAACCTCAAATAAAGTTATCGATGGACGAAGACGAAAGAGGGGATGCCTTCCGGGGCACCCCCAAGCTTAGGCTTTTGGTTGTCCTTGAATTTTACCTTGGGTTTACATGGGCATCCCAAGCTTAGGCTCTTGCCACTGCTTATTCCAAAACCCATCAAATCTTTACCCAAAACATGAAAACTTCACAACACAAAACTCAACAGAAAATCTCATGAGCTCCGTTAGTATAAGAAAACAAACCACCACTTCAAGGTACTGTAACGAACTCATTATTTATTTATATTGGTGTTAAACCTACTATGTTCCAACTTCTCTATGGTTCTTACCCCTCGATGCTAGCCATAGATTCATCAAAATAAGCAAACAACAGACGAAAAACAGAATCTGTCAAAAACAGAACAGTCTGTAGTAATCTGTAGGTTTCAAATACTTCTGTAACCCCAAAAATTATGAAATAAATTGGTGGACGTGAGGAATTTGTCTATTAATCATCTTAAAAAATAATCAACCTAATCTCACTCTCCAGTAAAAAATGGCAGCTAATCTCGTGAGCGCTAAAGTTTCTCTTTTTACAGCAAGATCGCAAAGACTTCCCCCAAGTCTTCCCAAAGGTTCTACTTGGCACAAACACTAATTAAAAACATAAAAACCACATCTGAAAAGAATCTAGATGAATTATTTAATACTAAGCAGGAACAAAAAGCAAGAAACAAAAATAAAATTGGGTTGCCTCCCAACAAGCGCTATCGTTTAACGCCCCTAGCTAGGCATAAAAACAAGAATAGATCTAGGTATTGTCGTCTTTGGTATGCAATCCATACGTGGCTCTCATAATAGATTCATAAGGTAATTTAATTTTCTTTCTAGGGAAGTGTTCCATGCCCTTCCTTAATGGAAATTGAAATCTAATATTTCCTTCTTTCATATCAATAATTGCACCAACCGTTCTAAGGAAAGGTCTATGAAGAATAATAGGACAAGTAGGATTGCAATCTATATCAAGAACAATGAAATCTACGGGCACATAATTACTATTTTGAACAGTAAGAACATCATTAATCCTTCCCATAGGTTTCTTAATGGTGGAATCCGCAAGATGCAAGTTTAAAGAACAATCATCAAATTCACGGAAACCTAACACATCATACAAAGTTTTTGGAATCAAGGAAACACTAGCACCCAAATCACATAAATCATAGCATTCATGATCTCTAATTTTAATTTTTATAGTAGGTTCCCACTCATCATAAAGTTTTCTAGGGATAGAAACTTCTAATTCAAGCTTTTCTTCATAGGATTGCATTAAGGCATCAACGATATGTTTGGTAAAAGCTTTATTTTGTTCATAAGCATGAGGAGAATTTAGCACGGATTGCAAAAAGGAAATACAATCTATCAAAGAGCAATTATCATAATTAAATTCCTTGAAATCCAAAATAGTGGGTTCATTGCTATGTAGAGTTTTGACCTCTTCAATCCCACTTTTACCAATTTTTTGCATCAAGATCTAAAAACTACGAATCATTGGGACGCCTTTTAACTAAAGTTGACTCATCTCCAGTCCCATCATTATCAAGATTCATATTTCAAAACAAAGATTTAATAGGATACACATCGATCACTTTTAGATCTTCATCCTTATTCTCGTGAAAACTAGAAGAACACGCTTTTATAAAGCAATCATTTTTAGCACGCATCCTAGCGGTTATTTCTTTTCACTCATCAATGGAAATTCTCATAGATTTGAGAGACTCATTGCTATCATGCTTAGGTGGAATAGATCTAAGTTTCAAAGAATCAACATCAAGAGAAATTCTATCTATGTTCCTAGCCAACTCATCAATCTTAGGCAATTTTTCTTCAAGCAAAGCATTGAAATTCTTTTGTGAAATCATAAATTATTTAACACTAGTCTCAAAATCAGAGGACATCTTATTAAAATTTCCATAAGAGTTGTGGTAGGAATTATCATAATTATTAGAGGAAATACTAGGAAACGGCCTAGGATTAAAGTTTCCTCTATACGCGTTGTTACCAAAATTGTTCCTACCAACAAAATTCACATCCATAGATTCATTATTATTCTCAACCAAAGTAGACAAAGGCATATCATTAGGATCTGAGGAAACACTCTTATTAGCAAACAATTTCATAAGTTCATCCATCTTTCCACTTAAAACATTAATCTCTTCTATTGCATGAACCTTTTTACTAGTAGATCTTTCAGTGTGCCATTGAGAATAATTAACCATAATATTATCTAGGAGTTTAGTAGCTTCTCCTAAAATGATTTCCATAAAAGTGCCTCCCACGGCTGAATTTAAAAGATTTCTAGAAGCAAAATTCAATCCAGCATAAAATTTTTGTATGATCGTCCATAAATTTAGTCCATGAGTAGGGCAATTACGTATCATTAATTTCATCCTCTCCAAAGCTTGTGCAACATGCTCATGATCAAGTTGCTTAAAATTCATAATATCGTTTCTAAGAGAGATGATCTTAGTGGGAGGAAAATACTTAGAGATAAAAGCATCTTTGCACTTATTCCATGAATCAATACTATTTTTAGGCAAAGACGAAAACCAAGTTTTAGCATGATCTCTAAGCGAAAACGGAAATAGATTAAATTTAATAATAGCATTATCCACATACTTCCTCTTTTGCAGATCACACAAATCAACAAAGTTGTTTAGATGTGTAGCCACATCTTCACTAGGAAGGCCAGAGAATTGATATTTCATGACAAGATTCAACAAAGTGGCATTAATTTCACAAGATTCAACATCGGTAATAGGAGCAATCGGAGTGCTAAGAAAATCATTGTTGTTGGTATTGGAAAAATCACACAATTTAGTATTGTCTTGAGCCATCGTGACAAACAATCCAACACACAAGCACACAAGAAGCAAGAAAAAGAGGCGAACGAAGAAAAAAGGGCGAATAAAACGGCAAAGGTGAAGTGGGGGAGAGGAAAACGAGAGGTAAATGGCAAATAATTTAATGTGAGGGATAAGAGTTTGTGATGGGTACTTGGTATGTCTTGACTTGTGCGTAGATCTCCCTGACAACAGCGCCAGAAATCGCTTGTTGTCGGGAGATCAAATCTTGACTTGACTTGGTGCAAATCTCCCCAGCAATGGCGCCAGAAATCCTTCTTGCTACCTCTTGAGCATGCGTTGGTTTTCCCTTGAACAGGAAAGGGTGATGCAGCAAAGTAGCGTAAGTATTTCCCTCAATTTTTGAGAACCAAGGTATCAATCCAGTAGGAGACAACACGCAAGTCCCTCGTACCTGCACAAACAAATAAGAACCTTGCAACCAACGCGATAAAGGGGTTGTCAATCCCTTCACGGCCACTTGCAAAAGTGAGATCTGATAAAGATAATAAGATAAATATTTTTGGTATTTTTGTTGTATAGATTGGAAAATAAAGATTGCAAAGTAAAAGGCGGCAGAAAAAGCAAGTAGATAGGAAAATAATATGATGGAAGATAGACCCGGGGGCCATAGGTTTCACTAGTACCTTCTCTCAAGATAGCAAATTCTACGGTGGGTGAACAAATTACTATCGAGCAATTGATAGAAAAGCGCATAGTTATGAGAACATCTAGGCATGATCATGTATATAGGCATCATGTCCGCGACAAGTAGACCGAAACGATTATGCATCTACTACTATTACTCCACACATCGACCGCTATCCAGCATGCATCTAGAGTATTAAGTTCATAAGAACAGAGTAACGCATTAGGCAAGATGACATGATGTATAGGGATAAACTTAAGCAATATGATATAAACCCCATATTTTTATCCTCGATGGCAACAATACAATACGTGCCTTGCTGCCCCTGCTGTCACTGGGAAAGGACACCGCAAGATTGAACCCAAAGCTAAGCACTTCTCCCATTGCAAGAAAGATCAACCTAGTAGGCCAAACAAAACTGATAATTCGAAGAGACTTGCAAAGATATTAAATCATGCATAAAAGAATTCAGAGAAGAATCAAATATTGTTCATCGATAATCTTGATCATAAACCCACAATTCATCGGATCTCGACAAACACATCACAAAAAGAATTACATCGAATAGATCTCCAAGAGAATCGAGGAGAACTTTGTATTGAGATCCAAAGAGAGAGAAGAAGCCATCTAGCTAATAACTATGGACCCGAAGGTCTGTGGTAAACTACTCACACATCATAGGAGAGGCTATGGTGTTGATGTAGAAGCCCTCCGTGATCGATTCCCCCTCCGGTGGAGCGCCGAAAAAGGCCCCAAGATGGGATCTCATGGGTACAGAAGGTTGCGGCGGTGGAAATAGGGTTTCGTGGTGCTCTTGGATGTTTTCGGGGTATATGAGTATATATAGGCGAAAGAAGTAGGCCAGTGGAGCCACGAGGGGCCCACGAGGGTGGGGGCGCCCCCTCCTACCTCGTGGCCGCCTCGTTGCTTCCTTGACGTCCACTCCAAGTCTCTTGGATTGCGTTTGTTCCAAAAATAACTCTCCCGAAGGTTTCATTCCGTTTGGATTCCATTTGGTATTCCTTTTCTACGAAACACCAAAATAGGAAGAAAACAACAATTTGCACTGGGCCTTTGGTTAGTAGGTTAGTCCCAAAAATAATATAAAAGTGCATAACAAAGCCCATTAACCATCCAAAATAGATAATATAATAGCATGGAACAATAAAAAATTATAGATATGTTGGAGACGTATCAGTCATCTAAATGATCACGTGATCCATATCAACTAAACCATGTCCGATCATCATGTGAGATGGAGTAGTTTTCAATGGTGAACATCTCTATGTTGATCATATCTACTATATGATTCACGTTCGACCTTTTGGTCTCCAGTGTTCCGAGGCCATGTCTGTACATGCTAGGCTCCTCAAGTTTAACCTGAATATTCCGCAAGTGCAAAACTGCCTTGCACCCGTTATATGTGAACGTAGAGCTTATCACGCCCGATCATCACTTGGTGTCTCGACACGACGAACTGTCGCAACAGTGCATACCCAGGGAGAACACTTATACCTTGAAATTTTAGTGAGGGATCATCTTATAATGCTACCGTCGTACTAAGCAAAATAAGATGCATAAAAGATAAACATCACATGCAATCAAAATATGTGACATTATATGGCCATCATCATCATGTGCCTTTGATCTCAATATCCAAAGCACTGTCATGATTTCCATCGTCACCGGCTTAACACCTCGATCTCCATCATAGCGCCGTTGTCTTCTCGCCAACTATTGCTTCTACAACTATCGCTAACGCATAGTGATAAAGTAAAGCAATTACACGGCGTTTGCATTTCTTACAATAAAGCGACAACTATAAGGATCCTGCCAGTTGCCAATAACTTTTACAAAGCATGATCATCTCATACAATAACATATATCACATCATGTCTTGACCATATCACATCACAACATGCCCTGCAAAAACAAGTTAGACGTCATCTACTTTGTTGTTGCAAGTTTTACGTGGCTGCTACGGGCTTCTAGTAAGAACCGTTCTTACCTACGCATCAAAACCACAATGGTGATTTATCAAGTTTGCTATTTTAACCTTCAACAAGGACCGGCCACAGTCAAATCCGATTCAACTAAAGTTGGAGAAACAGACACCCGCCAACCACCTTTATGCAAAACTAGTTGCATGTCTATCGGTGGAACCGGTCTCATGAACGTGGTCATGTAAGGTTGGTCCGGGTCGGTTCGTCCAACAATAACGATGAATCAAAATAAGACATTGGTGGTAAGCAGCACGACAATCACCACCCACAACTCTTTGTGTTCTACTCATGCATATCATCTACGCATAGACCTGGCTTGGATGCCACTGATGGGGAACGTAGCATGCAATTTCAAAAATTTCCTATGCTCACGCAAGATCTATCTAGGAGATGCATAGCAATGAGAGGGGGAGAGTGTGTCCACGTACCCTCGTAGACTGAAAGCGGAAGCATTTGACAACGCGGTTGATGTAGTCGAACTTCTTCTCGTTCCGACCAATCAAGTACCAAACGCACGACACCTCTGAGTTATGCACACATTTAGCTCGATGACGTCCCTTGAACTCTTGATCCAGCAAAGTGTCGAGGAAGAGTTCCGTCAGCACGACGGCGTGGTGATGGTGATGGTGAAGTGGTCCGCGTAGGACTTCGCCTAAGCACTACACGAATATGACCGGAGGCGTAAACTGTGGAGAGGGCGCCACACACAGCTAACAATGTTTGTTGTGTGTTCTAGGCACCCCCTCCCCACATATATATAGGTGGGAGAGGGAGGGGGACAGCCATGGGGCACCCCAAGTAGGAGGAATCCTACTTGGGGGCCTTGTCCAATTCGCCCCCCTTACCATCTTTTTCGGAGATGGAAGGAAAGGGGAGGCCGAATTGCCTCCCCTTCCTTCTCTCTTCCCCTTTTCCTTTCCCCTTCCTATTTGGCCAGCAACCCATGCTGGCTCATGTGTATCCCATCTTGGCCCAATAGGCCCATATAGTTTGCCGGGGGTAGCCCGGGACCCCTTCCGGTGACCCGATACGTACTTGGTACCCCCAGAACACTTCCGATGTCCAAATACTATTGTCCTATATATAAATCTTTATCTCTCGACCATTTCGAGACTCCTCATCATGTCCGTGATCTCATCCGGGACTCCGAACAACATTTGGTCACCAAATCACATAACTCATATAATACAAAATCGTCATCGAACGTTAAGCGTGCGGACCCTACGAGTTCGAGAACAATGTAAACATGACCGATACACCTCTCCGGTCAATAACCAACAGCGGAACCTGGATGCTCATATTGGTTCCCACATATTCTACGAAGATCTTTATCGGTCGTACCTGATACGTCTCCAACCTATTTATAATTTTTGATTGTTCCATGTTGTACTATTATCAATCTTGGATGTTTTACAATCATTTATAGTCATTTTATATCATTTTTTGGTACTAACCTATTGACATAGTGTCTAGTGCTAGTTGTTGTTTTTCCATGTTTTTTACATCACATAAAATCAATATCAGACGGAGTCCAAATGCCCCGAAACTTTACGGAGAATTTTTATGGGCCAGAAGGAACACAACGGGCCCTAGCTGCGCCTGGGGGATGCCTCGTGGGAGCCACAACCCACCAGGGCACGCCAGGAGGCCCAGGCGCGCCCTGGTGGGTTGTGGCCACCTCGGGTGCCCCCTGGACCGCCCCTTTGCTCTATAAATACCCCAATATTCCAGAAACCCTAAGAACGTTGGCGGAATATTCATCCAGCCGCCGCAGAGTCCAGAACCACCAGATCCAATCTAGACACCATCTCGGATGGGGTTCACCACCTCCATTGGTGCCTCTCCAATGATGCGTGAGTAGTTCTTTGTAGACCTTCGGGTCCGTAGTTAGTAGCTAGATGGCTTTATCTCTCTCGCTGATTTCTCAATACAATGGTCTATTGGAGATCCATATGATGTAACTCTTTTGCGGTGTGTTGGGATCTTATGAACTTTGAGTTTATGATCAGTTATATCTTTTTATATCCATGAAAGTTATTTGAGTTTCTTTAATCTCTTATATGCATGATTTCTTATAGCCTCGTATTTCTTCTCCGATATTTGGGTTTTGTTTGGCCAACTTGATCTGTTTATCTTGCAATGGGAAGAGGTGCCCAGTAGTGGGTTTGATCTTACGGGGATTGATCCCAGTGACAGAAAGGGAAACGACACGTATGTGTCGTTGCTACTATGAATAAAATGATGGGTCTATCTCTACATAGATAGATCTTGTCTACATCATGTCATCGTTCTTATTGCATTACTCCATTTCTCCATGAACTTAATACACTAGATGCATGCTGGATAGCGGTCGATGTGTGGAGAATAGTAGTAGATGCAGGCAAGAGTCGGTCTACCAATATGATCATTGCCTGGATATCGTCATAATTATTTGAAGTTCTATGAATTGCCCAACAGTAATTTGTTTACCCACCGTTTGCTATTTTTCTCGAGAGAAGCCACTAGTGAAACCTACGGCCCCCGGGTCTTCTTTCTCATATATTTGCCTTTGCGATCTACTTTTTCCTTGCATTTATTTCAAATCTATTAAACTAAAAATACAAAAATACCTTGCTGCAATTTTTCTTTATTTATTTTATTTAGCTTTCGATCTATCAATTTACTACAAATTTATCTCACGTCCGTTTGTGAGTTGAGGCGCCGTACCCCGAAAGGGATTGACAACCCCTTTAACACGTCGAGTTGCGAGGATTTGTTATGTGTGTGCAGGGGCTATTTACGTTGTGTTGCTTGGTTCTCCTACTGGTTCGATAACCTTGGTTTCATATTCGAGGGAAATACCTACCGCCGCTGTGCTGCATCACCCATTCCTCTTTGGGGAAATACCTACGTAGCTTTAAGCGACATCAGTACCATAATGACAACATACGTTATTCCCTTTGTCATCGGTATGTTACTTGCCCGAGATTTGATCATCGGTATCTCCATACCTAGTTCAATCTTGTTACCGTCAAGTCTCTTTACTCGTTCCGTAATGCATCATCCCGTAACTAACTCATTAGTCACATTGCTTGCAAGGCTTATTATGATGTGCATTACCGAGAGGACCCAGAGATACCTCTCCGATACTCGGAGTGACAAATCCTAATATCGATCGATGCCAACCCAACAAACACCTTCGGAGATACCTGTAGATCATCTTTATAATCACCCAGTAACATTGTGACATTTGATAGCACACAAGGTATTCCTCCGGTATCCGGGAGTTGCATAATCTCATAGTCAAAGGAATATGTATAAGTCATGAAGAAAGCAATAGCAATAAAACTTAACGATCATTATGCTAAGCTAATGGATGGGTCTTATCCATCACATCATTCTCCTAATGATGTGATCTCGTTCATCAAATGAAAACACATGTCTATGGTTACGAAACTTAACCATCTTTGATTAACGAGCTAGTCTAGTAGAGGCTTACTACAGACACTGTGTTTTGTCTATGTATCCACACATGTATCAAGTTTCCAGTTAATACAATTCTAGCATGAATAATAAACATTTATCATGATATAAGGAAATATAAATAACAACTTTATTATTGCCTCTATGGCATATTTCCTTCAGCGGTACATCAAGATCGTGCCAAATCAAGAACACGAGAGAGAGAGAGAGATAGAGAGAGATCAAACACATAGCTACTGGTACATACCCGGGTGAACTACTCCCTCCTCATCATGGAGATCGCCGGGATGATGAAGATGGCCATCGGTGATGATTCCCCCCTCCGACAGGGTGCCGAAATAGGGTCCCAATTGGTTTTTGGTGGCTACAGAGGCTTGCGGCGGCGGGACTCCCGATCTAGGTTTTTTCTGGAGGTTTGGGGATAAGAGGTGTTGGCGTCGAGAACAAGTTAGGGGAGTGAGGGGCCCACAAGGTCAGAGGGTGCGCCCTGTTGGAAATATGCCCTAGAGGCAATAATAAATTAGTTATTATTATATTTCCTTGTTCATGATAATCGTTTATTATCCATGCTAGAATTGTATTGATAGGAAACTCAGATACATGTGTGGATACATAGACAACACCATGTCCCTAGTAAGCCTCTAGTTGACTAGCTCGTTGATCGATAGATGGTTACGGTTTCCTGACCATGGACATTGGATGTCGTTGATGACGGGATCACATCATTAGGAGAATGATGTGATGGACAAGACCCAATCCTAAGCCTAGCACAAGATCCTGTAGTTCGTATGCTAAAAGCTTTTCTAATGTCAAAGTATCATTTCCTTAGACCATGAGATTGTGCAACTCCCGGATACCGTAGGAATGCTTTGGGTGTACCAAACGTCACAACGTAACTGGGTGGCTATCAAGGTGCACTGCGGGTATCTCCGAAAGTGTCTGTTGGGTTGGCACGAATCGAGACTGGCATTTTGTCACTCCGTGTAAACGGAGAGGTATCTCTGGGCACACTCAGTAGGACATCATCATAATGTGCACAATGTGACCAAGGAGTTGATCACGGGATGATGTGTTACGGAACAAGTAAAGAGACTTGCCGGTAACGAGATTGAACGAGGTATCGGGATATCGACGATCGAATCTCGGGCAAGTATCGTACCGATAGACAAAGGGAATTGAATACGGGATTGATTGAATCCTCGACATCATGGTTCATCTGATGAGATCATCATGGAGCATGTGGGAGCCAACATGGGTATCCAGATCCCGCTGTTGGTTATTGACCGGAGAGTCATCTCGGTCATGTCTGCATGTCTCCCGAACCCGTAGGGTCTACACACTTAAGGTTCGGTGACGCTAGGGTTGTAGAGATATTAGTATGCGGTAACCCGAAAGTTGTTCGGAGTCCCGGATGAGATCCGGGACGTCACGAGGAGTTCCGGAATGGTCCGGAGGTGAAGATTTATATATAGGAAGTCCAGTTTCGGCCATCGAGAAAGTTTCGGGGGTAATCGGTATTGTACCGGGACCACCGGAAGGGTCCCGGGGGTCCACCGGGTGGGGCCACCTATCCCGGAGGGCCCCATGGGCTGAAGTGGGAGGGGAACCAGCCCCTGGTGGGCTGGTGCGCCCCCCATGGGCCTCCCCCTGCGCCTAGGGTTGGAAACCCTAGGGGTGGGGGGCGCCCCACCTGACTTGGGGGGCAAGTCCCCCCCTTGGTCACCGCCCCCTTGGAGATTGGATCTCCTAGGGCCAGCGCCCCCTAGGGGTCCTATATATAGTGGGGGGGGGGACGGAGGGCAGCCACACCCAAGCCTTGGCGCCTCCCTCTCCCTCGTAACACCTCTCTCTCTCTCTCTCTCTCTCGTTGGAGCTTGGCGAAGCCCTGCCGAGATCACCGCTGCTTCCACCACCACGCCGCCGTGCTGCTGGATCTCCATCAACCTCTCCTTCCCCTTGCTGGATCAAGAAGGAGGAGACGTCTTCCCAATCGTACGTGTGTTGAACGCGGAGGTGCCGTCCGTTCGGCACTTGGTCATCGGTGATTTGGACCACAACGAGTACGACTCCATCAACCCCGTTCTCTTGAACGCTTCCACTCGCGATCTACAAGGCTATGTAGATGCACTCCCCTTTCCCTCGTTGCTAGATGACTCCATAGATTGATCTTGGTGATGCATAGAAAATTTTAAAATTCTGCTACGTTCCTCAACAGTGGCATCATGAGCTAGGTCTATGCGTAGTTTCTATGCACGAGTAGAACACAAGTTGTTGTGGGCGTCGATTTTGTCAATTTACTTGCCATTACTAGTATTATCTTGATTCGGCGGCATCGTGGGATGAAGCGGCCTGGACCGACCTTACATGTACGCTTACGTGAGACTGGTTCCACCGACTGACATGCACTAGTTGCATAAGGTGGCTAGCGGGTGTCTGTCTCTCCCACTTTAGTCGGATCAGATTCGATGAAAAAGGTCCTTATGAAGGGTAAATAGAAATTGGCATATCACGTTGTGGTTTTGGCGTAGGTAAGAAACGTTCTTGCTAGAAACATATAGCAGCCACGTAAAAACTTGCAACAACAATTAGAGGATGTCTAACTTGTTTTTGCAGCATATGCCGTGTGATGTGATATGGCCAAAAGGATGTGATGAATGATATATGTGATGTATGAAATTGATCATGTTCTTGTAATAGGAATCACGACATGCATGTCGATGAGTATGACAACCGGCAGGAGCCATAGGAGTTGTCTTAATTTATTTATGACCTGCGTGTCAACATAAACGTCATGTAATTACTTTACTTTATTGCTAACCATTAGCCATAATAGTAGAAGTAATAGTTGGCGAGACAACTTCATGAAGACACGATGATGGAGATCATGATGATGGAGGTCATGGTGTCATGCCAGTGACAATGATGATCATGGCGCCCCAAAGATGGAGATCAAAAGGAGCAAAATGATATTGGCCATATCATGTCACTATTTGATTGCATGTGATGTTTATCATGTTTTACATCTTATTTGCTTAGAACTACGGTAGCATAAATAAGATGATCCCTCGCCATAATTTCAAGAAAGTGTTTCCCCTAACTGTGCACCGTTGCTAAGGTTCGTTGTTCCGAAGCACCACGTGATGATCGGGTGTGATAGGTTCTAACGTTCGAATACAACGGGTGTAAGCCTGATTTACACACGCAATACACTTAGGTTGACTTGACGAGCCTAGCATGTACTGACATGGCCTCGGAACACGGAAGACCGAAAGGTCGAACATGAGTCGTATAGAAGATACGATCAACATGAAGATGTTCACCGATGATGACTAGTCCGTCTCACGTGATGATCGGACACAACCTAGTTGACTCAGATCATGTATCACTCAGATGACTAGAGGGATGTCTATCTAAGTGGGAGTTCATTGAATAATTTGATTAGATGAACTTAATTATCATGAACATAGTCAAAAGGTCTTTGCAAATTATGTCGTAGCTCACGCTTTGGTTCTACTATTTTAGATATGTTCCTAGAGAAAATTTAGTTGAGAGTTGACAGTAGCAATTATGCGAACCGGGTCCGTGAACTGAGGATTGTCCTCATTGCTGCACAGAAGGGCTATGTCCTTAATGCACCGCTCAGTGCATTGAACCTCGAGCGTCGTCTATAGATGTTGGGAAACATCTGACATACATGTTTTGATGACTACGTGATAGTTCAGTGCGTAATACTAACGGTTTAGAATTGTGGCACCAAAGACGTTTTTGAAATGTCGCAGAACATATGAGATATTCCAAAGACTGAAATTGGGATTTCAGACTAGTGCCCACGTCAAGAGGTATGAGACCTCTGACAAGTTTCTTAAGCCTGCAAACTAAGGGAGAAAAACTCAATCATTGAGCATGTGCTCAGATTGTCTGAGTACTACAATCGCTTGAATCGAGTGGGAGTTAATCTTCCAGATGAGATAGTGATAGTTCTCCATAGTCACTGCCACCAAGCTATTAGAGCTTAGTGATGAACTATAACATATCGGGGATAGACATGATGATCCTTGAGCAATTCGCGATGTTTGACACCATGAAAGTAGAAATCAAGTAGGAGCATCAATTGTTGATGGTTAGTAAAACCACTAGTTTCAAGAAGGGCAAGGGAAAGAAGGGATACTTCATGAGATGGCAAATCAGTTGCTGCTCTAGTGAAGAAACCCAAGGTTGAACCAAACCTGAGACTAAGTGCTTCTATAATGAGGGGAACGGTCACTGAAGCAGAACTACCCTAGATCCTTGGTAGATGAGAAGGCTGGCAAGGTCGACAGAAGTATTTTGAAAATATATTATATTATTGTGTACTTTACTAGTACTCCTAGTAGCACCAGGGTAATAAATACCGGTTCGGTTGCTAAGTGTTAGTAACTCGAAATAAAAGGCTACGGAGACTAGCTAAAGGTGAGATGACGATATGTTGGAAGTGTTTCAAAGGTTGATGTGATCAAACATCGCACGCTCCCTCTACCATCGGGATTGGTGTTAAACCTAAATAATTGTTATTTGGTGTTTGCGTTGAGCATAGACATGATTGGATTATGTTTATCACAATATGGTTATTCATTTCAGGAGAATAATGGTTACTCTGTTTATTTGAATAACACCTTCAATGGTCTTGCACCTAAAATGAATGGTTTATTGAATCCCGGTCGTAGTGATACACATGTTCATGCCAAAAGATATAAGATAGTAATGATAGTACCACATACTTGTGGCACTGCAATTTGAGTCATAATGGTACAAAACGCATGAAGAAGCTCCATGTTGATGGATCTTTGGACTCACTTGATTTTGAATCACTTGAGACATGCGAACCATGCCTATTGGTATATATGCATGAAGAAACTCCACACAGATGGATCGTTTGGACTCACTTGATTTTGAATCACTTGAGACATGCAAATCATACCACATGGGCAAGATGACTGAAAGGCCTCGTTTTCAGTAAGATGGAACAAGAAAGCAACTTGTTGGAAGTAATACATTTTGATGTGTGCAGTCCAATGAGTGCTGACGCACGCAGTGGATATCGTTATTGTTGACACCTGATTTTGGCAAGATACAGATTGCAATGAAGATGGTCTCGAGTGAACGAGTTTTCAGCATAAAAATATTCACGTCACCGAGTGGAACCACTTTGATGTTTCGGTTATATTCATTCGACTTTATCTTACGGACCGAAACTATACTCCGAGTGGCATAATTCAATGTTCCGAGTGGTTTTTTGGCCAATCACGTCTTCAAGATGACCTCGGATGAAGGAGCACTCTTAAGGAATTGTCTTCGTCTCGTCGAGGCAATCGATTTTGATATATAAATCATCTCAATCCGAGTTCATATGCAAAAGTTAGAGGCAATATACTGCAGCCGAATCTCAACGGAAATATGGCGCGAGGTGCCAGACATTTGTCTGATAGGTTGCGCGAGTAATTCGGCCATCAAGACGTCCTTGAATCGAAAAACCTTCAACATGGAAAAGTTTCGTCTCGTCGAGCCGATCGATTTTCATATATAATTCGTCTCAATCCGAGATCGTATGAGGCCTGGAGAGACAAATCAAGATCGGACTATGTTTTCAGTCGGAAATCCGAGTGAAAGTTTACGGTCGAGTGAAAATTTCTCGGTCGAGTGAAAGTTTGCTGACCGGATGAACTTATTATTATCCAAGTGGGAATATAGTTACCCGAGTGAAAATATGATCATCCGAGTGAAATTGTCGTCCGGGTGAAAATATTCCGAGTGAAAAGATTACCATCGGGACGAAAACTTACCGATAGAATAAGATAGTGCCTTCCGAGTGGAAATATAGTCATCCAAGTGGAAATATAGTCATCCGAGTGAAAGATTGTCTTCCGAGTGAAAAAGTCCAATCGGACGATCCGAGTGAAAGTATCTAATATCCGAGTGGATGAGCTCAAGTCTGAGTGAAATTGAACATGTGCTCGAAAGTTTATCAAAATGACCTTGGATGAAGAAGTGTTCAATACAGAAGTTGTGCGTATCATCAAGACGGTAAACTTTGATTTTGGAGTCATCATCATCAGAGATAATATATAGCCTACAAATTCACTACGAGACTCGGATAATCCAGTCTACTGCAAGACCGAGTCTGACTGGAAGATAAAGATGACCTCGAAAAGTATTCAAGATGGTCTTATTTGAAAAAGTGATCAACATGAGAATTGTTCGTATCGTCGAGGCGCACAAGTTTGATATTTGGGCCGTCTCGATCGGAGATCATATGCAAGCCCGACGGCCCGCGCAAGAAGGAAGACAGAGTTTGGGCCAGATTCAGACTGAATCCAAGTTGGAATAGAATTAGGACTCTAGGGCGTGAATTGATGTAATTTTTCTTGTAAGGAAATCCTAGATGAATCCTTTACTTGTACGGGAAGTCCAACTTCCTCTTATATATGTTGGGGGTGACGGCCGATTGAACAACACACAATCGAACAAATCAATATACTACTTTTTCATCTACGTTTTATCTCTCCACCGTTTTTTCTATCTCGTTCTTCGCTGTTCTTTGTGTTTGAGAGCTGCGAATCCCGAGGCTCTAGGGGCGAGCGAATTGACCTAGGGCAGCCCATAGCCGCCGCACTCCCTGACGGGGTCCCTCCCGGGGGTGTGGGGTTTTCGGGTCAGCAAAAGCGCCCGTCGACTGTCTTGCGTATCGCGTTGTCGGTCGGGTCTCCTTCGACGTGAGCTGCGGTGCATCACCCCCGGCGTCGAGGGTACACGTGACGTGTTCGTGTGTCAACACACTTTTTGGCAACACCGCTGGGGATCTAAGATCAATCGTCATCATCCACCATGTCCGATCTTCCCAAGCCATCTGAGGTAGACGCCGATAACATCATTAAGCCTAGTCTTGATGAGATATCGGCCGATCATCGCCAAGTCTATGAGGAGTACAAGAAGGCGCGCGAGGAGAAGGACCTGCAGGAGTTCCTTGCAAAATTCAAGAAAGATCGCCAAGGCAACATCACTCCGATTGAAGAAATCAAGTTCCCTCCTCTTCAAGCCGAGCAGGTTAAACCCTCTGTGAGTACTACTTTTTCTCCTGAGCAGTGGGCTGAGATTGAGAGTCGTATTGCTGATGGTAACAATCTAGTCTATCAAACTTTCATAGAAAATACTAATGCTCAGAAGAATATATCTCAATCGGCTAGTGGTAATAATGGTGTAGCTTCTAGTGTGCAAAACCCTAATCTAGCTTTACCTATTGCATCGGCGCCTCCCGTGCCGATGACTTATTATCCTACCCAAACAAATCAGATTGTGGCTACACCCATTAATCCTATTATGAGCATGACAGGTTCGGTGGCAACGCCGAACCAAACTCTACCTACAGCTACAATCACTCGACCACTACCAAATTATGGGTCGACATACATGCCACAATTCCTACCTGCAGCTAGTAACCCTACTCCTCTTATGCCACTGCCACAAGCTTCATCGTCCACTATGGATGATGGTCTAGCTAATCTTAGAGAAGAGATGGCTAAGATGCTTCGAGAGAATTTTGGAGTTGAGTTACCTCGGAATCGGATTTACCAAAAGCCGTACCCCGAGTACTTTGATGCCATCCAGTGCCCTCCGGGATATAAGATTCCATATTTTGTTAAGTTCAATGGAGAGGGCACAAAAACCACATGGGAGCATGTTAGTCAATATTTAGCACAATTGGGTGAGGCAGGCTCATTGAATGAATTGAAAGTGCGTTTATTTCCTTTATCATTAACTGGTACCGCATTTTCATGGTTTTCTTCTTTACCACATGGTTCCATTCGGGTTTGGTCGCAGCTAGAGCAGAAGTTTCATGATCACTTTTATAGCGGCGACAATGAACTCAAGTTGTCACATCTGACATCGGTTAAACAGAAGCATGATGAATCGGTCTCCGATTACGTCAAGAGATTCAGAGAAACAAAAAACCGGTGTTTTAGTTTGGTGATAACCGAGAGGGACTTGGCAGACCTAGTGCTGAGTGGTTTGAGAACTCCCATTAGAGAAAAGCTAGAAGGCTACAAGTTTTTAAATATCAACCAAGTCTTACAAAGGGCTTTGGCTCAGGAAAGCTGAAGCAAAGACCTCAAAGAAGTACATAGATACAAAGCTGATCGTCCGAAGATGAATATGGTGGAATATGACAGTGATCATTCGGACGATGAGGGTGATGTTTTTGCTACTGAATTTGTTTGGCCATCTAAGGCCAAACCCTTTACTTGCAATGATCTGAAACCGGTTCATAAGAATCATGATGAAGAGATGAAGTTCACTTTTAACATTGCTAAGTGTGATAGAATATTTGATGCTTTGTTGCAGGCTAAGATTATTAGAATATATCATACTTTACCGCCGTTTGAAGAGCTAAAACGGCGTGCTTATTGCAAGTATCATAATTCTTTTTCTCATGCTACTAACGATTGCAATGTTTTTCGACGACAGATACAATCAGCCATTAATGACGGACGATTGAACTTTTCTGAGATGCAAGTTGATAAACAGCCTTTTCCAATGAATACCATGGATTTGGAGGGGAAGAAGCTACTCATTCGGCCGGAGGTAGCCGAATCTGCTAATAAAGCTAATGTTATTGTTGGTGAGCCCAGGAAAGACAAGGAGGACAACAAGGTCTTGGGGAGACAGGTTGTGCTTGGTAAGCAACCCGATGGCAAGGAAGTGATCAAAATCACCATCAAGAATCCTACACTCGGGGGGCAATTGCAAGTGCAAGAAAATGCTCGTGTGAGATTTGTCAAGCCCAAGAGTCCAGAAATTGGCAAGTGGAAAAGGAATGAAGTTCAAGTACAGCTCAAGCGGATCAAGCCAACTTTTGATATGTTGCTGTCCAAGTACACCAACCAGTTGACCGGTTCTATCTTTAATCGGCCGACTCATCTGAAGCGACCAAGGTCACCATCAGCTGATATGTTCAGTCAGTATATGAAACCGAGTGGACCAAAGGCGTTGTTTCCAGAAGAGCAAAGGCAAACTGTTTGGGGTGGACTTGAATATTCATATAATGGCTGACTGAACATCGGTAACTATCGGTCGGCTGGTCAAAACATGCGACCGGATGGAAATTATCTGAGTGTAAGAATGCACCCAGGTGGAAGCTATCCGAGTGAAAAAATGTGGCCGAGTAGATTCCATCCGACTGAATTCCATCCGAGTGATATCCATCCGAGTGGATTCCATCCGAGTGTTATCCATCCGAGTGGATTCCATCAGAGTAAAAAGGTGCGCCCGAGTGGAAATTTCATGCATCTGGAAAGTCGAAAAGAATGGCGTGTTAAATCACCAAGTGTTGCAGCAGTTGAGTCAGGAAAAGGCAAGGAGAAAATGGATGTCGACTCAATTACCTTGGGTACCAAAACATTCGCCATACAGCAGTCGATTGTGCATAGCAATCCGACTGAGCCGATACTTGCTATCGCGCCAAAGCACTCGGCTAATGACCATGAGGCAAGCACCAGCTAGGTAAAGACGAGAGATCCTAAATATACTCAGCCAAAGTGGTGTCCTCTAGGGCTAAGAAAGACACAAAAGAGGAAACTACAAAGGTTAAGGAGTCAAGAGATGGCAGAACAGGAGGCCGAGAAACAAAGGGATAAGTTGTTCAATGACACTCGACCCATGGTTCCACCAAAACAAGTGTGGAGGCCTAAACAAATACAAGATACAACAACTTCTACATCTACCACAACAATACCTACATCACCAAAGGAGGACGATGCAACAGATATGACATCATCTGCGACACTTCTTACTTCTCCTTCACTCGGACAAATTTCAGAATCTGTGGATGCACTCGAGGAGGAGGCTGATATGTTGGACTGTGAGTCTACGCCGGTTCATGAAGGTATGGATATCAATATGGTGTATTACTTACCTGCTGAGTTTCGTGCTGTAGATGAAGAAGGGGAGGTGGCTCAGCTGGATTTTGGCCCTAAAAACGCGATATTCGAGAAACCAAAAGAACCAGTAACGCATCTGAAACCATTATATCTCAGAGGTCATATCAATGGGTCGCCGCTCACTCGGATGCTTGTTGATGGTGGCGCTGTGGTAAATCTTATGCCCTATTCGGTCTTCAAGAAATTGGGTTTGCCTGATGAAGAATTGATCAAGACCAATATGGTGCTCAACGGGTTTGAAGGCAAAGAAAAAACTGAAGCCAAAGGTGTAATGTATGTGGAGCTTACAGTCGGAAGCAAAACTTTGGCTACTGCATTCTTTGTCGCTAAGGTGCAAGGTAACTACAACGTCATACTAGGCCGCGATTGGGTTCATGCAAACCACTGCGTGCCATCCACTATGCACCAGTTTTTGATTCAGTGGGTTGATGATGAAGTGGAAGTTATTCATGCGGATAACTCGGCCTATGTTGCTTTGGCCGATGCATCGGTGGATTGGCAACATCCCAACGCTACTTGCTTGACGGGACGTGACTTATCGGAATTTGATTTTCTCAGCGCGACCAAGAATGGTTTTGTGCCCGTTTCTTTAAAGCCGAGTGGATGCAATCGGCTCCAAGGTATGATATGTTTAAATGGATCCTAATTCCGAGTGGTTACAAAAACGTCTTGTAAAGTATCGATCCAATGAGAACGATATGTATGAGTCTATAGAGGAGTTGGATGACATGGATAAACTTGGACAAGGTTTTACATCAGCCGATCCGTTAGAAGAGGTAGATATTGGAGATGGTTCAGTCACTCGACCGACATTTATAAACAAAAATTTAAAAGCCAATTGTAAGGCTAAGTTAATCGAGCTACTGAAAGAATATGTTTGTTGCTTTGCATGGGAATATCATGAGATGCCAGGGTTAAGCCGAGAGCTAGTGGAGCATCGGTTGCCTATAAAGGCCGGTTTTAGACCTTATAAACAGTCGGCCAGAAAATTTAATCCGAAAACATATGACCGGATCAAGGAAGAGATCGGTTGACTGCTTGAAGCTAATTTCATTCGACCTTGCAGGTATGCCGAGTGGATTTCTAACATTGTCCCAATAGAGAAGAAAGGATCTGGCAAGTTGAGGGTGTGCATTGATTTCAGAGATTTGAATAGGGCTACACTCAAAGATGAGTATCCTATACCAATAGCCGATATGCTTATTAATGATGCTTCTAGACATAAGGTTATTAGCTTTCTAGATGGTAATGCCGGATACAATCAAATTTTTATGGCCGAAGAGGACATGTACAAGACAGCTTTTCGATGCCCTGGTTTCCTTGGTTTATTCGAGTGAACAATGATGACATTCGGATTAAAAAATGCTGGCGCCACATATCAAAGGGCTATGAATTTGATTTTTCATGATTTACTCGGTGTCATACTTGAAGTTCATATTGGTGATACTGTTGTCAAATCGGATGCTTTTGAATCTCACTTGGCCGATTTGCGTTTAGCTTTTGAAAGAATGAAAAAGTATGGATTGAAAATGAATCCTTTGAAGTGTGCTTTCGGCGTGTCAGCTGGCAAGTTTTTGGGTTTCATTATTCATGAAGATGGTATAGAGATTGATCCCAAAAAGATAGAGGCTATACAGAAAGTGGAGGCTCCAACATGCAAGAGAGATATGCAAAAGTTCCTTGGCAAGGTCAATTATTTGAGAAGGTTCATAGCTAATCTATCAGGGAAAGTTGATGCATTTACTCCTATCCTTCGGTTAAAGAATGATGCTGATTTCACTTGGGGGGCAAAACAACAAGAAGCATTTGATATGATCAAGAATTATTTGTGCACTCCTCCGGTGATGAAAGCACCCAAGCATAGGGAACCCTTCAGACTTTACATTGCAGCAGAGGAAGGAGTTATTGGTGCTGTTCTAACTCAAGAGACCGAAGGAAAAGAGCATGCCATCACTTATTTGAGCCGCCGCTTATTGGACACAGAGACAAGGTATACATTTATTGAGAAATTATGTCTATGTTATATTATGCTTGCACAAAACTGAGACATTATTTAGTGCCGAGTGTTTGTGTAGTAGCTTGTCAAACCGATGTCATTAAATACATGTTGCATAGGCCAATTCTTAGTGGTAGAATTGGCAAGCGGGCTTATGCTTTGATTGAATATGATTTGGCTTATGAATCTCTAAAATCCATGAAAGGCCAAATTGTTGCTAATTTCATTATTGAACATCGGATTAATAACAAGCATGATGTTGATATGAACATTGTTTCATTAGTACCATGGAGATTATACTTTGATGGTTCAGTTTGTAGCAATGGCCAAGGTGTTGGTATTGTTTATATATCTCCTCATGGTGCTGTTTTTGAAGCCTCATGCCGCTTACAATATTTTTGCACAAATAATCAAGCCGAATATGAAGCATTGTTATTCGGCCTAGAGATGTTACTTGCTATAAGTGTTACACATATTGAGGCTTATGGCGATTCGTTACTAGTGGTGCAGCAAATATCCAAAGTCTTTCAGTGTTTGGACGAATCACTTAATGTTTATCTTGATAAATGTCTAGATATAATCTCTACTTTGGATTGTTTTAGCATTGCACATATATCTAGACATGACAACTGGAGAGCAAATGAGTTGGCACAGCAAGCATCCGGATACCATGTTGATCATGGCATGTTTCATATTTCTCAAAGTCCGATGTCTTGTCTTACCAGTATAGAAGAGGCCGAACCAAAACCCATTGATTCGGTCATTAACAAAAAATCTAGTGCAGGTGACAATCCCGACTGGAGGAAGCCCATTGTTGATTACTTGTGCAATCCGAGTGAAAGGGTGGACAGGGCTGTTCGGCGTATGGCTTTCAAGTATACAATGAGAGATGATGGTCTTTATCACTGAACAGTCGATGGTGTTGTTCTAAAGTGTTTGGATGAGGACCAGGCAAGAGTTGCTATGGGAGAAGTACATGAAGGTATTTGTGGCACTCACTAGTCGGCCCCCAAGATGAAATGGTTATTGCGACGTGCTGGGTTTTATTGGCCGACTATGATTAATGATTGCTTCAGATATTATAAGGGGTGTGAAGCTTGTCAAAAGTTTGGTGATATTCAATTGGCTCCTGCTGCTATGTTACACCCTATTATCAAACCGTGGCCTTTCAGAGGTTGGGGTTTAGATTTCATTGGACAAATCCATCCGTCTTCCTCAAAAGGGCATCGGTTCGTATTGGTGGCAACTGATTATTTCACTAAATGGTCTGACGCAGTACCTCTCAAGAACATGACGCATACAGAGGTAATTCAATTCATAACCGAGCACATTATTCATAGATTTGGTATTCCTCAAACGTTAACTACAGATCAAGGTTCATCTTTCATGTCACACCAAGTCAGAGAGTTTGCCGAATCTTATAACATAAAGTTGCTCAATTCCTCTCCATATTATGCCCAAGCCAATGGACAAGCTGAGTCTAGCAATAAAATTTTAATCAAGCTCATCAAGAAGAAGATTGAGGATAATCCAAGGAGATGGCATGACTTGTTGTCTGAGGCATTATGGGCACATAGAATCTCAAGGCATGGTGCTACGAAAGTGACTCCATATGAGCTAGTATATGGTCAGGAGGCTGTTTTACCGGTGGAAGTAAATTTGAATGCTTTGAGAATAGCCAAACAAAACGATTTATCGGCAGTAGACTTTTATAACTTGATGATGGACAATATTGATGAGGTTGCTGATAAACGTTTGGTTGCTTTGAAGTCCATAGAGAGAGACAAGTTGAGGGTTGCAAGAGCTTACAATAAGAAAGTTAAGTTGAAGAATTTTCAAGTTGGTGATCTAGTCTGGAAAGTGATTCTACCAATTGGTTCAAGGGATAGAAAATTCGGGAAGTGGTCTCCAAGTTGGGAAGGTCCTTTTAGAATTACAAGAGTTGTTCCTGGAAATTCATATTTGGTGGAATCAATACAAGGGGCATTGTTACCTCGAGCTCTCAATGGCAAATATTTGAAGAAGTACCACCCGAGTGTGTGGCAGGAAGCCTAAGTAGGCAATGGCCGATATACGATTATCGCCCTTAGCACAAACATGGCCGATACATAATTATCGCCCTGAGAAAAATAAATGGCCGATGGAGTGTTGATATCGTCCTTAGAACAAACACTATGCATATTATTTTTCGGCGTGCAAGCTTTGCCGAAAAACAGGGGGGCATGTGTTGACACCTAATTTTGGCAAGATACAGATTGCAATGAAGATGGTCTCGAGTGAACGAGTTTTCAGAATAAAAATATTCACGTCACCGAGTGGAACCACTTTGATGTATCGGTTATATTCATTCGACTTTATCTTACGGACCGAAACTATACTCCGAGTGGCATAATTCAATGTTCCGAGTGGTTTTTTGGCCAATCACGTCTTTAAGATGACCTCAGATGAAGGAGCACTCTTAAGGAATTGTCTTCGTCTCGTCGAGGCAATCGATTTTGATATATAAATCATCTCAATCCGAGTTTATATGCAAAAGTTAGAGGCAATATACTGCAGATCGAACCTCAACGGAAATATGGCGCGAGGTGCCAGACACTTGTCTGATAGGTTGCGCGAGTAATTTGGCCATCAAGACGGCCTTGAATCGAAAAACCTTCAACTCAGAAAAGTTTCGTCTCGTCGAGCCGATTGATTTTCATATATAATTCGTCTCAATCCGAGATCGTATGAGGCCTGGAGAGACAAATCAAGATCGGACTATGTTTTCAGTCGGAAATCCGAGTGAAAAGTTTACCATCCGAGTGAAAGTTTACGGTCGAGTGAAAATTTCCCGGTCGAGTGGAAGTTTGCTGACCGGATGAACTTATTATTATCCAAGTGGAAATATAGTTACCCGAGTGAAAATATGATCATCCGAGTGAAATTGTCGTCCGAGTGAAAAGATTACCATCGGGACGAAAACTTGCCGATTGAATAAGATAGTGCCTTCCGAGTGGAAATATAGTCATCCGAGTGGAAATATAGTCATCCGAGTGAAAGATTGTCTTCCGAGTGAAAAAGTCCAATCGGACGATCCGAGTGAAAGTATCTAATATCCGAGTGGATGAGCTCAAGTCCGAGTGAAATTGAACATGTGCTCGAAAGTTTATCAAAATGACCTTGGATGAAGAAGTGTTCAATACAGAAGTTGTGCGTATCATCAAGACGGTAAACTTTGATTTTGGAGTCATCATCATCAGAGATAATATATAGCCTACAAATTCACTACGAGACTCGGATAATCCAGTCTACTGCAAGACCGAGTCCGACTTGAAGATAAAGATGACCTTGAAAAGTATTCAAGATGGCCTTATTTGAAAAAGTGATCAACATGAGAATTGTTCGTATCATCGAGGTGCACAAGTTTGATATTTGGGCCGTCTCGATCGGAGATCATATGCAAGCCCGGCGGCCCGCGCAAGAAGGAAGACAGAGTTTGGGCCAGATTCAGACTGAATCCGAGTTGGAATAGAATTAGGACTCTAGGACGTGAATTGATGTAATTTTTCTTGTAAGGAAAGCCTAGATGAATCCTTTACTTGTACGGGAAGTCCAGCCGCCTCTTATATATGTTGGGGGTGACGGCCGATTGAACAACACACAATCGAACAAATCAATATACTACTTTTTCATCTACATTTTATCTCTCCACCGTTTTTTCTATCTCGTTCTTCGCTGTTCTTCGTGTTTGAGAGCTGCGAATCCTGAGGATCTAGGGGTGAGCGAATCGACCTAGGGAAGCCCATAGCCGCCGCACTCCCTGACGGGGTCCCTCCCGGGGGTGTGGGGTTTTCGGGTCAGCAAAAGCGCCTGTCGACTGTCTTGCGTATCGCGCTGTCGGTCGGGTCTCCTTCGACGTGAGCTGCGGTGCATCACCCCCGGCGTCGAGGGTACACGTGACGTGTTCGTGTGTCAACAGTTATGTTCTTACTTCACAGATGATTTGAGTAGATACTGAGTATATTTACTTGATGAAACACAAGTCTGAATTATTGAAAGGTTCAAGTAATTTCAGAGTGAAGTTGAAGATCGTCGTGACAAGAGGGTAAAATGTCTATGATATGATCATAGAGATGAATATCTGAGTTACGAGTTTGGCACACAATCAAGACATTATGGAAATTGTTTCACAACTAATACCGCCTGGACCACCATAGTGTGATGGTGTGTCCGAACATCACAACTGCACCCTATTGGATATGGTGCATACCATGATGTCTCTTATCGAATTTCCACTATCGTTTATGGGTTAGGCATTAGGGACAGCCACACTCACTTTAAATAGGGCACCACACAATTCCGTTGAGACGACACCGTGCGAACTATGGTTTAGAGAAACCTAATCTATCGTTTCTTAAAAGTTTGGGGCTGCGATGCTTATGTGAAAAAGTTTCAGGCTGATAAGCTTGAACCCAAAGCGGATAAATGCATCTTCATAGAATACCCAAAAATAGTTGGGTATACCTCCTATTTCAGATCCGGAAGCAAAAGTGATTGTTTCCAGAAACGGGTCCTTTCTCGAGGAAAAGTTTCTCTCGAAAGATTTGAGTGGGAGGATGGTGTAGACTTGATGAGGTTATTGAACCGTCACTTCAACTAGTGTGTAGCAGGGCACAGGAAGTTGTTCCTGTGGCACCTACACCAATTGAATTGGAAGCTTATGATAGTAATCATGGATCAAGTCACTACCAAACCTCATAGATCGACAAGGATGTGTACTACTTCAGAGTGGTACGTAGTCCTGTCTTGGAAGTCATGTTGCTAGACAACAATGAACCTACGAGCTATGAAGAAGCGATGGTGGGCCCGGATTCCGACGAATGGCTCGAGGCCATAAAATCTGAGAGAGGATCCATGTATAAAACAAAGTATAGACTTTGAAAAGAACTACTTGATGGTCGTAAGGCTGTTGGGTGCAGATGGATTTTAAAAGGAAGACAGACAACGATGATAAATGTCACCATTAAGAAAGCTCGACTTGTCGTTAAGATGTTTCCCGACAAATTCAAGGAGTTGACTACGATGAGACTTTCTCACTCGTAGCGATGCTAAGAGTCTGTTGGAATTATGTTAGCAGTTACTGCATTATTTATGAAATCTTGCAGATAGGATGTCAAAACACTGTTTCCTCGATGTTTTTTTTCTTGAGGAAAGGTTGTATGTGATACAACCAGAAGGTTTTGTCAATCCTGAAAGATGCTAACAAGTATGCAAAGCTCCAGCAATCCTTCTAAGGACTGGAGTAAGCATCTCGGAATTGTAATGTACGCTTTGATGAGATGATCAAAGATTTTGGGTTTATACAAAGTTTATAAGAAACTTGTATTTCCAAAGAAGTGAGTGGGAGCACTATAGAATTTTTGATGAGTATATGTTGTTAACATATTGTTGATCAGAAATGATGTAGAATTTCTGGAAAGCATACAGGGTTATTTTGAAAAGTGTTTTTTTTCAATGGAAAACCTAGATTAAGCTACTTGAACATTGAGCATCAAGATCTATAAGGATAGATCAAAATCGCTTAATAGTACTTTCAAACGAACACATACCATGACAGAATTTTGAAGGAGTTCAAAAATAGATAGGCAAAGAAGGAGTTCTTGGCTGTGTTATAAGGTATGAGTATTGAGTAAAACTCAAGACCTGACCACGAAAAAATAGAGAGAAAGGACGAAGGTCGTCCTCTATGCTTAAGACGTAGGCTCTAAAGTATGTTGTGTTGTGTACCGCACCTGAAGTGTGCCAAGCCATGAGTTAGTCAAGGGGTACAAGTGTGATCTAGGAATGGATCACAGGACAACGGTCAAGGTTATCCTTAGTAACTAGTGGACTAAGGAATTTTCTCGATTATGGAGGTGGTAAAAGAGTTCGTCGTAAAGGGTTACGCCGATGCAATCTTTGACACTAATCTGGATGATTCTGAGTAGTAAACCGGATTCGTATAGTAGAACAGTTATTTGGAATAGCTCCAAATAGAGCGTGGTAGCTGCATATACAAGATGACATAGAGATTTGTAAAGCACACACAGATCTGAAAGGTTCAGACCCGTTGACTATAACATCTCTCACAAGCATAACATGATCAAACCCAGAACTCATTGAGTGTTAATCACATGGTAGTGTGAACTAGATTGTTGACTCTAGTAAACTCTTTGGGTGTTAATCACATGGGGATGTGACCTTGAGTGTTAATCACATAGCGATGTGAACTGGATTATTGACTCTAGTGAAAGTGGGAGACTGTTGGAAATATGCACTAGAGGCAATAACAAATTAGTTATTATTATATTTCCTTGTTCATGATAATCGTTTATTATACATGCTAGAATTGTATTGATAGGAAACTCAGATACATGTGTGGATACATAGACAACACCATGTCCCTAGTAAGCCTCTAGTTGACTAGCTCGTTGATTGATAGATGGTTACGGTTTCCTGACCATGGACATTGGATGTCGTTGATGACGGGATCACATCATTAGGAGAATGATGTGATGGACAAGACCCAATCCTAAGCCTAGCACAAGATCATGTAGTTCGTATGCTAAAAGCTTTTCTAATGTCACAGTATAATTTCCTTAGACCATGAGATTGTGCAACTCCCGGATACGGTAGGAATGCTTTGGGTGTACCAAACGTCACAACGTAACTGGGTGGCTATCAAGGTGCACTACGGGTATCTCCGAAAGTGTCTGTTGGGTTGGCACGAATCGAGACTGGGATTTGTCACTCCGTGTAAACGGAGAGGTATCTCTGGGCCCACTTGGTAGGACATCATCATAATGTGAACAATGTGACCAAGGAGTTGATCACGGGATGATGTGTTACGGAACGAGTAAAGAGACTTGCCAGTAACGAGATTGAACAAGGTATCGGGATATCGACGATTGAATCTCGGGCACGTATCGTACCAATAGACAAAGGGAATTGAATACGGGATTGATTGAATCCCCGACATCATGGTTCATCCGATGAGATCATCGTGGAGCATGTGGGAGCCAACATGGGTATCTAGATCCCGCTGTTGGTTATTGACCGGAGAGTCGTCTCGGTCATGTCTGCATGTCTCCCGAACCCGTAGGGTCTACACACTTAAGGTTCGGTGACGCTAGGGTTGTAGAAATATTAGTATGCGGTAACCCAAAAGTTGTTTGGAGTCCCGGATGAGATCCCGGACGTCACGAGGAGTTCCGGAATGGTCCGGAGGTGAAGATTTATATATAGGAAGTCCAGTTTCGGCCATCAGGAAAGTTTCGGGGGTAATCGGTATTGTACCGGGACCACCGGAAGGGTCCCGGGGGTCCACCGGGTGGGGCCACCTATCCCGGAGGGCCCCATGGGCTGAAGTGGGAGGGGAACCAGCCCCTGGTGGGCTGGTGCGCCCCCCATGGGCCTCCCCCTGCGCCTAGGGTTGGAAACCCTAGGGGTGGGGGGCGCCCCACCTGACTTGGGGGGCAAGTCCCCCCCTTGGCCGTCCCCCCTTGGAGATTGGATCTCCTAGGGCCGGCGCCCCCCTAGGGGTCCTATATATAGCGGGGGGAGGGAGGGCAGCCACACCCAAGCCTTAGCGCCTCCCTCTCCCTCGTAACACATCTCTCTCTCTCGTTGGAGCTTGGCGAAGCCCTGCCGAGATCACCGCTGCTTCCCACCACCACGTCGTCGTGCTGCTGGATCTCCATCAACCTCTCCTTCCCCTTGCTGGATCAAGAAGGAGGAGACATCTTCCCAACCGTACGTGTGTTGAACGCGGAGGTGCCGTCCGTTCGGCACTTGGTCATCGGTGATTTGGATCACGGCGTGTACGACTCCATCAACCCCGTTCTCTTGAACGCTTCCGCTCGCGATCTACAAGGGTATGTAGATGCACTCCCCTTTCCCTCATTGCTAGATGACTCCATAGATTGATCTTGGTGATGCATAGAAAATTTTAAAATTCTGCTACGTTCCCCAACACGCCATAGGGGGGTGGGGGCGCCCTCCACCCTTGTGGTGGCCTCGGGACTCTTCTGGTGCATCTCTGGTACTCCGTGGGCTTCTTTTGGTCCAAAAACAATCGTCGTAAAGTTTCAGGTCAATTGGACTCCATTTGATATTCCTTTTCTCCGAAAGTCAAAAACCAGGAAAAAACAGAAATTGTTACTAGGCTCAGGTTAATAGGTTAGTCCACAAATCATATAAAATAGCATATAAATGTATATAAAACATCCAAGATAGATAATACAATAGCATGGAACAGTCAAAAATTATAGATACGTTGGAGACGTATCACACCCTAGGTTATAAATGTTGCATGATGAATGCCATCCGACATAATTATCCATCACTGATCTTTGCTAAGTTACTTTTCCGTTGCCACTATTACGATTGCTACAAAATTGCTACTGTTACTTTTGCCACTGTTACCGTTAATTCCATACTACTTTGCTACTAAATACTTTGCTGCAAATATTAATTCTTTAGGTGTGGTGGAATAGATAACTCAGCTGCTAATACTCGAGAATATTCTTTGGCTCCCCTTGTGTCGAATCAATAAATTTGGGTTGAATACTCTACCCTCAAAAACTATTGCGATCCCCTATACTTGTGGGTTATCACTGTGCTTTGATAAGTTTAAAGAAATTCTCTCATGCTTCACTTAGGTTTATTCGAGAGTTAGTAAATTTTTTTAAGAAATTCTCTCATGCTTCACTTATATTATTTTTAGAGAATAGAATTTTTATGCTCATGTTTTTCACTTAGATTTGTTTGAGCTATCAAAAGCAACATATGAAATTAGTCCCAAAGTGATAGATATTCAAGAGGGATATAAATTAAAACTTTCATGAAGATCATTGGACAAAATAAACTTGATTCTTTGCAATAGTTTTGCGATATGATGATAGTGATATGTGAGTCATATTGATGAGTAATTATGGTTTAGTAAGAATATTGATGTTAAGGTTTGTGATTCTCTATGCAAGCACGAAAGTCAATAGTTATGCAATGAAATTACATCCTGCTTGTGGTGCATTATTCGGTGTTAGTTTTGCTTAATGCTCACTTATGAGATTTTTTGTTTCTTGGTTAAATGCTTCTCAATCTTTTGCTAGCCTTCACTTGTACTAAGTATGATTACTACTTGTGCATCCAAAATCCTTAAACCCAGTTTTGCCATATGAGTCCACTATACCTACCTATATGCGGTATTTCAGTGCCGTTCTAAGCAAATTTGTATGTGCCATCTCTAATTTTCAAAATAAATTTCCTTTTTGTGTGCTCGTACCGCTCATGAAACAGTCAGCGGTGACTGATATTTTTTCATGCTAAATGTGTTATTCTCAAGATGGGTGTTTATTCACTTGTCATTGCACGAGAGTACGACAAAGGTATTATGGATGCCCAGTCCCGAAATGAAAAATGAATTTACTTTATGTCGTCAATAATAAATTCCTTGGAAAGTGTTGGTATGGACGGTACCCGTGGATTCGGTTAGGCATGGAATGTGAAAGTACGGTGGGAAAAGGAATAAACTTTATTTTCGGTTTGGGAACCGCGTATGATATATCTAGCATGGAAAGTATTGGGAACTACTCGATCATTTTCGTTGACAGGAAAGGCTTGCCACCCAAAATGTTTTATCTCTATCTTTTTTTGCTTTGAGCTCTGGCACTGATACGTCTCCAACGTATCTATAGTTTTTGATTGTTCCATGCTATTATATTATCAACCTTGGATGTTTTATATGCATTTATATGCTATTTTATATGATTTTTGGGACTAACCTATTAACCTAGAGCCCAGTGCCAGTTTCTGTTTTTTTTCCTTGTTTTGGAGTATCGCAGAAAAGGAAAATCAAACGGAGTCCAATTGAACTGAAACTTCACGGAACTTGTTTTTGGAACGAAAGCAATCCAGAAGACTTGGGGTGTACGTAAGGGAAGCAACAAGGAAGGCACGAGGCAGGGGGGCGCGCCCACCCCCTGGGCGCGCCCCCTGCCTCGTGGACAGCCCAGAGGTCCACAGACGTACTTCTTCCTCCCATATATACCCATATACACTAAAAACTTCGAGGAGCACAATAGATCGGGAGTTTCGCTGCCAGAAGCCTCCGTAGCCACCGAATACCAATCTAGACCCATTCTGACACCCTGCTGGAGGGGGAATCCTTCACCGGTGGCCATCTTCATCATCCCGGCGTTCTCCATGACAAGGAGGGATTAGTTCTCCCTTGGGGCTGAGGGTATGTACCAGTAGCTATGTGTTTGATCTCTCTCTCTCTCTCTCGTGTTCTTGAGGTGGTACGATCTTCATGTATCGCGATCTTTGCTATTATAGTTGGATCTTATGTTGTTTCTCCCCCCTCTACTCTCTTGTAATGGATTGAGTTTTCCCTTTGAAGTTATCTTATCGGATTGAGTCTTTAAGGATTTGAGAACACTTGATGTATGTCTTGCGTGGGATACCTGTGGTGACAATGGGGTATTCTATTGATCCACTTGATGTATGTTTTGGTGATTAACTTGCGGGTTCTGCCCATGAACCTATGCATAGGGGTTGGCACACGTTTTCGTCTTGACTCTCCGGTAGAAACTTTGGGGCACTCTTTTAAGTTCTTTGTGTTGGTTGAATAGATGAATCTGAGATTGTGTGATGCATGTCGTATAATCATACCCATGGATACTTGAGGTGACATTGGAGTATCTAGGTGACATTAGGGTTTTGGTTGATTTGTGTCTTAAGGTGTTTTTCTAGTACGAACTCTAGGGCTGTTTGTGACACTTATAGGAATAGCCCAACAGATTGATTGGAAAGAATAACTTTGAGGTGGTTTTGTACCCTACCATAATCTCTTCGTTTGTTCTCCGCTATTAGTGACTTTGGAGTGACTCTTTGTTGCATGTTGAGGGATAGTTATATGATCCAATTATGTTATTATTGTTGAGAGAACTAGCACTAGTGAAATTATGAACTCTAGGCCTTGTTTCCTAGCATTGCAATACCATTTGTGCTCACTTTTATCATTAGTTACCTTGCTGTTTTTATATTTTCAGATTACAAAAACCTTTATCTACCATCCATATACCACTAGTATCACCCTCTCTTCGCCGAACTAGTGCACCTATACAATTTACCATTGTATTGGGTGTGTTGGGGACACAAGAGACTCTTTGTTATTTGGTTGCAGGGTTGCTTGAGAGAGACCATCTTCATCCTACACCTCCTACGGATTGATAAACCTTAGGTCATCCACTTGAGGGAAATTTGCTACTGTCCTACAAACCTCTGCACTTGGAGGCCCAACAACGTCTACAAGAAGAAGGTTGTGTAGTAGACATCAAGCTCTTTTCTGGCGCCGTTGCTGTGGAGGTGAGTGCTTGAAGGTATATCTTTAGATCTTGAAATCGAGTCTTTTAGTTTCTTGTTTTATCACTAGTTTAGTTTATAAAAGATAATTACAAAAAATGGAATTTAGTTTGCCTCATACACTTCATCTTTTTAATATCTTTCGTGAGTATGATGGAAAGGAAAATTGTGCCAAAGTGTTAGAAGAAGAATGCATTAAAATGTTTGGCACTAAATATTTGAATGATGAGCATGATTGCAATGTTGTTAGTATGAATTCCTTGAATATCCATGATGCTAATGATATGCAAAGCCACAAGCTTGGGGAAGCTATGTTTAATGAAGATGATATTTCTAGTCTCCCAAGTTTTGATATGCAAATTATTATTATGATAGCATGCCTTCTACTTATGATAATTATTTTGATGATACATATGCTATAAAAAGTTGTGATGATTATATTTATAAAACTTGTCATGATTATGATTACCCTTTTTCTGAACATTACTCTTTTAATGTGGAAACAATTTATAGTATTCGAGTCTCTTATGATACTCCCACTATTCCGAATGAGAAGAATTTTGCTTGTGTGGAGAGTAATAAAATTTCTATGCTTGTAGATCATGAAAAGAATGCTTTAGGTGCTGGTTATATTGTTGAATTCATTCATGATGCTACTGAAAATTATTATGAGGGAGGAACATATGCTTGTAGGAATTGCAATAATATCAAGTTTCCTCTCTATGTGCTTAAAGTTTTAAAGTTATGCTTGTTTTGCCTTCCTATGCTAGTTGATTATTGTTCCCATAAATTGTTTGCTCACAAAATACCTATGCATAGGAAGTGGGTTAGGCTTAAATGTTCTAGTCATATTCTTCATGATGCTCTCTTTATGTTTCAATTCTTATCTTTTATGTGAGCCTCATTAAAATCATCATGCCTAGCTAGGGGCGTTAAATGACAGCGCTTGTTGGGAGGCAACCCAATTTTATTTTAGCTCCTTGCTTTTCGTTCCTGTTTAGTAATAAATAATTTATATAGCCTATGTTATGATTGAGTTTTTATGTTTTAATTAGTGTTTGTTCCAAGTAGAACCGTTGGGAAGACTTGGGGAAAGTCTTGTTGATCTTGCTGTAAAAAACAGAAACTTTAGCGCTCACGAGAACTGCTGCCATTTTTTTATTGGAGAGTGATATTTAGTTAATTATTTTTGAAGATGATTAATAGATAAATTCCTCAGGTCCAGAAATTTATTTTAGAATTTTTGGGGTTCCATAAGTATACGTTTGATCCAGATTACTACAGACTGTTCTGTTTTTGATAGATTCTGTTTTTATTGTGTTGTTTGCTTATTTTGATGAATCTGTGAGTAGTATCGGAGGGTATGAACCATAGAGAAGTTGGAATGTAGTAGATATTACACCAATATGAATTTATAATGAGTTCACAACAGTACCTAAGTGGTGATTTATTTTCTTATACTAATGGAGCTTACGAGTTTTCTGTTAAGTTTTGTGTTGTGAAGTTTTCAAGTTTTGGGTAAAGATTCGATGGACTATGGATAACGAGTGGAAAGAGCCTAAGATTGCGGATGCCCAAGGCACCCGAAGGTAATATTCAAGGACAACCAAAAGCCTAATCTTGGGGATGCCCCGGAAGGCATCCCCTCTTTCGTCTTCGTTCATCGGTAACTTTATTTGGAGCTATATTTTTATTCACCACATGATATGTGTTTTGCTTGGAGCGTCATTTTATTTTGTTTTGCTTGCTGTTTGAATAAAATACCAAGATCTGAAATTCTTAAATTTTAGAGAGTCTTCATATAGTTGCCTAATTATTCGACTACTCATTGATTTTCACTTATATCTTTCGGAGTAGTTTGTTGTTGCTCTAGTGCTTCACTTATATCTTTTTAGAGCACGGTGGTGGTTTTATTTTATAGAAATTAATGAACTCTCATGCTTCACTTATATCATTTTGAGAGTCTTTATAAGCATGGTAGTTTGCTTTGGTTATGAAACTAGTCCTAATATGATGGGCATCCAAGATGGGTATAATAAAAACTTTCATATATGTGCATTGAATACTAAGAGAAGTTTGATACTTGATGATTGTTTTGGGATATGGAGATGGTGATATTAGAGTCATGCTAGTTGAGTAGTTGTGAATTTGGGAGATGCTTGTGTTGAAGTTTGTGATTCCCATAGCATGCACGTATGGTGAACCGTTATGTGATGAAGTCGGAGCATGATTTATTTATTGATTGTCTTCCTTATGAGTGGTGGTCGGGGACGAGCGATGGTCTTTTCCTACCAATCTACCCCCCTAGGAGCATGCGCGTAGTACTTTGTTTCGATAACTTATAGATTTTTGCAATAAGTATGTGAGTTCTTTATGACTAATGTTGAGTCCATGGATTATACGCACTCTCACCCTTCCACCATTGCTAGCCTCTCTAGTACCGCGCAACTTTCGCCGGTACCATAAACCCACCATTTACCTTCCTCAAAACAGCCACCATACCTACCTATTATGGCATTTCCATAGCCATTCCGAGATATATTGCCATGAAACTTTCCACCATTCCGTTTATTATGACACACTTCATCATTGTCATATTGCTTTGCATGATCATGTAGTTGATATCGTATTTGTGGTAAAGCTGTTGGGGAACGTTGCAGAAAACAAAAATTTTCCTACGGTTTCACCAAGATCCATCTAGGAGTTCATCTAGCAACGAGTGATCGGATTGCATCTACATACCTTTGTAGATCACGCGCGGAAGCGTTCAAAGAACGGGGATGAGGAAGGCGTACTCGACGTGATCCAAATCATCGGAGATCCTAGCGCCGAACGGACGACACCTCCGCGTTCAACACAGGTACGGTCAGCGTAACGTCTCCTTCTTCTTGATCCAGCAAGGGGGAAGGAGAGGCTGAGGAAGATGGCTCCAGCAGCAGCACGACGGCGTGGTGTTGATGGAGCTGCAGTACTCCGGCAGGGCTTCGCCAAGCACTATGGAGGAGGAGGATGTGTTGGAGAGGGAGAGAGAGGCACCAAAGATCAAGGTAAGAATTCCTCCATCTCCCCACTATATATAGGAGGGCCAAGGGGGGGGGGCGCCGGCCCTAGGAGATCTAATCTCCTAGGGGGGGTGCGGCCAAGGGGAGGAATCCCTCCTCCCCAAGGCACCTAGGGGTGCCTTCCCCCTTTGGGACTCTTCCCTCCTTGAAACCCTAGGCGCATGGGCCTCTTGGGGCTGGTGCACTTGGCCCATGTAGGCCAAGGCGCACCCCCTACAGCCCATGTGGCCCCCCGGGACAGGTGGCCCCACCCGGTGGACCCCCGGGACCCTTCCGGTGGTCCCCGTACAATACCGGTGACCCCGAAACTTGTCCCGATGCCCGAAATAGCACTTCCTATATATAATTATTTACCTCCGGACCATTCCGGAACTCCTCGTGACGTCCGGGATCTCATCTGGGACTCTGAACAACATTCGGGTTACTGGATATACATATCCCTACAACCCTAGCGTCACCGAACCTTAAGTGTGTAGACCCTACGGGTTCGGGAGACATGTAGACATGACCGAGATCGCTCTCCGGTCAATAACCAACAGCGGGATCTGGATACCCATGTTGGCTCCCACATGCTCCTCGATGATCTCATCGGATGAACCACGATGTCGAGGATTCAAGCAACCCCGTATACAATTCCCTTTGTCAATCGGTATGTTACTTGCCCGAGATTCGATCGTCGGTATCCCAATACCTCGTTCAATCTCGTTACCGGCAAGTCACTTTACTCGTACCATAATGCATGATCCCGTGACCAGACACTTGTTCACTTTGAGCTCATTATGATGATGCATTACCGAGTGGGCCCAGTGATACCTCTCCGTCATACGGAGTGACAAATCCCAGTCTTGATCCGTGTCAACCCAACAGACACTTTCGGAGATACCCCTAGTATACCTTTATAGTCACCCAGTTACATTGTGATGTTTGGTACACCCAAAGCACTCCTACGGTATCCGGGAGTTACACGATCTCATGGTCTAAGGAAAAGATACTTGACATTGGAAAACTCTAGCAAACGAACTATACGATCTTGTGCTATGTTTAGGATTGGGTCTTGTCCATCACATCATTCTCCTAATGATGTGATCTCGTTATCAATGACATCCAATGTCCATAGTCAGGAAACCATGACTATCTTTTGATCAACGAGCTAGTCAACTAGAGGCTTACTAGGGACATGTTGGTGTCTATTATTCACACATGTATTACGATTTCCGGATAACACAATTATAGCATGAATAAAGACAATTATCATGAACAAGGAAATATAATAATAATGCTTTTATTATTGCCTCTAGGGCATATTTCCAACAAAAGCCACCGTTCATAATTCTTCCATACATGTCACTCTTGATTCATTGCACATCCCGGTACACCGCCGGAGGAATTCATATAGAGTCATATTTTGTTCTAAGTATCGAGTTGTAATTCTTGGGTTGTAAGTAAATAGAAGTGTGATCATGATCATTATTAGAGCATCGTCCCAGTGAGGAAGGGATGATGTAAACTATGATTCCCCCATAAGTCGGGATGAGACTCCGGACGAAAAATAAAAAAAGGAGAAAAAAGAGGCCATAAAAAGATAAAAGGCCCAAATAAAAAATAAAATAAAAAAATAAAAAATGAGAGAAAAAGAGAGAAGGGGCAATGCTACTATCCTTTTACCACACTTGTGCTTCAAAGTAGCACCATGATCTTCATGATAGAGAGTCTCCTATGTTGTCACTTGCATATACTAGTGGGAATCTTTCATTATAGAACTTGGCTTGTATATTCCAATGATGGGCTTCCTCAAAATGCCCTAGGTCTTCGTGAGCAAGCGAGTTGGATGCACACCCACTAGTTTCTTTTGTTGAGCTTTCATACATTTATAGCTCTAGTGCAGCCGTTGCATGGCAATCCCTACTCACTCACATTGATATCTGTTGATGGGCATCTCCATAGCCCGTTGATACGCGTAGTTGATGTGAGACTATCTTCTCCTTTTTGTCTTCTCCACAACCACCATTCTATTCCACCTATAGTGCTATGTCCATGGCTCACGCTCATGTATTGCGTGAAGATTGAAAAAGTTTGAGAACATCAGAAGTATGAAACAATTGCTTGGCTTGTCATCGGGGTTGTGCATGATTTAAATACTTTGTGTGGTGAAGATAGAGCATAGCCAGGCTATATGATTTTATAGGGATAGCTTTCTTTGGCCGTGCTATTTTGAGAAGACATGATTACTTGGTTAGTATGCTTGAAGTATTATTATTTTTATGTCAATATTAAACTTTTTTCTTGAATCTTATGGATCTGAATATTCTTGCCACAATAAAGAGAACAACATGGATAAATATGTTAGGTAGCATTCCACATCAAAAATTCTGTTTTTATCATTTACCTACTCGAGGACGAGCAGGAATTAAGCTTGGGGATGCTGATACGTCTCCAACGTATCTATAATTTTTTATTGTTCCATGCTATTATATTATCAACCTTGGATGTTTTATATGCATTTATATGCTATTTTATATGATTTTTGGGACTAACCTATTAACCTAGAGCCCAGTGTCAGTGCCAGTTTGTGTTTTTTTCCTTGTTTTAGAGTATCGCAGAAAAGGAAAATCGAACGGAGTCCAATTGACCTGAAACTTCACGGAACTTATTTTTGGAATGGAAGCAATCCCGAAGACTTGGGGTGTACGTAAGGGAAGCAACGAGGAAGGCACGAGGCAGGGGGCGCGCCCACCCCCTGGGCGTGCCCCCTGCCTCATGGACAGCCCGGAGGTCCATCGACGTACTTCTTCCTCCCATATATACCCATATACCCTAAAAACTTCAGGGGGCACAATAGATCAGGAGTTCCGCCGCCAGAAGCCTCCGTAGCCACCGAAAACCAATCTAGACCCGTTCCGGCACCCTGCCGGAGGGGGAATCCTTCATCGGTGGCCATCTTCATCATCCCGGCGTTCTCCATGACAAGGAGGGAGTAGTTCTCCCTCGGGGCTGAGGGTATGTACCAGTAGCTATGTGTTTGATCTCTCTCTCTCTCTCTCTCTCTCGTGTTCTTGAGGTGGTACGATCTTGATGTATCGTGAGCTTTGCTATTATAGTTGGATCTTATGTTGTTTCTCCCCCTACTCTCTTGTAATGGATTGAGTTTTACCTTTGAAGTTATCTTATCGGATTGAGTCTTTAAGGATTTGAAAACACTTGATGTATGTCTTGCGTGGGATACCTGTGGTGACAATGGGGTATTCTATTGATCGACCTGATGTATGTTTTGGTGATCAACTTGCGGGTTCCGCCCATGAACCTATGCATAGGGGTTGGCACACGTTTTCGTCTTGACTCTCCGGTAGAAACTTTGGGGCACTCTTTGAAGTTCTTTGTGTTGGTTGAATATAGGAATCTGAGATTGTGTGATGCATATCGTATAATCATACCCACGGATACTTGAGGTGACATTGGAGTATCTAGGTGACATTAGGGTTTTGGTTGATTTGTGTCTTAAGGTGTTATTCTAGTACGAACTCTAGGGCTGTTTGTGACACTTATAGGAATAGCCCAACGGATTGATTGGAAAGAATAACTTTGAGGTGGTTTCGTACCCTACCATAATCTCTTCGTTTGTTCTCCGCTATTAGTGACTTTGGAGTGACTCTTTGTTGCATGTTGAGGGATAGTTATGTGATCCAATTATGTTATTATTGTTGAGAGAACTTGCACTAGTGAAAGTATGAACCCTAGGCCTTGTTTCCTAGCATTGCAATACCGTTTGTGCTCACTTTTATCATCAGTTACCTTGCTGTTTTTATATTTTCAGATTACAAAAACATATACCTACCATCCATATTGCACTTGTATCACCATCTCTTCGCCGAACTAGTGCATCTATACAATTTACCATTGTATTGGGTTGTTGGGGACACAAGAGACTCTCTGTTATTTGGTTGCAGGGTTGTTTGAGAGAGACCATCTTCATACTACGCCTCCCACGGATTGATAAACCTTAGGTCATCCACTTGGGGGAAATTTGCTACTGTCCTACAAACCTCTGCACTTGGAGGCCCAACAACGTCTACAAGAAGAAGGTTGTGTAGTAGACATCAGGCACCTCTACAAATCCCTACTTCCCTCTGTGAAGGGCCTTTCTTTTTTACTTTATGCAATTTATTTTATTTTATTAGAGTCTCCATCTTCTCTTATAAAGTACCAACTAAAGGGCACTATGATCGTACTTGAGCATTGGGTGTAGCTAATATGCGAGTGTGTGCCATGAATGGATCAATGATTGAGCATAATGGGCTAGGGATAACTTATTTTAGCATTGATATTTTGAAAGACATGGTTGCTTGTTGATATGCTTGAGTATTTAAGCCTCATGTCAAAACTAGACTATTGCTTTGAACCATATAAAAGTCCAAATGTCCATGCTACAAAGAAAAGAATATGATATGACATGTTAGGCAGCATTCCACATCAAAAATTCAGTTTTTATCATTTACCCACTCGAGGACGAGCAAGAATTAAGCTTGGGGTTGCTGATATGTTTCCAACGTATCTACAATTTTTTTATTGTTCCAAGCTGTTATATTATCATTCTTGGATGTTTCACAATCATTTAATAGCAACTTTATATCATTTTTTGGGGACTAACCTATTGACATAGTGCCCAGTGCCAGTTGCTGTTTTTGCTTGTTTTTTACTTCGCGGAAAATCAATACCAAGCGGAGTCCAAACGTAGTGGAACTTTTTGGAGATTTTTTTGGACCAGAAGACACAAGATGGGCCGAAGAAGTACCAGAGGGGTGCCCTGAGGGGGCACAACCCACCTGGGCGCACCTAGGAGCCCAGGCGCGGCCTGGTGGGTTGTGTCCACCTCGGTCGCCTCCCCATCACCTCTTTGCTCTATAAATACCCCGAAAATCCAAAAACCCTAGGGGAGTCGACGAAACACAATTCCAGCCGCCGCAAGTTCCAGAAACCACAGATCCAATCTAGACACTATCACAGAGGGGTTCATCATCCTCATTGGTGCCTCTCCGATGATGCGTGAGTAGTTCATTGTAGACCTTCGGGTCCGTAGTTAGTAGCTGGATGCCTTACTCTCTCTCTCTTTTGATTCTCAACACAATGGTCTCTTGGAGATCTATTTGATGTAACTCTTTTTGCAATGTGTTTGTAGGGATTCGATGAACTTTGAGTTTATGATCAGATCTATTTTATCCATGAAAATTATTTGAGTTTTGATCTCTTATATGCATGATTACTTATAGCCTCGTATTTCTTCTTTGAATCTTTGGTTTAGTTAGGCCGACTTGATTGATTTTTTTTCCATGGGGAGAGGTGCTTTGCGATGGGTTCGATCTTACGGTGCTCAATCCCAGTGACAGAAGGGGACATGACACGTATGTATCGTTGCTATTAAGGATAAAAAAGATGGGGTCTATTCCTCCATGAATAGATCTTATCTACATCATGTCATCGTCTTATTGCATTACTTCATTTCTCCATGAACTTAATACACTAGATGCATGCTGGATAGCGATCGATGTGTGGAGTAATAGTAGTAGATGCAGGCAGGAGTCGGTCTAGTAATCTTGGACATGATGCCTATATAATGAGCATTGCCCGGATATCGTCATAATTATTTGAAGTTCTATCAATTGCCCAAGAGTAATTTGTTTACCCATCGTATGTTATTTTTCTCGAGAGAAGCCACTAGTGAAATCTAAGGCCCCCGGGTCTATTTTCTCATCATATATTTTCGGATCTACATTGCTATTTGCCTTTTTCTTTTATCTGCATCTTTTATTTTTAGATCTATATTATCAAAAATCCCAAAATATGTTGTTGCACTTTATTTTATTTCACGTTTTATCAAGATCTATTTATGCAATCTATCACAATTTTTATCCCTACAACTTGGCAATTCCTGGCACCGTTCCCGAAAGGATTGACAACCCTTTAACACGTCGGGTTGCAAGTATTTGTCCTTTGTGTGCAGATACCGTTTACATAGTGTTGCTTGGTTCTCCTACTGGTTCGGTAACCTCGGTCTCATCACTAAGGGAAATACCTACCGAAGCTGTGCTGCATCATTGCTTCCTCTTTGGGGAAATACCGACGTAGTTCAAGCCGCATCAACTTGCAAGGTGGAGAACATCGCCTGGAAGTTGCGGCGACGCCGACAACGAGAGGGAGGCGGCGGCGTAGGGAGGTTGGGACATGGTGGAGCAGTTGTCTCCTGCGCCATGCCCAGATCCCCACACCCTTCCATCCGAGCGTCGACGCGGATTATGCTGTCCGACCCCGTTGGGATAGAGGAGTATTCGACGGCCGGCAGGGCCATTCCGGACAACTTTCCTCCGACGCAGATGCCGACGGTTGGCATATGTGACTTGCTGCAGCTTGTTCAGGCACGGATGAGCTCGGGCATCGGCAATGCCTGGGCTGCCCTCGACATGTTCGACGGAATGACCAAACAAGAGTCAGTGTGTTTTGTTTGCTCCTGTGCGATCATATTTTGCATAGACCACTATTTCATTTCGCAAATGATGAACACTTGCAAACCGTAATCATGTAGGAGACATTCTTGTCGAACGTGATCAATGACAACGAAGATCCGACCGAAATGGAGTATGAAATGGAGGCCACCATCGCATTTGAAGTTGGGACAACATCTTATCAAAATATGAGCAAGAAGAAGAAGACCAAGACGATGAAGGCAAGGGGTCCGTCATTCTCGAGATTTGAGGACATCTTGTTGGTCAAAACTTGGTTGGCCACAAGGATGGATCCAATATGTGGCACCGAGCAAAATGTGAATAAGTATTGGGAGAAAATTTGGAAGGAGTATGTGGAGCCGCATTCTATCGTGACCAAAGTGGAATGGGAGTGGCAACTCACTTAAGCTCAATTGCTTCATCTTGTCGTCATTTGCATATGCTTCTTATGTTTGCATTCTCGTGCTCAAATATATGTTGTTTTCTAGACGGCGGTGGTGCCACTTTGTATCACGAGGTGGAGAAGAAACCCTTTGATTTTAGTCATTGTTGGATCATATCGAATGGCAAGCAGAAGTGGAACCAATTTGTGGCTGATCTCAAGTCCGGCAAGAAGAGGAATGATGGCTCAAGCTCCAACTGATCAATTGGGTTGGACGATGAAAAGGACGATGTTGCCGTTGTCAGAGTAAACGACCACATGTACCTCATCTGCTCCCTGTAGCGATTCAAGACATCGGGGCAGGCCGTGCCCCTCAAGCCTCAAGGATGAAGAGCCGCCTTCTCAGGACCGGCTGGTCCAGGCGGCCGGCTACCAGAGGGCGGCGGACCTCAGAAGAAAGCCATGAGACGGGCCGATTCCTGGTAGGCGGCCTTTAGAGAGGCCGGCTCCTAGCAGGCAGCCCCTCACACCCTCAAAGTTCACACCACATTATGGCGACGAGACGGGCGTGGCAACAGCACCGTCTTCCACCCCCGAATTCAGGGCCGAGTGTGGCCACAGTACATCATACCGGGCGGAAATCCCCGTCCGGCGCGGCACTGTTGCCCGCAGCCCATGACATCACTCATGACAGAGAAGGCCCTGTTCCCACTACGGGCTGTCGGTACGGCCCGCAGGCGGTGGGCCCTACCTGTCCGTGAGAAGCCAGAAGGCGGTGAGTTCCGACCAATCGGCGCGAGGGGAGGCCGACTCCTAGCAGGCGGCCCTCTGATACGTCTCCAACGTATCTATAATTTTTTATTGCTCCATGCTATATTATCTACTATTTTGGACATTATTGGGCTTTATTTTCCACTTTTATATTATTTTTGGGACTAACCTATTAACCGAAGGCCCAACCCAGAATTGTTGTTTTTTTTGCCTATTTTAGGGTTTCGAAGAAAAGGAATATCAAACGGAGTCCAAACGGAATGAAACCTTTGGGAACGTGATTTTCTCACCGAACATGATCCATGAGACTTGGACCCTACGTCAAGAAACAAAGGAGGGAGCCACGAGGTAGGGGGCGCGCCCTCCACCCTCGTGGGCCCCCTGTTGCTCCACCGACGTACTCCTTCCTCCTATATATACCTATGTACCCCCAAACGATCAGACACGGAGCCAAAACCCTAATTCCACCGCCGTAACTTTCTGTATCCACGAGATCCTATCTTGGGGCCTGTTCCGGAGCTCCGCCGGAGGGGGTATCCATCACGGAGGGCTTCTACATCAACACCATAGCCTCTCCGATGAAGTGTGAGTAGTTTACCTCAGACCTTCGGGTCCATAGTTATTAGCTAGATGGCTTATTCTCTCTTTTTGGATCTCAATACAATGATCTCCCCCTCTCTTGTGGAGATCTATTCAATGTAATCTTCTTTTTTGCGGTTTGTTTGTTGAGACCGATGAATTGTGGGTTTATGATCAAGTTTATCTATGAACAATATTTGAATCTTCTCTGAATTCTTTTATGTATGATTGGTTATCTTTGCAAGTCTCTTCAAACTATCAGTTTGGTTTGGCCTACTAGATTGATCTTTCTTGCAATGGGAGAAGTGCTTAGCTTTGGGTTCAATCTTGCGGTGTCCTTTCCTAGTGACAGTAGGGGCATCAAGGCACGTATTGTATGGTTTCCATCGAGGATAACAAGATGGGGTTTTATCATATTGCATGAATTTATCCCTCTACATCATGTCATCTTGCTTAAGGCGTTACTCTGTTTTCATGAACTTAATACTCTAGATGCATGCTGGATAGAGGTCGATGAGTGGAGTAATAGTAGTAGATGCAGGCAGGAGTCGGTCTACTTCTCTCAGACGTGATGCCTATATACATGATCATACCTAGATATTCTCATAACTATGCTCAATTCTGTCAATTTGCTCAATTGTAATTCGTTTACCCACCGTAGAATACTTATGCTCTTGAGAGAAGCCACTAGTGAAACCTATGGCCCCCGGGTCTATCTTCATCATATTAATCTTCCAATACTTAGTTATTTACTTTGCCTTTATTTTACTTTGCATCTTTATCATAAAAATACCAAAAATATTATCTTATCATATCTATCAGATCTCACTCTCATAAGTGACCGTGAAGGGATTGACAACCCCTTATCACGTTGGTTGCGAGGAGTTATTTGCTTTGTGCAGGTACTAGGGGACGCGCGTGCAACCTCCTACTGGATTGATACCTTGGTTCTCAAAAACTGAGGGAAATACTTACGCTACTTTGCTGCATCATCCTCTCCTCTTCGGGGAAATCCAACGCAGTGCTCAAGAGGTAGCAAGAAGAATTTCTGGCGTCGTTGCCGGGGAGGTTTGTGCAAGTCAAGATTTTACTCCCGACAACAAGCAATTTCTGGCGTCGTTGAGTCAACATACCAAGTACCCATCACAATCCTTATCTCCCGCATTACATTATTTGCCATTTGCCTCTCGTTTTCCTCTCCCCCGCTTCACCCTTGCCGTTTTATTCGCCCTCTCTCTGTATCCTCCCTCTCTTTCTCTATTTGCCTCTTTTTTCCTGCTTGCTTTTTGTTTGCTTGTGTGTTGGATTGCTTGCTTGTCATGATGGCTCAAGATAACACTAAATTGTGTGACTTTACCAATACCAACAACAAAGATTTTATTCGCACTCCGATTTCTCCTCTTACCGATGCTGAATCTTGTGAAATTAATGCCACTTTGCTGAATCTTGTTATGAAAGATCCATTTTCCGGCCTTCCTAGTGAAGATGCCGCTACCCATCTAAATAGCTTCATTGATTTGTGTGATATGCAAAAGAAGAAAGATGTGGATAATGATATTGTTAAATTGAAGCTATTTCCTTTTTCGCTTAGAGATCATGCTAAAGCTTGGTTTTCGTCTTTAACTAAAAATAGTATTGATCATGGAACAAGTGCAAAGATGCTTTTATCTCTAAGTATTTTCCTCTCGCTAAGATCATCTCCCTTAGAAACGATATTATGAATTTTAAGCAACTTGATCATGAACATGTTGCACAAGCTTGGGAGAGGATGAAATTAATGATACGTAATTGCCCTACTCATGGTTTGAATTGTGGATGATTATACAAAATTTTTATGCCGGATTGAATTTTCCTTCTAGAAATCTTTTAGATTCGGCCGCGGGAGGCACTTTTATGGAAATCACTTTAGGGAAAGCTACTAAACTCCTAGATAATATTATGGTTAATTATTCTCAATGGCATACTGAAAGATCTACTAATAAAAAGGTGCATGCGATAGAAGAAATTAATGTTTTGAGTAGAAAGATGGATGAACTTATGAAATTATTTGCTAGTAAGAGTGTTTCTTCTGATCCTAATGATATGCCCTTGTCTACTTTGATTGAGAATAATAATGAATCTACGGATGTGAATTTTGTTGCTAGGAACAATTTTGGTAACAACACGTATAGAGGAAATTTTAATCCTAGGCCTTATCCTAGTAACCCCTCTAATAATTATGGTAATTCCTACAACAATTATTACGAAAATTATAATAAGATGCCCTCTGATTTTGAATCTAATATTAAAGAATTTATTACTTCGCAAAAGAATTTCAATGCTTTGATTGAAGAAAAATTGCTTAAGATTGATGATTTGGCTAGGAACGTGGATAGAATTTCTCTTGATGTTGATTCTTTGAAACTTAGATCTATTCCACCTAAGCATGATATCAATGAGTCTCTCAAAGCCATGAGAATTTCCATTGATGAGTGCAAAGAAAGAACCGCTAGGATGTGTGCTAAGAAAGATGCCTTTATAAGAGTGTGTTCTTCTAGTTCCTATGAAAATAAAGATGAAGATGCCTAGCTAGGGGCGTTAAACGATAGCGCTTGTTGGGAGGCAACCCAATTTTATTTTTATTCCTTGCTTTTTGCTCATGTTTAGTAATAAATAATTTACCTAGCCTCTTTTTTGGTTGTGTTTTTGTGTTTAATTAGTGTTTGTGCCAAGTAGAACCGTTGGGAAGACTTGGGGAAAGTCTTGATATCTTGCTATAAAAAACAGAAACTTTAGCGCTCACGAGAACTGCTGCCATTTTTATTTGGAAAGTGATATTTAGTTAATTATTTTTGAAGATGATTAATAGATACATTCCTCACGTCCAGAAATTTATTTTAGAATTTTTGGGGTTCCAGATCTTGCGCTAGCTACAGATTACTACAGACTGTTTTGTTTTTGACAGACTCTGTTTTTCGTGTGTTGTTTGCTTATTTTGATGAATCTATGGCTAGTAAAATAGTTTATAAACCATAGAGAAGTTGGAATACAGTATTTTTGACACCAAAATAATTAAAGAATGAGTTCATTACAGTACCTTGAAGTGGTCTTTTGTTTTCTTTCGCTAACGGAGCTCACGAGATTTTCTACTTTGAGTTTTGTGTTGTGAATTTTTCAAGTTTTGGGTAAAGATTTGATGGATTATGGAACAAGGAGTTGCAAGAGCCTAAGCTTGGGGATGCCCATGGCACCCCCAAGATAATCTAAGGACACCTAAAAGCCAAAGCTTGGGGATGCCCCAGAAGGCATCCCCTCTTTCGTCTACTTCTATCGGTAACTTTACTTGGAGCTATATTTTTATTCACCACATGATATGTGTTTTGCTTGGAGCGTCTTGTATTATTTGAGTCTTTATTTTTTATTTTACCACAATCATCCTTGCTGTACACACCTTTTTAGAGAGCCATACATGATTTGGAATTTGTTAGAATACTCTATGTGCTTCGCTTATATCTTTTGAGTTATATAGTTTTGCTCTAGTACTTCGCTTATATCTTTTAGAGCACGGTGGTGGATTTGTTTTATAGAAACTATTGATATATCATGCTTCACTTAGATTATTTTGAGAGTCTTAAATAGCATGGTAATTTGCTTAAATAATCCTAATAGGCTAGGTATTCAAGATTAGTAAATTTTTCCCTATGAGTGTTTTAAATACTAAGAGAAGTTTGATGCTTGATGATTGTTTTGAGATATGGAGGTAATAATATCAAAGTCGTGCTAGTTGAGTAGTTGTGAATTTGAGAAGTGCTTGTGTTGAAGTTTGCAAGTCCTGTAGCATGCACGTATGGTAAACGTTATGTAACAAATTTGAAACATGAGGTGTTATTTGATTGTCCTGCTTACGAGTGGCGGTCGGGGACGAGCGATGGTATTTTCCTACCAATCTATCCCCCTAGGAGCATGCGCGTAGTGCTTTGGTTTTTGATGACTTGTAGATTTTTGCAATAAGTATGTGAGTTCTTTATGACTAATGTTGAGTCCATGGATTATACGCACTCTCACCCTTCCATCATTGCTAGCCTCTTCGTTACCATGCATTGCCCTTTCTCACATTGAGAGTTGGTGCAAACTTCGCCGGTGCATCCAAACCCCGTGATATGATATGCTCTTTCACACAAAAACCTCCTTATATCTTCCTCAAAACAGCCACAATACCTACCTATTATGGCATTTCCATAGCCATTCCGAGATATATTGCCATGCAACCTTCCACCATTCCTTTTATCATGACACATTCATCATTGTCATATTGCTTAGCATGATCATGTAGTTGACATAGTATTTGTGGCAAAGCCACCGTTCATAATTTTAATACATGTCACTCTGGATTCATTGCATATCCCGGTACGCCGCCGGAGGCATTCATATAGAGTCATCTTTTGTTCTAGTATCGAGTTGTAATCATTGAGTTGTAAATAAATAGAAGTGTGATGATCATCATTTTCTAGTGCATTGTCCCAAGTGAGGAATAAAAAAAAGAAAAAGGCCATAAAAAAGAGAAGGCCCAAAAAATGAATGAGAGAAAAAGAGAGAAGGGACAATGTTACTATCCTTTACCACACTTGTGCTTCAAAGTAGCACCATAATCTTCATGATAGAGAGTCTTTTGTTTTGTCACTTTCATATAATAGTGGGAATTTTCATTATAGAACTTGGCTTGTATATTCCAACAATGGGCCTCCTCAAGTGCCCTAGGTCTTCGTGAGCAAGCAAGTTGGATGCACACCCACTTAGTTTCTTTTGTTGAGCTTTCATACATTTATAGCTCTAGTGCATCCGTTGGATGGCAATCCCTACTCCTTGCATTAGCATCAATTGATGGGCATCTCCATAGCCCATTGATTAGCCTCGTTGATGTGAGACTTTCTCCCTTTTTGTATTCTCCACATAACCCCCATCATCATTCTATTCCACCCATAGTGCTATGTCCATTCTCGCGCTCATATATTGCGTGAAAGTTTATAGGTTTGAGATTGCTAAAGTATGAAACAATTGCTTGGCTTCTCATCGGGGTTGTGCATGATGAGAGCATTCTTGTGTGACGCAAATGGAGCATGACTAAACTATATGATTTTGTAGGGATGAACTTTCTTTGGCCATGTTATTTTGAGAAGACATAATTTCTTAGTTAGTATGCTTGAAGTATTATTATTTTTATGTCAATATGAACTTTTATCTTGAATCTTTCAGATCTGAATATTCATGCCACAATTAAGAAGAATTACATTAAAATTATGCCTAGTAGTACTCCGCATCAAAAATTCTGTTTTTATCATTTACCTACTCGAGGACGAGCAGGAATTAAGCTTGTGGATGCTTGATACGTCTCCAACGTATCCATAATGTTTGATTGCTCCATGCTATATTATCTACTGTTTTGGACATTATTGGGCTTTATTTTCCACTTTTATATTATTTTTGGGACTAACCTATTAACCGGAGGCCCAGCCCAGAATTGCTTTTTTTTGCCTATTTTTGGGTTTCGAAGAAAAGGAATATCAAACGGAGTCCAAATGGAATGAAACCTTCGGGAACGTGATTTTCTCACCGAACATGATCCAGGAGACTTGGACCCTACGTCAAGAAACAAAGGAGGGAGCCACGAGGTAGGGGGGCGCGCCTACCCCCCCAGGCGCGCCCTCCACCCTCGTGGGCTCCCTGTTGCTCCACCGACGTACTCCTTCCTCCTATATACACCTACGTACCCCCAAACGATCAGACACGGAGCCAAAACCCTAATTCCACCAACGTAACTTTCTGTATCCATGAGATCCCGTCTTGGGCCTGTTCCGGAGCTCCGCCGGAGGGGGTATCCATCATGGAGGGCTTCTACATCAACACCATAGCCTCTCCGATGAAGTGTGAGTAGTTTACCTCAGACCTTCGGGTCCATAGTTATTAGCTAGATGGCTTCTTCTCTCTTTTTGGATCTCAATACAATGATCTCCCCCTCTCTTGTGGAGATCTATTCGATGTAATCTTCTTTTTTGCGGTGTGTTTGTTGAGACCGATGAATTGTGGGTTTATGATCAAGTTTATCTATGAACAATATTTGAATCTTCTCTTAATTCTTTTATGTATGATTGGTTATCTTTGCATGTCTCTTCGAATTATCAGTTTGGTTTGGCCTACTAGATTGATCTTTCTTGCAATGGGAGAAGTGCTTAGCTTTGGGTTCAATATTGCGGTGTCCTTTCCTAGTGACAGTAGGGGCAGCAAGGCACGTATTGTATGGTTGCCATCGAGGATAACAAGATGGGGTTTTTATCATATTGCATGAATTTATCCCTCTACATCATGTCATCTTGCTTAAGCCGTTACTCTGTTTTCATGAACTTAATACTCTAGATGCATGCTAGATAGCGATCGATGAGTGGAGTAATAGTAGTAGATGCAGGCAGGAGTCGGTCTACTTCTCTCGGACGTGATGCCTATATGCATGATCATACCTAGATATTCTCATAACTATGCTCAATTCTGTAATTGATCAACGGTAATTCGTTTACCCACCGTATAATACTTATGCTCTTGAGAGAAGCCACTAGTGAAACCTATGGTCCCCAGGTCTATCTTCATCATATTAATCTTCCAATAATTAGTTATTTACTTTGCCTTTATTTTACTTTGCATCTTTATCATAAAAATACCAAAAATATTATCTTATCATATCTATCAGATCTCACTCTCCTAAGTGACCGTGAAGGGATTGACAACCCCTTATCGCGTTGGTTGCGAGGAGTTATTTTCTTTGTGCATGTACTAGGGGACGCGCGTGCAACCTCCTACTGGATTGATACCTTGGTTCTCAAAAACTGAGGGAAATACTTACGCTACTTTGCTGCATCATCCTCTCCTCTTCGGGGAAATCCAACGCAGTGCTCAAGAGATAGCACCCTCCCCTTCCCTCAAAGTCTGGGCGCCATTAATCAGAAGAGACGAGGAGTGGCTACAGTGAACGCCCGCCATGCGGCGGCACTGTAGCCACCCCTTCCCCGACAAAGCACACAGCATCAGTGGCATTGCCCACAGTGCTAAGCAGCCGACAGGACCCGCAAGCGGCAGGCACGGCCTGTCGGTGAAGTACGAGACAACCGGCGGGACCCGCCAGGCGGCGGGCCCCAGCGGTCGGCGGAGAAGCCGGCGACCATAGACACTGACAGCCGGGTCCTACACCTGGCCAGATTACCATTGTACCCCTGGGGGTAGGTCTATATAAACCCCCAGGGCACCCATGCAAAAGGTTGAGACCTTAGATCGCATACACACACGTAGAGACAGGAAGCTAGGGCGCCTTGCTCTTCTTCCCCCTCTAGAGAAACAGCTCATGGAGCAAGCTTGTAGCCACCAATGTTGCTTGAGTGATCATGCGGAGACCCCGTAGAGCAGGAGTAGGGGTGTTATCTCCTAGGAGAGCCCTGAACCTGGGTAAAGTTCACCGGCGTACGTGTCTATGCCTCATCCCGTTTCCTGGCACCAGCGACGTCTTACTACCCCCCGCCATGATAAGCCATCCTTTGCCATATTTCGCACGACACCCCCGACATTTGGCGCCCACCGTGGGGCCTGGTGCACCTTTGTCCGGAGATCTATTCTGGACGAGAACCTTGTTCCTCCCTAGCGAGCACAGCCAGCCCAGCACGCCTGACGATGTGTGCGCCGACGCGCTGCATGGCGCAGAAGTCGCTTGTGCGGCAGATAGCCTCACTAATCTTATTGGCGAGATCCGCCTCTCCAATGAGCCCGTGCCCGACACGGGAGCAACCAACTCCGAGAGCTGCTTCGTCGACCTCCTTGGCAAGCTCCACATCGCCAATGAGCCTACCACTGACCTAGAGTCATTGGCTCCACCGACCCGATGCTTGTCGACACTGACACGGCTTCCTTCGAGTCCTTCCCCGCCAATGTGGTGGTCATCGATGACCCGCGCCCTCGCACGGAGAGTGGCGGCAGCACCGTCATGCAGGTGCTTGTCATGAGCCACGATGGAGCTTCCGGAGGAGCCGGCCAGGACCCATTGCAGGCGGCAATGCGGGACCTGTCCACGCCTACTGCTACAGACGCCAATGCCGAGACACTGGAGGCCTGCCGCCTTTCGCTCGTCGAGAATGCCAAGAAGTTGGCTACCATGAGATCCCTCTCCAAGGTCTTCCAGCGCGAGATTGACCGCGCTATTGGCGGCACGCCGACTGCCGGCGGGCCCAACCGCGTGGGGACGGTCGGACAGCATGGCGGTGCCATCGCTAGCATGTTTGGAGTAGACCGCTCTGTCTAGGCCACGCCCACGGAGAACATACAAGTTGCCCAGGCGGCAGCAGATGAGATGGACCACCTGGAGGGCAATGAGCATCGCTACATGACGGGGTGCGTTCAGCAGCTTATTGACGCAGCTGCCGCGCAGCAAGAAGCTGGCTGCCGTGCAGAAGAGCCCGGCCAACAGGTTGATAACCCGCCCCTTCGCCAAGAGCATGGCGCGAGCTCCTGGACGCCGACAGGCGGCATCCGCGATAGACGAGACAAGGAGCCGACTGCCAGCCGCAGCCGGACACGCATCACCATCGAGTGCGACCAAGATGACCGCCCACGAGTAGTGGAACAACGGGATGACTGTCCGCCTCCTCCGCCTCCTCTAAGGGAGAGGCGCGCTTCCCGCCGCATGTTGACCACCTGACATTCGGCGACCGGCTAGGCCGCGAGAAGGATTCGGAGAGAATGATGCCCGCCATTGGATTGACCGCCTGACGCGATCCCTGGCGCTAGAAGAAGAAGATGCGATGGGCCCGCCTTGCTTTGGCCCCTGCATTCGCGACGAGCCCTTCCCCAAAGGGTTCTTGATCCCAAGAGACACGCCCAAGTACAACGGCGTGAAGCCAGAGGATTGGCTGGTGGACTACTTCACAACCGTCAGCATAGCGAATGGCAACAAGCGTGTTGCCGCGAAGTACGTTCCGCTCATGCTCCAGGGTACGGCCCGGACGTGGCTTAACAACCTCAAGCCCTACATCGTCAACAGTTGGGTGGATTTCACCGAAGTATTCATCCGCAACTTCACCAGCACCTACAAGCGGCCGCCCAAGCTCCACCAGCTCTCGCTGTGCGTTCAAGGCCCGGATGAGTCCACCCGCGACTACCTGACACGGTGGGCTGAGCTGCACAACTCCTGCAAAGGGGTGCATGAGGTACAAGACATAGAGTACTTCACTGCCGGGCGCCGAGAGGGCACCTTGCTCAAGCACCGACTCCTCTGCGACGAGCCTACTACACTTGATGAACAGCTGATCATATCAGACAAGTACGCCACTATCGCCTCCTCCATGAAGTCGGAGCTCCGAGTGGACGCTTCTGGTAAAGTGCTCCCTCCGGCTCCTAGGACGTCGGCTGCTGACAGCAGTCAACGGCAGTAGCCGAACGACAACAAGCGCAAGAGCCAGCTGTCGGCTTCCACTAGCCGGCAGGTGGCGACTGTCGAAGACCAGCAGCCTGAAGGACAACCCGGCCCCAAACGCCAGAAGGGCGGCAAGCCTGCTTGGCTACCCGCCTTCTCCTACGAGCAGACCCTTGATACTCCCTGCAAGTTCCACAGCGGCGCGAAGCCATCCAATCACACCACCCAGAAGTGCCATCGGCTCACCCTTATCTCCAAGGGCGAAGGACTACTGCCCCCTCCGCCTGCTGGCCCGCCACCGCCTCCTCCCCAGCAGTCGGCGGCCCGTCCAGCAGTCGACGCCGTACAAGATTATTACCCCGAAGAACACGGAGCTTATGTCGTCTTCACTAGTGTGGCTGGCGATCGGCATAGCTGGCGTCAGCGGCACCGAGAGGTGAACGCCGTTGCTTCAAGTGCCCCAGAATTCATGCATTGGTCCGAGAATCCCATTAGCTGGAGCCGCGCTGACCACCTGGAGGTGATGCCCTCTCCGGGTTCCTATGTTCTGGTGCTGGATGCCACCCTTGCAATGGAGAGGCGAGCTGCTCGCTTCTCCCGAATTCTGATAGATGGCGGCAGCAGCACCAACATCCTTTACCGCGATACCATGGAGAAGTTATGCATCAAAGAGAGACAGCTCCAGCCCAGTCAGACTGTTTTCCATGGAATTGTGCCCGGCCCGTCCTGCTCACCAATCGGTAAGATCAAGATAGATGTCATCTTCGGAGACAAAGATCACTTTCGCCGTGAGGCGATTTGGTTTGAGGTGGTGGACCTCGAAAGCCCTTATCATGTACTCCTAGGTCAGACGGCTCTAGCCAAGTTCATGGCGGTGCCACACTATGCCTACCTCAAGATGAAGATGCCAGGGACCAAGGGCATTATCATGGTATCTGGAGATTATGAGAAGTCGGCCGACTGCGCTGCAGCTAGCAGCTGGCTGGCCGAGTCCCTTGTGATTGCTGCTATGAAGAAGCTCTTGGACCGGGTGGTGACCATGGCCAGCAAGCAGCCGGACATGTCACTAGGGCCCAAAGAGTCAGAGACCCAGTGCTCCTTCCAGTCGGCCAAAGAGACAAAGAAGATTCCCTTGGACCCAGAGCACCCGGAAAGGCACACTGTCATTGGAGCTCATCTTGACAGCAAATAGGGAAGCGAGCTTGTCGATTTCCTCCGTGAGAATGAGGACATCTTCGCATGGTCTTCCAAAGACATGGCGGGTGTTCCGACGGATTTTGCCGAGCACAAGCTACATGTCAGAGCAGATGCAAAACCGGTCAAACAACCCCTCCGCCGACTGTCGGAAGAGAAGAGAAGAATTGTTGGTGAAGAGATAGCCCGGCTTCTGGCAGCCGACTTCATCATGGAATTGTTTTTTCCAGAGTGGCTAGCCAGCCCAGTCCTTGTACTGAAGAAGAACAACAAGTGGCGCATGTGCATTGATTACACTAGTCTCAACAAAGCTTGTCCCAAGGATCCGTTTGCTTTGCCTTGGATTGACCAAGTGATAGACTCCACAGTCGGATGCGAGGTATTGAGTTTTTTGGATGCTTATTCAGGCTACCACCAGATCAAGTTAAACCCGGTAGACCGCCTGAAGACCGCCTTCATCACACCATTCGGAGCCTTCTACTACCTGACTATGACATTCGGCTTGAGAAATGCCGGTGCCACTTTTCAACGTTGCATGCAAAAGTGTCTCCTCAAGCAGCTCGGCAGGAACGCCCACGTCTATGTAGACGATATTGTGGTAAAGACGGAGAAGTGTGGTACCCTCTTGGAAGATCTCAAGAAAACTTTTGAAAATCTGTGCTGGTTTCAGATCAAGCTCAACCCGGAGAAGTGCATATTTGGGGTACCATCAGGCCACCTCCTTGGCTTCATGGTCTCAGAACCCGACATTGAGTGCAACCCTGTGAAGATCAAAGCCATTGAGAGGATGGAGAAGCCCACCCGACTACGAGACGTCTAGAAGCTCACAGGCTGCTTGGCATCCATCAGCCACTTCATCAGTCGGTTGGGTGAGAAGGCTCTTCCTCTGTACCAACTCATGAAGAAAACCACTCACTTCGAGTAGAACGACAAGTCAGACGAGGCCTTTTTCCAGCTGAAGAAGATGCTGACTACCCCGCCTGTCCTGGCGGCCCCGGCTGCTAAAGAGCCCATGTACCTCTACATTGCTGCCACCAGCCGGGTGGTCAGCACTGTCATGGTAGTGGAGCGCCTAGAGGCCAGCTGGGCACAACCGGTCCAGAGGCTTGTGTATTATTTGAGCGAGGTGTTGTCTACCTCAAAGCAGAACTACCCCCACTACCAGAAGATGTGTTACCGCATGCACTTTGCCGTCAAGAAGCTGAAGCCCTATTTTCAAGAGCACCCCGTCACGGTTTTCTGCACTGCCGCACTTGCCGAGATCACAGGCAACAGAGATGCATCTGGCCGGGTGGCCAAATAGGCCATCGAGTTTGCCCCCTACACCATCTTCTACCAGCCACGCACCGCCATCAAATCCCAAGCACTGGCCGACTTTCTCATCGACTGGGCTGAGACCCAATACCTGCCGCTAGTTCCGGACTCCACCCACTGGCGGATGCACTTTGATGGCTCGAAGATGCGCACCGGCTTGGGAGCCGGCGTTGTCCTCACCTCTCCCAAAGGTGACAAGCTCAGATACACATTGCAAATTCACTTCGCCGCCTCCAACGACATGGTCGAGTAGGAGGCGCTAGTACACGGCCTCCGGCTGGCCAAAGAGATTGGCATCCGTCGGATCCTGTGCTACGGCGACTCCGACTTGGTGGTCCAACAATCGTCTGGGGACTGGGACGCCAAGGATGCAAATATGGCAAGTTACCGCTTCCTCGTTCAGCAGCTCAGTGGATATTTTGAGGGGTGCGAGTTCCTTCACGTGCCACGGAATGAAAACGAGCCAGCTGATACCCTAGCACGGATCGGCTCCACCCGTCAAGCAATACTAGCCGGCGTATCCCTTCAGTGCCTCCGCAAGCCATCAATCAAGCCTTCTCCAGAATCTGAGTCCATCTTCGTGCCGGCTGCTCCCGAAGCAGTTGGATCCGACTCAAGAGCTTCAGTAGCCGACCCGGGGACTTCGAGAGGCGGCACGGGGACTTCACCAAATGGCTCAGAAACTGCAGCAGCCGCACCCGGCCCGGGGACTTCACAGCCCAGCCCGGGGGCTGGGGCAGTCGGCCCAGAGACTTCAACAACGTAGCAAGCGGCGGTCGACCCCAACCCGCCACCTCCCAACCCAGCCGCCCTAGTACAAGTGATCGTAGTGGAAGTAGAAGAAATTCAAGCACACAACCTTCTTCTTGTAGACGGTGTTGGGCCTCCAAGTGCAAAGGTTTGTAGGACAGTAGCAAATTTCCCTCAAGTGGATGACCTAAGGCTTATCAATCCGTAGGAGGCGTAGGATGAAGATGGTCTCTCGCAAGCAACCCTGCAACCAAATAACAAAGAGTCTCTTGTGTCCCCAACACACCCAATGTTGGGGATCGTAGCAGAAATTTAAAATTTTCTACGCATCACCAAGATCAATCTATGGAGTAATCTAGCAACGAGGGGAAGGAGAGTGCATCTACATACCCTTGTAGATTGCTAAGCAGAAGCGTTGCAAGAATGCGGATGAAGGAGTCGTACTCGTAGCGATTCAGATCGCGGTTGATTCCGATCTAAGCACCGAACCACGACGCCTCCGCGTTCAACACACGTGCAGCCCGGTGACGTCTCCTACGCCTTGATCCAGCAAGGGGAGAAGGAGAGGTTGGGGAAGACTCCATCCAACAGCAGCACGACGGTGTGGTGGTGGTGGAGGAGCACGGAACTCCAGCAGGCCTTCGCCAAGCACTACGAGAGACGAGGAGGGAGAGAGGTAGGGCTGCGCCAACAGGGAGATGATCTCGCGTGTGTTGTAGCCCCCAATACCTCAAGTATATATAGGGGAAGGGGAGGGGCTGTGCCCCCATCTAGGGCTCCCTCCCTAGGGGTGGCGGCAGCCCCAAAACCCATCTAGGGTTACGGCCAAGGGGGCAGAGAGAGGAGGCGCGCCTAGGGTGGGCCTTAAGGCCCATCTGCCCTAGGGTTTACCCCCCTCCCCTCTAGGAGGCGCCTTGGGCCTTGGTGGGAGGCGCCCCAGCCCACCTAGGGGCTGGTCCCTTCCCACTATTGGCCCATGTAGGCCTCCGGGGCTGGTGGCCCCACCTGGTGGACCCCTGGACCCCTCCGGTGGTCCCGGTGATGCCCGGAACACTTCCGGTGGCCAAAACCATACTTCCTATATATCAATCTTTACCTCCGGACCATTCCGGAACTCCTCGTGACGTCCTGGATCTCATCCGGGACTCCAAACAACATTCGGTTACCTCGTACATACTTTCCCTATAACCCTAGTGTCATCGAACCTTAAGTGTGTAGACCCTACGGGCTCGGGAGTCATGCAGACATGGCCGAGACAACTCTCCGGTCAATAACCAAAGCAGGATATGGATACCCATGTTGGCTCCCACATGCTCCATGATGATCTCATCGGATGAACCACGATGTCAAGGATTCAATCAATCCCATATACAATTCCCTTTGTCTATCGGTACGATACTTGCCCGAGATTCGATCGTCGGTATCCCGATACTTTGTTCAATCTCGTTACCGGCAAGTCTCTTTACTCGTTCCGTAACACATCATCCCGTGATCAACTCCTTGGTCACATTGTGCACATTATGATGATGTCCTACCGAGTGGGCCCAGAGATACCTCTCCGTTTACACGGAGTGAAAAATCCCAGTCTCGATTCATGCCAAGCCAACAGACACTTTCGAAGATACCTGTAGTGAACCTTTATAGCCACCCAGTTACGTTGTGACGTTTTGCACACCCAAAGCACTCCTACGGTATCCGGGAGTTGCACAATCTCATGGTCTAAGGAAATGATACTTGACATTAGAAAAGCTTTAGCATACGAACTACACGATCTTGTGCTAGGCTTAGGATTGGGTCTTGTCCATCACATCATTCTTCTAATGGTGATATCCCGTTATCAACGACATCCAATGTCCATGGTCAGGAAACTGTAACCATCTATTGATCAACGAGCTAGTCAACTAGAGGCTTACTAGGGACATGGTGTTGTCTATGCATCCACACATGTATCTGAGTTTCCTATCAATACAATTCTAGCATGGATAATAAACGATTATTATGAACAATGAAATATGATATAATAATAACTAATTTATTATTGCCTCTAGGGCATATTTCCAACAGTCTCCCACTTGCACTAGAGTCAATAATCTAGTTCACATCGCCATGTGATTAACACTCATAGGTCACATCGCCCTGTGACCAACATCCAAGAGTCTACTAGACTCAATGATCTAGTTCACATCACTATGTGATAAACACTCAAAGAGTTCTGGGTTTGATCATGTTATGCTTGTGAGAGAGGTTGTAGTCAACGGGTCTTGCCATATTCACATCCCTATGTATTTCGCAAAACTTTATGTCATATCATAGATGTTGCTACCACGTTCCACTTGGAGCTATTCCAAATTGTTGCTCCATTATACGTATCCGGTATCTCTACTCAGAGCTATCCGGATAGGTGTTAAGCTTGCATCGACATAACTCTTTACGTCGAACTCTTTATCACCTCCATAACCGAGAAACATTTCCTTATTCCTCTAAGGATAATTTTGACCGCTATCTGGTGATCTACTCCTAGATCACCTTTGTACCCTCTTGCCAGACATGTGGCAAGGCACACATCAGGTGCGGTACTTCAGCATGGCATACCGTATAGAGCCTATGACAAAAGCATAGGGGACGACCTTCGTCCTTCCTATTTCTTCTGCCGTGGTCAAGCTTTGAGTCTTACTCAACTTCACACCTTACAACTCAGGTAAGAACCCCTTCTTTGACTGATCTATTTTGAACGCCTTCAAAAACATGTCAAGGTGTGCGTTCTTTGAAAGTATCATCAGGCGTCTTGATCTATTTCTATAGATCCTGATGCCCAATATGTAAGCAGCTTTATCGAGGTCTTCCTTTGAAAAACACTCTTCAAACAACCGTTTATGCTTTCCAGAAATTCTACATCATTTTGAATCAATAATATGTCATCCACATATACTTATCAATGTTGTAGTGCTCCCACTCACTTTATTGTAAATACAAGTTTCTAGCAAACATTGTATAAACCTAAAAGCTTTGATCACTCCATCAAAGCATATATTCTGACTCCGAGATGCTTGCTCTAGTCCATAGAAGGATTGCTGGAGCCAGCATACCTTTTAGCATCCTTAGGATCGACAAAACTTTGATTGTATCACATACAACTCTTTCTTATGAAAACTGGTAAGAAAACTTGTTTTTGACATCCATCTGTCAGATTTCATAATCGAAAAATACAGCTAATGCTAACATGATTCCGACGGATTTAAGCATCGCTATGGGTGAGACTCTTTCCCACAAGTCGAGCTTCATAGACGGTAACATTACCGCCCATGTCCGTCTTCTTCTTAAAGATCCATTTATCTCAATGGCTTGCCGATCAACGGGGAAGTCCACCAAAGTCCATAGTTTGTTCTAATACATGGATCCTATCTCGGATTTCATGGCTTCTAACCATTTGTCGGAATACGGGCCCACCATCGCTTCTCCATAGCTCGTAGGTTCATTGTTGTCTAACAACATGATATCTAAGACAGGATTACCGTACCACTCAGGAGTAGTACATATCCTTGTCGACCTATGAGGTTCGATAGCAACTTGATCTGAAGCTTCATGATCACTATCATTAACTTCCTCTTCAACAGACGTAGGCGCCACAGAAAACATATTTCTGTGTTGCATCACTCTCTGGTTGAAGTAAAGGTTCAACAACCTCATCAAGTTCTATCTTCCTCCCACTCAATTCTTTCGAGAGAAACTCCTTCTCGAGAATGGACCTGTTCTTAGAGACAAACAATTTGCCCTCGGATCTGAGATAGAAGGTATACCCAACTGTCACCTTTGGGTATCCTATGAAGATGTGTTTGTCCGCTTTGGGTTGGAGCTTCTTCGGCTGAAGCCTTAAGCATCGCAGCCCCAAACATTAAGAAATGACAACTTTGGTTTCTTGCCAAACCAATGTTCATACGACCTCGTCTCAACGGACTTAGATGGTGTCCTATCTAAAGTGAATGCAGTTGTCTCTAACGCATAACCTCAAAATGAAAACGGTAGATCGGTAAGAGACATCATAGATCGCACCATATCTCATATGGTTCGATTACGACGTCTGGACACACCATAATCCAGTGGTGTTCCAGGTGGCTTCAACTGTGAAACAATTCCACAATGTCTTAAGTGTTTGCCAAACTCATAACTCAGAAAATCCCCTTTTTTATCAGATCATGGGAACATGATCTTCTTGTTATGATGATTCTTAACTTCACTCTGAAATTGCTTGAACTTTTAAAACGTTTCAGACTTGTGCTTCATTAAGTAAATATACCTATATCTACCTAAATCGTCAGTGAAGATGAGAAAATAGTGATATCCACTGCACGCTTCAATTCTCATTGGATCACATGTATCAGCATGCATGATTTCCAACAAGTCACTTGCCCGTTTCATTGTACCTGAAAACGGGGTCTTAGTCATCCTTCCCATGAGGCATGGCTCGCATGCGTCAAGTGATTCAAAATCAAGTGACTCCAAACATCCATCGACATGGAGTTTCTTCATGCATCTTACGCCAAAATGACCTAAGCGGCAGTGCCACAAGAAAGTGGTACTATCATTATTAACTCTACATCTTTTGGCGTGAACATGTGTATTACCACGACCGAGATTCAATGAACCATTCACATAGGGTGCATGACCATGAAAGGTATTATTCATGTAAACAGAATAACCATTATTCTCTAACTTAAATGAATAACCGTATTGCAATGAACATGATCTAATCATATTTATGCTCAACGTAGACACCTGATAACATTTATCTAGGTTCAATACTAATCCTGAAGGCAGATGGAGCGTGCGATGGTGATCTCATCAACTTTGGAAACACTTCCAACACACATCGTCACCTCGCCCTTAGCCAGTCTCCGTTTAGTCCGTAGCTTTTGCTTCAAGTCACCAATAATAGCAACTGAACCGGTATCCAATACCCAGGTGCTACCAGGAGTACTAGTGAGGTACACATTAATAACATGTATATACTTTGTTGAAGTTGCCAGCCTTCTTATCTACCATGCATTTAGGGTAGTTCCGCTACCAGTGACCGTTCCCCTTACAATAGAAGCACTTTGTCTCGGGTTTGGGTTCAACCTTGGGTTCCTTCACTGGAGCGGCAGCTGGTTTGCCATCCATGAAGTTTCCCTTCTAGCCCTTACCCTTCTTGAAACCAGTGGTCTTGTTAAACCATCAACACTTGATGCTCCTTCTTGATTTCTACCTTTTGCGGTCTTAAGCACCGCGAACAGCTTTGGGATCAACTCCATCCCTTGCATGTCATAGTTCATCACAAAGATCTAGTAGCTTAGTGATAGTGGCTAGAGAACTCTATCAATCACTATCTTATCTGGAAGTTTAACTCCCACTTGATTTAAGTGATTGTAGCACCCAGACATTCTGAGCACATGCTGACTAGCTGAGCTATTCTCCTCCATCTTGTTGGCAAAAGAACTTGTCAGAGGTCTCACACCTCTCAACACGGGCATGAGCCTGAAATCCCAATTTCAGCTCTTGGAACATCTCATATGTTCTATGGCGTTCAAAATGTCATTGGAATCTCGATTCTATGCCGTAAAGTATGGTGCACTAAACTATCAAGTAGTCATCAGGATGTGTCTATCAGGTGTTCACAACATCCACAGACGACGTTGTAGGGGTTTGCACATCGAGCGGTGCATCAAAGACGTAAGCCTTTTGTGTAGCAGTGAGGACACTCCTCGGACTACGGACCTAGTTCGCATCATTGCTTGCAATATCTTTCAACTTAATCTTTCTCTAGGAACATATTGAAACAGGGAGCTACAACGTGAGCTATTTATCTACAACATATTTGCAAAGACAATTTAGACTATGTTCATGATAATTGAGTTCATCTAATCAAATTATTTAATGAACTCCCACTCAGATAGACATCCCTCTAGTCATCTAAGTGAAACATGATCCGAATCGACTAGGCCATGTCCGATCATCACGTGAGACGGACTAGTCATCAACGGTGAACATCTCATGTTGATCGTATCTTCTATACGACTCATGTTCGACCTTTCGGTCTTCCGTGTTTCGAGGCCATGTCTGTACATGCTAGGCTCGTCAAGTCAACCTAACTGTTTCGCATGTGTCCCGAGGCCATGTCTGTACATGCTAGGCTCGTCAACACCCGTTGTATTCGAACGTTAGAATCTATCACACCCGATCATCACGTGGTGCTTCGAAACAACGAACCTTCGCAATGGTGCACAGTTAGGGGAACACTTTTCTTGAAATTTTAGTCAGGGATCATCTTATTTAAGCTACCGTCGTTCTAAGCAAATAAGATGTAAAACATGATAAACATCACATGCAATCAAATAGTGACATGATATGGCCAATATCATTTTTCTCCTTTTGATCTCCATCTTCGGGGCTCCATGATCATCGTTGTCACCGGCATGACACCATGATCTCCATAATCGTGTCTTCTTGAAGTTGTCGCGTCATCTATTACTTCTACTACTATGGCCAACGCTTTAGTAATAAAGTAAAGTAATTACATGACGTTTATGTTGACACGCAGGTCATAAATAAATTAAGACAACTCCTATGGCTCCTGCCGGTTGTCATACTCATCGACATGCAAGTCGTGATTCCTATTACAAGAACATGATCAATCTCATACATCACATATATCATTCATCACATCCTTTTGGCCATATCACATCACAAGGCATATGCTGCAAAAACAAGTTAGACGTCCTCTAATTGTTGTTGCAAGTTTTTACGTGGCTGCTATAGGTTTCTAGCAAGAACGTTTCTTACCTACGCGAAAACCACAACATGATACGCCAATTTCTATTTTCCCTTCATAAGGACCCTTTTCATCGAATCCGATCCGACTAAAGTGGGAGAGACAGACACCCGCTAGCCACCTTATGCAACTAGTGCATGTCAGTCGGTGGAACCAGTCTCACGTAAGCGTACGTGTAAGGTTGGTCCAGGCCGCTTCATCCCATGATGCCGCCGAATCAAGATAAGACTAGTAACGACAAGTAAATTGACAATATTGACGCCCACAACTGCTTTGTGTTCTACTCGTGCATAGAAACTACGCATAGACCTAGCTCTGATACCACTGTTGGGGATCGTAGCAGAAATTTAAAATTTTCTACGCATCACCAAGATCAATCTATGGAGTAATCTAGCAACGAGGGGAAGGAGAGTGCATCTACATACCCTTGTAGATCGCTAAGCGGAAGCGTGCAAGAACGCAGATGAAGGAGTCGTACTCGTAGCGATTCAGATCGCGGTTGATTCCGATCTAAGCGCCGAACCACGACGCCTCCGTGTTCAACACACGTGCAGCCCGGTGACGTCTGCTACGCCTTGATCCAGCAAGGGGAGAAGGAGAGGTTGGGGAAGAGTCCGTCCAGCAGCAGCACGACGGCGTGGTGGTGGTGGAGGAGCGCGGAACTCCAGCAGGGCTTTGCCAAGCACTACGAGAGACGTGAAGGGAGAGAGGTAGGGCTGCGCCAAGAGGGAGATGATCTCGCGTGTGTTGCAGCCCCCAATACCTCAAGTATATATAGGGGAAGGGGAGGGGCTGCGCCCCCATCTAGGGTTCCCTCCCTAGGGGTGGCGACAGCCCCAAAACCCATCTAGGGTTGCGGCCAAGGGGGGAGAGAGAGGAGGCGCACCTAGGGTGGGCCTTAAGGCCCATCTGCCCTAGGGTTTACCCCCCTCCCCTCTAGGAGGCGCCTTGGGCCTTGGTGGGAGGCGCCCCAGCCCACATAGGGGCTGGTTCCTTCCCACTATTGGCCCATGTAGGCCTCCAGGGCTGGTGGCCCCACCTGGTGGACCCCCGGACCCCTCCGGTGGTCCCGGTGATGCCTGGAACACTTCCGGTGGCCAAAACCATACTTCCTATATATCAATCTTTACCTACAGACCATTTCGGAACTCCTCGTGACGTCCGGGATCTCATCCGGGACTCCGAACAACATTCGGTTACCGCGTACATACTTTCCCTATAACCCTAGCGTCATCGAACCTTAAGTGTGTAGACCTTACGGGCTCGGGAGTCATGCAGACATGGCCGAGACAACTCTCCGGTCAATAACCAATAGCGGGATCTGGATACCCATGTTGGCTCCCACATGCTCCACGATGATCTCATCGGATGAACCACGATGTCAAGGATTCAATCAATCCCGTATACAATTCCCTTTGTCTATCGGTACGATACTTGCCCGAGATTCGATCGTCGTTATCCCGATACTTTGTTCAATCTCGTTACCGGCAAGTCTCTTTACTCGTTCCGTAACACATCATCCCGTGATCAACTCCTTGGTCACATTGTGCACATTATGATGATGTCCTACCGAGTGGGCCCAGAGATACCTCTCCGTTTACACAAAGTGACAAATACCAGTCTCGATTCGTGCAACGCAACAGAAACTTTCGGAGATACCTGTAGTGAACCTTTATAGCCACCCAGTTACGTTGTGACGTTTGGCACACCCAAAGCACTCCTACGGTATCCGGGAGTTGCACAATCTCATGATCTAAGGAAATGATACTTGACATTAGAAAAGCTTTAGCATACGAACTACACGATCTTGTGCTAGGCTTAGGATTGGGTCTTGTCCATCACATCATTCTTCTAATGATGTGATCCCGTTATCAATGACATCCAATGTCCATGGTCAGGAAACTGTAACCATCTATTGATCAAGGAGCTAGTCAACTAGAGGCTTACTAGGGACATGGTGTTGTCTATGCATCCACACATGTATCTGAGTTTCCTATCAATACAATTCTAGCATGGATAATAAATGATTATCATGAACAATGAAATATGATATAATAATAACTAATTTATTATTGCCTCTAGGGCATATTTCCAACACCCAATACAGTGGTAAATTGTATAGGTGCACTAGTTCGGCGAAGAGAGGGTGATACTAGTGGTATATGGATGGTAGATAAAGGATTTTGTAATCTGAAAATATAAAAACAGCAAGGTAACTAATGATAAAAGTGAGCACAAACGGTATTGCAATGCTAGGAAACAAGGCCTAGGGTTCATACTTTCACTAGTGCTAGTTCTCTCAACAATAATAACATAATAGGATCATATAACTATCCCTCAACATGCAACAAAGAGTCACTCCATAGTCACTAATTGCGAAGAACAAACGAAGAGATTATGGTAGGGTACGAAACCACCTCAAAGTTATTCTTTCCAATCAATCCGTTGGGCTATTCCTATAAGTGTCACAAACAGCCCTAGAGTTCGTACTAGAATAACACCTTAAGACACAAATCAATGAAAACCCTAATGTCACCTAGATACTCCAATGTCACCTCAAGTATCCGTGGGTATGATTATTCGACATTGTCACCACGGGTATCCCATGCAAGACATACATCAAGTGTTCTCAAATCCTTAAAGGCTCAATCCGATAAGGTAACTTCAAAGGGAAAACTCAGTCCATTACAAGAGAGTAGAGGGGGAGAAACATCATAAGATCCAACTATAATAGCAATGCTCGCGATACATCAAGATCATGTCACCTCAAGAACACGAGAGAGAGAGAGAGATCAAACACATAACTACTGGTACATACCCTCAGCCCCAAGGGAGAATTACTCCCTCCTCGTCATGGAGAGCCCCGGGATGATGAAGATGGCCACCGGAGAGGGATTGCACCCTCCGGCAGGGTGCTGGAACGGGTCTAGATTGGTTTTCGGTGGCTACAGAGGCTTCTGGTGGCGGAACTCCCGATCTATTCTGCTCCTCGAAGTTTTTAGGGTATATGGGTATATATAGGAGGAAGAAGTACGTCGGTGGATCTCCGGGCTGTCCACGAGGCAGGGGGCGCCCAGGGGGGGTGGGCATGCCCCCCACCCTCGTGGGCAGCCCGGAACTCTCCTGGTCCATCTCCGATACTCCGCGGGCTTCTTCTGGTCCAAAAATAAGTTCCGTGAAGTTTCAGGTCAATTAGACTCCGTTTGATTTTCCTTTTCTGCGATACTCTAAAACAAGGAAAAAACATAAACTGACACTGGGCTCTAGGTTAATAGGTTAGTCCCAAAAATCATATCAAATAGCATATAAAACATCCAAGGTTGATAATATAATAGCATGGAACAATCAAAAATTATAGATACGTTGGAGACGTATCAACATCCCCAAGCTTAATTCCTGCTCGTCCTTGAGTAGGTAAATGATAAAAACAGAATTTTTGATGTGGAATACTACCTAACATATTTATCCATGTAATTCTTTATTGTGGCAAGAATATTCAGATCCATAAGATTCAAGACAAAAGTTTAATATTTACATAAAAATAATAATACTTCAAGCATACTAACTAAGCAATCGTGTCTTCTCAAAATAACATTGCCTAAGAAAGCTATCCCTACAAAATCATATAGTCTGGCTATGCTCTATCTTCATCACACAAAATATTTAAATCATGCACGACCCCGATGACAAGCCAAGCGATTGTTTCACACTTTTGATGTTCTCAAACTTTTTCAATCTTCACGCAATACATGAGCGTGAGCCATGGACATAGCACTATAGGTGGAATAGAATGGTGGTTGTGGAGAAGACAAAAAGGAGAAGATATTCTCACATCAACTAGGCGTATCAACGGGCTATGAAGATGCCCATCAATAGATATCAATGTGAGCGAGTAGGGATTGCCATGCAGCGGATGCACTAGAGCTATAAGTGTATGAAAGCTCAACAAAAGAAACTAAGTCGGTGTGCATCCAACTCGCTTGCTCACGAAGACCTAGGGCATTTTGAGGAAGCCCATCATTGGAATATACAAGCCAAGTCCTATAATGTAAAATTCCCACTAGTATATGAAAGTGACAACATAGGAGACTCTCTATCATGAAGATCATGGTGCTACTTTGAAGCACAAGTGTGGTAAAAGGATAGTAGCATTGCCCCTTCTCTCTTTTTCTCTCATTTTTTTATTTTTTTTATTTGGGCCTTCTCTTTTTTATGGCCTCTATTCTCTTCTTTTTTTATTTGGGCTTATTTGCCCTCTTTTATTTATTTATTTTCGTCCGGAGTCTTATCCCGACTTGTGGGGGAATCATAGTCTCCATCATCCTTTCCTCGTGGGACAATGCTCTAATAATGATGATCATCACACTTTTTTTACTTACAACTCAAGAATTACAACTCAATACTTAGAACAAAATAGGACTCTATGTGAATGCCTCCAGCGGTGTACCGGGATATGCAATGAATCAAGAGTGACATGTATGAAAGAATTATGAACGGTGGCTTTGCCACAAATACGATGTCAACTACATGATCATGCAAAGCAATATGTCAATGATGAAGCGTGGCATAACAGACAGAACGGTGGAAAGTTGCATGGCAATATATCTCGGAATGGCTATGGAAATGCCATAATAGGTAGGTATGGTGGCTGTTTTGAGGAAGGTATATGGTGGGTGTAAGATACCGGTGAAAGGTGCGCGGTATTAGAGAGGCTAGCAATGGTGGAAGGGTGAGAGTGTGTATAATCCATGGACTCAACATTAGTCATAAAGAACTCACATACTTATTGCAAAAATATATTATTTATCAAAAGAAAGTACTACGCGCATGCTCCTAGGGGGATAGATTGGTAGGAAAATACCATCGCTCGTCCCCGACCGCCACTCATAAGGAAGACAATCAATAAATAAATCATGCTCCGAGTTCATCACATAACGGTTCACCATACGTGCATGCTACGGGAATCACAAACTTTAACACAAGTATCTCTCAAATTCACAACTACTCACTAGCATGACTCTAATATTACCATCTCCATATCTCAAAACAATCATCAAGTATCAAACTTCTCATAGTATTCAATGCACTTTATATGAAAGTTTTTATTATAACCCTCTTAGATGCCCATCATATTAGGACTAGTTTCATAACCAAAGCAAACTACCATGCTGTTCTAAAGACTCTCAAAATGATATAAGTGAAGCATGAGAGTTCATTAATTTTTATAAAATAACACCACCACTGTGCTCTAAAGAGATATAAGTGAAGCACTAGAGCAACAACAAACTACTCCGAAAGATATAAGTGAAGATCAATGAGTAGTCGAATAATTATGCAACTATATGAAGACTCTCTAACATTTAAGAATTTCAGATCTTGGTATTTTATTCAGGCAGCAAGCAAAACTAAATAAAATAAAATGACGCTCCAAGCAAAACACATATCATGTGGTAAATAAAAATATAGCTCCAAGTAAAGTTACCGATGAACGAAGGCGAAAGAGGGGATGCCTTCCAGGGCATCCCCAAGATTAGGCTTTTGGTTGTCCTTGAATATTACCTTAGGGTCCCTTGGGGATCGCCAAGCTTAGGCTCTTGCCACTCCTTATTCCATAGTCCATCGAATCTTTACCCAAAACTTGAAAACTTCACAACACAAAACTTAACAGAAAACTCGTAAGCTCCGTTAGCGAAAGAAAAGAAAACATCACTTCAAGGTACTGTAATGAACTCATTCTTTATTTATATTGGTGATAAACCTACTGTATTCCAACTTCTCTATGGTTTATAAACTCTTTTACTAGCCATAGATTCATTAAAATAAGCAAACAACACACGAAAAACAGAATCTATCAAAAACAGAACCGTCTGTAGTAATCTGGATCAAACATATACTTATGAAACCCCAAAAATTCTAAAATAAATTGCCTGACGTGAGTAATTTATCTATTAATCATCTGCAAAAAGAATTAACTATATAACACTCTCCAATAAAAATGGCAGCAATTCTCGTGAGCGCTAAAGTTTCTGTCTTTTACAGCAAGATCAACAAGACTTTCCCCAAGTCTTCCCAATAGTTCTACTTGGCACAAACACTAATTAAAATCATAAAAGCTCAATCATCATAGAGGCTAGATGAATTATTTATTACTAAACAGGAACAAAAAGCAACGAACAAAAATAAAGTTGGGTTGCCTCCCAAAGAGCGCCATCGTTTAACGCCCCTAGCTAGGCAAGACGATTTCAATGATGCTCACATAAAGGATAATAATTGAAACATAAAGAGAGCATCATGAAGAATATGACTAGCACATTTAAGTCTAACACACTTCCTATGCATAGGGATTTTGTGAGCAAACAACTTGTCGGAACAAGAATCAACTTGCATAGGAAGGTAAAACAAGCATACCTTCAAAACTTTAAGCACATAGAGAGGAAACTTGATATTATTGCAACTCCTACAAGCATATATTCCTCCCTAATAATAAATTTCAGTAGCATCATGAATGAATTAAACAATATAACTATCACATAAAGCATTGTTTTCATGATGCACAAACATAGAATTTTTATTACTCTGCACATAAGCAAACTTCTTCTCATGAATAGGAGTGGGAGGAAACTCAACAAAATAACTATCATGTGAGGCATAATCCAATTGAAAACTAAACTCATGATGAAAAGTTTCATGGTTATCATTATTCTTTATAGCATACAAGTCATCACAATAATCATCATAGATAGCAACTTTGTTCTCATAATCAATTGGAACCTCTTCTGAAATAGTGGATTCATCACAAAATAAAGTCATGACCTCTCCAAATCCACTTTCATCAATATAATCATCATAAATAGGAGGCATGCTTTCATCATAATAAATTTGCTCATCAAAACTTGGGGGACAAAAAATATCATCTTCATCAAACATAGCTTCCCCAAGCATGTGGCTTTGCATATCATTAGCATCATGGATATTCAAGGAATTCATACTAACAACATTGCAATCATGCTCATCATTCAAATATTTAGTGCCAAACATTTTAATGCATTCTTCTTCTAACACTTTGGCACAATTTTCCTTTCCATCATACTCATGAAAGATATTAAAAAGATGAAGCGTATTAGGTAAACTTAGTTCCATTTTTTATAGTTTTCTTTTATAAACTAAACTAGTGATAAAACAAGAAACAAAAAGATTCGATTGCAAGATCTAAAGATATACCTTCAGGCGCTAACCTCCTCGGCAACGGCTCTAGAAAAGAGCTTGTTGTCTACTACACAACCTTCTTCTTGTAGACGTTGTTGGGCCTCCAAGTGCAGAGGTTTGTAGGACAATAGCAAATTTCCCTCAAGTGGATGACCTAAGGTTTATCAATCCGTAGGAGGCGTAGGATGAAGATGGTCTCTCTCAAGCAACCTTGCAACCAAATAACAAAGAGTCTCTTGTGTCCCCAACACACCCAATACAATGGTAAATTGTATAGGTGCACTTGTTCGGCGAAGAGAGGGTGATACAAGTGGTATATGGATGGTAGATAAAGGTTCTTGTAATCTGAAAATATAAAAACAGCAAGGTAACTAATGATAAAAGTGAGCACAAACGGTATTGCAATGCTAGGAAACAAGGGCTAGGGTTCATACTTTCACTAGTGCTAGTTCTCTCAACAATAATAACATAATTGGATCATATAACTATCCCTCAACATGCAACAAAGAGTCACTCCAAAGTCACTAATAGCGGAGAACAAACGAAGAGATTATTGTAGGGTACGAAACCACCTCAAAGTTATCCTTTCTGATCGATCTATTCAAGAGTCCATAGTAAAATAACATGAAGCTATTCTTTCCGTTCAATCTATCATAGAGTTCGTACTAGAATAACACCTTTAGACACAAATCAACCAAAACCCTAATGTCACCTAGATACTCCATTGTCACCTCAAGTATCAGTGGGTATTATTATACGATATGCAACACACAATCTCAGATTCATCTATTCAAACCAACACAAAGTACTTCAAAGAGCGCCCCAAAGTTTCTACCGGAGAGTCAAGACGAAAACGTGTGCCAACCCCTATGCATAGGTTCATGGGCGGAACCCGGAAGTTGATCACCAAAATATACATCAAGTGGATCAATAGAATACCCCATTGTCACCACGGGTATCCCACGCAATACATACATCAAGTGTTCTCAAATCCTGAAAGACTCAATCCGATGAGATAACTTCAAAGGGAAAACTCAATACTTTACAAGAGAGTAGAGGGGGAGAAACATCGTAAGATCCAATTATAATAGCAAAGCTCGCGATACATCAAGATCGTATCACCTCAAGAACACGAGAGAGAGAGAGAGATCAAACACATAGCTACTGGTACATACCCTCAGCCCCGAGGGAGAACTACTCCCTCCTCGTCATGGATAGCACCGGGATGATGAAGATGGCCACCGGAGAGGGATTGCCCCCTCTGCAGGGTGACGGAACGGGTCCAGATTGGTTTTTGGTGGCTACGGAGGCTTTTGGCGGCGTAACTCCCGATCTATTATACTCCTCAAAGTTTTTAGGGTATATGGGTATATATAGGAGGAAGAAGTACGTCGGTGGATCTTCGGGCTGTCCACAAGGCAGGGAGGTGCGCCCAGGGGGGTGGGCGCACCCCCCACCCTCGTGGGCAGCCCGGGACTCTCCCGGTCCATCTTCGATACTCCATGGGCTTCTTCTGGTCGAAAAATAAGTTTTGTGAAGTTTCAGGTCAATTGGACTCCGTTTGATTTTCCTTTTCTGCGATACTCTAAGGAAAAAAACAGAAACTGGCACTGGCACTGGGCTCTAGGTTAATAGGTTAGTCCCAAAAATCATATAAAATAGCATATAAAACATCCAAGGTTGATAATATAATAGCATGGAACAATCAAAAATTATAGATATATTGGAGACATATCAACAACCCATCCTCAAGTTTCTTGTGACCAGAGAACTGCAGGCTGACAAGATCTCGGCCCGGCAAGTGCAGCGCCGAGCAGGAGCCTACACGATAGTAAACAGAGATCTTGTCAGATGCAGCGTGACCAGAGTCTTCCAGCGCTAGTCGAACTAGAGAAGGGTCAAGCAATCCTCAAAGACATCCACCAAGGCAAGTGCGGCCATCACGCGGCCTCCAGATCCCTTGTCGCCAAAGCTTTCTGCCGCGGTTTCTTCTGGCCGACTGCTTTGGAAGATGCCAAGCAGATGGTCAAGCATTGTAAAGGGTGCCAGAAGTTCAGCTCCAAGCAACATCTACCAGCTTCTGCACTCGAGACCACCCCCCTTACCTGGCCTTTTGTCGTGTGGGGGCTGGACATGGTGGGACCATTCAAGACAGCACGCGGTGGCATGACCCATCTGCTTGTCGCCGTGGACAAATTCACCAAATGGATTGAAGCGAAGCCAATCAAGAAACTGAACGGTCCGACTGCTGTGACCTTCATTGCCGATATCACCGTCCGATACGATGTGCCAGACAGCATCATCACCAACAATGGCACGAACTTTGCCAAGGGAGCCTTGGCCCGTTTCTATGCGACGCAGGGCATCTAACTGGACTTAGTATCCGTTGCCCATCCATAGTCAAACGGCCAAGTCGAGCGAGCAAATGGCCTCATCCTCTCCGGCATCAAGCCCCAACTGGTCGAGCCACTGGAGCGCTCGGCCGGCTGCTGGATCGATGAGCTGTCGGCCATCCTCTGGAGCCTCCGCACCACTCCAAACAAATCAACTGGCTTCACTCCATTCTTCCTCATGTACGGGGCCGAGGCCGTCATGCCAACTGACATCGAGTTCGACTCACCTCGCGTCACCATGTACACGTAGGCAGAGACGAAATAAGCAAGAGAGGACGGCGTTGATCTGCTGGAAGAGGGCTGGCTGTTAGCACTCAGCCGGTCCGCCATCTACCAGCAGAGTCTGCACCGCTACTACAGTCGGAAGGTCAAGCCAAGATCGTTCCAAGAAGGAGACCTTGTGCTCTGGCTGATGCATCGAACAGCCGGCCAGCACAAGCTTTGGGCAATGACTCCTACTACCTCATCGATGCACAGAATCCCAAAGCATGCAAGAGAGACGACTCCGGCAAGGAATCGGAGCGCCCGTGGAATGCAAATCTCCTCCGAAGATTTTATAGTTAAATGCAGTATGTACCATGCTATCTTTTGTATTAAGCGCTAAGACATCAGGTCCCTCAAGGAGCACTCGGGGGCTACCCTTTTATCTATATGACATGTTCTATTCCTATGAATGTGTTATTTTTTTATTTTGCCTGGCACCGGGTTCGACCAGTCGGCCCGGGGGCTTGCCGCCTTGTACTATGCCAATGCTACGTTGAGTCGAACAAGTAGTGTGCCGGCACCTAAGCCCTATCTTGGCATCAGCCGCAGCTCGCAGAGCGACTGTCCGGCTGGCAAGAGTTAAAGGCAGGAAACAGTGCCCACACGAAAAATGGCTAAGGACCAAAGCATTCGCATAGACCAAGCCGACTCCTCGCCTCACCGACCGGCTGTCGAACAGCCGGCAGGCCGGTTTCTAACACTTAACCTGCTATGCTCTACAAAGGCTAAGTACTTGCCTTCCCAAAATGGCCAAGTACTTGACCCAGCCACAGACCGCAGAGCGGCTATTCGGTTGGCAAGACGGCAACTGAGGGAAGACGGCAAAGGAAAAAGCCAAATGAGCAGAAGAGCAAGACAAGTCGGAAACCAGCAAAGATAATTTACATAGCAAAGGCCCTTGGCCAGCATTCAACAGAGTTTGAATACACCCCCAGCGGGTGGAACTGCGCAAATCTAACAAGTTTGTTCAAAAGAGATTACAAAACAGGAAGAAAAGATAACTTGGCCGCCTAGGCCAGAGGAGCTACAGCCGGATCAGAAGGGTCAGCGAAGGTCGAGGCTCTGGGTGGTGGAATGGCCGCTTGGTTGGTCTCAGCTTGGTCAGCGCCAGCAGTAGACGGCTCGCTGGCGTGCCGCCCGTTGGTCGAGACTTGGTCAGGTTGAGGCCGGTTGTCGCCCCCATCATCTGGCGCATCGTCTTCGCCGTCCTCATCCTCCTCCTCCTCACCTTCATCGCTGGAGGCGATCTCCTCCATCGAGTCCTTGCTGCCTTCTGGGTTCAGCCCGAACCAGTTGGCGGCACCTCGACGCCCTCCTTGTTTAGCTCGGGGAGGAAGACACTGGTGTCCGTATACTCGGCTATCGCCGCGGCGAGATGATAGAGATCGGGCGCCACCGCCGCCAACTCCTAGCTGGCTTCAGCACGGAGAGTGGCCAACTTGACTAGGCTTAGTGCAGGGTACCACCCTTTGACGAAGTCCAAAGCCCACCGTGCATCTGCCCGGGCTGCGGAGCCCGTCCACGCCTCGAAGGGGCCGATGGCCACCTCTAACCAATCAGAGGTCCGACTAGGGGTGCGCAGAACCGGAACACCTGGCCAGAGGGTGGAGACCACCTGGGCTTCGGCGCGCTGTAGTCGGTGGAGCACCCGATGGGCCGGTTGGAGACGAGCTTGGGCGGCAAGCAGCTGCTCGGCGAGGGTCTGTCAGAGTAATGGGCCACGGGTAGGCCGACCCGAGCCCCAGAACCTTTCAAGACATCGGGGCAGGCTGCGCCCCTCAAGACCCCAGGACAAAGAGCCGCCTTCAAGAAGCCAACGGCAAAGGTGGCCGACTGACCACTCACGGCCGAGTTCCAGAGAAGCCGGCTTCGGGGAGTCGGCCTGCGACTCCAACACCCCCCACGACCTCATCAAGTGGGACAGGACGGGGGAGTGGCAATAATGAAGCCCTCTCCTGCCCCTTACCAAGGGCAGGCATGGCTACAGCACGCCGTGCCCCGGAAGATCTCCGTGCGGTGTGGCACTGTTGCCATGCCAGCCCTGACATCAGCACCGCAGGACCAAATCCTGCACCCACGACGGCTTGTCTGTACGGCCTAGAGGCAGCAGGTCCCACCAGTCAGTGAGACCTCAGGAGACGGCAAGAGGACCACAAATCGGACCCGTCGGGAGTCGGCTCGGGGAAGTCGGCCGAGCCCTCCCCCGGGGCCCACGCGCCATTAATCAAGATGTGATGGGGAGTGGATATAGTGATCGCCCACCAGGCGGCAGGGCTGTTGCCACGACCTCATGATCAAGCCCACGTCATCAGAAGCACGACTACAGTAATCAGCAGCCGGCAAGACCCGCCCGTGGCGGACACGGCCTGTCGGCTCCGTACTAGGCCAGTCAGTGGGGCCCGCCAGCCGGCGGGCCCCAGAGGTCGGCAGAAAAGGCAGAGTCCAGAGGCGCTAACAGCTGGGCCCGCGTCCAGCCAGATTACCATTGTACCCCTGGGGGGTAGGCCTATATAAACCCCCAGGGCACCCATGCAAAGGGTTGGAAGCCATTAGCTCTAGGCTAGATCATATAGAAGGGAGAGAGCTAGCCTTGCCCTCTCCTACCTCCAAGAAACAGCTCAAGGAGCAACCGTGTAAACACTTTGCCATAGTGACCATGCGGAGACCCCGCAGAGCAGCAGTAGGGGTATTATCTCCCCGGAGAGCCCTGAAGCTGGGTAAGATTCGCCGGCGTGCATGCCTTCGCCTCATCCTGTTTCCAGGCACCGGCGACGTTCTACTCGCCCCCACCATGATAAGCCATCCATTGGCATATGTCGCACCAAACACCCGACATTTGCCGCCCACCGTGGGGCCTGGTGCACCGCCGTTTGGAGACCTGTTCTGGACGGGAACCCTTTTTCTCCCTGGCGAGCGCAGCCAGCCAGGCACACCAGACGGAGTTTGCGCCGACACGCTAAGCGGCGTTGAGATCGCCTGCGCAGCCAGCTGCCTGGCCGAACTTGTCGACGAGGTCCGCCTCTCCGACGAACCTGCATCCAACATAGGCATGGGCGGCCCCGAGAGCCTCCTCGCGGGCCTCCTCGATCAACTCCACGTTTCTGGCGAGCCTACCGTAGACTTGGAGTCTGTGGGCTCCACCAACCCGATGCTGGTCGACTCCGACACCGCATCGCTCGACGCGTTCCCCACTAACATGGTGGTCTACGACGAACCCCTCCCTCGCGCGGAGAGCGATGGAAGCACCGTCATCGAGGTGCTAGTCATCAGTCATGACGAGCTCCCTGTCGGAGGAGCGCACGACTCACTCGGTGCGGCGCTACAGGACCTAACTGCGCCCATTCCGGAAGACGCTGACACAGAGACGTTGGAGGCGCGCCGCCTTCAGCTCGTTGAAGGCACGAAGAAGCTGGCCAGCATGAGGCACTTGTCAAAATCCTACCAGCGGAAGATGGTTCGCGACGTCGGCGGCTCGCCGACCCCGGCGGGGCCCAGCCTATTGGAAATATGCCCTAGAGGCAATAACAAAAGGATTATTATTATATTTCCTTGTTCATGATAATTGTCTTTTATTCATGCTATAATTTTGTTATCCGGAAATCGTAATACATGTGTGAATACTTAGACACCAACATGTCCCTAGTAAGCCTCTAGTCGACTAGCTCGTTGATCAACAGATAGTCATGGTTTCCTGACTATGGACATTGGATGTCATTGATAACGAGATCACATCATTAGGAGAATGATGTGATGGACAAGACCCAATCCTAAACATAGCACAAGATCGTATAGTTTGTTTGCTAGAGTTTTCCAATGTCAAGTATCTTTTCCTTAGACCATGAGATCGTGTAACTCCCGGATACCGTAGGAGTGCTTTGGGTGTACCAAACGTCACAACGTAACTGGGTGACTATAAAGGTATACTACGGGTATCTCCGAAAGTGTCTGTTGAGTTGACACGGATCAAGACTGGGATTTGTCACTCCGTATGACGGAGAGGTATCACTGGGCCCACTCGGTAATGCATCATCATAATGAGCTCAAAGTGACCAAGTGTCTGGTCACGGGATCGTGCATTACGGTACGAGTAAAGTGACTTGTCGGTAATGAGATTGAACGAGGTATTGGAATACCGACAATCGAATCTCGGGCAAGTAACGTACCGATTGACAAAGGGAATTGTATACGGGGTTGCTTGAATCCTCGACATCGTGGTTCATCTGATGAGATCATCGAGGAACATGTGGGAGCCAACATGGGTATCCAGATCCCGCTGTTGGTTATTGACCGGAGAGCAATCTCGGTCATGTCTACATGTCTCCCGAACCCGTAGGGTCTGCACACTTAAGGTTCGGTGGCGCTAGGGTTGTAGGGATATGTATATGCAGTAACCCAAAGGTTGTTCGGAGTCCCGGATGAGATCCCGGACGTCACGAGGAGTTTCGGAATGGTCCGGAGGTAAAGAATTATATATAGGAAGTGCTATTTCGGCCATCGGGACAAGTTTCGGGGTCACCGGTATTGTACCGGGACCACCGGAAGGGTCCCGGGGGTCCACCAGGTGGGGCCACCTATCCCGGAGGGCCCCATGGGCTGAAGTGGGAAGGGATCCAGCCCAAAGTGGGCTGGGGCACCACTTCCCCTAGGGCCCATGCGCCTAGGGTGGGGAAACCCTAAAGGGGGGGCGCCCCCTTGCTTGGGGGGCAAGCCCCCCACCCCTTGGCCGCCGCCCCCCCTAGGAGATTGCATCTCCTAGGGCCGGCGCCCCCCCTAGGCTCCCTATATATAGTGGGGGGAAGGAGGGCCTCTCACCCCACGCCTTTGGTGCCTCCCTCTCCCTCTCCAACACCTCCTCCTCCTCCATAGAGCTTGGCGAAGCCCTGACGGAGTACTGCAGCTCCACCACCACCACGCTGTCGTGCTGCTCCTGGAGCCATCTTCCTCAACCTCTCCTTCCCCCTTGCTGGATCAAGAAGGAGGAGACGTCACGCTGACCGTACGTGTGTTGAACGCGGAGGTGCCGTCCGTTCAGCGCTAGGATCTCCGGTGATTTGGATCACGTCGAGTACGGCTTCCTCATCCCCGTTCTTTGAACGCTTCCGCGCGTGATCTACAAAGTTATGTAGATGCAATCCGATCACTCATTGCTAGATGAACTCATATATGGATCTTGGTGAAACCGTAGGAAAATTTTTGTTTTCTGCAACGTTCCCCAACAGTGGCATCATGAGCTAGGTCTATGTGTAGTTCCTTTTGCACGAGTAGAACACAATTTGTTGTGGGCGTAGATGTTGTCAACTTTCTTGCCGCTACTAGTCTTATTTTGCTTCAACGGTATTGTGGGATGAAGCGGCCCGGACCAACCTTACACGTACGCTTACGTGAGACCGGTTCCACCGACTGACATGCACTAGTTGCATAAGGTGGCTGGCGGGTGTCTGTCTCTCCCACTTTAGTTGGAGCGGATTTGATGAAAAGGGTCCTTATGAAGGGTAAATAGAAGTTGACAAATCACGTTGTGGCTTTCACGTAGGTAAGAAAACGTTCTTGCTAGAACCGTATTTAAGCCACGTAAAACTTGCAACAACAATTAGAGGACGTTTAACTTGTTTTTGCAGCAAGTGCTTTGTGATATGATATGGCCAAAGTTGTGATGAATGATGAATGATATATATGTGATGTATGAGATGTTCATGCTATTGTAATAGGAATCACGACTTGCATGTCGATGAGTATGACAACCGGCAGGAGCCATAGGAGTTGTCTTTATTTTTTGTATGACCTGCGTGTCATTGAGAAACGCCATGTAAATTACTTTACTTTATTGCTAAACGTGTTAGCCATAGTAGTAGAAGTAATAGTTGGCGAGCAACTTCATGGAGACACGATGATGGAGATCATGATGATGGAGATCATGGTGTCATGCTGGTGACAAGATGATCATGGAGCCCCAAGATGGAGATCAAAGGAGCTATGTGATATTGGCCATATCATGTCACTATTATTATTTGATTGCATGTGATGTTTATCATGTTTCTGCATCTTGTTTACTTAGAACGACGGTAGTAAATAAGATGATCCCTCATAATAATTTCAAGAAAGTGTTCCCCCTAACTGTGCACCGTTGCGACAGTTTGTTGTTTCGAAGCACCACGTGATGATCGGGTGTTAGATTCCAACGTTCACATACAACGGGTGTAAGACAGATTTACACATGCAAACACTTAGGTTGACTTGACGAGCCTAGCATGTACATACATGGCCTCGGAACACAGAAGACCGAAAGGTCGAGCATGAGTCGTGTAGAAGATACGATCAACATGAAGATGTTCACCGATGTTGACTAGTCCGTCTCACGTGATGATCGGACACGGCCTAGTTAACTCGGATCATGTTATACTTAGATTACTGGAGGGATGTCTATCTAAGTGGGAGTTCATTGAATAATTTGATTAGATGAACTTGATTATCATGAACTTAGTCTAAATTTTTTACAATGTGTCTTGTAGATCAAATGGCCAGCGTAGTCCTCAACTTCAACGCATTCCTAGAGAAAACCAAGCTGAAAGACGATGGCAGCAACTACACGGACTGGGTCCGGAACCTGAGGATCATCCTCATAGCTGCCAAGAAAGATTATGTCCTACAAGCACCGCTAGGTGACGCACCTGTTCTCCCTGCAGAACAAGACATTATGAACGCTTGGCAGGCACGTACCGATGACTACTCCCTCGTTCAGTGCGGCATGCTTTACAGCTTAGAGCCGGGGCTCCAAAATTGTTTTGAGAGACACGGAGCATATGAGATGTTCGAAGAGCTGAAAATAGTTTTCCAAGCTCATGCCCGGGTCGAGAGATATCAAGTCTCCGACAAGTTCTTCAGCTGTAAGATGGAGGAAAACAGTTCTGTCAGTGAGCACATACTCACTATGTCTGGGTTGCATAACCGCTTGACTCAGCTGGGAGGTAATCTCCCGGATGACACATGGTCATTGACAGAATCCTTCAGTCACTTCCACCGAGCTACAAGAGCTTTGTGATGAACTTGAATATGCAGGGGATGGAAAAGACCATTCCTGAAGTATTTGCAATGCTGAAATCAGCAGAGGTAGAAGTCAAAAAGGAACATCAAGTGTTGATGGTGAATAAAACCACTAAGTTCAAGAAGGGCAAGGGTAAGAAAGCCTTCAAGAAGGATGGCAAGGGAGTTGCCGCGCCCGGCAAGCAAGCTGCCGGGAAGAAGCCAAAGAATGGACCCAAGCCCGACACTGAGTGCTTTTATTGCAAGGGAAGTGGTCACTGGAAGCGGAACTGCCCCAAATACTTAGCGGACAAGAAGGCCGGCATCACGAAAGGTATATGTGATATACATGTAATTGATGTGTACCTTACCAGTACTCGTAGTAGCTCCTGGGTATTTGATACCGGTGCGGTTGCTCACATTTGTAACTCAAAACAGGAGCTGCAGAATAAGCGGAGACTGGCGAAGGACGAGGTGACGATGCGCGTCGGGAATGGTTCCAAGGTCAATGTGATCGCCGTCGGCATGCTACCTCTACATTTACCTTCGGGATTAGTTTTAAACCTTAATAATTGTTATTTAGTGCCAGCTTTGAGCATGAACATTGTATCAGGATCTCGTTTAATTCGAGATGGCTACTCATTTAAATCCGAGAATAATGGTTGTTCTATGTATATGAGAGATATGTTTTATGGTCATGCTCCGATGGTGAATGGTTTATTCTTAATGAATCTCGAGCGTAATGCTACACATGTTCATAGTGTGAGTACCAAAAGATGTAAGATTGATAATGATAGTCCCACATACTTGTGGCACTGCCGCCTTGGTCACATAGGTGTCAAACGCATGAAGAAGCTCCATGCTGATGGACTTTTAGAGTCTCTTGATTACGAATCATTTGACACGTGCGAACCATGCCTCATGGGTAAAATGACCAAGACTCCGTTCTCAGGAACAATGGAGCGAGCAACCAACTTATTGGAAATCATACATACTGATCTGTGCGGTCCAATGAGTGTTGAGGATCGCGGTGGCTATCGTTATGTTCTCACCCTCACTGATGACTTGAGTAGATATGGGTATGTCTACTTAATGAAACACAAGTCTGAGACCTTTGAAAAGTTCAAGGAATTTCAGAGTGAGGTTGAGAATCAACGTGACAGGAAAATCAAGTTCTTGCGATCAGATCGTGGAGGAGAATACTTGAGTCACGAGTTTGGCACACACTTAAGAAAAAGTGGAATAGTTTCACAACTCACGCCGCCTGGAACACCTCAGCGTAATGGTGTGTCCGAACGTCGTAATCGCACTCTATTAGATATGGTGCGATCTATGATGTCTCTTACCTATTTACCACTATCATTTTGGGGCTATGCTTTAGAGACTGCCGCATTCACTTTAAATAGGGCTCCGTCGAAATCCGTTGAGACGACACCGTATGAATTATGGTTTGGGAAGAAACCTAAGCTGTCGTTTCTAAAAGTTTGGGGATGCGATGCTTATGTCAAGAAACTTCAACCTGAAAAGCTCGAACCCAAGTCGGAAAAATGCGTCTTCATAGGATACCCTAAAGAAACTATTGGGTATACCTTCTACCTCAGATTCGAAGGCAAGATCTTTGTTGCCAAGAATGGATCCTTTCTAGAGAAAGAGTTTCTCTCGAAAGAAGTAAGTGGGGGGAAAGTAGAACTTGATGAAGTATTACCTCTTGAACCAAAAAGTGATGCAACTCAAGAAAATGTTCCTGAGGTGCCTGCACCGACTAGAGAGGAAGTTAATGATGATGATCAAGATACTTCTGATCAAGCTCCTACTGAAATTCGAAGGTCCACAAGGACACATTCCGCACCAGATTGGTACGGCAACCCTGTCTTGGAAATCATGTTGTTAGACAACGGTGAACCTTCGAACTATGAAGAACCGATGGCAGGCCCGGATTCCGACAAATGGCTGGAAGCCATGAAATCCGAGATAGGATCCATGTATGAAAACGAAGTATGGACTTTGACTGACTTGCCCGTAGAGCGGCGAGCCATAGAAAATAAATGGATCTTTAAGAAGAAGACAGACGCGGATGGTAATGTGACCATCTATAAAGCTCGGCTTGTCGCTAAGGGTTATCGACAAGTTCAAGGGGTTGACTACGATGAGACTTTCTCACCGGTAGCAAAGCTGAAGTCCGTCCGAATCATGTTAGCAATTGCCGCATTCTATGATTATGAAATATGGCAAATGGACGTCAAAACGGCATTCCTTAATGGTTTCCTTAAGGAAGAATTGTATATGATGCAGTCGGAAGGTTTTGTCGATCCTAAGTATGCTGATAAGGTGTGCAAGCTCCAACGCTCGATTTATGGGCTGGTGCAAGCATCTCGGAGTTAGAACATTCGCTTTGATGAGATGATCAAAGTGTTTGGGTTTATGCAGACTTATGGAGAAGCCTGCGTTTACAAGAAAGTGAGTGGGAGCTGTGTAGCATTTCTCATATTATATGTAGATGACATACTTTTGATGGGAAATGATATAGAGCTTTTGGACAGCATTAAGGCCTACTTGAATAAGAGTTTTTCAATGAAGGACCTTGGAGAAGCTGCTTATATATTAGGCATCAAGATCTACAGAGATAGATCAAGACGCCTCATAGGTCTTTCACAAAGCACATACCTTGATAAGATATTGAAGAAGTTCAATATGGATCAGTCTAAGAAGGGGTTCTTGCCTGTGTTGCAAGGTGTGAAATTGAGCTTAGCTCAATGTCCGACCACGGCAGAAGATATAGAAGAGATGAGTGTCATCCCCTATGCCTCAGCCATAGGTTCTATTATGTATACCATGCTGTGTACCAGACCTGATGTAAACCTTGCCGTGAGTTTGGTAGGAAGGTACCAAAGTAATCCCGGCAAGGAACACTGGACAGCGGTCAAGAATATCCTGAAGTACCTAAAAAGGACTAAGGAAATGTTTCTCGTTTATGGAGGTGACGAAGAGCTCGTCGTAAAAGGTTACGTCGATGCTAGCTTCGACACAGATCTGGATGACTCTAAGTCACAAACCGGATACGTGTATATTTTGAATGGTGGGGCAGTAAGCTGGTGCAGTTGCAAGCAGAGCGTCGTGGCAGGATCTACATGTGAAGCGGAGTACATGGCAGCCTCGGAGGCAACGCATGAAGCAATTTGGGTGAAGGAGTTCATCACCGACCTAGGAGTCATACCCAATGCGTCGGGGCCGATCAAGCTCTTCTGTGACAACACTGGAGCTATTCCTCTTGCCAAGGAGCCCAGGTTTCACAAGAAGACAAGGCACATCAAGCGTCGCTTCAACTCCATTCGTGAAAATGTTCAAGATGGAGACATAGATATTTGTAAAGTGCATACGGACCTGAATGTAGCAGATCCGTTGACTAAACCTCTCCCTAGAGCAAAACATGATCAACACCAGAATTCCATGGGTGCTCGATTTATCACAATGTAACTAGATTATTGACTCTAGTGCAAGTGGGAGACTGTTGGAAATATGCCCTAGAGGCAATAATAAAAGGATTATTATTATATTTCCTTGTTCATGATAATTTTCTTTTATTCATGCTATAATTGTGTTGTCCGGAAATCGTAATACATGTGTGAATACTTAGACACCAACATGTCCCTAGTAAGCCTCTAGTCGACTAGCTCGTTGATCAACAGATAGTCATGGTTCCCTGACTATGGACATTGGATGTCATTGATAACGAGATCACATCATTAGGAGAATGATGTGATGGACAAGACCCAATCCTAAACATAGCACAAGATCGTATAGTTTGTTTGCTAGAGTTTTCCAATGTCAAGTATCTTTTCCTTAGACCATGAGATCGTGTAACTCCCGGATACCGTAGGAGTGCTTTGGGTGTACCAAACGTCACAACGTAACTGGGTGACTATAAAGGTATACTACGGGTATCTCTGAAAGTGTCTGTTGAGTTGACACGGATCAAGACTGGGATTTGTCACTCCGTATTGTACCGGGACCACCGGAAGGGTCCCGGGGGTCCACCGGGTGGGGCCACCTATCCCGGAGGGCCCCATGGGCTGAAGTGGGAAGGGATCCAGCCCAAAGTGGGCTGGGGCGCCACTTCCCCTAGGGCACATGCGCCTAGGGTGGGGAAACCCTAAAGGGGGGGGCGCCCCCTTGCTTGGGGGGCAAGCCCCCCACCCCTTGGCCGCCGCCCCCCTAGGAGATTGCATCTCCTAGGGCCGGCGCCCCCCCCCAGGCTCCCTATATATAGTGGGGGGAAGGAGGGCCTCTCACCCCACGCCTTTGGTGCCTCCCTCTTCCTCTCCAACACCTCCTCCTCCATAGAGCTTGGCGAAGCCCTGACGGAGTACTGCAGCTCCACCACCACCACGCCGTCGTGCTGCTGCTGGAGCCATCTTCCTCAACCTCTCCTTCCCCCTTGCTGGATCAAGAAGGAGGAGACGTCACGCTGACCGTACGTGTGTTGAACGCAGAGGTGCCGTCCGTTCGGCGCTAGGATCTCCGGTGATTTGGATCACGTCGAGTATGGCTTCCTCATCCCCGTTCTTTGAACGCTTCCGCGTGTGATCTACAAAGGTATGTAGATGCATTCCGATCACTCGTTGCTAGATGAACTCATAGATGGATCTTGGTGAAACCGTAGGAAATTTTTTGTTTTCTGCAACGTTCCCCAACACAGCCGCCTTGGCGCGGTCCGGCAGCGCGGCGTAGCCATCGCCAACCTGTTTGGGGCAAGCCACCCTGTGTACGCTACACCAGCGGAGAACATCCGAGTCGCTCAGGCAGCGGCGGATGAGCTGGACAATTTCGAGGGCGAAGAACACCGCCTCATGATGGAGCGAGTCCAGCGGCTCCTCGACGCGACCGCCGCGCAGAACGAGGCCGGCTGCCGCACGGAGGCGCCGCAGCGGGCAAACGACGACCTTCACCGAGATCAAGGCGCGACGTCTCGGACGCCGACTGGCGGCGCCCGAGGAAGAAGAGACAAGGAGACGACCGTTAGCCACAGTCGGACTCGCATTACCATAGAGCGCGACCGAGCCGCCCGAGGGCAGTGGAACGACGGGACGACTGTCCGCCTCCCCCTCCTCGCAAGGAGAGCCGAGTCTCTCCGCCGCCTGTCGATCATCCGACTCTCGGCGACCGCCTTGGCCGCCGGGAGGGAGTTGGAGAGAATGACGCCCGCCACCGGATCGACCGGCTTCACCGATCCCTGGCGCTGGAAGAAGAGGACGAGCTGGGTCCGCCTTGTTTCGGGCCCCGCATTTGAGACGAGCCCCTTCCCAGAGGGTTCACGCTCCCAAGAGACATGCCCAAGTATACCGGATCCGTGAAGCCGGAAGACTGGCTAGTCGACTACTCCACGGCTGTCAGCATAGTAAACGGCAACAAGCGTGTCGCCGTAAAGTACGTTCCACTCATGCTCCAGGGAACAGCCCGGACATGGCTGAACAGCCTAAAGCCCTGCAGCATCAATAGCTGGGTCGACTTCACCAAAGCGTTCCTCCGCAACTTCACAAGCACGTACAAGCGTCCTCCCAAGCCCCGTTAGCTCTCCTCGTGCGTGCAAGGCCCCGACGACTCGACTCGCGATTACCTCACGCGTTGGGCCGAGCTTCGGAACTCCTGTGAGGGCGTTCATGAGGTGCAGGCCATCGAGTACTTCACAGCCGGGTGCAGAGAAGGCACCCTCCTCAAGCACAAGCTCCTTTGCGATGAGCCAGAAACCCTCGACAAGCTGCTGATCATAGCGGACAAGTACGCCACGGCCGACTCCTCCATGAAGGCGGAGATTCAAATCAGCACAACTGGCAAAGTGGCTCCTCAAGCTCCAAGAACTCCGGCGGCAGACGCCAACCGGCGACAACAGCAGGGTGACCACAAGCGCAAGGCCCCGCAGCCGGCTTCTAGCAGCCGGCAAGTCACGACCGTTGAAGCCCAGCGGCCAGATGAGCAGCCTCCGCCCAAGCGACAGAAAGGCGGCAAGCCAAACTGGTTGCCGGCCTTCTCTTATGAGCAGACCTTGGATGGACCTTGCAAGTTCCATAGCGGCGCAAAGCCGTCGAATCACACCACCCGGAAGTGCCACTGGCTCACCAGGATCGATAAGGGAGACAGCCTCCTGCCTCCCCCGCCTGCTGGGCAGCCGCCTCCGCCTCCGCCCCAGCAGCCGGCTGTCAGGCCAGTCGGCGCAGTACAAGACGAATACCCTGAAGAGCACGGAGCCTACGTGGTGTTCACCAGTGTGGCTGATGATCGACGCAGCAGGCAGCTGCAGCGACAAGAGGTGAATGCCGCAGCATCAGAGACGCCAGAGTTCATGCACTGGTCCGAGAAGCCCATCAGCTGGAGCAGGGCCGACCACCCAGAAGTGATGCCGAGTCCGGTCTCCTATGCCTTGGTCCTGGACGCCACCTTTGCTACGGACAGACGAGCCGCGCGTTTCTCGCGAGTTCTAATAGATGGGGGCAGCAGCATCAATATCCTGTACAAGGACACCATGGAGAAGTTAGGAATCAAGCAAAGAGAACTTCAGAATAGCCGAACTGTGTTCGACGGCATTGTTCCCGGGCTTTCCTACTCACCAATCGGCAAGATCCTGATGGACGTCCTCTTTGGAGACAAAGATCACTTCCGCCGAGAGTCTGTTTGGTTTGAGGTGGTGGACCTCGAGAGCCCATACCATGCGCTACTCGGCCGACCCGCCTTGGCCAAGTTCATGGCGGTCCCCCACTACGCCTACCTCAAGATGAAGATGCCCAGTTCCAGAGGGATCCTGATTGTGGCTGGCGACTACCGGAAGTCGTCTGCTTGCACAGCTGAGAGCAGTCGGCTGGCCGAGTCCCTGGTAATCGCGGCCGAGAAGCGGCTCCTTGAGCGAGTTGTGGCGATGGACGGCAAGCAGCCTGAGGTATCACCCAGCCCAAAAGAATCAGAGGCTGAGGGTTCGTTCAAGCCAGCCAAAGAGACAAAGAAGATACCCTTGGATCCGGAGCATCCGGAGAGGTACGCCGTCGTAGGTGCAAACCTCGACAGCAAATAGGAAGGCGAGCTCGTCGATTTCCTCCGTGAGAATCGGGACATCTTCGCATGGTCCCCCAAAGACATGCCAGGTGTACCGACGGAATTCGCCAAGCGCAAGTTACATGTCCGATCTGATGCAAAGCCGGTCAGGCAGCCCCTGCGCCGCCTATCAGAAGAGAAGAGAAGAGTCATCGGAGAAGAGATAGCCCGACTCCTAGCAGCCGGCTTCATTATGGAAGTGTTCTTTCCAGAATGGCTAGCAAATCCAATCCTGGTACTGAAGAAGAACAAGCAGTGGCGAATGTGTATTGACTACATGAGCCTCAACAAGGCCTGCCCCAAGGACCCATTTGCTCTACCAAGAATCGATCAGGTGATAGACTCCACAGCCGGATGCGAGCTGTTGAGTTTTTTGGATGCATACTCAGGATATCACCAGATCAAGCTGAACCCGGCTGACAGACTGAAGACCGCCTTCATCATGCCGTTTGGAGCCTTCTGCTACCTCACCATGACGTTCGGCTTAAGGAATGCCGGCGCCACCTTTCAGCGTTGCATGTAGAAGTGCCTCCTCAAGCAACTCGGCAGGAACGCCCATGTCTACGTAGACGACGTGGTGGTGAAGACGGAAAAGCGAGGGACACTGCTGGAAGACCTCAAGGAGACATTTGAAAACCTGCGCCGATTCCAGATCAAGCTCAATCCCGAGAAGTGTGTCTTCGGAGTACCAGCCGGCCAGCTCCTTGGCTTCCTGGTCTCTGAACGCGACATAGAATGCAACCCAGTAAAGATCAAGGCCACTGAGAGAATGGAGGTACCCAGCCGACTGCTGGATGTGCAGAAGTTCACCGACTGCTTGGCGTCCATCAGCCGATTCATCAGTAGGCTGGGCGAGAAAGCTCTCCCCTTATACCAACTCATGAAGAAGACCACATTTTTCGAATGGAACCATAAGGCGGACGAAGCTTTTCACCAGTTGAAGAAGGTGCTGACTACTCCAACCGTCCTGGCGGCTCCGACTCCCAAGGAACCTATGCTCCTATACATCGCCGCCACCAGCCGGGTAGTCAGCACGGTCATTGTAGTGGAACGCAAGGAGGAAGGCAAGGCGCTACCTATCCAGAGACCGGTATATTACCAGAGCGAGGTATTGTCGACCTCCAAGCAGAACTACCCCCACTACCAGAAGATGTGCTCTGGCGTACACTTTGCTGCCAAGAAGTTGAAGCCTTACTTTCAGGAGCATCCAGTCACGGTGGTCTGCATGGCCCCACTTGCCGAGATCATTGGTAGCCGAGATGCTTCTGGCCGAGTGGCCAAGTGGGCCATAGAGCTGGCTCCTTACACCATCCACTATCAGCCCCGCACCGCTATCAAGTCACAAGCACTGGCCGACTTCCTCGTCGACTGGGCCGAGACCCAGTACCTACCTCCAGCGCCTGACTCCACCCATTGGGGGATGCATTTCGACGGCTCTAAGATGCGCACCGGCTTGGGAGCCGGCGTCGTCCTCACCTCTCCTAAAGGCGACAAGCTCAAATACGCACTACAAATCCATTTTGCCGCCTCCAACAACGTCGCCGAGTACGAGGCGCTCATTCACGGGCTCCGGCTTGCCAAAGAACTTGGCATCCGTCGGATCTTGTGTTATGGCGACTCAGACTTAGTGGTCCAGCAATCATCTGGAGACTGGGACGCGAAAGATGCAAACATGGCGAGTTACCGTTTCCTCGTACAGCAACTCAGTGGGTATTTCGAAGGGTGCGAGTTCCTCCATGTGCCAAGAAACGACAACGACCAAGCAGATGCCTTGGCACGAATCGGCTCTACCCGCCAAGCAATACCATCTGGCGTCGCCCTTCAACGCCTCCTCAAGCCGTCTGTCAAGACTTCACCAGAATCAGACTCCATTTTTGTGCCGGCTCCTCCCGAAGATGTCGGATCCGACTCCAGAGCTCCGACAGTCGGTACGGGGATTTTGGCGGATGACTCCAAAGCCGCCACAGTCAAACCCGGCCCGGGGACTGTGGTGGCAGACTCGAAGACTCTAGAACTCGGCCCAAGGACCGCGCCAGTCGGCCTGGGGACTTCATTAACCCAGCAAGCAGTTGTTGACTCCAACCCGCCGCCTCCCAGCCCAACCGCCCTCGTCCAAGTCGCAGTTCTGGCAGTCGAAGAAATAGCAGCACCCTCATGGGCCCAGCCCATCCTCAAATTCCTGGTGAACAAAGAGCTGCCGACTAATGAGACCTCAGCTCGGCAAATACAACGCCGGGCGGCAGCCTACACCATAGTCAACAGAGAGCTGGTCAGGCGCAGTGTCACTGGTGTCTACCAGCGGTGCGTACAGCCAGAGCAAGGCCAAGCGATTCTCGAAGACATCCATCAAGGCGAGTGCAGCCACCATGCAGCTTCAAGAGCACTCGTTGCCAAAGCCTTTTGACATGGTTTCTTCTGGCCAACTGCCTTGGAAGAGGCCAAGGAGTTGGTCCAAAAATGCAAAGGGTGCTAGAAGTCCAGCTCCAAGCCGCACCAGCCAGCTTCTGCACTCAAGACCATCCCCATTGCCTGGCCTTTCACAGTTTGGGGTCTAGACATGGTGGGACCATTCAAGACAGCACGAGGTGGCTTAACTCACTTACTTGTCGCAGTGGACAAGTTCACCAAGTGGATAGAAGCGAAGCCAATCAAGAAGCTAAACGGTCCAACTGCCGTGACTTTCATCACCGATATCACAATTCGGTACGGCATACCACACAACATCATCACCGACAACGGCACAAATTTCACCAAAGGCGCCTTGGCCCATTTCTGCGCAACACAGGGCATCCGACTGGACCTAGCGTCCGTCGCCCATCCATAGTCAAACGGCCAGGTGGAGCGAGCAAACGGCCTCATCCTGTCCGGCATCAGGCCCCGGCTGATCGAGCCTCTGGAGCGCTCGGCTGGCTGCTGGCTCGATGAGCTACCAGCCGTCCTCTGGAGTCTGCGCACGACTCCAAACAAGTCTACCGGCTTCACGCCTTTCTTCCTCGTCTATGGTGCTGAAGCCGTCATCCCAACTGACATAGAGTTCGATTCCCCACGAGTCACCATGTACACCGAGGAGGAAGCAGAAGAAGCACGACAAGACGGCGTCGATCTGCTGGAGGAGGGCCGGCTGTTGGCACTCAGCGGTCCAGCATCTACCAGCAGAGCCTGCGCCGATACCACAACAGGAAGGTCAGGCCAAGATCTTTCCAAGAAGGCGACCTTGTGCTCCGGCTGATCCAGCGAACGGCCGGCCAGCACAAGCTGTCGGTGCCTTGGGAAGGCCCTTTCATCATCAGCAAAGTACTGGGCAACGACTCCTACTACCTGATTGACGCTCAGAAGCCCCGAGCACGCAAGAGGGACGACTCCGGCAAGGAGACAGAGTGGCCATGGAATGCAAATCTCCTCCGAAGATTTTACAGTTGACGGAGTATGTACCACGCTACCTTTTGTATTAAAGTACCAAGACTTCGGGCCCCCCGAGACGAACTCGGGGACTGCCCTCTTTTTTCTGTATGATAAAAATTATGCCTACAAGTATGTTACTCTTTGTCATGCCGCTTGGAACCGGGCTCGACAAGTTGGCCCAGGGACTTGCCGCCTTGCACTATGAAATGCTTCCTGCAGCCGGACAAGTAGTGTGTAACACCTTAACCATCTTCTGTCAGAAGCCGCAGCTCGCAGAGCAACTGTACGGTGGGCAGAGGTAAGGTAGAATGGGCGTTCGCATGAAAAATGGTTAAGGGCTCAAAGCATAAAACATAGCTCAAGACAGCTTCCAGTCTTTCTCGCAAACCGACTCTCGAATAGTCGGATTGCCGCCTTCTATTCAACTTGCTCAAAAACTCTTAAAAACGGTGAAGTACTTGCTTTCCCGAAGTAGCCAAGCACTTGATCCAGCGACAGTCCGCAGAGCGGCTGTCCGATTGGCAAGGCAGGCAACTAAGAGAAAGCGGCAAAGGAAAAAAGCCAAAAGAGCAATGAGCAAGAAAAGATAGAACTCGGATAAATATATTTACATAACATAGGCCCTTGGCCGAATTTTGGAGCAGAGGTTCAAAATACACCCCGCGGGTGGAATTGTGCGAATTAACAAGTTCTTCAAAGACTACTGAAGCAGATAAAATAAAGGTAAAGCGGCATCTTAGGAAGCAGCAGACGGATTCAGAGGATCGGAGGAGGCGGCAGCGTCAGGCGTCGGGGCGGCCGGCTGGCTAGTCTCGGCTTGATCGCCTCCGGCAGCAGTCAGGTCGGTCGCACGCGGCTCGTTGCTGGAGGCGCGATCGAGCTGAGCCTGGCCGTCTGCTCTGTCTTCTGGTGCCTCCGTCTCGCCTCCGTCCTCCGCCTCGCCTTCCTCCTCGACACTGGAGCCAATCACCTCCGCCGAGTCCTCGCCGTAGTCTGGGTTAATCCCAAACCACTCTGGCGGTACCTCCTCGCCGTCTTCAAACCGCTCGGGGACAAAGATGTTGGTGTCGGTGTACTCGGCGATCGCCGCAGCATGCTTGACGAGGGCGTCTTCCGCAGCTACCAGCTCCGGTTGGGCCTCCGACCGAAGCGTGGCCAGTCGGCCTAGATCCAGCCCCGGATACCATGCCTTGATGAACTCCAAGGCCCGGCGCGCTCCAGCTCGGGCCGAAGAGCCCTTCCAGGCCTCAAGACGACCAGCCGCGACCTCTAGCCAGTCGGCCGTCAGGCTGGGGTGCACGGAGCCTGCATGTCCGGCCATAGGGCGGCAATCGCCTATGCACCAACACGCTGAAGCCGGCGCAGCATCCGATGAGCCGGCCAAAGGTGAGCCTCGATGCTCAGGATGTGCTCGTCAAGAGTTCGGGGGGCATCGGCGGCAATCTCTGCGCCCTTCGCCCTCCGACCTTCACGGTCAGCCTCGATGGCTTGGATGGCGGCCTGCGACTGCCCAGGAAAGAAGTCTGCAAAGACAGCAAGAAATTAAGAAGCAAGTCAAAAAACAGGAGTCGGCACGACTTAAATCGGCAGCTCGAAGAAAGAAAATAAAGAAACTCATCATCAACGATGTCTTCGATCTCATGGAAGCCGGAGGCCAACATCGCCTCCTTGTCAGACCAGGAGGAGCGCTCTCTAGCGAACTCGGCTAGGAGGGCGGTCTCCGTCTCCTCCGCCTCCCTCTGCATCTTCACAAGCAACTCCTTCTGCTCTGCCAATTGAGTGGCTAGCAGATCGCGCTCCGTGGCGAGCTTGCTGCACTCCTCCTCTTTGGCGCGCAAAGCGGAGTTGGCGTCGCTCAACTGCTGTTGAAGAGCAGCGTTGGCCCCTGAAAAGAAGGAAGAAAGAAGGCGTTAATTCATCAGTAAATAAGGTCGCCGGGGAGATCCGGCCCGACTGCTCAGCAGTCAGCCCGAATCCCGCGAAGAAGGAAAAGGACTTACTCCGGCTCTCCGACAGGTCGGCAATCCGCTTGCCCAGCTCTTCAACGTTACGGTTGAAGGCAGTGACGCGGAGGTTGTGGTAATCCTGTGTCAAGCATTTCAGACAAAAAGTCAATACCCAGAGTTCATCAATTGGAGTTCCGGGCCACCTGCTCAGCAGCCAGCCCGAAACTCAGGGACTACACCTAATGGGTGCGCTGGCGCTCCCCCATAGAGAGGAACAAGAAAACAAAAACCAAAGGAAAAACATACCCGGACGGCTGCCCGCGACGCCAGGAACGCCTTGGTGCAACTCTGGAGAGCGTCGCCCTCAGCACGAAGCTTCGCCTGGACGTCCAGGAGTGCCTGGTTCAGTGGCCCAGTGCCGCCTCCTCGCACCCACCCAATGGGTGTGGCGCTTGTCGCTTCGGCGTCTGGGATCGCCGAGCTGGCAGTGCCGGCTTCCAGGGGGCGGGGTGCCAAAGTCGCCTTCTCCAGATGGCGGCGCGTTGGCGAGCCGACTTGGAGGAGCAGCCTCGCCACGGCCTCGTCTTCGGTCGGCGGCACCGGAGGGTCCGCCGGCTGGTCTCCCTGCGCACCTTCGGACGGCGGCGGAGGCGGCGGCGGAATGTCCACATCCGGTGTAGAGGGGTCGCCGCCATCCCTCTCCATGATGGGGTTCTCCCCGCCGGCTTCTCCAGTCTGCCCCGTGAGCTCCGGAGGCGGCGGCGTGGAGTTCAATGGGGTGACGAACACCACCGACTGGCGGCGTGTGGCTTCCTCCGCCAGCCGCTTCGTTGCGGCAGCAGCTTCGGCCTCCGCCAGTTTTTTCTTGGTGGAGGCCTCCGCCTTCTCCAGGCGAACGGCCTCTTCTTCATTGCACTTCTCCTGCGCATTCCGCTCTGTCGCCTCCCGGAGGTCAGCAGCGGGGTCAATCCGCCGAGTAGTGGCGGACGTCTCCGCTGACCCCATGACGGAGGCGGCAGTGACCCTCTCAAGAGAGAGGGGAGCCCTGAAGCAATGGGGGCAATCAAAGACATTAAGACAGAATACTCACGCGGAGACCAATGGTGGCTTCTTCACTTCCTTACGGAAGCGGATGGCCTTCGCGGCCGCCTCGTCCCGCCGGGTCGCCGCGGCCGAACCCTTGGGTTTCTTCGGCCGACTGCCGAACAAGGTCGGCATGGCCCTGCGCTTCTTCCCGCCGCCTGGAGCACCCGCGCGGCAGAAGAGCCCGCGCCAGGCTGGCTGGCTCTTGGCCGATGGCGGGGGGCGACTTCCCCCTCGGCGTCATCATCAGGCCAGTCGGCGAAAGTGGCCGAAGGCCAGAAGTCTCCTGTTGTTCCTCCTCCTCCCTCGGCATCGTCCTCCAGAGCTGCCGCCCCCAGATCGGGGTCGTCGACGTCTCACTCCGCCCGGTCGGCGAGCTACTCGCGGGCTGGCCCCGAGGTGCCGGTTGGTGAATGGAGGAGGGGATTCTAACCAAAGCCGACTGGTCAAAAAAAAACTCGGCAATAAAGAAGACAATCCAAAGAAAGAAAGGAAAGGCGAGTCACCACGGGCAGGGGGTTGGCGCGGGAGTACGGCTCCTTGCCGAACCGCCAATCCTCCAGGAGCTTGCTGTCCGAGAGGTAGTTCACCATGAAGGCCACCTCTTCGTGAGGCATGTCCTTGGTGCACATCCGACTCGGGTCGCGGTGCCCGCTCATCTGGCATATCATATGGGGGCGGCCTTGGAGTGAGAGAACTCGGTGCGCCACGAAGGCGGCCAGCAGGTCCGGACCAGTCAGACCCTCCGACTGCGTCAGCACTCGGAGTTGCGCGATGGCGCCGGCTTCCGCAGGCGTCAGCGACTTGGCCCGGTACGACCAGTTGGGCAGTCGCCCAGCTGGCGGGCCGGCTTCGAAAGCCGGCAAGTTGACCCAGTCCCCCCTCGCGGAGACGCTCCTGACGTAAAAGTAGGATCTCTGCCACATCTTCACCAACATTATCAGCGAGATGGAGGGGAAGGGGTTGTCGGCTCTTGACCTTCGCACGGCGATGAAAGCGCCACATTGAGCCGGCACGCCCGCGGCCTAGGTGCCGAGCTTGGAGAAGAAGAATTCCCCCCAGAGCTCGAGGGTGGGGAGGACTCCGAGGAAGCCTTCGCACAAGGCCACGAAGGCGGACAGCAGCACCACTGTGTTGGGGGTGAGGTGGTGCGGCTCGAGGCCGTAGAACTCCAGGAAAGATTGGAAGAAACTGCTCGCCGACAGCCCCAACCCGCGCAGGCAGTGCGAGCGGAAGATGACCCGCTCGCCCTCCTGCGGCGCGGGGGAAATCTCCCCCTTCGGCACGAGGCGCACCCACACGTGATCCTCGCTGGGGAGCCGACGAGTCCGGTGAAGGAAATCAATGTGGTCATTGTGGACTTCGGAACCGTCCCAAGTGCCGGAGCGCACCGGCGGAGGCGCGGCGGCGGAGGAAGAACACATCGCGAGCTGTCGCCGCGGCGTTCGCCGGAGCTTGGGCGCGCGGCGGAGCGAAGAAGAAGAAGAAGGAGGAAAGCGAAGAGCAGTGAGAAAGAAGAGAGCGAGGAGTAGTGGGAAGGAGGGGCGTGCGTGCCCCCCTCTTCCCCCTACTTATAGCCTCGTGGGCTGCGAAGCCGAGGGGGCGCCGTGGGGATTTACTGCGCCCACGGCCCCATGACCCCCACGTTCCACGATAAAGTTACTACGCGCAGTAACTCCACGGGAATCCCAACCATCCGCCAGGGCCGCAGCGGATCCGCTCGGGCGGCGAGGCGCGGTAGTGGCGGGCCCTGCCTATGGGCCTGTCCCGTCGCTCGCGCAGGCTGGCAAGACGTCGCAGCCACGTGCCATCGTGTGACAGGCCTAGAACGGGCGGCGGCCTGGAGGCTTAGCTAGCACGCCACTTGGATCCCGCCGCGACATTCGGAATATTGTGCGAGTCGGAATTAAGTGAGTCCGAATCGAGCGAGTCCGACTCCTCCTAGTCGGCCCGTCGGAAGTCAATCAAAGACCATGTGTTGAGCACCCAGAAAGAGAAACTGCTGAGGCTTCTCGGCCGATCATCCGCGGCGCCTCACCAGCTTCGGGGACTACTGTCGGAGTAATGGGCCACGGGTAGGCCGACCCGAGCCCCAGAACCTTTCAAGACATCGGGGCAGGCTGCGCCACTCAAGACCCTAGGACAAAGAGCCGCCTTCAAGAAGCCAACGGCAAAGGTGGCCGACTGACCACTCACGGCCGAGTTCTAGAGAAGCCGGCTTCGGGGAGTCGGCCTGTGACTCCAACACCCCCCACGACCTCATCAAGTGGGACAGGACGGGGGAGTGGCAATAATGAAGCCCGCTCCTTCCCCTTACCAAGGGCAGGCATGGCTACAGCACGCCGTGCCCCGGAAGATCTCCGTGCGGCGTGGCACTGTTGCCATGCCAGTCTTGACATCAGCACCGCAGGACCGAATCCTGCACCCGCGACGGCTTGTCTATACGGCCTAGAGGCACCAGGTCCCACCAGTCGGTGAGACCTCAGGAGACGGCAAGAGGACCACCAATCGGACCCGTCGGGAGTCGGCCTGGGGAAGTCGGCCGAGCCCTCCCCCGAGGCCCATGTGCCATTAATCAAGATGTGATGGGGAGTTGCAATAGTGATCACCCGCCAGGCGGCGGGGCTGTTGCCATGACCTCATGATCAAGCCCGCGTCATCAGAAGAACGGCTACAGTAATTAGCAGCCGGCAAGACCCGCCCGCGGCGGGCGCGGCCTGTCGGCTCCATACTAGGCCAGTCAGCGGGGCCCGCCAGCCGGCGGGCCCCAGCGGTCGGCAGAAAGGACAGAGTCCATAGGCACTGACGGCTGGGCCCGTGTCCAGCCGGATTACCATTGTACCCCTGGGGGTAGGCCTATATAAACCCCCCAGGGCACCCATGCAAAGGGTTGGAAGCCATTAGCTCTAGGCTAGATCATATAGAAGGGAGAGAGCTAGCCTTGCCCTCTCCTACCTCCAAGAAACAGCTCAAGGAGCAACCGTGTAAACACTTTGCCATAGTGACCATGCGGAGACCCCGCAGAGCAGCATTAGGGGTATTATCTCCCCAGAGAGCCCTGAAGCTGGGTAAGATTCGCCAGCGTGCATGCCTTCGCCTCATCCAGTTTCCAGGCACCGGCGACGTTCTAATCGCCCCCACCATGATAAGCCATTCGTTGGCATATGTCGCACCAAACACCCGACAGGGTCCGAGGGGCGTTGGGCACGATTTCTGCACCAACCAGCCTTCGCTCGTTGCGGCGAGCCTCGATGGCTTGGATGGCGGCGACGACGTGACCAGGGAAATACTCTGCACAAGAAGGAGAAAGAAGTATGAAGTCGGAAGACGGCTCAAATGAGAAGTCAGCAGGCGGAAGAAAAGGAAGAACAACTCACCGTCGACCATGTCCTCGATCTCGCCGTAACCGTCGGTCAGAGCCTTCTCCCTATCGACCCAGTTTGAGCGCTGATTCTTGAACTCGGCCTTGAACGCCTCCTCCGCATCCTTGAGCTTTTGTAGCTTCGCCTGGTGCAGGTCCGCCTGGTCAGCCAATTTCTTGGCCAGGCGGTCATGCTCCTGCTCCATCTTGTTGCGCTCCTCCTCCTTGGCGTGCAGCGCAATTTGCGCTTCGCCTAGCTGTTGCTGTAAGGTGGCGTTGGCTCCTGCAGAAGACAAAAAAAGAAATGATAGTCAGCAAGATAACAAAAGAAAAAAGAGTAGTTGCTGGAAGATCCGACCCGACTGCTTAGTAGTCGGCCCGAATCTCGGGGGCTACACCCCGCGGGTGCGCTGGCGCGCCCCCGCGTGAATAAGGATGAAGCACTTACTCCAACTATCGGCCAATTCAGTAGTCCGCTTGGCAAGCTCCCGGACATGATAGTTGAAGGCGGCCGCGCGGATGTTGTGGTAGTCCTACAGCAAGGACAACCGAAGAAAAAAGAGAAGGTTAGCACTCGGAACTTACCTTGAGTTCCGAGCCGCCGGCTCAGCAGCAGGCCCAGAACTCGGGGGCTACACCCAGTGGGTGCGCTGGCACGCCCCCACGGAAGGTTTCAAGAAAAATGCAAGAATCAGAAACAAGCAATCTAGAGACATACCCGGACGGTAGTACGCGTCGCCAAGAACTCCTTCGTGTATTGTTGGAGGGCGGCGCCTTGGGTCTGAAGATGGGCTTGCACATCATTCGCGGCGCAGTTTGGCACGCTCATCCCGCATCCAGGAGTCCATTCCGGTGGGGCGGTGCTGCTGGCCTCGGTGTCAGGGGCCAAAGAGCTCGCGGCCCCAAGCTACAGTGGTCGTGGCGCCGACGCCGCCTTCTCCGGGCGACGATGTCCCGGAGTGCGGACCACCGGGGTCGAGCCCACCACTGATACGTCTCCAACGTATCTATAATTTTTGATTGTTCCATGCTATATTATATCCTATTTTGGACATTATTGGGCTTTATTATACACGTTTATATTATTTTTGGGACTAACCTATTAACCGGAGGCCCAGCCCAGAATTGTTGTTTTTTGCCTATTTAGAGTTTCGCAGAAAAAGAATATCAAGCGGAGTCCAAATGGAATGAAACCTTCGGGAACATGATTTTCGGAACGAACATGATCCAGAGGACTTGGACCCTACATCAAGACATCAACCAGGAAGGCACGAGGTAGGGGGCGCCTACCCCCCCCAGGCGCGCCCTCCACCCTCGTGGGGCCCATGTTGCTCCACCGACGTACTCCTTTCTCCTATATATACATACGTACCCCCAAACTACCAGATAAGGAGCCAAAACCCTAATTCCATCGCCGTAACTTTCTTTATCCGCGAGATCCCTTCTTGGGGCCTTTTCCGGAGCTCCGCCGAAGGGGGCATCGATCACGGAGGGCTTCTACATCAACACCATAGCCTCTCCGATGAAGTGTGAGTAGTTTACTTCAGACCTTCGGGTCCTTAGGTATTAGCTAGATGGCTTCTTCTCTCTTTCTGGATCTCAATACAAAGTTCTACCCCTCTCTTGTGGAGATCTATTCGATGTAATCTTATTTTGCGGTGTGTTTGTTGAGATCGATGAATTGTGGGTTTATGATCAAGTTTATCTATGGACAATATTTGAATCTTCTCTGAATTCTTTTATGTATGATTGGTTATCTTTGCAAGTCTCTTCGAATTATCAGTTTGGTTTGGCCTACTAGATTGATCTTTCTTGCAATGGGAGAAGTGCTTAGCTTTGGATTCAATCTTGCGGTGTCCTTTCCCAGTGACAGTAGGGGCATCAAGGCACGTATTGTATTGTTGCCATCGAGGATAACAAGATGGGGTTTATATCATATTGCATGAGTTTATCCCTCTACATCATGTCATCTTGCTTAAAGCGTTACTCTGTTCTCTTGAACTTAATACTCTAGATGCATGCTGGATAGCGGTCGATGTGTGGAGTAATAGTAGTAGATGCAGGCCGTAGTCGGTCTACTTGTCTCGGACGTAATGCCTATATACATGATCATACCTAGATATTCTCATAACTATGCTCAATTCTGTCAATTGCTCAACAGTAATTTGTTCACCCACCGTAATACTTATGCTCTCGAGAGAAGCCACTAGTGAAACCTATGGCCCCGAGGTCTATTTTCCATTATATTAATCTTCCAACTACAAGCTATTTCCTTTTTTGTCTATTTTGCTTTCTTTACTTTGCATCTTTATCATAAAAATACCAAAAATATTATCTTATCATATCTATCAGATCTCACTTTCGTAAGTGACCATGAAGGGATTGACAACCCCATTATTGCGTTAGTTGCGAGGATTTTATTTGTTTTTCTAGGTGCGAGGGACTCGCGCGTGGCCTACTACTGGATTGATACCTTGGTTCTCAAAAACTGAGGGAAATACTTACGCTACTTTGCGGCATCACCCTTTCCTCTTCAAGGGAAAACCAACGCAGTGCTCCAGAGGTAGCAAGAAGGATATCTGGCGCCGTTGCCGGGGAGTCCATGCAGAAGTCAACATACCAAGTACCCATCACAAACCCTTATCTCCCGCATTACATTATTTTCCATTTGCCTCTCGTTTTCCTCTCCCCCACTTCACCCTTGGCATTTAATTTTCCTGCTCCCTCTCCATCCTCCTTCTCTTCATCTATTTGCCTCTTTTTGCCCGTCTCTTGTTTGCTCGTGTGTCGGATTGCTTGCTTGTCACGATGGCTCAAGATAATACCAAATTGTGTGACTATACCAATACCAACAACAATGATTTTATTAGCACTCCGATTGCTCCTCTTACCGATGCTGAATCTTGTGAAATTAATGTTGCTTTGTTGAATCTTGTCATGAAAGATCCGTTTTCCGGCCTTCCTAGTGAAGATGTCGCTACTCATATAAACAACTTTGTTGATTTGTGTGATATGCAAAAGAAGAAAGATGTGGACAATGATATTTTTAAATTGAAGCTATTTCCTTTTTCGCTTAGAGATCGTGCTAAAGCTTGGTTTTTGTCTTTGCCTAAAAATGGTATTGATTCGTGGAATAAGTGCAAAGATGCTTTTATCTCTAAGTATTTTTCTCCCACTAAGATCATCTCTCTTAGAAACGATATTATGAATTTTAAGCAACTTGATCATGAACATGTTGCACAAGCTTGGGAGAGGATGAAATTAATGATATGTAATTGCCCTACACATGGTTTGAATTTGTGGATGATTATACAAAAAAATTATGCCGGATTGAATTTTGCTTCTAGAGATCTTTTAGGTTCGGCCGCGGGAGGCACTTTTATGGAAATCACTTTAGGAGAAGCCACTAAACTCCTAGATAATATTATGGTTAATTATTCTCAATGGCACACTGAAAGACCCACTAATAAGAAAGTGCATGCGATAGAAGAAATTAATGTTTTGAGTGGAAAGATGGATGAACTTATGAAATTATTTGCTAATAAAAGTGTTTCTTCTGATACTAATGATATGCCTTTGTCTATTTGATTGAGAATAATAATGAATCTATGGATGTGAATTTTGTTGGTAGGAATAATTTTAGTAACAACGCGTATAGAGGAAACTTTAATCCTAGACCTTATCCTAGTAATTCCTCTAATAATTATGGTAATTCCTACAACAATTCTTATGGAAATTTTAATAAGATACCGTCTGATTTTGAATCTAATATTAAAGAATTTATTACTTCGGAAAAGAATTTCAATGCTTTGATTGAAGAAAAATTGCTTAAGATTGATGATTTGGCTAGGAACGTGGATAGAATTTCTCTTGATGTTGATTCTTTGAAACTTAGATATATTCCACCTAAGCATGATGTCAATGAGTCTCTCAAAGCCATGAGAATTTACATTGATGAGTACAAAGAAAGAACCGCTAGGATGCGTGCTAAGAAAGATTGCTTTATAAAAGTGTGTTCTTCCAGTTTCCATGATAATAAATATGAAGATCTAAAAGTTATTGATGTGTCCCCTATTAAATCTTTGTTTTGCAATATGAAGCTTGATAATGATGGGACTGAATACGATCCAACTTTACCTAGAAGACGTTCCAAAAATTCGGAGTCTTTAGATCTTGATGCTAAAATTGTTAAAAGTGGGATTGAAGAAGTCAAAACTTTAAATATCAATGAACCCACTATTTTGGATCTCAAGGAATTTAATTATGATAATTGCTCTTTAATATATTGTATTTCCTTGTTGCAATCCGTGCTAAATTCTCCTCATGCTTATAGTCAAAATAAAGCTTTTACCAAACATATCGTTGATGCTTTGATGCAATCTTATGAAGAAAAACTTGAGTTGGAAGTTTCTATCCCTAGAAAACTTTATGATGACTGGGAACCTACAATAAAAAATAAAATTAAAGATCATGAGTGCTATGCTTTGTGTGATTTGGGTGCTAGTGTTTCCATGATTCCAAAGACTTTGTGTGATTTTCTAGGTTTCCGTGATTTTGATGATTGCTCTTTAAACTTGCACCTTGCGGATTCCACTATTAAGAAACCTATGGGAAGAATTAATGATGTTCTTATTGTTGCAAATAGGAATTATGTGCCCGTAGATTTTATTGTTCTTGACATAGATTGCAATCCTTCATGTCCTATTATTCTTGGTAGACCTTTCCTTAGAACGATTGGTGCAATTATTGATATGAAGGAAGGGAATATTAGATTCCAATTTTCATTAAGGAAAGGCATGAAACACTTCCCTAGAAAGAAAATTAAATTACCATATGAATCTATTATGAGATCCACTTACGGATTGCCTACCAAAGATGGCAATACCTAGATCTATCCTTGCTTTTATGCCTAGCTAGGGGCGTTAAACGATAGGGCTTGTTGGGATTCAACCCAATTTTATTTTTATTCCTTGTTTTTTGCTACTGTTTAGTAATAAATAATTTATCTAGCCTCTGTTTTGGTTGTGTTTTTTGTGTTTAATTAGTGTTTGTGCCAAGTAGAACCGTTGGGAAGACTTGGGGAAAGTCTTTTTAATCTTGCTATAAAAAACAGAAACTTTAGCGCTCACGAGAATTGCTGCCATTTTTACTTGGAAAGTTCTATTTAGTTAATTATTTTGAAGATTATTAATAGATAAATTCCTCACTTACAGCAATTTATTTTAGAATTTTTGGGGTTCCAGAACTTGCAATAGCTACAGATTACTACAGACTGTTCTGTTTTTTGACAGATTCTGTTTTCCGTGTGTTGTTTGCTTATTTTGATGAATCTATGGCTAGTAAAATAGTATATAAACCATAGAGAAGTTGGAATACAGTAGGTTTAACACCAATATAAATAAATAATGAGTTCATTACAGTACCTTGAAGTGGTGTTTTTTTTCTTTCGCTAACGGAGCTCACGAGATTTTCTACTTTAAGTTTTGTGTTGTGAAGTTTTCAAGTTTTGAGTAAAAGATTTGATGGATTATGGAACAAGGAGTGGCAAGATCCTAAGCTTGGGGATGCCCATGGCACCCCAATATAATCTAAGGACACCTAAAAGCCAAAGCTTGGGGATGCCCCGGAAGGCATCCCCTCTTTTGTCTACTTCCATCGGTAACTTTACTTGGAGCTATATTTTTATTTACCACATGATATGTGTTTTGCTTGGAGTGTCTTGTATTATTTGAGTCTTTATTTGTTAGTTTTCCACAATCATACTTACTGTACACACCTTTTGAGAGAAACACACATGATTCTGAAATTGTTAGAATACTCTATGTGCTTCACTTATATCTTTTGAGTTATATAGTTTTTGCTCTAGTACTTCACTTATATGTTTTAGAGCACGGTGGTGGATTTGTTTTATAGAAAATATTGTTCTCTCATGCTTCACTTAGATTATTTTGAGAGTCTTACAAAACAGTGTGGTAATTTGCTTTAATTATGTTAGGCATTCAAGATTAATAAAAAAGTTTCTTATGAGTGTGTTGAATACTATGAGAAGTTTGATACTTGATAATTGTTTTGAGATATGGATATGGTGATATTAGAGTCGTGCTAGTTGAGTAGTTGTGAATTTGAGAAATGCTTGTGTTGAAGTTTGTGATTCCCGTAGCATGCACGTATGGTGAACCGTTATGTGATGAAGTCGGAGCATGATTTATTTATTGATTGTCTTCCTTATGAGTGGCGGTCGGGGACGAGCGATGGTCTTTTCCTACCAATCTATCCCCCTAGGAGCATGCGCGTAATACTTTGTTTCGATAACTAATAGATTTTTGCAATAAGTATATGAGATCTTTATGACTAATGTTGAGTCCATGGATCATACGCACTTTCTTCCTTCCACCATTGCTAGCCTCTCTAATACCGTGCACCTTTCGTCAGTATCGTACACCCACCATATACCTTCCTCAAAAAAGCCACCATACCTACCTATCATGGCATTTCCATAGCCATTCCGAGATATATTGCCATGCAACTTACCACCATTCTGTTTATTATGACACGCTCCATCATTGTCATTATGATCATGTAGTTGACATTGTATTTGTGGCAAAGCCATAGTTCATAATTCTTTCATACATGTCACTCATGCATCATTGCACATCCCGGTACACCGTCGGAGGCATTCACATAGAGTCATATTTTGTTCTAAGTATTGAGTTGTAATTGTTGAGTTATAAATAAATTAATAGTGTGATGATCATAATTTTTAGAGCATTGTCCCAAGTGAGGAAAGGATGATGGAGACTATGATTCCCCCACAAGTTGGGATGAGACTCCGGACTAAATAAAAAAAGAGGCCATAAAAAGAGAAAAGGCCCAAATAAAAAATGAGAGAAAAAGAGAGAAGGGACAATGCTACTATCCTTTTACCACACTTGTGCTTCAAAGTAGAACCATGATCTTCATGATAGAGAGTCTCTTGTGTTATCACTTTCATATGCTAGTCGGAATTTTTCATTATAGAACTTGGATTGTATATTCCAATGATGGGCTTCCTCAAAATGCCCTTGGTCTTCGTGAGCAAGCGAGTTGGATGCACACCCACTTAGTTCCTTTTGTTGAGCTTTCATATACTTATAGCTATAGTGCATCCGTTGCATGGCAATCCCTACTCACTCACATTGATATCTATTAATGGGCATCTCCATAGCCCGTTGATACACCTAGTTGATGTGAGACTATCTTCTCCCTTATTGTCTTCTCCACAACCACCATTCTATTCCACATATAGTGCTATGTCCATGGCTCACGCTCATGTATTGCATGAAGATTGAAAAAGTTTGAGAACACCAAAAGTATGAAACAATTGCTTGGCTTGTCATCGGGGTTGTGCATGATTTAAATACTTTGTGTGGTGAAGATAGAGCATAGCTAGACTATATGATTTTGTAGGGATAACTTTCTTTGGCCATGTTATTTTGAAGAGACATAATTGCTTAGTTAGTATGCTTGAAGTATTATTATTTCTATGTCAATATTAAACTTTTGTCTTGAATCTTTTGGATCTGAATATTCATACCATAATTAAGAGAATTACATTGAAATTATGCCAAGTAGCATTCCACATCAAAAATTCTGTTTTTATCATTTACCTACTCGAGGACGAGCAGGAATTAAGCTTGGAGATGCTTGATACGTCTCCAACATATCTATAATTTTGGATTGTTTCATGCTATATTATATCCTGTTTTGGACATTATTGGGCTTTATTATACACTTTTATATTATTTTTGGGACTAACCTATTAACCGGAGGCCTAGTCCAGAATTGCTGTTTTTAGCCTATTTAGAGTTTCACAGAAAAAGAATATCAAACGGCGTCCAAACAGAATGAAACCTTCGGGAACATGATTTTCGGAACGAACATGATCCAGAGGACTTGGACCCTACGTCAAGACATCAACCAGGAAGGCACGAGGTAGGGGCGCGCCTACCCCCCAGGCGCGCCCTCCACCCTCATGGGGCCCATGTTGCTCCACCGACGTACTCCTTCCTCCTATATATACCTACGTACCCCAAACTACCAGATACGGAGCCAAAACCCTAATTCCACTGCCGTAACTTTCTGTATCTGTGAGATCCCATCTTGGGGCCTTTTCCGGAGCTCCACCGAAGGGGGCATCGATCACGGAGGGCTTCTACATCAACACCATAGCCTCTCCGATGAAGTGTGAGTAGTTTACTTCAGACCTTCGGGTCCATAGTTATTAGCTAGATGGCTTATTCTCTCTTTTTGGATCTCAATACAAAGTTCTCCCCCTCTCTTGTGGAGATCTATTCGATGTAATCTTCTTTTGCGGTGTGTTTGTTGAGACCGATGAATTGTGGGTTTATGATCAAGTTTATCTATGAACAATTGTGCGCCATATAATTGATTTACTTTGTCGCTATGCGATAGCAATAGTTGCAAAAGCAATAGTTGGTGAGACGACCATGTGACGACACATTGATAAAGATCAAGATGATGGAGATCATGGTGTCATGCCGGTGACAATGGAGATCATGACGGTACTTTGGAGATGGAGATCAAAGGCACAAGATGATGATGGCTGTATCATGTCACATATTCTGATTGCATGTGATGTTTATATTTTATGCATCCTATTTTGCTTAGTACGACGATGGCTTTATGAGATGATCCCTTACTAAAATTTCAAGGTATAAGTGTTCTCCTTGAGTATGCACCGTTGCGACAGTTCGTCGTGCCGAGACACCACGTGATGATTGGGTGTGATAAGCTTTACGTTCACATACAACTGGTGCAGGCCAGTTTTGCACACACAGAATACTCGGGTTAAACTTGACGAGCCTAGCATATGCAGATATAGCCTCGGAATACTGAGGCCGAAAGGTCGAGCGTGAGTCATATGGTAGATATGATCAACATAGTGATGTTCAGCATTGAAAACTACTCCATCTCACGTGATAATCGGACATGGTTTAGTTGATATGGATCACGTGATCACTTAGATGATTAGAGGGATGTCCATCTAAGTGGGAGTTCTTAAGTAATATGATTAATTGAACTTAAATTTATCATGAACTTAGTCCTGATAGTATTTGCATATCTATGTTGTAGAACAATTGTTCGCGTATAGCTTCCCTGTTTTATTTATGATATGTTCCTAGAGAAAACTATGTTGAAAGATGTTAGTAGCAATGATGCGGACTAGCTCCGTGATATGAGGAGTATCCTCATTGCTGCACAGAAGTATTATGTCCTTGATGCACCACTAGGTGACAGACCTATTGCAGGAGCAGATGCAGACGTTATGAACGTTTGGCAAAGCTCGGTATGATGACTACTTGATAGTTTAGTGCACCATGCTTTACGGCTTAGAACCGGGACTTCAAAAACATTTTGACTAGCACGGAACATATAAGATGTTCCAAGAGCTGAAATTTTTATTTCAGACTCATGCCTGAGTCGAGAGGTATGAGACCTCTGACAAGTACTTTGCCTACAAGATGGAGGAGAATAGCTCAACCAGTGAGCATGTGCTCAGAATGTCTGAATACTACAATCGCTTGAATCAAGTGGGAGTTAATCTTCCAGATAAGATAGTGATTGACAGATTTCTCTAGTCACTATCGCCAAGTTACTGGAACTTCGTGATGAACTATAATATGTAAGGAATGACGAAAACGATTCTCGAGCTCTTCGCGATGCTGAAATTAGCGAAGGTAGAAATCAAGAAAAGCATCAAGTGTTTATGGTTGACAAGACCACTAGTTTCAAGTAAAAGGGCAAGGGAAAGAAAGGGAACTTCAAGAAGAATGGAAAGCAAGTTGCCACTCCTATGAAGAAGCCCAAAGCTAGACCCAAGCCTGAAACTGAGTGCTTTTACTGCAAAGAAAATGGTCACCGGAAGTGGAATTGCCCTAGATACTTGGCGCATAAGAAGGATGGCAAAGTGAACAAACGTATATTTGATATACATATTATTGATGTGTACTTTACTAGTGTTTATAGCAACCCCTCAGTATTTGATACTGGTTCGGTTGCTAAGAGTAGTAACTCGAAACAAGAGTTGCAAAAATAAACAGAGACTAGTTAAGGGCGAGGTGATGATGTGAGTTGGAAGTGACTCCAAGGTTGATAAGATCACCATCGCACACTCCCTTTACCTTCGGGGTTAGTGTTGAACCTAAAATAAATGTTATTTGGTGTTTGCGTTGAGCATAAATATGATTGGATCATGTTTATTGCAATACGGTTATGCATTTAAGTCAAAGAATAATTGTTGTTCTATTTACATGAATAAAACCTTCTATGGTCATACACTCAATATAAATGGTTTATTTAATCTAGATCATAGTGATACACATATTCATAATATTGAAGCCAAAAGATGGAAAGTTAATAATGATAGTACAACTTATATGTGGCACTGCCGTTTAGGTCATATTGGTGTAACGCACATGAAGAAACTCCATGCTGATGGACTTTTGGAATCACTTGATGCTTGCGAACCATGCCTCATGGGCAAGATGACTAAGACTCCGTTCTTTGGAACAATGGAGCGAGCAACAGACTTGTTGGAAATAGTACATACTGATGTGTGCGGTCCAATGAGTGTTGAGGCTCGCAGTGGGTATCGTTATTTTCTGACCTTCATAGATGATTTGAGCAGATATGGGTATATATACTTGATGAAACATAAGTCTGAAACATTTGAAAAGTTCAAAGAATTTCAGAGTGAAGTGGAAAATCATCGTAACAAGAAAATAAAGTTTCTATGATCTGATTGCGAAAACAAATATTTGAGTTACGAGTTTGGTATTCATTTGAAACAATGTGGAATAGTTTCGTAACTCATGCCACCTGGAACACCACAATGTAATGGTGTGTCCGAACGTCATAACTGTACTTTATTAGATATGGTGCAATCTATGATGTCTCTTACCGAATTACCACTATCGTTTTGGGGTTATGCATTAGTGACAGATACGGCACCGTCTAAAAATCCGTTGAGACGACACCGTATGAACTGTGGTTTAGCAAGAAACCTAAGCTATCGTTTCTTAAAGTTTGGGGTTGCGATGCTTATGTGAAAAAGTTTCAACTTGATAAAGCTCAAACCCAAATCAGAGAAGTGTGTCTTCATAGAATACCCAAAAGAAACTGTTGGGTACACCTTCTATCACAGATCCGAAGGCAAGATCTTTGTTGCTAAGAGTGGATCCTTTCTAGAGAAGGAGTTTCTCTCGAAAGAAGTGAGTCGGAGGAATGTAGAACTTGATGAGGTAATTGTACCTTCTCCCGAATTGAAAAGTAGTTCATCACAGAAATAAGTTATTGTGATTCCTGCACCAATTAGTGAGGAAGCTAATGATGATGATCATGAAACTTCAGATCAAGTTACTACCGAACCTCGTAGTTCAACCAGAGTATGGTTCACACCAGAGTAGTATGGTAATCCTTTCTGGATGTCATGTTACTAGACCATGATGAACCTACGAACTATGATGAAGCGATGATGAGCCCAGATTCCGCAAAATGGCTCGAGGCCATAAAATCTGAGATGGGATCCATGTATAAGAACAAAGTGTCGACTTTGGTTGACTTGCCCAATGATTGGCAAGCCATTGAGAATAAATGGATCTTCAAGAGGAAGACAGACGCTGATAATAGTATTACTATATACAAAGTTCGAATTGTTGCAAAAAGGTTTTTGACAAGTTCAAGATGTTGACTACGATGAGATTTTCTCACTCATAGCGATGCTTAAGTCTGTCTGAATCATGTTAGCAATTGCGACATTTTATGAAATCTGGCAAATGGATGTCAAAACTGCATTCCTTGATGGATTTCTTAAAGAAGAGTTGTATATGATGCAACAAGAAGGTTTTATCAATCCTAAAGGTGTTAACAAAGTGTGCAAGCTCCAGTGATCCATCTATGGACTGCTGCAAGCATCTCAGAGTTGGAATATATGCTTTGATAAAGTGATCAAAGCATATGGTTTTATACAGACTTGCGGTGAAGCCTGTATTTACAAGAAAGTGAGTGGGAGCACTATAGCCTTTCTGATAAGTATATGTGAATGACAATTGTTGATCGGAAATGATGTAGAATTTTATGGAAAGCATAAAGGAGTGTGTCGGTGTCAAAACCGGTGGATCTCGGGTAGGGGGTCCTGAACTGTGCGTCTAGGCGGATGGTAACAGGAGGCAGGGGACACGAAGTTTTACCCAGGTTCGGGCCCTCTTGATGGAGGTAAAACCCTACGTCCTGCTTGATTAATAATGATGATATGGGTAGTACAAGAGTAGATCTACCACGAGATCAGAGAGGCTAAACCCTAGAAGCTAGCCTATGGTATGATTGTATGTTATTCTTGTGTCCTACGGACTAAAACCCTCTGGTTTATATAGACACCGGAGAGGGCTAGGGTTACACAAGGTCGGTTACAAAGGAGGAGATATACATATCCGTATTGCCTAGCTTGCCTTCCACACCAAGTAGAGTTCCATCCGGACATGAGACGAAGTCTTCAATCTTGTATCTTCATAGTCCAATAGTCCGGCCAAAGGTTATAGTCCGGCTGTCTGGAGACCCCCTAATCCAGGACTCCCTCAGAGTGTTTAAAAGGAGTTTATCAAACAAAGACCTCGGTGAAGCTACTTACATATTGAGCATCAAGATCTATAGATATAGATCAAGACGCTTGATATATTTTTCAATGAGTACATACCTTGACAAGATTTTGAAGTAGTTCAAAATGGAACAGTCAAAGAAGTAGTTCTTTCCTGTGTTGCAAGGTGTGAAGTTGAGTAAAGACTCAAAACCCGACCACGGCAAAAAATAGAAAGAGAATGAAAAGTCATTCCCTATGCCTCAACCATAGGTTCTATAAAGTATGATATGTTGTGACCAGATCTATTGTGTACCTCACCAAGAGTTTGGCAAGAGGGTACAATAGTGATCCAGGACTGGATCACTGAACATCGGTCAAAATTATCCTTAGTGGAATAAAGGAAATGTTTCTCAGTTATGGAGGTGACAAAGAGTTCGTCATAAAGAGTTATGTTGATGCAAGCTTTGACACCAATCTGGATGACTCTAAGCCTTGATCTAGATACATATTGAACGTGGGAGCGATTAGCTAGAGTAGCTTCGTGCAGAGCATTGTAGACATAGAAAATTTGCAAAATACATACGGCTCTGAATGTGGCAGACCCGTTGACTAAAATTCTCTTACAAGCAAAACATGATCACTCTTTGGCTGTTAATCACATAGCGATGTGAACTATATTATTGACTCTAGTAAACTCTTTGGGTATTAATGGAGATGTGAACTAATCACATAAAGATGTGAACTATTGGTGTGAAATCACATGACGATGTGAACTAGATTATTGGCTCTAGTGCAAGTGGGAGACTGTCGCGACCGGTTTTCCGGGTATTAATTTCCAGAAAATGGCCGTTGTGCTCACCAGCCCCAGGATTACTGTTAGCTAATGAGGAACCAACTTGATACAGAAATTCCAAGCAAAAATACAAAATGTGTAGTACAAGACCATTCGGGTCTGTGAGTACAACAATTGGTTTCTAGTGGTCGATGGCGGAAGCGGTTTGTGAGTCATCAGTGTCTATGGGACTCCATTTCCCACAGGAACAGCTGACCAGGTTAACTCCTATCTTCGCGAGGCTGCTATCACCGTTGCTGAGGTTCCGGGGCTGTCACCGCAACGCTCCTCTCCAAGCAGAAATCTGGCCAAGACAATAGCCAGGGACAAGCCAGTGAGTACTTTTGAATGTACTCGCAAACATTATGAACACGGGTATAATATAATTGATCAACATACACTGAAATATTCTATGATCACATCGTCAGTCATAAATAAAATCTTGATGCATGCAAGCAGGTTATTTATATGCAACCGGAATATGCAATGGCAGAATAGAAATAAAATGCACCGATCGGATGTCTGAAGCGACGTCTCGAAAGGATAGTAAAAGTGAGCATGCCTCAGTCGGGCGTCTTAGCGACACCACGTAAGGGGCTTATAAATTAAATAAAATAACAAGCATGCCACAGTCGGGCGTCTGAGCGACGCCACATAAAGGGCTTATGAAAAAATGAAATAACAAACATGCCTCAGTCGGGTATCTGAGCGACGCCACATAAAGGGCTTATGAGAAAATGGAATAACAAACGTGCCACAGTCGGGCGTCTGAGCGACGCCACATAAAGGGCTTATGAGAAAATGGAATAACAAACATGCCACAGTCGGGCGTCTGAGCGACGCCACATAAAGGGCTTATGAGAAAATGGAATAACAAACATGCCACAGTCGGGCGTCTGAGCGACGCCACATAAAGGGCTTATATGAAAAAGAAATAATGAACATGCCACAGTCGGGCGTCTGAGCGACGCCGCATAAAAGGGCTTATAATCATAGTGAATATCCAGGAGGTGGTACCGTCCCAGGGATATTCATTATTTCAAACAATGCAAACGGTTAGTCCATAATGATAACAATCATAACCATCATATATCGCAAGTCATGATCAATATTCGGGTTAGTAGTTTCTCCTCCGAAGACCGACACTAAGACCAACACTTGACCCATCCCAGACTGTAATCCTTAACCATGGACACGGCTATTCGAATAGGTTTAATCTCTGCAGAGGGTGTACTCTTTACGCACGAGTAACGGATTCCTTTAGTCCATCGGGACTAATTCCGTCTACGGCCTTTTAGTTGAAAACACGCCTAACTTGCACACACCAGCTTAACTCATCGGTGTCTGGAATCACCCACGACACTTGTTAAGCAAAACTCTAAGTGGGGAGGCTACAACCTCGCGTAGCATGGGATCAAATTTATATCGCGCGCTCTAAGGGGTGGCCTCGCCTCTCGGTCCCAACCGGAAACACCCATGCCCCCTGACCAGGTGGCATGCCTGTCGGCTACAACCGACATCTTCCACCATGGCCTCTCTGTACGGTGTGTGCTGGAAAGGGGTTAATGACTTACTGAACCGTACCCTACCTGTGGCAGGGACGAGTGGTAGTACGAGGCAAATATGGGGGTTACTGGAACAAGACTCGATCTACGGCCGACTCAGGAGGTTTATAAATTTCCTGCATGACATGTATATCAAATATATTTCAACCGACGAAATCACCACCCATTATACCTTACTATGCCATACCGGACATAACCGTCCCGACGGGGACCGGCGACAAGCTCACTCCTACCCAAGGCAGAGGCTTTCCCGGATTCCTTTCCGGCATGCATGCAAGGCACATGAGGATGATTACCATCACAAGTATATTCATTTCCAACAGCAAGGAAATCACTAATATGCCTTCATGCAAATGATCACATCGCCACATAAAATAACGAGTTCTCCGAAATGAGATGGTGTTATAAACGAGTCAACTAACACACCAAAAATATTATGCCGGGGTTCAGAATGCTTGCCTTCATGGTGTGGAAGGGCAGGGTGCACTCCAAATCTTTTGAAAGCTTTCTTCTCTTCCAAAATCCTATTTTCAAAAATATGCAAATAACACATATTTCAAAAACAGTACAAAAAAGTTGTTTGGAAAATTTTCAAATAAATCTTAAAATAAACTAGACAGAATTTGAGAGATGTAGGAAAAAGAATCAATTCATTTGGAGTTACATTTAAAAAGTTATAGACTGTCAAAGCTCTGGTCAAAATCTGTTTTTAAAAGGAAATCCAGAAAAGAAAACGGTTCGAATGGAATTACGCTTTCGCACAGAGAAGACGTACTTGAGCCTTTACGCCTCCGCTTATCCAGCGTGGGCGGCGCGTGAGTCACTAACAGTGGGCCCGGGGAACCCACTGGTCAGGTTTGACTAGTCCTCTCCCTCCTCTTCCTCTGTCCCGAGCAGAGGCGGAACTCCGGCGACGCTCGCCGGCGAACGGCGGCACCATTCGAGACACCAAGGGTGGGGATGGACCCGCGGTTAGAGGGCGGTCCTTTCGGTGGTTGTTAGTCAGGTGGGGATGAAGGGAGTCGCCGGCGGCGAGCTTCGCGGCGGCCGGTGGCTTCGGGAGTTTTGGGTTCTTGAACTACGGTGGCTCCCGGTCGGGTTTGAGTAGCTGGGCGGCTCCGCAAGTCGAAGTGGAGTCATTTGGTGGCGTTGGACGGACGGGAGGGGCTCTGGTTGCGGTGAATGGAGCTGGGACGTGGCGGCGGCCGAACCGGCCGGAGTTGGGGAAGACGGCTTTCCCCCGACGATTGCTGGCTGTGGGGGTGCCAAGGGGGTGGCCTGAGGTTGCCTGCGTGCTTGAATGAGTTCGGGGGCCTCCTTATATAGCGCGACGAGGTCGGTTTGCGGCGGCCAGATAAGAACAACGGCGGACCGCCTTCCTGTAGTGGCAGGGCGTCGTGGCGGCGACGAGCGCTAGGGGACACGCTTGCGGATGAGCACGCACTGCTCCAGGAGGCAGGTGGCAAGCGCTGGCGGCTTGGGCAGCGCTGGCTAGCGCAGGAGCGGTCGGGCGGCAGTGGCGGCTAGCGGCTGGCCTACCGGAGACATGGCGAGAGCTGCGGGGCTGGTGGGTGCAGAAGGGGACACTGCGTGCTGGCTGCGGTCGGTCACGGACCGGATTGGGTGCGGGGTGGGACGCGGCGACTCGGGCGCACGTGCGTGCCGAACGCACGCTCTGGGCGCGCCCAGTGCACGCCCGGGACATGCTCGACGAAATGCCAGGGCAGCCTAGAGGGCTTGGGTGAGGCTGGCACTTAGCAAACCTAGGTTAGGAGTAACTGGGAGTCTGGTGAACATGTTAGTTTGATCAGAGGTGCAAGTTCACAGTGCAATGACAAAATTCATGTCAAAGTTGTTCATGCACTTAAGGTGTTTGACAAAATGCCACAGGCACCTAGGCATTTCTTGGAGGGGCCAAAATTTCCAGAGTGGGGTCTCTTTAGATGAATAAGAGGTTGGTGAGGTTAGTTTGTGAAAAGCACAAACTTGTTAGTGCAAGTTTTGCAAAACTACAATTCTGGACAGGAGATAAATGGCATTATTTCATGAACCAAAAATATTCAAATGGGTGCATGCTCCTGGACTTAGGGGTTTGGTAGGGCTGTCTACAATTAGGAAAAGGAATCATGGAAAAAGGAGCAACTAAAACTGTGGTTGTTGTACAAATCCTCAAGTTGGACCAGAATGAAAGTGAGGTTGTTTCACTCAAAATTTTCAAGGAACAACCCTGGATTTTTGCATATAATGGAATGATATGCTCCTACTGACATCCCATAATTTTGGTGGAAACTAGGAAGAAATATATAAAAGGGTTGTAGTGCAAAATTGCACTCTGGACGAGAGAAGAAAAATTGATGCAAAGCTCAAAATATCTCATGAATAAAAGATATTTTTGTATAAAAGTTATTTAAAAACATCACATGACATCTCCAAATTTTGGTTAGAATTTTAAGTGAATTTATCAAATGGTTGTAGTTCAAATATGGCCATATAACCTTGAAAAACCATTTTTCAAGAAAATAAAGATCAAACAAATTAATTATGTAATTAGTTATACTGATAAAAGAAAAGTTTTTCTTGAGAGGTTAAACAAGTCCAATAACATATTTGAAAGGTTTTCACTTTAGGGAACAACTCCATGATAATAAGAAATGAAATGTTTCAAAAAAAATCAAAAGGGAGTCCAAAAAATCAAAGTTTTAATTCCTGGCAAAAAATTTAATTTAATAAAACAAGGCCAAAATTTTGGGGTGTCACAGAGACTGAAGGAAATATGCCCTAGAGGCAATAATAAAATTGTTATTTATATTTCCTTATATCATGATAAATGTTTATTATTCATGCTAGAATTGTATCAACCGGAAACTTAGTACACGTGTGAATACATAGACAAACAGAGTGTCACCAGTTTGCTTCTGCTTGACTAGCTCGTTGAATCAATGATGGTTATGTTTCCTAACCATAGACATGAGTTGTCATTTGATTAATAGGATCACATCATTAGAGAATGATGTGATTGACTTGACCCATCCGTTAGCTTAGCACGATGATCGTTTAGTTTGTTGCTGTTGCTTTCTCCATAACTATACATGTTCCTATGACTATGAGATCATGCAACTCCCAAATACTGGAGGAATACTTTGTGTGCTACCAAACGTAACTAGGTGATTATAAAGGTGCTCTACAGGTGCATCTAGTGCCCCTTAGTGATTTTGGTGTATTGAAGACTTATAGGTTAAGGGACTGATGCGTCTGTGAGTGTACACGGGTCTATAAGGAGTTTGATGTTTGCAGATAAAATCGGCCCCTAAAAATGAAGTTCTTCGACTAAAGACTTTGGGTTTCTGAAGACTTTCTGAAGAATTTGAAAGTGAAGAAATTGGTGTAATCCTGAAGACTTGGTATTCATTCGAGCAACATGAAGCATGAAGACTTTTGTTTTCGTAGTTTCATTTTCTCTTCCTTGAGTCATAGGAAACATCGTACTGTTAAAGGGGGTTGAGGAAATACTAAGGAAAATTTTCCAAGTGATGCTCAACTCAAATCCTACACCTACCAATCCCTTCGAGTGAAGCCACTGGAAATCTCATACAGCTCAGTCAATTTCTTCAGTGACAGAGACGAAGTTCTTCTGGTCTCTAAGGAATTTGTTCTGACTGAGGAGTTAGGAATTCACCAGTGCGGATTGCCTACACAGTGAGGAACATGATAGCCCTGAGGAATTTGATACTCAAGATTCCGATCGTTGCTGTGCTATGCGCCAGATGTCCCAAAATATCTACCCACCTAACGGTCATATCATTGAAGGGCATTTATGTCTTATCATGTCGGGCTGCTCCCTAGGCTATAAATAGCCGCCCCCTACAACCACTAGCTGGTTGGATGCTCCGAGAGAAACTGACACTTGTAATTTGAGAGCATCCCATCCTCCGAGGACTTTGAGCGAAAATCATCAAGTGAGGAAAACCCAAACCCAAACACCTACAAACCCAAAGTGATTGAGTATCACTGAAGAGATTGATCCTGCGTGGATCTGACGCTTGTTACCTTTGAAGACTGTGCATCTTCCAGACGGTTAGGCATCATGGTCTAGAGCAACCAAGAGGAAATTGTGGATCGCCGAGTGACTGAGTCTGTAAATGTTTGGAAGTCACCTGAAGACTTACCACGAGTGTGTGACGCCCCCGATTCAATCGTACACTAATCATACACGCAAACGTGTACGATCAAGATCAGGGACTCACGGGAAGATATCACAACACAACTCTACAAATAAAGTAAGTCATACAAGCATCATATTACAAGCCAGGGGGTTCGAGGGCTCGAATACAAGAGCTCGATCATAGACAAGTCAGCGGAAGCAACAATATCTGAGTACAGACATAAGTTAAACAAGTTTGCCTTAAGAAGGCTAGCACAAACTGGGATACAAATCGAAAGAGGCGCAGGCCTCCTGCCTGGGATCCTCCTAAACTACTCATGGTCGTCGTCAGCGGGCTGCACGTAGTAGTAGGAACCTCCCGACTAGTAGTAGTCATCATCGATAGTGGCGTCTGGCTCCTGGACTCCATCGACTGGTCGCAGCAATCAGGTATAGGAAAGGAAAAAAAGGGGGAGAAAAGCAACCGTGAGTACTCATCCAAAGTACTCCCAAGCAAGGAGCTACACTACATATGTATGCATTGGTATCAAATGGAATAAGGGTATCATATGTGGACTGAACTGCAGAATGCCGGAATAAGGGGGGATAGCTAATCCTTTCGAAGACTACGCTTCTGGTGACCTCCATCTTGTAGCAGGAGAAGAGAGTAGATGGTAAGTTCACCAAGTAGCATCGTGTAGCATAATCCTAACAGATGATCCTCCCCTCGTCGCCCTATGAGAGAGCGATCACCAGGTTGTATGTGGCACTTGGAAGGGTGTGTTTTATTAAGTATCCGGTTCTAGTTGTCATAAGGTCAAGGTACAACTCCAAGTCGTCCTGTTACCGAAGATCACGGCTATTCGAATAGATTAACTTCCCTGCAGGGGTGCACCACATTTCCCAACATGCTCGATCCCCTTTGTCCGGACACACTTTCCTGGGTCATGCCCGGCCTTGGAAGATCAACACGTCGCAGCCCTACCTAGGCACAACAGAGAGGTCAGCACGCCGGTCTAAATCCTATGACGCAGGCGTCTGGGCCCATCGCGCATTGCACACCTGCACGTTGTGTACGCGGCCGGTGAGCAGACCTAGCCTCCCTTATACAAGAGCAGGTGTTCCAGTCCAACCCGGCGCGCGCCGCTCAGTCGCTGACGTCACGAAGGCTTAGGCTGATACCACGACGTTGAGTGCCCATAACTGTTCCCGCGTAGTTGGTTAGTGCGTATAGGCCAATAGCCAGACTCAGATCAAATACCCAGATCTCATTAAGCGTGTTATTTTGAAGTAACTGCGAACGCCGACCAGGGCCAGGCCCACCTCTCTCCTAGGTGGTCTCAACCTGCCATGTCGCTCCGCCTCAAAGTAACAGTCGGGGGCCGTCGGGAACTTAGGCCCACCACTACCTGGATGGAGCCACCTGCCCCTTCAGCCCCCCACATCAGAATCACTTGCGGGTACTCAATGAGCCGACCCGACTTTAGTCACCACATGTATAGAATGTATATATGTATGTATTTACCCATGATCAACACCCGACGTGATCACGGCCCGATAGTATAGCATGGCAGACTGACAAGAATGTAGGGCCACTGATGATAATCTAGCATCCTATACTAAGAATTTAGTGTTGCAGGTAAGGTATCAACAGTTGTAGCAACAATGACAGGCTATGCATCAGAGTAGGATTAACGGAAAGCAGTAACATGCTACACTACTCTAATGCAAACAGTAGAGAGAAGAGTAGGCGATATCTAGTGATCAAGGGGGGGGGCTTGCTTGGTTGCTTTGTCAAGAAGGGTTCGTCGTCGATGTAGTCGATCACAGGGGTACCGGGAGCGGTCTCAGGGTCTACCAGAAGGAAGTAACGGAGGGGGAACACAATAAATAACAGAGCAATCAAAGCATCACTAAGCATAACATGACAATACGTGGTGCTAGAGGTGACCTAACACAGTAGTAGGTGATACCGGCGAAGGAGGGAAACATTCGGGAAAGTATCCCCAGAGTTTCGCATTTTCGGACAGATGAATCGGAGGGGAAAAGTTGTGTATTCGCTATGCTAGGGATGTGTTGCGGACGAAGGGCAGCTTATCTTGATTCTTCTCGAAATTCTGAGCAACTTTCATGTTCAAAGTATTTTCATCCAAGTTATGGATTAATTTATAAGATTTTCAAAGTTTTAAGTATTTTCTGAAATTACAGATTTAATTTATTCCAAAAATCATTTTAATATCTAAATGCTATGGGTACCAAAAAGTGTACCCACACTTTTGCACGTGAGGCTGACAGTGGGGCCTAGGTTCCAGTTGACCCGGTCAACAACCCAATCAGAGTTGACCGGTCAAAGTGAACAGTGTCTGCGGGACCTAGCTGTCATGGACAGTAGCTAAATTGATTTTGATCATTTATTTTAACCTCTAGGGGACCCACATGTCATCTGTGCATAGACTAATCTGAACACCTTTTTTAGGGGAATCTAAACACTAATTATCATCTATTCTAAACAGGCGGCCATGGCCCAATCCTACCACTGATGGTTCTTGGGCACGCACACACCGGTGTGCATGGTGGCACGGCCAGCAACGGCAACAAACAGCATGCGATCGCGGGCAATAACATCAAGCAATGCTAGTAGGCAGCAACATCTACAAGCATCAAACGGTAGCAAGCAACGGCACAGCCGCAGGCACGCGGACAACAAGCGGCGGCGGCAGGTAGCAACAGCAGCAAACAGCATCGCAGCAGGCAGCAGTACGCGAGAGGCCGAGCGGCAGTGGGCGCGGCCAGTGCGGGCATGGCGCGCAAGCATGAGGCCGGGGCATAAGGTAGTCAGGTATGCTCGGCGCGGTCGGTGCATGGTGAGGGCGAGCTCATTGGGAGCTCGGCCATGGCGGGACGGCGGTGCACGGGGGCATCTAAGGCAATGAATCGAAACAGGGAAACAGGGGAACCGGGAGATGAGCTCACCACGAAGGCACACGGCGGCCAAGTGAAAGCTTAGGAGCGGCAGAGGCGTGGATCGACACGACGGAGCTCTGGTGGCCGAAGATGAAGTCGAGGTCGATCTGCTCGCGCTGGTGCGGCTCCTGTCGATTTTCTCCTCGTAGGCGAAGTAGGAGATGTAGACGAAGTAGAAGGACAAACTCCTAGGCGCCAGGGAGCTCAGTGGGCGCGAGGGCGATGGCGGCCATGGCGATGACGGCATCGGGTTCGCGTTGGGGAGAAGAGAGCGGCGCGAGGGAGAGGACGAATTGAGCTAGGGTTCATCCCGGGGGTCGCGCGCGTGCTTATCTACAATGGGAGGTGCCGACGGATGGCCGACACGAGACCGAGGCACCATGGGATGGCCGTCACGATCCCCTGCATGTCTCCTGTAGCGAGAGGAGGGAGACAAGTGGGGGATGTGGGCTGGGCCTTCCATTTTGCTATATGGGCCTCAATACTCAGTAGATTAGGTCCTTCTCTATTCTTTGTTTTTTATACTGTTTTATTTACTTCATCTGGTTTCTATTTTAAATAGTTGCCAAAAGAATGATGTTATTTATGAAAAGTGACACATAAATACTGCATATTATTAGGAGCTAGCACACGAAGTTTGGGGTCATTTGGAAAGTTTAAACATTTTTAGAAAATGAGACGGTCAAGTTATTAGCTGCTATCTCATTTATTAATTTCCTAGGAATTATTTTGGTGAGTCAAATGAAGTTTGTTTCAACGTGACAGATCATCAGGGGAAGTTATAGAATAATACGGACATTTTTTTTCTTTTTGAAGAAGGAAATAATTTGACTTTATTCTAAATTTGAATTTAAGTTTAATTTCTATCAAGGGGCAATTTAAGCTTGCAAACATGGTGATATGGCCTCATTAGGTTAGAATTACTGTAGCGCGATTACCAGGGTGTTACAAATCTCCTTCACTATAAGAAATCTCGTCCTGAGATTTAAGAGGTAAAGTTAAGGGGAAGGAATTGGTTACAAAATTCTAACGGATCTTCTTGGTCTTGGTTGCTCTTCTCGAAGAGGTCGATCCATTACGTTGATGTCTTCATTTCTCGACTTTAGGTCATCATGGTGAAGTCATCATTTCCTTCGGGAACTCCAACATACTTACGAATAGGTAAGGGGCAGCTCGGCTACGACAGAATGCTTATGAGGGAAACAATCTGGGTTAACCCATGAATGAGCATAAGAGTATCTCTCAAGTTTGAATGTATAAAATACATCGAGAGTAAGGTACGAAGGTACAATTAGAGGTTCCAAGCGGATAGATAGTTCCTCGAAGTCTGAACCAGAGTGAGAAAGGGGTTTAGAGCAGCGAGAGTAAGTATACCAGAAGAGAGCACTAGGAAGGTGGCCCGTGAATTAAATACGAAGCCAAGCGTGAGGAATAACCATTAGAAACAGGGTTGTAGAGGAGAGTCAGGTTTCGATCCTGGGACCTGTGGGTTATGGGCCCACCATGTGGGTTAAAAGTAGGGAGGGCGTTGTCTTTTGCACGATCATGATAGCAAGGCATCATGATAGCCAGGCATGTCAGAGAAGAGAGTGTCAGCTATGTTGGAAACAACATTGGTACCAAGGGCGAGGGACGAAGAGAACCATTTTCCTGCTTGTTGAAACGAGGCGGACCTATAGGCAAAGTTCTCGTCCATCGGTGGTTACCGGAATGTCATCAACAATAGTAACAGGGTCTTACCGACATGATTGTACAACTAGGTGTTTACATAAGCATAAGAATATTACTGCTTAGATCATATAGATCACCAGAAAGGTTAAACAAACCAATGTAAAGGAAATGTGATCATCAGATTAAACAGAACAATGGAAAGGAAAATGTGTTTAAACACATATTTCAGGGGTATATCCTTCCCAAGGGCAAGCAAAGCATGATATCCATGACGGGATATAACATAGAACACCCTTTAGGAAAGGGGAGAGAAATTTCATGCCATTACCCATACGACGGTTTTTGGATAATTGATAAAGAAAATGTAGCTTTGTGCTTCAAATGTTCTTATTGAAAATCGAAGTACCAGTGACATGCTTCGAGATAGCATTGACATGGTTTTCAAGCAAATGTCAGACTCAGGATACACGAAGGATCCATCAGGAACAACTTGTAGAATAAGTCTTACAATTTCCTCATGGATGAATGGATAACCTTGCAGAAAAGGAAACTATAACACTAGGTGCTCCGGCCAGGTGTGCTAGGCATGACATCACCTTACTCGGTCATGTAAAGGTGTTATAACTCCTGGAAATATGTTCCAACCATCATATCTGACCGAGATTCAGATCCGATTGGTGTCAGGATACCTCAGACTTAGGATGGCTGAGAAGAAAGGGTGCAACACAAATTTACGAGATGACATTGTAAGATTCTCGGGAAATGAACTATGGAAGTGAGTTCCAAAACAAGAGTTTATCATTAAACCAAGGAGAAGATGAGGAGGTGGCTGAAGGACTCAACGATAATTCATTGAGATTTCCAAAAGATGGATTTCCACGATTATGTGAACAAGGAGATAACATTTGACAGATCAAATGATATAATGATGTATGCTCAAGGAAAACATACATAAATAATCATTGGTTGAAAGGTGCACCCGAGATATGGGCTTAGGTAGTATGATCAATGTTAGAATGGTGATTCAATAATCAATAGTCTAAGAATGAACTATCGACCATTAACTTCAAAGCAATAGGGTTGCTAGAAGTACAGAATCCAAACAGCAGCGTTCACTTGCTGGTATCCCGGTTAGAATCAACACGGGGACCAAGAAGGAATGGTGATGGCGAGGTGTATCACTATAACCAGAATTCTTAAGAGGTGGAGCAACTCTCAAAACATCCTTGACATAAAAGATGGTAATACTTCAAGGTAGAACATAATACAAACTAGATAGCAAGGAAATCAAGATACAACACAAAACATGAACAAGTTTGTGTTGGGGGGGAAGGCAAGAATATTGCCGATGATAACACAAATCATCGCGGGGCAAGGATGGTATTTCCTACCATGAATTCAATTGATATCCTGGAAGAGCTCAGAATGTTGTTGATGATCATGACCCAATTGTCGAGAGATTTCATGAAGGTGTAATCGACCAGTGATGACAGCGAGTCAAATGAATGGTGAAGCGAAAGGTTATTGGAACCAAGGGTATGACACAAACTCCAAACCAAGTTTGCTGTTCATGGAGAAATGACATGATGAGGAAGATCGACGTAAGCTTAGCTCATCGTCGAAAATTGTGCTCCGGGAAGAAGGACCAGGTAGCCCAGTTAAAATTTAGCACAATAATGATATAGCCGATCAGGCTAGGAATGACTTGAAGGATTATTAAACTCAAAAGCAACAAAGATTACTTAGAGTTATCGAACCAGAGTGCGGAATCGGTTCACTTACCGGTGTTCTTGAGCGTCTAAGAACTCAGAACCCATGAAAAATTGGAATCAGTGAGAATTAATAGCTGGTGAAGACTCATAAGATGCAACACAATTCTTAGATATTCTCGAGATACCAGAGGGTAATACTCGACGGTAGATCAAAGTAGAGGTTGGACTGGGGCAAAGGACAAGTGCTTTAACTTGTCCGAGAAATGGGATCAAAGAGAAAATATGGTCGGAACCATGATTGCATAGGATCAATTCACAGATATCATATGACATTATACCAACGAAATAGTTATTATTACAAGAAGCTTCTATGGTAAGATCTACATCGTGTCCATGGGCATGAACACAAAGTTCAAGGTCGACTCCCACTTCTTCAATGTATAACCTTCCATTCACCTCTCACTTTCGAAGAAGTCGTAGTGTTGAAATTTTATCTAGCAAAATACCAGAAGAGTATGACTCTTGAAAACTTTCGAGTTCACACATATTAAGGAAGGCATAGGTTCAACCCGTCAGGGTATCGTGGAAACATATACCACAAGCTTCAATAGTAAATACCACCAGCTCGAAAACAGAGCATGGTTGAGAAAGCAAAGGATACAATTTACCAAAGGCTTTATATATCCATGGACAGGCTCACAAGGTTATTTGAATATGAAGGACACTGTCGAATAATAAACCAACAAGAGGTCTGGTGGTCTACAACGCAGCTGATGTGAGTATCGGTACTCTATCAAAGGAAGAAGGAATGCAAGTGCATCGGATTATAGAAACAACTGACTAACTCAAAGCTCAAATGCAAAGGAATTATGAATTCCAAGACAAGGGATCAGAAGCAATGCTCTGATTAGGGATGGATAAGTTGAATAGCCTTAGGGGTACAATCGATGGCAATATGATTGGTCGAGATCCCGCTCATGTTCGAAATGACGTCTGAGCCGGGAGGATGAATTTTAGTTTTGACTGATGATTGCGAGCACTCACAATCATATCGAATCAACGGACTCAAAATGATAATGACAAAGGATGTCAATAAGATTACCAGACTTATGGGGATAATCGTATTGCAAGCAAGCAAGAACTTCAAGAGCAATAAGCTGTTGAGGATTTTTGGAAGATCGAATGGTATTTTGAAGACTTCTGTGAAATACGTGTATCCATTGGGGATGAGCAGATACTTGATAAGTGCGAGAAATTATTCATAGGGGTATTCAGGTTGCAAAGAACTGCAAGGGCAGTGAGCACAAAGTATTTTTGGAACAATAGAAAGAATTTCGGGGTATCTTGTAATAACAAGATTAACTGGGAATAAAAGTAAGAATGACAGGTGTAGGTATTATCCATAGGGATATTTCGGTGGTAGGGGATGGCAAAAGCAATGGGCACAAAGTCTCGAGAGAACAATAGAGAGTATCTTCGGAATCCTTCGATACAGCAGGCGATCATCTGTAACAAGGGGCTCTTCGGGTGGATGTGATCACGAGACCCTAATGTTAGAGTTAGTAAAAATCATTTCACCCGAATATAAGAGAGATCAAAGTTCCCAGAGTATAGGTCGAGGAATAAAACATCCTAATACCACCCAATGGCGACGTGGACCCGTAAGCCACACAGCCATGTTAGTAAAAGTTTTGCAATGACTAGACTCAACTTCGGCCAAGGAGTTGGAAGGGTGATTCCTACAGGCAGTCGGCTCTGATACCAACGTGTGACGCCCCCGATTCAATCGTACACTAATCATACACGCAAACGTGTACGATCAAGATCAGGGACTCACGGGAAGATATCACAACACAACTCTACAAATAAAGTAAGTCATACAAGCATCATATTACAAGCCACGGGCCTCGAGGGCTCGAATACAAGAGCTCGATCATAGACGAGTCAGCGGAAGCAACAATATCTGAGTACAGACATAAGTTAAACAAGTTTGCCTTAACAAGGCTAGCACAAACTGGGATACATATCGAAAGAGGCGCAGGCCTCCTCCCTGGGATCCTCCTAAACTACTCCTGGTCGTCGTCAGCGGGCTGCACGTAGTAGTAGGCACCTCCCGAGTAGTAGTAGTCGCCATCGACAGTGGCGTTTGGCTCCTAGACTCCATCGACTGGTCGCAGCAATTGGGTATAGGAAAGGAAAAAAAGGGGGAGAAAAGCAACCGTGAGTACTCATCCAAAGTACTCGCAAGCAAGGAGCTACACTACATATGTATGCATTGGTATCAAATGGAATAAGGGTATCATATGTGGATTGAACTGCAGAATGCCGGAATAAGGGGGGATAGCTAATCCTTTTGAAGACTACGATTCTGGTAACCTCCATCTTGCAGCAAGAGAAGAGAGTAGATGGTAAGTTCACCAAGTAGCATCGTGTAGCATAATCCTAACCGATGATACTCCCCTCGTCGCCCTGTGAAAGAGCGATCACCGGGTTGTATTTGGCACTTGGAAGGTTGTGTTTTATTAAGTATCCGGTTCTATTTGTCATAAGGTCAAGGTACAACTCCAAGTCGTCTTGTTACCGAAGATCACGGCTATTTGAATAGATTAACTTCCCTGCAGGGGTGCACCACATTTCCTAACACGCTCGATCCCCTTTATCCAGACACACTTTCCTGGGTCATGCCCAGCCTTGGAAGATCAACACGTCACAGCCCTACCTAGGCACAACAGAGAGGTCAGCACGCCGGTCTAAGTCCTATGGCGCAGGAGTCTGGGCCCATCGCCCATTGCACACCTGCATGTTGCGTACGCGGCCGGTGAGCAGACCTAGCCTCCCTTATACAAGAGCAGGCGTTCCAGTCCAACCCGGCGCGTGCCGCTCAGTCGCTGATGTCACGAAGGCTTAGGCTGATACCACGATGTCGAGTGCCCATAACTGTTCCCGCGTAGTTGGTTAGTGCATATAGGCCAGTAGCCAGACTCAGATCAAATACCCAAATCTCGTTAAGCGTGTTATTTTGAAGTAACTGTGAACGCCGACCAGGGCCAGGCCCACCTCTCTCCTAGGTGGTCGCAACCTTCCCTGTCGCTCCGCCTCAAAGTAACAGTCGGGGGCCGTCGGGAACTCAGGCCCACCACTACCTGGATGGAGCCACCTACCCCTTCAGCCCCCACATCAGAATCACTTGCGGGTACTCAACGAGCCGACCCGACTTTAGTCACCACATGTATACAATGTATATATGTATGTATTTACCCGTGAGCAACACCCACGTGATCACTGCCTGATAGTATAGCATGGCAGACTGACAAGAATGTAGGGCCACTGATGATAATCTAGCATCCTATACTAAGCATTTAGGATTGCAGGTAAGGTATCAACAGCTGTAGCAACAATGACAGGCTATGCATCAGAGTAGGATTAATGGAAAGCGGTAACATGCTGCACTACTTAATGCAAGAAGTAGAGAGAAGAGTAGGCGATATCTGGTGATCAAGGGGGGGCTTGCCTGGTTGCTTTGGCAAGAAGGGTTCGCCGTCGATGTAGTCGATCACAGGGGTACCAGGAGCGGTCTCAGTGTCTACCAGAAAGAAGTAACGGAGGGGGAACACAATAATTAACAGAGCAATCAAAGGATCACTAAGCATAACATGACAATACGTGGTGCTAGAGGTGACCTAACGCAGTAGTAGGTGATACCGGCGAAGGAGGGAAAAATCCGGGAAAGTATCCCTGGAGTTTCACGTTTTCGGACAGATGAACCAGAGGGGAAAAGTTGCATGTTCGCTATGCTAGGGATGTGTGGCGGACGAACGGGCAGCTTATCTTGATTCTTCTCGAAATTCTGAGCAACTTTCATGTTCAAAGTATTTTCATCCGAATTACAGATTATTTTATAAGATTTTTCAAAGTTTTAAGTATTTTCTGAAATTACAGATTTAATTTAATCTGAAAATCATTTTAATATTTAAATGCTACGGGTACCAAAAAGTGTACCCACACTTTTACACGTGAGGCTGACAGTGGGGCTTGGGTTCCAGTTGACCCAGTCAACAACCCAATCAGAGTTGACCGGTCAAAGTGAACAGTGTCAGCGGGACCCAGCTGTCATGGACAGTAGCTAAATTGATTTTGGTCATTTATTTTAACCTCTAGGCGACCCACATGTCATCTGTGCATAGACTAATCTAAACACCTTTTTTTAGGGGAATCTAAACACTAATTATCATCTATTCTAAACAGGTGGCCATGGCCCAATCCTACCATTGATGGTTCTTGGGCACGCACACACCGGTGTGCATGGTGGCACGGCCAGTAGTGGCAACAGCATGCGATCGTGGGCAATAACATCAAGCAATGCTAGTAGGCAGCAACATCAACAAGCATCAAGTAGAATCAAGCAACGGCAAAGCCGCAGGCACGCGGACAACAAGCGGCGGCGGCAGGTAGCAACAGCAGCAAACAGCATCGTAGCAGGCAGCAGTACGCGAGCGGCCGAGCGGCAGTGGGCGCGGCCAGTGCGGGCATGGCGCGCAAGCGTGAGGCCGGGGCGTAAGGCAGTCAGGTATGCTGGGCATGGCCGGTGCATGGTGAGGGTGAGCTCATTGGGAGCTCGGCCATGGCGGGACGGCGGTGCACGAGGGCATCTAAGGCAATGAATCGAAACAGGGAAACAGGGGAACCGGGAGACGAGCTCACCGCGAAGGCACACGGCGGCCAAGTGAAAGCTTAGGAGCGGCAGAGGCTTGGATCAACACGATGGAGCTCTGGTAGCCGAAGATGAAGTTGAGGTCGATCTGCTCGCGCTGGTGCGGCTCCTGTCGATTTGCTCCTCGTAGGCGAAGTAGGAGATGTAGATGAAGTAGAAGGACAAACTCCTAGGTGCCAAGGAGCTCAGTGGGCGTGAGGGTGATGGCGGCCATGGCGATGACGGCATCGGGTTCGCGTTGGGGAGAAGAGAGCGGCGCGAGGGAGAGGACAAATTGAGCTAGGGTTCGTCCCGGGGGTCGCGCGCGTGCTTATCTACGATGGGAGGTGCCGACGGATGGCCGACACGAGACCGAGGCACCATGGGATGGCCGCCACGATCCCCTGCATGTCTCCTGTAGCGAGAGGAGGGAGACAAGTGGGGCATGTGGGCTAGGCCTTCCATTTTGCTATATGGGCCTCAATACTCAGTAGATTAGGTCCTTCTCTATTCTTTGTTTTTTATACTGTTTTATTTACTTCATCTGTTTTCTATTTTAAATAGTTGCCAAAAGAATGATGTTATTTATGAAAAGTGACACATAAATAATGCGTATTATTAGGAGCTAGCACACAAAGTTTGGGGTCATTTGGAAAGTTTAAACACTTTTAGAAAATGAGACGGTCAAGTTATTAGCTGTTATCTCTTTTATTAATTTCCTAGGAATTATTTTGGTGAGTCAAATGAAGTTTGTTTCAACGTGATAGATCATCAGGGGAATTTATAGAATAATACGAACATTTTTTTTAGTTTTTGAAGAAGGAAATTATTTGACTTTATTTTAAATTTGAGTTTAAGTTTAATTTCTATAAAGGGGCAATTTAAGCTTGCAAAGATGGTGCCATGGCCTCATTAGGTTAGAATTACTGTAGTGCGATTACCAGGGTGTTACAGAGTGATTGGACGAGGTCTGTGTGACCTTAGCTCAAGGGGAATACGGTGAGGACTAAGTGTCCTGAGCTGCGTGTTCAGGACTGGGTGTCCGGGACTGCGTGTCCTCAGGTTTAAATACCTAGCCGCCCTAACCAGACATACAACTGTCACATCAGTTCGAACTGGTCTACCAAATCATTATCTTCACCAAACTAACTGGTCTCAATTCATCAACCCTTCTATTTCCTCATTTCTGTGTTGTGTGCTTGTTCATATCTGTTTGAAGACTTTGATTGAAGACTTTCTCAATTTCCTCAGTTCAATTTCTTCAGTTTGTTTGTTTTCATTCTGTTTATCCTGTGTTTACGCTTTCTGTACTCTGTGCTTGTTTTCATTTCATCATGAAGACCATGCTCATGTTCTGTTATGTTTACTTCTGAGTACTTATTCCGCTGCAAGTAGTTCTTCACTCAGGAATTTCCTCACCCTGAAATTCCTCAGTGAAGAATTCGTAAAAATCGCCTATTCACCCCCCTCTAGTCGATATAATGCACTTTCAATTGGTATCAGAGCAAGGTACTCCCTTGTTCTGTGTGATTTTGTTTTAACCGCCTGGAGTTTTAGTTATGTCGACCGCAGGTATGATCAAGGTTTCTGCTGGGTGTCCTACCTTCGATGGGATGGACTACCCCTACTGAAAGAATAAGATGCACATGCATCTTGAGGCAATTGGCAATGATCTCTAGTACGTTGTGGAAAATGGTGTTCCCTCTGTCACTCCTACCATCAACGCTGCTGATGTGAAGAGATTCAAGCAACTCGACTCTCAAGCGAAGAACATCATATGTGGCCATCTGAGCAAAGGGCAGTATGGCAGAGTGAGTGCTTTGGAGACAGCAAAGCTCATCTGGGACAGGTTGCCCAAGGTCAACGAGGGAGTCTCAACATAGCGTGACTCTCGAGTTGACGTTCTTCGCAATCTCTTCAACTTCTTCAAAAGACTCGACAATGAAAATGTTCAGCAAACCTTCGATCGCCTCACTGACATCTCAAATGAGCTTCAAGCACTTGGTGCCACTGATATCACCGACCTTGAGGTGGTGAAGAAATTGCCGAGATCGCTTGATTCCTCATTTGATACCCTGGCATTCATGATACAAGAACGTGGAGACTATAAGTCACTTGATCCTGCTGATATCCTCGAGAGACTAAACACTCATGAGTTCCAGCTTGCTGAGAAGAGAGATCTCTATGGACCAAGTTATGGTAGATCACGGGCTCTGAAGGCCAAGGCAGTGTCTGAATCTGAAGGTGAAGATTCTGGCAGCAGCCTTGGTGACCCTGAAGAACTGAGCCAGGAGCTAGCAATGCTCGTGAGGAAGTTCCAAAAGTTCTCAAGACATGGTCGCTTTGGTAAATCCTCAAGAAGTGGTGACTTGAGATCAGATTCCTCATCCCATGATTGCAAGAAGAGACTCTGTCACAAATGCAAGAAACTCGGACACTACATTCAAGATTGTCCTCAATGGGAAAAGGAATCAAAGAAGAAGAAGTACAAGGATTACAGTTCTGATGATTCAAAGTCTTCAAAGTCCTCGTCATCAAAATCTTCAAGGTCCTCATCTCACAAGAAGAGCAGCTCCAAGAAGGCTCGGCATTCATTGGCAAGGAAATGGACTCTGAGGCTGAATCTGAGGAAAATGAGGAAGAGGAGGAATCTAAGGAGTCAGACTCTGGTGTGGCGAGCCTAGCCCTCGCTACCTCGTTCGTCAGCAAGTCCATCTTCAACTCTGAAGAAAAGGACCTCCCCAACACTACTGATGATGGCGATGAGGACTACGCTCCCACCTATTGCTTCATGGCAAAAGGCTCAAAGGTACTCAAATATCCCTCCTCTAAATCTAGTGAGGATGAATCTGATGAAAACCTCAAATCCAGCTATTCTAAACTTGCTAAGATTGCTGTGAAACTGCAAAAGGCTTTGGAAAAGGTTCAAAACATGCTAGATAAAAGCAATGATATGTTGGGCGAGGAAATGGATCACACTAAAATTTCGACTGAAAATCTTCAGAGACTTCAGTCCAAGTTTGACAATCTTCAAGGTCATCATAACACTCTCCTATCTGATCATGAGAAGCTTTCTTATGAATTTCTTCAAGGAAAGCAAGATCTTGAGCAGTTAAGAGTGAGTTATGAAGATCTTCATTTAATATCCAAATTTTCAATTTGGAATGTTATACATTAGATCATCATGCATATCATATTTTATTTTGCATTTTGGTTGATCCTAGAAATTCTACGCAACTCAATGACCCACGGAGAGAGTTGGGGATTTCGTTATTTTCATATTTGAGTTTTCTCAAATTTTGAGAATAGGATCATTTGATTTTATTTATTTTATCATCAATTATTTCTATTACAAAAATATGAAAGAGGGAATAAAATGACTTTCCCAAAATAAAGAAATATTGAGGATTTGATAATAAAATCAAATAAGATTTTATTTCGGTGTTTTATTTGAATTTAGGAAAAAAGTGCGTTTTTCAAAATTGCATTTAGGGCCCAAATAAATGTTCACCTTGTGCGGCTTGATTTTAGAAGCCCGTGAAAATTTATTTCGGAATTTTTGGAGTTCGTTTAGTATTTATTTTTATTTTTATTCCGAGCGGAATAATTAAAAAAAACGAACCGACTTCGGGCCGTACCCGAGCGGGACACCGCCCGGGGGCAGCCTTTAAATAGCGCCGCCGCGAGCCGCCCCAGCCCATCAGCCCCGCCTCGATCCGCGCGCGCCGCCGGAGCCGCCACCGCCGACGATCCCGCCGCCCGAGGTTCGTCGCACCTCGTTTTCTGTGCCGAAAAAAAGAGAAAAAAAATTCGGTGTTCGTCGTTTTTCTTTTTCTCGGATTAAATCCACGATTTTTCTGATCGCGATTCCTGATCCGATTTTCGTTTTAGTTTAACTTTTCGCTCGTTTATCGGAATCAGGCAATTCAAGCGCCTAGAGTTTTGTCTCGAAACCCTCTATCCGTTTAACCAACTTAAACAAGATTTTGCTACTGTAAAATTTGCGTTGATTAGTAGAATGAAGTTGTTTTCTTTTGCAGTTTCATTTGCGTTGCTTCGTTTGATTTGATTCTTTTTGCCAACCGGAGTTCTTAAGTTGAACCTTCTGGTTAGATCTCTTATTTGAGTTTTACCTGTGCATTAGATGAGTACTTATTGTATGCTTGTTTGTTTGTCTGCGATAGAATACCCGGAGTGCGCCGCCTGTTACTTCGAATCGTTAGGTTTCGCGGATCATCAGTAAGACAAGTAACACTTTGATCATACCTTTTCTACTACCCAGTTTTATTGCATTAGATCAATCCTCACACATTGCATGATTAGGATCTAATCAAATTGTTTGTGGGATGGGAAGTAGATGAGGTAGTACCTATTACCTATTTATTATCAAACATTTGGGAGTTACTTCTACGTTTGCTTATTATGCCATGCTATGCTAGTAGATGTGGATTGGGTGAGTGAAATCCATGACAGATGTGAGATTGTTAATTAATGGTTTATCTAAGGTGGCAACTTAAACACACATCTGGGTGGATTGAGGCACCTGGGTATTCCAGGACTTGCCTGTTTTCTTTTGGACTGCCACCCAGGCTCAAAGGGATCATGAGACTATTCATACTAGAAACTTCCGTGTGTAGCCACAAACTATTATGGGCTCTAGCATAGTTGACTAAGTCGTGCGAACTCTTATAGTGGTAGACTAGCAGATGTAGGGGATGTAGGTGGTACGGTCTACCCGATCGTAAGGTGCTAGCGCTTCTGAAAGACTATGTCTCGGTCATCCGTCTTCTCAAACACCATGTAGTGCGAGAAACCAAACGGAGGCGATCGAGTCTTGTGGGGAAAAGTGTGCAAACCTCTGCAGAGTGTAATAAACTAATCATGGTTAGCCGTGTCCCCGCTTATGGACATCTTGAGTATCTAGTACTTGGATTTTCATGTGAATCTCAACATGTTACTCTAAATTAAATTTTGTTGGGTTATGTTTAATGATGATGCTTAATTGGGATTGAGAATGCTGTCAACCATTCTCAATGTTTAACAACCACCATGATAGTTAAATAAATCTATTCCTTTGCAGTAGGGAAAAATTGGCTTTACGCAAAACTGTAACCATAGAGCTTTCCACCAGCCAAATATGCATGTAGTATAGCTGTTTCATTCCATTACTCTCTATGTGTTACCTTGCCAGCATATTCCATGTGCTGACCCGTTTCGGGCTGCAACGTTAATGTTGCAGACTTTTCAGACGATGATTAAGGAGTTTTTAGGTCGTGGTTCTATACTCAGTGATGCCGTTGGAGTTGATGGACTCACTTATCTTCCAAGCCTTCCGCTGTTATCGTTATTAGATGGCCTTAAGCCATATTTATTGTAATAAGTTCTCTTTTAAGACACTCGATGTAATAAGTGTGTGATTGCTACTCTGCTATAAATCCTCCGAGTACTGTGTGGTGTCAGCATTACTGATCCAGTGATGACACCGGAACACAGAGATCAGACTGTTTGAGATCTGGTCGCTATAGAGATGGTATCAGAGCACACGCTGACTGTAGGACACGACCACTAAGTTAGAGACCTAGATCACTATTCACTCTCTCTTCTCTTCTGACCTCTCATCTTTTCTACTCTTTAGGATGGCGGATGCAAGGAACAAGTTCACACAACCGGATGAAAATACACCCTTGGGACGACACTTGAAGGAAGTCACTAGATACCTGAACATAGGAGTACCAAGCTTCACCGGAACCTACAATGCCACTTTACCTGAAGAAGAGCGCTGGATGATTCAAGTTCAAGTTCCAGGAAGGACGTTCATGCCAGTCACTGAGCCCATAGAGTTTTCTTTTAATGCACCAACTTGGAGTCTAGGAAAGAGCATGGCAGCTCACATCGCCATGGGACGCATTGGAGAAGTCTACCGCAAGGATCTCAAGGATACTATCTGCCAGATTTGTGGGCGCCGAGATGAACACTGGGAGATGATCAGCACCAGGAAGGATAGATCAATCGCAGCTTTTATCCAGGAGCTAAACCAGCACATTCAACGACAGGAGAACCAGATGTGCGCCGACATGATAGATCTGAAGAAGGCTAAGACTAGAATCAAGGAATTGGAGGAAGAACTCAAGGCTACACGGGAAGATTATGAAGAAGAAATTGAAGTATTGGTGGAGAAGAATGACGACCTGATCTAGAAGATTGGAATATTTATGGGAGGCCCTACGCCAGTAGATGAAGATGAAGAACCTCAGGAAATTAGCCCGGAAGACTACATCATCATCGACGGCACCGACTCGGAAGCAGATAGTAGTGATGATGACTATGTTGATGAAGCTGGAGCAGATATCATGGAGTCTGCAACCGAAGAATATTTCTAGTAGACCCCCTCATCAGTAGTAGTAGTCCACCATGTAAATATAGTAGTCCGAGCACTTTTGCGATAGTTAGATCGATTGTATGCCCTTGTTTGATTGATTGAAGTGACCTGTTTGTTTTGCCTCATGTGCATATGGGTAGTGTTTTCTCTTTAGACCCCCTCTATTCTTATATCTCATCTCTTCTAAACCCTCAGATGCCTCCGAGACGTGACCCCGGATTTGCCTTTCCACCGGAGCTCACCCAGTTGATCCAGCAGCAGAACACATTGATGCAGTTGCTAGTCCAGAATCAGAATCAGGGGAACAACAACAACAACCCACCACCACCACCACCTGTTGACCACTTAGCCCGTTTTCTTAGGCTGAATCTGTCGGTGTTTTCCAGTAGCACCGAGCCGATAGTAGCAGATGATTGGCTCCGCAAGACAGCTAGGGAGTTGACCACAGCAGGGTGCACAGATGCGGAGAAGGTGAAGTTTGCCGCACATCAGTTAGAAGGACCCGCAGCATCATGGTGGGAGAATTTCACAGCCACTTTCCCAGTTGACACTGTCACGTGGGACCAGTTTCAGTAGGCTTTTCGTACTGCCCATGTTTCAGCAGGAGCTATGGCCATGAAGAAGCGTGAGTTTCGCAACTTGCGCCAAGGAGCAAGGACAGTTGGCCAGTATGTGGAGGAATTTAGTAAGCTAGCACGTTATGCCCCAGATGACGTCGCTACGGATGCAGCTAAGCAGGAGAAGTTTCTGGAAGGACTGAATGTTGAGTTGAGCATGCAGTTGATGGTAGCAACCTTCAACAACTACCAGGAGTTGGTAGATCGTGCTCTTATGATTGAAGGGAAGCAGCAGCAGATTGAGAATCGCAAGAGGAAGTATGGACAAGGAAAGTATAATTCAGGAGCTCAGCAAAAGCCATGTTTTACCCCTAGACCGGGAGGACATTTTCAGCATACCCATGGAGGAGGTAGCTCGCACAATCACAATGGCACCAAGAATGGTAATGGCAATGGAGGAAGCAACGGCCAGAACCGCACCAACCCCTCAACCCCAGCCAAGAAGGACCTAAGCCAAGTCACTTGTTTTAAGTGTCAGAAGACCGGACATTATGCCAATGAATGTCCTGAAGGCCAAAATGGCAATGGAAGTTCTGGGAAGAAGCCGAACCCTTTCAATAGGGGACAGGTGAACCACGTTAGCGTGGAGGAGGTTGAAGCTCAGCCCGATGCAGTAATAGGTAAGTTTTTGGTTAAGTCAGTTACTGCACTCATTCTTTTTGATACTGGTGCATCGCATTCATACATCTCAAGGGGATTTGTGGATAAGTATAACCTACCAACCCAAGCCCTTAGGTCACCCATGTTAGTAACCTCACCCGGAGCAGAGTATGTGGCTAGTCTATGGTGTGATCAGTTACCATTAAGGATTGGTAACTATGTTTTTCCCTCAGACCTAATAGTATTGGAATCTCAAGGATTGGATGTGATATTAGGCATGGATTGGTTATCAAAGTATGAAGGGAATATTGAATGTGCTAGTAAGTCAATTTTGCTTACCACACCAGAAGGGAGAAGGATCAAGTATGTATCCCGGCATGTGCCAAAGAGGACTCAAGTAAATTGCCTAACAGGAGTTGTGCAGGAGGAAGTACCAGTGGTAAGGGATTTCCCTGATGTATTTCCATAGGAGTTGCCAGGCATGCCACCGGATAGAGATATTGAGTTTTTGATTGAGCTATTGCCAGGCACAGGGCCAATATCAAAGAGACCATATAGGATGCCAGCAAAGGATTTCGTGGAAATTAAGAAGCAGATTAAGGAGTTACTGGATAAGGGATATATTCGCCCAAGTTCTTCGCCTTGGGGATCGCCAGTACTACTAGTGGAGAAGAAGGATGGATCGTTAAGGATGGTTGTTGATTATCGAGGATTGAATGAAGTAACGATCAAGAACAAGTACCCACTACCAATGATCAACGATCTGTTTGATCGATTGCAAGGAGCTAAGGTATTTTCCAAGATCGATCTGCGATCAGGATACCACCAGTTGAAGATTCGAGAACAGGATATTCTGAAGACAGCTTTTACCACCAGGTATGGGTTGTATGAGTATACCATTATGTCATTTGGTCTGACTAACACACCTGCCTATTTTATGAACATGATGAACAAAGTGTTTATGGAGTTTTTGGATAAGTTCGTCGTAGTGTTCATTGATGATATCCTGGTTTATTCGAAGAATGAAGAGGAACATAAGGAGCATTTGCGTTTGGTACTTGGAAAGCTCAGAGAACATCAATTATATGCCAAGTTCAGCAAATGTGAGTTTTGGTTGAAGGAAGTAGGATTCCTCGGACATGTTATATCTAGAGAAGGTATAGCAGTAGAACCCGCTAAAGTGGAAATCGTGACCAAGTGGGAAGCCCCAACGACAGTTGGAGAGATCCGGAGTTTTCTTGGACTCGCAGGATACTACCGGAGATTTATTGAGAATTTCTCAAAGATTGCGAAGCCTATGACTGAGTTGTTGAAGAAGGGTACCAAGTTCATATGGACAGAGGAATGTGAGGCTAGTTTCCAGGAGTTGAAGAAACGCGTAGTTACCTCACCAGTATTGATCTTGCCAGACCAGACCAAGGATTATGAGGTGTATTGTGACGCTTCACGTCGAGGACTTGGTGCAGTGCTTATGCAGGAAGGGAGAGTTGTTTCATATGCCTCAAGACAAATGAAACCTCATGAGTTGAATTATGCCACGCATGATTTGGAGTTAGCAGCCATAGTGCATGCATTGAAGACATGGAGACATTTTCTGATTGGAAATCATTGTGAGGTGTACACGGATCATAAGAGTTTGAAGTACATTTTCACACAGAAGGAGTTGAATCTCAGACAAAGGAGATGGTTGGAGCTTATCAAGGATTATGATATGAAATTGCATTATCATCCTGGAAAGGCTAATGTAGTAGCTGACGCATTAAGCCGTAAGAGCCATGTCAATACGTTAATGACGAGAGAAATACCCACGGAGTTAGCAGAAAATCTTCGTGAACTATGTTTGGAAATAGTTCCGAGAGGCTATGTAGCAGCATTGGAGATTCAGTCAACCTTGATGGATAAAATCAGGGAAGCTCAGAAAGCTGACAAAGAGATTGCCGCTATAAAGGAGAAATTGAGCAAAGGAAAAGCTAAAGGATTTCGTGAGGATGAGCACGACACCTTATGGTTTGAAGACCGCGTTTACGTGCCCAATGACCCGGAGATCAGGAAGTTGATTTTGCAAGAGGCACACGACTCACCGTATTCAATTCACCCAGGAAATACCAAGATGTATCTGGATTTGAAGGATATTTTCTGGTGGACCGGAATGAAGAAGGATATAGCGGAGTATGTAGCAGTTTGTGATGTATGTCAGAGAGTAAAGGCAGAGCATCAGAAGCCAGCAGGATTGTTACAACCATTGCCGATACCCGAATGGAATTGGGATAAGCTAGACATGGATTTTATCACGGGATTGCCCAGGACTCGTTCAGGCTATGACTCGATTTGGGTTGTAGTTGATCAATTGACGAAAGTAGCTCATTTCATCCCGGTAAAGACCACTTACACCAGTGCTAAGTTGGCAAAGATATACATGACCAGGATCGTATATTTGCATGGAGTTCCAAGGAGTATCGTATCAGATAGAGGAACCCAGTTTACCTCAAAGTTCTGGAAGCAGTTGCACGAAACTTTGGGTACCAGGCTAGAATTTAGTACAGCTTTTCATCCATAGACAGATGGACAGACCGAGAGAGTCAATCAGATTTTGGAGGATATGCTGAGAGCTTGTGCGCTAGATTATGGATCTAGTTGGGACGATAATTTGCCATATGCAGAGTTTTCTTACAACAACAGTTACCAAACCAGTTTAAAGATGGCCCCTTTCGAAGCCTTGTACGGAAGGAGGTGCAGGACACCGTTATCGTGGGACGAAGTTGGAGACCGCCAGTTGTTTGGACCTGACTTGATCAAGGAGTCTGAACAGAAGGTGAAGTTGATTCGCGATAGGCTCAAGGTAGCCCAGTCCAGACAAAAGAGTTATGCAGATTCTAAATGCAAGGAGACAGTTTACAAAGTCAGAGACAGAGCTTATCTTCGAGTATCTCCACTTCATGGAACAAAGCGTTTTAGAGTTAAAGGGAAGTTAGCACCACAATTTGTAGGACCATATTGAGTTTTGGAGCGTATGGGAGAAGTGGCCTACAAGTTGGAATTGCCCGAAGGATTGTCAGGAGTTCATGATGTGTTCCACGTTTCCCAGTTGAAGAAGTGTCACCCAGAGATGGCTGACATACCGTTGAGAGACACGGTGCCTTTGGAAACTATTCAGTTGGATAACGATTTGACCTACGAGGAGAAACCAGTCAAGATTCTCGAGTTTGCCAACCGAGTTACTCGCAGCAAGGTTATTAAGTTTTGCAAAGTTCAGTGGAGCCACCACACGGAGGATGAAGCCACCTGGGAACGAGAGGAAGATTTGCTCAAAGACCACCCTCACCTATTTTCTAGCCAACCCGAATCTCGAGGGCGAGATTCATCTTAAGGGGGGTAGGTTTGTAACATCCCAAATTTTCAATTTGGAATGTTATACATTAGATCATCATGCATATCATATTTTATTTTGCATTTTGGTTGATCCTAGAAATTCTACGCAACTCGATGACCCACGTAGAGAGTTGGGATTTCGTTATTTTCATATTTGAGTTTCTCAAATTTTGAGAATAGGATCATTTGATTTTATTTATTTTATCATCAATTATTTCTATTACAAAAATATGAGAGAGGGAATAAAATGACTTTCCCAAAATAAAGAAATATTGAGGATTTAATAATAAAATCAAAAAAGATTTTATTTTGGAGTTTTTTGGTGTTTTATTTGAATTTAGGAAAAAAGTGCGTTTTCCAAAATTGCATTTAGGGCCCAAATAAATGTTCACCTTGTGCGGCTTGATTTTAGAAGCCCGTGCAAATTTATTTCGGAATTTTTGGAGTTCGTTTAGTATCTATTTTTATTTTTATTCCGAGCAGAAAAATTAAAAAAACGAACCGACTTCGGGCCATACCCGAGCAGGACACCGCCCGGGGGCAGCCTTTAAATAGCGCCGCCCCGAGCGGCCCCAGCCCATCAACCCCGCCTCGATCCGCGCGCGCCGCCGGAGCCGCCGCCGCCGACGATCCCGTCGCCCGAGGTTCATCGCGCCTCATTTTCCGTGCCGAAAAAAGAGAAAAAAAATTGGCGTTCGTCGTTTTTCTTTTTCTCGGATTAAATCCGCAATTTTTTTGATCGCGATTCCTGATCCGATTTTCGTTTTAGTTTAACTTTTCGCTCGTTTATCGGAATCAGGCGATTCAAGCGCCTAGAGTTTCGTCTCGAAACCCTCTATCGGTTTAACCAACTTAAACAAGATTTTGCTACTGTAAAATTTGCCCTAGATCCAGATTAGTAGAATGAAGTTGTTTTCTTTTGCAGTTTCATTTGCGTTGTTTCGTTCGATTTGATGTTTTTTGCCAGTCGGAGTTCTTAAGTTGAACCTTCTGGTTAGATCTCTTATTTGAGTTTTACCTGTGCATTAGATGAGTACTTATTGTATGCTTGTTTGTTTGTCTGCGATAGAATACCCGGAGTGCGCCGCCTGTTACTTCGAATCGTTAGGTTTCGCGGATCATCAGTAAGGCAAGTAACACTTTGATCATACCTTTTCTACTACCCAGTTTTATTGCATTAGATCAATCCTCACACATTGCATGATTAGGATCTAATCAAATTGTTTGTGGGATGGGAAGTAGATGAGGTAGTACCTATTACCTGTTTATTATCAAACATTTGGGAGTTACTTCTACATTTGCTTATTATGCCATGCTATGCTAGTAGACGTGGATTGGGTAAGTGAAATCCATGACAGATGTGAGATTGTTAATTAATGGTTTATCTAAGGTGGCAACTTAAACACACATCTGGGTGGATTGAGGCACCTGGGTATTCCAGGACTTGCCTGTTTTCTTTTGGACCACCACCCAGGCTCAAAGGGATCATGAGACTATTCATACTAGAAACTTCCGTGTGCAGCCACAAGCTATTATGGGCTCTAGCATAGTTGACTAAGTTGTGCGAACTCTTATAGTGGTAGACTAGCAGATGTAGGGGATGTAGGTGGTACGGTCTACCCGATCGTAAGGTGCTAGCGCTTCTGAAAGACTATGTCTCGGTCATCCGTCTTCTCAAACACCATGTAGTGCGAGAAACCAAACGGAGGCGATCGAGTCTTGTGGGGAAAAGTGCGCAAACCTCTGCAGAGTGTAATAAACTAATCATGGTTAGCCGTGTCCCCGCTTATGGACACCTTTAGTATCTAGTACTTGGATTTTCATGTGAATCTCAACATGTTACTCTAAATTAAATTTTGTTGGGTTATGTTTAATGATGATGCTTAATTGGGATTGAGAATGCTGTCAACCATTCTCAATGTTTAACAACCACCATGATAGTTAAATAAATCTATTCCTTTACAGTAGGGAAAAATTGGCTTTACGCAAAACTGTAACCATAGAGCTTTCCACCAGCCAAATATGCATGTAGTATAGCTGTTTCATTCCATTACTCTCTATGTGTTACCTTGCCAGCATATTCCATGTGCTGACCCGTTTCGGGCTGCAACGTTAATGTTGCAGACTTTTCAGACGACGATTAAGGAGTTTTTAGGTCGTGGTTCTATACTCAGTGATGCCGTTGGAGTTGATGGACTCACTTATCTTCCAAGCCTTCCTCTGTTATCGTTATTAGATGGCCTTAAGCCATATTTATTGTAATAAGTTCTTTTTTGAGACACTCAATGTAATAAGTGTGTGATTGCTACTCTGCTATAAATCCTCCGAGTACTGTGTGGTGTCAGCATTACTGATCCAGGGATGACACCGCAGCATAGAGATCAGACTGTTTGAGGTCTGGTCGCTACACTTCAGAAGGAGCATGATTCATTACTTGCTCAACAAATCAACGCTACTCAGGATGAATTTGTTCCTCCATGTGTGAAGTGCATTGAACGTGAAACTGCTAAGTCTTCACCTGAATTCTCAAATACTTCCATTGCTGCAAATTCTTCAATTGTCTCTGCAATCACTAATTCCTCGTCTGAGGACATTGCTAGTATCACTGATGATGCAGGGCTGAAGGAATTGTATATGACAGGCATGTACAAAAGCCTCAAAGGGCATCAGGCTCTTTGTGACGTGCTTAAAAAGCAGATCCTCAACAGGAACCCTAGGAAAGAGGGTATTGCCTTTGAGAGGAAACTTAATGCTGATGGGACCTACTGGAAACCTGAGCGGTATCCCAAAACCTCATGGGTTGCTGCAGAGGGACCTTTAGTGGATCCATCTACTTTATCTGGCTTTACATGTGAATCTTCATATTCTTCTGATGAGTCAATTGACTCCAACTATAAACTGTTCAAAAATCAGAATGGTGAAGTATTTGCTAGATATGTTGGCACTAACTGCAGGAACGGTTCTCCTGTGAAGAAAATATGGCTTGCCAAAAGGTGCCTTGAAAATCTTCAGGTGAATGTCATCATGACACCACCTGTGAAGAATAGGAACCCCATATCAAATTCTTCATATGGATCCAAGTCCTCATACGGACCAAACTCCTCACATGGATCAAAGTCCTCATATGAGCATCATCGTGCTAACCCGTCTGTTTTGCATGGAAGGTCTAAGGATTATGGATATGTGCATTATTCTTCAAATCATTATGTTCATAAGTCCTTGAAGAATTTATCTGCTTACTCTTATGCTTACCCTAATCCCTCTTATGTGAAACGAAGTGGATTGGCATCTATGCCACCTTTCTCTTATGGAGCTCGCAGAATGATGAACTCTTTGCCACCCCTTCAGATGTGGGTGGTGAAGAAAAAGAACTAATCTCTTATGTAGGGTCAGGTCTCCAGACGAACTTAATCGTCTAAAGAATTTGCTGGAGACCTGAATATGCTTCAAAGGACGCAAGCTAATCATGAAGAAATGAATTTTCGTTTCTCACGTCCGCATACTGCTTTATCTGTTCTATTGCTTGATAAAATTGATTTGATAAAATTGATATCATATTCTTAACTGATGAAGTATATGAGTTCGTAAGCTGCACTAATTCATCTGCAGGATGATCAACCCAAAGCCACTGAGTGGGTCCTCGATAGTGGATGTACAAATCACATGACTGGTGACAGGAGCTTATTGATGGACTCTGCTTTATCTCCATCACATCTGGAGCATATCACCTATGTTAACAAAGGAAAAAGGAAGGTATTGGGTCTAGGTAAGGTTGCAATCTCAAAGGATCGACACATGGACAAAGTCATGCTTGTCGAGTCCTTAGGGTTCAATCTCATGTCTGTCTCAATGCTTTGTGATCTTGATATGGTTGTTGTATTTGGCAAGTATCGTTGTGTTGTGATCATGGAAGCTGACAATTCCAAAGTCTTCGAAGGCTTTAGGAGAGGAGATTTGTATATTGTTGATTTCTCTACAGGACCACAACCTACTACATGTCTACTTGCAAAAGCTTCAGAAGGCTGGCTATGGCATCGACGACTTGGTCATGCTAGCATGAGGAATCTGCACACGCTCGCAAAAAAGAAGCATGTCATTGGCATCGAGGGTGTCAAATTCCTCAAGGACCATTTGTGTGGAGCTTGTGAAGCTGGAAAGATGACCAGGGCCAAGCATCCAGCGAATACTATCATGACTACTACTCGACCATTTGAATTGCTTCACATGGATCTCTTTGGCCCTACTCACTATGCCACATTTACTAATGTTGCATCCTTATATGGCTTTGTCATTGTTGATGATTATTCTTGATATACATGGCCTGCTAAATGAGCTAGAGCCTGGGGGTCTTGAATCTCCGGCGGGAGAGTGATCAGAAAGGAGGAGCCGACGAAGCACGAACTAAAAAGGTTGAAAATTGGTATTAGGCAGAATATAAAACGCGAGGAATGTATCATTTAGCGAGCTAAAAACTTAAGGAACATGTATGTGAGAGTTCCACTTTAGCTCCCTCAACACCAGGCGGGACGAGCCATGGATTTGATGAAGCTTGAAAGGACTCCCCTTGTTCGAAGCCTTTTGCGCCTAACTTGACTCTGATTCTCCCACTATGAGAGCTGATCCAGGTGCATATCATCACTTACAAAACTGAAGTGCAGGAAGTCTTCAAATGATTTTCCTCGAGGGCCTCAACCAACTTTGGTGTGAAGATCAAGCACATCAAAAGTGACAATGGAACTGAGTTCAAGAACACTGGTCTTGATGACTATCTTGATGAACTTGGTATTACTCATGAGTTATCTGCTCCTTATACTCCTCAGCAAAATGGCATCATGGAGCGCAAAAACAGGACTCTTGTTGAGATAGCCCGCACTATGCTTGATGAGTACAAGACGCCTCCTCGCTTCTGGCCTGAGGCAATTGATACTGCGTGCCACATCATCAACAGGGTATATCTTCACAAATTCTTCAAGAAGACTGCATATGAACTCCTCACTGACAAGAGCCCAATGTGAGTTATTTCAAAGTCTTCGGTGTTAAATGCTAGATTAGAGATCCTCATCATAGTTCTAAATTTGCACTGAAAGCACATGAAGGTTTTATGCTCGGTTATGGTAAGACTCGCACACCTACAGAGTCTTCAACACCTATCACCACAAGGTTGTTGAAACTGTAGATGTGCGGTTCGATGAGACTAATGGCTCGCAAAGAGAGCACCTACCTCTTGTGATAGATGAAATACCTCCTGAGGAATCTACTAAGTTCAAGGCTACTGAGGATGTCATTCCTACCGAAGAATCTGCTGAAGAAGTCATTCCAGAACATGAAGAACGTCATGTGATGCACCTGAGGAAAATGGTGCTGAAGAAAATGCTGATCAAATTCCTCAACGACAACCCGCGCATCCTCGCGTTGCAAATGAAGTGCAAATTGAGAAAATCACCAGCGACATCAACATTCCAGGTCCTCTCATACACTCAAGAGCTTCACATTTATCTAACTTTTGTGGGCACGTTGCTTTCATCTCTATCATAGAGCCCACTAAGGTAGATGAAGCATTTCTGGAGCCTGAGTGGATTCAAGCTATGCAAGAGGAATTACATCAATTCGAGCTCAACAACGTCTGGGAACTGGTCAAATGTTCAGATCCTCGCAAGCACAATATCATCGGCACAAAGTGGATCTACCGCAACAAGCAAGATGAAAATGGCCTTCTGATGAGGAATAAGGCACGACTTGTAGCGCAAGACTACACACGGGTTGAAGGAATTGACTTTGATGAAAAGTTTGCACCTGTTGCTAGACTTGAAGCTATTCGCATATTTCTTGTTTATGCTAACCATCATGATATCATCTGATATCAAATGGATGTGAAAAGTGCATTCCTCAATGGTAAGCTTGAGGAGGAAATATATGTTGCTCAGTCCCCGGGTTTTGAAGATCCAAAGAATCCTGACAAAGTCTTCAGACTCAATAAGGCCCTCTATGGCCTCAAGCAGGCCCCACGGGCGTGAATATCAAATGTATATGATGGGAGATTTGAAATTCTTCTTAGGTCTTCAGATTCGTCAACAGCGCAATGGCATATTCATATCCCAGGAGAAATACCTCAAGGATGTACTGAGGAAATTCGGCATGCAAGATTGCAAAGGAGTCAAAATCCCTATGCCCACAAATGGCCATCTATGCACTGATGAAAATGGTATTGACTTCGATCAAAAGTGTTCCTTGAAGAAAAGTTGCACACCTTGATAACCCACAAGTATAGGGGATCGCAACAGTTTTTGATAAGTAAGAGTGTCGAACCCAACGAGGAGCTAAAGGTAGAACAAATATTCCCTCAAGTTCTATCGGCCACCGATACAACTCTACGCACGCATGATGTTCGCTTTACCTAGAACAAGTATGAAACTAGAAGTACTTTGTAGGTGTTGTTGGATAGGTTTGCAAGATAATAAAGAGTACGTAAATAAAAAGTAGGGGCTGCTTAGATAAAGAAACAATAAAGTAAATATAGCGAGTGTGGAAAAGTGGTGGTAGGAGTTGCGAAATTGCCCCTAAGAAATTGACTACTTTACTAGACCGATAGCAAGTATTATGTGGGAGAGGCCACTGCTAGCATGTCATCCCTGACTTGGAATTCTATGCACTTAAGATTGGAACTATTAGCAAGCATCCGCAACTACTAATGTTCATTAAGGTAAAACCCAACCATAGCATTAAGGTATACTGGTCCCCCTTCAATCCCGTATGCATCAATTTCTATGCTAGGTTGAAGCTTCTGTCACTCTTGCCCTCCAATACATAGTCATATCAACATACAACTAACCCTAGGGTGTGATCCATGCGCGCAATCATATGATGGGCACCAAAGGACAGCAACATAACCACAAGCAAATTAAATCAATCATAGCAATTCATCAACCACCGATAGGACAACGAAAATCTACTCAGACATCATAGGATGGCAACACATCATTGGATAATAATATGAAGCATAAAGCACCATGTTCAAGTAGAGGGTACAGCGGATTGCGGGAGAGTGGACCGCTGTAGATAGAGGGGGGAAGGTGATGGAGATGTTGGTGAAGATGGCGGAGGTGTTGGTGTAGATCGCGGTGATGATGATGGCCCCCGGTGGCACTCCGGTGCCACCGGACGCGAGGGGGAGAGAGCCCCCCTCCTTCTTCTTCTTCCTTGACCTCCTCCCTAGATGGGAGAAGGGTTTCCCCTCTGGTCCATGGCCTCCATGGCACAGGAGGGGCGAGAGCCCCTCCAAGATTGGATCTGTCTCTCTGTCTCTCTCTGTTTCTGCGTTCCCAGATTCTTCCCTTTCACCGTTTCTTATATTCTCGGAGATCCGTAACTCCAATTGGGCTGAAATTTTGACATGATCTCTATCCGGATATTAGCTTTCTTGCGGCAAAAGAAGGGCATCAACCGCCTTACGGGTGGCCCACAAGGGTCAGGGGCGCGCCCCCTGCCTCGTGGCCACCTCGGGCACCGTCTCGCGTGGATTTTTCTTCCCAAAAATCATATATATTTCAAAAAAATCTCCGTCTGTTTTTATCCCGTTTGGACTCCGTTTGATATGGATATTCTACGAAACAAAAAAACTTGCAACAAACAGGAACTGGCACTGGGCACTGGATCAATATGTTAGTCCCAAAAATAGTGTAAAAAGTTGCCAAAAGTACATGAAAGTTGAATAATATTGGCATGGAACAATCAAAAATTATAGATACGACGGAGACGTATCAGCATCCCCAAGCTTAATTCCTACTCGTCCTCGAGTAGGTAAATGATAAAAAAGATAATTTTTGATGTGGAATGCTACCTAGCATAATCTTGATCATATGTCTAATCATGGCATGAATATTAAGACACGAGTGATTCAAAGCAATAGTCTATCATTTGACATAAAAATAATAATACTTCAAGCCTACTAATAAAGCAATCATGCCTTTTCAAAATAACATGGACAAAGAAAGTTATCCCTACAAAATCATATAGTCTGGCTATGCTCCATCTTCACCACACAAAATACTCACATCATGCACAACCCTGATGACAAGCCGAGCAATGGGTTCATACTTTTTAACGCACTTCAACATTTTCAACCTTCATGCAGTACATGAGCATGAGCCATGGACATAGCACTATAGGTGGAATAGAATGGTGGTTGTGGAGAAGATAAAAAGGAGAAGATAGTCTCACATCAACTAGGCGTATCAACGGGCTATGGAGATGCCCATCAATAGATATCAATGTGAGTGAGTAGGGATTGCCATGCAACGGATGCACTAGAGCTATAAGTATATGAAAGCTCAAACTAAAACTAAGTGGGTGTGCATCCAACTTGCTTGCTCATGAAGACCTAGGGCATTTGAGGAAGCCCATCGTTGGAATATACAAGCCAAGTTCTATAATGAAAATTCCCACTAGTATATGAAAGTGATAACTCAAGAGACTCTCTATGAAGAACATGGTGCTACTTTGAAGCACAAGTGTGGTAAAAGGATAGTAACATTGCCCCTCCTCTTTTTCTCTCATTTTTTTGTTTTTTTCTTTTTTTTCTTTTTTTGTAGGCTTCTTTGGCCTCTGTCTTTTGGGTGGGGGTGGGCTTCTTTGGCCACTTTTATTTTGATAACCTCGCATGGGACAATGTTCTAATAATGATGATCATCACACTTTTATTTACTTACAACTCAATATTACAACTCGATATCTAGAACAAAGATATGACTCTATATGAATGCCTCCGGTGGTGTACCGGGATGTGTAATGATCTAGCGTAGCAATGACATCAAAAAATGGACAAGCCATGAAAATATCATGCTAGCTATCTTACGATCATGCCAAGCGATATGACAATGAATGCTCAAGTCATGCATATGATGATGATGAAAGTTGCATGGCAATATACTCGGAATGGCTATGGAAATGCCATAATAGGTAGGTATGGTGGCTGTTTTAAGGAAGGTATATGGTGGGTTTATGGTACCGGCGAAAGTTGCGCGATACTAGAGAGGCTAGCAATGGTGGAAGGGTGAGAGTGCGATAATCCATAGACTCAACATTAGTGCTACGTCTTGAGCTTGCGTTGGTTTTCCCCGAAGAGGAAGGGATGATGCAGCAGAGTAGCGTAAGTATTTCCCTCAGTTTTTGAGAACCAAGGTATCAATCCAGTAGGAGGCCACGCTCAAGTCCCTCGTACCTGCACAAAACGATAGCTACTCGCAACCAACGCGATTAGGGGTTGTCAATCCCTTCACGGTCACTTACGAGAGTGAGATCTGATAGATATAATATTTTTGGTATAAAGATGCAAAGTAAAAAGTAAAAGCAAAGTAAAAAAGCAAAGCGAGATTAAAGTGATGGAGATTGATAAGATGAGAATAGACCCCGGGGCCATAGGTTTCACTAGTGGCTTCTCTCAAGAGCATAAGTATTCTACGATGGGTGAACAAATTACTGTTGAGAAATTGACAGAATTGAGCATAGTTATGAGAATATCTAGGCATGATCATGTATATAGGCATCACGTCCGTGACAAGTAGACCGAAACGATTCTGCATCTACTACTATTACTCCACTCATCAACCGCTATCCAGCATGCATCTAGAGTATTAAGTTAAAACAGAGTAACGCTTTAAGCAAGATGACATGATGTAGAGAGATAGATTCATGCAATATGAAATAAACCCCATCTTGTTATCCTCGATGGCAACGATGCAATACGTGCCTTGCTGCCCTTCTGTCACTGGGAAAGGACACCGCAAGATCGAACCTAAAGCTAAGCACTTCTCCCATGGCAAGAACTACCAATCTAGTTGGCCAAACCAAATGGATAATTCGAAGAGACTTGCAAAGATAACCAATCATACATAAAAGAATTCAGAGAAGATTCAAATATTATTCATAGATAGACTTGATCATAAACCCACAATTCATCGGTCTCAACAAACACACCGCAAAAAGAACATTACATCGAATAGATCTCCACAAGAGAGGGGGAGAACTTTGTATTGAGATTCAAAGAGAGAGAAGAAGCCATCTAGCTACTAACTATGGACCCGAAGGTCTGAGGTAAACTACTCACACTTCATCGGAGAGGCTATGATGATGTAGAAGCCCTCCGTGATGACGGCCCTCTTCCGGCGGAGCTCCGGAACAGGCCCCAAGATGGGATCTCGTGGATACAGAAAGTTGCGGCGGTGGAATTAGGTTTTTGGCTCCTCCTCTGATCGTTTGGGGGTACGTGTGTATATATAGGAGGAAGAAGTACGCCAGAGGAGCACCGAGGGGCCCACGAGGCAGGGGGGCGCGCCCTAGGGGGGGCGCCCCCCACCCTCGTGACCGCCTCTTTTGTTCCTTGGAGCAGGGTCCAAGTCTCCTGGATCACGTTCGGTGAGAAAATCACGTTCCCGAAGATTTTATTCCGTTTGGACTCCGTTTGATATTCCGTTTCTTCGAAACACTGAAATAGGCAAAAAAAACAGCAATTCTGGGTTGGGCCTCCGGTTAATAGGTTAGTCCCAAAAATAATATAAAAGTGGAAAATAAAGCCCAATATAGTCCAAAATAGTATATAATATAGCATGGAGCAATCAAAAATTATAGATGCGTTGGAGATGTATCAGGCATCCCCAAGCTTAATTCCTGCTCGTCCTCGAGTAGGTAAATGATAAAAAGAGAATTTTTGATGCGGAGTGCTACTTGGCATAATTTCAATGCAAATCTTCTTAATTGTGGTATGAATATTCAGATTCGAAAGATTCAAGACAAAAGTTTATATTGACATAAAAATAATAATACTTCAAGCATACTAACAAAGCAATTATGTCTTCTCAAAATAACATGGCCAAAGAAAGTTATCCCTACAAAATCATATAGTCTGGCTATGCTCTATCTTCACCACAAAAAGTATTTAAATCATGCACAACCCCGATGACAAGCCAAGCAATTGTTTCATACTCTAACTTTTTCAAAACTTTTTCAATCTTCATGCAATACATGAGCGTGAGCCATGGATATAGCACTATAGGTGGAATAGAATGGTGGTTGTGGAGAAGACAAAAAGGAGAAGATAGTCTCACATCAACTAGGCGTATCAACGGGCTATGGAGATGCCCATCAATAGATATCAATGTGAGTGAGTAGGGATTGCCATGCAACGGATGCACTAGAGCTATAAGTATATGAAAGCTCAAAAAGAAACTAAGTGGGGGGTGCATCCAACTTGCTTGCTCATGAAGACCTAGGGCAATTTGAGGAAGCCCATCATTGGAATATACAAGCCAAGTTCTATAATGTAAAATTCCCACTAGTATATGAAAGTGATAACATGAGAGACTCTCTACTATGAAAATCATGGTGCTACTTTGAAGCACAAGTGTGGTAAGAGGATAGTAACATTATCCCTTCTCTCTTTTTCTCTCATCATTTTTTTATTTGGGCCTTTTCTCTTTTTTTATTTTCTAGCCTCTTTTTATTTGGGCTTCTTTGGCCTCTTTTATTTATTTTTCGTCTGGAGTCTCATCCCGACTTATGGGGGAATCATAGTCTCCATCATTCTTTCCTCACTTGGGACATGCTCTAATAATGATGATCATCACACTTTTATTTTTCTTACAACTCAACAATTACAACTCGATACTTAGAACAAAATATGACTCTATATGAATGCATCCGGCGGTGTACCGGGATATGCAATATGACAATGATGGAGTGTGTCATGATGAACTAGATGGTGGAAAGTTGCATGGCAATATATCTCGGAATGGCTATGGAAATGCCATAATAGGTAGGTATGGTGGCTGTTTTGAGGAAGGTGTATGGTAGGTGTATGATACCGGCGGAAGGTGTGTGGTATTAGAGAGGCTAGCAAGGTGGAAGGGTGAGATTGCGTATGATCCATGGACTCAACATTAGTCATAAAGAACTCATATACTTATTGCAAAAAACTAGAAGTTATCAAAGCAAATTATTACGCGCATGCTCCCAGGGGGATAGATTGGTAGGAAAAGACCATCGCTCGTCCCCGACAGCCACTCATAAGGAAGACAATCAATAAATAAATCATGCTCCGACTTCATCACATAACGGTTCACCATACGCGCATGCTACGGGAATCACAAACTTTAACACAAGTATTCTTTAAATTCACAACTACTCAACTAGCATGACTTTAATATTATCACCTCCATATCTCAAAACAATTATCATGCTTCAATCTTTTCTTAGTATTCAACACACTCAAAAGAAAGTTTCACAAATCTTGAATACCAAGCATATTATTATTAAGAAAATTACCATGCTATTAAGAGTCTCTCAAAATAATTTAAGTGAAGCATGAGAGATCAATAGTTTCTTTAAAACAAATCCACCACCGTGCTCTAAAATATCTAAGTGAAGCACATAGAGCAAAATTATAACGCTCAAAAGATATGAGTGAAGCACATAGAGCAAAACTACTTAGCTCAAAAGATATAAGTGAAGCACATAGAGCAAAACTACTTAGCTCAAAAGATATAAGTGAAGCACATAGAGTATTCTATCAAATTTTAATTCATGTATGGCTCTCTCAAAAGGTGTGTACACCAAGGATTATTGTGGCATACTAAGACATAAAGACACAAATAATACAAGACGCTCCAAGCAAAACACATATCATGTTGGTGAATAAAAATATAGCTCCAAGTAAATTACCGATGGAAGTGGATGAAAGAGGGGATGCCTTCCGGGGCATCCCCAAGCTTTGACTTTTTGGTGTCCTTGGATTATCTTGGGGGTGCCATGGGCATCCCCAAGCTTAGGCTCTTGCCACTCCTTGTTCCATGATCCATCAAAAGAATTCACCCAAAACTTGAAAACTTCACAACACAAAACTCAAAATAGAGAACTCGTGAGCTCCGTTAGTGAAAGAAAACAAAAGACCACTTCAAGGTACTGTAATGAACTCATTCTTTATTTATATCAGTGTTAAAACTACTTTATTCCAACTTCTCTATGGATTATAAACTATTTTACTAGCCATAGATTCATCAAAATAAGCAAACAACACACGAAAAACAGAATCTGTCAAAAACAGAACAGTCTGTAGTAATCTGTAGCTAGCGCAAGATCTGGAACCCCAAAAATTCTAAAATAAATTGATGGACATGAGGAATTTATCTATTAATCATCTTAAAAAAAGAATTAACTAAATATCACTCTCCAAATAAAAATGACAGCAGTTCTCGTGAGCGCTAAAGTTTCTGTTTTCTACAACAAGTTCAACAAGACTTTCCCCAAGTCTTCCCAACGGTTCTACTTGGCACAAACACTAATTAAACACAAAAAACACAACCAAAACAGAGGCTAAATAATTTATTTATTACTAAGCAGGATCAAAAAGCAATGAACAAAAATAAAATTGGGTTGCCTCCCAACAAGCGTTATCGTTTAACGCCCCAAGCTAGGCATAAAAGCGAGGATAGATGTAGGTATTGCCATCTTTGGTAGGCAATCCATAAGTGGCTCTCATGATAGTTTCATATGGTAATTTTATTTTATTTCTTGGAAAGTGTCCCATGCCCTTTTTTAATGGAAATTGAAATCTAATATTCCCTTCCTTCATATCAATAATCGCACCAACCGTTCTAAGGAAAGGTCTACCAAGAATAATAGGGCAAGAGGGATTGCAATCTATATCAAGAACAATGAAATCTACGGGCACATAATTCCTATTTGCAACAATAAGAACATCATTAATCCTTCTCATAGGTTTCTTAATAGTGGAATCCGCAAGATGCAAGTTTAGAGAGCAATCATCAAAATTACGGAAATCTAGTAAATCACACAAAGTCTTGGGAATAGTAGAGACACTAGCACCCAAATCACACAAAGCATAAAACTCATGATCTTTAATTTTAATTTTAATAGTTGGTTCCCACTCATCATAGAGTTTTCTAGGGATAGAAACTTTCAACTCAAGTTTTTCTTCATCAGATTGCATCAAGGCATCAACAATATGTTCAGTAAAGGCTTTATTTTGACTATAAGCATGTGGAGAATTTAGCATGGATTGCAACAAGGAAATGAAATCAATTAAAGAGCAACTTTCATAATTAAATTCCTTGAAATCCAATATAGTGGGTTTAGCAACATCTAGATTTTTATTTCTTTCAATCCCACTTTCATCAATTTCATCATTAAGATCTAAATACACCGAATTTTTAGAACGCCTTCTAGGTAAAGGAAGATCATATTCAGTTTTATCAAGATTAATATTTCAAAATAAAGATTTAATAGGGGACACATCAATAAATTTTAGATCTTCATCTTGATTTTCATAGGAATTCGGTTTAGCAGCCATCTTATTAACTAAGGTGGCTTGCATATCTGAAATTTCAGCAGTCATCTTTTCTAGACGAGCAATTTGGGATCTTATGCCATCAAATTCTTTAGACATATCATCAAGATCTTTATTCATATAACTCATAAAACTTTTTTGTTCTTTAAGCTTGTTTCTAAAGAAATTATTATGCTTAAATTGTAAAATCATAAATTTCCTAACGTTGTTTTCGATCTCCTCTAACCTATTAAGGTGAAGATCACCGAATCTTGGTTGAGCCATAGCGACAAACAAGCAAACTAACACACGAGCAAACAAAAAAGGCAAGCGGGCAAAAAGAGGCAAATAGAGAGGGAGGATAGAGAGAGAGGGCGAATAAAACGGCAAGGGTGAAGTGGGGGAGAGGAAAACGAGAGGCAAATGGCAAATAATGTAATGCGAGAGATAGGGATTACGATGGGTACTTGGTATGTTGACTTTTGGCGTAGACTCCCCGGCAACGGCGCCAGAAATCCTTCTTGCTACGTCTTGAGCTTGTGTTGGTTTTCCCCAAAGAGGAAGGGATGATGCAGCAGAGTAGCGTAAGTATTTCCCTCAGTTTTTGAGAACCAAGGTATCAATCCAGTAGGAGGCCACGCTCAAGTCCCTCGTACCTACACAAAACGATAGCTACTCGCAACCAACGCGATTAGGGGTTGTCAATCCCTTCACGGTCACTTACGAGAGTGAGATCTGATAGATATAATATTTTTGGTATTTTTGGTATAAAGATGCAAAGTAAAAAGTAAAAGCAAAGTAAAAAAGCAAAGCGAGATTAAAGTGATGGAGATTGATATGATGAGAATAGACCCTGGGGCCATAGGTTTCACTAGTGGCTTCTCTCAAGAGCATAAGTATTCTACGGTGGGTGAACAAATTACTGTTGAGCAATTGACAGAATTGAGCATAGTTATGAGAATATCTAGGCATGATCATGTATATAGGCATCACGTCTGCGACAAGTAGACTGAAACGATTCTGCATCTACTATTATTACTCCACTCATCGACCGCTATCCAGCATGCATCTAGAGTATTAAGTTAAAACAGAGTAACGCTTTAAGCAAGATGACATGATGTAGAGAGATAAATTCATGCAATATGAAATAAACCCCATCTTGTTATCCTCGATGGAAACGATGCAATACGTGCCTTGCTGCCCCTTCTGTCACTGGGAAAGGACACCGCAAGATCGAACCCAAAGCTAAGCACTTCTCCCATGGCAAGAACTACCAATCTAGTTGGCCAAACCAAACGGATAATTCGAAGAGACTTGCAAAGATAACCAATCATACATAAAAGAATTCAGAGAAGATTCAAATATTGTTCCTAGATAGACTTGATCATAAACCCACAATTCATCAGTCTCAACAAACACACCGCAAAAAGAAGATTACATCGAATAGATCTCCACAAGAGAGGGGGAGAACTTTGTATTGAGATTCAAAGAGAGAGAAGAAGCCATCTAGCTACTAACTATGGACCCGAAGGTCTAAGGTAAACTACTCACACTTCATCGGAGAAGCTATGATGATGTAGAAGCCCTCCATGATGATGGCCCTCTTCTGGCGGAGCTCCGGAACAGGCCCCAAGATGGGATCTCATGGATACAGAAAGTTGCGGCGGTGGAATTAGGTTTTTGGCTCCTCCTCTGATTGTTTGGGGGTACGTGTGTATATATAGGAGGAAGAAGTATGCCGGAGGAGCACCGAAGGGCCCATGAGGCAGGGGGGCACGCCCCCCACCCTCGTGACCGCCTCTTTTGTTCCTTGGAGCAGGGCCAAGTCTCCTGGATCACGTTCGGTGAGAAAATCACGTTCCCGAAGATTTTATTCTGTTTGGACTCCGTTTGATATTCCGTTTCTTCGAAACACTGAAATAGGCAAAAAACAGCAATTCTGGGCTGGGCCTCCGGTTAATAGGTTAGTACCAAAAATAATATAAAAGTGGAAAATAAAGCCCAATATAGTCCAAAACAGTAGATAATATAGTATGGAGCAATCAAAAATTATAGATACGTTGGAGACGTATCAATTAGTCATAAAGAACTCACATACTTATTGCAAAAGTTTATTAGCCCTCGAAGAAAAGTACTACTACACATGCCCCTAGGGGGATAGATTGGTAGGAAAAGACCATCGCTCGTCCTCGACCGCCACTCATAAGGAAGACAATCAATAAATACCTCATGCTCCAACTTCGTTACATAACGGTTCACCATACGTGCATGCTACGGGAATCACAAACCTCAACACAAGTATTTCTACAATCCACAACTACCCACTAGCATGACTCTAATATCACCATCTTTATATCGCAAAACTATTGCAAGGAATCAAACACATCATATTCAGTGATCTACAAGTTTTATGTAGGATTTTATGACTAACCATGTGAATGACCAATTCCTATCATCTCTCTAAATAGATATAAGTGAAGCAAGAGAGTTTAATTCTTTCTACAAAAGATATGCCCATGCTCTAACAAATATAAGTGAAGCAAAAGAGCATTCTACAAATGGCGGTTGTCTATGTAAAGAGAAACAGGCAATCCAAACTTCAAATGATATAAGTGAAGCACATGAAGCATTCTATAAAGCCATACTCAAAAGATATAAGTGAAGTGCATAGAGCATTCTATAAATCAACCAAGGACTATCTCATACCAGCATGGTGCATAAAAGAAAAAGGAAAAATAAATGCAAAAGACGCTCGAAGATTGCACATATCGTATGAACGAAACGAATCCGAAAACATACCGATACTTGTTGAAGAAAGAGGGGATGCCTTCCGGGGCATCCCCAAGCTTAGACGCTTGAGTCTCCTTGAATATTTACTTGGGGTGCCTCGGGCATCCCCAATATTGAGCTCTTGCCTCTCTTCCTTCTCCTCACATCGAGACCTTCTCGATAATCGAACACTTCACCCACACAAAACTTCAACAGAAAACTCGGTAAGATTCGTTAGTATAATAAAGCAAATCACCACTATAAGTACTGTTGCAAACCAATTCATATTTTGTTTTTGCATTGTATCTACTGTAATATAACTTTTTCATGGCTTAATCCACTGATATGAATCAATAGTTTTATCAAAACAAGCAAACTATGCATCAAAAACAGAGTAGTCTTGAATAATCTGAACATTCACCATACTTCTGATACTTTAGAAATTCTACGAAAATTAGGAAAAATAAAAAAATTGTATAGGAAGACAGTGCAAAAAGAATCAGAACCATTTGACATTCCAACAAAAAATGTAAAATCACGCACTACAACCAAAGTTTCTGTCCTGCACCGTACAAATCACCAAGCAAATGTAAACATCTTAAAGGCAAACCTTGGCACATTATTTTTATAATACAAGGAATTGTACAAGGGGATAATTATTTTTATTGAAAAGTTTCTGTAATCAAGATTCACAAAGTTTCCGTGAGCATGAACAAAGTTCAGGGCTAGCTCCCACTTCAACAATGCTTGTCTTTCTCACTTTCGCTTTCCTTTTTGAAAAAGTTTTGGGTTCCTCTCTTTATTTTTATTGTTTTTAAACTATAAAAAGCACTCAACAGAAATAAATGACTCTCTAAAACTTCCGGGTTGTCTCCCTGGCAGCGCTTTCTTTAAAGCCATTAAGCTAGGCATATAGTGCTCAAGTAATGGATCCACCCGGATCCCAAGGTATATCAAAGCCAATGTTAATTAACAATGATTTGTAATTTAGGGGTGAGCACAAGGTAACATATATCATGTAATGACGAAGTCTAACTCTCTTCCTATGCATCGGCATGTCATAAAAGAACAATTCATGCACACAAAGTAAAGGCCAATGCATAGTATAAACAGTTTCTTGCAATTTTTTTGTATTGGAAACATAGAGAGGTGGAGATATAGTTCCTATCTCATAATAATTGCAAGTAGGAGCAGGAAGCACATGCATATTATATTCATCAAAATCATCATGTGCAACGGTAAAAGGCAACCCACCAATATAATCCTTAAGAAGTGCAAACTTCTCCGATATAGTGTAGTCGGGAGAATTCAAAAAGGTAATAGGACTATCATGCGTGGGTGCAATAGCAACAATTTCATGTTTAACATAAGGAACTATAGCAAGTTCATCTCCATAAGCATAATTCATATTGGCATCTTGGCCACAAGCATCATCAAAAAGGGATATTTCAAGAGAATCAACGGGATCATAACAATCATCATAGCAATCATCCTTCGGTAAGCACGAAGGGAAATTAAACAATGTATGAGTTGGAGGGTTACTCTCATTAGAAGGTGGGCATGGGTAGCTAATCCGCTCTTCCTCCTTTTGTTCTTCTCTCTCCTCCTAATCTTTTTCATCCAATGAGCTTATAGTTTCATCAATTTCTTCTTCCATAGACTCCTGCAAAATATTAGTCTCTTCTTGGACAGCGGATACTTTCTCAATAAGTGCATTAATATAGGAATTATATTCATAAATATCATAGCAATATTTTAAGATAGCTAAATTTTCAGGCCTATAAACATTATCATCATAAGCTTCATGCTTTTCAAACAAAGATTCAATTTCATAAGCACCCTTAAAAGCAACAAATTCTTATATTTGTTCCACATCATAGTAATCATATACACCATTAGCATAAGAAGCTAAGGTTTCATTATCATTAAATTCACATGAAAAGGGGAGGTGTGGAGCCTTCACCTTAGAGCAACAAGTATAATCATATCTCAAGCATAGTTGCCTAGCATACCAATTCAATATATGAATTTGATCCCATAATAGTTTCCCTTTTTGTGTCAAGTGGTAATCCCTAAAGTATTCACGTTGATCCAACGTTACTCCCATTACATAATTGAATGGGGTTTTCTCAGGATTACTAAAGTAGTACATAGTATTTTTCACATAACCAGCATCGAGGGTTTTAGGAGGTTCCCCATCTCCATGAGTAGCAAGTACACCTAATTTTTTTGGTATTTCATGTTCCATATCCATAACTAAAGATGGAGAACAACTAAGAACAGCAAATAAAATTTACTTAGTGATAAAGCAAACAAGCACACACGAGAATATTCACCCCACGCTATCCCCGGCAACGGCGCCAGAAAAAGGTCTTGATAACCCACAAGTATAGGGGATCGCAACAGTTTTCGATAAGTAAGAGTGTCGAACCCAACGAGGATCTAAAGGTAGAACAAATATTCCCTCAAGTTCTATCGACCACCGATACAACTCTACGCACGCTTGACGTTCGCTTTACCTAGAACAAGTATGAAACTATAAGTACTTTGTAGGTGTTGTTGGATAGGTTTGCAAGATAATAAAGAGTACGTAAATAAAAAGTAGGGGCTTCTTAGATAAAGAAACAATAAAGTAAATATAGCGAGTGTGGAAAATTGGTGGTAGGAGTTGCAAAATTGCCCCTAAGCAATTGACTACTTTACTAGACCGATAGCAAGTATTATGTGGGAGAGGCCACTGCTAGCATGTCATCCCTGACTTGGAATTCTATGCACTTATGATTGGAAATATTAGCAAGCATCTGCAACTACTAATGTTCATTAAGGTAAAACCCAACCATAGCATTAAGGTATATTGGTCCCCCTTCAATCCCGTATGCATCAATTTCTATGCTAGGTTGAAGCTTCTGTCACTCTTGCCCTCCAATACATAGTCCTATCAACATACAACTAACCCTAAGGTGTGATCCATGTGTGCAATCATATGATGGGCACCAAAGGACAGCAACATAACCACAAGCAAATTAAATCAATCATAGCAATTCATCAACCACCGATAGGACAACGAAAATCTACTCAGATATCATAGGATGGCAACACATCATTGGATAATAATATGAAGCATAAAGCACCATGTTCAAGTAGAGGGTACAGCGGGTTGCGAGAGAGTGGACCGCTGTAGATAGAGGGGGAAGGTGATGGAGATGTTGGTGAAGATAGCGAAGGTGTTGGTGTAGATCGCGGTGATGATGATGGCCCCCGGTGGCACTCCGGTGCCACCGGAGGCGAGGGGGAGAGAGCCCCCTCCTTCTTCTTCTTCCTTGACCTCCTCCCTAGATGGGAGAAGGGTTTACCCTCTGGTCCATGGCGTCCATGGCACGGGAGGGGAGAGAGCCCCTCTGAGATTGGATCTGTCTCTCTATCTCTCTCTGTTTCTGCGTTCCCAGATTCTTCCCTTTCACCGTTTCTTATATTCCCGGAGATCCATAACTCCGATTGGGATGAAATTTTGACACAATCTCTATCCGTATATTAACTTTCTTGCGGAGAAAGAAGGGCATAAACCTCCTTACGGGTGGCCCACGAGGGTCAGGGGCGCGCCCAAGGGGCAGGCTATAGCGACCCGACCTCAAACGGTCAAGTCTCTGTGCTTCAGTGTCATCCCTGGATCGGTAATGCTGACACACACAGTACTCGAAGGATTTAAAACAGAGTAGCAATCACACACTTATTACATCAAATGTCTCAAAAGAGAACTTATTACAATAACTATGGCTTAAGGCCATCTAATACGATAACAGCGAAAGGCTTGGAAGATATAGTGAGTCCATCAACTCCAACGGCATAGCTGAGCTGCACGGCAACGACCTAACGAACCTTACTCCTCGTCTGAAAAGTCTGCAACATAATACATTGCAGCCCGAAAATGGGTCAGCACATGGAATATGCTGGCAAAGTAACACAGTAGAGCAAGAACAGAATAATGCTATCACTACATGCATATTTGGCTGGTGGAAAGCTCTATGGTTACAGTTTTGCGAAAAGCCAATTTTTCCTACAACAAAGGAATAGATTTTAAATTTACTATCATGGTAGTTGAAACATCATTGAGAAGGTTCCTCCAACTCAATCCCAATTAATGTGATTAACAACCCAACAATTTTAATTAAGAGTGATGAGATACTTAAGATACTCCAAGTACTAGATACTCAGGATTTGTCCATAACCGGGGACACGGCTAACCATGATTAGTTTGTACACTCTGCAGAGGTTTGCGCACTTTTCCCCACAAGACTTGATCTCCTTCGTTAGATTTCTTGCACTACATGGTGTTTGAGAAACGGATGACCGAGACACAGTCTTTCAGAAACATTAACTCTCTACTCCGGGTAGACCATACCAAACCTACAAACCCACTACCTGCCGATCTACCTCTTCAAGAGCTTCACGTAACTTACTCAACTATGCTAGAGCCCATAATAGCTTGTGGCTGCTCACGGAAGTTTCTAGCATGAATAATCTCAGTTCCCTTTGAGCCTGGGAGGCGGTCCATACGAAGATCACACGGGTACTCCGGGATTTCCAAAAATACAGGCAACACTGGGTACTCCAGGTGCCTCAATCCACCCAGATGTGTATTTAAGTTGCCACCTTAAGTTAAACCATTAATTATGAATCTCACATCTGCCATGGATTTCACTCACCCAAACCACGTCTACGAGCATAGTATAGAAGTATAAGCAACGCGTAGAAGTAACTCCCAAGGGTTTGAATGTAACAGGGCAATAGGTTCTACCTCATCACTTCTTCCCAACCCACAAGTTAATGACATCCTAATCATGCAATGTTTGAGGATTGGAACTAATGCATAAAAACTGGGTGATAAAGAGATATGATCAAAGTGTTACTTGCCTTGTTGACGATCCGCGTAACCTAGAGACTCCAAATAACACGCTTTGCACTCCGGGAATTCTATCGCAAACAAACAATAGCATACATAAGCAACAATCAAAAGCACGGGTAAAACTCAAATAAGAAGATCTAACCAGAAAGTTCAACTTAAGAACTCTGGTTTGCAAAAGAATCAAACCAAACGGAGCAACGAAACTCAAACGGCGAAAGAAACAAGATCCATTTACTAATCTGGACCTAGGTCAAATTTTACAGTAGCAAAAGCTTGTTTAAGTTGGTTAAGCGGAAAGAGGATCTCGAGACGAAGATCTAGGTGCTTGAATCGCCTGATTCCGACTAACGAGCGAAAAGATAAACTAAAACGAAAATCGGATCAGAAATCGCGATCGAGAATAATCGCGGAAAAAATCCGGTAAAAGAAAACTGACGAACAGGCTAACGAACGAGCGTTTGTTATCAGTAACTAACGAGCGAAAACCGTTCGTTGAAACGAACGTCCGCTAAAAAAGAAAAACCGGCGAACCAAAAAAACGACTAGGGTTTTCTAACGAAAACCAGTCCGGTTTTCTAAAAAAATGAACGACGCTAACCTCGGCGAGGTCCGGCATGGCGGGGCTCTGGCAAGGGGCGGCTTGGCGCGGGGCAGCGGCGACGCGGGCAACAGGCGGCGGCGGCAGCTTGCGGCGGGGCGGCGCGGCAGCAGGCGAGGCGGCTCGGCAGCGGCGACGGGCGGTGGGCGGCGGCGGCTTGCGGCGGCGGCTTGCAGCGGCGGGGCGGCGGCTCGTGGCGGGGTGGGGCTCCAAGGGTGGCGGGGGTACGGTTTATAAAGGGGGGCGGAGGTGGTGCCTTGGGGGAGGGGCAAGGCGGCGGTGGAGTCTGGCTCGGACTCGTGTCCGAGTCGGCGGCGGCGGCATGGTCTCCGCGCGGGAGACGGTGGCCGGGGAGGTGGGCCGGCGGCTGGGCTTCGGCCCAGTTGGCCTAGGCACGTTTTTTTTTTAAACAATTCCGCCGAAACTCAGAAAAATCCTAGAAAATAAAATAAAATTCTAAAAATGCCAAAACAAATATTCTCCGTCTAAATAAAATATATAGAACGAGATGAAAATTTTCTTGGCCCTAAAATGCAATTTTGAAAACGTGCAATTTCTCTAATGCAAATAAAATCTAATAAATGATTTTAATATTTTTCCTCCAATATTTCAGTTATTTTGGAGAAGTCATATTATCTCCTCTCATATATTTTAATATGAAATACTTTTCGGAGAGAAAATAATTAAAATCAAAGATCCTCGTTTCATTATTTGATAAAAACCAAATATGAAAACCGGGAAATCCCCAACTCTCTCCGAGGGTCCTTGAGTTGTTTAGGATTTCAAGGATTGCGGAATGAAAATGAAATAAAATATGATATGCAAGAATGACCTACGTATAACATTCCAAATTGAAAATTTGGGATGTTACAAACCTACCCCCCCCCTTAAGATGAATCTTGCCCTCGAGACTCGGGTTGGCTAGAAAATAGGTGTGGGTGGTCTTTGAGTAGATCATCCTCTTGTTCCCAGGTGGTTTCATCCTCGGTGTGGTGGCTCCACTGAACTTTACAAAACTTGATAACCTTGTTGCGGGTGACTCGACTAGCAAACTCCAAAATCTTGATTGGCTTCTCTTCATAAGTCAAGTCATTGTCCAACTGAATCGCCTCCAAGGGTACGGTATCTCTTAGTGGTATGTCGGCCATCTCAGCATGGCACTTCTTCAACTGGGAAACGTGAAACACATCGTGAACTCCTGACAGTCCTTCAGGTAACTCCAATTTGTAGGCAACTTCTCCCATCCTTTCCAAAACACGATATGGTCCTACGAATCTCGGGGCTAACTTTCCCTTAACTCCAAAATGTTTCACTCCTCGCAAGGGGGATACTCGCAGATATGCTGTCTCCAATTTCGTAGATTACCTCCTTGCGTTTTGAGTCTGCATAACTCTTTGCCTGGACTGAGCAATCTTCAGTCTATCACGAATTAGCTTAACCTTCTCTTCAGACTCCTTGATCAAGTCTGGTCCAAACAACTGTCGGTCTCCTACTTCATCCCACATTAACGGCGTTCTGCACCTTCGTCCGTACAGGGCTTCAAATGGTGCCATCTTCAAACTGGCTTGGTAGCTATTGTTGTATGAGAACTCTGCGTAAGACAAATTGTCATCCCAACTAGATCCATAATCTAGCGCGTAGGCTCTCAACATGTCCTCCAGAATCTGATTAACTCTCTCTGTCTGTCCATCCGTCTGCGGGTGAAATGCTGTACTAAACTCCAGTCTTGTTCCCAAGGTCTGGTGTAACTGATGCCAAAACTTTGAGGCAAATTGTGTTCCTCTATCTGATACGCTGGTCCTCGGAACTCCATGCAGACATACGATCCTGGACATATATATCATGGCCAACTTCGCACTTGTATAAGTGGTTTTCACTGGGATAAAGTGAGCCACTTTGGTCAAGCAATCAACTACTACCCATATGGAATCATATCCTGATTTGGTCCTGGGCAATCCGGTGATAAAGTCCATGCCAAGTTTATCCCACTTCTATTCGGGTATCGGCATAGGCTGTAACAATCCTGCCGGCTTTTGATGCTCTGCCTTTACTCTCTGACATACATCACAGGCGGCTACATACTCAGCAATATCCTTCTTCATACCCGTCCACCAGAAATGTTCCTTCAAATCCAAATACATCTTGGTGTTTCCGGGGTGTATCGAGTATGGTGAGTCATGGGCCTCCTGTAATATTAACTTCCTGATCTCTGTGTTATTGGGCACGTATATCCGGTCCTCAAACCATAAGGTATCGTGCTCATCCTCATGAAAACCTTTGGCCTTTCCTTTGCTCATCTTCTCCTTTATCTCGGCAATCTCTTTATCATCCTTCTAAGCTTCCCGAATCTTACCCAATAGCGTCGACTGAACTTCCATTGTTGCAATAAAACCTCTAGGAACAATCTCTAATCGAAGTTCCATGATATCCTCTGCTAACTCCTTTGGCACTCCCTTACTTGCAAGGATATTAGCATAACTCTTCCAGCTCAAAGTGTCTGCTACGACATTGGCCTTTCCTAGATGATAGTGCAGCTTCATGTCATAATCCTTTATAAGCTCCAACCATCTCCTCTGCCTAAGGTTCAGTTCCTTCTGTGTGAAGATGTACTTCAAACTCTTATGATCCGGGTACACATCACAACGGTTTCCAATAAGGTAATGTCTCCAAGTCTTCAATGCATACACTATGGCTGCTAACTCCAAATCATGTGTGGCATAATTCAACTCGTGAGGTTTTAGTTGTCGTGAGGCATACGAAACAACTCTTCCGTCCTGCATAAGCACACATCCAAGTCCCAAGCGAGAGGCGTCGCAATACACTTGGAAATCCTTATGTATATCTGGCAGTGTCAGCACTGGGGCTGTAGTCAAACGTTTCTTCAACTCCTCGAAACTTGCCTTGCAACCTTCCGTCCATTTAAACTTGGTATCCTTCTTCAATAACTCCGTCATTGGCTTCGCAATCTTGGAAAAATTCTCAATGAATCTCCGATAGTATCCTGCGAGTCCAAGAAAACTGCGGATCTCGCTAACTGAAGTGGGTGCCAACCATTCAGTGACTGACTGGATCTTGGTGGGGTCTACTGCTATACCTTCTCCTGATATAACATGTCCAAGGAATCCAACTTCCTTCAACCAAAATTCGCATTTGCTGAACTTGGCATACAACTGATGTTCCCTGAGTTTCTTGAGAACTAAACACAAATGCTCCTTGTGCTCCTCCTCGTTCTTCGAGTATACCATAATATCATCAATAAACACCACAACAAACTTGTCCAAATATTCCATGAATACTTTGTTCATCATGCTCATGAAATAGGCAGGGGCGTTGGTCAGTCCAAACGACATGACTGTATATTCATATAATTTGTAACGTGTGGTGAATGTTGTCTTTGGTATATCTTTCTCTCGAATCTTCAACTGATGGTATCCCGATCACAAATTGATCTTCGAAAACACCTTAGCTCCTTGCAGCTGATCAAACAGATCATTGATCATCGGCAGTGGGTACTTGTTCTTGATCGTCACTTCATTCAAGGCCCGATAATCAACAACCATTCTTAGGGATTTATCCTTCTTCTCAACCAAAAGCACCCGGGCTCCCCAAGGTGATGAACTCCTTCGAATGTATCCTTTCTCCAATAACTCTTTGATCTGTTTCTTAATTTCCTCCAGATCATTTGCGGGCATCCGATAGGGTCTCTTGGATATTGGCCCTGTCCCTGGCAATAGCTCTATCAAAAACTCGATGTCTCGATCCGGTGGCATGCCTGGTAACTCCTCTGGAAAAACATCCGGGTAATCCCTCACTACAGGCACTTCCTCCTGAACAACTCCCGTGAGGGTATTCACTTGGCTCCTCCTAGGCACATGCCTAGATACATACTTAATCCTTTTCCCTCCGGGGTGGTGAGATAAATCGACTTACTAGCATAGTCAATACTTCCTCCATACTTTGACATCCAGTCCATGCCTAATATCACATCCAATCCTTGTGACTCCAAGATAATTAGGTCGGACGGAAAAACATGGGTGCCAATGGTTAGGAGTATCTGGTCGCACCATCGACTAGCCATATACTCTGCTCCAGGTGAACTCACTAAGAGAGGGGTCCTAAGGGTTTGGGTTGGTAGTTTAAACTTATCCATGAATCCCCTTGATATGTATGAATGCGATGCACCAGTATCAAATAGAACAAGAGCAGTAAATGACTTAACCAAAAACTTACCTATTACCGCGTCCGGCTGCTCTTCAACCTCCTCCACGTTAACGTGGTTCACTTGTCCTTTGTTGAATGGATTGGGCTTCTTCCCAGCGCTCCCATTTCCGTTTCCATTCTTTCCTTCAGGGCACTCCGTCGCATAGTGTCTAGTCTTCCCGCACTTGAAGCAAGTAATGTGACTTAGATCTCTTTTGGCGGGTGTGGCTGGATTGGGGCGATTCTGATTGTTATTGGCTCCGTTCCCATTCCCATTCTTAGTGCCATTGTGGTTATGCGATCCTCCTCCGGTGTGGTTATGACCTCCATGATTATGAACAAGTCCTCCTGAGTTCAGGGTTAGGTGAGGATTCTGCTGAGCTCCTGAGTTATACCTCCCTTGTCCATACTTACTTTTACGGCTCTCAATCTGCTGCTGCTTCCCTTCAATCATAAGAGCCTTATCCACCAACTCCTGGTAGTTGTTGAAGGTTGCTACCATCAACTGCATACTCATCTCATCATTCAGCCCTTCCATAAATTTCGCCTGCTTCACGGCATCTGTGGCCTCATCGTCAGGGGCATAGCGAGATAGCTTGCTAAACTCATCCACGTACTGAGCCACAGTACGGTTCCCCTGGCGTAAGTTGCGAAACTCGTGCTTCTTCAGATTCATGGCTCCAGTTGAGACATGGGCTGTGCGGAAAGCTTGCTGAAACTGGTCCCAAGTGACGTTGGCTATGGGGAAAGTGGCCGTGTAATTCTCCCACCATGAGGCTGCTGGTCCATCCAATTGATGTGCGGCAAAGCGCACCTTCTCAGCATATGTGCCCTGCGGTGGTCAACTCCCTTCCAATACGGCGTAGCCAATCATCAATAACTATAGGCTCGGTGCTACTGGAAAACACCGGCGGTTGTAACCTTAGAAAACAGGCTAGGTTGTTCAAGGTGTTCTGCTGCTGGATCAACTGAGTGAGCTCCGGCGGGAAGGAAAATCTGGGGTCACGTCTCGGAGGCATCTGGTGGATTTAGATGGAAGAGATTGGAATACAATGAGGTCTAATGAGAAGGCACTGCCCATATGCACATGAGACAAACACAATCATTTCACTCAATCAATCAAGCAAGGGCATACAAGCGGTCTAGAACTATCGCAAAAGTGCTCAACTACTACTGAATACATGGGGGAATACTACTAATCATTGGGTGGTCATCTAGAAATTTTGATCAATGGAAGACTCCATGATATCTACTCCAGCTTCGTCTTCAAAGTCATCATCACTAGGGTCGAAGTTGGTGTTGTCGATGATGATGTAGTCCTCCGGACGAATCTCCTTGGGTTCTTCATCTTCTTCTACTGGTGTGGGGTCTCCCATGAATATTCCGATCTTCTTAATCAGGTCGTCATTCTTCTCCAGTAGTGTCGTAATTTCCTCCTCATATCCATCGCGTGTAGACTTAAGTTCTTCTTCCAGCTCGATGATCCTTGTCTTCGCCTTCTTCAAATCTATCATCTCTGCACACATCTGATTCTCCTGGCGTCGAATGTGTTGGTTTAGTTCCTGGATGAAAGCTGCAATTGATCTATCCTTCCTGGTGCTGATCATCTCCCATTGCTCATCTCGGCGCCCACATATCTGGTAGATAGTGTCCTTAAGATCCTTCTGATATACTTCTCCAATGCGTCCCATGGTGATGTGAGCTGCCATACTCTTTCCTAAACTCCAGGTTGGTGCGTCGAAGGAAAATTCTATAGGTTTAGTGACTGGCGTGAAGGTCCTTCCTGGAACTTGAACTTGAATCAGCCATCGTTCCTCTTCTGGTAAAGTGGCGTTGTATGTCCCGGTGAACCTTGGTATTCCAATGTTCAAGTACCTAGTGACTTCCTTCAAGTGTCGTCCAAAAGGTGCTTCTTCATCCGGTTGTGCAAACTTGTTCTTCATCTCCGCCATCCTAAAGAGTAGAAAATGGAGAGGAGTCAGAAATGAGTAGAGAAGAGTGACCTATGGTTTTATCTTAGTGGTCGTGTCCTACACTCAGCGTGTGCTCTGATACCATCTTTGTAGCGACCCGACCTCAAATGGTCAAGTCTTTGTGCTTCAGTGTCATCCCTGGATTGATAATACTGACACACATAGTACTCGAAGGATTTAAAACAGAGTAGTAATCACACACTTATTACATCGAATGTCTCAAAAGAGAACTTATTACAATAACTATGGCTTAAGGCCATCTAATACGATAACAGCGGAAGGCTTGGAAGATATAGTGAGTCCATCAACTCCAACGGCATAGCTGAGCTGCACGGCAACAACCTAACGAACCTTACTCCTCGTCTGAAAAGTCTGCAACATAATACGTTGCAGCCCGAAAACGGGTCAGCACATGGAATATGCTGGCAAAGTAACACAGTAGAGCAAGAACAGAATAATGCTATCACTACATGCATATTTGGCTGGTGGAAAGCTCTATGGTTACAGTTTTGCGAAAAGCCAATTTTTCCCTACAACAAAGGAATAGATTTTAAATTTACTATCATGGTAGTTGAAACATCATTGAGAAGGTTCCTCCAACTCAATCCCAATTAAAGTGATTAACAACCCAACAATTTTAATTAAGAATGATGAGATACTTAAGATACTCCAGGTACTAGATACTCAGGATTTGTCCATAACCGGGGACACGGCTAACCATGATTAGTTTGTACACTCTGCAGAGGTTTGTGCACTTTTCCCCACAAGACTCGATCTCCTCCGTTGGATTTCTCGCACTACATGGTGTTTGAGAAACGGATGACCGAGATACAGTCTTTCAGAAACATTAACTCTCTACTCCGGGTAGACCATACCAAACCTACAAACACACTACCTGCCGATCTACCTCTTCAAGAGCTTCACGTAACTTACTCAACTATGCTAGAGCCCATAATAGCTTGTGGCTGCACACGGAAGTTTCTAGCATGAATAATTGTCACATCCCTAGTTCTGGTATGACCTAGACTAGCTAGTCATTTGTGCATCATGTTTAAATTCCATTTAAATTTGAAATGGGGATTTGTGAAACCCTCAGAAATCATTTCTGGAAATGACCCAGATAAAAAGTGCTCCAAAAAGGACCAAGAAAATGTTCATGATGCTCTCTGAAAATATTGGCCAGAGGTAAAATTCAAACCAATAATTTTGGGAGCCCATAAATATTTATTTTGGCATTTTGGAATTAATACAATAATTATTTGCCTTGGATATATATATGTGATATATTTTATATATGTCCAAAAATTCTGGTTTTTGCTGAGGGGCTTTGGAATAATCCAACTAGTCCCTACAAGAATTATCAGAAGCAACAAAAATGATTTAGTGTCTAAAACTAAATCAAAACAAATTACAGAAAATGCAAAACAGAAGAAAAAGAGAGAGAGAGAGAGAGAGAGAGAGAGAGAGAATTACCTGGCCATACCTGTGTAGCCTGGCCCAGCTTCTCTCAGCCCAGCCCACCAGCCCAACCGCCAGGGGCTTCTTCAAGCTCCTGCCAGTAGGAGCTGCTGCGTGCCCGCATCACAGCCGACCGCAGCCACGTCTCCCCGCCACCTCCTGCTTCCCTCCCCGTCCTTGACCGGGCGCCTGGAGACGCCCGAGCCCCCTGGTCCTACCCCTCTCTCGCAGCCCACTCTCCCTTCCCCTGCTCTCTCTCTCTCTCTCTGTAGCACGCCCGAACGGGTCGGTCGCCGCCGTTCATTGCCACCGTGACCACCGTGGTCTTCTCGCCCCTTCCCCGTGTCCAAAAGCTCTATGACGACGCACAGCTCCTCCACGCGGAAGATCCCGAACCCAGGAGCACCGTGGTGATGCCTTCGAGCTCGGCTTCCATCTCGGGCACCGCCGATCACCGCCGGCGATTCGCGACGTCTGGCGCGCCCCCGAGCCCGCTGACCTTCTCTTCCGACCCCCAGTGAGCCCTGCCATCTTTCCCCTCTCTTCTTGCTGCCGAACGCGACCCTAACCATGCTCTTCATCGGAGTCAAAAGCTTCCGCCCGCCGGCCATGTCACCGCCATCGCCGCAGCCGCTTAGGCTCAAAACCGAGCGCGTCACCGTGCTCAGCACAGCTCCACGGGCCCAAAGCAACCAATCGTTGCTCCTGCCGTGCACCATAGCGACGTTTGCATCATCGCCCGAACTCCGGCCACCGCCGCGAGCTTGCCTCCGGTGAGCTCGGGCCACCTCAGCCCCTGCCGTTTGCACAAATGGATGCGGGCTAGTCCCAGCTCCACGTAGATGCCCTCCGCCGGCCATTTGGTCGCCGGAGGAGGAATCCCGAGCCCCTCCGCCATCTCTGGCCTTGCCGGCGGCGAGCGCCGGGTCAACTCCGGCGTGGGTTGACCCCCACAACCCAGTTTGACCTCCCCCTCTCTGTCACTGACTTGCGGGCCCCGCCCGACTAATTACCTTGGTTAGCACTAATTAACTAACTAGGTTAGCTGCTATGGTCACTGACTAGTGGGCCATGCCCAGTTAGTCAGGACTAACTAACTTAGTTAGTTGACTGGGTCACTGACCAGTGGGACCCACTGGTCAGGTTTGACCTGTTCAGCCCCGTTGACTCGCTTACATCATGCTGACGTAGTGCTGGCGCAGTTATTCTTTTCTGGAATTATTTTAACTCAGGAAATTCCAGAATATTGCCTAAACTTGAAAAAATCATAATAATTCAACCGTAGCTCAGAATGAAATAAATTATATATGAAAAATTATAAGAAAAATGCAAGGAATCCATTTATGCCAGTTACATGCATGAAAAACCAACTTATACATGCTGTATAAGTGAAAACATAATATGGGCATTTTAAATGCTTCATTTTGAATTTGCATTTGAATCTTTGATTCAAATGGGCTTCAACCAATTGGTAGCATCTTGCATTAGTATGGAAACTTGGAGGACTTATGTAGTACATAGACAACTTGAAGTGGATACTCTAAAATACGCAAGATAAGCGTGAGTGCTATGGATGGCCTTCTCGTAGGGAGACGGGAACAGATCCATAGTGGAGTATTGATATGGTGAATATGTGGACTCGTGTGTGTCTTCTCACCCCAAAGAAGTTTCTGATACTCGTAGTATAGGTTAGCCACTGAGTCGGAGCTGGCTTGCTGCTGTTAACTCCACCACCCCCCTTTGTTGATAATGTTGCATATGTAGATAGTTCTGATGTAAGACTTGCTGAGTACCTTCGTAATCACGTTTGCTTATTTATGTTTTGCAGTTGGTTACCCTAGTGACTTCGACAAGTAGCTTGTATCCCAGCTACGATCTTGTACCCTTGGGAGGGTCGTGTTTAGTCAGGCTTCTTAGTCTTTTCCTTTTGTAGTTGTCTGTACTCAGACATGTAATGCTTCCGTTGCTTGTATGCTCTGAATGATGGGTCATGAGACCCCTGTTTGTATTGAATGCTATGTGGCTCTTCTGGGCCTTTATCTATATGAGTTTGAGTTATGTTGTGATGCCATGTTGTACAGCACATACTTGCATGTTATGCGTACGTGTAACGTGTATTGCTATGTGTGGGATCCGACAACCTAGTTGTTTATCCCTGGTAGCCTCTCTTATGGGGAAATGTAGTCTTGTGCTTCCATGAGCCATAGTAGCCCGCTACAGCCAGGTTAGGTGGCACCCGTGGGAATACCGTGCGTGAGGCCGCAAAGTGATATGAAGTGTTACATGCTAGATCGGTGTGACTTGGGATCGGGGTCCCGACAATAATCTCAGTTCCCTTTGAGCCTGGGTGGCGGTCCATAGGAAGATCACACGGGTACTCCGGGATTTCCAAAAATATAGGCAACACTGGGTACTCCAGGTGCCTCAATCCACCCAGATGTGTATTTAAGTTGCCACCTTAAGTTAAACCATTAATTATTAATCTAACATCTGTCATGGATTTCACTCACCCAAACCACGTCTACGAGCATAGCATAGAAGTATAAGCAACACGTAGAAGTAACTCCCAAGGGTTTCAATGTAACAGGGCAATAGGTTCTACCTCATCACTCCTTCCCAACCCACAAGTTAATGACATCCTAATCATGCAATGTTTGAGGATTGGAACTAATGCATAAAAACTGGGTGATAAAGGGATATGATCAAAGTGTTACTTGCCTTGCTGACGATCCGCGTAACCTAGAGACTCCAAATAACACGCTTCACACTCCGGGAATTCTATCGCAAACAAACAATAGCATACATAAGCAACAATCAAAAGCATGGGTAAAACTCAAATAACAAGATCTAACCAGAAAGTTCAACTTAAGAACTCTGGTTTGCAAAAGAATCAAACCAAACGGAGCAACGAAACTCAAACGGCGAAAAAACAAGATCTGTTTACTAATCTGGACCTAGGTCAAATTTTACAGTAGCAAAAGCTTGTTTAAATTGGTTAAGCGGAAAGTGGGTCTCAAGACGAAGATCTAGGCGCTTGAATCGCCTGATTCCGACTAACGAGCGAAAAGATAAACTAAAACGAAAATCGGCTCACAAATCGCGATCGAGAATAATCATGGAAAAAATCCGATAAAAGAAAACTGACAAATAGGCTAACGAACGAGCGTTCGTTATCTGTAACTAACGAGCGAAAACCATTCATTGAAACGAACGTCCGCTAAAAAAAGAAAAACCGGTGAACCAAAAAATACGACTAGGGTTTTCTAACGAAAACCAATCTGGTTTTCTAAAAAAACAAACGGTGCTAACCTCGGCGAGGTCCGGCACGGTGGGGCTCCGGTGAGGGACGGCTTGGCGCGGGGCGGCGGCGACGCGGGCAGCAGGCGGCGGCGGCGGCTTGCGGCGCGGCAGCAGGCGAGGCAGCGAGACGGCTTGGCAGCGGCGACGGGCGGCGGCTTGCGGCGGCGGGGCGGCGGCTCGCGGAGGGGTGGGGCTCCAAGGGCGGCGGGGGTGCAGCTTATAAAGGGGGCGGCTTATAAAGGTGCTCTACAGGTGTCTCCAAAGGTACTTGTTGGGTTGGCGTATTTCGAGATTAGGATTTGTCACTCCGATTGTCCGAGAGGTATCTCTGGGCCCTCTCGGCCTTGCAAGCATTGCAACTAATAAGTTAGTTGCGGGATGATGTATTACGGAACGAGTAAAGAGACTTGTCGGTAACGAGGTTGAACTAGGTATTGAGATACCGACGATCGAATCTCGGGCAAGTAACATACCGATGACAAAGGGAACAAAGTATGTTGTTATGCGGTTTGACCGATAAAGATCTTCGTAGAATATGTGGGAGCCAATATGAGCATCCAGGTTCCGCTATTGGTTATTGGCCGGAGACGTGTCTCCGTCATGTCTACATAGTTCTCGAACCCGTAGGGTCTGCACGCTTAAAGCTTCGGTGACGATTATATTATGAGTTTATGTGATTTGATGTACCGAAGGTAGTTCGGTGTTCCGGATGAGATCGGGGACATGACGAGGAGTCTCAAAATGGTCGAGACGTAAAGATCGATATATTGGACAACTATATTCAGACATCGGAAAGGTTCCGAGTGATTCGGGTATTTTCGGGAGTACCGGGGAGTTACGGGAATTCGTATTGGGCCTTAATGGGCCATACGGGAAAGGAGAGAAAGGCCTCAAAGGGTGGCCGCACCCCTCCCCATGGGCTGGTCCGAATTGGACTAGGGAGGGGGGGCGCCCCCTTCCTTCCTTCTCCTTTTCTCTTCCCTTTCCTTCCCTCCTACTCCTACTACTTGGAAGGGCTCCTAGTTCTACTAGGAAAGGGGGAATCCTACTCCCGGTGGGAGTAGGACTCCCCTAGGGCGCGCCATAGAGAGGGCCGGCCCTCCCCCTCCTCCACTCGTTTATATACGTGGCCAGGGGGCACCCCATAGACACACAAATTGATCTGTTGATCTCTCCCAGCCGTGTGCGGTGCCCCCCTCCACCATATTCCACCTCGGTCATATCGTAGTGGTGCTTAGGCGAAGTCCTGCCTCGGTAGCAACATCATCACCGTCATCACGCCGTTGTGCTGACGGAACTCTCCCATGAAGCTCTGCTGGATCGGAGTTCGCGGGACATCATCGAGCTGAACGTGTGCTGAAATCGGAGGTGTCGTGCGTTCGGTACTTGGATCGGTCGGATCGGGAAGACGTACGACTACTTCCTCTCTGTTGTGTCAACGCATCCGTTGCCGGTCTACGAGGGTACGTAGACAACACTCTCCCCACTCGTTGCTATGCATCACCATGATCTTGCGTGTGCGTAGGATTTTTTTTTGAAATTACTACGTTACCCAACAGTGGCATCCGAGCCTAGGTTTTATGCGTAGATGTCATATGCACGAGTAGAACACAAGTGAGTTGTGGGCGATATAAGTCATACTGCTTACCAGCATGTCATACTTTGGTTCGGCGGTATTGTTGGATGAAGCGGCCCGGACCGACATTACGCGTACGCTTACGCGAGACTGGTTCTACCGACGTGCTTTGCACAAAGGTGGCTGGCGGGTGTCAGTTTCTCCAACTTTAGTTGAACCAAGTATGGCTACGGCCGGTCCTTGAGAAGGTTAAAACAGCACCAACTTGACAAACTATCGTTGTGGTTTTGATGCGTAGGTAAGAACGGTTCTTGCTAAGCCCGTAGCAGCCACGTAAAACTTGCAACAACAATGTAGAGGACGTCTAACTTGTTTTCGCAGGGCATGTTGTGATGTGATATGGTCAAGACATGATGAGATATAAGTTGTTGTATGAGATGATCATGTTTTGTTGAAGTTATCGGCAACTGGCAAAAGCCTTATGGTTGTCTCTCTATTGCATAAGATGCAAGCGCCAAATAATTGCTTTACTTTATCGCTATGCAATAGCAATAGTTGCAAGAGCAATAGTTGGCGAGACAACCATGTGATGACACATTGATATAGATCAAGATGATGGAGATCATGGTGTCATGCCGGTGACGATGGAGATCATGACGATGCTTTGGAGATGGAGATCAAAGGCACAAGATGATGATGGCCATATCATGTCACATATTTTTGATTGCATGTGATATTTATCTTTTATACATCTTATTTTGCTTAGTTCGACGATAGCTTCATAAGATGATCTCTCACTAATTATCAAGGTACAAGTGTTCTCCCTAAGTATGCACCGTTGCAAAAGTTCTTCGTGCTGAGACACCACGTGATGATCGGGTGTGATAGGCTCTACATTCAAATACAACGGGTGCAAAATAGTTGCACGCGTGGAATACTCAGGTTAAACTTGACGAGCCTAGCATATAACAGATATGGCCTCGGAACACGGAGACCGAAGGGTCGAGCGTGAATCATATAGTAGATATGATCAACATAGTGATGTTCCCCATTGAAACTACTCCATCTCACGTGATGATCGGACATGGTTTAGTTGATTTGGATCACGTGATCACTTAGAGGATTGGAGGGATGTCTATCTAAGTGGGAGTTCTTAAGTAATATGATTATTTGAACTTTGATTTATCATGAACTTAGTCCTGGTAGTATTAGCATATCTATGTTGTAGATCAATAGCTCGCGTTGTTGCTTCCCTATGTTATATATATGTTCCTAGAGAAAACTAAGTTGAAAAATGTTAGTAGCAATGATGCGGATTGGATCCGTGATCTGAGGTTTATCCTCATTGCTGCACAGAAGAATTATGTCCTGGATGCACCGCTAGGTGACAGACCTATTGCAGGAGCAGATGCAGACGTTATGAACGTTTGGCTAGCTCAATATGATGACTACTTGATAGTTTAGTGCACCATGCTTAATAGCTTAGAATCGGGACTTCAAAGACGTTTTGAATGTCATGGACCATATGAGATGTTCCAAGAGTTGAAGTTAATATTTCAATCAAATACCCGAGTTGAGAGATATGAAGTCTCCAACAAGTTCTATAGCTAGAAAGATGGAGGAGAATAGCTCAAGCAGTGAGCATGTTCTCAGATTGTCTGGGTACTACAATCGCTTGAATCAAGTGGGAGTTAATCTTCCAGATAAAATAGTGATTGACAGAATTCTCTAGTCACCATCACCAAGTTAGTAGAACTTCGTGATGAACTATAGTATGCAAGGGATGATGAAAACGATTCCCGAGCTTTTCATGATGATGAAATCGATGAAGGTAGAAATCAAGAAAGAGCATCAAGTGTTGATGATTAACAAGACCATTAGTTTCAAGAAAAGGGCAAAGGGAAAGAAAGGGAACTTCAAGAAGAACGGCAAGCAAGTTGCTGCTCAAGTGAAGAAGCCCAAGTTTGGTCCTAAGCCTGAGACTAAGTGCTTCTACTGCAAAGGGACTGGTCACTGGAAGCGGAACTGCCCCAAATATTTGGCGGATAAGAAGGATGGCAAAGTGAACAAAGGTATATTTGATACACAGATTATTGATGTGTATTTTACTAGTGTTCGTAGCAACCCCTCGGTATTTGATACTGGTTCAGTTGCTAAGAGTAGTAACTCGAAATGGGAGTTGCAGAATGAACAGAGACTAGTTAAGTGCGAAGTGACGATGTGTGTTGGAAGTGGTTCCAAGATTGATATAATCATCATCGCACACTCCCTATACTTTCGGGATTAGTGTTGAACCTAAATAAGTGTTATTTGGTGTTTGCGTTGAGCATGAATATGATTTGATCATGTTTATTGCAATACGGTTATTCATTTCAGTGAGAGAATAAATTGTTGTTCTGTTTACATGAATAAAACCTTATATGGTTACACACCCAATGAAAATGGTTCGTTGGATCTCGATTGTAGTGATACACATATTCATAATATTGAAACCAAAAGATGCAAAGTTATAATGATAGTGCAACTTATTTGTGGCACTGCCATTTAGGTAATATTGGTGTAAAGCGCATGAAGAAAATCCATGCTGATGGGCTTTTGGAATCACTTGATTATGAATCAGTTGATGCTTGCGAACCATGCCTCATGGGCAATATGACTAAGACTCCATTCTCCGGAACAATGGAGCAAGCAACAGATTTGTTGGAAATCATACATACTGATGTATGTGGTCCGATGAATATTGAGGCTCGCGGCAGGTATCATTATTTTCTGGTCTTTACAGATGATTTGAGCAGATATGAGTATATCTACTTGATGAAACACAAGTCTGAAACATTTGAAAAGTTCGAAGAATTTCAGAGTGAAGTGGAGAATCATCGTAACAAAAATAAAAGTTTCTACGATATGATCGCAGAAGGAAAATATTTGAGTTACAAGTTTGGCCTTCAGTTAAAACAATGTGAAATAGTTTCATTACTCACGCCACCTGGAACACCACAGTGTAATGGTGTGTCCGAACATTGTAACCGTACTTTATTAGATATGGTGCGATCTATGATGTCTCTTACCGATTTACCACTATCGTTTTGGGGTTATGCATTAGAGACAGCTACATTCACATTAAATAGGGCACCATCTAAATCCGTTGAGACGACACCGTATGAACTATGGTTTGGCAAGAAACCTAAGCTGTCGTTTCTTAAAGTTTGAGGTTGCAATGCTTATGTGAAAATGTTTCAACCTGATAAGCTCAAACCCAAATCGGAGAAGTGCATATTCATAGGATACCCAAAAGAATATGTTGGGTACACCTTCTATCACAGATCCGAAGGCAAGATATTCATTGCTGAGAATGGATCCTTTCTAGAGAAGGAGTTTCTCTCGAAAGAAGTGAGTGGGAGGAAAGTAGAACTTGATGAGGTAATTGTACCTGCTCCCTTATTGGAAAGTAGTTCATCATAGAAATCTGTTCCTGTGACTACTACACCAATTAGTGAGGAAGCTAATGATGATGATCATGTAACTTCAGATCAAGTTACTACCGAACCTCGTAGGTAAACCAGAGTGAGATCTGCACCATAGTGGTACGGTAATCCTGTTCTGGAGGTCATGTTACTTGACCATGACGAGCCTATGAACTATGAGGAAGCGATGATGAGCCCAGATTCCGCGAAATGGCTTGAGGCCATGAAATCTGAGATGAGATCCATGTATGAGAACAAAGTATGGACTTTGATTGACTTGCCCATTGATCGGCGAGCCAATGAGATTAAATGGATCTTCAAGAGGAAGACGGACGTTGATAGTAGTGTTACTATCTACAAAGCTAGAATTGTCGCAAAAAGGCTTTCGACAAGTTCAAGGTGTTGACTACGATGAGAGTTTCTCACTCGTATCTATGCTTAAGTCTGTCCGAATCATGTTAGCAATTGCCGCATTTTATGAAATCTGGCAAATGGATAAACAAAACTGCATTCCTTAATGGATTTATTAAAGAAGAGTTGTATATGATGCAACCAGAAGGTTTTGTCAATCCTAAAGGTACTAACAAAATATGCAAGCTCTAGCGATCCATCTATGGACTGGTGCAAGCATCTCAGAGTTGGAATATACGCTTTGATAAGTTGATCAAAGCATATAGTTTTATACAGACTTGCGGTGAAGCCTGTATTTACAAGAAAGTGAGTGGGAGCACTACAGCATTTCTGATAAGTATATGTGAATGACATATTGTTGATCGGAGATAATGTAGAATTATTCTGTAAAGCATAAAGGAGTATTTGAAAGGAGTTTTTTCAAAGAAAAACCTCGGTGAAGCTGCTTACATTTTGAGCATCAAGAGATAGATCAAGACGCTTGATAAGTTTTTCAATGAGTACATACCTTGACAAGATTTTGAAGTAGTTCAAAATGGAACAGTCAAAGAAAGAGTTCTTGCCTGTGTTACAAGGTGTGAAACTGAGTAAGACTCAAAGCCCGACCACGGCAGAAGATAGAAAGAGAATGAAAGTCATTCCCTATGCCTTGGCCATAGGTTCTATAAAGTATGCCATGCTGTGTACCAGATCTATTGTGTACCTCACCATAAGTTTGGCAAGGGAGTACAATAGTGATCTAGGAGTAGATCACTGGACAGAGGTCAAAATTATCCTTAGCGGAATAAGGATATGTTTCTCGATTATGGAGGTGACAAAAGGTTCGTCATAAAGGGTTACGTCGATGGAAGTTTTGACACTGATCCAAATGACTCAAAGTCTCAATCTGGATACATATTGAAAGTGGGAGCAATTAGCTAGAGTAGCTTAGTGCAGAACATTGTTGACATAGAAATTTGCAAAATACTTGCGGATCTGAATGTGGCAGACCCGTTGACTAAACTTCTCTCACAAGCAAAACATGATCACACCTTAGTACTCTTTGGGCGTTAATCACATAGCGATGATAACTAGATTATTGAATCTAGTAATCCCTTTGGGTGTTGGTCACATGATGATGTGAACTATGGGTGTTAATCACATGGTGATGTGAACTATTGATATTAAATCACATGGCGATGTGAACTAGATTATTGACTCTAGTGCAAGTGGGAGACTGAAGGAAATATGCCCTAGAGGCAATAATAAAGTTATTATTTATTTCCTTATTTCATGATAAATGTTTATTATTCATGCTAGAATTGTATTAACCGGAAACATAATACATGTGTGAATACATAGACAAACAGAGTGTCACTAGTATGCCTCTACATGACTAGCTCGTTGAATCAAAGATGGTTAAGTTTCCTAGCCATAGACATGAGTTGTTATTTGATTAACGGGGTCACATCATTAGAGAATGATGTGATTGACTTGACCCATTCCGTTAGCATAGCACTTGATCGTTTAGTTTGTTGCTATTGCTTTCTTCATGACTTATACATGTTCCTATGACTATGAGATTATGCAACTCCCGTTTACCGGAGGAACACTTTGTGTGCTACCAAACATCACAACGTAACTGGGTGATTATAAAGGTGCTCTACAGGTGTCTCCAAAGGTACTTGTGTTGGGGAACGTAGTAATTTCAAAAAAAATCCTACGCACACACAAGATCATGGTGATGCATAGCAACGAGAGGGGAGAGTGTTGTCTACGTACCATCGTAGACCGGCAACAGAAGCGTTGACACAATGTAGAGGAAGTAGTCGTACGTCTTCCCGATCCGACCGATCCAAGTACCGAACGTACGGCACCTCCGAGTTCTGCACACATTCAACTCGGTGACGTCCCTCGAGCTCCGATCCAGCAAAACGTTGAGGGAGAGTTTTGTCAGCACGACGGCGTGATGATGGTGATGATGTTCTACCGACGCAGGGCTTCGCCTAAGCACCGCTACGATATGACCGAGGTGGAATATGGTGGAAGGGGGCACCGCACACGGCTAAGGAATGATCACGAAGATCAACTGTCCTGGGGTGCCCCCTTGCCCCCGTATATAAAGGAGGGAGAGGGGGAGGTGCGGCCGGCCCTAGGGGTGCGCCTGGAGGAGTCCTACTCCCACCGGGAGTAGGACTCCCCCCTCTTGCCTTGTTGGAAAAGGAAGGGGGAAGGGAGAAAGAGGAAAGGGGGGTGCCGCCCCCCCCCCTTCCTTGTCCTATTCGGACTAGGGGGGAGGGGGGCGCGGCCTGCCCTGGCCGGCCCTCCTCTTCTCCCTTATGGCCCATGTAGGCCCAATAACCCCCGGGGGGGTTCCGGTAACCCCCTGGTACTCCGGTAAAATCCCGATTTCACCCGGAACGTTTCCGATATCCAAATATAGGCTTACAATATATCAATCTTTATGTCTCGACCATTTCGGGACTCTCGTCATGTCCATGATCACATCCGGGACTCCGAACAACCTTCGGTACATCAAAACACAAAAACCCTAATTACGATCGTCACCAAACTTTAAGCGTGCGGACCCTACGGGTTCGAGAACTATGTAGACATGACCAAGACACGTCTCCGGTCAATAACCAATAGCGGAACCTAGATGCTCATATTGGCTCCTACATATTCTACGAAGATCTTTATCGGTCAGACCGCATAACAACATACGTTGTTCCCTTTGTCATCGGTATGTTACTTGCCCGAGATTCGATCGTCGGTATCTCAATACCTAGTTCAATCTCGTTACCGGCAAGTCCCTTTACTCGTTCCGTAATACATCATCCCGCAACTAACTTATTAGTTGCAATGCTTGCAAGGCTTAAGTGATGTGCATTACCGAGAGGGCCCAGAGATACCTCTCCGACAATCGGAGTGACAAATCCTAATCTCGAAATACGCCAACCCAACAAGTACCTTCGGAGACACCTGTAGAGCACCTTTATAATCACCCAGTTACGTTGTGATGTTTGGTAGCACACAAAGTGTTCCTCCGGTAAACGGGAGTTGCATAATCTCATAGTCATAGGAACATGTATAAGTCATGAAGAAAGCAATAGCAACATACTAAACGATCGAGTGCTAAGCTAACAGAATGGGTCAAGTCAATCACATCATCCTCTTAATGATGTGATCCCGTTAATCAAATGACAACTCATCTCTATGGTTAGGAAACATAACCATCTTTGATCAACGAGCTAGTCAAGTAGAGGCATACTAGTGACACTCTGTTTGTCTATGTATTCACACATGTATCATGTTTCCGGTTAATACAATTCTAGCATGAATAATAAACATTTATCATGAAATAAGGGAATAAATAATAACTTTATTATTGCCTCTAGGGCATATTTCCTTCAGTCTCCCACTTGCACTAGAGTCAATAATCTATTTCACATTGCCATGTGATTTAACATCAATAGTTCACATCTTTATGTGGTTAACACCCATAGTTCACATCGACATGTAACCAACACCCAAAGGGTTTACTAAGGTGTGATCATGTTTTGCTTGTGAGATAATTTTAGTCAACGGGTCTATCACATTCAGATCCGTAAGTATTTTTCAAATTTCTATGTCTATAATGCTCTGCACAGAGCTACTCTAGCTAATTGCTCCCACTTTCAATATGTATCCAGATTGAGACTTAGGGTCATCTGGATCAGTGTCAAAATTTGCATCGACATAACCCTTTACAACAAACCTTTTTGTCACCTCCATAATCGAGAAAAATATCCTTATTCCACTAAGGATAATTTTGACTGTTGTCCAGTGATCTACTCCTAGATCACTATTGTACTCCCTTGCCAAAATCAGTGTAGGGTATACAATAGATCTGGTACACAGTATGCCATACTTTATAGAACCTATGGCTGAGGCATAGGGAATGACTTTCACTCTCTTTCTATCTTCTGACGTGGTCGGGCTTTGAGTCTTACTCAATTTCACACCTTGTTACACAGGCAAGAACTCTTTCTTTGACTGTTCCATTTTGAACTATTTCAAAATATTGTCAAGGTATGTACTCATTGAAAAAACTTATCAAGCGTCTTGATATATCTCTATAGATCTTGATGCTCAATATGTAAGCAGCTTCACCGAGGTCTTTCTTTGAAAAACTCCTTTCAAACACTCCTTTATGTTTTGCAGAATAATTCTACATTATTTCCGATCAACAATATGTCATTCACATATACTTATCAGAAATGTTGTAGTGCTCCCACTCACTTTCTTGTAAATACAGGCTTCACCGCAAGTCTGTATAAAACTATATGCTTTGATCAACTCATCAAAGCGTATATTCCAACTCCGAGAGGCTTGCACCAGTCCATAAATGGATCGCTGGAGCTTGCACACTTTGTTAGCTCCCTTTGGATCGACAAAACCTTCTGGTTGCATCATATACAACTCTTCTTCCAGAAATCCATTCAGGAATGCAGTTTTGACATCCATTTGCCAAATTTAATAATCATAAAATGCGGCAATTGCTAACATGATTTGGACAGACTTAAGCATCGCTACGGGTGAGAAGGTCTCATCGTAGTTAATCCCTTGAACTTGTCGAAAACCTTTCGCAACAAGTCGAGCTTTGTAGATAGTAACATTACCGTCAGCGTCAGTCTTCTTCTTGAAGATCCATTTTTTCTCAATTGCTTGCCGATCAACGGGCAAGTCAACCAAAGTCCACACTTTGTTCTCATACATGGATCCTATCTTAGATTTCATGGCTTCTAGCCATTTTGCGGAATCTGGGCTCACCATCGCTTCTTCATAGTTCGTAGGTTCATCATGATCTAGTAGCATGAGTTCCAGAACAGGATTACCGTACCACTCTGGTGCGGATCTTATTCTGGTTGATCTACGAGGTTCAGTAGTAACTTGATCTAAAGTTTCATGATCATTATCATTAGCTTCCTCACTAATTGGTGTAGGTGTCACAGAAACCGGTTTCTGTGATGTACTACTTTCCAATAAGGGAGCAGGTACAGTTACCTCGTCAAGTTCTACTTTCCTCCCACTCACTTCTTTCGAGAGAAACTCCTTCTCTAGAAAGGATCCATTCTTAGCAACGAAAGTCTTGCCTTCAGATCTGTGATAGAAGGTGTACCCAACAGTTTCCTTTGGGTATCTTATGAAGACACATTTCTCCGATTTGGGTTCGAGCTTATCAGGTTGAAGCTTTTTCACATAAGAATCGCAGCCCCAAACTTCCAGAAACGACAACTTTGGTTTCTTGCCAAACCACAGTTCATAAGGCGTCGTCTCAACGGATTTCGATGGTGCCCTATTTAACGTGAATGCAGCCGTCTCTAAAGCATAACCCCAAAGCGATAGCGGTAAATCTGTAAGAGACATCATAGATCGCACCATATCTAGTAAAGTACGATTACGACGTTCGGACACACCATTACGCTGTGGTGTTCCGGGTGGCGTGAGTTGCGAAACTATTCCGCATTGTTTCAAATGTAGACCAAACTCGTAACTCAAATATTCTCCTCCACGATCAGATCGTAGAAACTTTATTTTCTTGTTACGATGATTTTCAACTTCACTCTGAAATTCTTTGAACTTTTCAAATGTTTCAGACTTATGTTTCATTAAGTAGATATACCCATATCTGCTTAAATCATCTGTGAAGGTGAGAAAATAACGATATCCGCCACGAGCCTCAATATTCATTGGACCACATACATCTGTATGTATGATTTCCAACAAATCCGTTGCTCTCTCCATAGTACTGGAGAACGGCGTTTTGGTCATCTTGCTCATGAGGCTTCACAAGTACCAAGTGATTCATAATCAAGTGATTCCAAAAGTCCATCAGTATGGAGTTTCTTCATGCGCTTTACACCGATATGACCTAAACGGCAGTGCCACAAATAAGTTGCACTATCATTATCAACTCTGCATCTTTTGGTTTCAACATTATGAATATGGGTATCACTACTATCGAGATTCATCAAAAATAGACCACTCTTCAAGGGTGCATGACCATAAAAGATATTACTCATATAAATAGAACAACCATTATTCTCTGATTTAAATGAATAACTGTCTCGCATCAAACAAGATCCAGATATAATGTTCATGCTCAACGCTGGCACCAAATAACAATTATTTAGGTCTAAAACTAATCCCGTAGGTAGATGTAGAGGTAGCGTGCCGACCGCGATCACATCGACTTTGGAACCATTTCCCACGCGCATCGTCACCTCGTCCTTTGCCAGTGTTCGCTTAATCTATAGTCCCTGTTTCGAGTTGCAAATATTAGCAATAGAACCAATATCAAATACCCAGGTGCTACTGCGAGCTCTAGTAAGGTACACATCAATAACATGTATATCACATATACCTTTGTTCACCTTGCCATCCTTCTTATCCGCCAAATACTTGGGGCAGTTCCGCTTCCAGTGTCCAGTCTACTTGCAGTAGAAGCACTCAGTTTCAGGCTTAGGTCCAGATTTGGGTTTCTTCTCTTGAGCAGTAACTTGCTTTACTGTTCTTCTTGAAGTCCCCCTTCTTCTTCCCTTTGCCCTTTTTCTTGAAACTGGCGGTCTTGTTGACCATCAACACTTGATGCTCCTTCTTGATTTCTACCTTCGCAGCCTTTAGCACTGCGAAGAGCTCGGGAATTGTCTTATCCATCCCTTGCATGTTATAGTTCATCACGAAGCTCTTGTAGCTTGGTGGCAGTGATTGAAGAACTCTATCAATGACACTATCAACAGGAAGATTAAGTCCCAGTTGAGTCAAGTGATTATGATACTCAGACATTTTGAGTATATGTTCACTGACAGAACTATTCTCCTCCATCTTGTAGCTATAGAATTTATTGGAGACTTCATATCCCTCAATCCGGGCATTTGCTTGAAATATTAACTTCAACTCCTGGAACATCTCATACGCTCCATGACGTTTAAAACGTCATTGAAGTCCCGATTCTAAGTCGTAAAGCATGGCACACTGAACTATCGAGTAGTCATCAGCTTTGCTCTGCCAGACATTCATAACATCTGGTATTGCTCCAGCAGCAGGCCTGGCACCTAGCGGTGCTTCCAGGACGTAATTCTTCTGTGCAGCAATGAGGATAATCCTCAAGTTACGGACCCAGTCCGTGTAATTGCTACCATCATCTTTCAACTTTGCTTTCTCAAGGAACGCATTAAAATTCAACGGAACAACAGCACGGGCCATCTATCTACAATCAAACATAGACAAGCAAGATACTATCAGGTACTAAGTTCATGATAAATTTAAGTTCAATTAATTATATTACTTAAGAACTCCCACTTATAAAGACATCCCTCTAATATTCTAAGTGATCACGTGATCCAAATCAACTAAACCATAACGGATCATCACGTGAAATGGAGTAGCTTTCAATGGTGAACATAAATATGTTGATCATATCTACTATATGATTCACGCTCGACCTTTCGGTCTCAGTGTTCCGAGGCCATATCTGCATATGCTAGGCTCGTCAAGTTTAACCTGAGTATTCTGCGTGTGCAAAACTGGCTTGCACCCGTTGTAGATGGACGTAGAGCTTATCACACCCGATCATCACGTGGTGTCTGGGCACGACGAACTTTGGCAACGGTGTATACTCAGGGAGAACACTTTTTATCTTGAAATTTAGTGAGAGATCATCTTATAATGCTACCGTTAATCAAAGCAAGATAAGATGTATAAAAGATAAACATCACATGCAATCAATATAAGTGATATGATATGGCCATCATCATCTTGTGCTTGTGATCTCCATCTCCGAAGCACCGTCATGATCACCAACGTCACCGGCGCGACACCTTGATCACCATCGTAGCATCGTTGTCATCTCGCCAATCTTATGCTTCCACGACTATCGCTACCGCTTAGTGATAAAGTAAAGCATTAGAGCGCAATTGCATTGCATACAATAAAGCGACAACCATATGGCTCCTGCCAGTTGCCGATAACTCGGTTACAAAACATGATCATCTCATACAATAAAATTTAGCATCATGTCTTGACCATATCACATCACAACATGCCCTGCAAAAACAAGTTAGACGTCCTCTACTTTGTCGTTGCAAGTTTTACGTGGTTGCTACGGGCTTTAGCAAGAACCGTTCTTACCTACGCATCAAAACCACAATGATAGTTTGTCAAGTTGGTGTTGTTTTAACCTTCGCAAGGACCGGGCGTAGCCACACTCGGTTCAACTAAAGTTGGAGAAACTGACACCCGCCAGCCACCTGTGTGCAAAGCACGTCGGTAGAACCAGTCTCGCGTAAGCGTACGCGTAATGTCGGTCCGGGCCGCTTCATCCAACAATACTGCCGAACCAAAGTATGACATGCTGGTAAGCAGTATGACTTATATCGCCCACAACTCACTTGTGTTCTACTCGTGCATATAACATCAACGCATAAAACCTAGGCTCGGATGCCACTGTTGGGGAACGTAGTAATTTCAAAAAAATTCCTACGCACACGCAAGATCATGGTGATGCATAGCAACGAGAGGGGAGAGTGTTGTCTACGTACCATCATAGACCGGCAACGGAAGCGTTGACACAACGTAGAGGAAGTAGTCGTACGTCTTCCCGATCCAACCGATCTAAGTACCGAACGTACGGCACCTCCGAGTTCTGCACACATTCAACTCGGTGACGTCCCTCGAGCTCCGATCCAGCAAAATGTTCAGGGAGAGTTTCGTCGGCACGATGGCATGATGACGGTGATGATGTTCTACCGACGCAGGGCTTCGCCTAAGCACCGCTACGATATGACCGAGGTGGAATATGGTGGAAGGGGGCACCGCACACGGCTAAGGAACGATCACGAAGATCAACTTGTGTGTGTCCTGGGGTGCCCCCTTGCCCCCGTATATAAAGGAGGGAGAGGGGGAGGTGCGGACGGCCCTAGGGGTGCGCCTGGAGGAGTCCTACTCCCACCGGGAGTAGGACTCCCCCCTCTTGCCTTGTTGGAAAAGGAAGGGGGAAGGGAGAAAGAGGAAAGGGGGGCGCCGCCCCCCCCCCCTTCCTTGTCCTATTCGGACTAAGGGGGAGGGGGCGTGCGGCCTGCCCTGGACGGCCCTCCACTTCTCCCTTATGGCCCATGTAGGCCCAATAACCCCCGGGGGGTTCCGATAACCCCCGGTACTCCGGTAAAATCCCGATTTCACCCGGAACATTTCTGATATCCAAATATAGGCTTCCAATATATCAATCTTTATGTCTCGACCATTTCGAGACTCCTCGTCATGTCCGTGATCACATCCGGGACTCCAAACAACCTTCGGTACATCAAAACACAAAAACCCTAATTACGATTGTCACCGAACTTTAAGCGTGCGGACCCTACGGGTTCGAGAACTATGTAGACATGACCGAGACATGTCTCCGGTCAATAACCAATAGCGGAACCTGGATGCTCATACTGGCTCCTACATATTCTACGAAGATCTTTATCGGTCAGACCGCATAACAACATACATTGTTCCCTTTGTCATCGGTATGTTACTTGCCCGAGATTCGATCGTCGGTATCTCAATACCTAGTTCAATATCGTTACCAGCAAGTCTCTTTAGTCGTTCCGTAATACATCATTCCGCAGCTAACTTATTAGTTGCAATGCTTGCAAGGCTTAAGTGATGTGCATTACCGAGAGGGCCCAGAGATACCTCTCCGACAATCGGAGTGACAAATCCTAATCTCGAAATACGCCAACCCAACAAGTACCTTCGGAGAGACCTGTAGAGCACCTTTATAATCACCCAGTTACGTTGTGACGTTTGGTAGCACACAAAGTGTTCCTCCGGTAAACGGGAGTTGCATAATCTCATAGTCATAGGAACATGTATAAGTCATGAATAAAGCAATAGCAACATACTAAACGATCGAGTGCTAAGCTAACAGAATGGGTCAAGTCAATCACATCATTCTCTTAATGATGTGATCCTGCTAATCAAATGACAACTCATGTCTATGGTTAGGAAACATAACCATCTTTGATCAATGAGCTAGTCAAGTAGAGACATACTAGTGACACTCTGTTTGTCTATGTATTCACACATGTATCATGTTTCCGGCTAATACAATTCTAGCATGAATAATAAACATTTATCATGAAATAAGGTAATAAATAATAACTTTATTATTGCCTTTAGGGCATATTTCCTTCAACTTGTTGGGTTGGCATATTTCAAGATTAGGATTTGTCACTCTGATTGTCGGAGAGGTATCTCTGGGCCCTCTCGGTAATGCACATCACGTAAAGCCTTGCAAGCATTGCAAGTAATAAGTTAGTTGTGGGATGATGTATTACGAAACGAGTAAAGAGACTTTCCGGTAACGAGATTTAACTAGGTATTGAGATACCGACGATCGAATCTCGGGCAAGTAACATACCGATGACAAAGGGAACAAAGTATGTTGTTATGCGGTTTGACAGATAAAGATCTTTGTAGAATATGTGGGAGCCAATATGAGCATCCAGGTTCCGCTATTGGTTATTGGCCGGAGATGTGTCTCCGTCATGTCTACATAGTTCTCGAACCCGTAGGGTCCGCACGCTTAAAGTTTCGGTGACGATTGTATTATGAGTTTATGTGATTTGATGTACCGAAGGTAGTTCGGAGTCCCGGATGAGATCGGGGACATGACGAGGAGTCTCGAAATGGTCGAGACGTAAAGATCGATATATTGGACGACTACATTCGGACATCGGAAAGGTTCCGAGTGATTCGGGTATTTTCGGGAGTACGGGGGAGTTACGGGAATTCGTATTGGGCCTTAATGGGCCATACGGGAAAGGAGAGAAAGGCCTCAAAGGGTGGCCGCACCCCTCCCCATGGGCTGGTCCGAATTGGACTAGGGAGGGGGCGCCCCCTTCCTTCCTTCTCCTATTCCCTTCCCTTTCCTTCCCTCCTACTCCTACTACTTGGAAGGGCTCCTAGTTCTACTAGGAAAGGGGGAATCCTACTCCTGGTGGGAGTAGGACTCCCCTAGGGTGCGCCATAGAGAGGGCTGGCCCTCCCCCTCCTCCACTCCTTTATATACGTGGCCAGGGGGCACCCCATAGACACACAAGTTGATCTGTTGATCTCTCCCAGCCGTGTGCGGTGCCCCCCTCCACCATATTCCACCTCGGTCATATCGAAGCGGTGCTTAGGCGAAGCCCTGCGTCGGTAGCAACATCATCACCGTCATCACGCCGTTGTGCTGACGGAACTCTCCCGTGAAGCTCTACTGTATCGGAGTTCGCGGGACATCATCGAGCTGAACGTGTGCTGAACTCAGAGGTGCCGTGCGTTCGGTACTTGGATCGGTCGGATCGGGAAGACGTACGACTACTTCCTCTATGTTGTGTCAACGCTTCCGTTGTCGGTCTATGATTGTACGTAGACAACACTCTCCCCTCTCGTTGCTATGCATCACCATGATCTTGCGTGTGCGTAGGAATTTTTTTGAAATTACTACGTTACCCAACAGGAATCACTACCTTGCTTCACCCCAGTCCTCAGTATGCTTCATGATGCAGGACTGCTCAACTTTTGCACGGATATTTGTGATTGGAATGAAGAGCTCATTCTTAAATTCTATGCAACTCTGCATATCACAGGCGATGTTGACGATGTGAACTCTTGGGTTTTGGACTGGAAGACAGGAAACACACATTTCAAAGCACCAGCCTCTGAATTACTTCATGCCATGCCTGTCAGTCCTCCCCTTGAAGGCGCTCGTTGCATCTATCATGAACCTGAACTCACTGTCCATTACATGCAAGTGCTAATGAAGCCTTTGAAGCCAGGTCAAGATCCAAGGACCAAATTCCTCGTGAAGGAATTACTTTTTGTGCCTAGAACTGTCTATCGCATTCTGTCGAAGACATTGAGTCCAATCAAAGGCCACGATTCAAATGATGAATAAGTTGTTGGCATCATGAAGAATCTACTATTCAATATCATACATGGCATTCCTATCAACTACCATGATTTCTTCATGAGGACTCTGGCAAATGTTGCCCTCTCTCCGTTTGAGTTGAAGCCTTACGCTCCCTAGATTATGAGATTCCTCGGAACAAGATCTTCACTCAACTACAAGGCTAATTTTCAGAATCATGTCAGTTACCTGCCCCCAATAGAAGTCCTCAAGCGGACATTTTCCTCATCTGATGAAAAGGGAAAGGCTACTGCTATTATTGATGAAGGCATTCGTCCATTGGATGGTCAGTTTCGCAAAGCTGCATCTTACTCCACCAATGATGATTCCGCTACTCATGATTCTGCCTCTAATGCATCAAAGCCAAATCCTCAAGCAACAGCTCCCCGGGTGACGACTGACCGTGAGCTTCTTCTTAGTCTTCACCAGAAGGTGGATCGAAACCATAAATGGGTTAAGCGTTAGTTTGGTTCTATTCTTCACAACATGACTGCTACACACAATGTAGTGAAGAAAAACCATTACGACCTCCATGAAGTCTTCGGTCGCACCTGGGCTATTTTGTCACATATGTATGGTGAAGATGATTTGAAGCGAATGGGTTTCAAGCAGGACTTTGAATGGTCTCAGCCGCCACCGGCGAAGAAATTCAAGAAGACTAAAGTTCCCTCCTTGGTGGCCAGCTCGTATTCTTCATTACGCGAAACCGATGAGCATGAAGACTTGGATGACACTGCGGCAGGCCCTACAACAACAAACGACCCCAACAACGCTGGCGCTCCTCCATCAACTTGATATTCTTCAGGGGCATTAGTCCTCATTTTCGATCCTTTTTGTCATTCAATGACAAAGGGGGAGAAATTTGAGTTAGTCTTCAGGCGGGTCTATCTATATGGGCGTTTCTTTTTTAAGTTACAACTTACGTTCTTCTGAGACTTTATTCGATCGAGTTGTAAACTTAAACTCTATGGTGGTCTGATACTTTTGCTGAGTTTTTTTCTGCATGCTTATTCCTCATTAATGTTAATGCACGCATGCTGAATTACATCAGTCACCATATTTCATCTTGCATTTCAAATTCTTCATATTGTATGTTAAATGCGTGTATGGATTACAAGATATAGGGGGAGATCTCCATGATTCTACTCTTCAAAGTGTGCATTGCTTCAAAAGCAAATTCCTCACTATGCACATCTTCAGGGGGAGTTCTTCTATATCTTGCAATCAAAATCCTCAATATCAGTATTTACACTTCATATGTTTATCCCCGTTGAAAACTTAACCTATATTGTCATCAATCACCAAAAAGGGGGAGATTGTAAGTGCATCTAGTGTCCCTTAGTGATTTTGGTGTATTGAAGACTTATAGGTTAAGGGACTGATGCGTTTGTGAGTGTACACGGGTCTATAAGGAGTTTGATGTTTACAGAGAAAGGCGACCCCTAAAAATGAAGTCCTTCGACTGAAGACTTTGGATTTCTGAAGACTTTCTGAAGACTTTGAAAGTGAAGAAATTGGTGTAATCCTGAAGACTTGGTATTCATTCGAGCAACATGAAGCATGAAGACTTTTGTTTTCGTAGTTTCATTTTCTCTTTCTTGAGTCATAGGAAACACCGTACTGTTAAAGGGGGTCGAGGAAATACTAAGGAAAAATTTCCAAGTGATGCTCAACTCAAATCCTACACCTACCAATCCCTTCGAGTGAAGCCATTGGAAATCTCATACAGCTCAGTCAATTTCTTCAATGACAGAAACAAATTTCTTCTGGTCTCTGAGGAATTTGTTCTGACTGAGGAGTTAGGAATTCACCAGTGCAGATTGCCTACACAGTGAGGAACATGATAGCCCTGAGGAATTTGATACTCAAAATTCTGACCGTTGTTGTACTATGCGCCAGCTGTCCCAAAATATCTACCCACCTAACAGTCATATCATTGAAGGGCATTTATGTCTTATCATGTCGGGATGCTCCCTAGGCTATAAATAGCCGCCCCCTACAACCACTAGCTGGTTGGCTGCTCCGAGAGAAACTAACACTTGTCATTTGAGAGCATCCCATCCTCCGAGGACTTTGAGCGAAAATCATCAAGTGAGGAAAACCCAAACCCAAACACCTACAAACCCAAAGTGATTGAGCATCACTGAAGAGATTGATTCTGCGTGGATCCGACGCTTGTTACCTTTGAAGACTGTGCATCTTCCAGATAGTTAGGCGTCATGGCCTAGAGCATCCAAGAGGAAATTGTGGATCGCCGAGTGACCGAGTCTGTGAAGGTTTGGAAGTCACCTGAAGACTTACCACGAGTGATTGGGCGAGGTCTGTGTGACCTTAGCTCAAGGGGAATACGGTGAGGACTAAGTGTCCTGAGCTGCGTGTTCGGGACTGCGTGTCCTCAGGTTTAAATACCTAGCCTCCCTAACCAGACGTACAACTGTCACAGCAGTTGGAACTGGTCTACCAAATCATTGTCTTCACCGAACTAACTGGTTTCAATTCCTCAACCCTTCTATTTCCTCATTTCTGTGTTGTGTGCTTGTTCATATTTGTTTGAAGACTTTGAATGATGACTTTCTCAATTTCCTCAGTTCAATTTCTTCAGTCTGTTTGTCTTCATTCTGTTTATCCTATGTTTACGCTTTCTGTACTCTGTGCTTGTTTTCATTTCATCATGAAGACCATGCTCATGTTCTGTTATGTTTACTTCTGAGTACTTATTCCGCTGCAAGTAGTTCTTCACTCAGGAATTTCCTCACCCTGAAATTCCTCAGTGAAGAATTCATAGAAATCGCCTATTCACCCCCCCCCCTCTAGTCGATATAACGCACTTTCATTGGTGCACACCTGGCACGGGTCTCGGTGCCCGCTCATCCGGCTGATCAAGTGAGGCCGGGTTTGGAGGGGGCGCACCCAGCGCACCACGAAGGCGGTCAGCAGGTCCGAAGCCTTCAGGCCTTCCGACTCCGTCATCTTCCTGAGCCGGGCAATGGCGGCAAGGGAGGCGGCCGACAGCATCTTCGGCTTGAAGGTCCAGTTGGTGAGGGGCTTAGTCGGTGGGCCGGCTTTATAAGCCGGCAGGTTGATGAAGTCGTGCTCCGGATGGATGTTCTTCACGTAGAAGTAAGACCGCTGCCACATCTTGACCGACTGCGTCAAGCTGATGGCTGGGAAGCAGTTCCCGGCACCCGTACGCCGCACCGCGATGAAGGCGCCGCACTGGGGTGCCTCGTTCTTGGCAGCGGTGCCAAGTTTGGTGTAGAAGAAATCCCCCCACAGCTCGAGGGTGGGGGATGCCGAGGTATCCTTCGTAGAGCATCACGAAGCCCGACAGTAGTACCACCGTGTTTGGCGTCAGGTGGTGCGGCTGGAGGCATAGAAGTGAAGGAAAGCACGGAGGAAGTCGCTCGCCGGCAGACCGAGGCCGCAAATGAAGTGCGAGCGGAAGACGACGTGCTCGCCTTTCTGCGGCGCCGGCAAGATCTCCGATTCGGGCGGAGGGCGTGCCCGTATGTAGTTCTCGCCGGGCAGCCGCCGCGTTTGGCAGAGGAAGGTGATGTGGTCTTCATGGACATTGGAACCGTCCCAAGCTCCGGCCCGCGCCATGGGGCTTGGACTCGATGGAGGCGCAGAACAACGGCGAGTGGGCAGACCCGCGGCGGAGCAGCAGCGCTGCGGTGAGGACGCGCACGGCAACGGTGAGCGGCGGCAGCGCTTCGGCATGATGCGGGAGTGTGGCAGGGGCAGCAAGAAGAGGAAGGAAGAGGGGAAAGGAGGGCGCGCGTGCGTCTGCCACCCCTCTCCTCCCCTACTTATAGCCCCAGACGGCGAAGCCGAAGGGGCGAGAGCATGGGGGTCGTGGGATTAACTGCGCCCACGCCCCCACGACACCGTTTTAGCCCGTAGTAACAACGTGTAGTTACTGCGCAGCGGAATCCCAACCGTTCACCTCGGCCGCACCGGATCCGCGCGCGCCGAGGCTCGGTAGTGGCGGGCCCCATCCTGCGGCGATGTCCCATCGCGCGCGTGGGCTGGCAGGTCGGCCCGGCTGGCTGGCGCCGCGTGGCGCGCAGACAGCGGGTGGCAAGCCTGCTGCCTGGCTGGTGCGCCACCCGGCTCCCGCCGAGACATTTCGAAATCATCAGACGGTCCGCCTAGTCGCGACCGGCTCCTGCCAGCCGGTGCCTTGAAAGACGGACGAAACAAGTTCACCATATCATTTGGAGTTGGAACCTGCTGAGGCTTCTCGCCTTTTCAGTAGCGGTGCCCCACCAGCTTCGGGGACTAATGTGGGGGTAAACGACCACGGGTAGCCTCATCTGCTCCCCGTGGCGATTCAAGACATCGGGGCCGGCTGCGCCCCTCAAGCCTCAAGGACGAAGAGCCGCCTTCTCAGGACCGGCTGGTCCAGGCGGCCGGCTGCCAGAGGGCGGCCGACCTCAGAAGAAAGCCATGAGACGGGCCAACTCCTGGCAGGCGGCCTCCAGAGAGGCCGGCTCCTAGCAGGCGGCCCCTCACACCCTCAAAGTTTGCACCACATTATGGCGACGAGACAAGCGTGGCTACAGTACCGTCTGCCACCCCCGAATCCAGGGCCGAGCGTGGCCACACTACAGCGTACCGGGCGGACATCCCCGTCCTGTGCGGCACTGTTGCCATGCAGTCCATGACATCACTCATGGCAGAGAAGGCCATGTTCCCACTACGGGCTGTCGGTACGGCATGCAGGCGGCGGGCCCTACCTGTCCGTGAGAAGCCAAAAGGCGGCGAGTTCCGACCAGTCGGCGCGAGGGGAGACCGAATCCCAGCAGGCAGCCCTCCCCTTCCCTCAAAGTCTGGGCGCCATTAATCAGAAGAGACGAGGAGTGGCTACAGTGAACGCCCGCGAGGCGGCGGCACTGTAGCCACGCCTTCCCCGATAAAGCACACATCATCAGTGGCATTGCCACAGTGCTAAGCAGTCGACAGGACCCGCAAGCGACGGGCACGGCCTGTCGGTGAAGTACGAGACAACCGGCGGGACCCGCCAGGCGGCGAGCCCCAGCGGCCGGCGGAGAAGCCGGCGACCATAGACACTGACAGTCGGGTCCTACACCTGGCCAAATTACCATTGTACCCCTGGGGGTAGGCCTATATAAACCCCCAGGGCACCCATGCAAAAGGGTTGAGACCTTAGATCGCATACACACACACATAGAGAGAGGAAGCTAGGGCTAGCCTCGCTCTTCTTCCCCCTCTAGAGAAACAGCTCAAGGAGCAAGCTTGTAGCCACCATTGTTGCTTGAGTGATCATGCAGAGACCCTGCAGAGCAGGACTAGGGGTGTTATCTCCTAGGAGAGCCCCGAACCTGGGTAAAGTTCGCCGGCGTACGTGTCTACACCTCATCCCGTTTCCTGGCACCGGCGACGTCTTACTACCCCCCACCATGATAAGCCATTCTTTGGCATATGTCGCACGACACCCCCGACAGCCATGACGAATGAAAAAGCCACCGTGCCGAAGGATAACCGTCAAGTCATAGGAAACAAGTGGGAGAACACACATGCCTCCTGTGATGTCGCGGCTACAAAAATACCGTCCACATGGAAGGGCATTTTCTCGACGAGGGAGAACAAGAAGGAGGAGAGGTACAAGCTCATGTTGGATGTGCAAAAAGAAAGGATGAAGTGGGGCCGGAAGAGGGCGGAGAAGAAGCTCGAAATTGAGAGGGAGAAGATCGAGTTGGAGAAGCAACAAGCAGTGATCAAATGGGAACTCGAGAAGGCAAGACATTTGGCGACATAGAGTTTGAGGAGGAGAGGTTGCAACTCGCACGGGACGCGAAGGATGCGAGGATCATGTTGGCGGACGAAACCCTCTTGGATGAGCATGCGAAAAAGTGGTTTGCGGACAAGAAGAAGGAGATCAACGACCGTGGAGAGTACGACACGGCAAGGGCGGCTGCGGCACGGATGCATGCGGAGAAGTCGGCCTGGATGCAGGCAGAGCAGGACATTCCGCCTGGAGCACGCCGCATTTCGCTCCGAGCAGGCGCCCGGCCAGTGATTCGAGGCCATCCGTCACGCTGAGACATTGATTTCATTTTGGCATTATCCAATTTGTTAAACTATGATTTGCTTTACTTTGTTTTGAACTTTTAAATTCAGATAATTTGTATCGTATGATCGTCGTGCATGGATTACATGAATTTGAGGATCGAAATCTGAGGTATGTGGATGTGCGGCGCAACATATAAAGGGCTGCCGGACACTGTATAAAGGGCCGGATTTGCCTAAGTCCTGCTGTGGATGATCTTACCATCTCGAAAGTCCACTTCGGTGCCCAGCACACCTAATCCCTCTATCCAAGTAGTCTACGTGTACCGCTGTCATGGACGGAAGCACCAGCGTAGACATCACGCACACCCCGCCGCCGACGGTTCCCGGCCAACCACATCAGCGCAAACCATGTGCTCCAGGCATAAGATCATGTCTCCAAGATGATGATTACATCAAAAGTAACAAAGCCCATGGTGCCACAATCGTGGATCCAACAAGGCAAATCCCATCTCCTTGGTGATGCCTTCAACAAGGAAACACCCACGGGGGTTGCTGAGGCAATCCCCACACTAGCGAGCTGGTCGTCGTTCAGTGTTTCAGGAAGTGTTGCTATAGGATGTTTGAATTGCACCATATAGATTGGCCCAAAATAATAACTGCAAGTACATTCTGATAACTGGTCTATGGGAGAGAAAACAAAACATAATCAAAGAGGCTAGCAGACAATAACCAGAGGAGATAAAGCGTATCACAATTAGGCAACTAACGAGCTAGTGACATTGCTGCAACAACCGCCTTGCTGCCTTTGATAAGACTAAGAGAACGGGGAAATATAACAGTTGCCATGCGGAAAGAACTGCAAGTGTAATCGACAACTGAGACTTACGACACAGGCAAACATTAATTTCCACCTCATGATTTTGCAAACAGAAGCGATTATGCAGGCCAAATCGCCAGCTAGCAGCAGTTAAACTGAATTGCAGGAAGAGAAAAAAAAAGGAAAACAAAACAAATAAGGAACGAATTCCCCTGACATCACATCTCTATACAGGTTCGTTTTGCAACAAATACTGCCAGCAACACCCAAGGGTTTGTTCACCAATGCTTATTCCTCCTCGATATATCATCGTGTTAGAAGAGTACTCGTCTTCATCTTCAGGTTGGTGACCTATGGGAGTGTAGCTCTCAACTCCTTTCTATCTGCGCCAAATGACTGCATCATCAAGTAGTGCGTGTTAGAACTGGTTCATCAATCCCCTTGAATGTTCAAAGTGCAGCCATGGTTCAACCAGTACATAATAATCTACTATAGCACATACTCCCTCTGTATCAAAATGTGAGACGTTTTTTGACAGTCATAGTGTCAAAAATCGTCTTATATTAAGTTACAGAGGTAGTACAGAAGAAAACATACTTTCAAGAGGCAATGAAAACTGTCGGTTATGACTAAAATCGTAAAATTTTAGTACTCCATCTCGTTACTGTGCAACGGCAGTTACGATTCAATTCTTTGCAACTTAAAACTACTAGCACAAAATGAGCAGAAACAAGACATTAGACTAAAATGCCAGTTCACAAGATTAAAAGCTGTGACCATCAGTTTGACCAGTCCAGAATAACTTCAAGATAAAAATGGTGAATTCACTTCGGAGTAGCCTACATAAATTAGATCAGACAATAACTGACCTCAACGCCGAAACCCTTGACGTAGACATTTGTAAAGAGCTCAGAAGCATCAGGCATAGGACTTTCCTGGAGATATCAATACATGTATATGTAAGTGATAAGCACAACTAATTTAGAGTGCAGAAAAGGAGTATATCCAAATGCAACGGTAACCTTGGCTTTAGCAATGGCAGCGTCGACTTCTTTCCTAATTTCTTTCTCCATGTCCTGAGATGAAAACATATTCATAGTAAGAATTAGAACTTTCCTCTTATTTAAATGGTAATTCTGTATCTATGATTCTCACTTGCTATTTATACAATAATCATAACTGACGATTTTCAATACAATCACATACATACCTTGAGCTCAGCAGGGGTTGCTAGGTCATGAGCCAAGAGCAACTTTCTAACCCTTTCAATTGGATCACGCTCCTGTTGGTACCACAAAACAAATAAGTCTGAAATAGAAATATTTGGAAGCAAACAACGTTCAAACTAAAAGGTCACAACATTCCAACCTGTCTTACACCCGAGATCTCATCCCTGGTGCGGTAAGTGCTTCCTGGATCTGACATAGAGTGGCCGTGGTACCTATACGTGTCCATTTCAAGAACCTAAATAATGGGACAATATTAGTAACTATCATGCACTACTAACAAAATAACTACACATTACAAAACTATCCAAAAATCATATTATTCACAATAGGTGGACTAATATGGAAATAATCACGGACATATATAAGACGACTGTAACTGCCCGTTAAATTAAGTAGCAAAAAGAATCAGCAGCAGCCAACATTACATTAAAGTTAGCATCGGGTCAATCAGTGTTCAAAGCTGTCATCAGGCCATAAGCTTGTGCATAGCATTTCCATACTTCATGATTTAACGGGTGTTTTAGCGGTTAGACGAAATTGACATGGCAAAACAATGTGACATTTGGGGTTCTGGAAACAGAACAATCAAGTGCTTCGATGGGAAACAATGGAAGGCAGAAGATGATGGAATCAGTGTTAGAAGATTGATCATCAAAGTATACAGCCATTTCAGATCCAAGTCTCCAATCCATAAATCACCTATATGGAACTATCGCAAACATATATTTCAAGCCACCTACTGTAGACAGCCATCAAGTGATAGACTAACAAGCAAGGCCAAATTCTTGGAGACAGGTCCAGCAAACTATTAACGTCAGGCAAATCTGAAACCTGAGCTAGGCATAGCAGATGATTTTTTTCAGGAGAAAATGGGGTGCAGGTAAATTAAGTTATTACAGTCTTAGGCATTAATCCTTGCTAAGAACCTAAGCAAGAAATATAAAAGAATGGCTAGCAGCGCCACAGAACTAGGACAACCCCTAACAAAATATGAAGCACTGCACTGATATGCATACTTAAACTATAGAAGAAACAAAAATTCTTGGGCACTCACAATTGGGCCATTTGCAATGGCATGCTCCTTCGCAAATTTGCATGCCTGCTTCACAGCAAGAACATCCATTCCGTCGACCTACACCAAACATAATTTGAGGATGTTAATAGGACATAAACTACTCCTAAGTAAACATTGTAGCTCCTATACATAGAAACATAGTAACTTATGACAAATTAAAGCTGCCCTCAGGTAAACATAGTAATAATGAATAAATTATTTAAGAAACTACTTCCTGTACATGTTGGAACAGCTAGGCATGCGTTAAAATAGCATAGTGAACCAATTATATATCCTTCGACCAAGGAAGGCCTCTTCTGTAACTGAAAAGACATATATAGGTAGAATCTATGAGGTCAACCCTCCATTTAAAACACACCAAAAGCAATCAGACATACCACTCATAGTAATAGAATTCACGATGCTAATCAACCCTCATCAATCCATGCACAATGATGAGCAAAATCAACCAAGAGGGATTCGAATTTACCTTCAATCCAGGCACATAGTCACCACGCTTGTAGTAGGAGGGGCTCTTGGCCGCCCTCCACTCAGCCGTTCCCATCCCGTCTGCATAATGGAAATATCCAGCAGATCGCGTCACGTCAGGTGAAAAAAAAAACAGGTATCCAGATGCAACCCGAATTTCCTAGGATCGGCGGACGAACTTACAATGGTTGTTCTCGCAGACGAGTATGGCGGGCAGCTTCCAGAGGGCCGAGATGTTGAGCGCCTCAAAGAGCTGGCCCTGGTTGGCGGCGCCATCGCCGTAGAGGGAGAAGGAGACGGTGTCCTCCTTCCTGTACTTCTGCGCGAAGGCGAGGCCGCAGCCGAGGGGCACCTGGGCGCCGACGATCCCGTGGCCGCCGTAGAAGTTGGCGTCCTTCTTGTAAAAATGCATGGATCCGCCCTTGCCGCGGGAGCAGCCGACCTGGCGGCCCATGAGCTCGGCGAAGGCGGTGACGAGGTCGCCGCCGCGGGAGAGGAAGATGCAGTGGTCGCGGTAGGCGGTGATGATGGAGTCCTTGCGGGTGATGGCGGCCTCCATGCCGGCGCAGACGGCCTCCTGGCCGTCGTAGAGGTGGCAGAAGCCGCGGATGAGCTTGGCCTTGTAAAGCGAGTCGGCGGCGATCTCCATGCGGCGCATGAGGGACATGTCGTGGAAGAAGGCGACGAGCTCGGCGGGGGTGGTGGCGACGTCGCGGGAGGGCGGGTCGACGATGTGGGCCGTGAAGGGCATCGAGGTCTCGATGGTGAGCGGCGCCGTGGAGTCGGAGATCGCGCGCGTCGCCGCCATGATGGGGGAGCGCGCGGCCGGGAGGCGGCGGAGGAGCATGGCCGCGGCCATGGATGGCGGGCTGGCTAGGGTTCCGGGGGGGAGGGGGAGGGGGGGGCGGAGGCGGGCCGGGGCGGGGGTGGGTGGGATGTGGGAGAGATAAAAGGAAGGAGGAGATTTTTCCTGCTGCCCTCCTTATTAAGGGGAGATGGTTGCAGGGGAGAAGGAGATGGGGAGAGGTTGGTGGCTTGCCTTGCCTTGCCTGGTGGGCCTTGGCGGGCCGGCGGCGCAGCGCTCGTGCGACGCAATCTTATTGGTTAGGGCCAGTTTGACTGCCACATAGGTTATTAATAATAAATCTTGCAACATTGATTAACCTCCTCTTATAAATTGACAAGACGACAATTGCGGCAGGATTTTTTGTAGGAAAAGATTCTTGTATATGTTCATTTATTTATTTTTGCAGGGGGGTTCTTGTATATATTTATTTAAGCACAGCTCTTTCAGATCGATCGCGTATGAAATCTGATCTTCCTCCTAGTTTTTTTTTTTTGCATGGGATCTTCCTCCTAGTTTATTGGGGTGGTTGCCACTTGGGGCAGTATAATATCTGGTGGTCTCTAATAAGTTCTGGCGTAAGTACATTTTTCATATGAACAGAATAGAACTACTAGCATCTCAATTTTCATGATGTTAATGATTGATGCTACGACTAGCATCGCAATTTTCATGTATCGATTGGCTGTCGGAATTCGGAAAATATGCACTACTGCCCAGCAGCCAGCAGAATTGTTTTATTGTGCATTCAACCAAAAGAGTTGGTTATTAAATGTAGTGCCGCTGTCATGACGCTGGGAATATTTGATGCTAGTTATTAGGAAGACAAAGCTAAGCCAACCATCCTCTTTCATCATAAACAAAGTGAAACAACCCTGGCAATGGCCAGGGGCCACTTGGCTCAATCAACCATCCCTTTCATACACCGTTCCGTAATCTAGACCAACCAAAAGACAACTTCCAACTTCTCACGACAAAACTTTTTTATTTACTAAAGAAAACAGGTGAAAACAAGTGCAGGCTTCTTTGGTATCAAAAGAAGAAAAAGTGCAGGTTTTTTTTCTGAAGGCGAAAACAGGCGAAGGTTTCTAGCAACTCATATGCAAACTTCCTAGCACCCTGCAAATATTATGATTCCTATTGTAATAGTCTGCTTGAATTGGAAAAATACCAGCCTGACAAGTGTTTTGCCTTGCTTTCATATGAATTGTACAGCTAAAATGAGATCATCCAGGCTGTATCATAAAAAGGATACACCTCTGGCGAACAATAGTGTTTTAATGTCAGTTGATTGTCGCTGAAAGATATGCGCAAAACGGAAGCTTCAGAATGCAGAGGTAGGCACACTTGTAGGTGCAAGAATGAACAGTAGACAAAGTTACACATTGACAGTGAGAAAATGTTCCCACTCTTTTTGGACTAGGAAAGCCTACAGATTTCCTGCATTGAGTAAATACAATGAACCCTAGGCCGAGCAATCTATCTGTTTCCCCGCTTCTTCTATTTTGACAAATTGTACAGGTCAAATCCCAAGCATGCAGGACTACCGTGCTTGGGTTTGCAGTTTGCCTACAAAAATCGTTTATTATTAACAGAACTGCCCAAGTGTTGCTGCATGATGCTGCTACCCTGCGAAAATTCAGAGTACCACGACTTCCACGCATCCACGTAGTGAGCAAAGAGGTCACCGAGTGCTGCATTCAGAAAAAATGGGGAAAAACTGTCAGTATTTTGACATTTTAACGGAGAAGATTCAATGTCTCATACTGATCCACATGAAAATGTCAACTACAAGCTTTTTTCCTTGATAAATTCTCAAAATAGGTCAGAGCTCTGTAATTGATGGAAAATAATAGAATTGGCCAAATAAATACTATAGTTTATTCTAGTATCTTCTCAAATACGAGTAGCTCATTGTGAAAAACAATGAGCTTGCTTCCAGAGAGGCAGAGAGCTCACATGCTATCTCTATGAGTCTAACATGATTTCCAAAATCAGATAGATATGCATACTCATATATGTATGGAGCTATGAGCATCTTCTTTCGCACTGGAAATTATTCAGAAAACTACCACTTGCATAGACCGAGTCTACTAACTAACACCAACCAAAATATTACAGATACCAAATTATGAGCAGCCGTGAAAATCTTGTATGGGTGTAATACTATTTTTTACATATTTCAAATAAGCATCTCATACTACAAATACAGCATGATTTGTTTCATTTGGAAGGTTGATTCTGAATAACATGATTCACTTAATATGGCATATTTCTTTTTTTTTGAAAGAAAAAGGCAGACCATTATCTGCCTCATGCATTCAAAACAAGCCGTAGCCCGGATGACCAGAGGTCAAATTACATGGGGTTGTTGGAAGCAAAAAGTTTCCACACTCTTCGGTTTATAGTTAAGAATACAAGGGGAGAAAAAAAGAGAATGAGGGGAGCAACAGCAGATATCAGTTGGTATGCATGACAAATAAGAAGCATAGCAACCAAAGGCATGTCAGGGAAAATTCAGTAGGCCTCATGCTGTAACTTCAGCTAGATAGGTAGTCATACTGTAATTCCTATTTCCAGCACAATCAACGACAAGTATTTTCCTATCAGAAATTAACATCTGCAGTGACAAAGTGATTGACTTCTCATCATCTAAAGAAGTAAGCAACTTTCTACTAAGGAACAAAACCAGACCAAAGAAGTGCTGATAAATACCAACCTGGGTTCTGGTACTGCGGTCGAAATGAATCGGCAAGGCTCTCCCAATCATGGGCAATCGCCCTTTGTCCAACATTATTACAGTCATCAGGCTCCTGTTTTCTTGCACAAGAAGGGTGGAAAGGCCCATAAACAAAACCACTCTTGTTAACCTGCCCGGGCTGCTTCTGCGCGGCCACGTTGTAGCTCTTCAAGATATCAGCACCGCCCTGTGCCAGCTTCGCTTTCTTCTGGGTTGTTGGTTCCAGCTGGCTTCTGTTTATACCAATGTTAGTGAGTTCAGTTCCAAAGACTCTCTTGTTTGACAGAGTCTTCCTTGCTGGGGATGCAACAATTGTGACACCATTTTCTGCTTTTGGTTTCCCTGCCATGCCCAACCACCGGAATGCAGGCTTCCTTGTGTCCACTTGTGTCTGCGTGAAAAGATTCGAGAACAGATTCAGGAACTTCGCTTATCATTTAGGTGCAAATAACATTTTTAAGACCATGCAGGAGAGATGCATGTATATATGCTGAGTGCAGCTGACATACTTATGAGCTATTTATTTTGTAACAGCATGCATACCTTCTCAATGAGCTTCAGTGAAGACAGCACATTAGCAATGTCATATAATCTCCGGACTTTAGCTGTAGCATAAACATAAGACATACTATTAGCTTTTGTTTGGATTGGTATTCATACTAGTACAGCTGAAGAACTACGCCGAGGAAATAGTACAAATACTAACTTCTCATATTGGACTCCTCATGGCCTTCCCCAAGGAGGAACTTTGCAGCTTCATCAAGTGAGATCGTGCTAACCTGCTGGATGCACAGATTTCATACCAATCAACAACAGTTCCACAAACCATAAATCTTCATCATCAAAACAGAAACAAGGAAATGCAGAATCTCCCACCTCCATGGTGAGGAACAGCTTCACAAAATTTTGAGTGAGCAACCCAAGAGACTTCTCCTTCCTATGATCTGAAGATGTGACAACCAAAATTCAAAGCCTGGCACGACAAAATGAGACTAAAACCATACAGCAAGCCAGCGTTAGAGCGGATAAGCAGCCATACCAGATCTCAGCCGGCAGGGAGGTGCATCAGGCATGTCAGAAGGATTGTCAACTGTTTGGCTCAGCTTCTCGCCCTCCCTTTCGGCCTCCGGATCACCCAGCTTATCATCGTCTTCGTCATCAGACATCTTTACAACATCAAATGGAACAAGGAACAACATAGTCAGGAACTACATTGTTCACGGGTACCACATGGATAGATGCAAAAGAAAGATGCAGACAAGAAAGCATACATTGGCAGCAGATAGCTCCTCCGCCGGCAGAGGAGCCAGGCCAGACTTCTCTCTCAACGCCCTCTCCTGATGAGCAAATACAGGCAGACAAAAGACCAGAATTGAGATGGATCACACTGACATTTCTCGGTGGAATGATCACATGGAAACCAGATGCAAACCTTGAGTTCTCGCAGCGCCATCGGGACCCCTCCGAAGCCTATCCAGGAGTAGCGGTTCTTGGCCTTCCTCGCGAGGATCTACTCTCAGGGGATTGATTGAAAGCAGAATTCAGAACCCCATGAATGAAGATATACTACGAAGAAGTCTATCCGGGAACAGGCAGAAGGATGAGAGGAGGAAGAAAGGGCTCACGCCGACGCTCTCGAGCACGTTGACGATGTCGTAGATCCGGCGCCTCTCGACGCCGAGGCGCCTGGACGCGTCGTCCAGCCCGATGGACTCCACGCCGTCCCGGTCGTACAGGGCCACGAAGCTGCAGGGGCACGCGCACGAGAATTGTGTAAGGGAAACGCAGATCTCTCCACGCGCCAGGACGGATACGGTCATACGGACGCGAAGGAAAGATGGGTGGCACTCACTTGGAGCAGAGCAGGCCGAGCGACTTCTGCTTGCGGCTGTAGGCGTGGTGGCGCAGCCTGGCGCCCCCGCCGCGCTCGGCGAACAGCGGCAGCGGGTTCGGAATCGGAAGCCGCGGGAGGGGCGCCGGCGCCGGCGCCGTCGTCTCCGCGGCTGTCGAAGAGGGGGGCGCCGCGGACATCGTCGTCGCCGCCGCCGATCCGCGTGCGGGCAGAGGCAGGATCTGTGTCGCGCGGCGTGGCGTGGTGGGTGGTATCGGATCGGAGGAGGGAATTGCAATTGTCGCGGTGTTATTATAGACAGATATGAGATGGATAGATCTGCGGGCGGGCGGGGTGGGGTGGGGGGCGGGGGCGCCGGCCGTTGAAAGGAATCCGGCGTGCGTGTGCCCGAACGAATTGGCGCGGCGGTGGCGGCCTCCCCCCGCTTTTGAAATTTTCTCTTTCCGATGCGCTCGCTCGCTGTGCGGTGCGGTGCGGCGCGGCTCGTGGGGTGGGTAGAGAGGGCGGCTGGCTGACGGCACGCGCCCCGGTTTGAAATTTAAGCGGCCGTCGCGCGCCCGGGGGTGGGCTCTCTCCTCGTCCCGTGGCCGTCCGATCTGGGTCTCGGCTTTTTTCGCGGTGCGCTTTGGCTGGCCGTGATTCGGCGGCTCACGTCAGGGCACGTGCGACGGGAGGGAGGGGAGCGGGCGCGCTGGCTGGACGCGCCTTTCCCTCCCGGCGGCCCCGGTGCGTGCCGCGGAATCACGCGATGGCACCGCACCGCACCGCACCACCGCGGTGGAATCGTGTTCCGGACGACGAGCCTGGCTACTGCCTCTCTGCCTGCACTCTGCCACGGCTTGCTTTCTTTCTTTTTGACGTGTGCCATGGCTTACTTCCCACTCTTCAGAAAGCGCGACAATGTAACTTTAAAACAAAAACAAAAAAGCTCAACAACGTCGCAGCTCAAAAAAAAAAAACGTCACACACACACGCGCGCGCATTGTCATTTTGTAGATGGAAGAGACCGACTGGTCGAAGTTCAAAACATCTACTACAAACGGAAGCTCTGATACGGTCCCCGCTAACACATGATCTTCACAGTAGAGGGGTTGAAGGATTTATACAGCACTGAAATGCAAAGTGTGCTTTTCAAGCTTCAAGCCCAAGAAGAAGATGGCATCCAATACGAATGCGTCAAGCCTATGAATGGTTGGCCGTCTCGATGCATTTTGGAGCGCCCCTCCACGAGGGATCCGGTAGAACCGTGGAGTCTGCTCCTGACACTGCTACGAACAAAGAGGAAATCTATTTGTTAGGCATTTACTTAAACTGCTAGCATGAGCCAGGTTGATTCGCAGCGATGCCAAAACACACAGTCAGACAGCCATGAGCGAGAACATAATGTGTATTATTTTTTGTAGACGGGCATTTGTAGGATAGTACTACGCACAAAATGGGAACTTCACTTAATAAATGCAAAAGCTCACCTCACCAAGTGTTGGAGTGAGCCATCGTCTGTGTCTCCAAAACATGAACAATCATCAGAAATAACAGCAGACAGTGAACCCCCAGAAACTTCCGCCATGGCCAAAAGTGCAACGGCATTCAAATTCCGTGAACTGGCGACAGCCACCAAGAACTTCCGCCTTCGACTGCCTTCTGGTTCTGGGAGATGGTGGCTGGACAGGGTCGACAAGGGCCACCGTGCAAATGCCCGGGTATATACAATAACGCCTTGATGATAAACATTCTTCAGATACAGTCTTGCTGGCTTGCAAAAAAATTCCTCGCTGCTTCAGTTATTACTTTTGATTGATTCACAGCCTGTAGCTGTGAAGCAACTAGACCTTAACTGACATCAAGGTTACAGAATTCCCAGTCAAGATCTTGATGATCAGCCTCTTGTACCATTCAAACTTGGTGAGCTTATCAGGATACTGCGCAGAGGATCAAAGGCTACTGGTGTATCATTTACGATACGAGGACAAGAATTTATAAGTTGAACTGGCATCATTGTAGATAACAATTCTGATTAAATACCACTCAGTTGCATATCAGGATGAAGATAGCCCACATAACTGCTAGGGGGATCGAACACCGCAATGAGAAAATGAACTAGCCGGTCATCTGCCGAGGTTTCAAGTCCCCCAACATCCTTGATGAGAAATACAACCATAAACTCCCAGGCTTTGGGCTCACAAAGCTCGGCCTGGTTTGGGAGAAGAGAAGACATAGTACATCTCAACTCCACTGATGGCCACATGTGGGCCCAATATATTCCCCCTATAAAGAATGCTTTGTTAGATTTTATTTGAAAATATGCTGGACAATATTTCTTTCCGACTGCTAAGCTAAATTCATATTTGATCAACAGAAAAAGCCCATGATCAGGGATAGGAGGAGATACCATGAGTTAGTAGGCCCTCTTCTTAGACATGAATACAGGAGGAAGCCTCTATTCCGCCATACATGAATGATGTCGTTGTCCCAGTGGGATTCCTTGCAAAGGTGCCTGCTGGCTGTGAAGAGAAACCTAGTGCTGCAAAGGGCCAACAAGGTGTAGTCGAGGCCATCGCCAGCAGAAATGGGCAAAGCCATCGAGACTAATATCCACCAGCAGGAAGAAGAGAAGCTCAAGTTCAAGGAAGGACAACTCGCTCTCAGTGCATTATAGCCCCATCTGAAGAAAAAAAAATCAATGTAGAAAAAGGGCGCTGCCTATTCACAAAGGTTATTAGGTTCCCCTGAGATGTAACTTCCCGATTTTGTATTGCATTAGAGCTGAATTGTCATATATTAACAAGAAACTGCAAATCACATTCCTGTCTCGTAAAGGTGGTAAGGGGTATTATAGCCTGTGCTGAATCCAAAAGGTTGTAAAAACCAGTATGTCCGATGCTTATATACGTTGCACAAAGATGTTACTATGTCAGGGATCTACGCTGCTTGCAAAAAATATGGGAGGAGCACTAACTTTTTTTTACATAAAAACCGAATAGTGAATCAAATACAATTGTGTGTTGATGTTTGTTTGCAAGTGTGTTGGACATATACAAAAGAACGGGAAGGCTTGGATAGGATATCGTCAAACAATGAAACCCAGAGACATTTTGGTAACGTTTTAGATCCTACTCGGTACTCACCTCTAGTTAGAAATATGCAACCAACACCTGACTGACAAAAGAATAGTTTCAGTCCTCTTTGAAGAGCTAATTATCATTCTTCTTATCTCACTACAGTGCCAGCTCCAACCTCAAACAGTTTGCATTTTTCAGGAAAGGACCAGTTGAGTACTTCTTTATGTATCCATTGCCACAAAGACAATTGGTTGCCTGCCATAAAGGAAGGTTTAAGATTAATTAGTGGACAAAAAAAGAAGTTAATACATACTGCAACGCACTATGTCTAAAGAAGCTGCAAATAGTAAATCATTTTAGACTGCTTGGATGACACAAGTGCATAATTCAGCAAGAACTTTTCCCAAGGAAGATAAAATGAGAGTGCTTGGATGACACAAGTGCATAATGTAACAAGAACTTTGCCCAAGGAAGATAAAATAAGAGTGCTTGGATGACACAAATCCAAAATTTGAGAAGTCAACTGAGATCTGTCCAAAATATGGGCGACATTCTACGGTACTTGATCGAATTCCAAATAAATATAATTAATAAAAAGGAACAAGATATGCGACAAATTTATATGGAATGAATTGAAGGTCTTGGGGTACTAACACCCCTAGCATATTCTTAAGAGGAAGAGAGGATGCGAACCTTGAGCATGGAAATGGCATGCAGATTAGGGGCGATGTCCATAGGATGCACGCCCAGCAGCGGCATGCATCAGGCCAAAACGCTGGGGTGGCACCAACACACAGCTCGATCTTGTGAGCGCATGGAAGAGAACTCATGTCAACATCATTGAGAGGGAACTCCAAACCATGCCAAATTGCCAATGTTTATCTGGCTAGTCCAGTGCATCAACCGACTCCATTGAAAAATTGGTAATTTACAGGGAGCAAACTGATTTGTTCCCGATATTTCCCTTTACTTGAAAAGAGACACATCAACAACGAAGTAGTTGAAGCTTCAAGTGAGATGCTCTTGCCATCAACTTTAGACATATAATTTCCAGCCTTGACGATGTCACCGTTTTCCAACAATATTCTGATGATATTATTTATAAGACGAGAGTCTGGAGCACAACCACTCTTCTCCATTAATGAGAACATATTTTCAGCTTCTTCCACTGATCCTTCTTTTAGAAGATTTCCTATCATTACGCTGTAGGTAGAAGCATTAGGTACCATCCCACTGGCTGATATTGCAGCAAACAAACCGTTAGCTTCTTCTCTTCTCCGAACCTTGAACATGGCATTGATCATGGTATTGAGTATTTTAATATCAAACTTCACATTCATTGCTCCTAATTTCTGAAATAGGGTGACCGCTTCGTCAGAGCAATTATTCCTACAAAGTCCTCCAAGTATTATACTGTATGTGGAAATGCTCACTGTTATTCCCGTTTCGATCATCTCAACGAACATTTTCTTTGCAGCAAATGTTCTCCCAGCACGAAATAACCCATCCAGTATGATGTTATATGTGATTGTTGTGGGTTTAGGTTTGTTTTGCAACATTTCTCTGAATAGAATCAACCCATCATCAATCCTTCCACATCTACAATAGCCATAAGCAAGTGTATTATATGTAAAAACATCAGCCTCAATGCCAGCTGATACCATGGAATCAAGTACTCCAAATGCTTTCTCCATCTCACCGACTAAGCAATGTCCATCAATCAGCGTATTAAACGTAATGATGTTAGGTTTCAGACCTATGTCTGTAACCAAGTGGAAGATATCATGTGCATCCATAACCCTTCCTTCTTTGCATATACTGTCCATTACAGAACTGAAGAATGCAATGTTTGGACAAGGAATACCTTTGTTTGTCATTTCATAAACCAACTCCTTTGCTTTCCTCAAATCACCATGTGTAGAGAAACCCTGAATTAGGGAGTGATAAACAACTGTGTTCGGTTGTACTCCCTTACCAATCATCTGACTGAAGTTATCCATGGCATCAGCCAGCCTACCCATTCTGCAAAGTGCAGATATTAGAGTTGAATAGGTCCATACATCTGGACACACTCCTTGTCCCTGCATTCCAGTAAATATGTGCATAGCTTCATCCATCATTCCATGTTTAGCATGTCCATCAATTAAAATGTTGAAAACCTGACGATCGGGTACAATACCCTTGGTTGCCATTGAATTAAAGAGATTAATCATATCAGCAAAGCATCCTTTGGTTGCATACCCATGGAGCAGAACATGATACATGACCAAATCAGGCTTGTGGCCCTTGGCAGTCATGGAATCAAAGAATTCGGCAGCTTCTTTGGTTCTTCCATGCTTACAGAGAGAGGCCATGAACGAGGTCCAAGTAACAATATCTGGTATGAGACCCTGTCTTGTCATTTCTCTGAACATTTTACGTGCTTCCTTCCACTGTCCCAGAGTGCAATATCCATGGATCATGACATTATATGTCACATTGTTCGGTCGAACACCTTTATCAATCATCTGCCGGAGGAACAACTGTGCTTTGTCCATAGCTCTGGCCTTGCACAGCGCGTCAATGGTCAAGCTATATGTCACCACATTAGGCACAACCCCTTTCTGCTCCATTTCATGGAATAGACTGCATGCCTTGCTTACTTCACCTTCCTTAAAGAAGCCGTGGATGACCGTGTTATACATCACTACGTTGGGGGAGCAGAGACCTCGTTCTTTCTCCCACATGTGGAGCAGGTCGAGTGCCCGCTGGCTCCTGCCATCATCGCATAAGCTCTTCAGAACAATGGAGTATGAGAAGGCATCAGGCACGCACCCGAGCTCGGACATCCGATGTAGCAGGATGTCCACGGCCTCATCTGTCCGTTTGGCGCCGCAGAGGCACTGGAGGACCGTGGTGGCGACGACCACGTTTGTCCTCAGGCCCATCCTGAGGACGCGCCCAAAGAAGGCGAGCCCAAGTTCCGGACGACGCGTGCGGCGGCAGCAGTTCATGAGGATGCCGTAGGTGAAGATTGTGGACGGCACCACCCGGGAGCCGGCCTCTTCTCGGCGGGTGCGGTTGAAGAGGGCGAGGGCGAGGGCGGGGCCGTCTCCGCAGGCGCCGGTGCCCGGCGCACGGGAGAGGGCCGTGAGGAAGCCGTTCAGGGAGCGCGCGGGGACCGGAGTGGCCTGCCGAAGCAACTCGTCGAACAGGCGGTGTGCGTCTTCCGGACTGAGCGTCCCAGCGCTGACGCGCTCTGTGGCCGCGGCAAAGGCGGTGACGGGAGACCATGAGCGTGACGGCGGCAAGGTGGAGATGGAGGAGGAGCGGCAGCGGAGAAGGCGGAGGTGGGGCATCGGCGCGGTGGAGGTGGAGTGGCGGAGGCGGGACATCGGCGCGGTGGAGGTGGAGGAGGATGCAAGTGTTCAATTCAGTAAGACAGTGACGGTTCATTCATCAGTTAATCAACGGCAAGCTCGCTCCTCAACTCCTCGTCGCTCGACGGCCAAGATCACCCCCGTAGCTTTATTACTCTCTTTTTCTTTTGATGAAGGAAAAAACTTCCAACCTATTCATCAAGGCACTACTACAAAGAATGTCAAAAGTAATGTCAAACGCTCTTATAGTATGGGACAGAGGGAGTACAAATTACATCTAGTAGACAACCTAGCAACGACTAAAGCACTGGAACGAGCCGAAGTTATCGCCACTCCCTCATCAGATCCGAGTAAACCTTGTTGTAGTAGACAATAAAAATGCATGATAAGGCCCTAGAGGGCCATACCTTTACCTTAATTAATCTAGCCTACCAACAGATGTTGTGCTAAAACCTCATACACTCATACCTATATACTTCATATTCGAAAGATGCCCGTCTCGGAGGGGTGAATTCCTGTGGATCCTTCACAATTTTGTGTAATCTTAGCAATGTTCACGATATCGGTAACCGGTAACTGCTCGATCAAGTTCTGGATAGGTATTAATAGGCAAGTTGCTCCATGAACTGAATTTATCGGTAAACCATCGTTAACCTGGGTCATATCTATATATCCTAGGCTACATATCAACATATGCAATGTACGAAAATGTTTAAATATTCTAATAAAAAAGGAAAAGTGTTACATATCTATATATCCTAGGCCACCCCACATCATCTGAATTTATTTCCAAAGATGGAGCACTTGAATCGGTAGAATCGTACACAGAGGAGGGGGCAGAGCAGCAATGCTGATATAGCCAGCCAGTAGCACCATAACAATCTGGGAGAAGGGGCGGGAGCTCCGAACCTAGAACAATGGGAGAAGAAGTGGGCGGCTGGGAGAAGGGAGGGAAACTTGCTACATTTCGGGCTAAATTAAACTTCGCTCCTTTGTTCATGAGCAAAAAGATTTCAATTTTGAGGCTCGTAGCCTTGCAAAAGCACGCTGCATCTCTAGGTATAGGACGTCACGTTTGGTTGAGTCTTCCTTATGACTGTAAACATTGTTACCCCTGGATAAAATTAGCGTGTGTTTGCCTTAAAAAAAACATCCCCTCCACTCTACTTACAATGCTAATTGTGGAGGCAGTGGGTACTGAGTGCCACACTTGGGAATTCAGAGGGTACACAGAGGCAGTGAAGCAGCATTGATAACAAGTAACACAACCAAAATCACTGGGCGCCTCAAAAACAAAAATCACTGGGCACACTGCCATCTCGTGAAGCTGCAAAACACACCTGAAACAACGGCGGATCGCCGCCAAGCCAAGCTGTTTTATTATCCAAACTATATACATCCATCATAAGTTCCTTACGGTGATACATCGCGACTGCATTCTTACACGAAATTAGCCATCTGAAGTAGTAGCAAGTCGTAGTCTGGAGTAGAAGGAAAAAAGACAAGGGCCGTCCTCATCTCATGCCCCAGCGCCTCAGACACGTTTTGGATAATAGAGGAGCCTCAGCCACTGTTTCTTCAACCCCAAGTGAGGGTGCAGCTAAAGAGGCTGAGTTCTACTTCAGACTTAATGCCCAACTCAGGGACTTTGGCATTGCATGAGGCGACTTGGATCTCCGTGATTCATGTACGCACATGCTCGGAGCTCCGACAGAGGAGAAAAACCCTCCGAAAGTCGCAGCACAAGATGGAAATTTTACCTGCCTCGATGCTTATATGCTCTAGCTCGAGTGGTTCGTACATCAAACGAAATGTCTTCATCTCACCTAACCAACCCTGAAATTATTAGGACAAATAGAGAAATTAGTTGTCAAGTAGTTGGGACACAGAGGAATAATGCTAGGCAAATATAGAGATTTATTAAGCATCGTTTGGTGGGAAATGATAAGGAAACCCCAGCAGTCTCGTAAAGGAAAGTTTCACCAGTATGCATTGCGCACATGTAATATAGAGATGGCGCCATAACTGGACTACCTGATAATCATTTCAATGTACTATATTATTTTTTATATATATAAAGGTACAGCTTTTACGTTGCTGCGTAATTGTCAGTTCGTAATTTGTCATATAAGGAAATCTCATTGTCCCAACCACCATTTCGATGTACTATATTATATGTAAGAGAGGAACAACTTTTACGCTGATGTGTAATTTTCAATACGTAATTTGTCATATAGGGAAATCTGATTGCCCCAACCACCATATCAGATCCCACTGACTAAATCGCAGAGAGGTAAGATTATCAGTCATGATTAGCACAAGAAAACAAATACCTTGACTTCTGTAGAGCCAAATCCTTCCTCCTGGCCTCTTGAGTAACCGCAGTTCTCCCAACAGAAGAAATATTCGGCTCAGCTAACGGGTTGGTGACAAATCCACCCTGAACTCCAAACTTCTGCCTTTCCCACTTGTAAGAAGCTCTGCTCCCTTCAGAGCTGTTTGGAACACTGGAGGCAGAAAACCTGGAAGAGTTTCTACCACCATCATGCCTTCTCCAGAATTTTGGGCTCAGAATGCAACAGGTGTTCACACGGGGCTCACTGCTTGACATCCTTTCAGAAGAAACGGCCAAGTCACGTGATATCTCATCCAATGCCATCTCTAGGCCATGGACCCTTGTCTCCAAAGAATTCATGCCATTCTCAGATTTCCCCATAAATTTCTGATAAATAAGATGAACAACAATGTCAGATAAGCTTCCAATACACATGTAAGATATCAGAAGCATGTCAGGTGAGTTACTGCTTATAAGGGCCCATGGCTACTAGTTACTAGGAGTATAAGGCTTGCAGACATCAAATGATTGATGACAGACTCAGGTAAAATCAGCAAAATACATAAATAAAATCGTACTTTTTGCAAGGTCAGATTCGAAATTATGATAATTGCAGATTAAGACATTGTCATATAGCATAAGCCATGTTCCTGTCCAGGTTCCCCTTATAGCATGAAATTGTCAATGTCACAATTTGACTAGTGTCACGTAGACATGAAAGATAGATGTACCCTCTTCGCACCACCGACACAAATATATCGATTGAATATCCGACTATGGCCACTGTAGGCATAACTTAGCTTGCCTGAAGTTCAGGACACTTGTAAAATAGCCAATGCAATGAGCATTTTTTACTTATTAATTTTGGCAGACAAGTTTCATGGCTACAAGACCTATAACCCTCGCAGGGAATGCCATATTGCCATGTGTAAAGTTGTGCAGCGTTTTCAAAGGGCCAAAAATCCTGACAAGCCACTCCCATTTTTTAATAGCAATTGTACATTCTTGCTAATAAATATGAGCTGAGCAAACCGTAAGAACATGCTAAACCTGCTTGAACAGCTAGCACTAGCTATTTTCTTGCCCTTAGCATGAAAGCTTATGGTCCTAATTGAATAGAACTGTAAAATATAATGTCCAACATAAAAAGGCAAAGTCACCTGGAGAAGGTCAAGTAAACCAGTCTGCTGTTTTTCAATCTGAAGCAGCTGCGACCTTATCTCTGATAAGCCCTCATCTTTGAGACCTGACTGAGACCTCTCTGAACCACCTTCAACCTCAGAAATCTCTTCCATGTTACCACCACATTCATACGGAACAACTCGCGAGCCAGCTTTCGCTCCAGCCAACTTGGTTGCCCTCTCTTCATTGCCCTGGAAAAGCGTCCTCCTTGTTTCCAGCCTAGATCTCAGATTGCCTCCTTTAAGAAGCTTCTCCTCCGTCACCTCTTTGATCGGGGTAGCATCAGGTGCAATTGCAGTGTCAACCTTGTAGTCGCAGTTCTTCGCTTGGCCTACCTTGCGGTTTGAAGGCGGTGACAGCCTCTTGTTTCTGATGGATGAGGGGCTGTGCTTTTTTGTTACACCGGGTGACACATCAGGAGGAGGCGACCTGCTCGTAGGTAATCTATTCTTCCTCGTCGCCGACTGAACGGAGTTTGAGCCTAAGGAAGCAGCTGGATATCTCCCATCACTTACACTCCCTGCTTGATCACAAGATGATTTGTGTCAAAAAAGAAAGAAACAGCAGAGCCCCAACAGTTCAGAGTTTTGTTGGGAAATCAAATAGTTAGTACAACATGATTTTCCTCTTCATAAAAAAATCCTCAATTATATGGCTCTTTTCTACTACTAGCAGTATAAACGATTACTTGAGCCAACCGTAAATTTATCAGATCTGCACAAGTAGCAACCAAAACTTGACATGTTCCACGTTAGGTGCATCACCTGCGAGAGAAGATCTTCGTTGTGAAAGTGACGCCGGCGCCGTACATGAGGATAATTCTTCCTCTTCGATGTCTGGTATCTCTTTCCACGCCTCGATCATCCTGCTCATCGAGTCCCGCACAATCTTGACCTACATTGACGAAAAGGCACCGAAAATCTAAGCATCGAACGACAGATCCAGAAAAAATATGTCACGCCACGCAGATCCAACCAAACCCAAGACCAACCTTGTCGAACCTCCTGGCCTCGAAATAGGCAAGGCAAGAGGATTTGTAGGTCATGAGAAGATCCTTGTATTCTAGGGCGAATGCGGCAAGCGCCTCGGCCGCGGCCTTCCTCGCCGCCCAGTCGTCGCTGGCGATTGCCTCGCGGAGGCACGGGATGGAGGCGGTCACTTCGGCGTCGCCGGCCACGGCCGCGGAGGCGCCGATGAGGGCGATGAGGGCGGGCTTGGCCTTGAAGGCATTGCTGCGGAGGAGCTTGAGGAGGCGGGGCTGGAGCTTGTGGAGGTAGGAGGCGAGGTCGGCGGTGAGGGGGGAGGCCTCGACGGCGGCGACGGTGGCGAGCGCGGCCGCGAGCTGCGCGCACTGGTCCTGCTCGTGGAGGAGCGCGTCCGCGAGGGGGCCGAGCGCGGCGGAGGCGGAGGCGGACGCGGCGGCCGCGGCGCGGGCGGCGTCGACGAGCGCGCCTCGCACGGACGAGTCCTGGTCGCGGACGCGGCGGAGCGCCGCGGCGAGGATGCGCGGGACCAGCGGCGCGACGGCCTCGCGCGGGTGGGACGCGGCGACGAGCGCGAGGAGGCGGAGCGAGTGGCGCCGGAGCGGGGTCTTGTCGGTGGGGCGCGCGTCGGAGACGGCGGAGACGAAGGCAGCGAGCTCGTCCGCGGCCAGGGCGCGCGCGACGGCGTCGAGCTCGGCCGCGGCCATGGCCTCGGTGTCGCGGTCCGAGAGCCGGAGGAGGCAGCGGTTGACGCGCTGCTTCAGCGGTTCGGGGGCGCCGCGCGGGCGCGCGGCGGTGCCCATGGCGCGGACACGAGCAGCAGCTGGCGCGGTGGAGCGGCTCGGCGAGGAGCCGGGAAGGGAGTGGCGCCGGGGTATATTAATGGCGCGTGCGGGACGGGGGTGGTTAGGGGGGGAAGGAGGAGGAGGCGGCGCCGAGGAGTGGCATGGAAGCCACTGAGGAGCGACGCCGAATAGGTGGCGGGCCGGTGGGGAGCTATACCGTGGTAGGGGTACAGAGAGGAAGGGGAGATCCGGGATGGCGCGATGTATTTATGCTTCTCTTTTGTTTTTTATCCCTTTTTCAACCCTTTTGTTTCCTGCTTTCTTCCCTTTGTATGCACCGAAGAGCAGCTTTGTCTGCCCATCAATCCTCGCCAGCATGGAGTAGTGATCTTTCTATATCATTAAGAGCATTTTACATAATTTGAGCCAACAGACTAACTCGTATAGTCACACGTAAACCAACCTGCGGTTAGATAATTAGGAAGACATCGGTATCCTCACCCCAGCAGGGTTCAAGTTCTAGACTTCCGTCAATCTCAAGATGATGTGATAGTCAGTCTCTCGAATGTGTTCATAGATGCAGGGTGTGCGGAGCGTCTACGTCTGTATTATTGTGTTTAAAAAAACTCATACTCACACAAGGGCCTCCAAGCCGACTAGGATTTTCTCGCCTCTCGTCGGTGTCGCCGCCGATCTAACCTCGTCTTCAGTGCTTTAGAGCCATGGACGCATGGTGGATTCCGGCCCTTGTCAGCGGGGACGCTTTTGCTTTGCTTTTAGGCGTTTTCAAAATTCACCACGGCCCCGTGAGGAGGGGGGATACGAGGTGCTCCCGCACCTTAGGTGATACGGGGATACAAGCTTCTATAAGCCGTTGGATCTAATATCCAAGGGCACCGAGGGAGTTTGAAACTGTTTTCATAAAAGCCCTCGACGATTCTGAGATTTACGCACAAGTACAACAAACAAAGATCAAACGGTCCAAAAGCTCGTATCACTATATCACCTAAGGTGCGGGAACACCTGGTATTTTCCCTTTGCCTAGGGTGTGTGTCCTCCTTAGGAAGATGAGGTGGCTCCTTCGAGATGGAATAAGGTTCTCTTTGGCATGTTTCCGATGCATCTCGTGGGATTCGGTTGGATTTTGTCTTTGATGGATTTTGTATAAATCTGATCTCTCGTTCGCCTGTGTACGTGTGTTTATAGGTTTTGATTACTTCCAATCAATGCTTCTCTACATCAGCGACAGTTGTTGTCCTGGTGCACTCGTCCTTTGGGACATTAGCATTAGCACTTGTCAATGGATATAGTTGTTGTCTTGACTGTCCACTACAATAAGGTTTGCCCAATTTTGATGAGGGAGGGGCGATGACGATGACACGTCTTCGGCTCGTTCATGCACTTGTAGTCATCGCTAGGTGATTTACGAATATGAATGTAATCTATTTTACATCTTATGTTCTTTGTACTGCATGATGTTTGATGTATACATTGGAAGTTTTTTCAGAAAAAAATAACTCATATAATAAGATGCACCTTAGACCAACTCTATAGGAAGAGTTAACATAAAGACATTGATGTTTGCTCTTTTTCTCCTATGGCATTACTCCTTTTTCAATATGATTTATTACTAAACAATGCCAAACATTGAAACCTGACAAACGGCTTAAACGAAAAGGAGTTAACATACATAAAGACATTGATGTTCGCTCTTTTTCTCCTATGGTATAAATCTTTTTTAATATGATTTGTTACTAAACAATGCCAAACATTGAAATCCAACACATCGGCTTAAAAAGAAAAGGAGTTAACATATATAAAGACATTGATGTTCACTCTTTTACTCCTATGGTGTAACTCTTTTTAACATGTTGTTACTAAATAATCCCAAACATCGAAACCCAACACATTAGCTTGAAAAAGAAAAGAAGCATCTACGCCATCTACATTGGATGTGTCTCGCTTACCGTCTCCACAACCTACCGCGAACATTATGACTATAGATCATAATAAATCAATCGAACAACACGTAACCTAACAAAGTGCACAAAACTCCAAGATAACGTCTCCGAGGAGGAGTCACAGCTCAGACGCGAGCGCTTCCAAGCCGACTAGAGTTTCCTTGCCTCCCGCCAGCAGCGCCATTGATCTACCTCGTCGTTTGTGGCCTTAGTGCCATAGAGGCGCGGTGGATCCTGGGCCTTTTCAGCGAGAGGGTTTTTTGCTTCATTTTTAGTTGTTTTCAGATTTTGTTTAGGGTTTTTGCCTTGCTCGGAAAGGCGAGAAGGTGAAGGCTCCCTGAAGATGGAATAAGTTCTCTCTACCTAGACCGTTTAAATGTGCGTCCAATGTCGTCGAAGGGCGTGTGAAGGTGTGTTTTCGTGGATCTCACGTGATTCGGTTAGTGTTTGTCTTTGATGGATTTGCTTGGATCCAGTCTTCATTCATTTGTGTGTTGTGTGTTTATATGTTTGATCCTTTCGATCTACGCTTCTCTACATCAGTGACAGGTGTTTTCTGGTGCACTGGCCTTTTGAGGCCTTAGGACGATGATTTCCCGACTCTCTACTACAACAAGGTTGACCCAGTTTTGATGAGGGCGAGGCGATGGCGGCGTGCTTTCAACTCGCTCGTGTTCTTGTAGTCGTCGCTAGGTGGTCTACGGACATGGATGTAGGTTTTCTTACTTCTAATGGTCTTTGTACCGCCATGATGTTTCAAAAAGAGAACTCATATAGTAAGATCCACCTTAGACCAACTCTAAAGAGTTAACATATGTAAAGACATTGATATTCACTCTTTTCTCCTTTGGTATAAGTCTTTTTAATTATGTTTTCTTACTACACAATGCCAAACATTGAAACCCAACACATCGACTTAAAAAGAAATTTAGTTAACATATATAAAGACATTGATGTTCGCTCTTTTTCTCCTATGGTATAACTCTTCTTTAATATGATTTCTTACTATACAATGCCAAACATTGAAACCAAACACATCAACTTAAAAAGAAAAGAAGCATTGACGCCATCTACATTGGATCTGTCTCACCCATCGTCTCCACAACCTACCCCAAACACCATGATAGTGAACCATAAATACATATGTCAAACTACATGTGACCTAACAAAGTGCAAAAAACGCCAAGACAATGTCTTCAAGTAGGAGTCACTGCTCAAATGCAATCATCGTCGAGTCCAACCAAAAGGCTGAACATGGGGCTATCACCCCAAGCACCCAACACCTTAAACAAGGAAACATTGTGTGAACGTCGATGTTTCCTATTGTAGCGAGAAGGCGCTAATGTCGACACCCACCCTCTCTACGAGCCTGCTCAAATAGAGTAACTTCTAGAAGGCTCTCGAAGCTGAAATGCCCCAACCCTGCCACCGAGTTCGAGAAATTGGAAGTTCAAAACCACGTGGTTGTATGACCCCAACACTTAGATCCATGAAGCCTCGTCGAACCCATGTGAGCTCCACTTGGCAAATCAACACAAGATCTTTGTGTTGGGGAACGTTGCAGAAAACAAAGATTTTCCTACGGTTTCACCAAGATCCATCTATGAGTTCATCTAGCAACGAGTGATCGGATTGCATCTACATACCTTTGTAGATCACGCGTGGAAGCGTTCAAAGAACGGGGATGAGGAAGTCGTACTCGACGTGATCCAAATCACCGGAGATCCTAGCGCCGAACGGACGGCACCTCCGTGTTCAACACACATACGGTCAGCGTGACGTCTCCTCCTTCTTGATCCAGCAAGGGGGAGGAGAGGTTGATGAAGATCCAGCAGCACGACGGCGTGGTGGTGGATGCAGCAGTCACCGCAGCAGGGCTTCGCCGTTCTTCTTCGAGAGGGAGAGGTGTAGCAGGGGAGAGGGAGGCGCCAAGAGTCAAGGTGCGGCTGCCCCTCCCCCCCCTTTATATAGGCTCCCCAAGGGGGGTGCCGGCCCTAGGAGATGGGATCTCCTAGGGGGGGCGGCGGCCAAGGGTGGAGTGGTCCCCAAGGCAAGTGGGGCGCCCCCTCCACCCTAGGGTTTCCAACCCTAGGCACAGGGGGTGGGCCAAGGGGGGCGCACCAGCCCACTATGGGCTGGTTCCCCTCCCCACTTCAGCCCATGGGGCCCTCCGGGATGGGTAGTCCCACCCGGTGGACCCCCGGGACCCATCCGGTGGTTCCGGTACAATACCGGTGACCCCCGAAACTCTCCCGATGGCCGAAACTGTACTTCCTATATATAATTCTTCATCTCCGGACCATTCCGGAACTCCTCGTGACGTCCGAGATCTCATCCGAGACTCCGAACAACTTTCGGGTTACTGCATATTCATATCTCTACAACCCTAGCGTCACCGAACCTTAAGTGTGTAGACCCTACGGGTTCGGGAGACATGTAGACATGACCGAGATGGCTCTCCGGTCAATAACCAACAGCGGGATCTGGATACCCATGTTGGCTCCCACATGCTCCTCGATGATCTCATCGGATGAACCACGATGTCGAGGATTCAAGCAACCCCGTATACAATTCCCTTTATCAATCGGTACGTTACTTGCCCGAGATTCGATCGTCGATATCCCAATACCTCGTTCAATCTCGTTACCGGCAAGTCACTTTACTCGTACCGTAATGCATGATCCCATGACCAGACACTTGGTCACTTTGAGATCATTATGATGATGCATTACCGAGTGGGCCCAGAGATACCTCTCCGTCATACGGAGTGACAAATCCCAGTCTTGATCCGTGTCAACCCAACAGACACTTTTGGAGATACCCGTAGTATACCTTTATAGTCACCCAGTTACGTTGTGACGTTTGGTACACCCAAAGCACTCATACGGTATCCGAGAGTTACACGATCTCATGGTCTAAGGAAAAGATACTTGACATTGGAAAAACTCTAGCAAACGAACTATACGATCTTGTGCTATGTTTAGGATTGGGTCTTGTCCATCACATCATTCTCCTAATGATGTGATCTCGTTATCAATGACATCCAATGTCCATAGTCAGGAAACCATGACTATCTATTGATCAACGAGCTAGTCAACTAGAGGCTTACTAGGGACATGTTGGTGTCTATGTATTCACACATGTATTACGATTTTCGGATAACACAATTATAGCATGAATAAAAGACAATTATCATGAACAAGGAAATATAATAATAATCCTTTTATTATTGCCTCTAGGGCATATTTCCAACACTCTCCCACTTGCACTAGAGTCAATAATCTAGTTACATTGTGATGAATCAAACACCCATGGAATTCTGGTGTTGATCATGTTTTGCTCTAGGGAGAGGTTTAGTCAACGGATCTGCTACATTCAGGTCCGTATGTACTTTACAAATATCTATGTCTCCATCTTGAACATTTTCACGAATGGAGTTGAAGCGACGCTTGATGTGCCTGGTCTTCTTGTGAAACCTGGGCTCCTTGGCAAGTGCAATAGCTCCAGTGCTGTCACAGAAGAGTTTGATCGGCCCCGACGCATTGGGTATGACTCCTAGGTCGGTGATGAACTCCTTCACCCAAATTTCTTCATGCGCTGCCTCCGAGGCTGCCATGTACTCTGCTTCACATGTAGATCCCGCCATGATGCTCTGCTTGCAACTGCACCAGCTTACTGCCCCACCATTCAAAATATACACGTATCCGGTTTGTGACTTAGAGTCATCCAGATCTGTGTCGAAGCTAGCGTCGACGTAACCTTTTACGACGAGCTCTTCGTCACCTCCATAAACGAGAAACATTTCCTTAGTCCTTTTCAGGTACTTCAGGATATTCTTGACCGCTATCCAGTGTTCCTTGCCGGGATTACTTTGGTACCTTCCTACCAAACTTACGGCAAGGTTTACATCAGGTCTGGTACACAACATGGCATACATAATAGAACCTATGGCTGAGGCATAGGGGATGACACTCATCTCTTCTATATCTTCTGTCGTGGTCGGACATTGAGCTGAGCTCAATTTCACACCTTGCAACACAGGCAAGAACCCCTTCATAGACTGATCCATATTGAACTTCTTCAATATCTTATCAAGGTATGTGCTTTGTGAAAGACCTATGAGGCGTCTTGATCTATCTCTATAGATCTTGATGCCTAATATATAAGCAGCTTCTCCAAGGTCCTTCATTGAAAAACTCTTATTCAAGTAGGCCTTAATGCTGTCCAAAAGCTCTATATCATTTCCCATCAAAAGTATGTCATCTACATATAATATGAGAAATGCTACAGAGCTCCCACTCACTTTCTTGTAAACGCAGGCTTCTCCATAAGTCTGCATAAACCCAAACGCTTTGATCATCTCATCAAAGCGAATATTCCAACTCCGAGATGCTTGCACCAGCCCATAAATCGAGCGTTGGAGCTTGCACACCTTGTCAGCATTCTTAGGATCGACAAAACCTTTCGGCTGCATCATATACAATTCTTCCTTAAGGAAACCATTAAGGAATGCCGTTTTGACGTCCATTTGCCATATCTCATAATCATAGAATGCGGCAATTGCTAACATGATTCGGACGGACTTCAGCTTCGCTACCGGTGAGAAAGTCTCATCGTAGTCAACCCCTTGAACTTGTTGATAACCCTTAGCGACAAGCCGAGCTTTATAGATGGTCACATTACCATCCGCGTCTGTCTTCTTCTTAAAGATCCATTTATTTTCTATGGCTCCCGCTCAACGGGCAAGTCAGTTAAAGTCCATACTTCGTTTTCATACATGGATCCTATCTCGGATTTCATGGCTTCCAGCCATTTGTCGGAATCCGGGCCCGCCATCGCTTCTTCATAGTTCGAAGGTTCACCGTTGTCTAACAACATGATTTCCAAGACAGGGTTGCCGTACCACTCTGGTGCGGAACGTGTCCTTGTGGACCTACGAAGTTCAGTAGCAACTTGATCTGAAGTTTCATGATCATCATCATTAACTTCCTCTCTAGTCGGTGCAGGCACCTCAGGAACATTTTCTTGAGTTGCATCACTTTTTGGTTCAAGAGGTAATACTTCATCAAGTTCTACTTTCCCCCCACTTACTTCTTTCGAGAGAAACTCTTTCTCTAGAAAGGATCCATTCTTGGCAACAAAGATCTTGCCTTCGAATCTGAGGTAGAAGGTATACCCAATAGTTTCTTTAGGGTATCCTATGAAGACGCATTTTTCCGACTTGGGTTCGAGCTTTTCAGGTTGAAGTTTCTTGACATAAGCATCGCATCCCCAAACTTTTAGAAACGACAGCTTAGGTTTCTTCCCAAACCATAATTCATACGGTGTCGTCTCAACGGATTTCGACGGAGCCCTATTTAAAGTGAATGCGGCAGTCTCTAAAGCATAGCCCCAAAATGATAGTGGTAAATAGGTAAGAGACATCATAGATCGCACCATATCTAATAGAGTGTGATTACGACGTTCGGACACACCATTACGCTGAGGTGTTCCAGGCGGCGTGAGTTGTGAAACTATTCCACTTTTTCTTAAGTGTGTGCCAAATTCGTGACTCAAGTATTCTCCTCCACGATCTGATCGCAAGAACTTGATTTTCCTGTCACGTTGATTCTCAACCTCACTCTGAAATTCCTTGAACCTTTCAAAGGTCTCAGACTTGTGTTTCATCAAGTAGACATACCCATATCTACTCAAGTCATCAGTGAGGGTGAGAACATAACGATAACCACCGCGAGCCTCAACACTCATTGGACTGCACACATCAGTATGTATGATTTCCAAAAAGTTGGTTGCTCGCTCCATTGTTCCTGAGAACGGAGTCTTGGTCATTTTACCCATGAGGCATGGTTCGCACGTGTCAAATGATTCGTAATCAAGAGACTCTAAAAGTCCATCTGCATGGAGCTTCTTCATGCGTTTGACACTTATGTGACCAAGGAGGCAGTGCCACAAGTATGTGGGACTATCATTATCAATCTTACATCTTTTGGTACTCATACTATGAATATGTGTAGCATTACGCTCGAGATTCATTAAGAATAAACCATTCACCATCGGAGCATGACCATAAAACATATCTCTCATATAAATAGAACAACCATTATTCTCGGATTTAAATGAGTAGCCATCTCGTATTAAACGAGATCCTGATACAATGTTCATGCTCAAACTTGGCACTAAATAACAATTATTGAGGTTCAAAACTAATCCCGTAGGTAAATGTAGAGGTAGCGTGCCGACGGCGATCACATCGACCTTGGAACCATTCCCGACGCGCATCGTCACCTCGTCCTTCGCCAGTCTCCGCTTATTCCGCAGCTCCTGCTTTGAGTTACAAATGTGAGAAACTGCACCGGTATCAAATACCCAGGAGCTACTACAAGTACTGGTAAGGTACACATCAATTACATGTATATCACATATACCTTTCGTTTTGCCGGCCTTCTTGTCCGCTAAGTATTTGGGGCAGTTCCGCTTCCAGTGACCACTTTCCTTGCAATAAAAGCACTTAGTCTCGGGCTTGGGTCCATTCTATGGCTTCTTCCGGCAGCTTGCTTACCGGGCGCGGCAACTCCCTTGCCGTCCTTCTTGAAGTTCTTCTTACCCTTGCTCTTTTTGAACTTAGTGGTTTTATTCACCATCAAGAAGTTCTTCTTACCCTTGCTCTTTTTGAACTTAGTGGTTTTATTCACCATCAACACTTGATGTTCCTTTTTGACGTCTACCTCTGCTGATTTCAGCATTGCAAATACTTCAGGAATGGTCTTTTCCATCCCCTGCATATTGAAGTTCATCACAAAGCTCTTGTAGCTCGGTGGAAGCGACTGAAGGATTCTGTCAATGACCGCGTCATCCGGGAGATTAACTCCCAGCTGAGTCAAGCGGTTATGTAACCCTGACATAGTGAGTATGTGCTCACTGACAGAACTATTTTCCTCCATCTTACAGCTGAAGAACTTGTCGGAGACTTCATATCTCTCGACCCGGGCATGAGCTTGAAAAACCATTTTAAGCTCTTCAAACATCTCATATGCTCCGTGTCTCTCAAAACGCTTTTGGAGCCCCGGTTCTAAGCTGTAAAGCATGCCGCACTGAACGAGGGAGTAATCATCAGCACGTGTCTGCCAAGCGTTCATAACGTCTTGTTCCGCAGGGAGAACAGGTGCGTCACCTAGCGGTGCTTCTAGGACATAATCTTTCTTTGCAGCTATGAGGATGATCCTCAGGTTCCGGACCCAGTCCGTATAATTGCTTCCATCGTCTTTCATCTTGGTTTTCTCTAGGAACGCGTTGAAGTTGAGGACAACGTTGGCCATTTGATCTACAAGACATATTGTAAATATTTTAGACTAAGTTCATAATAATTAAGTTCATCTATTTAATGAACTCCCACTCAAATAGACATCCCTCCAGTCATCTAAGTATAACATGATCTAAGTTAACTAGGCTGTGTCTGATCATCACGTGAGACGGACTAGTCAACATCGGTGAACATCTTCATGTTAATTGTATCTTCTATACGACTCATGCTCGACCTTTCGGTCTTCTGTGTTCCGAGGCCATGTCTGTACATGCTAGGCTCGTCAAGTCAACCTAAGTGTTTGCATGTGTAAATCTGTCTTACACCCGTTGTATGTGAACGTTGGAATCTATCACACCCGATCATCACGTGGTGCTTCGAAACAACGAACTGTCGCAACGGCGCACAGTTAGGGGGAATACTTTATTGAAATTATTATGAGGGATCATCTTATTTACTACCGTCGTTCTAAGTAAACAAGATGCAAAAACATGATAAACATCACATGCAATCAAATAATAATAGTGACATGATATGGCCAATATCACATAGCTCCTTTTGATCTCCATCTTGGGGCTCCATGATCATCTTGTCACCGGCATGATACCATGATCTCCATCATCGTGTCTCCATGAAGTTGCTCGCCAACTATTACTTCTACTACTATGGCTAACGCGTTTAGCAATAAAGTAAAGTAATTTACATGGCGTTTCTCAATGACACGCAGGTCATACAAAAAATAAAGACAACTCCTATGGCTCCTGCTGGTTGTCATACTCATCGACATGCAAGTCGTGATTCCTATTACAATAGTATGAACATATCATACATCACATATATATCATTCATCATTCATCACAACTTTGGCCATATCACATAACAAAACACTTGCTGCAAAAACAAGTTAGACGTCCTCTAATTGTTGTGGCAAGTTTTACGTGGCTGCAATAGGGTTCTAGCAAGAACGTTTTCTTACCTACGTGAAAGCCACAACATGATTTGTCAACTTCTATTTACCCTTCATAAGGACCCTTTTCATCGAATCCGCTCCAACTAAAGTGGGAGAGACAAACACCCGCCAGCCACCTTATGCAACTGGTGCATGTTAGTCGGTGGAACCGGTCTCACGTAAGCGTACGTGTAAGGTTGGTCCGGGCCGCTTCATCCCACAATACTGCTGAAGCAAAATAAGACTAGTAGCGGCAAGAAAGTTGACAACATCTACGCCCACAACAAATTGTGTTCTACTCGTGCAAAGAGAACTACGCATAGACCTAGCTCATGATGCCACTGTTGGGGAACGTTGCAGAAAACAAAGATTTTCCTACGGTTTCACCAAGATCCATCTATGAGTTCCTCTAGCAACGAGCGATCGGATTGCATCTACATACCTTTGTAGATCACGCGCAGAAGCGTTCAAAGAACGAGGATGAGGAAGTCGTACTCGACGTGATCCAAATCACGGGAGATCCTAGCGCCGAACGGACGGCACCTTCGTGTTCAACACACGTACAGTCAGCGTGACGTCTCCTCCTTCTTGATCCAGCAAGGGGGAGGAGAGGTTGATGAAGATCCAGCAGCACGACGGCGTGGTGGTGGATGCAGCAGTCACCGCAGCAGGGCTTCGCCGTTCTTCTGCGAGAGGGAGAGGTGTAGCAGGGGAGAGGAAGGCGCCAAGAGTCAAGGTGCGGCTGCCCCTCCCTCCCCCCCTTTATATAGGCTCCCCAAGGGGGGGCGCCGGCCCTAGGAGATGGGATCTCCTAGGGGGGGGCGGCGGCCAAGGGTGGAGTGGCCCCCAAGGCAAGTGGGGCGCCCCCCCACCCTAGGGTTTCCAACCCTAGGCGCAGGGGGTGGGCCAAGGGGGGCGCACCAGCCCACTATGGGCTGGTTCCCCTCCCCACTTCAGCCCATGGGGCCCTCCGGGATGGGTGGTCCCACCCGGTGGACCCCCGGGACCCATCCGGTGGTTCCGGTACAATACCGGTGACCCCCGAAACTCTCCCGATGGCCGAAACTGTACTTCCTATATATAATTCTTCACCTTCGGACCATTCTGGAACTCCTCGTGACGTCCGGGATCTCATCCGGGACTCCGAACAACTTTCGGGTTACTGCATATTCATATCTCTACATCCCTAGCGTCACCGAACCTTAAGTGTGTAGACCCTACGGGTTCGGGAGACATGTAGACATGACCGAGATGGCTCTCCGGTCAATAACCAACAGCGGGATCTGGATACCCATGTTGGCTCCCACATGCTCCTCGATGATCTCATCGGATGAACCACGACATCGAGGATTCAAGCAACCCCGTATACAATTCCCTTTGTCAATCGGTACGTTACTTGCCCGAGATTCGATCGTCGGTATCCCAATACCTCGTTCAATCTCGTTACCGGCAAGTCACTTTACTCGTACCATAATGCATGATCCCGTGACCAGACACTTGGTCACTTTGAGCTCATTATGATGATGCATTACCGAGTGGGCCCAGAGATACCTCTCCGTCATACGGAGTGACAAATCCCAGTCTTGATCCGTGTCAACCCAACAGACACTTTCGGAGATACCCGTAGTATACCTTTATAGTCACCCAGTAACATTGTTACGTTTGGTACACCCAAAGCACTCCTACGGTATCCGAGAGTTACACGATCTCATGGTCTAAGGAAAAGATACTTGACATTGGAAAAACTCTAGCAAACGAACTATACGATCTTGTGCTATGTTTAGGATTGGGTCTTGTCCATCACATCATTCTCTTAATAATGTGATCTCGTTATCAATGACATCCAATGTCCATAGTCAGGAAACCATGACTATCTGTTGATCAACGAGCTAGTCAACTAGAAGCTTACTAGGGACATGTTGGTGTCTATGTATTCACACATGTATTACGATTTCCGGATAACACAATTATAGCATGAATAAAAGACAATTATCATGAACAAGGAAATATAATAATAATCCTTTTATTATTGCCTCTAGGGCATATTTCCAACACTTTGGCCTGCACATCTCCACCGAAGAGCACCACAAAAGCTATGTCGATGGTCACCCAAGATGCGCCAGATGTCGATCATAAAAGTTGGGTTCACGTTGCCATGAATTTCTTGCATCGTCACTAGAAATGATAGTGGAAGGAGCCCACCACCATTGCAAATCATTGGTGGATACTACAAAAAACGAAGGTGGTGGAGGAGGAGGAGGGGCCACCGTTGGTCATCATCGAGCCCCCATCGAAAACCCCACTAAGGGCGACTGCTCGCTTCACCTCCACACCCCGCCGAAAACACATGCCAATGCCACTAGCTCACCAAGGTCTTCTGCGCCACCACGTTCCCGCCTCATTGGAGGCAAGCCTTTGTGGCAGCAAGCGGAGGAGACACGGAAGATGGAGCTCTAGCATCGGTGGCTTGGAGGCGCCACCCGAGTCGCCCTCGAGTAACACAGATCAATCCCTTTTCTCCATGATTCTCGTTCGCCCGACATTAAAGCGTATGATTATTTTTAACCAGTTTGTTTTATTTATCTTTCATCCTCTTCTCTCATCTACGCCAACAATTTTTTTTGCATAGTAGAAGATGCCATACCACTTACTCCGCACCGCCGGCCACTACATGCAAATGAACAATGCACACATTCCGAACATAACATGGTACCTTCAAACGTGTAGGAAGCTAATACTTTTCCGCGCAAACATGTTGTCTATAAAATAACTACTTGCTCTAAAGGAATATCATGTGGGGAAAATAGTAATGTCGACACGATGTTTTCGGGAGTGCTTATTTCTTTATTTGTAGTAAAACTTAAAAATGTTTTGTTGACTAAAATGGTCAAAGAACTAAAAATAACATTTGACGCCAGAAGTTCATCTTATTTGTGACACGCCATGCTATTTTATTCACTGCAGATCAAAGTCTGTAGACAGAAAGAAATGCTCCCTCCGTCTTAAAATTCTTGTCTTAAATTTATCTGGATACGAATGTATGATTCTTGTCTTAGATTTGTCTAGATACGGATGTACGTATCTAGACAAATTTAAGACAAGAATTTTGGAACAGACGGAGCATGCGATTGCCCAAGATTTGCTAACTCACGCTGCATTCGAATTTATTGGCAGTGAGCAGAGCACCAATTCCTGAAGCCTGCTTAATTTAGCACGCACCCACAGTGAAAACAGGAGCAGCTCTACTTGTGGCACAAGCAACTCTCGGAGAACTCATCGGACAAGCATGTGAAAAACAAGAAACACTGACATCTGTATTTGACTAATCTGCAGTTGCAAGTCACGTGAAACAGTGAAAGAGCCGCGGCTTTTGGTGCTCGCCACCTGTCACAGTCAAACATGCTACACCAACCTAGTACCCTCCGCGGTCTATCTAAGAAAATTGTCTTCTCAGAATCCGTGCACACACTGTTTTATTTTCACGCCAAATAGGATCCACTGTCAAATCAACCGTCAGTAGTGTGCACATGACCGTCCGTAAAATGCATCACGTACTACTATAAGCTACTACTAGTAGACGTTAATTGTTGTCGGTGCCTTTGAGGGATCCATATCAAGTCAAGCAAAACACCAATAATGAATCACGTGAGTCGGGGCCAGAAAAACCTTGGGATGCCACCGATTCCGTTTGGAACAAGACCAAAAATGAAACGGAAGACGCCGAGCATCCCCACCGAATGATGATTGATGTATTTGATCTAGACGTCGCAACACGAGCGGCTTAGACACATTTGTCACACCAGTCTTCACTTCCAATTAACCTCGCCACCGGTAGCCTTCTGGAATAAGTATATGCCCACGGTTTTGCCGCGACGGAATTGTTTTAGTCGCTTTACGATGGTTGGTTCCCAACTCATTTGCACTTCCAAAATGGTTCTAGAAGCATCTACAGCTAACCGGGCGTCCCAAACCGGCTCAAACGCTCGGGCGGTCCGTCCGGTCATTGACCGGTAAAGAAAATTTGGCTCAGTCGGTCATTTGAAATGGATCTCAAACACTTGGGTTGTCCGGTATAACTCATATCCAGCCGAAATATAGGACGGATATGGGGTTGTCCGGGTGCGTCTCACGCGTCAGCCTGGCTCACCCGACCCCACACCCAATCTGAAAACCCTAACTCACTCCAGTCTCGATCCGTATATTCTTCTCCCCATCGATTTCTTCATCCGATCCACTCCGACGACTCCGGCGACCATGTCGAGTGTCGGCAGCCGCTCCTCCCCCTTCCCCGACTCCGACAAGGAACTAGCCTTCCGCATTGCCCTCGAGAGGTACAAGGTGGACACGGGTGGCAGATCCGGATCGGACGCCTCGTCTCTCTCTCTCCCGTCGGCACAGCAAGACGTCGGTGCCGGCTCCTCTCGGCCCGCGCGAGCTGCGTAGTTTGCGCCTCCCCACGCTGTCCCTGCCCTCGCTGGCTGTTGCTCCCTCACGCGGGTAGCGGTGGGTGCTTGTGCCTTGCCAACCGGCCCGGCCACACACGCCGAAGTCGGAGGAGCGCGCCGCCCGTCGCGAGAGGTAGCGGGCAAGGGAGAGGGACGCGGCAGAGAGCTCTGTCCGTCGCCGCCGCGGGTTACCGGCGGAGCACGACGCTTTCTTCAATATAGTTTCAATTTTAGACGTGGTTTTAAGTTGTCCATCGTGTATGTGAACTTCGGTGGTTCTTTGAACATGGCCGTGATTTTTGGTGAATGAGCGAGAGGCGTGAACGGACGTGGGACGGGGCGAGCTGCAGAGCTTCCAAAGGCCGCCGCGCACCGCGGTAAGGGTGGCGCCCGCGCTAGGCCAAGGCGTACGTACGTGGGGTTTCCTGCCCGAACGGCCCAACGGATCAGGGTGGCCAGGGTGGCCAGGCAGTACGGACGAGCCGGGGCACGTGACGCACCGCTGGCCGCGCACCGTCGCCTTTGAGGGCGAGCGGCGAAAAGAGAGCACGCACGGTTCTGTGTAGGCACGTATAAATACTACAGCAAGGAAAAAAAAGGTACTTATCCGCGACACCGTCTTTCGCCGGGGCACGCTTTAAAGCTAGAAACGGAGTGAATACGAGCATGTGACGCCTGGCTGCTCGTAACAGTCAAAGTAAAAAAAGGGCGTCACATGCAAGACACAATGGTGTACGTTCGTGCCTCTTTATTATTAATCCCCATCAAGTTCAGGCATCCATCCATCAGAATGGCATCACAGACGAACCATTTGCCCGGTCAAACAAGAGCTCTCATCGTATACTGCAGAGCGCACCGCATTCCGTTTCCATCAGGCGCGCGCCACATGCATGCACAGACGCTTGACGTGGATAAATATTTCCGATAATGATCGATCGACGGTGGACTTGGACAAGTATTGTTTAGGATAAGAGAGCCCTCCATTATTTCACATGGCAATGGTTCGGCCGCGCACAGAGGGGGTACGTACGGCCCGGCACAGCCTGTGAGAAGAGCATAACTGCACGACCGTCAGCCTGTCAGATTCCTGCGCACGGAGGGTGCCGTCAACCGCAGGAAACACAAAGGTCACAGCACTGCTCCCCGTTCACCACCACCGCCACCACTGTAGTCCTCCACGGGCACACCGGTGTATGTCACATTTCTCCACAGTCGCGCCCACTGTTCTCATACACAAGATTGACCCCCAGGGTCCAAAGGAGAATCGTGCGCGTCCGGATCAGCGCGATCCCAATCCCATGCAACATGCATGCATCGGTCCAATCCATCGGCCGTCGCCGTTATCACGGTCCTGTGATTCGCGGGCGGGAAACGGCCAACGTCCCATGCACCCACCGGCCACCGCAAGTGGTCAGCCGTCCGGGACCGGGAGGCGTCGCTCCGCCGCTCGCCCTCGCATGTGATGTGCCGCTGCCCGGCGCCCTTCCAATTCCAACGCCGCGTCCGCATGTGACCAGCCCAAGCTCGTCCGTGTCCATCTTTGCGCGCTTGCCCCTGAGTTCACCCATGGCGCGAGACGTTCCATCCTACGCATGCATGCATCCATTGGCACGCCGCGCGGCATGGGATGGGAACGGCGCCTTTCTCCATGGGAAAGGAAAGAGCGTGCAGTGCAGTCGGACCCTAGTCACGTTTTGAAGCAGCAGCTTAGGGTCTGGTTCCAATAAGTCACCTGACTTATAAGTCACGTCTATTTGGTTGTCATCTGGTCACACCTTTCCATCTTATTTTTTATGTAAAGAAAGATGATGGAATCTACGTAAAAAAATGTGACTTATAAGTTTTAAGTTGTGGTGGAGCAACTAATGACTTATAAGTTAGGTTTGTTTGGCAAAATAAGCCTTTTTTTTACTTTTCGACTTATAAGTTGGTGACTTATTTGAAACCAAACAGGCCCTTGGCTACACGGTTGGGCGATTTCCATTTTCTTCTTCTTTCAGAATTGGTTTTATAAAGCGAATCAACCTGTGGTTGAGTTGGTTAGGTGGACAGTGGTATCCCCAACCCACCAGGGTTCAAATCCTGGTGTTCGCATTATTCCTGGATTTATTTCAGGATTTCCGGCGACGCGCTTTCAGTGGGAGGAGACGTTCCCGTCGTAAATCTCAAGATGATATGCCGGCTCAGTCTTTCGGAGGTGTTCATAGGGGTAGGATGTGCGTGTGTGCGTTCATAGGAGTGAGTGTATGCGCATGTATATGAGCGCTTGTGTCTGTACTGATGCTAAAAAAAAAATTGGTTTTGTAAAGCGTTGCAACAGAGGGCTGATCATTGCGCAAAAGGAGTATTAGTACCAGTGCAGCGCGGGTAGGTGTCGGGGGCGAGTGGATATTGAATGGCATGGGAGCCACTTCCACCCGGCTGGCCTCAATCTCAATTGGTGAGTCTAGGCAGGGGGTTCGAGTGGACGCCACTTGGGGGTGTTGCTCTCCAACAGGACATCCCCTCGATCGATGCTCCCCCGGGAGCTCGATGCAAATGAGAAGAGTCTCTCCCTGGACCACGAACAATGGTGATAAAATTTTCATGCCCGCAAAACTGGGGTTAAATTCGAAAAAAAAACGTTAAGCCAAACCCCGTGAAATTTTCGAGCAATGTAGCAGTGAGATTTTCCACCTGTGTAGTAGGAGCAGTACGTGGTACACATGTGCAGTGGGTGGGCAGAGCTCATAAAAATCAGCGCTTACCCGAAGCGGTGCATCATCACGTGAGGTCAGTGAAAGAAGGAAAGGCGGAAGGAAGCGTGGCCCTGCGTGGCTGCCATCAGTACGAGGACCACCGCGAGCGTCCGAAAGCGAGCCATGCCGTGCCATGGATCTGGAGTAGTAACATTCTTTTTTGGTTAATTTATACTCAGTGTCTGCAGCTTTGATCTTCACCCGCCCATCCATCGCACGCGCATGGGAAAGGAAAGGGGTTTCCACTCCCGTCGGAGCGAGGACGCCGTCCTCAGCATGCCCTCCATGTCTCGGTTTTAGGCCAACTCCACCGCGCGATCCTAAACGGACGTTCGGATTGACCGGATTTTGTTCCTTTGAGGCGTCGATGGGTTCGCCCATGTCCGGCTTTGTCAGATAGGTCGTGCGTGCGCCCACCGCGCGGCCGCACCCCAAATCGTGTCCGAAGTGGATGTGAATAAAAAAATATAAACTAGAATGAAATAACTAAAAAAGTAAATAAACGTATTTAAAAAAACATAAAACATATATAGAGGTAGGCCACAAAATGGCCCAGTTTCCACGGCCACTTAAAAGGCTCAGTTTCATAATTAATATATAAAAACAAAATAATAAAAACGCCTCCCGCGCGCTCCTGCCACGCCCGTCGGTGCCGTGGCCGGCGCTGTCTTCACTGTCCGCCGGTGTCACCGTCGTCGCTGACGAGGTCGACGTAGGCCGGCGGCGTCCATAGGTGGGCCGGCGGTGTGTGGTAGACGGGGGCGGGCTGGACGGTCAGAGGTGCCTGCACCACCTCCTCCCGTGGCGACGCCTCCCGCTCCGGTGACCGCTGATGAAGCTATGTACCTAGGGTAGGGTCATGGACCTGTCCTAACTGCCCTACCCAAGGACATCTCTAGAAGAAATCACCTTTCAATCGACTTGGAGGTGTTCCACTCGACAGACTCGAAGACACTCGACCAAGAAGCAATCACTCGATCAGGATTCAACCACTCGACGGCCAGGAGACCTAAAGTCACTCTGCACGCAAACGGTCGGTCATTAAGTAGCTTTTATGGTCATCATAGCACTTTATTAGGGGCGTTACCAGTAACGCCCGACCTTAATGTATTTAAAACCCTGCATAACTGAGGGTCGGAGGGGCCTGGCGAACTCTATATAAGACACCCCCCTCCTCAGTGTAAAGGGTTCGCACCCCTGTAATTTATACACACATAATCCAGTCGACCGCCTCCGGGCTCCGAGACGTAGGGCTATTACTTCCTGCGAGAAGGGCCTGAACTCGTAAACCTCGTGTGCTTACAACTACTCCATAGCTAAGATCTTGCCTCTCCATACCTACCCCCTACATTACTGTCAGACTTAGAACCACGACAGTTGGCGCCCACCATGGGGCAGGTGTCTTAGCGATTTGTTGGAAGAGTTGCGATCTTTTTCGATCTAAATCATCATGGTTTCTGGCGGAGTTTTGGTGGAGGGCCGCGAGATCCGTCTCGGCGCGCTCACGTTCATCGCCGACGACTCCGCTTGGCTCCAGGAGGCTCCGCTCGACGTTGACGCACTCCCTGTCCGCGGAGCAACACACTTTTGCGCGTGCGTTCGCGGCGTCCTCTTGCGGCAACCGTCGACCCATTATCGGTCGGCCCCTGTGTTGTCCTCCCTCCCTGTTTCCCGCTGGCGCAAGCGCTCCGGTCGGTCGAGACTTCAGCGGTGGGTGAGACATGCGGTGGCATGCCAGTCGGCCACCCCTCAAGTCGCGGCGATCGAGCCCGACGAATCCCTCTACGGCCTGTTCGACCTGTCGACTGGCTCCGCAGAGACCGCATCCGAGTGCGACAGCAGTGATCCGACGGCGGAGGTTCTGATGGTCGATGGACCGCCCAGTCCTCCAGGTTTTCCCCGCACCGACGGAGGTGCAGGTGGAGGCGACCCGTCGCATCCCCATGAGGAATATCTCCCCGAGCCTCTCACGTCGCTGCAGAGAGAAGAACTTCGTCGCCGGAACATGGATGCACTGCACACTCCTATCGTTGGAGAAACCCCCAAGGCTCGTGCCTTGGAGGACGCGCGCCTGGCAAACTTGGCTGAGCGCACTCGAGTGGAGAACCTCCAGCGAGCACTCGACGAGCGTGCGCGACAACGGGTTCCATAATCCAGTCGACGTCAGCTCTTTCCGCCCCCGCAGATATATCGAACTCCGATTCAGAATTTAGCAGTTGCAACCCGTATAGCAGAGTCGATTCAGCCTTCCCAGTCAGAAGCTGGCAGAGGCTTGCTGCAGATCAGGGCGTTACTCCGGGCAGTTGGAGACCAGAATTCCGCTGTTTCTCAGTCGCGGAACAGGATTCATAGCAGATCCATTGCTGCAGACACAGTCCAGTCGGCTCATAGCCCAAGATCGCCCCCGAGGCGTGAGGGACGTGGGGACCGGCGTGATCAGTACGGAAACCGTGAGCAGTATGATCACCGATTCGATCGCGGCGATCGACGTCGAGTGCCCCCCCAGGAGTGGATCGTATGTGCCTCGACAGCAGGATGACAGGCGCCCTCGTAGTGTTGGGCGAAGGATTCCAGTCGACCACAGGGAACCAGGCTTTGATGCGAGATCCGTTCTCGTTCAAGGTTTGGTCGACAGGAACAGAGCTCACCGAGAAGGTCACGACAGAGATGCACCTACCAGTAGCAGAGTACATGTTTCGGGGCCAGAGTGCTTTAGTAGAGCCATCAGGGCCGCTGTGATTCCTCCGAACTTCAGGTTGGCGACTTGAGTCAGTAAGTTCACTGGTGAGTCCAAGCCCGATACTTGGCTTGAAGACTACCGAGTGGCTGTCCAGATTGGCGGTGGCAATGATGAAGTGGCCATGAAGCACCTGCCTCTCATGTTGGAGGGCTCGGCCAGGGCATGGCTGAATCAGTTAGCACCCAACAGCATTTACACTTGGGAAGATCTCGTCCGAGTGTTTGTCACCACATTTGAAGGAACATGCAAGCGGCCGGCAGGGCTGACAGAACTGCGGTCTTGCGTGCAGAAGCCGAATGAAACTTTGAGGGATTACATCCAGAGATGGATCACGTTACATCACACGGTAGAGAATGTGCCTGATCACCAAGCAGTCTGTGCCTTCAAAGAAGGCGTCAAGTATAGAGAACTGAATCTGAAATTCGGTCGAACGGGAGACATGTCTCTGAATCGGATGATGAAGATTGTGAAGGAAATATGCCCTAGAGGCAATAATAAAGTTATTGTTTATTTCCTTATTTCATGATAAATGTTTATTATTCATGCTAGAATTGTATTAACCGAAAACATAATACATGTGTGAATACATAGACAAACAGAGTGTCACTAGTATGCCTCTACTTGACTAGCTCGTTGATCAAACATGGTTATGTTTCCTAACCATAGACATGAGTTGTCATTTGATTAACGGGATCACATCATTAGGAGAATGATGTGATTGACTTGACCCATTCCGTTAGCATAGCACTTGATCGTTTAGTTTGTTGCTATTGCTTTCTTCATGACTTATACATGTTCCTATGACTATGAGATTATGCAACTCCCGTTTGCCAGAGGAACACTTTGTGTGCTACCAAACGTCACAACGTAACTGGGTGATTATAAAGGTGCTCTACAGGTGTCTCCGAAGGTACTTGTTGGGTTGGCGTATTTCGAGATTAGGATTTGTCACTCCGATTGTCGGAGAGGTATCTCTGGGCCCTCTCGGTAATGCACATCACATAAGCCTTGCAAGCATTGCAACTAATGAGTTAGTTGCGAGATGATGTATTACGAAACGAGTAAAGAGACTTGCCGGTAACGAGATTGAACTAGGTATTGAGATACCAACGATCGAATCTCGGGCAAGTAACATACCGATGACAAAGGGAACAACGTATGTTGTTATGCGGTCTGACCGATAAAGATCTTCGTAGAATATGTGGGAGCCAATATGAGCATCCAGGTTTCGCTATTGGTTATGACCGGAGACGTGTCTCGGTCATGTCTACATTGTTCTCGAACCCGTAGGGTCCGCACGCTTAAGGTTTTGATGACAGTTATATTATGAGCTTATGCATTTTGATGTACCGAAGTTTGTTCGGAGTCCCGGATGTGATCACGGACATGACGAGGAGTCTCGAAATGGTCGAGACATAAAGATTGATATATTGGAAGCCTATATTTGGATATCGGAAGTGTTCCGGGTGAAATCGGGATTTTACCGGAGTACCGGGAGGTTACCGGAACCCCCCGGGAGGTATATTTGCCTTAGTGGGCTTTAGTGGAAGAGAGGAGAGGTGGCCAGGGCTGGGCCGCGCGCCCCTCCCCCCTAGTCCGAATAGGACAAGGAGAGGGGGCGGCGCCCCCCTTCCTTCTCTCTCTCCTTTTCCCCCCTCCCGAATCCTATTCCAACTAGGAAAGGGGGGAATCCTACTCCCGGTGGGAGTAGGACTCCTCCTGGCGCGCCCTCCTCCTGGCCGGCCGCACCTTCCCCTGCTCCTTTATATACAAGGGCAGGGGGCACCCCTAGACACAAGTTGATCCACGTGATCATATTCCTAACCGTGTGCGGTGCCCCCTTCCACCATAATCCTCGATAATATTGTAGCGGTGCTTAGGCGAAGCCCTGCGATGGTAGTACATCAAGATCGTCACCACGCCATCGTGCTGACGAAACTCTTTCCTGACACTTTGCTGGATCGGAGTCCGGGGATTGTCATCGAGCTGAACGTGTGCTAGAACTCGGAGGTGTCGTAGTTTCGGTGCTTGATCGGTCGGGCCGTGAAGACGTACGACTACATCAACCGCGTTGTGCTAACGCTTCCGCTGTCGATCTACGAGGGTACGTAGATCACACTCTCCCCTCTCGTTGCTATGCATCACCATGATCTTGCGTGTGCGTAGGAAATTTTTGAAATTACTCCGTTCCCCAACACATTGCCACCAAGTACGCTAATGGTGAAGATGAGGATCGACTCCGGAGTGGCAAGCACAAGTCAGTCGCCCAAGAAACCGGAGGAGGAAATTCCAATCGGAAACAGAAGCGGAAAGCCGAGCCAGTTGCTCCTGGGGAAGCCTTGGCTGTAACTCAAGGAAAGTTTAAGGGGAAACCCAAAGGACCTTGGAACCCCAAGAAAGTTAAAGACCAAGACGGAAATGATGTGTTGGATTTGCCATGTCACATCCACACCAAGAATGTAACGCCCTCGATGCGGCTATATCTCCCACGTGTCGAAGCACGACTTAGAGGCATAACCGCATTGAAAGCAATGTCGCAAGTGAGGTAATCTTCACACAACCCATGTAATACATAAGGGAAAGAGATACATAGTTGGCTTACACTCACCACTTCACACAATTACATGAATAAATCATTACATCATCCAGATACAATCAAGGTCCGACTATGGAACCAAAATAAAAGAAGACTACCCCAAATGCTACACAGATCCCCGATCGTCCCAACTGGGCTCCACTACTGATCAACTAGAACGAAACAACACAAAGGACAAGATCTTCATCGAGCTCCTCCTTGAGCTTGTTTGCGTCACCTGCTTGGTAACATCGACACCTGCAAACTGGTTTTGGAAGTATCTGTGAGCCACAGGGACTCAGCAATCTCACACCCTCGCGATCAAGACTATTTAAGCTTATAGGTAGGGTAAAAGGTATGAGATGGAGCTGCAGCAAGCGACTAGCATATATGGTGGCTAACATACGCAAAAGAGAGCGAGAAGAGAAGGCAAAGCACGGTCGAACAACTATGATCAAGAAGTGATCCTAGAACAACATAAGTCAAGAATTTGTCCAACACCGTGTTCACTTCCCGGACTCCGCCGAGAAGAGACCATCACGGTAACACACGCGGTTGATGTATTTTAAATTAAGATCGACTTCAGGTTTTCTACAACCGGACATTAATAAATTCCCATCTGCCCATAACCGCGGGCATGGCTTTCGAAAGTTCAAATCCCTACAGGGGTGTCCCAACTTAGCCCATCACAAGCTCTCACGGTCAACGAAGGATATTCCTTCTAGCGGGAAGACCCGATCAGACTCGGAATCCCGGCTACAAGACATTTCGACAATGGTAAAACAAGACCAGCAAAGCCACCCAGATGTGCCGACAAATCCCGATAGGAGCTGCACAATCTCGTTCTCAGGGCACACCGGATGAGCCAGACGTCGGGTAAGCCAGCCCAGAGTTGCCCCTGGTAGCCTCGGACATCGCTCAGTTGGACCAACACTTAGAGAAGCACTGGCCTGGAGGGGTTAAAATAAGATGACCCTTGAGCCGGCCGACTCAAGGGAAAGAAAAAGGCTAGGTGGCAAATGGTAAAACCAATGTTGGGCCTTGCTGGAGGAGTTTTATTCAAGGCGAACTGTCAAGGGGTTCCCATTATGACCCAACCGCGTAAGGAACGCAAAATCCGGGAACATAACACCGATATGACGGAAACTAGGGCGGCAATAGTGGAACAAAACACCAGGCATAAGGCCGAGCCTTCCACCCTTTACCAAGTATATAGATGCATTAATTAAATAAGATATATTGTGATATCCCAACAAGTAAACATGTTCCAACAAGGAACAACATCTCCATGTTCCAACAAGGAACAAACTTCAATCTTCACCTTCAACTAACAATGCTATAAGAGGGGCTGGGCAAAGCGGTAACATAGCCAATCAACGGTTTGCTAGGACAAGGTGGGTTAGAGGCTTGGTTCAACAATATGGGAGGCATGATAAGCAAGTGGTAGGTATCGCAGCATAGGCATAGCAAAAGAGCGAGCAACTAGCAAGCAAATATAGAAGTGATTTCGAGGGTATGGTCATCTTGCCTGAAATCCCGCAAGGAAGAAGAACGAGTCCATGAAGAAGACAAATGGACGAAGTCGAACGGATCCTCACAAACGCGACGTTATCGGAACTAACCCGAAGAAGCAACACCGGAAAGAAGCAAACAACATAGTAAAAAACCACCACATGAACATGGCACGATGCACAAACAAGTATGATGCATGTCCGGTTTAATGAAGCATGGCATGGCAAAATGCACAAATAACCCTACGAATTAAGTGGAGCTCAACATGCAACTCCGTTGCATATTGACGAAACACCACATGACTTATTTAGTTCGTTCTCGTTTATGTACTCAACAATATTAAATGTTGATTAACATGGCAAGAGGTGAAACATAATGAAACTATCTAACTAGGCAAGTTTAAATGAGGCCGGAACCACAAAACAACAAGTCCGGAAACTCCTCATGTGCATTTAGTAATTTAAGCTAACAACACTTTTAATCATTTTAATTGTTGTTATTATGATGCGGATGACATGGGCAAGTTTTATGCAAGTTTTAAAGAAAATGTTGATAAGAGCATTATATGGAGCATATGTCATCGTGGCGGAAAGAAAGGATGCCACGGCGATGATAACGGAAACGGTACCACGGCAACGTTCCGGTTCCGTCAACTCATTGAGACGTCGGTGCAAAAGAAAGTGACGGGAGCGTGTCATGCGAAGAACGGTGGTGTGCTCCCGGTTACCGGGTTCCCACGTGTCGACGGCATGGCAACGAGGAGGAACAACTAAGGTTCACGAGCGAAAACAACAACCAACCATGCATCTCATACAACACAAGCATTCGGTCCACGGGCGTCGTCTCGGGGTTGTACCTTCGGAGCGTGCAAACGGGACGGATCAAGTTCGTAGAGGGAAGTAGGCATTCTCGCGACGGCGGTAGTGGAAGTAGTCGTTCACATTCGTTCGGAGAGGTACTTGATGACTCCAACGTCTTCGGAGCGACGGTAGTTGTACAGGGTCCACGAGACGTCGATTGTTCGGGGTTCGACTTGCGGTTCTTGCCGACATGAGTGGTACTTGGAATTTTCGTGTAGACGAACTTGGCGCATCCGAAGGGTCACACTCGTCATCGTGGGAACTCGGTGAATCCGAGGTCTTCGAGCGTCGTGGTACTTGGCGAATCCGCGTAGTCATGCACGTTCCAACATCACACTTGGAGGGACACCAACGGCGTGGTACTTGGCGAATCCTGGACTGTCTTGGCGGTCTCCGGTGGAGGCGTTCTTGGCAGGCAACAAGCGGCGACGCGATGCACCGATGCAGCAACGCAGGCAGGTGCTCAAGTAGGACTTGGCGCCGGTCGTCTTCCTCACGTTCTCGCACGACAAAGGCATGGGCGAAAGGAAAGGCACGGGCAGGAGGAAGGAGGCTGGCGCTGGTCGGCGCTACGGTGGCGTCCTGTTGGTCTTGGATGGCGGCAACACACAAGAGAAGGTGGAGGGCAGCAGCGGGCAACGACGGCCATGGGAGGCGCCCTTGGTGCGCCCGTGGTGACGCGGTGGGGCGGGCGAGCTCGACCCTCGTGCCCATGGCGGCAAGGAGGAAGAACATGGAGGAGGCGCACGGGTCGCGGGCTCCTGGAGGGCGGAGTAAACGCAGGGGAGGCGCCAGGACGACGACTTATCCCGCTGGATCGAGACGACGACTGCAGCGGGGGATGGCACTCGGCGAAGTAGGGGAGGCAGAGAAACGAGACTCTGGCGACGAGGTGCAGCGGCGGAGCTTCGAGCTCGGTTGGCAGCGGGCTTGCCGGAGTCGGGGATGGTGCAGGAGAGGAGAGGGCCTGCGAGCGAGACGGGGGCGCTGCGGAGGGAGGCGGAGATCGCGGCAGGAGGGAGTCGCCGCAGCGGCGCGGGAACGGGGTAGCAGAGGGGCGCGGCTGTGCTGGAGAGGTCAGGGTGGCGGGTCCAGTGAGGATTGGGCGCGAGCTCCTCCCTGGCTCGAAGTGGAAGGGAGGAAAGGGAGACGAGGGGAGGAAGAGCGAGGGGAATCGATGGAGGTGGGGGTTTTCCCGTGGGTTCTCCTGGCGGCGGGGTGGAAACGAGAGAAGGCTGGGGGTTTCGGGAGAGGGTTAGGGTTAGGTGGGCAGATGGGCCTAAAGGGCCAGCCAAGCTAGGAGGCCCAAGTGGCCAGCTGGGCTCTGCTCTCCCTATAAAGAAAGAAACGAAAAAATAGAGAAAAGAAAGAAAAGAAAGAGAGGTTAAGGGAAGAAGTTGGACACGCGAATAATTTTCCCGGACTCACAACAATGTGCTTGTTCCGAGAAAATAGGAATGACCATGATTGCAAGATTTAAATTCAAATGCATTTGAATTTAATTCAACTCGTTTGAAAGGAGTAGGAATCCGAAGTTTCCAAAAATGGTGAACACTTAGGAAGAGCCTCGATAAAACGATAAAAGAATATGAGGACAAGTCAAAGACCAAGAATTGAGATAACAAAGGCATTGGGATTAGTTTGCAAGTGTGTCAACGGTTAAATCCAAAAGAATGGAATATTTAATAATAGCTCCATAATTATTAGGAGGATATGTTATAAAGAGAAATCACCAGGTGAGTTCCCTCGGTTTAAATGGATCAAAGGTCCATGCCATTTATTTAGTTGAGTTAAGAAAAGAAATGACATGATGGCATGATGACATGGTGCAATGCACATGATGTAATGATGAATGCAAAGAACCAAACAAAACAAACGACGAAACCCGGAAACCCTGGAAGGCATCTGAAGCTCCGGTCTTGGGGCGTCACAAAGAAAGATGAAGAGGGTAAGTTCATTTACCCGAAACATACCACTCGACAGTGTCAGCTCTTGATCCAGCAGTTCCAGGGCAAACAGCCCAAAGATAAGGAAAAGGAGTCGGACAAAGTTGAGGACAAAGAAGACAGTGATGATGGATACCCCCAGGTCAATTCCACCCTCATGATTTTTGCTGATGTTGAAAGCAAAAGTCGATTGAAAGTTATCAACCGTGAGGTGAATATGGTTGCTCCGGCGACACCCAGTTATCTGAAGTGGTCTCAGACTGCCATCACATTCGACCAGTCCGATCACCCAACGCACATTGCCACCCCTGGGAGGCAAGCTTTGGTGGTTGACCCAGTTGTTGAAGGCACTCGACTGACCAAAGTCTTGATGGATGGTGGAAGTGGTTTGAACATACTGTATGCTGAGATGTTGAAGGGGATAGGCATTCCGATGTCCAGACTAAGTACCAGCAACATGAGTTTCCATGGAGTCAGTCCTGGGAAGAAGGCTGAGTCACTCGGCCAGATTGCTCTTGATGTGGTTTTCGGTGATTCCAAGAATTACCGCAAAGAAAATTTGACGTTCGAAGTTGTGGATTTCCAGAGTGCTTACCACGCTATTTTGGGCAGGCCAGCTTATGCACGCTTCATGGCTCAACCATGTTATGTATATCTCAAATTGAAGATGCCTGGTCCCAAAGGTGTGATCACTGTTACGGGCAATCGGAAGAAAGGAGAAGAGTGTTTTCAGAAAGGCTAAAAAATCGCTGATGCTCAGATGGCAGTGGTGGAGCTGCAAGAGTACCAGAAGACTGCAGACCCGAGTGATTTGTTGCGAGCCAAGAAGCCCGCTACAGAATCAGCTTTTCAGTCGTCTGGTGAAACGAAGCCGGTTCACATTCACCCGACCGATCCCAGTGCTGCTCCGACTCATATCTTAACAACACTCGACTCCAAATAGGAAGAAGCGCTCATCCAGTTCCTCCGTGAGAACTGGGACATCTTCGCATGGAAGCCTTCTGACATGCCGGGTGTTCCCAGGGGGCTGGCTGAGCACCGCCTACGAGTCGACTCAAAAGTGAAACCTGTCAAAGAACATCTCCGACGGTCCGCCGTCCAGAAGATAAAGGCTATTGGCGAGGAGGTGGCTTGGCTCTTAGCAGCGGAGTTTATCCGAGAGATTTACCACTCCGAGTGGCTCGCCAACGTTGTCATGGTCCCCAAGAAGGACAAGTCACTTCACATGTGCATTGACTTTAAACATATCAATCGGGCCTGCCCGAAAGATCATTTTACTCTCCCCCGTATCGACCAGATAGTCGACTCGACTGCGGGATGTGAGCGACTGTCTTTTTTAGACGCCTATTCCGGGTACCATCAGATCTGTCTGTATGGACCTGACGAGAACAAAACAGCTTTCATCACTCCATTCGGGTGCTTCTGTTATGTTACCATGCCATTCGGCCTCAAGAATGCCGGAGCCACATTCATGAGGATGATTCAAAAGTGTTTGCTCACTCAAATCAGTCGGAATGTGGAAGCATACATGGATGATATTGTGGTCAAGTCACGGAAGGGTTCTGACCTGCTGACTGACCTTGCTAAAACCTTTGCCACCCTCAGTAGGTATGATATCAAGCTTAATCCATCAAAGTGCACATTCGGAGTTCCTGGCGGAAAGTTACTCGGTTTTCTCGTTTCCGAACGGGGAATCGACGCCAATCCAGAAAAAGTCGGTACTATACTCCGAATGAAAAGTCCTGTGTGAGTGCACAACGTCCAGAAGCTTACTGGTTGCTTGGCCGCTTTAAGTCGATTCATCTCTCATCTCGGCGAAAAGGCATTGTCTCTTTACCGATTGATGAAGAAGTCAGACAAGTTCGAGTGGACTCCTGAAGCTGATGCAGCGTTTGCAGAGCTCAAAGCTCTGCTCTCCATCCAGCCGGTGCTTGCTGCCCCAATCAGCAAAGAGCCTTTGCTGCTTTACATCGCAGCCCCAGGACAAGTCGTCAGTATGGTACTTACGGTCGAGCGGGAAGAAGAAGGAAAAGCCTTCAAAGTTCAGCGCCCAGTATATTATATTTCTGAAGTTTTGACCCCGTCGAAGCAAAGATATCCTCATTATCAGAAGCTTGTATATGGGATTTATATGACCACAAAGAAGGTTGCTCACTACTTCTCTGATCATTCCATTACAGTCGTCAGCGACGCTCCATTGTCAGAGATCCTGCACAACAGAGATGCAACCGGTCGAGTGGCAAAATGGGTGATTGAACTCCTTCCTCTAGATATCAAGTTTGAGGCAAAGAAAGCTATCAAGTCCCAAGCAATACCAGATTTCGTCGCCGAGTGGATTGAGCAACAACTGCCGACTCAGGTTCACTCGGAGCATTGGACCATGTTCTTCGACGGTTCCAAAATGCTGAATGGTTCCGGTGCCGGGGTAGTATTGGTCTCCCCCCGAGGAGATAAGCTCAGATATGTTCTTCAAATCCACTTTGATTCCTCCAATAACGAAGCAGAATATGAAGCACTTTTATATGGGTTGCGCATGGCCATTTCACTCGGCGTCCGTCGCCTCATGGTCTATGGCGACTCAGATTTGGTGGTTAATCAAGTGATGAAGGAGTGGGACGTCAGAAGTCCGGCCATGACTGGTTATTGCAATGCAGTGAGAAAGCTGGAGAAGAAATTCGAGGGGTTAGAACTTCATCACATACCCCGACTGAAAAATCAAGCAGCTGATGATTTGGCGAAAATAGGCTCCAAAAGAGAAGCCATTCCCAGCAATGTGTTTTTGGAACACATCCACACACCATCAGTTCAGGAGGATCCCTTCACTGAAGAAGCCCCGCAGCCAAAAAGTGCCACGGATCTGATTGAAGTTTAAGTCCCAGCTGTGGTCGACCTGATCATGGAAGTTTTGGTCATCACTCCCGAATGGACAGTACCGTACATCGCGTACATCCTAAGGAAAGAACTCCCAGAGGACGAAGAAGAGGCTCGACAGATCGTTCGTCGATCCAAGGCCTTTACAGTCATAAAGGGACAGTTGTATAGAGAAAGCACGACTGGAGTCAGTCAGAAGTGTATAACACCAGAAGAAGGTCAGATAATCCTTGATGATATCCACTCGGGGACCTGTGGTCATCATGCATCCTCTCGGACCATTGCGGCTAAAGCATACCGAGCAGGTTTCTACTGGCCAAGGGCGAATGAAATGGCGAAAAAGATAGTCGACAAATGTGAGGGATGTCAGTTTTACTCCAATATGTCGCACAAACCCGCGTCAGCCCTGAAAACCATTCCACTCGTCTGGCCCTTCGTTGTTTGGGGACTGGACATGGTTGGACCACTGAGAACGGGCAGGAGCGGCTTCACTCATGTGTTAGTAGCAGTCGACAAGTTCACCAAATGGATTGAAGCTAAGCCTATCAAGAATCTTGATGCTTGCACTGCTATCAGTTTCATCACGGAGTTGATATTCAGATATGGAGTTCCGCACAACATCATCACTGACAATGGGTCAAACTTCGATTCAGACAAATTCAGAGCCTTTTGCGCCTCTCAAGGCACACGAGTCGACTACGCTTCAGTCGCTCACCCCCAGTCAAATGGACAAGCGGAAAGAGCAAACGGCTTAATTCTCATAGGACTGAAACCCCGACTGATGCGCGATCTCAAGCACGCAGCAGGTGCATGGGTCGACGAGCTTCCATCAGTTCTTTGGGGATTGAGGACAACCCCGAACCGATCGACTGGAAGAACCCCATTCTTTCTGGTCTACGGAGCCGAAGCAGTTTTGCCGAGTGACCTGCTTCACAACGCACCCTGAGTCGAGCTCTACTCTGAAGATGAAGCAGAACAAGCCCGGCAGGACGCAGTCGACCTCCTGGAAGAAGAAAGAGAAATGGCCATGATCCGATCGACCATCTATCAGCAAGACTTGCGTCGATTCCACGCCAGAAATGTGAAGAGTCGAGCCTTCCAAGAAGGAGACTTGGTCCTCCGAGTGGATCAACAGAAACCACACAAACTCGCTCCTACTTGGGAAGGTCCCTTCATAGTCACCAGAGTCCTCCTCAATGGAGCCTACCACCTTTATAATGTCGATCGCCAGATTGATGAGCCACGAGCCTGGAATGCGGAGCTACTCCGCCCCTTTTATACTTGAAATCTCACTCGGATGAGATGTAATAAGAAAAACTTATGTAGTTTATTTATCAAAGACAAGACCGTTATAATTTTCCCAGTGATCGTTATTGTTTTTGAGAAATCCCCCAGTGGGTCGCTTAGCTGCGAATCCGTTTCGCCTAAGTTTGTAAAAATAATTTCCTACCGAGTGATGAGCCAGCCTCCCACTCGGGGGCTTAGCTGCGAACCCGTTTCGCCTAAGTGTTTGAAAACCCTACCGAGTGGAGAGTCAGCCTCCCACTCGGGGGCTTAGCTGCAGTCCAGTACTCGCCTAAGTATTTGAAAATCCTACCGAGTGGGGAGCCAGCCTCCCACTCGGGGGCTTAGCTGCAGTCCAGTACTCGCCTAAGTATTTGAAAATCCTACCGAGTGGGGAGCCAGCCTCCCACTCGGGGGCTTAGCTGCAGTCCAGTACTCGCCTAAGTTTGAAAAATCCTACCGAGTGGAGAGCGACCCTGCCACTCGGGGGCTTAGCTGCAGTCCAGTACTCGCCTAAGTATTTGAAAATCCTATCGAGTGGTGAGCCAACATCCCACTCGGGGGCTTAGCTGCGGTCCAGTACTCGCCTAAGTTTGAAAAATCCTACCGAGTGGAGAGCGACCCTCCCACTTGGGGGCTTAGCTGCAGTCCAGTACTCGCCTAAGTACGAAACACATCCCAATCCGTAAGGACGGCGAGGTGCAGGTCGACTGCCACCTTCTCCTTCGAAGCTTCGCCACAAATACAACGTGCGCTCCATCCCAATCCGCAAGGACGACGATGTGCAAGTCGTCCCCTATGCTTTTGTCATAGGCTCTATACGGTATGCCATGCTGAAGTACGGCACCTGATATATGCCTTGCCACATGTCTGGCAGGAGGGTACAAAGGTGATCTAGGACTAGATCACCAGATAGTGGTCAAAATTATCCTTAGAGGAATAAGGAAATGTTTCTCGGTTATGGAGGTGATAAAGAGTTCGACGTAAAGAGTTACGTCGATGCAAGCTTAACACCTATCCGGATAGCTCTGAGTAGAGATACCGGATACGTATAATGGAGCAACAATTTGGAATAGCTCCAAGTGGAACGTGGCAGTAGCATCTACGATATAAAGTTTTGCAAAATACATAGGGATCTGAATATGGCAAGACCCGTTGACTACAACCTCTCTCACAAGCATAACATGATCAAACCCATAACTCTTTGAGTGTTTATCACATAGTGATGTGAACTAGATCATTGAGTCTAGTAGACTCTTGGATGTTGGTCACATGGCGATGTGATCTGTGAGTGTTAATCACATGGTGATGTGAACTAGATTATTTACTCTAGTGCAAGTGGGAGACTGTTGGAAATATGCCCTAGAGGCAATAATAAATTAGTTATTATTATATTATATTTCATTGTTCATGATAATCGTTTATTATCCATGCTAGAATTGTATTGATAGGAAACTCAGATACATGTGTGGATACATAGACAACACCATGTCCCTAGTAAGCCTCTAGTTGACTAGCTCGTTGATCAATAGATGGTTACGGTTTCCTGACCATGGACATTGGATGTCATTGATAACGGGATCACATCATTAGGAGAATGATGTGATGGACAAGACCCAATCCTAAGCCTAGCACAAAGATCGTGTAGTTCGTATGCTAAAGCTTTTCTAATGTCAAGTATCATTTCCTTAGACCATGGGATTGTGCAACTCCCGGATACCATAGGAATGCTTTGGGTGTACCAAATGTCACAACGTAACTGGGTGGCTATAAAGGTTCACTACAGGTATCTCCGAAAGTGTCTGTTGGGTTGGCACGAATCGAGACTGGGATTTGTCACTCCGTGTAAACGGAGAGGTATCTCTGGGCCCACTCGGTAGGACATCATCATAATGTGCACAATGTGATCAAGGAGTTGATCACGGGATGATGTGTTACGGAACGAGTAAAGAGACTTGTTGGTAACGAGATTGAACAAGGTATCGGGGTACCGACGATCGAATCTCGGGCAAGTATCGTACCGATGGACAAAGGGAATTGTATACGGGATTGATTGAATCCTTGACATCGTGGTTCATCCGATGAGATCATCGTGGAGCATGTGGGAGCCAACATGGGTATCCAGATCCCACTGTTGGTTATTGACCGCGGCCATGTCTGCATGACTCCCGAGCCCGTAGGGTCTACACACTTAAGGTTCGATAACGCTAGGGTTATAGGGAAAGTATGTACACGGTTACCGAATGTTGTTCGGAGTCCCGGATGAGATCCCGGACATCACGAGGAGTTCCGGAATGGTCCAGAGGTAAAGATTGATATATAGGAAGTATGGTTTTGGCCACACGAAGTGTTCCGGGCATCACCGGTAGTGTACCGGGACCACCGGAGGGGTCCGGGGGTCCACCGGGAGGGGCCACGGGCCCCGGAGGCATACATGGGCCAAGTGTGAGAAGGGACGAGCCCCTAGATGGGCTGGGGCGCCTCCCCACCAAGGCCCATGCGCCTAAGGGGAAGAGGGGGCAAACCCTAAGGGCAGATGGGCCCTAAGGCCTATGCCTGGTGCACCTCCCTCTCCCCCCACTTGGCCGCCACCCCAGATGGGGATTGGGGCTGCCGCCACCCCTAGGGTGGAAACCCTAGGTGGGGGCGCAGCCCTCCCTCTCCCCCTATATATAGTGGAGGCAAAGGGGCAGCCCAACATATGAAGTCCTTCCCCTGTTGGCGCAGCCCTACCCCTCTTCCTCCTCGTCTCTCGTAGTGCTTGGCGAAGCCCTGCTGGAGTCCCGCGCTCCTCCACCACCACCACGCCGTCGTGCTACTGCTGGATGGAGTCTTCCCCAACCTCTCCTTCTCCCCTTGCTGGATCAAGGCGTAGGAGACGTCAGCGGGCTGTACGTGTGTTGAACGCGGAGGTGCCGTCCGTTCGGCACTAGGATCATCGGTGATTTGGATCACGACGAGTACGACTCCATCAACCCCGTTCACTTGAACGCTTCCGCTTAGCAATCTACAAGGGTATGTAGATGCACTCTCATTCCCCTCGTTGCTAGATTACTCCATAGATTGATCTTGGTGATGCGTAGAAAATTTTGAATTTCTGCTACGATCCCCAACAATTTCATCTTGGCGTTCTCTTTTTCCAATTGGCCGTCTGAAGCCAGTTTTTGTTCAGCCAGAGCGGTTCTGTCATCAGCTTTCTTTTGAGAAGCAGCCAAATCCTGATCCTTCTTCGCCAGAGCTTCGTTCAGTTTTTCTGCAAAGAAATGGTGCTTGATTCAGAAAGAGCAGAAGGGTACTCAAGCCTAAGACAAACCAGTCGACAAGCTCGTCTTACCATTGGCGTCGTCCTTGGCCTTTTGCAGCTCTGTCTTGGCCAATTCCAAGTCAAGGTTTAGTTGGATCTGCTGTTTCTCCAAGTCAGCAAAGCGAGCTCCAAGATCACAAGATTTCTGCAATCAGGGAGGAGAAGATTATTTTACAGCGAAAAATGACAAAGACAATAAATGCTAAGACTACGGTCCACTGCCTGCAGTCCACCATAGTCTCGGGGACTACACCCAGTGGGTGCACTTTGCGTGCCCCCACCGGTTCTGATCCCACTCGACCGGCCCGCCGGAGTCGAGTGCTGGGAGTAAAAAAAGAGAGGGAGAAAGAACAATTGCACCATCAAGAAAGAAGTGGACAACAAGCTGTTCAGACCCACTACAAGAAATATGCTCAATTGTGACCTTCTGGCAGTGACCGTGGAAGAAATCGTCATAAATCTATGATCATTTCGATCTAATTGGTCGTGGCTTGTTTAGGAGAGTCGAAACCATAAACCATAGTGACTATTTTGGTCAAAAAGGTCGTAATTGCCTTACACAAAATGGTCATAAGCAGACAAAAGTAGTCAACAGCCTTATTTCTTGCTGATTACGACCAATCCAGATGGTCATGGTGTTGTAACATGGATGACTGGATGTCCACATCATCACCACATCATCAATTTTACTTATGTGTCGTATCATTTTGGCTTATGTGTCGGTTGTAGTGTCAGTCCGTCCATAGATTGACTTGTTGACTAAACTGGGTCTACATTTACAGACGGGGCCAACTAACACAGTACAAATGACATGTGGGACCCGTCCCACAAAGGTGAATAAAGCAGAAAAAGGCGAAAATTCACTTTGGCTCATAGGTGTATATGCACGCATTATCCAAATACATATTTTAAAAAGTTAAAAAAAATGAGAAAAAATCCCACGTGTAAATCCGGACACTATATGTGTGTGCACCAAGTTTCAATGAAAAATGACATTTTTTGTGGCTTGTGTAAAAAGACAATTTTCGATGCTTGATTGCAGCTATCACAAGCCATTTTTAATCTTTTTTACACATGCAAAAAAAAGCCCTTGTTCACCGAAATTTTGTGTGCAAACATAGGATGTCCTGATGTACACGCGGGATTTTTTCTATACATAGTTCGGTCTCCTCGTGAGAATCTTATATTGTAATTTTCTTCCTAGAACCAACCTGGGGAGTAACCAACCCACTAGACATGCCTAGGCTGCCCAGAACAAAAGGCAACGCCATGGTCACGCGGTGACCACGTGGCGGGCATGCGAGTTTACGCGCTCTGGAGTTGGGGCCCTCGGCCACCGTCCAAACTTCGATGTATCGTCGCCAAACCATGTATTTATGATAGCTCATTTCTGAGAACATATTTTTTAAATAATTTCCGTATTACAAGTTTATTATTTTTCCTGGTAACTCGGTCACATATAATAATACAATCCGAAGGTTTCCGAATTTTTTTGATTTTTTTCAAATTTTTTATCCCCGTTTCAAAATGCGGTCAAAACGGCGGGCATGACTGTTCCTAGATAGTGGTTGAATCTTGAAAAACTTTTGGTGTTTCCCTGATTAAATAGATACTTATATACCTAGAATGATTTAAAAAAAAATAAAGAGCAAACTATAAGGCAGCTGTAGTTTAAATTTGACCCACTAAAAGCTGGATCGGCAAAAATTTGTCTTTTTCACCAGAGGTGGATAAAATCTTTTGACACCCAACCATTTGGTAAATTGTGTATTAAATATGGCCTAATATATTATAAAAATGATCCGGTCCCATTTTGCAACAAATATATGATAGGTCCTTCACAAAAAAACTCATTTGGGCACTCAAAAAATGGAAAATGAATTTTTTTGTCCAAAGAAAATAAAAACTTTCTTAGGCAACATTGTTTTCCATTCCAAGATACACCCTGTGCACAATATGAGATCATTTAAATAAACTATGCCATGAATGTGGCGATAAAATTGATCATTTGGCTTGAAAGCCATGAATCTTCGCACATAATAGCTCATTTCTGATAACACTTTTCTAAAAGAATTGCCGTATTATAGGTTTATTATTTTTTCTTGTAACCTGGTCACATTTAGTGACACAATGCGAAGGTTTTCTATTTTTTTGATTTTTTTGAATTTTTTATGACCGTTTCAAAATGCGGTCAAAACAACGGGAATGACCGTTCCTAGCTAGTGGTTGAATCCTGGAATTTTTTTGGTGTTTATCTGATTAAATAGATACTTATGTACCTAGAAATGAATTTTGGAAAAATTAAAGAGCAAACTATAAGGCAGCCGCAGTTCAAATTTGCCACTTCCAACTGAATCGGTGGAAATTTCTCTTTTTTACGAGAGGTGGATCAAAGCTTTTGACACCCAACCATTTGATCAATTGTATATTAAACATGACCTAGTATTTTAGAAAATTGATTTGGTCCAACTTTGCAACAAATATTTGGTAGGTTCTTCAAAAAAAACCGTTTTTGCAACTAGAAAAATGATTAAAAATAGCTAGAAAGATAAAAAATGCATGCAAATTGGTGATCATTCGTAAAATGTGGTATAACTTGAGTGAAAAATTTAGATGTGCCGTTTTGCAAAATATTTTTGATACCTGCTTCACAAAATGCCTCTAGTTTTAGTACTTAGAACTATTTTATGTCATAAATTTTCTAAACCAATCAGGGCTTTTCCCATGGATCATCCCACTGTAGCCGATCTGGACCGTCCACACCCAATGGATCCAACGTCTCTCACTCATTCTCAAGTCTCAGCCACCCAACCCAAACCCTAGCAACCCAATCCGGATCTGTCCCCCCCTCTCCCCCTCTACTCGCCCTGTCGCCGCCCCTCCTCCCCCTCCTCCCCCTCCCAGTCACTCCCCTTTGCCCTCCCACAGCAGATCGAGCGTGCCGGCGCTGGTGTTCGCCGCCTCCTTCCTTAGGCTGCCATCCCGCATGTCCAAGCAGCAGAAGCGCAACAGGGTGGACGCAATCACCACCTCCCCGTCCCGGGCCTCCTTCCGCGCCGCATCCCGCAGCGGCGCCCACCGCGGCCCCTCCCGACCGCCCTCGCGGCTGGCTGCTTGCGCGGCGACGACGACGGCCTCGTCTTCCCCGGAGGCCGCGGTGCCTCAAGGCCGACCTGGAGCCCCCTCCTCGCCCTTCCTCCACCTCCGAGTTGGGGTTCGGTTTGCATGCAACGGTGGTGGCGTACGAGGCAAACAAGCTGCTGGTGGTCGAGGACGTGTAGGTGGCGCAGCCGCTGGCCGGCGAGTCTGCATCAAGGTCCTCTCCACTGTGCTCTGCCACACTGACTACTACACCTAGAGCGGCAAGTTCCGTCACCCTCCATCCTCCTCGCCCTGCGCTTCCTTGAATCTAGGTTTCAATGGCCGCGGTTGCCTAGGGCCTGTAGCCAGCGCTGGCACTGCTGCTAGTCACCACCTCCCCCAACCCCAGCAACTTATCTTGGATTTTCCCTACCGTTAGTGTTATTCCATTGTGTCAATGGTTGCGATGAGACTGAGTAATTGGGGATTAATTGACTTCCATGTAGCATTGTACGAGTTGTTCCTCATAGTGTCGGGTTGGGTGTAGAGTGAATTGACATGATGTATAGTAGAAAATGTTTGTGCAAATCTGAAAGCCTACTGCATTCCGTAGAGATTTACTAGAATTTGTGTTCGTGTCATGAAAGGATTTCTTTTGCTATGCAAGATCCCGAGGGCCTCTTTCCTTGCATTCTCGGTGACAAGGCTGCTGGGTAAGCCCACAAATTTGTGTGATTTCAGGTATTATCATCCATAGGTAAAGATAACTGTGCACTGATAAGTTTGCTTCCATAGCTTCTGATAGAATTGTTGAGAGTGTCGGCGAAGGAGTGACCGACGTGCAGCCAGGGGGACTGCAAGATGTGCACTAAGTAAGGATCCGATCTGATTGGGCTCTGCTCGTGCTCGTGGTAGATCGTGTGGTCTGCCACATGCCTGGCAAGATGCTCTTGTTGATTCATCTTTTATAGGTTAGTTTATTTCCATATTTCTATGAATGCCACCTTGTTGTGATTAAATAGGTTAGTTTATTTCCAGATTTCTAAAATATACTCTACTTACTATTCGGAGTTGATTGCAAATTAGTTCTGGTGCCTCCGCAGTGGAGTAGAGTGTGGGGAGCCAAGTAGAAAATAAGATTTATCTCTTTCAATTCATTTAATTTGCTTACTAAAATTAGGTGGCTGCCTTGATACAATATTGTACAGTTGGTCTGCCCCAGCTCTGTTGAACTGAACCTTATAGATTGGGAGTTAGTTTTTAGCTACCATCTAGCTCTTTAAATTGAGTTAATTTGCTTAAGGAAATTAGGTTGATGCCTTGATGTACTGTTTTTCTTGATATGTTTGATGTTCATCCATCGTCCAGATTTACTAGCACACCAGCTAGAAATCGTGACCAATGCCACTCAACAGAATTTCCTAGACATTTTATTGGATCGTCAGATCGTTAGGGTGGCAGGGTGTGTTTGGCTAACATATTGCATTGGAATTATATTCTTCATCGCCTAATGTTCTTGTTGATGATAATAGGGCATGTAGATAGCAATTTATTTTCCTAGTGGTTACTTATGCTTATTGTGTCTCACGCTTAAAGAAAATGCGCAATGAGCTTGTTTGACTTTTTTTATGCTTGTAGTATACTTGATCAGGGTAGTGCTGTTTCCTGTGATCTTTCCTATCATTTGCTAGTGTTATGCTTCAAGATGAAACATTTTAAAACCCAAACTACTGTAAATAAGCGTTCTGCATCTTGAGGATTAAGTATTCATGATATGGCAATAGTGTAGTTGATCCTCACTGTTGCTAAATGGCATTGCTTGATATGATATAAGTATGAACACTTAACCATTGTACAGTTGTTTGCATATTTTTTCTGTATTTTTTTTATAAATGACGATAGTTTGCGTAAGATGTACACATGTTAATTTTTTTGACTTGAATCTGTTATGCCCTTGATTTTTTTACTTAGCTTGACCAAAAACAACAGCATCCTTGATGCTTACCAACCCCACCTCGCTCTTGCTCTCTCAGACCCGAAGGAGCCCGTATGGAAGGCACCTCCTCTCCAGGTGGTGAGAGCGTTGAGGGGTCGTGGGTGCTGCTAATGGCCATGTCCGTGGCCGTGCCTGCCATTACCCTCTCTACAAGGGCACAGCTAGGAAGACGCTCAACAACCAAATCGTTGTCCACTCCAAGTGGAGGGGACAACTCAAGCAATAGTAAGTTTCTAGTATTCTCTAATGTGTTGATGTGGCTTGTTTACCTCATCCTTGTTACACTTGATTTCCTTATATGATTTCTGCTCGGCGGATCTGATAGAGATGATTCGTTCAAAGTAGTACAGTATGTGATTCTTGTTTTATTATAGTTTTTTGTTTGTCCCGGTCCTCTGTTGCATGGCTGCTATTTTCCCTTTCCTAATCGCATTGCACATTCATTTTTGGTACTGGAAATGTGATAGTATACAGGCAATTTCAGTTCCTATAGTAGTCCAGCAGGAATTGCTTTGTCGTTGGACACTGGTAATTAAGAGAGGGCATTGTATGCTCTTCGATTAATTGTCTAGTGATTGCCTGAAGCATCTATCTTCCCAGCTTTCAGAATGGAGAAACTCGTGTCATTTCATATATGATCGAAATGAAATGTCTAGGACTTGCGGCAGTTTATCTGATATTGTATACTGTACTAATAAAGAAACAATATATGCGCTCCTGAAACATACTAAGTTCTTCTCTGCTCCATGTTCCCATTTAAGCTACGTGCCCGATTTAAATTTCAACAATGGTTTGTTTCACATTCTTACCTGTTTAGTAAACCTTGTGCCATGCTTATTTCATGTAGCTAACAGTAACTTGCAAAAAAATAATTAGCAAGATTTGTTCTGCTTGTTTGCTACAAAGTTTTCAAATAACTACTACTTAATTAGTAGCATGTAGTCTAGATATACAAAAGCATGTGTTGTCCAGCCCATGTAGCAATCACTGCTAGTCTGTATTGAGCAAACAGTGCACCATGCTGTAGCCAGCCGCGCGCGGTAGCCGCCGCACGAGACGTTGTTGTGCGTCGTGTGAAGTATAGATTTTCCCATCTTTTTTTAAATGTCAGGTGTTGTATTAGTATTATGATGTTATCTTCTTAAATTGCTGCTACTGTTGCTCAACTGCAATATATTATTGGACACAGTACTCTGCTCATAAAGTTTTCTTATAAAGTTTCCTAGTCATTCAGAACCAACTGCAATATATTGATGGACATAGTACTCTGCTCATGTGTACATCTTTCTTTAAATGTCAGGTTGACATGGAAAGTGCTATGGAACAAGAGGTACCAAAAGGTGGAGAACCAAAGAGTGATGCTGCTATTGTTGCTGACATTCTCACTAAAGAATGTCCCTCCAGCACATCCTTCACTGGTTGTGTTGTTTTGGTTGGTGCCATCTTATGTTACTGGTTACTAGTGCACAATATGGACATGGCCATATTATGAACATTGGTTTTGTTATTTTGTTTGGTGCATCTTATGAACCTGTGGTGTAAAGATAATGCTGGGCCTAAGTTATTGAAATCCTAGAGAATTATGTTATTATTGTCATTATATTCTCCTGTGTTGGTTGATTGCCAAATTGTGCAATGTATTTTTATTTTTGAGATACTAAAAATACTAAATTGTGTTAGTGGGTTGTTGTTGGTGACCCTTCAATAAGGGTTGGACTGAAAATACTAAATTGTGTTAGTGGGCTGGACCGTTTCAAGGCCCTTTGACAGAAAAAAAACAAAATGTTTTTGTTGGGTAGATAAAAGGGATGGCCCAATTAATGATGGATTAAATAAATGGGTTACACAACTCAGCCCAATAACTGATTTGTTGGGCTTGGCCCATGCTTGTGGCCCAAAGTAAATTTAAAAGTGGGCTGAATTATTGGGCTCAGCCCATTAAAACAACTGATTTGGACTGATCCTACATGGCATCCATGTCATCGCATGTGCCACGTTGGCTCGGCCACATCAGATCCTACGTGGTCTAGGCTCATTAGTAATGACCATAATTTTGGTCAAAGATTTAACGACCTAAATTTTGGTCAAGGGTGGCCATGACGAAAATTCCGGAAAAGGTCACGTTTGTTCGTTCTTGACGGCCAACTGTTGACCTTCCGAATTTGGTCAAAAAAAGGTCAATAAACGAAAGCAATGACGAATTAATGACAAAAATGGGGAGTCATAATTGGCTATATTTCTTGTAGTGACCCCCGTCGACTACCAGCAGTCGACCGCGGTCTCGGGGACTACACCCAGTGGGTGCACTTGGTGTGCCCCCGCCGGTTCTGATCCCACTTGCCCAGACCGAATGGAAGAGCGAAACTACCACTCATTCGGTTTACTCTCGACACGGCCAGACCAGATCGAGCGAAAGGATCAAAATACAAAGACTATAGTTGACTGCCAGCAGTCCACCGTAGTCTCGGGGACTACACCTAGTGGGTGCACTCAGCATGCCCCCACTAGTCCAAAAATTCAATCGACGCACCCAGTGGGTGTACAGACGCAAAGGTTTTCGGAAAGAGAGTCTTCAGGTAGCATATCCTAACAGAACAAGCGGTGACCAACTAACCTGAACATTGCTTTGGAGAGCCGAGCTGGCGTCATAGGCGGCCTGACTGGCGTCCCGCACCGCCTTCATCTTTTCCATCATAATGCCCGCCTGGCGTATGGCTTCCTTGGCAGCATTCACTTCGTCCTCTGGGACATGATTGTTGGGGAACGTAGCAGAAATTCAAAATTTTCTACGCATCACCAAGATCAATCTATGGAGTAATCTAGCAACAAGGGGAAGGAGAGTGCATCTACATACCCTTGTAGATCGCTAAGCGGAAGCGTTCAAGTGAACGGGGTTGATGGAGTCGTACTCGTCGTGATTCAGATCACCGATGATCCTAGTGCCGAACGGACGGCACCTCCGCGTTCAACACACGTACAGCCCGGTGACGTCTCCCACGCCTTGATCCAGCAAGGAGAGAGGGAGAGGTTAAGGAAGACTCCATCCAGCAGCAGCACAACGGCGTGGTGGTGATGGAGGAGCGTGGCAATCCTGCAGGGCTTCGCCAAGCACCACGGGAGAGGAGAAGAACTTGGGAGAGAGGGAGGGCTGCACCAAAGGCATAAGGTGTGTTTGAGAGGCCCTCCTACCCCACTATATATAGGGATCCCAAGGGGGGGTGCGCCAGCCCCTAGGAGATCCAATCTCCAAGGGGGCGGCGGCCAGGGGAGGAGTCCTCCCCCCCCAAGGCACCTAGGAGGTGCCTTCCCCTGCTGGGATTCTTCCTTTAGGGTTTCCCCAGGCGCATGGGCCTCTTGGGGCTGGTGCCCTTGGCCCATGTAGGCCAAGGCGCACCCCCTACAGCCCATGTGGCCCCCGGGGTAGGTGGCCCCACCCGGTGGGCCCCCGGGACCCTTCCGGTGGTCCCGGTACAATACCGATGACCCCGAAACTTGTCCCGATGGCCGAAACAGGACTTCCTATATATAAATCTTTACCTCCGGACCATTCCGGAACTCCTCGTGACGTCCGGGATCTCATCCGGAACTCTGAACAACATTCGGTAACCACATATAAACTTCCTTTACAACCCTAGCGTCATCGAACCTTAAGTGTGTAGACCCTACGGGTTCGGGAGACATGCAGACATGACCGAGACGTTCTCCGATCAATAACCAACAGCGGGATCTGGATACCCATGTTGGCTCCCACATGTTCCAAGATGATCTCATCGGATGAACCACGATGTCAAGGACTTAATCAATCCCGTATACAATTCCCTTTGTCTAGCGGTATTGTACTTGCCCGAGATTCGATCGTCGGTATCCCTATACCTTGTTCAATCTCGTTACTGGCAAGTCTCTTTACTCGTTCCGTAACACATCATCCCGTGATCAACTCCTTGGTCACATTGCGCATATGATGATGTCCTACCAAGTGGGCCCAGAGATACCTCTCCGTTTACACGGAGTGACAAATCCCAGTCTCGATTCGTGCCAACCCAACAGACACTTTCGGAGATACCTGTAATGTACCTTTATAGCCACCCAGTTACGTTGTGACGTTTGGCACACCCAAAGCATTCCTACGGTATCCGGGAGTTGCACAATCTCATGGTCTAAGGAAATGATACTTGACATTAGAAAAGCTTTAGCATACGAACTACACGATCTTTGTGCTAGGCTTAGGATTGGGTCTTGTCCATCACATCATTCTCCTAATGATGTGATCCCGTTATCAACGACATCCAATGTCCATGGCCAGGAAACAGTAACCATCTATTGATCAACGAGCTAGTCAACTAGAGGCTCACTAGGGACATGGTGTTGTCTATGTATCCACACATGTATCTGAGTTTCCTGTCAATACAATTATAGCATGGATAATAAACGATTATCATGAACAAGGAAATATAATAATAACTAATTTATTATTGCCTCTAGGGCATATTTCCAACAGTCTCCCACTTGCACTAGAGTCAATAATCTAGTTCACATCACCATGTAATTAACACTCACAGGTCACATCGCCATGTGACTAACACCCAAGAGTTGACTAGAGTCAGTAGTCTAGTTCACATCACTATGTGATTAACACTCAATGAGTTCTAGGTTTGATCATGTTGCTTGTGAGAGAGGTTTTAGTCAATGGGTGTGAACCTTTCAGATCCGTGTGTGCTTTACAAATCTCTATGTCATCTCCTAGATGCAGCTACCACGTTCTATTTGGAGCTATTCCAAATAACTGTTCTACTATACGAATCCAGTTTACTACTCAGAATAATCTGGATTAGTGTCAAAGTTTGCATCGGCGTAACCCTTTACGACGAACTCTTTTACCACCTCCATAATCGAGAAAATTCCTTAGTCCACTAGTTACTAAGGATAACTTTGACCACTGTCCTGTGATCCGTTCTTGGATCACTCTTGTACCCCTTGACTGACTCATGGCAAGGCACACTTCAGGTGCGGCACACAGCATAGCATACTGTAGAGCCTATGTCTTAAGCATAGGGGACGACCTTCGTCCTTTCTCTCTATTCTACCGTGGTCGAGCTTTAAGTCTTAACTTCATACCTTATAACTCAGGCAAGAACTCCTTCTTTGACTGATCCATCTTGAACACCTTCAAGATCATGTCAAGGTATGTGCTCATTTGAAAGCACCATTATGTGTTTTGATCTATCCTTATAGATCTTGATGCTCAATGTTCAAGTAGCTTAATCCAGGCTTTCCATTGAAAAACACTTTCCCAATAACCCTATATGCTTTCCAGAAATTCTACATCATTTCTGATCAACAATGTGTCAACAACATATACTCATCAAAAATTCTATAGTGCTCCCACTCACTTCTTTGGAAATACAAGTTTCTCATAAACTTTTTATAAACCCAAAATCTTTGATCATCTCATCAAAGCGTACATTCCAACTCCGAGATGCTTACTCCAGTCCTCAGAAGGATTGCTGGGGCTTTGCATACTTATCAGCATCTTTCAGGATTGAAAAAACCTTTCGGTTGTATCACATACAACCTTTCCTCAAGAAAATCATCGAGGAAACAATGTTTTTGACATCCTATCTGCAAGATTTCATAAATAATGCAGTAATCGCTAATATAATTCCAACAGACTCTTAGCATCGCTACGAGTGAGAAAAGTCTCATCATAGTCAACTCCTTGAACTTGTCGGAAAGAACTTAACGACAAGTCGAGCTTTCTTAATGGTGACATATACCATCATTGTCCGTCTTCCTTTTAAAATCCATCTGTACCCAACAGCCTTACGACCATCAAGTAGTTCTTCCAAAGTCTACACTTTGTTTTCATATATGGATCCTCTCTCGGATTTTATGGCCTCGAGCCATTTATCGGAATCCGGGCCCACCATCGCTTCTCCACAGCTCGTAGGTTTATTGTTGTCTAGCAACATGACTTATAAGACAGCATTACGTACCACTCAGAAGTAGTACGCATCCTTGTCATCCTACGAGGTTTGGGAGTGACTTGATCCGAAGTCTCATGATCTATATCATAAGCTTCCACTTCAATTGGTGTATGTGCCACAGGAACAACTCTTTGTGCCCTGCTATACACTAGTTGAAGTGACGGTTCAATAACCTCATCAAGTCTCCACCATCCTCCCACTCAATTCTTTCGAGAGAAACTTTTCCTCGAGAAAGGACCCGATTCTAGAAGCAATCCCTTATTGCTTTCGGATCTGAGACAGGAGGTATACCCAACTGTTTTGGGTGTCCTATGAAGATGCATTTATCCGCTTTGGGTTCGAGCTTATCAGCCTGAAACTTTTCCACATAAGCGTCGCAGCCCCAAACTTTTAAGAAATGACAGCTTAGGTTTCTCTAAACCATAGTTCATACGGTGTCATCTCATCGGAATTACATGGTGCCCCTTTTAAAGTGAATGTGGTTGTCTCTAATGCCTAACCCATAAACTATTGTGGTAATTCGATAAGAGACATCATGGTATGCATCATATCCAATAGGGTGCAGTTATGATGTTCGGACACACCGTCACACTATGGTGTTCCAGGCTGTATTAGTTGTGAAACAATTTCCACAATGTCTTAATTCTGTGCCAAACTCGTAATTCAGATATTCATCTCTATGATCATATCATAGATCTTTTATCCTCTTGTCACGACGATCTTTCAACTTCACCCTGAAATTACTTGAACCTTTCAATAATTCAGACTCGTGATTCATCAAGTAAATATACTCAACATCTACTCAAATCATCTGTGAAGTAAGAACATAACGATATCCACTACATGCCTCAGCACTCATTGGACTGCACACATCAAAATGTATTACTTCCAACAAGTTGCTTTCTAGTTCCATTTTACTGAAAACGAGGCTTTCAGTCATCTTGCCCATGTGGTATGATTTGCATGTCTCAAATGATTCAAAATCAAGTGAGTCCAAACGGTCCATTTGCATGGAGTTTCTACATGCATATACACCAATAGACATGGTTCGCATGTCTCAAACTTTTCAAAAATGAGTGAGTCCAAAGATCCATCAACATGGAGCTTCTTCATGCGTTTTATACCAATATGACTTACGTGGAAGTGCCACAAGTAGGTGGTACTATCATTACTATCTTTTGGCATGAACATGTGTATCACCACGATCGAGATTCAATAAACCATTCATTTCAGGTGTAAGACCATTGAAGGTATTATTCAAATAAACAGAGTAACCATTATTCTCTTTAAATGAATAACCGTATTGCGATAGACATAATCCAATCATGTCTATGCTCAACGCAAACACCAATCTCGATGGTAGAGGGAGCGTGCGATGCTTGATCATATCAACATTGGAAACACTTCCAACACTTATCGTCAGCTCACCTTTTAGCTAGTCTCCGTTTATTCCGTAGCTTTTATTTCGAGTTACTAACAATTAGCAACCGAACCGGTATCTAATACCCTTGTGCTACTAGGAGTACTATTAAAGTACACATTAAAACTAATGTATATCCAATATACTTCTATCGACCTTGCTAGCCTTCTAATCTACCAAGTATCTAGGGTAATTCTGCTCCAGTGGCTGTTCCCTTTATTACAGAAGCACTTAGTCTCGGGTTTGGGTTCAACCTTGGGTTTCTTCACTAGAGCAGCAGCTGAATTGCCGTTTTATGAAGTATCCCTTCGTGCCCTTGCCCTTCTTGAAACTAGTGGTTTTACTGACCATCTACAATTGATGCTCCTTCTTGATTTCTACTTTCGTGGTGTCAAACATCGTGAATATCTCAAGGATCATCATATATGTCCCTGATATATTATAGTTCATCACGAAGCTCAAGTAGCTTGGTGGTAATGACTTCGGAGAACCATCACTATTTCATCTGGAAGATCAACTCCCACTCGATTCAAGCGATTGTTGTACTCAGACAATCTGAGCACAAGTTCAACAATTGAGCTTTTTCTCCCTAGTTTGTAGGCTAAGAAAACCGTCGGAGGTCTTATACCTCTTGACGTGGGCACGAGCCTGAAATTCCAATTTCAGCCCTCAAAGCATCTCATATGTTTCGTGATGTTTCAAAACGTCTTTGGTGCCTCAACTCTAAACCGTTTAACTGAACTATCATGTAGTTATCAAAACGTGTATGTCAGATGTTCGCAACATCCACACACAACGTTCGAGGTTTAGCACACTGAGCGGTGCATTAAGGACATAAGCCTTCTAAGAAGCAATGAGTACAATCCTCAGTTTACGGACCTAGTCCGCATAATTGCTACTATCAACTTTCAACTAATTTTTTCTCTAGGAACATATCTAAACAGTAGAACTAAAGCGCGAGCTACGACATAACTTGCGAAGATCTTTTGACTATGTTCAGGATAATTAAGTTCATCTTATGAACTCCCACTTAGATAGACATCCCTCTAGTCATCTAAGTGATTACATGTTCCGAGTCAACTAGGCCGTGTCCGATCATCACGTGAGACGGACTAGTCGACGTCGGTGAACATCTTCATGTTGATCGTATCTTCTATACGACTCATGCTCGACCTTTCGGTCTTCTGTATTCCGAGGCCATGTCTGTACATGCTAGGATCGTCAAGTTAACCCTAAGTGTTTTGCATGTGTAAAACTGTCTTACACCCGTTGTATGTGAACGTAAGGATTTATCACACCCGATCATCACGGCGTGCTTCGAAACGACGAACTGTAGCAACGGTGCACAGTTAGGGGAGAACACTTCTTGAAATTTTAATGAGGGATCATCTTATTTACTACCATCGTTCTAAGCAAATAAGATGTATAAACATGATAAACATCACATGCAATCAAATAGTGACATGATATGGCCAATATCATATAGCTCCTTTGATCTGCATCTTGGGGCTCCATGATCATCTTGTCACCGGCATGACACCATGATCTCCATCATCATGATCTCCATCATCGTGTCTTCTTGAAGTTGTCTCGTCATCGACATGCAAGTCGTGATTCCCTTGACAAGAACATGATCAATCTCATACATCACATATATCATTCATCACATCCTTTTGGCCATATCACATCACATAGCATACCCTACAAAAACAAGTTAGATGTCCTCTAATTGTTGTTTGCATGTTTTACGTGGCTGCTATGGGTTTCTAGCAAGAACGTTTCTTACCTACGCAAAGACCACAACGTGATATGCCAATTGCTATTTACCCTTCATAAGGACCCTTTTCATCGAATCCGATCCGACTAAAGTGGGAGAGACAGACACCCGCCAGCCACCTTATGCAACTAGTGCATGTTTGTCGGTGGAACCGGTCTCACGTAAGAGTACGTGTAAGGTTGGTCCGGGCCGCTTCATCCCATGATGCCGCCGAATCAAGATAAGACTAGTAACGGCAAGCATATTGAACAAAATCAACGCCCACAACTACTTTGTGTTCTACTCGTGCATAGAAACTACGCATAGACCTAGCTCATGATGCCACTGTTGGGGAACGTAGCAGAAATTCAAAATTTTCTATGCATCACCAAGATCAATCTATGGAGTAATCTAGCAACGAGGGGAAGGAGAGTGCATCTACATACCCTTGTAGATCGCTAAGCGGAAGCGTTCAAGTGAACGGGGTTGATGGAGTCGTACTCGTCGTGATTCAGATCACCGATGATCCTAGTGCCGAACGGACGGCACCTCCGCGTTCAACACACGTACAGCCCGGTGACGTCTCCCACGCCTTGATCCAGCAAGGAGAGAGGGAGAGGTTAAGGAAGACTCCATCCAGCAGCAGCACAACGGCGTGGTGGTGATGGAGGAGCGTGGCAATCCTGCAGGGCTTCGCCAAGCACCACGGGAGAGGAGAAGAACTTGGGAGAGAGGGAGGGCTGCACCAAAGGCATAAGGTGTGTTTGAGAGGCCCTCCTACCCCACTATATATAGGGATCCCAAGGGGGGGTGCGCCAGCCCCTAGGAGATCCAATCTCCAAGGGGGCGGCGGCCAGGGGAGGAGTCCTCCCCCCCCCCCCCCAAGGCACCTAGGAGGTGCCTTCCTCTGCTGGGATTCTTCCTTTAGGGTTTCCCCAGGCGCATGGGCCTCTTGGGGCTGGTGCCCTTGGCCCATGTAGGCCAAGGCGCACCCCCTACAGCCCATGTGGCCCCCGGGGTAGGTGGCCCCACCCGATGGGCCCCCGGGACCCTTCCGGTGGTCCCGGTACAATACCGATGACCCCGAAACTTGTCCCGATGGCCGAAACAGGACTTCCTATATATAAATCTTTACCTCCGGACCATTCCGGAACTCCTCGTGACGTCCGGGATCTCATCCGGAACTCTGAACAACATTCGGTAACCACATATAAACTTCCTTTACAACCCTAGCGTCATCGAACCTTAAGTGTGTAGACCCTACGGGTTCGGGAGACATGTAGACATGACCGAGACGTTCTCCGATCAATAACCAACAGCGGGATCTAGATAGACATGTTGGCTCCCACATATTCCACGATGATCTCATCGGATGAACCACGATGTCAAGGACTTAATCAATCCCGTATACAATTCCCTTTGTCTAGCGGTATTGTACTTGCCCGAGATTCGATCGTCGGTATCCCTATACCTTGTTCAATCTCATTACCGGCAAGTCTCTTTACTCGTTCCGTAACACATCATCCCGTGATCAACTCCTTGGTCACATTGCGCATATGATGATGTCCTACCGAGTGGGCCCAGAGATACCTCTCCGTTTACACGGAGTGACAAATCCCAGTCTCGATTCGTGCCAACCCAACAGACACTTTTGGAGATACCTGTAATGTACCTTTATAGCCACCCAGTTACGTTGTGACGTTTGGCACACCCAAAGAATTCCTACGGTATCCGGGAGTTGCACAATCTCATGGTCTAAGGAAATGATACTTGACATTAGAAAAGCTTTAGCATACGAACTACACGATCTTTGTGCTAGGCTTAGGATTGGGTCTTGTCCATCACATCATTCTCCTAATGATGTGATCCCGTTATCAACGACATCCAATGTCCATGGTCAGGAAACAGTAACCATCTATTGATCAACGAGCTAGTCAACTAGAGGCTCACTAGGGACATGGTGTTGTCTATGTATCCACACATGTATCTGAGTTTCCTGTCAATACAATTATAGCATGGATAATAAACGATTATCATGAACAAGGAAACATAATAATAACTAATTTATTATTGCCTCTAGGGCATATTTCCAACAATGATGGATGCAAAAACTGAAGGCGGGTCGGCAGGAGCTTGAACAGTCGACAAAGAGGGCATGGCACTCGACAATGGCACGGCGAAGGTAACGGAACCCCGATTGGCATCACCAGCGTCCTGACCGACTGGTTCCGCCATCGGCGTCGGCTGTGGCACCTTGCTTGCGGGAGCTTTCCTATTTTTCCTTGTCAAAGGCCTCTCAGGCTCTTCATCATCATCATCGGGGAGGTCAATAATGTTAGGAGCTGTCCAAAGATCAATCGCCAAAATCACATCACCCAATGGTACACATTGCAGTTGAGTCGACCAAATAAAGACAGAATGACAGAAATCATACCCAGATTGGAAGTGACCGCATCCTCCATTACCTCATCCTCGTCCCTGTAAGCTGAGGTCCCGGAAGTAGCAGCGCTGCCAGTTCCAAAGTTCGTCTGGTTAAATCAAGAAAAAATAAACAGCACGGAGCGTCGAGTGAATACAAAGGGAGACACTCACGCATAAGCGACGGTGATGTCAATCTTAATCTTCGGCAACGCCTTCCGAGGCTTCTGCTCTGCAACTTTGGGATGCTTGGACGCTTTTTCAGTTGGGGTTGGTGAAGATGTCCGAGGACGCTTTGAAGACTGACCAGTCTGAGCAATCGCCTTTTCAGGGGCGCTCGGTCGTTCTTGGTCAAGCTTGGATCGCCTCTCCCTGCGAGGAGGCGACTCGACTTCTTCTTTGTCACTTGGGTCGTTGCTTTCTTCGTCCCCTTCTCCGTCAGAATGCCATTCGCCACTGTCGCCGCCGCTCGCCTCTCCTTCCAGATCTTGCTCTTGCTCTCCGTTGGGCACTGAGTACATTTCGATAAGGGCCTGAAAGAAAGCAGGAAGAATAAAGTCAGTCGACGCAGTATAGACAGCTGCGCGAGTGAATTCAGATTATAGTCAAAAGCTCAGAATCGGACCTTTTCTGGTTCGTGGGACTGGTCGAATGGAGGAACTCTCCTGGCTCCCCCGGGGATGTCCTTGTTTCCGGTGATGCCCGACAGCCACCCCTCCAGTGTGTCGTCATTGACCTCCTCCGGGTGAATCCGAGTGGTGTCGTCAAGACCCGAATACATCCACATCGTATGGTCTCGAGCTTGAAGAGGCTGGATGCGTCGCTGAAGGAAAACCTCCAAGAGATCCATACCAGTGACCCCGTCACGGATAAGCTGGACCACTCGTTCGACCAGCACCCTAACTTGCGCCTTCTCCTCTAGGAGCACCTTTAAAGAGGAGGGTTTCCTCACTCGGTCCATGGTAAAAGGAGGGAGGCCAGTCGACTGCCCTGGCGTCGGCTGGTCTTTGCAGTAAAACCAGGTCGACTGCCATCCGCGGACCGAGTCGGGAAGAATCATGGCCGGAAAGGAACTTTTCCCTCTCATCTGAACACCAAGACCCCCACACATCTGAATCACTTGTGTTCTCTCGTCACTCGGATTGGCCTTTTTCACCGTCTGAGAATGACAGGTGAAAATGTGCTTGAAAAGACCCCAGTGAGGCCGACAACCCAAGAAATTCTCGCACAAAGACACGAAAGCAGCGAGATACACGATTGTGTTGGGAGTGAAGTGGTGGAGTTGTGCCCCAAAGAAATTCAGAAATCCCCGAAAGAAAGGTTGAGGAGGCAAGGAAAATCCACGGTCGACGTGGGTGGCAAGGAGAACGCGCTCACCCTCCCGAGGTTGCGGCTCGGATTCCTTCCCCGGAAGCCGCGCCGATCCATGGGGGATCAGCCCTCCGTCGGCTAGGTCGTCGACGTCTTCTTGGCGGATCGCCGAGCGGATCCAGTCGCCCTGGATCCAGCCCTTCGGCGGGCCGGCTCGTGAGGAAGATCCACCCCGACTGGTCGCCTTCCCCTTCGCCTTTGTCGTCGCCTTCTTCGTCCGCTCCAGAGCCGCCGTCTTCTCCTTCCCCATCGTCGCCGGCGATACGCGTACGGAGCGGCGGCGCTGGGGCGAGAGCTAGCGCGACGAAGAAACCTGAAGAGGAGAAGAGGAAATGAGAACGCACTGTTCAAGAAACCCTGGTCCGACACCTTATATGAGGTCGCTTCCGAGTGGCTGACTGGTAGGCCCGGACGATCCTGTCAAATCCCGTAACAATCACGCGCGTTACATGGCGAAAAAGGTGGCGCGGAGATCGAGGCGGCTCCGCCCTATCCCATCCGATTACTGCGGCCTCCCCCGTCCCGCGCGCTTCCCAAAATTCGAATCCCGCGAAATCTGCGGACAGCAGAACAACTTGTCAGACGGAATATCTCCTCCACACCATCACTCGGAGCCTTTCAAGTAAAGAAACTCACTCGACAAAAAAAACTAAGAATGGATCAAGGCGACTGAAGAGGAAGTTGCTGTCATCACTCAGGTTCATTGATCCGAAACAAGATATGCTCATGGCATGAAAAATGAGTCGGAGAAGTTCTCAGCTCCTTCCCCACTCAAACCTCGATCCATTCGGGGGCTAATGATGAAGCTATGTACCTAGGGTAGGGTCATGGACCTGTCCTGACTGCCCTACCCAAGGACATCTCTAGAAGAAATCACCTTTCAATCGACTTGGAGGTGTTCCACTCGACAGACTCGAAGACACTCGACCAAGAAGCAATCACTCGACCAAGATTCAACCACTCGACGGCCAGGAGACCTAAAGTCACTCCGCACGCTAACGGTCGGTCATTAAGTAGCTTTTATGGTCATCATAACACTTTATTAGGGGCGTTACCAGTAACGCCCGACCTTAATGTATTTAAAACCTTGCATAACTGAGGGCCGGAGGGGTCTGGCGAACTCTATATAAGCCACCCCCCTCCTCAGTGTAAAGGGTTCGCACCCCTATAATTCATACACACATAATCCAGTCGACTCCTTCCGGGCTCCGAGACGTAGGGCTATTACTTCATCCGAGAAGGGCCTGAACTCGTAAACCTCGTGTGCTTATAACTACTCCATAGCTAAGATCTTGCCTCTCCATACCTACCCCCCTACATTACTGTCAGACTTAGAACCACGACAACCGCGGCGGAGTGGGGCACCAGTTCACGCCCACGCCGGCGGCCATCTCCGGAGCAGTGCAGGACCAACCCCACCCCTGGCCCAGCAGCTGTTGGAATGCGGCCACCAGCTCCTCCTCCTCGGGGATGGCTACCTCACCGGCAGCGGAGCGGGCCGTCATCTCCTCCAGGCCCTCCCATTGCCGCTCATCGTGCGTGTACATGGAGTCCTCCATGACACGCACCATGAGACGGGCCTCCTCCTCCTCCGTCATGTGAGGAGGTGGTGGTGGCGATGGAGACGGCAAAGGCGACGGCGTGGGCGTGACGCCGCGCATCCGTCTACGCCCGCGCTCCTGGGGAGCAGGCGCTGCGCGCTCCTGTCATGGCCGCCGCGGCCCCGTCGAGGTGCCGGCGAAGAACGACGCGCGCCTGGTGTCGTGCTCGTCACGAAACCAGGTGTCCCAGAGCCCGGAATCGGGGGCGTACCTGGGGTCGTAGAAGAGGTCGTCGGGGAGGAGGCGGCGGCGGCGCTCGATCTCCTTGTCGCGCGCACTGCCGCTCGTTGGGACCGGCGGGATCGGGACCTGGTCGGCGGAGAGATGCCAGTTATTGGGGAGATGGACGTCGCTCCAGGGGAGTGGCGTCCTCGTCTCCGAATAACGGCGGCACACCGACGAGCGGACATAATGCCGGTCGCGCTCGCCGGCGGACGTGGGCGCGATGGAGAAGGCGGGCGGCGCGGGGGCCCGGCATGGTGGCGATGGCGAGCTGCGGCGGCGTCCCAGCGAGGAACCAGCCTCGCGGTCGTGCTTGCCTTTGCGGCCCATGGCTGCGGGCGGCCGGCCGGCGAGGTGTTGGCTAGGGTTTGGGACTGGGGCTGTTGGGTTTCGAGGAGGCCGCAGGATGGCGTGGGGCAGTGTGGACGACGACCCGTCCACGCTTCCCACTTAAAGAAGGACGACGACTGTTCGACGTGCGGATGACAGGTGGGGCCGCCCGCTCGTGTGCATTGATGTGGGCGGTTGGGAGGTAGGTGGCTGCCTGCCACGCGGCCACGACGCGGACGAGGCGCGCATCCGTTTGGTGTCCGTCGTGACCCAAACCCGGCGCAAGTTTGCACTCGAAATGAGTCGGCCCGGAAACAAAACGGACAAGATGGGTCCGGACCGTCGCGCACTGGGCCGCCTCCTTTGTCCGTTTTATCCCAAACGGACAGGGCTAGACAGTATAGGGTCGCGCGGTGGAGTTGGCCTTAGTAGTGGAGTAGGGGTGGTTTCAACAGTATCTGAATCAAAATCCAAATGTTGGTGCCCATGCCTATCCTCTCGCAGCTGAATTTCGTGTTTTGACTCTTTTCTGAAACCTGTTCGAGATCTGACCCTAGTTTGAATTATTTTTTGAGATCTGACCTACCGCCAGGGCTCATGGTTGCCCTAACGTAATTTTTTCCTAAGTATTGAACACAGTACGTGCTCGTGCCTATCGCCGAACACCTTGGCGGTAGGGGTGTATAGGCTACCGCCAGCCTGTTTGCCTGTAGGGTTGTTTCGTATCACCATGGACTCTGAGGATAGCAAAAGGGTCGGATCTGAAAACAATTTTAAACTAGGGTGAGATTTTAAATAGGTTTCAGAAAAAAGTCAGAACACGCAATTTTGCCTTCTCTCGCCCGGTCGAACGAGTCCTCCCAGCGGGCGCGTATCTATCTGTGCGGTGGCCCGTGGGTGTTGCTGTCCAGTGTCCACTGAATTCATCGTCACATGCTCGGGCAGAGGAAACTTGATGCAGGTGAGCCGTCCGTGCCTCGATAGCTATGGAAATGGAATTCGCCGCCGTGGGCAATGGCAGCGAGAACGCTGACGCCTGTTGAGTGGCTCCCGTCCGTCTTGCAGGCGGATCTGGCCGGTGGCGCCGGCATGTGTGTTGTGCCCTGGCCGTGCCGGCGTGGCCCAATGGCAAAGCCACGTAGTACTCGTCAAGTCTCGTACTCCCACTGAGCAAAATGGAGTGCCATGTCGCAGGGGAACCGTCGGCGTCGAGGCTCAGCAAAGGACGCGCGACGGCAGCGCTACGTGAGGTGAGGCTACACACGCGTCCGGCGCCCGGCGCCCGGCGCGGCGCCGCTCTCAATTATCCATCCATCTCCACATGCGCGGCCGCGCAATCATGCATGGCCTACTCGTCTCGTCTACTCCGGCGCCTGCTTCCTCTTGTACCGTCAGCCCACGCCATGTGCTCGCTTTCTTGGACCGAACTCCCCGGCGATCGATCATGGCACTTGAACCACTACCCCAGAGCTCCGCCATATGCTTCCTCGACATAAGTATTATTTATACCGTCTGCTGCAGACTCCAAGAGATCCCTGCGACTTTCCGTAAGGATCGGCGACAAGAATTCGGGGGCAATTGACGTGCAGCAAACGGGAAGGAGTATGTACGTGCCTCGTGGTCATGACCCAAGCTGTATTTATACTAGATTGGTCCACGAATGAATGCATGAGTAAATAAATTCAGCTGTCCATGTCCTCATAAACTTCGACCCCAGGGGGCAGGGAGCACCACATGCTGCAAGAAAATGCACGGCGGACCACCGAAACTTTGGGAGCATTCATCGGCGGGGCGGCCACGATCCTGTATTCCTTTAGAACCTGTGAGGCAGAGACGATTAATTATTGCTTGTAAAATTAGTCGAAAGTAATGGTCTTGTTCAGAGCTGCTGGTCGCCAAAAGAGAAGAAGCAGAGAAAAAGATCTAAAAAAAATCGAGACGATGATTGTGCGTGAATCATTGATGCAGGGAGCTGTCAGGAGCCCTAACGACGGTTGCCAGGCGACACACTTAGGAGCAAAGCAACGGTGTGTCGGTTCAGACGTTAGTTTACCCTGCTGCCTTTTATCACCACGGTCCACGCAGAGCTTCGGCATGGCGTGCAGGGTTCAATGGGATAGCCCCCAAAGAGCGTGATGATGAGTCGAGGCGTGCGTAAACCAAGCGGTCCTGACGCGTCGTGGTCATGACAGTGTCGTCTCGGGCCAGGTCCATGGAGGCCTGAACAGGGTTCTTGGTTCATGCCAGTGACCGGCCACTGGTCATTAGGTGCTGGTAGAACGACGCAGCACCCTGGCGTTGTTCTAGCTGCGATCAGCTGGGGTTTGGTTTTCACCGGATGTAGTATGTAATGTAAGCACTTTGCCACTTAAGATTAAGTGACACTTGAGTGCTACTTAGCATTGCTGGTGCGTGCTCCCCACCTAATATATGTACGTACGGGGTGATTAATAATTAGGGTTTGAAGCAAAGGCAACTGATTAATCAGTAGACCTCTTTTGCTAATGGGCTAGATGAGCGGTTCCCACCACCACCACCAGAAAGGCTCCGCAAAAGTCTCTGTTTCTCGCGGAGCTTTACGAGATCTGTGGAGGACAAGTTAACTGTGCGCGTGTGTGTCTTGTTGATGAGTAAGCGTGCAGGCTTTGCTTGCCCTGCACTCAATGCGGTACAAACAAGGAAAAATAGTTTGACACCCGAAGGTTTGCCTGTGAGTGAAAGGCTAGTGACAAATACTCTCTCTGGCACGCAGTGGTGTGCTAGCTTGTGCTAATCAGCTGGCTCGCTGTGTGTGTGTGTGTGTGTGTGTGTGTGTGTGTGTGTGTGGCTCCGGTGCCATGTCTGCGTCGCGTGCAGTGCCTCCTAGCATGTAAACGTCTCATCTCATCATACGAACATCAGCTACATTAGCAAGCCCTGCTGGGCTGCGAGTCGCTGCAGCCTCTCACCAATCCGCGCAAGCAATCGCTTAGTAGCATCGTTATCTGAAGAGAGAACTAAGAGGGCACATGGCCGGGTTCAGAGAATCAGATTGCTAAGTGGCGCATCTCCATTTGAGGGTGGTGAACTTGTGCACATGCATCGACAGTTATGTCTCGTTGGTACACAAGTACGTATGCCCAAGCATCATCTTATGATGTCTCGTTTACGTTACATACATTCAATACGTTCAGCACAGCATATACCGTGCCAGGACACATGGCAGCACGAGTACGTACGCTAGGATTGATCACGCCTTGACAAAGGCATGAGGAATTCCTGCCGCGATGATCATACGTACGTACGTAATGCCTCGCGACTAGCTGCTCCTCCTGACGGGTGGAGTTAATGCTGCAGAATATATGCTGGTAGCTAGCAAGCCGGGCCGGCGGGAACACGCCTAGTCGCCTACAGTAGTGTTTGGTCTGCAGGCGAAGCGGGACAGACGGGGTACGGGTACGAGCCATGAGCGTTGGCACTTGGCAGTTAGAGCGCTGTCTGGCAGCGGCAGCGGCAGGTGGTGGCACCGCGCCGCCCGCCAGTCCGGTCGTCGTACGGGCACCACCGGCACCGGGTCGCCGGGCCGGGTCGGTCGTGCAGCGACGTGAGAGGATGGGCGGTGGAGGGAGGGGCCCCGCCGCGCTTGCGTCCGTGGCGCCGCCGACGCCGACCGATCGATCGGGACGTGTCCGCTAACTCGAACCCGGCCTGCCCACGCACGTGGCGCCCGCGTCCCCGGCGCGCGCACGGTGCACGCCGGGCGCCCATGCTGCGCGCGCGCGGGCGCTTCCGTTCCGAAGGCTTACCCGGCCCGGCCGTGTGGACTTGGCGCGCGCGCGCGCGTCGGCGTCGCTCTGTATGTATGTATGTAGAGCACGCACGCACGCACGCCCGGTCCTGCCGCGCGGGTCGCTGTCCGTGTCCGGTGGGCATACGCCATGCCATACGTAGCGACTGAGCGACGGATTCCGCCATGATTGCGCGGATTCGCATCCCCGTCCCGTGTACGTGTACGTGTACGCGTGCCCTACACCTGCACGGCGTAGGCTCGTGTCGCGTGCTCTGGACCGGGGGGGCTAGCTAGGTTCCTGCGGACGGAGACCGCTCACTGTCGCTGGTTACGATGGGAAGGAGACGGCTCGATCGGGTTCGTCCATCTCCGCGTGAGTTTCGGAGAATGCCGCGCGCCTTCGCCGTCGTCCATGAACAGGTGGCGAACCGTCAAGCGGTGGGCGGCGCCGCACGGGCGCCCCGCCGTGGAGTGGCGAGCTAGACGTGGCTGCAAAACGTCGGGAAGTATGGAGGCCGCCTGAACGCATGCGCAGGCGCGGATGCAAACGCGACGGGTAACCGGTCGTTCATTCCAATCGCGGTGCATGTCGGTTACCTAATGGCTAATGCGATGGTCACTCCGGGCGGTGCTTAGGTGGGCGATAGCTTTCCGGTGAAGTGACGGCCAACGTGGGATGCCGCCGCGTTCGTCTTCTCTCCGGGGGTCGATCGGAACATCGACCGTGCTCACGTACGGAATATATTTCGTTTCTGTCTCATGCACGATGAATAAAACAACAACCATATCTACGTGCACTGGATTCCAGAGCCGTGGTCCGGGCCCTTGCCACACTCGGTTCCAGAAATCAAATAGCCACTGAAATGGACGTGTTCTGTCGGTAGTTAGAATTTAGAGGACCTGCACATTTTTTCTTTTCAATTTCACTTAAAACCATCAACTGGAAATGCAACCTGCCGTGTGTAACGGACAATCATGGACCCAAAATAACACCAGGAAGGAAACATGAAGCATGTAGCAAGGCTTGCCTCTATTTTTTTTTTGAGCATAAGTACAGATATAAGCGCTCATATACACGCGCATACACTCACCCCTATGAACGCACACACGCACACCCTACCCCTATGAGCACCTCCGAGAGATTGGGCCGGCATATCATCTTGAGATTTTACGAAGTCACCGTAGGCGCCTCGTAGTCGACGGGAACGTCTCCTCCCACTGAAAGCGTATCACCAAAATTCCTGAAATAAATTCAGGATAAATGCGAGCACCAGGATTTAAACCCTAGTGGGTTGGGGATACCACTGTCCACCTAACTATCTTAACCAGAGATTGGTTCGCGGCTTGTCTCTATTTGCTATTGCTAGGGCCGCATAGGTGTCTCAGTAGCTTTCAGTTGTAATGTTGGACCAAGATTTCATGTTCAAAGATGAATTCTAACAAGTCCGAGAATAGTTCAAAGATGAATTCTATTTGCTAGTTTAGGATATTTTTTTTGAAGCAAAGCAAACTAATTGATACTACGAACTCGTATTTCCCTTTCTTACTGCTGCCGTAGCGTCTCCATATTTTTTTCACTCATTTACATCACTTAACACTAATACAAACTGTACAAGAAGCAAAATCGGTCTGGGGATGGTCGCTCGACTGGATTTTGTCCGTCGATAAAAAGGGTCCAGACCAAACCAAACCAATCCAGTAATCATTAAATCCCACACCAAACCAAATTATAGCAGGAGCTCAGTCCGTTTCAACCAAACCAGAGCAGCCCAAAATGAAAACCGGACTGAAACTATGGTTTTCAGCCCAGACTATTACCAGGTTTAATTCCAACAGTCGAGAAAAGTCAAACATTGTTACAGAAAAGAAACTGAGAACGCCTTTATAGACTACCATATCCCTCTCCGCGTCTAAAGAAAGCCGGTCTCCAACGCCCCATGTTTTCTCATCTCAAAATTCAGGTAACTACAGAACCACGTATGAAACTAGCTAACTGTATACACATCCTCGTTGGAATTACATTTTTTATGTAGTAGCCATATCGTATATAAGAGATAGTTTCTTCAAGCTAATTTCAGAGGTGGGCCGAATCTGGATGCTGCTGGTCTTGTTCTATCCGGTAAAGACTTTCTCCGTTGTTCGGCACATGCAACATACTCATCGATTGGAGGAAGAGGGGGCTCCCCCTTCTCGTCTTTTGGAATTTGTCCCCTGATAAACTGTGGAAGGCAAACACATTGACCAAGTGAGAAGCTGACGATGCCCCAAAAGAGGAGGGGAAATAACTTGTGGGCTGGTTTACCATACCTTCGATGCCCAATGCCTTTCTGCCTGCATGCAGATATCCCTGATATCTCTTCCTGCCATCCTGCACTCAGTGTTTAGAACAAGTAAGATAATGGACTGCTAAGCACAGCACAGTTTGTCTTGAATGATCTTTTAGCAGTATGCGTAGCTGTCCAGACTGTCCAGATGAAAAACAAAAAACATTGGTACACGATCTAATTTCCTACTCCCTCCGTTCCGAATTACTCGTCGCGGAATTGGATGTGTCTAGATGCATTTTAGTTCTAGATACATTCATTTCTGCGACGAGTAATTTGGAACGGAGGGAGTAGATACTAGTACCAGGATGGGACAGCACACCAACCCTTGCTAACCAAGTCAAGAGTCACAAATAGACAAATAAGAACCGATGCAGCTTTCCCTGATCTACAGTAATGCATTTAAGAATCTAAATTCAATACACAAGCCGTTAAAAAGAAACGATAAGCCGGACATTTGCTACTGCAAACACGACAGGCTTGTGGCTCAATCAGGACTTGCATATTTTTTTGTGTTACAAAATGTACCACACTAAGTGCTCCCTCTGTAAACAAATGCAAGACGTTTTAGGACACAGCTCAAACATATTTTCGGAGCATCTCTTTGCCGCTTCCAGGTACACAAGGATCATATATACATGTGATCCCCGTCTCTGATGGACTATGCACCATTACGGCACTGAGTTTAGAAACATTTCTTTCCTTCAAATATTTTTCAGAGGAACGTAAAACAAATATATCAATATGCATATATCTTGTTTTATTCGTTTAGATTTATCCTTATGAATCTGTATAGTCTTTAGGAGATGATATGGAGCTACTCCTGCCATATAAATATCAGAGCATGCAGAAGTTATTTACCATATGTTAATGGAGCTGTGAAGGACTTAGTGTTGAATATCAAAGCATGCAGAAGTTATTTACCATATGTTAATGGAGCTGTGAAGGACTTAGTGTTGAATATCAAAGCATGCAGAAGTTATTTACCATATGTCAATTTTACACATTTTATTTGTTATATTGAGCAGTTGACCTACAAAACATATGCTACTAAATGTGACAGCCTCTTCTTCCAATGAACTGTCAATGTGGTTTCGCAAACATTCGTTTTGTTCTGAAAAGGAAAATTTAGGTATATAACTGGTATTTTTGTTTTTTCATTAGCGGCTCTGTAGCAACACAGGGACATCCTGATTGAAGATTCAGAATGAAGTACTTACTCCTCAGTGGCAAGGGAAAACTGAACCAACTCGGATTTTGTTAGGTGCTTTGCATATTGGGCTGCTATTTCTGCACGGCTCTGCTGGTCCGGTAGGCCGAAACAAATCATTGAATCAAAACGGCTGCAAATTAACAAAGGAAACAGGAGAAGTTAAGAGTACAGTTTTCATAATCCAAATAAAAGATAAGATCAAATTGATCATGATATCTAAGTTTTATATAAATGTTACAAGGTTTAACGTCAATTTTTTTTCACAAGGTTAAGTAGTTTAGTCCAGTATTGCAGCACTGTTTATTTGTATAGCTTATATGTTGTTATGTACGGCTCTTAGAAAAATGCAGGAAGCCAAAAAGAATCTCGCATAAGAACTTCAGTACTCACTAGACAGTGTGAACATTAGTTAGGACTGTTTACAGGAACACAGAAGGGGGGTGGCGAAATAGAACTAAACCTGATGAGAGCAGGATCAAGGTCTTCCTTTCTATTTGTTGCAGCAATAACCACCACACGTCTATCCTGCTCGAACCCGTCGATCTTCACAAAAGAAATTTAATTAATGGCAATAATACACACGGCAGGTGCAGTGATTGTATAAGCATGATAGAAGCACCTAACAGACCGCATGCAGGTCTTTTGTCAGGTAACTGAGAGGTATCAAGCTATCAAAATTGGATACCAAAAACATGGAGAATAGCAACAGGGGCTTACATGCTAATGCTTGCACAAAGCGTAAGTAAATAACCACAGCAAAAACCAGGCATGAAATAAGAAGTCCTGCCAGTTAGAAGTATGCGCTTTCATACATGTTACAATGTACAGTTTCTGCAACACAGTAAGGGTTTTAAGAGTATTGTATCTCTTATTCAATCTCCGGGGTTTACACAAGGTCTCAAAAGTGCTGTACCAATGTGTGTGCCGAAGTGCAGACTGGGCTAGCTAAAGTAGATTGCTCTAGTGGAAGTCGTGTCGTGTGGCGTGACGACTTTGGGTAATTCCTACTGGGTTCTGCAAATTCTGAGGAGCGAGTGGCCTACGCTGAACTGGTTGCTGTTCCAAGCACGAAAGGCCATGGCACTAACCGCTGACAATGGTATGAGGTGAAAGTGGATGTGGACCGTGCAGGGATTGCGACAAAGCTGGCAACTACCGCGTCATATTGTTTGGCATTTGGTTAGGTGTGACAGAAATAATGTCTACATCCAAAGATTATGTAACTTCGTTTAATGTTCCCCTGGCTTCTCTTGAGCCGTGGCTATGCACTCTCATGGTTTTGAATAAATAAAGCCCATAGTCTCACCTTCCCTCCCTAACAGGCAGGATGAGTGATTGAAAGAAGTATGTATAAACTCAGTGGTTACTTACACCAACAGAGGTAACAGGCACTCAATATTACTTACACCCACAGAGGTCAGAGGCACTCTACCTGTCGCAGAATTACTGATAATATCCTTCGAGTAGCTTCATGCATTTCACTATCTCGAGAAATAGCAAAAGAGTCTACCTATACAAGGATATAAATTAGAAGGATGCAAAATTCACATCTTAGTATAAACAGGAAAATCAAATCACTATGAAGCGAAGTATACTAAAATAGAGAACAAAAACAGGCTAAAGGGTCATGCAGAGCTCCTAGTTAAGTTGTTTTGGAGGCATAGAAGTATAAGTAGTTCTACTTCACCAGCCATCATCATTTGGAAAGAAGGCAAAATTCGGCTTAAAGCCTAAAGAAGCAACACATTTTTTATGAAATTTGGAACAACAACAAAAATATTCCACCAACATCAGTATGTTAAGCACCACCATACATTTCGTAACTGATGTATTATCCATAACACATGTATGCTATAAAGATGACGGTGCGTACCTCATCTAGGAAAATAATACCTCCATCAGGAAGATTGTTGGCAAGTGAGAAAACAGATCCCAACAGGCGCTCACTTTCACCATAATATTTTGACATGATGATCTCCAGTGGCACATATAATAGTGGAACTCCCTAGAATAAGTAAAGTGATCAGCAGAAAAGCTTCAGAAAACATATTTCAGTTTCTTTTGCACAAAATTACTTTCGAGAATTTCCAAAAGTATAGGAGTATGAGTTACCGCTTGCTTGGCAATAACACGAGCAGAAGATGTCTTACCAGTCCCTGAAATGATGAGACAGTGGTAACTGGTAAAGTAAGCAAACAAACCAGCAAAAAACAGACGCAGTCATACTATTAGCGCACAAAGAGGGGCTCAAAATCAGGAAGTGCAAGCACTGATCTGTTGCAATTTCTCGCTTATAGTAAATAGTCTAACCAACAAATACTATAACTTTAATTATGAAATGACATAACCTACTTACCTACTATTTTTTTACCATGGTTGTTAACATTAATTAAGAAACAAAATAGCACAAAATGTAATATTTTTATTTTTGGTATTGAAATTTGCATTGAAGTAAAAGGCCATTCAGATCACGCACCAGGTGGACCTTCAAACAGAACCGCCCGAGGTCGATTTGTTTCAAATTTGCAACGTGTACCTCGAGCAATGTCATCATATATTTGAGGATTCTGTAAAGCCAAGAGTACAGTATCCTCTATCTCCCTATAAAGAACAAAAGACATATATTAAACCTTAGAACTATGCCTTTATGATAGAATACACAAAAGCAGTTGACTATTAAGACTGATAGTAAGCTCTGCAGTCAAGCACCAACCAGAATGTGTCAACTATCAAGGAAAGAAGTCAAATAAGCAGAAAAGCAGAAAGGAATGGCACAATGCATGGGGGATGCTTGTAATTATCATTGAACAAACACATCTACATACTAACAATATAATACCTTTACTTTGCATATATAAAATATCTGCTGTTTCGAGATTAAAAGTAACAGATGTTGTACCTTTTCTGATGTTCATATCCAGCAATGTTCTCCCACATGACAGTGCCATCCATTGGAACACTAGAGGTTTCATCAAACCCATAGACCCTAACACCCATATCCTCTAAATCAGATACAGTTTTTTCTATAGAGGGTAGATGCTTAGATCTCTGACCACTTCCTTTGGTTGATGCTTTCCCTGATGATGTCTTAACATCTTTCTGGCCAGCTATTTTTAAAGCACTGACCAAACCTTCAAGTTCTTTCGAACTAAAACTGTCAGGCTTGATGAATTCAATTTCCTGAGAGTACACACAACAATCAGAAATTGCATGAAATCTTTATATAATGACAAAGTGTAGGTTAAATTTCTTAAACAATCTTAATTAAGTATACATACATAAGGACTAACAGCATATTCAGATCCGACAAGTGGCTCAAATATCAAAACACAAAGAGAATCTTCATTGTTCTCTCCAGTGCTTGCTGTCGTTTTTGGAGGATTCAGTGTTATTTGACGCGCAGCTGCACTGGAACAGAATTAATTGATTAAAACACAATATAATTGGTTACTTGGCAACACCTATTTCTATGACATGGAAAAGAAAAACACAAGGCAATTTGCAGGTAAGAAGACTACATGAGAAATCCTGACAATAATGCTTGCACCTCCCACAACCATCAACAAAGATTTAAAAATGCAATGTATCATTTGTATCTATGATTCCCCTTCAGCTGATCAACCAAGATAATACAATTGCGCCAATCCAAGCAGAGAGAAATAGTGGCACAGGACTCTGATTAAGGAGAAAAATAAATATGGAAAGAGGATGTGAGGACACAAGAGAATGCATGTGGGTGAAATCTGAAACTGTATTATCTGCGATCTATATATGATTGCCCTTAGCACAAGTGCAAAACCAAATAACCAGGCAATGACAACACATATCTTTGCACCAAACTGAATATCATCCTGTTTCTTTTGCTAACCTGTCCCAAGCACGCAATAGTATCTCTGAGCCACCAACACACTGTTCTGCCTCAAGTCCGATATGCGTTACGAGATCAACAATGAGGCGCGATATATTACAGGTTGATGGTACATTGAATTTAACAACCACCTGTAAAAAAAACTAAATCAGAGAAATTAAATGCAATTATGAAGTGAATCTTGCACAAGGTTACTATCTGTTACTGATTATGGGGTGAAAATGTGCAGTTCTAAGTAAACACAGTAGCCCGCCCCGAATGTCATGCCAGATCAACAAAATGCACTTACAACTGCGCTCTAATAGCAACCGTGCAACAATCAACCTAACCTGCATCTCACGGTATCCTTGTGCCGACTACGGAGACTCACAATTCTTTCTTGAACTGACTGATTCTCGTACTTAGGTTCACTCGAATTTGTTACCAGTTACCACTGTGACATGCTAAATCTATACTTTCTACATTAACCAGTGCACCAAAGCATTCCGACCAAAGTGGCTGACACAATGTACACCGAAGTGCTCACTAATTCCTCTAGCCCTTAGACTGACATGTTATGCACAACTAATATTGTTCAGCAGACATCTCGAATGTCTGTACTGTGCTGTGTGTGTGGACAGTGGTGGTGGGGGGACGACCTTCTGGCCCTTGATTGCAACTTCAAACTTCGGGTACGACCCTGGCTGCATTCCTCGGCTCTCAATCAGCTCCATTATCCTCTTCCTCTCCTTGCGGGCCAAGTCCTCCACCGGTGCCGCGTCAGTGCTCACCGCACCGTCAGCCACGCCCTGTAAACACAGATCAAGCTAAGTCCAGCTCCCTTAACGAAAACCGAAAGCTCGGACAGAAGCAAAACATAACACGCCACCTCCTCATTGGCATCGGCGTAGGCCACCACCGGCAGCGACGCGAGCGCGGCGGCCGCGGCGGCAGCGAGAAAGGCGGCACTCCTCGAGGACGAAGCGCGCGATTTCGCATTGGGGAACCCTAGGCGTGACCCTAGTGCCGTAGAAGGCGAGGCGGAGGCGGAGGCGGCGATGGGCTTTTGGAGAGGAGGCGGCGGGGGAGAGGAGGAGGTGGTGGTGGAGGCCGCCGCCCCGGCTTGCAGTTGGCGGAGGAGGCGGGTCGCTGGGAGGCGTCGGCGGAGAAGCATGGCCGTGCCGAGGTTTCGCCGCCAGGAAGACTGGTGTGGGGGAGGCCACCGGAGAGTTCGCGGCGCCGGGGAGTTTCGCAGTTGTGCTTTGCCTTTTGCCCCCTGCTCACGAAAGAACAAGGCGTATTTCCGATGGACGCCTCTATGACGTTTTTCTACTTCACTTGGAATGCGCCTTCATGGCGTTTACTGTTTTTTTTTGAGACAATCATGGCATCCTATATATATAAGAAGTTTATCCCCACTACATGATTTATCTTAACATACAAGCTGTCCACATCAGCAGATCAGTCATATCATCATTCCATAACCGGCTTACAGATGGGACCGATGAAAAGATCAGCAGGCCATCTCAGCGATCAGTTACCAGTGTTACCGGAGGACCGAAGGGACGCTCACAGCGGTACAGAGAGTACAGAAGGACCTCCCTCCCGAGTCTGACCCACCACGTGCCGTGGTGCGTGAACCCACCAAGACAAAAAAAACCCGATCTCCTCCTTGACGCCATCAATACCTGCAAGATCCGGAGGAGCTCCCTCAAGCCGCTGTTGTGCTCCTGGCCCTCATCGCGTCGGCGGCCTCGGACGCGGCTGATGTGGCCATCGTCGCCGCAGCCCCGGTTCTAGCGGGATGAGCTGGGCAAGGAGAGGCTCGCTTCGCCACTGCCATTAAATCCTGCAACAGCCATCCCAGCACAGTCGATTCAGCCTATGCGCATGTTGCTGGTCCGCTTGGCGCCCTTGCACAGCCGGACTAGGACGCACCGAACGCGGCCGTCCCCGCCCCAGCGGTGGCCTCTGTTCTAGCGGGATGTCCTCGGGAATGAGAACCTTGCAGGCATCCCTTTGGCTCCTCGGTGTCGCCATCAATGCCCAAGGTACGTGAATCTTACTCTGTTCTTCACACTTTTTAGACTGCAGTTTTTTATCCCTGACATTTCTTCAGTTTCATCAGACTTCTACTACTCCCTCCGTCACAGTTTATAAGTCCTACACGTATACCTAGGTTGCCAATTTTATCACCCTAATATAAACTATATAACACAAAAATTATATCTTTTGAAAATAGAACATCTGAAGTTTATATTGGTATATTTTTTATAATATATGACTTGTATTAGGTTGGTCAAATTGACAACCTAGGGGTACGCGCACGCCCTGTAAACTGAGAGAGAGGGAGTACCTACCGTCAACCATCGTGTGTCACACTTGCAGAGTCCTCAAGTGTAATAATTTCTTTGCGCTTACTGGTAGCTCTGAGGTGCTTTCTAGCTTCAATAGGGCGAGGACGGTGACCTACAGCAACAACGCTTCTGCAATTGAAGCCCTGTTGTCCTTCTGTAGATTTTACTTTCCTCACACCAACCGTACATAGTCCACTGCTTCAAGCCCTCTACGGCCCAATTCTAGAATCATCCTACACTGTTTATCTTCTCCATTGCCATTTAGGACCAGGGAATACCTTTCTGCTGCAGGTAATTAATGCATGACGCTCCACTTCCACTCCCCACTATATATCTCAACAAGAAACTGATAGATCCCCATATAAAGTGCTTACCCCGCTTTGGTACATCCTCCAGTATAGTTGGATGTTTGCCATGGGCACTCATACTTGCCGCTGGTGAACAACTCCCTCCCCTGTCCTCTATATTCGGACATTCCCGATAACATATTGCCGGTTGAATCACAAATCTGAATTTATTCAGGTACTAGATGACTTGAACGCCCGAGCCATAATCTTAGTTGTTCTTCCCTCGCTGCATACCCAAGCGTGTCAGGTACACATTGTTCCCATCCATTGCTACTTCTTCATCTTTGTGTACTTGATTAATATTTAAATCTAATTTAGCTTGATCGAACACATAGCCTTGCATACATTGCCTATTCTGGATTTTATTGCTTGATCCAGATCTGAATTTCATTTTGCTTGATTGAAGAATATATCCTGGAATTGTATCTTTTTACCCTATCATGTCCATGGTGCTACTAAGGCCACAAGCTGACTACTACTGCCTTCAGACCCGCATTTCTCCTTTTATCTCATATATGCATGTGCGTGTCATCAAATATTTGGTTCTCCTTTCTGTTTTGCGACTCATTCATATCAACGGTTATCAGTTTGATGTTGAACAATCTATTAATCTGTGATGCTCCTCCTGGCCTATAGGTATTCGACTAAATATTGTTGCGTAAATTTATCTTGAGGTAATTTGTGTGTCAATCAATTTGATACTTTGTATGCCTCTTGTATTTTTATCGAATCGAAGGTTAACATAGTTTCCTGACTTTTATTTGTTGTTTGTTGTCCCGTTACAGGAATCCTCTCTGTTTTATTGTAGGTTATTTGGCTGCTACCTTCTGACCGACCAACGTTGTTATTGACTAGCCTACAGGTAATAATATCAATGTTGGCAGACAAAGTTCTTTCCTACTAACGTGTCTCTAGACCCCCTGCAGTTCAAATACTCTATTTTTTAGACATTTGTGTTGTATTGTTGAAAGGCAAACTACTTTAGATCATCCCTTGCCTTTCTAAGAGAATTACCGAATGTACAACATGGTTGCTGTACTGTATTAGAAATGCAGATTGTATGTACCAGTTGTTCTTCTGATGTGCATGTGATCTCACTTTTAGAATCGTAAATGCAATCATCCTTACATCATTTATGCTATTCGGCAATATACTGGAGGCACTTGCTAATTCGCATGGCAGGCTATTATATGTACCAATGTATTTGCTACACCATCAACTACCTTTTTCCAGTGACTATATATCTATTTTTAAAGGGTTCCCGCAGCAACGCGCGGGGAATCATCTAGTTTACGTGGTTCATCGAACTCGCTTTGCAACCTCCGAGAGGGGAAAAGGTCCGAAATAAACTTCGAGCTTGTAGACAAAAGCTAAATCAAGCGTTGAACTTTAAATTTTTAAATCAGCACATCAAATTATTTGATTCTGGTCTATTTTAAACCTTGAGCGTGTTCTCAACGGGATTACCGATGACGGCCACCAGAGGCAAAGCATGTTTTCCTTTGTTGTAACGCGCAATTAAAAATACCCAAAAAACCTACTCACGATCATTCAAACTTCGGACCTGATGCTTTTGATCTCGTGCCGCTAGCCACTCTAACAGCTGACTTTTGGTGCTTAAGGATAAGCGCAAAACTATTTAACAACATACTGCAATGTTGAGATTTGAATTTTATTTTGAAATTTTGTGAAACATTTTCCTGAAAATTGTCAACAATTTTGAAGTACACATATTCTTAAAAAGCCAAAAAAAAGTCCAAACATTTTTTTGCAAAAAAGCGAACAATTTTTTGAATTACGAACATTTTTTTAAAAGCACAAAGAAATTTTGAAAACATAAATCCCAAAGCATCTTTAAAGTGCGAACACTTTAAAAAAACGAACATAATTTTAGTAACACTAATTTTTTTAAACCTGAACAAAATTTTAAAATGTGAACACTTTCTAACTTTTTACAAAATGGGAAAGTATTTTCAAAATTTGTTTGCACTTTAAAATTTTGTTCAGGTTTCCAAATTGTTCGTTTTTTCAAGCATGAAATTATTTAGTGACGCCAGGTCGCAAGTACGATTCCACCTGTCTTTGTTTTCGTCGTATTTTCATTAAGTGGCGCGTTACGTGTCTGGTGGTGTTTGGGAGCACGCTTAAGATTTAAAATAGACCGGGATCAGAGAATTCGGTGTGCTGATTTGAGAGATTCGAAGTTCAGGATTTAATTTGGCTTTCGTCTACAAGTTTAAGGTTTATTTTATTTTATTTCGAGGAGGCCTGCGTATACTGGCCCAGTGCAGTACTTCAGTGCAAGGATGGGCTCAAAAGGGCCCACGAACAGCCACAGAAGAAACCTACCTGCAAAATTGACCGCAGCAAAACCGATCATATACTTGCACGCTAACGCACCAAAAATTTGCAACTTAACAAAAGTAATATATGAAGACAAAAGTCGAAAATGCCAAATGGAGACCGAGCTCCATGGAAGTCAAATTTGAAAACTTCAAAATTCAAACTTTTCAATTTCAAAAATTCTGAAAAATACACATATACCTAGAGATATAATGTGCATGTATGCAAATTTTCTGGTAGAAATAGTGAAATACGTTAATACGAGAGCTACACACAAAAAACATGTGACTTTTTAGCAGCTGTACTGTTCATCCTCGAAGTCTATGATTTTTTGTGCAACACGCAATTCACGGTATATCAGAACTTTTTAAAACTGAAAAGTTTGAATTTTGAAAATTTCAAAATAAAGGCCCCCATGGAGCTTGGTCTCCAAAATGCCTTGCTCAAAAAAAGTTAATCACTAGTTAAGGGGATACCCCTTATACCCATCAAAGAGAAAATACAATTTGTAAATGTTACTTCTAACTTCCAAGCTCCTAGATACGCAGGCACACGCAACCGCTGCCTCCTCCAAAAAAGGTAGGGTTCATTTGTCTCTTGCTAGCGCCACCGCCAGTACGCCTCGTCTCCGGTGGCCTTAGAGTCATGGAGGCGCGGTGGATGCTGGCCATTGCCAGCAGGAGGGCTCTGTTTTAGATGTTTCTTTTGGTTTTGTTAGGGTTTGTGTCCTCCTTAGTAAGACGAGACGACGGCGACTCCTGAAGATGGAATAAGCTTCTTCCCACCTAGCCCCCATTCCGACGGTGTGTGTAGCATCGTCGGAGGACGTGTGGAGGTGTATCTTTGACAGATCTCGTAGGATTCAATCGATGGTTGTCCTTGGTAGATCTAATTGGATCCAGTCTTTATTCATCTACGTCCGTGTGTCTTTAGGTTGGATTCTTCCGATTTATGCGTATATTCATCGGTGGCAGTTGTTGTTTTGGTGCGCTGGTCCTATGGGGCCTAAACACGATGACTTCCCGGCTGCCTACCACGACAAGTTTTTCCGAGCTCCGACGAGGGAGGGGCGATCTTGGCGGCGCGCCTTCGGCTCGCTTCAGTAATATTTACTACTTATGGTGTTCGTTGTACTACCATGAGTGAACATGAATAGATAAGAAGTTTCCTTAAAACCTTTCGAGCTCCTATAGTGGTGACAAACGGCACAACCAGAGTTTTGGTTAGGTTATTTTTTCACCAGAGGAGATGCGAAGATTGACTGTAGGTATTTTTTCGCATCCAATTTTTAAAATGAAAGACCTCTTAAATTGAAAGAAAAATACAAAGTTTTCGTGTTACGCTTCTCGCGTCGGTATCTTCGGAACTAGATCACATGTTGATCGAAAAACATTTTTGTGACCCAAGTTCTGCTCCCAAATATAACAAATTTGTGCTCCCTAAAATAACATATGTACTTCCAAAGATAACCTACTTGTACTCCCTCCTGGACAATCTATTTAACACACAACACATATTCCTCGGTGTAACATGTACTCCCAACGCAGTGCAACATGTGCTCCCAGTGCAACCATGATATGTCTATAATATTTAATTATTTCATGTTATCATATTATCAATCTTATATGCTTTATATTATTTTTATAGACTAACATATTAACTTAGTGCCTAGTGTCAGTTTCTATTTTTTTTGCCTATTTCTTTGTTTCGTAGAAAAACCATACCAAATGAAGTTCAAACACGATGAAATTTTATGGTGATTTTTTTGGACCAGAAGAGACCCTAGAAACTTCGGGAAGAGATCGAAAGATGCACGAGGGTTAGACAACTCACTAGGCGCGCCCCAGGGGTGGTGGGGCGCGGGGGGGGGGGGGGGGCATCAACACTTGTGGGGCCCACGTGGCTCCGTTTGACCTAATATCTGGCATATAAACTCCCTAAAATCCAAAACCCCTGAAGCAAGACCCGAAACGATTATTTCATCGCCACATGCCTCTGTTCTTCCGTGATCCCATCCGAAGGCCTTCGTCGGTACACTGTCGGAGGGGGAAATTGGGGAGGCAATCTTCATCGACTTTGCTGCCTCCATGATGATATGTGAGTAGTTCTCACAGGATGTACGAGTCTACAACAGTAGCTAGGCGACTTTCTCTCTCTGTTTTTTATCTTCAATACAACAATCTCTTCGGAGATCTATTTGATGTAAAAAAATTGCGGTGCGTTTGTTGGGATCCATGAATTATTGGTTTATGATCAGATTATTCATTGAAAGTATTTGATTCTATTATGAGATTTATATATGTGTGAATTTATAGTCTTGTATTTCTCTTTGATCTATCTATCTTCTTTGGCCAATTATATTGATTTATCTTCAGTGGGAGAGGTGCTCAAATTTGCGGTGTCCTTACTCTATGACAGGAGGAGTTGCAAGGCACGTATTGTATTTTTGGTACTAAGGGTAAAACGACGGGGTTCGAACATATTAATTGATCTTACTTTGTCTACATTATATCGTCATGCTTCAAGCATTGCTCTGTTTGTTATGAACTTAATACATTGAGATGCATGTTGGATAGCGGTCTTGGGATGGAGTAATAATAGTAGATGCAGATGGATTATTCGGTCTACTTGTCATGGACGTAATGCCTATATATTGATCATGCCATGAAAAATCATAATCATAACTATGCGTTATTTTGTCAATTGCCCAACAGTAATTTGTTTACCCACCGTTGTTGTGCTTATGAGAGAGATGCCTCTAGTGAATCTATGGCCTCCGAGTCCATTTTCCATATTTACTATAACCCTAAAAATAGCTTGTTGTTTTTACTTTATTTTTATTTTGTTTCATATAGATATCACTATCAGATTTAATCCTTACAGTTAGCAAGAACAAGGGGATTGACTGAAGGAAATATGCCCTAGAGGCAATAATAAAGTTATTATTTATTTCCTTGTATCATGATAAATTTTTATTATTCATGCTAGAATTGTATTAACCGGAAACATAATACATGTGTGAATACATAGACAAACAGAGTGTCACTAGTATGCCTCTACTTGACTAGCTCGTTGATCAAAGATGGTTATGTTTCCTAACCATAGACATGAGTTGTTATTTGGTTAACGGGATCACATCATTAGGAGAATGATGTGATTGACTTGACCCATTCCATTAGCTTAGCACTTGATCGTTTAGTTTGTTGCTATTGCTTTCTTCATAACTTATATATGTTCCTATGACTATGAGATTATGCAACTCCCGTTTACCGGAGGAACACTTTGTGTGCTACCAAACGTCACAACGTAACTGGGTGATTATAAAGGTGCTCTACAGGTGTCTCCGAAGGTATTTGTTGGGTTGGCGTATTTCGAGATTAGGATTTGTCACTCTGATTGTTGGAGAGTTATCTCTGGGCCCTCTCGGTAATGCACATCACTCAAGCCTTGCAAGCATTGCAACTAATAAGTTAGTTGCGGGATGATGTATTACGGAACGAGTAAAGAGACTTGCCGGTAACGAGATTGAACTAGGTATTGAGATACCGACGATCAAATCTCGGGCAAGTAACATACCGATGACAAAGGGAACAACGTATATTGTTATGCGGTCTGACTGATAAAGATCTTCGTAGAATATGTAGGAGCCAATATGAGCATCCATGTTCCGCTATTGGTTATTGACTGGAGACGTGTCTCGGTCATGTCTACATAGTTCTCGAACCCGTAGGGTCCGCACGCTTAATGTTCGGTGACGATCGTAATTAGGGTTTTTGTGTTTTGATGTACCGAAGGTTGTTCGGTGTCCCGGATGTGATCACGGACATGACGAGGAGTCTCCAAATGGTCGAGACATAAAGATTGATATATTGGAAGCCTATATTTGGATATCGGAAACATTCCGGGTGAAATCGGGATTTTACCGGAGTACCGGGGGGTTACCGGAACCCCCCCGGGGGTTATTGGGCCTACATGGGCCCTAAGGGAGAAGAGGAGGGCCGGCCAGGGCAGGCCGCGCGCCCCCTCCCCCTAGCCCGAATAGGACAAGGAAGGGGGGGGGGGCGGCGCCCCCCTTTCCTCTTTCTCCCTTCCCCCTTCCTTTTCCAACAAGGCAAGAGGGGGGAGTCCTACTCCCGGTGGGAGTAGGACTCCTCCAGGCGCACCCCTTGGGCCGGCCGCACCTCCCCCTCTCCCTCCTTTATATACGGGGGCAAGGGGACACCCCATGACACACAAGTTGATCTTCGTGATCGTTCCTTAGCCGTGTGCGGTGCCCCCTTCCACCATATTCCACCTCGGTCATATCGTAGCGGTGCTTAGGCGAAGCCCTGCGTTGGTAGAACATCATCACCGTCATCACGCCGTCGTGCTGACGAAACTCTCCCTCAACGCTTTGCTGGATCGGAGCTCGAGGGACGTCACCGAGTTGAACGTGTGCAGAACTCGGAGGTGCCGTACGTTCGGTACTTGGATCGGTCGGATCGGGAAGATGTACGACTACTTCCTCTACATTGTGTCAACGCTTCCGTTTCCGGTCTATGAGGGTACGTAGACAAACACTCTCCTCTCTCGTTGCTATGCATCACCATGATCTTGCGTGTGCGTAGGAATTTTTTTGAAATTACTACGTTCCCCAACAGTGGCATCCGAGCCTAGGTTTTATGCGTTGATGTTGTGCACGAGTAGAACACAAGTGAGTTGTGGGCGATATAAGTCATACTGCTTACCAGCATGTCATACTTTGGTAAGGCGGTATTGTTGGATGAAGCGGCCCGGACCGACATTACGCGTACGCTTACGCGAGACTGGTTCTACCGACGTGCTTTGCACACAGGTGGCTGGCGAGTGTCAGTTTCTCCAACTTCAGTTGAAGCAAGTGTGGCTACGCCCGGTCCTTGCGAAGGTTAAAATAGCACCAACTTGACAAACTATCGTTGTGGTTTTGATGAGTAGGTAAGAACGGTCCTTGCTAAGCCCGTAGCAGCCACGTAAAACTTGCAACAACAAAGTAGAGGACATCTAACTTGTTTTTGCAGGGCATGTTGTGATGTGATATGGTCAAGACATGATGCTAAATTTTATTGTATGAGATTATCATGTTTTGTAACCGAGTTATCGGCAACTGGCAGGAGCCATATGGTTGTCGCTTTATTGTATGCAATACGATCGCGCTGTAATGCTTTACTTTATCACTAAGCGGTAGCGATAGTCGTGGAAGCATAAGATTAGCGAGACGACAACGATGCTACGATGGAGATCAAGGTGTCGCGCCGGTGACGATGGTGATCATGACGGTACTTCGGAGATGGAGATCACAAGTACAAGATGATGGTGGCCATATCATATCACTTATATTGATTGCATGTGATGTTTATCTTTTATGCATCTTATCTTGCTTTGATTGACGATAGCATTATAAGATGATCCCTCACTAAATTATCAAAGTATAAGTGTTCTCCCTGAGTATGCACCGTTGCGAAAGTTCTTCGTGCTGAGACACCACGTGATGATCGGGTGTGATAGGCTCTATGTTCAAATACAACGGGTGCAAAACAGTTGCACACACGGAATACTCAGGTTAAACTTGACGAGCCTAGCATATAATAGATATGGCCTCGGAACACGGAGACTGAAAGGTCGAGCGTGAATCATATAGTAGATATGATCAACATATTGATGTTCACCATTAATACTACTCCATCTCACGTGATGATCGGACATGGTTTAGTTGATTTGGATCACGTGATCACTTAGAGGATTAGAGGGATATCTTTCTAAGTGGGAGTTCTTAAGTAATATGATTAATTGAACTTAAATTTATCATGAACTTAGACCTGATAGTATCTTGCTTGTCTATGTTTGATTGTAGATAGATGGTTCGTGTTGTTGTTCCGTTGAATTTTAATGCGTTCCTTGAGAAAGCAAAGTTGGAAGATGATGGTAGCAATTACACGGACTGGGTCCGTAACTTGAGGATTATCCTCATTGCTGCACAGAAGAATTACGTCCTAGAAGCACCGCTAAGTGCCAAGCCTGCTGCAGGAGCAACACCAGATGTTATGAACGTCTGGCAGAGCAAAGCTGATGACTACTCGATAGTTCAGTGTGCCATGCTTTACGGCTTAGAACCGGGTCTTCAACGAAGTTTTGAACGTCATGGAGCATATGAGATGCTCCAGGAGTTAAAGTTAGTATTCCAAGCAAATGCCCGGATTGAGAGATATGAAGTCTCCAATAAGTTTTATAGCTGCAAGATGGAGGAGAATAGTTCTCTCAGTGAACATATACTAAAAATGTCTGGGTATCATAATCACTTGACTCAATTGGGGGTTAATCTTCCTGTTGATAGTGTCATTGACAGAGTTCTTCAATCACTGCCACCAAGCTACAAAAGCTTCGTGATGAACTATAATATGCAAGGGAATAATAAGACTATTCCTGAGCTCTTCGCGATGCTAAAAGCCGCGGAGGTAGAAATAAAGAAGGAGCATCAAGTGTTGATGGTCAATAAGACCACCAGTTTCAAGAAAAAGGGCAAAGGGAAGAAGAAAGGGAACTTCAAGAAGAACAGCAAACAAGTTGCTGCTCAGGAGAAGAAACCCAAGTCTGGACCTAAGCCTGAGACTGAGTGCTTCTACTGCAAGCAGACTGGTCACTGGAAGTGGAACTACCCCAAGTATTTGGCAGATAAGAAGGATGGCAAAGTGAACAAAGGTATATGTGATATACTTGTTATTGATGTGTACCTTACTAATGCTCGTAGTAGCACCTGGGTATTTGATACTGGTCCTGTTGCTAACATTTGCAACTCGAAACAGGGGCTACGGATTAAGTGAAGATTGGCTAAGGATGAGGTGACGATGCGCGTGGGAAATGGTTCCAAAGTCGATGTGATCGCGGTCGGCACGCTACCTCTACATTTACCTTCGGGATTAGTATTAGACCTAAATAATTGTTATTTGGTGCCAGCATTGAGCATGAACATTATATCTAGATCTTGTTTGATGCGAGACGGTTATTCATTTAAATCAGAGAATAATGGTTGTTCTATTTATATGAGTAATATCTTTTATGGTCATGCACCCTTGAAGAGTGGTCTATTTTTGATGAATCTCGATAGTAGTGATACACATATTCATAATGTTGAAATCAAAAGATGCAGAGTTGATAATGATAGTGCAACTTATTTGTGGCACTGCCGTTTAGGTCATATCGGTGTAAAGCGCATGAAGAAACTCCATACTGATGGACTTTTGGAACCACTTGATTATGAATCACTTGGTACTTGCGAACCGTGCCTCATGGGTAAGATGACTAAAACGCCGTTCTCCGGTACTATGGAGAGAGCAACGGATTTGTTGGAAATCATACATACAGATGTATGTGGTCCAATGAATGTTGAGGGTCGTGGCGGATATCGTTATTTTCTCACCTTCACATATGATTTAAGCAGATATGGGTACATCTACTTAATGAAACATAAGTCTGAAACATTTGAAAAGTTCAAAGAATTTTAGAGTGAAGTTGAAAATCATCGTAACAAGAAAATAAAGTTTCTACGATCTGATCGTGGAGGAGAATATTTGAGTTACGAGTTTGGTCTACATTCGAAACAATGCGAAATAGTTTCGCAACTCACGCCACCGGGAACACCACATCGTAATGGTGTGTCCGAACGTCGTAATCGTACTTTATTAGATATGGTGCGATCTATGATGTCTCTTACTGATTTACCGCTATCGTTTTGGGGTTATGCTTTAGAGACGTCTGCATTCACGTTAAATAGGACACCATCGAAATCCGTTGAGACGACGCCTTATGAACTGTGGTTTGGCAAGAAACCAAAGTTGTCATTTCTGAAAGTTTGGGGCTGCGATGCTTATGTGAAAAAGCTTCAACCTGATAAGCTCGAACCCAAATCGGAGAAATGTGTCTTCATAGGATACCCAAAGGAGACTGTTGGGTACACCTTCTATCACAGATCCGAAGGCAAGACTTTTGTTGCTAAATTCGGAGTTTTTCTAGAGAAGGAGTTTCTCTCGAAAGAAGTGAGTGGGAGAAAAGTAGAACTTGATGAGGTAACTGTACCTGCTCCCTTATTGGAAAGTAGTACATCATAGAAACCGGTTTCTGTGACACCTACACTAATTAGTGAGGAAGTTAATGATAATGATCATGAAACTTCAGATCAAGTTACTACCGAACCTCGTAGATCAACTAGAGTAAGATCCGCACCAGAGTGGTACGGTAATCCTGTTCTGGAAGTCATGCTACTAGATCATGATGAACCTATGAACTATGAAGAAGCGATGGTGAGCCCAGATTCCGCAAAATGGCTAGAAGCCATGAAATCCGAGATGGGATCCATGTATGAGAACAAAATGTGGACTTTGGTTGACTTGCCCATTGATCGACAAGCAATTGAGAATAAATGGATCTTCAAGAAGAAGACTGACGCTGACGGTAATGTTACTGTCTACAAAGCTCGACTTGTTGCGAAAGGTTTTCGACAAGTTCAAGGGATTGACTACGATGAGACCTTCTCACCCGTAGCGATGTGTTGGTGATATTACTACTAGAGGTAAACCGGCCTTATGTAGTCGGGTTGACTCTTTGAAGATTAGAAGCCCATGAAGATGCAAGGATGATGGCGCTTTACGGAAGGCCCAAAGGCGGGTTACAGCCTGTAAATGTAAACCGACCTAGTCATGTAACTTGTATTGTAATATAGGAAGAGTAGAGACCGAACCAGACACGTTTATGAGCCGGCTTCGGGACTCTGTAGCCTGGCGGGCGTCAACCTATGAATATAAAGGGACGACCCGGCCGCAGTTGGGGGACAGGCAACAACTCGAGAGCCAGACAAAGCGGATTCGCTCCGTGGCCTTCGAAACCCTAGAAATACCAATCACAACTAGACGTAGGCTTTTACCTTCCTCGAAGGGGCCGAAGTAGTATAAAACTCCCCGTGTCCCCTTGTCCGGTTTAACCCCTTTAAGCTAACCCGCGGCGATGGCTCCATGACTAAGTCCCTTCACAAGGACATCTGCCGTGACAAACCCATGACAGTTGGCGCCCACCGTGGGGCTATCACACGATGGTTTTGAGTTCTTGAAGGGCAGCTTCGATGGAATTAAGGGATACACTGTGGGCCGGATGATGAAGAGTCGTCGAGGCAAGCTCTACATCGACAACACAGGATGGGGTCCCGAGGCCGATTCAATCGAATATGGGTACCGGGTCCCCTTTGGTGGGATTCATGTCTTCATCGGCAAGATCGGCGAACCGGCCCCTGAGCCGGACATCTGCACCGACATCATCGAAACAGCTCGGCGTGCAAGTTCTTCGCCGGTTCAGCCCAAGGCAAGGCATGTTTTCGTGGGTGTCATCCATGGATCGAGGTACGAGGACGGGACGGTGTCCGATGGAGAGACCGTGGTCTGTTCTGATGACGAGTCTTCTGGAGAGACCGAATCACTTTACCAGTTGCAGGACGGCCGGATTGATGGAGGATCCGAGGGCAACAGTATTCCGGATTCCCCTGATCTGTCAAACCGGGCCGCCATCTTCATGGCCGGCACACAATCAACACCTCATTCATCTACCGCCGCAGCAATGCTCTCCGGTTCAAGAAAAGCCACACCAGCAGGGGCAGGAAGCTCAGCGCCGCCTCCAGCCCAAGTCCTGTCTGATTTGTTCGACGCTTTGGCAACGTTGATGGCCGCAGAGGTTGATGCAGCAGCCAGGGATCAGCACAATGCGGAGATTGCAAAAGTGAAAGATCAGATAGCCCAGGCTAATGCGGACCTGGCGACAGAGAATGCTAGGATGGCTACAGAGCGGGTTGAATTGGAAGCACGGGCCTACCGGATTAGGCTGGATCAGAATGCTTCAGAGGAAGTCATGAGAAGAAGGTACCGATCGCGTCTCCCGTCGGTTTATGAGCCGCATAATCTATTCAACACACCAGGAGCAGGAGCTGGTAACCAACCCATACTAAACCGGGCAGAGGCGCCAGGAACAGGGGCGCCGGTTCAACCGCGCACGATGGACCCGCCTCGCTAGAACAACGTTGTGCCACAGTATGTACCAACACCTCCTGGGCATTATTCCAACCCGTTGGACAACATTGTGGCTGCCGCTTCACGCCTAGCGGCCCTCCCAACCGACGGCGAGTCACCAGTTGCAGTGGAAGCACGTCGGGCCAAGGATCTCCTTCAAACAACACTAAATCAACAGCAGGCATATTCACACAGTCGTGAGAGGATTCATTCCACTCCCTGTCCAAGCCGGAGCTATAGCAGACACATGGAGGACGAACCGGCCATATCCAGTAGTGCACGTCACCGAAATTCACCACTAGGAAACAACCCAGCAGGGGGAGGCGATAATGCATAGGATGTTGTGGACCATGGCCGCGCACGTCGGGAGGCCGAGTTGGCAGCTCGACACGAAGCACGACAACATACTCCGGTTCACCCTACGGCCTCAATGGAGCCAGGTGTGGTGTTCAATTCCTTAGGGGTGCCGTGTCTTACCCCCGCTTTGCGTAATGTGAGACTGCCCGAGGATTTCATGGGACCTCGTAAGGTACCAAATTACACCGCCGATTTGCAGCCAGAGGCGTGGGTGGAGAGCTATGAGATGGCAATGGAGATGTTGGATGTGGATGAGGCAGTGTGTGCTAAATATTTCACCATGATGTTGGAAGGAACAACTCGCACTTGGTTGAAGAGCTTACCAACCAATTCTGTCGGATCATGGGCTGAGTTAAAGCACCGGTTTATCCAGAACTTCAAAGATACTTGTAAGCAGCCGATGTCAATCGTGGATCTGGCCGCTTATGTCCAAGAGGATGGGGAGTCCATGACCCATTGGGTCAAACGGGTCTCAGCGATTTTGCATTCATCAGATCGTATCAATGCAGACACTGCAGTGTTAACATTGGAAGGCAACTGCCGTTTCTTACCACTCAAACAGAAGTTGGGAAGACTCAAACGTCACTGCAATGATATGTCAACGCTCATGGCCGCTTTGGTTAAATACGCCGATTCAGATAATACCAAGGACTCGGACTCAGAGGAGGATAAACCGGGGAAAGGTAAGAAGAATGGCAATGCCAAGGGTCAGCAGCATAATCCGGCAGGCCATGGAAACGGCGGTAAGCGCAAGGCCGTTAGCAGCTTGGACTTTGTTGCTAACACCAATGCACAGGAGAATGGCCAGCGCCGTAAGGGCAAGCAGCCCCAGAGGGGCGGAGGTTCAGGCCCCAATTTGGAGCCCATGTTAAATCAGCCCTGTCCAAAGCATGGATCAAAGGAGAAGCCAACATCACATCTTTGGAAGGACTGTTATATCATGCGGGATTTTAAGAATTCCAATATGTTCCAGTATGATAACAACCCGCCCGGCGGTTCAGGAGGAGGTTTCCATGGGCCGGGCTACGGAGGTGGTGGTTCCGGTTTAGGGTTTCAAGGCAACCAAACCGGACACCTCGATCAAGGGCACCAAGGCAACCAGGGAGGTTACAACCATCAGGGGAATCATCAGCAGCAGCAGCAGTCGGGTTATCAGAGCAATCCCAAACAGCTAAACAGCGGGCAATATCATGTCTTCACTACTAGTTTGTGTAAACGTGATCAGAAGCTTCACAAAAGGGCAGTAAACTCTGTTGAACCGGCAGTACCTCAGTATTTACGCTGGTCTGAGCAACCTATTCTGTGGAGTAGAGAGGATCACCCACCCTGGCTTGATAATCCAGGTCACTTGGCCCTGGTGGTAGCCCCTCAAGTTGGGGGATACAAGTTTACCGAAGTACTCATGGATGGGGGAAGTAGTATCAACATTTTATATTATGATACGTTCCGCCATATGGGGTTGACAGATAAGAATCTTAAACCGTCGAATACGGTCTTTCATGGTGTGGTGCCTGGTAAGTCTGCATATCCTGTTGGCAAGATAACTTTGGAGGTAGCTTTTGGAGATGACTATGATTCAAGGTCAGAAACATTGACATTTGAGGTGGTAAAGATCAAAAGTCCGTACCACGCCTTGTTTGGGCGGCCAGCCTATTCTAAATTCATGGCGAGGCCGTGTTATGTTTATCTACAGCTTAAAATACCAGGTCATAAGGTGTAACGCCCTCGATGCAGCTATATCTCCCACGTGTCTAAGCACGACTTAGAGGCATAACCGCATTGAAAGCAATGTCGCAAGTGAGGTAATCTTCACACAACCCATGTAATACATAAGGGAAAGAGATACATAGTTGTCTTACAATCGCCACTTCACACAAATACATGAATAAAGCATTACAACATCCAAATACAATCAAGGTCCGACTACGGAACCAAAATAAAAGAAGAACCCTAAATGCGACAAGGTCCCCGATCGACCCCAACTGGGCTCCACTACTGATCGACTAGAACGAAACAACACAAAGGACAAGATCTTCATCGAGCTCCTCCTGAGCTTGGTTACGTCATCTGCACGGTCTCATCGGCACCGGCAAGCTGGTTTTGGAAGTATCTGTGAGTCACGGGGACTCAGCAATCTCGCACCCTCGCGATCAAGACTATTTAAGCTTATGGGTAAGGTAAAGGTATGAGGTAGAGCTGCAGCAAGCGACTAGCATATATGGTGACTAACATACGCAAATGAGAGCGAGAAGAGAAGGCAAAGCACGATCGAGAAACTATGATCAAGAAGTGATCCTAAAACAACCTACGTAAAACATAACTCCAACACCGTGTTCACTTCCCGGACTCCGCCGGAAAGAGACCATCACGGTTACACACGTGGTTGATGTAATGATATGATGCAATGCACACGATGCAAAGATGAATGCAACAGACGAAACAAATCACACAATGAATCTCGGAAACCCTGGAAGGACTCTGAAGCTCCGGTCTTGGGGTGTCACAACACTCCACCACTACGAGAGGATCTCGTCCCGAGATCTAGGATGACACCGGAGGGAAAAGGAAGAGGAAGATAAGAGGTAAAACTAAGTTGCTTCTTTGACAAACGAGTGAAACCACGAACCTTGAGAGGTTGAACAAATTGAAAGAAATGAAACAACGGAGAAGAACAAAGTTGAAAACACTCCATTAAGAAAGAGGAAAAGAAAGAACCGATTCGGGTAGCACTCCGGTTGAGAAGGGATGCAAGACTTGATAAGATGAAAAGAACATGAGCAGCGGGCACACACTCCGGTTAAAAGGATAAGCAAGAAAAGATCATGATCTTCACAATTCGAGATGATGATTGAAAAGAGCAACATCACAAGGCCTCCGGGAGAAAGAAATAGAAGATAGATAATTGAAAGAAAAGAATGGAGAAGAAAATGCCAACTTCTGCCACAAAAGAGCTTGAGAAGGCATCCTTAGGAGAAGGGTCGAATGGAGTTGTTGGAAAACCAACAACAAAACGAATAAGCTTGTAGTGGGCTTATGGAAAACATCCCAAAATTATGAGGTGAAATTCTGCCACTAACTGAAACAATAGATTGGATAGATATGAACAAGGAGACGAGAAACTAATTTCTCTGGGAGGATAAATGAAGACTAGGGTCGTTTATAAGCACCATAATTAGCAAAATCCTTAGGGAAAGCTTTAGGTGAAATATAACCCAAGATAAATCCAATGAAGAGGTTAATTGGTTGAAAAGATGTCTTGAGGGAAGAGAAAATGATGGATTTAGATATGTCACTCTTGAAAACCTGTGAATCATGAAACACGAAGGGAAATTATCAACAATGACATAACACCACCTCAAAAGATAAGGTAAAAAGAATTGCACTCCAGATTGCAAGATGAAGAATACATGAGCTCCTTAGAAAAGAATGTTGATGAGCACTTAGAGAAAGAAATAAATCCTTGATCAACCATCATGTAAAGCCTCCTTGAAGAAATCCGGTAAGAAAAGAATGAACAACCAAAATGAAGGATAAAAGAATAAGGTTGAAGCCTTGAAATGATTTAGATGGATCTTCGTGATGATATAATGCGGAAACCATGGAACTCCGGAAAAGAAAACATAAGCATCTCGAGCTGAGAATGTGATACGATGAACCACTCCGGAAAAGAAATTGAATAAACTTGATGAAACAAGAATAAGAATTACATTATGCTTATACTTCACCAATTAAATTGATGACAATCAATGGATTTGACATACTACTTATTCTCGTAGAAAAGATTAAGATAGATATAGCGCAAACTAGGGAAGGTCTTCGACGAATCCACCGGTAGGATTGAAAACAGCAAATGAATTGATATGATAACAAGGTAAGAAGAATCTTGAACGAACCACCGTAAGAATTGAAAATGAACAAAGAGAAGATAAAGAAACACCAGGAAGAATTAGCAAATGAACGAAGGTACTTGAGAGAATTTAGATACAAGAGGACGAATAGTTCACGAACTGATTAGAGAATACTTGACTGATGCACCGGTAAGATTTGGAGAACAATAGCTGAAAGCTGAGAATGAATAAGTCTTCTGAAATGATGGGCTCCGGAGGAAGGAAAAGAATTTTCGCGATCAAAACAATTATGAGAGGATGGCCTTGAACTAGAACCACGAATCTCTGAGAGAACGGATAAGATATGGAGGTAAAACTCTTCTTCGGTCTTCAAATGATGAGAAAGACGACGAGAAACACCACCGTGAATTATTGAGACACTCCGGAATAAAGAAGAATACAAAAGTTGAACCAATGATGAAAAGAAATGAAAGATCTTGGAGAAAGACATTTGACTGATGTTGATTCATTCTTACGTCAAACTTTAGAAGATTTGAGAATAACTCCGGGAGAATAAGAAGAGTCAGGTAAGATCCTGGGAAAAGACCTGTGGGTTAGGGCCCACTCAAGAGAAAACACTGTTAGAATGATTAAAAAGAGAGATTTCACCGGTTGAATTAAAAGGCTTGAATGAGAGAACATCCTCGAGAGATCTTGAATGAATGCAGAGTGGAAACACGAATCTTCGAGATATCTCGAGCACTCCGGAACAATTGAATAGCGAGAAATGACTGAATATGAGGTGCACCGGCATGAGAAGGTATTTGCAACGAGGAAAGGATATAATTGGCAAAGCTTGAATTGAATTCATCGGATAAAAGAGAACGAAGAATGATGAACTAGAAGCTCCGTTAGCATCTTCCTGAGAATCACCGGATAAGAACATTGACGAAAAAGAATGGAGAGACTTCATATGAATAAAAGGATACTTGAATAAGAAAGCTTAATCCTTGAAGAAAAAGGGTGGGTGGGCGGGAAAAACAAAGGCAACTTGGGGACGGATGAAACAAACACCATTGAGAAGAACTGATAATTGATCTTGTGAATGTTGAAGTGATCGGATCCACTTGAAGAGAGACACACCGGTAGAACAAGATTGGCATAACAATCTCGATTATCGAGAAGGATTAGTATTCACATCGGAGTATGAGAACACCATTTGGGGAAGGTATGGAATCAACACTTGACATTGAAGCAACTCGAATACCACAACTCCAAACAAAAACAAAGAATTGGCTTGCAGAATAAGCCGGAACAAACATATGATAGAGATTTCATCCGAAGTTTTCGTGGTGGGGCCTACACGGGCTCGATCGTACAGCACCATCATGTACAAGGCAGTGCACATGACATACGAAGCGTCCCTAAGTCGGCATAGCCAAGGACTCTTTAAGACACAACGAGACCACTGTAAAACCAACCGTGAATAGGCGGACCACTAGACGTCGAACCCCAATTTCATATCATACATCTGTCGGAAAGATATCCTAAGAGCTACTTGAATTCCCACTTATAAACTCCCGAAATTTTCCGGTTATGCAATCAGGTGTTGGGGATATAGGGGAAGCATAATATCTCACCCAAATCTAGCAAATCCTACATCCAGCTGTATCCATCCTTCAACACATAACCAAGAAACTTTCGGAAATCGTCTACCTCAACCTTCGAAAAGCATCCGTTATACGAGTTATGGCAATACTCCCGAACTCCCGCCCCAGTACTGGGTGGCGTCGAGGTTATCTCACCAACAACTGCATAAAAGATATTTTCGATGTCGGCGAAACTAAACTCAGGTATTCCAGAACTGCAACGATAAAATTGTGACGACAACACCTCGGAGCTCAACTCCCCGGGACACTGCCACAACCCCTAAATGTCAGGAGGCACCAAGAACAATGTTCTCGTCACAAAACCATCGGAACGATTCCAAGATACCCATGTGATCCTAATTTTTTTTTGTGAAAATTTGAGAAGAGAAGAGTCAAAACTCTACGTCGGGATGCCTCACCAGAGCGATGAAGGGACTGAGGAGTAAAAAGAATTCCTAAACTCTCCGATATATAATTCCTAAATGACTCAAAACATTTTTTCTAGACTCAACAACGGCTGCTAAAAACGATCAAGCAGTGGGGCTCCTAAGGTCGGGGAAGGCTCTGATTACCAACTTGTAACACCCTCGATGCGGCTATATCTCCCACGTGTCAAAGCACGACTTAGAGGCATAACCGCATTGAAAGCAATGTCACAAGTGAGGTAATCTTCACACAACCCATGTAATACATAAGGGAAAGAGATACATAGTTGGCTTACAATCGCCACTTCAAACAAATACATGAATAAAGCATTACAACATCCAAATACAATCAAGGTCCGACTAAGGAACCAAAATAAAAGAAGAACCCCAAATGCGACAAGGTCCCCAATCGACCCCAACTGGGCTCCACTACCGATCAACTAGAACGAAACAACACAAAGGACAAGATCTTCATCGAGCTCCTCCCGAGCTTGGTTGCGTCATCTGCATGGTCTCATTGGCACCTCAAGTTGGTTTTGGAAGTATCTGTGAGTCACGGGGACTCAGCAATCTCGCACCCTCGCGATCAAGACTATTTAAGCTTATGGGTAAGGTAAAGGTATGAGGTAGAGCTGCAGCAAGCGACTAGCATATATGGTGACTAACATACGCAAATGAGAGCGAGAAGAGAAGGCAAAGCACGATCAAGAAACTATGATCAAGAAGTGATCCTAAAACAACCTACGTCAAACATAACTCCAACACCGTGTTCACTTCCCGGACTCCACCGGAAAGAGACCATCACGGTTACACACGCGGTTGATGTATTTTAATTAAGGTCAACTTCAGGTTTTCTACAACCGGATGTTAACAAATTCCCATTTGCCCATAACCGCGGGCACGGCTTTCGAAAGTTCAAATCCCTGCAGGGGAGTCCCAACTTAGCCCATCACAAGCTCTCATGGTCAACGAAGGATATTCCTTCTAGCGGGAAGGCCCGATCAGACTCGGAATCTCGGTTACAAGACATTTCGACAATGGTAAAACAAATCCAGCAACACCGCCCGAATGTGCCGACAAATCCCGATAGGACCTGCACATATCTCGTTCTCAGGGCACACTCAGATGAGACTAGCTACGAGTAAAACCAACCCTCAAGTTTCCCCGAGGTGGCCCCGCAGGAAGCTCAGTTCGGACCAACACTCAGAGGAGCACTGGCCCGGGGGGGGGGTTAAAATGAAGATGACCCTCGAGAGAGCGACTCCCAAGGGAAAAGTAGGTGGTGGTGAGGCAAATGGTGAAACCAAGGTTGGGCATTGCTGGAAGAGTTTTATTCAAGGCGAACTGTCAAGGGGTTCCCATTATTACCCAACCGCGTAAGGAACGCAAAATCCGGGAACATAACACCGATATGACGGAAACTAGGGCGACAAGAGTGGAACAAAACACCAGGCATAAGGTCGAGCCTTCCACCCTTTACCAAGTATATAGATGCATTAATTAAATAAGATATATTGTGATATCCCAACAAGTAAACAATGTTCCAACAAGGAACGATCTCCATGTTCCAACAAGGAACAAACTTCAATCTTCACCTGCAAATAACAACGCTATAAGAGGGACTGAGCAAAGCGGTAACATAGCCAAACAATGGTTTGCTAGAACAAGGTGGGTTAGAGGCTTGGCTTAACAATATGGGAGGCATGATAAGCAAGTGGTAGGTATCGCAGCATAGGCATAGCAGAAGAGCGAGCAACTAAGCAAGCAAAGATAGAAGTGATTTCGAGGGTATGATCATCTTGCCTGAAATCCCGCAAGGAAGAAGGATGAGTCCATGAAGAAGACAAACGGACGAAGTCGAACGGATCCTCACAAACGCGACGTTATCGGAACTAACCCGAAGAAGCAACACCGGAAAGAAGCAAACAACATAGTAAACAACCACCACATAAACATGGCATGATGCACAATCAAGTATGATGCATGTCCGGTTAAATGAAGCATGGCATGGCAAAGTGCACAAACAATACTACAAATTAAGTGGAGCTCAATATGCAGCTCCGTTGCATATTGACGGAACACCACATTAATTATTTAGTTCTCTCCCGGTTAGGTACTCAACAAATTTAAATGTTGGTTAACCTAACAAGAGGTGAAGCATAACAAAACTATACCATTTAAATGGGGCCGGATATAACAAACAACAAATCTGGTAAATCCCCACATGCATTAGTAATTTGGTGCAACAACAATCTAAACATTTTAATTGTTGTTATCATGATGTGGATAACATGAACAAGATTATGCAATTTTTATTAAAAGTTGACAAGAGCATTATGAAACATTTGTCACCGTGGTAGAAGGGAAAGGGGTGCCATGGCAACGATAACGAAAACGGTGCCACGGCAGCATTCCGGTTCCGGTAACTCGATTGAGATGTCGGTGCAAAAGAAAGTGTGGCGGGAGCGTGCAAAAGATGGAAGGTGGGGTGCTCCCGGTTACCGGGTTCCCACATGACGGTGAAAAGGTAAAAGAGGGCAACGTGCACTGACAAATCAAGCACAGTGCAAGTACGAGCATCTCATACATCGCAAGCATTCGTTCAAGGACGTCGTCTCGGGGTTATACCTTCGAAGCATGCATTATCGGAACGGATCGAGTTCGGCGGTAGGGGTACACGTGTCGAAGGGGAAGTAGTTGTTCATGGGGTCGTCGTGGGAAGTAGCGGTTCACGCGACGGTAGTTGAACTTGACGTTTGCGTTACACGGGTCTTCGGCGACGGTCGTCGTACATGGTTCGGAGTGGTACTTGCTTCTTCGGACTTGTCGGTCTCGATTCTTGCAACGATAGCGGTATATGTCTCGTTTTCAGAGAGGTACTTGGGGTCATTTGAACTTGTCGGTCTCGTCATCTCGAAGGGGTGCTTGGCGTTTCCGAGATCTTCGGCCGTAGTGGTACTTGATGATACGGGTAGTCGAACTTGACGAAAAACGGGTCTCGTCGGGGACTTGATGCATCCGAAATCTCCGGGTTTGTAGTAGTACTTGACGAGGGTGGTGCTTGGCGAAAAACCTAGACAGTCTTGACGTTAATAGCCACAAGCGGGGGTGCACGGAGGATGCATCTTGCATTCCTCACGGAGGTGGTCTTGACCATGGCGTTTGACTGAATTCGAGCCCACGGGGACAAGCTGGCGAGCTACTGCTGTTGTTCGAGATGAATCAGGGGCCCGGGTCAGGCGAAGCGGAGGCATCGGCTGACGAAGAGGATTCTGGCGAGGACGACGTTCTCCAGCGAGGTAGCGACGGACTTGGGGTGCAGGGGTGCCGAGGTGCTGAGCTGCAGCTGTTCGCTGCAGAGAGAGGCAGCCAGGGGACGCGAGGAGGCCGGGAACACGGGGAGGTCGAGGACGGTGGCGCTACAGCATGGAGGCACGGCGGACGAAGCAGAGAGGCAGGGGAATGGGATGGCGCTTGGCGGCGGTCGACAACGACACCGGTGGCGGGCGGACTTGCGAGTGGAAGGCGAAGTAGTGGTCTCGCGGCACCGGGAATGGGTGCGGAAGGAGGCGTAGGGGTCGCGGGCTCCTGGTGGAGGTTGGCGGCAGCATCACAGGCCGGCGGGGCACTTGAGGGCGTGGGGCGGTGCAGAGCTCCTGCGGCAGGAGATGAACAGCTCGGCTCGAGCTTGAAGGGGAACGAGGCAGTGGCTGACGAAGACTCTGCTCCAGCGGGCGTGCGGCTTCCGGCGGAGCTCGGGCTCTCGGTGAGGAAGACGAACGGGGAGGAGGAGAGATGGGGATCGAGGAGATGGGGTTCGGGCGAGAGGACTCTGGCGGCGCGAGGGTAGATGCGAGGGAGTGGGAGATGGGGATCGAGGGAGAGGGCTAAGGCTGCTAGGGTTAGGTCCGGTGCGGGTTGGGCCTGACCGGCTAGAGTGGGGAGGCCCAAGTGGGCTGGCTGATGGGCTTAGAGGTAAATGGCCGGCCTGGCTCCCTCTTCTCACTCCTCTTCTCACCCTTTTCAAAACAGAAAAAATAAAGAGAAAGAAAAAGGGAAGAAAAGAAAGGTTAGAGAAAGAGTTTGGGCACGGGGATAATTTTCACGGGCTCGTAAAAATGTGCACGGTCCACAAAAAATAGGGGAGACATGATTGAAAGATGTCATTCAAACACATTTTAATTAATTCAAATGGGTTTGAACTAGGGCTTGGTTATAGAAGTGTCCAAAAATGTTGAGGTTTTAGGAGGAGCCTCGATAAAAGAGATGAGAGATATTGGCAAGGTTTGAAGGGCAAACTCGAAGAGGAATAGACATGAGGAATTATTTGCACGTGTGTTACGATGATTCCAAAATAATGGAATATTTATAATAGCTCCCTAAATATTAGGAGGATAAAGTTATAAAGAGAAGTCACTCTTCCCTCGATTTAAATGGATCGGAGATCCATACGATTTATTTAGTTGAGCTAAGAAAAAGAAATGACATGATGGCATGATGACATGATGCAATGCACACGATGCAAAGATGAATGCAACAGACGAAACAAATCACACAACGAATCTCGGAAACCCTGGAAGGAGTCTGAAGCTCCGGTCTTGGGGCGTCACATAAGGGGACTATCACAGTACATAGAAGTAGAAAGTTTGCTTTGGAGTGTGAGGAAGGTGATGCGGCTTATGCTGAGTCGGTTTGTGCCACGGAAGAGTTGAAATTCTATAAGTAGCAAGTTGATCCGGCAGACATGACCTCTTTGAAAAAGCCAACTATAGAACATGATCCGGCGTTGAAGTTCAAATCGGCTACAGATACTAAGATGGTTGACTTTGTTCCTGGCGATTCATCCAAACAGTTCAGCATCAGCGCTAACCTGGATCCCAAATAGGAAAGCGTGCTCATCGAGTTCATCCGTGAGAATCGGGACATCTTTGCATGGAAACCTTCTGACATGCCAGGTGTGCCGAGGGAACTCGCTGAGCACACACTCAATATTGATCCTAAGTTTAAACCGGTCCGGCAGTTCCTCCGCCGCTTCAATGAAGAGAGACGGAAGGCTATCGGTGAAGAGATAGCCCGTCTGTTGGCCGCAGGGTTTATTGTTGAGGTTTTTCATCCAGAATGGTTAGCTAATCCGGTGCTGGTTCTTAAGAAAAACGGCACTTGGCGCATGTGTGTGGATTACACAGATTTAAACAAGGCTTGCCCTGCAGACCCCTTTGCTCTCCCTCGCATTGATCAGATAATTGATGCTATAGCAGGTTGTGACCGTTTGTGTTTTCTGGATGCTTACTCTGGTTATCATCAGATCAAAATGGCGGTTAAGGACCAGGAGAAAATAGCTTTCATAACTCCCTTTGGAGCCTTCTTCTATGTCTCCATGCCTTTTGGACTCAAGAGTGCCCAGGCAACTTACCAGCGATGTGTTCAGAATTGCCTTCATAAACAAATTGGGGGCAATGTTCATGCATATGTGGATGATCTTGTGGTAAAATCCAGAAAGGAGGAGACGTTGATAGATGATTTAAGAGAAACCTTTGACAATCTCCGGATTTATAAGATGATGCTCAATCTGGAGAAGTGTGTCTTTGGTGTCCCGGCAGGCAAGCTCTTAGGTTTTCTGGTGTCAAACAGAGGCATTGAGGCTAATCCGGAAAAAAATTGCAGCAATTACGTCCTTGGCTAAGCCGGCGTGTATCAACGATGTTCGACGTCTGGCCGGCCGGATTACAGCCTTGAGCCGGTTTATCAGTCCCCTTGGAGAGAAGGCCATCCCCTTATATCAGATGCTCAAAAACAAATAATTTTGTCTGGAGTGAGGCAGCTGATAAAGCGTTTGAGGATCTGAAGAGGCAGCTAGCTGAACCGCCCGTGCTCGCAGCACCAATCGATAAAGAGCCGTTATTATTATATGTGGCTGCTAATGCCCGGGCTGTTAGCGTAGCCATTGTAGTAGAGTGCAAGGAGCTTGGCAAAGAATATCCGGTTCAACGGCCGGTTTATTATATCAGCGAGGTGCTCATTGAGTCAAAGCAGAGGTATCCGCATTGGCAAAAGCTGGTGTATGGAGTATTTATGGCAAGCCGGAAGCTTAAACATTATTTTCAGGGCCATCCCATCACAGTGGTCAGCTCAGCTCCTCTGGGCGATATCATTCAAAACAGAGAAGCAACTGGCCGGATTGCCAAGTGGGCTATTGAGCTTGGACCTCATGGGCTCAAATATATACCCCGCACAACGATCAAATCCCAGGCACTCGTGGACTTCATCAATGATTGGACGGAGTTACAGGCACCTAAAGAGAAACCAGATAATACATATTAGACTATTCATTTTGATGGATCCAGACAGTTAGAGGGCTGGGGGCTGGAGTCATACTAACTTCCCCACGAGGTGACAAGTTTTGTTATGTCCTCCATTTAATGTCCCCTTGTACTAACAATGCAGCTGAATATAAGGCTTTGCTCCATGGTCTTCGGATGGCTAAGGAGATGAATTTGAGCCGGGTTAAGTGCTTCGGCAATTCAGATCTAGTGACTCAGCAGGTGTCTGGCACTTGGGACTCTAAGGACCCACTCATGGCTGCATATCGGCGAGAGGTGGATGCAGTGGCTGATCATTTTAAGGGTTATCAGGTGGACCATATAGACCAGCGGAAGAATGAAGCGGCAGACGCTTTAAGTCGTCTTGGTTCCCAGCGTAAACCGGTCCCGCCTAATGTCTTTCTTGATGTGTTGCATAATCCGTCAGTCAAGGTGCCAACCGAAGAAGATTTGGCTATTCCTGATCCAGAGGCTCAGTTGGTGGCAGCACTGCATGCCATACTGGATTGGACGATCCCATATCTGGCTTACATGAACTGGGGCGAGTTACCAGACGATGAAACATTGGCTCAACAGATAATCCGGCGTTCAAAGTCCATGACCATACTCAACGGGGAGTTACATCCTTACAGTGTTTCAGAAGCAATTCAGCGCTGTGTTTCTCCTCAAGAAGGTTGTGATATTTTGCGAGAAATCCATGAAGGGGATTGCGGTCACCACACCGGTTCAAAGTCTTTGGTTGCCAAGGCTTTTCGCCACGGTTTTTACTGGTTGATGGCGCATGCTGATGCGGAGGATTTAGTCAAGAGATGTGATGGATGTCAAAAATTTGCCCGCCGTGCGGACGTTCCGACTCAAGAGTTGAGGATGATTCCAATTACGTGGCCGTTTGCAACTTGGGGGCTTGATATGGTTGGACCCTTCAAGCGCTCTAAGGACAAAAAGACCCACCTATTAGTAGCAGTTGATAAATTCACTAAATGGGTGGAGGCAGAGCCAGTCAGCAAGTGTGATGCAGCCATGGCGGTTCAATTCATCAAGAAGGTGATATTCTGGTTTGGCTTTCCACACAGCATTATAAAAGATAATGGTACTAACTTGTCAAAAGGGGGGATGGAAGAATTTTGTCAACATGAGCACATCCGGCTCGATCTAGCGTCGGTGGCTTACCCCCAATCTAATGGTCAAGCAGAGAGGGCAAATCAAGAAATTCTACGGGGTATCAAACCCAGGCTTATGGTTCCCTTAAAGCGGACGCCGGGTTGTTGGGTTGAGGAGCTACCTACTATGTTATGGAGCATCAACACCACACCCAATAGGTCTAAGGGATATACACCTTTCTTGATGGTCTATGGAGCGGAGGCCGTTCTTCCTAGTGACATCCGTCACGATTCGCCCCGTGTGACAGCTTATGTTGAAGCTGATAATGAGAAGGCACGTCAGGATTATCTAGACCTGTTGGATGAAGAGCGTGATCTTGCAGCAGCACGATCGGCGATTTATCAACAAGATCCCCGACGTTATCACAGCCGGCGGGTTAAAACCAGAACCTTTCAAGAAGGTGATTTGGTGCTCCGACTCATCCAGGATCAGACTGATATGCACAAGTTATCCCCACCTTGGGAAGGACCCTTTGTGGTCAGCAAAAACCTCCACAACAGATCTTACTACCTCATTGATGTTCGAGAGCATAAAGACTCACGTCAATCGGAGGAGGAGAAAAAGCGGCCATGGAACATAGCTCTCCTTCGGCCTTACTATACTTGAGCCACAGGATCTTCTTATGTACATATTTATGATAATGTATATATTATATAATAAACCGGAGCCTCCATTAAAGCGGGGTCTCTGTTCTTTTTACATCATGTGTGTGCTCACAAGAGTTTCTACTGACAAAGCGGAGTTTTTGTTAAACCGGTATCTACAGCCGCACGAATATAAAGAATATCACTAGGGGGCTTGGTCATATCTGAACCATAGCTACACCTCTTGATCGGTTTGAAATGACAAAGGGATATCACTAGGGGGCTTGGTTGTTATCACACCACGGCTACACCTCTTGATAGGCGTTTAGCCAGAAAGGAAATTATGTGGGGCCAAAGAGAGTGTTGCACAAAGCACAAACTCAAACATGGGCACCCACGGAGCACAGCTCACGAAGTTACTTGGGGGCTCTTTGTGCAAGCAACAAAGAGTTTGAAAGGACCCTCGTAATTGGCTATCAAGCCACGGCTTGGAAGCCTGGTGTATTCACCTAAAAACCCGGGTTAACCTGCCTTCATCAAGTAAGCCACTCCTGTCCAGGTAATCCTGGTATGACCCATCGAACGTTTGACATGTCAATCTTTTATAGACCCTGAACTTGTTAAAGTTAAAATGATGATTGGTTAATTGGAGGCCCATCTTAAAAGGCTTTGTTAAATGGTTTAACTCAGAGGCCTGGCAGCCCATGAAAAGCCTCGATTTGGAGCCTGGCAGCTCGTAAAAAGCCTTGCATATTTTCCTGTTTGAGTTTTGTTTATTGAAATTCATAAGTATTTTTTGATAAACCGGTGTCCTTGACCCGGCTTGCTTCTCAACTACAAGTTGTTGACACATGATCAGTTATAAACCAGTGTTTATTGACCCGGTCTGGTTTGACTAAATCACCAGTGTTATAAAGAAAACCCGGTAGTTATCCCAGTCCGGTTTAATATATAAACCAGCAGTATAGAGATGAGGTTATCAACGCTCCGGATTGGTATTAACACCTTTGCCGTATACACCATTGGTCAACCAATAAAGTATGTTATGTGTACTGTTTTTTGTACAAACACTTTGATTATTTCATCTATGTCCTGTACACTTCCTGGATATATTGACCAGTCTAGCGGTAAACCGCTAGACACTTTTAAGTTGTTAAACCCAGGAACACAATTCATCATGGGTTATGCATAAATATACCCCAAAGGGTGGCACAAGTTGTCATGAGGCATTACAAAACATGCTCGATGGCATGGCAAATAAAGGAGTTTTTAGCTATCCTATTACAAGAAGCCTTCAAAACGGCTCCAATGGCATAATTGTTTTTCACAAGATCGGCACACGGTGGACAGTAAACCGGCAACCGGTTTAGGATGCTTCGTCTGGATGGTTTGATGGTTGGGGTCAGTTGGTGTGGGCACTTCTTCATCCCTCCCCAGACGCTGGAAATCAACCGTTGACCAATCGATTCCAGTTAAAGCTTGAAACACTGCTTCTTCATGGATAAGATTGGAGGGGTTAATAATATCAGGGGCATAAGTGTGCTTACGAATCGGAGGCACAAGTTCTTCAACTTCATGGATGTCGGCCGGCTGCCTCTTCCCCTCCGCATTGTAAAACGGTTGAAAATGGGACAAATCTATATCATCGGCCAACTTGCTGGCTGCTGGCCGCATCTGTTTGGTCAGCCGCCGGAGATCATCATTATCAAAGTTGGGACCATCTTCTTTAACACCTGGGTATCCTTTGATGATGTCTTCCGCTTCAAGATCTGGAATCCAGGCTTTTGCTCGAATAAGTGCAGTTAAAGCTCCGGCTCTGGCAGCTGCTTTCTTCAACTCGGCGATGCGGGCTGGTAACATGGCCAACTTCTCAAGAGTTTCTTTAATCAAAGTGGGAGCCGGTTTGTTATAAGCTGCCGTGCAAATAGCCCGCTGAGACCCAGAGTACAACTGTTCAATCAATGTGTATGCCGCTTTGAGTTTCATCCGCATATCTGTGCCAAGATGAGTGATCCGGGTACCTGTCAAAGATTTTATCAACATTTTGGTCAGTTATAAGGTTCATCAACTTATGCAACACACGTAAAGCGGGTACTTACCAAAGATAGCAGAGGTCATAGCATTGATTTGGTGTTTCAAACTGGCTAGTTCATCTACCACTGGCTTCAGGGCTGCCTCGGCGTCTACAACTCTTTTGGTTAAACCGGATTTCTCGGTTTCCCAGTCAGCACGATCTTTGTTGAAAGACTCTTTCAACTTTTCCATCACGGCCAGGGCCTGGGTCAGCTCTTCTTTGGTTTTTTCAGCCTCGGCTTGTTGTGACTTCACATTCTCTTGCAAGTCAGAATTTCGGGCATCTTTGCTTCTCAGTTCAGCCTGCCACGTTGAAGGTATGTTAAACAAACAGTATATATATGTGCTAAGTACAAAGCGTATAACAAAGTTATGCACTTCATACTTGGGGGCTAATGCCTATTTGCTCTTAAGTACTACACTTTATACAAGTCTCCAGAACAATGCAAGCATTATCCTTGACACTTGGGGGCTAATGTGCGTCTGTTCTAAAACGGATTAACTTGCCAAGTTAAACCGGCCTTTTGGGGCTATGCTGCAGAAAGTTATCTAATTATTTCAAGATGAGTCTTATCTATTGTTAGAGACCTGCCATTGCAAGGATTAATGATGAGATGCTTAAAGTGTTACAAAGACCCGGTTTATGATTAACAATCATAAAACGGCCCTTGGGGGCTACTTGGGATAGTATTTCAGCTATAAATCAATAAACAACGGGAGAGGAATTTACCTCATATCGCTCTTTCATCAAGTTCACCAAACCGGCTTCATAATCCCGGTTTGAGTGCAGACGGTTCAAGAAGCCAGAATGGAGCTCATCAGCGTTAAGATGAGCATAGTTGGATAAATCGCTGCTCCATTTACCTTTCTCCCTGGCAGCTTGCTCTTCTTTGGCACTGTGTTGAGCCAAAATGACGGGATGGCCAGGAGATCCGTGGCCCATTCCAGTAATAATAACGTCATCACCTTGGCCTTTAGGGTTTTTGGTTGATGATATTGGAATTTCAGCATCTTTCACCGGACTAGCCCGGTTTGGTTCTACCGGTTCAGCATCAGGCGCGGCAGGATCAGCGTCTGCTGGTTCATCAGTATTTTGGCCTTCAAGGGGCGGGTTATCAGAAGCAGCTTCAGGATGAGGGCTTTCCGGTTCACGAGTTTGTTCCGGTTCACCTCTTGGTTCTTCTTCTTTGGCGACCGGATCTTTGAGCGGATTGGTGGTCCGAGCTTTCTTACTGGGTCTGGCTTTGGCCCTGCAAACAGAATAAAATAGGATTAACATCCTATTCAAAGGATTTGTGACGCATTGAAAGGAAAGGTTTTCACAACTCACCCGACCATAGTTTTCAAAGGGGGGAGTTGAGTTGTTGTCGATTCACCAGAAGATGAAGGAGGTGTCACCTGATAATTTGAATCGGATGGATTAAGAGGCTGTCTGAAATAACCTGCCTTGGGGTAAGAATGGTCAGAAGTAGGAGAGACCTCAGACCGGCGCTTCCGAACTGGAGTATCAGGTAAACCGGCTGAAGTGACCTGTTGGCCACTGTGCCGGGTTGTCCGGCGAGCTTCATGTTGCTGAGTCTTCAAAATAAATGTTGGATCCAAGTGAGCAAGAGGATGAGAAAAGTTTACTTTCCGGACTGCTTGGCGAGTTTTTTGTGTTGGCATAGAGTCTGAACCGGAGGAAAAGGTAATTACCTCTACATCATCAGCTTGACTAGCTTCTGCGTCCTCCTGAGGAAGATCATTGTTAATGAGATGCATGAAAAGAGAGCCAAGTGAGTCAACTTCTACCTCAACTTCTGGATCATCGGTATCATCATCAAGCTCCATATTAATCCGGTCAGCCGTTTTCCGTTTTGACGTCCGTTTTACGGCTTTGGTCTTTGGGCGGGATGGCTTGACCGCTTTGTCTCCAGTCGGGTTTACCGCTTTCTCTACGGTTTTCCGTTTCCAGAAGGGGTCATCTCCCTATATACAAAGAAGAAGGATTACAGGTTGCATAAGCTAAAAATATTAGAGATGAGGGGGAAATATAATGCTTACAGCAGGCGGTTTGTTTTTGGCATAGAAGGGACTCAAACCGGTTTGACTACAGATCAGTTCCGATTCATTTAGAATCTTATTTACACCTTCAGTGACTTCTTCCTCAGATAATTGGATGTTGCAATGGCGTTGAGGGTCGTTAACCTCACTGGTATATTCACACATTAAACTGGGACGCCGGCTTAGCGGCAAGATACTCAGGATATCCAACAGCACACAAAGTCCACGCCTGTTAAACCGTTCGCCATAAAGGCCCATAGTTTGGCGAGTTGAGGAGCGTATTTTTTCCTTTCTGAAGAGCTCAGGCGTTGTGGCATTGGGTGAGTGTTGGATAGTTTGTGATCACGAAAGCCGGGGAGGGGATTTTCATCTTCAGGCGAAGTGTCTCTGCAATAAAACCAAGTTTGGTTCCATTCCTTTGGGTGGCTATTATGTTTGGCATGAGGAAATTCAACTTCTTTCCGCTTTTGAATCGAGACACCACCAAGTTCTGTGTGTTCGGTCCATTTACAAACTCTGTGCGCTGGTTTAAGTGGAAGAAATCCCGGAACAGTTCTGCAGTTGGTTCTTCTTGTAAATATACTTCATAGAAGACCTGGAAGTTGCATAAATTGGAGACCGAGTTGGGACCGATATCTTGCGGATGAAGTTGGAAGCTGGCAAGCACATCTCGGTAAAACTTTGATCCTGGCGGTTTGAAGCCACGGCCTATGTGATCAACAAAGACCACCACCTCGCCCTGCCTTGGGGTCGGAGGATTTTCTGTTTCGGGAACTCGCCATTTGATTTTAGTTTTCTTAGGTAGGGAGCCGATGCTGGCCATCTCATTCAACTGAGTCTCAGTAACCCGGGAACGAGCCCAGTTGCAGGTAGTGAATTGTTTGGCCATTGCGAAATAAACAAGCTGAAAATAAAAGGCCGGTTTATAAATCACGCATGATTATATGCACGATACAATGGAGTAAGAGACATACTGATAGAGGACATGTCATAAACCGGAGATCAATGCAATAATGCATAAAAGGTAATACCACGACAGGGGTACTCAGACACTGTTAAACCGGAATATAATTATGGAGACAAAAGGCTCTTCTGGTTTATCAGAGGGCTAATGGTACATATTGATTATGCAAAGTTAAACCGCTTATGATGGTGTGAGGAGAAACCGATTTCATAGAGATGTATAAATATTTCGGATCTAAGGTAAGACGGAAAAGCAAAATATTTCGACCTAAAAAGGGTAAGACCCGAAACAGTTTATGAAGGACTGCAGCAGTTTTCTGCGTATAAGGATTTGTGAGGGTAACAAAAGTTTCATCACGGCAAGGGATATGATAAATACGAAGCATTCATCTACGGGCCAAGGAAGAACAACGCTATAAGTTCTGACGAACCTCAAGAACAGCGAGGAAACCCTAATGGATCTAGGAAAGAAGGGGGAAAGGACTTACTGCGACCACGGAAGCCGCGGAAAAGGCGCTGTGGAACTCTGGTGCGAACAGGTTGATGCAGTGGCCGACGACGAAGCAGAGGCGAGGTTCGAAGATGACGGCGGCGCTCGAGTGCGGGGTCGTCGAGAGGAAGAAGAAGAGATGAATGGGTAGCGGAAAGAAAAGAAAGGGGTCCTCTGCCCCTATTTATAAGGCAAAGCGGTAAAACGGCAAGTGCGGGAATCGAGGAGCCCTAAAAATGGATAAGTTAATAAAGGTGTCGCCTCGGTGACTGAATACACATTAAATGAAGGTAATCTCCGATGTTGATGGATGGATGACGTCAGGGCGGTTTTTCATAATTTGGAAGTATGACGTCACGACGGTTTACAAGATCAAGGTGAAGATATGAGAGAAGATTTTTTCTAAGTGTAGAAGATTGACATGAACAAGTTCAAACCAATCTGGGGCCTAATGTTGGGGATATTACTACTGGAGGTAAACCGGCCTTATGTAGCCGGGTTGATGTTGGGTTTCGTAGTAATTTCAGAAAATTTCCTACGCACACGCAAGATCATGTGATGCATAGCAACGAGGGGGAGAGTGTTGTCTACGTACCCAGCGCAGACCGACTGCGGAAGCGATGACACAACGTAGAGGAAGTAGTTGTACGTCTTCACGATCCAACCGATCAAGCACCGAAACTACGGCACCTCCGAGTTCGAGCACATGTTCAGCTCGATGACGATCCCCGGACTCCGATCCAGCAATGTGTCGGGGAAGAGTTCCGTCAGCACGACGGCGTGGTGACAATCTTGATGTACTACAGCAGCAGGGCTTCGCCTAAACCCCGCTACAGTATTATCGAGGTATATGGTGGCAGGGGGCACCGCACACGGCTAAGGAATAGATCACGTGGATCAACTTGTGTCTAGAGGTGCCCCCTGCCTCCGTATATAAAGGAGTAGAGGGGGGAGGCTGGCCGGCCAAGGAGGGAGGCGCAGGAGGAGTCCTACTCCTTCCGGGAGTAGGACTCCCCCCAATCCTATTCCAAATAGGATTCCCAAGGGGGGAAAGAGAGAGAGGGGGGCCGGCCACCTTCTCCTAGTCCTAATAGGACTAGGGGAGGGGGAAGTGGCGCAGCCACCTTGGGCTGCCCCTTTCTCCTTTCCACTAAGGCCCATGTAGGCCCATATGGCTCCCGGGGGGTTCCGGTAACCTCCCGGTAACCCGGTAAAATCCCGATTTCACCCGGAACACTTCCGATGTCCAAACATAGGCTTCCAATATATCAATCTTTACGTCTCAACCATTTCGAGACTCCTCGTCATGTCCGTGATCACATCCGGGACTCCGAACAACCTTCGGTACATCAAAATGCATAAACTCATAATGTAACTGTCATCGTAACCTTAAGCGTGCGGACCCTACGGGTTCGAGAACAATGTAGACATGACCGAGACATGTCTCCGGTCAATAACCAATAGCGGGACCTGGATGCCCATATTGGCTCCTACATATTCTACGAAGATCTTTATCGGTCAGACCGCATAACAACATACGTTGTTCCCTTTGTCATCGGTATGTTACTTGCCCGAGATTCGATCGTCGGTATCCAATACCTAGTTCAATCTCGTTATCGGCAAGTCTCTTTACTCGTTCCGTAATACATCATCTCACAACTAACATATTAGTTGTAATGCTTGCAAGGCTTATGTGATGTGTATTACCGAGAGGGCCCAGAGATACCTCTCCAACAATCGGAGTGACAAATCCTAATCTCGATATACGCCAACTCAACATCTACCTTTGGAGACACCTTTAATGCTCCTTTATAATCACCCAGTTACGTTGTGACGTTTGGTAGCACCCAAAGTGTTCCTCCGGCAAACGGGAGTTGCATAATCTCATAGTCATAGGAACATGTATAAGTCATGAAGAAAGCAATAGCAACATACTAAATGATCGTGTGCTAAGCTAATGGAATGGGTCATGTCAATCAGATCATTCAACTAATGATGTGACCTCGTTAATCAAATAACAACTCATTGTTCATGGTTAGGAAACATAACCATCTTTGATTAACGAGCTAGTCAAGTAGAGGCATACTAGTGACACTTTGTTTGTCTATGTATTCACACATGTATTATGTTTCCGGTTAATACAATTCTAGCATGAATAATAAACATTTATCATGATTATAAGGAAATAAATAATAACTCTATTATTGCCTCTAGGCATATTTCCTTCAGTCTCCCACTTGCACTAGAGTCAATAATCTAGTTCACATCGCCATGTGATTTAACAGCAATAGTTCACATCACCATGTGATTAACACCCATAGGGTTTACTAGAGTCAGTAATCTAGTTCACATCACTATGTGATTAACACCCAAAGAGTACTAAGGTGTGATCATGTTTTGCTTGTGAGATAATTTTAGTCAACGGGTCTGTTACATTCAGATCCATAAGTATTTTGCGAAATTTCTATGTCAACGATGCTCTGCATGGAGCTACTCTAGCTTATTGCTCCCACTTTCAATATGTATCTAGATTGAGACTTAGAGTCATCCAGATCTGTGTCAAAACTTGTATCGACGTAACCTTTTACGACGAACCTTTTTGTCACCTCCATAATTGAGAAATATTTCCTTATTCCACTAAGGATAATTTTGACCGCTGTCCAGTGATCTACTCTTAGATCACTATTGTACTCCCTTGCTTAACACAGTGTAGGGTATACAATAGATCTGGTACACATCATGGCATACTATATAGAACCTATGGCTGAGGCATAGGGAATAACTTTCATTCTATTTCTATCTTCTGCCGTGGTCGGGCTTTGAGTCTTACTCAATTTCACACCTTGTAACACAGGCAAGAAACCTTTTCTTTGACTGTTCCATTTTGAACTACTTCAAAATCTTGTCAAGGTATGTACTCATTGAAAAAACTTATCAAGCGTCTTGATCTATCTCTATAGATCTTGAAGCTCAATATGTAAGCAGCTTCACCGAAGTCTTTCTTTGAAAAACTCCTTTCAAACACTCCTTTATGCTTTACAGAATAATTCTACATTATTTCCGATCAACAATATGTCATTCACATATACTTATCAGAAATACTGTAGTGCTCCCACTCACTTTCTTGTAAATACAGGCTTCACCGCAAGTCTGTATAAAACTTATATGCTTTGATCAACTTATCAAAGCGTATATTCCAACTCCGAGATGCTTGCACCAGTCCATAGATAGATCGCTGGAACTTGCATATTTTGTTAGCACCTTTAGGATTGACAAAACCTTCTGGTTGTATCATATACAACTCTTCTTTAATAAATCTATTAAGGAATGCAGTTTTGTTTATCCATTTGCCAGATTTCATAAAATGCGGCAATTGCTAACATGATTCGGACAGACTTAAGCATGGATACGAGTGAGAAACTCTCATCGTAGTCAACACCTTGAACTTTGTCAAAAACCTTTTTGCGACAATTCTAGCTTTGTAGATAGTAACACTACTATCAGCGTCCATCTTCCTCTTGAAGATCCATTTATTTTCTATGACTTGCCGATCATCGAGCAAGTCAACCAAAGTCCATACTTTGTTCTCATACATGGATCCCATCTCAGATTTCATGGCTTCAAGCCACTTTGCGGAATATGGGCTCACCATCGCTTCTTCATAGTTCGTAGGTTCATCATGATCTAGTAGCATGACTTCCAGAACTGGATTACCGTACCACTCTGGTGCGGATCTTACTCTGGTTGATCTACGAGGTTCAGTAGTGTCTTGTTCTGAAGTTTCATGATCATTATCATTAACTTCCTCACTTATTGGTGTAGGTGTCGCAGAAACAGTTTTCTGTGATGTACTACTTTCCAACAAGGGAGCAGGTACAGTTACCTCGTCAAGTTCTACTTTCCTCCCACTCACTTCTTTCGAGAGAAACTCCTTCTCTAGAAAAACTCCGAATTTAGCAACAAAAGTCTTGCCTTCGGATTCGTGATAGAAGGTGTACCCAACAGTCTCCTTTGGGTATCCTATGAAGACATATTTCTCCGATTTGGGTTTGAGCTTATCAGAATGAAACCTTTTTTCATATAAGCATCACAATCCCAAACTTTAAGAAACGACAGCTTAGGTTTCTTGCCAAACCATAGTTCATACGGTGTCGTCTCAACGGATTTAGATGGTGCCCTATTTAACGTGAATGCAACTGTCTCTAATGCATAACCCCAAAATGATAGTGGTAGATCGGCAAGAGACATCATAGATTGCACTATATCCAATAAAGTACGGTTATGACGTTCGGACACACCATTACACTGTGGTGTTCCAGGTGGCGTGAGTAGTGAAACTATTTCACATTGTTTTTAACTGAAGGCCAAACTCGTAACTCAAATATTTTACCTCTGCGATCATATCGTAGAAACTTTTATTTTCTTGTTACGATGATTCTCCACTTTACTCTGAAATTCTTTGAACTTTTCAAATTGTTTCAGACTTGTGTTTCATCAAGTAGATATACTCATATCTGCTCAAATCATCTGTGAAGATCAAAAAATAATGATACCTGTCGCAAGCCTCAATATTCATCGGACCACATACATCAGTATGTATGATTTCCAACAAATCTGTTGCTCGCTCCATTGTTCCGAAGAACAGCGTTTTAGTCATCTTGCCCATAAGGCATGGTTCGCAAGCATCAAGTGATTCATAATCAAGTGATTCCAAAATCTCATCAGCATGGAGTTTCTTCATGCGCTTTACACCAATATGACCTAAACGGCAGTGCTACAAATAAGTTGCACTATCATTATTAACTTTGCATCTTTTGGTTTCAATATTATGATTATGTGTATCACTACGATCGAGATCCAACGAACTATTTTCATTGGGTGTGTAACCATATAAGGTTTTATTCATGTAAACAGAACAACAATTTATTGTCTTACTTAAATGAATAACCGTATTACAATAAACATGATCAAATCATATTCATGCTCAACGCAAACACCAAATAACACTTATTCAGTTTCAACACTAATCCCGAAAGTATAGGGGAGTGTGCGATGATGATCATATCAATCTTGGAACTACTTCCAACACACATCGTCACTTTACCCTTAACTAGTCTCTGTTTATTTTGCAACTCCCGTTTCGAGTTACTAATCTTAGCGACTGAACTAGTATCAAATACTGAGGGGTTGCTATAAACACTAGTAAAGTACACATCAATAACATGTATATCAAATATACTTATGTTTACTTTGCCATCCTTCTTATCTGCCAATCACTTGGGGTAGTTCCGCTTCCAGTGACCAGTCCCTTTGCAGTAGAAACACTTAGTCTCAGGCTTAGGATCAGACTAGGGCTTCTTCACTTGAGCAGCAACTTGCTTGCTGTTCTTCTTGAAGTTCCCCTTCTTCCCTCTGCCCTTTTCTTGAAACTAGTGGTCTTGTCTACCATCAACACTTGATGTTTTTCTCGATTTCTACCTTCGTCAATTTCCACATTACGAAGAGCTTGGGAATCGTTTCCGTTATCCCTTGCATATCATAGTTCATCACGAAGTTCTACTAACTTGGTGATGGTGACTAGAGCATTCTGTCAATCACTATCTTATCTGGAAGATTAACTCCCACTTGATTCAAGCGATTGTTGTACCCAGACAATCTGAGCACATGCTCACTAGTTGAGCGATTCTCCTCCATCTTTTAGCTATAGAACTTGTTGGAGACTTCATATCTCTCAACTCGGGTATTTGCTTGAAATATTAGCTTCAACTCCTGGAACATCTCATATGGTCCATGACGTTCAAAACATTTTTGAAGTCCCGATTCTAAGCCGTTAAGCATGGTGCACTTAAACTATCAAGTAGTCATCATATTGAGCTAGCCAAACGTTCATAACGTCTGCATCTGCTCCTGCAATAGGTCTGTCACCTAGTGGTGCATCAAGGACACAATTCTTCTGTGCAGCAATGAGGATAAACCTCAGATCACGGATCCAATCTGCATCTTTGCTACTAACATCATTCAACACAATTTTCTCTAGGAACATATCAAAATAAACACAGGGAAGCAACAACGCGAGCTATTGATCTACTACATGATTTGCAAAATACTACCAGGACTAAGCTCATGATAAATTTAAGTTCAATTAATCATATTACTTAAGAACTCCCACTTAGATAGACATCCCTCTAATCCTCTAAGTGATCACGTGATCCAAATCAACTAAACCATGTCCGATCATCACGTGAGATGGAGTAGTTTCATCGGTGAACATCTTTATGTTGATCATATCTACTATATGATTCACGCTCGACCTTTCGGTCTCCGTGTTCCGAGGCCATATCTGTATATGCTTGGCTCGTCAAGTATAACCTGAGTATTCTGCGTGCGCAACTGTTTTGCACCCATTGTATTTGAACGTAGAGCCTATCACACCCGATCATCACGTGGTGTCTCAGCACGAAGAACTTTCGCAACGGTGCATACTCAGGGAGAACACTTCTTGATAATTTAGTGAGAGATCATCTTATAATGCTACCGTCAATCAAAGCAAGATAAGATGCATAAAAGATAAACATCACATGCAATCAATATAAGTGATATGATATGGCCATCATCATCTTGTGCCTGTGATCTCCATCTCCGAAGCACCGTCATGATCACCATCGTCACCGGCGCGACACCTTGATCTCCATCGTAGCATCGTTGTCGTCTCGCCAATCTTATGCTTCCACGACTATCACTACCGTTTAGTAATAAGGTAAAGCATTACATCGCGATTGCATTGCATACAATAAAGCGACAACCATATGGCTCCTGCCAGTTGCCGATAACTCGGTTACAAAACATGATCATCTCATACAATAAAATTCAGCATCATGCCTTGACCATATCACATCACAACATGCCCTGCAAAAACAAGTTAGACGTCCTCTACTTTGTTGTTGCATGTTTTACGTGGCTGCTACGGGCTTAAGTAAGAACCAATCTCACCTACGCATCAAAACCACAACGATAGTTTGTCAAATAGACTCCGTTTTAACCTTCGCAAGGACCGGGTGTAGCCACACTCGGTTCAACTAAAGTTGGAGAGACAGTCGCCCGCAAGCCATCTATGTGCAAAGCACGTCGAGGGAACCGGTCTCGCGTAAGCGTACGCGTAAGGTTGGTCCGGGTCGTCTCGTCCAACAATACCGCCGAACCAAAGTATGACATGCTGGTAGGCAGTATGACTTGTATCGTCCACAACTCACTTGTGTTCTACTCGTGCATATAACATCAACATAAATAACCTAGGCTCGGATACCACTGTTGGGTTTCGTAGTAATTTCAAAAAATTTCCTACGCACACGCAAGATCATGTGATGCATAGCAACGAGGGGGAGAGTGTTGTCTACATACCCAACGCAGACCGACTGCGGAAGCGATGACACGACGTAGAGGAAGTAGTCGTACGTCTTCACGATCCAACCGATCAAGCACCGAAACTACGGCACCTCCGAGTTCGAGCACATGTTCAGCTCGATGACGATCCCCGGACTCCGATCCAGCAAAGTGTCGGGGAAGAGTTCCGTCAGCACGACGGCATGGTGACGATCTTGATGTACTACAGCAGCAGGGCTTCGCCTAAACCCCGCTACAGTATTATCGAGGTATATGGTGGCAGGGGGCACCGCACACGGCTAATGAATGGATCACGTGGATCAACTTGTGTCTAGAGGTGCCCCCTGCCTCCGTATATAAAGGAGTAGAGGGGGGAGGCTGGCCGGCCAAGGAGGGAGGCGCAGGAGGAGTCCTACTCCTTCCGGGAGTAGGACTCCCCCCCCAATCCTATTCCAAATAGGATTCCCAAGGGGGGAAAGAGAGAGAGGGGGGCCGGCCACCTTCTCCTAGTCCTAATAGGACTAGGGGAGGGGGAAGTGGCGCAGCCACCTTGGGATGCCCCTTTCTCCTTTCCACTAAGGCCCATGTAGGCCCATATGGCTCCCGGGGGGTTCCGGTAACCTCCCGGTAACCCGGTAAAATCCCGATTTCACCCGGAACACTTCCGATGTCCAAACATAGGCTTCCAATATATCAATCTTTACGTCTCGACCATTTCAAGACTCCTCGTCATGTCCGTGATCACATCCGGGACTCCGAACAACCTTCGGTACATCAAAATGCATAAACTCATAATGTAACTGTCATCGTAACCTTAAGCGTGCGGACCCTACGGGTTCGAGAACAATGTAGACATGACCGAGACATGTCTCCGGTCAATAACCAATAGCGGGACCTGGATGCCCATATTGGCTCCTACATATTCTACGAAGATCTTTATCGGTCAGACCGCATAACAACATACGTTGTTCCCTTTGTCATCGGTATGTTACTTGCCCGAGATTCGATCGTCGGTATCCAATACCTAGTTCAATCTCGTTATCGGCAAGTCTCTTTACTCGTTCCGTAATACATCATCTCACAACTAACATATTAGTTGTAATGCTTGCAAGGCTTATGTGATGTGTATTACCGAGAGGGCCCAGAGATACCTCTCCGACAATCGGAGTGACAAATCCTAATCTCGATATACGCCAACTCAACATCTACCTTTGGAGACACCTGTAATGCTCCTTTATAATCACCCAGTTACGTTGTGATGTTTGGTAGCACCCAAAGTGTTCCTCCAGCAAACGGGAGTTGCATAATCTCATAGTCATAGGAACATGTATAAGTCATGAAGAAAGCAATAGCAACATACTAAACGATCGTGTGCTAAGCTAATGGAATGGGTCATGTCAATCAGATCATTCAACTAATGATGTGACCTCGTTAATCAAATAACAACTCATTGTTCATGGTTAGGAAATATAACCATCTTTGATTAACGAGCTAGTCAAGTAGAGGCATACTAGTGACACTTTGTTTGTCTGTGTATTCACACATGTATTATGTTTCCGGTTAATACAATTCTAGCATGAATAATAAACATTTATCATGATTATAAGGAAATAATAATAACTCTATTATTGCCTCTAGGGCATATTTCCTTCAGTTGACTCTTTGAAGATTAGAAGCCCATGAAGATGCAAGGATGATGGCGCTTTACGGAAGGCCCAAAGGCGGGTTACAACCTGTAAATGTAAACTGACCTAGTCATGTAACTTGTATTGTAAGATAGGAAGAGTAGAGACCGAACCGGACACGTTTATGATCCGGCTTCGGGACTCTGTAGCCCGGCGGGCGTCAACCAATGAATATAAAGGGACGACCCGGCCACAGTTGGGGGACAGACAACAACTCGAGAGCCAGACAAAGCGGATTCGCTCCCTGGCCTTTGAAACCCTAGCAATACCAATCACAACTAGACGTACGCTTTTACCTTCCTCGAAGGGGCCGAACTAGTATAAAACTCCCCACGTCCCCTTGTCCGGTTTAACCCCTTTAAGCTAACCCGTAGCGATGGCTCCACGACTAAGTCCCTTCACAAGGACATCTGCCGTGACAAACCCACGACACGATGCTTAAGTCTGTCCGGATCATGTTAGCAATTGACGCATTTTATGATTATGAAATTTGGCAAATGGATGTCAAAACTACATTCCTGAATGGATTTCTGGAAGAAGAGTTATATATGATGCAACCAGAAGGTTTTGTCGATCCAAAGGGAGCTAACAAAGTGTGCAAGCTCCAGCGATCCATTTATGGACTGGTGCAAGCCTCTCGGAGTTGGAATAAACGCTTTGATAGTGTGATCAAAGCATTTGGTTTTATACAGACTTTTGGAGAAGCCTGTATTTACAAGAAAGTGAGTGGGAGCTCTGTAGCATTTCTGATATTATATGTGGATGACATATTATTGATTGGAAATAATATAGAATTTATGGATAGCATAAAGGGATACTTGAATAAGAGTTTTTCAATGAAAGACCTCTGTGAAGCTGCTTACATATTGGGCATTAAGATCTATAGAGATAGATCAAGATGCTTAATTGGACTTTCACAAAGCACGTACCTTGACAAAGTTTTGAAGAAGTTCAAAATGGATCAAGCAAAGAAAGGGTTCTTGCATGTGTTACAAGGTGTGAAGTTGAGTAAGACTCAATGTCCTACCACTGCAGAAGATAGAGAGAAAATGAAAGATGTTCCATATGCTTCAGCCATAGGCTCTATCATGTATGCAATGCTGTGTACCAGACCTGATGTGTGCCTTGCTATAAGTCTAGCAGGGAGGTACCAAAGTAATCCAGGAGTGGATCACTGGACAACGGTCAAGAACATCCTGAAGTACCTGAAAAGAACTAAGGATATGTTTATCGTATATGGAGGTGACAAAGAGCTCATCATAAATGGTTACATTGATGCAAGCTTTGACACTGATCCGGACGATTCTAAATCGCAAACCGGATACGTGTTTACATTAAACGGTGGAGCTGTCAGTTGGTGCAGTTCTAAACAAAGTGTCGTGGCGGGATCTACATGTGAAGCGGAGTACATAGCTGCTTCAGAAGCAGCAAATGAAGGAGTCTGGATGAAGGAGTACATATCCGATCTAGGTGTCATACCTAGTGCATCGGGTCCAATGAAAATCTTTTGTGACAATACTGGTGCAATTGCCTTGGCAAAGGAATCCAGATTTCACAAGAGAACCAAGCACATCAAGAGACGCTTCAATTCCAATCAGGATTTAGAACAAGTGGGAGACATAGAAATATGCAAGATACATACGGATCTGAATGTTGCAGACCCGCTGACTAAGCCTCTTCCACGAGCAAAACATGATCAGCACCAAGGCTCCATGGGTGTTAGAATCATTACTGTGTAATCTAGATTATTGACTCTAGTGCAAGTGGGAGACTGAAGGAAATATGCCCTAGAGACAATAATAAAGTTATTATTTATTTCCTTGTATCATGATAAATGTTTATTATTCATGCTAGAATTGTTTTAACCGGAAATATAATACATGTGTGAATACATAGACAAACAGCGTGTCACTAGTATGCCTCTACTTGACTAGCTCGTTGATCAAAGATGGTTATGTTTCCTAACCATAGACATGAGTTGTTATTTGGTTAACGGGATCACATCATTAGGAGAATGATGTGCTTGACTTGACCCATTCCATTAGCTTAGCACTTGATCGTTTAGTTTGTTGCTATTGCTTTCTTCATAACTTATATATGTTCCTATGACTATGAGATTATGCAACTCCCGTTTATCGGAGGAACACTTTGTGTGCTACCAAACGTCACAACGTAACTGGGTGATTATAAAGGTGCTCTACAGGTGTCTCCGAAGGTATTTGTTGGGTTGGCGTATTTCGAGATTAGGATTTGTCACTCCGATTGTCGGAGAGGTATCTCTGGGCCCTCTCGGTAATGCACATCACTCAAGCCTTTCAAGCATTGCAACTAATAAGTTAGTTGCGGGATGATGTATTACGGAACGAGTAAAGAGACTTGTCGGTAACGAGATTGAACTAGGTATTGAGATACCAACGATCAAATCTCGGGCAAGTAACATACCGATGACAAAGGGAACAACGTATATTGTTGTGCACTCTGACCGATAAAGATATTCGTAGAATATGTAGGAGCCAATATGAGCATCCAGGTTCCACTATTTATTATTGACTGGAGACGTGTCTCGGTCATGTCTACATAGTTCTCGAACCCGTAGGGTCCGCACGCTTAAAGTTCGGTGACGATCGTAATTAGGGTTTTTGTGTTTTGATGTACCGAAGGTTGTTCGGTGTCCCGGATGTGATCACGGACATGACGAGGAGTCTCGAAATGGTCGAGACATAAAGATTGATATATTGGAAGCCTATATTTGGATATCGGAAATGTTCCGGGTGAAATCGGGATTTTACCGGAGTACAGAGGGGTTACCGGAACCCCCCGGGGGGTTATTGGGCCTACATGGGCCCTAAGGAAGAAGAGGAGGGCCGGCCAGGGCAGGCCGCGCGCCCCTCCCCGCTAGTCCGAATAGGACAAGGAAGGGGGGGTGTTGGGGAACGTTGCAGAAAACAAAAAAAATTCCTACATTTTCACCAAGATCCATCTATGAGTTCATCTAGCAACGAGTGATTGGATGCATCTACATACCTTTGTAGATCGCGAGCGGAAGCGTTCAAAGAACGGGGATGAGGGAGTCGTACTCGTCGTGATCCAAATCACCGGAGATCCTAGCGCCGAACGGACGGCACCTCCGCGTTCAACACACGTACGGTCAGCGTGACGTCTCCTCCTTCTTGATCCAGCAAGGGGGAAGGAGAGGTTGATGAAGATCCAGCAGCACGACGACGTGGTGGTGGATGCAGCAGTCACCGCAGCAGGGCTTCGCCGAGCTTCTGCGAGAGGGAGAGGTGTAGCAGGGGAGAGGGAGGCGTCAAGGCTTGAGGTGCGGCTGCCCTCCCTCCCCCCTTTGTATAGGCCCCCTAGGGGGGTGCGCCGGCCCTAGGAGATGGGATCTCCTACGGGGGGCGGCGGCCAAGGGGGTGGAGTACCCCCCAAGGCAAGTGGAGGCGCCCCCTCCCCTAGGGTTCCCAACCCTAGGCGCATGGGGGGCCCAAGGGGGGGGCGCGCACCAGCCCAATATGGGCTGGTTCCCTCCCCACTTCAGCCCATGAGGCCCTCCGGAATGGGTGGCCCCACCCGGTGGACCCCCGGGATCCTTCTGGTGGTCCCAGTACAATACCGCTGACCCCCGAAACTCTCCCGATGGCCGAAACTGCACTTCCTACATATAATTCTTCACCTCCGGACCACTCCGGAACTCCTCGTGACGTCCAGGATCTCATCCGGGACTCTGAACAACTTTTGGGTTACTGCATACTCATATCTCTACAACCCTAGCGTCACCGAACCTTAAGTGTGTAGACCCTACGGGTTCGGGAGACAAGCAGACATGACCGAGATGACTCTCTGGTCAATAACCAACAGTGGGATCTGGATACCCATGTTGGCTCCCACATGCTCCTCGATGATCTCATCGGATGAACCACGATGTCGAGGACCTAATCAATCCCGTACTCAATTCCCTTTGTCAATCGGTACGTTACTTGCCCGAGACTCGATCGTCGGTATCCCAATACCTCGTTCAGTCTCGTTATCGGCAAGTCACTTTACTCGTATCGTAATGCATGATCCCGTGATCAACCACTTGATCACATTGAGCTCATTATGATGATGCATTATCGAGTGGGCCCAGAGATACCTCTCCGTCATACGGAGTGACAAATCCCAGTCTCGATTCGTGCCAACCCAACAGACACTTTCGGAGATACCTGTAATGTACCTTTATAGTCACCCAGTTACGTTGTGACATTTGGCACACCCAAGGCACTCCTACGGCATCCGGGAGTTGCACAATCTCATGGTCTAAGGAAATGATACTTGACATCCAGAAAAGCTACAGCAAACGAACTACACGATCTTTGTGCTATGCTTAGGTTTGGGTCTTGTCCATCACATCATTCTCCTAATGATGTGATCCCGTTATCAATGACATCCCCATGTCCATAGCCAGGAAACCATGACTATCTGTTGATCAACGAGCTAGTCAACTAGAGGCTCACTAGGGACACATTGTGGTCTATGTATTCACACATGTATTATGATTTCCGGATAATACAATTATAGCATGAATAATAGACAATTATCATGAACAAGGAAATATAATAATCATTTTATTATTGCCTCTAGGGCATATTTCCAACAGTCTCCCACTTGCACTAGAGTCAATCATCTAGTTACATTGTGATGAATTGAACACCCATGGAATTCTGGTGTTGATCATGTTTTGCTCTAAGGAGAGGTTTAGTCAACGGATCTGCTACATTCAGGTCCGTATGTACTTTACAAATCTCTATGTCTCCATTTTGAACACTTTCACGAATGGAGTTGAAGCGATGCTTGATATGCCTGGTCTTCCTGTGAAACCTGGGCTCCTTGGCAAGGGCAATAGCTCTAGTGTTGTCACAGAAGAGAGTCATCGGGCCCGACGCATTGGGTATGACTCCAAGGTTGGTAATGAACTCCTTCACCCAGACTGCTTCATGTGCTGCCTCCGAGGCTGCCATGTACTCCGCTTCACATGTAGATCCCGCCACAACGCTTTGCTTGCAACTGCACCAGCTTACTGCCCCACCATTCAAAATATACACGTATCCGGTTTGTGACTTAGAGTCACCCAGATCTGTGTCGAAGCTAGCGTCGACGTAACCCTTTACGACGAGCTCTTCGTCACCTCCATAAACGAGAAACATTTCCTTAGTCCTTTTCAGGTACTTCAGGATATTCTTGACTGCTGTCCAGTGTTCCTTGCCGGGATTACTTTGGTACCTACCTACCAAACTTACGAAAAGGTTTACATCAGGTCTGGTACACAGCATGGCATACATAATAGACCCTATGGCTGAGGCATAGGGGATGACACTCATCTCTTCTATATCTTCTGCCGTGGTCGGACATTGAGTTGAGCTCAATTTCACACCTTGCAACACAGGCAAGAACCCCTTCTTAGACTGATCCATATTGAACTTCTTCAATATCTTATCAAGGTATGTGCTTTGTGAAAGACCTATGAGGCGTCTTGATCTATCTCTATAGATCTTGATGCCTAATATATAAGCAGCTTCTCCAAGGTCCTTCATTGAAAAACTCTTATTCAAGTAGGCCTTAATGCTGTCCAAAAGCTCTATATCATTTCCCATCAAAGTATGTCATCTACATATAATATGAGAAATGCTACAGAGCTCCCACCCACTTTCTTGTAAACGCAAGCTTCTCCGTAAGTCTGCATAAACCCAAACGCTTTGATCATCACATCAAAGCGAATGTTCCAACTCTGAGATGCTTGCACCAGCCCATAAATCGAGCGTTGGAGCTTGCACACCTTGTCAGCATTCTTAGGATCGACAAAACCTTCCGGCTGCATCATATACAATTCTTCCTTAAGGAAACCATTAAGGAATGCCGTTTTGACGTCCATTTGCCATATCTCATAATCATAGAATGCGGCAATTGCTAACATGATTCGGACGGACTTCAGCTTCGCTACAGGTGAGAAAGTCTCATCGTAGTCAACCCCTTGAACTTGTCGATAACACTTAGTGACAAGCCGAGCTTTATAGATGGTCACATTACCATCCGCGTCTGTCTTCTTCTTAAAGATCCATTTATTTTCTATGGCTCGCCGCTCAACGGGAAAGTCAGTCAAAGTCCATACTTCGTTTTCATACATGGATCCTATCTCGGATTTCATGGCTTCCAGCCATTTGTCGGAATCCGGGCCCGCCATCGCTTCTTCATAGTTCAAAGGTTCACCGTTGTCTAACAACATGATTTCCAAGACAGGGTTGCCGTACCACTCAGGTGCGGAACGTGTCCTTGTGGACCTACGAAGTTCAGTAGCAACTTGATCTGAAGTTTCATGATCATCATCATTAACTTCCTCTCTAGTCGGTGCAGGCACCTCAGGAACATTTTCTTGAGTTGCGACACTTTCCGGTTCAAGAGGTAATACTTCATCAAGTTCTACTTTCCTCCCACTTACTCCTTTCGAGAGAAACTCTTTCTCTAGAAAGGATCCATTCTTGGCAACAAAGATCTTGCCTTCGGATCTGAGGTAGAAGGTATACCCAATAGTTTCTTTAGGGTATCCTATGAAGACGCATTTTTCCGACTTGGGTTCGAGCTTTTCAGGTTGAAGTTTCTTGACATAAGCATCGCATCCCCAAACTTTTAGAAACGACAGCTTAGGTTTCTTCCCAAACCATAATTCATACGGTGTCGTCTCAACGGATTTCGACGGAGCCCTATTTAAAGTGAATGCGGCAGTCTCTAAAGCATAGCCCCAAAATGATAGCGGTAAATCGGTAAGAGACATCATAGATCGCACCATATCTAATAGAGTGCGATTACGATGTTAGGACACACCATTACGCTAAGGTGTTCCAGGCGGCGTGAGTTGTGAAACTATTCCACATTTTCTTAAGTATGGGCCAAATTCGTGACTCAAGTATTCTCCACCACGATCTGACTGCAAGAACTTGATTTTCCTGTCACGTTGATTCTCAACCTCACTCTGAAATTCCTTGAACTTTTCAAAGGTCTCAGACTTGTGTTTCATTAAATAGACATACCCATATCTACTCAAGTCATCAGTGAGGGTGAGAACATAACGATAGCCATCGCGAGCCTCAACACTCATTGGACCGCACACATCAGTATGTATGATTTCCAATAAGTTGGTTGCTCGCTCCATTGTTCCCGAGAATGGAGTCTTGGTCATTTTACCCATGAGGCATGGTTCGCACGTGTCAAATGATTCGTAATCAAGAGACTCTAAAAGTCCATCTGCATGGAGCTTCTTCATGCGTTTGACACCTATGTGACCAAGGCGGCAGTGCCACAAGTATGTGGGACTATCATTATCAACCTTACATATTTTGGTATTCACACTATGAACATGTGTAGCATTACGCTCGAGATTCATTAAGAATAAACCATTCACCATCGGAGCATGACCATAAAACATATCTCTCATATAAATAGAACAACCATTATTCTCGGATTTAAATGAGTAGCCATCTCGAATTAAACGAGATCCTGATACAATGTTCATGCTCAAAGCTGGCACTAAATAACAATTATTGAGGTTTAAAACTAATCCCGTAGGTAAATGTAGAGGTAGCGTGCCGACGGCGATCACATCGACCTTGGAACCATTCCCGACGCGCATCGTCACCTCGTCCTTCGCCAGTCTCCGCTTATTCCGCAGCTCCTGCTTTGAGTTACAGATGTGAGCAACTGCACCGGTATCAAATACCCAGGAGCTACTATGAGTACTGGTAAGGTACACATCAATTACATGTATATCACATATACCTTTCGTGATGCCGGCCTTCTTGTCCGCTAAGTATTTGGGCAGTTCCGCTTCCAGTAACCACTTCCCTTGCAATAAAAGCACTCAGTCTCGGGCTTGGGTCCATTCTTTGGCTTCTTCGCGGCAGCTTGCTTACCGGGCGCGGCAACTCCCTTGCTGTCCTTCTTGAAGTTCTTCTTACCCTTGCCTTTCTTGAACTTAGTGGTTTCATTCACCATCAACACTTGATGTTCCTTTTTGACTTCTACCTCTGCTGATTTCAGCATTGCAAATACTTCAGGAATGGTCTTTTCCATCCCCTGCATATTGAAGTTCATCACAAAGCTCTTGTAGCTTTGTGGAAGCGACTGAAGGATTCTGTCAATGACCGCGTCATCCGGGAGATTAACTCCCAGCTGAGTCAAGCGGTTATGTAACCCAGACATAGTGAGTATGTGCTCACTGACAGAACTGTTTTCCTCCATCTTACAACTGAAGAACTTGTCGGAGACTTCATATCTCTCGACCCGGGCATGAGCTTGAAAAACCATTTTCAGATCTTCGAACATCTCATATGCTCCGTGTCTCTCAAAACGCTTTTGGTGCCGGTTCTAAGCTGTAAAGCATGCCACACTGAACGAGGGAGTAATCATCAGCACGTGTCTGCCAAGCGTTCATAACGTCTTGTTCTGCAAGGAGAGTAGGTGCATCACCTAGCGGTGCTTGTAGGACATAATCTTTCTTGGCAGCTATGAGGATGATCCTCAGGTTCCGGACCCAGTCCGTATAGTTGCTGCCATCGTCTTTCAGCTTGGTTTTCTCTAGGAACGCGTTGAAGTTGAGGACAACGTTGGCCATTTGATCTACAAGACATGTTGTAAAGATTTTAGACTAAGTTCATGATAATTAAGTTCATCTAATCAAATTATTCAATGAACTCCCACTCAGATAGACATCCCTCCAGTCATCCAAGTATAACATGATCCGAGTTAACTAGGCCGTGTCCGATCATCACGTGAGACAGACTAGTCAACATCGGTGAACATCTTCATGTTGATCGTATCTTCTATATGACTCATGCTCGACCTTTCGGTCTTCTGTGTTCCGAGGCCATGTCTGTACATGCTAGGCTTGTCAAATCAACCTAAGTGTTTGCATGTGTAAATCTGTCTTACACCCGTTGTATGTGAACGTTGGAATCTATCACACCCGATCATCACGTGGTGCTTCGAAACAACGAACTGTCGCAACGGCGCACAGTTAGGGGAAACACTTTCTAGAAATTATTATGAGGGATCATCTTATTTACTACCGTCTTTCTAAGTAAACAAGATGCAAAAACATGATAAACATCTCATGCAATCAAATAATAGTGACATGATATGGCCAATATCATATAGCTCCTGTGATCTCCATCTTGGGGCTCCATGATCATCTTGTCACCGGCATGACACCATGATCTCCATCATCGTGTCTCCATGAAGTTGCTCACCAACTATTACTTCTACTACTATGGCTAACACGTTTAGCAATAAAGTAAAGTAATTTACATGGCGTTTCTCAATGACACGTAGGTCATACAAAAAATAAAGACAACTCCTATGGCTCCTGCCGGTTGTCATACTCATCAACATGCAAGTCGTGATTCCTATTACAAGAACATGATCTCATACATCACATATATCATTCATCATTCATCACAACTTTGGCCATATCACATCATAAAACACTTGCTGCAAAAACAAGTTAGACGTCCTCTAATTGTTGTTGCAAGTTTTACGTGGCTGCAAGAGGGTTCTAGCAAGAACGTTTTCTTACCTACGTTAAAGCCACAACGTGATTTGTCAACTTCTATTTACCCTTCATAAGGACCCTTTTCGTCAAATCCGCTCCAACTAAAGTGGGAGAGATAGACACCCGCCAGCCACCTTATGCAACTAGTGCATGTCAGTCGGTGGAACCGGTCTCATGTAAGCGTATGTGTAAGGTTGGTCCGGGCCGCTTCATCCCACAATACCGCTGAAGCAAAATAAGACTAGTAGCGGCAAGAAAGTTGACACCATCTACGCCCACAACAAATTGTGTTCTACTCGTGCAAAGAGAACTACGCATAGACCTAGCTCATGATGCCACTGTTGGGGAACGTTGCAGAAAACAAAAAAAATTCCTACGTTTTCACCAAGATCCATCTATGAGTTCATCTAGCAACGAGTGATCGGATGCATCTACATACCTTTGTAGATCGCGAGCGGAAGCGTTCAAAGAACGGGGATGAGGGAGTCGTACTCGTCGTGATCCAAATCACCGGAGATCCTAGCGCCGAACGGACGACACCTCCGCGTTCAACACACGTACGGTCAGCGTGACGTCTCCTCCTTCTTGATCCAGCAAGGGGGAAGGAGAGGTTGATGAAGATCCAGCAGCACGACGGCATGGTGGTGGATGCAGCAGTCACCGCAGCAGGGCTTCGCCGAGCTTCTGCGAGAGGGAGAGGTGTAACAGGGGAGAGGGAGGCGCCAAGGCTTGAGGTGCGGCTGCCCTCCCTCCCCCCTTTATATAGGCCCCCTAGGGGGGTGCGCCGGCCCTAGGAGATGGGATCTCCTACGGGGGGCGGCGGCCAAGGGGGTGGAGTACCCCCCAAGGCAAGTGGAGGCGCCCCCTCCCCTAGGGTTCCCAACCCTAGGCGTATGGTGGGCCCAAGGGGGGGGGCGCACCAGCCCACTATGGGCTGGTTCCCTCCCCACTTCAGCCCATGAGGCCCTCCGGAATGGGTGGCCCACCCGGTGGACCCCCGGGACCCTTCCGGTGGTCCCGGTACAATACCGCTGACCCCCGAAACTCTCCCGATGGCCGAAACTGCACTTCCTATATATAATTCTTCACCTCCGGACCATTCCGGAACTCCTCGCGACGTCCGAGATCTCATCCGGGACTCTGAAGAACTTTCGGGTTACTGCATACTCATATCTCTACAACCCTAGCGTCACCGAACCTTAAGTGTGTAGACCCTACGGGCTCGGGAGACAAGCAGACATGACCGAGACGACTCTCTGGTCAATAACCAACAGCGGGATCTGGATACCCATGTTGGCTCCCACATGCTCCTCGATGATCTCATCGGATGAACCACGATGTCGAGGACCTAATCAATCCCGTACTCAATTCCCTTTGTCAATCGGTACGTTACTTGCCCGAGACTCGATCGTCGGTATCCCAATACCTCGTTCAGTCTCGTTACCGGCAAGTCACTTTACTCATATCGTAATGCATGATCCCGTGATCAACCACTTGATCACATTGAGCTCATTATGATGATGCATTACCGAGTGGGCCCAGAGATACCTCTCCGTCATACGGAGTGACAAATCCCAGTCTTGATTCGTGCCAACCCAACAGACACTTTCGGAGATACCTGTAATGTACCTTTATAGTCACACAGTTAGGTTGTGACGTTTGGCACACCCAAGGCACTCCTACGGCATCCGGGAGTTGCACAATCTCATGGTCTAAGGAAATGATACTTGACATCTAGAAAAGCTACAGCAAACGAACTACACGATCTTTGTGCTATGCTTAGGTTTGGGTCTTGTCCATCACATCATTCTCCTAATGATGTGATCCCATTATCAATGACATCCCCATGTCCATAGCCAGGATACCATGACTATCTGTTGATCAACGAGCTAGTCAACTAGAGGCTCACTAGGGACACATTGTGGTCTATGTATTCACACATGTATTACAATTTCCGGATAATACAATTATAGCATGAATAATAGACAATTATCATGAACAAGGAAAATAATAATCATTTTATTATTGCCTCTAGGGCATATTTCCAACAGGTGTGCGCCCCCCTTTCCTCTTTCTCCCTTCCCCCTTCCTTTTCCAACAAGGCAAGACGGGGGAGTCCTACTCCCGGTGGGAGTAGGACTCCTCCAGGCACACCCCTTGGGCCGGCCGCACCTCCCCCTCTCCCTCCTTTATATACGGGGGCAAGGGGGCACCCCATGACACACAAGTTGATCTTCGTGATCGTTCCTTAGCTGTGTGCGGTGCCCCCTTCCACCATATTCCACCTCGGTCATATCGTAGCGGTGCTTAGGCGAAGCCCTGCGTCGGTAGAACATCATCACCGTCATCACACTGTCGTGCTGACGAAACTCTCCCTCAACGCTTTACTGGATCGGAGCTCGAGGGACGTCACCGAGTTGAACGTGTGCAGAACTCGGAGGTGCCGTACGTTCGGTACTTGGATCGGTCGGATCGGGAAGACGTACGACTACTTCCTCTACGTTGTGTCAACGCTTCCGTTGCCGGTCTACGAGGGTACATAGACAAACACTCTCCTCTCTCGTTGCTATGCATCACCATGATCTTGAGTGTGCGTAGGAATTTTTTTGAAATTACTACGTTCCCCAACATTGACAACCGTAATGTCCTTGAGTGCTGCGACCATGGCACCAAAGGGAAGAGATCTCGCCGTCGGTGCCCGCTGCAAGCCAGGCCAACGCGTGCCTGCCGTGAGCTGCTGCATGCAAGGCCAGGCAGCTGCGCACAAGAGGAGGTCCTCGCCCCGAGATCTGAGAGGAGAGAAGGGGATCCCTGTGAGGGAGTCCTGGACTAAGGGGTCCTTGGGCGTCCGGCCTGTTATCTATGGGCCGGACTGATGGGCTGTGAAGATATGAAGACCGAAGACTGTACCCGTGTCCGGATGGGACTCTCCTTGGCGTGGAAGGCAAGCTTGGCGAACAACTATGAAGATTCCATATTATGTAACCGACTCTATGCAACCCTAGATCCCCCCAGTGTCTATATAAACCGGAGGGTGTAGTCCGAATAGGGGATACTCAATACCGTTGTCATACAGGCTAGACTTCTAGGGTTTAGCCATTACGATCTCGTGGTAGATCAACTCTTGTAATACTCATATTCATCAATATCAATCAAGCAGGACGTAGGGTATTATCTCCATCAAGAGGGCCCGAACCTGGGTAAAATATCGTGTCCCCTGCCTCCTGTTACCATCAACCTTAGACGCATAGTTCGGGACCCCCTACCTGAGATCCACCAGTTTTGACACCGACATTGGTGCTTTCATTGAGAGTTCCTCTATGCTGTCACTAAAAGGTTTGATGGCCCCTTCAATCGTCAATAATGGCGCTATCTGCGGAGAAACTTTCCTCCCCGGACAGATCTTTGTGTTCAGCGGCTTCGCACTACGGGCCAACTCGTTTGGCCATCTGGAGCAGATCGAAAGCTACACCCCTGGCCATCAGGTCAGATTCGGGAGCTTGAACTACGTCACGGACATCCGTGGAGACTTGATCTTCGCCAGATTCGATACCGCGGTAGCCGTTCCCGATCACCCCGATGATCATGACTTAAATCTGTCATCGGGCCGCATCCAGGAGATCGCTCCTGTAACCACTCTGGCCCTAGAGCCGGAGCAGGCCGCGACATCCAAAGATGGGAGGATTAGCCCCACCATGGAGGCCGCAGATTCCACGGCGTTGGAGCCGCACATGGACCTGGTCTCGCTCGATGCCTATGCTACCAAAACACCGGACTCGTCTCCGGCTATCTGCGTTGGAGCCGCACATGGACCTGGTCTCGCTCGATGCCTATGCTACCAAAACACCGGACTCGTCTCCGGCTGTAGGTTCCGAACCACGCGAGCCCGCGGACGCCGAGCTTGATCGTTTATCGATCTTCGAATTCAGCGCCACAGACATCTTCCAGCACTCGCCTCTGGGCGATGTGCTAAACTCGTTAAAAAGTCTGTCCTTAGCAAAGGACTCTCAACCAAACTATATCCGGCTCGAACTAGGGGCTGGCGATGGAGAATTTCGCTTCCCACCCGCCACCCACTTTATAGCCACGGCCGAGGATTTGACCAGCGAACTTGATTACGCCTCTGGGCGAGTATGGACGACGATGCCGGAAAAGAAGAAGACCAGAACCCGCCGTTCACCGGACGCTGGACGGCCACTTCCTCGTATGACGTATACATGGTGAATGCACCAAAGGAAAACAGTGGCTACGGCAAGGAAGACCTAGTTGAGGATAAACCTTCCGAAATACAGTCCAAGCGCCGGCGTCAGCGGTGCCGCTCTAAGTCACGCCGCAGTAAAGATAGCAACACCAGCACAGGAGAAGATGACACTCCGGAAGGTGTCGAAGACAACGAAGACCCCGTCGACACAACAAATGAACAAGACGAACAGGAAGATGCGCAGGTTAGCCCTGTTAAACAGGCCACACACAAAGATTCGGAGGACGACATTTACCTTCCGCTCTCCGAGGATGAGGTGAGCCTTGGCACCGAGGATTTCATCATGCCCGAGGAACCTCTTGAGAAGGAGCGCTTCAAGCGCCAGCTAATAGCCACTTCAAGGAGCCTAAAAAAGAAGCAGCAGTAGCTTCAAGCTGACCAGGATTTGCTCAATGATAAATGGACTGATGTCCTAGCAGCCGAAGAATACGGCCTCAAGTGCCCAACCAAAATCTACCCAAAGTGTAAATTGCTACCTCAGTTCGACGAGGAGGCGCCAGAGTATATACCACCATCATACAATGCGGCTGACCGGTCACCGCGTGGCTGGGACAAAACGGCAACCCATGCCGAACACCAGCCTACCCCGCCATGTCACTCAGGCAAAGGTAAATTCGCCCACGACCATACATATGACCTCCGGCAGAACCTGAACAATAAAGCAGGACCTACCAGATCAATCTACGGATCGCGAGGACGCACCTCGACACGTGACAACGGCCACCTATTCGGACGTGACAAACCCAGTCATGCGCAGGCCGAACACCACAGACGGACTTCATCAGAGCTGCGTCATGATACGGCCCGATACAGAGGCCCCGCACACCCTCATTGCTTCACTGATGAGGTCCTAGATCACTAATTCCCCGAAGGATTCAAGCCCGTGAACATAGAATCATACGATGGGACCACGGACCCCGTGATGTGGATCGAAGACTTCATTCTCCACATCCATATGGCACGCGGAGATGACTGATACGTCTCCAAATTTTTGATTGCTCCATGCTATATTATCTACTGTTTTGGACATTATTGGGCTTTATTTTCCACTTTTATATTATTTTTGGGACTAACCTATTAACCGGAGGCCCAGCCCAGAATTGCTGTTTTTGTCTGTTTTAGGGTTTCGAAGAAAAGGAATATCAAACGGAGTCCAAACGGAATGAAACCTTTGGGAACGTGATTTTCTCAACGAACAAGACCCAGGAGACTTGGACCCTACGTCAAGACACAAAAGAGGAGGCCACGAGGTAGGGAGGCGCGCCACCCCCCCCCCCCCCCAGGCGCGCCCTCCACCCTCGTGGGCCCCCTGTTGCTCCACCGACGTACTCCTTCCTCCTATATATACCTACGTACCCCCAAACGATCAGATATGGAGCCAAAAACCTAATTCCACCGTCGCAACTTTCTGTATCCACGAGATCCCATCTTGGGGCCTGTTCCGGAGCTCCGCCGGAGGGGGGATCGATCACGGAGGGCTTCTACATCAACACCATAGTCCCTCCGATGAAGTGTGAGTAGTTTACCTTAGACCTACGGGTCCATAGTTATTAGCTAGATGGTTTCTTCTCTCTTTTTGGATCTCAATACAATGTTCCCCCCTCTCTTGTGGAGAACTATTCGATGTAATCTTCATTTTGCGGTGTGTTTGTTGAGATCGATGAATTGTGGGTTTATGATCAAGTCTATCTATGAACAATATTTAAATCTTCTCTGAATTCTTTTATGTATGATTGGTTATCTTTGCAAGTCTCTTCGAATTATCAGTTTGGTTTGGCCTACTAGATTGATCTTTCTTGCAATGGGAGAAGTGATTAGCTTTGGGTTCAATCTTGCGGTGTCCTTTCCCAGTGACAGTAGGGGCAGCAAGGCACGCATTGTATTGTTGCCATCGAGGATAACAAGATGGGGGTTTTCATCATATTGCATGAGTTTATCCCTCTACATCATGTCATCTTGCTTAAGGTGTTACTCTATTTTTAACTTAATACTCTAGATGCATGCTGGATAGCGGTCGATGAGTGGAGTACTAGTAGTAGATGCAGGCAGGAGTCGGTCTACTTGTCTCTGACGTGATGCCTATATACATGATCATACCTAGATATTCTCATAACTATGCTCAATTCTGTCAATTGCTCAACAATATGCTCTCGAGAGAAGCCACTAGTGAAACCTACGGCCCCCGGGTCTATCTTTATCATATTAATCTCCTACTACTTAGTTATTTCCTTTGCTTTTTTACTTTGCCTTTATTTTACTTTGCATCTTTATCACAGAAATACCAAAAATATTATCTTATCATATCTATCAGATCTCACTCTCGTAAGTGGCCGTGTAGGGATTGACAACCCCTATTCGTGTTGGTTGCGAGGATTTATTTGTTTTGTGCAGGTACGAGGGACTCGCGCATAGCCTCCTACTGGACTGATACCTTGGTTCTCAAAAACTGAGGGAAATACTTACGCTACTTTGCTGCATCATCCCTTCCTCTTCGGGGAAAACCAACGCAGTGCTCAAGAGGTAGCAAGAAGGATCTCTGGCGCCGTTGCCGGGGAGGTCTACGCAAAAGTCAAACATACCAAGTACCCATCACATACCCTTATCTCCCGCATTACATTATTTACCATTTGCCTCTCGTTTTCCTCTCCCCCACTTCACCCTTGCCGTTTTATTTGCCCCCTCTCTCTATCCTCCATCTCTTTCTCTATTTGCATCTTTTTGCCCGCTTGCTTTTTGTTTGCTTGTGTGTTAGTTTGCTTGCTTGTCGTTATGGCTAGTCCCTTACCTTCTCCGTTATCTCCTGAGAATGAAATCCTAAATTTTAAGCAAAGGGAGGGGGAAAATCTAAAATACGCTTGGTATAGAATTTGCAATGCTCAAAATAGATCCACCAGGAAGCAATCTACTTCCATTCTTCTTCGCAATTTTTATGTAGACATTACTCCTTGGCGTAGATATGTCCTTGATACTATTACTGGAGGGAACTTCTTGGGTAGCCATACTTTTGACTCTTATAATGCTATGATAGATTTGTTTGGCTCACCCCCTCTTTTGGTTAAGGGAACTATATTAAATTTGGAGCATGTAATGCAAAGACTTGAAATTATTGAAAATAAGGTTGCTATCATAGAGTTAATTGTAAATTTGGATAAAAAGATTCACAACTGAATATCTCAATATGGATCTAAAGTAGTAGTCACTTTGAAAAATATTAAAGAGAAGGAACCCATAGTTAATGAGAAAATAAGTCACGATTCCACTAGAATTGATAAATTTGAGGATATTATTACCAACTTGGGAACCGCTTTTTCTTCCGTAAAGAACACTACAAATCCTCCCGCTAAAATTTCCAAGCTTATGTATGTTCCTAAGAATAAGGGTGAATCTTCTAGTAAGGAAACTGCGGATCTCAAATCTATAAGTGTTCATCCCAATCTTTTTGCTATCATTAAGGAACCATTTATTACTAATGATTTTTTCGATCTTGTGCCTAAAAATTTGATAATCAATAAAAATAAATAAATTCCTAAAGATGGTAGATGCCTCATTGAAGAATTGCCTACCAAAGATGGCAATACCTAGATCTATCCTTGCTTGTTATGCCTAGCTAGGGGCGTTAAACGATAGCGCTTGTTGGGAGGCAACCCAATTTTATTTTTATTCCTTGCTTTTTGCTCCTGTTTAGTAATAAATAATTTATCTAGCCTCTGTTTTGATTGTGTTTTTGTGTTTAATTAGTGTTTGTGCCAAGTAGAACCATTGGGAATACTTGGGGAAAGTCTTGTTACACTTGCTGTAAAAAACAGAAACTTTAGCGCTCACGAGAACTACTGCCATTTTTATTTGGAAAGTGATATTTAGTTAATTATTTTTGCATATGATTAATAGATAAATTCCTCACGTCCATAAATTTATTTTAGAATTTTTGGGGTTCCAGATCTTGCGCTAGCTACAGATTACTACAGACTGTTCTGTTTTTGACAGATTCTGTTTTTCGTGTGTTGTTTGCTTATTTTGATGAATCTATGGCTAGTAAAATAGTTTATAAACCATAGAGAAGTTGGAATACCGTAGGTATAACACCAATATAAATAAATAATGAGTTCATTACAGTACCTTGAAGTGGTCTTTTGTTTTCTTTCGCTAACGGAGCTCACGAGATTTTCTACTTTAAGTTTTGTGTTGTGAAGTTTTCAAGTTTTGGGTAAAGATTTGATGGATTATGGAACAAGGAGTGGCAAGAGCCTAAGCTTGGGGATGCCCATGGCACCCCAAAGATAATCTAAGTACACCTAAAAGCCAAAGCTTGGGGAGGCATCCCCTCTTTCGTCTACTTCTATCGGCAACTTTACTTGGAGCTATATTTTTATTCGCCACATGATATGTGTTTTGCTTGGAGCGTCTTGTATGATTTGAGTCTTTACTTTTTAGTTTACCACAATCATCCTTGCTGTACACACCTTTTGAGAGAGCCATACATGATTTGGAATTTGTTAGAATACTCTATGTGCTTCGCTTATATCTTTTGAGTTATGTAGTTTTGCTCTAGTACTTCACTTATATCTTTTAGAGCACGGTGGTGGATTTGTTTTATAGAAACTATTGATCTCTCATGCTTCACTTAGATTATTTTGAGAGTCTTAAATAGCATGGTAATTTGCTTAAAATCCTAATATGCTTGGTATACAAGATTAATAATAAAACTTTGTTATGAGTGTCTTAAATACTATGATAAGTTTGATGCTTGATAATTGTTTTGAGATATGAAGATGGTGATATTAAAGTTGTGCTAGTTGAGTAGTTGTGAATTTGAGAAATACTTGTGTTAAAGTTCGTGATTCCCGTAGCATGCACGTATGGTGAACCGTTATGTGATGAAGTCGGAGCATGATTTACTTTTTGATTGTCTTCCTGATGAGTGGTGGTCGGGGACGAGCGATGGTCTTTTCCTACCAATCTATCCCCCCAGGAGCATGCGCGTAATACTTTGCTTTGATAACTGGTAGATTTTTGCAATAAGTATGTGAGTTCTTTATGACTAATGTTGAGTCCATGGATTATACGCACTCTCACCCTTCCATCATTGCTAGCCTCTCTAATATTGCGCACCTTCGCCGGTATCATACACCCACCATATACCTTCCTCAAAACAGCCACCATACCTACCTATTATGGCATTTCCATAGCCATTCTGAGATATATTGCCATGCAACTTTCCACTGTTCCGTTTATTATGACACACTCCATCATTGTCATATTGCTTAGCATGATCATGTAGTCGACATCGTATTTGTGGCAAGGCCACCGTTCATAATTCTTTCATACATGTGACTCATGAGTCATTGCATATCCCGGTACACCGCCGGAGGCATTCATATAGATTCATATTTTGTTCTAAGTATCGAGTTGTAATTGTTGAGTTGTAAGAACAATAAAAGTGTGATGATCATCATTATTAGGGCATTGTCCCAGTGAGGAAAGGATGATGGAGACTATGATTCCCCCACAAGTCGGGATGAGACTCCGGACGAAAAAAGAGAAAAAGAAAGAAAAGAGGCCATAAAAAAGAGAGAGAGAAAAGGCCCTAATAAAAATTAAAAAATGAGAGAAAAAGAGAGAAGGGGCAATGCTACTATCCTTTTACCACACTTGTGCTTCAAAGTAGCACCATGATATTCATAGTAGAGAGTCTCTAATTTCGTCACTTTCATATACTAGTGGGAAATTTTCATTATAGAACTTGGCTTGTATATTCCAATGATGGGCTTCCTCAAAATGCCCTAGGTCTTCATGAGCAAGCAAGTTGGATGCACACCCACTTAGTTTCTTTTTGAGCTTTCATATACTTATAGCTCTAGTGCATCCGTTGCATGGCAGTCCCTACTCACTCACATTGATATCTATTGATGGGCATCTCCATAGCCCATTGATACGCCTAGTTGATGTGAGACTATCTTCCCCCTTTTTGTCTTCTCCACAACCACCATTCTATTCCACCTATAGTGCTATATCCATGGCTCACGCTCATGTATTGCGCGAAGATTGAAAAAGTTAGGGAACACCAAAAGTATGAAACAATTGCTTGGCTTGTCATCGGGGTTGTGCATGATTTAAATATTTTGTGTGGTGAAGATGGAGCATAGCCAGACTATATGATTTTGTAGGGATAACTTTCTTTGGCCATGCTATTTTGAAAGACATAATTGCTTTGTTAGTATGCTTGAAGTATTATTATTTTTATGTAAATATTAAACTTTTGTCTCGAATCTTTCGGATCTGAATATTCATACCACAATTAAGTAGAATTACATTAAAATTATGCCAAGTAGCACTCCGCATCGAAAATTCTGTTTTTATCATTTACCTACTCGAGGACGAGCAGGAATTAAGTTCGGGGATGCTTGATACGTCTCCAACGTATCTATAATTTTTGATTGCTCCATGCTATATTATCTACTGTTTTGGACATTATTGGGCTTTATTTTCCACTTTTATATTATTTTTGGGACTAACATATTAACCAGAGGCCCAGCCCAGAATTGCTGTTTTTTTTGCGTGTTTTAGGGTTTCGAAGAAAAGGAATATCAAACGGAGTCCAAACAGAATGAAACCTTCGGGAACGTGAGTTTCTCAACGAACAAGACCCAGGAGACTTGGACCCTACGTCAAGACACAAAAGAGGAGGCCACGAGGTAGGGGGGCGTGCCTACCCCCCCCCCCCCCCCCGGCGTGCCCTCCACCCTCGTGGGCCCTCTGTTGCTCCACCGACGTACTCCTTCCTCCTATATATACCTACGTACCCCCAAACGATCAGATACGGAGCCAAAAACCTAATTCCACTGCCACAACTTTCTGTATCCACGAGATCCCATCTTGGGGCCTGTTCCAGAGCTCCGTCGGAGGGGGCATCGATCACGGAGGGCTTCTACATCAACACCATAGCCCCTCCGATGAAGTGTGAGTAGTTTACCTCAGACCTACGGGTCCATAGTTATTAGCTAGATGGCTTCTTCTCTCTTTTTGGATCTCAATACAATGTTCTCCCCCTCTCTTGTGGAGAACTATTCGATGTAATCTTCTTTTTGTGGTGTGTTTGTTGAGACCGATGAATTGTGGGTTTATGATCAAGTCTATCTATGAACAATATTTGAATCTTCTCTGAATTCTTTTATGTATGATTGGTTGTCTTTGCAAGTTTCTTCGAATTATCAGTTTGGTTTGGCCTACTAGATTGATCTTTCTTGCAATGGGAGAAGTGCTTAGCTTTGGGTTCAATCTTGCGGTGTCCTTTCCCAGTGACAGTAGGGGCAGCAAGGCACGTATTGTATTGTTGCCATCGAGGATAACAAGATGGGGTTTTCATCATATTGCATGAGTTTATCCCTCTACATCATGTCATCTTGCTTAAGGCGTCACTCTATTTTTAACTTAATACTCTAGATGCATGCTGGATACTGGTCGACGAGTGGAGTAATAGTAGTAGATGCAAGCAAGAGTCGGTCTACTTGTCTTGGACGTGATGCCTATATACATGGTCATACCTAGATATTCTCATAACTATGCTCAATTCTGTCAATTGCTCAACAGTAATTTGTTCACCTACCGTAGAATACTTATGCTCTTGAGAGAAGCCACTAGTGAAACCTATGGCCCCCGGGTCTATCTTTATCATATTAATCTCCTACTACTTAGTTATTTCCTTTGCTTTTTTACTTTGCCTTTATTTTACTTTGCATCTTTATCACAAAATACCAAAAATATTATCTTATCATATCTATCAGATCTCACTCTCGTAAGTGGCCGTGTAGGGATTGACAACCCCTATTCGCGTTGGTTGCGAGGATTTATTTGTTTTGTGCAGGTACGAGGGACTCACGCGTAGCCTCCCACTGGATTGATACCTTGGTTCTCAAAAACTGAGGGAAATACTTACGCTACTTTGCCGCATCATCCCTTCCTCTTCGGGGAAAACCAACGCAGTTCTCAAGAGGTAGCAATGACCTCCACGCCATCAAATACCTCCCTCTCAAACTCAAGGGGCCCGCTCGGCATTGGCTAAACAGTCTGCCTGACAATTCCGTTGGCAGTTGGGAGGACTTGGAAGAGGCTTTCCTCGATAACTTCCTAGGTACATATGTTCGACCTCCGGACGCTGATGACTTAAGCCATATAGTCCAGCAGCCCGGAGAGTCCGCCAGGAAATTCTGGACAAGGTTCCTAACTAAAAAGAACCAAATCATTGACTGTCCGGACGGTGAAGCTCTAGCGGCTTTCAAACATAGCATCCGCGATGAATGGCTCGCTCGTCACCTCAGCCAAGAAAAGCCAAAATCCATGGCGGCCCTCACGGCACTAATGACCCGCTTTTGTGCGGGCGAGGACGGTTGGTTGGCCCGTAGCAAAAACAATGCAAGCGACGCCGGCACCCCTGAAGTTAAAAATAACAAAGACAAGTCTCGACGCAATAGATACAAGCGCCGAAATAGCGGTGACAACACCGAGGATACGGCGGTCAACGCCGGATTCAGTGGCTCTAAGTCTGGTCAGTGGAAGAAGCCGTTCCAAAAGAATAATTCGGGCCCATCCAGCTTGGACCGCATACTTGATCGTCCATGCCAGATTCACGGCACCCCTGACAAGCCTCCTAATCATACAAATAGAGAGTGCTAGGTTTTCAAACAGGCCGGCCAATTAAACGCCGAGAACAGGGAAAAAGGATCGCAAAGCAAGGACAACGACGAAGAGCCACGGCAGCCGAACACAAGGGGGACAGAAGAAGTTTCCCCTCAGGTCAAAACGGTGAATATGATATATGCCACCCACATCCCCAAGAGGGAGCGCAAGCGTGCGCTTAGGGACGTCTACGCAATAGAGCCAGTCTCCCGAAAATTCAACCCATGGTCATCGTGCCCGATCACTTTCGACCGCCGGGACCACCCGACCAGTATCTGTCACGGGGGCTCAGCCGCATTAGTCTTAGACCCAATAATTGATGGGTTTCACCTGACTTGCATCCTTATGGACGATGGTAGCAGCCTCAATCTGCTCTATCAGGATACAACGCGGAAAATGGGCATTAACCCATCAAGGATCAAGCCTACAAGGACTACCTTTAAAGGAGTCATACCAGGTGTAGAGGCCCGTTGTACGGGCTCAATCACATTAGAGGTTGTCTTTGGATCTCCGGACAACTTCTGAAGTGAGGAGTTAATCTTCGATATCATCCCATTCCGCAGTGGCTATCATGCACTGCTCGGACGAACTACGTTTGCTCGATTCAACACAGTGCCACACTATGCTTATCTCAAGCTCAAGATGTGCGGTCCATGCCGCGTTATAACAGTCAATGGCAATACGAACACTCTCTCCGTACAGAAGAGCACACAGCTGCCCTGGAAGCAGAAGTACAAAGCGGCCTTCTCAAGCAGACCCTTCATTCGGCTGACGAGCCCGCGGACATCCTTAAGAGGGTCCGAACTACTCTGCAGCAGGAGAGCTCGGCTCGTCAGGAGCTCGACTAGCAATCCGGCCTCCGTCTCAGTCCCGATCAAGTGGTGGCATTCGTGTCGCGCATACATAACTACACACTTAAAATTCCATGGGCATTGACGGAGGCACAGACAACTTGTGATCCATGGCACGGCTCAACCGACATCGGATACACACATACTTTCACTTTTACTTGTTTTCCTTTCAGTTCTCAATCGCACAGGCCCCATCGAGGGGTCTGGTCATCGGTCCTCTTGTAGGATAAATACACCAAGACGGCGAGAAGCGCGGACATATGGGGAACTTTTTACGTGACTCCGTTAATGATAACTCTACCTGTTTTCCAGGACCCATATGCAGCTCTCCCAGATTTTGTCATGTTAAATAGCTTATTGCTTCTTGCACTATTTGTATCAATGCGCCTTGATGTACTAATTACATTACAATGAGAACAGTGTGTAGTTGGAGCTTTAGGACCCCATCCTTTTACCTTTAAGTCTTTTCTGTTTTCTTTCTCTCTTTTCTTTTTCAGATTCCCTATGGATAACCCCATCAGGTAGCACCCGTACACTTTGGTACGTTTGACGTTTGCCAGGGGCTTTATAGCACCTTACACTACGACAACAAAAGTCCGAACACTTTCTATAATTATAGTTCGGCACCCCGAATTTAGCATTATATGCATTGGCTCCGAATCATGTCTTTGGTCAATAGTTGGGTTGCCCGGCTCCTGTGCTTGCTACCCTATGTTCCGCTACATCGGCTAGGGTAGTAAAGGGAGAACTACTGCGATTGTGTCCTGGTCTAAACCGGATGAGCACCTCAGTAGAGAAAGCCGAAAACTGACTGTCATGATGCGGCGAGAGCTGGTCAGCTATTCGGAGGTCTCAAACTGTTGGAGATTTTTCCGTATTTGGTGAAGGATCGGTACTTCCCGATCAGACGCTGAAAGCACTCTGGTTCGTATACCAGGGGTTGCACCTATGTTTTATTATAAAACTCCTATGACTAAGTGAGGGCGTTCAAGCCGCATAGTCTGGTTGCCTGGTTCGTTGCGCTAAACAACTCCTTCAAGGACCATATAATTGGATCAAGATTGTTTAGATTCCATCCCGAACACCTCCGTACTACCTACGCGAGGGCTGAAGCCGACGACTGGTTAACCCTCAGATTTCATACAACACGGCCGCACAGGAGGAAACAATCAAAACATAATAAAAATTATATATTACAAGGCGGATTTGTTCATACAAGGCAAAACATGGATATATTCATTCGAGAATAACGTCCTGCCCGCAGTGCGTTGCTATAAGTCGAGATCCCTCTAGGACATCCGCAAAATATCGCTCGGGTGTGCGGTGCTCCTTGCCCTCCGGCAGCCCCCTGGACACCTCGACGGCATCCACCTTCGCCCACCACATCTTGCAACGAGCGAAGGCCATGCGGGCACCCTCGATGCAGATTGATCGCTTGACGATGTCTAGCCGCGGACAAGCCTCCACCACCCGCTTCACAAGGACGAAATAACTACTAGGTATAGCTTCGGTCGGCCATAATCGGATTATGAAATCCTTCATGGCCAGTTCGGCCACCCTATGCAGCTCGACCAACTGCTTCAGTTGATCGGAAAAGGCCGCTGGATGCTCTGGCACAGCATACTGCGACCAGAACAGCTTCTCCGAAGAATCCCCTTCCCTGGCTCGGAAGAACTCTGCAACATCGGATACACTGCGTGGCAGATCCACAAAATCCCCTGGACAACTCCGAATCTGGGTTAGTAAAAGGTACTTCCTCTCCACATACTTGCTTTGCATGTTAAATGCCTTACCCGCTACGATCTTCTTCGCCTTCTGGATCTCCTGGAGAGCGTCCCGGGCCTCATTCCGTGCAGCCTCTGAGCTCTGACGAGCCTTGGTAAGTTCGGCCTCTCGAGCCGACGCCTCATGCTCCAAAGCTTCACACATCTTCACCATGTCTTGGAGCTCCTGCTGTACCTCCCCAACCCGGGCCTTGAGCTTTTTACAGGCGGCTTGCTGTTGGACAGCCTTCCCCTCAGCTTTGGCTAGGGACTTTCTCAGGGCCTCGACCTCGGTCGTCGCTTCTGTACAAATCATGGCATTTTGGTCATCGCATACAATTTTCTTCTTTTCGAATATATAATAGGTTATTGCTTACCTTGTTTCTCCTGGAGCTGCCTCTTTGCTTGGCCCAGCTCCTCCTCGGCCTCTGCCAGTTTCTGCTTCAGTCCAGAAACTTTGGCAGTATGCGAGGCCGCGGCTAGCAACGACGCCTGCATTTCAGAAAAACTAAGTTAGTTTCCTTTTAAAACGATATTGATCCTCTCTCCGCCTTTTTCTTTCCGAACACCGGACAGTGTCTTAAGGGCTACTGCTCTACACTGGGATTTCTCCTTGTTCGGCGTCTCTTACCTCAAAACCTGTCAGCAAGCGGTTGCAGGCTTCAGTTAATCCGCTCTTGGCGGACTGAACCTTTTCAATCACCACACTGATAACCCACAAGTATAAGGGATCGCAACAGTTTTCGAGGGTAGAGTATTCAACCCAAATTTGTTGATTCGACACAAGGGGAGCCAAAGAATATTATCAAGTATTAGCAGCTGAGTTGTCAATTCAACCACACCTGGAAACTTAATATCTTCAGCAAAGTGTTTAGTAGCAAAGTAATATGATAGTAGTGATAACGGTAACAAAAGGTAACAGTAGTAAAAGTAATGTTTTTGGTATTTTGTAGTGATGATAGCAATAGCAACGGAAAAGTAAATAAGCGAAGAACAATATATGCAAAGCTCGTAGGCAATGGATCAGTGATGGAGAATTATGCCAGATGCGGTTCATCATGTAACAGTCATAACCTAGGGTGACACAGAACTAGCTCCAGTTCATTGATATAATGTAGGCATGTATTCCGAATATAGTCATACGTGCTTATGGAAAAGAACTTGCATGCCATCTTTTGCCCTACCCTCCCGTGGCAGCGGGGTCCTTACGGAAACTAAGGGATATTAAGGCCTCCTTTTAATAGAGAACCGGAACAAAGCATTAACACATAGTGAATACATGAACTCCTCAAACTACGGTCATCAACGGTAAGTATCCCGATTATTGTCACTTCGGGGTTAAAGGATCATAACACATAATAGGTGAATATAGACTTGCAAGATAGGATCAAGAACACTCATATATTGATGAAAACATAATAGGTTCAGATCTGAAATCATGGCACTCGGGCCCTAGTGACAAGCATTAAGCATAGAAAAGTCATAGCAACATCAATCTCAGAACATAGTGGACACTAGGGATCAAACCCTAACAAAACTAACTCGATTGCATGATAGATCCCATCCAACCCATCACCGTCTAGCAAGCCTACGATGGAATTACTCACGCACGGCGGTGAGCATCATGAAATTGGTGATGGAGGATGGTTGATGATGACGATGGCGACGGATCCCCCTCTCCGGAGCCCCGAACGGACTCCAGATCAGCCCTCCCGAGAGGTTTTAGGGCTTGGCGGCAGCTCCGTATCGTGAAACGCGATGATTTCTTCTCTCTAATTTTTTTCTCCCCGAAACACAATATATGGAGTTGGAGTTGGAGTTGGAGAGGCAACAGGGGGCCCACGAGGTAGGGGGCGCGCCCTAGGGGGGCAGGCGCGCCCCCACCCTCGTGGAGAGGTGGTGGCCCCCCTGGCCTTCATCTTTTGCAGGTATTTTTCCTATTTTATGAAAAGTGGCTCCGTGAAGTTTCAGGTCATTCCAAGAACATTTGCTCCTGCACATAAATAACACCATGGTAATTCTGCTAAAACATCGTCAGTCCGGGTTAGTTCCATTCAAATCATGCAAGTTAGAGTCCAAAACAAGGGCAAAAGTGTTTGGAAAAGTAGATACGTTGGAGACATATCAACTCCCCCAAGCTTAAACTTTTGTTTATCCTCAAGCAATTCAGTTGATAAACTGAAAGTGATAAAGAAAAACTTTTACAAACTCTATTTGCTCTTGTTGTTGTAAATATGTAAAGCCAGCATTCATGTTTTCAGCAAAGATTATAACTAACCACATTCACAATAACGCATAGATCTCAAGTTTACTCATATCAATAGCATAATCAACTAGCGAGCCATAATAATAAATCTCGGATGACAACACTTTATCAAAACAATCATAATATGATATAACAAGATGGTATCTCGCTAGCCCTTTCTGAGACTGCAAAACATAAATGCAGAGCACCTTTAAAGACCAAAGACGGACTAGACATTGTAATTCATGGTAAAAAAGATCCAGTCAAGTCATACTCAATGTAAACTAACAGTAATGAATGCAAATGATAGCGGTGCTCTCCAACTGGTGCTTTTTAATAAGAGGATGATGACTCAGCATAGAAGTAAATAGATAGGTCCTTCGTAGAGGGAAGCAGGGATTTGTAGAGGTGCCAGAGCTCGGTTTTGAAATAGGGGTGAATAATATTTTGAGCGGTATACTTTCATTGTCAACATAACAACCAAGAGATGGTGATATCTTCCATGCTACACACATTATAGGCGGTTCCCAAACAGAATGGTAAAGTTTATACTCCCCTTCCACCAACAAGCATCAATCCATGGCTTGCTCGAAACAACGAGTGCCTCCAACTAACAAGAGCCCCAGGGGGAGTTTTGTTTGCAATTATTTTGATTTAGTTTGCATAAAGCATAGGACTGGGCATCCCGGTGACCAGCCATTTATCTCGCGAGTGAGGAGCGGAGTCCACTCCTCTTGAGAATAACCCGCCTAACATGGAAGATACAGACAGCCTAGTTGATACATGAGCTATTCGAGCATACAAAACAGGATATTTATTTGAACGTTTAGAGTTTGGCACATACAAATTTACTTGGAACGGCAGGTAGATACCGTATATAGGTAGGTATAGTGGACTCATGTGGAATAACTTTGGGGTTTAAGGGATTGGATGCACAAATAGTATTCCCACTTAGTACAGGTGAAAGCTAGCAAAAGACTGGGAAGCGACTAGCTAGAGAGCGACAACAGTCATGAACATGCATTAAAATTAATCAACACCGAATGCAAGCATGAGTAGGATATAATCCACCATGAGCATAAATATCGTGAAGGCTATGTTGATTTTGTTGCAACTACATGCGTGAACATGTGCCAAGTCAAGTCACTTAAATCATTCAGAGGAGGATACCACCCTATCATACCACATCATAACCATTTTAATAGAATGTTGGCATGCAAGGTAAACCATTATAACTCATAGCTAATCAAGCATGGCATAAGAAACTATGATCTCTAGTTGTCATTGCAAACATGTTTATTCATAATAGGCTGAATCAGGAACGATGAACTAATCATATTTACAAAAAAAAAGAGGTCGAGTTCATACCAGCTTTTCTCATCTCAGCCAGTCCATCATATATCATCATAATTGCCTTTCACTTGCACGACAGAATAGTGTGAATAATAATAATAGTGCACGTGCATTGGACTAAGCTGGAATATGCAAACATTCAATAAACAGGAGAAGACAAGGCAAAATGGGCTCTTTTGTCAGATCAACAAGTATGCATATAAGAGCCACTTCAACAATTTAATCATGGTCTTCTCCTATCGCCCCCAAAGAAAAGAAAAGAAATAAAACTATTTACACGGGAAAGCTCCCAACAAGCAAAAGAAGAACATGAAATATTTTTGGGTTTTCTTTTTAATTACTACAAGCATGGAAATTAAACTGATTAAAAGCTACAACTATTTTTTTGGTTTTTCTTAAGGTTTATTAAGAAAACAAGAAGAAAGCATAAAAAGGAAAATAAACTAGCATGGATGATACAATGAAAAAGTATGAGCACCGACATCTAGCAATGAGTGTGTGAACATAAATGTAATGTCGTTGGGAAATACGTACTCCCCAAGCTTAGGCTTTTGGCCTAAGTTGGTCTATGGCCACGGCTGGCCTGGCGGATATCCATAATAGTAGTTGGGGTCGTACTGAGAAGAAGAAGAAGAGGAAGACTCTGGTTGCCACTGGTAATTAGACTATCGTGAAGGATCAACTTGTGGTTCCGGCTCTGGCTCCTCGACTGGTGCAGGGTTCCGGTAGGTGTGAATAGCCTTCAACGGAACAAGGTACGTGCCTGAAGATAAATCAAACAAAGAAGGAGCAGGCAGGGTAATAGTCTCAGGATGATGTTTATTAAAGAACAATTGATATTTAAGCTCTCCTTCCCTATTCTTAACAATAAAATCATGTGCCACCATACTCTTATAATCTAGATAAACAAGAGGCAACACCTTTTCTTCCTTCTCAAAATGCCTAATAGGTATGTTAAAATGTGCAGCTAGGCGTGAAGCATAGATGCCTCCAAAGATGGGGCCCTTGGTACCGTTCAGACTTAACCGTTTGGCAATAATACCGCCCATACTAAAGGTGTTATCACTGTATAAACCGTGGAGCAGAATAATAATATCAGGGATACTAAGGTTTCCACAGTTTCCGCGTCCAATTAAGCAACGACTAGCAAATAATGCAAAGTAACGTAAATCAGGAAAAACGTATGCTAGTGACTCGTGCATCGGAAACCTTACTAGTTTCCCCTACAGTGAGAGTATCAATAAACCCCATCATGATGTGGTTCTTCTGTCTTGCCCTCAAAAGGGACTAAACAAATCCGACAAAAATCATAAAGTGACATCTCCTTATGCTCATCATATAAATGAAACTCCACCATAGGTGGCGAATTCCTAGAATGGAAATGAAAGTTTTGCACAAAGGTATTTGTGAGTAAGAGATACTGATCGCATTGGTCATGGAGAAAAGCGGTGAGGCCTGCATTCTTAGTCAACTCAGGAAAATCTTCATAAATACCGGCTACTCTCAAGAAATCATCGGAAGGCCTTTCACACGCCCGAACCTCCGCGGTGCGCGGCAAATTATACTTAGGCTTCGGTGCCCTTTCGTTCGAGCTTTGGCTCGATGAGCCCCTCAATAGTCTCCTCATCATTTTCTGAAAAATTCTGAAATTTTAGTAACTTCAAAATAAAAGTAAACCAAACTCAATAATATTGATAGCAACTACTCCTACAAGTGCCTAGGGCCTATATCATGCATCAAAACTACTTTTGACCATATAAATTTGACATGCAAGCTCAACAACAGGGTCACCTAAGCAGCAAAAATTTGCAATGAATAAAGCACTAGAACAAAAACTAATTGGACCAATGGAGGAGTGACATACCAAGGAACTATCTCCCCAAGCAGTTTTGTGAGAGGTGCTTTGAGTAAGGAGATCAAAAATGGCAGCAAAGTGAGCTAGAACTCGTGCTTGAGCCGGATATTCGTGTTTGTGGGAGGAAGATGAAGCATGTGGGTGTAGGAATAAGTGGAGGAGGGCCACCATGGGCCCACGAGGCAGGGGGCGCGCCCAGGGGGGTAGGGCGCGCCCTCCTGCTGTGTTCTCAGTGCCAAATATTCTCAAATATTCTAGAAAAATTCATATTTAAATTTCAGGGCATTTGGAGAACTTTTATTTTCGGGGTATTTTTATATTGCACGGATAATCAGATAACAGTCAGAAAAATATTTATTTTTATTTTATTTAATATAAATAACAGAAAGTAAAAGTGGGGTACAGAAGGTTGTGCCTTCTAGTTTCATCCATCTCATGATCATCAAAAGGAATCCTCTAACAAGGTTGATCAAGTCTTGTTAACGGACTCATTCTGAATAACATGGAACCGGAGAAATTTCGAATAACACTATGTTACCTCAACGGGGATATGCACATCCCCAATAATAAGAATATCATATTTCTTCTTGACAGTAGGAAGAGGAAATTCAAAACCTCCAAATATAATCGATGGAATTTTTCCAATAGAGTTTATACTATGAAGTTGAGGTTGTTTCCTCGGAAAGTGTACTGTATGCTCATTGCCATTAACATGAAAAGTGACATTGCCTTTAGTGCAATCAATAACAGCCCCTGCAGTATTCAAAAAGGGTCTTCCAAGAATAATAGACATACCATCGTCCTCGGGAATATCAAGAATAACAAAGTCCGTTAAAATAGTGACATTTGCAACTACAACATGCACATCCTCACAAATACCGGCAGGTATAGCAGTTGATTTATTAGCCATTTGCAAAGATATTTCAGTAGGTGTCAACTTATTCAAATCAAGTCTACGATATAAAGAGAGAGGCATAAAACTAACACCGGCTCCAAGATCATATAGTGTAGTTTTAACATAATTTCTTTTAATGGAGCATGGTATAGTTGGTACACCGGGATCTCCAAGTTTCTTTGGTATTCCACCCTTAAAAGTATAATTAACAAGCATGGTGGAAATTTCAACTTCCGGTATCTTTCTTTTATTTGTAATAATATCTTTCATGTACTTAGCATAAGGATTGGTTTTGAGCATATCAGTTAATCGCATACGCAAAAAGATAGGTCTAATCATTTCAGCAAAGCGCTCAAAATCCTCATCATCCTTTTTCTTGGATGGTTTTGGAGGAAAAAGCATGGGTTTCTGAACCCATGGCTCTCTTTATTTACCATGTTTCCTAGCAACAAAGTCTTTCTTATCATAACGTTGGTTCTTTGATTGTGGGTTATCAAGATCAACAATAGGTTCAATTTCTACGCCATTATCATTACTAGGTTGAGCATCATTATGAACATTATTATTAGCATTACCACTAGTTTCAGGTTCATTACCAGATTGTGTTTCAGCACCAGAAATATAAATATCATTTGGATTCTCAGGTGTTTCAACAATAGGATCTCTAGAAGCATGCAAAATCCTATCGTTTTTCTTTTTCTTCTTTTTAGAAGGACTAGGTGCATCTATTTTATTTCTCTGAGAATCTTGCTCAATTCTCTTAGGATGGCCTTCAGAATACAAAGGTTCCTGAGTCATTCTACCAGTTCTAGTAGCCACTCTAACAACATTATCATTATTCTTACTATTCAAGTCATTGAGCAAATCATTTTGAGCTTTAAGTACTTGTTCTACTTGAGTGGTAACCATAGAAGCATGTTTACTAATAAGTTTAAGTTCACTTTTAACATTAGCCATATAATCACCCAAGTGTTCAAGCATATTTGAATTGTATTTCAATTTTCTACCAAAATAAGCATTAAAATCTTCTTGCTTAGCCATAAATTTATCAAACTCATTTAAGCATGGGCTAGCACATTTAGTAAATGGGATTTCAGCTTTATCATATCTATAGAGAGAATTTACCTTTACTACATGTGTCAGGTTATCAAGACCATGAGTTTCTTCAATAGGTAATGGATTAAGATCATATGTTTCTTCAAAAGGCGGTAAATTAAGACCGTGTATTTCTTCAATAGGATGTAAATTCTTAACATCTTTAGCTTTAATACCCTTTTATTTCATAGATTTCTTTGCCTCTTGCATATCTTCAGGAGGGAGAAATAGAATACCCCTCTTCTTCGGAGTTGGTCTAGGAATAGGCTCAGGAATTGGCTCCGGAGGTGTACAATTATTTTCATTTGTCAACATATTATTCGATAGAATTTTAGCTTCATCCAGTGTTCTTTCCCTGAAAACAGAACCAGCATAACTATCCAGGTAATCTATGGAGGCATCGGTTAGTCCATTATAGAAGATATCAAGTATTTCATTTTTCTTAAGAGGATGATCAGGCAAAGCATTAAGTAATTGGAGAAGCCTCCCCCAAGCTTGTGGGAGACTCTCTTCTTCTATTTGCACAAAATTATATATATCCCTTAAAGTAGCTTGTTTCTTATGAGCAGGGAAATATTTAGCAGAGAAGTAATAAATCATATCCTGGGGACTACGCACACAACCAAGATCAAGAGAATTAAACCATATCTTAGCATCACCCTTTAATGAGAACACAAATATTTTGAGGATGTAAAAGTAACGAGTTCTCTCATCTTTAGTGAACATGGTGGCTATATCATTTAATTTAGTAAGATGTGCCACAACAGTTTCAGATTCATAACCATGAAAAGGATCAGATTCAACCAAAGTAATTATATCAGGATCAACAGAGAATTCATAATCCTTATCAGTAACAAATATAGGTGAAGTAGCAAAAGCAGGGTCAGGTTTCATTCTAGCATTTAGAGATTGCTTACTCCATTTAGCTAATAACCTTTTGAGTTTCATTTCTATTTTTGCAAGCTAAGATAGCGAAAGAAGCTTCTTGATCAAAAACATAACCCTTAGGAATAACAAGTGATTCTTCATCATCACTTTCATCAGTATCATCAGATTCAATATTTTCAATTTCTCTAGCCCTAGCAAGTTGTTCATCAAGAAAATCACTAAGTGGCACAGTAGTATCTGGCATAGAGGTAGTTACATCATAAGTATCATGCATAGCAGAAGTGGCCTCATCAATAACATGCGACATATCAGAACGAATAGCAGAAGCAGGTGTAGGTGTCGCAAACTTACTCATAACAGAAGGTGAATCAAGTGTAGAGCTAGATGGCAGTTCCTTACCTCCCGTTGAGGGATAGATCTTGGTTTTTGGATCTCTCAAGATCTTCATAATGATAAGCAGATATATATCCCAAGTGACTCAAAGAATAGAGCTATGCTCCCCGGCAACAGCGCCAGAAAATAGTCTTGATAACCCACAAGTATAAGGGATCGCAACAGTTTTCGAGGGTAGAGTATTCAACCCAAATTTGTTGATTCGACACAAGGGGAGCCAAAGAATATTCTCAAGTATTAGCAGCTGAGTTGTCAATTCAATCACACCTGGAAACTTAATATCTGCAGCAAAGTGTTTAGTAGCAAAGTAATATGATAGTAGTGATAACGGTAACAAAAGGTAACAGTAGTAAAAGTAATGTTTTTGGTATTTTGTAGTGATGATAGCAATAGCAACGGAAAACTAAATAAGCGAAGAACAATATATGGAAAGCTCGTAGGCAATGGATCAGTGATGGAGAATTATGCCGGATGCGGTTCATCATGTAACAGTCATAACCTAGGGTGACACAGAACTAGCTCCAGTTCATTGATATAATGTAGGCATGTATTCCGAATATAGTCATACGTGCTTATGGAGAAGAACTTGCATGACATCTTTTGTCCTACCCTCCCGTGGCAGCGGGGTCCTTACGGAAACTAAGGGATATTAAGGCCTCCTTTTAATAGAGAACCGGAACAAAGCATTAACACATAGTGAATACATGAACTCCTCAAACTACGGTCATCAGCGGTAAGTATCCCGATTATTGTCACTTCGGGGTTAACAGATCATAACACATAATAGGTGACTATAGACTTGCAAGATAGGATCAAGAACACTCATATATTGATGAAAACATAATAGGTTCAGATCTGAAATCATGGCACTCGGGCCCTAGTGACAAGCATTAAGCATAGCAAAGTCATAGCAACATCAATATCAGAAAATAGTGGACACTAGGGATCAAACCCTAACAAAACTAACTCAATTGCATGATAGATCCCATCCAACCCATCACCGTCCAGCAAGCCTACGATGGAATTACTCACGCACGACGGTGAGCATCATGAAATTGGTGATGGAGGATGGTTGATGATGACGATGGCGATGGATTCCCCTCTCCAGAGCCCCGAACGGACTCCACATCAGCCCTCCCTAGAGGTTTTAGGGCTGGGCGGTGGCTCCATATCATAAAACACGATGATTTCTTCTCTCTGATTGTTTTTCTCCCCGAAACACAATATATGGAGTTGGAGTTGGAGTCGGAGAGGCAACAGGGGGCCCACAAGGTAGGGGGGCGCGCCCCAGGGGGGCAGGCGCGCCCCCACCTTCGTGGAGAGGTGGTGGGCCCCCTGGCCTTCATCTTTTGCAGGTATTTTTCTTATTTTCTGAAAAGTGCCTCCGTGAAGTTTCAGGTCATTCCGAGAACGTTTGCTCCTGCACATAAATAACACCATGGTAATTCTGCTGAAAACAGCGCCAGTCCGGGTTAGTTCCATTCAAATTATGCAAGTTAGAGTCCAAAACAAGGGCAAAAGTGTTTGGAAAAGTAGATACATTGGAGACGTATCACACGCCCATAAGGGCACGGTGCTCATCCATAATGGAAGCGCCTCCAGCAGGTTATCCGGTGCCCCTGGTTGGACAAGGGCCACCGGTGGAACAGGCATCCCCCCTTCTTTCAAAGGAGGGTGCGTGCTGGATTCCGGAGCCGCCTCGGTCTCCGAAATTGAGTCCGGTTGAGGGCCGAACTATGTACGGCTCTCCCCGCCAGTCTCATTGGGGATTGAGTCCCCTCGGTGTCCGGCGATGGGGGTTTCGCCTTCGGGCGCCTCCTGAGCCTCTCCCCCGCCGGAGACAGTTCTTCGGGACAGCACCTCCGCATCCTCCTTGGTCTTGGGGGAGTGTGCGTCTGGCAGGGAGTCGCTGGCCATCGCCTTGGAATCCAGTGAGCCTCCTGATGAGGATCGCTGGGAGCAGTCGTGGCCCGGACTACAATAACATTTGCCAATCGTTTCAATACAACGAGGAGGAGAAACTTTATGAGCGGATAAGGTATTAGTACTTATGATGCGGCCCGAGGCTTAGCGCGGGGGCGTCTCTCCGGACTGTCATGAACATCCCATGCGGAGTTACCCGGTAGGGAGCCCTTCCCCTTTTTGGGCGTCTCCGCCTCCAGAGTTGTGGAGGCCGCCCTCTTCTTCCTCCCCCCGTCGGGGGGAGAGTCGCTCTCCTCCTCCTCCTCATCCGCGTCGTCTTCGGCGGCGGGGGAATGAGCCTTGTCTTCGGATGCCACGTCCGAAGTGCCCTTGCGGCGGGGGCCACTCCGGACCCCCTTGGCCTTTCCCGTGGCCTTCTTCTCTGGTGCCTTGTAAGGCGCCGACTCCAGCATCTTCGCTAAACGCGGAGTGACTGGCTCTTCGGGTAGGGGAGCCGGACACCGAATCTTCTTCGCCTGCTTCAACCAGTACTAAAAAAGCAATGGTAATGAAAGCATTAGATATCACCCTTGAAACAAGCAAGTAAGGGATGTGTTAAAAATAACATACCTCATTGGGGAGGTGATTTATATCGTGGCCACAGTCCGAATCAGTGGCCAGCGGTACCTCGTTGCCCTTGAAAACCAACTTCCAGGCATCTTCATGAGTCGTTTCGAAGAGCCTCACCAAGGTGTGGTGTTTCTTCGGATTGAAGTCCCATAGAGGACGGCTTCGGCTCTGGCAGGGGAGGATCCGGCGCACCAACATCACTTGGATTATGTCGATGAGCTTGATATCCATATCGATCATGCTTTGGATGCGCGTTTGCAGCGCAATTAGCTCGTCCGATGAACACCAGTTTGGGCTCTTCTCGACCCAAGAGGTGAGCCGCATGGGAGCGCCGGAGTTGAATTCGACAGCTGCGGCCTAGGTGGCGTTGCGGGGTTCGGTGATGTAGAACCATAGCTTCTGCCATTCCTTGACAGATTCCACGAATGTGCCTTTTGGCCAAGAAACATTGGTGAGCTTGCTCACCATTGCGCCCCCGCACTCTGCGTGCTGTCTGTCCACCACCTTGGGCTTCACGTTGAAGGTTTTGAGCCATAACCCGAAGTGGGGGTGGATGTGGAGGAAAGCCTCGCACACGACGATGAATGCCGAGATATTGAGGAAGGAGTTCAGGGATAGATCGTGGAAATCTATCCCGTAGTAGAACATAATCCCGCGGACGAAGGGGTGGAGTGGAAACCCTAACCCGCGAAGGAAACTGGGGGGGGGGTGAACACTACCCTCTCGTTGGGCTTCGGTGTGGGGATGATCTATCCCCGGGTTGGAAGGCGGTGGGCAATTTCCTTCGCCAGGTACCCGGCCACCCGAAGCTCAGCGACGTTCTCCTCCTTAACGGAGGAGGCCATCCACTTTCCTTGACCTCCGGATCCGGACATGGTTGAGTGCTTTCTCGATACAAGGGGAATGAGAACTTGGGCGCTGGAGCTCAAGACGGAGAGGCAGGAGGAAAGCGTGGGGGAAGAAGGAGGAACCTTATCTCCTTATAAGGGCGGTGAATATCGAACGCCCCCCATTCGCCTTAAAATTTGCCTGGTCCAAGGCTGTGCAAACGACACAGTTGGGTTACCCACACCCATATTAATGAGAATCCCGTGACAAGGGGACACGATCTCTGCTTTGACAAGACGTGCCAATGACAACCGCGTCTCGAAACGTGGAGCGAAAAATGGTTCGAAATTATATCCGGACAGGCGTGACGTCACATTACTAAAGTTGTCAGCGGATGGGACTCATGTGTTATTATATTCTCTCTACGGTTGTGTGCGGTGTGTGTTACAAGTCCGGACACAATCAATTTGTGTGAAGACTATTCGGGAGTTCGGAAGGAGGAACCCGCCTTGCAATGCCGAAGACAACACTACGCGCCGGATACCTTGTCATTGAAGCCAGGTTCAGAGGCTACTGAGGGAGTCCTGGACTAAGGGGTCCTCGGGCGTCCGGCTTGTTATCTATGGGCCGGACTGATGGGCTGTGAAGATATGAAGACCGAAGACTGTACCCGTGTCCAGATAGGACTCTCCTTGGCGTGGAAGGCAAGCTTGGCGAACAACTATGAAGATTCCATATTATGTAACCGACTCTATGTAACCCTAAATCCCCCAGTGTCTATATAAACCGGAGGGTGTAGTCCGAATAGGGGATACTCAATACCGTAGTTATACAGGCTAGACTTCTAGGGTTTAGCCATTACGATCTCGTGGTAGATCAACTCTTGTAATACTCATATTCATCAATATCAATAAAGCAGGACGTAGGGTATTACCTCTATCAAGAGGTCCCGAACCTGGGTAAACATCGTGTCCACTGCCTCCTGGTACCATCCACCTTAGACGCACAGTTCAGGACCCTCTACCCGAAATCCGCCGGTTTTGACACACCCTGCCTCCGACGGCGATGGGCAACTATGATCCTCTTTCTATACGTCTAAACATTACTGATGAGCAATAAAACTTAGTAAGTTTGCCTAAAAAACTTGTTGAAAATCTTTCTTCCTAATTAGGCTTTTCCACATCAAATGATTGGTTACAAAAAGAATGGGCAATGAGGCAATATAATGAGCTACTACCTACGATTCTGGTTTATTAGTTCTCATCGTATTTTAGATCAAAGTTTAACCACATATTTGACTAGCAAAATATTAATGCATGTCACCAAAAACCTATATAGTTGAATTTGTATTTGAATGTACTCTCCAATGAAATTATTTGCTATATACTCCTATCAGACGAACTCCGCGGAGTAATATGGAACGGAGGGAGTATAACTTATATTTTGTTAGTTAAAATCATGATCAAAATATGTCTCAAAATACAAAGAAGACTATTAAATTCATCCATCGTGTTCACCGCGGAGTTCGTCTGCATATATCATACGTATGTATGTCGGACTCACCCATTGTGTCGTCCTCACTGACACAAGCAAAAGCCAAGCGAAAAATACCAACTATGGTAGGAACTCCATAATTTTCTTTCCCGAAACGGAACTCCACAATTTCAGATGAATGTTGCATCGTTTTTTCCATGGGATCAATTCCGGGGGCCAATTCAAATCAATTATTTTGGAACGGATAACACGAGCTGTGCACTCTCACATGGCCAAGGGGCGCTGGAAATTAACAAATCTTTTCTGGCGCCACGAGGTGCACACCATTCTCCAGCAGTATTAGCTACTCAATCTAGTTTTAGGAACCGTTCTTCTTGATGTGTGTGCTAACTAGTGCTTGCCAGATGCAGCATCTGGACCGGCCGACCATGCCACTTTTGTCCGGCGTGTTACAAAGCCAACCACGTTACGTTATGGTAGCATGCCTGGTCATACATCCACGAGTAGTCTGCGAGCACTTGCCAAAAACATCAGCAAGTAGTGCATAGGTTATGTAGAGTCAAGGAGTCGTGAAGCTCTATCTAGGTGCCTCGACACTCATTTTCAAGGGGGTTTCTAACCCAGTCACTCTTGAAGCCCTAGCCTGCCGAGAAGACCTGGCTCTGGCAGTCGATCTTTTTTTAAAAAAAGAGGATGACTCCCGGCCTCTACATTTGGGAGATGCATACGGCCACTTTATTGATTATTTTCGAGGACCTTACAAAGTATTACAACAATGTGCCTAAATTCATCATCTTAGCAACACATGCCGCTATTCCTATCCAAAAGGATGAAGGGGTGCTGGCTGGGCCACTATCCAAACCACTCACCTAAGCCTAACATCAAAAGCCGGAAGCCGAAACATATTCGGAAGCCCCAGCCGAGCCACATACCGGGTCTGGGACACAATCCGGTCAGACGCACTCGTGTGTTGTCGCCGCCATCTTCCACAGGTCCGTCTTCAGATCATATTGAGGCTTCTACCTTGTCTGGCCACTCTGCCATCGACGTCACCATGACGCCAGACAGCAACCTCCTCCTTGCTCAAGTCCATCTCCGTGCATCGGACGCCGAGCCTCCACAGCGCCATGCCGCCGATATCCGCCGTCATCGATGTGTGAGATGAAGTACCGCTCTACCATCCGCCCAGCCAGCACTTATTCCAAAATGATGCCCCCAGGAGGGAAATAATCATCGTCCAATCCGGAAGACCCAGATCTAGGGTTTCCCCCGGAGTATCCCGAGCCTGATGACGCAGACTGCAACGACGATGCCTCGACAAGGGAACGGCATCTAAGACGCCGCCATCGTCCGCCATAACCGTAGTCGGCGCAATTTTCATCGGAAGTTGCTCCACCAGACGTGCGCCGCCGACGTCGCTGGTTCCTTCAACCGGAGCAAACTCCAAAACAATGCCCTAAAGAGGGACTAGGACGCAGAAGCACCGCCATCGCTCGATCCCAAGGAGATCTAGGGTTTCCCCCGTAGTTGCCCGCGCTGTCAAGGGCCAGACAAGGGTAGAATCTTGCGGATCTGCCCAGCTGCCGACGAGTCGCACCCACCACCGTGCCGACGGCCGACCAATAATCCGGCCGCGCCGCCGCGAACCGATCCGGACACGCCGCCGCCGTCCCTGGCGGCCGCGACGCACCAGATCGCAAGGCCTCCTGCCGCGAGGAATCGACGTCGCCGAGGCACCGCCACCACCGGCCATGGCGATCGGCCCGCCGCCACGCTCCGGCCCGGCGGCGCCGGCCCGCGCCAGCCCCACCCGAGCGAGAGGGCCCGAGTCCCCGCCGCCGGCGGCGACGGCTAGGCTTCACCTGGCCGCGCCCTTGGGCAGCGGCGAGGGAGGAGGAGGAGCGGGGGAGGTTTGGCGGTGATGGGATCTGAGGCCTCCCGGTCGCCCACACGGGGGGCGGCTCGGGAGGGACGGGGACGGGGACCGAACGATCACACAGATATGCTGGCACAGCGGTAGTCGATCTATCACTTCATAAGTTGTAGATTCAGAATGTAAGAACATCTACAGTCGGATCCCTCAAACCATCTTTTATATGCCCGCAGACGCGTCCAATCAGTGACCGGACATGAGAGAGAAGGAAAAAGGTGACCCAATCGGATCCCTCATATCTTCTCTATATGTCCGGGCTGTCTGCGAACCTTCACATCCATCTCAAATATGGGGAGGATATGAGAGCTTGCGGACACGCCCGGTCAATCCGTCACATAGGACATGGCCCTACCTGGACCACCTTTTTTCTTTCTTTAGTCATTTTTTCTTTCTCTCTCTTCATCTCCATCAATCACGTGCAAGTGATCGGACATATGAGGAAGAAAATGAGAATTGTGCCTACATGGATGGATAAATAAGGGCTCAAAACGGACACACCCGGCCACTGACCGGGCGCGTCCGCATGCATTTGAGGGGTTGAATTAGAGATACGTGGCTGAAGATGCTCTAAGACAATGGTTGATGATATCAAGCAAGGAACTTGGGAAGATATAGCACCATCATCAAGGAAATCATGCCGCTCTACGGACTTTACCATGTGTGCCTTTGTACAAGAGGTGCAAGATTTCAACTATGAAGCACACAACCTCGCTAAGTACACTATGTCTTTAGGGTTGGGACACCACATATGGCCGGGTCTTCCCTATGATCCTCTTTCTATACATCTAAACACTATTGATGAGCAATGGAACTTAGCGAGTTTGCCTAAAAAACTTGCTGAAAAACTTTCGTCCTATTCAGGCTTTTCCCCATCAAATGATTGGTTACAAAAAGGATGGACAATCAGGCAATATAATGAGCTACAGCCTGTAGAATATGCCTACGTCTTCCTCACCATTCATGAGTATTTTCTCTCTTATCATTTGTACTACTGAATACTGATGTACGCTCGCTCACTCACTGTGTAAGTTCATCTATCGTGTTCCCTGCAGAGTTCGTCTGCCTATATCATATGTATATATGTCTCCCTCGCCCATGTCATCCTCAACGACACAAACAAAGCCAAGTGAAAATTTTCAACTCTAGTAGGAACTCGACAATTTCGGATGAGTGTTGCATCGTTTTTGCCGTGGGATCGATCACGGGGGCAATTCAAGTCAGTTATTTTTGGAATGGATAACACGAGTTTTGCCCTCTCACACATGGCTAAGGGACGCTGGAAATTAACTAACCTTTTCTGGTGCCACGAGGTGCACACCATTCTCCGGTTATATTAGCTATCAGGATTGACACATCGATGATATATAAACCCCTCCGGGACATCATTCGCCGGCCTTCCATAATTAATCATCGTGATGCGCTTCTTCCATAGAATACGCCAAATGCAGACCAATAATTGCTCCGGTGGTCTCTAATAAATCTAGTTTTTGGGTTCTATTCGTTTGTCTCTATACGTACGTACTAGATTGGGACTATCATGCTATTCACGTTGAGCAGCACTATAGTACAGTTTATCCATGTGGTCATGGTCGAGTTAAGACAAATCGGCTTAAATATGGTTGGATTAGTACCCAAACAAATTGAGTCGATTACATTACAGTCAGTGATATGGTTAGGTAGCACGCAGTGTTTTGCATCTGGTGTAAGGTTGCGGCTAAGGGCATCTCCAACGCCGACATGCAAATTATCTTTGACATTCGTCCGTGAACTGGACTAGTCCACGGACACGAATGCGGAAGACAACATCCAATGCTATTCTGTACATGTCCGCCAATAAAGGGCAGTTTGAAATTCAAAATTTAGTTTGATCCACACAGCACGTCGGATCGCATTGTCCGATCACAACCAAAAAGAGGCAAATATGCTTAGATTTACATGTCCGAATCCAAAAAAATATCAGTCCAGCAGTCCGTGCAATTTTCTATCATGCCGGACCTGCAATCCCAGCCATCTGCTCCCGATCAAGGTGTCACCGCCACCGCATAGGCAACCTCCGCCGCGTCCTCATTGTCCGCCGCTATCAATTCATCTTTTGCCACTACAACATCTGAAAGCGAACATATTACACGATCATTCTTGCGTCGACATCTAAAAAGGCCACATTCAAGGACAATATCTTGGCATCCTCAGCATTGGCGGCGATCCTCATCTTCTTTTCCTTGAGCGCGGCCTTCCTTTCTTCGATCCTGGTCCTCCTATTTTTGAGCTTGAGCTTCTTGTCCGTCGCCTCCATCAACAATTTGAACCTTCCCGCCTTTTTGTCCTCCTTGAGGTCCGAGCGCTTCACACATGCCTCCCCCTTCTTCGCCAAGATGTCCTCGAACCTCTTCGTCAGCTTGGTCACTGCAACTTCTTGCTTCGCCCTCTCCTCCTACCACTTCTTCCCCTGTAAAAATCTTCTAACCTTCTTCGGCAGTTCTTGGGTTGGGTCAGTAGGGTCACCGGTTTCTTCCTTGGTGGCTTGGGCGGCGGCAGTCTTGGCTGTGAAAAGGTTCCACTTCAGTTGTCCATTCAACTTCAACCAACAATGCATGACGATGAAGTATTTCTTCCCCAACTTCTTGTACACCAAACAAGCACGAGAAGGCTACAAAGTGAAACATTGTCAACAATGCATATCCGACTAGTGATCAACAAAACCAAGCATATCTGGTCAGTGTCAACTTACTTGCTTGGTGATTTGTGCACCGCTAGGCCACCATGCGATGAGATGCTTCAAGTGCCCGCAATACTTCAACATAGCCTCTTGGATGGTGTACCATCGATGGTTCAGGGACTTTGATTCATGGTTGCGGATGACCGCGTCGGAGTAGGGGGGCGAAATGCTTGTGTTCGTGGAACCAAGTGCGAATGTTGTTCCAAAATGTTGTGCCCTTTTGCTCCATGCCATGGATCGGATCGAGGCTAGTGGCCAACCATGCATCGCACAACAACTTGTCCTCCCGCATGTTGATGCTTTCTCCTGTACCCTTCTTCTTCGGATCGCCAGTTGTATCATCTGGATCAACGTGCACGTTGTCCTCCCCCTCCTGCCGTCCAGCGACCCAATGCTATTGTTGTTGTTGTTGTGTTCCTACGCCGGTCTGGGTGTAGGACTGTTGCGTGTCCGTCTGGGTGAAGGACTATTGCGTGCCCGTCTCGGTGTAGGATTGCTGCTACTGGTAGTTGCCGAACTTGGTGGGATGTAAGTCTTCCGTCCGCCCATCCTCATAGCCACATCTTCCTCTTTCGCCTCCGTCGTGGATGATGTCGAACATCTTCATGTCCGGGTCGTTGTACGTCGGCTCCCCCACTTTAGGCATTGCAGCGAACAGCGTGCGAGCAACCATCTGCTCCCTGCCCGCCGCCCGCGCCCAGATGAGCTATGACAAAGAATACTCGGAGAAGAGCGGCAACACATTTACGTCGACGTTGTAAGGCACCTTCCCGACAGGGGTTCCAAGCTGCTTCGCGGCGTAGAAGTATGTAGGCTTGTAATGTTGTAACACTCACAATGCAGCTATATCTCCCACGTGTCGGGGCACGACTTAGAGGCATAGCCGCATGGTAGGCTTGTCGCAAGAGGGGTAATCTTCACACATCCCATGTACTGAATAAGAAAGGGATAAATAGTTGGCTTACAATCACCACTTCACACAAATACAAGTTAACATACATCATCCAGAATACAATCAAGGTCCGACCACGGAACCAAAATAAAAGAAGAGAACCCCAATTGCTAGATCCCCGATCGTCCCAACTGGGCTCCACTACTGATCAAAAGGAAACGAAGCAAACACAACGAACACGATCTTCAACGAGCTCCCACTTGAGCTCGGTTGCGTCACCTGCACTGGTATCATCGACACCTGCAACTGTTTGGAAGTATCTGTGAGCCACGAGGACTCAGCAATCTCACACCCGCGAGATCAATACTATTTAAGCTTATGGGTAGGAAAGGGTAGTGAGGTGGAGCTGCAGCAAGCACTAAGCATATATGGTGGCTACCATACGCAAATAAGAGCGAGAAGAGAAGCAACGCAACGGTCGTGAACTAGAAGTGATCAAGAAGTGATCCTGAAACTACTTACGTTCAAACATAACACAAGAACCATGTTCACTTCCCAGACTCCGCCGAGAAGAAACCATCACGGCTACACACGCGGTTGACGCATTTTAATTAAGTTAAGTTTCAAGTTCTCTACAACCGGACATTAACAAATTCCCATCTGCCACATAACCGCGGGCATGGCTTTCGAAAGTTCAAAACCCTGCAGGGGCGTCCCAACTTAGCCCATCACAAGCTCTCACGGTCAACAAAGGATATTCCTTCTCCAGGAAGACCCGATCAGACTCGGAATCCTAGTTACAAGACATTTCGACAATGGTAAAACAAGACCAGCAAAGCCGCCCGATGTGCCGACAATCCCGATAGGAGCTGCACATATCTCGTTCTCAGGGCAACACCGAATGAGACATCCTACGAGTAAAACCAAACATCAAGTTTCCCTGAGGTGGCCCCGCAGTCTACTCGCTTCGGACCAACACTTAGAGAAGCACTGGATCGGGGGGTTAAAAATAAAGATGACCCTCGGGAGCGCGACTCCCAAGGGAAAAGTAGGTGGCGGTGAGGCAAATGGTAAAACCAAGGTTGGGCCTTGCTGGAGGAGTTTTAATCTAAACGAACTGTCAAGGGGTCCCCATAACACCCAACCGTGTAAGGAACGCAAAATCAAGGAACATAACACCGGTATGACGTAAACTAGGGCGGCAAGAGTGGAACAAAACACCAGGCATAAGGCCAAGCCTCCCACCCTTTACCAAGTATATAGATGCATTAATTAAATAAGAGATATTCTGATATCCCAACATATCCATGTTCCAACAGGGAACAAACTTCAGCTTCACATGCAACTAGCGACGCTATAAGAGGGGCTGAGCAAAGCGGTAACATAGCCAAACAACAGTTTGCTAGGAAAGGTGGGTTAGAGGCTTGACATGGCAATATGGGAGGCATGATATAGCAAGTGGTAGGTATCGCGACATAGCAATAGAGCGAGCAACTAGCAAGCAAAGATAGAAGTGATTTCGAGGGTATGGTCATCTTGCCTGGGATCCCGCAAGGAAGAAGAACGAGTCCATGAAGAAGACAAATGAACGAAGTCGAACGAATCCTCACAAACGCGATGTTATCGGAACTAACCCGAAGAAGCAACACCGGAAAGAAGCAAACAACATTGTAACGCCCTCGATGCGGCTATATCTCCTACGTGTCGAAGCACGACTTAGAGGCATAACCGCATTGAAAGCAATGTCGCAAGTAAGGTAATCTTCGCAAACAACCCTTGTAATACAATAAGGGAAAAGATACATGGTTGGCTTACAATCGCCACTTCACACAAATACATAAATAAAGCATTACATCATCCAAATACAATCAGGGCCTGACTACGGAGCCAAAATAAAAGAAGACTACCCCAGATGCTACACAGATCCCCGATCGACCCCAACTGAGCTCCACTACTGATCAACTAGAACGAAACAACACAAAGGATAAGATCTTCATCGAGCTCCTCCTTAAGCTTGGTTGCGTCACCTGCTCGGTAACATCGGCACCTGCAAACTGGTTTTGGAAGTATCTGTGAGTCACGGGGACTCAGCAATCTCGCACCCTCGCGATCAAGACTATTTAAGCTTATGGGTAAGGAAAAGTATGAGGTGGAGCTGCAGCAAGCGGCTAGCATATATGGTGGCTAAACATACGCAAATGAGAGCGAGAAGAGAAGGCAAGGCACGCTCGATAAAACTATGATCAAGAAGTGATCCTAGAACAACCTACGTCAAGCATAACTCCAACACCGTGTTCACTTCCCGAACTCCGCCGAGAAGAGACCATCACGGTTACACATGCGGTTGATGTATTTTAATTAAGGTCAACTTCAGGTTTTCTACAACCGGACGTTGACAAAATTCCCATCTGCCCATAACCGCGGGCACGGCTTTCGAAAGTTCAATCCCTATAGGGGTGTCCCAACTTAGCCCATCACAAGCTCTCACGGTCAACGAAGGATAAACCTTCTCCCGAGACATTCCGATCAGACTCGGCATCCCGGTTCTACAAGACAACTTCGACAAGGTAAACCAAATCCAGCAACACCGCCCGAATGTGCCGACAAATCCCGATAGGAGCTGCACATATCTCGTTCTCAGGGCACACTCATATGAGACATCCTATGAGTAAAACCAAACCTCAAGTTGCCCCGAGGTGGCCCCGCAGTCTGCTCGGTCGGACCAACACTCAGAGGAGCACTGGCCCGAGGGGGTTTAAATAAAGATGACCCTTGAGTCCGCGGAACCCAAGGGAAAAAGAGGCTAGGTGGCGAATGGTAAAACCAAAGTTGGGCATTGCTGGAAGAGTTTTATTCAAGGCGAACTGTCAAAGGGTTCCCATAATAGCCCAACCGTGTAAGGAACGCAAAATCCGGGAACATAACACCGATATGACGGAAACTAGGGCGGCAAGAGTGGAACAAAACACCAGGCACAAGGCCGAGCCTTCCACCCTTTACCAAGTATATAGATGCATTAATTAAATAAGATATATTGTGATATCCCAACAAGTAAACATGTTCCAACAAGGAACAACATCTCTATGTTCCAACAAGGAACAAACTTCAAACTTCACCTGCAACTAACAACGCTATAAGAGGGGCTAAGCAAAGCGGTAACATAGCCAAACAACGGTTTGCTAGGACAAGGTGGGTTAGAGGCTTGGTTCAACAATATGGGAGGCATGATAAGCAAGTGGTAGGTATCACAGCATATGCATAGCAAAAGAGCGAGCAACTAGCAAGCAAAGATAGAAGTGATTTCGAGGGTATGATCATCTTGCCTGAAATCCCACAAAAAAGAAGAACGAGTCCATGAAGAAGACAAACGGACGTAGTCAATGGATCCTCACAAACGCAACGTTACCGGAACCAACCCGAAGAAGCAACACCAGAAAGGAGCAAACAACATAGTAAACAACCATCACATAATCATGGCATGATGCACAATCAAGTATGATGCATGTCCGGTTTAATGATACATGGCATGGCATGGCAAAGTGCACAAACAATCCTAGAAATTAAGTGGAGCTCAATATGCAACCGAGTTGCATATTGGACAAAACACCACATGACTTATTTAGTTCTCTCTTGTTTATGTACCCAACAATATTAAATTTTGTTAGCATGGCAAGAGGTGAAGCATGATGAAACTATCTAATCTAGGCAAGTTTAAATGAGGCCGGTACAACAAAACAACAGGTTATGGTACTGTTCTGCCCTAAACATAATTTTAGAGTTGTTAAACGTGCTAGATGAGTGCATCATGTTAAACTAGGCATCTTTCTACCCCATTTACATATATAGTTTATTAAATTTGAAGCTATAGTTGAAAAGTTATGAATTAAAGTATTTTAGCATGGCATAGGAGCAAATTATATGTAACCAACATTTTAAACATATTAAACATGGATGAAAATGACATATTATGAAACTAGAGGAAAAACTAAGCATATTTCATATATAATTCATTTTAATCCAATGCACGAATTGTGAGTTATTATATGCATGTTGTGCAAGTGGTTTTTCTATAAATCTGCGTTCTCTGGAAAATTAGCTAAAACGTTCTGCGGAAAAAAACATGTAACAGGCCAAAACTGGTCAGCCCAATAGAAGGAAAAAAAGGAGGCGCCAGGGGTTCTTCACCTAGTGGGCCTCGGCCCGGCTTGGCAGAGGAGGCCAGCGACACTGGGCCTTGCGCAGCACAGGGGAGCGGCTGGGGCGGCTGGACCACGCGCGGTGTAGATCTGGCGATTAACTGGACCGGGTCAACGAAGACGATTAGGAGTGGGGTCAATCGAGCTCCTCTGCTTGATGCGTGCAGGGCGAACAGAGGTCGCCGGCGGCTGCTTGAACTTGGTGAAGGACGACGCGATGGGCAGTGGCGGCGGACCAAGGCGAAGTAGGGGAGGTCCGGTAGAGGATGCAGAACCCGGGCGGCGCGATGTGAGACTCCCAGCGGCGGCTGGTGCTGCAAGGGGACGGGTGTCCATGGAGCTCGCTCCTTCTGGTTCGGTGAGGTACGACAAGGCGGCATGGTTCAACGACTTGCGACGCAGACGAGTTCCGGCCGGTCGGGATCCCACTGGAATGCGGTAGGGCGAGGTTGGAGCTCCTGGACGGCGAGGACTTGGCGTTTGAATCCACCGGATCAAGACGAGGCGAGGGCGGTGCTATGGCGTTGGTTCTTCTGCGAGGAACACGGGGAAGAGAGGTTAGAGACCAGAGGCAAGAAGAACGGGAGGAAGGAGGGCGCGAGGAGGCCCGTCTGGATCTGGCGGCGCACGGGGAGGTCCTGTTGGCGCTGCTGCTCATCACCGGCAGGGACGGCTGGCTCCGAGGAAGACCCGAGAGGGAGGGGATCCAGGCGCGATTCCTACCGATCCAAAAAGTGAGGGAGGCTGCGAACGGTTGGGTGGATCGATGGATCGAGGGGAGATGGCTGGTGGTTGGTGCAGGGGGAATGTGAGGATCCCGAGGTGGGGAATGAGTGCGGCGGCGGCTAGGAGGATCCCTAGAAATTAGGGATTTGGTCTGAAATTAGACTAGGGGTGGACTATATATATATCACGGATTAGGTTAGGGGCTATCTCGACCCTACGATCGCAATCGGACGATCGCGGATAAAATAGCTAGGGAGTCCAATTAACAAAACGGAGATGTTTTGTAGACGTTTGGGGATGATCCGGACCCAACGGTGATGACTGTCCGAGTCGGGTTCGGGTAAGTTTCGGGCACGCGCGAGGGGTCGATGCACTGTGCAAAGAGGGGTAGGCTGGCCTGGCGGTCGGTAGTGAAATGTGTAGAGAGGCTTGGGCTGAGAGAAGAGGAAAGAAGACAGCCCGGCAACCGTTTTCGGAGACCGAAAACGTCTGACGATAGACCGGCTATACTGCCGCTATAGTTTAACGGTTGGGCTATCAAACGAACTCCGAATGCGATAAAACTTGACAGGCGGTCTATCTACACTAAAATAAGAGCACACGTCAACTCTCATCCCATTCCGAGAACATTTCCGGCCACTTATAAAATACTATTTCGGACATGCCGCGGGCGCGTGCATGTGTGTCTGGGCTCAAAACGGACAACGGAAAGAACTGGAGGAAACCCGGACGGATGCAGGTTTTGAAAACATGATGATGCAATGCACATGATGACATGACAAGATGCGACACGCAAGCAAGAGACAAGGCAACAACAGCGAAAAACTGGAGGACACCTGGCGCAACGGTCTCGGGGCGATACAAACATAGTAAACAACCATCACATAAGCATGGCATGATGCACAACCAAGTATGATGCATGTCCGGTTTAATGAGGCAAGGCATGGGAAGGTGCACAAACAATACTACAAATTAAGTGGAGCTCACCACATCCAAGTTATTTACTTCGATCTCGTTTATGTACCCAACAATATTAAATGTCGGTTAGCATGGCAAGAGGTGAAGCATATAAAAACTACCTATCTAGGCAAGTTTAAATGAGGCCGGAACAACAAACAACAAGTCCGGAAACTCCTCATGTGCATATTTTAGGTTTGGTACTGTTCTGCCCAATACACAATTTTAGAGTTGTTAAACATGCCAGAAGAGTGCACCATGTTAAACTAGGCATTTTTCTACCCCATTTACATATAAAGTTTATTAAATTCTGAGTTACGGTTATTTAGTTATGAATTAAAGCATTTTAGCATGGCATTTAAGCAAAATATAAGCAAACATCATATTAAACATTTTTAACATGCATGAAAGTGGCATATTATGAAACTAGATGCAATTCTAAGCATTTTCCATATATAATTTATTTTAAAAAGATGCACCATTTGTGAGTTATTAAATGCATGTTGTGCAAGGGGTTTTCTGTAAAACTGCAAAATCCTGATTAATAGACAAATTCGCCGATCTGGAAAAAAATGTAAGCAGGCCGAATCTGGCTGGCCCGATAGCAGGGGAAAAAAGGCGCTCACGGGGGTGGGGGTGGCTCACCCAGTGGGCTTCGGGCCAGGTTAGAACAACAGAGTAGGAGAAGGGCCGGTTGGGGCGCTGGGCCTCGGGTGGGTTGCGGCCCACGAGGCCCAGAGGCGTGTCGTCCTCGTCCCCGGTCCCGCTGGATCGAGGAAAGCCAGGGGTGGCGGCACTGCGAAGCTCGGCGGCGGCCAGGGCATGGGGAGGCGCGATCCGGTGATGGTCCAGTGGTGAAGACGGCGGGGCCCTGCCGGATCCGGGCGGATCTGGCCAGGGTGGCTCCACTTCTGGCGAGGAAAGTCTGGATCGGGCGGGGCCGGCGAGGGTAGGGCACCATGGCGGCGGAGGGGTGGAGCACCCGCGGGAGAGGACGAGCCAGGGGTGAGTTCGGGCATGGGGGAAGAAGGGAGAGGGCGCGACGGGGCTGGCCTGAGCGGAGGTGGTCGCCGGTGGCCATGCTCCGGCGATGTTCGACGGGGAGGCAGCGACGACGGCTGAACCTTGCGGGAACGGCGCATCTCAGGGGCGGTGCAGCTGCGGGGAACGACGCGTTCGGGCCCGGGCAGGCCTCCCGCGGGCTTCGCAGGGCCGTGGCAGAGGCGAGCGGGCAGGGGCCAGGTGGCCGGCCCTGGTTGGCTGCGGGGCGCTCAGGAGATGTCTCGGCCAATCAGGAGGCGACAAGTGGCGAGGATGAGGTGGTTGCGCCGGAATTTGAGGAGGAGGCGGTTGGCCGTGGCTGGCGGCGCGATTCGAGGGGGAAGGGGTGGCGCTAGATTCGAGGGAGGAGGTCTAGGGGTAGGGGAGGAGCTTGGTTGCCCAAAATGGCAGGAGGGGTCTATATATAGGGAAGGTTTAGGGTTAGGGGGATTAGGAGGGGTTTTCTTCCGTTTTCGGGCATCGGATCTCGATCCGACGGTCCGGAGCGGAGGGGATAAGTAGGTGGGTTAATTGTGGCTGTGCAAAAGGCCTCGGGCTGAGAGGAGAGAATAGAATAGCAGCCCGGCAACGGTTTTCAGAGACCGAAAACGTATGACGAAAAGACCGGCTATATTGCCGCTATAGTTTAACGGTTCGGCTATCAATCGAGCTCGAAATGCGATGAAACTTGGCAGCGACCTACTAACAACATAGCAACACCGCACGCCAACTCTCATCCCATTCCAAGAACATTTCCGGGCCACTTATAAAATACTATTTCGGACGTGCCGTGGGCGCGTGCAAGTGTGTCTGGGCTCAGAACGGACAACAGAGAGTACTGGGGAACCCGGACGAATGCAAGTTTCAAAAACATGATGATGCAATGCACATGATGACATGATGACATGAAACACGCAAGCAAATGACATGGCAACGATGACGAATAACTGGAAGACACCTGGCGCATCGGTCTCGGGGCATCACAACACTCCACCACTACAAGAGGATCTCGTCCCAAGATCTAGGATGGCACCGGAGGGAAACGGAAGAGGAAGAGAAGAGATAAATCTAAGTTGCTTCTTTGACAAACGAGTGAGACCACGAACCTTGAGAGGTTAAACAATTTGAAATAAGAATACAACAGAGATGAGCGAAGTTGAAAACACTCCGTTAGGAAAGAGGAACAAGGAACATTACTAGAACCTTGTAGGTTGAAAGACATAAGGAAAAAAAGGGTTGCAATGGGCAAGAAGTACAAGCAAGCACTCCGGTAGAAACGAGATGTATAAGGAACAATAAAGATCAATTACGATAACACTCCGGTTGGAAATGGAAGGTAAAGAATATGAGCTTGAAAAAAAGAAAGCACTTGGATGAGACTCCGGTTAGAAGAGGAATGATAGCCACAACACTCCGGTTAAAACAAGATAGATAAGGAATAAGAATGATATAATTTGGGCAGCACTCTGACTGAAAATGGAAAGAATTAACAAGAACTTGACAAGATGGGAGGATACTTGATGAAATCAACAACATAGTGCCTCCCGAACTATTGAAATAATGGCACAAGGGGTAAGAAAGATTTCGGACAGCACTCCGGTTGAGAAGGGAGGCAAAACTAGATAAGATGAGAGAACTTGAATAAGGACATGATACGTCTCCAACGTATCTATAATTTTTGATTGCTCCATGCTATATTATCTACTGTTTTGGACATTATTGGGTTTTATTATCCACTTTATATTATTTTTGGGACTAACCTATTAACCGGAGGCCCAGCCCAGAATTGCTGTTTTTTGCCTGTTTTAGGGTTTCGAAGAAAAGGAATATCAAACGGAGTCCAAAAGGAATGAAACCTTCGGGAACGTGATTTTCTCATCGAATACAACTCAGGAGACTTGGACCTTACGTCAAGAAACATAACAGGAGGCCACGAGGTAGGGGGCGCGCCTACCCTCCCAGGTGCGCCCTCCACCCTCATGGGCCCCCTGTTGCTCCACCGACGTACTTCTTCCTCCTATATATACCCACGTACCCCCAAACGATCAGAAAAGGAGCCAAAACCCTAATTCCACCACCGTAACTTTCTGTATCCACGAGATCCCATCTTGGGGCTTGTTCCGAAGCTCCGCCGGAGGGGGCATCGATCACGGAGGGCTTCTACATCAACACCATAGCCCCTCCGATGAATTGTGAGTAGTTTACTTCAGACCTACGGGTCCATAGTTAGTAGCTAGATGGCTTCTTCTCTCTTTTTTGATCTCAATACAATGTTCTCCCCCTCTCTTGTGGAGATCTATTCGATGTAATCTTCTTTTTGCGGTGTGTTTGTTGAGACCGATGAATTGTGGGTTTATGATCAAGTCTATCTATGAATAATATTTGAATCTTCTCTGAATTCTTTTATGTATGATTGGTTATCTTTGCAAGTCTCTTTGAATTACCAGTTTGGTTTGGCCTACTAGATTGATCTTTCTTGCAATGGGAGAAGTGCTTAGCTTTGGGTGCAATCTTTCGGTGTCCTTTCCCGGTGATAGTAAGGGCAGCAAGGCACGTATTGTATTGTTGCCATCGAGGATAACAAGATGGGGTTCTCTTCATATTGCATGAGTCTATCCCTCTACATCATGTCATCTTGCTTAAGGCATTACTCTGTTTTTAACTTAATACTCTAGATGCATGCTGGATAGCGGTCGATGAGTGGAGTAATAGTAGTAGATGCAGACAGGAGTCGGTCTACTTGTCTCGGACGTGATGCCTATATACATGATTATACCTAGATATTCTCATAACTATGCTCAATTCTGTCAATTGCTCAACAGTAATTTGTTCACCCATCGTAGAATACTTATGCTCTCGAGAGAAGCCACTAGTGAAACCTATGGCCCCCGGGTCTATCTTTATCATATCAATCTCCTACCACTTAGTTATTTACTTTGCCATTTACTTTGCCTTTATTTTACTTTGCATCTTTATCATAAAAATACCAAAAATATTATCTTATCATAGCTATCAGATCTCACTCTCGTAAGTGGCCCTATAGGGATTGACAACCCCTATTTGCGTTGGTTACGAGGATTTATTTGTTTTGTGCAGGTGCGAGGGACTCGCGCGTAGCCTCCTACTGGATTGATACCTTGGTTCTCAAAAACTGAGGGAAATACTTACGCTACTTTGCTGCATCATCCCTTCCTCTTTGGGGAAAACCAACGCAGTGCTAAAAGAGGTAGCAGGACACGACACTCGGGTTGAATGGATAGACAAAGGAAAGAGCATGATCTTGGAAAAACGAGATGATAGGACGAAGAGAGCAACATCACCATGCCTCCGGAACAAATGAATGGAAAACTAGATGGTTGCAAAGAAAAGAACGGAGAAGAAGAATGACAACTCTCGCAAATAAAATTGAAAGAGCATGCTTACGAAGAAAAGGTCGAACGAAGTTGTTGGATTATCAACAACGAAAGCACAAGCTTGATGTGGGATAATGGAAGACATCTCAAAATTATGAGGTGACAACCAACCACTCACGGGAAAAAGATTTGATTGAGAGCTAGAAAAGATAGAAAGCTTCTCCCACCGAGGTGATAAGAGAACTTGGATCATAGGTAATCATCACAAACAGCAACATTCCCAATTAAGGATGGCAATGGGTCGGGTTTGGATCGGGTTGAACAATATCAAATCCATATCCATATCCATGAAGACAGTCTTTGCCCACCCATGAAAAAATCCACGGGTGAAAATTTGTGTCCATGTCCAAACCTGATGGATATCCATACCCACTGGATATCCACTGGGTCCTCTCAAGACATATAAATAAGACACAACACAATGTTAACATAAGCTTCTCTGTTCTTCACCTCATGGTAGGCTAGGTTTCACTTATGGTAAACATCAACTTATGGCAAATCAACGTCCACTAACAACCTAATATAATTTAGTTTTTTTCTAAAAGATGAGAATGATGAGTCATTTAACGAGGAGATAAAAATAAGGGAAGGTGTGTTGTAGTATGTTACGGCGGGGATTGAATGTCAACTAATAGAAGTTACGACGAGGATTATGCAATTTCTTTTGCATGTTGTAGATAACAAAGTGGAAAATTCCAGTGGGACATTTGACTGTGGGGCAGGGAGAATAGATTTTGACCCATTAAATCATACTATCGGGTCGGGTTTGGGTATACTCATGGGCACAAGATTAGATCCGTGCCCTACCCACAAGCAATCGGGTCGGGTTTGGGCGCTGCCCATGGGCACAAAAGCATATCCAAACCCTATCCATTCGGGTCGGATATCCATGGGTATCCATGTCCATGGGTAAAATTGCCATCCTTATTCCCAATGGAAGGCATTATGTGAAATCTATACCAAGATAACTCCAAGGAAGAAAGTGATGGGTTTAAATACCTCATTCCTGACAACTTGCGAATCATGAAACACGAAAGAAATTGTCAAGAATGACATAACACCACCGCAGGAGACAAGATAGAAAGAATTGCACTTTGGAATGAAAGATGAAGAATACTTGAAGTATAGCTTGGCGGATCATAGCTTCGAGAGATATCTTGAAGAACAATTGAAGAATGAAAAGAATCCTTGACGAACCACCATGTAGCCTCCATGAAGAACTCCGGTAATAAGGATGATAAAAGAAAGAGAAGTTAGAAAGAACTCTAGGAGAAGCCTTGCAATGATTACATGGAGCTTCGCGATGATATAACCGAGAAAAACTTGGAACTCCAGAAATAAAGATGAACAAATGAAATAAAGAATTTTTGATGAACCTCCGGAATAAGGAATTAATCATTTGGAAGAAACAAGAATAAGAATTACATCATGCGTAACCTTCACCAATTTAAATTGATGACAAGCAACGGATTTGGCATACTACTTATTCTCGTGGAAGGGATTAAGATAGATATAGCGCAAACTTGAGAAGGTCTTCAACGAATCACCAGGAGGATTTGGAAACAACTAATGAATTGATATGATAACGAAGGAAGAGAAATCTAGAACGAACCACCGGTAGGATTTGAAAAACTAACGAAGTAAAGGGATGAATCACCGGTAAAAATTTGAAAACGAACGAAGATACTTGGGGAAATTTAGATACAAGAGAATGAAGAGATCACGAGCTGATTAGAGAATACTTGAATGACGCACCGGTAAGATTGGGGAAAGAGAGATGAATGCTGAGAATGAATAATATCTGAGATGATGGCCCTCGGAGAATCAAGCTGAAAAGACTCCTGAATTGCTCCGAATGGGTGAAAAGAATTCTCACAATCGCAAACAATTATGAGAGGATGGCACCAAGCTTGAACCATGAATCTTCGAGAGAACGGGCCAAGATTTAGAGGAAACACTTCTTCGGTCTTCAAATGTTGAGAATGACGAGAAGAAATACCACCAAATTGTTGAGACACTCCGGAATAATGAAGAATAGAAAGGTTGAACCAACGATGAAAAGAATTTGAAAGATCTTGGAGAAAGACATCTGACTGATGACAATTCATTCTTATGTCAAACTTTGAAATGAATTTGAAAATCACTCCGAAAAGAATTAGAAGAGTCAGGTAAGATCCTGGGAAAGACCTGTGGGTTAGGGCCCACTGAAACGAAACACCTTCGAATGATTACTTAAAAGGGAGATTGCCCCGGTTGATTTAAATGGCTTGAATGAGATAACAATCTCGAAAGAGCTTGAACGAATGCAGATTGGAAACACGAATCTTCGAGATATCTTGAGCACTCCAGAACAATTGAATAGCTAGAAATGGATGATTAAGAGGTGCACCGACATGAGAAAGCATTTAAACTGAGGAAAGGATATGATCGACAAGGCTTGACTTGAATCCACTGGAGAGAAAAGAATGACAAATGATGAACTTGAAACTTCCTTTATCATCTTCATGAGAATCACCGGATAAGAACACTGAAAGAAAGGAATGAAGAGACTTCACATCCATAAGATGGATACTTGATTAGAAATCTGAGTCCTTGAAGAAAAAGAAAGGGTGGGAGGGCTGGTAAAACAAAGGCAACTTGGGCAGATGGAATAAACAACGTTGAGAAGACTTTGAGTTGAATCTTGCAGATGGGGAGAATGATGGGATCATCTCGAAGAGAAGCACACCGGTTGGAAAGAATTGAAAAGACAACCTTGATGATCAAGAAGGATTAATACTCTCATAGAAATATGAGAACACCACTTAGAAAAGGTATGGAATCCACATTTGACGTCGAAGCAACTCGAATACCACAAACAAAAACAAAACAAAGGATTGGCTTGCAAAATAAGCCAGAAACAAACATATGATAGACCCCATATCGTATCATGTGTCTGTTGGAAAGATATCCTACGAGATACTTGAATTCCTACTTATAAACTCCTGAAACTTTCTGGTTATGCAATCAGGTGTTGGGGATACAGGGGAAGCATAATATCTCACCCAAAACTAGCAAATCCTACATCCAGCTGTATCCATCACTCAACACATAACCAAGAAACCTTTGGAAATCGTGTACCTCAACCTTCGAAAAGCATCCGTTATACAAGTTATGGCAATACTCTCGAACTCCCACCCTAGTACTGGGTGGCGTCGAGGTTATCTCACCAACAACTACATAAAAGAGATTTTCGATGTCGGTGAACTCAGGTATTCAAAACTGCAACGATAAAATTGTGACGACAACACCTCGGAGCTCAACTCCCCGGGACACTTCCACAACCCCTAAATGTCAGGATGCACCAAGAACAATGTTCTCGTCACAAAACCATCAAAACGATTCCAAGATACCTGCGTGATCCTAAAAAAAATTCGTGAAATTTCAGGAGAGAAGAGTCAAAACTTCTACGTCGGGAGACCTCACCAAAGCGACGGAAGGGCTGAGGAGTAAAAAGAATCCTACTCTCCGATATATATAATCCTAAGACTCAAAACATTTTGTTCTAGACTCAACAACGTCAGCGATTCGATCAAGCAGGGGGCTCCTAAGTCGGGGAAGGCTCTGATACCAACTTGTAACACCCACAATGCGGCTATATCGCCCACGTGTTGGGGCACGACTTAGAGGCATAGCCGCATGGTAGGCTTGTCGCAAGAGGGGTAATCTTCACACATCCCATGTACTGAATAAGAAAGGGATAAAGAGTTGGCTTACAATCACCACTTCACACAGATACAAGTTAACATAAATCATCCAGAATACAATCAAGGTCCGACTACGGAACCAAAATAAAAGAAGACAACCCCAATTGCTAGATCCCCGATCGTCCCAACTGGGCTCCACTATTGATCAAAAGGAAACGAAGCAAACACAACAAACACGATCTTCAATGAGCTCCCACTTGAGCTCGGTTGCATCACCTTCACTGGTATCATCGGCACCTGCAACTGTTTGGAAGTATCTGTGAGCCACGAGGACTCAGCAATCTCACACCCGCGAGATCAAGACTATTTAAGCTTATGGGTAGGAAATGGTAGTGAGGTGGAGCTGCAGCAAGCACTAAGCATATATGGTGGCTACCATACACAAATAAGAGCGAGAAGAGAAGCAATGCAACGGTCGTGAACTAGAAGTGATCAAGAAGTGATCCTGAAACTACTTACGTTCAAACATAACATAAGAACACTTCCCGGACTCCGCCGAGAAGAGACCATCACGACTACACACACGGTTGATGCATTTTAATTAAGTTAAGTTTCAAGTTCTCTACAGCCGGACATTAACAAATTCCTATCTACCACATAACCACGGGCACGACTTTCGAAAGTTCAAAACCCTGCAGGGGTGTCCCAACTTAGCCCATCACAAGCTCTCACGGTCAACGAAGGATACTCCTTCTCCCAGGAAGACCCGATCAGACTCGGAATCCCGGTTACAAGACATTTCGACAATGGTAAAACAAGACCAGCAAAGCCGCCCGATGTGCCGACAATCCCGATAGGAGCTGCACATATCTTGTTCTCAGGGCAACACCGGATGAGACATCCTACGAGTAAAACCAAACCTCAAGTTTCCCCGAGGTGGCCCCGCAGTCTACTCGGTTCGGACCAACACTTAGAGAAGCACTGGACCGGGGGGGGGGGTTAAAAATAAAGATGACCCTCGGGAGCATGACTCCCAAGGGAAAAGTAGGTGGTGGTGAGGCAAATGGTAAAACCAAGGTTGGGCCTTGCTGGAGGAGTTTTAATCAAAGCGAACTGTCAAGGGGTCCCCATAACACCCAACCGTGTAAGGAACGCAAAATCAAGGAACATAACACCGGTATGACGTAAACTAGGGCGGCAAGAGTGGAACAAAACACCAGGCATAAGGCCAAGCCTTCCATCCTTTACCAAGTATATAGATGCATTAATTAAATAAGAGATATTGTGATATCCCAACATATCCATGTTCCAACAGGGAACAAACTTCAGCTTCACCTGCAATTAGAAACGCTATAAGAGGGGCTAAGCAAAGCGGTAACATAGCCAAACAATAGTTTGCTAGGAAAGGTGGGTTAGAGGCTTGACATGGCAATATGGGAGGCATGATATAGCAAGTGGTAGGTATCGCGGCATAGCAATAGAGCGAGCAACTAGCAAGCAAAGATAGAAGTGATTTCGAGGGTATGGTCATCTTGCCTGGGATCCCACAAGGAAGAAGAACGAGTCCATGAAGAAGACAAACGAACGAAGTCGAACGAATCCTCACAAACGCGACGTTATCGGAACTAACCCGAAGAAGCAACACCGGAAAGAAGCAAACAACATAGTAAACAACCATCACATAAGCATGGCATGATGCACAACCAAGTATGATGCATGTCCGGTTTAATGAGGCAAGGCATGGGAAGGTGCACAAACAATACTACAAATTAAGTGGAGCTCAATATGCAACGAGTTGCATATTGAAGAAAACACCACATCCAAGTTATTTAGTTCGATCTCGTTTATGTACCCAACAATATTAAATGTTGGTTAGCATGGCAAGAGGTGAAGCATATGAAAACTACCTATCTAGGCAAGTTTAAATGAGGCCGGAACAACAAACAACAAGTCCGGAAACTCCTCATGTGCATATTTTAGGTTTGGTATTGTTCTTCCCTATACACAATTTTAGAGTTGTTATACATGCAATAAGAGTGCACCATGTTAAAGTAGGCATTTTTCTACCCCATTTACATATAAAGTTTATTAAATTCCGAGTTACGGTTATTTAGTTATGAATTACAGCATTTTAGCATGGCATTTAAGCAAAATATAAGCAAACATCATATTAAACATTTTTAACATGCATGAAAGTGGCATATTATGAAACTAGATACAATTCTAAGCATTTTCTATATATAATTTATTTTAAAAAGATGCACCGTTTGTGAGTTATTAAATGCATGTTGTGCAAGGGGTTTTCTATAAAACTGCAAAACCCTGGTTAATAGACAAATTCGCCAATCTGGAAAAAAATGTAAGCGGGCCGAATCTGGCTGGCCCGATAGCAGGGAAAAAAGGCGCTCAAGGGGGGTGGCTCACCCAGTTGGCTTCGGGCCAGGTTGGAACAGCAGAGGAGGAGAAGGGCCGGTTGGGGCGCTGGGCCTCGGGTGGGTCGCGGCCCACGAGGCCCAGAGGCGTGTCGTCCTCGTCCCCGATCCCGCTGGATCGAGGGAAGCCAGGGGTGGCGGCGCTGCGAAGCTCAGCGGCGGCCAGGGCGTGGGGAGGCGCGATCCGGTGATGGTCCAGTGGCGAAGACGGCGGGGCCCTACCGGATCCGGACGGATTTGGCCAGGGTGGCTCCACTTCCGGCAAGGGGAGGCCGGATCGGGCGGGGCCGACGAGGGTAGGGCGCCATGGCGGCGGAGGGGCGAAGCACATGCGGGAGAGGACGAGCCCGAGGTGAGTTCGGGCATGGGGGAAGAAGGGAGAGGGCGCGACGGGGCTGGCCTAAGCGGAGGTGGTCGCCGGTGGCCACGCTCCGGCGACGTTCGACGGGGAGGCAGCGACGAGGGCTGAACCTTGCGGGAACGGCACAGCTCGGGGGCGGTGCAGCTGCGGGGAACGACGCGGTCGGGCCCGAGAGGGCCTCCCACGGGCTTTGCAGGGCCGTGGCGGAGGGGAGCGGGCAGGGGCCACGTGGCCGGCCCTGGTTGCCTGCGGGGCGCTCAGGAGATGTCTCGGCTAATCAGGAGGCGACAAGTGGCGGGGATGAGGTGGTTGCGCCGGAATTTGAGGAGGAGGCAGTTGGCCGTGGCTGGTGGCGTGATTCGAGGGGGAAGGGTTGGCGCTAGATCCGAGGGAGGAGGTCTAGGGGTAGGGGAGGAGCTAGGTTGCCCAAAATGGCAGGAGGGTTCTATATATAGGGAAGGTTTAGGGTTAGGGGGGATTAGGAGGGGTTTTCTTCCGTTTTCAGGCATCGGATCTCGATCCGACGGTCCGGAGCGGAGGGGATAAGTAGGTGGGTTGATTGTGGCTGTGCAAAAGGCCTCGGGTTGAGAGGAGAGAATAGAATAGCAGCCCGGCAACGGTTTTCGGAGACCGAAAACGTCCGACGAAAAGACCGGCTATATTGCCGCTATAGTTTAACGGTTGGGCTATCAAACGAGCTCGGAATGCGATGAAACTTGGCAGGCGACCTACTAACAACATAACAACACCGCAAGCCAACTCTCATGCCATTCCGAGAACATTTCCCGACCACTTATAAAATACTATTTCGATGTGTCGCGGGCGCGTGCAAGTGTGTCTGGCCTCAGAACGGACAACGAAGAGTACTGGGGAACCCTGACGAATGCAAGTTTCAAAAACATGATGATGCAATGCACATGATGACATGATGAGATGCAACATGCAAGCAAATGACATGGCAACGACGACGAATAACTGGAAGACACCTGGCACATCGGTCTTGGGGCGTCACAAATGCTCAGGCCACACCACCATCTGTACTGTGGGCGCGCACGTTTGGGCTCCGCGGCCTCCGCTGTGACGTCCACCACGTCCGTCACGACCACCACGCCCGACGCCACCACCAGGCCCACCGGCGGCCATCCGCTTCTTGAGCTTCTCCTCCTTTCTGGCCTTCGCTTTGACGCGGCGAGTTTGCCGCATAGCCGAGTTGATCTTCCGGGCGAGCGTGATGCTCGGATCCTTCGACACCTCCGGCACCTCCATCTCTGAAAGGTTCTCCTCCGGTTCTATGCATCGGCGGCAAAAAGAAGGAGAGGGTGGGAGAAAAGGGTGGGAATTGGGTGGAAAGCTGCGGGGGTGGAAGAAGAGAGTGGGGGATTTTGGCGCGGAAACAATGCGGGTTGTTACAAAAGCACCGGCTCCGCCTTCCTTTTGGGTGGGCCAGGGGGTCAGAGTCCGAAGTTTCTCGTGTCCGAACCCCCCCCCCTAACGTTTGGTTCCGATTTGTGGAAAATCATGGTCTGGACTGCCCCGCGGACCGATACAGGACCGCGTTCGATGGCTTCGGCGGTCTGGACCGTGTGGTCCGGACGTATGCAGGCGGTTTGTGGGTCGGCGTTGGAGATACCCCAAAGCATGTGGATGGCTAACATTCAATTCGATTTTTGTGCTTGTGGGTGTAAGGAAAATCAAAAAGTTAGCATTGCAGTGGAGTAATCTCCCAATCGATAGTGAAACTGGCAGTTTGGCGGTAGTCAACATGGTGAAAAGCGGAGATACAAACAGATCAAAGTATGCTTTTCTTAAAAAAAATTGTGGGTAATGCTTTTCTTATTGGAGAGATTAGAGATAGCATGTCTGAGCATAGTTCTTGTATTACTCACATTTGCCGTAGTGGGAATTCTTCTAGCCATGTATTATCAAACATCGGTAGAACTCAAGGTTGAACTGCTTTATGGCTTGGGTCTGGACTGAAGGTCGTTTCGGACACTATTGGGTGTGATTGTATCCCTTGATTGAGTAATACAAGAACCGTTTCGCAAACAAGGAAAATCAACAAGTGATGCATCTAACCTTTTGAGTTATTTCATCTAGATTTGTTTCTCAGATTTTGACCATATACATCACTCATTTTTTCCCTTTTTTTGTAGGCGCAAAGAGACGAATAATTGTAAAGTGGTGTCAGGCCGTTAGGTAGTTGGATGTAGTATATGGATCATGCATGTAGTGCCACTTAGAAGTGGAACTTGTCATGAGAAGCCAAGACACTGCCAGTGACCAAGGATTTGGCTACAGACTGGCTTTTTCGGGGGAGGTATAGAAATTTGAGATCCCGTGGTAAGCATAAATTACCAGCAAATTTCTGAATAGGTTCGAATTTAAACTCTGACATGGTATAAAATGAATGTTAACACATGTGTAGTATGCTTTCATCATCAGAGAGATCAAATTCAGTATGGGGGAACATGATTCTTGCATTATTGATATTCGTCGGAGCGGAAACAGTGCTAATAATTTCACGACAAACTTTGATAGGTTGCATGACCAAACAATTATCTGGCTTGGCTCTAGCCCAGATTTTTTTAGAAAAAGAGAAAGACCCTCGGTCTCTGCATCTGGGCGATGTATATATCCATTTTATTAATTATTAACACAAGACTTTACAAAGTCATACAACAATAAGACTAAAGCTAGCGTCTAAACAACATCTGTCGCTACTCCTATTCCAGTTGACGAAGGGACGTAGATAGTCTGGACCACAGACCTCGCAGCCAAACCTAACATCTAAGACCTGAGGTCCCAATCAGGACGCCTGCCAGGTATGGGCACCCACCAGTCCGGCGTGCTCCTCAACTAGGACGCCTGCCGGGTATGAGGTCGCCGCAGCCATCTGCCATCAATCCATCTTCAGAGCTGTACTGCTGCATGAACCTTGCCCGGTCTAGCTGCCGCCGACGCCACCACGACGCCAGACAGCGTCGACCTCCTGCGCGAGTCCATCATCGCACATCGGACGCCTAATCTCCAGACCGTCATGCTATCGAGATCCGACACCATCAATGTGTGTAATGAAGCACCGCTCCTTCTCTTGTCACCTCCAGCCATCACTTGCTCCAAAACGATGCCCCCATGAGGGAAAGCACTACTAAGAACACCGTCATCGTCCGATCCGGGAGACCCAGATCTAGGGTTTGCCCCGGAGCATCCCGAGCCTGATGACGCCAACTGCAACAACGATGCCTCGACAAGGAAACGACATCAAAGACGCCGCCATCGTCCGCCATGACCGTAGTCGGCGCGATTTTCATTGACAGTTGCGCCACCGGGCGTACACCGCCGGCCTCGCTGGTTCCTTCGACCGTAGCAAACTCCAAAACGATGCCCCGAAGAGGGACTACGACGCAAAAGCACCGCCATCGCTCGATCCCATGAAGATCTAGGGTTTCCCTCGGAGTTGCCAGGGTTGTCAAGGACCAGACAAAGATGGAATCCCGCAGGTCCGTCCAACTGCCGACGTGTCGCACTCGCCATCGCGCCGACCGTTATCCGGAGACCAAGCTCACGCCTGGGCCCAGATCCGGCCGCGCCGCGCCGCCTGGCGCCCCAAATCTTGAAGCCGCCTGCCATGGGGAATGGGATCGTCGGAGCGCCGTCAGCCCCCACCGTGACGTCCGGCTACATGCCATGCTCCGGCCCGGGGGCGTCGGCCCGCACCAGCTCCTCACGAGCGGGAGGGCACCTAGTCCCCGCCGCCGTCGGCGACGGCAAGGCTTTGCCCGGTCGCGCCCTCGGGCGGCGGCGAGGGAGGAAGAGCGGGAGTCGGGGGTGATGGGATCTGGGACCTCCCAGCCGCCGCATGGGGGCGACTCCATAAAAATTGGGGGAGAATTACACTTCCCCGGCCTCTGCACCAACTAAGGATGCATACGGTCTTTTAAGTATGAGTACTAGGATTTTTAATCTCGATTACGCACCGAGCCTAGTCCTCAATAAATGCGTGAGTACCAGAAATTTTTTTGAATTTTGTGGATTTGTGGTATAGCTACTCACGTTCAAACAAATCCACAAATTTTCTTTCAGCAATAGTATCTACTCAAACACGTTTATATCGTTGGTAATTGCGGTATTTAACTCGGTAACCAAGTCCTTGCAAGTGACCAACATATCTATCCGGCCGGTTGATACCACGTGCGTGAGTGCTGTTGCAACAGTACATTCTATAGTGCATAAATAGGCAGGAGGGCCTGGGCTATTGCTCCAACTCACCGGTAGATTGCCCCACTACCATTCCAAGCGCACATTCCAGCTACTCTGCAGTTCGGAAAGAAAAAGATATAGCTGCAGGCGGCATGATGGGGGTGAAAGTGGCCACTGGCAAGGCTCTGATGATACTGGTTGCAGTGTTTATTATCTGCGCCGGCGGCGGCGTGGTGGTCTCGCCGGCAGCCGCGGAGGAGGTGCCCCTGGTGCCGGCGGTGTACGTGTTCGGCGACTCTACCATGGACGTGGGCAACAACTTGTACCTGGGGAACGTTACGCTGCCGTATCCCCCGTTTCCCTACTGGGGAGCGTTTCACGGGCCCCGGACCCAACGGAAGGTTCAGCAACGGATACAACATGGCCGACTCCATATGTACGTACGCGCAGGCACTTTTTCATCGGGTCTTTTCATTTTCTTTTTTTTTCCGCAAGGTCATCGTGTCTTTTCACCCATGTGTGAAACTACAGAAATATGCAAATTGAAATGCAGCGAAGCTGTTGGGTTTCAATATGAGCCCGCCGGCTTTCCTGTCGTTGACGCCGGAGACGAGCGTTGAGATCTTGAAAGGCCTGGGCGGGGTCAACTACGCTTCCGGTGGATCCGGCATTCTCGACACCACCGTCAGTACTGCTGCCTTGAAATTTTGCGCATTTTTTGTTTGTTCCGAAGACCTCTTTTACATATTGTTTTTCTTTTGCAGGAATACATATTAGTTTTATAGATACATCTCTTTTTATCCATTTTAATGACAAATATTTTTAAACGGAGGGAGTATTTTTTTAATGAAAGGAGCATAGCTCGCAGCTTTCACATACTATCTCTCTACCATAATATAATACCTCTCTTTCTCGCAAAAAAAAATATAATACCTCTCTAAAACGACTTATATTTAGAAACGAAGGGATTACGTCGTTTTAGCAGTTCAATATACAAAAAACACATGCTACAGCCAAGTACCAGCAATAAAGATTCAAAAACAAAACAAAAGACATAAACTAGTATATCGGGAAAAGGGCTATGTCCCCTTGTCTTAACCCTTTCTTAGTCTTAAAGTAGGGAACGAGTTGGTCATAATTCCCGCAAAAAGAAAAACGACTTGGTCATAATGCTGATACTGTCTGAGCTACATTTTTTTTTCTAACAACAACTTGTGAGCATTATTAGTTTTAGATTGTCTAATTCACATATAGATGTTTTCTAAGGATGTCACATCTAAACTCTTACAAATAAGACAACAACAAGGAACAAAAAAAAACTGGCACAAAAAAGACCACAAACATAATAAACATCAGATTAGATGTGACATAACTATGTGTTCTAGACAGACCCAGTTAGTTCACAATGTCTGAGTTACTTGTACTAATCCTGCTTCTTGTTTGCATCGATTGATTGATCAGAATAATGCCGACCTCCCGTTGAGCAAGCAGGTGGAGTTCTTTGCAGCCACCAAGGCAAACATGACCGAGAAAAGCGGCGGCAATAGCACCAACATCGATGCGCTGCTGTCCAAGTCGCTCTTCCTCATTAGCGACGGCGGCAACGATATGTTGGCGTTCTGGGGGAATAGTCCGTCGTCGGACAAGGTTCAGCCCTTCTACGACGACCTTCTGTCCAACTACACCAAGTATGTCAAGAGGCTGTACCGGCTCGGGGCGCGGCGTTTCGGTGTCATCAACGTGCCGGCCATCGGCTGCGTGCCGGTGGTGCGGGCGAAATCCCTGATCGGTGAGATCTGCGAACCCTTTGTCAATAAACTCGCCGATGGCTTCAACATCGCCTTGGGCGACGCGATGGCGAACCTTAACGCGTCGCTGCCCGGGATGAGGTACTCTGTGGGGAGCTCCTACAACCTGGTGACCAACTTCACGGGGCCGCCGGCGGCCCCCGGCTTCGACGATGTGAAGAGCGCGTGCTGCGGCGGCGGGAAGTTCAACGGGGAGACCTTTTGCAGCTTACCCAATACCACCCACTGCGACCACCGCGACGACCATCTGTTCTGGGACGGGGTGCACTGCACCCAGGCCGCCTCCAACAAGGGCGCCGAGGCCATCTTTGCCGCGCCGGTAGAGCTAAATTTCACCGCACCCATCAATTTCAAGCAGCTGCTTCTTGATGATCAACCCACAAACGTCAGCCGTTAATTCACTTGCGAGTGGGTGAGTCTCTGTTACTAGCACTTCTGTCACGTTCGTTTTATCCTTGTTCTCAGTGTCGAGCACAGCAGATGTGTTGCATGTGCTCAGTAAGTAGTATACTAGTTTGGACGTTTTGTATCGTGCAAAATAAGGAACCTGACACGTACTTTGTTTGCGTGGAGGTGCGTCGTATAAGTGGGCTGCAATGTTACAAGCTGTTCGTGGCATAGGAGTCGGTCATGTTTGATTCCTTACTGAATATCCTTACACTGAATAAAGAAGAGAAACAGGAAAGACGCAAAGATAACAGCATCGCAAAAATCTCATGTCTCCTCTTAGTGTTCATCAGGGCCAATTCTGAAATTTTGGGGGCCTAGGGCGAACCTGAGAATCAGGGGCCCCAAATATAAATGTCACACAACAACAATGACATTCTTTAATATTACAAATAAACACTTTACTGCACCCAATTTTGATATTTACATCTAATATTTTTTAGATATTATCTTAAAAGTTTATTATAACATCCCGCTCAAAATTGGGGATCGTAGGTTCATGATTCGCATGACACATGATCACTCATTCTTCTATTGACATACATGTGCACAAACAAAAACTCCAAACGTTAGACATTTGCCGATCCTAGAAAACATCCAAAAACCCGACTACAAATTACCAAACAAAGGCAAAAGGGCAATAAATAGATACATAACCTGGAGTCTATTGAAATAATTCTCGATGCAAATTCACTTATGATTGAGTCGGACCTCAATTTTGTCCAACAGTTTCTTGTAGGTGCATAATACTGCCAAACCATTTAACAGTGCAAGATACGCATCATATATTTATGTGAAGGCAATTTACTTAATTGGCAACATACATATAAGGATTGGGGAATAGGTAATAGTACGATGATATACCTCATACCAATCACATCTGCTTCCGTGATTAGACGCTCAGCAACGAGGCACTCAGCGATGTAGTGTTCCCGTCTGCCATCCACATCGCACACCCGGCGCCTGGAAATTGGATACCGGCCAGAGGCGCTCGGCGTTGTCAATTGCCATGGCCTGGCGATGTGCGCGAGTCCTGGCTGCAGCCATCTACTAGAGAATACTATCTGCTGGCGGCCAGAGACTTGTGATCGAGAGTTCGTGACGGGGGAATAGAGAATAGGGTAGTGAATTAGCGATGCGATCTCACGTCACGATCGTACTGATTGGACGCGTCTGTTTACTTTCCTATGTTGCTACGTCTTTCCTTTATTGGGCTAATTTCATTCCGGGAGGAGTTATTGGGCGATGGGCCACCAACGTACAACATATTTGGGAGGGGCCCCTTGGATTTTGTGGGGCCGGGGCGGCCGACCCCCCTGCCCCCCCCCCCCTCAGGGTCGGGCCTAGCGTTCATGCAAGTGAATTAGTGTCCATGCATCTCGTCTGTGCTTTTTTAGGTAAACTCTTGTGGCCGGCAGGCCCCGGTCGCTCGTGCGCTCGCACACGACCTTATCCACATGTTCTTATCTTCTTTCTTTTTCTTCATCCACACCCTGCGCGTGGAACAGCGCCACCGCGGGCTCGCACACCCCCGCGAGAAACCCCCATGCCAATGGCTGACCTTCGCTAGTAGCTTGCACCTTCCCTCCCTCCCCCTCCCCCCCGCGCTAGCGCAGCGCACCCCGCCGCAGTTCATAGCATTCATTTCTGTGCTCCAGGTTGCAGCATCATCGTTTTGCCTCTTGCAGCTTCCTCGCTACATGGTCACAACATTTATTGCTGACGGTTCCAGCAATCAGCGTCGACGACACATGCACTCTCTCGCAGCTGCAACAAATTACGTCACCGATTCCAGCTTTTGTGCATACGGTTGTAGCATTGGTGGCAGTGACGGCACGGCTTCCAGTACTGCTCTCGCCGTTTGCAACTTCCTTGGCGGCCGGTTCCAGCTTTTTGTCGCCACGGTTGCAACACCCTTGCTGACCAGTTCTAGCATGCATCGCCACAGTTGTGTGGCAGTCGTCTCCAGCACAAAACATATAAATTGCCATGATTTAAAGTACGAATTTTCCATGATCCAAATGATGAATTTGCCCATGGTTTGATTATTTTTGTGCCTTGGTTAAAAAGTAAAGTTGCCATGTTCAAAAATAAAAAAAATTCCATGATCTAAAGTATGAATTTTCCATGGTCCAATTTTTTTAACTTTGTCATTGGTTAGAAAGGTAAATTTGCAATGGTCTCACCTACAACTTTGTCATGTCGCAAAAAATGAATCTGCCATGCTACAAACAATAAAACTATAGTTGCCATGGTAATGCTTAGATGACAACAAGAAAATTGTCATGACAAAAATTACCATATAAAAAGAAGAATGAACAATTCAAAACAAAGTATGACCAAAAATTGCCTTGGCAGAAGGATATCAAAATTTGCCATGGTATTTTAAGTAAAATTACCATACTTAGGTCTCATATTTACTCACGTCGATAGCATAACCAACTAGCGAGCAATAATAAGATATCTCGGATGCCAACACTTTGTTAAAACAATCATGATATAATATATGGTATCTCGCTAGGCTTTCTGAGACCGCAAAACATAAATGCAGAGCACTTCTGAAGTTCAAGTAGTGATCAAATATTGTAATTCATTGTAGAGGAGATCCAGTCGAGTCACACCCAACATTAGATATACTCAATGCATAAGAACGACAATAGTGCTCTCCAACTGGTGCTTGAATAAGAAGGTGGTGACTCAACAATAAAAGTAAATAGATAGGTCATTCGCAGAGGGAAGCGTTGACTTGAAGAGGTGCCAGAGCTCGAAGATTAAAACAGAGATGAATACAATTTTAAGAGGTATGCCTTTCCTGTCAATGTCACGACTGAGAGTTTTCAATATCTTCCATGCTAGACATATTAGTGGCGGTTCCCAAGCAGAAAGATAAAATTTACCCCCTCCCCTCCCTCCACCATACAAGCACAAGCCATGACTAGCCGAATCCTCGGGTGCCCTCCATACCAACAACTTTCCGGGAGAGTTTGTTTCATTATTTTTTCGTATTGATCATAGGACCGAACATCCTGAATACCAGCCCCTCTCGTGTAATGACAAGTGAATAAACACTCATCGTGAGAATAACCCGCTTTGCATGGAAGATACTGACCGCCCCCTGTCACTCCATGAGCGACACAGGCATACAAAACATATGTTTATTTGAATGTTTAGAGGTGGCAAATGCAATTTTACTTGGAACAGCTGAAGGAAATATGCCCTAGCGGCAATAATAAAGTTATTATTTATTTTCTTATATCATGATAAATGTTTATTATTCATGCTAGAATTGTATTAACCGAAAACATGATACATGTGTGAATACATAGACAAACAGAGTGTCACTAGTATGCCTCTACTTGACTAGCTCATTGATCAAAGATGGTTATGTTTCCTAGCCATAGACAAAGAGTTGTCATTTGATTAACGGGATCACATCATTAGGAGAATGATGTGATTGACTTGACCCATTCCGTTAGCTTAGCACTTGATCGTTTAGTTTGTTGCTATTGCTTTCTTCATGACTTATACATGTTCCTATGACTATGAGATTATGCAACTCCCGTTTATCGGTGGAACACTTTCTGTGCTACCAAACGTCACAACGTAACTGGGTGATTATAAAGGTGCTCTACAGGTGTCTCTGAAGGTACTTTTTGGGTTGGCGTATTTCAAGATTAGGATTTGTCACTCCGATTGTCGGAGAGGTATCTCTGGGCCCACTCGGTAATACACATCACTTAAGCCTTGCAAGCATTGCAACTAATGAGTTAGTTGCAGGATGATATATTATGGAACGAGTAAAGAGACTTGCCGGTAACGAGATTTAAGTAGGTATTGAGATACCGACGATCGAATCTCGGGCAAGTAACATACCGATGACAAAGGGAACAACGTATGTTGTTATGCGATTTGACCGATAAAGATCTTCATAGAATATGTAGGAGTCAATATGAGCATTCAGGTTCCGCTATTGGTTATTAACCGGAGACGTGTCTCGGTCATGTCTACATAGTTCTCGAACCCGTAGGGTTCGCACGCTTAAAGTTCGATGACGGTTATATTACGAGTTTATGTGTTTTGATGTACCAAAGGTAGTTCGGAGTCCCGGATGATATCAGGGACATGACGAGGAGTCTCAAAATGGTCGAGACGTAAAGATCGATATATTGGATGACTATATTCGGACATCGGAAAGGTTCCGAGTGATTCGGGTATTTTCGGAGTACTGGAGAGTTACGGGAATTCACCGGGAGAAGTATTGGGCCTTATTGGGCCATACAGGAATAGAGGAGAGAGGCCAAAAGGAAGGAGGCGTGCGCCCCCCCCCCTCTGGTCCGAATTGGACAAGGGGTGCAGCCCCCTTTTCCTTCTTCCTCTCCCCCTCTTTCCTTCTCTCCTACTCCGGAAAGGAAAGGGGAATCCTACTAGGACTTGGGAGTCCTAGTAGGACTCCCCACACTTGGCGCGCCCCCTCTAGGGCCGGCCTCTCCCTTCCTCCTTTATATACGTGGTCAGGGGGCACCCCATAGACACAAGTTGATCATTGAGATCTCTCCAGCCATGTGCGGTGCCCCCCTCCATCATAATCCACCTCGGTCATACTGTAGCGGTGTTTAGGCGAAGCCCTGCTGCGGTAGCTTCATCAACATCGTCACCACGCCGTCGTGCTGACGAAACTCTTCCCCGAGCTCTACTGGATCCTGAGTTCGCGAGACATCACCGAGCTGAACGTGTGCTGAACGCGGATGTGCTGTACGTTCGGTACTGAGGATCGGTCGATCGTGAATGTAAGTGCATCTAGTGCCACCCCTAGTTGGTTTTGGAGTATTGACGACAAACCTAGCTGAGGGACTAATGTGTTTGTGAGAATTGCAGGAAAACACAGGTAGAAGTCCCTCATTGATTCGGTTTTACTACCAGAGATGACCCCTAAAAATGTACGAAGACATTGAAGACAATGGTGGTTTATGAAGATATTCATATTGAAGACAATGACATGAGAAGACTCCCTATGAAGCTTTTGAAACTCGAAGACCTAGATCCTTCGTAGTTTTGTTTCATTCATGTTGTGTCATAGGAACCACCGTACTGTTAAGTGGGGTCGAAGAGAACCAGTCAGAATGACTGAAGTGATGCCAAATTCAAATCCTATGTCTTCGAGCGAAGACTTTGAGAGAAAATCTTGTCCAGAGTCAGACAAGTCAGCTTTACTTGTAGCCCAAGTAAAGTTGCCGTGTGAGTTCAAAATTCGACCGTTGGTACACGTGTCAGTTCCTTAGTGACCCAGGGTCATTTCGGACAGATCAGGTCGGGTTGCCAAGTGGCTATAAATAGTCCACCCCCACAACCATAAATGGTTGGCTGCTCAGATTTCAGTGCACGGCTTTTGTCGTTTGAGAGCAACCCACCTCGAAGCCTTTGAAAGAAAAATTCCCAGTGAGGAGAAAAGCCCTAACCACCCAGAGCCAGAGTAAATTGGGCATCACTTAAGTCTTCGTGTCTGTGTGATCTGAAGACTTATTACACTTGAGGACTGTGCATCCTCCAGACGGTTAGGCGTCACGTTCTGAGCATCCAAGAGAAATTGTGGATTGCCGGTGAACGAAGTCTGTGAAGGTTTGGGAGTCTACCTTGAAGACTTACCAGAGTGATTGGGCGAGGTCTGTGTGACCTTAGCTCAAGGAGAAAATGGTGAGGACTGGGTGTCTTGGACTAAGTGTCCTTGACTGGGTGTCCGGGACTGTGTGTCCTTTGGTTTAAATACCTAGCCGCTCCAACCAGACGTACAGTTGTCACAGCAACTGGAACTGGTCCAACAAATCATTGTCTTCAACCTGTCACTGGTTTCATCTTCACTTCCTTTCTACTTATAGTTATTCATTGTGAAGCCATTGCATGCTTGCTCTATCTTTTGTCTTCACAACATGAATGTATGATCTGTTTGGCTTCATAACTTCTTCCTTCCTGATCCTTATTACACTGAAGCTGGTTGTGATTGCGCTTTCACTCTATTGAATACATGACCATGGCTGGCCTAGTGTAATCTAACTTCCGCTGCATAGTAACAGGCATAATCTTCACTGTTTGTCTTCATAACTCTCACGTTTTGAAGACTTTCATAAAAATCGCCTATTCACCCCCCCTCTAGTCGATATAACGCACTTTCAATTGGTATCAGAGCTAGGTGCTCCCTTGTTCTGTGTGATTCGGTTTAACCACCTGGAGTTTTAGTTATGTCGACTGCGGGGATAATCAAAGTCTCCGCTACTTGCCCCGTCTTCGATGGAACTGAATATCCCTACTGGAAGAATAAGATGCGCATGCATCTTGAAGCCATTGACGTCGACTTATGGTATGTCGTCGAAAACGGCGTTCCCAAGGCTGGAGAAGGTGTTACTGCTGCTGATGTCAAGAAGTTCGTTCAACTGGACTCTACTGCCAAGAATATCATATGTGGTCATCTGACCAAAGGACAGTATGGCCGTGTGAGTGCCTTGAAGACATCCAAACTGGTCTGGGATTGGCTCTCCAAAGTTAATGAAGGCATATCAACCCAGAGAGATCAAAGAATCAGTGTCCTTCGCAATCTCTTCAACCGCTTCAAACGAAATGACAATGAGAATGTCCAGCACACCTTTGATCGGCTCACTGACATCACAAATGAGCTTCAAGCCCTCGGCGCTACTGAGATCACCAAACATGAGATCGTCAAGACGCTGCTGAGATCACTTGATAGTTCGTTTGACATTCTGACCCTGATGATTCAAGAACGTCCTGATTTCAAGACACTCGATCCTTCTGACATACTTGAAAGGCTCAACACACATGAGTTTCAGCTTTCTGAGAAAAGAGATATCTACGGTCCAAACTATGGGCGAACTCGTGCCTTGAAGGCAAAAGCTGTCTCCTCATCTGAAGAAGAATCTGACTGCAGTTCTGATGATCCTGAAGACATTGGAAGAGAACTTGCAATGCTAGTGAAGAAGTTTCAAAAATTCACCAAGAAGAAAGGCTTCAGAAAATCTTCACGATCAAGTTCAAGGAATGATGAAGCTTCTGCTCATGACTACAAGAAGAAAACATGTCACAAGTGCAAGAAAACTGGGCACTTCATCTCTGAGTGTCCACAGTGGGGCAATGAGAACAGAAGGAAGAAGAAGAGCAAGGAATATGATTCTGACGACAAGAAGAAGAAGAAACACTCAAAGTCTTCTTCCAAGTCTTCATCAAAGTCTTCATCACACAAGAAGAGCTCATCTGGCAAGGCGCGTGCGTTTGTAGGCAAGGAAATGGATTCAGAGGAGGAATCCGCATCTGAGGAGGCAGAGGTAGAGTCTGAGGAGGAGTCTGATTCTGGCATTGCGAGTCTGGCCACAGCATACGTCGCCAAGTCCATCTTCAATACTGAAGACAATGACTGCATCACCGACACCGACGCAAATGACAAGAACGACTCCACTCCTACCTACTGCTTCATGGCACGCGGTGCCAAGGTAAACACACGCACAACTCGCTATGAAACATCTAGTGACGATGACTCTGAATGTGATTCAAAACCTAGCTACAAAACACTTGCTAAAATTGCAACTGAACAACAGAAAGCTATGGAACATATTCAAAAATTGTTAGACAGAAGCGATGATCTGTTGGGTGCTGAAATGACTCGATCTGAATCCTTAATTGAAGACATAAAAAACCTTCACGTTAAGTATCAGGAACTTGAAGATCGTCATGATACTCTCTCAACAACTCATGAAAAGCTTTCCTATGATTATCTTCAAAGGAAGCAAGAACTTGAGAAATTGAGGGTGGCTCATGAAGATCTTCAAAAGGAAAACGAGTCACTTCGCGCTGAACAGATCAGTCCCGCTCAGGAAGGATTTGAACCACCATGTCTTAAATGCATTGAGCATGATAATGCTGCTTCTGTTGCTGAATGTTCCACTGCTACTACTGTTTCAATATCTTCAACTGTTGATGTGGTAACTAACCCCTCTGCTGAGGATACCACTGCTATTGCTGATGAGAATGCTAGGTTGAAGACATTGCTTGAAACAGGGATGTACAAAAGTCTGAAAGGGCATCAGACATTATGTGATGTCCTTAAAAAGCAGATTCTGAACCGAAACCCTAGGAAAGAGGGTGTTGGGTTCGTGAGGAAAATTAATGCAGATGGGTCTTACTGGAAACCTGAGCAGTACCCCAAAACCACATGGGTTGCTGCAAAGGAATCCTCAGCAGATCCATCCAATCTGTCTGGCTTCACTTGTGCTAACCCAATTATCATTGATGAATCCTTTGATGCAAACTATAAACTGTTTAAGAATCAGAATGATGAAGTGTTTGCCAGGTACATTGGTACTAACTGCAGGAATGGACCGCCTGTGAAGAAGATCTGGGTTCCGAAAACATGTCTGGAAAATCTTCCTGTGAATGTCTTCATGACACCTCACTTGAAGAAGACAAACCTCAGACCAAAGGCTTCATATGGTCCAAATGCTTCATACAAACAGGGGACTCACCTGAGTCGCACTAACAAAAATGTTTTGCAGGGGAATCATACTCAGGCATATGAATATGAGAGTGGTTCATCGAACCGTCATGTTCATATGACCAAAAATTATTCTGCTTATTCCTATGAGTATTATTGTCCACCTGCTAGACTGTTTGCTAAGGTTTCAAAGCCAAAGTTCTCAGATGCTGCACTTAGACTTATAGCTTCTAAGCCACCCTTGAAGATGTGGGTGGTTAAGAAAGCTTAACTCTCCTTTGCAGGGAAAGGTCTCCAGCACAAAAACAAAATCTTCTGATGCTATTGCTGGGGACCATAAAAATCTTGTGGGGCGCAAGATAAACTGCCCAAATGGCATCATTTTCTACTTTGTTCCTGAATCGCATGCTACTCTCCCCATTAGTCCTAATCTGGATCTAAGTTTTCATAACCCACTGGTTCGTCAAATGTTTATGCTTCACAACACTCTTCGTGAAGCCTATCCCCCTAACTGCACTGTAGGGTATGATACCAGCGACTTCAAAGTCTTCAGAATGGATTATTGACAGTGGGTGTACAAATCACATGACTGGCAGAAGAAGCCTTCTTATGGACTCAACTTTACGTCCATCCGACAAGAGCCACATTACATTCGCTGACACTGGTAAAAGTAAGGTATTGGGTCTAGGTAGAGTTGCAATCTCAAAGGATCAACACATGGATAAAGTCATGCTTGTTGAATCCCTTGGCTTCAACTTAATGTCTGTCTCAATGCTTTGCGATTTGAATATGATTGTAATGTTTGGCAAATATCGCTGCCTGGTGCTAATGGAATCTGACAAATCTCTAGTGTTTGAAGGGTATAGGAAAGGTGATTTGTATGTGGTAGATTTCTCAGCAGGACCACAACTTGCAGTATGTCTTCTTGCAAAGGCTTCAGAATGCTGGCTTTGGCATCGAAGGCTTGGGCATGCTGGCATGAGGAACCTCCACACCCTTGCAAAGAAAAAGCACGTCATAGGCATCGAAGGCGTCAAGTTCAAGAAAGATCACTTATGCGGTGCCTGTGAAGCAGGGAAGATGACAAGGGCAAAACATCCTTCGAAGACAATCATGACCACTACTCAACCCTTCGAAATGCTTCACATGGATCTCTTCGGTCCCACTCACTACTCAACTTTTACTACTTCTGCATGCCTCTATGGCTTCGTAATTGTTGATGATTATTCTAGATATACTTGGGTGCACATAATCCTTTACAAGACTGAAGTGCAGGATGTCTTCAGACGCTTCGCAAATCGAGCTATGAACAATTTTGGCGCCAAGATAAAGCACATCAGAAGTGACAATGGCACTGAATTCAAGAACACTGGTCTTGATACATATCTGGACACCTTGGGCATCACACATGAATTCTCAGCTCCATACACGCCACAGCAGAATGGCGTCGTCGAACGCAAGAACAGAACACTCATTGAGATGGCTAGAACAATGCTAGATGAATACAAGACTCCAAGAAAATTCTGGACTGAAGCCATTGATACTGCATGCCATACAATCAATCGTGTTTATCTTCACAAGCTTCTGAACAAGACATCCTATGAACTCCTAACTGGCAAGAAGCCAAATGTCAGTTATTTCAGAGTATTTGGCGCAAAATGCTGGATCAAGGACCCACACCACACCTCAAAGTTTGCACCAAAAGCACATGAAGGTTTCATGCTTGGATATGGAAAGGATTCGCACTCCTACAGAGTCTTCAATCTCTTCCACTACAAAGTGGTTGAAACAGTGGATGTGCGATTTGATGAAACCAATGGATCACAAAGAGAGCAATTGCCAAATGTGCTAGATGAAGTTCCAGCAAATGAATCAATCAAGCTTATGGGAACTGGAGAAATTGTACCTTCTGAAGCTCAACCTGAAGAAGAACTTATCATCTCAGCACCTTATCCACATGAAGACAATGCTCAGCCTGAAGATATACCTTCAAATGACCACATAGATCAGCAAGAGCAAAGTCTTCGCCCCGCACACCCTCGTGTTGCTAATGAAGTACAAATTGACAAAATACTGGACAGCATCAATGCACCTGGTCCACTCACTCGTTCAAGGGCAACTCAGCTAACAAACTTCTGTGGGCATTTCGCATTCGTCTCAATATCAGAACCCAAGAAAGTTGAAGAAGCCTTCATGGAACCTGAATGGATTCAAGCTATGCAAGAAGAGCTTCAACAGTTTGAGCTGAATAATGTATGGGAACTGGTTAAGCGTCCTGATCCACGGAAGCACAACATAATAGGCACCAAATGGATATACCGCAACAAGCAAGATGAGCATGGTCAAGTTGTCAGAAACAAAGCTCGTCTAGTTGCTCAAGGATATACTCAAGTGGAGGGCATTGACTTCGATGAAACATTCGCTCCTGTGGCTAGGCTTGAAGCCATACGCATACTGCTGGCCTATGCAAATCATCATAACATACTTCTCTATCAGATGGACGTGAAAAGTGCCTTTCTCAATGGGAAGATTTAAGAAGAAGTGTATGTTGCACAACCACCTGGCTTTGAAAATCCAAAACATCCTGATATGGTATACAAGCTCAACAAGGCACTGTATGGCCTCAAACAAGCCCCTAGGGCCTGGTATGACACACTCAAGTACTTTCTAAAAAGCAAAGGCTTCATACCTGGTTCCCTGGATCCCACTCTTTTCACGAAGACATATGATGGTGAACTGTTTGTGTGCCAAATATATGTGGATGACATTATCTTCAGCTGCACCAATCAGAAGTATAGTGAAGAGTTTGGATACATGATGCAAGAGCAATATCAGATGTCCATGATGGGGGAGCTGAAGTTCTTTCTCGGTCTTCAAATACGGCAACAATGCAACGGCATCTTCATATCTCAAGAGAAATATCTTAAAGAGTGCCTGAAGAAGTTCGGTATGCAAGACTGCAAAGGCTTCACAACACCAATGCCAGCCAAGCATCATCTAGGTCCCGACGACAATGGTAAAGAGTTCGATCAAAAGGTATACCGCTCCATGATTGGGTCTTTGCTTTATTTATGTGCATCTAGGCCAGATATCATGCTTAGTGTTTGCATGTGTGCTCGATTTCAAGCGACACCAAAGGAGTCGCATCACTTAGCTGTGAAGCGAATTCTTCGATATTTGGCTCACACCCCAACTCTAGGATTATGTTATCCAAAGGGCTCAGAGTTTGATTTAGTTGGATTTTCGGATGCTGATTATGCTGGTGACAAAGTTGATCGCAAGTCTACATCAGGCACATGTCACTTTCTGGGACGATCACTTGTATGTTGGTCTTCAAAGAAGCAGAACTGTGTATCACTCTCCACTGCTGAATCTGAATACATTGCTGCTGGATCTTGCTGCGCTCAGCTTCTGTGGATGAAGCAAACACTCAAGGATTATGGCATTCATCTGAAGCAAGTGCCACTTTACTGCGACAATGAAAGCGCCATCAAGATTGCCAACAACCCAGTTCAGCACTCGAAGACAAAGCACATTGAAATTCGTCACCACTTTCTCAGAGATCATGTTGTGAAGGAAGACATTGATATCATACACGTCAACACTGAAGAGCAATTGGCAGATATCTTCACAAAACCCTTGGATGAGAAGAGATTTTGCAAGTTACGGTGTGAGCTAAATATCTTGGAATCCTCAAATGTCCTGTGATCAGGCACACATCCTAACACTTAAGCATATTGATGACTTAGATGTGCAACACACGAAGTAGCGTATATCTTCAAACAATGAAGACATACATTCTAAGTGTGAATACATTAATGTGGAATTTGACTTCGGAGCGCCACGATAATTGTGTGCCGTGTCTGGGTCTAATACTTCCTATACGGTGGGTAGCGCCACCACCAAACGTTCCATTTTTGAAGTGTTTCTCTCATGGCGTTACCTCTCAATGTCTTCACAATTGGTTTGGTTTCATTCTCAATATGTCTTCATGATTATCTTCACTGCGTTGATTATATGGATATATATGTACTGATGTTCTGTCCTCTACAGCATTCACTTATAGCTATGTCTTCTTGGTTGAATCTTTTGAACTAAGTGAATGTGATCGGACCCTAACCTCTCTATGCTTTCTATCTCAAACTCTATCTCTCCAAGTCATATGCATTATGTTGAAACTGTCAAATGTCTTCACTGTGTCCTTGTCAGCTGAAGACATAGTGACAACCATAAAAGTCCGTTTTTAATGCTCATTCCTCCACATAAGATCCGGAGAAGAAGGAACGACCGCCCGACAATTTAGGCGTGCGTGGGACATGGAACAAATCCCAATCTTCCTCTAACTGGCCACGCGTGCCTCAAATGCGAACCGCCAGGAGTACCTGCGTAATAGCGCAGTGCCGCCTCTATCCCTATAAATACACGATTCACTGCGGTCATTATCTCCTTCTTTCACCCTCACACGAACCCTAGCGCCACCGCTAGCACTCGACGATGCCGGCGACGAAGCGCTTCACTGCCGCAACCTCTCCGACGCCGTTTTCACGCCGACAGCGGACATCGCTCTCTCCGCCGTCGCCGTAGGTGTCTTCCGTCGCCAAGTTAGGTCACGGAGGATCGAACTGCTCGGCCTCAACTCTCACTTCGTCTAGCAGTTCCAAGTGTGGTAAATAAAACCTCTTTTTACAGCTTCTTTTGATCCTACAGTTCAGTCACTTTCTGCCATAAGAAGTTTCTCTTCACACCAGTTAAATCTCTCGCTGCATCTCATAACATGCCTAGTATATTCACTTGTGCTTCATAAAGTAGTTAGATTCCTCACTTGTACTGATATATGGGTTCGTACAAATCTGGAACTAACTTCCTATCTATAAGTGAATGTCTTCGCATAATGAGGTCAATGTCTTCTAATCGATTTATCTTCAAAATCTTCTGAGAAACATAAGTCTGAAACATTATTTTTGACCTTCACAGATGATTTGAGCAGATATGAGTATATCTACTTGATGAAACATAAGTCTGAAACATTTGAAAAGTTCATACAATTTCAGAGTGAAGTGGAAAATCATCGTAACAAGAAAATAAAGTTTCTACGATCTGATTGTGGAGGAGAATATTTGAGTTACGAGTTTGGTCTTCATTTGAAACAATGCGGAATAGTTTTGCAACTCACGCCACCTGGAACACCACAGCATAATGGTGTGTCCGAACATTGTAACCGTACTTTATTAGATATGGTGCAATCTATGATGTCTCTTACCGATTTACCACTATCATTTTGGGGTTATGCATTAGAGACAGCTGCATTCACGTTAAATAGGGCACCATCTAAATCTGTTGAGACGACACTATATGAACTATGGTTTGGCAAGAAACCAAAGTTGTCGTTTCTTAAAGTTTGGAGTTGCAATGCTTATGTGAAAAGGTTTCAACCTGATAAGCTCGAACCCAAATCGGAGAAATGCGTCTTCATAGGATACCCAAAGGAGACTGTTGGGTAAACCCTCTAATCACAGATCCAAAGGCAAAATATTCGTTGCTAAGAATGGATTCTTCCTAGAGAAGGAGTTTCTCTCGAAAGAAGTGAGTGGGAGGAAAGTAGAACTTGATAAGGTAACTGTACCTGCTCCCTTATTAGAAAGTAGTTCATCATAGAAATCTGTTCCTGTGACTACTACACCAATTAGTGAGGAAGCTAATGATGATGATCATGTAACTTCAGATCAAGTTACTATCGAACCTCGTAGGTAAACCAGAGTGAGATCCGCACCAGAGTGGTATGGTAATCCTGTTCTGGAGGTCGTGTTACTTGACCATGACGAACCTACGAACTATGAGGAAACGATGATGAGCCCAGATTCCGCAAAATGGCTTGAGGCCATGAAATCTGAGATGAGATCCATGTATGAGAACAAAGTGTGGACTTTGGTTGACTTGCCCGATGATTGGCAAGCCATAGAAAATAAATGGATCTTCAAGAGGAAGACGGACGCTGATAGTAGTGTTACTATCTACAAAGCTAGACTTGTCGAAAAAGTTTTTTTTGACGAAGTTCAAGGTGTTGACTATGATGAGATTTTCTCACTCGTAGCGATGCTTAAGTTTGTCTGAATCATATTAGCAAATTGCCATATTTTATGAAATCTGGCAAATGGTTGTGAACACTACATTCCTTAATGGATTTCTTAAAAAGAAGAGTTGTATATGATGCAACCAGAAGGTTTTGTCGACCCTAAAGGTGCTAACAAAGTGAGCAAGCTCCAGCGATCCATCTATGGACTGGTGCAAGCATCTCGGAGTTGGAATATATGCTTTGATAAAGTGATCAAAGTATATGGTTTTATACACACTTGCGGTGAAGCCTGTATTTACAAGAAAGTGAGTGGGAGCACTACAACATTTCTGATAAGTATATGTGAATGACATATTGTTGATCGGAAAGAATGTAGAATTTTCTGGAAAGCATAAAGGAGTATTTGAAAGGAGTTTTTTAAAGAAAGACCTCGATGAAGCTGCTTACACATTGAGCATCAAGATCTATAGAGATAGATGAAGACGCTTGATACGTTATTTCAATGAGTACATACCTGGACAAGATTCTGAAGTAGTTCAAAATGGAACAGTCAAAGAAAGGAGTTATTGCTTGTGTTGCAAGGTGTGAAGTTGAGTAAAGACTCAAAACCCGACCATAGCAGAAAATAGAAAGAGAATGATAAGTCATTCCCTATGCCTCAGTCATAGATTCTATAAAGTAGGATATGCTGTTTACCAGTCCTATTGTATACCTTAGCATCTTTCTGACAAAGAAGTACAATAGTGATCTAGGAGTAGATCACTGGACAGCGGTCAAAATTATCCTTAGAGGACTAAGGAAATATTTCTCGGTTATGGAGGTGATAAAATAGTTTGTCGTAAAGAGTTACGTCGATGCAAGCTTTTTACATCGATCTAGATGACTCTAAGTCTCAATCTAGATACATATTGAAAGTGTAGAGCATTGTAGACATAGAAATTTGCGAAATACATACGGATCTGAATGTTGCAGACCCGTAGACTAAACTTCTCTCACAAGCAAAACATGATCAGTCTTTGAGTGTTAATCACATAGCGATGTGAACTAGATTATAGACTCTAGTAAACCCTTTGGGTATTAGTCACATGGAGATGTGAACTAATCACATAAAGATGTGAACTAGATTATTGACTCTAGTGCAAGTGGGAGACTAAAGGAAATATACCCTAGAGGCAATAATAAAGTTATTATTTATTTCCTTATATCATGATAAACGTTTATTATTCATGCTAGAATTGTATTAACTGGAAACATGATACATGTGTGAATACATAGACAAACAGAGTGTCACTAGTATGCCTCTACTTGACTAGCTCATTGATCAAAGATGGTTATGTTTCCTAGCCATAGACAAAGAGTTGTCATTTGATTAACGGGATCACATCATTAGGAGAATGATGTGATTGACTTGACCCATTCCGTTAGCTTAGCACTTGATCGTTTAGTTTGTTGCTATTGCTTTCTTCATGACTTATACATGTTCCTATGACTATGAGATTATGCAACTCCCGTTTAGCGGAGGAACACTTTGTGTGCTACCAAAGGTCACAACATAACTGGGTGATTATAAAGGTGCTCTACAGGTGTCTCCGAAGGTACTTGTTGGGTTGGCATATTTCGAGATTAGGATTTGTCACTCCGATTGTTCGAGAGTTGTCTCTGGGCCCACTCAGTAATACACATCACTTAAGCCTTGCAAGCATTGCAACTAATGAGTTAGTTGCGGGATGATGTATTACGGAATGAGTAAAGAGACTTGCCGGTAACGAGATTGAACTAGGTATTGAGATACCGACGATCGAATCTCGGGCAAGTAACATACCGATGACAAAGGGAACAACGTATGTTGTTATGCGGTTTGACCGATAAAGATCTTCGTAGAATATGTAGGAGCCAATATGAGCATCCAGGTTCCGCTATTGGTTATTTACCGGAGACGTGTCTCGTTCATGTCTACATAGTTCTCGAACCCGTAGGGTCCGCACGCTTAAAGTTCAATGACGGTTATATTATGAGTTTATGTGTTTTGATGTACCGAAGGTAGTTGGGAGTCCTGGATGAGATCGGGGACATGACAAGGAGTCTCTAAATGGTCGAGACGTAAAGATCGATATATTGGACGACTATATTCGGACATCAGAAAAGTTCCGAGTGATTCGGGTATTTTCGGAGTACCGGGGAGTTACAGGAATTCACCGGGAGAAGTATTGGGCCTTATTGGGCCATATGGGAATAGAGGAGAGAGGCCAAAAGGAAGGAGGCACGCGCCCCCCCCCTCTGGTCCGAATTGGACAAGGGGTGCAGCCCCTTTTTCCTTCTCCCTCTCCCCCTCTTTCCTTCTCTCCTACTCCGGGAAGGAAAGGGGAATCCTACTAGGACTTGGGAGTCCTAGTAGGACTCCCCACACTTGGCGCGCCCCCTCTAGGGCCGGCCTCTCCCTCCCTCCTTTATATACGTGGCCAGGGGGCACCCCATAGACACAAGTTTATCATTGAGATCTCTCCTGTCGTGTGCGGTGCCCCCCTCCTCCATAATCCACCTCGGTCATACTGTAGCGGTGTTTAGGTGAAGCCCTGCTGCGGTAGCTTCATCAACATCGTCACCACGCCGTCGTGCTGACGAAACTCTTCCCCAAGCTCTACTAGATCATGAGTTCGCGGGACGTCACCGAGCTGAACGTGTGCTGAACGTGGAGGTGTCGTACGTTCGGTACTGAGGATCGGTCGATCATGAAGACGTATGACTACATCAACCGCGTTGTCATAATGCTTTCGCTTAACGGTCTACGAGGGTACCTGGACGACACTCTCCCCTCTCGGTGCTATGCATCACCATGATCCTGCGTGTGCGTAGGAAATTTTCTGAAATTACTATGTTCCCCAACAACGGCAACGTAATACCGCATATAAGTAGATATAGTGGACTCATCTGAAACAACTTTGGGTTTAAGAATTTGGATGCACAAGCAGTGTTCCCGCTTAGTATAGGCAAAGGCTAGCAAATAGATTGAGGAACGACCGGCTAGAGGGTGAAAACGGTCATAATCATGCATTGAGGATAATTAACATCAAGCACAAGCAGGAGTAGGATATAAACACCATGAACTTAAATATTGTGGAGGCTATGTTGGTTTTGAATCAACTACATGTATGAATATGTGCCAAGTCAAGCCACTTGAATTATTCAGAGGGAGATACCTGAAGGAAATATGCCCTAGAGGCAATAATAAAGTTATTATTTATTTCCTTATATCATGATAAATGTTTATTATTCATGCTAGAATTGTATTAACCAGAAACATAATACATGTGTGAATACATAGACAAACTTAGTGTCACTAGTATGCCTCTACTTGACTTGCTCGTTAATCAAAGATGGTTATGTTTCCTAACCATGAACAAAGTGTTATTATTTGATTAACAAGGTCACATCATTAGTTGAATGATCTGATTGACATGACCCATTCCATTAGATTAGCACCCGATCGTTTAGTATGTTGCTATTGCTTTCTTCATGACTTATACATGTTCCTATGACTATGAGATTATGCAACTCCCGTTTGCCGGAGGAACACTTTGTGTGCTACCAAACATCACAATGTAACTGGGTGATTATAAAGGAGCTCTACAGGTGTCTCCAATGGTAGATGTTGGGTTGGCGTATTTCGAGAATAGGATTTGTCACTCCGATTGTCGGAGAGGTATCTCTGGGCCCTCTCGGTAATGCACATCACATAAGCCTTGCAAGCATTGCAACTAATGAGTTAGTTGCGGGATGATGTATTACAGAACGAGTAAAGAGACTTGCTGGTAACGAGATTGAACTAGGTATTGGATACCGACGATCGAATCTCGGGCAAGTAACATACCGATGACAAAGGGAACAACGTATGTTGTTATGCGGTCTGACCGATAAAGATCTTCGTAGAATATGTAGGAGCCAATATGGGCATCCAGGTCCCGCTATTGGTTATTGACCGGAGACGTGTCTCGGTCATGTCTACATTGTTCTCGAACCGTAGGGTCCGCACGCTTAACGTTACGATGACAGTTATTATGAGTTTATGCATTTTGATGTACCGAAGATTGTTCGGAGTCCCGGATGTGATCTTGGACATGACGAGGAGTCTCGAAATGGTCGAGACATAAAGATTGATATATTGGAAGCCTATGTTTGGATATCGGAAGTGTTCCGAGTAAAATCGGGATTTTACCGGAGTACCGGGAGGTTACCGGAACCCCCCGGGAGCTATATGGGCCTTAGTGGGCTTTAGTGGAAAGGAGAAAGGGGCAGCCCAAGGAGGGCTGCGTGCCTCCCCCCTCCCCTAGTCCTATTAGGACAAGGAGAGGTGGCCGGCCCCCTCTCTCTCTTTCCCCCCTCAAGGAATCCTATTCCAACTAGGATTGGGGGGGGGGGGGAATCCTACTCCCAGAGGGAGTAGGACTCCCTTGGCGCGCCCTCCTTGGCCGGCCGCCCCCTCCCCCTTGGCTCCTTTATATACGGAGGCAGGGGGCACCCTAGGACACACAAGTTGATCCTTGAGATCGTTCCTTAGCCGTGTGCGGTGCCCCCTGCCACCATATTCCACCTCGATCATATTGTAGCGGTGCTTAGGCGAAGCCCTGCAATGGTAGAACATCAAGATCGTCACCACGCCTTCGTGCTGACGGAACTCCTCCCCGACGCTTTGCTGGATCGGAGCCTGGGGATCGTCATCGAGCTGTACGTGTGCTAAGAACTCGGAGGTGCCGGAGTAATGGTGCTTCGATCGGTCGGATCGAGAAGACGTACGACTACTTCCTCTACGTTGCGTCAACGCTTCCGCAGTCGGTCTGCGTGGGTACGTAGACAACACTCTCCCCTCTCGTTGCTATGCATCACCATGATCTTGCGTGTGCGTAGGAAATTCTTTGAAATTACTACGTTCCCCAACAATACCATATTATCATACTCCATGATAACTATTTTAATGCATGATGACACTCAAGATAAATCATTATTCACTCTTAGCTATTTAAGCATGTCATGAGCTACTATAATCTCTAATTGTCATCACAAATATGTTTACTCATAATATGTTGAATCAAGATCGACCGAGCCAAACATATTTACAAAAACAAAAACAAGGAGAGTTGATACCTGCTTTCCTTCACCGCAATCACTTCATCAAATCATCATTATTATTGCCTTTCACTTGCATGATCGAATGATGTGAAAATGATAATAGTGCAGGTGTGCCATGGACTAAGCTGGAATCTGCAAACATTTTATTCAAAGGAGAATACAATGCAATATGGGATCTTTGTTAAATCATCAATAAAGCATATGAGAGCCACTCAATTTTCATCGTGGTATTCTCCCTATGACAACTCAAAGAAAAGTAAAGAATTTTAGAGAAACACACTGAAATATTTTTGGAGTTCTTTTTCTTCTGAAGAAAGCAAATTAACGAAGGAAATACGAAAATGAGAAAAAATATTTATATGGGAAATCTCTAAACAAACAAAATAAGAAGTGAGAAATCTTTTTGGGTTTTCTTTTACTACTAAGAAATAACTAACAAGAAAGAAAAACAAAAAAGAAGCGAGAAATATTTTTGAATTTTCAAAGTTTTTCAAACACACAAGAAAGTGAAAATAAAACTAACATGGATATACAATGAAAAAGGATGAACACCGACAACTAGAATGAATGTGTGGCACATGAATGTAATGTTGGTAAGAAATACATACTCCCATCAGTTTCGCCTTTTGGCCTAAGTTAGTCTATGGCCCCTGGTAGCCTCGATAGTATTCATAGTCGTAGTTCGGGTTGTACTGAAGTGCAACTGCCACATCTTGGCATGCTGCCTCATTAAGATGGGCGGTCTCCACCGCTCTCTCGTACTCCTCGGCCTCCTCCTCAAGTATGAAATGTCTATGTTTTTCCTCGAAATTAAAGAAGGCAGGAGCAGGCAAAGTAATATGGAAGACACGATGCCTGTTAAAGATTAGTCTGTATCTAAGCGGAGGGTCGTTCCTTTCAAGGAATTGGTGGTGTTTCATAACATCATAATCAAGAAAACTAGGTGCCAACAAGGTATCATTTTATTTAATGGGATCTCCTAGATGAGAAGCTAAGCGCGTAGCATAAATTTCACCAAAGAAATCAACAACTAGGGCATTATTATGTAAACGCCATGCAACAATGGCCCCCATGTAAAATTGTTGATCTCACAACACCGCACTTTTAAGGATGCTCAAATCAGGAGCGCAAAGATGACTATATGTTTACCATTAATGCATCTACCTATGAACAGAGCAAATTAATGTACAGCAGAAAAATAAATGCTCACCATAGTCGCTTGTGTTATGCCTCTAGTTTCATCCCTAGTAATACTAAGTAGAAATATATGGCAATCAGATTTGCGAGGCTCGGTGCATATCCCCCAATAGGGAATTTTACAAACTCACAAAATTCCTCGAGGTTCATGCGAAGAATTTTCATATAAGTTAAAAATAACATCATGTGAAGTACAATCAGATACGTACTTGGATTTCTACACAAAAAATCAATGAGATTATAGTACTATAGATAAGCCTGGGAATAGTTCGGGCTCAAACTTAAGTTTTAGTTTGGTTTTCCTAGTGGTTTGTTTTGGATTGGTTTAAATGGTCTGAAGCTGTAATGTAATCTAGTCTGGTTTGGATTTTAACAATTTATTGGACTGGATTGGATTGGTTTGGACACAAACCAAGCAGTCTCAAAATCGTTTCGATCTTGTACTCTAAATCAGCTATCAGAGTCTACAAACTGCATACACACCAGTGTCTCTAAAAAAAGACGTACGAGACCAGCGCATACAGACCAACATCGGCATTGCTATGGGAGTTCCGACCGTCGTGTTTCCCTCCCTCGGCCTCATGGTCTAGCGGCAGCGCACCTCGCCCCCACCCTCTCCTTCTCTTTTACCCACTTAGCGGAGGTGGCGGCATTAAGCCATGTTCTTCTCTTTGACCCGTGCCTCTGTTCATTAGCTTCATGCTAACAACACAGTAGCTTGTCAACGGTTTCAAACTATGGATTTAATCCAAAAGCGTGGAACGGTTTGGATTGGTTTTGATGGGAAAGACACTTGACTTGGTTCAGTCTAGAATCTGTACTTCAATATTTGGATTGGATTGGATTGGTTGTTGGAACGAAAGTCAAGTGGTTTGGGATGGTTTTAATTTGAATTTGAAACTATTCACGGGCTTAATAAGCCTGTGAATAGTTTGGGCTCAAACTTAAGTTTTAGTTTGGTTTTCCTAGTGGGTTGTTTTGGATTGGTTTAAATGGTCCAGAGCCGTAATGTAATCTAGTCTAGTTTGGATTTTAACAATTATTGGACTAGATTGGATTGGTTTGGACACAGACCAAGCAGTCTCAAAATCGTTTTGATCTTGTACTCTAAATCAGCTATCAGAGTCTACGAACTGCACACAGACCAGCATCTCTAAAAAAAGATGTACGAGACCAACGCATACAGACCAATGTCATCGTTGGTACTGGAGTTCCGACCATCGCGTTTCCCTCCCTCGGCATCATGGTCTAGCGGCAGCACACCCCCGCCCCCACCCTATCCTTCTCTTTGACCCACTTGGCGGAGGCGACGACATTAAGCCATGTCCATCTCTTTGACCCGTGCCTCTGTCCATTAGCTTCATGCTAACAAAGCAGCAGCTTGTTAACGGTTTCAAACTACGGACTTAGTCCAAAAGCATGGAACGGTTTGGATTCGTTTGGATGGGAAAGACACTTGGCTTGGTTCAGTCTAGATTCTGTACTTTGATATTTGGATTGGATTGGATTGGTAGTTGGAAGGAAAGTCAAGTGGTTTGGGCTGGTTTTAATTTGGATTTGAAACTATTCTGTCGGATTCTGGGTTCCAGCAAACCCTTGAGGTCCGAACACTGGGGTGCGCACGAAGATCTCTCTCTCCCTAGCTCGCTCACACAACGATCTCTAGGCCTAGCTCCACGAACCCAAAGAACAAGAGACACGGGGGTTTATACTGGTTCGGGCCACTGTTGTGATGTAATACCCTACTCTAGTGTGGTGTGGTGGATTGCCTCACAAGCTGAGGATGAACAAGTACAGGGTAAGAACAACCTCTTGAGGAGAGGTGTTCTTGAGCTCGGTGAGCTGGTGTGTGTAAGGGAGATCTGAAAGATCCGTCCCCGATCCGTTTCCTCCTATGGTGCTGGCTAGTCCTATTTATAGAGGCCTTGGTCCTCTTCCCAAATGTTAGGCGGGAAGGGATACCACAACGGACTAGTTTGAAGGGAGACAACTAGTACAGGCTATCCTGACAAAAGGTGGTCTTCGCCTGCCAAAGGCTCTGGTGGTGATGCAGTTGTGGGCTCCGCGGTGACCTTTGTCCTGCCGTCCTGCTGGTCTTGGTCTCATTGCACTGATATGGAAACCTTTGCCTGATGCCTCGGGACTCCTCGCCTGCGCTTGCCCCTTTAGCACCAAAGAGGAAACTGGTACTCTGCGCCTGCTGGCACCCGCCTGGCCTTGGTCGTCACGGCTCACGTCACGTGAACCTCGCGAGGTGCCCCTTGCATAGCTATATCCGCTCCTCGGGAGCCAGCCTAGTGAGGCCGCCCGAAGGAGGTCTTGGTGTCGTCCGCCTCGCGAGGCTTGGCCCCTCGCGAGGGTCTTGAGTGGTTGCTGCTGAAGATGGGCCGTACCAGGCCGTTGGTGGAGCCACGCCCTGGGCCGCAGGCAGGCAAGTCTGGGTACCCCCGTTCCCAGGATGCCGATAGTAGCCCCCGGGCCCAAGGCACGCTCGGACTTGGCTTCAAGGCGAAGCCAAAGGGCAAGTGCGGAGCGCCGCATGCCCCAACATCCTGTGGCCTTGATTGACGCGTGGCGATTGACGGGACGTGGGCGTCTCTGCTTCCCCACACTGCCTTGGCAACCGTTCGACTTGACGAGTCCCTGCTGCATGCAGAAGAAAACCATCATTACCTGTGATCGTGGAGGGCAGCGGTTGGCCTCCTTCTGGCTATAAATGAGGAGAGGGGCGGAGCCCCCGTCGCTCATCTCTTCCTCTACTCCGTCCGCTTCTTCTTCTTCCTTGCTCCACCATCTTGCTGCGACACCCATGGCACCGATAAGGAGGTTCTCCGTCGCTGAGAAGGGAGAGACCCCCCGTGAGGAGCAGGGGCCACTTCCACCGAAGAAGAGGTTGGCCCGCCCCCGCGACGCCGTCGTGAGGCAGGAGGTGATGAGGCCTTGGTACGAACGGCCTCCCCCTGGCTACCCGCTGCCCTTGTATACCCAGGCAGAGGGCTCCGGAGGAGGCGGTGGCCCACGCCGCTTGCGTCACGGCCGTGGTGGCCGTGCTGTGGTGGCACGCACCGCGAGCCCACGAACTCACGCTGAGGGCCCCTCGCGCGAATTTGTGGTGTGGGCAGCAATGCCCCACGGACGTGTATCAGATTTCCGCAGTTCTTTGCTGAAGAGGTGCCGCCGAGGGGGCCACTTGAGCTGTGGCTGCGGCACACCGAGTGTGGCACCCCAGCGACGGGAGCAGAGGTTGAGGTCGTCTCTCCGGGAAAGATCTTCATGACTCATGGATGGGGTGAGGTTGCCCGCGCTTGCTGCATGGAGGGGGCCCTCGCCATCCACTTCGAGTACGACGGCGCCTCCATGATGTCCTTCAAGGTCTTTGATGAGGACGGTCGTCGCCTGGAGTGCTGCCCTGGAGGGGGTCGTGGGTCGCCTGGACGGCGCGGGGGCTGGCGCTGTGCCCGCCGTTGGCCCCGCCAACAGCTTCTCTAGCAGCAGTGACAGCACCTGGGAGTCGAGTGACTCTCCCGATCCCGACGAGACTCCGGAGACAAGTAACGACAACTATATGCCCCCGAGCTCTCGCCGTGCCTGGAGCGCGGCAGCGGCATCCGCTCGTCGCCGTTGTTGATCTGGATGGGATTGGCGTCGGCCTCCCATGGCCCACTATTGATGATGGCGTCGGTGGTGACGCCTGTAGATATGGCTCCTGGAAAGCTTCTTCTTTTGTTCCCTGCGAGAAATCGAGGTGAACCCCGTGGGGGTGTGTAAAGGATCTGTAGTACTTTTGTAGCGATGTTATTCCCATTGTGAAATTCATGATTTGCACATCCCCCTTTTCGCCCTCACGGCAGCTTAGTACTCTACGCTGACAGGTCCCAATCCCCAGGTAGGCTTCAGCCATCGCTGATATGCCAGGTCACGATGCCATGGTCAAGGCCAGGAGGTGAGCGGCCTAGCATCCGGTAAGAGCTCCTGAGGCGCAATTCTCAAGAAGTCCCCCTTGGCATGCAAGCAGCTTCCTAAAAGTGGAAAAGGAAGGCGACATTGCTGGAGCAAGGCTGCAGGAGCCGGAAATCCTAAGTCACGTGTCGGGCTGACTTGAATGCGCGACTTATCTTATCAAGCCTGAGGCGGTTTCCGTGTGTAGCGTCTGATTCGTGCGTTAGCGATAGTGGGATGACTGGGTTAGGCCCGCACTGGCCTCCCTTCCTTTTTCACGCTCTTCTAGGTGCTCTGCATCCTCGGGTCCCGACCCTCGAGCAAGCTCAGCCGCCGCTGGTATGCCAGGTCACGGTGTCGTGGTTAAGGCCAGGGGTGAGGGCTGGAGATTCAGTAGGAGCTCCTGAGACGCGATGCTCAGGAGCCCCCCTTTAACGCGCAAGCGAATTGCGTGAAAAAGAAGGAGCCCGCGGTGCCGCCTGTTGTCAGCCTCCGAAGATTCTTGCAGGTTAGCGCCAGGGAGAAATACATATTGCAACCGTGTTTGCTGGTCTACCGCCGGTCGTTCCGCAAGAAGATGAGGGCACTGAGGGCCTGGTGAGGTGACATGCGCAGGGCGTGCCGCGAGCCAGAGCTCGACCACTTAGGTTTGTCAGCGTTGCAGGGACGGACCCAAGCACAAGCGTCGTGCCAGCATGTGTAGCCCCCGTTGTGGGATGAGCGGGTGGCCGGTCAGCAACGCGGGTGGCCGCGAGGGGCAACAGGTAAGCAAGTAATGATCATAAGGTAAATCATGCAAGGAGGCAAGCTAATTAAGATAGATTCAAGAACGATACATGCCACTGGGACGAACCTGAGCGGCCTGGGGATGATGCATCCCGAGGGGCGCCCCCAACAGAGTAAGCTAAAGATGCAAAAGGATACACGTCGCAGGGACATGCCCATGCTACTTGGGGATGCTGCTGCCTGAAGGGCGCCCCCAACTGAATGAACTGGAAAGAGTCACCAGATACCGTAGCTGGAGAGGTGTTGGAGTAGCTGAAGATGCGTGCCGAAGAAGTTGCTCCTCACGAGCCGCCAGGGTCCTGAGCCTCAGGAGGCTTCATAGGCCCCGGTGGCTCCTGAAAAACTGTCGCCATCTCCGCTAGGACAGCGTGATGCCTGGCCTCCTGAGCCGCCAGAATGCTCTGCAAGTGGCGCTGGAAGGCGACAACCGCGTTCGGCAAGCCGAATGTCATGCGAACATAGCTGTGGGGTGGACCCTCGCACCGTCCAACGCGCGAGGGCCAGAAACGTCCCTGAGATGCGGCCCGGTTGAGCCCTAGAATATCTACGGAGACGTGCAGCCCGCCATCCTCGCCGGGATGGGGAGCTGTGCCGGGTGGTGGGCGGCGGTCGCTGCGTATGGTCCTTGCCTCTTGAAGCTCCTGGGTCGCCTTGGTGATGAACTCCTGAACACTAGGCGCTCCATGCCTTGTGCCCTCTTAAGGGAAACGTGCGGCAAAGCACGCCTCCACATGGTGCCCGAGCGCCTCCCGCGTGACGTTGGTTAAGTCTGAGGCCCTCCAGAAGAGAGCCCCCAAGCCCAGCCTGAGGAGGGCGCCGGGCACGCCTTCCTATGCGAGGGAGGGAGGCGCCACGTCCATGAGCGCGGGTCCTGAGGTGGTGCCACTGGAAACGCCGCTCTCCTAAGGCCCTTGGCGGAGTAGTTGCTTCTTCTTCTTCTTGGGGATGGCCTTAGGAGGGTACAGGGTGCCTTCGTTGTCGGGGTCTTCGGCCGCTGCGGCTTGGTAAGCGCGCTCGAGGGAGCACACTGTTGGAAATATGCCCTAGAGGCAATAATAAATTAGTTATTATTATATTTCCTTGTTCATGATAATCGTTTATTATCCATGCTAGAATTATATTTATAGGAAACTCAGATACATGTGTGGATACATAGACAACACCATGTCCCTAGTAAGCCTCTAGTTGACTAGCTCGTTGATCGATAGATGGTTACGGTTTCCTGACCATGGACATTGGATGTCGTTGATGACGGGATCACATCATTAGGAGAATGATGTGATGGACAAGACCCAATCCTAAGCCTAGCACAAGATCGTGTAGTTCGTATGCTAAAGCTTTTCTAATGTCAAGTATCATTTCCTTAGACCATGAGATTGTGCAACTCCCGGATACCGTAGGAATGCTTTGGGTGTACCAAATGTCACAACGTAACTGGGTGGCTATAAAGGTGCACTGCGGGTATCTCCGAAAGGGTCTGTTGGGTTGGCACGAATCGAGACTGAGATTTGTCACTCCGTGTAACGGAGAGGTATCTCTGGGCCCACTCGGTAGGACATCATCATAATGTGCACAATGTGACCAAGGAGTTGATCACGGGATGATGTGTTACGGAACGAGTAAAGATACTTGCCGGTAACGAGATTGAACGAGGTATCAGGATACCGACGATCAAATCTCGGGCAAGTATCGTACCGATAGACAAAGGGAATTGTATACGGGATTGAATGAATCCGATGAGATCATCGTGGAACATGTGGGAGCCAACATGGGTATCCAGATCCCGCTGTTGGTTATTGACCAGAGAGATGTCTCGGTCATGTCTACATGGTTCCCGAACCCGTGGGGTCTACACACTTAAGGTTTGATGACCCTAGGGTTATTAGGAAGACTTGTATGCGATTACCCAATGTTGTTCGGAGTCCTGGATGAGACCTCGGACATCACGAGGAGTTCCGGAATGGTCCAGAGGTAAAGATTTATATATGGAAAGTTATTGTTTGGGTTCCAGGAAAAGTTCGGTTTTTCCGGTATTGTACCGGGAAGCTTCCGGAAGGTTCCGGAGGATTCCGGAGGGGTCCGGAGGTCCAGAAAATGTTCCACCACGTCCAATATAGCAGCATGGGCTGTAGGGGGGCTCCCTAGCCTTAATGGGCCAGGGGCACCAGCCCCCCCCCCAAGGCCCATGCGCATGGGAGAGGGGAAACCCTAAGGGGGAGGACCTCCACTTGACTTGGGAGGCACTCCTCCCCCCCTTGGCCGCCGCCCCAACCCTAGATGGGATCTAGGGGGCCGACCCCCTCTCCCCCCACCTATAAATAGTGGAGGGGTGGGAGGGCGGCCATACCCTTGCACCTGGCGCAGCCCCTCCCCTCCAATACCTCTCCTCCTCCGTGTGAGCTTGGCGAAGCCCTGCCGGAGAACTACCACTCCATCACCACCATGCCGTCGTGCTGCTGTTGGACTCTCTTCCTCAACCTCTCCCTCCTCCTTGCTGGATCAACGCGCGGGAGACGTCTACGTTCCGTACGTGTGTTGAACGCGGAGGTGCCGTCCGTTCGGCGCTAGGATCATCGGTGATTTGGATCACGACGAGTACGACTCCATCAACCCTGTTCTCTTGAACGCTTCCGCTTAGCAATCTACAAGGGTATGTAGATGCACTCCTCTCTCTCGTTGCTAGTCTCTCCATAGATTGATCTTGGTGACACGTAGGAAATTTTTTGAATTTCTGCTACGATCCCCGAACAGTGGTATCAGAGCTAGGTCTATGCGTAGTTTCTATGCACGAGTAGAACACAAAGCAGTTGTGGGCGATGATTTTTTCAATTTGCTTACCGTTACTAGTCTTATCTTGATCTGGCGGCATTGTGGGATGAAGCGGCCCGGACCGACCTTACACGTACTCTTACGTGAGACAGGTTCCACCGACTGACATGCACTAGTTGCATAAGGTGGCTAGCGGGTGTCTGTCTCTCCCACTTTAGTTGGATCGGATTCGATGAAAAGGGTCCTTATGAAGGGTAAATAGAAATTGGCATATCACCGTTGTGGTTTTGCGTAGCTAAGAAACGTTCTTGCTAGAAACCCATAGCAGCCACGTAAAACATGCAACAACAATTAGAGGACGTCTAACTTGTTTTTGCAGGGTATGCTATGTGATGTGATATGGCCAAAAGGATGTGATGAATGATATATGTGATGTATGAGATTGATCATGTTCTTGGAATAGGAATCACGACTTGCATGTCGATGAGTATGACAACTGGCAGGACCATAGGAGTTGTCTTAATTTATTTATGACCTGCGTGTCAATGAAAACGCCATGTAATTACTTTACTTTATTGCTAACCATTAGCCATAGTAGTAGAAGTAATAGTTGGCGAGGCAACTTCATGAAGACACGATGATGGAGATCATGGTGTCATGCCGGTGACGATGGTGTTCATGCCGCGCCTCAAAGATGGAGATCAAAGGCGCAAGATGATATTGGCCATATCATGTCACTTTATAATTTGCATGTGATGTTTGTCATGTTTACATCTTATTTGCTTAGAATGACGGTAGCATAAATAAGATGATCCCTCGCAATAATTTCAAGAAAGTGTCCCCCCTAACTGTGCACCGTTGCTAAGGTCCGTTGTTCCGAAGCACCACGTGATGATCGGGTGTGATAGGTTCTAACGTTCGCATACAACGGGTGTAAGCCAGATTTACACACGCAATACACTTAGGTTAACTTGACGAGCCTAGCATGTATAGACATGGCCTCGGAACACGGAAGACCGAAAGGTCGAACGTGAGTCGTATAGAAGATACGATCAACATGAAGATGTTCACCGATGATGACTAGTCCGTCTCACATGATGATCGGACACGGCCTAGTTGACTCGGATCATGTATCACTTAGATGACTAGAGGGATGTCTATCTAAGTGGGAGTTCATTGAATAATTTGATTATATGAACTTAATTATTATGAACATAGTCAAAAGGTCTTTGCAAATTATGTCGTAGCTTGCGCTATAGTTCTACTGTTTTAGATATGTTCCTAGAGAAAACTTAGTTGAGAGTTGACAGTAGCAACTATGCGGACTGGGTCCGTAAACTGAGGATTGTCCTCATTGCTGCACAGAAGGGTTATGTCCTTAATGCACCGCTCAGTGTGCTGATCCTCGAGCATCGTCTGTAGATGTTGGGAAACATCTGACATACACATTTTGATGACTACGTGATAGTTCAGTGCGTAATGCTAACGGTTTAGAATTGTGGCACCAAAGACGGTTTATGAAACGTCGCAGAACATATGAGATGTTCCAAAGACTGAAATTGGGATTTCAGACTAGTGCCCACGTCAAGAGGTATGAGACCTCTGACAAGTTTCTTAAGCCTGCAAACTAAGGGAGAAAAGCTCAATCGTTGAGCATGTGCTCAGATTGTCTGAGTACTACAATTGCTTGAATCGAGTGGGAGTTAATCTTCCAGATAAGATAGTGATGATTCTCCATAGTCACTGCCACCAAGCTATTGGAGCTTCGTGATGAACTATAACATATCAGGGATAGACATGATGATCCTTGAGCAACTCGTGATGTTTGACATCGTGAAAGTAGAAATCAAGTAGGAGCATCAATTGTTGATGGTTAAACCACTAGTTTCAAGAAGGGCAAGGGAAAGAAGGTATACTTCATGAGACGGCAAATCAGTTGCTGCTCTAGTGAAGAAACCCAAGGTTGAACCAAACCCAAGACTAAGTGCTTCTGTAATGAGGGGAATGGTCACTGAAGCAGAACTACCCTAGATACTTGGTAGATGAGAAGGCTGGCAAGGTCGATAGAAGTATTTTGGAAATACGTTATATTAATGTGTACTTTACTAGTACTCCTAGTAGCACCAGGGTAATAAATACCGGTTCAGTTGCTAAGTGTTAGTAACTCGAAATAAAATGCTACGGAATAAACGGAGACTAGCTGAAGGTGATATGACGATATGTGTTGGACGTGTTTCCAAGATTGATATGATCAAGCATCGCATGCTCCCTCTACCATCGAGATTGGTGTTAAACCTAAATAATTGTTATTTGGTGTTTGCGTTGAGCATAGACATGATTGGATTATGTTTATCGCAGTACGGTTATTCATTTAAGGAGAATAATGGTTACTCTGTTTATTTGAATGTCTTGCACCTAAAATGGTCTTGCACCTAAAATGAATGGTTCACTGAATCTCAATCGTAGTGATACACATGTTCATGCCAAAAGATATAAGATAGTAATGATAGTACCACATACTTGTGGCACTGCCATTTGAGTCATATTGGTATAAAAACGCATCAAGAAGCTCCATGTTGATGGATCTTTGGACTCACTCGTTTTTGAAAAGATTGAGACATGTGAACCATGTCTATTGGTAGATATGCATGAAGGAAACTCCATGCAGATGGATCATTTGGACTCACTTGATTTTGAATCACTTGAGACATGCAAATCATACCACATGGGCACGATGACTGAAAGGCCTCGTTTTCAGTAAGATGGAACAAGAAAGCAACTTGTTGGAAGTAATACACTTTGATGTGTGCAGTCCAATAAGTGCTGAGGCACGTAGTGGATATCGTTATGTTCTTACTTCATAGATGATTTGAGTAGATGCTGAGTATATTTACTTGATGAAACACAAGTTTGAATTATTGAAAGGTTTAAGTAATTTTAGAGTGAAGTTGAAGATCGTCGTGACAAGATGATAAAATGTCTATGATATGATCATAGAGATGAATATCTGAGTTACGAGTTCGGCACACAATTAAAAAATTGTGGAAATTTTTTCACAACTAATACCTCCTGGACCACCATAGTGTGATGGTGTGTCCGGACATCATAACTGCACCCCATTGGATATGGTGCATACCATGATGTCTCTTATCGAATTACCACTATCGTTTATGGGTTAGGCATTAGAGACAACCGCATTCACTTTAAATAGGGCACCACACAATTCCGTTGAGACGACACCGTATGAACTATGGTTTAGAGAAACCTAAGTTGTCGTTTCTTAAAAGTTTGGGGCTGCAATGCTTATGTGGAAAAGTTTCAGGCTGATAAGCTCGAACCCAAAGCGGATAAATGCATCTTCATAGAATACCCAAAAATAGTTGGGTATACCTCCTATTTCAGATCCGGAAGCAAAAGTGATTGTTTCTATAAACGGGTCCTTTCTCGAGGAAAAGTTTCTCTTGAAAGAATTGAGTGGGAGGATGGTGGAGACTTGATGAGGTTATTGAACCGTCACTTCAACTAGTGTGTAGCAGGGCACAGGAAGTTGTTCCTGTGGCACCTACACCAATTGAAATGGAAACTTATGATAGTGATCATAAAACTTCGGATCAAGTCACTACCAAACCTCATAGGTCGACAAGGATGTGTACTACTTCAGAATGGTATGTAATCTTGTCTTGGAAGTCATGTTGCTAGACAACAATGAACCTACGAGCTATGGAGAAGCAATGGTGGGCCCGAATTCCGACAAATGGCTCGGGGCCATAAAATCCGAGAGAGGATCCATGTATAAAACAAAGTATAGACTTTGAAAGAACTACTTGATGGTCGTAAGGCTGTTGGGTGTAGATGGATTTTAAAAGGAAGACAGACATTGATGGTAAGTGTCACCATTAAGAAAGCTCGACTTGTCGTTAAGATGTTTCCCGACAAGTTCAAGGAGTTGACTACGATGAGACTTTCTCACTCGTAGGGATGCTAAGAGTCTGTTGGAATTATGTTAGCAATTACTGCATTATTTATGAAATCTTGCAGAAAGGATGTCAAAACATTGTTTCCTCGATGTTTTTTGTTGAGGAAAGTGAAAGTGCTAGTGATCGACTAGAGGGGGTGAATAGGCGATTTTTATGAAAGTCTTCAAAACATGGAAGTTTCGAAGACAACCGATAGAAATAAACCTATTACCATGCAGCGGAAGGTAGACTACACTAGGCAAACCATAGTCAAGTATTCAATGGAGTGAAAGTACAATGACTAATAGCAGCTAGGCAGTAAAGATCAGGTAGGAAGATATTGTGAAGCCAATCAGAACAAGTAGTCACTCAGTGAAGACAAAAGATAAAGCAATCATACAATGACTTCACAAGGACCAACAGTAAGTAAAGGGAAGGGAAGGATGAAACCAGTGACTCGTTGAAGACAATGATTTGTTGGACCAGTTCCAGTTGCTGTGACAACTGTACGTCTGGTTAGGGAGGCTGAGATTCAACTCAGAAGACCTCGTCTTCACCTTATTCCCCTTGAGCTAAGGACACCCAGTCCTCGCCCAATCACTCTGGTAAGTCTTCAAGGTAGACTTCCAAACCTTCACAGACTTGGTTCACCGGTGATCCACAATGACTCTTGGATGCTCAGAACGCGACGCCTAACTGGCTGGAGGATTCACAGTCCTCAAGTGTAATAAGTCTTCAGATCACACAGACAAGAAGACTTAAGTGATGCCTAACACTCTTTGGCTCTGGGTGTTTAGGGCTTTATCCTCGCAAGGAATTCTCTCTCAAAGGCTTCAAGGTGGGTTTCTCTCAAACGACAAAAGTCGTGCACTAACTCTGAGCAGCCAGCCGTTTATGGTTGTAGGGGTGGGCTATTTATAGCCACTAGGCAACCCGACCTGATTTGTCTGAAATGACCCTTGGTCACTAAGGAACTGACACGTGTTCCAACGGTCAGATTTCAAACACACACGACAACTTTACTTGGGCTACAAGCAAAGATGACTTATCCAACTCTGGACAAGATTTGCTCTCATAGTCTTTGCTCGAAGACATAGGATTTTGGTTAAGCATCACTTCAGTCATTCTGACTGGTTCACTTGGACCCCACTTAACAGTATGGTGGTTCCTATGACTCAACAAAGAAGAAAAAGAACGATGAAACAACTAAGTCTTCACGCTCCATAGTCTTCATGCGATGTCTTCTCTTGTCATAGACTTCAATGTGAATGTCTTCACATACCACCTTTGACTTCAATGTCTTCATTCATTTTTAGGGGTCATCTCTGGTAGGAAAATCGAATCAATGAGGGACTTCTACCTGTGTTATCCTGCAATTCTCACAAACACATTAGTCCCTCAACCAGGTTTGTCGTCAATACTCCAAAACCATCTAGGGGTGGCACTAGATGCACTTACAATCTCCCCCTTTTTGGTGATTGATGACAAACTGGTTGAAGTTTTCAACGGGGAATAAAATATGTGAAATTGTAAAGGATAGGGTATTGTCTTCATAAGTTGCAAGGGCTCCCCCTGAAGATGTGCATATAAGTAATTTGCTTTTGGAATGCAAATGCACATGGCAGGTTGTACTTCTGGAGATCCTCTTCAACTTATGATGACAAGTCATTATGCAAGGTATGATGTAACGAAGATAATGACATGCATAATGAAAAATGGACGTCTGCAAAATGATCTAAGTGCGGAATTTATCGTCGCACATGCGGAATTTATCATCGCATCACAGAAAAGCAAATAAGTAGCAGACGACCATCGAGTTTAAGTGTTACAGCTCAAAGAACCAAATGTATCGAAAACGAGAGTTGTAAGCACTTGGAAAAAGTAGCAAAAAGTAAATTAACCACCCATATGGACCCGCTTGAAGACTATCAACTCATATGCTTCTCCCCCTTTTGTCAGTGAGGACCAAAAAGGTTTGAAGACATAGAGCGCCTACTCGTTCCCATGAGGTGCAGGCAAGGCAGCAGGGTCATCGTTGAGATCCGGTGGTGCAGAGGAACTTGGTGCAGTGTCGACACGCGCTGAAGTTGGAGGAGGTGAAGTTGCATCATCTTGGTCATCGATGACTCTGGCATTTATGGTCGCAGTAGAGGACGAGTATTCAGAGTCTTCAAGTGAGGGAGTCCGACGCAAGTGAGCATTTCTGGGAGGAGTTGAGTCAAACTTGAAGCGTTCGGTGAAGCCATCATCATGCAGATCAGCTTCAGCACTGAGTAGGGTCAAACTCTTCCACGACCTCCGACAGGTTTCATGAGTGACAAAGGCATTCTTGATGGCAAGATTGCGAATGCGGTTGACATCCACCAAGAGGCTTTGCATCTAACGCTTAAGCCAGTCATGATGTTTGTCCTGTTTCTGATGCAGCACGACTAGAAGCTCTTGGTCATTTAGGACACGAGATTGTCGTCGAGGCCTTTGCGCAATGGTTCTACTAGTGGCATCAGTTTGAGCACGAGGGACACGTGTGTTTCCAGCCAGAGGATAAACACGGGAAACAGCTGGAATCCCTTCAATGGGCTGGGTGAAGCTTTGGTGATCACCATTGTGAAGATAAATGGGATCCTTAGCAAGCTCTGGGTAAATGGCTTCAACTGAGAGATCAACCTCGGGCAAGAATATAAGATGATTGCGCGTAGACGGCTGATAGTTGAAAGCTGAGTGACGCTTTATCAGACGCATGACCCATGGAGCATAGAATTTCAACCCAAAGATGTCGGAGCCAGACGCAGCCAACTGCCTGATGAAGAAGTCTTGAGCATTGAAGCTGATGCCATTGAAGATATAGAAAACCAAAGTCTTCATTGCTCCTTCAAGCTTCGCTGCAGATGAGTGTCCTTTGACAGGCCATAGAGTCTTCCTGATGATGTGGTAAATGGTGCGAGGCAGGTACTCTAGGTCTTCAACAAAGAACTCAGATGGGTATTCAGCGTCATGAGGCAGAGGCTTCATCATGCTCAGCATTTGACTCATGTTGGGTTCTGGCTTCTGAAAGATGCTTTCCAAGGCATTGTGATGTTGTTGACAACCTGGTTCATAGTATTCACCAGGAGTGTGCAGGCCTGTGAGCTCAATGATATCAAGAGCTTTAGCTTCATGATGGACATTGCCTGTCATCCACTCAAGGACCCAAGTCTTCGGATCCCTGTTGTAGCCTCGAATATGAAGAGTGGCATAGAATTGAAGCAGCAATTCTTCGTTCCAGTGCTCCTTGTCAGTGACGAACTGCAACAGACCAGCGTCTCGGAAACAGTCCAATGCTTCTTCTAGGCAGGGCAGACCAGCTATAGCTTCAGAGTCGAGGCGCATATGTGGAAATATGTGCCCTTGATTGTATAGGACACAGGAATAGTAGCTGCGCTGCTGATAGCTCCAGAACCGATCTGAGGAAATGCGCAGTCTTGTATAGGGGTTCTTGGAGCTGTTGAAGAAGGTATTAAGTGCCACGAAGCCATTTGCATCGAAGACCCCAGGTGAAGTGGCAGTGCCTGGGAATCGTGGAAGTCTTGGCTTGGGCTTTTGAACTTGAGGCTTGTGCTCGACGTGGTACTCAAATTGTGGACCAGCAGCAGGCGAAGGAGTCAGAATGGGCCATCGAACCATAACTGGCTAACCACGATCAAATGCCAGCTCCATTGTGCGAGGTCTTGGAGGGGGAACAGGGGCATTGGCATTGTCTTCATGGGCTTCAGGGACCACATGTGCTTCAGGTACTTGGACCTCAGGTGCTGCAGCATTGACTTCAGGTGTTGCAGCATTGACTTCTAGTGCCTCATTGGCTTCTGGCGCCTCATTGGCTTCCGGCGCCGCATTGGCGTCAACCATGACAACGTCATTGGCGTCAGCAGTGATGTTGGTGGCTACTTCAGGGTTGTTAACCTCCACTTCAGAAGCTGGAGGGTCGGTCACGTTATCCTCGAGAACAACATCTTGGTGAGACGGAGATGTAGCAACTCTTGAAACTCTTAGGGCTTCTTCTTCATCTTCTTCTTCATCGGCTGATGCAGCCGGAACATCTTCAGCCATTTTGGCTTCGGATTCAGACACGTGCATTGTGGGAGTGACTTGGGGCCTTGGTCCTTTGCGAAGCCGGCGTAATGCGGGCGACGCTTGTGGAGATGGAGTGTGCTGGGCCTCAAAGTCATCAGCATCTGGCACTGATGGGGTAGCTTGCGGTTGGGGAGAGCTTGGAGTGTCTTGTCTCTGTGGGTGATCAGGCCATGATGCATCCTGGGTAGTTCACGTCAGAGAATGACCAACACCGATGAGTTCGTTGTGCGTAAGCACAGGCGATGATACCAATTGGTGCTCGATTTGAGGAAGGACTGAAGGAAATATGCACTAGAGGCAATAATAATGTTATTATTTTATTTCCTTATATCATGATAAATGTTTATTATTCATGCTAGAATTGTATTATCCGGAAACATAATACTTGTGTGAATACATAGACAAACCAAACATCACTAGTATGCCTCTACTTGACTAGCTCGTTAATCGAAGATGGTTATGTTTCCTAACCATAGACATGTGTTGTCATTTGATTAATGGGATCACATCATTAGGAGAATGATATGATTGACATGACCCATTCCATTAGCTTAGCACACGATCGTTTAGTATGTTGCTATTGCTTTCTTCATGACTTATACATGTTCCTATGACTATGAGATTATGCAACTCCCGTTTGCCGGAGGAACACTTTGTGTGCTACCAAACGTCATAACGTAACTGGGTGATTATAAAGGAGCTCTACAGGTGTCTCCAAAGGTACATGTTGGGTTGGCGTATTTCGAGATTAGGATTTGTCACTCCGATTGTCGGAGAGGTATCTCTGGGCCCTCTCGGTAATGCACATCACATAAGCCTTGCAAGCATTGCAACTAATGAGTTAGTTGTGAGATGATGTATTACGGAACGAGTAAAGAGACTTGCCGGTAACGAGATTGAACTAGGTATTAATATACCGACGATCGAATCTCGGGCAAGTAACATACCGATGATAAAGGGAACAACGTATGTTGTTATGCGGTCTGACCGATAAAGATCTTCATAGAATATGTGGGAGCCAATATGAGCATCCAGGTTCCGCTATTGGTTATTGATCGGAGACGTGTCTCGGTCATGTCTACATTATTCTCGAACCCGTAGGGTCCGCACGCTTAAGGTTTTGATGACAGTTATATTATGAGTTTATGCATTTTGATGTACCGAAGTTTGTTCGGAGTCCCGGATGTGATCACGGACATGACGAGGAGTTTCAAAATGGTCGAGACATAAAGATTGATATATTGGAAGCCTATATTTGGATATCAGAAGTGTTCCGAGTGAAATCGGGATTTTACCGGAATACCTGGAGGTTACCGGAACCCCCCGGGAGGTATATGGTCCTTAGTGGGCTTTAGTGGAAGAGAGGAGAGGTGGCCAGGGCTGGGCCGCATGCCCCTCCCCCTAGTCCGAATAGGACAAGGAGGGGGGGCGGCGCCCCCCCTTCCTTCTCTCTCTCTCCTCTTTCCCCCTCCCGAATCCTATTCCAACTAGGAAAGGGGGGGAATCCTACTCCCGGTGGGAGTAGGACTCCTCCTGGCGCGCCCTCCTCCTGGCCGGCCGCACCTTCCCCTACTCCTTTATATATGGGGGCAGGGGGCACCCCTAGACACACAAGTTGATCCACGTGATCATATTCTTAGCCGTGTGCGGTGCCCCCTTCCACCATAATCCTCGATAATATTGTAGCGGTGCTTAGGCGAAGCCCTGCGACGGTAGTACATCAAGATCGTCACCACGCCGTCGTGCTGACGGAACTCTTCCCTGACACTTTGCTGGATCGGAGTCCAGGGATCGTCATCGAGCTGAACGTGTGCTAGAACTCGGAGGTGTCGTAGTTTCGGTGCTTGATCGGTCGGGCCGTGAAGACGTACGACTACATCAACCGCATTGTGCTAACGCTTCCGCTGTCGGTCTACAAGGGTACGTAGATCACACTCTTCCCTCGTTGCTATGCATCACCATGATCTTGCGTGTGCGTAGGAAATTTTTTGAAATTACTACGTTTCCCAACAGTGGTATCAGAGCCTAGGTTTTATGTGTTGATGTTATATGCACGAGTAGAACACAAGTGAGTTGTGGGCGATATAAGTCATACTGCTTACCAGCATGTCATACTTTGGTTCGACGGTATTGTTGGACGAAGCGGCCCAGATCGACATTACGCGTACGCTTACGCGAGACCGGTTCTCCCGACGTGCTTTGCACAAAGGTGGCTAGCGGGTGACAGTTTCTCCAACTTTAGTTGAACCGAGTGTGGCTACGCCCGGTCCTTGCGAAGGTTAAAACAGAACCAACTTGACAAACTATCGTTGTGGTTTTGATGCGTAGGTAAGATTGGTTCTTGCTTAAGCCCGTAGCAGCCACGTAAAACTTGCAACAACAAAGTAGAGGACGTCTAACTTGTTTTTGCAGGGCATGTTGTGATGTGATATGGTCAAGACATGATGCTAAATTTTATTGTATGAGATGATCATGTTTTGTAACCGAGTTATCGGCAACTGGCAGGAGCCATATGGTTGTCGCTTTATTGTATGCAATGCAATCGCGCTGTAATGCTTTACTTTATCACTAAGCGGTAGCGATAGTCGTGGAAGCATAAAATTGGCGAGACGACAACGATGCTACGATGGAGATCAAGGTGTCGCGCCGGTGACGATGGTGATCATGACAGTGCTTCGAAGATGGAGATCACAAGCACAAGATGATGGTGGCCATATCATATCACTTATATTGATTGCATGTGATGTTTATCTTTTATGCATCTTATCTTGCTTTGATTGACGGTAGCATTATAAGATGATCTCTCACTAATTATCAAGAAGTGTTCTCCCTGAGTATGCACCGTTGCGAAAGTTCTTCGTGCGGAGACACCACGTGATGATCGGGTGTGATAGGCTCTACGTTCAAATACAACGGGTGCAAAACAGTTGCACACGCGGAATACTCAGGTTATACTTGACGAGCCAAGCATATACAGATATGGCCTCAGAACACGGAGACCGAAAGGTCGAGCATGAATCATATAGTAGATATGATCAACATAGCGATGTTCACCAATGAAACTACTCCATCTCACGTGATGATCGGACATGGTTTAGTTGATTTGGATCACCTGATCACTTAGATGATTAGAGGGATGTCTATCTAAGTGGGAGTTCTTAAGTAATATGATTAATTGAACTTAAATTTATCATGAACTTAGTCCTGGTAGTATTAGCATATCTATGTTGTAGATCAATAGCTCACGTTGTTGCTTCCCTATGTTTGTTTTGATATGTTCCTAGAGAAAAACTATGTTGAAAGATGTTAGTAGCAATGATGCGGATTGGATCCGTGATATGAGGTTTATCCTCATTGCTGCACAGAAAAATTATGTCCTTGATGCACCGCTAGGTGACAGACCTATTGCAGGAGCAGATGCAGACGTTATGAACGTTTGGCTCGCTCAATATGATGACTACTTGATAGTTTAGTGCACCATGCTTAACGGCTTAGAATCGGGACTTCAAAGACATCTTGAACGTCATGGATCATATGAGATGTTCCAGGAGTTGAAGTTAATATTTCAAGCAAATACCCGAGTTGAGAGATATGAAGTCTCCAACAAGTTCTATAGCTAAAAGATGGAGGAGAATCGCTCAACTAGTGAGGATGTACTCAGATTGTCTGGGTACTACAATCGCTTGAATCAAGTGGGAGTTAATCTTCCAGATAAAATAGTGATTGACAGAATTCTCTAGTCACCATCACCAAGTTAGTAGAACTTCGTGATGAACTATAATATGCAAGGGATAACGGAAACGATTCCCAAGCTCTTCATGATGCTAAAATCGACGAAGGTAGAAATCAAGAAAAACATCAAGTGTTGATGGTAGACAAGACCACTAGTTTCAAGAAAAGGGCAAAAGGAAGAAGGGGAACTTCAAGAAGAACGGCAAGCAAGTTGCTGCTCAAGTGAAGAAGCCCAAGTCTGGTCCTAAGCTTGAGACTAAGTGCTTCTACTGCAAAGGGACTGGTCACTGGAAGAGGAACTACCCCAAGTGATTGGCGGATAAGAAGGATAGCAAAGTGAACATAAGTATATTTGATATACATGTTATTGATGTGTACTTTACTAGTGTTCATAGCAACCCCTCAGTATTTGGTACTAGTTCAGTTGCTAAGATTACTAACTCGAAACGGGAGTTGCAGAATAAAAAGAGACTAGTTAAGGGTGAAGTGACGATGTGTATTGGAAGTGGTTCCAAGATTGATATGATCATCATCGCACACTCCCTATACTTTCGGGATTAGTGTTGAAACTAAATAAGTGTTATTTGGTGTTTGCGTTGAGCATGAATATGATTTGATCATGTTTATTACAATACGGTTATTCATTTAAGTTAGAGAACAATTGTTGTTCTGTTTACATGAATAAAACCTTCTATGGTCATACACACCAACGAAAATGGTTTGTTGGATCTCGATCGTAGTGATACACATAATCATAATATTGAACCAAAAGATGCAAAGTTAATAATGATAGTGCAACTTATTTGTGGCATTGCCGTTTAGGTCATATTGGTGTAAAGTGCATGAAGAAACTCCATGCTGATGGGCTTTTGGAATCACTTGATTATGAATCAATTGATGCTTGCGAACCATGCCTCATGGGCAAGATGACTAAAACTCTGTTCTTCGGAACAATGGAGCGAGCAACAGATTTTATGGAAATCATACATACAGATGTATATGGTCTGATGAATGTTGAGGCTCGTGGCGGATATTGTTATTTTCTCACCTTCACAGATGACTTAAGCAGATATGGGTATATCTACTTAATGAAACATAAGTCTGAAACATTTGAAAAGTTCGAAGAATTTCAGAGTGAAGTTGAAAATCATCGTAACAAGAAAATAAAATTCCTATGATCTGATCGTGGAGGAGAATATCTGAGTTACGAGTTTGGTGTACATTTAAAACAATGTGGAATAGTTTCGCAACTCACGCCACCCGGAACACCACAGCATAATGGTGTGTCCGAACGTCGTAATCGTACTTTACTAGATATGGTGCGATCTATGATGTCTCTTACTGATTTACCGCTATCGTTTTGGGGATATGCTCTAGAGACGGCCGCATTCACGTTAAATAGGGCACCATCAAAATCCGTTGAGACGACGCCATATGAACTGTGGTTTGGCAAGAAACCAAAGTTGTCGTTTCTGAAAGTTTGGGGCTGCGATGCTTACGTGAAAAAAACTTTAACCTGATAAGCTCGAACCCAAATCGTAGAAATGTGTCTTCATAGGATATCCAAAGGAAACTATTGGATACACCTTCTATCACAGATCCGAAGGCAAGACTTCTGTTGCTAAATTCGGAAACTTTCTAGAGAAGGAATTTCTCTCGAAAGAAGTGACTGGGAGGAATGTAGAACTTGACGAGGTAACTGTACCTGCTCCCTTATTGGAATGTAGTACATCACAGAAACCAGTTTCTGTGACACCTACACCAATTAGTGAGGAAGCTAATGATAATGATCATGAAACTTCAGAACAAGATACTACTGAACCTCGTAGATCAACCAGAGTAAGATCCGCGCCAGAGTGGTACGGTAATACTGTTCTGGAAGTCATGCTACTAGATCATGATGAACCTACGAACTATGAAGAAGCGATGGTGAGCCCAGATTCCGCAAAATGGCTTGAAGCCATGAAATCTGAGATGGGATCCATGTATGAGAACAAAGTATGGACTTTGGTTGACTTTCCCAATGATCGGCAAGCAATTGAGAATAAATGGATCTTCAAGAATAAGACTGACGCTGACGGTAATATTACTGTCTACAAAGCTCGACTTGTCGCAAAAGGTTTTCGGCAAGTTCAAGGGATTGACTACGATGAGACCTTCTCACCCGTAGCGATGCTTAAGTCTGTCCGAATCATGTTAGCAATTGCCGCATTTTATGATTATGAAATTTGGCAAATGGATGTCAAAACTACATTCCTAAATGGATTTCTACAAGAAGAGTTGTATATGATGCAGCCGGAAGGTTTTGTCGATCCAAAGGGAGCTAACAAAGTGTGCAAGCTTCACCTATCCATTTATGGACTGGTGCAAGCCTCTCGGAGTTGGAATAAACGCTTTGATAGTGTGATCAAAGCATTTGGTTTTGTACAGACTTTTGGAGAAGCCTGTATTTACAAGAAAGTGAGTGGGAGCTCTGTAGCATTTCTGATATTATATGTAGATGACATATTACTAATCGGAAATGATATAGAATTTCTGGATAGCATAAAAGGATACTTGAATAAGAGTTTTTCAATGAAAGACCTCGGTGAAGCTTCTTACATATTAGGCATTAAGATCTATAGAGATAGATCAAGATGCTTAATTGGACTTTCACAAAGCACATACCTTGACAAAGTTTTTGAAGAAGTTCAAAATGGATCAAGCAAAGAAAGGATTCTTGCCTGTGTTACAAGGTGTGAAATTGAGTAAGACTCAATCCCCGACCAATGCAGAAGATAGAGAGAAAATGAAAGATGTTCCCTATGCTTCAGCCATAGGCTCTATCATGTATGCAATGCTATGTACCAGACCTGATGTGTGTCTTGCTATAAGTCTAGCAGGGAGGTACCAAAGTAATCCAGGAGTGGATCACTTGACAGCGGTCAAGAACATCCTGAAATACCTGAAAAGGACTAAGGATATGTTTCTCATATATGGAGGTGACAAAGAGCTCATCATAAATGGTTACGTTGATGCAAGCTTTGACACTGATCCGGACGATTCTAAATCGCAAACCGGATACGTGTTTACATTAAACGGTGGAGCTGTCAGTTGGTTCAGTTCTAAACAAAGCATTGTGGCGGGATCTACATGTGAAGCGGAGTACATAGCTGCTTCAGAAGCAGCAATCGAAGAAGTCTGGATGAAGGAGTTCATATCCGATCTAGGTGTCATACCTAGTGCATCGGGTCCAATGAAAATCTTTTGTGACAATACTGGTGCAATTGCCTTGGCAAAGGAATCCAGATTTCACAAGAGAACCAAGCACATCAAGAGACGCTTCAATTCCATCCGGGATCTAGTCCAGGTGGGAGACATAGAGATTTGCAAGATACATACGGATTTGAATATAGCAGAGCCGTTGACTAAGCCTCTTCCACGAGCAAAACATGATCAGCACCAAAGCTCCATGGGTGTTAGAATCATTACTGTGTAATCTAGATTATTGACTCTAGTGCAAGTGGGAGACTAAAGGAAATATGCCCTAGAGGCAATAATAATGTTATTATTTTATTTCCTTATATCATGATAAATGTTTATTATTCATGCTAGAATTGTATTATCCGGAAACATAATACTTGTGTGAATACATAGACAAACCAAACGTCACTAGTATGCCTCTACTTGACTAGCTCGTTAATCGAAGATGGTTATGTTTCCTAACCATAGACATGTGTTGTCATTTGGTTAATGGGATCACATCATTAGGAGAATGATATGATTGACATGACCCATTCCATTAGCTTAGCACCCGATCGTTTAGTATGTTGCTATTGCTTTCTTCATGACTTATACATGTTCCTATGACTATGAGATTATGCAACTCCCGTTTGCCGGAGGAACACTTTGTGTGCTACCAAATGTCATAACGTAACTGGGTGATTATAAAGGAGCTCTACAGGTGTCTCCAAAGGTACATGTTGGGTTGGCGTATTTCAAGATTAGGATTTGTCACTCCGATTATCGGAGAGGTATCTCTGGGCCCTCTCGGTAATGCACATCACATAAGCCTTGCAAGCATTGCAACTAATGAGTTAGTTGTGAGATGATTTATTACATAACGAGTAAAGAGACTTGCCGGTAACGAGATTGAACTAGGTATTAAGATACCGACGTTCGAATCTCGGGCAAGTAACATACCGATGACAAAGGGAACAACGTATGTTGTTATGCGGTCTGACCGATAAAGATCTTCGTAGAATATGTGGGAGCCAATATGAGCATCCAGGTTCCGCTATTGGTTATTGATCGGAGACGTGTCTCGGTCATGTCTACATTGTTCTCGAACCCGTAGGGTCCGCACGCTTAAGGTTTTGATGACAGTTATATTATGAATTTATGCATTTTGATGTACCGAAGTTTGTTCGGAGTCCCGGATGTGATCACGGACATGACGAGGAGTCTCGAAATGGTCGAGACATAAAGATTGATATATTGGAAGCCTATATTTGGATATCGGAAGTGTTCCGAGTGAAATCGGGATTTTACCAGAATACTGGGAGGTTACCGGAACCCCCCGGGAGGTATATGGGCCTTAGTGGGCTTTAGTGGAAGAGAGGAGAGGTGGCCAGGGCTGGGCCGCGCGCCCCTCCCCCCTAGTCCGAATAGGACAAGGAGAGGGGGGCGGCGCCCCCCCCCCTTCCTTCTCTCTTTCCTCTTTCCCCCTCCCGAATCCTATTCCAACTAGGAAAGGGGGGGAATCCTACTCCCGGTGGGAGTAGGACTCCTCCTGGCGCGCCCTCCTCCTGGCCGGCCGCACCCCCCTGCTCCTTTATATACGGGGGCAGGGGGCACCCCTAGACACACAAGTTGATCCACGTGATCATATTCTTAGCCGTGTGCGGTGCCCCCTTCCACCATAATCCTCGATAATATTGTAGCGGTGCTTAGGCGAAGCCCTGCGACGGTAGTACATCAAGATCGTCACCACGCCGTCGTGCTGACAGAACTCTTCCCCGACACTTTGCTGGATCGGAGTTCAGGGATCGTCATCGAGCTGAACGTGTGCTAGAACTCGGAGGTGCCGTAGTTTCGGTGCTTGATCGGTCGGGCCATGAAGACGTATGACTACATCAACCGCGTTGTGCTAACGCTTCCGCTGTCGGTCTATAAGGGTACGTAGATCACACTCTTCCCTCGTTGGTATGCATCACCATGATCTTGCATGTGCGTAGGAAATTTTTTGAAATTACTATGTTTCCCAACAAGGACTTCATCATCTTCAACATTGTCATGGTGACCAATGTCTTCAGTAGCGGTGGGGTCAACTGCTGGAATGTCTTTAGCTTCAGGAGCCTCTGTGGAAGCAGGCTCATGAATTACCATCGGTCATTCTTGATGCGAAGAGGCAGGACGAGCAACCGAGATGGGATCAACAATAAGGGGCTCTGTGGGAGCAGCCCGATCTTTCTTGGTTTTGCGCTTCTTCTTAGAGGGAGCGACATCAGAAGCTTCAGGATGTTTCCTCTTTCTGGCTTCAGCCTCGGCAGCCCTTGTCTTCTTTAATTCTGAAGCCACTGTGGGGACCTTAGGCTTCGAGCCTGTCATACTGGCCGGGAAGACAATGGGATGTGCTTCCTGCCTTGTTGCTTCAGGTTCGGCCACAGCTGGCTTCTTCTTCTTCTTTGCAGCCATCCTCGGATCGATGCCAGGACGCCCAAGAGCCTTGCACTTTTCAGCTTCATTGTAGGATTGCATGCACTTGTCAGCCAGACTCTTCATGCGCTCACGAGACCCTTTAGCTTCTTCACGTTTCTTGAGAAAGGCTTCCTTGAGCTCGTGCAGCATAATCTTGAAGTTTTTCACATCTTGCACGCTGAGCTTTGCCATGTGCTTCTTGAACTGAGCTTTCTCATAGTCGATCTTTTGCTTCAGTTCAACGATGCGCTGAGCTAGAGCTAGCTCAGAAGCAATGGCGCCAGTGAAAGCGACGCTGAGGCCAATTGGAAGTTGTAGATCATCAAAGCTGAGATGGGGGGTTTCAAACCACTCATCAATGCAGTTGTGGAGGATTGCTACGTCAAAGAGAGGAAAATCATTGAAGATTTCTGCTTCTTCTTTTCTCTTAATCAGTTGCTCAGGAGCGTCATTTGCAAGATCTTCATCGCTGGATAGATCAATGGCGTCATTGCGCAGAACAGCAGCAGCAGTCAGATCTTGGCTGGTGGGTTGCAAGGGCATCTTCACTCTCGAGGGCTTGGAGATGCGTGACAAATCTTCAGACTGCACACTGTGTTCAGGAGGTGCAGTGGCCAGAGGCTTCGCCTGTAAGACCTTTGGTGCAGGAGCAGGCTTTGAAGCTTTAGGCTTCTTCAGTTTCTTTGGCTTCGGCGGTGCAGGCGCTTCATCAGATTCAGCGTCATCTGCAGGCTCATCCACGGTTGTCCCTTGAACCATGATGTGAGTGATGAGACCTTCCAGGTTGTAGAAGGGCCCAATAAGATTGGGTTCATCTTCGCGTGTACCATTAGCACGAGGAGCAGAGGGGCCTGGATTGAAGTCTAAGCCACGTGACTTCTTGTTCTCTTTGGCCGAGTTCCTGGCAAACTGAAGGTTGCGCTTGAACAGATTATCATCGCGGCACCACAGTAATGAAGATGGGTCTGCATCCGCAGGCTGCGGTCCATGGACCATGCAAGGATAGAAGCCTTGTTCAATGGCTCAGCTCTGGACTTGGGTTGAAGATTTCTGTATAGAATGTCTCCCCATGGTCGTTTGATGGCATTCTTCTCAGCATACTCCTGGGTCACGAACCTGTACTTGAACCACTGTTCTGCCCAATATCTTCGAATCCATTGGATTCGAGTTTTTCGTTGATTGTAGTCCTCCTCTGGATCTGTCTTGTACAGCTCATAGAGGTCAGGAGGCAAATCTCTTGAGGTGTTGCCACGACGCTGTCTGCCACCCTTTCTTATAGGTTTCTCTGGTGCCATGAAGCTTAATCTGAAGGGCTTCAACACGTTTAAAGGTTTCAAAGGCTTCCGCTTGCTGGTCAAACAGGAACTGGCTTCAGGAGAATTTATATGATGCTGTAAGAATTCTGCAAATGAATGCAGACTATGAGAACCAAGGGATTCTCCCACGGACATGTACCTATGACAGCATTAAGGTGCGAGGGAAGGGGAAGAGGTCATATGCATTCTCAAAAGATTTTGAAGATAAATTAGTTTAGAAGACATTGACCTCATAGTGCGAAGACATTCACTCATAGATAGAGAGTTGGTTCCAGATTTGTACGAATCCAGGAATAAGTACAAGTGAGGAATCTAACTACTTTGTGAAGCATAAGTGAACATACTAGGCATATTATGAGATGCAGTATGAAATAGATCCAACTTGTGTGAACAGAAACTGCTTGTGGTAGAAGGTGATGAATCTATAGGATCAAAGGGGCCGTAAAAAGGAAGTTTTATTTACCACACGAAGAACTGCTAGACGGAGTGGGAGGGGAGGCCGAGCAGTTCGGTCATCCGTGCCCTAACTTGGCGACGGAGGACATCTACGGCGACGGCGGAGAAGACAATGTCCGCGGCCGGCGTGAAGACGGCGTCGGTGAGGTCGTGCACTAGGGTTTGTGCGAGAGTGGAAGAAGGGATAATGACTGTGGTGAGGCGTGTATTTCACATCTAAAAGACACGTGGCTATCATGCAGCATATCGAAGGTTGTTCCACGTTCCCACCCACGCCTGGATTGTCAGGTGGTCGTTCCCACTTCTCTGGGTTTTAGGTGAAGGAATTAGCATTGAAAACGTACTTAATGTTTGTCTCTGTATATTCTGCTGACAAGGATGCAGAGAAGACATTCGACAGTTTCAATAGAATGCATATGATTTGGACAGATAGAGTTTGAGATAGAAAGCATAGAGAGATTAGGGTCCGATCACATTCACTTAGTTCAAAAGATTCAACAAGGAAGACGTAGCTATAAGTGAATGATGTAGAGGACAGAACACTAGTATGTATATATCAGAAGACAATCAAGTCAACATAGTGAAGATAATCATGAAGACAAGTTGAAATTGAAGACAAACCAAATGTGAAGACATAGCAAATGTAATGCCATGGGTAAAACACTTCAAACAGAAGAATTTGGTGGTGGCGTTACCCACCATATAAGAAGTATTAGACCCAGACACGGCGCACAATTATCGCGGCGCTTCAAAGTCAAATTCCACATTAATGTATTCACACTCAGAATATAAGTCTTCATTGATTGAAGATATACTTTACTTCGTGTGTTGCACATCTAAGTCATCAACATGCATAAGTGTTAGGATGTGTGCCTGATCACAGGACATTTGAGGATTCCAAGATATTTAGCTCACACCGTAACTTGCAAAACCTCTTCTCATCCAAGGGCTTGGTAAAGATATCTGCCAATTGCTCTTCAGTGTTGACGTGTATGATATCAATATCTTCCTTCACAACATGATCTCTGAGAAAGTGATGATGAATTTCAATGTGCTTTGTCTTCGAGTGCTGAACTGGGTTGTTGGCAATCTTGATGGCGCTTTCGTTGTCGCAGTAGAGTGGCACTTGCTTCAGGTGAATGCCATAGTCTTTGAGTGTTTGCTTCATCCATAGAAGCTGAGCGCAGCAAGATCCAGCAGCAATGTATTCAGATTCAGCAGTGGAGAGAGATACACAGTTCTGCTTCTTTGAAGACCAACATACAAGTGATCGTCCCAGAAAATGACATGTGCCTGATGTAGACTTGCGATCCACCTTGTCACCAGCATAATCAGCATCCGAGAATCCAACTAGATCAAACTCTGAGCCCTTTGGATACCATAATCCTAGTGTTGGGGTGTGAGCCAAATATCTGAGAATTCGCTTCACAGCTAAGTGATGCGATTCCTTTGGTGCCGCTTGGAACCGGGCACACATGCAAACACTAAGCATGATATCTGGCCTAGATGCACATAAATAAAGCAAGGAACCAATCATGGAGCGATATACCTTTTGATCAAACTCTTCACCATTGTCGTCGGGACCCACATGATGTTTGGCTGGCATTGGCGTTGTGAAGCCTTTGCAGTCTTGCATTCCAAATTTCTTCAGGCAATCTTTGAGGTATTTCTCTTGAGATATAAAGATGCCGTTGCGTTGCTGATGTATTTGAAGACCAAGGAAGAACTTCAGCTCACCCATCATGGACATATGATATTGCTCTTGCATCATATATCCAAACTCGTCAGTGTATTTCTGATTGGTGCAGCCAAAGATAATGTCATCCACATATATTTGGCACACAAACAGTTCACCATCATATGTCTTCATGAAGAGAGTGGGTTGAGGGAACCAGGTTTGAAGCCTTTGCTCTTCAGGAAGTCTTTGAGTGTCTCATACCAAGCCCTAGGGGCTTGTTTGAGGCCATATAGTGCCTTGTTGAGCTTGTACACCATGTCAGGATGTTTTGGATCTTCAAAGCCAGGCGGTTGTGCAACATACACTTCTTCATCAATCTTGCCATTGAGAAAAGCGCTCTTCACATCCATTTGATGCAGAAGAATGTTATGATGATTTGCATAGGCCAACAGTATGCGTATGGCTTCAAGTCTAGCCACAGGAGCAAATGTCTCATCGAAGTCAATCCCTTTAACTTGAGTGTATCCTTGAGCAACGAGACGAGCTTTGTTTTTGACAACTTGACCATGCTCATCTTGCTTGTTGCGATATATCCATTTGGTGCCTATTATATTCTGCTTGCGAGGATCAGAACGCTTAACCAGTTCCCATACATTATTCAGCTCAAACTGTTGAAGCTCTTCTTGCATAGCTTGAATCCATTCAGGTTCCATGAAGGCTTCATCAACTTTCTTGGGTTCAGATATTGAGACAAATGCGAAGTGCCCACAGAAATTTGCTAGCTGTGTTGCCCTTGAATGAGTGAGTGGACCTGGTGCATTGATGCTATCAATTATTCTCTCAATTTGTACTTCATTTGCAACACGAGGATGTACAGGACGAAGATTTTGCTCTTGCTGATCATTGTCATTGTTAGAAGGATTGTCTTCAGGCTGAGCATTGTCTTCAGGTTGATCAGGTGCGGAGATGATAAGTTCCTCTTCAGGCTGAGCTTCAAATGGTATGATTTCTCCAGTTCCCATAAGTTTGATTGATTCACTGGATGGAACTTCATCTAGCACATTTGGTAGGTGCTCTCTTTGCGAGCCGTTAGTCTCATCGAACCGCACATCCACAGTTTCAACCACTTTATAGTGAAAGAGGTTGAAGACTCTGTAGGAGTGCGAATCCTTTCCATATCCAAGCATAAAACCTTCATGTGCTTTTGGTGCAAATTTTAAAGTGTGATGTGGATCCTTGATCCAGCACCTGGCACCAAATACTCTGAAGTAACTGACATTTGGCTTCTTGCCAGTAAGGAGCTCATAGGATGTCTTGTTCAGAAGCTTGTGAAGATAAACACGGTTGATGATATGGCATGCAGTATCAATGGCTTCAGGCCAGAATTTGCTTGGAGTCTTGTATTCATCAAGCATCGTCTGAGCCATCTCAATAAGTGTTCTGTTCTTGCGTTCGACGACGCCATTCTGCCGTGGCGTGTACGGAGCTGAGAATTCATGTGTGATGCCCAAAGTATCAAGATATGTATCTAGCCCAGTGTTCTTGAATGCAGTGCCATTGTCACTTCTGATGTGCTTTATCTTGACGCCATAGTTGTTCATGGCTCGATTGGCGAAGCGTCTGAAGACATCCTGCACTTCAGTCTTGTAGAGGATTATATGCACCCAAGTATGTCTTGAATAATCATCAACAATGACAAAGCCATAGAGACAAGCAGTAGTAGTAAGAGTTGAGTAATGAGTGGGACCGAAAAGGTCCACGTGGAGCAGTTCGAAGGGTTGAGTCGTTGTCATGATTGTCTTCGAGGGATGCTTGGCCCTCGTCATCTTTCCTGCTTCACAGGCACCGCATAAGTGATCCTTCTTGAACTTGATGCCCTCGATGCCTATGACATGCTTCTTTCTTGCAAGAGTGTGCAAGTTCCTCATGCCAGCATGCCCTAGCCTCCGATGCCAGAGCCAGCATTCTGAAGCTTTTGCTAGAAGACATACGACAAGTTGTGGTCCTGCTGAGAAATCTACCACATACAAATCATCTTTCCGATACCCTTCAAACACTAGAGACTTGTCAGATTCCATTAGAACAAGGCAACGATATTTTCCAAACATCACAATCATTTTTAAATCACAAAGCATTGAGACAGACATTAAGTTGAAACCAAGGGATTCAACAAGCATGACTTTATCCATGTGTTGATCCTTTGAGATTGCAACTCTACCTAGACCCAATACCTTACTTTTACCAGTGTCAGCAAATGTGATGTGACTTTTGTCAGATGGACGTAAGGTTGAGTCCATAAGAAGGCTTCGCTTGCCAGTCATGTGATTAGTACACCCACTATCAATAATCCATTCTGAAGCAGCTGGTGTCGTACCCTACAGTGCAGTTAGGGGGACAGGCTTCACGAAGAGAATTGTGAAGCAAAAACATTTGACAGGCAAGTGGATTATGAAAGCTTAGATCGAGGTTAGGACTGATCGGGCGAGTAGCAAGCGACTCAGCAACAAAATACATAATAAGACCATTTGGGCATTTGATCTTGCGCCCTACAAGATGTTTAAGGTCCCCAGCAATAGCTTCAGACGATTTTGGTTTTCGGCTGGAGACCTTTCCCTGCAAAAGAGAGTTAAGCTTTCTTAGCCACCCACATCTTCAAGGGTGGCTTCGAAGCAATGAGTCTAAGTGCAGCATCTAAGAACTTTGGCTTTGGAGCCCTAGCAAAAAATCTGGCAGGTGAATAATAGTACTCATAAGAATAAGCAGAATAGTTCTTGGTCTTATGAACATGGCGGTTTGATGAAACGCGCTCATATTCATAGGCCTGAGTATGGCTTCCCTGCAAAACATTTGTGTTAGTGTGACTCAGGTGAGTCCTCTGTCTGTATGGAGCCTTTGGACCATATGAAGCATGTGGTCTGGGGTTTGTCTTCTTCACTTGTGGTGTCATGACGACATTCACAGGAAGATTCTCCAAACACCTTTTCGGCACCCAGACCTTCTTCATAGGCGGCCCATTTCTGCAGTTAGTACCAATATACCTGGCAAACACTTCACCATTCTGATTCTTAAACAGTTTATAGTTTGCATCAAAGGATTCATCAATAACAATGGGATTAGCACAAGTGAAGCCAGATAGGGTGGATGGATCCACTGAAGGTCCCTTTGCAGCAACCCGTGTGGTTTTGGGGTACTGCTCAGGTTTCCAGTAAGAGCCATCAGCATTCATTTTCCTTTCAAACCCAACACCCTCTTTCCTAGGGTTTCGGTTCAGGATCTGCCTTTTGAGGACATCACATAGTGTCTGATGCCCTTTGAGACTTTTGAACATCCCTGTTTCAAGCAATGTCTTCAACCTAGCATTCTCATCAGCAATAGCAGTGGCATCCTCAGCAGAGAGGTTAGTTCGCACATCAGCAGTTGAAGATATTGCAATAGTAGCAGCAGTAGAACAACCAGCAACAGAAGTAGCGTTGTCACGCTCAATACATTTAAGACATGGTGGTTCAAATCCTTCCTGAGCGGAACTGATCTGTTTGGCGCGAAGTGACTCGTTTTCCTTTTGAAGATCTTCATGAGTCGCTCTCAATTTCTCAAGATCTTGCTTCCTTTGAAGATAATCATAGGAAAGCTTTTCATGAGTTGTTGTGAGCGTTTCATGACGACTTTCAAGTTCCTCATACTTAACGTGAAGATTTTTTATTTCTTCAATTAAGGACTGAGATCGAGTCATTTCAGCGTCTAACAGTTCATCGCTTTTGTCTAACAGTTTTTGAATATGTTCCATAGCTTTCTGTTGTTCAGTTGCAATTTTAGCAAGTGTTTTGTAGCTGGGTTTGGAACCACAATCAGAGTCATCTTCACTGGAAGTTTGATAGTGAGTAGTGCGTGTGTTTACCTTGGCACCGCGTGCCATGAAGCAGTAGGTAGGAGCGGAGTAATCCTTGTCATTTGCATCGGTGTCGGTGACGGAGTCTTTGTCTTCACTGTTGAAGATGGACTTGGCAACGTATGCTGTAGCCAGAATCGCAACGCCAGAATCGGACTCCTCCTCAGACTCCACCTCCGCCTCCTCAGAAGCAGACTCCTCCTCTGAATCCATTTCCTTGCCAAAAAACGCATGTGCCTTGCCAGATGAGCTCTTCTTGTGTGATGAAGACTTTGAGGAGGACTTGGAAGAAGACTTTGAGTATTTCTTCTTCTTCTTGTCGTCAGAATCATACTCCTTGCTCTTCTTTTTCTTCTTCTTCTCATTGTCCCACTGCGGACACTCAGAGATGTAGTGGCCAGGTTTCTTGCACTTGTGGCATGTTCTCTTCTTGTAGTCATGAGCAGAAGCTTCATCATTCCTTGAGCTTGATCGTGAGGACTTTCTGAAGCCTTTCTTCTTGGTGAATTTTTGGAACTTCTTCACAAGCATAGCAAGCTCCTTTCCAATGTGTTCAGGATCATCAGAACTGCTGTCAGACTCTTCTTCAGATGAGGAGACAGCTTTTGCCTTCAAGGCACGAGTTCGCCCATAGTTGGGACCGTAGATGTCTCTTTTCTCAGAAAGCTGAAACTCGTGTGTGTTAAGCCTCTCAAGTATGTCAGACGGATCGAGTGTTTTGAAGTCAGGACGTTCTTGAATCATCAGGGCTAGGGTGTCAAACGAGCTGTCAAGTGATCTCAGGAGTGTCTTGACAACTTCATGCTTGGTGATCTTAGTGGCGCCGAGGGCTTGAAGCTCATTTGTGATGTCAGTGAGTCGATCAAACGTGAGCTGAACATTCTCATTGTCATTTCTCTTTAAGCGGTTGAAGAGGTTGCGAAGGACACTGATTCTCTGATCTCTCTGGGTTGAGACGCCTTCGTTGACCTTGGAGAGCCAGTCCCGGACTAGCTTAGATGTTTCCAAAGCACTCACATGGCCATACTGTCCTTTGGTTAGATGACCACAAATGATGTTCTTGGCAGTGGAGTCCAGTTGAACGAACTTCTTGACATCAGCAGCGGTGACACCTTCACCAGCCTTGGGAACGCCATTCTTGATGACATACCATAGGTCGACATCAATGGCTTCAAGATGCATGCGCATCTTATTCTTCCAGTAGGGATATTCAGTTCCATCGAAGACTGGGCACGCAGCGGAGGCTTTGATTATCCATGCAGTCGACATAGCTAAAACTCCAGGTGGTTAAACCGAATCACACAGAACGAGTACCTTGCTCTGATACCAATTGAAAGTGCTAGTGATTGACTAGAGGGGGTGAATAGGCGATTTTTATGAAAGTCTTCAAAACATGGAAGTTTCGAAGACAAACGATAGAAATAAACCTATTACCATGCAGCGGAAGGTAGACTACACTAGGCAAACCATAGTCAAGTATTCAATGGAGTGAAAGTACAATGACTAATAGCAGCTAGGCAGTAAAGATCAGGTAGGAAGATATTGTGAAGCCAATCAGAATAAGCAGTCACTCAGTGAAGACAAAAGATAAAGCAATCATACAATGACTTCACAAGGACCAACAGTAAGTAAAGGGAAGGGAAGGATGAAACCAGTGACTCGTTGAAGACAATGATTTGTTGGACCAGTTCCAGTTGCTGTGGCAACTGTACGTCTGGTTAGGGAGGCTGAGATTCAACTCAGAAGACCTCTGTTAGAAATATGCCCTAGAGGCAATAATAAAAGGATTGTTATTATATTTCCTTGTTCATGATAATTGTCTTTTATTCATGCTATAATTGTGTTATCTGGAAATCGTAATACATGTGTGAATACATAGACACCAACATGTCCCTAGTAAGCCTCTAGTTGACTAGCTCATTGATCAACAGATAGTCATGGTTTCCTGACTATGGACATTGGATGTCATTGATAACGAGATCACATCATTGGGAGAATGATGTGATGGACAAGACCCAATCCTAAACATAGCACAAGATCGTATAGTTCGTTTGCTAGAGTTTTTCCAATGTCAAGTATCTCTTCTTTAGACCATGAGATCGTGTAACTCCCGGATACCGTAGGAGTGCTTTGGGTGTACCAAACGTCACAACGTAACTGGGCGACTATAAAGGTATACTACGGGTATCTCCGAAAGTGTCTGTTGGATTGACACGGATCAAGACTGGGATTTGTCACTCCGTATGACGGAGAGGTATCTCTGGGCCCACTCGGTAATGCATCATCACAATGAGCTCAAAGTGACCAAGTGTCTGGTCACGGGATCATGCATTACGGTACGAGTAAAGTGACTTGCCGGTAACGAGATTGAACGAGGTATTGGGATACCGACGATCGAATCTCGGGCAAGTAACGTACCGATTGACAAAGGGAATTGTATACGGGGTTGCGTGAATCCTCGACATCGTGGTTCATCCGATGAGATCATCGAGGAGCATGTGGGAGCCAACATGGGTATCCAGATCCCGTTGTTGGTTATTGACCGGAGAGCCATCTCGGTCATGTCTACATGTCTCCCGAACCCGTAGGGTCTACACACTTAAGGTTCGGTGACGCTAGGGTTGTAGAGATATGTATATGCAGTAACCCGAAAGTTGTTCGGAGTCCCGGATGAGATCCCGGACGTCACGAGGAATTCCGGAATGGTCCGGAGGTAAAGAATTATATATAGGAAGTGCTATTTCGGCCATCGGGACAAGTTTCGGGGTCACCGGTATTGTATCGGGACCACCGGAAGGGTCCCGGGGGTCCACCGGGTGGGGCCACCTATCTCGGAGGGCCCCATAGGCTGAAGTGGGAAGGGATCCAGCCCAAAGTGGGCTGGGGCGCCACTTCCCCTAGGGCCCATGCGCCTAGGGTTGGGGGAAACCCTAAGGGGGGGCGCCCCCTTGCTTGGGGGGCAAGCCCCCCTCCCCTTGGCCGCCGCCCCCCTAGGAGATTGCATCTCCTAGGGCCGGCGCCCCCCTCCTAGGCCCCCCTATATATAGAGGGGGGAGGAAGGGCTTCAAATACACGCCTTTGGTGCCTCCCTCTCCCTCTCCAACACCTCCTCCTCCTCCATAGAGCTTGGCGAAGCCCTGCCGGAGTACTGCAGCTCCACCACCACCACGCCGTCGTGCTGCTGCTGGAGCCATCTTCCTCAACCTCTCCTTCCCCCTTGCTGGATCAAGAAGGAGGAGACGTCACGCTGACCGTACGTGTGTTGAACGTGGAGGTGTCGTCCGTTCGGCGCTAGGATCTCCGGTGATCTGGATCACGTCGAGTACGACTCCCTCATCCCCGTTCTCTTGAACGCTTCCGCGCGTGATCTACAAAGGTATGTAGATGCAATCCGATCACTCGTTGCTAGATGAACTCCTAGATGGATCTTGGTGAAACCGTAGGAAATTTTTTGTTTTCTGCAACGTTCCCCAACAGTGGCATCATGAGCTAGGTCTATGCGTAGTTCTTTTTGCACGAGTAGAACACAATTTGTTGTGGGCGTAGATGTTGTCAACTTTCTTGCCGCTACTAGTCTTATTTTGCTTCAACGGTATTGTGGGATGAAGCGGCCCGAACCAACCTTACACGTACGCTTACGTGAGACTGGTTCCACCGACTGACATGCACTAGTTGCATAAGGTGGCTGGCGGGTGTCTGTCTCTCCCACTTTAGTTGGAGCGGATTCGATGAAAAGGGTCCTTATGAAGGGTAAATAGAAGTTGACAAATCACGTTGTGGCTTTCACGTAGGTAAGAAAACGTTCTTGCTAGAACCCTTTTGCAGCCATGTAAAACTTGCAACAACAATTAGAGGACGTCTAACTTGTTTTTGCAGCAAGTGTTTTGTGATGTGATATGGCCAAAGTTGTGATGAATGATGAATGACATATATGTGATGTATGAGATGTTCATGCTATTGTAATAGGAATCACGACTTGCATGTCGATGAGTATGACAACCGGCAGGAGCCATAGGAGTTGTCTTTATTTTTTGTATGACCTGCGTGTCATTGAGAAACACCATGTAAATTACTTTACTTTATTGCTAAACGTGTTAGCCATAGTAGTAGAAGTAATAGTTGGCGAGCAACTTCATGGAGACACGATGATGGAGATCATGATGATGGATATCATGGTGTCATGCCGGTGACAAGATGATCATGGAGCCCCAAGATGGAGATCAAAGGAGCTATGTGATATTGGCCATATCATGTCACTATTATTATTTGATTGCATGTGATGTTTATCATGTTTTTTGCATCTTGTTTACTTAGAACGACGGTAGTAAATAAGATGATCCCTCATAATAATTTCAAGAAAGTGTTCCCCCTAACTGTGCACCATTGCGACAGTTCGTTGTTTCGAAGCACCACGTGATGATCGGGTGTGATAGATTCCAACGTTCACATACAACGGGTGTAAGACAGATTTACACATGCAAACACTTTGGTTGACTTGACGAGCCTAGCATGTACAGACATGGCCTCGGAACACAGAAGACCGAAAGGTCGAGCATGAGTCGTATAGAAGATACGATCAACATGAAGATATTCACCGATGTTGACTAGTCTGTCTCACGTGATGATCGGACACGGCCTAGTTAACTCGGATCATGTTATACTTAGATGACTAGAGGGATGTCTATCTGAGTGGGAGTTCATTGAATAATTTGATTAGATGAACTTAATTATCATGAACTTAGTCTAAAATACTTACAATATGTCTTGTAGATCAAATGGTCAACGTTGTCCTCAACTTCAAAGCGTTCCTAGAGAAAACCAAGCTGAAAGACGATGGCAGCAACTATACGGACTGGGTCCGGAACCTGAGGATCATCCTCATAGCTGCCAAGAAAGATTATGTCCTACAAGCACCGCTAGGTGAAGCACCTGTTCTCCCTGTAGAACAAGACATTATGTACGCTTGGCAGGCACGTACCGATGACTACTCCCTCGTTCAGTGCGGCATGCTTTACAGCTTAGAACCGGGGCTCCAAAAGCATTTTGAGAGACACGGAGCATATGAGATGTTCGAAGAGCTGAAAATGGTTTTCAAAGCTCATGCCCGGGTCGAGAGATATGAAGTCTCCGACAAATTCTTCAGTTGTAAGATGGAGGAAAACAGTTCTGTCAGTGAGCACATACTCACTATGTCTGGGTTACATAACCGCTTGACTTAGCTGGGAGTTAATCTCCTGGATGACGCGGTCATTGACAGAATCCTTCAGTCGCTTCCACCGAGCTACAAGAGCTTTGTGATGAACTTCAATATGCAGGGGATGGAAAAGACCATTCCTGAAGTATTTGCAATGCTGAAATCAGCAGAGGTAGAAGTTAAAAAGGAACATCAAGTGTTGATGGTGAATAAAACCACTAAGTTCAAGAAGGGCAAGGGTAAGAAGAACTTCAAGAAGGACGGCAAGGGAGTTGCCGCACCCGGTAAGCAAGCTGCCGGGAAGAAGCCAAAGAATGGACCCAAGCCCGAGACTGAGTGCTTTTATTGCAAGGGAAGTGGTCACTGGAAGCGGAACTGCCCCAAATACTTAGCGGACAAGAAGGCCGGCATCACGAAAGGTATATGTGATATACATGTAATTGATGTGTACCTTACCAGTACTCGTAGTAGCTCCTGGGTATTTGATACCGGTGCGGTTGCTCACATTTGTAACTCAAAGCAGGAGCTGCGGAATAAGCGGAGACTGGCGAAGGATGAGGTGACGATGCGCGTCGGGAATGGTTCCAAGGTCGATGTGATCGCCGTCGGCACGCTACCTCTACATTTACCTACGGGATTAGTTTTAAACCTCAATAATTGTTATTTAGTGCCAGCTTTGAGCGTGAACATTGTATCAGGATCTCGTTTAATTCGAGATGGCTACTCATTTAAATCCGAGAATAATGGTTGTTCTATTTATATGAGAGATATGTTTTATGGTCATGCTCCGATGGTGAATGGTTTATTCTTAATGAATCTCGAGCGTAATGCTACACATATTCATAGTGTGAGTACCAAAAGATGTAAGGTTGATAATGATAGTCCCACATACTTTTGGCACTACCGCCTTGGTCACATAGGTATCAAACACATGAAGAAGCTCCATGCAGATGGACTTTTAGAGTATCTTGATTACGAATCATTTGACACGTGCGAACCATGCCTCATGGGTAAAATGACCAAGACTCCGTTCTCAGGAACAATGGAGCGAGCAACCAACTTATTGGAAATCATACATACTGGCGTGTGCGGTCCAATGAGTGTTGAGGCTCGCGGTGGCTATCGTTATGTTCTCACCCTCACTGATGACTTGAGTAGATATGGGTATGTCTATTTAATGAAACACAAGTCTGAGACCTTTGAAAAGTTGAAGGAATTTCAGAGTGAGGTTGAGAATCAACGTGACAGGAAAATCAAGTTCCTGCGATCAGATCGTGGAGGAGAATACTTGAGTCACGAATTTGGCACAGACTTAAGAAAATGTGGAATAGTTTCACAACTGACGCCGCCTGGAAAACCTCAGCGTAATGGTGTGTCCGAACGTCGTAATCGCACTCTATTAGATATGGTGCGATCTATGATGTCTCTTACCGATTTACCGCTTTCTTTTTGGGGCTATGCTTTAGAGACTGCCGCATTCACTTTAAATAGGGCTCCGTCAAAATCCGTTGAGACGACACCGTTTGAGTTATGGTTTGGGAAGAAACCTAAGCTGTCGTTTCTAAAAGTTTGGGGATGCGATGCTTATGTCAACAAACTTCAACCTGAAAAGCTCAAACCCAAGTCGGAAAAATGCGTCTTCATAGGATACCCTAAAGAAACTATTGGGTATACCTTCTACCTCAGATCCGAAGGCAAGATCTTTGTTGCCAAGAATGGATCCTTTCTAGAGAAGGAGTTTCTCTCGAAAGAAGTAGGTGGGAGGAAAGTAGAACTTGATGAAGTATTACCTCTTGAACCGGAAAATGGCGCAACTCAAGAAAATGTTCCTGAGGTGCCTGCACCAACTAGAGAGGAAGTTAATGATGATGATCATGAAACTTCAGATCAAGTTGCTACTGAACCTCGTAGGTCCACAAGGACACGTTCCGCACCAGAGTGGTACGGCAATCCTGTCTTGGAAATCATGTTGTTAGACAACGGTGAACCTTCAAACTATGAAGAAGCGATGGCGGGCCCGGATTCCGACAAATGGCTGGAAGCCATGAAATCCGAGATAGGATCCATGTATGAAAACGAAGTATGGACTTTAACTGACTTGCCCGTTGAGCGGGAGCCATAGAAAATAAATGGATCTTTAAGAAGAAGACAGACGCGGATGGTAATGTGACCATCTATAAAGCTCGGCTTGTCGCTAAGGGTTATCGACAAGTTCAAGGGGTTGACTACGATGAGACTTTCTCACCGGTAGCGAAGCTGAAGTCCGTCCGAATCATGTTAGCAATTGCCGCATTCTATGATTATGAGATATGGCAAATGGACGTCAAAACGGCATTCCTTAATGGTTTCCTTAAGGAAGAATTGTATATGATGCAGCCGAAAGGTTTTGTCGATCCTAAGAATGCTGACAAGGTGTGCAAGCTCCAACGCTCGATTTATGGGCTGGTGCAAGCATCTCGGAGTTGGAATATTCGCTTTGATGAGATGATCGAAGCGTTTGGGTTTATGCAGACTTATGGAGAAGCCTGCGTTTACAAGAAAGTGAGTGGGAGCTCTGTAGCATTTCTCATATTATATGTAGATGACATACTTTTGATGGGAAATGATATAGAGCTTTTGGACAGCATTAAGGCCTACTTGAATAAGAGTTTTTCAATGAAGGACCTTGGAGAAGCTGCTTATATATTAGGCATCAAGATCTATAGAGATAGATCAAGACGCCTCATAGGTCTTTCACAAAGCACATACCTTGATAAGATATTGAAGAAGTTCAATATGGATCAGTCTAAGAAGGGGTTCTTGCCTGTGTTGCAAGGTGTGAAATTGAGCTCAGCTCAATGTCCGACCACGGCAGAAGATATAGAAGAGATGAGTGTCATCCCCTATGCCTCAGCCATAGGTTCTATTATGTATGCCATGTTGTGTACCAGACCTGATGTAAACCTTGCCGTAAGTTTGGTAGGAAGGTACCAAAGTAATCCCGGCAAGGAACACTGGACAGCGGTCAAGAATATCCTGAAGTACCTGAAAAGGACTAAGGAAATGTTTCTCGTTTATGGAGGTGACGAAGAGCTCGTCGTAAAAGGTTACGTCGACGCTAGCTTCGACACAGATCTGGATGACTCTAAGTCACAAACCGGATACGTGTATATTTTGAATGGTGGGGCAGTAAGCTGGTGCAGTTGCAAGCAGAGCATCATGGCGGGATCTACATGTGAAGCAGAGTACATGGCAGCCTCGGAGGCAGCGCATGAAGAAATTTGGGTGAAGGAGTTCATCACCGACCTAGGAGTCATACCCAATGCGTCGGGGCCGATCAAACTCTTCTGTGACAACACTGGAGCTATTGCACTTGCCAAGGAGCCCAGGTTTCACAAGAAGACAAGGCACATCAAGCGTCGCTTCAACTCCATTCGTGAAAATGTTCAAGATGGAGACATAGATATTTGTAAAGTACATACGGACCTGAATGTAGCAGATCCGTTGACTAAACCTCTCCCTAGAGCAAAAAATGATCAACACCAGAATTCCATGGGTGTTCGATTCATCACAATGTAACTAGATTATTGACTCTAGTGCAAGTGGGAGACTGTTGGAAATATGCCCTGGAGGCAATAATAAAAGGATTGTTATTATATTTCCTTGTTCATGATAATTGTCTTTTATTCATGCTATAATTGTGTTATCCGGAAATCGTAATACATGTGTGAATACATAGACACCAACATGTCCCTAGTAAGCCTCTAGTTGACTAGCTCGTTGATCAACAGATAGTCATGGTTTCCTGACTATGGACATTGGATGTCATTGATAACGAGATCACATCATTGGGAGAATGATGTGATGGACAAGACCCAATCCTAAACATAGCACAAGATCGTATAGTTTGTTTGCTAGAGTTTTTCCAATGTCAAGTATCTTTTCCTTAGACCATGAGATCGTGTAACTCCCGGATACCGTAGGAGTGCTTTGGGTGTACCAAACGTCACAACGTAACTCGGTGACTATAAAGGTGTACTACGGGTATCTCTGAAAGTGTCTATTGGGTTGACACGGATCAAGACTGGGATTTGTCACTCCGTATGACGGAGAGGTATCTCTGGGCCCACTCGGTAATGCATCATCACAATGAGCTCAAAGTGACCAAGTGTCTGGTCACGGGATCATGCATTACGGTACGAGTAAAGTGACTTGCCGGTAACGAGATTGAATGAGGTATTGGGATACCGACGATCGAATCTCGGGCAAGTAACGTACCGATTGACAAAGGGAATTGTATACAGGGTTGCGTGAATCCTCGACATCATGGTTCATCCGATGAGATCATCGAGGAGCATGTGGGAGCCAACATGGGTATCCAGATCCCGCTGTTGTTTATTGACCAGAGAGCCATCTCGGTCATGTCTACATGTCTCCCGAACCCGTAGGGTCTACACACTTAAGGTTCGGTGACGCTAGGGTTGTAGAGATATGTATATGCAGTAACCCGAAAGTTGACCGGAGTCCCGGATGAGATCCCGGACGTCACGAGGAGTTCCGGAATGGTCCGAAGGTAAAGAATTATATATAGGAAGTGCTATTTCGGCCATCGGGACAAGTTTCGGGGTCACCGGTATTGTACCGGGACCACCGGAAGGGTCCCGGGGGTCCACCGGGTGGGGCCACCTATCCTGGAGGGCCCCATGGGCTGAAGTGGGAAGGGATCCAGCCCAAAGTGGGCTGGGGCGCCACTTCCCCTAGGGCCCATGCGCCTAGGGTTGGGGGAAACCCTAAGGGGGGCGCCCCCTTGCTTGGGGGGCAAGCCCCCCTCCCCTTGGCCGGCGCCCCCCTAGGAGATTGCATCTCCTAGGGCCGGCGCCCCCCTAGGCCCCCCTATATATAGTGGGGGGAGGAAGGGCTTCAAATACACGCCTTTGGTGCCTCCCTCTTCCTCTCCAACACCTCCTCCTCCTCCATAGAGCTTTGCGAAGCCCTGCCGGAGTACTGCAGCTCCACCACCACCACGTCGTCGTGCTGCTGCTGGAGCCATCTTCCTCAACCTCTCCTTCCCCCTTGCTGGATCAAGAAGGAGGAGACGTCACGCTGCCCGTACGTGTGTTGAACGCGGAGGTGCCATCCGTTCGGCGCTAGGATCTCCGGTGATCTGGATCACGTCGAGTACGACTCCCTCATCCCCGTTCTCTTGAACGCTTCCGCGCGTGATCTACAAAGGTATGTAGATGCAATCTGATCACTCGTTGCTAGATGAACTCCTAGATGGATCTTGGTGAAACCGTAGGAAAATTTTTGTTTTCTGCAACGTTCCCCAACAAGCTCATCTTCACCTTATTCCCCTTGAGCTAAGGACACCCAGTCCTCTCCCCATCACTCTGGTAAGTCTTCAAGGTAGACTTCCAAACCTTCATAGACTTTGTTCACCGGCGATCCACAATGACTCTTGGATGCTCAGAACGCGACGCCTAACCGGCTGGAGGATTCACAGTCCTCAAGTGTAATAAGTCTTCAGATCACACAGACAAGAAGACTTAAGTGATGCCTAATACTCTTTGGCTCTGGGTGTTTAGGGCTTTATCCTCGTAAGGAATTCTCTCTCAAAGGCTTCGAGGTGGGTTGCTCTCAAACGACAAAAGCCATGCACTAACTCTGAGTAGCCAACCGTTTATGGTTGTAGGGGGTGGGCTATTTATAGCCACTGGGCAACCCGACCTGATTTGTCTGTAATGACCCTTGGTCACTAAGGAACTGACACGTGTTCCAACGATCATATTTCAAACACACACGGCAACTTTACTTGGGCTACAAGCAAAGCTGACTTATCCAACTCTGGACAAGATTTTCTCTCATAGTCTTCGCTCGAAGACATAGGATTTTGGTTAAGCATCACTTCATTCATTCTGACTGGTTCACTTGGACCCCACTTAACAGTACGGTGGTTCCTATGACTCAACAAAGAAGAAAAAGAACGACGAAACAACTAAGTCTTCGCGCTCCATAGTCTTCATGCGATGTCTTCTCTTGTCATAGACTTCAATGTGAATGTCTTCACATACCACCTTTGACTTCAATGTCTTCATTCATTTTTAGGGGTCATCTCTGGTAGGAAAATCGAATCAATGAGGGACTTCTACCTGTGTTATCCTGCAATTCTCACAAACACATTAGTCCCTCAACCAGGTTTGTCGTCAATACTCCAAAACCAACTAGGGGTGGCACTAGATGCACTTACAGAAAGGTTGTATGTGATACAACCAGAAGGTTTTGTCAATCCTGAAAGATGCTGACAAGTATGCAAAGCTCCAGCAATCCTTCTAAGGACTGGAGTAAGCATCTCGGAATTGGAATGTACGCTTTGATGAGATGATCAAAGATTTTGGGTTTATACAAAGTTTATGAGAAACTTGTATTTCCAAAGAAGTGAGTGGGAGCACTATAGAATTTCTGATGAGTATATGTTGTTGATCAGAAATGATGTAGAGTTTCTGGAAAGCATATAGGGTTATTTGAAAAGTGTTTTTCAATGGAAAACCTGGATTAAGCTACTTGAACATTGAGCATCAAGATCTATAAGGATAGATCAAAATCGCTTAATAGTACTTTCAAACAAACACATACCATGACAAAATTTTGAAGGAGTTCAAAAATAGATCGGCAAAGAAGGAGTTCTTGGCTGTGTTATAAGGTATGAGTATTGAGTAAAACTCAAGACCTGACGACGGTAGAATAGAGAGAAAGGATGAAGGTCGTCCCCTATGCTTTAGACGTAGGCTCTAAAGTATGCTGTGTTGTGTACCGCACCTGAAGTGTGCCAAGCCATGAGTCAGTCAAGGGGTACAAGTGTGATCTAGCAATGGATCACAGGACAATGATCAAGGTTATCCTTAGTAACTAGTGGACTAAGGAATTTTGTCAATTATGGAGGTGGTAAAAGAGTTCGTTGTAAAGGGTTACGCCGATGCAATCTTTGACACTAATATGGATGATTCTGGGTAGTAAACCGGATTCGTATAGTAGAACAGTTATTTGGAATAGCTCCAAATAGAGCGTGGTAGCTGCATATACAAGATGACATAGAGATTTGTAAAGCACACACGGATCTGAAAGGTTCAGACCCATTGACTATAACATCTCTCACAAGCATAACATGGTCAAACCCAGAACTCATTGAGTGTTAATCACATGGTAATGTGAACTAGATTATTGACTCTAGTAAACTATTCGGGTGTTATTCACATGGGGATGTGACCTTGAGTGTTAATCACATAGCGATGTGAACTAGATTATTGACTCGAGTGCAAGTGGGAGACTGTTGGAAATATGCCCTAGAGGCAATAATAAATTAGTTATTATTATATTTCCTTGTTCATGATAATCGTTTATTATCCATGCTAGAATTGTATTGATAGGAAACTCAGATACATGTGTGGATACATAGACAACACCATGTCCCTAGTAAGCCTCTAGTTGACTAGCTCATTGATCGATAGATGGTTACGGTTTCCTGACCATGGACATTGGATGTCGTTGATGACGGGATCACATCATTAGGAGAATGATGTGATGGACGAGACCCAATCCTAAGCCTAGCACAAGATCGTGTAGTTCGTATGCTAAAGCTTTTCTGATGTCAAGTATCATTTCCTTAGACCATGAGATTGTGCAACTCCCGGATACCGTAGGAATGCTTTGGGTGTACCAAATGTCACAACGTAACTGGGTGGCTATGAAGGTGCACTGCGGGTATCTCTGAAAGGGTCTGTTGGGTTGGCACGAATCGAGACTGGGATTTGTCACTCCGTGTAACGGAGAGGTATCTCTGGGCCCACTCGGTAGGACATCATCATAATGTGCACAATGTGACCAAGGAGTTGATCATGGGATGATGTGTTACGGAACGAGTAAAGAGACTTGCCGGTAATGAGATTGAACGAGGTATCGGGATACCGACGATCGAATCTCGGGCAAGTAACATACCGATAGACAAAGGGAATTGTATATGGGATTGAATGAATCCTTGACATCGTGGTTCATCCGATGAGATCATCGTGGAACATGTGGGAGCCAACATGGGTATCCAGATCCCGCTGTTGATTATTGACCAGAGAGATATCTCGGTCATGTCTGCATGGTTCCCGAACCCGTAGGGTCTACACACTTAAGGTTTGATGACGCTAGGGTTATTAGGAAGACTTGTATGTGATTACCGAATGTTGTTTGGAGTCCCGGATGAGACCCCGGACGTCACGAGGAGTTCCGGAATGGTCCGGAGGTAAAGATTTATATATGGAAAGTTATTGTTCGGGTTCCAGGAAAAGTTCGATTTTTCCGGTATTGTACCTGGAAGCTTCCGGAAGGTTCCGGAGGATTCCGGAGGGGTCCGGAGGTCCGGAAAATGTTCCACCACGTCCAATACAGCAGCATGGGCTGTAGGGGGGCTCCCTAGCCTTAATGGGAGAGGGGAAACCCTAAGGGGGAGGGCCTCCACTTGACTTGGGAGGCACTCCTCCCCCCCTTGGCCGCCGCCCCAACCCTAGATGGGATCTAGGGGGGCCGGCCCCCTCTCTCCCCACCTATAAATAGTGGAGGGGTGGGAGGGCGGCCATACCCTTGCACTTGGCGCAGCCCCTTCCCTCCAATACCTCTCCTCCTCCGCGTGAGCTTGGCGAAGCCCTGCCGGAGAACTGCCACTCCATCACCACCACGCCGTCGTGCTGCTGTTGGACTCTCTTCCTCAACCTCTCCCTCCTCCTTGCTAGATCAAGGCGCGGGAGACGTCTCCGTTCCGTACGTGTGTTGAACGCGGAGGTGCCGTCCGTTCGGCGCTAGGATCATCGGTGATTTGGATCACGACGAGTACGACTCCATCAACCCCGTTCTCTTGAATGCTTCCGCTTAGCGATCTACAAGGGTATGTAGATGCACTCCTCTCTCTCGTTGCTAGTCTCTCCATAGATTGATCTTGGTGACACGTAGGAAATTTTTTGAATTTCTGCTACGATCCCCAACACACACCACCTCCATTTCCTCACAAGCGACCGAGATGATGTCGCCGCTCCCTGGCATCTTGAGGATGTTGTAGACATGATGGGTCACTGTCATAAACATGGCCAAGGCTGGATACCCAAGGATGGCATTGTACGGCAGGCGGATGTGGGTGACGTCGAAGTCGATGAGCTCGGTGCGGTAGTTGTCACGCTGGCCGAATGTGACAGGGAGGCAGACCTGCCCTATCGGGGTGGTGGAGCCGTCGGTCACTCCTGAGAAGGGCTTGGTAGGCTGTAGTTGATCGTATGGCACTTGGAGGCGGTCGAACGTCTCGACGAGCAGGACATTGAGCCCTGCGCCGTCGTCGATGAGGGTCTTGGTGACTTGAACATTGCTGATGATGGGTGAGCAGAGCATCAGGAGGGCGCCGGTAGTTGTCACGCACTTGAGCTAGTCTGACAAGCTGAAGGTGATGGCGCACTTGGACCACCTGAGCGGGCGCGTGGCCTCGAGCCTGGGAAGGGCCACGTTCACCTCGCGAGCAAACTGCTTGAAGATACGCTGAGAGGCTGGGGCTTGAGCGCCACCCAAGATGCAGGCAATGGCGCGCGGCTCCTGGAAGCCCCCAGCCCCCTCATCCTGATGATGGTCGCCGTTCCTTCTTGGAGGAGGCGGCAGCGGAGGGAGGCGGGCGTTGCCCTGGGGGCGGTCCTCACGAGGTTGGTCTCTCCAGGCGCCCTCGCGAGGCTGGTCCTGCCAGCGGTCCTCATGAGGCTAGTTGCGCCACTTCTGGCAGGGGCCATGGTCTCCCCAACGTCCTCCACTTTATCCTCCTCCTCGGCTGTAGCCTCGGTCGTTGTGCTCGGGGCGTCGACCGAAGCGCCCATCTCGGATGGCCCTGAGCTCTTGGCAATCGCTGCTATTGTGGCTGTGAACATTGTGGAAGGCGCAGAACGGGCGGCTGACCTTGGATGACTCGGGGTGGTCACGGCCGCGCTTCATCTCCGGCTCCGCCGCGAGCACGACAGCCCCCTTGCGCTTCACGTCCTTGATCTTGGCCTTCTTGTCCTCCTGGTCGACAGCTGGGAGCTCGAAGAGGGAGAGGCGCCCTTCCTTAGCCCCTGCGCACTTGGTTGCCATGTTGAACATCTCCAGGGCCGTACATAGTTCCTCGTGGATGGTGAGATCCTCCTTCATCTTGACGTCGTGGACACCATTGGAGAACGCGGATATGATGGCCTCGTCCGTCACCTTGGGGATCTTGAGGCGGACGCTATTGAAGCGCTGGATGTACTTTTGCAGAGTTTCCTCTGGCTGCTGCTTGATGCGCCACAGGTCGCCTGCGACCGGCCGGCGGTCGCGAGTTCCCTGGAAGTTGGCGATGAAACGCTCGTGCATCTCGCCCCAGGAGGAGATCGACCACGCAGGCAGGTTCAGGAGCCATGAGCGCGCACCGTCCTTGAGGGCCATGGGGAACCAGTTCGCCATGACCTTCTCATCCCAGATGTGATCACGGACATGATGAGGAGTCTCGAAATGGTCGATACATAAAGATTGATATATTGTAAGGTTATGTTTGGACACCAGGAAAGTTTCGGATAAGTTCGGGCATTTTCTGGAGTACCGGGGGGTTAACCGGAACCCCCCAGGGGGTTAAAGGGCCTTCATGGGCTTTAGTGGAAGAGAGGAGGAGGTGGCCAAGTGGAGGGGTGCACCCCCCCCCCAAGCCCAATCCGAATTGGGGAGGGGGCCGGCCCCCCTTTCCTTCTCTCCCTCTTCCCTTTCCTTCCCATCCTAGTTGGACTAGGAAAGGAGGGAACCTACTCCTAGTAGGAATAGGATTCCCCCCTTGGGGCACACCCCATGAGCCCGGCCGACCCCCTCCTCCACTCCTTTATATACAGGGGAGGGGCACCCCATAGACACACAAGTTGATCTCTTAGCCGTGTGCGGTGCCCCCCTCCACAGTTTTCCACCTCAGTCATATTGCCGTAGTGCTTAGGCGAAGCCCTGCATCGGTAACTTCATCATCACCGTCAACATGCCATCGTGCTGATGAAACTCTCCCTCGACCTCAGCTGGATCTAGAGTTCGAGGGATGTCACCGATCTGAACGTGTGCAGATCGCAGAGGTGCCATGCGTTTGGTACTTGACCGGTTGGATCACGAAGACGTTCGACTACATCAACCGCGTTACTTAACGCTTCCGCTTTCGGTCTACGAGGGTATGTGGACACACTCTCCCCGCTCGTTGCTATGCTTCTCCTAGATAGATCTTGCATGATCGTAGGCAAATTTTTGAAATACTACATTCCCCAATAGTGGCATTCGAGCAAGGTCTATGCGTAGATGTTATATGCACGAGTAGAACACAAAGGAGTTGTGGGCCTGGGTATATACATATTGCTTGCCGTCACTAGTTGTTTCTTGATTCGGCGGTATTGTTGGATGAAGTGGCCCGGACCGACATTACATGACCGCGTTCATGAGACTGGTTGTACCGATGTGCTTTGCACGCAGGTAGCCGGCGGGTGTCAGTTTCTCCAACTTTAGTTGAATCGGATTCAATGAACAGGGTTCTTTCTGAAGATCAAGAAGCAATCTCTATACCATGTTGTGATTTTTATGCCGTAGGTAAGAACAGTTCTTGCTAAGCCCGTAGCAGCCACGTAAAATTTGCAACAACAAAGTAGAGGACGTCTAACTTGTTTTTGTAGGGCATGTTGTGATGTGATATGGTCAAGACGTGATGATATATAATTTGTTGTATGAGATGATCATGTTTTGTAACAGTTATCGGCAACTGGCAGGAGCCATATGGTTGTCGCTTTATTGTATGAAATGCAATCGCCATGTAATTGCTTTACTTTATCACTAAGTGGTAGCGATAGTCGTAGAAGCAATAGTTGGCGATACGACAACGATTTCGATAGAGATCAAGGTGTCAAGCCGGTGACGATGGTGATCATTACGGTGCTTTGGAGATGGAGATCAAAGGCACAAGATGATGATGGCCATATCATATCACTTATTTGATTGCATGTGATGTTTATCCTTTATGCATCTTATTTTGCTTAGTACGGCTGTGGGAGTCCTGGATTAGGGGGTCTCCGGACAGCCGGACTATCTCCATTGGCCGGATTGTTAGACTATGAAGATACAAGATTGAAGACTTCGTCTCGTGTCCGGATGGGACTCTACTTGGCGTGGAAGGCAAGCTAGGCAATACGTATATGGATATCTCCTCCTTTGTAACCGACCTTGTGTAACCCTAACCCTCTCCGGTGTCTATATAAACCGAAGGGTTTTAGTCCGTAGGACAACAATCACAACATACTATCATACCATAGGCTAGCTTCTAGGGTTTAGCCTCTCTGATCTCGTGGTAGATCTACTCTTGTACTATCCATATCATCAATATTAATCAAGCAGGACGTAGGGTTTTACCTCCATCCAGAGGGCCCGAACCTGGGTAAAACTTCGTGTCCCCTGCCTCCTGTTACCATCCGGCCTAGATGCACAGTTCGGGACCCCCTACCCGAGATCCGCCGGTTTTGACACCGACATTGGTGCTTCCATTGAGAGTTCCTCTGTGTCGTCGCCGTTAGGCTTGATGGCTCCTACTATCATCGATAGCGATGCGGTCTAGGGTGAGACTTTTCTCCCCGGACAAATCTTCGTATTCGGTGGCTTTGCACTGCGGGCTAATTCCCTTGGCCATCTGGAGCAGATTGAAAGCTACGCCCCTGGCCATCAGGTCAGATTTGGAAGTTTGAATTACACGGCCAATATCCGTGGGGACTTGATCTTTGACAGATTCGAGCCACAGTCGGGCGCACCGCACTGTCGCGATGGGTATTACCTAGCTCTGCCACCGGACGGTACTCTAGAGGCCGCGCCCGCATCAGCTCTGACCCTTAGCTTGGAGCCAACTGCGCCGATCGAGGACGGGTGGCTAGACACCGCCTCAGGGGATGCAGTCTCGATGGTGATCGAGCCAAACACCAGCATAATCCTATGTGCAGCCCGTGACTCCAAGGTGCCGGACTCTCTTCCGGACCCCGAACCATCCACGCCCCTGCCAATCGAATCCGAGTGGGCGCCGATCATGGAATTCACCACTGCGGATATCTTTCAGCACTCGCCCTTCGGCGACATTCTGAATTCACTAAGGTCTCTCTCTTTGTCAGGAGAGCCCTGGCCGGATTATGGCCAACAGGATTGGGATGCGGACGATGAAGAAATTCGACGCCCACCCACCACCCACTTTGTAGCCACTGTCGATGATTTAACCAACATGCTCGACTTAGACTCCGAAGACATCGACGGTATGGACGACGATGTAGGAGACGAACATGAACCAGCACCTACAGGGCACTGGACAGCCACCTCGTCGTATGACATATACGTGGTGGATACACCCAATGAAGGCAATGGCGACGAGATAATGGAGGATGACCCCTCCAAGAAGCAACCCAAGCGCCGATGTCAGCGGCGCCGCTCTAAGTCCCGCCAAAGAAAAAGTGGCGATACCGGCACAGGAGATAATAACACTCCGGATAGCGTCGAAGACAACAACAATCCCCTCCAGCAAGATTTAGAGCAGGAGGATGAAGGAGCCAGCTCTCCTGAGAGAGCGGCTGGCGGAGAGGAGGAGGATGACAATTACATGCCCCCCTCCGAAGACAAGGCAAGCCTCGGCGACGATGAATTCGCCGTACCAGAGGATCCCGTCAAACAAGAGCGCTTCAAGCGCAGGCTTATGGCCACGACAAATAGCCTGAAGAAAAAGCAGCAGCAGCTTCAAGCTGATCAAGATCTGCTAGCTGACAAATGGACTGAAGTCCTCGCGGCCGAGCAATATAAACTCGAGCGTCCCTCCAAGAGTTATCCAAGGCGCAGGTTACTTCCCCGACTGGAGGAACAAGCGTATGAAACGGCTGATCGGCCACCTCGTGGCCGCGATAGAGAGGCATTCCAGCCAAAAGCTCAGCCTCCACCCCAACACCATTCAAATAAAAAGGCATGGGGAGATACGCCAGACCTGCGAGACATATTGGAGGACAAAGCAAAGCATTCAAGATCGATCTACGGATCACGAGGGCGCACCACTCTACGAGATGATAAACGTCACGCCGGATACAGTAAAAGCAAATCTGGCTGGGCTGAACACAACGGGCAGGACCCATTTGAGCTGCGTCGTGATATAGCCCAATACAGAGGCTCCGCACACCCCTTATGCTTCACAAACGAAGTAATGGAACATCAATTCCCAGAAGGTTCCAAACCTGTCAACATTGAATCATACGACGGCACTACAGACCCCGCGGTATGGATTGAGGACTTCCTCCTCCACATCCACATGGCCCGCGGTGATGACTTACATGCCATCAAGTACCTCCCACTAAAACTCAAAGGACCAGCGCGGCATTGTCTTAATAGCTTGCTAGCGGACTCCATTAGCTGTTGGGAAGATCTGGAAGCCGCATTCCTCGACAACTTTCAGGGCACTTATGTGCGACCACCAGACGTCGATGACTTGAGCCACATAATTCAGCAGCCAGAAGAGTCGTCCATGCAATTCTGGACTCGGTTCCTTACAAAGAAAAATCAAATCGTCGACTGTCCGGATGCGGAGGCCTTAGCGGCTTTCAAGCACAACATCCAAGACGAGTGGCTAGCCCGGCACCTTGGTCAGGAAAAGCCGAAATATATGGCAGCCCTCATGACGCTCATGACCCACTTTTGTGCGGGAGAAGACAGCTGGTTGGCTCGCAGTAATAACATATCAAAGAACCATGGTACCTCAGACACCAAGGACGGCAATAGCAGGACACGTCGCAACAAGCATAAGCGCCGCATTAACGGTGAAAGTACTGAGGATACAGCAGTCAATGCCGGATTCAAAGGCTCTAAACCCGGTCAGCGGAAAAAACCATTCAAACAAAGTACGCCGGGTCTGTCCATCTTGGACCGTATACTCGATCGGTCGTGTCAAATACACGGCACCCCAGACAAGCTAGCCAATCACACCAACAGGGATTGTTGGGTGTTCAAGCAGGCCGGCAAGTTAATTGCCGAAAACAAGGACAAGGGGCCGCATAGCGATGACGAGGAAGAACCCCGGCAGCCGCACACTGGAGGATAGAAGAGGTTTCCCCCGCAAGTGCAGACGGTGAACATGATATACGCAACCCACATCCCCAAGAGGGAGCGGAAGCGTGCGCTTAGGGACGTATATGCGTTGGAGCCAGTCGCCCCAAAGTTCAACCCTTGGTCCTCCTGTCCGACCACCTTCGATCGCAGGGACCACCCCACTAGTATCCGTCACGGCGGATTCGCCGCACTGGTCCTAGACCCAATCATCGACGGATTTCACCTCACTCGAGTCCTTATGGACGGCGGCAGCAGCCTAAACCTGCTTTATTAGGACACAGTGCGCAAAATGGGTATAGACCCCTCAAGGATCAAACCCACAAAGACGACCTTTAAGGGCGTCATTCCAGGCGTAGAGGCCCACTGCACAGGCTCAATTACACTGGAAGTGGTCTTCGGATCCCCGGATAACTTCCGAAGCGAAGAGTTAATCTTCGATATAGTCCCGTTCCGCAGTGGTTATCACGCGCTGCTCGGACGAACCGCATTTGCTAGATTCAATGCGGTACCACATTATGCATACGTCAAGCTCAAGATGCCAGGACCTCGCGGAGTTATTACAGTCAATGGAAACACAGAGCGCTCTCTCCGAACAGAGGAGCACACCGCGGCCGTCGCAGCAGAAGCGCAAAGTAGCCTCTCAAGGCAATCTACCAGTTCGGCGTTTCAAAGCCCGGACACCTTCAAGCGCGCTCGGGGGAATCGGCAAACAGACCGCCTGGCGCGATCTGAGCTCGCGTAGCAATACGGCGGCCACCCCAATCCCAGCCCAACGGCGTTGTTCGTGCCGCGCGTACATAATTACGCATTAAAAATACCATGGGCACAGGTGGGGAGGGGGGCACAACTACGGCATGCCCCAAAACGCGGCCTAAACCGCACCAGGGGCTTCCCGTTTGGTTATTTTTCTTTTTTCAGGACTTCAATCTCTGGACACACTGTCCGGAAGCTCCATTGCCGAACACATGATATAGCAACCAAGGAGGCCAACAACTACGGAATTCCCAGGTGGATTACAGATTTCATATAATTCCTCAGCTCGCCCTTGGAAGGGACATAGTCCTACTCTTTTGCTTATTACACTATCTGTATCACTCTGCTTTAATGCAATTTTTTAATATACAATACATGACATTACGACTATTATCACATTTTTGTTATATATATATACATATCTATGTGTTCATTAATGACGCCTAGCAACAGTACACTCTGGTACGGCCAATGCACCAGGGGCTTACATACCCACAATATGGTGTGAAAAGTCTGAACACTTTCACAAGTGCGGCACCCCGAACTTATAGCATTATATGCATCAGCTCCGAATCATGTCTTTGGTCAAATGTTGGGTTTGCCCGGCTCCTATGTTTTGGTACCTTAAGTTCCGCTCTATCGGCTAAGGTAGCGCTAGGAGAACTACTGCGATTGTGCCCCGGTTCTGCCGGGCCGAGCACCTCAGTAGAGAAAGCTAAAACTGACTGTCATGATAAGGCGAGAGACTGGTCGCTGTTCGGCGAGGTTTTCCGAGTCCCTAAAGACTTATGCCGCTTAGGGCGAGGGGCCGGCTCCGTCCGGCTTACAGGCGTGTATCGTGCCCCGAATTCGGCCTTCCGAATACCAGGGGCTTCGCCGAAATTTAAAATTATAGAATTCTATGGCTAAGTGAGAGTGATAAAGCATTATTAGTCTGGTTGCCTTGTTCGTTGTGCTGAGCACCACCCTCGAAGGACCCAAACATGGGAACAAGAGTGCTCAAGTTTATCCCGAACACCCCGGCACTCGTGGCATGGGGGCAGAAGCCGAGGACTAGCCATCTCTCAGATTGGATAAATAGCCAAACAGAAGGTAATATTTTAAATTCACACAAGCGTTGCATAGCGAATACTATACAAGTTTTCATACATACAGGACAAAACGAGCAAGTCTCATTCAAATATTACATTTTGCAAACACTCATCCGCGGTAAGACGGGCGCCCGGCAGAACACCCTCGTAGTACATCATAGGGTGGCGGTGCTCCTTGCCCTCCGGCGGCCCCTCCTTGATCAGCTTCACGGCGTCTAGCTTGACCCACTGCGTTTTTACACGGGCGAAGGCCCGGCGTGCACCTTCAATGCAGACGGATCACTTGACGACCTCCAGCCGTGGGCAGGCATCCACAAGCTGCCTCACCAGGCCAAAGAAGCTGTTCGGAAGGGCATCGCCAGGCCACAACCGGACTACGAAGCCCCTCATGGCCTGATCGGCCGCCTTATGTAGCTCGGCCATCTGCTTCAGCTGGTCGCTCATTGGCACCGGATGTTCGGCCTCGGCATACTGAGACCAAAACAGCTTCTCCGTCGAGCTTCCGTCCTCGGCCTGGTAGAATTGTGCAGCATCGGACACACTGCGGGGCAAATCTGTGAATGCTCCTAAAGAGCTCCGGATTCAGGTAAGTAATCGGTAATTCACCTTTACATGCTTGCTTTGCATATAGAAAGCCTTACCCACCGCTATCTTCTTCATCGCGTCGATCTCCTGAAGGGCCTTGGCCTTGGCACTCTTCGCACTCACACGGGCCGCGGCAAGCTCAGACTCTCGCGTCTTCAAGTCAAGCCCCAACGCCTCGTGCTTCGTCACGAGAGCCTGGAGCTCTTGCTGCACCTCGCCCACCCGAGCCTCGTGCCTCTCTCGCTCGGTGCGCTCCTTGGCTGTTGTTTCTTCGGCCTTGGTCAGCGCTTGCTTCAGGGTCGCCACCTCAGTCGTGGCCCCTGGCAAAACATACAATGCTCCTGTCATTTTGCAATCGTGTCCTTTTTTATATACATATATCTATAGACGGGGTATTACTTACCTTCGTTCTCCTCGAGCTGCCTCTTGACAAGGCCGAGCTCTTTCTGGGACCCCTCGAGGGCCTCCTTCAGTACGGCGACCTCCGCAGTTAGTGCGGCGGACGCCAGCAACGAAGCCTGCATATGCATATTGACATACTTATATTAGACTCCTGCGATATTATTTGATCCTCTGTTCGGCTTTTCTTTGCGAACACCGAACAAAGCATCAGGGGCTACTGTCTATGCGGTAATACTTCTACTACATTTTAAAACACTTACCTCGAAGCCTGTTAGAAGGCTAGTACATGCTTCAGTCAATCCGCTCTTGGCGGACTAAACCTTCTGGATCACCGCACTCATGATAGTGCGGTGCTCCTCCTCGATGGAAGCGCTGCGAAGCGCTTCCAACATAGTGTCCGGCGCCTCTGGATGGACAGAGGTCACCGGCACAGGCATCTCGCCCCCCTTAGAAGGGGACCGCCTGCCTGAGCTCGGAACCGTTGGAGGGTCTGGCGCGGTGTTCGGCTGAGGGCCGAACTCGGAGCTCTCGGGGACCCCGTCCCCTCGGCTCCCGGAGTCCGGAAGGTCACCTTGAGGCGCCTCCGGGACTGTCCCCCCTTGATCCGATGCCTCTTAAGATAGCACATCGGCATCGTCGGCTGGATGAGGGGAGGTGGCGGTCGGGACTGGATCGCTATCCATGTCCGACGAGCCCAGGGAGCCGTCCGAGGATACCTCGATATTGGCTCGGGGCGGCCTGCACAATTGAGTTCGGTGTTAGGGAAAGCAATGCGACAAAGGAATCCTATGGGTTACTTTGGTATACGAATACTTACGATCTCCCCTGGGGCTTCGCCCTGGGCAACCACTCGTCTTCACTTTCATCGGCGGCGGTGGAGCTGTCCGGAAGGAGAGTCCTTCCCTTCTTGGACCCTCCGGCCTCCCCAGTTGGGGCGGCCTTCCTTTTCTTACCTCCCCCAGTCGGTGGGGGAGCCTCTTCTTCCTCTTCCTCATCTTCGGGCGAAGAGTGCGCTGCAGAGTCATCGGACGGTGAGTCCGACGACGCCTGGCATCGGGAACTCTTTCGAGCTCCCTTGGCCTTCTTGGTCTTCTCCGGCACCTTATAAGGGGCTGGAGTCAGCATCTTCGTCAGAAGAGCGTCAGCGGGGCCTTCGGGCAAGGGAGTCGGACAGTCGATCTGTTCGGCCATCTTCTGCCAGTCCTATCAAAATTACGGGAGTTTAGATCCCGCATAGAGTCAATCTATATAAAAATAAGTATCCTATGAAAGGTAAAACAACTTACCGCACTGGCATGGCGCTTCACGCTGAATCCGCGATCCTCAGTAATGGGGGGAGGGATCTCGGCGCTCTTGAACAACACCCTCCAGGCATCTTCATGAGTCGTATCGAAGAGCCTGTTCAGAGTTCGGTGTTGCGCCGGATTGAACTCCCATAAGGTAAACTCCCGTTGTTGGCACGGGAGTATCCGGCGGACGAGCATAACCTGGACTATGTTGACAAGCTTGAGCTTCTTGTCCACCATGTTCTGAATACATGACTGGAGTCCGGTCAGCTCTTTTGAATTACCCCAGGACAGGCCCTTCTCTTTCCAGGAGGTAAGCCGCATGGGGATGCCAGATCGGAACTCGGGGGCCGCTACCCATGCGGGGTCGCGCGGCTCGGTGATATAGAACCACCCCGATTGACACCCCTTTATGGTATCCACGAAGGTTCCCTTGAGCCATGTGATGTTGGGCATCTTGCCCACCATGGCACCTCCGCACTCCGCCTGGCGGCCGCTCACTACCTTCGGCTTGACATTGAAGGTCTTCAGACATAAGCCGAAGTGGGGCTTGATGCGGAGGAAGGCCTCGCACACGACGATAAACGCCGAGATGTTGAGGATGAAGTTCGGGGCCAGATCGTGGAAATCCAGGCCGTAATAAAACATGAGTCCCCGGACGAAGGGATGGAGAGGGAACCCCAGTCCACAGAGGAAATGGGTGAGGAATACCACCCTCTCATGAGGCTTGGGGGTGGGGATGAGTTGTCCCTCATCTAGGAGCCGGTGCGCAATGTCGTCGTGCAGGTATCTGGCTCTCCTCAGTTTCTTGACGTCTCCCTCCGTGACAGAGGAGACCATCCACTTGCCTCCTGCTCCGGACATGGTTGGAGAAGGTTGAGATGGCAGTGAGAGCTTGGGTGCTAGAGCTCGAGTGTGCGGGAGCGGATGAGCAGAGGAGGAAGAAGGCATGGATAGAAAGGTGAATCCTTATCCCTTTATAAGGGCGGACAAAATTAAGCGTCCCCACTTGCCTGGTAAAACTCGCTTATCCCCCAAGCGCCGCAATTGATGGCATGGTTGGGTTACCCACGCCCGTATTGATGAGAATCCCGTAATAAGGGGACACGATCTCTTCTTTGACAAGACGTGTCGAAAAACTTCCTCGCGTTGTGTGCAGGGCTGGTTAAAAGAAATGGTTCGAATAATCATCGGGCCATGACGTAACGTCATGCTGCCGAAACAAGCTAGCAAACTAGATCTGCGAAAACATTATTCTCTCTACGGTGGAATGTGGAACTTATTTTGCAGGGTCAGACACTATCCTCGTATTCAAATTCTTCTGTGATGTATTCGGAGAAGGAACCCGCCTTGCAATGCCGAAGACAACTGCGCGCCGGACTCATCGTCATTGAAGCTTGGTTCAGGGGCTACTGTGGGAGTCCTGGATTAGGGGGTCTCCGGACAGCCGGACTATCTCCATTGGCCGGATTGTTAGACTATGAAGATACAAGATTGAAGACTTCGTCTCGTGTCCGGATGGGACTCTACTTGGCGTCGAAGGCAAGCTAGGCAATACGTATATGGATATCTCCTCCTTTGTAACCGACCTTGTGTAACCCTAACCCTCTCTGGTGTCTATATAAACTGAAGGGTTTTAGTCCGTAGGACAACAATCACAACAGACAATCATACCATAGGCTAGCTTCTAGGGTTTAGCCTCTCTGATCTCGTGGTAGATCTACTCTTGTACTACCCATATCATCAATATTAATCAAGCAGGACGTAGGGTTTTACCTCCATCCAAAGGGCCCGAACCTGGGTAAAACTTCGTGTCCCCTGCCTCCTGTTACCATCCGGCCTAGATGCACAGTTCGAGACCCCCTACCCGAGATCCGCCGGTTTTGACACCGACAACGGCGGTAGCATTCTAAGATGATCTCTCACAAAAAAATTCAATGTACAAGTGTTCTCCCTGAGTATGCACCGTTGCTACAGTTCGTCGTGCCGAGACACCACGTGATGATCGGGTGTGATAATCTCTACATTCACATACAATGGGTGCAAGCCAGTTTTGCACATGTAGAATACTCGGGTTAAACTTGACGAGCCTAGCATATGCAGATATGGCCTTGGAACACTGAGGCTGAAAGGTCCAACGTGAATCATATAGTAGATATGATCAACATAATGATGTTCACCATTGAAAACTACTCCATCTCACGTGATGATGAGACATGGTTTAGTTGATATGGATCACGTGATCACTTAGATGATTAGAGGGATGTCTATATAAGTGGGAGTTCTTAAGTAATATGATTAATTGAACTTCAATTTATCATGAACTTAGTACCTGATAGTATTTTGCATGTCTATGTTGTTGTAGATAAATGGCCCGTGCTACTGTTCCATTGAATTTTAATGCGTTCCTAGAGAAAGCTAAGTTGAAAGATGATGGTAGCAACTACACGAACTGGGTCCGTAACTTGAGGATTATCCTCATTGTTGCACAGAAGAATTACGTCCTGGAAGCACCGCTAGGTGCCAAACCCGCTGCAGGAGCAACCCCAGATGTTATGTACGTCTGGCAGAGCAAAGCTGATGACTACTTGATAATTCAGTGTGCCATGCTTTACGGATTAGAACCGGAACTTCAATGATGTTTTGAACGTCATGGAGCATATGAGATGTTCCAGGAGTTGAAGTTAATATTTCAAGCAAATGCCCGGATTGAGAGATTTGAAGTCTCCAATAAGTTCTATAACTGCAAAATGGAGGAGAATAGTTCTGTCAGTGAGAACATACTCAGAATGTCTGGGTACCACAATCACTTGACTCAACTGGGAGTTAATCTTCCGGTTGGTAGTGTCATTGATAGAGTTCTTCAATCACTGCCACCAAGCTACAAAAGCTTCGTGATGAACTATAATATGCAAGGGATGGATAAGACTACTCCTGAGCTCTTCGCGATGCTAAAGGCTGCAGAAGTAGAAATCAAGAAGGAGCATCAAGTGTTGATGGTCAACAAGACCACCAGTTTCAAGAAGAATGGCAATGGTAAAAAGGGAAACTTCAAGAAGAACGGCAAGTAGGTTGCTGCTCAAGTGAAGAAGCCGAAGTCTGGACCTAAGCCTGAGACTGAGTGCTTCTACTACAAAGGGACTGGTCACTGGAAGCGGAACTGCCCCAAGTATTTGGCAAAAAAGAAGGATGGCAAAGTGAAAGGTATATTTGATATACATGTTATTGATGTGTACCTTACTAATGCTCGCAGTAGCGCCTGGGTATTTGATACTCGTTCTGTTGCTAATATTTGCAACTCGAATCAGGGGCTACGGATTAAGCGAAGATTGCCTAAGGACGAGGTGACGATGCGCGTGGGAAATGGTTTCAAAGTCGATGTGATCGCCATCAGCACGCTACCTGTACATCTACCTTCGGGATTAGTTTTAGACCTGAATAATTGTTATTTGGTGCCAGCGTTAAGCATGAACATTATATCTCAATCTTGTTTAATGCGAGACGGTTATTCATTTAAATCAGAGAATAATGGTTGTTCTATTTTTATGAGTAATATCTTTTATGGTCATGCACCCTTGATGAGTGGTCTATTTTTACTTAATCTTGATAGTAGTGATACACATATTCATATATTGAAGCCAAAAGATATAAGTTTAATAATGATAGTGCAACTTATTTGTGGGACTGTCATTTAGGTCTTATTGGTGTAAAGCGCATGAAGAAAATCCATGCCAATGGGCTTTTGGAATCAACGGATTATGAATCACTTGATGCTTGCAAACCATGCCTCATGGGCAAGATGACTAAGACTCCGTTCTCCGGAACAATGGAGCGAGCAATAGACTTGTTGGAAATAATACATACTGATGTATGTGGTCCGATGAGTGTTGATTCTCGCGGCGGGTATCGTTATTTTCAAACCTTCACAGATGATTTGAGCAGATATGGGTATATCTACTTGATGAAACATAAGTCTCAAACATTTGAAAAGTTCAAAGAATTTCAGAGTGGAGTGGAAAATCATCATAACAAGGAAATAAAGTTTCTATGATCTGATCAGGGAGGAGAATATTTGAGTTATGAGTTTGGTCTTCATTTGAAACAATGCGGAATAGTTTTGCAACTCACGCCACCCGGAACACCATAGTGTAAAGGTGTGTCTGAACATCGTAATCGTACTTTATTAGATATGGTGCGATCTATGATGTCTCTTACTGATTTACGGCTATCGTTTTAGGGTTATGCTTTCGAGACGGCCGCATTCACGTTAAATAGGGCACCATCTAAATCCATTGAGACGACACCATATGAACTGTTGTTTGGCAAGAAACCCAAGTTGTCATTTCTTAAAGTTTGGGGCTGTGATGCTTATGTGAAAAGGCTTCAACCTGATAAGCTCGAACCCAAATCAGAGAAATGTGTCTTCATAGGATACCCAAAGGAGACTGTTGGGTACACCTTCTATCACAGATCCAAAGGCAAGATATTCGTTGCTAAGAATGGATCCTTTCTAGAGAAGGAGTTTCTCTCGAAAGAAGTGAGTGGGAGGAAAGTAGAACTTGATGAGGTAACTGTACCTGCTCCCTTATTGGAAAGTAGTTTATCACATAAATCAATTTCAGTGATTCCTACACCAATTAGTGAGGAAGCTAATGATCATGAAACTTCTGATCAAGTTACTACCAAACCTCATAGGTCAACCAGAGTAAGATCTGCACCAGAGTGGTACGGTAATCCTGTTCTGGAGGTCATGTTACTTGACCATGGCGAACCTACGAACTATGAGGAAGCGATGATGAGCCCAATTCCATGAAATGGCTTAAGGCCATGAAATCTGAGATAGGATCCATGTATGAGAACAAAGTGTGGACTTTGATTGACTTGCCCGATGCTCGGCAAGCCATAGAGAATAAATGGATCTTCAAGAAGACTGACGCTAACGGTAATGTTACTATCTAGAAATCTCAACTTGTTGCGAAAGGTTTTTGACAAGTTCAAGGAGTTGACTATGATGAGACCTTCTCACCCGTAGCGATGCTTAAGTCTGTCCGAATCATGTTAGCAATTGCCGCATTTTATGATTATGAAATTTGGAAAATGGATGTCAAAACTGAATTCCTTAATGGATATCTTAAAGAAGAGTTGTATATGATGCAACCAGAAGGTTTTGTCGATCCAAAAGGTGCCAACAAAGTGTGCAAGCTCCAGCGATCCATTTATGGACTAGTGCAAGCATCTCGGAGTTGGAATATACGCTTTGATAGTGTGATCAAAGCATATGGTTTTATACAGACTTTTGGAGAAGCCTGTATTTACAAAAAAAGTGAGTGGGAGCTCTGTAGCATTTCTAATATTATATGTAGATGACATATTGTTGATTGGAAATGACACTGAATTTCTAAATAGCATAAAAGGATACTTGAATAAGAATTTTTCAATGAAAGACCTCGGTGAAGCTGCTTATATATTGGGCATCAAGATCTATAGAGATAGATCAAGATGCTTAATCGGACTTTCACAAAGCACATACCTTGATAAAGTTTTGAAGAAGTTCAAAATAAATCAAGCAAAGAAAGGGTTCTTGACTGTGTTACAAGGTGTGAAGTTGAGTCGGACTCAATGCCCGACCACTGAAGAAGATAGAGAGAAAATGAAAGTCATTCCCTATGCTTCAGCCATAGGTTCTATCATGTATGCAATGCTATGTACCAGACCTGATGTGTGCCTTGCTATTAGTTTAGCAGGGAGGTACCAAAGTAATCCAGGAGTGGATCACTGGATAGCGGTCAAGAACATCTTGAAATACCTGAAAAGGACTAAGGATATGTCTCTCGTTTATGGAGGTGACAAAGAGCTCGTCGTAAATGGTTACGTCGATGCAAGCTTTGATACTGATCCAGATGACTCTGAGTCACGAACCGGATACGTATTTTTATTAAACGGAGGAGCTGTAAGTTGGTGCAGTTCCAAGCAGAGCATCGTGGCGGGAACTACGTGTGAAGCGGAGTACATAGCTGCTTCGGAAGCAGCAAATGAAGGAGTCTGGATGAAGGAGTTTATATCCGATCTAGGTGTCATACCTAGTGCATCGGGTCCAATGTAAATCTTTTGTGACAATACTGGTGCAATTTCCTTGGCAAAGGAATCCAAATTTCACAAGAGAACCAAGCACATCAAGAGTCGCTTCAATTCCATCCGCGATCAAGTCAAGGAAGGAGACATAGAGATTTGCAAAATACATACGGATCTGAATGTTGCAGACCTATTAACTAAGCCTCTCTCACGAGCAAAACATGATCAGCACCAAGACTCCATGGATGTTAGAATCATTATAATGTAATCTAGATTATTGACTCTAGTGCAAGTGGGAGACTGAAGGAAATATTCCCTAGAGGCAATAATAAAGTTATTATTTATTTCCTTATATCATGATAAATGTTTATTATTCATGCTAGAATTGTATTAACCGAAAACATAATACATGTGTGAATACATAGACAAACATAGTGTCACTAGTATGCCTCTACTTGACTAGCTCGTTAATCAAAGATGGTTATGTTTCCTAACCATGGACAAAGAGTTGTTATTTGATTAACGGGATCACATCATTAGGTGAATGATCTGATTGACATGACCCATTCCATTAGCTTAGCACCCGATCGTTTAGTATGTTGCTATTGCTTTCTTCATGACTTATACATGTTCCTATGACTATGAGATTATGCAACTCCCGTTTGCCAGAGGAACACTTTGTGTGCTACCAAACGTCACAACGTAACTGGGTGATTATAAAGGTGCTCTACAGGTGTCTCCAAAGGTACATGTTGGGTTGGCGTATTTCAAGATTAGGATTTGTCACTCCAATTGTCGGAGAGGTATCTCTGGGCCCTCTCGGTAATACACATCACATAAGCCTTGCAAGCATTGCAACTAATGAGTTAGTTGTGAGATGATGTATTACGGAATGAGTAAAGAGACTTGCCGGTAATGAGATTGAACTAGGTATTGAGATACCGACGATCGAATCTCGGGCAAGTAACATACGGATGACAAAGGGAACAACGTATGTTGTTATGCGGTTTGACCGATAAAGATCTTCGTAGAATATGTAGGAACCAATATGAGCATCCAGGTTCCGCTATTGGTTATTGACCGGAGATGAGTCTCGGTCATGTCTACATAGTTCTCAAACCCATAGGGTCCGCACGCTTAACGTTCGATGACGATGTGTATTGTGAGTTGTGTGATTTGATGTACCGATGGTTGTTCAGAGTCCAAGATGTGATCACAGACACGACGAGGAGTCTCGAAATGGTCGATACATAAAGATTGATATATTGGAAGGTTATGTTTGTGTTGGGGAACGTAGTAATTTCAAAAAAAATCCTACGCACATGCAAGATCATGGTGATGCATAGCAATGAGAGGGGAGAGTGTCGTCCACGTACCATCGTAGACCGTAAGCGGAAGCGTTATGAGAACGCGGTTGATGTAGTCGTACGTCTTCACTATCCGATCGATCCGAGTACCAAATGTACGGCACCTCCGAGTTCAGCACACGTTCAGCTCGGTGACGTCCCACGAACTCCGATCCAGCAGAGCTTAGAGGGCGAGTTTCGTCAGCACGACGGCGTGATGCGGTGATGATGATGCTACTGACGCAGGGCTTTGCCTAAGCACCGCTACGATATGACCAAGGTGGATTATGGTGGAGGGTGGCACCGCACACAGCTAAAAGATCAACTGGTCAACTTGTGTGTCTTGGGGTGCCCCCCTGCCACCGTATATAAAGGAGCAAGGGGGCAGGCTGGCCGGCCCTAGCAGGGCGCGCCAGGAGGAGTCCTACTCCCACCGGGAGTAGGATCCCCCCCACCTTTCCTAGTTGGACTAGGAGAGAAGGAAGGGGGAGAGAGGAAGGAAGGAAAGGGGGGCGCCACCCCCCCCCCTCATAGTCCAATTCGGACCAAAGGGAGAGTGGGCGTGCGGCCTGCCCTAGTCTCCTCTCTCTCCATTATGGCCCAATAAGGCCCATACCTTTACCGGGGGGTTCCGGTAACCTCCCGGTACTCCGATAAAATCCCGATTTCACCCAGAACTATTCTGATGTCCAAATATAGGCTTCCAATATATCGATCTTTATGTCTCGACCATTTCGAGACTCCTCGTCATGTCCGTGATCATATCCGGGACTCCGAACTACCTTCAGTACATCAAAACACATAAACTCATATTACCAATCGTCATTGAACTTTAAGCGTGCGGACCCTACGGGTTCGAGAACTATGTAGACATAACCGACACATGTCTCCGGTCAATAACCAATAGCGGAACCTGGATGCTCATATTGGCCCCTACATATTCTACGAAGATCTTTATCGGTCATACCGCATAACGGTATACGTTGTTCCCTTTGTCATCGGTATGTTACTTGCCAGAGATTCGATCATCGGTATCTCAATACCTAGTTCAATCTCGTTACCGGCAAGTCTCTTTACTCGTTCCGTAATGCTACATCTCATACCTAACTCATTAGCTACATTGCTTGCAAGGCTTATTGTGATGTGCATTACCGAGAGGGCCCAGAGATACCTCTCCGACAATCGGAGTGACAAATCCTAATCTCGATCTATTCCAACTCAACAAGTACCATCGGAGACACCTGTAGAGCACCTTTATAATCACCCAGTTACGTTGTGACATTTGGTAGCACACAAAGTGTTCCTCCGGTACTCGGGAGTTGCATAATCTCATAGTCATAGGAACATGTATAAGTCATGAAGAAAGCAATAGCAACAAACTAAACGATCATCGTGCTAAGCTAACGGATGGGTCAAGTCAATCACATCATTCTCTAATGATGTGATCCCGTTAATCAAATGACAACTCATGTCTATGGTTAGGAAACATAACCATCATTGATTCAGTGAGCTAGTCAAGTAGAGGCAAATTAGTGACACTCTGTTTGTCTATGTATTCACACATGTACTAAGTTTCCGTTTAATACAATTCTAGCATGAATAATAAACATTTATCATGATATACGGAAATATAAATAATAAACTTTATTATTGCCTCTAGGGCATATTTCCTTCAGTCTCCCAATTGCACTAGAGTTAATAATCTAGATTACACAGTAATGATTCTAACACCCATGGAGTCTTGGTGTTGATCATGTTTTGCTCGTGGGAGTGGCTTAGTCAACGGGTCTGCAACATTTAGATCCGTATGTATCTTGCAAATCTCTATGTCTCCCTCCTTGACTTGATCGTGGATGGAATTGAAGCGTCTCTTGATGTGCTTGGTTCTTTTGTGAAATATGGATTCCTTTGCCAAGGCAATTGCACCAGTATTGTCACAAAAGATTTTCATTAGACTCGATGCACTAGGTATGACACCTAGATCGGATATGGACTCCTTCATCCAGACTCCTTGATTTGTTGTTTCCGAAGCAGCTATGTACTCCCCTTCACACGTAGATCCCGCCACGACGCTTTTCTTAAAACTGCACCAACTGACAGCTCCACCGTTCAATAAAAACATGTATCCGGTTTGTGACTTAGAGTCATCCGGATTAGTGTCAAAGCTTGCATCGACGTAACCATTTAAGACAAGCTCTTTGTCACCTCCATAAACGAGAAACATATCCTTAGTCCTTTTCAGGTATTTTAGGATGTTCTTGACCGCTGTCCAGTGATCCACTCCTAGATTACTTTGGTACCTCCCTGCTAAACTAATAGCAAGGCACACATCAGGTCTGGTACAAAGCATTACATACATGATAGAGCCTATTGCTGAAGCACAGGGAACATCTTTCATTTTCTCTCTATCTTCTGCAGTGGTCGGGCATTCAGTCTGACTCAATTTAACACCTTGTAACACAGGCAAGAACCCTTTCTTTGCTTGATCCATTTTGAACTTCTTCAAAACTTTATCAAGGTATGTGCTTTGTGAAAGTCCAATTAAGCATCTTGATCTATCTCTATAGATCTTGATACCCAATATATAAGCAGCTTCACCGAGGTCTTTCATTGAAAAACTCTTATTCAAGTATCCTTTCATGCTATCCAGAAATTCTATATCATTTCCAATCAATAATATGTCATCCACATATAATATTAGAAATGCTACAGAGCTCCCACTCACTTTCTTGTAAATACAGACTTCTCCAAAAGTCTGTATAAAACCATATGCTTTGATCACACTATCAAAACGTTTATTCCAACTCCGAGATGCTTGCACCAGTCCATAGATGGATCGCTGGAGTTTGCACACTTTGTTAGTACCCTTTGGATCGATAAAACCTTCAGGTTGCATCATATACAACTCTTCTTCCAGAAATCCATTCAGGAATGCAGTCTTTACATCCATTTGCCAAATTTCATAATCATAAAATGCGGTAATTGCTAACATGATTCAGACGGACTTAAGCATCGCTACGGGTGAGAAGTTCTCATCATAGTCAAACCCTTGAACTTGTCAAAAACCTTTCGCAACAAGTCGAGCTTTGTAGACAGTAATATTAACGTCACCGTCAGTCTTCTTCTTGAAGATCCATTTATTCTCGATGGCTTGCCGATCATCGGGAAATTCAACCAAACTCCACACTTTGTCCTCATACATGGATCCCATCTCAGATTTCATGGTCTCAAGCCATTTTGCGGAATCTGGGCTCATCATCGCTTCCTCATAGTTCGTAGGTTCGTCATGGTCAAGTAACATGACTTCCAGAACAGGATTACCGTACCACTCTGGTGTGGATCTTACTCTGGTTGACCTACGAGGTTCGGTAGTAACTTGATCTGAAGTTACATGATCTTCATCATTAGCTTCCTCACTAATTGGTGTAGGAGTCATAGGAACAGATTTCTGTGATGAGCTACTTTCCAATAAGGGAGTAGGTACAGTTACCTCATCAAGTTCTACTTTCGTCCTACTTACTTCTTTCGAGAGAAGCTCCTTCTGTAGAAAGGATCCATTCTTAGCAACGAATGTCTTGCCTTCGGATCTGTGATAGAAGGTGTACCCAACAGTCTCCTTTGGGTATCCTATGAAGATACATTTCTCCGATTTGGGTTCGAGCTTATCAGGTTGAAGCTTTTTCACATAAGCATCGCAGCCCCAAACTTTAAGAAACGACAACTTTGGTTTCTTGCCAAACCACAGTTCATAAGGCGTCGTCTCAACGGATTTAGATGGTGCCCTATTTAACATGAATGCAACCATCTCTAAAGCATAACCCCAAAACGATAGCGGTAAATCAGTAAGAGATATCATAGATCATACCATATCTAGTAAAGTACGATTACGACGTTCGGACACACCATTACGTTGTGGTGTTCTGGGTGGCGTGAGTTGCGAAACTATTCCGCACTGTTTCAAATGAAGACCAAACTCGTAAATCAAATATTCTCCTCCACGATCAGATCGTATAAACTTTATTTTCTTGTTACGATGATTTTCCACTTCACTCTGAAATTCTTTGAACTTTTCAAATGTTTCAGACTTATGTTTCATCAAGTAGATATACCCATATCTGCTCAAATCATCTGTAAAGGGGAGAAAATAACGATACCCGCCGTGAGCCTCAACATTCATCGGACCACATACATCAGTATGTATGATTTCCAACAAATCTGTTGCTCGCTCCATAGTTCCTGAGAACGGTGTTTTAGTCATCTTGCCCATGAGGCTTGGTTCGCAAGTACCAAGTGATTCATAATCAAGTGATTCCAAAAGTCCATCAGAATGGAGTTTCTTCATGCGCTTTACACCAATATGACCTAAACGGCAGTGCCACAAATAAGTTGCACTATCATTATCAACTCTGCATATTTTAGCTTCAATATTATGAATATGTGTATCATTACTATCGAGATTCATCAAAAATAGACCACTATTCAAGTGTGCATGACCATAAAAGATATTACTCATATAAATAGAACAACCACTATTCTCAGATTTAAATGAATAACCGTCTCGCATCAAACAAGATCCGGATATAATGTTCATGCTTAACGTTGGCACCAAATAACAATTATTCAGGTCTAAAATTAATCCCGAAGGTAGATGTAGAGGTAGTGTGCCGACCACGATCACATCGACTTTGGAACCATTTCCCACGCGCATCGTCACCTCGTCCTTAGCCAATCTTCGCTTAATCCGTAGCCCCTGTTTCGAGTTGCAAATATTAGTAACAGAACCAGTATCAAATACCCAGGTGCCACTGCGAGCATTAGTAAGGTACACATCAATAACATGTATATCACATATACCTTTGTTCACCTTGCCATCCTTCTTATCCGCCAAATACTTGGGGCAGTTCCGCTTCCAGTGACCGGTCCCTTTGTAGTAGAAGCACTCAGTCTCAGGTTTAGGTCCAGACTTGGGCTTCTTCACTTGAGTAGCAACTTGCTTGCCGTTCTTCTTGAAGTTCCCCTTCTTCCCTTTACCCTTTTTCTTGAAACTGGTGGTCTTGTTGACCATCAACACTTGATGCTCCTTCTTGATTTCTACCTCCGCAGTCTTTAACATTACGAAGAGCTCAGGAATTGTCTTATCCATCCCTTACATATTATAGTTCATCACGAAGCTCTTGTAGCTTGGTGGCAATGATTGAAGAATTCTGTCAATGACACTATCATCCGGAAGATTAACTCCCAGTTGAATCAAGTGATTGTTATACCCAGACATTTTGAGTATATGCTCACTGACAGAACTATTCTCTTCCATCTTGCAGCTGTAGAACTTATTGGAGACTTCATATCTCTCAATCCGGGCATTTGCTTGCAATATTAACTTCAACTTCTGGAACATCTCATATGCTCCATGACGTTCAAAACGTCGTTGAAGTCCTGATTCTAAGCCGTAAAGCATGGCACACTGAACTATCGAGTAGTCATCAGCTTTGCTCTGCCAGACGTTCATAACATCTGGCCTTGCTCCTGCAGCGGGTTTGGCACCTAGCGGTGCTTCCAGGACGTAATTCTTCTGTGCAGCAATGAGGATAATCCTCAAGTTACGGACATTAAAATTCAACGGAACAACAGCACGGGCCATCTATCTACAACAACATAGACATGCGAAATACTATCAGGTACTAAGTTCATGATAAATTGAAGTTCAATTAGTCATATTACTTAAGAACTCCCACTTAGACAGACATCCCTCTAATCATCTAAGTGATCACGTGATCCGTATCAACTAAACCATGTCCGATCATCACGTGAGATGGAGTAGTTTTCAATGGTGAACATCACTATGTTGATCATATCTACTATATGATTCACGCTCGACCTTTGGGTCTCAGTGTTTCGAGGCCATATCTGCATATGCTAGGCTCGTCAACTTTAACCCGAGTATTCTGCGTGTGCAAAACTGGCTTGCACCCGTTGTATGTGAACGTAGAGCTTATCACACCCGATCATCACGTGGTGTCTCGGCACGATGAACTTTCGCAACGGTGCATACTCCGAGAGAACACTTATACCTTGAAATTTAGTGAGCGGTCATCTTATAATGCTACCGTTGATCTAAGCAAAATAAGATGCATAAAAGATAAACATCACATGCAATCAAAATAAGTGATATGATATGGTCATCATCATCTTGTGCCTTTGATCTCCATCTCCAAAGCACCGCCATGATCACCATCGTCACCGGCTTGACACCTTGATCTCCATCGAAGCATCATTGTTGTCACGCCAACTATTGCATCCACGACTATCACTACCGCTTAGTGATAAAGTAAAGCAATTACATGGCGATTGCATTTCATACAATAAAGCGACAACCATATGGCTCCTGCCAGTTGCCGATAGCTGTGTTACAAAACACGATCATCTCATACAATAAAATTTAGCATCATATCTTGACCATATCGCATCACAACATGCCCTGCAAAAACAAGTTATACGTCCTCTACTTTGTTGTTGCAAGTTTTACATGGCTGCTACGGGCTGAGCAAGAACCGTTCTTACCTACGCATCAAAAACCACAAGCAGTATAGTGATTTTTGATCTTCAGAAAGAAACATGTTCATTGAATCCGATTCAACTAAAGCTGGAGAAACAGACACCCACTAGCCACCTTTGTGTGAAGCACGTCAGTAGAACCAGTCTCACGTAAGCGTATGCGTAATGTCGGTCTTGGCCGCTTCATCCAACAATGCCATTGAATCAAGAATCAACTAGTGACGGCAAGCAATATGTATATACCCACGCCCACAACTCCTTTGTGTTCTACTCGTGCATATAACATCTACGCATAAACCTGGCTCGGATGCCATTGTTGGGGAACGTAGTAATTTCAAAAAAAAACTACGCACACGCAAGATCATGGTGATGCATAGCAACAAGAGGGGAGAGTGTCGTCCACGTACCCTCATAGACCGTAAGCGGAAGCGTTATGAGAACGCGGTTGATGTAGTCGTACGTCTTCACGATCCGACCAATCCAATTATCGAACGTACGGCACCTCCGAGTTCAGCACATGTTCAGCTCGATGACCATTTCGAGACTCCTCGTCATGTCCGTGATCATATCCGGGACTCCGAATTACCTTCGGTACATCAAAACACATAAACTCATATTACCGATCGTCACCGAACTTTAAGTGTGCGGACCCTACAGGTTCAAGAACTATGTAGACATGACCGAGACATGTCTCCGGTCAATAACCAATAGTGGAACCTGGATGCTCATATTGGCTCCTAGATATTCTACGAAGATCTTTATCGGTCAAACCGCATAACGGTATACGTTGTTCCCTTTGTCATCGGTATGTTACTTACCCGAGATTCGATCGTCGGTATCTCAATACCTAGTTCAATCTCGTTACCGGCAAGTCTCTTTACTCGTTCCGTAATGCTACATCCCGTAACTAGCTCATTAGCTACATTGCTTGCGAGGCTTATTGTGATGTGCATTACCGAGAGGGCCCAGAGATACCTCTCCGACAATCGGAGTGACAAATCCTAATCTCGATCTATGCCAACTCAACAAGTACCATCGGAGACACCTGTAGAGCACCTTTATAATCACCCAGTTACGTTGTGACGTTTGGTAGCACACAAAGTTTTCCTCCGGTACTCGGGAGTTGCATAATCTCATAGTCATAGGAACATGTATAAGTCATGAAGAAAGCAATAGAAACAAACTAAATGATCATCGTGCTAAGCTAACGGATGGGTCAAGTCAATCACATCATTCTCTAATGATGTGATCCCGTTAATCGAATGACAACTCATGTCTATGGTTAGGAAACATAACCATCATTGATTCAACAAGCTAGTCAAGTAGAGGCAAACTAGTGACACTCTATTTGTCTATGTATTCACACATGTACTAAGTTTCCGGTTGATACAATTCTAGCATGAATAATAAACATATATCATGATATAAGGAAATATAAATAACAACTTTATTATTGCCTCTAGGGCATATTTCCTTCAGTTTGGACACCAGAAAGTTTTTGGATAAGTTCGGGCATTTTCCGGAGTACCGGGGGGTTATCGGAACCCCCCGGGGGGTTAATGGGCCTTCATGGGCTTTAGTGGAGGGGCGCCCCCCAAGCCCTATCTGAATTGGGGAGGGGGTCGGGCCCCCTTTCCTTCTCCCTCTCTTCCCTTTCCTTCCCCTCCTAGTTGGACTAGGAAAGGGGGGAACCTACTCCTAGTAGGAATAGGATTCGCCCCCTTGGGGCGCACCCCATGAGGCCGGCCGGGCCCCCTTTCCTTCTCCCTCTCTTCCCTTTCCTTCCCCTCCTAGTTGGACTAGGAAAGGGGGGAACCTACTCCTAGTAGGAATAGGATTCGCCCCCTTGGGGCACACCCCATGAGGCCGGCCGGGCCCCCTTTCCTTCTCCCTCTCTTCCCTTTCCTTCCCCTCCTAGTTGGACTAGGAAAGGGGGGAACCTACTCCTAGTAGGAATAGGATTCGCCCCCTTGGGGCGCACCCCATGAGGCCGGCCGGCCCCCTCCTCCACTCCTTTATATACGGGGGAGAGGGGCACCCCATAGACACACAAGTTGATCTCTTAGCCGTGTGTCGTGCCCCCCTCCATAGTTTTCCACCTTGTTCATATTGGCGTAGTGCTTAGGCGAAGCCCTGCGTCGGTAACTTCATCATCACTGTCAACATGCCGTCGTGCTGATGAAACTCTCCCTCGGCCTCAGCTGGATCTAGAGTTTGAGGGACGTCACCGAGCTGAACGTGTGCAGATCGCGGAGGTGCCGTGCGTTCGATACTTGATCGGTTGGATCGTGAAGATGTTCAACTACATCAACCGTGTTACTTCATGCTTCCGTTTTCGGTCTACGAGGGTATGTGGACACACTCTCCCCGCTCATTGCTATGCTTCTCCTAGATAGATCTTGCATGATCGTAGGCAATTTTTTGAAATACTATGTTCCTCAATAGGTGGGCGAGGTAGCGAGAGGGACGGTGCAGGAGAGCCTGCAGCGGCGCTAACGAGCTCGGCAATGCGGTCTAGCCAATCGTCGTAGAGGTCGTCGACCGGGCGGTAACGCAGGAGCTCACGTGCCATGAGCAGCGCGGCCTGCGCTTCCATGGGCGCGCGACGAGCGTGGGATGATGAGCCGGCCGGAGTCAGCGACGGGGTGGCGGTGCGTCCGTCCCGCCGCACGGAGGGGTGCAGCGATGAAGCCTGTTGCACGTTTCTGACCGGGCCGGTGGCAGCGTTGGTAGAGGGTGATGGAGAACGGCGCAGAGGTCTGCCAACGGGCGCCGTCTGAGCGACGCGAGCGGCAAGGGCGGCCTGGTGCTCAGCATGGGCTCGGCGAGCGTCAACCATGGATGCGGCGGAGTAGTGGTGCGTCGATCGACAGAAGAAAGGCTTCAGCGCACCCCTACCCGGCGCGCCAAATGTCGGATTCTGGGTTCCGTCAAACCCTTGAGGTTCGAACACTGGGGTGCGCATGAAGATCTCTCTCTCTCTCTCTCCCTAGCTCGCTCGCACAATGATCTCTAGGCCTAACTCCACAAACCCAAAGAACAAGAGACACGGGGGTTTATACTGGTTCGGGCCACCGTTGTGGTGTAATACTCTACTCCAGTGTGGTGTGGTGGATTGCCTCGCAGGCTGAGGATGAACTAGTACAGGGTAAGAACAGCCTCCTGAGGAGAGGTGTTCTTGAGCTCGGTGAGCTGGTGTGTGTAAGGGACATCCGAATGATTCATCCCCGATCTGTTGCCTCCTATGATGGTAGCTAGTCCTATTTATAGATGCCTTGGTCCTCTTCCCAAATGTTAGGCGGGAAGGGATCCCAGAACGGCCAAGTTTGAAGGGAGACAACTCATACAGGATATCCTGACAAAAGGTGGTCTTCGCCTGCCAAAGGCTCTGGTGGTGATGCAGCTATGGGCTCTGCGATGACCTCCGTCCTGCCGTCCTGCTGGTCTTGGTCTCGTTGCACCGATATGGAAACCTTTTCCTGATGCCTCGGGACTCCTCGCCTACGCTTGCCCCTTTAGCACCAAAGAGGAAACGGGTACTCTGCGCTCGCTGGCGCCCGCCTGGCCTTGGTCGTCACGGCTCATGTCACGTGAACCTCGCGAGGTGCCCCTTGCATAGATATCTCCGCTCCTCGGGAGTCATCCTAGTGAGGCCGCCCCGGAGGAGGTCTTGGTGTCGTCCGCCTCGTGAGGCTTGGCCCCTCGCGAGGGTCTTGAGTGATTGCTACTGAAGATGGGTCGTACCAAGCCGTTGGTGGAGCCACGCTCTGGGCCGCAGGTAGGCAAGTCTGGGTACCCCCATTTACAGGACGCCAACATATTCCCAGGCCTATTATTCACAGGCTTAATAAGCCTGGGAATAGTTTGGGCTCAAACTTAAGTTTTAGTTTGGTTTTCCTAGTGGGTTGTTTGGATTGGTTTAAATGGTCTGGAGCCGTAATGTAATCCGGTCTGGTTTGGATTTTAACAATTATTGGATTGGATTGGATTGGTTTGGACACAGACCAAGCAGTCTCAAAATCGTTTCTATCTTGTACTCTAAATCAGCTATCAGAGTCTACGAATTGCATGCAGACCAGCGTCTCTAAAAAATACGTAAGAGACCAGCGCATACAAACCAGCGTCGTCGTTGCTACTGGAGTTCCGGCCGCCGCGTTTCCCTCCCTCGGCCTCATGGTCTAGCGGCAGTGCACCCCCGCCCCACCCTCTCCTTCTCTTTGACCCACTTGGCAGAGGCGGCGACATTAAGCCATGTCCTTCTCTTTGACCCGTGCCTCGGTCCATTAGCTTCATGCTAACAACGCAACAGCTTGTCAATGGTTTCAAACTACGGATTTAATCCAAAAGCGTGGAACGGTTTGGATTGGTTTGGATGGGAAAGACACTTGGCTTGGTTCAGTCTAGGATCTGTACTTCAATATTTGGATTGGATTGGATTGGTTGTTGGAAGGAAAGTCGAGTGGTTTGGGCTGGTTTTAATTTGGATTTGAAACGATTCACGGGCTTAATAAGCCTGGGAATAGTTTGGGCTCAAACTTAAGTTTTAGTTTGGTTTTCCTAGTGGGTTGTTTTGGATTGGTTTAAATGGTCTGGAGCCGTAATGTAATCTGGTATGGTTTGGATTTTAACAGTTATTGGACTGGATTGGATTGGTTTGGACACAGACCAAGCAGTCTCAAAATCGTTTCGATCTTGTACTCTAAATCAGCTATCAGAGTCTACGAACTGCATACAGACCAGCGTCTCTAAAAAAAGACGTATGAGACCAGCGCATACAGACCAGCGTCGTCGTTGCTACCGGAGTTCCGGCCGCCGCATTTCCCTCCCTCGGCCTCATGGTCTAGCGGCAGCACATCCCCGCCCCCCACCCTCTCCTTCTCTTTGACCCACTTAGCAGAGGCGGCGACATTAAGCCATGTCCTTCTCTTTGACCCGTGCCTCTGTCCATTAGCTTCATGCTAACAACGCAGCAGCTTGTCAACGGTTTCAAACTACGGGTTTAATCCAAAAACGTGGAACAATTTAGATTGGTTTGGATGGGAAAGACACTTGGCTTGGTTCAGTCTAGATTCTGTACTTCAATATTTGGATTGGATTGGATTGGTTGTTGGAAGGAAAGTCAGAGTGGTTTGGGCTGGTTTTAATTTGGATTTGAAACTATTCACAAGCTTAATTGCAGACACTTATCTAACACGAAGTCTGTCAACGTGGCATTGTGCACGTCATTGTTGCGCGTCCAGTCAATGGTTTTGGTCAACTACTAGACCAGGGTACCCACACCATGACGTGCAACAAGTTTATGATACATTCTTGATGTAAAGAAATGATATGATGCGTGCCATAGAAATGCTACAAGGCAAGTTTACTCCACGAATTTGCTTGTTCTTTGGTTTCTGTAGCCACGTTATAAAATCCCCTTAGTGATGATTAGCAATGTCTTAGTGAAAATAACGCATGTCAGCCAAAAGGTCAACCATTAATTCTGTTGCTATTGGTGAGATACCAGACAAGGGCAGAACATGTGGAAAAAGAACTGCAAAACATGTTTGCTAAAAAAAATGGCAAAATATGTCGATGTTCATCACATAAGCCATGCCACAAAAGGTGATTACAGATAGTCATCAAGCACTTGCATGTTAGCATATACATTCTGGGAAATTCCGATCAATTTGAAATGGCATCAAATACATGATACATAATGCAGTGGCAGCGTAATAAAACATCAGAGATTACTTCACAAGCGGTGAAGTCAGAATGTATATGTCGATCTCATCCAACGTCGGGCGGTCGCGCAGCGTCAAGCTGTGTTCATTTGCCAGATGCAAGAGACAAATGAAATAGAGGTGTGGCGAGATTTCAGTCGTTGAAACATCTCTGTTACTGCATGGAAGATCATGCAGTACCTTTGTCAGGCACAGAGACGGTTCTATGTCATCTCTTTCCTGCAGGACCAATTACAATCAGGCTTAAGTAAATCATAAGACGGGAAGGGGAAATGGTTCTTACCAACAAAGTAAGGAAATCATAATACTAGTGAAGAATGTAAATATAATGTGTGCACATGGTGATGTTAATTGTTTACATGTAAACTTATTCTATTCCCCTGACAAAAATGTACATGTACTCAAACCTGTAAAGTAACAATGTTCTTTTAAGTCCATTTAAATGCATGAGTGCACTATGCCACTACCGGAGTAGGTATGTAGATGCATATGAATATAGGTTCATAACTCCAGTTGCCCGTGCTGCTAATGAATATAAAGTCAAGTAGGAGGGTTGATTTTAAGTACTATACTATTATTAAAACCCTTGTTTTTTGTTTAAAGGTATCAATAAAACATGGGCAACGTATTAGGTATGTAGGTGCATATGAATGTAAGTACTACATAACTCCAGTTGCCTGTGTTGCAAATGATCCTTTTTTCAAATATTCCACGTTTGGTCACAACACAAATTCTTATGTTTTCTTAAATCAAACTAAGAATATATGGCACCCAAAAAATTGTCAAACCACAACAAATTTTGTTTTCTACGTCTAAAGGTATTTCTTTTCAGTCCCTCAAAGGTTGGACACACCCAACCCATAGCAATTTGCAACATTCCAGCGATGAGCAGTAAGCTATTGCTTATTGCAGACAAATAGAATATCCTTACAAATATATAATATGTATTACTATCAAATACGAAAACTCAGACCCAAAATGTCACCTTAGTCTAAGCAACTTGATTACTAGAAACTGTTTTGGACCAAGAAAGCCAGTAAATGGCAATAGCATGGTTGTTACTTGGTATATATTAGATTACAGTGGCCCCGTATGTAATATATCAAAATAATCCATCAAGATATGTAGCATTGCAATGAATAGGAAAAGTCATAATCATGACAAGCACTTCATCAAAAAAATTGAACAAATTATTGTGCTAAACAAGTAATTTTAAGAGGGGATGCCACAGCTAATCTACATAAAAAATGACAGTTAGACCTATATTTGATGATCATACTTAGTAGTAACCAAAGCACGTGTATTACCAGATCAGCAGTCTTAGCAGATGTATGAATGTGATTCCAGAGCACTTCCTTTAAGGCATGAACATCGACTTGTTTCGATACCTTGTCATATTGTACATCAATCTTATTGACCTATGATTCAATCACAAAGAAAACAGGCATCAGCTCAGAACTGACCAACAGCCCAAAAGTAAATTGGTTATACCACAAAGAGTCATCAGCCTGGAACAATAAAAAATTATGTATATAACTGTTCGGGCTTAGCACTCTGCCCAAAGGCCAACAACTGTAGATTGGAGGAGCCCTCGGTAGTCGAGTATCGACTAACCCGATGTTGCACAGACATTATGTGGCATCATCAGTGTCAGAAACAGTAGTTTATAACAGGGTATAATGTGCAGAAGAGGGTCGATAGATATTGGCTGGCTTGAAAGCAAGATCAGATAATTGTAGGAAAAAATAAACCAGTGGTGATAGAAAAGACTTGGCATGGGAGGAGTCAGTAAAGAGGGATCTGAAGGACTGGAGTATCAGCAGAGAACTAGCCATGGACAGGAGTGTGTGGAAGCATGCTATCCATGTGCCAGAACCATGAGTTGGTTGCGAGATCTTATGGATTTCACCTCTAGCCTACCCCGACTTGTTTGGGACTAAAGGCTTTGTTGTTGTTGGTGGTGGTGGTGGTGGTGATAGGGAAAACTCTTTATGAGGAAAAGGTCAAAAGGACAATTATATTTCCTTGCATTCTACTAAATTACAAAGCATGCCCATGGACAGACTGAACTAGCCACTTAAGACTCAAACTTTATCCTGACAATCCATTTTAACCCAAATTCTTATGATAACATACTACCCAAACCAAAATACTAGCAATAGCATTGCAAAGGTACATGCCAGTACAATTAGGGCGGCTAAGAGTCAATCCTAGCTCGAGCCGAGTGCTAAGTTGTCGCTGTATCAGACATTTGATATTTCTTTTATTGTTTGATTTGTTTTGGGCTGTAATTGTTATACTGATGAACTCAGTGCGGTGTTTGTATGGTTGGGTGCCGGCTGTTTGGGGCTTTATATAAGCCTTTCGTGTAAAAACATCTAAGATTGTGCTTAGATCCTTTGAGAGACTTGAGAGCACTGAGGATTTTAGGTGCAATCAGCGCTTCAGCGCACCACACCTTTAGTTCAACATTCAAAAAGTTAAGGAAAACATCTATTTTTTTCCTACATGCATCTTCCATGAAATGAAAAAGCAGATCCAGATTCAATCCTCATACTGCGAAACAATAAAGAAAAGAATTGACTATGCATGGTACTCTCTCCTTATGATTATCTATGGCGCGTAAGCTTTTGGCAGAAAAATTAGCATACGGATGGTCGTTGCTGATCCTCAAATAATTCATAGTACTCCCTCCTGTAACAAACATGGTTGTCCGATCCATGAAAATAGCAAACAGGGTGGCTCTAGAGGAGAAATTGCGCGGGAAGAGCTAGGCGAGGTGGGCTCTGTCTAACCGCAACATAGAGTTCCAAATCTGGCTTTACTGTACGGGAGAGAATACCGTGTGTTGGGAGCCAGAAGGTAGAGTTCCAAATCTGCCTTGCATTTTCAGATTTTTTAGAGAAGTTTATCTGCCTAAGATTTGGGGAAGGGGGGAGTACTAGATAGCACCAGAACATTGTTTCATTTCAGATTTGGAAATATTCACTGCTGAATTTGTCCCTTTTGATCTTTGATGTGTGGGTAAAATTTTGACATGAAATTGTATGGCATGTTTACATGCATGTCGTCTGAATGTTGTCAAGTCATTTCAGAGGTTTGCATACCATTATATGGTAAACTATAGAACTTGGTGCACAAGTCCACATAAGCGCCATAGTGCATACAACCCACTGCCTGACTTGGATCCTCAAACAATTCAAGTGAAATATGGAAATGGTATCTTGGAGCCATGGAGCAAATTTCCAACTGCTTATTTCAATATTGTTTGCTATACATGTCTTGACCTTGGATCAGTATATTACTGTAAACTTGTAACATAATATGGCAAAGACAATCATGAGCATTAAATACAGCCGGTGATAGTAATTTCTCGGTGGAGATTAAACCACTGTTTGACATTTAAGCCTACAATATTGTTCATTTGATGATTTTTCTGGCCACTGACATTCAGATGGACATAGAAAGATAAACATACAGGAGAACGTCCAAATATAAGTACATAGAGATGAATGTCTTGAAAGCAGAAGGGGCAGAGGATGCACCTGTCTTGGTTTGGCAATAAGATTTACTGGCTCTTCCACATCACTAGCCGCATCCCCTTCATCAACATGATCATTGCCCAGGTTATCATCATCCCAAGGTCTGGATGGCATAAAGTCATCGCTGTTGTCCCTTGAATCATCTATAAGGAGGTCAAAGGCACCGTGGACCATTGTACCAGATAAATGATGTCAGAAAAAATAACAAAATCACATCAACAGAAATATAGGCAAATAGTACTCATGAAGGCATAACCTAGTATGAGCTGCAGGTTTTGTTTCACATTGCGGAGGATTCTGATAAATGGGATCATCTAGCCAGATTTTATCAAAATTATCATTTTCTTGACAATTTTTTTTACTTTTGAGGCTATTTTTCTGCAGCAGATTATAAAATAATTTCCTGGAAACAGGCTCTTCCAGAAATGCAGGGAAAGGCTGCATACAAAAGACAAAGTGGTCGGACCCTTCCCCGGACCCTGCGCAAGCGGGAGATACGTGCACCAGGATCTACCATTTTTTTAGATTACAAAAATCAACTGTAAGCTGAGACATACTGCTAACAGAATGCTACCTAACATCAATGTTCATAACAGATTAAATCTTTCCCGGATTGTGTAAATAGAGCAATAAAGTCTTCAATCAAAACCAGCAAGTCCAGAAAGAAGTACAATAATGCAATGTGAATATATGATACACGAGGAACAACAATTTTAACTTGTAAAGACACATATAGTATAAATAGAAAGAAAAAAAAGTAAACCTATTGTTTTCAAACTTCAATTTTTTGCAGGTCCAGAAAGAAGTACAGTAAAGTCTTAAGCAGGAAGAGAAAATCTTCAATTCAAATACAGAATGCGAGAATGTAACAAAACTTACCAAGTGGTTTTCTTCTTCTTCGAGCCAGACACTGCAAAAAAAAGACGCACAGTTATTACAGCCGATCCTAGGCCCATATCAAGAATAACTTTCATGAAAGTAAGCATTACCAAAATATCTGGAAGAAGAAATAATTTAACAAGGCTTTCAGGTTGGTAATGACAATCCTCTGGAAGTTTATTGTTGCAGCTACCCTTATTTGTAGGCAGCAACAATGATTTTGGGTTCTTGGGAGGTGCAAAAACATTTGCCTTCTCATGTTCCAATGCTTTGGTGAAATCAATATCAGGCTCGTCTTTGCCTTTCTTCTTCTTTGCCTTTTTTGCTACTTCCAAATCACCAGAAGAAGTTTGGGCAGGCTCCAGATCTAGACAATGGTAAACTCAGTATTAAATAAGCTAGTTTGAAATGGAACCAAAATAGGACTAGCCAGGGTTTACCTCTAACTTTTCGATATTTCCAATGCTCGGGTCCAGCCCAAGCATTTGTTTTGGAAGAGAATCCCGCACCAAGTGACAACAAATCTGCAATTTTCTCGAGCCTTTCATCTACATCAGGACCGTCTGGACCCTGGAAACTGTACTCATAGTCATCGGTTTCCTGTATACCAATACACAGTCAAGACAACAAATTTGTAGAATCAGGTTTGGAACTTTGAACTTGTAACAAACTATAACTGTTCTTTTGTACTACCTTGGATGTGGGTATTGTTCTAATAGAAGAGAAATAGCAATACTCAGTTGTAGGCAGCAGATTATAACAACAAAAGAAATGCTTGAGGTACAAGATACAAAATGTAAATCAATAGTTCTACCGTATGACTAATTGACTTTTCCTCATATGCCTTCATATACTCCCACGTTTCAAAAGATATCGTTTGGGAGTTGGACACAAGAGTTAAGAGTGTGAGTGAGATGTCCATGTTACCCTTCAGTTATTTTCATGCCCTTATCTTTTTTATCACCAAGGAATTAAATTGCCTCTTTTTCCTCCTAAAAGCAAGGCACAGAAGCACAAGAAATCAAGAAGGGTTAATTAACTCTTTTCTTGATGGCATTGATGAAGCAATAAACTGGAACACGGTCACTAAAGCTGCGTTGGAAGTTTAGAAAGACCAGTATTTTGAGGAAAGTTCGAGAGGCTAAGAGGATTTCTATTGTGGAATGGAGGGAGTGCATGGATAAGTACATAATGCACAAATAAACAACAGATAGTTCCCTAACCAGGTAGTAACTATTTTTCTGAAGGACCATGTCTCAATTTTGTCTAGTTTACAAGTACCTCTTCATAATTTGTTGAGTTGAAATTCATTGGGTTGCAGTTTTCATCATATGCACTGTCCTGATCATCACAACCACCAAAATCCCAAGTTCCACAATCAGGTGGCATGCTGTCATCATTACTGTCAACCACCTGATCTTCCATCACCAGCATTTGCCCAGGAGATGCATCATGTGAGGGCCTTTTATTTTCTTCATCAAACTGAGCCACGATATCCCTCAAGGTAGGAGAGATGTCATTGGGTAGAGGCATGTGAACTATCATTTGCTCAATTTGTTCTGTCAAAGAGTAGTAGCAACTCACTGAAATCCAATTGGAAGCAACATGTAAAGAGCATACACAGCAGAGCGACAAACTGATATTACCTTTAGCAAATGAAAGATCAATCACCTCAGCCTTCTCAGGATCAGATAAGATGCATTTGTCTGGCGCTTCAAACGAATCAAAAAGCACACGACAACTGCCATATACTCCAAGATTATACAATAAGAGCCCCTTTGCTCCACCTTCATCAAACTGAGCAGTAGTCTGATGGTATAGAGGATCCACCGTGAAGGCAGCTATAATTGCAAATAAAATGACCTTGTAGTTTCAGCCCCATTATAGAATTAATAAATTCCACAGAAGCACAATGAGAAAAGGCTTGAAACATACCATCAAACTTCTTAACATTAAGAGCCTCAAACGAGGACTCCAGCGTCGAAGCAGGTGAAATCTGCATAGCCGAAACAGCATTGTCAAGATAAAGAACAAGTGAAGTGCAGGTAGTGAAAAGTCGTGTTAAAGAAATGTACCCTCCTATCAACATCTTTTTTGTTGACGCCTTCTTCTTGTGCAGGCTCTGCATCACCACCTTCTCCCAAATCTTGTTACAATTTCCAAATCAAAACACTGTAAGAAGTTGTGTAGCTTATATTTTTCTATGGTTATTAAACTTGCAACTATGAACACATAGCTAAGTTTATGACAATAGTAAACAGATAGGGAATTCACAACAATAGTCATATAACAATATAAACAAAAAAGATGTACCAAACCAAACCTACGTCATTCTCAGAAGGTTGATGCCTCATGCAAAGTGCACACTCATGTAAACCAGCATAACATGGTATGTAGCACTGAGTGGTTTCCCAAAGAAATGGTAATATTACACTGTGATTATTACCTTAACAAAAAGGTGCTAAGGTCGTCCTGATATGGTGATATTTTTAAATTAAAAACCTAAAAGATGTTCTTATTTTCCTTTGCATCAGCTTAGAAACTGATCTTATCAGTAAACCACAAACGGACGTCATGTATGACAGCTTACTTCAGAGTTTAGCTTGCAGAGTTGGTTTCCAGCATTATAAGAGTATTTGCAATTTATACCAAGCCGCTTAAACAAGACAAATAAATTCAAATTGGTGCACAATTAGAAGATACTAACAACGCAAGTGGATACATACCAGCCTCTTCCCCCCTTCCTGCGCGGTTGATCCCACCGAGCACCTTGTACGCCTCAGAGTGCACCGAATCCACACGCAGAGAATAGATCTTGACGCCAGCCTCTAGCGTGCAGCTAGCCTGGTCGCAAAACCATAATTTGTTTCCTCAATCTTATTATTTCATAAGAAAAAGAAACACAAAGCTGTTTCCAGATTGAAAAATAAGAAAGGAAACGGAAGATCATATCACGCGCACTTTCTGGAAGTTGGTCTCGTCGTCCTCCTCCTCCCCGGCAAGGATGATCTCGCTGAGGTGGTCGATGAGCCCCAGCTCCCACGTATTCTTCTGGTTGATTTTCTGCCAGATTTCCACAGACAGAGAAGAAAAAAAAACAATCTTGGTGAGATCCAGGAGCGATGTATGGTTCTGACGGTGGGTGAGGCACGTACGTTCTCCGAGGCGAGCTTGATGCAGTTGTGGAATAGGTCCATGACCTCGTCCCGGTTGAGGAGGTCGGGATGCGGGGTCTTGGGCGCGAGAGATGCGGCGAGGGAGCGTCGACGGACGGAGGCCGCGCGGGCCATGGCGCGAGCGCGGGCGCGCTCGAGCTGGTCGTCGTTGGAGCCGAGCGGGAACGCAGGCGGCGGCGACTGCAGCAGCAGCCTCGAGCCGGCCGCCATCCCACGGGCGGGAGGCGGAGTCGGCGCCCGCGGGGGGGCGGCAGCGGAGGCGTCCTCGGCGGGCGGCATCTCGTGGGGAAGGAAGGACGGCGGCGAGGGAAAGGGGATCGGGTTCGGGGGATCTGCGGGGGTTACTTTTCTACACTCCGCTTGGGGTGTTTTGGAGGAGTCTGGTGTCGTTCGGGCTCCGTCCCGGGGGTGGTGTTCAAATTTTCGGGAGCCGCTAGAAGCGGCAATCGGCGACTCGCGAATCCAACGGGCTGTTTTTTTTTTCTCTCTCTCTCTTCGTTCCAATGGGCTGCTTATTTTTTTAGCATGGAAAATTAGGCGAAAATTTTCAACCCGATAAGACCGTTAAAATTCATGGTTTTTCTTTTTATTAAACATAAAATTCATGGTATTCTGAGATCACCGGATGCTGCAATCCATTTCTTTGTCGGGTGCTACAACCCATCTGACCTTACAAACAACATATTTTCAGCTCAAATACATAATGAGTACTCCCTTTCAACCCAAAAAAATGTCGCGAGAGTCATTTTTACAAATAACATGTTTTCCTCGGATATATTTCAGGAAGAATTCGACCTAGGCAAGTAGATGGATGAAGATGTGGACTCCTCAAGCTACTAAGGAACAATGTTGGCAAAGCTCCAAGACTCTACATTTTTTGTTGAGTGATCAAAAATCGTAATGAGTTCATAGGAAAGTCAATACTATTAAAAGGGGATGAGGTTTTGATCATGAGTCATTTGCTCAAGTGCTTAGGGATATTGCTCTAAAAAAACGCTCAGCCAGACCCTCACATTCCTATTTGTCTAGAATCCTAAAGTCAATCTCGATCCCACAGATACACATATTCCCGGACCCATCGAGATACACTTGAGAAAGCCACTGCCTGAACCCTAACGACTCGGTCTCACCGAGATGACATTCGGTCCCACTAAAGTGTGCATGCCAACCTTCTGTAACCAACCAACTTCATCTCAGAATTTCGGAGTGCAGTCGATCGATGTCACCGAAGCATGGAAAGTGCTTAGTTCATCACTCATCAGTCTCTCCGAGTGGTTTCGTTCGGTCTCACCGAAAAGCCTAAAGTTCGAATCTTTTGCCCTGGTCGGTCTCACCGAGTGGTTTCACTCAGTCTCACCGAGTGGTTTCACTCGGTCCCACCGAGTTGTGCATAAATGTGTGTGACGGTTTTTTTGGTGATGGCTATATATAGCCCACCCACACCACCTACTCTCAGAGAGAGCAACCAGGACGAAACTACCACTTCCCATATCCATTTTCTGAGAGAGAACCACCTACACTTGTGTTGAAATCAAGGGGATTTCACTCCAACCATTGATCCTTGATTTCTAGCCCCCTCAAGTTGCTTTACACTTTGATCCTTCTCCTACTACCATGCCAAATCTGCGAGAGAGTGATTGAGTGCTGAGGAGAATATCTTTTGAAGAACAAGAGCAAGGAGTTCCTCATCAACAAAAACATATATTGCCTTTTGAAGAGTGGTGTCTCCTACATTGGTTAGGTGTCACTTGGGAGCCTAAAAATATTGTGGAGTTGAACCAAGGAGTTTGTAAGGGCACATTATCCTTATGGAAGTTGAACCAAGGAGTGGTAACCGACACGTGGGATCCACCGTAACGGATCACTATTAAGCTATCGAGTGCGGGTTTGGATTTTGGATCCGACAATCCATTAACAGCCGAAACCAATGGCGATTTTTCATGTGTCAAATTCTCATTCACCAAGGGAACCACGTGTCGGCTCGGCGTTGCGAGAGATGTCCTGCATACAAAGGACGGGAGGCGCCAATGAAACATCGACACGTGGAACGGCCCAGCAGTGGCCCATTTAGGTTAAAAGGCCAGGCCAATAACGACCTTCTTGCACATGGCCCATTTACAACCATACCCCATAAGAAGGGTATCGATTCGGCCCATCACCAGCCCGTTGTCCATTCGACATCATTGCGGCCCATCGCCACTTCCCTCCCGTTAATAGTTCGCTCTGTATATGCGACCAATTATGGCCCAGTGTGTTCTCAGCTTGTTAATGACCCATCCTAGAATTGGGTTGTTTTCTGTCATGTCTATTTTTCGGCCTTTTAGCGGCCCGTTAAAGAGTTGGGCCTTTTCCTAGCCTGTTGATGTAGGATGGAACCCTAATTGAAGATCTTTTCACACTTGGAGGGGGTGAGGAAGCAAATCAAAGAGGAACATAAGAAGAACTCTCATATAGACAAGATCCGATCACACATATGCTAAATCATACACATAGAGGGATACAAAGGTCCAAATCAAACACAAGAAGGTAACAAGGTGACGGTGACCTGGACTAGGGGGTCCGAGCCCAGCCGAACTAATGTATGGGCCGGACTATTGGCCCATTAAGGAAGGAAGACTGTAGAGTGTAATGATAACCCACAAGTATAGGGGATCGCAACAGTTTTCGAGGGTAGAGTATTCAACCCAAATTTATTGATTCGACACAAGGGGAGCCAAAAAATATTCTCAAGTATTAGCAGCTGAGTTGTCAATTCAATCACACCTGGAAACTTAATATCTGCAGCAAAGTATTTAGTAGCAAAGTAATATGATAGTAGTGGTAACGATAGCAAAAGGTAATGATAACAAAAGTAATGTTTTTGGTATTTTGTAGTGATTGTAACAATAGCAACGGAAAAGTAAATAAGCGAAGAACAATATATGGAAAGCTCGTAGGCAATGGATCGGTGATAGAGAATTATGTCGGATGTGGTTCATCATGTAACAGTCATAACCTAGGGTGACACGGAACTAGCTCCAATTCATCAATGTAATGTAGGCATGTATTTCGAATATAGTCATACGTGCTTATGGAAAAGAATTTGCATAACATCTTTTGTCCTACCCTCCCATGGCAGCGGGGTCCTAGCGGAAACTAAGGGATATTAAGTCCTCCTTTTAATAGAGTACCGGACTAAAGCATTAACACATAGTGAATATATGAACTCCTCAAACTACGGTCAGCACCAGGAGTGGTCCCGATTATTGTCACTTCAGGGTTGCCGGATCATAACACATAGTAGGTGACTATAGACTTGCAAGATAGGATCAAGAACTCTCATATATTGATGAAAACATAATAGGTTCAGATCTGAAAGCATGGCACTCGGGCCCTAGTGACAAGCATTAAGCATAGCAAAGTCATAGCAACATCAATCTCAGAACATAGTGGATACTAGCTAGGGATCAAACACTAACAAAACTAACTCGATTACATGATAAATCTCATCCAACCCATCACCGTCCAGCAAGCCTACGATGGAATTACTCACGCACGGCGGTGAGCATCATGAAATTGGTGGTGGAGGATGGTTGATGATGACGATGGCGACGGATTCCCCTCTCCGGAGCCCCGAACAGACTCCAGATCAGCCCTCCCGAGAGGTTTTAGGGCTTGGCGGCGGCTCCGTACCGTAAAACGCGATGAATCCTTCTCTCTGATTTTTTCCCCGAAAGTGAATATATAGAGTTGGAGTTAAGGTCGGAGGAGCTCTAGGGGGCCCACGAGGTAGGGGGTGCGCCCCCACCCTCGTGGCTAGGGTGTGGGCCCCCTAGTCTTGATCTTTTGCCAATATTTTTTATTATTTCCAAAAATACGCTCCGTGGAGTTTCAGGTCATTCCGAGAACTTTTGTTTCTGCACATAAATAACACCATGGCAATTCTGCTGAAAATAGCGTCCGGGTTAGTTCCATTCAAATCATGCAAGTTAGAGTCCAAAACAAGGGCAAAAGTGTTTGGAAAAGTAGATACAACGGAGACGTATCAACTCCCCCAAGCTTAAACCTTTGTTTGTCCTCAAGCAATTCAGTTGACAAACTGAAAGTGATAAAGAAAAACTTTTACAAACTCTGTTTGCTCTTGTTGTTGTAAATATGTAAAGCCAGCATTCAAGTTTTCAGCAAAGATTATGAACTAACCATATTCACAATAACTCTCAGGTCTCATGTTTACTCGTATCAATGGCATAATCAATTAGCGAGCAATAATAATAAATCTCGGATGACAACACTTTCTCAAAACAATCATAATATGATATAACAAGATGGTATCTCGCTAGCCCTTTCTGAGACCGCAAAACATAAATGCAGAGCACCTTTAAAGATCAAGGACTGACTAGACATTGTAATTCATGGTAAAAGAGATCCAGTCAAGTCATACTCAATGTAAACTAACAGTAATGAATGCAAATGACAATGGTGCTCTCCAACTGATGCTTTTTAATAAGAAGATGATGACTCAACATGAAAGTAAATAGATAGGCCCTTCGCAGAGGGAAGCAGGGATTTGTAGAGGTGCCAGAGCTCGATTTTAAAATAGAGATGAATAATATTTTGAGCGGTATACTTTCATTGTCAACATAACAACCAAGAGATGGCGATATCTTCCATACTACACACATTATAGGCGGTTCCCAAACAAAATGGTAAAGTTTATACTCCCCCTCCACCAACAAGCATCAATCCATGGCTTGCTCGAAACAACGAGTGCCTCCAACTAACAAGAGTCTCAGGGGGAGTTTTGTTTGCAATTATTTTGATTTGATTTGCATAAAGCATGGGACTGGGCATCCTGATGACCAGCCATTTTCTCGTGAGTGAGGAGCGAAGTCCACTCCTCTTGAGAATAACCCGCCTAACATGGAAGATACGGACAACCCTAGTTGATACATGAGCTATTCAAGCATACGAAATAGGACATTTATTTGAAGGTTTAGAGTTTGGCACATACAAATTTACTTGGAACGGCAGGTAGATACCGTATATAGGTAGGTATGGTGGACTCATATGGAATAACTTTGGTGTTTATGGAGTTGGATGCACAAGCAGTATTCCCGCTTAGTACAGGTGAAGGCTAGAAAAAAGACTGGGAAGCGACCAGCTAGAGAGCGACAATAGTCATCACTACAAAAAAATACACTTCCGTGATGATACGTGTTTGTCACAGTAGGTCGCTTTTTTTGTCATGCATGTACATCCATGACAAATTTATGACAGAATCAAGATAGTCATACCTGTGCTGTCGTAGAAGTGTTCCATGACATTACCAAAATTATCATCACGGAAGTGTCCACTTCCATGACGATAAATCGCGCGTCATAGAAGTGCTTTCGTCAAGGGTGACCGACACGTGGCATCCACCGTAACGGAACGTCGTTAAGCTATCAGGTCAGGTTTTGGATCCGATAACCCGTTAACAGCCCCGACCAATGGGAAATTTCCACGTGTAAAATTCTTATTGGCCGGACGAAACACGTGTCAGCTCGTCAGTGGGTCAGATAGGCGCCTATGATACGTCGACACGTGGCACAGCCCAACAGAGACCCATTCCTGTGAAAAGGCCGACCCGTTTGACTTGGTCAAAAGGTGGCGGGCCGGCCCATGGAAAGCATGTTAACGGCCTGTTCGCATATAGCCCATTTACAGCCCGCTAACCCAAGGCCCGTTACGCCCTATCCGAATTAGGCCCAGTAGCGTCATCTGGGCCATCCAATATGATTCCAGTCCATTTTCACTTCTGGCCCATGACGTCTTTCGACCCATATGAGGCCCTATGTAACTCTTGGCCTATTAACGAGCCGTGGTGAAACTGGCCCGTAATGAACAGTGTATCACTTTACACCCATTAACGGCCCGTGGTGAAACTGGCCCGTAATGAACAGTGTATCACTTTATACCCATTAACGGCCCGTTATTCCGTTGGGCCGTTTCCAGCCCATGTTATCTTTCGGCCTTCTCAGAGCCCATTTATTCTTGGGCTCATTTCCAGCATTTGTTTACTTACGGCCCGTTACTATCATTTTCTGCTTGTGGGCCAAATTCAGCCCGTGGTTACAGTCGGTCCGTTTGTGGTCCGTTAATACGTTGGGCCGTTTTCATAGCGTCATCAAATACGGCCTATTAACGATGGCCCGTTACGGTCAACCCATGAACGGACGATTCCAACTCTAGCCCGTTTACGGCCATAATGCGGCCTGTTATTGGCCCATGTTTGGTCAATCAATCATACGGCCCGTATAAGGCCCATTGATGATACGGCCCATAGAGGGCCCATTGTTTCTACGGCCCGTAGAAGGCCTACTGTTTCTACGGCCCGTAGAAGGCCCACTATTTCTACGGCCCGTAGGAGGCCCAGTGTCACTACAGTAAATATTAGCCCATGGTTATTGTGGCCTAGTTTTGAAAAATAGGTTATTGCAGCCACTAGTTAACCACGGAAAAAGAACTGCAATGACTACAAGCAAACAAATAAACAAGACAACAAGGAAATAAATAAGCAAGCAACTAACGCTAGGCTATCACGGCTATTACACATATTACATCCACTGGGCATCAAAGTTCGCCACCAGTGCAAATATAGGGAACAAAGCAGCATATCATATACACTGGCCGTCAAAATTGGCCACCAGTGCAAATAAACGCGGCAGCAAAACAAGAGCATAACTAAAACAACTTCAGAAGAGCTCAAGAAACGTTATCCTGGGTATCCACCATGCTGGCAATAAGCTTAGCAAGTTGATTAGCTTTGTCCTGTTTGGCGCTAAAATCCTCCAACGCTTGCTGTTGCACCAGAAAGTATGCGTCTTGAAAGTGCGTTATATCGACTAGAGGGGGGGTGAATAGGCGATTTTTATGGAAGTCTTCAAAACGTGGAAGTTATGAAGACAAACGATAGAAATAAACCTATTACCCTGCAGCGGAAGGTAGACTACACTAGGCAAGCCATAGTCAAGTATTCAATAGAGTGAAAGCACAATGACTAATAGCAGCAATATAGTAAGGATCAGGTAGGAAGATATTGTGAAGCCACACAGAACACGCAGTCACTCAGTGAAGACAAAAGATAGTGCGAACATACAATGACTTCACAAGGAGTAACAGTAAGTAAAGGGAAGGGAAGATGAAACCAGTGACTCGCTGAAGACAATGATTTGTTGGACCAGTTCCAGTTGCTGTGACAACTGTACGTCTGGTTAGGGCGGCTAGGTATTTAAATCTTAGGACACACAGTCCCGGACACCCAGTCCTGAACACGCAGCTCAGGACACCCAGTCCTCACCGTATTCCCCTTGAGCTAAGGTCACACAGACCTCGCCCAATCACTCTGGTAAGTCTTCAAGGTAGACTCCCAAACCTTCACAGACTTCGTTCACCGGCAATCCACAATGTCTCTTGGATGCTCAGAACGCGACGCCTAACCGGCTGGAGGATGCACAGTCCTCAAGTGTAATAAGTCTTCAGATCATACAGACAAGAAGACTTAAGTGATGCCTAATTCTCTTTGGCTCTGGGTGGTTAGGGCTTTATCCTCGCAAGGAATTCTCTCTCAAAGGCTTCGAGGTGGGTTGTTCTCAAACGACAAAAGCCGTACTCTGAATCTGAGCAGCCAACCGTTTATGGTTGTAGGGGTGGGCTATTTATAGCCACTTGGCAACCCGACCTGATTTGTCCGAAATGACCTTGGGTCACTAAGGAACTGACACGTGTTCCAATGGTCAGATTTCAAACTCACACGGCAACTTTACTTGGGCTTCAAGCAAAGCTGACTTGCCCGACTCTGGACAAGATTCGCTCTCAAAGTCTTCACTCGAAGACATAGGTTTTGTTTAAGCATCACTTCGGTCATTCTGACTGGTTCTCTTGGACCCCACTTAACAGTACGGTGGTTCCTATGACTCAACACAGAAGAAAGAGAACTACGAAAGATCTAAGTCTTCGAGCTCCATAGGCTTCATGTGGTGTCTTCTCTTGTCATAGTCTTCAATGTGAGTATCTTCATATACCACCTTTGACTTCAATGTCTTCATACATTTTTAGGGGTCATCTCTGGTAGGAAAACCGAATCAATGAGGGACTTCTACCTGTGTTATCCTGCAATTCTCACAAACACATTAGTCCCTCAACTAGGTTTGTCGTCAATACTCCAAAACCAACTAGGGGTGGCACTAGATGCACTTACAATCTCCCCCTTTTTGGTGATTGATGACAAACTAGTTGAAGTTTTCAATGGGGAATATAATCTGTGAAATTGTAAAGGATAAGGAATTGTCTTCATAAGTTGCAAGGGCTCCCCCTGAAGATGTGCATATAAGTAATTTGCTTTTGGAATGCAAATGCACATGGCAGGTTGTACTTGTGGAGATCCACTTCAACTTATGATGACAATCCACTATGCATGTGAAAGTATATGAAGATAATGACATGCATAATGGAAAATGGACGTCTGCAGAATGATCTAAGTGCGGAATTTATCGTCGCACATGCGGAATTTATCATCGCAACACAAGGTGGCAAATAAGTAGCAGACGACCATCGAGTTTAAGTGTTACAACTCAAAGAACCAAATGTAGCAAAACGAGAGTTGTAAGCACGAAGCAAAATATAAAGCACCCGCCCATATGGACCCGCTTGAAGACTATCAACCTCATATGCTTCTCCCCCTTTTGTCAGTAAGGACCAAAAAGGTTTGAAGACATAGAGCATCTACTCGTTCCCATGAGGAGTAGGTGAAGCAGCAGGGTCGTTGGTTGTGTTTGGCGGTGCTAAAGAGCTTGGAGCAGAGTCGAAGCGTGCTGAAGGAGGTGGCGGTGAAGTAGCATCGTCTTCATCCTCGATTACTCTGGCATTCACAGTTGCAGCAGAGGAAGAGAACTCAGAGTCTTCAAGGGATGGAGTTCGTCGCAGCACTGCCCTTCGAGGAGGTGTGGAGTCAAACTTGAATCGCTCAGTGAAGCCATCCTCTTGAAGATCATCTTCAGAACACATCAGTGTTAGCCCTTTCCATGTGCGGCGAGAGGTTTCATGGGAAACAAAAGCATTATTGGTGGCAAGATTGCGAATGCGATTAACATCCACCAAGAGGCTTTGCATCTGACGCTTCAGCCAGTCATGATGCCTATCCTGTTTCTGATGAAGAGCCACAAGAAGCTCTCGGTCGTTGAGAACACGAGTGCGCTTCTTGGGTCGTGGAGCAGTTGTACTGTCAGTGGCTTCAGTGAGAGCAGGATGCGGTGCACGTGTAGTGCCAGCCAAAGGATACACACGAGTTACGGCTTCAACGCCTTCAACGTTCTGAGTGAAACTTTGATGCTCTGCATTCTGAAGACTGAGAGGTTTCTTGGCAGGCTCAGGATAGATGGCTTCAATAGACATATCCACATCAGGCAAAAAGATCCGATGGTTGCGGGCCGAGGGCTGATATGAGATAGCGGACTAAAGTTTGATCAGCCGCATCACCCAAGGGGCGTAGAATTTCAAACCAAACAGATCAGAGCCAGATGCAGCAAGTTGGCGAATGAAGAAATCCTGTGTATTGAAGCATTTTCCATGAAGAATGTAGAAGACCAAAGTCTTCATTGCACCTTCCAGCTTGGCATGTGGAGAGTGCCCTTTGATGGGCCAGAGAGTGCGCCTTATGATGTGATAAATAGTCCTTGGTAGATACTCTAGGTCTTCAACAAAGAACTCTTTGGGATATGCAGCATCTTGGGGTAATGGCTTCATCATACTGAGCATCTGACTCATGTTAGGTTCAGGCTTCTGAAAGATGCTCTCCACAGCTTCACTGTGAAGTTGACAGCCAGATTCGTAGAGATCGCCGGAAGTGGGTAGACCAGTGAGCTCAATGATGTCAAAGGCTTTGGCTTCGTGATGAACGTTTCCTGTCATCCACTCCAGGACCCAAGTCTTCGGATCTCTGTTATACCCGCAGATGTGAAGTGTGGCATAGAATTGGAGCAGCAACTCTTCATTCCAATGCTCTTGATCAGTGACGAATGACAGTAACCCAACCTCTTTGAAGCAATCCAGAGCTTCTTCCAGACAGGGCAGACCAGCTATTGCTTCAATGTCAAGCCACTTGTGTGGGAAGATGCGACCTTGATTATAAAGAATGCAGGAGTAATAGCTGCGCTGCGGATAGCTCCAGAACCGATCAAATGATATTCTTTCCCTCGAGTAGGGGTTCCTGGAGCTATTGAAGAATGTGTTGTCTGCTCTGAAGCCATTGATATTGAAGGATCCAGGTGCTGATGCAGGACCTGGGAACCTGGGCAATCTTGGGATTGGCTTCTGTACCTGAGGCCTGTGCTCAACATGATAGTCGAACTGAGGACTGGCAGCAGGCGCGGGAACAGAAGCAGTGGGATCAGTGGCTTTGCTAACTTCTGGTGCTTTTGTTGGTGAGGGCTCCACATTAGCTTCAGCCATGACAGCGTCAGTGGCTTCAGTGGTGTTGGTGGTGGCAGCCTCAAGATTTTCAACCTCCACTTGACGAGCTGGAGGGTCGGTCACAACCACGTTCTCCTCGAGAACCGCTTCTTGGTGGGACAGGGGAGTAGCAGCTTGTGGGACTTCTTCTTCATCGACTGATGCAGTCGGAATGTCTTCAGCAGCTTCAGCTTCAGACGCAGAGACTGGAGGCCTTGGTCCTTTGTGAAGCCTGCGCAACGCAGGCGACGCCTGTGTAGTCAGAGTTGGCTGGGCCTCAAAGTCTTCTTCCTCTTGTGGGCGATCAGCCCATGAAGCATCCTGAGCAATTGGCGTCAGAGGACGACCAATGCTGATGAGTTCGCTGCGCTCGAGCTGAGGAAGGACTGTACCATCTTCTACATGGTCATGGTGACCAATGTCTTCAGCAGCGATGGGATCAGCTACTGGAAAGTCTTCAGCTTCATGAGCCTCTGTGAAAGCAGGCTCATGGATTGTCAGTTGACGTTCTTGAGATTCAGCGTCAGGGTGAACCATGGAGATGGGTTCAACAATCAAGGGCTCTGTGGGAGCAGCCCGTTCTTTCTTGGTCTTCCTCTTCTTCTTGGAGGGGGTAGTAGGAGAGGCTTCAGGATGTTTCCTCTTCCTGGCTTCAGCCTCAGCAGTCCTCGTCTTCTTCAGCTCTGAAGCGGTTGACCGGGCTTTTGGCTTCGAGCCAGTCATTCTAGTTGGGAAGACAATGGGATCTGCTTCCTGCCTTGGTGCGAGAGGTTTGGCCACAATGGGCTTCTTCTTCTGCTTAGCCGCCATCTTGGGATCAATGCTCGGACGCCCAAGGGCCTTGCGCTTCTCAGCTTCGTTGTAGCCTTGCACACACTTGTCAGCTAGGCTCTTCATACGCTCCCGAGAACATTGAGCTTCTGCGCGTTTCTTGAGAAAGGCTTCTTTGAGCTCGTGCAGCATAATCTTGAAGTTTTTCACCTCTTGCACGCTGAGCTTGGCCATATGCTTCTTGAACTGAGCCTTTTCATAGTCAATCTTTTGCTTCAGTTCGACGATGCGCTGAGCGAGGGCTAGCTCTAAAGCAATGGCGCCATGGAAGGCGACACTGAGGCCAATGGGTAGTTGCAGATCTTCGAAGCTGATGTTTGGCGTGTCAAACCACTCATCAATGAAGTTGTGGATGATTGTTACATCAAAGAGAGGCAGATCATTGAAGATTTCTGCTTCTTCTTTGCTCTTGATGAGTTGCTCAAGAGCGTCATCTGCAAGATCTTCATCACTTGACAGATCAATGGCATCATTACGCAGAATGGCAGCAGCTGTTAGCTCTTGGCCGGTGTGTGGCAGAGGCATCTTGACCTTCTGGGGCTTGGAGATGCGTGACAAATCTTCAGACTGCACACTGTCTTCAGGAGGTGCAGTTGCCAGTGGCTTCGCCCTGAGATTTTTGGTGCAGAGGCCGGCTTTGAAGCTTTTGGCTGCTTCAGCTTCTTTGGCTTCGGCGCTGCAGGCGCTTCATCTGATTCAGCGTCATCTGCAGGCTCATTCACGGCTGTCCCTTGAACCACGATGTGAGTGATGAGACCTTCAAGGTTGTAGAAGGGCCCAAGAAGATTGGGTTCAGCTTCGCGAGTTCCATCGGCACGGGGAGCAGAGGGACCAGGGTTGAAATCTAAACCCAAAGTCTTCTTGTTCTACTTCGCTGAGTTCTGGGCAAACTGGAAGTTGTGCTTAAACAGATTGTCGTCACGACACCATAGCAGGGACGATGGGTCAGCATCCGCAGGCTGAGGTCCACGAACCATGCAGGGATAGAAGCCTTGTTCAATGGCTTTATCTTTGGTCCTGGGTTGAAGATTTTTGTAGAGGATGTCTCCCCATGGTCGCTTGATGGCATTCTTTTCAGCATATTCCTTGGTCACAAATCTGTACTTGAACCACTGTTCTGCCCAATAGCGTCGAATCCATTGGATTCGTGTCTTGCGCTGATTGTAATCCTCTTCAGGATCTGTCTTGTACAGCTCTGAGAGGTCATCGGGCAGATCTCTTGATGTTTCTCCTCGACGCTTTCTGCCACCCTTCCTTGCTGATTTCTCTGAAGCCATGAACTTTAAACTGAAAGGCTTCAATACGTTCAAAGGCTTCAAAGGTTTTTGCTTGCTGGACAAACAGGAACTGGCTTCGGGAGAATTTATGTGATGCTATAAGAATTCTGCAAATGAATGCAGACTATGAGAACAAAGGGATTCTCCCACGGACATGTACCTGTGACAGCATTAAGGTGCGAGGGAAGGGGAAGAGGTCATATGCATTCTCAGAAGATTTTGAAGATAAATCAGTTTAGAAGACATTGACCTCATCGTGCGAAGATATTCACTCATAGATAAGGAGTTGGTTCCAGATTTGTACGAATCCATGGATCAGTATAAGTGAGGAATCTAACTACTTTGTGAAGCATAAGTGAATATACTAGGCATGTTATGAGATGAAGTATGAAAGAGATCCAACTTGTGTGAATAGAAACTGCTTGTGGTAGAAAGTGATAAAGCTATAGGATCAAAGGGGCCGTAAAAAGGAAGTTTTATTTACCACACGAAGAACTGCTAGACGAAGTGGAAGAGGAGGTCGAGGAGTTCGATCGTTCGTGCCCTAACTTGGCGACGGAGGACACCTACGGCTACGGCGGAGAAGATGATGTCCACAGTCAGCGTGAAGATGGCGTCGGAGAGGTTGCGGCAGTGAAGCGCTTCGTCGCCAGCGTCGTCGAGGGCTAGCGGTGGCGCTAGGGTTCATGCGAGAGTGGAAGAAGAGATAATGACTGCTATGAGGTGTGTATTTATAGGTACAGGGGCGGCACTGCGTTATTACACAGGTGCCCCTGGCGATTCGCATCTGAGGAACACGTGGCCATCATGCAGCATATTGGGGTTTGTTCCACATCCCACGGACGCCTGGATTGTCGGGTGGTCGTTCCCACTTCTCCGGGTTTCAGGTGGAGGAATGAGCATTGAAAACGGACTTAATTGTTGTCTCTGTATCTTCTGCTGACAAGGACACAGAGAAGACATTCGACAGTTTCAATAGAATGCATATGATTTGGAGAGATAGAGTTTGAGATAGAAAGCATAGAGAGGTTAGGGTCCGATCACATTCACTTAGTTCAAAAGATTCAACAAGAAGACATAGCTATAAGTGAATGCTGTAGAGGACAGAACACTAGTATATATATATCTATATAATCAACATAGTGAAGATAATCATGAAGATATGTTGAGATTGAAGCCAAACCAAATGTGAAGACATAGCAAATGTAACGCCATGAGTGAAACACTTTAAACAGAACATTTGGTGGTGGCGTTACCCACCGTATAGGAAGTATTAGACCCAGACACGGTGCACAATTATTGTGGCGCTCCGAAGTCAAATTCCACATTAATGTATTCACACTTAGAATGTATGTCTTCATTGATTGAAGATATACTTTACTTCGTGTGTTGCACATCTAAGTCATCAATATGCATAAGTGTTAGGATGTGTGCCTGATCACAGGACATTTGAGGATTCCAGGATATTTAGCTCACACCGTAACTTGCAAAATCTCTTCTCATCCAAGGGCTTGGTGAAGATATCTGCCAATTGCTCTTTAGTGTTGACGTGTATGATATCAATATCTTCCTTCACAACATGATCTCTGAGAAAGTGATGACGAATCTCAATGTGCTTTGTCTTCGAGTGCTGAACTGGGTTGTTGGCAATCTTGATGGCGCTTTCGTTGTCGCAGTAGAGTGGCACCTGCTTCAGATGAATGCCATAGTCCTTGAGTGTTTGCTTCATCCACAGAAGCTGAGCGCAGCAAGATCCAGCAGCAATGTATTCAGATTCAGCAGTGGAGAGAGATACACAGTTCTGCTTCTTTGAAGACCAACATACAAGTGATCGTCCCAGAAAGTGACATGTGCCTGATGTAGATTTGCGATCCACTTTGTCACCAGCATAATCAGCATCCGAGAATCCAACTAGATCAAACTCTGAGCCCTTTGGATACCATAATCCTAGAGTTGGGGTGTGAGCCAAATATCGAAGAATTCGCTTCACAGCTAAGTGATGCGACTCCTTTGGTGTCGCTTGAAATCGAGCACACATGCAAACACTAAGCATAATATCTGGCCTAGATGCACATAGATAAAGCAAAGAACCAATCATGGAGCGGTATACCTTTTGGTCGAACTCTTTACAATTGTCGTCAGGACCCAGATGATGCTTGGCTGGCATTGGCGTCGTGAAGCCTTTGCAGTCTTGCATACCGAACTTCTTCAGGCAATCTTTGAGATACTTCTCTTGAGATATGAAGATGCCGTTGCGTTGCTGTCGTATTTGGAGACCGAGGAAGAACTTCAGCTCTCCCATCATGGACATCTGATATTGCTCTTGCATCATATATCCAAACTCTTCATTGTACTTCTGATTGGTGCAGCCGAAGATAATGTCATCCACATATATTTGGCACACAAACAGTTCACCATCATATGTCTTCGTGAAGAGAGTGGGGTCTAGGGAACCAGGTATGAAGCCTTTGCTCTTCAGGAAGTATTTGAGTGTGTCATACCAAGCCCGAGGGGCTTGTTTGAGGCCATACAGTGCCTTGTTGAGCTTGTATACCATGTCAGGATGTTTTGGATCTTCAAAGCCAGGCGGTTGTGCAACATACACTTCTTCTTCAATCTTGCCATTGAGAAAGGCGCTCTTCACATCCATTTGATATAGAAGTATGTTGTGATGATTGGCATAGGCCAGCAGTATGCGTATGGCTTCAAGTCTAGCCACAGGAGCAAATGTTTCATCGAAGTCAATGCCTTCCACTTGAGTATATCCTTGAGCAACGAGACGAGCTTTGTTTCTGACAACTTGACCATGGTCATCTTGCTTGTTGCGGTATATCCATTTGGTGCCTATTATGTTGTGCTTCTGAGGATCAGGACGCTTAACCAGTTCCATACATTATTCAGCTCAAACTGTTGAAGCTCTTCTTGCATAGCTTGAATCCATTTAGGTTCCATGAAGGATTCTTCAACTTTCTTCGGTTCTGTTATTGAGACGAATGCGAAGTGCCCACAGAAATTTGCTAGCTGAGTTGCCCGTGAACGAGTGAGCGGACCGGGTGCATTGATGCTGTCAATTATTCTCTCAATCTGCACTTCATTGGCAACACGAGGATGTACAGGGCGAAGGTTTTGCTCTTGCTGATCATTGTCATTGTTAGTGGGATTGTCTTCAGGCTGAGCATTGTCTTCAGGTTGATCAGGTGCGGAGATGATAAGTTCCTCTTCAGGTTGAGCTTCAAAGGGTATGATTTCTCCGGTTCCCATAAGCTTGATTGATTCGCTGGATGGAACTTCATGTAGCACATTTGGGAGGTGCTCTCTTTGTGAACCGTTAGTCTCATCAAACCGCACATCCACTGTTTCAACCACTTTATAATGAAAGAGATTGAAGACTCTATAGGAGTGCGAATCCTTTCCATATCCAAGCAAAAAACCCTCATGTGCTTTTGGTGCAAATTTTGAAGTGTGATGTGGATCTTTGATCCAGCACCTGGCACCAAATACTCTGAAGTAACTGACATTTGGCTTCTTGCCAGTAAGGAGCTCATAAGATGTCTTGTTTAGAAGCTTGTGAAGATAAACACGATTGATTGTATGGCATGTAGTATCAATGGCTTCAGGCCAGAATTTTCTTGGAGTCTTGTATTCATCAAGCATCGTTCGGGCCATCTCAATGAGTGTTCTATTCTTGCGTTTGACGACGCCATTCTGCTGTGGCGTGTACGGGGATGAGAATTCATGTGTGATGCCCAAGGTATCAAGATATGTATCAAGGCCGGTGTTCTTGAATTCAGTGCCATTGTCACTTCTGATGTGCTTTATTTTGGCGCCATAGTTGTTCATTGCTTGATTGGCGAATCGTCTGAAGACATCCTGCACTTCAGTCTTGTAGAGGATTATGTGCAGCCAAGTATATCTAGAATAATCATCAACAATAACAAAGCCATAGAGGCAAGCAGTAGTAGTAAGATTTGAGTAATGAGTGGGACCGAAAATATCCATGTGGAGCAGTTCGAAGGGTCGAGTGGTTGTCATGATTGTCTTCGAGGGATGTTTGGCCCTCGTCATCTTCCCTGCTTCACAGGCACCGCATAAGTGATCTTTCTTGAACTTGGCGCCCTCGATGCCTATGACATGCTTCTTCTTTGCAAGGGTGTGCAGGTTCCTCATGCCAGCATGCCCTAGCCTCTGATGCCAGAGCCAGCATTCTGAAGCCTTTGCTAGAAGACATACGGCAAGCTGTGGTCTTGCCGAGAAATCTACTACGTACAAATCATCTTTCCGATACCCTTCAAACACTAGAGACTTGTTAGATTCCATTAGTACAAGGCAGTGATATTTTCCAAATATTACGATCATGTTCAAATCGCAAAGCATTGAGACAGACATTAAGTTGAATCCAAGGGATTCAACAAGCATGACTTTATCCATGTGTTGATCCTTTGAGATTGCAACTCTACCTAGACCCAGTACCTTACTTTTACCAGTGTCAGCAAATGTGATGTGACTCTTGTCGGATGGACGTAAGGTTGAGTCCATAAGAAGGCTTCTTTTGCCAGTCATGTGATTGGTACACCCACTATCAATAATCCATTCTGAAGACGCTGGTTTCGTACCTTACAGTGCATTTAGGGGGATAGGCTTCACGAAGAGAATTGTGAAGCAAAAACATTTGACGAACCGGTGGGTTATGAAAGCTTAGATCCAGATTAGGACTGATAGGGAGAGTAGCAAGCGATTCAGGAACGAAGTACATACTAAGACCATTCGGGCATTTGATCTTGCACCCTACAAGATGTTTAAGGTCCCCAGCAATAGCGTCAGATGATTTTGGTTTTCTGCTGGAGACCTTTCCCTGCAAAAGAGAGTTAAGCTTTCTTAGCCACCCACATCTTCAAGGGTGGCTTAGAAGCAATAAGTCTAAGTGCAGCGTCTGAGAACTTTGGCTTTGGAGCCCTAGCAAGAAGTCTTGTAGGCGGACAATAGTACTCATAAGAATAAGCAGAATAGTTCTTGGTCTTATGAACATGGCGGTTTGATGAACCGCGCTCATATTCATAGGCCTGAGTATGGTTTCCCTGCAAAACATTTGCGTTAGTGCGACTCAGGTGAGTCCTCTGTCTGTATGACGCCTTTGGACCGTATGAAGCCTATGGTCTGAGGTTTGTCTTCTTCACGTGTGGTGTCATGATGACATTCACAGGAAGATTCTCCAGACACTTTTTCGGAACCCAGATCTTCTTCATAGGCGGTCCATTCCTGTAGTTAGTACCAATGTACCTGGCAAACACTTCACCATTCTGATTCTTAAACAGTTTATAGTTTGCATCAAAGGATTCATCAATGACAATGGGGTTTGCACAAGAGAAGCCAGATAGATTGGATAGATCTGCTGAAGATTCCTTTGCAGCAACCCATGTGGTTTTGGGGTACTGCTCAGGTTTCCAGTAAGTGCCATCAGCATTCATTTTCCTTACGAACCCAACACCCTCTTTCCTCGGGTTTCGGTTCAAGATCTGCTTTTTGAGGACATCACATAGTGTCTGATGCCCTTTAAGACTTCTGTACATCCCTGTTTCAAGCAATGTCTTCAACCTAGCATTCTCATCAGCAATAGCAGTGGAATCCTCAGCAGAGGGGTTAGTTCCCACATCAACAGTTGAAGATATTGCAACAGTAGCAGCAGTAGAACATTCAGCAACAGTAGTAGCATTATCACGCTCAATGGACTTAAGACATGGTGGTTCAAATCCTTCCTGAGCGGAGCTGATCTGTTCGGCGCAAAGTGACTCGTTTTCCTTTTGAAGATCTTCATGAGCCGCTCTCAATTTCTCAAGATCTTGCTTCCTTTGAAAATAACCATAGGAATGCTTTTCATGAGTTGTTGAGAGCGTTTCATGATGACTTTCAAGTTCCTCATACTTAACGTGAAGATTTTTTATGTCTTCAATTAAGGACTCAAATCGAGTCATTTCAGCGCCTAACAGATCATCACTTTTGTCTAACAGTTTTTGAATATGTTCCATGGCTTTCTGTTGTTCAGTTGCAATTTTAGCAAGTGTTTTGTAGCTGGGTTTTGAACCACAATCACAGTCATCATCACTGGATGTTTGATAGTGAGTAGTGCGTGTGTTTACCTTGGCACCGCGTGCCATGAAGCAGTAGGTAGGAGCGGAGTAGTCCTTGTCATTTGCATCGGTGTCGGTGATGAGGTCATTGTCTTCAGTGTTGAAGATGGACTTGGCAACGTATGATGTAGCCAGACTTGCGACGCCAGAATCGGACTCCTCCTCAGACTCCACCCCCGCCTCCTCAGAAGCGGACTCCTCCTCTGAATCCATTTCCTTGCAACAAATGCACGTGCCTTGCTAGATGAGCTCTTCTTGTGTGATGAAGACTTCGAAGAAGACTTGGAAGAAGACTTTGAGTATTTCTTCTTCTTCTTGTCGTCAGAGTCATATTCCTTGCTCTTCTTCTTCATTTTGTTCTCATTGTCCCACTGAGGACACTCAGAGATGAAGTGGCCAGGTTTCTTGCACTTGTGACATGTTTTCTTCTTGTAGTCATGATCAGAAGCTTCATCATTCCTTGAGTTTGATCGTGAAGACTTTCTGAAACCTTTCTTCTTGGTGAATTTTTGGAACTACTTCACAAGCATAGCAAATTCCCTTCCAATGTCTTCAGGATCATCAGAACTGCTGTCAGATTCTTCTTCAGATGAGGAGACAGCTTTTGCCTTCAAGGCACGAGTTCGCCCATAGTTTGGACCGTAGATATCTCTTTTCTCAGAAAGCTGAAACTCATGTGTGTTGAGCCTCTCAAGTATGTCAGACGGATCGAGTGTCTTGAAATCAGGACGTTCTTGAATCACCAGGGCTAGGGTGTCAAACGAACTGTCAAGTGATCTCAATGGTGTCTTGACGACTTCATGCTTGGTGATCTCAGTAGCGCCAAGGGCTTGAAGCTCATTCGTGATGTCAGTGAGTCGATCAAATGTGAGCTGGACATTCTCATTGTCATTTCTCTTGAAGCGGTTGAAGAGGTTGCGAAGGACACTGATTCTCTGATCTCTCTGGGTTGAGACGCCTTCGTTGACCTTGGAGAGCCAGTCCCAGACTAGCTTAGATGTTTCCAAAGCACTCACGCGGCCATACTGTCCTTTGGTCAGATGACCACAGATGATATTCTTGGCAGTAGAGTCCAGTTGAACAAACTTCTTGACGTCAGCAGCAGTGACACCTTCTCCAGCCTTGGGAACGCCGTTCTTGACGACATACCATAGGTCAACGTCAATGGCTTCAAGATGCATGCGCATCTTATTCTTCCAATAGGGATATTCAGTTCCATCGAAAACGGGGCACACAACGGAGACTTTAATTATCCCTACAGTCGACATAGCTAAAACTCCAGGTGGTTAAACCGAATCACACAGAACAAGGGAGTACCTTGCTCTGATACCAATTGAAAGTGCGTTATATCGACTAGAGGGGGGGTGAATAGGCGATTTTTATGAATGTCTTCAAACGTGGAAGTTATGAAGACAAACGATAGAAATAAACCTATTACCATGCAGCGGAAGGTAGACTACACAAGGCAAACCATAGTCAAGTATTCAATGGAGTGAAAGCACAATGACTAATAGCAGCAATGTAGTAAGGATCAGGTAGGAAGATATTATGAAGCCAAACAGAACACGCAGTCACTCAGTGAAGATAAAAAATAGTGCAATCATACAATGACTTCACAAGGACCAACAGTAAGTAAAGGGAAGGAAAGGATGAAACCAGTGACACGTTGAAGACAATGATTTGTTGGACCAGTTCCAGTTGCTGTGACAACTGTACGTCTGGTTAGGGCGGCTAGGTATTTAAACCTGAGGACACACAGTCCCGGACACCCAGTCCTGAACACGCAGCTCAGGACACCCAGTCCTCACCGTATTCCCCTTGAGCTAAGGTCACACAGACCTCGCCCAGTCACTCTGGTAAGTCTTCAAGGTAGACTCCCAAACCTTCACAGACTTCGTTCACTGACGATCCACAATGTCTCTTGGATGCTCAGAACGCGATGCCTAACCGGCTGGAGGATTGACAGTCCTCAAGTGTAATAAGTCTTCAGATCACACAGACAAGAAGACTTAAGTGATGCCTAATTCTCTTTGGCTTTGGGTGGTTAGAGCTTTATCCTCGCAAGGAATTCTCTCTCAAAGGCTTCGAGGTGGGTTGCTCTCAAATGACAAAAGCCGTACACTAACTCTGAGCAGCCAACCCTTTATGGTTGTAGGGGGTGGGCTATTTATAGCCACTAGGCAACCCGACCTGATTTGTCCGAAATGACCCTGGGTCACTAAGGAACTGACACGTGTTCCAACAGTCAGATTTCAAACTCACACGGCAACTTTGCTTGGGCTATAAGCAAAGCTGACTTGTCCGACTCTGGACAAGATTCGCTCTCATAGTCTTCACTCGAAGACATAGGTTTTGGTTAAGCATCACTTCAGTCATTTTGACTAGTTCTCTTGGACCCCACTTAACAGTACGATGGTTCCTATGACTCAATAAAGAAGAAAAAGAACCACGAAAGATCTAAGTCTTCGAGCTCCATAGGCTTCATGCGATGTCTTCTCTTGTCGTAGTCTTCAATGTGAATATCTTCATATAACACCTTTGACATCAATGTCTTCATACATTTTTAGGGGTCATCTCTGGTAGGAAAACCGAATCAATGAGGGACTTCTACCTGTGTTATCCTGCAATTCTCACAAACACATTAGTCCCTCAACTAGGTTTGTCGTCAATACTCCAAAACCAACTAGGGGTGGCACTAGAGGCACTTACAGTTAGAGAGAATGAAATTATTGAAACTGATAATATTGATGAAAGTGATGATGAAATTCTCCCCCTAGATATGAATTGACTGTTGTTCCCGAGGGTTATGTTATGGATGAAGAAACTGCTAGAGACTTTTTAGCTTGCAATGATACATATGATCTTAAGAAATTATTAGCTAAGCTTAAAGAAAAGTCTTTGAATGCTAGAATTAAATATGACCCTGCTTTTGCTACTTCACCTATCTTTATTTCCGATAAGGACTATGATTTTTCTGTCGACCCTGAGTTAATTACTTTGGTTGAATCTGATCCTTTTTATGGCTATGAATTTGAATCTGTTGTGGCACATCTTACTAAATTAAATGATATAGCCACCCTTTTCACTAATGATGAGAAAACTTGCTATTACTTCCTTAAGTTGTTTCCGTTCTCATTAAAGGGTGATGCTAAAACATGGTTTAATTCTCTTGATCCTGGTTGTGTGCCTAGTCCCCAGGATATGATTTATTTCTTCTCTGCTAAATATTTCCCCCCTCATAAGAAACAAGCTGCCTTAAGGGAAATATATAATTTTGTGCAAATTGAAGAAGAGAGTCTCCCACAAGCTTGGGGGAGGCTTCTCCAGTTACTTAATGCTTTGCCTGATCATCCTCTCAAGAAAAATGAAATACTTGATATCTTTTATAATGGACTAACCGATGCTTGCAGAGACCACCTGGATAGTTGTGACGGTTGTGTTTTCAGGGAGAGAACTGTTGATCAAGCTGAATTGCTATTGAATAATATGTTGAGTAATGAAAATGATTGGACACTTCCTGAACCAACTCCTAAGCCAACTCCGAATAAAAGGGGTATTCTATTTCTCAGTCCTGAAGATATGCAAGAGGAAAATAAATCTATGACAGAAAAAGGTATTAAAGCTAAATATGTTAAGAATTTACCACCTATTGAAGAAATACATGGTCTTGATAACCCGACACAGGTAGTAAAGGTAAATTCTCTCAATAGATTTGTTAAATGTAAAATCCATCTACTAAGTTTGCTAGCCAATGATTGGATGAGCTTGATAATTTTATGGTTAAACAAGAATACTTCAATGCATATGTTGGTAGACAATTGAAACGTAATGCTTATATGATTGAACACTTGAGTGATTATATGTCTAGAGTTAAAGGTGAACTTAAACTCATTAGTAAACATGCTTCTATGGTTACCACTCAAGTAGAACAAGTGCTTAAGGCTCAGAATGATTTTCTCAATGAATTAAATAATAAGAAAAATGATAATGCTATTAGAGTTATGACTAGAGGGGGTAAAATGACTCAGGAACATTTGTATCCTAAGGGCCACCCCAAGAGAATTGAGCAAGATTCTCAGAGAACTAATGTTGATGCACCTACTTCTTCTAAGAAGAAGAAAAAGAAAAATGATAGGACTTTTCATGCTTCTAGTGAACCTGCTGTTGACACACCTGAGAATCCCAATGATATTTCTATTTCTGATGCTGAAACACAATCTGGTAATGAACATGAACCTAGTGATAATGTTAATGATGATGTTCATGTTGATGCTCAACCTGGCAATGACAATGATGTAGAGATTGAACCTGTTGTTGATCTTGATAACCCACAATCAAAGAATCAATGTTCTGATAAGAGAGACTTCGTTGCTAGGAAGCACGGTAAAGAAAGAGAACCATGGGTTCAGAAACCCATGCCTTTTCCTCCTAAACCATCCAAGAAGAAGAATGCCGAGGATTTTGAGTGCTTTGCTAAAATGATTAGACCTATCTTTTTGTGTATGTGTTTGACTGATATGCTTAAAATGAACCCTTATGCTAAGTACATGAAGGATATTATTACTAATAAAAGAAAGATACTGGAATCTGAAATTTCCACCATGCTTGCTAACTACACTTTTAAGGGTGGAATACCAAAGAAACTTGGAGATCCAAGAGTACCAACTAACACCATGCTCCATTAAAAGAAACTATGTTAATACTGCCTTATGTGATCTTGGAGCAGGTGTTAGTGTTATGCCTCTCTCTTTATATCGTAGACTTGATTTGAATAAGTTGACACCTACTGAAATATCTTTGCAAATGGCTGATAAATCAACTGCTATACCTGTCGGTATTTGTGAGGATGTGCCTGTTGTGGTTGCAAACGTTACTATTTTAACGGACTTTGTTATTCTTGATATTCCCAAGGACGATAGTATGTCTATTATTCTTGGTAGACCCTTTTTGAATACTACAGGGGCTATTATTGATTGCAACAAGGGCAATGTCACTTTTCATGTTAATGGTAAAGAGCATACGTTACACTTTCCGAGGAAACAACCTCAAGTCCACAGTATTAATTCTATTGGAAAATTTTCAACTATTATTATTGGAGGTTTTGAGTTTCCTCTTCCTACTGTCAAGAAGAAATATGATATTCTTATTTTTGGGGACGTGCATATCCCCGTTGAGGTAACCTAGTGTTATTCGAAATTTCTCCGGTTTCATGCGATTCGGTATGAGTTTGTTAACAAGACTTGATCAACCTTGTTAGTGGATTCCTTTTGATGAGCATGAGAAGGATGAAGTTAGAAAGCACAACTCTCTGTACCCTCCTTTTACTTTCTGTTATTTAGTTTAAATAAAGCAAAAATAGTATTTTCTGTCTGTTTTCTGAATTATCCTTGCAATAAAAAACAACCCGAAAATAAAAGTTCTCCAAATGTCCTGAAAATTTAATATGTTTTTCTAGAATATTTAAGAATTATTGGCACTGAGAACACACCAGGGGGACCCACCATGTGCCCACGAGGGTGGAGGGCGCGCCCTACCCCCTAGGCGCGCCCCCCTGCCTCATGGACCCCACGTGGACCCCCTCCACTTATTCTTGCACCCACCCACTTCGTCTTCCTCCAGAAAAAAACATCCACCAGCTCAAACCCGAGTTCTAGCTCATCTTGCTGCCATTTTCAATCTCCTTGCTCAAAGCTCCAGTCACAAAACTGCTTTGGGGGATTGTTCTTTGGTATGTGACCCCTCCAATGGTCCAATTAGTTTTTGTTCTAGTGCTTTATTTATTGCAATTTTTTGCTACTTAGGTGACCCTGTTCTTGAGCTTGCATGTCAAATTTATGTGGTCAAAAGTAGTTTTAATGCATGATATATCCTCTAGGTACTTGTAGGAGTATTTGCTATCAATTTTGTTGAGTTTGATTCACTTTTATTTTGAGTCACTAAAAAATTCAGAAATTTTTGAGAGGAAGAAATATGTTTAGGAAAATATACCAAGGTGGTTCCTCAAGGAATCAAGGACCCAGGCCCGCGATACGTGAGCCGGACTATGAACTACCAAGAGAAGCTCAAATGCGGCCTTGTGAATGGCCGTCAGAAGATTTTACGGTCCAAGCAGGAATTAAGGAGGAATTTGATGCGTACGTGCGTAATGCTGAATTTGAGGGCTTCGTGTCAGATAAGTGCCCCCAATATTATCACTTAACTGATTCATTTGCGAGAAGGTTTAAATTTACATCATCACGCAATTCTCACACTGTCCTATTTGATTTTTATGATAAATCTTATACCATGGACTTAGAAGATTTTAATACTGCTTGTAAACTCCCGCAGTGGGGTAGTGTTAGTGAACCTCGCAAATCTGAATTTAAAGAATTTCTTGCTAGTATCACCGGGAATCTAGAGAAATAACATAAGCTACCATATGGAGCCTTCATTTTCCTGCGATGCATTATTTTGCTCTCTTCGTGGGTAGATGCATTAACGGTAAAGATGAGGCATGCCATATGTGTGTTCCAGATCTTAGTGTCCTCAAGAGTGCGGTATTGGGTGATAAACAATACAACTTGGGGGCTATTGTTGCACGTAGGTTGCATCTTAATAGTTTAAATGGAGATTTGTTTGGTGGAATTTATGCAACTCATGTAGCTAACTATCTTGATATACCCATACGTGGAAATGATATTGAGTTACCTCCTGCTTATCTAGATTATAATGCTATGGTTCATCATCAGTTTGTTGAGAGGAATGAACGGTTCCTCCAGTACCGACTAATCTTTGACAAATGGCGCACTGTCCATGTTGCTCTCCCTGCTCCTGCCTTCTTTGACTTTCAGGCAAAAGGGAGATATGTTATAACCAGGGAGTAGGCGAACGAGTACGAGAGGAGGACGGAGGCAGCTCGCCTCTAGGCTGCAGCTCTTCAGGCAGTAGCTGCTGCATCTCAGTACGACCCCAACTGCAACTTCGGATATCCACCACGCCAGCCATGGCCATAGACCAACTTAGACCAAAAGCCTAAGCTTGGGGGAGTACGTATTTCTCACCGGCATTACATTCATGTTCACACACTCATTCTAGTTGTCGGTGCTCATACTTTTTCATTGTACTACCCATGCTAGTTTATTTTCTTTTACAACATTCTTCTTGTGTGTTTGAAAAACCTTAATAAAAACCAAAAAATAGTTGTAGCTTTTAGCTAGTTTACTTTCCATGATTGTAGTAGTAGTAATTAAAAAGAAAACCCAAAAAGATTTCTTGTTCTTCTTTTGCTTGTTGGGAGCTTTCCCGTGTAAATAGTTTTGTTTCTTTTCTTTTCTGTGGGGGTCGAGAGGAGAAGACCGTAATGAAATGTTGAGTGGCTCTCATATGCATCATTGTTGGTCTAACAAAGAGCCCATATTACCTTGTCATCTCCCTTGAATTGAATGCTTGCAGATTCCAGCTTAGTCCAATGCACGTGCACTATTATTATTATTATTATTATTATTATCCACACTATCTGGTTGGGCAAGTGAAAGACAATAATGACGATATATGATGGACTGATTGAGATGAGAGATGCTGGTATGAACTAGACCTCTCTTGTTTTGTAAATATGATTAGTTCATCATTCCTAATTCAACCTATTATGAATGAAACATGTTTGCAATGACAATTAGAGATTATAGTTTCTCATGCCATGCTTAAGTAGCTAGTAGTTTATAACGGTTTACCTTGCGTGCCAACATGCTGTTAAAATGATTGTGATGTGGTATAATAGGGTGGTATCCTCCTTTGAACAATTCGAGTGGCTTGACTTGGCACATGTTCACGCATGTAGTTGCAACAAAATCAACATAGCCTCCACGATATTTATGTCCATGGTGAATTATATCCTACTCATGCTTGCATTCAGTGTTGATTAATTTTAATGCATGTTCATGACTGTTTTAGCTCTCTAGCTGGTCGCTTCTCAGTCTCTTTCTAGCCTTCAATTGTACTAAGCGGGAATACTGCTTGTGCATCCAATTCCATAAACCCAAAAGTTATTCCATATGAGTCCACCATACCTTCCTATATGCGGTATCTACCTGCCGTTCCAAGTAAATTTGTATGTGCCAAACTCTAAACCTTCAAATGAAATTATTTTTTCTATGCTCGAATAGCTCATGTATCAACTAGGGTTATCTGTATCTTCCATGCTAGGCGGGTTATTCTTAAGAGGAGTGGACTCCGGTCCTCACTCACAAGAAAATGGCTGGTCACCGGGATGCATAGTCCCATGCTCAAACCAAATCAAAATAATTGAAAACAAAACTCCCCCAGGATTGTTGTTAGTTGGAGGCACCCGTTGTTTTGGGAAAGCCATGGATTAATGCTTGTTGGTGGTGGGGGAGTATAAACTTTACCATTCTTGTTGGGAACCTCCTATAATGTGTGTAGCATGGAAGATATCAAGATCTCTCGGTTGTTATGTTGATAATGAAAGTATACCATTCAAAATATTATTTATCTCTACTTCAAAACCGAGCTCTGGCACCTCTACAAATCCCTGCTTCCCTCCGCGAAGGGCCTATCTATTTACTTTTATGTTGAGTCATCATCCTCTTATTAAAAAGCACCAGTTGGAGAGCACTCCTGTCATTTGCATGCATTACTATTAGTTTACATTGAGTATGACTGTGACTGGATCTCTTTTACCATGAATTATAATTTCCAGTCAGCCCTTGATCTTCAGGGGTGCTCTGCATTTATGTTTTGCGGTCTCAGAAAGGGCTAGCGAGATACCATCTTGTTATATCATATTATGATTGTTTTGAGAAAGTGTTGTCATCCAAGATTTATTATTATTGCTCGCTAGTTGATTATGCCATTGATATGAGTAAACATGAGACCTAAATGTTATTGTGAATATGGTTAGTTCATAATCTTTGCTGAAAACTTGAATGCTGGCTTTACATATTTATAACAATTAGAGCAAACAAAGTTTGTAAAAGTTTTTCTTTATCACTTTCAGTTTATCAACTGAATTGCATGAGGACAAGCAAAGGTTTAAGCTTGGGGGAGTTGATACGTCTCCATCGTATCTACTTTTCCAAACACTTTTGCCCTTGTTTTGGACTCTAACTTGCATGATTTGAATGGAACTAACCCGGACTGACGTTGTTTTCAGCAGAATTGCCATGGTGTTATTTTTGTGCAAAAATAAAAGTTATTGGAATGACCTGAAAATCAACGGAGAATATTTTTGGAATATATAAAAAATACTGGCGAAAGAATCAAGGCCAGGGGCTCACACCCTGCACGAGGGTGGGGGCGCGCCTACCCCCCTGGGCGCGCCCCCTGCCTTGTGGGCCCCCTGCTGCTCCACCGAACTCAACTCCAACTCTATATATTCATGTTCGGGGAGAAAAAATCAGAGAGAAGGATTCATCGCGTTTTATGATACGGAGCCACCGCCAAGCCCTAATCTGTCTCGGGAGGGCTGATTTGGAGTCCGTTCGGGGCTCCGGAGAGGGGAATCCGTCGCCATCGTCATCATCAACCTTCCTCCATCACCAATTTCATGATGCTCACCGTCGTGTGTGAGTAATTCCATCATAGGTTTACTGGACGGTGATGGGTTGGATGAGATTTATCATGTAACCAAGTTCGTTTTGTTAGGGTTTGATCCCTAGTATCCATTATGTTCTGAGATTGATGTTGCTATGACTTTGCTATGCTTAATGCTTGTCACTAGGGCCCGAGTGCCATGATTTCAGATCTGAACCTATTATGTTTTCATGAATAGATGTGAGCTCTTGATCCTACTTTGCAAGTCTATAGTCACCTATTATGTGTTATGATCCGTTAACCCTGAAGTGACAATAATCGGGATACTTACCGGTGATGACCGTAGTTTGAGGAGTTCATGTATTCACTAAGTGTTAATGCTTTGGTCTGGTACTCTATTAAAAGGAGGCCTTAATATCCCTTAGTTTCCAATAGGACCCCGCTGCCACGAGAGGGTAGGACAAAAGATGTCATGCAAGTTCTTTTCCATAAGCACATATGACTATATTCGGAATACATGCCTACATTACATTGATGAACTGGAGCTAGTTCTGTGTTGCCCTATGTTATAAATATTGCATGAGGAATCGCATCCGACATAATTATCCATCACTGATCCATTGCCTACGAGCTTTTCACATATTGATCTTTGCTTATTTACTTTTCCGTTGTTACTGTTACAATCACTACTAAACCAAAACTATTACTTTTTCCACCGTTACCTCTACTATCATATTACTTTGCTACTAAATAATTTTCTGCAGATATTAAGTCTTTCAGGTGCGATTGAATTGACAACTCAACTGTTAATACTTGAGAATATTCTTTGGCTCCCCTTGTGTCGAATCAATAAATTTGGGTTGAATACTCTACCCTCGAAAACTATTGCGATCCCCTATACTTGTGGGTTATCAGACATAGCACCTGTTGAGATAGAAGTCATAGATGTTACTAGTAAAATTGAAAATAGAGACACTATATCACCAGAGATGTTGAAGTCTTGTGTGGGAAAACAAAATATCCTACCGATTTTCTTGTTCTTGGTACCCCACCTGATGACTTATGTCCCATCATCTTTGGTAGACCTTTCTTGAACACAGTTAATGCTAGGATAGATTGCCAGAAACAAACTGTGGGTTTTAGCTTTGGTGATGAGTCTCATGAGTTTAATTTTTCCAAGTTTAGTAGAAATTATCAATGAAAAAATTGCCTAGTAAGGATGAATTCATTGGTCTTGCTTCTATTGTTGTGCCACCTACTGATCCTTTAGAGCAATACTTGCTAGACCATGAGAATGATTTACATATGCATGAAAGAAATGAAATAGATAATATTTTATTTGAACAACATCATCTGCTTAAACACAACTTGCCTATTGAAACTCTTTGAGGTCCTCCTCCACCTAAAGGTGATCCTGTGTTTGAATTAAAACAATTGCCAGACACTTTGAAATATGCTTATCTTGATGAAAATAAGATATATCCTGTTATTATCAGTGCTAACCTTTCAGAACATGAAGAACAAAGATTATTGAAAGTTCTAAGGAAGAACCGAGTTGCTATTGGATATACTCTTGATGATTTAAAGGGCATTAGTCCCACTCTATGTCAGCACAAAATTAATATGGAACCTGATGCTAAACCAGTTGTTGATCACCAATGTTGGTTAAATCCAAAGATGAAAGAGGTGGTAAGAACAGAAATATTTAAACTTCTGGAAGCAGGTATAATCTATCCTATAGCTGATAGTAGATGGGTAAGTCATGTTCATTGTGTAACTAAGAAAGGAGGTATAACTATTGTTCCTAATGATAAGAGTGAACTTATTCCACAAACAATTGTTACAGGCTATAGAATGGTAATTGATTTTAGAAAATTAAATAAAGCTACTAGAAAAGATCATTACCCTTTGCCTTTTATTGACCAAATGCTTGAAAGATTATCTAAGCACACACATTTTTGTTTCCTTGATGGATATTCTGGCTTCTCGCAAATACCTGTTTCTCAACCTCATCAAGAAAAGACCACTTTTACTTGTCCTTTTGGAACCTATGCTTATAGACATATGCCTTTTGGTTTATGTAATGCACCTGCTACCTTTCAAATATGTATGATGACTATATTCTCTGACTTTTGTGAAAAGATTGTTGAGGTTTTCATGGATGACTTTTCTGTTTATGGGAAGTCTTTTGATGATTGTCTAAGAAATCTTGATCGAGTTCTGCAGAGATGTGAACAAACAAACCTTGTCTTGAATTGGGAGAAGTGCCACTTTATGGTAAATGAAGGCATTGTATTGGGTCATAAAATTTCTGAAAAAGGTATTGAAGTGGACCAAGCTAAGGTTGATGCTATTGAGAAAATGCCATGTCCCAAGGACATCAAAGGTATTCGTAGTTCCTACGTCATGCTGGTTTCTATAGGAGATTTATCAAGGATTTTTCTAAAATTTCTAGGCCACTCACTAATATTTTGCAAAAGGATATTCCTTTTGTCTTTGATGATGATTGCCTTGAAGCCTTTGAAACACTTAAGAAAGCTTTAATTATTGCACCTATAGTTCAACCACTTGATTGGAATTTGCCTTTTGAAATTATGTGTGACGCTAGTGATTATGTTGTTGGTGTTGTTCTAAGACAAAGAGTTGATAAGAAATTGAATGTTATTCATTATGCTAGCAAAACTCTAGACAGTGCCCAAAGAAATTATGCTACTACAGAAAAATAATTCTTAGTAGTGGTGTTTGCTTGTGATAAGTTTAGACCTTATATTGTTGATTCCAAAGTAACTGTTCACACAGACCATGCTGCTATTAAATATCTTATGGAAAAGAAAGATGCTAAACCTAAACTTATTCGTTGGGTTCTCTTTTTACAAGAATTTGATTTGCATATTATTGATAGAAAAGGAGCTGAGAACCCCGTAGCTGATAACTTGTCTAGGCTTGAAAATGTGCTTGATGACCCACTTCCTATTGATGATAGTTTTCCTGATGAGCAATTAGCTGCAATAAATGTTGCTAATGGTACTCCTTGGTATTCTGACTATGCTAATTACGTTGTTGCTAAATATTTGCCACCTAGCTTTACGTATCAACAAAAGAAAAAAATTCTTCTATGATTTGAGACATTACTTTTGGGATGACCCACATCTTTATAAAGGAGTAGATGGTATTATTAGACGTTGTGTACCTGAGCATGAACAGGGACAAATCCTATGGAAATGTCACTCCGAAGCTTATGGAGGGCATCATGCTGGAGATAGAACCGCTCATAAGGTATTGAAGTCTGGATTTTATTGGCCTACTCTCTTCAAGGATGCTCATAAGTATGTCTCATCTTGCGAGGATTGCCAAAGAATAGGTAATATTGGTAAGCGTCAAGAAATGCCTATGAACTATTCTCTTGCTGTTGAACCATTTCATGTTTGGGGATTTGATTACATGGGACCTTTTCCTTCCTCTAATGGGTATACATATATTTTGGTTGCTGTTGATTATGTTACTAACTAGTAGCGTTGATCACAACACCTCTATTACAATGCGTAAGGAAGTTATTTTCCCAAGGTTTGGAGTCCCTAGATATTTAATGACTGATGGTGGTTCACACTTTATTCATGGTTTCCGTAAGATGCTTGCTAAGTATGATGTTAACCATAGAATTGCATCACCTTATCATCCTCAGTCTAGTGGTCAAGTTGAACTTAGCAATAGAGAAATAAAATTAAATTTGCAAAACACTGTTAATAGGTCCAGGAAGAATTGGTCTAAGAAATTAGATGATGCACATAAAGCATATAAAAATCCTATGGGTATGTCTCCTTACAAAATGGTTTATGGAAAGGCTTGTCATTTGCCTCTTGAGTAAGAACATAAAGCATATTGGGTAGTTAAAGAACTCAACTATGATTTCAAACTTGTTGGAGAAAAGAGGTTATTTGATATAAGCTCATTAGATGAGTGGAGAACCCAAGATTATGAAAATGCAAAGCTATTCAAAGAAAAACTTAAAAGATGGCATGTCAAAAGAATTCAAAAACATGAGTTTAAAGTCGGAGAATATGTTCTTTTGTACAACTCTCATTTTAGATTCTTTGTAGGGAAGCTCCTCTCAAAATGGGAAGGCCCATATGTCATCGAGGAAGTTTACAGGTCTGGTGCAATGAAAATAAATAATTTCGAAGGTACTAACCCAAAGGTTGTCAACGGACAACGAATAAAGTATTATATCTCAGGTACGCCTATTAATGTTGAAAGCAATATTATCCAAACTTTGACACCGGAAGAATACATAAAAGAGTCCTTCCGGAACACTCCAGAATCATCAAAATAAGGAGGTACGCGATATGGTAAGTAAACGGACTCCGAAAAATCTGCAAAAATATTTTTTATCAGTTTTGGAATATTTTAAAATTTTGGAAATAAAGAAACTCCCAGGGAAGCATCCTCTGGTGGGCACAATACACCAGGGCATGCCAGGCTACAGGTGGGTTGTGCCCACCTGGGACACCTCCCGTACTCCGTTTTTCTTCCATGTACTTGCCCTGCAAGATTAAAAATCTATATATACTTACCGAACCTGTTAACCACCGTATCACAGAGGAGTCCTTTGTTCTCTTTTCTTGCTGTTTTCTGACAGACCTGTTGGGCCACTGCCATGGAAATCCGAGGACAAGATCACTCCATCACCACCACCATTATCTTCTTCACCACCAAAAGGGGAATTGAGTATCGGATATGGGCACTCCCCTTGGCTTCCGCCAAGCTTGGGGGAGGTGCCCTGGTATTGTGTCACCCCACTACCCGTTTGCTTTTATTTATCTTAGTTCAATCTTTCTCTTTTAGATGAAATAAAGTTTAGTTCGATCCTTTCTTATTTGAAAGTCTGCTTAGTGATCTATCCTTGTAATCATGTGCAAGTTGTATAATAAAGTTAGTTTTAGTTTTTGCTTTCTTTACTTTCATGTTGCAAATAAAGAAAAGAAATAGTAAAGAAAAGAAACAAGAAAGAAAGAAATAAAGAAAGGATAGAGATAATGAAAAGATTATATACTAATCCTATGGTAAGTGATAGCACCGCATAAGGAAAAGTATAAGTAAGAAAATTTTATTAGAGATTGACAAACATAGCATTAGTCAATGATGCAACTCATGAAAGAATTAATAAGGGAAGGGAAGATTCACATATAGATATACTATCCTAGAAATCTTTTGTGATTGTGATCCCTCATCAAAATATTATATGCCAAAATTGTTGAAGTTGGACAAGGAAGACAACTTAATGGTTTATGTTTGTTTATATTCACATAGAAGTCATATTGTCATAGATCCTTTAACATGTGATGCTTTCCCCCTATCTTTGCTAGCCAAAAATTCTGTACTAAGTAGAGATACTACTTGTGCATCCAAAAACCCTTAAATCCAAATATTTTTCAAGTGTCCACCATACCTACCTAGGGATTGAACAAGATCCCTCAAGTAAGATGTCATCGGTGCAAAAAGGCAATAAAAATTGCTTCTAAATATGTGAGATCTTTTAGTGCAAGAGAAAATTGAGCGTTGCACGAACTTGGATGATAACGAATAAAAGCAACAGACTGCATAATAAAAGCTTTTATCTTAAGGGGAAATGTAATGTGACATTTTTTTGCACTATGGGGTTGAGCATGCAAACAAATAAGCGCATGGCAACCTCTGCTTCCCTCTGCGAAGGGCCTATCTTTTACTTTTACGCAAAGAGTCAAAGTTTTTCTCTCTATTCCTTTTATTTTTCTCTTTTTGGCAAGCATCATGTGGCGAGGAAGGATCTAGGCACATATGTCCAGTTGAATATAGATGGCATGAGTTATTAATGTTGACATCACCCTTGAGGTGAGTATGTTGGGAGGCAAAATCATAAGCCCGTATCTTTCTATGTGTCTGGTTGAAACGTTTTGTTCATGGGTACAAGGTGAGTGTTAGCAATCATAGAAGACTATATGATGGTTGAGTATGTGGACTTGCTTTAAAGGCTCCGACACATGACTCTTCCTGAAAAGATGATGAATTGTAGTTGCAAAGTTGACTGAGACATAGTTTGTTGGTTTCTAATAGAGTTTTTGCTTTATACTTCGATTGTGTGATGAACTATTACTTATTCATGAGAAGTATATGATGCAAGTTCTATGATGAAAGTCCTATGTTTAATTTTGTTGCTATTATAATAATCAACACGATGCTTCCATGTCCGTATTTTGTTTTTATTGACACCTCTCTCTCAAAGCATGTGGACATGTTTTTCGATTTCGGTTTTCGCTTGAGGACAAGCGAGGTCTAAGCTTGGGGGAGTTGATACGTCCATTTTGCATCATGTTTCCTTGATGTTGTTTATAATGTTTTTATCAATAATAATGGTTTTTGGAGTAAATATAACGCCTTTTCTCTCATAATTTACAAGGAACACACCAAGAGGGAGAATTCCGGCAGCTGGAAATCTGGACCTAGAAAAGCTATGTCAAGCCACCTATTTTACACAACTCCAAATGAGCTGAAACTTTATGGAAATTTTTTATGAATTATTTGAGGAATATTGGAGTCAATAAACACCAGAGGGGGCCACCAAGTGGGCACAACCCACCTGGGCGTGCCAGGCCCCCTGGCGCGCCCTGGTGGGCTGTGGGGGACTTAATATCTGCAGCAAAGTATTTAGTAGCAAAGTAATATCATAGTAGTGGTAATGGTAGCAAAAGGTAATGATAACAAAAGTAATGTTTTTGGTATTTTGTAGTGATTGTAACAATAGCAACGGAAAACTAAATAACCGAAGAACAATATATGGAAAGCTCGTAGGCAATGGATCGGTGATAGAGAATTATGCCGGATGCGGTTCATCATGTAACAGTCATAACCTAGGGTGACACAGAACTAGCTCCAATTCATCAATGTAATGTAGGCATGTATTCCAAATATAGTCATACGTGCTTATGGAAAAGAACTTGCATGACATCTTTTGTCCTACCCTCCTGTGGCAGCGGGGTCCTAATGGAAACTAAGGGATATTAAGGTCGCCTTTTAATAGAGTACCGGACCAAAGCATTAACACATAGTGAATACATGAACTCCTCAAACTACGATTGAGGGAGTCCTGGATTAGGGGGTCTCCGAACAGCCGGACTATCTCCATTGGCCGGACTGTTAGACTATGAAGATACAAGATTGAAGACTTCGTCTCATGTCCGGATGGGACTTTACTTGGCGTGGAAGGCAAGCAAGGCAATACGTATATGGATATCCCCTCCTTTGTAACCGACCTTGTGTAACCCTAACCCCCTCCGATGTCTATATAAACCGAAGGGTTTTAGTCTGTAGGACAACAATCACAACATACAATCATACCATAGGCTAGCTTCTAGGGTTTAGCCTCTCTGATCTCATGGTAGATCTACTCTTGTACTACCCATATCATCAATATTAATCAAGCAGGACGTAGGGTTTTACCTCCATCAAGAGGGCCCGAACCTGGATAAAACATCGTGTCCCCTACCTCCTGTTACCATCCGTCCTAGATGCACAGTTCGGGACCCCCTACCCAAGATCCGCCGGTTTTGACACCGACATTGGTGCCTTCACCGCCAGTGACGAACCCAAATTCCGAACAGCCCGAGCACCAGCCGCACTGGTCCTCAGTCCAATGTGGACGACTTTCGACTCACCAAGGTACTCATGGACGGCGGCAGCGGATTAAACCTCAAATATGAGGAAACTCTTCAAAAGATGGAAATAGAATGGAGCCGCATTGAGCAAAGCAGCACAACCTTTAGAGGAATCATTCCCAATCGGGAAGGACGCTGTGCTGGAAAAATCACACTAGACGTGGTATTCGGCACGCCGGATAATTACAGGTCCGAAGAAATTACATTCCAAGTGGCCCCGTTCAGCAGCGGATACCACACTCTATTAGGGCGGGAAGCGTTTACAATCTTCCAAGCCATACCCCATTACGGGTACATGAAGCTCAAAATGCCCGGGCCCAACGGAATCATCACTCTTGTTAGTGATCCGGACATAGCACTCTACGCCAAAAATAAGACAGCTGCACTGGCCCTTAAGGCACTATCTGAGGCCCTAGCGGCCGAAGAACTAACTGCGCTGCGCTCCATGGTGAACAGGGACGATGTGATACTCGATAAAAGATCCAAGTCCACCTCCTTTAAGCCGGCAGACGAAATAGTCAAATTCCAAGTCCATCCAACGGACCCTACAAAAATAGCTTCCATCGGGGCACAATTAAACCCTGATGTCGACGCCGCACTGCGAGAGTTCCTACGCAAGAACTGGGACATTTTTTCCTGGCACCCTTCAGACATGCCAGGAATCCCACGCAGGCTGGCCAAACACAGCCTAAATATCCTAAAAGGATTCAAGCCAGTCAAGCAGGCTCTTCGACGTTTCTCCGAGCCTAAAAGACAAGCCATGGGAGAGGAACTAGCCAAGCTATTGGAGGCCAGATTCATCAGAGACATAAAACATCCGGACTGGCTAGCAAACCTGGTGATGGTACCAAAGAAGGACAAATCCTGGCGCTTGTGCGTCAATTTTAAGGACCTTAACAAGGCCTGCCTAGAGGATCCCTTCCCCCTCCCCCGCATCGATCAAATCATCGATGCTACCGCAGGACACGAATCACTGTGTTTTCTCAACGCATACTCCGACTACCATCAAATCAAAATGGCAGAGCTAGACCAAGCTGCAACGGCATTCATCACACCATACGACCCATTCTGCTTCAACACAATGCCCTTCGGGCTAAAAAACGCCGGCGCAACATATCAGCGCATGATTCAGACATGTCTAGCAAACCAGATCGACAAAACAGTGGAGGCATACGTGGATGACGTGGTCGTTAAAATCAAGCATGTCGAAACTCTAGTAGACAACTTGAGGGTCACATTCGACAACCTCCAAACATATGACATCAAGCTCAATCCGGAAAAATGCGTTTTCGGCGTACCAGCCAGAAAGCTCCTGAGATTCATCGTCTCCAGTAGAGGCATCGAAGCTAATCCGGCCAAAATCCAAGCGTTGTCATAGTTGGCTACCCCAACAGACCTCAAACAAATACAAAAATTGACTGGATGCATGGCGGCTCTAAGCCGCTTTATCTCCCGCTTGGGAGAAAAGGCATTACCCCTTTATCGCCTCCTCCGGCGCACCGAACACTTCGAGTGGACGGATGCCGCCACGGCCGGACTCAACGAAATAAAAGCCATATTGGCAACAAACCTAGTCCTGGCCGCGCCAAACATTGGCGAACCAAGGCTATTATACATTGCGGCAACTCATCAAGTAGTAAGCGCAGTGCTCATCGTCGAGCGAGAAGTGGACGGACACAAATTCCCCCTTCAAAAGCCGGTTTACTATGTGTCCACTGTCCTTACTCCATGCAAATCACGGTACCCTCATTATCAAAAGATAGCATATGCAGTATTTATGGCATCCTAGAAGCTGTGACACTACTTTCAAGAGTGTTCGATAACGGTAGCCTCGGAAGTACCACTTAACGATGTTATAAACAACCATGACACGACGGGCCGGATTGCCAAATGGGCCAATGAGCTCCTCCCATTCGACATAACTTACAAGCCACGGCGAGCTATTAAGTCACAAGTTTTGGCTGACTTCGTCGCTGAATGGACGAAGCCGAACTCCCTAAAGAGTACGGCACATATTCAAACTGGATCATGCACTTTGACGGCTCCAAAATGTTGGCTGGTCTGGGGGCTGGCGTCATTTTGATGTCCCCAACAGGAGATACCGTTCAATACGTATTACAGATAATGTATACGGACTCCAACAACGCAGCCGAATATGAGGCCCTTCTACATGGTCTCCGAATGGCAGTATCCATGGGCATTCAACGCCTAGAGGTGCGCGGGGATTCGAACCTCACAATATCCCAAATAAATGGAGACTTCGACGCCAAGGATCCGAAAATGGCAGCTTATCGCAATGCCATCCTAAAAATGTCAGCTCGGTTTGAGGGGCTCGAATTTCACCACGTGGCTTGGGAAAACAACCAGGAGGCGGATATCCTCGCCCGCATCGGCGCAAAACGTGACGCGGTACCTCCCAACATATTTCTGGAATGGCTCTTCAAGCCATCCGTAGCATGGGAAGGGGACACCGGTAACAACAGTCCGGACCCGGCCAAAATACCCGAAACCGAACTCTCTGACACAATCGGAGGCTCCACCACTGAAATAACACAATCAGCCCACGAAATAATGGCCATTGTTGCCCCGTGGACAGAACCATTCCTGGCCTACTTAACTAAACAGGAACTTCCGGAGGACCAAAATGAGGCACGCTGCATAGTGCGGCGATCCAAGGCCTACAGGGTCCACGAGGGAGAATTGTACAAAAAAAGCGCTACCGGAGTCCTTCAACGGTGCATCTCCGAAGAGGAAGGGCGGAACCTTTTGGCAGAAATTCATGTCGGACTCGGCGGTCATCATGCCGCAGCCCGGGCTCTTGTAAGCAAGGCCTTCCGTACATGATTCTATTGGCCAACGGCCCGAGCAGACGCACAGGACTTGGTCCAACGTTGCGCCAGTTGCCAGCTCTTTGCAAATCAAAGCCACATGCCACCCACCGCCCTCCGAACAATCCCCATTACATGGCCCTTCGCGGTCTGGGGGCTTGACATGGTTGGACCCCTTAAAGGGGGAACCCGCAAGAAAAAAAATACTTATTGGTCATGGTGGATAAATTCACCAAATGGATAGAGGCCAAACCGGTTAAAACAGCTGAATCCGGACCGGTGATAGATTTCATATCCGGGGTTGTACACCGTTACGGCGTCCCCCACAGCATCATCACTGATAACGGCACGAACTTCACGGTCGACGAGGTAAAACTCTGGTGCAGCAAAATGGGCATCAAGCTCGATTATGCTTCAGTCTATCACCCATAAACCAACGGTCAAGTCGAACGAGCAAATGGTCTTATAATGAGCGGCATTAAACCCAGATTAGTGCGCTCCTTAACGGAGTCTGACACTCATTGGGTAGAGGAGCTCGACTCCATACTCTGGGGGCTGTGGACCACGCCGAATCGTAGTACCGGATACACACCATTTTTTATGGTGTATGGCGCAGAGGCAGTCCTGCCATGTGACTTAATTCATGACTCACCTCGAGTGTGCATGTACAAAGAAAGAGAAGCCGAGCTCGATCGGCAGGACAGTCTGGACACCTTGGAGGAAGAGCGCGACATAGCCAAAGCCCATTCCGCATTTTACCAGCAACAGGCTCGCAGATACTAAAGCAGAGAAGTACGGGCCAAAACTTATAACGTTGGCGAACTAGTTCTCCGGCTGGCGGATAAGAAAAAGAACAAGCTAGAGCCCAAATGAGAAGGTCCCTTCATCATCGACCAAGTTCTGACCGGCGGAGCGTACCAACTGCGGGATGCATCGACTAGTCGACTCGAGCCGAACCCATGGAATGCAGCCAGGCTCCGAAGATTCTACGCCTAGCACCGGACTTTATGTTAGTCCCCTCCCTTTGTCCATTTTCTGCATATGCGTCATCTGTCTTGTTTCCCTCTCTTTCTTTTATTTCTCTAGGCCTCCAAGGGTCACCTTGTGCCTCACTTGTACATTATAGATATGCTAGCCGCACTCTATACACCTGGGGGCTTCTTTCACAGAAGCTTAGATTATTCACCTGGGCATCACGCCCAACACATGCGTTATACTTCCGCATGTACCTTTTTTCACCATTATATGCATCGATATGACTTAAGTTTTGGCCAAGCTGGGTTGCCTGGATCTTGTATTTATGCCCTACGTTCCCGTTAATTCGGCTAGGGCATAAGGGGAGCACCTCTGCGATTGTTACCGCCGGGTCAGCCGGACGTGTACCTCAGACTGGGTGAAGCCGAAAGCTAGCGTTCTTAAGAGAATATTCGGTCGGTGAACAAAAGATGACTTTTAATTATTATCCATATCTGCCCCGAGATGTTTTTTCTGCGCTTCTTGTCGCAGTCCGGACATGCACTTTAGGGCATGCCTACCTAGGGAAAGGAACCCTTAACGGAACTATTCTCTCTGGAAGATGTTTCTTACTACCCATGTAATATAACATAACTAGTTGGGCACTTGTCTGATAAAGCACTAATGACCCCTACGCCTGGTCTCCACGCATGCCCCAGTTCTTACATAACTGAAAGGGTATTCGGATACACTCCGGACTATCGGGTCCTGAGGTTGAAGCGAAAAGGTCCGCCACAACAAATGATCTACAATCCGGCTAGAAGGCATCATACATGTCACTTTAAAATTACATAGTCAATTTGACTGGTTGAATTCCTCTTCAATGCCATCCAATAGGTTGTCTAGTCTACAGTCCTGTTGGGAATACTTTGCGGCCAATTCTACTTGGCCGTTCACTAAACTGACAGGGATCTCCTTGCCATCAGGCCCCACAGGTCCGACTTCGGCCATGTGGTTCGGGTCAGCCTTCGTGTACCGTGTCTTCACCATTGCCCAGGCTTCCCTGGCACCCTGGCGGCAGGCCGATATCTTCCATAATCGGAAGCGCCGCCATGCTCCCTTCAGCCTTTCTGCAAGCTCTCCAAGGCCTTCGGGTATGGAGACGGACGGCCACAAGGCCTGGGCGACGCCTTGCATCACCTGCTGAACTCGTTCGTGCAACTGCGAGAGCTCGGGAAGAACATCACTCGTCGAAACAGACATCTCTTCGGCAGGACGACCTGTAAGCATACCTACAAATATAACTCTGTCAGCCAGCTTCCTCGCCGAACTCTTTTTTCAAAAGTTCGTTCAAGCACTTACTAAATATGTCGCGTCGAAGCCGCCGATTCTCCTTAACAGAGTCCGACAGTTGGGCACGCACATCTTTTAGTTCCATGCCCAGCTTGGTGTTGGCATCTTGGAGATCATTCTTCTCCTGCCTCACCCTCGTCAGCACGCTCTCACCTGCCTTCAACTGGCGTATGAGCTGTTGCTTATCCGGATTTATTACAGCGTCATCTGCAATTTTATCGTCAGATCTGCATATACGCCGCACTCTAATACGATACTTATCATTCGAAGGATATGTTACCAGAGGGGGTCTTTTTGGGCTCCCCCGCTGCGGCTAGTGCGGCCTATAGTTGGGCTTTGCACTCTTCCAGCTCCTGGGACAGTTGAGTATTCTTTTCTGTAAGAACCTGCATAACACATGATCCTTAAATCAGTTATCCTAATTGTTTCAAGTCTCAGGGGCTATTGATATATATAATCATCAAATTCTCTCACCCGTATGTCTTTCACATACTGCTCCATGGCTCTAGCTAGACCATTTTGAGCGGCACGGAGGTGCGCGTCTCCCGAGTTGAAGGCATCCAATGCCTCTTGGGAGAAACAAGCGTCACGAAGAACAGTCCGGCGACGCCTGTGGTTCATGGCACTTTCCACCTTGGAATGGGTGGCGGACAGTTTATCCGCATCCTCTGTCGGAGGAGCACCCGACGCACTCCTTGTATTCGTTTCCGCCTCCGAATCCGGCCTTGGAGCCTGGCTTGTGGAGGCGCGATTGGTAGCCTCTCCGGGTATAGTCCGGCGAGCTCTATTTTTTCTGAAAAGAAGGCATGGGCATTAATATGCCTCCGCAAATAATGTCTTGCAATAAAGACGGTGCGCTGTACCACTGCGCCGGTGCCTCAATCCGGACTGAAGATCTTTTCAGCCTGCCTGGCCTTGCGGCCCCTTGTTGGCTAGTTGCCACAGGCTCGACCTTCTGCCCTGAGGACCTCCCCTACAAAACACGACTGTTATACGGCGATCAAAAAGCGCAAGGACGGATCCCTTTTTACGTGCTGGGACTTCGCTCTCAGTCACCTGTGAGGCTGGAACTAGCCCAGGGTAATCGGCCGTAATGGCCACTAAGGCATTGTCATTACTCCATTGGTAAAATACCCTATCAATCAGCTCCAGAGATATGTCCGGATCCTCTTGGGAGGCCGGGTCAAGGGACCGTCCGGGGTCCTCGGGTTGCGGAGGAGGGCTGTTTATCTCCTTTACCGCCTGGCGCAGCTCCTGCGATAAAATCGCTAGAATAAATACCTAACTACGGGAATACGAAATGGATGGGCAATAAAAAGTCTCCGCTTACCCAGCCCGAAGGATTGTACATAGAAAATCCGCCCTGCGGGTTGACACGAAGGAATTCCTCCTCTTCTCCCTTGTACAAAGTGGATAAGATCTTTATTAGATCGGCAGCTGATCCCGGCCCTTTGCAGTCGTGGCGGGTGGTGTCATCCTCCCCGTTGAAATCCCACATGGGGTGGCCTCTGTACTGAAGCGGCTACACCCCCCGCACGATGCATGTGGCCATGACCTCGATCATGGTCAATCCGAATCGAGCTAAAAAACTTATCCGGCTCATCAGGTAAAGAATGTCCCTGTCATCTTCCTCCAGGGAGCTTCGTGGACGCCAGCTCCGGCGCTTCTTCAAAGGGGCGTTGTCGAACTCCGGAAGGCCGATCCGAATAGGGTCCGGGAGGGCGACATCTTCTATGTAGAACCATTCTGAAGGCCAGTCTTCGGACGTCTTCTTCGGGGTCCCGGATAGGTATCCGGTCCCGGCAATACGCCACACTTCAGCTCCGCCCACTTGATATATTGATCCCTTCTTAGAACGGGGCACAAGGCAGAACAGCTTCTTCCACAGAGCGAAATGAGCCTCACAGCCCAAAAACAACTCGCAAAGGGATACGAATCCCGCGATATGCAGCAGGGAAGCAGGCGTAAGGTTGTGCAACTGGAGGCCGTAGAACTCCAGAAGCCCCCGGAGAAACAGATGAATTGGGAATCCGAGCCCTCTTACCAAATAAGGGACAAGGCATACCCGCTCTCCCTTGGAGGGATTGGGACGGCTCTCCGCTTGCTCTCTGCCATTGTAGGTGGCAAGCCCGGCTCAAACCGGGACCAGGTACGCTGGGGGAAGAAATCCCTTGGACTGAAGCATCACCAATTTGCTGTGCGGGATGGAACATCTCTCCCAATCTCCTAGTTTTGAGCTAGGGGTGCGAGAGGAGGAGCTGAGTCGACCGGCCATGATGGAATGGATCTCTGTCGGGTGCGCTCCGATGAAGGCTTGCCAAGGGGGATGGTGTGATTTGGATCTGAATCCTCGTCTTTTTAAATACGCGACTCATTCACACAGCTAGGGGGTAAATATGAAAACACCCTGGCTCTTCACATTCGCTCGACACGTGGAAAGTGGCCATTATTGGGCGTGGAAGCCGACGAGTACAAACATTCAAAAGAAACCGGACATTATTTTGACAGGTACACATAATTTGGAGAGGAACCCGACTTGCAATGCCGAAGACAATACTGCGCACCGAACTCGTCGTCATTGAAGCCTGGTTCAGGGGCTACTGAGGGAGTCCTGGATTAGGGGGTCTCCGGACAGCTGGACTATCTCCATTGGCCGGACTGTTAGACTATGAAGATACAAGATTGAAGACTTCGTCTCGTGTCCAGATGGGACTCTACTTGGCGTGGAAGGCAAGCTAGGAAATACGTATATGGATATCTCCTCCTTTGTAACCGACCTTGTGTAACCCTAACCCTCTCTGGTGTCTATATAAACTGAAGGGTTTTAGTCCGTAGGACAACAATCACAACATACAATCATACCATAGGCTAGCTTCTAGGGTTTAGCTCTCTGATCTCGTGGTAGATCTACTCTTGTACTACCCATATCATCAATATTAATCAAACAGGACGTAGGGTTTTACCTCCATCAAGAGGGCCCGAACCTGGGTAAAACATCGTGTCCCCTGCCTCCTGTTACCATCCGGCCTAGACGCACAGTTCGGGACCCCGTACCCGAGATCCGCCGGTTTCGACACCGACAACGGTCATCATCGATAAGTATCCCGATTATTGTCACTTCGGGGTTAACGGATCATAACACATAATAGGTGACTATAGACTTGCAAGATAGGATCAAGAACTCTCATATATTGATGGAAACATAATAGGTTCAGATCTGAAATCATGGCACTCGGGCCCTAGTGACAAGCATTAAGCATAGCAAAGTCATATCAACATCAATCTCAGAACATAGTGGATACTAGGGATCAAACCCTAACAAAACTAAATCGATTACATGATAAATCTCATCCAACCCATCGCCGTCCAGCAAACCTACGATGGAATTACTCACGCACGGCGGTGAGCATCATGAAATTGGTGATGGAGGAAGGTTGATGATGACAATGGCGACGGATTCCCCTCTCCGGAGCCCCGAACGGACTCCAGATCAGCCCTCCCGAGAGAGTTTAGGGCTTGGCGGCGGCTCTGTATCCTAAAACATGATGAATCCTTCTCTCTGATTTTTTTCTCCCCGAAAGTGAATATATGGAGTCAAGGTTGACGTCGGTGGTGCGTCAGGGGTCCCACGAGGCAAGGGGGCGCGCCCCCACCCTCGTGGACAGGGTGTCGGCCCCCTGACGTGGATCTTTCTTCCAGTATTTTTTATATATTCCAAAATAATTCTTCGTTGATTTTTAGGTCATTCCGAGAACTTTTATTTCTGCCCAAAAATAACACCATGGCAATTCTGCTGAAAACAACGTCAGTTCGGGTTAGTTCCATTCAAATCATGCAAGTTAGAGTCCAAAACAATGGCAAAAGTGTTTGGAAAAGTAGATACAACGGAGACGTATCAACTCCCGCAAGCTTAAACCTTTGCTTGTCCTCAAGCAATTCAGTTGATAAACTGAAAGTGATAAAGAAAAACTTTTACAAACTATGTTTGCTCTTGTTGTTGTAAATATGTATAGCCAGCATTCAAGTTTTCAGCAAAGATTATGAACTAACCATACTCACAATAACACTTACGTCTCATGTTTACTCATATCAATGGCATAATCAACTAGCGAGAAATAATAATAAATCTCGGATGACAACACTTTCTCAAAACAATCATGATATGATATGACAAGATGGTATCTCGCTAGCCCTTTCTGAGACCGCAAAACATAAATGCAGAGCACCTTTAAAGATCAAGGACTAATTAGACATTGTAATTCATGGTAAAAGAGATCCAGGCAAGTCATACTCAATGTAAACTAACAGTAATGGATGCAAATGATAGCGGTGCTCTCCAAATGGTGCTTTTTAATAAGAGGATGATGACTTAGCATACAAGTAAACAGATAGGCCCTTCGTAGAGGGAAGCAGAGATTTATAGAGGTGCTAGAGCTCGGTTTTGAAATAGATATGAATAATATTTTGAGCGGTATACTTTCATTGTCAACATAACAACCGAGAGATCTCAATATCTTCCATGCTACACACATTATAGGCGGTTCCCAAACAGAATGGTAAATTTTATACTCCCCCTCCACCAACAAGCATCAATCCATGGCTTGCTCGAAACAACGAGTGCCTCCAACTAACAAGAGTCCCGGGGAGTTTTGTTTGCAGTTATTATGAATTGATTTGCATAAAGCGTGGGACTGGGCATCCCGGTGATCAGCCGTTTTTCTCGTGAGCGAGGAGCGGAGTCCACTCCTCTTGAGAATAACCCGCATAGCATGGAAGATACAGACAACCCTAGTTGATACATGAGCTATTCGAGCATACAAAACAGAATGCTTATTTGAAGGTTTAGAGTTTGGCACATACAAATTTATTTGGAACGACAGGTAGATACCGTATATAGGTAGGTATGGTGGACTCATATGGAACAACTTTGGGGTTTATGGGATTGGATGCACAAGCAGTATTCCCGCTTAGTACAGGTGAAGGCTAGAAAAAAGACTGGGAAGCGACCAGCTAGAGAGCAACAATAGTCATGAACATGCATTAAAATTAATCAACACCGAATGCAAGCATGAGTAGGATATAATGCACCATGAACATAAATATCATAGAGGCTATGTTGATTTTGTTTCAACTACATGTGTGAACATGTGCCAAGTCAAGCCACTCGAATCATTCAAAAGAGGATACCACCCTATCATACCTCATCACAACCATTTTAGTAGCACGTTGGCACGCAAGGTAAACCATTATAAGCTCCTAGCTAATTAAGCATGACATAAGAAACTATAATCTATAATTATCATTGCAAACATGTTTATTCATAATAGGCTGAATCACGAACGATGAACTAATCATATTTACAAAAACAAGAGAGGTCGAGTTCATACCAGCTTTTCTCATCTCAATAAGTTCATCATATAATCATCATTATTGCCTTTCACTTGCACGACCGGATAGTGTGGATAATAATAATAGTGCACGTGCATTAGACTAAGCTGGAATCTGCAAGCATTCAATTCAAGAGAGAAGACAAGGTAATATGGGCTCTTTGTTAGATCAACAATAATGCATATGAGAGCCACTCAATCATTTTAATCATGGTCTTCTCCTCTCGACCCCCAAAGAACAAGTACAGAAATAAAACTATTTACACGGGAAAGCTCCCAACAAGCAAAAGAAGAACGAGAAATCTTTTTGGGTTTTATTTTTAATTACTACTACTACAGGCATGGAAAGTAAACTAGCTAAAAGCTACAACTAATTGTTTTGTTTTTCTGAAGGTTTATCAAACACACAATAAGAAAGCATAAAAAGGAAAATAAACTAGCATGGATATTACAATGAAATAGTATGAGCACCGACAACTAGCATGAGTGTGTGAACATGTATGTAATGTCGGTGAGAAATAAGTACTCCCCCAAGCTTAGGCTTTTGGCCTAAGTTGGTCTATGGCCACGTCTGGCCTGGCGGATATCCAAAGTTGTAGCTGGGGTTGTACTGAGATGCAGCGGCAATTGCCTGATGAGCTGCAGCTTGGAGGCGAGCTATCTCTGCCCTCCTCTCGTACTTGGTCGCCTCCTCCCTGGTTATAACATATCTCCCCTTTTCCTGAAAGTCAAAGAAAGTAGGAGCAGGGAGAGCGACGTGATAGATTCGTTGTCTATCAAAGATTAGTCGGTACTGGAGGAACTGATCGTTCCTCTCAACAAACTGATGACGAACCATAGCATCATAATCTAGATAAGAAGGAGGCAACTCAATATCATCTCCACGTATGGGTATCTCAAGAAAGTTAGCTATACAAGTTGCATAAATTCCACCAAAGAAATCTCCATGAGTACGACTATTATGCAACCTACGTGCAACAATAGCCCCCAAGTTGTATTGTTTATCTCCTAAAACAGCGCTCCTGGGAACGCTAATATCTGGTACACACATGTGACAAGCGTCATCTTTACGATTTATGCATCAACCTATAAAGAGAGCAAAATAATGTATAGAAGGAAAATGAATGCTTCCTATAGTAGCTTGCATCACATCCCTAGATTCCCCCACAGCTATACTAGCAAGAAATTCTCTAAATTCATATTTGCGAGGTTCACTAACATCACCCCAGTGTGGGAGTTTACAAGCAGTGTTAAAATCTTCTAAGTCCATGGTATAAGATTTATCATAAAGATCAAACAGGACAATTTGAGAATTGCGTGATGATGAGTATTTAAACCTTCTCACAAATGAATCAGTTAAATAGAGGTATTGACGGCACTTATCTGCCTCGAAGCCCTCCAGATCAGCATTACACACATATGCATCAAATTCCTCTTTAATTCCTGCTCGGATCATGAAATCCTCTGACGGCCATTCACAACGCCGCACTTCAGCGTCTCTTGGTGGTTCCTCGTCCGCATCGCATATTGCGCGCATGGGTCCTTGCTTCCTTGAAGAACCACCTTGGTACATTTTCCTAAACAAATTTCTTCCTCTGAAAAATTTCTGAATTTTTTAGTAACATCAAAATAAAAGTGAACCAAACTCAACAATATTGATAGAAACTACTGCTACAAGTGCCTAGGGGCAATATCAGGCATCAAAACTACTTTTGACCACATAAATTTGACATGCAAGCTCAAGAACAGGGTCACCTAAGCAACAAAAATTTGCAATGAATAAAGCACTAGAACAAAAAAACTAATTGGACCATTGGAGGAGTCACATACCAAAGAACAATCCCCCAAAGCAGTTTTGTGAATGGAGCTTTGAGCTAGGAGGTCGAAAATGGTAGCAAGATGAGCTTGAACTCTGGTTTGAGCTGGTTGGTGATTTTTGTGGGAGGAAGAAGGAGTGTGTGGTAGTTGGAATAAGTGGAGGGTAGCCACCATGGGCCCACGAGGCAGGGGGCGCGCCCAGGGGGTAGGTGTAATACCCACAATGCGGCCATATCTCCCATGTGTCGGGGCACGACTTAGAGGCATAGCCGCATGGTAGGTTTGTCGCTAGAGGGGTAATCTTCACACAATCCCATGTACTGAATAAGAAAGGGATAAAGAGTTGGCTTACAATCGCCACTTCACACAAATACAAGTTAAACATACATCATCTAGAGTACAATCAAGGTCCGACTGCGAAACCAAAATTAAAGAAGAAAATCCCAAATGCTAGATCCCCAATCGTCCCAACTGGGCTCCACTACTGATCAACAAGAAACGAAACAACACAACGAACAAGATCTTCATCGAGCTCCCACTTGAGCTGGGTTGCGTCACCTGCACTGGTATCATCAGCACCTGCAACTGTTTGGAAGTATCTGTGAGTCACGAGGACTCAGCAATCTCACACCCGCGTGATCAAGACTATTTAAGCTTATGGGTAGGAGAAGGTAGTGAGGTGGAGCTACAGAAAGCACTAAGAATAAATGGTGGCTAACATACACAAATAAGAGCGAGAAGAGAAACAACAAAGCGGTCATGAAGCTACAAGTGATCAAGAAGTGATCCTGGAACTACTTATGTTCAAGCATAACACAAGAACCGTGTTCACTTACCAGACTCCGCCAGAAAGAGACCATCATAGTTAGGTATCAAGTTCTCTACAATCGGGTATTAACAAATTCCCATCTTCCCATAACCGTGAGCACGACTTTCAAAAGTTCAAACCCTGCAGGGGTGTCCCAACTTAGCCCATCACAAGCTCTCACGGTCAATGAAGGATATGCCTTCTCCCGGGAAGACCTGATCAGACTCGGAATCCCGGTTACAAGACATATCGGCAATGGTAAAACAAGACCAGCAAAGCCACCTGATGTGTCGACATCCTGATAGGAGCTGCACATATCTCGTTCTCAGGGCAACACCAGATGAGCAATCCGTACAACTAAAACCAGCCCTCAAGTTTCCCCGAGGTGGCGCTGCAAGGGGCACTAGTTCGGACCAACACTTAGAGAAGCACTGGCCCGAGGGGGTTAAAATAAAGATGACCCTTGGGAGCGCGACTCCCAAGGGAAAAGTAGGTGGTGGTGAGGCAAATGGTAAAACCAAGGTTGGGCCTTGCTGGAGGAGTTTTATTCAAAGCGAACTGTCAAGGGGTTCCCATAACACCCAACAGCGTAAGGAAAGCAAAATCAAGGAACATAACAGCGGTATGACAGAAACTAGGGCGGCAAGAGTGGAACAAAACACCAGGCATAAGGATGAGCCTTCCACCCTTTACCAAGTATATAGATGCATTAAAGTAAATACGATATAATAATGATATCCCAACATATCCATGTTCCAACATTGGACAAACTTCATCTTCACCTGGAACTAACAACGCTATAAGAGGGGCTGAGCAAAAGCGGTAACTTAGCCAAACAACGGTTTGCTAGGAAAGGTGGGTTAGAGGCTTGGCATGGTAATATGAGAGGCATGATAAGCAAGTGGTAGGTAGCGCGGCATAGCAATAGAGCGATCAACTAGCAAGCAAAGATAGAAGTGATATTGAGGGTATGGTCATCTTGCCTGAAATCCCGCAAGGAAGAAGAACGAGTCCATGAAGGAGTCAAATGGACATAGCCGAACGGATCCTCACAACTCCGGAACGAAACTGAAGCTAACAAGAGAGGCAACCCGGAAAGAAGCAAGCAACATAGTAAACAACCATCACATAAACATGGCATGATGCACAACCAAGTATGATGCATGTCCGGTTTAACGAAGCATGGCATGGCAAAGTGCAACAAACAACAATACAAATTAAGTGGAGCTCAATATGCAACGAGTTGCATATTGACAGAACACCACATTCAAGTTATTTAGTTCGATCTCATTTATGTACCCAACAATATTAAATGTTGATTAACATGGAAAGAGGTGAAGCAAATGAAAACTACCTATCTAGGCAAGTTTAAATGAGGCCGGAACAACAAACAACAAGTCCGGAAACTCCACATGTGCATATTTTAGGTTTGGTACTGTTCTGCCCTAAACCATATTTTAGAGTTGTTAAACATGCAAAGTAAAGCCACCATGTTACTGTAAGCATTTTTCTACCCCATTTACATATAAAGTTTATTAAATTTGGAGCTACGGTTATTTAGTTATGAATTAAAGCATTTTAGCATGGCATTGGAGCAAATTAAAGAAAACAACAATTTAAACATTTCAAACATGCATGAAAGTTGGATATTGTGAAACTAGATGAAATTCTAGTCAATTTTCAAATATAAATCATTTTAATCCGATGCACGGTTCTGGAGTTATTAAATGCATGAAGTGCAAGGGCTTTTCTGTAAAACTGCCAACTCTGGAATATTTAGCTAAATCGTCCAGGGAAAAAAAAAGGCATCGGGCCGAATCTAGCTGGCCCAACAATGTGGAAAAAAGGGGGCATGCTCAGGGGTGGCCTCACCATGGGCCGAGGCCCAGTTCGGAGGAGCAGTGGGCCGGCTCGGCGCTGGATGCGGCCCACGCGGCCGGCGCGCCTGTCGTCGTCCTCCTCCTCGATCCAAAGGGGATCGAGGGAAGGCAGTGCGGCGCGGCCTCCTGGAACCGGCGAGGCGAGGGGCATGGTGGCATGCGATGGACGGGATCCCACGGATCTGGCGGGGATGAGACTGTAGTGGCCGGATCCGGGGTCGGCGCGGCCATCGATGAACGATGGCGACATCGGAAGCTTCGAACGATGGCGGTGGTCGGGGAGCTCCATGGAGGCGAGGAGGGCACTGCAGGGGAGAGGAAAATGAGCAGAGAACGGAGCGAGAAGAAAGGAGAGGGCGGCTGAGGGAGGTCTGACCTGGGGTCGAGGTCACCGGCGGACGGTGTGGCGTGCTCCGGTGAAGCCGGCTGAAGGCGGCGACAAGGTGGCAGCTAGGTGGAGCTGCGGGATCAGGAGAAGCTCGTCCAGGCCCAGATGGGCTTGGGCGGGCCGCAGATGGGCCTGGCAGGGCCACGGCGAAGTGGGGGAAGCAGGCGCGACGTGGCCTCATCTGGTTGGGCGAGGCGGCGGCGCTGCCCACTGGGGTGGCGCCACATGGCGACGGCGAGGTGGCGACGCTGGAGGAGGCCAAGTGGCGGTGGCGGAGCGGATCTGATGGTGACAAGTGGCGGGTGGAGGCTAGGTCTGCACGGAAAATGAGGACGAGGGTGGAAGAAGGCCAAAATGGACTAGGGGGTGTCCATATATAGTAGAAGGAGCTAGGGTTGGGGGGTTTGCTCCGTTTCGGAGTCGTTCGATCGCCATCGGACGGTCTGGGGTGGAGGGGATAGGAAGGTGGGCTAAAGGGATGTGTAGGATGGCTTGGGCTGAGAGGAGAGAGGAGAAAGAGTGCAGCCCGATGACGGTTTTCGGAGACCGAAAACGCCCGACGTTAGAACGACTATAATGCCGCTATAGTTATCCGTTGGGGCGTCAAACAGACTCCGAATGCGAGGAAACTTGGCAGGTGGCCTACTAACAACATAACAACACCGCATGCCAACTTTCAACCCATTCCGAGAACATTTTCCGGCCACTTATAAAATAATATTTCGGACATGCCGCGGGCGCGTGCAACTGTGTCTTGGCTCGGAACGGACAACGGGGAGAACTGGGTAACCCAGACGGATGCAAGTTTTGAAAACATGATGATGCAATGCACATGATGACATGGCAAGATGCAACACGCTAGCAAAATACATGGAAACGACGGCGAATAACTGGAAGAAACCTGGTGCATCGGACTGAGGGCGTTACAACACTCCACCACTACATGAGGATCTCGTCCCGAGATCTAGAATGGCACCGGAGAGAAACGGAAGAGGAAGAGAAAAGGTAAGCTAAGTTGCTCCTTCGACAAATGAGTGAAACCAAAGAACCTTGAGAGGTTAAACAAATTGAAAGAAATAATACAACGAAGATGAACAAAGTTGAAAACACTCCGTTAGAAAAGAGGAACAAGGAACATTACGAGAACTTTGTGGGTAGAAAGACATAAGAAAAGGGTTGCAATGGACAAAAAGTACTTGCAAGCACTCCAGTAGAAACGAGATGTACAAGGAACGATAAATATCAATTACGACAACACTCCGGTTGGAAAAGGAAGGCATAGCATATAAACTTGGCAAAATGAAGGCACTTGGATGAGAGTGCGGTTAGAAGAGGTATGATAGACATAACACTCCGGTTAAAGCAAGATAAAGAAGGAATAAGAATGATATAATTTGGACAACACTCCGGTAGAAAAAGAGAAGGAAAACTTGATAAGATGAAAAGAACTTGAAAGGAGAACACCACACTCCAGTTAAATGGATAAGCACGAAAGGAACACAATCCTCACAATTCTAGATAATGAGTGAATAGAGCAACATCGCAATGCCTCCGGAAGGAATGTAAGAATGGAATCAGAAAAAATCGGAGGAGAAAACAACATCTTCTACCTCAAATGAGCTTGAAAAAGCATCTTTAGGAGAAGGGTCGAACGGAGTTGTTGGAAAACCAACAACAAAAAGAGTAAGCTTGTTGTGGGCTTATGGAAAACATCTCGAAAACTTGAGGTGAAATTCTGCCACTAACGAAAAACAATAGATTGGATTGATATGAGCAAGGAGACAAGAAACTTATTTCACCGGGAGGATAAAAGAAGAACTTGGGTCATTTATAAGCACCATAAATAGCAACAATCCTTAGGGAAAGCTTTAGGTGAAATATAACCCAAGATAACTCCAATGAAGAGATTGGTGGGTTTAAATATCTCATTCCTGACAACTTGTGAATCATGAAACATGAAGGAAAATGTTAAGAGTGACATAACACCACCTCAAAAGATAAGGTAGAAAGAATTGCTCTTCGGAATGCAAGATGAAGAATGCTTGAACTCCTCAAAACAAGACATGTGTCGAGCACCATGTTCATTTTTGAGTATAGCTTGGCGGATCTTAACTTCGAGAGGAATCTTGAAGAATGAATAATGAATGAAAAGAATCCTTGATGAGCCACCATGTTGAGCCTTCATGAAGAAATCTGGAAATAAAAGGATGATAAAAAGAAAGAGAAGTTGAAAACACAAGGTGAATCTTTGCAATGATTTAGATGGAGCTTCGCGATGATATAATTGAGAGAGCTTGGAACTCCGGGAAAAGAAAAGATGAAACAATTGACACCGATAATTTGATGAACCTCCGAAATAAGGAATTGAATTCACTTGATGAAACAAGAATAAGAGTTACATTATGCTTATCCTTCACCAATTTAAATTGATGGCAAACAACGGATTTGGCATACTACTTATTCTCGTAGAAAGGATTTAAGATAGATATTGCGCAAACTTGGGAAGGTCTTCAACGAACCACTGGTAGGACTTGAAAAGAACAAATGAATTGATATGATAACGAAGGAAGAGAACTCTTGAACAAACCGCCGTAAGAACTTGAAACGCATGAAGGAAAAAGCACGAGTCACCAGGAAGAATTATAAATTGAACAAAGATACTTGAGAGAATTTAGATACAAGTGAAGGAAGAGATCGCGGACTGATTAAAGAATGCTTGAATGATGCACCAGTAAGATTTGGAGAACGAGAGCTGAAAGCTGAGAATGAATACTTCTGAGATGATGGGCTCCGAAGAATCAAACTGAAAAGACTCCTGAATAGCTCCGGATGGGTGAAAAGAATTCTCACAATCGAAAACAATGATGAGAGGATGGCATAAAGCTAGCACCATGAATCTTCAAGAGAACGGATAAGATTGGGAGGAAAAACTCTTCTTCAGTCTTCAAATGTTGAGAATGATGATGAGAAACACCAGTAAGAATTGTTTAGACACTCCGGGAGAATCAAAAGCGAAGAGGTTGAGCCAACGATGAAAGAATTTTAAAGATGTTGGAGAAAGACATATGACTGATGATAATTCATTCTTACGTCAACTTTGAAATAATTTAGGCTAGCTCCAGGAAAATTAGAAGAGTCAGGTAAGATCCTGGGAGAATACCTGTGGGTTAGGGCCCACTCAAAAGAAACACCATTGAAAAGATTGATTGAAAAGAGAGATTGCACTAGTTGAATTAAATGGCTTGAATGAGATAACATCCTCGAAAGAGCTTGAACGAATGTAGAGTGGAAACATGAATCTTCGAGATATCTTCAGCACTCCGAAACAATTGAATAGCGAGAAGTGAATAAATAAGAGAGTCTTCGATAAGAACTTCCAACATGGAAAGCTCTTTCGAGGATGAATGAAACAAACACCGATGAGAATACTTAGAGTTGATCTTGCAGATGTTGAAATGATCAGATCCACATGAAGAGAAACACGCCGGTTGAAAAGGATTGACATGACAATCTCGATTATCATGAAGGATTGGTATTCACATAGGAGTATGAGAACACTGCTTAGGAAAGGTATGGAATCAACACTTGACAATGAAGCAACTCGAATACCACAAACCAAAACAAAAACAAAGGATTGGCTTGTAGAATAAGCCGGAAACAAACATATGATAGAACCCATATCTTATCATGTGTCTATTGGAAAGATATCCTACGAGATACTTGAATTCCCACTTATAAACTCCCAAAACTTTCTGGTTATGCAATCAGGTGTTGGGGATATAGGGGAAGCATAATATCTCACCCAAACTAACAATCCCTACATCTAGCTGTATCCATCCTTCAACACATAACGAAGAAAACTTCGGAAATCATGTACCTCAACCTTCGACAAGCATCCGTTATACGAGTTATGGCAATACTCCCGAACTCCCGCCCCAGTACTGGGTGGCGTCGAGGTTATCTCACCAACAACTGCATAAAAGAGATTTTCGATGTCGGCGCGCTCAGGTATTCCAGAACTGCAATGATAAAATTGTGACGACAACACCTCAGAGCTCAACTCCCTGGGACACTGCCACAACCCCTAAATGTCAGGAGGCACCAAGAACAATGTTCTCATCACAAAACCATCGGAACGATTCCAATATACCCGCATGATCCTAAAAAAATTCGTGAAATTTAAGGAGAGGAGAGTCAAAACTTCTACGTCAGGAGGCCTCACCAGAGCAACGAAGGGACTGAGGAGTAAAAAGAATCCTACTCTCCAATATATATAATCCTAAGACTCAAAAAATTTTGTTCTAGACTCAACAACGTCAGCGATTCGATCAAGCAGGGGTCTCCTAAGTCGGGGATGGTTCTGATACCAACTTGTAACACCCACAATGTGGCTATATCTCCCACGTGTCGGGGCACGACTTAGAGGCATAGTCGCGTGGTCGGTTTGTCGCAAGAGGGGTAATCTTCACACAATCCCATGTACTGAATAAGAAAGGGATAAAGAGTTGGCTTACAATTGCCACTTCACACAAATACAAGTTAAACATACATCATCTAGAGTACAATCAAGGTCCGACTACGGAACCAAAATAAAAGAAGAAAACCCCAAATGCTAGATCCCCGATCGTCCCAACTGGGCTCCACTGCTGATCAACAAGAAACGAAACAACACAACGAATAAGATCTTCATCGAGCTCCCACTTGAGCTGGGTTGCGTCACCTGCACTGGTATCATCGGCACCTGCAACTGTTTGGAAGTATCTGTGAGTCACGAGGACTCAGCAATCTCACACCCGTGAGATCAAGACTATTTAAGCTTATGGGTATGAGAAGGTAGTGAGGTGGAGCTGCAGCAAGCACTAAGCATATATGGTGGCTAACATACGCAAATAAGAGCGAGAAGAGAAACAACGAAGCGGTCATGAAGCTACAAGTGATCCTGGAACTACTTATGTTCAAGCATAACACAAGAACCGTGTTCACTTACCAGACTCCGCCAGAAAGAGACCATCACAGTTAGGTATCAAGTTCTCTACAATCGGGTATTAACAAATTCCCATCTGCCCATAACCGTGAGCACGACTTTCGAAAGTTCAAACCCTGCAGGGGTGTCCCAACTTAGCCCATCACAAGCTCTCACGGTCAATGAAGGATATGCCTTCTCCCGGGAAGACCTGATCAGACTCGGAATCCCGGTTACAAGACATATCGACAATGGTAAAACAAGACCAGCAAAGCCACCTGATGTGCCGACATCCCGATAGGAGCTGCACATATCTCGTTCTCAGGCCAACACCGGATGAGAAATCCGTACAACTAAAACCAGCCCTCATGTTTCCCTGAGGTGGCGCTGCAAGGGGCTCTAGTTCGGACCAACACTTAGAGAAGCACTGCCCCGAGGGGGTTAAAATAAAGATGACCCTCGGGAGCGTGACTCCCAAGGGAAAAGTAGGTGGTGGTGAGGCAAATGGTAAAACCAAGGTTGGGCCTTGCTGGAGGAGTTTTATTCAAAGCGAACTGTCAAGGGGTTCCCATAACACCCAACCACGTAAGGAACACAAAATCAAGGAACATAACACCGGTATGATGGAAACTAGGGCGGCAAGAGTGGAACAAAACACCAGGCATAAGGCCGAGCCTTCCACCCTTTACCAAGTATATAGATGCATTAAAGTAAATACGATATAATAATGATATCCCAACATATCCATGTTCAAACATGGAACAAACTTCATCTTCACCTGCAACTAGCAACGCTATAAGACGAGCTGAGCAAAAGCGGTAACTTAGCCAAACAACGGTTTGCTAGGAAAGGTGGGTTAGAGGCTTGGCATGGTAATATGGGAGGCATGATAAGCAAGTGGTAGGTAGCGCGGCATAGCAATAGAGCGATCAACTAGCAAGCAAAGATAGAAGTGATTTCGAGGGTACGGTTATGTTTCCTGAAATCCCATAAGGAATAAGAACGAGTCCATGAAGTACTCAAATGGACGTAGCCGAACGGATCCTCACAACCCCGGAACCAAACCGAAGCTAACGAGAGAGGCAACCCGGAAAGAAGCAAGCAACATAGTAAACAACCATCACATAAACATGGCATGATGCACAACCAAGTATGATGCATGTCCAGTTTAATGAAGCATGGCATGGCAAAGTGCAACAAACAACAGTACAAATTAAGTGGAGCTCAATATGCAACGAGTTGCATATTGACGGAACACCACATTCAAGTTATTTAGTTCGATCTCGTTTATGTACCCAACAATATTAAATGTTGATTAACATGGCAAGAGGTGAAGCAAATGAAAACTACCTATCTAGGCAAGTTTAAATGAGGTCGGAATAACAAACAACAAGTCCGGAAACTCCTCATGTGCATATTTTAGGTTTGGTACTGTTCTGCCCTAAACCATATTTTTAGAGTTGTTAAACATGCAAAGTAAAGCCACCATGTTAATCTAAGCATTTTTCTACCCCATTTACATATAAAGTTTATTAAATTTGGAGCTACGGTTATTTAGTTATGAATTAAAGCATTTTAGCATGGCATTGGAGCAAATTAAAGCAAACAGCAATTTAAACATTTCAAACATGCATGAAAGTTGGATATTGTGAAACTAGATGAAATTCTAGTCAATTTTCATATATAAATCATTTTAATCCGATGCACGGTTATGGAGTTATTAAATGCATGAAGTGCAAGGGCTTTTTTGTAAAACTGCCAACTCTGGAATATTTAGCTAAATCGTCCAGGGAAAAAAACAGGCATCGTGCCGAATCTAGCTGGCCCAACAATGGGAAAAGGGGGGCATGCTCAGGGGGCCTCACCATGGGCCGAGGCCCAGTTCGGAGGAGCAGTGGGCTGGCTCGGCGGTGGATGCGGCCCACGCGGCCGGCGCGCCTGTCGTCGTCCTCCTCCTCGATCCAAAGGGGATGGAGGGAAGGCAGTGCGGCGTGGCCTCCTGGAACCGGCGAGGCGAGGGGCATGGTGGCATGTGATGGACGGGATCCCTCGGATCCGGCGGGGATGAGACCGTAGTGGCCGGATCCGGGGTCGACGCGGCCATCGATGAACGACGGCGGCAACGGAAGCTTCCGATGACGGCGGTGGTCGGGGAGCTCCATGGCGGTGAGGAGGGCACTGCAGGGGAGAGGAAAATGAGTAGAGAACGGAGGGAGAATAAAGGACAGGGCGACGGATTGAGGTCCGACCTGGGGTCGAGGTCACCGTCGGACGGTGCGGCGTGCTTCGGCGAAGCCGACTGAAGGCGGCAACAAGGAGGCAGCTAGGTGGAGCTACTGGATCAGGAGGAGCTCGTCCGGGCACAGATGGGCTCAGGCGGACCGCGGATGGGCATGGCAGGGCCGGGGCGAAGTGGGGGAAGCAGGCGCGACGTGGCCTCATCTGGTTGGGCGGGGCGGCGACGCTGTCTACTGGGGTGGCGCCACGTGGCGACAGCGAGGTGGCAGCACTGGAGGAGGCCAAGTGGCGGCGGCGGAGCGGATCTCACAGCGACAAGTGGTGGGTGGAGGCTGGGGCTGCGCGGAAAATGAGGAGGGTGGAAGAAGGCCAAAATGGACTAGGGGTGTCCATATATAGCAGAAGGAGCTAGGGTTGGGGGTTTTGCTCCGTTTCGGAGTCGTTCGATCGCAATCGGATGGTCTGGAGTGGAGGGGATAGGCGGGTGGGCTAAAGGGCTGTGTAGGATGGCTTCGGATGAGAGGAGAGAGGAGAAAGAGTGCAGCCCAATGACGGTTTTCGGAGACCGAAAACGTCCGACGTTAGACCAACTATAATGCCGCTATAGTTATCCGTTGGGGCATCAAAGGGACTCCGAATGAGATGAAACTTGGCAGGAGCCCTACTGACAACATAGCAACACCGCATGCCAACTTTCAACCCATTCCGAGAACGTTTTCCAGCCACTTATAGAATAATATTTCGGACATGCTGCGGGCGCGTGCAACTGTGTCTTGGCTCAGAACGGACAACGGGGAGAACTGGGGAACCCAGACGGATGCAAGTTTTGAAAACATGATGATGCAATGCACATGATTGGCAAGATGCAACACGCAAGCAAAAGACATGGCAACGACAGCGAATAACTGGAAGACACCTGGCGCATCGGACTCAGGGCGTTACAGTAGGGCGCGCCCTCCACCCTCGTGGCCAGGTGCTTGCTCCCCCTGATGTGTTCTCAGTACCAGATATTCTCTAATATTCTAGAAAAAATCATATTTAATTTTCAGGGCACTTGGAGAACTTCTATTTTCGGGGTATTTTTTATTGCCTTGATAATTCAGAAAACAGACATAAAAATACTATTTTTGTTTTATTTAATATAAATAATAGAAAGTAAAAAGAGGGTACAGAGAGTTGTGTTTTCTAAATTCATCCATCTCATGCTCATCAAAAGGAATCCACTAACAAGGTTGATTAGGTCTTGTTAGCAAACTCATTTCGAATAACATGAAACCGGAGAATTTTCGAATAACACTAGGTTACCTCAATGGGGATATGCATGTCCACAACAATAATAATATCATATTTCTTCTTGACAGTAGCAAGAGGAAATACAAAGCCTCCAATAGTAATTGTTGAAATTTTTCCAATAGAATTGATAATGTGGACTTGAGGTTGTTTCCGCGGAAAGTGTACCGTATGCTCATTACCATTAACATGAAAAGTGACATTGCCTTTGGTGCAATCAATAACAGCCCCTGCAGTATTCAAAAAGGGTCTTCCAAGAATAATAGACATACTATCGTCCTCGGGAATATCAAGAATAACAAAGTCCGTTAAAATAGTAACGTTTGCAACCACAACAGGCACATCCTCACAAATACCAACAGGTATAGCAGTTGATTTGTCAGCCATTTGCAAAGATATTTCAGTAGGTGTCAACTTATGCAAATCAAGTCTACGATATAAAGAGAGATGCATAACACTAACACCGGCTCCAAGATCACATAAAGTAGTTTTAACATACTTTCTTTTAATGGAGCATGGTATAATTGGTACTCCTGGATCTCCTAGTTTCTTTGGTATTCCACCCTTAAAAGTATAATTAGCAAGCATGGTGGAAATTTCACCTTCCGGTATCTTTCTTTTATTTGTAACAATATATTTCATATACTTAGCATAAGGATTCATTTTAAGCATATCAGTCAAACGCATATGCAAAAAGATAGGTCTAATCATTTTAGCAAAGCGCTCAAAATACTCATCATCCTTTTTCTTGGATGGTTTAGGAGGGAAAGGCATGAGTTTCTGAACCCATGGTTCTCTTTCTTTACCGTGCTTCCTAGCAATGAAGTATCTCTTATCATAACGTTGATTCTTTGATTGTGGGTTATCAAGATCAACAGCAGGTTCAATTTCTACATCATTATCATTACTAGGTTGAGCATCAACATGAACATGATCATTAACATTATCACTAGGTTCATGTTCATTACCAGATAGTGTTTCAGCATCAGAAATAGAAATATCATTGGGATTCTTAGGTGTGTCAACAACAGGTTCACTAGAAGCATGCAAAGTCCTATCATTTTTCTTTTTCTTCCTTTTAGAAGGACTAGGTGCATCAATATTAATTATCTAAGAATCTTGCTCAATTCTCTTAGGATGTCCCTCATGATACAAAGGTTCCTGAGTCCTTTTACCACCTCTAGTGATAACTCTAACAACATTATCATTCTTCTTATTATTTAATTCATTGAGCAAATCATTCTGAGCTTTAAGTACTTGTTCTATTTGAGTGGTAACCATAGAAGCATGTTTACTAATGAGTTTAAGTTCAACTTTAACTCTAGACATATAATCACCCAAGTGTTCAATCATATAAGCATTGCGTTTCAGTTGTCTACCAAAATAAGCATTAAAATCTTCTTGCTAAACCATAAAGTTATCAAATTCATCCAAACATTGGCTAGCAAACTTAGCAGGAGGGATTTCAGCTTTATCATATCTATAGAGAGAGTTTACCTTTACTCCCTGTGTCGGGTTATCAAGATCGTGTGTTTCTTCAATAGGTGATGAATTAAGACCATGTATTTCTTCAACAGGAGGTAAATTCTTAACATCTCCAGCTTTTATACCTTTTTCTTTCATAGATTTCTTTGCCTCTTGCATATCTTCAGGACTGAGAAGAATGCCCCTTTTCTTCGGAGTTGGCTTAGGAGTTGGTTCAGGAAATGTCCAATTATTTTCATTGGTCAACATATTATTCAATAGAATTTCAGCTTGATCAATAGTTCTTTCCCTAAAAACACAACCAGCATAACTATCCAGGTAATCTCTGGAAGCATCGGTTAGTCCATTATAAAAGATATCAAGTATTTCATTTTTCTTAAGAGGATGATCAGGCAAAGCATTAAGTAATTAGAGAAGCCTCCCCCAAGCTTGAGGGAGACTCTCTTCTTCAATTTGCACAAAATTATATATTTCCCTTAAAGCAGCTTGTTTCTTATGGGCGGGGAAATATTTAGCAGAGAAGTAATAAATCATATCCTAGGGACTACGCACACAACCAGGATCAAGAGAATTAAACCATATCTTAGCATCACCCTTTAGTGAGAACGGAAACAATTTAAGGATATGATAGTAGCAAGTTTTCTCATCATTAGTGAACAGGGTATCTATATCATTTAATTTAGTAAGATGTGCCACAACAGTTTCAGATTCATAGCCATAGAAAGGATTAGATTCAACCAAAGTAATTATATCAGGATCAACAAACAAATCATAGTCCTTATCAGTAATAAAGATAGGTGAAGTAGCATAAGTAGGATCATATTTCATTCTAGCATTTAGAGTTTTTTCTTTAAGCTTAGCTAATAGTTTCTTAAGATCACTTCTATCATTGCAGGTAAGAAAGTCTCTAGCAGTTTCTTCATCCATAACATAACCCTCAGGAACAACAGGCAATTCATATCTAGGGGGAGAATCTTCATCATCACTTTCATCAATATTATCAGTTTCAATAATTTCATTCTCTCTAGCCCTAGCAAGTTGTTCATCAAGAAATTCACCTAGTGGCACAATAGTATCAAGCATACAAGTAGTTTCATCATAAGTATCATGCAAAGCAGAAGTCGCATCATCAATAACATGCGACGTATCAGAATTAATAGCAGAAGCAGGTCTAGGTGTCGCAAGCTTACACAAAACAGAAGGTGAATCACGTGCAGAGCTAGATGGCAGTTCCTTACCTCCCCTCGTAGTTGAGGGAAAAATCTTGGTTCTTTGATATTTCAAGTTCTTCATAATGATAAGAAGATATAAATACCAAGTGACTCAAAGAATAGAGCTATGCTCCCCGGCAACGGAGCCAGAAAATGTCCTTGATAACCCACAAGTATAGGGGATCGCAACAGTTTTCGTGGGTTGAGTATTCAATCCGAATTTATTGATTCGACACAAGGGGAGCCAAAGAATATTCTCAAGTATTAGCAGCTGAGTAGTCAATTCAACCACACCTCGAAACTTAATATCTGCAGCAAAGTGTTTAGTAGCAAAGTAATATGATAGTAGTGGCAACAGTGGCAAAAGGTAACGGTAGCAAAAGTAATATTTTTGGGTTTTGTAGTGATTGTAACAGCAGCAACGGAAAAGTAAATAAGCGAAGAACAATATATGGAAAAGCTTGTAGGCATTGGATCGGTGATGGAGAATTATGCCGGATGCGATCGATCATGTAACAGTCATAACCTAGGGTGACACAGAACTAGCTCCAGTTCATCAATGTAATGTAGGCATGTATTCCTAATATAGTCATACGTGCTTATGGAATTGAACTTGCATGACATCTTTTGTCCTACCCTCCTGTGGAAGCAGGGTCCTAATGGAAACTAAGGGATATTAAGGCCTCCTTTTAATAGAGTACTGGACCAAAGCATTAACACATAGTGAATACATGAACTCCTCAAACTATGGTCATCACCGGTAAGTATCCCGATTATTGTCACTTCGGGGTTAACTTATCATAACACATAATAGGAGACTATAGACTTGCAAGATAGGATCAAGAACTCCCATATATTGATGAAAACATAATAGGTTCAGATCTGAAATCATGGCACTCGGGCCCTAGTGACAAGCATTAAGCATAGCAAAGTTATAGCAACATCAATCTCAGAACATAGTGGATACTAGGGATCAAACCCTAACAAAACTAACTCGATTACATGATAAATCTCATCCAACCCATCGCCATCCAGCAAGCCTACGATGAAATTACTCATGCACGGCGGTGAGCATCATAAAATTGGTGATGGAGGAAGGTTGATGATGACGATGGCAATGGATTCCCCTCTCCGGAGCCCCGAACGGACTCCAGATCAGCCCTCCCGAGAAAGTTTAGGGCTTGGCGGCGGCTCCATATCGTAAAACGTGATGAATCCTTCTCTCTGATTTTTTTCTCCCCGAAAGTGAATATATGGAGTCAATGTTGACGTCGGTGGAGCGTCAGGGGGCCCATGAGGCAGGGGCACGCCCCTCACCCTCGTGGACAAGGTGTGGGCCCCCTGACGTGGATCTTTCTTCCAGTATTTTTTATATATACCAAAATAATTCTTTGTTGATTTTCAGGTCATTCCAAGAACTTTTATTTCTGCACAAAAATAACACCATGGCAATTCTGCTGAAAACAGCGTCAGTCCGGGTTAGTTCCATTCAAATCATGCAAGTTAGAGTCCAAAACAAGGGCAAAAGTGTTTGGAAAAGTAGATACGACAGATACGTATCAGTGACATGTAGTGTTGATTACATCTTGTAGTTGATTACTATATGGTTTATTTGGTGGAAGATTCACTGGTGCGCGTCGGTCCTAAACAAACGGTTTTTTACCCCTTTCCGTGACGACATTTGGAACCGTCGCCAAGTGAGTGTGTGCGATAGGGTGTCTGATAACCCACAAGTATAGGGGATCAATTTTATCCTCTTTCGATAAGTAAGAGTGTCAAACCCAACGAGGAGCTAAAGGTAGAACATATATTCCCTCAAGTTCTATCGACCACCGATACGACTCTACGCACGCTTGGCGTTCGCTTTACCTAGAACAAGTATAAAACTAGAAGTACTTTGTAGGTGTAACGGGATAGGTTTCCAAGAATATAAAGAGCATGTAAATAAAAACTAGGGGATGTTAAGGTATAGAAGCAATAAAGTTAGTATAGTGAGTGTGGGAAAGTGGTGGTAGGAGTTGCGAAATTGTCCCTAAGCAATTGACTACTTTACTAGACCGGTAGCAAGTTTTATGTGGGAGAGGCCATTGCTAGCATGTCATCCCTGACTTGGAATTCTATGCACTTATGATTGGAACTATTATAAAGCATCCGCAACTACTAACGTTCATTAAGGTAATATCCAACCATAGCATTAAGATATATTGGTCCACTTTCAATCCCGTATGCATCAATTTCTGTCACTCTTGCCCTCCAATACATAGTCCTATCAACATACAACTAACCCTATGGTGTGATCCACACACGCGCTCATATGATGGGCACCAAAGGACAACAACATAACCACAAGCAAATTAAACCAAACATAGCAATTCACCAAGTACCGATAGGACAATGAAAATCTACTCAGACATCATAGGATGGCAACACATTGGATAATAATATGAAGCATAAAGCACCACGTTCAAGTAAAGGGTACAGCGGGTTGTGGGAGAGTGGACCACTTTAGATAGATGGGGGAAGGTGATGGAGATGTTGGTGAAGATGACGAAGGTGTCGGTGTAGATTGTGGTGATGATGATGGCCACCGGAAGAGAGGGGGAGAGGGCCACCCTTCTTCTTCTTCTTCCTTGACCATCTCCCTCGATGGGAGAAGGGTTTCCCCTCTGTTCCATGGCCTCCATGGCATGAGAGGGCCGAGAGCCCCTCCGAGATTGGATATGGCTCTTTGTCTCTCTCTGTTTCTGCGTTCCAGATTCTGCCCTTTCACCGTTTCTTATATTCGCAGAGATCCGTAACTCCTATTAGGCTGAAATTTAACACCATTTCTATCCGAATATTAGCTTTCTTTCAGCGAAAGAAGGGCACCAACCGCCTTACGGGGTGGCCACGACGGCCCAGGGCGTGCCTGACCCCCTGGGGCGCGCCCCTGCCTCGTGGCCCCCTCGGGCATTGATAACCCACAAGTACAGGGGATCGCAACAGTTTTCGAGGGTAGAGTATTCAACCCAAATTTATTGATTCAACACAAGGGGAGCCAAAGAATATTCTCAAGTATTAGCAGCTATGTTGTCAATGCAACCACACCTGGAAACTTAATATCTGCAGCAAAGTATTTAGTAGCAAAGTAATATCATAGTAGTGGTAATGGTAGCAAAAGGTAATGATAACAAAAGTAATGTTTTTGGTATTTTGTAGTGATTGTAACAATAGCAACGGAAAACTAAATAACCGAAGAACAATATATGGAAAGCTCGTAGGCAATGGATCGGTGATAGAGAATTATGCCGGATGCGGTTCATCATGTAACAGTCATAACCTAGGGTGACACAGAACTAGCTCCAATTCATCAATGTAATGTAGGCATGTATTCTGAATATAGTCATACATGCTTATGGAAAAGAACTTGCATGACATCTTTTGTCCTACCCTCCCATGGCAGCGGGGTCCTAATGGAAACTAAGGGATATTAAGGCCTCCTTTTAATAGAGTACCGAACCAAAGCATTAACACATAGTGAATACATGAACTCCTCGAACTACGGTCATCACCGGTAAGTATCCCGATTATTGTCACTTCGGGGTTGCCGGATCATAACACATAGTAGGTGACTATAGACTTGCAAGATAGGATCAAGAACTCACATATATTCATGAAAACATAATAGGTTCAGATCTGAAATCATGGCACTCGGGCCCTAGTGACAAGCATTAAGCATAGCAAAGTCATAGCAACATCAATCTCAGAGCATAGTGGATACTAGGGATCAAACCCTAACAAAACTAACTCGATTACATGATAAATCTTATCCAACCCATCACCGTCCAGCAAGCCTACGGTTGAATTACTCACGCACGGTGGTGAGCATTGAAATTGGTGATGGAGGATGGTTGATGATGAGGATGGCGACGGATTCCCCTCTCCAGAGCCCCGAATGGACTCCAGATCAGCCCTCCAGAGAGGTTTTAGGGCTTGGCGGCGGCTCCGTATCATAAAACACGATGAATCCTTCTCCTTTATTTTTTTCTCCCCGAAATTGAATATATAGAGTTGGAGTCGAGGTCGGAGGAGCTCCAGGGGGCCCACGAGGTAGGGGGCGCCCCCCACCCTCGTGGCTAGGGTGTGGGCCCCCTGGTCTTGATCTTTTGCTAATATTTTTTATTATTTCCAAAAAGACACTCCGTGGAGTTTCAGGTCATTCCGAGAACTTTTGTTTCTGCACATAAAAAACACCATGGAAATTTTGCAGAAAACAGCGTCAGTCCGGGTTAGTTCCATTCAAATCATGCAAGTTAGAGTCCAAAACAAGGGCAAAAGTGTTTGGAAAATTAGATACGACGGAGACGTACCAACTCCCCCAAGCTTAAACCTTTGCTTGTCCTCAAGCAATTCAGTTGACAAACTGAAAGTGATAAAGAAAAAACTTCTACAAACTCGGTTTGGTCTTCTTGTTGTAAATATGTAAAGCCAGCATTCAAGTTTTCAGCAAAGATTATGAACTAACCATATTCACAATAACTCTCAGGTCTCATGTTTACTCATATCAATGGCATAATCAACTAGCGAGCAATAATAATAAATCTTGGATGACAACACTTTCTCAAAACAATCATAATATGATATAAGAAGATGGTATCTCGCTAGCCCTTTCTAAGACCGCAAAACATAAATGCAGAGCACCTTTAAAGATCAAGGAGTGACTAGACATTGTAATTCATGGTAAAAGAGATCCATTCAAATCATACTCAATGTAAACTAACAGTAATGAATGCAAATGAGCGGTGCTCTCCAACTGGTGCTTTTTAATAAGAGGATGATGACTCAACATGAAAGTAAATAGATAGGCCCTTCACAGAGGGAAGCAGGGATTTGTAGAGGTGCCAGAGCTCGGTTTTGAAATAGAGATGAATAATATTTTGAGCGGTATACTTTCATTGTCAACATAACAACCAAGAGATGGCGATATCTTCCATGCTACACACATTATAGGTGGTTCCAAAATAGAATGGTAAAGTTTATTCTCCCCCTCCACCAACAAGCACCAATCCATGGCTTGCTCGAAACAACGAGTGCCTCCAACTAACAAGAGTCCCAGGGGGAGTTTTGTTTGCAATTATTTTGATTTAGTTTGCATAAAGCATGGGACTGGGCATCCCGGTGACCAGCTATTTTCTCGTGAGTGAGGAGCGGAGTCCACTCCTCTTGAGAATAACCCGCCTAACATGGAAGATACGGACAACCCTAGTTGATACATGAGCTATTTGAGCATACAAAACAGGATATTTATTTGAAGGTTTAGAGTTTGGCACATACAAATTTACTTGGAACGACAGGTAGATACCGTATATAGGTAAGTATGGTGGACTCATATGGAATAACTTTGGGGTTTATGGGATTGGATGCACAAGCAGTATTCGCGCTTAGTACAGGTGAAGGCTAGAAAAAGACTGGGAAGCGACCAGGTAGAGAGCGACAATAGTCATGAACATGCATTAAAATTAATCAACACCGAATGCAAGCATGAGTAGGATATAATGCACCATGAACATAAATATCTCAGAGGCTATGTTGATTTTGTTTCAACTACATGCGTGAACATGTGCCAAGTCAAGCCACTCGAATCATTCAAAAGAGGATACCACCCTATCATACCACATCACAACCATTTTAATAGCATGTTGGCACGCAAGGTAAACCATTATAAGCTCCTAGCTAATTAAGCATGGCATAAGCAACTATAATCTCTAATTGTCATCGCAAACATGTTTATTCATAATAGGCTGAATCAGGAATGATGAACTAATCATATTTTCAAAAACAAGAGAGGTCGAGTTCATACCAGCTTTTCCCATCTCAGTCAGTCCATCATATATCGTCATAATTGCCTTTCACTTGCATGACCAAACGATGTGGGTAATAATAATAGTGCACGTGCATTGGACTAAGCTGGAATCTGCAAGCATTCAATAAACAGGAGAAGACAAGGCAATATGGGCTCTTTTGTCAGATCAACAATAATGCATATAAGAGCCACTTCAACAATTTAATTATGGTCTTCTCCTATCGACCCCCAAAGAAAAGAAATAAAACTATTTACACGGGAAAGCTCCCAATAAGCAAAAGAAGAACAGGAAATCTTTTTGGGTTTTTCTTTTTAATTACTACTACAAGCATGGAAATTAAAACTAGCTAAAAGCTACGACTATTTTTTTGGTTTTTCTTAAGGTTTAATAAACACACAAGAAGAAAGCATAAAAAGAGAAAATAAACTAGCATGGATATTACAATGAAAAAGTATGAGCGCCGACATCTAGCAATGAGTGTGTGAACATGAATGTAATGTCGGTGAGAAATATGTACTCCCCCAAGCTTAGGCGTTTGGCCTAAGTTGGTCTAATGCCATGGATGGCCTGGCGGATATCCAAAGTTGTAGTTGGGGTCGTACTGAGATGCAGTAGTCATTGCATTGTGGGCTGCAGCTTGGAGGCGAGCTATCTCAGCCCTCCTCTTATACTCTTCCACCTCCTCTCTGGTTATAAATATCTCCCTTTTGCCTGAAATTCAAAAAAAGTAGAAGCAGGGAGAGCGACATGATAGGTGCATCGTCTGTCAAAGATTAGTCGGTACTGGAGGAACTGATCATTCCTCTCAACAAACTGTTGACGAACCATAGCCTCATAATCCAAATAAGCAGGGGGAAACTCAATATCATCCTCATGTATGGTTATACCAAGAAAACTAGCTATGCGGGTTGCATAAATTCCACCAAAGAAATCTCCATTAAATCTATTAAGATGCAACCTACGTGCAACAATGGCTCCCAAATTATAAGATTTATCTCCTAACACAGCACTCCTAAGAATACTGAGGTCAGGCACACACATGTGACATGCTTCATCTTTACCATTAATGCATCTACCTATGAAGAGAGCAAAATAATTTATAGCAAGAAAATGAATGCTCCCTATGGTAGCTTGTGTTATATCTCTAGATTCCCCAACAGTTATATTAGCAATAAATTCCCTAAATTAAGATTTGCGAGGTTCACTAGTACTACCTCATTGTGGAAGTTTGCAAGCAGTGGTAAAGTCCTCTAAATCCATAGTGTAAGAATTTTCATAAAGATCAAACAAGACAGTTTGAGAATTACGCGAGGATGAAAAATTCAAACCTCCTCACAAAGGAGCTAGTGAGATAGTGGTACTGACGACATTTTTCTTCTTCGAAGCTCACAAGATCAGTGTTACACAAATATGTGTTAAATTCTTCCTTAATTCCCGCTCGATCCATGAAGCCTTCTGAAGGCCATTCACAAGGAAGCACTGGAGCATCTCTTGGTGGCTCTTCATCAACATCACGCATTGCAAGCCTGGGTTCTTGTTTCCTTGAAGAACCACCTTGGTACATTTTCCTAAGCATATTTCTTCCTCTGAAAAATTTCTGAAATTTTTAGTAACTTCAAAATAAAAGTAAACCGAACTTAACAAAATTGATAGCAACTACTCCCACAAGTGCCTAGAGGCAATATCATGCATCAAAACTACTTTTGACCATATAAATTTGACATACAAGCTCAAGAACAGGGTCACCTAAGCAGCAAAATATGCAATGAATAAAGCACCGGAACAAAAACTAATTGGACCAATGGAGGAGTCACATGCCAAGGAACAAACTCCCCAAGCAGTTTTGTGAGAGGTGCTTTGAGCAAGGAGATCGAAAATCGCAGCAAAATGAGCTAGAACTCGTGCTTGAGCTGGATATTGGTGTTTGTGGGAGGAAGAAGAAGTGTGTGGGTGCAGGACTAAGTGGAGGATGGCCACCGCGGGCCCATGACGCAGGGGGCGCGCCTAGGGGGGTAGGGCGCGCCCTCCACCCTCGTGGCCAGGTGGATGCCCCCCTGCTGTGTTCTTAGTGCCAAATATTCTCAAATATTCCAGAAAAAAATCATATTTAAATTTCAGGGCATTTGGAGAACTTCTATTTTCAAGGTATTTTATATTGCACGGATAATTTAGATAACAGACAAAAAATACTATTTTTATTTTATTTAATATAAATAACAGAAAGTAAAAGGAGGGTACAGAGATTTGTGTTTTCTAAATTCATCCATCTCATGCTCATCAAAAGGAATCCACTAACAAGGTTGATCAAGTCTTGTTAACAAACTCATTCCGAGTAACATGGAACCGGAGAATTTTCGAATAACACTAGGTTACCTCAACGGGGATATGCACATCCCCAACAATAAGAATATCACATTTCTTCTTGACAGTAGGTAGAGGAAATTCAAAACCTCCAAAAATAATCAATGGAATTTTTCCAACAGAATTGATACTATGAACTTGAGGTTGTTTCCTCGGAAAGTGTACCGTATGCTAATTACCATTAACATGAACATTGCCTTTGTTGCAATCAATAACAGCCCCTGCAGTATTCAAAAAGGGTCTTCCAAGAATAATAGACATACTATCGTCTTCGGGAATATCAAGAATAACAAAGTCTGTTAAAGTAGTAACGTTTGCAACCACAATAGGCACATCCTCACAAATACCGACAGGTATAACAGTTGATTTATCAGCCATTTGCAAAGATATTTCAGTAGGTGTCAACTTATTCAAATCAAGTCTACGATATAAAGAGAGAGGCATGACACTAACACCGGCTCCAAGATCACATAAAGCAGTTTTAACATAGTTTCTTTTAATGGAGCATGGTATAGTGGGTACTCCTGGATCTCCTAACTTCTTAGGTATTCCACCTTTAAAAGTATAATTAGAAAGCATGGTGGAAATTTCAGCTTCCGGTATCTTTATTTTATTAGTGACAATTTCTTTCATGTACTTAGCATAAGGATTCATTTTAAGCATATCAGTTAATCGCATACGCAAAAAGATAGGTCTAATCATTTCAGCAAAGCGCTCAAAATCCTCATCATCCTTTTTCTTGGATGGTTTTGGAGGAAAAGGGATGGGTTTCTGAATCCATGGTTCTATTCCTTTACCGTGTTTCCTAGCAACAAAGTCTTTCTTATCATAATGTTGATTCTTTGATTGTGGGTTATCAAGATCAACAACAGGTTCAATTTCTATATCATTATCATTGCTAGGTTGAGCATCAACATGAACATTATCATTAACATTATCACTAGTTTCAGGTTCATTACCAGATTGTGTTTCAGCATCAGAAATAGAAATATCATTTGGATTCTCAGGTGTTTCAGTAATAGGTTCACTAGAAGCATGCAAAGTCCTATGATTTTTCTTTTTCTTCCTTTTAGAATGACTAGGTGCATCTATATTATTTCTCCGAGAATCTTGCCCAATTCTCTTAGGGTGGCCTTGAGGATACAAAGGTTCCTGAGTCATTTTACCAGTTCTAGTAGCCACTCTAATAGCAAAATCATTATTCTTACTATTCAATTCATTGAGCAAATCATTTTGAGCTTTAAGTACTTATTCTACTTGAGTAGTAACCATAGAAGTGATAACCCACAAGTATAGGCGATCGCAAAAGTTTTCGATAAGTAAGAGTTTCGAACCCAATGAGGAGCTAAAGGTAGAACAAATATTCCCTCAAGTTCTATCGACCACCGATACAACTCTACGCACGCTTGACGTTCGCTTTACCTAGAACAAGTATGAAACTATAAGTACTTTGTAGGTGTTGTTGGATAGGTTTGCAAGATAATAAAGTGCAAGTAAATAAAAAGTAGGGGCTGTTTAGATAAAGAAACAATAAAGTAAATATAGTGAGTGTGGAAAAGTGGTGGTAGGAGTTGCGAAATTCCCCCTAAGCAATTGACTACTTTACTAGACCGATAGCAAGTATTATGTGGGAGAGGCCACTGCTAGCATGTCATCCCTTACTTGGAATTCTACGCACTTATGATTGGAAATATTAGCAAGTGTCCGCAACTACTAAAGTTCATTAAGGTAAAACCCAACCATAGCATTAAGATATATTGGTCCCCCTTCAATCCCGTATGCATCAATTTCTATGCTAGGTTGAAGCTTCTGTAACTCTTGCCCTCCAATACATAGTCCTATCAACATACAACTAACCCTAGGGTGTGATCCACGCGCGCAATAATATGATGGGCACCAAAGGACAGCAACATAACCACAAGCAAATTAAATCAATCATAGCAATTCATCAACAACCTATATGACAATGAAAATCTACTCAGACATCATAGGATGGCAATACATCCTTGGATACTAATATGAAGCATAAAGCACCATGTTCAAGTAGAGGGTACATCGGCTTGCGAGAGAGTGGACCGTTGTAGATAGAGGGGGGAAGGTGATGGAGATGTTGGTGAAGCTGGCAGAGGTGTTGGTGTAGATCACGGTGATGATGATGGCCCACGGCGGCGTTCCGGCGCCACCGGAAGAGAGGGGGAGAGAGCCCCCGTCCTTCTTCTTCTTCCTTGACCTCCTCCCTAGATGGGAGAAGGGTTTCCCCTCTGGTCCATGGCCTCCATGGCACAGGAGGGGCAAGAGCCCCTCCGAGATTGGATCTGTCTCTCTGTCTCTCTCTGTTTCTGCGTTCCCAGATTCTTCCCTTTCACCGTTTCTTATATTCCAGGAGATCCGTACCTCCGATTGGGCTGAAATTTTAACACGATCTCTATCCAGAAATTAGCTTTCTTGCGGCAAAAGAAGGGCACCAACCGCCTTACGGGGTGGCCATGTGGGTCAGGGGCGCGCCCCCTACCTCGTGGGGCCCTCGAGCACCATCTCGCGTGGGTTTTTCTTCCCAAAAATCATATATATTCCAAAAAAATCTCCATCAGTTTTTATCCCGTTTAGACTCCGTTTGATATGGATATTCTGCGAGACAAAAAACATGCAACAAACAGGAACTGGCACTGGGCACTGGATCAATATGTTAGTCCCAAAAATAGTATAAAAAGTTGCCAAAAGTATATGAAAGTTGTAGAATATTGGCATGGAACAATCAAAAATTATAGATACGACGGAGACGTATCAGCATCCCCAAGCTTAATTCCTACTCGTCCTCGAGTAGGTAAATGATAAGAAAGATAATTTTTGATGTGGAATGCTACCTAGCATAATATTGATCACATATCTAATCATGGCATGAATATTAAGATACGAGTGATTCAAAGCAATAGTCTATCATTTGACATAAAAACAATAATACTTCAAGCCTACTAATAAAGCAATCATGTCTTTTCAAAATAACATGGCCAAAGAAAGTTATCCCTACAAAATCATATAGTCTGGCTATCATCCATCTTCACCACACAAAATATTCACATCATGCACAACCCCGATGACAAGCCAAGCAATTGTTTCATACTTTTGACGTTCTCAAACCTTTTCAACTTTCACGCAATACATGAGCATGAGCCATGGACATAGCACTATAGGTGGAATAGAATATGATGGTGGAGAAGACAAAAAGGAGAAGATAGCCTCACATCAACTAGGCGTATCAACGGGCTATGGAGATGCCCATCAATATATATCAATGTGAGTGAGTAGGGATTGCCATGCAACGGATGCACTAGAGCTATAAGTGTATGAAAGCTCTAACTAAAACTAAGTGGGTGTGCATCCAACTTGCTTGCTCATGAAGACCTCGGGAATTTGAGGAAGCCCATCATCGGAATATACAAGCCAAATTCTATAATGAAAATTCCCACTAGTATATGAAAGTGATAACTCAAGAGACTCTCTATATGAAGAACATGGTGCTACTTTGAAGCACAAGTGTGGAAAAAGGATAGTAGCACTGCCCCTTCTCTCTTTTTCTCTCATTTTTTTATTTTTTTTATTTTTTTGGTGGGCTTCTTTGGCCTCTTATTTTTATTTGGGCTTCTTTGACCTCTTTTATTTTTTTGTAAAGTCCGGAGTCTCATCCTGAATTATGGGGGAATCATAGTCTCCATCATCCTTTCCTCACTAGGGCAATGCTCTAATAATGATGATCATCACACTTTTATTTACTTACAACTCAATGTCAAGAACAAAGTATGACTCTATATGGATGCCTTCGGCGGTATACCGGGATGTGCAATGATCTAGCGTAGCGATGACATCAAAAAACGGACAAGCCATGAAAACATCATGCTAGCTATCTTACGATCTTGCAAAGCAATATGACAATGAATGCTCAAGTCATGTATATGATGATGATGGAAGTTGCATGGCAATATATCTCGGAATGGCTATGGAAATGCCATAATAGGTAGGTATGGTGGCTGTTTTGAGGAAGGTATATGGTGGGTTTATGGTACCGGCGAAAGTTGCGCGGTACTAGAGAGGCTAGCAGTGGTGGAAGGGTGAGAGTGTGTATAATCCATGGACTCAACATTAGTCATAAAGAAATCACATAATTATTGCAAAAATCTATTAGTCATCAAAACAAAGTACTACGCGCATGCTCCTAGGGGGATAGATTGGTAGGAAAAGACCATCAATCGTCCCCGACCGCCACTCATAAGGAAGACAATCAATAAATAAATCATGCTCCGACTTCGTTACATAACGGTTCACCATACGTGCATGCTACGGGAATCAAAAACCTCAACACAAGTATTTCTACAATCCACAACTACCCACTAGCATGACTCTAATATCACCATCTTTATATCGCAAAACTATTGCAAGGAATCAAACATATCATATTCAGTGATCTACAAGTTTTATGTAGGATTTTATGACTAACCATGTGAATGACCAGTTCCTGTCATCTCTCTAAATAGATATAAGTGAAGCAAGAGATTTTAATTCTTTCTGAAAAAGATATGCCCATGCTCTAACAAATATAAGTGAAGCAAAAGAGCATTCTACAAATGGCGGTTGTCTATGCAAAGAGAAACAGGCAATCCAAACTTCAAATGATATATGCAAAGCACATGAAGCATTCTATAAAGCCATACTCAAAAGATATAAGTGAAGTGCAATGAGAATTCTATAAATCAACCAAGGCTATCTCATACCAGCATGGTGCATAAAAGAAAAATGAAAACTAAATGCAAAAGACGCTCCAAGATTGCACATATCGCATGAACGAAACGAATCTGAAAACATATCGATACTTGTTGAAGAAAGAGGGGATGCCTTCCAGGGCATCCCCAAGCTTAGACGCTTGAGTCTCCTTGAATATTTACTTGGGTTTCCTTGGGCATCCCCAAGCTTGAGCTCTTGCCTCTCTTCCTTCTTCTCACATCAATACCTTCTCGATCATCGAACACTTCATCCACACAAAACTTCAACAGAAAACTCGGCAAGATCCGTTAGTATAATAAAGCAAACCACTACTCTAAGTACTGTTGAAAACCAATTCATATTTTGTTTTTGCATTGTGTCTACTGTAATATAACTTTTTCATGGCTTAATCCACTGATATAAATCCTTAGTTTCATCAAAACAAGCAAACTATGCATCAAAACAGAATCTGTCTAAAACAGGACAGTCTGTAACAGTTTGAACATTCACCATACTTCTGATACTTGAATTTTTTTACCAAAATTAGGAAAAATAAACAATTTGTATAGGAAGACATTGCAAATAGAATCAGAACCATTTGATGTTCCAGCTAAAAATGTAAAATCGCGCACTACAACCAAAGTTTCTATCCTGCACCGTACAAACCATCAAGCAAATGTAAACATCCTAAAGGCAAACCTTGGCACATTATTTTTATAATACAATGGAATTGTACAAGGGTATAATTATTTTTATTGAAAAGTTTCTGTAATCAAGATTCACAAAGTTTCCGTGAGCATGAAAAAAGTCCAAGGCTAGCTCCCACTTCAACAATGCTCGTCTTTCTCACTTTCGCTTTCCTTTTTGAAAAAGTTTTGGGTTCCCCTCTTTATTTTTGTTGTTTTTGAACTATATGAAAGCACTAAACATAAATAAATGACTCTCTAAAACTTCCAGGTTGTCTCCCTAGCAGCACTTTCTTTAAAGACATTAAGCTAGGCATATAGTGCTCAAGTAGTGAATCCACCCGGATCCCAAGGTATATCAAAGCCAATTTTAATTAACAATGATTTATAATTTAGTAGTGAGCACAAAGTAACATATATAATGTAATTACGAAGTCTAACTCTCTTCCTATGCATCGGCATGTCATAAAAGAACAATTCATGCACACAAAGTAAAGGCCAATGCATAGTATAAACAGTTTCTTGCAATTTTATCATGTGGGAAGCATAGAGAGGTGGAGATATAGTTCCTCTCTCATAGTAATTGCAAGTAGGAGAAGCAGGCACATGCATATTATATTCATTAAAATCATCATGTGTAACGGTAAAAGGTAACCCATCAATATAATCCTTAGTAAGGGCAAACTTCTCTGATATAGTGTAGTTTGGAGAATAGATAATAGGACTATCATGTGTGGGTGCAATAGCAACAATTTCATGTTTAACATAAGGAACTATAGAAAGTTCATCTCCATAAGCATAATTCATATTGGAATCTTGGCCACAAGCATAGCAAGCATCATCAAAAAGGGATATTTCAAAAGAATCAACGGGATCATAACAATCATCATAGCAATCATCCTTTGGTAAGCACGAAGGGGAATTGAACAATGTATGAGTTGAAGAGTTACTCTCATTAGAAGGTGGGCATGGGTAGCTAATCCGCTCTTCCTCCTTTTGTTCTTCGCTCTCCTCCTCATCTTTTTCATCCAATGAGCTCACAGTTTCATCAACTGCTTCTTCCATAGATTCCTGCAAAATATTAGTCTCTTCTCGGACAGCAGAGACTTTCTTAATAAGCGCATTAATTTCGTAATTGTATTCATAATTCTCATAACAATATTTCAGGATAGCTAAATTTTCAGGTCTATAAATAGCATCATCAAAATCTTCAAACTCTTTAAACATAGATTCAATTTCATAAGCACCCTTAAATGCAACAAATTCTTCTATTTGTTCCACATCATAGTAATCATATATACCATTAGCATAAGAAGCTAAAGTTTCATTATCATTAAATTCACATGAAAAGGGAAGGTGTGGAGCCTTCACCTTAGAGCAACAAGTATAATCATATCTCAAGCATAGTTGCCTAGCATACCAATTCAATATATGAATTTGATCCCATAATAGTTTCCCTTTTTGTGTCAAGCGGTAATCCCTAAAGTATTCACATTGATCCAACGTTACTCCCATTACATAATTGAATGGGGCTTTCTTAGGATTATTAAAGTAGTACATAATATCTTTCACATAACCAGCATCGAGGGTTTTAGAAGGTTCCCCATCTCCATGAGCAGAAAGTACACCTAATTTTTTTGGTATTTCGTGTTCCATATCCATAACTAAAGATAGAGAACAACTAAGAACAACAAATAAAAATTACTTAGTGATAAAGCAAACAAGCACACACGAGAATATTCACCCCACGCTATTGCTCCCCAGCAACGGCGCCACAAAAATGTCTTGATAACCCACAAGTATAGGGGATCGCAACAGTTTTCGATAAGTAAGAGTGTCAAACCCAACGAGGAGCTAAAGGTAGAACAAATATTCCCTCAAGTTCTATCGACCACCGATACAACTCTACGCACGCTTGACGTTCGCTTTACCTAGAACAAGTATGAAACTAGAAGTACTTTGTAGGTGTTGTAGGATAGGTTTGCAAGATAATAAAGAGCAAGTAAATAAAAAGTAGGGGCTGTTTAGATAAAGAAACAATAAAGTAAATATAGCGAGTGCGGAAAAGTGGTGGTAGGAATTACGAAATTTCCCCTAAGCAATTGACTACTTTACTAGACCGATAGCAAGTATTATGTGGGAGAGGCCACTGCTAGCATGTCATCCCTTACTTGGAATTCTATGCACTTATGATTGGAACTATTAGCAAGCGTCTGCAACTACTAACGGTCATTAAGGTAAAACCCAACCATAGCATTAAGATATATTTGTCCCCCTTCAATCCCGTATGCATCAATTTCTATGCTTGGTTGAAGCTTCTGTCACTCTTGCCCTCCAATCCATAGTCCTATCAACATACAACTAACCCTAGGGTGTGATCCACACGCGCAATCATATGATGGGCACCAAAGGACATCAACATAACCACAAGCAAATTAAATCAATCATAGCAATTCATCAACCACCGATAGGACACTGAAAATCTACTCAGACATCATAGGATGGCAACACATCATTGGATGATAATATGAAGCATAAAGAACCATGTTCAAGTAGAGGGTACAGCGGGTTGTGGGAGAGTGGACCGCTGTAGATAGAGGGGGGAAGGTGATGGAGATGTTGGTGAAGATGGAGGAGGTGTTGGTGTAGATCGCGGTGATGATGATGGCCCCGGCGGCGTTCCGGCGCCACCGGAAGCGAGGGGGAGAGAGCCCCCCTCCTTCTTGTTCTTCCTTGACCTCCTACCTAGATGGGAGAAGAGTTTCCCCTCTGGTCCATGGCCTCCATGGCACGGGAGGGGCGAGAGCCCCTCCGAGATTGGATCTGTCTCTCTGTCTCTTTCTGTTTGTGCGTTCTCAGATTCTTCCCTTTCACCGTTTCTTATATTCCCGGAGATCCGTAACTCCGATTGGGCTGAAATTATAACACGGTCTCTATCCGGAAATTATCTTTCTTGTGGCGAAAGAAGGGCACCAACCGCCTTACGGGGTGGCCACGAGGGTTAGGGGCGCGCCTGCCTCCCTAGGGCACGCCCCCTACCTCGTGGGCCCCTCGAGCACCGTCTCGCGTGGATTTTTCTTCCCAAAAATCATATATATTCCAAAAAAAATCTCCATTAGTTTTTATCCCGTTTGGACTCCGTTTGATATGGATATTCTGCGAAAAAAATATGCAACAAACAGGAACTGGCACAGGGCACTGGATCAATATGTTAGTCCCAAAAATAGTATAAAAAGTTGCCAAAAGTATATGAAAGTTGTAGAATATTGGCATGGAACAATCAAAATTATAGATATGACGGAGACGTATCAAGAAGCATGTTTACTAATAAGTTTAAGTTCACCATTAACATTAGCCATATAATCACCCAAGTGTTCAAGCATATCAGCACTGCGTTTTAATTCTCTACCAAAATAAGCATTGAAGTCTTCTTGCTTAACCGTAAATTTATCAAACTCATCTAAACATGGGCTAGCAAACTTAGTAAATGGGATTTCAACTTTATCATATCTATAGAGAGAATTTACCTTTACTACCTGTGTCGGGTTATCAAGACCATGTATTTCTTCAATAGGAGGTAAATTCTTAACATCTTCAGCTTTAATACCCTTTTCTTTCATGGATTTATTTGCCTCTTGCATATCTTCAGGACTGAGAAATAGAATACCCCTTTTCTTCGGAGTTGGTTTAGGAATAGGCTCAGGAAGTGTCCAATTATTTTCATTTGTCAACATATTATTCAATAGAATTTCAGCTTCATCCGATGTTTTTCCCTGAAAACGGAACCAACAAAACTATCCAGGTAATCTCTGGAAGCATTGGTTAGTCCATTATAAAAGATACCAAGTATTTCATTTTTCTTAAGAGGATGATCAGGCAAAGCATTAAGTAATTGGAGAAGCCTCCCCCAAGCTTGTGGGAGACTCTCTTCTTCAAGTTGCACAAAATTATATATATCCCTTAAAGCAGCTTGTTTCTTATGAGTAGGGAAATATTTGGCAGAGAAGTAATAAATCATATCATGGGGACTACGCACACAACCAGGATCAAGAGAATTAAACCATATCTTAGCATCACCCTTTAATGAGAATGGAAATATTTTAAGGATATAAAAGTAGCGAGTTCTCTCATCATTTGTGAACAGGGTAGCTATATCATTTAATTTAGTCAGATTCATAGCCATGAAAAGGATCAGATTCAACCAAAGTAATTATATAAGGATCAACAGAGAATTCATAATCCTTATCAGTAACACAGACAGGTGAAGTAGCAAAAGCAGGGTCAGGTTTCCTTCTAGCATTAAGGGATTGCTGCTTCCATTTAGCTAATAACCTCTTTACATCATATCTATCATTGCAAGCAAGAATAGCTCTAACAGATTCTTCATCCAGAACATAACCCTCAGGAACAACAGGCAATTCATATTTATTAGGGGGGAGTCTTCATCATCACTTTCATCAATATTATCAGTTTCAATAATTTCATTCTGTCTAACCCTAGCAAGTTGTTCATCAAGGAATTCACCAAGTGGCATAGTAATATCAAGCATAGAAGTAGTTTCATCATAAGTGTCATGCAAAGCAGAAGTGGCATCATCAATAACATGCGACATATCAGAATGAATAGCATAAGCATGTTTAGGTGTTGCAAGCTTACTCAAAACAGAAGGTGAATCAAGTGCAGAGCTAGATGGCAGTTCCTTACCAACCCTCGTAGTTGAGGGATAAATCTTGGTTTTTGGATCTCTCAAGTTCTTCATAATGATAAGAAGATATAAATCCCAAGTGACTCAAAGAATAGAGCTATGCTCCCCGGCAACGATGCCAGAAAATAGTCTTGATAACCCACAAGTATAGGGGATCGCAACAGTTTTCGAGGGTAGAGTATTCAACCCAAATTTATTGATTCGACACAAGGGGAGCCAAAGAATATTCTCAAGTATTAGCAGCTGAGTTGTCAATTCAACCACACCTGGAAACTTAATATCTGCAGCAAAGTATTTAGTAGCAAAGTAATATGATAGTAGTGGTAATGGTAACAAAATGTAATGATAACAAAAGTAATGTTTTTGGTATTTTGTAGTGATTGTAACAATAGCAACGGAAAAGTAAATAAGCGAAGAACAATATATGGAAAGCTCATAGGCAATGGATCGGTGATAGAGAATTATGTCGGATGCGGTTCATCATGTAACAGTCATAACCTAGGGTGACACGGAACTAGCTACAATTCATCAATGTAATGTAGGCATGTATTCCGAATATAGTCATACGTGCTTATGGAAAAGAACTTGCATGACATCTTTTGTCCTACCATCCCGTGGCAGCGGGGTCCTAATGGAAACTAAGGGATATTAAGGCCTCCTTTTAATAGAGTACCGGACCAAAGCATTAACACATAGTGAATACATGAACTCCTCAAACTACGATCATCATCGGGAGTGGTCCTGATTATTGTCACTTCGGGGTTACCGGATCATAACACATAGTAGGTGACTATAGACTTGCAAGATAAGATCAAGAACTCACATATATTCACGAAAACATAATAGGTTCAGATCTATAATCATGGCACTCGGGCCCTAGTGACAAGCATTAAGCATAGCAAAGTGATAGCAACATCGATCTCAGAACATAGTGGATACTAGGGATCAAACCCTAACAAAACTAACTTGATTACATGATAAATCTCATCCAACCCGTCACCGTCCAGCAAGCATACGATGGAATTACTCACGCACGGCGGTGAGCATCATGAAATTGGTGATGGAGGATGGTTGATGATGACGATGGCGACGGATTCCCCTCTCCGGAGCCCCGAACGAACTCCAGATCAGCCCTCCCGAGAGGTTTTTGGGCTTGGCGGCGGCTCCGTATCATAAAACGTGATGAATCCTTCTCCTTTACTTTTTTCTCCCCGAAAGTGAATATATAGAGTTTGAGTCGAGGTTGGAGGAGTTCCAAGGGGCCCACGAGGTAGGGGGCGCGCCCAGGGGGGCAGGCGCGCCCCCACCCTCGTGGCTAGGGTGTGGGCCCCCTGGTCTTGGTCTTTTGCTTGTGTTGTTTATTATTTCCAAAAAGAAGTTGCGTGGAGTTTCATGTCATTCCGAGAACTTTTGTTTCTGCACATAAATAACACCATGGCAATTCTCCTGAAAACAACGTCAGTCTGGGTTACTTCCATTCAAATCATGCAAGTTAGAGTCCAAAGAAAGTTATCCCTACAAAATCATATGGTCTGGCTATGCTCCATCTTCACCACACAAAGCATTCAAATCATGCACAACCCCGATGACAAGCCAAGCAATTGTTTCATACTTCTGATGTTCTCAAACCTTTTCAACTTTCACGCAATACATGAGCGTGAGCCATGGACATAGCACTATAGGTGGAATAGAATATGATGGTGGAGGTTGTGTGGAGAAGACAAAATGGGAGAAAGTCTCACATCGACGCGGCTAATCAACGGGCTATGGAGATGCCCATCAATTGATGTCAATGTGAGGAGTAGGGATTGCCATGCAATGAATGCACTAAGAGCTATAAGTGTATGAAAGCTCAAAATTGGAATCTAAGTGGGTGTGCATCCATCTGGCTTGCTCATGAAGACCTCGGGCACTTGAGGAAGCCCATCATCGGAATATACAAGCCAAGTTCTATAATGAAAATTCCCACTAGTATATGAAAGTGATAACTCAACAGACTCTCTATATGAAGAATATGGTGCTACTCTGAAGCACAAGTGTGGTAAAAGGATAGTAACATTGCCCCTTCTCTCTTTTTCTCTCATTTTTTGTTTTGTTTTGGGTGGGCTTCTTTGGCCTCTTTTTTATTTGGGCATCTTTGGCCTCTCTTTTTTTAAAGTCGGGAGTCTCATCCCGACTTGTGGGGGAATCATAGTCTCCGTCATCCTTTCCTCACTAGGGAAATGCTCTAATAATGATGATCATCACACTTTTATTTACTTACAACTCAATATTACAACTCGATGTCTAGAACAAAGTATGACTCTATGTGAATGCCTCTGGCGGTGTACCGGGATGTGCAATGATCTAGCGTAGCAATGACATCAAATAACGGACAAGCCATGAAAACATCATGCTAGCTATCTTACGATCATGCAAAGCAATATGACAATGAATTCTCAAGTCATGTATATGATGATGATGGAAGTTGCATGGCAATATATCTCGGAATGGCTATGGAAATGCCATAATAGGTAGGTATGGTGGCTATTTTGAGGAAGATATAAGGAGGCTTATGTGTGACAGAGCGTATCATATCACGGGGTTTGGATGCACCGGCGAAGTTTGCACCGACTCTCAGGTGAGAGAGGGCAATGCACGGTACCGAAGAGGCTAGCAATGATGGAAGGGTGAGAGTGCGTATAATCCATGGACTCAACATTAGTCCTAAAGAACTCACATACTTATGGCAAAAATCTATTAGTCATCGAAACAAAGTACTACGTGCATGCTCCTAGGGGGATAGATTGGTACGAAAAGACCATCGCTCGTCCCCGGCCGCCACTCATAAGGAAGACAATCAATAAATACCTCATGCTCCAACTTCGTTACATAACGGTTCACCATACGTGCATGCTACGAGAATCACAAACTTCAACACAAGTATTTATACAATCCACAACTACCCACTAGCATGACTCTAATATCACCATCTTTATATCGCAAAACTATTGCAAGGAATCAAACATATCATATTCAGTGATCTACATGTTTTATGTAGGATTTATGACTAACCATGTGAATGACCAATTCCTGTCAACTCTCTAAATAGATATAAGTGAAGAAGAGAGTTTAATTGTTTCTACAGAAGATATGCCCACGCTCTAACAAATATAAGTGAATCAAAAGAGCATTCTACAAATGGCGGTTTCCTATGTGAAGAGAAACACACAATGCAAACTTCAAATGATATAAGTGAAGCACATGAAGCATTCTAGAAAGCCATACTCAAAAGATATAAGTGAAGTTCAAAGAGCATTCTATAAATCAACCATGGACTATCTCATACCAGCATGGTGCATAAAATAAAAGTGAAAACTAAATGCAAAAGATGCTCCAAGATTTGCACATATCGCATGAACGAAACGAATCCGAAAACATACTGATACTTGTTGAAGAAAGATGGGATGACTTCCGGGGCAACCCCAAGCTTAGAAGCTTGAGTCTCCTTGAATATTTACTTGGGGTGCCTTGGGCATACCCAAGCTTGAGCTCTTGCCTCTCCTCCTTCTCCTCACATCGAGACCTCCTCGATCTTCGAACACTTCATCCATACAAAACTCAACAAAAAGCTCGGTAAGATATGTTAGTATAATAAAGCAAATCACTACTCTAAGTACTATTGCAAACCAATTCATATTTTGTTTTTGCATTGTAGCTACTGTAATATAACTTTTCCATGGCTTAATCCACTGATAGAAATCGATAGTTTCATGAAAACAAGCAAACTATGCATCAAAAACAGAATCTGTCTTAAACAGGATAGTCTGTAGTAATCTGAACATTCACCATACTTCTGTTACTCCAAAAATTCTGAAATATTTAGGAAAAATAAACAATTTGTATAGAAAGACAGTGCAAAAAGTTTCAGAACCGTTTGATGTTCCAGTAAAAAATGTAAAATTTTGCACTACAACCAAAGTTTCTGTTTTGCACCGCACAAACCAACAAGCAATGTAAACATCCTAAAGGCAAATCTTGGCACATTATTATTTTTTTAAAACTTTATTAAAGCACACAACAGAAATAAATGACTCTCTAAAACTTTCGGGTTGTCTCCCTTGCAGCGCTTTCTTTTAAGCCATTAAGCTAGGCATATAATGCTCAAGTAATGGATCCACCCGGATCCCAAGGTATATCAAAGCCAATTTTAATTAACAATGATTTGTGATTTAGTAGTGAGCACAAAGTAACATATACCATGCAACAACGAAGTCTAACTCTCTTCATAAAAAGAACAATTCATGCACACCTAGTAAAGGCCAATGCATAGTATAAACAGTTTCTTGCAATTTTATCATATTGGAAACATGGAGAGGCGGAGATGTAGTTCCTCTCTCATAATAATTGCAAGTAGGAGCAGCAAGGACATGCATATTATATTCATCAAAATTATCATGTGCAACGGTAAAATGCAACCCATCAATATAATCCTTAATAAGGGCAAACTTCTTCGATATTGTGTAGTCGGGAGAATTCAAAAAGATAATAGGACTATCATGCGTGGGTGCAATGGCAACAATTTCATGTTTAACATAAGGAACTATAGCAAGTTCATCTCCATAAGCATAATTCATACTGGCATCTTGGACACAAGCATAGCAAGCATCATCAAAAAGGGATATTTCAAGAGAATCAACGGGATCATAACAATCATCATAGCATTCATCCTTCGGTAAGCACGAAGGGAAATTAAACAATGTATGAGTTGAAGAGTTACTCTCATTAGAAGGTGGGCACGGGTAGCTAATCCGCTCTTCCTCCTTTTGTTCTTCGCCCTCCTCATCATCTTTTTCATCCAATGAGCCCACAGTTTCATGAATTCCTTCTTCCATAGACTCCTGCAAAATATTAGTCTCTTCTTGGACAGCGGAGGAGTCCTCAATATATGGTTTAACATAGGCATTAGAAGCATAATTATCATAACAATATTTAAGTATGGCAAAATTTTCAGATTTGTAAAGAGTAGCATCATACTTCCCAATCAAAGAAGCAATTTCATAAGCACCCTTAAAAGCAACAAATTCTTCTATTTTTTGAACGTCATAGTAATTATAAACACCCTTAGCATACAAGGATACAATTCCATTATCACTAAACTCACATTGGTAGGGAAGTTGTTTCTTAGGGTCTTCAGAACAACAAGTAAAATCATATATTTCACATAAATACCAAGCATAGCATTGCAAACGATGAATTTGATCCAGTAAAAGTTTCCCTTTTTGAGATAAGCGGTGTCGCACATAACAAGCATGCTCATCTAAAGATTTGCCCTCAACTAAGCTAGTTGGGGTTTCAGCACGAGCACATAGGGATCGAAGATGATCCAAGTAAAAAAGCTTCAGGAGTGTGATAGATTTTGAGTGGTTCTTCAACCATTGGTATAGTAGGTACAACTAATTTTTTTGGTATTTTGCGTTTCCTACCCATAACTAAAGATAGAAAACAAGAGCACAAAATAAAAACTACTTAGTGATAAAGCAAACAAGCACACACGAGAATATTCACCCCACGCTATAACTCCCTGGCAACGGTGCCAGAAAAAGGTCTTGATAACCCACAAGTATAGGGGATCAATTGTAGCCTCTTTCGATAAGTAAGAGTGTCGAACCCAACGAGGAGATAAAGGTAGAACAAATATTCCCTCAAGTTCTATCGACCACCGATATGACTCTACGCATGCTTGACGTTCGCTTTACCTAGAACAAGTATAAAACTAGAAGTACTTTGTAGGTGTAACGTAGGTTTGCAAGAATATAAAGAGCATGTAAATAAAAACTAGGGGCTGTTAAGGTAAAGAAGCAATAAAGTTAGTATAGCGAGTGTGGGAAAGTGGTGGTAGGAGTTGAAAAATTGTCCCTAAGCAATTGACTACTTTACCAATTCAATATATGAATTTGATCCCATAATAGTTTCCCTTTTTGTGTCAAGCGGTAATCCCTAAAGTATTCACGTTGATCCAACGTTACTCCCATTACATAATTGAATGGGGTTTTCTCAGGATTATTAAATTAGTACATAATATCTTTCACATAACCAGCATCGAGGGTATTAGGAGGTTCCCCATCTCCATGAGCAGAAAGTACACATATTTTTTTGGTATTTCGTGTTCCATATCCATAACTAAAGATAGAGAACAACTAAGAACAGCAAATAAAAATTACTTAGTGATAAAGCAAACAAGCACACACGAGAATATTCACCCCACGCTATTGCTCCCTAGCAACGGCGCCAGAAAAAGGTCTTGATAACCCACAAGTATAGGGGATCGCAACAGTTTTCGATAAGTAAGAGTGTCGAACCCAACGAGGAGCTAAAGGTAGAAAAAATATTCCCTCAAGTTCTATCAACCACCGATACAACTCTACGCACGCTTGACGTTCGCTTTACCTAGAACAAGTATGAAACTAGAAGTACTTTGTAGGTGTTGTTGGATAGGTTTGCAAGATAATAAAGAGCAAGTAAATAAAAAGTAGGGGCTGTTTTGATAAAGAAACAATAAAGTAAATATAGCGAGTATGGAAAAGTGGTGGTAGGAATTGCGAAATTGCCCCTAAGCAATTGACTACTTTACTAGACCGATAGCAAGTATTATGTGGGAGAGGCCACTGCTAGCATGTCATCCCTGACTTGGAATTCTATGCACTTATGATTGGAACTATTAGCAAGCATCCGCAACTACTAACGTTCATTAAGGTAAAACCCAACCATAGCATTAAGATATATTGTTCCCCCTTCAATCCCGCATGCATCAATTTCTATGCTAGGTTGAAGCTTCTGTCACTCTTGCCCTCCAATACATAGTCCTATCAACATACAACTAACCCTATGGTGTGATCCACGCGCGTGCTCATATGATGGGCACCAAAGGACAGCAACATAACCACAAGAAAATTAAACCAATCATAGCAATTCACCAATTACCGATAGGACAACGAAAATCTACTCAGACATCATAGGATGGCAACATATCATAAAACCCAATAAGAGTCGCGCAAGGGGCGAGCGCTCGCTGTGTCCACATCGGACTAATAGAAGACAAAAAGAAGATTGACCGGGCCACCACGTCGTTCGCTTCATCAAGAAGAAAGAGCCCAACGCCCATCCCTTGTTCCTCGCCCTCTCCCTCGTCTGCCGCCACCGCCGCCCCCACCACCACCGACGACCTCTCCCACGGCTGATGCCTCCACCCCTTCTCTCCCCCTTACCTTCTCACCATCATCGACCACCTTCCCTCTCCCTCGCCCCACAATGCTCCTTTAGCTAGAGGACGCCATTGACAGGGTGCTCTGGATCTGGTGTTGCAGCCCTGGACAAGGTGCCCTCCTATCTTCTCTCTCTCTCTGTGTGTGTGTGTGTCTGTGTGTGTGTGTGTGATCTGATTTGGATTTGGTGCTCTGTTCCTCAAGCTCCTTCTCTTCTCTGTTGCAGCAAAACATGTATCTTGGATTCTCCATCTCTCCGTGCTGAAACAAGTTGATGTTACTACATCCTCAATCCCCAACCCTTCCTTGGCTATGATAAGCTAGCAGGTAGGAGGTGCAACATAGGTACGAATTCATCCTCTCCTTCTCCGGTTTTCTTTCTTCATCCCCTCATCTTTCTAGGAGGAAATGAACACATGGGTCAAGGATGAAAAGGTAAAATAGTCAGTAAAATGGCTAGCCTGTCAGGAAGGACTCACTCAAATCTTCCGTCCATGCCATGCTCAAACTAGGCTAGGCCAAGGGACTTAACAAACTAATGGGTGTTTAAAGAGTTGATTAGTTAAAAGGTATGATTTTCCAGTGATAGGTCTTGTGGCAAAAAGTATTAACAAGGTTTCATGGACCAAGGAATCCTAATGGTAGAAAATTGATAGCCAATCAAAGTAGTAGCTGGGCATTTGGCAGTCATGAGGTCATCGCGTCCCCTTGGCCTATCTTGTGTTATATGCAAGTACACAATTATTGCCTCATGCCTACCATAATTCACTGGCCAAGTTTAAGAGCATGCTCAACTGAACAATATTATGAACTTATGATAGTGTAATTAGGTATTTTGTGCAGGTTGCTACCCATTGAATTAAGTCTTTATTTGTTTCTTGAATTTTTCTGTAGGATGATGATCAATATATGCAAAGGATAGCAACTATTTGTGTTGCTAAGCTTTATGATATAAATGTTGAGCTAGTGGAGGGCAGATGATTTCTATAGGCCCCCAAAGACTTAATTTCTGGAGTGTATGTATAGGTGCCATTGATTTATTTTTAGATTTTTGCTAACCGATTTTGTAAACTCTATTTGTTGTTCTAGGATGATCAAATTTGTGTCACCGTATGACGAGTTAGTATTTGCATTACTCATTGTAAGTTTGTGTCACTCTGCATGCGGAGTATTGCACAAGCATTGCTACTACCCAACCACACCATTTAGGCTTACATTCCTTGCTGCTGGTGTTGGTAATCGATCTGGCAGTACAAGCCTTCGGGCTATCTGTGGTACATCATGGATATTCGTGTATTGGTGGTAGTAGCAACTAATGTATTTTATTACTTGACCATAATGTTGTTGGTTTCATATAATTTCAAGCCGCAAGTTGTTGGCATGGACCCAAACATGTCGATGTGGCTCGAGTGGATGTCGGCGATGCAGCAATGAGAAGATCCTCTGGTTTGGCTGGTCCCCAGTCCTCCCAATCACTCTGTTTTCTTAGTATATATTTCTCTTTCTTTCATGAGTAGGGATTTAATTATTTGAAGTTTGTACAAAGGGTTTGCTGACCACCTGATTGTTATTCCTCTTCTCCTTCCCGCTGGGTCGTAGTCCATGCGCCATCATCCCTGCCACCATCGTCGAGTCACTGTTTAGGAAGGAGGTGACCTGGGCAGCAAGTGGCAAGGGGAGATGCCTCTTCAGATTCAGGTAAACACGCATACACGCTCCCTCCTATTTACATGTGCCTCTCCCCCATCTATGTCTCGCTTATTTGTTCCTTAGTTATCTTTTCTCCTCAAAGCAAGAAGCAGGGACATCAATGGCTTGGCGGAGGCATGTTTTCCGTGTACACCTAGCGACAAAACTACAAAATAATGTGAAATACTAATCAAGGAGCAGCGAGAATTTTTTTTGTTAGCTAGGTTATGTAAAGCGCAATGCAAGTTCTTACGAAAACATCGTGTAGCCATGTTTTTTATATTTCCTCATAGAATCACAGTGTTTCCCTGCACCTCAATCAGTGGAGAGATCTGCACCATGTCATATTCAACTTCTAGATCAAAAAAGAAAACATCAACTTCTGCCTTTTTACATCAGAAATTTGTGTCCTTTCAAGATTACTAAGATTATCATGAAAATCTCCCAAAAAAGACTTTTACCAAATCCAGCTTCTTTTTTAGCCAGTTGAAATTAGATCCAAATGGATGAGTTGGGCATGGCGAATCACATCATGTCACTAATACATAGCATTGTAATAACACAAAATCGTTGTTTTGGCTTAATAACATTTTGAGCATCTTCATTCCCTTCGCCAGGCCCTACAGACGGAAGGGTTGGGTTGAACAAACAACATGCACGAATCCGCAACAAGATAGACAGAGAGCACAAGGGAAGGGTTATATCAGTTGTCTATAATGCAGATTGATACGTCTCCGTCGTATCTACTTTTCCAAACACTTTTGCCCTTATTTTGGACTCTAACTTGCATGATTTGAATGGAACTAACCCGGACTGACGCTGTTTTCAGCAGAATTACCATGGTGTTATTTATGTGCAGAAACAAATGTTCTCGGAATGACCTGAAACTTCACGGAGCAACTTTTTGGAAAATATAAAAAATACCTGGAAAAGATGAAGGCCAGGGGGCTCACCACCTGTCCACGAGGGTGGGGGCGCGCCCCCCTACCTTGTGGGCCCCCTGGAGCTCCTCCGACTCCAACTCCAACTCTATATATTGTGTTTCGGGGAGAAAAAATCAGAGAGAAGAATTCATCGCGTTTTACGATACGGAGCCGCCGCCAAGCCCTAAAACCTCTTGGGAGGGCTGATCTGGAGTCCGTTCGGGGCTCCGGAGAGAGGAATTCGTCGCCATCGTAATAATCAACCCTCCTCCATCACCAATTTCATGATGCTCACTGCCGTGCGTGAGTAATTCCATCGTAGGCTTGCTGGACGGTGATGGGTTGGATGGGATCTATCATGTAATCGAGTTAGTTTTGTTAGGGTTTGATCCCTAGTATCCACTATGTTCTGAGATTGATGTTGCTATGACTTTGCTATGCTTAATGCTTGTCACTAGGGCCCGAGTGCCATGATTTCAGATCTGAACCTATTATGTTTTCATCAATATATGAGAGTTCTTGATCCTATCTTGCAAGTCTATAGTCACCTATTATGTGTTGTGATCCGTTAACCCCGAAGTGGCAATAATCGGGATACTTACCGGTGATGACCGTAGTTTGAGGAGTTCATGTATTCACTATGTGTTAATGCTTTGTTCCGGTACTCTATTAAAAGGAGGCCTTAATATCCCTTAGTTTCTGCAAGGACCCCGCTGCCACGGGAGGGTAGGACAAAAGATGTCATGCAAGTTCTTTTCCATAAGCACGCATGACTATATTCGGAGTACATGCCTACATTACATTGATGAACTGGAGCTAGTTCTGTGTCACCCTAGGTTATGACTGTTACATGATGAACCGTATCTGGCATAATTCTCCATCATCGATCCATTGCCTACGAGCTTTCCATATATTGTTCTTCGCTTATTTACTTTTCCGTTGCTATTGCTATCATCACTACAAAATACCAAAAACATTACTTTTACTACTGTTACCTTTTGCTACCGTTACCACTACTATCATATTACTTTGCTACTAAATACCTTGCTGCAGATACTAAGTTTCCAGGTGTGGTTGAATTGACAACTCAGCTGCTAATACTTGAGAATATTCTTTGGCTCCCCTTGTGTCGAATCAATAAATTTGGGTTGAATACTTTACCCTCAAAAACTGTTGCGATCCCCTATACTTGTGGCTTATCAAGACTATTTTCTGGCGCCGTTGCCGGGGAGCATAGCTCTATTCTTTGAGTCACTTGGGATTTATATCTGCTTATCATTATGAAGAACTTGAAAGATCCAAGAACCAAGATTTATCCCTCAACTACGAGGGGTGGTAAGGAACTGCCATCTAGCTCTGCACTTGATTCACCTTCTGTTTTGAGTAAGCTTGCGACACCTAAACCTGCTTCTGCTATTCGTTCGGATGTGTCACATGTTATTGACGATGACACTTCTTCTATACATGATACTTATGATGAAACTACTTCTATGCTTGATAGTACTGTGCCACTTGGGGAATTTCTTGATGAACAACTTGCTAGGGCTAGAGAGATTGAAAATATTCAATCTGATAATACTGATGAAATTGATGATGAAGACTTGCCTGTTATTCCTGAGTGTTATGTTTTTGATAAAGAAGCTTCTTTAGCTATTTTAGCTTGCAAAGATAGATACGAACTCAAGAGGTTATTAGCTAAATGGAATAAGCAATCTCGAAATGCTAGAATGAAACCTGACCCTGCTTTTGCTACTTCACCTATCTGTGTTACCGATAAGGATTATGAATTCTCTATTGATCCTGATATAATTACTTTGGTTGAATCTGATCCTTTTCATGGCTATGAATCTGAACTGTTGTGGCACATCTTACTAAATTAAATGATATAGCTACACTGTTCACTACTGATGAGAGAACTCGTTACTTTTATATCCTTAAAATATTTTCGTTCTCATTAAAGGGTGATGCTAAGATATGGTTTAATTCTCTTGATCCTGGTTGTGTGCGTAGTCCCCAGGATATGATTTATTACTTCTCTACTAAATATTTCCCTGCTCATAAGAAACAAGCTGCTTTGGGGGATATATATAATTTTATGCAAATTGAAGAAGAGAGTCTCCCACAAGCTTGGGGGAGGCTTCTCCAATTACTTAATGCTTTGCCTAATCATCCTCTTAAGAAAAATGAAATACTTGATATCTTTTATAATGGACTAACCGATGCCTCCAGAGATTACTGGATAGTTGTGCTGGTTCTGTTTTCAGGGAAAGAACACCGGATGAAGCTGAAATCCTATTGAATAATATGTTGACAAATGAAAATAATTGGACACCTCGGAGCCAATTCCTGAGCCTATTCCTAAACCCACTCCGAAGAAGAGGGGTATTCTATTTCTCAGTCATGAAGATATGCAAGAGGCAAAGAAATCTATGAAAGAAAAAGGTATTAAAGCTGAAGATGTTAAGAATTTACCTCCTATTGAAGAAATACATGGTCTTAATCTACCGCCTGTTGAAGAAACATATGATCTTAATCCTTTACCTATTGAAGAAACTCATGGTCTTGATAAACCGACGCAGGTAGTAAAGGTAAATTCTCTCTATAGATATGATAAAGCTGAAATCCCATTTACTAAGTTTGCTAGCCCATGCTTAGATGAGTTTGATAAATTTATGGCTAAGCAAGAAGATTTTAATGCTTATTTTGGTAGACAATTGAAATACAATTCAAATATGCTTGAACACTTGGGTGATTATATCGCTAATGTCAAAGGTGAACTTAAACTTATTAGTAAACATGCTTCTATGGTTACCACTCAAGTAGAACAAGTACTTAAAGCTCAAAATGATTTTCTCAATGAATTAAATAGCTAGAATAATGATAATGATGTTAGAGTTATGACTAGAGGTGGCAAAATGACTCAGGAACCTTTGTATCCTGAAGGCCACCCTAAGAGAATTGAGCAAGATTCTCAGAGAAATAATATAGATGCACCTTGTCCTTCTAAAAGGAAGAAAAACAAAAATGATAGGACTTTGCATGCTTCTAGTGAACCTATTACTGAAACACCTGAGAATCCAAATGATATTTCTATTTCTGATGCTGAAACTCGATCTGGTAATGAACCTGAAACTAGTGATGATGTTTATGATAATGTTCATGATGATGCTCAACCTAGTAATGATAATGATATAGAAATTGATCCTCCTGTTGATTTTGATAACCCACAATCAAAGAATCAATGTTATGATAAGAAAGACTTTGTTGCTAGGAAACATGGTAAAGTAAGAGAACCATGGGTTCAGAAACCCATGCCTTTTCCTCCCAAACCATCCAAGAAAAGGGATGATGAGGATTTTGAGCGCTTTGCTGAAATGATTAGACCTATCTTTTTGCATATGCGATTAACTGATATGCTCAAAATGAATCCTTATGCTAAGTATATGAAAGAAACTGTTACAAATAAAAGAAAGATACCAGAAGCTGAAATTTCCACCATGCTTGCTAATTATACTTTTAAGGGTGGAATACCAAAGAAACTTGGAGATCCCGGTGTACCAATTATACCATGCTCCATTAAAGGAAACTATGTTAAAACTGCTTTATGCGATCTTGGAGTCGGTGTTAGTGTTATGCCTCTCTCTTTATATCGTAGACTTGATTTGATAAGTTGACACCTACTGAAATATCTTTGCAAATGGCCGATAAATCAACTGCTATACATGTCGGTATTTGTGAGGATGTGCCGGTTGTAGTTGCAAACGTTACTTATTCTTGATATCCCCGAGGATGATAGTATGTCTATTATTCTTGGAAGACCCTTTTTGAATACTACAGGGGCTGTTATTGATTGCACTAAAGGCAATGTCACTTTTCATGTTAATGGTAATGAGCATACGGTACACTTTCTGAGGAAACAACCTCAAGTTCATAGTATCAACTCTATTGGAAAAATTCCATCGATTATATTTGGAGGTTTTGAATTTCCTCTTCCTACTGTCAAGAAGAAATATGATATTCTTATTATTGGGGATGTGCATATCCCTGTTGAGGTAACATAGTGTTATTCGAAATTTCTCCGGTTCAATGTTATCCGGAATGAGTTCGTTAACAAGACTTGATCAACCTTGTTAGTGGATTCCTTTTGATGAGCATGAGATGGATGGAACTAGAAGGCACAACCTTCTGTACCCTCCTTTTACTTTCTATTATTTATATTAAATAAAATAAAAATAGTATTTTTATGTCTGTTATCTGATTATCCGTGCAATATAAAAATACCCTGAAAATAAAAGTTCTCCAAATGCCCTGAAATTTCAATATGATTTTTTCTTGAATATTTGAGAATATTTGGCACTAAGAACACAGCAGGGGGGTCAACCACCTGCCCACGAGGGTGGAGGGAGCGCCCCCTACCTCGTGGGTCCATGGTGGCCCTCCTCCACTTATCCTTTCACCCACACACTCCTTCTCCCCCCCAAACACGAATAACCAGCTCAAACCCGAGTCCAAGCTCGTTTTGCTGCCATTTTCGATCTCCTTGCTCAAAGCACCTCTCACAAAACTGCTTGGGGAGATTGTTCCTTGGTATGTGACTCCTCCATTGGTCCAATTAGTTTTTGTTCTAGTGCTTTATTCATTGCAAATTTTTGCTCCCTAGGTGACCATGTTCTTGAGCTTGCATGTCAAATTTGTATGGTTCCAAGTAGTTTTGATGCATGATATAGGCCCTAGGCACTTGTAGGAGTAGTTGCTATCAATATTATTGAGTTTGGTTTACTTTTATTCTGAAGTTACTAAAAATTTCAGAATTTTTCAGAAAATGATGAAGAGACTTTTGAGGGGCTCATCGAGCCGAAGCTCGAAGGAAAAGGCACCGAAGCCTAAGTATAATCTGCATCGCACCGCGGTGGTTCGGGCGTGTGAATGGCCTTCCGATGATTTCTTGAGAGCAGCCGGGATTTATGAAGATTTTCATGAATTGGCTAAGAATGCAGGCCTCACCGCTTTCCTCCACGACCAACGCGATCAGTATATCTTACTCACAAATATATTTGTGCAAAACTTTCATTTCCATTCTAGGAGCTCACCACCTACGGTGGAGTTTCATTTATATGATGAGCACAAGGAGATGTCACTTTATGATTTTTGTCGGGTTTGTTTAGTCCCTTTTGAGGGCAAGACAGAGGAACCACATCACGAGGATGTGGATGGGTTTATTGATACTATCACTGTAGGGGAAACAAGGAAGGTTTCCGATGCACGAATCACTAGCATACATTTTCCTGTTTTACGCTATTTTGAATTATTTGCTAGTCATTGTTTAATTGGTCGCGGAAACTGTGGAAACCTTAGTGTCCCTGATATTATTATTTTGCTCCACGGTTTATACGGTGATAACTCTGTTAGTATGAGTGGCATTATTGCTAAACGGTTAAGTCTGAACCGTACAAAGGGGCCCATCTTTGGAGGCATCTATGCTTCACGCCTAGCTGCACATTTTAACATACCTATTAGGCATTATGAGAAGGAATAAAAAGTGCTGCCTCGTGTTTATTTAGATTATAAAAGTATGGTGGCACATGATTTTATTGTTAAGAATAGGGAAGGAGAGCTTAAATACAAATTGTTCTTTGATAAACATCATCCTGAGACTATTACCCTGCCTGCTCCTTCTTTGTTTGATTTATCTGCAGGCCAGTACCTTGTTCCGTTAAAGGCTATTCACGCCTACCGGAACCCTGCACCAGCCATGGAGCCAGAGCCGGAACCACAAGTTGATCCTTCATGACAGTTTAATTACCAGTGGGATCCGGAGATGATTGCCAGCCAGTGGCAATCGGAGTCTTCTTCTTTATTGCAGTACGACCCCAGCTACTATTATGGATATCTTCCAGGCCAGCCGTGGCCATAGACCAACTTAGGACAAAAGCCTAAGCTTGGGGGAGTACGTATTTCCCACCGACATTACATTCATGTTCAGACACTTATTGCTAGATGTCGATGCTCATACTTTTTCATTGTATCATCCATGCTAGTTTATTTTCTTTTTTATGATTTCTTCTTGTGTGTTTAATAAACCTTAAGAAAAAACAAAAAAATTTAGTTGTAGCTTTTAATTAGTTTACTTTGCATGCCAGTAGTAGGAATTAAAAAGAAAACCCAAAAAGATTTCATGTTCTTCTTTTACTTGTTGGGAGCTCTCCCATGTAAATAGTTTTATTTCTTTTCTTTGGGGGTCGATATGAGAAGACCATAATTAAATTGTTGAAGTGGCTCTTGTATGCATACTTGTTGATCTGACAAAAGAGCCCATATTGCCTTGTCTTCTCCAGTTTATTGAATGCTTGCAGATTCCAGCTTAGTCCAATGCACGTGCACTATTATTATTATTCACATCGTTCGATCGTGTAAGTGAAAGGCAATTATGATGATATATGATGGACTGACTGAGATGAGAAAAGCTAGTATGAACTCGACCTATTTTGTTTTTGTAAATATGATTAGTTCATCGTTCCTGATTCAGCCTATTATGAATAAACATGTTTGCAATGACAACTAGAGATCATAGTTTCTTGTGCCATGCTTGATTAGCTATGAGTTATAATGGTTTACCTTGCGTGCCAACATGCTATTAAAATGGTTGTGATGTGGTATGATAGGGTGGTATCCTCCTCTGAATGATTTAAGTGACTTGACTTGGCACATGTTCACGCATGTAGTTGAAACAAAATCAACATAGCCTTCACGATATTTATGTTCATGGTGGATTATATCCTACTCATGCTTGCATTCGGTGTTGATTAATTTTAATGCATGTTCATGACTGTTGTCGCTCTCTAGCTGGTCGCTTCCCAGTCTTTTGCTAGCCTTCACCTGTACTAAGCGGGAATACTGCTTGTGCATCCAATCCCTTAAACCCCTAAGTTATTCCACATGAGTCCACCGTACCTACCTATATACGGTATCTACCTGCCGTTCCAAGTAAATTTGTATGTGCCAAACTCTAAACCTTCAAATAAATATCCTGTTTTGTATGCTTGAATAGCTCATGTATCAACTAGGGTTGTCCGTATCTTCCATGTTAAGCAGGTTATTCTCAAGAGGAGTGGACTCCGCTCCTCACTCACGAGATAAATGGCTGGTCACCGGGATGCCCAGTCCCATGCTTTATGCAAACTAAATCAAAATAATTGCAAACAAAACTCCCCCTGGGAGTCTTGTTAGTTGGAGGCACTCGTTATTTCGAGCAAGCCATGGATTGATGCTTCTTGGTGGAAGGGGGTGTATAAACTTTACCATTCTGTTTGGGAACTGCCTATAATGTGTGTAGCATGGAAGATATCGCCATCTCTTGGTTGTTACGTTGACAATGAAAGTATACCGCTCAAAATATTATTCACCTTTATTTCAAAACCGAGCTCTGGCACCTCTACAAATCCTTGCTTCCCTCTGTGAAGGGCCTATCTATTTACTTTCATGTTGAGACATCATCCTCTTATTAGAAAGCTCCAGTTGGAGACAAGAGCAAACAGAGTTTGTAAAAGTTTTTGTTTATCACTTTCAGTTTATCAACTGAATTGCTTGAGGACAAGAAAAGGTTTAAGCTTGGGGGAGTTGATACGTCTCTGTCGTATCTACTTTTCCAAACACTTTTGCCCTTGTTTTGGACTCTAACTTGCATGATTTGAATGGAACTAACCCGGACTGACGCTGTTTTCAGCAGAATTACCATGGTGTTATTTATGTGCAGAAACAAACGTTCTCGGAATGACCTGAATCTTCACAGAGCAACTTTTTGGAAAATATAAAAAATACCTGCAAAATATGAAGGCCAGGGGCCCACCACCTGTCCACGAGGGTGGGGGCACGCCTGCCCCCCTAGGGCACGCCCCCCTACCACGTGGGCCCCCTGGAGCTCCTCCGAGTCCAACTCCAACTCTATATATTGTGTTTCAGGGAGAGAAAAAATCAGAGAGAAGAATTCATCGCGTTTTACGATACAGAGCCGCCGCCAAGCCCTAAAACCTCTCGGGAGGGCTGATCTGGAGTCCGTTCGGGGCTCCGGAGAGGGGAATCCGTCGCCATCGTCATCATCAAGCATCCTCCATCACCAATTCCATGATGCTCACCACCGTGCGTGAGTAATTCCATCGTAGGCTTGCTGGACGGTGATGGGTTGGATGGGATCTATCATGTAATCGAGTTTGTTTTGTTAGGGTTTGATCCCTAGTATCCACTATGTTCTGAGATTGATGTTGCTATGACTTTGCTATGCTTAATGCTTGTCACCAGGGCCTGAGTGCCATGATTTCAGATCTGAACCTATTATGTTTTCATCAATATATGAGAGTTCTTGATCCTATCTTGCAAGTCTATAGTCACCTATTATGTGTTATGATCCGTTAACCCCGAAGTGGCAATAATCGGGATACTTACCGGTGATGACCGTAGTTTGAGGAGTTCATGTATTCACCATGTGTTAATGCTTTGTTCTGGTACTCTATTAAAAGGAGGCCTTAATATCCCTTAGTTTCTGTAAGGACCCCGCTACCACAGGAGGGTAGGACAAAAGATGTCATGCAAGTTCTTTTCCATAAGCACGTATGACTATATTCGGAATACATGCCTACATTACATTGATGAACTGGAGCTAGTTCTGTGTCACCCTAGGTTATGACTGTTACATGATGAACCGCATCCGGCATAATTCTCCACCACCGATCCATTGCCTACGAGTTTTCCATATATTGTTCTTCGCTTATTTACTTTTCCGTTGCTATTGCTATCATCACTACAAAATACCAAAAATATTACTTTTACTATTGTTACCTTTTGCTACCGTTACCACTACTATCATATTACTTTGCTACTAAATACCTTGCTGCAGATACTAAGTTTCCAGGTGTGGTTGAATTGACAACTCAACTGCTAATACTTGAGAATATTCTTTGGCTCCCCTTGTGTCGAATCAATAAATTTGGGTTGAATACTTTACCCTCGAAAACTGTTGCGATCCCCTAAACTTGTGGGTTATCACAGATGTCCCCACCCGAGAATGAAATCTCTGGGTATATTTTTATTCGTGTCGAGGGTGGACTGAACCAGCAATGAATAGTTGTATGTATGCACTTCTATTTTCTAGGCCCTCTTCACCTTATTTTCTGTGATTGATAAATACTTGTTTCAGTGGTGCAATAGTTTTATCTCTGAATCTTGGTATTACATGAGAATTGTTTTTCCTACGATGGTAGTTCTTTCTTAAGCATAATCAACCTACACATTCAACATATTTTTGTTAATACATTTTATACCATGTTTTTGCCATGATCTTCTGTTTCTTATTTAAGAAATAAAATTATATTCTCCTGTAGTTTAATACTTAGTTATGTATCTACCTAAGAAGATCACACGAATTTCTTAAGAAGTGAGCAGTGGCAATGAGTTTCCTAAGCTGACATTGAGTTTCAGTTACAACATAGGCCCATCTATTACTTTCTAACCTTTAGTGTTTCTGCAGATATGTAATGCTATTGCAATTGCTAACATAATGGAAGCAACGCTTATTTTGCTAGTTCTCAAGTAGGACCAAATATGGAAAGACCAGATGTAAGTGCTACTTTCTGATAAATTGCTTCACAGATATTCTAATAAAATTGTCAGCTAATTAAGGATAGTTTCCTACTAGAATTTTTAAAAAGAACTCCCTCTCGGTAGCTCGACCTGGCCAACGCGACGCGGAGCAAGATCTGGGCCGATATGTGGAAAATGAAGCATTGGGCACATAGATTATTAGCAAGCTTCATGGAGGCATCAAGGTCGGTATTAATACAAATGATGACTAATGTTTCCCCGTTGTAATTTCTAATCTGTTATGAAACTTCTATGCTAACACATGAAAGTTTTCAAAAGCTTTTCTGTGACGATAGGGTCACTGAGAATCATAGCAAACATTACGTTAGCAGTTCATTCTGTACCAAACTTAAGTAAACCAAAATTGAGTTAAGTGGTTCTCTATAGGATGCATCCTCCTCTTGCCACACAAACTGGGGAAATCAAAGCAATGTCAAAGCATAGCACTGCAGGTGTTAACTTCATGATATCTCATGGATGTATTATACTCCTCGACGCTTAGGTAAAATTACCTTATTTTCCTCTCTGCAATTGTATGTTCCAAATGATAGAACAGTTGATGTAAACATCTTGGTGATAATATTTTTCCATGTAATATTTTTGCATGCACCCAGTGTACATTCCATCTATCCTAACTGATATGTTGATGCCGTATGGTTCACCCACACTTCCTTTTCTTAGTGTTGATCCATTAGCAGCACCTGGCCCATGAGCTTAATGGGAGTCCAGGTAAATGTTTTAGTTTTGTTCTTACACTTGAATACTTAATTGTGCAATGGCTAGCTTCACCTTGGTAATAGTGAGTAATTTGTTAGTGTTTTCTTTTGTTCTACAATGAGTTTCTGTAGCTTGATGTTGCCAAGGTGTTGTTGACGACTCTAAAGCTAGACATGATATTTACCAATATTGTGGAAGCTAAAATAAGTTTTCTAATGTATTTTACAGATTTATTTTCTGATGAAGAATAACATGGCTGACACATTGCTGTTGACCTTATCATCTTCACCAAACAAAAAAAGGAAATATAAATAATAACGTATCAGCCAGTGAAGATTACATGGCTGATCTGTATTTTGTGCATGCTAGGTGAGCATTATGGACTATTATACTTGCCTTAAGAGGGTGTATTTCCCTTGTAATCAAATACTCAATTATATTTCTGTGAATAAAGAAATCTTTTGAATTTTCTATTGGTAAAAAAGGATTTCCTGTAATCCTTTCCGAGGCAACCTGTTATGGGCTTGATGAAGCATATGCCTAACTTAGACTTTTAGGGAAGCCACTAGACTCCTTGGTTTGGCAAATATATATTTTAGGGTGAATGAGGACACTTAACTATTTCACATAGGAATGGCGTACAAATGATATTGAGCTTGCGGAGATATCTAGCGTACATAGTTTCATTGTCCTAATCACCCTTGTTGTGGTTAATGTTGATTTTGCTTCTGTGTGACCTTCATGCAGAAGAAGGGTTATTTTCTTCTTCAAACCAGGCGCCTGATTTTTCTAACCAGTGACCAATTGCTGCCTTATAAACTGAAAAATAATGTAGGGCACTTCGTGTATGTTGTTTTTCAGCCTTCGTATCGTTAGAATGTTCGGTGATTCTCTTCCTAAGAGGTCTTTTAGCGGTTGTCACCATCCAGACGATAATCTTAGTTTTACTTATTATAGGTGGAAAAATATTTTAGAGGATGTTTTATTTGGATTCCTCCAGAAATAGGTATTTTCTGTTTTAGTGGAATTACATAGTAAACCTTTTCATTGGTTTTTAGTTTTTATTATGCTGGCTGTCTGGCTTTTTGCATTGTATAAAATGATAATTCCATGTTCACTTTAGTAAATTGTGTTGAATGACTGACGCTCGATGGATGTCCACAAACGGGTTGGTGGTATCCGTTTGGTGATTCACGTTGGAGATGCTCTAATCTCCTTGTATTGAAATGACATTTATTTATGTCTTTTGAAATTTATAGTGCAACTTCTTATTAACATGCCATGTCCATATGTTATCAAGATTGCAAAAAAATAATCTGGAATGGGTGTCTGCCAAGCTGGTGGCGCCCCTGCATCCTATCAGGAGGTGCCACAAGGTGGCGCCCCAGCCCCTAGTTGGATAATAATATGAAGCATAAAGCACCATGTTCAAGTAGAGGGTACAGCGGGTTGCGGGAGAGTGCACCGCTGTAGATACATGGGGGAAGGTGATGGAGATGTTGGTGAAGATGACGGAGGTGTTGGTGTAGATTGCGGTGACGATGATGGCCCCGGTGGCGTTCCGGCGCCGCAGGAAGAGAGGGGGAGAGGGCCCCCCTTCTTCTTCTTATTCTTCTTCCTTGACCTTCTCCCTAGATGGGAGAAGGGTTTACCCTCTGGTCCATGGCCTCCATGGCATGGGAGGGGAGAGAGCCCCTCCGAGATTGGATCTGTCTCTCTGTCTCTCTCTGTTTCTGCGTTCCAGATTCTGCCCTTTCACCGTTTCTTATATTCCCGGAGATTCGTAACTCCGATTGGGCTGAAATTTTAACACTATTTCAATCCGGATATTGGCTTTCTTGTGGCAAAAGAAGGGCACCAACCGCCTTACGGGGTGGCCATGAGGGCCCAGGGCATGCCTGACCCCCTGGGGCGCGCCCCCATGCCTCATGGCCCCCTCGGGCATCGCCTCGCATCGATTCTTCTTCCCAAATATCACATATATTCCAAAAAAAATCTCCGTCAGTTTTATTCCCATTTGGACTCCGTTTGATATGGATTTTCTGCGAAAAAAACATGCAACAAACATGAACTGACACTGGGCACTGGATCAATATGTTAGTCCCAAAAATAGTATAAAAAGTTGCGAAAAGTATATGAAAGTTGTAGAATATTGGCATGGAACAATCAAAAATTATAGATACGACGGAGACGTATCAGTGTCCTTCCCACACGACCCAGAAATCGTCGGGGATAGGCCCTCTTGGGACCCAGGCTGGGGTCGTGTGCGATCGGGCGAGGCATCGAAACCCAATCATTTCCGTAGGTATGTACATCACACGTGGTGAATCCTAGAAATCATTTCCGTAGGTATGTACATCCCACACGGTGAATCCCAGAAATCATTTCCGTAGGTATGTACATCCCACACGGTAATCCGAGAAAATCATTTTCGTAGGTATGTACATCCCACACGGTGAATCCCAGAAAAACATTTTCGTTCGTATGTATATCACACACAGTCAATCCAAGGAATACGTTCCGTTGTTATGTACATCCCTCACAGTCAATCCAGGGAAAACGTTTCCGTTAGGACGTAAATCCCACATCGTTTTATTTCTAGGGTCGTGTGTGAAATGTATAACAATCACACACGGTCTTCCTTGGTTAACTGTTTGCTTTTATCAACTATATCACACACGATTTGATGAAGAAAACTATGTGGCATTGGGCTATCCATCGCAACCGCTTTTACTGCTAGAACCGTTCGCAAAGGTCCATGACACATTTAGCAGGTTTATTAGTTTACAATTAATAATTCCAGTATTACGCTAATTCACATTTCATATCGAACAGCTGTTTGCCAATTTCATATCAGGCACATAAATATATTATAATATCACAGTACTGTAGCTACATGAAAACAGCACAGTACAACACATAGCTAGTTCAACTTCATAAGAACAATATATTTATTTCCCTAATCGAGATCATCCAAACTCATCTTATCCACCTCTGCTTTCAGTTCAGTAAGAACCCATTTTGCACGGGCCAACTGGGAAAGTGCCTCCTCCATCGCCAACACCATCTTAGCAAAGTCTCTTTTTTAAATCTGAGCTCATTCTCCACCTTCAACTTTTTATCCCGCATCTTGAAATATGCTTCAGCGTTGACAAGACTTTCTCTAAGCCTACCTGTTGTCGGCATTCTGGGAACGGGGGTCCCCAGACTTGCCTGCCTGCGGCCTGCGGCGTGGCTCGAGGAGGGGCCCAGCACGGCCCATCTTCATCAACACAGACCCAAGACCCTCGCGAGGGGTCAAGCCTCGTGGGGCGGACGACACAGAGCTTCCTCAGGCACGGCCTCATCAGGCTGGCTCGTAAGGAGGCGGAGAGATCAAGGAGGGGTACCTCACGAGGTGCCCGTGACGCAAGCCATGACGACCAAGGGTGCCAGGCGGGCGCCAGCCCGTGCAGTGTCCTCCTTTCCTCTTTGGTGCAAAGGGAGCAAGCGCTGGCGAGAGAATCAAGCAAAGGCACCCGTTTCGGTGCAACGAGACCAAGACCAGCCCAACGGCAGGGAGGAAGTCATTGTGGAGCCCAAGCCATCGTCACCACCAGAGCCTTTGGCAGGCGAGGACCAACTTTAGTCAGGATAAGTGTACCAGATGTTCCCCTTCAAAATGGCCAATTGTTGGCGCCCTTCCCGCTCAATATTTGGGAGGAGGCCTAGGGCCTTTGCCTATAAATAGGACTAGCCACCCCCAGGGTAGGGGGATCGAAATCGGAGAGAGAATCGAGAAGAGAGAGAGAGAGAAGGGTGACTGAACTCCTCCTAGCAGTTCATCCCCTCAGCCAAGAACAGACCCTCGCGAGGCCGTTCTTCCTTGTATTGCTCATCATCATCAGCCCAAGAGGCAATCCACCACACCACACACTGGAGTAGGGTATTACACCACAACGGTGGCCCGAACCAGTATAAACCCTGTGTCTCTTGTGCTGTTCTTTCCATAGCTTAGATCTTAGCGAGGCGGAGGGGTGCAGGTAGGTAGAAGGCGAAATCTCCGCGCGCACCCCAGTGTTCGAACCTCAAGGGTCTGCTGGAACCCAAAATCCGACATTTGGCGCGCCAGGTAGGGGTGCGCCGGAATTCGTCTTCCACCACCCCGTTCTCCTCCGACCATCGCGTCCATGTCTGACGCTTGTCGGGCCCGCGCCGAGCGCCGGGCCGCTCTCGCTTCCCGCGTCACCCAGACGGCTCCTGTCGGCGGGCGTCCTTGCCGTTCCCCGTCACCTGCCATCAACGCCACCACCGGCCCGGCGGGGGACGAGCAGCAAGCATCGTCTCAGCATCCGTCCGTGCGGTAAGACGGCCGCACCGCTACTCCCTCGCTCACCCCAGCTGGTTCTTCGTCCTGCGCGCTCCGCGCACCCATGGAGGCTCGAGTTGCGCTCATCGCGGCAAATGAGCTCCTGCGCTACCGTCCCGTCGACGACGTCTACGAAGAATGGCTCGACCACGTCGCCGAGCTCGTCCGCGCCGCAGGGGGCTCTCCTGCGCCGCCCGTTCCGCTGCACCGCACCCCGCCCCGCGCGGGCGACGAAGCTCCGGGGGCACCCCAGCCGCCTCCTCCTCAAGAAGGCGCCATGGCTCCAAGGTGTGTGGCACCTGGGCAGAACCCGCTCCATCAGGTGCCAGCGCGGCAAGAGCAGAGCTGCCAAGAAGTCCCTCGCCCGCAAGAAGCTGCCCGGGCACTCCATGCTCCAGCACGTCGCGACCATGTTCCTGCTCCCGCACGTCAAGACCCCGCGCTGCTCCCAGCTGCAGCGCGTGGGGACATGCAAGACCAAGCTCTCCGTCACCCAAGGCCTCCCGTGGCCACAGCAGGCTGTCGTGCCTTCACCACCGAGCTACACAGCGTCGCATGGCCCGGCAAGTTCAAGCCAGACCTGCCTCCTCGTTACGATGGCACGGCCGACCCTACGGAGTTCCTCCAGCTCTATGAGCTGAGCATCGAAGCTGCCAACGGAGACGAGAAGGTCATGGCAAACTGGTTTCCCATGGCGCTCAAGGACGTGGCCTGCACCTGGCTCCTGAACCTGGCTCCAGGCACGATCTCCTCCTGGGACGAGATGCGCACCCGCTTCATCGCCAACTTCCAAGGTACTCGCGACCGGCCACCCGCCGTGAGCGACATGCGCCGCATCAAGCAACAACCCGGAGAGACCCTGCAGAAGTACATCCAGCGCTTCAACAACGTACGCCTCAAGATTCCCAAGGTGACCGAGGAGGCCATCATCTCAGCCTTCTCCGACGGCGTGCGCGACGTCAAGATGAAGGAGGAGCTGGCGATGCATGAAGACCTGTGCACTTCCTTGGAGTTGTTCAACTTGGCAACCAAGTGCGCCAGGGCTGAGGAAGGGCGTCTCTCCCTCCTCAAGCTGCCTGCCGCAGACCCAGAAGAGAAGAAGCCCAAGGCCAAGGATGTCAAGCACAAGGGGGCTGCCGTGCTCGCGGCAGAACCAGATGCCAAGCGGGGCAGAGATCAGCCCGAATCTTCCAAGGGCAGTCGGTACTGTGTGTACCACGACCTCCACACCCACAACACTAACGAATGTCAAGAGCTCCGAGCCGTGCGAGAAGGGAGGATCGGTCGTCGCCCCAACCGCGGTGACCGGGGCTACGGTCGAGGAGGAGGAAGGAACGCAGGACGCTGGGAAGACCGCTGCCCGCGCCAAGGGTGGCGCGATCGACCTCGCGAGGATCGCTAGCAAGACCCGCCTCGTGAGGGAGACTGGAGGGATCAGCCTCGCAAGGATCGCCCGCCAGGCAACGCAGGCCTCCCTCCACTGCCACCGCAGCCAAGGAGAAACGAGGACTGCCATTAGGACGAGGGGGCTGGGGGCTTCCAGGAGCCGCGCGCGATCGCCTGCATCCTGGGCGGGGCTCAACCCAGCCTCTCAACGCATCTTCAAGCAATTCGCCCGCGAAGTGAATGCAGTCCTCCCCAAGCTCGAAGCCACGCGCCCTCTCAGGTGGTCGGCGTGCGCCATCACGTTTAGCTCAGCAGATCAGCTCAAGTGTGCGGCCACAGCCGGAGTCCTCCCGATGCTTTGTTCCCCAATCATCAGCAACGTGGTGGTCACCAGGACCCTCGTTGATGGCGGGGCAGGGCTCAACGTCCTGTCCGTGGAAACATTCAACAATCTCCAAGTGCCCTACAAGCAACTTCAGCCAACCAAGCCTTTCTCCGGAGTCACCGACGGCTCCACGGTCCCGATTGGGCAGGTCCGCCTCCCTGTCACCTTCGGGGCACGCGACAACTACCGCACCGAGCTCATCGACTTCGACATCGCTCACATTCGCCTGCCGTACAACGCCATCCTTGGGTACCCAACGCTGGCCAAGTTCATGGCCGTAACTCACCACGGCTACAACGTCCTCAAGATGCCAGGAAGTGGCGGAGTCATCACGGCGCCCTGTGAAGAGAAGGACGCGGTGTGTTCCCTGGAACGAGCCTTTCAGGCCGCATCACTGGAAGACCCAGATCGCGGAAGCAGGAGGCTTCCCGAGACCGCCCCCAAGAAGAAGAAGACATCACCCGGCCCGGCCCCTCAGGAGGCAGGCCCCTCAGGGCCCGCGCCTACCCAGGGGGAACCTCCTTCCATCGCATAGGAAAGCGCGGCCGGCGCCCTCCTCAGGCAAGGCTCGGGGGCTCTCCCCTGGAGGGCCACCGACCTGGCTAAGGTCGCGAGGGAGGCGCTTGGGCACCACATGGAGGCGTGTTTCGAAGCACGTTTCCCTCAAGAAGGAGTAAGGCAAGGAGAGCCAGACCCCCAGGAGTTCGTCAGCAAGGCCATTCAGGAGCTACAGGAGTCAAGAGTCATGAAGTGCGGCCGCCGCCTACCAGCTGTGGCTCCCCATCCAGGTGAGGATGGTGGGCTGCGCGTCTGCATCGACATACCAAGGCTCAATCGAGTCGCCTCTCTGGAGCGCCTCTGGCCCTCGCGAGTGGGGCGCTGCGAAGGTCCACCCCACGACTACGTTTGCATGCCTTACGGCTTGCCGAACGCGGCTGCCACGTACCAGCGCCTCATGAGGGGCATCATGGAGGCTCAAGAGGCCAGGCGTTCCGCAGCCTTGGCGGAGATGGAGATGGTCCGCGAGGAGCCACCAGTGCCTCCGGAGCCTCCTGAGGCCCCTGGGCCTGGGGGCTCGTGAGGATCGGCTTCCGCAGCCCATCGAGTCTGCTACACCAACACTCCTTCGTCCTCAACATCATCAGGGGCATCGTGAGCCAGTTCGGGGTGCCGAACCGCATCATCACAGACAACGGTTCGCAGTTCACCAGTAACCTCTTCAAAACATACTGTGCTAACCTTGGAACGCAGATATGCTACGCTTCGGTGGCGCACCCCCGAAGCAACGGCCAGGCCGAGCGAGCCAACGCAGAGGTCCTGAGGGGCCTCAAGACCAGGACATTCAAGAAGAAGCTGGAGGCCTGCGGCAGAGGTTGGTACGACGAGCTTCAGTCCGGGTTGTGGTCCATCCGCACAACCGCGACCAAGCCGACTGGAGAGACCCCGTTCTTCCTGGTCTACGAAGCCGAAGTGGTCCTCCCTCACGAGGTCAGACGTTGCTCCGCGCAGGTCCTGGCGTTCGACGAGGCACAGCAGGACGCCATGCGGGGGATGGACCTCGTGCTCGGGGAGGAACGTCGCCGAGAAGCCGCGCTACGAGCGGCGAGGTACCAACAAGCACTGCGACGATATCACTGCCGCAACATCCGCCCCAGAACTCTCGAGGTAGGAGACCTCGTGCTCAGGCAGGTTCTCTCCAGGGAGGGACTACACAAGCTCTCTCCCATGTGGGAGGGCCCGTTCAAGGTTGTTCATGTTTCCAGGCCCGGCTCCGCACGCTTGGAGACTCAGGAGGGGGTGCCGGTCCAGAACGCATGGAACATCCAGCACCTCCGGAGGTTCTACCCCTAAAAAGGCCCAGAGCCTGTGAAGAAGGCGAATGCCTGTGAAGATTATCCTTTTTGGAAAAGGCCCAGAGCCTGTGAAGAAGGCGAATGCCTGTGAAGCTGTGGCATTTTGGAAAAGGCCTAGAGCCTGTGAAGAAGGCGAATGCCTGTGAAGCTGTCGCATTTTGAAAAAGGCCCAGAGCCTGTGAAGAAGGCGAATGCCTGTGAAGCTGTCGTGTTTTGGAAAAGGCCTAGAGCCTGTGAAGAAGGCGAATGCCTGTGAAGCTGTCGCGTTTTGGAAAGGGCCCGGAGCCTGTGAAGAGGGAAAATGCCCGTGAAGCCTGCTTCGCCCAAGAAAGGCCCGGAGCCTGTGAAGAAGGCCAACGCCTGTGAAGCTCGCCGCCCGTGACACTCTCACGTAATAATGAGTTGGGGATGTACACGCCCCGGAGTCTCAGGAGCGCCAGCCTCAGGCCCTGGGGCTCCCTCCCAAGCCCAGTGGCAGCACTTAGCTCCGCCCTGGTGAGAAGACGTCGAAGACTAGATTAGGTGCCGGACGCGGCTTTTTCATTTGCTTTCCGCAGTTGGCTTGTTCATTCTCATTCGAAGTTTTATTGAAGCTGTTGCCGTCTTTGGCTCATGGTTCTTCGACTTTTCACTCTCCTGCCTCGATTTCTCTTATGCAAGGCCTCGCGAGGGGGGCAGCCGAGCACCCTCGCGAGTGTTCCTGTCCTAGTCGTTCAAAGGTTTCGCGACCTGGGTCCATTACAGGAGCACCCCTCCAGTCCGTGCCCCACGGGCACCGCAACACGAACACAGGGCCTAGGTCAGTCGCCCCCCACGGCTGGGGCCAGGAACTATCCACGTGCGGGCACGTAGCCGAAAGGCACGATAACGGCAGCAAAGCGATGATTAACAGCAATAACCCAAACACGCCCCCGCCGGGCTCCACGCTACTGTCTTTTTACGCAGGAAAAAGGAAAAGAAAGAACAAATCGGGCGCAGCTCGCCTCACACCTGCCTGCAGGGAAGACTCGAGCTGCCTCCAGGGCTCAGGCAGACCCCCTCTCGCGCTTCACCGAAGCGCGACGGCGGGCAGACATGCTACCACCTCCCAAGCAGGTACGATGGCGTGGAGCCTGACCGCGGCCACCGCTAGAAGAGTCACCGCCTGAAGAAGAACCGCTAAAGCTTGGGGAACCCTGAGCGCCGCCAATCACGCGAGCGTCGTCCTCTCCATCATCGCCGGGGCTGGGTTCCCGACCGCGGTCGTCATCCTCAGGGCAGCACCCTGCGCGGCGACCATCTTCCCCAAACACCCTCACGTAGAGGGTGGCATCGCCGTCAAACTTGAAGTGCAGGGTGCACCGACGGCTCAGGCCACGCGCGCGGGCAAACGTCTGCCAACCGCGGGTCAAGGCCAGGCTCCCGGCTGCGGAGACCTCTAGTGAAGCCCATGAGGCCCGGCTGCAGCAGCCGTCTGCCTGAAGCCAGAGGCCGCCCGGGGCGCCGGCCGGGAGCTCGCCGAGGAGGAAGCGAGGAAGTTGAAGCCGAGTGCTAGTCGGCTCCGCCGACCACACAACGAACTCCGGCAGCACCTCTGCAGCGCGAAAGCGCGGCCTAGGGGAACGCGCGACCGAAGTGCGCCCCCCGGCCGCAGCAGTCCGCCCATCACCGTGCTGTAAATCGTCTCCACGGCCGCGGGGAGCTGCCGTGGTGGCCACAGGATGTTTGCGAGGGCGCCCTCGGCTGTGCTTGGGCGGGGGAGAGGTAGGCTCAACCTGGCGAGCCTTCCCCTTCTCTGCGGCCGAGAACCTCCTCGACGGGGCCATGAAGAAGAAGGAGAAGCAAGGGGGAATGAACTGGAAGGGCACGCGCCGATCCGTACTTATAACCGGCGAGGGCCAACCGTCGGCCCCCACGATCGCAGGTAATCATGACCCACTTTGCATGCAGGGACTTGTCCAATCCGTGCAATTGCCGAGGCGCCGTGGGGAAGTGGAGACGCCCACGTCCAATCAACCGCCACGCGGCGCCCAAGGCTGCAGGCTGTTAGGGCCCGCGGCGCTTCGCACTTGCCCTTTCGCCTCCCTGCACGGCCAAGTCCGGGCGCGCCTTGGGCCCGGGGGCTACTGTCAGCGTTCTGGGAACGGGGGTCCCCAGACTTGCTTGCCTGCGGCCTGCGGCGTGGCTCGAGGAGGGGCCCAGCATGGCCCATCTTCATCAACACAGACCGAAGACCCTCGCGAGGGGTCAAGCCTCGCGGGGCGGACGACACAGAGCTTCCTCAGGCACGGCCTCATCAGGCTGGCTCGCAAGGAGGCGGAGAGATCAAGGCGGGGTACCTCACGAGGTGCCCGTGACGCAAGCCATGACAACCAAGGGTGCCAGGCGGGCGCCAGCCCACGCAGTGTCCTCCTTTCCTCTTTGGTGCAAAGGGAGCAAGCGCAGGCGAGAGCATCAAGCAAAGGCACCCGTTTCGGTGCAACGAGACCAAGACCAGCCCAACGGCAGGGAGGAAGTCATTGTGGAGCCCAAGCCATCGTCACCACCAGAGCCTTTGGCAGGCGAGGACCAACTTTAGTTAGGATAAGTGTACCAGATGTTCCCCTTCAAAATGGCCAATTGTTGGCGCCCTTCCCGCTCAATATTTGGGAGGAGGCCCAGGGCCTTTGCCTATAAATAGGACTAGCCACCCCCAGGGTAGGGGGATCAAAATCGGAGAGAGAATCGAGAAGAGAGAGAGAGAGAAGGGTGACTGAACTCCTCCTAGCAGTTCATCCCCTCAGCCAAGAACAGACCCTCGCGAGGCTGTTCTTCCTTGTATTGCTCATCATCATCAGCCCAAGAGGCAATCCACCACACCACACACTGGAGTAGGGTATTACACCACAACGGTGGCCCGAACCAGTATAAACCCTGTCTCTCTTGTGTTGTTCTTTCCATAGCTTAGATCTTAGCGAGGCGGAGGGGTGCAGGTAGGTAGAAGGCGAAATCTCCGCGCGCACCCCAGTGTTCGAACCTCAAGGGTCTGCCGGAACCCGAAATCCGGCACCTGTGTTCACTTCCTCATACATGCTCCAGAGCTTCGTTAGGCACATCTTCAAAGACTGTGGCCACTCTTGATCAACCCACTCCAAGTAAGAACACTTCCATTCATCCTATAATATTTAAAACTAGATCAGTAACAATTGTAGGGGAAATGGGTTTATAGCAACATAAAAAATCACCAATGCTTATTTTGAAAAACTGAAGAAACATGTTAATTATGACATATCTTCTCAAAAAGATCAATGTGCAAATGAAATAATTGGTACTGAGAAAACAACCAAATTCTGGAACATCAAAAGCTATAATTAACTACAATGACGCTACAAGTTCTTACTCATGTACAATAATAACAAATTGAACATTTTATGAGGAAGGTAAATATAACTGCAACAACATAGCGACAGTGTTTGGATGACAGCAAATTGATGCTAACAGGTGTGTACATGCACGAATTTAGTAACATAGAACTAATAGCACTAAGGTCGTCCACTATGTATGCCAAAACTGGTGTAAAGACAATTGTTGCTACATCTCGCACCGGTTCCCTAAACTAGCGAGCCGATGCAGCGGAAAAAAATCAGGGACCCGGACTCTGGAGCACGTAGTTGCTCCGATGCCCAGTTCTTTCGTGCCATAAAAAGTTCATATTTTACCGCTTGGCTGCTCGGTTGTGTGGACCAAAGTTGGCTGCACAAACTGCTAAAGCAGTGCCAAATAATTTTCTAATGGCACCGCTAATGAGATGACAACAATTTAAGATACTAGGTACAAACTGTGACACTGTCTTAGGATGCATTTGGTTGAAGGTGTGGTATGAATGGGTTAGGACCGTGACAGTGTCTAAATCACATCTAACAAATGATTTGTTACAATGGAAGAGGGTCTAACCTTCTCTGCACATGCCGTAAACTTCCTCCCAGTGTCCACAGAATCAAACACAAGTAGCTTCACGCATGGAGATTGATGGTGACAATGAGCAGATAGATCTTCAGCCACCCCGCTCCATTCGTTGCCACTGATGGCCTTAGGAAGCTACAAGAGGAAGAAACGACTCAAATCGACCTCCGGGTAAAAATCCTTCATTCCATGTCATAGCCAGAGAGAGAGAAGAGAGGCATACCCAGGTGGTGAAGGAGTAGTCGCCGAAGGAGGAACCGCTGGAGATGTCTTTGAAGAAGACCATGGCGACCCCGGCGATAGGATGCGAGACGACGAGAGCGAGGAAGCGGCTATAGCTTAGCAAGGAAGGAAGGAAGGAGGAAACAGGGGAAATGTGACTTGTGGTCGGGGAGAAAAGGGGGTCGGGAAGGGGGGAAGGGGGCGAGGGTAGATATTTTGGCGGTAGGCCAAAATTTTGGAAATGTGGAGGGAAACTTTGCGCGCGGCGTTGCCGGACCATTCACTTTGAATGATTGTCTGCATCGCAAACGATTCTTCTGCTTTATGCGCATGGGATGAGTTTGATAATTCAAATTTTGGTCTCAAGGCATGGGCACATTCACTTTGAACACGCGCGGTGCCGTCAGACCATTCACTTTGAACGATTGTGTGCATCGTAGACGATTCTTCTACTTTACGCGCATGGGATGAGTTTGATAATTCAAATTTTGGTGGAAATTTCCTCGGGTACGTCATTGCATAATTTAACATCCCTTGCTAATTTGGGCACACAAAAGAGCGTACAACAGACAGACCACACTTACTGAATCGAGCAATTTCATTAATTACGCAGAGCCAGTTGACCTAAACATTTCTCTAACAAAAGAGCAGCATTAAAAACAAAGCCTAAGTACGCATAATTAAAAATCTGTTGCCACACCGGCCTATGCATCGCTAGTGTGAGATGAGACGTAGATGACTTGTCCTGGCGACATGCCGCCGTTGGTGGACTCCGCGTCCCCCCTGCTGAAGTCGACCGCGTCCTCGTCCTCGTCCTCGGCGCCGCCCTCAAGGTTGTAGTACTCGTAGTAGTGGCTGCGCCAGAGCTCGCGTTGGTACTCCACCGCCGATTCCTCGACAGGCAGACTCTTCTCTACCTCTACCTCGACCACCCACAACTCCTCCTCCCGGCGCTCGTCGATCTCCGCCGCCTCCTGCATCTCCAACTCCCGCTCGGCGACCTCATAAGGAAGCAGGTGCTCCATGGCCACCGCCGCCTTTTCAGACGTGGGTTGCATGCTAGAGTCCGAGGTGGCCTGGAATATCTTGGCATGTGCATCCTCGATCTTGGCGTGGATGGCCTCGACCCGGGCCAGGGCGACATCAGCAGCATGGGCGGCAGCTCGAGCGCTCTCGGCGTTTGCAACCGCCGTCGCAGCAACAGCTGCAGCTGTCTCGGCTGTTGCAGCTGCCCTCTCGGCTACTGCAAACGCCCTCTCAGCGGAAGCGGCCGCGCTCAATGCGGATACAGCGGCACTCTCAGCGTAGGCGGTCGCGGTCTCGGCGCAGGCGGCGGCGCTCTGGGGAGACGCGGCCATCGTACGGACCTTCACGAAGCATTTCCACGGTGTCATCTTTGCAAGAAGGGGGGTGCGAGAATGGGGATCGGGATTCAGGGGTTGCCGACACTAGAGCAGATGAGCTGGTGAAGTTTAAGGAGGGAGACTTAAATAGACCTAGATATTTTCATCGCAAACGGTTCCTAGAAAACAACTGTGTGTGATGTTGTAGATATTTTTTATTAGCTGTGAAAGATGAATTTGGAATAAAGTGCCAACGGATGGTGTTTTAAATGAACGAGAAATTTTGTAGTAATAATACAACTGTCATGTCAAATTTTGGAAAATTTCAGGGGTCATTTGACCTTCTAAGACAGTTAAGTGATTTTCTAGTCATTTAATGACCGTAATTGAAATTTGAACTACATGTACATGCAACAGCTAACCATAATGGTTTGAAAACTCAAATTTCGTGTACTTGTGTGTGATTTAATTCCATGTGCAGTAAATTGGAAGGAATTTTCAAACATATTGGTCTAATGGCTATGACACAATTTAGCATGGAATGACATGGCATTTTAATTCCAAAAAATTAAAAAAAATCAGAAACACATGAAACCTTGGTTGATGTCATGTCATGCCACCAAGATGATGTGGTAAAATAATTGGCATGTTTGACCAAAGTTTGGACACACACCCCTCACAAACCGGAGCAACTCACTAGAAGGCTTTCCGCAGTTGGCTTGTTCATTCTCATTCGAAGTTTTATTGAAGCTGTTGCCGTCTTTGGCTCATGGTTCTTCGACTTTTCACTCTCCTGCCTCGATTTCTCTTATGCAAGGCCTCGCGAGGGGGGCAGCCGAGCACCCTCGCGAGTGTTCCTGTCCTAGTCGTTCAAAGGTTTCGCGACCTGGGTCCATTACAGGAGCACCCCTCCAGTCCGTGCCCCACGGGCACCGCAACACGAACACAGGGCCTAGGTCAGTCGCCCCCCACGGCTGGGGCCAGGAACTATCCACGTGCGGGCACGTAGCCGAAAGGCACGATAACGGCAGCAAAGCGATGATTAACAGCAATAACCCAAACACGCCCCCGCCGGGCTCCACGCTACTGTCTTTTTACGCAGGAAAAAGGAAAAGAAAGAACAAATCGGGCGCAGCTCGCCTCACACCTGCCTGCAGGGAAGACTCGAGCTGCCTCCAGGGCTCAGGCAGACCCCCTCTCGCGCTTCACCGAAGCGCGACGGCGGGCAGACATGCTACCACCTCCCAAGCAGGTACGATGGCGTGGAGCCTGACCGCGGCCACCGCTAGAAGAGTCACCGCCTGAAGAAGAACCGCTAAAGCTTGGGGAACCCTGAGCGCCGCCAATCACGCGAGCGTCGTCCTCTCCATCATCGCCGGGGCTGGGTTCCCGACCGCGGTCGTCATCCTCAGGGCAGCACCCTGCGCGGCGACCATCTTCCCCAAACACCCTCACGTAGAGGGTGGCATCGCCGTCAAACTTGAAGTGCAGGGTGCACCGACGGCTCAGGCCACGCGCGCGGGCAAACGTCTGCCAACCGCGGGTCAAGGCCAGGCTCCCGGCTGCGGAGACCTCTAGTGAAGCCCATGAGGCCCGGCTGCAGCAGCCGTCTGCCTGAAGCCAGAGGCCGCCCGGGGCGCCGGCCGGGAGCTCGCCGAGGAGGAAGCGAGGAAGTTGAAGCCGAGTGCTAGTCGGCTCCGCCGACCACACAACGAACTCCGGCAGCACCTCTGCAGCGCGAAAGCGCGGCCTAGGGGAACGCGCGACCGAAGTGCGCCCCCCGGCCGCAGCAGTCCGCCCATCACCGTGCTGTAAATCGTCTCCACGGCCGCGGGGAGCTGCCGTGGTGGCCACAGGATGTTTGCGAGGGCGCCCTCGGCTGTGCTTGGGCGGGGGAGAGGTAGGCTCAACCTGGCGAGCCTTCCCCTTCTCTGCGGCCGAGAACCTCCTCGACGGGGCCATGAAGAAGAAGGAGAAGCAAGGGGGAATGAACTGGAAGGGCACGTGCCGATCCGTACTTATAACCGGCGAGGGCCAACCGTCGGCCCCCACGATCGCAGGTAATCATGACCCACTTTGCATGCAGGGACTTGTCCAATCCGTGCAATTGCCGAGGCGCCGTGGGGAAGTGGAGACGCCCACGTCCAATCAACCGCCACGCGGCGCCCAAGGCTGCAGGCTGTTAGGGCCCGCGGCGCTTCGCACTTGCCCTTTCGCCTCCCTGCACGGCCAAGTCCGGGCGCGCCTTGGGCCCGGGGGCTACTGTCAGCGTTCTGGGAACGGGGGTCCCCAGACTTGCTTGCCTGCGGCCTGCGGCGTGGCTCGAGGAGGGGCCCAGCATGGCCCATCTTCATCAACACAGACCGAAGACCCTCGCGAGGGGTCAAGCCTCGCGGGGCGGACGACACAGAGCTTCCTCAGGCACGGCCTCATCAGGCTGGCTCGCAAGGAGGCGGAGAGATCAAGGCGGGGTACCTCACGAGGTGCCCGTGACGCAAGCCATGACAACCAAGGGTGCCAGGCGGGCGCCAGCCCACGCAGTGTCCTCCTTTCCTCTTTGGTGCAAAGGGAGCAAGCGCAGGCGAGAGCATCAAGCAAAGGCACCCGTTTCGGTGCAACGAGACCAAGACCAGCCCAACGGCAGGGAGGAAGTCATTGTGGAGCCCAAGCCATCGTCACCACCAGAGCCTTTGGCAGGCGAGGACCAACTTTAGTTAGGATAAGTGTACCAGATGTTCCCCTTCAAAATGGCCAATTGTTGGCGCCCTTCCCGCTCAATATTTGGGAGGAGGCCCAGGGCCTTTGCCTATAAATAGGACTAGCCACCCCCAGGGTAGGGGGATCAAAATCGGAGAGAGAATCGAGAAGAGAGAGAGAGAAGGGTGACTGAACTCCTCCTAGCAGTTCATCCCCTCAGCCAAGAACAGACCCTCGCGAGGCTGTTCTTCCTTGTATTGCTCATCATCATCAGCCCAAGAGGCAATCCACCACACCACACACTGGAGTAGGGTATTACACCACAACGGTGGCCCGAACCAGTATAAACCCTGTCTCTCTTGTGTTGTTCTTTCCATAGCTTAGATCTTAGCGAGGCGGAGGGGTGCAGGTAGGTAGAAGGCGAAATCTCCGCGCGCACCCCAGTGTTCGAACCTCAAGGGTCTGCCGGAACCCGAAATCCGGCACCTGTGTTCACTTCCTCATACATGCTCCAGAGCTTCGTTAGGCACATCTTCAAAGACTGTGGCCACTCTTGATCAACCCACTCCAAGTAAGAACACTTCCATTCATCCTATAATATTTAAAACTAGATCAGTAACAATTGTAGGGGAAATGGGTTTATAGCAACATAAAAAATCACCAATGCTTATTTTGAAAAACTGAAGAAACATGTTAATTATGACATATCTTCTCAAAAAGATCAATGTGCAAATGAAATAATTGGTACTGAGAAAACAACCAAATTCTGGAACATCAAAAGCTATAATTAACTACAATGACGCTACAAGTTCTTACTCATGTACAATAATAACAAATTGAACATTTTATGAGGAAGGTAAATATAACTGCAACAACATAGCGACAGTGTTTGGATGACAGCAAATTGATGCTAACAGGTGTGTACATGCACGAATTTAGTAACATAGAACTAATAGCACTAAGGTCGTCCACTATGTATGCCAAAACTGGTGTAAAGACAATTGTTGCTACATCTCGCACCGGTTCCCTAAACTAGCGAGCCGATGCAGCGGAAAAAAATCAGGGACCCGGACTCTGGAGCACGTAGTTGCTCCGATGCCCAGTTCTTTCGTGCCATAAAAAGTTCGTATTTTACCGCTTGGCTGCTCGGTTGTGTGGACCAAAGTTGGCTGCACAAACTGCTAAAGCAGTGCCAAATAATTTTCTAATGGCACCGCTAATGAGATGACAACAATTTAAGATACTAGGTACAAACTGTGACACTGTCTTAGGATGCATTTGGTTGAAGGTGTGGTATGAATGGGTTAGGACCGTGACAGTGTCTAAATCACATCTAACAAATGATTTGTTACAATGGAAGAGGGTCTAACCTTCTCTGCACATGCCGTAAACTTCCTCCCAGTGTCCACAGAATCAAACACAAGTAGCTTCACGCATGGAGATTGATGGTGACAATGAGCAGATAGATCTTCAGCCACCCCGCTCCATTCGTTGCCACTGATGGCCTTAGGAAGCTACAAGAGGAAGAAACGACTCAAATCGACCTCCGGGTAAAAATCCTTCATTCCATGTCATAGCCAGAGAGAGAGAAGAGAGGCATACCCAGGTGGTGAAGGAGTAGTCGCCGAAGGAGGAACCGCTGGAGATGTCTTTGAAGAAGACCATGGCGACCCCGGCGATAGGATGCGAGACGACGAGAGCGAGGAAGCGGCTATAGCTTAGCAAGGAAGGAAGGAAGGAGGAAACAGGGGAAATGTGACTTGTGGTCGGGGAGAAAAGGGGGTCGGGAAGGGGGGAAGGGGGCGAGGGTAGATATTTTGGCGGTAGGCCAAAATTTTGGAAATGTGGAGGGAAACTTTGCGCGCGGCGTTGCCGGACCATTCACTTTGAATGATTGTCTGCATCGCAAACGATTCTTCTGCTTTATGCGCATGGGATGAGTTTGATAATTCAAATTTTGGTCTCAAGGCATGGGCACATTCACTTTGAACACGCGCGGTGCCGTCAGACCATTCACTTTGAACGATTGTGTGCATCGTAGACGATTCTTCTACTTTACGCGCATGGGATGAGTTTGATAATTCAAATTTTGGTGGAAATTTCCTCGGGTACGTCATTGCATAATTTAACATCCCTTGCTAATTTGGGCACACAAAAGAGCGTACAACAGACAGACCACACTTACTGAATCGAGCAATTTCATTAATTACGCAGAGCCAGTTGACCTAAACATTTCTCTAACAAAAGAGCAGCATTAAAAACAAAGCCTAAGTACGCATAATTAAAAATCTGTTGCCACACCGGCCTATGCATCGCTAGTGTGAGATGAGACGTAGATGACTTGTCCTGGCGACATGCCGCCGTTGGTGGACTCCGCGTCCCCCCTGCTGAAGTCGACCGCGTCCTCGTCCTCGTCCTCGGCGCCGCCCTCAAGGTTGTAGTACTCGTAGTAGTGGCTGCGCCAGAGCTCGCGTTGGTACTCCACCGCCGATTCCTCGACAGGCAGACTCTTCTCTACCTCTACCTCGACCACCCACAACTCCTCCTCCCGGCGCTCGTCGATCTCCGCCGCCTCCTGCATCTCCAACTCCCGCTCGGCGACCTCATAAGGAAGCAGGTGCTCCATGGCCACCGCCGCCTTTTCAGACGTGGGTTGCATGCTAGAGTCCGAGGTGGCCTGGAATATCTTGGCATGTGCATCCTCGATCTTGGCGTGGATGGCCTCGACCCGGGCCAGGGCGACATCAGCAGCATGGGCGGCAGCTCGAGCGCTCTCGGCGTTTGCAACCGCCGTCGCAGCAACAGCTGCAGCTGTCTCGGCTGTTGCAGCTGCCCTCTCGGCTACTGCAAACGCCCTCTCAGCGGAAGCGGCCGCGCTCAATGCGGATACAGCGGCACTCTCAGCGTAGGCGGTCGCGGTCTCGGCGCAGGCGGCGGCGCTCTGGGGAGACGCGGCCATCGTACGGACCTTCACGAAGCATTTCCACGGTGTCATCTTTGCAAGAAGGGGGGTGCGAGAATGGGGATCGGGATTCAGGGGTTGCCGACACTAGAGCAGATGAGCTGGTGAAGTTTAAGGAGGGAGACTTAAATAGACCTAGATATTTTCATCGCAAACGGTTCCTAGAAAACAACTGTGTGTGATGTTGTAGATATTTTTTATTAGCTGTGAAAGATGAATTTGGAATAAAGTGCCAACGGATGGTGTTTTAAATGAACGAGAAATTTTGTAGTAATAATACAACTGTCATGTCAAATTTTGGAAAATTTCAGGGGTCATTTGACCTTCTAAGACAGTTAAGTGATTTTCTAGTCATTTAATGACCGTAATTGAAATTTGAACTACATGTACATGCAACAGCTAACCATAATGGTTTGAAAACTCAAATTTCGTGTACTTGTGTGTGATTTAATTCCATGTGCAGTAAATTGGAAGGAATTTTCAAACATATTGGTCTAATGGCTATGACACAATTTAGCATGGAATGACATGGCATTTTAATTCCAAAAAATTAAAAAAAATCAGAAACACATGAAACCTTGGTTGATGTCATGTCATGCCACCAAGATGATGTGGTAAAATAATTGGCATGTTTGACCAAAGTTTGGACACACACCCCTCACAAACCGGAGCAACTCACTAGAAGGCTCGTGGTTCCGAGAGGGAACAATGCATGTTTGATGATGAACGGGAGATAGCTTCCTTTTACGGCCTTCAATTTTTTTCTACGTCTAACGTGCATTACTACAACTGTAATGTGAAATTTTTGAAAATTCTAGGGCTCATGTGACCTTTTAAAGACATTTAAGTGATTTTCTAGCCATTTAATGACCGTAATTCAAATTTGAACTACATCTACATGCAACGCGTAACCAAAACAGTTTGAAAAATCATATTTGTGTACTTGTGTGCGAGTTAATTCCATGTGCAGTAAACTAGAAGGAATTTTCAAACATATTTGTATCACGACATGGACACATATGCATGAATACGTATGCATGGAGTGGCATGGCATTTTAATTCCAAAAAAAATCAGAAACACATGAAACCTTGGTTGATGTGATGTCATGCCACCAAGATGATGTGGTAAATAAATTGGCATGTTTAACGAAAGTTTGGACAAACACCCCTCACAAACCGGAGCAACTCGCTAGAAGGTTCGTGGTTCCGAGAGGGAACAATGCATGTTTGATGGCGAACGGGAGATAGCTTCCTCATACGGCCTTCAAATTTTTTCTACGTCTAACGTGCACTACTACAACTATAATGTGAAATTTTAGAAAATTCTAGGGGTCATTTGACCTTTTAAAGACATTTAAATGATTTTCTAACCATTTAATGACCGTAATTCAAATTTGAACTACATCTACATGCAACGCCTAACCAAAACATTTTGAAAAATCATATATGTGTACTTGTGTGTGAGTTAATTCCATGTGCAGTAAATTAGAAGGAATTTTCAAACATATTGGTCTCACGACATGGACACATGCATACGTATGCATGGAGTGACATGGCATTTTAATTTAAAAAATAGAAAAATGATGAGAAACACATGAAACCTTGGTTGATGTAATGTCATGCCATCAAGATGATGTGGTAAAGAAATTGACATGTTTGACGAACGTTTGGACACGCCCCCCTCACAAACCGGAGCAACTCGCTAGAAGGTTCGTGGTTCCGAGAGGGAACAATGCATGTTTGATGACGAACGGGAGATAGCTTCCTCTTACAGCCTTCCAATTTTTGCCTACGTTTAATGTGCACTAATACAACTATCATGTGAAATTTTGGTAAATTTCAGGGGTCATTTGACCTTTTAAATACATTTAAGTGATTTTCTAACCATTTAATGACCGTAATTCAATTTGAACTACCTCTACATGCAACGCATAACCATAACGGTTTGAAAAATCATATTTTTGTGTACTTGTGTGCGACTTAATTCCATGTGTAGTAAATTCGAAGGAATTTTCAAACATATTGGTGTCAAGGCATGGGCACATGCATGGAGTGCATGCCATGGCATTTTAATTACAAAAAATTAAAAAATGATCAGAAAAACATGAAACCTTACTTGATTTAATGTCATGCCACCAAGATGATGTGGTAAACAAATTGGCATGTTTGACGAAAGTTTGGACACACACCCCTCACAAACCGGAGCAACTCGCTAGAAGGTTCATGGTTCTGAGAGGGAACAATGCATGTTTGATGACGAACGGGAGATAGCTTCCTCTTACGGCCTTGAAAAATTTTCAACGTCTAACGTGCACTACTACAACTGTAATGTGAAATTTTGGAAAATTCTAGGGTTCATTTGACCTTTCAAAGACATTTAAGTCATTTTCTAACCATTTAATGACCGTAATTCAAATTTGAACTACATCCATGCAATGTCTAACCAAAATGGTTTGAAAAATCGTAATTGTGTACTTGTGTGCGAGTTAATTCCATGTGTAGTAAATTAGAAGGAATTTTCAAACATATTGGTCTCACAACATGGACACATGCATACGTATGTATAGAGTGACATGGCATTTTAATTAAAAAATAGAAAAATGATCAGAAACACATGAAACCTTGGTATTATGTAACGTCATGCCACCAAGATGATGTGGTAAAGAAATTGGCATGTTTGACTAACGTTCGGACACATGCCCCTCGCAAACCGGAGCAACTCTCTAGAAGGTTCGTGGTTCCGAGAGGGAACAATGCATGTTTGATGACGAATGGGAGATAGCTTCCTCTTACGGCCTTCAAATTTTTTCCTACGTTTAACATGCACTAATACAACTATCATGTGAAAATTTGGTAAATTTCAGGGGTCATTTGACCTTCTAAAGACATTTAAGTGATTTTCTAACCATTTAATGACCATAATTCAAATTTGAACTACATCTACATGCAATGCCTAACCAAAACGGTTTGAAAATCATATTTTTGTGTACTTGTGTGCGGGTTAGTTCCATGCGCAGTAAATTCAAATGAATTTTCAAACATATTAGTGTCAAGGCATGGGCGCATGCATGGAGTGCATGCCATGGCAGTTTAATTCCAAAAAATTAAAAAATGATCAGAAAAACATGAAACCTTGCTTGATTTAATGTCATGCCACCAAGATGATGTGGTAAAAAATTGGCCTGCTTGACGAAATTTTGGACACACACCCCTCACAAACCGGAGCAACACACTAGAAGGTTCGTGGTTCCGAGAGGGAACAATGCATGTTTGGTGACGGATGGGAGATAGCTTCCTCTTACGGCCTTCAAATTTTTTCCTACGTTTAACGTGCACTAATACAACTGTCATGTGAAAATTTAGAAATTTTCAGGGGTCATTTGACCTTTTAAATACATTTAAGTGATTTTCTAATCATTTAATGACCGTAATTCAAATTTGAACTACATCTACATGCAACACCTAACCTAAACAGTTTGAAAAATCATATTTTTGTGTACTTATGTGCGAGTTAAAAATTCATCAGACGATGTAAATATCTGGTGTTCAAAAAAGAAAATGTAAAGATGTGGCAAGACAACCGCCCCCCACACGATTGGCAGTCTATCTCGCGGCTCGAGGTTTCATAGGTGAATGGCGGGGATCATTAATCAGACACGGTTCCGCATTGGAAACCGTCGGCTATTATTTTCACACATGGATTTTGCTGCGGGAATCGTGTGTAATTCAAACTACAATACTCATAAATTTCGGCGACCGGCGTTTGTACTGTCCCCGTCGATCTATATTCCAGCCACAAATAAATACTACCTTGCTCACATCGTCCCGCCTGCATTCTCATCTACATCCTCCCCTCGCTCGCCCTCTCTCTCTCTCTCTCTCAAATCTCTGCCATGGCGTCGCCGGTCTACCCACGCGCCGACGAGGAGTCGCCGCCCCCCGAGGATGCTCACTCGATTAGCAGCGACGAGGACCCCTACGCGCCGCCTGACGAGGTTGCGCCGGACCACCCCCCCCCCCCACTTTGGATTGGTTTCGGGGCTAGTACAATCTTTGTCCGTGGAAGTCGCTGCCGCCGGCTGAGAAAGACAGGTGCTACCTCTTGAGCACTGCGTTGGTTTTCCCTTGAAGAGGAAAGGGTGATGCAGCAAAGTAGCGGAAGTATTTCCCTCGGTTTTTGAGAACCAAGGTATCAATCCAGTAGGAGATCACGCTCAAGTCCCACGCACCTACACAAACAAATAAGAAACTCGCAACCAACGCAATAAAGGGGTTGTCAAGCCCTTCACGGTCACTTACGAGAGTGAGATCTGATTAGGGCTGGAAAAAAGCTCAAAACTCGCAAGCTAAATGAGTAGCTCGTGACTAGGCTCGAATCGACTCGAACTCGAAGAATAACGAGTCGAGCTGAGCTTTAGTTTAAGATCGTTTATAGACCAAGTTAAACGAGCCAATCTCACGAGTACTCGTGTAACTCATTAGGCTCGGCATAAAAGATCGGCCACTCCCACTACAAAAAATCAGCCACTCAACACCCTATGTCCCTGGCGCACAACACAAGGCCTAGCCGTTGAAGGCCCAGCCGCCTAGGAGACTCATGTGTTACAAGGAAATTACTATTATTCAGTGATATATATGTTTAATATATACATAAACATTTTATAATATTTGAGGGTTTTATGTTCATATCTTTAACGAGCTTAACAAGCTAAACGAGCCATCTCGCGAGTTATACAAGTCGAGCCAATCTTGGATTTGAGCTCGTTATAATAACGAGTCGAGTCGAGCTAGCTCGTTAACGAAACAAGCTCTAGCGAGTCGAGCCGAGTTGGCTCGACTCGGTTCGAAATCCAGCCCTAGATCTGATAGATATGATAAGATAATATTTTTGGTATTTTTATGACAAAGAAAAATAAAGACGCAAAGTAAAATAAACAGGAAAGGAAATAACTAAGTATTGGAAGATTAATATGATGAAAGATAGACCCGGGGGCCATAGGTTTCACTAGTGGCTTCTCTCAAGAGCATAGGTATTACGGTGGGTAAACGAATTACTGTCGAGCAATTGATAGAATTGAGCATAGTTATGAGAATATCTAGGTATGATCATGTATATAGGCATCACGCCCGAGACAAGTAGACCGAAACAATTCTGCATCTACTACTATTACTCCACACATCGACTGCTATCCAGCATTCATCTAGAGTATTAAGTTCATGAGAACAGAGTAATGCTTTAAGGAAGATGACATGATGTAGAGGGATAAACTCATGCAATATGATATAAACCCCATATTTTTATCCTCTATGGCAACAATACAATATGTGTCAGTTCCCTTTCTGTCACTGGGATCGAGCACCGCAAGATTGAACCCAAAGCTAAGCACTTCTCCCATTGCAAGAAAGACCAATCTAGTAGGCCAAACCAAACTGATAATTCGAAGAGACTTGCAAAGATAAAACAATCATACATAAAAGAATTCAGAGGAGAATCAAATATTGTTCATAGATAATCTGGATCATAAACCCACAATTCATGGGATCTCGACAAACACACCGCAAAATAAGATTACATCGAATAGATCTCCAAGAAGATCGAGGAGAACTTTGTATTGGGATCCAAAGAGAGAGAAGTAGCCATCTAGCTAATAACTATGGACCCGTAGGTCTGAAGTAAACTACTCACACATCACCGGAGAGGCCATGGAGTTGATGTAGAGGCCCTCCGTGATCAATGCCCCCTCCGGCGGAGCTCCGAGTGATCCACACACGCGCTCATATGATGGGCACCAAAGGACAACAACATAACCACAAGCAAATTAAACCAAACATAGCAATTCACCAAGTACCGATAGGACAATGAAAATCTACTCAGACATCATAGGATGGCAACACATTGGATAATAATATGAAGCATAAAGCACCACGTTCAAGTAAAGGGTACATCGGGTTGTGGGAGAGTGGACCACTTTAGATAGATGGGGGAAGGTGATGGAGATGTTGGTGAAGATGACGAAGGTGTCGGTGTAGATTGTGGTGATGATGATGGCCACCGGAAGAGAGGGGGAGAGGGCCACCCTTCTTCTTCTTCTTCCTTGACCATCTCCCTCGATGGGAGAAGGGTTTCCCCTCTGTTCCATGGCCTCCATGGCATGAGAGGGCCGAGAGCCCCTCCGAGATTGGATATGGCTCTTTGTCTCTCTCTGTTTCTGCGTTCCAGATTCTGCCCTTTCACCGTTTCTTATATTCGCAGAGATCCGTAACTCCTATTAGGCTGAAATTTAACACCATTTCTATCTGAATATTAGCTTTCTTTCAGCGAAAGAAGGGCACCAACCGCCTTACGGGGTGGCCACGACGGCCCAGGGCGTGCCTGACCCCCTGGGGCGCGCCCCTGCCTCGTGGCCCCCTCGGGCATTGATAACCCACAAGTACAGGGGATCGCAACAGTTTTCGAGGGTAGAGTATTCAACCCAAATTTATTGATTCAACACAAGGGGAGCCAAAGAATATTCTCAAGTATTAGCAGCTATGTTGTCAATGCAACCACACCTGGAAACTTAATATCTGCAGCAAAGTATTTAGTAGCAAAGTAATATCATAGTAGTGGTAATGGTAGCAAAAGGTAATGATAACAAAAGTAATGTTTTTGGTATTTTGTAGTGATTGTAACAATAGCAACGGAAAAGTAAATAAGCGAAGAACAATATATGGAAAGCTCGTAGGCAATGGATCGGTGATAGAGAATTATGCCGGATGCGGTTCATCATGTAACAGTCATAACCTAGGGTGACACAGAACTAGCTCCAATTCATCAATGTAATGTAGGCATGTATTCTGAATATAGTCATACATGCTTATGGAAAAGAACTTGCATGACATCTTTTGTCCTACCCTCCCATGGCAGCGGGGTCCTAATGGAAACTAAGGGATATTAAGGCCTCCTTTTAATAGAGTACCGAACCAAAGCATTAACACATAGTGAATACATGAACTCCTCGAACTACGGTCATCACCGGTAAGTATCCCGATTATTGTCACTTCGGGGTTGCCGGATCATAACACATAGTAGGTGACTATAGACTTGCAAGATAGGATCAAGAACTCACATATATTCATGAAAACATAATAGGTTCAGATCTGAAATCATGGCACTCGGGCCCTAGTGACAAGCATTAAGCATAGCAAAGTCATAGCAACATCAATCTCAGAGCATAGTGGATACTAGGGATCAAACCCTAACAAAACTAACTCGATTACATGATAAATCTTATCCAACCCATCACCGTCCAGCAAGCCTACGGTTGAATTACTCACGCACGGTGGTGAGCATTGAAATTGGTGATGGAGGATGGTTGATGATGAGGATGGCGACGGATTCCCCTCTCCAGAGCCCCGAATGGACTCCAGATCAGCCCTCCAGAGAGGTTTTAGGGCTTGGCGGCGGCTCCGTATCATAAAACACGATGAATCCTTCTCCTTTATTTTTTTCTCCCCGAAATTGAATATATAGAGTTGGAGTCGAGGTCGGAGGAGCTCCAGGGGGCCCACGAGGTAGGGGGCGCCCCCCACCCTCGTGGCTAGGGTGTGGGCCCCCTGGTCTTGATCTTTTGCTAATATTTTTTATTATTTCCAAAAAGACACTCCGTGGAGTTTCAGGTCATTCCAAGAACTTTTGTTTCTGCACATAAAAAACACCATGGAAATTTTGCAGAAAACAGCGTCAGTCCGGGTTAGTTCCATTCAAATCATGCAAGTTAGAGTCCAAAACAAGGGCAAAAGTGTTTGGAAAATTAGATACGACGGAGACGTACCAACTCCCCCAAGCTTAAACCTTTGCTTGTCCTCAAGCAATTCAGTTGACAAACTGAAAGTGATAAAGAAAAAACTTCTACAAACTCGGTTTGGTCTTCTTGTTGTAAATATGTAAAGCCAGCATTCAAGTTTTCAGCAAAGATTATGAACTAACCATATTCACAATAACTCTCAGGTCTCATGTTTACTCATATCAATGGCATAATCAACTAGCGAGCAATAATAATAAATCTTGGATGACAACACTTTCTCAAAACAATCATAATATGATATAAGAAGATGGTATCTCGCTAGCCCTTTCTAAGACCGCAAAACATAAATGCAGAGCACCTTTAAAGATCAAGGAGTGACTAGACATTGTAATTCATGGTAAAAGAGATCCATTCAAATCATACTCAATGTAAACTAACAGTAATGAATGCAAATGAGCGGTGCTCTCCAACTGGTGCTTTTTAATAAGAGGATGATGACTCAACATGAAAGTAAATAGATAGGCCCTTCACAGAGGGAAGCAGGGATTTGTAGAGGTGCCAGAGCTCGGTTTTGAAATAGAGATGAATAATATTTTGAGCGGTATACTTTCATTGTCAACATAACAACCAAGAGATGGCGATATCTTCCATGCTACACACATTATAGGTGGTTCCAAAATAGAATGGTAAAGTTTATTCTCCCCCTCCACCAACAAGCACCAATCCATGGCTTGCTCGAAAAAACGAGTGCCTCCAACTAACAAGAGTCCCAGGGGGAGTTTTGTTTGCAATTGTTTTGATTTAGTTTGCATAAAGCATGGGACTGGGCATCCCGGTGACCAGCTATTTTCTCGTGAGTGAGGAGCGGAGTCCACTCCTCTTGAGAATAACCCGCCTAACATGGAAGATACGGACAACCCTAGTTGATACATGAGCTATTTGAGCATACAAAACAGGATATTTATTTGAAGGTTTAGAGTTTGGCACATACAAATTTACTTGGAACGACAGGTAGATACCGTATATAGGTAAGTATGGTGGACTCATATGGAATAACTTTGGGGTTTATGGGATTGGATGCACAAGCAGTATTCGCGCTTAGTACAGGTGAAGGCTAGAAAAAGACTGGGAAGCGACCAGGTAGAGAGCGACAATAGTCATGAACATGCATTAAAATTAATCAACACCGAATGCAAGCATGAGTAGGATATAATGCACCATGAACATAAATATCTCAGAGGCTATGTTGATTTTGTTTCAACTACATGCGTGAACATGTGCCAAGTCAAGCCACTCGAATCATTCAAAAGAGGATACCACCCTATCATACCACATCACAACCATTTTAATAGCATGTTGGCACGCAAGGTAAACCATTATAAGCTCCTAGCTAATTAAGCATGGCATAAGCAACTATAATCTCTAATTGTCATCGCAAACATGTTTATTCATAATAGGCTGAATCAGGAACGATGAACTAATCATATTTTCAAAAACAAGAGAGGTCGAGTTCATACCAGCTTTTCCCATCTCAGTCAGTCCATCATATATCGTCATAATTGCCTTTCACTTGCATGACCAAACGATGTGGGTAATAATAATAGTGCACGTGCATTGGACTAAGCTGGAATCTGCAAGCATTCAATAAACAGGAGAAGACAAGGCAATATGGGCTCTTTTGTCAGATCAACAATAATGCATATAAGAGCCACTTCAACAATTTAATTATGGTCTTCTCCTATCGACCCCCAAAGAAAAGAAATAAAACTATTTACACGGGAAAGCTCCCAATAAGCAAAAGAAGAATAGGAAATCTTTTTGGGTTTTTCTTTTTAATTACTACTACAAGCATGGAAATTAAAACTAGCTAAAAGCTACGACTATTTTTTTTGGTTTTTCTTAAGGTTTAATAAACACACAAGAAGAAAGCATAAAAAGAGAAAATAAACTAGCATGGATATTACAATGAAAAAGTATGAGCGCCGACATCTAGCAATGAGTGTGTGAACATGAATGTAATGTCGGTGAGAAATATGTACTCCCCCAAGCTTAGGCGTTTGGCCTAAGTTGGTCTAATGCCATGGATGGCCTGGCGGATATCCAAAGTTGTAGTTGGGGTCGTACTGAGATGCAGTAGTCATTGCATTGTGGGCTGCAGCTTGGAGGCGAGCTATCTCAGCCCTCCTCTTATACTCTTCCGCCTCCTCTCTGGTTATAAATATCTCCCTTTTGCCTGAAATTCAAAAAAAGTAGAAGCAGGGAGAGCGACATGATAGGTGCATCGTCTGTCAAAGATTAGTCGGTACTGGAGGAACTGATCATTCCTCTCAACAAACTGTTGACGAACCATAGCCTCATAATCCAAATAAGCAGGGGGAAACTCAATATCATCCTCATGTATGGTTATACCAAGAAAACTAGCTATGCGGGTTGCATAAATTCCACCAAAGAAATCTCCATTAAATCTATTAAGATGCAACCTACGTGCAACAATGGCTCCCAAATTATAAGATTTATCTCCTAACACAGCACTCCTAAGAATACTGAGGTCAGGCACACACATGTGACATGCTTCATCTTTACCATTAATGCATCTACCTATGAAGAGAGCAAAATAATTTATAGCAAGAAAATGAATGCTCCCTATGGTAGCTTGTGTTATATCTCTAGATTCCCCAACAGTTATATTAGCAATAAATTCCCTAAATTAAGATTTGCGAGGTTCACTAGTACTACCTCATTGTGGAAGTTTGCAAGCAGTGGTAAAGTCCTCTAAATCCATAGTGTAAGAATTTTCATAAAGATCAAACAAGACAGTTTGAGAATTACGCGAGGATGAAAAATTCAAACCTCCTCACAAAGGAGCTAGTGAGATAGTGGTACTGACGACATTTTTCTTCTTCGAAGCTCACAAGATCAGTGTTACACAAATATGTGTTAAATTCTTCCTTAATTCCCGCTCGATCCATGAAGCCTTCTGAAGGCCATTCACAAGGAAGCACTGGAGCATCTCTTGGTGGCTCTTCATCAACATCACGCATTGCAAGCCTGGGTTCTTGTTTCCTTGAAGAACCACCTTGGTACATTTTCCTAAGCATATTTCTTCCTCTGAAAAATTTCTGAAATTTTTAGTAACTTCAAAATAAAAGTAAACCGAACTTAACAAAATTGATAGCAACTACTCCCACAAGTGCCTAGAGGCAATATCATGCATCAAAACTACTTTTGACCATATAAATTTGACATACAAGCTCAAGAACAGGGTCACCTAAGCAGCAAAATATGCAATGAATAAAGCACCGGAACAAAAACTAATTGGACCAATGGAGGAGTCACATGCCAAGGAACAAACTCCCCAAGCAGTTTTGTGAGAGGTGCTTTGAGCAAGGAGATCGAAAATCGCAGCAAAATGAGCTAGAACTCGTGCTTGAGCTGGATATTGGTGTTTGTGGGAGGAAGAAGAAGTGTGTGGGTGCAGGACTAAGTGGAGGATGGCCACCGCGGGCCCATGACGCAGGGGGCGCGCCTAGGGGGGTAGGGCGCGCCCTCCACCCTCGTGGCCAGGTGGATGCCCCCCTGCTGTGTTCTTAGTGCCAAATATTCTCAAATATTCCAGAAAAAAATCATATTTAAATTTCAGGGCATTTGGAGAACTTCTATTTTCAAGGTATTTTATATTGCACGGATAATTTAGATAACAGACAAAAAATACTATTTTTATTTTATTTAATATAAATAACAGAAAGTAAAAGGAGGGTACAGAGAGTTGTGTTTTCTAAATTCATCCATCTCATGCTCATCAAAAGGAATCCACTAACAAGGTTGATCAAGTCTTGTTAACAAACTCATTCCGAGTAACATGGAACCGGAGAATTTTCGAATAACACTAGGTTACCTCAACGGGGATATGCACATCCCCAACAATAAGAATATCACATTTCTTCTTGACAGTAGGTAGAGGAAATTCAAAACCTCCAAAAATAATCAATGGAATTTTTCCAACAGAATTGATACTATGAACTTGAGGTTGTTTCCTCGGAAAGTGTACCGTATGCTCATTACCATTAACATGAACATTGCCTTTGTTGCAATCAATAACAGCCCCTGCAGTATTCAAAAAGGGTCTTCCAAGAATAATAGACATACTATCGTCTTCGGGAATATCAAGAATAACAAAGTCTGTTAAAGTAGTAACGTTTGCAACCACAATAGGCACATCCTCACAAATACCGACAGGTATAACAGTTGATTTATCAGCCATTTGCAAAGATATTTCAGTAGGTGTCAACTTATTCAAATCAAGTCTACGATATAAAGAGAGAGGCATGACACTAACACCGGCTCCAAGATCACATAAAGCAGTTTTAACATAGTTTCTTTTAATGGAGCATGGTATAGTGGGTACTCCTGGATCTCCTAACTTCTTAGGTATTCCACCTTTAAAAGTATAATTAGAAAGCATGGTGGAAATTTCAGCTTCCGGTATCTTTATTTTATTAGTGACAATTTCTTTCATGTACTTAGCATAAGGATTCATTTTAAGCATATCAGTTAATCGCATACGCAAAAAGATAGGTCTAATCATTTCAGCAAAGCGCTCAAAATCCTCATCATCCTTTTTCTTGGATGGTTTTGGAGGAAAAGGGATGGGTTTCTGAATCCATGGTTCTATTCCTTTACCGTGTTTCCTAGCAACAAAGTCTTTCTTATCATAATGTTGATTCTTTGATTGTGGGTTATCAAGATCAACAACAGGTTCAATTTCTATATCATTATCATTGCTAGGTTGAGCATCAACATGAACATTATCATTAACATTATCACTAGTTTCAGGTTCATTACCAGATTGTGTTTCAGCATCAGAAATAGAAATATCATTTGGATTCTCAGGTGTTTCAGTAATAGGTTCACTAGAAGCATGCAAAGTCCTATGATTTTTCTTTTTCTTCCTTTTAGAATGACTAGGTGCATCTATATTATTTCTCCGAGAATCTTGCCCAATTCTCTTAGGGTGGCCTTGAGGATACAAAGGTTCCTGAGTCATTTTACCAGTTCTAGTAGCCACTCTAATAGCAAAATCATTATTCTTACTATTCAATTCATTGAGCAAATCATTTTGAGCTTTAAGTACTTATTCTACTTGAGTAGTAACCATAGAAGTGATAACCCACAAGTATAGGCGATCGCAAAAGTTTTCGATAAGTAAGAGTTTCGAACCCAATGAGGAGCTAAAGGTAGAACAAATATTCCCTCAAGTTCTATCGACCACCGATACAACTCTACGCACGCTTGACGTTCGCTTTACCTAGAACAAGTATGAAACTATAAGTACTTTGTAGGTGTTGTTGGATAGGTTTGCAAGATAATAAAGTGCAAGTAAATAAAAAGTAGGGGCTGTTTAGATAAAGAAACAATAAAGTAAATATAGTGAGTGTGGAAAAGTGGTGGTAGGAGTTGCGAAATTGCCCCTAAGCAATTGACTACTTTACTAGACCGATAGCAAGTATTATGTGGGAGAGGCCACTGCTAGCATGTCATCCCTTACTTGGAATTCTACGCACTTATGATTGGAAATATTAGCAAGTGTCCGCAACTACTAAAGTTCATTAAGGTAAAACCCAACCATAGCATTAAGATATATTGGTCCCCCTTCAATCCCGTATGCATCAATTTCTATGCTAGGTTGAAGCTTCTGTAACTCTTGCCCTCCAATACATAGTCCTATCAACATACAACTAACCCTAGGGTGTGATCCACGCGCGCAATAATATGATGGGCACCAAAGGACAGCAACATAACCACAAGCAAATTAAATCAATCATAGCAATTCATCAACAACCTATAGGACAATGAAAATCTACTCAGACATCATAGGATGGAAATACATCCTTGGATACTAATATGAAGCATAAAGCACCATGTTCAAGTAGAGGGTACATCGGCTTGCGAGAGAGTGGACCGTTGTAGATAGAGGGGGGAAGGTGATGGAGATGTTGGTGAAGCTGGCAGAGGTGTTGGTGTAGATCACGGTGATGATGATGGCCCACGGCGGCGTTCCGGCGCCACCGGAAGAGAGGGGGAGAGAGCCCCCGTCCTTCTTCTTCTTCCTTGACCTCCTCCCTAGATGGGAGAAGGGTTTCCCCTCTGGTCCATGGCCTCCATGGCACAGGAGGGGCAAGAGCCCCTCCGAGATTGGATCTGTCTCTCTGTCTCTCTCTGTTTCTGCGTTCCCAGATTCTTCCCTTTCACCGTTTCTTATATTCCAGGAGATCCGTACCTCCGATTGGGCTGAAATTTTAACACGATCTCTATCCAGAAATTAGCTTTCTTGCGGCAAAAGAAGGGCACCAACCGCCTTACGAGGTGGCCATGTGGGTCAGGGGCGCGCCCCCTACCTCGTGGGGCCCTCGAGCACCATCTCGCGTGGGTTTTTCTTCCCAAAAATCATATATATTCCAAAAAAATCTCCATCAGTTTTTATCCCGTTTAGACTCCGTTTGATATGGATATTCTGCGAGACAAAAAACATGCAACAAACAGGAACTGGCACTGGGCACTGGATCAATATGTTAGTCCCAAAAATAGTATAAAAAGTTGCCAAAAGTATATGAAAGTTGCAGAATATTGGCATGGAACAATCAAAAATTATAGATACGACGGAGACGTATCAGCATCCCCAAGCTTAATTCCTACTCGTCCTCGAGTAGGTAAATGATAAGAAAGATAATTTTTGATGTGGAATGCTACCTAGCATAATATTGATCACATATCTAATCATGGCATGAATATTAAGATACGAGTGATTCAAAGCAATAGTCTATCATTTGACATAAAAACAATAATACTTCAAGCCTACTAATAAAGCAATCATGTCTTTTCAAAATAACATGGCCAAAGAAAGTTATCCCTACAAAATCATATAGTCTGGCTATCATCCATCTTCACCACACAAAATATTCACATCATGCACAACCCCGATGACAAGCCAAGCAATTGTTTCATACTTTTGACGTTCTCAAACCTTTTCAACTTTCACGCAATACATGAGCATGAGCCATGGACATAGCACTATAGGTGGAATAGAATATGATGGTGGAGAAGACAAAAAGGAGAAGATAGCCTCACATCAACTAGGCGTATCAACGGGCTATGGAGATGCCCATCAATATATATCAATGTGAGTGAGTAGGGATTGCCATGCAACGGATGCACTAGAGCTATAAGTGTATGAAAGCTCTAACTAAAACTAAGTGGGTGTGCATCCAACTTGCTTGCTCATGAAGACCTCGGGAATTTGAGGAAGCCCATCATCGGAATATACAAGCCAAATTCTATAATGAAAATTCCCACTAGTATATGAAAGTGATAACTCAAGAGACTCTCTATATGAAGAACATGGTGCTACTTTGAAGCACAAGTGTGGAAAAAGGATAGTAGCACTGCCCCTTCTCTCTTTTTCTCTCATTTTTTTATTTTTTTTATTTTTTTGGTGGGCTTCTTTGGCCTCTTATTTTTATTTGGGCTTCTTTGACCTCTTTTATTTTTTTGTAAAGTCCGGAGTCTCATCCTGAATTATGGGGGAATCATAGTCTCCATCATCCTTTCCTCACTAGGGCAATGCTCTAATAATGATGATCATCACACTTTTATTTACTTACAACTCAATGTCAAGAACAAAGTATGACTCTATATGGATGCCTTCGGCGGTATACCGGGATGTGCAATGATCTAGCGTAGCGATGACATCAAAAAACGGACAAGCCATGAAAACATCATGCTGGCTATCTTACGATCTTGCAAAGCAATATGACAATGAATGCTCAAGTCATGTATATGATGATGATGGAAGTTGCATGGCAATATATCTCGGAATGGCTATGGAAATGCCATAATAGGTAGGTATGGTGGCTGTTTTGAGGAAGGTATATGGTGGGTTTATGGTACCGGCGAAAGTTGCGCGGTACTAGAGAGGCTAGCAGTGGTGGAAGGGTGAGAGTGTGTATAATCCATGGACTCAACATTAGTCATAAAGAAATCACATAATTATTGCAAAAATCTATTAGTCATCAAAACAAAGTACTACGCGCATGCTCCTAGGGGGATAGATTGGTAGGAAAAGACCATCAATCGTCCCCGACCGCCACTCATAAGGAAGACAATCAATAAATAAATCATGCTCCGACTTCGTTACATAACGGTTCACCATACGTGCATGCTACGGGAATCAAAAACCTCAACACAAGTATTTCTACAATCCACAACTACCCACTAGCATGACTCTAATATCACCATCTTTATATCGCAAAACTATTGCAAGGAATCAAACATATCATATTCAGTGATCTACAAGTTTTATGTAGGATTTTATGACTAACCATGTGAATGACCAGTTCCTGTCATCTCTCTAAATAGATATAAGTGAAGCAAGAGATTTTAATTCTTTCTGAAAAAGATATGCCCATGCTCTAACAAATATAAGTGAAGCAAAAGAGCATTCTACAAATGGCGGTTGTCTATGCAAAGAGAAACAGGCAATCCAAACTTCAAATGATATATGCAAAGCACATGAAGCATTCTATAAAGCCATACTCAAAAGATATAAGTGAAGTGCAATGAGAATTCTATAAATCAACCAAGGCTATCTCATACCAGCATGGTGCATAAAAGAAAAATGAAAACTAAATGCAAAAGACGCTCCAAGATTGCACATATCGCATGAACGAAACGAATCTGAAAACATATCGATACTTGTTGAAGAAAGAGGGGATGCCTTCCAGGGCATCCCCAAGCTTAGACGCTTGAGTCTCCTTGAATATTTACTTGGGTTTCCTTGGGCATCCCCAAGCTTGAGCTCTTGCCTCTCTTCCTTCTTCTCACATCAATACCTTCTCGATCATCGAACACTTCATCCACACAAAACTTCAACAGAAAACTCGGCAAGATCCGTTAGTATAATAAAGCAAACCACTACTCTAAGTACTGTTGAAAACCAATTCATATTTTGTTTTTGCATTGTGTCTACTGTAATATAACTTTTTCATGGCTTAATCCACTGATATAAATCCTTAGTTTCATCAAAACAAGCAAACTATGCATCAAAACAGAATCTGTCTAAAACAGGACAGTCTGTAACAGTTTGAACATTCACCATACTTCTGATACTTGAATTTTTTTACCAAAATTAGGAAAAATAAACAATTTGTATAGGAAGACATTTCAAATAGAATCAGAACCATTTGATGTTCCAGCTAAAAATGTAAAATCGCGCACTACAACCAAAGTTTCTATCCTGCACCGTACAAACCATCAAGCAAATGTAAACATCCTAAAGGCAAACCTTGGCACATTATTTTTATAATACAATGGAATTGTACAAGGGTATAATTATTTTTATTGAAAAGTTTCTGTAATCAAGATTCACAAAGTTTCCGTGAGCATGAAAAAAGTCCAAGGCTAGCTCCCACTTCAACAATGCTCGTCTTTCTCACTTTCGCTTTCCTTTTTGAAAAAGTTTTGGGTTCCCCTCTTTATTTTTGTTGTTTTTGAACTATATGAAAGCACTAAACATAAATAAATGACTCTCTAAAACTTCCAGGTTGTCTCCCTAGCAGCACTTTCTTTAAAGACATTAAGCTAGGCATATAGTGCTCAAGTAGTGAATCCACCCGGATCCCAAGGTATATCAAAGCCAATTTTAATTAACAATGATTTATAATTTAGTAGTGAGCACAAAGTAACATATATAATGTAATTACGAAGTCTAACTCTCTTCCTATGCATCGGCATGTCATAAAAGAACAATTCATGCACACAAAGTAAAGGCCAATGCATAGTATAAACAGTTTCTTGCAATTTTATCATGTGGGAAGCATAGAGAGGTGGAGATATAGTTCCTCTCTCATAGTAATTGCAAGTAGGAGAAGCAGGCACATGCATATTATATTCATTAAAATCATCATGTGTAACGGTAAAAGGTAACCCATCAATATAATCCTTAGTAAGGGCAAACTTCTCTGATATAGTGTAGTTTGGAGAATAGATAATAGGACTATCATGTGTGGGTGCAATAGCAACAATTTCATGTTTAACATAAGGAACTATAGAAAGTTCATCTCCATAAGCATAATTCATATTGGAATCTTGGCCACAAGCATAGCAAGCATCATCAAAAAGGGATATTTCAAAAGAATCAACGGGATCATAACAATCATCATAGCAATCATCCTTTGGTAAGCACGAAGGGGAATTGAACAATGTATGAGTTGAAGAGTTACTCTCATTAGAAGGTGGGCATGGGTAGCTAATCCGCTCTTCCTCCTTTTGTTCTTCGCTCTCCTCCTCATCTTTTTCATCCAATGAGCTCACAGTTTCATCAACTGCTTCTTCCATAGATTCCTGCAAAATATTAGTCTCTTCTCGGACAGCAGAGACTTTCTTAATAAGCGCATTAATTTCGTAATTGTATTCATAATTCTCATAACAATATTTCAGGATAGCTAAATTTTCAGGTCTATAAATAGCATCATCAAAATCTTCAAACTCTTTAAACATAGATTCAATTTCATAAGCACCCTTAAATGCAACAAATTCTTCTATTTGTTCCACATCATAGTAATCATATATACCATTAGCATAAGAAGCTAAAGTTTCATTATCATTAAATTCACATGAAAAGGGAAGGTGTGGAGCCTTCACCTTAGAGCAACAAGTATAATCATATCTCAAGCATAGTTGCCTAGCATACCAATTCAATATATGAATTTGATCCCATAATAGTTTCCCTTTTTGTGTCAAGCGGTAATCCCTAAAGTATTCACATTGATCCAACGTTACTCCCATTACATAATTGAATGGGGCTTTCTTAGGATTATTAAAGTAGTACATAATATCTTTCACATAACCAGCATCGAGGGTTTTAGAAGGTTCCCCATCTCCATGAGCAGAAAGTACACCTAATTTTTTTGGTATTTCGTGTTCCATATCCATAACTAAAGATAGAGAACAACTAAGAACAACAAATAAAAATTACTTAGTGATAAAGCAAACAAGCACACACGAGAATATTCACCCCACGCTATTGCTCCCCAGCAACGGCGCCACAAAAATGTCTTGATAACCCACAAGTATAGGGGATCGCAACAGTTTTCGATAAGTAAGAGTGTCAAACCCAACGAGGAGCTAAAGGTAGAACAAATATTCCCTCAAGTTCTATCGACCACCGATACAACTCTACGCACGCTTGACGTTCGCTTTACCTAGAACAAGTATGAAACTAGAAGTACTTTGTAGGTGTTGTAGGATAGGTTTGCAAGATAATAAAGAGCAAGTAAATAAAAAGTAGGGGCTGTTTAGATAAAGAAACAATAAAGTAAATATAGCGAGTGCGGAAAAGTGGTGGTAGGAATTACGAAATTTCCCCTAAGCAATTGACTACTTTACTAGACCGATAGCAAGTATTATGTGGGAGAGGCCACTGCTAGCATGTCATCCCTTACTTGGAATTCTATGCACTTATGATTGGAACTATTAGCAAGCGTCTGCAACTACTAACGGTCATTAAGGTAAAACCCAACCATAGCATTAAGATATATTTGTCCCCCTTCAATCCCGTATGCATCAATTTCTATGCTTGGTTGAAGCTTCTGTCACTCTTGCCCTCCAATCCATAGTCCTATCAACATACAACTAACCCTAGGGTGTGATCCACGCGCGCAATCATATGATGGGCACCAAAGGACATCAACATAACCACAAGCAAATTAAATCAATCATAGCAATTCATCAACCACCGATAGGACACTGAAAATCTACTCAGACATCATAGGATGGCAACACATCATTGGATGATAATATGAAGCATAAAGAACCATGTTCAAGTAGAGGGTACAGCGGGTTGCGGGAGAGTGGACCGCTGTAGATAGAGGGGGGAAGGTGATGGAGATGTTGGTGAAGATGGAGGAGGTGTTGGTGTAGATCGCGGTGATGATGATGGCCCCGGCGGCGTTCCGGCGCCACCGGAAGCGAGGGGGAGAGAGCCCCCCTCCTTCTTGTTCTTCCTTGACCTCCTACCTAGATGGGAGAAGAGTTTCCCCTCTGGTCCATGGCCTCCATGGCACGGGAGGGGCGAGAGCCCCTCCGAGATTGGATCTGTCTCTCTGTCTCTTTCTGTTTGTGCGTTCTCAGATTCTTCCCTTTCACCGTTTCTTATATTCCCGGAGATCCGTAACTCCGATTGGGCTGAAATTATAACACGGTCTCTATCCGGAAATTATCTTTCTTGTGGCGAAAGAAGGGCACCAACCGCCTTACGGGGTGGCCACGAGGGTTAGGGGCGCGCCTGCCTCCCTAGGGCACGCCCCCTACCTCGTGGGCCCCTCGAGCACCGTCTCGCGTGGATTTTTCTTCCCAAAAATCATATATATTCCAAAAAAAATCTCCATTAGTTTTTATCCCGTTTGGACTCCGTTTGATATGGATATTCTGTGAAAAATATATGCAACAAACAGGAACTGGCACAGGGCACTGGATCAATATGTTAGTCCCAAAAATAGTATAAAAAGTTGCCAAAAGTATATGAAAGTTGTAGAATATTGGCATGGAACAATCAAAATTATAGATATGACGGAGACGTATCAAGAAGCATGTTTACTAATAAGTTTAAGTTCACCATTAACATTAGCCATATAATCACCCAAGTGTTCAAGCATATCAGCACTGCGTTTTAATTCTCTACCAAAATAAGCATTGAAGTCTTCTTGCTTAACCGTAAATTTATCAAACTCATCTAAACATGGGCTAGCAAACTTAGTAAATGGGATTTCAACTTTATCATATCTATAGAGAGAATTTACCTTTACTACCTGTGTCGGGTTATCAAGACCATGTATTTCTTCAATAGGAGGTAAATTCTTAACATCTTCAGCTTTAATACCCTTTTCTTTCATGGATTTATTTGCCTCTTGCATATCTTCAGGACTGAGAAATAGAATACCCCTTTTCTTCGGAGTTGGTTTAGGAATAGGCTCAGGAAGTGTCCAATTATTTTCATTTGTCAACATATTATTCAATAGAATTTCAGCTTCATCCGATGTTTTTCCCTGAAAACGGAACCAACAAAACTATCCAGGTAATCTCTGGAAGCATTGGTTAGTCCATTATAAAAGATACCAAGTATTTCATTTTTCTTAAGAGGATGATCAGGCAAAGCATTAAGTAATTGGAGAAGCCTCCCCCAAGCTTGTGGGAGACTCTCTTCTTCAAGTTGCACAAAATTATATATATCCCTTAAAGCAGCTTGTTTCTTATGAGTAGGGAAATATTTGGCAGAGAAGTAATAAATCATATCATGGGGACTACGCACACAACCAGGATCAAGAGAATTAAACCATATCTTAGCATCACCCTTTAATGAGAATGGAAATATTTTAAGGATATAAAAGTAGCGAGTTCTCTCATCATTTGTGAACAGGGTAGCTATATCATTTAATTTAGTCAGATTCATAGCCATGAAAAGGATCAGATTCAACCAAAGTAATTATATAAGGATCAACAGAGAATTCATAATCCTTATCAGTAACACAGACAGGTGAAGTAGCAAAAGCAGGGTCAGGTTTCCTTCTAGCATTAAGGGATTGCTGCTTCCATTTAGCTAATAACCTCTTTACATCATATCTATCATTGCAAGCAAGAATAGCTCTAACAGATTCTTCATCCAGAACATAACCCTCAGGAACAACAGGCAATTCATATTTATTAGGGGGGAGTCTTCATCATCACTTTCATCAATATTATCAGTTTCAATAATTTCATTCTGTCTAACCCTAGCAAGTTGTTCATCAAGGAATTCACCAAGTGGCATAGTAATATCAAGCATAGAAGTAGTTTCATCATAAGTGTCATGCAAAGCAGAAGTGGCATCATCAATAACATGCGACATATCAGAATGAATAGCAGAAGCATGTTTAGGTGTTGCAAGCTTACTCAAAACAGAAGGTGAATCAAGTGCAGAGCTAGATGGCAGTTCCTTACCAACCCTCGTAGTTGAGGGATAAATCTTGGTTTTTGGATCTCTCAAGTTCTTCATAATGATAAGAAGATATAAATCCCAAGTGACTCAAAGAATAGAGCTATGCTCCCCGGCAACGATGCCAGAAAATAGTCTTGATAACCCACAAGTATAGGGGATCGCAACAGTTTTCGAGGGTAGAGTATTCAACCCAAATTTATTGATTCGACACAAGGGGAGCCAAAGAATATTCTCAAGTATTAGCAGCTGAGTTGTCAATTCAACCACACCTGGAAACTTAATATCTGCAGCAAAGTATTTAGTAGAAAAGTAATATGATAGTAGTGGTAATGGTAACAAAATGTAATGATAACAAAAGTAATGTTTTTGGTATTTTGTAGTGATTGTAACAATAGCAACGGAAAAGTAAATAAGCGAAGAACAATATATGGAAAGCTCATAGGCAATGGATCGGTGATAGAGAATTATGTCGGATGCGGTTCATCATGTAACAGTCATAACCTAGGGTGACACGGAACTAGCTACAATTCATCAATGTAATGTAGGCATGTATTCCGAATATAGTCATACGTGCTTATGGAAAAGAACTTGCATGACATCTTTTGTCCTACCATCCCGTGGCAGCGGGGTCCTAATGGAAACTAAGGGATATTAAGGCCTCCTTTTAATAGAGTACCGGACCAAAGCATTAACACATAGTGAATACATGAACTCCTCAAACTACGATCATCATCGGGAGTGGTCCTGATTATTGTCACTTCGGGGTTACCGGATCATAACACATAGTAGGTGACTATAGACTTGCAAGATAAGATCAAGAACTCACATATATTCACGAAAACATAATAGGTTCAGATCTATAATCATGGCACTCGGGCCCTAGTGACAAGCATTAAGCATAGCAAAGTGATAGCAACATCGATCTCAGAACATAGTGGATACTAGGGATCAAACCCTAACAAAACTAACTTGATTACATGATAAATCTCATCCAACCCGTCACCGTCCAGCAAGCATACGATGGAATTACTCACGCACGGCGGTGAGCATCATGAAATTGGTGATGGAGGATGGTTGATGATGACGATGGCGACGGATTCCCCTCTCCGGAGCCCCGAACGAACTCCAGATCAGCCCTCCCGAGAGGTTTTTGGGCTTGGCGGCGGCTCCGTATCATAAAACGCGATGAATCCTTCTCCTTTACTTTTTTCTCCCCGAAAGTGAATATATAGAGTTTGAGTCGAGGTTGGAGGAGTTCCAAGGGGCCCACGAGGTAGGGGGCGCGCCCAGGGGGGCAGGCGCGCCCCCACCCTCATGGCTAGGGTGTGGGCCCCCTGGTCTTGGTCTTTTGCTTGTGTTGTTTATTATTTCCAAAAAGAAGTTGCGTGGAGTTTCATGTCATTCCGAGAACTTTTGTTTCTGCACATAAATAACACCATGGCAATTCTGCTGAAAACAACGTCAGTCTGGGTTACTTCCATTCAAATCATGCAAGTTAGAGTCCAAAGAAAGTTATCCCTACAAAATCATATGGTCTGGCTATGCTCCATCTTCACCACACAAAGCATTCAAATCATGCACAACCCCGATGACAAGCCAAGCAATTGTTTCATACTTCTGATGTTCTCAAACCTTTTCAACTTTCACGCAATACATGAGCGTGAGCCATGGACATAGCACTATAGGTGGAATAGAATATGATGGTGGAGGTTGTGTGGAGAAGACAAAATGGGAGAAAGTCTCACATCGACGCGGCTAATCAACGGGCTATGGAGATGCCCATCAATTGATGTCAATGTGAGGAGTAGGGATTGCCATGCAATGAATGCACTAAGAGCTATAAGTGTATGAAAGCTCAAACTTGGAATCTAAGTGGGTGTGCATCCATCTGGCTTGCTCATGAAGACCTCGGGCACTTGAGGAAGCCCATCATCGGAATATACAAGCCAAGTTCTATAATGAAAATTCCCACTAGTATATGAAAGTGATAACTCAACAGACTCTCTATATGAAGAATATGGTGCTACTCTGAAGCACAAGTGTGGTAAAAGGATAGTAACATTGCCCCTTCTCTCTTTTTCTCTCATTTTTTGTTTTGTTTTGGGTGGGCTTCTTTGGCCTCTTTTTTTATTTGGGCATCTTTGGCCTCTCTTTTTTTAAAGTCGGGAGTCTCATCCCGACTTGTGGGGGAATCATAGTCTCCGTCATCCTTTCCTCACTAGGGAAATGCTCTAATAATGATGATCATCACACTTTTATTTACTTACAACTCAATATTACAACTCGATGTCTAGAACAAAGTATGACTCTATGTGAATGCCTCTGGCGGTGTACCGGGATGTGAAATGATCTAGCGTAGCAATGACATCAAATAACGGACAAGCCATGAAAACATCATGCTAGCTATCTTACGATCATGCAAAGCAATATGACAATGAATTCTCAAGTCATGTATATGATGATGATGGAAGTTGCATGGCAATATATCTCGGAATGGCTATGGAAATGCCATAATAGGTAGGTATGGTGGCTATTTTGAGGAAGATATAAGGAGGCTTATGTGTGACAGAGCGTATCATATCACGGGGTTTGGATGCACCGGCGAAGTTTGCACCGACTCTCAGGTGAGAGAGGGCAATGCACGGTACCGAAGAGGCTAGCAATGATGGAAGGGTGAGAGTGCGTATAATCCATGGACTCAACATTAGTCCTAAAGAACTCACATACTTATGGCAAAAATCTATTAGTCATCGAAACAAAGTACTACGTGCATGCTCCTAGGGGGATAGATTGGTACGAAAAGACCATCGCTCGTCCCCGGCCGCCACTCATAAGGAAGACAATCAATAAATACCTCATGCTCCAACTTCGTTACATAACGGTTCACCATACGTGCATGCTACGAGAATCACAAACTTCAACACAAGTATTTATACAATCCACAACTACCCACTAGCATGACTCTAATATCACCATCTTTATATCGCAAAACTATTGCAAGGAATCAAACATATCATATTCAGTGATCTACATGTTTTATGTAGGATTTATGACTAACCATGTGAATGACCAATTCCTGTCAACTCTCTAAATAGATATAAGTGAAGAAGAGAGTTTAATTGTTTCTACAGAAGATATGCCCACGCTCTAACAAATATAAGTGAATCAAAAGAGCATTCTACAAATGGCGGTTTCCTATGTGAAGAGAAACACACAATGCAAACTTCAAATGATATAAGTGAAGCACATGAAGCATTCTAGAAAGCCATACTCAAAAGATATAAGTGAAGTTCAAAGAGCATTCTATAAATCAACCATGGACTATCTCATACCAGCATGGTGCATAAAATAAAAGTGAAAACTAAATGCAAAAGATGCTCCAAGATTTGCACATATCGCATGAACGAAACGAATCCGAAAACATACTGATACTTGTTGAAGAAAGATGGGATGACTTCCGGGGCAACCCCAAGCTTAGAAGCTTGAGTCTCCTTGAATATTTACTTGGGGTGCCTTGGGCATACCCAAGCTTGAGCTCTTGCCTCTCCTCCTTCTCCTCACATCGAGACCTCCTCGATCTTCGAACACTTCATCCATACAAAACTCAACAAAAAGCTCGGTAAGATATGTTAGTATAATAAAGCAAATCACTACTCTAAGTACTATTGCAAACCAATTCATATTTTGTTTTTGCATTGTAGCTACTGTAATATAACTTTTCCATGGCTTAATCCACTGATAGAAATCGATAGTTTCATGAAAACAAGCAAACTATGCATCAAAAACAGAATCTGTCTTAAACAGGATAGTCTGTAGTAATCTGAACATTCACCATACTTCTGTTACTCCAAAAATTCTGAAATATTTAGGAAAAATAAACAATTTGTATAGAAAGACAGTGCAAAAAGTTTCAGAACCGTTTTATGTTCCAGTAAAAAATGTAAAATTTTGCACTACAACCAAAGTTTCTGTTTTGCACCGCACAAACCAACAAGCAATGTAAACATCCTAAAGGCAAATCTTGGCACATTATTATTTTTTTAAAACTTTATTAAAGCACACAACAGAAATAAATGACTCTCTAAAACTTTCGGGTTGTCTCCCTTGCAGCGCTTTCTTTTAAGCCATTAAGCTAGGCATATAATGCTCAAGTAATGGATCCACCCGGATCCCAAGGTATATCAAAGCCAATTTTAATTAACAATGATTTGTGATTTAGTAGTGAGCACAAAGTAACATATACCATGCAACAACGAAGTCTAACTCTCTTCATAAAAAGAACAATTCATGCACACCTAGTAAAGGCCAATGCATAGTATAAACAGTTTCTTGCAATTTTATCATATTGGAAACATGGAGAGGCGGAGATGTAGTTCCTCTCTCATAATAATTGCAAGTAGGAGCAGCAAGGACATGCATATTATATTCATCAAAATTATCATGTGCAACAGTAAAATGCAACCCATCAATATAATCCTTAATAAGGGCAAACTTCTTCGATATTGTGTAGTCGGGAGAATTCAAAAAGATAATAGGACTATCATGCGTGGGTGCAATGGCAACAATTTCATGTTTAACATAAGGAACTATAGCAAGTTCATCTCCATAAGCATAATTCATACTGGCATCTTGGACACAAGCATAGCAAGCATCATCAAAAAGGGATATTTCAAGAGAATCAACGGGATCATAACAATCATCATAGCATTCATCCTTCGGTAAGCACGAAGGGAAATTAAACAATGTATGAGTTGAAGAGTTACTCTCATTAGAAGGTGGGCACGGGTAGCTAATCCGCTCTTCCTCCTTTTGTTCTTCGCCCTCCTCATCATCTTTTTCATCCAATGAGCCCACAGTTTCATGAATTCCTTCTTCCATAGACTCCTGCAAAATATTAGTCTCTTCTTGGACAGCGGAGGAGTCCTCAATATATGGTTTAACATAGGCATTAGAAGCATAATTATCATAACAATATTTAAGTATGGCAAAATTTTCAGATTTGTAAAGAGTAGCATCATACTTCCCAATCAAAGAAGCAATTTCATAAGCACCCTTAAAAGCAACAAATTCTTCTATTTTTTGAACGTCATAGTAATTATAAACACCCTTAGCATACAAGGATACAATTCCATTATCACTAAACTCACATTGGTAGGGAAGTTGTTTCTTAGGGTCTTCAGAACAACAAGTAAAATCATATATTTCACATAAATACCAAGCATAGCATTGCAAACGATGAATTTGATCCAGTAAAAGTTTCCCTTTTTGAGATAAGCGGTGTCGCACATAACAAGCATGCTCATCTAAAGATTTGCCCTCAACTAAGCTAGTTGGGGTTTCAGCACGAGCACATAGGGATCGAAGATGATCCAAGTAAAAAAGCTTTAGGAGTGTGATAGATTTTGAGTGGTTCTTCAACCATTGGTATAGTAGGTACAACTAATTTTTTTGGTATTTTGCGTTTCCTACCCATAACTAAAGATAGAAAACAAGAGCACAAAATAAAAACTACTTAGTGATAAAGCAAACAAGCACACACGAGAATATTCACCCCACGCTATAACTCCCTGGCAACGGTGCCAGAAAAAGGTCTTGATAACCCACAAGTATAGGGGATCAATTGTAGCCTCTTTCGATAAGTAAGAGTGTCGAACCCAACGAGGAGATAAAGGTAGAACAAATATTCCCTCAAGTTCTATCGACCACCGATATGACTCTACGCATGCTTGACGTTCGCTTTACCTAGAACAAGTATAAAACTAGAAGTACTTTGTAGGTGTAACGTAGGTTTGCAAGAATATAAAGAGCATGTAAATAAAAACTAGGGGCTGTTAAGGTAAAGAAGCAATAAAGTTAGTATAGCGAGTGTGGGAAAGTGGTGGTAGGAGTTGAAAAATTGTCCCTAAGCAATTGACTACTTTACCAATTCAATATATGAATTTGATCCCATAATAGTTTCCCTTTTTGTGTCAAGCGGTAATCCCTAAAGTATTCACGTTGATCCAACGTTACTCCCATTACATAATTGAATGGGGTTTTCTCAGGATTATTAAATTAGTACATAATATCTTTCACATAACCAGCATCGAGGGTATTAGGAGGTTCCCCATCTCCATGAGCAGAAAGTACACATATTTTTTTGGTATTTCGTGTTCCATATCCATAACTAAAGATAGAGAACAACTAAGAACAGCAAATAAAAATTACTTAGTGATAAAGCAAACAAGCACACACGAGAATATTCACCCCACGCTATTGCTCCCTAGCAACGGCGCCAGAAAAAGGTCTTGATAACCCACAAGTATAGGGGATCGCAACAGTTTTCGATAAGTAAGAGTGTCGAACCCAACGAGGAGCTAAAGGTAGAAAAAATATTCCCTCAAGTTCTATCAACCACCGATACAACTCTACGCACGCTTGACGTTCGCTTTACCTAGAACAAGTATGAAACTAGAAGTACTTTGTAGGTGTTGTTGGATAGGTTTGCAAGATAATAAAGAGCAAGTAAATAAAAAGTAGGGGCTGTTTTGATAAAGAAACAATAAAGTAAATATAGCGAGTATGGAAAAGTGGTGGTAGGAATTGCGAAATTGCCCCTAAGCAATTGACTACTTTACTAGACCGATAGCAAGTATTATGTGGGAGAGGCCACTGCTAGCATGTCATCCCTGACTTGGAATTCTATGCACTTATGATTGGAACTATTAGCAAGCATCCGCAACTACTAACGTTCATTAAGGTAAAACCCAACCATAGCATTAAGATATATTGTTCCCCCTTCAATCCCGCATGCATCAATTTCTATGCTAGGTTGAAGCTTCTGTCACTCTTGCCCTCCAATACATAGTCCTATCAACATACAACTAACCCTATGGTGTGATCCACGCGCGTGCTCATATGATGGGCACCAAAGGACAGCAACATAACCACAAGAAAATTAAACCAATCATAGCAATTCACCAATTACCGATAGGACAACGAAAATCTACTCAGACATCATAGGATGGCAACATATCATAAAACCCAATAAGAGTCGCGCAAGGGGCGAGCGCTCGCTGTGTCCACATCGGACTAATAGAAGACAAAAAGAAGATTGACCGGGCCACCACGTCGTTCGCTTCATCAAGAAGAAAGAGCCCAACGCCCATCCCTTGTTCCTCGCCCTCTCCCTCGTCTGCCGCCACCGCCGCCCCCACCACCACCGACGACCTCTCCCACGGCTGATGCCTCCACCCCTTCTCTCCCCCTTACCTTCTCACCATCATCGACCACCTTCCCTCTCCCTCGCCCCACAATGCTCCTTTAGCTAGAGGACGCCATTGACAGGGTGCTCTGGATCTGGTGTTGCAGCCCTGGACAAGGTGCCCTCCTATCTTCTCTCTCTCTCTCTCTGTGTGTGTGTCTGTGTGTGTGTGTGTGATCTGATTTGGATTTGGTGCTCTGTTCCTCAAGCTCCTTCTCTTCTCTGTTGCAGCAAAACATGTATCTTGGATTCTCCATCTCTCCGTGCTGAAACAAGTTGATGTTACTACATCCTCAATCCCCAACCCTTCCTTGGCTATGATAAGCTAGCAGGTAGGAGGTGCAACATAGGTACGAATTCATCCTCTCCTTCTCCGGTTTTCTTTCTTCATCCCCTCATCTTTCTAGGAGGAAATGAACACATGGGTCAAGGATGAAAAGGTAAAATAGTCAGTAAAATGGCTAGCCTGTCAGGAAGGACTCACTCAAATCTTCCGTCCATGCCATGCTCAAACTAGGCTAGGCCAAGGGACTTAACAAACTAACGGGTGTTTAAAGAGTTGATTAGTTAAAAGGTATGATTTTCCAGTGATAGGTCTTGTGGCAAAAAGTATTAACAAGGTTTCATGGACCAAGGAATCCTAATGGTAGAAAATTGATAGCCAATCAAAGTAGTAGCTGGGCATTTGGCAGTCATGAGGTCATCGCGTCCCCTTGGCCTATCTTGTGTTATATGCAAGTACACAATTATTGCCTCATGCCTACCATAATTCACTGGCCAAGTTTAAGAGCATGCTCAACTGAACAATATTATGAACTTATGATAGTGTAATTAGGTATTTTGTGCAGGTTGCTACCCATTGAATTAAGTCTTTATTTGTTTCTTGAATTTTTCTGTAGGATGATGATCAATATATGCAAAGGATAGCAACTATTTGTGTTGCTAAGCTTTATGATATAAATGTTGAGCTAGTGGAGGGCAGATGATTTCTATAGGCCCCCAAAGACTTAATTTCTGGAGTGTATGTATAGGTGCCATTGATTTATTTTTAGATTTTTGCTAACCGATTTTGTAAACTCTATTTGTTGTTCTAGGATGATCAAATTTGTGTCACCGTATGACGAGTTAGTATTTGCATTACTCATTGTAAGTTTGTGTCACTCTGCATGCGGAGTATTGCACAAGCATTGCTACTACCCAACCACACCATTTAGGCTTACATTCCTTGCTGCTGGTGTTGGTAATCGATCTGGCAGTACAAGCCTTCGGGCTATCTGTGGTACATCATGGATATTCGTGTATTGGTGGTAGTAGCAACTAATGTATTTTATTACTTGACCATAATGTTGTTGGTTTCATATAATTTCAAGCCGCAAGTTGTTGGCATGGACCCAAACATGTCGATGTGGCTCGAGTGGATGTCGGCGATGCAGCAATGAGAAGATCCTCTGGTTTGGCTGGTCCCCAGTCCTCCCAATCACTCTGTTTTCTTAGTATATATTTCTCTTTCTTTCATGAGTAGGGATTTAATTATTTGAAGTTTGTACAAAGGGTTTGCTGACCACCTGATTGTTATTCCTCTTCTCCTTCCCGCTGGGTCGTAGTCCATGCGCCATCATCCCTGCCACCATCGTCGAGTCACTGTTTAGGAAGGAGGTGACCTGGGCAGCAAGTGGCAAGGGGAGATGCCTCTTCAGATTCAGGTAAACACGCATACACGCTCCCTCCTATTTACATGTGCCTCTCCCCCATCTATGTCTCGCTTATTTGTTCCTTAGTTATCTTTTCTCCTCAAAGCAAGAAGCAGGGACATCAATGGCTTGGCGGAGGCATGTTTTCCGTGTACACCTAGCGACAAAACTACAAAATAATGTGAAATACTAATCAAGGAGCAGCGAGAATTTTTTTTGTTAGCTAGGTTATGTAAAGCGCAATGCAAGTTCTTACGAAAACATCGTGTAGCCATGTTTTTTATATTTCCTCATAGAATCACAGTGTTTCCCTGCACCTCAATCAGTGGAGAGATCTGCACCATGTCATATTCAACTTCTAGATCAAAAAAGAAAACATCAACTTCTGCCTTTTTACATCAGAAATTTGTGTCCTTTCAAGATTACTAAGATTATCATGAAAATCTCCCAAAAAAGACTTTTACCAAATCCAGCTTCTTTTTTAGCCAGTTGAAATTAGATCCAAATGGATGAGTTGGGCATGGCGAATCACATCATGTCACTAATACATAGCATTGTAATAACACAAAATCGTTGTTTTGGCTTAATAACATTTTGAGCATCTTCATTCCCTTCGCCAGGCCCTACAGACGGAAGGGTTGGGTTGAACAAACAACATGCACGAATCCGCAACAAGATAGACAGAGAGCACAAGGGAAGGGTTATATCAGTTGTCTATAATGCAGATTGATACGTCTCCGTCGTATCTACTTTTCCAAACACTTTTGCCCTTATTTTGGACTCTAACTTGCATGATTTGAATGGAACTAACCCGGACTGACGCTGTTTTCAGCAGAATTACCATGGTGTTATTTATGTGCAGAAACAAATGTTCTCGGAATGACCTGAAACTTCACGGAGCAACTTTTTGGAAAATATAAAAAATACCTGGAAAAGATGAAGGCCAGGGGGCTCACCACCTGTCCACGAGGGTGGGGGCGCGCCCCCCTACCTTGTGGGCCCCCTGGAGCTCCTCCGACTCCAACTCCAACTCTATATATTGTGTTTCGGGGAGAAAAAATCAGAGAGAAGAATTCATCGCGTTTTACGATACGGAGCCGCCGCCAAGCCCTAAAACCTCTTGGGAGGGCTGATCTGGAGTCCGTTCGGGGCTCCGGAGAGAGGAATTCGTCGCCATCGTAATAATCAACCCTCCTCCATCACCAATTTCATGATGCTCACTGCCGTGCGTGAGTAATTCCATCGTAGGCTTGCTGGACGGTGATGGGTTGGATGGGATCTATCATGTAATCGAGTTAGTTTTGTTAGGGTTTGATCCCTAGTATCCACTATGTTCTGAGATTGATGTTGCTATGACTTTGCTATGCTTAATGCTTGTCACTAGGGCCCGAGTGCCATGATTTCAGATCTGAACCTATTATGTTTTCATCAATATATGAGAGTTCTTGATCCTATCTTGCAAGTCTATAGTCACCTATTATGTGTTGTGATCCGTTAACCCCGAAGTGGCAATAATCGGGATACTTACCGGTGATGACCGTAGTTTGAGGAGTTCATGTATTCACTATGTGTTAATGCTTTGTTCCGGTACTCTATTAAAAGGAGGCCTTAATATCCCTTAGTTTCTGCAAGGACCCCGCTGCCACGGGAGGGTAGGACAAAAGATGTCATGCAAGTTCTTTTCCATAAGCACGCATGACTATATTCGGAGTACATGCCTACATTACATTGATGAACTGGAGCTAGTTCTGTGTCACCCTAGGTTATGACTGTTACATGATGAACCGTATCTGGCATAATTCTCCATCATCGATCCATTGCCTACGAGCTTTCCATATATTGTTCTTCGCTTATTTACTTTTCCGTTGCTATTGCTATCATCACTACAAAATACCAAAAACATTACTTTTACTACTGTTACCTTTTGCTACCGTTACCACTACTATCATATTACTTTGCTACTAAATACCTTGCTGCAGATACTAAGTTTCCAGGTGTGGTTGAATTGACAACTCAGCTGCTAATACTTGAGAATATTCTTTGGCTCCCCTTGTGTCGAATCAATAAATTTGGGTTGAATACTTTACCCTCAAAAACTGTTGCGATCCCCTATACTTGTGGCTTATCAAGACTATTTTCTGGCGCCGTTGCCGGGGAGCATAGCTCTATTCTTTGAGTCACTTGGGATTTATATCTGCTTATCATTATGAAGAACTTGAAAGATCCAAGAACCAAGATTTATCCCTCAACTACGAGGGGTGGTAAGGAACTGCCATCTAGCTCTGCACTTGATTCACCTTCTGTTTTGAGTAAGCTTGCGACACCTAAACCTGCTTCTGCTATTCGTTCGGATGTGTCACATGTTATTGACGATGACACTTCTTCTATACATGATACTTATGATGAAACTACTTCTATGCTTGATAGTACTGTGCCACTTGGGGAATTTCTTGATGAACAACTTGCTAGGGCTAGAGAGATTGAAAATATTCAATCTGATAATACTGATGAAATTGATGATGAAGACTTGCCTGTTATTCCTGAGTGTTATGTTTTTGATAAAGAAGCTTCTTTAGCTATTTTAGCTTGCAAAGATAGATACGAACTCAAGAGGTTATTAGCTAAATGGAATAAGCAATCTCGAAATGCTAGAATGAAACCTGACCCTGCTTTTGCTACTTCACCTATCTGTGTTACCGATAAGGATTATGAATTCTCTATTGATCCTGATATAATTACTTTGGTTGAATCTGATCCTTTTCATGGCTATGAATCTGAACTGTTGTGGCACATCTTACTAAATTAAATGATATAGCTACACTGTTCACTACTGATGAGAGAACTCGTTACTTTTATATCCTTAAAATATTTTCGTTCTCATTAAAGGGTGATGCTAAGATATGGTTTAATTCTCTTGATCCTGGTTGTGTGCGTAGTCCCCAGGATATGATTTATTACTTCTCTACTAAATATTTCCCTGCTCATAAGAAACAAGCTGCTTTGGGGGATATATATAGTTTTATGCAAATTGAAGAAGAGAGTCTCCCACAAGCTTGGGGGAGGCTTCTCCAATTACTTAATGCTTTGCCTAATCATCCTCTTAAGAAAAATGAAATACTTGATATCTTTTATAATGGACTAACCGATGCCTCCAGAGATTACTGGATAGTTGTGCTGGTTCTGTTTTCAGGGAAAGAACACCGGATGAAGCTGAAATCCTATTGAATAATATGTTGACAAATGAAAATAATTGGACACCTCGGAGCCAATTCCTGAGCCTATTCCTAAACCCACTCCGAAGAAGAGGGGTATTCTATTTCTCAGTCATGAAGATATGCAAGAGGCAAAGAAATCTATGAAAGAAAAAGGTATTAAAGCTGAAGATGTTAAGAATTTACCTCCTATTGAAGAAATACATGGTCTTAATCTACCGCCTGTTGAAGAAACATATGATCTTAATCCTTTACCTATTGAAGAAACTCATGGTCTTGATAAACCGACGCAGGTAGTAAAGGTAAATTCTCTCTATAGATATGATAAAGCTGAAATCCCATTTACTAAGTTTGCTAGCCCATGCTTAGATGAGTTTGATAAATTTATGGCTAAGCAAGAAGATTTTAATGCTTATTTTGGTAGACAATTGAAATACAATTCAAATATGCTTGAACACTTGGGTGATTATATCGCTAATGTCAAAGGTGAACTTAAACTTATTAGTAAACATGCTTCTATGGTTACCACTCAAGTAGAACAAGTACTTAAAGCTCAAAATGATTTTCTCAATGAATTAAATAGCTAGAATAATGATAATGATGTTAGAGTTATGACTAGAGGTGGCAAAATGACTCAGGAACCTTTGTATCCTGAAGGCCACCCTAAGAGAATTGAGCAAGATTCTCAGAGAAATAATATAGATGCACCTTGTCCTTCTAAAAGGAAGAAAAACAAAAATGATAGGACTTTGCATGCTTCTAGTGAACCTATTACTGAAACACCTGAGAATCCAAATGATATTTCTATTTCTGATGCTGAAACTCGATCTGGTAATGAACCTGAAACTAGTGATGATGTTTATGATAATGTTCATGATGATGCTCAACCTAGTAATGATAATGATATAGAAATTGATCCTCCTGTTGATTTTGATAACCCACAATCAAAGAATCAATGTTATGATAAGAAAGACTTTGTTGCTAGGAAACATGGTAAAGTAAGAGAACCATGGGTTCAGAAACCCATGCCTTTTCCTCCCAAACCATCCAAGAAAAGGGATGATGAGGATTTTGAGCGCTTTGCTGAAATGATTAGACCTATCTTTTTGCATATGCGATTAACTGATATGCTCAAAATGAATCCTTATGCTAAGTATATGAAAGAAACTGTTACAAATAAAAGAAAGATACCAGAAGCTGAAATTTCCACCATGCTTGCTAATTATACTTTTAAGGGTGGAATACCAAAGAAACTTGGAGATCCCGGTGTACCAACTATACCATGCTCCATTAAAGGAAACTATGTTAAAACTGCTTTATGCGATCTTGGAGTCGGTGTTAGTGTTATGCCTCTCTCTTTATATCGTAGACTTGATTTGATAAGTTGACACCTACTGAAATATCTTTGCAAATGGCCGATAAATCAACTGCTATACATGTCGGTATTTGTGAGGATGTGCCGGTTGTAGTTGCAAACGTTACTTATTCTTGATATCCCCGAGGATGATAGTATGTCTATTATTCTTGGAAGACCCTTTTTGAATACTACAGGGGCTGTTATTGATTGCACTAAAGGCAATGTCACTTTTCATGTTAATGGTAATGAGCATACGGTACACTTTCTGAGGAAACAACCTCAAGTTCATAGTATCAACTCTATTGGAAAAATTCCATCGATTATATTTGGAGGTTTTGAATTTCCTCTTCCTACTGTCAAGAAGAAATATGATATTCTTATTATTGGGGATGTGCATATCCCTGTTGAGGTAACATAGTGTTATTCGAAATTTCTCCGGTTCAATGTTATCCGGAATGAGTTCGTTAACAAGACTTGATCAACCTTGTTAGTGGATTCCTTTTGATGAGCATGAGATGGATGGAACTAGAAGGCACAACCTTCTGTACCCTCCTTTTACTTTCTATTATTTATATTAAATAAAATAAAAATAGTATTTTTATGTCTGTTATCTGATTATCCGTGCAATATAAAAATACCCTGAAAATAAAAGTTCTCCAAATGCCCTGAAATTTCAATATGATTTTTTCTTGAATATTTGAGAATATTTGGCACTAAGAACACAGCAGGGGGGTCAACCACCTGCCCACGAGGGTGGAGGGAGCGCCCCCTACCTCGTGGGTCCATGGTGGCCCTCCTCCACTTATCCTTTCACCCACACACTCCTTCTCCCCCCCAAACACGAATAACCAGCTCAAACCCGAGTCCAAGCTCGTTTTGCTGCCATTTTCGATCTCCTTGCTCAAAGCACCTCTCACAAAACTGCTTGGGGAGATTGTTCCTTGGTATGTGACTCCTCCATTGGTCCAATTAGTTTTTGTTCTAGTGCTTTATTCATTGCAAATTTTTGCTCCCTAGGTGACCATGTTCTTGAGCTTGCATGTCAAATTTGTATGGTTCCAAGTAGTTTTGATGCATGATATAGGCCCTAGGCACTTGTAGGAGTAGTTGCTATCAATATTATTGAGTTTGGTTTACTTTTATTCTGAAGTTACTAAAAATTTCAGAATTTTTCAGAAAATGATGAAGAGACTTTTGAGGGGCTCATCGAGCCGAAGCTCGAAGGAAAAGGCACCGAAGCCTAAGTATAATCTGCATCGCACCGCGGTGGTTCGGGCGTGTGAATGGCCTTCCGATGATTTCTTGAGAGCAGCCGGGATTTATGAAGATTTTCATGAATTGGCTAAGAATGCAGGCCTCACCGCTTTCCTCCACGACCAACGCGATCAGTATATCTTACTCACAAATATATTTGTGCAAAACTTTCATTTCCATTCTAGGAGCTCACCACCTACGGTGGAGTTTCATTTATATGATGAGCACAAGGAGATGTCACTTTATGATTTTTGTCGGGTTTGTTTAGTCCCTTTTGAGGGCAAGACAGAGGAACCACATCACGAGGATGTGGATGGGTTTATTGATACTATCACTGTAGGGGAAACAAGGAAGGTTTCCGATGCACGAATCACTAGCATACATTTTCCTGTTTTACGCTATTTTGAATTATTTGCTAGTCATTGTTTAATTGGTCGCGGAAACTGTGGAAACCTTAGTGTCCCTGATATTATTATTTTGCTCCACGGTTTATACGGTGATAACTCTGTTAGTATGAGTGGCATTATTGCTAAACGGTTAAGTCTGAACCGTACAAAGGGGCCCATCTTTGGAGGCATCTATGCTTCACGCCTAGCTGCACATTTTAACATACCTATTAGGCATTATGAGAAGGAATAAAAAGTGCTGCCTCGTGTTTATTTAGATTATAAAAGTATGGTGGCACATGATTTTATTGTTAAGAATAGGGAAGGAGAGCTTAAATACAAATTGTTCTTTGATAAACATCATCCTGAGACTATTACCCTGCCTGCTCCTTCTTTGTTTGATTTATCTGCAGGCCAGTACCTTGTTCCGTTAAAGGCTATTCACGCCTACCGGAACCCTGCACCAGCCATGGAGCCAGAGCCGGAACCACAAGTTGATCCTTCATGACAGTTTAATTACCAGTGGGATCCGGAGATGATTGCCAGCCAGTGGCAATCGGAGTCTTCTTCTTTATTGCAGTACGACCCCAGCTACTATTATGGATATCTTCCAGGCCAGCCGTGGCCATAGACCAACTTAGGACAAAAGCCTAAGCTTGGGGGAGTACGTATTTCCCACCGACATTACATTTATGTTCAGACACTTATTGCTAGATGTCGATGCTCATACTTTTTCATTGTATCATCCATGCTAGTTTATTTTCTTTTTTATGATTTCTTCTTGTGTGTTTAATAAACCTTAAGAAAAAACAAAAAAATTTAGTTGTAGCTTTTAATTAGTTTACTTTGCATGCCAGTAGTAGGAATTAAAAAGAAAACCCAAAAAGATTTCATGTTCTTCTTTTACTTGTTGGGAGCTCTCCCATGTAAATAGTTTTATTTCTTTTCTTTGGGGGTCGATATGAGAAGACCATAATTAAATTGTTGAAGTGGCTCTTGTATGCATACTTGTTGATCTGACAAAAGAGCCCATATTGCCTTGTCTTCTCCAGTTTATTGAATGCTTGCAGATTCCAGCTTAGTCCAATGCACGTGCACTATTATTATTATTCACATCGTTCGATCGTGTAAGTGAAAGGCAATTATGATGATATATGATGGACTGACTGAGATGAGAAAAGCTAGTATGAACTCGACCTCTTTTGTTTTTGTAAATATGATTAGTTCATCGTTCCTGATTCAGCCTATTATGAATAAACATGTTTGCAATGACAACTAGAGATCATAGTTTCTTGTGCCATGCTTGATTAGCTATGAGTTATAATGGTTTACCTTGCGTGCCAACATGCTATTAAAATGGTTGTGATGTGGTATGATAGGGTGGTATCCTCCTCTGAATGATTTAAGTGACTTGACTTGGCACATGTTCACGCATGTAGTTGAAACAAAATCAACATAGCCTTCACGATATTTATGTTCATGGTGGATTATATCCTACTCATGCTTGCATTCGGTGTTGATTAATTTTAATGCATGTTCATGACTGTTGTCGCTCTCTAGCTGGTCGCTTCCCAGTCTTTTGCTAGCCTTCACCTGTACTAAGCGGGAATACTGCTTGTGCATCCAATCCCTTAAACCCCTAAGTTATTCCACATGAGTCCACCGTACCTACCTATATACGGTATCTACCTGCCGTTCCAAGTAAATTTGTATGTGCCAAACTCTAAACCTTCAAATAAATATCCTGTTTTGTATGCTTGAATAGCTCATGTATCAACTAGGGTTGTCCGTATCTTCCATGTTAAGCAGGTTATTCTCAAGAGGAGTGGACTCCGCTCCTCACTCACGAGATAAATGGCTGGTCACCGGGATGCCCAGTCCCATGCTTTATGCAAACTAAATCAAAATAATTGCAAACAAAACTCCCCCTGGGAGTCTTGTTAGTTGGAGGCACTCGTTATTTCGAGCAAGCCATGGATTGATGCTTCTTGGTGGAAGGGGGTGTATAAACTTTACCATTCTGTTTGGGAACTGCCTATAATGTGTGTAGCATGGAAGATATCGCCATCTCTTGGTTGTTACGTTGACAATGAAAGTATACCGCTCAAAATATTATTCACCTTTATTTCAAAACCGAGCTCTGGCACCTCTACAAATCCTTGCTTCCCTCTGTGAAGGGCCTATCTATTTACTTTCATGTTGAGACATCATCCTCTTATTAGAAAGCTCCAGTTGGAGACAAGAGCAAATAGAGTTTGTAAAAGTTTTTGTTTATCACTTTCAGTTTATCAACTGAATTGCTTGAGGACAAGAAAAGGTTTAAGCTTGGGGGAGTTGATACGTCTCTGTCGTATCTACTTTTTCAAACACTTTTGCCCTTGTTTTGGACTCTAACTTGCATGATTTGAATGGAACTAACCCGGACTGACGCTGTTTTCAGCAGAATTACCATGGTGTTATTTATGTGCAGAAACAAACGTTCTCGGAATGACCTGAATCTTCACAGAGCAACTTTTTGGAAAATATAAAAAATACCTGCAAAATATGAAGGCCAGGGGCCCACCACCTGTCCACGAGGGTGGGGGCACGCCTGCCCCCCTAGGGCACGCCCCCTACCACGTGGGCCCCCTGGAGCTCCTCCGAGTCCAACTCCAACTCTATATATTGTGTTTCAGGGAGAGAAAAAATCAGAGAGAAGAATTCATCGCGTTTTACGATACAGAGCCGCCGCCAAGCCCTAAAACCTCTCGGGAGGGCTGATCTGGAGTCCGTTCGGGGCTCCGGAGAGGGGAATCCGTCGCCATCGTCATCATCAAGCATCCTCCATCACCAATTCCATGATGCTCACCACCGTGCGTGAGTAATTCCATCGTAGGCTTGCTGGACGGTGATGGGTTGGATGGGATCTATCATGTAATCGAGTTTGTTTTGTTAGGGTTTGATCCCTAGTATCCACTATGTTCTGAGATTGATGTTGCTATGACTTTGCTATGCTTAATGCTTGTCACCAGGGCCTGAGTGCCATGATTTCAGATCTGAACCTATTATGTTTTCATCAATATATGAGAGTTCTTGATCCTATCTTGCAAGTCTATAGTCACCTATTATGTGTTATGATCCGTTAACCCCGAAGTGGCAATAATCGGGATACTTACCGGTGATGACCGTAGTTTGAGGAGTTCATGTATTCACCATGTGTTAATGCTTTGTTCTGGTACTCTATTAAAAGGAGGCCTTAATATCCCTTAGTTTCTGTAAGGACCCCGCTACCACAGGAGGGTAGGACAAAAGATGTCATGCAAGTTCTTTTCCATAAGCACGTATGACTATATTCGGAATACATGCCTACATTACATTGATGAACTGGAGCTAGTTCTGTGTCACCCTAGGTTATGACTGTTACATGATGAACCGCATCCGGCATAATTCTCCACCACCGATCCATTGCCTACGAGTTTTCCATATATTGTTCTTCGCTTATTTACTTTTCCGTTGCTATTGCTATCATCACTACAAAATACCAAAAATATTACTTTTACTATTGTTACCTTTTGCTACCGTTACCACTACCATCATATTACTTTGCTACTAAATACCTTGCTGCAGATACTAAGTTTCCAGGTGTGGTTGAATTGACAACTCAACTGCTAATACTTGAGAATATTCTTTGGCTCCCCTTGTGTCGAATCAATAAATTTGGGTTGAATACTTTACCCTCGAAAACTGTTGCGATCCCCTAAACTTGTGGGTTATCACAGATGTCCCCACCCGAGAATGAAATCTCTGGGTATATTTTTATTCGTGTCGAGGGTGGACTGAACCAGCAATGAATAGTTGTATGTATGCACTTCTATTTTCTAGGCCCTCTTCACCTTATTTTCTGTGATTGATAAATACTTGTTTCAGTGGTGCAATAGTTTTATCTCTGAATCTTGGTATTACATGAGAATTGTTTTTCCTACGATGGTAGTTCTTTCTTAAGCATAATCAACCTACACATTCAACATATTTTTGTTAATACATTTTATACCATGTTTTTGCCATGATCTTCTGTTTCTTATTTAAGAAATAAAATTATATTCTCCTGTAGTTTAATACTTAGTTATGTATCTACCTAAGAAGATCACACGAATTTCTTAAGAAGTGAGCAGTGGCAATGAGTTTCCTAAGCTGACATTGAGTTTCAGTTACAACATAGGCCCATCTATTACTTTCTAACCTTTAGTGTTTCTGCAGATATGTAATGCTATTGCAATTGCTAACATAATGGAAGCAACGCTTATTTTGCTAGTTCTCAAGTAGGACCAAATATGGAAAGACCAGATGTAAGTGCTACTTTCTGATAAATTGCTTCACAGATATTCTAATAAAATTGTCAGCTAATTAAGGATAGTTTCCTACTAGAATTTTTAAAAAGAACTCCCTCTCGGTAGCTCGACCTGGCCAACGCGACGCGGAGCAAGATCTGGGCCGATATGTGGAAAATGAAGCATTGGGCACATAGATTATTAGCAAGCTTCATGGAGGCATCAAGGTCGGTATTAATACAAATGATGACTAATGTTTCCCCGTTGTAATTTCTAATCTGTTATGAAACTTCTATGCTAACACATGAAAGTTTTCAAAAGCTTTTCTGTGACGATAGGGTCACTGAGAATCATAGCAAACATTACGTTAGCAGTTCATTCTGTACCAAACTTAAGTAAACCAAAATTGAGTTAAGTGGTTCTCTATAGGATGCATCCTCCTCTTGCCACACAAACTGGGGAAATCAAAGCAATGTCAAAGCATAGCACTGCAGGTGTTAACTTCATGATATCTCATGGATGTATTATACTCCTCGACGCTTAGGTAAAATTACCTTATTTTCCTCTCTGCAATTGTATGTTCCAAATGATAGAACAGTTGATGTAAACATCTTGGTGATAATATTTTTCCATGTAATATTTTTGCATGCACCCAGTGTACATTCCATCTATCCTAACTGATATGTTGATGCCGTATGGTTCACCCACACTTCCTTTTCTTAGTGTTGATCCATTAGCAGCACCTGGCCCATGAGCTTAATGGGAGTCCAGGTAAATGTTTTAGTTTTGTTCTTACACTTGAATACTTAATTGTGCAATGGCTAGCTTCACCTTGGTAATAGTGAGTAATTTGTTAGTGTTTTCTTTTGTTCTACAATGAGTTTCTGTAGCTTGATGTTGCCAAGGTGTTGTTGACGACTCTAAAGCTAGACATGATATTTACCAATATTGTGGAAGCTAAAATAAGTTTTCTAATGTATTTTACAGATTTATTTTCTGATGAAGAATAACATGGCTGACACATTGCTGTTGACCTTATCATCTTCACCAAACAAAAAAAGGAAATATAAATAATAACGTATCAGCCAGTGAAGATTACATGGCTGATCTGTATTTTGTGCATGCTAGGTGAGCATTATGGACTATTATACTTGCCTTAAGAGGGTGTATTTCCCTTGTAATCAAATACTCAATTATATTTCTGTGAATAAAGAAATCTTTTGAATTTTCTATTGGTAAAAAAGGATTTCCTGTAATCCTTTCCGAGGCAACCTGTTATGGGCTTGATGAAGCATATGCCTAACTTAGACTTTTAGGGAAGCCACTAGACTCCTTGGTTTGGCAAATATATATTTTAGGGTGAATGAGGACACTTAACTATTTCACATAGGAATGGCGTACAAATGAGATTGAGCTTGCGGAGATATCTAGCGTACATAGTTTCATTGTCCTAATCACCCTTGTTGTGGTTAATGTTGATTTTGCTTCTGTGTGACCTTCATGCAGAAGAAGGGTTATTTTCTTCTTCAAACCAGGCGCCTGATTTTTCTAACCAGTGACCAATTGCTGCCTTATAAACTGAAAAATAATGTAGGGCACTTCGTGTATGTTGTTTTTCAGCCTTCGTATCGTTAGAATGTTCGGTGATTCTCTTCCTAAGAGGTCTTTTAGCGGTTGTCACCATCCAGACGATAATCTTAGTTTTACTTATTATAGGTGGAAAAATATTTTAGAGGATGTTTTATTTGGATTCCTCCAGAAATAGGTATTTTCTGTTTTAGTGGAATTACATAGTAAACCTTTTCATTGGTTTAGTTTTTATTATGCTGGCTGTCTGGCTTTTTGCATTGTATAAAATGATAATTCCATGTTCACTTTAGTAAATTGTGTTGAATGACTGACGCTCGATGGATGTCCACAAACGGGTTGGTGGTATCCGTTTGGTGATTCACGTTGGAGATGCTCTAATCTCCTTGTATTGAAATGACATTTATTTATGTCTTTTGAAATTTATAGTGCAACTTCTTATTAACATGCCATGTCCATATGTTATCAAGATTGCAAAAAAATAATCTGGAATGGGTGTCTGCCAAGCTGGTGGCGCCCCTGCATCCTATCAGGAGGTGCCACAAGGTGGCGCCCCAGCCCCTAGTTGGATAATAATATGAAGCATAAAGCACCATGTTCAAGTAGAGGGTACAGCGGGTTGCGGGAGAGTGCACCGCTGTAGATACATGGGGGAAGGTGATGGAGATGTTGGTGAAGATGACGGAGGTGTTGGTGTAGATTGCGGTGACGATGATGGCCCCGGTGGCGTTCCGGCGCCGCAGGAAGAGAGGGGGAGAGGGCCCCCCTTCTTCTTCTTATTCTTCTTCCTTGACCTTCTCCCTAGATGGGAGAAGGGTTTACCCTCTGGTCCATGGCCTCCATGGCATGGGAGGGGAGAGAGCCCCTCCGAGATTGGATCTGTCTCTCTGTCTCTCTTTGTTTCTGCGTTCCAGATTCTGCCCTTTCACCGTTTCTTATATTCCCGGAGATCCGTAACTCCGATTGGGCTGAAATTTTAACACTATTTCAATCCGGATATTGGCTTTCTTGTGGCAAAAGAAGGGCACCAACCGCCTTACGGGGTGGCCATGAGGGCCCAGGGCACGCCTGACCCCCTGGGGCGCGCCCCCATGCCTCATGGCCCCCTCGGGCATCGCCTCGCATCGATTCTTCTTCCCAAATATCACATATATTCCAAAAAAAATCTCCGTCAGTTTTATTCCCATTTGGACTCCGTTTGATATGGATTTTCTGCGAAAAAAACATGCAACAAACATGAACTGACACTGGGCACTGGATCAATATGTTAGTCCCAAAAATAGTATAAAAAGTTGCGAAAAGTATATGAAAGTTGTAGAATATTGGCATGGAACAATCAAAAATTATAGATACGACGGAGACGTATCAGTGTCCTTCCCACACGACCCAGAAATCGTCGGGGATAGGCCCTCTTGGGACCCAGGCTGGGGTCGTGTGCGATCGGGCGAGGCATCGAAACCCAATCATTTCCGTAGGTATGTACATCACACGTGGTGAATCCTAGAAATCATTTCCGTAGGTATGTACATCCCACACGGTGAATCCCAGAAATCATTTCCGTTGGTATGTACATCCCACACGGTAATCCGAGAAAATCATTTTCGTAGGTATGTACATCCCACACGGTGAATCCCAGAAAAACATTTTCGTTCGTATGTATATCACACACAGTCAATCCAAGGAATACGATCCGTTGTTATGTACATCCCTCACAGTCAATCCAGGGAAAACGTTTCCGTTAGGACGTAAATCCCACATCGTTTTATTTCTAGGGTCGTGTGTGAAATGTATAACAATCACACACGGTCTTCCTTGGTTAACTATTTGCTTTTATCAACTATATCACACACGATTTGATGAAGAAAACTATGTGGCATTGGGCTATCCATCGCAACCGCTTTTACTGCTAGAACCGTTCGCAAAGGTCCATGACACATTTAGCAGGTTTATTAGTTTACCATTAATAATTCCAGTATTACGCTAATTCACATTTCATATCGAACAGCTGTTTGCCAATTTCATATCAGGCACATAAATATATTATAATATCACAGTACTGTAGCTACATGAAAACAGCACAGTACAACACATAGCTAGTTCAACTTCATAAGAACAATATATTTATTTCCCTAATCGAGATCATCCAAACTCATCTTATCCACCTCTGCTTTCAGTTCAGTAAGAACCCATTTTGCACGGGCCAACTGGGAAAGTGCCTCCTCCATCGCCAACACCATCTTAGCAAAGTCTCTTTTTTAAATCTGAGCTCATTCTCCACCTTCAACTTTTTATCCCGCATCTTGAAATATGCTTCAGCGTTGACAAGACTTTCTCTAAGCCTACCTGTTGTCGGCATTCTGGGAACGGGGGTCCCCAGACTTGCCTGCCTGCGGCCTGCGGCGTGGCTCGAGGAGGGGCCCAGCACGGCCCATCTTCATCAACACAGACCCAAGACCCTCGCGAGGGGTCAAGCCTCGTGGGGCGGACGACACAGAGCTTCCTCAGGCACGGCCTCATCAGGCTGGCTCGTAAGGAGGCGGAGAGATCAAGGAGGGGTACCTCACGAGGTGCCCGTGACGCAAGCCATGACGACCAAGGGTGCCAGGCGGGCGCCAGCCCGTGCAGTGTCCTCCTTTCCTCTTTGGTGCAAAGGGAGCAAGCGCTGGCGAGAGAATCAAGCAAAGGCACCCGTTTCGGTGCAACGAGACCAAGACCAGCCCAACGGCAGGGAGGAAGTCATTGTGGAGCCCAAGCCATCGTCACCACCAGAGCCTTTGGCAGGCGAGGACCAACTTTAGTCAGGATAAGTGTACCAGATGTTCCCCTTCAAAATGGCCAATTGTTGGCGCCCTTCCCGCTCAATATTTGGGAGGAGGCCTAGGGCCTTTGCCTATAAATAGGACTAGCCACCCCCAGGGTAGGGGGATCGAAATCGGAGAGAGAATCGAGAAGAGAGAGAGAGAGAAGGGTGACTGAACTCCTCCTAGCAGTTCATCCCCTCAGCCAAGAACAGACCCTCGCGAGGCCGTTCTTCCTTGTATTGCTCATCATCATCAGCCCAAGAGGCAATCCACCACACCACACACTGGAGTAGGGTATTACACCACAACGGTGGCCCGAACCAGTATAAACCCTGTGTCTCTTGTGCTGTTCTTTCCATAGCTTAGATCTTAGCGAGGCGGAGGGGTGCAGGTAGGTAGAAGGCGAAATCTCCGCGCGCACCCCAGTGTTCGAACCTCAAGGGTCTGCTGGAACCCAAAATCCGACATTTGGCGCGCCAGGTAGGGGTGCGCCGGAATTCGTCTTCCACCACCCCGTTCTCCTCCGACCATCGCGTCCATGTCTGACGCTTGTCGGGCCCGCGCCGAGCGCCGGGCCGCTCTCGCTTCCCGCGTCACCCAGACGGCTCCTGTCGGCGGGCGTCCTTGCCGTTCCCCGTCACCTGCCATCAACACCACCACCGGCCCGGCGGGGGACGAGCAGCAAGCGTCGTCTCAGCATCCGTCCGTGCGGCAAGACGGCCGCACCGCTACTCCCTCGCTCACCCCAGCTGGTTCTTCGTCCTGCGCGCTCTGCGCACCCATGGAGGCTCGAGTTGCGCTCATCGCGGCAAATGAGCTCCTGCGCTACCGTCCCGTCGATGACGTCTACGAAGAATGGCTCGACCACGTCGCCGAGCTCGTCCGCGCCGCAGGGGGCTCTCCTGCGCCGCCCGTTCCGCTGCACCGCACCCCGCCCCGCGCGGGCGACGAAGCTCCGGGGGCACCCCAGCCGCCTCCTCCTCAAGAAGGCGCCATGGCTCCAAGGTGTGTGGCACCTGGGCAGAACCCGCTCCATCAGGTGCCAACGCGGCAAGAGCAGAGCTGCCAAGAAGTCCCTCGCCCGCAAGAAGCTGCCCGGGCACTCCATGCTCCAGCACGTCGCGACCATGTTCCTGCTCCCGCACGTCAAGACCCCGCGCTGCTCCCAGCTGCAGCGCGTGGGGACATGCAAGACCAAGCTCTCCGTCACCCAAGGCCTCCCGTGGCCACAGCAGGCTGTCGTGCCTTCACCACCGAGCTACACAGCGTCGCATGGCCCGGCAAGTTCAAGCCAGACCTGCCTCCTCGTTACGATGGCACGGCCGACCCTACGGAGTTCCTCCAGCTCTATGAGCTGAGCATCGAAGCTGCCAACGGAGACGAGAAGGTCATGGCAAACTGGTTTCCCATGGCGCTCAAGGACGTGGCCTGCACCTGGCTCCTGAACCTGGCTCCAGGCACGATCTCCTCCTGGGACGAGATGCGCACCCGCTTCATCGCCAACTTCCAAGGTACTCGCGACCGGCCACCCGCCGTGAGCGACATGCGCCGCATCAAGCAACAACCCGGAGAGACCCTGCAGAAGTACATCCAGCGCTTCAACAACGTACGCCTCAAGATTCCCAAGGTGACCGAGGAGGCCATCATCTCAGCCTTCTCCGACGGCGTGCGCGACGTCAAGATGAAGGAGGAGCTGGCGATGCATGAAGACCTGTGCACTTCCTTGGAGTTGTTCAACTTGGCAACCAAGTGCGCCAGGGCTGAGGAAGGGCGTCTCTCCCTCCTCAAGCTGCCTGCCGCAGACCCAGAAGAGAAGAAGCCCAAGGCCAAGGATGTCAAGCACAAGGGGGCTGCCGTGCTCGCGGCAGAACCAGATGCCAAGCGGGGCAGAGATCAGCCCGAATCTTCCAAGGGCAGTCGGTACTGTGTGTACCACGACCTCCACACCCACAACACTAACGAATGTCAAGAGCTCCGAGCCGTGCGAGAAGGGAGGATCGGTCGTCGCCCCAACCGCGGTGACCGGGGCTACGGTCGAGGAGGAGGAAGGAACGCATGACGCTGGGAAGACCGCTGCCCGCGCCAAGGGTGGCGCGATCGACCTCGCGAGGATCGCTGGCAAGACCCGCCTCGTGAGGGAGACTGGAGGGATCAGCCTCGCGAGGATCGCCCGCCAGGCAACGCAGGCCTCCCTCCACTGCCACCGCAGCCAAGGAGAAACGAGGACTGCCATTAGGACGAGGGGGCTGGGGGCTTCCAGGAGCCGCGCGCGATCGCCTGCATCCTGGGCGGGGCTCAACCCAGCCTCTCAACGCATCTTCAAGCAATTCGCCCACGAAGTGAATGCAGTCCTCCCCAAGCTCGAAGCCACGCGCCCTCTCAGGTGGTCGGCGTGCGCCATCACGTTTAGCTCAGCAGATCAGCTCAAGTGTGCGGCCACAGCCGGAGTCCTCCCGATGCTTTGTTCCCCAATCATCAGCAACATGGTGGTCACCAGGACCCTCGTTGATGGCGGGGCAGGGCTCAACGTCCTGTCCGTGGAAACATTCAACAATCTCCAAGTGCCCTACAAGCAACTTCAGCCAACCAAGCCTTTCTCCGGAGTCACCGACGGCTCCACGGTCCCGATTGGGCAGGTCCGCCTCCCTGTCACCTTCGGGGCACGCGACAACTACCGCACCGAGCTCATCGACTTCGACATCGCTCACATTCGCCTGCCGTACAACGCCATCCTTGGGTACCCAACGCTGGCCAAGTTCATGGCTGTAACTCACCACGGCTACAACGTCCTCAAGATGCCAGGAAGTGGCGGAGTCATCACGGCGCCCTGTGAAGAGAAGGACGCGGTGTGTTCCCTGGAACGAGCCTTTCAGGCCGCATCACTGGAAGACCCAGATCGCGGAAGCAGGAGGCTTCCCGAGACCGCCCCCAAGAAGAAGAAGACATCACCCGGCCCGGCCCCTCAGGAGGCAGGCCCCTCAGGGCCCGCGCCTACCCAGGGGGAACCTCCTTCCATCGCATAGGAAAGCGCGGCCGGCGCCCTCCTCAGGCAGGGCTCGGGGGCTCTCCCCTGGAGGGCCACCGACCTGGCTAAGGTCGCGAGGGAGGCGCTTGGGCACCACATGGAGGCGTGTTTCGAAGCACCTTTCCCTCAAGAAGGAGTAAGGCAAGGAGAGCCAGACCCCCAGGAGTTCGTCAGCAAGGCCATTCAGGAGCTACAGGAGTCAAGAGTCATGAAGTGCGGCCGCCGCCTACCAGCTGTGGCTCCCCATCCAGGTGAGGATGGTGGGCTGCACGTCTGCATCGACATACCAAGGCTCAATCGAGTCGCCTCTCTGGAGCGCCTCTGGCCCTCGCGAGTGGGGCGCTGCGAAGGTCCACCCCACGACTACGTTTGCATGCCTTACGGCTTGCCGAACGCGGCTGCCACGTACCAGCGCCTCATGAGGGGCATCATGGAGGCTCAAGAGGCCAGGCGTTCCGCAGCCTTGGCGGAGATGGAGATGGTCCGCGAGGAGCCACCAGTGCCTCCGGAGCCTCCTGAGGCCCCTGGGCCTGGGGGCTCGTGAGGATCGGCTTCCGCAGCCCATCGAGTCTGCTACACCAACACTCCTTCGTCCTCAACATCATCAGGGGCATCGTGAGCCAGTTCGGGGTGCCGAACCGCATCATCACAGACAACGGTTCGCAGTTCACCAGTAACCTCTTCAAAACATACTGTGCTAACCTTGGAACGCAGATATGCTACGCTTCGGTGGCGCACCCCCGAAGCAACGGCCAGGCCGAGCGAGCCAACGCAGAGGTCCTGAGGGGCCTCAAGACCAGGACATTCAAGAAGAAGCTGGAGGCCTGCGGCAGAGGTTGGTACGACGAGCTTCAGTCCGTGTTGTGGTCCATCCGCACAACCACGACCAAGCCGACTGGAGAGACCCCGTTCTTCCTGGTCTACGAAGCCGAAGTGGTCCTCCCTCACGAGGTCAGACGTCGCTCCGCGCAGGTCCTGGCGTTCGACGAGGCACAGCAGGACGCCATGCGGGGGATGGACCTCGTGCTGGGGGAGGAACGTCGCCGAGAAGCCGCGCTACGAGCGGCGAGGTACCAACAAGCACTGCGACGATATCACTGCCGCAACATCCGCCCCAGAACTCTCGAGGTAGGAGACCTCGTGCTCAGGCAGGTTCTCTCCAGGGAGGGACTACACAAGCTCTCTCCCATGTGGGAGGGCCCGTTCAAGGTTGTTCATGTTTCCAGGCCCGGCTCCGCACGCTTGGAGACTCAGGAGGGGGTGCCGGTCCAGAACGCATGGAACATCCAGCACCTCCGGAGGTTCTACCCCTAAAAAGGCCCAGAGCCTGTGAAGAAGGCGAATGCCTGTGAAGATTATCCTTTTTGGAAAAGGCCCAGAGCCTGTGAAGAAGGCGAATGCCTGTGAAGCTGTGGCATTTTGGAAAAGGCCTAGAGCCTGTGAAGAAGGCGAATGCCTGTGAAGCTGTCGCATTTTGAAAAAGGCCCAGAGCCTGTGAAGAAGGCGAATGCCTGTGAAGCTGTCGTGTTTTGGAAAAGGCCTAGAGCCTGTGAAGAAGGCGAATGCCTGTGAAGCTGTCGCGTTTTGGAAAGGGCCCGGAGCCTGTGAAGAGGGAAAATGCCCGTGAAGCCTGCTTCGCCCAAGAAAGGCCCGGAGCCTGTGAAGAAGGCCAACGCCTGTGAAGCTCGCCGCCCGTGACACTCTCACGTAATAATGAGTTGGGGATGTACACGCCCCGGAGTCTCAGGAGCGCCAGCCTCAGGCCCTGGGGCTCCCTCCCAAGCCCAGTGGCAGCACTTAGCTCCGCCCTGGTGAGAAGACGTCGAAGACTAGATTAGGTGCCGGACGCGGCTTTTTCATTTGCTTTCCGCAGTTGGCTTGTTCATTCTCATTCGAAGTTTTATTGAAGCTGTTGCCGTCTTTGGCTCATGGTTCTTCGACTTTTCACTCTCCTGCCTCGATTTCTCTTATGCAAGGCCTCGCGAGGGGGGCAGCCGAGCACCCTCGCGAGTGTTCCTGTCCTAGTCGTTCAAAGGTTTCGCGACCTGGGTCCATTACAGGAGCACCCCTCCAGTCCGTGCCCCACGGGCACCGCAACACGAACACAGGGCCTAGGTCAGTCGCCCCCCACGGCTGGGGCCAGGAACTATCCACGTGCGGGCACGTAGCCGGAAGGCACGATAACGGCAGCAAAGCGATGATTAACAGCAATAACCCAAACACGCCCCCGCCGGGCTCCACGCTACTGTCTTTTTACGCAGGAAAAAGGAAAAGAAAGAACAAATCGGGCGCAGCTCGCCTCACACCTGCCTGCAGGGAAGACTCGAGCTGCCTCCAGGGCTCAGGCAGACCCCCTCTCGCGCTTCACCGAAGCGCGACGGCGGGCAGACGTGCTACCACCTCCCAAGCAGGTACGATGGCGTGGAGCCTGACCGCGGCCACCGCTAGAAGAGTCACCGCCTGAAGAAGAACCGCTAAAGCTTGGGGAACCCTGAGTGCCGCCAATCACGCGAGCGTCGTCCTCTCCATCATCGCCGGGGCTGGGTTCCCGGCCGCGGTCGTCATCCTCAGGGCAGCACCCTGCGCGGCGACCATCTTCCCCAAACACCCTCACGTAGAGGGTGGCATCGCCGTCAAACTTGAAGTGCAGGGTGCACCGACGGCTCAGGCCACGCGCGCGGGCAAACGTCTGCCAACCGCGGGTCAAGGCCAGGCTCCCGGCTGCGGAGACCTCTAGTGAAGCCCATGAGGCCCGGCTGCAGCAGCCGTCTGCCTGAAGCCAGAGGCCGCCCGGGGCGCCGGCCGGGAGCTCGCCGAGGAGGAAGCGAGGAAGTTGAAGCCGAGTGCTAGTCGGCTCCGCCGACCACACAACGAACTCCGGCAGCACCTCTGCAGCGCGAAAGCGCGGCCTAGGGGAACGCGCGACCGAAGTGCGCCCCCCGGCCGCAGCAGTCCGCCCATCACCGTGCTGTAAATCGTCTCCACGGCCGCGGGGAGCTGCCGTGGTGGCCACAGGATGTTTGCGAGGGCGCCCTCGGCTGTGCTTGGGCGGGGGAGAGGCAGGCTCAACCTGGCGAGCCTTCCCCTTCTCTGCGGCCGAGAACCTCCTCGACGGGGCCATGAAGAAGAAGGAGAAGCAAGGGGGAATGAACTGGAAGGGCACGCGCCGATCCGTACTTATAACCGGCGAGGGCCAACCGTCGGCCCCCACGATCGCAGGTAATCATGACCCACTTTGCATGCAGGGACTTGTCCAATCCGTGCAATTGCCGAGGCGCCGTGGGGAAGTGGAGACGCCCACGTCCAATCAACCGCCACGCGGCGCCCAAGGCTGCAGGCTGTTAGGGCCCACGGCGCTTCGCACTTGCCCTTTCGCCTCCCTGCACGGCCAAGTCCGGGCGCGCCTTGGGCCCGGGGGCTACTGTCAGCGTTCTGGGAACGGGGGTCCCCAGACTTGCTTGCCTGCGGCCTGCGGCGTGGCTCGAGGAGGGGCCCAGCATGGCCCATCTTCATCAACACAGACCGAAGACCCTCGCGAGGGGTCAAGCCTCGCGGGGCGGACGACACAGAGCTTCCTCAGGCACGGCCTCATCAGGCTGGCTCGCAAGGAGGCGGAGAGATCAAGGCGGGGTACCTCACGAGGTGCCCGTGACGCAAGCCATGACAACCAAGGGTGCCAGGCGGGCGCCAGCCCACGCAGTGTCCTCCTTTCCTCTTTGGTGCAAAGGGAGCAAGCGCAGGCGAGAGCATCAAGCAAAGGCACCCGTTTCGGTGCAACGAGACCAAGACCAGCCCAACGGCAGGGAGGAAGTCATTGTGGAGCCCAAGCCATCGTCACCACCAGAGCCTTTGGCAGGCGAGGACCAACTTTAGTTAGGATAAGTGTACCAGATGTTCCCCTTCAAAATGGCCAATTGTTGGCGCCCTTCCCGCTCAATATTTGGGAGGAGGCCCAGGGCCTTTGCCTATAAATAGGACTAGCCACCCCCAGGGTAGGGGGATCAAAATCAGAGAGAGAATCGAGAAGAGAGAGAGAGAAGGGTGACTGAACTCCTCCTAGCAGTTCATCCCCTCAGCCAAGAACAGACCCTCGCGAGGCTGTTCTTCCTTGTATTGCTCATCATCATCAGCCCAAGAGGCAATCCACCACACCACACACTGGAGTAGGGTATTACACCACAACGGTGGCCCGAACCAGTATAAACCCTGTCTCTCTTGTGTTGTTCTTTCCATAGCTTAGATCTTAGCGAGGCGGAGGGGTGCAGGTAGGTAGAAGGCGAAATCTCCGCGCGCACCCCAGTGTTCGAACCTCAAGGGTCTGCCGGAACCCGAAATCTGACACCTGTGTTCACTTCCTCATACATGCTCCAGAGCTTCGTTAGGCACATCTTCAAAGACTGTGGCCACTCTTGATCAACCCACTCCAAGTAAGAACACTTCCATTCATCCTATAATATTTAAAACTAGATCAGTAACAATTGTAGGGGAAATGGGTTTATAGCAACATAAAAAATCACCAATGCTTATTTTGAAAAACTGAAGAAACATGTTAATTATGACATATCTTCTCAAAAAGATCAATGTGCAAATGAAATAATTGGTACTGAGAAAACAACCAAATTCTGGAACATCAAAAGCTATAATTAACTACAATGACGCTACAAGTTCTTACTCATGTACAATAATAACAAATTGAACATTTTATGAGGAAGGTAAATATAACTGCAACAACATAGCGACAGTGTTTGGATGACAGCAAATTGATGCTAACAGATGTGTACATGCACGAATTTAGTAACATAGAACTAATAGCACTAAGGTCGTCCACTATGTATGCCAAAACTGGTGTAAAGACAATTGTTGCTACATCTCGCACCGGTTCCCTAAACTAGCGAGCCGATGCAGCGGAAAAAAATCAGGGACCCGGACTCTGGAGCACGTAGTTGCTCCGATGCCCAGTTCTTTCGTGCCATAAAAAGTTCGTATTTTACCGCTTGGCTGCTCGGTTGTGTGGACCAAAGTTGGCTGCACAAACTGCTAAAGCAGTGCCAAATAATTTTCTAATGGCACCGCTAATGAGATGACAACAATTTAAGATACTAGGTACAAACTGTGACACTGTCTTAGGATGCATTTGGTTGAAGGTGTGGTATGAATGGGTTAGGACCGTGACAGTATCTAAATCACATCTAACAAATGATTTGTTACAATGGAAGAGGGTCTAACCTTCTCTGCACATGCCGTAAACTTCCTCCCAGTGTCCACAGAATCAAACACAAGTAGCTTCACGCATGGAGATTGATGGTGACAATGAGCAGATAGATCTTCAGCCACCCCGCTCCATTCGTTGCCACTGATGGCCTTAGGAAGCTACAAGAGGAAGAAACGACTCAAATCGACCTCCGGGTAAAAATCCTTCATTCCATGTCATAGCCAGAGAGAGAGAAGAGAGGCATACCCAGGTGGTGAAGGAGTAGTCGCCGAAGGAGGAACCGCTGGAGATGTCTTTGAAGAAGACCATGGCGACCCCGGCGATAGGATGCGAGACGACGAGAGCGAGGAAGCGGCTATAGCTTAGCAAGGAAGGAAGGAAGGAGGAAACAGGGGAAATGTGACTTGTGGTCGGGGAGAAAAGGGGGTCGGGAAGGGGGAAGGGGGCGAGGGTAGATATTTTGGCGGTAGGCCAAAATTTTGGAAATGTGGAGGGAAACTTTGCGCGCGGCGTTGCCGGACCATTCACTTTGAATGATTGTCTGCATCGCAAACGATTCTTCTGCTTTATGCGCATGGGATGAGTTTGATAATTCAAATTTTGGTCTCAAGGCATGGGCACATTCACTTTGAACACGCGCGGTGCCGTCAGACCATTCACTTTGAACGATTGTGTGCATCGTAGACGATTCTTCTACTTTACGCGCATGGGATGAGTTTGATAATTCAAATTTTGGTGGAAATTTCCTCGGGTACGTCATTGCATAATTTAACATCCCTTGCTAATTTGGGCACACAAAAGAGCGTACAACAGACAGACCACACTTACTGAATCGAGCAATTTCATTAATTACGCAGAGCCAGTTGACCTAAACATTTCTCTAACAAAAGAGCAGCATTAAAAACAAAGCCTAAGTATGCATAATTAAAAATCTGCTGCCACACCGGCCTATGCATCGCTAGTGTGAGATGAGACGTAGATGACTTGTCCTGGCGACATGCCGCCGTTGGTGGACTCCGCGTCCCCCCTGCTGAAGTCGACCGCGTCCTCGTCCTCGTCCTCGGCGTCGCCCTCAAGGTTGTAGTACTCGTAGTAGTGGCTGCGCCAGAGCTCGCGTTGGTACTCCACCGCCGATTCCTCGACAGGCAGACTCTTCTCTACCTCTACCTCGACCACCCACAACTCCTCCTCCCGGCGCTCGTCGATCTCCGCCGCCTCCTGCATCTCCAACTCCCGCTCGGCGACCTCATAAGGAAGCAGGTGCTCCATGGCCACCGCCGCCTTTTCAGACGTGGGTTGCATGCTAGAGTCCGAGGTGGCCTGGAATATCTTGGCATGTGCATCCTCGATCTTGGCGTGGATGGCCTCGACCCGGGCCAGGGCGACATCAGCAGCATGGGCGGCAGCTCGAGCGCTCTCGGCGTTTGCAACCGCCGTCGCAGCAACAGCTGCAGCTGTCTCGGCTGTTGCAGCTGCCCTCTCGGCTACTGCAGACGCCCTCTCAGCGGAAGCGGCCGCGCTCAATGCGGATACAGCGGCACTCTCAGCGTAGGCGGTCGCGGTCTCGGCGCAGGCGGCGGCGCTCTGGGGAGACGCGGCCATCGTACGGACCTTCATGAAGCATTTCCACGGTGTCATCTTTGCAAGAAGGGGGTGCGAGAATGGGGATCGGGATTCAGGGGTTGCCGACACTAGAGCAGATGAGCTGGCGAAGTTTAAGGAGGGAGACTTAAATAGACCTAGATATTTTCATCGCAAACGGTTCCTAGAAAACAACTGTGTGTGATGTTGTAGATATTTTTTATTAGCTGTGAAAGATGAATTTGGAATAAAGTGCCAACGGATGGTGTTTTAAATGAACGAGAAATTTTGTAGTAATAATACAACTGTCATGTCAAATTTTGGAAAATTTCAGGGGTCATTTGACCTTCTAAGACAGTTAAGTGATTTTCTAGTCATTTAATGACCGTAATTGAAATTTGAACTACATGTACATGCAACAGCTAACCATAATGGTTTGAAAACTCAAATTTCGTGTACTTGTGTGTGATTTAATTCCATGTGCAGTAAATTGGAAGGAATTTTCAAACATATTGGTCTAATGGCTATGACACAATTTAGCATGGAATGACATGGCATTTTAATTCCAAAAAATTAAAAAAAATCAGAAACACATGAAACCTTGGTTGATGTCATGTCATGCCACCAAGATGATGTGGTAAAATAATTGGCATGTTTGACCAAAGTTTGGACACACACCCCTCACAAACCGGAGCAACTCACTAGAAGGCTCGTGGTTCCGAGAGGGAACAATGCATGTTTGATGATGAACGGGAGATAGCTTCCTTTTACGGCCTTCAATTTTTTTCTACGTCTAACGTGCACTACTACAACTGTAATGTGAAATTTTTGAAAATTCTAGGGCTCATGTGACCTTTTAAAGACCTTTAAGTGATTTTCTAACCATTTAATGACCGTAATTCAAATTTCAACTACATCTACATGCAACGCCTAACCAAAACATTTTGAAAAATCATATATGTGTACTTGTGTGTGAGTTAATTCCATGTGCAGTAAATTAGAAGGAATTTTCAAACATATTGGTCTCACGACATGGACACATGCATACGTATGCATGGAGTGACATGGCATTTTAATTTAAAAAATAGAAAAATGATGAGAAACACATGAAACCTTGGTTGATGTAATGTCATGCCATCAAGATGATGTGGTAAAGAAATTGACATGTTTGACGAACGTTTGGACACGCCCCCCTCACAAACCGGAGCAACTCGCTAGAAGGTTCGTGGTTCCGAGAGGGAACAATGCATGTTTGATGACGAACGGGAGATAGCTTCCTCTTACAGCCTTCCAATTTTTGCCTACGTTTAACGTGCACTAATACAACTATCATGTGAAATTTTGGTAAATTTCAGGGGTCATTTGACCTTTTAAATACATTTAAGTGATTTTCTAACCATTTAATGACCGTAATTCAATTTGAACTACCTCTACATGCAACGCATAACCATAACGGTTTGAAAAATCATATTTTTGTGTACTTGTGTGCGACTTAATTCCATGTGTAGTAAATTCGAAGGAATTTTCAAACATATTGGTGTCAAGGCATGGGCACATGCATGGAGTGCATGCCATGGCATTTTAATTACAAAAAATTAAAAAATGATCAGAAAAACATGAAACCTTACTTGATTTAATGTCATGCCACCAAGATGATGTGGTAAACAAATTGGCATGTTTGACGAAAGTTTGGACACACACCCCTCACAAACCGGAGCAACTCGCTAGAAGGATTCATGGTTCTGAGAGGGAACAATGCATGTTTGATGACGAACGGGAGATAGCTTCCTCTTACGGCCTTGAAAAATTTTCAACGTCTAACGTGCACTACTACAACTGTAATGTGAAATTTTGGAAAATTCTAGGGTTCATTTGACCTTTCAAAGACATTTAAGTCATTTTCTAACCATTTAATGACCGTAATTCAAATTTGAACTACATCCATGCAACGTCTAACCAAAATGGTTTGAAAAATCGTAATTGTGTACTTGTGTGCGAGTTAATTCCATGTGTAGTAAATTAGAAGGAATTTTCAAACATATTGGTCTCACAACATGGACACATGCATACGTATGTATAGAGTGACATGGCATTTTAATTAAAAAATAGAAAAATGATCAGAAACACATGAAACCTTGGTATTATGTAACGTCATGCCACCAAGATGATGTGGTAAAGAAATTGGCATGTTTGACTAACGTTCGGACACATGCCCCTCGCAAACCGGAGCAACTCTCTAGAAGGTTCGTGGTTCCGAGAGGGAACAATGCATGTTTGATGACGAATGGGAGATAGCTTCCTCTTACGGCCTTCAAATTTTTTCCTACGTTTAACATGCACTAATACAACTATCATGTGAAAATTTGGTAAATTTCAGGGGTCATTTGACCTTCTAAAGACATTTAAGTGATTTTCTAACCATTTAATGACCATAATTCAAATTTGAACTACATCTACATGCAATGCCTAACCAAAACGGTTTGAAAATCATATTTTTGTGTACTTGTGTGCGGGTTAGTTCCATGCGCAGTAAATTCAAATGAATTTTCAAACATATTAGTGTCAAGGCATGGGCGCATGCATGGAGTGCATGCCATGGCAGTTTAATTCCAAAAAATTAAAAAATGATCAGAAAAACATGAAACCTTGCTTGATTTAATGTCATGCCACCAAGATGATGTGGTAAAAAATTGGCCTGCTTGACGAAATTTTGGACACACACCCCTCACAAACCGGAGCAACACACTAGAAGGTTCGTGGTTCCGAGAGGGAACAATGCATGTTTGGTGACGGATGGGAGATAGCTTCCTCTTACGGCCTTCAAATTTTTTCCTACGTTTAACGTGCACTAATACAACTGTCATGTGAAAATTTAGAAATTTTCAGGGGTCATTTGACCTTTTAAATACATTTAAGTGATTTTCTAATCATTTAATGACCGTAATTCAAATTTGAACTACATCTACATGCAACACCTAACCTAAACAGTTTGAAAAATCATATTTTTGTGTACTTATGTGCGAGTTAAAAATTCATCAGACGATGTAAATATCTGGTGTTCAAAAAAGAAAATGTAAAGATGTGGCAAGACAACCGCCCCCCACACGATTGGCAGTCTATCTCGCGGCTCGAGGTTTCATAGGTGAATGGCGGGGATCATTAATCAGACACGGTTCCGCATTGGAAACCGTCGGCTATTATTTTCACACATGGATTTTGCTGCGGGAATCGTGTGTAATTCAAACTACAATACTCATAAATTTCGGCGACCGGCGTTTGTACTGTCCCCGTCGATCTATATTCCAGCCACAAATAAATACTACCTTGCTCACATCGTCCCGCCTGCATTCTCATCTACATCCTCCCCTCGCTCGCCCTCTCTCTCTCTCTCAAATCTCTGCCATGGCGTCGCCGGTCTGCCCACGCGCCGACGAGGAGTCGCCGCCCCCCGAGGATGCTCACTCGATTAGCAGCGACGAGGACCCCTACGCGCCGCCTGACGAGGTTGCGCCGGACCACCCCCCCCCCCCCCCACTTTGGATTGGTTTCGGGGCTAGTACAATCTTTGTCCGTGGAAGTCGCTGCCGCCGGCTGAGAAAGACAGGTGCTACCTCTTGAGCACTGCGTTGGTTTTCCCTTGAAGAGGAAAGGGTGATGCAGCAAAGTAGCGGAAGTATTTCCCTCGGTTTTTGAGAACCAAGGTATCAATCCAGTAGGAGATCACGCTCAAGTCCCACGCACCTACACAAACAAATAAGAAACTCGCAACCAACGCAATAAAGGGGTTGTCAAGCCCTTCACGGTCACTTACGAGAGTGAGATCTGATTAGGGCTGGAAAAAAGCTCAAAACTCGCAAGCTAAATGAGTAGCTCGTGACTAGGCTCGAATCGACTCGAACTCGAAGAATAACGAGTCGAGCTGAGCTTTAGTTTAAGATCGTTTATAGACCAAGTTAAACGAGCCAATCTCACGAGTACTCGTGTAACTCATTAGGCTCGGCATAAAAGATCGGCCACTCCCACTACAAAAAATCAGCCACTCAACACCCTATGTCCCTGGCGCACAACACAAGGCCTAGCCGTTGAAGGCCCAGCCGCCTAGGAGACTCATGTGTTACAAGGAAATTACTATTGTTCAGTGATATATATGTTTAATATATACATAAACATTTTATAATATTTGAGGGTTTTATGTTCATATCTTTAACGAGCTTAACAAGCTAAACGAGCCATCTCGCGAGTTATACAAGTCGAGCCAATCTTGGATTTGAGCTCGTTATAATAACGAGTCGAGTCGAGCTAGCTCGTTAACGAAACAAGCTCTAGCGAGTCGAGCCGAGTTGGCTCGACTCGGTTCGAAATCCAGCCCTAGATCTGATAGATATGATAAGATAATATTTTTGGTATTTTTATGACAAAGAAAAATAAAGACGCAAAGTAAAATAAACAGGAAAGGAAATAACTAAGTATTGGAAGATTAATATGATGAAAGATAGACCCGGGGGCCATAGGTTTCACTAGTGGCTTCTCTCAAGAGCATAGGTATTACGGTGGGTAAACGAATTACTGTCGAGCAATTGATAGAATTGAGCATAGTTATGAGAATATCTAGGTATGATCATGTATATAGGCATCACGCCCGAGACAAGTAGACCGAAACAATTCTGCATCTACTACTATTACTCCACACATCGACTGCTATCCAGCATTCATCTAGAGTATTAAGTTCATGAGAACAGAGTAATGCTTTAAGGAAGATGACATGATGTAGAGGGATAAACTCATGCAATATGATATAAACCCCATATTTTTATCCTCTATGGCAACAATACAATATGTGTCAGTTCCCTTTCTGTCACTGGGATCGAGCACCGCAAGATTGAACCCAAAGCTAAGCACTTCTCCCATTGCAAGAAAGACCAATCTAGTAGGCCAAACCAAACTGATAATTCGAAGAGACTTGCAAAGATAAAACAATCATACATAAAAGAATTCAGAGGAGAATCAAATATTGTTCATAGATAATCTGGATCATAAACCCACAATTCATGGGATCTCGACAAACACACCGCAAAATAAGATTACATCGAATAGATCTCCAAGAAGATCGAGGAGAACTTTGTATTGGGATCCAAAGAGAGAGAAGTAGCCATCTAGCTAATAACTATGGACCCGTAGGTCTGAAGTAAACTACTCACACATCACCGGAGAGGCCATGGAGTTGATGTAGAGGCCCTCCGTGATCAATGCCCCCTCCGGCGGAGCTCCGAAAAGGCCCCAAGATGGGATCTCTCGGGTAAAGAAGGTTGCGGCAGTGGAAGTAGGTTTTCGTGGTGCTCCTGGATGTTTGGGGGTACGTGGATATATATATAGGAGGAAGAAGTACGTTGGTGGAGCAACGGAGGGCCCATGAGGGTGGAGGGCGCGCCCAGGGGGGTAGGCGTGCCCCCCTGCCTCGTGCCTTCCTCCCTTGTTTCTTGATGACCACTCCAAGTCTCCTAGATCATGTTTGTTGAGAAAATCACATTCCCGAAGGTTTCATTCCGTTTGGACTCCGTTTGATATTCCTTTTCTTCGAAACCCTAAAATAGGCAAAAAAACAGCAATTTGGGATGGGCCTCCGGTTAGTAGGTTAGTCCCAAAAATGATATAAAAGTGTAAAATAAAGCCCATTAACATCCAAAATAGATAATATAATAGCATGGAGAAATCAAAAATTATAGATATATTGGAGACGCATCAAGCATCCCTAAGCTTAATTCCTGCTCGTCCTCGAGTAGGTAAATGATAAAAGAAGAATTTTTGATGTGGAATGCTTTCTAACATATTTCTCAATGTAATCTTTCTTTATTGTGGCATGAATGTTCAGATCCAAAAGATTCAAGATAAAAGTTTAATATTGACATAAACATAATAATACTTCAAGCATACTAACTAAGCAATTATGTCTTCTCAAAATAACATGGCCAAAGAAATTTATCCCCTACAAAATCATATAGTCTGGCTATGCTCTATCTTCACCACACAAAATATTTAAATTATGCACAACCCCGATGACAAGCCAAGCAATTGTTTCATACTTTTGATGTTCTCAAACTTTTTCAATCTTCACGCAATATATGAGCGTGAGCCATGGATATAGCACTATGGTGGAATAGAATAGTGGTTGTGGAGAAGACAAAAGGAGAAGATAGTCTCACATCAACTAGGTGTATCAACGGGCTATGGAGATGCCCATTAATAGATATCAATGTGAGTGAGTAGGGATTTCCATGCAACGGATGCACTAGAGCTATAAGTATATGAAAGCTTAACAAAAGAAACTAAGGGGTGTGCACCCAACTTGCTTGCTCACGAAGACCTAGGGCATTTTGAGGAAGCTCATCATTGGAATATACAAGCCAAGTTCTATAATGAAAAATTCCCACTAGTATATGAAAGTGATATCATAGGAGACTCTCTATATGAAGAACATGGTGCTACTTTGAAGCACAAGTGTGGAAAAAGGATGGTAGCATTGTCCCTTCTCTCTTTTTCTCTCATTTTTTATTTGGGCCTTCTTTCTTTTTTTTGGCCTCTTTTCTTTCTTTTTTTTCGTCCGGAGTCTCATCCCGACTTGTGGGGGACTCATAGTCTCCATCATCCTTTCCTCACTTGGGACAATGCTCTAATAATGATGATCATCACACTTTATTTACTTACAACTCAAGAATTACAACTCAATACTTAGAACAAAATATGACTCTATGTGAATGCCTCCGGCGGTGTACCAGGATGTGTAATGATGCATGAGTGACATGTATGAAAGAATTATGAATGGTGTCTTTCCCACAAATACGATGTCAACTACATGATCATGCAAGTAATATGACAATGATGAAGCGTGTCATAATAACGGAACTGTGGAAAGTTGCATGGCAATATATCTCGGAATGGCTATGGAAATTCCATAATATGTAGGTATGGTGGCTGTTTTGAGGAAGGTGTATGGTGGGTTTATGGTACCGGCGAAAGTTGCGCGATACTAGAGAGGCTAGCAATGGTGGAAGGGTGAGAGTGCGTATAATCCATGGACTCAACATTAGTCATAAAGAACTCACATACTTATTGCAAAAATCTATTAGTTATCGAAGCAAAGTATTACGCGCATGCTCCTAGGGGGATAGATTGGTAGGAAAGGACCATCGCTCGTCCCCGACCGCCACTCATTAGGAAGACAATCAATAAATAAATCATGCTCCGACTTCATCACATAACGGTTCACCATACGTGCATGCTACGAGAATCACAAACTTCAACACAAGTATTTCTCAAATTCACAACTCTCAACTAGCATGACTCTAATATCACCATCTCCATATCTCAAAACAATTATCAAGTATCAAACTTCTCATAGTATTCAATGCACTTAAATGAATTTTTTTTATATTATTGCCATGTTTGTTGGGGGACTGATCCACGAGCACCTATGGGACCGGCGGGCTGAATCCCTTTCGGTTTGGCGGGGGCGGAGGTCACACGAAGAGCGGATCGAGGCGAAGCACGCGAGCAGTTTACCCAGGTTCGGGCCGCACGGATGCGTAAAACCCTACTCCTGCTTTGTGGATTGTATTGAGTTCTTGCTCGGGAGCGCGGAGTGCTACAGTACACACCAGCAGCTAACGAGACCGAGCATGAGTGTTCTCTGAACTAGCTAACCCCCTCTACGTTGCGCATGGGCCTCCTTTTATATGCTCAAGGGGTCACCGACAGGTGGCAGCGTAGACAAGGGTAAAAATGGAAAGGTGCTGCGGTAGGTACAGCTACCTGCTACAGTGTATCATACCTAACCCTGACGGCAGGGGACAAGGGTATTAAATGCACGTCTGTGTCGCCTAAATAGTGCAAAAGGGACCGTCAGGGGCGCCACCGCTCGCCACGATGGCGATCTTGTCAGCGCCGTTTGCCACCGCGCACCGCAGGCTGCACAGCCTCCCGCCACGTACGCCTGGAAGGGTCCCAGAGCGACACGTTGGTGGATATGCTGGAGCGCGAGCACAGAGTGGTGGCTTGCCGCGGCAAGCGCCTTGCCGCGGTCGTTGTCTTGTCGCGTCCGGGAGCTTGTCGCTCACCGGACCTTGCCGGGACGCGTGGCGCGTCGCGGCAAGTTCCTTGAGATGCCTTGGGTGGCCTTCCCGGCAAGCTCCTCTTGCCGGGGTCTTGAGGTGCCTTGGTTGGCCTTCCCGGCAAGCTCCTCTTGCCGGGGTCTTGACTTGGATACTTTGTTCTTGAATGGCTCCAAAGGAGCCACGGAGGTCCTTGGCGGTCACCCGGCAAGCCTTGCCACGGGATGCTGCGACTGCCCGTGCACAAGTTCGGGATACTAGGGTACCCCTACTCTAGTACACTGACAGGAGCCCCTGGGCCTGGGCCATACACGGTGCCGAGCGCTGTTGGGCCAGGCCCAAAACAGGGCACGGGCACGCGCGGCCTAGGTTACACCGTATCTCTCTCCGTATCCACCGTGCCCTCCCCGAACGGCACGCGTTGAATGCGGCGTCGTGGGAGAGATCGTGGGTGGTTTCTTTATTCGGAAATGCGGAACGTCCGCCCCCTCCTCCTTTATAAGCAGGGGAAACAGGGGCAGTTCATCCATTCGCCCGTTGCTGCTCCAATCTCGGAAATCTCCACCGCTTCCTCATCTTCCCAAAGTCGAAAGAGAGCAGCGCTCCGCCCCCCATCGCCACCAGAACCACCAACGCCATTGTCCTCCTCCACCACTTCCGCCATGGCTCCAAAAGCCGACAAGGGGAAGGTCGTGAAGTCGACCGAGGCGCAGCGGCTTGCGGCGCTGTGAAAGGAGCGCGTAGTCTTCCCCCCCCCCCCAAGCTTGCCGCGAAGGAGCTGAGGGAGAACTACTACCTCTTCTAGTCAACGGAGACACGAGCGCATCCGCGCACGAAGGTACTCCCCGCCGCCGCTTGGAAGAAGGCTCCAAACGGATACCCTTTCTTCGCTCTGTTCTTCTACTGCGGGCTCTGCCCGCCTTTCTCTGAATTCTTCTGCGACATCATGAATACCTACGGATTCCACCTCCTTTACTTCACCCCCAACGCCGTTCTGACCATGGCAGTTTTCGCACATCTCTGCGAAAACTCTGTCGGAGTCCATCCCAACGTAGCCCTCTTTCGCCACTTCTTCATACCCCGAGTAGAGAGAGGAGAGCCTCTATCCGGCGGAATCGCCTGGATCTCAAGGGCCGGCAAGAAGGAAACTTATCTGGAGGGGGAATTCCGCGGCAAGTGGGAGGAGTGGAGAGCAGACTGGTGTTGGATTGACGGGGAGAACCCGCAGCCATTCACCACCCGGCGCCAAACCCCAGTAGCCCGCGGCAGCGATTGGAGTGACGTGGCCCCGGAAGACGACAGGCTGAAGATTGCTGTCACCCGGATCCTATGCCTCAGGCTTGCCGGGCTCACTGTAGGCGCTTTTGGCGCGGATTTCCTTCGCCGCCGCATCGCCCCCCTGCAGGAACGGGGGAGGCCCACTTGGGAGTTCAAGAATGCGGCAGACATCATGAGGCTGCTGCCGGGCCTCAACTTCAACTTCACAGTTCTGGAGCTCAACGCGATGCTCCAGGAGCTCTTCAAGTATGACCCCCAACATCCCGAAGTCTTCAGGTTGCCGGGGGGTGTTGTTCCGTTGTGCAACAATTCCGCGCTCGACCGCATCCGTGCAATGATGCCGGAGTGCGACTCGCATGGAATTGTGCCAACTTGGCAGGAGCCTGCAGACGACGTCGTGCAGCAGTTCTTTAATGACTTGGTAGAAGTGCCAATCCGCTCCGACGAGAAGGACAGCCTCACCCGCGACACCACCGATGCGGAGATGGCACTCATTGCCACTAGGCTAGAAGAGGCGGCGGCATCCGCAGCCGCGGGCGAATTTGGATTCACCGTGGAGGAGGTAGAGGCAGCACAGGCGGCAAGCTGTGCCGAGCGAGGGGAGCCTGCCGGTGGGAAAGAGCTTGCCGGGCAGGGCGCCGGGTCGAGTGAGCCCGCCAAGGATACGAGTGGTTCGTTGAAGATCAACTCGTCTTCCACCTCGTCTTCAGACAGCTCGCCGCAAGCAGAGCCTCCATCTCCACCAAGAAGGCGTCTCCGCAAGGCCGGGGACGTGGCGGAGCGGCAAGCGAGTCCACAGCCGCCGCGCCGCGCGACACGCTCCACCGCGGCAAGCACTGTTGCCACGGGAGCGCCTCATGCTGATGCGGCAACTGGAGCGGGGTCCTCCCGGACCACCGCTTCTGCTCCTGCCGCTTCTCACGCCGTGGCGACAGCCGGAGCGGGGTCGTCTCAGACCACAGCCACTGCTCCCGCCAAGCGGCCAAGGGAAGCTACTCCTCCGCCTCCTCGCGCCGGACGTGAGCCAGACTTCGACTTCTCCGTGTTCAGCTCCGACGAGGAAGAAGAAGAAGAGTAAGACTCCCTTGTTATACTTGCAGTTCTTCAATCCTTGCTGTTTGTCTTGTATCTCATTTGCTTTTCTCTGAACTTGTTCTTCTTTATAACTCTGGCCCAGAGAGCAGCAAAGAGGGCCATGGTCCCGGTGATCGTCATCGAGGACGAGCCCACCGCGACGACAGGGGGTGCGCCCGAGACAACCTTGCCGGACCCGGCAACCTTTCTCCAGAGCAGCCCCCGGCGTAAGTATATGGTTTGCTTTCCGTTTGTGAGGTGCGCATGGATACTCTGTCTTTGCTGATATTTGATTGCTGATTTGTGTAGGAGCAGAGCAGCCCCACCAGGAACCAAGGGAGAATCCCCCGACAAGGGAGAACTCTCCGGCAAGGGAGGGCTTCCCGGTAAGGGAGAAGTCTCCGGCAAGGGAGGGTTCTCCGGCAAGGGACAGCACCAGCGGCCCCCCAATGGCGGAGACCACGACTGCAGAACCTGGTACAGGTACTCCTCTTGCTTCAAAACTTCCCTTGGGTTCTTCTTCTCTTGATCTTCTTTTTGTTGGATTTTTGCTTGACTCTTCTCCCCTTTTCCGGCCGTCAGACCCATCTGCTGCGGAGCAGATGGAGACCGAGGTTACCGCCGAAGAAGCGGCCAGTGCTGATGATCCCGCCGGCGCAGAGGCCGCCAAGGTTGCTGCCGCGGCAACTGGTGAGGGGTCTGGCGATCGCACTGACGGCCCTGAGGCCGCAGGAGCGCCAGGCGCTACACCGACCGCCGACCCGTCCGCCACTGCCGCAGCGCCAGGCTCCGAAGAGCCCCAGCCAGGCATCTATTTGAAGGCCGGCGACGACGTCTTCATCAACCTTCCCTGGGCATCAAGCTCCAGGGCGCCGGTCGAGGGGGAGATCTTCGACGGGGAGGTGCTCGCCTCCGCTGGACTGATGCTGGTCGACGCGCCGAGCAGCAGCAGTAACGAGCCCGAGGAAGAGCGACTGCTGCGGAAGTTGCTGTCGCTCTACCGCGCGTGGCAAGCCAAGATGGAATCCCGCGAGGCGCTTGTCGCGAAGGCGGGAGCAAACATCGAAAAGCGCGTGGAAGAGCTCGGGGGTTTCCACCGGGAAGCCCTCTGGTCCCTGGCGGAGGAGCGGGAGCATCTCACCGAAGCGCAGAAGGCCTTCCTCCTCGAGAAGGCTGAAACCGAAGAGCAATAGCGACTTGCCGCTGTGAAGCTATCCGCGGAGGAGGGCGAGCTGGCGCAGCGGAAGGTCAATCTTGATGCCCACGAGGAGGAACTTGCCGCGCGCGAGGAAAGACTTGGCGGAGCCCTCAAGCAAGCGGAGGACGCTGCCGCCGCCGCCGAGGCCGCCACGAAGGAGCTGGAGACGAAGGTGGCGTAGCTGGAGGCCGATCTTGCCGAGAAGGGCAAAGAGCTCAGCGCCGCCAGGGACTCCAACGCGGATCTTGAGTTGAAGCTGACCACTTTAACCAAGACGCTGGACGGCGCCAAGAAGCAGGAGGCGGCCTTGAAGGAGGATATCAAGGCCGACAAGGCGCTTCTAGAGAGTGTTGCCGCCACCCAAAACGCCTTCAGGGAGACTGTGGAGCACTGGACGGAGAGTCTTGTGAATGCTGCCACAGACATTGACAGGGAGTTGGCGCAGCTGGGGATGGAGGATCTCGGGTATCCCTCCGACGAGAACCTCCAACCCAGCGCCAAGCTCGTCTTGTTCTTCAAGGGCGTGGCGACGGCCCTCCAGCGACTCCGGGAGAGGATCCCAAAGCAGCTAGCCGACGAGTCGCGCAAGATCTGCGCGGGAGCTCTTCAGAAAGTGTTGGTGAAGGTGGCCTTCCGCAATCCGGGCCTCAACCTCACCAACGTCCTCAAGACCCTGCCGCCGGATGCTGATCTGGAGGCGCTCAAGGCCCTTGTCGCACCCATTGTGGACAAGGTGAGCGGGATCAAGAGGGTCGAGGGCGATCGCGTAGATTAGGCCGCCCATTTCTTCTTTTCTTGTCGCTGTTTGTCATGTTATGAAAACAATCTGTTAGAGCCGCGACAAGCTATCTTTGTAATATAACTCTATTTTGGTTACTAATTGCAATGTCATTCCCTTTACTTGATTCCTCCCTTTGTATGTTTTTGCCCTACGCATTTAGGGAACTTGCCGGTGCAGGCACCTGAGCCGCGAGCGCTGAGTGCGGGACGTCAGCAGCCTGCTGGCGGTGCCGCTACCGACAAGAAACCTTGTCGCAACTAGTTGCAGCTCACTTAAGTTGTTGAGCGGACTCGAAACAAAGTAAGGGCGCAACTAGCTACGAGTTGGTTCCTCCGCGCACAGGTTTTCCATACAAAGTGCGATCGTTCAAGGGAGATAACTTAAAATTTAAAAAATCTGATTGCTCAAACTTTGGCAACTTAGCTTTTCTGTTGCTTGCTTCCCGGCAAGGTGAAACTTTCTCGAACGACGCCTGGTCCATACCATTATCTTCTCCTTTCCCCCCGGCAAACTTGTGGTCGAGGGAACCTTCCTTTGCTTGAGAAAAAGAAAGAAGAGAAAATAAAGATACGGAGCCTTATGGCTCGTTATTGCTTACCGTGGAGTAGGTGTTGCACAAAATGTCAGATCATATATGCCAAAAAATAGAAAGCATTAAATTGACAAAATGTGCGGAGCACATGAGCTTTACTTATGCACGGGGTCTGCGCCCGGCTTTGTACAAAGGATTACATGCAACAGCAGCAAGACTTGTACAAAAGGTGGTTGCCGGAACAGGTTCCGGCAACCGCGCCTTACGGGTAAAACTTACGAAGATGCTCAATGTTCCAGGAGTTGCTCACCGGAATGCCATCTTCGGTCTCAAGGCGGACAGCGCCAGGCCTAGTGACTCGTTTCACCCTGTAAGGGCCTTCCCACTTCGGCGTCAACTTGTTGGAATTCTTGGCGGACTGAACACGCCGAAGAACAAGGTCGCCTTCCTCGAGACTTCTGGCGTTAACTTTGCGGCTATGGTAGTGGCGCAAAGCTTGCTGGTAGCGAGCAGCTCGCACAGCAGCCTGAAGACGGTCTTCCTCAAGGAGCAGCGCGTCATCTTGTCGCAGCTACTCTTGCTCGAGCTCATCATAAGCGAGCACTCGAGGTGACCTGTATACGAGTTCCGTGGGGAGAACTGCCTCTGCTCCGTAGACTAGAGCGAAAGGTGTCTGGCCAGTGGCTCGATTTGGCGTCATCCTGATCGACCAAAGAACCACCGGCAGCTCCTCGATCCAGTTTCTTCCGCACTTGTGCAGCCTGTCGAAAGTTCTGATCTTGAGCCCGCGCAACACTTCAGCATTTGCCCTCTCCGCTTGACCGTTGCTTCTCGGGTGAGCAACAGAAGCGAAGCAGACCTTGGCGCCAAGATCTTGGACGTACTGCATGAAGGTGCGGCTCGTGAATTGTGTACCGTTGTCAGTGATTATCCTGTTAGGGATCCCGAAGCGGCAAACAATCGACCTAAAGAACTTGACTGCTGACTGTGCTGTCACCTTCCTCACTGGTTCCACTTCCGGCCACTTTGTGAACTTCTCGATTGCAACGTACAAGTACTCAAAGCCCCCGACTGCTCGGGGAAAGGGGCTGAGGATGTCGAGCCCCCAGACCGAAAATGGCCAGGATAAAGGGATCGTCTGGAGAGCTTGAGCTGGTTGGTGTATCTGCTTGGAATGGAACTGGCACGCTTCACACTTGGTTACTTGTGCAGTTGCATCCTGGAGGGCTGTCAGCCAAAAGAAACCTTGCCGGAATGCTTTGCCGACAAGTGCTCTTGCGCCAATGTGGTGACCACATATGCCTCCATGTATCTCTGCCAACAGCTTTTGTCCGTCTTCCCAGTGAATACACTTTAATTTCACACCGTTGAGTCTTCTTCTGAACAGTGTCTTGTCGACAAAATGGTACATACTTGACTGCCAGGCTACTCTTTCCGCTTCTTCTTGTTCTTCGGGAAGTTCTCCTGTCTGAAGGAAACGGACAATCTGCTGCGCCCATGCTGGAGCTTGTGGCTTGACAACAAGGACTAAAGGCAAATCTGCGGTTGCGGGAACGTCCGCTTCTACGGCGAGAACCTGCGGGTCTGCCGGAGCTTGACGTTCCCCGGCAAGCTTGCCGGAGCAAAACTTGTCGGGAGCTTCTGCTTCAACGGAACAAACCCTAGGGCTTGCCGGAGCAGTCTGCTCCTCAGCGCTCTTGGCGTTGATCTTGGGGACCTTCTTGGCGGCGGCTTCGGGAAGCTCTGCCGGCAAATAGTCACCAGAAATCAACTTCCTCTTCTAGCTCTGTCCAGTTGATGGCATTATGGACGACTGAGTCAGCTTGAGCACAAAGATCCCTGGTTCCACAGGTAACTTAAGTGCGGCGCACTTTGACAGGCCATCGGCAATGGCGTTCTGAGCTCTTGGAACATGCTCCATCTGTAGGCCTTCAAAGTGCTCTTCTAGCTTTCTCACTTCGTCGACGTAGGCTTCCATCAACGGACTCTGATAACTCTTGTTCACTTGGCGGACGACAAGCTGCGAGTCACCCCTGACAATGAGCTTCTTGATCCCAAGGTCTGCCGCGATCCTGAGACCGGCAAGCAAGCCTTCATACTCTGCAGTATTGTTTGTTGCTTGCTCATTGGGAAAGTGCATCTGGACTACGTACTTGAGGTGCTCTCCGGCGGGTGCGACGAGCAGCACGCCAGTGCCGGCGCCTTGCAGCGAAAAGGCACCATCAAAGTACATCAGCCACTCTTTGCCTGCTTCCTTGACGGGGATGCTCGTTTCTGGAATTTCTTCATCTGGTGTTGGCGTCCATTCTGCTATAAATTCTGCCAATGCTCTGCTCTGGATAGTTGAAGTACTCTCAAACTTAAGGCCAAAGCTTGACAGTTCCAATGCCCACTCAACAATCCTGCCTGTCGCTTCTGGATTCTGTAGTATCCTCTTCAGCGGAAAGCGAGTGACAACTGTGATCTCATGTGCTTGGAAGTAATGGCGCAGCTTTCTCGAAGCCATGAGAAGGCCGAAAAGCAATTTCTGCACGCCAGAGTACCTTGACCTAGCCCCCTGCAGAAGGGAACTGACAAAGTAAACTGGGCGCTGCACCATTTTCTTCTGTATCTCCTCGCGCATCTGCACAGATCCATCTTTGTCGGAACCAGAGCTTGTCGGGGGAGCGCCCTGCTTGTCACTGGATGTGCCTGCCGCGGTTGCTGGCTCGTCATCTGCCTCCCTCTCCGCTACTAACGCAGCACTAACCACTTGATTGGTTGCCGCTATATACAGCAGCAACTTCTCTTGTGGCTTAGGTGCGACAAGTATTGGAGGGGAGGACAGGTATCTCTTCAAGTCTTGCAGCGCAGCCTCCGCTTCCGGAGTCCATTTCATTGGACCTGCCTTTTTCAATAATTTGAAAAATGGCAGGGCGCGCTCAGCAGACCTAGAGATAAACCTGCTGAGAGCAGCCACGCAACCGGCCAGTCTTTGTACATCCTTGACGCGCTTTGGTGCTTCAATCTGCTCAATGGCCTTGATCTTGTTGGGATTGGCTTCAATTCCCCGCTGAGACACGAAGAACCCGAGAAGCTTGCCGGAGGGGACTCCAAACACACACTTCTCTGGGTTGAGCTTGAGGCTGATTTTGCGCAGATTTGCAAAGGTCTCGTCTAAATCTTGGATCAGAGTTGCCTTGTCCTTGCTCTTGACCACTATGTCATCCATGTAGGCTTCCACATTTCTGTGCAGTTGCGGCTCCAGAGCGACTTGGACTACTCTTGCAAATGTTGAACCAGCATTCTTTAAACCGAAAGGCATTCGTACGAAACAGTACGTGCCACATGGAGTAATAAATGCGGTCTTCTCCTCATCCTCTTCTGCCATGAAGATCTGATGGTATCCTGAGTATGCGTCAAGAAATGAGAGCAAGTCACATCCGGCCGTGGAGTCAACAATCTGGTCAATGCGCGGCAAAGGAAATGGGTCTTTGGGACAAGCTTTGTTAACATCGGTAAAATCGATACAAAGTCTCCATTTCCCATTCACCTTGCGCACGACTACAGGATTGGCCAACCACGTAGGATGGAGCACTCCTCTGACAAGGCCTGCTGCTTCCAACTTCTTGATCTCTTCTGCAATGAATTCTTGGCGCTCCACTGCTTGCTTCCTGACCTTCTGCTTGACGGGCCGCGCATGAGGACAAACGGCAAGGTGGTGCTCAATTACTTTCCTGGGAACACCGGGGATGTCAGACGGTTGCCACGCAAACACGTCGACGCTCGCCCGCAGGAAAGCAATGAGCGCGCTTTCCTATTTAGGGTCGAGAGTGGCACTGATGGTGAAGGTACCACCAGTGTCGTCCTCCTTGGCGGACACCTTCTTCGTCTCTGGCGGAGCTGCCATTGTCTTCTTACACTTGCCGGTGGAGCTCGATGGTGCGTCCTCGACGGCAGCGCAGCACTCCGAAGAGGTGCACTTGCCGGAGTGGGCATCAGGACTCTTGCCGGACTTGGTCTTCTTCTTCCCCCCGGGAGCTTCAACGGCAAGTGACTTGCGATCTGTTGCGGCTGCCGCTTCCCGGTAGATCTTGTCGGCGCAGATAAGAGCATCCTTCTTGTCGCCGGGGACAGAGATGACGCTTATCGGGCCTGGCATCTTCAGCATGTTATATGCGTAGTGAGAGGCTGCCATGAACTTGGCGAGTGCTGGACGGCCAAGTATCCCATTGTAAGGCAATGGAATATCGGCAACATCAAAAGTGACCCTCTCAGTCCTGAAGTTCAGCTCGCTGCCAAATGTTACTGTCAACGTGACCTTCCCCTTCGGCTTGCTCCTTCCCGGGTTGATTCCTTGGAATGTGCCGGTCTCTTCGAGCTCGCTGTCAGGGATCTGGAGTTTCTGGAGTACAGCGGAGGAGATCAGGTTCAAGCCGGCCCCGCCGTCAACTAACATCTTAGTGACCTTGAGGTTGCGGATAGTTGGTGAAACCAACATCGGCAAGCACCCGACCGCAGTTGTGCGATCAGGGTGGTCCTCAATATCAAAGATGATAGGCGTGCTGGACCATTTCAGAAGCTTGCGTGATTCGACGGGTGGTTCTGCTGCATTGACTTCCCGCACCCACTGCTTGAGTTGGCGGTGCGAAGTATGCAGAGAAGCACCGCCGTCAACGCACAAGACCTCTGTGGCTTTCTGGAACTCCTGCTCACTGGTCTCGACATCATCCATGTCTTCGTCGTCGTCGTCTTCATCCTTGTCGCGGCCGCGGGGAGGTCTATCTCCTTGCCGCTGCTTGGCCTTGCCGCGCGTCCTCCCCGGCCGGCGCGCTTCTTGCTAGATTCTCCAGCGCCTCCTTGGGCCCTCTCCTTGTCTCGTCGCTCGTACTCAGCCTTTTGCTGCTAGACAAGCTGCTCGACCTTCTTGCAGCTCTGGAGGTCATGGCCCTTGGTGCGGTGGATCTTGCAGTACTGCTTGTCGGTGCCGTCCTGCTTGTCGGCGACCGCCACAGCCTGGCAGTTGGTGCATGCGGCAATCTCCTTGCCGGAGCTACCAGCCATGGCTTTCTTGGCGCCACCTTCGTTGCCGGACTGCTCAACGACTAGCACATCTTTGCCTTTCTTCTTCCTGTTCCGCCGCCGGTTTTTCTTTGCCGGGGCAGCATCCTCGCTGTCAGATCCTCCTGCTCCTGCATTCTCTCCGGGGAGTTTCCTCCCTTCCTCAGCACGTGCACACTTGTCGGCCAGGGCATACAGCTCACTGACGTCTCTGATCTTGCACATTGCCATCTCCTCCCGCATCCTGCGGTTACGCACGTTCTGATGGAACGCGCTGATGACCGCGGCAGGGTGGACATCTGGGATGTTGTGCTGTACACGGATGAATCTCTGAATGTACTTGCACAGGGGCTCTCCTTCCTTCTGGGCGAGCAGATGAAGGTCACTCTCTTGGCCATGAGGTTTGTGGCCGCCTGTAAAGGCGCCGACAAACTGATGGCATAGGTCTGCCCAGGAGGATATGGAGTTGTCCGGCAAGTGCATGAGCCAAGATCTGACGTTGGGCTTGAGCACCAGCGGGAAGTAGTTGGCAAGGATCTTGTCGTCCCACCCCCTAGCAGCCTGCACCGCGATGGTGTAGATGCTGAGGAACTCCGACGGATGCGACTTGCCGTCGTACTTCTCTGGTACGTCTGGTTTGAAATTCTTCATGCTGGGCCACTGGACTTGCCGCAGCTCACGAGTAAACGCAGGGCAACCTACCGCGTACAGCAAGTCGCCTGGTTCCCCTGGCGCATGCATGTCGACAGAGGGCCCAGCGCGCTGGTCTGATTGACGTCGCGCTTCTCTTCGGCGCTCGATGCGAGTACGAGCGTCTTCTTGCTGTCGTTCGTGAAGAACTTGGCGCTGATCGCGACGAGCTCGTGGATCTGATGACGCGGTGGAGTCGCTGTCGAGGTGGATCCGGTGAGTCGGCGATCTTGGCCTCCGGGGCGGAGAGTGCACAGTGGTTGCACCCCCGCCGGTCTTGTCGCCACCGGCTCGTGCCTGGCTGACTTGCCGCGGCTGCGACGCGCTCGGCTGCCGTTGAGCGTCGTCGTTGGCAAAGCCGATGAGATTCTGAATGGTGGCCCTCCAGTCGTTGATCTTGTCCGCCGTTGGAGGGTAGTCCAGGAGCAGTTGAGCTTGCACCAAAGCTTCTGCTGCAGTGGCGGGTGGCGGTGGCGAACGGTGCGAGGAGCGGGATATGCTCGGACTTCTAACTATGTTAGAAGGAGCAGTATCCCGTCCAGGCGACCGTGCCTCACTCGTGCCAGCATGTTGGCGTGCATGCTGGTCTTGAGCACTCCGAGATCCACCAGCTCGATCTTGGTCCAGCAAACGCATGGTACCGTGAGCACCATGACGCTGCCGGTCCCGCGCCTCCTGAGATGGGCGCGGTGCATGTACGGACGCCGAGGTCTTGGAGTGCGCCCGGTCATTGTGGGAGCCGGCTACGCCGCCGATGGGCAGCGCAGCCTTGTCCTTGGACCTGGCAGCACCGTGAGCTCCCTCGTCGACGCCCGTTCTTCCGTCGGCGTCTGCCCCATCAGCCGTTTGCTCCGGCGGTGATGGGTAAGGCGCGGACGGAGCAGCTGCCTCCGAAGCCTTCTCCTTCGGCGGCATGTCGATGAAGATGATGAAGATATAGCCCGCGTGAATGCCGGATCTGGTTCACACAACCTCGACGCCCCCTACCTGGCGCGCCAAAGATGTCGGGGGACTGATCCACGAGCACCTATGGGACCGGCGGGCCGAGTCCCTTTCGGTTCGGCGGGGGCGGAGGTCGCACGAAGAGCGGATCGAGGCGAAGCACGCGAGCAGTTTACCCAGGTTCGGGCCGCACGGATGCGTAAAACCCTACTCCTGCTTTGTGGATTGTATTGAGTTCTTGCTCGGGAGCGCGGAGTGCTACAGTACACACCAGCAGCTAACGAGACCGAGCGTGAGTGTTCTCTGAACTAGCTAACCCCCTCTACGTTGCGCATGGGCCTCCTTTTATATGCTCAAGGGGTCACCGACAGGTGGAAACGTAGACAAGGGTAAAAATGGAAAGGTGTTGCGGTAGGTACAGCTACCTGCTACAGTGTATCATACCTAACCCTAACGGCAGGGGACAAGGGTATTAAATGCCCGTCTGTGTCGCCTAAACAGTGCAAAAGGGACCGTCAGGGGCGCCACCGCTCGCCATGATGGCGATCTTGTCAGCGCCGTTTGCCACCGCGCACCGCAGGCTGCACAGCCTCCCACCACGTACGCCTGGAAGGGTCCTAGAGCAACACGCTGGTGGATATGCTGGAGCGCGAGCATAGAGTGGTGGCTTGCCGCGGCAAGCACCTTGCCGCGGTCGTTGTCTTGTCGCGTCCGGGAGCTTGTCGCTCACCGGACCTTGCCGGGACGCATGGCGCGACGCGGCAAGTTCCTTGAGATGCCTTGGGTGGCCTTCCCGGCAAGCTCCTCTTGCCGGGGTCTTGAGGTGCCTTGGTTGGCCTTCCTGGCAAGCTCCTCTTGCCGGGGTCTTGACTTGGATACTTTGTTCTTGAATGGCTCCAAAGGAGCCACGGAGGTCCTTGGCGGTCACCCGGCAAGCCTTGCCGCGGGATGCTGCGACTGCCCGTGCACAAGTTCGGGATACTAGGGTACCCCTACTCTAGTACACCGACAATGTTGTTCTAAAGGACTCTCAAAATAATATAAGTGAAGCATGAGAGAACAATAGTTTCTATAAAACAAATCAACCACCGTGCTCTAAAAGATATAAGTGAAGCACTAGAGCAAAAACAATATAGCTCAAAAGATATAAGTGAAGCACATAGAGTATTATAATAAATTTCAAATCATGTGAGTCTCTCTCAAAAGGTGTGTACAGCAAGGATGCTTGTGGTAAACTAAAAATCAAAGACTCAAATCATACAAGATGCTCCAAGCAAAACACATATCATGTGGTGAATAAAAATATAGCTCCAAGTAAAGTTACCGATAGACGAAGACGAAAGAGGGGATGCCTTCCGGGGCATCCCCAAGCTTAGGCTTTTTGGTGTCCTTGAATTTTACCTTTGGGTGCCATGGTCATCCCCAAGCTTAGGCTCTTGCCACTCTTTTTTCCATAATCCATCAAATCTTTTCCCAAAACTTGAAAACTTCACAACACAAAACTCAAATAGAAAATCTCGTGAGCTCCGTTAGCGAAAGAAAACAAAACACCACTTCAAGGTACTGTAATGAACTCATTATTTATTTATATTGGTGTTAAACCTACTGTATTCCAACTTCTCTATGGTTTATAAACTCTTTTACTAGCCATAGATTCATCAAAATAAGCAATCAACACAAGAAAAAACAGAATCTGTCAAAAATAGAACAGTTTGTAGTAATCTGTAGCTAACGCAAGTTCTGGAACACCAAAAATTCTAAAATAAATTGCTGGACGTGAGGAATTTATCTATTAATCATCTGCAAAAATAATTAACTAAATAGGACCTTCCAAATAACAATGGCAGCGAATCTCGTGAGCGCTAAAGTTTCTGTTTTTTTACAGCAAGATCAAAAAGACTTTCCCCAAGTCTTCCCAATGGTTCTACTTGGCACAAACACAAATTAAACACAAAAAACACAACCAAAACAGAGGCTACATAAATTATTTATTACTAAACAGGAGCAAAAAGGAAGGAATAAAAATAAAATTGGGTTGCCTCCCAACAAGCGCTATCGTTTAATGCCCCTAGCTAGGCATAAAAGCGAAGATAGATCTAGGTATTGCCATCTTTGGTAGGCAATCCATAAGTGGCTATCATAATAGATTCATATGGTAATTTAATTTTCTTTCTAGGGAAGTGTTCCATGCCTTTCCTTAACAGAAATTGGAATCTAATATTCCCTTCCTTCATATCAATAATTGCACCAATCGTTCTAAGGAAAGGTCTACGAAGAATAATAGGACATGAAGGATTGCAATCTATATCAAGAACGATGAAATCTACGGGCACATAGTTCCTATTTACAACAATAAGAACATCCTTAATTCTTCCCATAGGTTTCATAATAGTGGATCCGCAAGGTGCAAGTTTAAAGAACAATCATCAAAATCACGGAAACCTAGCAAATCACACAAAGTTTTTGGAATCGTGGAAACACTAGCACCCAAATCACATAAAGCATAGCACTCATGATCTTTAATTTTAATTTTTATTGTAGGTTCCCACTCATCATACAGTTTTCTAGGGATGGACACTTCCAACTCAAGTTTTTCTTCATAAGATTGCATCAAAGCATCAACGATATGTTTAGTACAAGCTTTATTTTGACTATAAGCATGAGGAGAATTTAGCACGGATTGCAAAAAGGAAATATAATCTATCAAAGAGAAATTATCATAATTAAATTCCTTGAAATCCAAAATAGTGGGTTCATTTATATTTGAAGTTTTAACCTCTTCAATCCCACTTTTAACGATTTTAGCATCAAGATCTAAAAACTCCGAATTTTTGGAACGCCTTCTAGGTAAAGGTGGCTCATCTTAAGTCTCGTCATTATCAAGATTCATATTGCAAAACAAAGATTTAATAGGAGACACATCAATAACTTTTAGATATTCATCTTTATTATCATGAAAACTAGAAGAACACGCTTTTATAAAGCAATCTTTCTTAGCACGCATCCTAGCGGTTCTTTCTTTGCACTCAGCAATGGAAATTCTCATGGCTTTGAGAGACTCATTGATAGCATGCTTAGGTGGAATAGATCTAAGTTTCAAAGAATCAACATCAAGAGAAATTCTATCAACATTCCTAGCCAACTCATCAATCTTAAGCATTTTTTCTTCAATCAAAGCATTGAAACTCTTTTGCGAAGTAATAAATTATTTAATATTAGATTCAAAATCAGAGGGCATCTTATTATAATTTCCATAGGAACTGTTGTAGGAATTACCATAATTATTAGATGAATTACTAGGGAACGGCCTAGAATTAAAATTACCTCTATATGCGTTGTTACTAAAATTGTTCCTACCAACAAAATTCACATCCATAGATTCATTATTATTCTCAATCAAAGTAGACAAAGGCATATCATTAGGATCAGTAGGAGCACTCTTATTAGCAAACAATTTCATAAGTCCATCCATCTTTCCACTCCAAATATTAATCTCTTCAATTACATGCACTTTTTTATTAGTAGATCTTTCGGTGTGCCATTGAGAATAATTAACCATAATATTATCTAGGAGTTTAGTAGCTTCTCCTAAAGTGATTTCCATGAAAGTACCTCCCGCAGCCGAATCTAAAAGATTTCTAGAAGCAAAATTCAATCCGGCATAAAAGTTTTGTATAATCATCCAAAGATTCAAACCATGTGTAGGGCAATTACGTATCATTAATTTCATCCTTTCCCAAGATTGTGCAACATGTTCTTGATCAAGTTGCTTAAAATTCATAATATCATTTCTAAGAGAGATGATATTAGCGGGAGGAAAATACTTAGAGATAAAAGCATCTTTGCACTTCTTCCATGAATCAATACTATTTTAGGCAAAGACGAAAACCAAGCTTTAGCACGATCTCTAAGAGAAAACAGAAATAGCTTCAATTTAACAATATCATTATCCACATCTTTCTTCTTTTGCATATCACACAAGTCAACAAAGTTGTTTAGATGGGTAGCAGCATCTTCACTAGGAAGGCCGGCGAATTGATCTTTCATGACAATATTCAACAAAGCAACATTAATTTCACAAGATTCAGCATCGGTAAGAGGAGCAATCGGAGTGCTAAGGAAATCATTATTGTTGGTATTGGCAAAGTCACACAATTTAGTATTATCTTGAGCCATCGTGACAAGCAAGCAATCCAACACACAAGCAAACAAGAAACGGGCAAAAAGAGGCAAATAGGGAAAGAGGAGGGGCGGAGAGAGAGGGCGAATAAAACTGCAAGGGTGAAGTGGGGGAGAGGGAAACGAGAGGCAAATGGCAAATAATGTAATGCGAGGGATAAGAGTTTGTGATGGGTACTTGGTATGTTTTGACTTGGTAATGGCGCCAGAAATGACTCGTCGTTAGGAGTCAAATCTTGACTTGACTTGGCGCGAATCTCCCGGGCAACAGCGCCAGAAATCCTTCTTGCTACCTCTTGAGCACTACGTTGGTTTTCTCTTGAAGAGGAAAGGGTGATACAGCAAAGTAGCGTAAGTATTTCCCTTGGTTTCTGAGAACCAAGGTATCAATCCAATAGGAGATCATGCTCAAGTCCCATGCACCTACACAAACAAATAAGAACCTCGCAACCAACGCGATAAAGGGGTTGTCAAGCCCTTCACGGTCACTTATGAGAGTGAGATCTGATAGATATGATAAGATAATATTTTTGGTATTTTTATGATAAAGAGAAATAAAGATGAAAAGTAAAATAAACGGCAAAGGAAATAACTAAGTATTGGAAGATTAATATGATGAAAGATAGACCCGAGGGCCATAGGTTTCACTAGTGGCTTCTCTCAAGAGCATAGGTATTACGGTGGGCAAACGAATTACTGTCGAGCAATTGATAGAATTGAGCATAGTTATGAGAATATCTAGGTATGATCATGTATATAGGCATCACGTCCGAGACAAGTAGACCGAAACGATTCTGCATCTACTACTATTACTCCACACATCGACCGCTATCCAGCATGCATCTAGAGTATTAAGTTCATAAGAACAGAGTAATGCTTTAAGGAAGATGACATGATGTAGAGGGATAAACTCATGCAATATGATATAAACCCCATCTTTTTATCCTCGATGGCAACAATACAATACGTGTCGGTTCCCTTTCTGTCACTGGGATCGAGCACCGCAAGATTGAACCCAAAGCTAAGCACTTCTCCCATTGCAAGAAATATCAATTTCGTAGGCCAAACCAAACTGATAATTCGAAGAGACTTGCAAAGATAAACCAATCATACATAAAAGAATTCAAAGGAGAATCAAATATTGTTCATACATAATCTGGATCATAAACCCACAATTCATGGGATCTCGACAAACACACCGCAAAATAAGATTACATCGAATAGATCTCCAAGAAGATCGAGGAGAACTTGGTATTGAGATCCAAAGAGAGAGAAGAAGCCATCTAGCTAATAACTATGGACCCGTAGGTCTGAAGTAAACTACTCACACATCACTGGAGAGGCCATGGAGTTGATGTAGAGGCCCTCCGTGATCAATGCCCCCTCCGGCGGAGCTCCAGAAAAGGCCCCAAGATGGGATATCTCGGGTACAGAAGGTTGCGGCGGTGGAATTAGGTTTTCATGGTTGTCGGTGTCAAAACTGGCGGATCTTGGGTATGGGGTCCTGAACTGTGCGTCTAGGCCGGATGGTAACAGGAGGCAGGGGACACGATGTTTTACCCAGGTTCGGGCCCTCTTGATGGAGGTAAAACCCTACGTCCTGCTTGATTAATATTGATGATATGGGTAGTACAAGAGTAGATCTACCACGAGATCAGAGAGGCTAAACCCTAGAAGCTAGCCTATGGTATGATTGTATGTTGTGATTGTTGTTCTACGGACTAAAACCCTTTGGTTTATATAGACACTGGAGAGGGTTAGGGTTACACAAGGTCGCTTACAAAGGAGGAGATATCCATATACGTATTGCCTAGCTTGCCTTCCAAGCCAAGTAGAGTCCCATCCGGACATGAGACGAAGTCTTCAATCTTGTATCTTCATAGTCTAACAGTCCGGCCAATGGAGATAGTCCGGCTGTCCGGAGACCCCCTAATCCAGGACTCCCTCAGTGGTGCTCCTGGATGTTTGGGGGGTACGTGGATATATATAGGAGGAAGAAGTATGTCGGTGGAGCAACGGAGGGCCCACGAGGGTGGAGGCTACGCCCGGGGGGTAGGCGCGCCCCCTGCCTCGTGCCTTCCTCCCTTGTTTCTTGACAGCCACTCCAAGTCTCATGGATCACGTTTGTTGAGAAAATCACGTTCCCGAAGGTTTGATTTCGTTTGGACTCCGTTTGCTATTCCTTTTCTTCGAAACCCTAAAATAGGCACAAAAAACAACAATTTGGGTTGGGCCTCCGGTTAGTAGGTTAGTCCCAAAAATGATATTGAAGTGTAAAATAAAGCCCATTAACATCCAAAATAGATAATATAATAGCATGGAGTAATAAAAAATTATAGATAAGTTGGAGACGTATCACCAGTGTCGGAGTAATGGGCTCCTCGGCTGGTTGTCCGCGGCACCTCATCAGCTTCAGGGACTACTGTCGGAGTAATGGGCCACGGGTAGGCTAACCCGAGGCCCAAAACCTTTCAAGACATCAGGGCCGACTGCGCCCCTCAAGACGATAGATGAAGAGCCGCCTTTTGGAGGACGGCTGAAGGAACAGTCGACTGCCCACATGCATCCGAGTCCTAGAGGCGAGGTCAAGACCGGCCGACTCCGCCTGGCGGCTTCCGGAGAAGCCGGCCATGGGGGGTCAGCCCATGGCACCAACAAAGTCTATGCCCTCGTCAGGGGGGGGTGGGACAGGGAGTGGCAATAGTGAAGCCCACTCCCTCCCCTTTTCCAGGAGATGTCTAGGCCATAGTGCGTTGTACCAACGGAGATCTCCGTCTGGCGCGGCACTGTTGCCATGCCATCCCTGACATCAGCAACAGCGGGCGAAGTCCTGTGCCCACGATAGCCTGACGGTACGGTCCATGGATGATGGGCCCTACCAGTCAGCGAGAGTCCGGAAGACGGCAAGGGCGCCACCAGTCGGACCCGTAGGAAGCCGGCCCCCGGGAGTCGGCCTGCCCCTCCTACGGGTTCCCCACGCCATTGACCAGACGAGACGGGGAGTGGCTACAGTGATCACCCGCAAGCGGCGGGACTGTAGCCACGACCCCGTGACCAAGCCTGCGTCATTAGAGGCACGGCTACAGTAATTAGCAGCCAGCAAGACCCGCAAGCGGCGGGTACGGCTTGTCGGCTCCGTACCAGACCAGTCAGCGGGGCCCACCAATCGGTGGGCCCCAGCAGTCGGCAGAAGGGCCGGTAGGCGAAGAGACCGACGGCTGGGCCCTGCGCCCAGACAGTTTACCATTGTACCCCTCGGGGGTAGGCCTATATAAGCCCCCATGGCACCCATGCAAAGGGTTCCGATCCATTAGAACTAGACCAGACCATAGATGGGGGAGAGAGCTGACCCTGCCTTCTCCTACGTTCAGATGCAGCTCGAGGAGCGCCCTTGTATTCACTTTGCCTTAGTGATCATGCGGAGACCCCGCAGAGCAGGACTAGGGGTGTTATCTCCTAGGAGAGCCCCGGACCTGGGTAAAGTATGCTGGCGTTCGTGTCTACGCCTCATCCCGTTTCCAGGCACCGGCGACGTTCTACTCGCCCCCACCATGATAAGCCATCCATTGGCATATGTCGCACCCAACCCCCGACATTTGGCGCCCACCGTGGGGCTTGGTGCACCGTCGTCCGGAGACCTGTTCTGGACGGGAACCCTTTTCCTCCCTGGCGAGCGCAGCCAGCCCGGCACGCCAGACGGAGTCTGCACCGACGCGTTGCGTGGCGCTGAAATCGCATGCGCGGACAGTTGCCTCGCCGATCTTGTCGGCGAGGTCCGCCTCTCCGACGAGCCCGCATCTGACGCGGGCATAGGCGGCCCCGAGAGCCTCCTCGCGGGCCTCCTTGATCAACTCCACGTCGCCAGCAAGCCATCTGGGGACTTGGAGTCCATAGGCTCCACTGATCCGATGTTGGTCGACTCCGACACCGCGTCGCTTGACACGTTCCCCACCAACATGGTGGTCTACGACGAGCCGCTCCCTTGCACGGAGAGTGGCGGAAGCACCGTCACGGAAGTGCTTGTCATTGATCATGGCGAGCACTCTGGCGGGGGTGATTATGACCCGCTCAATGCGGCGCTGCAAGACCTGGCAGCGCCCATTCCCAAAGACGCCGACGCCAAGACGCTGGAGGCGCGCTACCTCCAGCTGGTCGAAGGCGCCAAAAAGCTGGCCAGCATGAGACGCCTATCAGAGGCCTACCAGCACGAGATGGACTGCGCTGTGGGCGGCACGCCGGCTCCGGCTGGGCCTATCCGCCTTGGCACGGTCCAGCAGCGTGGCGTGGCCATTGCCGACCTGTTCGGGGCAAATCGCCCCATTTACGCCACGCCTGCGGAGAACATTCGAGCCGCCCAGGCGGCGGCGGATGAGCTGGACAAGTTCGAGGGCAAAGAACGTCACTTGATGACGGAGCGTGTCCAACGACTCCTTGACGCAGCTGCGGAGCAGAACGAGGCCGGCTGCCGCACTAATGCGCCGCACCGACAGAATGACAACCTGCCTCCCCGCCGAGACCAAGGCGTGACGTCTCGGACGCCGACTGGTGGCGTCCGTGGAAGAAAAGACAAGGAGCCGGCTGCCAGCCGCAGTCGGACTCACATCACCATAGAGCGTGACCGAGACGGCCGCCCAAGAACAATGGAACGACGGGACGACTGTCCGCCTACTCCCCCTCGAAGGGAAAGGCGAGTCTCCCTGCCACCCGTTGATCACCCAACGCTCGGCGACCGCCTTGGACGCCGAGAGGGAGTCGGAGAGAATGACGTCCGCCACTGGATCGACCGTCTCCACCGATCCCTGGCGCTTGAGGAAGAAGATGAGTTGGGTCCGCCGTGTTTCGGCCCCCGCATCCGAGACGAGCCCTTCCCAAAGGGTTCACACTCCCCAGAGACACACCCAAATACACCGACTCCGTGAAGCCGGAAGACTGGCTGGTCGACTACTCCACGGCCGTTAGCATAGCAAATGGCAACAAGCGTGTTTCCATGAAGTATGTTCCGCTCATGCTCCAGGGCATGGCCCGGACATGGCTGGACAGCTTAAGGCCCCGCAGCATCAACAGTTGGGTCGACTTCACCGACGCCTTCGTCCGCAACTTCACCAGCACGTACAAGCGGCCTCCCAAACCTCGCCAGCTCTCCTTGTGCGTGCCGGGCCCCAACGAGTCAACTTGCAACTACCTCACGCGCTGGGCCGAGCTCCGCAACTCCTGTGAGGGCGAGCACGAGGTGCAGGCTATTGAGTACTTCACTGCAGGATGCCGAGAAGGCACCCTCCTCAAGCACAAGCTTCTCTGCGATGAGCCGGAAACCCTCGACTAGCTGCTGATCATAGCAGACAAATACGCCACAGCCGACTCCTCCATGGAGACGGAGATTCAAGTTAGTGCGACAGGCAAGGTGGCTCCTCAGGCTCCTCGAACCCCGGCCGAAGACACCAGTCGGTGTCAGCAGCCGAATGACCACAAGCGCAAAGCCCCACAGCCGACTTCCACCAGTCGGCAGGTGGCGACAGTCGACGACCAGCAGCCGAAAGGGCAGCCTCCACCCAAGCGCCAGAAGGGCGGTAAGCCCAACTGGCAGCCAGCTTTCTCATATCAGCAAACTTTGGATGGACCCTGCAAATTCCACAGTGGCGCGAAGCCGTCCAACCACACCACTCGGAAGTGCCACTGGCTCACCAGGATCGCCAAGGGAGACGGCCTTTTGCCTCCCCCACCTGCTGGGCAGCCGCCTCCTCCTCCGCCCCAGTAGCCGGCGGTCAGACCAGTCGGCGCAATACAAGACGAGTACCTAGAAGAGCATGGAGCCTATGTCGTGTTCACCAGCGTGGCCGATGATCGATGCAGCAGGCGGCAGCAGCGGGAGGAGGTGAATGCAGTAGCATCTGACACACCGGAGTTCATGCATTGGTCTGTGAAGCCCATCAGCTGGAGCAGAGCTGACCACCTGGAAGTAATGCCCAAACCCGGCTCCTACGCCTTGGTTTTGGACGCCACCTTTGCCACGAAAAAGAGAGCTGCTTGCTTCTCCAGAGTCCTGATAGACGGCGGCAGCAGCATCAACATCCTGTACAAGGATACCATGGAGAAATCAGGAATCAGACAGAGGCAGCTTCAGCCCAGCCGGACGGTGTTCCATGGCATAGTTCATGGCCTTTCCTGCTCACCAATCGGCAAGATCTTGATTGACGTCCTCTTCGGAGACAAAGATCATTTCTGCCGAGAGTTAATTTGGTTCGAAGTGGTGGACCTGGAGAGCCCATACCATGTGCTGCTTGGCCGGCCTGCCCTGGCCAGGTTCATGGTTGTCCCCCACTATGCCTACCTCAAGATGAAGATGCCAAGTTAAAAAAGGATTCTGACCATAACTGGCGACTACAAGAAGTCGTCCGCCTGCGCATCAGAGAGCAGTTGGCTAGCCGAGTCCCTCGTGACCGCAGCTGAGAAGCGGCTACTTGACCGGGTTGTGGTGATGGCAAGCAAACAGCCAGAGATGTCGCCCGATCCCAGGGAGTCGGAAGCTGAGGGCTCGTTCAAGCCGGCCAAAGAAACAAAGAAGATACCTTTGGACCCGAAGCACCCAGAGGGGTACGCTGTCGTAGGCGCCAACCTCGACAGCAAATAGGAAGGCGAGCTCGTCGATTTCCTCCGTGAGAATCAAGACATCTTCGCATGGTCCCCCAAAGACATGCCGGGTGTCCCGACGGATTTCGCCGAGCACAAATTGCACGTCCGATCTGATGCCAAGCCAGTCAGGAAGCCGTTACGCTGCCTGTCAGAAGAGAAGAGAAGAGTTGTTGGAGAAGAGATAGCCCGGCTGCTTGCGGCCGGCTTCATCATGGAAGTGTTATTTCCAGAATGGCTAGCCAACCCGGTCCTGGTACTAAAGAAGAACAAGCAATGGAGAATGTGTATTGACTACACTAGCCTCAACAAAGCATGCCCCAAGGACCTGTTCGCTTTGCCAAGGATCGACCAAGTAATAGACTCCACAGCCGGATGCGAGCTGTTGAGTTTCTTGGATGCATATTCGAGGTATCACCAGATCAAGTTGAACCCGGCCGATAGGCTGAAGACCGCCTTCATCACGCCATTTGGAGCCTTCTGCTACCTGACCATGACGTTCGGCTTGAGGAACGCCGGCGCCACCTTCCAACGTTGCATGCAGAAGTGCCTCCTCAAGCAACTCGGCAGAAATGCTCATGTTTACGTGGATGATGTGGTAGTGAAGACGGAGAAGCATGGAACACTGCTGGAAGACCTCAACGAGACCTTTGAGAACTTGCGCCGATTTCAGATCAAGCTCAATCCGGAGAAATGTGTCTTCGGAGTACCAGCCGGCCAGTTCCTTGGCTTCCTGGTCTCTGAACGCGGCATAGAGTGCAACCCTGTGAAAATCAAGGCTATTGAGAGGATGGAAGTACCCGGTAGACTGCTGGACGTACAAAAGTTCACCGGCTGTTTGGCATCCATCAGCCGATTCATCAGTCGGCTGGGCGAGAAGGCTCTTCCCCTATACCAACTCATGAAGAAGACCACTTTTTTCGAGTGGAACCACAAGGCGGACGAAGCTTTTCTCCAACTAAAGAAGATGCTGACTACTCCACCTGTCCTGGCGGCTTCGACTCCTAAGGAACCCATGCTCCTCTACATCGCTGCCACTAGCCGAGTAGTCAGCACAGTCATCGTGGTAGAGCGCAAGGAGGAAGGCAAGGCGCTACCAGTCCAGAGACCGGTATATTATTTAAGTGAAGTACTGTCGACCTCCAAGCAAAACTACCCCCACTACCAGAAGATGTGCTATGGCGTGCACTTTGCCGCCAAGAAATTAAAGCCTTACTTCCAAGAGCATCCAATCACTGTGGTCTGCACAGCTCCACTAGCCGAGATCATCGGCAGCCGGGATGCTTCGGGCCGAGTGGCCAAATGGGCCATAGATTTGGCCCCCTACACCATCTATTACCAGCCTCGTACCGCCATCAAATCGCAAGCATTGGCCGACTTCCTCCTCGACTGGGCCGAAACCTAGTATCTGCCGCCAGCGCCCGACTCCACCCATTGGCGAATGCATTTCGATGGCTCCAAGATGCGCACCGGCTTGGGAGCCGGTATCGTCCTCACCTCTCCGAAAGGCGACAAGCTAAAATATGTGCTGCAAATCCATTTTGCCGCCTCCAACAATGTCGCCAAATACGAGGCACTCATTCATGGGCTCCGGCTAGCCAAAGAGCTCGGCATTCGCCGGATCCTGTGCTATGGCGACTCCGACTTGGTGGTCCAGTAGTCGTCAGGTGATTGGGACGCCAAAGACGCAAACTAGGCGAGCTACCGCTTCCTCGTACAGCAACTCAGTGGATATTTTGAGGGGTGCAAGTTTCTCCATGTACCAAGAAACGACAACGACCAAGCAGACGCCCTGGCGCAAATCGGCTCCACCCGTCAAGCGATACCGTCCGGCATCGCCCTCCAGCGCCTCCTCAAGCCATCTGTCAAGCCATCGCCAGAGTCAGACTCTATCTTCATATCGGCTCCTCCTGAAGTAGTCGGATCCGACTCAAGAGCCCCCGCAGACGGCGCGAGTATTCCGGCAGACGGCGCGGGGATCGTGGCAGTCGCACCCGGCCCGGGGACTACGACGGTTGGCCCGGAGACTTCAGAACCCGGCCGAGGGACTGCACCAATCCGCCCCAGGAATTCATCGACACAGCAAGCGGCTGCCGACTCCAACCCGCCACCTCCCGGCCCAGCCGCCATCGTCCAAGTCGCAGTCTTGACAGTTGCAGAAATGGCAGCACCTTCATGGGCCCAGCCCATCCTCAAATTCCTGATGAACAAAGAGCTGCCAACTGATGAGATCTCGGCTCGGCAAGTGCAACGCTGGGCGGCAGCATACACCGTAGTCAATAGAGAACTCGTAAGGCGCAGTATCACTGGTGTCTACCAGCGCTGTGTGGAGCCGGAGCAAGGCCAAGCAATTCTCAAGGACATCCATCAAGGCGAGTGTGGCCACCATGCGGCTTCAAGAGCACTCGTCGCCAAAGCCTTCCGCCATGGTTTCTTCTGGCCAACTGCTCTTGAAGACGCCAAGGCCTTGGTTCAAAAATGCAAGGGGTGCCAGAGGTTCCGCTCCAAGCCTCATAAGTCGGCTTCTGCACTCAAGACTATTCCCATTTCCTGGCCCTTTGCTGTTTGGGGCCTGGACATGGTAGGACTATTCAAGACGGCACGAGGCGGTTTGACTCACTTACTTATCGCAGTGGACAAGTTCACCAAGTGGATAGAAGCAAAACCAATCAAGAAGTTGAATGGTCCGACTGCTGTGACCTTCATCTCCGACATCACAACTCGGTACGGCATACCGCACAGCATCATCACCGACAACGGCACAAACTTTGCCAAAGGTGTCTTGGCCCGTTTCTGCACGACGCAGGGCATCCGACTGGACTTAGCGTCTGTTGCCCATCCGCAATCCAACGGCCAGGTAGAGCGAGCAAACGGCCTAATCCTGTCCGGCATCAAGCCTCGGCTGGTCGAGCCTCTGGAGCGCTCGGCAGGCTGCTGGCTTGACGAGTTGCTAGCCGTCCTCTAGAGTCTGCGCACGACTCCAAACAAGTCAACCGGCTTCACGCCCTTCTTCCTCGTCTACGGTGCCGAAGCCGTCATCCTAATAGACATAGAGTTCAACTCCCCTCGAATCACCATGTACACCAAAGAGGAAGCAGAAGAAGCACGTCAAGACGGCGTCGATCTGCTGGAAGAGGGCTGGCTGTTGGCACTCAGCCAGTCCAGCATCTACCAGCAGAGCCTACGCTGATACTACAACCGGAAGGTCAAGCCGCGATCTTTCCAAGAAGGAGACCTTGTGCTCTGGCTGATTCAGCGAACAGCCGGCCAGCACAAGCTCTTAGCACCTTGGGAAGGCACTTTCATCATCAGCAAAGTGTTGGGCAACGACTCCTACTACCTGATCGATGCTCAGAAGCCCCGAGCACGCAAGAGGGGCGACTCTGGCAAAGAGACGGAGCGGCCATGGAATGCAAACCTCCTCCGAAGATTTTACAGTTAATGCAGTATGTATCACGCTACCTTTTGTATTAAAGTACGAAGACCTCGGGCCCCTCGAGAAGAGCTCAGGGACTGCCCTCTTTTATCTATATGATAAGAGTTATGCCTATGAGTATGTTATTCTTTGTTATACCACTTGGCACTGGGTTCGACTAGTTGGCCCGGGGACTTGCCGTCTTGAACTATGAAATGACTTCCTGCAGCCGGACAAGTAGTGTGTGGCACTTAAGTTGTCTCCTGTTAAAAGCCACAGATCACAGAGCGACTGTCTGGTGAGCAGGAGTAAGGTAGAATGGGTGCCCATATGAAAAATGGCTAAGGGTTCAAAGCATGTACATAGTTTAAGCCGGTTTCCAGCCTTTTACAACCGACTCTCGAGCAGCCGGCTCGCCATTTTCTAAATTAACTTGCTAAAAACTCTAAACGGCTAAGTACTTGCCTTCCTAAAGAAGCCAAGTACTTGATCCAGCAGCAGTCCGCAGAGCGGCTGTCCGACTGGCAAGACGGCAACCAAGGGAAGGCGGCAAAGGAAAAAGCCAAAGAGCAATAAGCAAGAAGAGATAGAATGCGGATAAATATTTACATAGAAAAGGCCCTTGGCCGAATCCTCAAACAGAAGTTCAAGATACACCCCGTGGGTGGAATTGTGCAAAATAACAAGTTCATCGAGACTATTAAGCAGGTAAAAACAAAGATAAAGTGGCAGCCTAGGAAGCTACGGATGGACTCGGAGGACCGGAGGGGTCGGTGGTGCCAGTTGCCGGGGCGGGCGGCTGGTTGGTCTCCGCTTGATCACCTCTGGCAGCAGCTGGCTCGGTTGGGCGCAGCTCGTTGCTAGAGGCGTGGTCGAGCTGGGGCTGGCCGTCTGCCCCGACCTCTGGCGCCTCCTCCTCGTCTCCTTCCTCCTCCTCGCCTTCTTGTTCGCCACTGGAGTCGATCACCTCCGCTGAGTTCTCACCGTCGTCCAGGTTCAGCCCAAACCACTCCGGCGGCGCCTCCTCGCCGTTCTCAGTCCGCTCTGGGACGAAGACGCTGGTGTCGGTGTACTCGGCAATCGACGCGGCATGCTTGACGAGATCGTCTTCCACGGCCGCCAGCTCCTCCTGAGCTTCCAGCCGGAACGTGGCTAACTAGGCTAGACTCAACCCAGGATACCACGCCTTGGTGAATTCTAAGGCCCGACGTGCTCCAGCCCGGGCCGAAGAACCCTTCCAGGCCTCAAGGCGGCCAACTGCTACCTCCAGCCAGTCGGTAGTCCGACTGGGGGTGCGCGGTGCCTACATATCCGGCCACAGGGTGGCAACCGCCTGGGCGCCGACACGTTGAAGCCAGCGCAGCATCCGGTGGGCCGGCCGAAGGTGGGCCTCGATGCTCAGGATCTGCTCGCCAAGAGTTCGGGGGGCGTTGGCGGCAATCTGTGCGTCGTCCGCCCTCCACCCTTCACGATCAGCCTTGATGGCTTGATTGGCGGCGTCCGAATGGCCGGGGAAGAAGTCTGCCAAGGAAGAAGAACGGAGAACAAGGTTAAAGATTAGAGTCCGACTCAACTAGCGGTCGGCAGCTTAGAAAAGGAAAATGAGGGAAGCTCACCGTCGACGAGAACTTCGATCGCGTGGAAGCCGGAGACCAGCGTCATCTCCGTGTCGGTCCAGGAGGAGCGCTCGGACGCGAATTCGGCAAGGAGGGCAGTCTCCTTGTCCTCCGCCTCCTTCTGGGCCTTCTGGAGTAGCTCCTTCTGCTCCGCCGGCTGCGTAGCCAGCCGGTCGCGCTCCTCCGTCAGCCAGCCGCACTCCTCCTCCTTGACACACAGCACGGCGTTGGCCTCGCCCAGCTGCTGCTGCAGGGCGGCGTTGGCCTCTGAAGAAGAAGGAGGGGTGTCAGTCGTCAACAAGGAAGAAAGGTTGCCGAAGAGATCCGGCCCGACCGCTCAGCAGTCAGCCTGAATCTTGGGGACTACAGCCCGCGGGTGCGCCAGTGCGCCCCCGCAGAGAAGGAAGAGGACTCACCCCGGCTGTCCGACAAGTCGGTGGTCCGCTTGGCCAGCTCCTCAACATTGGCGTTGAAGGCGGTCATGCGAAGATTGTGGTAATCCTGCATCAAAACTCCAGACAAAGTGTTGGTACTTGGAACTCACCGATTAGAGTTCCGAGCCGCCTGCTCAGCAGCCGGCCCAAAACTCGGGGACTACACCCAGTGGGTGCGCTGGCGCGCCCCCACAAAGAAAAACAAGAAACAAAAACAAAAAGGAAGGACGCATACCCAGATGGCTGTTCGCGACGCCAGATACGCCTTGGTGCATTCCTTGATGGCGCCGCCCTCAGCTCGGATATTGGCTTGGACGTCCAAGAGCGCCCAGTTCAACGGGCCCGTCCCGCCTCCCCGCACCCACCCAGTGGGCGCGGTGCTCGACACCTCGGTGTCCGGGATCATGAAGCTCGTGGCGCCGGTCTCCAGAGGGCGCGGCGCCGAGGCCGCCTTCGTGAGACGGCGGCGCGTCGGCGTGCCGACCTCGAGAGCCAGGCCCGTCGCCACCACGCCTTCAGTTGGCGGCACCGGCGGGTCCGCCGGCTGCCCGCCTGGTGCACTTCCGGAGGGCGGCGGTGGCGGCACAATTACGTCCAGCGTGGCGGTGTCGTCGGCGTCCCTCTCCATGATCGGGTTCTCGTCGCCGACTTCCCCAGTCTGCACCGTGAACTCCGGTGGTGGCGGCGCAGAGTTCAGGGGGACGACAAACACCGCCGACTAGCGGTGTGTGGCTTCTTCAGTGCGCTTCTTCTCCACATCGGCGGCCTCGGCTTCCGCCAGCTTCTTTAGGGCGGCGGCCTCCGCCTTGTCGGCTTCCGCCTTCTTCAACCGGGCGGCTTCCCGCTCCTCGCGCGCCTCCCGCGCGTTCCGCTTCGTCGCCTCCTGGAGTTCGGCAGCCGGATCAATCCGCGGGGTGGTGGAGGAGGTCTCCGCCGACTTTACGACGGAGCCGGCGGCCGACTTCTCAAGAGAGAGTGGGGCCCTAAAGTCAAGAAAATAAAGCAAAGGGATTTCAGACAGAGTCAACAAAGAAATGTGAAGATGCAAAGGGAGGTAGCACTTATGCCAAAATCAGCTGCGGCGTCTTCACCACCTTGCGGAAGCGGTTGGCCTTTGCGACTGCTTCGTCCCACTTGGTCACCGCGGCTGAGCCCTTGGGCTTCTTCGGCCGGCTGCCGAACAGGCTCGTCCCGGCCCTACGCTTCTTGGCTCCGCCTTGAGTGTCCGGCACGGTGGACGAGCTCGCGCCCGGCTGGCCGGCTCCTGGCTGGTAGCACGGGGAGACCTCGTCATCATCGTCAGGCCAGTCCTCGAGACTGGCTCCAAGTCTCGGGCCACCCGCTGCGCCGCTTCCTCCCTCGGCGTCGTCCTCCAGGGCCGTCGCCCCCAAGTCGGGGTCATCAACATCGCTCTCCGCTCGGTCGGGGAGGAATTCGCGGTCCGGCCCCACGGTGCCGGCTGCTGGCTGGAGGAGGGGGTTCTGACCAAAGCCGACTAGTCAGATCGGACAAGACGGACTCGGCAGCAAAGAAGTCAGGAGAGTCGAAGAAAAAGAGAAAAGAAAGACGACTCACCAGAGGCGGTGGGGCGACACGTGAATACGGCTCCTTGCCGAACTGCCACTCTTCTTTGAGGTCGCAGCTCGCAAGATAATTCACCATATAGGCTACCTCCTCGTGAGGCATCTCCTTGGTGCACATCCGACTCGGGTCCCGGTGCCCGCTCATTTGGCAGATCATGTGGGGGCGACTTTGGAGTGGGAGCACTCGGCGCGCCACGAAGGCGGCCAGTAAATCCGGCCCGGTCAGGCCCTCCGACTGCGTCAGCACTCGGAGTCGCGCAACGGCGCCGGCTCCTGCGGGCGTCAGCGTCCTGGCCCGATGCGACCAGTTGGGCTGCCTCCCCGCCGGCGGGCCAGCTACGTAGGCCGGCAGATTGACCCAATCGCCCTCCGCGGAGACGTTCTTCACGTAGAAGTACGACCGCTGCCACATCTTCACCGACTTTATCAGCTTGATGGAGGGAAACGGGTTGTCGGCCCCCGACCTCCGCATGGCGATGAACGCGCCGCACTGAGCCGGCACGCCCGCGGCTTGGGTGCCGAGCTTGGAGTAGAAGAACTCCCCCCATAGCTCGATGTCGGGGAGAACGCCGAGGAAGCCTTCGCACAAGGTGACGAAGGCGGACAGTAGCACCACCGTGTTGGGGGTGAGGTGGTGCGGCTGGAGTCCGTAGAACTCAAGGAAAGAGCAGAAGAAGCTGCTTGCCGGCAAGCCCAGGCCGTGTAGGCAGTGCAAGCGAAAGACGACCCACTCGCCCTCCTGCGGTGCCGGCGAAATTTCCCCCCTCCGCGTGAGGCGGACCCGCACGAGGTCCTCGCCAGGCAATCGACGCGTCTTGTGGAGGAAATCGACGTGATCGTCGTGGACCTCCGAACCGTCCCAGGTGCCGGAGTGCGCCGTAGGGGGCGTAACGGCGGAAGAAGAGGTCATTGTGAGCGGACTGCCGCAGCGCTCGACGTAGCTTGAGGTGCGGAGAAAGAGAGAAGAAGAAGAGGAAGCAATGAGGAGGAGGGACGTGCGTACTCCGCCGCTCCCCCTCCTCCCCCTACTTATAGCCTCATGGGATGCGAAGCCGAGGGGGTGGTTGTGGGATCTACTGCGCCCACTACCCCATGCCCCCCATGTTTATCGTGCAAAGTTACTGCGCGCAGTAACTCCGTGGGAACCTCAACCGCCCCCCCCCCCCCGGCCGCAACGGATCCGCTCGCATGCCGAGGCGTGGTAGTGGCGGGCCCTGCCTATAGGAATGTCCCGTCGCATGTATGGGTAGACAGGCTAGCCCGGCCGCCGGTTGCCACATGGCGGGCCCAAAATGGGTGGCGGCCAGGAAGCTTGGCTGGTACGCCACCGAGTTCCCGCCGGGGCATTCGAAAGTTTTGGACGAGTCAAATCAGGCGAATCCGACTCCTACCAGCCGGCCCGGCAGAGTCGAACGAGGTTTCCACCTCAAAATACTCAGAGAAAGAAACTGCTGAGGCTCCTCGGCTGGTTGTCCGCAGCACCTCATCAGCTTCGGGGACTACTGTCGGAGTAATGGGCCACAGGTAGGCTAACCCAAGGCCCAAAACCTTTCAAGACATTAGGGCCGACTGCGCCCCTCAAGACGACAGATGAAGAGCCACCTTTTGGAGGACGGCTGAAGGAACAGTCGGCTGCCCACATGCATCCGAGTTCTAGAGGCGAGGTCAAGACCGGCCGACTCCGCCTGGCGGCTTCCGGAGAAGCCGGCCATGGGGAGTCAGCCCACGGCACCAACAAAGCTTATGCCCTCGTTAGGGGGGATGGGACAGGGAGTGGCAATAGTGAAGCCCACTCCCTCCCCTTTTCCAGGAGATGGCTAGGCCACAGTGCGATGTACCAACGTAGATCTTCATCTGGCGCGACACTGTTGCCATGCCATCTCTGACATCAGCAACAGTGGGCGAAGTCCTGTGCCCACGATAGCCTGACAGTACGGTCCATGGATGATGGGCCCTACCAGTCAGTGAGAGTCTGAAAGACGGCAAGGGCGCCACCAGTCGGACCCGTAGGAAGCCGGCCCCCGGGAGTCGGCATGCCCCTCCCACGGGTTCCCCACGCCATTGACCAGACGAGACGGGGAGTGGCTACAGTGATCACCCGCAAGCGGCGGGACTATAGCCACGACCCCGTGACCAAGCCTGTGTCGTTAGAGGCACGGCTATAGTAATCAGCAGCCGGCAAGATCCGTAAGCGGCGGGTACGGCTTGTCGGCTCCGTACCAGACCAGTCAGCAGGGCCCACCAATCGGCAGGCCGCAGCAGTCGGCAGAAGGGTCGGCAGGCGAAGAGACTGACGGCTGGGCCCTGCGCCCAGATAGTTTACCATTGTACCCCTAGGGGGTAGGCCTATATAAACCCCCAGGGCACCCATGCAAAGGGTTCCGATCCATTAGAACTAGACCAGACCATAGAGGGGGGAGAGAGCTGACCCTGCCTTCTCCTACCTTCAGATACAGCTCGAGGAGCGCCCGTATTCACTTTGCCTTAGTGATCATGCGGAGACCCCGCAGAGCAGGACTAGGGGTGTTATCTCCTAGGAGAGCTCCGAACCTGGGTAAAGTATGTCGGTGTTCGTGTCTATGCCTCATCCTGTTTCCAGGCACCGGTGACGTTCTACTCTTCCCCACCATGATAAGCCATCCATTGGCATATGTCGCACCCAACCCCCGACAACCAGGCAAGTGGCGTTCAAGAAGGAGATGGCGGAGGAGGAAGCCAGGTACCAGGCGGCTTGTGAAGCCCGTGATGCCTCCTGGAAAAAGGAGGCGGGGGAGATTTTGGGGGTGGGCGTGTCGTCGTGCCGAGGAGGTGTACAAAGACGGGTACTTCGCAAGGAAGGTCATAGGCGCTGGGCACCTCATCGCTGCGTGGAGGTGGGCCGATAAGCTCCAGCGTGCCACCGACGAGGAGCTCCGGTGAGCGCCCAACGAAATGGCAAGATCGGTCACGCGCGTCCGCCAGCAAGAGGCAGATTGGTATGTCAAGCGCTGTGAGGCGGAGGAGTCGGAGTACTGCCTCCGCATTGGGAAGACGCCGCGCACCAAGGAGCTGCTGGCGAGGGGCTGCCGGAATACTGGCCCCGGAGGGATTATTAGTTTTAGTATTGTTCGTTTTCAATTTTATGCGTTGTACTTAGTAGTTAAGTATCATCACGTATATGTGATGATATTATATATATATATATATATATATATTATGTGATGATCTGTTTCAATGTGTGTACTCTGTTTTCTATTCTTATATATTCTGTTTCAATGTGTGTGTATACGCTTTTCATTCTGTATATGTGGATGATAACAGCTAGATTCAAATTAGTATACAAAAACAGATAAAAAATATAAGAATATACAGAATGAAAAGCGTATATACACACATTGAAACAGAATATATAAGAATGGAAAACAGAGTACACACATTGAAACAGAGCAATAAACAGAGCAATACTATGATTGCTGTGAATACAAAGCTATCCACGTCGAAACAACTTTTCAAAATAAAATGTGTCCATGAGGCCATGACCAGCAGTCCTTGCCTAGGGTAGCTCTTGGCTCTGGCTGAACTCGTGCAGGCGTTCGTCCAAGCGGCCGACACGCTCGCGGTACATCTGGAGCGCGATCTCGAGCTCCAAGTTGGCTATTTCATCGGAGATCACCAGCTCGAGGATGCGACTGACATGTTCCTCTACTGCCCTCAGGTGGACACCTGGGCCAAGGAGGCGGTCGAGCCTACGGATCAGCGCATTGGCATCCAGCGGGCTGCGGACAAGGCGAACGGCGGCACCCATGTGAACGGCGCGGCGGGCGTCCGGTGCAAGTACGACATGGCCGGCATTTGGTGCAAGTACGGCGCTGAGGGCCTCTGCCCACTCCTGGCGACGAATGGGGGTACTGACGGGACGTGTACCCAGCTGCGACGCCGTGTCAACAGCAGGAAAGCACCAATGGATCCACACTTGTTGTGCGACGCGCCGCGCCTCTCGCTCTGCGCCGCTCCAACGGTCTCGCCGTGCGGCGAGCCGCAACCTATCGGTGCGGACGTGCCTAGCTTGCTCTGCGGTGTGCCATCGATCATGTTGTGTGGCGAGCTGCAGCTTGTCGGCGCTGACATGCCTATCTTGATCCACGGCGCTCAAGCGCCATGCGCCAAAGGTTTGCTCAACCCTGGCGATGACTCGCATCACAGCATCGTCCATCGCGTTGCCGGGGAGCGCCTCAGCCTCGACGGGCCGTGGCACCTGCTCGTTTTCCTCGTCAACGAGGTTGATGGCCGAGGCGGCGCTTTGGTGGGTTGGCATGCTTGGAAAAGGTGGATGTGCTATAGGCTGGGCTTGTCACCTCCGTGCGTCGCGCGCCCCCTATGCACAATATAGTAGGGTGGCGGGAAATAGGTGAGGAAATGGCGGAAAACAGTGGGATGTTCATAAAACGTCATCAATTAATGGAAACTTAGCATCGAGCTAGCACAAGAAGTAGATGATGATCAGATGAACACGGACCATACTAGGGATCCCGTCGGTGATGAATTCAGCAATCCCAAACGGTTGAGTACTAGCAAGCGTTTGCCCACAACACACATGACCTATTCCATCACAAATAGGTTGGATGGATCAACTGTATGCCACATATAGCACATTATCAAAAAGTAATGTGGTAGACCTTCTTTAACATGTGTTAAAAAATAAAAATAATAACAAGGACCTCAAGGTTAAATTAGCTGAGGAAATTTAACATCGACACGGCTTCCCATGCAGTCACCCATTCGATGGCTGCTCCAGCCTGAGCACACTTAACTTGATAGTTTTCTTACATGGGCTACTGGTGGAACAGCTAGTCCTTGCTGATAGGAATGCCTCTTCGCATCCTTATGGCATATCCGGATGACCGCTCGTCCCACAATGGCCAATAGATGTTGTGTATACAGAGCATATCACATACGTCTTATTAGAAGCAATCGTCTGCGTTATTATCGGTCTTCGCACACATTTCTGATTACATACATGTTTGTCACGTATCACACACATCTTGTTATACTGAACCGTTTTTGTTCTCTTGCCTAATCACAAACAGTTCATCCGAGTGAACCGTATGTTGTACATCGCGCACACCTTGATCGGGCTGTCCATTTCTTTTGTGTTGCCTAATCACAAACAGTTCATCCGAGTGAACCGTATGTTGTACATCACACACACCTTCGTTTGGCTGCCCGTTTCTTTTGTTCCTCCTCATCGCAAACAGTTAATTGAACTGAACTGTATGCCCTTCATCGCACACGCAACTAAAACCTGAACCGTGTTTGATGCATCCGTCATCGCAAACATTTTATACATTTCTGATGGTTTTCTTACACCACCGCTTGCGATCATTGCATCGCACACAGTTTCTCAAAGGGTCTGTGAGTGTAGTGTCGCATTAGCAACATCCTGCAGTAGTGATTATATGTTCAGATCCATTATGCATATTAATACTCCTATGATCATGACCATGTTTGTTGTTTGTGAGTAGTTACTTTTGTTCTTGAGGTCACGAGATAAATCATGTTACAAGTAATCATGTGAATTTGATATGTGTTCAATGTTTTGATAGTATGTATGTTGTGATTCCCTTAGCGGTGTCATGTGAACGTCGACTACATGACACTTCACCATATTTGGGCCTAATGGAATGCATTGTGGAGTAGTAAATAGATGGTGGGTTGCGAGAGTGACAGAAACTTAAACCCCAGTTTATGCACTATTCCGTAAGGGATCGATTGGATCCTAGAATTTAATGCTATGGTTAGGATTTATCCTTAATACTTTTCTTGTAATTGCGGATGCTTGCGGGAGGGTTCATCATAATTAGGAGGCTTGTTCAAGTAAGAACAACACCTAAGCACCGGTCCACCCACATATTGAATTATCAAAGTAGCGAACACAAATCAAACCAACATGAAGAAAGTGACAAGATGAAATTCCCGCGTACCCTCAAGAACACTTTGATCATTATAAGAAACCGTTTTGGCCTACCCTTTGCCTCAAAAGGATTTGGCTACCTTGCTGCATACTTGTTAGTATTATCGTTACTTGCTCGTTAGAAACTATCTTGCTATCAAACTACTCGCTACTTACAATTTCAGCACGTGCGGACACTACCTTACTGAAAACTTCTTGTCATTTCCTTCTGCTCCTCGTTGGGTTCGACACTCTTACTTATCGAAAAGAGCTACAATTGATCCCCTATACTTGTGGGTCATCATTTGCACACACGGTTACCTTGACTTTACTTGAGACCCTTGTTGAAGTCGGGTCGGCCGTGAGGGGTACCCGCGAGTTGATGTGAAAGTCGGGCGGGCCTGTTGAGCACCCACGAGTTTTCTACATGGCACGTCCGGGCAGTCTGGGCCCTTGTCGTAAGTCCAAGAGACGGTGGGACGGGGTCACATTATCGTGAGTCTCTGCTCGCCTCCGTGAGCCCCCAATGCACTAACAGGTTTGGGTATTTGTTCTGAGTTGGCCTTTGGCCTTTATGCACTAACCACCACACGAGAATAGATATGGGCCTCGACATCGCAGTATCAGCCGAAGCTTTGTCAGACATCTAGTTCAGCATTGCGGCACGATCGGATCGTGCTGGCCATCCGATGCGGTGCTGGTATCCACCCTGCTCGCAATGACCCGGAGTGCAACGGGCGATGGGACCAAGACCCTGGAGCGCTTAGGATGTAGACCGATGGGGACTTCTCTGCTGAGCCTAGGTAGGGTTGTGACGTGTTGATCTTCCAAGGCCGGGCATTGACCCAGAAAGGTGTGTCCGGCTAGAGTAATCAAGCGTGTTGGGTAACGTGGTGCACCCCTACAAGGAAGATATATATTCGAATACAGTGTCCACGATAATGGACGTTCAGACTTGTATCATGATCTTATATAACTAGAAATGAATACTTGAGACATGTGATGGATATGTGGCTCTGAGATTGCTTTCTCGCAGGGAGTCGAGGAAGGATCTCTGGACGTTAATGCTACAACATGTTTGTTAAATATAAACTGATATTCTTCACTCTTCTACATGCTGCAAGATGCTTGGAGCTGCTTGAAGATGCTAGTCCTTGATAGGCTAGGCCTTCCCCTCTATTCTGGCATTCTGCAGTTCAGTCCACAGATACAACCCTTCCATTTGATACCAATGCATACTTACTATAGATCTGATGCTTGCGAGTACTTTGGATGAGTACTCACGGTTGCTTTGCTACCCCTTTCTCCCCTTCGTTCTCCTTTTCGGTTGTTGCAACCAGATGGTGGATCCCTGGAGCCAGATTCCACCTCCGACGTCTACTACTACCCGATGGTGCTTGCTGCTACATGGAGACCGCCGACGACCAGGAGTAGTTAGGAGGTCCCAGGTAGGAGGCCTTGCCTTTTCGACCGTTGATGTTTGTGTTTGCCTTCTTAAGGCATCCTTGTTTAACTTATGTCTGTACTCAGATATTGTTCTTTCCACTGACGCTTGTGTATCGAGCTTGTATTCGAGCCCTTGAGGCCCCTGGCTTGTAATATAAAGTTTGTATTATTTTATTTGTGTCTAGAGTTGTGTTGTGATATCTTCCCATGAGTCCCTAATCTTGATCGTACACGTTTGCGTGTATGATTAGTGTAAGGTCGAATTGGGGGCGTCACATATGCCAACTCAACAAACACCATCGGAGACACCTGTAGAGCATCTTTATAATCACCCAATTACGTTGTGACATTTGATAGCACACAAAGTGTTCCTCTGGTATTCGAGAGTTGCATAATCTCATAGTCAGAGGAACATGTATAAGTCATGAAGAAAGCAATAGCAATAAAACTAAACGATCATTATGCTAAGCTATCGGATGGGTCTTGTCCATCACATCATTCTCTAATGATGTGATCCCGTTTATCAAATGACAACACATGTCTATGGTTAGGAAACTTAACCATCTTTGATTAACGAGCTAGTCAAGTAGAGGCATACTAGGGGCACTCTGTTTGTCTATGTATTCACACATGTACTAAGTTTCCGGTGAATACAATTCTAGCATGAATAATAAACATTTATCATGTTATAAGGAAATATAAATAACAACTTTATTATTGCCTCTAGAGCATATTTCCTTCAACTTGTTGTTGCAAATTTTACGGGGATGCTACGGGCTTCTAGCAAGAACCGTTCTTACCTATGCATCAAAACCACAACGGTGATTTTTCAAGTTTGTTGTTTTAACCTTCAACAAGGACCGGCCGTAGTCAAATTCGATTCAACTAAAGTTCGAGAAACAGACACCCGCCAGCCACCTTTATGCAAAACTAGTTGCATGTCTGTCGATGGTATCGGTCTCATGAACGTGGTCATGTAAGGTTGGTCCAGGCCGCTTCATCCAACAATACAGCCGAATCAAAATAGGACATTGGTGGTAAGCAGTATGACGATCACCGCCCACAACTCTTTGTGTTCTACTCGTGCAAATCATCTACACATAGACCTGGCTCGGATGCCACTGTTGGGGAATGTAGCATGCAATTTAAAAAAATTCCTACTGATACGTCTCCGTCGTATCTACTTTTCCAAACACTTTTGCCCTTGTTTTGGACTCTAACTTGTATGATTTGAATGGAACTAACCCGAACTGACGCTGTTTTCAGCAGAATTGCCATGGTGTTGTTTTATGTGCAGAAAACAAATATTCTCGGAATGACCTGAAACTCGACGGAACATCTTAGAAAAAATAATAAAAAATCCTCGCCAAAGATGAAGACCAGGGGGCCCACACCATTCTCACGAGGGTGGGGGGCGCCCCCCCCTAGGGCGCGGCCCCTACCTCGTGGGCCCCTTGGATGCCCTTTGACGCCAACTCCAACTCTATATATTTGCTTTCGGAGAGAAGAAAATCAGAGAGAAGAAATCATCGCGTTTTACGATACAAAGCCACCGCCAAGCCCTAAAACCTCTCGGGAGGGCTGATCTGGAGTCCGTTCGGGGCTCCGGGGAGGGGGATTCGTCGCCGTCGTCATCATCAACCATCCTCCATCACCAATTTCATGATGCTCACCGCCGTGCGTGAGTAATTCCATCGTAGGCTTGCTGGACGGTGATGGGTTGGATGAGATTTATCATGTAATCGAGTTAGTTTTGTTAGGGTTTGATCCCTAGTATCCATTATGTTTTGAGATTGATGTTGCTATGACTTTGCTATGCTTAATGCTTGTCACTAGGGCCCGAGTGCCATGATTTCAGATCTGAACCTATTATGTTTTCATGAATATATGTGAGTTCTTGATCCGATCTTGCAAGTCTATAGTCACCTGCTATGTGTTATGATCCAGCAACCCCGAAGTGACAATAATCGGGACCACTCCCGGTGATGACCATAGTTTCAGGAGTTCATGTATTCACTATGTGCTAATGCTTTGTTCGGTTCCCTATTAAAAGGAGGCCTTAATATCCCTTAGTTTCCAATAGGACCCCGCTGCCACGGGAGGGTAGGACAAAAGATGTCATGCAAGTTCTTTTCCATAAGCACGTATGACTATATACGGAATACATGCCTACATTACATTGATGAATTGGAGCTAGTTCTGTGTCACCCTATGTTATGACTGTTACATGATGAACCGCATCCGGCATAATTATCCATCACTGATCCGGTGCCTACGAGTTTTCCATATACTAGTTTACGCTTATTTACTTTCCCGCTGCTGCTTCTACAATAACTACAAAATACCAAAAACATTACTTTTGTTGTCTTTACTTTTGTTGCCGCTTATATGCATTATTGTTGATTTAACCCAGAGCCCATATTGCCTTGTCTTCTCCTGTTTATTAAATTCTCGCAGATTCCAGCTTAGTCCAATGCACATACACTTATTATTATTCACACCATTCGTACATGCAAGTGAAAGGCAATTGTGATGATATATGATGGACTGATTGAGATGAGAAAAGCTGGTATGAACTCGACCTCTTTTATTTTTGTAAATATGATGAGTCCCTCATTCTTGATTCAGCTTATTCTGAATAAACATGTTTGCAATGACAATTAGAGATTATAGTTGCTTGTGCCATGCTTGATTAGCTATGAGTTATAATGGTTTACCTTGTGTGCCAACATGCTATTGAGATGATTATGATGGGGTATGATGGGGTGGTATCCTCCTTTGAATGATTTAAGTGACTTGACTTGGCACATGTTCACTCATGTAGTTGAAACAAAATCAACATGGCCTACACGATATTTATGTTCATGGTGGATTATATCCTACGCATGCTTGCATCGAATGTTTATTAATTTTAATGCATGTACATGGCTGTTGTCGCTCTCTAGTTGGTCGCTTCCCAGTCTTTTGCTAGCCTTCACCTGTACTAAGCGGGAATACTGCTTGTGCATCCAATCCCTTAAACCCCAAAGTTATTCCAGATGAGTCCACCATACCTTCCTATATGTGGTATCTACCTGCCGTTCCAAGTAAATTTGTATGTGCCAAACTCTAAACCTTCAAATAATCATTATGTTTTGTATGCTCGAATAGCTCATGTATCAACCAAGGTTGTCCTTATCTTTCGTGTTAGGCAGGTTATTCTCAAGAGGAGTGGACTCCGCTCCTCACTCACGAGAAAATGGCTGGTCACCGGGATGCCCGGTCCCATGCTTTATGCAAACTAAATCAAAATTAATTGCAAACAAAACTCCCCCTGGGACCTGATGTATGTTGGAGGCACTCGTTGTTTCGAGCAAGACATGGATTGATGCTTGTTGGTGGAGGGGGAGTATAAACTTTACCATTCTGTTTGGGAACCGCCTATAATGTGTTTAGCATGGAAGATATTGCCATCTCTTAGTTGTTACGTTGACAATGAAAGTATACCGCTCAAAATACAATTTATCTCTATTTCAAAACCAAGCTCTGCCACCTCTACAAATCCCTGCTTCCCTCTGCGAAGGGCCTATCCATTTACTTTTATGTTGAGTCATCACCCTCTTATTAAAAAGCACTAGCTGGAGAGCACAGCCGTCATTTGCATTCATCACTGTTAATTTATATTGGGTATGACTATGATTGGATCTCTTTTACCATGAATTACAATGTCTAGTCAGTCCTAGATCTTTAAAGGTGCTCTGCATTTATGTTTTGCGGTCTCAGAAAGGGCTAGCGAGATACCATCTTGTTATATCATATTATGATTGTTTTGAGAAAGTTTTGTCATCCGAGATTTATTATTATGGCTTGCTAGTTTATTATGCTATTGATATGAGTAATTATGAGACCTGAGAATTATTGCAAATGTGGTTAGTTATGATCTATGCTGAAAACTTGAATGCCGGCTTGACATAGTTACAACAACAAGAGCAAACAGAGTTTGTAAAAGTTTTTCTTCTTTCAGTTTGTCAACTGAATTGCTTGAGGACAAGCAAGGGTTTAAGCTTGGGGGAGTTGATACGTCTCCGTCGTATCTACTTTTCCAAACACTTTTGCCCTTGTTTTGGACTCTAACTTGTATGATTTGAATGGAACTAACCCGGACTGACGCTGTTTTTAGCAGAATTGCCATGGTGTTGTTTTATGTGTAGAAAACAAATACTCTCGGAATGACCTGAAACTCCACGGAACATCTTAGAAAAAATAATAAAAAATCCTCGCCAAAGATGAAGACCAGGGGGCCCACACCCTTCTCACGAGGGTGGGGGTGCCCCCCCTAGGGCGCGCCCCCTACCTCGTGGGCACCTTGGATGCCCTCCGACGCCAACTCCAACTCTATATATTTGCTTTCGGAGAGAAAAAAAATAGAGAGAAGAAATCATCACGTTTTACGATATGGAGCCGCCGCCAAGCCCTAAAATCTCTCGGGAGGGCTGATCTGGAGTCCATTCGGGGCTCCGGAGAGGGGGATTCGTCGCCGTCGTCATCATCAACGATCCTCCATCACCAATTTCATGATGCTCACTGCCGTGCGTGAGTAATTCCATCGTAGGCTTGCTGGACGGTGATGGGTTGGATGAGATTTATCATGTAACCGAGTTAGTTTTGTTAGGGTTTGATCCCTAGTATCCATTATGTTCTGAGATTGATGTTGCTATGACTTTGCTATGCTTAATGCTTGTCACTAGGGCCCGAGTGCCATGATTTCAGATCTGAACCTATTATGTTTTCATGAATATATGTGAGTTCTTGATCCGATCTTGCAAGTCTATAGTCACCTACTATGTGTTATGATCCGGCAACCCCGAAGTGACAATAATCGGGACCACTCCTAGTGATGACCATAGTTTGAGGAGTTCATGTATTCACTATGTGCTAATGCTTTGTTCCGGTTCTCTATTAAAAGGAGGCCTTAATATCCCTTAGTTTCCAATAGGACCCCGCTGCCACGGGAAGGTAGGACAAAATATGTCATGCAAGTTCTTTTCCATAAGCACGTATGACTATATACGGAATGCATGCCTATATTACATTGATGAATTGGAGCTAGTTCTGTGTCACCCTATGTTATGACTGTTACATGACGATATGCATCCGGCATAATTATCCATCACTGATCCGGTGCCTACGAGTTTTCCATATACTGGTTTACACTTATTTACTTTCCCGCTGCTACTGTTACAATCACTACAAAATACCAAAAACATTACTTTTGATGTCTTTACTTTTGTTGCCGCTACCACCACTATCATATTACTTTGCTACTAAACACTTTGCTGCAGATATTAAGTTTCCAGGTGTGGTTGAATTGACAACTCAGCTGCTAATACTTGAGAATATTCTTTGGCTCCCCTTGTGTTGAATCAATAAATTTGGGTTGAATACTCTACCCTCGAAAGCTGTTGTGATCCCCTATACTTGTGGGTTATCACCTACGGTCACGCAAGATCTATCTAGGAGATGCATATCAATGACAGGGGGAGAGTGTGTCCACATACCCTCGTAGACCGAAAGCGGAAGTGTTTGACAACGCGGTTGATGTAGTCGAACTTCTTCTCGTTCTGACCGATCAAGCATCCAATGTACGGCACCTCCTAGTTCCGCACACGTTCAGCTTGATGACGTCCCTCGAACTCTTGATCGAACAAAGTGTCGAGGAAGAGTTCCGTCATCACGACGGTGTGGTGACGGTGACGGTGACGGTGAAGTGATCCGCGCAGAGCTTCGCCTAAGCACTACGTGAATATGACCGGAGGCGTAAACTGTGGAGGGAGGCGCCGGACACGGCTAACAATGTTTGTTGTGTGTTCTAGGTGCCCCCTCCCCATGTACATATAGGTTGGAGGGAGAGGGGAGCAGCCTTGGGGCGCCCCAAGTAGGAGGAATCCTACTTGGGGGCCTCCTCCAATTCGGCCTCCCCCTTTCCTTTTCTCCGGGGGGGAAAGGAAAGAGGGGGGAGGGAAAGGAAGGGGGAATCCTATTCCCTCTATTTCCATTCCTCCTCCCCTTTTCCTTTTTCCACTTAGGCCGGCTCATATGGGGCGCACCAGCCCACTAGGGTCTGCTCTGTCCCGCCCTTGGCCCAATAAGGCCCATATCTTTGCCGGGGGGTGCCCGGAACCCCTTCTGGTGACCCGATACGTACCCGGTACCCCCGAAACACTTCCGGTGTCCAAATACTATCGTCCTATATATGAATCTTTACCTCTCGACCATTTTGAGACTCCTCGTCATGTCCGTGATGTCATCCGGGACTCCAAACAACATTCGGTCACCAAATCACATAACTCATATAATACAAATCGTCATCGAATGTTAAGCGTGCGAATCCTACGGGTTCGAGAACTATGTAGACATGACCGAGACACCTCTCCGGTCGATAACCAATAGCGGAACCTGGATGCACATATTGGTTCCCACATATTCTACGAAGATCGCTATTGGTTAAACCATTACGACAACATACGTTATTCCCTTTGTCACCGGTATGTTACTTGCCCGAGATTCGGTCATCGGTATCTCCATACCTAGTTCAATCTCGTTACCATCAAGTCTCTTTAGTCGTTCCGTAATGCATCATCCCGCAACTAACTCGCTAGTCACATTGCTTGCAAGGCTTATTATGACGTGCATTACCGAGAGGACCCAGAGATACCTCTCTGATACTCGGAGTGACAAATCCTAATCTTGATCTATGCCAACCCAATAAACACCTACGGAGATACCTGTAGAGCATTTTTATAATAACCAAGTTACGTTGTGACGTTTGATAGCACACAAGGTATTCCTCCGGTATCCGGGAGTTGCATAATCTCATAGTCAAAGGAATGTGCATAAGTCATGAAGAAAGCAATATCAATAAAACTTAAAGATCATTATGCTAAGCTAACGGATGGGTCTTGTCCATCACATCATTCTCCTAATGATGTGATCCCGTTCATCAAATGACAACACATGTCTATGGTTAGGAAACATAACCATCTTTCATTAACGAGCTAGTCTAGTAGAGGCTTACTAGGGACAGTGTGTTTTGTCTATGTATCCACACATGTATCAAGTTTCCGGTTAATACAATTCTAGCATGAATAATAAACATTTATCATGACATAAGGATATATAAATAACAACTTTATTTTGCCTCTAGGGCATATTTCCTTCAAAAATCAGTGATGGCGCGATAGTCGCTAGGGATGGCACATATATGGCAGTTAGGGGAACCTGTAGGAGTGAAACAGGGGAGTTTCAGGGTGCATCGATTGTTGTCTTCAGAAGTATAAATGATCCACAGATTTTGGAATCACTGGCTATTAGAGACGCTCAAGCTCTCGCAGATGATCTATATGTCAACAGAATTTCGGTTGCTTCAGATTGCAATGTGGCTATGGATGCAATCAAAGACGGTAGCGGTGCAAGTTTCGGTGCCATCATAGATGAAATAATAGCCAGGACCAATACTTTCACAAATTATATTTTTAGCCATGAGTGTAGAACCTCCAATTTAGAGGCTCTTAATCTCCCAAAGCACGGTTTAGCTTTAGGGTTCGATTGCCATGTCTGGTTAGGCCAACCCGGTGATCTTATTTTCATCCCTGTAAACATCATAAACATCATCATCAACAACAACAACAACAACAACAAAAGTTGATGCTCACATCGCCGCTAAGTCAAATGGGTTGGCCAAGTTCGGCAGCGCGCACTGTGTTGGTTCGTTGGTTTTGTTTTTGCTTCTTACGTTCCTTTTGATTTATAGTATTTTTTATTTTCGGTTTCTTTAGGCCTATTTTTTGTTTTTTTTCAGTTTTTCAAAAAGTTGGCTATTGGCCTTTTTCCTCTTTGGGTTTTTTCCTTTCTTTCTTTGAAAACAAGTGGGTCATGTTTTAATGAAGTTCAATATGTGTTATAAATGTTCAGCATATTTGTAGTACATAAAAAGAATGTAACATTCCATGATTCGTGTTTCTTTCATCATCCCTTTGTCCAACCTTTCATGTATGAAAGTCAGTCACCTTAATTTGCTTACCTTCTCAACCAATTCCACTTTAGTTTACTTATCAAATTTCTCATCAAATCTTGACTATTTAAAAAGAAGGTAAGATTTCATGTTTTACTTTTCTTCTGTCATTCTTTGGTCCAACCTTTCCTATATGATAATCAATCTCCTTAATTTATTTACCATCTGAACCAATTATACTTTAATTTAGTTACCAAAACTCTCACCAAAATATAAAATAAATAGTAGGTAGGATTTGATAAATATTAATATGGGTAGATAAACCATATGATAATATAATAAAATATTTATATCTTGTTGCAACACACGGGCATTGTCCTAGTATTAAAAACATTGTTGTACATTTAAAAAAGTTTACTTTGTACAAAAAAATGTTCCCTGTATATTAAAAATATATAAATGTACATTAAAGAAATCATTGTGCATATAGGAAAATGTTCAGCATAAATTGAAAAATATTTCATCCTACATAAAAAAGTTCAATTTGTATTAATAATGTTCGGCGCATATAAAATATGTTCAGCGTATTATACTGAAGAAATATTTGTAGTGTAGAAGCATATAAAAAGGAAAACAGCAAAAGAATCCATAAGAAAAACCAAAATAGAAGAGAAAAATCAGGAAAAAACAGAAGAAAAACAAAATGTGGAAGGGAAAAAGGAAAAATAAAATAAATAAAAACCAAAAAATGAAACATAGAACCCACAACAGATAAAACGAAAAAGAAAAATAGTGAATGACAGACGCAAGATGTGCGCGCGAAGCCCACGAACTGGGATGGCCTACTATGCCTCGCTATTAGGGGGAGTCGCGGAGTCTATTTGCCGCCTGCGGGAGGCGAATAGGATCCACCGGAGAAAACATTGAAAAACCAACAAGGGTATTTTTGATATGCACCTCTATGACTGGCTTTCTGCTTTCCTTCTTGAAGGGAGTGCCTCGATGACGCTTACTTGGCGTATTAACGAACTCACTTCGTAATCTCCGATAAATATGTTGGGATGGACTTAAAAGGGGCTAGGCCGAGTTCACGGATCAAATTGCAAACTCGAGCTCAAGGTGTTCACTGATCACATGACGCACCATTTTATTTTTTTGCACCTTCACTTCTTTTAGTCAAGAGTGTATTTCCGGGCCATTGGGCCGCTTTGTTTGAACATAAAATCGCATGCATCATGACACCTTCTCTATGACTCAAATCACGGAGTCTATTTGCCGCCTGGTGGCGGCGAATAGGATCCACCGGAGAAAACAGTGAACAAGCCAACAAGGGCATTTCTGATATGCACCTCTATGACATTTTCTTTTTTCTTTTATTTCTTGAAGGGAGTGCCTCCATGATGCTTACGTGGTCTATTACCCAACTCACTTCACAATCTCACATAAGTGTGTTGGGGTGGGCTTGAAAGGGGCTTGGACGAGTTCACTGATCACACAACACACTCTTTTTTTGGCGGCTTCACTTCTTTGATTCAAGAGTGTATTTTTGGGTCATTTGGCCGCTTTGTTTGAACATAAAATCCCATGCATCATGACACCCTCTCTATGATTCTATTGCATCTCCACTGATCTACAAAAGAACAAAAAGTGTGCTACACATCCTTTTCCCTCCCTCAATCAAACAGTGAACACTCACAACTAAATTAAGAGTTGACGGCAGATCGTGTCCATGCGGTGCAATGCCTCGATCGCCGATCAAGAAGAAACCAACTGCTTGAAGAGATGAGTGGATTTGGTTGCTAGTCGTCTGAAGAGATAAGGAGATGATTGGGAGGGCGTTGGACAGAGGCCCACTTGACATGCGTGCACGTGACAGGTGAGTTGATGATCGAACCACAAACCTCACGCTTCGGCGGTGATGCATAAGTTGAGGTGGGCCTAGTAGGCCTCCCCTTTGTGTTTTCTCAAAAGAATGACACAACAGGCGGCTGAGCAGAGGCGCCCCCTAAATGGGCTCATCCAGCATGCAAGCAGTGCTGAAATTTGCCATCCTTGTGTGAGTGGAATTGCCATTGAAAAACGTCAAAGCCTGTGTGCCACGCACCTGACCTGTGACATTTATCATTTGGGTTTTATAAAGTGTTCATACAATGGTAAAAAACTGTTCACGTAATGAAAAAGTGTCCGTACAATGGTAAAAAAAACTGGTCGCCATATCTGGTTAGGATTCTGGTGATCTTATTTTCATCCCTGTAAACATCATAACTACGTAATAAAGTTTTGTGAGATTCTCAACAACAAAAAATTTGATGCTCCCATATATTCTCGCCGCCGAGTCAAATGGGTTGGCCGAGTTCGGCAGCGCATGCTGCGTTTGTTCATTGGTTTTGTTTTTACTTCTTCCATTCCTTTTGATTGATAGTTTTTTATTTCCGGTTTCTTTAGGGCTATTTTGGTTTTTTGTTCTTTTCTAATTTTTAAAAAGCTCACTATTGGCTGTTTTTCTCTTCAGTTTTTTCGTTCTTTCTTTTCAAAAAACTGATCAATCAAGTTTTACTGAAGTTGCATATGCATTATAAATGTTCAACATATATGTACTACATACTACATAAAACAAATGTAAGGTTCCATGATTCACGTTTCTTCCATCATTCTTTTGTCCAACATTTCCCATTGTGACACCCTCGATTCAATCGTACACTAATCATACACGCAAATGTGTACGATCAAGATCAAGGACTCATGGGAAGATATCACAACACAACTCTAGACACAAATTAAAATAATACAAACTTTATATTACAAGCCAGGGGCCTCGAGGACTCGAATACATAAGCTTGAATACACAAGAGTCAGCAGAAGCAACAATATCTGAGTATAGACATAAGTTAGACAAGTTTGCTTTAAGAAGGCTAGCACAAAAGCAATAACGATTGAAAAGGCAAGGCCTCCTGCCTGGGAGCCTCCTAACTACTCCTGGTCGTCGGCGGTCTCCATGTAGTAGTAGGCATCGGCGGTGGCATCTGGCTCCTGGGCTCCGACATCTGGTTGCAAACCAGAAAGAAGAAGACAAGGGGAAAAGGGGGAGCAAAGCAACCGTGAGTACTCATCCAAAGTACTCGCAAGCAAGGATCTACACTACATATGCATCGGTATCAATGAAAAGGGTTGTATCTGTGGACTGGACTGCAGAATGCCAGAAGAGAAGGGGAAAGCCTAGCCTGTCGAAGACTAGCATCTTCTGGAAACCACCATCTTGCAACAACAGGAGGGAGTAGAGTAGCATAAAGTAAAGTAGTAGAAGTGTTATCAACCTCGGCCAGATATCCTTTCTCGACTCCCTGCGAGAAAGCAATCCCAGAGCCATACTATCAATTTCTCATATCCATGTCTCATCTCAAGTATCCAGTTCTAGTTGTATCGATCAGGATACAACTCCAAGTGTCCGTTACCGTAGGACAGGCTATCGATAGATGTTTTCTTCCCTGCAGGGGTGCACCAACTTACCCACCATGCTCGATTAACTCCGGCCGGACACACTTCCCTGGGTCATGCCCGGCCTCGGCCAAACAATACGCCGCAACCCGACCTAGGCTTAATAGAGAGGTCAAGCATGCCGAACTAAACCTATGCCCCCAGGGGTCATGGGCCATCTCCCCGGGAACTCCTGCACGTTGCGAGGGCGGTCGGTGAGCAGACCTAGCTACCTCCTTCAAAAAGGCAGGTGCTTACCAGTCCAACCCGCGCGCGCGCCGCTCAGTCGCTGACATCTATTAAGCTTCGGCTGATGCATATGACGCAGAACGCCCATACTATTCCCACGTGATGGTTAGTGCTATCAGGCCAGAGGCCCCTCGGATCAAATATCCAAATCATAGTGGATTAGGAACGCGCGGTAACAAGCAGAGACTCATGAAAGATGTGACCCTGTTGCCCCGTCTTGAGGACTTGCAGCAAGGGCTAGGAATGCCCGGTCACGCCTCGTAATTATCTCGCGGGCACCCTTCAGGTCAACCCGACACCTCATCACTCGCAAATATGCTCGCGCGGGTACCCCTCAGGGCCGACCCATCTTTAGTAACAGGGTTCAGTGTAAAGTCATAGTAATCATAGTAACCGTGTGTCTAGCACCAATGGGGAAATCTGAGGAATCACCCTTGATGGATTCCACTCGATGTGATCATCAAGGTGAACGTAAGAGGATCCACCCTTGAGGTTCACACTTGAGGGGTTGCACGACAGAGTCGTATCGAAAGTGGTTAAGGTGGAATCACCCTCAATGACCACGACTGAATAGCTACACTACACGGTTAACATCAGAAGTGCTGATAAGGTCTCTGTTGGGGATCGTAGCAAAAATTTAAAATTTTCTACGCATCACCAAGATCAATCTATGGAGTAATCTAGCAACGAGGGGAAGGGGAGTGCATCTACATACCCTTGTAGATCGCTAAGCGGAAGCGTTGCAAGAACGCGGTTGGTGGAGTCGTACACGCAGCGATTCAGATCGCGGTCGATTCCGATCTAAGCGTCGAACAACGGCGCCTCCGCGTTCAACACACGTGCAGCCCGGTGACATCTCCTACACCTTGATCCAGCAAGGGGAGAAGGAGAGGTTGGGGAAGACTCCGTCCAGCAGCAGCACGACGGCATGGTGATGGTGGAGGAGCGCGGGACTCCTCCAGGGCTTCGCCAAGCACTACGAGAGACGAGGAGGGAGAGAGGTAGGGCTGCGCCTAGAGAGAGATCAAATCATGTGTTGGGCAGCCCCCAATACCTCAAGTATATATAGGGGGAGGGGAGGGGCTGCGCCCCTTCTAGGGTTCCCTCCCTAGGGGGGCGGCAGCCCTAGATGCCATCTAGGGTGGCGGCCAAAGGGGAGAGGAGAGGGAGGCGCCCTAGGGTGGGCCTTAAGGCCCATTTGGACCTAGGGTTTGCCCCCTTCCCACTCTCCATGCGCCTTGGGCCTTGGTGGGGGGCGCACCAGCCCACCTAGGGCTGGTCCCCTCCCACACTTGGCCCACGCAGCCTTCTGGGGCTGGTGGCCCCACCTGGTGGACCCCCGGGACCCTCCCGATGGTCCCGGTACGTTACCGATAGCACCCGAAACCTTTCCGGTGACCAAAACGGGACTTCCCATATATAAATATTTACCTCCGGAACTCCTCGTGACGTCCGGGATCTCATCCGGGACTCCGAACAACATTCGGTAACCGCGTACATACTTTCCCTATAACCCTAGCGTCATCGAACCTTAAGTGTGTAGACCCTACGGGCTCGGGAGTCATGCAGACATGGCCGAGACAACTCTCCGGTAAATAACCAACAGTGGGATCTGGATACCCATGTTGGCTCCCACATGCTCCACGATGATCTCATTGGATGAACCACGATGTCAAGGATTCAATCAATCCCGTATACAATTCCCTTTATCTATCGGTACGATACTTGCCTGAGATTCGATCATCGATATCCCGATACCTCGTTCAATCTCGTTACCGGCAAGTCTCTTTACTCGTTCCGTAACACATCATCCAGTGATCAACTCCTTGGTCACATTGTGCACATTATGATGATGTCCTACCGAGTGGGCCCAGAGATACCTCTCCATTACACGGAGTGACAAATCCCAGTCTCGATTCGTGCCAACCCAACAGACACTTTTAGAGATACCCGCAGTGCACCTTTATAGCCACCCAGTTACGTTGTGATGTTTGGTACACCCAAAGCATTCCTACGGTATCCGGGAGCCGCACAATCTCATGGTCTAAGGAAATGATACTTGACATTAGAAAAGCTTTAGCATACGAACTACACGATCTTGTGCTAGGCTTAGGATTGGGTCTTGTCCATCACATCATTCTCCTAATGATGTGATCCCATTATCAACGACATCCAATGTCCATGGTCAGGAAACCGTAACCATCTATTAATCAACGAGCTAGTCAACTAGAGGCTTACTAGGGACATGGTGTTGTCTATGTATCCACACATGTATCTGAGTTTCCTATCAATACAATTCTAGCATGGATAATAAACGATTATCATGAACAAGGAAATATAATAATAACTAATTTATTATTGCCTCTAGGGCATATTTCCAACAGTCTCCCACTTGCACTAGAGTCAATAATCCAGTTCACATCGCTATGTGATTAACACTCAAGGTCACATCCCCATGTGACTAACACCCAAAGAGTTTACTAGAGTCAATAATCTAGTTCACATTACCATGTGATTAACACTCAATGAGTTCTAGGTTTGATCATGTTATGCTTGTGAGAGATGTTATAGTCAACGGGTCTGAACCTTTCAGATCCGTGTGTGCTTTACAAATCTCTATGTCATCTTGTAGATGCAGCTACCACGGTCTATTTGGAGCTATTCCAAATAACTGTTCTACTATACGAATCCGGTTTACTACTTAGAATCATCCAGGTTAGTGTCAAAGATTGCATCGGCGTAACCCTTTACGACAAACTCTTTTACCACCTCCATAATCGAGAAAATTCCTTAGTCCACTAGTTACTAAGGATAAGTTCGACCGTTGTCATGTGATCCATTCCTGGATCGCTCTTGTACCCCTTGACTAACTCATGGCAAGGCACACTTCATGTGCGGTACACAGCATAGCATACTATAGAGCCTACGTCTAAAGCATAGGGGATGACCTTCGTCCTTTCTCTCTCTTCTGCCGTGGTCAGGTCTTGAGTCTTACTCAATACTCACACCTTGTAACACAGCCAAGAACTCCTTCTTTGCTGATCTATTTTGAACTCCTTCAAAATCTCGTCACGGTATGTATTCATTTGAAAGTAATATTAAGCGTTTTTGATCTGCCCTTATAGATCTTTATGCTCAATGTTCAAGTAGCTTAATCTAGGTTTGCCATTGAAAAACACTTTTCAAATAACCCTGCATGCTATCCAGAAATTCTACATCATTTCTGATCAACAATATGTTAACAACATATACTCATCAAAAATTCTATAGTGCTCCCACTCACTTCTTTGGAAATACAAGTTTCTCATAAACTTTGTATAAACCCAAAATCTTTGATCATCTCATCAAAGCGTACATTCCAATTCCGAGATGCTTATTCTTGTCCTTAGAAGGATTGCTGGAGCTTTGCATACTTGTTAGCATCTTTCAGAATTGACAAAACCTTCTGGATGTATCACATACAACCTTTCCTCAAGAAAATTGTTGAGGAAACAATGTTTTGACATCCTATCTGCAAGATTTCATAAATAATGCAGTAACTGCTAACATAATTCCAACAGACTCTTAGCATCGCTACGAGTGAGAAAGTCTCATCGTAGTCAACTCCTTGAACTTGTCGGAAAACATCTTAACGACAAGTCGAGCTTTCTTAATGGTGACACTTACCATCATTGTCCGTCTTCCTTTTAAATTCCATCTGCACCCAACAGCCTTACGACCATCAAGTAGTTCTTCCAAAGTCTATACTTTGTTTTTATACATGGATCCTCTCTCGGATTTTATGGCCTCGAGCCATTCGTCGGAATCTGGGCCCACCATCACTTCTCCATAGCTCGTAGGTTCATTGTTGTCTAGAAACATGACTTCCAAGACAGGATTACGTACCACTCTGAAGTAGCATGCATCCTTGTCGACCTATGAGGTTTGGTAGTGACTTGATCCGAAGTTTCATGATCACTATCATAAGCTTCCACTTCAATTGGTGTAGGTGCCACAGGAACAACTTCCTATGCCCTGCTACACACTAGTTGAAGTGACGGTTCAATAACCTCATCAAGTATTCACCATCATCCTCCCACTCAGTTCTTTCGAGAGAAACTTTTCCTCGAGAAAGGACTTGTTTCTAGAAACAATCACTTTTGCTTCCGGATCTGAAATAGGAGGTATACCCAACTGTTTTGGGTATTCTATGAAGATGCATTTATCCGCTTTGGGTTCGAGCTTATCAGCCTGAAACTTTTTCACATAAGCATCGCAGCCCCAAACTTTTAAGAAACGACAACTTAGGTTTTTCTAAACCATAGTTCATATGGTGTCGTCTCAACGTAATTGTGTGGTGCCCTATTTAAAGTGAGTGCGGTTGTCTCTAATGCCTAACCCATAAATGATAGTGGTAATTCGATAGGAGACATCATGGTATGCACCATATCCAATAGGGTGCAGTTGTGATGTTTGGACACACCATCATACTATGGTGGTCCAGGTGGTATTAGTATGAAACAATTTTCACAATGTCTTAATTGTGTGCCAAACTCGTAACTTAGACATTCATCTCTATGATCATATCATAGACATTTTATCCTCTTGTCACGATGATCTTCAACTTCACTTTGAAATTACTTGAACCTTTCAATAATTCAGACTTGTGTTTCATCAAGTAAATATACTCAGCATCTACTCGAATCATCTGTGAAGTAAGAACATAACGATATCCACTGCATGCCTCAGCACTCATTGGACTGCACACATCAAAATGTATTACTTCCAACAAGTTGCTTTCTTGTTCCATCTTACTGAAAACGAGGCCTTTCAGTCATCTTGCCCATGTGGTATGATTTGCATGTCTCAAGTGATTCAAAATCAAGTGAGTCCAAACGATCCATCTGCATGGAGTTTCTTCATGCATATCTACCAATAGACACGGTTCACATGTCTCAATCTTTTCAAAAACGAGTGAGACCAAAGATCCATCAACATGGAGCTTCTTCATGCGTTTTATACCAACATGACTCAAATGGCAGTGCCACAAGTACGTGGTATTATCATTACTATCTTATATCTTTTGGCATGAACATGTGTATCACTACGATCGAGATTCAATAAACCATTCATTTTAGGTGCAAGACCATTGAAGGTATTATTCAAATAAACAGAGTAACCATTATTCTCCTTAAATTAATAACCGTGTGGCCATAAACATAATCCAATCATGTCTATGCTCAATGCAAACACCAAATAACAATTATTTCGGTTTAACACCAATCTCGATGGTAGAGGGAGCGTGCGATATTTGATCACATCAACCTTGGAAACACTTCCAACATATCGTCATCTCACCTTTAGCTAGTCTCTGTAGTCTTTTATTTTGAGTTACTAACACTTAGCAACCGAACCGGTATTTATTACCCTGGTGCTACTAGGAGTACTAGTAAAGTACACAATAATATAACGTATATTCAAATTACTTCTGTCGACCTTGCCAGCCTTCTCATCTACCAAGTATCTAGGGTAGTTCTGCTTCAGTGACCGTTTCCCTCATTACAGAAGCACTTAGTCTCGGGTTTGGGTTCAACCTTGGGTTTCTTCACTAGAGCAGCAACTGATTTGCCGTTTCATGAAGTATCCCTTCTTTCCCTTGCCCTTCTTGAAACTAGTGGTTTTACTAACCATCAAAAATTGATGCTCCTACTTGATTTCTACTTTCACGGTGTCAAACATCGCGAATTGCTCAAGGATCATCATGTCTATCCCTGATATGTTATAGTTCATCACTAAGCTCCAATAGCTTGGTGGCAGTGACTATGGAGAACTATCACTATCTCATATGGAAGATTAACTCCCACTCGATTCAAGTGATTGTAGTACTCAGACAATCTGAGCACATGCTCAACGATTGAGCTTTTCTCCCTTAGTTTGCAGGCTTAAGAAACTTGTTAGAGGTCTCATACCTCTTGACGTGGGCACTAGTCTGAAATCCCAATTTTAGTCTTTGGAACATCTCATATGTTCTGCGATGTTTCAAAAACGTCTTTGGTGCCATAATTCTAAACTATTAGCATTACACACTGAACTATCACGTAGTCATCAAAACGTGTATGTCAGATGTTTCCCAACATCTACAGACGACGCTCGAGGTTCAACACACTGAGCGGTGCATTAAGGACATAACCCTTCTGTGCAGCAATGAGGACAATCCTCAGTTCACGGACCCAGTCCGCATAATTGCTACTGTCAACTCTCAACTGAATTTTCTCTAGGAACATATCTAAAACAGTAGAACCAAAGCATGAGCTACGACATAATTTGCAAAGACCTTTTGACTATGTTCATGATAATTAAGTTCATCTAATCAAATTATTCAATGAACTCCCACTTAGATAGACATCCCTCTAGTCATCTAAGTGATACATGATCTGAGTCAACTAGGCCATGTCCGATCATCACGTGAGACGGACTAGTCATCATCGGTGAACATCTTCATGTTGATCGTATCCACTATACGACTCATGTTCGACCTTTCAGTCTTCCATGTTCCGAGGCCATGTCTGTACATGCTAGGTCGTCAAGTTAACCTAAGTGTATTGTGTGTGTAAATCTGGCTTACACCCGTTGTATGCGAACGTTAGAACCTATCACACCCGATCATCACATGGTGCTTCGGAACAACGGACCTTAGCAACGGTGCACAGTTAGGGGGAACACTTTGTTGATATTATTGCGAGGGATCATCTTATTTATGCTACCGTCGTTCTAAGCAAATAAGATGTAAACATGACAAACATCACATGCAAATCATAAAGTGACATGATATGGCCAATATCATCTTGTGCCTTTGATCTCCATCTTCGAGGCGCGGCATGAACACCATCGTCACCAGCATGACACCATGATCTCCATCATCATGATCTCCATCATCGTGTCTTCATGAAGTTGCCTCGCCAACTATTACTTCTGCTACTATGGCTAACGGTTAGCAATAAAGTAAAGTAATTACATGGCGTTTTCATTGACATGCAGGTCATAAATAAATTAAGACAACTCCTATAGCTCCTGCCGGTTGTCATACTCATCGACATGCAAGTCGTGATTCCTATTACAAGAACATGATCAATCTCATACATCACATATATCATTCATCACATCCTTTTGGCCATATCACATCACATAGTATACCCTGCAAAAACAAGTTAGACGTCCTCTAATTGTTGTTGCATGTTTTACGTGGCTGCTATGGGTTTCTAGCAAGAACTTTTCTTACCTACGCAAAGCCACAACGGTGATATGCCAATTGCTATTTACCCTTCATAAGGACCCTTTTCATTGAATCCGATCCGAATAAAGTGGGAGAGACAGACACCCACCAGTCACCTTATGCATCAAGTGCATGTCAGTCGGTGGAACCTGTCTCACGTAAGTGTACGTGTAAGGTCGGTCCGGGCCGCTTCATCCCACAATGCCGCCGAATCAAGATAAGACTAGTAACGGCAAGCAAATTGAACAAATCATCGCCCACAACTACTTTGTGTTCTACTCGTGCATAGAATCTACGCATAGACCTAGCTCATGATGCCACTGTTGGGGATCGTAGCAGAAATTTAAAATTTTCTACGCATCACCAAGATCAATCTATGGAGTAATCTAGCAACGAGGGGAAGGGGAGTGCATCTACATACCCTTGTAGATCGCTAAGCGGAAGCGTTGCAAGAACGCGGTTGGTGGAGTCGTACACGCAGCGATTCAGATCGCGGTCGATTCCGATCTAAGCACCGAACAACGGCGCCTCCGCGTTCAACACACGTGCAGCCTGGTGACGTCTCCTACACCTTGATCCAGCAAGGGGAGAAGGAGAGGTTGGGGAAGACTCCGTCCAGCAGCAGCACGACGGCGTGGTGATGGTGGAGGAGCGCGGGACTCCTGCAGGGCTTCGCCAAGCACTACGAGAGACGAGGAGGGAGAGAGGTAGGGCTGCGCCTAGAGAGAGATCAAATCATGTGTTGGGCAGCCCCCAATACCTCAAGTATATATAGGGGGAGGGGAGGGGCTGCGCCCCCTTCTAGGGTTCCCTCCCTAGGGGAGCGGCAGCCCTAGATGCCATCTAGGGTGGCAGCCAAAGGGGAGAGGAGAGGGAGGCGCCCTAGGGTGGGCTTTAAGGCCCATCTGGACCTAGGGTTTGCCCCCTTCCCACTCTCCATGCGCCTTGGGCCTTGGTGGGGGGCGCACCAGCCCACCTGGGGCTGGTCCCCTCCCACACTTGGCCCACGCAGCCTTCTGGGGCTGGTGGCCCCACTTGGTGGACCCCCGGGACCCTCCCGGTGGTCCCGGTACGTTACCGATAGCACCCGAAACCTTTCCGGTGACCAAAACGGGACTTCCCATATATAAATATTTACCTCCGGAACTCCTCGTGACGTCCGGGATCTCATCCGGGACTCCGAACAACATTCGGTAACCACGTACGTACTTTCCCTATAACCCTAGCGTCATCGAACTTTAAGTGTGTAGACCCTACGGGCTCGGGAGTCATGCAGACATGGCCGAGACAACTCTCCGGTCAATAACCAACAGCGGGATCTGGATACCCATGTTGGCTCCCACATGCTCCACGATGATCTCATCGTATGAACCACGATGTCAAGGATTCAATCAATCCCGTATACAATTCCCTTTGTCTATCGGTACGATACTTGCCCGAGATTCGATCGTCGGTATCCCAATACCTCGTTCAATATCGTTACCGGCAAGTCTCTTTACTCGTTCCATAACATATCATCCAGTGATCAACTCCTTGGTCACATTGTGCACATTATGATGATGTCCTACCGAGTGGGCCCAGAGATACCTCTTCGTTACACGGAGTGACAAATCCCAGTCTCGATTCGTGCCAACCCAACAGACACTTTCGGAGATACCCGCAGTGCACCTTTATAGCCACTCAGTTATGTTGTGACGTTTGGTACACCCAAAGCATTCCTACGGTATCCGGGAGCTGCACAATCTCATGGTATAAGGAAATGATACTTGACATTAGAAAAGCTTTAGCATACGAACTACACGATCTTGTGCTAGGCTTAGAATTGGGTCTTGTCCATCACATCATTCTCCTAATGATGTGATCCCGTTATCAATGAAATCCAATGTCCATGGTCAGGAAACCGTAACCATCTATTGATCAACGAGCTAGTCAACTAGAGGCTTACTAGGGACATGGTGTTGTCTATGTATCCACACATGTATCTGAGTTTCCTATCAATACAATTCTAGCATGGATAATAAACGATTATCATGAACAAGGAAATATAATAATAACTAATTTATTATTGCCTCTAGGGCATATTTCCAACAGTCTCACCCTCGGCACTCGATAGTAACCCAGTAGTGTCAAGCAACTAAGGGGAAAGTGATGTGCGGTGCCGGGGCCTGGTCTTCGATCCTGTTGATCGGGCCTTCGATGATGAAGCAGGGGCAACATGGACAAGGTGGGGGTCACTGATGGATCACTAACCAACCTATACTAAGCAGTTTAGGATAACCAGGTAGGTAACAATAAGTAGGTTACAAAAGCAGGCTATGCATCAGAATAGGAGCAAACAGTTCCAGTAGAAAAATCTAATGCAAGCATGAGAGAAAGGAAATGGGCGATATCGGGATGATCAAAGGGGGGCTTGCCTGGTTGCTCAGGCGAGAAGGAGGGGTCATCGATAGCGTAGACGATCACCAGGGCATCAGCAACGGTCTCGGGGTCTAACGGAGAGAAGAGGGGAAAGAAACAGTAAATATATAGCAAGCAAGTGCATAACAGGATAACATGCAGAGCTAGACGTGCTCTAATGCGATGCTACACGATATCGATGAAGGGGGAAAACATCCGGGAAAGTTTTCCCGAAGTTTGGCATTTTCGGACAGATGAAATGGAGGGGGGAAGTTGCATGTTCTATATGCTAGGGGCGTGTGGCGGACAAACGGACTGCGTATTCGGATTCGTCTCGTCGTTCTGAGAAACTTTCATGTAGAAACCTTTTTCATCCGAGTTACGGATTATTTTCTACATTTTTTCAAAGTTTTAACAATATTCTGTATTTGTTATTAAATTCGAAATTTAAATAGCTAAAATGCTATGTGCACCCAGATCTGTGTACACAGAGATGTACCAGAGGGTGACATGCGGGCCAGGGGACCCAGTTGACCAGTCAACGTTTGACTGGTCAACAGGGGGTGGGGCCCCTCTCATGTACTATTTAGCCTAGCCTAACAGTTTAGTTAACTAAACTAGTGATTAGGCTAATTAATCCCGAGTTAGTTAAGCTAATTAACTGTTTAATTAATTAATTAACTAATTGATTTTTTCTATTTATTTATTTATTTAAAAGGGGGCGTGGGGCCCCAACGTCAGTGGCCCACGGGGCCTAAACGGGCGACGGGTTACAGGCACGTGGGTGAGGGGCGCACCCAGGCGCCCATCACGCGGGGGGAGGCGAGGCCGGCCGATCGGGGCTGTTCCTGGCGGCGGAGGCCACGGCGGGGCGGCGCCGGGGCGCGGCGTGGGCAAGCTGCGGGGAGCGGGCCGCGGGCGCCGGTGGGCGGGAGCGGCGGCTGGCGATGGCGACCGGCGCAGAGGCACCGCGGGGGCGGCAGGGGAGCGCGGAGCGACGAGCGGAGCGAGCAGGGCGGGCGGCACGGCGCTGGAAGGCAGTGGCCGGCGCGGGGCTGGACGAACAGCGACAGCAGCTGATGTAGAAGCAGTAGGCCGTGCGTGGGAGGAGAGGAGGAGCAGGAGGGTCACCCGGGTGCGAGGCGAGCGACGATGTGGCTGTGGCTTGGAGCTCCGTCGACAGGGACGGCCACGCGCGGGCGATGACCGAGGCGTGCGAGCGGGGCCAGGGGCGCGCACAGGCGGCAGTGGCCATGGCGACGCGCGCGCGTAGCCAGCGCGGGTCGCGGCAGGTGAGTGTGAGCGGTGCGGGGGGCGAAGCTCCGGGCGTTAGGACGACAAGCATGTGATGGGGTCTGCGGGGCATGGCCAGGCGTGCGGGTGCGTGCATCGGGCTCCTGGGAAGTCCAGGAACACGAGGTCGTGCTTGAGGGTGAGCGGCAACAGCGTTGCGCGCGATGACGAAGCTAGCGGCGGCGGTGAGCTTCGGCCATGGCGGAACTAGCAGCACCAACAACAGATCGAGGAGGGGAACGGAGGGAAACGAGGTGGAGCTCACTGGGGAGGCACACGAGGGCCCGGTGGTAGCTTAGGAGCAGCAGAACGGTGACATTTGCAGGAAGAGCGCCGGCGGCCGTGGATGAAGACGGGCTCGATCCGAAGGCCGAGGTGGTGTAGAGCTCTAGCTCGGGGCCGGAGCGGGAGTAGCGTAGCTTGGCGGAGCCCGTGCACTTGTCAGCGAGGCGCGGGGATGATCATGGCCACGGCTACGGCGCGGCCATGGCGACGACGGTGTTCGAGTGAGATAGCAGAGGAGGATTTGGGATGATAGGGGGAGAACTACGAGAGGGAGTGGACACGGGCGAAACCCTAGGCATCAAGGACGGTCTTATCCTCGCCGGGGAGGCTCGGATGGCTGGCGCGTGGCGATCCCCGGCCATGGACGATGCTCGGGCAGCCAGCAAGCCTCCTGTGAACAGGAGGATGAGGAGGGGGAAGTTGGGCCAGCCCAAGGGGGTTCTCTATCTTGTTTTCTTTTTAACATTTTATTTCTGTTTTCATATAAAGCTATTATTTTCTATTTACTTGTAAGACTAAAAGAGTTTTGTTACATATGGGACTTGTCACATAAATCAAGCACATTATTTCTAGGAGTCACAAAAAGTTTAAGATCAAAAGGAGTTGTCTAACCAATTTTAGAAATTGGAAATGCCAATTTTAAATGTTGCTGGATCACTAAATAAATTTCCAGGGGCACCTGGGAATCCAAAAGAGGTTGGTTCTAACATGACAGATAACCAGAGATTATTTGCCACACTTTGAACATTTTAGATTTGACATTTGAAAACTTTAATTGTTTGACTTTATTTTGAATTTGAATTCGGACCGGATTCGAACCAATGCGAGTTTAACAACAGTAATCATGATGATGTGGCATCATTAGCAGGGAATTACTGTAGCTTAATTATCCGGGCGTTACACCCATGTGATAATTAGTCACCTTAATTTACTTATCTTCTGAACCAATTCCACTCTAATTTATTTATCAAATTCCTCATCGAATCTCGACTACTTAAAAAGAACGTATATCTCACTTTTCTTCCATCATCCTTTTGTCCAACCTTTCCTATATGATAATCAATCACCTTAAATTACTTACCATCTGAACCAATTCTACTTTAATTTAGTTACCAAACTTCTCATCAAAATATAAGATAAATAGTAGGCTAGATTTGATAAATATTTAATATGGGAAGATAAATCACAAGCTAATATAGTAGAATATTTATATCCAGTTGGAACACATGGGCATTGTTCTTGTATTAAAAAAAGTTTGTTGTGCATTTTTAAACAAAAAAAATGTTCCCCTTATATTAAAAAGAGATAATTGCACATTAAAGAAATCGCTTTGTATATAGATAATGTGCAGCATAAATTAAATATTTCATTCTACATAAAAAAGTTCAATTTGTATTAATAATATTCAGCGCATATAAAATATGTTCATTGTATTATACTGAAGAAATATTTATAGTATAGAAGCATATAAAATGGTAAAACAGCAAAAGAATCCGTAAGAAAAACCAAACCAGAAGAAAAAAATCCAAAAAAGAAAAAAAAACAAGATGCAGAAGGAAAAGAAAACCAAAAAATCTGAACACAAAACCCACAGCAGATAAAACGAAAAGAAAATATGTGAATGACAGACGCAAGACACGCGCGTGAAGCCCACGAACTGGGCCGGCCTACTGTGCCTCGCTGCGGGGGTCGCGGAGTCTATTTGCCGCCTGGCGGCGGCGAATAGGATCCACCGGATAAAACAGTGAACAAGCCAACAAGGGCATTTCCGATATGCATCTCTATGACGTTCTCTTTTTCATTTTATTTCTTGAAGGGAGTGGGTGCCTCTATGATGCCGACGCGGTTTATTACCCAACTCACTTCGCAACCTCCAATAAGTGTGTTGAGTTCACTGATCAAATTGCAAACTCGAGCTCAGCGAGTTCATCGATCACACAACGTACCTTTTTATTTGTTTGGACCTTCACTTCTTTTATTCAAGAGTGTATTTTCGGGCCATTTGGCCGCTTGTTTGAACATAAAATCGCATGCATCACTGCACCCTCTCTATGATTCTATTGCATCTCCACCGATCTACAAAAGAATCAAAAAGTGTGCTACCCATTCTTTTCCCCTCCCTTAATCAAAGGGTGAACACTCGCAACTAAATTAAGAGCTGACAACAGATCGTGTCCGTCCGGTGCAATGACTCGACCGGCGATCAAGAAGAAACCAGCTGCTTGAAGTTGATGGGCGCGGCGAAGCCGAGCTTCACGGGGGCGGCGAAGATGGCCTTGGCGCCCTTGCTGGAGGTGGCCTGGGTGCCGTGCACCTCGTCCCAGTAGACATTGTCGTTGCGGTCGGCGCAGTAGGTGGCGTTGGGCGCCCCGCACCATGTCTGCGCGCCGAGCCTCCCGCCGCCGCAGCACGCGCTGGCCACGTCCTTGAACCCGGCGGCCTGCGGGTGCACCGTGATGAACGTTATCAGGTTGTAGGAGCTCCCCACGGAGTACCTCATCCCGGGCAGCGCGGCGGCGAGCCTGGCCATCGCCTTCCCCAGCGCGTCGTTGAACCCCCTGGCGAGGGCGTTGGCGGCCTCGACGCACGCGGTCTCGCCGTCCGGGGAGGTGACCCGCACCGCCGGCACGCAGCCGATGGGCGGCACGTCGACGATCCCAAACCGCCGCGCTCCCAGCTGGTACAGCGTCTGCACGTGCTTCGTGTAGTTGGTCAGCATGTCCGCGTAGAAGGACGGCGCGTCGCTGGCCGTCAGGTTCTGCCGGAGGAAGGCGAAAAAGTCGTTGCCGCCGTCGCTGATGAGGAAGAGCGACTTGGACAGCAGCGCGTCGATGCCACGGCTCTTCTCCGTCATCTTTGACTTGGTGGCCGCGAAGTACTCCACCTGCTTAGTCAACGTGAGGGTGTTCCCCTGATCGATCGTTCGATGCCGACATGAAACAAAATTAGTACTAGAAATTACACAGAAAAGATGAACAAATGGGGATAGTTTATTTTTCAGAAAAAGACGGATGAATATGTTGTTTTATGCCGGGTAAAAGACAGATGAATGTGAATATAAAACTCATATGAAAGTAACTCCAACGGATTAAGAATTTAAGATGTCTTTGGAACAAAAAAGAGGCGCACAATCCGAGGCAGCGGCACTCACGGTGGTGTCGAGAATGCCGGATCCACCGGAGGCGTAGTTGACGCCACGGTAGCCTCTGACGATCTGGCGGCTCGTCTCCGGCGTCAGCGACAGGTACGCCGGCGGGCTCCTCTTGAAGCCCAACAGCCTCGCTGCATTTCCAGTTTGCACCATTGCGTACTTGCGTTAGCTTCATCTGACAAATGAAACGGAAACCAAGTGCAAGCCGGCGGGGCGGGCGGACTACGTACAGATGGAGTCGGCGACGTTGAACCCGTTGCTGAACCTCCCGGTGGGCCGCGACTGCGGGAAGTCGATGCCGTAGGGGAGCTGCAGCGCGGCGTTCCCCGGCAGGTACTGGTTGTTGCCCACGTCCACCGTGGAGTCGCCGAACACGTAGACCGCCGGCACCAGGTGGGCCTCCTCGCGCCCGCTCGCCGCCGCCGGCGAGACCACCCCGGCGCAGACGACAAACACCGCAGCCAGCGCCGCCACAGCCTTCCCATTGCACACCATCCTCACCCCCACCATGGCGCCTGCAGCTAGCTAGCTGTATCCGGCTACGCCCGTATCCGTATCTGTATAACAGGATTCCGATCGGGGCTGCTCCACTATTTTGGGTTTGCTGAATGGGGGATGAATTGCGGTGCAAGGTAGGCGGTTAGGTGGCGGGATGCCCGCGGGAATATGTGCTTGGAATGGTAGCGGGGCAAGCGTCTACCTGTGAGTCCAAGCAAGGCCCCGGCCCTCCTGCGTATTTATACGCGGTAGATACGATGCACTGCTGATTGCATCAGCACGCACGCACGCACGAGATGTCAAACGGTTAGGGGCCGGCCTCTCTGTGAGTCTTGACCGTGAAGCGATCGGTCTGTTGAATGAGTAAATGACAGCGAGAAGATCTCACGAAGCTCCTTTTTTTTGGTTCCCAACAATGGAGTGGATGGATGTGTTGGTCACTTGCAATTTCGTGGCGTGCTGTGACCAATACTACCACTTCCTGGGTGGCGCAACACATTGCATGAATCGTGATCCATATGCAAGACCATGACTGTGACTCGTCTCCTTTTCAACAGTTTATCCAACGACCCAACAGCTGGTTTGCAGTTCTTATGAAAACGGCCTGCTTGCAGTTCTTATAGCATCTCCAGCCGCGTCCTCAATAGACCTCCTCATACCATTTTTTCGGCATTGGCGTTAAAAAAACGCCTCAGTCACGTCCCCAGGACGACGGAAAGCGCCGGTTCGGCCCTTTTTTTCGCCCGACGCTCGCAGGCCGAATCCGGCGCACTGAGGGGCGATCGGGGGCTCCGGCGCAAGGAAAAAGCGCGGCTCGCCCTCAACGTCAGGTGAAAAGTCAAGATTTTCTTCCCCGACTCGCCTCCCACCCCCCGCGCCCTCGGCCGCCACTAGCGATATCCCGGCGCCGCCCGCCGTCCTTCACCGCTAGATAGCCATTCCCCGCCGGAAAAATAGCAGAGGTTCGCCGCGGCAGCCCCTCCAACAGCAGCTGGGCGTTTTCGGCCGCGGAGGGGCAGTTTAGCGGCGGGTGCACGCCCATCGGACGCAAGGTGTTCGACGATTTGCCTGCCTTGGCGATGGACTCGTATGACGAGGAAGCGCTCGCCGCACTGCTGGAGGAGGAAGCCGAGGCCGACGTCCAGAAAGAAGAGCATCTCATGGTGCTCGCCGCCCTCGCCCAGCTGCTGGCGAGCAATGAAAAGCCGCGGCGAGGTGGCTCGGCGTCGGGGCGGGTGAAAGCAAAGAACCGGCATCATTTCGGCGCCGATGCTCTACTCCGACTACTTCGCCGATGCTCCACTTCACGACGACAAAACATTTCGGCGCCGTTATCGGATGAGCCGAAAACTCTTCCTCAGGATTATGAATTTCATCCGGAAGTTCGACAACTACTTCAAGTGCAAGATGGATTGCACCGGCAAACTTGGATTCACCTCGATCCAGAAGTGCACGACAGCGATGAGGATGCTTGCATATGGAGCTCCCGGTGATTCACTCGACGACTATGGGCGCATGGCCGAGTCCACCAGCATAAAGTGTTTCTACAAGTTCTGTCGGGCAGTGGTGGCAATGTTTGGACCGCAATACTTGAGAACACCCAATGCGGAAGACACTGCTCGGATCCTAGCATAGAATGCAGCAAGAGGATTTCCTGGGATGCTTGGAAGTATCAATTGCATGCATTGGAAATGAAAGAATTGCACATTTGCTTGGCAGGGGATGTACAAGGGCGCCAAAGGTGGTTGGAGTGTGGTACTTGAGGCGGTGGCCACACAGGACCTCTGGATTTGGCACTCCTTCTTTGGTATGCCAGAAACTCACAATGACATCAACGTGTTGCAGTGCTCTCCTGTCTTTACCAAGCTTGTTGAAGGTCATTCTCCTCCGGTGAACTTCAAGATCAATGGGCGGCACTACAACAAGGGATACTATCTAGCTGATGGCATCTATCCGAGATGGTCGACATTTGTGAAGATCATCTCAAACCCTGTGCCAGGAGGCAAGAACGCCTGGTTTGCGAAGATTCAGGAGGCTTGCAGGAAGGATGTCGAGCGGGCATTTGGTGTGCCCCAATCTCGATTTGCTGTTGTCCGGTACCCCGCTCAGACCTGGTCGAAAGATCAAATGTGGGAGACCATAACTTGCTGTGTCATCTTGCACAACATGATCATCGAGAGCGAGCAAGAAGACCCAGTGTTTGACACTAAACCATACTACGGGCAGGGTCATCTAGCCGAAGTTGATCACCAGCTACCGGCAACCTGGATTGCCTACCTCAATATGCGTCAGGAGATCCGAGACCCACTGCATCATGAGCTACAGCATGATCTGATGGAGCACCTATGAAGGCTCAAGGGCGACGCCGGACGCGACGTGTGATGAAATATGAGTTTTTATTTGTTTAACTATATAATTTGTATTGAACTATTTTGTTGAACTATTTGATTTTTCTGTGATTAAATATGTGATAAAAAATATTTATGTTCATAATTCAACGACGAGCCACGGCGAACCACGCCGAATATGGGTCTATTCTCGTCCATATGGGTCTTTTATTCGCCGAAAGGGGGCTGAAAAGTGGGTCAATATCGGCGCCTGGGGGCGACCTGAAGGCGATGACTAGGCGTAAAACCGCCCCCAACGCCAGTTGTGTCGTCAGCTTGCCCTCAGGGGCCGGTTTTTATGCGTTCTGGGGGGCCAACGGCTGGAGATGCTCTTATAAAAATAGCTGCTCGCACATCAAAATAGTCAAGTCTTGCAAAATAAAAGAAGAAGAAAAATGTAGTTCCTTCATACAGATGTCATGATTGAAAAAGCACGGAAATGTTAGAATAATCTTGAAGGAAATTTACAGACAATAGTGCAACTTTCACGGGATTCCTAAACATATGTGCTTCAAAGGGAGGGACGACCCAACTATCCTCAAAAAAATAAAGGGAGACCCAAAAGTACCGCTTGATCCTTTCTCGGCTTTTTTTTTACTTCACTACTTTTTCCATTCTCGTAAACGTGTGTGTCATAGTTCGGCGTAGTGCACCAATAAAGTGGCCTCTATTTTCTTGAAAAAAGTTGGATGCATCACCTGTTCAGCTGTTCTACTCTCGTATAGCGCGAACCTGAATTGGTCCTTGGTCCAGGGCTCCAGGCATGCGTTATACCTAAGAGCATCTTCAGTCATTGGCATCCCAGAAACATCACCTGAATCAAAAAAGTTGGTGTCCTGGGGGTCATCCGGCAAAATAAAAAAGGCGTCTTCCCAGTCACACCTCATCCGAAGCAAAAGTTTGTGAGGAGAATGATTAAGTGGGCCAAGAAAAAGGACATGTGGTGAGACACGCTTCGCCAAAACTTGTGCCGGCGTCCCCAAGAGACCCCAGCACGCCGGGTTTCGACTGGGTTTACCGGCGCTATTTTGACGTTCTATGGGGCGTTGGGGGCGTGGCTGGGCCGTTTTTCGGCGAAAAGTGCCGCCCGAGTCTAAAACCGAGCCTAAAAAGGTGTTCTGGGAAGGCTAGTGGAGATGCTCTAACCCCATATACCATTGACTCTAATGTAATACATATAGTCTCAGTTTGCTTGGTGTACAAATTCAACCTTACTTAAGAAGATTTGTCTCTACTCTTTAATTATTTAATTATTCAGTGTCAACTCAATCATGGCCTTATAGTATTGGAGTGCACTGTATGCGTACTATGAAAGTCTCAATGGAGTACGTATGTAGAGCCAAACGAATAGAACCGGGTATGCATGCCTAGATAACACCGGAGCAGTGGTCTATTATTGGCTGATTCTGTATGAAAAAAAGCCCAACATATTTATTTAGAGAGGCATCGCCCTGGGGAATGATCTCTCGGGGAGGGACTATATCACGTGTTCTCGTTATCCAACCGGAGAATGATGCGCCTTGTCGGCGCCAGAAAGGTTTTTTTCATCTCCGTTGCCCCTTACTACGACCTCCGTCCGGATTTACTAGTCCTTTTCTTATTTTGTGTCCAACTTTGACCGTAGATCTGATTATCAAATTATATGTTTATGTTACAAATTTTTTGTTGGATTCATATTTGAACGAGGTTTTCGATGATATCATTTTTAGGGTGTATAACTTATTTTCTACTCCAAAGGTACACCGGACTACAATAAAAACTAATAAATCAAAGGTTAAAGTTTGACCCAAAATACAATAAAAACTAATAAACTAGAACAGAGGTAGCATTAGCCATGTGAGAGGGCAGAACTCCGTTTCAGAAAATTCTCACAACAAAGACGAGGCGACATTCATCTAAGATTGCCGAGTTCCCATCAAAGTTAAAGATTTTGAGGGTGTTTGGATACGTTTTAGTCCCATGACTAAAAGTAGTGGGACTAAAACTTGCTAGCCTCACCCATGCTTGGATCCAAATACTAAAAAGACTAAAATCAAGTTATTGAGCATTTATTATCCTCCAAACTCTCCAATCCAGAACTCGCATGTGCTAAGGAGAGGAATTAAATGAGAAGAGAGATGGCTAATACATATTTTAGTAGGTTTTCTATGACTAAAATTTTTTACCCTTAAACTAGTCTTAGCCTCTCTTTAGTCAGGGGTGCTTAGAACTTTAGCCTCTAAAAAAAACTATTTTTAGTCAAACTAAAAATAGTTCCTTGGATCCAAGCACCCTATCACTTGGCTTTGCTTGTGCCCATCGAGGGTTCGCTCCAAAAGGCAGTCCGAGGACGATTTCGCTTCACCCAATTTGGTTCTGCCCGTGAGAAGGAAGAAGGACGGTACATGGGCAGCTGACGTACATATGCAAAAAAAAAAACTCTGCGGTGATCCAACAAACAGTGAGAAGTTAACCTATCCAATATGACGTAACCTTATGTGCATCGCCCATCCTTCATGCATGTAACCAACCAACCGACTAGATCAATGGAGAAAACCCAAAAAGGGTAGGAGCTTTACGCCAAGTGATGGCATGACTCGTCTCGCTCGTAGATGCATGACCAGTCGAGATACCACGGTAGGTTAGTTGGCGATGTAACGCGCCCACAACGAAGGCTAGGGGCCCGGCCGGTGCGCCTGGCGGCAGCGAGCACTAGCGGTCGCACGCATCAAGACAGGAAGGGGGAGGGAATATCTCGTGTATACCACTCCAATAATCCATTGATCGCGTCTAACCTTTTTTTTTTGAATTTTCAACGGGGGGGAGGGGGGGAGGGGGGAGGATTGGGGCACAAGGAGAATAGAGATAAAGCAACAACAACACACACCGACATCACATATGACAGAGAGAAACAAAGAGGGAAAACACAACACAACAAAACCAAAAGCACAACCAGTGTAATCGAACGGCATTGGCCAGCCGAAACCATGCCATGACACTGCACCGTTGACGTAATCAAAAGCTCCACGCATCCGAGACCGCACAGCGCCGCGACACCACCTGTGTCGTGGGGTACAATCGAAAGGTCGCACGAGGCCGAGACAGCGCCATGATGCCTATGTGCCACCGGCGGAGTCGAAGGGCATCGCCAAGCAAACCAAACCAGGACACTGCACCGTCGACGCAATCGAAAGGCGCCGCGCATCCGAGACTGCACACCGCCGCGACACCACCTGTGCCATGGGGTACATTCGAAAGGTCATGCGAGGCCAGACAGCGCCACGGCACCTGTGCGCCACCGGCGAGGACGCTGGGCACCGCCAAGCAGAGACACACGAGGGGGCACTCCAAGAACGAACAACAAGAACACCGACGACGAAGAAGTCCCGCCTGAAAGAGAGAGACAGCCACCCCCACAAGCCACGGCCCTCCCGGGTGGGAGGAAGCCGCATCCATGACCGCCACTGCAAAGCCATGGAGCTCGCCACCCCGACAGACAAGCGCCCACCGAAGCTGAGAGCAGGACAAGGGGATCTCCTCACCACCCACGGCCGCACCCCGCATGGGGAGCAAGCCACATCCATGGATGCCATCTGCACGCCAAAGACCTGCCGACCTGCGCAACCGCAACAGGTCGATAGACGGGAGAAGTAGTGACCAACAGCATCGCCCGGCACCACGCCGGCCAACACCAGAACGGGAAGCTCCAGGGCACCCACGCCGTACACACGCAAGCGAGAGGGGGAGCCGAGCTACAACAGGTGCAGGAAAGGGACGCCCCCAGCGGATCTGAGACGGAACCGCCCAGAACCAGCCGCGCATGCCGCAGCACACCCAGGCGGAGACAGATCGGGGCAAGCCCGGGGGAGCAACACCGCCTGGGACCACCGCCCGCGCCGCACAGAGGCCCCGACGCCGGACCATCCCCGCAGCCGAGGGACGCAGGACGTCCGTGACGCCTCCGACCGCGCCGACGGGGAGCCACCAAAACCTCCGTGCACGCACCACCGAGACGTCCAGGCTGCAGCAGGTCCCGCACGAGGCCAGCACCGCGCCACCGGGGCACAGTCGCTGAGCGGGAAGCACACAGCCCAGCGACTGCCAGATCCGCGCTGGAACGGGCAAGAGAGGCCAGATCCCGCCGCCGCCAGCCGCCGGAGGGCTTTGCCCGGCGGCGAGGAGGGGGTTTGGCGGCGGCAGCTGGGGTTGCCCGCCCGAGTCGCCTCCCTGATACGACGCGGGGGAGGAGGAGCAAGATCTATTGTTTGTTTTCATGATCGCATCTAAGGTGGTGTTTGGTTTTCTAATGACTTTTTCTAGTCCCAACTAAAAAGTCTCTAGTCCCTAAAAAGTCTCTCCATGTTTGTTTTCAGAGACTGAAAAGTCCCTAGTCCCTTCCTAGAGGTTATTAAATGACATGTTGCCCCTAGTATATAGAAAAATAACAATGAAACAAAACCATGGGGTGGCGGGCCAATGGATGCATGAAGGGGCATTGTTGGAAAAGTCCAAAAAAATCACAAAAAGACTCTCCTTGAGAGTCTTCTTCATTTAGTCTCAAATGCCTAGTTCAGTCCCTAAAAAATCCATCCCGTTTGATAAAAAAATCTCTAAGGTCCCTATACAAAAAAGTTCCTAAAACAAACACCCCCTAACCTCGCGCGGCACTAGTACAATGTCACGCAGCGAATGATGGCCCGGGAGCTTTGTGCCTGCCTTTCTTGCTTGGCACGGGGAGAAACGACTTCCCTTCGCCCATTCCTTAGTCTGGATCCATCGATTCCATCCCGTCGTCCATGATACGGGAATGCTGGCTGGCCGGCCGGAACGAGCAGCCGAACGCCGCGATGAGTGTTGGTGCGCCGGAGAAGCGGCCACCGCAGAGCTTCGGTCCCACGCAACCACGTTGCGTGTAGCCAAAATGTCAAGCAACGTGCTGGTGTGCCGGAGAAGCGGCCACCACAGAGCCTGTTGTTTATTGGAGGTACCGGGTCTTACGTAGTACACCGTACCTGCTAAACATGGAGGAGAGATTATCTTGTGACCGAGGAACCTTCCTTCGCATGAAGCCACCATCATGCACAGTTGACAATGGAGTTGTGCATATGGAGCTGCATACATAGTCGTCTGCATGTGCACAAATTTACGTTACCTTCTACCCACGTCGATCTTCTTTATTCTAACGAGGTCTTTCGAGAACTCCCCATGATACGGAAACCAAGAGTCGATTTAATCATGGAGCTCCTTGTCGTGCGGAAGCGAAACATTAGGTTGGTTGTAATGGGAAGTATCATGCATATGATACTAGTGTATTATACTGTATCCTTAATGAGGAGTATATTGGTATCATATAGTATTTTATTTATTGTCATGCATGACACATATAAGCATAACATTTATTATGATATGGTATCATGATATGATACTCAACCCTTTTTTTCTTCATTTAATTTTATGACACCTCATCAAACTTGCCTAGTTGGCATACATGATACTATCTATGATATTAGCATTACAACCAGCCTTAAGCTCCAAACGAATCACCGGCACGTCTTCTAATTCTTCCTCGGACAGGATCGGAACAGTGCATGTCAGATTTATTAAGAAAAGTTCATTTTCTTTTCACTCAACTTATCGAAAACAATCAACAACTGAAAAAAGAAGAAGAAATAGTGTTGTTTTGGTAACTCAACTTTAAAATGAGGTAAGTTGCACCTAAATTTCACAACTGGCTGTATTTAGTCCCTATCTTGACTCGAAGTGGTTTCGTTGACAATGTGGCATGGTTTCCAAGCAGGATTGGCATGTGGCTACCAGAGATTAGACCTGAAGAGCCTTATCCAGTGTCGAGACTATTTTGTTTACTCACTCCATAGGTGAGATAGCTGATATGTCCAATATTGACATAAAAATGTCTAAGGGGATAGATTGGAGTAGCATTTTTGCTCTGCCTCGGCTTAGCCGTCTTTCGCAAAATGATAAATTGAGATGAAAGAGATAAGTTTTCATCAAGTCTAGGAAGGGACTCTCATGCAGGAGTATGATGGAAGGGAATGGATAAGAGGCTTGTGGGAGTGATATGATAGGCTAGGGTTGGCCACGCAAGGAACTTAACAATAAACTTGGTTGTGCAATATTACTAGTGAGTTGAGGGAGCTTTTTGTAAAGCAATAAATATATGTCTCTTTCCCAACCCGAGAACTAGTGTGGGAGTTGAGTTTTTTTTATGTACGCATGATAGTTCTAGGGTAGGGATAGAAGTGAGGCCATTTGATCTATTAATCCATTCAAATTCGAGTGTTAAAATTGGAGATTTGGAGTCTCACCTACTTCTTGGGTTTTACCTTGTACCTGATTCATCTTAGTGAAATATCGCTCACCCTGCTAGTGGTTTTTCTCTGCAAGGGGTTTACACGTGAATTATTGTGCCCCTTAGATTTGGTGTTCTTCTCATCATATTGTTTGCTGATCAAATCCTTGCTTGTCATTGATACATATTGCTCAAGTTTGGCATTGTTTTGATTGTTTTGACATTGGAGACATGACATACATCTATTCTTTGATATGTTGATAATTATAATAGGTCATTCATCTTATAGCAAGTTGTTCTTGCAAGTATCTTGTGATAGTGAATGTCGGATAGCTTGCAAGTATCATATGCTTCAGTTTTCCTACATCACACAGGTGTTTGCTGAAATGCTTGTAAAAACTAGCTCACTGATGGGTCGCTTTGGCTGCCCTTTGTGCTCGAACATGGATAGTTCAATCTTGCCTCGGTATAAACGCCGACGGTATGCTTAACACATGAACACCATTCATGCATATACAAGGTCATAACTATGTGCACTCGATGTCCTTTTCAAGAATTTAGCTATCTATCTAACGACTACTAGCATGTTAAAATACTCGACTCTTTCGTCTGCGAAAAATAGAAAGACCCCTGCAAATAAAACTGATGGATATTTTTTTAGCTCCTCATAAAATACCACAATTGAACAAGCACATAAATTTCACATTACAGGCATTCTGCAGAAATAGTTCAACTTTCACAGGATTCCTAAACACCCCTCAAGTGGAGACCAGAGGGCCATGGACCTTTTCTCTATTTTAGTTCATGCATTTATTCATTTTCGCAGACATGTCACATGTGTAATAGTTCCCTGAAGTATCTAATGCTACACTTTGTTACTTTAATTAAGTCATATCTGTTTTCCTTGGTAAAAATTTTTTTTGCGGTGGACTTGGAGAAAAAAATTGGATGCGTCACTTGAACATGAATTGGTCGTTAGTCCTGGCATGCATCAGCCGCGACGATATACCACATGCAACGCGCTATGTGCTATTCCAAGCCATACCATTGGCTGTAACAATCCATATTTAAGCGGATTTTGTCTTGATTCTCGTAGCCTTTCACAATTATATAGTGGCTTAAATGCTCTCTTGTTTTACGGAAAATGACTTATCTACTCGATCATGACCTCATGCATAAACTATAGTGCTGCTACATATGCGTACTCTGAAAGTCTTAATCGAGTACGTACGTGGAGCCAAACGAATATACCCAAGCTAGAGCAATATATAGGGATATTATTAGATGCCTAGATATCACCGGAGCGATGATGTATGTATATATACTTGGCGGAATCTGTATGGAAGAATCGCAGCTGAATGATTTTTGCAAGCCAAAGCCCCAGGGACAGGGAAGGAATGATCTCTCGCACGCGGAGGGTTTACATTCATCACTTCTCGTCAAATTGACCACTGCAGAATGATGGCGCCCTTTGATTAATTAGCCTTGCGAGAGGACATAGCCTCGTACTCATGCTGTCTGTTCCAGGAAACAATTGACTTGGCCCTTCAAAACGCACGACAAAGACGATGGCGACATATATTCATCCGAACTCCTCGAGTTCCTATCAAAGTTTGGGTATATTTTCTTCTTTCTTTTGGCTTTGCTTGTGCTGGGAGCAGGTGATCTCCAAAGGAGATCCCTTGAAGGAAACGATCGACTTGGCTCCCTGCGCGCCCAATTTGCATGGTTTCGCCGGTGACAAGGACGGCACATGGGCAGGCGAGACGGACAAAACCCGATCGATCATCGTCCGCACCCACTCTGCAGTGAACATGATAGACGCGGTTTACGAATGGATCGGCGTGTTAAACCTTCATTTTTGTCCGTATCGATCCAAACAAACGACGGCAGACGAAATGGATACCTGTTTTAGAGTTGCTTTTACCGAGCGAGTGACCGACCGAGGGTACACCCACAAATGATGAGGGCCAAGTTACTGGTGAGACGTAGGCACATCCTACCTGTAGGCTATAGCTAAACCATATCGTCGCATTGCCCATGCATCCTTTCTGTGACCAATTATCCGTTAGAAAAATACACACCGAGAATGGGCGAAAGCTTTTCGGCAAGTGATCGGGTGATGAGTCGTCGCTCGCGGACGTATGGCCGGTGGAGATACCACGACGATAAGGTGGTTCGCGATGTAACGCGCCGCACCGCGAAAGTTAGGGACCGGCCGGCCGGCCCGGCCGTTGCACCTGGCGAGCACTAGCTTAGCTAGGAGAAGGAATTAATAGCGTGCGTGCGTGCGCCACTGTGCCTGCCGTGAGCTCGGTCTTGGTTAGTTCGGCCATCGGCCGTTTTCCCAGCTAGGGCTAGTGGCCTCGGTTCAATCACGAAGCAAAGTTCAGTTTCGCTATCTGCGGGTAGCAGACGTGTAGTAGGTCGATCCACCCCGGCCGTGTAGGCGAGGCGGGAGTAACCGGCAGCCGAATGCCGCCCGCGCGTCGGTACGTACAACACGTGTAGCGATGTGTGGTTCGTGGAGCCAGCGGCGGTGCACGCGCACCACGGTGGGCAGATTAGCTGTGCGCTCAAGTCCCACGAAAGAAAACACGTTCTATCTATGTACGCCCACGAGGTAAAAGGGCTTCTCCAACGCCCACCCCTAAATCACCCGCATAATCGTCGAGAGACAAACAACGTTTGGATTGCTGCCACGTCTGTATCTAACCGTCTAGGCCCACCAAAAATCCTCTGCCTTCACTGTGCAAGGCGACAGCTACCCGCATTCATGCGCTCCGCATTTTTTTTACGAGAAACTGTCGATCTATCTATAAAGGATGCTAGACGCCAGGCAAAATTGCACCATACTACGCTCCCATCTCGTCCTTGCACACCGTTTTCTTTATAATATTCATGACATCCGGCGAGCAGGAAGACGAGTTCTCCGGTATAAAAACCGGTTGGGTGGTCCATCAAGCCCGCCGGATACGAACCAGACAACTCTCCGCTCCACCACCCTCGACGCTCCAGGCCGTTGCATGCCAGCTCGCGGAGGCAGAAGCTTCGAGGCGGCGTATCGTTCGGCAACTCGCCGCTCCAAGCCAGCTTGATGAGGAGTAGCGAGTTTCTCTAGGCCGACACAAGGGGGAGCACGGCGACACGGACATCGTGGTTGCCGTTGACGACGCCGTGTCAGACTGCTCCTCCCGTGTCTGCGACCGCGTCATCCATTGTCAATGTTGGCGTAACCGCGCCCTACTAGCAGAGAAAGAAGCCGGCTTCGTGGAGATCGACGATGCGGCAGCCTGCACGTCCGCGCCCGCCACCGTCATCGAGGAGAAGTAGAACATGAGACATCAACGCCGCTTGGGTCCCATGAAGGCCACTACCGAGGCGACGCTAGCATACACAACCGATATCTTGCCCAGTGGCAGGCCACCGTCGTCCCCTTCCCCTCACGCTAAAGCACGTCCCAGAGGTTCCACTTTCATAAGCAGCGCCGCCAAACATGGGGAAGCGAGCCACCCTTTGCGCTGAAGCATATACTCTAGGGCTCACGGCAGTCCGACAAGCGGGTTGCCGGACATGGAAAAGACAATGGAGATCCACCGTGACCCGCCGTAGACTAGTCAAGGATATTCATGTCATGGGAACAGGTATTCACATGCGCCAGCCGTAGACTAATTTTACTTTAGTCCTGTATATTTTTTAGTTAAAAAATGTCTAAAATGTAATGAATCTCATTCAGTTTATATGAAATCCGCCATGTTTCCATGAATTTCGTCCGGTTAGTTCCAACTGTGGTTGAAATGTATGCGGGCAGCGTTGGATGGCCGGCTCCCGCATCAGTGTCCGTGGACTGTGTTGGGAACGTAGTAATTTCAAAATTTTCCTACGCACACGCAAGATCATGGTGATGCATAGCAACGAGAGGGGAGAGTGTTGTCTACGTACCCACGCAGACCGACTGCGGAAGCGATCACACAACGTAGAGGAAGTAGTCATACGTCTTCCCGATCCGACCGATCCAAGCACCGTTACTCCGGCACCTCCGAGTTCTTAGCACACGTACAGCTCGATGACGTTCCCCGGGCTCCGATCCAGCAAAGCGTCGGGGAAGAGTTTCGTCAGCACGACGGCGTGGTGACGATCTTGATGTTCTACCATCGCAGGGCTTCGCCTAAGCACCGCTACAATATGATCGAGGTGGAATATAGTGGCAGGGGGCACCGCACACGGCTAAGGAACGATCATGAGGATCAACTTGTGTGTCTATGGGGTGCCCCCTGCCCCAGTATATAAAGGATGGAGGAGGAGGAGGCCGGCCAAGGCTATTGGTGCGGCCAGGATGGGAGTCCTACTAGGATTCCAAGTCCTAGTAGGAGTCCATCAAGAGGGGAGGAAGGGAGAAGGAAGTGGAGGAGTAGGAAAGGTGGCCGGCCCCCTTTTCCCTAGTCCAATTCGGACTAGAGGGGAGGGGGGGCGCAGCAGCCTTTTTCCTCTTCCCACTAAATCCCATCAAGGCCCATTACTTCTCCCGTAACTACCCGGTACTCCGAAAAATACCCGAATCACTCAGAACCTTTCCGATGTCCGAATATAGTCGTCCAATATATCGATCTTTACGTCTCGACCATTTCGAGACTCCTCGTCATGTCTCCGATCTCATCCGGGACTCCGAACTCCTTCGGTACATCAAAGCTCATAAACTCATAATATAACTGTCATCGAAACCTTAAGCGTGCGGACCCTACGGTTCGAGAACAATGTAGACATGACCGAGACACGTCTCCAGTCAATAACCAATAGCGGGACCTGGATGCCCATATTGGCTCCTACATATTCTACGAAGATCTTTATCGGTCAGACCGCATAACAACATACGTTGTTCCCTTTGTCATCGGTATGTTACTTGCCCGAGATTTGATCGTCGGTATCCAATACCTAGTTCAATCTCGTTACCGGCAAGTCTATTTACTCGTTCCTTAATACATCATCTCGCAACTAACTCATTAGTTGCAATGCTTGCAAGGCTTATGTGATGTGCATTACCGAGAGGGCCCAGAGATACCTCTCCGACAATCGGAGTGACAAATCCTAATCTCGAAATACGCCAACCCAACATCTACCTTTGGAGACACCTGTAATGCTCCTTTATAATCACCCAGTTACGTTGTGACGTTTGGTAGCACCCAAAGTGTTCCTCCGGCAAACGGGAGTTGCATAATCTCATAGTCATAGGAACATGTATAAGTCATGAAGAAAGCAATAGCAACATACTAAACGATCGGGTGCTAAGCTAATGGAATGGGTCATGTCAATCAGATCATTCACCTAATGATGTGATCCCGTTAATCAAATAACAACTTTTTGTCCATGGTTAGGAAACATAACCATCTTTGATTAACGAGCTAGTCAAGTAGAGGCATACTAGTGACACTCTGTTTGTCTATGTATTCATACATGTATTATGTTTCCGGTTAATACAATTCTAGCATGAATAATAAACATTTATCATGATATAAGGAAATAAATAATAACTTTATTATTGCCTCTAGGGCATATTTTCTTCAGTTTCCCACTTGCACTAGAGTCAATAATCTAGTTCACATCGCCATGTGATTTAACAACAATAGTTCACATCACCATGTAATTAACACCCATAGTTCACATCGTCATGTGACCAACACTCAAAGGGTTTACTAGAGTCAGTAATCTAGTTCACATCGCTATGTGATTAACACCCAAAAAGTGATCATGTTTTTCTTGTGAGAGAATTTTAGTCAACGGGTCTGCCACATTCAGATCCACATGTATTTTGCAAATTTCTATGTCAACAATGCTCTGCATGGAGCTACTATAGCTAATTGCTCCCACTTTCAATATGTATCTAGATCGAGACTTAGAGTCATCCAGATCAGTGTCAAAACTTGCATCGACGTAACCCTTTACGGCGAACCTTTTTTGTCACCTCCATAATCGAGAAACATATCCTTATTCCACTAAGGATAATTTTGACCGTTGTCCAGTGATCTACTCCTAGATCACTATTGTACTCCCATGCCAATTAGTGTAGGGTATACAATAGATCTGGTATACAACATGGCATACTTTATAGAACCTATGACTGAGGCATAGGGAATGAGTTTCATTCTCTTTCTATCTTCTGCCGTGGTCGGGCTTTGAGTCTTACTCAACTTCACACCTTGTAACACAGGCAAGAAACTTTTTCTTTGACTGTTCCATTTTGAACTACTTCAAAATCTTGTCAAGGTATGTACTCATTGAAAAACTTATCAAGCGTCTTGATCTATCTCTATAGATCTTGAAGCTCAATATGTAAGCAGCTTCACCGAAGTCTTTCTTTGAAAAACTCCTTTCAAACACTCCTTTATGCTTTACAGAATAATTCTACATTATTTCCGATCAACAATATGTCATTCACATATACTTATCAGAAATACTGTAGTGCTCCCACTCACTTTTTTGTAAATACAGGCTTCACCGCAAGTCTGTATAAAACTACATGCTTTGATCATACTATCAAAGCGTTTATTCCAACTCCGAGAGGCTTGCACCATTCCATAAATGGATCGCTGGAGCTTGCACACTTTGTTAGCTCCCTTTGGATCGACAAAACCTTCTGGTTGCATCATATACAACTCTTCTTCCAGAAATCCATTCAGGAATGCAGTTTTGTTTATCCATTTGCCAGATTTCATAAAATGCGGCAATTTGCTAACATGATTCGGACAGACTTAAGCATAGATACGAGAGAGAAACTCTCATCATAGTCAACATCTTGAACTTGTCGAAAAACCCTTTTGCGACAATTCTAGCTTTGTAGATAGTGACACTACTATCAACGTCCGTCTTCCCCTTGAAGATCCATTTAATCTCAATGGCTCGCCGATCTTTGGGCAAGTCAATCAAAGTCCATACTTTGTTCTCATACATGGATCTCATCTCAGATTTCATGGCCTCAAGCCATTTTGCGGAATCTGGGCTCATCATCGCTTCCTCATAGTTCGCAAGTTCATCATGGTCTAGTAACATGACTTCCAAAACAGGATTACCGTACCACTCTGGTGCAGATTTCACTCTGGTTTACCTACGAGATTCAGTAGTAACTTGATCTGAAGTTACATGATCATCATCATTAGCTTCCTCACTAATTGGTGTAGTAGTCACAAGAACAGATTTCTGTGATGAACTACTTTCCAATAAGGGAGAAGGTACAATTACCTTATCAAGTTTTCTACTTTCCTCCCACTCACTTCTTTCGAGAGAAACTCCTTCTCCAGAAAGTTTCCGAATTTAGCAACAAAAGTCTTGCCTTCGGTCTTGTGATAGAAGGTGTATCCAATAGTTTCTTTTGGATATCCTATGAAGACACATTTCTCCGATTTGGGTTTGAGCTTATCAGGTTGAAACTTTTTCACATAAGCATTGCAACCTCAAACTTTAAGAAACGACAGCTTAGGTTTCTTGCCAAACCATAGTTCATACGGTGTCGTCTCAACGGATTTAGATGGTGCCCTATTTAACGTGAATGCAGCTGTCTCTAATGCATAAACCCAAAACGATAGTGGTAGATCGGTAAGAGACATCATAGATCGCACCATATCTAATAAAGTACGGTTATGACGTTCGGACACACCATTACATTGTGGTGTTCCATGTGGCATGAGTAGTGAAACTATTTCACATTGTTTTTTTAACTGAAGGCCAAACTCGTAACTCAAATACTCTTCTCTACGATCAGATCGTAGAAACTTTATTTTCTTGTTACGATGATTTTTCACTTCACTCTGAAATTCTTTGAACTTTTCAAATGTTTTAGACTTATGTTTCATCAAGTAGATATACTCATATCTGCTCAAATCATCTATGAAGATCAGAAAATAATGATACCTGTTGCGAGCCTCAATATTCATCGTACCACATACATCAGTATGTATGATTTCCAACAAATCTATTGCTCGCTCCATTGTTCCTAAGAACAGAGTCTTAGTCATCTTGCCCATGAGGCATGGTTCGCAAGCATCAACTGATTCATAATCAAGTGATTCCAAAAGCCCATCAGCATGGAGTTTCTTCATGCGCTTTACACCAATATGACCTAAACGGCAGTGCTACAAATAAGTTGCACTATCATTATTAACTTTGCATCTTTTAGTTTCAATATTATGATTATGTGTATCACTACGATCGAGATCCAACGAACTATTTTCATTGGGTGTGTAACCATATAAGGTTTTATTCATGTAAACAGAACAACAATTTATTCTCTTACTTAAATGAATAACCGTATTACAATAAACATGATCAAATCATATTCATGCTCAACGCAAACACCAAATAACACTTATTTAGGTTCAACACTAATCCCGAAATTATAGGGAGTGTACGATGATGATCATATCAATCTTAGAACCACTTCCAACACACATCGTCACTTCACCCTTAACTAGTCTCTGTTTATTTTGCAACTCCCGTTTCAAGTTACTAATCTTAGCAACTGAACTAGTATCAAATACTGAGGGTTTGCTATAAACACTAGTAAAGTACACATCAATAACATGTATATCAAATATACTTATGTTCACTTTGCCATCCTTCTTATCCGCCAATCACTTGGGGTAGATCCGCTTCCAGTGACCAGTCCCTTTGCAGTAGAAGCACTTAGTCTCAGGCTTAGGACCAGACTTGGGCTTCTTCACTTGAGCAGCAACTTGCTTGCTGTTCTTCTTGAAGTTCCCCTTCTTCCCTCTGCCCTTTTTTTGAAACTAGTGATCTTGTCAACCATCAACACTTGATGTTTTTCTTGATTTCTACCTTCGTTGATTTCAGCATCACGAAGAGCTTGGGAGTTGTTTCCGTTATCCCTTTGCATATTATAGTTCATCACGAAGTTCTACTAACTTGGTGATGGTGACTAGAGAATTCTGTCAATCACTATCTTATCTGGAAGATTAACTCCCACTTGATTCAAGCGATTGTAGTACCCAGACAATCTGAGCACATGCTCACTAGTTGAGCGATTCTCCTCCATCTTTTAGCTATAGAACTTGTTGGAGATTTCATATCTCTCAACTCGGGTATTTGCTTGAAATATTAACTTCAACTCCTGGAACATCTCATATGGTCCATGACGTTCAAAGCGTCTTTGAAGTCCCGATTCTAAGCCGTTAAGCATGGTGCACTTAAACTATCAAGTAGTCATCATATTGAGCTAGCCAAACGTTCATAACGTCTGCATCTGCTCCTGCAATAGGTCTGTCGCCTAGCGGTGCATCAAGGACATAATTCTTCTGTGCAGCAATGAGGATAAACCTCAGATCACGGATCCAATCCGCATCATTGCTACTAACATCTTTCAACACAATTTTCTCTAGGAACATATCAAAATAAGCATATGAAAGCAACAACGCGAGCTATTGATCTACAACATAGATATGCTAATACTACCAGGACTAAGTTCATGATAAATTAAAGTTCAATTAATCATATTACTTAAGAACTCCCACTTAGATAGACATCCCTCTAATCATCTAAGTGATCACGTGATCCAAATCAACTAAACCATGTCCGATCATCACGTGAGATGGAGCAGTTTCATTGGTGAACATCACTATGTTGATCATATCTACTATATGATTCACGCTCGACCTTTCGGTCTCCGTGTTCCGAGGCCATATCTGTATATGCTTGGCTCGTCAAGTATAACCTGAGTATTCCGCGTGTGCAACTGTTTTGCACCCGTTGTATTTGAACATAGAGCCTATCACACCCGATCATCACGTGGTGTCTCAGCACGAAGAACTTTCGCAACGGTGCATACTCAGGGAGAACACTTCTTGATAATTAGTGAGAGATCATCTTATAATGCTACCGTCAATCAAAGCAAGATAAGATGCATAAAAAGCTAAACATCACATGCAATCAAAATATGTGACATGATATGGCCATCATCATCTTGTGCCTTTGATCTCCATCTCCAAAGCATCATCATGATTTCCATCGTCACCGGCATGACACCATGATCTCCATCATCTTGATCTATATCAATATGTCGTCACATGGTCGTCTCGCCAACTATTGCTCTTGCAACTATTGCTATCGCATAGCGATAAAGTAAAGCAATTATTTGGCGCTTGCATCTTATGCAATAAAGAGACAACCATAAGGCTTTTGCCAGTTGCCGATAACTTCAACAAAATATGATCATCTCATACAACAACTTATATCTCATCACGTTTTGACCATATCACATCACAACATGCCCTGCAAAAACAAGTTAGACGTCCTCTACTTTGTTGTTGCAAGTTTTACGTGGCTGCTACGGGCTTAAGCAAGAACCAATCTCACCTACGCATCAAAACCACAACGATAGTTTGTCAAATAGACTCCGTTTTAACCTTCGCAAGGACTGGGCGTAGCCACACTCGGTTCAACTAAAGTTGGAGAAACAGTCACCCGCAAGTCACCTTTGTGCAAAGCACGTCGGGGAAACCGGTCTCGCGTAAGCGTACGCGTAATGTCGGTCCGGGCCGCTTCATCCAACAATACCGCCGAACCAAAGTATGACATGCTGGTAGGCAGTATGACTTATATCGCCCACAACTCACTTGTGTTCTACTCGTGCATATAACATCAAACCATAAAACCTAGGCTCGGATGCCACTGTTGGGGAACGTAGTAATTTCAAAAATTTTCTACGCACACGCAAGATCATGGTGATGCATAGCAACGAGAGGGGAGAGTGTTGTCTACGTACCCACGCAGACCGACCGCGGAAGCGATCACACAACGTAGAGGAAGTAGTCGTACGTCTTCCCGATCCGACCGATCCAAGCACCGTTACTCCGGCACCTCCGAGTTCTTAGCACACGTACAGCTCGATGACGTTCCCTGGGCTCCGATCCAGCAAAGCGTCGGGGAAGAGTTTCGTCAGCACGACGGCATGGTGACGATCTTGATGTTCTACCGTCGCAGGGCTTCGCCTAAGTACCGCTACAATATGATCGAGGTGGAATATAGTGGCAGGGGGCACCGCACACAGCTAAGGAACGATCACGAGGATCAACTTGTGTGTCTATGGGGTGCCCCCTGCCCCAGTATATAAAGGATGGAGGAGGAGGAGGCCGGCCAAGGCTATTGGTGCGGCCAGGATGGGAGTCCTGCTAGGATTTCAAGTCCTAGTAGGAGTCCATCAAGAGGGAAGGAAGGGAGAAGGAAGTGGAGGAGTAGGAAAGGTGGCCGGCCCCCTTTTCCCTAGTCCAATTCGGACTAGAGGGGAGGGGGGGCGCAGCAGCCTTTTTCCTCTTCCCACTAAATCCCATCAAGGCACATTACTTCTCCCGTAACTACCCGGTACTCCGAAAAATACCCGAATCACTCAGAACCTTTCCGATGTCCGAATATAGTCGTCCAATATATCGATCTTTACGTCTCGACCATTTCGAGACTCCTCGTCATGTCCCCGATCTCATCCGGGACTCCGAACTCCTTCGGTACATCAAAGCTCATAAACTCATAATATAACTGTCATCGAAACCTTAAGCGTGCGGACCCTACGGTTCGAGAACAATGTAGACATGACCGAGACACGTCTCCGATCAATAACCAATAGCGGGACCTGGATGCCCATATTGGCTCCTACATATTCTACGAAGATCTTTATCGGTCAGACCGCATAACAACATACGTTGTTCCCTTTGTCATCGGTATGTTACTTGCCCGAGATTCGATCGTCGGTATCCAATACCTAGTTCAATCTCGTTACCGGCAAGTCTATTTACTCGTTCCGTAATACATCATCTCGCAACTAACTCATTAGTTGCAATGCTTGCAAGGCTTATGTGATGTGCATTACTGAGAGGGCCCAGAGATACCTCTCCGACAATCGGAGTGACAAATCCTAATCTCGAAATACGCCAACCCAACATCTACCTTTGGAGACACCTGTAATGCTCCTTTATAATCACCCAGTTATGTTGTGACGTTTGGTAGCACCCAAAGTGTTCCTCCGGCAAATGGGAGTTGCATAATCTCATAGTCATAGGAACATGTATAAGTCATGAAGAAAGCAATAGCAACATACTAAACGATCGGGTGCTAAGCTAATGGAATGGGTCATGTCAATCAGATCATTCACCTAATGATGTGATCCCGTTAATCAAATAACAACTTTTTGTCCATGGTTAGGAAACATAACCATCTTTGATTAACGAGCTAGTCAAGTAGAGGCATACTAGTGACACTCTGTTTGTCTATGTATTCATACATGTATTATGTTTCCGGTTAATACAATTCTAGCATGAATAATAAACATTTATCATGATATAAGGAAATAAATAATAACTTTATTATTGCCTCTAGGGCATATTTCCTTCAGACTAGTCCCCCTATATGTGGATGATGGTTGATATTTTTACACTCATTTACCCTTTGTTTAAACCGAGATATTTCAATTAACTGAAATATTCGTTTAGATATTGCTACTAATGACTAATGAATGCAAATGTTTTCACAAATCCTTTTTTTGATGTGTTTTCATAGAGAATGGGCTAAATATGAACGAGATCAAGTGAGAACACGGAAAAGAAGTGAAAGAGGAGATATAAGAAATCAGGAGGAGACGCACCAGAGATCAAGTGAAAATAGTTCACAGAATCGACAAAAGAGTTCATCAATTTTGAAAAAAATTCATCGATTTTGATAATTTGAAAAAAAGTTCATCTAATTTGAAAAAAGTTTATCGAAGTTGAAAAAAATCATCAATTTTGAAAAAGTTTATTAAAAATTGAAAAAATGTTCATGGATTTTCCGAAAAAGTACATAAAAATCGAAAAAGTTCATCGATTTGAATAAAAAGTTAACACATTTGCAAGCAATTCATCGATCCAGGAAGAAATAAAAGGAAAAATGTAAAAAGTAAGAATAAAGAAGGAAAATGTTTTTTAGGGATAAAAGAAAGAAAAGGTTGAAACTTAGCAGATCCTGCTAGGTGTCGCTGGTTCGAATCGCAGGGAGCGCGAGCTTTTTCGGCCGATTATAAGAACACGAAAAAAAACCTATATGGGCCGGCCCAGCGCGGGACGCTTCAGGCGCCCGTTTGTAAAAAACACGGTAACAGGCGCCGAGCAAGAAGGCCTACGGGAGGTTCTCAGCAAAATCAGGCCTACAGGCTGCCGGGCCGCAGATTCCCCGCATCAAGTCAGCCTGATGTTTTTCTCAAAAAAAAAAGTCAGCCTGATGTTCCGGAAAACCCTAGCTCACTCCGTCTCTTACCATCGCGAACTCCTGGCTGTCCTCGGGCGACTACCTTCCACAACTTCCCAGTTTGTTTCATCACATTCAGCATAATCATGACGGAATTGGACCACGGTAATGCATTAATTTGTGGTTTCTCTCTGCACGAGTAGTTCTTTTCTTTGTTCGTTTCATATAGGAGTCTGTATATTGTTGCGTCTCGCTTTCTTGGAAAGGATCTGTGAATCAGGGCACCTATTTCTATGGTGAGCAGCTATCTATTGCTACTTTAAAGTCGGGGTCAATAGCTGTTAGTCACAGCCCTCAGATCTGGAGGTGTTCCTCAATGTCAAAATCTCAAATTTTGAATGAAACCGAGCTTAATTTGTTGCGCCCCGTTTTGTTGTCGCAGTCTTTTTCTTGACTGTTTCATTTAAAATATAAGGTCCCATTTTCCCTTCATAGTATTGGGTTCACTATTTAACCATTGTTTGTTCTACAGCATACTACCTACAGTGTAAATTTGTAATCCTTTATGGAGTGTAAATTTGAGATTAAACATCCTTGTTTCAGACGAAGGAACGATGGAAGTGAAATCCAGGGCCAGTTTAAAGGACCCATCTGTTAACATTCCTGTTAAATTTGATTTCAATAAGTTTCAGGAGGTATTGTAACTAGGCATCTCTATGATCTTCCTTGCCCTTCTATTTTCTTTCTTTATTGCTGGCTTTGACATTATCTCTTTCAGGTTATTTTTCAACAGTATGCTTTGTTTGCCAAGTCCACCAAATGATATAATCTGTCGCTGACATTATCTCTTTCAGGATATTTTTCAAGAATATGCTTTGATCGCCCGGTCCATGCCAAATGATATAATCACCCAAGATCCTACTCCTAAGGTTTTTCCCGCCTTATACAAAATTCAGTTTTGCCATATTGGTTAATTGTTTAGTGTCTATCCTTTATTATTATTATGGCTACTCAAGTTGTCTACTGAAAAACATGTTTTTTGTTGTCAAAATACACGTCAACAGGATTTTGCTTATTCTGTTGTGTTTTGTTAATGGGATAACTGATCCCTTTTCACCTTTTGTTAACTGTGCATGATTTAGTCGCTACACGCGGTCTTCTATGAGCTATCTCCCCAATTGTGGCCCATCTTAGAGAAGGACAGCATCCGGTGCTTACTCAACTTTTTGGTGAGCAAGCGGGGTATGACATGGAAACATACCATCACCTCACAAACCTTAACTTACATGATCAGTTATGATGCCCTACGATGTGCAAAAGTTATATTGGAGGGCAAGGCACCAAGGCTCAATGGACACCATGCCAATCCCAACTGCATTAACCCATATGGATACTTCCCGCTCCATGAAGCTGCCGAAAGGTTTTCTGTTGACATGATCAAGTTACTCTTTCGTCATGGTGCATCAGCCAGTGTACGCACAGTCAGGGATAACATCATTGAGAACCTACTCCCACTCCATGTTGCGGTCGAAAATACTTGCCTGCATAAGTATTTGGAGGATAATTTATTTCCATACCAGAACCATCGGGATTATATCTACAAGATTATCCATCTGCTATGCATGCCTGAAATGGTTTGTTTCACTTCCCTCTCTAGACAATGTGGTTTTGCAGCATTATAAATAAAAGGAAAGCTTCGGTATTGTCATAGATCATGAATTGCTGTTAATAAGTTAATAATGATACCAAAGGGCTAGAATATTACATCTTCAGTTGCCAGATACTGAATTGTTCTTATATTTTGTATGTATCCATCTGTTGTTGAATATTCTTCTTTAGAGGCTTGCAGTCAGCAATTCTATTCCGTTCAGCTTTTTTTTTGCCCTGAAGATTATCCCCATTCCAGTAGTTACTTTGATGGGAGGAATTGAGGTGATAAATAGGAAATTGTTCTTTACCACTTATTTGCATACATATGCTTAAAGGCACTAAGATTATTTTTATGTGGTGATTGCTTTACAGAAAATCTTTTTGGATACGGTTAGACTGCTAGCAGAAAGAACAGATAATCTAGTTGATGAGATATGGAATTACGTGAAGGATGGAAAACTTGTCCAGTCTGCAGTTTTACTTCTGTCAGCTCAAGCGCAAATCCGTGGGGGCTGTTCCTCCAAACGCAACGGCAATAATAAGCGTGATGGGTTTGATATTATCATGTGCCATATAGTGAGACATTTGGTTACCCTAAGATCGGAGAACAAAAATACAAATACACGGAAGCTGCGTGAGGAAGAGAGAATATTTATGGAGTTTACGGGCCTGCTTGTTGATATTGTTTCGCAAGCTGGTGAAGCCCTTTCTGCATACATTCAGGCACATTCAAAGGTACCACCTTTCTTGTCTATTGTAGTTGCAGTTCTTAAACCTTAATATCTAAATTAAATTATAGAAGATGTCTTTGAAAGATCATGAACTAACTGTGGCAAGAAGAATGCTAGTACTTATCATGTCTATTGAGAGAAAAGCAACAATACTTGTTTGTTTAACAGACTTCTATGTTATGATTTTGTTTCGGAAAAGTATCTCCATGTACTTTGCAAAAATCTCTTTAATTTATGAAGTTGAGATTTGAGTAAAGGAAGAATTGTTTAATCGTTAGAGATATCTATACCCCATTTAGTATACCAGTTTTTGAATCTGATTTTACCCTGCATCTACAGTGTTCATGCTAAATTCTGAGCAGTTCTACCCATCGATTGAATGAATCAGACGGTGAAAACATGAGCGAATCCCTGCAACATCAGCCGTATTTATTTCATCCCACGGATTGCATTCGTGCAGAGCAATGTACCCTGTCATACTAGACTGACAAGCCTACACCATAAGTGAACTAAGACCTGCCGTGCTTACTGCCTTACTGGCCCATGCGGAGTAGCTAATAGCTAAATAAATAAAGGCGTCAATGCCACGGTCAGCTCCAATATGCACTGGAGCACAATACCCTGTGTACATACGTATAGCAGCAGCATTTCACTATGCTTGGGTTGGTATTCACTAGAGAGAGACACGCGCTTCGCCGTGACAGGAAGCTGGCGGTTTGGCATGCGCTTATAAGTTATAAGCAGGCTGTACATCGGCTGAGTCATTTGATTGGCAGGTTCAGTTTGGCTGAATGAAGCGGAGATGGTTAAGTGCCCTTCCCCGCACCGGAAATACATGTAGGTGATTGCACATGTACTTTTAAAGCAATCAAGCTGCGGTCGTCCTTGAAGCAATTTTTCATAAAATTATATATACCATACATATCTTGCTGCTTGATCCATTTTAAAAAAGAAACATATATTGTTGCTTTGTAGGGTAATGGTTTTACTTCTTTGGATTGCAAAACCCATCATCACTTATTTTTTCAAGCACCGGTCATTTGATATCCTGCATTAGCACCACTCGGCAAAATAAATAAAGCATTAATCAGACCAATTAGCATCGTGCTATCTTCCTGAAAAGACAGTTTTATAGGCGTGAATAAGTGGCTTTTCATGGATAAATGATAGATCATGTCAAGTTCAGATGAGATACACTGGGAGAAAAGAGAGGAAGATTCTAATACAGTTTGTTGAGACACTACTTAATTCACTATGGCTTGCTGGCATTGATCTACACAGGAAATGATTTTTTTATAGAAGGGTTTCCCTTGATTATTTCCATTAAAAGAAACCAACAACTGCAAAGTTCACAGCCTCACATCCCAGCCAGTATCCCCAGCAAATCAGTTTACTGTTTTCAAATTCTTCTTTCATGTAAATAAAACTAGTAACTACATCATCCGTCCGCAGATGGCCTCAGAACCCTCCGTATCCCTTGTCCTTAAGGCTTTAGAGAGATGGCAGCAGTATGGATCATGTCTGCCGTACTACTCCCTCCGTTCCTTTATATAAGGTGTATTAGTTTTGGCATGGTGACCAAGGCACACAATTATAGAAAAGGTAGGACAAAATTACCCTTGGCAAATCTTTGTTTAGTGGAAAGTAAATCAGTTAGTCCAGGAAAATCAGATATACATGCAATCGCCAGAGAGATACTTTCCTTCTTTTGCTACAAGAAGAGATACACACAATCAGGAAAGAGATGCTTCCCTTTTTCTGGATGGCTAATAAGGGAATTATGTGAAATTAGAAGAAATGCACCTTACATTATGAAATTTTATCAAAAAACAAATACACCTAATATAAAGGAATGGAGGGAGTAGAACATAACACTAATCTATTTCTTATGGAAGGCAAATTAAACAGGTATTCATGCCAAACTGGTATGCTGATTTGTTTTTTGAAAACTTTCCGAGAAAACACTTGGTAGCACGTACCACTTACTAGTACAAGTAAGATGCAGTTCATGACTCCCACTTTGTGAAGTGTCTAGATTGCGAGATTACAATACATGTGGAAGCTAATAATTTTTTCTTAAGGAATTCATGATGAGTCAATGGAGTAAATTTTAATATGTTGTTATGTACTTTATTGGACCAAGTACATTTATTCTTAGTGTCATATATGTTTATAACAGTGTTGGCATACTGTTCTATTGCCTTCCAGCTCATATGGCATAATTGCAAGTTTATCCTCCAAACCATTATTTCCATCATCTCGCTGCTACAATTGATCACATGATTGCCACATTATATGTGCTACCTATGCGTTGTCTTTAACTTTTTCTTCCTATTATATCTTGTAACAGCAGCTTGTATGTCATGCAGGCGCCCCACGTGGAGGTTCTGGAGCGGGTTTCTTCTATCCTCAAGGAGTATGGGTTTTGCCCGACTGGAGAAATCGTTGATGTTAAGAACCTGTACTATTGTGTTGCTTCCTATAATAATTTTCTATGCAAATACTTTATTTAGCTTGTTGATTATCTAATTATTTCTTCCACTTGTTCTTGAAGCTGCCCTTACAACTGCGTAATGTCTGATGAAGAGTTATACCACCAAGGTGTGTTGGGCTTAAGTGATTATTTTCAGATTTAATAACATGGACCCTAACTATTGTTTCATGGCAAGCAGGGCTTATGAATTCAACCAAGGGTGGTGCAGCGGAAGAAGTACATGTACTGGAGCATTCTATCTTCACTTGTTCTTTTGGCAAATGCCTTGTGAGCATTGATTGTTATTTTTTATCTCTAAGTTGGATAAAACACTCTCAGTTAACTATCGGTACATGATGTTACAATAGAAGCCAAAAATTTATCTCTTGATTAGAAAGGAAAAACTGGTCTCATCTCTAATCTCTGTCCCTTGGTTGGATCAAATCACTCTTTAGTTAACTATTGGTACAGGATGTTACATAGAAGCCAATATATTATCTCTTGATTAGAAAAGCAAAACTGGTCCCATCTCTAATCTCTGTCTTCGCCCAAGGAATTCATCACCACCTGTCCCCCCAGCGGTGTTTACACTGCAGTTATCTACATGCCTCAGTTTCTGTATGCTTCATCTTTTAGTTTATCCTTTGAATGGGGCAACGCATTTATATAGCAGCCCTACAATTCAATACCCTGTGAATGGAGTAGTTAGTGGAATGTATGCCTTTCTTATACCGGAGTTGATTCCTCTTGTGCTAAAATCTATTCTTCCAGGTCTTTTTACCATCCTTTTGTGTTTGTGGTATTGTGGTGACCTTTTTAGAAATTATCTTGCTTGGTTTTGGTCATGAATTTGGTGAAGTGGTCAGAATCATAATATTCAGTACGAGTTCATATTGTGGTGAACAAAGAAATCTTTAGGATTTTTTTCTGTTTGGGGACATGTGTTATTTCATAATTATTAACCGAGGAATATTCACTGAAATTTACTATTCCAATTGCTTTAAATTGCCTCTATATGCAAATTGCCTATTTACGATCCCATGGCATTTGAACTATGATTAGTCTGTCATGCTAATGTGACGGGGACTAGTGGTATCTGTTTCCCATAAACCTGTTGACGTAGGTAGAAGCGGAATGTGATGATAGATACTCCATGAAATATGCCTTGACAGTGCATTTTTCTATAGGCTTGATCAAAATGAGACAAGTTTGAGTAAGTACAAAGATAAAACAACTTAGAATTTGAAATGGAGAGTAATCTTTAGAGACAACGGCAACGCATGTTTCAGTTGCTATATCTGTCCCATGTATCAAGCTGGTTCGACAGCTTTTCATGTTCATTAAGCTTGCTACAAACATAATTTGTAGCAACAAAATGATGCTGTATAGCTTAAGAACAAACTTGTTCAATAATAATGCAAATAACGTATACCATATCAAATAGCGAGTGTTGTTGGCTGATGATGCTGAATATGGATGTTTTTTTGGTTTTCTGATGCTTGTGCTTTATGTCATTGTGGGACAGGCTGCGGAAAAGTATCTGCCTAAAGGATGGGATAACACATTCACAAGGAGAAAGTTCTTCCCATATTGGAGATCGGTGCTACAGGCCCGGGCTTTTCTGCGGGTGTATCCAGCCTATGCAACAGCAGATGCCAGTCGACCTACTGTGCCTACTCCAGTTCCAGGCCATAAGCTTCCCTCGCTGGGAAAAGCTCCACAACTGTTAAGCAATCGTCAATCCAGAAGACTTTTTGGTACCGACGCATCCGCAGCTAGGTCTGCACTTGGTTATGAAGAACTTCGTTGCCCTCGGGGAAGCTCAATGGACAGGACTCCAAGTCAAAATCACAACCTTTCACTGCTGGGAAGAGTTACACAAGCAACAAATAATCATGGTCAATCTAGAAGACTCTTTGGTACTGCTACGTCCATCCTCCTGAAGGTGGCAAGGAAAGCGTGAGCAGTTGGCCATGAAGGTTGTGGTGAGTTGTGTCCTTCCATTTGAAGTTTTTGAATGTGACCAACATAAGCTTATGCAAATAAGTGAGTTGTTTGATAGGCTTAGTTGCATCTTAGTTTTCTTGTGTTTTAGTCTGTATGGCCTCTTTCTTTCACCTATCACTTATTTTTATTTATGGAGAAAAATCTTCATGTGAATCTGCAGACTTTAATCTGAATCTCGTTATCTTGTTTTTGTTTGAGCAGGTTGCTGGGGGCACTCGGTGCATTTTTCTCCTAGATGGGAAGATGAGGCTGCTGATTCACGGCTGTGCGCGTGCATTTTTCTGCAGCTTGTAAGAGCATGGGAAGATGAGAGTGACGGGCTGTTCGGGGAGCTTGCACGGCAACCAGAAATAGGTTGGGCAGAGAGCTCGGTCAGGCGTCTCTTTAACGCGCGAGCTGAGGCTGGGCATCGTTTGTAAAATATGATGGTATCAGATACCTCTCATTTGCTGTTATCAGGCCGGTGGAGGGTCACTGGTCTTCATTAGGCTAGTCATAGTGGGAGTAATTTAGGTAGTAACATAGCGCACTTCAAGAAAATTTTACTTATGTGGCATATAGTTAATGAAGAGAGAGATGTTTAGAGTAACATACTCCCTCCATTCCTTTTTAGTTTGCATATAAGATTTGGTCAAAGTCAAACTTTGTAAAAATTTGACCAACTTTATAGAAAAAACTATCAACATCTACAATACTAAAGCTATATGGTACGAAAATTAGTTTCATGATGCATCTAACGATATTGATTTCATATTGTGAATCTTGATAGTTTTTTCTATAAACTTAGTCAAAGTTAACAAAGTTTGACTTTGACCAAATCTTATATACAGACTAAAAAGAAACGGATGCAGGAAATGAAGGGGCATAGGACACATGCTTGCACTTGTTGTTTGTGACCAAGCTCTCTTTCGCAACACAAGCTATGGCTTAGCTAATCGGGCGGCATTCGGTAGAAACAAATTTGGTTTATGTCATTTGGTTTTTCTTCACATTCGGTTAGTAAAACTAAAAGCCAAACATAGTACTACCTCCATCCTGCCCAATAAACCAGGATGAAGGTAGTAATGTATAACTAAAAGCCAGTTTCAACATTTCCCTGGTTGTACAGTACTGGGCCGGCCTGTTATTAGGGTTTGTTTCTCTGCGCTCGCTTGGTCAGGGGTTCGTTGCCTTCTTTTGATTTTTATCATTTTTGTTTTCTTTTCTTTTTTTCCGTTTCTTCTCTGGTTTTCTTTTTGCTGGTTTCTTTGTTTTTTCACTGGTTTTTTCCATTTCTTTCACGATGTTCACTAGCTTTTCTTTTCATTGTTTCTTCCTTGGTTTTCTCTATTTTTGTGCCTTTCTTTCTTTCTTTTTCTTTCTTAATTTCATGGTTTTCTTTGATTATTTTTCATTGTTTCTTTCTCGGTTTTCACTGTTTCCAGTCTTTTGCATTGGTTTTCTTTTCTGGTTTTTATTCGATGCCTTTATTTTTCTTTCTTTTTTGGTTGGTTTTTATCGCGTTTTCATGTCAACTTTTCTGGGTACAAATTCAAATTTTTTCATATACATCAAATACATATTTTATGTCTACTTTTGAAAATGCATTTGTTTAATGCAGGTTTAACATTTTTCAAATACGTAGCAAACATTTTTCATTGCATGATGAACATTTTTTAACGACAATAAACATTTCTTCACACATGATGCATATTTTTCTGTATACATGAAGAACATTTTCATATACATGTTTAACATTTTTTTAGTAAAAGTTAACGTTTTTAATTATTATGTTTTCTATGTGTTATTTAATGTATGTTGTACATTTTTTGTATACACTAATTTTTTTATACATGTTTAACATTTTTTTAACATCAGTACAGACACAAGCGCTCATATACACGCGCATACACTCACCCTAAAAATGCACACACACACACACACACTCTACCCCTGTGAGCATCTTCGAAAGACTGAGCCGGCATATCACAGTCTCTATGATCATCCATCCACAGGTTGGTTCGCATACATGTTTAACATTTTTTAGATACACAATCAATATTTTTCCGTACACATTGTATTTTTATATATTCTCATATACATGTACACATTTAATATTCTTTCAAATGCTTGATTAACACTTCTCAATTAGTTGATTAATTTTTTTACATGTTTGATAACATTTTTTAAATACATGATCAATTTCTTTTTACGCATTGTATATTTTTTATATACATGAGAACATTTTCTCTCTATATATTTAACATTTTTTAAATGATTGGTTAACATTTTATGAATATCTTCTGCAAAGTTTTTTTGGTAACATATGTATTTAGAATATTTGAAAGTATACAAAAGAAAAAAAGCAATAAACAAAAAGAAAAAAAGAAAAAAAAAGAAAAAGCAAGGTTGTGGCCAGCGGCCTCGTGCGTGCCTAGGCCGGTCTATCTCGCGCTCGTATTTCAGAAACAAAGAAGAAAAATGAATCAATTTGGGCTCCGTTCGGAGTGCAGGTACAGAAAACATCGGAAAGAAAAACTGTGTAGGAATCGGACTGCATGAACAGTTGAAAACTTTGGAACAGGAAAAGAAGGGAAAGTAGAGCGGAACTTGCGTTCGGATGGCCTAGAGAGAACGCATGAAGACCAAGTAATGAACAGTAGCTAATACAATATTTTATTTGCACCGTACCTGTCGATCTCTTCTTGCACCTCATGACCAGCCACATGATTGAATACTTCATTATTCTACCAACAGGTGCAGTTCCTCTGCTCTTCCTCGGGACTCCGCCAAAAAATGAGGCCAGGGTGGATTTGTTCAATCTTGTAAAATCTGCGTGCCTGAGGATCCTTTCCGATGGAATGTTGAGTACCTTTCCTTTAAACCGAACAGCTAAGAGCATCTCTAGTGGCTTGTCTAAATTTAATAGTCTATATCTACATATACACAATGGTGTAAAAAGATTTTTTTTTAGACAACCTAAGTTTTCCAGCGGATTGTCTATATACATGATGTCTATATTCTCTTTCATATATTTTAATAGTATCTTATAGCAGCTATATTTTCTAAAAATCTTATGTTAGTCATTCTGAGTTGTTCTTATTTATTTTTTTTATTCGCAAGACATATAAAGGAGAAAATAAACCAGCCGTGAAATTATTTTAGGTTCAACACTAGCAACACCCTATATAATTTACGAGAAATAAACAATAGCAACAGGTTCAACCCTGATGAGGCGACGGTCCAGGCGCAACGACCTCCGTGTCCAGCGCCGGCGCGGCCGCCTCCCTGCCGACGTCCTCCAATTGCTTCGAATTGGTGAATGGCTGAGCTCATGAGCCAACATTTTTGGTTTAGACATTGTGGCTTGGTTGTCCAAATGTGGACGACGGGTAGCTAGTTTGGACATTGTCTAAATTTTAGATGACGCAATAGACGAGCCACTGAAAACGTTTTTTGGCATGTGGTAGTCTAAATTTGGTATAGACCACCATTTGCACAAGCCACTAGAGATGCTCTAAAAGGAAAGAAAACCTACGAAAGCAAACTTTCCTTTGAAATGCCAGCAAATCCCATGAACCGAACATGGCCTTAATAGAAAAGTGCTCTACCAGATTTAAATCAAAGACTTCCGCCCTAGCGGGTTTTGCTAAGCCTGAATTGTCGCGTATTCATGCTTAGATATCTTGAATCATACTATGAACCTGAATAAAGCGGTATTGCCAGCTAATAATCGCTAAAAAAAATTATAATGTAATGACTCGATCGCAGTGAAGATGCATGACAAACGACACATCACGACCTCATTCATCCTTGTCTTCTTCGTCCCTCTTCCTCATGAGTGAATCTTTAATGAGGGTTCTCTATTTATTCATGCTACTCATAATTTACTCAGCGAACCTTTAACGAGGGTTCTTTGTTTATTCATGCTACTCATAATTTCCTTAAGTTCCTGGCTAGTCTCAAATAGTTTGTTGAACTTCCAGCTGAATCTGATCTCTGCGCTAATGACACAACATGTGATCTAGTATCTATAAGGCTTTGGTGAAGTCAGGGGCAAAAGCCTCTTCGCATCCGTACCTGGCCATGGTCTAGTCTTCCCACACAAAAAGAAAACATGGGTATTTCGTCTAGTAGTGTTATGAAAAGAACCGCTCTATCGGCCACGTGAGATACTCACTCAGTTTTTTTAGTCTTCGTATAAAATTTGATCAAAGTCAAACTTTGTAAAATTTGACTAACTTTATATTAAAAAATATCAACAGTCATAATATGAAATAAATATTATTAGATGCATCATGAAATTATTTTTCATACTATATAGTTTTATTATTGTAGATCTTGATTTTTTAATATATAATTTCTCAAATTTTGTGTAGTTTGACTTCAAACAAATTTTATATGTGGAGTAAAAGAAACGGAGGGAGTATGTGATAAATCCACCCAATAAAAAAACCGCTCTGTCTGGCTAGGGTACGGCCGGACATCCATTACCACAGTCCACCTACCCGCCGGCGACGGCGCCCTGAAAAACAACCGCCCCTGTAACAAATTAACAATCCTCCCGGCCGTCAATTCCGAATCACAGCGCCGCGAAAATTCCTGGCCATGGTTCTCAAGCGTCGCCGGAGCGAGCGTGCCCACGCCGATCGCCTCTACAGATGCGACAGCTCGAAGCGCATCGCCCGCAACAAATCGGCGGCGCTGGAGACCATCAACGGGTTCTACGCGGCGGCGCTGGACAGGCTGCCGCTGGACGAGATGCCGGCGCTGGCCCCGCGCCTCCTCAAGGCTGGTCTCTGCGTCGGCTTCGCCGACCCCGTCTCCAACATCATCGTCAACACCGTCTCCTCCTACGGCCGCCGCAAGCCCGCGGTCGCGGCGACGTCGTCCACGCCCGACGACGGCGAGAAGGAGAAGAAGAAGGCGAGAAAGCGGCGACGGAAGGCGCTCTCCCGGGCGGTCTCCGGCACCGGGAAGGCCAAGCGCTGGCCGCCGCCCCGCCGCCTCCTCCGCGACATGCCCATCGCCGAGCGGTCGCTCAGGGCGCTCGTCGCGTTCCTCACCTGCTACTTCCCCCGCCTCCCCGCCTGCGAGGCGCTCGAGTATCTCTGCCTGGCCAACGCCGACCTTCTCTCTGCCGTGCGGCTCGTCGAGGAGGACCGCAACTCCAGCGGCAGCTTCAGCTTCGCGTCCCGGACCACCAAGACGGCCCTCAAATGCGCCGCCTTGGCTGCCTGCCACCCCATGCCCAGGGCCCTCGTCAACAGGTCCTACTCGCTCGCCTCTCGGATGGAGCAACTGTCCCAGCTCCTGGCGACCGAAGGCGGCTGCCTCTCCTGCAACGCCATTGACAGCATCCACGCATTGCTGAACAAGCCCCGGCAGAAGCTTGAAGACCTCGCCGGAGTAACACCGACACAGTTCCATCTGGAGCTGAACAGGCCGCCGCCGTTCGTTCCTACAAAAGCTCTGCGGAGCACCCTGCTCCGCAAGATCTACGGATTCTACCTCAAGGCACTCGCGTTGCTGCCGACGGACGGCCTGCGCACGCACCACCACCGGGGCCTCCTCAAGGCTGGCCACTGCTACGGGCCATTGACGGATCCCGTCTCCAACATTGTGCTCAACACTCTCTGGTACAGCACGACGTTCCCGCCGGCAGGAGGGCCCTCTCAGGCCACCATGATCTGCTCACGCAGCCTTGTTCTTGTCGCATACCGCTCCCTTCGTGGCCTTGTTGCTTACATCCGCGCTTACTTTCGCACGATGTCTGAACACCAAGCCATGCATTGTCTGCTCTTCACAGAGGTCAATCTCTGGGGAGCAATGGAAATGGCAAGGCAACAGGGACACACCGAGGGAACTATGTTGAGTCAGTACAGCGCCTACAAGGCTGCAGCCACCGCAGCGCAGCACCCAGAACCTGATGCCGTTGCAGAGTTTTTCATGTCATCCTTTCCCATGATGCCTCTACCCATGGAGGATGGAGAGACATTCGTATTGGATGTGGATCGCATCCAGCAGCTGCTGTCTGAATACTGTACCGCTCTCGATGATTCAGTCCGGAGTACAGTTCCTGTGCTTTCAGAGGGGGGATCCAAGTTCCTCTCGTGCATTCTGAGAGATTTCCACGAAGAGGAACGCTTTGTCTGTACGAAGGTCAATGCCATGCTGAAGAAATACACGCAGCGAACTGGGGTATGTTTATTTGGTGCCTCTTCCTCCATTACGGCCCCTTGCTTTCTTGGCGCCCAAAGAAAACTCAGCATTCTCACATCAACTTCTTGGCAAGGCCGAGAGATTTGCATTCTTCTGACACGGTTCCTATACTTTTCTTTGCTGAGTGCTCCAATGATGAAGATGCCGTTGATGAGCCGTCATGTTGGCCGGTCACAGGACATCCTGGTATATATGATTTCTCTCCATTTGAATAATCTACACCGTATGTTCATCAAAACATGTGTTATTAGCTTGTTACATATGTTCCTTTAATCCTTTTGACAATGTCTTCTGCTAACCAGATGTTACCTTTTACTAAAAATATATGACGTCAAGGAAAAAAGGGATGTCTGAACCAGATGGTTTTCTTTAATGAAAATCGGAGGGGGAGGCCCTTTTTATGATCAAAAAAAGAAGGGAAAAAGGGATATAATAAGGCATCTGACCTGGATAGAACTTCTGTTAACACTTTATGCACATCTATTTAAATGGTGTCACAGTAATAATGTGAGAAAAAAGACCTCGCCATAAAAATACTACTGATCTACTCCCTCTGTTTCCAAATATAAGTCTTTCTAGAGATTCCAACAAGTGACTACATACGAAACAAAATGAGTGAATCTACACTCTAAAATATGTCTACATACGTCCGTATGTTGTAGTCCATTTGAAATGTCTAAAAAGACTTATATTTAGGAACGGAGAGAGTAATAAGTAATAACATTCTGGCACTAACACCACCAGCAGTCCAAACACCCGTGGCAGTGTTTCACTCAAGTCCGTAGAATTCATAACCTATACAAACTCATCCAAATTGCCACTGTCCTTGAATTTATCGTCACATGTAACATGGCACAGATAACTGATGGTATCTGAGAACAACATATGATTAAATTTGTCTTTTAGAGCTTCATCATTACAAGAAACATTCTGAGCATGCTCCGAATTGCTAGGCTTGAACACATTTTATACATGCCACTGACCAGTGTTCTTGTGTACATGTGGTTGTCTGCACTTTAGCTATATGGTGCTGTTAGGGATTTACCTCTTCTTATCTTAGTGCAGGCTATGAAGTGATGATAATCTTTTATTCACACAGATATTTTCTTGTTGCTTGAACTGATGATTGCTTTTCTTCTTTTTGTGGAAAAAGGCCGTTGTTATTACTGTGAGAGAGAAGGTGCAAAGATTGTACATCCAGATCTAGAGAAGTATATTGGGCGTGACACCGACTTTGAGCGTATGGCTCGCGGTGACCGCAGTAGCACGACCACTGAAGATTCTATCAGTGATGGCGAGTTTATAATTGATTCTGCTGTAGACATATGTGAGGAGGATTGCATCTATTTTGATGCCGGTAGGGACGCCAAGTTTGCAGAGTTCTTGAATTCCCGTGGTAGGACTATGCAGGGTCCCAGACTCATTTAGTATACTTTCAGCTTCAAGCCTACTTTGTTACCTTCGCTTGAACTCTGCCCGGGATGTTGCACAGATCTTAGGTTCATCAAGGATGCTCACATTTTCTATGCGAGGGTATACATCGATCATCCGTTCAGTACTGTTGGCGATGTTGGCAAGGTCAATGATTTCCTGTGTCCTCTGTATTTCTTCAGTGTTATACATTGCTAATAGGGAAGCGTTTTCATACTTCGATAGCATGTCTGCATGTGTTATACGTATGTGAATCAAAGTTTCCGTTGGGAGTATGAAGAAATCGCTGTTAACAAAGCTAGCTAATAGACGTGTACGCTTCTGACTAGATTAAATGTTTGACTGTCACCCAAATTAACATCACTCGACTGATCATCAGACACTTCCTAATTCCCCTGTAAAAATTAGGCGCTCCCTAATTAATTAATTAATTAATCAATGTGCTAGCAAGCTTTACCAAACTATACTACTATCAAAGCATAAGGTCAGAATGTGAATGTTGTCGTGGGCGCCTTGGCGGGTGCCCCATGGAGGTCGCCGGCATGATGGCCTCTGGCGCCGGCAAGACGGCCTCGCCAACAGCAAATTCAGAAGACGTCGACGCCGCCGCCGCCGCCGCCGCCCTCCCGTAGGACTGCACCACCAGCACGGACGCCTTGGTCTGGAAGTCCTTGGACACAAGCAGGTCCCCGATCGGCCCCAGCTCCGGGCACTCGCTCCAGTCCGACATCCCCGCCGTCAGCCCCGTCGCCCCCGGCGTCCTGCTCACCAAGAAAAGGTCCTTCCCGGCCGCCTCCACGTTCCGTATCTCCGCCACCATCTCGCTCGCGTTGAACACCCCCCTCTCGCAGTACTCCACGCCCCCGCCGCCGGCGTTGGCCCGGTCCAAGAACTCCCGCATGCACCCATCGTCGGCCTTGCGCTCCTTGAGGGCGTCGAACTCGCTCGACGTCATGCTGCCGGCCCTGCCCTTCTGGACGAAGCGGATCACGGTGAGGCCGACGGCCGGGTTGCGCGCCATGCGGGTGGCCAGGGCCACCACCTCGCGGTCGTCGCGCCCGCCGAAGAAGAGCGCCGCCACGCGGTACGCGCCGGCTCCACCCGGCGCGGTGCCGCCGCTGCCGAGGCTTCGGTCGACGAGGATGGCCACCGTGCACGGCGAGCAGGACTGCACGCTGGCGTTCAGCGACTGGATGGCCGGGTGGGACACCTCCATGCCGCCGTCCACCGACCGGTGCTTGTGGAACGGGAGCACGATGAGCGCCGAGTGCTGGTCCTCGGCGGCGGCGGTGATGTCCTCGTGCATGGACGTGTACGGCGACACGGCGGCCATGGTGCGCGCCATGACGCCGCCTGGCGCGTGGTTCTCCACGTAAGCCATGAAGGCGTGGGCGATGTGCTTGAACTGCATCTCCACGTGGCTCCGGCCCTGGTCCGAGAACTCGGAGGAAGAGGCGGCCGGGGCAGCGGCGTTGATCAAGAGGAGGGCCGAGGCGCGACCGGCAAACTCGATGAGGTGAAGGGCGTGCACGGCGATGGGTGAGCGCCGCGAGGGCCACATGACGTCGACGAGCGTGATGGCCGCGGGGGCGTCGCGGGGCACGTGCACGCAGGCCAGCACGCGGAGCTCGGCGTCCGGCTGCGGCCACGCCACGGTGCGCCGCTTGTAGAAGACGAGGCGGCGTGCCGGCTTGACAACCATGGTCAGCAACGGGCTCACCAGCGCCGTGATCAGCGCCGACATGAACACCAGCACCGTGAACGACTGGTCGCTCATGATCTGCAAGCAGCAGAGAAAGACATGCACGCACGAATGAGCAACAAATTGATGATTGTCCAACAATACACTATGGTAGAATTAATCGACTTAATTGAAACCTTTTTGTTTCTTGCAATGTTGAGGATGACGAGCTCAATGACCCCCTTGGTGTTGAGCAACAGCCCAATGGACGTGCCGTCGTGCAGCGGCATGCCGAACCCCGCGGCCACACCGATGCAAGCGACCACCTTCAACACCGCCGCGGCAAAGGTGGCAACCATCAGCAGCACGGCGGCCTCCATGCTGGTAACTTTGGAGGTGTCCGTGCGGAGGCCGGACATGGCGAAGAAGAGCGGGAGTAGCGTCCCCACCACGTAGTCCTCCACCTTCTCCACCAGCTCCACGCCGACGGGCCCGTTGGGCACGGCGAGCCCAAACACGAAGGCCCCGAAGATGACGTGTGTGCCCCCGGCGTCCGCCACGAGAGCTGCCACCATGACGCCGACAAGCACGGCGCACTCGCGCTCCTCACCGATGACCTCCCCCTCGGTGGTTGCGCGTTGCGCCAGCCGCACGAGCGCGGGCCGGACCAGGAGGACACTCGCGCCGAAGATGACAAGCCCCGATAGGAGCGTCCACACGGACGAGAGCAACCCACTGTCCTCCGCGTACAAGAGCGCCGTGGCGACGGTGAGCCCAGTCCACGCGATAGTGTCGTTGATGAGGGCGGTGGAGAGCGTGATCTGGCCGACGTCGGTGCCGGCGAGCTTGAGCTCGGCGATGTTGCGGGCCAGCACGGAGAAGGCGGTGGAGGCGAAGGTGGACCCGAGGAAGATGGGAAAGGAGAGTCTGTCGACGAAGCCAGCATTCTGACGGGAATCGTCAGTGCCGAGGGCGACGTAGCCGGTGGTGGCGCCGATAAGGAAAGTCAGGAGCGCCGACGCGCCGGCGAACCAGAAGCTGCGGAAGCCGGCGCGGGTGATGGTGGGGACCTCGATCTCGACGCCGATGGTGAAGCTGTAGTAGACGAGGCCGAGGAGGGCCATGGAGTCGAGGATGAAGATGCTGCGCGGGGGGAAGACGATGTCGGTATAGTGCGGGAGCCGGCCGAGCACCGAGGGCCCGAGAACGAAGCCGCCCTGCACGCATTGATGCATGGCAAACAGTCAGCCGTCGTCGTCGCCATGGATGATGGACGCGTGCATGCACGCGGTGATCATGGAGACGGGCCGGCGTACGAGTATCTCCGAGATGTAGCGGGGGAGGCCGAGCGGGGAGAGGAGGAGGGTGGCGGCGCGGGTGGTGGAGGTGATGAGGAGCATCTGGAAGAGGATGAGCGGGAGGGAGAAGTCGAGAGGGTTGTCGCCGGTCCAGATGCCGCTCATGGTGATCTTGCTCGGGTCGAAGCAGGAGAGGTGCGTCCTGTTCGGCGACATCAGGTGCTCCCATAGGTCCAACAGGGGGTCGCCCACCGCCGGCTGCGTCGTCATCGATCGTTTCCCGTCCTCGGCCGGCCGTTCTGCCAACTCCAACCCCGGCGACGGCCCGACGGCGGCGGCTTCACGGTCGACGGTGACGTAGCGATCGTTCGATGTACTGCATGCCGGGGGACGGAGAACCTGCGGTGAGGAGTGATTGTTGGGCCGTAATTTTGATAGCTCCTTGTTTCAGCCGGATGCATGCAACGCCATGTTGTGCATAATAACGACATGCCGATGCCCTCGGAAGCGGGCCGTGAATGGGTTCCCACACCACATGCGTATACATGGAGCTGCAGCATGAATGTTTTCTTTTCTTTTCTTTTTCCGTATAGCGTGAATCGAAATTTTGATCCAATCTCCACCGTCCTCTTTCTTTTAAAACTGTGATGATACAACATCTTAATTTTTTTGCGAGTGAAATAATGTATTACTCAACTTAAGCAGTTCATACAATCAATCATAGCTAGCTCCATAGCATCCGAAGGACCCGAACCAATCCAAGTCATGGTTCTGCCTCCTACACGAGCAAATTTGGCTATGCTATCACTAACTTTATTTTGGCTACGATCAACATGAGTAATACAAGAATCACGAAGAGACATAAGGTGTCTAATCTCCATAATAAGCGACGGGTAGACCGATCTATCAACTTGAAAGCAACGATTGAATTCATTTCTATCTCCACTAGAAGGTCACTTCTCTGTACTGCGAACGACAGTCCTTCCATACAAGCACTCAACTCCGCTTCGAGAGAATCTCGACATGAAAATAGTTGCCTTCATGAAGAAAATATGATCACACCTTTGTCATCTCGAAGTACCATACCAGAACCTGCTGAGCCGTCATCACCATATGACCCATCCGTGGATAGCTTGACCCATCCAGATTTGGGAGCACTCCACTTAGGACCATTTTCTTTTATTATCGCATGTGGCTTGGCAGCAAAATTATCACATGATACAACTGATTTTCCCTTACTTGTTTCAGAGGAAAGGTCCACCTTAATGCCAATGATTGAATCAAGATAGCTCACCAAGAAACGCTTTGAGGCCTCCATGGGCGGCGGCGGTTGATGATGAACCACCTCGTTACGGATGTGCTACGCCTGCCAAAGCACCATAATGCTCTGTTTGGATGTTTGCATTGGGAGCCTTGGCATTGCATTGGGTTGAATACCAATATCAGAGTATATTCATATTGAGATTGAATGCCAATATTTTTGTTTGGATGGTTAGGTATTCAGAAGACATACTTGATATTGAGGTTGAATGCCAAATGTTGTTTGGATGATCAAAGTGAGAAATTGAGTGGAGACATGCTGGCCGCCGGAGATCGGGATGGAGGCGGGGCTGGGGGGTAGCGCCGGCTGCTGGAGCTTTGGGGTGGAGGTGGGCGAGATGGGCTACCTGCGCCTGGCTGCTGAAGCTCGGGGTGGATGCACGCTGGTCGCCGAATCTCGGTGTGGAAGCGGGGCGGGAGGGTGGCATCGGCCGCTGGTGCTCGGCGTGGAGGCACGCCGGCCGCCGGAACTCGGGGTGGAGGCGAGGCAGGAGGGTGGCACCGGCCGCAGGAGCTCGGGGTGGAGGTGGTCGGCTAGGCTACCTGCGCCTGGCCGCTGGAGCTCGCGGTGGAGGCAGGCCGGCCATCGGATCTCGGGGTGGAGGTGGGCGGGATGGGGTGCATGCGCCGCCGCCGTTCCTGGGCACTCACGGGCGAGACCTGTCTCGAGTGGGGATGGGAGGAACGATCCTGGCTGGTTTCTAATACCTACCGATGTCGAGCACTTACCCGTTGAATTGGGCTGGGCGTTTTTTGCGTTAGCAAAGCCTTGCTCGATATCGAGCCCGAATGCCACACACGAATGCCAAGGCCAACCAAACGGTGGCATTCGGGATATTCGGCCCACACGAATGCCAATACCCAATACCAGGCCTGAATGCTAACATCCAAACGGAGCATAAGCAACATTGAACGCTCAATATCAGGAAGAGGCTGTAAAGCATGTAGCAACCATTCTTTCCCATTATTTTGCATGCTGCTTATACAAGGCAATGACCAAGCTTCTGCCATTACGTCCCAAAGAACCCTTGACAACGTACAGCGACAGAGTGCATGAAAACTATCCTCGGATTCAGTTCCACATACCGGGCATAGATTATTTATTTCAAGGCCCCGAATATGTTTGTTTCTCCAAGTCGGAAGAGAGTCTATAGCCACACGCCAAGTAAAGTTCCGAACACTTGGGGGTATATCAGTGGACCAATGAATTGCTAGCAAGATCGCCAACCATCTAGGCGCAAACTTGAGCCAGTAGACGAGCTTCTATGTGCCTTCAAAACCGAACTGATAAGAGCTCCTAACAGAAAACACGCCATACTTTCCTGGACCCCAAGCCAATGTGTCATCTCCTAGCCGTGGCGACGCACGAATTTTCAAAATCTCTACAACATCCGCCGGAAGGAAATATTGTTGTAACAACGCAAGATTCCAGGAGCCATTCTCATTGAGCAAGTCCGAGACAAATCTGATTCTACGCATTCCTTGAATTGTTATTGATTTATAAGAGAAGGGTCATGGGATCCAATTATCATGCCACACTTGTATACTCCTTCTGTTTCCCACCCTCCAGATTAAACCCTTTTTCAGAAGGTCAAGACCATATGCAATAGCTTGCCACGAAGAAGATGCATTCCCAAGAAACACAATATCTTCAAGTTTACCATCCGGATAATACCTGGCCTTCAAAACTGGTGCACATAAACTATTGGGTTTAGAAATCAGTCTCCATGCTTGCCGAGCTAATAGTGCTTGGTCGAAGATACGAAACCAGCCCCACCTTTGCATTTTGGTTGCATAAGTTCATCCCAAGCACGCTAATGAACTTTCCTTTTGCCCATCTCAGCTCCCCAATAAAAACCTCTTACCATCCTAGTAAGTTCATCGCAAACCGAAAAAGGTATCTTAAAAACTCCCATTGTATAAGTAGGTAAAGCCTGAGCGACATACTTAATGAGAGTCTCCCTCCCAGGCTGGGCGAGGAGACCATCTCCCCACTAAATCAACCGTTTTGTTAAACTCATCTGGATATTTTGAAAGCGCCCTTTTGACATGCGTCCATCAGGGGTAGGGAGACCAAGGTACTTCTCTTCAAAGACCAGACTAGTAACTTTAAGTACCTCTCTTACTTCCATTTGAGAATCAATAGGACAAGCAACACCAAAGAGAATAGAACACTTATCATAATTCAAACTTTGTCCTGTTGCATTACTATAAAGATCCAATGCCATCTTCACTTTTTCGGACTGAACACGTGACGCCTCAAAAAATAACATAGTGTCATCAGCAAATAGCATATGTGAAATCCCAGTAGCTCTTCTACACACCTTAACCAGAGTAATATCACCCAAAGACACATAATGCTTAAGAATTGCAGACAAGCCGTCAGCCACAAAAAGGAACAGAAATGGAGAAAGAGGATCGCCTTGCTGAAGCCCACGCGTCGGTGCAAATGAATCCAAGAGGGCCCCATTAAGTTTGACAGAATATCTCACTGATGTGACACAAGGCATTATCCAGTCCACCCACCGGTGAGAGAAATCCAACTTTTGCATCACCTGCTTCAAGAACTTTCAGTCCACACTATCATAAGCCTTTGAGAGATCAAGCTTATACAACATCTTACTTCACGCCACCGAACAATCACCGACGGACGATCCAATTTTCTACTCCTAAAGGAGTCTGTAGGTCGTTTAGTTTATTCGCATGCAGTCATTAATGCCTAAACATCGTCTTAGTTATTGATACGTCTCCAACGTATCTATAATTTTTGATTGCTCCATGCTATATTATCTACTGTTTTGGGCAATATTGGGCTTTATTATCCACTTTTATATTATTTTTGGGACTAACCTATTAATCGGAGGCCCAGCCCAGATTTGCTGTTTTATGCCTATTTCGGTGTTTTGAAGAAAAGGAATATCAGACGGAGTCGAAATGGAACGAAATCAACTGGAGAAGTTATTTTTGGAAGGAAACACACCTGATGGACTTGGACCCCACGTCAGAAGATACGGGAGCTGCCCACGAGGGTGGGGGGCGCGCCCACCCCCCTAGGGCGCGCCCCCCGTCTCGTGGGGCCCCCGTGGCTCCCCTGACGTGCTTCTTCTGCCTATATAACTCCATATACCCTAAAACTTCCAGAACGCAAGATAGATTGGGAGTTCCGCCGCCAGAAGCCTCCGTAGCCACCAAAAGTCAATCGGGACCCTGTTCCGGCACCCTGTCGAAGGGGGCAATCCCTCTCCGGTGGCCATCTTCATCATCCCGGCGCTCTCCATGACGAGGAGGGAGTAGTTCTCCCTCGGGGCTGAGGGTATGTACCAATAGCTATGTGTTTGATCTCTCTCTCTCTCATGTTCTTGATTTGGCACGATCTTGATGCATCGCGAGATTTGCTATTATAGTTGGATCTTATGTTTCTCCTCCCCCTCTACTCTCTTGTAATGAATTGAGTTTCCCCTTTGAAGTTATCTTATCGGATTGAGTCTTTAAAGATTTGAGAACACTTGATGTATGTCTTGCCGTGGATATCTGTGGTGACAATGGGATATCATGTGATTCACTTGATGTATGTTTTGGTGACCAACTTGCGGGTTCCGCCCATGAACCTATGCATAGGGGTTGGCACACGTTTTTGTCGTGATTCTCCGGTAGAACTTTGGGGCACTCTTTGAGGTCCTTTGTGTTGGTTGAATAGATGAATCTGAGATTGTGTGATGCATATCGTATAATCATGCCCACGGATACTTGAGGTGACATTGGAGTATCTAGGTGACATTAGGGTTTTGGTTGATTTGTGTTTTAAGGTGTTATTCTAGTACGAACTCTAGGGCTGTTTGTGACACTTATAGGAATAGCCCAACGGATTGATTGGAAAGAATAACTTTGAGGTGGTTTTGTACCCTACCATAATCTCTTCGTTCGTTCTCCGCTATTAGTGACTTTGGAGTGACTCTTTGTTGCATGTTGAGGGATAGTTATGTGATCCAATTATGCTATTATTGTTGAGGCAACTTACACTAGCGAAAGTATGAACCCTAGGCCTTATTTCCTATCATTGCAATATCGTTTACGCTCACTTTTATCACTTGCTACCTTGCTGTTTTTATTATTTCAGATTACAAAAACTATTATCTACTATCCATATTGCACTTGTATCACCATCTCTTCGCCGAACTAGTGCACCTATACAATTTATCATTGTATTGGGTGTGTTGGGGACACAAGAGACTCTTTGTTATTTGGTTGCAGGGTTGCTTGAGAGAGACCATCTTCATCCTACGCCTCCTACGGATTGATAAACCTTAGGTCATCCACTTGAGGGAAATTTGCTACTATCCTACAAACCTCTGCACTTGGAGGCCCAACAACGTCTACAAGAAGAAGGTTGTGTAGTAGACACCAAGCTCTTTTCTGGCGCTGTTGCCGGGGAGGTTAGCGCTTGAAGGTATATCTTTAGATCTTGCAATCGAGTCTTTTAGTTTCTTGTTTTATCACTAGTTTAGTTTATAAAAGAAAACTATATAAAAAATGGAATTAAGTTTGTCTCATACGCTTCACCTTTTTAATATCTTTCGTAAGTATGATGGAAAGGATAATTGTGCTCAAGTGCTAGAAGAAGAAATCTATAAAATGTTTGGCACTAAATATTTGAATGATGAGCATGATTACAATGTTGTTAGTATGAATTCCTTGAATATCCATGATGCTAATGACACTACAGGAATCCAGTACTTTGCCGTCTGCCATGGCGGACGACAAAGGCAGGGACGGCTGACGGCAAAGCACTTTGCCGTCCGCGGCGGACGGCAAACAGTGACGGCAAAGATAGGGTCGGCAAATAGGTCCTTTGTCATCGGCTTTTTATGGCGGACGACAAAGAGCCCTTTGCCTACAGCGGCTGACGGCAAAGAGGGGGACGGCAAAATGTTGCACGTCCGCCAGCGTCACTCCGTTAGGCGGCTAACGGCGGCCTTTGCCGTCCGCCGGCAGACGGTAAATTTGAGCGCCTCTTTGCCGTACGCCAGACGACGTCAGCTATACGTCAGCGCCCGCTCTTTTTTGCCGTCCGCCCGGCAGACGGCAAAGGCAAAGTCTTTGCCATCAGCTTGGCTTTGCCGTCCGCCACGGTAGGCAAATTGGCCAAATGATCCATCCCCAGGAAGCACAGGTGGGCGCCACATGCCCCCTTTGCCGTCTGCCACCAACGGCAAAGGGGTCTTTGCCGTCTGCCGCGGACGGCAAAGAGCCTGCACTGCCTCTTTTTTGTTCTGTTTTTCTTATATCCAACAATTATCACAACAAATATTTCACAGCACATATATATCCATCCATCCATACATACTAGGTTGCACATAGTTCCATCGATCCATACATATTACAATATGCAAAGTTTCATCATAGCAAGCGAGCAGAATACAAGAAGTGCATCAAAGGAAAAAATAGGAAAAAGCAAGCAATCCATCATAGGAAGCTGGCTTCCGTGAAGTGAATGAAACCTGCAAAATGACAAATAAGAAAGTTAGAAAAAGAAGAGTAGAAGAAAAATTAGACTAGAAGAAAAAGAATAGAAGAAGAAGACTAGAAGAAGAAGTATATGCCATATATTAGCTAACTTAGGTGAAATGTATCGTTTATGAGCTAACCTAGGTGAAATGGGTAGTTTATGAGCTATCCTAGGTGAAATGGATCATTTTGGAGCTAAGTTAGGTGAAATGGGTCGTTTATGAGCAAACCTAGGTGAAATGGGTCGTTTATGAGCAAACCTAGGTGAAATGAGTCGTTTATGAGCAAACCTAGGTGAAATGGGTCGTTTATGAGCTAAGTTAGGTGAAATGAGTCATTTATGAGCAAACCTAGGTGAAATGGGTCGTTTATGAGCTAACCTAGGTGAAATAGGTTGTTTATGAGCTAACCTAGGTGAAATGGGTCATTTATGAGCTAACCTAGGTCAAATGGGTCGTTTATGAGGTAACCTAGGTGAAATGGGTCGTTTATGAGCTAACCTAGGTGAAATTGATCATTTTGGAGCTAACTTAGTTGAAATGGGTCTTTTATGAGCTAACTAAGGTGAAATGCCACGTTTTTGAGCTAACTAAGGTAAAATGGATCGTTTTTGAGCTAACTTAGGTGAAATGGGTCATTTTGGAGCTAACTTAGGTGAAATGGGTCATTTTGGAGCTAACCTAGGTGAAATGAGTCATTTTAAAGCTAACGTAGGTAAAATGGATCATTTAGGAGCTAATCTACGTAAAATAGGTCATTTTAGAGCTAACTTGGATAAATTGGACACTTGTAAGCTAACTAAGGTAAAATGAGTCATTTTAGAGCTAACTTAGGTAGAATGGATGGTTTATGAGGTCAGTAAGCTTATTAAGTCATTTTGGAGGAAAAGAAGCTAACTCTAGGTCATTATGGTAAGCATATTGGAGGAAATAAAGCTAAGTCTAGGTCTTTATGCATTTGTTAAGCAAAACACTAGAGAAACTTACCGTGATCACGGAGGTGTAGGAGCGGGCTGGCTCGCGCCGGTAGCTGGAGAAGTAGCGGGCTGGCTCGCGCCGGTAGCTGGAGAAGGATCATGCGATGCGTTTCTGGAGTTAAGCTGCACCAAAGATCATTTCCAATGTCTCGTTAGCATCATGACACTCAAATGTTAAGACTAGCAAGTAATGTCCATTCAAATTAAACTCACCGTGCTCCCAGGAGCAATCACTGGCATTGGCGGAGCAGTCTGACCGGACTTCTCGCACACAGACTGCACATTTGGTTTTCACAACAGAGTCATACTAGTTAGTAATGAGACTCAAATGTTAAGACTAGCAAGTAATCTGCAGAAGAAACTTACCACAAGGAGCTCGTACATGGCCCTTGCCTGCATGTCATTCCATGCCCTCTCCTCCTCCAACATCTTTGTCGTCCTCTCCTCCAACTCCCGCTGCCTCTCCGCCGCCTCCGCCAGAAGTTTCTCCGTTCTATCTCTCTCGCTTTGTATAGCAGCCTGCAACACCACTCACATGACCATTTGTAATCATTGATGGAAGCGCACACAATGTAATGGAGAAAGATAGCTGAGTACGTATAACTAACCTTGAAGGCGAGTTGGACTAGCCGTTCACGAGGCCTTATCTCAGGAGCGGAGCTCGACTGGCGCGCCTTGATCTCCGGGAGAGTGCTAGGACAACGGATAAGTCCATCTCCTATGGCTATGGAGCCATGGGACCTCCCGCCACCAGATATCATCAGCAGCTCTGTATCAATGGGACCCTGGCTCGGGTTAAAGTCCTCCCCTTTCCTCGCCTTCCCCTGATCTCTATATTGCACGAGCTTGTCGTGGGCGGAGATGTTGGTGAAGTTCTTTGGATCATCGAGGTCAGACGCAGAGAATGCCTTGACTTTCTTGTAAGGGCCAGTGTGGGCCATGGCATACAGGTCGTACACCTCTGGCACCTTATCCGCCTTATTGTAGCGTGCCTGAAAGAGAGAAACAAAGTAAATTCGTAATTAAAGGGCTAAAGCTAGCATGATGAATGAATTGCATGAATCATGAAGCAAACCACATACCCAGTTCCGCCCGTACTGAAATAAGTTGGAGCTGCCTTGGTGGTGTGGCACACCTTCCATTTGGGCACGTTTGTCCTTGGCCTCTTTGTGGGTGGCCAGCCATTCTTTTGAGCACCACGCATTGACCAACACCTCCCAACAATCCATCCGATCCGCACACCATCTCGGAGGGGCCTAAGTTAGCAAATAGAAACTTGAGCGCTACGGCTATGAATTACTAAATGAAGGAAGTAAGTACAAGGCCTTAAGAATTACCTTCATGTACTTCTCCTTACTCAAGAACTTATCGCGGCACTCCTGCTTGGGCTTCTTGATACCATGCCCGGCGTAGTAGTCTCGAACAGCCTGCACCCGAACCTCATGCCGTAAGTTCTGAAGTAGGCGCTTGCACTCCTTGTGGATAAAATGATCCGCCTCCTCCTCGTATCCCTCCTCACACCTGTAGAATGTCTGCAATCAAATGAGACAATATTGATTAGTACAATTAATAACTAGCTAGTTGAAGATTTTTAATTGTGTAAAGGAGCAATTACCCAGAACTTTCTGATCACGACGTCTGCCCTCGTCTTGCACAAGACACCGTCGATAATCTCACCCAGCGGGGCCGGGGCAGCCAAGTAGTGCTCCCAAGTCAATCCAACTTCTGGAAGCCGACCCTCACCAGGCAACGTGACAAACCCCGGGAAGTTTTGCCGAATCAGAACTCCAAGGACGGAGTTGGGCCGGCGGACACTTTCATGGTGGTCCCAACCCCTGCAGCATGACAAGGCCAACACATCAGTTATTTGAAGAAATGTGAATGCAGAAGGTACAAAAAGATTAAATGCACTTACCTCTCCCCATCAGGGAAAATCAACCACCTCTGCTCGCGGGTCGCCGGCACGGACGGGAGCCGTGTAGCACCACGCTGGTAGACGTTGCCCCCTCCTCCCCCTCCTCATCAGTCGGCTCCCTGCCATCATCAGCATGGCCACTTGGCTCCCCGCCATCATCAGCATGGCCACTCGGCTCCTCAGGCTGACCCGACCAGGTACCCCATCCAGATGTGTGCTCCTCCGGGGTCTTGTGGGCCCAAGTCTCATGGGTCGAAGGCCCGTCGACCCGAGGCTCGTGGGCCGAAGACCCGTGGACCGGAGGCTCGTGGACCGGAGTCCGTGCAGCCTCCTCCTCAGACGAGTCCACCCTAGCAGTCACGTGCTCGGGTGAAACAGCTGGGGGCGGCGGCGAGGAAGGCACCGTAAGAGTCACCCTACCTCCTCTCCCGCGACCACGTGCTCCACCTCGTCTCTTCTTCTTACCTCGTCCCCTGCTGGGCACCGCGGTCGACGAAGAAGGGCCCGGCGGTGTCGCCATACTGTCCAGCAACGCTCGGCGGAGAGGTGCGTGTGGAATGGAAGACCTCGCACCACGCGCCGATGAAGAAGGGGCCTCGGCGCGCTCCCGACCAGCGCCCACCATCTTTCAACACCTGCCATGACAAAGAATAAACGAAATTAGTACAACATAAAAAAGTACCGACATGAATAATAATATGTATATCACTTAAGTGTATCATCATCAAGTACAACATAAAAAAATTGAATACCTGACACTACTAATAATCTCGATCAGTATCATCAATAAATGCATAATCATCATCATCACTATAATCAATGATGGGCTCATAGGGTTCATTGGCATCAACATGTGCAAGGCCACCTTGACGTAATCGGTCAAGCATTGACAGGTCATCCGCAACAGTAACCTCTTCTTGTTCCAGCTCTTCTTGTTCCTCCTCTACGGTGATGTCGGATTCATTGCCGCTATCTACTTCAATGTTTTGGGGTGAAGTATAGCGGTTCTTGAAACGCTTTTTGGAAAGACGTGTCTCTTGGAAGAATTCTCCTTCATATGTGTCTGGGTTAATGTGAGGTTCATAATCCTCTTCCTTTGGGGGAGAAAGTCTAGCACGTGGCGGCACTTCATAAACGACATCCCAACCTTTCAGATTTGGATTAGTTTGGCAGGCCCACGGTAGATAGAATACTTGGGTCGCCTGTTGAGCCGTAATATAGACATCAGGAACATCTAAATGGGTGCTTTGGTTGATTTCAACTAGCCCTATATGTTCATGAGTCCTTCTAGTCTCCTTCGGCTGAAACCAATAACATTTGAAGACTACGACATTCGGTGGGTTTTCACCATAGAACAGAAGTTCATAAATTGCTTCAACTCTCCCATAATACTCGGTACCTCCTTCGCCGATAGCAGATACACAACAATTTGTAGACTTTCGGTCGGCCATAGATAGCTCTTTGCCATAGGTACGAAAGCGATACCCGTTGATGTCGTACTTGTCAAATGAACGGACCTTATAGTCAAATCCATTAGCGACTTGTCTCAATTCGGCGTCCATAGACTCTGAATTAGCCTACAAGTTTAATATGAAAGGATTGTTGCATTATGCACAAATTAGCGAATGAAATGAAATTGTCTAATAGAAATTACCGTTTGTTTGAACCAAGAGATGAAACCGGGATAGCCGCCTCCTTGCTTTGCGAGAAGCTCATACTCTTCGACGGAATCCTTTTGGATCTCCGCTCCATACGAGAATATGGCGACGTATCGACTGTATGACATATCCAGGAATAAGAGCAGTTCAAAGGAAATAGAAGTTGCAAAACAATGTACTGAGAACATACTCGATGTACGACCGCACTTCTATCAGGTTGTTGAAGATATACAACGAAATGGTCCACCATTCTTCGTTATCCAAAGATACTGGATGTGAAACACTAGCTGGTGCGAGATTACCTTTGAATAGGCTGAGGTTGGATCCACCTTTTTTAGGCTCGTCAGCATTGTACCGAGGCTTCGGATTATGCAAATGACGATTTTTGGCTTCGTAGTGCGCTGTTATGAAGTTTGCCGCCTCCTCTGTGATGAATGCCTCAGCCATCGATGCCTCAATTCTACGTTTATTTTTACATTTTTCTCGAAGCGTCTTCTGCATCCTCTCAGTTGGGTAGCACCAACGATTTTGCACGGGCCCCCCCAATCTTGCCTTGGTCGGGAGATGCAAAATCAAATGCTGCATTGGATTAAAGAAGCCCGGTGGAAAGATCTTCTCTAACTTGTAGATCAACTCCGGCGCCAACTCTTCCATTTCTTCTAGCACGCCAGGCGATAGTTCTTTCGCACAAAGAACACGGAAGAAATAGCTGAGTTCTGCCAGTACTAGCCATTCATCCTCAGGGATGAAGCCACACAACATCACCGGCATTACCCGCTCAATCCATATGTGCCAATCATGACTCTTGAGACCAAATATCTTTAGTTTATCAAGATTCGCTCCCCTCTTTAGATTCGCTGCATACCCATCGGGGAACATCAACTGCTGTTGCACCCACAAGAGAATTTCCCTCATAGCCGGCCTTCCAAGATTGAACCATGCCTTTGGCTTCGTCCAGTTCTGCTTTCCTTTCGGTTCTTTCATGTTTTGTAACGGCCTATCACATAGCGCCTCCAGATCGACTCTAGCCTTAGTATTATCCTTTGACTTCCCATCTATGCCGAACAATGTACCAAAAAGTGCCTCGGCGATATTCTTCTCAGTGTGCATCACGTCGATGTTGTGTGGGCAAAGGAGGTCTTTGAAGTAAGGCAGATCCCATAAGCATGTTTTGTGAGTCCACGCGTGCTTAGTATTATACCCCTTGAAGTCCCCTGGACGTTGTGGATCTGGCTCGAGAGCGTTTAACTGATCTAGGGTCTGTTGGCCTGTCAATGCAGGTGGTGCAGAGTTTTTGATAACTCTACCCCTGATGAAGTTCTTCTTGTCTTTCCTGAACTTATGGCGAGGATCCAGGAACTGTCTATGCATGTCGAAGCAAGAAAACTTGCAACCGGCCTGAAGCCAACGAAACTCAAGAGCTCCCTTGCATGTGGGGCACGGGAACCTTCCATGCACACACCAGCCAACGAATAGCGCATACGCCGGCAAGTCATGCGTCGAGTACATGTACCAGACACGCATTATGAAGTTCTGTTTGCTAAAGGCGTCGTATGTCTTGAACCCATTATCCCAGGCTTCTTGCAATTCGTCCTTAAGCGGCTGCATGTACACATTCATATTTTTCCCTGGATAGTTGGGTCCTGGAATTATCAACGTCAGGAAAATGTTCTTTCTTTGCATAATCTGTCCGGGGGGGAGATTGCGTGGAAAGACAAATACGGGCCAACAACTGTATTGGGCTGCCGTCATACCAAACACACTGAACCCATCCGTGTTGATGCCGACTCGAGGATGCCTCGGATCTGCCGCTTTGTTAGCATGTAATTCATCAAACTTTTTCCACGCAACACCATCCGATGTGTGTACCATCATCAGATTCCCATCTGCATCTAGTTCGGTTCTTTTGCCTGTTTTGTGCCATGCCATCTGTCTGGCCGTCTCTTCGACCATGAAAAGACATTGAAGTCTTGGTACGATTGGCATATACCGAAGAACACTAATGGGGATTTTGGTCTGTGTCTTCTCACCCATACCGTTGTCTACCACAATATACCTGGAAGACTTGCAAATGGGATAATAGTTCAAGTTCGCATAGTCAAGCCTAAATAAGGCACATCCTTTCTCACAGGCATGCATCTTCTCATAGGGCATCTTCAGTGCACGGAGGATTTTGTCCGACTGGTACAGGTTTGCAGGCATTACATGGCCTTTGGGTAGAAAGCGTCCAAATACTGTCATAATTGCGTCATAGCATTCTCTGCCCAAGTTGAACCGAGCCTTCAGAGCCATTACTTGTGAGATGGCATCCAACTAACAAAGCTCAGTGTGCTCGTGGAGCGGACGTTTTGAAGACTCCAACATTTCATTGAAGGCCTTTGCAGATTCCTCCATCTCCTCGTCCGAATCCCGAGCATCATCATAGTCTTGCACCATGTTTTCCATCCCGGTACCATGCTCGTCGGTGTGACGACGATCCACCTCAGCTCGGTCACGTTGGGCAGACTCACCATGAAATGTCCACACCGTATAATCGGGCGTAAAACCACTCTTCTGCAGGTGTTTGCCCATTTCAGCCTCTGTCTTCTTTTCCCAATTGCCGCACCGGAAACAGGGGCACCAGGTTTTCTTTTGGCCATTTGCAAATGCGGCTTGCACAAACCCCTTGGTTTTTGTGAACCATTCAGCGCTCCATTTGTTCTGACCAGTGTGACCGGTATACATCCACGCACGGTCACTCATCTTGACTTTCAGAGCTACTGGACACACAACAATTATATATGTAATTCACCATGTATATATTCATCAGTTGATCTACTTTGTCAATTTTATTACGTCCATGCAACCTACACTCTAATAGGTAATGATAGGTCCTAATCCCACCCATGTATGTGTAGATTGGGTTCATTTTCCCATGCTATGCTCCAGATCCGACGCAAAATTTCGGCAGCACCTCCCCGTTGTTCTTCTGATACACGTCTCTGCAATAAACAGAGAGGATGTGTACCCGGAGAACAACAGGGGAGGAACTGACGAAATTTATGCGTCGGATCCGGAGCAAAGCATATGGGAAAACGAACCCAATCTACACATACTCGGGCTGTCCATGGATAGCGTTGGACAATTCGAAAGAATCAAGGTTATAAATATGCAAATGCATGCATATTTATAACTATGACGCTTTCGAACGGGAGACACATATTGGTTACACATACTGATGATTCAAGACACATATATAGCTAGCTATCAAGTTTCATCGGAATAGATCAAATAATTAATGGGGGAGGAGGACTTGTCATTTGTGCTCACCCACGAACGAATGGGCAGAGCTCGTCAAACGCACGGCGAGGTTGTCGAACACCAAACCTCACAGTGATGAAACAACTGCACATTTAAAACTACACGATCAACACAATTATATATGATGTTTTTCATAACAAAATCGAAAAATATATGACCTAACTAATAATTCACAAATATATGACCCCGTCGGCCTCTGGAAGGCCAAAGAACACCTTTTCGGGAGGTGTCGGGGGTCGGGGTGTCCTGTCGGTATCGGGGTGCCGTGTCGGGGTCGGGGTGCTGTTTCGGGGTCGGGGGGTCGGGGTGTCGTGTCGATGTCAGGGTAGTGCCGTGTCGGTGTCGGGGTGTTGTTTCGGGGTCGGGGTGTGGTGTCGGGGTCAGGATGTCGGGTCAGGCTCGGGGTCAGGGTGTCGGGTCAGGCTCGGGGGGTCGGGGTGTCGGGGTCGGGGTCGGGGTCGGGGTGTCGGGGTCGGGGTCTCGGGGTCGGGGTGTCGTGTCGGGGTGCCGGGTCGGGGTCTGGGTACCGTGTTGGGTCGGGTTTTTTTTCCTTTTTTTCCTTTTCTTCTTCTTCCTCTTCTTCCTTTTCTTCCTTTTTTTCCTTCTTCTTCTTCTTCTTCTTCTTCTTCTTCCTCCTCCTTTCCTTTTTCCTCTTCTTCTTCTCCTCCTCTCCTCTTTTTTCTTCTTCTTCTTCTTCCTCTTCTTCTTTTTTCTTCTCCTGCTCCTCTTCTTCTTCTTCTCCTCTCCTCTTTTTCTCTTCTTCTTCTTTCCTAAAACTAAACTAAACCTAAACCTAAAACTAAAAAAACAGAAAAAGGAAAAAACTAAATCTAAACTAAAACTAAACCTATAAACCTAAAACTAATCCTAAAACTAAAACTAAAACTAAATCTAAACTAAACATAAACCTAAAACTAAAAAAACAGAAAAAAGGAAAAAAAGGAGGCAGAGAGCTCACCTGGGTGGAGGAGGGGGCGGGGGCGGCCTGGGGCGGCGGAGGAGGGGGGCGGGGCGGCCTAGGGCGGTGGCAGTGGCGACGGGGCCGGGCCCGGCGGGGGCGGCGGGGCGCGGGGGTGCCGGGGCGCTGGGGCGTGGCGGCGCCCAGACGGCAGGACGGTGGGGGCGATGGGGGCGACGGGGCGGGGGGGGGGGGGGGGCGCCGGGGCGGCGGCGGGGTGGTGGGGCGATGGGGCGGGGGGGCGCTGGGGCGGCGGTAGGGTGGTGGGGCAACGGGGCGGCGGCGAGGGGAGAGAAAGAGAGAGAGGGGCGGGGTGGGGCGGCCGTTAACGTTAGTGGGGCCCTCCCTCTTTGCCGTCCGCCCTCCTTTGCCGTCCGCCTTTTTGCTCTTTGCCGTCCGCTAGCGGACGGCAAAGAGGGGGGGGCGTTAGGTTTTTTTTAGCAGCTCATCAGTGGGGCCCCTCCCTCTTTGCTGTCCGCTAGCCGACGGCAAAGAACTGGCTGATGGCAAATTAGGTCTTTGCCATCAGCCAGTTCTTTGCCGTCTGCTTTTTGGTAGCTGATGGCAAATAGCTTCTTTGCCGCCTGCTAGCTGACGACAAAGAGCTGGCAGATGGCAAAGTAGCTGATTCCAGTAGTGTGATATGCAAAGCCACAAGCTTGGGAAGCTATGTTTGATGAAGATGATATTTTTTGTCCCCCAAGTTTTGATGAGCAAATTTATTATGATGAAAGCATGCCTCCTATTTATGATGATTATATTGATGAAAGTGGATTTGGAGAGGTCATGACTTTATTTTGTGATGAATCCACTATTTCGGAAAAGGTTCCAATTGATTATGAGAACAAAGTTGCTATCTATGATGATTATTGTGATGCCTTGTATGCTATAAAGAATAATGATATCCATGAAACTTGTCGTCATGATTTTAGTTTTCAATTGGATTATGCCTCACATGATAATTATTTTGTTGAGTTTGCTCCCACTATTATTCATGAGAAGAATTTTGCTTATGTGGAGAGTAATTAAATTTCTATGCTTATAGATCATGAAAAGAATGCTTTAGGTGCTGGTTATATATTTGAATTCATTCATGATGCTACTGAAAATTATTATGAGGGAGGAACATATGCTTGTAGGAGTTGCAATAATATCAAGTTTCCTCTCTATGTGCTTAAAATTTTGAAGTTATGCTTGTTTTGCTCTCCTATGCTAGTTGATTATTGTTCCCATAAATTGTTTTCTCACAAAATCCCTATGCATAGGAAGAGGGTTAGACTTAAATGTGCTAGTCATATTCTTCATGATGCTCTCTTTATGTTTCAATTCTTATCCTTTCTGTGAGCATCATTGAAATCATCATGCCTAGCTAGGGGCATTAAACGATAACGCTTGTTGGGAGGCAACACAATTTTATTTTAGCTCCTTGATTTTTGTTCCTGTTTAATAATAAATAATTCATCTAGCCTCTGTTTAGATGTGGTTTTATGTGTTTAATTAGTGTTTGTGCTAAGTAGAACCTTTGGGAAGACTTGGGGAAAGTCTTTGCGATCATGCTGTAAAAAGCAGAAACTTTAGCGCTCACGAGAACTGCTGCCATTTTTATTTGGACAGTTCTATTTAGTTAATTATTTCTGAAGATGATTAATAGATAAATTCCTCAGGTCCAGAAATTTATTTGAGAATTTTATGAGTTCCAGAAGTATACGTTTGATCCATATTACTACAGACTGTTCTGTTTTTGACAGATTCTGTTTTTCATGTGTTGTTTACTTATTTTGATGAATCTAGGGCTAGTAAAAGAGTTTATAAACCATAGATAAGTTGGAATACAGTAGGTTTAATACCAATATAAATAAATAATGAGTTCATTACAGTACCTTGCAGTGGTGATTTATTTTCTTATAGTAACGGAGCTTATGAGTTTTCTGTTAAGTTTTGTGTTGTGAAGTTTTCAAGTTTTGGGTAAGGATTCGATGGACTATGGAATAAGGAGTGGCAAGAGTCTAAGCTTGGGGATGCCCAAGGCACCCCAAGGTAATATTCAACGATAGCCAAGAGCCTAAGCTTGGGGATGCCCCGGAAGGCATCCCCTCTTTCGTCTTTGTTCATCGGTAACTTTACTTGGAGCTATATTTTTATTCGCCACATGATATGTGTTTTGCTTGGAGCATCAATTTATTTTGTTAGTATTTGCTTGCTGTTATTTAGAACAATGTTTTTCATCTTTTATTTCAATAAAAGTGGTATTGATTGTTGGAAATATGCCCTAGAGGCAATAATAAATTGGTTATTATTATATTTTCTTGTTCATGATAATCGTTTATTATCCATGCTAGAATTGTATTGATAGGAAACTCAGATACATGTGTGGATACATAGACAACACCATGTCCCTAGTAATCCTCTAGTTGACTAGCTCGTTGATCAATAGATGGTTACGGTTTCCTGACCATGGACATTGGATGTTGTTGATAACGGGATCACATCATTAGAAGAATGATGTGATGGACAAGACCCAATCCTAAGCCTAGCACAAGATCATGTAGTTCGTATGCTAAAGCTTTTCTAATGTCAAGTATCATTTCCTTAGACCATGAGATTGTGCAACTCCCGGATACCGTAGGAATGCTTTGGGTGTGCCAAACGTCACAAGTAACTGGGTGGCTATAAAGGTACACTACAGGTATCTCCGAAAGTGTCTGTTGGGTTGGCACGAATCGAGACTGGGATTTGTCACTCCGTGTAAACGGAGAGGTATCTCTGGGCCCACTCGGTAGGACATCATCATAATGTGCACAATGTGATCAAGGAGTTGATCACGGGATGATGTGTTACGAAACGAGTAAAGAGACTTGCCGGTAACGAGATTGAACAAGGTATCGGGATACCGACGATCGAATCTCGGGCAAGTATCGTACCGATAGACAAAGGGAATTGTATACGGGATTGATTAAGTCCTTGACATCGTGGTTCATCTGATGAGATCATCGTGGAACATGTGGGAGCCAACATGGGTATCCAGATCTCGCTGTTGGTTATTGACCGGAGAGTCATCTCGGTCATGTCTGCATGTCTCCCGAACCCGTAGGGTCTACACACTTAAGGTTCGGTGACGCTAGGGTTATAGAGATATTAGTATGCGGTAACCCGAAAGTTGTTCGGAGTCTCAGATGAGATCCCGGACATCACGAGGAGTTCCGGAATGGTCCGGAGGTAAAGATTTATATATAGGAAGTGCTATTTCGGCCATCGGGACAAGTTTCGGGGTCACCGGTATTGTACCGGGACCACCGGAAGGGTCCCAGGGGTCCACCGGGTGGGGCCACCTGCCCCGGGGGGCCACATGGGCTGTAGGGGGTGCGCCTTGGCCTTTATGGGCCAAGGGCACCAGCCCCAAGAGGCCCATGCGCCAAGAGAAGAGGGAAAGGAAGAGTCCTAAAGGGGGAAGGCACCTCCTAGGTGCCTTGGGGAGGAGGGACTCCTCCCTGGCCGCACCCTTCCTTGGAGGAAGGGCCAAAGGCTGCGCCCCCCCTCTCCCTTGGCCCTATATATAGTGGGGGGAAGGGAGGGCAACCAAACCTAAGCCCTGGCGCCTCCCTCTCCCTCCCATGACACATCTCCCTCCTCCCGCAGCGCTTGGCGAAGCCCTGTTGGAATCCCGCTACTTCCACCACCACGCCGTTGTGCTGCTGGATCTCCATCAACCTCTCCTCCCCCTTGCTGGATCAAGAAGGAGGAGACGTCGCTGCTCCGTACGTGTGTTGAACGCGGAGGTGCCGTCCATTCGGCGCTAGGATCATCGGTGATTTGGATCACGACGAGTACGACTCCATCAACCCCGTTCTCTTGAACGCTTCCGCGCGCGTTCTACAAGGGTATGTAGATCCACTCCTCCCTCGTTGCTAGATGACTCCATAGATAGATCTTGGTGACACGTAGGAAAATTTTGAATTTATGCTACGTTACCCAACAGTGGCATCATGAGCTAGGTCTATGCGTAGTTTCTATGCACGAGTAGAACACAAAGTAGTTGTGGGTGTTGATTTTGTTCAATATGCTTACCGTTACTAGTCCAATCTTGATTCGGTGGCATTGTGGGATGAAGCGGCCCGGACCGACCTTACACGTACTCTTACGTGAGACTGGTTCCACCGACTGACATGCACTAGATGCATAAGGTGGCTAGCGGGTGTCTGTCTTTCCCACTTTAGTCGGATCGGATTCAATGAAAAGGGTCCTTATGAAGGGTAAATAGCAATTGGCATATCACATTGTAGTTTTTGCGTAGGTAAGAAATGTTCTTGCTAGAAACCCATAGCAGCCACGTAAAACATGCAAACAACAATTAGAGGACGTCTAACTTGTTTTTGCAGGGTATGCTATGTGATGTGATATGGCCAAAGGATGTGATGAATGATATATGTGATGTATGAGATGATCATGTTCTTGTAATAGGAATCACGACTTGCATGTCGATGAGTATGACAACTGGCAGGAGCCATAGGAGTTGTCTTAATTTATTTATGACCTGCGTGTCAACATAAACGTCATGTAATTACTTTACTTTATTGCTAACCGTTAGCTGTAGTAGTAGAAGTAATAGTTGGCGAGGCAACTTCATGGAGACACGATGATGGAGATCATGATGATGGAGATCATGGTGTCATGCCGGTGACGATGATGATCATGGAGCCCCGAAGATGAAGATCAAAAGGAGCAATATGATATTGGCCATATCATGTCACTATTTGATTGCATGTGATGTTTATCATGTTTATGCATCTTGTTTACTTAGAACGACGATAGTAAATAAGATGATCCCTCATTAAAATTTCAAGAAAGTGTTCCCCCTAACTGTGCACCGTTGCGAAAGTTCGTCGTTTCGAAGCACCACGTGATGATCGGGTGTGATAGATTCTTATGTTCGAATACAACGGGTGTTGACGAGCCTAGCATGTACAGACATGGCCTCGGAACACATGCGAAACACTTAGGTTAACTTGACGAGCCTAGCATGTACAGAAATGGCCTCAGAACACAAGAGACCGAAAGGTCGAGCATGAGTCGTATAGAAGATATGATCAACATGAAGATGTTCACCGATGATGACTAGTCCGTCTCACGTGATGATCGGACACGGCCTAGTTGACTCGGATCATGTAATCACTTAGATGACTAGAGGGATGTCTATCTGAGTGGGAGTTCATAAGATGAACTTAATTATCCTGAACATAGTCAAAAGATCTTCGCAAATTATGTCGTAGCTCGCGCTTCAGTTCTACTGTTTAGTTACGTTCCTAGAGAAAATTTAGTTGAAAGTTGATAGTAGCAATTATGCGGACTAGGTCCGTAAACTGAGGATTGTCCTCATTGCTTCATAGAAGGCTTATGTCCTTAATGCACCGCTCAGTGTGCTGAACCTCGAACGTTGTCTGTGGATGTTGCGAACATCTGACATACACATTTTGATAACTACGTGATAGTTCAGTTAAACGGTTTAGAGTTGAGGCACCGAAGACGTTTTGAAACGTCGCAAAACATATGAGATATTTCGAGGGCTGAAATTGGGATTTCAGGCTCGTGCCCATGTCAAGAGGTATAAGACCTCTGACGATTTTCTTAGCCTGCAAAGTAAGGGAGAAAAGCTCAATTGTTGAGCTTGTGCTCAGATTGTCTAAGTACAACAATCATTTGAATCGAGTGGGAGTTGATCTTCCAGATGAGATAGTGATGTTTCTCCGAACTCATTACCACCAAGCTGCTAGAGCTTCATGATGAACTATAATATATCTGGGACATATATGATGATCCTTGAGATATTCGCGATGTTTGACACCACAAAAGTAGAAATCAAGAAGGAGCATCAATTGTTGATGGTTGGTGAAACCACTAGTTTCAAGAAGGGCAAGGGCAAAAAGGGATGCTTCATGAAACGGCAAATCAGCTGCTGCTCTAGTGAAGAAACCCAAGGTTGAACCCAAACCCGAGACTAAGTGCTTCTGTAATAAGGGGAACAGCCACTGGAGCAGAATTACCCTAGATACTTGGTAGATGAGAAGGCTGTCGATAGAAGTATATTGGATATACATTATGTTAATGTGTACTTTACTAGTACTCCTAGTAGCACCAGGGTATTAGATACCGGTTCGGTTACTAAGTGTTAGTAACTCGAAACAAAAGCTACGGAATAAACGAAGACTAGCTAAAAGGTGAGATGACGATATGTGTTGGAAGTATTTCCAAGGTTGATCAAATATCGTATGCTCCCCCTACCATCAAGATTGGTGTTTGCGTTGAGCATAGACATGATTGGATTATGTCTATCACAATACGGTTATTCATTTAAGGAGAATAATGGTTACTCTGTTTATTTGAATAATACCTTCAATGGTCTTACACCTAAAATGAATGGTTTATTGAATCTCGATCGTAGTGATACACATGTTCATGCCAAAAGATAGTAATGATAGTACCACCTACTTGTGGCACTGCCACGTAATTCATATCGGTATAAAACGTATGAAGAAGCTCCATGTTGATGGATCTTTGGGCTCACTCGTTTTGAAAAGTTTGAGACATGCGAACCATGTCTATTGGTGTATATGCATGAAGAAACTCCATGCAAATGGACCGTTTGGACTCACTTGATTTTGAATCACTTGAGACATGCAAATCATACCACATGGGCAAGATGACTGAAAGCCTCATTTTCAGTAAAATGGAACTAGAAAGCAACTTGTTGGAAGAAATACATTTTGATGTGTGCAGTCCAATGAGTGCTGAGGCGTGTAGTGGATATTGTTATGTTCTTACTTCACAGATGATTTGAGTAGATGTTGAGTACATTTACTTGATAAATCACGAGTCTGAATTATTGAAAGGTTCAAGTAATTTCAGGGTGAAGTTGAAAGATCGTCGTGACAAGAGGATAAAATATCTATGATATGATCATAGAGATGAATATCTGAATTACGAGTTTGGCACAGAATTACGACATTGTGGAAATTGTTTCACAACTAATACAGCCTGGAACACCATAGTGTGATGATGTGTCCGAACATCATAACTGCACCCTATTGGATATGATGCATACCATGATGTCTCTTATCGAATTACCACGATAGTTTATGGGTTAGGAATTAGAGACAACCACATTCACTTTAAAAGGGGCACCACGTAATTCCGATGAGATGACACCGTATGAACTATGGTTTAGAGAAACCTAAGCTGTCATTTCTTAAAAGTTTGGGGCTGCGACACTTATGCGAAAAAGTTTCAGGCTAATAAGCTCGAACCCAAAGCGGATAAATGCATCTTCATAGGACACCCAAAACAGTTTGGTATACCTCCTGTCTCAGAACCGAAAGCAATAAGGGATTGTTTCTAGAATCGGGTCCTTTCTCGAGGAAAAGTTTCTCTCGAAAGAATTGAGTGGGAGGATGGTGGAGACTTGATGAGGTTATTGAACCGTCTCTTCAACTAGTGTATAGCAGGGCACAAAGAGTTGTTGCTGTGGCACCTACACCAATTGAAGTGGAAGCTTATGATATTGATCATGAGACTTCGGATCAACTCACTCCCAAACCTCGTAGGATGACAAGGATGCGTACTACTTCAGAGTGGTACGTAATCCTGTCTTGGAAGTCATGTTGCTAGACAAAAATGAACCTACGAGCTATGGAGAAGCGATGGTGGGCCTGGATTCCGATAAATGGCTCGAGGCCATAAAATCCGAGAGAGGATCCATGTATGAAAACAAAGTGTAGACTTTGGCAAAACAGCTCGATGGTCGTGAGGCTGTTGAGTACAGATGGATTTTAAAAGGAAGACGGACAATGATGGTAAATGTCACCATTAAGAAAGCTCGACTTGTCGTTGAGATGTTTTTCGACAAGTTCAAGGAGTTGACTACGATGAGACTTTCTCACTCGTAGCGATGCTAAGAGTCTGTTGGAATTATATTAGCGATTACTGCATTATTTATGAAATCTTGCAGATAGGATGTCAAAACATTGTTTCCTCGACGTTTTTTTGAGGAAAGGTTGTATGTGATACAAACCGGAAGGTTTTGTCAATCCTGAAAGATGCTAATAAGTATGCAAAGCTCCAGCAATCCTTCTAGGGACTGGAGTAAGCATCTCGGAGTTGGAATGTATGCTTTGATGATGATAAAAGATTTTGGGTTTATACAAAGTTTATGAGAAACTTGTATTTCCAAAGAAGTGAGTGGGAGCACTATAGAATTTCTGATGAATATATGTTGTTGACATATTGTTGATCAGAAATGACGTAGAATTTCTGGAAAGCATATAGGGTTATTTGGAAAGTGTTTTTCAATGGAAAGCCTGGATTAAGCTACTTGAACATTGAGCATCAAGATCTATAAGGATAGATCAAAACGCTTAATGGTACTTTCAAATGAGCACATACCTTAACATGATCTTGAACGTGTTCAAGATGGATCAGTCAAAGAAGGAGTTCTTGCCTGAGTTGTAAGGCATGAAGTTAAGACTTAAAGCTCGACCACGGCAGAATAGAGAGAAATGACGAAGGTCGTCCCCTATGCTTAAAACATAGGCCCTACAATATGCTATGCTGTGTACCGCACCTGATGTGTGCCTTGCCACATATCTGGCAAGAGGGTACAAAGGTAATCTAGGAGTAGATCACCAGATAGCGGTCTAAATTATCCTTAGTAACTAGTGGACTAAGGAATTTTCTCGATTATGGAGGTGGCAAAAGAGTTCGTCGTAAAGGGTTACGCCGATGCAAACTTTGACACTAATCCAGATTATTCTGAGTAGTAAACTGGATTCGTATAGTAGAACAGTTATTTGGAATAGCTCCAAATGTAGCGTAGTAGTTGCATCTACAAGATGACATAAGAAATTTGCGAAGTACATACGGATCTGAAAGATTCAGACCCGTTGACTATAACATCTCTCACAAGCATAACATGATCAAACCCAGAACTCATCGAGTGTTAATCACATGGTAATGTGAACTAGATTATTGACTCTAGTAAACTCTTTGGGTGTTAGTCACATGGGGATGTGACCTTGAGTGTTAGTCACATAGCGATGTGAACTGGATTATTGACTCTAGTGCAAGTGGGAGACTGTTGGAAATATGCCCTAGAGGCAATAATAAATTGGTTATTATTATATTTCCTTGTTCATGATAATCGTTTATTATCCATGCTAGAATTGTATTGATAGGAAACTCAGATACATGTGTGGATACATAGACAACACCATGTCCCTAGTAAGCCTCTAGTTGACTAGCTCGTTGATCAATAGATGGTTACGGTTTCCTGACCATGGACATTGGATGTCGTTGATAACAGGATCACATCATTAGAAGAATGATGTGATGGACAAGACCCAATCCTAAGCCTAGCACAAGATCATGTAGTTCGTATGCTAAAGCTTTTCTAATGTCAAGTATCATTTCCTTAGACCATGAGATTGTGCAACTCCCAGATACCGTAGGAATGCTTTGGGTGTGCCAAACGTCACAACGTAACTGGGTGGCTATAAAGGTACACTACAGGTATCTCCGAAAGTGTCTGTTGGGTTGGCATGAATCGAGACTGGGATTTGTCACTCCGTGTAAACGGAGAGGTATCTCTGGGCCCACTCGGTAGGACATCATCATAATGTGCACAATGTGATCAATGAGTTGATCACGGGATGATGTGTTACGAAACGAGTAAAGAGACTTGCCGGTAACGAGATTGAACAAGGTATCGGGATACCGACGATCGAATCTCGGGCAAGTATCGTACCGATAGACAAAGGGAATTGTATACGGGATTGATTAAGTCCTTGACATCGTGGTTCATCCGATGATATCATCGTGGAACATGTGGGAGCCAACATGGGTATCCAGATCCCGCTGTTGGTTATTGACCGGAGAGTCATCTCGTTCATGTCTGCATGTCTCCCGAACCCGTAGGGTCTACACACTTAAGGTTCGGTGACGCTAGGGTTATAGAGATATTAGTATGCGGTAACCCGAAAGTTGTTCGGAGTCCCGGATGAGATCCCGGACGTCACGAGGAGTTCCGGAATGGTCCGGAGGTAAAGATTTATATATAGGAAGTGCTATTTCGGCCATCGGGACAAGTTTCGGGGTCATCGGTATTGTACCGGGACCACCGGAAGGGTCCCAGGGGTCCACCGGGTGGGGCCACCTGCCCCGGGGGGCCACATGGGCTGTAGGGGGTGCGCCTTGGCCTTTATGGGCCAAGGGCACCAGCCCCAAGAGGCCCATGCGCCAAGAGAAGAGGGAAAGGAAGAGTCCTAAAGGGGGAAGGCACCTCCTAGGTGCCTTGGGGAGGAGGGACTCCTCCCTGGCCGCACCCTTCCTTGGAGGAAGGGCCAAAGGCTGCGCCCCCCCTCTCCCTTGGCCCTATATATAGTGGGGGGAAGGGAGGGAAACCAAACCTAAGCCCTGGCGCCTCCCTCTCCCTCCCATGACACATCTCCCTCCTCCCGCAGCGCTTGGCGAAGCCCTGTTGGAATCCCGCTACTTCCACCACCACGCCATCGTGCTGCTGGATCTCCATCAACCTCTCCTCCCCCCTTGCTGGATCAAGAAGGAGGAGACGTCGCTGCTCCGTACGTGTGTTGAATGCGGAGGTGCCGTCCGTTCGGCGCTAGGATCATCGGTGATTTGGATCACGACGAGTACGACTCCATCAACCCCGTTCTCTTGAACGCTTCCGCGTGCAATCTACAAGGGTATGTAGATCCACTCCTCCCTCGTTGCTAGATGACTCCATAGATAGATCTTGGTGACACGTAGGAAAATTTTGAATTTATGCTACGTTACCCAACATTGATAGCCTTTACTATGCCTATGTTACAAGTATACATGTTGCTGTTTGAAAACAAAAAGTTTACCTCTGTTGCAATAATTCCCTAGAAAAGTCTGAATGTGATAAAATGTTGAAACCTTTTGCATATTAAGCTCTAATAAATTTACTACAGTGGGAATTTTCTTTCATAATTTTTGGATCTAGGTATGGATGTTGCTGCATTCTTTACAGACTATCCTGTTTAGGCAGATTGCTGTTATGTTTGCATTGTTTGCATATGTTTGCTTCTTTAATGATTCTATTTGAGGATAGTACTATTAAATATGCAGAGGCATTTAGTATGCAATGTTGAATAATAATTTTAGTGATTTGCTAGAGTATAGTACAATAAGGTTTTGGCAATGGTTTATACTAACTTATCTCACGAGTCCTTGTTGAGTTTTGTGTGGATGAAGCTTTTGAGATTTAGGGAGACCGTGATATGAGAGGAATTAAGGAGACACAAAAGCTCAAGCTTGGGGATGCCAAAGGCACCCCAAGATAATATTTCAAGAAGTCTCAAGCATCTAAGCTTGGGGATGCCCCGGTTGGCATCCCACCTATCTTCTTCAACAATTATCGGTTAGTTTCAGTTGATCCTAAGTTTTTGCTTCTTCACATGATGTTTGCTATTCTTAGATGTCATTTTATTTTGCTTTGCTTGCTGTTTGAATAGAATTCCAAGATCTTAAATTATTAAATGTTAGAGAGTCTTCACATAGTTGCATAATTATTCGACTACTCATTGATCTTCACTTATATCTTTCGGAGTAGTTTGTCATTTGCTCTAGTGCTTCACTTATATGTTTTAGAGCATGGTGGTAATTTTATTTTGAAGAAATAGATGAACTCTCATGCTTCACTTATATTATTTTGAGAGTCTTAAATAGCATGGTAATTTGCTTAAAATCCTAATATTCTAGGTATTCAAGAATAATAAAAATTCTCTTATGAGTGTGTTGAATACTAAGAGAAGTTTGATGCTTGATGATTGTTTTGAGATATGGAGATGGTGATATTAGAGTCATGCTAGTTGAGTGGTTATGAATTTGAGAGATACTTGTGTTGAAGTTTGTGATTCCCGTAGCATGCACATATGGTGAACCGTTATGTAACGAAGTCGGAGCATGAGGTGTTTATTGATTGTCCTCCTTATGAGTGGCGGTCGGGGACGAGCGATGGTCTTTTCCTACCAATCTATCCCCCTAGGAGCATGCGTGTAGTACTTTGTTTCGATAACTAATAGATTTTTGCAATAAGTATGTGAGTTCTTTATGACTAATGTTGAGTCCATGGATTATACGCACTCTCACCCTTCCACCTTTGCTAGCCTCTCTAGTACCGCGCAACTTTCGCCGGTACCATAAACCCACCATATACCTTCCTCAAAACAGCCACCATACCTACCTATTATGGCATTTCCATAGCCATTCCGAGATATATTGCCATGCAACTTTCCACCGTTCTGTTTATTATGACACGCTTCATCATTGTCATATTGCTTAGCATGATCATGTAGTTGACATCGTATTTGTGGCAAAGCCACCGTTCATAATTCTTTCATACATGTCACTCATGCATCATTGCACATCCCGGTACACCACCGGAGGCATCCATATAGAGTCATACTTTGTTCTAGTATTGAGTTGTAATCATTGAGTTGTAAATAAATAGAAGTGTGATGATCATCATTCAATAGAGCATTGTCCCAAAAAAAAGGAAGGCCAAAAAAAGAGAAAGGCCATAAAAAAGAAAGGCCAAATAAAAATAATAATAATAATAAGGGGCAATGCTACTATCCTTTTTCCACACTTGTGCTCCAAAGTAGCACCATGTTCTTCATATAACGAGTCTCATATATTGTGCTTCAAAGTAGCACCATGTTCTTCATATAGAGAGTCTCTTGTTTTGTCATTTTCATATACTAGTGGGAATCTTTCATTATAGAACTTGGCTTGTATATTCCAATAATGGGCCTCCTCAAGTGCCCTAGGTCTTCATGAGCAAGCAAGTTGGATGCACACTCACTAGTTTCTTTTGTTGAGCTTTCATACATTTATAGCTCTAGTGCATCCGTTGCATGGCAATCCCTACTCACTCACATTGATATCTATTGATGGGCATCTCCATAGCCCGTTGATACGCCTAGTTGATGTGAGACTATCTTCCCCCTTTTTTGTCTTCTCCACAACCACCATTCTATTCCACCTATAGTGCTATATCCATGGCTCACGCTCATGTATTGCGTGAAGATTGAAAAAGTTTGAGAACATCAAAAGTATGAAACAATTGCTTGGCTTGTCATCGAGGTTGTGCATGATTTAAATATTTTGTGTGGTGAAGATGGAGCATAGCCAGACTATATGATTTTGTAGGGATAGCTTTCTTTGGCCATGTTATTTTGAGAAGACATAATTGCTTTATTAGTATGCTTGAAGTATTATTATTTTTATGTCAATATTAAACTTTTGTCTTGAATCTTTCGGATCTGAATATTCATATCACAAGTAAGAAGAATTACATTGAAATTATGCCAACTAGCTTTCCACATCAAAGTTTATCTTTTTATCATTTACCTACTCGAGGACGAGCATGAATTAAGCTTGGGGATGCTTGATACATCTCCAACGTATCTATAATTTTTGATTGCTCCATGCTATATTATCTACTGTTTTGGGCAATATTGGGCTTTACTATCCACTTTTATATTAACCGGAGGCCCAGCCCAGATTTGCTGTTTTATGCCTATTTTAGTGTTTTGAAGAAAAGGAATATCAGACAGAGTCGAACCGGAACGAAATCAACTGGAGAAGTTATTTTTGGAAGGAAACACACCTGATGGACTTGGACCCCACGTCAGAAGATACGGGAGCTTCCCACGAGGGTGGGGGCGCGCCCACCCCCCTAGGGCGCGCCCCCTGTCTCGTGGGGCCCCCATGGCTCCCCTGACGTGCTTCTTCTGCCTATATAACTCCATATACCCTAAAACTTCCAGAACGCAAGATAGATCGGGAGTTCCGCCGCCAGAAGCCTCCGTAGCCACCAAAAGTCAATCGGGACCCTATTCCGGCACCCTGCCGGAGGGGGCAATCCCTCTCCGGTGGCCATCTTCATCATCCCGGTGCTCTCCATGACGAGGAGGGAGTAGTTCTCCCTCGGGGCTGAGGGTATGTACCAGTAGCTATGTGTTTGATCTCTCTCTCTCTCTCTATCTCTCTCTCGTGTTCTTGATTTGGCACGATCTTGATGTATCGCGAGCTTTGATATTATAGTTGGATCTTATGTTTCTCCTCCCCCTCTACTCTCTTGTAATGAATTGAGTTTCCCCTTTGAAGTTATCTTATCAGATTGAGTCTTTAAAGATTTGAGAACACTTGATGTATGTCTTGTTGTGGATATCTGTGGTGATAATGGGATATCACGCGATTCACTTGATGTATGTTTTGGTGACCAACTTGCGGGTTTCGCCCATGAACCTATGCATAGGGGTTGGCACACGTTTTCGTCGTGATTCTCCGGTAGAACTTTGGGGCACTCTTTGAGGTCCTTTGTGTTGGTTGAATAGATGAATCTGAGATTGTGTGATGCATATCGTATAATCATGCCCACGGATACTTGAGGTGACATTGGAGTATCTAGGTGACATTAGGTTTTTGGTTGATTTGTGTCTTAAGGTGTTATTCTAGTACGAACTCTAGGGCTGTTTGTGACACTTATAGGAATAGCCCAATGGATTGATTGGAAAGAATAACTTTGAGGTGGTTTCGTACCCTACCATAATCTCTTCGTTTGTTCTCCGCTATTAGTGACTAGTGACTCTTTGTTGCATGTTGAGGGATAGTTATGTGATCCAATTATGCTATTATTGTTGAGGGAACTTACACTAGCGAAAGTATGAACCCTAGGCCTTATTTCCTATCATTGCAATATCGTTTACGCTCACTTTTATCACTTGCTACCTTGCTGTTTTTATTATTTCAGATTACAAAAACTATTATCTACTATCCATATCGCACTTGTATCACCATCTCTTCGGCGAACTAGTGCACCTATACAATTTACCATTGTATTGGGTGTGTTGGGGACACAAGAGACTCTTTGTTATTTGGTTGCAGGGTATCTTGAGAGAGACCATCTTCATCCTACGCCTCCTACGGATTGATAAACCTTAGGTCATCCACTTAAGGGAAATTTGCTACTATCCTACAAACCTCTGCACTTGGAGGCCCAACAACGTCTACAAGAAGAAGGTTGTGTAGTAGACATCAGTTATATATTGTCCAATTTCTGCCTTGCACACAGTCACATGCAATTAATTAGCCAGACCAGTTAATTACATGTGTTCATTAGCCAAACAGTTAATACGTCCGTTTAATTTAAAAAGTATAATCGAGCATTACATGAAAAATTCACATTAGTTGTGAAGAGTATTTCTTTTGGACAGAAGGATCATATTAATTATACAGAGTATAATTATTTTAACTGGATGATCTCTACTCCGAAAGGGGAAGTTCATAGGTCGTTTCGTTCATTCGCACGCAACCCAAAAAATCGTCTTAGTCATATCTTGCCCAATTTCTGCCTTGCCCACAGTTGCATGCAATTAATTCGCCAGATCAGTTAATTATGTGTGTTAATTAGCTAGACGGTTAATAGGCCCATTTAATTTGGAAAACATAATCGAGTGTTGGACGAAAAAATCACATTAATTATGAAGAGTATCTTTTTTGGATGTAAGCATCATATTAATTATAGAGTATAATCATTTCAACGGGAGGATCATGTTAATTATGAAAAGTATTATCGAGCGTTTGATAGTAGGATCACTTTAATTATGTGCAATATTTTTTTGAACTGAAGGATCACATTAATTATGAAAAGTTTAATCAAGTGTTTAACAGAAGGACCACTTTAATTACCGAGAGTATCATTCTTGGGATGTGAGTATCACATTAATTATGATAAGTATTATCAGGCCTAGAACGGGAGGGTCACATTAATTATGAAAAGTATCACCCAATCATTAATGCAAAACAGTTTGTCAACCACACACCGAAACAATTTAGAAATCAAGCCATTAATGCAATTTAATTATGTGTGCAATTAATTAATTTCATTTAAGTAGATATTTTTTTGCGACAAATCAGTTATGAAAGGCATTAATGCAATTAATTGTTTGGTCAAACTTAATTAGGATGCAGATAATTAATAGTATGAAGTTTTTTCAACTCTCTACTATTAAAGGGGAGTTGGGGACTGTACCTGGTATTCACAACTCCCCTCCGTTTGACCCCCCTACGAAAACCATCTGCCCACACCTCCCCACACGCACAAGAAAAACCACCTCCATTGCCTCATGAAAAAAGAGAACAAAAAACAAATAGAAAAAGATCGTCCTCCTCCCGACCCCCTCCCCCGATGATCTGTTGCCTGCCGCACCGCCGGGCTGGCAACTGGCATCCTCTGAAACAATGACACGCCTCGGCATTGATCTGGTGTCACCATCGTGCATCATCTGATGAGGTGCCCAAGGACAGCGCCTCAGGGTACATCCGGTCGAGAGGCAATTGCTAGAAGAGTCTTCACCGAATCGATGTCCCTCATACCATATTCCTATCCATGCATTATTTCCATCGCGTGGCAAGTGCTGCAGCAGACATCCAGACGAGCACAGATAAATAAACCTGCAGCCACCATCCTGAGAGCATAAAGCAGGTTGTGGGGAATCTGCACACGATGGTGTGACACCAATGGATGGGGTCATGTGTCGAGCTCGGAAGGAGCCACCATGGATGGCCACTTCAACGACCTCCCTCAGCAGGTACCATCACACACATCTCCAAGTAGACCGCTACCTGCATCTTCCTAACCCAATCAACATTGTAATTGATTGATGCCATCTGCAACATGTTCCACAAAAAGTTATTGATAATTGAAATGTCGGTATATCTCTACTCCTAAAGGGGGAGTCCGTAGGTCGTTTCATTCGTTCGCACGCAGCCATTAATGCCGAAACATCGTCTTAGTCATATCTTGCCATTCCTGCCTTGCCCGCAGTTGCATGGAATTAATTAGCTAGACCGGTTAATTACACGTGTTAATTAGCTAGATAGTTAATAGGTCCGTTTAATTTGGAAAGTATAACCGAGCATAGAAAAATCACATTAATTATGAGGAGTGTCTTTTTTGGATCTAAGGATCATATTAATTATAAAGTTATAATTATTTGAATGGGAGGTTAATATTAATTATGAAAAGTATTATCGAGCGTTTGATAGGAGGGTCACTTTAATTATGGGGAATATTTTTTTAGACTAAAGGATCACATTAATTATGAAAAATTTAATCGATTGTTTAATGGAAGGACCACTTTAGTTGCGGAGAGTATCATTCTATGGATGTGAGTATCACATTAATTATGAAAAATATTATCAAGCCTAGCACGGGAGGATCACATTAATTATGAAAAGTATCAGCAAGTCATTAATGCAAAGTAATTTGTGAACCAAGCACCGAATCAATTTAGAAATCAAGCCATTAATGCAATTAATTAGCCATACAATTAATTACGCGTGCAATTAATTAATTCTATTTAAGTAGAGATTTTTTCGCGAAAAATCAGTTGTGAAATAAGGGCATTAATGAAATTAATCATTTAGTCAGACTTAATTAGGATGCAGATAATTTATAGTAGGAAGTTTATTTAACCGTGTCTCTACTATTAAAGCGGAGTTGGGAATTGTACGTGGTACGCCCAACTCCCCTCCCCTTGATCCGCCCTACGAAAACCATCTGCCCACACTTTCCCACACACATACAAGGAAAAAAGAAAAGATAAAACAAACAGAAAAAGATCGTCCTCCTCCCGACCCTCCCCCGATGACTGTTACCTGCCGCACCGCCGGGCTGGCATCCTATGAAACAATGACACACCTCAGCGTTGATCCAACGTCATTGTCAGGCGTCATCAGATGAGGTGCCCAAAGGGAGCGCCTCAAAGTAGATCCGGTCGAGAAGCAGTTACGAGAAGAGTCTTCACCCAATCAATGTCCCTCATACCATCTTCCTATCCGTGCACTAATTCCATCATGCGACAAGTGTTGCAGCACACATCGAGATGAGCACAGATAAATAAACCCAGCAGACACCACCCTGAGAGCATAAAGCGGGTTCTAGGGAAGCTGAACACGTTGGTGTGACACTAATGGATGGGGTCATGTGTCATGCTCGGAAGGAGGCCACCATGGATGGACACTTCAATGACCTCCCTCGGCAGGTACCATCACACACATCTCCAAGTAGACCGCTACCTACAACTTCCTAACCCAATCAACATTGTAATTGATTGATGTCAACTGCAACATGTTCCATCAAAAGCTACTGATAACTGAAAGCTGCCGATAACTGAAATGTCGATATATCTCTACTCCTAAAGGGGAGTGTGTAGGTCGTTTAGTTTGTTCGCACGCAGCCATTAATGCCGAAACATCGTCTTAGTCATATCTTGCCCAATTCCTGCCTTGCCCACAGTTGCATGCAATTAATTAGTCAGGCTGATTAATTACGTGTGTTAATTAGCTATATAATTAATAGGTCCATTTAATTTGAAAAGTATAATCGAGCGTTTGACGGAAAATTCAGATTAATTATGAAGATTATCTTTTTTTGAATGCAAGGATCATACTAATTGTAAAGAGTATAATTATTTGAATGGGAGGATCATGTTAATTATGTAAAGTATTATCGAGCGTTAGACAGTAGGGTCACTTTAATTATGAGGGATATATTTTTCGGACTAAAGGATCACGTTAATTATGAAAAGTTTAGTCGAGTGATTAATGGAAGGACCACTTTAATTATGGAGAGTATCATTCTTTGGATGTAAGTATCACATTAATTACAAAAAGTATTATCAAGCCTAAAATGGGAGGATCACAGAAATTATCAAAAATATCACCTCGTCATTAATACAAAACAATTAGTAAACAAAACACCAAATCAATTTAGAAATCAAGCTATTCATGCAATTAATTATTCCGATAATTAATTACACATGCAATTAATTAACTCTATTTAAGTAGATATTTTTTCGCAACAAATTAGTTATGAAATAAAGGCATTAATGCAAGTAATTATTTAGTTAGACTTAATTGGGATGCAGATAATTAATAGTAGAAGTTTTTTCAACCATGTCTCTACTATTAAAGGGGAGTTGGGGACTATAAGTGGTATGCCCAAGTCCCGTCCCCTTGACCCCCCTTACGAAAACCATCTATCCGCACCTCCCCACACGCACAAGAAAACCCACCTCCTTTGCGTCACAAAAAAGAAAAGAAAGAACAAACAGAAAAAGATCGTCCTCCCCCTCCCCCCTGCCCGACGATATACTAGCTACCTGCCGCCGGGTTGGCATCCTCTGAAACAATGATATGCTTCAGTGTTGATCTGGTGTCACCGGCATGCGTCATCAGATGAGGTGCCCAAGGAGAGCGCCTCACGGTATATCCGGTCAAGAGGCAGTTGGGAGAAGAGTCTTTGCCCAATCGATGTCCCTCATACCATCTTCCTATCCATGCATTATTTCATCATGCGACAAGTGCAGCAGCGGACATCCAGACGAGCACAGATAAATAAACCTAGCAACAATCACCCTAAGAGCATAAAGCGGGTTGTGGGGAATCTACACACGTTGGTGTGACACTAATGGATGGTGTCATGTGCCGAGCTCGGAAGGAGGCTGCCATGGATGGACACTTGAACGACCTCCCTCAGTAGGTACCATCCCACACATCTCCATGTAGACCGCTACCTGCATCTTCCTAACCCAATCAATCTTGTAATAGGCTGATGTCATCTGCAACATGTTCCACCAAAAGCTATTGATTACTGAAATGTTGGTATATCTCAACTTCTAAAGGGAGAGTCCATAGGTTGTTTCTTTCGTTCGCATGCAGCCATTAATGCTGAAACATCATCTTAGTCATATCTTGCCAACTCCCGCCTTGCCCAAAGTTGAGTGCAATTATTTAGCCACACGGGTTAATTATGTGTGTTAATTAGCTAGACAGTTAATAGGTTCGCTTAATTTGAAAACTATAATCGAGTGTTGGACAAAAAAATCACATTGATTATGAAAAATATATATTTTTGGATGCAACAATCATATTAATTATAAAGACTATAATTATTTGAACAGGAGGATCATGTTAATTATGGAAAGTATTATCGAGCGTCTGACAATAGGGTCACTTTAATTATGGGAATATTTTTTGGACTGAGAGGATCATGTTAATTATTAAAAGTGTAATCGAGTGATTAACGAAAGGACCACTTTAACTATGAAGAGTATCATTCTATGGATGTGAGTATCACATTAATTATGAAAAGTATTATCAAACCTAGAATGGGAGGATCATGTTAATTATGAAAAGTATCAGCAAGTCATTAATGCAAAATAATTTGTAAACCGATGTCAGTGGAAACGACACCTATGGGGTCACTGGGATCCCTTCTACGGTTGGCAAGCGCGAGGTTGTGCAAAGAGCGGGTTTGACAGGAAGCACACGGATCATTTACCCAGGTTCGGGCCGCGAAGATGCGTAATACCCTAGTCCTGCTTTGGTGGATGTATTTGAGTGTTCTTGTGTTCTTGAGCTAGCTACAGGATGCAACTTTGCCCAAAAGAGCCGAATCCCTCTCCTGGTCGCCTCAGGCCTCCTTTTATAGGCAAAAAGGGGTCGCCATAGTGGCACACAGGAGGTGGAAAGGTCTACAGTCGATGAGCCTATCCTCTGGAACCGTCGGACGAATGCATTTAATGCACTGCCGACGTGCCCCCTTTGCTTTATCGGGGACGCCAGGGAAGCACGTCCCAGCTGTTGCCGCCTCGCCTGGCCTTGACACGCGTTCGAGCTGACGGGGCGTCGTGGCGCCATGTTGCCTGGCCGCTGGGCTGGTGTGGTGGTGGAGTCTTCAGGAAGACTTGCATGCTACCACGCAGGAGCTTGCTGGGTTGGTGTAGAGGCCGCTCGTCGCCACACAAGCGCCTACTCAACTGGTTGAGCTGGCAGCTGCATGGGGACGGGGTGGAGTCTTGGCTGGCACAGGCCTGGCAGTGGCCCTGCTGATGCCCTAGGCAAGGATCTTGCCGGGGGCCCGACAAGGGTCTTGCCATGGCGTTGCTGTCATCCCCGACAAGAGTCTTGCCTGGGGTCTTGTGGATTTCCTCGGCTAGGATCCTGCCGAGGGTCGCCATCTTCTGGGCCTCATCTAAACTCATATGTTTATGATCTTGGCAAAGATTTGCATGCCACCACAGAGGCGCCTCCCGAGCCTTGGCTCCAATGTAGTTGATTGGGTTGGAGCCTGTGGGCTCAAGGGTGGCTCGCTCTACCGGAGTTGGGCAAGTTGCCTCGGCAAGGTCCTTGTCGGGGCTACGGAGGCTACCTCGGCAAGGATCTTGCCGAGGGAGTCCACCTCGCCCTCTTGCTCTCATGCACTTCTGGTCTTGGCGTCACCTTGGTTGTCTTGTGCTTCGGCTTCTCTCCGGCTTCCCTCCTCTGCCCTGTTAAGTGTGGCCGCGGCGCGTGGCTCTGACTGCCCGTGCACAAGTAAAGGGGTCAAAAGGAGGGCCCCTACTTTTGTACACCGATAGGAGCCCCCGGGCCTGGACCACACATAAGCACGACGCGTTGTTGGGCTAGGCCCAAAACGGTGCACGGGCAGGTGGGGCGGATTTTATCGTAGCAACATCTCGTCCGCTGCACTTCCCCACGACCCGCGTTGAACGCGTGACGTGGAGGGTCGTGCGTGACATGGGGGTCATGCGTGGGGCGGTTCCCGCACGCATGCATCACATCGTGGTAAAGAGGCGGCCCGCGCCTTCGTCGTAAAAAGGAAACGGCCGCGAGCACGCTGCTCATTTACCCCCTGTGTCTTCTCCAATCTCAGAGCCGCCGTTCCTTCCTTCTTCCTCCTCATGCCCCTGCTCATCGCCGCTGCACTTTCGCTGCCCTTTCCCTTCCACCATTCGCAGCCTCCATGGCACCCAAGACTGGCAAGGGCAAGGGAGCGGCTAAGAGCGCCGGAGGTGTGGAGCCGCCGGAGAATGAGTTGGCGGTGCGGCGGACAGAGCTTGCCCACTTTCCCTCGATGGTCGACGCGGCCAACCTTCGAGACCACTTCAAGCCACTGTGGGGGGTCAATACGGGGGGAGAGACGATGGGGCATCCTGCCACATGCGTCATCCCCACCAACTGCGGCAAAGCCGCCCCGAATCGGTATCAGTTCTTCATCGATTACCTCTCCTGCGGCCTCTGCCCCCTTCTTTGATTTCTTCAATGACATCATGCATACCTTCATCTTCCACCTCCTGGATTTCACCCCAAATGCCATGGCGTGCATGGATCTTTTCGCCCATCTCTGCGAGGGCTTCGCCGGAGTGCATCCCAACACGGTGCTCTTCCGCCACTACTTCTTCCCTCGGATCCAGCAGGGAGGCGCCATCTCTGGTTGTGTCACCTAGATCCCAAGGTCCAAGGGGACATACCCGGAGGGCACTCAAAAGGAGAGGTGGGAGGAGTGGCGGGGCCGGTGGTGCTGGATTGAAGAGGAGGATCCACAAGAGTTTTGCCGGGTGCGCCAGGCGCCACCGGTTCGCGGAAACGAATGGAGCAGTGTCGACGCTGACGACGCGAAGCTCACGGTCGCCACCACCAGAATTCTTTGCCTCACCGAGGCCGGGCTCACCCTTGAGATGATCTGGGCGGATTTCATCCACCGCCAAATCGCTCCGCTGCAAAACAAGGGGAGGCCGGCCTGGCTCTTCAGGAACGCGACGAACATCATGCGACTCTGCCCTGGCCTCAACCACAACTTCACCGTGCTGGCGCATGCTCATTTCTGCCAGCGGCTCTTCCAGCTCAACGTGGACCGCGACGACAAGGCCGAGAGGTCCGGCAAGGCCGCGAAGGCCGGCAAGGTCGCCAAGGGGCTCTTGTTTGGGTTGCCGGCGGGGGTGGTCCTGCTGAGCAATAACTCACGCCGAAGCGACATCATCGCCATGATGCCAGAGTTCAACGCGCACGACCTCGTCCCGAATTGGGCCGAGCTGCCGGAGGATCAAGTGCAAGAGTTTTTTGACACCCTGGAGGAGAAGTACATCCACGAGGAGCCGCGGCTTGTCCAGGACACCACCCAGGCAGAGCTGGACTACATCGCCGCTAGGGCGGCGGAGGCGGAGCTCACTAGGGAGGCCGGCAGCACCAGCAGCGTGGAGAACAAAGCCGCGGTGGCCTAAGAGGAGAACGAGCTCGCCCAGTGGGCGGAGTCCACTGGGCAGGCCAGTAGTGCCGGCACCGGGGTTCCTCTTGTTGGAGACGACGACGACGAGCCGTCCGAGGAGGAGGCTGAAGCTGTCGAGCCCCCAGCCATGGGGAAAGGGCGAGTCCTGCGACGAGCTAGCTCCGGCGAGCCGGTTCGGTCCGGCAGGGCCGTGCCACTCCGGCAAGCCCAGGAGACGTCCGCACGCCAAACGAGGGCCGTGGCGGCGAAGAAATTGGTGAAGGCCGCGGTGGCGAAGAAGAAAGCATCCGCTTTTTCTTTGTCTAAGCGTTCCCCAACTCCACCTGCTTCCCCTCCTCCTGCAGATGACGACACGGAGGTCTTCTTCGACATCGGGTCTCTCAGCTCGAGGAGGAAGAGAAAAGCAGCGGAAGAAGAAACGGAGGGCGAGTAAGTGCTTGAACTCTTGTCATCTCCGTCCCTCCGGGCCGTATCTCTTTTTTTGACTTGTCTTCATCTTGGCAGGGATACAGAGACACTGGTCCAGAGGGTGAAGAGGGCCAGGTCTTCGGCGGGCACCTCTAAGGCGCCACTAGTGGTGGTGAGCAGCCCGGACAACAGCCCCCGGCACAGCCCCCAGCGTAAGCTCATCACCCGCCCCTCGTCAACGTGTGTCGGGGGTACGATCCTTGGTGCTGACCTTGCCGTGATCGCAGGAGGACAACAGCAGGGGGAGCCACTGAGGGTCACCCCCAACACGTCGCCTCCGTCAACCATGCCGCCCCGAGGGGCGTCCCCGGCAAGGGCGCCAAGCACCGAGCCCATGCACACAGAGGAGGAGGAGAACTTGGGCGCCGGCGGCTCCACCTTGGCGCCAAATGTTGGCGAGGAAGGGGCTACTTCTTCCCAGCTCGGCATGGGTACATTATTTGCCTCTCATCCCTGCCTGTAGGATCGAAAGTATGTCTAGAGGGGGGGGTGATTAGACTACTTGACCAAATAAAAACTTAACCTTTTCCCAATTTTAGTTCTTGGCAGATTTTAGCTATTTTAGGACAAGTCAAGCAATCATCACACAATTCAAGCAAGCATGCAAAGAGTATATAGGCAGCGGAAAGTAAAGCATGCAACTTGCAAGAATGTAAAGGGAAGGGTTTGGAGAATTCAAACTCTATTGGAGACACGGATGTTTTTCCCGTGGTTCGGATAGGTGGTGCTATCCTACATCCACGTTGATGGAGACTTCAACCCATGAAGGGTAACGGTTGCGCGAGTCCACATAGGGCTCCACCCAAGGGCAACGGTTGCGCGAGTCCACGAAGGGCTCCACCCACGAAGGGTCCACGAATAAGCAACCACCCACAAAGGGTCCACGAAGAAGCAACCTTGCCTATCCCACCATGGCCATCGCCCACGAAGGACTTGCCTCACTAGCGGTAGATCTTCACGAAGTAGGCGATCTCCTTGCCCTTACAAACTCCTTGGTTCAACTCCACAATCTTGTCGGAGGCTCCCAAGTGACACCTAGCCAATCTAGGAGACACCACTCTCCAAGAAGTAACAAATGGTGTGTAGGTAATGAACTCCTTGCTCTTGTGCTTCAAATGATAGTCTCCCCAACACTCAACTCTCTCTCATAGGATTTGGATTTTGTGGAAAGAAGATTTGAGTGGAAAGCAACTTGGGAAGGCTAGAGATCAAGATTCATATGGTGGGAATGGAATGTCTTGGTCTCAACACATGAGTAGGTGGTTCTCTCTCAGAACATATGAGTTGGAATGATGTGTGTGTTCTGATGGCTCTCTCACTAAATGAGAAAGAGGTGGAGGGGTATATATAGCCTCCACACAAAATCCAACCGTTACACACAATTTACCAATCTCGGTGGGGCCGAATCAGAAAACTCGGTCGGACCGAAATGGTAAACCTAGTGACCGTTAGGAATTTCGGTGGGACTGACATGCAACTCGGTAGGACCGATTCGGTTAGGGTTTGGGCATAACGTAATCTCGGTGAGACCGATTACACAAACTCGGTGAGACCGAGTTTGGTAATTAGCTAACCAGAGAGTTGGTCAGGCAAACTCGGTGGGACCGATTTGCTCTTTCGGTGGGACCGAGTGGAACTCGGTGAGACCGAAAAGTTACAAAGGGGAAACACTGAGTTTACATTGCAATCTCGGTGGGACCGATTCGCTCTTTCGGTGGGACCGAAAAGTTACGAAAGGGAAACAGAGAGTTTGCAACCCCATCTCGGTGGGACCGAGATCCTTATCGGTAAGACCGAATCCCTAGGGTTTGGCAGTGGCTAATGACAATTGAAACTCGGTGGCGCCGGATAGGAAAAATCGGTAGGACCGAGTTTGGATTAGAGTTTTAGGTCATATGTGGATATGGGAAAGTAGTTGAGGGTTTTGGAGCATATCATTAAGCACATGAAGCAAGAGGCTCATTAAGCAACACCTCATCCCTCCTTGATAGTATTGGCTTTTCCTATGGACTCAATGTGATCTTGGATCACTAAAATATAAAATGAAGAGTCTTGAGCTTTTGAGCTTGAGCCAATCCATTTGTCCTTAGCATTTTGAGGGTTCCACTTTCACATCCATGCCATGCCAATCATTGAGCTTTCCTGAAATAATCATCTTGGAATAGCATTAGCTCAATGAGCTATATGTTGTTATGAATTACCAAAACCACCTAGGGATAGTTGCACTTTCACTGCCCTTTCTTCTTTCTTCTGAATCTTTATCTTGGCTTTGCTTCATCCCCTTCTCTATGTCCAGATCCTCCATCGGCGGACCTAGAGGACATAGACATCGTCATCAAGGACGTAGCCAAGGCCGCCGAGGAGGCCGCTAAGGGCACGACTGAGGACGCCGCCAAGGAGCCTGCCGGGGAGCCCGACTAGGCTACTGCCAAGGAGGCCGGCAAGCCCGCTGTCGAGGAGGAGGTGGCTGATGACCAGCCTTCCTCCTCCGCTGCCTCTGGCTCCGGCAGGTAGCTGAGGGTGAGCGACGACCTTTTTTTCCACCTCCCATTGGCATCGAGCTCTAGGGCGCCCATTGAGAGGGAGGTGTTCGACGAGGAGGTGCTTGCCGCCGCCGGGCTCGAGGTCGTTGATGAGCCAAGCGCCGGTGGTGACGGTTCTCAGGAGGAGCGGCTTCTCCAGGCCATGGGCGCCAGCTTTCGGAAGCTCCAGGCGCTCCATCGCGCCCGCCTGGACAAGGCCAAGTCCAGGATGGCAACGGTGGACAAGGCGGAGGCGAACCTCAAGGGACGCGTTGCCGAGGCGCAGACTTGGTACCGCCAAGCCTGTGAGGAGATGAAGGCTGCCCAGGCCGATGAGTCCCGGAGGCTTTGCCGGGGTGCCATGACCAAGGTTCTCACCAAGGTGGCGCATTGGAATTCCAACTTCGACTTCGACGCCGCGCTGGAGAGCTTGCCGGAGGATGTAGAACTCGCGATGCTCAAGGAGTGTATCAAGCCCATCATCAGCCTCATAGGCGGAATCGAGAGGATGGAGGGCCAGTGTCGGGACTAGGCACCCTGTTTCTCGTTGCCGCTGCGGGTTCTTGGCCAAGACAATTTAAATCTTTAGTTAGAACCGCAGCAACAATTGATGTAATATAACTCTGCAGTACTTTTGATACAATGCATGTTATTCTCCTGTCTGATCTTTCCTTGTATGCCCACCCTATGTTAACCGGGTAGGCTCGTCAGCGCATAAACCCAGGGCGACACCTTGGGGACGGATCCCCAATAGCCTGCCGGGTGTGCTTGCTGCCCGGCGAACCACATTACCACTCTCAACGCGGCCGCTTAAACTGTCGAGCTTGCCTCGAGTCAGAATCGAGAGCGTTGCCAATTGCAGAAGGCTACCCCGCCACTCTCGACGCGGCCGCTTGAGCTGTTGAGCGGACTCGAAACAGAACAAGGGCGTTGCCAATTGCGGAAGGGCCCCTTTGCATGCAGGTTTTTCATACATAGGGCAGGACCTTCGAGGATAATAATGTCAGGACCCCGATTCCAAGTCACATCGATCTAATCGGTAACACCTCATATCACTTTGCGGCCTCACACACGGTATTCCCACGGGTGTCGCCTGACCATGGCCCGGGACCGTTTGCGCCTTTTGGCTCACGTATATGATATTTTTGCTAGCATCCATATGATAGAGAACCCAGGCCGACATGGCTAGTCGTGAACCCAAAGCAGCACTAACCTATGGGGACAGGCATACATGAATCACATCGAGCATGTCGGTCAGCAGCGTGTGAATCCGGGCTGTAACACTGGACTAACAGGACTCCGGGAACCCGGGCTGTAGCAGGCTAGGCAGGACTCCGGATGTCACCACGTGACATTTCCCCGAAGGGACAGACACAGGAACGAAGTGAAACACATGCCGGACAGTCAGGTGTCCTGAGCAGTAGTGCTGGGCTAGCAGGACTCCGGTGAACCGGGCTGTAGCGGACTACTATGGGTCATGGAAGCACTAGACTACATTTCCCCATAAGAGAGGCCGCCAAGGATAAACAGCTAGATTGTCAGATCCCACACATACCAAGCATTTCAATCATACACACAATATGCTCGTTATGTGTAAATACAACATGGCATCACAACATAACTCTACAACTCAAGTATTTATTCCTTAGGCTCCGAGGAGCGAGATATTACAAACATGGGTCTCATGACCCAACAATCACAGCATACAAATCAAGCACATGAGGAAGCTTAACATGTCTGAGTACAGACATCTACAAATGAAAAAAAGCTAAGAAGCCTGACTATCTACCAGATCCTGCCAAGGACACAAGATCGTAGCTGAGGTATCAAGCTAAACGTCGAAGTCCACGCGGAACTACTAGCGAAACTGAAGTCTCTCTCTGCAAAACATAAATTAAGCAAACGTGAGTACAGATGTACCCAACAAGACTTACATCAGAACTAACTACATATGCATCGGTATCAACAAGGGGGGTGGTGGTGGAGTTTAACTGCAGCAAGCCAGCTTTGACTCAGTGGCTAACCTAAACTACGATTGCAAGCAACTCTTTTGAGGTGGCGCACACGAGTCCACATATTCACCATTCAATACACCACTATGGATCCGCTCCCGTCTCCCTACGAGAAGGCCATCCATAGCACTCACACTTATCTTGTGAGTTTTAGAGTATCCACTTTCACTTGTCTATGAACTGTTATAGGCAACCCAGAAGTCCATTACCACAGACACGGCTATTCGAATAGATGATGTTAACCCTGCAGGGGTGTACTTCTTCACACACGCTCTCACCACTTGCCGCCGTTTACATGACATGTAGTTGGCAACCTTCAAGCGGAAGCCCAACGAGGGTGTCGGCCACGGCCTACCTAAACACTCAAGTCTCTAGTCCAGGTTTATCGCCTATCCAAGTTCCATCCGCAGGGAGTCCGGCCGAGGTTTCCACATACGGCCCCGAACGATGTGAACAGGGTTCCCGAGACACCAAACGGGCGCCCGGTACACCGTGCCACGGTGTATCTACCGCATCACAGCCCACCCCTAGGGTCAGCGCTACGCACGGCCGCCAACACATATCCTATAAACACCAGAAACTAGTTGCAACTCCTGGACAGAGGACAAGGGTGATCAAGAAGCCGAGAGGGTCCATTGGATTCGGGCCCAATGCGTGGTAGTAACTGTTTCATGGATCACAAACACATAACTCAGATCCTAAGGACGGCTTCAATGAGACAACCCACCATGTACTCCTACATGGCCTCTCACCGCTACCTTTACCAAATCGTGTTCACACACTTAGCTCTCAACAGTAGGACATGTTTACACACCTCTGATTCATCCCCGATGAATCAGACCTGACTCAACTCTAAGCAGTAGCAGGCATGACAAACAAGCATGAATGAGTTGGCACATCAGGGCTCAAACAACTCCTACTCATGCTAGTGGGTTTCATCTATTTACTGTGGCAATGACAGGTCATGCAGAGGATAAGGGGTTCAACTTCCGCAGCAAGTAACAGAGGAATCGTGTTGTCCTAATGCAGTAAAAGAGAGCAGGAGCGGGAGAGTGGGATTGTATCGAAATGAACAAGGAGGTTTTGCTTGCCTGGCACTCCTGAAGATAACATAGTTCTTCATCGGTGTCATCGATCTCATCGTCAAAACCACGTCTATCGAGAGGGGACAAATACCGGCAACAGAGAAAGAAACACAATCAATGCAATGCACAATATGATGCATGATCATGACATGTCATATGCTGTTGATTGAGCTAATGCAACTAGCAACACAATTAAATGAAGTTGGTTTGAACCCAAAGTTCAAATTCAAACGCCACATGTGGTTATTTAAATACCAATCATTTGATTTGTCCTAAACAGTGGCCTTAAGTTGTTCTAGCATGCATGAAAATGGTATAGATGGATTCCTTGAATTTTTCTGATAATTTTTCATATATAATTTATTTCATTTGGAGTTACGGTTGAATTTCTATGATTTTCAGAAGTTTTAGGCATTTTCTGAAAATAATAAATCATTTAAGATTTATTTAAATTCCAGAAAAGGTTTTACTGCGCCAGCATGACGTAAGAGTGACGTCATCAGGTCAACTGTGGCTGGTCAGGTCAAACCTGACCAGTGGGACCCGCATGTCAGTGTCCTAACTAATTAACAGTGTTAATTAGTGCTAACTAAAAAACATAATCTAGGGTTAGTCAGGGGCTGGCCCCACATGTCACTGACTCAGGGGAGTCAAACCCCAGTCAAACAGGGTCAACCCATCCGGAGTTGACCCACGGTTCGTCGCCGGCGAGGCCAGAGACGACGGAGAGCTTCGGAAATCGCCCACAGGCGATGGTTTTTGGTGTGGGGAGGCTCTACGAAGAGCTGCTGCTCGCGCGCAGCTAATGGAGCAGACGGGGTGAGCCGGGGTGGCCGGAGTCGATGGCGGCGAGCTCGGTTGCGGCCGCCGGAGTTCGGGCATCCATGGTTTAGGCGTTATGGGGCACGGCGGGCGCGGGCGATGGTCTTTATGGGTTTCTGGGATCGCCAGGAGCACGCGAAGGCAACGAGCACAACTGGAGGAGCTCGGGAGCACGAAGCTCACCGGACATGGCGGCAGCCGGAGCTCAGGTTCGCGGTGACGGTGACTAGCGAATGGGTAAGGAGGGGTGAGAAAGGGGGGAGGAGCAGGAGCTCACAGTGAACTCAATGGCGTCGTCGGTGAGGTCGGGGAAGCCCGGACGGCGATGAATCGGACGGGGCGGCGCTCGGGGCAGAGGGAGAAGGCAACGACGATGGCGGCGCTGCAGGGCGCTCTAGCGTCGTTTGGCTTGGCGAAGATGACGAGAAGGTCATGGCGGAGCTTCCAGAGAGGGAGAGGGGGCGCGAGGACAGCGGTGGCTACGAAAACGGCGGCGGTGGCGACGAGCTCCGCTCGGTGGGTGAGAGGGAGGGGAGGGGAGAGAGCTGCATGGAGGGAGGAGGTGCAGAGGGTCGAGGGAGGGTGCATGGCGACGCATGGATGCGTCCAGGGCGTCGGGGACGCAGGCAGCCAGGCAGGAGGTGGCTCGGGCGCATGTGCGCGCGGCGAGCACACGCTCTGCCTACTGGCCGGGGAGGAAGACGACAGGGAGGCTGCGGTGGTGGCTGTGCCGGCCACTTGGGCCGCCAGGTAAGCCCAGGTACTATCTCTCTCTCTCTCTCTTTTTCTGTTTTCATTTATTTAATTCTCTGTTGTTTGTTTTGAATTAGTAGAAATACTAATCCATTTTAGAAAATTCTGAAAATAATCATAGGCACCTTTGGAATTACTCCCAACAGCCTAAAATTACTTTCAAAAGTATTTGGGCATTTAAAAGTATTTATAGTATTTTAAATGCCCAAATGCAAATAGTTATGTCTTAATTCCAAAATCCAAAATGGCTCCAAAATTTATGAACCCATTTTTGGCAGAGGTTTTAGCCAGAACTAAAAATGATGAACATTTTTTTAAGGGCATATTGGGTTCATTGAAAATATTTAAAGTTGGGCCTATTTGCATTGCTTTGGTGCTAGGGGTTTGATCATCCCCATTTCAAGTTTCATGAAATTTAACATGATGCATGGATGCAAGCAAAGTCAAGCAAGGGCTGAACTAGGGCTGTGACAGCTCACCCCCACTAAACAAGAATCTCGTCCTGAGATTCAAGCGTAGGGTAAGGTGAAGGGGGAAAACACAAGCTAACATAATCTTTACGATCCAGGTTGCACTTCATAAGAACATTGGTTCGATCACCATATTTGTCTCGATGTCTTGCTCTGAGAACTCCAACCAACATGACAACGAGAGGGAAGGGAAAACTCTGGAAGGATCGATCTTCTCAAAGATCAAACAACTCAGGATCAACACATGGAGTGAGACATAGGAACATCTCTCCAATTGAGACACAAAGTTCATATCAAGGTGATGGAAATCAGACGACGAGGATTCAAGTTGGTAGGTAGTAATTCCACACTTGGGTAAGGTGGTGCAAGGTTTCAAGGTTGCGAGGAGATAATTGTCATGAACCCATAACAGGGCACCTTGGAGAAGGTGACTCGTTGAACTGTTCCCTTAAGTGGCAAAAAGAATTACTTTTGATCCATAAATCATTGAAACTCTTCATACCAGCTTAAGGCAATTTACAATTGATCGTTTGAGATAGCTCGAAGCGACGACATACTCGAACTAGGATGGATGATGTGGACTACCTTGTTGAAGACAACGCAAGGGATAATTTTGCTTACGCGTGCTCTCAAGAACTTGAGCATTTCCATATTCATCAAGGTTCTACCAACATCCGTGGCAAGGATCCTGGCAACACGGCATACCACCATGATGACTAGTGATGGATGATGCGGATACAAAGGAAGATAACACCTTCTCAGATCTTCCCTTAGCGAGGCTAAGGGATCAGAATCTGGACGATCGACCGAGAGACATTTAGCACTCCGCTTCTAATGTTCTCCTTGATGTGCTAGCGTAATCCATTTATAGATATGGTTTGATATCTAGAACATCAAGTAAAAGGTCGGACTTCGGAAGCTCAAGAATCCGTAAGGAATAACTACGGAGGCAGATCCTGCGAGATCTTTATGGGGAGGTGACCAACTTCTTTAACCAAGATACTACAATAATAGGCCTTCCGGCTAGGTGTGTTGGCCACGACATCCACGTTACCGGTTACAAAGAGACCAACATTATAGTTCTTGGAGTATGTTCCAACCATCATATCTGCCTGAGATTCAGATCTGGTTGGTGTTAGGATATTCCAGACCCATCCAGTCTAGAAAGAAAATGAGAGTTTGCAACACAATTTGACGATATGACGTTGCGAGATTCTCGGGGAATGAACTGCGATAGCAAGCTCCAAAACATGAGTTGGTTCTGCTACAAACCTGTGAACACGCTATCCAAGATGAGCATGACCACGTAGTAGTCTTATAGTAAAATACTATCGAGTTCAGGTGGGGAACCATCATCAAGGATTTCGAAGTCTTTACGCAAGTCCATGGATTAGATCCCAAGCGTAGACTTCTTTGCCTTGAACAATTCAATCAGTGGCTTGGTGTGCTAGGGAATACATATGGAGTGGAGGTAATTAATCTACCAAACCATAGAATACATTCACACATGCATAACTGACTTGGAATGGTACCAGGGAAAACAAAAACAATCTTTCTCGAACTCACGGTGGTAACTTGCCCCAAATGCACATGAATTCGAGGAAGTCACTTCTTCCATCCAAGCATAAGCTTCATGAACGGAATACGAAGGCATTGCTTATAAAGTTTCCAACACTAGGTTGATGTTCAACATGAATCATGGGGGAGACAAAATGTTGCTGATGGGCTCAACAACAACTCATCGGAATTTCCATATCACTAGACTTCCACCATCATGTGAACACGGTGATAGCATTGGTCAGACCAAAAGATGTAATGGGTATGCTCGAGGAATCAACCATGAGTAAGACAACATTACGAATATCGTTGGTTTTAACTTGATTTGACGATAGCCCATACTCAAATCAGGGTTTGGACAAGACAATAGGTTCAACAACTGATCATGGGGATCGGTCGATGAAGATATCATCTATCTTCAACACACACACACACACCACCAGGATATCCCTTAACATGAACTAAGTCAGACAAGCTTCCATCTTCCAACTCTCCAAGTTGTTGTTTAGCTCAACCAACTAGCTCATAGATATCCAACATAGAATCTTGGAGAAGGGGTGATTTATAAGAAAACCAACTTGATCACGAACTCAACATAGGGGTCAGGTGACAGCCAGGTAATACTTCCGAGAAGATCTTCGGAAAATCACGAACCACCGCTATGTTACTAAGCTCGAGAACAATCTTGCTTTTCAGAGCAGGATGATACGATCAAAAGAGCAAGGGTTTGGCAAAATCCTAACCTGTTGATCGAAGAGTGCACCAGGAAATAAGGACTAGGTAGCACGATCAATCTTAGGATGATGATTCAATAACCAACACGCTAAGAAAGAAATTATTGTCCATTAGCTACCTAGCAACTAGTTGCTAGGAGTATTGATTTCACACATCATGGTTCACTTGCCGGCATTCCGGTTGCGACAACACGGGACCGAGGAATGAAAAATGATGGTAAGAAGTATCACTACGTCAAGAATTCATAAGGGAAGGTGCAGTTCTCATGACATTCCTGACATAAAGTGGATAATACTTCAGGGTGGAACAGACCAATAGCTTGATTGCATTTGATCTATGAAATACAACTGCTTTGACCCAATCCTAGAAATGGATGAGGTACTGGATTTTGTTTCTCCTAGTCATTCTGAACTAGAATGGCTTGACGGACCACAAGAATGATAGGCACCGATGAGCGAATGCTCACATACTCTTGACTATCAATTGATAGATGAAGGTCGGAATATAACGGAAGGGGGACAACTCAAAGGAACATATAACTTTCTGAGTTGTGGATGCATAGATTAGTATGTCGAACGAGTTCAACATATTTCTTCCAGATAACCCATGCAGGAAGGTAGGGTTGGCAGAGTCACAACATAGAATGGAGAACTCATCAGGAGCGCTCTGTCGTGACCTTTTGGTTCAAAAGAACTCCTGCCAAGAATGGTCCATGATAATTGGAAGAAGGATGTACCACGAACCTCGAGGACTATCGCAAAGGTTACTAATATCCTAAAGGAACTAGCAACACTATCAACATGAGATAAGTAGGGTGAATCTCGGGTTCAAGAACCCATGAATAGAATACCTACCACTACATGGCATCACGGGATGCTTTCAAGAATGGTGGCCAGAATCATCACACTGGAACACAAAACATGGCTAGATTACTAGGTGACTCCCTAAAACACCTAGGGTCATAGTAATAGCTCCAACATATATGTCGAGGCAACAGAGTACCTCAACTCACCGATTAGTGTGATTAATTTGGCCCAAATGGACATCAGGAACAGGAGGAAGGGGTTTGCAAATGCATCAGACTACTTAGAAACCTGGGATGACTCGGACAACATAACGGCTGTAAATGCTCAAAAAGATTTGAGACATCCTGAAAAATGGTGGCATAACCACTGAATATCACAATATCAAGGTTCCAGGACCAATTATGAACACACGGAAGTACTGGAAACTGAACTGCGGCATGAATCCATCAATCCTATAAGTCAACGGGTTAGTAACACGTCATCCTGATAGATAGATGAGAAGGCCTAGTTTCTTAACCCCGTAGAAAGGAAGAGGGTGACTCAGATCAGAGGGCATGAGATATAAGGAGTAAAAAGAGCCTTACGTTCCCTTCCACAATCAATTCCCTTACATAACTAAAGCATTTCTAGACTCGACTTCGACCAGTTTGGATTGGTAATCCTACAGGCAGTCAGGCTCTGATACCAAAGCTGTCAGGACCCCGATTCCAAGTCACATCAATCTAACCGGTAACACCTCATATCACTTTGCGGCCTCACGCACGGTATTCCCACGGGTGTCGCCTTACCATGGCCCGGGACCGTTTGCGCCTTTTGGCTCACATATATGATAGTGTCGCTAGCATCCGTATGACAGAGAACCCGGGCCGACATGGCTAGTCGTGAACCCAAAGCGGCACTAACCTATGGGGACATGCATACAAGAATCACATCGAGCATGTCGGTCAGCAGCGTGTGAATCCGGGCTGTAGCACTGGACTAACAGGACTCCGGGAACCCGGGCTGTAGCAGGCTAGGCAGGACTCCGGATGTCACCGCGTGACATTTCCCCGAAGGGACAGACACAGGAACAAATTGAAACACATGCCGGCCAGTCAGGTGTCCTGAGAAGTAGTGCTGGGCTAGCAGGACTCTGGTGAACCAGGCTGTAGCGGACTACTATGGCTCATAGAAGCACTAGACTACATTTCCCCATAAGAGAGGCTGCCAAGGATAAACATCTAGATTGTCGTATCCCACACATACCAAGCATTTCAATCATACACACAATATGCTCGTTATGTGTAAATACAACATGGCATTACAACATAACTCTACAACTCAAGTATTTATTCCTTAGGCTCCGAGGAGCGAGATATTACAAACATGGGTCTCATGACCCAACAATCACAGCATACAAATCAAGCACATGCGGAAGCTTAACATGTCCGAGTACAAACATCTACAAATGAAAAAAAGCTAAGAAGCCTGACTATCTACCAGATCCTGCCAAGGACACAAGATCGTAGCTGAGGTATCAAGGTAAGCGTCGAAGTCCACGCGGAACTACTAGCGAGACTGAAGTCTCTCTCTGCAAAACATAAATTAAGCAAACGTTAGTACAGATGTACCTAGCAAGACTTACATCAGAACTAACTACATATGCATAGGTATCAACAAGGGGGGGGGTGGTGGAGTTTAACTGCAGCAAGCCAGCTTTGACTCAGTGGCTAACCTGAACTACGATTGCAAGCAACTCTTTTGAGGTGGCGCACACGAGTCCACATATTCACCATTCAATACACCACTATGGATCCGCTCCCGTCTCCCTACGAGAAGGCCATCCATAGCACTCACACTTATCTTGTGAGTTTTAGAGTATCCACTTTCACTTGTCTATGCACTGTTATAGGCAACCCAGACGTCCATTACCGCGGACACGGCTATTCGAATAGATGATGTTAACCCTGCAGGGGTGTACTTCTTCACACACGCACTCACCACTTACCGCCGTTTACACGACATGTACTCAGCAACCTTCAAGCGGAAGCCCAACGAGGGTGTCGGCCACGGCCTACCTAAACACTCAAGTCTCTAGTCCAGGTTTATCGCCTATCCAGGTTCCATCCGCAGGGAGTCCGGCCGAGGTTTCCACATACGGCCCCGAACGATGTGAACAGGGTTCCCGAGACACCGAACGGGCGCCCGGTACACCGTGACATGGTGTATCTACCACATCATAGCCCACCCCTAGGGTCAGCGCTACGCATGGCCGCCAACACATATCCTATAAACACCAGAAACTAGTTGCATCTCCTGGACAGAGGACAAGGGTGATCAAGAAGCTGAGAGGGTCCATTGGTTTCGGGCCCAATGCGTGGTAGTAACTGTTTCATGGATCACAAACACATAACTTAGATCCTAAGGACGGCTTCAATGAGACAACCCACCATGTACTCCTACATGGCCTCTCACCGCTACCTTTATCAAATCGTGTTCACACACTTAGCTCTCAACAGTAGGACATGTTTACACACCTCCGATTCATCCCCGATGAATCAGACCTGACTCAACTCTAAGTAGTAGCAGGCATGACAAACAAGCATGAATGAGTAGGCACATTAGGGCTCAAACAACTCCTACTCATGCTAGTGAGTTTCATCTATTTACTGTGGCAATGACAGGTCATGCAGAGGATAAGGGGTTCAACTTCCACAACAAGTAACAGAGGAATCGTGTTGTCCTAATGCAGTAAAAGAGAGCAGGAGTGGGAGAGTGGGATTGTATCAGAATGAACAAGGAGGTTTTGCTTGCCTGGCACTCCTGAAGATAACATAGTTCTTCATCGGCGTCATCGATCTCATCATCAAAACCACGTCTATCGAGAGGGGACAAATACCGGCAACAGAGAAAGAAACACAATCAATGCAATGCACAATATGATGCATGATCATGACATGTCATATGTTGTTGATTGAGCTAATGCAACTAGCAACACAATTAAATGAAGTTGGTCTGAACCCAAAGTTCAAATTCAAACTCCACATGTGGTTATTTAAATACCAATCATTTGATTTGTCCTAAACAGTGGCCTTAAGTTGTTCTAACATGCATGAAAATGGTACAGATGGATTCCTTGAATTCTTCTGATAATTTTTCATATATAATTTATTTCATTTGGAGTTACGGTTGAATTACTATGATTTTTAGAAGTTTTAGGCATTTTTTGAAAATAATAAATCATTTAAGATTTATTTAAATTCCAGAAAAGGTTTTACTGCGCCAGCATGATGTAAGAGTGACATCATCAGGTCAACTGTGGCTGGTCAGGTCAAACCTGACCAGTGGGATCCGCATGTCAGCGTCCTAACTAATTAACAGTGTTAGTTAGTGCTAACTAAAAAACATAATATAGGGTTAGTCAGGGGCTGGCCCCACATGTCACTGACTCAGGGGAGTCAAACCCCAGTCAAACAGGGTCAACCCCACCGGAGTTGACCCGCGGTTCGTCGCCGACGAGGCCAGAGACGGCGGAGAGCTTTGGAAATCGCCCACAGGCGATGGTTTTTGGCGTGGGGAGGCTCTACGAAGAGCTGCTGCTCGCGCGCAGCTGATGGAGCAGACTGGGTGAGCCGGGGTGGCCGGAGTCGATGGCGGCGAGCTTGGTTGCGGCCGCCGGAGTTCGGGCATCCATGGTTTAGGCGTTACGGGGCACGGCGGGCGCGACCGATGGTCTTTATGGGTTTCTGGGATCGCCAGGAGCACGCGGAGGCAACGAGCACAACTGGAGGAGCTTGGGAGCACGAAGCTCACCGGCCATGGCGGCGGCCGGAGCTCGGGTTCGCGGTGACGGTGACTAGCAAATGGGTAAGGAGGGGTGAGCAAGGGGGAGGAGCAGGAGCTCACAGTGAACTCAATGGCGTCGTCGGTGAGGTCGGGGAAGCCCGGACGGCGACGAATCGGATGGGGCGGCGCTCGGGGCAGAGGGAGAAGACAACGACGATGGCGGCGCTGCAGGGCGCTCTAGCGTCGTTTGGCTTGGCGAAGATGACGAGAAGGTCATGGCGGAGCTTCCCGAGAGGGAGAGGGGGCGCGAGGACAGCGATGGCTATGAAAACGGTGGCGGTGGCGACGAGCTCTGCTCGGTGGGTGAGAGAGAGGGAAGGGGAGAGAGCTGCATGGAGGGAGGAGGTGCAGAGGGTCGAGGGAGGGTGCGTGGCGACAAATGGAGCCATCCAGGGCGTCGGGGACGCAGGCAGCCAGGCAGGAGGTGGCTCGAGCATGTGTGTGCGCGCGGCGAGCAGACGCTCTGCCTACTGGCCGGGGAGGAAGACGACAGGGAGGCTGCGGTGGTGGGCTGGGCCGGCCACTTGGGCCGCCAGGTAAGCCCAGGTACTATATCTCTCTCTCTCTCTCTCTCTTTCTGTTTTCATTTATTTAATTCTCTGTTGTTTGTTTCGAATTAGTAGAAATACTAATCCATTTTAGAAAATTCTGAAAATAATCATAGGCACCTTTGGAATTACTCCCAACAGCCTAAAATTACTTTCAAAATTATTTGGGCATTTAAAAGTATTTATAGTATTTTAAATGCCCAAATGCAAATAGTTATGTCTTAATTCAAAAATCCAAAATGGCTCCAAAATTTATGAACCCATTTTTGGCAAAGGTTTTAGCGAGAACCAAAAATGATGAACATTTTTAAGGGCATATTGGGTTCATTGAAAATATTTAAAGTTGGGCCTATTTGCATTGCTTTGGTGCTAGGGGTTTGATCATCCCCATTTCAAGTTTCATGAAATTTAACATGATGCATGGATGCAAGCAAAGTCAAGCAAGGGCTGAACTGGGGCTGTGACAAATAACCAAATATAAAAAGAAATTTCTTAAAGTTTTGCATGACTTAGCTTTTCTGTTGTTGCACGGGCATCCACCTCATCTGTAGATGGTGTCTCCAAGCTCGGCCATCTTCTTCCTTGGAACGACGGCCACGACGAAGCCGCTGCCTAGATCAGACTAGATTTTCACAACCGCGCTCCACTACCTGGCGCGCCAGAGATGTCGGTGGAAACGACACCTATGGGGTCACTGGGATCCCTTCTAAAGTTGGCGAGCGCGAGGTTGTGCAAAGAGCGGGTCTGACAGGAAGCACACAGATCGTTTACCCAGGTTCGGGCCGCGAAGATGCGTAATACCCTAGTCCTGCTTTGATGGATGTAATTGAGTGTTCTTGTGTTCTTGAGCTAGCTACGGGATGCAACTTTGCCCAAAAGAGCCCAATCCCTCTCCTGGTCGCCTCAGGCCTCCTTTTATAGGCAAAAAGGGGTCGCCACAGTGGCACACAGGAGGTGGAAAGGTCTACAGTCAATGAGCCTATCCTCTGGGACCGTCGGACAAACACATTTAATGTGCTGCCGACGTGTCCCCCTTGCTTTATCGGGGACGCTAGGGAAACACGTACCAGCTGTCGCCGCCTCGCCTGGCCTTGACATGTGTCCGAGCTAACGGGGCATCGTGGCGCCATGTTGGCTGGCCGCTGGGCTGGCGTGGTGGTGGAACCTTCAGGAAGACTTGCATGCCACCACGCAGGAGCTTGCTGGGTTGGTGTAGAGGCCGCACGTCGCCACGCAGGCGCCTGCTCAACTGGTTGAGCTGGCAGCTGCATGGGGACGGCGGTGGAGTCTTGGCTGGCGCAGGCCTGACAGTGGCCCTGCTGATGCCCTAGGCAAGGGTCTTGCCGGGGGCCTGGCAAGGGTCTTGCCGTGGCGTTGCTGTCATCCCCGGAAAGAGTCTTGCCGGGGGTCTAGTGGATTTCCTTGGCTAGGATCCTGCCGAGGGTCGCCGTCTTCTGGTCCTCATCTGAACTCATATGTTTATGATCTTGACGAAGATTTGCATGCCACCACAGAGGCGCCTCCCGAGCCTTGGCTCCAATGTAGTTGATTGGTTGGAGCCTGTGGGCTCAAGGGTGGCTCGCTCTGCCGGAGTTGGGCAAGTTGCCCCGGCAAGGCCCTTGCCGGGGCTGCGGAGGCTGCCTCAGCAAGGATCTTGCCGAGGGAGTCCACCTCGCCCTCTTGCTCTCCTGCGCTTCTGGTCTTGGCATCGCCTTGGTTGTCTTGTGCTTCAGTTTCTCTCCGGCTTCCCTCCTCTGCCCTGTTAAGTGTGGCAGCGGCGCGTGGCTCTGACTGCCCATGCACAAGTAAAGGTGTCAAAAGAAGAGCCCATACTTTTGTACACCAACAACCAATCATCGAATCAATTTAGAAATCAAGCCATTAATGTAATTAATTAGTCAGACAATTAATTACACGTGCAATTAATCAATTCTGTTTAAGTATAGATTTTTTCGTGACAAATCAGTTATGAAATAAGGGCATTAATGCAATTAATCATTTAATCAGTCTTAATTAGGATGGAGATAATTAATAGTGGGAAGTTTATTTAACCGTGTCTCTATTATTAAAGCGGAGTTGGGGACTGTATTGGTACGCCCAACTCCTCCGTACTACGAAAACCATCTGCCCGCACCTCCCCACACACATAGAAGAAAACCCACCTCCGTTGCCTCACAAAAAAAGAAAAGATAAAGCAAAGAGAAAAAGATCGTCCTCCTCCCAACACCCCCCGACGATCTTCTACCTGCCGCACCGCCGAGGTAGCATCGTTTGAAACAATGACACACCTCAGCGTTGATGCAATGTCGACCCCCCTTACGAAAACCATCTGCCTGCACCTCCCCACACGCACAAGAAAACACACCTCCTTTGCCTCGTAAAATAGAAAAGAAAGAACAAACAGAAAAAGATCGTCCTCCTCCCCGCTCCCCCCGACAATCTACTACCTGCCTGCCGCCGGGCTAGCATCCTCTGAAACAATGACACGCCTCAGTGTTGATCCAGTGTCACCGTCGTGCGTCATTAGATGAGGTGCCCAAGGAGAGAGCCTCAGGGCCGATCCGGTCGAGAAGCAATTTGAGAAGAGTCTTAACCCAATCGATGCCCCTCATACCATCTTCCTATCCACGCATTATTTCCATCATGCGGCTGATACGTCTCCGTCGTATCTACTTTTCCAAACACTTTTGCCCTTGTTTTGGAATCTAACTTGCATGATTTGAATGGAACTAACCCGGACTGACGCTGTTTTCAGCAGAATTGCCATGGTGTTATTTATGTGCAGAAACAAAAGTTCTCGGAATGACCTGAAACTTCACGGAACGTCTTTTCGGAAATAATAAAAAATAAGATGAAGACGAGGGGCCATACCCTAGCCACGACGGTAGGGGGGACGCTTGCCCCCCAGGGCGTGCCCCCTACCTCATGGGCTCCCGGAGCTCCTCCGACCTCAACTCCAACTCTATATATTTCCTTTCGGGGAGAAAAAAATCAGAGAGAAGGATTTATCGCGTTTTACGATACGGAGCTACCGCCAAGCCCTAAAACCTCTCGGGAGGGCAGATCTGGAGTCCGTTGGGGGCTTCGGAGAGGGGAATCTGTCGCCATCGTCATCATCAACCATCCTCCATCACCAATTTCATGATTCTCACTGCCGTGTGTGAGTAATTCCATCGTAGTCTTGCTGGACAGTGATGGGTTGGATGAGATTTATCATGTAATCGAGTTAGTTTTGTTAGGGTTTGATCCCTAGTATCCACTATGTTCTGAGATTGATGTTGCTATGACTTTGCTATGCTTAATGCTTGTCACTAGGGCCCGAGTGCCATGATTTCAGATCTAAAGCTATTATGTTTTCATCAATATATGAGAGTTCTTGGTCCTATTTTGCAAGTCTATAGTCACCTATTATGTGTTATGATCCGTTAACCCCAAAGTGACAATAATCGGGATACTTACCGGTGATGACCGTAGTTTGAGGAGTTCATGTATTCACTATGTGTTAATGCTTTGGTCCGGTACTCTATTAAAAGGAGGCCTTAATATCCCTTAGTTTCCATTAGGACCCCGCTGCCACAGGAGGGTAGGACAAAAGATGGCATGCAAGTTCTTTTCCATAAGCACATATGACTATATTCGGAATACATGCCTACATTACATTGATGAATTGGAGCTAGTTCCGTGTCACCCTAGGTTACGACTGTTACATGATGAACCACATCCGGCATAATTCTCTATCACTGATCCATTGCCTATGAGCTTTCCATATATTGTTCTTCGCTTATTTACTTTTCCGTTGCTATTTTTACAATCACTACAAAATACCAAAAACATTACTTCTATTATCATTACCTTTTGCTACCGTTACCACTACTATCATATTACTTTGCTACTAAACACTTTGCTGCAGATATTAAGTTTCCAGGTGTGGTTGAATTGACAACTCAGCTGTTAATACTTGAGAATATTCTTTGGCTCCCCTTGTGTCGAATCAATAAATTTGGGTTGAATACTCTACCCTCGAAAACTGTTGCGATCCCCTATACTTGTGGGTTATCAAGACTATTTTCTGGCGCCGTTGCCAGGGAGCATAGCTCTATTCTTTGAGTCACTTGGGATTTATATATGCTTATAATTATGAAGAACTTGAGAGATCCAAAAACCAAGATTTATCCCTCAACTACGAGGGGAGGTAAGGAACTGCCATCTAGCTCTGCACTTGATTCACCTTCTGTTTTGAGTAAGCTTGCGACACCTAAACCTGCTTCTGCTATCAGTTCTGAAATGTCGCATGTTATTGATGATGCCACTTCTGCTATGCATGATACTTATGATGAAACTACTTCTATGCTTGATACTACTGTGCCACTTGGTGAATTTCTTGATGAACACTTGCTAGGGTTAGAGAGAATGAAAATATTGAAACTGATAATATTGATGAAAGTGATGATGAAGACTCTTCCCTTAATAAATATGAATCACCTGTTATTCCTGAGGGTTATGTTTTTGAAAAAGAAGCTGCTCTAGCTATTTTAGCTTGCAAAGATAGATACGAGCTCAAGAGGTTATTAGCTAAATGGAAGCAGCAATCTCTTAATGCTAGAATGAAACCTAACCCTGCTGTTGCTACTTCACCTATCTGTGTTACTGATAAGGATTATGAATTCTCTGTTGATCCTGATATAATTACTTTGGTTGAATCTGATCCTTTTCATGGCTATGAATCTGAAACTGTTGTGGCACATCTTACTAAATTAAATGATATAGCTACCCTGTTCACTAATGATGAGAGAACTCGCTACTTTTATATCCTTAAAATATTCTCGTTCTCATTAAGGGTGATGCTAAGATATGGTTTAATTCTCTTGATCCTGGTTGTGTGCGTAGTCCCCAGGATATGATTTATTACTTCTCTGCTAAATATTTCCCTGCTCATAAGAAACAAGCTGCTTTGAGGGATATATATAATTTTGTGCAAATTGAAGAAGAGAGTCTCCCACAAGCTTGTGGGAGGCTTCTCAAGTTACTTAATGCTTTGCCTGATCATCCTCTTAAGAAAAATGAAATACTTGATATCTTTTATAATGGACTAACCGATGCTTCCAGAGATTACCTGGATAGTTGTGCTAGTTCTGTTTTCAGGGAAAGAACACCGGATGAAGCTGAAATTCTATTAAATAATATGTTGACCAATGAAAATAATTGGACACTTCCTGAGCCAGCTCCTGAGCCAATTCCTGAGCCTATTCCTAAACCAACTCCGAAGAAAAGAGGTGTTCTATTTCTCAGTCCTGAAGATATGCAAGAGGCAAAGAAAGAAAGAAAAAGGTATTAAAGATGAAGATGTTAAGAATTTACCTCCTATTGAAGAAATACACGGTCTTAATTTACCGCCTGTTGAAGAAATATATGATCTTAATCCATTACCTACTGAAGAAACACATGGTCTTGATAACCCGACACATGTAGTAAAGGTAAATTCTCTCTATAGATATGGTAAAGCTGAAATCCCATTTACTAAGTTTGCTAGCCCATGCTTAGATGAGTTTGGTAAATTTATGGCTAAGCAAGAAGACTTTAATGCTTATTTTGGTAGACAATTGAAATACAATTCAAATATGCTTGAACACTTGGGTGATTATATGGCTAATGTCAAAGGTGAACTTAAACTTATTAGTAAACATGCCTCTATGGTTACCACTCAAGTAGAACAAGTACTTAAGGCTCAAAATGATTTGCTCAATGAACTGAATAGTAGGAATAATGATAATGCTGTTAGAGTTATGACTAGAGCTGGTAGAATGACTCAGGAACCTCTGTATTCTGAAGGCCATCCTGATGAAGCACAAACTAGCAAGACGCTAATTCGTGCATGAAGACAGTCCGATCTTTCATGGTACTAGCAGCAACAATAAGAAATTCCAGTCGAGTAAAGATGCAAAATCGTAAGATCAAAACTTGCGTCGAGTAGGTGAGATCGACTCCATGCGCAGCAGCAACAAAATCCCCACGGATCAGCAACTTTGATGTCCCCTGACATGGGACGTTTTCTGTAGCTTTATTCAACTCATGACTAAAACAAATCTCAAAACAACCTGCCATACAACGCCGAAGCCGTGCCCTTTATATGAGCGACGCACAAGTCCAAATCACCTAAGGTAGAAAACCAAAACTAACAAGGACTCTCTCTCTCCTATCTCAACTAAACAAGATAATAACTAATTAAATATTCGGCTACATTGATCACCTGACAACCGAAATAGACCAGAACTAGTACTCGCACGTAACCTTCTTTGGACTCGCAATACATGTAGCGATTTTCTTCTTTGGTGGAGTCCTGAAATTTGGCTCCACCTTTTCCTGTAGTGAAGAGATCTGAACCAATCAAAATATGTTGTTTCGGAATGAAATGCTCGTGGTTACTTTTAGGTGTGGGGAGAATATTCTTTTTACGCCAAACAATAGCTTTGGTTTTAGTGGTCACATCATCCCCTCCCTCTTGAAAGGAAACCGTCCTCGGTTTCATGGTAGTTTTAGGGACTTTCTTTAGAGTGGAAATAATTGAATCCTCTTTGATAGCATTGGCAAACATTGGTTGTAGCACGTGCCTCCTTCCAGCATCTCGAAAAGAATATGTGTTGGACCTTCCGTCATGGCTGGCATGATGATCATACTGCCATGGTCTACCCAATAACAAGTGGCATGCATCCATTGGCAAGACATCACAGATAACTGTATCGTTATAGCCGCCAACTGAAAAATGTACACGCACCTTGTGAGTAACTTTCAATTTGCCTGACTGATATAACCATTCGATGCAGTGTGGTTGTAGATGCTTCCAAGTAGGCAAAGCTAAAGCATCCACCAAGTCCTTGCTGACCGCGTTGGTGTAGCTTCCTCCATCTATGATCAACTTACAATTAGTGTTGTTGATTTTGCACTGAGTTTGAAAAATATTCCAACGTTGCCCCTTATCCTCAATGCGATCTTCTTGCACTCGCTACACCATCAATGACGGATATGATTCGGCAGCTTCAAAACTCGCGGTCACCTTTTCAGCATATTCGGATTTTTCAATAGAAGTGTCGGAAACTGCCTCTTCATCACTAGCGGATGCATAGCCATCTCTTGTGAGCAACACTCTTTTCTCATTGGGACATTCACGCTTCATATGTCCCCTTCATCCACATTTGAAACACTCTATGTCACTAGTGCGTGTGGTCGACTGCACATTAGAATCAGACCTCGACAATCCTAATTTGGAAGCATCCTTCTGCACAGAATCATGAGAGCGATTTGGTGTTGCCGTCCTAGAGCTAGGAACGACATCCTCACTCTTATGTTGCGAGCGTCGCCATGTGTTCAAAGTGGTACTAGGAACTTTGTTAATTTAGCATCGCTTAATCTGTTGTTCTGCGCGCATAGCTTGGTGCACAAGATCTTGTATGTTGTAGTAGACCACCATCTCAACACGATCCTGCACCTCAATATTTAGCCCATTAAAGAAACATGCCATGGTCGCCTCCGGATCCTCCGTTGTTCTTGTATGAATCATAAGCAATTCCATCTCCTTGTAATATTCATCCACACTCATATTACCTTGAGAGAGCCACTGCAACTAGTTGTACATATCTCTTTTATAGTGCTCAGGAACAAAACGTCGCCTCATAAATTCTTTCATCCCTCGACAAGTCGTCGGGCGATGTCTTGAACGACAAATTTGATTCCACCAAATTAGCGCGTAACCGGTGAACTCAATTCCATCAAGTTGAACTTTCTTCTCCTCGCTATAATGATGGGCATCAAAAATTTGATCAACACGCATCTCCCACTCCAAATAACCTTCCGGTTCGCACTTGCCAGAGAACGGAGGGATTGACATTTTTATGTGCCCAATTCCATCATCCACAGGCACACGTACAGCTTGACCAACTCGGTCATGCACTCCGCCACAAACGGAAGTTTTAGGACGAGGTTCATAGTGTCATGGTCGTGGCGCGTACCCCACTTGGTTAACACCGTCATCAAGACCATCATCTCTAGCATGAGGTTGTGCCGCCAAACGGTGATCATGCACACTGGCATGTCCGTCGCGAGCAGGTGGAGCATAATGCAGTGGAGCTGCTGGAGCAGTCTGTGGTGGAGCAAAATTCGCCGCCGACATATTGATGATGTCTGGCAAACCATTGAACCGAGTGATCAGGACATCTATCCTTTTGCCGAGCGCATCATGACATTGCTTGATGTAGTTGCATGTGTGGTCAAAACCATCCCGAATATTTTGAGGAATATCATCCGCATACACTGGACGTACAACTTCCTCAGAATCAGCAGCAACCTCATCACCCTTGTTGACCGAGGTTGACATCTTGATCAACACAGTACCGTGAATAACCTTAGCTCTGAATACCACTTGATGAAGCACAAACTAGCAAGACGCTAATTCGTGCATGAAGACATTCCGATCTTTCACGGTACTAGCAGCAACAATAAGAAATTCTGGTCGACCAAAGATGCAAAACCGTAAGATCGAAACTTGCGTCGAGTATATGAGATCAACTCCATGCGCAGCAGCAACAAAATCCCCACGGATCAGCAACAAAGATATTTGATGTCCCCTGACATGGGACGTTTTCTGTAGCTTTATTCAACTCAAGACTAAAACAAATCTCAAAACGACCTGCCGTACAACACCGAAGCTGTGCCCTTTATATGAGCGACGCACAAGTCCAAATCACCTATGGTAGAAAACCAAAACTAACAAGGACTCTCTCTCTCCTATCTCAACTAAACAAGATAATAACTAATTAAATATTCAGCTACGTTGATCACCTGACAACCGAACTAGAACAGAACTAGTACTCGCACGTAACCTTCTTTGGACTTGCAATACATGTAGCGATTTTCTTCTTTGGTGGAGTCCTGAAATTTGGCTCCACCTTTTCCTGTAGCAAGAGATCTGAACCAATATTGAACCAATCAAAATATGTTGTTTCAGAATAAAATGCTCCTGGTTAATTCAGGTGTGGGGAGAATATTCTTTTGACGCCAAACAATAGCTTTGGTTTTAGTGGTCACATCACATCATAAGAGAATTAAGCAAGATTCTCAGAGAAATAATATAGATGCACCTAGTCCTTCTAAAAGGAAGAAAAAGAAAAATGATAGGACTTTGCATGCTTCTAGTGAAATTATTGCTGAACCACCTGAGAATCCAAATGATATTTCTATTTCTGATGCTGAAACACAATCTGGTAATGAACCTGAAAATAGTGATAATGTTAATGATAATGTTCATGTTGATGCTCAACCTAGCAATGATAATGATATAGAAATCGAACCTGTTGTTGATCCTGATAACCCAGAATCAAAGAATCAACATTATGATAAGAAAGACTTTGTTGCTAGGAAACATGGTAAAGAAAGAGAACCATGGGTTGCCTTTTCCTCCCAAACCATCCAAGAAAAAGGATGATGAGGATTTTGAGCGCTTTGCTAAAATGATTAGACCTATCTTTTTGCGTATGCGATTAACTGATATGCTTAAAATGAATCCTTATGCTAAGTACATGAAAGATATTGTTACAAATAAAAGAAAGATACCGGAAGCTGAAATTTCCACCATGCTTGCTAATTATACTTTTAAAGGTGGAATACCAAAGAAACTTGGAGATCCAGGAGTACCAACTATACCATGCTCCATTAAAAGAAATTATGTTAAAACTGCTCTATGTGATCTTGGAGCCGGTGTTAGTGTTATGCCTCTCTCTTTATATCGTAGACTTGATTTGAATAAGTTGACACCTACTAAAATATCTTTGTAAATGGCTGATAAATTGATATGTCTCCAACGTATCTACTTTTCCAAACACTTTTGCCCTTGTTTTCGACTCTAACTTGCATGATTTGAATGGAACTAACCTGGACTGACGCTGTTTTCAGCAGAATTACCATTGTGTTATTTATGTGCAGGAGCAAACGTTCTCGGAATGACCTGAAACTTCACGGAGACACTTTTCAGAAAATAAGAAAAATACCTGCCAAAGATGAAGGCTAGGGGGCCCACCACCTTGCCACGAGGGTGGGGGCGCGCCTGTCCCCCTAGGGCGCGCCCCCTACCTCGTGGGCCCCCTGTTGCCTCTCCGATTCCAACTCCACCTCCATATATTGAGTTTCGGGGAGAAAAAAATCAGAGAGAAGAAATCATTGCGTTCTACGATACGGAGCCGCTGCCAAGCCCTAAAACCTCTTGGGAGGGCTGATCTGGAGTCCGTTCGGGGCTCCAGAGAGGGGAATCCGTCGCCATCGTCATCATCAACCATCCTCCATCGCCAATTTCATGATGCTCACCGCCGTGCGTGAGTAATTCCATTGTAGGCTTGCTCGACGGTGATGGGTTGGATGGGATCTATCATGTAATCGAGTTAGTTTTGTTAGGGTTTGATCCCTAGTGTCCACTATGTTCTGAGATTGATGTTGCTATGACTTTGCTTGCTTAATGCTTGTCACTAGGGCCCGAGTGCCATGATTTCAGATCTGAACCTATTATGTTTTCATCAATATATGAGTGTTCTTGATCCTATCTTCCAAGTCTATAGTCACCTATTATGTGTTATGATCCATTAACCCCAAAGTGACAATAATCGGGATACTTACCGGTGATGACCGTAGTTTGAGGAGTTCATGTATTCACCATGTGTTAATGCTTTGTTCCGGTTCTCTATTAAAAGGAGGCCTTAATATCCCTTAGTTTCCGTAAGGACCCCGCTGCCACGGGAGGGTAGGACAAAAGATGTCATGCAAGTTCTTTTCCATAAGCATGTATGACTATGTTCGGAATACATGCCTACATTATATCAATGAACTGGAGCTAGTTCTGTGTCACCCTAGGTGAGGGAGTCCTGGATTAGGGGTGTCCGGATGGCCGGACTATACCTTCAGCCGGACTCCTGGACTATGAAGATACAAGATTGAAGACCTCGTCCCGTGTCCGGAAGGGACTTTCCTTGGCGTGGAAGGCAAGCTTGGCGATACGGATATGTGGATCTCCTACCATTGTAAACGACTTTGTGTAACCCTAACCCTCTTTGGTGTCTATATAAACCGGAGGGTTTTAGTCCGTAGGACAACATACAGAACAACAATCATACCATAGGCTAGCTTCTAGGGTTTAGGCTCTTTGATCTCGTGGTAGATCTACTCTTGTACTACCCATATCATCAATATTAATCAAGCAGGACGTAGGGTTTTACCTCCATCAAGAGGGCCCGAACCTGGGTAAAACTTCGTGTCCCTTGCCTCCTGTTACCATCCAGCCTAGACGCACAGTTCGGGACCCCCTACCCGAGATCCGCCGGTTTTGACACCGACATTGGTGCTTTCATTGAGAGTTCCTCTGTGTCGTCGCCGTTAGGCTTGATGGCTCCTACGATCATCAATAGCGATGCAGTCGAGGGTGAGACCTTCCTCCCCGGACAGATCTTCGTCTTCAGCGGCTTCGCGCCGCGGGCCAATTCACTTGGCCATCTGGAGCAGATCAAAAGCTATGCCCCTGGCCGTCAGGTCAGATTTGGAAGTTTAAACTACACGGCTGACATCCGCGGGGAATTGATCTTCGACGGATTCGAGCCACTGCCGAGCGCGCCGCACTATCACGACGAGCATGATCTAGCTCTGCCGCCGAACAGTGCCCTGGAGGCCGCACCCACATCGGCTTCGACCCTTAATTCGGAGCCAACTGCGCCGATCGAGGATGGATGGTTGGATGCCGCCTCGGGGGCTGTGATCCCAACGGCGATCGAGCCGAACACCAGCCCCACACTCCGCGAAACTCATGACTCCAAGGAGCCGGACTCCTCTCCGGACTCCGAACCCTCCGCGCCCCTGCCGATCGAATCCGATTGGGCGCCGATCATGGAGTTTACTGTCGCAGACATCTTTCAGCACTTGCCTTTCAGCGATATTCTGAAGACACTAAAGTCTCTCTCATTATCAGGAGAGCCCTGGCCGGACTACGGTCAGCAAGGTTGGGATACAGACGATGAAGAAATTCAAAGCCCACCCACCACCTACTTTGTAGCCACTGTCGACGTTTTAATCAACATGCTCGACTTCGACTCCGAAGACATCAACGGTATGGACGCCGATGCAGGAGACGATGAAGAACCAGCGCCTATTGGGCCCTGGAAAGCCACCTCGTCATATGACATATACATGGTGGACACCCCAAAAGAAGGAGATGGCGATGGAACAGCGGAGGATGACCCCTCCAAGAAACAGCCTAAGCGTCGGCGTCAGCGGCGCCGCTCAAAATCGTGCCAAAGAAAATACGGTGATTCCAGCACGGGAGATAATAATACTCCGGAGAGTGCCTAAGAAAACCCCCTCCAGCAAGATTCAGCACAGGAGGATGGAGAAACTAGCCCTCATGAGAGAGCGGCAGACAGAGAGGTTGAGGACGATAATTATATGCCTCCCTCCGAAGACGAGGCAAGCCTCGATGACGACGAATTCGTCGTGCCAGAGGATCCCGTCGAGCAAGAGCGTTTTCAACGCAGGCTTATGGCCACGGCAAGAAGCCTCAAGAAAAAACAGCAACAGCTTAGAGCTGATCAAGATTTGCTACTCGATAGATGGACTGAAGTCCTTGCGGCCGAAGAGCATAAACTCGAACGCCCCTCCAAGAGCTACCCAAAGCGCAGGTTGCTACCCCGATTAGAGGAGGAAGCACTTAAACCTACATAACCAACACTTGATACGGCCGACCGGCCACCTCGTGGCCGCGACAGAGAGGCCTCTCGGCCCTCCACTCAAGCCGCACCCGTACCAAGGCATGGGAAAATGCGCCAGACCTGCAAGATATGTTGGAGGACAAGGCAAGGCAAACAAGATCGATCTACGGATCGCGTGGGCGCCCCATGACTCGAGACGATAACCGTCACGCCGGACACAAATCCGGTAGGGCCGAACACAGTAGACAAAGCTCATTGGAGCTACGTCATGATATAGCCCAGTACAGAGGCGCCGCACACCCACTATGCTTCACAGACGAAGTAATGGATCATCAAATCCCAGAGGGTTTCAAACCCGTAAACATCGAATCATACGATGGCACAACAGAACCTGCGGTATGGATCGAGGATTATCTCCTTCATATCCACATGGCCCGCGGCGATGATCTCCACGCCATCAAATACCTCCCACTCAAGCTTAAGGACCAGCTCGACATTGGCTTAACAGCTTGCCAGCAGGATCAATCAGTTGTTGGGAGGACCTGGAAGCCGCATTCCTCGACAATTTCCAGGGCACTTATGTGCGACCACCAGACGCCGATGACCTAAGCCACGTAATTCAGCAGCCAGAGGAATCGGCCAGGCAATTCTGGACACGGTTCCTAACAAAGAAAAATCAAATAGTCGACTGTCCGGACACAGAGGCCCTAGCAGCCTTCAAGCACAATATCCGTGACGAGTGGCTTGCCCGGCACCTTGGACAGGAAAAGCCGAAATCTATGGCAGCACTCACGACACTCATGACCCGCTTTTGCGCGAGAGAAGACAGCTGGCTTGCTCGTAGCAACAATATGACCAAGAACCCTGGTAATTCGGATACGAGGGACAGTAGTGGCAGGTCACGTTGCAACAAGCAGAAGCGCCGCATTAACGGCGACAATGCTGAGGATACGGCAGTTAATGCCGGATTCAGAGACTATAAATCCGGTCAGCGGAAAAAGCCATTCAAAAGAAATCCTAGGGGCCCGTCCAGTTTGGACCGAATACTCGACCGCTTGTGCCAGATACATGGCACCCCCGAAAATCCGGCCAATCACACCAACAGGGATTGTTGGGTGTTCAAGCAGGTAGGCAAGTTAAATGCCAAAAATAAAGACAAGGGGCTGCATAGCGATGACGACGAAGAGCCCCGGCCACCGAACAATAGTGGACAGAAGGGTTTTACCCCACAAGTGCGGACGGTGAACATGATATACGCAACCCACATCCCCAAGAGGGAGCGGAAGCGCGCGTTAAGGGACGTATACGCGGTAGAGCCAGTCGCCCCAAAGTTCAACCCATGGTCCTCCTGCCCGATCACCTTTGATCGAAGGGACCATCCCACTAGCACCCGTCATGGTGGATTCGCCGCATTGGTTCTAGACCCAATTATTGACGGATTTCATCTCACTAGAGTCCTTATGGACGGCGGCAACAGCCTGAACCTGCTTTACCAGGATACAGTGCAGAAAATGGGCATAGATCCCTCGAGGATTAAGCCCACCAAAACGACCTTTAAAGGCGTAATACCAGGTGTAGAAGCCAACTATACAGGCTCAGTCACACTTGAAGTGGTCTTCGGATCTCCGGATAATTTTCGAAGCGAGGAGTTAATCTTCGACATAGTCCCATTCCGCAGTGGCTATCACGCACTGCTCGGGCGAACCGCATTCGCCAAGTTCAATGCGGTACCTCACTACGCATACCTTAAGCTCAAGATGCCAGGCCGTTGAGGAGTAATTACGGTCAATGGAAACACCAAACGCTCCCTCCAAACGGAGGAGCACACGGCGACCCTTGCAGCGGAAGTACAAAGCAGCCTCTCCAGGCAGTTCTCCAGTCCGGCCATTAAACGTCCGGACACCGTCAAGCGCACCCAGAGTAACCTACAACAAGACCGCCTGGCACATTCCGAGCAGGCGTAGCAATGCGGCCCCAACCCCAGCCCTCGCAAAAATGCGACACCAGTGCTTCACGTACATAACTACGCTCTAGAAATACCATGGGTACAGGGGGAGGGGCACCATCACGGCATGCCCGAAACACGGCTTAAACCGCACTAGGGGCTGCCGATTTTTTAATTTTCTCTTACTTTCAGGACTCCATTCTTCGGAAGGCCTGTTTGGCAGTTCAATTGCCGCACAAACGATGCAAGAACCAGGGAAGCGGACAAGCCATGCCGCATGACGGAACTCCCAGGTGGTCTCTATCACGAGCAGTATACCTGTTTCGCATACCATTCCGCAGCCTGCCCCTGGAACGGACATGTTAAATAGTCCAACCTTTTGCTTATCGCATTATTTGTATCGTTCTACTTTGATCGCAGCCCTTTTTAATAAACAATGCATAGCTTTTGTCTATTTTTGCATTACTCTTTTTTATAAATATATGTTCCTTAACGACATGTTGCACCCATACACTTTGGTACAGCCAAAATACGCCAGGGGCTTTAGTACCCCTCAATATGGTGTGAGAAGTCCGAACAATTTAACAAGTGCGGCACCCCGAACTTATAGCATTATATGCATCGGCTCTGAATCATGTCTTGGGTCAATAGTTGGGTTTGCCCGGCTCCTATGTTTTGGTGCCTTACGTTCCGCTATGTCGGCTAAGGTAGCACTAGGAGAACTACTGCGATTGTGCCCCAGTTGAGCTGGGTCGAGCACCTCAGTAGAGAAAGCTAAAACTGACTGTCATGATGAAGCGAGAGCTGGTCGCTGTTCGAGAGGTTTTTCGAGTCCCTAAAGACTTATGCCTCTTAGAGCGAGGAGTTGGCTCTGTCCGGCCAAGGCGTGGATAGCGCCCCGAACTCGGTCTTCCGAATACCAGGGGCTTCGCCGAAATTTAAAATTATAGAATTCTATGGCTAAGTGAGAGTGTTCACGCATTATAGTTCGATTGCCTTGTTCGTTGTGCTGAGCGCCTCCCTCGAAGGACCCAAACATGGGAAAAAGAGCGCTCAGGTTTATCCCCGAACACCCCAGCACTAGCGGCACGGGGGCAGAAGCCGACGACTCGCCATCTCTCAGAATTGATAAACAGCCGCACAGAAGGTAATATTTTAAATTCCAACAGCATTGCTTAGCGCATACGAACAAGTTTTCAGCGCACAGGACAAAACGAGCGAGTTTTACTCAAAAATTACATCCCTGGAACATTCATCCGCCATAAGGCAGGCACCCTTCAGAACATCCTTATAATAATTCTCGGGCTTGCGATGCTCTTTCCCCGGTGGTGGCCCGTCCTTCACAAGCTTCTCAGCATCCAGCTTGCCCCAGTGCACCTTAGCACGGGCAAGGGCCCTACGGGCACCTTCAATGCAGACGGAGCGCTTGATGACTTCAAGCCTTGGAAAGGCCTCCACCAACCGCCGCACCAGCCCGAAATAGCTCCCAGGCAGAGCCTCTCCAGGCCACAGCCGAACTATGAGACCCTTCATGGCCTGTTCGGCCGCCTTGTGGAGCTCGACCAGTTGCTTCAGCTGGTCGCTCAGGGGCACGGGGTGTCCGGCCTCAGCATACTGAGACCAGAACACCTTCTCTGTCGAGCTGCCCTCCTCGTCTCAATAGAATGCAGCGGCATCGGACACGCTACGAGGAAGATCTGCGAATGCTCCTGGAGAGCTCCAGATTCGGGTAAGTAACAAGTAACTCACGTTTATGTGTTTGCTTTGCATAAAGAATGCCTTACCCGCCGCTATCTTTTTCACCGCATCCAACTCCTGGAGGGTCTTCTGGGATTCGGCCTTGGCAGACTTGGCATTTTCAATAGCCACTGCGAGCTCGGACGCTCGTGTCTTTGACTCAAGCTCCAAACTCTCATGTTTTTTCATGAGAGCCTGGAGCTCTTGCCGCACCTTGCCAACCTGGGCCTCATACTTCTCCCGCTCGGTGCGCTCCGTGGCCGCCCTCTTCTCGGCCTCGAACAGCGCTTGCTTAAGGGTCGCCACCTCAGACGTGGCCCCTACAATAGCCATGATAATCCTGTCATTTTTTGCAATTGCACTTTTTTATATATATTTAAACAAGGTATTTCTTACCTTCCTTGTCCTCGAGCTGCTTCTTGGCACGCCCGAGCTCTTGCTCGGACTGCTCGAGGTTCTGCTTTAGCGTGTCCACTTCCGTAGTCAGTGCGGCGGACGCCAGCAGAGAAGCCTACATACGCATATTGACTCCTTTTTGTTAGACTCCTGCGAATTTTATTTGATCCTCTATTCGGCTTTTCTTCCCGAACGCCAAACAGAGCATCAGGGGCTACTGTCTATGCGGTAATATTATTTACACATTCTTTACTTACCTCAAAGCCTGTTAAAAGGCTAGCACAGGCTTCAGTCAGTCCGCTCTTGGCGGACTGAACCTTCTGGACCACCGCACTCATAATGGTGCGGTGCTCCTCGTCGATGGAGGCGCCTTTGAGCACCTCCAACAGATTGTCCGGCGCCTCCGGTTGGACGGGGGTCACCAGCACGGTGGGCTTGCTCCTCTTGGAAGGAGGTCGCCTGCCGGACTCTGGAACCTTTGAAGGTTCCGGAGTAGTGTCCGGCTTAGAGCCGGACTTGGAGCCCTGGGGGGTTTTATCCCCTTTACTCCTGGAGTCCGGGAGGTCGCCTTGCAGTGCCTCCAGGACCACCTCCTCCTGGCTTGGAACCTGTTGGGACAACACTTCGGTGTCGTCCGTAGGGCGGGGGGAGGTAGCCGTCGGAAGCGAATTCACATCCGATGAGTCCAGTGAACCGCTCGATGACGCGTCGAGCCGGTCTTTGGGTGGGCTGCATAAACATATTCGACATAAGGGAAAGTTGTGCAATAAAGGAATACTATGAATTACTCTGGTATCCGGATACTTACGATTTCGCCAGGGCTTGGCCCTGAGCGGCCACTCCTCTCCGCCGTTGTCGGCGTTGGTGGAGTAGTCCGGAGGAAGGGTTTTCCCCTTCTTGGACCCTTCGGCCTCCCCAGTGAGGGCGGCCTTCCTTTTCTTCTCTCCCCCCACTGGAGGGGGAGAGGTCTCTTCTTCCTCCTCCTCGTCTTCACGGGAGGAATGCGCCTTGGAGCCGTCGGATGATGAACCCGACACCTCCTGGCGCCGGCCACTTTTTTGAGTCACCGTGGCCTTCTTCATGGCCTTCTTCTCCCGCACCACATAGGGTGCCGGAACCAGCAGCTTCGCCAAGCGGGCATCGGCTGGGTCTTCGGGCAAAGGAGCCGGACAGTCGATCTGTCTGGACTTCGCCTGCCAATCCCGTCAAAGGTAAGGGAGCTTAGATCCCGCATAGAGTTAAACTATGAAAAACTAATACCCTGTAAAAGGTACAAACAACTTACCACGCTAGCGTGACGCTGCGCACTGAATCCGCGATCCTCGGTAGCGGATGCGGGAGCCTCGGCGCCCTTGAAAAGCACCTTCCAGGCATCTTCGTACGTCATGTCGAAGAGCCTGCTTAGAGTTCGGTGCTGCGCCGGGTTGAACTCCCACAGATTGAAGGCCCGTTGTTGACACGGGAGGATCCGGCGGATGAGCATAACCTGGACTACGTTGAAAAGCTTGAGCTGCTTGTTCACCAGGGTTTGGATGCATGTTTGCAGTCCAGTCACCTCTCCTTTGCTGCCTCATGACAGGCCCGTCTCTTTCCAGGACGTGAGCCGCGTTGGGGGTCCGGACCGGAACTCGGGGGCTGCGACCCACTCAGGGTCGCACGGCTCGGTGATGTAAAACCACCCCGATTGCCACCCCTTCAGGGTCTCCACAAAGGAGCCCTCGAGCCATAAGACGTTGGGCATCTTGCCCACCATGGCGCCTCCGCACTCCGCCTGGTTGCCACGCACCACCTTCGGCTTGACATTGAAAGTCTTGAGCCATAGGCCGAAATGGGGGCGGATGCGGAGGAAAGCCTCGCACACGACGATAAACGCCGAGATGTTGAGGATGAAGTTCGGGGCCAGATCATGGAAATCCAGGCCGTAGTAGAACATGAGTCCCCGGAAGAATGGGTGGATAGGAAAGCCCAGTCCGCGGAGGAAGTGGGGAAGGAACACTACCCTCTCATGGGGCCTTGGGGTGGGGAGGATCTGCCCCTCTTCGGGAAGCCGATACGCGATGTCGTTAGACAAGTATCCGGCCTTCCTCAGTTTTTTGATGTGTCCCTCCGTGACGGAGGAGACCATCCACTTGCCTCCCGCTCCGGACATGGCTGGAGAAGGTTGAGGTGGGGAGTGCGGACTTGGGCGCTAGAGCTCGAGTGCGCAAAAATGGATAGGCAAAGGAGGAAGAAGGTGTAGGTGAAAAGGTGGATCCTTATCCCCTTATATGGGTGGACGCAACTACGTGTCCCCACCAGCCTGGTAAAACTCGCTTATCTCCAAGCACCATAATCAATGGCGCAGTTGGGTTACCCACGCCCGTATTGATGAGAATCCCGGAATAAGGGGACACGATCTCTGCTTCGATGAGACGTGCCAAGGAAACCGCCTCGCATGACACGCTGAGGTGGGACAATAAAACGATTCGAATAAAGGCTTGGCCGTGGTGCGATGTCACACTATGGAACACGTTAGCGGATTAGATTTGTGTAAATATTATTCTCTCTATGGCAATATGCGGAAACTTATTTTGCAGAGCCGGACACTATCTTTGTGTTCAAAATCTTCTATGAAGTACTTGGAGGAGGAACCCGCCTTGCAATGCCGAAGACAATCTGCGCGGCGGACTCGTCGTCATTGAAGCCTGGTTCAGGGGCTACTGAGGGAGTCCTGGATTAGGGGTGTCCCGATGGCCGGACTATACCTTCAGCCGGACTCCTGGACTATGAAGATACAAGATTGAAGACCTCGTCCCGTGTCCGGAAGGGACTTTCCTTGGCGTGGAAGGCAAGCTTGGCGATACGGATATGTGGATCTCCTACCATTGTAACCGACTTTGTGTAACCCTAACCCTCTCCGGTGTCTATATAAACCGGAGGGTTTTAGTCCGTAGGACAACATACAGAACAACAGTCATACCATAGGCTAGCTTCTAGGGTTTAGGCTCTCCGATCTCGTGGTAGATCTACTCTTGTACTACCCATATCATCAATATTAATCAAGCAGGACGTAGGGTTTTACCTCCATCAAGAGGGCCCGAACCTGGGTAAAACTTCGCGTCCCTTGCCTCTTGTTACCATCCAGCCTAGACGCACAGTTCGGGACCCCCTACCCAAGATCCGCCGGTTTTGACACTGACACTAGGTTATGACTGTTACATGATGAACCGCATCCGGCATAATTCTCCATCACCGATCCATTGCCTACGAGCTTTCCATATATTGTGCTTCGCTTATTTACTTTTCCGCTGCTATTGCTATCATCACTACAAAATACCAAAAACATTGCTTTTACTACTGTTACCTTTTGCTACCGTTATCACTACTATCATATTACTTTGCTACTAAACACTTTGCTGCAGATATTAAGTTTCCAGGTGTGGTTGAATTGACAACTCAGCTGCTAATACTTGAAAATATTCTTTGGCTCCCCTTGTGTCGAATCAATAAATTTGGGTTGAATACTCTACCCTCGAAAACTATTGCGATCCCCTATACTTGTGGGTTATCAAGACCATTTTTTGGCACCGTTGCCGGGGAGCATAGCTCTATTCTTTGAGTCACTTGGGATATATATCTGCTTATCATTATGAAGAACTTGAGAGATCCAAAAACCAAGATCTATCCCTTAACTACGAGGGGAGGTAAGGAACTGCCATCTAGCTCTGCACTTGATTCACCTTCTGTTTTGAGTAAGCTTGCGACACCTACACCCGCTTCTGCTATTCGTTCTGATATGTCGCATGCTATTGATGATGCCACTTCTGCTATGCATGATACTTATGATGAAACTACCTCTATGCCTGATACTACTATGTCACTTAGTGCTTTTCTTGATGAACAACTTGCTAGGGCTAGAGAAATTGAAAATATTGAATCTGATGATACTGATGAAAGTGATGATGAAGAACCACTTGCTATTCCTAAGGTTTATGTATTTGATCAAGATGCTTCTTTAGCCATTTTAGCTTGTAGAAATAGAACTGAACTTAAAAAAATATTAGCTAAATGGAGTAAGCAATCCCTAAATGGTAGAATGAAACCTGACCCTGCTTTTTCTACTTCACCAATCTTTGTTACTGATAAGGATTATGAATTCTCTGTTGATCCTGATATAATTACTTTGGTTGAATCTGATCCTTTTCATGGTTATGAATCTGAAACTGTTGTGGCACATCTTACTAAATTGAATGATATAGCCACCCTGTTCACTAAAGATGCTAAGATATGGTTTAATTCTCTTGATCCTGGTTGTGTGCATAGTCCCCAGGATATGATTTATTACTTCTCTGCTAAATATTTCCCTGCTCATAAGAAACAAGCTGCTTTAAGGGATATATATAATTTTGTGCAAATTGAAGAAGAGAGTCTCCCACAAGCTTGGGGGAGGCTTCTCCAATTACGTAATGCTTTGCCTGATCATCCTCTTAATAAAAATGAAATACTTGATATCTTTTATAATGGACTAACCGATGCCTCCAGATATTACCTGGATAGTTGTGCTGGTTCTGTTTTCAGGGAAAGAACACCGGATGAAGCTGAAATTCTATTGAATAATATGTTGACCAATGAAAATAATGGGACACCTCCGGAGCCAATTCCTGAGCCTATTCCTAAACCAACTTCGAAGAAGAGGGGTATTCTATTTCTCAGTCCTGAAGATATGCAAGAGGCAAAGAAATCTATGAAAGAAAAAGGTATTAAAGCTGAAGATGTTAAGAATTTACCTCCTATTGAAGAAATACATGGTCTTAATTTACCGCCTGTTGAAGAAACATACAATCTTAATCCTTTACCTATTGAAGAAACTCATGGTCTTGATAACCCCACACAGGTAGTAAAGGTAAATTCTCTCTATAGATATGATAAAGCTGTAATCCCATTTACTAAAATTGCTAGCCCGTGCTTAGATGAGTTTGATAAATTTATGGCTAAGCAAGAAGATTTTAATGCTTATTTTGGTAGACAATTGAAATACAATTCAAATATGCTTGGACACTTGGGTGATTATATGGCTAATGTTAAAGGTGAACTTAAACTTATTAGTAAACATGCTTCTATGGTTACCACTCAAGTAGAACAAGTACTTAAAGCTCAGAATGATTTGCTCAATGAATTGAACAGTTAGAATAATGATAATGCTGTTAGAGTTATGACTAGAGGTGGTAGAATGACTCAGGAACCTTTGTATCCTGAAGGCCATCCTAAAAGAATTGAGCAAGATTCTCAGAGAAATAATTTAGATGCACCTAGTTCTTCTAAAAAGAAGAAAAAGAAAAATGATAGGACTTTGCATGCTTCTAGTGATCCTATTGTTGAAACACCTGAGAATCCAAATGATATTTCTATTTATGATGCTGAAACACAATCTGGTAATGAACCTGAAACTAGTGATAATATTAATGATAATGTTCATGATGTTGCTCAACCTAGTAATGCTAATGATATAGAAATTGAACATGCTGTTGATCTTGATAACCCACAATCAAAGAATCAATGTTATGATAATAAAGACTTTGTTGCTAGGAAACATGGTAAAGAAAGAGAGCCTTGGGTTCAGAAACCCATGCCTTTTCCTCCCAAACCATCCAAGAAAAAGGATGATGAGGATTTTGAGCGCTTTGCTGAAATGATTAGACCTATCTTTTTGCGTATGCGATTAACTGATATGCTCAAAACCAATCCTTATGCTAAGTATATGAAAGATATTATTACAAATAAAAGAAAGATACCGGAAGCTGAAATTTTCACCATGCTTGCTAATTATACTTTTAAGGGTGGAATACCAAAGAAACTTGGAGATCCAGGAGTACCCACTATACCATGCTCCATTAAAAGAAACTATGTTAAAACTGCTTTATGTGATCTTGGAGCCAGTGTTATGCCTCTCTCTTTATATCGTAGACTTGATTTGAATAAGTTGACACCTACTGAAATATATTTGCAAATGGTTGATAAATCAACTGCTATACTTGTCGGTATTTGTGAGGATGTGCCTGTTGTAGTTGCAAACGTTACTATTTTAACGGACTTTGTTATTCTTGATATTCCCGAGGATGATAGTATGTCTATTATTCTTGGAAGACCCTTTTTGAATACTCCAGGGGCTGTTATTGATTGCACTAAAGGCAATGTCACTTTTCATGTTAATGGTAATGAGCATACGGTACACTTTCCGAGGAAACAACCTCAAGTTCACAGTATCAACTCTATTGGAAAAATTCCATCGATTATATTTGGAGGTTTTGAATTTCCTCTTCCTACTGTCAAGAAGAAATATGATATTCTTATTATTGGGGATGTGCATATCCCCGTTGAGGTAACATAGTGTTATTCGAAATTTCTCCGGTTCCATGTTATTCAGAATGAGTTCGTTAACAAGACTTGTTCAACCTTGTTAGTGGATTCCTTTTGATGATCACGAGACGGATGAAACTAGAAGGCACAACCTTCTGTACCCCACTTTTACTTTCTGTTATTTATATTAAATAAAATAAAAATAAATATTTTCTGTTTGTTATCCGATTATCCGTGCAATATAAAAATACCTCGAAAATAAAAGTTCTCCAAATGCCCTGAAAATTAAATATGATTTTTTCTAGAATATTTGAGGATTTATGGAACTGAGAACACACCAGGGGGGTCAACCACCTGCCCACGAGGGTGGAGGGTGCGCACACCCACTTAGGGCGCGCCCCCTGCCTCATGGGCCCACGGTGGCCCTCCTCCACTTATTCTTGCACCCATACATTCCTTCCTCCCCCAAACACAAAAAACCAGCTCAAACCCGAGTCCAAGCTCGTTTTGCTGCCATTTTCGATCTCCTTGCTCAAAGCACCTCTCACAAAACTGCTTGGGGAGATTGTTCCTTGGTATGTGACTCCTCCATTGGTCCAATTAGTTTTTGTTCCAGTGCTTTATTCATTGCAAATTTTTGCTGCTTAGGTGACCCTGTTATTGAGCTTGCATGTCAAATTTATATGGTCAAAAGTAGTTTTTGATGCATGATATAGGCCCTAGGCACTTGTATGAGTAGTTGCTATCAATATTATTGAGTTTGGTTTACTTTTATTTTGAAGTTACTAAAAAATTTCAGAGGAAGAAAAATGCTTAGGAAAATGTTCCAAGGTGGTTCTTCAAAGAAGCAAGGACCCAGGCTTGCAATGCGTGATGCTGACGAAGAGCCACCAAGAGACGCTCCAGTGCGTCCTTGTGAGTGGCCTTCTGAAAATTTTATGGATCAAGCGGGAACAAAAGAAGAATTCAACACATATTTGCGTAACGCTGATCTCTTGAGCTTCGAGGAAGATAAGTGCAGTCAGTATCATGAGCTCACTAGCTCCTTTGTGAGGAGGTTTGAATTTTCAACTTCACGTAATTTTCCATCTGTACTGTTTGATCTTTATGATAAATCTTATACCATGGACTTAGAGGATTTTACCACTGCATGCAAACTTCCACAATGGGGTAGTATAAGGGATCCTCGCAAATCTGAATTTAGAGATTTTCTTGCTAATATAACTGTGGGAGAATCTAGAGATATTACACAAGCTACCATAGGGAGAATTCACTTTCCTGCTATACATTATTTTGCTTTCTTCATAGGTAGATGCATAAATGGTAAAGATGAGGCATGTCACATGTGTATCCCCGATCTTAGTATTCTTAGGAGTGCTGTGTTAGGAGACAAATCATATAATTTGGGAGCCATTGTTGCACGTAGGTTGCATCTTAATAGATGTAATGGAGATTTCTTTGGTGGAATTTATACAACCCGCATAGCTAATTTTCTTGGTATAGATGTACACGAAGATGATATTGAATTACCTCCTGCCTATCTAGATTTTAATGCTATGGTTCACTACTAGTTTGTCGAGAGGAACGAATCACCTCTTCTGTGACGCCCGGGTAATTAAGCTACAGTAACCCTCTGCTAAGGATGCCACGTCACCTCAGCTACTGTTGATAAACTTGAGTTAGTTCAAAAACGATTCAAATTCAAATTTAAAATATAGGCAAACAGTAAAAGTTTTCAAACATTAAAACTAAATTGTTCATCGTGGCAAATAATCCCTAATTAATTGAGGTGAAGAAACCACATTCTTATAGAAAGTTTAGATGAATTTGAATAATTAAAACAGTAGGTAAAACAATGAAATAAATGTATTTTGCATTTTATAAAATAATAAACTGTTTATTTAGTTGCCCCTAAGTTAATGGGATAGTAGCATATTTATTAACACTAAATTAGTGACTGCTTTTATAATTTATAAAACTAATACAAATGAGAAATTAAAAGAAAACAGAAAAGAAAAATAAATAAAAGGTAAAAAGAAAACAAAACAAAAGAAAAAACCCCGGCTCCCCAAGGGCCTTGGCCCACTGGCCCAGCTGAACGGCCGGCCTAAACCGGCCCAGGCCGCCCCCCCTCACTCCCTTATCCACGGTCCACGCCGCAACCCTATCCCACTCCCTCCCCCGTCGCCCCACACCCCCACTCCCCCGCTGGATCTGGATCGGGGCACGACGCCCCGACCCCGTCGCCGATTCGAACCGCGCCAACCGTCGCCTCGCGCCAGGACGACGCCGCCCAGAACGCCGCCTCGCCGACCTTCCTCCTCGCCGGCGCCGTCGTCCCCGACGTCCTCCCCACACCCCGCGCCTCCTCGAGCGTGCTTCCCTTCAACGCTGTGAGCGGGCAGCGAAACCCCCCTCTCTCTGTCTCCCTCCATGTCCAGCATTGTAGATGTCGTACCCCGCCGCCGCTGCATCGACCTCCTCCCCCACCGTGCGCTCCCCGCCCCGTCCCCTGCTCCGCTTGCCGCACATCGCACGTCGCTGCGCTACCCGCCTCTGCTCCTCGTGCCATCGTGCACGCGCGCACCCGTCGCGGGCCGCGACCACGCGCCGCCATGACCTTGACCACTGCTCTGGTCGCTCGACGCGCTCGCGCGCCCGCACCGCAGCCCGCATGGCCTCGCCCTGGACTGCCGCCGCTTTCCCGTTGCCGCTCCTGCCGCTGGCTGCTGCTGCCTTGCTTGCTCCATCGCCTGCTCGCCGGCCACACCGAGCTCTCGCCCCGTTCGCTTGCGGGCCGCGCCCTTCCTCCCGCTGCTCGGCGCCTTGCCGCGCACGCCAGGGCCGCCGCTGCCCTGAGCCTCACCCTGCTTCCCCCCACCACCACTGGCCGGCGACATGGCTGTCGGCGCCCGAGCCGCTGGCCGCGTCCGGGGCCAGCCCCGCACAGCCGCGCCCGTTCGGGCACCCGCGCCCATAACGGGCAGCCCGCGCGCACGCTAAGGTTACCCCCAGGGCCCTATGACAAAGGGCCCCACCGCCCAGAACGTTTTACAGAAAAAGGATTTAAAAAAATTAAATATATAAAAAACTAATTAATTAATTAATTAACTTAATTAATTCTGTTTAGATTAATCTAATCATTAGGTAAACTAATTAACTCTGTTTAATTAACCTGCTAACTAAACAGTCTATGACATGCAGACCTCACACGTCAGTTTGACCAATCAACACCTTTGTTGACTGTTGACATCATGCTAACGTTATGCTGATGCAACAATACTAATTTCGAATTAATTTAATAATAATAATTTAGAAAATGATTTAAAACTTTAAAAATTAATATAAAATAATCCGTAGTTCGGATGAAAAAACTTTGTACATGAAAGTTGCTCAGAACGACATGACGAATCCGGATACGCAGCCTGTTCATCCAGCACGCATCCCTAGCATAGCGAACACGCAAATTTCTCTCTCCGATTCATCTGTCCGAAAACGCGAAACACCGGGAATACTTTCCCGGATGTTTTTCCCCTTCACCGGTACCACCTCGTACCGCGTTAGGGCACACCTAGCATCACGCTTTGTCATGTCATGCATCGTCATGCATTTGTTTGCATTATATTTATTGTTTCTTCCCCCTCTTCTCTCGCTAGACACTGAGACCGACGCCGCTGCTACCCAGTATGACTACTGTGTTGACGACCCCTCTCTCTTGCGAGAGCAACCAGGTAAGCCCCCCCTTGATCGCCAGATATCGCCTACTCTCCTCTATACTTCTTGCATTAGATAGTGTAGCATGTTACTGCTTTCCGTTAATCCTATTCTGTTGCATAGCCTGTCATTGTTGCTACAACTGTTGATACCTTACCTGCAATCCTAAATGCTTAGTATAGCATGCTAGTTTACCATCAGTGGCCCTACATTCTTGTCCGTCTGCCATGCTATACTACTGGGTTGTGATCACTTCGGGAGGTGATCGCGGGCATATGATATATACTTATACTGTTACATTACTTATGATATTGTTCGGAGATGGGGGCTGAAGGGGCAGGTGGCTCCATCCTGGTAGAGGTGGGACTGGGTTCCCGACGGCCCCCGACTGTTACTTTATGGTGGAGCGACAGGGCAGGTTGAGACCACCTAGGAGAGAGGTGGGCTTGGCCCTGGTCGGCGTTCGCGGATACTTAACACGCTTAACGAGATCTTGGTATTTGATCTGAGTCTGGCTACTGGCCTATACGCACTAACCATCTTCGCGGGGACAGTTATGGGCACTCGACGTCGTGGTATCAGCCAAAGCCTTCGTGACGTCAGCGACTGAGCGGCGCGCGCCGGATTGGACCGTAAGCCTGCTCTTGTATTAAGGGGGCTAGTTCTGCTTCCGGCCGCGTTCGCGACGTGCAGGTGTGCAAAGGGCGATGGGCCCAGACCCCTGCGCCATAGGATTTAGACCGGCGTGCTGACCTCTCTGTTGTGCCTAGGTAGGGCGGCGACGTGTTGATCTTCCGAGGCCAGGCATGACCCAGAAAAGTGTGTCTGGACAAAGGGGATCGAGCGTGTTGGGAAATGTGGTGCACCCCTGCAGGGAAGTTTATCTATTCGAATAGTCGTGATCTTCGGTAACAGGACGACTTGGAGTTGTACCTTGACCTTATGAAAACTAGAACCGGTTACTTAATAAAACACATCCTTCCAAGTGCCAGATACAACCGGTGATCGCTCTATCACAGGGCGACGAGGGGAGGATCATCGGTTAGGATTATGCTACACGATGCTACTTGGTGAACTTACCATCTACTCTCTTCTCATGCTGCAAGATGGAGGTGGCAAGAAGCATAGTCTTCGACAGGACTAGCTACCCCCTCTTATTCCGGCATTCTGCAGTTCAGTCCACATATGATAGCCTTATTCCTTTTGATACCAATGCATACATATGTAGTGTAGCTCCTTGCTTGCGGGTACTTTGGATGAGTACTCATGGTTGCTTTGCTCCCTCTTTTCTCCCTTTCTATACCCGATTGCTGCGACCAGACGATGGAGCCGCGGAGCCACATGCCACTATCGATGACGACTACTACTACTCGGGAGGTGCCTACTACTATGAGCAGCCCGCTGACGATGACCAGGAATAGTTTAGGAGGATCCCAGGCAGGAGGCCCGCGCCTCTTTCGATCTGTATCCCAGTTTTTGCTAGCCTTCTTAAGGCAAACTTGTTTAACTTATGTCTGTACTCAGGTATTGTTGCTTTCGCTGACTCGTCTATGATCGCGCACTTGTATTCGAGCCCTCGAGGCCACTGGCTTGTAATATGATGCTTGTATGACTTATTTTATTTGTAGAGTTGTGTTGTGATATCTTCCCGTGAGTCCCTGATCTTGATTGTACACGTTTGCGTGTATGATTAGTGTACGATTGAATCGGGGGTGTCACATCTTCAGTATCAACTAATGTTTGACAGACGCCGTGCTGTCTGTATTACTCTCCCTGCTCATGCTTTCTTTGATTATCAGGCAAGAGAAGGATATACTATTACCAGAGAGGAGGCAGATGAGTACGGGAGGAGAGAGGAGGCCGCCCGTCGCCACGCTGCAGCTCAGCAGGCGATAGCTGCTGCATCACAGTACGACCCCAACAACTATTATTATGGATATCAGCCAGGCCAACCGTGGCCATAGACAAACTTAGGCCAAAAGCCTAAGCTTGGGGGAGTACATATTTCCCACCGACATTACATTCATGTTCACACACTCATTGCTAGATGTCGGTGCTCATACTTTTTCATTGTATCATCCATGCTAGTTTATTTTCCTTTTTATGCTTTCTTCTTGTGTGTTTAATAAACCTTAAGAAAAACCAAAAAAATTAGTTGTAGTTTTTAATCAGTTTAATTTCCATGCTTGTAGTAGTAATTAAAAAGAAAACCCAAAAAGATTTCCTGTTCTTCTTTTTCTTGTTGGGAGCTTTCCCGTTTAAATAGTTTTATTCCTTTTCTTTTCTTTGGGGGTCGATAGGAGAAGACCATAATTAAATTGTTGAGGTGGCTCTTATATGCATTATTGTTGATCTGACAAAAGAGCCCGTATTGCCTTGTCTTCTCCTGTTTATTGAATGCCTGCAGATTCCAGCTTAGTCCGATGCACGTGCATTATTATTATTATTATTCACACCGTTCAGTCGTGCAAGTGAAAGGCAATTATGATGATATATGATGGACTGACTGAGATGAGAAAAGCTGGTATGAACTCGACCTCTTTTGTTTTTGTAAATATGATTAGTTCACCGTTCCTGATTCGGCCTATTATGAATAAACATGTTTGCAATGACAACTAGAGATCATAGTTTCTTGTGCCATGCTTGATTAGCTATGAGTTATAATGGTTTACCTTGCGTGGCAACATGCTATTAAAATGGTTATGATGTGGTATGATAGGGTGGTATCCTCCTCTGAATGATTTAAGTGACTTGACTTGGCACATGTTCACGCATGTAGTTGAAACAAAACAACATAGCCTTCATGATATTTATGTTCATGGTGGATTATATCCTACTCATGCTTGCATTCAATGTTGATTAATTTTAATGCATGTTCATGACTGTTGTCGCTCTCTAGCTGGTCGCTTCCCAGTCTTTTGCTAGCCTTCACTTGTACTAAGCGGGAATATTGCTTGTGCATCCAAACTCCATAAACCCCAAAGTTATTCCACATGAGTCCACTATACCTACCTATATACGGTATATACCTGCCGTTCCAAGTAAATTTGTATGTGCCAAACTCTAAACCTTCAAATAAATATCCTGTTTTGTATGCTCGAATAGCTCATGTATCAACTAGGGCTGTCTGTATCTTCCATGTTAGGCGGGTTATTCTCAAGAGGACTGGACTCCGCTCCTCACTCACGAGATAAATGGCTGGTCACCGGGATGCCTAGTCCCATGCTTTATGCAAACTAAATCAAAATAATTGCAAACAAAACTCCCCTGGGACTCTTGTTAGTTGGAGGCACTCGTTGTTTTGAGCAAGCCATGGATTGATGCTTGTGGTGGAAGGGGGAGCATAAACTTTACCATTCTGTTTGGGAACCGCCTATAATGTGTGTAGCATGGAAGATATCGCCATCTCTTCGTTGTTATGTTGACAATGAAAGTATACCGCTCAAAATATTATTCACCTCTGTTTCAAAACCGAGCTCTGACACCTCTACAAATCCCTGCTTCCCTCTGCGAAGGGCCTATCTATTTGCTTTTATGCCGAGTCATCATCCTCTTATTAAAAAGCACCAGTTGGAGCACTGCTGTCATTTGCATTCATTATTGTTAGTTTACATTGAGTATGACTTGACTGGATCTCTTTTACCATGAATTACAATGTATAGTCAGTCCTTGGTCTTTAAAGGTGTTCTGCATTTATGTTTTGCGGTCTCAGAAAGGGCTAGCAAGATACCATCTTGTTATATCATATTATGATTGTTTTGAAAAAGTGTTGTCATCCAAGTTTTATTATTATGGCTCGCTAGTTGATTATGCTATTGATATGAGTAACTTGAGACCTATGCGTTATTGCGAATATGGTTAGTTATAATCTTTGCTGAAAACTTGAATGCTGGCTTTACATATTTACAACAACAAGAGCAAACAGAGTTTGTAAAAGTTTTTCTTTATCACTTTCAGTTTGTCAACTGAATTGCTTGAGGACAAGCAAAGGTTTAAGCTTGGGGGAGTTGATACGTCTCTAACGTATCTACTTTTCCAAACACTTTTGCCCTTGTTTTGGACTCTAACTTGCATGATTTGAATGGAACTAACCCGGACTGACGTTGTTTTCAGCAGAATTACCATGGTGTTATTTATGTGCAGGAGCAAACGTTCTCGGAATGACCTGAAACTTCACGGAGACACTTTTCAGAAAATAAGAAAAATACCTGCCCAAGATGAAGGCCAGGGGGCCAACCACCTTGCCACGAGGGTGGGGGGCGCGCCTGCCCCCTAGGGCGCGCCCCCTACCTCGTGGGCCCCCTGTTGCCTCTCCGACTCCAACTCCACCTCCATATATTGAGTTTCGGGGAGAAAAAAATCAGAGAGAAGAAATCATCGTGTTTTACGATACATAGCTGCTGCCAAGCCCTAAAACCTCTCGGGAGGGCTGATCTGGAGTTCGTTCGGGGCTCCGGAGAGGGGAATCCATCGCCATCGTCATCATCAACCATCCTCCATCACCAATTTCATGATGCTCACGCCGTGCGTGAGTAATTCCATCATAGGCTTGCTAGACGGTGATGGGTTGGATGAGATTTATCATGTAATCGAGTTAGTTTTGTTAGGGTTTGATCCCTAGTATCCACTATGTTCTGAGATTGATGTTGCTATGACTTTGCTATGCTTAATGCTTGTCACTAGGGCCCGAGTGCCATGATTTCAGATCTGAAGCTATTATGTTTTCATCCATATATGAGAGTTCTTGATCCTATCTTGCAAGTCTATAGTCACTTATTATGTGTTATGATCCGTTAACCCCGAAGTGACAATAATCGGGATACTTACCGGTGATGACCGTAGTTTGAGGAGTTCATGTATTCACTATGTGTTAATGCTTTGGTCCGGTACTCTATTAAAAGGAGGCCTTAATATCCCTTAGTTTCCATTAGGACCCCGCTGCCACAGGAGGGTAGGACAAAATATGTCATGCAAGTTCTTTTCCATAAGCACATATGACTATATTCGGAATACATGCCTACATTACATTGATGAATTGGAGCTAGTTCTGTGTCACTCTAGGTTATGACTGTTACATGATGAACTGCATCCGGCATAATTCTCTATCACCGATCCATTGCCTACGAGCTTTCCATATATTGTTCTTCGCTTATTTACTTTTCCGTTGCTATTGTTACAATCACTACAAAATACCAAAAACATTACTTTTATTATCATTACCTTTTGCTACCGTTACCACTACTATCATATTACTTTGCTACTAAACACTTTGCTGCAGATATTAAGTTTCCAGGTGTGGTTGAATTGACAACTCAGCTGCTAATACTTGAGAATATTCTTTGGCTCCCCTTGTATCGAATCAATAAATTTGGGTTGAATACTCTACCCTCGAAAACTGTTGCGATCCCCTATACTTGTGGGTTATTAGCGGCAAGTACTGCAGCGGACATCCAGACGAGATAGATAAATAAACCGAACAACCACCACCTTAAGAGCATAAACCGAGTTTTGGGGAAGCTGCACACGGTCGTGTGACACCAACAGATGGTGTCATGTGCCGAGCTCAGAAGGAGGCCGCCATGAATGGCCACTTCAACGACCTCTATCAGCAGGTACCATCACACACATCTCCAAGTAGACCGCTACCTGCATCTTCCTAACCCAATCAACACCGTAATAGATTGATGTCATCTGCAACATGTTCCACCAAAAGCTACTAATAACTGAAATGTCAGTATATCTCTACTTCTAAAGGGGGAGTTGAAAGCACAAGTGCTCCCTGGGTGGTTTTGGTAATTAATGTCAACATATCTCTTGTTGGACTAACACTTTTACCTAGTATGTTTCAGATAAGTTCAACAATGGAGTGGCATGGACTAGAGGATGTGGAACCCCTTCAAGATGCTAAGGACAAAGGATTGGCTCAAGCTTCAAGATCAAGACTCTACATTTTCTATTTTAGTGATCCAAGATCACATTGAGTCTATAGGAAAAGCCAATACTATCAAGAGGGGATGAGGTGTTGCTTAATGGCTTGCTTGCTCAAAGTGCTTAGTGATATGCTCCAAAACCCTCAACTACTTTCCCACATCCACATATGACCTAAACCAAAAGTCAAACTCGGCCCCACCGATTCTATCTATCCGGCGCCACCGAGTTTCAGATGTCATAGCCACTACCACAAACCCTAGCAAATTGGTTTCACCGATAGGGATCTCGGTCTCACCGAGATGGGATTGTAATCTCTCTATGTATGTCCATTACCAAGATCGGTCTCACCGAGTTTGAGCAATCGGTACTACCGAGATTACAATGCAAACTCTCTGGTTAGCTTATTACCAAAATCGGTCCCACCGAGTTTGTGTAATCGGTCTCACCGAGTTTGCCTGACCAACTCTCTGGTTAGCTTATTATCAAAATTGGTCCTACCGAGTTTGTGTAATCGGTCACACCGAGATTACGTTATGCCCTAACCCTAACCATATAGGTCCTACCGAGTTGCATCTCAGTCCCACCGAAAATCCTAACGGTCACTAGGTTTGCTGAATCGGTTCGACCGAGTTTAACCATTCGGTCCCACCGAGTTTGGCAAATTGTGTGTAACGGTTAGATTTTGTGTGGAGGCTATATATACCCCTCCACCCACTCTTCTTTCGTGGAGAGAGCCAGCAGAACATACCTACACTTCCAATACACATTTTCTGAGAGAGAACCACCTACACTTGTGTTGAGGTCAAGATATTCCATTCCAACCATATGAATCTTGATCTCTAGCCTTCCCCAAGTTGCTTTCCACTCAAATCTTCTTTCCACCAAATCCAAATCCTGTGAGAGAGAGTTGAGTGTTGGGGAGACTATCATTTGAAGCACAAGAGCAAGGAGTTCATCATCAACACACCATTTGTTACTTCTTGGAGAGTGGTGTCTCCTAGATTGGCTAGGTGTCACTTGGGAGCCTCCAACAAGATTGTGGAGTTGAACCAAGGAGTTTGTAAGGGCAAGGAGATCACCTACTTCGTGAAGATCTACCGCTAGTGAGGCAAGTCCTTCGTGGGCGACGGCCGTGATGGAATAGACAAGGTTGCTTCTTCATGGACCCTTCATGGGTGGAGCCCTCCGTGGACTCGTGCAACCGTTACCCTCCGTCGGTTGAAGTCTCCATCAACATGGATGTACGATAGCACCACCTATCAGAACCACGACAAAAACATCTGTGTCTCCAATTGCGTTTGAATACTCCAAACCCTTCTCTTTACATTCTTGCAAGTTGCATGCTTTACTTTCCACTGCTCATATACTCATTGCATGCTTGCTTGATATGTATTGTGTTTGTTAAACTTGTGCTTAAACTCCACTTAAACTTAAGAATATTAAAAACTGCAACTTTTGGCACTTATGGTCTAATCACCCCCCTCTCTAGACACCTCTTCTCGATCCTTTCAATTGGTATCAGAGCTTTGGTCTCCATTGCCTTGGTTTAAACACCATTGGAGGAAGATGGATGTGTCTACTTTGGGGAGTCTTAGACATAGAGTGCCTATTCTTGATGGAGAGTATTTTCATGAGTGGAAAAATGAAATGCTTGAGATTTTCAATGAATATCATTTGAACAAGTACATTACTAGCCCTTGTGCACCTCATGTTGATCCTTTTCACCCTACCCTAGATGAAGATATTGACATGATTCGCAATCTTAGAACTGTTGAGCTCATCATTAGAGGCTTGCCTAGAAACTTGATTATATGTTTGCCTACTCTCAAGTGTGCCTACACCATATGGAAATTTCTTGAGGAACTCTTTCCTAATTACTCCTTGAAAGATCTAGATGAAATCCTCCATAAGTCTATTGCTTTGATTAAGATGAGTTCCAATGATCCCAAATTTGGTGACTGCTTATTTGAGCTTACTAATCTTACGAGTGCCAAAGGAGATGTTGGAATCATTAGCAATATCATTTCCAGAGCTATTAGAGTTCATAAAGATAACTATAGAAATGATCATTTATCTAATGAATTGCCCTCTCTAGGAATTGATCAATCACAAGATGATGTTGAACATGATGTTGGAAATATGCCCTAGAGGCAATAATAAATTGATTATTATTATATTTCCTTGTTCATGATAATCGTTTATTATCCATGCTAGAATTGTATTGATAGGAAACTCAAATACATGTGTGGATACATAGACAACACCATGTCCCTAGTAAGCCTCTAGTTGACTAGCTCGTTGATCAATAGATGGTCACGGTTTCCTGACCATGGACATTGGATGTCGTTGATAACGGGATCACATCATTAGGAGAATGATGTGATGGACAAGACCCAATCCTAAGCCTAGCACAAGATCATGTAGTTCGTATGCTAAAGCTTTTCTAATGTCAAGTATCATTTCCTTAGACCATGAGATTGTGCAACTACCGGATACCGTAGGAGTGCTTTGGGTGTGCCAAACGTCACAACGTAACTGGGTGGCTACAAAGGTACACTACAGGTATCTCCGAAAGTGTCTGTTGGGTTGGCACGAATCAAGACTGGGATTTGTCACTCCGTGTAAACGGAGAGGTATCTCTGGGCCCACTCGGTACGACATCATCATAACGTGCACAATGTGACCAAGGAGTTGATCACGGGATGATGTGTTACGGAACAAGTAAAGAGACTTGCCGGTAACGAGATTGAACAAGGTATCGGGATACCGACGATCGAATCTCGGGCAAGTATCGTACCGATAGACAAAGGGAATTGTATACGGGACTGATTAAGTCCTTGACATCGTGGTTCATCCGATGAGATCATCGTGGAGCATGTGGGAGCCAACATGGGTATCCAGATCCCGCTGTTGGTTATTGGCCGGAGAGTCGTCTCGGTCATGTCTGCATGGTTCCCGAACCCGTAGGGTCTACACACTTAAGGTTCGATGACGCTAGGGTTATAAAGGAAGTTTGTATGTGGTTAACGAATGTTGTTCGGAGTCCTGGATGATATCCCGGACGTCACGAAGAGTTCCGGAATGGTCCGGAGGTAAAGATTTATATATGGGAAGTCCTGTTTTGGTCACTGGAAAAGTTTCGGGTTTTATCGGTAACGTACCGGGACCACCAGGAGGGTCCCGGGGGTCCACCAAGTGGGGCCACAAGCCCCGGAGGGCTGCATGGGCCAAGTGTGGGAGGGGACCAGCCCCACGTGGGCTGGTGCGCCCCCCCACCAAGGCCCAAGGCGCAAGGAAGAGGGGAAGGGGGCAAACCCTAGGGCAGATGGGCCCTAAGGCCCACCCTGGTGCGCCTCCCCCTCTCCCCTCCCCTTGGCCGCCCCTAGATGGGATCTAGGGGGCTGCCGCCACCCCTAGGGAGGGAACCCTAGGTGGGGGCGCAGCCCCTCCCCTTCCCCTATATATAGTTGAGGTTTGGGCTGCCCAATACACATGAGTTCCTCTCCCTGTTGGTGCAGCCCTACCCCTCTCCCTCCTCGTCTCTTGCGGTGCTTAGCGAAGCCCTGCTGGAGTTCCACGCTCCTCCACCACCACCACGCCGTTGTGCTGCTGCTGGATGGAGTCTTCCTCAACCTCTCCCTCTTTCCTTGCTGGATCAAGGCATGGGAGACGTCACCGGGCTGTACGTGTGTTGAACGCGGAGGTGCCGTCCATTCGGCGCTAGGATCTCCGGTGATTTGGATCACGACGAGTACGACTCCATCAACCCCGTTCACTTGAACGCTTCCGCTTAGCGATCTACAAGGGTATGTAGATGCACTCTCCTTCCCCTCGTTGCTGGTTTCTCCATAGATAGATCTTGGTGACACGTAGGAAAATTTTGAATTTCTGCCACGTTCCCCAACAGTGGCATCATGAGCCAGGTCTATGCGTAGTTTCTATGCACGAGTAGAACACAAAGTAGTTGTGGGCGTTGATTTTGTTCAATATGCTTACCGTTACTAGTCCAATCTTGATTCGGCGGCATTGTGGGATGAAGCGGCCCGGACCGACCTTACACGTACTCTTACGTGAGACTGGTTCCACCGACTGACATGCACTAGTTGCATAAGGTGGCTAGCGGGTGTCTGTCTCTCCCACTTTAGTCGGATCGGATTCGATGAAAAGGGTCCTTATGAAGGGTAAATAGCAATTGGCATATCTGTAGGATCGAAAGTATGTCTAGAGGGGGGTGATAGACTACTTGACCAAATAAAAACTTAACCTTTTCCCAATTTTAGTTCTTGGCAGATTTTAGCTATTCTAGGACAAGTCAAGCAATCATCACACAATTCAAGCAAGCATGCAAAGAGTTTATGGGCAGCAGAAAGTAAAGCATGCAACTTGCGAGAATGTAAAGGGAAGGGTTTGGAGAGTTCAAACGCTATTGGAGACACGGATGTTTTTCCCGTGGTTCGGATAGGTGGTGCTATCCTACATCCACGTTGATGGAGACTTCAACCCACGAAGGGTAACGGTTGCGCGAGTCCACACAGGGCTCCACCCAAGGGCAATGGTTGCGCGAGTCCACACAGGGCTCCACCCACGAAGGGTCCACGAAGAAGCAACCACCCACAAAGGTTCCACGAAGAAGCAACCTTGTCTATCCCACCATGGCCATCGCCCACGAAGGACTTGCCTCACTAGCGGTAGATCTTCACGAAGTAGGCGATCTCCTGCCCTTACAAACTCCTTGGTTCAACTCCACAATCTTGTCGGAGGCTCCCAAGTGACACCTAGCCAATCTAGGAGACACCACTCTCCAAGAAGTAACAAATGGTGTGTAGGTAATGAACTCCTTGCTCTTGTGCTTCAAATGATAGTCTCCCCAACACTCAACTCTCTCTCATAGGATTTGGATTTGGTGGAAAGAAGATTTGAGTGGAAAGCAACTTGGGAAGGCTAGAGATCAAGATTCATATGGTAGGAATGGAATGTCTTGGTCTCAACACATGAGTAGGTGGTTCTCTCTCAGAACATATGAGTTGGAATGATGTGTGTGTTCTGATGGCTCTCTCACTAAATGAGAAAGAGGTGGAGGGGTATATATAGCCTCCACACAAAATCCAACCGTTACACAGTTTTCCAATCTCGGTGGGACCGAATCAATAAACTCGGTCGGACCGAAAATGTAAACCTAGTGACCGTTAGTGATTTCGGTGGGACTGACATGCAACTCGGTAGGACCGATTTGGTTAGGGTTTGGGCATAACGTAATCTCGGTGAGACCGCTTACACAAACTCGGTGAGACCGAATTTGGTAATTAGCTAACCAGAGAGTTGGTCAGGCAAACTCGGTGGGACCGATTTGCTCTTTCGGTGAGACCGAGTGGAACTCGGTGAGACCGAAAAGTTACAAAGGGGAAACACTGAGTTTACATTGCAATCTCGGTGGGACCGATTCGCTCTTTCGGTGGGACCAAAAAGTTACGAAAGGGAAACAGAGAGTTTGCAACCCCATCTCGGTGGGACCGAGATCCTTATCGGTAGAACCGAATTGCTAGGGTTTGACAGTGGCTAATGACAAGTGAAACTCAGTGGCGCCGGATAGGAAGAATCGGTAGGACCGAGTTTGGCTTAGAGTTTAGGTCATATGTGGATATGGGAAAGTAGTTGAGGATTTTGGAGCATATCATTAAGAACATGAAGAAAGAGGCTCATTAAGCAACACCTCATCCCTCCTTAATAGTATTGGCTTTTCCTAAAGACTCAATGTGATCTTGGATCACTAAAATATAAAATGAAGAGTCTTGAGCTTTTGAGCTTGAGCCAATCCTTTGTCCTTAGCATTTGGAGGGTTCCACTTTCACATCCATGCCATGCCAATCATTGAGCTTTCCTGAAATAATCATCTTGGAATAGCATTAGCTCAATGAGCTATATGTTGTTATGAATTACCAAAACCACCTAGGGATAGTTGCACTTTCAATCTCCCCCTTTTTGGTAATTGATGACAACATATAGATCAAAGCTTCGACAAAAGATAATGATCATGAAATATATCGTCGCTTTGAGAAGTATGTGATAAGTAAGAGCTCCCCCTAAATTTGTGCATATTTTAAAATTTGCTTTGGACTGCAAATGCACAAAGAATTAGAATTATGGGTTACTCTTCCATGTCACATACATCTTGGTGGAGCGCTCAAAAATGATAAGATTGAAATACATGCACTCATCACCAAGAATAGTGGATGATCACAAACGATAGATAGAATGATAATATTTAAGCAAGCATTAAGCAAACATTAAGTGTAGCTTATGATCAAACACATGATCATCGGTGTCTCACAAGCATAAGGACGTAGTATCTCACACACAAGCAAACAAAGTTCGAAGAACCACCAAATAAAGCAAGAGAGAAAAGCAACACTCTCTCTCTCGAAGCCTATGATCTATACATCTTCTCCCCCTTTGGCAACAAGTTACCAAAAAGTTCCTAGAAAATGCATAGCACTAGATCGACGCTCAGGCTTGATCTTCAGGTGGTGGTGGAGTCCGGAGCACTCCAAGGACGAAGCCTTCGGTAGACGTGGTCGGAGTGGAGGCTGAAGTGGATGCTGGAGCTGGTGGAACTGAGGCTGTGGCTGGTGCAGACGTTGTAGCTCTGGTGTCAGCAACTGGCAGTGCAGACGATCTCGGACCTCGTGGCACCCTCGCAAAAGCATCAGTCGTGGTCCTGCCTCTCCTCTCATTCATGTCCTCCTGGAGCTGCTCCACGGCAGTCTGTATCTCTGTCACCTTGATGTCCAAGTCATAGAATCTCTGTTCCATGATCCTCTCTAAGCTCGCCCGGTTCTGAGTCAGGGTGGCTATACTCTGCTCAATCCGCAGGGTGGACGCAATCAAGTAACTGAGCTGCTCTTGTTTGGTTTTCAGGAAGTAATCAGATGCCTCCGCTTGAGTAGGCATCCTGGCAGCTTTCTCCTTCTTCGCCTTCTCCTTCTGAGCTTGTGCATGGACAAATGATGGTTCATTCTCAGTCATAACAACTTCATTGTTCTCAAAATCTGGACGGATGGGCAGGTGTTCCTTATCCAACAAATATACGCCCGTGCCCATCTTGGAGTTGATGAGCTCCTGAATCTGAGGGGCATATCCACAGCTCCTCTTCTGATCTGCCGCAGTCCTTTTGATTGTTTCCACTATGAGGCTCATGACTTTGAATTTTTGAGGCACGTCAAAGACATGAAGCAAATTGATCGCGTGACCTCTGATCATCTTGTGATCTCCAGACTTGGGCAGAAGGGTGTGCCTAAGGATCCAGTTGATCGTAGGCAATCCTGATAGCAGATAATGCACTGAGCCAAACTTGAACGTGTCAAGTGCTTCATTTGGAATCTCCTTGTACATGTTGGACATGGAGTTGTGGTCCATCTTTTTCTTGGCATAAATGTCCAAGTCATCTGCTTGCTCCTCTGGGGCATTGATCAGCTTCACCCATTCCTCAACAGTAGAGTGGTACCTAGTACCCTCAGACATCCATGTAATCCTCCCATCTGGATAAAAGTGAGCTGTGGAGTAGAACTGCATGATGAGTTCCTCGTTCCACTTTGTGAGCTTCTGCCCAACAAAGTCCTCTACTCCACACGCCTTGAAGCTGTCCTGAACTCCTGGGTAGTACTCTTCATTGTCCTTGATATAGGTCCAGTCGACCCATCTCATGTCACATACAATTGGCTTCTTGTCAAGTAGCACTGTCTCATAGAAATCCTGTTGCTCCTTGGTATGAAACCTGTAGTCCACTGCAGTCCTTCTCCTAGAAGCATATGGATCTGCTTCTCTCCACTTCCTGAGCCCTGAGTCTCTCCTGAGCTTCATATCCTCAGCCACAGGATGAGCATCGTTGTGGTCTGGGATCTTGGGCTTGAGCTTCCGAAGGACACTCTCTTCCTCTTCCTCTGCAACAGTCTCATGCACTGGGGCCTTGTTCTTCTCAGTGGCTGGGATGCTTCTTGTGTTTCTCTTTGGTGCACTCTTAGGCTTAGATGCAGCCTTAAGTGCTTCCTTGGGCTTGGATGCAGCTCCCCCTGACCTTATGGCATCTCCCATAAGTTTGGCTGCCTTGGGCGCTGGTGCAGCTGCCTCTTCTTCCTCCTCCTCTTCTACCATGATGGAGGCCTTCCCAAGCACTCTAGCCACAGTCTTCTTCACTCTTTCTTTCCTCTTCTTGCCCTCAGCTGCAACGGGCTCAATGGGAGCAGGCTTCTCAGTTGAGGCTCTAGCCTTTGACATGGGCTGCCTGCCTGCTGGCCTTTTGATCTTCAGACCTGGCTTAGTGCCTTGGGCTGGCTCAATTCTCTTGGAAGTGGCCTCTTCCTCTACCACATAGTCCTCATCTTCAGAATCTGAGGTTCTCTTCTTCCTTTGCCTAGTGGCAGCTTTAGGCAGGTTGCTGGGTGTGCTCCTGCTGCCATCATCTGAGGAACTTGAGGGGCTAGTGCCCTCACTCAACTGCACTTGCTGCTCTGACAAGTTTTGGCTGTCACTCTGGTCTGACATGTTGCAAACTGACTGCTGACCCTATGAATAGATTATAGAGGAGATAGAGTGGATGAGCATCACAAAATGCAGAGATTTTTGCAAAAAGAATGATCCAAAAACTTAGTTTTAGTTTCCCACTGAAATCATCTCGGATCTACCGATTTTCAAACTCGGTGATACCGAAGCAGTTTTGGAACCTAAACTAGTGAACTCGGTAGGACCGAGTCACAGTTCGGTGGCACCAAGACTGCTAGGGTTTCACTGAGTTCAAAAATCGGTCACACCGATAAGTAATTCTCGGTCAGACCGAGTCTCACTTGTGCAATGGCATAAGCCAAATCGGTGGGACCGAGTTTTTCAACTCGGTGGGTCCGAGATGGTTTCGGCGGAAACCTAAACCTAGAATTTTCGTATCAAACCTAATCTATGAGCGTTTTGACTGGATAGAAGTTTCTCAATCGTGGCAAGAATCAATACGATCACAATGTGCTAGGAATCAGATTGAGGAATAGCACAGAGATCAAGTCCATACCCTAGTTCGGCGGGGACTTGCTACGGCGGCAACGGCGGGGCAGAATTCCCGTTGACGGCGACGGAGACCAGCGACTGGAGGCTGCTGGCGGCAAGAAGACGATCCGGAGACCTCGAGGGCAGAGCAGGCTATCGCGCGGGCGAAGGGGTTCGGAGAAATTTCCAAATTTTGCCCGTGACTATATATAGCCCGACCCTGTCGGTGTGACCGAGTTGAACAACTCGGTGGCACCGAGATTCATAACTGCGTGCAGTTACTGAAACTCGGTGAGACTGAAAGGTTCAAATCGGTTGCACCGAGATCGAAAACCTAGATCAACTTAATGATCTCGGTAGGACCGAAAGTGGAGTATCGGTCAGACCGAGAATCATAAAGAGGTTTTGGAAGTTTAAGTCTATGACGAATCGGGGACTCCGAGCGCTCCTCACACAGAGTGGTTCGAATCTGACTTGATCAAATTTTGTGATGCAGCATGAATAGAGTTTGAGACGAGAAAAGCATAGATAGCTAGAGGAGGTTCTTAGGTATTCTTGTCCATCCACTTGGCAAAAAGAAATAAAGCCGAACAATCAAAACAACAAGTGGATGTCCTCGAATGAGTAAAATATGCAACCAGCATGCTCACACAATAAGATGGCAAATGAAATATGTGGCAAGGCATGCACAACCAATTCTAGCATCTATCAAGCAATTTGCGATGACTAGGTCATCTATATATGAGTATATTGACTTAGGAGTCAAGTGAGAACACTTGATCGTAGGTCATACTCATCGTTTAAGCTCAAGTGGGGTTACCACTTTTACATAAAGCATTGTTTTGTTCACATCTTTAGAGTTGCTTTAGCTCAAGTCTTAGAGTAAAGCTCCCCCTAGATGTGATATCCCCCCTAAGAGGGATGAACTATCCTTGGGTTTTGTCGATGATGACTTCATGTAGATATTGAAGATGTGGATGCTCAATGTTGATGTAGATCTCTTGGAGCTATCCATTTGAGTGAATTGCACTTTCAATACCTACATGGGTTAGTCCCACAAGGAACAAACAAGGATATCCATAGACATAGAGTGATGCACACAAAAGATGATGTCCATGAAAACTTTTGGGTTACCTTGTCCCTTGTCTTACCAACAAGAGGGTTTGTGACTCCTTGAACTAGTGCAAGATGTGGAAGTTGATTGCACTTGTTCTTGCCAAAATGATAAGAGTGAAGTATGTTGGCGGAGTCACCCTCAAGAACTCTCTAGTTCTTCTTATTTTGGATCCACATCATCTTGATGGGAATCCTTGGAGTTGTAGTCGTACTTGATGAAGTGGAACTTGAAGAAGTCTTGGGAATCCACTTGACTAAGGTCTTAGGAGCTTCTTCAAATGCATCAATTTCCTCTTGAAGCTTGTCCTTGCCTTTTTGCTCGTAGTCTTGTGGTGGAAGATCATCTTGAGCTTGTGTCCCCTTGAAAGAAGTATACTTCTCTTGTTGAGGGACAAACTTTGTCTTGGGGTATTGATCTTCTTCCCACTCAACTCCATTGGCATTGAACTTTCGTTCAAAACCAATACCTTGATTCTTCCGGTGCATTCCTTGCTTGCGCACAATTTCCTCGAATTGCTTACTCCCGGCAAGGCTTTTGTACACTCCTTTCTCTATAATTCCCTTCAATAAGCTATTTTCTTGCTCAAGTGTAACTTGGCTAAGGGAATCATTAGTGGAATCAAGAGAACTACTAGAAGCAACAATATTGGATTTAGCATGATCATTGTTACTACTAGAGGAAGAATCTTTCTTGTTAGACTTGACTTGAGGCATGTAAGTGGATAAGAGTAAACGCTTGGCAATGTAAGAAGAACTTTTCTTGCGGAGATCATCATTGATTGCCTTTAAGAACTCATGCTCTTGCTCAAGATTGAGCTTTTCAAAGCGTAGTTTCTCATGAGCTCTTAAAAGTTCTCGATGATCTTCGAAGATAGTGTCATGAGCTAACTTAAGAGTTTTTAGTTCTTTAGTTAGAGCCTCAATCTTCTCCTTATCATTGTCATTCGTTTTATCTTGATTAGCATGATTAATTGGTCTTTCATCATAGTATTCATCACTAGAGTTGTCACCAAGCAAATCATCACCTAACAAGTCATCTTCATCACTATTGAAATCAACATACTCGGGGTGTGTTACCTTAGGACCTTTGGCCATGAAGCATCTTCCAATTCCTTCATTTGGTGAGTCAAATATGTCGTAGGAGTTGGTTGACACAAGTGCTAGACCGGCAACACCTTCATCTTGAGTATCTTCGGAGTCGGAGTAATAACTTCTCTCGGAGTGGCTGTCGGAGTCGGAGCCGGATACCCATTCACCAACATGAGCTTGATGTCTTCGTATTGTGTAGCTCCTTGATGATTTTTCCTTCCTTTCCGAATCCTTGCTTCTCCGTGAGTATCTTCGTTCATAACGATCATCTCTACTCCTTCTCTCTCTTGGTGGTGATCCTTTGCTTCTTCTTTTTGGAGAATCTTCTCTTCTCTTGTAGGGAGCCGTACACTCATTGGAGTAGTGTCCGGGTCTTCCACAATTGTAACAGTTTCGCTCTCGACTAGAAGATCTTTTGTCATTGTAGGACCTTGACTTGGAGCTTCTATCTTTGCTTCTACTCTTGTAGAACTTGTTGAAGTTCTTCACCTTTAAGCTCAATTCTTCATTGAAGTCTTGTTTCTCACTTGATGATGTAGGGGCTTCACATGAGGCTTTATAGGCACCACTTGACTTGTTGTGAAGTTCCTCTTTATCCTTAAGTGACATCTCATGAGCAACAATTCTTCCAATCACTTCCGTTGCCTTGAGATCTTTGTAATTGGGCATCATTTGGATCAATGTGCACACGGTATCATATTTTCCATCCAAGGCTCTTAGGATCTTCTTGATGATGAATTTATCGGTCATCTCTTCACTTCCTAAGCCAGCAATCTCATTTGTGATGATAGCAAGCCTAGAGTACATTTCAGCGACACCTTCACCATCCTTCATCTTGAACTTGTCAAGTTGGCTTTGAAGCACATCCAACTTGGATTCCTTGACGGAGTCGGTACCTTCGTGCATATCAATCAAAGTGTCCCAAATTTCCTTTGCATTCTCAAGGCGGCTGATTTTGTTGACTTCTTCGGGGCACAATCCGTTGAAGAGAATATCACAAGCTTGCGCATTGTATTGCAACATCTTCAACTCATCCGCGGTAGCTTCACGGTTTGGTTCTCTCCCATCAAAGAAGTCACCTTGCAAACCAACACACACAATAGCCCAAACAGCGGGGTTATGTCCAAGAATATGCATTTTCATTTTATGCTTCCAACTAGCAAAATTAGTACCATCAAAGTAAGGACCTCTATGGTGATAATTTCCCTCGCTAGACGCCATACTCTCCTAGGTTGTGAAACCAAGGCTATGACCACCAAAAGCTATGGAGATCAAGCAAATGGAGACCAAAGCTCTGATACCACTTGTAGTATCAAAAGTATGTCTAGAGGGGGGGTGATAGACTACTTGACCAAATAAAAACTTAACCTTTTCCCAATTTTAGTTCTTGGCAGATTTTAGCTATTCTAGGACAAGTCAAGCAATCATCACACAATTCAAGCAAGCATGCAAAGAGTTTATGGGCAGCAGAAAGTAAAGCATGCAACTTGCGAGAATGTAAAGGGAAGGGTTTGGAGAGTTCAAACGCTATTGGAGACATGAATGTTTTCCCCGTGGTTCGGATAGGTGGTGCTATCCTACATCCACGTTGATGGAGACTTCAACCCACGAAGGGTAACGGTTGCGCGAGTCCACACAGGGCTCCACCCAAGGGCAATGGTTGCGCGAGTCCACACAGGGCTCCACCCAAGGGCAATGGTTGCGCGAGTCCACACAGGGCTCCACCCAAGGGCAATGGTTGCGCGAGTCCACACAGGGCTCCACCCACGAAGGGTCCACGAAGAAGCAACCACCCACAAAGGTTCCACGAAGAAGCAACCTTGTCTATCCCACCATGGCCATCGCCCACGAAGGACTTGCCTCACTAGCGGTAGATCTTCACGAAGTAGGCGATCTCCTGCCCTTACAAACTCCTTGGTTCAACTCCACAATCTTGTCGGAGGCTCCCAAGTGACACCTAGCCAATCTAGGAGACACCACTCTCCAAGAAGTAACAAATGGTGTGTAGGTAATGAACTCCTTGCTCTTGTGCTTCAAATGATAGTCTCCCCAACACTCAACTCTCTCTCATAGGATTTGGATTTGGTGGAAAGAAGATTTGAGTGGAAAGCAACTTGGGAAGGCTAGAGATCAAGATTCATATGGTAGGAATGGAATGTCTTGGTCTCAACACATGAGTAGGTGGTTCTCTCTCAGAACAAATGAGTTGGAATGATGTGTGTGTTCTGATGGCTCTCTCACTAAATGAGAAAGAGGTGGAGGGGTATATATAGCCTCCACACAAAATCCAACCGTTACACAGTTTTCCAATCTCGGTGGGACCGAATCAATAAACTCGGTCGGACCGAAAATGTAAACCTAGTGACCGTTAGTGATTTCGGTGGGACTGACATGCAACTCGGTAGGACCGATTTGGTTAGGGTTTGGGCATAACGTAATCTCGGTGAGACCGCTTACACAAACTCGGTGAGACCGAATTTGGTAATTAGCTAACCAGAGAGTTGGTCAGGCAAACTCGGTGGGACCGATTTGCTCTTTCGGTGAGACCGAGTGGAACTCGGTGAGACCGAAAAGTTACAAAGGGGAAACACTGAGTTTACATTGCAATCTCGGTGGGACCGATTCGCTCTTTCGGTGGGACCGAAAAGTTACGAAAGGGAAACAGAGAGTTTGCAACCCCATCTCGGTGGGACCGAGATCCTTATCGGTAGAACCGAATTGCTAGGGTTTGACAGTGGCTAATGACAAGTGAAACTCGGTGGCGCCGGATAGGAAGAATCGGTAGGACCGAGTTTGGCTTAGAGTTTAGGTCATATGTGGATATGGGAAAGTAGTTGAGGATTTTGGAGCATATCATTAAGCACATGAAGAAAGAGGCTCATTAAGCAACACCTCATCCCTCCTTAATAGTATTGGCTTTTCCTAAAGACTCAATGTGATCTTGGATCACTAAAATATAAAATGAAGAGTCTTGAGCTTTTGAGCTTGAGCCAACCTTTGTCCTTAGCATTTTGAGGGTTCCACTTTCACATCCATGCCATGCCAATCATTGAGCTTTCCTGAAATAATCATCTTGGAATAGCATTAGCTCAATGAGCTATATGTTGTTATGAATTACCAAAACCACCTAGGGATAGTTGCACTTTCAATATCACGTTGTGGTTTTTGCGTAGGTAAGAAACGTTCTTGCTAGAAACCCATAGCAGCCACGTAAAACATGCAAACAACAATTAGAGGACGTCTAACTTGTTTTTGCAGGGTATGCTATGTGATGTGATATGGCCAAAGGATGTGATGAATGATATATGTGATGTATGAGATGATCATGTTCTTGTAATAGGAATCACGACTTGCATGTCGATGAGTATGACAACCGGCAGGAGCCATAGGAGTTGTCTTAATTTATTTATGACCTGCGTGTCAACATAAACGTCATGTAATTACTTTACTTTATTGCTAACCGTTAGCCATAGTAGTAGAAGTAATAGTTGGCGAGAAAACTTCATGAAGACACGATGATGGAGATCATGATGATGGAGATCATGGTGTCATGCCGGTGACGATGATGATCATGGAGCCCCGAAGATGGAGATCAAAAGGAGCAATATGATATTGGCCATATCATGTCACTATTTGATTGCATGTGATGTTTATCATGTTTATACATCTTATTTGCTTAGAACGACGGTAGTAAATAAGATGATCCCTCATTAAAATTTCAAGAAAGTGTTCCCCCTAACTGTGCACCGTTGCGAAAGTTCGTCGTTCGAAGCACCACGTGATGATCGGGTGTGATAGATTCTTACATTCGAATACAACGGGTGTTGACGAGCCTAGCATGTACAGACATGGCCTCGGAACACATGCGAAACACTTAGGTTGACTTGACGAGCCTAGCATGTACAGACATGGCCTCGGAACACAAGAGACCGAAAGGTCGAGCATGAGTCGTATGGTAGATACGATCAACATGAAGATGTTCACCGATGATGACTAGTCCGTCTCACGTGATGATCGGACACGGCCTAGTTGACTCGGATCATGTAATCACTTAGATGACTAGAGGGATGTCTATCTGAGTGGGAGTTCATAAGATGAACTTAATTATCCTGAACATAGTCAAAAGGTCTTCGCAAATTATGTCGTGGCTCACGTTTCTGTTCTACTGTTTAGATATGTTCCTAGAGAAAATTTAGTTGAAAGTTGATAGCAGCAATTATGCGGACTAGGTCCGTAAACTGAGGATTGTCCTCATTGCTTCATAGAAGGCTTATGTCCTTAATGCACCGCTCAGTGTGCTGAACCTCGAACGTCGTCTGTGGATGTTGCGAACATCTAACATACACGTTTTGATGACTACATGATAGTTCAGTGCGTAATGCTAAATGGTTTAGAATTGAGGCACCAAAGACGTTTTTGAAACATCGCAGAACATATGAGATGTTCCAAGGACTGAAATTGGGATTTCAGGCTCGTGCCCACGTCAAGAGGTATAAGACCTCCGCGATTTTCTTAGCCTGTAACTAAGGGAGAAAAGCTCAATTGTTGAGCTTGTGCTCAGATTGTCTAAGTACAACAATCTTTTGAATCGAGTGGGAGTTGATCTTCCAGATGAGATAGTGATGTTTCTTCGAAGTCATTACCACCAAGCTGCTAGAGCTTCGTGATGAACTATGATATATCAGGGACATATATGATGATCCTTGAGATATTCGCGATGTTTGACACCACAAAAGTAGAAATCAAGAAGGAGCATCAATTGTTGATGGTTGGTGAAACCACTAGTTTCAAGAAGGGCAAGGGCAAGAAGGGATACTTCATGAAACGGCAATTCAGCTGCTGCTCTAGTGAAGAAACCCAAGGTTGAACCCAAACCCGAGACTAAGTGCTTTTGTAATAAGGGGAACAACCACTGGAGCAGAATTACCCTAGATACTTGGTAGATGAGAAGGCTGGCAAGGTCAATAGAAGTATATTGGATATACATTGTGTTGATGTGTACTTTACTAGTACTCCTAGTAGCACCAGGGTATTAGATACCGGTTCGGTTGCTAAGTGTTAGTAACTCGAAATAAAAGCTACGGAATAAAAAGAGACTAGCTAAAGGTGAGCTGACGATATGTGTTGGAAGTGTTTCCAATGTTGATATGATCAAGCATCGCACGCTCCCTCTACCATCGAGATTGGTGTTTGCGTTGAGCATAGACATGATTGGATTATGTCTATCGCAATACGGTTATTCATTTAAGGAGAATAATGGTTACTCTGTTTATTTGAATAATACCTTCAATGGTCTTGCACCTAAAATGAATGGTTCATTGAATCTCGATCATAGTGATACACATGTTCATGCCAAAAGATATAAGATAGTAATGATAGTACCACCTATTTGTGGCACTGCCACTTAAGTCATATCGGTATAAAACGCATGAAGAGGCTCCATGTTGATGGATCTTTGGACTCACTCATTTTTGAAAAGTTTGAGACATGTGAACCATGTCTATTGGTGTATATGCATGAAGAAACTCCATGCAAATGGACCGTTTTGACTCACTTGATTTTGAATCACTTGAGACATGCAAATCATACCACATGGGCAAGATGACTGAAAGCCTCATTTTCAGTAAAATGAAACTAGAAAGCAACTTGTTGGAAGTAATACATTTTGATGTGTGCAGTCCAATGAGTGCTGAGGCGTGTAGTGGATATCGTTTTGTTCTTACTTCACAGATGATTTGAGTAGATATTGAGTATATTTACTTGATGAATCACGAGTCTGAATTATTGAAAGGTTCAAGTAATTTCAGGGTGAAGTTGAAAGATCGTCGTGACAAGAGGATAAAAGATCTATGATATGATCATAGAGATGAATATCTGAATTACGAGCTTGGCACATAATTAAGACATTGTGGAAATTGTTTCACAACTAATACAGCCTGGAACACCGTAGCGTGATGGTGTGTCCGAACATCATAACTGCACCCTATTGGATATGATGCATACCATGATGTCTCTTATCGAATTACCACAATAGTTTATGGGTTAGGCATTAGAGACAACCACATTCACTTTAAAAGGGGCACCACGTAATTCCGATGAGATGACACCGTATGAACTATGGTTTAGAGAAACTTAAGCTGTCATTTCTTAAAAGTTTGGGGCTGCGACGCTTATGTGAAAAAGTTTCAGGCTGATAAGCTCGAACCCAAAGCGGATAAATGCATCTTCATAGGACACCCAAAACAGTTGGGTATACCTCCTGTCTCGGATCCAAAAGCAATAAGGGATTGTTTCTAGAATCGGGTCCTTTCTCGAGGAAAAGTTTCTCTAGAAAGAATTGAGTGGGAGGATGGTGGAGACTTGATGAGGTTATTAAACCGTCTCTTCAACTAGTGTGTGGCAGGGCACAGGAAGTTGTTCCTGTGGCACCTACACCAATTGAAGTGGAAGCTTGTGATAGTGATCATGAAACTTCAGATCAAGTCACTACCAAACCTCATGGGATGACAAGGATGCGTGCTACTTAAGAGTGGTACGTAATCCTGTCTTGGAAGTCATGTTGCTAGACAACAATGAACCTACGAGCTATGGAGAAGCGGTGGTGGGCCTGGATTCCAAAATGGCTCGAGGCCATATAATCCGAGAGAGGATCCATGTATGAAAACAAAGTGTAGACTTTGGAAGAACTACTTGATGGTCGTAAGGCTGTTAGGTACATATGGATTTTAAAAGGAAGACGGACAATGATGGTAAGTATCACCATTAAGAAAGCTCGACTTGTCGTTAAGATGTTTTCCGACAAGTTCAAGGAGTTGACTGCGATGAGACTTTCTCACTCGTAGCAATGCTAAGAGTCTGTTGGAATTATGTTAGCGATTACTGCATTATTTATGAAATCTTGCAGATAGGATGTCAAAACATTGTTTCCTCGACGATTTTCTTGAAGAAAGGTTGTATGTGATACAACCGGAAGGTTTTGTCAATCCTGAAAGATGCTAATAAGTATGCAAAGCTCCAGCAATCCTTCTAAGGACTGGAGTGAGCATCTCGGAGTTGGAATGTATGCTTTGATGATGATCAAAGATTTTTGGGTTTATACAAAGTTTATGAGAAACTTGTATTTCCAAAAGGGTGAGTGGGAGCACTATAGAATTTCTGATGAGTATATGTTGTTGACATATTGTTGATCAGAAATGATGTAGAATTTCTGGAAAGCATGCAGAGTTATTTGAAAAGTGTTTTTCAATGGAAAACCTGGATTAAGCTACTTGAGTATTGAGCATTAAGATCTATAAGGATAGATCAAAACGCTTAATAGTACTTTCAAATGAATACATACCGTGACAAGATTTTGAAGGAGTTCAAAATGGATCGGCAAAGAAGGAGTTCTTGGCTGTGTTATAAGGTGTGAACATTGAGTAAGACTCGAAACCTGACCATGGCAGAATAGAGAGAAAGGACGAAGGTCATCCCCTATGCTTTAGACGTAGGCTCTACAGTATGCTATGCTGTGTACCGCACCTGAAGTGTGCCTTGCCATGAGTCAGTCAAGGGGTACAAGAGTGATCCAAGAATGGATCACAGGACAGCGGTCAAAGTTATCCTTAGTAACTAGTGGACTAAGGAATTTTCTCGATTATGGAGGTGGTAAAAGAGTTCATCGTAAAGGGTTACGCCGATGCAAACTTTGACACTAATCCAGATTATTCTGAGTAGTAAACTGGATTCGTATAGTAGAACAGTTATTTGGAATAGCTCCAAATAGAATGTGGTAGCTGCATCTAGGAGATGACAAAGAGATTTGTAAAGCACACACGGATCTGAAAGATTCAGACCCGTTGACTATAACATCTCTCACAAGCATAACATGAGCAAACCCAGAACTCATCGAGTGTTAATCACATGGTAATGTGAACTAGATTATTGACTCTAGTAAACTCTTTGGGTGTTAGTCACATGGGGATGTGACCTTGAGTGTTAATCACATATCGATGTGAACTGGATTATTGACTCTAGTGCAAGTGGGAGACTGTTGGAAATATGCCCTAGAGGCAATAATAAATTGATTATTATTATATTTCCTTGTTCATGATAATCGTTTATTATCCATGCTAGAATTGTACTGATAGGAAACTCAAATACATGTGTGGATACATAGACAACACCATGTCCCTAGTAAGCCTCTAGTTGACTAGCTCGTTGATCAATAGATGGTCACGGTTTCCTGACCATGGACATTGGATGTCGTTGATAACGGGATCACATCATTAGGAGAATGATGTGATGGACAAGACCCAATCCTAAGCCTAGCACAAGATCATGTAGTTCGTATGCTAAAGCTTTTCTAATGTCAAGTATCATTTCCTTAGACCATGAGATTGTGCAACTCCCGGATACCGTAGGAGTGCTTTGGGTGTGCCAAACGTCACAACGTAACTGGGTGGCTATAAAGGTACCCTACAGGTATCTCCGAAAGTGTCTGTTGGGTTGGCACGAATCAAGACTGGGATTTGTCTCTCCGTGTAAACGGAGAGGTATCTCTGGGCCCACTCGGTAGGACATCATCATAATGTGCACAATGTGACCAAGGAGTTGATCACGGGATGATGTGTTACGGAACGAGTAAAGAGACTTGCCGGTAACGAGATTGAACAAGGTATCGGGATACCGACGATCGAATCTCGGGCAAGTATCGTACCGATAGACAAAGGGAATTGTATACGGGACTGATTAAGTCCTTGACATCGTGGTTCATCCGATGAGATCATCGTGGAGCATGTGGGAGCCAACATGGGTATCCAGATCCCGCTATTGGTTATTGACCGGAGAATGTCTCGGTCATGTCTGCATGGTTCCCGAACCCGTAGGGTCTACACACTTAAGGTTCGATGACGCTAGGGTTATAAAGGAAGTTTGTATGTGGTTACCGAATGTTGTTCGGAGTCCCGGATGAGATCCCGGATGTCACGAAGAGTTCCAGAATGGTCCGGAGGTAAAGATTTATATATGGGAAGTCCTATTTTGGTCACCGGAAAAGTTTCGGGTTTTATCGGTAACGTACCGGGACCACCAGGAGGGTCCCGGGGGTCCACCAAGTGGGGCCACAAGCCCCGGAGGGCTGCATGGGCCAAGTTTGGGAGGGGACCAGCCCTAGGTGGGCTGGTGTGCCCCCCACCAAGGCCCAAGGCGCAAGGAAGAGGGGAAGGGGGCAAACCCTAGGGCAGATGGGCCCTAAGGCCCACCCTGGTGCGCCTCCCCCTCTACCCTCCCCTTGGCCGCCCCTAGATGGGATCTAGGGGGCTGCCGCCACCCCTAGGGAGGGAACCCTAGGTGGGGGCGCAGCCCCTCCCCTTCCCCTATATATAGTTGAGGTTTGGGCTGCCCAATACACATGAGTTCCTCTCCCTGTTGGTGCAGCCCTACCCCTCTCCCTCCTCGTTTCTTGCGGTGCTTAGCGAAGCCCTGCTGGAGTTCCATGCTCCTCCACCACCACCACGCCGTTGTGCTGCTGCTGGATGGAGTCTTCCTCAACCTCTCCCTCTCTCCTTGCTGGATCAAGGCATGGGAGACGTCACCGGGCTGTACGTGTGTTGAACGCGGAGGTGCCGTCCGTTCGGCGCTAGGATCTTCGGTGATTTGGATCACGACAAGTACGACTCCATCAACCCCGTTCACTTGAACGCTTCCGCTTAGCGATCTACAAGGGTATGTAGATGCACTTTCCTTCCCCTCGTTGCTGGTTTCTCCATAGATAGATCTTGGTGACACGTAGGAAAATTTTGAATTTCTGCTACGTTCCCCAACACACGAATACTCGGATGAGGATGATGATGATGATAGTGACTATGATCTCGATGATGCGATGAGACACTTTGGTCTTATGGCAAATCTTCGCGGCTACATGGCTGGAGTAAAGGAATGGGTCCTTGATAGTAGATGTATTGATCATCTGATCGGAGATAAAGACATGTTCTGTGAGCTTGCTGAAAATGACGGCCCTCGAAAGTATGTCACTTGTGGTGATAATTCAAAGGGTAAGGTGGTTGGCCTTGGTAAGGTGGCCATCTCACATGATAGCTCCATACAAAATTTCATGCTCATTGAATCTCTTGGCTACAACTTACTTTCAGTATCTAGACTTGCTGATTTCGGTTTCAATGTCCTATTTACTGAAATAGACTGCCAAGTGTTTCGTAGAGATAATCATAAAATGGTCTTTACCGGTATACGTAGAGGAGATCTTTACATTATTGATTTCACTAAAAAGGCTCAACCTAAAACTTGCTTAATTGCCAAATCTTCTAAAGGCTGGTTGTGGCATAGAAGACTAGGTCATGTTGGTATGCGAAATCTTGATAAGCTTATTAAAGGTGATCATATCCTTGGAATAAAAGATGTCATATTTGACAAGGATAGACTTTGTAGTGCTTGTCAAGCAGGGAAACAAGTTGGAGGAAGTCACCGCGCGAAGAACATCATGACCACAAGAAGACCACTCGAGCTACTTCACATGGATCTCTTTGGTCCCAATGCCTACAAGAGTCTCGGTGGTAACTCATTTGGTCTAGTCATAGTTGATGATTTTTCAAGATTTACGTGGGTGTTCTTTCTTGATGACAAATCGCAGGTCCAAAAGATCTTCAAAAACTTCGCTAGGAAGGCCCAAAATCAGTTTGACGTGAAGATCAAGAAGGTTCGGAGCGACAACGGAACGGAGTTCAAGAACGCAAATATGGACACCTTTCTTGACGAAGAAGGGATTTCACACGAGTTCTCGGCTACGTACACACCTCAACAAAATGGAGTTGTTGAAAGGAAGAACCGGACTCTTATCGAGATGGCAAGAACGATGCTTGATGAGTACAAAACGCCAAAGCACTTTTGGGCGGAAGCGGTTGAGACAGCTTGTCATGCAACAAATCGCTTGTATCTTCACAAGCTACTCGGCAAGATGGCATACGAGCTCCTCACAGGTAACAAACCCCAAGTTGGATACTTTCGAGTATTCGGCTCAAAGTGCTACATTCTTGATAAGCATCATCGTTCTAAATTTGCTCCTAAATCTCATGAATGTTTCCTACTTGGTTATGGCTCAAACTCTCACACTTACCGTGTCTACAACAACTTCACCCGAAAGGTTGAAGAGATGGTAGATGTGAAGTTTGATGAATCTAACGGCTCTCAAGTAGAGCAATTGCCAATTGATGTAGGAGACAAAGATCCTTCGGAAGCAATTCAAGACTTGTCCATTGGCAAGATTCATCCAACGGAAGTGAAGGAGAGTACCTCGTCCATCCAAGTGGAAGCTTCTACCTCATGACAAGGTGAACCAAGAGTTGATACGGAAGAATCCACAAGTGGGACACGCCAAGATGAAGAAAACGAGGAAGCGCACCAAGATGAACATCAACAACCTCCTTCTCCACCATGACAAGAGAACGACAACGTCAACAATGAAGAAGGCCAAGAAGAAGCACAAGATGAAGAGGACGTTCCACCCCGACCCAAGCAAAAGCTTTCACGAGTTCGAGCAAGAATTGCTAAGGATCATCCCGTCGAGCAAATCTACAATGATATCCAAACCGGGAGAATCACTCGCTCTAAAACCCGTTTAGCTAACTTTTGTGAACATTACTCATTCATCTCTAGCATTGAACCTATGAAGGTTGAAGAAGCATTGGAGGATCCGGATTGGATAAACGCTATGCATGAAGAGCTACACAACTTTGAGAGAAATCAAGTGTGGACATTGGTCGAGAAGCCCGACAACAACCACAACATCATTGGTACCAAATGGGTGTTTCGCAACAAGCAAGATGAAGATGGACAAGTGGTTCGCAACAAAGCATGTCTCGTCGCCCAAGGCTACACACAAGTTGAAGGTATGGACTATGGTGAGACATATGCTCCTGTTGCTAGACTTGAGTCCATTCGCATCTTACTTGCTTATGCTAATCACCATGATATCACCTTGTACCAAATGGAAATTAAAAGTGCTTTTCGAAATGGCAAAATCGAGGAGGAAGTTTATGTTAAGCAACCTCCCGGCTTCGTCAATCCTAAGAAACCTAATCATGTTTACAAACTTCACAAAGCCCTTTATGGTCTTAAACAAGCTCCTAGAGCATGGTATAAATGCTTGACCAAGTTCCTTATTGAAAAAGGCTTTGAAATTGGTAAAATTGATTCTACTCTTTTTACTAAAAGTGTTAATGGAGAACTATTTGTGTGCCAAATTTATGTTGATGATATCATATTTCGTTTAACTAACCCTCATTTTAGTGAGAAGTTTGGAAAGCTAATGTCGGAGAAGTTTGAGATGTCTATGATGAGTGAACTCAAATTCTTTCTCGGTTTGCAAATCAAGCAAACTAAGGAAGGTACCTTTGTCTCTCAAACGAAGTACACCAAGGACTTATTCAAGAAGTTCAATATGCAAGAATGCAAAGGTATGACTACACCCATGCCTACTAGTGGACATCTTGATTTGACCAAATATGGTGAACCGGTTGATCAAAAGGTTTATCGCTCTATGATTGGTTCATTGTTATATCTATGTGCCTCTCATCCCGATATTATGCTAAGTGTTTGCATGTGTGCATGATATCAAGCTGCTCCTAAAGAGTGTCATCTTAAGGCTGTGAAAAGGATAGTGAGATACCTAATCCATACACCAAATTTTGGCATTTGGTATCCTAAGAGGTCCTCTTTTGATATTGTTGGCTACTCTGATTCGGACTATGCCAGAGACAAGGTTGATAGAAAATCCACTTCGGGTACTTGTCAATTCCTTGGTAGATCTCTTGTGTCTTGGTCTTCCAAGAAACAAAACTCGATATCCTTATCCACCGCCGAAGCAGAATACATTGCCGCTGGTTCATGTTGCGCTAAATTACTTTGGACGACCCAAACTCTTAAAGATTATGGGATATATGTGAAACATGTTCCATTGCTATGTGACAATGAAAGTGCTATTAAGATTGCTCACAATCCCGTGCAACATTCTCGAACTAAGAATATTTAAGTTCGTCATCATTTCATTCGAGATCATGTTGCCAAAGGGGACATTAACCTTAAGCATGTTCGCACCGATAAGCAATTAGCGGATATATTCACTAAACCTCTTGATGAGAAAGTGTTTTTCAGGTTGAGAGGTGAATTGAACATCATTGATACTTCAAACTTGGAGTAGGAACTCCATTTGATACATGCGGGGCATGAGCCTATGACTAATCCTCGATATTTCTCTTATGATGCTATTCATATGTCTTGGATATATTTGTACCTTGCATGGTATCTAACTCATGTAGGTACTTGGATGAATCTAAATCTATGAGATTGCCACACACTCACATCTTGAGCAATTTCTACATCACCAAGTCTCTACACAATGGTGGTTGAAGACAAGGAAGCACGAAACCATTCAAACATATCCTTTGGCAAATTCTATGTTGAGTCTCATGATTGTCATTTTGGATACACAAGTGCTCTTCCTTGCAAAGCTAACCCATGTAGGTAGATGAACTCAAACTCCAAGTGGTGCTCCCAACTCTTGATGAACTACATCAACCTTGAGCAACCCACACAAGTTCAACTACATGATCAAGATCAACACCACCACCCAAGGTATGTTATTCCATCTTAGAGAAGCTTTACTCCAAGTCATGAGCCAAAGCAACTCGACAAGATGTGAATACATCAAGATGCTTAAACGAAAAATGGTAACCCCATTTTGAGCTTAAACGATGAGTATGACCTATGATCAAGTGCTCTCACTTGACTCCTAAGTCAATATACTCTAACATAGGTGACTTTGTCACTGACTATTTCTAGATGAAGTTCTCTAGTGTTTCTCCGTGCTTTTGCATTTGCATATTTGTTTCCCCTTTCAAAAAAACCTCATCTAGAACTTTTAGTTTCTTTTCTTTCCTTTTTGTTCTGCATTTTCTGCATCTAATTCATTGCAAATCTTTCAGTAAATTCCTTGCATATCCTTGTGAGATCTTACTTGTCTAGTGAGCTGAGGTGACAAGTGGTTTCACTCTGATGAACTCGGTCACACCTGTTTGTTCTCTTCGGCCCAACCGAAATCTTTTGGTGCAACCGAAGCACACAACTCAGAGTCACCGATTCCATCACAGGAAAACCAACTTGCCACTTATTCCTGATTTCTGTTTGCTCCAGCTCCACTCAATGATTCTTTTCCTCTACCAGCATCATATTAGACATGCTGCTTTGCTCTGTAACTCAAGGACCAACCCATTTGTATCACATGTCCAGAACCCTTCTTGGAAATTGATGTCAAAGGGGGAGAGAGAGATCACATCAAAGCTTAATCCTTCCTATAGGGGGAGAAAGAGAGAATACTCAGGGGGAGAGAGTTTCTCAACTAGGAGAAAGTAATATCATCAAAGACCCCAGATGCTTGGTGTTCAAGAGGAGAGATGTCACATGTCTTTAAGAGGGGAAAGACATGTTTGGTTGCTTGCTTTAGCTCAAGATCTGTTGTTTCCTTTTTTGTTGCTCTGATTTTCTGTTCCCTATCTTCTCCCAATATCCCATGCAGATTCAGGGGAGCAAGACATCTAAGGGAAGGAAATCTTTGATTTTATTGCACATCTTTACCTTTGGGGACATGTCTATATCCAATGTGGTACTTAGTACTCACTCTACGTGTCATCCCAGTCTTGGTTCTCTTGTGGTTTCTCTTGCTTGCTCTGGTCAGTTGGTGCATCTGTGTTATTTAACCTTGTTTGCGCAGGTTCATCCCATCCTAAGCCAACTCAAGACCACAAGGTAAGTATATGCATCACAGTCATGTGAATGAGAAGTTCTTGCTGATGTACATACTGTTTGCAAGAAGCACTCATGAGCATGAAGGTACATTTCTCACATTCACATCATTTGCTCTGATGCATATAGCCAAGATACATGTAGCACATTGCTTACTCTGTCATGTTTACGCATTCACATGCTCCTATATTCAATATTCACATGATTGCATACATGTAGGGGGAGCCTATGCATGTTACATGTCTTCCCAAAGCTTTACTTGCTATTCTCTATACCTTTATCTAAAGCTTTGATGTATGTTGTCATCAATTACCAAAAAGGGGGAGATTGAAAGCACAAGTGCTCCCTGGGTGGTTTTGGTAATTAATGTCAACATATCTCTTGTTGGACTAACACTTTTACCTAGTATGTTTCAGATAAGTTCAACAATGGAGTGGCATGGACTAGAGGATGTGGAACCCCTTCAAGATGCTAAGGACAAAGGATTGGCTCAAGCTTCAAGATCAAGACTCTACATTTTCTATTTTAGTGATCCAAGATCACATTGAGTCTATAGGAAAAGCCAATACTATCAAGAGGGGTTGTGGTGTTGCTTAATGGCTTGCTTGCTCAAAGTGCTTAGTGATATGCTCCAAAACCCTCAACTACTTTCCCACATCCACATATGACCTAAACCAAAAGTCAAACTCGGCCCCACCGATTCTATCTATCCGGCGCCACCGAGTTTCAGATGTCATAGCCACTGCCACAAACCCTAGCAAATCGGTTTCACCGATTGGGATCTCGGTCTCACCGAGATGGGATTGTAATCTCTCTGTGTATGTCCATTACCAAGATCGGTCTCACCGAGTTTGAGCAATCGGTACTACCGAGATTACAATGCAAACTCTCTGGTTAGCTTATTACCAAAATCGGTCCCACCGAGTTTGTGTAATCAGTCTCACCGAGTTTGCCTGACCAACTCTCTGGTTAGCTTATTACCAAAATTGGTCCCACCGAGTTTGTGTAATCGGTCACACCGAGATTACGTTATGCCCTAACCCTAACCATATAGGTCCTACCGAGTTGCATCTCAGTCCCACCGAAAATCCTAACGGTCACTAGGTTTGCTGAATCGGTTCGACCGAGTTTAACCATTCGGTCCCACCGAGTTTGGCAAATTGTGTGTAACGGTTAGATTTTGTGTGGAGGCTATATACACCCCTCCACCCACTCTTCTTTCGTGGAGAGAGCCATCAGAACATACCTACACTTCCAATACACATTTTCTGAGAGAGAACCACCTACACTTGTGTTGAGGTCAAGATATTCCATTCCAACCATATGAATCTTGATCTCTAGCCTTCCCCAAGTTGCTTTCCACTCAAATCTTCTTTCCACCAAATCCAAATCCTGTGAGAGAGAGTTGAGTGTTGGGGAGACTATCATTTGAATCACAAGAGCAAGGAGTTCATCATCAACACACCATTTGTTACTTCTTGGAGAGTGGTGTCTCCTAGATTGGCTAGGTGTCACTTGGGAGCCTCCAACAAGATTGTGGAGTTGAACCAAGGAGTTTGTAAGGGCAAGGAGATCGCCTACTTCGTGAAGATCTACCGCTAGTGAGGCAAGTCCTTTGTGGGCGACGACCGTGATGGAATAGACAAGGTTGCTTCTTCGTGGACCCTTCGTGGGTGGAGCCCTCTGTGGACTCGCGCAACCGTTACCCTCCATGGGTTGAAGTTTCCATCAACGTGGATGTACGATAGCACCACCTATCGGAACCACGACAAAAACATCAGTGTCTCCAATTGCGTTTGAATACTCCAAACCCTTCTCTTTACATTCTTGCAAGTTGCACGCTTTACTTTCCGCTGCTCATATACTCATTGCATGCTTACTTGATATGTATTGTGTTTGTTAAACTTGTGCTTAAACTCCACTTAAACTTAAGAATATTAAAAACTGCAACTTTTGGCACTTAGGGTCTAATCACCCCCCTCTAGACACCTCTGCTCGATCCTTTCAGGAGTCCGTAGGTTGTTTCTTCTGTTCGCATGCAGCCGTTAATGCTGAAACATCGTCTTAGTCATATCTTGCCCAATTCCTACCTTGCTCATAGTTGCATGCAATTAATTAGCCACACAGGTTAATTACATGTGTTAATTAGCTAGACAGTTAATAGGTTTGTGCTACTTCTTGAGCTTGTGTTGGTTTTTCCCTTGAAGAGGACAGGGTGATGCAGCACAGTAGAGATAAGTATTTCCCTTAGTTAAGAACCAAGGTATCAATCCAGTAGGAGAAGAACGTGCAAATCACCAATACCTGCACGCACAATCAAACACTTGAACCCAACGCGATAAAGGGGTTGTCATTCCCTTAACGGTCACTTGCAAAGGTGAGATCTGATAGAGATAAATAAAACTAAACAAAAGATAAAATATTTTTGGATTTTTTTGGTTTATAGATATGAAAATGAAAGATTGCAAGAATAATAAATCGGAAACTAATATGATGGAAAATAGACTCGAGGGCCATCGGTTTCACTAGAGGCTTCTCTAATAAAGGCAAATAATACAATGGGTGAACAAATTACGGTCGATCAATTGATAGAAAAGTGCAAAGTTATGACGATATCTGTTGTGGAATTGTCACGTCAGATGTCCTTAGCATGAGGACTTAGTCGTGAGGCCAACGCATCTATGTGGTAGCTTGAGAGGGGTTGAGCGAAATCGAGAGACGCAACACAAGACAAGGGTTTAGACAGCTTCGGGCCTCGGGAAACATCATCCGGTAACAACCCTACATGCTGTTTGAGGCTAGATCTCATTATCATCACGAGGGAGTCGCCGTAAACCGGCTCTCCTCTTTGTGTCTAGCCCTAAGATTGTTTCTTCTTGCCCCTCCCTCTTTGGGGAGCCCTGCCCCTCCTTATATAAGTTGAAGGGGCGGGTTACATGTAGAGTACATCTCGGACTAAGACTTAAACTATTTTGACTTCCCTTCCCGGGCTTCTTAACGTCTGCCGGTTTAACATTGTTTGCTGGTTTAACATTGTCTGCCGGTTTAACATTGTCTGCCGGTTTAACATTGTCTGCCAGGTTATCATCTGACTTGACTCCTGCCGGTTTACCACCAGCCGGTTTACCGTCTGTCTCAGCCATCTGTCTTGACTGTCTTAACTATCCGCCGGTTTACCATCCGCCGGTTTACCAAGTCCCAGCCGGGTTACGACTCCGGCCGGGTCATACCGCGGGGTATATCCCCGACATTAGCCCCCAGTTTAATTTGGATTTATCCATGTTAAATTGATCTTGATCCTCTTCAAATCTTTGTCATTTTCTTCTAGAAAATCCGGGTCAATAGGCCAGCTTCATAATCAATTTGCTGACATTGGTTTGTCACAGAGAAATATTGTGAAGAATAACTTCTTTGACTCAGCTCCCAATGACTTAACAAAAATATTGGTCCTTGAAATCTGTCGGGGGACTGATCCACGAACACCTATGGGACCGGCGGGCCGAGTCCCTTTCGGTTCGGCGGGGGCAGAGATCGTGCAAAGAGCGGATCGAGGCGATACACGCGGGCGATTTACCCAGGTTCGGGCCGCACGGATGCGTAAAACCCTACTCCTGCTTTGTGGTTTGTATTGATTTCTTGCTCGGGAGTGCGGAGTGCTATAGTACACACCAGCAGCTAGCGAGACCGAGCGTGAGTGTTCTCCGAACTAGCTAACCCCCCTCTACGTTGCGCATGGGCCTCCTTTTATATGCTCAAGGGGTCACCGACAGGTGGCAACGGAGGTAAAGGGCAAAAATGGAAAGGTGCTGCGGTAGGCACAGCTACCTGCTACAGTGTAGCATACCTAACTTTGACGGCAGGGGACAAGGGCCTTAAATGCCCGTCTGTGTCGCCTAAACAGTGCAGAAAGGGACCGTCAGGGGCGCCACCGCTCGCCACGATGGCGATCTTGTCAGCGCCGCTTGCCACCGCGCACCGCAAGCTGCACAGCCTCCCGCCACGTACGCCTGGAAGGGTCCCAAAGCGACACGTTGGCGGGTGTGCTGGAGCGCGGGCACAGTGGTGTCTTGCCGCGGCAAGCGCCTTGCCGTGGTTGTTGTCTTGTCGCGCCCGGGAGCTTGTCGCTCACCGGGCCTTGCCGGGACGCGCGACGCGTCGCGGCAAGTTCCTTGAGATGCCTTGGTTGGCCTTCCCGGCAAGCTCCTCTTGCTGGGGTCTCGTCTCTTTGTCTTGGATACTTTGTTCTTGAATGGCTCCAAAGGAACCATGGAGGATCTTGGCGGTCACCCGGCAAGCCTTGCCGCGGGATGCTGTGACTGCCCGTGCACAAGTTCGGGATACTAGGGTACCCCTACTCTAGTACACCGACAGGAGCCCCCGGGCCTGGGCCATACACGGTGCTGAGCGCTGTTGGGCCAGGCCCAAAACAGGGCACGAGCACGCGCGGCCTAGGTTATGCCCTATCTCACTCCGTATCCACCGCGTCCTCCCCGAACGGCACACGTCGAATGCGGCATCGTGGGAGAGATCGTGGGTGATTACTTTATTCGGAAATGCGGAACGTCCGCCCCCTCCCTCTTTATAAGCAGGGGAAACAGGGGAAGTTCACCCATTTGCCCGTTGCTGCTTCCAATCTCAGAAATCTCCGCCGCTCCCTCGCCTTCCCAAAGCTGAGAGAGAGAGAGAGCAGCGCTCCGCCCCCCATCGCCGCCAGCACCACCAACGCCGTCGATCTCCTCCACTGCTTCCGTCATGGCTCCAAAAGCCGACAAGGGGAAGGTCGTGAAGTCGACCGAGGCGCAGCGGCTCGCGGCGCTGCAGAAGGAGCGGGCCGTCTTCCCCCCCAAGCTTGGCGCGAAGGAGCTGAGGGAGAACTACTACCTTTTCTGGTCGGCGGAGACACGAGCGCATCTGCGCACGAAGGTACTCCCCGCCGCCACTTGGAAGAAGGCTCCGAATGGATACCCCTTCTTTGCTCTGTTCTTCTACTGCAGGCTCTGCCCGCCTTTCTCTAAATTCTTCTGCGATATCATGAATACCTACGGATTCCACCTCCTTGACTTCACCCCCAACACCGTTCTGACCATGGCAGTTTTCGCACATCTCTGCGAAAACTTTGTCGGAGTCCACCCCAACGTAGCCCTCTTCCGCCACTTCTTCATACCCCGAGTAGAGAGAGGAGAGCCTCTATCCGGCGGAATCGCCTGGATCTCAAGGGCCGGCAAGAAGGAAACCTATCTGGAGGGAGAATTCCGCGGCAAGTGGGAGGAGTGGAGAGCTGATTGGTGCTGGATTGACGAGGAGAACCCGCAGCCATTCACCACCCGGCGCCAAACCCCAGTAGCACGCGGCAGCGATTGGAGTGACGTGGCCCCGGAAGACGACAGGCTGAAGATTGCCATCACCAGGATCCTGCGCCTCAGGCTTGCTGGGCTCACCGTAGGCGCTGTTGGCGCGGACTTCCTTCGCCGCCGCATTGCCCCCCTGCAGGAATGGGGGAGGCCCACTTGGGAGTTCAAGAACGCGGCAGACATCATGAGGCTGCGGCCGGGCCTCAACTTCAACTTCACAGTTTTGGAGCTCAACGCGATGCTCCAGGAGCTCTTCAAGTATGACCCCCAACATCCCGAACTTTTCAGGTTGCCGGGGGGCGTCGTTCCGCTGTGCAACAATTCCTCGCTCGACCGCATCCGTGCAATGATGCCAGAGTGCGACTCGCATGGAATTGTGCCAACTTGGCAGGAGCCCGCAGACGACGTTGTGCAGCAGTTCTTCGACGACTTGGTGGAAGTGCCAATCCGCCCTGACGAGAAGGACAGCCTCACCCGCGACACCACGGATGCGGAGATGGCGCTCATCGCCACTAGGTTGGAGGAGGCAGCGGCAGCCGCAGCCGCAGGCGAATTTGGATTCACTGTGGAGGAGGCAGATGCAGCAGAAGCGGCAAGCCGTGCCGAGCGAGGGGAGCCTGCCGGCAAGAAGGAGCTTGCCGGGCGTGACGCCGAGCCGAGCGAGCCCGCCAAGGACACGAGCGGCTTGCTGGAGATCAACTCTTCTTCCTCCTCATCTTCAGGCAGCTCGCCGCAAGCAGAGCCTCCATCCCCACCAAGAAGGCGTCTCCGCAAGGCCGGTGACGTGGCGGAGCAGCAAGCGAGTGAACAGCCGCCGCGCCGCGCGACACACTCCACCGCGACAAGCACTGTTGCCACGGGAGCATCTCACGCTGCAACGGGAACTGGAGCGGGGCCCTCCCGGACCACTGCTTCTACTCCAGCCGAAGCGGGGTCGTCTCAGACCACCGCCACTGCTCCCGCCAAGCGGCCAAGGGAAGCCACCCCTCCGCCTCCTCGCGCCGGACGTGAGCCAGACTTCGACTTCTCCGCGTTCAGCTCCGACGAGGAAGAAGAAGAAGAGTAAGCTTCTCTTGCTGTACTTGCAGTTCTTCAATCCTTGTTGTTTGTCTTGTTTCTCACTTGCTTTTCTCTGAACTTGTTCCTCTTTAGGACTCTGGCCCAGAGAGCGGCAAAGAGAGCTAAGGTCCCGGTGATCGTCATCGAGGACGAGCCCACTGCGACAGCAGGTAGCGCGCCCGAGACAACCTTGCCGGACCCGGCGATTTTTCTCCAGAGCAGCCTCCAGCGTAAGTGTATGATTTACTTTCCGCTGCGAGGTGCGCATGGGTACTTGTCTTTGCTGATATCTGCTTGTTGACTTGTGTAGGAGCCGAGCAGCCCCACCAGGAGCCAAGGGAGAATCCCCCGACAAGGGAGAATTCTCCGGCAAGGGAGGGCTTCCCGGTAAGGGAGGATTCTCCGGTAAGGGAGGGTTCTCCGGCAAGAGACAGCACCAGCGGCCCGCCGACGGCGGAGACCGCGACTGCAGAAACTGGTGCAGGTACTCCTCTTGCTCCAAAACTTCTCTTGGGTTCTTCTTTTCTTGATCTTTCTGGGTTTTTGCTGGATTTTGCTTGACTCCTCTCCCCTTGCCGGCTGTCAGACCCATCCACTGCAGAGCAGATGGAGACCGAGGTCGCCGCCGAAGAAGCAGCCGGCGCTGGCGATCCTGCCGGCGCCGAGGCCGCCAAGGCTGCCGCCGCAGCAACTGGCGAGGGGTCTGGTGATCGTACTGACGGCCCAGAGGCCGCAGGAGCGCCAGGCGCTACGCCGATCGCCGACCCGTCCGCCGAAGCCGCAGTGCCAAGCTCCGAGGAGCCCCAGCCGGGCGTCTATTTGAAGGCCGGCGACGACGTCTTCATCAATCTTCCCTGGGCATCAAGCTCCAGAGCGCCGGTCGAGGGGGAGATCTTCGACGGAGAAGTGCTTGCCTCCGCGGGTTGACGTTGGTTGACGCGCCGAGCAGCAGCAGCAACGAGCCTGAAGAAGAGCGGCTGCTGCGGAAGTTGATGTCGCTCTACCGCGCGCGGCAAGCTAAACTGGAATTCCGCGAGGCGCTTGTTGCGAAGGCGGGAGCTGATATCGAGAAGCGCGCGGAGGAGCTCGGGGGTTTCCACCGGGAAGCCCTCCGGTCCCTGGCGGAGGAGCGGGAGCAGCTCAGTGAAGCGCAGAAGGCCTTCCTCCTCGAGAAGGCCGAAGTCGAAGAGCGGCAGCGACTTGCCACTGTGAAGCTAGCCGCGGAGGAGGGCGAGCTGGCGCAGCAGAAGGTCAATCTTGACACTCACGAGGAGGATCTTGCCGCGCGCGAGGAAAAACTCGGCGGAGCCCTCAAACAAGCAGAGGACGCCGCCGCCGCCGCCGAGGCCGCCAAGGAGGAGTTGAAGATGAAGGTGGCGCGGCTGGAGGCCGATCTCTCCGAGAAGGGCAAGGAGCTCAGCGCCGCCAAGGTCTCCAACGTGGATCTTGAGTTGAAGTTAACCACTTTGACCAAGACTCTGGACAGCGCCAAGAAGCGGGAGGCGGCCTTGAAGGAGGAAATCAAGGCCGACAAGGCGCTGCTGGAGAGTGTTGCCGCCGCCCAGAATGCTTTCAGGGAGACTGTGGAGCATTGGACAGAAAGTCTGGTGAGTGCTGCCACAGACATTGATAGGGAGCTGGCGCAGCTGGGGATGGAAGATCTCGCGTATCCTTCTGACGACAACCTCCAACCGAGCGCCAAGCTCGTCCTATTCTTCAAGGGCGTGGCGACGGCCCTCCAGCGACTCCGGGAGAGGATCCCGAAGCAGCTGGCCGACGAGTCGCGCAAGATCTGCGCGGGAGCCCTTCAGAAAGTGTTGATGAAGGTGGCCTTCCGCAATCCGGGCCTCCGCCTCACCAACGTCCTCAGGACCTTGCCGCCAGATGCTGATCTGGAGGAGCTCAAGGCCCTTGTCGCACCCATTGTGGACAAGGTGAGTGGGATCAATAGGGTCGAAGGCGATCGCGTAGATTAGGCCGCCCATTTCTTCTTTCCTTGTCGCAGTTTACCATGTCATGAAAACAATCTGTTAGAGCCGCGACAAGCTATTTTTGTAATATAACTCTATTCTGGGCAATGATCGCAACGTTATTCCCTTTACTTGATTCCTCCCTTTGTATGTTTTTGCCCTACGCTTTTAGGGAACTTGCCGGTGTAGGCACCTGAGCCGCGAGCGCTGAGTGCGGAACGTCAGCAGCCTGCTGGCGGTGCCGCTACCGGCAAGAAACCTTGTCGCAACTAGTTGCAGCTCACTTAAGTCGTTGAGCGGACTCGAAACAAAATAAGGGCGCAACTAGCTACGAGTTGGTTCCTCTGCGCACAGGTTTTCCATACAAAGTGCGGTCGTTCAAGGGAGATAACTTAAAATTTAAAAAAATTGATTGCTCAAACTTTGGTAACTTAGCTTTTATGTTGTTTGCTTCCCGGCAAGGCGGAACTTTCTTGAACGACGCCTGGTCCATACCATCGTCCTCTCCTTTCCCCCCGGCAAACTTGTGGGCGAGGGGAACCTTCCTTTCAAAAGAAAGAAGAGACAATACAGATATGGAGCTTTACGGCTCGTTATTGCTTACCGTGGAGTAGGTGCTGCACAAAGTGTCAGATCATATATGCCAAAAATAGAAAGCATGAAATCGACAAAATGTGCGGAGCACATGAGCTTTACTTATGCACGGGGTCTGCGCCCGGCTTTGTACAAAGGATTACATGCAACAGCGGCAAGACTTGTACAAAAGGTGGTTGCCGGAACAGGTTCCGGCAACCGCGCCTTACGGGTAAAACTTACGAAGATGCTCAATGTTCCAGGAGTTGCTCACCGGAATGCCATCTTCGGTCTCAAGGCGGACAGCGCCAGGCCTAGTGACTCGTTTCACCCGGTAAGGGCCTTCCCACTTCGGCGTCAACTTGTTGGAATTCTTGGCGGACTGAACACGCCGAAGAATAAGGTCGCCTTCCTCGAGACTTCTGGCATTAACTTTGCGGCTATGGTAGCGGCGCAAAGCTTGCTGGTAGCGAGCAGCTCGCACAGCAGCCTGAAGACGGTCTTCCTCAAGGAGCAGCGCGTCATCTTGTCGCAGCTGCTCTTGCTCGAGCTCATCATAAGCGAGCACTCGAGGTGACCCGTATACGAGTTCTGTGGGGATAACTGCCTCTGCTCCATAGACTAGAGCGAAAGGTGTCTGGCCGGTGGCTCGATTTGGCGTCGTCCTGATCGACCAAAGAACCACCGGCAGCTCCTCGATCCAGTTTCTTCTGCACTTGTGCAGCCTGTCGAAAGTTCTGGTCTTGAGCCCGCGCAGCACTTCAGCATTTGCCCTCTCCGCTTGACCGTTGCTTCTCAGGTGAGCAACAGAAGCGAAGCAGACCTTGGCGCCAAGATCTTGGACGTACTGCATGAAGGTGCTGCTCGTGAATTGTGTACCGTTGTCGGTGATTATCCTGTTAGGGATCCCGAAGCGGCAAACAATCGACCTGAAGAACTTGACTGCTGACTGTGTGGTCACCTTCCTCACTGGTTCCACTTCCGGCCACTTTGTGAACTTGTCGATTGCAATGTACAAGTACTCAAAGCCCCCGACTGATCGAGGAAAGGGGCCAAGGATGTCGAGCCCCCAGACCGAAAATGGCCAGGATAAAGGGATCGTCTGGAGAGCTTGAGCCGGTTGGTGTATCTGCTTGGAATGGAACTGGCACGCTTCACACTTGGTTACTTGTGCAGTTGCATCCTGGAGGGCTGTCGGCCAGAAGAAACCTTGCCGGAAAGCTTTGCCGACAAGTGCTCTTGCGCCAATGTGATGTCCACATATGCCTCCATGTATTTCTGCCAACAGCTTTTGTCCGTCTTCCCGGTGAATACACTTCAATTTCACACCGTTGAGTCTTCTTTTGTACAGTGTCTTGTCGACAAACTGGTACATACTTGACTGCCGGGCTACTCTTTCCGCTTCTTCTTGCTCTTCGGGAAGTTCTCCTGTCTGAAGAAAATGGACAATCTGTTGTGCCCATGCTGGAGCTTGTGGCTCGACAACAAGGACTAAAGGCAAATCTGCTGCTGCGGGAACATCCGCTTCTACGGCGAAAACTTGAGCCTCTGCCGGAGCTTGACGTTCCCCGGCAAGCTTGCCGGAGCAAAACTTGTCGGGAGCTTCTGCTTCAACGGAACAAACCCTAGGGCTCGCCGGAGCAGACTGCTCCTCAGCGCTTTTGGCGTTGATCTTGGGGACCTTCTGCTTGACGGGCCGCGCATGAGGACAAACGGCAAGATGGTGCTCAATTACTTTCCTGGGAACACCGGGGATGTCAGACGGTTGCCACGCAAACACGTCGACATTCGCCCGCAGGAAAGCAATGAGCGCGCTTTCCTATTTAGGGTCGAGAGTGGCACTGATGGTGAAGGTACCACCAGTGCCGTCCTCCTTGGCGGACACCTTCTTCGTCTCTGGCGGAGCTGCCATTGTCTTCTTACACTTGCCGGTGGAGCTCGATGGTGCGTCCTCGACGGCAACGCAGCACTCCGAAGAGGTGCGCTTGCCGGAGTGGGCATCAGAACTCTTGCCGGACTTGGTCTTCTTCTTCCCCCCGGGAGCTTCAGCGGCAAGTGACTTGCGATCTGCTGCGGCTGCTGCTTCCCGGTAGATCTTGTCGGCACAGATAAGAGCATCCTTCTTGTCGCCGGGGACAGAGATGACGCTTATCGGGCCTGGCATCTTCAGCATGTTATATGCATAATGAGAGGCTGCCATGAACTTGGCGAGTGCTGGACGGCCAAGTATCCCATTGTAAGGCAATGGAATATCGGCAACGTCAAAAGTGACCCTCTCAGTCCTGAAGTTCAGCTCGCTGCCAAATGTTACTGGCAACGGGACCTTCCCCTTCGGCTTGCTCTTTCCCGGGTTGATTCCTTGGAATGTGCCGGTCTCTTCGAGCTCGCTGTCAGGGATCTGGAGTTTCTGGAGTATGGCTGAGGAGATCAGGTTCAAGCCGGCCCCGCCGTCAACTAACATTTTAGTGACCTTGAGGTTGCGGATAGTTGGTGAAACCAACATCGGCAAGCACCCGACCACAGTTGTGCGATCAGGGTGGTCCTCAATATCAAAGATGATAGGCGTGCTGGACCATTTCAGAAGCTTGCGTGACTCGACAGGTGGCTCTGCTGCATTGACTTCCCGCACCCACTGCTTGAGTTGGCGGTGTGAAGTATGCAGAGAAGCACCGCCGTCAACGCACAAGACCTCTGTGGCTTTCTGGAACTCCTGCTCACTGGTCTCGACATCATCCATGTCTTCGTCGTCGTCGTCGTCTTCATCGTTGTCGCGGCCACGGGGGGTCTGTCTCCTTGCCGCTGCTTAGCCTTGCCGCGGCGTCCTCCTCGGCCGACGCGCTTCTTGCCAGATTCCCCAGCGCCTCCTTGGGCCCTCTCCTTGTCTCGTCGCTCGTACTCAGCCTTCTGCTGTTGGACAAGCTGCTCGACCTTCTTGCAGCTCTGGAGGTCATGGCCCTTGGTGCGGTGAATCTTGCAGTACTGCTTGTCGGTGCCGTCCTTCTTGTCGGCGACCGCCACAGCCTGGCAGTTGGTGCATGCGGCAATCTCCTTGCCGGAGCTACCAACTTTGGCTTTCTTGGTGCCACCTTCATTGCCGGACTGCTCAACGACTAGCACCTCTTTGCCTTTCTTCTTCCTGTTTCGCCGCCGGTTTTTCTTTGCCGGGGCAGCATCCTCACTGTTAGATCCTCCTGCTCCTACATTCTCTCTGGGGAGTTTCCTCCCTTCCTCAGCACGTGCACACTTGTCAGCCAGGGCATATAGCTCGCTGACGTCTCTGATCTTGCACATCACCATCTCCTCCCGCATCCTGCGGTTACACACGTTCTGATGGAACGCGCTGATAACCGCGGCAGGGTGGACATCTGGGATGTTGTGCTGCACACGGCTGAATCTCTGAATGTACTTGTGCAGAGGCTCTCCTTCCTTCTGGGCGAGCAGATGAAGGTTACTCTCTTGGCCATGAGGTTTGTGGCCGCCTGTAAAGGCGCCGACAAACTGATGGCATAGGTCTGCCCAGGAAGATATGGAGTTGTTCGGCAAGTGCATGAGCCAGGACCTGACGTTGGGCTTGAGCACCAACGGGAAGTAGTTGGCAAGGATCTTGTCGTCCCGCCCCCCAGCAGCCTGCACCGCGATGGTGTAGATGCTGAGGAACTCTGACGGATGCGACTTGCCGTCGTACTTCTCTGGCACATCTGGTTTGAAATTCTTCATACTGGGCCACTGGACTTGCCGCAGCTCACGGGTGAACGCAGGGCAACCTACCGCGTACGGCAAGTCGCCTGGTTCCCCTGGCGCATGCATGTCGACAGAGGGCCCAGCGCGCTGGTCTGACTGACGTCGCGCTTCTCTTCGGCGCTCGATGCGAGTACGAGCGTCCTCTTGTTGTCGTTCGTGAAGAACTTGACGCTGATCGCGGCGAGCTCGTGGATCTGATGACGCGGTGGAGTCGCTGTCGAGGTGGATCCGGCGAGTCGGCGATCTTGGCCTTCGGGGCGGAGAGTGCACAGAGGTGGCACCCCCACCGGTTTTGTCGCCACCGGCTCGTGCCTGGCTGACTGGCTGCGGCTGCGACGTGCTCGGCTGCCGTTGAGTGTCGCCGTTGGCGAAGCCGATGAGACTCTGAATGGTAGCCCTCCAGTCGTCGATCTTGTCCGCCGTCGGAGGGTAGTCTAGGAGCAGTTGAGCTCGCGCCAAAGCTTCTGCTGCAGTGGCGGGTGGTGGTGGCGAACGGTGCGAGGAGCGGGATATGCTCAGACTTCTAACCACGTTAGAAGGAGCAGTATCCCGTCCAGGCGACCGTGTCTCGCTCGCGCCAGCATGTTGGCGTGCATGGTGGTCCTGAGCGCTCCGAGATCCACCAGCTCGATCTTGGTCTAGCAAACGCATGGTACCGTGAGTACCATGACGCTGCCGGTCCCGCGTCTCCTGAGACGGGCGCGGTGCATGTACGGACGCCGAGGTCTTGGAGTGCGCCCCGTCGTTGTGGGAGCCGGCTACGCCGCCGATGGGCAGCGCAGCCTTGTCCTTGGACCTGGCAGCACCGCGATCTCCCTCGTCGACGCTCGTTCTTCCGCCAGCGTCTGCCCCACCAACCGTTTGCTCCGGCGGTGGTGGGCTCGGCGCGGACGGAGCAGTTGCCTCCGAAACCTTCTTCTTCGGCGGCATGTCAATGAAGATGATGAAGATCTAGCTCGCGAGAACGCCGGATCTGGTTCACACAATCTCGACACCCCCTACCTGGCGCGCCAAAGATGTCGGGGGACTGATCCACGAACACCTATGGGACCGGCGGGCCGAGTCCCTTTCGGTTCGGCGGGGGCGGAGATCGTGCAAAGAGCGGATCGAGGCGATACACGCGGGCGATTTACCCAGGTTTGGGCCACACAGATGCGTAAAACCCTACTCCTGCTTTGTGGTTTGTATTGATTTCTTGCTCGGGAGCGCGGAGTGCTACAGTACACACCAGCAGCTAGCGAGACCGAGCGTGAGTGTTCTCCGAACTAGCTAACCCCCCTCTACGTTGCGCATGGGCCTCCTTTTATATGCTCAAGGGGTCACCGACAGGTGGCAACGGAGGTAAAGGGCAAAAATGGAAAGGTGCTGCGGTAGGCACAGCTACCTGCTACAGTGTATCATACCTAACTCTGACGGTAGGGGACAAGGGCCTTAAATGCCCGTCTGTGTCGCCTAAACAGTGCAGAAAGGGACCGTCAGGGGCGCCACCGCTCGCCACGATGGCGATCTTGTCAGCGCCGCTTGCCACCGCGCACCGCAAGCTGCACAGCCTCCCTCCACGTATGCCTGGAAGGGTCCCAGAGCGACACGTTGGCAGGTGTGCTGGAGCGCGGGCACAGTGGTGTCTTGCCGTGGCAAGCGCCTTGCCGTGGTTGTTGTCTTGTCGCGCCCGGGAGCTTGTCGCTCACCGGGCCTTGCCGGGACGCGCGACGCGTCGCGGCAAGTTCCTTGAGATGCCTTGGTTGGCCTTCCCGGCAAGCTCCTCTTGCCGGGGTCTCGTCTCTTTGTCTTGGATACTTTGTTCTTGAATGGCTCCAAAGGAACCACGGAGGATCTTGGCGGTCACCCGGCAAGCCTTGCCGCGGGATGCTGCGACTGCCCGTGCACAAGTTCGGGATACTAGGGTACCCCTACTCTAGTACACCGACAAAATCCTCATCTGATCTTCAGCCGGTTTAAGAATGTAAAACTTGCCAGTTTATCATTGCCAAGATCACCGGTTTATAAATATTAATAGCACCGGGTCATATTTGTAGTTAACATCGAGCTTGAAAATATACCTCTTATGTGTCTATCACTTGTAGCCCCCAAGTCTTAAGAAGGTAGCATAGCAATAACTTAAGACTTGCTTCAATATAAATATCACAATCTTGAAGAAATCCAGGTTGTTCATCTCAATCACTACGTCAGAATTGAGTATTCCACATATGTAGCCCCTAAGTGTCGGGTTGTCATGCTTGCAGCAACCTGGGACTTGTAATTTCCTGATGCTCATAAAAACTTCAACCAGTGTAGCCCCCAAGGGCCGGGTCATTATGCAATAATGAGCAGGGACCTTGTAAATATAATATTGTAAAGTTTGAACATCAACGTGTAGCCCCCAAGGGCCGGCTCAGTAAGATAATATTGAGTTGGGACTTTGATATATACTTCAATGAAAATAACATCATATGATGTAACCCCCATCATGGGACTTGAATCCACGTCCACATGGTTAAAAGCCTTGTGCTTTACCAACTGAGCAGTTGACCCTTCAATATAATGGATAAAAAGCTTTGTACCTTGAATAGTTGACAGGAGCAATTGGTAGCCCCCAAGGGCCGGCTCATTATAATGTGATGAGTCGGGTCTTCAATAAGGTGAGCAAACAATGACTTTGCATTAGCCCCCAAGTGTAATGGTTCATGCTTGCAGCGACATGAGACTTGCATATTTGATGTAATCTCAACTTGAATAATGTAGCCCCCAAGTGCCGGGTCATAAGCCTGCAGCGACTCGGGACTATTCCTTCAATTGTAGAATAAATCATATCCATTGACAATATGATAGCCATTGCGCTAAAGCGACTTTGAAAACCTTAATCATAATACTGGTTATTGATAACCATAATAAAAATCCAGCCATGTTGGCTATTTGAATAATATATCCAATGATTTATAAGTGCATAATTCCAATGGCGCAATCCAAATATATACTGGCGACTTATAGTCGAAAGCCAGGCCGGGTCAATAAACACTGGATTATAAGTGATTATGTACTGACAACTTGTGGTTGAAAGTCGAGCCAGGTTAAAGAACACCGGGTTAATTTGATGACTGCTAGTCATGCCGGGTCGAGAGACGCCGGTTCAACATAAAATTTATCAAAAGAGAAAAAATCTTGACAAAGGCAAATAAAACCGTGTAGTCGAGGCTTTTCATGGGCTGCCAGGCCCAAATTCGAGGCTTTTCATGGGCTGCCAGGCCGCTGAGTTAAACCATTTGACAAAGCCTTTTAAGATGGGCCTCCAACTAACCAATCGTCATTTTAACTTTGACAAGTTCAGGGTCTCAATGAGAGTAACTGTCAAACGTTCGGCGGGTCATGCCAGGATTACCTGGATAGGAGTGGCTTACTTGATGAAGGCAGGTTAACCCGGGGTTTTAGGTGAATACACTAGGCTTCCAAGCCGTGGGTCGATACCCGGTTACAAGGGTCCTTTCAAACTCTTTGGTATTTGACACAAAGAGCCCCCAAGTAACTTTGTGAGCTGTGCTCAATGGGTGCCTATGTTTGAGTTGTGCGTAGCAACAAGACTCTCTTTGGCCCCTTGGGTGTGAAGCTCCCAAGCTTTGTTGTGGCGTGATAGCCGGATTAATGGACAAAACTCCGCTTTGTAAGCTGAAGCCCCCATGTAATCAATAATATGATAAGCCAATAAGGCAGGATACCCATGTTTGAACCGCGCATCATGGCAACAGGTCCTCTTCGGCAACCTCTAACTTTTTGCAAGAGATAAATTCTTCTTGATCCGGGATTTTGAACCGGATATTGAGAGCTTCAAAGCTTTATGGGAGACATCTTTCCCTTGAACCGGATTTTAAACCGGAATCTTCATTTTCAGCCGGAAATTTTCTGACAGCCTTTAAACTCGAGCTTGCGAGAAGTTAATTCCTTTTTGAACCGGAAATTCTTAAACCGGATTTGAGAACTTCAGAGCTTTGTGGGAGAAATAGATTTCTCTTGAACCGGTTTGTAAAACGGACATTTGAGAGCTTCAGCGAGACTGACTTCCCTTGAGCCAGATTGTAAACCGGAATCCTTTCTGATGACCCGGAACTTCTTCATTGAGCCGGGATTTTATAACTGTCATATATTTTCTAAGACGAAAATTTTCTGACGGCCTTTAAATTTTCATAAATATAACAGTAGCCTCCGGGACCGGGTTATCTTCCCTCCAATGATCCGGAGTTCTTGAGCCTGCTGAAACTGGCAAGAGTTGTTGAGTCATGTAACTGTAGCCCCCGAGTCTTAAGACGACTCGAGGAGTTGTCTTGAGATTCTCCGTTCTTGACCATAGTAGAAGGTGTATATCATTGGTGTTGATAACACGATGTAAATCCATAGAAGGTTGAGGTGACTGCGGCGGGTTATAAATGATCCCGTATGAGCCGTGTCAACAACTCGGCCAACGGTTCCTTCCAACTGGCTGTTTGAAGTGTACCAAACTGTAGTGGCAGCGATTTGTGCGCATGTCCATTGATCCATCCAGTGTAGACGACGGCTGAATGATAACTTGCCTCCAATTTGCTGGAAGAAAACCGGGCTACCCAAGCAGTGACTGGCTTTTTACTCAATAAATAGCTCATGCAAACAGATGCGGCCCGATGTGTTGATGTAAACCAGGCCTCGGGGGCGGCGATTTACGCACGTCCATTGACAACGGGCAGACGCGATCCCAGCAAGCTGATGTGAACCGGTCCACAAGGGCAACAGCTTGTGTGCGTCCATTAATCATGTGATATGTCCCGGATTATCCCTAGGCGGAAATATTATCAATCCGTGCGCCATATCCGTGGAATAAACCACATTTTGTAGTGAATAATGATCCTGTATATAAAAATATACAAATCAAAGTAATTTGTCCTTTAATAAAAATAAGATATGTTAATAAAACAAATTGTAGATGGATATCACCTGATGTTTGCAGATCGCAAACGACTTTGGATGACGAATAATCCGTTCACCGCAACAGAGGGGATGGCTTAAAGCGCTGCACCGGTCAGCTCAGACGGACACTCCGGGTCATATTTGACCCGCTTTTTTTAGGCAACCTTTGACCTTTCTTTTCATATAGGTGGCCGGCTCCACCCTTTTATCTGGTACCCAAACCTGCTAAGGCAACTTGCCAGTGACAGTAGTTGAAGCGGGGGCAGCTCACGGCCACACCGGCGAAGGGTGGAGGCAAGGGCATTGCGGCGCGAGAGGCCAGCGGGCGGAGGGCGCAGGGCCAGCCCCGGACGGGTGCAGGGGCGAGGCAGTTCGTCCGCAGCAGCGGAGGCGATGTGGACGCGGCTGTAAAGACGAATACGAGGCCGCGGGCGACGCTCGGAGCAGAGGCGAGCGGCAACCCGGAGGCGACTTGCAGACAGGACAGACGGCGGGTCGGGACGACCGCATGGTGGAGAGGCGCCGCAGGGTGCTTGATGCCACAGCAACAGGGGCCCGCGAATACGCAGCCGTGGAGGCGGGCGAGCGGCCGCTGGCGCGGGCGCGACAGAGCCAGGCGCGGCAGCCCCCCCCCCCCCCCCCCCCCCCCCCCCCCCCGCGTGTGCAGGGGCGCTTCGGTTGCAGGAGGTGACCCGGCGACGCGGCGGTTTAGAAGCGGGGCGGAGTCGAGGCCACGGCGACTCAGGGAGAAACAGCACAGGGGCGGCACTCGAAATGGCGCGAGGCTGCGGCGGTTCAAGACCGCAGTGGCGCGAGGCTGCGGCGGTTCAAGACCGCAGTGGCGCGTGAAGGCGAGGGCACCCAAGGCCAGGCGGCGGGTTGATGCGGTGCTTTGGAGACGGCGGGTCTTGTGCGGTGCACCCGAGGTAAACCAGATTTTGACAGACGCAGTACAAAAGGCCGCGAAGCATACAGGCGGCGGCTCTCAGTGCAGTCGCAGAAGCACCGGCGAGTCGAGCGACGACGGCGCGACGGTGACGCCCAGACCGGAGGCGATGGGAGACCTGAGCCACTCAGCAGAGGCGGACGTCTCAAGGCGAGGACGCGGGCGTAGACGAGTCCGTGTCATTGCCGGCTCTGTTTCCGGGTCATGGCTCTACTCATATCCATGTCATGGTTGTAACCAATTAGGAAAAGTCAAACGCTCGTGCACCAGTCAGGCTCATTGTGTGCTCCGTGGGATTCAATCCCTGATCTTTTTTGAGTCTTGGGTATGAACAGGAATAGAGCAAGCACTCATGGAACGACCATGCAGCAGCTGATCGGATGCGTCTTCTTCAGAACCTTGCAAGAACCAACGACTCGAATAATCAGATATTCAGATGTTTGTATGACGGTGACGGTAGGCAACTCCCTGATAGTGCCGGCTCACTGAGAGACCACGAGCTAATGGCAGCGTGCGGCGACGGCGGTTCAGATAACAGCGTGCGGCGACTTGGAGGCTCCAGGCGGAACGGCGTGGCGGGTTTGGATCAAGGCCCTCCCGGCGATTTAATGCAAGGCCGAGAGAGCGACCGCCGAAGCCGGCCGGCTCAAGGTGGATCCGGCTTGATGGTGGAGGCAAAAAACAACATCGAGGCCGGGTTGGTGTGGCCGCGGAGGAGCGCGCCGGAGCCGGCTGGAACGGCAACCTGGTTCGGGCACGCAACTCGGAGGTGACAGGGCCGGTCCGAGGCGGCGACTTGCAGGCGGGGAGGTCAACGATGGTGCAAACCGGCCTTCCAGCCGAAGCGACGCTAGGCCGGCGATTCAGGGCCGTGGCGACTCATAGATGGCGGAAGGGTGACCACTTTGCCGGGCAGCCGGTTTGAGGCTAGCTGGTGACTCGGTTGTGTCGAAGCCAAGGCGAGCGGTGGCGAATCTCTCCGAGGCCGGTTGAACCATGGAGGCGAGCTGGCAGGTCAACAGCACGGTCCGCAATGAGGCGGCTCGGCGTATTTGTGGCAGAGGACATGCCCGGAGGCGGCCGGCGATTCACGACGGCTCACGGGCGATTCGTGGATGTGGCGCAGCGAACTGCAGAGGGTCCCGGCGACTCGCGGAAGCTCACTCGCGGCGGAGACAAAACCGGTTCGACGGCGGGCGGGTCAAGGCAACCATAGCAGAGGCGGCCGACGAAGGTGGAGGCGACAGGCGAATCGTGGTCAGTTCAACCACTCCACATCTTTGTTCCCTTCTGGGTCGTGCCCCCGTTTTTTTGGTCAAACTTGATCCTTGACGTGATGGGGAAAGGTAAGTCCAACAAGTCTGGTTGACGGTCGATAAGCCGTTCCCGAGTCGTGGCCGGTTTAAGGCGAATCCGTAGAGCAACGACGGACGCTCATGACTCGTTGACGGCGGCTTTATCGGGTTCAACAACTCCAAGAGGCGGGTCCCGGCGGGTCAGTGCGAAGCTGGACAGTTTGGAGTAGTAATTGGCACAGCGGGGCCTGGCGATTTCTAACCAGGGAAGGCCGGATTGTGAGCGGCGCCTCGCGCGGTCAAACCGGCGTGGTGAAAACGACGACTTTGGAGACCGGCCATGACAACGCAAACGACCCGGGCTGTTCAAAGCGGGTAGTAGTGGTTTGATCTCGGCGACTCAAAATCCACCAAATAAGTTGCAGAAGGTGGCGTAACCCTCACTCCTCTTGACCTTAATCCTGCATATGTAGTCGCTGAAAATTTGTATCTTTGATCTTGACTAAGTGAACTTGCAGTTGATATAGATCCTTCAAAAAACCAGTCTTTTCTTCATCCGGATGTGAACTTCTCAAACCCTAGATGAGATCCCTTCAAGAACTCAACACCACCGTGCGCAGGCCCCACGGTGGGCGCCAACTGTCGTGGAATTGTCATGTCAGATGTCCTTAGCGTGAGGACTTAGTCGTGAGGCCAACGCATCTATGTGGTAGCTTGAGAGGGATTGAGCGAAATCGAGAGACGCAACACAAGACAAGGGTTTAGACAGCTTCGGGCCCCGGGAAACATCATCCGGTAACAACCCTACATGCTGTTTGAGGCTAGATCTCATTATCATCACGAGGGAGTCGCCGTAAACCGGCTCTCCTCTTTGTGTCTAGCCCTAAGATTGTTTCTTCTTGCCCCTCCCTCTTTCGGGAGCCCTGCCCCTCCTTATATAAGTTGAAGGGGCGGGTTACATGTAGAGTCCATCTCGGACTAAGACTTAAACTATTTTGACTTCCCTTCCCGGGCTTCTTAACGTCTGCCGGTTTAACATTGTCTGCTGGTTTAACATTGTCTGCCGGTTTAACATTGTCTGCCGGTTTAACATTGTCTGCCGGGTTATCATCTGACTTGACTCCTGCCGGTTTACCACCAGCCGGTTTACCGTCTGTCTCAGCCATCTGTCTTGACTGTCTTAACTATCCGCCGGTTTACCAAGTCCTAGCCGGGTTACGACTCCGGCCGGGTCATACCGCGGGGTATATCCCCGACAATATCCAAGGCAATGATTATGTAATACAAGCATCACGTCCATGTCAAGTAGACCGACTCCTGCCTGCATCTACTACTATTACTCCACACTTCGACCGACTCCTGCCAACATCTAGAGTATTAAGTTCATAAAGAACAGAGTAACGCTTTAAGTAAGACGACATGATGAGAGGAATAAACTCAACTAGTATGATGTAAACCCCATCCTTTTATCCTTGGTGGCAACAATACAATGCGTGCATCGCTACCCCTACTTTGTCACTGGGTGAGGACACCGCCAGATTGAACCCAAAGCTAAGCACTTCTCCCATTGCAAGAAAAACCAATCTAGTTGGCCAAACCAAACCGATAGTTCGAAGAGAAATACAAAGATATCAAATCATGCATATAAGAATTCAGAGAAGACTCAAATAATATGCATAGCTAATCTGATCATATATCCACAATTCATCGCATCTCGACAAACACACCGCAAAAGAAGATTACATCGGATAGATCTCCAAGAACATCGAGGAGAACATGGTATTGAGAATCAAAGAGAGAGAAGAAGCCATCTAGCTACTGATAAGTCTCCAACGTATCTATAATTTTTTATTGTTCCATGCTGTTATATTATCATTCTTGGGTGTTTTACAATCATTTTATAGTGTACTAACCTATTGACATAGTGCCTAGTGCCAGTTGCAGTTTTTTGCATGTTTTTTACATCGCAGGAAATCAATACCAAATGGGGTCCAAATACAGTGAAACTTTTTGAGGATTTTCTTTGGACTAGAAGACATCCAGTGGGCCGAAGAAGCACCTGTGGTGTGCCCCGAGGGGGGCACAACCCACCAAGGCGTGCCTGGTCCCCAGGCCCGCCCAGGAGGGTTGTGCCCACCTCAGTGGCCGCCCGAACCGCCACTTTACTCTATAAATACCCCAATATTCTAGAAACCCTAGGGGAGTTGACGAAAATCAATTCCAGCTGCTGGAAGTTCCAGAACCACCAGATCCAATCTAGACACCATCACGGAAGGGTTCATCTTGTCCATTGGTGCCTCTCCGATGATGGGTGAGTAGTCTTTTGTAGACCTTCGGGTCCGTAGTTAGTAGTTATATGGCTTCCTCTCTCTCTCTCTTGTTTGATTCTCAATACAATGGTCTCTTGGGGATCCATATGATGTAACACTTTTGCGGTGTGTTTGTTGGGATCCGATGAACTTTGAGTTTATGATCAGATCTATCTCTTTTTATCCATGAAAGTTATTTGAGTCTTCCTTGATCTCTTATATGCATGATTGCTTATAGCCTCGTATTTCTTCTCTGATATTTGGGTTTTGTTTGGCCAACTTGATTTATTTATCTTGCAATGGGAAGAGGTGCTTTGTGATGGGTTCGATCTTACGGTGCTTGATCCCAGTGATAGAAGGGGAACCGACACGTATGTACCATTGCCATTAAGGATAACAAAATGGGGTCTATTTCTACATAAATAGATCTTGTCTACATCATGTCATCATTCTTATTACATTACTTCGTTTCCGCATGAACTTAATACACTAGATGCATGTTGGATAGCAGTCGATGTGTGGAGTAATAGTAGTAGATGCAGGCAGGAGTCGGTCTACTAATCTTGGACGTGATGCCTATATAATGATCATTGCCTGGATATCGTCATGATTATTTGAAGTTTTATCAATTGCCCAATAGTAATTTGTTTACCCACAGTTTGCTATTTTTCTCGAGAGAAGCCACTAGTGAAATGTATGGCCCCCGGGTCTCTGCTTTATTATATTTGCTTTCATGATCTATTTTTCTTTGCATTTATTTTCAGATCGATTAAACCAAAAATACAAAAATACCTTGCTGCAATTTATTTTTATTTATTTTATCTCACGTTCCCATGCGATCTATCTATCAATTTATTACAACTTTCTCATGTCCATTTTCCAATTTTTAGCGCCGTTACCCGAATGAGATTGACAACCCCTTTAGTATGTTGGGCTGCGAGTATTTGTTATTGTGTGCAGGTGCCGTTAACATAGTGTTGCGTGGTTCTCCTACTGGTTTGATAACCTTGGTCTCGTCACTGAGGGAAATACCTACCGTTGTTGTGCTGCATCATCCCTTCCTCTTTGGGGAAATACCGACGTAGTTCAAGCAGACATCAAAAGGAATTTCTGGCGCCGTTGCCGGGGAGACATCATCAACATCTATTCGCCCTCTTTTTTGTTCGCCGTTTTCTTGCCGGATCTGTTTTTTGAGTGCAATCTTATTGCATAGTCACAATGACTTAAGAGAACACCAAGTTGTGCGATTTCTCTAATACCAACAACAATGATTTTATTGGCACTCCAATCGCTCCTCTTGCCACTAGTGCGGAGTCTTGTGATATTAATACCGCTTTGCTGAATCTTGTTATGAAAGATCAATTTTCTGGTACTCCTAATGTGGATGCCGCGTCCCATCTTAACACATTCGTTGAATTATGAGATATGCAAAAGAAAAAAATATGTGGATAATGATGTTGTGAAGATGAAATTACTTTCGTTTTCTTTGTGAGATCATGCAAAAATTTGGTTTTCTTCTTTGCCTCGCAATAGTATCGATTCTTGGGATAAGTGCAAGGATGCTTTTATTACTAAGTATTTTCCGCCCGCAAAAATTATTTCCCTTAGAACCCAGATCATGAATTTCAAGCAACTTGAACATGAGCATGTTGCACAATCTTGGGAAAGGATGACAATGATGCTAAGGAATTGCCCAACTCATGGGTTAGATCTTTGGATGATCATACAATTTTTTTATGCGGGGTTAAATTTTGTTTCTCGTAATCTTTTAGATTCCTCCACGGGTGGTACTTTTATGGAAATTACGATGGGTGAACCCACCAAATTGCTTGATAATATTATGGCAAATTATTCACAATGGCATAACGGTAGAGCTCCAACTAGTAAATAAAGGTAATTCGGTTGAAGAAATTTCTTCTTTGAGTGAAAAAGTTGATGCTCTTATGAAATTGGTTGCTAATAAAACTGCTCCTATTGATTTTAATGATGTGCCTTTGTCTACTTTGATTGAGCAAAATATTAATATCATAGATGTGAAATTTATCTCGCGAAACAATTTCAATAACAATGCTTATAGAGGTAATTTTAATCCTAGGCCTTTTCCTAGTAATTCCTCTAATAATTATGGTAATTCCTATGGTAACCCTTCTTATAATAATAATAGGAACACCTCTGATATTGAGAATAATATTAAAGAATTTATCAACACTCAAAAGGTTTTCAATGCTACAACGGAAGAAAAGCTAAATAAGATTGATGATTTGTCTAGAAGTGTTGATAGAATTTCTCATGATGTAGAAAATATCAAGATGAAAATTTTTGTGCCTAAAGTTGAGGAATCAATTAAATCTATTTATGATTCTATGGATGGAAGTAAGAAAAGAACCACTATGCTTAGAGCTAGAAGAGAATTTTTAGAAAAAGCGTTTTCTAGCGATTGCTTTCATAAAAGTAATGAAGATCTTAAAATGATTGATGTTTCTTCTATTGATTCCTTGTTTAGTAAAATTAAAATTGATGATAAAGGGACTGGAGAAGAGTCAACTTTAGCTAGAAGGCGTCCCGATAATTCGGAGGGTGAAAATCTTGTTGAGAAAATTGACAAAAGTGGGTTTGAAGAGGTCAAAGCTTTAACTAGTGATGTGCCCACTCTTTTGGATTACAAAGACTTTAATTATGATAGTTTCTCTTTGATTGATTCTATTTCTTTGTTGCAATCCATTATAATTTCACCCCATGCTTATGAACAAAATAAAGCTTTTACTAAACATATTGTTGATGCTATGATGAAAGCTTTGGAAGAAAAATTGGAATTAGAAGTTTCAATTCCTACAAAATTATATGATGAGTGGGAACCTACTATCAAAGTCAAGATCAAAAATTATGTTGCTTTATGTGACTTGGGTGCTAGTGTTTCTACAATTCTGAAATCTTTATGTGACGTGCTTGGTCTTACCGATATTGAAGAGTGTTCTTTAAATTTGCACTTGGCGGATTCTACTATTAAAATGCCTATGGGAAGAATTAATGATGTTCTTATTCTTGCAAATAGGAATTATGTGCCCATAGATTTTATTTTTCTTGATATTGATTGCAATCCGTCTTGTCCAATTATTCTTGGTAGACCATTTTTACGTACTATTGGTGTTGTGATTGATATAAAAGAAGGCAATATTAAATTTCAATTTCCACTAAGGAAAGGTTTGTAACACTTCCCTAGAACAAGAATTAGGACACCATATGAATCAATCACGAGGGCATCATATGGATCTAGAAACAACAATGACAACACTTAGATCCTTGCATTATGCCTAGCTAGGGGCATAAAACGATAGTGCTTGTTGGGAGGCAACCCAATGAATAAAATTTATTTTTGTCTTTTGCTTTCTGTTCTTGAGTGTTTGCATAATTATGCTACCGTTATGATTGTGTTTTTAGTTTTAATTAGTGTTTGTGCCAAGTAAAGCCTTTAGGATTATGTTGGGTGATAGTTACTTTGATCTTGCTGAAAAATAGAAACTTTTGCGCTCATGAAAATAATTTTCATTTTTAACAGGAGCATGATAAAACGGCAATGCTACATCAACAGAGTCTTACGGGCCTTTTACGAGGTAAATTTGAGATGGCAATCTATGGTTGGACCAAAGGGGGAGGAAGGGCCCCACCCTCCAGAAAATCAGGGGGGCAAGGTATTAGTTAGCTGGAAGCTTTGTGATTTCCCCATAATTAGCCCGTCGATGTAGCATTTTGGTGATAAAATACCAATTCTTTTTGCAGAAGATTAATATAAAAATGTCTCACGTTGTCCTAATTTTTCAGAATTTTTGGAGTTACAGAAGTATTTGAAATATCCAGATTGCTACAGATTGTTTTATTTTGACAGATTCTGTTTTCTTTGCGTTGTGTGCTTGTTTTGATGATTCTATGGTTTCCTTTGAAGAGTTTTTGCCACAGAAAAGTTGGAATACATTAGATATAATGCAAGAATAAAATATGAATGGGTTGCAAGAGCACTTATAGTAGTGATTTTTTTCTTATACTAACGGATCTCACGAAAGTTTTGTTGAGTTTTGTGTGATTGAAGTTTTCAAGTTTTGGGTGATGTTATGATGGATGAAGGGATAAGGAGTAAGAAGATCCTAAGCTTGGGGATGCCCATGGCACCCAAACTAATATCCAAAGAGAAGCAAGCAACTAAGCTTGGGGATGCCCGAGTGGCATCCCCTCTTTCTTTTAACGACCATCGGTATTTTACTCGAAGCTATATTTTTATTCGTCACATACTATGAATTTTGCTTGGAGCATCTTGTATGATATGAGTCTTTGCTTGTTTTGCTATTTGTTTTAAGTCTTGAGTCCTTTCTATACACACCTATTTGAGAGAGCCAAAATTATGCCATGACTTGTTAGAATTGCTCTCTATGAGTCACTTAAATCTTTATGAGCTATGGAATTGCTCTAGTGCTTCACTTATATCTTTTTGAGCACGGTGTGCTTTGTTATGTTTGAAGAAATGCTCTCATGCTTCACTTAGATTTATTTGAGAGCTAGTAATTTTTTTAAGAAATTCTCTCTTGTTTCACTTAAATTAATTTGAGAGAAAAGAAATATTATGCTCATGATCTTCACTTATATTTGTTTGAGCTTATCAAAAGCAACACATGAAAATTAGTCCCAAAGTGATAGATATCCAAGAAGGATATAATAAAAACTTTCATGGAGATCATTGGACAAAATAAACTTGATTCCTTGTAATAGTTTTGAGATATGATGATGTGATATGCGAGTCATGTTGATGAGTAATTATGCTTTAGTAAGAATATTGGTGTTAAGGTTTGTGATTCCCTATGTAAGCACTAAAGTCAATAGTTATGCAATGAAGTTACATCCTACTTGTGGTTCATTATTCGGTGTTAATTATGCTTAATGCTCGCTTATGAGATTTTTCGTTTCTTGGTTGGTCGCTTCTCAATCTTTTGCTAGCCTTCATTTTGCACTAAGTATGATCACTACTTGTGCATCCAAAATCCTTTAAACCAAGTTTTGCCACATGAGTCCACCATACCTACCTATATGCGGTATTTCCGTGCCGTTCTAAGCAAATTTGTATGGGCCATCTCTAATTTTCAAAATAAATTTCTCTTTTGTGTGCTCGTACCGCTCATGAAACGGTAGGGGGTGGCTAATATATTTCCATGCTAGATATGTTATTCTCATGATGAGTGTTTATTCACTTGTCATTGCACGAGAGTAGGGTAAAGGTATTAGGGATGCCCAGTCCTGAAATGAAAAATGAATTTACTTTATGTTGTCAAATAATAAATTCCTTGGGAAGTGTTGGTATGGAAGGCACCAGTGGATACAGCTAGCCATGGAAAGTGAAAGTATGGTTGAAAAAGGAATAAACTTTAATTTCTGTTTGGGAACCGCCTATGATATATCTAGCATGGAAAGTATTGGGAACTACTCGATCGTTCTCGTGGACAGGAAAAGCATGCCTCCCAAAATGTTTTTATCTCTATCTTTTTCACTTTGAGCTCTGGCACCTCTACAAATCTTGACTTCCCTCCGTGAAGGGCCTTTATTTTACTTTATGCAATTTTTATTTTTAATTTGAGTCTCCATCTTCTCTTATAAAGCACCAACTAAGGGGCACTATGATCGTACTTGAGCATTGGGTGTAGCTAATATGCGAGTGTGTTTCATGAATGGATCAATGATTGAGCATAATGGGCTAGGGATAACTTATTTTAGCGTTGATATTTTGAAAGACATGGTTGCTTGTTGATATTCTTGAGTATTTAAGTCTCATGTAAAAACTAGACTATTGCTTTGAACCATATAAAATTTCAAATGTCCATGCTATAAAGAAAAGAATATGTGATGACATGTTAGGCAGCATTCCACATGAAATTTTTTGTTTTTATCATTTACCTACTCGAGGACGAGCAGGAATTAAGCTTGGGGATGCTGATACGTCTCCAACGTATCTATAATTTTGATTGTTCCGTGCCGTTATATTATCATTCTTGGATGTTTTACAGTCACTTTATAGTCATTTTATATCATTTTTTGGTACTAACCTATTGACATAGTGCCCGGTGCCAGTTGCTATTTTTGCATGTTTTTTTTACATCACAGGAAATCAATACCAAATGGAGTCCAAACATAGCAAAACTTTTTGTGGATTTTTTGGACCAGAAGACATCTAGTGGGCCAGAGAAGCACCTTGGGGGTGCCCTGAGGGGGGCACAACCCACCAGGGTGCGCCTGGGCCCCCAAGCGCGCCCAGGAGGGTTGTGCCCACCTCGGTGGCCTCCCGAACCGCCTCTTTGCTCTATAAATACCCCAATATTCCAAAAACCCCAGGGAAGTCGATGAAAATCAATTCCAGTCGCCGCAAGTTCCAGAACCACCAGATCCAATCTAGACACCATCACGGAGGGGTTCATCATGTCCATTGGTGCCTCTTCGATGATGCGTGAGTAGTATTTTGTAGACCTTCGGGTACATAGTTAGTAGCTAGATGGCTTCCTCTCTCTTGTTTGATTCTCAATACAATGGTCTCTTGGAGATCCATATGATGTAACTCTTTTTACGGTGTGTTTGTTGGGATCCGATGAACTTTGAGTTTATGATCAGATCTATCTATTTTTACCCATGAAAGTTATTTGAGCCTTCTTTGATCTCTTATATGCATGATTTCTTATACCATCGTCTTTCTTCTCTGACATTTGGGTTTTGTTTGGACAATTGATCTATTTATCTTGCAATGGGAAGGGGTGCTTTGTGATGGGTTCGATCTTACGGTGCTTGATCCCAGTGACAGAAGGCGAACCGACACGTATGTATCGTTTCCATTAAGGATAACAAGATGGGGTCTATTTCTACATAAATAGATCTTGTCTACGTCATGTCATCATTCTTATTGCATTACTCCGTTTCTCCATGAACTTAATACACTAGATGCATGCTGGATAGCGATTGATGTGTGGAGTAATAGTAGTAGATGCAGGCAGGAGTTGGTCTACTAATCTTGGACGTGATGCCTATATAATGATCATTGCCTGGATATTGTCATGATTATTTGAAGTTCTATCAATTATCCAACAATAATTCGTTTACCCACCGGTCCCCAGTGAAGCCACTAATATAATAATTCGTTTATCAACTCGAGAGAAGCCACTAGTGAAATCTACGGCCCCGGGGTCTCTTCTTTATTATATTTGCTTTCGCGATCTATTTTTCTTTGCTTTTATTTTCAGATCTATTAAACCAAAAATACAAAAATACCTTGCTGCAATTTATTCTTATTTATTTTACCTCGCTTTCCCGCGCGATCTATCTATCAATTTATTACAACTTTCTCACGTCCATTTGCCAATTTCTGTCACCATTACCCGAAAGGTATTGACAACCCCTTTAATACGTCGGGTTGTGAGTACTTGTTATTTGTGTGCAGGTGCTGATCACGTAGTGTTGCGTGGTTCTCCTACTGGTTCGACTGTTGGGGATCGTAGTAATTTCAAAAAAATTCCTACACACACAGGATCATGGTGATGCATAGCAACGAGAGGGGAGAGTGTGTCCACGTACCCTCGTAGACCGAAAGCGGAAGCATTTAGCACAACGCGGTTGATGTAGTCATACGTCTTCACGATCCGACCGATCCAAGTACCGAACGCACGACACCTCCGAGTTCAGCACACGTTCAGCTCGATGACGTCCCACAAACTCCGATCCAGCAGAGCTTCACGGGAGAGTTTAGTCAGCACGACGACGTGATGACGGTGATGATGATGCTACCGACGCAGGGCTTCGCCTAAGCACCGCTACGATATGATCAAAGTGGATTATGGTGGAGGGGGGCACCGCACACGTCTGGGAGAGATCAACAGATCAACTTGTGTCTCTAGAGGTGCCCCCTGCCCCCGTATATAAAGGAGCAAGGGGGGAGGCCGGCCCCTGTCCCCTCTTTCCTACTCCTACTAGGAGGGGGAAAGGAAGGGGGAGAGCGAGAAGGAAAGGGGGGCACCGCCCCCTCTCCTAGTCCAATTTGGACCAGAGGGGGAGGGGTGCTCGGCCTGCCCTAGGCCAGCCCTCTCTCTCTCCACTAAGGCCCACAAGGCCCACTATTTCTCCCGGGGGGTTCCGGTAACCCTCCGGCACTCTGGTTTTCTCCGAAACCACCCGGAACACTTCCGGTGTTCAAATATAGTCGTCCAATATATCGACCTTTACGTCTCGACAATTTCGAGACTCTTCGTCATGTCCGTGATCATATCCGGGACTCTGAACTACCTTTGGTACATCAAAACACAAAAACTCATAATACCGATCGTCACCGAACTTTAAGCGTGCGGACCCTACGGGTTCGAGAACTATGTAGACATGACCGAGACACGTCTCCGGTCAATAACCAATAGCGGAACCTGGATGCTCATATTGGCTCCCACATATTCTACGAAGATCTTTATCGGTCAAACCGCATAACAACATACGTTGTTCCCTTTGTCATCGGTATGTTACTTGCCCGAGATTCGATCGTCGGTATCTCAATACCTAGTTCAATCTCGTTACCGGCAAGTCTCTTTACTCGTTCCGTAATACATCATCTCGCAACTAACTCATTAGTTACAATGCTTGCAAGGCTTATAGTGATGTGCATTACCGAGTGGGCCCAGAGATATATACCTCTCCGACAATCGGAGTGACAAATCCTAATCTTGATCTATGCCAACTCAACAAGTACCATCAGAGACACCTGTAGAGCACCTTTATGATCACCCAGTTACGTTGTGACGTTTGGTAGCACACAAAGTGTTCCTCCAGTAATCGGGAGTTGCATAACCTCATAGTCATAGGAACATGTATGAGTCATGAAGAAAGCAATAGCAGTAAACTTAAACGATCAAGTGCTAAGCTAATGGAATGGGTCAAGTAAATCACATCATTCTCCTAATGATGTGATACCGTTAATCAAATGACAACTCATGTCTATGGTTAGGAAACTTAACCATCTTTGATTAATGAGCTAGTCAAGTAGAGGCATACTAGTGACACTCTATTTGTCTATGTATTCACACATGTACTAAGTTTCCAGTTAATACAATTCTAGCATGAATAATGAACATTTACCATGATATGAGGAAATAAATAATAACTTTATTATTGCCTCTAGGGCATATTTCCTTCAGTCTCCCACTTGCACTAGAGTCAATAATCTAGATTACATAGTAATGATTCTAACACCCATGGAGCTTTGGTGCTGATCATGTTTTGCTCGTGAGAGAGGCTTAGTCAACGGGTCTGCAACATTCAGATCCGTATGTATCTTGCAAATCTCTATCTCTCCCACCTGGACTTGATCGCAGATGGAATTGAAGCGTCTCTTGATGTGCTTGGTTCTCTTGCGAAGTCTGGATTCCTTTGCCAAGGCAATTGCACCAGTATTGTCACAAAAGATTTTCATTGGACCCGATGCACTAGGTATGACACCTAGATCGGATATGAACTCCTTCATCCACACTCCTTCATTCGCTGCTTCCGAAGCAGCAATGTAGTCCGCTTCACACGTAGATCCCGCCACGACGCTTTGTTTAGAACTGCTCCAACTGACAGCTCCACCGTTCAATATAAACACGTATCCGGTTTGCGATTTAGAATCGTCTGGATCAGTGTCAAAGCTTGCATCAACGTAACCATTTACGATGAGCTCTTTGTCACCTCCATAAACAAGAAATATATCCTTAGTCCTTTTCAAGTATTTCAGGATGTTCTTGACCGATGTCCAGTGATCCACTCCTGGATTACTTTGGTACCTCCCTGCTAAACTAATAACAAGGCACGCATCAGGTCTGGTACACAACATTGCATACATGATAGAGCCTATGGCTGAAGCATAGGGAACATCTTTCATTTTCTCTCTATCTTCTGCAGTGGTCGGGCATTGAGTCTTACTCAACTTCACACCTTGTAACATAGGCAAGAATCCTTTCTTTGCCTGATCCGTTTTGAACTTCTTCAAAACTTTGTCAAGGTATGTGCTTTGTGAAAGTGCAATTAAGCGTCTTGATCTATCTCTATAGATCTTGATGCCCAATATGTAAGCAGCTTCACCGAGGTCTTTCATTGAAAAACTCTTATTCAAATATCCTTTTATGCTATCCAGAAATTCTATATCATTTCCAATCAACAATATGTCATCCACATATAATATTATAAATGCTACAGAGCTCCCACTCACTTTCTTGTAAATACAGGCTTCTCCAAAAGTCTGTATAAAACCATATGCTTTGATCACACTATCAAAATGTTTATTCCAACTCCGAGAGGCTTGCACCATCCCATAAATGGATTGCTGGAGTTTGCACACTTTGTTAGCACCTTTTGGATCAATAAAACCTTCAGGTTGCATCATATACAACTCTTCTTCCAGAAATCCATTCAGGAATGCAGTCTTTACATCCACTTGCAAAATTTCATAATCATAAAATGCGGCAATAGCTAACATGATTCGGACGGACTTAAGCATCACTACGGGTGAGAAGGTCTCATTGTGGTCAACTCCTTGAACTTGTTGAAAACCTTCCGCAACAAGTCGAGCTTTGTAGACGGTAACATTACCATCAGCGTCAGTCTTCTTCTTGAAGATCCATTTATTCTCGATGGCTTGCCGATCAACGGGCAAGTCAACCAAAGTTCACACTTTGTTCTCATACATGGATCCCATCTCAGATTTCATGGCTTCTAGCCATTTTGCGGAATCTGGGCTCATCATCGCTTCCTCATAGTTCGTAGGTTCGTCATGGTCTAGTAACATGACCTCCAGAACAGGATTACCGTACCACTCTGGTGCGGATCTTACTCTGGTTGACCTACGAGGTTCGGTAGTAATTTGATCTGAAGTTTCATGATCATCATCATTAGCTTCCTCACTAATTGGTGTAGGTGTCAGAGGAACCGGTTTATGTGACGAACTACTTTCCAATAAGGGAGCAGGTACAGTTACATCATCAAGTTCTACTTTCCTCCCACTCACTTCTTTCGAGAGAAACTCCTTCTATAGAAAGGATCCATTCTTGGCAACAAAAGGCTTGCCTTCGGATCTGTGATAGAAGGTGTACCCAACTGTTTCTTTTGGGTATCCTATGAAGACACATTTCTCTGATTTGGGTTCGAGCTTATCGGGTTGAAGCTTTTTCACATAAGCATCGCAGCCCCAAACTTTAAGAAATGACAACTTTGGTTTCTTGTCAAACCACAGTTCATAAGGAGTCATCTCAACGGACTTAGATGGTGCCATATTTGACATGAATGCAGCCGTCTCTAAAGCATAACCCCAAAATGATAGTGGTAAATCAGTAAGAGACATCATAGATCGCACCATATCTAGTAAAGTATGATTACGATGTTCGCACACGCCATTATGCTGTGGTGTTCCGAGTGGCGTGAGTTGCAAAACTATTCCGCATTGTTTCAAATGAAGACTTAACTCGTAACTCAAATATTCTCCTCCACGATCAGATCGTAGAAATTTTATTTTCTTGTTACGATGATTTTCCACTTCACTCTGAAATTCTTTGAACTTTTCAAATGTTTCAGACTTATGTTTCATCAAGTAGATATACCCATATCTGCTCAAATCATCTGTGAAGGTGAGAAAATAATGATATCCGCCATGAGCCTCAACATTCATCGGACCACATACATCAGTATGTATGATTTCCAACAAATCTGTTGCTCGCTCCATTCTCCCGGAGAACGGTGTTTTAGTCATCTTGCCCATGAGGCATGGTTCACAAGTACCAAGTGATTCATAATCAAGTGATTCCAAAAGTCCATCAGAATGGAGTTTCTTCATGCACTTTACACCAATATGACCCAAACGGCAGTGCCACAAATAAGTTGCACTATCATTATCAACTCTGCATCTTTTAGCTTCAATACTATGAATATGTGTATCTTCACTATCGAGATTCAAAAAGAATAGACCACTCTTCAAGGGTGCATGACCATAAAAGATATTACTCATATAAATAGAACAACGATTATTCTTTGATTTAAATGAATAACCGCCTCGCATTAAACAAGATCCAGATATAATGTTCATGCTCAACGCTGGCACCAAATAACAATTATTTAGGTCTAAAACTAATCCCGAAGGTAGATGTAGAGGTAGCGTGCCGACCACGATCACATCGACTTTGGAACAATTTCCCACGCGCATCGTCACCTTGTCCTTTGCTAATCTTCGCTTAATCCGTACTCCCTGTTTCGAGTTGCAAATATTAGCAACAGAACCAGTATCAAATACCCAGGCACTACTGTGAGAATTAGTAAGGTACACATCAATAACATGTATATCACATATACCTTTGTTCACCTTGCCATCCTTCTTATCCGCCAAATACTTGGGGCAGTTCCGCTTCCAGTGACCAGTCTGTTTGTAGTAGAAGCACTCAGTCTCAGGCTTAGGTCCAGACTTGGGTTTCTTCTCCTGAACAGCAACTTGTTTGCCATTCTTCTTGAAGTTCCCCTTCTTCTTCCCTTTGCCCTTTTTCTTGAAACTGGTGGTCTTGTTGACCATCAACACTTGATGCTCCTTCTTGATTTCTACCTCCGCAGCCTTTAGCATTGCGAAGAGCTCAGGAATTGTCTTATCCATCCCTTGCATGTTATAGTTCATCATGAAGCTCTTGTATCTTGGCGGCAGTGATTGAAGAATTCTGTCAATAACACTATCATTCGGAAGATTAACTCCCAGTTGAATCAAGTGATTGTTATACCCAGACATTCTGAGTATACGCTCACTGATAGAACTATTCTCCTCCATCTTGCAGCTGTAGAACTTATTGGAGACTTCATATCTCTCAATCCGGGCATTTGCTTGAAATATTAACTTAAACTCCTGGAACATCTCATATGCTCCACGACGTTCAAAACATCGTTGAAGTCCCGGTTCTAAGTCGTAAAGCATGGCACACTGAACTATCGAGTAGTCATCACCTTTGCTCTGCCAGACGTTCATAACATCTGGTGTTGCTCCTGCAGCAGGTTTGGCACCTAGCGGTGCTTCCAGGACATAATTCTTCTGTGCAGCAATGAGGATAATCCTCAAGTTATGGACCCAGTCCGTGTAATTGCTACCATCATCTTTCAACTTTGCTTTCTCAACGAATGCGTTAAAATTCAACGGAACAATAGCACGGGCCATCTTTGACTCTTTTGTCTGTTCTCCCTCAATTGGAGCTTCTGGTGGAATTATTGTTGTTTGGAATTCTGCAGTTTTTAGTGGCACTATAATTGAAGTGCAGTAGTTTGCTGTGGTGGTTCAGTTTACTTCCAGGCAAAATAATGAAACTTGGACTCTTGTGGCTGTTTATGGTCCTTGTCAGGGTGTAGCCAGGGACAACTTTGTTAATTGGTTATACAACCTGGCTATTCCTGTTAATGAGCATTGGTTGCTACTTGGTGATTTTAATTTCCTCCGATCTGTGGATAACAGAAACTTACCGGGTGGGGACATAAATGACATGTTCATTTTTAATGAGATTATCGGTCACCTGGGCCTCCTTGAACTTCCTATCAAAGGCAGATCCTACACATGGTCCAATATGCAGGATACCCCACTTCTTGAGCAGCTAGACTGGTTTTTTACCTCTGTAGATTGGATTTCTGATTACCCCATGACTGAAGTTCTGCCCCTGGCTAGGACTGCATCAGATCATGTGCCTTGTCTAGTATCCATAAAAACTTCCATTCCAAAATCAAACATCTTTAGGTTTGAAAACTATTGGCTTGAACTGGAAGGTTTCATGAATTGTGTTGAATCCTCTTGGAAGCAGCCCTCTCGGAAGACACACATAACTGCTAAAATTGCAGACAAATTGAAGTGTTTGAGAATATGTCTTAAGAGATGGCAAATGAACATTTCCAGATTGAGGCTATTGATTAGCAAATGCAATCATGTCATTTTCCTTTTGGATGAATTAGAGGAGTGGAGGCCTCTTGTTATTCAAGAGAACAACTTCAGAAGAATTGTCAAAACACATTTGGAAAAGCTTCTGCACTTACAGTTTCTGTACTGGAAGAAGCGATGCTCTATCAGATACTTTAAGGTGGGGGAGAAAACACTAAGTTTTTCCATGCTATGGCCACTGAGAGGCATAGGAGAAACTCCATAGCTAGTTTAAGACTACCTGATGGAACTGTAGTCTCTGATCACTCCCAAATGGCTGGACTTATCTGGAACTGTTTTAAGAATAGAATGGGCACCTCTAGAGGGATTGTGATGGGTTTTGACTTATCTTCGCTAATCTCACCAGTGTCTGGCCTTGAGGTGCTCACTAGGCCTTTTGAAAAGGAGGAAATGGATAATGTGGTCAAGCATATGCCTGTGGATAAGGCACCTGGTCCGGATGGATTTAATGGCTTGTTTTTTAAGAAATGCTGGCACCTTATTTCTGGGGATTTTTATGAGCTAGCCCAGGCCTTTCATGAGGGAAAGGCTGTCTTAGATAACATCAATAGTTCTTTTATTACTCTTGTGCCCAAAAAACTTTCTCCTGAGGAAGTGGGAGACTTCAGACCTATCTCTCTCACTAGTATGGGGCTTAAATTTTTGTCCAAAATGGCTGCAAATAGACTTCAAACAATAATCATACAGTGCATCCATAAGAACCAATATGGTTTCATCAAAACCAGAACAATACAGGACTGCCTGGGTTGGACTCTCGAGTACTTGCATCAATGCCACCAGTCCAAGAGGCCAATAGTAATCCTTAAATTGGATTTTGAAAAGGCATTTGACTCCATTGAGCATGAAGCTATCTTTCAAATTCTCAGGTATAAGGGCTTTAATGATAAGTGGATTCTTTGGATGAAACAGCTCCTTACCACTGGTACTTCTTCTGTCCTGCTCAACGGAGTCCCTGGGAGGAAGTTTGTTTGTAAGAAAGGAGTTAGACAGGGTGACCCTGTATCTCCCCTGCTATTTGTCATAGCTGCTGACCTGCTACAAACAGTGATTAATGATATGTACAGGAGGGGAATTCTGCATTTACCTATTCCCTGCCATGATACAGACTACCCTGTGATCCAGTATGCTGATGATACTTTGATCATCCTCCCTGCAGACAGGGTCCAACTCCTGGCTCTGAAGGATATGCTACAGGTGTTCTCTCAGTCCACTGGTCTGGATGTCAACTATCAAAAGTCTTCCATTATTCCAATCAATGTTGACTCTGCTGTAATGGAGGATTTAGCAACTGCTTTTGACTGCAAAATTGGTACAATGCCATTTACCTATCTGGGATTACCTGTGGGGACCACCAGACCTAAAATGGTAGACTTCATGCCACTGGTTGACTGTATGGAGAGAAGAATGACTGCCAGTTCTTCTTTCCTTAACCAAGGAGAAAGGCTACAGTTCCTAAACTCGGCTCTATCATCTTTACCAATTTTCTTTATGGGTAGTCTTGCCCTCCCAGCTGGTATTCTGAAGCAGTTGGAAAGAATTCAAAGGCAATGCTTGTGGCGAAAGCATAGAGATGAGCTAGCTCCATCTCTGGCAGCTTGGAAACTCATATGTAGGCCAAAAAGCAAAGGAGGTCTTGGTATTCTTAATCTGGGGGTTCAGAATGTGGCTCTCCTTCTCAAGCATGCCAGCAATTTCCTGAACAAACGACAAATTCCTTGGGTATCTCTAGTTTGGGACTCATATTATTTTGAGAGAATGCCCCAGGGAACAAATGACTGTGGCTCCTTCTGGTGGAGAGATATTTGCAAAGTCATGCAGCATTTTAGGGACTGCTCCTGAGTACAGATCAATGAAGGGGACACTGCTCTCTTTTGGTCTGATAATTGGAACCTTGGCTCTGAGACATCTAGTTTGCAGGCATGATTCCCAAGGCTTTTCTCTTTTGCCAAGGACCCCTGGGTCTCAATTAAAGAAATTTTCAACACCCAGGATCTGCACCAATTCTTTCACCTTCCCTTATCGGCTCAAGCCTTTGATGAATTAAATCTGATAAAGGTTTTAATGAACTCACACAGAAGGGACCCCATCTTGAAGGATTGTTGGTTCTGGCAGGGCTCCTCCAAGTTTTACAAACCCAAGATGTTTTACTTACTCTCCTTTCAGTTTGAGTCCTTCAATCCTTTGCTCTGTTGGATATGGAAATCCTCCTGTACTCTCAAGATCAAGGTCTTTGCATGGTTGCTTATTATGGACAGGTTAAACACCAAGGATATAGTTGAAAGGAGACACTGGCACATGGAGGATGGAGTCCACTGTAGACTATGCCCTTTGCAGGCTAGGGAAACAAGAGACCACTTATTCTTCAATTGCAATTTCAATGTAAGGGTCTGGAATTATCTGCAGATTGATTGGACTGCTGGCACATCCATGATTGAGCTGGTTACTTAGGCAAGGAGAGGCTTTGCTAGGCCTTTCTTTTCTGAAGTGGTATTCATTGCTTGCTGGCATATTTGGCTAGTCAGAAATGCCAAAGTGTTCAGAAATGAGAGGGCCAGTTTCAATAAATGGAGGTTTGCTTTTCGGCAGGATATTAGCCTCATGCAGCACAGGATCAGAGCTGCTTACAAGGATGACCTGCTCAAATGGATCTCTTACCTCCCACCCTAAGCTAGTTTGGTAGGGCTTTCTCTTTCCTTTTTTGTTCCTTGTAACCTAGTTACTCCTTGTAATTAACTTGTTGTACCTGTTATATTCTCAATAAAGTTTTGATCTGCTGTGGGGGTTTTGCCCCACAGTTCACAGTCAAAAAAAAACATAGACATGCAAAATACTATTAGGTACTAAGTTTGTGATAAATTAAAGTTCAGTTAATCAAATTATTAAAGAACTCCCACTTAGATAGACATCCCTCTAATCATCTAAGTGATCACGTGATCCATATCAACTAAACCATGTCCGATCATCACGTGAGATGGAGTAGTTTTCAATGGTGAACATCATTGTGTTGATCATATCTTCTATATGATTCACGCTCGACCTTTCGGTCTCTAGTGTTCCGTGGCCATATCTGCATATGCTAGGCTCGTCAAGTTTAACCCGAGTATTCTGCATGTGCAAAACTGGCTTGCACCCATTGTATGTGAACATAGAGCTTATCACATCCGATCATCATGTGGTGTCTCGGCACGACGAACTTTCGGAACGGTGCATACTCAGGGAGAACACTTGTACCTTGAAATTTAGTGAGAGATCATCTTATAATGCTACCGTCGATCTAAGCAAAATAAGATGCATAAAAGATAAACATCACATGCAATCAATATAAGTGATATGATATGGCCATCATCATCTTGTGCTTGTGATCTCCATCTCCGAAGCACCGTCATGATCACCATCGTCACCGACGCGACACCTTGATCTCCATCGTAGCATCGTTGTCGTCTCGCCAAATATTGCTTCTACGACTAGCGCTACCGCTTAGTGATAAAGTGAAGCCATTACAGGGTGATTGCATTGCATACAATAAAGCGACAACCATATATGGCTCCTGCCAGTTGCCGATAACTCGGTTACAAAACATGATCATCTCATACAATAAAATATAGCATCATGTCTTGACCATATCACATCACAACATGCCCTGCATAAACAAGTTAGACGTCCTCTACTTTGTTGTTGCAAGTTTTACGTGCTTGCTACGGTCTGAGCAAGAACCATGTAACGCCCTCGATGCGGCTAATCTCCCACATGTCGAAGCATGACTTAGAGGCATAACCGCATTGAAAGCAATGTCGCAAGTGAGGTAATCTTCACACAACCCATGTAATACATAAGGGAGAAAGATACATAGTTGGCTTACAATCACCACTTCACACAATTACAAGAATAAAACATTACATCATCCAAATACAAACAAGGTCGGACTACGGAACCAAAATAAAAGAAGACTACCCCAAAAGCTACACAGATCCCCGATCGACCCCAACTGGGCTCCACTACTGATCAACTAGAACGAAACAACACAAAGGACAAGATCTTCATCGAGCTCCTCCTTGAGCTTGGTTGCGTCACCTGCTCGGTAACATCGGCACCTGCAAACTGGTTTTGGAAGTATCTGTGAGTCACGGGGACTCAGCAATCTCACACCCTCGCGATCAAGACTATTTAAGATTATAGGTAGGGTAAAAGGTATGATGTGGAGCTGCAGCAAGTGACTAGCATATATGGTGGCTAACATACGCAAATGAGAGCGAGAAGAGAAGGCAAAAGCACGGTCGAACAACTATGATCAAGAAGTGATCCTAGAACAACCTACGTCAAGCATAACTCCAACACCGTGTTCACTTCCCGGACCCTGCCGAGAAGAGACCATCACGGTAACACACGCGGTTGATGTATTTTAATTAAGGTCAACTTCAAGTTTTCTACAATCGGACATTAACAAATTCCCATCTGCCCATAACTACGGGCATGGCTTTCGAAAGTTCAAATCCTTGTAGGGGTGTCCCAACTTAGCCCATCACAAGCTCTCACGGTCAACGAAGGATATTCCTTCTAGCGGGAAGACCCGATCAGACTCGGAATCCTGGTTACAAGACATCCTTGACAATGCTAAAACAAGTCTAGCAAGACCACCCGCTGTGCCGACAAATCCCGATAGGAGCTGTACATATCTCGTTCTCAGGGCACACCGGATAAGCTAAGCGTACGGGAGCCAACGTAACCCAAGTTGCCAAGGGACGGCCCCGCACGGTGCTCTGGGTTGGACCAACACTTAGAGAAGCACTGGCCCCGGGGGGGGGGGGGGGGTTAAAATAAGATGACCCTTGGGCTGGCCGACCCAAGGGAAAGAAAAAGTCTAGGTGGCAAATGGAAAAACCAATGTTGGGCCTTGCTGGAGGAGTTTATTCAAGGCGAACTGTCAAGGGGTTCCCATTATAACCCAACCACGTAAGGAACGCAAAATCCAGGAACATAACACCGATATGACGGAAACTAGGGCGGCAAGAGTGGAACAAAACACCAGGCATTAGGCCGAGCCTTCCACCCTTTACCAAGTATATAGATGCATTAATTAAATAAGAGATATTGTGATATCCCAACAAAATATCCATGTTCCAAACATGGAACAAACTTCATCTTCACCTGCAACTAACAATGCTATAAGAGGAGCTGAGCAAAGCAGTAACATAGCCAAACAATGGTTTGCTAGGACAAAGGTGGGTTAGAGGCTTGGTGCAACAATATAGGAGGCATGATAAGCAAGTGGTAGGTATCGCAGCATAGGCATAGCAAAAGAGCAAGCAACTAGCAAGCAAAGATAGAAGTGATTTCGAGGGTATGGTCATCTTGCCTGAAATCCCGCAAGGAAGAAGAACGAGTCCATGAAGAATACAAACGGACATAGTCAAATGGGTCCTCACAAACGCGACGTTAACGGCACCAACCCAAAGATGCAACACCGGAAAGAAGCACACGACATAGTAAACAAACCACACACGAACATGGTATGATATGCGGGATGCGGTATGTGATGCATATGCATGATTTGGAAAGGAATGATTGAACCTGGCCTCAACATGGAAATCCAAGAGTGCCACTAGAAAGGTGAGATGATTTCGGTTGAAATTGATATAAAGATCACCGGAATCGGATGCACGGTTTGGAAATGGCAAGCAAAACAAATATGGCACCGGTCTGCGATAATCAGCAAGTAGCCTTCTAAATGCATCAAGATAAATATGCTACAACACTCAAACATGGCAACAAAATACATGGCAGGAATCCACTCAAGATGCTTGACAAAAGATGAACACTGAGCTATGGCTAGTTCACTCATTAACATGTTCAAACAAGCATGGGAAAAATGCAAATGATAACAGGTTTCGGACTTAGTGAAATTAACACAAGTCTAGAATTTATCATCAGGAAGCACACTTTAGAGCATGAAAACTACATGCTACAGGAACTTAACATGGAAAAGCAAGGCATGGCATGAAGCTACTCAAAGAACTTAACAAAAGTCCCTTAGTGACCTTGAGCCAAAAGGGATCATAAAATACAATTGCAAGCATGTGAACATGGCAAAAACATAAACAGATCTCAGACTTAATGAAAAACTGGAGCATGCAAATCAGTTAATGAGTAGGCATGTTTACGAGCTCGATGCACTCAACACCAGGCATGGCATGACAAACTAAGCATACAGCCATCAAGAATACATAGCATAGAAGCTAGCCATGGCAAGAACAACAACATAGCATGCACGGATCAATAGCAACATCCTCGACAAAATCGCTAAACATGTCAACAATCTGCCGGGATCATTTTATAGCAAAAGTAGAGCTCGATTGACTCAAGCTAGGGTGCTCCATAAATGCAAACAAAGACATGGATGGATAGAGCACCACAATATTCACAAAACATCCTTACTGATCATCCTCAAAAGAGGCACGGATCACTAGGAAACAACAGGAACATATGGCATAACAACAAAATCAGGACAAGGATTTAGTGAAATTCTAAGTTCCTGAAATCAGCATTAACGATTACACTACTTTGCAAGCTTTTGCTCGTCACCACAAACATCACAAAAATACAAGGCAAGCACCTATGTAAAGATGGCATGACATATAACAAAACACATGTAGAGCTCAGGATCATAGCATGCACACATTAATCATGGCCAAAATGACAAAATGCCATTTGCTGAAACAGATCTGACAAATTCACCACATAGCCCTCTTCCAACAACATTTTGGGCATCAAAATGAGCTCAAATGAAAATGATGCAATGAGATGAAATGATGTACTCGTTGAAACGAACATTTTGATATGCTACACACGCGAATCGGAGCTACGGATGCAGAGTTATGAGCTGATGAAGATTGCAAAAAAAATAATGAGAGAGGGGGAGAAAGTCAACCGAGTTCAACCTCAGATCTAGGGTTCCTCCGAGGTATTGTAGTAGCGAACGGCCGGAAATCGCCAGGAATGGAGGCCGCGGTGGCCGGATCCTCGCTGGAATCCGTGGAGGAGGGAGAGGACGGAGGAGGCCGGCGACGGTGCCGCGGTGGCACGCCGGCGGCGAAGGATGCGGCGGCGGCGCGGCGAAGTGGGGGGCAAGGCGGCAGTTGGAGGCGAGCGAGCGGGGCGGCCGGCGAACGAGGCGGCCGGGGAGTGAGGCACAGCGCGAGGCGGCAGATCGAGCGAGCGTGGCGGCGGGGATCCTCGGGCGTCGCGGTGGCGAACGGGAGCGGGGCGGCGGTGACGCGGGTCAGGCGGGCCGGATCTGGGCCTGCAGGGCCCGACGCGGTGGAGGCGGCGGCTGAGGCCAGGTGGCGGCCTGGGAGTGGCTGGGCGTGGCGGCGGAATCTTGTCCGGTCTGGGACAGACATGTCCGGCGAGCGAGAGGGGGATTTTTAGGGTTTTATCCGCGAGATTTTGGGGGAGATGACATATATATAGGTAGAGGGAGCTAGGAGAGTTCAAATGAGGTGCGGTTTTCGGCCACGCGATCGTGATCGAACGAACGAGATGATGCAGTGGTCTTAGGTGGGTTTCGGGCCACTTTGAAAAGGTGTTGGGCTGCAACACACACGAGGCCTTTTTGGTCCCTCGGTTAACCGTTGGAGTATCAAACGATGTCCAAATGGCACGGAACTTGATAGGCGGTCTACCGGTAGTAAACCAAGTCCGCATGACAAGTCTCGGTACGATCCGAAAACGTTTAACACCCGCACATGAAAAGAGGTAGAAAGGGACACCGGGTGACATAGGATCGCTGGATTGCAAAACGGACAACGGGGAAAATGCTTGGATGCATGAGATGAACATGTATGCAAATGCAATGCACATGATGACATGATATGCGATGCATGACACGCAAGCAATGACATGGCAACAACAGCGAATAACTGGACGACACCTGGCACATCGGTCTCGGGGCGTTACAACACTCCACCACTACGAGAGGATCTCGTCCCAAGATCTAGAATGGCACCGGAGGGAAAACGGAAGAGAAAGAGAAGAGGTAAGACTAAGTTTCTTCTTTGACAAATGAGTGAAACCAAAGAACCTTGCAAAGGTTAAGCCATTTCGAGAAAAGAATACAACGAATATGAACGAAGTTGAAAGTACTCCGTTAAGGAAGAGGAAAAGGAAGAACCGATTCGGGTAGCATTCCGGTTGAAAAGAGATGAAAGACTTGATAAAATGAAAGAACTTGAGCAAAGGGCACAATACTCTGGTTAAATGGATAAACCAAGAAAAGAACACGATCCTGACAAAACAAGAAGATGGGTTGAAGAGAGCAACAATACAATGCCTCCGGAACAAAAGTGAGAGTGGACTGGAATGAACGAAGGGAAAACAAGATCTTGAGGGAGCACGCTTACAATAAAATCTAGAACGGAGTTGTTGGAAAACCAACAACGAAAAGAATAAGCTTGATATGGTCTTATGGAATACATCTCAAATTATGAGGTGACAACCTGCCACTCACGGGAAAAGAATTGGATTGATATCAACAAGGAGACGAGAAAGTATTTCACCGGGAGGATAAAGAAGAACTTGGGTCCTTTAAAAGCACCATAGATAGCAACAATCCTTAGGGAAGGCTTTAGGTGAAACATGGCACAAGATAGCTCCAACTAGTTGGTTGATGGATTTAAAATACCTCATTCTTGATAACATGTGAATCATGAAACATCAACTCAAATTATCAAGAATGACATAATACCACATCCAATGATAAGGTAGAAAGAATTGCACTCCGGATACAAGATGAAGAATGCTTGAGCTCCTTAGAAAATAATCTCGATGAACACTTTGAGAAGGGATTAAATCCTTGATGAACCACCATGCCGAGCCTTCGTGAAAACTCCGGTAAAAACATGATCAAACAAAATGGAGGATGAAAAGAATTAGGTTGAAGCCTTGCAATGATTTAAATGAATCTCCGTGGAGATGTAATTTAAAAAGGTTGGAACTCCGGGAAAAGAGAAGATAAAACAATTGAAATCAGGAATTTGATGAGCCTCCGGAATAGGGAATTAATCACTTGGATGAACAAGAATAAGGATTACGTTATGCGTATCCTTCACCAATTCAAATTGATGACAAGCAATGGAATTGGCATACTACTTATTCTCGTAGCAAGGATTAAGGGAGATATAACATAAACTTGGGAAGGTCTTCAACGAACCACCGGTAGGATTGGAACATCGAATAAATTGATACGATAACAAAGGAAGAGAAATCTTGAATGAACCACCGTAAGAATTTGAAATGAACGAGGAAAAGATAAAGAAACACCGGGAAGAATTAGAGAACGAATGATGATACTTGAGGGGATTTAGATACATGAGAACGAAGAGATCATGAGCCGATTAGAGATCACTTGAACGAAGCACCGGTAAGATTGCAGAATGATAACTGAAAGCTAAGAATGAATAAACCTGAACTGATCGACTCCGAATAACAAACTGATAACACTCTTGAATTGCTCCAGAAGGATGAAAAGATTTGTCACAATTGAAAACAATTTTGAGAGGATGGCATTAAGCTAGAATCACGAATCTCTGAGAGAACGGATAAAATATGGAGGGAAAACTCTTCTTCGGTCTTCAAAATCCAAGAATGACGACGAGAAACAACACCATGAATCGTTTAGGCACTCTGGAAGAATCAAAAGCGAAGAGGTTGAGCCAACGATGAAAATAATTTAATCGATCTTGGAGAAAGGCATTTGACTGATGATAACTCATTCTTATGTCAAACTTTGAGAAAAAAATGAGGATAGCTCCGGGAAAAGAAAAAAATCAAGTAAGATCCTGGTAAAAGACCTGTGGGTTAGGGCCCACTCAAAAGATACATCGTTGAATGATTTTTTGAAGAGGTATTGCACCAGTTGATATAAATGGCTTGAATGAGATAACAACCTCGAAATAGGTTGAACGGATCTTAAATGGAAAGACGAGCCTTCTAAGATATCATCAGCACTCCCGAACAAATGAATAACGAGAAGTGAATGATTATGAGGTGCACCGGCATGAGAAGGTATTAGAAAGGAGAAAAATGATATGATCAACAACAAAACTTTAATTGAATCCACCGGAGGAGAAAACGAGTGAAGAGTGACGAACTTGAAGCTCCGTTAGAATCTTCATGAGAATCACCGGATAAGAACATTGACGGAAAAGGAATGAAGAGGCCTCGCATCAATAAGATGGATACTTGATTAAGAAATCTGAATCCTTGGAGAAAAACAAGGGAGGGAGGGCGGGAAAACAAACAAACACCGTTGAGAAGAACTGAGATTGGATCTTGCAAATGTTGAAATGACCGGATCCACTTGAAGAGAAACACGCCGGTTGAAAAGGATTGACATGACAATCTCGATTATCATGAAGGATTAGTATCCACATAGGAATATGAGAACACCGTTTAGGAAAAGTATGGAATCAACACTTGACTCCGAAGCAACTCGAATACCACAACTCAAAAAAAACAAAGGATTGGCTTGCAGAATAAGCCGGAACAAACATATGATAGAGATTTCGTCCGAAGTTTTCGTGGTGGGGCCTACACGGGCTCCATCGTACATCACCATCATGTACAAGGCAGTGCACATGACATACGAAGCGTCCCCGAGTCGGCATAGCCAAGGACTCTTTAAGACACAACGAGACCACTGTAAAACCGACCGTGAATAGGCGGACCACTAGACGTCGAACCCCAATTTCATATCATACATCAGTCGGAAAGAAATCCTAGGAGCTACTTGAATTCCCACTTATAAACTCCCGGAATTTTCCGGTTATGCAATCAGGTGTTGGGGATACAGGGGAAGCATAATATCTCACCCAACACTAACAAATCCTACATCCAGCTGTATCCATCCTTCAACACATAACCAAGAAACCTTCGGAAATCATCTACCTCAATCTTCGAAAAGCATCCGTTATACGAGTTATGGCAATACTCCCGAACTCCCGCCCTAGTACTGGGTGGCATCGAGGTTATCTCACCAACAACTACATAAAAGAGATTTTCGATGTCGGCGAAACTAAACTCAGGTATTCCAGAACTACAACGATAAAATTGTGACGACAACACCTCGGAGCTCAACTCCCCGGGACACTGCCACAACCCCTAAATGATAGGAGGCACCAAGAATAATGTTCTCATCACAAAACCATCGGAACGATTCCAAGATACCCGCGTGATCCTAAATTTGTTTAGTGAAATTTGAGAAGAGAAGAGTCAAAACTCTATGTCAGGATGGCTCACCAGAGTGACGAAGGGACTGAGGAGTAAAAAGAATTCCTAACTCTCTGATATATATAATTCCCAAATGACTCAAAACATTTATAGAATAACGCCAGTGATTCGATCAAGCAGGGGGCTCCTAAGGTCGGGGAAGGCTCTGATACCAACTTGTAACGCCCTCGATGCGGCTATATCTCCCACGTGTCGAAGCACGACTTAGAGGCATAACCGCATTGAAAGCAATGTCGCAAGTGAGGTAATCTTCACACAACCCATGTAATACATAAGGGAGAAAGATACATAGTTGGCTTACAATTGCCACTTCCCACAATTACAAGAATAAAACATTACATCATCCAAATACAAACAAGGTCCGACTACGGAACCAAAAAAAAGAAGACTACCCCAAAAGCTACACAGATCCCCGACCGATCCCGACTAGGCTCCACTACTGATCAACTAGAACGAAACAACACAAAGGACAAGATCTTCATCGAGCTCCTCCTTGAGCTTGGTTGCGTCACCTGCTCGGTAACATCGGCACCTGCAAACTGGTTTTGGAAGTATCTATGATTCACTGGGACTCAGCAATCTCACACCCTCGCGATCAAGACTATTTAAGCTTATAGGTAGGGTAAAAGGTATGATGTGGAGCTGCAGCAAGCAACTAGCATATATGGTGGCCAACATACGCAAATGAGAGCGAGAAGAGAAGGCAAAAGCACGGTCGAACAACTATGATCAAGAAGTGATCCTAGAACAACCTACGTCAAGCATAACTCCAACACCGTGTTCACTTCCCGGACCCCGCCGAGAAGAGACCATCACGGTAACACACGTGGTTGATGTATTTTAATTAAGGTCAACTTCAGGTTTTCTACAATCGGACATTAACAAATTCCCATCTGCCTATAACCGAGGGCACGGCTTTCGAAAGTTCAAATCCCTGCAGGGGTGTCCCAACTTAGCCCATCACAAGCTCTCACGGTCAACGAAGGATATTCCTTCTAGCGGGAAGACTCGATCAGACTCAGAATCCCGGTTACAAGACATCCTCGACAATGGTAAAACAAGTCCAGCAAGACCACGCATTGTGCCGACAAATCCCGATAGGAGCTGCACATATCTCGTTCTCAGGGCACACCGGATAAGCTAAGCGTACGGGAGCCAACGTAACCCAAGTTGCCAAGGGACGGCCCCGCACGGTGCTCTGGGTTGGACCAACACTTAGAGAAGCACTGGCCCGGGGGGGGGGGGGGTTAAAATAAGATGACCCTTGGGCTGGCCGACCCAAGGGAAAGAAAAAGGCTAGGTGGCAAATGGAAAAACCAATGTTGGGCCTTGCTGGAGGAGTTTTATTCAAGGCGAACTGTCAAGGGGTTCCCATTATAACCCAACCGCGTAAGGAACGCAAAATCCGGGAACATAACACCGATATGACGGAAACTAGGGCGGCAAGAGTGGAACAAAACACCAGGCATAAGGCCGAGCCTTCCAGCCTTTACCAAGTATATAGATGCATTAATTAAATAAGAGATATTGTGATATCCCAACAAAATATCCATGTTCCAAACATGGAACAAACTTCATCTTCACCTGCAACTAACAACGCTATAAGAGGGGCTGAGCAAAGCGGTAACATAGCCAAACAACGGTTTGCTAGGACAAAGGTGGGTTAGAGGCTTGGTTCAACAATATAGGATGCATGATAAGCAAGTGGTAGGTATCGCAGCATAGGCATAGCAAAAGAGCGAGCAACTAGCAAGCAAAGATAGAAGTGATTTCGAGGGTATGGTCATCTTGCCTGAAATCCCGCAAGGAAGAAGAACGAGTCCATGAAGAAGACAAACGGACGTAGTCGAATGGGTCCTCACAAATGCGATGTTAACGACACCAACTTGAAGAAGCAACACCAGAAAGAAGCACACAACATAGTAAACAAACCACACACGAACATGGTATGATATGCGGGATGCGGTATGTGATGCATATGCATGATTTGGAAAGGAATGATTGAACCTGGCCTCAACTTGGAAATCCAAGAGTGCCACTGGAAAGATGAGATGATTTTGGTTGAAATCGATATAAAGATCACCGGAATCGGATGCACGGTTTGGAAATGTCAAGCAAAACAAATATGGCACCGGTCTGCAATAATCAGCAAGTAGCCTTCTAAATGCATCAAGATAAATATGCTACAGCACTCAAACAGGGCAACAAAATACATGGCACGAATCCAGTCAAGATTCTTGACAAAAGATGAACACTGAGCTACGGCTAGTTCACTCATTAACAGGTGCAAACAAGCATGGCAAAAATGCAAATGATAACAGGTTTCAGACTTAGTGAAATTAACACAAGTCTGGAATTTATCATCAGGAAGCACACTTTAGAGCTTGAAAACTACATGCTACAGGAACTTAACATGGAAAAGCAAGTCATGGCATGAAGCTACTCAAAGGACTTAACAAAAGTCCCTTAGTGACCTTGAGCCAAAAGGGATCATAAAATACAATTGCAAGCATGTGAACATGGCAAAAACATAAACAAATCTCAGACTTAGTGAAAAACTGGAGCATGCAAATCAGTTAACGAGTAGGCATGTTTACGAGCTCGATGCACTCAACACCAGGAATGGCATGACAAACTAAGCATACACCCATCAAGAATACATAGCATAGAAGCTAGCCATGGAAAGAACAACAACATAGCATGCACGGATCAATAGCAACATCCTCGGCAAAATCGCTAAACATGTCAACAATCTGCCGGGATCATTTTATAGCAAAAGTAGAGCTCGATTGACTCAAGCTAGGGTGCTCCATAAATACAAACAAATACATGGATGGATAGAGCACCACAATATCAACAAAACATCCTTACTGATCATCCTCAAAAGAGGCACGGATCACTAGGAAACAACAGGAACATATGGCATAACAACAAAATCAGGACAAGAACTTAGTGAAATTCTAAGTCCCTGAAATCAGCATTAACGATTACGCTACTTTGCAAGCTTGTGCTAGTCACCACAAACATCACAAAAATACAAGGCAAGCACCTCTGTAAAGATGGCATGACATATAACAAAACACATGTAGAGCTCAGATCATAGCATGCACACATTAATCATGGCAAAAATGACAAAATGCCATTTGCTGAAACAGATCTAGCAAATTCACCACATAGCCCTCTTCCAACAACATTTTGGGCATCAAAATGAGCTCAAATGAAAATGATGCAATGAGGTGAAATGATGTACTCATCGAGACGAACATTTTGATATGCTACACGCGCGAATCGGAGCTACGAATGCAGAGTTATGAGCTGATGAAGATTGCAAAAAAATAATGAGAGAGGGGGAGAAAGTCAACCGAGTTCAACCTCAGATCTAGGGTTCCTCCGAGGTACTGTAGCAGCGAACAACCGGAAATCACCAGGAATGGAGGCCGCGGTGGCCGGACCCTCGCCGGAATCCGCGGAGGAGGGAGAGGACGGAGGAGGCCGGCGACGGTGCTGCGGTGGCACGTCGGTGGCGAATGATGCGGCGGCGGCGCGGCGTAGCACGAGGCAAGGCGGCGGCCGGCGGCGAGCGAGCGGGGTGGCCGGCGAGGGAGGCGGCCGGCGAGCGAGGCACAGCGCGCGGCGACGGATCGAGCGAGCGTGGCGGCGGGGATCCTCGGGCTCTGCGGTGGCGAACGGGAGCGGGGCGGTGGCGACGCGGGTCAGGCGGGCCGGATCTGAGCCCGCAGGGCCCGGCGCGGTGGAGGCGGCGGCTGAGGCCAGGTGGCGGCCTGGGAGTGGCTGGGCGCGGTGGCGGGATCTTGTCCGGTTCGGGACGGACATGTCCGGCAGGCGAGAGGGGGATTTTTAGGGTTTTATCCGCGAGATTTTGGGGGAGATGACATATATATATATATATGTAGAGGGAGCTAGGAGAGTCCAAATGAGGTGCGGTTTTCGGCCACGCGATCGTGATCGTACGAACAAGATGATGGAGTGGTCTTAGGTGGGTCTTGGGTCACTTTGAAGAGGTGTTGGGCTGCAACACACACGAGGCCTTTTCGGTCCCTCGGTTAACCGTTGGAGTATCAAACGAAGTCCAAATGGCACAAAACTTGACAGGCGGTCTACCGGTAGTAAACCAAGGCCGCATGACAAGTCTCGGTAGAATCTGAAAATTTTTAACACCCACACACGGAAATAGGTAGAAAGGGACACCGGGTGACATAGGAACGCCGGATTGCAAAACGGACATGTATGAGATGAACATGTATGCAAATGCAATGAACATGATGACATGATATGAGATGCATGAAACGCAAGCAATGACATGGCAACAACATCGAATAACTGGACGACACCTGGCACATCGGTCTTGGGGCGTTACAAACCATTCTTACCTACGCATCAAAACCACAACGATAGTTTGTCAAGTTAGTGCTATTTTAACCTTCTCAAGGACCAGACCACACTCGATTCAACTAAAGTTGGCGAAACTGACACCCGCCAGCCACCTGTGTGCAAAGCACGTCGGTAGAACCAGTCTCGCGTAAGCGTACGCGTAATGTCGGTCCGGGCCGCTTCATCCAACAATACCGCCGAACCAAAGTGTGATATGCTGGTAAGCAGTATGACTTGTATCGTCCACAACTCACTTGTGTTCTACTCGTGCATATAACATCTACGCATAAACCTGGCTCAGATGCCACTGTTGGGGAACGTAGTAATTTCAGAAAAATTCCTATGCACACACATGATCATGGTGATGCATAGCAACAAGAGGGGAGAGTGTGTCCAGGTACCCTCATAGACCGAAAGCGGAAGCGTTTAGCACAACGCGGTTGATGTAGTCGTACATCTTCATGATCCAACCGATCCAAGTACTGAATGCACGCACCTCCGAGTTCAGCACACGTTCAGCTCAATGACATACCACGAACTCCAATCCAGCAGAGCTTCACGGGAGAGTTCCGTCAGCACGACGGCATGATGACGGTGATGATGATGCTATCGACGCAGGGCTTCGCCTAAGCACCGCTATGACATGATCGAGGTGGATTATGGTGGAGGGGGGCACCGCACACGTTTGGGAGAGATCAACAGATCAACTTGTGTCTCTAGAGGTGCCCCCTGCCCCTGTATATAAAGGAGCAAGGGGGAGGCCGGCCGGCCCCTGTAGGTGCACCAGGAGGAGGAGTCCTCCTCCTAGTAGGAGTAGGACTCCCCTCTTCCCTACTCCTACTAGGAGGGGAAAGGAAGGGGGAGAGGGAGAAGGAAAGGGGGTGCCGCCCCCCTCTCCTTGTCCAATTTGGACCATACGGGGAGGGGCGCACGGCATGCCCTAGGCCAGCCCTCTCTCTCTCCACTAAGGCCCATAAGGCCCACTATTTCTCTCGGGGGGGGGGGGGTTCCGGTAACCCTCCGGCACTCCGGTTTTCTCTGAAACCACCCGGAACACTTCAGGTGTCTGAATATAGTCGTCCAATATATTGATCTTTACGTCTCGACCATTTCGAGACTCCTCGTCATGTCCGTGATCATATCCAGGACTCCGAACTACCTTCGGTACATCAAAACACAAAAACTCATAATACCGATCGTCACCGAACTTTAAGCGTGCGGACCCTACGGGTTCGAGAACTATGTAGACATGACCGAGACACGTCTCCGGTTAATAACCAATACCGGAATCTGGATGCTCATATTGGATCCCACATATTCTACGAAGATCTTTATCGGTCAAACCGCATAACAACATACGTTGTTCCCTTTGTCATTGGTATGTTACTTGCCCGAGATTCGATCGTCGGTATCTCAATACCTAGTTCAATCTCGTTATCGGCAAGTCTCTTTACTCATTCCGTAATACATCATCTCGCAACTAACTCATTAGTTACAATGCTTGCAAGGCTTATAGTGATGTGCATTACCGAGTGGGCCCAGAGATACCTCTCCGACAATCGGAGTGACAAATCCTAATTTTGATCTATGCCAACTCAACAAGTACCATCGGAGACACCTATAGAGCACCTTTATGATCACCCAGTTACGTTGTGACGTTTGGTAGCACACAAAGTGTTCCTCCGGTAATCAGGAGTTGCATAACCTCATAGTCATAGGAACATGTATGAGTCATGAAGAAAGCAATAACAGTAACTTAAATGATCAAGTGCTAAGCTAATGGAATGGGTCAAGTCAATCACATCATTCTCCTAATGATGTGATCCCGTTAATAAAATGACAACTCATGTCTATGGTTAGGATCTTTGATTAATGAGCTAGTCAAGTAGAGGCATACTAGTGACACTCTGTTTGTCTATGTATTCACACATGTACTAAGTTTCCGGTTAATACAATTCTAGCATGAATAATAAACATTTATCATGATATGAGGAAATAAATAATAACTTTATTATTGCCTCTAGGGCATATTTCCTTCATCGATAACCTTGGTCTCATCACTATAGGAAATACCTACTGTTGTTGTGCTGCATCATCCCTTCCTCTTTGGGGAAATACCGACGTAGTTCAAGCAGACATCGAAAACTAGCTATGGACCCATAGGTCTATGGTAAACTACTCACGCTTCATCGGAAAGGCAATGGAGTTGATGTAGATGCCCCCCGTGATCGAATACCCCTCCGGCAGGATGCCGGAAAAGGCCCCCAAGATGGGATCTCACTGGAACAGAAGGTTGCGGTGGTAGAAAAGTGTTTCCGTGGGTGCTTCTGGAGGTTCGGGAATATATGTGAATATATAGGAGGCAGAACTAGTTCAGGGGAGTCATGGGGGGGGCACAAGGTAGGGAGCGCGCCCTACCCCGTGGGCGCACCCTCCACCCTCGTGGCCGCATCGTGGCTCTTCTGACTTGATCTCCAAGTCTCCTGGGTGTCTCCTGGTCCAAGAAAAATCATCGCGAAGGTTTTATTCCGTTTGGACACTGTTTGGTATTCCTTTTCCATGAAGCTAAAAAACAAGGAAAAACAGAAAATGGCACTTGGCTCTAGGTTAATAGGTTAGTCCCAAAAATAATATAAAAGAGCATATTAATGCATATAAAACATCCAAAACAGATAATATAATAGCATGGAACAATAAAAAATTATAGATACCGTCGGGGTTAACGACACCTATGGGATCATAGGGAATCCCTACTGGGGTTGACGGGGCGTGGGGCTGTGGAAAGAGCGGGTTTACAAGATCAACGCGGGGGAATTTTATCCAGGTTCGGGCCGCAAACAATGCGTAATACCTAATCCTGCTTTGGTGTGTACTTGGTGTTCTTGAGTTCTTGAACTAGCTACGGTGCATGCCTAGCACAAAAAGTCTGAATCCCTCCTCAGTACGCCTTGGGCCTCCTTTTATATGTCAAAGGGGCTGCCACAGCGGCACACAGGAGGTGGAAAGTGTCTATAGTGTACGAGTCTATCTCCAGGAACCGTAGGACAAACGCATTTAATGCGCTGCCGATGTGTCCTCTTGCTTTATCGAGGACGAGAAGGAAGATCATCTCATCTGTCGCCGCCTCGCCTCGCTTCAACGCGCGTCCAAGCTAACGAGGCATGCGGCGCCACGCTGGCTGGCAGGCAGCTGCGTTGGTGCGGTAGCAGGGTCTTCACGAAGATCTACATGCCACCACGCAGGTGCTTGCCTGGTTGGCCTAGAAGTTGCATGCTACCACGTAGGTGTGTGCCTGATTGTGACCTTGCAGATGTCCCCAGCAAGGGTCTTGCCGAGGCCCAGGCAAGGATCTTGTTGGGGTCTTGCGGGCGTCCCCGGCAAGGGTCTTGTCGGGGGGCTGTCGGTGTCAAAACCAACGGATCTCGGGTAGGGGGTCCCGAACTGTGCGTCTAGGCCGGATGGTAACAGGAGGCAAGGGACATGAAGTTTTACCCAGGTTCGGGCCCTCTTGATGGAGGTAAAACCCTACGTCCTGCTTGATTAATATTGAAGATATGGGTGTTACAAGAGTAGATCTACCACGAGATCAGAGAGGCTAAACCCTAGAAGCTAGCCTACGGTATGATTGTATGTTGTGATTCTTGTCCTACGGACTAAAACCCTTCGGTTTATATAGACACCGAAGAGGGTTAGGGTTACACAAGGTCGGTTACAAAGGAGGAGATATCCATATACGTATTGCCTAGCTTGCCTTCCACGCCAAGTAGAGTTCCATCCGGACATGAGACGAAGTCTTCAATCTTGTATCTTCATAGTCTAACAGTCCGGCCAATGGAGATAATCCGGCTGTCCGGAGACCCCCTAATCCAGGACTCCCTCAGTAGCCCCTGAACCAGGCTTCAATGACGATGAGTCCGGCACGCAGTTGCCTTCGGCATTGCAAGGCGGGTTCCTTCTCCGAATACATCACAGTAGAATTTGAATACGAGGATAGTGTCCGACCCTGCAAAATAAGTCCCACATTTCACCGTAGAGAGAATAATGTTTCCGCAGATCTAATCCGCTAACTTGTTTTGGCAACATGACGTTACGTCATGGCCCGGTGATTATTCGAACCGTTTCTTTTAACCAGCCCAGCACATAACGCGAGGCAGTTTTCCGACACGTCTTGTCAAAGCAGAGATTGTGTCCCCTTATTACGGGATTCTCATCAATACGGGCATGGGTAACCCAACGGCGCCATCAATTGCGGCGCTTGGGGGATAAGTGAGTTTTACCAGCCAAGTGGGGATGTTTAATTTTGTCCGCCCATATAAAGGGATAAGGATTCACCTTTCTATCCACGCCTTCTTCCTCCTCTGCTCACCCGCTCCCGCACACTCGAGCTCTAGCGCCCAAGTCCTCACTTCCATCTCAACCTTCTCCAACCATGTCCGGAGCAGGAGGCAAGTGGATGTTCTCCTCCGTCACGGAGGGAGACGTCAAGAAACTGAGGAGAGCCGGATACCTGCCCGACGATATTGCGCACCGGCTCCCAGATGAGGGACAACTCATCCCGACCCCCGAGCCCCATGAGAGGGTGGTATTCCTCACCCATTTCCTCCACGGACTGGGATTCCCTCTCCATCCCTTCGTCCGGGGGCTCATGTTTTATTACGGCCTGGATTTCCATGATCTGGCCCCGAACTTCATCCGCAACATCTTGGCGTTCATCATCGTGTGCGAGGCCTTCCTCCGCATCAAGCCCCACTTCGGCTTATGGCTGAAGACCTTCAATGTCAAGCCGAAGGTAGTGAGCGGCCGCCAGGCGGAGTGCGGAGGCGCCATGGTGGGCAAGATGCCCAACATCACATGGCTTGGGGGCACCTTCGTGGACACCATAAAGGGGTGGCAATCGGGGTGGTTCTATATCACCAAGCCGCACGACCCTGCATGGGTAGCGGCCCCCGAGGTCCGATCTGGCATCCCCATGCGGCTCACCTCCTAGAAAGAGAAGGGCCTATCCTGGGGTAATTCAAAAGAGCTGACCGGACTCCAGTCATGTATTCAGAACATGGTGGATAAGAAGCTCAAGCTTGTCAACATAGTCCAGGTTATGCTCGTCCGCTAGATACTCCCGTGCCAACAACGGGAGTTTACCTTGTGGGAGTTCAATCCAGCACAGCACCGAACTTTGAACAGGCTCTTCGGCACGACTCATGAAGATGCTTGGAGGGTGCTATTCAAGGGCGCCGCGGTCCCTCTCCCCATTACCGAGGATCACGGATTCAGCGCGAAGCGCCACGCCAGTGCGGTAAGTTGTTTTACCTTTCACAGGATACTTGTTTTCTATATAGATTGATTCTATGCGGGATCTAAACTCCCGTGCCGTTAACAGGACTGGCAGAAGATGGCCGGACAAATCGACTATCCGGCTCCCTTGCCCGAAGGCCCTGCAGACGCCCTTTTGGCGAAGATGTTGACTCTGGCCCCTTATAAGGTGCCAGAGAAGACCTAGAAGGCCAAGGGAGCTCGAAAGAGTTCCCGATGCCAGGCGTCGTCGGACTCACCGTCCGATGAGTCTGCGGTGCACTCTTCCCCCGAAGATGAGGAAGAGGAAGAAGAGGCTCCCCCACCGACTGGGGGAGACAAGAAAAGGTAGGCCGCCCCAACTGGGGAGACCAAAGGGTCCAAGAAGGGAAGGACGCTCCTTCCAGACAGCTCTACAGCCGCCGACGAAAGTGAAGACGAGTGGTTGCCCAGGGCCAAGCCCCAGGGGAGATCGTAAGTATCCGGATACCAAAGTAACCCATAGGATTCCTTTGTCGCATTGCTTTCCCTAACGCCGAACTTAATTGTGCAGGCCGCCCCGAGCCAATATCGAGGTATCCTCGGATGGCTCCCTGGGCTCGTCGGACATGGATAGCGATCCAGTCCCGACTGCCACCTCCCCTCATCCAGCCGATGACGCCGAGGTGCTGTCTCAAGAGGCACCGGATCGGGGGGGGCAGTCCCGGAGGTGCCTCAAGGCGACCTTCCGGACTCCAGGAGCCGAGGGGATGGGGTCCCCGAGAGCTCCGTGTTCGGCCCTCAGCTGAACACCGCGCCGGACCCTCCAACGGCTCCGAGCTCGGGCAGGCCGTCCCCTTCTAAGGGGGGTGAGACGCCTGTGTCGGTGACCTCTGTCCATCCAGAGGCGCCGGACACTATGTTGGAAGCGCTTCGCAATGCTTCCATCAAGGAGGAGCACCGCACTATCATGAGTGCGGTGATCCAGAAGGTTCAGTCCGCCAAGAGCGCATTGACTGAAGCCTGTACTAGCCTTCTAACAGGCTTCGAGGTAAGTGTTTTAAAATGTAGTAGAAATATTACCGCATAGACAGTAGCCCCTGATGCTTTGTTCGGTGTTCACAAAGAAAAGTCGAACAGAGGATCGAATAATATCGCAGGAGTCTAATATAAGTATGTCAATATGCATATGCAGGCTTCGCTGCTGGCATGCACTAACTGCGCAGTTCGCCGTACTGAAGGAGGCCCTCGAAGGGTCCCAGAAAGAGCTCGGCCTTGCTAAGAGGCAGCTTGAGGAGAACAAGGGTAAGTAATACCCATCTATAGATGAGAAAAAGGACGCGATTGCTAAATGACAGGATCATTGTATGTTTGCCAGGGGCCACGACCGAGGTGGCGACCCTGAAGAAAGCGTTGTCTTAGGCCGAAGAGAAGGCGGCCCAGGAGCGCACCGAGCGAGAGAGGCACGAGGCTCGGGTGGGCGAGGTGCAGCAAGAGCTCCAGGCTCTCGTGACGAAGCACGAGGCGTTGGAGCTTGACTTGAAGACGCGAGAGTCTGAGCTTGCCGCGGCCCGTGAGAGCGCGAAGAGTGCCAAGGCCGAGGCCCAGAAGGCCCTTCAAGAGATCGACACGATAAAGAAGATAGCAGCGGGTAAGGCTTTCTATATGCAAAGCAAGCATGTAAAAGTAAATTATCGATTACTTACCCGGATCCAGAGCTCTTCAGGAGCATTCGCAGATTTGCCCCGCAGTGTGTCCGATGCCGCACAATTTTACCAGGCCGAGGATGGTAGCTCAATGGAGAAGCTGTTCTGGTCTCAGTATGCTGAGGCCGAACATCCGGTGCTGATGAGTGACCAGCTGAAGCAGATGGCTGAGCTACATAAGGTGGCCGATCAGGCCATGAAGGGCTTCATAGTCCGGTTGTGGCCTGGCGATGCCCTTCTGAACAGCTTCTTTGGCCTGGTGAGGCGGCTTGTGGATGCCTGCCCACGGCTGGAGGTCGTCAAGCGATCCGTCTGCATTGAAGGTGCACGCCGGGCCTTCGCCCGTGTAAAAACGCAGTGGGTCAAGCTAGACGCCGTGAAGCTGATCAAGGAGGGGCCGCCGAAGGGCAAGGAGCACCGCCATCCCGAGATGTACTACGAGGGTGTTCTGCCGGGCACCCGTCTTATCGCGGATGAGTGTTCACAAAATGTAATATTTGAATGAGACTTGCTCGTTTTTTATCCTGTGTGATGAAAACTTGTTTCATATGCGCTATGCAACGCTTGTGTGAATTTAAAACATTACCTTCTGTTTGGCTGTTTATCCAATCTGAGAGATGGCTAGTCCTCGGCTTCTGCCCCCATACCACGAGTGCTGGGGTGTTCGGGATAAACCGGAGCACTCTTGTTCCCATGTTTGGGTCCTTCGAGGGAGGTGCTCAGCACAACGAACAAGGCAACCGGACTAATAATGCTTTATCACCCTCACTTAGCCATAGAATTCTATAATTTTAAATTTCGGTGAAGCCCCTGCTATTCGGAAGGCCGAATTCGGGGCGCGATACACGCCTGTAAGCCGGGTGGAGCCGGCCCCTCGCCCTAAGCGGCATAAGTCTTTAGGGACTCGAAAAACCTCACCGAACAGCGACCAGTCTCTCGCCTTATCATGACAGTCAGTTTTAGCTTTCTCTACTGAGGTGCTCGGCCCGGCAGAACTAGGGAACAATCGCAGTAGTTCTCCTAGCGCTACCTTAGCTGATAGAGCGGAACGTAAGGTACCAAAACATAGGAGCCGGGCAAACCCAACATTTGACCAAAGACATGATTCGGAGCTGATGCATATAATGCTATAAGTTCGGGGTGCCGCACTTGTGGAAGTGTTCAGACTTTTCACACCATATTGTGGGTACGTAAGCCCCTGGTGCATTGGCCGTACCAGAGTGTACGGTTGCTAGGCGTCATTAATGAACACATAGATATGTGTACATATAACAAAAATGCGATAATAGTCGTAATGTCATGCATTGTATATTAAAAAATTGCATTAAAGCAGAGTGATACAGATAGTGTAATAGGCAAAAGAGTAGGACTATGTCCCTTCCAAGGGCGAGCTAAGGAATTATACGAAATCTGCAATCCACCTGGGAATTCCGTAGTTGTCGGCCTCCTTGGTTGCTGTATCATGTGTTCGGCAATAGAGCTGAGGAATTATATGAAATCTGCAATCCACCTGGGAACTCCATAGTTGTCGGCCTCCTTGGTTGCTGTATCATGTGTTCGGCAATAGAGCTGCCGGACAGTGTTTCTAGAGATTGAAGTCCTGAAAGAAAAAGAAAAATAACCAAACGGGAAGCCCCTCGTGCGGTTTAGGCCGTGTTTTGGGGCGTGCCGTAGTTGTGCCCCCCTCCCTACCTGTGCCCATGGTATTTTTAATGCGTAATTATGTACGCGTGGCACGAACAACGCCGTTGGGCTGGGATTGGGGTGGCCGCCGTATTGCTACGCGAGCTCAGATCGCGCCAGGCGGTCTGTTTGCCGATTGCCCCGAGCGCGCTTTAAGGTGTCCGGGATTTGAAATGCCGAACTGGTAGATTGCCTTGAGAGGCTGCTTTGCGCTTCTGCTGCAAGGGCCGCGGTGTGCTCCTCTGTTCGGAGAGAGCGCTCTGTGTTTCCGTTGACTGTAATAACTCCACGAGGTCCTGGCATCTTGAGCTTGAGGTATGCATAATGTGGCACCGCATTGAATCTAGCGAATGCGGTTCGTCCGAGCAGCGTGTGATAACCACTATGGAACGAGACTATATCGAAGATTAACTCTTCGCTTCGGAAGTTATCCGGGGATCCGAAGACCACTTCCAGTGTAATTGAGCCTGTGCAGTGGGCCTCTACGTCTGGAATGACGCCTTTAAAGGTCGTCTTTGTGGCTTTGATCCTTGAGGGGTCTATACCCATTTTTCGCACTGTGTCCTGATAAAGCAGGTTCAGGCTGCTGCCGCCGTCCATAAGGACTCGAGTGAGGTGAAATCCGTCGATGATGGGGTCTAGGACCAGTGCGGCGAATCCGCCGTGACGGATACTAGTGGGGTGGTCCCCGCGATCGAAGGTGATCGAACAGGAGGACCAAGGGTTGAACTTTGGGGCGACTGGCTCCAACACATATACGTCCCTGAGCGCACGCTTCCGCTCCCTCTTGGGGATGTGGGTTGCATATATCATGTTCACTGTCCGCACTTGCGGGGGAAACCTCTTCTTTCCTCCAGTGTGCGGCTACCGGGGTTCTTCCTCATCATCGCTATGCGGCCCCTTGTCCTTGTTTTCGGCGATTAACTTGCCGGCCTGCTTGAACACCCAACAATCCCTATTGGTGTGGTTGGCTGGCTTGTCTAGGGTGCCATGTATTTGACACGAGCGATCGAGTATACGGTCCAAGCTGGACGGACCCGGCGTACTTTGTTTGAATGGGTTTTTCCGCTGACCAGGTTTAGAGCCTTTGAATCCGACATTGACTGCCGTATCCTCAGTACTTTCGCCGTTAATGCGGCGCTTATGCTTGTTGCGACGTGACCTGCTGTTGCCATCCTTGGTATCTGAGGTACCATGGTTCTTTGATATGTTGTTACTGTGAGCCAACCAGCTGTCTTCTCCCGCACAAAAGCGGATCATGAGCATCGTGAGGGCTGCCATAGATTTCGGCTTTTCCTAACCAAGGTGCCGCGCTAGCCATTCGTCTCGGATGTTGTGCTTGAAAGCCTCTAAGGCCTCCGCATCCGGACAGTCGACGATTTGATTTTTCTTTGTAAGGAACCGAGTCCAGAATTGCCTGGCTGACTCTTCTGGCTACTGAATTATGTGGCTCAAGTCATCGACGTCTGGTGGTCGCACATAAGTGCCCTGAAAGTTGTCGAGGAATGCGGCTTCCAGATCTTCTCAACAGCTAATGGAGTCTGCTGGCATGCTATTAAGCCAATGCCGCGCTGGTCCTTTGAGTTTTAGTGGGAGGTATTTGATGGCATGTAAGTCATCACCGCAGGCCATGTGGATGTGGAGGAGGAAGTCCTCAATCCATACTGCGGGATCTGTTGTGCCTTCATATGATTCAATGTTTACAGGTTTGAAACCTTCTGGGAATTGATGTTCCATTACTTCGTCTGTGAAGCATAAGGGGTGTGCGGCGCCTCTGTATTGGGCTATATCACGATGCAGCTCGTATGGGTCCTGCCCGCTGTGTTCGGCCCGGCCGGATTTGCTTTTACTTTATCCGCCATGATGTTTACCGTCTCGTGGAGTGGTGCGCCCTCGTGATCCGTAGATCGATCTTGAATGCTTTCCTTTGTCCTCCAATATGTCTCGCAGGTCTGGCGTATCTCCCCATGCCTTTTTATTTGGATGGCGTTGGGGTGGAGGCTAAGATTTTGGCTGGAATGCCTCTTTATCGCGGCCACGAGGTGGCCGATCAGCCGTATCATACGCTTCTTCCTCCAGTCGGGGTAGTAACCTGCGCCTTGGGTAACTCTTGGAGGGATGCTCGAGTTTATATTCCTCGGCTGCGAGGACTTCAGTCCATTTGTCAGCTAGCAGATCTTGATCAGCTTGAAGCTGTTGCTGCTTTTTCTTCAGGCTATTTTCCGTGGCCATAAGCCTGCGCTTGAAGCGCTCTTGTTTAATGGGATCCTCTGGTACGACGAATTCATCGTCGCCGAGGCTTGCCTCGTCTTCGGAGGGGGGCATGTAATTGTCATCCTCCTCCTCTCCGCCAGCCGCTCTCTCAGGAGAGCTGGCTCCTTCATCCTCCTGATCTAACTCTTGCTGGAGGGGATTTTTGTTGTCTTCGGCGCTATCCAGAGTGTTATTATCTCCTGTGCCGGTATCACCACTTTTGCTTTGGCGGGACTTAGAGCGGCGCCGCTGACGTTGGCGCTTGGGTTGCTTCTTGGAGGGGTCATCCTCCGCTATCTCGTCGCCGTTGCCTTCATTGGGTGTATCCACCATGTATATGTCATACGACGAGGTGTCTTTCCAGTGCCCTATAGGTGCTGGTTCATGTTCGTCTCCTACATCGTCGTCCATACCGTCGATGTCTTCGGAGTCGAAGTCGAGCATGTCGATTAAATGATCGATAGTGGCTACAAAGTGGGTGGTGGGTGGGCGTCGAATTTCTTCGTCGTTCGCATCCCAGTCCTGTTGGCCATAATCCGGCCAGGGCTCTCCTGACAAAGAGAGAGACCTTAATGAATTCAGAATGTCACCGAAGTGCGAGTGCTGAAAGATATCCGCAGCGGTGAATTCCATGATCGGCGCCCAATTGGATTCGATTGGCATGTGCGCGGATGGTTCGGGGTCCAGAGGAGAGTCCGGCACCTTGGAGTCACGGGCCGCACAGAGGATTATGCTGGTGTTTGGCTCGATCGCCGTCGAGACTGCAGCCCCTGAGGCGGTGTCTAGCCACCCGTCCTCGATTGGTGCAGCTGGCTCCGAGCTAAGGGTCGGAGCTGATGCGGGCGCGACCTCTGGGGTACCGTCCGATGGCAGAGCTAGGTCATACCCATCGCGACAGTGCGGCGCGCCCGGCTGTGGCTCGAGTCCGTCGAAGATCAAGTCCCCACGGATGTTGGCCGTGTAATTCAAACTTCCAAATCTGACCTGATGGCTAGGGGCGTAGCTTTCAATCTGCTCCAAATGGCCAAGCGAATTAGCCCGCAGTGCAAAGCCGCCGAATACGAAGATCTGTCTGGGGAGAAAAGTCTCACCCTAGACCGCATCGGTATCGATGATAGTAGGAGCCATCAAGCCTAACGGCGACGACACAGAGGAACTCTTAATGAAAGCACCAATGTCGGTGTCAAAACCGGCAGATCTCGGGTAGGGGGTCCCGAACTGTGCGTCTAGGGACACGAAGTTTTACTCAGGTTCGGGCCCTCTTGATGGAGGTAAAACCCTACGCCCTGCTTGATTAATATTGAAGATATGGGTGTTACAAGAGTAGATCTACCACGAGATCAGAGAAGCTAAACCCTAGAAGCTATCCTACGGTATGATTGTATGTTGTGATTCTTGTCCTACGGACTAAAACCCTTCGGTTTATATAGACACCGAAGAGGGTTAGGGTTACACAAGGTCGGTTACAAAGGAGGAGATATCCATATACGTATTGCCTTGCTTGCCTTCCACGCCAAGTAGAGTCCCATCCGGACACGAGACGAAGTCTTCAATCTTGTATCTCCATAGTCTAACAGTCCGACCAATGGAGATAGTCCGGCTGTTTGGAGACCCCCGAATCCAGGACTCCCTCAGGGGCCTTCGTCTTCTGGTTCTCGTCTAGTCTTGCAGGCTTCTGTTCATCACAAAGATCTGCATGCCACCATGCAGGCGCTCCCGAGCCTTGGTCTTGACGTTGTTGATGGCGTCATAATTCTCAGGCTCAAAGGGGGCGGTCTCGATGGTGTTGGGAAAGTTGCCCCGGCAAGGCTCTTGCGGGGGCAGCGTAGGTTGTTCCCGGCAAGGCTCTTGCCGAGGGAAACCCATCTTTTCCCTTTGCTCTTCGCGCCTCCGGCTTCAGCGCTGCTCGGGTAGTCTTGTATCTTCACTTCCTCTGCCCCGCCAAGCGTGGTCGCAGGTGTGGCTACTACTACCCATGCACAAGTAAAGGGGTATAGAAGGCCCCTACTTTTGTACACCGACAGGAGCCCCCGGGACTGGGCCACATATAAGCGTAGAGCATTGTTAGGCTAGGCCCAGAACGGTGTGCGGGCACGCGTGGCAGGGTTTTAACTGCGGTAACTCCTCCTCCAGTTGTGCTTCCCCATGATCCATGTTGAATGCGTGACGCGGGGGTCCTGCATGGGGCGGTTGCAGCACGCTTGCGTCACATCATGGTGAATAGTAAAGAGGCAGCCCGCGTCTTCCCCATAAAAAGGAGGAAGCCGCAGGGGCACGGCTCATTTACTAAGTGGACTCGGGTCGCGGCCTTTAAGGCGCCCGCACCCCACGCCCATGGGGTGGAAAACGGTCGCCTCACTCGTCTCCTCGATTCTGGCTCGCTCGCCACGTGTCCTTCATACCTCGGGAAGGGTAGGTGATGGGCACGGAGGGCACATGCCTTAACGCCGAGGCGGGAAGCCCGGTCATCGCTAATTGGAGCAGCGGGTTGGTCCAGATTCCCCGTGCCTCTGGCGACCGGATTGGTCGAGTGGTGCGGCTGCCCTTAGATTGGGGAGGGGGGGCGAGCCCCGGCCCCACCCCCTATAAGAAGGGGAGAAAAATGGCATCCTTCAACATTCATCTCCTTCCAGCCTGACTCCTTCCTTCCCTTTGCCATGGCGAGAGGTCACGCCGGCGCTTCAATGGCAGCGACGAGGGCCTCTGCTCGACAGCGCCCCGCCCTCCCCAGGAGCTCATGGTAGCGGGGCCTGCTGTGAGAGGAAGAGGGAGGGGCGTGGCCGAGGCCGCTATGGCACTCAAGGGAGAGGAGGACGGGGCGGCGCACTGGCCGCGCCTTCGCCAGCGGCCCCTCTCCTAATGGAGGGCCACGTTGGATACCAGCCCCGTGAGTTCTTCATCAGGCTTTATAAGCCAGTGCGTGGTCACCTTCGCCTTCCCACTCCATTCGCTCGGGAGGTGGAGGTCGACCCGCCACAGGACTTGAGGCTGCATATGAGGGGCTGCGGGAATGGCAGCATGTAGGTCGACGTCGACTTCCCCGCCCCTCATGTCATGTATCTCTGCCGCGGGTGGAAAACCTTCGCCCATGCCCATAGCCTGTCGGAGGGGCTCGTCCTCCACTTCAAATTGATGGAGAACGGCCTGCTCTCCGTCAAGGTTTTTGGGCACTTGGGAACTTGCCTAAGGTGTTGCGCAAAGAGCTCCACCGACAACGAAACCTCCTCCTCGAGCGAGAGTGATGAGGAGGACAGCGACAACGATGATGAGGGCATCAAGCGGGAGGACTCCGATTCTGACTCCGGCTGACCGCATCGCCCTCCTCCCTTGGACACACGCATTGCTGAGGGTCTTCCTCATTAAGCTCTCCATTGGCGCGTTCCCCGTCGCCTCCTCTTTGCTTTCACCTGCCTCATCTGGGAGGAAAGGAGCAAGAACGGAGATCATGGGGCACTTATCTTTCTTTTAAATTGTAGGCACTTGCCAAATCTTAATTTCTAGACAATGTAATCTCTCGAACCCATGCTTGTGTCATGTAACCTTCGTACTTATATCAGCATGTTAATGAAAAATACTAGCCTTGCCGGGAACCCACGCACGCGTACGTTCGTGCAGAGGCGAAACGCCTCCTTAATGTAAACAAGCGAGTCCTCCCAGCAAGCTGCCCTGCCAATACCCTCTGTGCCTACCGGAGAATCACATCTATCGGGTTATAGACAAAGGGTCCATCCCCCCGTCCACCTCCCTTTAGCAAGGGCTACTACAACCACTCCGACCGAAGCAACGTTCGGTGTCGGGAATGGGACCACCCGAGTTTTTTTTAAAGGAGAGTGGCGAGGTTTTCTAATGCACAAGTCACAGGTTACGAATACGAATGGGCAAGAGGTAAACTTTATCTATTTGGTTTGCCGAACGGTCTTCTCAGCTTCTCGCCGGAGCCGGGTCCTTGGCGGGATTGTGCGTCCTTGCCGTAGCTGGAAAGAAGAGAGGGCAAGAGCATGGAACCTTGGCAGTCCATGGATATTTGTTGGAATCAAAAAGCAGTACAATACCCTGGACAAGCATGCATATATGTATATACATAAACATGGAAATGAACAGGAAACTATACATGCTTAGGGATTCCTTTCCCTGACTGCGCACAAGGTCCGTGCCTGGCTCTGTATATTGGGTTACATGCCTTGCCGACAAGGCTAGTACAAAATGGGGGTTGTTGGGGCTCCCGACAACCGCGCCTTAGGGGTAAAACATGCAAAGATGTTAGATATTCCATGAATTGCTCACTGGAATGCCATCTTCGGTCTCCAGGCGGACTACGCCGGGCCTGGTGACTCATATTACTCGATAAGGGCCTTCCCACTTCGGTGTCGACTTGTTTGAATTCTTGGCAGATTGAATTCGCCGAAGAACAAGGTCGGCTTCCTCAAGGCTTCGGGCGTGAACCTGGCGGCTATGGTAGCGACGCAAGGCTTGCTGGTAGCGAGCGGCTCGCACAGCAGCCTTAAGACGATCTTCCTCAAGGAGCGTCGCGTCATCTTGGTGCAACTACTCTTGCTCAAGCTCATCATAAGCGAGCACTCAAGGTGACCCGTATATGAGTTTCGTGGGGAGAACTGCTTCCGCCCTGTATACCAGGGCAAAGGGCATCTGGCCAGTGGCTTGATTTGGTGTCGTCCTGATTGACCAAAGAACCGTTGGCAACTCATCAATCCAGCGCCTTCTGCACTTGTGCAGCTTGTCAAAAGTTCTGGTCTTGAGGCCTCGCAGCACTTCTGCATTTTCCCTCTCAGCCTGGCCGTTAATTCTCAGATGAGCAACAGAAGCAAAACAGACCTTGCCGCCGAGGTCTTGAATGTACTGCATGAAGGTGCGGCTTGTGAACTACGTGCCATTAACGGTAATGACTCTGTTCGGCACACCGAAACGGCATACTAGTCCCTTGAAGAACTTGACGGCTGACTGTGTTGTCACCTTCCTCACCGGTTCCACTTTCGGCCACTTTATGAACTTGTCGATTGCAACGTACAAGTACTCAAAGCCCCCGATAGCACGGGGAAAGGGGCCCAGTATGTCGAGCCCCCAGACCAAAAATGGCCAGGAAAGAGGGATTGTTTGAAGGGCTTGGGCTGTCTGGTGGGGCTTGTTTGAATGTAACTGGCACACTTCACACTTGGTTACTAGTGCAGTCGCAACCTGGAGAGCGGTGGGCCAGAAGAAACCTTGCCAGAACACATTGCCGGGAAGGGCTCTCGACCCTATGTGGGAGCCACACATGCCTCCATGTATCTCTGCCAACAGCTCCAGTCCATCCTCCTGAGAAATGCACTTTGATTTCATGTCGTTCGGCCTCCTTCTATATAGGACTTCATCCACAAACCAGTACATGCTGGATCAATGGGCTACTTTTTTTCGCTTCTTCCTGTTCCTCAGGGAGTTCTCCTGTTTGGAGGAAACGGACGGTGTGCTGCACCCATGCCGGAGCCTCGGGCTCGACGACAAGGACTAAAGGCTCATCTATAGCCGCAGGGGAAGCTGCCTCTACAACCAGGGCTTGAGGCCCCGCCGGAGGTTGCCGCTCCCCGGCGAGTCCGGGGCACCCGACAATGTCCTTGCCAGCGGCCCATCGGAGCTCAGCCGGAAAGTACTTGTCGTGGCCCACCTTCCTTCATTTGTTCTATCCTGCTGATGGCTCAACGGATGGCTGGGTTAATTGAAGCACAAAGGTACCTGGTTCCACAGGCAACTTCAGGGCAGCGTGCTTTGACAGGTCATCGGCAATGGTGTTTTCTGCTTGGGGAACATGCTCTGCTTGTAGACCGTCAAAATGCTCCTCCAACTTCCTCACCTCATCCACATAGGCCTCCATCAGCGGGCTCTGGTAATCCTTGTTGACTTGCTTGACGACGAGCTGTGAATCACCTCTGATGATGAGCTTTCTGATCCCGAGGTCTGCCGCGATCTTGAGACCGACGAGCAATCCCTCGTACTCCGCCGTATTATTCATTCATTCTTCCCGAGGAAAGTGCATCTGGACTACGTACTTGAGGCGCTCTCCGGTGGGTGCAACGAGTAATACGCTGGCGCCAGCACCTTGCAGCGAGAAGGCTCCATCGAAGTACATGATCCAATCACGGCTCGTCTCCTTGCTAGGAATGGTAGTCTCTTGAATCTCTTCATCGGGCGTTGATGTCCATTCTGCTATGAACTCTGCTAAAGCTCGGCTCTTGATTGTCGAAGTACTCTCAAACTTGAGGCCAAAGCTCGACAGTTCCAAAGCCAATTCCACAATCCTCCCAGTTGCATCTGGGTTGTGCAAGATTTGTTGCAAAGGGAGGGGGTGATGATGGTGATCTCGTGTGCTTGGAAATAGTGACGCAGCTTTCTCGAGGCCATAAGGAGGCCAAAAAGCAGCTTCTGCATACTAGAATACCTTGATATATCCCCCTGCAAGTGGGAGCTGGCAAAATAAACCGGGTGCTGTGATAACCCACAAGTATAGGGGATCGCAACAGTTTTCGAGAGTAGAGTATTCAACCCAAATTTATTGATTCGACACTAGGGGAGCCAAAGAATATTCTCAAGTATTAGCAGCTGAGTTGTCAATTCAACCACACCTGGAAAACTAAATATGTGCAGCAAAGTATTTAGTAGCAAAGTAATATGATAGTAGTGGTAAAGGTAGCAAAAGTAACAGTATTGGTTGTGTAGTGATTGTAACAGTAGAAACGGAAAAGTAAATAAGCAAAGAACAATATGTGAAAAGCTAGTAGGCAATGGATCAGCGATGGATAATTATGTCGGATGTGATTCCTCATGCAACAGTTATAACATAGGGTGACACAGAACTAGCTCCAGTTCATCAATGTAATGTAGGCATGTATTCCGAATATAGTCATACGTGCTTATGGAAAAGAACTCGCATGGCATCTTTTGTCCTACCCTCCCGTGGCAGCAGGGTCCCATTGGAAACTAAGGGATATTAAGGCCTCCTTTTAATAGAGTACCGGACCAAAGCATTAACACTTAGTGAATACATGAACTGCTCAAACTACGGTCATCACCGGTAAGTATCCCGATTATGCAGACTAAGGCATAGCCTAGTGGTGGGAAGGGGCTGATGTCTTCCCACCCACCCAGGTTCAAGGCACAGTACTTGCAATTTGGGTTTGTTGCACCAATTATACTGTAGGGGGTTCCCTTACAGTCTTTCTATCAAAAAAGTATCCCAATTATTGTCACTTCGGGGTTAACGGATCATAACACATAGTAGATGACTATTGACTTGCAAGATAGGATGAAGAACTCGCATATATTCATGAAAACATAATAGGTTCAGATCTGAAATCATGGCACTCGGGCCCTAGTGACAAGCATTAAGCATAGCAAAGTCATAGCAACATCAATCTCAGAACATAATGGATACTAGGGATCAAACCCTAATAAAACTAACTTGATTACATGATAAATCTCATCCAACCCATCACCGTCCAGCAAGCCTATGATGGAATTACTCACGCACGGCGGTGAGCATCATGAAATTGGTGATGGAGGAAGGTTGATGATGACGATGGCGATGGATTCCCCTCTCCGGAGCCCCGAACGGACTCCAGATCAGCCCTCCCGAGAGAGATTAGGGCCTGGCGGCGGCTCCGTATCATAAAACGCGATGAATCCTTCTCTCTGATTTTTTCTCCCCGAACGTGAATATATAGAGTTGGATTTTAGGTCGGTGGAGCACCAGGGGGCCCACAAGGCAGGGGGCGCGCCCAGGGAGGTAGGCACGCCCCACCCTCGTGGACAGGGTGTGGGCCCTTGGCCTTGATTCTTTTGCTAGTATTTTTTATATATTCCAAAAATATTCTCCGTTGATTTTCAGGTCATTCCGAGAACTTTTATTTCTACACAAAAATAACACCATGGCAACTATGCTGAAAACAGCCTCATTCCGGGTTAGTTCCATTCAAATCATGCAAGTTAGAGTCCAAAATAAGGGCAAAAGTGTTTGGAAAAGTAGATACATTGGAGAAATATCATGCTGCACCACCTTCTTCTTCTGTTCAACTTCGCCCATCTGCACAGACTTTGTCTTGCCGGGACCGGGCCTTGCCGGGGTCTCGCCTTGCCGGCGCCAGGCCCTATTAGGGAGGGCCCCGGCCTAACATCCGATGGCTCCGCTGCTGCTACTGCTTCTTCCTCAATTTCCTTCTATGCCACCAGCGCGACACTGACCACTTGATTTATTGCTGCTAAGTATAGCAACAATGGCTCTTGTGGTTTAGGCGTGACTAGTATTGGCGTGGAGGAGAGGTACCTCTTCAAGTCCTGCAGCACCGCCTCTGCCTCCGGAGTCCATTTCACTGGACCCGCCTTTTTCAGAACTTTGAAAAAGGGGAGGGCACGCTCAGCAGACTTGGAGATGAACCTACTTAGGTCGGCAACGCAGCCGGCAAGCCTACGAATGTCTTTGACCCGTCTTGGGGCCTCAATCTGCTCAATTGCTTTGACCTTGTCAGGATTTGCTTCGATTCCGCGTTGAGACCCAAAGAACCCAAGAAGCTTGTCGGATGGGACAGCGAACACGCACTTCTCTAGGTTGAGCTTGAGGTTGATCTTGCGTAGATTTGTAAATGTTTCTTCCAGATCTTGCACGAGTGTGGCATTGTCCTTAGTTTTGACCACTATATCATCCATATAAGCTTCTATGTTCCTATGCAGCTGGGGCTCAAACCCAATTTGGACCGCTCGGGCAAACGTTGAACCAGTGCTCTTCAACCCGAAAGGCATTCGCACAAAACAGTATGTACCACATGGGGTGATGAACGCGGTCTTTTCTTCATCTTACTTCATCATGAAAATCTGGTGGTATCCTGAATAGGCGTCGAGGAACGACAGCAGGTCACACCTGGTAGTGGAGTCCACAATCTGGTCGATGCGTGGTAGAGGGAAATGATCCTTTGGACAGGCTTTGTTGATATCCGTGTAGTCAATACACAGCCTCCATTTCCCGTTCGCCTTACGCACCACCACTGGATTGGCCAACCACATGGGGTGGAGTACTCCTCTAACCAGGCCTACCGCCTCCAACTTCCTGATCTCCTTGATGATGAACTCTTGTCGCTCCAAAGCTTGCTTCCTGACCTTCTGCTTGACGGGCCGCGCATGAGGACAGACAACAAGATGGTGCTCAATCTCCTCCCTGGGAACACCGGGGATGTCGGAAGCTTGCCATGCAAACATGTCACCATTCGCCCACAGGAAGGCGACGAGCGCGCTTTCCTATTTGCTGTCCAGGGTGGAACTTATTGATACGTCTCCAACGTATCTACATTTTTTGATTGCTCCATGCTATTATATTATCTGTTTTGGATGTAAATGGGCTTTATTTTACACTTTTATATTATTTTTGGGACTAACCTATTTACCAGAGGCCCAGCCCAAATTGTTGTTTTTTTGCCTATTTCAGTGTTTCGTAGAAAAGGAATTATCAAACGGAGTCCAAATGGAATGAAACCTTCGGGAGCGTTATTTTTGGAACGAACGTGATCCGGAGGACTTGGAGTGGACGTCAAGCAATCAACAAGGAGGCCACGAGGCAGGGGGGCGCGCCTACCCCCCTGGGCGCGCCCTCCACCCTCGTGGGCCCCTCGTGGCTCCACCGACCTACTTCTTCCTCCTATATATATCTACGTACCCCACAAACATCCAGGAGCACCACGAAAACCTAATTCCACCGCCGCAACCTTCTGTACCCAAGAGATCCCATCTTGTGGCCTTTTCCGGAGCTCCACCGGAGGGGGCATTGATCATGGAGGGCCTCTACATCAACTCCATGGCCCTTCCGATGATGTGTGAGTAGTTTACTACAGACCTTCGGGTCCATAGTTATTAGCTAGATGGCTTCTTCTCTCTCTCTCTCTTTGGATCTCAATACAAAGTTCTCCTCGATTCTCTTGGAGATCTATTCGATGTAACTCTTCTTTTGCGGTGTGTTTGTCGAGATCCGATGAATTGTGGATTTATGATCAAGATTATCTATGAACAATATTTGAATCTTCTCTGAATTCTTTTATGTATGATTGGTTATCTTTGCAAGTCTCTTTGAATTATCAGTTTGGTTTGGCCTACTAGATTGATTTTTCTTGCAAATGGAGAAGTGCTTAGCTTTGGGTTCAATCTTGCGGTACTCGATCCCAGTGACAGAAAGGGAAACGACACATATTGTATTGTTGCCATCGAGGATAAAAACATGGGGTTTATATCATATTGCATGAGTTTATCCCTCTACATCATGTCATCTTGCTTAAGGCGTTACTCTGTTCTTATGAACTTAATACTCTAGATGCATGCTGGATAGCGGTCGATGTGTGGAGTAATAGTAGTAGATGCAGGCAGGAGTCGGTCTACTTGTCATGGACGTGATGCCTATATACATGATCATACCTAGATATTCTCATAATTATTCGCTTTTCTATCAATTGCTCGACAGTAATTTGTTCACCCACCGTAATACTTATGCTATCTTGAGAGAAGCCACTAGTGAAACTTAGGGCCCCCGGGTCTATTCTCTATCATATAAGTTTCCAATCTATTTTATTTTGCAATCTTTACTTTCTATCTATATCATAAAAATACCAAAAATATTTATCTTATTATTATTATCTCTACCAGATCTCACTCTTGCAAGTGGCCGTGAAGGGATTGACAACCCCTTTATCGCATTGGTTGCGAGGTTCTAATTTGTTTGTGTAGGTACGAGGTGACTCGCGCGTGGTATCCTACTGGATTGATACCTTGGTTCTCAAAAACTAAGGGAAATACTTACGCTGCTTTGATGCATCACCATTTCCTCTTCAAGGGAAAACCAACACATGCTCAAGAGGTAGCAAGAAGGATTTCTGGCGCCGTTGCCGGGGAGATCTACGCCAAGTCAAGACATACCAAGTACCCATCACAACTCTTATCCTTCGCATTACATTATTTTCCATTTGTCTCTCGTTTTACTCTCCCCCACTTCACCCTTGCCGTTTTATTCGCCCTCTTTTCCTTTCGCCCTCTCTTTCCATTCAAGACATACCAAGTACCCATCACAACTCTTATCCTCCGCATTACATTATTTTCCATTTGTCTCTTGTTTTACTCTCCCCCACTTCACCCTTGCCGTTTTATTCGCCCTCTTTTCCTTTCGCCCTCTCTTTCCGTTCACTTTTTCTTCGCTTGTTTGCTTGTGTGTTGGATTGCTTGCTTGTCACGATGGCTCAAGATAATACTAAATTGTGTGACTTTGCCAATACCAAAAATAATGATTTTATTAGCACTCCGATTGCTCCTCTTACTGATGCTGAATCTTGTGAGATTAATACTGCTTTGCTGAATCTTGTCATGAAAGATCCGTTTTCTGGCCATCCTAGTGAAGATGCCGCTACCCATCTAAACAACTTTGTTAATTTGTGTGACATGCAAAAGAAGAAAGATGTGGATAATGATATTGTTAAACTTAAGCTATTTCCGTTTTCGCTTAGAGATCGTGCTAAAGCTTGGTTTTCGTCTTTGCCTAAAAATAGTATTGATTCATGGAATAAGTGCAAAGATGCTTTTATCTCTAAGTATTTTACACCCGCTAAGATCATCTCTCTTAGAATCGATATTATGAATTTTAAGCAACTTGATCATGAGCATGTTGCACAATCTTGGGAGAGGATGAAATTAATGATACGTAATTGCCCTACACATGGTTTGAATTTATGGATGATTATACAAAATTTTATGCCGGATTGAATTTTGCTTCTAGAAATCTTTTAGATTCGGCCATGGGACGCACTTTTTTGGAAATCACTTTAGGAGAAGCTACCAAACTCCTAGATAATATTATGGTTAATTATTCTCAATGGCACACTGAAAGATCTACTAGTAAAAAGGTGCATGCAATTGAAGAAATTAATGTTTTGAGTGGAAAGATGGATGAACTTATGAAATTGTCTGCTAATAAGAGTGCTCCTACTGATCCCAATGATATGCCTTTGTCTACTTTGATTGAGAATAATAATGAATCTATGGATATGAATTTTGTTGGTAGGAACAATTTTGGTAACAATGCGTATAGAGGTAATTCTAATCATAGGATGTTTCCTAGTAATTCCTCTAATAATTATGGTAATTCCTACAACAATTCTTATGGAAATTATAATAAGATGCCCTCTGATTTTGAATCTAGTATTAAAGAATTTATTGGTTCACAAAAGAGTTTCAATGCTTTGATTGAAGAAAAATTGCTTAAGATTGATGAGTTGGCTAGGAACGTGGATAGAATTTCTCTTGATGTTGATTATTTGAAACTTAGATATATTCCACCTAAGCATGATATCAATGAGTCTCTCAAAGCTATGAGAATTTCCATTGATGAGTGCAAAGAAAGAATCGCTAGGATGCGTGCTAAGAAAGATTACTTTGTGAAAGCGTGTTCTTCTAGTTTCCATGATAATAATGATGAAGATCTAAAAGTTATTGATGTGTCCCCTATTAAATCCTTGTTTAGCAATATGAATCTTGATAATGATGGGACCGTAGATGAGTCAACTTTAGTTAGAAGGCGTCCCAAAAATTCGGAGTTTTTAGATCTTGATGCAAAAATTGATAAAAGTGGGATTGAAGAGGTAAAAACTTTAAATAGCAATGAACCCACTATCTTGGATTTCAACGAATTTAATTATGATAATTTTTCTTTAATATATTGTATTTCCTTGTTGCAACCCGTGCGAAATTCTCCTCATGCTTATAGTCAAAATAAAGCTTTTACTAAACATATCGTTGATGCTTTGATGCAATCTTACGAAGAAAAACTTGAGTTGGAAGTTTATATCCCTAGAAAACTTTATGATGAGTGGGAACCTACAATTAAAATTCAAATTAAAGATCATGAATTCTATGCTTTGTGTGATTTGGGTGCTAGTGTTTCCACGATCCCAAAAACTTTGTGTGATTTGCTAGGTTTCCGTGAATTAGATGATTGTTCTTTAAACTTGCACCTTGCGGATTCCACTATTAAGAAACCTATGGGAAAGATTAAAGATTTTATTATTGTTGAAATAGTAATTATGTGCCCGTAGATTTCATTGTTCTTGATATAGATTGCAATCCTTCATGTCCTATTATTCTTGGTAGACCTTTCCTTAGAACGATTGGTGCAATTATTGATATGAAGGAAGGGAATATTAGATTCCAATTTCCGTTAAGGAAAGGCATGGAACACTTCCCTAGAAAGAAAAATAAATTACCATATGGATCTATTATAAGAGCCACTTATGGATTGCCTACCAAAGATGGCAATACCTAGATCTATCCTCGCTTTTATGCCTAGCTAGGGGCGTTAAACGATAGCGCTTGTTGGGAGGCAACCCAATTTTATTTTTATCCCTTGCCTTTTGTTACGGTTTAGTAATAAATAATTTATATATCCTATGTTTTGGTTGTGTTTTTTGTGTTTAATTAGTGTTCGTGCCAAGTAGAACCATTGGGAAGACTTGGGGAAAGTCTCTTTGATCTTGCTGTAAAAAACAGAAACTTCGACGCTCACGAGAATTGGTGCCATTTTTTACTGGAGAGTGCTATTTAGTTAATTATTTTTTCAGATGATTAATAGATAAATTCCTCACGTCCAGCAATTTATTTTAGAATTTTTGGGATTCCATAAGTTTGCGTTAGTTACAAATTACTACAGACTGTTCTGTTTTTGACAGATTCTGTTTTTCTTGTGTTGTTTGCTTATTTTGATGAATCTATGGCTAGTAATGGAGTTTATAAACCATAGAGAAGTTGGAATACAATAGGTTTAAAACCAATATAAATAAAGAATGAGTTCATTACAGTACCTTGAAGTGGCGTTTTGTTTTCTTTCGCTAACAGAGCTCGCGAGATTTTCTGTTAAGTTTTGTGTTGTGAAGTTTTCAAGTTTTGGGTAAAGATTTGATGGATTATGGAACAAGGAGTGGAAAGAGCCTGAGCTTGGGGATACCCAAGGCACCCAAGGTAAATCCAAGGTCACCAAAAAGCCTAAGCTTGGGGATGCCCCGGAAGGCATCCCCTCTTTTGTCTTCGTTCATCGGTAACTTTACTTGGAGCTATATTTTTATTCACCACATGATATGTGTTTTGCTTGGAGCGTCTTGTATGATTTGAGTCTTTGCTTTTTAGTTTACCACAATCATCCTTGCTGTAGACACCCTTTGAGAGACACACACATGAATGGGAATTTATTAGAATACTCTATGTGCTTCACTTATATCTTTTGAGCTATATAGTTTTTGCTCTAGTACTTCACTTATATCTTTTAGAGCACGGTGGTGGTTTCATTTTATAGAAATAATTGATCTCTCATGCTTCACTTATATTATTTTCAGAGTCCCTTAGAACAGCATGGTAATTTGCTTTTAGGAATAATAAAAACTTTCATATAAGTGCATTGAATACTATGAGAAGTTTGATACTTGATAATTGTTTTGAGATATGGAGATGGTGATATTAGAGTCATGCTAGTTGAGTAGTTGTGAATTTGAGAAATACTTGTGTTGAAGTTTGTGATTCCCGTAGCATGCACGTATGGTGAACCGTTATGTGATGAAGTCGGAGCATGATTTATTTGTTGATTGTCTTCCTTATGATTGGCGGTCGGGGATGAGCGATGGTCTTTTCCTACCAATATACCCCCTAGGAGCATGCGCGTAGTACTTTGTTTCGATAACTAATAGATTTTGGCAATAAGTATGTGAGTTCTTTATGACTAATGTTGAGTCCATGGATTATACGCACCCTCACCCTTCCTTTTCTAGCCTTTCTATTACCGCGCACTTTTCGCCGGTATTATACACCCACCATATACCTTCCTCAAAACAGCCACCATACCTACCTATTATGGCATTTCCATAGCCATTCCGAGATATATTGCCATGCAACTTTCCACCGTTCTGTTTGTTATGACATGCTTCATCATTGTCATATTTCCATGCATGATCATGTAGTTGACATCCTATTTGTGGCAAAGCCACCTTTCATAATTTCCATACATGTCAGTCTTGATTCATTGCACATCCCGGTACACCACCGGAGGCATTCACATAGAGTCATATTTTGTTCTAAGTATTGAGTTGTAATTCTTGACTTGTAAGTAAAAAGAAGTGTGATGATCATCATTATTAGAGCATTTTCCCAGTGAGGAAAGGATGATGGAGACTATGATTCTCCCACAAGTCGGGATGAGACTCCGGACAAAAAAAGAGGCCAAAAAAAGAAAGCCCAAATAAAAAAAGAGAAAAAGAGAGAAGCGACAATGTTACTATCCTTTTTCCACACTTGTGCTTCAAAGTAGCACCATGATCTTCATGATAGAGAGTCTCCTATGTTGTCACTTGCATAAACTAGTGGGAATTTTACATTATAGAACTTGGTTTGTATATTCCAATGATGGGCTTCCTCAAATTTCCCTAGGTCTTTGTGAGCAAGCGAGTTGGATGCACACCCACTTAGTTTCTTTTGTTGAGCTTTCATACACTTATAGCTCTAGTGCATCCGTTGCATGGAAATCCCTACTCACTCACATTGATATATATTGATGGGCATCTCCATAGCCCGTTGATATGCCTAATTGATGTGAGACTATATTATCCTTTTTGTCTTCTCCACAACCACCATTCTATTCCACCCATAGTGCTATGTCCATGGCTCACGCTCATATATTGCGTGAAAGTTGAAAAAGTCTGAGAACATCAAAAGTATGAAACAATTGCTTGGCTTGTCATCGGGGTTGTGCATGATTTAATATTTTGTGTGATGAAGATAGAGCATAGCCAGACTATATGATTTTGTAGGGATAACTTTCTTTGGCCGTGTTATTTTGAGAAGACATGATTGCTTAGTTAGTATGCTTGAAGTATTATTATTTTCATGCCAATATTAAACTTTTATCTTGAATCTTTCGGATCTGAACATTCATGCCACAATAAAGAAAATTACATTGAGAAATATATATGTTAGGAAGCATTCCACATCAAAAATTATGTTTTTATCATTTACCTACTTGAGGACGAGCAGGAATTAAGCTTGGGGATGCTTGATACGTCTCCAACGTATCTATAATTTTTATTGCTCCATGCTATTATATTATCTGTTTTGGATGTTAATGGGCTTTATTTTACACTTTCATATTATTTTTGGGACAAACCTATTAACCGGAGGCCCAGCCCAAATTGTTGTTTTTTTGCCTATTTCACTGTTTTGTAGAAAAGGAATATCAAACGGAGTCCAAACGGAATGAAACCTTCGGGAGCGTTATTTTTGGAACAAACATGATCCAGAGGACTTGGACTGGACGTCAAGCAATCAACAAGGAGGCCACGAGGCAGGGGGTGTGCCTACCCCCCTGGGCGCGCCCTCCACCCTCGTGGGCCCCTCGTGGCTCCACCGACCTACTTCTTCCTCCTATATATATCTACGTACCCCGCAAACATCCAGGAGCACCACGAAAACCTAATTCCACCGCCGCAACCTTCTGTACCCAAGAGATCCCATCTTGGGGCCTTTTCCGGAGCTCCGCCGGAGGGGGCATTGATCACGGAGGGCCTCTACATCAACTCCATGGCCCCTCCGATGATGTGTGAGTAGTTTACTTCAGACCTTCGGGTCCATAGTTATTAGCTAGATGGCTTCTTCTCTCTCTTTGGATCTCAATACAAAGTTCTCCTCGATTCTCTTAGAGATCTATTCGATGTAACTCTTCTTTTGCGGTGTGTTTGTCGAGATCCGATGAATTGTGGGTTCATGATCAAGATTATCTATGAACAATATTTTAATCTTCTCTGAATTCTTTTATGTATGATTGGTTATCTTTGCAAGTCTCTTTGAATTATCAGTTTGGTTTGGCCTACTAGATTGATCTTTCTTGCAAATGGAGAAGTGCTTAGCTTTGGGTTCAATCTAGCGGTGCTCGATCCCAGTGACAGAACGGGAAACAACACGTATTGTATTGTTGCCATCGAGGATAAAAATATGGGGTTTATATCATATTGCATGATTTTATCCCTCTACATCATGTCATCTTGCTTAAGGCGTTACTCTGTTCTTATGAACTTAATACTCTATATGCATGCTGGATAGCGGTCGATGTGTGGAGTAATAGTAGTAGATGCAGGCAGGAGTCGGTCTACTTGTCATGGACGTGATGCCTATATACATGATCATGCCTAGATATTCTCATAATTCTTCGCTTTTCTATCAATTGCTCGATAGTAATTTGTTCACCCACCGTAATACTTATGCTATCTTGAGAGAAGCCACTAGTGAAACCTATGGCCCCGGGTCTATTCTCCCTCATATAAGTTTCCAATCTATTTTATTTTGCAATCTTTACTTTCAATCTATATCATAAAAATACCAAAAATATTTATCTTATTATTATTATCTCTATCAGATCTCACTCTTGCAAGTGGTCGTGAAGGGATTGACAACCCCTTTATCGCGTTGGTTGCGAGGTTCTTGTTTGTTTGTGTAGGTACGAGGTGACTCGCGCGTGGCATCCTACTGGATTGATACCTTGGTTCACAAAAACTGAGGGAAATACTTATGCTATTTTGCTGCATCACCCTTTCGTCTTCAAGGGAAAACTGACGCATGCTCAAGAGGTAGCACTTATGGTAAAAGCCCCGCCCGTGTCATCCCCCTTGACGGGCACCCTCTTGGTCTCTGGTGGTGCTGCCTTGGATTTCTTGCTCTTGTCGGTGGAGCTCTCCGGCACGTCCTCAATGGTAGTGCTGCACTCCGAAGAGGCGCACTTGCCGGAGTGGGTGCAGGAGGTCTTGTAGGAAGAGGTCTTGCCGGTTTTCTTCCCTCCCGGAGTTTCAGCGGCAGGAGCAAGTGCCTTGGCGGCAGTTGCTGCAACTACCTCCCGGTAGAGTTGGTCGGCGCAGATGAGCGCGTCTTTCTTGTCGAAGGGGATGGTGGTGATGTTCAGCGGCCCGGGCATCTTTAACGTGTTGTAGGCGTAATGTGATGCCGCCATGAACTTGGCCAGCGCTAGGCGGCCAAGGATCCCGTTGTAGGGCAAGGGGATCTTGGCGACATCAAAGACGATCTTCTCCGTCCTATAGTTCAGCTCGCCCCCGAATGTAACGAGCAACGTGATTTTACCTTTCGGCTGACTCCTCCCCGGGTTGACCCCTTGAAACGTGCCCGTCTCCTCGAGGTCTCCATCAGGGATTTGCAGCCTCTTGATCACGGCAGGCAAGATCAAGTTCAGTCCGGCTCCGCCATCAACTAACACTTTTTTTACCTTGAGGTTGTGTATTGTTGGTGAAACCAACAACGACAAACACCCGACCGCAGTTGTGCGATCAGGGTGGTCCTCGGTGTAAAAAATTATAGGGGTGCTGGACCACTTCAGTGGCTTCTGGGCATCGATCGATGGTTCTGCCGCGATAATCTCACGCGCCCACTACTTCAGTTGGCGGTGAGAGGTGTGCAGCGAGGCGCCACCGTCAACGCACATGGCCTCCGTAGCTTTCTGGAACTCATGCTCGCCGGACTCGTTGTCCCCATCATGATCATCATCTTCCTCCTTCTTATCACGGCCCCGAGCGGGCCTCTCTTGCTGATTATCCTTGCCGCGGTGACCTCCTTGGCCACCACGCTTCTTGCCGGACCCCTCAACACCATCCTGACCCTTCTCCTTGTCCCGCCTTTCATATTCAGCTTTCTGCTTTTCTACAAGCAGCTCAACCTGTCGGCGGTTCTGGAGGTCATGGCCCTTGGTGCAATGGATCTTGCAGTACTGCTTGTCAGAGCCTCCTGGCTTGTCGGCAGCCGCCAAGGCCGGGCAGGCGGCACACCCAGCAACTTCCTTGTCGGGGTCGTCTGCCTTGGCCTTCTTGGCGGTGCCGGGGTCGACGGATCCCTCAACGGCAAGCACAGTCTTGCCCTTGTGCTTCTTGTTGCGGCGTCAGCCCTTCTTCATCGTGGCGACGACTTCTTTATCCGTGGAGTCGGTTTCCGTGCCGGCGTCCTCGCCGGGGTACTTCCTTCCTTCCTCAGCCCGAGCACATCTATCAGCCAAAACATAAAGTTCGGCGACATCCTTAACCTTGTTCATCGCCAGCTCTTCACGCATCTTGCGGTTGCGTACATTCTGATGGAATGCACTGATGAGAGCGGCAGGGTGAACATCCAGGATGGTGTACTGTACATGGCTGAACCTTTGTATGTATTTGCGCAGGGTCTCGCCGTCCTTTTGGGGGATGACGTGCAAATCACTTGCCTGGCCAGGAGCTTGGTGGCCTCCGGTAAAGGCGCCAACAAACTCGTGGCACATATACAACCAAGAAGAGATAGAATTCATTGGCAGGTGCATCAACCATGACATGACGTTGGGTTTAAGCGCCAATGGAAAGTAGTTGGCGAGCACCTTGTCGTCGCGAGCCCCGGCGGCTTGCATCGCGATGGTGTAAATGCTAAGGAACTCCGACGGGTGAGTATTGCCATTGTACTTTTCCCCAACATCAGGCTTGAACGTGTGGTGGGAGGGCCACTGGAACTGCCGCAGCTCTTGGGTAAAGGATGGACAACCCACCTCGTCAGGCAGGTCGCCGGAGCCCCCCGACGTTGGGTGGTCCATAGTAGGGCCCGCACACTGATATGACTATTGGTGCGCTTCTCGTCGTCACTCGATGGTGGTTCGAGCGTCTTCCTGAGCTCGCTCTCAAAGGACTCGACGTTGGTCGCAGCGGGTTCGCGGGTCGGACGACACCGTGGAAACATTGTCACAGGCGTCGGCCCGACGAGCCGGCGGCTGTTGTTTCTAGCACGGGGAGGAGAGTGCACCGTGGTCGCAGCACCCCCAGTCCTCCCACCTCCAGCATGCACCGGCTCTACAGAACGCCGACACGAGGGTCCCGCTAACTGCGGTTCATCTTTGTTGGCGAAGCTGATGAGGCTCCGGATGGTGGCTCTCCACTCGTCGAGCTTCTCCGCGACGGGAGAAAAGTCAAGGAGCAGTTGCACGCGCGCCAACGCTTCTGCTGGCGTGGGTGGCGGCGAAAGTTGCGTGGATCGTGACGCACTCTGACTTCTAACCACGTTAGAAGGATCTCTATCACGGTCTCGGGGTGGCCCGCCGCCTTCGTCAACGTCCGGGCGCGCACACCGGCCTGGTGCGTCTTGAGAGTGATGCAAAGGGCTCTTCCCGCGGCGACGCCCGGGGGCACCAGCATCGTGGTGTTGTTCATCATGCACGGCCGGGAAGGTCACAGTGCTGACGCCGGCTAGGGCATCCGGGAGGTCGCTGTGCCCCCCGTGGGCAGCACAACCCTGCTCCCTGGCCCGGCGGTGTGTGGCTGGTTGTCTTGGGCCCAAACAACGCCGCTCGCCTGGCTCCGATTTCCAGAGTTTCATGGATGCTCGCGGGCCGCGCCTCCGGCGCCGCCCGTGGCCACTCCATCGCTCGCCCGTGCTGGTGCGGACGGGCCGGCTCCGGACGACCCGATCGCTATGATCCCCTTCTTGGGGGCCATGGTGATGATTAAGTCAATGCGCTCACTTCCAAACCAGATTTTCACAGCTTGGGCCCCCATCCCTGGCATGCCAAAGATGTCGGGGTTAACGACACCTACGGGATCACAGGGAATCCCTATTGGGGTTGATGGGGCATGGGGCTGTGGAAAGAGCGGGTTTAGAAGATCAACGCGAGGGAATTTTATCCAGGTTCGCGCCGCAAATGATGCGTAAAACCCTAATCCCACTTTGGTGTATTAGTGTTCTTGAGTTCTTGAACTAGTTGTGGTGCATGCCTAGCACAAAAAATCTGAATCCCTCCTCAGTATGCCTCGGGCCTCCTTTTATATGTCAAAGGGGCTGCCATAGCGGCACACAGGAGGTGGAAAGTGTCTCCATTGTACGTGTCTATCTCCAAGAACCATAGGAAAAACGTATTTAATGCGCTGCCGATGTGTTCTCTTGCTTTATCGAGGACGGCAAGGAAGCTCGTCTTGTCTATCGCCGCCTCACCTTGCTTCGACGCGCGTCCAAGCCGACGAGGCATGCAGCGCCACGCTGGCTAGCTGGCAGCTGCGTTGGTGCGGTGGCAGGGTCTTCACGAAGATCTGCATGCCACCACGCAGGTGCTTGCCTGGTTGGCCTAGAAGTTGCATGCTGCCATGTAGGTGCGTGCCTGGTTGTGACCCCGCAGATGTCCCTGGCAAGGGTCTTGCCGGGGCCCCGGCAAGGATCTTGTCGGGGTCTTGTGGGCATCCCTGCCAAGGGTCTTGCCGGGGGGGCTTCGTCTTCGGGTTCTCATCTAGTCTTGCAGGCCTCTATTCATCACAAAGATCTGCATGCCAAGGCGCTCCCGAGCCTTGGTATTGATGTTGTTGATGGCGTCATAATTCTCAGGCTCAATGGTGGCAGTCTCGATGGTGTTGGGCAAGTTGCCCCGGCAAGGCTCTTGCCGAGGCAGCGTAGGTCGTTCCTGGCAAGGCTCTTGCCGAGGGAAACCCATCTTGAACCTTTGCTCTTCGCGCCTATGGCTTCAGCGCTACTCGGGTAGTCTTGTATCTTCGCTTCCTCTGCGCCGCCAAGCGTGGTCGCAGGTGTGGCTACTACTTCCTGTGCACAAGTAAAGGGGTACAGAAGGCCCCTACTTTTGTACACCGACAGATACGTTGGAGATGTCTTAGTCCGTTTAATTTGAAAATTATATTCGAGTGTTGGAAAAAATCACATTAATTATGAAAATTATGTTTTCTGGATGCAACAATCATATTAATTATAAAGAGTATAATTATTTGAACAAGAGGACCATGTTAATTATGGAAAGTAGTATCAGGGATCTGATAGTAGGGTCACATTAATTATGGGAATATTTTTTTGTACTAAGAGGATCACATTATGATTAACGGAAGGATCACTTTAATTATGGAGAGTATCATTCTATGGATGTGAGTATCACATGAATTATGAAAAGTATTATCAAGCCTAGAATGGGAGGATCATGTTAATTATGAAAACTATCGCCAAGTCATTAATGCAAAACAATTTGTAAATCAAGCTCCGAATCAATTTAGAAATCAAGCCATTAATGCAATTAATTATCCAGAAAATTAATTACGTGTGCAATTAATTAATTCCGTTTAAGTATTGATTTTTTTGCGACAAATCAGTTATGAAATAAGGGTATTAATGCAATTAATCATTTAGTCAGACTTAATTAGGATGCAGATAATCAATAGTAGGAAGTTTATTTAACCGTGCCTCTACTATTAAAGTGGAGTTGGGGACTGTGTGTGGTATGCCCAACTCCCCTCCCCTTGATCCACCCTACGAGAACCATCTGCCCGCACCTCCCGACACACATACATGAAAACCCACCTCCATTGCCTCACGAAAATAGAAAAGATAAAAAACAGAAAAAGATCGTCCTCCTCCCGACACCCCCCAACGATATTCTACCTGCCGCACCGCCAGGCTGGCATCGTCTGAAACAATGACACACCTCAGCGTTGATCCGATATCAATCCCCCTTACAAAAACCATCTGCCTAAACCTCCCCACACGCACAAGAAAACCCACCTCCTTTGCCTCATAAAAAAGAAAAGAAAGAACAAATAGAAAAAGATAGTCCTCCTCCCCCCCCCCGACGATCTACTACCTGCCTGTCGCCGGGCTGGCATCCTATGAAACAATGACATGCATCAGCATTGATCCGGTGTCATCGTCATGCATCATCAGATGAGGTGCCCAAGGAGAGCGCCTCAAGGTAGATCCGGTCGAGATGCAATTCCAGAAGATTCTTCACCCAATCGATGTCCCTCATACCATCTTCATATCCATGAATTATTTCCATCATGCAGCAAGTGTTGCGGCGGACATCCAGACAAACATAGATAAATAAACCCAGCGGCCACCACCCTAAGAGGATAAAGCGGGTTGTGGGGAATCTACAGACATTGGTGTGCCACCAATGGATGGGGTCATGTGCCGAGCTCGGAAGGAGGACGCCATGAATGGCCACTTCAACGACTTCCCTCAGCAGGTACCATCACACACATCTCCAAGTAGACCGCTACCTGCATCTTCCTAACCCAATCAATGTTGTAACAGATTGATGTCATCTACAACATGTTCCACCAAAAGCTATTGGTAACTGAAATATCGCTATATCTCTACTTCTAAAGGGGAAGTCCGTAGGTCGTTTCTTTCTTGAGAACGCAACCATTAATGCTGAAACATCGTCTTACTCATATTTTGCCCAATTCCTGCCTTGCCCATAGTTGCGTGCAATTAATTATCCACATGGGTTAATTACATGTGTTAATTAGCTAGACAGTTCATAGGTATGTTTAATTTGGAAAGTATAATCGTGTGTTGGACAAAAAATCACATTAATTATGAAGATTATCTTTTTTTGGATGCAACAATCATATTAATTATAAAGAGTATAATTACTTCAATGGGAGGATCATGTTAATTATGGAAAGTATTTTCGAGCGTTTCAGAGTAGGGTCACTTTAATTACGGGAATATTTTTTTGGACTCGCAGGATCACGTTAATTATCCAAAGTGTAATCAAGTGATTAACGGAAGGACCACTTTAATTATGGAGAGTATGATTCAATGGATGTGAGTACCACATTAATTATGAATAGTATTATCAAGCCTAGAATGGGAGGATCACATTAATTATGAGAAGTATCACCAAGTCATTAATGCAAAACAATTTGTAAACCAATTACCGAATCAATTTAGAAATCAAGCTGTTAATGCAATGTTAGCTAGACAATTAATTACACGTGCAATTAATTAATTCTGTTTAAGTAGAGATTTTTTTTGCGACAAATCAGTTATGAAATAAGGGCATTAATCATTTAGTCAGACTTATTTAGGATGCAGATAATTAATAGTAGGAAGTTTATTTAACCATGTCTCTACTATTAAAGTGGAGTTCGGGACTGTATTGGTACGCCCAACTCCCCTCCCCTTGATCCGCCCTACGAAAACCATCCGCCCGCACCTCCCCACACACATACAAGAAAACCCACCTCCGTTGCCTCACAAAAAAAAGATAAGATAAAACAAACAGAAAAAGATCGTCCTCCTCCCGACAACCCCCACCCCCACCCCGATGATCTTCTACATGCCGCACCGCTGGGTGGCATTGTTCGAAACAATGACACAACTCAACATTGATGCGATGTCGGTCCCCCCTTATGAAAACCATCTGCCTGCACCTCCCCACACGCACAAGAAAACCCACCTCCTTTGCCTCATAAAAAAGAAAAGAAGAACAAACAGAAAGAGATCCTCCTCCTCCCCCCTCCCCCCGACGATCTACTACATGCCTGCCGCCGGGCTGGCATCATCCGAAACAATGATGCGCGTCAGTGTTGATCCGGTGTCACCGCCGTGCATCATCAGATGAGGTGCCCAAGGAGAGCGCCTCAGGGTCGATCTGGTCGAGAGGCAATTCGAGAAGAGTCTTCACTCAATCGATGTCCCTCATAACATCTTCCTATCCATGCATTATTTCCATCATGCGACAAGTGCTGCAGCGAACATCCAGACGAGCACGGATAAATAAACCTAACATCCACTGCCCTAAGAGCATAAAGCTGGTTGTGGGGAATCTGCACACGTTGGTGTGACACCAATGGATGGTGTCATGTGTCGAGCTTGGAAGGGGGCCGCCATGGATGGCGACTTCAACAACCTCCCTCAGCAGGTACCATCACACACATCTCCAAGTAGAATGCTACCTGCATCTTCCTAACCCAATCAACGTTGTAACAGATTGATGTCATCTGCAACATGTTCCACCAAAAGCTACTGATAACTGAAATATCGGTATATCTCTATTTCTAAAGGGGGAGTCCGTAGGTCGTTTCTTTTGTTCACATGCAGCCATTAATGCTGAAACATCGTCTTATTCATATCCTGCCCAATGTTAGGTGTGTGTAATTAATTAGCCACATGGGTTAATTACGTGTGTTAATTAGCTAGATAGTTAATAGGCCCATTTAATTTGACTAGCAAACTTGCCCGTGCGTTGCAATGGCAGAAAAAAAACGTCACACGCCCCTAACCTAATAAGCCTCTATTCGTGTGGCTGCTTTTCCTCATTTCCTCCCTATTCAACGAACTACGTGTTGAGGTGATCACAGTGCGGCCGAATATTGTCAATCTCAGGATGTTAAGAGCACACATGTTAATGAACCGTGTCTGTGCAGGAGGGACATGACAACCGTCCAATATCAAGACAACCTCTCGCGGGCATAATGAATTCATTATAGACTCTTGATTTTTATTTCTTAGATACTCATTGGAATGCAACTTACCAACGAGAAAGAATTTAGCCTCTTCAAATCAGGAAGCATCATCCTTTGTCAATATCTAGACCAAAATAACTACATGCATAAACGGACACCTCTCATGCCGAATTGCAAACACATCCGTAAAACATCCACAATTATTGAAAAAACTTACCATGTGGAGCATCGTCGACCCACCATATGCCATTCGGATGGATAAACAAAAGAATACACAAAGCATCATACATTAGTTTTAGAACATGGTACAAATATTAGATGTAAACATCATCGATCTAAACAAACTGTAATGATAAAATTCCTTTTTCTCTCTCTCTTTTGTCTCGATCCGTGCCGATGCGGAGCACCCGACGCCGCCAAGACACCCACGTAACCTCGTCCCACGGCGCCATCAACCGGCCCGCCATCTTCAGCCGACTACCCGCGGATCTCGCCGGACCTGCTGCACCCTACTCACACCGCCGCAGATGCTCTTGGCCTAACCAGACCTGCTTGCTCCCGGCCAAGGCGTGCTAGCTAGCTAGCAATTGCATGCGTGCTAGCTAGCGGGCTGCCTCTGCGTCAGTGCACGCAGCCATGTGCTGGCTGGCGTGCCGTGTATTGCACTGTCCGCAGTGTGAAAAACCGCCCACTGCCAGACATGCTCACCGATGTTGTTGTGGGTGCCGACCACGAGCTAATCACTGCTGCCACTCGGGCCCGCGGGACAGGAGTTCCCACGCCCACGTATTGAAATAGCTAGTTCAACTATATATATACTAGCTAATTTTAAGTATGTTGTACAGTTCCACCACATCTATAGTTAGATGAATTGAACAAAAAAGCCCCTAAATACTACTACGGAGGGGCTTTGTACTACTTCCGGCTGCCTCTCCTCCGCTGAGCACCCTCAGTGAGAGGCAGAGGAGGAGGAGCCTACCGACGAGCTAGACAACTACAATACGGTGCATGTCGCTGCTGCAGCTTTACCGACGCTCACGTCGAACGCCCTCTGCCGCTCTAGACGACCCCTCTTGAAGCGGTGGTTCTCCTCGTAGATCTCCTAATTCCTCGCCTCTGAGGCGGCGTGTGCCGTGGCCACAGCGGTGGTAAGGATCTTTGCATGCTCGACGAGGTGCTCCTCCTCCTCCCGTAGGAACTCGGTGTAGCGCGCAAGGTCGCTGACGCACGTGCGGGCATCCACCTCCGCCTCCCGCCTTCGGGCAGCATGGCAGAGCGGGTGATGGCCCCGGCGATGGACGGTGGGCTGGCGGCCACGGAGGCCGACGATGGGGTGGCGGCCACGACCACCACATATGTTTTTGCTATGTGGTGCATGCATACACGGTTTTCTCATGTCTCTGTTGCATATGTGTCGCCAACGGGCACGGACGAGAGCCACGCTCTTAGGTGGGCTATGTCGGTGGGTAGGTCGAGGCCACCCAAGCTCACACCGTCCCGACTGCTAGGATGCTTGATACGTCTCCAACGTATCTATAATTTATGAAGTATTCATGCTGTTATATTATCATTCTTGGATGTTTTACAAACATTTTATAGCAACTTTATATCATTTTTTGGGACTAACCTATTGACCCAATGCCCAGTGGTAGTTGCTGTTTTTTGCTTGTTTTTTTACATCGCAGAAAATCAGTATCAAAGGGAGTCCATACACCGCAAAACTTTTTGGAGATTTTTTATGGACCAGAACACCCAGGATGGGCCAGAGCAGCACCTGGGGGTGCCCCGAGGGGGCACAACCCACCAGGGCACACCTAGGGGCCCAGGCGCGCCCAGGTGGGTTGTTGTCGGATTCAGGGCTCTGCAGACCCTTCAGAGGTTCGAACACTGGGGTGCATACGAAGAACAATCTCTCCCTAGCTCGCTTGCTCACGATCCCACGGCCTAGCTCGACGAACCCAAAGAACGAGAGACACAGAGATTTACCCTGGTCCGGGCCACCTTGCGGTGTAACACCCTACTCCAGCTTTGTGGTGGATTGCCTCGACGAGCTGAGGATTATCTAGTACACTGGATGAACAGCCTCAGGAGGTGAGGTGTTCTTGAGCTTCATGAGCGGGTGAGCTGGTCAGGGCGGAATGGATCTGATCCCCCTCTATGGTGGTGGCTAAGTCCTATTTATAGTGGCCTTGGTCCTCTTCCCAAATGTTAGGCGGGAAGGGATCCCACAACGGCCAAATTCGAAGGGGGACAACTAGTACAAGTTATCCTGACAAAAGTAGTCTTTGCCTGCAAAGGCTCTGGTGGTGACGCTGTCGTGGGCTCCGTGATGACCTCCGTCCTGGCGGTCTCGGTCTTGTTGCACCGATAAGGGAACCTTTGCCTGATTCCTCAGGGCTCCGAGCCTGCGCTTGCCTCCTTAGCACCAAAGAGGAATCTGGCACGCTGCGCCAGCTGGCGCCCGCCCGGCCTTGGTCATCATGGCTCAAGTCATGTGAACCTCATGAGGTGCTCCTTGCCTTGATATCTCCGCTCCTCGGGAGCCATCCTAGCGCGGCCACCCCCAGGGAGGTCTTGGTGTCGTTCGCCTCGCGAGGGTTTTGAGTTGTTGCTGCTCAAGCTGGGCCATACTGGGCCACCGATGGAGCCATGCCATGGGCCGTAGGCAGGCAAGTCTGGGCACCCCCGGTCCTAGAACGCCGATAGTAGCCCTCGGGCCCAAGGCGCGCTCAAGCTTGGCTTCAAGGCGAAGCCAAATGGCAAGTGTAGAGCACCGCGGGCCCAAACACTACAAAAAAAAGACACGTTCGTGACATTTTGGGCCGAACGAAATTTTTTTTCTGTCATACATATGACACTTCTATGACGATAATTGTGACAAAACCCGGTATCGTCATAGATGTGGTGGGCTCCTACTTCTATGACAAAAAAATCATGACAGAAAATGGGCTTTTCGTCCTGGGCGGGCCGGAGATGCAGCTGCATGACATTCTTTGGGCCGTCCATGACGGAAAAAACCATGGTAGAAGCGAGGGGGAGGAAAATTTCAGGGAGTTCCCGGTTACGGTGGGAGGTCGGGGGCCGAGCGATGCGCGTTTCTCTCGTACACGTACGCGCGTGTGTGCGAGGCGTTGGCTCTAACTGAACCCGAGCGAGGCGTTGGGCTCTAACTGAACCCGAGCAATTGCACTACAGGCTACGCGTTACTGAACCCGAGCGATCGATCGATGGCTGTTAACTGAACCCGATCGAGCGATTCCTTGGCTACTGCTGCTAACTGAAGCTGATCGATGCTGCCTCTGGATGAACAGTGAGTGTTGAGGGGGCGGGGGGTTGGATGAACAGTTCCCGGTGCGGGTGGATGAACAGGACCCCGTGGTGTTGCCTCTGGATGAACAGGACCCCGATCGATTGAGCCGGTTGGGGCTGGATGAACAGGACCCCGTGGAGGGGTGGATGAACAGGACCACCCCGTGGAGGGCAGGATGAACAGTAGACGGTGGAGGGGTGCCTGTGGAGGGGTGGTTGAACAGGACCCCGAGGTGTGGAGGGCTGGATGAACAGTAGACGGTGGAGGGGTGGTTGAACAGTAGTCGGTGGAGTAGCGCGCGGTGGAGGCTGGATGAACAGGAGCCCGTGGAGGCTGGAGGAGGTCGACGGTGGATGAACAGTAGCTCGTGGAGGCTGGAGGGGGTCGACGGTGGAGATCAATAGTATCCCGTGGAGTCCCGTTTTGCGGTACGCCACACCCCTCCCGATGAACAGGACCCCCGTTTCGACCGTAGCGCTCCAACACAAGTCCGTTTCCTCCGTTTTGCGGTACGCCACACCCCTCCCGATCAACAGGACCCCCGTTTTGACCGTAGGAGGTCCGTTTCCTCCGTTTTGCGGTACGCCACACCCCTCCCGATCAACAGGACCCCCGTTTCGACCATAGGAGGTCCGTTTCCTCCGTTGTGCGGTACGCCAGGCCTCGTTTCCATCGCCTCTTCTGTCCAAGCCCTCCCGATGAACACGACCATGCATTCCGTTCCGACCCATGAACACGACGACGACACTGTTTCTCCGTTCTGACCCAGCCATGTACACGAGCCCTCACCGTATGTATGCGCGAGTAGGCGTTCGAGACCCTGCCCATATGTACACATACGTGGCCCTATTTTCTTTCTTGCACCCTGGCCGCTGTACGTACGTGTACATGCTATGTGCGCGCCTCTACATCCACCAGTATATATGTACATACACATTTGCGACCAGAATGACAATGCTACGTACGCTTAGACCAGGTGGGTCCCGACTGTCAGGCACTTCCTTGCCTGCGAAGATGTAGCTGGTGGGTCCCAGCAGTCAGGGGGCGAATCGTTTTTTTTTGCCTGGACGCACTTCCTTGCGTGCGAAGATGTAGCTGGTGGGTCCCAGCAGTCGGGGGGCTGGTGGGTCCCAGCAGTCAGGGGGGCAAATCGTTTTGGTTTTTTTTGCCCAGACGCACTTCCTTGCGTGCGAAGATGTAGCTGGTGGGTCCCAGCAATCAGGGGGGCGAATCGTTTTTTTTGCCTGGACGCACTTCCTTGCGTGTGAAGGTGTAGCTAGTGGGTCCCAGCAGTCAGGGGGGAAACGTTTTTTTCGCGAAATACGGTGGCCCGTCCGGTGGGTCCCTGCTGTCAGGTGGAGGAAACATTATTTTCCGCATAATAAGGAGGCACTTCCTTGCTGCAGCCGTAGACCCAGCTGTCAGCCTCTCCATGTACAGTCCATGTCCGATGGAACTCGTTCCTTGACCACGTTGACCACGTCGCGCCGAGAGCACCAGGGCAGTGGACGACGGCGAGGCCTAGGAAGGGGACGACGCGGAGCCGGGGAAGACGCAGCAGCGGAAGCCCGCGCGGAGAGGAGTACGAGGGTTCACTGGTTCGGCTGCGGTGTGAGGCTGCCGTAGCCGCAGAATAACAGGGGGTGTGGGTGAGTAGAGGGATGGCATGGCCAGCAGTGGGAGTAGTACGGGGCGGTGAGGCCTCCGCGGCATCACAGCCGGCCATGGGAGGCAGGAGCACGCGACACGACCGGCGCTGCTTTGGGCGGATGGAGCAAGAAGACCAGAGGTTGAAGAAGCACTACGGCCGTTGGATGGACATCGTACGATCACTGCAGCTAGAATCGTTTATATTGACTAAGTTGACAAAGCCCGTGGTATGCCTCAACTTAGTAGGCCCACAGCTCGGATTTGGCAGAGAACATATAGCCCATTTTTGATTTGTAAGAATGTACATCCCATTTTTCAATTCTAATGGAATTTACTACAGCCCATTTACAGTTTGTTAAAAGTACAGCCGAACTTCTTGCTAGGACAACGATTAATAATTTCAAATAAACCGCTCAAAACAGAATTCAAAAAAAAATGTCACAGCCCTAGCCTTACCCTTGGCTTGACCTTGCATGATCATCATGTCATCATGTTTAAGTTTTATGAAACTCTGAAATGGGGATGATCAAGCCCTAGCACAAATGCAATTCAAATAGTACCAAATACAAATATTTTCAATGAACTCAAAATGCCTTTTAAAAATGTTCATCATCTCTGGTTTAAGGTGGAAGCATCTACCCAAGATGATTTGCATTTTTGCTGGACAAATTTGGGCTTTGAATTAAATCCCTAGGTATTTAAATTTGGGCATTTAATCAATATAAATATTTTAAATGCTCGAATAATCCTGGAAACAATTTTGGGCAGTCGTTAATATTTCAAATAGAGCCCAAAATATATCCCAGGATTTATGGAAATGAGTTAGTATTATTACTAATTCCAAACATATCAAAATAATAGAAAACAGAAAACTAATAGAAGGACAGAGAGAGAGTTTCCTTACCTGGCGCCCACATGGCGGCCCAGCTGGCCCAGTCAGCCCACCAGGGGCACGGGCGTCTTCTTCCCCGCGCCAGCGCACGAAGCAGCTCGCTGGAGCGCGTCGACGATGCGCTGGCCACCTCCTGCTTGCCGCCGAGCGGTTGGACGCGTGGCTGAACCGCCTCGATGACGACCCGAACCTGCCTGGCCCGTCTTTCCTCTCCCTCACTCTCTCCCTCGCCCCTGCTCGCCATGGCCGATGCTGTCGCATCCGCGTCGCCGTGAAACCGCGGCCACCGGCCCTCCCTAGTCCATCCAGCGTATCCAAGAGAATCGCCTCGGCTCCGTCTTCCTCCTCGACGCCCCACGCAACTGGGGATGCACCACAGCGCCTGCATCGCCCTCGTCTTCTTCCTTCGGCCGCCGAGATTGCCGATGACCTTGCGCCCTCTCCGACACCTCCCCGAGCCCGCTGAGCCTCTCCTTGTTGGAAATATGCCCTAGAGGCAATAATAAAAGTATTATTATTATATTTCCTTGTTCATGATAATTGTCTTTTATTCATGCTATAATTGTGTTATCCGGAAATCGTAATACATGTGTGAATACATAGACACCAACATGTCCCTAGTAAGCCTCTAGTTGACTAGCTCGTTAATCAACAGATAGTCATGGTTTCCTGACTATGGACATTGGATGTCATTGATAACGAGATCACATCATTAGGAGAATGATGTGATGGACAAGACCCAATCCTAAACATAGCACAAGATCGTATAGTTCGTTTGCTAGAGTTTTTCCAATGTCAAGTATCTTTTCCTTAGACCATGAGATCGTGTGACTCCCGGATACCGTAGGAATGCTTTGGGTGTACCAAACGTCACAACGTAACTGGGTGACTATAAAGGTATACTACGGGTATCTCCGAAAGTATCTGTTGGGTTGACACGGATCAAGACTGGGATTTGTCACTCCGTATGACGGAGAGGTATCTCTGGGCCCACTCGGTAATGCATCATCATAATGAGCTCAAAGTGACCAAGTGTCTGGTCACGGGATCATGCATTACGGTACAAGTAAAGTGACTTGCCGGTAACGAGATTGAACGAGGTATTGGGATACCAACGATCGAATCTCAGGCAAGTAAAATACCGATTGACAAAGGGAATTGTATACGGGGTTGCTTGAATCCTCGACATCGTGGTTCATCCGATGAGATCATCGAGGAGCATGTGGGAGCCAACATGGGTATCCAGATCCCGCTGTTGGTTATTGACCGGAGAGTCGTCTCGGTCATGTCTACATGTCTCCCGAACCCGTAGGGTCTACACACTTAAGGTTCGGTGACGCTACGGTTGTATAGATATGAGTATGCAGTAATCCGAAAGTTGTTCAGAGTCCCGGATGAGATCCTGGACGTCACGAGAAGTTCCGGAATGGTCTGGAGGTGAAGAATTATATATAGGAAGTGTTATTTCGGCCATCGGGAAAGTTTCGGGGTCACCGGTATTGTACCGGGACCACCGAAAGGGTCCCGGGGGTCCATCGGGTGGGGCCACCCATCCCAGAGGGCCCCATGGGCTGAAGTGGGGAGGGAACCAGCCCATAGTGGGCTAGTGTGCCCCCCCTTGGGCCCCCCATGCGCCTAGGGTTGGGAACCCTAGGGGAGGGGGTGCCTCCACTTGCCTTGGGGGGCACTCCTCCCCCTTGGCCGCCGCCCCCCTAGGAGATCTCATCTCCTAGGGCCGGCACACCCCCTAGGGGCCTATATAAAGGGGGGAGGGAGGGCAGCCATACCCTAAAGTCTTGGCGCCTCCCTCTCCCTTGCTACACCTCTCCCTCTCGCAGTAGAACGACGAAGCCCTGCTGCGGTGACTGCTGCCTCCACCACCACGCCGTCGTGCTGCTGGATCTTCATCAACCTCTCCTTCCCTCTTGCTGGATCAAGAAGGAGGAGACATCACGCTGACCGTACGTGTGTTGAACGTGGAGGTGTCATCCGTTCGGCGCTAGGATCTCCGGTGATTTGGATCACGTCGAGTACGACTCCCTCATCCCCGTTCTCTTGAATGCTTCCGCTCGCGATCTACAAAGGTATGTAGATGCATCCGAACACTCATTGCTAGGTGAACTCATAGATGGATCTTGGTGTAAATGTAGGAAATTTTTTTCTTTTCTGCAACGTTCCCCAACAGTGGCATCATGAGCTAGGTCTATGCGTAGTTCTTTTTGCACGAGTAGAACACAATTTGTTGTGGGCGTAGATGTTGTCAACTTTCTTGCCGCTACTAGTCTTATTTTTCTTCAGCGGTATTGTGGGATGAAGCGGCCCAGACCAACCTTACACGTGCGCTTACATGAGACCGGTTCCACCGACTGACATGCACTAGTTGCATAAGGTGGCTGGCGGGTGTCTGTCTCTCCCACTTTAGTTGGAGCGGATTTGATGAAAAGGGTCCTTATGAAGGGTAAATAGAAGTTGACAAATCAAGTTGTGGCTTTAACGTAGGTAAGAAAACGTTCTTGCTAGAACCCTCTTGCAGCCACGTAAAACTTGCAACAACAATTAGAGGACGTCTAACTTGTTTTTGCAGCAAGTGTTCTGTGATGTGATATGGCCAAAGTTGTGATGAATGATGAATGATATATATGTGATGTATGAGATCATGTTCTTGTAATAGGAATCACGACTTGCATGTCGATGAGTATGACAACCGGCAGGAGCCATAGGAGTTTTCTTTATTTTTTGTATGACCTACGTGTCATTGAGAAACGCAATATAAATTACTTTACTTTATTGCTAAACATGTTAGCCATAGTAGTAGAAGTAATAGTTGGCGAGCAACTTCATGGAGACACGATGATGGAGATCATGATGATGGAGATCATGGTGTCATGCCAGTGACAAGATGATCATGGAGCCCCAAGATGGAGATCACAGGAGCTATATGATACTGGCCATATCATGTCACTATTATTCGATTGCATGTGATGTTTATCATGTTTTTGCATCTTGTTTACTTAGAATGACGGTAGTAAATAAGATGATCCCTCATAATAATTTCAAGAAAGTGTTCCCCCTAACTGTGCACCGTTGCGACAGTTCGTTGTTTCGAAGCACCACGTGATGATTGGGTGTGATAGATTCCAACGTTCACATACAATGGGTGTAAGACAGATTTACACATGCAAACACTTAGGTTGACTTGACGAGCCTAGCATGTACAGACATGGCCTCAGAACACAGAAGACCAAAAGGTCGAGCATGAGTCGTATAGAAGATACGATCAACATGAAGATGTTCACCGATGTTGACTAGTCCGTCTCACGTGATGATCGGACACGGCCTAGTTAATTCGGATCATGTTATACTTAGATGACTGGAGGGATGTCTATCTAAGTGGGAGTTCATTGAATAATTTGATTAGATGAACTTAATTATCATGAACTTAGTCTAAAATCTTTACAACATGTATTGTAGATCAAATGGCCAACGTTGTCCTCAACTTCAACGCGTTCCTAGAGAAAACCAAGCTGAAAGACGATGGCCGCAACTATATGGACTGGGTCCGGAACCTGAGGATCATCCTCATAGCTGCCAAGAAAGATTATGTCCTACAAGCACCGCTAGGTGAAGCACCTGCTCTCCCTGCAGAACAAGACGTTATGAACGCTTGGCAGACACGTACCGATGATTACTCCCTCGTTCAGTGCGGCATGCTTTACAGCTTGGAGCCGGGGCTCCAAAAGCGTTTTGAGAGACACGGAGCATATGAGATGTTCGAAGAGCTAAAAATGGTTTCTCAAGCTCATGCCCGGGTCGAGAGATATGAAGTCTCCGACAAGTTCTTCAGCTGTAAGATGGAGGAAAACAGTTCTGTCAGTGAGCACATACTCACTATGTCTGGGTTACATAACCGCTTGACTCAGCTGGGAGTTAATCTCCCGGATGACGCGGTCATTGACAGAATCCTTCAGTCGCTTCCACCGAGCTACAAGAGCTTTGTGATGAACTTCAATATGCAGGGGATGGAAAAGACCATTCCTGAAGTATTTGCAATACTGAAATCAGCAGAGGTAGAAGTCAAAAAGGAACATCAAGTGTTGATGGTGAATAAAACCACTAAGTTCAAGAAAGGCAAGGGTAAGAAGAACTTCAAGAAGGACGGCAAGGGAGTTGCCGCACCCGGCAAGACAGCTGCCGGGAAGAAGCCAAAGAATGGACCCAAGCCCGAGACTGAGTGTTTTTATTGCAAGGGAAGTGGTCACTGGAAGCGGAACTGCCCCAAATACTTAGCGGACAAGAAGGCCAGCATCACAAAAGGTATATGTGATATACATGTAATTGATGTGTACCTTACCAGTACTCGTAGTAGCTCCTGGGTATTTGATACCGGTGCGGTTGCTCACATTTGTAACTCAAAGCAGGAGCTGCGGAATAAGCGGAGACTGGCGAAGGACGAGGTGACGATGCGCGTCGGGAATGGTTCCAAGGTCGATGTGATCGCCGTCGGCACGCTACCTCTACATTTACCTACGGGATTAGTTTTAAACCTCAATAATTATTATTTAGTGCCAGCTTTGAGCATGAACATTGTATCAGGATCTCGTTTATTCGAGATGGCTACTCATTTAAATCCGAGAATAATGGTTGTTCTATTTATATGAGAGATATGTTTTATGGTCATGCTCCAATGGTGAATGGTTTATTCTTAATGAATCTCGAGCGTAATGCTACACATATTCATAGTGTGAATACCAAAAGATGTAAGGTTGATAATGATAGTCCCACATACTTGTGGCACTGCCGCCTTGGTCACATAGGTGTCAAACGCATGAAGAAGCTCCATGCAGATGGACTTTTAGAGTCTCTTGATTACTAATCATTTGACACGTGCGAACCATGCCTCATGGGTAAAATGACCAAGACTCCATTCTCAGGAACAATGGAACGAGCAACCAACTTATTGAAAATCATACATACTGATGTGTGCGGTCCAATGAGTGTTGAGGCTCGCGGTGGCTATCGTTATGTTCTCACCCTCACTGATGACTTGAGTAGATATGGGTATGTCTATTTAATGAAACACAACTCTGAGACCTTTGAAAATTTCAAGGAATTTCAGAGTGAGGTTGAGAATCAACGTGACAGGAAAATCAAGTTCTTGCGATCAGATCGTGGGGGAGAATACTTGAGTCATGAATTTGGCACACACTTAAGAAAATGTGGAATAGTTTCTCAACTGACGCCGCCAGGAACACCTCAGCATGATGGTGTGTCCGAACGTCGTAATCGCACTCTATTAGATATGGTGCGATCTATGATGTCTCTTACCGATTTACCACTATCATTTTGGGGCTATGCTGTAGAGACTGCCGCATTCACTTTAAATAGGGCTCCGTCGAAATCCGTTGAGACGACACCGTATGAATTATGGTTTGGGAAGAAACCTAAGTTGTTGTCTCTAAAATTTTGGGGATGCGATGCTTATGTCAAGAAACTTCAACCAGAAAAGCTCGAACCCGAGTCGGAAAAATGCATCTTCATAGGATACCCTAAAGAAACTATTGGGTATACCTTCTACCTCCAATCCGAAGGCAAGATATTTGTTGCCAAGCATGGATCCTTTCTAGAGAAGGAGTTTCTCTCGAAAGAAGTAAGTGGGAGGAAAGTAGAACTTGATGAAGTATTACCTCTTGAAGCGGAAAATGGCGCAACTCAAGAAAATGTTCCTGAGGTGCCTGCACCGACTAGAGAGGAAGTTAATGATGATGATCATGAAACTTCAGATCAAGTTGCTACTGAACTTCGTAGGTCCACAAGGACACGTTCTGCACCAGAGTGGTACGGCAACCCTGTCTTGGAAATCATGTTGTTAGACAACGGTGAACCTTCGAACTATGAAGAAGCGATGGCGGGCCCGGATTCCGACAAATGGCTGGAAGCCATGAAATCCGAGATAGGATCCATGTATGAAAACGAAGTATGGACTTTGACTGACTTGCCCGTTGAGCGGCGAGCCATAGAAAATAAATGGATCTTTAAGAAGAAGACAGACGCGGATGGAAATGTGACCATCTATAAAGCTCGGCTTGTCGCTAAGGGTTATCGACAAGTTCAAGGGGTTGACTACGATGAGACTTTCTCACCCGTAGGGAAGCTGAAGTCCGTCCGAATCATGTTAGCAATTGCCGCATTCTATGATTATGAGATGTGGCAAATGGACGTCAAAATGGCATTCCTTAATGGTTTCCTTAAGGAAGAATTGTATATGATGCAGCCGGAAGGTTTTGTCGATCCTAAGAATGCTGACAAGGTGTGCAAGCTCCAACGCTCGATTTATGGGCTGGTGCAAGCATCTCGGAGTTGGAACATTCGCTTTGATGAGATGATCAAAGCGTTTGGGTTTATGCAGACTTATGGAGAAGCATGCGTTTACAAGAAAGTGAGTGGGAGCTCTGTAGCATTTCTCATATTATATGTAGATGACATACTTTTGATGGGAAATGATATAGAGCTTTTGGACAACATTAAGGCCTACTTGAATAAGAGTTTTTCAATGAAGGACCTTGGAGAAGCTGCTTATATATTAGTCATCAAGATCTATAGAGATAGATCAAGACGCCTCATAGGTCTTTCACAAAGCACATACCTTGATAAGATATTGAAGAAGTTCAATATGGATCAGTCTAAGAAGGGGTTCTTGCCTGTGTTGCAAGGTGTGAAATTGAGCTCAGCTCAATGCCCGACCACGGCAGAAGATATAGAAGAGATGAGTGTCACCCCCTATGCCTCAGCCATAGGGTCTATTATGTATGCCATGCTATGTACCAGACCTGATGTAAACCTTGCCGTAAGTTTGGTAGGTAGGTACCAAAGTAATCCCTGCAAGGAACACTGGACAGCGGTCAAGAATATCCTGAAGTACCTGAAAAGGACTAAGGAAATGTTTCTCGTTTATGGAGGTGACAAAGAGCTCATCATAAAGGGTTACGTCGACGCTAGCTTCGACACAGATCTGGATGACTCTAAGTCACAAACCGGATACGTGTATATTTTGAATGGTGGGGCAGTAAGCTGGTGCAGTTGCAATCAGAGCGTCGTGGCGGCATCTACATGTGAAGCGGAGTACATGGCGGCCTCGGAGGCAGTGCATGAAGCAATTTGGGTGAAGGAGTTCATCACCGACCTAGGAGTCATACCCAATGCATCGGGGCCGATCAAACTCTTCTGTGACAACACTGGAGCTATTGCACTTGCCAAGGAGCCCAGGTTTCACAAGAAGACCAGGCACATCAAGCGTCGCTTCAACTCCATTTGTGAAAATGTTCAAGATGGAGACATAGATATTTGTAAAGTACATACGGACCTGAATATAGCAGATCCGTTGACTAAACCTCTCCCTAGAGCAAAACATGATCAACACCAGAATTCCATGGGTGTTCGATTCATCACAATGTAACTAGATTATTGACTCTGGAGCAAGTGGGAGACTGTTGGAAATATGCCCTAGAGGCAATAATAAAAGTATTATTATTATATTTCCTTGTTCATGATAATTGTCTTTTATTCATGCTATAATTGTGTTATCCGGAAATCATAATACATGTGTGAATACATAGACACCAACATGTCCCTAGTAAGCCTCTAGTTGACTAGCTCGTTGATCAACAGATAGTCATGGTTTCCTGACTATGGACATTGGATGTCATTGATAACAAGATCACATCATTAGGAGAATGATGTGATGGACAAGACCCAATCCTAAACATAGCACAAGATCGTATAGTTCGTTTGCTAGAGTTTTTCCAATGTCAAGTATCTTTTCCTTAGACCATGAGATCGTGTAACTCCCGGATACCGTAGGAATGCTTTGGGTGTACCAAACGTCACAACGTAACTATTGACTATAAAGGTATACTACGAGTATCTCCGAAAGTATCTGTTGGGTTTACACGGATCAAGACTGGGATTTGTCACTCCGTATGACGGAGAGGTATCTCTGGGCCCACTCGGTAATGCATCATCATAATGAGCTCAAAGTGACCAAGTGTCTGGTCACAGGATCATGCATTACGGTATGAGTAAAGTGACTTGACGGTAACGAGATTGAACAAGGTATTGGGATACCGACGATCGAATCTCGGGCAAGTAAAATACCGATTGACAAAGGGAATTGTATATGGGGTTGCTTGAATCCTCGACATCGTGGTTCATCTGATGAGATCATCGAGGAGCATGTGGGAGCCAACATGGGTATCCAGATCCCGCTGTTGGTTATTGACCGGAGAGTCGTCTCGGTCATGTCTACATGTCTCCCGAACCCGTAGGGTCTACACACTTAAGGTTCGGTGACGCTAGGGTTGTATAGATATGAGTATGCAGTAATCTGAAAGTTGTTCGGAGTCCCGGATGAGATCCTGGACGTCACGAGAAGTTCCGGAATGGTCCGGAGGTGAAGAATTATATATAGGAAGTGTTATTTCGGCCATCGGGAAAGTTTCGGGGTCACCAGTATTGTACCGGGACCACCGGAAGGGTCCCGGGGGTCCACCGGGTGGGGCCACCCATCCCGGAGGGCCCCATGGGCTGAAGTGGGGAGGGAACCAGCCCATAGTGGGCTGGTGCGCCCCCCCCCCTTGGGCCCCCCATGCGCCTAGGGTTGGGAACCCTAGGGGAGGGGGCGCCTCCACTTGCCTTGGGGGGCACTCCTCCCCCTTGGCCGCCGCCCCCCTCCCCCTAGGAGATCCCATCTCCTAGGGCCGGCGCACCCCCTAGGGGCCTATATAAAGGGGAGGGAGGGAGGGCAGCCATACCCTGAAGTCTTGGCGCCTCCCCCTCCCCTGCTACACCTCTCCCTCTCGCAGTAGAACAGCGAAGCCCTGCTGCGGTGACTGCTGCCTCCACCACCACGCCGTCGTGCTGCTGGATCTTCATCAACCTCTCCTTCCCTCTTGCTGGATCAAGAAGGAGGAGACGTCACGCTGACCGTACGTGTGTTGAACGCGGAGGTGCCGTCCGTTTGGCGCTAGGATCTCCGGTGATTTGGATCACGTCGAGTACGACTCCCTCATCCCCGTTCTCTTGAACGCTTCCACTCGCGATCTACAAAGGTATGTAGATGCATCCGAACACTCGTTGCTAGATGAACTCATAGATGGATCTTGGTGAAAACGTAGGAAATTTTTTGTTTTCTGCAACGTTCCCCAACACTCCTTGCATCCGCTGTGAGCTCCTCCCCCTAACCCCCCCTCTCATTTGCTTCGTTTGCGTGCCGTAGCCGCCATCTCGCCTGTGACCGAACGCGCCGCCGCCTGTGCTCGCCGCCGACATGCCCTCGGCCACTCAATGGGCCGGCCATCGTGCCCCGCTTGATCCCCGCTCCGCGTAGAGCCTGTTGATGCCTCACACGTGCCGCCTCGCTTGCCGTAGCCTCGGCCCCGAGCTCACCCGAGCTCCGGCTGCCGCCAAAGTCGTCGCCGGCGATGACTCCGACCACCATAGGCCCAGCCACCACCACCATCTGACGTGCGCCGGCAAGGGCTCTCCAACGAGCCCATCCGCACGACCTCTCGTTGCCGGAAATGGTCGGACGAGGACCTCCGCCGTGTCCTGCTTAGCGCCGGCGGCTAATCACCGGTTAGCCGACGTGGTCGTCATTAGTTTAGGAGCTAACTAACCCTGTTAATTTAACACAAGACACTGACCAGTGGGACCCGCCTTGTTAGTTTACTAGATAACCAAAATAATTAGGTTAACTAATAAAATCAATGGACCCACGCGTCAGCATTGACCGTGCTGACGTGGCCTTTGACCGGGCCCACATGTCTGTGAGCCTAGCCATCACTGTGGGACTGACCAGTGGGACCCACTGGTCAGGTTTGACCTGGACCTGGCGTGTTGACCTGCTGATGTTACACTGATGTCATGCCGACGCAATAATCTATTTTCTGGATTTAATTTAATTCAGGAAATTCCAGAAAATGCCCAAAACTTCTAAAATTCATAGAAATTAAACCGTAACCCCAAATGCAAAGATTTATATATGAAAAATGATCAGGAAAATCCAATCTATCCATTTCTACTGGTTTCATGCATGTTTAAACAAGTTAACTTGCTGTTTAGCACAAAAACATGATAAGCACTATTTAAGATCACAAATTAGTTTGAACTTTGAATCTTTGGTTCAAAATAGCTCAAACCCATCTGGTTGTAGTTGCATTAGCCCAACACACTCATTTTACCATGTCATGATCATGCATCATATTGTGCATTGCATTGATTGTGTTTCTTTCTTTGTTGTCGGTATTTGTCCCCTCTCGATAAACGTGGTTTCGACGATGAGTTCGATGACACCGATGAAGAGCTATAATATCTTCAGAAGTGCCAGGGAAGCAAAACCCCCTTGTTCATTCCGATACAATCCCACTCTCTCGCTCCTGCTCTCTTTTACTGCATTAGGACAACAACGATTCAACTATTACATACTGCGGTAGTTGAACCCCTTTCCTCTACATAACCTGTCATTGCCACAGTAAATAGATAAAACCCACTAGCATGAGTAGGAGTTGTTTGAGCCCTGATGTGCCTACTCATTCATGTTTGTTTGTCATGCCTGCTACTGCTTAGAGTTGAGTCAGGTCTGATTTATCGGGGATGAATCGAAGGTGTGTAAACATTTCCTACTGTTGAGAGCTAAGTGTGTGAACACGATTTGGTAAAGGTAGCGGTGATAGGCCGTGTAGGAGTACATGGTGGGTTGTCTCATTGAAGCCGTCCTCAGGAACTGAGTTCTGTGTTTGTGATCCATGAAACAGTTACTACCACGCATTGGGCCCGAAACCAATGGACCCTCTCGGCTTCTTGATCACCCTTGTCCTCTGTTCAGGAGTTGCAACTAGTTTCTGGTGTTTATAGGATATGTGTTGGCGGCCGTGCGTAGCGCTGACCCTAGGGGTGGGCTATGATGCGGTAGATACACCGTGGTCGGGCATGCCGGGCGCCCGTTTGGTGTCTGGGAACCCTGTACACATCGTCCGGGGCCGTATGTGGAAACCTCGGCCGGACTCCCTGCGGATGGAACCCGGATAGGCAATAAACTTGGACTAGAGACTTGAGTGTTTAGGTAGGCCGTGGCCGACACCCTCGTTGGGCTTCCGCTTGAAGGTTGCCGAGTACATGTCGTGTAAACGGCGGTAAGTGGTGAGAGCGTGTGTGAAGAAGTACATCGGTGCAGGGTTAACATCATCTATTCGAATAGCCGTGTCTGCGGTAATGGACTTCTGGGTTGCCTATAACAGTTCATAGACAAGTGAAAGTGGATACTCTAAAACTCGAGAGATAAGTGTGAGTGCTATGGATGGCCTTCTCATAGGGAGACGGGAGCGGATCCATAGTGGTGTATTGAATGGTGAATATGTGGACTCATGTGCGCCACCTCAAAAGAGTTGCTTGCAGTCGTAGTTCAGGTTAGCCACTGAGTCAAAGCTGGCTTGCTGCAGTTAAACTCCACCACCCCCTTTATTGATACCGATGCATATGTAGATAGTTCTGATGTAAGTCTTGCTGGGTACATTTGTACTCATGTTTGCCTATTTTATGTTTTACAGAGAGACGTCAGTCTCGCTAGTAGTTCTATGTGGACTTCGACGTTTAGCTTGATACCTCAGCTACGATCTTGTGCCCTCGGCAGGATCTGGTAGATAGTCAGGCTTCTTAGTCTTTTTCATTTATAGATGTCTGTACTCAGATATGTTAAGCTTCCGCATGTGCTTTGATTTGTATGCTGTGATTGTTGGGTCATGAGACCCATGTTTGTAATATCTCGCTCCTCGGAGCCTAATGAATAAATACTTGAGTCGTAGAGTCTTGTTGTGATGCCATGTTGTATTTACACATATCAAGCATATTGTGTGTATTGTTGAAATGCTTGGTATGTGTGGGATCCGACAATCTAGTTGTTTATCCTTGGCAGCCTCTCTTATGGGGAAAAGTAGTCTAGTGCTTCCATGAGCCATAGTAGTCCGCTACAGCCCGGTTCACCGGAGTCCTGCTAGCCCAGCACTACTGCTTAGGACACTTGACTGGCCGGCATGTGTTTCACTTCATTCCTATGTCTGTCCCTTCGGGAAAACATCACGCGGTGACTTCCGGATTCCTGCCTAGCCTGCTACAGCCCGGGTTCCCCGGAGTCCTGTTAGCCCAGTGCTACAGCCTGGATTCACACGCTGTTGACCGACATGCTCGATGTGATTCATGTATGCCTGTCTCCATAGGTCTGTGCCGCTTTGGGTTCACGACTAGCCATGTCGGCCCGGGTTCTCTGTCATATGGATGCTAGCGACACTATCATATACGTGAGCCAAAAGGCGCAAACGGTCCCGGGCCATGGTAAGGCAACACCCGTGGGGATACCGTGCGTGAGGCCGCAATGTGATATGAGGTGTTATCGGCTAGATCGATGTGACTTGGAATCGGGGTCCTGACAGCGTTGGTATCAGAGCCTGACTGCCTGTAGGATTGTCAAGCCAAACCGGTCGAAGTTGTGTCTAGAAATGCTTTAGTTATGTAGGGGAATTGATTGTGGAAGGGAACGTAAGGTTCTTTTTACTCCTTATACTTTATGCCCTTCTGATCTGATTCAACCTCTTCTTTTCGACGGGGTTAAGAAACTAGGGCTTCTCATCTATCTATCAGGATGACGTGTTACTAATCCATAGACTTATAAGATTGTTGGATTTAACCCTAGTTCAGTCTCTACTACTTCTGTGTGTTCATAGTTGGTCTCAGAACCTTGATATTGTGATGTTAAGTGGTTATGCCACCATTTTGCAGGATGTCTCAAATAATTTTGAGCATTTACAGCCGTTATGCTGTCCGAGTCATCCTAGGTCTCTAAATAGTCTGATGCATTTGCAAATCCTTTCTTCCCGTTCATGATATCCTTTTTGTTGCCTCGACATATAGGTTGGAGCTAGTATTATGACCCTAGGTGTCTTAGAGGATCACCTAGTAAATCTAGCCATGTCTTGTGTTCCCAGTGTGATGATTCTGGCCATCATTCTCGAAAGCATTCCGTGGTGCCATTTAGTTAGTAGGTATTCTATTCATGGGTTTGAACCCGAGATTCACTCTAGTCACCTCATGTTGATAGTGTTTGCTCGTTCCTTTAGGATATTAGTAACCTTGCGACAGTCCTTGAGGTCTGTGGTATTTCCTTCTTCCAAATACCATGAACCATTAAGGCAGAAGTTCTTTGAACCAAAATATCACAATCAGAGTACTCTTGAGGAGTTCTCCATTCATAATTGTGATTCTGCCAGTTCTACCTTTCTGCATGGGTTATTTGGAAGAAACCTGTTGAACTCGTTCGACATACTAATCTATGCATCCACAACTCAGAAAGTTATATGTTCCTTTTAGTTGTCCCCCTTCCGTTATATTTCGACCTTCATCTATCAATTGATAGTCAAGAGTATGTGAGCATTCGTTCATCGGTGCCTATCATTCTTGTGGTCCGTCAAGCCATTCTAGTTCAGAATGACTAGGAGAAACAAACTCCAGTACCTCATCCATTTCTAGGATTGGGTCAAAGCAGTTGTATTTCATAGATCAAATGCAATCAAGCTATTGGTCTGTTCCACCCTGAAGTATTATCCACTTTATGTCAGGAATGTCATGATAATTGCACCTTCCCTTATGAATTCTTGATGTAGTGATACTTCTTACCATCATTTTTCATTCCTCGGTCCCGTGTTGTCGCAACCGGAATGCCGGCAAGTGAACCATGATGTGTGAAATCAATACTCCTAGCAACTAGTTGCTAGGTAGCTAATGGACAATAATTTCTTTCTTAGCGTGTTGGTTATTGAATCATCATCCTAAGATTGATCGTGCTACCTGGTCCATTTTTCCTGGTGCACTCTTCGATCAATGAGTTAGGATTGTGTTAGTCCCTCGCTCTCTTGATCATATCATCTTGCTATGAAAAGCAAGATTGTTCCCGAGCTTAGAAACATATTGGTGGTTCGTGATTTTCTGAATATTTCCTCGGAAGTATCACCAGGTTGCCCCCTGACTGTTATGTTGAGCTCGTGATCAAGTTGGTTTCTTGTAAACCACCCCTTCTCCAAGAATCTGTGTTGGATACTCTGAGCTAGTTGGTTAAGCTGAACAACAACTTGGAGAGTTGGAAGATGAAAGCTTGGCCGACTCAGTTCATTCCAAAGGGATATCCTTGTGTGTGTGTGTGTTGAAGAAAGATGATATTTTCATTGATTGTTCCTCGGGATCGGTTGTTGAATCTATCGTCTTGTCCAAACCTTGATTTGAGTGTGGGCTATCGTCAAGTCAAATGAGAACCAATGATGTTCATAATGTTGTCTTACTCATGGTTGTTTCCTCGAGCATACACCGTTATATCTTTTGGGTCTGACCAATGCTATCACCTTGTTCACATAATTATGGAATTCCATCTTCACGGAAATCTGGATGACCTGTTGTTGAGCCCATCGACAATATTTTCATCTTATCCATGATTCATGTTGAACATTAAGCTAGTGTTGGAAACTTTGAAAGCATTTCTTCATGCTAGCTCATGAAGCATATGTTTGGTATAAGAAGTGACTTCCTCTAGTTCACGTGCATTTCAAGCAAGTTGCCACCATGAATTTGGGAAAGTTTGTCTCTCTTTCTCTGGAATCATCCCAAGTCAGTCATGCATACGTGCGAAGTATTCTGTGGTCTGGAGACTTGCAACCTTCATTCTATATGAATCCCTAGCACACCAAGCCACTGATTGATTTGTTCAAGGAGAAGAAGTTTCTTCTTAAGAGCTAGACTTACGCAAGGACTTCGATATCCTCGATGATGGTTCCCCATCTGGACTCGGTAGTGTTTTATTATAAGACTACTATGTGGTCATGCTTGTCTGGGACAGCGTGTTCACAGGTTTGTAGCAAAACCGGCTCATGTTTTGGAGCTTACTATCATAGTTCATTTTCTGAGAATCTCGCAACGTGATCTTGTCGGTTTGTGTTGCAAACTTTCTTTTCCAGACATGCTGTCTGAAATATCCTATTACCAACCAGATCTGAATCTTAGGCAGATATGATGGTTGGAACTTTTCCAGGATCTATGATGTAGGTCCTGACAGGGTTGATGTTCTGGCCGACACACCTAGCCGGAAGATCTGTCATTATAGTATCTTTGCCCATCTTTCCATGAGGATTTCGTGCGACTTATTATAGAAGTTGTTCCTTAGGGATCCTTGTGCTCTCAGTTTCTTCGATGATTCTATAACCATTGAAACATTGGAAACACTCTCGATTGTTGAGTTTTTCCCCAGTTACCAGAATCATTCCCAGCATTTGCATTTTGTTCCCAACTTGCACTCAGTAGTAGTTGTCCAGGATCATCTTCAAAAGTGGACTTACCATGGGTCCCATCCGTCTCCGATGATAAGCAAATCATCCATTACGCTGTCTCCAACAAGGTAGTCCACATCATTCATCCTAGTCCGAGTATGCCAATTCTTCGAGCTCTTTCAAACGATCAATTGAAAATTGCTTTAAGTTGGTATGAAGAGTTTCAATGATCTATGGATCAAAAGTAATTCTTTTTTCCACTTAAGGGAACAATCCAACGAGTCACATTTCCCAAGGTGCCCCATTACGGGATCATGGCAATTATTTCCTCGCCACCTTGACACCATCCACCATCTTTCTAAGCGTGGAATTGTTGCCCACAAATCAAACCTCGTCGTTTGTTCTTCCATCCCTCTCGATGTATTTTGTGTCTCAACTCGAGATGTTTCAACATCTCATTCCGCGAGTTGATCTTGTATAGCTCGACCTTCGAGAAGATTAATCCTAGTAAAGTTTCTTTCCGTCGTCATCGCATGGATGAAGATCTCAAAATCAAGGATATCAAGATCAATGTATGCAACGAATCAACAACCTTATGAGGTGCAGCTTGGATCGAGAAGACTGTGATGGTTTGTGACCTCCTTTCTGCTTACCTCACGTCTTGAATCTCGGGACGAGATTCTTGTTTAGTGGGGGTGAGTTATCACAGTCCTAGCCTTAGCCTTTGCTTGACCTTGCATGATCATCATGTCATCATGTTTAAGTTTTATGAAACTCTGAAATGGGGATGATCAAGCCCTAGCACAAATGCAATTCAAATAGTTCCAAATAAAAATATTTTCAATGAAGTCAAAATTCCTTTTAAAAATGTTCATCATCTCTGGTTTAAGGTGGAAGCATCTACCCAAGATGATTTGCATTTTTGCTTGACACATTTGGGCTTTGAATTAAATCCCTAGGTATTTGAATTTGGCATTTAATCAATATAAATATTTTAAATGCTCGAATAATCCTGGAAACAATTTTGGGTAGTCGTAAATATTTCAAATAGAGCCCAAAATATATCCCAGGATTTATGCAAATGAGTTAGTATTATTACTAATTCCAAACATATCAAATAAATAGAAAACAGAAAACTAATAGAAGGACAGAGAGAGAGTTTCCTTACCTGGCGGCCCAGCTGGCCCAGCCAGCCCACCAGGGGCACGGGCGTCTTCTTCCCCGCGCCAGCGCATGAAGCAGCTCGCTGGAGCGCGTCGACGACGCGCTGGCCACCTCCTGCTTGCCGCCGAGCGGTTGGACGCGTGGCTGAACCGCCTCGACGACGACCCGAACCTGCCTGGCCCATCTTTCCTCTCCCTCACTCTCTCCCTCGCCTCTGCTCGCCATGGCCGACGTTGTTGCGTCCGCGTCGCCGTGAAACCGCGGCCACCGGCCCTCCCTAGTCCATCCAGCGTGTCCAAGAGAACCGCCTCGGCTCCGTCTTCCTCCTCGACGCCCCACGCAACTCGGGACGCACCACAGCGCCTGCCGAGATCGCCGACGACCTTGCGCCCTCTCCGACACCTCCCCGAGCCCGCTGAGCCTCTCCTCGCATCCGCCGTGAGCTCCTCCCCCTAACCCCCCCTCTCATTTGCTTCGTTTGCGTGTCGTAGCCGCCATCTCGCCTGTGACCGAACGTGCCGCCGCCTGTGCTCACCCTCGACGTGCCCTCGGCCACTCAATGGCCTAACCGTCATGCCCCGCTTGAACCCCGCTCCGCGTAGAGCCTGTTGATGCCTCGCACGCGCCGCCTCGCTCGCCGTAGCCTCGGCCCCGAGCTCACCCGAGCTCCGGCTGCCGCCAAAGTCGTCGTCGGCGATGACTCCGGCCACCACAGGCCCGGCCACCACCACCATCCGACGCGCGCTGGCAAGCGCTCTCCAACGAGCCCATCCGCACGACCTCTCGTCACCGGAAACGGTCGGACGAGAACCTCCGCCGTGTCCTGCTTAGCGCCGGCGGCTAATCGCCGGTTAGCCGACGTGGCCGTCATTAGTTTAGGGGCTAACTAACCCTGTTAATTTAACACAAGACACTGACCAGTGGGACCCGCCTTGTTAGTTTGCTAGATAACCAAAATAATTAGGTTAACTAATAAAATCAGTGGACCCACGCGTCAGCATTGATCGTGCTGACATGGCCTTTGATCGGGCCCACATGTCTGTGAGCCTAGCCATCACTGTGAGACTGACTAGTGGGACCCACTGGTCAGGTTTGACCTAGACCTGGCGTGTTGACTTGCTGATGTCACACTAATGTCATGCCGACGCAATAATCTATTTTCTGGATTTAATTTAATTCAGGAAATTCCAGAAAATGCCCAAAACTTCTAAAATTCATAGAAATTAAACTGTAACTCCAAATGCAAAGATTTATATATGAAAAATGATCAGAAAAATCCAATCTATCCATCTGTACTGGTTTCATGCATGGTTAAACAAGTTAACTTGCTGTTTAGTGCAAAAACATGATAATCACTATTTAAGATCACAAATGAGTTTGAACTTTGAATCTTTGGTTCAAAATAGCTCAAACCCATCTGGTTGTAGTGGCATTAGCCCAACACACTCATTTCACCATGTCATGATCATGCATCATATTGTGCATTGCATTGATTGTGTTTCTTTCTCTATTGCCGGTATTTGTCCCCTCTCGATAGACGTGGTTTCGACGATGAGTTCGATGACACCGATGAAGAGCTATAATATCTTCCGAAGTGCCAGGCAAGCAAAACCCCCTTGTTCATTCCGATACAATCCCACTCTCTTGCTCCTGCTCTCTTTTACTGCATTAGGACAACAACGATTCAACTGTTACATGATGCGGTAGTTGAACCCCTTTCCTCTGCATGACCTGTCATTGCCACAGTAAATAGATGAAACCCACTAGCATGAGTAGGAGTTGTTTGAGCCCTGATGTGCCTACTCATTCATGTTTGTTTGTCATGCCTACTACTGGTTAGAGTTGAGTCAGGTCTGATTCATCGGGGATGAATCAGAGGTGTGTAAAAATGTCCTACTGTTGAGAGCTAAGTGTGTGAACATGATTTGGTAAAGGTAGCGGTGAGAGGCCATGTAGGAGTACATGGTGGGTTGTCTCATTGAAGCCGTCCTCAGGAACTGAGTTCTGTGTTTGTGATCCATGAAACAGTTACTACCACGCATTGGGCCCGAAACCAATGGACCCTCTCGGCTTCTTGATCACCCTTGTCCTCTGTCCAGGAGTTGCAACTAGTTTCTGGTGTTTATAGGATATGTGTTGACGGCCGTGCGTAGCGCTGACCCTAGGGATGGGCTATGATGCGGTAGATACACCGTGGCCGGGCATGCCGGGCGCCCGTTTGGTGTCTCGGAACCCTGTACAAATCGTCCGGGGCCGTATGTGGAAACCTCGGCCGGACTCCCTGCGGATGGAACCTGGATAGGCGATAAACCTACACTAGAGACTTGAGTGTTTAGGTAGGCCGTGGCCGACACCCTTGTTGGGCTTCTGCTTGGAGGTTGCCGAGTACATGTCGTGTAAACAGCGGTAAGTGGTAAGAGTGTGTGTGAAGAATTACACCCCTGCAGGGTTAACATCATCTATTCGAATAGCCATGTCCGTGGTAATGGACTTCTGGGTTGCCTATAACAGTTCTTAGACAAGTGAAAGTGGATACTCTAAAACTCGCAAGATAAGTGTGAGTGCTATGGATGGCCTTCTCGTAGGGAGACGGGAGCGGATCCATAGTGGGGTATTGAATGGTGAATATGTGGACTCGTGTGCGCCACCTCAAAAGAGTTGCTTGCAGTCGTAGTTCAGGTTAGCCACTGAGTCAAAGCTAGCTTGCTGCAGTTAAACTCCACCACCCCCTTTATTGATATCGATGCATATGTAGATAGTTCTGATGTAAGTCTTGCTGGGTACATTTGTACTCATGTTTTCCTATTTTATGTTTTGCAGAGAGACGTCAGTCTCGCTAGTAGTTCCGTGTGGACTTCGACGTCTAGCTTGATACCTCAGCTACGATCTTGTGCCCTCAGCAGGATCTGGTAGATAGTCAGGCTTCTTAGCCTTTTTCAATAGATGTCTGTACTCAGACATGTTAAGCTTCCACATGTGCTTTGATTTGTATGCTATGATTGTTGGGTCATGAGACCCATGTTTGTAATATCTCGCTCCTCGGAGCCTAATGAATAAATACTTGAGTCGTAGAGTCTTGTTGTGATGCCATGTTGTATTTACACATATCGAGCATATTGTGTGTATGATTGAAATGCTTGGTATGTGTGGGATCCGACAATCTAGTTGTTTATCCTTGGCAGCCTCTCTTATGGGGAAAAGTAGTCTAGTGCTTCCATGAGCCATAGTAGTCCGCTACAGCCCGCTTCACCGGAGTCCTGCTAGCCGAGCACTACTGCTCAGGACACTTGACTGGCTGGCATGTGTTTCACTTCGTTCCTATGTCTGTCCCTTCGGGGAAACGTCACGCGGTGACTTTCGGATTCCTGCCTAGCCTGCTACAGCCCGGGTTCCCTGGAGTCCTGTTAGCCTAGTGCTACAGCCCGGATTCACACGATGTTGACCGACATGCTCGATGTGATTCATGTATGCCTGTCTCCATAGGTCTGTGCCGCTTTGGGTTCACAACTAGCCATGTCGGCCCGGGTTCTCTGTCATATGGATGCTAGCGACACTATCATATACATGAGCCAAAAGGAACGGTCCCGGGCCATGGTAAGGCGACACCTGTGGGGATACCGTGCGTGAGGCCGCAATGTGATATGAGGTGTTACCGGCTAGATCGATGTGACTTGGAATCGGGGTCCTGACAAAAAAATTCCCATATTTTGATGGGATCCGAAATATTTTTATCCAAAATTTCTAGTCAGGTTAAATATAAATTCAAAATAAAGTTGTATTACGTTAAAATCCAACGAAATATTGCGCGCGCAACAAGTAATGAAATTAAAATTTTCAAATTCCAAAAATAATATATTTTTCAAACTAATTATGTGTTTGGTGCATAGTAATTGTCCAGTTATTATAATTACATCCCATTTATTATTTCTTAAAGTCGATTTTCTTGTTAAGCCTAATGCATACCTCCTAGGAAAGTTTGCAGCCTAGCGAGGCGAAGAATAACAAGTTGACCCGGATATTGTGTACAACTGTCGGCCCAGTTGCATTGCTGATGTTGAAAAAAAGCTATTTTTTATACACACATTTAAAAAAATTGTATAGATAAGGAACATTTTTTATACACACATTTAACAATTTTTAAATACATGATTAACACTTTTTAAAAAATATTTTTTTAGTCAACAGTGGGCCCACAGCGAGCGGAGGAGGTCACGATACACATATTTTTTAAATACATGATTAACACTTTTTAAAACATATTTTGTAGTCAACGGTGGGCCCACAGCGAGCGAAGGAGGTCACAATACACATATTTTCTAAATACATGATTAACACTTTTGCAAAAACAATTAGCCCACAGCAAGCCAATTAGCTCTAGTCGGCCCACAGTGGGCCGACAGGACCCAATCAGCCCACAGTGGGCCGACAGGGGCCAGTCGGTGGGCCCACAGTGGGCCGACAGGGGCCGAGCGGAGGAGGTCACGATACACATATTTTTTAAATACATGATTAACACTTTTTAAAACATATTTTTTAGTCAACGGTGGGCCCACAGCGAGCGAAGGAGGTCACAATACACATATTTTTTAAATACATGATTAACACTTTTGCAAAAACAATTAGCCCACAGCAAGCCAATTAGCTCTAGTAGGCCCACAGTGGACCGACAGGACCCAATCAGCCCACAATGGGCCGACAGGGGCCAGTCGGTCAGTTGTAGGCCGACTGGAATCCAATCGGCCGGCTATGGGCCAACTAGGCCCAGTCGGCCAGCAGCGGGCCGACGGTGTATTATTTTTGAAAAAAATTTACCCAGCGTAATATTTATGAAAATTAATAAAAAAATGTATTATTTAAAAAAATAGCGGAAAAAAGGCCTGTGTAGTACAGTACAACCTAACATGGTTACTCGGCCCACATTCAGCGACGCCGGGAAGGCCCAAACAAGGCTTTTGTACAACTTTTTGAAGTCACTGAGCTCAATTAATAACTTAAGAAAAAAGTTAGATTACAGTGGAACCTAATTAAAAGTTGTCACGAGCAAATAAATAATTCAACGGGTCCCTCTTGTGCGTGTGCGTGTGTGTGTGAGAGAGAGAGAGAGAGAGATAGAGAGAGAGAGAGACCCATCGGCCGATGCTCATAAATACATCTTTCAGCCATATGCATTGCTGATGCTTAGTAAAAACTTATATAGTTGACACAATCATATAGAACATCATAGCACACTGAACTTGCATACAAAAAATTCATGCAGGCGGCACAATCAGGATGGAAGCAGTGGATCGCTACGGGAAGGGCTATGTTGAAACCAACGAAGTCGTACATAACGGTTCATCGTCTTTATCAATGACGGAGAAATATCTTGAATGTTGTGCAAAGAAAATAGACAGACAACACAATAAGTTCTGCTAGCACATTAAGTTGACGTACATCCCTTTCTAAAAAAAGTTCAGGTACAAAATTAGAACAGGTCACAATCAAATGTACTGGCATATCAGTGCTTCACACCCATAGCTCGGATTTAACTAGTATCTGACAAGATTCAGTTGTTACCTCAAATTAGAGCACATCAGGCAGCCAGCCCTGCCTCTTCTCCCAAAGAAGCAGTGGCCTCCGCCGCGCGATGGAGTAGGCCCTGTGCCATCCATCGTTCCAAGCAACACGGGGAAAGTCTGACGTTGACTCCTGTAATGGACGTCGTCGACGGACCCTGGCACCAGCGGCGGCGGCAGGACTTCAATTGATGAATTGACCACTTCTTCGACATGCACGAACACTCGATACAGGTACATCCCTAACGTGGTCCGCGGCGGCCTTGGTGGCGACGAATAGTACAACCCCGGTTCCTGCACCGGTATCTCAACACCAATCACCTTCGGTATGGTGGACGGCTTCTTCATCCATGCCATAACCGTCAGAGCCTAGCTGTCTGGAGGAACAAACATACTTACGAGCTCACCTCCAAGGTCGTTGATAAGCTTGTTCATGGACTCGTTGTTCCAAGCACGTCAAGGCATGCCGTGGAAGGTAAGCTTTGTTAAAAACTCAAGCTCAGAGGGCACCGAGCCCCATCCTGGGTGCCACCGATCAAAGCTCACCAGTGCGCCATCGCAGAACAAACGCCGGGAAGATTCGAACACACGACTGCAGTCGAAAGTTGTCCGGAACCTGACGAAGAAATCAGCCGGTGGCGGATAGACTTCGACGAGCAAGTCACTTATTTGGATGCCGTGCGCAATGCCAAGAGCTTTGACAAGGTCATCCGGCGAGACGGGAGGCCGGTCGCCATTGATGGTTACCATCACCACTTTGCCGGCAAACTGGTCGTCAAGCGCCGCCATGACACTATTGAGCTACAGCACGCAGTGACCAAAGGCTGGACGGACCTCAGGATCTCCGGCTCGGAGATCTGCGTTGACCGGCGACATGATAGTGCGCTTGAGTACAGGGAGTACAGGAGGGGGATTTGGGGGAACTGGAGTAGGAATCGAGATTCCAGAGGTGGGGGAGGGGCGGGAGACTGGTGATGAAAAGGTAGCATGAATTTCGAGCACGCGCCAATATGCTCTCGGCGCGCAAGCGCACGAAAACACCGGTGGCACCCACATGTTGGCCTAAGAGTCCTTATTCTTTCTTTTTTGGAGAGCCCAGCCTTTTTTCAGGATCTTTTGAGAGCCCGTCCTGAGAGTCATAATTGACCTGTTTGGCATTGCGTTACTACTCGGCCCATATTCAACGACACCTCACTGGCCCAAACAAGTGTACATCATCGAAAAGACACTGAGCTCAAATTATATAACTTGAAAAAGGAGATATACTCTGAACACTGGAGAATGGTGATGCCCTCATTTAGCCCACCAGTAGTTCGAGACAATAAACAGTTCGAAACAACGATATATACAACATTCAAACACTGACTAGTGACTACTACTGACATAAACAGCAAGACATGATAGTTCATAAGAAGTCTTGCTACACCACCAAAACGCACCCATCTGCAGCGCTCAGACTCTCGTGATCCAGACGAGAATGACATTCTAAACAGAAGCAACTATTACATAGTAAGAGTGACATAGACGAGGATGACCAAATGACAAGGAATATGCATAACAAAAGAAAGAACTACCCATCCAGAACCAGCAACAAAGACAACAAAGTCATTCAAAGAGATGATCCAACACCATCATAATTTGCAGCCCCGCTTCAGCGACCAGTGATCCGGAGACACCAGTACTCCACCCTTTCGATGCAACAGCCCAATTACCTATCAACCTGAAGGCTCGAACCACATCACTACCTGTCGTAATTGAGACATCCAAGGATCAAAGTTAATCCGGATGCCTTTGCCATTCTCACCTTCTTTTGGCTGCAGGCTGTATCGTTGACAATCAGGGGAGTTTGCTCCCGAACTCCTAGGGCTCGCCGTGTAGACATATTTTTCCATAGCAAACAGAGCCTCTCTGCCATCAAGGTCCTTGCCAACGGTGATCTCCTAGTTAATCGGATAATTGAGTTCGAGAAACAGAGAGTGTGAACCAAGGCTGTTTACCCGCCTCCAACTAAAAAATCCTAAAGGCCCCAACAAGCTGGTATCCTGCTCATAGACGTAACAGCCACTGTCCGGATACTCACGTATTACACGGTGCTTGTATACAGTGGGGTTTTTGCAATATAACTTTTCCGGCTCATGTGTCCGAATGATCATCAGTCTTTTACCGTCGTCTGATCGAGCGAGGAACCAGTTGTGCTTCCCTGTTTTTGGCAAAGGTGGTGTGATTACAAAGGGCAGTAACAGTAGGGACACTGCATCATATCAAAAAGGACGGGCATTGTTATTGTAAGATCAGCATTGTTCATAGTATGAGTAGGATAATGCAAGAAACAGCATTGATATGTCCCTGTTGGAACTGGGAGGAAAATACAGGGAAATGTATACTGGGTTCGAAAATATAGAAGTGCCATGCATGGTTATACTCATGTTATCTCGCAATCGATTCTTCACAGGAAACTACCATGTCATGCATGTTATGTAATCATGTTCTGTCCTCACAAACAAATTCTTCAAGGTAACTAACAGACCATGCATTGTTATATACTCGTGTTCTCTGGGCAAAATTTTTGTGAGGATATTATTCTAGCCATTGATTGCTGAAGGGCGAATATAGGTATGTACACATGGTAAGCATTGCAGGACTTCACTACTTCCAAATATAGAGTTCTCCATATGCACAATTACTTCCCTAATGTATGGTTAGATGAAACCAACAGTGTGGTGCATGTTTCTACATCATGAAAATGAGGAAACTAACATGAGAGGAAACAACTTACACGCGTCGTCCCAGCAATACGTGGTGCCATCTGCTTTGTCGATCGCGTAGATGATGCCATTGTGTTCAATAGCATCACAGAAGTGTGTATCAGCTTTGACGATGATCCACTGCGAGTCGAGTTGTCTCCAGCTAAAGAAGGCACCGGCATAAAGATAGGCGAGTCCACGGTCGAACAAGGCAATTAGCTTGAAGTCTGCATAATTCGCATGTCGTGTGGGCACTTGGCAGATTATAATCTTTTGCAAAACAAGGTCCGTCCAACTGACATAGTAATCTAGATGACTTGGACCGCGATGGTAATACTCTATATAATCCAACGGAGGAAGGATAATCTCATGGGAGGTCTGGAAGTTCACGAGCACCAACTTTTTACCGTCTTCTCTGAAGGCAGCCGTCCAGTGGGAGTTCATGCCGACCCAGTACATACCTGCCAAGAAGTTTCGGGCGATGGTGATCGGATCGATGTCGAGGGAAATGATGTACGGCGACCCACTACATACCTGCAAAGAAGTTTCGGCTAATGGAGATCGGATTGAAGTCGAGGGGCATCATGCATGCCTCCGTAACATGGTGAGCGAATCTCGCAAGACCAGATAGCAGCAAGCAGGGTGTCTTGAAAAGCTTAGGCCTCGCTTCGACGATGGCCGTGTGCATGTCCGTCGAGCATGCAGCCAGCCGCAGGGCGCTCAACATATCCATACACGAACAACAAAGGTCGAGGATGTCACTGGGGAGATTGCTCCAATCGCGGCTCATATGGATGCTACGCGGTTCGCGTTCGGCCATGGTGGAGTTTGGAAGGGGGCTTGATTTACGGGGGAGAAGGATGTCGGTGCTGGAGCGGCTAGCGAGGGAATAGTGGTACTGGGGATGCGAGTGAGGCGACGGTACACGGGGGCACAGTGAGATGGAGACGGAGAAGGAGATGGAGATGGAGTGGTGCTATGGGAGCGGAGAGGGAGACGAGGCGAGGCGAGGCGCCAATGTGCTGTACAGCGGCGGTGACAGACTGCGCTGTGCACAGGGTGAGGCTGACTTTGGTAACCCGAACACGCCGCCTGGACTAGTGTCAGGCGCAGGGTGTTGTCACTTCACTGTGAGGACCAGATGAATAGTATTTTGACCATCAAGTGTACCACAGTTGTACTACTACTACTACTACTACTAGTAGTAGTAGTAGTAGTAGTAGTAGGTACATGAGTACTCCAGTATTGTATAGCGTAAATAGGTCTCCCGTGCTAGCATGCCTGTTCACTTCATCGTTCAGGTATCATCCATATTGCGAGCAGAACCAAATTCTCGTGCATGCCCAATCAACGCTCTGCCGCGATCCATGCAGTGGTCATTCTGGTGCATCAAGGACGGCATGCAGATCGCTCCACACTTGAGAAGAGGAAAAATGGAAAGGTAGAACGCGGCAGCAGAGGAAGAGAACGCTGGCTAACGAGGCTGGGAGGGGATCGAGCAGGAAGTTAATGCTCCACGCCAGGCCTCCTTTGGTTCATAGGATTGAAAAATCATAGGAATAGAAAAGTCATAGGAAATGAGATGACATGCATCTCAAATCCTATGCATAGGAATAGAAAAGGAGATGCCCTTTGATTCCATTGAGTCTAGGCTAATGTTTATTTTCCTATGAAATGTGGAGGATAGGAAGAATTCCTCCATAGGAATAGGATTTCATTCCTACAAACCAAAGAGCTCTGAAGGAATTTTTCCTATAAAAATCCTATCCTATGAAAATCCTACAAAATTCCTCCAAACCAAAGGAGGCCTAAAGGTTTTGGGAAAACCTGATTTTCATGAGGTGACTTATACTCACCTAAATGGAGGGAAGTTGTGTCTCCCACTCACGTGCTCAAAAAAAACCACGACACATTTTTTTATCTGTTTGCATAGGTCCCACCTATCAGGAAGGATGGGCACGTACACGAACAGGTACGACTCATCAGTCTACCCGCATAGCCTTTTCATTTAGTCTACCTAGCCATCTAATCAACTGCCTGCACGCCACTTATCCCATTTACTCCTTCTCCATCGGGAACCGATTCTCCTCGGCTTCTTCACCTCCCCTTCGTCTTCATTTGCATCCAAACCCCACCGCGTTCACATTGTTTTAACCTCTTTAAATGATCATCTACTACTTCAGTTAGACTAGCCATTTAATCCTAATTCTCCAAACCATAGCCCTCCATTCCAGCGGTTCCAAATGGTGAAAGAGATCGAGATGCAGGTTTTTAGCATCCAACATGTCCTCGTCGAAGGCTCGATGCGCATAGTTGCCACCATCACCGTCCACCCAAGGGTTGTTCGGCAGTGGATCAACAATGTATCCAACTCCCTCGAAAAGGTAGAGACGAGGGTCATCGGTCTCGATGCAGAGTACATGGAGCGTGCCCCTGGGAAGATCCAGCGCGCCGCCGTCCTTCAGCTGTGCCTCGAAGATGATGTTTTGGTGTACCACATCATACACTCGCCCTCCATACCAGGTGAGCTTCACGATTTCTTGTCTCGGGAGGACGTATACTTCTATGGGGCAGCCATCGAAGGGGACGAACAGAAGTTGGAGCCATACATCCTTGATTTGAAAAGCATCGCTGATCTACAAACCAGAATCAAAATTCCTGTAGAAGTTTGTGATAAATAGACACCATCCCTATTCGACGTAGCAAATTTTGTGCTCGGTACAAATCTTCAGAAGGGTGACGAGACGGTGGCATTAAGGTCGTCTGGATGGGAGAATTATCCCTTGACGTACGAGCGGATAAAATATGCTACCCTCGATGCCCGTGTGAGTTTCGAGATAGCTGCAAGGTCCAAAGAGCTTGTTGCGAAGCCGTCTCCCACAGAGAATGAGAACAAGAAGAAGAAGAAGAAGAAGAAGAAGAAGAAGAAGAAGAAGAAGAAGAAGAAGAAGAAGAAGAAGAAGAAGAAGAAGAAGAAGAAGAAGAAGAAGAAGAAGAAGAAGAAGAAGAAGAAGAAGAAGAAGAGGCTGCACCAGCAGGAGGGCATTATGGATGGATGAACTATTTCCTCTCTTGTAAAAAAATTATTCCCTCTCGGTGTATATTGATATAGATGGACTATTTCGATGGTGTGCATGTCTTTGGAACAGAGTAGTAGCATGGGTCCGCTTGACTATAAGGAACTATTTATCCGCATATATAGCTTTCTCTACTACTCCTTCCAGTGATCGGTATGCAGTGCATGTGTCCATAGACATGACAGCTTGTCCATGGAAGTTCAACTACGGCGACCATCACGTTTCATCTCGTGATTCCCACGACGCCTCTCCAACCCACGGCACCACGCCCCCCGACGTGCGCCTCACAACTCTCGGCCGAACCGCCTCTCTGCCTTTGTGTGCATGACATGTGGGCCACCTAAAATGCAGCGAGCATCAAGTTTCTACCACAGCCACCTGCGATTCCCACGACGCCGCTCGAACCCATGAAACCACACGTCCCCCGACCTGCAGCTCACCCCTCTTGGCCCTACTGCCCCTCTGCCTATGGGAGCATTACATGTGGACCAGTCACCTATCGGGTCCACATGTTATTGACTCAAAGGTAGGTGTAGTAAGGCGCTGAAGCTCAGTCCCGACGGCCCTGAGAGGGAAATGTAACTCCTGCGCCAGGGCTTGTGGTGCTCACGCAGCACGAACTCGTGCCAAACTCGAGATTTGTTTCTTTACTATACATGCACGCAACGATTTAATGGACATTGTAATCTTAACATGTGATGGGGAGCTCTAAATTTGAATTTGAAACTTACAAAACGAAAAGATTCAAAACAAATAAACTGGGAGAGAGGGAGTATATCGTAGGATGTGTCCCATACAAAATAAGTCCCCTGGTTTGTCACCGCGAAGATGCGGTTAGAAACGTCTTCCTACTCGTACGGCATCAAATCGGCCACAGACAGCATGGTCCGCCTTTGACCGCCATGTGCAAGGTTCGTGCTTTCTTATTCAATCTCACCGTGGTTCCATCGTACCAATTCATGCGGTGGCCCATTGCATGGCTGATCCCAATGTTGGACAAAGGTTCTACGGGAACGGTGTCACTATTGTAAATGTTGTGCAAATTGATGTTGGTACCCTCCCGTACATATGCAAGCCAATCTCCACTCGCACTGAGCCTAACCTGTGAAACAGTGGGAAGGGGGAGAATTAGGAAATGGACACAGAAGTAGTCTTTAGAATGCATTTACTACGTGATCAAACTCATCTTACCTGCTCATCGGAGGAAATCCGAGTGCCCCTCAACATCGGCATCTCAAGGGGCGTCAACTTGCAACTACGGCCACGCCGCGCTGGAGAGACCCCCAAGGAAACATCCTCGTGCGTTCCACGGAACATCAAGATGCATTTGTATGAGTAGTTTATCTTGTGAGAGAAAAGGATGAACAAGGGAAGGCCTCTAAAGATAGTGATGGACACTACTACTACCAATGTGCTGTCCCGTGCGTTGCAATGGATCCAAAGTAGTAGAATAATACTTGTTCACGTGCTTGAAATATAAACACTCTAGTTTTGATATACATGTCTCAGCAGACATGACAGCTTGTCCATGGAAGTTGAACCACGGCGACCATCACGTTTCTTGTTTCTACCACTACCTCACCCACGCGATTCCCACGACGCCGCTCCTCCAACCCACGGCACGACGTCCCCCGACGTGGACATGGATCCTCTGACGTGGCTATCACTTCCTTGCCCTGCCTTTTCTTCGCTGACAGGTGGGACCCACGCTTATGGGTCCCACATGTCAGTGACAGAATGGTAGGATTGTTTGCGTCAGGGGATTCTCATGCCCCCGACGTGCCCCTCATCCCTCTCGGCCCCACCGCTCCTCTGCCTTTGTGTGCATGATATACTCCTAATATATTACTCCCTCCGTACCTAAATATTTGTCTTTTTTGAGATTTCAAATGGACTATCACATACGGATTATATAGACATATTCTAGTGTTTCTAGCAAGATGCCCGCGTGTTGCACGAAGTTGATGGAAAAGGTAAGCACAACTTATAAATTGACGGATCAAGTACTAGTTACAGTGATGCATATAATTAAGCAAAGGGATCGCACATGTCGGTATTGACTAGAACGAGAATGCAACAGCACAATAAGAATTAAGGCCACGATGATGCGATCGCAGTGGTGGTTACAGAAGGCAAGAAGAAAGATGGATCCATGAACGTACGACCTCCTCCTCCTCAACTTAGTGCGTCGGGCCACCGACCGGTGGCTAAGGAGCGGCGGCTTTTATGGTGAGGTCGAGGTGCTTCTCAGCAAAGGCATCCAAGGCTTCCAGCCGGTTGAGGAAGGCCAACCTCGTAGCATCCTCACTGGCATTGTAGATACCTATGTACACGATTTGCTCGTACACGTGGATGTGTAGGTCGACGAATTCTTCCAGGGCGAGGCGCCTCGCGGCGAGCGCGACCTCCAGGTGGACATTCTTCATGGCGTCGGCGGGCAGTCGCAGGGCCACCAGTGCTTGAAAGAGGTTCCGGCCATGGAGGCCGATTAGGGTGGCAGGCAATGAGGAGCCCGGGCGCGCGGGCTGGAGCAGTACAGCGATGTCGTCCGCGAGCTTCTTGATGACGGTGAGCTTCTTGCTGGTGTCAACGATCATCTGGTCCAACTGAGAGTCGTAGTTCGCGTCGACGGCAGCCATCCACTAGCCGGTCTCCAACACCATCTGGAGACGATCCTCGGCGCCATGCCGCACGCCGGTGTCGTGGACCATCTGGCGCAGCCGCTGGCTGCTCACGCGCATCGCCGCCATGGGTCTGGAGTGAGCTCTTTTGCGCTTAGTGTAGGTGCTTAGGCAAATGCTTAGGTGCGTACGATGTGGTAGATGCATTGGAATGGAGGGGCGCCTTTATGAGGGTAATGAGGGCAAACTGCGTTGCATTCACATCGTGCAGCCTCTTTTCCCGGACCTTCTCCCATTACTTCCCTCATGCATTAATTGAGGAGGATGCATTGGCCGTTCAACATATCGGGAACCGCTACTCTCTCTCCCTCGTCTGCATTAAAGCCGTATCGGGAACTGCACCGCCCGCTTTCAAATCGAATACTCCCTTGTTGTAGTATGAGTGACTAAGTGATGACTATGTATAACATGCCAAACATCAGATAGCCTAACGCACCGTATTAAATCTCCAAGGGCGCGACCGCACGAGCGACACGACGGTCATGGTAGGCACGACCACGATACGGGCTGCTGGCAGCCCTTGGATCTAAGATCAAACGGTCGCATGCTAAGTTGCTGAAGATTTGTAGAATAACCCTCCAGGATAGGATATTCACCCATAGGTCTAGAATCACGCCATGCAACCGTTCGATCTCAGATCCAAGGGCTCTCGGAAGCCCGTACCATGGGAGAATGGAAAGCCACTACCCTGCCATTCGCACGCTGGCAGTTCGCTCCTACTCGTCCCCGCACGTCCTTCAATACTACGGTGGTTCACTCCTAGTCGTCCCGTCCATTCACATTATGGCAGTTCCACTAATCCTAACCCTCCTCCCAAATCCATGGCGTCCCAAATCTCCAGGATCGGTGGTGAGTACAAGGTTAGAACCATCACTGGCGATGAGTTTAACGTCATCTACACCCGTTCTTCCGCGACGGTGAAAGGATGCCTTTCTCGCTTCAGACGCATGTTCAAAAACTCAGATGATGAGTGGGTCGCTGGGCTAGATGTTGAGTACACCACAGTCCTGGGATGAGAGAAGGATCTAAAGGACGAAGAGAGGAAGAAGCCCGCCGTGATCCAGGTTTGCGTGCATGACTTATACTTGGTCTACCACATATGCCATGCCGACATTGAGTGCCAGGATTTTAAGGACTTCCTCGGGAGCAACCTAGTCAAATTCTTTACTGTAGACTTTGGTAACGACAAAGAAGTCCTGCGTCGGGCAGGCCTCATTGTAGGCAACACCTTCGACCTCCAGAAGAATCGGCTGGTGTCCTCTCTTCAGCCTTCAATGCTGACCCTGGCAGGAGCCATGCTTCATCCTTCGTACGGTAAACTGGAGAAACCTCCATACACATTTCATCGTCATGCATGGCAGCGGAATGTACTAGATATAGACCACATCCAGTATGCTGCAATGGATGGCTACCTTTGCTTCAATATCTACAAGGGTTGGATGAAGAGCAACATCCAAGTGTGCGGTTCAAGCAAAGAAGTATCGGCCAAGAGGAAGAGGGACAAGGACGAAGTCGAGGACGTGGACGAGGACTCCGAGTAAGGTGGCAGTGTCGTTGCTCATGGTGGTTCTAATGCAGTGTCTACCGGAATAGTTGCAAAGTTTAATTTTAGGTGTGCTTAATTTAATTTGAGGGGTGTGTTGTGCTGAGCCCCCAGCAGAACTATGTTATGTTTCTTCTTGTTACTTTAACTCTTCAGTACGTACATACAAGTATTTCTTACATTTCATCTTTTAGTTGGTACAGTACTACCACTCATTTCTTCACATTATATACGTACAATATGGCCAACATCATATAGCCAGCAGTTTAGTTGTCAAAGAATTTCAGGGTGCTTAGTTTTGTCAAAGAATTCCAGGGTGCTTAGTTTTATTTGAGGGGTGGGTGACGAGCGCTCTCTATATGTACCACCTTTTTTTATTTCAAGTTTTGCTCCATGGCGCAATCCATCGATACTACTACTGTACAAAAGTGGAGTATATACATTTTTTAAAAGGCTAGAGGGTGGGGCAGTCTAGATCGGTCGGTTTCACGAGAGGCGAGGGCCTTTGTGATTTGACGGCTCTTTACTGCTATCAAATCGAATAGTACTGCGCCGCCCGCTGCACGCCCGGCGCCTCCATTAAACCCCTCCGTTAAACCCGCATGCAAACCGAGAATCCTACTCCGGCCACACGTCCGTTCATGAGCGGGCCGGAATTAAGCGCAACACCGGCCGAGCTCCTCCCGTCCGCCCTCAGTTTAAATGAGGCCAGACGCCGGCCAAGCTCCTACCGCCCGCCCTCTATTTACACGAGGCCAAACAGACAACAGGCAAGAATCGCACCCCTCCACCACTCCCCCATCTCCTCCTTCACCATTTTCTCCACTCCTCCAATGGCTTCTGATGAGCCGTTCTCCGGCATATTACCCGGCTGGGTGGCCCGCCAAGCCCTCCGGATACGGGCGAGGCCGCTCTGTGCTTCACCAACCTCGCTTGGCCCGACAGAGCCAGTTGCCGCCCCAAGCAGGCGCGGGGTTCAGCAACTCGCCGCTCTAGTTCAGCTCGATGAGGAGTGGCGAGTTGCTCCACGCCGGCACGGCGGCGAGCACGCCGGTACGGGCGCCGTCGCTGTCGTGTCGTACCGTGCCACCAGTGTCTGCGGTGGCCGCGCCTCCCGTATTTGTGGGCACGCCTCCCGTGCCTGCGGCAGCGCCATGCAGGCAGAGGCAGAAGCCGGGTGCGTGGAGAGCGACGAGTCGGTGGTCAGCTTCTCCGTGTCCGCTACCATCATCGAGGCGAAGTAGAACACTGGAGGCCGCCGCCACTTGGGACCCATGAAGGCCACCATCGAGGCGACGACCGCGGATTTAGGTGGTTTCTTTGCTGCTTCGTCTCTTCCGAGGACCTTCATCGACCCCGCAAGTGTCTGACGGACATGAGGAAGACAAAGGGATCTGCGGGCGGCCATTTAGATTATGTACTCCCTCTCTAGCTGGTGGGGAATTTTTGTTCTAAGAATGGATAAATTGTATGTATCTACAACTAAAATAAGTCTAGATACATCCATTTCTAGGACAAGTATTTCCGGACGGAGGGAGTATTAATTATACAAGAGAGCCGGATTGGCACCTCTTAGTTCATGTAAATGTAATGAAATCCATGATGTTTATATGAAGATCCGGCTTTTTTATACGAAATCCTTCATGCTTATATGAAATCAGTCCGTGTTTGCACGAATTTCATCTGGTTGGTAAGAGTTGTAAAAATGTATGCCGCTGGCGTTTGATGTCGTCCTCCGCTTAAGGAAGCGGGAGGAAATTTGCCGGCTGCCGTTGGAGATGCTCTTTACGCTGGAAATAATAGAGTGACATCCAATCCATTTGAGCTAATTGCATGTATGATTGTCCCTCTATAAAAAGTTAATTGCATGCACAGTGTACACGTGACTTGCAGGGTGGCTACAGCTTCGTATAGAAAGTTAAAAAGAAACAAGTCCTTCCTTAATCTTGTATTCTAAGTACTCTGTGGGTTCCACTGTCAGTACAGTGGTGAAAGAAGTATATATCAAATAAGTAGAGTAATATATAATATAAAAATATAAAGTTAAAAGACAGAATACGAACTCATGTCATCGCGTTGCGAGCATCCGGCGCTAACCAGCCCAGCACATTTTTGTTGTAGACCATGTTGGAGATATATCTCCATGTCTACTCTTATATATACTCCATTCGTTCCTAAATATTTGTCTTTTTCAGATTTCAAATGGACTACCACATACGGATGTGTATATAGACATATTTTAGAGTGTAGATTCACTCATTTTGCTCCGTATGTATTTTCAGGAAGGGGTCAGATTTGTCCTTGATTTATTTATGAGGTATCCAGATGGCACTGCACCACCAAGAAAAGAGGGTAACATCAAAATTATGGACTACTTTTTTGAGTATGTTGGTAAGGTCCGGTCATAGTCACTTGTTGAAATCTCTAAAAAGACAAATACTCCCTCCGTCCGGAAATACTTTTCATCAAAATGGATAAAAGGAAATGTATCTAGACGTATTTTAGTTTTAGATACATCTCTTTTTATCCATTTTGATGACTAGTATTTTCGAACGGAGGGAGTAGAAAAAGAGTTGGTGATGATGGTGTGCGTGCCATCCTGCAATATAGGCTGTCGGATTTATATCTAACGGATAGGAAAGAAACTATGGCAATTTTGCAAAAATATACCCACACGTCTCTCCACATTCGCAAATAAGGCCTTCCCTTTTTCAACCTTTTCTCTCACAAGATAAACTACTCATACAAATGCATCTTGATGTTCCGTGCAACGCACGGGCAGCTAGCTAATTTCTTTTAAAATAGTTGCTGCGATAATTGGGTTGAAGTGATATATTTTATGTCTGCGCCGAATGACTTCAGATTCACTAGTAGTAACAAAGAAAAGGTTGCCTTGTTAATTAACAGAAAACAGGGTGAAAACTATCACATGAGGCCAGTAAAAACAAGGCACACTGGGTTCAGCGTCATCGTCACTACAGCTGTGCGCGCGCGAGAAGTCTACATATCGAGGGGGCTACCGAGCGAGGCACCGAGACACAATGTTTGAGAGAGAAACCAATTGACAGATTATGATCAGATCGAGTTATCACCCTTCTGTTGTCATTGTTGGGGGGAGGGAGAGAAAGACGTATTGAGAGTGTGTGCGGTAGACACAGAGGCACAACTAGCGTGTGTGTGTGTGTGTGTTTGAAAGAGGAGTAGATAGATTATTATCAAGATCGATGTGCCACCCTACTCCTTCGGTGTCGGGTAGTGTGTGTGTGTGTGTGTATGTTTGAGAGAGAAGCCAGTCGATAGATTAGTATCAAGATCGAGGTGTCACCCTACTCCTTCGGTGTTGGGAAGTGTGGGTGTGTGTGGGGAGGGGAAGTGACACTCACATATCTCTACTCTTATAAAAAAACAGAGTTGGTGATGATGGTGTTCCTGCCATCCTGCAATATAGGCCATCCGATTTATATCCGACGGACAGGAAGGAAACTATGGCAATTTTGCAAAAAGATACCCACACCCCTCTCCGCATTTGCAAATAAGGCATTCCCTCGTTCATCCTTTTCTCCCACAAGATAAACTTCTCATACAAATGCATCTTGATGTTCCGTGCAACGCATGGGCATCTTGCTAGTAGGGAGAAGGAGTTTGTGTGACACAGATCTAGCTATATTAAGGGATAGGTAGATAGCATATGTGTGAGAGACATTAGTGGCTGTGGGTGGGCGGAATTAAAGGGGTGGGCGTGTTAGACATAGAGAGCGTGTGTGTTTCTGTGTGAGAGACTTGTAGGACGGGGTAGAAAGACGAATTTAACCCTGACGGAGGGAGAGAAATACACGAAGTGCACGTGTGTGATTCCGATGCCCACAGGGAAATGAGATATGTATGCGTGTGAGAGAGATTTCACAATTCATTGACGTATCACTATCTAGCGATCGTGGACGTGCATCGCTTGATCATAAGTCAATATCTACTTCGTATCGTGGCCAAATGTACAATATCGATTCAACTCTATAAAGATTGGACACTCACATATCACATTTTTTCTATTTAAATAATCCTTTTTAGTTGTGCATGCCAAGTTACAGTGATGTTTCTTCAAACAACCAATGTAGCTATCATGAACATGCACCATTGTTACTCTTGCATTCAAATTCATTAGTCTTGGATGATTTAAGTTTCTATTTTGAAGTAATATATGTAATATTCATATATGAATTCAACGGGTACAAAATTTATGAAATGGAGGCTATGTAATCATATGAGGTAACACTTTTAAGTAGCTGACAACAATATCCATTTCTTTTTGTGCTCCTCTACACTAACACGTCAATGCATTATGTTTAAAGTAAATAACCAATGGAACTAAATTATCTATTTACACGAGAAATACATAGGCTGAGCGTTTGATCCCTTTTTTGTGAACGCGCCACTACACCCGTACGATTGGCCGTGCCTGTGTGAACGTCCAAGTTATCGGCGCATCATCCCGAGTTATTGTCTTTTTTCTGGGGTGGACTTCACACCGGTTATTAACTGCTGACGCGTGCCCCGTGTACACAGTCTAGCATGACCTTCCCGCTAGCACGGTCCAAAATTAGTTGAAACTGGATACGAACGATCTCGCAGGCGGCAAAATCTCCCGCCTCCTTCTAAAATTTCCGCCACCTTAGTCTTTAGCATGCGAAATCCCCCTTTTGTCCTTGGTGCACGGAGACCAACAGTTACAATACCGCCCTCATCTACATGATAGGTCGGGGCTGCTTTGGTAACTTCCGGTTCCCCCACTACACGGCACCCCCATTTCCTCTCCCCATCCCACAAAAACGACTGACTACACGGCACGCCGTCCGTACTTCATCCCCCTTTCTCCCCTCCCCTCTCGAAACCCTAGACTGCTCATCCACCGGCGTACCATAGCCCATTCACTGCCAGCAGCGTCCACCTCGCTGGTTCTGCTTCTGCGGCCGCATCTACCCCTCCCACCTCCCCTAGAAACAAGTAGACTGCTCATCCACCACTGTACCACAACCCATTCAGTGCCGGCCTTGTCCACAGCGCCGGATCTGCTTCGCCGGTACTCTCGTCAACCGCCGCGCATCTATAGCGGCTCATTCGTACTCCCCATCGGAGACGCTTCGTCCACACCCCCCGGAGCCGCCCCACCGACGCCCCCGTCGACGGCCTCTGATCCTCTTCGCCGACACCTTCCTCAACCCTACCGGAGTAGCTTCGCCTATACCATTCTCAACCCTATTGGGGCCGCTTTGCCAACTCACAAGTCCACGGCCTCAGATCCGCTTCCTCGCACCCTCATCCAACCTACCGGAGCAGCTTCTGACGCCCCATCCACGGCCGCAGATCCGCATCGTCGACGCCACCCTTAACCCAACCACCGGAGCAGCTTCTGACACCCCGTCCACGGCCGCAGATCCGCATAGTCGACACCATCCTTAACCCAACCACCGGAGCAGCTTCACCTACGCCCTCGTCCACGGCCATAGATCCGCTTCGCCCACACCGTAGTCCACCCTACCGAAGCCGCTCCACAAACACCCTACTCGACGGTTCTAGATCTCCTTACCGGACCCCGACAGCCAGCGCAGCGTCATCACCCTCGACGTTTCTAACCTGATTCCCACAGTCTGGAGAGATGCCAAGCACCCGCCACGGCCTAGGTACTTGTCACCTTTAAACCCGTCCAACATCACCTGCCCGATGTACTTCAAATATACTAACCGGTCGTTGTTACCTGTTATGTAGCTGGAAAAAACTACAAGGACGATGTTTCTTCTGGATCTAACAGCTTGGCTAACCAAGATCCTGGACTGAGGCATTGCTATGATCTTGTAAGCACGTCTCTCTCTCTTGTATTGTTCTGTGCCTGCCAGCATGCTTTGCTAGGATTTTCGACCAGTAATCCCTTTGCGCAGACAATGATTTCTACTGCTGGTTGCTAAATTAGATATGTAGATGTCATACATGATACTACCTCGTACCTCCGTTCCTAAATATAAGTCTTTCTAGAGATTCCACTATAGGCTACATACAGAGCAAAATGAGTGAATCTACACTCGAAAATGCATCTATATACATCTGTATGTGGTCCATACTGGAATCTCTACAAAGACATATATTTAGGAACAGGGGCAGTACATTACACAAAATCGTAGGTGGCATGTAGGAATTCTAGTGCACTACATTAGGCTCCCTTAGAGTGCCTGCTAGTCCAGCATACAGAGTCATGGCTAGTTTATGGTACGCACACAATCGTTAATTGGTGGTTTAAATATGCGCAAGGGATATGCAATGTAGTATCATGTAGAGATGTTTGAAATTAGCCGTGTCAACTTGCAGATAGAGTTACACAATGAAAAAGTACAAGATGTATGTGGCAATTTCATGGAACATCGCAAAAAAAGGAGAGGCAGCGGTGAGCCTATACATTGTGCTATGGTACGTCACTCCTCCATTACAATCATCGTGACATGTTATTTGTATGCCAGTTCTATTAGCCAAGTTTCTTAGGGACAGTTATTATGAGTTATCCTAAGAAAATAAGCACCTGTGAATATAAGTTCCATGTAATAAGCCAACCAGTTCTTTTCATTGCGTTTTCAGCTTATCTTTGGTATGATCAGTGGAAAGTCTAGATTGCATTATATTTTTTTCATTTTGCTGCCCATATGGAAATTAATTTGACTTGCAAACATCACAAATTGAACCCAGTGCGGTAATTAATATGATAGGAAAACAGACCATCACTATTTGCTCAAAATGCAAATAAAAAGATACCATCTACTTGGCACAATCTATTTTGGTCAATGTTTTCCATAGAGATCTCATTGCCTAATTTAAACGAAGAACGCATGACCCACATTTAAATGAAGAACAATTATTTATTGAAATTTGATGGTCCAAGTGGCTGGTTATTATCGTATAGCAGCACCACCTGAAAGCATCATATAGTAGCAGCAGCTCATAGCAACTCATCATACAGCAGCAGCAGTCTGCAATTCATCATATACCAGCAGCAGCTCATAGCAATTCATCATATAGCAGCAGAAGGAGCAGCTCATAGCAATTCATCATATAGCAGCAGCAAGAGCAACTCATAGCAATTCATTATATAGCAGCAGCAGGAGCAGCTTGTAGCAACTCATCATATAGCAGCAGCAGCTTGTAGCAACTCATCATATAGCAGCAGCAGCAGCTCATAGCAATTCATCATATAGCAGCAGCAGCAGCTCATAGCAACTCATCATACAGCAGCAGCAGCTCATAGCAATTCATCATATAGCAGCAGCAGGAGCAGCTCATAGCAATGCATCATATAGCAGCAGCAGAAGCAGCTCATAGCAATTCATCGTATAGTGGATCAGAATGAAAATTTGGCAAAAAATCAGAGGAGATCCTCACCTTGTTGGATGAGCTCATCCTTCAACAGCACCTCAAGGCCATGGCCTGGGAGGAGGGGAGGGGGAATAGGGTGCCTTCTGCCGCAGTGTGGCATCAGCCGTAGTTGTGCAGCGCCCGCTGGAGTAGTGCTTTGGACGAACCACAGTGGAGCAGCTGCTGGAGACCATGAGAATGAGGGGCGGCGCCAGAGGGAGGAGAAGCCAGGGAGATTTGCCCCTACCCGCCGGCCATGTAGCCTAGCTGGACCTAGCATCATCGAGAACAAGGCCAGATGGGACCAGTGGCGACGGCTCGCTGGAGGAACCCTAGTGCTGCAGGCAGGGGATCGAGGTAGAGGGAAAGGGAAGAGGAGATGCAAGTGGGCAGGGCAATGAATGCTTGCGTGTTTGTTTTTACTTGAGGGTCAGGTATGACACGGGCATCAGCAGTTGCATTTTGAGTGTAATATAGGCAGACAACAGAGTCATTTCACTATTCCCCTTCCCTTCAATTTTTAGTGAGGTTCTACCCGAAACACCCCCCCCCCCTCCAAAGCGAAATTAGTTAAGCCCAAGCCCATAACTCAAAAATGACTTCTTTACATCTTTTATGGCTTATTTTGACAATATGCCCTGAAAAGGTGGAACCGAACTGGCCCTTAACCTGCAATTCAATTGTGCGTGCAATGATGAATCACTCCTGCCTGCTATCTGTACATTTAGGCATCATCATACATGGCATAACCTAATACATGTGCATTCCATTGTAGAATCTGGAATATGCAATGTTTATGTTAGTTCATACGTTGCACATGATGTTTAAATGCCCCTTAAATCTGGTCAGTCAAGTGATGGTCTTTAAGCCTCCTTCTTTGCTTCTTTTGTTGATATGTAAGATTTGCTCACACTTCTGTTCAATTGCTTGTTTGCATCAGCCAGCCATACTAGGACTTTTTGCTTTGATTACTTGTTGTTCTTGACCTAACACTCTAATAGAGCTTGTCAACGATTTAAACACTAAGGGCTGCTGTAGTGGGGCCTTGTCTAACTCATAGGTGACATAAAGGTTTGGTTGTACACTACATTAGGCTCTCCAAGAGTACTTGGAGATCCAGTTCGAAGGTATGCCTAGTTTTTACATAGTGCAGACATAGTAAATTCTCATTTCATTGTGTGCAAGTGCAAGAGATGCGGCATGTTTCATTATGTGGTGTTGTTTTGTTATAATCTCATCCTTTTGTGTTCACAGACTGGAAAGTATGCATATTTATCTTCCAAGGAGACGAGTAACTAGTTTGTGTCACCTTGCAGAGGGGGTGCAATGAAGATAAGATTGAGGATTTCCAAGTACAAGATGTTAGGAAGGAGCCTTGCAAGAGAACTAGGAGCTGTGCTAAGCCTCTTCAACCTACTAAGGTAAGTCACTGTATGCAACTCAATAGTTCAATTCCTTGTTTGTTTCAGGCATAGTTAATTTTCTCTTTTCAATTGCTTTATTTGTCCTCAATTAATGAGATGCCCAAATAATCATGCCTAATGTTCGGTAGTTGTATCACTATTAGTTGACATAATTAAAGGCCTTACCATTTAATTACTCTGCCGAAGTGTGCCTGAAGCTTTGAAGTCTATTAACCAACTATTATTGCGTGAGGCTCACAATCTAGTTTATACTACGCTAATGATTGCATAGTTTTGCCTGCTGTAGTATGTTTGTATGAAACCCTCTGTTGTTCATTATGCTCCCTAAGACTTTAATTGAGGCACAGAATGGCCAACTGCTTGCTTACTTATACGCAACGTGCTGTCTAAATTTGTAACTTGTATGTGTTTTCGATTGGGCCCCAACATCATGCTCCTCTGGTGAGCTAAGATGGATTTCTGTATGCAGGCTGCACAGACTATCTTTTTTATAATTTTTAAAATATCACCTGCTTATGCTTCATGACGTGTAACATTTTTTTAAGTGACATGTAACATTATTGTTAGTCCTGTTTTGCCATGTAGTACAAAATAGTGTCTTGTTCGCTTCACTGTTGTAACTATATTTTTGCCCTAGTCATGTGTACTTACAGAAACATTTTAGGATGAAGTGACATCAACACAAAGATCTGCGAGCAGTGCGGCATGGCCGTTACCGAATGATTATGGATTGGAATTGGAATGTGCTGATGTTCTCGAGCATCAACTAGAGGTGGCAAGACAATGTGTACATGATTGTCAACGTATAATCAACAAGTTGAGACTGGACATGCAGGTATTAGATGCAGGAGTCAAAAAATGAAACAAGACACTGAGGTAACCATGAAGGAATTGGAGATTTTGCAGACTGAAATTTGTGCTATCTGAATCCGGCCAATCCTATTTTCTGAAGAGATTATAGTTCAAATGGAGTTAAGTTGATGCGCGTCCATGATGTATGAGCTGTATTTGCCCAGTGTATGTAATTTGCTGTTTGTGTATCTTTATTATCACCTGTGCCGAACCATAATGCCCAGTGGGTATAATCGGCTGTAATTTCTTTATTGTATAGTGTAGGATTATTCTACCTTTCTATGCCTTGATCTCTTTGTTGTAATAGTGTAGTCTTTTTAGAGGTGATAGTATTGAGTAGGATAATTCTTTGAATATGCTATATCGTTCAAACAGGGGCCAATTCACCCGACCACGGCACTTCACGGGCCGTCGGATCCATAGGCCATCTACGTCTCGTAGGATCCATGGGCCTTCTACGTCTCATAGGTTCCACGGGCCTTCTACGTCTCGTAGGATCCATGGGCCTTGTACGTCTCGTAGGATCCATGGGCCGACGGCACATTTATGGGTCTTGTACGGGCCTTTAATGGGCCATAGACGGGCCTTTAATAGAAACCGTACATTTTATGGGCTGACCATAACGGGCCGTTAATAGGCTGTATTTGGTGATGCTATGAAAATGGCCCAACAGACTAACGGTCCACAAACGGGCCGACTGTAACGACGGGCTGAATTTGGCCCACAAGCAGAAAATGACAGTAACGGGCCGTAAGTAACCGAATGCTGCAAATGAGCCCAAGAATAAATGGGCCCTCAAAAGGCCGAAAGTTAACTTGGGCTGGAAACGGCCCAACGGAATAACGGGCCGTTGATGGGTATAAAGTGATACACTGTTCATTACGGGCCAGTTTCACCACGGGCCATTAATGGGTGTAAAGTAATACACTGTTCATTACGGGCCAGTTTCAGCACGGGCCGCTAATGGGCCAAGAGTTACAAAGGGCCTCATATGGGCCGAAAGACGTCATGGGCTATACATGGGCCAGAAGTTAAAACGGGCTGGAATCATAGTGGATGGCCCAGATGACGCTACTGGGCCTAATTCGGATAGGGCATAACGGGCCTTGGGTTAGCAGGCTGTAAATGGGCTATATGCGAACAGGTCGTTAACAGGCTTTCCATGGGCCGGCCCGCCAGCTTTTGACCAAGTCAAACGGGCCAGCCTTTTCACAGTAATGGGCCACTGTTGGGCCGTGCCACGTGTCGACGTATCATAGGCGCCTATCTGACCCGCTGACGAGCTGACACGTGTTTCGTCCGGCCAATAAGAATTTTACACATGGAAATTTCCCATTGGTCGGGGCTGTTAACGGGTTATCGGGTCCAAAACCCGACCCGATAGCTTAACGGTGTTCCGTTACGGTGGATGCCACGTGTAGGTCACCCTTAACGAAAGCACTTCTGTGACGCGCGATTTATCGTCATGGAAGTGGACACTTCCGTGATGATAATTTTGGCAATGTCATGGAACACTTCTACGACAGCACAGGTATGACTATCTTGATTCTGTCATAAATTTGTCATGGATGTACATGCATGACAAAAAAGCGACCTATTGTGACAAACACGTATCATCACAGAAGTGTATTTTTTTGTAGTGCAACCGCATGCAGCCTTGGTCACCGCGTGGCAATTGACGGGACGTGGGTGCCCCCACTTCCCCACACAGCCTTGATATTCACCCAACTTGGTGGCTGCCACCACCGGCTCAGCTCCATCTTCATTGCTTGTCGAGAGCTTCCTTGGCCCCTCCACCTTCTCAACTCCTCCTTGTCACCATGCCGCCGAATTCTGCAAGGAAGAAGAAGACGACGAGCTGCGCTCCAGCCGAGCATTTGCCGGCCTTCGAGCCTGCCATCGAGCGGTCGATGGTGGTTAACCAAGAAGGGCTGGACAAGGTTCGGCCAGCGCTCGCCTCAGATTCCAACGAATGGGGGGCGACGGTGGCTTGGCCTGGCTCCCGTGCAACGATTGATATGACAGCCACTGAGATCCCCATTCATCTTCATGCCCTCTGGGCCAGCCTGATTCCTCCTTTTTCTGCTTTCTTCAACGTTGTGCTCTCGCATTACCAAATCCATGCGCTGCATCCGGATCCCCAATCTATCATACTCCCTGATGTCTTCGCCTTCGTCTGTGAGTCCATGGTGGGCATCGCTCCTTCCGTGGCCTTGCTTTGCCATTTCTTCTCTCTTCATCTGACCGATGGCCGCCAGCGCTCGGGGAGACCTTTCAGGCCGTAGCGGCGACGGCCGGCTCAGGAATTGATTTCGAGCTCTCACTGGTTGTAAGCGGGTTCCGGAGACGGTGGGTGTTTGTGAACGACGGCATGCTCTCCACCCTTCTCTTGCTCCCATGGGCACCGGCTGCCCCAAGCTCTAGCTGGGGACATGCGAGGCTCGTCGACCAGCGGCTCGCCCATGTTTGGCACCGGTTGACCAGGTTGAAGGATCTTGGGGTGACGATGCCCATGGTGGTGAAGGAATTCATCCGGTGCCGCATTGCTCCGCTTCAGTGTCATTCTCGTCCGATGTGGACCTTCTCTAGCTGCGGGGACCCCGTGAGGCTTCATGCGTCTTCTCTTCCTCCCGAGGCATGGCGTACAGTGGTCGAGCTCCTGACGGGCGACCCAGCACCAGCCAATCTGCCGGAGGAGGGTTGCCTCTTGTACTGTTGCTCGAACAAGGTGGAGTTCGTGAAGCAGATGCCCCTCTTCGATGAATGGGGGTTGTGCCCGGCCGACCTTGATGGGCCTCGCGAGAACCCTATCCTTGTGGTTCCTCTACCTGCCGCCGCCGCGGCACGCACCCCAGAGGTGGATGCAGGGGGCGAGTGCCGCAGGACACCAATGAGGTGGCTCTTGCTGAAGGAGCAACGTCGGGCGAAGCTCCCGAGGTGGCTGCTCCCGAGGCTAGGGCTGGCGGTCCTGAGGCAGGGGCTGAGGAACCGCAGTGGCCCAATGCTCCTGAGGTCACCGCCCCTGTAGCCTCAACAAGTGCTTTGGGTGCATGCGGTCGCTCTTCAGGCTTCGGTCAGCTCCGCCTGGACTTTGAAGCACTCCGCAAGAGGAAGGGATCTCCAAGCTGAAGTGGTGGAGCCAACCGGCCTTTGAAGCAGCCAGAGACGAGTAAGTACCTCATCTCCATGGTTTCCTGAGTTTTGCATCCTTTTCTGACCATGGCTCTTCAGGATCCCCTTGGTTGGAGCGGCGAGATCTCCTGAGGTGTGGCCCCCATCGGCCACCAGCTCGCCATTGATCCTGAGCTCTACTTGCCGGACCACTGTGCAGGGCCCAGGGCCCGCTCCGGAGGCGGACGCACCAATCTGGGGCCTTGATCCGGCTTTCCTGGCATCACTTCTTCGCGCCCCGGCCTGGGGCGTAGCTGGCGAGCCAAGGACACCTCCATTGGTCATCGCCGGCAGCTAGGCGACCCCAACATCGGCTTCATCTTCAGGTGGTGAGGCCGCGTCACCCAGCATCTTTGCTGAAGCCCACAAGGTAGCAGGAAAGGCGCCGGCCTCGAGCTCCCTGCCGGGGGCAAACAGGCCAGCTCGAGCTTCCCCAGCAACCCTTGGCGCGGAGGACGGACTTGGCTGCGCACTGGAGCTCGCGCGCGGATGTGGCGTCGTACGCCACGAGCTCTTTCAGGAGGCGATGGGTGCACTAAACCGCCTCGGAGGATAGCTAGTGGTTGTTAATGCTCGCCTCGAGACGGAGGACCTCTGCCTGGCTCATGAGTGGCACCAATTGAAGGTCGCCATTAACCTTGGGCAGCTTCAGCACGAGCGTGACAAGGCAAAGGCCGCAATGGCCCTCGCGGCCTCCCGCAAGGTTAGCGCTCGGGCCTTGGAGGAGGCGAGGGAGGCTGACCACCGTCTCGAGAGTGCCAAGAAGCGGGAACATGAGCTTCTGGCCTTGAATGCTGCCCTGGAGCAGCAGATCGAGGCGCACAGGACCGTCTTGGCGTTGATGAGGGGAGTGCCTTCCGAAGGGAAGGAGATCCTTAAGCGTGAGGAGGCATTGGCGCTGGAGGCCTTGGAGCGCAGCCTGGAGCATGAGCGGCAGGAGGTGAGGGAGCGCCAAGTGGCCTCGGTCGAGGATGCCGTCACCATGCATGAGGCCAGGATTCAGGAGGAGGTTAACCGGAGGGTGCCGAAGGTTCGTGCAGATCTTGCCAATGAGTAGAGCCTGAGGCTGAAGTTCCTGGAAGCCGAGGCTGAGGGCAGGACCACCGCCCTCGGGACAAGGCTGGACGAGGCCGAGAAGCATGAGAAGGCCTCCGCAGTGGCTCTGGTCTCTACCCAGGCCGACCTGGCCTCCGCTCATGCCGATCTTCTCTTGCTCCAGCAGCAGATTGATGGTGTCGCGTCCCTCGCACAGAAAAATAGAGAGGAGGCGTGTTGTCGGCAGACGCTGCAGTGTGAGCACGTCCCCATGCTCCACTCCCTCAAGGTGAGGGCCAACCAAGCACTGGGAGTCATCTTCGAGGAGAACGTCCCCCATCCCCATGTGGAAGATTACACCAGCCACCTCCGCTTCTTTACCGAAGTCGTGATGCGCCTAGAGGATCAGGCTGCGAGGGCTCGCGAGCTTGTTGAGGAGAGGAGTCGAGGCCTCCTTGGGTGCGCGTTCTCACGCGTCTTCAGCCATCTTCAGAACCTCGACCCCCACTTTGATTTTGACACCGCCATTTCCCCAGTGCCCGGGGCTATCCGGGACAACCTGTCGCACTAGGTGGACAATCACGTGGATGCCCTGGTCAGGGCGTTCGCCATCGAGGACGACGCGGTGGTGGTCACGGTGGATGAAGATGGCGCAGTCGACGACGGTGAAGACGACACTAGCGACAGCGCTAGCAGTGCGTACGAGAGCGACCAGGGCGACGCCGCGAGTAGCATGTCCAGTCAAGCCCGCAATCCTTTGCCTTGAGCCTGCACACAAAGACTTGGGCATGGCCCCGCAGGCCGTGAGAGAATTTTGGAGGGGGGGGCCTCGTGTATGTAAATTAATGTTCCGTTCTTCTTCTTTTTTTAAGGTCGAACCTGAAACGCGCTCTCGCGAGCTTGCGAGCCCCTGAGCAGGGTTGTCGCTGTGACCTATCTTGATCCTAGCTGGCCTTGAGCGGGTTCTGAGGTTGTTGGCGCGCCTTTCTCCTGAGGCAAACCCTTAGGAGCTTGCAGGATCTGGGCCTCCTGAGGAGCCTACGGATCTGTCCAAGAGAGCCACGCCAGGAGCGTCCTACAGACCATGGCAGGATGCGTACGCGAGCAATCTTGCGGCACGTATGCTCTTGCCCTGAGGGGGTCCTGCCAAAGTTGTCCAAACAAGCATGGTGTGGTCGGCCGACCAGCCCCCGAGCCGGAGGCTCGGGGTGCGAGCCTTAAAGATGGGGCACACAACCAAAATGCGGTAAAACCGGCAGAAACCAGAGAAAAACTCCCCCCACTTTTTAGATAACAAAAAAACTTCAAGATCAAGCCAAAAAAGGGCGGTGAATCGAGTACAAAGAAGGGATAAAAGCAAATGGCCGCATCCGGCACCTAGCTAGTCTTCTTGTCTTCCCACCAATGCGGAGCTAAGTGCTTTCACTGGATGTGAGCATAGTCATTGGGGGACAGTGTCGACGGCCAGCGCGGAGCATGGTGCTTCCACTAGGACGTGGACGGGAGCCCCCGAGGCCCGAGGGCAACACTCTGGAGACTCTAGGGCGTGTACAGCCCCACTCATTATTACATGAGAGGGTCACGAGCAGAGACCTTCACAAGTGCGAGCCTTGCTTCATATCGCCAGACGAGGGCCCCACCCTGTGCCACCCCCGACCACTGTTGGGGCTTCCGGAGACCAGGAAGACACCAAGGGGCTAGGAGGATGCTAGCGGCGCCCTAGGCGACCACGGGCCCTCTGTCGGGGGAAGGGCTCACCGACGCCTCCTCCGGCAGAGGACCTACCTCCATGCAGCGCCTCGCTCCGTGCGGCATGGGGGAGGCCTTGGCTCCAGGCCCCTCCCGCGCAGCCCCCAGTGCACCACTCCCGTCGGGGGCGGGGCCACCGCCCTAGGGTCTCCGACTTCTACAGCGGTCTGGTTCACCAGCAGCCCATGGTTAGCGTAAGCATGCTCCCTAGGTAACGGTTGTACCCTGTTGTCGTCGTCGCTGAAGAGTTCAGTGAAGCCTCCGGGTAGCTCATGGTAGGCCCCGGTCTCGAGCGCTCTGCCTTCCCATCCTGGCTCGGGGAACGAGTTGGGGCCTTCTCCTGGCGTGTACTCCAGGTTCACCATGCGGGGCACGTAGGCGTCCTCGGTTTCCCCGCTGGAGTCGTCGCCTGGGTGCCCCACGCCTTGAGCCACAAGCCACGGTGCCTGGCCCTGGTGACCGCTGGGTGGCATCCCAGCGCGTCCTTGCGGTGGATCGCCATCTCCTGCCCCTCCTGGTGACGGCGCTGTCATGGCAGGACATGCTGCGCTGGGGTCTATGTTGATATTGTCAGGTCCCCCTAGCGCTCCAGGAGGCACACGAGCTCGTCGGGGCCTCGCGCACGCCTCTGCCACGACCTGAGGCGTAGGCAAGGAGTAGAAAGGCGGTGTACCTCTGCGGGCAGTGTCCAGCAATTCGGCGACGCGCTCCACCAGCACATCGCGGCCGCTCCCTGCCAGCCTGCACCGCAGCAGCTCCTGCGCCACAATGAGCGCGGCTAGCATGTTCGTGTGCTCTCGTCGGGTGTGTTGTGCCATTGCCGTGGCGTAGCCTGAAGATCACGTGGTGGCGCACATGCGCCACGACACGAGGGCGGAGGGCGCCGGTCCGTGCCACCCGCGCCCGGGGGAGTTGGGCGGTGTGCGGGCCGCCTGGAGCACGGAGTTGAGGTCTTCTTAAGCGGACGGCGCCGCCCGGGCAGGCCAGGAAGCCCAGTGGTCGGCATGAGTCCTTAGATCGTCAGACATCGGAGCCGCGGGGTGATGGTGGGTCGGTCGATGGGAGAGAGGCTTCGGCACACCCTACCTGGAGCACCAAATGTCAGATTCAGGGCTCCGCGCAGACCCTTAAGAGGTTCGAACACTGGGGTGCGTATGAAGAACACTCTCTCCCTAACTCACTCGCTCACGATCCCACGGCCTAGCTCGACGAACCCAAAGAACGAGAGACACAGAGATTTACCCTGGTTCGGGCCACCTTGCGGTGTAATACCCTACTCCGGCTTTGTGGTGGATTGCCTCGAGGGGCTGAGGATTATCTAGTACAGTGGATGAACAGCCTCAGGAGGTGAGGTGTTCTTGAGCTTGATGAGCTGGTTAGGGCGGAATGGATCCGATCCCCCTCTATGGTGGTGGCTAAGTCCTATTTATAGTGGCCTTGGTCCTCTTCCCAAATGTTAGGCGGGAAGGGATCCCACAACGGCCAAATTCGAAGGGGGACAACTAGTACAAGTTATCTTGACAAAAGTAGTCTTCGCCTACAAAGACTCTGGTGGTGACGCTGCCATGGGCTCTGCGATTACCTCTGTCCTGGCGGTCTTGGTCTTGTTGCACCGATAATGAAACATTTGCCTGATTTCTCGGGGCTCCACCCCTGCGCTTGCCCCCTTAGCACCAAAGAGGAAACTTGCACACTGCGACCATTGGCGCCCTCCCGGCCTTGGTCCTCATGGCTCACGTCATGTGAACCTCTCAAGGTGCTCCTTGCCTTGATATCTCCGCTCCTCGGGAGCCAGCCTAGCGAGGCCGCCCCCAGGGAGGTCTTGGTGTCGTCCGCCTCGAGAGGCTCGGCTCCTCGGGAGGGTCTTGAGTTGTTGCTGCTGAAGCTGGGCCGTACTGGGCCGCCGATGGAGCCACGCCATGGGCCGCATGCAGGCAAGTCTGGGCACCCCCTGACCCAGAACACTGACAGTTGTTCCCACCTCTATGGCCTCCCGCACCCCCTCTTTTACCCTATAAATTCCAAAAAATCCAGAAACCCTCGGGGTTAACCTAGATCAGAAGTTTCACCGCTGCAGGCCTTTGTAGCCACCGAAAACCAATCTAGACCCTTTCCGGCACCCTGTTGGAGGGGGGAATCATCTCCGGTGGCCATCTTCATCATCCCGACGGCCACCACGATAAGGAGGGAGTAGTCCACCCTCGGGGCTGAGGGTTTGTACCAGTAGCTATGTGTTTAATCTCTCTCTCCCTCGTGTCCTTGAGATGTCATGATCTTGATGTATCGCGGGCTTTGTTAATATAGTCAGATCATATGGTGTTTTTCCCTCTCTGTCTTGTTGTGATGAATTGAGTTTTTCCCTTTGAGATTTCATTGTTATCGGATTGAATACTTTTAGGGATTTGAGAACACTTGATATATGTCTTGCAATTGAATACTCGTGGTGACAATGGGGTATCGTATTGATTCACTTGATATATGTTTTGGCAGTCAACTCGCGGATTCCCAAGGTGACATTGGGGTAATCTATGCATATGGGTTGATGCACGTTCTTGTCTTTGTTTCTCCGGTAGAGTTTTGGGGCACTCTTTGAAGTTCTTTGTGTTGGATTGAGTATTATGAATATGAATTTGCTTTGGTGTTATTTTAGTACGAACTCTAGGATAGATCAAACGAAAAGAATAGCTTTGTGTTATTTTAGTATGAACTCTTGAATAGATCGAACGAAAAGAATAGCTTTGAGGTGGTTTCGTACCCTACAAACGATTTATTCTTATGTTCTTCGCTAGATAGGAACTTTGGAGTGATTCTTCGTCGCACTTTGAGGGATGGTTATATGATCCAATTATATTAGCATTGTGGAGAGATTGCACTAGCGGAAAAATGGACCCTAGGCCTCATTTTCTAGCATTGAAATACCGATTTTGTGCCCATTTAATATTTTCTATCTTGCTGTTTTTATTTATTCAGATTATAAAAATATATTTCTACAATCCATATTACACTTTTACCACCATCTCTTTGCCGAACTAGTGCACCTATACAATTTGCCATTGTATTGGGTGTGTTGGGGACACAAGAGATTTCTTGTATTTGGTTGCAGGGTCGTTTGAGAGAGACCATCTTCATCCTACACCTCTCACAGATTGATAAAACTTAGGTCATCCACTTGAGGGAAAATTGCTATTATCCTACAAAACTTTGTGCTTGGAGGCCCAACACATGTCTACAAGAATAAAGTTGCGTAGTAGACATCAATCTCTTTTCTGGCGCCATTGCCGGGGAGGTGTGTGCTTTAAGTTATATCTTTAGATCTTGCAATCGAATCTTTTAGTTTCTTGTTTTATCACTAGTTTGGTTTATAAAAAGAAAACTACAAAAAATGGAATTAATGTTGCATCATGTTGTTCATCTTTATAATGTCTTTCATGAAAACGATGGAAAGAAAATTGTGCTCAATTGATAGAAGAAGAATTCAATAAAATGTTTGGCATAAATGATGAGCATGATTGCAATATTTTTGGTATGACTCTTTGAATATCAATGATGCTAATGATATGCAAAGCTATAAGCTTGGGGGTGCTATGTTTGATGAAGATGATATTTTTAGTCCCCCAAGTTTGATGTGCAAATTTGTTATAATGATTACATGCCTCCTATTTGTGATGATTATAATGATGAAAGTGGATTTGGAGAGGTCATGACTTTATTTAGTGATGAATCCACCATTTTGGATGAGGTTTGAAATTGACTATGATAACAAAGTTGCTATCTATGATGGTTATGGTGATGGCATGTATGCTATAAAGAATAGTGATAACCATGAAACCTGTCATCGTGATTTTAATTTTCAATCACATGATAGTTATTTTGTTGAGTTTGCTCCCACTACTATTCATGAGAATAAATTTGCTTATGTGGAGAGTAACAAAATTTCTATGCTTATGGATCATGAAAAGAATGCTTTATGTGATGGCTATATTGTTGAATTTATTCATGATGCTACGAAAAATTATTATGAGGGAGGAACTTATGATTGTAGGAATTGCAATAATATCAAGTTTCCTCTCTATGTGTTGAAAATTTTGAAGTTATGCTTGTTTTGCCTTCCTATGCTACTTGATTCTTGTTCCCATAAGTTGTTTGCTCACAAAATCCCTATGCATAGGAAGTGGGTTAGACTTAAATGTGCTAGTCATATTCTTCATGATGCTCTCTTTATGTTTCAGTTCTTATCTTTTATGCGAGCATCATTGAAATCATCATGCCTAGCAAAAAGGCATTAAAGAAAAGTACTTGTTGGGAGACAACCCAACACTTTTACCTACTGTTTTCGTGTGTGCACGTGATTAGACTACTGTAGTAATCATGTTTTATTGCTGTTGTTTCAGTAAAGTGCCAAGTAAGACCTTTGGGATGGCTTACGGTGATAGTTGATTTGATCTTGCTGGAAAATAGAAACTTTTGCGCTCAGGAAAAAATTCTCTTTTTTGAAACAAGCGTGATAAAATGTTGATTCTTCCTGCAGAAGATTAATAGACAAATTACACAGGTTTTCCTATTTTTCAGAATTTTTGAAGTAGCAGAAGTATGGTTGGAGTAGATATTACTACAGACTTTTCTGTTTTTGACAGATTCTGTTTTCAATGCATAGTTTGCTTGTTTTCTAGCTTCCATGGCTTATATTGCTCAATATAAATTGTGGAAATGATATGCTACAGTAGGAATTGTGTGATAACAATTATGAATCTTGTCTTTGACAGTACCAAAGTGAAATGGTTTTCTCTTTATCATACTAACCTATCTCATGAAGTTCCGTTAAGTTTTGTGTGATTGAAGTTTTCAAGTTTTGGGTGAGATAATGATCTGAGGAGAATAAGGAGTGACAAGACCCTAAGCTTGGGGATGCCCAAGGCACCCCCAAGGTAATATTCAAGGAATATCCAAGCAACTAAGCTTGGGGATGCCCAAGGCACCCCCAAGGTAATATTCAAGGAATATCCAAGCAACTAAGCTCGGGGATGCCCCGGAAGGCATCCCCTCTTTCGTCTTCAACATTATCGGTAACCTCACTTGGAGCTATGTTTTCATTCGTCACATGATTTGTGTTTTGCTTGGTGCATCAATTTATTTTGTTAGGATTCGCTTTATTTTATTTAGAATAATGTTTTACATCTTTTATTTCAATAAAAGTGGCAATGATAGCCTTTGCCATGCTTATTTTGCAAGTATACATGTTGCTGTTTGAAAACGGAAAGTTTACCACTGTTGCAAAAATTCCCTAGAAAAGTCAGAATGTGATAAAATGTTGAAACTTCATGCAAAATGAGATCTGATAAATTTTCTACAGTGTGGAAAATGTTCATAACTTTTGGAGTTAGGGAAGTACTGATACTCTTGCATTCTTTATAGACTGTACTGTTTTGGCAGATTGCTGTTATGTTTGCATATGTTTGCTTGTTTAATGATCCTATTTGAGGATATGTGTATTAAATATGCAGAGGAATTTAGTATGCAATGTTGAATAATAATTTTAGTGATTTGCTACTGTGATAGCCTGGCTTATTAGGGATGATAGACTACTCATATCAATAAGGAATTTCTTCTTTTCTGGGAGCCCATTCGGACAGAACTCCAAAGTTAAGCGTGCTCAGCTTCGAGTAGTTTTAGGATGGGTGACCGACCGGGAAGTTGCTCCCGTGTGCGCATGAGTGAGGACAAAGTGCGCAGAAAAGACTAGTATTGATCTGTGGGGCCAGTCTAGATCCCGCCAGGAGTAACGACCACCGGCGGGTGTGTCCGGAGAGTTACAAGTTGGTATCAGAGCCGACCCTCGCGGTTGCACGGATGTTTGCGGACAGGTGCGCGGTCATGTTGTTCATGACATTTGTGACCCGTCGTGGCACCCGACATGGCACATGTACCGGACTGGATGCACAGACGTATGTGCCAAGAGGGAACGTTCCTGTGGCCCGACGAGGACGTCGGTTCCTCTGAGTGAGGGTGTATGTGATAGCCTGGCTTATTAGGGATGATAGACTACTCATATCAATAAGGAATTACTTCTTTTCCGGGAGCCCATTCGGACAGAACTCCAAAGTTAAGCATGCTTAGCTTGGAGTAGTTTCAAGATGGGTGGCCGATCGGGAAGTTGCTCCAGCGTGCGCACGAGTGAGGACAAAGTGCGAAGAAAAGACTAGTATTGATCTGTGGGGCCAGTCTAGATCCCGCCAAGAGTAACGACCATTGGCGGGTGTGTCTGGGGCGTTACAGCTACAGTAGAGAATGATAAGGTTTTTGCATTGGTTTATACTAACTTATCTCACGAGTTCTTGTCGAGTTTTGTGTGGATGAAGCTTTTGAGATTTAGGAAAACCGTGATATGAGAAGAATTAAGGAGACACAAAATCTCAAGCATGGGGATGCCCAGGGCATCCCAAGATGATATTTCAAGAAGTATCAAGCATCTAACCTTGGGGATGCCCCGGTAGGCATCCCACCTTTCTTCTTCAACAATTATCGGTTAGTATCGGTTGAGCCTAAGTTTTTGCTTCTCCACATGAGTTGCGATATTCTTAGAATGTCATTTTATTTTGTTTTTGCTTGTTGTTTTAATAAAATACTTAGATCTTAAAGTTTTTAAATAAAATAGAGTCGTCAAATAGTTGCCAGGGAGGCTAAGTAAGCGGCACTCACATCCCGTCAACAAAGCTCTTTTCTATGGAATTGCTCTAGTGCTTCACTTATATCTTTTTTAGCACGGTGTGCTTTAGTATTTTTGAAGAAATTCTCTCTTGCTTCACTTACATTAGTTTGAGAGAAAGAAATATTATGCTCATGATCTTCATTTATATTTTTTTGGAGTAGCTTGTCGTTTACTCTTATGCTTCACTTATATCCTATGAGTAAATTGTTGAATAAATTGAATGTCATGAAGTTGAAATCATATCATGCCTAGTGGTAGCTTCACATTGGGTTTAGAAAGTGAAATCTTTTGAGGATTTACAATCACAATATTGGTCATACAAGCAATTCATGAATAATTAGTAGAAGGAAGAGAACTTTCACATGCAAATACACTATCTTGGAAATCTTTTGTGATTGTGAGCCCCCATCAAAATATTATATGCCAAAATTGTTGACGTTGGACAAGGAAGACAACATAATGGTTTACGTTTGTTCATATTCACATAGAAGTTATATTGTCATAGATCCTTCAACATGTGGTGCTTGCCCCCCATCTTTGCTAGCCAAAAACTCCGCACCAAGTAGAGGTACTACTTGTGCATCCAAAAACGCTTAAACCCAAATCTTATTTTCAATAGTCCACCATACCTACCTAAGGACTGAGCAAGATCCTTCAAGTAAGTTGTCATTGGTGCAATAAGGCAATAAAAATTGCTTCTAAAAGTGTGAGATCATTTAGTGTAAGAGAAAATTGAGCATTGTACGAACTTGTGATGGCAAAGAATAAAAGCGACAGACTGCATAATAAAGGTTGCTATCATAAGGGGCAATATAACGTGATGTTCTTTCTCACTAAGGGGTTGAGCATACAAATAAATAAGCGCATGGCAACCTCTGCTTCCCTCTGCGAAGGGTCTATCTTTTACTTTTCAGTATTTACTTTTATGCAAAGAGTCAAAGTTTTCTCTCTATTACCTTTTTATTTTTCTCTTTTGGCAAGCATCATGTGGTGAGGAAAGATCTAGGCACATATATCCAGTTGGATATGGGTAGCATGAGTTACTATTGTTGACATCACCCTTGAGGTGAATACGTTGGGAGGAAAAACTATAAGCCCCTATCTTTCTATGTGCCTCGTTGAAACATTTTGCTCATGTGTATGCGGTGAGTGTTAGCAATCATAGAAGACTATATGATGGTTGAGTATGTGGAGCTCTTACTTAAACTCTATTGAATAAGTTGAACTGCAATTGCTTGGTGACGGAGAACATAGGTTGTTGAGTTTCAAGAGAATTCATTGTTTGAACCTTAACATGTGAATTGGTTGCTACTATAACATGAGAAAATTTTATGATAAAAGAATTGTTGTTAAGATGTTAGGAAAAGTGATTGAAATTATCATTGATCAAACCTATGCACTTTGCTAGCATTCACACTTCATAAATTATTTCTTTTATCATTTACCTACTCGAGGACGAGTAGGAATTAAGCTTGGGGATATTGATACGTCTCCAACGTATCTATAATTTATGAAGTATTCATGCTATTATATTATCATTCTTGGATGTTTTACAATCATTTTATAGCAACTTTATATCATTTTTGGGACTAACCTATTGACCCAATGCCCAGTGCCAGTTCCTGTTTTTTGCTTGTTTTTTACATAACAGGAAATCAATATCAAATGGAGTCCAAACACCGCGAAACTTTTTGGAGATTTTTTATGGATCAGAACACCTAGGATGGGCCAGAGCAACACCTGGGGGTGCCCCGAAGGGGGCACAACCCACCAGGGCGCGCCTGGGGGCATGCGCGCCCAGGTGGGTTGTGCCCACCTCAGTGGCCTCCCGCACCCCCTCTTTACCCTATAAATTCCCAAAAATTCCAGAAACCCTCGGGGTTAACCTAGATCAAAATTTCCGCCGCCGCACGCCTCTGTAGCCACTAAAAACCAATCTACACCCTTTCTGGCACCCTGCCAGAGGGGGAATCATCTTCCGTGGCCATCTTCATCATCCCGGCGGCGACCACAATGAGGAGGGAGTAGTCCACCCTCGGGGCTGAGGGTTGTACAAGTATCTATGTGTTTAATCTCTCTCTCTCTGTCTCGTGTTCTTGAGATGTCACGGTCTTGATGTATTGCGAGCTTTGTTAATATAGTCGGATCATATGGTGATTTCCCCTCTCTATCTTGTTGTGATGAATTGAGTTTTTCCCTTTGAGATTTCATTGTTATCGGATTGAATACTTTTATGGATTTGAGAACACTTGATATATGTCTTGCAATTGAATACTCGTGGTGACAATGGGGTATCGTATTGATTCACTTGATATATGTTTTGGCACTCAACTCGTGGATTCTCGAGGTGACATTGGGGTAATCTATGCATAGGGGTTGATGCACGCTCTTGTCTTTGTTTCTCCGGTAGAAATTTTGGGGCACTCTTTGAAGTTCTTTGTGTTGGATTGAGTATTATGAATATGAATTTTCTTTGGTGTTATTTTAGTATGAACTCTAGGATAGATCGAATGGAAAAAATAGCTTTGTCTTATTTTAGTACGAACTCTTGAATAGATCGAACGGAAAGAATAGCTTTGAGGTGGTTTCGTACCCTACAAACAACTTATTCTTATGTTCTCCGCTTAGGAACTTTGGAGTGATTCTTCATCGCACTATGAGGGATGGTTATATGATCCAATTATATTAGCATTGTTCAGAGACTGCACTAGCGAAAGTACGGACCCTAGGCCTCATTTTCAAGCATTGCAATACCGTTTTTGTGCACGTTTACTATTTGCTACCTTGCTGTTTTTATTTATTCAGATTATAAAAATATATTTCTAACATCCATATTACACTTTTATCACCATCTCTTCACTAAACTAGTGTACCTATACAATTTGCCATTGTATTGGGTGTGTTGGGGACACAAGAGATTTCTTGTATTTGGTTGCAGGGCCATTTGAGAGAGACCATCTTCATCCTACACCTCTCACGGATTGATAAACCTTAGGTCATCCACTTGAGGGAAAATTGCTACTGTCCTACAAAACTCTGCGCTTGGAGGCCAAACACGTGTCTACAAGAATAAAGTTACGTAGTAGACATCAATGCTCCGGCGTGAGCGCGTTGTCCGTGCAGCCATCTCGACGTCCGGCTTCGCCAGGGACACGTTCCGCGGGCACGGCACCTGCTCTGACTTTGGTGAGATGGGCCTGTGCACGACTACCGTAGTCCTGCAACTTGGACTTCACTGTCGCCTTGATCTGCTCGCCGTTAGGTGTGCGTGCCAAGGTTGTGTGCCGGTCGTCGTCTCCCACATGTGCTGGTCGCTGGGCATGCGTGTCGTGGCCAGCATGCGTCGCCAGGCATGCGGGGCGCCTCTCTTGCGTGTGCTAGCTCGTGGTGTTTCTTCTAGTACGAACGATGTATATCTACGTACAGTTCTCAACCGTCAAAACTATGGTTAACATAAAATCAACGGTTATAAAGAGACAACGTATGGAGAACTATGAAAGCCTCTGTCCTTTATTATTAGGTAAAGAAAAGTATAATCGAGTGTTGGACAAAAAATCACATTAATTATGAAAAATATCTTTTTCTGGATGCAACAATCATACTAATTATAAAGAGTGTAATTATTTGAATGGGAGGATCATGTTAATTATGGAAAGTATTATCGAGCGTCACACAGTAGGGTCACTTTAATTATGGGAATATTTTTTTGAACTGAGAGGATCACATTAATTACTAAAAGTATAATAGAGTGATTAACGGATGGACCACTTTAATTATGGAGAGTATCATTCTATGGATATGAGTATCACATTAATTATGAAACGTATTATCAAGCCTAGAATGGGAGGATCGCGTTAATTATGAAAAGTATCACCAAGTCATTAATGCAAAACAATTTATAAACCAATCACCAAATCAATTTAGAAATCAAGTCATTAATGCAATTAATTAGCCAGAAAATTAATTACGTGTGCTACTAATTAATTCCTTTTAAGTATACATTTTTTTGCGACAAATCGGTTATAAATAAGGGCATTAATGCAATTAATCATTTAGTCAGACTTAATTAGGATGCAGATAATTAATAGTACGGAGTTTATTTAACCATGTCTCTACTATTAAAGCGGATTTGGGGACTGTAGGTGGTACGCCCAACTCCCCTCCCCTTGATCCGCCTTACAAAAACCATCTACCCGCACCTCCCCACAGACATACAAGAAAACCCACCTCCGTTGCCTCACTAAAAAAGAAAAGAAAAACAAACAAAAAAAGATTGTCCTCCTCCCGACATCACCCCCCCTCCCGACGATTTTCTACCTGCCACACCATCGGGTTGGCATCGTCTGAAACAATGACACACCTCAGCGTTGATCCAATGTCGACCCCCCCCCTTACAAAAACCATCTACCTACACCTTCCCACACGCACAAGAAAACCCACCTCCTTTGCCTCATAAAATAGAAAAGAAAGAACAAACAGATAAAGATCATCCTCCTCCCCCACCCCCGACGATCTACTACCTGCCTGTTGTCGACCTGGCATCCTCTGAAACAATGGCACGCGTCAGCATTGATCCGGTGTCACCGTCGTGTGTTATCAAATGAGGTGCCCAAGGAGAGCGCCTTAGGGTCGATCCGGTCGAGATGCAATTCGGGAAGAGTCTTCACCCAATCGATGTCCCTCACACCATCTTCATATCCATGCATTATTTCCATCATGCGGCAAGTGTTGCAGCGGACATCCAAACGAGCACAGATAAATAAACCCAACAGCCACCACCCTAAGAGCGTAAAGCAGGTTGTGGGGAATCTGCACACGTTGGTGTGACACCAATGGATGGGGTCATGTGCCGAGGTCGGAAGGAGGCCGCCATGGATGGCCACTTCAACGACTTCCCTCAGCAGGTACCATCACACACATCTCCAAGTAGACCACTACCTGCATATTCCTAACCCAATCAATGTTGTAACAGATTGATGTCATCTGCAACATGTTCCACCAAAAGCTACTGATAACTGAATTGTCCGTATATCTCTACTTCTAAAGGGGGAGTCTGTAGGTCGTTTCTTTCATGAGAACGCATCCATTAATGCTGAAACATTGTCTTAGTCATATTCTGCCCAATTCCTGCCTTGCCCACAGTTGTATGCAATTAATTATCCACACGGGTTAATTACATGTGTTAATTAGCTAGACAGTTAATAGGTTTGTTTAATTTGAAAAATATAATCGAGTGTTGGACAAAAATCACATTAATTTTGAAGATTATCTTTTTTGGATGCAACAATCATATTAATTATAAAGAGTATAATTATTTGAACGGAAGGATCATGTTAATTATGGAAAGTATTATCAAGCATCTGACAGTAGGATCACTTTAATTATAGGAATATTTTTTTGGACTAAGAGGATCACGTTAAATATCAAAAGTGTAATCGGGTGATTAACGGAAGGACCACTTTAATTATGAAGAGTATCATTCTTTGGATGTGAGTACCACATTAATTATGAAAAGTATTATCAAGCCTAGAATGGGATGATAATTTAATTTATGAAAAGTATCACCAATTCATTAATGCAAAACAATTTGTAAACCAATCACCGAATCAATTTAGAAATCAAGCCATTAATGCAATTAATTAGACACACAATTAATTACACGTGCAATTAATTAATTCCGTTTAAGTAGATATTTTTTGCGACAAATCAGTTATGAAATAAGGGCATTAATGCAATTAATAATTTAGTCACACTTAATTAGGATGCAGATAATTAATAGTAGGAAGTTTATTTAACCATGTCTCTACTATTAAAGCGGAGTTGGGGAGTGTACGTGGTATGCTCAACTCCCCTCCCCTTGATCCGCTCTACGAAAACCATATGCTCGCACCTCCCCATACACATACAAGAAAACTCACCTCCGTTGCCTCACAAAAAAAATAAAAGATAAAACAAACAGAAAAATATCGTCCTCCTCCCGACCCCCCCCCCCCCCCGACTATCTTCTACCTGTCGCACCGCTGGGCTGGCTTCGTTTCAAACAATGACACACCTCAGCGTTGATCCGAAGTCGACCCCCCTTACGAAAACCATCTACTTGCACCTCCCCACACGCACAAGAAAATCCACCTCCTTTGCCTCATAAGAACAAAAAGAAAGAACAAACAGAATAAGATCGTCCTCCTCCCCCCTCCCCCCCCCCCCGACAATCTAGTACCTGCCTGCCGCTGGGCTGGCATCCTCTGAAACAATGACACGCTTCAGCGTTGATCCGGTGTCACCGTCGTGCATCATCAGATGAGGTCCCCAAGGAGAGCGCCTCAGGGTCAATCCGGTCGAGAGGCAATTCGAGAAGATTCTTCACCCAATTGATGTCCCTCATAACATCTTCCTATCCATGCATTATTTCCCTCATGCGGCAAGTGATGCAGCGGACATCCATACGAGCACAGATAAATAAACCCAGCAGCCACCACCCTAAGGGCATAAAGCGGGTTGTGGGGAATCTGCACACGTTGGTGTGACACCAATGGATGGGGTCATGTGCCGAGCTCGGAAGGAAGCCGCCATAGGTGGCCACTTCAATGACCTCCCTCAGCAGGTACCATCACACACATCTCCAAGTAGACCGCTACCTGCATCTTCCTAACCCAATCAACATTGTAACAGATTGATATCATCTGCAACATGTTCCACCAAAAGCTACTGATAACTGAAACTTCGGTAAACCTCTACCTCTAAAGGGGGAGTCCGTTGGTCATTTCTTTTGTTCGCACATAGCCATTAATGCTGAAACATCGTCTTAGTCATATCTTGCCCAATTCCTGCCTTGCCTGGAGTTGCATGCAATTAATTAGCCACACGGGTTAATTACGTGTGTTAATTTTCTAGACAGTTAATGGGTCCATTTAATGTGAAAATTATAATCGAGTGTTGGACGAAAAATCACATTAATTATATAGATTATCTCTTTTTTGGATGTAACAATCATATTAATTGTAAAGAGTATAATTATTTGAACGGGAGGATCATGATAATTATGGAAAGTATTATCGAGCGTTTGATAGTAGGGTCACTTTAATTATGGGGAGTATTGTTTTTGGACTGAGAGGACCATGCTAATTATTGAAAGTTTAATTGAGTGATTAACAGAAGGACCACTTTAATTATGAAGAGTATCATTCCCGGATATGAGTATCACATTAATTATAAAAAGTATTATTATCAAGCCTAAAACAAGAGGATCACGTTAATTATGAAAAGTATCACCTGGTCATTGATGCAAAACAATTTGTAAACCAAACACAGAATAAATTTAGTGAGACCGGTTAATTATGCATGTTAATTAGCTAGACAGTTAATAAGTACGTCTAATTTGGAAAGTATAATCGAGCGTTGGACGGAAAAATCACATTAATTATGAATATTATCTTTTTTGGATGGAATGATCATATTAATTATAAATAGTATAATTATTTTAACTAGAGGGTCATGTTGATTATGTAATGTATTATCGAGCATTTGACACTAGGGTCACTTTAATTATGGAGAATATTTTTTTGGATTGAAGGATCACGTTAATTATGAAAAGTTTAATTGAGTGTTTAACAGAAAGACCACTTTAATTACGGAGAGTATCATTCTTTGGATGTGAGTATCACATTAATTATGAAAAGTATTATCAAGCCTAGAATGGGAGGATCGCGTTAATTATGAAAAGTATCAGCAAGTCATTAATGCAAAACAATTTGCAAACCAAACACCAAATCAATTTAGAAATCAAGCTATTAATGCAATTAATTAGCCAAACAATTAATTACGCATGCAATTAATTAATTTTGTTTAAGTAGAGACTTTTTCATGAAAAATCGATTATAAATAAGGGCATTAATGCAATTAATTATTTAGTCAGACTTAATTAGGATATAGATAATTAATTGTAGGAAGTTTTTTCAACTGTGTCTCTACTATTAAAGGGGAAGTAGGGCCCCTCCCCTTGAACCCCCCCCCCCCCCCACGAAGACCATTTGCCTGCACCTCCCCATACGCACAAGAAAAACCACCTCCTTTGCCTCATAAAAAAGAAAAGACAAAACAAACCGAAAAAGATCGTCCTCCTTCCCCACCCGCCGACGATCTACTACCTTTCTGCCGCCGAGCTGGCATCCTATGAAACAATGACACGCATTAGCGTTGATCCGATGTCACCGTCTTGCGTCATTAGATGTGGTGCCCAAGGAAAGCATGTCGGGGTCGATCCGATCAAGATGCAATTCGAGTAGAGTCTTCACCCAATCGATGTCCCTCATACCATCTTCATATCCATGCATTATTTCCATCATGCAGCAAGTGCTACAGTGGACATCCAGATGAGCACATGTAAATAAAACCAGCAGCCACCACCCTAAGAGCATAAAGCAGGGTGTGGGGAATTTGCACACATTGGTGTGACACCAATGGATGGGCCATGTGCCGAGCTCGAAAGGAGGCCGCCATGGATGGCCACTTCAACGACCTCCCTCAGCAGGTACCATCAAACACTTCTCCAAGTAGACCGCTACCTGCAACTTCCTAACCCAATCAACATTGTAACAGATTAATGGCATCTACAACATGTTCCACCAAAAGCTACTGATAACTGTAATGTCGGTATATCTCTACTTCTAAAGGGGGAGTCCATAGGCCGTTTCTTTTGTGAGCATGCATCAATTAATGCTGAAACATCGTCTTAGTCATATTTTGCCCAATTCCCGCCTTGCACACACTTGTGTGCAATTAATTATCCATACGGGTTAATTACATGTGTTAATTAGCTAGACAGTTAATAGGTCCATTTAATTTGAAAAATATAATCGAGTGTTGGACAAAAAATCACATTAATTATGAAGATTATCTTTTTTTGGATCCAACAATCATATTAATTATAAAGAGCATAATTATTTGAACGGGTGGATCATGTTAATTATGGAAAGTATTATCAAGCGTCTCACTGTAGGGTCACTTCAATTTGGGGAATATATTTTTGGATTGAGAGGATCACGTTAATTATCAAAAGTGTAATCGAGTGATTAACGGAAGGACAACTTTAATTATCGAGAGTATCACTCTATGGATGTGAGTATCCCATTAATTATGAAAAGTATTGGCCCTGTTTGGATACTCTAACTCAGTTAGAGGTTAGAGTTAGATTCTAACCCTGAACTAACCCTGAACTAACTCTAACCAAAGAGATGTTTGGACGGTAGGGTTAGATGGAGCGCGGATACGACGATGCGTCTTCACGGGCGGTGCGAGAGGGAGGGAGGGAGAGGACGAGAAGCTTCGAGGAAGTGGGGAGGGATCTGCTACGGGAAGAGCGAGAGAAAATGATGTTTTTTAGTGGTACCGAGAAGAACTAACCCAAATAAGCACATCATGGGTGGGTTAGTTTTTTAGGGTGGGTTAGATGCATCTAACCCAAACTAACCCTCCTGTTTGGATATTTTTGGGTTAGTTAAGTCCAAACTAATCCAAACTAACTCTAACCCATGGATCCAAACAGGGCCATTATCAAGCCTAGAATGGGAGGATCGCGTTAATTATGAAAAGTATCACCACGTCATTAATGCAAAACAATTTGTAAACCAATCACCGAATCAATTTAGAAATCAAGCCATTAATGCAATTAATTAGCGAGACAACTAATTACGCGTGCAAATAATTAATTCCGTTTAAGTAGAGATTTTTTCGCGACAAATCAGTTATGAAATAAGGGCATTAATGCAATTAATCATTTAGTCAGACTTAATTAGATTGCAGATAATTAATAGTAGGAAGTTTATTTAATCGTGTCTCTACTATTAAAGTGGAGTTGGGAACTGTATTGGTACGCCCAACTCCCCTCCCCTTGATCTCTCCTACAAAAACCATCTGCCTGCACCTCCCCACACACATACAAGAAACCCACCTCTGTTGCCTCACGAAAAAGAAAAGATAAAACAAATAGAAAAAGATCGTCCTCCTCCCAACACCCCCTCCCCCGATGATCTTCTACGTCTCGCATCGTCGGGTTGGCATCGTCTGAAACAATGACACACCTCAGCGTTGATGCAATGTCCGTCCCCCCACACGAAAACCATCTGCCTGCACCTCCCCCCCCCCACACACACAAGAAAATGCACCTCCTTTTCCTCATAAAAAAAAAGAACAAACAGAAAAAGATCGTCCTCCTCCCTCCGACGATATACTACATTCCTGCCGCCGGGTTGGCATCCTCCAAAACAATGACACGCGTCAGTGTTGATCCGGTGTCACCGTCATGCATCATCAGATGAGGTGCCCAAGGAGAGCGCTTCAGGGTCGATCCGGTCAAGAGGCAATTTGAGAAGAGTCTTCACCCAATCGATGTCCCTCATACCATCTTCCTATCCATGCATTATTTCCATCATGCGGCAAGTGTTGCAGCGGACATCTAGACGGGCACAGATAAATAAACCCATCAGCCACCACCCTAAGAGCATAGAGCGGGTTGTGGGGAATCTGCACACGTTGGTGTGACACCAATGGATGGGGTCATGTGCCGAGCTCGGAAGGAGGCCACCATGGATGGTCACATCAATGACCTCCCTCAATAGGTACCATCACACACATCTCCAAGTAGACCGCTACCTGCATCTTCCTACCTGAATCAACATTGTAACAGATCGATGTCATCTGCAACATGTTCCACCAAAAGCCACTAATAATTGAAATGTCGGTGTATCTCTACTTCTAAAGGGGGAGTCCGTAGGCCGTTTCTTTCATTTGCACACAGCCATTAATGCTGAAACATCGTCTTAGTCATATCTTGCCCAATTCCTGGCTTGCCCACAGTTGTGTGCAATTAATAAGCCACACATGTTAATTACGTGTTTTAATTAGCTAGACATTTAATAGGTCCGTTTAATTTGAAAAGTATAATCGAGTGTTGGACAAAAAATCGCATTAATTTGAAGATTCACTTTATTTGGATGCAAAAATCATATTAATTATAAAGAGTATAATTATTTAAATGGGAGGATCATGTCAACTATGGAAAGTATTATGAAGCGTTCTATAGTAGGTTCACTTCAATTATGGGAATATTTTTTTGGACAGAGAGGATCACATTAATTATTAAAAGTGTAATCGAGTGATTACCGGAAGGACCACTTTAATTATAGAGAGTACCATTCTATGGATGTGAGTATCACATTAAGTATGAGAAGTATTATCAAGCCTAGAACGGAAGGATCACGTTAATTATGAAAAGTATCACCAAGTCATTAATGCAAAACAATTTCAAAACCTATCACCGAATCAATTTAGAAATCAAGCCATTAATGCAATTAATTAGCCAGACAATTAATTACGCATGCAATTAATTATAGAAAGTATTATCGAGCATTTGATAGTAGGGTCACTTTAATTGTGGGGAATATTGTTTTTGGACTAGAGGACCATGCTAATTATTGAAAGTTTAATTGAGTGATTAACGGAAGGACCACTTTAATTATGAAGAGTATCATTCCCGGATATGAGTATCACATTAGTTATGAAAAGTATTATTATCAAGCCTAAAACAAGAGGATCATGTTAATTATGAAAAGTATCACCTGGTCATTAATGCAAAACAATTGGTAAACCAAAAACTGAATAAATTGAGACAGACCGATTTATTACGCGTGTTAATTAGCTAGACAGTTAATAAGTATGTCTAATTTGGAAAGTATAATCAAGCGTTGGACGGAAAAATCACATTAATTATGAATATTATCTTTTTTGGATGTAATGATCATATTAATTATAAACAGTATAATTATTTTAACTAGAGGATCATGTTAATTATGTAATGTATTATCGAGCATTTGACACTAGGGTCACTTTAATTGTGGAGAATATATTTTTGGATTGAAGGATCACGTTAATTATGAAAAGTATAATTGAGTGTTTAACAGAAAGACCACTTTAATTATGGAGAGTATCATTCTTTGGATGTGAGTATCACGTTAATTATGAAAAGTATTATCAAGCCTAGAATGGGAGGATCGCGTTAATTATGAAAAGTATCAGCAAGTCATTAATGCAAAACAATTTGCAAACCAAACACCAAATCAATTTAGAAATCAAGCTATTAATGCTATTAATTACCCAAACAATTAATTACGCGTGCAATTAATTGATTTTGTTTAAGTAGAGACTTTTTCATGACAAATCGGTTATAAATAAGGGCATTAATGCAATTAATTATTTAGTCAGACTTAATTAGGATGCAGATAATTAATTGTAGGAAGTTTTTTCAACCGTGTCTCTACTATTAAAGGGGAAGTAGGGCCCCTCCCCTTGACCCCCCCCTACGAAGACCATTTGCCTGCACCTCCCCACACGCACAAGAAAAACCACCTCCTTTGCCTCATAAAAAAGAAAAGACAGTACAGACCGAAAAAGACCGTCCTCCTTCCCCACCCGCCGACGATCTACTACCTGTCTGCCGCCGAGCTGGCATCCTCTGAAACAATGACAGACGTCAGCGTTGATCCGATGTCACCGTCTTGCGTCATCAGATGTGGTGCCCAAGGAGAGCGTGTCGGGGTCGATCCGGTCAAGATGCAATTCGAGAAGAGTCTTCACCCAATCGATGTCCCTCATACCATCTTCATATCCATGCATTATTTCCCTCATGCGGCAAGTGCTACAGTGGACATCCAGATGAGCACATGTAAATAAAACCAGCAGCCACCACCCTAAGAGCATAAAGCAGGGTGTGGGGAATTTGCGCACATTGGTGTGACACCAATGGATGGGGCCATGTGCCGAGCTCGAAAGGAGGCCGCCATGGATGGCCACTTCAACGACCTCCCTTAGCAGGTACCATCACACACATCTCCAAGTAGACCGCTACCTGCAACTTCCTAACCCAATCAACGTTGTAACAGATTAATGCCATCTGCAACATGTTCCACCAAAAGCTACTGATAACTGTAATGTCGGTATATCTCTACTTCTAAAGGGGGAGTCCATAGGCCGTTTCTTTTGTGAGCATGCATCCATTAATGCTGAAACATTGTCTTAGTCATATTTTGCACAATTCCCGCCTTGCACACACTTGTGTGCAATTAATTATCCATACGGGTTAATTACCTGTGTTAATTAGCTAGACAGTTAATAGGTCCGTTTAATTTGAAAAATATAATCGAGTGTTGGACAAAAAATCACATTAATTATGAAGATTATCTTTTTTTGGATCCAACAATCATATTAATTATAAAGAGCATAATTATTTGAATGGGTGGATCATGTTAATTATGGAAAGTATTATCAAGCATCTGACTGTAGGGTCACTTCAATTTTGGGAATATATTTTTGGATTAAGAGGATCACGTTAATTATCAAAAGTGTAATCGAGTGATTAACGAAAGGACCACTTTAATTATCGGGAGTATCACTCTATGATGTGAGTATCCCATTAATTATGAAAAGTATTGGCCCTGTTTGGATACTCTAACTCAGTTAGAGGTTAGAGTTAGATTCCAACCCTGAACTAACTCTAACCAAAGAAATGTTTGGATGGCAGGGTTAGATGGAGCGCGGATACGGTGATGCGTCTTCACGGGCGGTGCGAGAGGGAGGGAGGGAGAGGACGAGAAGCTTCGAGGTAGTGGGGAGGGATCTGCTGCAGGAAGACCGAGAGAAAATGATGTTTTTTAGTTGTACCGAGAAGAACTAACCCAAATAAGCACATTTTGGGTGGGTTAGTTTTTAGGGTGGGTTAGATGCATCTAACCCAAACTAACCCTCATGTTTGGATATTTTTGGGTTAGTTAAGTCCAAACTAATCCAAACTAACTCTAACCCATGGATCCAAACAGGGCCATTATCAAGCCTAGAATGGGAGGATCTCGTTAATTATGAAAAGTATCACCACGTCATTAATGCAAAACAATTTGTAAACCAATCACCGAATCAATTTAGAAATCAAGCCATTAATGCAATTAATTAGCTAGACAACTAATTACGCGTGCAAATAATTAGTTCCATTTAAGTAGAGATTTTTTCGCGACAAATCAGTTATGAAATAAGGGCATTAATGCAATTAATCATTTAGTTAGACTTAATTAGATTGCAGATAATTAATAGTAGGAAGTTTATTTAATCGTGTCTCTACTATTAAAGTGGAGTTGGGAACTGGATTGGTACGCCCAACTCCCCTCCCCTTGATCTCTCCTACAAAAACCATCTGCCCGCACCTCCCCACACATGTACAAGAAACCCACCTCTTTTGCCTCATGAAAAAAGAAAAGGTAAAACAAATAGAAAAAGATCGTCCTCCTCCCGACACCCCCTTCCCCGATGATCTTCTACGTGTCGCATCGTCGAGCTGGCATCGTCTGAAACAATGACACACCTCAGCGTTGATGCAATGTTCGTCCCCCCACACGAAAACCATCTTCCTACACCTCCCCACACACACACAAGAAAATGCACCTCCTTTGCCTCATAAAAAAAGAACAAATAGAAAAAGATCGTCCTCCTCCCTCCGACGATATACTACATTCCTGCCGCCGGGTTGGAATCCTCTAAAACAATGACACGTGTCAGTGTTGATCCGGTGTCACCATCATGCATCATCAGATGAGGTGCCCAAGGAGAGCGCTTCAGGGTCGATCCGGTCAAGAGGCAATTCGAGAAGAGTCTTCACCCAATTGATGTCCCTCATACCATCTTCCTATCCATGCATTATTTCCATCATGCGGCATGTGCTGCAGCGGACATCTAGACGAGCACAGATAAATAAACCCATCAGCCACCACCCTAAGAGCATAAAGCGGGTTGTGGGGAATCTGCACACGTTGGTGTGACACCAATGGATGGGGTCATGTGGCGAGCTCGGAAGGAGGCCGCCATGGATGGTCACTTCAACGACCTCCCTTAATAGGTACCATCACACACATCTCTAAGTAGACCGCTACCTGCATCTTCCTACCTGAATCAACATTGTAACAGATCGATGTCATCTGCAACATGTTCCACCAAAAGCCACTAATATTTGAAATGTCGGTATATCTCTACTTCTAAAGGGGGAGTCCATAGGCCGTTTCTTTCATTTGCATGCAGCCATTAATGCTGAAACATCGTCTTAGTCATATCTTGCCCAATTCCTGGCTTGCCCACAGTTGTGTGCAATTAATAAGCCACACATGTTAATTACGTGTTTTAATTAGCTAGACATTTAATAGGTCCATTTAATTTGAAAAGTATAATCGAGTGTTGGACAAAAAATCGCATTAATTTGAAGATTCACTTTATTTGGATGCAAAAATCATATTAATTATAAAGAGTATAATTATTTAAATGGGAGGATCATGTCAGCTATGGAAAGTATTATGAAGCGTTCTATAGTAGGTTCACTTCAATTATGGGAATATTTTTTTGGACAGAGAGGATCACATTAATTATTAAAAGTGTAATTGAGTGATTACCGGAAGGACCACTTTAATTATAGAGAGTACCATTCTATGGATGTGAGTATCACATTAAGTATGAGAAGTATTATCAAGCCTAGAACGGAAGGATCACGTTAATTATGAAAAGTATCACCAAGTCATTAATGCAAAACAATTTCAAAACCTATCACCGAATCAATTTAGAAATCAAGCCATTAATGCAATTAATTAGCCAGACAATTAATTACGCGTGCAATTAATTATGGAAAGTATTATCGAGCATTTGATAGTAGGGTCACTTTAATTATGGGGAATATTGTTTTTGGACTAGAGGACCATGCTAATTATTGAAAGTTTAATTGAGTGATTAACGGAAGGACCACTTTAATTATGAAGAGTATCATTCCCGGATATGGGTATCACATTAATTATGAAAAGTATTATTATCAAGCCTAAAACAAGAGGATCATGTTAATTATGAAAAGTATCACCTGGTCATTAATGCAAAACATTTGTAAACCAAAAACTGAATAAATTGAGTCAGACCGGTTAATTATGCGTGTTAATTAGCTAGACAGTTAATAAGTACATCTAATTTGGAAAGTATAATCGAGCGTTGGACGGAAAAATCACATCAATTACGAATATTATCTTTTTTGGATGTAATGATCATATTAATTATAAACAGTATAATTATTTTAACTAGAGGATCATGTTAATTATGTAATGTATTATCGAGCATTTGACACTAGGGTCACTTTAATTGTGGAGAATATATTTTTGGATTGAAGGATCACGTTAATTATGAAAAGTTTAATTGAGTGTTTAACAGAAAGACCACTTTAATTACGGAGAGTATCATTCTTTGGATGTGAGTATCACATTAATTATGAAAAGTATTATCAAGCCTAGAATGGGAGGATCGCGTTAATTATGAAAAGTATCAGCAAGTCATTAATGCAAAACAATTTGCAAACCAAACACCAAATCAATTTAGAAATCAAGCTATTAATGCTATTAATTAGCCAAACAATTAATTACGCGTGCAATTAATTAATTTTGTTTAAGTAGAGAATTTTTCATGAAAAATCGGTTATAAATAAGGGCATTAATGCAATTAATTATTTAGTCAGACTTAATTAGGATGCAGATAATTAATTGTAGGAAGTTTTTCAACCGTGTCTCTACTATTAAAGGGGAAGTAGGGCCCCTCCCCTTGACCCCCCCTACGAAGACCATTTGCCTGCACCTCCCAACACACACAAGAAAACCCACCTCATTTGCCTCATAAAAAAGAAAAGACAGAACAAACCGAAAAATACCGTCCTCCTTCCCCACCCGCCGACGATCTACTACCTGTCTACCGCCGAGCTGGCATCCTTCGAAACAATGACACGCGTCAGCGTTGATCCGATGTCACCGTCTTGCGTCATCAGATGTGGTGCCCAAGGAGAGCATGTCGGGGTCGATCCGGTCAAGATGCAATTCGAGAAGAGTCTTCACCCAATCGATGTCCCTCATACCATCTTCATATCCATGCATTATTTCCCTCATGCAGCTAGTGCTACAGTGGACATCCAGATGAGCACATGTAAATAAAACCAGCAGCCACCACCCTAAGAGCATAAAGCAGGGTGTGGGGAATCTGCACACATTGGTGTGACACCAATGGATGGGGCCATGTGCCGAGCTCGAAAGGAGGCCGCCATGGATGGCCACTTCAATGACCTCCCTCAGCAGGTACCATCACACACATCTCCAAGTAGACCGCTACCTGCAACTTCCTAACCCAATCAACGTTGTAACAGATTAATGCCATCTGCAACATGTTCCACCAAAAGCTACTGATAACTGTAATGTCGGTATATCTCTACTTCTAAAGGGGGAGTCCGTAGGCCGTTTCTTTTGTGAGCATGCATCCATTAATGCTGAAACATCGTCTTAGTCATATTTTGCCCAATTCCCGCCTTGCACACACTTGTGTGCAATTAATTATCCATACGGGTTAATTACCTGTGTTAATTAGCTAGACAGTTAATAGGTCCGTTTAATTTGAAAAATATAATCGAGTGTTGGACAAAAAATCACATTAATTATGAAGATTATCTTTTTTTGGATCCAACAATCATATTAATTATAAAGAGCATAATTATTTGAATGGGTGGATCATGTTAATTATGGAAAGTATTATCAAGCATCTGACTGTAGGGTCACTTCAATTTTGGGAATATATTTTTGGATTAAGAGGATCACGTTAATTATCAAAAGTGTAATCGAGTGATTAACGGAAGGACCACTTTAATTATTGGGAGTATCACTCTATGGATGTGAGTATCCCATTAATTATGAAAAGTATTGGCCCTGTTTGGATACTCTAACTCAGTTAGAGGTTAGAGTTAGATTCTAACCCTGAACTAACTCTAACCAAAGAGATGTTTGTATGGCAGGGTTAGATGGAGTGCGGATATGGCGAGACGTCTTCACGGGCAGTGCGAGAGGGAGGGAGGGAGGGAGGGAGAGGACGAGAAGCTTCGAGGAAGTGGGGAGCGATCTGCTGCGGGAAGAGCAAGAGAAAATGATGTTCTTAGTGGTACCGAGAAGAACTAACCCAAATAAGCACATCTTGGGTGGGTTAGTTTTTTAGGGTGGGTTAGATGCATCTAACCCAAACTAACCCTCCTGTTTGGATATTTTTGGGTTAGTTAAGTCCAAACTAATCCAAACTAACTCTAACCCATGGATCCAAACAGGGCCATTATCAAGCCTAGAATGGGAGGATCACGTTAATTATGAAAAGTATCACCATATCATTAATGCAAAACAATTTGTAAACCAATCACCGAATCAATTTAGAAATCAAGCCACTAATGCAATTAATTAGCCAGACAACTAATTACGCATGCAAATAATTAATTCCGTTTAAGTAGAGATTTTTTGTGAAAAATCAGTTATGAAATACGGGCATTAATGCAATTAATCATTTAGTCAGACTTAATTAGATTGCAGATAATTAATAGTAGGAAGTTTATTTAATCGTGTCTCTACTATTAAAGTGGAGTTGGGAACTGGATTGGTACGCCCAACTCCCCTCCCCTTGATCTCTCCTACAAAAACCATTTGCCAGCACCTCCCCACACACGTACAAGAAACCCACCTCTGTTGCCTCACGAAAAAAAGAAAAGATAAAACAAATAGAAAATGATCGTCCTCCTCCCGACACCCCCTCCCCCGATGATCTTCTACCTACCGCATCGTCGGGCTGGCATCGTCTGAAACAATGACACACCTCAGCGTTGATGCGATGTCCGTCCCCCCACACGAAAACCATCTACCTGCACCTCCCCCCCCACACACACACAAGAAAATGCACCTCCTTTGTCTCATAAAAAAGAACAAATAGAAAAAGATCGTCCTCCTCCCTCCGACGATATACTACATTCCTATCGCCGGGTTGGCATCCTCTAAAACATTGACACGCGTCAGTGTTGATCCAGTGTCACCGTCGTGCATCATCAGATGAGGTCCCCAAGGAGAGCGCTTCAGGGTCGATCCGGTCAAGAGGCAATCTGAGAAGAGTCTTCACCCAATCGATGTCCCGCATACCATCTTCCTATCCATGCATTATTTCCATCATGCGGCAAGTGTTGCAGCGGACATCTAGGCAAGCACAGATAAATAAACCCATCAGCCACCACCCTAAGAGCATAAAGCGGGTTGTGGGGAATCTGCACACGTTGGTGTGACACGAATGGATGGGGTCATGTGCCGAGCTCAAAAGGAGGCTGCCATGGATGGTCACTTCGACGACCTCCCTCAATAGGTACCATCACACACATCTCCAAGTGGACCGCTACCTTCATCTTCCTACCTGAGTCAACATTGTAACAGATCGATGTCATCTGCAACATGTTCCACCAAAAGCCACTAATAACTGAAATGTCGGTATATCTCTACTTCTAAAGGGGGAGTCCGTAGGCCATTTCTTTCATTTGCACGCAGCCATTAATGCTGAAACATCGTCTTAGTCATATCTTGCCCAATTCCTGGCTTGCCCACAGTTGTGTGCAATTAATTAGCCACACAGGTTAATTACGTGTGTTAATTAGCTAGACATTTAATAGGTCCATTTAATTTGAAAAGTATAATCGAGTGTTGGACAAAAAATCGCATTAATTTGAAGATTCACTTTATTTGGATGTAAGAATCATATTAATTATAAAGAGTATAATTATTTAAATGGGAGGATCATGTCAATTATGGAAAGTATTATGAAGCGTTCTATAGTAGGTTCACTTTAATTATGGGAATATATTTTTTTGGACTGAGAGGATCACGTTAACTATTAAAAGTGTAATCAAGTGATTACCGGAAGGACCACTTTAATTATGGAGAGTACCATTCTATGGATGTGAGTATCATATTAAGTATGAGAAGTATTATCAAGCCTAGAACGGAAGGATCACGTTAATTGTGAAAAGTATCACCAAGTCATTAATGCAAAACAATTTCTAAACCAATCACCGAATCAATTTACAAATCAAGCCATTAATGCAATTAATTAGCCAGACAATTAATTACGCGTGCAATTAATTAATTCTGTTTAAGTAGAGATCTTTTCCGCAACAAATTGGTTATGAAATAAGGGCATTAATGCAATTAATCATTTAGTCAGTCTTAATTAGGATGCGGATAATTAATAGTAGGAAGCTTATTTAACCGTGTCTCCACTATTAAAGCGGAGTTGGGGACTGTACGTGGTACGCTCAAGTCCCCTCCTCTTGATCCACCCTACAAAAACCATCTGCCCGCACCTCCCCACACACATACAAGAAAACCCACCTCCGTTGCCTCTCGAAAAAAGAAAAGATAAAACAAACAGAAAAAGATCGTCCTCCTCCCGACACCCCCCCCCCCCCCGACGATCTTCTACCTGTCGCACCACCGGGCTGGCATCGTCTGAAACACTGACACACCTCAGCGTTGATCCGATGTCGACCCCCCTTACGAAAATCATCTGCCTACACCTCCCCACACGCAGAAGAAAACCCACCTCCTTTGCCTCATAAAAAAAAGAACAAACAGAAAAAGATCGTCCTCCCCCCTCGACGATCTACTACCTGCCTACCGCCGGGATGGCATCCTCTGAAACAATGACACGCATCAGCATTGTTCCGGTGTCACCGTCGTGCATCATCAAATGAGGTGTCCAAGGTGAGTGCCTCAGGGTCGATCTGGATGAGAGGCAATTCGAGAAGAGTCTTCACCCAATCAACGTCCCTCATACCATCTTCCTATCCATGCATTATTTCCATCATGCGGCAAGTGCTGCAGCGGACATCCAGACGAGCACAGATTAATAAACCCAGCAGCCACCACCCTAAGAGCATAAAGCGGGTTGTAGGGAATCTGCACACGTTGGATTGACACCAATGCATGGGGTCATGTGCGAAGCTCGGAAGGAGGCCGCCGTGGATGGCCACTTCGATGACCTCCCTCAGCAAGTACCATCAGACACATCTCCAAGTAGACCGCTACCTGCATCTTTCTAACCCAATCAACATTGTAACAGATTGATGTCATCTGCAACATGTTCCACCAAAAGCTACTAATAACTGAAACATCGGTATATCTGTACTTCTAAAGGGGGAGTCCGTAGGTTGTTTCTTTCATTCACACGCAGCCATTAATGCTGAAACATCGTCTTAGTCATATCTTGGCCAATTCATGCCTTGCTCATAGTTGTGTGCATTAATTAGCGACGCGGGTTAATTACGTGTGTTAATTAGCTACACAGTTAAATAGGTCCATTTAATTTTAAAAGTATAATCGAGTGTTGGACGAAAATTCACATTAATTATGAAAATTATCTCTTATTTGGATGTAGCAATCATATTAATTATAAAGAGTATAATTATTTGAATGGGAGGATCATGTTAATTATGGAAAGTATTATCGAGCGTTTGATAGTAGGGTCACTCTAATTTTGGTGAATATTGTTTTCGGACTGAGAGGATCATGCTAATTATTTAAAGTTTAATCGAGTGATTAATGGAAGGACCACTTTAATTATGAAGAGTATCATTCCCGGATGTGAGTATCACATTAATTATGAAAAGTATTATTAGACCTAAATCAACAGGATCACGTTAATTATGAAAAGTATGACCCGGTCATTAATGCAAAACAATTTGTAAACCAAACACTGGATATATTTAGCCAAACCAGTTAATTACGCGTGTTAATTAGCTAGACAGTTAATAAGTCCGTTTAATTTGGAAAGTTTAATCGAGCGTTGGACAGGAAAATCGCATTAATTATGATGATTATATTTTTTGGATGTAACAATCATATTAATTATAAAGAGTATAATTATTTTAACTAGAGGATCATGTTAATTATATAAAGTATTATCGAGCATTTGACACTAGGGTCTCTTTAATTATGGAGAATATTTTTTTGGACTGAAGAATCAAATTAATTATGAAAAGTTTAATTGAGTGTTTAACAGAAGGACCACTTTAATTATGGAGAGTATCATTCTTTGGATGTGAGTATCACATTAATTATGAAAAGTATGATCAAGCCTAGAACGGGAGGATCACATTAATTATGAAAATTATCACCAAGTCATTAATGCAAAACAATTTGCAAAACAAACACCAAATCAATTTAGAAATCAAGCCATTAATATAATTAATTAGCCAAGCAATTAATTACATGTGCAATTAATTAATTCTGTTTAAGTAGAGATTTTTTTCATGACAAATTGGTTATGAAATAAGGGCATTAATGCAATTAATTATTTAGTCACACTTAATTAGGATGTAGATAATTAATAGTAGGAAGTTTTTTCAACCGCGTCTCTACTCTTAAAGGGGAGTTGGGACCCCTCCCCTTGACCCCCCCCTACGAAAACCAACTGCCCGCACCTCCCTACCCCCCCTCCCCCCCCACACACACAAGAAAACCCACCTCCATTGCCTCACGAAAAAAAAAGAACAATAGAAAAAGATCGTCCTCCTCCCGACCCCCCATGACGATCTGCTACCTGCCGCACGCCGGGTTGGCATCCTCAAAAACAACGACACACCTCAGCGTTGATCCGATGTCATCGTCGTGCGTCATTAGATGAGGTGCCCAAGGAGAGCGCCTCCGGATAGATCCGGTCGAGAGGCAGTTGCGACAAGAGTCTTCACCCGATCGATGTCCATCATACCCTCTTCCTATTCATGCATTATTTCCATCATGCGGCAAGTGTTGCAGCGGACATCCAGATGAGCACGGATAAATAAACCCAGCAGCCACCACCCTGAGAGCACAAAGCGGGTTGTAAGGAATCTGCACACGTTGGTGTCACACCAATGGATGGGGTCATGTGTCGAGCTCGGAAGGAGGCTGCCATGGATGGCCACTTCAACAACCTCCCTCAACAGGTACCATCACACACATCTGCAGTTAGACCGCTACATGCATCTTTCTAACCCAATCAACGTTGTAACAGATTGATATCATCTGCAACATGTTCCACCAAAAGCTACTGATAACTGAAATATCGGTATATCTCTACTCCTAAAGGGGGAGTCCATAGGTCTTTTTGTTCGTTCGCATGCAACCATTAATGCCAAAACATCGTCTTAGTCATATCTTGCTCAATTCCTGTCTTGCCCACAGTTGCATGCAATTGATTAGCTAGACCGATTAATTTTGTGTTTCAATTAGCTAGGAAATTAATAGGTCCATTTAATTTGAAAAGTATAATCGAGCGTTGGACAGGAAAATTACATTAATTATGAAGATTATCTTTTTTGGATGTAAGGATCATATTAATTATAAAGAGTATAATTATTTGAACGGGAAGATTATGTTAATTTATGAAAAGTATTGTCGAGCATTTGATAGTAGGGTCACTTTAGTTATGGGGAATATTTTTTGGACTGAAGGATCATGTTAATTATGAAAAGTTTAATCTAGTGATTAACACAAAGACCACTTTAATTATGGAGAGTATCATTCTTTGGATGTGAGTATCACATTAATTATGAAAAGTATTCTCAAGTCTAAAATGAGAGGATCATGTTAATTATGAAAAGTATCACCCAGTCATTAATGCAAAATAATTTGTAAAACAAAAAACGAATCAATTTAGAAATCAAGCCATTAATGCAATTAATTAGCGAGGCAATTAATTAATTCCGTTTAAGTAGAGATTTTTTTTGCAAAAAATCGGTTATGAAATAAAGGCATTAATGTAATTAATTATTTAGTTACACTTAATTAGGATGAAGATAATTAATACTCCATCCTCAGGATTGATCTGATGTCACCATCGTGTGTCATCAGATGAGGTGCCCAAGGAGAGCGCCTCAGAGTAGGTCCAGTCAAGAGGCAGTTGCGAGAAGAGTCTTCACCCAATCGATGTCCCTCATACCATATTCATATCCATGCATTATTTCCATCATGTGGCAACTGCTGCAGCGGACGTCCAGACAAGCACAGATAAATAAACCCAGCAGCCACCACCCCGAGAGCATAAAGCGGGTTGTGGGTAATCTGCACACGTTGGTGTGACACCAATGGATGGGGTCATGTGTCGAGCTCGGAAGTAGGCCGCTATGGATGGCCACTTCAACGACCTCCCTCAGCAGGTACCATCACACACATCTCCAAGTAGACCGTTACCTGCGTCTTCCTAACCTAATCAACATTGTAACAGATTGATGTGATCTGCAACATGTTCCACCAAAAGCTACTGATAACTGAAATGTCGGTATAGAACAGAACAATTGCCCAGTTATTGTATTTTGAACTATTTATTGTGTGACAGTATGATCCATTTTCTATTAATCGTGATTGGAAGGAACACCATTTCTGAACAATGAGGTTGGTGAGATCACAACGTAAGAAAAAAATAGATATTACTTCATTTGCCACTCATTTTTCTGTGTGACTATGTTGAGATGTTTAGATATCACATGTAGCTCTATATAGATGTTCCATAGTTAATTCAACTGGTATGATTAGCTAGAAAAGTAAAAGATTTAGGGATTTACGTTCAATCTTAGGATTTGCGTTCTTGTATCAAGTTTAAAAAATGCACACAGAAATGCAGCATAGAAACTACATAGGAGAGCTGCCTTTTTATTGATAGAGGAAGGCCGTGAGCACGTCAATTGTATGGGAAAAAGAAAGAAACGAAAATGAAAACTAAAATGAAAAACTCAAGAGAAAAGTGCTATGATCTCATGATAAGATGTCGACCACCAGCCAGTGCCAATGGGAGCACTCCAATAGTAGGTCCTAAGGCAGAGACAAATTTTGATTAGTACTAGCATGCATGCCAATGAAGGTCACATGCTCTGCCTAGTTCATGATTTCTTTTCACTTATGCAATTTAGCAAATAAGTATGTTGTTGTCCAATTATACCATGTCAGTATAGGTTGCGGAGGATGGTAGAGTGAATATTAGTTAAAAAGCATAGGTCAAGCTTGATATGTTTTAATCTGTAATTACTGATCCTCTTGTACAACTAGTCATGCATTTTGTGATTATCAGGCTTCAATTGCATGATTCTTTCGTTGATTAATTCCATATTTTGTAGGTTGGTCATAAGCAAGGCTGCCACATAGTTGAGGAAGATGATGTCCTTTGATTCTGACAGGCGACAACTATCTAGGCTGTACGGCCTATTGGAGAAGACATTCACAAGAGGACAGTGTGCATGTATACTGATTTGCATTGGCAGATCTTGCATTATATCCCAAAGAAATCAAAAGATCAGTTATGTCATCTCATTAGTAAATGACTTTCTATGCACCTTTTTTCTTTCACAATTACATGTTAACTGCATACATTCATGAATTGTACAAACTCTTATATTTTTTAATATATATTATTATTTTAAATGAATATGCGTGTCAACACATGTTCCAAAATTATGTAAGTAATCATTCTTGATACCAAGGTCATGAATGTCTAATTAGTGATTTTTTTTCTAGCTCCAATTTTTCTTTTTTACTTCGCATCTAAGATTTGTTTAAAATCAGACATAGTAAAGTTTGACCATATTTATCTAAATAAATATTAATATTCACAATATCATAAGATGCATTATGAATTAACTTCCATATTATATAATTTTAGTATTATATATATAGGACAACACTATTCTAATCCCAGGATCAAAATAACTATTATGATCACGGCGCCTTATATAGGTCCGATGAGACATTCCCAAACTCCGAAAACACAAAAAAAGAAAAGCCCGATTGGCCCATTCCCAACCCCACCCCACCTCCCGCATCACCTCTGTCGGATCTCCTGACACCTCCCTCCGCTGCCCCTGGCTCCAGCGCGCTTCTTCCCTCTGACCGGCGTCGCCGCCGCACTTCCTTCCACACGGCTGGCGCCCCTCTCGCCGGAGCGCCACCTCCCCATCCGCGGGCGCTCCTCCTCCCACTCCACCCCGATCCACCCTGATGCACGTGACCCACCCGGCGCCGCACCTGCATCTCGCTGCCCCGCTCCCTGGCCACCGGAGCGCCATCCTCTCCACTCCATCGCTGCCACCCCGCTCCCAGCTGAAACCCACGACGCGCCACCGATGCAGGACACCTCCCTGATGCGCTGCCGCCGTGCCGCGGATGACCACGAGCGACCTTCTTCCACCTCTCCAAGCACCGCCACTCGGGACGCCACGCACTTAGGCTCCCCTGCCGCCGCGAACTTCTTGCTCCTACCACCACGACCTTCTCCCCCCTGCCGCAGCGTCCTTCTTCCACGCACTCAGAACTTGGCCATTTTTGGACGAGGAATCAAGATCGCCCCTGCTGCTCTGTTTGGATCTACTCGGTTGCTGGTGTAGTTTGCTTCGAGGCTACTCACACCCAAGCTCCCACTAGCCACGGCAATCTCATTCCCGCAGCGGATGTCGCCGACCTCGACTAGTGGTTGCCGGATTTTGTGTTTCTTCTGTACAAAACTGATGCATTTCTTTTCTTGTTTCTGCAGTTTTGTTAACTGAACTTTACTGTGTCGACTGATTGAACTGCATAGAACTTAACTGTCTAGGCTGCAAGGGTGTCACGCGGAGGTGGCTCGAGCCGGCAGGAGATGCAGCAGTTCGATGCAGCCCCTCCACGTCGTTCAACTCATGCAGCCATCTGGCTCAAAGCCAACAGTGAGCTCCTACTTTAACTCACTGCCCACGTAGCTTCTGGGCATGTGTCGATGTGTGGTTGAAGCTCTTTCTTTCTCTCCATAGTCTCATGTGCTGATGCTGCCCTCTCAGTCTCTCTTATCTCAGTTTGGCACACCCAAAAAATGATTTTGTTACTCTCAGTTTGGCACGCCACTGCTGGTCGAGGAAGCTTTCTCTGGTACCTGCCATGGCAAGAGCTTGAGACGATGTGGTTGGGCGTGCAAGTACTACGCGCCGGACCCGGAGGAGGACTTCGAGGAGGGGTACGAGGGGAAGCAGGTGGTGGTGGAGAACCTGCGGCAGCTGTGCGTGCACCGAGTGGCCAACGAGAGCGGGCGGCCGTGGGCGTGGTGGGACTTCACCATGGACTATAAGCTGCGGTGCTCCATGAAGGAGAAGAAGTACAATAAGGCGTGCGCTGAGGAGGTGGTGGCCTCGCTCGGGCTGTCGCTGGAAAAGGTGCTGGCGTGCATGGGCGACCCCGATGCCGACGCTGACAATGCCATCCTGTCCAAGGAGCAGGAGGACCAGATCGGGCGCGGGTCGCGCGGGGGACGTCACCATCCTGCCCACGCTCGTCATCAACGACGTCCAGTACAGAGGTGGGTTGGCCCGTTGGCCATTTTTGCGCCGTCTCTTTCATTTTTCCGGCGACGAAAGAACTGACATGATGTGTGGTGTGTGCGTGCAGGGAAGCTGGAGAGGACGGCAGTGCTCAAGGCCGTGTGCGCCGGCTTCAAGGAGGGGACCGAGCCACAAGTCTGCCTGAGCCATGGTGAGCACCAAGGCCTTCATTTCCGATCACAAGAAGGGTGAATCGACGATGAACTTCTGACGAGCTTTTCTCTGCAGACATGGAGACGAACGAGTGCCTGCACCGAAACGGCGGGTGCTGGCGGGACGAGGCGACGAACATGACGGTGTGCAGGGACACGTACCGGGGCAGGGTGTGTGAGTGCCCCATGGTGAACGGCGTCCGCTATGACGGTGACGGGTACACCCACTGCAAAGGTACCTACCTGCATTTTTCTCCTCTCGATAGCACTAGGGAAGCTGTGCTGGAGGTTCACTCATAGTCTCATGTGCCGATGCTTAGCCAGAAAGCCAATCCTTATGTATTCTGAAAGTGAACCAGGTACACTCTATGTGTTTGCTATTATGCGTGCTAGAACTGAAGCATTTTTGTGATTAGCTCTTTTTTGTTCTGATGAAGCAAGTACTAGCTTCTCCTGCCATGCTACCTTTGGTCGAGAGCACATAGCTCAGTAGACAGAGCTTGACAAGGTAGAAATGCAACATGTGGTGTAGAGAAGGCCACATTTCTCACGTGGCACACATTTTCTTTTTTCTTTTTGTATGTAAAAAGGGTGTTTAGGCTTACCACCACATTTATGGATCCATTTTCGGTCTCCTCCACCATGCTCCTGTAGGTCGACTGCACCGCCACATGAAGTTCATAGGCCATAGCTGCGGATGGACGAAATTCCAACTGTACTGCAACCCCTCAAGATCCATAGGTAAAATGATCCACAAGCTCTTAATTTTCACACTGATGTACCATGTGCTGCAGCAAAGTGTCCATGCCTGATCTTTGTTGGGTTTTGTTTTTCAGTGGCCAAAGATGGCGCTCCATAGTTGTTCGATGTAATGCCTAAGGAGCAAACAATGTCTCTCTCACTTTTTTTCGAAAGACCTACCTATCATCTTGCCGCTGCTGCGTTAGAGTGGCTCCATCTGCAGATGGGGGATGTCTCGACCTGCAGCTGGGAGAAGTCTCGACCTGCACCTGGTCGTGCGTGCCACTACCACTTAGGTCCACCACCTACAGCCGGCGCCGCAGTGCCTCGACCGTTCAACTATGCCACATCAGCAGTTCAATATATATTGGAGAAGAAAAAACAACATTAGGTTCAAATGTTGTGTTTTGTGATTGTTGTAGACTTGGAGCAAATTAGAGGTGGTCTCAAAGAAAAAATTGTTCCCTTTGATGGAGCACCTGGCCGTTCCATTTGTTTTGTTTTGTTTTGCAAATTGCTAGTTGGCCGTATAGCTTCAGTAGTGGTATAATGCTTTAGGTTCCTGACTATTGGTCTTGATGTTTGGCCGTACTTGAGGTTCCATGCTTGAGGTTGAGCTCGGTAATGTATACGGGAGCAGTTTGGATTTGGTATTTTTCTACAGTTTGGCACCGTGTTATATGTATTTTAAAAAGTGCACAAAAAATAGCACTTCATTCAAAATTGGTTGTGCAAAGTGCGCATGCTCCATGGGTGCTTGTTGTAATCCAAAAATTCATTGAAAACAAGTAAAGTTGTTATGTTTAAAAAAGCCTTGGAAAGCAAAATGGAATTCAACAAAACAAAAAATGCTAGCGAGTTCTTTGCAAAAACCACATGAAGTTCAATAAGTATAATTTTAGAGGTTCAAGTAATATGAGAATGCTGGAAGTTTGTAGAAGAAAAATGTCGGTGGTGCAGTTGTTGTCAGCTACATTGGTCGGAGCCCCTACTCCTCCACGAATCTGGCCAATCGCGCACTGCCGACATGGATCCGCACTAAGAAGTTGAGATTAAAATAACAGAGATTATAATTTATAGTGTGTGTTTTTATTAGAAGAAAAAGAAAAGAGAAGTTCAGTTTTTAACGTTGACGTTGTTCAACATGCAAACCAATTGAAAAACTGTACAGGTTCGCCTACCAAAATGTCCAATATTTCTTGTGGAAAAAATTTCACTCTATTTTTGAAAAGAGTGAAATATAGTGCAGTTTAAAAAGTTTTTAAAAAAGCAAAATTTTCCTGTTTCTAAAAAACCTAGAAGCTCAATTAAAATACCGGAGTGGTTCAGTGTTTATAAGAAAACCTGGATTTCTTCATTCATAAAAAATAAAAACCAAGAAGTTCAAATTAAGATAACACAGAAGTTCGATGGTTATATACCATGAAGAAAAACAAAGCTTCAACTATAATAGTGTTAACTTGAGAAGTTTAAATTTCATAAAATAGAGAGTTCAAAGAAAATGTTATCGTTGTACTAAAAATAATCCCATGGATTTTCCCATTACTGAAAAATGATAACCAAAAAGTTCAAACTAAAATAAAAGTCATTCAATATATGTACTAGAAAACAATTTTTTCATGGTTTTAAATAACTCTGAGAAGGTCAAATTAAAATAACAAAGCAATTCAAAAAATATTTTTTTCTAAAAAGATTTTCTCCTTTTATATGAAAAACCTAGAAGTTCAAATTTATAAAATGATGTGGTTCTGTGTTTATTTACAAAAAAATCCATGTTACCAAATAATAAAGCCAAGACGTTCACTTTGAAGAAATGGAGGGTCCGATGTATACAAAAAAAATCATATTCTTCTCATTTCGCGAAGAAGTATGAAGTTAAATTTGAAAAAGTAAAATATAAAAGGATTTTCACCGTTTCTAAAATAAAAAAACTCTTGAAATTCAAATTAAAATAATAAAGCATTTCGGTTTTACTAAAAACTAGGTTTATTCCCATTACTAAAAAAACAAGAAGTCCAAATTTAAAAAACGATGAAGTTCGGTGTGAATAAAATACTCAGATTTTTCTCGTTACTAAATAATCAAAATAAACCCATGAAATTCCTTATAGGGACAAACACATCGGTTTTGTTTTCCACATTTATAAAACAAATACACAGAAGTTCAAAATAAAAATGTTGAGAAGTTCAAATTCAATTAATAAAGTAGTTCGACATTTAAAACATCTTAGATTTTTTTCGTTACTAAAATATGCTCAAAACAAGTCTTAGCATGTTCGAAAAATGCTCTTAACTAGTCATGATTTGTTAAAAAAATCCTTTCCAATGCTATCATTTGCTCAAATTCGACGAGTGCTTTGGGAGTTAAGGACAACTTTTTTACAGAGAAGTTCAAATTGAAAACGGCCAGAAGTTCACGTGTTGCATGGTGTGTGTTTTCATATGAGAAAATAGAATAAAAAGTTAAAGTATAAAAATTCCACTGCTAGAAGTTCAGGTGCTCAGCACGGGGAAGTTCAAAAACTTCTTGTGAGAGAGGCAATCGGCACTATATATCAGCTGTGCAACTCTGATGAACGGGTGAGAAATTACGAACAAAAAAACATCTTAGAAGTTCAAGTGAAAACAGCGGGAAGTGCGATGATTATAGAAAACTTAGATTTTTCTCGTTATTAAAGAATGAAAAAAATAAGTTCAAAAATAAAACAACAAGAAGTCCAACTTTTAAAAATAGAGTGCTTCAAAATTTCATAAAAAGATTAAAGAAATAAAATCAGGAAGTCCATATTAAAAAGATGAAGAAGTTCGATGATTATAGAAAACTCAGATTTTCCTCGTTATTAAAGATTGGAAACAAGAAGTTCAAAAATAAAAAACAAGAAGTTCAACTTTTAAAAATAGTGCGCTTCAAATTTTTATAAAAAAGGATTAAGAAATTCAGATAAATATTTATAAAAAAACTCAGATATTTTCACGTAACCGAGAGAAGTTCGATTGATAACTGCCAGAAGTTCACGTACTACACGGTGTGCATTTTGTATTAAAAAAGAATAAAAAAGCAAAGATTAAAAGTTTTTGTTGTTATAAGTGCAACTCCTCAGTCAAAGAAAGTTAAAAAAATTATTGTGAGAGGGGTTTGTACAAAAGGAGTATCATGTGTGTAACTACTAAAGAATGGATGAGAAAATTACAAACAAAAATACGTCACAGAAGTTTAACTTGAAAACAGCATGAAGTTCAACTACTACGCTGAATGAATTTCAGATAAAAAACTTTTAAAACCATCGCGAGTATGAAAAAACGATCAACACGGGAAAGATATGTGCTTACAGCAGCTTTCCACCGGTATATCACTTACTCAATTCCGGTGAGTGGATGGAGAGTTACGAGCAGTGGGTGGAGACCTACGAGTAAAAAATTCACGTGAAAAACAGAGTGAAGTTCAGGTACACGCGCCGAGAAGTTCACATTCTTCACGCGGTGCATTTTCGAAGAATCTGTTTCGCGATAAAGGCAGAACGAATGATCTCGTTGTTTTCGAAATTACAAGAAAACGACTAGGAATCAGAGAAAACCATCAACATGGAAAAGTTTCGCATTTTCCGTAGCTTTTCAGATGTATATTATTTGCCTCATTCTGACAAAGTTTGTAGAAATTATGGGGAAAATACGTTTTTATCCATTTTCCAAATTGACTTAAAACCATAAGAAATTAGGAGAAACAATATATACAAAAAAGTTTCGCATTTTTTCAAGCTTTCCAACGCCATATCATTTGCTGCATTCGGACGTACGGTTAAAAAATTAGCTCAAAAATATGAACTCGGTGGAACTTGTATCAGTTTCTAAATTACTTTTAAACCGTTCAAAATTAGAAAACACTTTTAACATGAAAAACTAGAGCATTTTCATAAGCTTTCCAACGCCATATTATTTGCCTCAATTGGATTAGCCGTTTAGAAATGGCATCGAAAATAAAAACTCGAGTGTTCCATTTGCGAAATTCTACGATTTTCCGAATTACTCTTTAACCGTAGGGAATTAGAGAAAACTTTCAACATGTGGAAGGAGCGGTTTTGCAGCAGCTTTCCAATGCCATATTATTTTCCTCATTCTGATAAACGGTTTAAAAATGCGATCGAAAATACGATTCGCGTTTTTTGTATGAAGAAAAAACGGTTTTCAAAACTGCTCTTAAACTGCTTACATTTTGCCAAAAATTTAACTTGGGTCATGATACTGATGTCCATAGCTTTCCAATGATATATCGCAAGCCCCATTTGGACACCTTTTAGTTGAAGTTCAACCTAGTACTCGGGGAAGGTCAAACGCGTTACTCGGAAAGTTCATGTTGTGATCAGAATATTATTCTGATCCCGTAATTAGAATAGTGTTTATATATATATGTGTGTGTGTGTGTGTGTGTGTGTGTGTGTGTGTGTGTGTGTGTGTGTGTAATTTGGACAAACATTATGAAGTTTGACCTAAGACAGATTCTATATGCAAAGTAAAAAGAAATGGAAGGAGTACAAGGGTATGTCTTGGGCATATCTAATTTTTTGTAAGGGGTGGTTTACATCTAGATGTGCTCTAAGGTTGGTCGTAGTGGGAGTATTATAGTTAGTACTATCATGCATGCCAAGTACTCCCTCCGTCCAGTGAAGAGTGTATATTTGGCTTTAAAATTTGTCTGCAAAGAGTGTACATCTATATTCTCAATGCACATTAAAGTGGGAAAAATGCTTCTCTCTCATCACACGGTAATCAAGACCAATAGCATTTTACACATGGTCTCCTTAATTTTACATGCACTTAGGTCATTGGGGGTAGATAATTAAAGAGGAGAGATATGGTGGGTTGCACATTTCAAATGCGTTTTTTACTCCACTCCATAATTTGTCCTAAAATTTCTACTCCCTCGTTTCCGGTTTATAGTGGTCAATTCAAAAATCTCACTAACCAAAGTAGATGGTGAGTGGTGGTATATTTTTTGTAGTTTGCAAAAGCACCCAATTAATGCTCTTGTTTTTCTAAAAAAATATGTTTACCAATGCATTAATTGCAGTGCATGCATGCATAAAGTACATGCATTGGTCAAATTTTCTCTTAATACTTGCATGCAATGATTTAATGCACCTTGGAATATGAACATGTGATGAGGAACAACCAAATTCAGCCTTATAAAATGAAAAAATTAAAATTTTCAGATAAGCCCTATAAACCGAAAATGGGGGAGTATATGTACACTTTTCCCCAGACGGAGGGAGTAGGCAATTTTGATGAGGTCGCGTAATATTAAATGAATAAAGGAAGGGTTGAGTATCATATTATGATACCTTATCATAATAAATTCTATGCAACTATGTGTCATGTATGACAATAAATAAGACTACTTATGATACTACTCTATGATACTATGCACTAAGGATGTAGTATCATACACTAGTATCATGTGCATGATACTAGTATATGATACTTCCCATTACGACCAGCCTAAGTATTGCACATCTAAATGATTCATTCAAACATACTAAGAAAAAAATATCCACACAAATCTCCGTGTAAAATCAATGACATAGAATTTAGATGTGCGATAATTAAGACACATCTGGATATGCTTTAGCAAAATCGTATTCTTCATAAACGTAACTCACATTTGATACCAAGTGGAGCTATACTTAAGAATTTTTTTCCTCGAAGAGCCAAGATGTTTTGGTGTCACCTAAGAGCATCTACATCCGTGTTGTTCAAACCTCCCTAAATGTTCGGGCGGACAACCCGGTCAGAAAAAACGGCACCCAACCGACCGCCTTATACCCAACCCAAATGTCTGAGCTGATCGGCACCCCCAAACTCAACCCATATGTGGGGCAGATATGGGACGGTCCGCACGTGCCTAAACACGTCTATCACATCGGACCGGTCCACCCGATCCCACATATACCCCATCCTAGATCAAACCATAGTCCTCATCCACAGTCTTGACTGCTTTGCATCCGTCCACTGCCATCTCCTTCCTTACCCTCCTCATCCCGGCCCCTTCCAGCACCACCATGGCCAACTCCGGCAGTGGATCCGGCAATAAGTCCTACCCCATCGATTGGGAGGCACTCCTTAAGGAGGAATCCAGCCCCAAGGAGGAGGACGAGGAACTTTCCCTCCGTCGATCACATATGTACAATGGCAGGATCTCAAGCTTTGCAGTATCCTTAGCCTCTTGATGGCCCGCAGGGGCAGCCGCAGCTCTGTGCCGGCCCGTGGCGGCCTGTCGTGGTTCGCATCTCCGTCGCTAGGCGGCGCCTAACACGTCCAGTCCTTTCTCCTCTCGGGCGGCGATGGGTGCTCACGCCCGCACCCCGAGTGCATTCGCGGCTACCAGAGTCAGAGGCGCAGGTCGCTCGTCATGCAAGGCAGAGGGCGGCGTGGGCTGGCTCCAGCCAGTCTGGCTACAGATCGTGTATATCCGGGTCGGAGCCACTTCCGCCCGCCGACGCCGGCAATGACATCCTCCATGACATCAACCACTACTCCTTCACCTTGGTGGAGACGGATGCCAATCATTGCTTCTACAAAAATGTGATGGAGCTCTCGATCGACATCGAGGAGTCGGGTCGCCTCGCCCAGGAAAAGATGGTCGCCTCGGTGGAAGCCGCCTGCCTCCCAAAGGGGCAGGCCCGTGCAGCCCAACGTCTGAACGGAATCCACACATCTCCTCGTCCGACAGCGGCACAACCATCGATGACGACGACGGCCATCCAACCGCTAACGCCTATGACGAAGATACAACCGCCGCTTCAGAAACCCAAGGGAAAGTTGTAACACCCAACTGTATAAGGAACGCAAAATCAAGGAACATAACACCGGTATGACGGAAACTAGGGCGGCAAGAGTGGAACAAAACACCAGGCATAAGGCCGAGCCTTCCACCCTTTACCAAGTATATAGATGCATTAATTAAATAAGAGATATTGTGATATCCCAACATATCCATGTTCCAACATGGAACAAATTTCAGCTTCACCTGCAACTAGCAACGCTATAAGAGGGGCTGAGCAAAGCGTTAACATAGCCAAACAAAGATTTGCTAGGAAAGGTGGGTTAGAGGCTTGACATGGCAAAATGGGAGGCATGATATAGCAAGTGGTAGGTATCGCGGCATAGCAATAGAGCGAGCAAGTAGCAAGCAAAGATAGAAGTGATTTTGAGGGTATGGTCATCTTGCCTGAGATCCCGATAGGAAGAAGAACGAGTCCATGAAGAAGACAAACGGACGAAGTCGAACGAATCCTCACAACTCCGGAATGAAACCGAAGCTAAGGCGAGAAGCAACCCGGAAAGAAGCAAACAACATACTAAACAGCCAAGCATAACATGGCATGATGCACAACCAAGTATGATGCATGTCCGGTTTAATGAGGCATGGCATGGCAAAGTGCACAAACAATACTACAAGTTAAGCGGAGCTCAATATGCAACGAGTTGCATATTGACGGAACACCACATCAATTATTTAGTTCACTCCCGGTTAGGTACTCAACAATATTAAATGTTGGTTAACATGGCAAGAGGTGAAGCATAACAAAACTATACCATCTAAACAATTTAAATGGGGCCGGATATAACAAACAACAAATCCGGTAAATCCCCATATGCATTTAGCAAATTAATGCAAACAACAATTTTAAACATTTTAAAAGTTATTATCATGATGCGGATGACATGTGCAAGTTTATGCAATTTTTATTAAAAGTTGACATGAACATATTATGAAACATTTGTCATCGTGGCGGAAACGAAAGGGGTGCCACGGCAACGAATCCAAAAATGATGCCACGCAACATATCGGTTCCAGTAGCTCACGGAGATACCGGTGCAAAGAAAGTGTGTCGGGAGCGTGCAAAAGATGGTGGGGTGATCCTGGATTCTGGGTGTCCCATGAGTTCGCGGCAAGGCTAACGAGGAACGTGCAAGGATCAAAACGGACATGGTGCAGACAACGGGTGCATCTCATACAACACATGCAAACGTTTTCGGACGGTCGTCTCGGGGTTATACCTTCGAAGCGTGCGTTTCAAAGCGGGTCGGTTCATAGAGGAAGTAGTCGTTCACGGGTCGTCGAGGAAAGTAGTGGTTCATGTCCGTAGATGTTCGGGGTCACGACACGGAACTTGACGTCCACAGGGTCTTCAACGATGGCCGTGGTACATGTTTCGTAGACGTTCGGGCGGCGGTAGTGGGACACGTTTTCGTAGAGGGACTTGACGAAAAGCACGTCGACGGTAGAGGTACAAACGTTCTCGGGGTACTTATCGGTCCGGTCTTGACGGTCTCGTTTTTGTGATGGTAATCGTACTAGTCGGCGGTAGTGGAACTTGGTGCATCCAAGGTCTTCGGGCGTAATGGTACAGATGTCATCGGAGTACTTGGTCTCTCGCGTAACTCCAAGGTTCGTTGTGTAAGCATACACATGTCTTTGGTGATGGTAGCCGTACATGCCCGTAGATGAACTTGCCGGGTCTGCGACATCTTAGTACCTGGCGTCCTTCGACCTTGAGAGAGAAGAAACTGAACCGTGACGGTGCACGATGAGGAGGGTCCTGCAGCAACAAGAGGTCGACGGAGGTGGATGCGCTACTAGTGTGCGGCGAAGGCATCGAGGCCATGGAGGCGCAACAGCGAAGCAGGGCTCGCAAGCAGAGGAGGAAGACACGACGCTGGTGCAAGGGACCTGGCGAGCTGGTCAACGCGGAGCGGCGAGGAGGCAGGGGCTCGCGACTTGCGCGATGCAGGGGAGCTTGGCGTGACTCCGACGAGGGGCCGGTAGCGCGGATCCGGCGGCGGAGGTGACGAATGGGCAGCGGACATGGCAGGGCTTGAGCTCCTGGTTCCGTAGGAAAACGAAGACGGGAGAGCGAGATGAGAGAGGTTCCTGGGAGGAGGACGAAGAGGAGGTAGGACGGCAAGGTCTCTGGCGACCTGCTACTGGTCGGGACGACAAGGAATGGTGAGGGAGCGGCTGCTTGGGCCTCCATGGTGGTGCGGCGCGAGGAAGGAGAGGCCGGGGCATCGGGGCCAAGCGGCGGCAGGGTTGGCGACGAGGATCTGGGCGAGGACGTCGAGGCAGGCAGCAGAGGCGCTGGTCGCGGGGGAAGGAGAGGCCGACGCGGGGATCAGGCGCGATGCGCTGCTCCTCCACGTGCGTCTGAAGGCGGCGCAGGAGGGAGACGAGTGGGAGAAGGAGGGGATCGAGGGAGAGGGTTCAGTTGGGCCTAGGGTTAAACAGGGAATAGATGGGCATGCTGGGCCTCGGGGAAGCAGGCCGGCCTGGCTGCTGGCTCTCTCTCCCTCCAAATTCTTTCCTTTGCTAATTTTTGTTTATATAAATAAACAATCAACAAAGGGGAGAATCCAGGGGGTTTTAGTTAGGGATATGAGATATATAAATATATATATCTGGAACCCTGGATTTATGTAGGGTTTGAATAAATTGCCCTGGCATTTTTAGAAGGTAGAAAAATAATTAGAGTTTGAATTATTCTCAAACTTCAATCATTTTTGAACCTGGCCAAAACAACTACGAATGGGATGAAATCTGATAAAGAGGGTGTAGGAAAGAGGCAAGATTTATAGGGAAAAGATGAACATTAAAGGAGGAGGAATAAAGTCACTTGTAAAGACATGAAAAAAAAAGAAGGAAGTGAGAGGTGATGATGCATGGGTGTGGCTTGAGAGAGAGATGACAAGGAAATATATGAAGTTGAGTCGGATAAAAGAAGAGTTGAAGAGTAGTGCAATTGTGTTATGGGTGATTCCGAGTTAATGGAATATTTATAATAGCTCCCTAATAATAGTAGGAGACTTTCATATGTTATAAAGAGAATTTCACCATGTGAACTCCCTCGATTTAAGTGGATCAAAGATCCATGCCATTTATTTAGTTGAGTAGAGGTGCAAAGATTAATGACATGATGGCATGATGACATGATGCAATGCACATGATGCAAATATGAATGCAATGAACCAAACAAAACACACGACAAAACCCGGAAACCTTGGAAGGCAACTGAAGCTCCGGTCTTGGGGCGTCACAACACTCCACTACTACGAGAGGATCTCGTCCCGAGATCTAGGATGGCACCGGAGGAAACGGAAGAGGAAGGGGTAAAACTAAGTTGCTTCTTTTGACAAAAGAGTGAAACCAAAGAACCTTGCGAGGTTGAACAAATTGAAAGAAGGAAGCCAACAAAGATGCAAGAAGTTGAAAACACTCCGATAGATAAGAGGAACATGGGATACGATGAGAATCTAGAGGTTAAGTGGCAAGATAGATATTGAAACCACTCCGGTTAAAACAAGATAGAGAAGGAATAAGAATGATATAATTTGGACATCACTCTCACTGTAAATGGAAGGAAACGAACATGATCTTGACAAGATGAGAGGATACTTGAAAAAGAGGACACGACACTCCTGTTGAAAGGTTAAGCACGAAAAGAACATGATCTTTGACAAAAATGGGATGGTGGGTGAAGAAAGCAACATCACAATGCCTCCGGAACGAAAGTATAGAAGTTGGATCGTTGGAAAGGAAAGAATTGAGAAGAAAATGACAACTTCTGCCACAAATGAGTTTGGAAAACACCCTTCCAAGAAGGTTATAACGGAGTTATTGGAAAACTAACAACGAAAAGAAAAAGCTTGTTGTGGGCTTATGGAATCAACTCAAAACTTAGAGGTGAATACATGCCACTACGGAAAAATAATAGATTGGATTGATATCAACAAGGAGATGAGAAACTTATCTCAACGGGAGGATAAATTTAGAACTTAGGTCATTTATAAGCACCATAATTAGCAACAATCCTTAGGGAAAAGCTTTAGGTGAAAAATAACCCAAGATAATTCCAACAAAGAGATTGATGGTTTGAAAAGATGTCTTGAGCGAAGAGAAAATGATGGATTTAGATATGTCACTCTTGAAACTTGTGAATCATGAAACACGAAGGAAAATTATCAATAATGACATAACACCACCTCAAATGGAATCTCGATGAGCACTTTGAGAAGGAATTTAATCCTTAGTGAACCATCATGTAAAGCCTCCATGAAGAACTCCGGTAATAAAAGAATGATCAACAGGAAGTGAAGGATGAAAAGAATAAGATTGAAGCCTTGCAATGATTGGATGGAGCTTTGCGATGAGATAAAGTTGAAACTTGGAAATCCGGAAGAAAAGATAAAGCATCTCGAATCGAGAATGTGATATGATGAACTACTTCGAAAATAAGAAATTAGAATGCTTGGATGAAACAAGAATAAGAATTATGTTATGCGTATCCTTCACCAATTTAAATTGATGACAAGCAACGGATTTGGCATACTACTTATTCTCGTAGAAAGGATTAAGATAGATATAGGTCAACTTGGGAGGGTCTTCAATGAACCACCGGTAGGACTGAAACAGTGGATAAATTAATATGATAAGAAAGGAAGAGAAATCTTGAACGAACCACCGTAAGAATTAAAACTGAAAGTAGGAAAGGCACAATTCACCGGGAAGAAATGGAAAATGAATGAAGATACTTGAGGGAAAATAGATAATGAGAATGAAGAGATCATGAACCGATTAGATAATATTAGAATGATGCATCGGTATGATTTGGAGGATGAGAGCTGAAAGCTGGAAATGAATAATTCTGAGATAATGGCCTCCGGAGAATCAAACTGAAAAGACTCCTGAATTGCACCGGATGGGTAAAAATAATTCTCACAATTGAAAACAATTAAGAGAGGATGGCATAACGCTAGAACCACGAATCTTTGAGAGAACGGATAAGATTTGGAGGAAAACTCTTCTTCGGTCTTCAAAATCCGAGAATGACGACGAGAAACAACACCATGAATTGTTGAGACACTCCGGAATAATGAAGAATATAAAGGATGAATCAACAACGAAAAGAATTTGAAAGATCTTGGAGAAAGACATTTGACTGATGATAATTCATTCTTACGTCAAACTTGGAGAAGAATTTGAGAGTAACACTGGGAAAAGAAGAGTCAGGTAAGATCCTAGGGAAAAGACCTATGGGTTAGGGCCCACTCAAAAGAAAAACCGTTGAGCAATTTAAAAGATAGATTGCGCCGGTTGAGTTAAATGGCTTGAATAAGACAACAACCTCGAGATAGGTTTGAACGGATCTTGAATGAAAAGAAGAGCCTTCTGAGATATCTTCAGCACTCCCGAACAAAATGAATAGCGAGAAGTGAATGATTATGAGGTGCACCGGCATGAGAAGGTATTTGAAACGAGGAAAAGGATATGATCAACAACAAAACTTGAATTAAATTCACCAGAGAAGAAAGAGAAAGAAGAATGATGAACTAGTAGAACATCTTCATGAGAACCACCGGGTAAGAACATTGACGGAAAAGAATGGAGAGACTTCGCATCAATAAGATGGATACTTGATTAAGAAATCTAAGTCCTTGAAGAAAAACGGTGGGTGGGCGGGAAAACAAAGGCAACTTGGAGACGGATGAAACAAACACCGTTGACGAAAACTTAGAGTTGATCTTGCGAATGTTGAAATGATCGGATCCACTTGAAGAGAAACACGCCGGTTGAAAAGGATTGACATGACAATCTCGATGATCATGACGGATTGGTATTCACATAGAAGTATGAGAACACCGCTTAGGAAATGTATGGAATCAACACTTGACTTCGAAGCAACTCGAATACCACAACTCAAAACAAAACAAAGGATTGGCTTGCAGAATAAGCCGGAACAAACATATGATAGAGATTTCGTCCGAAGTTTTCGTGGTGGGGCCCACACGGGCTCGATCGTACAACACCATCATGTACAAGGCAGTGCACATGACATACGAAGCGTCCCTGAGTCAGCATAACCAAGGACTCTTTAAGACACAACGAGACCACTGTAAAACCAACCGTGGATAGCCGAACCACTAGACGTCGAACCCCAATTTCATATCATGCATCTGTCGGAAAGATATCCTAGGAGCTACTTGAATTCCCACTTATAAACTCCTGAAACTTTCTGGTTATGCAATCAGGTGTTGGGGATACAGGGGAAGCATAATATCTCACCCAAAACTAACAAATCCTACATTCAGCTGTATCCATCCTTCAACACATAACCAAGAAATCTTCGGAAATCATTTACCTCAACCTTCGAAAAGCATCCGTTATACGAGTTATGGCAATACTCTCGAACTCCTGCCCCAGTACTGGGTGGCGTTGATGTTATCTCACCAACAACTGCATAAAGGAGATTTCCGATGTCGGCAAAACTCAGGTATTCCAGAACTGCAACGATAAAATTGTGACGACGACACCTCGGAGCTCAACTCCTCGGGACACTGCCACAACCCCTAAATGTCAGGAGGCACCAAGAACAATGTTCTCGTCACAAAACCATCGAAACGATTCCAAAATACCCTCGTGATCTTAAAAAAAATTAGTGAAATTTGAGAAGGGAAGAGTCAAAAACTCTACGTCAGGAGGCCTCACCAGAGTGATGAAGGGACTGAGGAGTAAAAAGAATCCTACTCTCCGATATATATAATCCTATAAGACTCAAAACATTTTTCTAGACTCAACAACGCCAGCGATTCGATCAAGCAGGGGGCTCCTAAGTCGGGGAAGGCTCTGATTACCAACTTGTAACACCCAACCGTGTAAGGAACGCAAAATCAAGGAACATAACACCGGTATGATGGAAACTAGGGCGGCAAGAGTGGAACAAAACACCAGGCATAAGGCCGAGCCTTCCACCCTTTACCAAGTATATAGATGCATTAATTAAATAAGAGATATTGTGATATCCCAACATATCCATGTTCCAACATGGAACAAACTTTAGCTTCACCTGCAACTAGCAACGCTATAAGAGGGGCTGAGCAAAGCGTTAACATAGCCAAACAACGGTTTGCTAGGAAAGGTGGGTTAGAGGCTTGACATGGCAAAATGGGAGGCATGATTTAACAAGTGGTAGGTATCGCGGCATAGCAATAGAGCGAGCAAGTAGCAAGCAAAGATAGAAGTGATTTATAGGGTATGGTCATCTTGCCTGAGATCCCGATAGGAAGAAGAACGAGTCCATGAAGAAGACAAACGGACGAAGTCGAACGAATCCTCACAACTCCGAAACGAAACCGAAGCTAAGGCGAGAAGCAACCCGGAAAGAAGCAAACAACATAGTAAACAACCAAGCATAACATGGCCTGATGCACAACCAAGTATGATTCATGTCCGTTTTAATGAGGCATGGCATGGCAAAGTGCACAAACAATACTACAAGTTAAGTTGAGCTCAATATGCAACGAGTTGCATTTTAGCGGAACACCACATCAATTATTTAGTTCACTCCCGGTTAGGTACTCAACAATATTAAATGTTGGTTAACATGGCAAGAGGTGAAGCATAACAAAACTATACCATCTAAACAATTTAAATGGGTCCGGATATAACAAACAACAAATCTGGTAAATCCTCATATGCATTTAGCAAATTAATGCAAACAACAATTTTAAACATTTTAAAAGTTATTATCATGATGCGGATGACATGTGCAAGTTTATGCAATTTTTATTAAAAGTTGACATGAACATATTATGAAGCATTTGTCATCATGGCGGAAACGAAAGGGGTGCCACGGCAACGAATCCAAAAATGATGCCACACAACATATCGGTTCCGGTAGCTCATGGAGATACTGGTGCAAAGGAAATGTGTCGGGAGCGTGCAAAAGATGGTGGGGTGATCCTGGATTCCGGGTGTCCCACGAGTTCGCGGCAAGGCTAACGAGGAACGTGCAAGGATCAAACCGGACATGGTGCAGACAATGGGTGCATCTCATACAACACATGCAAATGTTCTCGGACGGTCGTCTCGGAGTTATACCTTCGAAGCGTGCGTTTTGAAGCGGGTCGGTTCATAGAGGAAGTAGTCGTTCACGGGTCATCGAGGAAAGTAGTGGTTCATGTCTGTAAATGTTCGAGGTCACAACACGGAACTTGACGTCCACGGGGTCTTCAACGATGGCCGTGGTACATGTTTCGTAGACATTCAGGCGGCGGTAGTAGGACACGTTTTCGTAGAGGGACTTGACGAAAAGCACGTCGACGGTAGAGATATAGACGTTCTCGGGGTATTTGTCAGTTCGGTCTTGACGGTCTCGTTTTTGCGACGGTAGTCGTACTAGTCGACGGTAGTGAAACTTGATGCATCCAAGGTCTTCGGGCGTAATGGTACATGTCATCGGAGTACTTGGTCTCTCGCGTAACTCCAAGGTTCGTCGTGTAAGCGTACACATGTCTTTAGTGACGGTAGCATAGATGAACTTGCCGGGTCTGCGACGTCTTGGTACCTGGCGTCCTTCGACCTTGAGAGAGAAGAAACTGAACCGCGACAGTGCACGATGAGGAGGGTCCTGCAGCAACAAGAGGTCGACGGAGGTGGATGCGCTACTGGTGTGCGGCGAAGGCAGCGAGGCCATGGAGGCGCAACAGCGAAGCAGGGCTCGCGAGCAGAGGAGGAAGACACGGCGCTAGTGCAAGGGACCTGGCGAGCTGGTCAACACGGAGCGGCGAGGAGGCAGGGGCTCGCGACTCGCGCGATGCAGGGGAGCTTGGCGCGACTCCGACGAGGGGCCGATGACGCGGATCCGGCGGCGGAGGCGACGAACGGGCAGCGGACATGGCAGGGCTTGAGCTCCTGGTTCCCTAGGAAAACGACGACGGGAGAGCGAGATGAGAGAGGTTCCTGGGAGGAGGACGAAGAGGAGGTAGGACGGCGAGGTCTCTGGCGACCTGCTACTGGTCGGGACGACGAGGAATGGCGAGGGAGCGGCTGCTTGGGCCTCCATGGTGGTGCGGCGCGAGGAAGGAGAGGCCGGGGCGTCGGGGCCAAGCGGCGGCAGGGTTGGCAACGAGGATCCGGGTGAGGATGTCGAGGCAGGCAGCAGAGACGCTGGTCGCGGGGGAAGGAGAGGCCGATGCGGGGATCAGGTGCGATGCGCTGCTCCTCTACGTGCGTCTGAAGGCGGCGCAGGAGGGAGACGAGTGGGAGAAGGAGGGGATCGAGGGAGAGGGTTCAGTTGGGCCTAGGGTTAAACAGGGAATAGATGGGCCTGCTGGGCCTCGGGGAAGCAGGCCGGCCTGGCTGCTGGCTCTCTCTCTCCCTCCAAATTCTTTCCTTTGTTAATTTTTGTTTATATAAATAAACAATCAACAAAGGGGAAAATCCAGGGGTTTTTGGTTAGGGATATGAGATATATAAATATATATCTGGAACCCAGGATTTATGTAGGGTTTGAATAAATTGCCCTGGCATTTTTAGAAGGTAGAAAAATAATTAGAGTTTGAATTATTCTCAAACTTCAATCATTTTTGAACCTGACCAAAACAACTATGAATGGGATGAAATATGACAGAGAGGGTGTAGGAAAGAGGCAAGATTTATAGGGAAAAGATGAACATTAAAGGAGGAGGAATAAAGTCACTTGTAAAGACATGAAAAAAAGAAGGAAGTGAGAGGTGATGATGCATGGGTGTGGCTTGAGAGAGAGATGACAAGAAAATATATGAAGTTGAGTCGGATAAAAGAAGAGTTGAAGAGTAGTGCAATTGTGTTATGGGTGATTCCAAGTTAATGGAATATTTATAATAGCTCCCTAATAATAGTAGGAGACTTTCATATGTTATAAAGAGAATTTCACCATGTGAACTCCCTCGATTTAAGTGGATCAAAGATCCATGCCATTTATTTAGTTGAGGAGAGGTGCAAAGATTAATGACATGATGGCATGATGACATGATGCAAAGATGAATGCAATGGACCAAACAAAACACACGACAAAACCCAGAAACCCTAGAAGGCAACTGAAGCTCCGGTCTTGAGGCGTCACAAAAGCAGTCGATGAGGAACAGGTGAAGTCCGACGCCCCCTCCTCTACCTTAATCTATCGTCGAATGAACTTTGTCAATATGCTATGTTACGTACGATGAAACTTGCCATGTTCAATCATTGTGAACTTTATGCTATGTCCGTTTGTAAATCAAACCTGCTATGTTCGATATATGATCTTTGCTATGTGTAAATTATTTTCTTCTTTTTTGCGAAAGAAACTTTTGGTCTATTCATCAAACATCATGATAGTACTCCCTTCGTTTCTTTTTACTCCACATATAAGATTTGGTCAAAGAACAGAAGAAGCAATAGAAATTACATACATGTTCGGCCACTTAGCGACGAGTACGAGCATGGGAGCCAAACGTCATCGTCCCTCCCTCATTGAAGCCAGGCAAATGTATTGCCAAAGGACCAACGCACTTGAATAATGATCGCCGCAGATAAAAAAAGCGTAGAAAGAAGAATTCAACCTATAGACACACAAATTCGGATGCATCGAAAACAAACACCGACCAGTTCTCGTGAGATATGTTTAAAGTAGAAAATAAAGAACGAGAGAGTTTGAATGAAAGATGATCCATCAGTCTTTATTGATGATAGAAGTGGGCTATTTATACCCAGGCGGAAGTACACATGGTGCTTGGCGGTCAAGTAAACACATAGTTACTTGAGAGTCAAGAAATTACATAGTTGCCTTGAGAGTCAAGGAAGTACATGGTTGCTTGAGAACTAAGCAACCTATCTAACAATTAACTTAATCCTAATTAGCTTAATTGTAAGCAACTATTCTATTCTTAACACTCCCCCTTGTACAACGCTCTTCTTTGGTATATCCATCATCTTGACAAATTCTTTGAATAATCTTGACCGTCTCCTCCAAAAACCCCGTGGGAAAAATATGAGGAGAATAATGCAGATATGTTGCTAAAATTCCTTTAAACCCAGTGGGAAAAATAATAAGGAGAAAATGATGCAACATATAATGATTATTGTCTCTTGATAACTCATATGAGAAAAACCTTTCAAGAGGAGAAAACTCATTGATAAGTTTAGAGAACAATTAATATGTCTTGAGTACTTTCTTTAAAAACCCCGATAGGGAAAATAGAAAGTATGACGTATGATCTTTGATAAGATATTGCCTCACTAAAAACCATTATGAGAAACTTTTATAGAAAACTCATAAGGGATAAGAGTGTGATATGATACGCCATTGAAAACTCCTTTAAAACCCAGTGGGAAAATATAAGGAGAAAATGATATGACATATACGTGAACTTGTGTTTATATTGTCTCATTAAAAACCTTTATGAGAAACCATTAGGGAAAACTCATGAAGGGAAAAAGAATACAATATATGCAATCTTAGGATTGTTAATAGGTTATAGATTTGGGAAATTACTCCCCCTGAACTTTGCAAACCTGGAGAATGTGCAATACAAATTCCATTGATATGATCATGACATTATGAATAATCTGTAAGATTTTCAAAGTATGTTGTTTGCATATTGTTTCCTCACTTTTTATAATTCGTGAGGATAAGTAATTTTCGAGCAATGTACTTTATGATATTGCTCTTCATATAACCTGTAGGTATTGAGTAACACAAGTGGTAGCATCTTGATAAATCAAGTTATGTGATTCTGATGAATCTCAACCACATGATTTTGAGTGTGGTTACTCATTCTGCTAAGTCATGCATATATTGCAATGCTTTTAGATAAATCGATTATGTCAGAATGATAACTGGAAATAGCCATTAAAGCCCATTTATATGACTTCCATATGAAGGCTATTCAGCAAATTCAGTCATTGAGATGGTATTGTCATGGCCATATCTTGTATTTCCTGATGGAAATATCCAAGATTTATTGTGAGCTTGAGATATAAGCTGATATTTCCTATATCGACCATATACCTTTTGTTGGGGTTTGCACTCTGAACAAAGATAGCAAATATAGTGTCAGTCCTGACGTAGTTTGCAATTATATGAGTGTTTTGACATTAGTGAGATATAGAACTTCAGGTCCTGATATCACTTCATTAACACCCCTAGGTATGAAAGGATTTGTACCCTATCAGGGGTAGTATGGCCATATTACATGTCTTTTATTGATATGATATATCCACATTGAACTTCTCGTATATGTTTTGGATATATGCAGACTGATATATGTATTCTTGAGAGAATGCTGAAGTTGTAAGCTTAAGCTAAATTTGGTTGAATCCAAATTTTTCGTTTTGAGATGATTTTATGCATTTTTAGGTCTTATACATACATTGATGACGAAATCATCGATATACACTGAGGTGATGTAAGAAAATCAAATTTGTGATTTCATTATTAAAACACATAAACAATCATCACTATTCGAGTAATCCTTTTGAAGAAGGAACTCATTTAGTCGGTAGTACCATATGATTTTCGACTATTTTGAGCCACAGAGTGACTTCTGAAGTTTTACACAAAAACATGTTGCGATTTGTCTTTGGATTCGGAATTGTAAGCCCTTCAGGGACTATAATATAGGTATCCGAAATGTGTGATCCATATGAGTATGTAGTCACTGCATCCATTAACTGAATGGATATTGTTATTTTTTATTGCCAATGATATTTAGTATCGAAACATAATTTCACTCATACCAAGAGGGTATGTTACATCATAATTGATGTCGGGTCTCTGCGTGAACCCTTTGCTACAAGCCTCGCTTTCTCACCACCTCATTGACTTTGTCTATGAATGAGAAGTTTTTAGTATTCCATACGGAAGATACTTATGAGGAGTAGGTATTACTACGGTAAATACCACTCATTTGTTAAGCGAGTGCTATTCTTCATTACTTGCTTCCTTTTATGTGAACCAATATGAGTGCAAGAGGCACTCTACCATGGATTTTGGTTCTGGGCCCAAAAGGTTTTAGCAAATTGAGAAGAAATATATGTCGACAAATGTAGTCTTTAGTTTATATGATCCTGGTGGAATCATTGAAGTTTGTGGATAAAATATTTATTCCTTTTTAACTCCTTGTGATTTCCTACAACAAATGGAGTCAAGGTGTTTCGCTGTCCTGGCACCAAAACATTTGTGCACATTTATGCCAGGCTTTGGATGATGAGCATCCAGTGAGGTGTCTTTCAACTTGATGTTGAATTACATTTACTGGTTGAGGATTTGATTTCCTCTGTTTCCGCGGAAGCATATGAGAACTTATATCTCGTCTTGTCAGATTTTCTCCCCCTCTTGCTCTCATTTGGGGAGAAGAGTGGTTTATCAGGTACCTCCACTCTTTTTGATAGAATTTAGTGACACCTTGTCATCAGTAAATGTATGTGGCAGATTTGCAATGTGTTGCAAATATATGATTCTCTAAACTTCTAGTTCAGATTCTTTGAGTACGCAGATATAAGGATTGAATGTCAATAACATTTCTAATTTATTTCTCGGCATTCTTTGTGGTACTTATCTCCCCCTAATGCCGAAAAATATCCTTATTGCTGATGCAATCAGCATACGGGCTATGAATAATTTTGATTGACGATTAAATTGTTATTCCTCACATAGATCCCTAATTTTCGTGAGTGCCCATTGATGTACGCTGGAGTGGTGATATCGGTATGTAACCGAATTATCGCAGATGGGAAATACTTTTTTGATTTCCACATAGTAACTACAAGGGGAAAGTAGTATGATATGCAGTTGGTATGATTTAGAACATACTTACGGTGTGTAAGGCCGTATGTGTCCAGCAAGAGGCCGGTGAATTTACAATTCTTTAAAAGTGGTCATGTAATTCATTTAAATCTCTTTGATAAGAAATTTAGCTAAACCATCCTGGGTATGTACATAAAGTACTTAATGCAAAAAATGCTCATTGAATGAGTTCAACAACATTGTTCATTTGAATGGGTTTATAGATCCTGTTTTCAGGAGAATTTGCTCTTACTTTGATAAGTTGAGCAATTTTTTTAGTAAGATCATGCATGGTTGTGTGTGATAAGAGACACACTTAAAAACATTTTATGAATGTGTATATGAGTACCATGAAGTATCTAAATTACCCCAGATAATGGTTAAGCAATCTAGACATATCTTTTGAATGTGTTCAAGGAAGAATAAGTGTCATGCTTAGAATTTTAAGGTGAGAGTGCCTTAAAACTTATTTCCCCTATGGCACATGTGGTGCGCATATAATCTGATGATCTGGGGAATATTTTTGCAATTTGTTAAGTTGTGACCAACCGAATTGTCAACAATTTTCTAATCATCCCCAAACCAGGATGGCTAAGGCTATCAAGCCTAATATTTAATTTATTAATACTTAGAAAATCATTGTGTACGCAACAATATTGAGTATGAATTGGAACATACATTCAACTTTATCGAATATTGTATCCAATGGATATGATATTGGACATTTTACTACATGTAGTAGTACAAGTATGGGCTAATGATATATTGGGATAATTAGGAGATTACCTGAGGTCTCCGATATTTTTGAGTGCAAATGTTTTCATCCTCCATTTTCTGCACTAGACTTTGTTCCTCCTTCTGATGAAGATTCTGAGAACAATCCTTTACCAGAATTTTATTGTTATTTGCAAATTTGCAAATTTATCCCATTTAACTTATTGGCCTTTTAAAATTTGTGGTGTGGTTTGACCATATGTTTGAGGGTTTGGTAATCATATGTACGATGTTTGTATAGCCACACATTTGACAAACTGGATATTTGTCTTTGTGATCATTTGAAAATGATATATTCCCTATTAAGAGGTAGTTTTGTCTTTTATCCTACACTTTACTTTGAATTCCTCGTAGTTCATTTTTGAGACCACTGACTTGCATAGTATTCTCAGTACTAGCAAATATTTTAAATAATGGTATATCACCTGTTGGGTGGATCTGATGATTTTAAGAAATTATATATTTCTTCATCATGGAAATTTGTAGTACCATCATAAGAGGATGTAAAGTGTATTTAAGGCATATGAAAATATTGACCATGAGATCTCAACTTGAGGTTGATTAAGTGACAGAATTGTGAGCTGCGATGACTTGAAGTCTTGAAAAACGAATGGGTAATCATTTGCGATATGCTCAAGGCATCATGTTTATATTAAGGGAAATATTCAGGGTGAATAAAATGTCATCCATTATGTACTTGGTTTGAGATCTAAGTGAAGTTGGGACACATAAAATGCATATGAGTGTTGCAACTTTAGAGTCACCGCATTGCATGTATGACATTTGTTAGTCACTGTGAAAGTTTAACCATAATGTGATGTGGACATTGCAAAAGTGTTGAGACACTCAATCGTTGCCATAATTATGCAATCCATCTTGATGGACGAACAACCCTATAATTATAAATAGTGACATAGGCTTCACTGCCATGTATTTTACCAATGTAATAGACGGTAATCACTAGTATATGCAAATATTTGCATAGTTTTCTGTGACATATTCAAGCAAAATGAGGCTTGAATAGTTGATATTAGCACACAATACCATTTTGGTATATAGCGAGTGTGCAAGAACTATATTTACTATGAGAGCAAATCATTTTAGTGAACAACAACAAATGCTTGTGAGGAGCAAATTTTATTGGGGTCTTATGTGTATACCACAAATTAAATAGATAACACTTTGAAGATAATCACCAAATGCGGTGTAGATCTCACAGTAATAGAAAACATAGTCTGAATTTTCTCAGTAGATGTTCATATCTCTATTACCTTATGTTATGCTAAATTTATGAAATCACTTTGAAGGTAATCATCTGTCAGAGTGACATGATGTAGACCTTACAGTAATAGTGGATAGTCTACAAAATTTTGCAGTAGATGCCAGTATTACCTTATGATATCTTGAGGGTAGTCACAACTAATATTGATATTTGGAAGAGCACTTTGAAGGTAGTCATCTTGTTGGTAACAAGATGTAGACCTCACAGTAATGATGGATAATCTTCAAACGGTGCAGTAGATGCCACCAATACCTTGTGATTCACAAATAAAATTTGGGCATGTCATATGAAGTATGACAATTTATAATTCTTATTTGAGTTTCATTAAGATTTGCAAGAAAAATTGTTTTCGACTGCAAAAATATAGTTGTCCTAAAATCACATGTCATATAGAATGTTTGCGGTAAAAACATAATTGATGTCTTAAATTCCAGAAAAAATAGGATCTGAAATATAAGCAATACATTCTTTTGCAGTGGTATTGCCATTAAAAAAATGGTGTATAGTTATTTTATGTAATTTAGGATGAACTGAGGTTCTCCCACTTATGTTTTCTAAAACCGAGGGCTTATAGAATACAAATAGTAATAACCTGATGGTTAAAGTGCTAAAACAGAGGGTTGTACTACAAATCGCAGGAGTATAGACAACTTGAGAGTTGAAGTTGAGCGCTATACTGCATGATGAACTAAGCCTGAGGGCTTGACAGAAATTACAGGGACCTTTCTGTGGATAACAGAAACTTAAATGCTTAAACTAAAAGATAACCTAGAGGATAGAAATCCCCAATTTCTCACGTGCGGCTGAGGATTATCATCCACCGCCGCGCCGCTGGGAAGCGTTGCATTGGTTGGCCCGCCTTGTGCCAGAGGAAGCCGCGCTGGAGGGCGCATTGCGCCGCGCACTGGGCCAAAATCGAGTAGGCAGGCCATGACTGAGAGGGAGCGCGGGGATGGAAGGTGATGCGCGGGTGGAGTCGGCGTGGCTTTGGTACACGTGCGGCCGGAGTCGAGGCGATGCCGCCGCATGCCGGAGGGCTTCGCCGCGTGCTCTTACCCGCCAGTCTGGGTCGCTCCACGGAAGGCTGCGCACCGGAGGGTAGCGCCGAGCGCCGCTACATGAAGTGGGATGCTGATGCGGTCCAGTTCCTAAGTGCCTTCAACAAGTACTGTTGTTGTGGCGTGGCCGGTGCCCACGGCGCTGATTTCTGGTTGAACATGATTCTTCCGTGCTGCTCCCAGGTGTTGATTCCGATAGAATCGTTAAGTTGCTATTTATCCGTTCTTCTAGACCTTGATTGTGAGGCGATCCCTCTTGTGTAATCTCTTTTCTTGTGTGTGGCTAGATAGCTCGATCGGAGAGCAAAAGTGCATGATAAGGTGTTTAAAGTAGAAAATAAAGAAAAAGAGAGTTTGAGTGAAAGATGATCCATCAGTCTTTATTGATGATAGAAATGGGCTATTTATACCCAGGCGAAAATACACATGATGCTTGGCGATCAAGTAAGCACATAGTTATTTAAGAGTCAAGAAATTACATAGTTGCCTTAAGAGTCAAGGAAGTACATGGTTGTTTGAGAACTAAGCAACCTATCTAACAATTAATTTAATCCTGATTAGCTTAATTGTAAGCAACTATTCTATTCTTAACAAGATACACGTCCAGTTCAACAGGTCATTGGATTCCTGCTTGTCCCCGGACCCCATCAGCAGCAGTACTAGTAAATTCAAATCGGCCACGCACTCCAACAAGTTTGCAAAGGCAAAGGCCACAGCTCCAGCACCGCAAAAGCCACAAAAGCCCTGCACAACTCCGCATGCCAGCTCGCTACGTGCCGAGGTGCTCCCCCTCCACGTGCCGACTCCCGTGTCCTTTCTCCACGCTTCCCGACTTCTTATAGCGCGAATGGCGGCTCCTGAATCCTGATCACATCGTCTCTCACATCCCCATCCCTATCGCCTTGCTACTACTTCGGGCCCGAGCACGAAGCCATTTTTGCATCTCCGCGAGCGACTTGAGAGGCTGAGATCGGCCTTGCGGCGTAGGGGATGAAGCGGCTGCTCGTTCATGGCGGGAGGGCAATCGGCTGCCCCTCCAGGAGCGCCGTGGAAGATCCCACCGCCCTGCCCGCGCTTGGCAACGGCGTTCTACTGCCCAGGGTGAGCTCACGCAGCACAACTGCCCTTGAGTTTCTGAATTCTGAGTTTCCTGCCTTGCCTTCTTCGGCGTTTCATTCATCTGGCAGCGCCACACTATTCCAGGAATCTTCAGAAGTAGTAGTACCACTACCATGTAGCAGAGCGATCTACTGTTGTGAGTTTGTCCAAGTGGTAGTGTATTCTTGCATGGTGAATTGCAGAGGTAGTACTGAACTACTATGTGAGAGATGTGATGTAAAAAGACTGCTAAACTTCTAGGAAATCAGAATGTTTAAGAAGGCAGAACAGTCGGCAGGGCAGTGCATATGAATGATGTAGAGAAATGTTCAGGTGGCAAGTCGAATGTGCAGGTGTTCAAGTCCAGTGTACATACTACTACAGGGTACATAGTGGTACATCTGACAGTGTGTTCTATAACCTTTCTCTTTTTCATGTGATTTTCCCAGTACCACTCGACAGAGAAGCACGACGACAGTGACACGCTGGGCGAAATCGGGGAGAAGGCAAGAACGACGGCGGAGGAGTTCCTGAAGATGGCCAAGGAGAAGACCGACGACGTCGCGGAGGGCGCAAAGGAGACGGTGCAGGAGACCAAGGAAGCGGTGCTCGGCGAGTCGGACGACGAGAAGGACAAGTTCAAGCAGCGGGTCGAGCAGGGGAGGTACCATCAGAAATAAGCGGGAGGTGTTCCCTTTGCTGTATGCTCGCGTGCGTGCAGTCATGGCCTGCCCAAAGCCATTAGCTCTGCAGTTTGTATGTCAACCACTAGGCTTGGAGTAAGGTGCTACTGTATGTGTAATGTTTCTTCCCCCTTCAGTTCAGTGGCCTTCAGCACTGCAATGTGATCTTGGTGCTATACAACTTGCCACTTGCCGCAGAATAAATAATATTGAGCTTCTGAATTATGTATTTTTCTTCTCGACTGAACTTGGATGCACTTTGCAAGAATGTCACTGGATGTGTAAAGCTCTGGTGTGGAGGGTAACTGAAAAGATACATGCAGCAGGGGATAATGCCCTGTGACTTGACTATCAGATGGGCAGATGACGATGGCTCATAACTAATCTGGTTTGCACTTTGTTAGTCACGAATCCATCATGTCAACAACGCCGTTTAGGTGAAATCGTGTCCTTGCCAATGTTCTTCCAGCGAAATAGGAGTTGATGCACCCCACATCGGCAAGCAGCTGGACTGCTAGAGCCTAGAGGATGGTTAGTCAGTGTGCATATGTTGTCCTGTTTTGCTTACCTCGTGTGTGACATGAACTGCTTACATGATTGGGTACTATATAAATGAATTGGTACACGACTGAAGATGACAGAAATAGGTAGTTGTACCAAAATGAAAAATTGGGTGACTCTACAAGCATTATCATACAAAACGTTTCTCTTTAAACTTTAATTAAATTGGTTGCTCATATGGGCTTTCTATGAGCATCAAGTGCTTTTAGCATCTTTGTTATCTAGTGCACATGCATTCTAAATCCTTTACCGTTCGGATTGCACTCACAGACTCACTGACGCTCACCATCTCAGTAGTTGAATGGTCACTGGGTTTATTCTTCTGAGTTGAACTTTCGAGTAATGTTCCATATAGAGGGACAAGTATGCAATTATTTTAGACATTTCTTCTGAATCCCACCATCTCTAAAAATGTCTGCAGCTCTACGGAGCTTGGTACTTTGTCGTTGACAAGCCATTTCTGAAATCTTAGAGCAAGTACGTTTATGTAAAGCTGAAACCGTGCTACTATGCTGATACAGTACCGTTTGAATTGCCCACAGAAATGAAATTTCCACATCAGTTTCTCAGTGTTAAATATCTTTGTGTTGAAACAGAAGTGGACGAAAAATGAGGTCATTTCATCTGTGAAGGACGAAATGGAACTATGCAACTGTACTAGATGCAAACTCCCATACACTGACCTTTCCACCATCACATGGCTCTGCAGCATCTACTCAGAATTCAGATAACAAAACCAAAAAAAACGTTGAACTGAAATTTGCCGGAGGTGGCAGCCCGCAAACCTGAAGATCACGCACCAATCAGGCATCTGCTCGCGAGCGTGAGTGGACGAAACTAATCAGCAGCAAATTTCATCGGATCGATCGAGAACAGGACACAAGGAAGAAGAAAGAACCAATCAATAAGCAGAGATCTAAAACGATCGCTGATCTACTACGTGGTGGTGCAAAGCCTGAATCGAAGAACGGCAAAAACTATATGTACACAACCAATTAAACGACGCAAGAAACCAACAGATCGGCCGATCGATCGATCGGCGTTCCATCCATCCATTCCATCCTCCAGGGATCAGCCGAGCCTGGCTGCCTAATACCCGGCGGCCGCGTCGTCGCCGGCGCCGGCGGCGCCCTGCTTCTTCTTCTGCACCTTGCCCTTGATCCACTGGAAGCCGTGCGCGGTGCCCTCCTTCACCTTCTTCAGCCCCGTGGCCGCGGCCGCCTTGGTCTTCTCCACGCCGCCCTGCTTCTTCCCGCCGGCCCGCGGGGCCGGGTCGCTGCCGTAGTCCCACTGGTCCGCCCACGACGAGCCGAACGAGTTCTTGCGCTCCATCAAAGACGATCTCGATCAAGAGACGAACAAAAAGCTTCTCCTGCGGTCAGTCGGGGCGAGAATGGCGGGGCTTTATAGGGGCATGCGCGGCCCCGCTTCGGGCAACCAATCCACGGGACGGGATCGTCCCTTCCAGAAGGCACGCGTGGGAGGAAACGTACGCGTAGTCATGGCCGGATACGTCCGGGATCGGGACCGGGACGCGGTGGTCTCGCTGGCTGGCTGCTTGGTTGGCTCTCCTTCCCGCGGCGCTGCATGCCAGTTTTGACCGGCGTCGCTCACGACGGGGGCTGCGGTCCACGTCCATCCATACGGCCCGGGCTGCGAGCCCGAAGCTTCCAGCCGCGGAGATTGAAATGTTGGTTCTGCTGAATGAAATGTTTTTTTAACTGATTGAAATGTTGGTTATTGTTACTGTCGGACGAAATTACAGCCGGGTTGCGTGCGTGCGTGCAAGACCGATGTCGTGAGACCGTGACCTCCCCTTTGTTTCAGCGGACGGGCGGATGAACCGGTCGCCTGATTTGATCCGTTCAAGAGAGGCTTGCTTGCTTGTTTGGCTTGTCACGGCAGCAAGTGCCTGTCGTGGCGTTTAGAATTAAGCTTCGAATTGGCCCATTTGGAGTCGCGGGATTAGTTTTTTTGGGAGGAGATCGGGTTGACCAAGTTATCCAAGGAGTTTAAGGTTCATCGACCAGTGAGCATCTAGGAGTGCCGGTCGTCTTCTGGACAGGATCTCCCTTCTTGCTCTTTTTCTCTTATTGCAAATCAAGAGCTTTATTTATTTATTTTAGCTGAACCAAGACCTTAATTGATATCCCATAAAAAAGAGAGCTTAATTGATACGAATCATTCAGGGCTACTCCCTCCATTCCAAAGTAATTGCAGACTTGAAGTTCTAATACTGTCCTAACTCAAACCTAATCAAGCTTGATAAAGTCAATATAAAAATATACCAACATCTATAACACCAGATTTGCTTCACTACATTCACTGTGACATATATTTTCGTGTTATATTCATTGTGCACTCCTTGCTCAACCACCCAACCAAACCAACACGTGAGCGTTCGATACACAAAGCTAGGAAGCCAACATTGGGAGAGCAGACTTTTCCTATTTTTCTCGTTCATGCTTGTCCGGTCTGGGTTGGTAGGTATTCTGGTGGACGTCAACTGTACTTTGGAATTGCCAAAGGAAGTCGTGAGGTTATACTAATGCGTGCATGGACCAAGTGGACGGGCGACCAAACAAACTATTAACAAGGCATAGAATTTCCCCCCGGCAGTACCTCAAAATTCTCTCCCCCGCACAGGACAGACGCCCGCCGGGATCCTGAGGGGTGTTTGGTTCCAGAGACTTTTTTGTGTTGGGATTAGAAAAAGTCCCTAGCAAACCAAACAGGATGAGACTTTTTTGCTAAAAGTCCTTAGAAGCACCTTCTTGAGAACTTTTTTAAAAAGTCTAGAGACTAGAAAAAGTCCTAAGCCTGAAGAACCAAACACCATCTGAGTCGCTGTTGCTGATAGCCTGATACGGCACCCAGAGTCCAGCCCTCACCAACAGCAGCAACTACCGTTTGGCCGGACAGAGGTTACAAAATTAGTGTATGCCATTCTCACGCTAGGGAATTTGACACTGAAAAAATAAACCATGTGATCCGTGTAATCTACTGTATTATTCTGTAAACTAAAATATCAATGGCAGTAGTATGTACAGAAGAATCTACCCAAAAATATCAATGACCAATCGAACTAGCAACTAGCAATCGTGGCACAGCCTGCAGAGACGGACGTGACGTGACCGTCACGGCGGCGGGCAAAAGGACCAGGCGTTCTACAGTGACAGTGGGAGCAGCAGGCCAACCGCCACAACTACCGCAACGAACCGGCTGCCCGGGCGGGAGCCGGCGGCGGCGCTGCTGTCCATCTCCCGGCTGCTCGTCGACGGCGACGTCGGCGCCACGCCCTTGAAGTCGGGGTTGGTCCCGTACATGCTCTGGATCCCCTGCACGTCGTCCGCCTCCAGGTCCACCTTCCTCGTCCCCGTCCTGATGGTCGGGTACATGATGGCGCCCTGCACCGACGAGTGCCCCAGCCCCAGCAGGTGCCCGATCTCGTGCACCGCCACCGACTCCAGGTCCACCGCGCCGGGGCTGGAGGACGCGTCGCCTTGGCCGTCGGCGACCCATGCCTCCGCGGCGTCCAGGTGGAACCGCCCGTCCGTCGGCGAGAAGGCGTGCGCCAGCGTGCCCAGCGGCCCGTCGAAGGCCTCGCCGTCGCCGTGCGCCCCCGCGTAGAACCCGATGGTGATGTCGGCGTCGGCCTCGGACGCCGTCTCCGCGAAACGCAGCGTGGTGGCGTCCGACCACCGGGCGAAGGCGCGCGCGAAGACGGCGCTCAGCGTCGCCCGGTCGATGGACGTCGCCGCGGCCGCGGTGATCGCGTACCGCAGCTCGCGCCGGAACGGCGGCCACATGGGCCCACCGGGGAAGTAGGTGTAGAGGTGCCGGCCGTGTGCGCCGCCCGCGGACGACGCGTTCCGCCGGTCCATGGTGGAGGTGCCGTTGACGACGTCGGGCACGCCGCAGCGCGGGGCGACCATCTGGGACACGGTGGGCGGGTCGAGGAACCCCGTCGCGTTGAGGCCGAAGTTGCGCTGGTACGTGGCGATGGCCGCCTCCAGGTCGGCGTCGAACGCGTCGCTGAAGGGCGACGAGGACGGCGCCTCCGGGAGGTACCCGAAGTGGCTCAGGTAGCCCTTGAGCCGCGCGAGCCCGTCCCGCTCGTCGCCCATGTGGCAGCCGGAGAGGTTCTGGAACGCCAGCCACGGGTTCGGGAACGGGGGCTCCGCCTCCGGCAATCCGGCCACCGGGAAGGCCGCCACCGGCGACGACGCGACGAACACCATCGCCGCCGCCATGGCAGCAACCAGCAGCAAGACAAGGGAAGGAGAACCCGACTCGCCCATTGCTAGTCGATGAAGTCTTTCTGCAGATGAGATGAGCAGACGATCGAAGCAAGAGAAGCAGGTTGCTGTCGCGTAAGCTTTAAGGCTGGGTCGCGAGCGAGCAGCTCGGTCAGCATGGCCGAGAGGCGGGAAACGTCCGCCCCGCTTGGGTTCCTCCGAGTTGGTGTGTGCTTTTCCAAAGGTTTGGTTGGGTCAAGCATGGATGATGGATATGTGGCCTTGTGTTCGCCGCATGTTGCTGTCAACCGGTCGGGTGTCGACATGACAGATGACGGCTTCAGGGTTGGAAGCAACGGCAACGGCCTTGTGCTCTCGATCGAGCCTTGACTAGCTATCCGACAATTGAAGCAGCTTCCATCAGATTGATCCCGAGGATCCGAGGCTGAGGTCATGCAAGCTTTGGATTGGATATCATCTCGTGTGGAGATTTATCGGATGGGAAAAAAGGGGTCATTTCTTGCTAACTTTGCACCGGCCAGGAGGCAGACGAAACATGCGTCTTTGAATCGGCAACTCGTCAATCAGAGATCGGCAGCGATGCCTTCTAGTTCCACTGCTAGGTGTGTGCAGGTGACCAACCCCTCCTGCTCTAGATCACAAAGCGGACGACGGTTGAAACTTGAAAGATAGAGATGGGTGAGTGGGAACGCAGGCGGATCGGCGTTCCATAGCCAGATGCTTTTTTTTGCTGATGGGTGCTTTATTAGCATGACATGAGCAACTCTTGAGGCACTTTCAAAAAGACTGAATTATTGCAGCTTTCTAGTAACAGACTGATTAAGGTAAGCCATGTTGTTGTTAAATGGGAAAGGAATGGTTCTGTCGTAGCAGCATACGAGAAGGTCGTCGTGGTTTTTGCTGCGTGAACCCCTTGGGAGGCCCCTCAAGTCGAACACCTTGATTCGGCCGAAAGTGCCATGATAATGACGTATCTAGAAGGTCGTTTACCCGGTGGGCGGCACACAAATATCCAAAGCATGAACGGATAACCGTGCAAAGAAGAAAAAAAAACGATCGAATAGGCCACACGGCCCCATTTTCATTACGAAAATCGAGTCGCGACATAAGCCGAGTTCCGTTACTGGTAAATTGTCAGGCCAACTCCATCGCACGACCCCAAACGGACGTCCGATTTGACCGGATTTTGTCCCTTTGGGGCGGCAATGGGCTCGCCCATGTCCGCTTCTGTCCGTTGGGTTGTGGGTGCGCCCAACACGCGGCCGTACCCCAAATCATGTCGGTGTTGGACGTGATTAAAAAAACAGAAAAACTTAAATAAAATGACTAAAAAGGTAAATAAACGCAGTTAAAAAAAACTTAAAACATAAATTAGGGGTCACGGCCACAAAACGGCCCAGTTTCACGATTCACTTAAACGGCCCAGTGCCATAATTAACATAAAAAAAATAAAAAAAATACCGCCCACGCGCTCCTGTCGCGCCCGTCGATGCCGTGGCCGTCGCCGTCTTCAGTGGCCGCCGGTGTCGTCGTCGTCGCTGACGAGGTCGACGTAGTCCGACGGCATCCAGAGGTGGGTCGGCGGTCCGTGGTGCATGTGGGCGGGCTGGAAGGTGGCAGGTGCCTGCACCACCTCCTCCCGTGGCGAGGCGTCCCGCTCCAGTGACCGCGGCGGCATGGGGCACCCGTTCACGCCCCCCACGGCGTCCACCATCTTCGGCCTCCTCCTTTTTCACGGAGCCGCGACAGCGTCCCGGCGAGGAGCCAGTCTCGCGGTCGTGCTTCCCCTTGCGGGCGTAGTTCCAGAGGCCCATGGTTGTGTAACGCTCACGATGCGGCCCATGGTTGTGTAACCGCATTGTAAGCAATGTCGCAAGTGAGGTAATCTTCACACAACCCATGTAATACATAAGGGAAAGAGATACATAGTTGGCTTACAATCGCCACTTCACACAATACATGAATAAAGCATTACATCATCTAGATACAATCAAGGTCCGACTACGGAACCAAAATAAAAGAAGACTACCCCAAATGCTACAGATCCCCGATCGTCCCAACTGGGCTCCACTACTGATCAACTGGAAACGGAACAACACGATGAACAAGATCTTCATCGAGCTCCTCCTTGAGCTCGGTTGCATCACCTGCACGGTTCAACGGCACCTGCAAGCTGGTTTTGGAAGTATCTGTGAGTCACGGGGACTCAACAATCTCACACCCTCGCGATCAAGACTATTTAAGCTTATAGGTAGGGAAAAAGGTATGTGAGGTGGAGCTGCAGCAAGCACTAGCATATATGGTGGCTAACATACGTAAATGAGAGCGAGAAGAGAAGGCAATGAACGGTCGAGAAACTATGATCAAGAAGTGATCCTAGAACAACCTACGTCAAGCATAACTCCAACACCGTGTTCACTTCCCGGACTCCGCCGGAAAGAGACCATCACGGCTACACATGCGGTTGATGCATTTTAATTAAGATAAGTTTCAGATTTTCTACAACCGGACATTAACAAATTCCCATCTGCCCATAACCACGGGCACGGCTTTCGAAAGTTCATAACCTTGCAGGGGTGTCCCAACTTAGCCCATCACAAGCTCTCACGGTCAACGAAGGATATTCCTTCTCCCAGGAAGACCCGATCAGGCTCGGAATCCCGGTTACAAGACATTTCGACAATGGTAAAACAAGACCAGCAAAACCACCCAGATGGGCCGACAAATCCCGATAGGAGCTGCACATATCTCGTTCTCAGGGCACACCGGATAGGTCAAGCTACGAGGAAAACCAGCCCTCGAGTTGCCCGAGGTGGCCCCGCAGGCTGCCCATTTCAGACCAACACTCAGAGGAGCACTGGCCCGGGGGGGTTAAATAAAGATGACCCTTGGGCAGGCCTACCCAAGGGAAAGAAAAGGCTAGGTGGAAAATGGTAAAACCAATGTTTGGCCTTGCTGGAGGAGCTTTATTCAAGGCGAACTGTCAAGGGGTTCCCATTATAGCCCAACCGTGTAAGGAACACAAAATCCGGGAACATAACACCGATATGACGGAAACTAGGGTGGCAAGAGTGGAACAAAACACCAGACATAAGGCCGAGCCTTCAACCCTTTACCAAGTATATAGATGCATTAATTAAATAAGAGATATTGTGATATCCCAATAAAATATCCATGTTCCAACAAGGAACAAACTCCAATCGTCACCTGCAACTAACAACGCTATAAGAGGGGCTGAGCAAGCGGTAACATAGCCAAACAACGGTTAGCTAAGACAAGGTGGTTAGAGGCTTGGCTTAACAATATGGGAGGCATGATAAGCAAGTGGTAGGTATCGCAGCATAGGCATAGCAAAAGAGCGAGCATCTAGCAAGCAAAGATAGAAGTGATTTCGAGGGTATGGTCATCTTGCCTGAGATCCCGCAAGGAAGAAGAACGAGTCCATGAAGAAGACAAACGGACGTAGCCAACGTATCCTCACAAACACAACGTTACCGGATTACCAAGAAGAAGTACACCGGAAAGAAAGCAAACAACATAGTAAACAAACATCACATAAGCATGGCACGATGCGCAAACAAGTATGATGCATGTCCGGTTTAATGAGGCATGGCATGACGAAACACCACGTTACATAATTTAGTTCGATCTCGTTATGTACCCAACAATTATTAAATGTTCTTAACATGGCAAGGGGTGAAACACAACAAAACTACCTATCTAGGCAAGTTTAAATGAGGCCGGAAACAACAAAACAACAAGTCCGGAAACTCCTCATGTGCATATTTTAGGTTTGGCACTGATCTGCCCTAAGCCATATTTTAGAGTTGTTAAACATGCAAAGCAATGCCACCATGTTAAACTAGGCAAAATTCTGCCCCATTTACATATAAAGTTTATTAGATTTGGAGATACAGTTATTAAATTATGAAATAAATCATTTTAACAAGTTATTTAAGAAAATTTAAACAAACATCATTTTATACATTTTAAACATGGATGAAAATGACATATTATGAAACTACACAAAATTCTAAGCAACTTCAATATAGTTTGTTTTTATATGATGCACCCATGCATGAACAATAAGGGGTTTTCTGTAAAACAAGCAAACACTGGATAAATAGCAAAATCATAGCAGCAGGGAAAAAACACTACATGGGCCGAAACTGAGCAGAGGTCCAATAGAACAGAAAAAAAGGAGGCGCTGGTGGTGGCCTCACCATGGGCCTCGGCCCGGTTCAGTGGAGGAGGAGGTAGGCCGCGAAGGGGCAAGCTGGGCCTGGAGGCGCGGGATGTGGCCCACGCGGTCGCTCGCACGCTCGACCCAGCAACGCAGGCAGCAGCGCGAGAAGCAGGGGCGCAGGTCAACGCACGCGGCGCGACGCGGCAGGAGCTCCGACGAGGCGGTCTCGGCGGGGACCGATCAGAACGGGACTGGGGTGGCGGGATCCGGCGGATCTGGGCACGGGGATGGAGCTCCAGCGGCGCGACGGGAAGCTTCGGGCAGCCATGGCGTTGGGTGCTCTCCTGTGTTGAGAGACAGAGAGCGAAGCGTGAGGGAGGGAGGGAGAAACGACAGTGAAGAAGAAAGAGAGAAAGGAAGGAGGCAGAGGAGCTGCGGCTTGGTACAACGAGCGAAGAAAGAGGAACGGGCGCTGGGATCTTCGATGGTTGCTGCTGCTTGTGGCGGCACCTGAGGCAAGCCCCTCGGGCACGAGCAGGAGGGAGGAGTGGCGCTGGTGCGAGCTTTGAGGCTAGCGAGGTGTTCGTCTCCTCGAACGCGGCGAGGAGGAGGCGGCGCCTGTGGTCGAAGACGACAGGAAGAAGCCTGGCTCCATGGGGCTTGAGGACGCTGCTGGAGAGGTGGAGTGATGGATCGGTGGTGGTTGGCCAAAGGGGATCTGGGAGGATCCCAAGGTGGGAGGAGGTGGTTTTGGTCTCGGTGGTTGGCTGAGAGGTGGAGGGCATCGGTTGGGCAAGGAACAAATCGAGAAGGGACAAACTGGCGGCGGCGGAGGGATTTGGTGGATGGGACAAGTGGCTAGATTTTAGGGTTATACTAGATTAGGATATGGGCTACCTCGTCCCTCCGATCGCAATCGTACGATCGCGAATAAATAGCTAGGGAGTCCAATTAACAAAACGGAGATGTTTTGTAGATGTTTGGGGATGTCCCGGACACAACGGTAACGACTGTCCGAGTCGGGTCCGGGACAGCTTTTGGACGCGCGCGGGAGGAGGTCCGATGCACTGTGCAAAGAGGGGTAGGCATGGGCCTAGGTGGACTGTGGAGAGCGGGTTGGTCCGAGAGAAGAGGGGAGAGATGCAGCCCGGCACGGTTTCCGGAGACCGAAAACGTCCGACGAAAAGACCGGTTATACTGCCGCTATAGTTAATCGTTGGGCCGTCAAACGAACTCCGAATGCGATGAAACTTGGCAGGCGGCCTATCTACACTATAAAAACACCGCATGCCAACTTTCAACCCATTCCGAGAACATTTTCCGGCCACTTATAAAATAATATTTCGGACGTGCCGCGGGCGCGTGCAAGTGTGCCTGGGCTCAGAACGGACAACGGAAGGAACTGGGAGACCGGGACAGATGCAAGTTTTGACAACATGATGATGCAATGCACATGATGGCATGGCAAGATGCAACACGCAAGGGAATGACATGGCAACGACGGCGAGTAACTGGAAGACACCTGGCGCAACGGTCTCGGGGCGTCACAACACTCTACCACTACGAGAGGATCTTGCCCCGAGATCCAGGATGGCACCAGAGGGAAAACGGAAGAGGAAGAGAAGAGGTAAAACTAAGTTGCTTCTTTGACAAACGAGTGAAACCAAAGAACCTTGAAAAGTTGAACAAATTGAAAGATAGAATACAACGGAGATGAAAGAAGTTGAAAACACTCCGTCAGAAAAGAGGAACAAGGAATAACAAATCCGTATAGCACTCCGGTTGAAAAGAGATGCAAGACTTGATAGGATGAAAAGTACTTGAGCAAAGGGGCACAACACTCCGGTTAAATGGGTAAGCACGAAAAGAACACCATCCGAGATGATGAGAGAAAAGAGCAACATCACAACGCCTCCGGAAGAAATGAGAGGATGGAATGGAATGAATGGAGGAGAAAACAATATCTTCTATCTCAAATGATCTTGAAAATCATCTTTAGGGGAAAGTTCGAGCGGAGTTGTTGGAAAAACCAACAACGAAAAGACAAGGTTGTAGTGGGCTTATGGAGAACATTTCAAAACTATGAGGTGAAATTCTGCCACTAATGGAAACAAAAGATTGGATTGATATGAACAAGAAGACGAGAAACTTATTTCACCGGGAGGATAGATGAAGAACTTGGGTCATGTATGAGCACCATAAATAGCAACAATCCTTAGGGAAGGCTTTAGATAAAACATGACACAAGATAACTCCAACGAAGAGGTTGATGGATTTAAAATACCTCATTCTTAACATCATGTGAATCATGAAACATGAACTACAAATTATCAGGAATGACATAATACCACCTCCGATGATACGGTAGAAAGAATTGCACTCCGGATTGCAAGATGAAGAGTGCTTGAGCTCCTTAGAAAAAGAATCTTGATGAAAACTTCGAGAAGGAATAAATCCTTGATTAACCCTCATGTAGAATATACATGAAGAACTCCGGTCACAAAAGTATGATATAAGGAAATTGAAGTTGAAAACACAAGGTGAAGCCTTGCGATGATTTAGACGGATCTTCATGATGATATAATTGAGAGCACTTGGAAATCCGGGAAAAGAAAAGATGAATCAAATGAAACCGAGAATTTGATGAGCCTCCGGAATAAAGAATTAATCACTTGGAAGAAACAAGAATAAGAATTACATTATGCGTAACCCTCACCAATTAAATTGATGACAAGCAACGGATTTGGCATACCACTTATTCTCGTAGAAAGGATTAAGATAGATATAGTGCAAACTTGAGGAGGTCTTCAACGATCCGTCAGTAGAATTGAAACAACGAATAAATTGATATGATACGAAGGAAAAGAGATCTTGAACGATCCACCGTAAGAATTGGAAATGAACGAAGTAAAGGGATAAATCAACGGTAATGATTAGAGAACGAATGAAGATACTTGAGGGAATTTAGATCCACGAGACCAAAAGGATCACGAGCTGATTAGAGAATACTTGAATGATGCACCGGTATGATTTGGAGAACGAGAGCTGAAAGCTAGAATGAATAATTCTGAGATCATGGGCTCCGGAGAGTCAAACTGAAAAGACCCTTGAATTGCTCCGGATGGGTGAAAAGAATTCTCACAATCGAAAACAATTATGAGAGGAAGGCATTAAGCTAGAAGCACAAAGATTCAAGGGAAAAATCTTCTTCGGTCTTCGAATGCAAAGAATGATGATGAGAAACACCACCATGAATTGTTGAGATACTTCGGGATGAAAATTAGAAAGGTTGAGCCAACGATGAAAGAATTTGAAAGATCTTGGAGAAAGGCATATGACCGATGACAATTCATTCTTACGTCAAACTTTAGAAGATTTGAGAATAACTCCGGGAGAATAAGAAGAGTCAGGTAAGATCCTGGGAAAAGACCTATGGGTTAGGGCCCACTCAAAAGAAACACCGTTGAACGATTACTTGAAAAGAAGATTGCACCGGTTGAGTTAAACGGCTTGAATGAGATAACAACCTCGAAATAGGTTGAACGGATCTTGAATGATAAGACGAGCCTTCTGAGATATCTTCAGCACTCCGGAACAATCGAATAGCGAGAGGTGAAAGATTAAGAGGTGCAACGGCATGGGAAAGCATTTGAAACGAGTAAAGGGATATGATCAACACCAAAAACTTGAATTGAATCCACCGGAGAAGAAAGAAAACCGAGAATGATGAGCTTGAAGCTCCATTAGAATCTTCATGAGAATCACAGGATAAGAGCATTGACAGAAAAGAATGGAGAGACTTGAAGGAAATATGCCCTAGAGGCAATAATAAATTTATTATTTATTTCCTTATATCATGATAAATGTTTATTATTCATGCTAGAATTGTATTAACCGGAAACATAATACATGTGTGAATACATAGACAAACAGAGTGTCACCAGTATGCCTCTACTTGACTAGCTCGTTGATCAAAGATGGTTATGTTTCCTAACCATAGACATGAGTTGTCATTTGATTAACGGGATCACATCATTAGGAGAATGATGTGATTGACTTGACCCATTCCGTTAGCATAGCACTTGATCGTTTAGTTTGTTGCTATTGCTTTCTTCATGACTTATACATGTTCCTATGACTATGAGATTATGCAACTCCCGTTTACCAGAGGAACACTTTGTGTGCTACCAAACGTCACAACGTAACTGGGTGATTATAAAGGTGCTCTACAGGTGTCTCCGAAGGTACTTGTTGGGTTGGCGTATTTCGAGATTAGGATTTGTCACTCCGATTGTCAGAGAGGTATCTCTGGGCCCTCTCGGTAATGCACATCACTTAAGCCTTGCAAGCATTGCAACTAATGAGTTAGTTGCGGGATGATGTATTACAGAACGAGTAAAGAAACTTGCCGGTAACGAGATTGAACTAGGTAATGAGATACCGACGATCGAATCTCGGGCAAGTAACATACCGATGACAAAGGGAACAACGTATGTTGTTATGCGGTCTGACCGATAAAGATCTTCGTAGAATATGTGGGAGACAATATGAGCATCCAGGTTCCGCTATTGGTTATTGACCGGAGACATGTCTCGGTCATGTCTACATAGTACTCGAACCCATAGGGTCCGCACGCTTAAAGTTTCGGTGACGATTGTATTATGAGTTTATGTGATTTGATGTACCGAAGGTAGTTCGAAGTCCCGGATGAGATCGGGGACATGACGAGGAGTCTCAAAATGGTCGAGACGTAAAGATCGATATATTGGACGACTATATTCGGACATCGGAAAGGTTCTGAGTGATTCGGGTATTTTCGGGGGTACCGGGGAGTTACAGGAATACGAGGAAGAAGTAATGGGCCTCATGGGCCAAGTGGTGGAAGAGAGGAGGCAGGGCGCGCGCCCCCCCTAGCCCAAACCGAATAGGACTAGGGGGTCGTCCCCCCTTTCCTCCTTTTCCTCCTTCTCCTTCCTTCTCCTTCTCCTCCTTCCTTTCCTCCTCCTAGTAGGAGTAGGAAAGGGGAGTCCTACTCCTACTAGGAGGAGGACTCCTCCTCCTGGCGCGCCTATAGAGGGCCGGCCGGCCTCCCCCTTGCTCCTTTATATACAGGGGCAGGGGGCACCTCTAGACACACAAGTTGATCAGTTGATCTCTCCCAGCCATGTGCGGTGCCCCCCTCCACCATATTCCACCTCGGGCATATCGTAGCGGTGCTTAAGTGAAGCCCTGCGTCGGTAGCAACATCATCACCGTCACCACGCCATCGTGCTGACGGAACTCTCCCGTGAAGCTCTGCTGGATCGGAGTTCCCGAGACGTCATCGAGCTGAACGTGTGCTGAACTCGGAGGTGCCGTGCGTTCGGTACTTGGATCGGTCGGATCGTGAAGACGTACGACTACATCAACCGCATTGTGCTAACGCTTCCGCTTCGGTCTACGAGGGTACATGGACAACACTCTCCCCTCTCGTTGCTATGCATCACCATGATCTTGCATGTGCGTAGGAAAATTTTGAAATTACTACGTTCCCCAACAGTGGCATCCGAGCCAGGTTTTATGCATAGATGTCATATGCACGAGTAGATCACAAGTGAGTTGTGGGCGATATAAGTCATACTGCTTACCAGCATGTCACACTTTGGTTCCGCGGTATTGTTGGATGAAGCGGCCCGGACCGACATTACGCGTACGCTTACACGAGACTGGTTTTTACCGCCGTGCTATGCACACAGGTGACTAGCGGGTGTCAGTTTCTCCAACTTTAGTTGAACCGAGTGTGGCTACGCCCGGTCCTTGAGAAGGTTAAAGCAGCACTAACTTGACAAACTATCGTTGTGGTTTTCGATGCGTAGGTAAGAAAGGTTCTTGTTCAGCCCGTAGCAGCCACGTAAAACTTGCAACAACAAAGTAAAGGACGTCTAACTTGTTTTTGCAGGGCATGTTGTGATGTGATATGGTCAAGATGTGATGAGATATAAGTTGTTGTATAAGATGATCATGTTTTGTTGAAGTTGTCGACAACTGGCAGAAGCCTTATGGTTGTCTCTTTATTGCATAAGATGCAAGCGCTAAATAATTGCTTTATAATTATCGCTATGCGATAGCAATAGTTGCAAGAGAAATAGTTGGCGAGACGACCATGTGACGACACATTGATATAGATCAAGATGATGGGGATCATGGTGTCATGCCGGTGACGATGGAAATCATGATGATGTTTTGGAGATGGAGATCAAAGGCACAAGATGATGATGGCCATATCATGTCACATATTTTGATTGCATGTGATGTTTATCTTTTATGCATCTTATCTTGCTTTAATTGACGGTAGCATTATAAGATGATCTCTCACTAAATTTCAAGATAATAGTGTTCTCCCTGAGTATGCACCATTGCAAAAGTTCGTCGTGCCCAGACACCACGTGATGATCGGGTGTGATAAGCTCTACGTCCATCTACAACGGGTGCAAGCCAGTTTTGCACACGCAGAATACTCAGGTTAAACTTGACGAGCCTAGCATATGCAGATATGGCCTCGGAACACTGAGACTGAAAGGTCGAGCGTGAATCATATAGTAGATATGATCAACATAGTTATGTTCACCATTGAAAACTACTCCATTTCACGTGATGATCGGTTATGGTTTAGTTGATTTGGATCACATGATCACTTAGAAGATTAGAGGGATGTCTTTCTAAGTGGGAGTTCTTAAGTAATATGATTAATTGAACTTAAATTTATCATGAACTTAGTCCTGGTAGTATTAGCATATCTATGTTGTAGATCAATAGCTCGCGTTTAGCTCCCCTGTTTTATTTTTGATATGTTCCTAGAGAAAACTAAGTTGAAAGATTTTAGTAGCAATGATGCGGATTGGATCCGTGATCTGAGGTTTATCCTCATTGCTTCACAGAAGAATTTTGTCCTTAATGCACCACTAGGTGACAGACCTATTGCAGGAGCAGATGCAGACGTCATGAACGTTTGGCTAGCTCAATATGATGACTACTTGATAGTTTAGTGCACCATGCTTAACAGCTTAGAATCAGGACTTTAGAGACGTTTTGAACGTCATGGATCATATGGATGTTCCAGGAGTTGAAGTTAATATTTCAAGCAAATACCTGAGTTGAGAGATATGAAGTCTCCAACAAGTTCTATAGCTAAAAGATGGAGGAGAATAGCTCAAGCAGTGAGCATGTGTTTAGATTGTCTGGATACTACAATCGCTTGAATCAAGTGGGAGTTAATCTTCTAGATAAAATAGTGATTGACAGAATTCTCTAGTCACCATCACCAAGTTAGTAGAACTTCGTGATGAACTATAGTATGCAAGGGATGATGAAAATGATTCCCGAGCTTTTCATGATGATGAAATCGATGAAGGTAGAAATCAAGAAAGAGCATCAAGTGTTGATGATTAACAAGACCACTAGTTTCAAGAAAAGGGCAAAGGGAAAGAAAGGGAACTTCAAGAAGAACGGCAAGCAAGTTGCTGCTCAAGTGAAGAAGCCCAAGTCTAGTCCTAAGCCTGAGACTAAGTGCTTCTACTGCAAAGGGACTGGTCACTGGAAGCGGAACTGCCCTAATTATTTGGCGGATAAGAAGGATGGCAAAGTGAACAAAGGTATATTTGATATACAGATTATTGATGTGTACTTTACTAGTGTTCGTAGCAACCCCTCGGTATTTTATACTGGTTCAGTTGCTAAGAGTAGTAACTCGAAGCGGGAGTTGCAGAATGAACAGAGACTAGTTAAGGGTGAAGTGACGATGTGTGTTGGAAGTGGTTCCAAGATTGATATGACCATCATCGCACACTCCCTATACTTTCGGGATTAGTGTTGAACCTAAATAAGTGTTATTTGGTGTTTGCGTTGAGCATGAATATGATTTGATCATGTTTATTGCAATACGGTTATTCATTTAAGTAAGAGAATAAATTGTTGTTCTGTTTACATGAATAAAACCTTCTATGGTCATACACCCAATGAAAATGGTTTGTTGGATCTCGATTGTGGTGATACACATTCTCATAATATTGAAGCCAAAAGATGCAAAGTTAATAATGATAGTGCAACTTATTTGTGGCACTGTCGTTTAGGTCATATTGGTAAGAGCATGAAGAAAATCCATGCTGATGGGCTTTTGGAATCACTTGATTATGAATCAGTTGATGCTTGCGAACCGTGCCTCAGGGCAAGATGACTAAGACTCCGTTCTCTGGAATAATGGAGTAAGCAACTAACTTATTGGAAATAATACATACTGATGTATGCAGTCCGGTGAATGTTGAGGCTCGCGGCGGGTATCGTTATTTTCTGACCTTCATAGATGATTTGAGCAGATATGGGTATATCTACTTGATGAAACATAAGTCTGAAATATTTGAAAAGTTCAAAAACTTCAGAGTGAAGTGGAAAATCATCGTGACAAGAAAATAAAGTTTCTACGATCTGATCGCAGAGACAAATATTTGAGTTACGAGTTTGGTCTTCAATTAAAACAATGTGGAATAGTTTCACAAAATCGTGCCACCTAGAACACCACAGCGTAATGGTGTGTCCGAACGTCATAACCGTACTATTATTGGATATAGTGCAATCTATGATGTTTTTTTTACCGATTAACCACTATAGTTTTGAGGTTATGCATTAGAGACAGCTACATTCACGTTAAATAGGGCACCATCTAAATCCGTTGAGACGACACCGTATGAACTATGGTTTGGCAAGAAACCTAAGCTGTCATTTCTTAAAGTTTGAGGTTGCAATGCTTATGTGAAAAAGTTTCAACCTGATAAGCTCAAACCCAAATTGGAGAAGTGCATCTTCATAGGATACCCAAAAGAAAATGTTGGGTACACCTTCTATCACAGATCCGAAGGCAAGATATTCGTTGCTGAGAATGGATCCTTTCTAGAGAAGGAGTTTCTCTCGAAAGAAGTGAGTGGGAGGAAAGTAGAACTTGATGAGGTAACTGTACCTGCTCCCTTATTGGAAAGTAGTTCATCACAGAAATCTATTCCTATGACTACTACACCAATTAGTGAGGAAGCTAATGATGATGATCATGTAACTTCAGATCAAGTTACTACCGAACCTCGTAGGTAAACCAAAGTGAGATCCGCACCAGAGTGGTATGGTAATCCTGTTCTGGAGGTCATGTTACTTGACCATGACGAACCTACGAACTATGAGGAAGCGATGATGAGCCCAGATTCCGCGAAATGGCTCGAGGCCATGAAATCTGAGATGAGATCCATGTATAAGAACAAAGTATGGACTTTGATTGACTTGCCCAAAGATCGGCGAGCCATTGAGATTAAATGGATCTTTAAGAGGAAGACGAACGCTGATAGTAGTGTTACTATCTACAAAGCTAGAATTGTCACAAAAAGGTTTTCGACAAGTTCAAGGTGTTGAGCATGATGAGAATTTCTCACTCGTATCTATGCTTAAGTCTGTTCGAATCATGTTATCTATTGCCGCATTTTATGAAATCTGGCAAATGGATAAACAAAACTGCATTCCTTAATAGGATTTATTAAAGAAGAATTATATATGATGCAACCAGAAGGTTTTGTCGATCCTAAAGGTACTAACAAAATATGCAAGCTCCAGCGATCCATCTATGGACTGGTGCAAGCATCTCGGAGTTGGAATATATGCTTTGATAAGTTGATCAAAGCATATAGTTTTATACAGACTTGCGGTGAAGCCTGTATTTACAAGAAAGTGAGTGGGAGCACTACAACATTTCTGGTAAGTATGTGTATGACATATTGTTGATCAGAGATGATGTAAAATTATTCTGCAAAGCATAAAGGAATGTTTGAAAGGAGTTTTTTCAAAGAAAGACTTCGGTGAAGCTGCTTACATATTGAGCATCAAGATCTATAGAGATTGATCAAGACGCTTGATAAGTTTTTCAATGAGTACATACCTTGACAAGATTTTGAAGTACTTCAAAATGGAACAGTCAAAGAAGGAGTTCTTGCCTGTGTTACAAGGTGTGAAGTTGAGTAAGACTCAAAACCCGACCATGGCAGAAGATAGAGAGAGAATGAAAGTCATTCCCTATGCCTCAGCCATAGGTTCTATAAAGTATGCTATGCTATGTACCAGACCTATTGTATACCCTGCCTTGAGTTTGGCAAAGGAGTACAATAGTGATCTAGGGGTAGATCACTGGACATTGGTCAAAATTATCCTTAGTGGAATAAGGATATGTTTCTCGATTATGGAAGTGACAAAACGTTCATCGTAAAGGGTTACGTCGATGCAAATTTTGACACTGATCCAGATGACTCTAAATCTCAATCTGGATACATATTGAAAGTGGGAGCAATTAGCTAGAGTAGCTCTGTGCAGAGCATTGTTGACATAGAAATTTGCAAAATACTTACGGATCTGAATCTGGCAGAACCGTTGACTAAACTTCTCTCACAAGCAAAACATGATCACACCTCAGTACTCTTTGGGTGTTAATCACATAGCGATGTGAACTAGATTATTGACTCTAGTAAACCCTTTGGGTGTTGGTCACATGTCGATGTGAACTATGGGTGTTAATCACATGGTGATGTGAACTATTGGTATTAAATCACATGGCGATGTGAACTAGATTATTGACTCTAGTGCAAGTGGGAGACTGAAGGAAATATGCCCTAGAGGCAATAATAAAGTTATTATTTATTTCCTTATATCATGATAAATGTTTATTATTCATGCTAGAATTGTATTAACCGGAAACATAATACATGTGTGAATACATAGACAAACAGAGTGTCACTAGTATGCCTCTACTTGACTAGCTCATTGATCAAAGATGGTTATGTTTCCTAACCATAGACATGAGTTGTCATTTGATTAACGGGATCACATCATTAGGAGAATGATGTGATTGACTTGACCCATTCCGTTAGCATAGCACTTGATCGTTTAGTTTGTTGCTATTGCTTTCTTCATGACTTATACATGTTCCTATGACTATGAGATTATGCAACTCCCGTTTACCAGAGGAACACTTTGTGTGCTACCAAACGTCACAACATAACTGGGTGATAATAAGGTGCTCTACAGGTGTCTCCAAAGGTACTTGTTGGGTTGGCGTATTTCGAGATTAGGATTTGTCACTCCGATTGTCTGAGAGGTATCTCTGGGCCCTCTCGGTAATGCACATCACTTAAGCCTGGCAAGCATTGCAACTAATGAGTTAGTTGCGGGATAATGTATTACGGAACGAGTAAAGAGACTTGCCGGTAACGAGATTGAACTAGGTATTGAGATACCGACGATCGAATCTCGGGCGAGTAACATACCGATGACAAAGGGAACAACGTATGTTGTTATGCGGTCTTACCGATAAAGATCTTCGTAGAATATGTGGGAGCCAATATGAGCATCCAGGTTCCACTATTGGTTATTGACCGGAGACATGTCTCGGTCATGTCTACATAGTACTCGAACCCGTAGGGTCCGCACGCTTAAAGTTTCGGTGACGATTGTATTATGAGTTTATGTGATTTGATGTACCGAAGGTAGTTCGGAGTCCCGGATGAGATCGGGGACATGACGAGGAGTCTCGAAATGGTCGAGACATAAAGATCGATATATTGGACGACTATATTCGGACATCGGAAAGGTTCCGAGTGATTCGGGTATTTTCGGGGGTACCGGGGAGTTACAGGAATACGAGGAAGAAGTAATGGGCCTCATGGGCCAAGTGGTGGAAGAGAGCAGGCTGGGCGCACGGCCCCCCTAGCCCAAACCGAATTGGACTAGGGGGGCGGGCCCCCTTTCCTCCTTCTCCTTCTCCTCCTTCCTTTCCTCCTCCTAGTAGGAGTAGGAAAGGGGAGTCCTACTCCTACTAGGAGGAGGACTCCTCCTCCTGGCGCGCCCATAGAGGGCCGGTCGGCCTCCCCCTTGCTCCTTTATATACAGGGGCAGGGGGGCACCTCTAGACACACAAGTTGATCAGTTAATCTCTCCCAGCCGTGTGCGGTGCCCCCCCTCCACCATATTCCACCTCGGGCATATCGCAGCGGTGCTTAGGTGAAGCCCTGCGTCGGTAGGAACATCATCACCGTCACCACGCCGTCGTGCTGACGGAACTCTCCCGTGAAGCTCTGCTGGATCGGAGTTGGCGGGACGTCATCGAGCTGAACGTGTGCTGAACTCGGCGGTGCCGTGCGTTCGGTACTTGGATCGGTCGGATCGTGAAGACGTACGACTACATCAACCGCGTTGTGCTAACGCTTCCGCTTTCGGTCTACGAGGGTACGTGGACAACACTCTCCCCTCTCATTGCTATGCATCACCATGATCTTGCGTGTGCGTAGGAAAATTTTGAAATTACTACGTTCCCCAACAAGACTTCCCATCAATAAAAGGATACTTGAATAAGAAATCTGAGTCCTTGAAGAAACAAGGGTGGGAGGGTGGGAAAACAAAAGCAATTTGGAATGGATGAAACAAACACCGTTGAGAAGGCTTGAGTTGAACTTGCGGATGTTGAAAATGATCGGATCCACTTGAAGAGAGAGACATCGGTTGAAAAGGATTGACATGACAATCTCGATGATCATGAAGGATTTGTATTCACATAGGAGTATGAGAACACCGCTTAGGAAAGGTATGGAATCAACATTTGACTTTGAAGCAACTCGAATACCACAACCAAAACAAAACAAAGGATTGACTTGCAAAATAAGCCGGAACAAACATATGATAGAGATTTCGTCCGAACTTTTCGTGGTGGGGCCTACACGGGCTCGATCGTACAGCACCATCATGTACAAGGCAGTGCACATGACATACGAAGCGTCCCCGAGTCAGCATAGCCAAGGACTCTTTAAGACACAACGAGACCACTGTAAAACCAACCGTGGTTAGGTGGACCACTAGACGTCGAACCCCAATTTCATATCATACATCTGTCGGAAAGATATCCTAAGAGCTAATTGAATTCCCACTTATAAACTCCTGAAACTTTCCGGTTATGCAATCAGGTGTTGGTGATACAGGGGAAGCATAATATCTCACCCAAAACTAACAAATCCTACATCCAGCTGTATCCATCCTTCAACACATAACCAAGAAACCTTCGGAAATCGTTTACCTCAACCTTCGAAAAGCATCCGTTATACGAGTTATGGCAATACTCCCGAACTCCCGCCCCAGTACTGGGTGGCATCGAGGTTATCTCACCAACAACTGCATAAAAGAGATTTTCGATGTCGGCGAAACTCAGGTATTCCAAAACTGCAACGATAAAATTGTGACGACAACACCTCGGAGCTCAACTCCCCGGGACACTGGCACAACCCCTAAATGTCAGGAGGCACCAAGAACAATGTTCTCGTCACAAAACCACCGAAACGATTCCAAGATACCTGCGTGATCCTAATTTTTTTTAGTGAAATTTGAGAAGAGAAGAGTCAAAACTCTACGTCAGGATGCCTCACCAGAGCGACGAAGGGACTGAGGAGTAAAAAGAATCCTACTCTCCGATATATATAATCCTAAATGACTCAAAACATTTTTCTAGACTCAACAACGCCAGCGATTCGATCAAGCAGGGGGCTCCTAAGGTCGGGGAAGGCTCTGATAACCAACTTGTAACACCCACGATGCAGCTATATCTCCCACGTGTCGAAGCACGACTTAGAGACATAACCGCATTGTAAGCAATGTCGCAGGTGAGGTAATCTTCACACAACCCATGCAATACATAAGGGAAAGAGATACATAGTTGGCTTACAATCGCCACTTCACACAATACATGAATAAAGCATTACATCATCTAGATACAATCAAGGTCCGACTACGGAACCAAAATAAAAGAACACTACCCCAAATGCTACAGATCCCCGATCGTCCCAACCGGGCTCCACTACTGATCAACTGGAAACGGAACAACACAATGAACAAGATCTTCATCGAGCTCCTCCTTGAGCTCGGTTGCGTCACCTGCACGGTTCAACGGCACCTGCAAGCTGGTTTTGGAAGTATCTGTGAGTCACGGGGACTCAGCAATCTCACATCCTCGCGATCAAGACTATTTAAGCTTATAGGTAGGGAAAAAGGTATGTGAGGTGGAGCTGCAGCAAGCACTAGCATATATGGTGGCTAACATATGCAAATGAGAGCGAGAAGAGAAGGCAATGAACGGTCGAGAAACTATGATGATCAAGAAGTGATCCTAGAACAACCTACTATTGGGTTACGTAGTAATTTCAAAAATTCCCTACGCTCACGCAAGATCATGGTGATGCATAGCAACGAGAGGGGAGAGTATGATCTACGTACCCTTGTAGATCGACAACGGAAGCGTTTGGTTGATGTAGTCGTACGTCTCCACGCCCCGACCGATCAAGCACCGAAACTACGGCACCTCCGAGTTCTAGCACACGTTCAGCTCGATGACGATCCACGGACTCCGATCCAGCAAAGTGTCGGGGAAGAGTTCCGTCATCACGATGGCGTGGTGACGATCTTGATGTACTACCGTCGCAGGGCTTTGCCTAAGCACCGCTACAATATTATCGAGGACTATGGTGGAAGGGGGCACCGCACACGGCTAAGAATATGATCACGTGGATCAACTTGTGTTCATGGGGTGCCCCTTGCCTCAGTATATAAAGGATGGAGGAGGAGGAGGCTGGCCAAGGCAATTGGTGCGGCCAGGATGTGGAGTCCTACTAGGACTCCAAGTCCTAGTAGGAGTCCACCAAGAGGGGAGGAAGGGAGAAGGAAGTAGAGGAGAAGGAAAGGTGGTCGGCCCCCTTTTCCCTAGTCCAATTCGGACTAGAGGGGAGGGGGGGCGCAGCAGCCCCTTGGCCCTTTTTCCTCTTCCCACTAAAGCCCATCAAGGCCCATTGCTTCTCCCGTAACTACCCGGTACTCCGAAAAATACCCGAATCACTCGGAACCTTTCCGATGTCCGAATATAGTCGTCCAATATATCGATCTTTACGTCTCGACCATTTCGAGACTCCTCGTCATGTTCCTGATCTCATCCGGGACTCCGAACTCCTTCGGTACATCAAAACTCATAAACTCATAATATAACTGTCATCGAAACCTTAAGCGTGCGGACCCTACGGGTTCGAGAACAATGTAGACATGACCGAGACACGTCTCTGGTCAATAACCAATAGCGGGACCTGGATGCCCATATTGGCTCCTACATATTCTACGAAGATCTTTATCGGTCAGACCGCATAACAACATATGTTGTTCCCTTTGTCATCGGTATGTTACTTGCCCGAGATTCGATCGTCGGTATCTCAATACCTAGTTCAATCTCGTTACCGGCAAGTCTCTTTACTCGTTCCGTAATACATCATCCCGCAACTAACTCATTAGTTGCAATGCTTGCAAGGCTTCAGTGATGTGTATTACCGAGAGGGCCCAGAGATACCTCTCCGACAATCGGAGTGACAAATCCTAATCTCGAAATACGCCAACCCAACATGTACCTTTGGAGACACCTGTAGAGCACCTTTATAATCACCCAGTTACGTTGTGACGTTTGGTAGCACACAAAGTGTTCCTTCGGCAAACGGGAGTTGCATAATCTCATAGTCATAGGAACATGTATAAGTCATGAAGAAAGAAATAGCAACATACTAAACGATCGGGTGCTAAGCTAATGGAATGGGTCATGTCAATCAGATCATTCACCTAATGATGTGATCCCGTTAATCAAATAATAACTCTTTGTCCATGGTTAGGAAACATAACCATCTTTGATTAACGAGCTAGTCAAGTAGAGGCATACTAGTGACACTCTGTTTGTCTATGTATTCACACATGTATTATGTTTCCGGTTAATACAATTCTAGCATGAATAATAAACATTTATCATGATATAAGGAAATAAATAATAACTTTATTATTGCCTCTAGGGCATATTTCCTTCAGTCTCCCACTTGCACTAGAGTCAATAATCTAGATCACATCGCCATGTGATTTAACATCAATAGTTCACATCTTTATGTGATTGGTTCACATCTCCATCTGACTAACACCCAAAGGGTTTACTAGATTCAATAATCTAGTTCACATCGCTATGTGATTAAGACCCAAAAAGTGATCATGTTTTGCTTGTGAGAGAAGTTTAGTCAACAGGTCTGTCACATTCAGATCTGCATGTATTTTGCAAATTTCTATGTCAACAATGCTCTGCATGGAGCTACTCTAGCTAATTGCTCCCACTCTCAATATGTATCCAGATTGAGACTTAGAATCATCTAGATCAGTGTCAAAACTTGCATCGACGTAACCCTTTACGACGAACCTTTTGTCACCTCCGTAATCGAGAAACATATCCTTATTCCAGTAAGGATAATTTTGACCGCTGTCCATTGATCTACTCCTAGATCACTATTGTACTCCCTCTCTTAACAAAGTGTATGGTATACAATAGATCTGGTACACAGCATGGCATACTTTATAGAACCTATGACTGAGGCATAGGGATGACTTTCATTCTCTTTCTATCTTCTGTCGTGGTCGGGCTTTGAGTCTTACTCAACTTCACACCTTGTAACACATGCAAGAAACTTTTTCTTTGACTGTTCCATTTTGAACTACTTCAAAATCTTGTCAAGGTATGTATTCATTGAAAAAACTTATCAAGCGTATTGATCTATCTCGATAGATCTTGATACTCAATATGTAAGCGGCTTCACCGAGGTCTTTCTTTGAAAAACTCCTTTCAAACACTCCTTTATGCTTTGCAGAATAATTCTACATTATTTCCGATCAACAATATGTCATTCACATATACTTATCAGAAATGTTGTAGTGCTCCCACTCACTTTCTTGTAAATACAGGCTTCACCGCAAGTCTGTATAAAACTATATGCTTTGATCAACTTATCAAAGCGTATATTCCAACTCCGAGATGCTTGCACCAGTCCATAAATGGATCGCTGGAGCTTGCATATTTTTTAGCACATTTAGGATTGACAAAACCATCTTGTTGCATCACATACAAATCTTCTTTAATAAATCCATTAAGGAATGCAGTTTTGTTTATCCATTTGCCAGATTTCATAAAATGCGGCAATTGCTAACATGATTCGGACAGACTTAAGCATAGATACGAGTGAGAAACTCTCATCGTAGTCAACACCTTGAACTTGTCGAAAACCTTTTTGCGACAATTCTAGCTTTGTAGATAGTAACACTACTATCAGCGTCCGTCTTCCTCTTGAAGATCCATTTAATATCAATGGCTTGCCGATCAATGGGTAAGTCAATCAAAGTCCATACTTTGTTCTCATACATGGATCTCATCTCAGATTTCATGGCCTCAAGCCATTTCGCGGAATCTGGGCTCATCATCGCTTCCTCATAGTTCATAGGCTCGTCATGGTCAAGTAACATGACCTCCAGAATAGGATTACCGTACCACTCTGGTGCGGATCTCACTCTGATTTACCTACGAGATTTGGTAGTAACTTGATCTGAAGTTACATGATCATCATCATTGGCTTCCTCACTAATTGGTGTAGTAATCACAGGAACAGATTTCTGTGATGAACTATTTTCTAATAAGGGAGAAGGTACAATTACCTTATCAAGTTTTCTACTTTCCTCCCACTCACTTCTTTCGAGAGAAACTCATTCTCTAGAAAGGATCCATTCTTAGCAACGAATGTCTTGCCTTCGGATCTGTGATAGAAGGTGTACCCAACTGTCTCCTTTGGGTATCCTATGAAGACATATTTCTCCGATTTGAGTTTGAGCTTATCGAGATGAAACTTTTTCACATAAGCATCGCAACTCCAAACTTTAAGAAACGACAGCTTAGGTTTCTTGCCAAACCAGAGTTCACACGGTGTCGTATCAACGGATTTAGATGGTGCCCTATTTAACGTGAATGCAGCTGTCTCTAATGCATAACCCCAAAACGATAGTGGTAGATCGGTAAGAGACATCATAGATCGCACTATATCTAATAAAGTACGGTTATGACGTTCGGACACACCATTACACTATGGTGTTCCAGGTGGCGTGAGTAGTGAAACTATTTCACATTGTTTTAATTGAAGGCCAAACTCGTAACTCAAATATTTTACCTCTACGATCATATCGTAGAAACTTTTATTTTCTTGTCACGATGATTTTCCACTTCACTCTGAAATTCTTTGAACTGTTCAAATGTTTCAGACTTATGTTTCATCAAGTAGATATACCCATATCTTCTCAAATCATCTGTGAAGTTCAGAAAATAACGATACTTGCTGTGAGCCTTAACACTCATCGGACCGCATACATCAGTATGTATTATTTCCAATAAGTCAGTTGCTCAATCCGGAGAACGGAGTCTTAGTCATCTTGCCCATGAGGCATGGTTCGCAATCATCAAGTGATTCATAATCAAGTGATTCCAAAATCCCATCAGCATGGAGTTTCTTCATGCGCTTTACACCAATATGACCTAAACGGCAGTGCCACAAATAAGTTGCACTATCATTATTAACTTTGCATCTTTTGGTTTCAATATTATGATTATGTGTATCACTACGATCGAGATCCAACGAACTATTTTCATTGGGTGTGTAACCATATAAGGTTTTATTTATGTAAACAGAACAACAATTTATTCTCTTACTTAAATGAATAACCGTATTACAATAAACATGATCAAATCATATTCATGCTCAACACAAACACCAAATAACACTTATTCAAGTTCAACACTAATCCCGAAAGTATAGGGAGTGTGCAATGATGATCATATCAATCTTGGAACCACTTCCAACACACATCGTCACTTCACCCTCAACTAGTCTTTATTCTGCAACTCCCGTTTCGAGTTACTAATCTTAGCAACTGAACTAGTATCAAATACTGAGGGGTTGCTATAAACACTAGTAAAGTACACATCAATTGTTGGGGAACGTAGTAATTTCAAAAAATTTCCTACGCACACGCAAGATCATGGTGATGCATAGCAACGAGGGGAGAGTATGATCTACGTACCTTGTAGATCGACAACGGAAGTGTTTGGTTGATGTAGTCGTACGTCTCCACGGTCCGACCGATCAAGCACCGAAACTACGGCACCTCCGAGCTCTAGCACACGTTCAGCTCGATGACGATCCCCGGACTCCGATCCAGCAAAGTGTCGGGGAAGAGTTCTGTCAGCACGACGGCGTGGTGACGATCTTGATGTACTACCGTCGCAGGGCTTCGCCTAAGCACCGCTACAATATTATCGAGGACTATGGTGGAAGGGGGCACCGCACACGGCTAAGAATATGATCACGTGGATCAACTTGTGTGTTTCTGGGGTGCCCCTGCCTCCGTATATAAAGGACTAAAGGGGGGGGGGGTTGCGGCCGGCCTAGGAGAGGCGCGCCAGGAGAGTCCTACTCCCTCTGGGAGTAGGATTCCCCCCCCCCAATCCTAGTTGGAATAGGATTCGCGGAGGGAGGAAAAGAGAGAGGGTGGCCGGCCCCCTCTCCTTGTCTTATTCGGACCAAGGGAGGGGAGGGGCGCGCGGCCCACTTTGGGCTGCCCCTTCTCTTTTCCACTAAGGCCCACTATGGCCCATATAGCTCCCGGGGGGTTCCGGTAACCTCCCGGTACTACGGTAAAATCCCGATTTCACCCGGAACACTTCCGATATCCAAACATAGGCTTCCAATATATCAATCTTTACGTCTCGACCATTTCGAGACTCCTCGTCATGTCCGTGATCACATCCGGGACTCCGAACAAACTTTGGTACATCAAAATGCATAAACTCATAATAAAACTGTCATCGTAACCTTAAGCGTGCGGACCCTACGGGTTCGAGAACAATGTAGACATGAACGAGACACGTCTCCGGTCAATAACCAATAGCGGAACCTGGATGCTCATATTGGCTCCTACATATTCTATGAAGATCTTTATCGGTCAGACCGCATAACAACATACGTTGTTCCCTTTGTCATCGGTATGTTACTTGCCCGAGATTCAATCGTCGGTATTCCAATACCTAGTTCAATCTCGTTACCGACAAGTCTCTTTACTCGTTCTATAATACATCATCCCGCAACTAACTCATTAGTTGCAATGCTTGCAAGGCTTAAGTGATGTGCATTACCGAGAGGGCCCAGAGATACCTCTCCGACAATCGGAGTGACAAATCCTAATCTCGAAATACGCCAACCCAACATTTACCTTTGGAGACACCTGTAGAGCTCCTTTATAATCACCCAGTTACGTTGTGACGTTTGGTAGCACACAAAGTGTTCCTCTGGTAAACGGGAGTTGCATAATCTCATAGTCATAGGAACATGTATAAGTCATGAAGAAAGCAATAGCAACATACTAAACGATCGGGTGCTAAGCTAATGGAATGGGTCATGTCAATCAGATCATTCACTTAATGATGTGATCCCGTTAATCAAATAACAACTCATTGTTCATGGTTAGGAAACATAACCATCTTTGATTAACGAGCTAGTCAAGTAGAGGCATACTAGTGACACTTTGTTTGTCTATGTATTCACACATGTATTATGTTTCCGGTTAATACAATTCTAGCATGAATAATAAACATTTATCATGATATAAGGAAATAAATAATAACTTTATTATTGCCTCTAGGGCATATTTCCTTCAGTCTCCCACTTGCACTAGAGTCAATAATCTAGATTACAGAGTAATGATTCTAACACCCATGGAGCCTTGGTGCTGATCATGTTTTGCTCGTGGAAGAGGCTTAGTCAACGGGTCTGCAACATTCAGATCCGTATGTATCTTGCAAATCTCTATGTCTCCCACCTAGACTAGATCCCGGATGGAATTGAAGCGTCTCTTGATGTGCTTGGTTCTCTTGTGAAATCTGGATTTCTTTGCCAAGGCAATTGCACCAGTATTATCACAAAAGATTTTCATTGGACCTGATGCACTAGGTATGACACCTAGATCGGATATGAACTCCTTCATCCAGACTCCTTCATTTGCTGCTTCCGAAGCAGCTATGTACTCCGCTTCACATGTAGATCCCGCTACAACGCTTTGTTTAGAACTGCACCAACTCACAGCTCCACCGTTTAATGTAAACACGTATCCGGTTTGCGATTTAGAATCGTCCGGATCAGTGTCAAAGCATGCATCAACGTAACCTTTTACGATGAGCTCTTTGTCACCTCCATATATGAGAAACATATCCTTAGTCCTTTTCAGGTATTTCAGGATGTTCTTGACCGTTGTCCAGTGATCCACTCCTGGATTACTTTGGTACCTCCCTGCTAGACTTATAGCAAGGCACACATCAGGTCTGGTACACAGCATTGCATACATGATAGAGCCTATGGCTGAAGCATAGGGAACATCTTTCATATTCTCTCTATCTTCTGCAGTGGTCAGGCATTGAGTCTTACTCAACTTCACACCTTGTAACACAGGCAAGAACCCTTTCTTTGCTTGATCCATTTTGAACTTCTTCAAAACTTTGTCAAGGTATGTGCTTTGTGAAAGTCCAATTAAGCGTCTTGATCTATCTCTATAGATCTTAATGCCTAATATGTAAGCAGCTTCACCGAGGTCTTTCATTGAAAAACTCTTATTCAAGTATCCCTTTATGCTATCCAGAAATTCTATATCATTCCCAATTAGTAATATGTCATCTACATATAATATCAGAAATGCTATAGAGCTCCCACTCACTTTCTTGTAAATACAGGCTTCTCCAAAAGTCTGTATAAAACCAAATGCTTTGATCACACTATCAAAGCGTTTATTCCAACTCTGAGAGGCTTGCACCAGTCCATAAATGGATCGCTGGAGCTTGCACACTTTGTTAGCTCCCTTTGGATCGACAAAACCTTCTGGTTGCATCATATACAACTCTTCTTCCAGAAATCCATTCAGGAATGCAGTTTTGACATCCATCTGCCAAATTTCATAATCATAAAATGCGGCAATTCCTTACATGATTCGGACAGACTTAAGCATCGCTACGGGTGAGAAGGTCTCATCATAGTCAATCCCTTGAACTTGCCGAAACCCTTTTGCGACAAGTCGAGCTTTGTAGACAGTAATATTACCGTCAGCGTCAGTCTTCTTCTTGAAGATCCATTTATTCTCAATTGCTTGCCGATCATCGGGCAAGTCAACCAAAGTCCATACTTTGTTCTCATACATGGATCCCATCTCAGATTTCATGGCTTCAAGCCACTTTGCGGAATCTGGGCTCACCATCGCTTCTTCATAGTTCGTAGGTTCATCATGATCTAGTAGCATGACTTCCAGAACAGGATTACCGTACCACTCTGGCGCGGATATTACTCTGGTTGATCTACGAGGTTCAGTGGTATCTTGTTCTGAAGTTTCATGATCATCATCATTAGCTTCCTCACTAACTGGTGCAGGTGTCACAGAAACAGTTTTCTGTGATGTACTACTTTCCAATAAGGGAGCAGGTACAGTTACCTCGTCAAGTTCTACTTTCCTCCCACTCACTTCTTTCGAGAGAAACTCCTTCTCCAGAAAGTTTCCGAATTTAGCAAGAAAAGTCTTGCCTTCGGATCTGTGATAGAAGGTGTATCCAATAGTCTCCTTTGGATATCCTATGAAGACACATTTCTCTGATTTGGGTTCGAGCTTATCAGGTTGAAGCTTTTCACATAAGCATCGCAACCCCAAACTTTCAGAAACGACAACTTTGGTTTCTTGCCAAACCACAGTTCATAAGGCATCGTCTCAACGGATTTTGATGGTGCCCTATTTAACGTGAATGCGGCCGTCTCTAGAGCGTATCCCCAAAACGATAGCGGTAAATCAGTAAGAGACATCATAGATCGCACCATATCTAGTAAAGTACGATTACGACGTTCGGACACACCATTACGTTGTGGTGTTCCGGGTGGCGTGAGTTGCGAAACTATTCCACAATTTTTTAAATGTACACCAAACTCGTAACTCAAATATTCTCCTCCACGATCAGATCGTAGAAACTTTATTTTCTTGTTACGATGATTTTCAACTTCACTCTGAAATTCTTTGAACTTTTCAAACGTTTCAGACTTATGTTGCATTAAGTAGATATACCCATATCTGCTTAAGTCATCTGTGAAGGTGAGAAAATAACGATATCCGCCACGAGCCTCAATATTCATCGAATCACATACATCTGTATGTATGATTTCCAACAAATCTGTTGCTCTCTCCATAGTACCGGAGAACGGTGTTTTGGTCATCTTGCCCATGAGGCACGGTTCGCAAGTACCAAGTGATTCATAATCAAGTGGTTCCAAAAGTCCATCAGTATGGAGTTTCTTCATGCCCTTTACACCGATATGACCTAAACGGCAGTGCCACAAATATGTTGCACTATCATTATCAACTCTGCATCTTTTGGCTTCAATATTATGAATATGTGTGTTACTACTATCGAGATTCATCAAGAATAGACCACTCTTCAAGGGTGCATGACCATAAAAGATATTACTCATATAAATAGAACAACCATTATTCTCTGATTTAAATGAATAACCGTCTCGCATCAAACAAGATCCAGATATAATGTTCATGCTTAACGCTGGCACCAAATAACAATTATTTAGGTCTAATATTAATCCCGAAGGTAGATGTAGAGGTAGCATGCCGACCGCGATCACATCGACTTTGGAACCGTTTCCCACGCGCATCGTCACCTCGTCCTCAGCCAATCTTCGCTTAATCCGTAGTCCCTGTTTCGAGTTGCAAATATTAGCAACAGAACCAGTATCAAATACCCAGGTTCTACTGCGAGCATTAGTAAGGTACACATCAATAACATGTATATCACATATACCTTTGTTCACCTTGCCATCCTTCTTATCCGCCAAATACTTTGGGCAGTTCCGCTTCCAGTGACCAGTCTGCTTGCAGTAGAAGCACTCAGTTTCAGGCTTAGGTCCAGGTTTGGGTTTCTTCTCTTGAGTAGCAACTTGCTTGCCATTCTTTTTGAAGTTCCCCTTCTTCTTCCCTTTGCCCTTTTTCTTCAAACTAGTGGTCTTGTTGACCATCAACACTTGATGCTCCTTCTTGATTTCTACCTCCGCGGCTTTTAGCATTATGAAAAGCTCGAGAATAGTCTTGTTCATCCCTTGCATATTATAGTTCATCATGAAGCTCTCGTAGCTTGGTGGCAGTGATTGGAGAATTCTGTCAATGACGCAATCATCTGAAAGATTAACTCCCAATTGACAAGTGATTATTATACCCAGACATTTTGAGTATATGCTCACAGACAGAACTGTTCTCCTCCATCTTGCAGCTATAGAACTTATTGGAGACTTCATATCTCTCAATCCGGGCATTTGCTTGAAATATTAACTTCAACTCCTGAAACATCTCATATGCTCCATGACGTTCAAAACGTCGTTGAAGTCTCGATTCTAAGCCGTAAAGCGTGGCACACTGAACTATTGAGTAGTCATCAGCTTTGCTCTGCCAGACGTTCATAACATCCGGCGTTGCTCCAGCAGCAGGCCTGGCACCCAACGGTGCTTCCAGGACGTAATTCTTCTGTGCAGCAATGAGGATAATCCTCAAGTTACGGACCCAGTCCGTGTAATTGCTACCATCATCTTTCAACTTTGCTTTCTCAAGGAACGCATTAAAATTCAACGGAACAACAGCACGAGCCATCTATCTACAAACAAGCATAAACAAGCAAGATACTTATCAGGTACTAAGTTTCATGATAAATTTAAGTTCAGTTAATTTACTTAAAGAACTCCCACTTAGATAGACATCCCTCTAATCCTCTAAGTGATTACGTGATCCAAATCAACTAAACCATGTCCGATCATCACGTGAGATGGAGTAGTTTCATTGGTGAACATCACTATGTTGATCATATCTACTATATGATTCACGCTCGACCTTTCGGTCTCCGTGTTCCGAGGCCATATCTGTATATGCTTGGCTCGTCAAGTATAACCTGAGTATTCCGCGTGTGCAACTGTTTTGCACCCGTTGTATTTGAACGTAGAGCCTATCACACCCGATCATCACGTGGTGTCTCAGCACGAAGAACTTTCGCAATGGTGCATACTCAGGGAGAACACTTCTTGATATTTAGTGAGAGATCATCTTATAATGCTACCGTCAATCAAAGCAAGATAAGATGCATAAAAGATAAACATCACATGCAATCAATATAAGTGATATGATATGGCCATCATCATCTTGTGCTTGTGATCTCCATCTCCGAAGCATCGTCGTGATCACCATCGTCACCGGCGCGACACCTTGATCTCCATCGTAGCATCATTGTCGTCTCGCCAAGCTTGTGCTTCCACGACTATCGCTACCGTTTAGTGATAAAGTAAATCATTACAGCGCGATTGCATTGCATACAATAAAGCGACAACCATATGGCTCCTGCCAGTTGCCAATAACTCGGTTACAAAACATGATCATCTCATACAATAAAATTTAGCATCATGTCTTGACCATATCACATCACAACATGCCCTGCAAAAACAAGTTAGACGTCCTCTACTTTGTTGTTGCAAGTTTTACGTGGCTGCTACGGGCTTAAGCAAGAACCAATCTTACCTACGCATCAAAACCACAACGATAGTTTGTCAAGTTGGTGATGTTTTAACCTTCACAAGGACCGGGCGTAGGCACACTCGATTCAACTAAAGTTGGAGAAACTGTCACCCGCAAGCCACCTATGTGCAAAGCACGTCGGGAGAACCGGTCTCGCGTAAGCGTACGCGTAATGTCGGTCCGGGCCGCTTCGTCCAACAATACCGCCGAACCAAAGTATGACATGCTGGTAAGCAGTATGACTTATATCGCCCACAACTCACTTGTGTTCTACTCGTGCATATAACATCAACATATAAAACCTAGGCTCGGATGCCACTTTTGGGGAACGTAGTAATTTCAAAAAATTTCCTACGCACACGCAAGATCATGGTGATGCATAGCAACGAGGGGAGAGTATGATCTACGTACCTTGTAGATCGACAACGGAAGCATTTGGTTGATGTAGTCGTACGTCTCCACGGTCCGACGGATCAAGCACCGAAACTACGGCACCTCCGAGTTCTAGCACACGTTCAGCTCGATGACGATCCCCGGACTCCGATCCAGCAAAGTGTCGGGGAAGAGTTCTGTCAGCACGACGGCGTGGTGACGATCTTGATGTACTACCGTCGCAGGGCTTCGCCTAAGCACCGCTACAATATTATCGAGGACTATGGTGGAAGGGGGCACCGCACACAGCTAAGAATATGATCACGTGGATCAACTTGTGTGTTTCTGGGGTGCCCCTGCCTCCGTATATAAAGGACTAAAGGGGGGGTTGCGGCCGGCCTAGGAGAGGCGCGCCAGGAGAGTCCTACTCCCTCTGGGAGTAGGATTCCCCCCCCCCCAATCCTAGTTGGAATAGGATTTGCGGAGGGGGTCAAAGAGAGAGGGTGGCCGGCCCCCTCTCCTTGTCCTATTCGGACCAAGAGAGGGGAGGGGCACGCGGCCCACTTTGGGCTGCCCCTTCTCTTTTCCACTAAGGCCCACTATGGCCCATATAGCTCCCGGGGGGTTCCGGTAACCTCCCGGTACTCCGGTAAAATCCCGATTTCACCCGGAACACTTCCAATATCCAAACATAGGCTTCCAATATATCAATCTTTATGTCTCGACCATTTCGAGACTCCTCGTCATGTCCATGATCACATCCGGGACTCCGAACAAACTTCGGTACATCAAAATGCATAACATCATAACAAACTATCATCGTAACCTTAAGCGTGCGGACCCTACGGGTTCGACAACAATGTAGACATGACCGAGACACGTCTCCGGTCAATAACCAATAGCGGAACCTGGATGCTCATATTGGCTCCTACATATTCTACGAAGATCTTTATCGGTCAGACCGCATAACAACATACGTTGTTCCCTTTGTCATCGGTATGTTACTTGCCCGAGATTCGATCGTCGGTATTCCGATACCTAGTTCAATCTCGTTACCGGCAAGTCTCTTTACTCGTTCTGTAATACATCATCCTGCAACTAACTCATTAGTTGCAATGCTTGCAAGGCTTAAGCGATGTGCATTACCGAGAGGGCCCAGAGATACCTCTCCGACAATCGGAGTGACAAATCCTAATCTCGAAATACGCCAACCCAACATTTACCTTTGGAGACACCTGTAGAGCTCCTTTATAATCACCCAGTAACGTCGTGATGTTTGGTATCACACAAAGTGTTCCTCTGGTAAACGGGAGTTGCATAATCTCATAGTCATAGGAACATGTATAAGTCATGAAGAAAGCAATAGCAACATACTAAACGATCGGGTGCTAAGCTAATGGAATGGGTCATGTCAATCAGATCATTCACTTAATGATGTGATCCCGTTAATCAAATAACAACTCATTGTTTATGGTTAGGAAACATAACCATCTTTGATTAACGAGCTAGTCAAGTAGAGGCATACTAGTGACACTTTGTTTGTCTATGTATTCACACATGTATTATGTTTCCGGTTAATACAATTCTAGCGAGAATAATAAACATTTATCATGATATAAGGAAATAAATAATAACTTTATTATTGCCTCTAGGGCATATTTCCTTCATCAATGACATGTATATCAAATATACTTATGTTCACTTTGCCATCCTTCTTATATGCCAATCACTTGGGGTAGTTCCGCTTCCAGTGACCAGTCCCTTTGCAGTAGAAGCACTTAGTCTCGGGCTTAGGATCAGACTTGGGCTTCTTCACTTGAGCAGCAACTTGCTTGCTATTCTTCTTGAAGTTCCCCTTCTTCCCTCTGCCCTTTTCTTGAAACTAGTGGTCTTGTCTACCATCAACACTTGATGTTTTTTTTCGATTTCTACCTTTATCAATTTCCGCATTACGAAGAGCTTGGGAATCGTTTCCGTTATCCCTTGCATATCATAGTTCATCACGAAGTTCTACTAACTTGGTGATGGTGACTAGAGAATTCTTTCAATCACTATCTTATCTGGAAGATTAACTCCCACTTGATTCAAGCGATTGTAGTACTCAGACAATCTGGGCACATGCTCACTAGTTGAGCGATTCTCCTCCATATTTTAGCTATAGAACTTGTTGGAGACTTCATATCTCTCAACTCGGGTATTTGCTTGAAATATTAACTTCAACTCCTGGAACATCTCATATGTTCCATGACGTTCAAAACGTCTTTGAAGTCCCGATTCTAAGCCATTAAGCATGGTGCACTAAACTATCAAGTAGTCATCATATTGAGCTAGCCAAACGTTCATAATGTCTGCATCTGCTCCTGCAATAGGTCCGTCACCTAGCGGTGCATCAAGGACATAATTCTTCTATGCAGCAATGAGGATAAACCTCAGATCACGGATCCAATCCGCATCACTGCTACTAACATCTTTCAACACAATTTTCTCTAGGAACATATCAAAATAAACACAGGGAAGCAACAATGCGAGCTATTGATCTACAACATAATTTGCAAAATACTACCAGGACTAAGTTCATGATAAATTTAAGTTCAATTAATCATATTACTTAAGAACTCCCACTTAGATAGACATCCCTCTAATCCTCTAAGTGATCACGTGATCCAAATCAACTAAACCATGTCCGATCATCACGTGAGATGGAGCAGTTTCATTGGTGAACATCACTATGTTGATCATATCTACTATATGATTCACGCTAGACCTTTCGGTCTCCGTGTTCTGAGGCCATATCTGTATATGCTTGGCTCGTCAAGTATAACCTGAGTATTCCGCGTGTGCAACTGTTTTGCACCCGTTGTATTTGAACGTAGAGCCTATCACACTCGATCATCACGTGGTGTCTCAGCACGAAGAACTTTCGCAACGGTGCATACTTAGGGAGAACACTTCTTGATAATTAGTGAGAGATCATCTTAAAATGCTACCGTCAAACTAAGCAAAATAAGATGTATAAAAGATAAACATCACATGCAATCATAATATGTGACATGATATGGCCATCATCATCTTGTGCGTTTGATCTCCATCTCCAAAGCATTGTCATGATCTCCATCGTCACCGGCATGACACCATGATCTCCATCATCTTGATCTATATCAATGTGTCGTCACATGGTCATCTCGCCAACAATTGCTCTTGCAACTATTGCTATCGCATAGCGATAAAGTAAAGCAATTATTGGGCACTTGCATCTTATGCAATAGAGAGACAACCATAAGGATTTTGCCAGTTGCCGATAACTTCAAAAAAACATGATCATCTCATACAACAACTTATATCTCATCACGTCTTGACCATATCACATCACAACATGCCCTGCAAAAATAAGTTAGACGTCCTCTACTTTGTTGTTGCAAGTTTTACGTGGCTGCTACTGGGCTTAGCAAGAACCGTTCTTACCTACGCATCCCAACCACAATGATAGTTTGTCAAGTTGGTGCTGTTTTAACCTTCGCAAGGACCGGGCGTAGCCACACTCGGTTCAACTAAAGTTGGAGAAACTGTCACCCGCAAGCCACCTATGTGCAAAGCACGTCGGGAGAACCGGTCTCACGTAAGCGTACGCGTAATGTCGGTCCGGGCCACTTCATCCAACAATACCGCCGAACCAAAGTATGACATGCTGGTAAGCAGTATGACTTATATCGCCCACAACTCACTTGTGTTCTACTCGTGCATATAACATCAATATATAAAACCTAGGCTCGGATGCCACTGTTGGGTTACGTAGTAATTTCAAAAATTTCCTACGCTCACGCAAGATCATGGTGATGCATAGCAACGAGAGGGGAGAGTATGATCTACGTACCCTTGTAGATCGACAACGGAAGCGTTTGGTTGATGTAGTCGTATGTTTCCACGGCCCGACCGATCAAGCACCAAAACTACGGCACCTCCGAGTTCTAGCACACGTTCAGCTCGATGACGATCCCCGGACTCCGATCCAGCAAAGTGTCGGGGAAGAGTTCCGTCAGCACGACGGCGTGGTGATGATCTTGATGTACTACCGTCGCAGGGCTTCGCCTAAGCACCGCTACAATATTATCGAGGACTATGGTGGAAGGGGGCACCGCACACGGCTAAGAATATGATCACGTGGATCAACTTGTGTTCATGGGGTGCCCCTTGACTCAGTATATAAAGGATGGAGGAGGAGGAGGCCGGCCAAGGCAATTGGTGCGGCCAGGATGTGGAGTCCTACTAGGACTCCAAGTCCTAGTAGGAGTCCACCAAGAGGGGAGGAAGGGAGAAGGAAGTAGAGGAGAAGGAAAGGTGGCCGGCCCCCTTTTTCCTAGTCCAATTCGGACTAGAGGGGAGGGGGGCGCAGCAGCCCCTTGGCCCTTTTTCCTCTTCCCACTAAAGCCCATCAAGGCCCATTGCTTCTCCCGTAACTACCCGGTACTCCGAAAAATACCCGAATCACTCGGAACCTTTCCGATGTCCGAATATAGTCATCCAATATATCGATCTTTACGTCTCGACAATTTCGAGACTCCTCGTCATGTCCCCGATCTCATCCGGGACTCCGAACTCCTTCGGTACATCAAAACTCATAAACTCATAATATAACTATCATCGAAACCTTAAGCGCGCGGACCCTACGGGGTCGAGAACAATGTAGACATGACCGAGACACGTCTCCGGTCAATAACCAATAGCGGGACCTGGATGCCCATATTGGCTCCTACATATTAAGATCTTTATCGGTCAGACCGCATAACAACATACGTTGTTCCCTTTCTCATCGGTATGTTACTTGCCTGAGATTCGATCGTCGGTATCTCAATACCTAGTTCAATCTCGTTACCGGCAAGTCTCTTTACTCGTTCTGTAATACATCATCCCGCAACTAACTCATTAGTTGCAATGCTTTCAAGGCTTCAGTGATGTGTATTACCGAGAGGGCCCAGAGATACCTCTCCGACAATCGGAGTGTTAAAACCTAATCTCGAAATACGCCAACCCAACATGTACCTTTGGAGACACCTGTAGAGCACCTTTATAATCACCCAGTTACGTTGTGACGTTTGGTAGCACACAAAGTGTTCCTACGGCAAACGGGAGTTGCATAATCTCATAGTCATAGGAACATGTATAAGTCATGAAGAAAGCAATAGCAACATACTAAACGATCGGGTGCTAAGCTATTGGAATGGGTCATGTCAATCAGATCATTCACCTAATGATGTGATCCCGTTAATCAAATAATAACTATTTGTCCATGGTTAGGAAACATAACCATCTTTGATTAACGAGCTAGTCAAGTAGAGGCATACTAGTGACACTCTGTTTGTCTATGTATTCACAAATGTATTATGTTTTCGGTTAATACAATTCTAGCATGAATAATAAACATTTATCATGATATAAGGAAATAAATAATAACTTTATTATTGCCTCTAGGGCATATTTCCTTCACCTACGTCAAGCATGAAGGAAATATGCCCTAGAGGCAATAATAAAGTTATTATTTATTTCCTTATATCATGATAAATGTTTATTATTCATGCTAGAATTGTATTAACCGGAAACATAATACTTGTGTGAATACATAGACAAACAAAGTGTCACTAGTATGCCTCTACTTGACTAGCTCGTTAATCGAAGATGGTTATGTTTCCTAACCATAAACAAAAGAGTTGTTATTTGATTAACGGGATCACATCATTAGGAGAATGATGTGATTGACATGACCCATTCCATTAGCTTAGCACCCGATCGTTTAGTATGTTGCTATTGCTTTCTTCATGACTTAGACATGTTCCTATGACTATGAGATTATGCAACTCCCGTTTGCCGGAGGAACACTTTGTGTGCTACCAAACGTCACAACGTAACTGGGTGATTATAAAGGAGCTCTACAGGTGTCTCCAAAGGTACATGTTGGGTTGGCGTATTTCGAGATTAGGATTTGTCACTCCGATTGTCGGAGAGGTATCTCTGGGCCCTCTCGGTAATGCACATCACATAAGCCTTGCAAGCATTGCAACTAATGAGTTAGTTGTGAGATGATGTATTACGGAACGAGTAAAGAGACTTGCCGGTAACGAGATTGAACTAGGTGTTAAGATACCGACGATCGAATCTCGGGCAAGTAACATACCGATGACAAAGGGAACAACGTATGTTGTTATGCGGTCTGACCGATAAAGATCTTCGTAGAATATGTAGGAGCCAATATGGGCATCCAGGTCCCGCTATTGGTTATTGACCGGAGACATGTCTCGGTCATGTCTACATTGTTCTCGAACCCGTAGGGTTCGCACGCTTAAGGTTTCGATGACAGTTATATTATGAGTTTATGAGTTTTGATGTACCGAAGGAGTTCGGAGTCCCGGATGAGATCGGGGACATGACGAGGAGTCTCGAAATGGTCGAGACGTAAAGATTGATATATTGGACGACTATATTCGGACATCGGAAAGGTTCCGAGTGATTCGGGTATTTTTCGGAGTACCGGGTAGTTACGGGAGAAGCAATGGGCCTTGATGGGCTTTAGTGGGAAGAGGAGAAAGGGCCAAGGGGCTGCTGCGCCCCCCTCCCCTCTAGTCCGAATTGGACTAGGGAAAAGGGGGCCGGCCACCTCTCCTTCTCCTCCACTTCCTTCTCCCTTCCTCCCCTCTTGGTGGACTCCTACTAGGACTTGGAGTCCTAGTAGGACTCCACATCCTGGCCGCACCTAGACTTGGCCGGCCTCCTCCTCCTCCATCCTTTATATACTGAGGCAAGGGGCACCCCATGAACACAAGTTGATCCACGTGATCTTATTCTTAGCCGTGTGCGGCGCCCCTAGCCACCATAGTCCTCGATAATATTGTAGCGGTGCTTAGGCGAAGCCCTGCAGCAGTACTACATCAAGATCGTCACCACGCCGTCGTGCTGACGGAACTCTTCCCCGACATTTTGCTGGATCGGAGTCCGGGGATCGTCATCGAGCTGAATGTGTGCTAAAACTCGGAGGTGCCGTAGTTTCGGTGCTTGATCGGTCGGGCCGTGAATACGTACGACTACATCAACCAAACGCTTCCGTTGTCGGTCTACAAGGGTACGTAGATCACACTCTCCCCTCTCGTTGCTATGCATCACCATGATCTTGCGTGTGCGTAGGAATTTTTTTGAAATTACTACGTTCCCCAACAGTGGCATCCGAGCCTAGGTTTTATATATTGATGTTATATGCACGAGTAGAACACAAGTGAGTTGTGGGCGATATAAGTCATACTGCTTACCAGCATGTCATACTTTGGTTCGGCGGTATTGTTGGACGAAGCGGCCTGGACCGACATTACGCGTACGCTTACGCGAGACTGGTTCTCCCGACGTGCTTTGCACAAAGGTGGCTAGCGGGTGACAGTTTCTCCAACTTTAGTTGAACCGAGTGTGGCTACGCCCGGTCCTTGCGAAGGTTAAAACAGCACCAACTTGACAAACTATCGTTGTGGTTTTTTATGCATAGGTAAGAACGGTTCTTGCTAAGCCCGTAGCAGCCACGTAAAAATTGCAACAACAAAGTAGAGGACGTCTAACTTGTTTTTCAGGGCATGTTGTGATGTGATATGGTCAAGACGTGATGAGATATAAGTTGTTGTATGAGATGATCATGTTTTATTGAAGTTATCAGCAACTGGCAAAATCATTATGGTTGTCTCTCTATTGCATAAGATGCAAGCGCCCAATAACTGCTTTACTTTATTGCTATGCGATAGCAATAGTTGCAAGAGCAATGGTTGGCGAGACGACCACGTGACGACACATTGATATAGATCAAGATGATGGAGATCATGGTGTCATGCCGGTGACGATAGAGATCATAACAGTACTTTGGAGATGGAAATCAAAGGCGCAAGATGATGATGGCCATATCATGTCACATATTTTGATTGCATATGATGTTTATCTTTTATACATCTTATTTAGCTTAGTTTGACGATAGCATTTTAAGATGATCTCTCACTAATTATCAAGAAGTGTTCTCCCTGAGTATGCACCGTTGCGAAAGTTCTTCATGCTGAGACACCACGTGATGATCGGGTGGGATAGGCTCTACGTTCAAATACAGCGGGTGCAAAATAGTTGCACACGCGGAATACTCAGGTTATACTTGACGAGCCAAGCATATACAGATATGGCCTCGGAACACGGAGACCGAAAGGTCGAGCGTGAATCATATAATAGATATGATCAACATAGTGATGTTCACCAATGAAACTACTCCATCTCACGTGATGATCGGACATGGTTTAGTTGATTTGGATCACGTAATCACTTAGAGGATTAGAGGGATGTCTATCTAAGTGGGAGTTCTTAAGTAATATGATTAATTGAACTTCAATTTATCATGAACTTAGTCCTGGTAGTATTTTGCAAATTATGTTGTAGATCAATAGCTCGCGTTGTTGTTTCCCTGTGTCTATTTTGATATGTTCCTAGAGAAAATTGTGTTGAAAGATGTTAGTAGCAATGATGCGGATTGGATCCGTGATATGAGGTTTATCCTCATTGCTGCACAGAAGAATTATGTCCTTGATGCACCGCTAGGTGACGGACCTATTGCAGGAGCAGATGCAGACGTTATGAACGTTTGGCTAGCTCAATATGATGACTACTTGATAGTTTAGTGCACCATGCTTAATGGCTTAGAATCAGGACTTCAAAGACGTTTTGAACGTCATGGACCATATGAGATGTTCCAGGAGTTGAAGTTAATATTTCAAGCAAATACCCGAGTTGAGAGATATGTAGTCTCCAACATGTTCTATAGCTAAAAGATGGAGGAGAATCGCTCAACTAGTGAGCATGTGCCCAGATTGTCTGAGTACAACAATCGCTTGAATCAAGTGGGAGTTAATCTTCCAGATAAGATAGTGATTGACAGAATTCTCTAGTCACCATCACCAGGTTAGTAGAACTTCGTGATGAACTATGATATGCAAGGGATAACGGAAACGATTCCCAAGCTCTTCGTAATGCGGAAATTGACGAAGGTAGAAATCGAGAAAAACATCAAGTGTTGATGGTAGACAAGACCACTAGTTTCAAGAAAAGGGCAGAGGGAAGAAGGAGAACTTCAAGAAGAACAACAAGCAAGTTTCTGCTCAAGTGAAGAAGCCCAAGTCTAGTCCTAAGCCTGAGACTAAGTGTTTCTACTGCAAAGGGACTGGTCACTGGAAGCGGAACTACCCCAAGTGATTGGCAGAAAGAAGGATGGCAAAGTGAACATAAGTATATTTGATATACATGTTATTGATGTGTAGTTTACTAGTGTTTATAGCAACCCCTCAGTATTTGATACTAGTTCAGTTGCTAAGATTAGTAACTCGAAACGGGAGTTGCAGAATAAACAGAGACTAGTTAAGGGTGAAGTGACAATGTGTGTTGGAAGTGGTTCCAAGATTGATATGATCATCATTGCACACTCCCTATACTTTCGGGATTAGTGTTGAACCTGAATAAGTGTTATTTGGTGTTTGCGTTAAGCATGAATATGATTTGATCATGTTTATTGTAATACGGTTATTCATTTAAGTAAGAGAATAAATTGTTGTTCTGTTTACATGAATAAAACCTTATATGGTTACACACCCAATGAAAATAGTTCGTTGGATCTCAATCGTAGTGATACACATAATCATAATATTGAAACCAAAAGATGCAAAGTTAATAATGATAGTGCAACTTATTTGTGGCACTACCGTTTAGGTCATATTGGTGTAAAGCGCATGAAGAAACTCCATGCTGATGGGCATTTGGAATCACTTGATTATGAATCAGTTGATGCTTGCGAACCATGCCTCATGGGCAAGATGACTAAGACTCTGTTCTTCGGAACAATGGAGCGAGCAACAGATTTGTTGGAAATCATACATACTGATGTATGTGGTCCGATAAATATTGAGGCTCGCGACAAGTATCATTATTTTCTGATCTTCACAGATGATTTGAGCAGATATGAGTATATCTACTTGATGAAACATAAGTCTGAAACATTTGAAAAGTTCAAAGAATTTCAGAGTGAAGTGAAAAATCATCGTAACAAGAAAATAAAGTTTCTACGATCTGATCGTAGAGAAGAGTATTTGAGTTACGAGTTTGGCCTTCAGTTTAAAACAATGTGAAATAGTTTCACTACTCACGCCACCTGGAACACCACAATGTAATGGTGTGTCCGAACGTCATAACCATACTTTATTGGATATAGTGCGATCTATGATGTCTCTTACCGATCTACCACTATCGTTTTGGGGTTATGCATTAGAGACAGTTGCATTCACGTTAAATAGGGCACCATCTAAGTCCGTTGAGACGACACAATCTGAACTGTGGTTTGGCAAGAAACCAAAGTTGTCGTTTCTTAAATTTTGGGGTTGTGATGCTTATATGAAAAAGTTTCATCCTAATAAGCTCAAACCCAAATCGGAGAAATATGTCTTCATAGGATACCCAAAGGAGACTGTTGGGTACACCTTCTATCACAAATCCGAAGGCAAGAATTTTGTTGCTAAATTCGGAGTTTTTCTAGAGAAGGAGTTTCTCTCGAAAGAAGTGAGTGGGAGGAAAGTAGAACTTGATGAGGTAACTGTACCTGCTCCCTTATTGGAAAGTAGTTCATCACAGAAATCTGTTCCTGTGACTACTACACCAATTAGTGAGGAAGCTAATGATGATGATCATGTAACTTCAGATCAAGTTACTACCAAATCTTGTAGGTAAACCAGAGTGAGATCCGCACCAGAGTGGTACGGTAATCCTGTTCTGGAAGTCATGTTACTAGACCATGACGAACTTGCGAACTATAAGGAAGCAATGATGAGCCCAGATTCCGCGAAATGGTTTGAGACCATGAAATCTGAGATATGATCCATGTATGAGAACAAAGTATGGACTTTGATGGATTTCCCGATGATCGGCAAGCCATAGAAAATAAATGGATCTTCAAGAGGAAGACGGACGCTGATAGTAGTGTTACTATCTACAAAGCTAGAATTGTCGCAAAAGGTTTTCGACAAGTTCAAGGTGTTGACTACGATGAGATTTTCTCACTCGTATCTATGCTTAAGTCTGTCCGAATCATGTTAGCAATTGCCGCATTTTATGAAATCTGGCAAATGGATAAACAAAAACTGCATTCCTTAATGGATTTACTAAAGAAGAGTTGTATACGATGCAACTAGAAGGTTTTGTCAATCCTAAAGGTGTTAACAAAATATGCAAGCTCCAACGATCCATCTATGGACTGGTGCAAGCATCTCGGAGTTGGAATATACGCTTTGATAAGTTGATCAAAGCATATAGTTTTTATACAGACTTGCGGTGAAGCCTGTATTTACAAGAAAGTGAGTGGGAGCACTACAACATTTCTAATAAGTATATGTGAACAACATATTGTTGATCGGAAATAATGTATAATTTTCTGGAAAGCATAAAGGAATATCTGAAAGGAGTTTTTCAAAGAAAGACCTCGGTAAAGTTGCTTACATATTGAGCATCAAGATCTATAGAGATAGATCAAGACACTTGATAAGTTTTTCAATGAGTACATACCTTGACAAGATTTTGAAGTAGTTCAAAATGGAACAGTCAAAGAAAGAGTTTTGCCTGTGTTGCAAGGTGTGAAATTGAGTAAGACTCAAAGCCCGACCACGGCAGAAGATAGAAATAGAATGAAAGTCATTCCCTATGCCTCATCCATAGGTTCTATAAAGTATGCCATGCTGTGTACCAGATCTATTGTATACCCTACACTGTGTTAAGCAAGGGAGTACAATAGTGATCTAAGAGTAGATCACTGGACAGCGGTCAAAATTATCCTTAGTGGAATAAGGAAATATTTCTCAATTATGGAGGTGACAAAAAGGTTCGTCGTAAAAAGTTACGTCGATGCAAGTTTTGACACAGATCTGGATGACTCTAAGTCTCGATCTAGATACATATTGAAAGTGGGAGCAATAAGCTAGAATAGCTCCGTGCAGAGCATTGTTGACATAGAAATTCGCAAAATACTTACGGATCTGAATGTGGCAGACCCGTTGACTAAAATTATCTCACAAGCAAAACATGATCACACCTTAGTACTCTTTGGGTGTTAATCACATAGCGATGTGAACTAGATTACTGACTCTAGTAAACCCTTTTGGGTGTTGATCACATATCGATGTGAACTATGGGTGTTAATCACATGGTGATGTGAACTATTGCTGTTAAATCACATGGCGATGTGAACTAGATTATTGACTCTAGTGCAAGTGGGAGACTGAAGGAAATATGCCCTAGAGGCAATAATAAAGTTATTATTTATTTCCTTATATCATGATAAATGTTTATTATTCATGCTAGAATTGTATTAACCGGAAACATAATACTTGTGTGAATACATAGACAAACAAAGTGTCACTAGTATGCCTCTACTTGACTAGCTCGTTAATCGAAGATGGTTATGTTTCCTAACCATAAACAAAAGAGTTGTTATTTGATTAACGGGATCACATCATTAGGAGAATGATGTGATTGACATGACCCATTCCATTAGCTTAGCACCCGATCGTTTAGTATGTTGCTATTGCTTTCTTCATGACTTAGACATGTTCCTATGACTATGAGATTATGCAACTCCCGTTTGCCGGAGGAACACTTTGTGTGCTACCAAACGTCACAACGTAACTGGGTGATTATAAAGGAGCTCTACAGGTGTCTCCAAAGGTACATGTTGGGTTGGCGTATTTCGAGATTAGGATTTGTCACTCCGATTGTCGGAGAGGTATCTCTGGGCCCTCTCGGTAATGCACATCACATAAGCCTTGCAAGCATTGCAACTAATGAGTTAGTTGTGAGATGATGTATTACGGAACGAGTAAAGAGACTTGCCGGTAACGAGATTGAACTAGGTATTAAGATACCGACGATCGAATCTCGGGCAAGTAACATACCGATGACAAAGGGAACAAACAACGTATGTTGTTATGCGGTCTGACCGATAAAGATCTTCGTAGAATATGTAGGAGCCAATATGGGCATCCAGGTCCCACTATTGGTTATTGACCGGAGACGTGTCTCGGTCATGTCTACATTGTTCTCGAACCCGTAGGGTCCGCACGCTTAAGGTTTCGATGACAGTTATATTATGAGTTTATGAGTTTTGATGTACCGAAGGAGTTCGGAGTCCCGGATGAGATCGGGGACATGACGAGGAGTCTCAAAATGGTCGAGACATAAAGATTGATATATTGGATGACTATATTCGGACATCGGAAAGGTTCCGAGTGATTCGGGTATTTTTCGGAGTACCGGGTAGTTACGGGAGAAGCAATGGGCCTTGATGGGCTTTAGTGGGAAGAGGAGAAAGGGCCAAGGGGCTGCTGCGCCTCCCTCCCCTCTAGTCCGAATTGGACTAGGGAAAAGGGGGCCGGCCAGCTCTCCTTCTCCTCCACTTCCTTCTCCCTTCCTCCCCTCTTGGTGGACTCCTACTAGGACTTGGAGTCCTAGTAGGACTCCACATCCTGGCCGCACCTAGCCTTGGCCGGCCTCCTCCTCCTCCATCCTTTATATACTGAGGCAAGGGGCACCCCATGAGCACAAGTTGATCCACGTGATATTATTCTTAGCCGTGTGCGGCGCCCCCAGCCACCATAGTCCTCGATAATATTGTAGCGGTGCTTAGGCGAAGCCCTGCAGCAGTAGTACATCAAGATCGTCACCACGCCGTCGTGCTGACGGAACTCTTCCCCGACACTTTGCTGGATCGGAGTCCGGGGATCGTCATCGAGCTGAACGTGTGCTAAAACTCGGAGGTGCTGTAGTTTCGGTGCTTGATCGGTCGGGCCATGAAGACGTACGACTACATCATCCAAACGCTTCCGTTGTCGGTCTACAAGGGTACGTAGATCACACTCTCCCCTCTCGTTGCTATGCATCACCATGATCTTGCGTGTGCGTAGGAATTTTTTTGAAATTACTACGTTCCCCAACAAAGCATAACTCCAACATCGTGTTCACTTCCCGGACTCCGCCGGAAAGAGACCATCACGGCTACACACGCGGTTGATGCATTTTAATTAAGATAAGTTTCAGGTTTTCTACAACCGGACATTAACAAATTCCCATCTGCCCATAACGGCGGGCACGGCTTTCGAAAGTTCATAACCCTGCAGGGGTGTCCCAACTTAGCCCATCACAAGCTCTCACGGTCAACGAAGGATATTCCTTCTCCCAGGAAGACCCGATCAGGCTCGGAATCCCGGTTACAAGACATTTCGACAATGGTAAAACAAGACCAGCAAAACCACCCAGATGTGCCGACAAATCCCGATAGAAGCTGCACATATCTCGTTCTCAGGGCACACCGGATAGGTCAAGCTATGAGTAGAACCAGCCCTCGAGTCGCCCGAGGTGGCCCCACAGGCTGCCCATTTCGGACCAACACTCAGAGGAGCACTGGACCGGGGGGCTTAAATAAAGATGACCCTTGGGCAGGCCTATCCATGGGAAAGAAAAGGCTAGGTGGCAAATGGTAAAACCAATGTTGGGCCTTGCTGGAGGAGCTTTATTCAAGGCGAACTGTCAAGGGGTTCCCATTATAGCCCAACCGTGTAAGGAACGCAAAATCCGGGAACATAACACCGATATGATGGAAACTAGGGCGGCAGGAGTGGAACAAAACACCAGGCATAAGGCCGAGCCTTCCACCCTTTACCAAGTATATAGATGCATTAATTAAATAAGAGATATTGTGATATCCCAATAAAATATCCATGTTCCAACAAGGAACAAACTCCAATCGTCACCTGCAACTAACAACGCTATAAGAGGGGCTGAGCAAGCGGTAACATAGCCAAACAACGGTTAGCTAAGACAAGGTGGTTAGAGGCTTGGCTTAACAATATGGGAGGCATGATAAGCAAGTGGTAGGTATCGCAGCATAGGCAAAGATAGAAGTGATTTCGAGGGTATGGTCATCTTGCCTGAGATCCCGCAAGGAAGAAGAACGAGTCCATGAAGAAGACAAACGGACGTAGCCAACGTATCCTCACAAACGCAACGTTACCGGATTACCGAGAAGAAGTACACCGGAAAGAAAGCAAACAACATAGTAAACAAACACCACATAAGCATGGCACGATGCGCAAACACGTATGATGCATGTCCGGTTTAATGAGGCATGGCATGGCAAAGTGCACAAACAACCCTACAAATTCCGTTGCATATTGACGAAACACCACGTTCCATAATTTAGTTTGATCTCGTTATGTACCCAACAATTATTAAATGTTCTTAACATGGCAAGGGGTGAAACACAACAAAACTACCTATCTAGGCAAGTTTAAATAAGGTCGGAAACAACAAAACAACAAGTCCGGAAACTCCTCATGTGCATATTTTAGGTTTGGCACTGATCTGTCCTAAGCCATATTTTAAAGTTGTTAAACATGCAAAGCAATGCCACCATGTTAAACTAGGCAAAATTCTACCCCATTTACATATAAAGTTTATTAGATTTGGAGCTACGGTTATTAAGTTATGAAATAAATCATTTTAACAAGTTATTTAAGCAAATTTAAACAAACAGCATTTTATACATTTTAAACATGGATGAAAATGACATATTATGAAACTACACAAAATTCTAAGAAACTTTAATATAAAGTTTGTTTTTATATGATGCACCGTTTGTGAGTTATTATATGCATGAACAACAAGGGGTTTTCTATAAAACTGGCAAACTCTGGATAAATAGCAAAATCATAGCAGCAGGGAAAAAACACTACATGGGCCAAAACTGAGCAGAGGTCCAACAGAACAGAAATAAAAGGAGGCGCTGGTGGTGGCCTCACCATGGGCCTCGGCCCGGTTCAGTGGAGGAGGAGGTAGGCCGCGAAGGGGCAAGCTGGGCCTGTTGGGTTTCGTAGTAATTTCAAAAAATTTCCTACGCACACGCAAGATCATGTGATGCATAGCAACGAGGGGGAGAGTGTTGTCTACATACCCAACGCAGACCGACTGCGGAAGCGATGACACGACGTAGAGGAAGTAGTTGTACGTCTTCACGATCCAACCGATCAAGCACCGAAATTACGGCACCTCCGAGTTCGAGCACACGTTCAGCTTGATGATGATCCCCGGACTCCGATCCAGCAAAGTGTCAGGGTAGAGTTTCGTCAGCACGACGGCGTGGTGACGATCTTGATGAACTACAGCAGCAGGGCTTCGCCTAAACTCCGCTACAGTATTATCGAGGTATATGGTGGCAGGGGGCACCGCACACGGCTAAGGAATAGATCACGTGGATCAACTTGTGTGTTCTAGGATGCCTCTACCTCAGTATATAAAGGAGCCAAGGGGGGAGAGGGGCGCCGGCCAGGGAGAGAGGCGCAGGAGGAGCCCTACTCCTTCCGGGAGTAGGACTCCCCTCCAATCCTATTCCAACTAGGATTCCCCGAGGGGGAAAGAGGGAGAGGGGGGCCGGCCACCTCCTCCTAGTCCTAATAGGACTAGGAGAGGGGGAAGTGGCGCAGCCACCTTGGGCTGCCCCTTTCTCCTTTCCACTAAGGCCCATGAAGGCCCATATGGCTCCCGGGGGGTTCCGGTAACCTCCCGGTAACCCGGTAAAATCCCGATTTCACCCGGAACACTTCCGATGTCCAAACATAGGCTTCCAATATATCAATCTTTACGTCTCGACCATTTCGAGACTCCTCGTCATGTCCGTGATCACATCCGGGACTCCGAACAACCTTCGGTACATCAAAATGCATAAACTCATAATGTAGCTGTCATCGTAACCTTAAGCGTGCGGACCCTACGGGTTCGAGAACAATGTAGACATGACCGAGACACGTCTCCGATCAATAACCAATAGCGGGACCTGGATGCCCATATTGGCTCCTACATATTCTACGAAGATCTTTATCGGTCAGACCGCATAACAGCATACGTTGTTCCCTTTGTCATCGGTATGTTACTTGCCCGAGATTCGATCGTCGGTATCCAATACCTAGTTCAATATCGTTACTGGCAAGTCTCTTTACTCGTTCCGTAATACATCATCTCACAACTAACATATTAGTTGTAATGCTTGCAAGGCTTATGTGATGTGTATTACCGAGAGGGCCCAGAGATACCTCTCCGACAATCGGAGTGACAAATCCTAATCTCGAAATACGCCAACCCAACATCTACCTTTGGAGACACCTGTAATGCTCCTTTATAATCACCCAGTTACGTTGTGACGTTTGGTAGCACCCAAAGTGTTCCTCCGGCAAACGGGAGTTGCATAATCTCATAGTCATAGGAACATGTATAAGTCATGAAGAAAGCAATAGCAACATACTAAACGATCGGGTGCTAAGCTAATGGAATGGGTCATGTCAATCAGATCATTCAACTAATGATGTGACCTCGTTAATCAAATAACAACTCATTGTTCATGGTTAGGAAACATAACCATCTTTGATTAACGAGCTAGTCAAGTAGAGGCATACTAGTGACACTTTGTTTGTCTATGTATTCACACATGTATTATGTTTCCGGTTAATACAATTCTAGCATGAATAATAAACATTTATCATGATTATAAGGAAATAAATAATAACTTTATTATTGCCTCTAGGGCATATTTCCTTCAGTCTCCCACTTGCACTAGAGTCAATAATCTAGATTACACAGTAATGATTCTAACACCCATGGAGTTTTGGTGCTGATCATGTTTTGCTCGTGGAAGAGGCATAGTCAACGGGTCTGCAACATTCAGATCCGTATGTATCTTGCAAATCTCTATGTCTCCCACCTGGACTAGATCCCGGATGGAGTTGAAGCGTCTCTTGATGTGTTTGGTCCTTTTGTGAAATCTGGATTCCTTTGCCAAGGCAATTGCACCAGTATTGTCACAAAAGATTTTCATTGGACCCGATGCATTAGGTATGACACCTAGATCGGATATGAACTCCTTCATCCAGACTCCTTCGTTCGCTGCTTCCGAAGCAGCTATGTACTCCGCTTCACATGTAGATCCCGCTACGACGCTTTGTTTAGAACTGCACCAACTGATAGCTCCACCGTTTAATGTAAACACGTATCCGGTTTGCGATTTAGAATCGTCCGGATCAGTGTCAAAGCTTGCATCAACGTAACCTTTTACGGTGAGCTCTTTGTCACCTCCATATAGGAGAAACATATCCTTAGTCCTTTTCAGGTATTTCAGGATGTTCTTGACCGCTGTCCAGTGATCCACTCCTGGATTACTTTGGTACCTCCCTGCTAAACTTATAGCAAGGCACACATCAGGTCTGGTACACAGCATTGCATACATGATAGATCCTATGGCTGATGCATAGGGAACATCTTTCATATTCTCTCTATCTTCTGCAGTGGTCGGGCATTGAGTCTTACTCAACTTCACACCTTGTAACACAGGCAAGAACCCTTTCTTTGCTTGATCCATTTTGAACTTCTTCAAAATTTTGTCAAGGTATGTGCTTTGTGAAAGTCCAATTAAGCGTCTTGATCTATCTCTATAGATCTTAATGCCTAATATGTAAGCAGCTTCACCGAGGTCTTTCATTGAAAAACTTTTATTCAAGTATCCCTTTATGCTATCCAGAAATTTTATATCATTTCCAATTAGTAATATGTCATCCACATATAATATCAGAAATGCTACAGAGCTCCCACTCACTTTCTTGTAAATACAGGCTTCTCCGAAAGTCTGTATAAAACCAAATGCTTTGATCACACTATCAAAACGTTTATTCCTACTCCGAGAGGCTTGCACCAGTCCATAAATAGATCGCTGGAGCTTGCACACTTTGTTAGCTCCCTTTGGATCGACAAAACCTTCCGGTTGCATCATATACAACTCTTCTTCCAGAAATCCATTCAGGAATGCAGTTTTGACATCCATCTGCCAAATTTCATAATCATAAAATGCGGCAATCGCTAACATGATTCGGACGGACTTAAGCATCGCTACGGGTGAGAAGGTCTCATCGTAGTCAATCCCTTGAACTTGCCGAAAACCTTTTGTGACAACTCGAGCTTTGTAGACAGTAACATTACCATCAGCGTCAGTCCTCTTCTTAAAGATCCATTTATTTTCAATTGCTTGCCGATCATCGGGCAAGTCAACCAAAGTCCATACTTTGTTCTCATACATGGATCCCATCTCAGATTTCATGGCTTCAAGCCACTTTGCGGAATCTGGGCTCACCATTGCTTCTTCATAGTTCGTAGGTTCATCATGATCTAGTAGCATGACTTGCAGAACAGGATTACCGTACCACTCTGGTGCGGATCTTACTCTGGTTGATCTACGAGGTTCAGTAGTATCTTGATCTGAAGTTTCATGATCATTATCATTGGCTTCCTCACTAACTGGTGTAGGTGTCACTGAAACAGTTTTCTGTGATGTACTACTTTCCAGTAAGGGAGCAGGTACAGTTACCTCATCAAGTTCTACTTTCCTCCCACTCACTTCTTTCGAGAGAAACTCCTTCTCTAGAAAGGATCCATTCTTAGCAACGAATGTCTTGCCTTCGGATCTGTGATAGAAGGTGTACCCAACAGTCTCCTTTGGGTATCCTATGAAGACACATTTCTCCGATTTGGGTTCGAGCTTATCAGGTTGAAGCTTTTTCACATAAGCATCGCAGCCCCAAACTTTAAGAAACGACAACTTTGGTTTCTTGCCAAACCACAGTTCATAAGGCGTCGTCTCAACGGATTTTGATGGTGTCCTATTTAACGTGAATGCGGCCGTCTCTAGAGCATAACCCCAAAAGGATAGCTGTAATCAGTAAGAGACATCATAGATCGCACCATATCTAGTAAAGTACGATTACGACGTTCGGACACACCATTATGCTGTGGTGTTCCGGGTGGCGTGAGTTGCGAAACTATTCCACAGTTTTTCAAATGTACACCAAACTCGTAACTCAAATATTCTCCTCCACGATCAGATCGCAGAAACTTTATTTTCTTGTTACGATGATTTTCAACTTCACTCTGAAATTCTTTGAACTTTTCAAATGTTTCAGACTTATGTTTCATTAAGTAGATATACCCAAATCTGCTTAAATCATCTGTGAAGGTGAGAAAATCACGATATCCGCCACGAGCCTCAATATTTATCGGACCACATACATCGGTATGTATGATTTCCAACAAATCTGTTGCTCTCTCCATAGTACCGGAGAACGGTGTTTTAGTCATCTTGCCCATGAGGCACGGTTCCCAAGTACCAAGTGATTCATAATCAAGTGGTTCCAAAAGTCCATCAGTATGGAGTTTCTTCATGCGCTTTATACCGATATGACCTAAATGACAGTGCCACAAATAAGTTGCACTTTCATTATCAACTCTGCATCTTTTGGCTTCAACATTATGAATATGTGTATTACTACTATCGAGATTCAATAAGAATAGACCACTCTTCAAGGGTGCATGACCATAAAGATATTACTAATATAAATAGAACAACCATTATTCTCTGATTTAAATGAATAACCGTCTCGCATTAAACAAGATCCAGATATAATGTTCATGCTCAACGCTGGCACCAAATAACAATTATTTAGGTCTAATATTAATCCCGAAGGTAGATGTAGAGGTAGCGTGCCGACCGCGATCACATCGACTTTGGAACCGTTTCCCACGCGCATCGTCACCTCGTCCTTTGCCAGTGCCCGCTTATTCCGTAGTCCCTGTTTCGAGTTGCAAATATTAGCAACAGAACCAGTATCAAATACCCAGGTGCTACTGCGAGCTCTAGTAAGGTACACATCAATAACATGTATATCACATATACCTTTGTTCACCTTGCCATCCTTCTTATCCGCCAAATACTTGGGGCAGTTCCGCTTCCAGTGACCAGTCTGCTTGCAGTAGAAGCACTTAGTTTCAGGCTTAGGTCCGGACTTGGGTTTCTTCTCCTGAGCAGCAACTTGTTTGCCGTTCTTCTTGAAGTTCCCCTTCTTTTTCCCTTTGCCCTTTTTCTTGAAACTAGTGGTTTTGTTAACCATCAACACTTGATGCTCCTTTTTGATTTCTACCTCCGCAGCTTTCAGCATTGCGAAGAGCTCGGGAATAGTCTTGTTCATCCCTTGCATATTATAGTTCATCACGAAGCTCTTGTAGCTTGGTGGCAGTGATTGGAGAATTCTGTCAATGACGCAATCATCCGGAAGATTAACTCCCAATTGAATCAAGTGATTATTATACCCAGACATTTTGAGTATATGCTCACTGACAGAACTGTTCTCCTCCATCTTGCAGCTATAGAACTTATTGGAGACTTCATATCTCTCAATTCGGGCATTTGCTTGAAATATTAACTTCAACTCCTGGAACATCTCATATGCTCCATGACGTTCAAAACGTCGTTGAAGTCCCGATTCTAAGCCGTAAAGCATGGCACACTGAACTATCGAGTAGTCATCAGCTTTGCTCTGCCAGACGTTCATAACATCTGGTGTTGCTCCAGCAGCAGGCCTGGCACCCAGCGGTGCTTCCAGGACGTAATTCTTCTGTGCAGCAATGAGGATAATCCTCAAGTTACGGACCCAGTCCGTGTAATTGCTACCATCATCTTTCAACTTTGCTTTCTCAAGGAACGCATTAAAATTCAACGGAACAACAGCACGAGCCATCTATCTACAATCAACATAAACAAGCAAGATACTATCAGGTACTAAGTTCATGATAAATTTAAGTTCAATTAATCATATTACTTAAGAACTCCCACTTAGATAGACATCCCTCTAATCTTCTAAGTGATTACGTGATCCAAATCAACTAAACCATAACCGATCATCACGTGAGATGGAGTAGTTTTCAATGGTGAACATCGTTTATGTTGATCATATCTACTATATGATTCACGCTCGACCTTTCGGTCTCCGTGTTCCGAGGCCATATCTGCATATGCTAGGCTCGTCAAGTTTAACCTGAGTATTCTGCGTGTGCAAAACTGGCTTGCACCCGTTGTAGATGGACGTAGAGCTTATCACACCCGATCATCACGTGGTGTCTGGGCACGACGAACTTTGGCAACGGTGCATACTCAGGGAGAACACTTCTTGATAATTTAGTGAGAGATCATCTTATAATGCTACCGTCAATCAAAGCAAGATAAGATGCATAAAAAGATAAACATCACATGCAATCAATATAAGTGATATGATATGGCCATCATCATCTTGTGCTTGTGATCTCCATCTCCGAAGCACCGTCATGATCACCATCGTCACCGGCGCGACACCTTGATCTCCATCGTAGCATCGTTGTCGTCTCGCCAATCTTATGCTTCCACGACTATCACTACCGTTTGGTAATAAAGTAAAGCATTACATCGCGATTGCATTGCATACAATAAAGCGACAACCATATGGCTCCTGCCAGTTGCCGATAACTCGGTTACAAAACATGATCATCTCATACAATAGAATTCAGCATCATGCCTTGACCATATCACATCACAACATGCCCTGCAAAAACAAGTTAGACGTCCTCTACTTTGTTGTTGCAAGTTTTACGTGGCTGCTACGGGCTTAAGTAAGAACCAATCTCACCTACGCATCAAAACCATAACGATAGTTTGTCAAATAGACTCCGTTTTAACCTTCTCAAGGACCGGGCGTAGCCATACTTGGTTCAACTAAAGTTGGAGAGACAGTCGCCCGCAAGCCATCTCTGTGCAAAGCACGTCGAGGGAACCGGTCTCGCGTAAGCGTACGCGTAAGGTTGGTCTGGGTCGTCTCGTCCAACAACTCACTTGTGTTCTACTCGTGCATATAACATCAACATAAATAACCTAGGCTCGGATGCCACTGTTGGGTTTCGTAGTAATTTCAAAAAATTTCCTACGCACACGCAAGATCATGTGATGCATAGCAACGAGGGGGAGAGTGTTGTCTACGTACCCAACGCAGACCGACTGCGGAAGCGATGACACGACGTAGAGGAAGTAGTTGTACGTCTTCACGATCCAACCGATCAAGCACCGAAATTACGGCACCTCCGAGTTCGAGCACACGTTCAGCTCGATGACGATCCCCGAACTCCGATCCAGCAAAGTGTCGGGGTAGAGTTTCGTCAGCACGATGGCGTGGTGACGATCTTGATGAACTACAGCAGCAGGGCTTCGCCTAAACTCCGCTACAGTATTATAGAGGTATATGGTGGCAGGGGGCACCGCACACGGCTAAAGAATAGATCACGTGGATCAACTTGTGTGTTCTAGGGTGCCTCTACCTCAGTATATAAAGGAGCCAAGGGGGGAGAGGGGCGCCGGCCAGGGAGAGAGGCGCAGGAGGAGTCCTACTCCTTCCGGGAGTAGGACTCCCCTCCAATCCTATTCCAACTAGGATTCCCCGAGGGGGAAAGAGGGAGAGGGGGGCCGGCCACCTCCTCCTAGTCCTAATAGGACTAGGAGAGGGGGAAGTGGCGCAGCCACCTTGGGCTGCCCCTTTCTCCTTTCCACTAAGGCCCATGAAGGCCCATATGGCTCCCGGGGGGTTCCGGTAACCTCCCGGTAACCCGGTAAAATCCCGATTTCACCCGGAACACTTCCGATGTCCAAACATAGGCTTCCAATATATCAATCTTTACGTCTCGACCATTTCGAGACTCCTCGTCATGTCCGTGATCACATCCGGGACTCCGAACAACCTTCGGTACATCAAAATGCATAAACTCATAATGTAACTGTCATCGTAACCTTAAGCGTGCGGACCCTACGGGTTTGAGAACAATGTAGACATGACCGAGACACGTCTCCGATCAATAACCAATAGCGGGACCTAGATGCCCATATTGGCTCCTACATATTCTACGAAGATCTTTATCGGTCAGACCGCATAACAACATACGTTGTTCCCTTTGTCATCGGTATGTTACTTGCCCGAGATTCGATCGTCGGTATCCAATACCTAGTTCAATCTCGTTACCGGCAAGTCTCTTTACTCGTTCCGTAATACATCATCTCACAACTAACATATTAGTTGTAATGCTTGCAAGGCTTATGTGATGTGTATTACCGAGAGGGCCCAGAGATACCTCTCCGACAATCGGAGTGACAAATCCTAATCTCGAAATACGCCAACCCAACATCTACCTTTGGAGACACCTGTAATGCTCCTTTATAATCACCCAGTTACGTTGTGACGTTTGGTAGCACCCAAAGTGTTCCTCCGGCAAACGGGAGTTGCATAATCTCATAGTCATAGGAACATGTATAAGTCATGAAGAAAGCAATAGCAACATACTAAACGATCGGGTGCTAAGCTAATGGAATGGGTCATGTCAATCAGATCATTCAACTAATGATGTAACCTCGTTAATCAAATAACAACTCATTGTTCATGGTTAGGAAACATAACCATCTTTGATTAACGAGCTAGTCAAGTAGAGGCATACTAGTGACACTTTGTTTGTCTATGTATTCACACATGTATTATGTTTCCGGTTAATAAAATTCTAGCATGAATAATAAACATTTATCATGATTATAAGGAAATAAATAATAACTTTATTATTGCCTCTAGGGCATATTTCCTTCAGGGCCTGGAGGCGCGGGATGCGGCCCACGTGGTCGCTCGCACGCTCGACCTAGTGACGCAGGCAGCAGCGGGAGAAGCAGGGGCGCAGGTCAACGCACGCGGCACGACGCGGCAGGAGCTCCGGCGAGGCGGTCTCGGCGGGGACCGATCGGAACGGGACTGGGGCGGCGGGATCCGGCGGATCTGGGCACGGGGATGGAGCTCCAACGGCGCGACGGGAAGCTTCAGTCAGCCATGGCGTTGGGTGCTCTCCTGTGTTGAGAGACAGAGAGTGAAGCGTGAGGGAGGGAGGGAGAAACGACAGTGAAGAAGAAAGAGAGAAAGAAAGGAGGCAGAGGAGCTGCGGCTTGGTACATCGAGCGAAGAAAGAGGAACGGGCGCTGGGATCTCCGATGGTTGCTGCTGCTTGCGGCGGCACCTGAGGCAAGCCCCTCGGGCACGAGCAGGAGGGAGGAGTGGCGCTGGTGCGAGCTTTGAGGCTAGCGAGGTGTTCGTCTCCTCGAACGCGACAAGGAGGCGGCGCCTGTGGTCGAAGACGACAGGAAGAAGCCTGGCTCCATGGGGCTTGAGGATGCTACTGGAGAGGTGGAGTGATGGATGGTGGTGGTTGGCCAAAGGGGATCTAGGAGGATCCCAAGGTGGGAGGAGGTGGTTTTGGTCTCGGTGGTTGGCTGAGAGGTGGAGGGCATCGGTTGGGCAGGGAACAAATCGAGGAGGGACAAACTGGCGGCGGCGGCGGAGGGATTTGGTGGATGGGACAAGTGGCTAGATTTTAGGGTTAGACTAGATTAGGATATGGGCTACCTCGTCCCTCCAATCGCAATCAGACGATCGCGAATAAATAGCTAGGGAGTCCAATTAACAAAACGGAGATTTTTTGTAGATGTTTGGGGATTTTCCGGACACAAGGTAACGACTGTCCGAGTCGGGTCCGGGACAGCTTTCGGACGCGCGCGGGAGGAGGTCCGATACACTGTGCAAAGAGGGGTAGGCATGGGCCTAGGTGGACTGTGGAGAGCGGGTTGGTCTGAGAGAAGAGGGGAGAGATGCAGCCCGACACGGTTTCCGGAGACCGAAAACATCCGACTAAAAGACCGGCTATACTGCCGCTATAGTTAATCGTTGGGGTGTCAAACGAACTCCGAATGCGATGAAACTTGGCAGGCGGCCTATCTACACTATAACAACACTGCATGCCAACTTTCAACCCATTCTGAGAACATTTTCCGGCCACTTATAAAATAATATTTCGGACGTGCCGCGGGCGCGTGCAAGTGTGTCTGGGCTCAGAACGGACGACGGAAGGAACTGGGAGACCGGGATAGATGCAAGTTTTGACAACATGATGATGCAATGCACATGATGACAAGCCAAGATGCAACACGCAAGCGAATGACATGGCAACGACGGCGAGTAACTGGAAGACACCTGAGGCAACGGTCTCGGGTTGTCACAGGCTGCGAGGCGGCCCGCCGACGAGTTCGAGGCTAGAGTTTGGAGGTTTGGGGGTGTTGGATTTCGAGGAGGCCGCGGAGTGGAGTGGGGAGTGTGGACGACGACCGGTCCACGGCTTCCCCATTTAAGAAGGACCGCGACCGTTCGTCTGGGCGGATGACAGGCGGGGCTGGCCGCGCGTGCGCATTGATGTTGGCAGGTGGGAGGTAGGTGGCCGCCTGCCACGCGGCCCCGACGTGGACGAGCGACGCGTCCGTTTGCTGCCCGCCACGACTCAAACCAGGCGCATGTTTGCGCTTGAAATAGGTTGGCTCGGACACAAAACGGACCAGATGGGTCCGGGCCGCCTCGCGCTGGGCCGTCGCGTTTGTCCCTTTACCCCAAACTGATTGGGCCGGACGGGATTGTTATATTTGTGTCGAATATTATATACGCAAGGGGTTACGTGGACTTGGAGTTGTAATTGGTGTGGTTAGGTACGAGTTGTGTAGGAGTCGGACACTTGTATCCTAGGCCTCTTATATACGGAGGGGCACCACACGTTGTAACCCATGATGACGACTTGATAGCAACAGGTACGCGGGGGAGCCGACGGCTTGTGCCGGTGCCCGGGCGGCCGGTGTTGCGGTATCTTGGGGAGGAGCGCCCGTAGTCATGCCCCGGGGATGTAGCCATATCGGTGAACCTCGTTAACAAATATCGTGCCTCGGTGTGTTGTCTATGATCTTGCATTAGCGTTTTATTCTAACAAGTGGTATCATGAGCAAAGTTGCGAGAAGGCTGTGCGGAAGATCATCCGGAGGTATGAGGATCATGCTCGACGGGTGCCATGGAACGTCCGATTGGTGCAAGGTGGAGCATGGCGGCGATCGCGGAGGCGGTCGGTGGTGTCGGACACTTCGGGCAGGCGGCCTGGACCGTTCGATGGGCTGCGGTCGGTAAGGATCGGCTAGACGTGGTGATCGGACCGGCGTAGTGGCTGTTGAAGACGTTGCGGAGGCGACGGATTCGGCTCGCGATCAGACCGACGACCAGACGTGGGGGACGGCCGGATAGATCGGAGTGTGAGAGCATCGAGATGATGCGCTCGGTGTTGTACAAGGGCGGCGGCGCGGCACTGCGGACGGATTGTGTCGGCGACGTGGATGACCAGGGTACGGCACGGCTCGTGCATGGATGATGCGCGAGGTGGCGACTGTTACGGCAGGGTTGGCGTGAGATGAGTACGTGCGACAGGGCTGTTACAGATAGCTGACGAGAACCAAGAAAAGAGATATGGCAGAAGTTGTCGTCAAGATCAGCGGCGAGTTTTTCCGAGGCGACGCGGAAAGAGGAAAGGAAAGCCACGGCAGGGTACGCGCGACGGCCGGTCGGATGCGTACGACAGTTGGTCTCCACGTGGGCAGCTACGTGAGACAGACGCGCTGAGCTGCGTGCATTAGCAGGACTCGGCGGGGCGTGCAGCGCGCGAGGAAAGAGTCCAGAAGATTAGCAAGCATGCATGTTCGGTTTGTGCGTGCATGTTGGGTCCATGACTGTTGGCTCTGGACTCCGGATCAGGGTCTCGTTGCAAGTCGTGGAAGCCTGGAACTCGGTTTTCCGTGTCTGAGAGGAAAAGCTAAGGCCGGCTGACCCAGAGGTAATAAAAGGCTAGCGACGCTAGGCAGCGAAGGCACCAAAACAATTGTCTGCAAGTTCGGAAAAAGGTGGAGCGGTTCTGTAGCAGAGAGATTGATCTACGTTATAGGGAGACACTACACGGCAATTTTTCCGAAGGGCGGACAGGAACGGTGCGAGTCAAGATTTCTTGGTTAGATCGCGGACTGCGGCGTGGCTTCAGACGAGGAATACGGGATCAGTGATCTTTTTCGTGAGGAAGTTGCAGAAGAAAACAAGGGCGGTCAGACCGGCAGCAACAGGTCGGTTAGATCGCGGCTCGGCATGGCGCCGGGATTCACCAGGTTTGATTTGGAGAAATTCGATGGCACGGGTAACTTCGGTCTATGGCAGACAAGAGTCAAGGATATTCTGGCGCAGCAGGGAATCTTGAAGGGTTTGCAGGAGACGAAGCTGGCCAAGGTTGACAACGATGCGTGGGAGGATATGCAAGTGCAGGCGGCCGCTACCATACGGCTTTGTCTTGCGGATCAGGTCATGTATCATGTCATGGACGAAGATACTCCTAAGGGAATTTGGGAGAAGTTGGCAAATCGTTATATGTCCAAGTCAGCGACCAATAAGTTGTATTTGAAGCAAAAGTTCTATGGGCTGAAGATGCAGGAGGGGTCGGATCTTGTGGAGCATGTGAATGCCATTAATCAGTTGGTCACGGATCTAGCGCGTCTGGATGTGAAGATTGAGGACGAGGATAAGGCACTACTTCTTCTTGTTTCATTGCCACCGTCCTATGAGCATTTGGTCATTACATTGACACATGGAAAGACAACCGTCAATAATGAGGAAGTCACTGCAGCGTTGCTTGGGCATGAGTTGAGAAAGCAAAAGAATGCTACAGAGGAGAGTACTCAAGGTTTGGGGTTGGCAGTTAAAGGTTATCAGATCAGAAAGGGACAAGAGGCGGAGAAGAAAAAGAAGAAAAAGGTGCAGTGCTACAGGTGCAAGGACTGGGGACATATAAAGAGGGAATGCCCAGAACTGAAGGGTGGGGCAAGTGCTAATGCGTCTACTCATGGTGATGACTCAGACAGTAGTAGTGATGTTCTCGTAGTATCAAACATGCGGTCAACAAAAACTGAAGCGTGGATGTTGGATTCAGCTTGCTCTTTTCATGCGATGCCCAACAGGGAGTGGTTCTCTTCGTACAAGTCTGGTGAGTTTGGTTTAGCCTATGTGGGCGATGATACAGGTTATCGTGTTGCTGGAGTAGGTGACATCAAAATCAAGATGTTTGACGGAGTTGAGCGGATGCTTCGGGGAGTCAGGCATGTGGCAGGGCTAAGGAGGAATCTAATTTCTCTTGGTGTTCTTCATGATGGTGGTATGGAATTCCGTTGTGATCGGGATACGAAGACCATGGAAATCATGGAAGATGGGGTGACTGTGATGATGGGAGAGAGGACGGCTTCGCATCTTTACAAGTTGCAAGGGAGCACTATTGCAGGTGGAGCCATGGGGAGTGGAGCTGCAAGAGTAGCAGTGGAGTCTCACGGTGGCGGCGGGTCTGGCCCGTCGGGTAGCTCTCAGTAAGCTACAAAGGAGACAACCCAAGTCCGGAGTACATGGAGGTTCGAGCATGGACGACTTCTAAGTGGTGGAGAATATTCGCCAAGGTGGAGTTTGTTATATTTGTGTCGAATATTATATACGCAAGGGGTTACGTGGACTTGGAGTTGTAATTGGTGTGGTTAGGTACGAGTTGTGTAGGAGTCGGACACTTGTATCCTAGGCCTCTTATATACGGAGGGGCACCACACGTTGTAACCCATGATGACGACTTGATAGCAACAGGTACGCGGGGGAGCCGACGGCTTGTGTCGGCGCCCGGGCGGCCGGTGTTGCGGTATCTTGGGGAGGAGCGCCCGTAGTCATGCCCCGGGGATGTAGCCATATCGGTGAACCTCGTTAACAAATATCATGCCTCAGTGTGTTGTCTATGATCTTGCATTAGCGTTTTATTCTAACAGGAATGAGGTCGCGCGGTGGAGTTGGCCTCAGTCCCTTTCCTCTAGTGGGTGTCTTGAAATTCATAGTATGTTCCAGTATTCCGTTACTGATAGATGTTCGAATTGTTTGTACGAAGGAAAAGCCGTACTCGTATCCAAACAAAGCCATTGTAATAATCAATGAAAAGGCAATGATTTTGCCTTTATTTAAAAAAATCAATTGAATTAGCCTCTCATGATAGAAAACATCTGTGTGATGGGTTTTGGGGTTTCTCATCCGGCTATCATTGTTTTATGTACTGATCTTTTTTATGGATGTATTAACATTTTTTGACTTAATTCAATCCATGTGAAAAACATGCCCACGAGGCTAGCAGGAATCGTACTAAGCATAGCACATGAGTATTTATGAACATAGTAAGTACTGCATACGCATGAACCAATGAAAGTGAGATGAACAGATTATACCATGTGGTTGAGAAAGTGAGGGCCGTGGCAGCGGAAGGTTGATAGATTTTTTTTTATTTTTTTTGCGGAAAGCGGTAGGTTTGAGACAAGCGTGTGGAAGAAAACCAAATGGTGTCTGGCAATCCACAAGAGAAGACAATGTTGGTACGAGCGCGACCGCTCGTACCAGTGGTGGTATCATGCGGCGCTGCCTCCCCTTGATCGATTACTTTTATCGCCTACAAATGGATCTCAGATGTGACGAACAGAGAGACTCCAACTCAAGACACAGAAGTAGAAACCTCACCTCCAGAAAGGACCCAGAGGGGGAATAAAAAAAGGGCATCCACCTCGCCATTGCTTCAATCACAAAGACTACAACATCGATCTTCATCGTCATCCTTGTCCTCAAGAGAGGCTCCTCCATTCATCTCATTGTAATCTCAAATCGTAGTGTTGATTTATACGTGTATCACATTGATCATTCATCTTTCATTGCTATGATCACCTCGGTGATGTCTTGTATCTCTATGTTTGAGTAATTTTCTAGTCCTCAGGGATATGGAGGAATCCTAATAGTCATATGAATTGAACACCAATAAGATATATAATCTTTGTTATATGATTGTGATAATGTTCTTCGTGGTATTGCGCGAACGTCGCCTGCACAATATTTAGCCATAGTGGAATAACAAAACTATTATCTTTGTGATATGAAGGTTAGAGGTACAATGATCACATAAGCTACCTCCTCAATTCAGTGGATCATTAGTAAGGGAATAACGGAGACCCATACGCTTTATGTCGCCTCCACAAAGAGAAAATGAGACTCTTAATCACCATCCTACTTCGCCGGTAGTTATTGGAGGGACGGTGGTGACGTGCGTGTGATGTCTACTACATAACCTTCTTCTTGTAGATGTTGTTGGGCCTACAGTAGCAATTTTCCCTCAAGTGGATGACCTAAGGTTTATCAATCCATGGGAGGCGTAGGTTGAAGATGGTCTCCCTCAAACAACCCTGCAACCAAATAACAAAGAGTCTCTTGTGTACCCAACTCTAAAGGGAAAACTCAATCCATTACAAGAGACTAGAGGGGGAGAAACATCATAAGATCCAACTATAATAGCAAAGCTCGCGATATATCAAGATCGTGCCAAATCAAGAACACGAGAGGGAGAGATATCAAACACATAGCTACTGGTACATACCCTCAGCCCGAGGGTGAACTACTCCCTCCTCGTCATGGAGAGCGCCGGGATGATGAAGATGGCCACCGGTGAGGGATCCCCCCTCCGGCAGGGTGCCGAAATAGGTCCCGATTGGTTTTTGGTGGCCACAGAGGCTTGCGGCGGCGGAACTCCCGATCTAGGTTATTTTCTGGAGGTTTTAGTATTTATAAGATTTTTTGGCGTAGGTCTCACGTCAGGGGGGGGGGTCTCCGGGTTGTCCACGAGGCAGGGGCCCACGTCCAGTGGGGGTGGGCGCGCCCCCCACCCTCGTGGGCAGCCCGAGACTCTCCTGGCCCAACTCTTTTACTCTGGGGGCTTCTTTTGGTCCAGAAAAAAATCATCAAAAATTAGCACGTCAATTGGACTCCGTTTGGTTTTTCCTTTTCTGCGATACTCAAAAACAAGGAAAAAACAGAAACCGGCACTGGGCTCTAGGTTAATAGGTTAGTCCCAAAAATCATATAAAATATCATACAAATGCATATAAAACATCTAAGATGGATAATATAATAGCATGAATACTTCATAAATTATAGATACGTTGGAGACGTATCAGCGAGATACGAAGTTGCGACTGTATGCACATATCTTGCTATGGACTCCGGCACTCCGCCCACACAATGCACATATAACAGAGAGTACATATCTGAACCAAAAGGTGTGTTTCTACGTTATAAAGTATCATAAATACTAGTATTGAATCTAGACTCTCTCATAACTCTTTTAGCCCTACTGCATAATCCATCATTTTCATTACTCTCTTGTTCTTAGGCCCTGTTTGTTTGGGCTTGGTCTTCAGCTTTTGCTGCTTCTAGCCTCCTAAAAGCAAGACCTCACCCGCTAGGATCTAGAAAAATGACCCGGTTCTAGCTCTAGGATCAATTAGATCAAATTTTTGAACAGCCACGTCGGCCTCTCCTCTCTACTGCCTGGATGTCAGGATCATCGTCTCCTCCATTACCAGATCCTAGCGGGTGAGGTCTTGCTTCGTGTGTCCGAATTTTCATGCCGAGACGTCAACATGTGATTTGTCCTCTAGAATGCCATGATTTCTCGCTGTCATTGCCCATTAATTTCCCCCACATTGAAAATAAATCTTCTAGTTTAACAATTGGCGAGAGATATACTGCCAGCCATCACAGGCTCCCTTCGCAGCGAGATGCTCTCATAGAACCAGGTGGAGGTCCGACGATACATGAAGTCGAGCAATTCCAAGGCAATTCCAAGGCCCTGACGCACCATGACTCCTGAGGATGCGTCGGTCACCACACTCACCATGTTTGCACTCAGCAACTCCACGTGTAGGGGCCGGATCCTCACGGTGTGTCACCTCCCTAACTTATGGTGCATGGAGTCGACCGCGTCCGGACTGAACCTGCCATCAACACCCCATTTCAAACACACGGATTTCCCTTGATTTTAGGGCATGCTTGGTTTGCAACTAAATTTTAGCAAGCCAATTAATGTTTAGCAGCTTTAGAAAATTGGGAGTCATTTGGTCGGGCTCCAGTTTTTCCCAAACCGATCACTAGGCAAAGCTGACGAATTTTTTAGGGGTGGCAAAGCTGACAAATACTGGTACACAATGCTTTTTTTTTGAAGGTGGTACACAATGCTTTACCAAATGCCCATCGTTCTTTCTTCCCTCCCGCGGCACTTCTTAGCCGTAGCCCGCACCACCCGGTCTGCATATACAGCCCGGGGATTCCCAACGGCCCGTTGTCTTTTTTGTACAGAGAGGCCGGGCCGGTGCTGCGAGCCGAAGTTCAAACGCAGTCCTCGCTGGTCGTGGCCCAGGCGGAGGTCAATCATTCGCGATCTGGTGTCCGATTAATCCATCTTTGTTGCAATCAGACAATTTCCACAGGTAGGCGGTGGGACCTCGGATTGGATCCTCCTCCGGTGTAGAGCCTGCTACAGTTGGCCCTCTTGATCGCCGTGTCGTCGCATGTGTTTGCATCGACAAGCCGTTGTGAACCTGTCTACGTAGCTAATTACGTAGTAGGAGCCTTGTTGTTTATGTAGCAACAAGTATCGTATTTGCCGGAACAACCGCGAGGCAAGCTCGGGATTTGCTTGTCCTTTCTTCTGGAGATAACCGCTTTTTAGAGTTTACAGGACAACTTTGGCTAATCTTGCATGATGGCATGATCGGATATGCCCTTTGCTTGTAGTGTTGGGCATGGTATCAACTATCAAGACAAATGAGCTGCTGCAGTACGTCTGCAAGCACGTCTGCAAGCAATCCTTTATTTTCCATCTCGTTGTGTCATTATATATGACTCAAATTTGAGCTATCATTTATTTCTTTTTTGCAAAAAAAAAACAACCGACTCTATTTACAAAAAAACAAGTACAAAGTATCCAAACAGAATAAAAATTATATCGAGGCCCTTAGACAACCGAATGACCATTATCGCCGCCTGAACAAGGCGCCGACGCGTTGTTGTCACCGCTCCCCTGTCAGAGCACGTGCCCCTAAGGACCAACACCCTGGAGCCGTAATTATCGTTATTGAACCATTAAATTGAGGGTACGGAAAAGACTTGACTTTTATAGATCCCGATTCTTTTGGTAAAGTGATGAGGCCAAGAAGAAGTACATGTTGGTTAGATGAGATATTATTTGCAGACCAAAAGACCAGGACGGGTTAGGGATAAAAAATTTAGAGGTCAAAAATAGATGTCTGCTTAGCAAGTGGCTATACAGAATATCTACTGAGACCGAGGGTATGTGGATACAAATCTTGCGGAATAAATACTTACACTCTAAGACTTTGGACCAAATCACCGTTAGGCCAACGGACTCACCCTTCTGGAAGGGATTAATGAGGACGAAAGCAACTTTCTTCCAAAGAGTGAAATTCCTAGTTGGTAATGATAGTACTACTAGATTTTGGGAGGATACATGGCTTGAGGAGACGCTTTTGGCTTTGCAATATCCATCCTTATATAATATTGTGCAACGCAATGAGAATTATGTTGCCACAGTATTAAACGCGATACCCCTTAATATCCAATTTAGGAGATCCCTAGTAGGGGAGCGTTGGAATGCTTGGTTGCATCTGGTTCGTAGGTTGATAGAAGTTCATCTATCTGATCAGGCGGATACAATTCACTGGAAGTTAACCACGAATGAAATCTTCTCAGTGAAATCTATGTATTCAGACCTAATTGATTCCGGGCCATTGTCGAGGTCGTTGCACATTTGGAAGATTAAAGCCCCGCTTCGCATTAAAATATTTATGTGGTTTGTCCATAAAGAGGTTATTCTAACCAAAGATAACTTGTCAAAAAGGAATTGGGTTGGTAACTCTAGGTGCTGTTTTTGTGATCAAAATGAAACGATTAAACACCTCTTTCTCGAATGTCCTCTTGCACAATTATTATGTCAATCAATTCATATAGCCTTTAACATTCAACCTCCAAGGAGTATACACACGATATTTGGGACATGGGTTAATAGAGTGGACATACATTTAGCTAAACATATTCGGATATGAGTATGTGCATTATTTTGGGCTACATGGAACACTAGAAATGATATGATTTTTAATGGGACACAATTCACCTTTTTTTGCAGGTTATCTACAAAGCTACAATCTGAATCCGTATGTGGTCTTTACTCACTCATGTGGACTTCAGGGCGCATTTGGTTATTGGGTGCAACCGTTGGGAGACGGAAGCACGGGCTATCTTCAGCCGATTTGGGTGGCGGGCTAATAATAGCCTAGGTGTGTAGGCATCATAGCTTATTATTTTATCACCGGATGTGGCACTTTTTTTAGCTTTATATCACCAGGTGTGGCGCTTTTCAGATTTATTTGCTTTCGACTACTGTATAGTCGATGAGCTTCTTTGGACCTTATGACCTTGTTACGTTTTTATTTAATAATATGGCTACATGCATCGATTAATGCAGAGGCCGGGGTAATTACTTCTTTTCGATTTTTTTTGATTTGGAGCGGCTGACACCAGATCTCGCCATCGCACATGCACGACGAAAAACCCTTACCTCAAAGATCTACGTCGGAGCTTTGTCGATTTCATCCAGACAAACAAATTCAAGAAAGATCGGAGCCTGGAAGACCGACTCGAAGAAGAAGCGCCGCCATCCGTCAGAATGCTGCCCATGCGAGGACGAAAAACCCTACCGTAAACTACTAGTCGCCGAGGCACCGGAATTCTCCTCCGTGTCATCGACGCTGGAGCGACATTCAAAAGGAGACGAATCCACGGGCTCACTGGTGTTGCTTAAATGGGAGGTGTATACCCTAGCTGCCGCTTAGGAAAAAAGAATTATCCTCCCCGTCACCGGATGCCAGAACGACAATTAAAAAGAAGGTAAATCCACGAGCTCACTGGTGTTGCTTAGATGGTAGTTGTATGTATACCCTAGCCGCCGCTTAGGAAAAAAGAAGGCTCCATGCAATTCAATCAAACTTAAATTTCCCAAGGTTTATAATTTTTTTCTTTTGGATGTGATATTTCCCAAGGTATCCGATACTTTTCCTCTGGGGTGAATGAAAGTGAAAAGTCAAACGATTTAACGTTTTTCGGAAGTCTGCGTCAGCTGACCCGAAGCATGCGCTCACACGGCCCCACCTGTCACCGGACGCACAACAACACCTGTCACCTTTGGGGTACTTAACCCCGTCACTCACGCGTGTGCCCCACCGTGCGCGGGCCCGTCGAGCCATTCAAATCGGCTCCGCGGACTCGCCAACGGTTGGACCCGGAGCGCGACCGAGACCGGGACACGGTAACCCGGCCGGCAAGGCCCCGGTCCGACGAGGCAAGGCGGCCCACTGCCCGACGGGCCCCGCATGCCGGCCCCTAAATAATTCGTCCTCGCCCCTCCCTATCGCCTCTCCCTCCTCGCCCTCGCCTCGTCGCCATCCCTTCTCCGCTCCTCTCCTCGCCTCGCCTCGCCACCGTCCCAAATTAGCAGCTGCTGGAGCTGGCCAGCCCCCGCCGCCGGCGAAATCCCTAGGGCCTGCCCCTCCGGCGCTCCATCCAGCCGCCGTCGCCGCTGCGGACGGCCGCGGCGGGTGGTCGGCGCGCGCGCTCCTCGCCGCCGCCGCCGCTGCTGTAAGATCTGAGCGAGCTGCTGCGGCTTCTGCTACCGTGTGGGCCCGGGGTTAGGGTTTCCCTGTTCGTAGGGTGTGGAGGCGGGTCCATGGCGGGCCCCAAGTTTGGGTCGTTCAAGTCGGAGAACAAGGGGGACTCGGCCGCGTCGGTGGCCGGCGCCGCGGCGCAGAGGAGGGACCCGTACGAGGTGCTGGGGGTGGGGCGCAATGCCACGGAGCAGGAGATCAAGAGCGCCTTCCGCCGCATGGCCCTCAAGTAAGTCAAGCTCCAGGATTTGGCCTCGCGCTCTTGTTGTGCTCCTCACGAGTCAGCCAGCTAGCCAGGATGATACCAACTGCTAAAATTTGTGCTGGGTATAGCGTAATTCATATCAAATTTGCTCCTGCTATGGGAACGTTAGCTAATTTCGGATGAATTTGCCGCTTCTCACAACGACACACACAATTTCTTGGGACCTTTTTTAATCGCTTGTTAAGACCAGACCAGGATGTCTTTATAATTCAGTAGCTCTCAGCTAGCTTGTTTAGTAGTAATAGTTTGACGAGGGGCAATAATGCAGCGGCCTGAGTAATTTTCTGTTAATGCTTGCCCTGAAGGTACCATCCAGATAAGAATGCAGACGACCCGGTTGCCTCTGAGAAGTTCCAAGAAGCCACATTCTCTTACAACATCCTCTCAGATCCTGAAAAAAGGCGGCAGTATGATTCCTCTGGATTCGAGGTGATACATGGCTTGATTTGAGTAGTTTGAGTTGCTTGTTTCTCATGTGACTAATGCTTTTGTTGCCATGCAGGCCATCGAAGCAGATAGTCATGAATTAGAGCTGGACCTATCAAGTCTCAACACTGTAAATACAATGTTTGCTGCTCTGTTTAGGTAACTTGTTCAGAATACGCTGTTTTATTCTCTAATATTTGTCTGGTTATGAGGTTATGTAGTGATAGTTGTGTTTGTGCAGCAAGCTAGGAGTACCAATCAAAACCACAGTTTCGGCAACAGTTTTAGAGGAGGCATTGAATGGCTCGGTGGAGATTGCTCAGCTTCATCTGGGCAAATCCGTATGCAGGAAGGTTGGCAACTACCCGCCTTCGTTTCATCTCCATGCATTCTTTTTGTCGAGTGAGTAATATTTTAGATTGAACACATTGGCAGGTGGAAAAACAATCAGCTCATTTTTATTCAGTGGACATAACGGAAGAAGAAGCCAAATTGGGGTTAGTGTGTAGGGTTCGTTCAACTGCTAAAAGTAAATTCAAGGTTAGTTGCAAACTCGTCGTTAGCATCTATCTGTCACGTTCATTTGATAACTTAACTACTCCATTACCTTACTTTGGCTGAGAAGCTTCGCCATCTGTTACTTGTATTATTGCACTCGGATAAGTCAACTAACTTATCTGTTCTTTTCTGGTTAACTTTTGCACTCTGAGTGTTAAGAAATTTGTGGTGATATACTGATATGCACTGGCAAGGCCAAAAGGGCCATGGCCTGCCCAGGGTTAAAGCAAAAATAATTTTACATGAAGTCCAGCCTACAATCATGTACTGATTTTTAACATGGTAGCACAGTTTGTACTATCTGGCCCGCCCAGTTTTTTTGTGGTAGCTCCGCCACTGCTGATATGTGCACCATCTCAAGAAGACATATAACTGGTCGTTTCTCTTGAGATTATCATGACACTGAATAATCACGTTTCAAATAATCAAGTACACAGTACATAGTATTTTGTATTATTGCACTGTAAGTTTGGCAAATTTTCGGGTCTCCTCCCATGAACAAGTTCTTTTTTCTAAGGCAGGTCTTTTTTACTTTCAGTTGCTTTATTTTGAACCTGAAGAAAACGGTGGGTTAAGCCTTGCTTTACAGGTATGTTTATCTGGCTTATCATTTTTTTGTCCAAACAAACGTAATTTCCAGCATTTTCTTCTATTCACTATTTTTAAGACGTCCTGCCTTGGACGCTTAGGCGGCAAAGCACGCGCACGCTGGCAGCTCCTCACAATTTTGCCCGCCTTACTTAGTTATCGCTTAGGCGTTAAGGCTTTGGGTGCTCGCTTTAGGCCTTACCAAATAAGAACATTGCTTCTCTTTGTAACTAGTTTTTCCCTACCAAGCATGAATTGTCAAAATGCATGATTTGTTTCTTGCCATCAGCTTTTTATCTTCCCTAAATCTCCGCTTCTTACTGAAAAGGGTGTGTCAAATAGTCCAGAAGACATTCTAATCATGGGTGTCGGTGCATTATTCCATGTGTGTCAAATAGTCCAGAAGACTATCTGACATTTATTGCATACAACTATGTGTCGTTACAACCCTCCTTGTGTTAATGTTTCCTTGTGTGAATTTTTGAACTTGAGCTTGTGCATTGTAATAATTGGAGCTTGTGAAGCCCAGAATCTCTACTTTGTTGATATGGTTGGAACTTCCCTCACCTCGGTATAATTAGGGAACTTAAAGTATTGCATTTTGCTAATTCATGTAAATGTCAGATATGTCCGCCAACATCATCTCAGGTTTAGATATGGACTGTATGTCTGTACTCTGTAGGGACACCAGCATAATCTTACAACATAATCCTACTGAGAAGCTGCGTTCTGTGAATGGCCTAAACCTTAACAAAGTCTTTTTGTGATCCTATCCCCCATCCAGAAGCTTGGTTAAATCCAGGCATTTACGCACATGTTGCTTTCTCAGGCCTAACCAGATCTTCTAGTGTGATTGGAGTAGTCAAATTTGGATTGCATAATGCCTTGGTAGTATGCTTGTGTTAGTCCATTTTATAATTTTCAGTGCGCTAGTTTTTGAGGCTTTGAGCATTATGTCAGCTGACGTCTACCAGTCTTGCAGGAAGATAGTGGAAAGACCGGGAAAGTTACTTCTGCTGGGATGTTCTTTCTTGGCTTTCCTGTGTACCGTTTTGAACATAATAATTCAGTGAGTATACAAATAGTGTCTTGTTGTCTATCCTTTTATTTCTTTGTTGGGTTGCCTCTTGACAAGCTCCAATCATTTCCAGGCTGCTGCTGCAAAAGATCCCGATAGTGCATTCTTTAAGAGATTGGATGGTTTTCAACCATGCGAAGTTAATGAACTGAAAGAAGGGACCCATTATTTTGCTGTTTATGGTATGCCACTTTTATGTTACTTCCTGTAAAATTATCCATGGCAAACATGTACAGGCTTATATAAAGCATTTGGTCCATTAGGTGATAATTTCTTCAAAAGTGCAACCTATACCTTAGAGGTTGTATGTGCTGAACCCTTTTCCACCGAAAAGGAGAAGCTACGAAGCGTGGAGGCAAAGATACTTGCAAAACGGTCCGAGCTGTCTAAATTTGAGTCAGAGTATAGAGAGGTATGCCCTACCTTTTGCAGATTCTCTACGGAAACAGCCTTTTAAGTGAAAACACATCATTATTAAGAGTTGGAATTGGCAGGTTTTAGCAAAGTTCACCGAAATGACCAGCAGATATGCTCAAGAAATGCAAACGGTACGTGTATTTGTGGAACATCTATTTTTGTTCCTTGCCTTGTTCTCACATCATGTTCTTGCATAGATCGATGAGCTTCTCAACGAAAGGAATGCCATTCATGCATCCTACACCAACAGCCCAACTCTAAAGCGGAGTTCCAGTGACAGCAAAGGGAAAACATCCTCTAAAGGGTCCAAAAGTGACGATGACCAAAGTGTAAGAAAAGAGAAGAAATCTAAGAGTCCGACGACGATGGAGGCATCAGCGAGCGATGAAGAGGGCCCTAATAAACAAGAAAAGAAACCTAAAGAGCGTCTTCGCAGGAAGAGATGGTTCAACATCCATCATTTGAAAGTGGACAAAAGAAGACCCTGCTGAGAGATGTATTGTATCGTCTGAATGTATTATTTTGTGTCGATGATTCCACTTGCAGTATTCACCTTCTCATATCTTTTCTCCCAACACTGTACCGATTTGTTTCCTGAAAAGTCAGGAATCTTGGTAGATTTCGGAGATGTTGTAAAGAAATGGTATTTTGTACTGAAGTACTCAGCTAGCCCTGAAAACTCTTATTTGCACTTCTGGTCTCATGCAGTCGTGCCGAAGGCGCGACATTTGCACTTATATAATCTTGCCCCCAACGCTTTTGATTTGGGGCGGGTTTCGGTCATCTGTCCTGCCTGGAGGGACGCCAGCACGAACGGTTTGATCCGCTGAAGCCTGAAAATTACCAGTCGCGTTGGCGTAAACAACTTTCTCAAGTAGCGTCCTGGTTTTAAGTTGACAATATAGCTTGAGAAAAGCTAAAAAGTACCTGCCAACCAATAATACTTGCCACATGAGGTAAACAGTAACTCAAAGATTAGCGAGCCTGTTCTGCATTAGCTTTATAATATTGTGCAATATTATGTGACCTAATTGTCTTACGGATCTGTTAACAAATTTATTATTCATTGCATAACATTTAATTCAAGTGTCACATATTTGATCGTTAATGCTAGCTTGCATAACATTGCGAGTTTGTCAAGATGGATAATTACATATGATGCTGAACTGGGTTATGTTTCCGCTAATTTGACTATTTGTTATGCCTTTGAAAAAAAAAATTAAACACAACAAATGTCTGCAACAACAACATGACCTTATCCCACAAAGCATCAAAATGAATCACAACATAATTATGATCAAACGAATACCATTATGCTTCACCTTACATTACAAGATGTACATGATTTATATAGCACACAAGCATGTAAAACAATACAATATGAGACGTAACAAGTATCATGGAATAAATAGGTGTTTGACACGAGAAAAATCTTATAGCACTCCGGGAGAAGGGAAGAGAAGGAGTATGTATTTCTCTCATGTGCCGGGGAAAAAGAAAAAATGAGGGCGTGCCAGTGTACCGTAGTACACAAAGAAAAGTGATACAGGAAATAAGTATTTCATTTATCTCTTTGGATGAACAAAATTATAAGATCCCATAAAATATGGTCGCGCTCCGTGGCCTACTAGCGCCGCCTGCCTGACTATGGCGATGTGCGGTCTCCTGGTTCCCGGGGCCTCGAAAAGCTCCCGGTTAATTACTCCCGCGGGTTGCTCCGCGAGATACCTCCGATTAAGCCGTGTGGTCGTCTTCGTCGTCTTTACTTCGTGTTCTCCATGCATGATGATGATGGTGTGTGTGTGTGGTGTGGGCGGCGGCAAAGCCCGTGTCCTCGTCGGTACACGTGCCGCTCAAAACATGGCTTCATGCTGGCCACGTTCGCCCTCGCCGTCGCGCCTCGTCGGTCTTGACAACGTTGATTTAGTCGGTATTGAAGTTGCATGGGTCCTGCTCAGCTCGGACTTCTTGACGATGTAGCGACTGTTGGGGAACGTAGCATAAATTCAAAATTTTTCTACGTGTCACCAAGATCTATCTATGGAGTCATCTAGCAACGAGGGAGGAGTGGATCTACATACCCTTGTAGATCGCGCGCGGAAGCGTTCAAGAGAACGGGGTTGATGGAGTCGTACTCGTCGTGATCCAAATCACCGATGATCCTAGCGCCGAACGGACGGCACCTCCGCGTTCAACACACGTACGGAGTGGAGACGTCTCCCACGCCTTGATCCAGCAAGGAGGAGGGAGAGGTTGATGGAGATCCAACAGCACGACGGCGTGGTGGAAGTAGCGGGATTCCAACAGGGCTTCGCTAAGCGCTGCGGGAGGAGGGAGATGTGTCACGGGAGGGAGAGGGAGGCGCCAGGCCTTAGGTATGGTTGCTCCTCCTTTTCCCCACTATATATAGGGCCAAGGGAGAGGGGGGAGGCGCAGCCCTTGCCCCTTCCTCCAAGGAAGGGTGCGGCCAAGGGGGGAGGAGTCCATCCTCCCCAAGGCACCTCAGAGGTGCCTTCCCCCTTTAGGACTCTCCCCTTTTTTCTCTCTCTTGGCGCATGGGCCTCTTGGGGCTGGTGCCCTTGGCCCATATAGGCCAAGGCACACCCCCTACATCCCATGTGGCCCCCCCGGGGCAGGTGGCCCCACCCGGTGGACCCCCGGGACCCTTCCGGTGGTCCCGGTACAATACCGGTGACCCCGAAACTTGTCCCGATGGCCGAAATAGCACTTCCTATATATAATTCTTTACCTCCGGACCATTCCGGAACTCCTCGTGACGTCCGGGATCTCATCCAGGACTCCGAACAACTTTCGGGTTACCGCATACTAATATCTCTATAACCCTAGCATCACCGAACCTGAAGTGTGTAGACCCTACGGGTTCGGGAAGCATGCAGACATGACCGAGACGTTCTCCGGTCAATAACCAACAGTGGGATCTGGATACCCATGTTGGCTCCCACATGTTCCACGATGATCTCATCGGATGAACCACGATGTCAAGGACTTAATCAATCCCGTATACAATTCCCTTTGTCTAGCGGTATTGTACTTGTCCGAGATTCGATCATCGGTATCCCTATACCTTGTTCAATCTCGTTACCGGCAAGTCTCTTTACTCGTTCTGTAACACATCATCCCGTGATCAACTCCTTGATCACATTGTGCACATTATGATGATGTCCTACCGAGTGGGCCCAGAGATACCTCTCCGTTTACACGGAGTGACAAATCCCAGTCTCGATTCGTGCCAACCCAACAGACACTTTCAGAGATACCTGTAGTGCGCCTTTATAGTCACCCAGTTACGTTGTGACGTTTGGTACACCCAAAGCATTCCTACGGTATCCGGGAGTTGCACAATCTCATGGTCTAAGGAAATGATACTTGACATTAGAAAAGCTTTAGCATACGAACTACACGATCTTTGTGCTAGGCTTAGGATTGGGTCTTGTCCATCACATCATTCTCCTAATGATGTGATCCCGTTATCAATGACATCCAATGTCCATGGTCAGGAAACCGTAACCATCTATTGATCAACGAGCTAGTCAACTAGAGGCTTACTAGGGACATGGTGTTGTCTATGTATCCACACATGTATCTGAGTTTCCTATCAATACAATTATAGCATGGATAATAAACGATTATCATGAACAAGGAAATATAATAATAACTAATTTATTATTGCCTCTAGGGCATATTTCCAACAGTCTCCCACTTGCACTAGAGTCAATAATCTAGTTCACATCGCCATGTGATTAACACTCACAGGTCACATCGCCATGTGACAAACATCCAAAGAGTTTACTAGTGTCACTAAACTAGTTCACATCATCATGTGATTAAGACTCAATGAGTTCTGAGTTTGATCATGTTGCTTGTGAGAGAGGTTTTAGTCAACGGGTCTGAACCTTTCAGATCCGTGTGTGCTTTACAAATCTCTATGTCATCTCCTAGATGTAGCTACCATGTTCTATTTGAAGCTATTCCAAATAACTGTTCTACTTGGAGCTATTCTAAATTGTTGCTCCATTATACGTATCCGACATCTCTACTCAGAGCTATCCGGATTGGTGTTAAGCTTGCATCGACATAACTCTTTACGTCGAACTCTTTATCACCTCCATAATCGAGAAAATTCCTTAGTCCACTAGTTACTAAGGATAACTTTGACCGCTGTCCTGTGATCCATTCTTGGATCACACTTGTACCCCTTGACTGACTCATGGAAAGGCACACTTCAGGTGCGGTACACAGCATAGCATACTGTAGAGCCTATGTCTTAAGCATAGGGGACGACCTTCGTCCTTTCTCTCTATTCTGCCGTGGTCGAGCTTTAAGTCTTAACTTCATACCTTACAACTCAGGCAAGAACTCCTTCTTTGACTGATCCATCTTGAACACCTTCAAGATCATGTCAAGGTATGTGCTCATTTGAAAGTACTTTTAAGCGTTTTGATCTATCCTTATAGATCTTGATGCTCAATGTTCAAGTAGCTTAATCCAGGCTTTCCATTGAAAACACTTTCCAAATAACCCTATATGCTTTCCAGAAATTCTACGTCATTTCTGATCAACAATATGTCAACATATACTTATCAGAAATTCTATAGTGCTCCCACTCACTTCTTTGGAAATACAAGTTTCTCATAAACTTTGTATAAACCCAAAATCTTTGATCATCATCAAAGCATACATTCCAACTCCGAGATGCTTACTCCAGTCCTTAGAAGGATTGCTGGAGCTTTGCATACTTATTAGCATCTTTCAGGATTGACAAAAACCTTCCGGTTGTATCATATACAACCTTTCCTCAAGAAAATCGTCGAGGAAACAATGTTTTGACATCCTATCTGCAAGATTTCATAAATAATGCAGTAATCGCTAATATAATTCCAACAGACTCTTAGCATCGCTACGAGTGAGAAAGTCTCATCGTAGTCAACTCCTTGAACTTGTCGGAAAACATCTTAACGACAAGTCGAGCTTTCTTAATGGTGACATTTACCATCATTGTCCGTCTTCCTTTTAAACCCATCTGTACCCAACAGCCTTACGACCATCAAGTAGTTCTTCCAAAGTCTACACTTTGTTTTATATATGGATCCTCTCTCGGATTATATGGCCTCGAGCCATTTATCGGAATCCAGGCCCACCATCGCTTCTCCATAGCTCGTAGGTTCATTGTTGTCTAGAAACATGGCTTCCAAGACAGGATTACGTACCACTCTGAAGTAGTACGCATCCTTGTCATCCCACGAGGTTTGGTAGTGACTTGATCTGAAGTTTCATGATCACTATCATAAGCTTCCACTTCAATTGGTGTAGGTGCCACAGGAACAACTTCCTGTGCCCTGCCATACACTAGTTGAAGAGACGGTTCAATAACCTCATCAAGTCTCCACCACCCTCCCACTCAATTCTTTCGAGAGAAACTTTTCCTCGAGAAAGGACCTGATTCTAGAAACAATCCCTTATTGCTTTCGGATCTGAGACAGGAGGTATACCCAACTGTTTTGGGTGTCCTATGAAGATGCATTTATCCGCTTTGGGTTCGAGCTTATCAACCTGAAACTTTTTCACATAAGCGTCGCAGCCCCAAACTTTTAAGAAATGACAGCTTAGGTTTCTCTAAACCATAGTTCATACGGTGTCATCTCATCGGAATTACGTGGTGCCCTATTTAAAGTGAATGTGGTTGTCTCTAATGCCTAACCCATAAACTATCGTGGTAATTCGATAAGAGACATCATGGTATGCATCATATCCAAATAGGGTGCAGTTATGATGTTCGGACACACCATCACACTATGGTGTTCCAGGCTGTATTAGTTGTGAAACAATTTCCACAATGTCTTAATTCTGTGCCAAACTCGTAATTCAGATATTCATCTCTATGATCATATCATAGATCTTTTATCCTCTTGTCACGACGATCTTTCAAATTCATACTGAAATTACTTGAACCTTTCAATAATTCAGACTCGTGATTCATCAAGTAAATATACTCAACATCTACTCAAATCATCTGTGAAGTAAGAACATAACGATATCCACTACATGCCTCAGCACTCATTGGACTGCACACATCAAAATGTATTACTTTCAACAAGTTGCTTTCTATTCCATTTTACTGAAAACGAGGCTTCCAGTCATCTTGCCCATGTGGTATGATTTGCATGTCTCAAGTGTTTCAAAATCAAGTGAGTCCAAACGGTCCATTTGCATGGAGTTTCTTCATGCATATACACCAATAGACATGGTTCGCATGTCTCAAACCTTTCAAAAACGAGTGAGCCCAAAGATCCATCAATATGGAGCTTCTTCATGCGTTTTATACCGATATGACTTACGTGGCAGTGCCACAAGTAGGTGGTACTATCATTACTATCTTTTGGCATGAACATGTGTATTACTACGATCGAGATTCAATAAATCATTCATTTTAGGTGCAAGACCATTGAAGGTATTATTCAAATAAACAGAGTAACCGTTATTCTCCTTAAATGAATAACCGTATTGCGATAGACATAATCCAATCATGTCTATGCTCAACGCAAACACCAAACTCGATGGTAGAGGGAGCGTGCGATGCTTGATCATATCAACATTGGAAACACTTCCAACACATATCGTCAGCTCACCTTTAGCTAGTCTCCGTTTATTCCGTAGCTTTTATTTCGAGTTACTAACACTTAGCAACCGAACCAGTATCTAATACCCTGGTGCTACTAGGAGTACTAGTAAAGTACACATCAACACAATGTATATCCAATATACTACTATCGACTTTGCCAGCCTTCTCATCTACCAAGTATCTAGGGTAATTCTGCTCCAGTGGCTGTTCCCCTTATTACAGAAGCACTCAGTCTCGGGTTTGGGTTCAACCTTGGGTTTCTTCACTAGAGCAGCAGCTGAATTGCCGTTTCATGAAGTGTCCCTTTTGCCCTTGCCCTCCTTGAAACTAGTGGTTTCACAAACCATCAACAATTGATGCTCCTTCTTGATTTCTACTTTTGTGGTGTCAAACATCGCGAATATCTCAAGGATCATCATATATGTCCCTGATATATTATAGTTCATCACGAAGCTCTAGCAGCTTGGTGGTAATGACTTCGGAGAAACATCACTATCTCATCTGGAAGATCAACTCCCACTCGATTCAAATGATTGTTGTACTCAGACAATCTGAGCACAAGCTCAATAATTGAGCTTTTCTCCTTAGTTTGCAGGCTAAGAAAATCGTCGGAGGTCTTATACCTTTTGACGTGGGCACGAGCCTGAAATCCCAATTTCAGTCCTTGGAACATCTCATATGTTCTGCGAAAAAACGTCTTTGGTGCCTCAATTCTAAACCATTTAGCATTACGCACTGAACTATCATGTAGTCATCAAAACGTGTATGTCAGATGTTCGCAACATCCACAGACAACGTTCGAGGTTCAGCACACTGAGCGGTGCATTAAGGACATAAGCCTTCTATGAAGCAATGAGGACAATCCTCAGTTTACGGACCTAGTCCGCATAATTGCTACTAGCAACTTTCAACTAAATTTTCTCTAGGAACATATCTTAAACAGTAGAACTGAAGCGCGAGCTACTACATAATTTGCGAAGACCTTTTGACTATGTTCAGGATAATTAAGTTCATCTTATGAACTCCCACTCAGATAGACATCCCTCTAGTCATCTAAGTGATTACATGATCCGAGTCAACTAGGCCGTGTCCGATCATCACGTGAGACGGACTAGTCAACGTCGGTGAACATCTTCATGTTGATCGTATCTTCTATACGACTCATGCTCGACCTTTCGGTCTTCTGTGTTCCGAGGCCATGTCTATACACATGCTAGGCTCGTCAAGTTAACCCTAAGTGTTTTGCATGTGTAAAACTGTCTTACACCCGTTGTATGTGAACGTAAGGATCTATCACACCCGATCATCACGTGGTGCTTTGAAACGACGAACTTTAGCAACGGTGCACAGTTAGGGGAGAACACATTCTTGAAATTGTAATGAGGGATCATCTTATTTACTACCGTCGTTCTAAGCAAATAAGATGTATAAACATGATAAACATCACATGCAATCAAATAATAGTGACATGATATGGCCAATATCATATAGCTCCTTTGATCTCCATCTTGGGGCTCCATGATCATCTTGTCACCGGCATGACACCATGATCTCCATCATCATGATCTCCATCATCGTATCTTCTTGAAGTTGTCTCGTCATATATTACTTCTACTTCTATGGCTAACGGTTAGCAATAAAGTAAAGTAATTACATGACGTTTATATTGATACGCAGGTCATAAATAAATTAAGACAACTCCTATGGCTCCTGCCGGTTGTCATACTCATCGACATGCAAGTCGTGATTCCTATTACAAGAACATGATCAATCTCATACATCACATATATCATTCATCACATCCTTTTGGCCATATCACATTACATAGCATACCCTGCAAAAACAAGTTAGACGTCCTCTAATTGTTGTTTGCATGTTTTACGTGGCTGCTATGGGTTTCTAGCAAGAACGTTTCTTACCTACGCAAAACCACAACGTGATATGCCAATTGCTATTTACCCTTCATAAGGACCCTTTTCATCGAATCCGATCCGACTAAAGTGGGAGAGACAGACACCCGCTAACCACCTTATGCAACTAGTGCATGTCAGTCGGTGGAACCAGTCTCACGTAAGAGTACGTGTAAGGTCGGTCCGGGCCGCTTCATCCCACGATGCCGCCGAATCAAGATAAGACTAGTAACGGCAAGCATATTGAACAAAATCAACGCCCACAACTACTTTGTGTTCTACTCGTGCATAGAAACTACGCATAGACCTAGCTCATGATGCCACTGTTGGGGAACGTAGCATAAATTCAAAATTTTCCTACGTGTCACCAAGATCTATCTATGGAGTCATCTAGCAACGAGGGAGGAGTGGATCTACATACCCTTGTAGATCGCGCGCGGAAGCGTTCAAGAGAACGGGGTTGATGGAGTCGTACTCGTCGTGATCCAAATCACCGATGATCCTAGCGCCGAACGGACGGCACCTCCGCGTTCAACACACGTACGGAGCGGAGACGTCTCCCACGCCTTGATCCAGCAAGGAGGAGGGAGAGGTTGATGGAGATCCAACAGCACGACGGCGTGGTGGAAGTAGCGGGATTCCAACAGGGCTTCGCTAAGCGCTGCGGGAGGAGGGAGATGTGTCACGGGAGGGAGAGGGAGGCGCCAGGCCTTAGGTATGGTTGCTCCTCCTTTTCCCCACTATATATAGGGCCAAGGGAGAGGGGGGAGGCGCAGCCCTTGCCCCTTCCTCCAAGGAAGGGTGCGGCCAAGGGGGGGAGGAGTCCATCCTCCCCAAGGCACCTCGGAGGTGCCTTCCCCCTTTAGGACTCTCCCCTTTTTTCTCTCTCTCTTGGCGCATGGGCCTCTTGGGGCTGGTGCCCTTGCCCCATATAGGCCAAGGCACACCCCCTACAGCCCATGTGCCCCCCCCCGGGGCAGGTGGCCCCACCCGGTGGACCCCCGGGACCCTTCCGGTGGTCCCGGTACGATACCGGTGACCCCGAAACTTGTCCCGATGGCCGAAATAGCACTTCCTATATATAATTCTTTACCTCCGGACCATTCCGGAACTCCTCGTGACGTCCGGGATCTCATCCAGGACTCCGAACAACTTTCGGGTTACCGCATACTAATATCTCTATAACCCTAGCGTCACCGAACCTTAAGTGTGTAGACCCTACGGGTTCGGGAAGCATGCAGACATGACCGAGACGTTCTCCGGTCAATAACCAACAGCGGGATCTGGATACCCATGTTGGCTCCCACATGTTCCACGATGATCTCATCGGATGAACCACGATGTCAAGGACTTAATCAATCCCGTATACAATTCCCTTTGTCTAGCGGTATTGTACTTGCCCGAGATTCGATCGTCGGTATCCCTATACCTTGTTCAATCTCGTTACCGGCAAGTCTCTTTACTCGTTCCGTAACACATCATCCCGTGATCAACTCCTTGATCACATTGTGCACATTATGATGATGTCCTACCGAGTGGGCCCAGAGATACCTCTCCGTTTACACGGAGTGACAAATCCCAGTCTCGATTCGTGCCAACCCAACAGACACTTTCAGAGATACCTGTAGTGCACCTTTATAGTCACCCAGTTACGTTGTGACGTTTGGTACACCCAAAGCATTCCTACGGTATCCGGGAGTTGCACAATCTCATGGTCTAAGGAAATGATACTTGACATTAGAAAAGCTTTAGCATACGAACTACACGATCTTTGTGCTAGGCTTAGGATTGGGTCTTGTCCATCACATCATTCTCCTAATGATGTGATCCCGTTATCAATGACATCCAATGTCCACGGTCAGGAAACCGTAACCATCTATTGATCAACGAGCTAGTCAACTAGAGGCTTACTAGGGACATGGTGTTGTCTATGTATCCACACATGTATCTGAGTTTCCTATCAATACAATTATAGCATGGATAATAAACGATTATCATGAACAAGGAAATATAATAATAACTAATTTATTATTGCCTCTAGGGCATATTTCCAACAGCGACTTCGTCGGGTATGCAAGGGGTTGCCTCTCGGGAGTATTCTTATGGAGACCGGCGTTGGTGTAAAACCAACGCTCGCTCGTATCGGCAATGCCGATGTGATTGGCACCTTGTCTCGGCTGGACGCTGAGTTTACGGCGGTCCGCCAAGGCAAAGGATGCCACCTCACATGGCCATAGAAAGGGGACCTCTACATCGGCGACGCCGTGGGCCTGTACGCCGGGACCTGTTCACCAATGACCTGTGCGCCGTGATGGGTGCGTCTCACTTGATTGAATGCCAAGTCTATGTCAGTCCGTTTTGTCAAGGACGCCGCCCGACAAACTCGTGAGGAGATGTTGTAGTGGTTTTATTGCCTTGGGTGGGTGCTACACCGAAAGGGGACCCGTATGCCGGGGACGCCATGGACCTGTACATCGAGACCTATATGTCGAGGACCTATCCGCCATGGTGGGTGCCTCGTCTCGACTAAACGCCGTATTCGGTGGTTTACCGAGACAAGTAGCAAGCCGAGACCTGTACGCCAAGGACCTGTTCGCCATGGTGGGTGCGCTTTCATAGGTGAGACTGGTCTCAGGCTGCATCGTCGTGAGCACCGGTTCCGCCACGTCGTCTCCTCCGGGAAGCAAGACACCAGACCTGTGCACCATGATCGAAACGTCGTAGACCTCTGCACCGGAGAGACCTGTTCATCATGGACTTGTCTCAGGCTACGTCGTTGCGAGCTCCGGCTCCGCCATGTCGTCTCCTCCGGGAAGCAACGCACATGACCTGTTCGGGGCGCCATGGACCTGTGCACCGATGACCTGTTCGCCGAGGACCTGTGCACCGGAGAGACCTGTTCGCCATGGACTTGTCGCGGGCTACGTCGTCGCGAGCTCCGGTTCGACCGCGTCGTCTCCACCGGAAACCAAAGCGCCAGACCTGTACACCGCGGTCGGAGCGCCATGGACCTGTGCATCAGAGAGACATGCTCACAATGGACTTGTCTCGGGCTACATCGTAGCGAGCTCCGGTTCGACCACGTCGTCTCCACTGGAAACCAAAGCGCCTCACCGCGATTGGGACGCCATAGACTTGTGCACCCGAGAGACCTATTCGCCATGGACTTGACTTGGGCTACGTCGTTGTGAGCTTCGGTTCCGCCACGCCGTCTCCTCCTAGAAGCATGGTGTAAAACCTGTACGCCGGTGTCCCGTTCACCATGAACCTGTTCGTCGTGGTCCTATGCGCCGCTGACATGGTAGACCTCCAAAGGAGCTAGAGGCTGGGCTATGTTGTTGGCGAGCTCAGGCTGCTCCCGAGTCATCTCCGTTGGGCGCCATCCACCGCCTCCATTGCACTTGGTAGAAGACGAGCTTCGCTTCATCCACGGCTTTCTTCTCTAGACGCATTGTCCGCCACCTCCATTCCTCCTGGTATGAGAAGAGCGCTGTTGGGATGTGTCGTCCGCTCTCTCCGTTGCACGTGTACATGAAAAAGAGGATGGGCTGCTTCCTCGCCGTCCATAGGCGTGTGTCTGAGGGCGACGCTGCGCTCCTCTGATTTCATCCACTGCCTCTGTGGAGTCACATCGTGTTCTTCTGGACGTAGCCGCCTCGGTCTCTTCTCCGGAGGCGAACAAATTAACGGTGGTTCATCCTGCGACGGTGTCGTTCCTTCACCATGAACCTGGTAAGAAAAAGACCATAGAAAAGGAACGAAGAGGGCATGTTGGCGATGGCACATGCATGCACCGCATGCCTGCAGTCTCGGGTGTGTTGTTGTCGTCGTCACCACATCTTCGAGCTCGAACGGGTACGCTGCCGCCACCGCGTCCTCTCGCCGCGAGCGCAGCCGCGGCGCATCTCTCTCGGCTGGATGTGTCTTTCTTCTGAGTGTGTATGCTGCCACTGCCGTCGCCGTCGGCACGTCCGCAACGTGAGTTCTTCTCTTCTGCATGAGATATCTTGATCTGGTCCCTCTAGTCAGTACATCACGGCTGCCTCGTCGCTGCCGCCATGGGTGCGTCCTTTCTCCTCGACGCTACCGCCAGGGCTCGGCGAGATACCGTGCTCCCGTTCTTGTGTTGCGTCGTTGCACCTGTACCTGAAATAGAGAAACGATACACATGTACCGTAGAGGAAGCTACATCGTCCGATCGTCATGGCACACCTCCTCATGGTTGTGTTCCTTCGTGGATGCTCCGCCGTGGCTGACGTGCGTCCGCGTGCCTTGGCGCGCGTACGCTGCCATCGCCGGACAAAGCCAGGCTGTGTGCGTGCTGCCCGGCGAGCGCGCCACCGCCTGTGGTTGTGCCCCACTGCGTGCCGCGGATGTGGTGACCTTCCTGAGTTTCCTCTCCTCCCTTGGTGCGTGCGTGCTCCTTTATATAGAGGTGGTCGTAGGCCGTCTCGATTGAGCGCAAGCCCGCTTGCTTGGTCGGCAAGATCCAAACATTCTATCTTAAGTCTCCTTTCCATCTTACCTCTTCTTTTCTAATACGCTTGCATGCCTGCTCAAACAAAGAAAAATAAATAAATTGCTACATCCCTTGTTTATGCACGCATGCCTTTCCAAGATGATCGAAGACCAAGACGGTTGCTTTTGTTTCTAAAATTTTGTAACTTACCGATTGTACGTAAGCGTCCGGCCATGCCATCCGTCTGCTGGTCGGGTTGCACCAGGTATTTGCGTATGTATACGCCCGTGCTTGCCGCCGGCCACAGATACCTGAATATGTACGCGTGAGTATTCGGATATGTACGCGGGCGAGCTTGCGTATTTATACATACCCAGTTACGTTCATGGCATGTTAAACTTGGCTCTGAACGCATGCAATATGGAAGTACTAGTATTTGGTCTCTTTGCATTGCGTGTACACATCCATGGCCATATGCACGTACATAGTTTTATCATGCACCAGTACACCAGCGCGTACGTACGGACATATGTATATACATGCTCCGGTTCAAACCTGCCTCCATATATAGCCTGCCCTAAAAACTCATTAAAAATTATTATTTTATGCCATAGTGTATAAAAACTCGTCGAACAAATGCCCCCTCGTCGAGTTGAGCTTGAGTGCGAAGCAAATCGAGCTTGGCTCGACGAATATCTTTTTTCCGCTTTTCTTGGCGCATTATTCATATGCAGCCTGGAGGGCAAATTCGGAGATAATATCTTCGTGACGAGCGTGCACGTCGTTTTGAAGATGTTTGGTTAGTAATGATGTGATTTAGTGTAGGCATCTCCATCCACACTTGTGTTCTCTGGGGAGCTCGTTGGATCGTATAACATGCACGATGCCAGCCAACGAAGCAACCCTATCCCGTCTTCATTCCATGGCGAAAGATCATGCCTTGTCTTGAAAACAAATACAAAATTTACCAATCTCGTCGCGATCGTCTAGCTGCTACAATGTCAACCGACTTGATTGGAGGGTTCACAGATTCACACTGGCTGCACTGGCGCGTTGCACTGCTCCCATGATCTGCTTGTGTTGATGTAGGCGAGGCATCGGTAGACCGTCGATAGCTAACCTTCATTCAGTGGATCGTCACACCACTCATGGCGTGACAATTCTGGTGGTACGCCAGGATGCCATCGGCCTTACGAATGTTTGAGGGGTTGATGTTGCCCCAGTGCTTCATTGGTGTTGAAGACGGGGCCACGGAGACACGTCGGCGCCAGCTTCATGAGCGCAAGTGTTGCCTTCTGGCGCCCATTGCGCCCGTCGGTGTAGACTATTGGTTGTCGGGGTGTCGTCGGCGTTGTCATGGACACATCGGTATTGCTACCCCCAAACACCCATGATGTAGTTCGATGTAGTGGTTTGTCGTCAGAATGCTGTTGACGATGACAGGAAACGATACTCCATGGCTGCAAAGATGTTGGAGGAGCACAACTAGAAACACCAAAATGAAAGTAGGCGGAAAAAAAAGTTTGCGGGTTTTTAAAATGTTGGCTTTCCCGTTATACACCAGCCATTGGGCATGATATCCGAGAAGGCTGCCAAAGGACATGTCATTGGGAACCGTCGAAAGACCTTGACGATTGCAACTCAACAACTTAAATAAGGTTCGGTGTACGTGTATGAAGACGCTGTGTTTCGGGATGTTTCCGAGAGGCAACATAAATTCATACTCTAGCCCATCCTCATACCGAGGGCCCCCACAGCTCAACATGCCCCCTGCACATGCCCCATGCACCCAGAGACTTGGGTATGGTAGGTTTAGGGCAAATGGTTTTGGGACAACGGCTTGGCGATTTTTCTTCGTGCATATTGAGGGGTGTTGAACAGCTACCTCCTGCCTTCCTTCCAGTGGGTTCCTTACAACTTGGGAACACTTGCCAGCTTCTTGGACTGTTGGGATTTTTTTTTTGAATTTGCTTCTTGGACTTTTGGAATTTTATTTTGATTGCTCACGCGGATGATTGATTGGCCGCCGACTTCATGGACTTGCTTTGACATTCAGCTCGAACTTCTTGAGGACTCTTCTTCCAGGATTTCTTGGGGACCCACCTTGGGAACTTGGAAGGCAACTATTCACCTCTCTGGACTAGGAAAAACCCTCTAACACTTTATCTGGGGCTTCTGGTGGCGCACCCCAGGGTTGCCATGTGACTACGCACTAAACCAACTTGTGTTGGGTCAGGCAGCCCTCCATGATCTTTTCCTATAGTCTTCCCTGGGGTGTGTGCCTCTGTGAACATGAGGCATCCCGGGAAACATGAAGAGCATGGGGTCTCAATACTTAGAAGTGCCCAAGTAATCATCTCCGCTGCCTCCGGAAGCATACACCTGGTACGTGTCGTGCATTGTGGGTGTAGGAGTCGTTCCACCTGCAACTTGACACATGGTGCCGCCCTCCAACAAGTCCTAGGGTAGCCGAAACTTCAATCAATAGCGTAGTGTGATAGGGGAAAGCCATTTTTTTGTTGGACTTAGTCCGTAAAAATTGGGGAGAACTAGATATATCCACGAAATGCAAAGGAGAATGCATCATGGATCCGATAGCCCACAGAAAACGTTTCCCCAATGGAAATCCGGAAGGCAACAAAAGAGGCAAAATTTTAAGAAAAATATATTTTTAGGAATCTTCTGTTGATTGGGGGTATAGGTTGGACTCCATGGGAATCGACGAGTTGGTATGCTCCCCCGTCGTAGACTTGCTCCATGACATATGGTCCTTCCAACTTTGGCTCGAACTTGCCCTTCGTCTTGTGCGTCACGACGATGGGCCGCCTGAGCATGAGGACCAACTCGCCTTTTTGGAAGACGCGTTGCTTGACGAGCTTGTCGTAAGCTCTCACCATATTCTGGCGGTAAAGCTCCAGGTTCTGTAGGACATGAAGTCGCCCCTCTTCAAGGGCGTCGAGCTCCTGAAACCGTAGTTGTACTTGTTCGGCATGGGTGATCTCATATTGGATAGCCACTCGCAAAGAGGGTAGCTGGACCTCCAGCGTCAGGATCGCTTCACTCCCCTCAATGAGAGAACGGAGTTGCCTGTGTTGGGGTACGGACCGTAATGCGGTACGCCCACGAGGACTCAAAGAGACGTTCGTGGCAATCTCTCCGGTACCTTGTCAATGTCTTCTTGAGCATCTTGTTGAAGGCTTCAATTGCTCCGTTGGCTTGGTCTAGATGATGGGGATGTGGTGATGAAATGAAGGGAGAGTGGTACGCCCATCGCTCTGGCTCTGCTAAGCCATATCCCTCCGTCTTGTCATTGTCCAATGATGAAGTGGGTGGCCTTCGCCTCGTCGGTGCCCGGCCTGGTGGTGTCCGCCTTGTCAGGGTCGGACTAGATGACTTGCCTTCGCCTCGTCGGTGCCTGGCAAGATATGGATTGCTTCATTGGGAAAAGACATATCGGTGGAGTACAGCTTCGCCTCGCCGACGCTAAGACGATGTTGATGATTTGCATCGGTGTTGATGTTGGGGTAGATGTGGGAGATGTCCGGTGTCGGTGTAGCCAAAAATCCTCGCCGAGCCGAGAGTCGGCATTATCGATGCGCGACAATGACTTGTGTCGGCTGCAATGTAGACGGCGCCCCACCATGGGGTAGGCTCCGTTTCGGCAACGGTGTAGAAGGATATCCTCCTCGGCAGCGGAGTACATGATGACCCAGCTTGGATGGGCTCCTGCGATGGCAACGATAACATAGGTGCCCCCAGCTTGGGCGAGCCCCATGTTGGAGGTTGCTTTGACGGGCGCCCAACTTAGGGGCCTTCATGCTGGCGGCAACGTAGATTGCAGATCACCTCGGGTGAGCTCCATGTTGGAGGAGGAGTAGACCAATCCTATCAATGGATGGGCTCCGTTACAATGATGTACTAGATGACACTCTTCCATGGACAAGCCCTGACTCTGCCAGACACACTGGCTTTGACGAGCTATGTGTTCAAGCGGCGTAGACGGTGCGTCGCTTTGGGCATGCTCCAGGTTCGCAGTAGTGTAGACGGCGTCTCGCCTTAGGAGAGCTCCGTATCCACGGGATGCCCTGGCTTGGGCAAACTCTAGGTTGGTGGCTGTGTAGAAAGGCTATCCCGTCTTGGGCGAGCTTTGAGGTGGTGTGTGAACGATGCCCAACTTTCAGGCGAGCTCCATGTTAGAGGCGGAACATAGGGGACACCCACCATGGGCGCGCTACGAAGCTATGTAGATGGCACCTGCATTCGGGCGATGTTTCATGTCGGAGGCGTTGTGGACAACATTCCACTCCAGGGGAGCCCCACATCGGCGGCAGTGTGGACGGCACCTGCCTTGGCCGCCCTGCGTTGGTAGAGGCGCAAAAGGCATACCCGCCTTTGACAAGCTCCAAGGTGATGTCGACTGCGCACACCCTTAGGCGAGCTCAGTGTCGGTGACGGTGCAGACGACGCCCCCACCTGGGTGTGCACATGTCTACGACGGTGTAGACCCAGCCCCACCCCAGGCTAAGCTCCTCGTTGGTGGCGGTGTAGACCAAACCCCTCCCAGGCCAAGCTCCGCGTGGACGGTAGTGTCGACCAAGCCCCGCTTCTGGCAAGCGCGCTCCATGTCGATGGTGGTGTAGATGGTGTGCCTCAACATCGATGGGCTGGGTGTGGACGGCGGTGTAGGTGTCCCGCATTGGATGAGCTCCATGATGTTGATGGTTGATGGCACCGCGCCTCGGGCGAGCATTGAGGTGAAGTAGAAGATGGCCGTATTTACGCGAGTTCCGTGTTGGTGTAGAAAGTGCCGCGGAGCTAGCCTTGCGTTGGCTTAGCCTGAAGTTGGCTCCCCTGACGGCAAACTCAGAGAGGCCACCGTCCTGAACCCGACGCCATCGACCTCAACGACAAGCGTTAAGGGACAACCTTATCATGGCCGAGCCCGCCGCTGTGTATTCTGTGACGGATTCCGACGAAGAGCGCCGAGAGCCAACTTCATTGTGGTCGAGTCTGACCGCCATCTACTCCAGAGGAAGCCTTGGAGAGGGCGTCGGCCTCATCGTGGTTCAGTTCGCCACCATCAACTCTGGCGGCAAGTGTGGAGAAGTTGTCCGAGCCCACCGCCATCTTCCATCAGTGTTTCCCCCGACGGAGGGGCTGGTGCTACGCCAACGAGTTGTGCACTAGCAGACTAGCGCGCCGCCAGCGCCGTCCAGTGCGCTGGGTCTCCATGCACCAGCGGAAACGGCCACACTAGTAGAAAACAGGGCTTTGGTCTAGGCCGGGTCAGCCCATTAGTCCCGGTTCAGTCCAGAACCGGGACCAATGTGGGCATTGGTCCCGGTTCGTGAGCCCAGGGGGCCGGCCGGGCCACGTGGGCCATTGGTCCCAGTTCATCTGGACCTTTTGGTCCCAGTTGGTGGGATGAACTGGGACCAATGGGCCTCGCTCCTGGCACACCACCATTGGTCCCGGTTCGTGGCTTGAACCGGGACCAAAGGCTCCCCTTTAGTCCCGGCTCATGTCACCAACCGGGACCAATGAGGTGCCTATATATACCCCTCGCTTGCAAGCAGAGCACCCCAGTGCTCTGTTTTTCTCTGGCCGAGGGGGAGAGGGCTTTGTGGTGCTCTAGCTCACCTCCTATGCACATGAGGTGTTCGATGGAATGCCCGAGCCACACTACTTAAGCTTTCTCCTCTCGAAGCTCGACCTCCAAGCTCCATTTTCCTCGAGATTTGTCTAGATTTAGCGGTCCATCACGCCCCGTCCCCGTCTTCACCGCCGTCGATCACCCGCGCCGATCTCATCACCGACACCACCGTGGTGAGTCTCTTGTTCTTATCTTCTTTCTGAAAGGAAAAATATTCTTACTTGTATGTTTAGATAGATACTTGTATCATTTTCTTACATTTATTATTGCATCTTATATAGTGCGATGGTTTTGGTATCCGTCCCCGTCGGCCCTCGTCCTGTCTATGATTCAGATGTGGTATGTATATTATCTTTATAACTATTGGTTCATTTATTATTTATGAAAATCATGCCGACCAACGTGACATAGATTTTATTTATCTAGGATGTATGTGAATCGGAAATGCCAACCGACCCTATTGTCGAGAGGTTAAATTTAGTTGAAGAAGAAAACAATTTGTTGAAGGAAAAAATAAAAAAATTGAGGAGGAGAAGATGATATTGGAGTTGCATGTTGCGGATGTCGTCGATGATCACAAGATCAAGATGGATGCAATGCGCTTGAAGATTAGAAAGATTAGAAAATATGCCATTCATACCGAGGCTTGGTATCATTATGCCGTTGGATCAATTGTTACCTTGGTTGCGATTATGATCGCATTTGTTTTCGCATTGAAATGTTTTACATAGTTTCAATGTATGGTTTAATTAATTAGATGCTCTGGAGAGCTATATGTTGTTAGATGAGAACTATGTATGCACTTTGGTTTTAATGTGATGATGAACTCCTATTAATTTGGACACTTAATTATATATAATGCACGCAGATGAACCGGCAATGGATGTACGGTGACAGACACACCCGCGAGTACATTAAGGGCGTGCATGAGTTTCTCGATGTGGCTGAAGCAAACAAGCAGAATGGTTTTATGTGTTGTCCATGCACTGAATGTGGGAATACGAGGTCTTACTCTAACCGGAAAATCCTTCACTCCCACCTGCTTTACAAGGGTTTCATGCCACACTATAATGTTTGGACGAGGCACGGAGAAATAGGGGTTATGATGGAAGACGGCGAAGAAGAAGACTACGATGACAACTATGTGCCCCCTGAATACGGTGATGCTGCAACGGGGGGAGCTGGTGAAGATCAAGAGGAACCAGACGATGTGCCCAATGATGCTGCAACGGGTGAAGCTGCTGAAGATCAAGAGGAACCAGACGATGTGCCCGATGATGATGATCTCCGCCGGGTCATTGTCGATGCAAGGACGCAATGCGAAAGTCAAAAGGAGAAGCTGAAGTTCGATCGCATGTTAGAGGATCACAAAAAAGGGTTATACCCCAATTGCGAAGATGGCAACACAAAGCTCGGTACCGTACTGGAATTGCTGTAGTGGAAGGCAGAGAATGCAGTGGCTGACAAAGGATTTGAGAAGCTACTGAAAATATTGAAGAAGAAGCTTCCAAAGGATAACGAATTGCCCGACAGTACATACGCAGCAAAGAAGGCCGTATGCCCTCTAGGATTGGAGGTGGAGAAGATACATGCATGCCCTAATGACTGCATCCTCTACCGCGGTGCATACAAGGATCTGAACGCATGCCCGATATGCGGTGCATTGCGGTATAAGATCAGACGAGATGACCCTGGTGATGTTGACGGCGAGCTCCCCAGGAAGAGGGTTCCTGCGAAGGTGATGTGGTATGCTCCTATAATACCACGGTTGAAACGTCTGTTCAAAAACGAAGAGCATGCCAAGTTGATGCGATGGCACAGTGAGAACCGAAAGAAAGATGGGAAGTTGAGAGCACCCGCTGACGGGTCGCAGTGGAGAAAAATCGAGAGAAAGTACTGGGATGAGTTTGCAAAGGACCCAAGGAATGTATGGTTTGCTTTAAGCGCGGATGGCATTAATCCTTTCGGGGAGCAGAGCAGCAATCACAGCACCTGGCCCGTGACTCTATGTATGTATAACCTTCCTCCTTGGATGTGCATGAAGCGGAAGTTCATTATGATGCCAGTTCTCATCCAAGGCCCTAAGCAACCCGACAACGAAATTGATGTGTACCTAAGGCCATTAGTTGAAGAACTTTTACAGCTGTGGAATGAAAACGGTGTGCGTACGTGGGATGAGCACAAACAGGAGGAATTGAACCTTAAGGCGTTGCTGTTCGTGACCATCAACGATTGGCCCGCTCTCAGTAACCTTTCAGGACAGACAAACAAAGGATACCACGCATGCACGCACTGTTTAGATGACACTGAAAGTATATACTTGGACAAATGCAGGAAGAATGTGTACCTGGGCCATCGTCGATTTCTTCCGACCAACCATCAATGTCGAAAGAAAGGCAAGCATTTCAAAGGCGAGGCAGATCACCGGAAGAAGCCCACCATGCGCACCGGTGATCACATGCTTGCTATGGTCAATGAGTTACACTACGTAATCTTTGGAAAGGGTCCCGGTGGACTAGCTGTTCCGAATGACGCTGAGGGACACACACCCATGTGGAAGAAGAAATCTATATTTTGGGACCTACCCTACTGGAAAGACCTAGAGGTCCGCTTCTCAATCGACGTGATGCACGTGACGAAGAACCTTTGCGTGAACCTGCTAGGCTTCTTGGGCGTGTATGGGAAGACAAAAGATACACCTGAGGCACAGGAGGACCTACAATGTTTGCACGAAAAAGACGGCATGCCTCCGAAGCAGTATAAAGGTCCTGCCAGCTACGCTCTTATGAAAGAAGAGAAAGAAATCTTCTTTGAATGCCTGCTCAGTATGAAGGTCACGACTGGCTTCTCGTCGAATATAAAGGGAATAATAAATATGCCAGAGAAAAAGTTTCAGAACCTAAAGTCTCATGACTGCCACGTGATTATGACGCAACTGCTTCCGGTTGCATTGAGGGGGCTTCTACCGGAAAACGTCCGATTAGCCATTGTGAAGCTATGTGCATTCCTCAATGCAATCTCTCAGAAGGTGATCGATCCAGAAATCGTACCAAGGCGAAGGAGTGATGTGGCGCAATGTCTTGTCAGTTTCGAGCTGGTGTTCCCACCATCCTTCTTCAATATCATGACGCACATCCTAGTTCATCTAGTCGACGAGATTGTCATCCTGGGGCCCGTATTTCTACACAATATGTTCCCCTTTGAGAGGTTCATGGGAGTCTTAAAGAAATATGTCCGTAACCGCGCTAGGCCAGAAGGAAGCATCTCCATGGGCCATCAAACAGAGGATGTTATCGGGTTTTGTGTTGACTTCATTCCTGGCCTTAAGAAGATAGGTCTCCCTAAATCGCGGTATGAGGGGAGACTGACTGGAAAAGGCACTCTTGGAAGAGACTCAATAATATGCAGGGACGGATATTCTTGGTCTCAAGCACACTATACAGTTCTATAGAATTCTACCTTGGTGACCCCGTATGTCGATGAACACAAGAACAGTCTGCGCTCCAAACACCCGGAGCAGTGCGACGACTGGATTACATGTGAACACATCAGGACTTTCAGCAGTTGGTTGGAAACACGTCTCAGAGGTGACAACACTGTTTGTGATGAGTTGTACTTGTTGTCCAAGGGACCATCTTTGACTGTATTGACTTACAAAGGATACGAGATAAATGGGAATACATTTTACACGATCGCCCAAGATCAAAAGAGCACCAACCAAAACAGCGGTGTCCGCTTTGATGCAGCAACCGAGAGCGGAAAGGACACATATTATGGTTACATAGTGGACATATGGGAACTTGACTACAGACCTAATTTTAGGTCCCTTTGTTTAAGTGCAAATGGGTCAATCTGTTAGGCGGCGGGGTACAGGTTGACCCACAGTACGGAGTGACAACAGTGGATCTGAAAAATCTTGGGTAAACTGACGAACCGTTCGTCCTAGCCAATGATGTGGCACAGGTTATCTATGTGAAGGACATGTCTACCAAACCGAGAAAAAGAAAACATAAGGAAGCGAATACATCATACGATGAGCCAAAGCGCCACATAGTTCTTTCAGGAAAAAGGGACATCCTGGGAGTGGATGGCAAGACAGACATGTCTGAAGATTATGAAAAGTTTCATGAAATTCCTCCCTTCAATGTCAAGGCTGACCCAAGCATCCTGATAAACAATGAAGATTATCCATGGTTACGGCGTAATAAGCAAATGACACAAGCGAAGAAAAAGTGAAGATTTTCTCCCGCAACTATTATGATGATACCATGCCAACTTTGTAACACATGAACATGCTACCATTGTCCGTTTTGTACATGCACATGCTATGTGGGTGAAATTATGATACCATCCCAACATTCAACTTTTTCAGAGTTCATTTGAAAGTGATTGTCCATTTTGTACACGAAGTGCACCAAGTTTTCTCTATAAGCGCATCTATTCTCATTTTTTTAGTAAGTTAATCACAAACTTGTGATTCAAACAATTTTCAAAGAATTCAAATTTTAACTATTCAAATTTAAAAACTAATGGCACTAACAGAAAGTTTATAATTTTTCTAAAACTAATGACACTAATAGAAAGTTTATAATTTTGCTAACCTAAAAGCAAATAGAATTAAAAATTAAAGCAAAAAACAAAAGAAAATAAATAATGCAAAAAACAAATCAAAAAAACAGGGAAAAACTATTTTTATAGTAAAGTTAATCACAAAATAAAATAAATAAAGCAACAAAGAAAACAAAAAAACTAAAAAAGTGTTTTCAAATTTGAAAACTAATGGCACTAACAGAAAGTTTATAATTTTTCTAAAACTAATGGCACTAATAGAAAGTTTATAATTTTGCTAACCTAAAAGCAAACAGAATTAAAAATTAAAGCAAAAAACAAAAGAAAATAAATAATGCAAAAAACAAATCAAAAAAACAGGAAAAAACTATTTTTATAGTAAAGTTAGTCACAAAATAAAATAAATAAAGCAACAAAGAAAACAAAAAAACTAAAAAAGTGTTTTCAAATTTGAAAACTAATGGCACTAACAGAAAGTTTATAATTTTGCTAACCTAAAAGCAAACAGAATTAAAAATTAAAGCAAAAAACAAAAGAAAATAAATAATGCAAAAAACAAATCAAAAAAACAGGAGAAAACTATTTTTATAGTAAAGTTAATCACAAAATAAAATAAATAAAGCAACAAAGAAAACAAAAAAACCAAAAAAGTGTTTTCAAATTTGAAAACTAATGGCATTAACAAAAAGTTTATAATTTTTCTAAAACTAAAAGCATAAAGAATTAAAAAATAAAGCAAAAAACAAAAGAAAAATAAATAAAGTAACAAAAAAACAAAAAAATGCCACCTACTGGGCCACCAGGCCTGAATACGACTAGAAACCCTACCATGGGCCAGGATTCAGGCCCGCAGCAGGCCCAGTAGGCCCACAGGCATTGCAGTGACAGATTAGGCCCGAAAGCCTGCAGTTGAGAGGAGCTCGAGAGGGTGGGCGCAGCAGCGGTTATAAACCACTCCCGAGCCCTCTCAACTAGCGAGGTGGGACTAAACTTTTGGGCGCGGGGCTGCACAAGGCCATTGGTCCCGGTTGGTGGCACCAACCGGGACTAAAGGGGGCATTGGTCCCGGTTCGTGGCACCAACCGGGACCAATGCCCCCCTTTAGTCCCGGTTGGTGCCACCAACCGGGACCAAAGGCCGCCGCTTCCCGCCCTTTGGGCTGCTGAAAATTGGCCTTTGGTCCCGGTTGGTGGCACCAACCGGGACTAAAGGGGGGCATTGGTCCCGGTTGGTGCCACGAACCGGGACCAATACTCTGTGTATATAAGCAGGACTTAGGAAATTTTTAGTTTCTCATCGACCATTTGCCCCCGACGCCGCCAGGCTGCCCGTGCTCGCCGTCGCCGTCGCCCCGCGCCCCTGCCCCGTGCTCGCCATCGCCGCCCGCTCCTCGTCGCCGTCGCCCTACCCTTGCCCCGTCCCGTCCCCGCGCGCCGGCGCCCTCGCTGCCCCCGCCGTCGCCTCGAGCTCTCCTGCTCGCGCGCGCCGCCCCGCGCCCCGAGCCCCTGCCACGGACTCGCCGTCGCCGCCCGCCCCTGCCCCGACGCGCGCCGCCCCGGCCCGCCCCTGTCGCCGTCGCCCGCGCCCCTGCCCCGACGTGCGCCGCCCTGGCCCGCCCTCGCCGTCGCCTGCGCCCCTGCCCGCCTCCTCAGCTTGGTCCGGCCACCAGCGCCCTCCCTTTGCAATTTTTTTCATATATATGCTTGTTTTATATATATATGCTTGTTTTATATATATACATATGCTTGTTTATATATATATAATGATTTTTTATAGAATATGATGTTTTTTCATAGATGATCACATATATGATGTATGCACGAATGTGGATGAAATATGATGTTTTTTTGTTCATAGAACATGATGTTTTTTTAATTCACATATTTTTTTTGTTCATGAGAGAGGTGGGGACGTTGAGGGATCATAGATGTATTTTTTCAGAATTTTCTATCGTGCATAGACGGATTTTAGACCACGGGAGCACCCCCTCTCTATCATTGCAAAATTTGCTAAGTGATATTAAGAAGGAAGGAAAAGAAGTATAGGAAAGAAAGAAAATAAGAAGATGAAAGAAAGAAGAAGAGGAGAGGAAGAAGAGGAGAAATAAATAAGAAGAAGAAAAAAGAAGAAAAAGAAGAGGAGAAGAAGAAAGGAATAGTGGAGAAGAAGAGAAAATAGAATATATTCTATTTTTTCTTCTTCTCCACTATTCCTTTCTTCTTCTCCTCTTTTTTTTCTTCTTTTTTTTCTTCGATTTTCTCCTCTAGCTATTCCTTTCTTCTTCTCTTCTTCTTCTTCTTCTTCTTCTTCTTCTTCTTCTTCTTCTTCTTAATTTTTATCGGGAACGAGGGTGTCGAGGATCGCCGAGGGGTCGAGGGTCGGGAACTAGGGTAGAGGGTCGAGGGATCAAGGGTTCCAGGGTCGTCTAGGGGTCGAGGGTTCTAGGGTCGTCGAGGGTTCGAGGGGTCGAGGATCGCCGAGGGGTCGAGAGAGGTTTCCTCTTGTCAAAGTATTGAAGAAATCCATGGCTTCATCATTAGCCGGAAGAAACCAGGGCATGACGAAGTCCTCCAAAGTTATTTTGGAATGGTGTCCCGGATAGGATAATTTGCCTTTTTGTATGAATTTCAGCAAAGGCCTTCCAAATAACGATATTTGGAAGGTTCTTGCTGAACTTTGTACCAAAAAGCAAATTATCCTATCTAGGACTCCGTTCCAAAATAACTTTGGAGAGCTTCGTACCATCATGCACCTGTTACTTTCGCCTAATGATGAAGACATGGTTTTGTTGAATCCTTTGACAGTAGGCAACCTCCCGACCCCTCGGCGATCCTCTCGAACATGAGAGGAAGAAGAGGATCGCCGAGGGGTTGAGGGTTCCAGGGTCGTCGAGGGTTCGAGGGGTCGAGGATCGCCGAGGGGTCGAGAGAGAGATTTCCTAGTGTCAAAGTATTGAAGAAATCGATGGCTTCATCATTAGCCGGAAGTAACCAGGGCATGACGAAGTCCTCCAAAGTTATTTTGGAATGGTGTCCCAGATAGGATAATTTGCCTTTTTGTATGAATTTCAGCAAAGGCCTTCCAAATAATGATATTTGGAAGGTTCTTGCTGAACTTTGTACCAAAAAGCGAATTATCCTATCTAGGACTCCGTTCCAAAATAACTTTGGAGAGCTTCGTACCATCATGCACCTGTTACTTTCGCCTAATGATGAAGACATGGTTTTGTTGAATCCTTTGACACTAGGCAACCTCCCGACCCCTCGGCGATCCTCTCGAACATGAGAGGAAGAAGAGGATAAAAAAAGAAGAGGAAGAAGAAAAAAAAAAAGAGGAGAAGAAAGAATAGAGGAGTTATTTGTTGGAAATATGCCCTAGAGGCAATAATAAAAGCATTATTATTATATTTCCTTGTTCATGATAATTGTCTTTATTCATGCTATAATTGTGTTATCCGGAAATCGTAATACATGTGTGAATAATAGACACCAACATGTCCCTAGTAAGCCTCTAGTTGACTAGCTCGTTGATCAACAGATAGTCATGGTTTCCTGACTATGGACATTGGATGTCATTGATAACGAGATCACATCATTAGGTGTGATGGACAAGACCCAATCCTAAACATAGCACAAGATCGTATAGTTCGTTTGCTAGAGTTTTCCAATGTCAAGTATCTTTTCCTTAGACCATGAGATCGTGTAACTCCCGGATACCGTAGGAGTGCTTTGGGTGTACCAAACGTCATAACGTAACTAGGTGACTATAAAGGTATACTACGGGTATCTCCGAAAGTGTCTGTTGGGTTGACACGGATCAAGACTGGGATTTGTCACTCCGTATGACGGAGAGGTATCACTGGGCCCACTCGGTAATGCATCATCATAATGAGCTCAAAGTGACCAAGTGTCTGGTCACGGGATCATGCATTACGGTACGAGTAAAGTGACTTGCCGGTAACGAGATTGAACGAGGTATTGGGATACCGACGATCGAATCTCGGGCAAGTAACATACCGATTGACGAAGGGAATTGTATACGGGGTTGCTTGAATCCTCGACATCGTGGTTCATCCGATGAGATCATCGAGGAGCATGTGGGAGCCAACATGGGTATCCAGATCCCTCTGTTGGTTATTGGCCAGAGAGTCGTCTCGGTCATGTCTACATGTCTCCCGAACCCGTAGGGTCTACACACTTAAGGTTCGGTGACGCTAGGGTTGTAGGGATATGTATATGCAGTAACCCGAATGTTGTTAGGAGTCCCGGATGAGATCCCGGACGTCACGAGGAGTTCCGGAATGGTCCGGAGGTAAATAATTATATATAGGAAGTGCTATTTCGGCCATCAGGACAAGTTTCGGGGTCACCGGTATTGTACCGGGACCACCGGAAGGGTCCCGGGGGTCCACCGGGTGGGGCCACCTGCCCCGGGGGGCCACATGGGCTTTAGGGGGTGCGCCTTGGCCTATATGGGCCAAGGGCACCAGCCCCAAGAGGCCCATGTGCCAAGAGATAAAAAAGGGAAGAGTCCCAAAGGGGGAAGGCACCTCCTAGGTGCCTTGGGGAGGAGGGATTCCTCCCTTGGCCGCCGCCCCCCTAGGAGATTGAATCTCCTAGGGCCGGCGCCCCCACTAGGCTCCCTATATATAGTGGGGGAAGGAGGGTCTCTCACCCCACGCCTTTGGTGCCTCCCTCTCCCTCTCCAACACCTCCTCCTCCTCCATAGAGCTTGGCGAAGCCCTGCCGGAGTACTGCAGCTCCATCACCACCACGCCATCGTGATATTGCTGGAGCCATCTTCCTCAACCTCTCCTTCCCCTTGCTGGATCAAGAAGGAGGAGACGTTATGCTGACCGTATGTGTGTTGAACGCGGAGGTGCCGTCCGTTCGGCGCTAGGATCATCGGTGATTTGGATCACGTCGAGTACGCCTTCCTCATCCCCGTTCTTTGAACGCTCCCGCGCGTGATCTACAAAGGTATGTAGATGCAATCTAATCACTCGTTGCTAGATGAACTCCTAGATGGATCTTGATGAAACCGTAGGAAATTTTTTGTTTTCTGCAACGTTCTCCAACAGTGGCATCATGAGCTAGGTCTATGCGTAGTTCTCTTGCACGAGTAGAACACAATTCGTTGTGGGCGTTGATGTTGTCAACTTTCTTGCCGCTACTAGTCTTATCTTGCTTCAACGGTATTGTGGGATGAAGCGGCCCGGACCAACCTTACACGTACGCTTACGTGAGACCAGTTCCACCGACAAACATGCACTAGTTGCATAAGGTGGCTGGCGGGTGTCTGTCTCTCCCACTTTAGTTGGAGCGGATTCGATGAAAAGGGTCCTTATGAAGGGTAAATAGAAGTTGACAAATCACGTTGTGGCTTTCGCGTAGGTAAGAAAACGTTCTTGCTAGAACCCTACTTCAGCCACGTAAAACTTGCAACAACAATTAGAGGACGTCTAACTTGTTTTTGCAGCAAGTGCTTTGTGATATGATATGGCCAAAGTTGTGATGAATGATGAATGATATATATGTGATGTATGAGATGTTCATGCTATTGTAATAGGAATCACGACTTGCATGTCGATGAGTATGACAACCGGCAGGAGCCATAGGAGTTGTCTTTATTTTTTGTATGACCTGCGTGTCATTGAGAAACGCCATGTAAATTACTTTACTTTATTGCTAAACGCGTTAGCCATAGTAGTAGAAGTAATAGTTGGCAAGCAACTTCATGGAGACACGATGATGGAGATCATGATGATGGAGATCATGGTGTCATGCCGGTGACAAGATGATCATGGAGCCCCAAGATGGAGATCAAAGGAGCTATGTGATATTGGCCATATCATGTCACTATTATTATTTGATTGCATGTGATGTTTATCATGTTTTTGCATCTTGTTTACTTAGAATGACGGTAGTAAATAAGATGATCCCTCATAATAATTTCAAGAAAAGTGTTCCCCCTAACTGTGCACCGTTGCGACAGTTCGTTGTTTCGAAGCACCACGTGATGATCGGGTGAAAGTGCAACTATCCCTAGGTGGTTTTGGTAATTCATAACAACATATAGCTCATTGAGCTAATGCTATTCCAAGATGATTATTTCAGGAAAGCTCAATGATTGGCATGGCATGGATGTGAAAGTGGAACCCTCAAAATGCTAAGGACAAAGGATTGGCTCAAGCTCAAAAGCTCAAGACTCTTCATTTTATATTTTAGTGATCCAAGATCACATTGAGTCTTTAGGAAAAGCCAATACTATTAAGGAGGGATGAGGTGTTGCTTAATGAGCCTCTTGCTTCATGTGCTTAGTGATATGCTCCAAAACCCTCAACTACTTTCCCATATCCACATATGACCTAAACCCTAAGCCAAACTCGGTCCTACCGATTCTTCCTATCCGGCGCCACCGAGTTTCACTTGTCATTAGCCACTGCCAAACCCTAGCAATTCGGTTCTACCGATAAGGATCTCGGTCTCACCGAGATGGGGTTGCAAACTCTCTGTTTCCCTTTCGTAACTTTTCGGTCTTACCAAAAGAGCGAATCGGTCCCACCGAGATTGCAATGTAAACTCAGTGTTTCCCCTTTGTAACTTTTCGGTCTCACCGAGTTCCACTCGGTCTCACCAAAAGAGCAAATCGGTCCCACCGAGTTTGCCTGACCAACTCTCTTGTTAGCTAATTACCAAATTCGGTCTCACCGAGTTTGTGTAATCGGTCTCACCGAGATTACGTTATGCCCAAACCCTAACCATATCGGTCCTACCGAGTTGCATGTCAGTCCCACTGAAAATCACTAACGGTCACTAGGTTTACATTTTTGGTCCGACCGAGCTTATTGATTCGGTCCCACCGAGATTGGAAAACTGTGTAACGGTTGGATTTTGTGTGGAGGCTATATATACCCCTCCACCTCCTTCTCATTCGATAAGAGAGCCATCAGAACACACACACCATTCCAACTCATATGTTCTGAGAGAGAACCACCTACTCATGTGTTGAGACCAAGACATTCCATTCCTACCATATGAATCTTGATCTCTAGCCTTCCCAAGTTGCTTTCCACTCAAACCTTCTTTCCACCAAATCCAAATCCTGTGAGAGAGAGTTGAGTGTTGGGGAGACTATCATTTGAAGCACAAGAGCAAGGAGTTCATTACCTACACACCATTTGTTACTTCTTGGAGAGTGGTGTCTCCTAGATTGGCTAGGTGTCACTTGGGAGCCTCCGACAAGATTGTGGAGTTGAACCAAGGAGTTTGTAAGGGCAAGGAGATCGCCTACTTCGTGAAGATCTACCGCTAGTGAGGCAAGTCCTGTGTGGGCGATGGCCATGGTGGGATAGACAAGGTTGCTTCTTCGTGGACCCTTTGTGGGTGGTTGCTTCTTCATGGACCCTTCGTGGGTGGAGCCTTGTGTGGACTCGCGCAACCGTTACCCTTGGGTGGAGCCCTGTGTGGACTCGCGCAACCGTTACCCTTCATGGGTTGAAGTCTCCATCAACGTGGATGTAGGATAGCACCACCTATCCGAACCATGGGAAAAACATCCGTGTCTCCAATTGCGTTTGAATTCTCCAAACCCTTCCCTTTACATTCTTGCAAGTTGCATGCTTTACTTTCCGCTGCCTATATACTCTTTGCATGCTTGCTTAAATTATGTGATGATTGCTTGACTTGTCCTAAAATAGCTAAAATCTGCCAAGAACTAAAATTGGGAAAAGGTTAAGTTTTTATTTGATCAAGTAGTCTAATCATCCCCCTCTAGACATACTTTCGATCCTACAAGTGGTATCAGAGCTTTGGTCTCCATTTGCTTGATCTCCATAGCTTTTGGTGGTCATAGCCGTGGTTTCACAACTTAGGAGAGTATGGCGTCTAGCGAGGGAAATTATCACCGTAGAGGTCCTTACTTTGATGGTACTAATTTTGCTAGTTGGAAGCATAAAATGAAAATGCATATTCTTGGACATAACCCCGCCGTTTGGGCTATTGTGTGTGTTGGTTTGCAAGGTGACTTCTTTGACGGGAGAGAACCAAACCGTGAAGCTACCGCAGATGAGTTGAAGATGTTGCAATACAATGCTCAAGCTTGTGACATTCTCTTCAACGAATTGTGCCCCGAAGAATTCAACAAAATCAGCCGTCTTGAGAATGCAAAGGAAATTTGGGACACTTTGATTGATATGCACGAAGGTACCGACTCCGTCAAGGAATCCAAGTTGGATGTACTTCAAAGCCAACTTGACAAGTTCAAGATGAAGGATGGTGAAGGTGTCGCTGAGATGTACTCTAGGCTTCCTCTCATCACAAATGAGATTGCCGGCTTAGGAAGTGAAGAGATGACCGATAGATTTATCATCAAGAAGATTCTAAGAGCCTTGGATGGAAAATATGATACAGTGTGCACATTGATCCAAATGATGCCAAATTACAAAGATCTCAAGCCAACGGAGGTGATTGGAAGAATTGTTGCTCATGAGATGTCACTTAAGGATAAAGAGGAACTTCACAACAAATCAAGTGGTGCCTATAAAGCCTCATGTGAAGCCCCTACATCATCAAGTGAGAAACAAGACTTCAATGAAGAATTGAGCTTAATGGTGAGGAACTTCAACAAGTTCTACAAGAGTAGAAGCAAAGATAGAAGCTCCAAGTCAAGGTCCTACAATGACAAAAGATCTTCTAGTCGAGAGCGAAACTGTTACAATTGTGGAAGACCCGGACACTATTCCAATGAGTGTACGGCTCCCTACAAGAGAAGAGAAGATTCTCCAAAAATAAGAAGCAAAGGATCACCACCAAGAGAGAGAAGGAGTAGAGATGATCATTATGAACGAAGATACTCACGGAGAAGCAAGGATTCGGAAAGGAAGGAAAAATCATCAAGGAGCTACACAAGACGAAGACATCAAGCTCATGTTGGTGAATGGGTATCCGGCTCCGACTCCGACAGCCACTCCGAGAGAAGTTATCACTCCGACTCCGAAGATACTCAAGATGAAGGTGTTGCCGGTCTGGCACTTGTGTCAACCAACTCCTACGACATATTTGACTCACCAAATGAAGGAATTGGAAGATGCTTCATGGCCAAAGGTCCTAAGGTAACACACCCCGAGTATGTTGATTTCAATAGTGATGAAGATGACTTGTTAGGTGATGATTTGCTTGTTGACAAATCTAGTGATGAATACTATGATGAAATATCAATTAAACATGCTAATCAAGATAAAACGAATGACAATGATAAGGAGAAAATTGATGCCCTAACTAAAGAGCTAAACACTCTTAAGTTAGCTCATGAAACCATCTTCGAAGATCATCAAGAACTTTTAAGAGCTCATGAGAAATTACGCTTTGAAAAGCTCAATCTTGAGCAAGAGCATGAGTTCTTAAAAGCAATCAATGATGATCTCTGCAAGAAAAGTTCTTCTTACATTGCCAAGCGTTTGCTCTTATCCACTTACATGCCTCAAGTCAAGTCTAACAAGAAAGATTGTTCCTCTAGTAGTAACAATGATCATGCTAAATCAAATATTGTTACTTCTAGTAGCTCTCTTGATTCCACTAATGATTCTCTTAGCCAAGTTACACCTAAGCAAGAAAATAGTTTATTGAAGGGAATTATAGAGAAAGGAGTGTACAAAAGCCTTGCCGGGAGTAAGCAATTCGAGGAAATCATGTGGAAGCAAGGAATGCACCGGAAGAATCAAGGTGTTGGTTTTGAGCGAAAGTTCAATGCCAATGGAGTTGAGTGGGAAGAAGATCAATACCCCAAGACAAAGTTTGTCCCTCAACAAGAGAAGTATACTTATTTCAAGGGGACACAAGCTCAAGATGATCTTCCACCACAAGACTACAAGCAAAAAGGCAAGGACAAGCTTCAAGAGGAAATTGATGCATTTGAAGAAGCTCCGAAGACCTTAGTCAAGTGGATTCCCAAGACTACTTCAAGCTCCACTTCATCAAGTACGACTACAACTCCAAGGATTCCCATAAAGATGATGTGGATCCAAAAGAAGAAGAACTAGAGAGTTCTTGAGGGTGACTCTGCCAACATACTTCACTCTTATCATTTTGGCAAGAACAAGTGCAATCAACTTCCACATCTTGCACTAGTTCAAGGAGTCACAAACCCTCTTATTGGTAAGACAAGGGACAAGGTAACCTAAAAGTTTTCATGGATATCATCTTTTGTGTGCATCACTCTATGTCTATGGATATCCTTGTTTGTTCCTTGTGGGACTAACCCATGTAGGTATTGAAAGTGCAATTCACTCAAATGGATAGCTCCAAGAGATCTACATCAACATTGAGCATCCACATCTTCAATATCTACATGAAGTCATCATCGACAAAACCCAAGGTTAGTTCATCCCTCTTAGGGGGGATATCACATCTAGGGGGAGCTTTACTCTAAGACTTGAGCTAAAGCAACTCTAAAGATGTGAACAAAACAATGCTTTATGTAAAAGTGGTAACCCCACTTGAGCTTAAACGATGAGTATGACCTATGATCAAGTGATCTGACTTGACTCCTAAGTCAATATACTCATATATAGATGACCTAGTCATCGCAAATTGCTTGATAGATGCTAGAATTGGTTGTGCATGCCTTGTCACATATTTCATTTGCCATCTTATTGTGTGAGCATGCTGGTTGCATATTTTACTCATTCGAGGACATCCACTTGTTGTTTTGATTGTTCGGCTTTATTTCTTTTTGCCAAGTGGATGGACAAGAATGCCTAAGAACCTCCTCTAGCTATCTATGCTTTTCTCGTCTCAAACTCTATTCATGCTGCATCACAAAATTTGATCAAGTCAGATTCGAACCACTCTGTGTGAGGAGCGCTCGGAGTCCCCGATTCGTCATAGACTTAAACTTCCAAAACCTCTTTATGATTCTCGGTCTGACCGATACTCCACTTTTGGTCCTACCGAGATCATTAAGTTGATCTAGGTTTTCGATCTCGGTGCAACCGATTTGAACATTTCGGTCACACCGAGTTTCAGTAACTGCTTGCAGTTATGAATCTCAGTGCCACCGAGTTGTTCCACTCGGTCACACCGACAGGGTCGGGCTATATATAGTCACGGGCAAAATTTGGAAATTTCTCCGAACCCCTTCGCCCGCGTGATAGCCTGCTCTGCCCTCGTGGTCTCCGGATCGTCTTCTCGCCGCCAGCCGCCTCCAGTCGCTGGTCTCTGTCGCCGTCAATGGGAATTCTGCCCCGCCGTTGCCGCCGTAGCAAGTCCCCGCCGAACTAGGGTATGGACTTGATGTTTGTGCTACTCCTCAATCTGATTCCTAGCACATTGTGATCATATTGATTCTAGCCACGTTTGATAAACTTCTATCCAGTCAAAACGCCCGTAGATTAGGTTTGGTTCGAAAATTCTAGGTTTAGGTTTCCGCCGAAACCATCTCGGACCCACCGAGTTGAAAAACTCGGTCCCACCGATTTGGCTTATGCCATTGCACAAGTGAGACTCGGTCTGACCGAGAATTACTTATCGGTGTGACCGATTTTGGAACTCTGTGAAACCCTAGCAATCTCGGTGCCACCGAACTGTGACTCGGTCCTACCAAGTTCACTAGTTTAGGTTCCAAAACTGCTTCGGTATCACCGAGTTTGAAAATCGGTAGATCCGAGATGATTTCAGTAGGAAACTAAAACTAAGTTTTTGGATCATTCTTTTTGCAAAAATCTCTGCATTTTGTGATGCTCATCCTTTCTACCTCATCTATAATCTATTCACAGGGTCAGCAGTCAGTTTGCAGCATGTCTGATCAAAGTGATAGCCAAAATATGTCAGAGCAGCAAGTGGTGATGAGTGAGGGCACTAGTCCCTCCAGTTCATCTGACGAAGGCAGCAGGAGCACTCCTAGCAATTTGCCAAAGGCTGCCACGAGACAAAGGAAGAAGAGGACTTCAGATTCCGAAGATGAGGACTATGTGGCAGAGGAAGAGGCCACTTCCAAGAGAGTTGAGCCAGCTCAAGGCACTAAGCCAGGTCTGAAAATCAAAAGGCCAGCAGGCAGGCAACCAATGTCAAAGGCCAGAATGTCAACTGAGAAGCCCATAGAGCCAGTTGCAGCTGAGAGCAAGAAAAGAAAGGAAAGGGTGAAGAAGACTGTGGCTAGAGTGCTTGGCAAAGCTTCCATCATGGAAGAGGAAGAAGAAGAAGAAGTAGCTGCACCAGCACCCAAGGCACCCAAGCTAATGGGAGATGCCATAAAATCAGGGGGAGCTGCTTCCAAGGCCAAGCCAGCTCCAAAGCCAAAGCCAAAGAGGAACACAAGAAGCATTCCTGCAGCTAAAAAGAACAAGGCCCCAGTGCCTGAGACTATTGCTGAAGAAGAGGAAGAAAATGTCCTAAGGAAGCTAAAGCCCAAGATCCCAGACCACAACGATGCTCATCCTGTGGCTGAGGACATGAAGCTCAGGAGAGATTCAGGGCTGAGAAAGTGGAGAGAAGCAGACCCGTATGCTTCAAGGAGAAGGACTGCCGTGGACTACAGGTTTCACACCAAGGAGCAGCAGGATTTTTATGAGACAGTGCTGCTAGATAAGAAGCCCATTGTCTGTGATATGCGATGGGTTGATTGGACATACATCAAGGACAATGAGGAGCACTATCATGGAGTGCAAGACAGCTTCATAGCTCGTGGAGTAGCTGACTTTGTTGGGCAGAAGCTCACAAAGTGGAACGAGGAACTCATCATGCAGTTCTACTCCACAGCTCACTTTTATCCAGATGGGAGGATCACATGGATGTCTGAGGGTACAAGGTACCAATACACAGTTGCTGAGTGGGCACAGATCATTAATGCCCCAGAGGAGCAAGATGATGACTTGGATATCTATGCCAAGAAGAAGATGGACCACAACTCAATGTCAAATATGTACAAGGAGATCCCAAATGAAGCACTTGATACCTTCAAGTTTGGCTCAGTACATTACCTTCTGTCAGGGCTCCCACCGATCAATTGGATACTAAGGCACACCTTACTGCCCAACTCTAGAGATCACAAGATGATCAGAGGCCATGCTATCAACTTGCTACATGTGTTTGATGTGCCTCAGAAGTTCAAGGTGATGAGCCTCATAGTGGAAACAATCAAGAGGACTGCAGCAGACCAGAAGAGGAGCTGCGGATATGCCCCTCAGATTCAGGAGCTCATCAACTCCAAGATGGGCACGGGCATATATGTATTGGACAAGGAACATTTGCCCATCCGTCCAGATTTTGAGAACTATGAAGTTGTGATGACTGAGAACGAGCCATCGTCTGCACAAGCATATGCAAAGAAGGAGAAGGCGAGGAAGGAGAAAGCTGCCAAGATGCCTACTCAAGAGGAGGCATCTGAATACTTCTTGAAGACCAAACAAGAGCAGCTTGGTTATTTGATTGCATCCACGCCGAGGATTGAGCAAAGTCTGGCCACCCTCACTCAGAATCAGCAGAGCCTAGAGAGAATCATGGAACAGAAGTTCTATGACTTGGATGTCAAAGTAATGGAAGTTCAGTCTGCAGTGGAGCAGCTCTAGGAGGACATGCAGGAGAGGAGAGGCAGGACTACTACTCATGCCTTTGACAGAGTACCGAGAGGCCCGAGGTCATCTGCCATGCCAGTTGCTGACACAAGAGCCACCACTTCAGCACCAGCCACAGCCTCAATTCCACCAGCTCCAGCATCTACTTCAGCTCCAACTCCAGCGTCTACTTCAGCATCTACCGAAGCCTTCGTCCTTGGAGTGATCCGGACTCCACCACCACCAGAAGATCAAGCCTGAGCGTCGATCTAGTGCTATGCATTTTCTAGGAACTTTTTGGTAACTTGTTGCCAAAGGGGGAGAAGATGTATAGATCATAGGCTTCGAGAGAGAGAGTGTTGTTTTTCTCTCTTGCTTTATTTGGTGGTTGTTTTTCGAACTTGTTTGCTTTTGAGTGCTTGAGATACTACGTCATTATTTGTGAGACATTGATGATCATGTGTTTGATCATAAGTTACACTTAATGCTTGCTTAATGCTATTATCTTATCTATCTTATGTGATCATTCATTATTCTTGGTGATGAGTGCATGTATTTCATTCTTATCATTTTAAGCGCTCCACCAAGATGTATGTGACATGGAAGAGTAACCCATGACTCTAATGACTCTAACTCTTTGTGCATTTGCAGTCCAAAGCAAATTTTAAATATGCACAAATTTAGGGGGAGCTCTTACTTATCACATACTTCTCAAAGCGACGATATATTTCATGCTTATTATCATTTGTCGAAGCTTTGATCTATATGTTGTCATCAATTACCAAAAAGGGGGAGATTGAAAGTGCAACTATCCCTAGGTGGTTTTGGTAATTCATAACAACATATAGCTCATTGAGCTAATGCTATTCCAAGATGATTATTTCAGGAAAGCTCAATGATTGGCATGGCATGGATGTGAAAGTGGAACCCTCAAAATGCTAAGGACAAAGGATTGGCTCAAGCTCAAAAGCTCAAGACTCTTCATTTTATATTTTAGTGATCCAAGATCACATTGAGTCTTTAGGAAAAGCCAATACTATTAAGGAGGGATGAGGTGTTGCTTAATGAGCCTCTTGCTTCATGTGCTTAGTGATATGCTCCAAAACCCTCAACTACTTTCCCATATCCACATATGACCTAAACCCTAAGCCAAACTCGGTCCTACCGATTCTTCCTATCCGGCGCCACCGAGTTTCACTTGTCATTAGCCACTGCCAAACCCTAGCAATTCGGTTCTACCGATAAGGATCTCGGTCTCACCGAGATGGGGTTGCAAACTCTCTGTTTCCCTTTCGTAACTTTTCGGTCTTACCGAAAGAGCGAATCGGTCCCACCGAGATTGCAATGTAAACTCAGTGTTTCCCCTTTGTAACTTTTCGGTCTCACCGAGTTCCACTCGGTCTCACCGAAAGAGCAAATCAGTCCTACCGAGTTTGCCTGACCAACTCTCTGGTTAGCTAATTACCAAATTCGGTCTCACCGAGTTTGTGTAATCGGTCTCACCGAGATTACGTTATGCCCAAACCCTAACCATATCGGTCCTACCGAGTTGCATGTCAGTCCCACCGAAAATCACTAACGGTCACTAGGTTTACATTTTTGGTCCGACCGAGCTTATTGATTCGGTCCCACCGAGATTGGAAAACTGTGTAACGGTTGGATTTTGTGTGGAGGCTATATATACCCCTCCACCTCCTTCTCATTCGATAAGAGAGCCATCAGAACACACACACCATTCCAACTCATATGTTCTGAGAGAGAACCACCTACTCATGTGTTGAGACCAAGACATTCCATTCCTACCATATGAATCTTGATCTCTAGCCTTCCCAAGTTGCTTTCCACTCAAACCTTATTTCCACCAAATCCAAATCCTGTGAGAGAGAGTTGAGTGTTGGGGAGACTATCATTTGAAGCACAAGAGCAAGGAGTTCATTACCTACACACCATTTGTTACTTCTTGGAGAGTGGTTCTCCTAGATTGGCTAGGTGTCACTTGGGAGCCTCCAACAAGATTGTGGAGTTGAACCAAGGAGTTTGTAAGGGCAAGGAGATCGCCTACTTCGTGAAGATCTACCGCTAGTGAGGCAAGTCCTGTGTGGGCGATGGCCATGGTGGGATAGACAAGGTTGCTTCTTCGTGGACCCTTTGTGGGTGGTTGCTTCTTCGTGGACCCTTCGTGGGTGGAGCCCTGTGTGGACTCGCGCAACCGTTACCCTTGGGTGGAGCCCTGTGTGGACTCGCGCAACCGTTACCCTTCGTGGGTTGAAGTCTCCATCAACGTGGATGTAGGATAGCACCACCTATCCGAACCACAGGAAAAACATCCGTGTCTCCAATTGCGTTTGAATTCTCCAAACCCTTCCCTTTACATTCTTGCAAGTTGCATGCTTTACTTTCCGCTGCCTATATACTCTTTGCATGCTTGCTTAAATTATGTGATGATTGCTTGACTTGTCCTAAAATAGCTAAAATCTGCCAAGAACTAAAATTGGGAAAAGGTTAAGTTTTTATTTGATCAAGTAGTCTAATCACCCCCCTCTAGACATACTTTCGATCCTACATCGGGTGTGATAGATTCTAACGTTCACATACAACGGGTGTAAGACAGATTTACACATGCAAACACTTAGGTTGACTTGACAAGCCTAGCATGTACAGACATGGCCTCGGAACACAGAAGACCGAAAGGTCGAGCATGAGTCGTATAGAAGATACGATCAACATGAAGATGTTCACCGATGTTGACTAGTCCGTCTCACGTGATGATCGGACACGGCCTAGTTAATTCGGATCATGTTATACTTAGATGACTGGAGGGATGTCTATCTAAGTGGGAGTTCATTAAATAATTTGATTAGATGAACTTAATTATCATGAACTTAGTCTAAAATATTTACAATATGTCTTGTAGATCAAACGGCCAACGTAGTCCTCAACTTCAACGCGTTCCTAGAGAAAACCAAGCTGAAAGACGATGGCAGCAACTACACGGACTGGGTCCGGAACTTGAGGATCATCCTCATAGCTGCCAAGAAAGATTATGTCCTACAAGCACCGCTGGGTGACGCACCTGTTCTCCCTGCAGAACAAGACGTTATGAACGCTTGGCAGGCACGTACCGATGACTACTCCCTCGTTCAGTGCGGCATGCTTTACAGCTTAGAGCCAGGGCTCCAAAAATGTTTTGAGAGACACGGAGCATATGAGATGTTCGAAGAGCTGAAAATGGTTTTCCAAGCTCATGCCCGGGTCGAGAGATATCAAGTCTCCGACAAGTTCTTCAGCTGTAAGATGGAGGAAAACAGTTCTGTCAGTGAGCACATACTCACTATGTCTGGGTTGCATAACCGCTTGACTTAGCTGGGAGTTAATCTCCCGGATGACGCGGTCATTGACAGAATCCTTCAGTCGCTTCCACCGAGCTACAAGAGCTTTGTGATGAACTTCAATATGCAGGGGATGGAAAAGACCATTCCTGAAGTATTTGCAATGCTGAAATCAGCAGAGGTAGAAGTCAAAAAGGAACATCAAGTGTTGATGGTGAATAAAACCACTAAGTTCAAGAAGGGCAAGGGTAAGAAAGCCTTCAAGAAGGACGGCAAGGGAGTTGCCGCGCCCGGCAAACAAGCTGCCGGGAAGAAGCCAAAGAATGGACCCAAGCCCGAGACTGAGTGCTTTTATTGCAAGGAAAGTGGTCACTGGAAGCGGAACTGCCCCAAATACTTAGCAGACAAGAAGGCCGGCAAAACGAAAGGTATATGTGATATACATGTAATTGATGTGTACCTTACCAGTACTCGTAGTAGCTCCTGGGTATTTGATACCGGTGCAGTTGCTCACATTTGTAACTCAAAGCAGGAGCTGCAGAATAGTGGAGACTGGCGAAGGATGAGGTGACGATGCGCGTCGGGAATGGTTCCAAGGTTGATGTGATCGCCGTCGGCACGCTGCCTCTACATTTACCTACGGGATTAGTTTTGAACCTCAATAATTTTTATTTAGTGCCAAGTTTGAGCATGAACATTGTATCAGGATCTCGTTTAATACGAGATGGCTACTCATTTAAATCCGAGAATAATGGTTGTTCTATTTATATGAAAGATATGTTTTATGGTCATGCTCCGATGGTGAATGGTTTATTCTTTATGAATCTCGAGCGTAATGCTACACATGTTCATAGTGTGAGTACCAAAAGATGTAAGATTGATAGTGATAGTCCCACATACTTGTGGCACTACCGCCTTGGTCACATAGGTGTCAAACGCATGAAGAAGCTCCATGCTGATGGACTTTTAGAGTCTCTTGATTACGAATCATTTGACACATGCGAACCATGCCTCATGGGTAAAATGACCAAGACTCCGTTCTCAGGAACAATGGAGCGAGCAACCAACTTATTGGAAATCATACATACTGATGTGTGCGGTCCAATGAGTGTTGAGGCTCACGGTAGCTATCGTTATGTTCTCACCCTCACTGATGACTTGAGTAGATATGGGTATATCTATTTAATGAAACACAAGTCTGAGACCTTTGAAAAGTTCAAGGAATTTAAGAGTGAGGTTGAGAATCAACATGACAGGAAAATCAAGTTCTTAAGATCAGATCGTGGAGGAGAATACTTGAGTCATGAGTTTGGCACACACTTAAGAAAATGTGGAATAGTTTCACAGCTCACGCCGCCTGGAACACCTCAGCGTAATGGTGTGTTCGAACGTCGTAATCGCACTCTATTAGATATGGTGCGATCTATGATGTCTCTTACCGATTTACCGCTATCTTTTTGGGGGTATGCTTTAGAGACTGCCGCATTCACTTTAAATAGGGCTCCGTCGAAATCCGTTGAGACGACACCGTATGAATTATGGTTTGGGAAGAAACCTAAGCTGTCGTTTCTAAAAGTTTGGGGATACGATGCTTATGTCAAGAAACTTCAACCTGAAAAGCTCGAATCCAAGTCGGAAAAATGCGTCTTCATAGGATACCCTAAAGAAACTATTGGGTATACCTTCTACCTCAGATCCGAAGGCAAGATTTTTGTTGCCAAGAATGGATCCTTTCTAGAGAAGGAATTTCTCTCGAAAGAAGTAAGTGGGAGGAAAGTAGAACTTGATGAAGTATTATCTCTTGAACCGGAAAATGGCGCAGCTCAAGAAAATGTTCCTGAGGTGCCTGCACCGACTAGAGAGGAAGTTAATGATGATGATCAAGATACTTCTGATCAGGCTCCTACTGAAATTCGAAGGTCCACAAGGACACGTTCCGCACCAGAGTGGTACGGCAACCCTGTCTTGGAAATTATGTTGTTAGACAACGGTGAACCTTCGAACTATGAAGAAGCGATGGCGGGCCTGGATTCCGACAAATGGCTGGAAGCCATGAAATCTGAGATAGGATCCATGTATGAAAACGAAGTATGGACTTTGACAGACTTGCCTGTAGAGCCGCGAGCCATAGAAAATAAATGGATCTTTAAGAAGAAGACAGACGCGGATGGTAATGTGACCATCTATAAAGCTCGGCTTGTCGCTAAGGGTTATCGACAAGTTCAAGGGGTTGACTACGATGAGACTTTCTCACCGGTAGCGAAGCTAAAGTCCGTCCGAATCATGTTAGAAATTTCCGCATTCTATGATTATGAAATATGGCAAATGGACGTCAAAACGGCATTCCTTAATGGTTTCCTTAAGGAAGAATTGTATATGATGCAGCCGGAAGGTTTTGTCGATCCTAAGTATGCTGACAAGGTGTGCAAGCTCCAACGCTCGATTTATGGGCTGGTGCAAGCATCTCGGAGTTGGAACATTCGCTTTGATGAGATGATCAAAGCGGTTGGGTTTACACAGACTTATGGAGAAGCCTGTGTTTACAAGAAAGTGAGTGGGAGCTCTGTAGCATTTCTCATATTATATGTAGATGACATACTTTTGATGGGAAATGATATGGAACTCTTGGACAGCATTAAGGCCTACTTGAATAAGAGTTTTTCAATGAAGGACCTTGGAGAAGCTGCTTATATATTAGGCATCAAGATCTACAGAGATAGATCAAGACGCCTCATAGGTCTTTCACAAAGCACATACCTTGATAAGATATTGAAGAAGTTCAATATGGATCAGTCTAAGAAGGGGTTCTTGCCTGTGTTACAAGGTGTGAAATTGAGCTCAGCTCAATGTCCGACCACGGCAGAAGATATAGAAGAGATGATTGTCATCCCCTATGCCTCAGCCATAGGTTATATTATGTATGCCATGCTATGTACCAGACCTGATGTAAACCTTGCCGTAAGTTTGGTAGGAAGGTACCAAAGTAATCCCGGCAAGGAACACTGGACAGCGGTCAAGAATATCCTGAAGTACCTGAAAAGGACTAAGGAAATGTTTCTCGTTTATGGAGGTGACGAAGAGCTCGTCGTAAAGGGTTACATCGACGCTAGCTTCGATACAGATCTGGATGACTCTAAGTCACAAACCGGATACGTGTATATTTTGAATGGTGGGGCAGTAAGCTGGTGCAGTTGCAAGCAGAGCGTCGTGGCGGGATCTACATGTGAAGCGGAGTACATGGCAGCCTCGGAGGCAGCGCATGGAGCAATTTGGGTGAAGGAGTTCATCACCGACCTAGGAGTCATACCCAATGCGTCGGGGCCGATCAAGCTCTTCTGTGACAACACTGGAGCTATTGCTCTTGCCAAGGAGCCCAGGTTTCACAAGAAGACAAGGCACATCAAGCGTCGCTTCAACTCCATTTTTGAAAATGTTCAAGATGGAGATATAGATATTTGTAAAGTACATACGGACCTGAATGTAGCAGATCCGTTGACTAAACCTCTCCCTAGAGCAAAACATGATCAACACCAGAATTCCATGGGTGTTCGATTCATCACAATGTAACTAGATTATTGACTCTAGTGCAAGTGGGAGACTGTTGGAAATATGCCCTAGAGGCAATAATAAAAGCATTATTATTATATTTCCTTGTTCATGATAATTGTCTTTATTCATGCTATAATTGTGTTATTCGGAAATTGTAATACATGTGTGAATAATAGACACCAACATGTCCCTAGTAAGCCTCTAGTTGACTAGCTCGTTGATCAACAGATAGTCATGGTTTCCTGACTATGGACATTGGATGTCATTGATAACGAGATCACATCATTAGGAGAATGATGTGATGGACAAGACACAATCCTAAACATAGCACAAGATCGTATAGTTCGTTTGCTAGAGTTTTCCAATGTCAAGTATCTTTTCCTTAGACCATGAGATCGTGTAACTCCCGGATACCGTAGGAGTGCTTTGGGTGTACCAAACGTCACAACGTAACTGGGTGACTATAAAGGTATACTACGGGTATCTCCGAAAGTGTCTATTGGGTTGACACGGATCAAGACTGGGATTTGTCACTCCGTATGACGGAGAGGTATCACTGGGCCCACTCGGTAATGCATCATCATAATGAGCTCAAAGTGACCAAGTGTCTGGTCACGGGATCATGCATTACGGTACGAGTAAAGTGACTTGCCGGTAACGAGATTGAACGAGGTATTGGGATACCGACGATCGAATCTCGGGCAAGTAACATACCGATTGACGAAGGGAATTGTATACGGGGTTGCTTGAATCCTCGACATCGTGGTTCATCCGATGAGATCATCGAGGAGCATGTGGGATCCAACATGGGTATCCAGATCCCGCTGTTGGTTATTGGCTGGAGAGTCGTCTCGGTCATGTCTACATGTCTCTCGAACCCGTAGGGTCTACACACTTAAGGTTCGGTGACGCTAGGGTTGTAGGGATATGTATATGCAGTAACCCGAATGTTGTTCGGAGCCCCGGATGAGATCCGGGACGTCACGAGGAGTTCCGGAATGGTCCGGAGGTAAAGAATTATATATAGGAAGTGCTATTTCGGCCATCGGGACAAGTTTCGGGGTCACCGGTATTGTACCGGGACCACCGGAAGGGTCCCGGGGGTCCACCAAGTGGGGCCACCTGCCCCGGGGGGCCACATGGGCTGTAGGGGGTGCGCCTTGGCCTATATGGCCAAGGGCACCAGCCCCAAGAGGCCCATGCGCCAAGATATAAAAAAAGGGAAGAGTCCCAAAGGGGGAAGGCACCTCCTAGGTGCCTTGGGGAGGAGGGATTCCTCCCTTGGCCGCCGCCCCCCTAGGAGATTGAATCTCCTAGGGCCGGCGCCCCCCTAGGCTCCCTATATATTGTGGGGGAAGGAGGGCCTCTCACCCCACGCCTTTGGTGCCTCCCTCTCCCTCTCCAACACCTCCTCCTCCTCCATAGAGCTTGGCGAAGCCCTGCCGGAGTACTGCAGCTCCATCACCACCACGCTGTCGTGCTGTTGCTGGAGCCATCTTCCTCAACCTCTCCTTCCCCTTGCTGGATCAAGAAGGAGGAGACGTTACGCTGACCGTACGTGTGTTGAACGCGGAGGTGCCGTCCGTTCGGCGCTAGGATCTCCGGTGATTTGGATCACGTCGAGTACGCCTTCCTCATCCCCGTTCTTTGAACGCTTCCGCGCGTGATCTACAAAGGTATGTAGATGCAATCCGATCACTCGTTGCTAGATGAACTCCTAGATGGATCTTGGTGAAACCGTAGGAAAATTTTTGTTTTCTGCAACGTTCTCCAACATTATTCTCCTCTATTCTTTCTTCTCCTCTTTTTTTTCTTCTTCTTCCTCTTTTTTTATCGGGAACGAGGGTCGTCGAGGGACATATAGATGTAGTGTCGTCGTTGTCGATATATACCCCCTCCCGATAGCTTCAACACGTGGGGGGGGCTCGATATTACCCCCTCCTTGAAGCGTTCTCGAGGCCACCCCAAACCCTTGAAGCGTTGTCGAGGCCACCCCAAACCCTAGAGAAGCAGCGTCGAGGCCACTAATTAATATATATGATTCCTTACTATGATTAGGTGGCTAGTTCTATGTTTGGCACTAATATATCCATCTGTCATGTTTGAATAATAATTGCCATGTTGTAAATATTTGTAGAAACTATGGACACCGCCCGAGACGAAGCAAAAGAAGCGTTGTTGAGGGACATAATCGTAGAAGGAAGTGATGCCGTCTCATTGTTTCTCAACGACACCGATGGTCTGGAAGGAGAGGGTGAAGAAGCTGGCTACGGTGACCTAATGCCGGTGCAAGAAGAAGAACATGAGGACGGCTCCTGTGACCCAATGCCGGTGCAAGAAGGAGACCGTGATGACGGCACCGGTGACCAAACCGAGTCCGGCCAGGTATATATATTAGTTAAGCCTGTGCTGACTAGCTGATTGATGCATTCATTGTTTTGGTATGTACACATATTAATTAAGTCTTTGTTCTTTTTTCTAGCCCTCCGGATCGAGCACAACTTCGGTAAAGAGACGAGGCCCGAAGAAAAAGTTGAGCTCGGATGAAAAGTTTGAGATCATAGCAATCGCGCCCGACGGCCAACCGATTGAACCCATCCGAACAAAGAACGCATTTGTTGCTCAATGCGGGGTTCTGGTTAGGGACAAGATCCCGATAAGCATCCAGCAATGGTTTAAGCCGGCTACAGAAGACCCTGAGGTGTCTTATGTCAATGATATGCAGAAAAATGATCTTTGGACTGAGCTGAAGTCAAATTTCACCCTACCGCCAGAGGATAATCCAGAGAACCCAGTTAAAGAGCAATTAATCAAGTCTTTTGCTCTTAAGAGGATGGCAGAACTATTCAGGAGGTGGAAGAAAGAGCTGAATAAGTTTGTCGAAAATAATGAGACACCAGAATTCAAGGGCAGATATGAGAAGATCAGAGATCACTGGCCCGCATTTGTGGCCCACAAGACATCGGAAAAGAGTAAGAAGATGTCGGCGACAAACAAGCAAAATGCTGCGAAGAAGAAGCTTCACCATCGCACGGGGTCAGGTGGCTACCTCGTAGCCCGGCCTAAGTGGGCCAAGACTGAGAATGATCTGGTTGATAAAGGGATCGAACCAGAGACAATTAGCTGGCCAGACCGTTGCCGGACTTGGTTCTTCAGGGCTGGCGGAACCTTGGACCCTGTAACAGGGAAGTGCATTTGGACGAACGATCAAATGGACATACCAGTCAGGAAGCTTAAGCAGTATATCGAAGCAGCGCAGCAAGGGAAGTTCTTTCCAGACAGAGAGAACGACGAGCTCACAATGGCCCTCGGGAATCCTGAGCACCCTGGACGGACACGAGGCACCCCAGGCTCCATTCCGTGGAAGGTTGGGTTTCCGGACGCAGGCGGTTACAAATCCCATGAGAGGAGAAAAAAAGTGCAGCAGACCCAAATGCAGGCGCTGCAAGCAAGGGTAGACGCGATAGAGGAACGAGAAGCAAATCGCAGCAAACGTACTGCCAAAGCTTCCCTCGAAGCTACCCCGCCATCTCAGCGCAGAAGCAGTGTGGCTTCCACCGAGCTGCTTCAGCCGGAGCATGCCTTGATGGCTCCTGCCAGCTATCCCGTGGATGCTATCACGGAGTCTCAAAATTGCCACCTTATGACGCAATGGATGAATTTGAAGGTTAAGGCGGCTGTTGGCTCTGTTTATCACTGAACCCGGCACAACTTTTTACTGCCGGCCGATTCCAGAAGGATATGCTAGGGTGATGGTGGATGAAATAACGGAGGGCTTTGAGGACCTTTAGCTTGACCACCCTACCGGTGAAGGGGAGACTCGGCTGGGGTCTGCTCTGAAGACTCCATGCCTATGGCGGAAGGAGCTCATCAACCTTCCGAACTGGACGCCTCCGCCTCCTCCTCCTCCTCCGGCGAGTCAGGGCACTCCGCCTCCTCCACCGCCTCCTCCTCCGGCGAGTGACGATCAGGGCCCTCGGCCGGCTCCTTCTCTGGCGCGTGGCGGCCTCCGCTTGCGCCGGCGCACCCGAGCAGCCAGCCTCCTCCTTCTCCGCCTCATCAGCAAGGGCGGAAGAGACCCGCTGCCGCTCCGACAGCTGCTCCGGCGCGTCGTAGTCCTTCACCTGTAAGCAAGTAAAGAAGACAACTGCTTCGTCTGCTCGGCCAGCGTCTAGCAGTACAACCAGAGGCGGGAGGACATACAGATTCGGTCCTTCTCTGAAGAGTCCACAGAACTTACCATACGAGAGGACCCCGGAGGAGAACGCGAAGATCGCGCAAACCGAAGTGGATGACTGGTTTCAAGGGTTGAAAGCAAAGAGACATCCACCTCCGGAGGAGAAGGTAGATCCGGTGAAAGTGAAGCGCACTCTGGCTGCCCTGGCAAAACCACGCAAGTCTCCACCGAAAGGCAACTATGAGCGCATTATTGCAAAGACATGGGCTGAAGCGGAGCGGTCGGGAAGTACAGTCAGTGATCAAAGGCTGAAAGAACGACGAGCAGCTGGGAAATAAATTGCCCAGCTCGGCGAACAAGCGAAGAAATCGTGCCCCCCGCTCAAGGTGCCTAGCGACATCGTCGATCCGAGGATGGTGCCCGGTTATGGCAATGTTGATGATTATCTGCCCGATGATGTACATTATGATCCCATGGAGGTGCAGATACACAGATATGAGTACGAGAAGCCTCTCGTCAAAGATGAAAAATCTTTAACAACGATGATGCGAAGATTACATGATTGGTACTTGAAAATCTGCAGAGAGTCTGGGGGGAGGAGTACTTTGTATGCGAGAGTTAAACCGGAGCATGACCTCGTTGGAATTGAACTGTTGCCTATTCCATTTGAGGAGTTCTATCAGTTTTTCAATCAATTGGCCCTCGATAAAACAACGATCACCTGCTACTGTCTGTAAGTACTACTACTTCTGTCATTAAGTCTCTCTATATAGCTCATCTCTTTCATTGCATGTATTTATAATTATCCTCACTATATTATGCAGATTGAAGATCGCCGAATTGAAGAAAAGACAAATCAGTGATATTGGGTTCGTTAACACATATCTCATAGATGCAACTGAGGTTGAACATCGTCTCGAAGATACCGAGGCCAACTTGCTACGATCATTTAAAAAAAATGAAAACAAAGATATAATACTCTTTCCTTACAACTTCAAGTGAGTGTTACTGTCTTGTGCATATTCGGTTTCCCTTATATATTAGTCCAGGTTATAGTAATGTAATTGATGAGTTATGCATGCGTGTGCAGTTTCCACTATATTCTCCTAGAGATTAGGCTTGAGCAGGGAGTAGTAACCGTCTTGGACTCTAAACGAAAAGATCCCCAGGAGTATGCGGACATGACTGAAATCCTCAAGAAGTAAGTTAAATCGATCATTATCCATCATATCAGCAACTTTGTTCATTTCCTGATATCAAGTAATTGTTTTCTTTGTCCGGCAGGGTTTGGAGAAAATTCACCAGAAAAGTTCCGGGACTGCCGAAGGAGCTGGAATTTAGACACTCGAAAGTAAGTACTATAGTAGCATGTTTCGCGCATCTCCTAGTGATTCAAGCGCTAATTTCATCAATACCATTTAATATTCTTGCTTATCAGTTTGATTGACCTCTATTTCTTGTAAAGTGGTTGTGGCAGGAACAAGGGAATGATTTCTGTGGATACTACGTCTGCGAGTCCATCCGCCACACGACCTGTGAGCGGGGCGGGTACTCTGACGAACAATATGAAGTACGTAAATAACAACATTCACAATTTTATTTTATTACCATCATTTGTGTTGAGTTTCATTCATTCATATATATATGTATTGACCCCCTTCTTCAAATTAGATGTTTCGGAAGCGGGATGAACTCCTAGCACCAGCTCGCATGCGAGCAATTCAAGAGGAATTGGCGGCATTCTTTCTTGACCACGTGATCGCTGAAGACGGAGAATACTATGTGGACCATGAGTCCGTATGATTATATTTGTAAGAGATAATTATTGTATATATGTAGCCGGTAGTGTTGGATAGATATATGAGAACTTGTTGTTCGACCAATCTCTCGGAGAAGGAGAGGTGATCGATATCACTTCTCTCTGTATGCATATATGTTCATGACGATCTTCTGTTTCCTTCGTTTGCTTACTAGCTAGCTAGCGTGTCTAGTCCTCTCTATACGTATGTATAGTACGTAGCGTCGACCAAGCACGGACATAAGAGAAGACACTTCTCTCTATTAATTATAGCTAGCTAACACAATATATGAAACACCTAAATTAACCCCCCAAAACCCCCACCCCCTCTTTAAAAAAACAAAAACTTCAGCCACAGAAATGCTGACGCGTGGATGCCTATTGGTCCTGGTTGGTGCTACCAACCGGGACCAAAGGGTTTCCTGCCTGGGCTCCGCACACAGGCCACGTGGAGGCCCATCAGTCCCGGTTCTAGATTGAACCGGGACTAAAGGGATAGGGCATTAGTACCGACACTTTAGTCCCGGTTCAGGAACCGGGACTAAAGGCCCTTACGAACCGGGACAACAGGCCCTTTTTCTACCAGTGCCATCGGAGTTCCTTCGCATAGAGCATGTGTAGGAGCCATGCATATGCATGCATGGATGAACACATGCACCCTCGTACTTAGGCCATCCTGCAAGATAGGTGATACAAGAAAATCTGACCATACCTAGGTAGTAAGAATGTGTCCACTCGTACGCGATCTCCCGTCTTGGCGCGTCTTGCCGCTGCCGCCTTTGACGCCTTTGCCTGGGCGCCGAGCCGCCGACATCGGTACACGGAGCGCCGGCCAATGCACCTCGGCCTGCTAACCTGAGTTGTAGCCGATGGACATCTCTTCACGTAGCTTGTGTACACATGAATTGCCACACATGCATACATGTTGCACCCATGATCATCCATTGGCCATCTGCAAGCCGGCTCACACTTTCCTGCCGCCGGCACGCCCATGGAGCTTGACACCACGTTCGAGGGTGCCGACGCCGTGATGCCACAGACATGTTTGTCCACAACCTCACATCTTGGCCTACGTTTCAGCCACGGTGGCGACTGCTTCCATATTCTTGGGCCTTCTTAGGGCACGTGCAGCCGCATGATAGAGGCGGGCTGTGCAGATTGCCCGACAAGCATATAATCCCAGTGTTGTTGCCGCAGGCGCGTCTTCTCTTCCTCCTCGGCGAGCCATGGTGTCGGTGGTGGTAGTTCCGAGAGTGAAGTTGGGGTAGGGCCATGAAAGGACGCCTCACTTGCCCGCCTGTTGCGGGACCTTGCACGGAGGCGTTGAGCTGCCTCCACTACTCCATGGATGCCCACTCATGTTGCCCCCTTTAATAGGGCGACACTGGAGGATAAACTCACGACGCTCCTTCTTCGTCATGGGGGCCGCCTGCCTTTGCACCTTCTTGGACTATGCAAGTACATGGACTTGGTGTATGTAGACCTTGGCACCGAGCTCGAAGACCATGTGAGAGTCCATCATGATCTGCATATTGGGAGAGGGTGAAGACAATTCCGACGACCACAACGAAGCAGAGATGGGAGGAGAACCATGTCCCACCGGGCGTGCCAATTTGTTTGACACGAGAAAAATCTTATAGCACTCCGGGAGAAGGGAAGAGAAGGAGTATGTATTTCTCTCATGTGTCGGGGAAAAAGAAAAAATGCGGGCGTGCCAGTGTACCGTAGTACACAAAGAAAAGTGATACAGGAAACAAGTATTTCATTTATCTCTTTGGATGAACAAAATTATAAGATCCCATAAAATATGGTTGCGCTCCGTGGCCTACTAGCGCGGCCTGCCTGACTATGGCAATGTGCGGTCTCCTGGTTCCCGGGGCCTCGAAAAGCTCCCGGTTAATTACTCCCGCGGGTTGCTCCGCGAGATACCTCCGATTAAGCCGTGTGGTCGTCTTCGTCGTCTTCGCTTCGCGTTCTCCATGCATGATGATGAAGGGGTGTGTGTGTGGTGTGGGCGGTGGCAAAGCCTGTGTCCTCATCGGTACATGTGCCGCTCAAAACATGGCTTCATGCTGGCCACGTTCGCCCTCGCCGTCGCGCCTCGTCGGTCTTGACAACGTTGATTTAGTCGGTGTTGAAGTTTCATCGGTCCTACTCAGCTCGGACTTCTTGACGATGTAGCGGCTTCGTCGGGTATGCAAGGGGTTGCCTCGCGGGAGTATTCTTATGGAGACTGGCGTTGGTGTAAAACCAACGCTCGCTCGTATCGGCAATGCCGATGTGATTGGCACCTTGTCTCGGCTGGACGCCGAGTTTACGGCGGTCCGCCAAGGCAAAGGATGCCACCTCACATGGCCATAGAAAGGGGACCTGTACATCGGCGACGCCGTGGGCCTGTACGCCGGAACCTGTTCACCAATGACCTGTGCGCCGTGATGGGTGCGTCTCACTTGATTGAACGCCAAGTCTATGGCAGTCCGTTTTGTCAAGGACGCCGCCCGACGAACTCGTGAGGAGATGTTGTAGTGGTTTCATTGCCTTGGGTGGGTGCTACACCGAAAGGGGACCCGTACGCCGGGGACGCCATGGACCTGTACATCGAGACCTATATGTCGAGGACCTGTCCGCCATGGTGGGTGCCTCGTCTCGACTAAACGCCGTATTCGGTGGTTTACCGAGACAAGTAGCACACCGAGACCTGTACGTCAAGGACCTGTTCGCCATGGTGGGTTCGCTTTCATAGGTGAGACTGGTCTCGGGCTGCATCGTTGTGAGCACCGGTTCCGCCACGTCGTCTCCTCCGGGAAGCAAGACACCAGACCTGTGCACCATGATCGAAACGTCGTAGACCTCTGCATCGGAGAGACCTGTTCATCATGGACTTGTCTCAGGCTACGTCGTTGTGAGCTCCGGCTCCGCCATGTCGTCTCCTCCGGGAAGCAACGCACATGACCTGTTCGGGGCGCCATGGACCTGTGCACCGATGACCTGTTCGCCGAGGACCTGTGCATCGGAGAGACCTGTTCGCCATGGACTTGTCACGGGCTACGTCGTCGCGAGCTCCGGTTCGACCGCGTCGTCTCCACCGGAAACCAAAGCGCCAGACCTGTACACCGCGGTCGGAGCGCCATGGACCTGTGCATCAGAGAGACATGCTCACAATGGACTTGTCTCGGGCTACATCGTAGCAAGCTCCGGTTCGACCACGTCGTCTCCACTGGAAACCAAAGCGCCCCACCGCGATTGGGACGCCATAGACTTGTGCATCAGAGAGACCTGTTCGCCATGGACTTGACTTGGGTTACGTCATTGCGAGCTTCGGTTCCGCCACGCCGTCTCCTCCTGGAAGCCGGTGTCCCGTTCACCATGAACCTGTTCGTCATGGTCCTGTGTGCCGCTGACATGGTAGACCTCCAAAGGAGCTAGAGGCTGGGCTATGTTGTTGGCGAGCTCAGGCTGCTCCCGAGTCATCTCCGTTGGGCGCGCCATCCACCGCCTTCATTGCACTTGGTAGAAGACAAGCTTCGCTTGATCCACGGCCTTCTTCTCTAGACGCATTGTCCGCCACCTCCATTCCTCCTGGTATGAGAAGAGCGCTGCTGGGATGTGTCGTCCGCTCTCTCCGTTGCACCTATACATGAAAAAGAGGATGGGCTGCTTCCTCGCCATCCATAGGCGTGTGTCTGAGGGCGACGCTGCGCTCCTCTGATTTCATCCACCGCCTCTATGGAGTCACATCGTGTTCTTTTGGACGCAGCCGCCTCGGTCTCTTCTTCGGAGGCGAACAAATTAACGGTGGTTCATCCTGCGACGGTGTCGTTCCTTCACCATGAACCTGGTAAGAAAAAGACCATAGAAAAGGAACAAAGAGGGCATGTTGGCGATGGCACATGCATGCACCGCATGCCTGTAGTCTCGGGTGTGTTGTTGTCGTCATCGCCACATCTTCGAGCTCGAACGGGTACGCTGCCGCCACCACGTCCTCTCGCCGCGAGCGCAGCCGCGGCGCATCTCTCTCGGCTGGATGTGTCTTTCTTCTGAGTGTGTATGCTGCCACTGCCGTCGCCGTCGGCACGTCCGCAGCGTGAGTTCTTCTTTTCTGCATGAGATATCTTGATCTGGTCCCTCTAGTCAGTACATCACGGCTGCCTCGTCGCTGCCGCCATGGGTGCGTCCTTTCTCCTCGACGCTACCGCTAGGGCTCGGCGAGATACCGTGCTCCCGTTCTTGTGTTGCGTCGTTGCACCTGTACCTGAAATAGAGAAACGATACACATGTACCATAGAGGAAGCTACATCGTCCGATCGTCATGGCACACCTCCTCATGGATGTGTTCCTTCGTGGATGCTCCGCCGTGGCTGACGTGCGTCCGCGTGCCTTGGCGCGTGTACGCTGCCATCGCCGGACAAAGCCAGGCTGTGTGCGTGCTGCCCGGCGAGCGCACCACCGCCTGTGGTTGTGCCCTGCTGCGTGCCGCGGATGTGGTGACCTTCCTGAGTTTCCTCTCCTCCCTTGTTGCGTCGGTGCTCCTTTATATAGAGTTTGTCGTAGGCCGTCTCGATTGAGCGCAAGCCCGCTTGCCTGGTCGGCAAGATCCAAACATTCTATCTTAAGTCTCCTTTCCATCTTACCTCTTCTTTTCTAATACGCTTGCAAAACTGCGCAAACAAAGAAAAATAAATAAATTGATACATCCCTTGTTTATGCACGCATGCCTTTCCAAGATGATCCAAGATCAAGACGGTTGCTTTTGTTTCCAAAATTCTGTAACTTGCCGATTGTACGTAAGCGTCCGGTCATGCCATCCGTTTGCTGCTCGGGTTGCACCAGGTATTTGCGTATGTATACACCCGTGCTTGCCGCCGGCCGCAGATACCTGAATATGTACGCGTGGGTATTCGGATATGTACGCGGGCGAGCTTGCCGGTGTACAGAAGTATTTTACTATGTATTTATACATACCCAGTTACGTGCATGGCATGTTAAACTTGGCTCTGAACGCATGCAATATAGAAGTACTAGTATTTGGTCTCTTTGCATTGCGTGTACACATCCATGGCCATATGCACATACATAGTTTTGTCATGCACCAGTACACCAGCGCGTACGTACGAGGCATATGTATATACATGGTCCGGTTCAAACCTGCCTCCATATATAGCCTGCCCTAAAAACTCATTAAAAAATATTATTTTATGCCATAGTGTATAAAAACTCGTCGAACAATAGGTTACTCAGATGATGAGTGTCACATCAGCAGAAATATAGAACAAAACGAATAACTCTAGTATATTCCGAATTAACAATCCATCACGACATTATATCAAAACAAAAAGTACGCACATCATAAGAGGGTACATGTGTTTGGTGTTCCAAAATGCCACTTCAAAACAACACACAAACATTAGTTGCTAACCAAAACTTTCTGTTTTTTCTTCTCCTTGGAAAGTGAAGATCATAGCAACCTACGCCTCCTAGTTGTAGACATACGCAAGGTTGCACTTACTGCACTAGTGCTGGCCGAAGTGGTTGGCCACAATTAGCGTTGAGTCATTCCTTGCAGAGGCAGGTAACCTTGCCGGTGGAGTGGCCAACCCCATAGGACCGCATAACAATGAGCTTTACTTTCTTGGGCTTGGTGTAGGTCATCTTTTGGCACCCCCCTCAAACGGAGCACTAGGTGCAACATCGACTCCTTCTGGATGTTGTAGGCAATGAGCGTGCATCCGTCCTCTAGTTGATCGTCGATGACGATGACTCGCTGCTAGCCCGGGGGATGCCCTCCTTGTCCTAGATCTTGGTCTTCACATTGTCGATGGTTCCTAAGGACTCTACCTCCAACGCGATGGTGTTCGCCGTTAAGGTCTTCACAAAGATCTACATCTTGGTCAGCGCTCCCCACCGGTGGTGACAACAGCGGCAGCCTGCCTACCTACCTAACTAGGGAGAGGGTGGTGGTTCACGACAGTGGCGGGGTGAACTGGCGTGGGCGGGTAGGGTTTAGCGGGTGGAGAGTGGTGGTAATTATATGGGTGGAATGAGGTGACATGCATCGTTCAATTCTAGTGGATTTTGATCGAACTAACTAACTTGGTATGTCAGTAGTTGTTGGGCCTCAGGGCAAGTCCACTAGCTCATGCATCACCTCTTCCATAGTTATTTGGAAGACGCTTTGGTTCACCTAACCGGTCGCTACATTTAGTTGACCGCATAGCGTACGCAACATGTGTCCAGTGGCCCTGCGCACCGCTTCTTCCCTACCTGACCTGTTCCCGTTCCTGTTCCTGTTCCCTTCCACATTTCCCCTTTCTTCTCGCATGATTAGTCTCCTACCTCACGCTCTATCAGCACCGATGCACAACGCATCGCCGCTCTGTGTTGCTGCAACCACTGAGCCGCCGGTCTTTTAGGTCAGACCACCACGCTGCTGCAACCCCCGACCATCATGCTGAAGACATAGGCAAGTCGCTTGACACCGACCATTGTTGTTGCAAACCTTCATCCTTGTAGCCAAAGGCACCAACCACCGCCGTTGCAAAACCCGTCGCTGCAACGGCATTGCTGCAAGTACATCCTCTCCCATCCCACTTTCTCCTCTTCCCTTCACACCTTCTGGATCTCGTCATGGGGTGACTCGCCCCTTCTTTGCAGCAAACCACCATACGGCCATACCCCCAAGTTTTTTCCCCAGCCGCAAGTCCCTACAATCAAACACGAAGGGAGAGAGAGTGTTCCTTCAAGGATGCTGCAACACATGATATCGTGAAGGGTGGGCTCATAGCAACACCATTGTTGCGAAGCCACTGGCAATTTCAATCGAAGTGCGAGATGGTGCCGCAAAAGGGTGCGGTGAGACATGCGATTAGTGAATAATAAGATGTGCGAAAGCACTAAGTAACGGTTGTGATGATATGATCCAAGGACGAGCGATGCGGGAGCTATCAGCCGGGTTGACGCACAGTGGTTGCCTAGTTATTTTAGGGCAACGAAGGAAAAAACCCACTTCTTTCAATTTCAGTCCAGTTCTTTTCACTCAATTTTGGACATTCTTGGTCTGGAAAATCAAAAGCTCAAAAGAACTCTATCTGATTGTGCAAAATCATGTGAGAATCGTTAGAATCGGTAGTGCAATCAAAAATTGTCCGGGACTGGCAATGGGTGGTTGCCTTGCTTCTCGCGATTCTGGGCCCTCCCACAGAACAAAACGTTTCGATTTAAGGTAGGACTGTGCTAAAGACCAGTTGACTGGTGGTTAGCGACAGATCCGGACGATATCTCCTCTCCCCTAATCACGCATGCACCTTGCATGCAAACTTCCCTCGCGTGCACGTGCATGTAGACTCTTTGTGTTGGACAATAGTTGCATGTAGAAAAAACAAAAAACCTGATGTCACCAAAGATTTCATCTAAAAATAGAATTCAAAATGTTTTGTAGCTCAAACCGTCGCTCCGATTGAAAAACTGTTTTCACATAAAAGATTCGTAGCGACGAGATCTACAAAACTAGATCCCATGCTGATACATTCTGATGACTTTTTTTCTGGTAAAAAGTTACCACATGTGCTACATAAGTTATCATGCCTGTGGTGCATAAGTTATCATGTTATTTACGTAGAAATTACCCAGACATAAAAAGGTTCCTCCAACCTTCTCTTCACAAGCACATGCGTGCATGCATTAGAGAGAATTTTTTTTAAATCATCCTAGTCCTCCCTGTTCGAAACTTTAAAATGTTTTATAGCTTAAAACCGTTGGTCCGATAGAAAAGTCGTTTTCACATATAAAATCCATCACGACGAGATTTTCGAAACTAGATCTCATGTTGATATGTTCTGACAACTTTTCTTCATGCAAATAGTTACAGTTGGGCTAAGTAAGTTATCAGGTCCGACGAGTGTCTATTATCATGTTATTTACACATGAGTTACGTGGCACATTTTCAACAACATGAGTAGTTATCAGGAGGGGGAGGCGGGAATTGTTTTCAAACAACTTCCTCCCGTCCAACCACCCCTGGATCAAACTGTTGGGGAACGTAGTAATTTCAAAAAAAATTCCTACGCACACGCAAGATCAAGGTGATGCATAGCAACGAGAGGGGAGAGTGTTGTCTACGTACCCTCGTAGACCGAAAGCGGAAGCGTTATAACAACGCGGTTGATGTACTCATACGTCTTCATGGCCCGACCGATCAAGCACCGAAACTACGGCACCTCCGAGTTCTAGCACACGTTCAGCTCGATGACGATCCCCGGACTCCGATCCGGCAAAATATCGGGGAAGAGTTCCGTCAGCATGATGGCGTGGTGACGATCTTGATGTTCTACCATCACAGGGCTTCGCCTAAGCACCGCTACAATATTATCGAGGATTATGGTGGAGGGGGGCACCGCACACGGCTAAGAGATCAATGAGCAATTGTTGTCTCTATGGGGTGCCCCCTGCCCCCGTATATAAAGGAGCAAGGGGGAGGCGGCCGGCCTAGGAGGAGGGCGCACCAAGGGGGGAGTCCTACTCCCACCGGGAGTAGGTCTCCTCCTTACCTTGTTGGAGTAGGAGAGAAGGAAAGAGGGGGAGAGGAACAAGGAAAAGGGGCTGCACCCCTTGTCCAATTCGGACCAGAGGGGGGGGGGGCGCCTCCTTCCTTTTGGCCTCTCTCCTCTATTCCCGTATAGCCCAATAAGGCCCATATACTCCCCGGCGAATTCCCGTAACTCTCCGGTACTCGGAAAAATACCCGAATCACTCAGAACCTTTCCGATGTCCGAATATAGTCGTCCAATATATCGATCTTTACGTCTCGACCATTTCGAGACTCCTTGTCATGTTCCCGATCTCATCCGGGACTCCGAACTCCTTCGTTACATCAAAACTCATAAACTCATAATATAACTGTCATTGAAACCTTAAGCGTGCAGAACCTACGGGTTCGAGAACAATGTAGACATGACCGAGACACGTCTCTGGTCAATAACCAATAGCGGAACCTGGATGCTCATATCGTCTCCCACATATTCTACGAAGATCTTTATCGGTCAAACCGCATAACAACATACGTTGTTCCCTTTGTCATTGATATGTTACTTGCCCGAGATTCGATCGTCGGTATCTCAATACCTAGTTCAATCTCGTTACCGGCAAGTCTCTTTACTCATTCCGTAATACATCATCTCGCAACTAACTCATTAGTTGCAATGCTTGCAAGGCTTTAGGTGATGTGCATTACCGAGAGGGCCCAGAGATACCTCTCCGACAATCGGAGTGACAAATCCTAATCTCGAAATACGCCAACCCAACAATTACCTTCGGATACACCTGTAGAGCACCTTTATAATCACCCAGTTACGTTGTGACGTTTGGTAGCACACAAAGTGTTCCTATGGTAAACGGGAGTTGCATAATCTCATAGTCATAGGAACATGTATAAGTCATGAAGAAAGCAATAGCAACAAACTAAACGATCAAGTGCTATGCTAACGGAATGGGTCAAGTCAATCACATCATTCTCTTAATGATGTGATACCGTTAATCAAATGACAACTCTATGGATAGGAAACTTAACCATCTTTGATTCAACGAGCTAGTCAAGTAGAGGCATACTAGTGACATACTGTTTGTCTATGTATTCACACATGTATTATGTTTCCGGTTAATACAATTCTAGCATGAATAATAAACATTTATCATGATATAAGGAAATAAATAATAACTTTATTATTGCATCTAGGGCATATTTCCTTCAGTCTCCCACTTGCACTAGAGTCAATAATCTAGTTCACATCGCCATGTGATTTAACATCAATAGTTCACATCACCATGTGATTAACACCCATAGTTCACATCGACATGTGACCAACACCCAAAGGGTTTACTAGAGTCAATAATCTAGTTCACATCGCTATGTGATTAACACCCAAAGAGTACTGAGGTGTGATCATGTTTTGCTTGTGAGAGAATTTTAGTCAACGGGTTTGCCACATTCAGATCCGTAAGTATTTTGCAAATTTCTGTGTCAACAATGCTCTGCACAGAGTTACTCTAGCTAATTTCTCCCACTTTCAATATGTATCCAGATTGAGATTTAGAGTTATCTGGATCAGTGTCAAAATTTGCATCGACGTAACCCTTTACGACGAACCTTTTGTCACTTCCATAATCGAGAAACATATCCTTATTCCACTAAGGATAATTTTGACCAATGTCCAGTGATCTAATCCTAGATCACTATTGTACTCCTTTGCCAAACTCAGGGCAGGGTATACAATAGGTCCGGTACACAGCATGACATACTTTAAAGAACCTATGACTGAGGCATAGGGAATGACTTTCATTCTCTCTCTATCTTCTGTCGTGGTCGGGTTTTGAGTCTTACTCAACTTCACACCTTGTAACACAGGCAAGAACTCCTTCTTTGACCGTTCCATTTTGAACTACTTCAAAATCTTGTCAAGGTATGTACTCATTGAAAAACTTATCAAGCGTCTTGATCTATCTCTATAGATCTTGATGCTCAATATGTAAGCAACTTCACCGAGGTCTTTCTTTGAAAAAACTCCTTTCAAACATTCCTTTATGCTTTGCAGAATAATTCTACATCATCTCCGATCATCAATATGTCATACATATACTTATCAGAAATGTTGTAGTGCTCCCACTCACTTTCTTGTAAATACAGATTTCACCGCAAGTCTATATAAAACTATATGCTTTGATCAACTTATCAAAGCGTATATTCCAACTCCGAGATGCTTGCACCAGTCCATAGATGGTCGCTGGAGCTTGCATATTTTGTTAGTACCTTTAGGATTGACAAAACCTTCTGGTTGCATCATATACAACTCTTCTTTAATAAATCCATGAAGGAATGCAGTTTTGTTTATCCATTTGCCAGATTTCATAAAATGCGGCAATTGCTAACATGATTCGGACAGACTTAAGCATAGATACGAGTGAGAAACTCTCATCGTAGTCAACACCTTGAACTTGTCGAAAACCTTTTGCGACAATTCTAGCTTTGTAGATAGTGACACTATTATCAGCGTCCGTCTTCCTCTTGAAGATCCATTTAATATCAATGGCTCGCCGATCAATGGGAAAGTCAATCAAAGTCCATACTTTGTTCTCATACATGGATCTCATCTCAGATTTCATGGCCTCAAGCCATTTCGCGGAATCTGGGCTCATCATCGCTTCCTCATAGTTCGTAGGCTCGTCATGGTCAAGTAACATGACCTCCAGAACAGGATTACCGTACCACTCTGGTGCGGATCTCACTCTGGTTTACCTACGAGGTTCGGTAGTAACTTGATCTGAAGTTACATGATCATCATCATTAGTTTCCTCACTAATTGGTGTAGTAGTCACAGGAACAGATTTCTGTGATGAACTACTTTCCAATAAGGGAGCAGGTACAGTTACCTCATCAAGTTCTACTTTCCTCCCACTCACTTCTTTCGAGAGACTCTCCTTCTCTAGAAAGGATCCATTCTCAGCAACGAATATCTTGCCTTTGGATCTGTGATAGAAGGTGTACCCAACATTTTCTTTTGGGTATCCTATGAAGATGCACTTCTCCGATTTGGGTTTGAGCTTATCAGGTTGAAACTTTTTCACATAAGCATTGCAACCTCAAACTTTAAGAAATGACAGCTTAGGTTTCTTGCCAAACCATAGTTCATAAGGTGTCGTCTCAACGGATTTAGATGGTGCCCTATTTAACGTGAATGTAGCTGTCTCTAATGCATAACCCCAAAACGATAGCGGTAAATCAGTAAGAGACGTCATAGATCGCACCCTATCTAATAAAGCACGGTTACGACGTTCGGACACACCATTACACCGTGGTGTTCCAGGTGGCGTGAGTAGTGAAACTATTTCATGTTGTTTTAACTGAAGGCCAAACTCGTAACTCAAATATTTACCTCTGCGATCATATCGTAGAAAATTTTATTTTCTTGTTACGATGATTCTCCACTTCACTCTGAAATTCTTTGAACTTTTTCAAATGTTTCAGACTTGTGTTTCATTAAGTAGATATACCCATATCTGCTCAAATCATATGTGAAGGTCAGAAAATAACGATACTTGCCGTGAGCCTTAACACTCATCGGACCGCATACATCAGTATGTATTATTTCCAATAAGTCAGTTGCTCGCTCCATTGTTCCGGAGAATGGAGTCTTAGTCATCTTGCCCATGAGGCATGGTTCGCAAGCATCAAGTGATTCATAATCAAGTGATTCCAAAAGTCCATCAGCATGGAGTTTCTTCTTGCGCTTTACACCAATATGACCTAAACGGCAGTGCCACAAATAAGTTGCACTATCAGTATTAACTTTGCATCTTTTGGTTTCAATATTATGAATATGTGTATCACTACGATCGAGATCCAACAAACCATTTTCATTGGGTATGTAACCATATAAGGTTTTATTCATGTAAACAGAACAACAATTTATTCTCTTACTTAAATGAATAACCTATTGCAATAAACATGATCAAATCATATTCATGCTCAACGCAAACACCAAATAACACTTATTTAGGTTCAACACTAATCCCAAAAGTATAGGGAGTGTGCGATGATGATCATATCAATCTTGGAACCACTTCCAACACACATCGTCACTTCACCCTTAACTAGTCTCTGTTCATTCTGCAACTCCCGTTTCGAGTTACTACTCTTAGCAACTGAACCAGTATCAAATATCGAGGGGTTGCTACGAACACTAGTAAAATACACATCAATAATCTGTATATCAAATATACCTTTGTTCACTTTGCCATCGTTCTTATCCGCCAAAACTTGGGGCAGTTCCGCTTCCAGTGACCAATCCCTTTGCAGTAGAAGCACTTAGTCTCAGGCTTAGGACCAGACTTGGGCTTCTTCACTTGAGCAGCAACTTGCTTGCCGTTCTTCTTGAAGTTCCCCTTCTTCCCTTTGCCCTTTTCTTGAAACTAGTGGTCTTGTCTACCATCAACACTTGATGCTATTTCTTGACTTCTACCTTCATCGATTTCATCATAATGAAAAACTCAGGAATCGTTTTCGTCATCCCTTGCATACTATAGTTCATCACGAAGTTCTACTAACTTGGTGATTGTGACTAGAGAATTCTGTCAATCACTATCTTATCTGGAAGATTAACTCCCACTTGATTCAAGTGATTGTAGTACCCAGACAATCTGAGCACATGTTCACTGTTTGAGCTATTCTCCTCCATCTTTTAGCTATAGAACTTGTTGGAGACTTCATATCTCTCAACTCGGGTATTTGCTTGAAATATTAACTTCAACTCCTGGAACATCTCATATGGTCCATGACATTCAAAACGTCTTTGAAGTCCCGATTCTAAGCCGTTTAAGCATAGTGCACTAAACTATCAAGTAGTCATCATACTGAGCTAGCCAAATGTTCATAACATCTGCATCTGCTCCTGCAATAGGTTTGTCACCTAGCGGTGCATCAAAGACATTATTCTTCTGTGCAGCAATGAGGATAAACCTCAGATCACGGATCCAATCCGCATCATTGCTACTAACATCTTTCAACTTAGTTTTCTCTAGGAACATATCAAAAATAAAACAGGGGAGCTAAACGCGAGCTATTGATCTACAACATAGATATGCTAATACTACCAGGACTAAGTTCATGATAAATTAAAGTTCAATTAATCATATTACTTAAGAACTCCCACTTAGATAGACATCCCTCTAATCCTCTAAGTGATCACGTGATCCAAATCAACTAAACCATGTCCGATCATCACGTGAGATGGAGTAGTTTCAATGGTGAACATCACTATGTTGATCATATCTACTATATGATTCACGCTCGACCTTTCGGTCTCCGTGTTCTGAGGCCATATCTGTTATATGCTAGGCTCGTCAAGTTTAACCCGAGTATTCCGCGTGTGCAACTGTTTTGCACCCGTTGTATTTGAACGTAGAGCCTATCACACCCGATCATCACGTGGTGTCTCAGCACGAAGAACTTTCGCAACGGTGCATACTCAGGGAGAACACTTGTACCTTGATAATTAGTGAGAGATCATCTTATAAAGCTACCGTCGAACTAAGCAAAATAAGATGTATAAAAGATAAACATCACATGCAATCATAATATGTGACATGATATGGCCATCATCATCTTGTGCCTTTGATCTCCATCTCCAAAGCATCGTCATGATCCCCATCGTCACCGGCATGACACCATGATCTCCATCATCTTGATCTATATCAATGTGTCATCACATGGTTGTCTCGCCAACAATTGCTCTTGCAACTATTGCTATCGCATAGCGATAAAGTAAAGCAATTATTTGGCGCTTGCATCTTGTGCAATAAAGAGACAACCACAAGGCTTCTTCCAGTTGCCGATAGCTTCAACAAAACATGATCATCTTATACAACAACTTATATCTCATCACGTCTTGACCATATCACATCACAACATGCCCTGCAAAAACAAGTTAGATGTCCTCTACTTTGTTGTTGCAAGTTTTACGTGGCTGCTACGGGCTGAGCAAGAACCGTTCTTACCTACGCATCAAAACCACAATGATAGTTTGTCAAGTTGGTGTTGTTTTAACCTTCGCAAGGACCGGGCGTAGCCACACTCGGTTCAACTAAAGTTGGAGAAACTGACAGCCGCCAGCCACCTGTGTGCAAAGCACGTCGGTAGAACCAGTCTCGCGTAAGCGTACGCGTAATGTCGGTCCGGGCCGCTTCATCCAACAATACCGCCGAACCAAAGTATGACATGCTGGTAAGCAGTATGACTTATATCGCCCACAACTCACTTGTGTTCTACTTGTGCATATTACTGTTGGAGAACGTTGCAGAAAACAAAAATTTTCCTACGGTTTCACCAAGATCCATCTAGGAGTTCATCTAGCAACGAGTGATCGGATTGTATCTACATACCTTTGTAGATCACGCGCGGAAGCGTTCAAAGAACGGGGATGAGGAAGGCGTACTCGACGTGATCCAAATCACCGGAGATCCTAGCGCCGAACGGACGGCACCTCCGCGTTCAACACACGTACGGTCAGCGTAACGTCTCCTCCTTCTTGATCCAGCAAGGGGAAGGAGAGGTTGAGGAAGATGGCTCCAGCAACAGCACGACGGCGTGGTGGTGATGGAGCTGCAGTACTCCGGCAGGGCTTCGCCAAGCTCTATGGAGGAGGAGGATGTGTTGGAGAGGGAGAGGGAGGCACCAAAGGCGTGGGGTGAGAGGCCCTCCTTCCCCCACTATATATAGGGAGTCTAGGGGGCGCCGGCCCTAGGAGATTCAATCTCCTAGGGGGGCGGCGGCCAAGGGAGGAATCCCTCCTCCCCAAGGCACCTAGGAGGTGCCTTCCCCCTTTGGGACTCTTCCCTTTTTTTATCTCTTGGCGCATGGGCCACTTGGGGCTGGTTCCCTTGGCCCATATAGGCCAAGGCGCACCCCCTACAGCCCATGTGGCCCCCCGGGGCAGGTGGCCCCACCCGGTGGACCCCCGGGACCCTTCCGGTGGTCCTGGTACAATACCGGTGACCCCGAAACTTGTCCCGATGGCCGAAATAGCACTTCCTATATATAATTCTTTACCTCCGAACCATTCCAGAACTCCTCGTGACGTCGGGGATCTCATCCGGGACTCCGAACAACATTCGGGTTACTGCATATACATATCCCTACAACCCTAGTGTCACCGAACCTTAAGTGTGTAGACCCTACGGGTTCGGGAGACATGTAGACATGGCCGAGACGACTCTCCGGCAATTAACCAACAGCGGGATCTGGATACCCATGTTGGTGTTGGAAATATGCCCTAGAGGCAATAATAAATTGGTTATTATTATATTTCCTTGTTCATGATAATCGTTTATTGTCCATGCTAGAATTGTATTGATAGGAAACTCAGATACATGTGTGGATACATAGACAACACCATGTCCCTAGTAAACCTCTAGTTGACTAGCTCATTGATCAATAGATGGTTACGGTTTCCTGACCATGGACATTGGATGTCGTTGATAATGGGATCACATCATTAGGAGAATGATGTAATGGACAAGACCCAATCCTAAGCCTAGCACAAGATCATGTAGTTCGTATGCTAAAGCTTTTCTAATGTCAAGTATCATTTCCTTAGACCATGAGATTGTGCAACTCCCGGATACCGTAGGAGTGCTTTGGGTGTTCCAAACGTCACAACATAACTGGGTGGCTATAAAGGTACACTACAGGTATCTCCGAAAGTGTCTGTTGGGTTGGCACGAATCGAGACTGGGATTTGTCACTCCGTGTAAACGGAGAGGTATCTCTGGGCCCACTCGGTATCTCTAGGCCCACAATGTGATCAAGGAGTTGATCACAGGATGATGTGTTACGGAACGAGTAAAGAGACTTGCCGGTAACGAGATTGAACAAGGTATCGGGATACCAACAATCGAATCTCGGGCAAGTATCGTACCGATAGACAAAGGGAATTGCATACGGGATTGATTAAGTCCTTGACATCGTGGTTCATCCGATGAGATCATCGTGGAACATGTGGGAGCCAACATGGGTATCCAGATCCCGCTGTTGGTTATTGACCGGAGAACGTCTCGGTCATGTCTGCATGATTCCCGAACCCGTAGGGTCTACACACTTAAGGTTCGGTGACGCTAGGGTTATAGGGATATGTATATGCAGTAACCCGAATGTTGTTCGGAGTCCCGGATGAGATCCTGGACGTCACGAGGAGTTCCGGAATGGTCCGGAGGTAAAGAATTACATATAGGAAGTGCTACGGCCATCGGGACAAGTTTCGGGGTCACCGGTATTGTACCGGGACCACCGGAAGGGTCCCGGGGGTCCACCGGGTGGGGCCACCTATCCCGGGGGGCACATGGGCTGTAGGGGTGTGTGCCTTGGCCTGCATGGGCCAAGGGCACCAGCCCCAAGAGGCCCATGCGCCTAGGGTTAAGGAAGGGAAGAGTCCCAAAGGGGGAAGGCACCTCCGTGGTGCCTTGGGGAGGAGGGACTCCTCCCTTGGCCGCCGCCCCCCTAGGAGATTGGATCTCCTAGGTCCGGCGCCCCCCCCTTGGCTCCCTATATATAGTGGGGAAGGAGGGACTCTCAATCCACGCCTTTGGTGCCTCCCTCTCCCTCTCCAACACATCCTCCTCCTCCATAGTGCTTGGCGAAGCCCTGCCGGAGTACTGCAGCTCCATCATCACCACGCCATCGTGCTGCTGTTGGAGCCATCTCCATCAACCTCTCCTTCCCCCCTTGCTGGATCAAGAAGGAGGAGACGTTGCTGCTCCGTACATGTGTTGAACGCGGAGGTGCCGTCCGTTCGGCGCTAGGATCATCGGTGATTTGGATCACGACGAGTACAACTCCATCAACCCCGTTCTCTTGAACGCTTCCGCCCGCGATCTACAAGGGTATGTAGATCCACTCCTCCCTCGTTGCTAGATAACTCCATAGATTGATCTTGGTGACACGTAGGAAAATTTTGAATTATTGCTACGTTCCCCAACAGTGGCATCATGAGCTAGGTCTATGCGTAGTTTCTATGCACGAGTAGAACACAAAGTAGTTGTGGGCGTTGATTTTCTTCAATATGCTTACCGTTACTAGTCCAATCTTGATTCGGCGGCATTGTGGGATGAAGCGGCCCGGACCGACCTTACACGTACTCTTACGTGAGACTGGTTCCACCGACTGACATGCACTAGTTGCATAAGGTGGCTAGCGGGTGTCTGTCTCTCCCACTTTAGTCGGATCGGATTCGATGAAAAGGGTCCTTATGAAGGGTAAATAGCAATTGGCATATCACGTTGTGGTTTTTGTGTAGGTAAGAAACGTTCTTGCTAGAAACCCATAGCAGCCACGTAAAACATGCAAACAACAATTAGAGGACGTCTAACTTGTTTTTGCAGGGTATGCTATGTGATGTGATATGGCCAAGAAGAATGTGATGAATGATATGTGATGTATGAGATTGATCATGTTCTTGTAATAGGAATCACGACTTGCATGTCGATGAGTATGACAACCGGCAGGAGCCATAGGAGTTGTCTTAATTTATTTATGACCTGCGTGTCAACATAAACGTCATGTAATTACTTTACTTTATTGCTAACCGTTAGCTGTAGTAGTAGAAGTAATAGTTGGCGAGACAACTTCATGAAGACACGATGATGGAGATCATGGTGTCATGCCGGTGACGATGATGATCATGGAGCCCCGAAGATGGAGATCAAAAGGAGCAATATGATATTGGCCATATCATGTCACTATTTGATTGCATGTGATGTTTATCATGTTTATACATCTTATTTGCTTAGAACGACGGTAGTAAATAAGATGATCCCTCATTAAAATTTCAAGAAAGTGTTCCCCCTAACTATGCACCGTTGCGAAAGTTCGCCGTTTCGAAGCACCACGTGATGATCGGGTGTGATAGATTCTTACGTTCACATACAACGGGTGTAAGCCAGATTTACACACGCGAAACACTTAGGTTAACTTGACGAGCCTAGCATGTACAGACATGGCCTCGGAACACAAGAGACCGAAAGGTCGAGCATGAGTCGTATGGTAGATACGATCAACATGAAGATGTTCACCGATGTTGACTAGTCCGTCTCACGTGATGATCGGACACGGCCTAGTTGACTCGGATCATGTAATCACTTAGATGACTGGAGGGATGTCTATCTGAGTGGGAGTTCATAAGATGAACTTAATTATCCTGAACATAGTCAAAAGGTCTTCGCAAATTATGTCGTAGCTCGCGCTTCAGTTCTACTGTTTAGTTATGTTCCTAGAGAAAATTTAGTTGAAAGTTGATAGTAGCAATTATGCGGACTAGGTCCGTAAACTGAGGATTGTCCTCATTGCTTCATAGAAGGCTTATGTCCTTAATGCACCGCTCAGTGTGCTGAACCTCGAACGTTGTCTGTGGATGTTGCGAACATCTGACATACACATTTTGATAACTACGTGATAGTTCAGTTAAACGGTTTAGAGTTGAGGCACCGAAGACGTTTTGAAATGTCGCGAAACATATGAGATGTTTCGAGGGCTGAAATTGGGATTTCAGGCTTGTGCCCACGTCAAGAGGTATAAGACCTCCGACGATTTTCTTAGCCCACAAACTAAGGAGAAAAGCTCAATTGTTGAGCTTGTGCTCAGATTGTCTGAGTACAACAATCATTTGAATCGAGTGGGAGTTGATCTTCCAGATGAGATAGTGATGTTTCTCCGAAGTCATTACCACCAAGCTGCTAGAGCTTCGTGATGAACTATAATATATCAGGGACATATATGATGATCCTTGAGATAATCGCGATGTTTGACACCACAAAAGTAGAAATCAAGAAGGAGCATCAATTGTTGATGGTTGGTGAAACCACTAGTTTCAAGAAGGGCAAGGGCAAAAGGGATGCTTCATGAAACGGCAAATCAGCTGCTGCTCTAGTGAAGAAACCCAAGGTTGAACCCAAACCCGAGACTAAGTGCTTCTGTAATAAGGGGAACAGCCACTGGAGCAGAATTACCCTAGATACTTGGTAGATGAGAAGGCTGTCGGATATACAGTGTGTTAATGTGTACTTTACTAGTACTCCTAGTAGCACCAGGGTATTAGATACCGGTTCGGTTGCTAAGTGTTAGTAACTCGAAACAAAAGGCTACAGAATAAACGGAGACTAGCTAAAAGGAGAGATGACGATATGTGTTGGAAGTATTTCCAAGGTTGATCAAATATCGTACGCTCCCTCTACCATCGAGATTGGTATTAAAACCTAAATAATTGTTATTTGGTGTTTGCGTTGAGCATAGACATGATTGGATTACGTCTATCGCAATACGGTTATTCATTTAAGGAGAATAATGGTTACTCTGTTTATTTGAATAATACCTTCAATGGTCTTACACCTAAAATGAATGGTTTATTGAATCTCAATCGTAGTGATACACATGTTCATGCCAAAAGATATAAGATAGTAATGATAGTACCACCTACTTGTGGCACTGCCACTTAAGTCATATCGGTATAAAACGCATGAAGAAGCTCCATGTTGATGGATCTTTGGGCTCACTCGTTTTTGAAAAGTTTGAGATATGCGAACCATGTCTATTGGTGTATATGCATGAAGAAACTCCATGCAAATGGACCGTTTGGACTCACTTGATTTTGAATCACTTGAGACATGCAAATCATACCACATGGGCAAGATGACTGAAAGCCTCGTTTTCAGTAAAATGGAACTAGAAAGCAACTTGTTGGAAGTAATACATTTTGATGTGTGCAGTCCAACGAGTGCTGAGGCGTGTAGTGGATATCGTTATGTTCTTACTTCACAGATGATTTGAGTAGATGTTGAGTATATTTACTTGATGAATCACGAGTCTGAATTATTGAAAGGTTCAAGTAATTTCAGGGTGAAGTTGAAAGATCGTCGTGACAAGAGGATAAAATATCTATGATATGATCATAGAGATGAATATCTGAATTACGAGTTTGGCACAGAATTAAGACATTGTGGAAATTGTTTCACAACCGATACAGCCTGGAACACCATAGGGTGATGGTGTGTCCGAACATCATAACTGCACCCTATTGGGTATGATGCATACCATGATGTCTCTTATCGAATTGCCACGATAGTTTATGGGTTAGGCATTAGAGACAACCACATTCACTTTAAAAGGGGCACCACGTAATTCCAATGAGATGACCGTATGAACTATGGTTTAGAGAAACCTAAGCTGTCATTTCTTAAAAGTTTGGGGCTGCGACGCTTATGTGAAAATTTTCAGGCTGATAAGCTCAAACCCAAAGCGGATAAATGCATCTTCATAGAATACCCAAAACAGTTGGGTATAGATCCTATTTCAGATCTGGAAGCAAAAGTGATTGTTTCTAGAAACGGGTCCTTTCTCGAGGAAAAGTTTCTCTCAAAAGAATTGAGTGGGAGGATGGTGGAGACTTGATGAGGTTATTGAACCTTCACTTCAACTAGTGTGTAGCAGGGCACAGGAAGTTGTTCCTGTGGCACCTACACCAACTGAAGTGGAAGCTTATGATAGTGATCATGAAACTTCAGATCAAGTCACTACCAAACCTCGTGGGATGACAAGGATGCGTACTACTTCAGAGTGGTACGTGATCCTGTCTTGGAAGTCATGTTGCTAGACAACAATGAACCTACGAGCCATGGCGAAGCGATGGTGGGCCCGGATTCCGACGAATGGCTCGAGGCCATAAAATCTGAGAGAGGATCCATGTATGAAAACAAAGTGTAGACTTTGGCAGAACAGCTCGATGGTCGTAAGGCTATTAGGTACATATGGATTTTAAAAGGAAGACGGACAATGATGGTAAGTATCACCATTAAGAAAGCTCGACTTGTCGTTAAGATGTTTTCCGACAAGTTCAAGGAGTTGACTACGATGAGACTTTCTCACTCGTAGCGATGCTAAGAGTCTGTTGGAATTATATTAGCGATTACTGCATTATTTATGAAATCTTGCAGATAGGATGTCAAAACATTGTTTCCTCGACGATTTTCTTGAGGAAAGGTTGTATGTGATACAACCGGAAGGTTTTGTCAATCCTGAAAGATGCTAATAAGTATGCAAAGCTCCAGCAATCCTTCTAAGGACTGGAGTAAGCATCTCGGAGTTGGAATGTACGCTTTGATGAGATGATCAAAGATTTTGGGTTTATACAAAGTTTATGAGAAACTTGTATTTCCAAAGAAGTGAGTGGGAGCACTATAGAATTTCTGATGAGTATATGTTGTTGACATATTATGGATCAGAAATGACGTAGAATTTCTGGAAAGCGTATAGGGTTATTTGGAAAGTGTTTTTCAATGGAAAGCCTGGTTCAAGCTACTTGAACATTGAGCATCAAGATCTATAAGGATAGATCAAAACGCTTAATGGCACTTTCAAATGAGCACATACCTTGACATGATCTTGAAGGTGTTCAAGATGGATCAGTCAAAGAAGGAGTTCTTGCCTGAGTTGTAAGGTATGAAGTTAAGACTTAAAGCTCGACCATGGCAGAATAGAGAGAAAGGACGAAGGTCGTCCCCTATGCTTAAGACGTAGGCTCTACAGTATGCTATGCTATGTACCGCACCTGAAGTGTGCCTTGCCATGAGTCAGTCAAGGGGTACAAGAGTGATCCAAGAATGGATCACAGGACAGCGGTCAAAGTTATCCTTAGTAACTAGTGGACTAAGGAATTTTCTCGATTATGAAGGTGATAAAAGAGTTCGTCGTAAAGGGTTACGCCGATGCAAACTTTGACACTAATCCAGATTATTCTGAGTAGTAAACTGGATTCGTATAGTAGAACAGTTATTTGGAATAGCTCCAAATAGAACGTGGTAGCTGCATCTAGGAGATGACATAGAGATTTGTAAAGCACACACGGATCTGAAAGGTTCAGACCCGTTGACTATAACATCTCTCACAAGCATAACATGATCAAACCCAGAACTCATCGAGTGTTAATCACATGGTGACGTGAACTAGATTATTGACTCTAGTAAACTCTTTGGGTGTTAGTCACATGGGGATGTGACCTTGAGTGTTAATCACATAGCGATGTGAACTGGATTATTGACTCTAGTGCAAGTGGGAGACTGTTGGAAATATGCCCTAGAGGCAATAATAAATTGGTTATTATTATATTTCCTTGTTCATGATAATCGTTTATTGCCCATGCTAGAATTGTATTGATAGGAAACTCAGATACATGTGTGGATACATAGACAACACCATGTCCCTAGTAAACCTCTAGTTGACTAGCTCGTTGATCAATAGATGGTTACGGTTTCCTGACCATGGACATTGGATGTCGTTGATAACGGGATCACATCATTAGGAGAATGATGTGATGGACAAGACCCAATCCTAAGCCTAGCACAAGATCATGTAGTTCGTATGCTAAAGCTTTTCTAATGTCAAGTATCATTTCCTTAGACCATGAGATTGTGCAACTCCCGGATACCGTAGGAGTGCTTTGGGTGTGCCAAACGTCACAACGTAACTGGGTGGCTATAAAGGTACACTACAGGTATCTCCGAAAGTGTCTGTTGGGTTGGCACGAATCGAGACTGGGATTTGTCACTCCGTGTAAACGGAGAGATCTCTGGGCCCACTCGGCAGGACATCATCATAATGTGCACAATGTGATCAAGGAGTTGATCACAGGATGATGTGTTACGGAACGAGTAAAGAGACTTGCCGGTAACGAGATTGAACAAGGTATCGGGATACCAACGATCGAATCTCGGGCAAGTATCGTACCGATAGACAAAGGGAATTGCATACAGGATTGATTAAGTCCTTGACATCGTGGTTCATCCGATGAGATCATCGTGGAACATGTGGGAGCCAACATGGGTATCCAGATCCCGCTGTTGGTTATTGACCGGAGAACGTCTTGGTCATGTCTGCATGATTCCCGAACTCGTAGGGTCTACACACTTAAGGTTCGGTGACGCTAGGGTTATAGGGATATGTATATGCAGTAACCCAAATGTTGTTCGGAGTCCCGGATGAGATCCTGGACGTCACGAGGAGTTCCGGAATGGTCCGGAGGTAAAGAATTACATATAGGAAGTGCTACGGCCATCGGGACAAGTTTCGGGGTCACCGGTATTGTACCGGGACCACCGGAAGGGTCCCGGGGGTCCACCGGGTGGGCCCACCTATCCCGGGGGGCCACATGGGCTGTAGGGGTGTGCGCCTTGGCCTGCATGGGCCAAGGGCACCAGCCCCAAGAGGCCCATGCGCCTAGGGTTAAGGAAGGGAAGAGTCCCAAAGGGGGAAGGCACCTCCGAGGTGCCTTGGGGAGGAGGGACTCCTCCCTTGGCCGCCGCCCCCTAGGAGATTGGATCTCCTAGGGCCGGCGCCCCCCTGGCTCCCTATATATAGTGGGGAAGGAGGGCCTCTCAATCCACGCCTTTGGTGCCTCCCTCTCCCTCTCCAACACATCCTCCTCCTCCATAGTGCTTGGCGAAGCCCTACCGGAGTACTGCAGCTCCATCATCACCACGCCGTCGTGCTGCTGTAGGAGCCATCTCCATCAACCTCTCCTTCCCCCCCCCCTTGCTGGATCAAGAAGGAGGAGACGTCGCTGCTCCGTACGTGTGTTGAACGCGGAGGTGCCGTCCGTTCGGCGCTAGGATCATCGGTGATTTGGATCACGACGAGTACGACTCCATCAACCCCGTTCTCTTGAACGCTTCCGCGCGCGATCTACAAGGGTATGTAGATCCACTCCTCCCTCGTTGCTAGATGACTCCATAGATTGATCTTGGTGACACGTAGGAAAATTTTGAATTATTGCTACGTTCCCCAACAGTTGGCTCCCACATGCTCCTCGATGATCTCATCGGATGAACCACGATGTCGAGGATTCAAGCAACCCCATATACAATTCCCTTCGTCAATCGGTATGTTACTTGCCCGAGATTCGATCGTCGGTATCCCAATACCTCGTTCAATCTCGTTACCGGCAAGTCACTTTACTCGTACCGTAATGCATGATCCCATGACCAGACACTTGGTCACTTTGAGCTCATTATGATGATGCATTACCGAGTGGGCCCAGTGATACCTCTCCGTCATACGAAGTGATAAATCCCAGTCTTGATCCGTGTCAACCCAACAGACACTTTCGGAGATACCCGTAGTATACCTTTATAGTCACCCAGTTATGTTGTGACGTTTGGTACACCCAAAGCACTCCTACGGTATCCGGGAGTTACACGATCTCATGGTCTAAGGAAAAGATACTTGACATTGGAAAACTCTAGCAAACGAACTATACGATCTTGTGCTATGTTTAGGATTGGGTCTTGTCCATCACATCATTCTCCTAATGATGTGATCTCGTTATCAATGACATCCAATGTCCATAGTCAGGAAACCATGACTATCTGTTGATCAACGAGCTAGTCAACTAGAGGCTTACTAGGGACATGTTGGTGTCTATTATTCACACATGTATTACGGTTTCCGGATAACACAATTATAGCATGAATAAAGACAATTATCATGAACAAGGAAATATAATAATAATGCTTTTATTATTGCCTCTAGGGCATATTTCCAACAGTCTCCCACTTGCACTAGAGTCAATAATCTAGTTACATTGTGATGAATCGAACACCCATGGAATTCTGGTGTTGATCATGTTTTGCTCTAGGGAGAGGTTTAGTCAACGGATCTGCTACATTCAGGTCCGTATGTACTTTACAAATATCTATATCTCCATCTTGAACATTTTCACGAATGGAGTTGAAGTGACGCTTGATGTGCCTTGTCTTCTTGTGAAACCTGGGCTCCTTGGCAAGAGCAATAGCTCCAGTGTTGTCACAGAAGAGCTTGATCGGCCCCGACGCATTGGGTATGACTCCTAGGTCGGTGATGAACTCCTTCACCCAAATTGCTTCATGCGCTGCCTCCGAGGCTGCCATGTACTCCGCTTCACATGTAGATCCCGCCACGACGCTCTGCTTGCAACTGCACCAGCTTACTGCCCCACCATTCAAAATATACACGTATCCGGTTTGTGACTTAGAGTCATCCAGATCTGTGTCGAAGCTAGCGTCGACGTAACCCTTTACGACGAGCTCTTCGTCACCTCCATAAACGAGAAACATTTCCTTAGTCCTTTTCAGGTACTTCAGGATATTCTTGACCGCTGTCCAGTATTCCTTGCCGGGATTACTTTGGTACCTTCCTACCAAACTTACGGCAAGGTTTACATCAGGTCTGGTACACAACATAGCATACATAATAGAACCTATGGCTGAGGCATAGGGGATGACACTCATCTCTTCTATATCTTCTGCCGTGGTCGGACATTGAGCTGAGCTCAATTTCACACCTTGTAACACAGGCAAGAACCCCTTCTTAGACTGATCCATATTGAACTTCTTCAATATCTTATCAAGGTATGTGCTTTGTGAAAGACCTATGAGGCGTCTTGATCTATCTCTGTAGATCTTGATGCCTAATATATAAGCAGCTTCTCCAAGGTCCTTCATTGAAAAACTCTTATTCAAGTAGGCCTTAATGCTGTCCAAGAGTTCTATATCATTTCCCATCAAAAGTATGTCATCTACATATAATATGAGAAATGCTACAGAGCTCCCACTCAATTTCTTGTAAACGCAGGCTTCTCCATAAGTCTGTGTAAACCCAAACGCTTTGATCATCTCATCAAAGCGAATGTTCCAACTCCGAGATGCTTGCACCAGCCCATAAATCGAGCGTTGGAGCTTGCACACCTTGTCAGCATACTTAGGATCGACAAAACCTTCCGGCTGCATCATATACAATTCTTCCTTAAGGAAACCATTAAGGAATGCCGTTTTGACGTCCATTTGCCATATTTCATAATCATAGAATGCGGAAATTGCTAACATGATTCGGACGGACTTTAGCTTCGCTACTGGTGAGAAAGTCTCATCGTAGTCAACCCCTTGAACTTGTCGATAACCCTTAGCGACAAGCCGAGCTTTATAGATGGTCACATTACCATCCGCGTCTGTCTTCTTCTTAAAGATCCATTTATTTTATATGGCTCGCCGCTCTACGGGCAAGTCAGTCAAAGTCCATACTTCGTTTTCATACATGGATCCTATCTCGGATTTCATGGCTTCCAGCCATTTGTCGGAATCCGGGCCCGCCATCGCTTCTTCATAGTTCGAAGGTTCACCGTTGTCTAACAACATAATTTCCAAGACAGGGTTGCTGTACCACTCTGGTGCGGAACGTGTCCTTGTGGACCTTCGAATTTCAGTAGGAGCTTGATCAGAAGTATCTTGATCATCATCATTAACTTCCTCTCTAGTCGGTGCAGGCACCTCAGGAACATTTTCTTGAGCTGCGCCATTTTCCGGTTCAAGAGGTAATACTTCATCAAGTTCAACTTTCCTCCCACTTACTTCTTTCGAGAGAAATTCCTTCTCTAGAAAGGATCCATTCTTGGCAACAAAAATCTTGCCTTCGGATCTGAGGTAGAAGGTATACCCAATAGTTTCTTTAGGGTATCCTATGAAGACACATTTTTCCGACTTGGGTTCAAGCTTTTCAGGTTGAAGTTTCTTGACATAAGCATCCCATCCCCAAACTTTTAGAAACGACAGCTTAGGTTTCTTCCCAAACCATAATTCATACGGTGTCGTCTCAACGGATTTCGACGGAGCCCTATTAAAGTGAATGCGGCAGTCTCTAAAGCATACCCCCAAAAAGATAGCGGTAAATCGGTAAGAGACATCATAGATCGCACCATATCTAATAGAGTGCGATTACGACGTTCGGACACACCATTACGCTGAGGTGTTCCAGGCGGCGTGAGCTGTGAAACTATTCCACATTTTCTTAAGTGTGTGCCAAACTCATGACTCAAGTATTCTCCTCCATGATCTAATCGCAGGAACTTGATTTTCCTGTCACGTTGATTCTCAACCTCACTCTGAAATTCCTTGAACTTTTCAAAGGTCTCAGACTTGTGTTTCATTAAATAGATATACCCATATCTACTCAAGTCATCAGTAAGGGTGAGAACATGATGATAGCCACCGCGAGCCTCAACACTCATTGGACCGCACACATCAGTATGTATGATTTCCAATAAGTTGGTTGCTCGCTCCATTGTTCCTGAGAATGGAGTCTTGGTCATTTTACCCATGAGGCATGGTTCGCATGTGTCAAATGATTCGTAATCAAGAGACTCTAAAAGTCCATCAGCATGGAGCTTCTTCATGCGTTTGACACCTATGTGACCAAGGCGGTAGTGCCACAAGTATGTGGGACTATCACTATCAATCTTACATCTTTTGGTACTCACACTATGAACATGTGTAGCATTACGCTCGAGATTCATAAAGAATAAACCATTCACCATCGGAGCATGACCATAAAACATATCTTTCATATAAATAGAACAACCGTTATTCTCGGATTTAAATGAGTAGCCATCTCGTATTAAACGAGATCCTGATACAATGTTCATGCTCAAACTTGGCACTAAATAACAATTATTGAGGTTCAAAACTAATCCCGTAGGTAAATGTAGAGGCAGCGTGCCGACGGCGATCACATCGACCTTGGAACCATTCCCGACGCGCATCGTCACCTCGTCCTTCGCCAGTCTCCGCTTATTCCGCAGCTCTTGCTTTGAGTTACAAATGTGAGCAACTGCACCGGTATCAAATACCCAGGAGCTACTACGAGTACTAGTAAGGTACACATCAATTACATGTATATCACATATACCTTTCGTTTTGCCGGCCTTCTTGTCTGCTAAGTATTTGGGGGCAGTTCCGCTTCCAGTGACCACTTTCCTTGCAATAAAAGCACTCAGTCTCGGGCTTGGGTCCATTCTTTGGCTTCTTCCCGGCAGCTTGTTTGCCGGGCGCGGCAACTCCCTTGCCGTCCTTCTTGAAGGCTTTCTTACCCTTGCCCTTCTTGAACTTAGTGGTTTTATTCACCATCAACACTTGATGTTCCTTTTTGACTTCTACCTCTGCTGATTTCAGCATTGCAAATACTTCAGGAATGGTCTTTTCCATCCCCTGCATATTGAAGTTCATCACAAAGCTCTTGTAGCTCGGTGGAAGCGACTGAAGGATTCTGTCAATGACCGCGTCATCCGGGAGATTAACTCCCAGCTGAGTCAAGCGGTTATGCAACCCAGACATAGTGAGTATGTGCTCACTGACAGAACTGTTTTCCTCCATCTTACAGCTGAAGAACTTGTCAGAGACTTGATATCTCTCGACCCGGGCATGAGCTTGGAAAACCATTTTCAGCTCTTCAAACATCTCATATGCTCCGTCTCTCTCAAAACGTTTTTGGAGCCCCGGCTGTAAGCTGTAAAGCATGCCGCACTGAACGAGGGAGTAGTCATCGATACGTGCCTGCCAAGCGTTCATAACGTCTTGTTCTGCAGGGAGAACAGGTGCGTCACCCAGCGGTGCTTGTAGGACATAATCTTTCTTGGCAGCTATGAGGATGATCCTCAGGTTCCGGACCCAGTCCGTGTAGTTGCTGCCATCGTCTTTCAGCTTGGTTTTCTCTAGGAACGCGTTGAAGTTGAGGACTACGTTGGCCATTTGATCTACAAGACATATTGTAAATATTTTAGACTAAGTTCATGATAATTAAGTTCATCTAATCAAATTTCAATGAACTCCCACTTAGATAGACATCCCTCCTGTAATCTAAGTATAACATGATCCGAGTTAACTAGGCCGTGTCCAATCATCACGTGAGACGGACTAGTCAACATCGGTGAACATCTTCATGTTGATCGTATCTTCTATACGACTCATGCTCGACCTTTCGGTCTTCTGTGTTCCGAGGCCATGTCTGTACATGCTAGGCTCGTCAAGTCAACCTAAGTGTTTGCATGTGTAAATCTGTCTTACACCCCTTGTATGTGAACGTTAGAATCTATCACACCCGATCATCACGTGGTGCTTCGAAACAATGAACTGTCGCAACGGTGCACAGTTAGGGGGAACACTTTTCTTGAAATTATTATGAGGGATCATCTTATTTACTACCGGCGTTCTAAGTAAACAAGATGCAAAAACATGATAAACATCACATGCAATCAAATAATAATAGTGACATGATATGGCCAATATCACATAGCTCCTTTGATCTCCATCTTGGGGCTCCATGATCATCTTGTCACCGGCATGACACCATGATCTCCATCATCATGATCTCCATCATCATGATCTCCATCATCGTGTCTCCATGAATTTGCTTGCCAACTATTACTTCTACTACTATGGCTAACGCGTTTAGCAATAAAGTAAAGTAATTTACATGGCGTTTCTCAATGACACGCAGGTCATACAAAAATAAAGACAACTCCTATGGCTCCTGCCGGTTGTCATACTCATCGACATGCAAGTCGTGATTCCTATTACAATAGCATGAACATCTCATACATCACATATATATCATTCATCATTCATCACAACTTTGGCCATATCATATCACAAAGCACTTGCTGCAAAAACAAGTTAGACGTCCTCTAATTGTTGTTGCAAGTTTTACGTGGCTGAAGTAGGGTTCTAGCAAGAACGTTTTCTTACCTACGCGAAAGCCACAACGTGATTTTTCAACTTCTATTTACCCTTCATAAGGACCCTTTTCATCGAATCCGCTCCAACTAAAGTGGGAGAGACAGACACCCGCCAGCCACCTTATGCAACTAGTGCATGTTTTTCGGTGGAACCGGTCTCACGTAAGCGTACGTGTAAGGTTGGTCCGGGCCGCTTCATCCCACAATACCGTTGAAGCAAGATAAGACTAGTAGCGGCAAGAAAGTTGACAACATCAACGCCCACAACGAATTGTGTTCTACTCGTGCAAGAGAACTACGCATAGACCTAGCTCTGATACCACTGTTGGAGAACGTTGCAGAAAACAAAAATTTTCCTACGGTTTCACCAAGATCCATCTAGGAGTTCATCTAGCAACGAGTGATCGGATTGCATCTACATACCTTTGTAGATCACGCGCGGAAGCGTTCAAAGAACGGGGATGAGGAAGGCGTACTCGACGTGATCCAAATCACCGGAGATCCTAGCGCCGAACGGACGGCACCTCCGCGTTCAACACACGTACGGTCAGCGTAACGTCTCCTCCTTCTTGATCCAGCAAGGGGAAGGAGAGGTTGAGGAAGATGGCTCCAGCAACAGCACGACGGCGTGGTGGTGATGGAGCTGCAGTACTCCGGCAGGGCTTCGCCAAGCTCTATGGAGGAGGAGGATGTGTTGGAGAGGGAGAGGGAGGCACCAAAGGCGTGGGGTGAGAGGCCCTCCTTCCCCCGCTATATATAGGGAGCCTAGGGGGGCGTCGGCCCTAGGAGATTCAATCTCCTAGGGGGGGTGGCGGCCAAGGGAGGAATCCCTCCTCCCCAAGGCACCTAGGAGGTGCCTTCCCCCTTTGGGACTCTTCCCTTTTTTTTATCTCTTGGCGCATGGGCCACTTGGGGCTGGTGCCCTTGGCCCATATAGGCCAAGGCGCACCCCCTACAGCCCATGTGCCCCCCCGGGGCAGGTGGCCCCACCCGGTGGACCCCCGGGACCCTTCCGGTGGTCCTGGTACAATACCGGTGACCCCGAAACTTGTCCCGATGGCCGAAATAGCACTTCCTATATATAATTCTTTACCTCCGGACCATTCCGGAACTCCTCGTGACGTCCAGGATCTCATCCCGGACTCCGAACAACATTCGGGTTACTGCATATACATATCCCTACAACCCTAGCGTCACCGAACCTTAAGTGTGTAGACCCTACGGGTTCGGGAGACATGTAGACATGGCCGAGACGACTCTCCGGCCAATAACCAACAGCGGGATCTGGATACCCATGTTGGCTCCCACATGCTCCTCGATGATCTCATCGGATGAACCACGATGTCGAGGATTCAAGCAACCCCGTATACAATTCCCTTCGTCAATCGGTATGTTACTTGCCCGAGATTCGATCGTCGGTATCCCAATACCTCGTTCAATCTCGTTACTGGCAAGTCACTTTACTCGTACCGTAATGCATGATCCCGTGACCAGATACTTGGTCACTTTGAGCTCATTATGATGATGCATTACCGAGTGGGCCCAGTGATACCTCTCCGTCATACGGAGTGACAAATCCCAGTCTTGATCCGTGTCAACCCAACAGACACTTTCGGAGATACCCGTAGTATACCTTTATAGTCACCCAGTTACGTTGTGACGTTTGGTACACCCAAAGCACTCCTACGGTATCTGGTAGTTACACGATCTCATGGTCTAAGGAAAAGATACTTGACATTGGAAAACTCTAGCAAACGAACTATACGATCTTGTGCTATGTTTAGGATTGGGTCTTGTCCATCACATCATTCTCCTGATGATGTGATCTCATTATCAATGACATCCAATGTCCATAGTCAGGAAACCATGACTATCTGTTGATCAACGAGCTAGTCAACTAGAGGCTTACTAGGGACATGTTGGTGTCTATTATTCACACATGTATTACGATTTCTGGATAACACAATTATAGCATGAATAAAGACAATTATCATGAACAAGGAAATATAATAATAATGCTTTTATTATTGCCTCTAGGGCATATTTCCAACAATTACATCAACACATAAAACCTGGCTCGGAAGCCACTGTTGGGGAACGTAGTAATTTCAAAAAAAATTCCTACGCACACGCAAGATCATGGTGATGCATAGCAACGAGAGGGGAGAGTGTTGTCTACGTACCCTCGTAGACCAAAAGCGGAAGCGTTATAACAACACAGTTGATGTAGTCGTACGTCTTCATGGCCCGACCGATCAAGCACCGAAACTACGGCACCTCCGAGTTCTAGCACACGTTCAGCTCGATGACGATCCCCGGACTCCGATCCAGCAAAATGTCGGGGAAGAGTTCCGTCAGCACGATGGCGTGGTGACGATCTTGATGTTCTACCATCACAGGGCTTCGCCTAAGCACCGCTACAATATTATCGAGGATTATGGTGGAGGGGGGCACCGCACACGGCTAAGAGATCAATGATCAATTGTTGTCTCTATGGGGTGCCCCCTGCCCCTTATATAAAGGAGAAAGAGGGAGGCGGCCGGCCTAGGAGGAGGGCGCGCCAAGGGGGGAGTCCTGACTCCTCCTTCCCTTGTTGGAGTAGGAGAGAAGGAAAGAGGGGGAGAGGAACAAGGAAAAGGGGGCTGCACCCCTTGTCCAATTCGGACCAGAGGGGGGCGCCTCCTTCCTTTTGGCCTCTCTCCTCTATTCCCGTATGGCCCAATAAGGCCCATATACTCCCCGATGAATTCCCGTAACTCTCCGGTACTCGGAAAAATACCCGAATCACTCAGAACCTTTCCGATGTCCGAATATAGTCGTCCAATATATCGATCTTTACGTCTCGACCATTTCGAGACTCCTCGTCATGTCCCCGATCTCATCCGGGACTCCGAACTCCTTCGGTACATCAAAACTCATAAACTCATAATATAACTTTCATCAAAACCTTAAGCGTGCGGACCCTACGGGTTCGAGAATAATGTAGACATGACCGAGACACGTCTCTGGTCAATAACCAATAGCGGAACCTGGATGCTCATATCGGCTCCCACATATTGTACAAAGATCTTTATCGGTCAAACCGCATAACAACATACGTTGTTCCCTTTGTCATCGGTATGTTACTTGCCCGAGATTCGATCATCGGTATCTCAATACCTAGTTCAATCTCGTTACCGGCAAGTCTCTTTACTCGTTCCGTAATACATGATCTCGCAACTAACTCATTAGTTGCAATGCTTGCAAGGCTTTAGGTGATGTGCATTACCGAGAGGGCCCAGAGATACCTCTCCGACAATCGGAGTGACAAATCCTAATCTCGAAATACGCCAACCCAACAATTACCTTCGGATACACCTGTAGAGCACCTTTATAATCACCCAGTTACGTTGTGACGTTTGGTAGCACACAAAGTGTTCCTGTGGTAAACGGGAGTTGCATAATCTCATAGTCATAGGAACATATATAAGTCATGAAGAAAGCAATAACAACAAACTAAACGATCAAATGCTATGCTAACAGAATGGGTCAAGTCAATCACATCATTCTCCTAATGATGTGATCCCGTTAATCAAATGACAACTCATGTCTATGGCTAGGAAACTTAACCATCTTTGATTCAACGAGCTAGTCAAGTAGAGGCATACTAGTGACATACTGTTTGTCTATGTATTCACACATGTATTATGTTTCCGATTAATACAATTCTAGCATGAATAATAAACATTTATCATGATATAAGGAAAGAAATAATAACTTTATTATTGCCTCTAGGGCATATTTCCTTCAGTCTCCCACTTGCACTAGAGTCAATAATCTAGTTCACATCGCCATGTGATTTAACATCAATAGTTCACATCACCATGTGATTAACACCCATAGTTCACATCGACATGTGACCAACACCCAAAGGGTTTACTAGAGTCAATAATCTAGTTCACATCGCTATGTGATTAACACCCAAAGAGTATTGAGGTGTGATCATGTTTTGCTTGTGAGAGAATTTTAGTCAACGGGTCTGCCACATTCAGATCCGTAAGTATTTTGCAAATTCCTGTGTCAACAATGCTCTGCACAGAGCTACTCTAGCTAATTGCTCCCACTTTCAATATGTATCCAAATTGAGATTTAGAGTTATCTGGATCAGTGTCAAAATTTGCATCGACGTAACCCTTTACGACGAACCTTTTGTCACTTCCATAATCGAGAAACATATCCTTATTCCACTAAGGATAATTTTGACCAATGTCCAGTGATCTACTCCTAGATCACTATTGTACTCCTTTGCCAAACTCAGGGCAGGGTATACAATAGGTCTGGTACACAGCATGACATACTTTATAGAACCTATGACTGAGGCATAGGGAATGACTTTCATTCTCTCTCTATCTTCTGTCATGGTCGGGTTTTGAGTCTTACTCAACTTCACACCTTGTAACACAGGCAAGAACTCCTTCTTTGACCGTTCCATTTTGAACTACTTCAAAATCTTGTCAAGGTATGTACTCATTGAAAAACTTATCAAGCGTATTGATCTATCTCTATAGATCTTGATGCTCAATATGTAAGCAACTTCACCGAGGTCTTTCTTTGAAAAAACTCCTTTCAAACATTCCTTTATGCTTTGCAGAATAATTCTACATCATCTCTGATCATCAATATGTCATACATATACTTATCAGAAATGCTGTAGTGCTCCCACTCACTTTCTTGTAAATACAGGTTTCACCGCAAGTCTGTATAAAACTATATGCTTTGATCAACTTATCAAAGCGTATATTCCAACTCCGAGATGCTTGCACCAGTCCATAGATGGTCGCTGGAGCTTGCATATTTTGTTAGTACCTTTAGGATTGACAAAACCTTCTGGTTGCATCATATACAACTCTTCTTTAATAAATCCATTAAGGAATGCCGTTTTGTTTATCCATTTGCCAGATTTCATAAAATGCGGCAATTGCTAACATGATTCGGACAGACTTAAGCATAGATACGAGTGAGAAACTCTCATCATAAGACCCCGCGGAGGTGGTGCGTCACCGTGTTTGTGAGGAGGACGCGCACGTTCGTCGCTACTTGTTTGCGTTGGAGCACAGGTTCTCCAATACCTGGCAGGTTCTCCAGGGATCTTACTGGAGCTATGATCCCGTGATGGTTTCTTCTCTGTGGGTGTCCACCGCCCACGCCGATATCCGTCATGTGCTAGGGTTTTAGTTGTATTAGTGATATTATATGTATGACACTATTCAGGATGTATTAGTGATAATATTCGACGATGTATGGATGCATGAGATGATTTACTTTTGCTTATTGAATGCATGCTAATTTGAGTCCTATAAGATATTTTGAAATGTATATCTTGTGTTGCTCAAATAGGATATGTGCTTGCCCAAGTGGCCGGTCATGTTTGCAGGTTACACCTCCGAGTGGCCTATGTTTTGCCGGAGTGTTGATTCATTTCCGTTCCAGCAAATTTCAGGCGCTCGATATGTTCTATTTTAGCAAAGGTCATGCCGGATTTTTCCGTGAATTTTGGCATGACTTGTGCCAGAAGATGTAGGAAATATCGAGCGCCCCAGATTTGTGTGTTGAGTATCCTGATAGTTGTCTTCGATCGATTTTCAATTAATGTTTTAACTATGAACATAGGAAATGTTTGACGACGAAAAGGATTTCGGTATTTGCAAATACTGCGAAGACGAGCGCGACCTGTGCGACGGAATCTTCCTAGATGATGATAGGTGCTTCAGCATCAAGCTGGACGAGAACTTCGAAGTGGATACAGTAAGTCACAACAACAAGTCTTTTTTCATAATTAAGCATGACATTTGCTTCATTTGCTTCAACTTATAATTTAAGCATGACATTAAGCATGACAAGTCTTTTTTTACTATTCTACTAGCGTATTCCCTGCCATGCAAGAGTTTTTGTATTGGATAAGATAGGTTTCAGTCGTACTATGGAGGAAAAGAAAGTTTACTTGAAGACCGAGCATGGTTATATTTTCCACGCAAAATTATACAATTCAGACGACTACACCTATTTTGGATGCAAAACATGGCGAGCACTATGCAAGACTTATGCATTTGAGCCTGATATGGTTATCACCTTTGATATTCGTCCGGAAGATGATATTGAAGGTAATACCGACATCTGGGTCGATGTGCAGATGCCTCCAGTTATACCATTATGTAAGTTTCTCAACCATATTTATGTCTTTGATATTGTTTATTCAAAAATAGTTGATAACTAATTTGTATTGTCAGCTTATTTCGGTGCAAGCAAACATGTCCAGCGCTTGGTAGACAAGACCTACTACTGTCCCGAGGCTGAACTAAACTGCGAGGAGCTAAGTCATTATGTTTCATGACTTGAGGATCTTGATACTGTCAAGACAAATTTTCTTCTTGCATTTAGAAATGTTAGTACTGAAAACGTGCGACCAATAATGTTCGTAATGAACTACGGTCACATCTATTTAGGAATGATGGTAAGATTTTTACTATTTGTCCTCAGTGCATCTTTTCCATACATTATTTTTAAAGCTAAACTTCATTGCTAAGTATGTTACCATACGATGTTCTTCAACAGGGACTCCCGATGAATGTTGTGCCTTATGGGATCGAGACTAAAGGTACCATGAGTATTATTAGCTTACGGCCAAGATATCCTATAGATTACTTTAGTGCATTCAAGATTAGCGACAGATGCTTAATAGTGCAAGACTGGACATGGAGAAGCGCAGAGAAGTACTAGGGGGTAGCAAACAGATGCGCTACCCACGATTAGGAGACAGGTTCATCTGCATGCTCCAACTTGATCAAGGAGGAGAGCTACACATGTTTGATGTTATTTTACCTAAGATAGAGCAACAGGAGTGATTAGCTAGCTAGAAACGAGTTTGATGATGATGATGTGCTACACTATTATTATGATGATAAAATAGCTAGTGTTGGTGGTAATGACTATGATGATTATTATTAGCTAGTGTTAGTGGTGATTAAATAAATATTGTTGGTGGTAATGACTATGATGATGATTAAATAGCTTGTGCTGGCGCATTAGATTCAAGTGGAGGCAACATGTGGTGCACATCGAAAGTACTACTAGTCCAAACTGATCAAGTTTGGATTAGTAGTATACTTTTGACATGCACCACATATTGCCTCCACTTGAACCTAATCCACCTTCATTTGACACACTGTTATGGACATAATGATGTAAACCTCATAACTGGTATTGTACCAATATTTATACGATGGCGCATAAATACACTAAAAATAAAAAAAATAAAAAAGAAGACTAGTAGCGATGGAGAGAAAACACGCTGCCAGTAGTTACATTAGCAATAGCGTGGGAGTGAACAAACGCTGCAGCTATTTGTCCTAGCAGTAGCGCGTGCGGGCACGCGTTACTGCTAAGCAATAGCTATAACGCCTTATTAGTAGCGCGCCTACCCGTACTACTAGTGAGCACAAAACCAGCGCTACTGCTAGGATTTTCCCTAGTAGTGATAGTACATCTAGCCCGATAACTACAAAATAACCATGTTGGTAACTATAGTACATCTAGTCCGATAACTTCAAAAGCTACCGCCGTCTCGTCTTCATGAGCTGGACACAAACCCTAGCAAAACTTAAAGCACCAAAAAACAGAGTCCTCCCGCCGGCAAGCGCCGGGATCCACTGCGCACCCATGGCAATAGCGCCACTGATCGACGGCGCTGCCGACGGGAGGTAGAAATCCTAGCCGCCTTTTCGTTCGTTGAGGTAAGATCCGTGGGATTACATGACATTCTATGTTATTTGCATAGGAGTTGCAGAGATATGTTTCTAACTTTTTTTTCAGGATCGAAGCTATCATGATGTTTGTACGTAAAACTATCAGGTCTACGATTTATAAATTATCGTATTATTTTCGTAGCAGTTAATAGTGTATGTTGCAAACAACTTTTCTTTCCGAATCAAAGTTACCGTAGTATTTTCACGTAAATTAATGGGACCGCGGTGCGTAAAAATAGTGTATGATGCATCAAAGAAATCCGCGAGAAAAACAACCCTAGAAGTATCCATGTATATACAATCAAGAAAAAAAAACCTTTTCATACGATGTTTTAGCGTATGACGTGCATATGATTGTATAAATTATTTACATAAGGATTTTATCTAACAGTGATTAGTTAGTATGGCACATGCATCAAATGCAAAAGATATTGGATATGCGCTGGTAGTTGAAAACAACGAGTTCAAAAGAGTTGATCGCTTCATATTAGACAACAAAAGCGTTTGGTTGAGATGGTTCTCCTGATCAGCTCACTGTTGGAAGAGCGGAGTTCGATGCCCGCCCAGAAAAAACGAGTCGCGCGACTAGTCCCACTCCTTCTCTCTCTCTCTCAAAAAAAAAAGTCCCTCTCCTTCGCTCGATCCCCCACCTCCCCGCTCGCGCTCGCGATAGGGTTACAGGACCGCCGCCGCCGCGCCGCCCGACAGCCCGCCCCGGCCGCTCCTCCGTCCCGCCCGCTCACCTGAAGCCGCTGGCCTCGACGCCCGACGCCGCCTCGCCGGACTTCGCCCGGGCCGTCGCCTAAGGTGAGCTCTCCTCTCCTCCCCTCCCCCTCCCCTCCCTGTCTTCTCTGTTCTGTCCCCCATGCCTCTCTTTTCTATCAATTTTTTGTTACAAAATTGATGGATGGATGGACTGATGAATGGACGTATTATACTCCACAATCTCTCATGTTGTAGTTGATCATGGTAATGCCACCCTGGGCGCAGCCTCTATTCCTTCTTGTTCGTCCCTGTTCCTAGTTCTTCTCTGTACATGGAACAATGGATGGATAGATCATAGATGGATGTAAGTTTGTTTGGTAGGAGTAGATGATTTGCTTGATGGCTGAAAGCAATTCAACACACAGTTTCAGTTCAGGGACATTGCAGACATTTCAGCACACAACTCATCCCATAATCTCAGACCACAATCTCAGAAAAGAACTCGATGGCTGATTCTGTGGGAAGTTTCTCAGAAGCTGATTTTGGAGAATCAAAAGCTGAAAAGAACTGGGCCCCAGTGGCTCCCCGCCCCCCTTACCCTCCCCGATAGTTATTTTAGGTGTTTATAGGGGAAAAAAACCTCCAGCAGCGCCCCGATCCCCTCCCCGTTTTCGTGGTCTCCCGGCGCAATCTGGAGCCCGAGCTACCGGCGCGTGGACGCCAAGTGCTGATCGAGAATCCTCCTTGCCGCCAGCAAGCCGCCGCCAGGTTCGTCCCTTCGCCCAGCTGGATAGTGAGAGGGAGAGGGGGTACCCAGGGACGCCCAGATCGGCGCTGGCGGCGCGGCTGCTCGGGAGCAGGGGAGGCTGGGCTAGCCGTCCGGCACGGAGAAGCATGAGGCAGAGGAGGTGGGCGGCGCTGGGGAGGAGCGCGGCGCAGACGAGGCGCCCCGGTGCTCGTCGGAGGCGCGAGGCACTGCATGCTGGGCTTGCTGTTCCCGGAGCAACGCTGCAGCGGCTTGGCTTGTGCTGCTTGAGTGCCGCTGCTGCTGTGATAGACTGGGAGAGAGAGTGAGCGACGCTTCGGCTGAGATGAATGATGGGCAAGCCGAGTGCCTGGTGGGATTTTGGGTAGTCTCCAAAACTAGCAGTTTGGAGGTGAAGCTAGGAGTGGAGCTCTCCCAAACATGGCCTAAATGTTGAAATACAGAACTTTTTCTGAGGATCACCTTGGGGTCACTTGGTTGCAGCTCTCCTTTTGTACACAGCAATTTCCTTATCATTTATTCCCTCCCTATCAAAATATAAGACCTTCAAATGTGTTGAGTATTTCTAAAGAATGATTTTACTTTGATTATATTTTCAAGCCAAATGTATTTCTGTTTATGGGCACTACTCTGAAACAGGCATATATGCTATTTGAATTGAAAGCATGCTGCAAAGATTTAACAAAAAGAGTAAAACTTCTGTTGGAACGTTCAGCATTCTGCAGATGCCGGATAGTGCAACTAAAGCGTAATCAAACCACAAACATTGTTGTTAGCATGGGCCTTCTTTTCCAGTTAGCAGTCATGCACTCAGTAATTCTCATATAGTTTATGTCAATTCCAGGGTCCAAAGCTATGGTTGCAGATGAAAAACTGCCAGCTTCTGGAGATGCTAACAACTCAGAGCAACAGCTTCATGATACTGGTCTGTACTATTAACTTATCTCCATGTTTGATTTTCTCTTCTCTGAGTTGCAAAATAAAGTTGGTGTTTCTCCAGACATTAATCAGAGTGGCTTAGCTGTTAAGCAATGCTGCCAGATATAAATTGCTTCAGTTTGTTTCTAGCTAGGTCAGTTTGGGCAGCCTATATATTGAGGCCATGTGTATGTGTTTAGAAGGTACTAAGCTTGTGGCAGGATGTAGCCTCTCAAGCATGAATAAAATACAAAGAGCACATGTGTGTATCATGGTTTTCGAGTCGCGTGACTAGTCGTCGACTAGTCGATGAGTCGCAAAAAAATGGCGACTCAACTTAGTGTCGACTCATGACTCGAGTCGTGACTGCAGGCTTGACTTTTTCCGAGTCGCTACCCCAGAACGACTCATCGACTTGAAAACCATGGTGTGTATCATGTGTATGTGTGAGTAGGGGGTGGGGGGATGGAGTGGGGGTGGGGGTAGAGCTTGAGTGATTCTGTTCTAACATTTAGTATCAGGAGTTGAGCGATTCAACTCCAACAGTGACCACCAGCCATTTGGCTGCCTTTGAATTTTCCTCATCTTTTACTCCCTCCATTTGTGACATGGACGTGCTATCTGATATGCAGCTTTAGCATTAATTCTCATGTGACTATGCTAGTAAAACTTTATGAATTTGTGATATTATGGAATATTTCCATGAAAAACATAATTGTGTTAAGTCTCACATGACCAGACTAAATAATTTTCAATACAACATGATACAAAGTTAGAGAAGTTTGAATGCACACATTCTAGGACAACATGTTAATAGCTGGACCCTTAATGTGTTACTGACAAGTAGGCATGGGTAGCAAAACACCAGTCAAGGAGAAATAGAGGAAAGTGAACATGAACTCTTCTTTTTGTAAACATTGTTTATCGTGAAGTGAACATGAGCTTGTGTAGGCCACCTGATTTCATTTCTCATAACTAAACCTATGATATGTCAATGAAGTTTTCTGATGCATGCCCTGTGTTGAACTTTTGACAGCAGTGTAGCATGTCATGCCTGTTTGGTCCTTATGCGTATTTTTGCTATTTTTATTCCACAAATGCTTTTGTAGATATAAGCACATGGCGTGAAGCTTCATTTTTTGGCAGACACAAACTCACGTGTGGAGGATATGTGGAAGAAAATGAACAGCGGTTTGCCTGCGAAGATGCCCAAACCTGCGATGGTTAAGCTCAAAACAGCAGCAAAAGAAAAGAAACCTAAGGCCACAAATGTGAGTAATCTTTCTGGTATTAAGTTAACCGTGTGGCAAGCTGATGCTCAAACTGTTATGTTTTATGTTTCTATTTATGGTAGCTTTATTTTATTTTAAAAGTTGCATTTTTTATCCTGTAGAACTGGATGACCATTCTGGGCCTTCCACCAAAAATGGCTTCTGCAAATGATCAAGTCCCAAAAAATGAGCAACAACAGACACAGCACAAAACAAGTGAGGATGCTAAAAAACTTGCGGCAAACGCTCTTGCAGCTGTTAGAGATGCCGCTACTGCTGCATCTGGAAGAGGGAAAGTGGAGGTAAAGCCGTACTGTCAGCATCATGCAGATATTTTATTATTGTTAAATTCAAGTGAAGCTTCCATCTAAAAAATTGTGCGAGCACATGGCAAATGTGTAACAGCTGTTGCTTTTTTACATTGTTACTTGCTGTTCCGTGTTCATTCTTGTAGAGTAGCTTAAGTTCAACTGGCAAAAGCTTTGGAACGACCCTGATAATTGTGGATACAGATGACCAACTTGTGACACTTAGTATGATTTGTGCATCTGGTTCCACATGATGTGGCTAATATTCTAGTTTTGTATGACCCAACAGATAACCGAGGTAAGGGACTTTGCTGGCAAGGATATTGAGATCAAGAAACTCGTAGATGCGGATTCAAAGGAAGCGGTTGAGAAGGCCAGTGCAGCGGGTGCCTCGCCGTCCGCTGTGGACAACATTCTGGAGCAGATAAGGAAGAAGCAGAAGCTGAGTGTCCTGGACAAGACGAAGAAAGACTGGGGAGAGTACAAGGCAGAGAAGGGCGTGGAGGAGGAGCTGGGGGCGTACAAGAAGAGCTCGAATCAGTACCTTGATAGGCAGTCGTTCTTGAAGAGAGCCGATTACAGGGAGTACGAGCTTGAGCGAGATGCGCGGTTGTCGTTGATGGCGAAGCGGAAGAGTGAGAGTATGCAGGACGATGATGCCTAGGCTTTGATGAAAATTGCTATCATGTTGGCAGCACTTTGCCTTTTGTTGGAGTACTTCGTGGAGATTCTTTTGAGATAAATGGCAAAGACGTTATTTCATCGATTCCTTGTCCTCTTATTATACATTCAGCTGGTCAATGTGAGTGATTTCCTGCAAAAAATAAAAATAAAATAAAATCGAGCGCTAATGAAGAAGAGGCAAATGGGTTTCTCGATCCTTTATTCCTACCTGCTAGGGTTGATAACATTTCTGAAACTGCGACAGGACCCAGGGGTACAAATTTTTAAGAAATTTGGTACCTAGTACTATGATTCTTTTTCTGAACAAGGCTTCAGATCAAAGTTAAAAGACTGCAAGTACGTATTACAACACCAGTAGAGAAGGAAAAAGTTCACTCGTTTAGAGATTGTATATTCGGGTTTAGAGATTGTACTTCAAGTCTCTTGGGCTGCAATGACTGGATTTAATCTTGGTCTTACCAAAAGCGTAAAAGTATAATTGGTTTACATATACCCTTGTGAATCGGATCAATACAACCATAAACACCGGATCATCTCTACTTATATCGATCAGCGCACGCAAGACCCAAGGCCAAAGACCAAGAACGCGAATGCATTCCATCTCAAGCTGAGCCATGGGTGCGCCCCTGCCTCCGCCCGCTTACGCCGACGGCGAGCAGACGGACTTCGTCCTCATCGAGAAATTCGGCTACGTCGCCGACCGCGAAGACGCCACAACCGCCACCTGCCTCCTGCAGGGCCCCGACCTCAAGGCCAGCATCAAGGTCACATTCTGCGCCGCCTGCCCGCCGCGCGTCTCCTACTTCTGCGTCCACGCCACCGAGTACGGCCACGGCGACTTGGACCTCGACCCGGCCATCCTCGCCACGGAGGGCCCTTCAGCCACTACACCCAGCTGCAGATCCGGATCGTTCACGGCTCGTTCATGGAGGACGGAGCCGTCACATTCGATGGCTGGAAAGCTGCCAAATGCAGCATGGCGGTCGACGCCCGCTCGCTGCCTTTGGCGGAGGCGTCTTGGCAGCACACGGGACTCCTCGAGCTCGATTCCTCGCAGATTTCCGTGTTGATGCCAAGTCTTGTGGTCGATGAGGGTACGGTAGCATTCGAGAGACTGCACGTTGGCCTACCCACCCTGAGCCTGCGAGACGACAACCTTGTTTATTTCCTCGCCAAGATCGACTACCGGGACATGGAGCACACAGCATATGTGCTTGCTCTTGACTTGAGAGACAAGACGATGAAGGGCGTCGCTGAGTTTGGAGCCAAAAACACAATTGGTTTGGGCCAGGCGTTTATTGCAAGTAGCATCTCCAAATATCTCAAAGTTGCTCCAGGGTAATTGATTATGCTTTGCTGCTGCCACTATTAATTTCAAAGATCCTTTTACTCAACATATTATGGGAGTGCCTAGAACTCATCTAGCTGAGTTATAATATGGTCCCATTCACCTGATGTAAGCTGATGTCACGTGATAGTTGTCCCAGCCCGCTTTTGTTTTCTTTTTTGAGACAAAGCCCGCTTTTGGTTGTTCCTCGTAACCAGGCTCCCGAAATCCAATGCGGGTGGCGTCTATTGGGCTGTCAAATTGATTTAATTCCCGCACAGGCCGTTTGGGCTTTTCGGCCTGTTCACAAGTCATTGGGTGTTAAAACAAGCCGGTCCATTGGCAGATGCAGCACTGTATCACGTGGGTCATAAAAAAAAAGGCCGGAAAAGCGCTTATATGGGATCATGAACTCACGATCTAACAATGCTAAATGCGTGCTGTAAGCCACCACAGCTGATGGGCGTTGTTACACCATGAAACTTTCAAGAACTATCTACCATGAGAGATCGAACAGTTTTAGTACTTTTTTCTTGAAAAATTATATTTAAAAAACTTGAAAAAATCTTTAGAAATTCCCTGAACATTTTTTGCATTTATGAACAAAATTTGAAAACATGAACATTTTTGAATTTGTGAACATATTTTGAACAAAACAGAAACATTATTTTAAGTTCCCCAACTATTTTGAATTTGTGAACAAAATGAAATAAAGTGAATTTTTTAGAAAACAGGAAGATTTTTCAATTTCTGAACAAAAATTTAAAAAAGCATGAGCATTTTTAAAATTCACGGACTTTTTTGAATTCATGAATAAAATTTCAAAATAGGAACATTTTTTGACGTTTAGAACGTTTGTGTAAACACAAAAATTTGTTCAAATTTGCAATTTTTTTTTGAAAATCATGAACATTTTTTAAAAGAGAAAAAACTTGAAAAAAGAAGAAAAAGGAAATGTAAAACGAAAGAAAACGAAAAAGAAAAGGGAGAGAACATGTAGTTGCAACCACCCTAAAAAGTTGCAACTGCGACTACCCTAGATAAACTTGCAGTTGCGAGAGGCCTTCAAAAACTTGCAATTGTGACTACCCTAGAGAAACTTGCAGTTGCGACCGGCCTTCAAAAACATGCAATTGCGACTACCCTAGAGAAACTTGCAGTTGCGACCGGCCTTCAAAAACTTGCAATTGCGACTACCCTAGCGAAACTTGCAGTTGCGACCGGCCTTCAAAAACATGCAATTACGACTACCCTAGAGAAACTTGCAGTTGCAACCAGCCTTAAAAAACATGCAATTGCGACTGCTCTAGAGAAACTTGCAGTTGAGACCTGCCTTGAAAAGTTGCAATTGCGACTGCCCTAGAGAAACTTGCAGTTGCGACTGGCCTTCAAAAGCATGCAATTGCGACTACTCTAGAGAAACTTGCAGTTGCGACCGGCCTTGAAAACTTGCAATTGTGACTACCCTAGAGAAACTTGTAGGTGCGATCAGCCTTTGAAACACTTGCAATTGCGGGTACCCTAGAGAAACTTGCAGTTTGTGGCCGGCTTTTGAAAAACATGCAGTTGCGATCCCCTAAAAAACGACTACCCTATGGAAAACATGTAGTTCTAATCCCATTTAAAAATAAAAAGAAGTCGAATGAACAACCACTGCCCGTCGATTTAGGTTTTCTTAAATAGAAAGAAAAAACCATCATGGGTCGTGAGCATCGTTAACAAACAATCAGAAAAAATTGAAGAACATGTCACAAAACAACGAGCCGCGTGTAACGTTCATTGGACAACCTACATGAATCCCGACGCAAATCGATCTGACGGCTGATGCAAATAAGGCATAGTTAAAACTCAGGTTGTGAGATGTAAAAATTGAAAAATAGCACAAATAAGAAATTCAAGACAAACATACAAAAAAAGACTAAGTGGGCAAATGGAGGAAAAGCTCACGAGAAGTACATAAATGCTTGCCTTGACTCTCCCCGTTCTGCACAATACACCGACGAAACGAGGCCAGGTACATAAATGCCGACCCCGCCCTGACAAACTGGCCCAAGACGTGCCACACACTAAGAAAAACAGATAACAGGCCGCACCCCACATCTTCTCGACAGCAGCACAAATCTCAGCGCATTCTTACATCAGACAGACGTCAACGTGAATGAGACCACAGATAAATCTCAGCTAGCTGAGTTTCAGCAAAACCGATATATTATTTGCCATGGATATCAGAAACATTCGGATTGCCATGCTTGCCGACTAATCTTGCCACCTCGTGTCAACTAAAATTGTCATAAAAAACATTCGGGTTGCCGTGCTTAAAATCCTAACATTCGAAATTTATCATTTCTGAATTGATTATGCATATGCTTTGCTGCTGCCACTATTACTTCCAAAGATCCTTTTACTGGGTATATTTGCCATGGGTACCAGAAAAATTAAGATGCTATTTTTTTTGGGGATATCCAAATTTAGCAGATCAATGCATATCCATTGGGGACATCGTAGTGTAGGGATGAGGGTGAACTATCTAAATTGAACCAAAATAAGATACTTCACACAGCTGATTGTGGAAGACCCTGGTGAGGTCATAAATGAATTAGTATGTATATACATGTATGGCTATACCTACTACCTAATACTTAATACCTATTTATTAATAATTAATAATAATATAGGACAGTGTGTTTCTTTGATTTTTCCATCCGTCATGATAATTGCCTATGAAGTTAAAGGAAATTACCCACTATTGCCACCTAAAGATGTACTACCTCCGTCTAAGTTTATTAGCCCTCATTGTATTATTTGGTCAAAGTTTGACCACATAGTTGACTAGAAAAACTATATTGTTGGATTCGTATTTGAAAGTTTTTCTAATATTATTTTTGCTACGTAACATATATTTTATTAATTAAAATCATGGCCAAAATCTGACCCAAAATACGAGGGGGGCTAGTAAACCAGGGCAGAGGTAGTAAATGGTAGGATAATTTTTGTTCCGCACCCGCGTCCGTTATTAAGGATATGGTATGCACTTGGACGAATCCGCCGAATATGAATGCGGATACGGATTTTGTCAACCAAATATCCAACGGATATGGTATCTGTCGTGGTGGGCGCACGACAGATGCCAAGGGATGGCTAAAGATAGGAGGAGGCTTGAGGGCACTCGTGGGCTCCAGAGGCGAGGTCGGCATGAGCGAGCGCGGGACGCAAGACATACCCAGGTTTGGGGCTCTCTGGAGAGATAACACCCCTAGTCCTGCCGAGTGTGATTTATATGTAACAGTACAGAGTTGCTCCTGGAGCTATAAGGAGGAAGAAGGAAGGCAGGCCAAGGCTTAGGCTGCTCCTTCTCTTCGGGTGTTGCTTGCTAGGCGTGTGAGTGGGTGGATGGGTGAGTGTCTCTCATTGCCCGTATGCGTGAGGGCTCCTGGGGGGTTTTTATAGGTCAACCCCCCAGGGGTACAATGATAATGTTACAAGGCCGTAGGGCCGGGTTGTCAGTGTCCAGGGAACCCGGTGCTGGGACCCGCCGGGTACCGGGTCTCGCCAGGTTCCCCGGGCGCGGGCCCCATGTGCCCAGAGACGCTATGCGTTGTCTTGTCGATCGTCAGGGCGTGGCCGAGTCGAGTCGGCTAGAGTGGCGCTTTGTCAGGTCGCCACTTGCTGGCGTCATGGATGACGATGATTGCACTGTTGCCACGCCAGCCCTGGTCAGCGAGTAGGTGGGGGGCACTGTTGCCTCGTCCGGCTGACCAAAGGCATGGGCGGGGCACTGTGGCTTCAGTCATCAGTTGGTGGAGACTCCTCCCATCGTACGGCTAGGATGGGACGACCGCCGACCCTCGGCCAGGTTTGGAGAACACGCCAAGGGTGGAGCTGGCTTGTTGGGGAAGTCTTGAGTTGGTTGTTGGGGCCGGGTCGAGGAGTTCGGCCGGGTCGAGGGACTTGGCCGGGTTGAGCGACCCGGCCGAGTGCGAGTCGGATTGAGGGGCAATGCTGGCCCTGTTGTTTTTGAAAAGGATCCGGGTTCTGTTTCCTTCCTGGGGTTCATCCCCCCGACAGTAGTCCCCGAAGCTTTGAAGGTCCGCCATCTTCGGATGGAAGGGCCTTCGCAGTTTCCCCCTCTTGTAGAGGCGGATTTGGAGACCACCGGGTCCGGCAACACCCACTGTGTGCCAGCTTCCGGAAGCCAGATCGCGGCATCTCGGTCGCGGCGGGAAACCGAGGAGTTCGACGAATCTTTGGGCAATCTTTCGGGCCTCGCGCGGCCGCCATGTGGCGCCTGGGAGCCAGAGGGACCTGACAGGCCACGCGCATGACAGGACGGGGCGACGCCCTGGGACCCGCCGCCGCACGCCCTCGGCCCACAGGCGCGGATTTATTGCGGCGTCCTCGGGTCGGTTGCCATTCTCTAGGTAGTTACTGCGTGCGTACGTGCGCACTTATTGCGGGGAAGTGGGAGGGGCGAGTGCAAACGATCCCACTTCCCCACGTTTCAAATTGTGGCCTATAAATTGTGGGTGAAGGGAGCGGCAGAGATCATTCACGCTCGCGCTCCCCTGCCCCTTCATCCTTCCTCTTCTTCTCGCGACCGCCGCCAGCTGCGACGCCCGCTGCCTTGAGCAGAGCTTTGCAGCCACCTTCTTCTTCCTTATTTCATGATTTTGGGTTTCCTGCGAGCGGCTTCTTCCGCGATTTCCTGGAGTTCTTCGGGCTCCAGCCTCATCATCTGGGCGCCGGCGCCATTGTACAGTTGTCGGGCTTCGTCACCCTCTGCGAGGGGTACCTGGGGGTCGAGCCTTCGATCGACCTCTGGGTGCGCTTCTTCTTCCTGAAGCAGCAAGGGCCGAGGGCCGGGGAGATGTCCGAGTGCGGGGCCGCCGTCATCTCCAAGCGGTCAGGCGCTGACTGCCCGAAGATGCCGCTGGAGGATTCTGCCAAGAAGTGGCAGAATTCCTTCTTCTATGTCCGCAACCTCGGTTCGGACCGCATCAACTTGCCGCCCTTCGTCAACTCGCCACCGAGGGAGAAGCGGAACTGGGGGTACTACCCTAAGCATCCATCGTAGGAGATGCTCAACCTGTGCGAGCGGGTGTCGGTGATGAAGGAGCGAGAGGGGCTCACCGGCACCAACCTAATCACCGCCTTCATCATTCGGCGAGTGCTGCCGCAGCAGCAACGCAGCCACCTCATCGGCCAGATGATCGGTGTCGGTGTCAAAACCGGCGGATCTCGGGTAGGGGGTCCCGAACTGTGCGTCTAGGCGGATGGTAACAGGAGACGAGGGACATGATGTTTTTACCCAGGTTCGGGCCCTCTTGACGGAGGTAAAACCCTACGTCCTGCTTGATTAATATTGATGATATGGGTAGTACAAGAGTAGATCTACCACGAGATCAGAGAGGCTAAACCCTAGAAGCTAGCCTATGGTATGATTGTTGTTCGTCCTACGGACTAAAACCCTCTGGTTTATATAGACACCGGAGAGGGCTAGGGTTACACAGAGTCGGTTACAATGGTAGGAGATCTACATATCCGTATCGCCAAGCTTGCCTTCCACGCCAAGGTAAGTCCCTTCCGGACACGGGACGAAGTCTTCAATCTTGTATCTTCATAGTCCAGGAGTCCGGTCGAAGGTATAGTCCGGCTATCCGGACACCCCCTAATCCAGGACTCCCTCAGTAGCCCCTGAACCAAGCTTCAATGACGATGAGTCCGGCGCGCAGATTGTCTTCGGCATTGCAAGGCGGGTTCCTCCTCCAAGTACTTCATAGAAGATTTTGAACACAAAGGTAGTGTCCAGCTCTGCAAAATAAGTTTCCACATATTGCCATAGAGAGAATAATATTTACACAAATCTAATCTGCTGACGTATTCTGTAGCGTGACATCACACCACGACCAAGTCTTTATTTGAATTGTTTTACTGTCCCATCTCAGTGCGTTTAGCGAGGCGGTTTCCTTGGCACGTCTTGTCAAAGCAGAGATCGTGTCCCCTTATTTCGGGATTCTCATCAATACGGGCGTGGGTAACCCAACCGCGCCATTGATTATGGCACTTGGGAGATAAGCGAGTTTTACCAGGCTGGTGGGGACGCATAGTCGCGTCCACCCATATAAGGGGATAAGGATCCACCTTTTCATCCATGCCTTCTTCCTCCTTTGCCTATCCATTTCTGCGCACTCGAGCTCCAGCGGCCAAGTCCGCACACCCCACCTCAACCTTCTCCAGCCATGTCCGGAGCGGGAGGCAAGTGGATGGTCTCCTCCGTTACGGAGGGACACATCAGAAAACTGACGAAGGCCGGATACTTGTCTAACGACATTGCGCACCGGCTTCCCGAAGAGGGGCAGCTCACCCCCACCCCTAGGCCCCATGAGAGGGTGGTGTTCCTCCCCCATTTCCTCCGCGGACTGGGCTTCCCTCTCCACCCATTTGTCTGGGGGCTCATGTTCTACTATGGCCTGGATTTCCACGATCTGGCCCCGAACTTTGTCCTCAACATCTCGGCGTTTATCATCGTGTGCGAGGCTTTCTTCTGCATCTGCCCCCATTTCGGCCTATGGCTCAAGACTTTCAATGTCAAGCCGAAGGTGGTGTGCGGCACCCAGGCGGAGTGCGGATGCGCCATGGTGGGCAAGATGCCCAACGTCCTATGGCTCGAGGGCTCCTTCGTGGAGTCCCTAAAGGGGTGGAAATCGGGGTGGTTTTACATCACCGAGCCGCGGGACCCTGAATGGGTCGCAGCCCCCGAGTTCCGATTCGGACCCCCTACGTGGCTCGCCTCCTGGAAAGAGACGGGCCTGTCGTGGGGTAAAAAAGGAGAGCTGACCGGACTCCAAACATGCGTCCAAACCCTGGTGGACAAGAAGCTCAAACTTGTCAACGTGGTCCAGGTTATGCTCATCCGCCGGATCCTCCCGTGACAACAACGGGCTTTCAACCTATGGGAGTTCGACCCGGCGTGGCACCGAACTTTGAGCAGGCTCTTCGACACGATGTACAAAGATGCCTGGAAGGTGCTTTTCAAGGGCGCCAAGGCCCCCGCATCCGCTACCGAGGATCGCGGACTCAGCACGCAGCGTCACGCTCGTGCGGTAAGCTGTTTTTACCTTTTACAGGGTATTAGTTTTTCATAGTTTGACTCCATGCGGGATCTAAGCTCCCTTACCTTTGACAAGATTGGCAGGAGACGTCCGGACAGATCAACTGTCCGGCTCCTTTGCCCGAAGGCCCAGTGGACGCTCACTTGGCGAAGCTGCTGGTTCTGGCACCCTATGTGGTGCCAGAGAAGAAGGCCAAGCAGAAGGCCACGGGGACTCGAAAGAGTGCCCGGCGCCAGGAGGTGTCGGATTCAACAACCGACGACTCCAAGGCGCACTCCTCCCATGAAGACGAGGAGGAGGAAGAAGAGACCTCTACCCCTCCAGCGGGGGGAGGGAAGAAAAGGAAGGCCGCCCCAACTGGGGAGGCCGAAGGGTCCAAGAAGGGTAAGACCCCTCCTCCGGACTACTCCACCAACGCCGACGACGGCGAAGAGGAGTGGCCGCACAGGGCCAAGCCCCTGACGAGATCGTAAGTATCCGGATACCATAGTGATTCATAGTATTCCCCCATTGCACAGCTTTTCCTTACGTCGAACATGTTTATGCAGTCCACCCAAAGACCGGCTCGACGTGTCGTCGAGCGGTTCCCTGGATTCGTCGGATGTGAATTCGCTTCCGACGGCTACCTCCCCCCATCCTACGGACGACGCCGCGGTGGCGTCCCAACAGGTTCCAAGCCAGGAGGAGGTGGTCCTGGAGGCGCCGCAAGGCGACCTCCCGGACTCCAGGCGTAAAGGGGATAGAACCCCCAAGGGCTCCAAGTCCGGCCTTGAGCCGGACACCGCGCCGGAACCTTCAACGGTTCCGGACTCCGGTAGGCAGCCTCCTACCAAGAGGAGCAAGCCTACCGAGCCGGCGACCTCCGTCCAACCGGAGGCACCGGACAATTTGCTGGAGGTGCTTAACGGCGCCTCCATCGACGAGGAGCACCGCACTATTATGAGTGCGGTGATCCAGAAGGTTCAGTCCGCCAAGAGCGGACTGACTGAAGCCTGTGCCTGCCTTCTAACAGGCTTTGAGGTAAGTAAAGAATATGTAAAAATATTACCGCATAGACAGTAGCCCCTGATGCTCTGTTCGGCGTTCGGAAAGAAAAGCCGAATAGAGGATCTAATAACATTCGCAGGAGTCTAACATAATCAAGTCAACATGCGTATGCAGGCTTCGCTGCTGGCCTCCGCCGCACTGACTGCGGAGGTGGATACGCTGAAGCAAAACCTTGCGCAGTCCGAGAACGAGCTCGACCATGCAAAGAGGCAACTCGAGGAGAAGGAAGGTAAGTAATACCTTGCGCAAGTATATGGAGAAGATGTGGTTGCAAAAAATGACAGGATCAATGTGCTATTATAGGGGCCATGACCGAGGTGGCAACCCTTAAGAAAGCGCTGTCCGAGGTCGAAAACAGAGCGGCCGCGGAGCGCACAGAGAGAGGGAAGCAGGAGGCGAGGGTGGAGGAGGTGCAGAAAGAGCTCCAGGCTCTCGTGAAAAAACACGAGAGTTTGGAGCTTGACTCGAAGACGCAAGCGTCCGAGCTTGCGGCAGCCCTCGAAAGCGCGAAGTCTGGCAAGGCCGAAGCCCAGAAAGCCCTCCAAGAAATTGGAGATATGAAGAAGATAGCGGCGGGTAAGGCATTCATTATGCAAAGCAAGCACATGAAAGTGAATTACTTGTTACTTACCCGAGTCCGGAGCTCTCCAGGAGCATTCGCAGATTTGCCCCGTAGTGCGTCTGATGCCACCGCCTACTACCGAGCTGAGGAGGGGAGCTCGACGGAGAAGGTGTTCTGGTCTCAGTATGCTGAGGCCGGACACCTGGTGCCTTTGAGCGACCAGCTGAAGCAAATGGTCGAGCTCCACAAGGTGGCCGAACAGGCCATAAAGGGCCTCATAGTTCGGCTTTGGCCTGGAGAGGCTCTGCCTGGGAGCTACTTCGGGCTGGTGAGGCGGCTAGTGGATTCCTGTCCATGGCTTGAAGTAATCAAGCGCTCCGTCTGCATCGAAGGTGCCCGTAGGGCGCTTTCCCGTGCTAAAGTGCACTAGGGCAAGATGGATGCGGAGAAGCTGGTGAAGGACGGGCCGCCGCCGGGCAAGGAGCATCGCGTCCCGGAAGCGTGTTATGAGGGTGTCCTGAAGGATGCCCGCCTTATAGCGGATGAATGCTCCAAAGATGTAATATTTGAGTAAACTCGCATTTGTGATCCTGTACGCTGAAAACTTGTTTATATGCGCTAAGCAACGCTTTTGAATTTAAAATATTACCTTCTGTGCAGCCGTTTATCAAATTTGAGAGATGGCGAGTCGTCGGCTTCTGCCCCCATGCCATGAGTGCTGGGGTGTTCGGGATAAACATGAGCGCTCTTTTTCCCATTCTTGGGTCCTTCGAGGGAGGCGCTCAACACAACAAACAAGGCAATCAGACTATAATGCTTGAACACTCTCACTTAGCCATAGAATTCTATAATTTTAAATTTCGGCGAAGCCCCTAGTGTTCGGAAGACCGAGTTCGGGGCGCTATCCACACCTAGGCCGGACAAAGCCGACTCCTCACTCTAAGCGACATAAGTCTTTAGGGACTCGAAAACCTCTCGAACAGTGACCAGCTCTCGCCTCATCATGAAGGTCAGTTTTAGCTTTCTCTACTGAGGTGCTTAGCCCAGCTCAACTGGGGCACAATTGCAGTAGTTCTCCTAGTGCTACCTTAGCCGATATAACGGAACGTAAGGTACCAAAACATAGGAGCCGGGCAAACCCAACTATTGACCCAAGACATGATTCGGAGCCGATGCATATAATGCTATAAGTTTGGGGTGCCGCACTTGTGAAAGTGTTCGGACTTCTCACACTGTATTGTGGGGTACTTAAGCCCCTAGCGTATTGGCCGTACCAAAGTGTACGGGTGCAACATGTCATTAATGAACATATATTCGTAAAAAAGAGTAATGCAATAATAGACGGAAGCTATGCATTGTTTATTTAAAAAAGCTGCGATCAAAGAAGAACGATACAAATACTGCAATAAGCAAAAGATGGAACTATTTAACATGTCCTTTCCAGGGGCAAGGTGCGGAATGTTATGTGAAACATGTATACTGTTCATTATAGAGACCACCTTAGAGTTCCATAGTGCGGCGTAGCTTTCTGCTTCCCTGGTTGTATCGTTTGTGCGACAATTGTACTGCCGGACAAGCCTTCCGAAGAATGGAGTCCTGAAAATAAGATAAAATTAAGAAATCGGCAGCCCCTAGTGCGGTTTAAGTCGCGTTTCGGGTGTGCCGTGATGGTGCCCCTACCCCTGTGCCCATGGTATTTCCAGAGTGTAGTTATGTACACGCAACACTGGTTTCGCAAGTTCACAAGGGCTGGGGTTGGGGACGCATTGCTACGCTTGCTAGGAACGTGCCAGGCGGTCTTGTTGTAGGTTACTCCAGGCGCGCTTGACGGTGTCCAGACGTTTAATGGCCGGAATGGAGAATTGCCTTGAGAGACTGCTTTGTACTTCCGCTGCGATAGCCGCCGTATGCTCCTCCGTTCGGAGAGAGCGTTCAGTGTTTCCATTGACCATGATGACGCCTCGAGGGCCTAACATCTTGAGCTTGAGGTATGCGTAGTGCGGCACCGCATTGAACTTGGCAAATGCGGTTCGCCCGAGCAGTGCGTGATAGCCACTGCGGAACGGGACTATGTCGAAGATTAACTCCTCACTTCGGAAATTATCCGGAGATCCGAAGACCACTTCAAGTGTAACTGAGCCTGTACAGTTGGCCTCTACACCTGGTATGATGCCTTTAAAGGTTGTTTTAGTGGGTTTAATCCTCGAGGGATCGATGCCCATTTTCTGCACTGTATCCTGGTAAAGCAGGTTCAGGCTGCTGCCGTCGTCCATAAGGACTCTAGTGAGGTGAAATCCGTCAATAATTGGGTCTAGAACCAATGCGGTGAATCCGCCATGACGGATGCTAGTGGGGTGGTCCCTTCGATCAAAAGTGATCGGGCAGGAAGACCATGGGTTGAACTTTGGGGCGACTGGCTCCATCGCGTATACGTCCTTTAGCGCACGCTTCCGCTCCCTCTTGGGGACGTGGGTTGCGTATATCATGTTCACCGTCCGCACTTGTGGGGGAAAACCTTTCTGTCCACTGTTGTTCGGCGGGCGGGGCTCCTCCTCGTCATCGCTATGCAGCCCCTTGTCTCTGCTTTCGGCATTTAACTTGCCTGCCTGCTTGAACACCCAACAATCCCTGTTGGTGTGATTGGCTGGTTTTTCGGGGGTGCCATGTATCTGGCATGAGCGGTCGAGTATTCGGTCCAAACTGGACGGGCCCGGAGTATTTCTTTTGAATGGCTTTTTCCGCTGACCGGGTTTAGACCCTCTGAATCCGGTATTAACTGCCGTATCCTCAGCATTGTCGCCGTTAATGCGGCGCTTTTGCTTGTTGCGACGCGACCTGCCACTGTTGTCCTTGGTATCCGAATTACTAGGGCTCTTGGTCATGTTATTGCTGCGAGCTAGCCAGCTGTCTTCTCCCGCACAAAAGCGGGTCATAAGTGTCGTGAGGGCTGCCATAGATTTCGGCTTTTCCTGTCCTAGGTGCCGTGCAAGCCACTCGTCGCGGATGTTATGCCTGAAGGCTGCTAGGGCCTCTCTGTCTGGACAGTCGATGATTTGATTTTTCTTGGTTAGGAACTGTGTCCAGAATTGTCTGGCCGATTCCTCTGGCTGCTGAATTATGTGGCTAAGGTCATCGGCGTTTGGTGGTCGCACATAAGTGCCCTGGAAATTGTCGAGGAATGCGGTTTCCAGGTCCTCCCAACAACCAATTGATTCTGCTGGCAAGCTGTTAAGCCAATGCCGAGCTGGTCCTTTAAGCTTGAGTGGGAGGTATTTGATGGCGTGTAGGTCATCACCGCGGGCCATGTGGATATGAAGGAGATAGTCCTCGATCCATACCACAGGATCTGTTGTGCCATCGTATGATTCGATGTTCACGGGTTTGAAACCCTCGGGGATTTGATGATCCATTACTTCATCTGTGAAGCATAGTGGGTGTGCGGCGCCTCTGTATTGGGCTATATCACGACACAACTCAAACGAGCTTTGTCTACTGTGTTCGGCCCGGCCGGATTTACTGTATCCGGAGTGACGATTACCATCTCGTGCCGTGGGGCGCCCACGCGATCCGTAGATCGATCTTGTTTGCCTTGCTTTGTCCTCCAATATATCTCGCAGGTCTGGCGCATTTTCCCGTGCCTTGGTATTTTTTGAGCGGCGCCGGGGTGCAGCTTGAGTGGAGGGCCAAGAGGCCTCTCTGTCGCGGCCACGGGGTGGCCGGTCGGCCGCATCATGCGCTGGTGATGTAGGTTTAGGTGCTTCCTCCTCTAATCGGGGTAGCAACCTGCGCTTTGGGTAGCTCTTGGAGGGGCGTTCGAGTTCATACTCTTCGGCCGCAAGGACTTCAGTCTATCTATCGGCTAGCAAATCTTGATCAGCTCTAAGCTGTTGCTGTTTTATCTTGAGGCTGCTCGCCGTGGCCATAAGCCTGCGTTTGAAACGCTCTTGTTCGACGGGATCCTCTGGCACGACAAATTCGTCGTCGTCGAGGCTTGCCTCGTCTTCGAAGGGAGGCATATAATTATTGTCCTCGACCTCTCTGTCTGCCGCTCTCTCATGAGGGCTGGCTTCTCCATCCTCCTGTGCTGAATCTTGCTGGAGGTGGTTGTCTTCGGCACTGTCCGGGGTGTTATTGTCTCCCGTGCTGGAATCACCGTTTTTGCTTTGGCGGGATTTAGAGCGGCGCCGCTGACGCCGGCGCTTAGGCTACTTCTTGGAGGGGTCATCCTTCGCTGTTCCATCGCCATTATCTTCTTTTGGGGTGTCCACCATGTATATATCATACGGCAAGGTGGCTTTCCAGTGCCCTATAGGCGCTGGTTCTTGATCGTCTCCTGCATCGGCGTCCATACCGTCGATGTCTTCAGAGTCGAAGTCGAGCATGTCGGTTAAATCATCGATAGTGGCTACGAAGTGGGTGGTGGGTGGGCTTTGAATTTCTTCATCATCTGCATCCCAACCTCGGTGACCATAGTCCGGCCAAGACTCTCCTGATAAAGAGAGAGACTTTAGTGAATTCAGAATATCGCCGAAGGGCGAGTGCTGAAAGATGTCCGTGACGGTGAACTCCATGATCGGCGCCCAATCGGGTTCGATCGATAGGGGTGCGGAGGGCTTGGAGTCTGGAGAGGAGTCCGGCTCCTTGGAGTCATGGGCTTCGCAGAGAATAGGGCTGGTGTTCGGCTCGATCGCCGTAGAGATTGCAGCCCCCGAGGCGGTGTCCAACCACCCATCCTTGATTGGCGCAGTTGGCTCCGAATTAAGGGTCGGAGCTAATGCGGGTGCGGCCTCCAGGGAACTGTTCGGCGGTAGAGCTAGATCATGCCCATCGTGACAGTGCGGTGCACTCGGCTGCGGCTCGAACCCGTCGAAGATCAAGTCTCCGCGGAGGTCGGCCGTGTAGTTCAAACTTCCAAATCTGACCTGATGGCCAGGGGCGTAGCTTTCGATCTGCTCCAGATGGCCAAGCGAATTGGCCCGCAGTGCAAAGCCGCCAAATACAAAGATCTGTCCTGGGAGAAAAGTCTCACCCTGGATCGCATCGTCGTTGATGATCGGAGGAGCCATCGGGCCTAAAGGTGACGACACAGACGAACTCTCAATGAAAGCACCAATGTCGGTGTCAAAACCGGCGGATCTCGGGTAGGGGGTCCCGAACTGTGCGTCTAGGCGGATGGTAATAGGAGACGAGGGACACGATGTTTTTACCCAGGTTCAGGCCCTCTTGATGGAGGTAAAACCCTACGTCCTGCTTGATTAATATTGATGATATGGGTAGTACAAGAGTAGATCTACCACGAGATCAGAGAGGCTAAACCCTAGAAGCTAGCCTATGGTATGATTGTTGTTCGTCCTACAGACTAAAACCCTCCGGTTTATATAGACATCGGAGAGGGCTAGGGTTACACAGAGTCGGTTACAATGGTAGGAGATCTACATATCCGTATCGCCAAGCTTGCCTTCCACGCCAAGGAAAGTCCCTTCCGGACACGGGACAAAGTCTTCAATCTTGTATCTTCATAGTCCAGGAGTCCGACCGAAGGTATAGTCCGGCTATCTGGACACCCCCTAATCCAGGACTCCCTCAATCGGCCTCCAGGACCCCAACCGCATGACGAACACGCGGCTGGCGGCGGACCAGGTTGCACGCTGGGTCAACGACATCTCCAAGGCTAACCTGCGGGGTGACTGGGAGTTCGGGAAGGCCCCGTACAACCATGTGAACCCGACACCATTGGTGAGTCCTTGGTCTCCATATTTCGCAGCTGCATATCTTCTTATTCGCCTCGACGCGACGCGAGAGGTGCTTCTGAACGCCATCCGGCATCCTTACGACCGGGAGCGGGCGCAGGTGGTGCACGTCGCCTCGGAGGAGCCCGAGGCCCACGGCGGAGAGGGGGAGTCTACCGCTGACGCGGGTGCGGGGTGCCGAGCCGGTAAGTCTTGGATTTCCTTTTTGAGTTGCTGGTCGGGTTACGGTATTGGGTGTGCTGACATAAGCTGTCGATGTAGCGGCGTCGGGTGGAGGAGGCGGTGGCGCGGCTGGAGCCGGGTCGTCTCGGGGGGGGGGGGGGCGCCGGCTGCGAGGCGGCCGCATGGGAAGGATAGCATTGTGCTGCGAGCTCCGACCGCGAAGCGCGCGGCAGACCCGGCTAGGGTAGTGAAGCCGCCAGCCTAGAGGAGGCGCACCATGCCGCAGGAGAGAGCGGCGAGGCCCGCCGTTTCGGTGCTGCCGGGGTGAGCGCCTTTTTCGGCTTGAACCGAGTCACCGAGCGGCTCTGCTTTGCTTGTACTTAGTCTATCTTGCGTTTTATGTCGCCGATCTCACTGGCGCTGGCGGCGGCGGGTGCGGCGTCCGTCGAGGGCACCACGTTCCGGAGAAGCCAGTCCGACATCGTCGACCGGGACAAGGGGGGATCGGGCGGATCCGAACCTTGGACTGGATTCGGTCGATGCCGAGGGCCTGGCCTGGCAAGACCGGAACCGGGCCGAGGCGGAGCTGGAGGCGGTGTCAACCCAGGCTTGGGTCAGCGCCGCGTCGATGTGGGCGCGAGCCGGCGTGGCCGGAGATGCCGGGGGGGGGGGGGGGAACGGTGGTGGCGGCAACGGTCTTCATGCCATCGTCGGAGGGGGAGCATGGCCAAGGCGGTCGTGCGGACGTGATGGGCCTCGACCGGGAGGTCGTGGTCATTGGTGACGATACCCCGCCGCGGACCGACGTGGTCGAGCGGGCGGGGATCGACGGAGGCGGCGGTGATGCCATCTTGGGGGAGGCGTCGCGGGCGGCGCCGGAGGTGGCGGTTCGGACGCTGTCGAGTGAGGTGTCGCCGGTGGTGGAGCCGCAAGCCGCTCAGGCCTCCGGGCCATTATCGGAGCCGGAGAGGGCGCCGGAGAAGGCGCCGGAGGGGGCCCCGGCCTCAGGGGAGGCGGCCAGCGGGGGGCATGCCCCGGTGCCCCGGCCCGAGGGTCACCGAGTCGCTGGGTCGACCAACAAGGTCTTCTTTGGGCCCTTGACCCAGGAGGAGGCGGCGAAGGCTGCCGTGACCCGGCGCGTGCGAGGGCGGACGGACCGAATCCAGGCCTTCGCCCTGGCCGAGGTGGAGGCGACGCAGGAGCTGGAGCGCGCCGTCTTTGTAAGTTTTCCGTTGCATTCTGCTTTTTGTTCTTTCGTTTCTTGTTCCTCGTGGCGGCACGCCAGCGCACCCACTGGGTGTGGCCCCCGAGATTCGGGCCAACTACGTAGCAGTTGGGTCGAATCTTATCTTGTTGTCTTGTATTGATCGCTGCTCTCTGCAGCAACTGGATTCCTACCGGGTCAGCGTCCTCAACCGACTCCTTGAGATGCACCGGAGTCTCAAGGAGAGGCTCACCACCAAGGAGGAGGAGCTCCGCGCCGCGGCATGTACTCTTCTTGCATGCTCTTTTTTAGTGGGGGCGCACTAGCGCACCCACTGGGCATAGCAGTTCAGTCGAATCTTAAAGCGGTACTTTGTTTCTGAGTCCCTCTTCTACAGCCGAGGTGCTGTCTTGGAGGACCCGGCTGATCCGGGCTGGCTTCCACTACGACCGGCTTGTTGCGGACGCCGGTCGGCTTGGAGCCGAGGTGGAGCAAGCGAGGGCAGAGGCGACGGGAGCCCGGCGGGCGCTTGACGAAGCCAGCCAGCTGCAGGGGCAGCTGGTGGGTGACAAGGGCCGCCTCGAGGCCGAGGTGGAGCGCCTCAAAGCGGAGTCCGCCAAGGTCGTGGAGGCGCAGCAGGCCCTTGCCGAGGCGGACCAGCAAAGCGGCAAGCTGTCCAACGACAAGGGGCAACTCCAGGCCGAGGTGGAGTGCGTGAAGGCGCTGGTGACCATGACGGAGGAGACCCGGCAGGGGGAGACCCGGCGCCACGAGGAGGCTGTGAAGGCGGCCGAGGATAAGGATGCCGAGCTGAAGGCGTCCCTTGCCAAGGTCGCCGACCTGGAGAAGGCGCTGGAGGAGCATGACCGCACCATTGCCCGGGAGCGGCGCGTACGCTTCTCGAAGCGCAGCACCTGAAAGAGTCCTTTTCCAGTAAGTGCTTTCCTTTGGTTTTGTTTTTGCCGGGTTGGGACTCCGGCTTTTCTTCCTTAGTGACTTTCTTTTGACTTGCTTTTCTTCTCGGCAGGGGCCTTTCCGGAGACGCGCCAGCTGGCGGGGGAGGCGGTTCGCTTTCAGCGTGACCCGCAAGGGATCGTCGGCTCCGGGACTGACCCGCGGGTGGCCTGGACCTTCCCGGAGATCATTGCCGCTGCCGAGGCCCGTCCGCGAGTCTTGAGCGAGCAGATGGGGTGGCTTTCTGAGGCCGACGCGGCGTTGATAGCGGCCCTCTGGCCGGGTGCTGTCGCACGGACCAGCTTCACGCGGCTGGCGCGGTGGTTGGAGGCGGGCCCGAACCGTCTTCATGAGTGGAGGGTTTCCGCCGCTCGTGCCGGCGCCGAGATGTCGCTCAGGTTCGTGGGGTCGTGGCATCTGGACTTGGCACTGGATGCATTGATGGGCCAGCGAGCCGGCTCGAAGAGCCAGCTGCAGGCGGAGGCCGGACGGATCGCCGCCCGGGCCAGCTACATCATCAGGTTTGCCTTCCATGATGAGTTCCATCCGGAGCGGGCGGAGGATGGCGGAGTCGTGCCTACTGACGACTACGGCCTGCTTCTGGACGACCCAGAGGGCAGTTCTGAGGAGACGGATGTCTATCGCGATGCGAACGCCAGGGAGGAGGATACCGGCACCTCGGTGGACCCGGGAGCTGCGCACTCCGGTGGAGGCGATGCCTGATTTTTAACTTAGCAAAAATTCTGTTAGGTAGCACGTCCACCCACCCACTGGGGGTTGACTGGGTGTAATGAACTTTGGCCTTGGGCCTGTTTGAATTTATGATGTATGAGCTGCGTGGATGTTTGCGCCTTTGCTTTTCGTTTTTTGGAGCTGTTTTCTTGCAACTTTCCTCGTTTGGGCTTCCCCCCCGCGAGTCTAACGGCCGAGGCTTCGGTTCGTGACAAGAGGTTCGGCCTTTGAGAGGAGCGTACAATAGTTAGGCTTTCGAAACGTTGAGCGCGAGCGAAACACCCACTGGGCCGGCTGGCGGCAATCCGGTGGGGCCGGGTTGGCGAGCAGCCGGTCGTGCGGTAACTTAAAGTGGTGAGACCGGGTCGAGCGATCCGGCGGTACACAGAAACTTCGTGGATGTCTGCGCTTTTGATTTTTGTCTTTTAGAGCCGTTTTCTTGCAACTCTCCCCCTTTGGGCTTCCCCCCGCGAGTCTGACGGCCGAGGCTCCGGTCTGTGACAAGGGGTTCGGCCTTTGAGAGGAGCGTACAATAGTTAGGCTTTCGAAACATTGAGTGTGAGCGAAACACCCACTGGGCCGGCTGGCGGCAATCCGGCGGGGCCGGGTTGGCGAGCAGCCGGTCCTGCGGTAACTTAAAGCGGCGGGACCGGGTTGGGCGACCCGGCGGTTCTTGACTTAGTGTTCGTGGCGCGCTGGTGTTTTTGGTCTCATGTGCTTGCCAGCCGACAACCGAAGTTAGATCTGCGGCTTAGGGCGAAGCAAGAGGCCGTGGCGATCCGACGCGCTGAAGAGCCGCTAAGAAAAACGACGGGTGGCCAAGCCGGCCAGCCCCCGAGCCCCCGGGTCAAGCGAGTCAGCTCGGTGGTCGGGTTGGGTTAATAAGAAAGTAATGCACAAATGTAGGAGACACAAGTGGATTGGTCGCAAAAGGGCAGCCCCCGAGATTCGTTCGGGGATCCCATAGTTTTCAGATGATTACAAAAGGCAGCGATACATACGTGCACACGGCTAACTATAAAACGGGCGGAGGAGCTCTACATCCCATGGCCTGGTTGTTTCTTCGCCGGCGGTGTCCCTCTTGCGCTTGTTGACTTGCGGGCGTTGATGAGGTAGTACGTGTTGCGGTCGCACAAGGCCTTGCTGACGATGAAGGGTCCCTCCCATGGTGTGACACCCGAATAGTTACGCTACAGTAACTCTCCGCTAATGATGCCACGCCACCTCGATTACTAACTAATCTTGCGTTAGTTCGAAACCGATTCGAATTCAAATTAAAAATCAGGCAAATGACAAAAGTTTTCAAATAATGAAACTAAAATGTCCGGGTCTTGCTAGATAATGCATAGGTGATTATGGTGGTGAAACCAAACTTTTATAAAATGCTTAGCTACACTATAATGATTTAAATAGTGGCAAAACTAATTATCTAAATGCCTTTACTAATTAATAAAATATCAAACTAAATTATTTGGGGACTAGACTTTTTGTGGCAGTGGACTAAATTGAAATACCAAATTAGATGCCAAGTATATATTTTACAAAAACTAAAATAATAGGAAACAAACATAAAACAGAATAAAAGAAAAGAAAATAAAACAAAAACAAAAGAAAGAAGAAAAGAAACCACCCTCTCCCCTGGGCCAGGTGGCCCAACTAGCCAACAGCCGCCCAACCCACCAACCGGCCGGCCCAAACCCCCCTCCATATCCCCACCAGTGGGAAACCCAAACCCTAACCAATACCCCACTCCCCCCCACTCGTTCGCTCCCCCGATCCAGTTCTGGATTGGGATCGAGCCTGGCGACGACCGCCCCCGACGCCGCTGGACCGTGCCGCCGCCCGGAGCCCGCGCCACCTCGCCGGCCTGCCTCCATCCTCCTCGCCGGCCTGCCTCCCCTGCGCGCACCGTCTCCATCCTCCTCCCCAAGCCCCGTTGCCCCGTCCCTACGAACCCCGGTGAGGCCCTCGGCCTCCTCTTCCCTTCACCCCGCCGCACTGATGCACTGCCCGCGCGCGCTCACCACGATCGGCCGCCCTCTGCTCCCTACCCGCGCGCACATGCCCCTCACTGCTGCTAGCCGCGCACGTCTGCGGTCGCCGTTCCCCGCATCCGGCCTCGGCAACCACCGCGCCCGCCTCGCTGTGCCTCACCCTTGCTCGCCCGCCATCACCCTCACGCGCCGGCCGCGTCCAGTGCCACCGCGCGCGCTCGCGCTGACCATGGCCGCCTGGACTCCCCCTTAATGGCCGCCGCCCGCTCGCGCCCGCGGCGCCCCATTTCCCCTACCGATCTGCCGCTGCGGCTCACCGCCGCGCTGTGACGCTCCCCGCCCTGCTGCTCCTTCCCCGTGCGCCGTGCCGCCGCCTTATCCGTGCCCTCCTGCTGCTCGCCACCCCTGCCGCTCATCGCCACCGCTGCTGGCCACTCCGCCACGCACCGCACCGCTCGCGCCACGCCGCCGCAGCCTGCCCCCTCGCGCGACCCCCGCCATTCCCGGCCGGCCTCGCCGTAGCCCCGGGCGTGCGCCCGAATGAATGGGTGCAGGGCACCCGTTGCGCCCGTGCCCGCTAACGCCGGCGCCCGCTAGAGCCCCTATGGGCCTATGACAGAGGGGCCCCGCCCACAGAACGTTTTATAAAAAAAGAATTGAATAATAAATAAATAAATAATAATTAAGATAATTAATCAATTAATTAATTAATTAAAGAATTAATTAAGTTAATTAATCATAATTAAATTAATCTAATCACTAATTAACCTAATTAACTGTTAGTTAATTAATCAATCAATGACAGTGGGACCCATATGTCAGTTTGACTTAGTCAACTGGCTGCTTGAATGCTGACGTCATACTGACGTCAGCAAGCACTATTCTGGATAATGTTGAATTAAAACAATTAAATAAATGCTAAAAATGATTTAAATCTTTTAAAATCAATATAAAATAAATCGTAGCTCAGATGAAAATGTTTTCTACATGAAAGTTGCTTAGAACGACGAGACGAATCCAAATACGCAGCCCGTTTGTCCGCCTCACATCCCTAGCATAGCAAACACGTAACTTCCCCCCTCCGGTTCATCTGTCCGAAAATGCGGAACACATGGGATACTTTCCCGGATGTTTCCCCCTTCGTCGGTATCACCTCCTACCGCGTTAGGGCATACCTAGCACCGCGTATTGCCTCGTTATGTTTTGTGATGCTTTGTTCGCTCCGTATTTACTATTTCCTCCCCCCTCTTCTTCCCCGGTAGACCCGAGACATGCGCTGATGCCACCGAGTACGACTATGTCACCGACGACCCTTCCTTCTTGCCAGGGCAACCAGGCAAGCCCCTCCCTTGATCACCAGATATCGCCTATTCCTTCTGTCTACTGCTTGCATTAGAGTAGGGTAGCATGTTACTGCTTTCGGTTAATCCTATTCTGATGCATAGCCTGTCATTGTTGCTATAGTTGTTACCCTTACCTGCAATCCTAAATGCTTAGTATAGGATGCTAGCATTCCATCAGTGGACCTACATTCTTGTCCGTCTGCCATGCTATACTACTGGGCCGTGATCACTCGGGAGGTGATCACGAGAATATGCTATATACTTTATACTGTTACATTACTTATGATACTGTTCGGAGATGGGGGCTGAAGGGGCAGGTGGCTCCATCCCGGTAGAGGTGGGCCTGGATTCCCGACGGCCCCTGACTATTACTTTGTGGCGGACCGACAGGGCAGGTTGAGACCACCTAGGAGAGAGGTGGGCCTGGCCCTGGTTGGTGTTCACAGATACTTCAATTAACATGCTTAACAAGATCTTGGTATTTGATCTGAGTCTGGTCACTGGTCTATACGCACTAACCAACTACGCGGGAACAGTTATGGGCACTCGACGTCATGGTATCAGCCGAAGCCTTCTTGACGTCAGCGACTGAGCGGCGTGCGCCGAATTGGACTGGAATGCCTGCTCTTGTATTAGGGAGGCTAGGTCTGCTTACCGGCCGTGTATGCAATGTGCAGGTGTGCAATGGGCGATGGGCCCAGACCCCTGCGCGCATAGGATTTAGACCGACGTGTTGACCTCTCTGTTGTGCCTAGGTGGGGCTGCGACGTGTTGATCTTCCGAGGCTGGGCATGACCCATGAAAGTGCGTCCGGCCAAAGGGGATCGAGCGTGTTGGGTAATGTGGTGCACCCCTGCAGGGAATTTTATCTATTCGAATAGCCGTGTCCCTCGGTAAAAGGACGACCCGGAGTTGTACCTTGACCTTATGACAACTAGAACCGGATACTTAATAAAAAACACCCTTCCAAGTGCCAGATACAACCCGGTGATCGCTCTCACACAGGGTGACGAGGGGAGGATCGCCGGGTAGGATTATGCTATGGGATGATACTTGGTGAACTTACCATCTACTCTCTTCTACATGCTGCAAGATGGAGGCTGCCAGAAGCGTAGTCTTCGACAGGACTAGCTACCCCCCTCTTATCCTGGCACTCTGCAGTTCAGTCCATCGATATTGCCTCTTTACACATATACCCATGCATATGTAGTGTAGATCCTTGCTTGCGAGTACTTTGGATGAGTACTCACTGTTGCTTTGCTCCCCTTTTTTCCCCTTTTCTTTTCTTCCTGGTTGTCGCAACCAGATGCTGGAGCCCAGGAGCCAGACGCCACCGTCGCCGACGACCAGGAGTAGTTTAGGAGGATCCCAGGCAGGAGGCCTGTGCCTCTTTCGATCTGTATCCCAGTTTGTGCTAGCCTTCTTAAGGCAAACTTGTTTAACTTATGTCTGTACTCAGATATTGTTGCTTCCGGTGACTCGTCTATGATCGAGCACTTGTATTCGAGCCCTCGAGGCCCCTGGCTTGTATTATGATGCTTGTATGACTTATTTTATTTTTAGAGTTGTGTTGTGATATATTCCCATGAGTCCCTGATCTTGATCGTACACGTTTGCGTGTATGATTAGTGTATGATTCAATTGGGGGCGTCACAAGTTGGTATCAGAGCCGACTGCCTGTAGGAATCCCCCTTTCCAACTCCTTGGCCGAAGTCGAGCCTAGACTTTACAAAACTTTTACTAACATGGCTGTGCGGCCCATGGGCCCACATCGCCATTGGGTGGTATTAGGATCTTTTATTCCTCGTGTATACTCTCGGATTCTAATCTCTCTTCTATTCGGGTTAAATGATTTCTAAAAATCTAACTTTAGGTTCTCGAAAACACTTTCTCCCGGAGAGCCCCTTCAGTCCAGATGATCGCCGGCTACACCAGAAGATTTCGAAGTTACTCTCTAATACTATTTTGAGACTTTGTGCCCGTTGCTTTTGCAATTCCCTACCACCGAAATATCCCTATGGATAAATACATACACTTGCCATTCTTACTTTTATTCCCAGTTGATCTTGTTATTACAAGATACCTTGAAATCCTTTCTATTGTTCCGAGAATATTTTGTGCCTACTGTCTTGCAGTTCCTTGCCACCTGAATACCCCTATAGTTAATTTCTCGCCCTTATCGAGTATCCGTTCATCCCCAGTTGTTCATGTGTTTCACAATGGTCTTCGAAATACTATTCGATCCTCCAAAAATCCTTACTAGCTTATTGCTCTGCAATACTTGTCTGCTTGCATTATGGATGCTTTCCATATGTCTGGCAATATTCATTAGTATCCTTAGGCACCGTCATTTCGATCCTATTGATTCAGCATGAGTGCGAATGCAAGAAATCATCAGTTGATCCTTTTAAATTATCTTTCCGGCTCAGACGTCATTTTAAACGGGAGCTGGTTCTCGACCAATCAAATTGTCATCTATTGTACCCCTATGGCTATTCAATTTATCCATCCCTAATTAGAGTGTTGCTTTTGACCCCTTGACCTGGAAATCGTAATTCCTTTGCAATTGGGCCTTGAATTAGTCAGTTGTTTCTATCATCTGATCTCCTGGCACTCCTTCTTCTTCTGATTGAGTACCGATGCTCACATCAGATCCCTTGAGGACCACCAGATCCTTTATTGGATTTTATCTGACAGCGTCCTTCATATTCAATAACCTTGTGAGCCTTTCCTAGGGTAAATAATGCCCTTGGTAAATTGTATTCCTTGCTTTGTCAACCATGTTGCACTTTCAAGCTTGTATTATTTACTCCTGAAGTTGTGGTATATGTTTCTACGATGCCCTGATGGGTTGAACCTTTGCCTTCCTTAATCTGCGTGAACCCGAAAGATTTCACGGGTCATACTTATCTGGTATTGCACCAGGTAGAGCTTTCAACAACTAATGTTATTTTTGAGAAGCTAGTGTTTAATGGAAGGTTATACATTGAAGAAGTGGGAGTCGACCTTGAACTTGTGTTCATGCCCATGGAACCGATGTGGAACTTATCATGGAAGCTTCTTGCAAAACTTTTAATCAGATGGATAATTATTTCGGTGTCTTTGAATTGGATCCCTTGCAACTATGGTTTCAGCCATATTGTTATTCCTTGATTCCTTCCCTCGGACAAGTTAAAGTACTTGTCTTTTGCAGATCAATACACTTGTCAACCCTCTATTTTGCTCTACCTCCGAGTAATACCCCCCTGGTATCTCGAGGATATCAACCCATTGCACTTTATCTTATGAATTTCTAATGAAGTAGTTCCTTTCCCCGTCATAGTCACTTCACGGGTTCTAGGTTCTCTTCAACCAAGAACACCGATTTGTGAATCGAATCAACACTGAGATTCAGTACTCCTAGTACATTGTTGTTGAGAAGTTTATTACTCCATCACATCATTCCTAGCCTGATCGGCTACATCATTATCGTGGTGATTTTAACTATGCTACCTGGTCCTTATTCCCGGAGCATAATTTTTGACGATGAGCTAAGCTTACGTCGATCTTCCTCATCATATCATTTCGCCTTGAACAGCGAGCTTGGTTTCGAGCTTGTGTCGTACCCTTGGTTCCAATAACCTTTCGCTTCACCATTCCTTTGACTTGGTGTCATCGCGGATCGATTACATCTTCTTGAAACCTCTTAATAAATGTGTCGTGATCATCGTCAACATTTTAACTTCTTCTGAGAGATACATTGAGTTCCTGATGAGAAATTCCATGCTTGCCCCTGATACGTCTCCAACGTATCTATAATTTTTTATTGCTCCATGCTATATTATCTATTGTTTTGGGCAATATTGGGCTTTATTATCCACTTTTATATTACTTTTGGGACTAACCTATTAATCGGAGGCCCAACCCAGAATTGCTGTTTTATGCCTATTTCAGTGTTTCAAAGAAAAGGAATATCAAACGGAGTCGAAACAGAACGAAATCAACTTGAGAAGTTATTTTTGGAAGGAAACCTACCGGATAGACTTGGACCCTACGTCAGAAGATGAAGGAGGTGCTCATGAGGGTAGGGGGCGCGCCCACCCCCCTAGGGCGCGCCCCCCTGCCACGTGGCCCCCCTTCGGTCCACCGACGTATTCCTTTCACCCATATATACCTACATATCGTAAAACTTCCAGAGAGCACAATAGATCGGGAGTTCCGCCGCCAGAAGCCTCCGTAGCCACCGAAAGCCAATCTAGACCCGTTCCGGCACCCTGCCGGAGGGGGAATCCTTCTCCGATGGCCATCTTCATCATCCCGGTGCTCTCCATGACGAGGAGAGAGTAGTTCTCCCTCGGGGCTGAGGGTATGTACCAGTAGCTATGTGTTTGATCTCTCTCTCTCTCTCTCGTGTTCTTGATTTGGCACGATCTTGATGTATCGCGAGCTTTGCTATTATAGTTGGATCTTATGTTTCTCCTCCCCCTCTTCTCTCTTGTAATGAATCGAGTTTCCCCTTTGAAGTAATCTTATCGTATTGAGTCTTTAAAGATTTGAGAACACTTGATGTATGTCTTGCCGTGGATATCTGTGGTGACAATCGGATATCACGTGATTCACTTGATGTATGTTTTGGTGATCAACTTGCGGGTTCCGCCCATGAACCTATGCATAGGGGTTGGCACACGTTTTCGTCCTGATTCTCCGGTAGGAACTTTGGGGCACTCTTTGAGGTTCTATGTGTTGGTTGAATAGATGAATCTGAGATTGTGTGATGTATATCGTATAATCATATCCACGGATACTTGAGGTGACATTGGAGTATCTAGGTGACATTAGGGTTTTTGTTGATTTTTGTCTTAAGGTGTTATTCTAGTACGAACTCTAGGGCTGTTTGTGACACTTATAGGAATAGCCCAACGGATTGATTGGAAAGAATAACTTTGAGGTGGTTTCGTACCCTACCATAATTTATTTGTTCGTTCTCCGCTATTAGTGACTTTGGAGTGACTCTTTGTTGCATGTTGAGGGATAGTTATGTGATCCAATTATGTTAGTATTGTTGAGGGAACCTACACTGGCGAAAGTATGAACCCTAGGCCTTATTTCCACACATTGCAATACCATTTACGCTCACTTTTATCATTCGTTACCTTGCTGTTTTTATTATTTCAGATTGCAAATACCTTTATCTACTATCCATATACCACTTGTTTCACTATCTCTTCGCCGAACTAGTGCACCTATACAATTTACCATTGTATTGGGTGTGTTGGGGACACAAGAGACTCTTTGTTATTTGGTTGCAGGGTTGCTTGAGAGAGACCATCTTCATCCTACGCCTCCTACAGGTTGATAAACCTTAGGTCATCCACTTGAGGGAAATTTGCTACTGTCCTACAAACCTCTGCACTTGGAGGCCCAACAACGTCTACAAGAAGAAGGTTGTGTAGTAGACATCAAGCTATTTTCTGGCACCGTTGCCGGGGAGGTGAGTGCTTGAAGGTATATCTTTAGATCTTGCAATCGAGTCTTCTAGTTTCTTGTTTTATCACTAGTTTAGTCTATAAAAGAAAACTATAAAAAATGGAATTGAGTTTGTCTCATACGCTTCACCTTTTTAATATCTTTCATGAGTATGATGGAAAGGAAAATTGTGCTCAAGTACTGGAAGAAGAAATCTATAAAATGTTTGTCACTAAATCTTTGAATGATGAGCATGATTGCAATGTTGTTAGTATGAATTCTTTGAATACCCATGATGCTAATGATGATTGCACTAGTTATGATGAAAATGCCTCCTATAAACATGTCAATTTTTGTGGAGTGCATGTTTGCAAGTACACACCAAATAGGGAAGATAGATATTTCAAGGGGCATAAGTACTTAGAAACCAAATTGTTGCAAGAAGAGCTAGATAAATGTGCTGACAATTTAAGATATCTTACCCATATTTGCGAACTTTGCAATGAACATGGTCATTTAAATATCAAATGCAAATTGTTTCAGGACCGTATCGTGTCCAAAAATTGTAATGACTTGATTTCCCTTGCACATCATAATGAACTTAGTTTGCTCTTGGGTTATGAAGAAATGAAACGTATAACTGAGGGTATTCCAAAATTTAATCTCGATAAACTTCTTGGTTTTGATCTAGAGAAGATTTATATGTATTGTGCGGTGAATTGCATTGAAAATCCTTATATTGCCAATTACATAAAGAAAAGAAAACAAATAGGAGATGAAGAGAATACTAATGAAAGGGAAGAGACTTCCCAATATCCTCCTATTATTTCTTATGATGAATTAGGTAACAAAGAGGAGCCTTCTATTCAACCAATCTCATTAATAAGGAGCTCCAAAAAGAGGATTGAACCCACACATGATGTGATGAAGAAGAAGAAAAGAAAAAGGAAGAGAGGTAAAAAGATGTCTCTCCCAAATAATGCTGCCCCTATTACTATTGTGCTCATGAAAATATAATTGTGGAAGATAATTATACTTCTTATGATCTTGAAAATCTTTTTGGCACTTGCTTGGAAGAATATGATAATTGCTATACTATTGGTGCTATCCATACTATTAATGATGAGAGTGACTATGCTTATAATATGAAAAGGCCCAAGCTTGGGGATGCTATGTTTGATGAAGATAATGTTTTTGAGAATATATTTGCTGCAATTAATGTTTGTCCCAAGCTTGGGGATGCTATGCTTAATGAAGATGATATTTTTAGTCTCCCAAGTTTTGATATGCAAGTTTATAATGATGATAGCATGCCTCCTACTTATGATGATTATTGTGATGATACTTATGCTATAAAAAGTAGTTATTATATTTATAAAACTTGTCATGATTATGATTACCCCTTCTCTGAACATTACTCTTTTAATGTGGAAGCAATTTATAGTATTCGAGTCTCTTATGATACTCCCACTATTATTCATGAGAAGAATCTTGCTTATGTGGAGAGTAGTAAATTTTCTATGCTTGTAGATCATGAAAAGAATGCTTTAGGTGCTGGTTATATTGTTGAATTCATTCATGATGCTACTGAAAATTATAATGAGAGAGGAACATATGCTTGTAGGAATTGCAATAATATCAAGTTTCCTCTCTATGTGCTTAAAGTTTTGAAGTTATGCTTGTTTTACCTTCCTATGCAAGTTGATTCTTGTTCCCATAAGTTGTTTGCTCACAAAATCCCTATGCATAGGAAGTATGTTGGACTTAAATGTGTTAGTCATATTCTTTATGATGCTCTCTTTATGTTTCAATTCTTATCATTTATGTGAGCATCATTGTCATTATCATGCCTAGCTAGAGGCGTTAAATGATAGCGCTTGTTGGGAGGCAACCCAACTTTATTTTTGTTCCTTGCTTTTTGTTCCTGTTTAGTAATAAATAATTCATCTAGCCTCTGTTTATATGTGGTTTTATGTGTTTAATTAGTGTTTGTGCCAAGTAGAACCGTTGGGAAGACTTGGGGAAAGTCTTTGCGATCATGCTGTCAAAAACAGAAACTTTAGCGCTCACGAGAATTGCTACCATTTTTATTTGGAGAGTGCTATTTAGTTAATTATTTTTGCAGATGATTAATAGATAAATTCCTCAGGTCCAGCAATTTATTTTAGAATTTTTGGGGTTCCAGAAGTATACGTTTGATTAAGATTACTACAGACTGTTCTGTTTTTGACAGATTGTGTTTTTCACGTGTTGTTTACTTATTTTGATGAATCTATGGCTAGTAAAATAGTTTATAAACCATAGAGAAGTTGGAATAAAATAGGTTTAACACCAATATAAATAAATAATAAGTTCATTACAGTACCTTGAAGTGGTGATTTATTTTCTTATACTAACGGAGCTCACACGTTTTCTACTTGAAGTTTTGTGTTGTGAAGTTTTCAAGTTTTGGGTAAAGATTTGATGGACTATGAAATAAGGAGTGGAAAGAGCCTAAGCTTGGGGATGACCAAGGCACCCCAAGGTAATATTCAAGGACAACCAAGAGCCTAAGCTTGGGGATGCCCCGGAAGGCATCCCCTCTTTCGTCTTCATTCATCGGTAACTTTACTTGGAGCTATATTTTTATTCGCCACATGATATGTGTTTTGCTTGGAGTGTCAATTTATTTTGTTAGGATTTGCTTCCTGTTATAGAATAATGTTTTTCATCTTTTATTTCAATAAAAGTGGCATTGATAGCCTTTACTATGCCTATGTTACAAGTATACATGTTGCTGTTTGAAAACAGAAAGTTTACCGCTGTTGCAATAATTCCCTAGAAAATTCAGAATGTGATAAAATGTTGAAACCTTTTGCATATTAAGCTCTGATAAATTGACTACAGTTGGAATTTTCTTTCATAATTTTTGGATCTAGGTAAGTATGGATGTTGCTGCATTCTTTACAGACTATCCTGTTTAGGCAGATTGCTGTTATGTTTGCATTGTTTGCATATGTTTGCTTCTTTAATGATTCTATTTGAGGATAGGACTATTAAATATGCAAAGGCATTTAGTATGCAATGTTGAATAATAATTTTAGTGATTTGCTACAGTAGACTATGATAAGGTTTTTGCAATGGTTTATACTAACTTATCTCACGAGTCCTTGTTGAGTTTTGTGTTGATAAAGCTTTTGAGATTTAGGGAGACCGTGATATGAGAGGAATTAAGGAGACACAAAAGCTCAAGCTTGGGGATGCCCAAGGAATCCCAAGATAATATTTCAAGAAGTCTCAAGCATATAAGCTTGGGGATGCCCTGGTTGGCATCCCACCTTTCTTCTTCAACAACTATCGGTTAGTATCGGTTGATCCTAAGTTTTTGCTTCTTCACATGATGTTTGCTATTCTTAGATGTCATTTTCTTTTGCTTTGCTTGCTGTTTGGATAAAATGCCAAGATCTGAAATTCTTAAATGTTAGAGAGTCTTCACATAGTTGCATAATTATTCGACTACTCATTGATCTTCACTTATATCTTTCGGAGTAGTTTGTTGTTGCTCTAGTGCTTCACTTATATCCTTTTAGAGCATGGTGGTAGTTTTATTTTGAAGAAATAGATGAACTCTCATGCTTCACTTATATTATTTTGAGAGTCCTAGTAGCATGGTAATTTACTAAAATCCTAATATGCTAGGTATTCAAGAATAATAAAATTCTCTTATGAGTGTGTTGAATACTAAGAGAAGTTTGATACTTGATGATTGTTTTGAGATATAAGGATGGTAATATTAGAGTCATTCTAGTTGAGTAGTTGTGAATTTGAGAAATACTTGTGTTGAAGTTTGTGATTCCCGTAGCATGCACATATGGTGAACCGTTATGTGGTGAAGTCGGAGCATGATTTATTTATTGATTGCCTTCCTTATGAGTGGCAGTCGGGGACGAGCGATGGTCTTTTCCTACCAATCTATCCCCCTAGGAGCATGCACGTAGTACTTTGTTTCGATAACTAATAGATTTTTGCAATAAGTATGTGAGTTCTTTATGACTAATGTTGAGTCCATGGACTATACGCACTCTCACCCTTCCACCATTGCTAGCCTCTCTAATACCGCGCACCTTTCGCCGGTATCATAAACCCACCATATACCTTCCTCAAAACAGCCACTATACCTACCTATCATGGCATTTCCATAGCCATTCCGAGATATATTGCCATGCAACTTTCCACCGTTCCATTTATTATGACACGCTTCATCATTGTCATATTGCTTAGCATGATCATGTAGTTGACATCGTATTTGTGGCAAAGCCACCATTGGTAATTCTTTCATACATGTCACTCATGAGTCATTGCACATCCCGGTACACCGCCGGAGGCATTCATATAGAGTCATATCTTGTTCTAAGTATCGAGTTGTAATTCTTGAGTTGTAAGTAAATAAAAGTGTGATGATCATCATTATTAGAGCATTGTCCCGGTGAGGAAAGGATGATGGAGACCATGATTCCCCCACAAGTCGGGATGAGACTCCGGAAGAAAGTAAATAAAAGAGGCCAAAGAAGCCCAAATGAAAAAAAGAGGCCATAAAAAGAAGAGAAGGCCCAAATAAAAAAATAAGAAAATAAAAAAATGAGAGAAAAATAGAGAATGTCAATCCTTTTACCACACTTGTGCTTCAAAGTAGCACCATGATTTTCATGATAGAGAGTCTCCTATGTTGTCACTTTCATATACTAGTGGGAATCTTTCATTATAGAACTTAGCTTGCATATTCCAATGATGGGCTTCCTCAAAATGCCCTAGGTCTTCGTGAGCAAGCAAGTTGGATGCACACCCACTTAGTTTCTTTTTAAGCTTTCATACACTTATAGCTCTAGTGCATCCGTTGCATGGCAATCCCTACTCACTCACATTGATATCTATTGATGGGCATCTCCATAGCCCGTTGATATGCCTAGTTGATGTGAGACTATCTTCCCCTTTTTGTCTTCTCCACAACCACCACTCTATTCCACCTATAGTGCTATATCCATGGCTCATGCTCATGTATTGCGTGAAGATTGAAAAAGTTTGAGAACATCAAAAGTATGAAACAATTGCTTGGCTTGTCATCGGGGTTGTGCATGATTTAAATATTTTGTGTGGTGAAGATAGAGCATAGCCAGACTATATGATTTTGTAGGGATAGCTTTCTTTGGCCATGTTATTTTGAGAAAACATAATTGCTTAGTTAGTATGCTTGAAGTATTATTGTTTTTATTTCAATATTAAACTTTTGTCTTGAATCTTATGGATCTGAATATTCATGCCACAATTAAGAAGAATTACATTGAAATTATGCCAAGTAGCACTCGCATCAAAAATTCTTTTTTATCATTTACCTACTCGAGGACGAGCAGGAATTAAGCTTGGGGATGCTGATACGTCTCCAAGGTATCTATAATTTTTGATTGCTCCATGCTATATTATCTACTGTTTTGGGCAATATTGGGCTTTATTATCCACTTTTATATTACTTTTCGGACTAACCTATTAACCGGAGGCCCAGCCCAGATTTGCTGTTTTATGCCTATTTCAGTGTTTCGAAGAAAAGGAATATCAAACGGAGTCGAAACGGAACGAAATCAGCTGGAGAAGTTATTTTTGGAAGGAAACCTACCGGATAGACTTGGACCCTATGTCAGAAGATGAAGGAGGTGCTCACGAGGGTAGGGGGCGCGCCCCCTGCCTCGTGCCCCCCCCTTCGGTCCACCGACGTACTCCTTTCACCCATATATACCTACGCATCGTAAAACTTCCAGAGAGCACAATAGATCGGGAGTTCCACCGCCAGAAGCCTCCGCAGCCATTGAAAGCCAATCTAGACCCGTTCCGGCACCCTGCCGGAAGGGGAATCCTTCTCCGGTGGCCATCTTCATCATCCCGGTGCTCTCCATGACGAGGAGGGAGTAGTTCTCCCTCGGGGATGAGGGTATGTACCAGTAGCTATGTGTTTGATCTCTCTCTCTCGTGTTCTTGATTTGGCACGTTCTTGATGTATCGCGAGCTTTGCTATTATAGTTGGATCTTATGTTTATCCTCCCCCTCTTCTCTCTTGTAATGAATCGAGTTTCCCCTTTGAAGTAATCTTATCGGATTGAGCCTTTAAAGATTTGAGAACACTTGATGTATGTCTTGCCGTGGATATCTGTGGTGACGATGGGATATCACGTGATTCACTTGATGTATGTTTTGGTAATCAACTTGCGGGTTCTGCCCATGAACCTATGCATAGGGGTTGGCACACGTTTTCGTCGTGATTCTCCGGTAGGAACTTTGGGGCACTCATTGAGGTTCTATGTGTTGGTTGAATAGATGAATCTGAGATTGTGTGATGCATATCGTATAATCATACCCACGGATACTTGAGGTGACATTGGAGTATCTAGGTGACATTAGGGTTTTGGTTGATTTGTGTCTTAAGGTGTTATTCTAGTACGAACTCTAGGGCTGTTTGTGACACTTATAGGAATAGCCCAACGGATTGATTGGAAAGAATAACTTTGAGGTGGTTTCGTACCCTACCATAATCTCTTCGTTCGTTCTCCGCTATTAGTGACTTTGGAGTGACTCTTTGTTGCATTTTGAGGGATAGTTATGTGATCCAATTATGTTAGTATTGTTGAGGGAACCTACACTAGCGAAAGTATGAACCCTAGGCCTTATTTCCACACATTTCAATACCGTTTACGCTCACTTTTATCATTCGTTACCTTGCTATTTTTATTATTTCAGATTGCAAATACCTTTATCTACAATCCATATACCACTTGTTTCACTATCTCTTCGCTGAACTAGTGCACCTATACAATTTACCATTGTATTGGGTGTGTTGGGGACACAAGAGACTCTTTGTTATTTGGTTGCAGGGTTGCTTGAGAGAGACCATCTTCATCCTACGCCTCCTACGGATTGATAAACCTTAGGTCATCCACTTGAGGGAAATTTGCTACTGTCCTACAAACCTCTGCACTTGGAGGCCCAACAACGTCTACAAGAAGAAGGTTGTGTATTAGACATCAGCCCTCTCGATGATTTGTGTTAACATCGACAACATTATTTATCTCCCTCCCAACACAAAACTTGTTCTAGTTTTGCGTGGTACCTTGAGTTCCTTGCTATCCAACTTATGTTATGTTCTACCTTGGAGTATTACCATCTTTTATGTCAAAAATGTGGTGAGAATTTCACCACCTCTTAAGAATTCTTGATATAGTAATACTTCTCGCCATCTTCGTTCGTATCTTGGTCCCCGTGTTGATTCTAACCGGGATACCAACAAGTGAACGGAGCTGCTTGGATTCTGAACTTCTAGCAACCCTATTGCTTTGAAGTTGATGGTCGATAATTCGTTCTTAGAATATTGGTTGTTGAACCACCATTCTAACGTTGATCATGCCACCTAAGCCCATCTTTTGTGTGCACCTTTCAACCAATGTTTACTTGTGTATGTTTTCCTCGATCATACCTCATTATATCATTTGATCTGACAAATGTTATCTCCTTGTTCACATAAGTGTGGAAATCCATCTATTGAAAATATCAATGAATTGTCGTTGAGTCAATCAGCCACCTCCTCACCTCTCCTTGGTTAAATGATGAAATCTTGTTTCGGAACTCGCTTCCGTAGTTCATTTCCTGAGAATCTTACAATGACATATCGACAATTTGTGTTGCACCTTTTCCTTCTCAGGCATCCTGAGTCTGAGGTATCCTCACACCAATCAGATCTGGATCTCGGTCAGATATGATGGTTGGGACATATTTCCAAGAGTTATAACTTTGGTCTTATAAGACCCGGTAAGGTGATGTCATGCCTAGCACAACTGGGCGGAGGACCTATTGTTATGGTATCCTTTTTAGAAAGTTAGCCATTCTTCCATGAGGAAATTGTAAGATTTATTCTATAAGTTGTTCCTAATGGATCCTTTGTGAATCCAAAGTCCAATCTTTACCCAATGAGTATGTCAATGATATCTCAAAACATGTGTATGGTACTCCGATCTTTAATAAGAACATTTGAAGCACGATGCTAAATTTTCTTTATCAACTATCCTAACACCGTTGAATGGGTAATGTCATGAAATTCCTCTCCCATTACCAAAATGGTATTCTACTTTCTATCTTGTCATGTATATCATACTTTGCTTGTCCTTGGGAAGGATATACCCCCTGAGTTATGTGTTTAGACACATTTTTCCTTTCCATCATTCTGATTAATCTGATAATCATATTTCCTTTCCATTGTTTGGTTTAACCTTTCTTGAGGTCTATATAATCTAAGCAGTAATATTCTCCTGCATATGTAAACCCCTCGGTGTACAATTCTGTCAACAAGGCCCTGTTACTATTGTTGATGATATTTCGGTAGCCACCGATGGACGAGAACTTTGCCTAATGGTCCGCCTCGTTCAACGAGCAGGAAAATGGTTCTCTTCGTCCCTCGCCCTTGGTACTGATGTTGTTGCCGACATAATCGACAGGCTACCCTCTGACATGCCTTTCTATCATGACCATGCAAGATGTCACCACTCCTCCTACTTTTATCCCACGTGGTGGGCCCATAACCCACAGTTCCACAGGATCGAAACCTGACTCTCCTGTAAACCACCTGTTCCCAAGGTTGTTCCTCGCGCTTGACTTCGTATGTAATTCACGGACCACCTGTCTAGCGATCTAATCTGGTATGAGGCGTAATACCTATTCTTGTTGCCCTGAAACCCTTTCACCTTCTGATTAGGCATCAAACGATTGCCTATCCGTTCGAAACTTCTCATGCTACCTTCTTACTTTTCTCTCGATATCTTCTTAAGTTTCAAATCAAGAGATACTTATGCTTCTTCCATGAGTTAACCGGCTGATGCTCGATCTTGTTAGAATCCATTCATATAGAGTTTTCCCTTCTTACCCTTTCGTAAGTATGGTGAAGATCCTGAAGGAAGGACGACAACTTCATCATGATGACCTAAAGCAGAGAAATGAAGACATCAGCGCTATGGATCGACCACTTCGAGAAGAGCAACCAAGACCGAGAAGATTCATTAGGATTTCGTAACCTGACCTTTCCCCTTATTCCACCTCTTAAATCTCGGGACGAGATTTCTTGTAGTGGAGGAGAATTGTGATGCCCGGATAGTTAAGCTACAGTAACCCTCCACTAATGATGCCATGTGACCTCGATTACTGTGGCTAATCTCTTGTTAGTTCGAAACCGATTCGAATTCAAATTAAAAATCAGGCAAATGACAAACGTTTTCAAACAATGAAACTAAAATGTCCGGGTCATGCCAGATAATGCATAGGTGATTATGGTGGTGAAACCAAACTTTTATGAAATGCTTAACTACACTATAATGATTTAAATAGTAGCAAAACTAATTATTTAAATGCCTTTACTAATTAATAAATATCAAACTAAATTATTTGGGGACTAGACCTTTTGTGGCAGTGGACTAAATTGAAATACCAAATTAGATGCCAAGTATATATTTTACAAAAACTAAAACAATAGGAAACAAAGATAAAATAGAATAAAAGAAAAGAAAATAAAACAAAAACAAAAGAAAGAAGAAAAGAAACCCCCCTCTCCCCTGGGCCAGGTGGCCCAACTAGCCAACAGCCGGCCAGCCCACCAACCGGCCGGCCCAAACCCCCCTCCATATCCCCACCAGTGGGAAACCCAAACCCTAACCAACACCCCACCCCTCCCACTCGTTCGCTCCCTCCCGATCCAGTTCTGGATCGGGATCGAGCCCGGCAACGACCGCCCCCGACGCCGTTGGACCGCGCCGCCGCCCGGAGCTCGTGCCACCTCGCCGGCCTGCCTCCTCCTAGCCGGCCTGCCTCCCCTGCGCGCATCGTCTCCGTCCTCCTCCCCAAGCCCCGTTGGCCCGTCCCTATGAACCCCGGTGAGGCCCTCGGCCTCCTCTTCCCTTCCCACGACCGGCCGCCCTCTGCTCCCTACCCGCACGCACATGCCCCTCGCCGCTGCTAGCCGCGCACGCCCGCGGTCGCCGTTCCCCGCGTCCGGCCTCGGCAACCACCGCGCCCCGCCTCGCTGCGCCTCGCCCCTGCTCGCCCACCATCACCCGCACGCGCCGGCCGCGTCCAGTGCCACCGCGCGCGCTCGCGCTGACCACGGCCGCCCGGACTCCCCCTCGATGGCCGCCGCCCACTCGCGGCCGCGGCGCCCCCTTTCCCCCGCCGATCTGCCGCTGCGGCTCACCGCCGCCCCGTGATGCTCCCCGCCCTGCTGCTCCTTCCCCGTGCGCCGCACCGCCGCCTCATCCGTGCCCTCCCGCTGCTCGCCGCCCCTGCCGCTCATCGCCACCGTTGCTGGCCACTCCGCCACATGCTGCACCGCCCGCGCGCGCTCACCACGACCGGCCGCCCTCTGCTCCCTACCCGCGCGCACATGCCCCTCACCGCTGCTAGCCGCGCACACCCGCGGTCGCCGTTCCCCGCGTCCGGCCTCGGCAACCACCGCGCCCCGCCTCGCTGCACCTCGCCCCTGCTTGCCCGCCATCACCCGCACGCGTCGGCCGCGTCCAGTGCCATCACGCACGCTCGCGCTGACCACGGCCGCCCGGACTCCCCCTCGATGGCCGCCGCCCGCTCGCGCCCGCGGCGCCCCCTTTCCCCCGCCGATCTCTCGCTGCGGCTCACCGCCGCCCCGCGACTCTCCCCGCCCGGCTGCTCCTTCCCCGTGCGCCGCGCCGCCGCCTCATCCGTGCCCTCCCGCTGCTCACCGCCCCTGCCGCTCATCGCCACTGTTGCTGGCCACTCCGCCACGCGCCGCACCGGCCGCGCCACGCCGCCGCAGCCTGCAGCCCGCCCCTTCGCGCGACCCCCGCCGTTCTCGTCCGGCCTCGCCGCAGCCCCGGGCGTGCGCCCGAACGAACGGGTGCTGGGCACCCGTTGCGCCCGTGCCCGCTAATGCCGGCGCCCGCTAAAGCCCCTATGGGCCTATGACAAAGGGGCCCCGCCCATAGAACATTCTATAAAAAAGAATTAAATAAACAAATAAATATATAATAATTAAGATAATTAATTAATTAATTAAGTTAATTAATCATAATTAGATTAATCTAATCACTAATTAACCTAATTAACTGTTAGTTAATTAATCAATCAATGACAGTGGGACCCACATGTCGGTTTCACTTAGTCAACTGACTGTTTGAATGCTGACGTCATACTAACGTCAGCAAGCACTATTCTGGATAATGTTGAATTAAAACAATTAAATAAATGCTAAAAATGATTTAAATCTTTTAAAATCAATATAAAATAAACTATAGCTCACATGAAAATGTTTTCTACATGGAAGTTGCTCAGAACGACGAGACGAATCCGAATATGCAGCCCGTTCGTCTGCCACACATCCCTAGCATAGCAAACATGCAACTTTCCCCCTTCGGTTCATCTGTCCAAAAACGCGGAACACCGAGGATACTTTCCCGGATGTTTCCCCCCTTCATCGGTATCACCTCCTACCGCGTTAGGGCATACCTAGCACCGTGTATTGCCTCGTTATGTTTTGTGATGCTTTGTTTGCTCCGTATTTACTATTTCTCCCCCCTCTTCTTCCCCGGTAGACCCCGAGACCGGCGCTGATGCCACCGAGTACGACTATGTCACCGACGACCCTTCCTTCTTGCCAGAGCAACTAGGCAAGCCCCTCCCTTGATCACCAGATATCGCCTATTCCTTCTCTCTACTGCTTGCATTAGAGTAGGGTAGCATGTTACTGCTTTCGGCTAATCCTATTCTGATGCATAGCCTGTCATTGTTGCTATAGTTGTTACCCTTACCTGCAATCCTAAATGCTTAGTATAGGATGCTAGTATTCCATCAGTGGCCCTACATTCTTGTCCGTCTGCCATGCTATACTACTAGGCCGTGATCACGGGCATATGCTATATACTTTATATTGTTACATTACTCATGATACTGTTCAGAGATGGGGGCTGAAGGGGCAGGTGGCTCCATCCCGGTAGAGGTGGGCCTGGGTTCCCGACGGCCCCCGACTTTTACTTTGTGGCGGAGCGACAGGGCAGGTTGAGACCACCTAGGAGAGAGGTGGGCCTGGCCTTGGTCGGCATTCGTGGATACTTCAATTAACACGCTTAACGAGATCTTGGTATTTGATCTGAGTCTGGCCACTGGCCTATACGCACTAACCAACTACACGGGAACAATTATGGGCACTTGACGTCGTGGTATCAGTCGAAGCCTTCTTGACGTCAGCGACTGAGCGTCACTCGCCGGATTGGACTGGAACGCCTACTCTTGTATTAGGGAGGCTAGGTCTGCTTACCGGCCGCGTACGCAACATGCATGTGTGCAATGGGCGATGGGCCCAGACCCTTGCGTGCATAGGATTTAGACCGGCGTGCTGACCTCTCTGTTGTTCCTAGGTGGGGTTGCGATGTGTTGATCTTCCGAGGCCGGGCATGACCCAGGAAAGTGTGTCCGGCCAAAGGGGACCGAGCGTGTTGGGTAATGTGGTGCACCCCTGCAGGGAAGTTTATCTATTCGGATAGTCGTGTCCCTCGGTAAAAGGATGACCCGAAGTTGTACCCTGACCTTATGACAACTAGAACCGGATACTTAATAAAACACACCCTTCGAAGTGCCAGATACAACCCGGTGATCGCTCTCACACAGGGCGACAAGGGGAGGATCGCCGAGTAGGATTATGCTATGCAATGATACTTGGTGAACTTACCATCTACTCTCTTCTACATGCTGCAAGATGGAGGCTGCCAGAAGCGTAGTCTTCGACAGGACTAGCTATCCGCCTCTTATCCTGGCATTCTGCAGTTCAGTCCATCGAGACTATGTCACGCCCAATATGCGACCCTATCCGAGAGGAACTCGAAGGTCCCACCAAGGATTGACCCGCATATCAAAACGCTTTGCAAGGTGGATATCATTACATCGTACCATTACATAAATAGTTGGGGATACATACAAAAGGCACAAGCGCCCAAGAATACATCAACATACATGAGAACAACATCCGACTACGAATGAAACATAAACAAAAACTCAAACAATATCCACCCTGCTAGCCCAGGCTGCCAACCAGGAACTAACCCAAGATCGACGAAGAAGAAGAACTCCAACACGTGTAAACATCGCTCTCGCGTCATGATCATCGCACTACCTGTACCTGTAACTAGTGTTGTAGTAATCTATGAGCTACGAGGACTCAACAATCCCATTACCATGGGTATCAAGACTAGCAAAGCTTAAAGGGGTAAGGAAGGGGTAAAGTGGTGAGGTTGCAGCAGCGACTAAGCATGTATGGTGGCTAATTTATGAAACAAGAGCGAGTAGAGGAGCTTAGCAAGCAGTCGTCAACTAGTAATGATCAAGAAGTGATCCTGAACTCCTACTTACGTCAAACATAACCCAAAAACTGTGTTCTCCTCTCAAACAACCCCAAAAAGAGACAATCACGGTCACGCACGCGGTTGGTGTATTTTAGAAGAGTTTACTTCAAGTTTACTACAACCTGATATTAACAAATTCCCATCTGCCACATAACCGCGGGCACGGCTTTCGAAAGTTCAAAGTTCAAACCCTGCAGGGGTGTCCCAACTTAGCCCATCACAAGCTCTCACGGTCAACGAAAGATATTCCTTGTCCTGGGAAGACCCGATCAGTCTCGGAATCCCGGTTACAAGACATTTCGACAATGGTAAAACAAGACCAGCAAAGCCGCCCGAATGTGTCGACAAATCCCAATAGGAGCTGCACATATCTCGTTCTCGAGGCACACCGGATTGTCCAAACTTCCGATAGGCCAGCCCAGAGTTGCCCCTGGTGGCCACCGGCGGCTGACAGGTTGGACCAACACTCAGAGGAGCACTAGCCCGGGGGTTTAAAATAAAGATGACCCTCGGGCTCCGGAAACCCAAGGGAAAAAGGCTTAGGTGAGGCAAATGTAAAACCAAGGTTGGGCCTTGCTGGAGGAGTCTTATTCAAAGCGAACTGTAAAGGGGTTCCCATAACACCCAACCGTGTAAGGAACGCAAAATCGGGGAACATAATACCGATATGACAGAAACTAGGGCGGCAAGAGTGGAACAAAACACTAGGCATAAGGCCGAGCCTTCCACCCTTTACCAAGTGTATAGATGCATTAATTAAATAAGAGATATTGTGATATCCCAACATAAACATAATCCAACATGGAGCAATCTTCATCTTCACCTGCAACTAGCAATGCTATAAGAGGGGCTGAGCAAAAGCGGTAATATAGCCAAACAACGGTTTGCTAGGAAGGGTGACAAAGGTTAGAGGTTCATGGCAATTTGGGAGGCTTGATAAGCAAGTGGTAGGTAACACAACATAGCTAAAGCATAGAGGCAACTAGCATAGCAATGATAGTAATGAGATCCAATGTGACGGTCATCTTGCCTGAAATTCCGCTAGGAAGAAGAATGAGTCCATGAAGAAGATGAAGCCACGAAGACGAACCTATAAGTGCATCTAGTGCCACTCCTAGTTGGTTTTGGAGTATTGGCAACAAACCTGGTTGAGGGACTAATGTGTTTGTGAGAATTGCAGGATAACACAGGTAGAAGTCCCTCATTGATTCGGTTTTCCTACCAGAGATGACCCCTAAAAATGTATGAAGACATTGAAATCAAAGGTGGGATGTGAAGACATTCACATTGAAGATTATGGCAAGAGAAGACATCGTGTGAAGACTATGGAGCGCGGAGACTTAGTTGTTTCGTCGTTCTTTTTCTTCCTTGTTGAGTCATAGGAACCACCGTACTGATAAGTGGGGTCCAAGAGAACCAGTTAGAATGACTGAAGTGATGCTTAACCAAAATCCTATGTCTTCGAGCGAAGACTATGAGAGCAAATCTTATCGAGAGTTGGATAAGTCAGCTTTGCTTGTAGCCCAAGTAAAGTTGCCGTGTGTGTTTGAAATCTGACCGTTGGAACACATGTCAGTTCCTTAGTGACCCAGGATCATTTCGGACAAATCAGGTCGGGTTGCCTAGTGGCTATAAATAGCCCACCCCCTATAACCATAAACGGTTGGCTGCTCAGAGTTAGAATACGGCTTTTGTGGTTTGAGTGCAACCCACCTCGAAGCCTTTGAGAGAGAATTCCTTGCGAGGATAAAGCCCTAAACACCCAGAGCCAAAGAGTGTTAGGCATCACTTAAGTCTTCCTGCCTGTGTGATTTGAAGACTTATTACACTTGAGGACTATGAATCCTCCAGCCGGTTAGGCGTCGCGTTCTGAGCATCCAGGAGTCATTGTGGATCGCCGGTGAACGAAGTCTGTGAAGGTTTGGAAGTCTACCTTGAAGACTTACCAGAGTGATTGGGCGAGGACTGGGTGTCCTTAGCTCAAGGGGAATAAGGTGAAGACACGGTCTTTTGAGTTGAATCTCAGCCTCCCTAACCAGACGTACAGTTGTCACAGCAACTGGAACTGGTCCAACAAATCATTGTCTTCAACGAGTCACTGGTTCTATCCTTCCCTTCTATTTATTTACAGTTGGTCCTTGTGAAGTCATTGTCTATTTGCATTACCTTTTGTCTTCACTGAGTGACTGCTTGTTCTGATTGGCTTCATACTATCTTCCTATCTAATCTATACTGCCTAGCTGCCATTAGTCGTTGTGCTTTCACTTCATTGAATACTTGACTATGGCTTGCTTAGTGTAGTCTACCTTCCGCTACATGGTAATATGTTTATTTCTATCATTTGTCTTCAAAACTCCCATGTTTTGAAGACTTTCTTAAAATCGCCTATTCACCCCCCCTCTAGTCGATCACTAGCACTTTCAATTGGTATCAGAGCAAGGTACTCCCTTGTTCTGTGTGATTCGGTTTAACCACCTGGAGTTTTAGCTATGTCGACTACAGGGATAATCAAAGTCTCCGCTGCGTGCCCAGTCTTCGATGGAACTGAATATCCCTACTGGAAGAATAAGATGCGCATGCATCTTGAAGCCATTGATGTCGACCTCTGGTATGTCGTCAAGAATGGCGTTCCCAAGGCTGGTGAAGGTGTCACCGCTGCTGATGTCAAGAAGTTCGTTCAACTGGACTCCACTGCCAAGAACATCATCTGTGGTCATCTGACCAAAGGACAGTATGGCCGTGTGAGTGCTCTGGAAACATCTAAGCTAGTCTGGGACTGGCTCTCCAAGGTCAACGAAGGCGTCTCAACCCAGAGAGATCAAAGAATCAATATCCTTCGCAACCTCTTCAACCGCTTCAAGAGAAACGACAATGAGAATGTTCAGCTCACGTTTGATCGACTCACTGACATCACAAATGAACTTCAAGCCCTTGGCGCTACTGAGATCACCAAGCATGAAGTTGTCAAGACACTCCTGAGATCACTTGACAGCTCGTTTGACACCCTAGCCCTGATGATTCAAGAACGTCCTGACTTCAAGACACTCGATCCGTCTGACATACTTGAAAGGCTCAACACACATGAGTTTCAGCTTTCTGAGAAAAGAGACATCTACGGTCCCAACTATGGGCGAACTCGTTCCCTGAAGGCAAAAGCTGTCTCCTCATCTGAAGAAGAATCTGACAGCAGTTCTGATGATCTTGAAGACATTGGAAAGGAGCTTGCTATGTTTGTGAAGAAGTTCCAAAAATTCACCAAGAAGAAAGGCTTTAGAAAGTCTTCACGATCAAGCTCAAGGAATGATGAAGCTTCTGCTCATGACTACAAGAAGAGAACATGCCACAAGTGCAAGAAACCTGGCCACTACATCTCTGAGTGTCTGTAGTGGGACAATGAGAACAAGAAGAGGAAGAAGAGCAAGGAGTATGATTCTGACGACAAGAAGAAGAAGAAATACTCAAAGTCTTCTTCCAAGTCTTCCTCAAAGTCTTCATCACACAAGAAGAGCTCATCTGGCAAGGCTCGTGCATTCGTTGGCAAGGAAATGGATTCAGAGGAGGAGTCCGCTTCTAAGGAGGTGGAGGTGGAGTCTGAAGAGGAGTACGATTCTGGCATTGCAAGTCTGGCTACTGCATACGTTGCCAAGTCCATCTTCAACACTGAAGACAATGGTTTCATCACCGACGCCGATGCAAATGACAAGGACTACTCCGCTCCCACCTACTGCTTCATGGCACGTGGTGCCAAGGTAAACACACACACTACTCACTATCAAACATCCAGTGAAGATGACTCTGATTGTGGTTCCAAACCCAGCTACAAAACACTTGCTAAAATTGCAACTGAACAACAGAAAGCTATGGAACATATTCAAAAACTGTTAGACAAAAGCGATGACCTGTTAGATGCTGAAATGACTCGATCTCAGTCCTTAATTGAAGACATAAAAAAATCTTCATGTTAAGTATGAGGAACTGGAAAGTCGTCATGAAACGCTCTCAACAACTCATGAAAATCTTTCCTATGATTATCTTCAAAGGAAGCAAGATCTTGAGAAATTGAGAGCGGCTCATGAAGATCTTCAAAAGGAAAACAAGTCACTTCGCGCCAAATAGATCAGTTCCGCTCAGGAAGGATTTGAACCACCATGTCTTAAATGCATTGAGCGTGACAATGCTACTTCTGTTGCTGGATGTTCTACTGCTGCTACTATTGCGATATCTTCAACTGTTGATGTGGTAACTAACCCCTCTGCTGAGGATACCACTGCTATTGCTGATGAAAATGCTAGGTTGAAGACATTGCTTGAAACAGGGATGTACAAAAGTCTCAAAGGGCATCAGACGCTATGTGATGTCCTTAAAAGGCAGATCCTGAACCGAAACCCTAGGAAAGAGGGTCTTGGGTTCGAAAGGAAAATGAATGCTGATGGCTCTTACTGGAAACCTGAGCAGTACCCCAAAACCACATGGGTGGCTGCAAAGGAACCTTCAGTGGATCCATCCACCCTGTCTGGCTTCACTTGTGCTAATCCCATTATTATTGATGAATCCTTTGATGCAAACTATAAACTGTTTAAGAATCAGAATGGTGAAGTGTTTGCCAGGTATATTGGTACTAACTGCAGGAATGGGCCACCTATGAAGAAAGTCTGGGTGCCAAAAAAGTGGTTGGAGAATCTTCCTGTGAATGTCAATATGACACCACAAGTGAAGAAGAAAAACCCCAGACCACAGGCTTCATATGGTCCAAAGGCTTCATACAGACAAAGGACTCACTTGAGTCGCACTAACGCAAATGTTTTGTAGGGAAACCATACTCAGGCCTATGAATATGAGCGCGTTTCATCAAACCGCCATAGTCATAAGACCAAGAACTACTCTGCTTATTCTTATGAGTACTATTGTCCACCTGCAAGACTATTTGCTAGGGCTCCAAAGCCAAAGTTCTCAGATGCTGCACTTAGACTCATTGCTTCGAAGCCACCCTTGAAGATGTGGGTGGCTAAGAAAGCTTAACTCTCTTTTGCTGGGAAGGGTCTCCAGCCGAAAATCAAATTTGTTTGAAGCTATTGTTGGGGACCTTAAACATCTTGTAGAGCGCAAGATCAAATGCCCAAATGGTCTTATTATGTATTTTGTTCCTGAATTGCTTGCTACTTGCCCTATCAGTCCTAACCTCGATCTAAGATTTCATAATCCACTTGCTTGTCAAATGTTTATGCTTCATAATTATCTTCGTGAAGCCTATCTATTGGGGATATTACTATCAGTTGAGACCCGCCCAGGAGGGGCCGGGTCAGCTTCAATGTCGGGTTACGCAAGAAGCTCAGTAAACATTCAAGTTTGTAGTTTATTAAGTCTTATAGAAGGCCCAAAGGCCTGGGGCCGGCTTAAGGCCCGATATTGTAAGTAAACCGCCGTATGTAAGGAAATACTTGTACAGAAAGGCATGTAAAGAAAGTCACCGAGCCGGACACGATTATGAGCCGGCCGGAACTCTGTAGGCCACCTGGCGTCAACCCGTGTATATAAGGGGACGACCCGGTGGTGGTTTAGGGCAAGAAAGAACCAAGTCGATAACCAAGCCGGCGAGTTAAGCCTCTTGGAGATCGAAACATCAGCAATACCAATCACAACTAGACGTAGGATTTTACCTTCATCGTAAGGGGCCGAACTAGTATAAAAACTCTCTCGTGTCCTTTGTCCCGATTAACTCCTTTAAGCTTCCTAGTGCGATGGCCCTACGACTAAGTCCTTGCTCTAGGACATCTGCCGTGTCAACTCCACGACAGTTGGCTCCCACCGTGGGGCCAGCGCACGGTGGATTTGAGTTCTTGAAGGGCAACTTCGAAGGGCTCAAGGGATACGCTGTGGGCCGGATGACCAAGAGTCGTCGCGGCAAACTCTACATCGACGACGAAGGCTGGGGCCCCGAGGCCAGCTTGATCGAGTACGGGTACCGGGTCCCCTTTGTCAGAATTCATGTCTTCATCGGCCGGATCGGCGAGTCAGGCCCTGAGCCGGACGTCCACACCAACCTTATCGAAACAGCTCAGCATGCCGGGTCAGCCCGTGTTCAATCTACTGTGAAGCATGCTTTCGTAGGCTGCATCCATGGCGGTGAATACTCTGAAGGATTGATGGAAGGCGGGGAGATGACCATCTGCTCTGATACTGCATCATCAACAGGTGAGACGGACTTGTTGTACCAACTGCAAGACGGCATGCTCGGGGGCTGTTCCGATGGCAGCAGTATTCCGGACCCCCTTGAGCCGCCGAATTGGGCCGGAGTCTTCATGGCAGGGACACAGCCCGGGCAGAACTCCACCGCAGCGATAGCGGCGACGACCGGGTCAGCAGCTGCCGGGTCAGGAGACCCCGCGCGCCCCCCGGCTCAGGTTCTAATGGACCTCATGGATAAACTGACGACTCTGTTAACTGCTACGGTAGAGCCGGCGGATAAAGCCCAGCATGACGTAGAAGTGGCACGTGTGCGGGAGGAGATGGTGCAAGCTAAGGACAATCTAGTCGTGGAGGAAACCAGGATGGCAGCAGAATGAGCAGCTTTGGATGCTCGTGCTCAGCAGCTTCAAGTAGAAACCTTCCGGCTCTTGGTGGATCTTAATGCATCAAACGAGGTCATGAGGAGGAGGCGTCAGAAAGCTCAGTCGTGTCTGCCTCTAACGCTGGATCCAAGGAATCTGTTCCATACACCTGGAGCTGGAGGGAGTGACCTGCCAGAGGCAAACCGGGTCACGACGCCCGGTGCACCAGTTCAGCCACGCACCATGGAGCCGCCTAGCATGGATACAACTCCTCCTCGTTATGTATCAGCTCCCCCGGGTCACTTCTCCAACCCCATGGAGAATCTCATTGTGGCGTCGGCTGGTTTGGCAGCTCTCCCAATGGAAGGCGACTCGCCTGCAGCAATTGAAACCCGGAGGGTAAGAGAACTACTTCAGACAGCTTTGGCCCAGCAGGATGCATACTCCTACAGTCGAGACATGATTCATTCAACTCCTCGCCCAAGCCGGAGTCCGAGTTACAGTAGGCACATGGAATCTGCAGAGATGCCAAGTAATGCTCAACGCCACAACCGGCCATATAGGCATGAGCCGGTGCAGGTTGGAGCCCTTAACTTGGCGGATCAGGAGAGGATTCGTCAAGAGGCGAAACGAGCGGCTCAGATAGCAGCAGAGCAAGCGGCTCACCAAACCTTCCCGGCTTATCCAGCAACCTCGGTTGAGGCAGGAGTGGCTACAAGAACCGGAGGCGTACCTTGCCTGTTCCCAGCCATACACAATGAGCGGTTGCCCAAGGATTTCAAGGGACCTCATAAGGTACCTAACTACACGGCTGACTTACAGCCGGGGGCTTGGATTGAGAGTTATGAGATGGCTATGGAGCTGTTGGAGGTTAGCGATGCTGCAATGGCCATGTACTTTACCATGATGTTGGATGGAACGGCTCGGACCTGGTTGAAAGGATTACCACCCAATTCCATCGGCTCATGGGCAGAGTTGAAGGCACGGTTCATCTAGAACTTTAAAGACATGTGTAAGCAGCCAATGTCGATTGTGGACCCGACCAATTGCAAGCAAGAGGATTGAGAATCTACAACCCATTGGGTGCGCCAGGTCAAGGAGATAATACATTCATCTGATAAAATGGACGCTGGCTCAGCAGTTTTGATGTTGGAGAAAAATTGCCATTTTGAACCTCTGAAGCAGAAGTTGGGGCGGCTTAAACGTGACTGTAATGACATGGGAACGTTGATGGCGGCTCTTGTCAAGTATGCTGATTCTGATACCACCAAAGACCCGGTATCTGATGAAGAAAATGCGACGAAGGGAAAGAAGAACGACAATGGCAAGGGTCACCAGCATAACCCGGTGAATCAAGGAGGTAATAAGCGTAAGGCTGATGAGTTTGTTGCTAATACTAATGCGCAGGGTGGTAATCAGCGGCGCAAGGGCAGACAACCCCCTCGATCGGGCGGGTCAGGCCCCACCCTTGAGCAGTTGTTGAATGAACCTTGTCCAAGACATGGCACCCAGGAGAAGCCAGCCACCCACTTGTGGAAGGATTGCACGATCATGAAGGCGTTTAAAAATTCAAACGCATTTGATGGGGGTCACGGTCCGGGTGGCGGCTCAGGTGGAGGCGGCTTTCAGTGCCCGGGTGCCGGTTCAAGCGGAGGAGGTTTTCATGGTCAGGGTCATCCTGGTCACTAGGGAGGATATAATCAGCAACACGGTCAAGGGAATCAACAGCAGAAACAATCCGGCTATCAGAGCAACCTGAAGCAGTTGAGTAGCGGACAGTATCATGTCTTTACTACCAGTTTATGTAAGAGAGACCAGAAACTCAACAAGAGGGTCGTCAATGCCGTTGAACCAGCAATTCCACGTTATCTACGTTGGTCAGAGCAGCCTATTGTGTGGAGCAGAGAGGATCACCCGCCCCGGGTTGATAATCCGAGTCATTTGGCTTTGGTCGTGGCAGCTCAGGTTGGTGGGTACAAGTTTACTAAGGTACTCATGGATGGAGGTAGCAGCATCAACATCCTTTACTATGAGACGTTCCGTCGGATGGGATTGACGGATAAAAATCTTAAACAATCCAACACTGTTTTCATGGTGTGGTACCTGGTAAGTCGGCATACCCAGTTGGTAAGATCGAGCTGGAGGTAGCCTTTGGGGATGAGTATGACTCCAGAGCAGAAAAATTAACCTTTCAAGTGGTTAAGATCAAAAGCCCATATCATGCTCTGTTTGGGCGGCCGGCTTATGCCATGTTCATGGCTCGGCCGTGTTATGTGTATTTGCAGCTCAAGATGCCGGGTCACAAGGGCACCATTACAGTCCATGGGAGCCGGAAGATAGCCTTGGAATGTGAAGAGGGGGATGCTGCCTATGCCGAATCTGTTTGTGCAACAGAGGAGTTGAAATTCTATAAGGATCATGTTGACCCAACGGACATGACGTCATTAAAGAAACCAACAACAGAGCATGAGCCGGAGTTAAAATTCAAATCAGCTGATGACACTAAGATGGTTGACTTTGTGCCTGGCGATTCATCCAAACAGTTCATCATCAGCGCAAACTTGAATCCGAAATAGGAAAGCGCGCTCATCGAGTTCATCCATGAGAACCGGGACATCTTTGCATGGAAACCTTCAGACATGCCGGGTGTCCCGAGGGAACTCGCTGAGCACACTCTTAATATCGATCCAAGGTTTAAACCTGTTAGACAGTTTCTCCGGCGGTTCAATGAAGAAAGGCGCAAGGCCATCGGAGAATAGGTGGCCCGGCTCTTGGCAGCCGGGTTCATTGTGGAGGTCTTTCACCCAGAATGGTTAGCTAACCCGATACTTGTACTCAAAAAGAATGGCACCTGGCGTATGTGTGTGGATTACACAGATTTGAACAAAGCTTGTCCGGCTGATCCGTTTGCTCTTCCCCGTATTGATCAGATCATTGATGCTACGGCGGGTTGTGCACGGTTGAGTTTCTTAGATGCTTACTCCGGTTATCATCATATTAAGATGGCAGTCAAGGATCAAGAGAAGACAACGTTTATAACTCCTTTTGGGCCTTTCTGCTATGTGTCTATGCCTTTTGGGCTTAAGAGTGCCCAGGCGACTTACCAGCGGTGTGTGCAGAATTGTCTTCACAATCAAATTGGGCGCAATGTTCATGCCTATGTGGATCATATAGTGGTGAAATCCAGGGAAGAGGAAACCTTGGTCACAGACCTGAAAGAAACTTTTGATAATCTTCGGGTTTACAAGATGATGCTTAACCCGGCCAAGTGTGTTTTTGGAGTGCCAGCCGACAAGCTCTTGGGTTTTCTGGTGTCTAACCGAGGTATTGAAGCTAACCCGGAGAAAATCAAGGCAATCACATCTCTAGCCAAACCAACCTGCGTCAATGATGTTGAATGACTGGCGGGTCGTGTGGCTGCTTTGAGCCAGTTCATAAGCCGGTTAGGGGAAAAGGCTATGCCTCTGTATCAATTGATGAAGAAAACGGATGTTTTTCTTTGGAGCGATACTGGGAACGCCGCTTTTGAGGATCTGAAGGCACAACTGGCTGAGCCGCCGGTCCTAGCTGCTCCAATTGAGAAAGAGCCGCTATTGTTATACGTGGCTGCCAACTCACGGGCTGTTAGTGTGGCTATGGTGGTAGAGCGCAAGGAGACTGACAAAGAGCATCCGGTTTAGCGGCCGGTTTATTATGTCAGTGAAGTGCTAATTGAATCTAAGCAACGATATCCACATTGGCAAAAGCTTGTTTATGGGGTGTTCATGGCAAGCCGGAAGCTTAAGCATTACTTTTAGGGACATCCAATCACTGTGGTTAGCTCTGCTCCTTTGGGAGACATTATTCAAAACAGGGAAGCCACAGGGCGAGTTGCCAAGTGGGCAATTGAGCTTGGGTCTCATGGGATGAAGTATGTTCCATGTACTGCAATTAAGTCTCAAGCCCTGGTTGACTTCATCAATGGCTGGACAGAGATGCAGACGCCAGAAGAAAAGCCGGACAACACATATTGGACTATTCATTTTGATGGGTCTAGGCAATTGGAAGGCTCAGGGGCTGGAGTCGTATTAACTTCCCCACGAGGTGATAAATTTTGTTATGTGTTACGGTTGATGTTTCCATGCACTAACAACGCAGCAGAGTATGAAGCCTTGCTCCATGGTCTTCGAGTGGCAAAGGAGATGAGCGTGAGCCGGGTCAGATTTCTTGGGGACTCAGATCTAGTGGCTCAACAAGTATCTGGCAAGTGGGATTCCAAAGACCCACTCATGGCGGCTTATCGCCGAGAGGTCGATGCTGTTGCAGGATATTTTAAAGGTTATCAGGTGGAACACATTGACCGTCGAAAGAACGAAGCGGCTGATGCTTTAAGCCGGCTAGGGTCTCAGTGTAAGCCGGTGCCACCCAACACCTTTTTGGATGTTTTGCTTAACCCCTCTGTCAAGTTGCCCACAGAAGAAGATTTAGTTGTTCCTGACCTGGAGGCGCAGTTGGTAGCGGCTCTTCATGTCATCCCAGATTGGATGGTGCCATTCTTGGCTTACATGACCCGGGGAGAGTTGCCAGCGGATGAGACTCTGGCTCGGCAGATAACCCGGCGATCTAAGTCCATGACGATTTCGGATGGAGAGTTATTTCATCGCAGTGTTTCTGGAGTGTTTCAACGGTGTGTTTCCCCTGAAGAGGGTCAAGAAATCCTTCGTGAGATCCATGAAGGCGATTGCGGTCATCACACCGGGTCAAAATCTTTAGTGGCCAAAGCGTTTCTTCACGGTTTTTACTGGTTAACGGCTCATGCTGATGCAGAAGATCTGGTCAGTAGATGTGATGGATGTCAAAAATTTGCACGACGAGCGCATGTGCCGGCTTAGGAGCTCCGGATGATTCCAATCACTTGGCCGTTTGCGGTCTGGGGGCTTGACATGGTAGGACCTTTCAAAAGGTCTAAGGATAAAAAAACGCATCTCTTGGTGGCTGTTGATAAATTCACCAAATGGGTTGAGGCAGAGCCTGTGAGTAAGTGTGATGCAGCCACGGCGGTTCAGTTCATGAAAAAAGTAATCTTCCGTTTCGGTTTTCCACACAGTATTATCACAGACAATGGCACTAATCTATCCCAAGGGGCTATGGAAGAATTTTGTCAGCGAGAGCACATCAGGCTTGATGTTTCTTCTGTAGCTCATCCTCAATCCAATGGTCAAGCCGAGAGAGCCAATCAGGAAATTCTGAAAGGATTAAAACCCCGGCTTATGGTTCCTTTACAGCGAATGCCGGGTTGTTGGGTAGAGGAATTGCCTTCAGTGTTATGGAGTATCAATACTACACCTAACAGGTCTACGGGTTACACACCCTTCTTCATGGTTTATGGAGTAGAAGCAGTATTGCCCAGTGACATCCGTCATGACTCGCCCCGTGTGACGGCTTATGTTGAAGCTAACAATGAAAAAGCCAGACAGGATGCGCTTGACTTGTTGGATGAAGAAAGAGACTTAGCAGCAGCGCGGTCAGCAATTTATCAACAGGACCTGCGTCGTTATCACAGCCACCGGGTTAAGTCCAGGACTTTTCAGGAAGGCGACTTGGTGCTCCGGCTTGTCCAAGATCTTTCAGATGCACACAAGTTATCCCCACCTTGGGAAGGACCCTTTGTGGTCAGTAAAAATTTAAACAATGGGTCCTACTACCTCATTGACGTTCGAGAGCATGCAGATTCACGTAAGTCGGAAGAGGAGACCCGCCGGCCATGGAACATTGCTCAACTTCGGCCGTACTACACCTGAGCACCAGCTCTCAACATGTACATACGTTCACCTTGTATATACGATGATAAGCAATAAAGTAAGACCATCGGTCTCCTTTCTTTTCACGGATTATACAGCTTTATTATTTATTTACAAATGACTATTAAGGAGCTGATCATATTTGAATCAAGTTTAATCTTTTTAGTCCGGCTTATGATTGTATCCGAATCTAGCTGAAAATCTCAAGGTCACTTGGGGGCTTCCTGTTCAAACATAGGTCGTATTCGAACCAAAGAGAACATAGCTGTCGTAACCCTCTTGATCGGCTCAAGGCCAAACTCACTTGGGGGCTTCTTGATCGTATCCGAATCATAGCTTAACCCCTTTGAGTCCGACTTGGATCGTATTCGAATCAGGGTCGTTAAAAACCTCTCTAGATCATTTGGGGGCTTCCTGTTCAAACATAGGTCATATTCGAACCAAAGAGAACATAGCTGTCGGTACCCTCTTGATCGGCGCAACGCCAAAGCCACTGGGGGCTATATGGTCGTATTCGAACCTTAGCTTAACCCCTTTGGTCCGGTTTACTGATCGTATTCGAATCAGGAACCCCCAACCTTTTGAATACAAAGTTAATATTATGTTTATTATCTGTTGCTTGCCTTTGAGTTTTTGTTGTTTTCAATATTACAAATAAGATAGCCTGGTTTTCTTCGCCGGCTCAATTGTTGGACAACACAGCCGCCCGGGTTATTCAAGCCAGTGGTGCAAGGATCCAAAGGTACGAGCTACTAAGATATGATGATCATTGAGTGTTCAAGGAATATTAACTTTTCATACATATTGAATTATCAATTCATCACCCGGGTTATTTAAACCGGCGATCTAAGGATCAACAAGGATAAGGTATAGTTTTTACTTATACGCGCTTACCTGCTGCGTTAACTCAAGAGTTAGTATTAAACCTTACCCTTTGTTTACATTTGTCTCTGTTTTTCTTATGGAGGTAAATTTATGGGTCGTACATTAGGTGTTTAAGCCTAGTTGGTTCTAAACCGCCTTGCCAGTCTTTTCCTTATATTCGCACGAACGGAATTCAACCATTGCAGAGACAAACATTAAATAATGCATACATTGACATCTGAAACACAGATTCACATAAGAAGTATTTTATGCACGACGGCATAAGCAAACATGCAGTGTTTTAACTAAAGTTATTACAAGGCTTTATAAGCCTAGGAAGATGATCACTATCCCTCCCTCGCCGGTTCACCCCGTTCTGTTTGCTGGAAATTGGATTTTGACCAATCAAAGCCGTTCATGGCGACAAATTCGGTTTCGTCGTCAATCAGGTCGACCGGGTTAATTTCCGGAGCAAAGGTATCTTCTCTCACAGGTGAGATCAGGTCTGCTACTTTGTATGAAGGAGTGGCCATCTTCTTATTTTCATTGTCAAAACCCGGCTGGTACTTGTCAACATTGGTGTCTTCTCCAAGACTAGTCGCCTGAGGCCGGACTTCGCGTACACACGCTATGAAATCATCCTGATCAAATGGAGACCCGTCCTCCTTCACAGTAGGGTAACCTCTTGCCACGTCCTCCGGGTCTAGGTCTGGCACCCAAGCCTTGGAGCGGCTTAGGGCAGTCAAAGCTCCGGCACATGCGCAGGAGCGTTTTACTTCTTGGAATCTCGCCGGAAGGATGGACAACTTCTTCAGGACATCGCTAAGCCGGTTGGGTCCTTGATTTGCAGGAGAGATAGCGGCCAGAGCCCGTTGTGCACCAATGTACAATTGTTGAACTAAGGTGTATACAGCCTTCGGTTTAATCAACGGGTCTTGTCTCAGATTTTTACTTCGCGGACCTGCATATATTTAACAGAGTAAGTTGGCGGATCATATTCCGGTTTGGCAAAAAATTATACGAAAGGTCAATTCAGGCAGCTTACCGAAGATAGCAGCGACCATCTGAGACACCCGACCCTTCAAACTGTTCAGCTCTGTTGAAATTTCTTTCAGAGCCATTTCAGCTGTTTCAGCTCGTCGGGTCAGGAGTGTTTTCTCATTTTCCCAAGCCTTCTCCTTGGTAGCAAAGCTGGTCTTCAACTCTTCCGTTGCAGAAAGGCTCATTTGCAGTTTGGAAGTGGAAGATTTGATTTCAGACTCTTGACTTGCTAGCCAGGTCTTTGCATCAGATAATTGAGAATTCAATTTAGACAATGCATTCTGTGAAATGTTCAGATAAGTCAAGACTTGGTTTCAAATTCCAGTATTTAAATTCAAGATTCAAGTCCCAAGTACTTTACGAATAAACCACTTGACACTTGGGGGCTAATGTATGCCAAATCAAATTTTTATGGCTCTACCAACATATTTGAAGTCCCAAGTCCTTTACAAAGTAACAACACTTGGCACTTGGGGGCTAATGTACGCAGTTCAGCAAGTTTATCAAGGATAAACCGAAATGTTAAGTACTTTGCAGATGGTTTTAAATTCTGAAGTACCGATTCATTAATGATCAAAATAAACCGGTCCTTGGGGACTATGGGTGAAGTCTTGTTTCTATCAATATCAGGAAAAGATTCAGAGGTAAAGGTCTCGGCCTATATTTTAAGTCTACAGGTTATTCCGTTTCTCTCATAATCTACAGACTTGGGGGCTGAAGGAATATTGGTAAACCGGAAACAATGTACCTCATATTTCAACTAAAGCTGCTTGACCATCTCAATCTCAGACTCATGACTGGAGTGTACATGACTGAGATAGCCGGATAAGATATCACTGGCATTAAGACGGTCGTAGTTGGCAACATCAAAGCGAACCTTCTGCCTCTCCAGTGCTTCTTGCTTAGCTGTGCACCGAGCCAACACCGTTGGGTTCCCCAGCTCAACAAAACGGCTCCCAGTAATTTGAACATCTTGAACACGTGGAGACAGGGGATCAGTTGAGCTTGACGGTCCAACTATGGAAGGATTCATAGTGGCTTTGTCCAGGGACGGCTCCGAAGGATTTGCTTCATTGATAATAGGCGGGTCTTCTAGGGCGGCAGTTAATGGAGAAGGCGGCCTAGCCGGCTCAGATGTTAGTACTGGCGGGTCTTCCGCCGGCTTTGTTACCTTCACCTTCTTGGATCTAGCCTGGCCGCTAAGGAAAAATATTGCAAGATAGTCAGCATCAAGATAACAATTGATTCAACCCGAAAGAAAAGAGGATTTCAGATTACCCAGGAGCAGTCTTGAAAGCTGGAAATTGTGTTTGTGATGAGTCGCCTGAAGAACGAGACACCTCCTGAAAAGGTAAGAGAAAGGAGTTAAAAGAAATACAAGGAGCAGGATTCATTAAAACAATTTAAAGACAGTAATAAGTAAACCTCGTTCGGACGTTTCCGAGGGGTCTATTGAAGGACGACAACTGGCTCATATTCAATCTCAACTTCACGACGGCTTTCATGCTACTGCTTTTTCAAATGAAAGTTGGGATCCAAGTGAGCTAAGGGGTTAGAAAACCTTACTTTACGGATCACTCGTCGAACTTTGTGTCTTGGTAAGGGCTCTGAGTCGGAGGAAATGATAGTTACCTCTGCTTCCCCGGCTTGACTAGCCCATTGTCATCCTGGTAAGGATCAGTATCAATAAGATTGTTAAAAAGTTGGCCAAGGGAATCAAGGGCTACCTCCGAGTTAGACAAGTCATCAAGTTTCATCAAATCTTCAACGGTGGTTTTCTTTTTCTTCTTCGTTCTCCGGGTCGATTTCTTGGTGTTCATGGCTGCAAGTTTCGCCTTCTTGGCAGCTTCATGATCGTATTTCACTTTCCAAAAGTCAGAATTGGCCTACAAAGACAAGAGGAAGGATCAGTGATAAACAATACGGCTGGACAAAATACAAAGGAAAACGATCAGAATGCCCTTACTTCTGGTACTGGGTTAAATTTACAGAAGGGATTTAACCCAACAACACTGCAATCTTCGTACTTCGCATTCACCAGAATATTTGACATTGCGACAACATCTTCTTCGGTTAGTTGAACCGGAGTATGACGGAGAGAGTCATCCGGGTCTCCACCATATTCATACATCAACTTTGAACGACGGCTTAATGGAATAATCCGCCATGAGATCCAGCAGCGGGTTAGATCGACTCCGGTTAAGCCGTTCCCCAACAAACCATTGATTCTTCTGATAGATGGAATCAGTTTCTTGCATTCAGCAACAGTAAGTTTATCTGGCAGGGCGAACTTGGTGTCAAGACGATCGGGGCAGTAACCCGGTAGTGGCTTCTCATTGGCAGGTGAGACGTCCTGACAGTAAAACCAAGTTTGGTTCCAGTCCTTTGGGTGACTTGGTAAAACTATGAGAGGGAAAACTGCACCCTGCCGGTGCTGAATTGAGATGCCTCCAAGTTCAAAGCTAAGGCTATTGGTGCACTCGTTTTGCTGGTTCAGATAGAAGTTCTCTCTAAATAATTCCACAATCGGCTCTTGCTGAAGATATACCTCATAGAGCACCTGGAAGTTATAGATATTGGATATGGAATTGGGCCCAATATCCTGAGGATGGAGTTTGAAAAAGTGAAGAACTTCTCTGAAAATTTTTGAGTCGGGCGGTGAGAAGCCCCGGTTCATGTGATCAGTAAAAACGATCACTTCACCGTCTTTTGGATTGGGTCGTTCTTCTTCCGGGTCAGGAACACGATAAGACATGATGTTTCTTAAAGGCCGAAATCCAATGAGGAAGAACTCTTTCAGACGCTCCTCAATTATGGTTGAGGGGACCCAATTGCAGATGGTGGGTGTCTTTGACGGCATGATGTACAAGGGACTGGAAAAGGAAAAACAAAGTGTCGGTTTAATTAACAGTTAAAGGTTGAAATTGTAAAACAAGTAACGGCGGCTTAACTAAGGGCTAATGACATATAAGGAAAAGGAAGCCGGAGAGATAAGCCGCCATGACTATGGACTTTCTCAGAAAGCAACTACAGCTAAGTGTTGGCATGAACAAGTTTCACCAAGCTATCATTATTATTATGGATCAAATGGTTGTTTTGAAAAGAAAAATATTCTAGACCTAAATATCTAATACAGGCAAGTTCGTCAGTTCTAAACAAAGCCTCTGAACAGGAAAAGGAATTTGTTTGCATTTGAAGTGGGTGCGAAATGACTACCGCATCGGTTTTATACTCTCCAAAGATCAAGAAATGGCGATGGTGATGAAATCTATGAAGAGTTCATGACAAACAGTGAAGAACACCAAGGAACTCGAAGGTCCTAATGCGGATCTGATGTCGAGGAAGAAAGAGACTTACAGATGCAGAGTTGCAGCGGAGGTTCGTTGCGTTTTCTTCGAGTCGAATCAGGTTGATGCGGCGGCCTGAGTCGATGAAGACAAGTTCTGCGGCGGCGGCAGGGCTCGAGTGGCAGAGAAGCAGCAAGGGGAAGAAGACAACCGAAGGGGGAGAATGGAAAAGACCTAGGCCATGCCTATTTATAAGGAAAAGACTGATAAGTGGGCGCAAGAAACGAGGAGACCAAAACATGGTTATCCAGCTACCCAGGCGCCTCGATTTCCGGAAAAGCATTAAAGATAAAGTTCCGTTAAAAGATGACGTGGTAGCAGGTTTCTGAAAAATCCGGAGATGACATCATGGCGGGTTACAAGGAAATTTGAGTAAAGATAAGAAGATAGATTTTTGGCTAAGTATGGAAGATTGACAAAGAACAAAGTTCAAAGTCAACCTGGGGCCTAATGTTGGGGATATTACTATCAGTTGAGAACCGCCCAGGAGGGGCCGGGTCAGCTTCAATGGCGGGTTACACAAGAAGCTCAGTAAACATTCAAGTTTGTAGTTTATTAAGTCTTATAGAAGGCCCAAAGGCCTGGGGCCGGCTTAAGGCCCGATATTGTAAGTAAACCGCCGTATGTAAGGAAATACTTGTACAGAAAGGCATGTAAAGAAAGTCACCGAGCCGGACACAATTATGAGCCGACCGGAACTCTGTAGGCCACCTGGCGTCAACCCGTGTATATAAGGGGACGACCCGGTGGCGGTTTAGGGCAAGAAAGAACCAAGTCGATAACCAAGCCGACGAGTTGAGCCTCTTGGAGATCGAAACATTAGCAATACCAATCACAACTAGATGTAGGCTTTTACCTTCATCGTAAGGGGCCGAACTAGTATAAAAACTCTCTCATGTCCTTTGTCCCGATTAACCCCTTTAAGCTTCCTAGTGTGATGGCCCTACGACTAAGTCCTTGCTCTAGGACATCTGTCGTGTCAACTCCACGACACTAACAGTCTCCCACTTGCACTAGAGTCAATCAAATAGACATCGAATGCCCATAGCTCTAATGTGCCCCTCATGCTTGGGTTGTGGAAGTGGCTTAGTCAATGGATTTGCAACATTTGCATCCGTGTGAATTTTGCACAACTCTACATCACCATTCTTTACGATCTTTTGTATCAGCTGCTATTTCCGATCTATGTATCTGACCTTGTGGTGATTCCTCGGCTCCTTGGCTTGTGCGATGGCACCAGAATTATCACAATAAAGGTCTAACGGTTTTACTGAGGCTGGGAAAATACCAATATCATCCAGAAAATGCCAGATCCAAACACCTTCCTTTGCAGCTTCACAAGCCGCAATGTATTCGGCTTCTGTGGTATAATCGGCCACCGTATCTTGCTTGGAACTCATCCAGCTCATTGCCCCTCCGTTCATGACGTACACGAATCCAGACTGTGATCGACAATCATCTCCGTCGGTTTGGAAACTAGCATCGGCGTAACCCCTTATGACGAGCTCTTCCTCACCTCCATAAACTCGGAACATCTCTTTAGTCCTTTTCAGGTACTTCAAAATAGTCTTTACCGCTGCCAAGTGACTCTCACCTGGGTTGGCCTGGTATCTGCTTGTTAGGCTTATTGCAAAAGCAACATCAGGCCTTGTACATATCATGGCATACATGATGGATCCGATTGTCGAGGCATACAGAATCCTGCTCATCCTGCTTCGCTCATCAGATGTCGAAGGACTTTGAGTCTCGCTTATCCTTATACCATGTGAGAGTGGCAAGAACCCTTTCTTTGCCTCACTCATGTTGGACCGCTTCAACACTTTATCTATGTACTTGCCCTGGCTTAAGCCGAGCAACCTCCTCAATCCACATCTATATATCTTAATCCCTAAAATATACACTACCTCACCAAGGTCCTTCATCGAAAACTTGCCATTCAATGACTCCTTGACCGAGTTCAGCATCGAAACATCATTTCCGATCAGTAGTATGTCATCCACATACAAGACCAAAAACACTATTGCGATCCCACTTAACTTCTTGTATAAACAAGCGTCCTCTTCACTTTTGATGAAACCGAGACCAGTGACGACCTCATCAAAACGAATGTTCCAACTCCGAGATGCTTGCCTCAATCCAAAAATGGATCTCTTGAGCTTGCATACCTTACTAGTGCTAGTCGGATTGACAAAACCCTAGGGCTGTATCATATACACGTCCTCGGTTAAATTTTCGTGAAGGAAAGCCGTTTTGACATCCATCTGCCATATCTCATAATCAAAATATGCAGCTATATCTAGTACGATCCTCCCCGACTTCAGCATCGCTACCGGCAAGTAAGTCTCGTCGTAGTCAATTCCTTGAACTTGTCCATAACCGTTAGCGACAAGCCGAGCTTTGTGGATCTGAACATTTCCATGCACATCGGTTTTCTTCTTAAAGGCCCATTTGCAACCAATGGCTGTTACACCAGGCGGCGGATCAACCAAGTCCTAGACTTGATTCTCATCCATGGACTTTAACTCGGATCTCATGGACTCTAGCCATGCCTCAGAATCTGGGCTCACCATCGCTTCCACATACGTGGCCGGCTCGTCGCTTTCTAGCAACAATACATCGCGCACTCTATGCAATCTCGCCGACCTCCGTGGTTCCGGTGCCGCTTCCACTATGGGTTCCCTGACTGACTCCAGTATGATCTCATCACTAGCCGAGCCGTCCCCGAGTGGTCCTTGAATTTCTTCGAGTCGGACTGTCCTCCCACTGGCCTCCCAACTGAGAAATGAAGGAAATATGCCCTAGAGGCAATAATAAAGTTATTATTTATTTCCTTATATCATGATAAATGTTTATTATTCATGCTAGAATTGTATTAATCAGAAACATAATACAGGTGTGAATACATAGACAAACAAAGTGTCACTAGTATGCCTCTACTTGACTAGCTCGTTGATCAAAGATGCTTATGTTTCCTAGCCATAGACATGAGTTGTCATTTGATTAACGGGATCACATCATTAGGAGAATGATGTGATTGACTTGACCCATTCCGTTAGCTTAGCACTTGATCGTTTAGTTTGTTGCTATTGCTTTCTTCATAACTTATACATGTTCCTATGACTATGAGATTATGCAACTCCCGTTTACCGGAGGAACACTTTGTGTGCTACCAAATGTCACAACGTAACTGGGTGATTATAAAGGTTCTCTACAGGTGTCTTTGAAGGTACTTGTTGGGTTGGCGTATTTCGAGATTAGGATTTGTCACTCCGATTGTCGGAGAGGTATCTCCGGGCCCTCTCGGTAATGCACATCACTTAAGCCTTGCAAGCATTGCAACTAATGAGTTAGTTGCAGAATGATGTATTACGGAACGAGTAAAGAGACTTGCCGGTAACGAGGTTGAACTAGGTATTGGAATACCGACGATCGAATCTCGGGCAAGTAACATACCGATGACAAAGGGAACAACATATGTTGTTATGCGGTTTGACCGATAAAGATCTTCGTAGAATATGTAGGAACCAATATGAGCATCTAGGTTCCGCTATTGGTTATTGACCGGAGACGTGTCTCGATCATGTGTACATAGTTCTCGAACCCGTAGGGTCCGCACGCTTAAAGTTCGGTGACGATCGTAATTAGGGTTTTTGTGTTTTGATGTACCGAAGGTTGTTCGGAGTCCCGGATGTGATCACGGGCATTACGAGGAGTCTCGAAATGGTCGAGACATAAAGATTGATATATTGGAAGCCTATATTTGGATATCGGAATCATTCCGGGTGAAATCGGGACTTTACCGGAGTACCGGGGGGTTACCGGAACCCCCCCGGGGGTTAATGGGCCTACATGGGCCCTAAGGGAGAAGATGAGGGCCGGCCACGGCAGGCTGCGCGCCCCCTCCCCCTAGTCTGAATAGGACAAGGAAGGGGGGGGCGCCCCCCTTTCTTCTTCCCCCCTTCCCCTTTCCTTCTCCAACAAGGCAAGAGGTGGGAGTCCTACTCCCGGTGGGAGTAGGACTCCTCTAGGCGCACCCCTAGGGGCCGGACACACCTCCCCCCTCCATCCTTTATATACGGGGGCAGGGGGCACGCCATGACACAGAAGTTGATCTTTGTGATCATTCCTTAGCCGTGTGCGTTGCCCCCTTCCACCATATTCCACCTCGGTTATATCGTAGCGGTGCTTAGGCGAAGCCCTGCGTCGGTAGAACATTATCACCGTCATCACGCCGTCGTGCTGACGAAACTCTCCCTCAACACTCGGCTGGATCGGAGCTTGAGGGACGTTACCGAGTTGAAAGTGTGTAGAACTCGGATGTGCCGTACGTTCGGTACTTGGATCGGTCGAATCACGAAGACGTACGACTACTTCCTCAACGTTGTGTCAACGCTTCCATTGCCGGTCTACGAGGGTATGTAGACAACACTCTCCCCTCTCGTTGCTATGCATCACCATGATCTTGCGTGTGCGTAGGAATTTTTTTGAAATTACTATGTTCCCCAAGAGTGGCATCCGAGCCAGGTTTTATGCGTTGATGTAATATGCACGAGTAGAACACAAGTGAGTTGTGGGCGATATAAGTCATACTGCTTACCAGCGTGTCATACTTTGATTCGGCGGTATTGTTGGATGAAGCGGCCCGGACCGACATTACGCGTACGCTTACGCGAGACTGGTTCTACCGACGTGCTTTGCACACAGGTGGCTGGCGGGTGTCAGTTTCTCCTACTTTAGTTGAAGCGAGTGTGGCTATGCCCGGTCCTTGCGAAGGTTAAAACATCATCAACTTGACAAACTATCGTTGTGGTTTTGATGCGTAGGTAAGAACAGTTCTTGCTAAGCCCGAAGCAGCCACGTAAAACTTGCAACAACAAAGTAGAGGACATCTAAGTTGTTTTTGCAGGGCATGTTGTGATGTGATATGGTCAAAACGTGATGCTATATTTTATTGTATGAGATGATCATGTTTTGTAACCGAGTTATCGGCAACTGGCAGGAGCCATATGGTTGTCGCTTTATTGTATGCAATGCAATCGGGCTGTAATGCTTTACTTTATCACTAAGCGGTAGCGATAGTCGTGGAAGCATAAGATTGGCGAGACGACAACGATGCTACGATGGAGATCAAGGTGTCGCACCGGTGACGATGGTGATCATGACGGTACTTCGGAGATGGAGATCACAAGTACAAGATGATGATGGCCATATCATATCACTTATATTGATTGCGTGTGATGTAATCTTTTATGCATTTTATCTTGCTTTGATTGACGGTAGCATTATAAGATGATCTCTCACGAAATTTCAAGATAAAAGTGTTCTCCCTGAGTATGCACCATTGCCAAAGTTTGTCATACCCAGACACCACGTGATGATCGGGTGTGATAAGCTCTACGTCCATCTACAATGGGTGCAAGCCAGTTTTGCACACGCAGAATACTCAGGTTAAACTTGACGAGCCTAGCATATGCAGATATGGCCTCGGAACACTAAGACCGAAAGGTCGAGTGTGAATCATATAGTAGATATGATCAACATATTGATGTTCACCATTGAAAGCTACTCCATTTCACGTGATGATCGGTTATGGTTTAGTTGATTTGGATCACGTGATCACTTAGAAGATTAGAGGGATGTCTTTCTAAGTGGGAGTTCTTAAGTAATATGATTAATTGAATTTAAATTTATCATGTACTTAGTACCTGATAGTATCTTGCTTGTCTATGTTTGATTGTAGATAGATGGCCCGTGCTGTTGTTCCGTTGAATTTTAATGCGTTCCTTGAGAAAGCAAAATTGAAAGATGATGGTCGCAATTACACGGACTGGGTCCGTAACTTGAGGATTATCCTCATTGTTGCACAGAAGAATTATGTCCTGGAAGCACCGCTGGGTGCCAGGCCTGCTGCTGGAGCAACACCAGATGTTATGAACGTCTGGCAGAGCAAAGCTGATGACTACTCGATAGTTCAGTGTGACATGCTTTACAGCTTAGAATCGGGACTTCAATGACGTTTTGAACGTCATGGAGCATATGAGATGTTCCAGGAGTTGAAGTTAATATTTCAAGCAAATGCCCGGATTGAGAGATATGAAGTCTCCAATAAGTTCTATAGCTGCAAGATGGAGGAGAATAGTTCTGTCAGTGAACATATACTCAAAATGTCTGGGTATCATAATCACTTGACTCAACTGGGAGTTAATCTTCCTGTTGATAGTGTCATTGACAGAGTTCTTCAATCACTGCCACCAAGCTACAAGAGCTTCGTGATGAACTATAACATGCAAGGGATGGATAAGACGATTCCCGAGCTCTTCGCAATGCTAAAGGCTGCGGAGGTAGAAATCAAGAAGGAGCATCAAGTGTTGATGGTCAACAAGACCTCCAGTTTCAAGAAAAAGGGCAAAGGGAAGAAGAAGGGGAACTTCAAGAAAAACAACAAGCAAGTTGCTGCTCAAGAGAAGAAACCCAAATCTGGACCTAAGCCTGAAACTGAGTGCTTCTACTGCAAGCAGACTGGACACTGGAAGCGGAACTGCCCCAAGTATTTGGCGGATAAGAAGGATGGCAAGGTGAACAAAGGTATATGTGATATACATGTTATATATGTGTACCTTACTAGAGCTCGCAGTAGAACCTGGGTATTTGATACTGGTTTTGTTGCTAATATTTGCAACTCGAAATAGGGACTACGGATTAAGCGAACACCGGCGAAGGACGAGGTGACGATGCGCGTGGGAAATGGTTCCAAAGTCGATGTGATCGCAGTCGACACGCTACCTCTACATCTACCTTCGGGATTAGTATTAGACCTAAATAATTGTTATTTGGTGCCAGCGTTGAGCATGAACATTATATCTGGATCTTGTTTGATGCGAGACGGTTATTCATTTAAATCAGAGAATAATGGTTGTTCTATTTATATGAGTAATATCTTTTATGGTCATGCACCCTTGAAGAGTGGTCTATTTTTGATGAATCTCGATAGTAGTGATACACATATTCATAATGTTGAAGCCAAAAGATGCAGAGTTGATAATGATAGTGCAACTTATTTGTGGCACTGCCGTTTAGGTCATATCGGTATAAAGCGCATGAAGAAACTCCATACTGATGGACTTTTGGAATCACTTGATTATGAATCACTTGGTACTTGCGAACCCTGCCTCATGGGCAAGATGACTAAAACGCCGTTCTCCGGTACTATGGAGAGAGCAACAGACTTGTTGGAAATCATACATATAGATGTATGTGGTCCGATGAATGTTGAGGCTCGTGGCGGATATCGTTATTTCTCACCTTCACAAATGATTTAAGCAGATATGGGTATATCTACTCGATGAAACATAAATCTGAAACATTTGAAAAGTTCAAAGAATTTAGAGTGAAGTTGAAAATCATTGTAACAAGAAAATAAAGTTTCTACGATCTGATTGTGGAGGAGAATATTTGAGTTACGAGTTTGGTCTACATTTGAAACAATGCGGAATAGTTTCGCAACTCACGCCACCCGAAACACCACAGCGTAATGGTGTGTCCGAACGTCGTAATCGTACTTATATTAGATATGGTGCGATCTATGATGTCTCTTACTGATTTACCGCTATCGTTTTGGGGTTATGCTTTAGAGACAGCTGCATTCACATTAAATAGGGCACCATCAAAATCCGTTGAGACAATGCCTTATGAACTATGGTTTGGCAAGAAACCAAAGTTGTCGTTTCTGAAAGTTTGGGGCTGCGATGCTTATATGAAAAAGCTTCAACCTGATAAGCTCGAACCCAAATCGGAGAAATGTGTCTTCATAGGATACCCAAAGGAGACTGTTGGGTACACCTTCTATCACAGATCCGAAGGCAAGACATTCGTTGCTAAGAATGGATCCTTTCTAGAGAAGGAGTTTCTCTCGAAAGAAGTGAGTGGGAGGAAAGTAGAACTTGATGAAGTAACTGTACCTGCTCCCTTATTGGAAAGTAGTACATCACAGAAACCGGTTTCTGTGACACCTATACCAATTAGTGAGGAAGCTAATGATAATGATCATGAAACTTTAGATCAAGTTACTACCGAACCTCGTCGATCAACCAGAGTAAGATCCGCACCGGAGTGGTACGGTAATCCTATTCTGGAAGTCATGCTACTAGATCATGATGAACCTACGAACTATGAAGAAGCGATGGTGAGCCCAGATTCCGCAAAATGGCTAGACGCCATGAAATCTGAGATGGGATCCATGTATGAGAACAAAGTGTGGACTTTGGTTGACTTGCCCGTTGATCGGCAAGCAATTGAGAATAAATGGATCTTCAAGAAGAAGACTGACGCTGACGGTAATGTTACTGTCTACAAAGCTCGACTTGTTGCGAAAGGTTTTCGACAAGTTCAAGGGATTGACTACGATGAGACCTTCTCACCCGTAGCGATGCTTAAGTCTGTCCGAATCATGTTAGCGATTGCCGCATTTTATGATTATGAAATTTGGCATATGGATGTCAAAACTGCATTCCTGAATGGATTTCTGGAAGAAGAGTTGTATATGATGCAACCGGAAGGTTTTGTCAATCCAAAGGGAGCTAACAAAGTGTGCAAGCTCTAGCGATCCATTTATGGACTGGTGCAAGCCTCTCGGAGTTGGCAGAAATGCTTTGATAGTGTGATCAAAGCATTTGGTTTTGTACAAACTTTTGGAGAAGCCTGTATTTACAAGAAAGTGAGTGGGAGCTCTGTAGCATTTCTGATATTATATGTGGATGACATATTATTGATTGGAAATGATATAGAATTTCTGGATAGCATAAAGGGATACTTGAATAAGAGTTTTTCAATGAAAGACCTCGGTGAAGCTGCTTACATATTGGGCATTAAGATCTATAGAGATAGATCAAGACGCTTAATTGGACTTTCACAAAGCACATACCTTGACAAAGTTTTGAAGAAGTTCAAAATGGATCAAGCAAAGAAAGGGTTCTTGCCTATGTTACAAGGTGTGAAGTTGAGTAAGACTCAATGTCCAACCACCGCAGAAGATAAAGAGAAAATGAAAGATGTTCCCTATGCTTCAGCCATAGGCTCTATCATGTATGCAATGCTGTGTACCAGACCTGATGTGTGCCTTGCTATAAGTCTAGCAGGGAGGTACCAAAGTAATCCAGGAGTGGATCATTGGACAGCGGTCAAGAACATCCTGAAGTACCTGAAAAGGACTAAGGATATGTTTCTCGTATATGGAGGTGACAAAGAGCTCATCGTAAATGGTTACGTAGATGCAAGCTTTGACACTGATCCGGATGATTCTAAATCGCAAACCAGATACGTGTTTATATTGAACGGTGGAGTTTTCAGTTGGTGCTGTTCTAAACAAAGCGTCGTGGTGGGATCTACATGTGAAGCGGAGTACATAGCTGCTTCAGAAGCAGCAAATGAAGGAGTCTGGATGAAGGAGTTCATATCCGATCTAGGTGTCATACGTAGTGCATCGGGTCCAATGAAAATCGTTTGTGACAGTACTGGTGCAATTGCCTTGGCGAAGGAATCCAGATTTCACAAGAGAACCAAGCACATCAAGAGACGCTTCAATTCCGTTCGGGATTTAGTCCAAGTGGGAGACATAGAAATTTGCAAGATACATACGGATCTGAATGTTGCAGACCCGTTGACTAAGCCTCTTCCACAAGCAAAACATGATCAGCACCAAGGCTCCATGGGTGTTAGAATCATTGCTATGTAATCTAGATTATTGACTCTAGTGCAAGTGGGAGACTGAAGGAAATATGCCCTAGAGGCAATAATAAAGTTATTATTTATTTCCTTATATCATGATAAATGTTTATTATTCATGCTAGAATTGTATTAGTCGGAAACATAATACATGTGTGAATACATAGACAAATAGAGTGTCGCTAGTATACCTCTACTTGACTAGCTCATTGATCAAAGATGGTTATGTTTCCTAGCCATAGACTTGAGTTGTCATTTGATTAACGGGATCACATCATTAGGAGAATGATGTGATTGACTTGACCCATTCCATTAGCTTAGCACTTGATCGTTTAGTTTGTTGCTATTGCTTTCTTCATAACTTATACATGTTCCTATGACTATGAGATTATGCAACTCCCATTTACCGGAGGAACACTTTGTGTGCTATCAAACGTCACAACATAACTGGGTGATTATAAAGGTGCTCTACATGTGCCTCCGAAGGTACTTGTTGGGTTGGCGTATTTCGAGATTAGGATTTGTCACTCCGATTGTCAGAGAGGTATCTCTGGGCCCTCTCGGTAATGCACATCACTTAAGCCTTGCAAGCATTGCAACTAATGAGTTAGTTGCGGAATGATGTATTACGGAACGAGTAAAGAGACTTGCCGGTAACGAGATTGAACTAGGTATTGGAATACCGACATAGAATCTTGGGCAAGTAACATACCGATGACAAAGGGAACAACATATGTTGTTATGCGGTTTGACCGATAAAGATCTTCGTAGAATATGTAGGAACCAATATGAGCATCCAGGTTCTGCTATTGGTTATTGACCGGAGACGTGTCTCGGTCATGTCTACATAGTTCTCGAACCTGTAGGGTCCGCACGCTTAAAGTTCGGTGACGATCGTAATTAGGGTTTTTGTGTTTTGATGTACCGAAGGTTGTTCGGAGTCCCGGATGTGATCACGGACATGACGAGGAGTCTCGAAATGGTCGACACATAAAGATTGATATATTGGAAGCCTATATTTGGATATCAGAATCGTTCCGGGTGAAATCGGGATTTTACCGGAGTACCGGGGGGTTACCGGAAACCTCCGGGGGTTAATGGGCCTACATGGGCCCTAAGGGAGAAGAGGAGGGCCGGCCAGGACAGGCCGCGCGCCCCCTCCCCCCTAGTCCGAATAGGACAAGGAAGGGGGGCGGCGCCCCCCTTTCCTCTTTCCCCCTTCCCCTTCCCTTCTCCAACAAGGCAAGATGGGGGAGTCCTACTCCCGGTGGGAGTCGGACTCCTCCAGGTGCACCCCTAGGGGCCGGCCGCACCTCCCCCCTCCCTCCTTTATATACGGGGCAGGGGGGCACCCCATGACACACAAGTTGATCTTTGTGATCGTTCCTTAGCCGTGTGCGGTGCCCCCTTCCACCATATTCCACCTCGGTCATATCGTAGCGGTGCTTAGGCGAAGCCCTGCGTCGATAGAACATCATCACTGTAATCACGCCGTCGTGCTGACGAAACTCTCCCTCAACACCCGGCTGGATCGGAGCTCGAGGGACGTTACCGAGTTGAACGTGTGTAGAACTTAGAGGTGCCGTACGTTCGGTACTTGGATCGGTCGGATCGGGAAGACGTACGACTACTTCCTCTACGTTCTGTCAACGCTTCCGTTGCCGGTCTACGAGGGTACGTAGACAACACTCTCCCCTCTCGTTGCTATGCATCACCATGATCTTGCATGTGCGTAGGATTTTTTTTGAAATTACTACGTTCCCCAACAAGAAACTCTTTCTCAAGGAAAACCCTGTTCCGAGCAACAAACACTTTGTTCTCTTCCCGGTTGTAGAAGCTATATCCCAAGGTTTCCCTCGGATATCCCACGAATATGCATTTATCCGACTTAGGTGTAAGCTTGTCTGACATAAGTCACTTGACAAATGCTTCACAACCCCAAATCTTTAGAAAAGACAAACTGGGAGTCTTCCCGGTCCACATCTCATGTGGTGTCTTGTCTACTGATTTTGATGGTACCCTGTTAAGTGTGAAAGCTGCAGTTTCTAGAGCGTATCCCCAGAATGACAAGGGTGAATCCGATTTGCTCATCACTGACCGAACCATGTCCAACAATGTATGATTCCTCCGTTCTGACACACCATTTCTCTGTGGTGTACCCAGAGGTGTGATCTGAGGTACTATACCTCGGCTTTTCAGATAATCAAAACTCCTAGCTCATGTACTCACCTCCACGATCTGATCATAGAAGCTTTATTGTCTTGCCGAGCTGATTTTCAACCTCGTTCTAAAACTCTTTGAAGTTTTCAAAAGTTTCCGACTTGTGCCTTATCAAATAGATATAACCATATCTACTCAATTCGTCGGTAAAAGTCACGAAGTAATGATAGCCACCTCTGGCAGTTTTGCTCATTGGAAAACACATATTACTATGTATAAGTTCCAATAGCTCGGACGCCCTCTCGCAACTCTTTGCAAAAGGAGACTTATTCATCTTGCCGAGCAAGCATGATTCACATTTCTCGAATGACCCAAAGTTGGACAAAGTTAGGAGCCCATCATCATGGAGCTTCTTCATGCGTTTCAGACTAATGTGTCCAAGCCGGCAATGCCAGAAGTATGTCAGAATTATCTCATTAGGCTTATGCCTCTTGACATTCACGTTATAGACCGGTTCCTGTTCCGGATTCAATATAAATAGCCCATCAACAATGGGTGCATAGCCGTGGAACATACCATTCAAATAAAATGAACAACCATTGTCCTTTAGATTGAATTCATAACCCTGACTCATCAAGCATGAGGCAGAAATAATGTTCCGACTAAGTGCAGGAATGTAATAACAATTATTCAATTCCAGAATAAATCCAGAAGGAAGCTGGAGCTGCATCGTGCCGACCTCCAACGCATCAACTCTTGCTTTGTTGCCGACCCTGATGTCAATCTCCCTTTGTGCCACATGCCTAGTTCTTACCAGCCCCTGCATCGAGTTGCAAATATGAACAACTAATCCGATATCAAATACCCAAGAGCTACTAGGTATGTCAGCAAGGTAAATGTCTATAACATATGCAACAAGTGTACCTTTGCCTGAAGCAGCATTCCCGGCCTTCTTGCCATGCTCTGCAAGCCACTTGCTACAGTTCCTCTTCCAGTGACCAGTTTCCTTGCAGTGATAACAAATGGTCTTTGAGTCCGGTCCTGACTTCGGCGCAGCGGCAGAGGTTACCATCTCCGTGCCCTTTGCTTTAGTCTTCTTCTTGGACCAACTCTTCTTGAACTTGGCCGATTTCTGCACCATCAACACTTGATGCGTGCCTTTCTTAATATCCTGTTCTTCCACTTTGAGCATACCATGCAATTTAGTGACCTTCTTATCCATGCCGTGCATATGATAGTTCGAGATGAATGTCCCATAGCTAGGCAGAAGAGAACCCAGAACTGCATTAGTAGCTAGCTCATCCAAGAGCGGGAAGCCCAATTGATCCAAAGCTTGCACATATCCGATCATCTTGATCACATGTGGGCTCAGTGGATCACCTTCCTTCATCTTGCAATCCATCAAGGATCGCCAGACGTTGAACCTTTCGGTCCTAGCCTGTGTCTGAAACATGCTCTTGACTCTCGATCATATCGTAAGCCTCAACATTTTTGAAATGCTGTTGCAAATCGGGCTACATACAAGCCAGCATCAGACAATTGATCTCCGTTGATTCATCAACGAGTTTCTGGTAGGCATTCTTAGTTGTGGCATTAGCATTATCTCTGATTCGGATTTACGTTTCACTTTTAACCCCGATGGTGGATACTGACCGGTAGGGGTAGGTTGTGTCACGACCTCATCGATTCCGATCATCAGAAAACATAGCCACATCGATCCCCATGTGTAGTTGATCTCATCAACTATGCACACAGCCGATCTCATCAACGACAACAGATCTCATCTGCCGCCTCCACATATCTAATATGCATATGATCTAAACCAAATCCTATAGTAGAGGTTCTGATACTACTATTGGGTACTACGGTAGGGTGCGTCGGTTGCAAATTAAAATTTTCCTATGCACAGAACAACCAAGAACATGCTACAGGAGATGGATCATGTGGCACCCCAGCTTAGAGCGACCGGTTTACCATGCATTGCCAGTCCAGAGACCATGTCTTCTGGCAACACACACAACACCTTGGTATAGAAAGCAACCGCTTTATTGAAGCTAACGGATCATAGTTTATATTACAATAGGTGTCGAGGCCAAGCGGCACACACGGTGCGGCTAAACAATATGTACATTATTTGGTGAACATAAAGGGGCCTCGATCATAACAACTACGCGACAGCGGAATAACGTCGTAGCGGAAACTCCATAGCATAGGGACACCGACGTGGACACGATCTAGACTCAAGCAGCACTCCTTTCCAACGAGACTTTCCTGAAATCTGGAATGACACGCCAGGTTAGTACATGGAATGTACTTGCAAGCTCACAACAGGAAAAATCATAATGACAAACAATATCATGATAATTAACCAATTAATAATGCAATAATTTTCCAACATGCTGTGATCATGCTCTTGTGATAAAAGTCCCTCGGGACTGGCTTACCAACCGTGATCGTTATTGGATCACAAATGTACCACCATCGTGGTATCGACTAGGGGTATCTCGTGATCCTTACGGCGATCACAACCACGGCCAATACTTGGTCTCGAACATCTCGATGGCCTTCCCACCATCATCAACAGTGCAAAGTTCATAACTTAGTGTGCAAAATTTATTAAACGTTGACCCATGGTGTGACTTACTACAAGCGTGTCCGTAACCGTGGACTCGGCTATCGATAGATTATTACACTCTGCAGAGGTAGCACATTTTACCCACACCACGGAACCCATGGCCTCGCACTCCCATTCGGGTGGACCAACGGCATTCCGAAGAAACCCCTCCATTGCCATGACACTCTCCCGGCCACTCCGACCCACTCCCAATTGGGCTAGTCCTGGGTGGCCCCGTGTCTACTAAAGACACAACGACCACCGTCGTGGCCAAAACGATCCCACAAGGGGACCCGGTACCATAATCTCAACAACGGGCACACAAGGTTATGTCTGCTTACCGGGCCAGGGTAAGCATGCCCATAACCTTCCCTAGTTGGAGGCACCGACCAGAGGGCACGACAACGAACCGAATCAAGGCCTTCCCATAAAGGCAAATGTGGTTGCACTGGGAAAAACTCGATTCAGTGGAACCATGACCCGGTCAACGACATCTTCAAGTTGTGTTATTATCATGTTCAACTTAAATAAAAATAACCGGTGTCATAGCATGCCATGAAATGCAACACTAACATATTTATCACAAATTAACGGAAATGACTGAGTCAACTATATTCACACTAAGCATAAACATCAACAAGTCATGCCACTTTTCTGTGTGGATAAAACTTACTTTAAACAGAATACTTTCTAGCAAATTTTATTATTTTACTCATGCAAGAAGATAACTTCAAATAATTACTCATATGCATAACAATATTATTCTTTTATTACTACAAATGAATCCTAGTTTCTTTACCAACTAAGTTAGTTTCAAACATTCTGTAAATCAAGCATATTAACGAAAACAAGCACTTAACATAATATAGATAACATGATAGTTATTTAAATGCATGCATTAAATCATTCATTCAAGTAAGAAAATCATAAATATTGAAATGGCACCATGAAAATGTTGTTGTGGCTTGCCTTAGTGCAGATGAGGCTCACAAGCCTTCTGGTGATCCTCAAGACAAGCCTCACCCTCTAAAAATAATTTTAAACACAAGAAGAAAATATCAAGAACCCTTCTAAAAATCACCAGAAAATCTAGACAGCACAGAAAAATCTCATTTTTGGTGAGCTGCTAGATTTCTTTGCAAAGAACACAATGCAAAAAGAATAAATTCATTTGGACTTATGGTTGAAGAGTTATAGCTGTTTGAAGCTCTCTGGAATATATATAAGAATTTGAATTTAAATAAAACAAACTAGGGGGTGACGTCGAAGGCGTAAAGCCTCGGGGCGCCATCACTCATACCGCTTCGCGCGCGTACTGATTGGCTGACTAGCGGGCCCCGCTAGTCAGGTGAGGGTGTGACGCCTCAAGACCGGAGCTTCAGATGCCTTCCATGTTTCCGAGTGTTGTCAGGTGATTCGTTTTGGTTCGTTGCATCATGTGCTTTGCATCATGTCATCATGTCATCATGCCATAAGTCTTTTGCATCTCAACTAAATAAACCGTATGGATCTTTGATCCATTTAAACAGAGGGAATTCACATGGTGATTCTCTTTATAACATATCCTCCCGATATTAGGGAGCTATATTAAATATCCCATTAACTTGGAATCACCCATCACACAATTGCATTACTCTTCAACTCTTCTTGTATCCGACTTAACTTCATATATTTTCCTTGTCATCTCTCTCTCTCAAGCCATACCCATGCATCATCCCTCCCACTTCCTTCGTTTTTCATGTCTTTGCAAGCGACCTTATTCCTCCTCCATTAATGTTCATCTTTTCCCTATAAATCTTGCCTTTTTCCTACACCCTCTCTGTCAGATTTCATTCCATTCGAAGTTATTTTGGTCAGGTTCAAAAATGATTGAAGTTTGAGAATAATTCAAACTCTAAATATTTTTCTACCTTCTAAAAATGCCAGAGCAATTTATTCAAACCCTACATAAATCCAGGGTTCCAGATATATTTTTATATATCTCATATTCCTAACCAAAAACCCCCTGGATTTTCCCCTTTGTTGGTTGTTTATTTATATAAACAATAGATTAAGAAAGGGAAGATTTTGGAAAGGAGAGGGAGCCCAGCAGCCGCACCAGTTGGCCAAGGCCCAACTGGCGCCCTTCCCACTGGGCCGGCTCCAAGGCCCAGCCGCCCCCACCAGTTCCATAACCCTAGCCCGATCCCCTCACTCGCTAGCCCTCTCTCTCTCTCGATCCCTTGCCTCTCCCTCGACTCCCTCCAGCGCCGCCACACACAGAGCCAGTGCCAGGAGGTGCTCGATCCCCATGGCGTGCTCCCCCTGCAAGCACCTCCAACCCATCCCCTGCTCGACCTCCCTTCCCCTGCTCCGTTCGCACCTCCAGCCGCCTCCCATGGCGCCTTCACCCGCGCCGCGAGACCTCCCCGTCCCTGGCACCGCGCCCTGCTACTGCTGCATCCATTCGCTGCCGCCATCAAGCTCCGGCTTGGAGGTCAACTCCGACGCCCCTTGCCTCGCGTCGTCCCACCGCCTCCGTCGCGCCGGTGACCTTGTCCCGCCATGGATGGCCGGCTCTGCCAGGTCAGGACACCCTCGCTGCCGCAGGACCTCCTCGACCCACCATCTTCCGTGAGCTCCCGAGGTGCCAACCTCCCATCCGCGAGATCCGGCGATGCCGGCCACCAGGACTCACTGCTGCTCTGGGGCAACCACCTCCGGTCTTCAACCCCGACGCCCGCCATGGCCCTCCTCGCGCTGCTGCTCCTTGGAGTTGCCCCTGACAGCATCCATCACGACCTCGAGGCCGCCCTCTCCTTTCCCCCGCACAGGAGCTCGCAGCTACCACCATCGCCTCCTTGCTGTTGACATCCCGAGGTCCCTTGTGTTGTTTTGTGTTGGACGTCAAGGCCGGCAAGGTTGACTACAGGGACAACAAGTACCACGACACTGAAGACCCGAACTCCATCAAAACCAGTACTCGGTGACCCTAGGGCGCGCCAAGTTCTGCTCCGTACGTGTACGACTACACTGGGTGATGCGACAAGCCCTGACAATGTGTACATCTACTCCGTAAAGACCGGATCGACAAGTACCCCAACATCATGTGTACAACGACCATCGCCGAAGACCCGGGTAGCAATACGTCAAGTACCTATGACCGAAGAATGCCATGTACCTCTCCGAAAAACGAACATGTACCACTACGTCCGAAGACCTCGAACCCGTCAAGTCCGACAACGATTGTGTACAACTACCGACGACGTGCATGTTGCCAAGTACCCTCTCCGCATCATCATGTTCGACTACCGATAAACATGTACCACTACCATCGCCGAAATCGCAAGAACCTCTACCGTCGACCCTAGAGCATGAGAGAACGACTACTTCCACTATGAAAGTCCCGAGAACGTCTACTTCCCCTTCTCCGCTTCGGACTTGATCCGTTCCGAAATTGCACGCTTCAAAGGTATAACCCTCGAGACGACGCCCGTGAATGAATGTTGTGTGTTGTATGAGATGCTCGTGCTTGCTCCGTGCTCGAATTGTCGATGCACGTCGCCCCACTTTTATCCTTGCCACCGACATGTGGGAACTCAATATCCGAGATCACCCCACCATCCTTGCATGCCACGTTCCGCACACTTCCCCTTTGCATCGGTATCTCAATCAAGTACCGGAACCAGAACGTTGCCATGGCACCATTTTTCATTATCGTTGCCATGGCACCCCTTTACTTTCCACCACGGTGACAAATGCTTCATAATGCTCTTGCCAACTTTTAATAAAAAATTGCATAAACTTGCACATGTCATTCACATCATGATCATAACATTTAAATGTTTAAAATTGTTGTTGCACTAAATTGATAATTGCATATGGGGATTTACCGGATTTGTTGTTTGTTATTTCCGGCCTCATTTAAACTTGCCTAAATGTTTAGTTTACTTATGCTCCACCTCTTGCCATGTTTAAACAACACTTAATTTTGTTGAGTACCTAACCAAGAGAGTACTAAATAATTTATGTGGTGTTTCGTCAATATGCATCCCGATGCATATTGAGCTCCACTTAATTTGTAGTATTGTTTGTTGCACTTTGCCATGCCATGCCTCATTAAATCGGACATGCATCATACTTATTTGCGCATCGTGCCATGCTTATGTGATGATTGTTTACTATGTTGTTTGCTTTCTTTCCGGTGTTGCTTCTTCGGGTTAGTTCCGATAACGTGCGTTTGTGAGGATCTGTAGACTACGTCCGTTTATCTTCTTCATGGACTCGTTCTTCTTCCTTGCGGGATTTCAGGCAAGATGACCATACCCTCGAAATCACTTCTATCTTTGCTTGCTAGATGCTCGCTCTTTTGCTATGCCTATGCTGCGATACCTACCACTTGCTTTATCATGCCTCCCATATTGCCATGTCAAACCTCTAACCCACCTTGTCCTAGCAAACTGTTGTTTGGCTATGTTACCGCTTTGCTCAGCCCCTCTTATAGCGTTGTTAGTTGCAGGTGAAGATTGGATTTTGTTCCATGTTTGGAACATGGCTATTTCTTGGGATATCACAATATCTCTTATTTAATTAATGCATCTATATACTTGGTAAAGGGTGGAAGGCTCGGCCTTATGCCTGGTGTTTTGTTCCACTCTTGCCACGCTAGTTTCCATCATACCAGTGTTATGTTCCTTGATTTTGCGTTCCTTACACGGTTGGGTTATAATGGGAACCCCTTGACAGTTTACCTTGAATAAAACTTCTCCAGCAAGGCCCAACATTGGTTTTACCATTTGCCACCTAGCCTTTTCTTTCCCTTGGGTCGGCCGGCTCAAGGGTCATCTTTATTTAACCCCCCCGGACTAGTGCTTCTCTATGTGTTGGTCCAACTGAGCGATGTCCGGGGCTACCAGGGGAAACTCTGGGCTGGCCTACCCGACGTCTTGCTCATCTGGTGTGCCCTGAGAACGAGATATATGCAGCTCCTATCGGGATTTGTCAGCACATCTGGGTGGCTTTGCTGGTCTTGTTTTACCATTGTCGAAATGTCTTGTAACCGGGATTCCGAGCCTGATCGGGTCTTCCTAGGAGAAGGAATATCCTTCGTTGACCATGAGAGCTTGTGATGGGCTAAATTGGGACACCCCTGCAGGGATTTGAACTTTCGAAAGCTGTGCCCACGGTTATGGGAAGATGGGAATTTGTTAATGTTCGGTTGTAGAAAACCTGAAACCTATCTTAATTAAAATGCATCAACCGCATGTGTAACCGTGATGGTCTCTTCTCAGCGGGGTCCGGGAAGTGAACACGGTGTTGGAGTTATGTTGGACGTAGGTTGTTCTAGGATCACTTCTTGATCATAGTTTCTCGACCGTGCTTTGCCTCCTCTTCTCGCTCTCATTTGCGTAAGTTATCCACCATATATGCTAGTGCTTGCTGCAGCTCCACCTCACATACCTTTTCCCTACCTATAAGCTTAAATAGTCTTGATCGCGAGGGTGTGAGATTGCTGAGTCCCCGTGACTCATAGTTACTTCCAAAACCAGTTTGCAGGTGCCGATGATATCGTGCAGGTGACGCAACCGAGCTCAAAGAAGAGCTTGATGAAGATCGTGTTTGTTATGTTGTTCCGTTTCCAGTTGATCAGTAGAGGAGCCCAGTTGGGACGATCGGGGATCTGTAGCATTTGGGGTAGTCTTCTTTTATTTTGGTTACATAGTCGGGCCTTGATTGTATCTGGATGTTGTAATGTTATATTCATGTATTGTGTGAAGTGGCGATTGTAAGCCAACTATGTACCTCTTTTCCCTTATTCATTACATGGGTTGTTGTGAAGATTACCTCACTTGCGACATTGCTTTCAATGCGGTTATGCCTCTAAGTCGTGCTTTAACACGTGGGAGATATAGCCGCATCGAGGGCGTTAAAAGTTGGTAATCAAAGCCTTCCCCGACTTTAGGAGCCCCCTGCTTGATCGAATCGTTGGCGTTGTTGAGTCTAGAAATTTTTTTTGAGTCATTTAGGATTATATATATCGGAGAGTAGGATTCTTTTTACTCCTAAGTCCCTTCGTCGCTCTGGTGAGGCATCCTGACGTAGAGTTTTGACTCCTCTCTTCTCAAATTTCACTAATTTTTTTAGGATCACGCGGGTATCTTGGAATCGTTCCGATGGTTTTGTGACGAGAACATTGTTCTTGGTGCCTCCTGACATTTAGGGGTTGTGGCAGTGTCCCGGGGAGTTGAGCTCCGAGGTGTTGTCGTCACAATTTTACCGTTGCAGTTCTAGAATACCTGAGTTTCGCCGACATCGAAAATCTCTTTTATGCAGTTGTTGGTGAGATAACCTCGACGCCACCCAGTACTGGGGCGGGAGTTCGGGAGTATCGCCATAACTCATATAACGGATGCTTTTAGAAGGTTGAGGTAAATGATTTCCGAAGGTTTCTTGGTTATGTATTGAAGGATGGATACAGCTGGATGTAGGATTTGCTAGTTTTGGGTGAGATATTATGCTTCCCCTGTATCCCCAACACCTGATTGCATAGCCGGAAAGTTTTGGGAGTTTATAAGTGGGAATTCAAGTAGCTCTTAGGATATCTTTCCGACAGATGTATGATATGAAATTGGGGTTTGACGTCTAGTGGTCCGCCTATCCACGGTTGGTTTTACAGTAGTATTGTTGTGTCTTAAAGAGACCTTGGCTATGCTGACTCGGGGACGCTTCGTATGTCATGTGCACTGCCTTGTACATGATGGTGCTGTACGTTCGAGCCCGTGTGGGCCCCACCATGAAAACTTTGGACGAAATCTCTATCATATGTTTGTTCCGGCTTATTTTGCAAGCCAATCCTTGTTTTGTTTTGATTGTGGTATTCGAGTTGCTTCGAAGTCAAATGTTGATTCCATACCTTTCCTAAGCGATGTTCTCATGTTCCTATGTGAATACTAATCCCTCATGATAATCGAGATTGTCATGTTAATTCCTTTTCAACCGGTGTGCTTCTCTTCTAGTGGACCCAATCTTTTTCAACATCCGCAAGATCAACTCAAGTCCTCTTAACGGTGTTTGTTTCATCCATCCCAAGTTGTCTTTGTTGTCCCACCCTCCCCCTTCTCTTCAAGGACTCAATTTTCTTAATTTTTTATCCATTTTATGGATCTGAAGTCTCCCCATTCTTTTCAATCAACGTTCTTACACGGTGGTTCTCTTGAAGATGCTCTACTCGTTCATCATTCTTCATTCTTTTCTTCTCAGGTGGATTCAATTCAAGCTTTCTGTGTTGATCACATGCCTTTTCCTTGTTTCAAATGTTTTCTTATGCCGGTGCACCTCTTAATCATTCACCTCTCACTATTCATTTGTTTCCGAAGTGTTGAAGATATCTCAGAAGGCTCGTCTAGTCATTCAAGATCCGTTCAACCTATTTCGAGGTTGTTATCTCATTCAAGCCATTTGATTCAACCGGCGCAATATCTCTTTTAAATCATTCAATGGTGTATCTTTTGAGTGGGCCCTAACCCACAGGTCTTTTCCCAGGATCTTACCTGACTCTTCTAATTTTCTCGGAGCTATTCTCAAATCTTCTAAAGTTTGACATAACAATGAATCATCATCAGTCGTATGTATTTCTCCAATATCGCTTTCAAATTATTTTCATCGTTGGCTCAAAATTTCTATTCGTCATCCCGGAGTATCTCAACAATTCTTGGTGGTGTTTCTCATTGGTATTCTCAACATTTGAAGACCGAAGAAGATTTTTTCTCTCAATCTTGCTCCATTCTCTTCAAGATTCTTGGCTCTAGCTTTGTGCCATCCTCTCATAATGGTTTCGGTTGTGAGAATTTCTTTTCACCCATCCAGAGTATTTCAATTTGTTTTCTACGAAGCCCATCATTTCAGAAGATTTATTCATTCTAGCTTTCAGCTCTCGTTCTCCAAATCTTACCGGTGCATCATTCAAGTATTCTCTTGTCAGCTCGTGATCTCTTCATTCTCATGTATCTAAATCCCCTCAAATATCTTCATTCGCTCTTTAATTCTTCCCGGTGTTTCTTTATCTTTTCTACATTCATTTTCAATTATTACGGTGGTTCGTTCAAGATTTTCTCTTCCTTCTTTATCTTATCAATTCATTTGTTGTATCAATCCTACCGGCGGTTCATTGAAGACATTCTCAAGTTTGCGCTATATCTATCTTAATTCTTTCTACGAGAATAAGTAGTATGCCAAATCCATTGTTTGTCATCAATTTAATTGGTGAAGGTTAAGCATAATGTAATTCTTATTCTTGTTCCATCCAAGTGATTAATTTCTTATCCCGGAGGTTCATCAAAATTCTTGGTTTCTTTTGCTCATCTTTCTTTTCCGGAGTTCCAAGTTTCCACTTTATCTTGTCGCGAAGCTCCATTTAAATCATCGCAAGGCTTCACCTTGTGTTTTCATCTACTTTTTCCTTTCGTCTTCATCATCCTTTTTGTTACCGGAGTTCTTCATGGATGTTCTACATTATGGTTCATCAAGGAAATAATTCCTTCTCCTAGTGTTCATTGAGATTCTTTTCTAAGGAGCTCAAGCATTTCTTCATCTCGCATTCCGAAGTGCAATCCTTTCTACCGTATCATTGGAGATGGTATTATGTCATTCTTGATAATTTGAGTTCATGTTTCATGATTCACTTGTTGTTAAGAATGAGATAGTTAAACCCATCAATCTCTTCTAGCATGAGCTCTTCTCAATCCATCAATCTCTTCATTGGAGTTATTTTGGGTTATATTTCACCTAAAGCTTTCCCTAAGGATTGTTGCTATTTATGGTGCTTATAAATGACCCAAGTTCTTCATTTATCCTCCTGGTGGAATAAGTTTCTCGTCTCCTTATTCTTATCAATACAATCTTTTTCCATGAGTGGTAGGTTGTCACCTCATTATTTGAGATGTATTCCATAAGACCATATCAAGCTCATTCTTTTCGTTGTTGGTTTTCCAACAACTCTGTTCTAGTATTTGTTGTAAGTGTGCTCTCTCAAGATCGTGTTCCCCTTCGTTCATTCCATTCTATTCTTACTTTTGTTCCAGAGGCATTGTGATGTTGCTCTCTTCAACCCATCTTCTTGTTTTGTCAGGATTGTGTTCTTTTCTTGGTTTATCCATTTAACCAGAGTGTTGTGTCCCCTGCTCAAGTTCTTTCATCTTATCAAGTCTTGCATCTCTTTTCAACTGGAGTGCTACCCGAATTTGTTCTTCCTTGTTCCTCTTTTCTAACGGAGTGTTTTCTACTTCGTTCATCTCTGTTGCATTCTTTCTTTCAATTTGTTCAACCTCTCAAGGTTCTTCGGTTTCACTCATTGGTCAGAGAAGCAACCTAGTTTCACCTCTTCTCTTTCTCTTTCGTTTTTCCTTCGGTGCCATTCTAGATCTCGGGACGAGATCCTCTCGTAGTGGTGGAGTGTTGTGACGCCCCAAGACCGGAGCTTCAGATGCCTTCCATGTTTCCAAGTGTTGTCGGGTGATTCGTTTTGGTTCGTTGCATCATGTGCTTTGCATCATGTCATCATGTCATAAGTCTTTTGCATCTCAACTAAATAACCGTATGGATCTTTGATCCATTTAAACCGAGGGAATTCACATGGTGATTCTCTTTATAACATATCCTCCCGATATTAGGGAGCTATATTAAATATCCCATTAACTTGGAATCACCCATCACACAATTGCATTACTCTTCAACTCTTCTTGTATCCGACTTAACTTCATATATTTTCCTTGTCATCTCTCTCTCAAGCCATACCCATGCATCATCCCTCCCACTTCCTTCATTTTTCATGTCTTTGCAAGCGACCTTATTCCTCCTCCATTAATGTTCATCTTTTCCCTATAAATCTTGCCTTTTTCCTACACCCTCTCTGTCAGATTTCATCCCATTCGAAGTTGTTTTGGTCAAGTTCAAAAATGATTGAAGTTTGAGAATAATTCAAACTCTAATTATTTTTCTACCTTCTAAAAATGCCAGAGCAATTTATTCAAACCCTACATAAATCCAGGGTTCCAGATATATTTTTATATATCTCGTATTCCTAACCAAAAACCCCTGGATTTTCCCCTTTGTTGGTAGTTTATTTATATAAACAATAGATTAAGAAAGGGAAGATTTTGGAAAGGAGAGGGAGCCCAGCAGCCGCACCAGTTGGCCAAGGCCCAACTGGCGCCCTTCCCACTGGGCCGGCTCCAAGGCCCAGCCGGCCCCACTAGTTCCATAACCCTAGCCCGATCCCCTCGCTCGCTAGCCCTCTCTCTCTCGATCCCTTGCCTATCCCTCGTCTCCCTCCAGCGCCGCCACACACAGAGCCAGCGCCAAGAGGAGCTCGATCCCCATGGCGTGCTCCCCCTGCAAGCACCTCCACCGCATCCCCTGCTCGACCTCCCTTCCCCTGTTCTATTCGCACCTCCAGCCGCCTCCCATTGCTCCTTCACCCGCGCCGCGAGACCTCCCCGTCCCTGGCACTGCGCCCTGCTATTGCTGCATCCATTCGCTACCTCCATCAAGCTCCGGCCTGGAGGTCAACTCCGGCGCCCCCTGCCTCGCGTTGTCCCACAGCCTTCGTCGCGCCGGTGACCTTGGCCCGCCATGGATGGACGGCTCTGCCAGGCCAGGACTCCCTCGCTACCGTAGGACCTCCTCGACCCGACTTCTTCCGCGAGCTCCCGAGGTGCCAACCTCCCATCCGCGAGATCCGGCGATGCCGGCCACAAGGACTCGCTGCTGCTCTGGGGCAACCACCACCGGTCTTCAACCCCGACGCCCGCCATGGCCCTCCTCGCGCTGCTGCTCCTTGGAGTCGCCCCTGACAGCATCCAGCACGACCTCGTGGCCGCCCTCTCCATTCCCCTGCACAGGAGCTCGCAGCTACCACCATCGCCTCCTTGCTGTTGACATCCCGAGGTCCCTTGTGTTGTTTTGTGTTGGACGTCAAGGCCGGCAAGGTTGACTATAGGGACAACAAGTACCACGACACTTAAGACCCGAACTCCATCAAAACCAGTACTCGGTGACCCTAGGGCGCGCCAAGTTCCACTCCGTATGTGTACGACTACACCGGGTGATGCGACAAGCCCTGACAACATGTACATCTACTCCGTCAAGACCGGACCGACAAGTACCCCAGCGTCATGTGTACAACGACCGTTGTCGAACACCCGGGTAGCAATACGTCAAGTACCTATGACCGAAGAACGCCATGTACCTCTCCGAAAAATGAACATGTACCACTACGTCCGGAGACCTCGAACCTGTCAAGTCCGACAACGATTGTGTACAACTACCGACGACGTGCATGTTGCCAAGTACCCTCTCCGGATCGTCATGTTCGACTACCGATAAACATGTACCACTACCGTCGCCGAGATTGCGAGAACCTTGATACGTCTCCATCGTATCTACTTTTCCAAACACTTTTGTCCTTGTTTTGGACTCTAACTTGTATGACTTGAATGGAACTAACCCGGACTAACGCTATTTTTAGCAAAATTACCATGGTGTTGTTTTATGTGCAGAAAACAAATATTCTCGGAATGACCTGAAACTCCACGGAACATCTTAGAAAAAATAATAAAATCCTCGCCAAAGATGAATACCAGGGGGCCCACACCCTTCTCACGAGGGTGGGGGGGCGCGCCCCCCCCCCTAGTGCGGGCCCCCTACCTCATGGGCCCCCTGGATGCCCTCCGACGCCAACTCCACCTCCATATATTGAGTTTCGATGAGAAAAAAACCAGAGAGAAGAAATCATCGCGTTTTACGATACGGAGTCACCGCCAAGCCCTAAAACCTCTCGGGAGGGCTGATCTGGAGTCCGTTCGGGGCTCCGGAGAGGGTGATTCGTCGCCGTCGTCATCATCAACCATCCTCACCAATTTCATGATGCTCACCGCCGTGCGTGAGTAATTCCATCATAGGCTTGCTGGACGGTGATGGGTTGGATGAGATTTATCATGTAATCGAGTTAGTTTTGTTAGGGTTTGATCCCTGGTATCCATTATGTTCTGAGATTGATGTTGCTATGACTTTGCTATGCTTAATGCTTGTCACTAGGGTCCAAGTGCCATGATTTTAGATCTGAACCTATTATGTTTTCATGAATATATGTGAGTTCTTGATCCTATCTTGCAAGTCTATAGTCACCTACTATGTGTTATGATCCGGCAACCCCGAAGTGACAATAATCGGGACCACTCCCGGTGATGACCATAGTTTGAGGAGTTCATGTATTCACTATGTGCTAATGCTTTGTTCTGGTTCTCTATTAAAAGGAGGCCTTAATATCCCTAAGTTTCTAATAGGACCCCGCTGCCACGGGAGGGTAGGAAAAAAGATGTCATGCAAGTTCTTTTCCATAAGCACGTATGACTATATACGGAATACATGCCTACATTACATTGATGAATTGGAGCTAGTTTTGTGTCACCCTATGTTATGACTGTTACATGATGAACCGCATCCGGCATAATTATCAATCACTGATCCGGTGCCTACGAGTTTCCCATATACTAGTTCTCGCTTATTTACTTTCCCGCTGTTACTGTTACAATCACTACAAAATACCAAAAACATTACTTTTGCTGTCTTTACTTTTGTTGCCGCTACCACCACTATCATATTACTTTGCTACTAAACACTTTGCCACAGATACTAAGTTTCCAGGTGTGCTTGAATTGACAACTCAGCTGCTAATACTTGAGAATATTCTTTGGCTCCCCTTGTGTCGAATCAATAAATTTGGGTTGAATACTCTACCCTCGAAAGCTGTTGCGATCCCCTATACTTGTGGGTTATCAAGACTAATTTCTGGCACCGTTGCTAGGGAGCATAGCTCTATTCTTTGAGTCACTTGGGATTTATATCTGCTGGACACTATGAAGAACTTGAGAGATCCAAACCAAGATCTATCCCTCAACTACGAGGGGAGGTAAGGAACTGCCATCTAGCTCTGCACTTGATTCACCTTCTGTTATGAGTAAGTTAGCGACACCTACACCTGCTTCTGCTATTCGTTCTGATATGTCGCATGTTATTGATGATGCCACTTCTGCTATGCATGATACTTATGATGAAACTGCTTCTATGCCTGATACTACTGTGCCCCTTAGTGAATTTCTTTATGAACAAATTGCTAGGGCTAGAGAAAAAGAAATTATTGAATCTGAATACGATGATGAAAGTGATGATGAAAATATGCCTTTTATTCCTGAGGGCTATCTTTTTGATATGGAATCTTCTGCCGCTACTTTAGCTTGCAAGGATAGATATGAGCTTAAGAGGTTATTAATTAAATGGAACAAAGAATCACTTAGAGATAAAATGAAACCTGACCCTGCTTTTGCTACTTCACCTATTTGTGTTCCTGATAAGGATTATAAATTCTCTGTTGATCCTAATATAATTACTTTGGTTGAATCTGATCCGTTTTATGGCTATGAATCTGAAACTGTTGTGGCACATCTTACTAAGTTAAATGATATAGCTGCCCTGTTTACTAATGATGAGAGATCGCGTTACTTTTATATACTCAAAATATTTCCGTTCTCATTAAAGGGTGATGCTAAGATATGGTTTAATTTTCTTGATCCTGGTTGTGTGCGTAGTCCCCAGGATATGATTTATTACTTCGCTGCTAAATATTTCCCTGGTCATAAGAAACAAGCTGCTTTGAGGGAAATATACAACTTTGTGCAAATTAAAGAAGAGAGTATCCCACAAGCTTGGGGGAGGCTTCTCAAGTTACTTAATGCTTTGCCTGATCATCCTCTTAAGAAACCTGAAATACTTGATATCTTTTATAATGGACTAACCGATGCTTCCAGAGAATACCTGGATAGTTGTGCTGGTTCTCTTTTCAAAGAAAGATACGGGAAGCTGAGATTTCCACCATGTTTGCTAATTATACTTTTAAGGGTGGAATACCAAAGAAACTTGGAGACCCTGGAGTACCTACTATACCTTGTTCCATTAAAAGAAATTATATTAAAACTGCTTTATGTGATCTTGGAGCCAGTGTTAGTGTTATGCCTCTCTCTTTATATCGTAGACTTGACTTGAATAAGCTGACACCTACTGAAATATCTTTGCAAATGGCTGATAAATCAACTGCTATACCCGTCGGTATTTGTGAGGATGTGCCTGTTGTGGTTGCAAACGTTACTATTTTAACGAACTTTGTTATACTTGATATTCCCGAGGATGATAGTATGTCTATTATTCTTGGAAGACCCTTTTCTTAATACTGCAGGGGCTATTATTGACTGCAACAAAGGCAATGTCATTTTTCATGTTAATGGTAATGAGCATACGGTACACTTTCCGAGGAAACAACCTCAAGTTCATAGTATCAACTCTATTGGAAAAATTCCATTGATTATATTTGGAGGTTTTGAATTTCCTCTTCCTACTGTCAAGAAGAAATATGATATACTTATTATAGGGGATGTGCATATCCCCGTTGAGGTAACTTAGTGTTATTCGAAATTTCTCCAGTTTCATGATTATCGGAATGAGTTTGTTAACAAGACTTGATCAACCTTGTTAGTGGATTCTTTTTTATGAGCATGAGATGGATGAAACTAGAAGCACAAACTTCTGTACCCTCTCGATACTTTCTGTTAATTAGTACAAATAAAGTAAAAATAGTATTTTTCTGTCTGTTTCCTGACTTATCCGTGCAATATAAAAATATCCCAAAAATAAAAGTCCTCAGAATGCCATGCCAATTTAATATGATTTTTCGGGAATATTTGAGAATTTACTGTGCAAAAATTACCGCGGGAGGAGCCGCCACCTGGTCACGAGGGTGGTGGGCGCCCCCCTATAGGGCGCGCCCCCTGCCTCGTGGGCCCATGGTGGCCCTCCTCCACTTATCCCATCACCCATCTTCTTCCTCTATCTCACACAAACCCGAAAATCCAACTCAAGCACGAGTTCCAGCCACTTTTGCTGTGATTTTCGATCTCCTTGCTCAAAGCACCTCTCGTAGAACTGCTTGGGGAGATTGTTCCTTGGTATGTGACTCCTCCATTGGTCCAATTAGTTTTTGTTCTAGTGCTTTATTCTTTTCAAATTTGTGCTGCATAGGTGACCATGTTCTTGAGCTTGCATGTCAAATTTATATGGTTCCAAGTAGTTCTAATGCTTGATATAGGCTCTAGGCACTTGTAGGAGTAGTTGCTATCAGTTTTATTGAGTTTGGTTACTTTTATTTTGAAGTTACTAAAAATTTCAGAATTTTTCAGAGAAAAACAATATGTTTAGGAAGATGTTCCAAGGTGGTTCCTCTAAGAAGCAAGGACCCAGGATTGCTATGCGCGATGCTGACGAGGATCCACCAAGAGACGCTCTGGTACGGCCTTGTGAATGGCCGTCGGAAAATTTTATGGACCGTGCGGGAATTAAAGAAGAATCCAAATCATATTTGCACAATGCCGGTCTTGAGAATTTTGAGGCTAACTAATGCCCCCAGTATCATGATCTCACAAGTTCATTTGTGAGGAGGTTTGAGTATTCATCTTCGCATAATTCTCCTTCAGTCATGGACTTAGATGATTTCACTTCTGCTTGCGAACTTCCATCATGGGGTAGTGTTAGGGATCCCCCTAAATCTGAATTTAGAAACTTTCTTGCTAGTATAACTGTGGGGGAATCTAGAGATATAACGCAGTCTACCATAGGGAGCATTCACTTTCCTGCTATACATTATTTTGCTCTTTTCATCGGTAGATGTATAAATGCTAAGGATGAAGCATGTCACATGTGTGTCCCTGATCTTAGCATTCTTAGGAGTGCTGTGTTAGGAGACCAATCTTATCATATGGGAGCCATTGTAGCTCGTAGGTTGCATCATAATAGACATAATGGAGATTTCTTTGGCGGAATTTATGCAACCCGCTTAGCTCATTTTCTTGAGATAGACATTCGTGAGGGTGATATGGAGTTGCCTCCTACATATTTAGATTATGACTCTATGGCTTCACACCAGTTTGTCGAGAGGCCTGAATCACCTCTCTTATATCGTTTAATTTTTGATAAACGACGTGTTTTCCGTATTACTCTCCCTGGTCCTGCCTTCTTTGATTCACAGACAAAAGGAAGGTATGGTATTATCAGAGAGGAGGCAGAAGAGTACGAGAGGAGAACGGAGGCAGCTCGACTCCACGCTGCAGCTCAGCAGGCGATAATCGCTGCACAACAATATGATCCCAACTATTCTTCCTCATCACAGTACGATCCCAACAACTATTATTATGGATATCCGCCAGGACAGCCGTAGCTATAGACCAACTTAGGCCAAAAGCCTAAGCTTGGGGGAGTACGTATTTCTCACTGACATTACGTTTATGTTCACACACACTCATTGCTAGATGTCGGTGCTCATACTTTTTCACTGTAATATCCATGCTAGTTTATTTCCTTTTTCTGATTTCTTCTTGTGTGTTTGTTAAACCTTAAGAAAAACCAAAAAAATTAGTTGTAGTTTATTTTTCTGTTGTAGTAGTATTAATTAAAAAGAAAACCCAAAAATATTTTCTGTTCTCCTTTTGCTTGTTGGGAGCTTTCCCGTGTAAATAGTTTTATTTCTTTTCTTTTCTTTGGGGGTCAGTAGGAGAAGACCATAATTAAATTGTTGAAGTGGCTCATATATGCTTTATTGTTGATCTAACCAAGAGCCCATATTGCCTTGTCTTCTCCTATTTATTGAATGCTGACAGATTCCATCTTAGTCCAATGCACGTACACTCTTATTATTATTCACACCGTTCGGTCGTGCAAGTGAAAGGCAATTATGATGATATATGATGGACTGACTGAGATAAGAAAAGCTGGTATGAACTTGACCTCTTTTGTTTTTGTAAATATGATGAGTCCCTCGTTCTTGATTCAGCTTATTATAAATAAACATGTTTGCAATGAAAATTAGAGATCATAGTTGCTTGTGCCATGCTTGATTAGCTATGAGTTATAATGGTTTACCTTGTGTGCCAACATGCTATTGAGATGATTATGATGTGGTATGATGGGGTGGTATCCTCCTTTGAATGATTTAAGTGACTTGACTTGGCACATGTTCACACATGTAGTTGAAACAAATCAACATAGCCTTCACGATATTTATGTTCATGGTGGATTATATCCTCCTCATGCTTGCATCCAATGTTTATTAATTTTAATGCATGTACATGGCTGTTGTCGCTCTCTAGTTGGTCGCTTCCCAGTCTTTTGCTAGCCTTCACTTGTACTAAGCGGGAATACTGCTTGTGCATCCAATCCCTTAAACCCCAAAGTTATTCCAGATGAGTCCACTATACCTTCCTATATGCGGTATCTACCTGACGTTCGAAGTAAATTTGTAGGTGCCAAACTCTAAACCTTCAAATAAACATTCTGTTTTGTATGCTCGAATAGCTCATGTATCAACAAAGGCTGTCCTTATCTTCCGTGTTAGGCGGGTTATTCTCAAGAGGAGTGGACTCCGCTCCTCACTGACGAGAAAATGGCTGGTCACTGGGATGCCCAGTCCCATGCTTTATGCAAACTAAATCAAAATTAATTGCAAACAAAACTCCCCCTGGGACCTGATGTATGTTGGAGGCACTCGTTGTTTCGAGCAAGCCATGGATTGATGCTTGTTGGTGGAGGGGAAGTATAAACTTTACCATTCTATTTGGGAACCGCCTATAATGTGTTTAGCATGGAAGATATCGCCATCTCTTAGTTGTCACGTTGACAATGAAAGTATACCGCTCAAAATACAATTTATCTCTATTTCAAAACCGAGCTCTGGCACCTCTACAAATCCCTGCTTCCCTCTGCGAAGGGCCTATCCATTTACTTTTATGTTGAGTCATCACCCTCTTATTAAAAAGCACTAGCTGGAGAGCACAGCCGTCATTTGCATTCATCACTGTTAATTTATGTTGGGTATGACTATGATTGGATCTCTTTTACCATGAATTACAATATCTAGTCAGTCCTTGATCTTTAAAGGTGCTCTGCATTTATGTTTTGCGGTCTCAGAAAGGGCTAGCGAGATACCATCTTGTTATATCATATTATGATTGTTTTGAGAAAGTGTTGTCATCCGAGATTTATTATTATGACTTGCTAGTTGATTATGCTATTGATATGAGTAATTATGAGACCTGAGAATTATTGCAAATGTGGTTAGTTATGATCTATGCTGAAAACTTGAATGCTGACTTGACATAGTTACAACAACAAGAGCAAACAGAGTTTGTAAAAGTTTTTCTTTCTTTCTTTCAGTTTGTCAACTGAATTGCTTGAGGACAAGCAAGGGTTTAAGCTTGGGGGAGTTGATACGTCTCCATCGTATCTACTTTTCCAAACACTTTTGCCCTTGTTTTGGACTCTAACTGGTATGATTTGAATGGAACTAACCCGGACTGACGCTGTTTTCAGCAGAATTACCATGGTGTTGTTTTATGTGCAGAAAACAAATATTCTCGGAATGACCTGAAACTCCACGGAACATCTTAGAAATAATAATAAAAAATCCTCGCCATAGATGAAGACCAAGGGGCCCACACCCTTCTCACGAGGGTGGGGGCCCCCCCAGGGCGCGCCCCCTACCTCGTGGGCCCCCTGGATGCCCTCCGACGCCAACTCCACCTCCATATATTGAGTTTCGATGAGAAAAAAATCAGAGAGAAGAAATCATCGTGTTTTATGATACAGAGCCGCCGCCAAGCCCTAAAACCTCTCGGGAGGGCTGATCTGGATTCCGTTCGAGGCTCCGGAGAGGGGGATTCGTCGCCATCGTCATCATCAACCATCCTCCATCACCAATTTCATGATGCTCATCGCTGTGCGTGAGTAATTCCATCGTAGGCTTGCTGGACGGTGATGGGTTGGATGAGATTTATCATGCAATTGAGTTAGTTTTGTTAGGGTTTGATCCCTAGTATCCATTATGTTCTGAGATTGATGTTGCTATGACTTTGCTATGCTTAATTCTTGTCACTAGGGCCCGAGTGCCATGATTTCAGATCTGAACCTATTATGTTTTCATGAATATATGTGAGTTCTTGATCCTATCTTGCAAGTCTATAGTCACCTACTATGTGTTATGATCCGGCAACCCCGAAGTGACAATAATCGGGACCACTCCCGGTGATGACCATAGTTTGAGGAGTTCATGTATTCACTATGTGCTAATGCTTTGTTCCGGTTCTCTATTAAAAGGAGGCCATAATATCCCTAAGTTTCCAATAGGACCCCGCTGCCATGGGAGGGTAGGACAAAATATGTCAGGCAAGTTCTTTTCCATAAGCACGTATGACTATATACGGAATACATGCCTACATTACATTGATGAATTGGAGCTAGTTCCGTGCCAGCCTATGTTATGACTGTTACATGATGAACCACATCCGGCATAATTATCCATCACTGATCCGGTGCCTACGAGTTTTCCATATACCGGTTCTCGCTTATTTACTTTCCCGTTGCTACTGTTACAATCACTACAAAATACCAAAAACATTACTTTTGCTGTCTTTACTTTTGTTGCCGCTACCACCACTATCATATTACTTTGCTACTAAACACTTTGCCGTAGATACTAAGTTTCCAGGTGTGGTTGAATTGACAACTCAACTGCTAATACTTGAGAATATTCTTTGGCTCCCCTTGTGTCGAATCAATAAATTTGGGTTGAATACTCTACCCTCGAAAGCTGTTGCGATCCCCTATACTTGTGGGTTATCAAACCTCTACCGTCGACCCTAGAGCATGAGAGAACGACTTATTCCACTACGAAAGTCCCGAGAACGTCTACTTTCACTTCTCCGCTTCGGACTTGATCCATTCCGAAATTGCATGCTTCAAAGGTATAACCGTCAAGACGATGCCCGTGAACGAATGTTGTGTGTTGTATGAGATGCTCGTGCTTGCTCCGTGCTCGAATTGTCGATTCACATTGCCCCTCTTTTTGCCTTGCCACCGACATGTGGGAACTCGGTATCCGAGATCACCCCACCATCCTTGCATGTCACGTTCCGCACACTTCCCCTTTGCATTGGTTTCTCAATCGAGTACCGGAACCAGAACGCTGCCATGGCACCGTTTTTCGTTATCGTTGTCGTGGCACCCCTTTCCTTTCCACCACGATGACAAATGCTTCATAATGCTCTTGTCAACTTTTAATAAAAAACTGCATAAACTTGCAAATGTCATTCACATCATGATCATAACATTTAAATGTTTAAAATTGTTGTTGCACCAAATTGATAATTGCATATGGGGATTTACCGGATTTGTTGTTTGTTATTTCCGGCCTCATTTAAACTTTCCTAAATGTTTAGTTTACTTATGCTCCACCTCTTGCCATGTTTAAACAACACTTAATTTTGTTGAGTACCTAACCGAGGGAGTACTAAATAATTGATGTGGTGTTTCGTCAATATGCATCCTGATGCATATTGAGCTCCACTTAATTTGTAGTATTGTTTGTTGCACTTTCCCATGCCATGCCTCATTAAACCGGAAATGCATCATACTTGTTTGCGCATCGTGCCATACTTATGTGATGATTGTTTACTATGTTGTTTGCTTTCTTTCCGGTGTTGCTTCTTCGGGTTAGTTCCGATAACGTGTGTTTGTGAGGATCCGTTGGCTACGTCCATTTATCTTCTTCATGGACTCGTTCTTCTTCCTTGCGGGATTTCAGGCAAGATGACCATACCCTCGAAATCACTTCTATCTTTGCTTGCTAAATGGTCACTCTTTTGCTATGCCTACGCTGTGATACCTACCACTTGCTTTATCATGCCTACCATATTGCCATGTCAAACCTCTAACCCACGTTGTCCTAGCAAACCGTTGTTTGGCTATGTTACAGCTTTGCTCAGCCCCTCTTATAGCGTTGTTAGTTGCAGGTGAAGATTGGGGCTTGTTCCATGTTTGGAACATGGATATTTGTTGGGATATCACAATATCTCTTATTTAATTAATGCATATATATACTTGGTAAAGGGTGGAAGGCTCGGCCTTATGCCTGGTGTTTTGTTCCACTCTTGCCGCCCTAGTTTCCGTCATACCGGTGTTATGTTCCTTGATTTTGCATTCCTTACACGGTTGGGTTATAATGGGAACCCCTTGACAGTTCGCCTTGAATAAAACTCCTCCAGCAAGGCCCAACATTGGTTTTACCATTTTCCACCTAGCCTTTTCTTTCCCTTGGGTCGGCCGGCTCAAGGGTCATCTTTACTTAACCCCCCCCCCCCCCCCCGGGCCAGTGCTTCTCTAAGTGTTGGTCCAACTAAGCGATGTCCGGGGCTATCAGGGGCAACTCTGGGCTGGCCTACACGACGTCTTGCTCATCCAGTGTGCCCTGAGAACGAGATATCTGCAGCTCCTATCGGGATTTGTCGGCACATCTGGGTGGCTTTGCTGGTCTTGTTTTAACATTGTCGAAATGTCTTGTAATCGGGATTCCGAGCCTGATCGGGTCTTCCTAGGAGAAGGAATATCCTTCGTTGACCATGAGAGCTTGTGATGGGCTAAGTTGGGATACCCCTGCAGGGATTTGAACTTTCGAAAGCCGTGCCCGCGGTTATGGGCAGATGGGAATTTGTTAATGTCCGGTTGTAGAAAACCTAAAACCTATCTTAATTAAAATGCATCAACCGCGTGTGTAACCGTGATGGTCTCTTCTCGGCGGGGTCCGGGAAGTGAACACGGTGTTGGAGTTATGTTGGACGTAGGTTGTTCTAGGATCACTTCTTGATCATAGTTTCTCGACCGTGCTTTGCCTCCTCTTCTCGCTCTCATTTGCGTAAGTTAGCCACCATATACGCTAGTGCTTGCTGCAGCTCCACCTCACATACCTTTTCCCTACCTATAAGCTTAAATAGTATTGATCGCGAAGGTGTGAGATTGCCGAGTCCCCGTGACTCACAATTACTTCCAAAACCAGTTTGCAGGTGCCGATGATATCGTGCAGGTGACGCAACCGAGCTCAAAGAAGAGCTTGATGAAGATCGTGTTCGTTATGTTGTTCCGTTTCCAGTTGATCAGTAGAGGAGCCCAGTTGGGACGATCGGGGATCTGTAGCATTTGGGGTAGTCTTCTTTTATTTTGGTTCCGTAGTCGGGCCTTGATTGTATCTGGATGTTGTAATGTTATATTCATGTATTGTGTGAAGTGGCGATTGTAAGCCAACTATGTACCTCTTTTCCCTTATTCATTACATGGGTTGTTGTGAAGATTACCTCACTTGCGACATTGCTTTCAATGCAGTTATGCCTCTAAGTCGTGCTTCGACACGTGGGAGATATAGCCGCATCGAGGGCATTACAGAGAGGGAGAGGGAGAAAGAAACAGAGATGACCGCGGCTTCGCCGGAGCTCATGCCGGCGACGAGGGCTCCTTGGCCAACACGAGAGGGAGGGATTGAGAGACGGGATGGAGGCGCACCTTCCCGTACCCATACATAGCTAGGGGTGGTCGGACGGCGCCGGAATCGACCTCGCAAGCGGAGGCAGGGAGCGGTGGTCGCCGGAGACGAAGACGATGGCGAACCGCGGCGACTCCAGTGGCTCCAAGTGGACGGAACGGCTTCACCGAAGAGTGGCAGAGGCCCTAGAAGGGTTGCCCAGGCCTGGGAGGGGCTGGAGCTACCGCGACGACCCAAGGGGATCACCGGCGAGCTCGAGCACGGGGACGGCGGCCCGCGGCCTGCCCGGCTGGGCTACGACTATCTACACGTTTGTGGAGAGTGTGGGAGTGGAGGATGGTGCTCGAGGAGGCTGGGGTGGCTCTATTTATAGGTGAGCAGCGAGGGGTGGGAACGGGCTCTGCCGTCGACACCTGGACACTTCACCCGACGACGAGCGGTGTCAGTGAGAGGGGGAGAAGGTGACGCAGCTCATGCGGGGACTATGGACGAACGGGGACGAGCACATGATCGGGGAGAAGGCGCCGAGCATAGTGCACACCCCAGTGTTACGTTGGCCGGACCATGCCCGTGCTCGCTGCGGTGAGCTTCGGTATCGGCGAGCGCCAGGGGGGAGTTAAGAGGGTTGAGACGAAGATGGTGGTGAGGTTTGGCACGCTTAGGCAGGCGGGGAAGCGAGCACGCGAGCAACAGAGGCTCGGGCGCGACGCAGAGCGCGTTGGCCGCATGCCAGCACGCCTGGACGAACGCGGTCACCGCGTGAACTCTGACCTCAGGCCGACCTAAGCCCAAACTTCATGTCTGGCATGTAGTTCGTGGTAGTTTTAGTGGTTACCACACTTTGGTTTGGATCCAGATGCAGTAGAAAAGATTTTACAAGCCAAGTAAGTTTCTGATCAATAACTTTGAGAGTTTCCTGAGGTCAAATGGCTGGGAGTTGGGGGCTGTGCTTTGGAGGCTAGCAATCATCTACTAAGGTGATGATGCACAATAAAATTCAGCCCCAATAGAGCAAGTAAAATGGTAGTTGCTGTAGAAACCACCATTTCTATCCAGAATAGAAAATATTTTCTGTAGAAAAAATAATCCAAAAAGTGGTGCAATATTTTTGCTCGGGAAGGTGCCCTAGGGTTCAAAGAATATTTGTGAATTTCCTCAGATTTTTGCAGGCAAGAAAATTGGGGTTCTTTGCAGCACATAGATCTAGCTAGGGTTTTGGAGAGGAAAATGAATATTTTTCATTAAATAAAAATATTCCAAATATTATTATGAGGTGAACCAGAGAAGAAATGATGATTAGAGATGGAGATGAGACACTTGGGTGCAAGCCAAGGGTACCCAAGTGTTTTAGTCCACATGAAAAGATTCATAAACTCCAAATTTCAAAATCAATTCAAATGAACATCAGGCAAATAAAGGAGGGCAAAAACCAGGCTGTCACAAATCACAGTTCGTTACCACTAGAAGCGCAGTGCCATGCAGCGGAAAAAGAGTTGGGGCAGCGCCTCCGCGTGGATCGTCTCCTCCTCATGCGATCTTCCTCGAACAGCCGGTCGTCGGTTCCCATGTACAGGTTCACCGGAGCAGCGCAAGTGCACCACCTCTAATGGTATATGCGCGTGCAGGAGGAACACCGTGCGACGGACTACTAGGTCCGATCACACAGTCGACGGTGAGTGGAGGTGGCTATTCGCAACACATGCAAACCCTAGTGACAATGCCGAAGCGATCAATCCCATGAGTGTGCCGCACGTCCACTCTATATAGGCATGTGTCGCGGGCTCAACTCTTGGGCCTCACACAGATCCTAAAGCCCACAAGTCTACTCGGCCATAATCTGCATACAGCTCGGATCACATCTGACCAGTGTCCTCGAATCCGACCTCGCAGGTTCCTTCCCTTAAGCACGCGACCCCTTAGGTTCAAGTCGGCTTGGTCGCAGTTCGAATTACCTCCGAACTGCATGGTTGGTAGCGGCCTCTAGCAAGGCATGCCGAACACCAAGTAGACTATGAAGCTGGTTAGGCGAATGAGGGAGTCCTGGATTAGGGGGTGTTCAGATAGCCAAACTATACCTTCAGCCGGACTCCTAGACTATGAAGATACAAGATTGAAGACTTCGTCCAGTGTCCGGAAGGGACTTTCCTTGGCGTGGAAGGCAAGCTTGGTGATACGGATATTCAGATCTCCTATCATTGTAACCGACTTTGTGTAACCCTAACCCTCTCCGGTGTCTATATAAACCAGAGGGTTTTAGTCCGTAGGACAACATAGACAACAACAATCATACCATAGGCTAGCTTCTAGGGTTTAGCCTCTCCTATCTCGTGGTAGATCTACTCTTGTACTACCCATATCATCAATATTAATCAAGCAGGACGTAGGGTTTTACCTCCATCGAGAGGGCCCGAACCTTGGTAAAACTTCGTGTCCCTTGCCTCCTATTACCATCCGGCCTAGACGCATAGTTCGGGACCCCCTACCCGAGATCCGCTGGGTTTGACACCGACATTGGTGCTTTCATTGAGAGTTCCTCTGTGTCGTCGCCGTCAGGCTTGATGGCTCCTACGATCATCAATGGCGATGCAGTCCAGGGTGAGACCTTCCTCCCCGGATAGATCTTCGTCTTCGGCGGCTTCGCACTGCGGGCCAATTCACTTGGCCATCTGGAGCAGATCGAAAGCTACGCCCCTGGCCGTCAGGTCAGATTTGGAAGTTTAAACTACACGGCTGACATCCACGGGGACTTGATCTTCGACGGATTCGAGCCACTGCTGAGCGCGCCGCACTGTCCCGATGAGCATGATCTAGCTCTGCCGCCGAACAGTGCCCTGGAGGCCGCACCCGCATCAGCTTCGACCCTTAAGTCGGAGCCAACTGCGTCGATCGAGGATGGGTGATTGGACGCCACCTCGAGGGCTGCGATCCCAATGGCGATTGAGCCGAACACCAGCCCCATACTCCGCGAGATTCATGACTCCAAGGAGCCGGACCCCTCTCCGGACTCCGAACCCTCCGCGCCCCTGCCGATCGAATCCGATTGGGCGCCGATCATGGAGTTTACGGCCGCGGACATCTTTCAACACTTGCCTTTCGGCGATATTCTGAAGACACTAAAGTCTCTCTCTTTATCAGGAGAGTCCTGGCCGGACTACGGTCAGCAAGGATGGGATTCGGACGATGAAGAAATTCAAAGCCCACCCACCACCCACTTTGTAGCCACTGTCGACGATTTAACCGACATGCTCGACTTCGACTCTGAAGACATCGACGGTATGGACGCCGATGAAGGAGATGATGAAGAACCAGCGCCTACTAGGCCTTGGAAAGCCACCTCGTCATATGACATATACATGGTGGACACCCCAAAAGAAGGAGATGGCGATGGAACAACGGAGGATGACCCCTCCAAGAAACAGCCTAAGTGCCGGCATCACCGGCGCCGCTCAAAATCCCGCCAAAACAAACATGGTGATTCCAGCACGGGAGATAATAATACTCCGGAAAGTGCCGAAGAAAATCCCCTCCAGCAAGATTTAGCATAGGAGGATGGAGAAACTAGCCCTCATGAGAGAGCGGCTGACAGAGAGGTCGAGGACGATAATTATATGCCTCCCTCCGAAGACGAGGCAAGCCTCGACGACGACGAATTCGTCGTGCCAGAGGATCCCGTCGAGCAAGTGCGTTTTCAACGCAGGCTTATGGCCACGACAAGAAGCCTCAAGAAAAAACAGCAATAGCTTAAAGCTGATCAAGATTTGCTAGTCGACAGATGGACTAAAGCCCTTGCGGCCGAAGAGCATAAACTCGAACGCCCCTCCAAGAGCTACCCAAAGCGCGGGTTGCTACCCTGATTAAGGGAGGAAGCACTTGATGCGGCCGACCGGCCACCTCGTGGCCGCGATAGAGAGGCCTCTCGGCCCTCCACTCAAGCCGCACCCCGTACCAAGGCACGGGAATACGCGCCGGACTTGCGAGATATGTTGGAGGACAAGGCAAGGCAAACAAGATCGATCTACGGATTGCGTGGGCGCCCCACGGCTCGAGACGGTAACCGTCACGCTGGCCACAAATTCGGCAGGGCCGAACACAGTAGACAAAGCTCATTGGAGCTACGTCATGATATAGCCCAGTACAGAGGCGCCGCACACCCACTATGCTTCACAGACGAAATAATGGATCATCAAATCCCTGAGGGTTTCAAACCCGTAAACATCGAATCATATGATGGCACAACAGGTCCCGCGGTATGGATCGAGGATTATCTCCTTCATATCCAAATGGCCCGCGGCGATGATTTCCACGCCATCAAATACCTCCCACTCAAGCTTAAAGGACCAGCTCGGCAGTGGCTTAACAGCCTGCCAACAGGGTCAATAGGTTGTTGGGAGGACCTGGAAGCCGCATTCCTCGACAATTTCCAGGGCACTTATGTGCGACCCCCAGACGCCGATGACCTAAGCCACGTAATTCAGCAGCCAGACGAATCGGCCAGGCAATTCTGGACACGGTTCCTAACAAAGAAAAATCAAATGATCAACTGTCCGGACGCAGAGGCCCTAGCAGCCTTCAAGCACAATATCCGTGACGAGTGGCTTGCCCGGCACCTAGGACAGGAAAAGCCAAAATCTATGGCAGCACTCACGACACTCATGACCCGCTTTTGCGCGGGAGAAGATTGCTGGCTTGCTCATAGCAACAACATGACCAAGAACCCTGGTAATCCGTATACCAGGGACAGTAGTGGCAGGTCGCGTCGCAACAAGCAGAAGCGCCGCATTCACGGTGATAATGCTGAGGATACGGTAGTTAATGCCGGATTCAGAGGCTCTAAATCCAGTCAGCGGAAAAAGCCATTCAAAAGGAATCCTAGGAGCCCGTCCAGTTTGGACCGAATACTCGACCGCTTGTGCCAGATACATGGCACCCCCGAAAAGCCGGCCAATCACACCAATAGGGATTGTTGGGTGTTCAAGCAGGCAGGCAAGTTAAATGCCGAAAATGAAGACAAGGGGCTACATAGCGATGACGACAAGGAGCCCTGGCCGCCGAACAACAGTGGACATAAGGGTTTTCCCCCACAAGTGCGGACGGTGAACATGATATACGCAACCCACGTCCCCAAAAGGGAGCAGAAGCGTGCGTTAAGGGACGTATGCGCAGTAGAGCCAGTCGCCCCAAAGTTCAACCCATGGTCCTCCTGCCCGATCACCTTTGATCGAAAGGACCATCCCACTAGCATCCGTCATGGCGGATTCGCCGCATTGGTTCTAGACCTAATTATTGACGGATTTCATCTCACTAGAGTCCTTATGGACGGCGGCAGCAGCCTGAACCTGCTTTACCAGGATACAGTGCGGAAAATGGGTATAGATCCCTCGAGGATTAAGCCCACCAAAACGACCTTTAAAGGCGTAATACCAGGTGTAGAGGCCAACTGTACGGGCTCAGTCACACTTGAAGTGGTCTTCGGATCTTCGGATAATTTCCGAAGCGAGGAGTTGATCTTCGACATAGTCCCATTCTGCAGTGGCTATCACGCACTGCTCGGACGAACCGCATTCGCCAAGTTCAATGCGGTACCGCACTACGCATACCTTAAGCTCAAGATGCCAGGCCCTCGAGGAGTAATTACGGTCAATGGAAACACCGAACACTCTCTCCGAACGGAGGAGCACACGGCGGCCCTTGTAGCGGAAGTACAAAGCAGCCTCTCCAGGCAGTTCTCCAGTCCGGCCATTAAGCGTCCGGACACTGTCAAGCGCGCCCGGAGTAACCCACAACAAGATCGCCTGGCACGTTCCGAGTAGGCATAGCAATGCGGCCCCAATCCCAGCCCTCGCAACAATGCGACATCAGTGCTTCGTGTACATAACTACACTCTAAAAATACCATGGGTACAGGGGGAGGGGCACCATCATGGCACGCCCGAAACGCGGCTTAAACCGCACCAAGGGCTACCAATTTTTTAATTTTTTCTTACTTTCAGGACTCCATTCTTCGGAAGGCCTGTTCAGCAGCTCAATTGTCGCACAAATGATGCAAGAACCAGGGAGGCAGACAAGCCACGCCGCATTACGGAACTCACAGGTGGTCTCTATCACGAGCAGTATACCTGTTTCGCATACTATTCCGCAGCTTGCCCCTAGAGCAGACATGTTAAATAGTCCAACTTTTTGTTTATCGCATTATTTGTATCGTTCTGCTTTGATCGCAGCTATTTTTAATAAACAATGCATAGCTTTTGTCTATTTTGCATTACCTTTTTATAAATATATGTTCCTTAACGACATGTTGCACCCGTACAATTTGGTACGACCAAAATACGCCAGGGGCTTTAGTACCCCTAAATATGGTGTGAGAAGTCCGAACACTTTCACAAGTGCGGCACCCCGAACTTATAGCATTATATGCATCGGCTCCGAATCATGTCTTGGGTCAATAGTTGGGCTTGCCCGGCTCCTATTGGTGCCTTACGTTCCGCTATATTGGCTAAGGTAGCACTAGGAGAACCACTGCGATTGTGCCCTAGTTGAGCTGGGTCGAGCACCTCAGTGGAGAAAGCTAAAACTGACTGTCATGATGAAGCAAGAGCTGGTCGCTGTTCGAGAGGTTTTTTCGAGTCCCTAAAGACTTATGCCGCTTCGGGCGAGGAGTCGGCTCTGTCCGGCCAAGGCGTGGATAGCGCCGCGAACTCGGTCTTCCGAATACTAGGGGCTTCGCCGAAATTTAAAATTATAGAATTCTATGGCTAAGTGAGAGTGTTCAAGCGTTATAGTCCGATTGCCTTGTTCGTTGGGCTGAGCGCCTCCCTCGAAGGACCCAAACATGGGAAAAATAGCGCTCAGGTTTATCCCCGAACACCCTAGCACTAGCGGCATGGGGGCAGAAGCCGACGACTCACCATCTCTCAGAATTGATAAACAGCCGCATAGAAGGTAATATTTTAAATTCAAATAGCATTGCTCAACGCATATGAACAAGTTTTTAGTGCACAGGACAAAAGCGAGCGAGTTTTACTCAAAAATTACATCCCTAGAACATTCATCCGCCACAAGGCAGGCACCCTTCAGAACATCCTTATAGTAATTTTCGGGCTTGCGATGCTCTTTCCCCGGCGGTGGCCCGTCCTTCACAAGCTTCTCAGCATCCAGCTTACCCCAGTGCACCTTAGCACGGGCAAGGGCCCTACGGGCACCTTCAATGCAGATGGAGCGCTTGATGACTTCGAGCCTTGGACATGCCTCCACCCGCCGCCGCACCAGCCCGAAATAGCTCCCAGGCAGAGCCTCTCCAGGCCACAGCCAAACTAGGAGGCCCTTCATGGCCTGTTCGGCCGCCTTGTGGAGTTCGACCAGTTGCTTCAACTGGTCGCTCAGGGGCACTGGGTGTCCGGCCTCAGCATACTAAGACCAGAACACCTTCTCCGTCGAGCTGCCCTCCTCGGCTCGATAGAATGCGGCGGCATCGGACACGCTCCGGGGAAGATCTGCGAACGCTCCTGGAGAGCTCCGGATTCGGGTAAGTAACAAGTAACTCACGTTTATATGTTTGCTTTGCATAAAGAATGCCTTACCCGCAGCTATCTTCTTCACCTCATCCAACTCCTGGAGGGTCTTCTCGGATTCGGTCTTGGCAGACTTGGCATTTTCAATAGCCGCCGCGAGCTCGGACGCTCGCGTCTTTGAGTCAAGCTCCAAACTCTCATGTTTTTTCATGAGAACCTGGAGCTCTTGCCGCACCATGCCAATCTCGGCCTCATACTTCTCCCGCTCGGTGCGCTCCGCGGCCGCACTCTTCTTGGCCTCGAGCAGCGCTTGCTTAAGGGTCGCCACCTCAGACGTGGCCCCTACAATAGCCATGTTAGTCCTGTCATTTTTTGCAATTGCACCTTTTTTATATATATTCAAACAAGGTATTTCTTACCTTCCTTCTCCTCGAGCTGCTTCTTGGCATGCCCGAGCTCTTGCTCGGACTTCTCGAGGTTCTGCTTCAGCGTGTCCACTTCCGCAGTTAGTGTGGCAGACGCTAGCAGAGAAGCCTGCATACGCATATTGACTCCTTTGTTAGACTCCTGCGAATTTTTGATCCTCTATTTCGCTTTTCTTCGTGAACGCCCAACAGAGCATCAGGGGCTACTGTCTATGCAGTAATATTATTTACACATTATTTACTTACCTCAAAGCCTGTCAAAAGGCTAGTACAAGCTTCAGTCAGCCCGCTCTTGGCGGACTGAACCTTCTGGACCACCGCACTCATAATAGTGCGGTGCTCCTCGTCGATGGAGGCGCCTTCGAGCACCTCCAACAGATTGTCCGGCGCCCTCGGTTGGACGGGGGTCACCGGCACAGTAGGCTTGCTCCTCTTGGAAGGAGGTCGCCCGCCGGACTCTGGAACCTTCGAAGGTTCTGGAGTGGTGTCCGGCCTAAAGCTGGACTTGGAGCCCTGGGGGGTTTCCTCCCCTTTACTCCTGGAGTCCGGTAGGTCGCCTTGCGGCGCCTCCAGGACCACCTCCTCCCTACTTGGAACCTGTTGGGACAACACTTTGGTGTCGTCCATAGGGCGGGGGGAGGAAGTCGTCGGAAGCGAGTTCACATCCGACGAGTCCAGGAGCCGCTCAACGACGCGTCGAGCCGGTCTTTGGGTGGGCTGCATAAACATATTCGACATAAGGGAAAGCTGTGCAATGAACGAATACTATGAGTTACTCCGGTATCCGGATACTTACGATTTCGCAAGGGGCTTGGCCCTGGGCTGCCACTCCTCTTCACCGTCGTCGGCGTCGGTGGAGTAGTCCGGAGGAAGGATTTTCCCCTTCTTGGACCCTCCGGCCTCCCCAGAGAGGGCGGCCTTCCTTTTCTTCTCTCCTCCCGCTGGAGGGGGAGAGGTTTCTTCTTCTTCCTCCTCGTCTTCACGGGAGGAATGCGCCTCGGAACCGCCGGATGATGAATCCGACACCTCCTGGCGCCGGGCACTCTTTCAAGTCCCCATGGCCCTTTTCGCGGCCTTCTTCTCCGGCACCACATAGGGTGCCAGAACCAGCAGCTTCGCCAAGCGAGCGTCCGCTGGGCCTTCGGGCAAAGGAGCCGGACAGTTGATTTGTCCAGACGTCACCTGCCAATCCTGTCAAAGGTAAGGGAGCTTAGATCCCGCATGGAGTCAAACTATGAAAAACTAATATCCTGTAAAAGGAAATAAACAGCTTACCGCATGAGCGTGATGCTGTGTATTGAATCCACGATCCTCGGTAGCGGATGCGGGGGCCTTGGCGCCCTTGAAAAGCACCCTCCAGGCATCTTTGTACGTCGTGTCGAAGAGCCTGCTCAGAGTTTGGTGCCGCGCCGGATTGAACTCCCATAGGTTGAAAGCCCGTCATTGACACGGGAGGATCAGGCGGATGAGCATACTCTGGACTACGTTGACAAGTTTGAGCTTCTTGTCCACCAGGGTTTGGATGCATGTTTGGAGGCCGGTCAGCTCTCCTTTCTTACCCCACGACAGGCCCGTCTCCTTCCAGGAGGTGAGCCGCATAGGGGGACTGGATCGAAACTCGGGGGGTGCGACCCATTCAGGGTCGCGTGGCTCGGTGATGTAAAACCACCCCGCTTGCCACCCCTTCAGGGTCTCCACAAAAGAGCCCTCGAGCCATAAGACGTTGGCCATCTTGCCAACCATAGCGCCTCCGCACTCCGCCTGGTTGCCGCGCACCACCTTCGGCTTGATGTTGAAAGTCTTGAGCCATAGGCCGAAATGGGGGCGGATGCGGAGGAAAGCCTCGCACATGACGATAAACACCGAGATATTGAGGGCGAAGTTCGGGGCCAGATCGTGGAAATCCAAGCCGTAGTAGAACATGAGCCCCCGGACAAAGGGGTGAAGAGGGAAGCCCAGTCCGCGGAGGAAATGGGGGAGGAATACCACCCTCTCATGGGGCCTAGGGGTGGGGATGAGCTGCCCCTTTTCGGGAAGCCGGTACGCGATGTCGTTAGACAGGTATCCGACCTTCCTTAGCTTTTTGATGTGTCGCTCCGTGACGGAGGAGACCATCCACTTGCCTCCTGCTCCGGACATGGCTGGAGAAGGTTGAGGTGGGAGTGCGGACTTGGGCGCTGGAGCTCGAGTGTGCGAGAATGGATAGGCAAAGGAGGAAGAAGGTGTAGGTAAAAAGGTGGATCCTTATCCCCTTATATGGGTGGACGCAACTACGTGTCCCCACCAGCCTGGTAAAACTCGCTTATCTCCAAGCGCCGTAATCAATGGCGCGGTTGGGTTACCCACGCCCGTATTGATGAGAATCCCGGAATAAGGGGGACACATCTCTGCTTTAACAAGACGTGCCAAGGAAACCGCCTTGCATGACGCGCTGAGGTGGGATAGTGAGACGACTCGGATAAAGGCTTGGCCGTAGTGTGTCGCACTATGGAATACGTCAACAGATTAGATTTGTGTAAATATTATTATCTCTATGGAATTGTGCGGAAATTTATTTTGCAGAGCCGGACACTATCTTTGTGTTCAAAATCTTCTATGAAGTACTTGGAGGAGGAACCCGCCTTGCAATGCCGAAGACAATCTGCGCACCGGACTCGTCGTCATTGAAGCCTGGTTCAGGGGCTAATGAGGGAGTCCTGCATTAGGGTTTGTTCGGATAGCCGAACTATACCTTCAGCCGGACTCCTGGACTATGAAGATACAAGATTGAAGACTTCGTCCCGTGCCCGGAAGGGACTTTCCTTGGCGTGGAAGGCAAGCTTGGCGATACGGATATTCAGATCTCCTACCATTGTAACCGACTTTGTGTAACCCTAACCCTCTCTGGTGTCTATATAAACCAGAGGGTTTTAGTCCATAGGACAACATAGACAACAACAATCATACCATAGGCTAGCTTCTAGGGTTTAGTCTCTCCGATCTCGTGGTAGATCTACTCTTGTACTACCCATATCATCAATATTAATCAAGCAGGACGTAGGGTTTTACCTCCATCGAGAGGGCCCGAACCTGGGTAAAACTTCATGTCCCTTGCCTCTTGTTACCATTCGGCCTAGACGCACAGTTCGGGACCCCCTACCCGAGATCCGTTGGTTTTGACACCGACAGCGAACCTTTACAACATGTCACACTTATGTTCCCTTTGCCGCACGATATATGTTGTCGGGCTCAAGGCGAGATTGTCATCCTTGTGCTAGCCCGACCTCTTTCTCATTCCAGTGATGCCGTCCACTATCCGGATTATCTCATAATCCTTGTCGCATGGCCATGCTTATCCTAGTCGGATCACACGAGGGGCCTAGAGAATATCTCTCCTGATCGGAGGGGCAAATCCCATCTTGCTCGACCATGTCTCGCAGCATGGGTCTGGACAAACCCGAAACCTACCTTTCTAACTTCCAAGTTACGGAGTAGTGTTTGGTCGGCCCAAAGCAAGTCTGTCACCATCCCGAGTACATGCGCCAGCTCAGGTCTTTGGACATAGAACTTATGTTGTACTATAGACTCACAAATGACATATTGCCGCGTCTCATAGTTGGCTCTGTCCGACTCAAACCTTATCTCGACTCGGATCCGACTACGTTGAATCTGACCAGATCCTTCCGAGTCCATATTATCCATTTAGCATCCAATGCTCCATGGCTAGTGAGACCAAGCCATCGACCGTGTCATATGCTAGTCTAGTAGGTTGCGCGTCCACACAACCCTTTCGGCTAGGGACCTTTTAGGACAGTCATCATACAATGCATAGTCCCACAAACAAGTCACGTACTTGCTGATACACATCATTGTTAATGTCCAAGGACTATCTTTATTCATAAACACATAGGAAATATCATCATACATGATTGCCTCTAGGGCATATCTCCAACAGTAATGGTTGGATATTTTCCCCCACTATATAAAGGGGGTCTTCTTCCCCAAGAAGACCACCTCTTCCCTCCCCAAGCTCCATTGTTGCTCAAACCTCCATTTTCGCCCGATTTCTCTCCCTAGCCAATCAAACTTGTTGATTTTCTAGGGATTGGTTGAGAAGGACCCGATCTACACTTCCACCAAGAGAAATTTGATTCCCCCCGCTAATCCCTTGCGGATGTTGTTACTCTTGGGTGTTTGAGCACCCTAGACAGTTGAGTTCACCGCGGAGCCATATTCCATATTGGTGAAGCTTCATGGTGTCGTTGGGAGCCTCCAATTAAGTTGTGGAGATATCCCCAACCTTGTTTGTAAAGGTTCGTTCACTGCCTCCAAGGGCACCAATAGTGGAATCATGACATCTCCCATTGTGTGAGGGCATGAGGAGAATACAGTGGCCCTAGTGGCTTCCTGGGGAGCATTGTGCCTCTACACTGCTCCAACGGAGACGTACTTCCTCTCAAAGGGAAGGAGCTTCAGTAACACATCCTCGTCTCCACCGGCTCCACTCTTGGTTATCTCTTACCTTTACTTGTGCAAGCTTTTATTGTGTTACATCCCTTGCTTGCTTGTGTGCTTGTTGTTGTTGCATCATATAGGTTGCTCACCTAGTTGCATATCTAGACAACCTATTTTGATGCTAAGTTTAATTTGGTAAAGAAAAGCTAAAAATTGTTAGTTGCCTATTCACGCCCCGCTAGTCAACCATATCGATCCTTTCAATTGGTATCAGAGCCTCGTCTCTTTATTAAGGACTTCGCCATACGAAGAGCATGGTTCACACCACAGATGTGGTGGAGGAGCACCCCGGTGTGAATCCGTCCTTGTCAATGGCCAATGGGGGATCCTCGGTCTCTCGTGAGGAGTTCAATGCGGCTTTGGACACATTGAAAACCTCCATGACGACCGAGGTCAAAGGCATGTTTAAGGATTTTCTTGATGGTCTCAAATTATCCACCGCACCGTTGGAAGTGGTTGACCCCGCTAACAAGGTGATGGATGCTAACTCCAATAAGGGGGAAGCTACTAGTGATCAAGTTCCTTTGCCTAGTGGTAGAAATGGAAATGGCATCTTTGCCCATGTTGAACCTCCACTTACTTATGGAGGATCGGTTCCCTCCATGCATATGAATCATGTTGGTCCTCCTCCCAAGCTCGTGAAAAATGAGGATTTTGCCTCTTGGGTGTATCGCTTTAAACGTCATTTAAATCATAGTTCTACTAATCTTTGGAGAATTATCGAGCAAGGTTTCTACCCGCACGACCCAAGCAACTTCACTCCCAGAGAAGCCGCAGATCATCAATTCAACGAGTCCGCTCTCTTCATTCTCCAAGAAGCCATTCCTCTTGAAGATATTGCGCATCTCCGTCCTTTCACCATGGCCAAGGAAGCATGGCAACATGTTGTTTCCATTTACAAGGGAAGCGCAAGCATTCAACACTCAAACTTTGAAGTGGTGCAAGATGAAGCCGATGAGTTTGCAATGATTGAAGATGAAGAACGTCGAGAGCTTTACCGGAGATTAACCACTCTCGCGGTCTCACTCCGAGATCATGGGAGCAAGGATACAGATGACAATTGGATCAAGCGCAAGTTTATCAAGGCAATGATGCCTTACCATAAGGCCATGTCATCCGTGATCCGTCAAAGGCCGAACTTTCATGCACTACAAAAAAAGACACATCCGTGACATTTTGGGCCGAACGAATTTTTTTTCTGTCATACATGTGACACTTCTATGACAATAATTGTGACAAAACCCGGTATCATCATAGATGTGGTGGGCTCCTACTTCTATGACAAAAAATCATGACAGAAAATGGGCTTTTCATCCTGGGCGGGCTGGAGACGCACCTGCATGACATTCTTTGGGCCGTCCATGACGGAAAAAACCATGGTAGAAGCGAGGGGGAGGAAAATTTTGGGGAGTTCCCGGTTACGGTGGGAGGTCGGGGGCCGAGCGATGCGCGTTTCTCTCGTACACGTACGCGTGTGTGTGCGAGGCGTTGGCTCTAACTGAACCCGAGCTAGGCGTTGGGCTCTAACTGAACCGGAGCGATTGCACTGCAGGCTACGCGTTACTAAACCTGAGCGATCGATGGCTGTTAACTGAACCCGATCGAGCGATTCCTTCGCTACTGCTGCTAACTGAAGCCGGTCGATGGGATGAACAGTGAGCGTTGCGGGGGGGTTGGATGAACAGTGAGCAGTGGCGTTGCCTCTGGATGAATAGGACTCCGTGGTGTGGTGGAGGGCTGGATAAACAGTAGACGGTGGAGGGGTGCCCGTGGAGGGGTGGATGAACAGGACCCCGTGGTGTGGAGGGCTAGATGAACAGTAGACGGTGGAGGGGTGGTTGAACAGGACCCCGTGGTGTGGAGGGCTGGATGAACAGTAGACGGTGGAGGGGTGCTCGTGGAGGGGTGGTTGAATAGGTCCCCGTGGTGTGGAGGGCTGGATGAACAGTAGACGATGGAGGGGTGGTTGAACACTAGCCGGTGGAGTAGCGCGTGGTGGAGGCTGGATGAACAGGAGCCCGTGGAGGCTGGATGAACAGGAGCCCGTGGAGGCTGGAGGAGGTCGATGGTGGAGATGAACAGTATCCCGTGGAGTCCCGTTTTGCGGTACGCCACACCCCTCCCGATGAACAGGACCCCCGTTTCGACCGTAGCGCTCCAACACAAGTCTGTTTCATCCGTTTTGCGGTATGCCACACCCCTCCTGATCAACAGGACCCCCGTTTCGACCGTAGGAGGTCCGTTTCCTCCGTTTTGCGGTATGCCAGACCGCTCCCGATGAACAGGATCTCGTTTTGAACGTGGCCGGTCGAACACAAGGCCGTTTCCTCCGTTCTGCGGTACGCCAGGCCTCGTTTCCATCGCCTGTTCCTTCCAAGCCCTCCCGATGAACACGACGCATTCCGTTGCCTCCCCATGAACACGACGACGACGCTGTTTCTCTGTTCTGATCCGGCCATGTACACGAGCCCTGGCCGTACGTATGCGCGAGTAGGCGTTCGAGACCCCGCCCGTATGTACACATACGTGGCCATATTTTCTTTCTTGCACCCTGGCTGCTGTACGTACGTGTAAATGCTACGTGCGCGCCTCTACTACGACACGTGCGCGCCTCTACATCGACCAGTATGTATGTACACGTTCGCAACCAGAATGACAACGCTACGTACGCTTCGACCAGGTGGGTCCCGACTGTCAGGCACTTCCTTGCCTGTGAAGATGTAGCTGGTCGGTCCCAGCAGTCCGGGGGCGAATCGTTTTTTTTTTGCCCGGACGCACTTCCTTGCGTGGGAAGATGTAGCTGGTGGGTCCCAGCTGTCAGGGGGAAACGTTTTTTTCGCGAAATACAGTGGCCCGTCCGGTGAGTCCCAACTGTCAGGTGGAGGAATCATTATTTTCCGCGTAATAAGGAGGCACTTCCTTGCTGCGGCCGTGGACCCAGCTGTCAGCCTCTCCACGTACAGTCCACGTCCGATGGAAGTCGTTCCTTGACCACGTTGACCACGCCGCGCCGAGAGCACTAGGGCGGTGGACGAGGGCGAGGCCTAGGAAGGGGACGACACGGAGGCAGGGAAGACTCGACAGTTGTTTCCCACGCGGAGGGGAGTACGACTGTACGAGGGTTTACTGGTTCGTCTGCCGTCGCCGGAGAATAACAACAGGTGTGGGTGAGTAGAGGGATGGCTAGGCCAACGATGGGAGTACGGTCGGGCGGTGAGGCCTGCGCGGCAGCACAACCGGTTGCGAGGAGGAGGGGGCAGGCAGTCCCGCCGGCGCTTGTTTGAGCGACTGGAGCAGGAAGAGCAGAGATTGAAAAAGCACGACAGCTGTTGGATGGACATCCAACAGTTAGTGGTTGTGCATCAACCTTTTTTTTAGGAAAGCCTCAAATCTGTGGAAAACAGCATACATCCCATCTGCCATTATTTCTAATAATTTACAGCCCATTTGCTAATTCTTAAGGTTTTTTTGGAGCCCATATTCTTTTTGTTAGCATTACAGCCCATATTGTGGCAACGGTTAAAAAATTATACGAAATTTTGCATATTTCGGTGCGGTCCGAACTGTTTTTAATCCTGAAATTTAGACTCACATTCAAACTAATTTTAAAAACAAATTTATATCAATATAAAATCCAACAAATTCTCCACGCATAAAAACTAATGTAATTTAAAATCTTGAAATGAAAAAAAAGATATTTGAAACTCATTGCCGGTTTGATGTGTTTTAAAAATGTACAACCCATTTCTCATTACTGATGGGCCATTTTCTCAGCCAGCCGAATGAAAGCTCTCCTCGTCTTGAAAGATTTGCAGCCCAACAGGCCTGACAAAGCGAATTACTTGGCAAATCACAAAAAAACTGGGTTGTGGCCGTGGACCCAGCTATCAGCCTCTCCATGTACAGTACTCTTCCGATGGAAGTCGTTCCTTGACCACATTGACCACGCCGCGCGGAGAGCACCACGACGGTGGACGACGGTGAGGCCTAAGAAGGGGACGACGCGGCAGTGGAAGCTCGCGCAGAGAGGACTATGAGGGTTCGCTGGTTCAGCTGTGGTGTGAGGCTGCCGTCATCGCAGGGCCTGGCCAGCGGTGGGAATAGTAGGGGGCGGTGAGGCCTCTGCGGCAGCACAGTCGGCCACGGGAGGCAGGAGCATGCGGCACGACCGGCGCTGCTTTGGGCGGCTGGAGCAAGAAGACCAGAGGTTGAAGAAGCACTACGGCCGTTGGATGGACATCGTACGGTCACTGGAGCTAGAATCATTCATATTGACTAAGTTGACAAAGCCCTTCGTCCCCGTCAACTTAGTAGGCCCACAAGTCAGCCTCCCAGCAAGGTGGGTCCCAGCTAGCCGGGGGAGTATTCATTTTTTTTGTGCGTAATAAGGAGGCATTTCCGGTGGGTCCGAGCTGACAGCGGGGGGAACGTTTTTTTGCGAAATACGGTGGCCCGTCCGGTGGGTCCCAGCAGTTAGGGGGAAACATTTTTTTCACAAAATACTGGTGGCCCGTCTGGTGGGTCCCCGCTGTCAGGTGGAGGAATAATTATTTTCCGCGTAATAAGGAGGCACTTCCTTGCAGCTGCCGTGGACCCAGCTGTCAGCCTCTCCACGTACAGTACTCTTCCGATGGAAGTCGGTCGTTGACCACATTGACTACGCCGCGTCGAGAGCACCAGGGCGGTGGACGACGGTGAGGACTAGGATGGGATGACTCGGAGTCGGGGAAGACGCAGCAGTGGATGCCCACGCGAAGAGGAGTATGAGGGTTCACTGGTTCGGCTGCGGTGTGAGGCTGCTGTCGCCGTAGAATAACAGGGGGTGTGGGTGAGTAGAGGGATGGCCTGGCCAGCGGTGGGAGTAGTAGGGGGCGGTGAGGCCTCTGCGACATCACAACCGGCCACGGGAGGCAGGAGCACGCGGCACGACAGGCGCTGGTTTGGGCGGCTGGAGCAAGAAGACCAGAGGTTGAAGAAGCACTACAGCCGTTGGATGAACATTGTACGGTAACAGGAGCTAGAATCGTTCATATTGACTAAGTTGACAAAGCCCTCCGTCCCTGTGTCAGGACCCCGATTCCAAGTCACATCGATCTAGCTGGTAACACCTCATATCACTTTGCGGCCTAACGCACGGTATTCCCACGGGTGTCGCCTTACCATGGCCCGGGACCGTTTGCGCCTTTTGGCTCACGTATATGATAGTGTCTCTAGCATCCATATGACAGAGAACCCGGGCCAACATGGCTAGTCGTGAACCCAAAGCGGCACCAACCTATGGGGACAGGTATACATGAATCACATCGAGCATGTCGGTCAGCAGCGTGTGAATCCGGGCTGTAGCACTGGGCTAACAGGACTCCGGGAACCCGGGCTGTAGCAGGCTAGGCAGGACTCCGGATGTCACCGTGTGACATTTCCCCGATGGGACAGACACAGGAACAAAGTGAAACACATGCCGGCCAGTCAAGTGTCCTGAGCTGTAGTTCTGGGCTAGCAGGACTCCGGTGAACCGGGCTGTAGCGGACTACTATGGCTCATGGAAGCACTAGACTACATTTCCCCATAAGAGAGGCTGCCAAGGATAAACAACTAGATTGTCGGATCCCACATGTACCGGGCATTTCAATCATACACACAATATGCTCGATATGTGTAAATACAACATGGCATCACAACATAACTCTACGACTCAAGTATTTATTCATTAGGCTCCGAGGAGCGAGATATTACAAACATGGGTCTCATGACCCAACAATCATAGCATACAAATCAAAGCACATGCGGAAGCTTAACATGTCTGAGTACAGACATCTACAAATGAAAAGGCTAAGAAGCCTGACTATCTACTAGATCTTGCTGAGGGCACAAGATCATAGCTGAGGTATCAAGCTAAACGTCGAAGTCCATGCGAAACTACTAGCGAGACTGAAATCTCTCTACAAAACATAAATTAAGCAAACGTGAGTACAAAAGTACTCAGCAAGACTTACATCAGAACTAACTACATATGCATCGGTATCAACAAGGGGGGGTGGTGGTGGTGGAGTTTAACTGCAGCAAGCCAGCTTTGACTCAGTGGCTAACCTGAACTATGACTGCAAGCAACTCTTTTGAGGTGGCGCACACGAGTCCACATATTCACCATATCAATACACCACTATGGATCCGCTTCCGTCTCCCTACGAGAAGGCCATCCATAGCACTAATGCTTATCTTGCGCATTTTAGAGTATCCACTTTCACTTGTCTATGAACTGTTATAGGCAACCCAGAAGTCCTTTACCGTGGACGCGGCGATTCAAATAGATCATTTATAACCCTGCAGGGGTGTACTTCTTCACACATGTTTCCACCACTTAGCGTCTGCACACGACATGTGCTCGGCAGACTTCAGGCGAAAGCCGACATGGGTGTAGACCACGACCTGACTAACGACACAAGTCTCTAGTCCAGGTTTATCGCCTATTCGGGTTCCATCCGCGAGGAGATCCGGCCAGAGTTTCACTCACAGCCCCAAACGATGTGTGCAGGGTTCCCGAGACACCAAGCGGGCGCCCAGTACACCGTGCCACGGTGTATCTACCGTATCATAGCCCACCCCTAGGGTCAGCGCTACGCACGACCGCCAACACATATCCTACAAACACCAGAAACTAGTTGCAACTCCTGCATAGAGGACAAGGGCGGTTAATAAGTCGAGCGGGGTCATATTTCAGGGCCCAACGTGTGGTAGTAGCTGTTTCATGGATCACAAACACAGAACTCAGTTCCTAAGGACGGCTTCAATGAGACAACCCACCATGTACTCCTACATGGCCTCTCACCGCTACCTTTACCAAATCATGTTCACACACTTAGCTCACACACAGTAGGACATGTTCATCGCCATTCCAATTCATCCCCGATGAATCAGACCTAACTCAACTCTAAGCAGTAGCAGGCATGACAAACAAGCATGAATGAGTAGGCACATCAGGGCTCAAACAACTCCTACTCATGCTAGTGGGCTTCATCTATTTACTGTGGCAATGACAGGTCATGCAGAGGAAAGGGGTTCAACTACTGCAACATGTAACCGTTGAATCGTTGTTGTCCTAATGCAGTAAAGAGAGCAGGAGCAAGAGAGTGGGATTGTACCGGAATGAACAAGGGGTTTTGCTTCCCTGGCACTTCTGAAGATAGTATAACTCTTCATCGGTGTCATCGATCTCATCGTCGAAACCACGTCTATCGAGAGGGAACAACCACCAACAAACAAAGGAGAAACACAATCAATTCCATGCAACAATATGATGCATGAATGTGACATGGCAATATGCTATTGATTGACCTAATGCAACTAGCCACAAGTTAAATGGAGTTGGTTTGAACACTAGGTTCAAATTCAAACTCCATATGTGCTTTCTTAAATGCCATTTAATTGAATTGTCCTAAACAGAGGACATAAGTTGCTCCAACATGCATGCAAATGGTACAGATGGATAGATTGGATTTTTCTGATCATTTTTCATATATAACTTATTTCATTTGGAGTTACAGTTGAATTTATATGAATTTTAGAAGTTTATACTATTTTTTGGAATTTCCTGAATAAGAATAAATCTAGAAAAGAGTTATTGCATCAGCATTGCGTCACTGTGATGTCAGCGGTCAACATGCGCGGTCCAGGTCAACCCTGACCTATGGGTCCCGTTTGTCAGTAGTTAGTTAACTAACTAAATTTAGCTAGCGTTAAACTAATATTAATCCTAGTTTAGTTAGTGGCCTGGGGCCCACACGTCAATGACCCAGGGGGTCAAACTGGGCCCACCCGGTCAATGATCAGCGGGGGTCAAACCCACCGGCGACTCGACGCCGGTGAGGACCGAGACGGTGGCGCGCCTCGGAAAACGCCCACAGGGCACGGGCGAGGCTGTTCTTGGGCTCGTTGGAGAGCTCTTGCAGGCGCGCGTCTAGTGGTGGTGGAGGCCGGGCCTATGGTGGCCGGAGCCAATGACGTCGAGCAAGTCCGCGGCGGCCAGAGTTCGGTCAAGCTCAGGGTCGACGTTGCGGTGCATGGGAGGACTAGATGATGGTGGTGTTGGGTTTCTAGGAGCATGCTGAACGCGTAGCAGTGCTCGGACGCGAAGGTTGCTAGCCTAAGCTCTCGGGTCTGGTGGCTAGCAAGCATATAGCATGCAAATGAACATGGGAGAGGGGGGGAAGATGGCGGGGCTCACGGCGATCACGAAGAGGGGCTCAGCTTGCTCGGGGACGGCTTGGCGACGGCGAATCGACGTCAGCGGTGACCGGCTCCCGAGGTTGAAGACGGTGGCGATGATGATGCTACAGAGCGTCCCGGTTGGCTTGGCTCGGTGGAGATGACGAGGAGGACGATGCGGCGCTCGTGGGCACAACAGAGGGCCGAGGGAGTAACTGTGGCCGTGGTGGTTCTCGTCGGCGGTCTCGGGTGCGTATGGTCGGTCACGGGAGAGAGAGTCAGAGGAGGGGGAAGAGAGAGCTGCGAGGGGAACAGGGGGAGAAGGTCTCGGGCGTCTCCGTGGCGCATCCGGAAGAGCCGGGGCGTCGCGGTGGAAGCAGGAGCTGGCACGCGCGGCGACCACACGCCCTCCTGCCCACTAGCAGGAGGTTGAAGATAGTAGGAGGGAGGAGGAGGTGGGCTGGGCCGGTAGAAATTGGTCCAGACTATAGGGAGGCCAGGTGAGGTTACTCTCTCTCTCTTTCTAATTTAGTTTATGTTTTCTATTTTTTCTACAATTGTTTTGACTTAATTAAAATGCTAGGACATTTCCAAAAATCATGAAACTAATCATGGCTACTGTTTATAATATATCCAACAGTAAACATTTAGTTTATGATTATTTGAGCATTTGAAATATTTTATAGCTTTTATATGCCCAAATGCAAATAGAGTATGATTTAATTCAGAACCCGAATATGTCATGGAAAAATGTGCATCACCTCTGGTTACTGTTTACAGCATTTTCCATAAATGATGAACATTTTTGAAAGCCATTTGGATTTACTAAAAATATTTTCGTTGAACCTAGTGACTTCCTTTGATGCTAGGGGTTTAGGCAATCCCCATTTCAAGTTTCTTTGGAATTTAAACATGATGGCATGATGAACAAGCAAAGTCAAGCAAGGGCTGAACTGGGGCTGTGACAGCTCACCCCCACTAAACAAGAATCTCGTCCCGAGATTCAAGCGTAGGGTAAGGTGAAGGGGGGAACACAAGCTAACATAATCTTAACGATCCAGGTTGCACCTCATAAGGTTGTTGATTCGTTGCATACGTTGATCTTGACATCCTCGCTTTTGAGATCTTCATCCACGCGATGACAACGGAAAGAAACTCTACTAGGATTGATCTTCTCGAAGATCGAGCTATACAATATCAACTCGCGGAATGAGATGTTGAAACATCTCGAGTTGAGACACCAAACACATCGAGAGGGATGGAAGAACAACGACAGGGTTTGATTTGGTGGGCAACAGTTCCACGCCTAGAAAGATGGTGGATGGTGTCAAGGTGGCAAAGAAATAATTGCCATGATTCCGTAACGGGGCACCTTGGGAAAGGTGACTCGTTGGACTGTTCCCTTAAGTGGCAAAAAGAATTACTTTTGATCCATAGATCATTTAAACTCTTCATACCATCTTAAGGCAATTTACAATTGATCGTTTGAAAGAGCTCGAAGAAATTGCATACTCGAACTAGGATGGATGATGTGGACTACCTTGTTGAAGACAACGCAATGGATGACTTTTGCTTATCACTCGAAATGGATGGGACCCATGACAGGACCACTTTTGAAGATGATCCTGGACATCAACTGCTGAGAAGGATAGCCCATGGAAAATTGGCATGATGGGGTGCAAGCCGGGAACAAAATGCAAATGTTGGGAATGTTCCAAGCATCATATCTGCCTGAGATTCAGATCTGGTTGGAAACATGATATTTCAGACGGCATGTCTGGAAAAGGAAAGGTTGCAACACAAATCGACGAGATGACGTTGCAAGATTCCCAGGAAATAAACTACGATAGCAAGCTCCAAAACATGAGCGGGTTCTGCTACACACATGTAAACACGCTGTCCCATACAAGCATGACCACGTAGTAGTCTTATAATAAAACACTACCGAGTTTAGGTGGGGAGCCATCATCCAGGATATCAAAGTCCTTGCATAAGGCATGCTCTTAGGAAGGAACTTCTTCTCCTTGAACAAGTCACTCAGTGGCTTGGTGTGCTAGGAAACACATATAGAATGGAGGTAGCGAGCCTATCAAACCATAGCATACTTCGCACATGCATGAATGACTTGGGATGGTACCAGATGAAACAAAAACAATCTTCCTCGAACTCACGGCGGCAACTTCCACCAAATGCACATGAATCAGAGAAAGTCGCTTCTTTCATCCAACATATGCTTCATGAACGGGACATGAAGATAATGCTTTTAGAAGTTTCCAACACTAGCGGGATGTTCAACACGAATCATGGAGGAGATAAAAATGTTGCTGATGGCTCAACAACAATTCATCCAGATTTCCATATAAGTGGAATTCCACAATTATGTGAACAAGGTGATAGCATTGGTCAGACCCAAAATATATAATGGTGTATGCTCGAAGAAACAACCACGAGTAAGACAACATTACGAATATCGTTGGTTCTGATTTGATTTGAGGATAGCCCATACTCGAATCAAAGATTGGATAAGATGATAGGTCCATTAACTGATCACGCGAGGGTCAGTCGATGAAAATACCATCTTTCTTCAACACACTTACAAGATATCCATTAAGATGAACTAAGTCGGACAAGCTTTTATCTTCCAACTCTCCAAGTTGTTGTTTAGCTTAACCAACTAGCTCAGGGGTATCCAACACAGATTCTTGGAGAAAGGGGTGGTTTATAAGATACCAACTTGATCACGAACTCAACATAGCGGTCAGGTGACAACCTGGTAATACCCCCGAGAAGATATTCGGAATATTACGAACCACCGATATTTTATTAAGCTCAAGAACAATCTTGCCTTTCAAGGCAGGATGACATGATCAAAAGAGCGAGGGTTTGGCAAAATCCTAACTCATCGATCGAAGAGTGCACCAGAAATAAGGACTAGGTTGCAGGATCAATCTTAGAATGATGATTCAGTAACCATCACGCTAAGAATGAGAATATTGTCCATTTACTACCAAGAAAGGAGTTGCTCGGAGTATTGATTTCACACATCACAATTCACTTGTCGGCATTCCGGTTACAACAACACGATGACCGAGGAATGAATGATGATGGTGAGAAGTATCACTACATCAATAATTCATAAGAGATGGTGCAATTCCTATGATATTCTTGACATAAAGAGGACAACACTCCAAGGTAGAACAGAACAAAAGCTGGATTGGCATTTTGATCCATGGAATACAACTACTTTGACCCAATCCTAGATATGGACGAGGTATTGGGGTTTGTTTCTCCTAGCCATTCTGGAATAGAATGGCTTGTCGGACCACAAGAATAAAAGGCATCGATAACACAAATGCACGACTACTCCTGACTACAAATTGATAGTCGGAGGTCAGGAAACAACTAATGAGGGACAAGTCAAAGAACATATGATTTTCTGAGTTATGGATTCATGTATTAGCATGTCGAAGGACTTCGACATATTTCTTCGGATAACCCATGCAGAAAGGTTGAACTGGAAGAGTCACAATATAGAATGGTGAACTCATCGAGAGTACTCCTGTTGTGATCCTTTGATCCAACAAACTTCTGCCATAAATGGTTCATAGTATTTGGAAGAAGGAAATACCACGGACCTCGAGGACTATCACAAAGATTACTAATATCTTAAGGGAACTAGCAAATACTAACAACATGAAGTAGGGTGAATCTTGGGTTGAGGAACCCAGGAATAGAATACCTACTAACTAATAACATCACGAGATGCTTTTGAGAATGGTGGCCAGAATCATCACACCTGGAACACAAAACATGGCTAGATTACCGGGTGACTCCCTAAAACACCTAGTGTCATAATAATAGCTCCAACATATATGTCCAGGCAACAGAGTACCTCAACTCACCGATAGTGTGCTAATTCTGACCAAAAAGGACATCAGGAACAGAAAGAAAGGATTGCAAATGCACTAGACTATTTAGAAACCTGGGATGACTCGGACAGCATAACGGCTGTAAATGCTCAAAATTATTTGAGACATCCTGCAAAATGGTGGCATAACCACTTAACATCACAATATCAAAGTTCTGAGATGAACAGTCAACACACAGAAGTAGTAGGAACCGAACTCGGGCTTGAATCCATCAATCCTACGAGTCTACGGATTAGTAACACGTGATCCTGACAGAAAGACGAGAAGCCTAGTTCTTAATCCCCGCAGAAAAGAAGAGGTTGACTCAGATCAGAAGGGCATAAGGTAAAGGAGTAAAAAGAGCGTTACGTTCCCATCCACAATCAATTCCCTTATATAACTAAAGCATTTCTAGACACGACTTCGACCAGCTTGGCTTGGTAATCCTACAGACAGTCAGGCTCTGATACCAAAACTGTCAGGACCCCGATTCCAAGTCACATCGATCTAGCCGGTAACACCTCATATCACTTTGCGGCCTCACGGACGGTATTCCCACGGGTGTCGCCTTACCATGGCCCGGGACCGTTTGCACCTTTTGGCTCACGTATATGATAGTGTCGCTAGCATCCATATGACAGAGAACCCGGGCCGACATGGCTAGTCGTGAACCCAAAGTGGCACCAACCTATGGGGACAGGCATACATGACTCACATCGAGCATGTTGGTCAGCAGCGTGTGAATCTGGGCTGTAGCACTGGGCTAACAGGACTCCGGGAACCCGGGCTGTAGTAGGCTAGGCAGGACTCCGGATGTCACCGCGTGACATTTCCCCGAAGGGACAGACACATGAATGAAGTGAAACACATGCTGGCCAGTCAAGTGTCCTGGGCAGTAGTGCTGGGCTAGCAGGACTCCGGTGAACCGGGCTGTAGCGGACTACTATGGCTCATGGAAGCACTAGACTACATTTCCCCATAAGAGAGGCTGCCAAGGATAAACAACTAGATTGTCGGATCCCACACGTACCAGGAATTTCAATCATACACACAATATGCTCGATATGTGTAAATACAACATGGCATCACAACATAACTCTATGACTCAAGTATTTATTCATTAGGCTCCGAGGAGCGAGATATTACAAACATGGGTCTCATGACCCAACAATCATAGCATACAAATCAAAGCACATGCGGAAGATTAACATGTCTGAGTATAGACATCTACAAATGAAAAAGGCTAAGAAGCCTGACTATCTACCAGATCTTGCCGAGGGCACAAGATCGTAGCTGAGGTATCAAGCTAAACGTCGAAGTCCACGCGAAACTACTAGCGAGACTGAAATCTCTCTACAAAACATAAATTAAGCAAACGTGAGTACAAAAGTACTCAGCAAGACTTACATCAGAACTAGCTACATATGCATCGGTATCAACAAGGGGGGGGGGTGGTGGTGGAGTTTAACTGCAGCAAGCCAGCTTTGACTCAGTGGCTAACCTGAACTATGACTGCAAGCAACTCTTTTGAGGTGGCACACACGAGTCCACATATTCACCATATCAATACACCACTATGGATCCGCTTCCGTCTCCCTACGAGAAGGCCATCCATAGCACTCATGCTTATCTTGTGAGTTTTAGAGTATCCACTTTCACTTGTCTATGAACTGTTATAGGCAACCCAGAAGTCCTTTACCGTGGACGCGGCGATTCAAATAGATCATTTATAACCCTGCAGGGGTGTACTTCTTCACACATGTTTCCACCACTTAGCGTCTGCACATGACATGTGCTCGGCAGACTTCAAGCGAAAGCCGACGTGGGTGTAGACTACGACCTGACTAACCACACAAGTCTCTAGTCCAGGTTTATCACCTATTCGGGTTCCATCCGCGAGGAGATCCGGCCAGAGTTTCGCTCACAGCCCCAAACGATGTGTGCAGGGTTCCCGAGACACCAAATGGGCGCCCGGTACACCGTGCCACGGTGTATCTACCGCATCATAGCCCACCCCTAGGGTCAGCGCTACACACCGCCGCCAACACATATCCTACAAACACCAGAAACTAGTTGCAACTCCTGCACAGAGGACAAGGGCGGTTAATAAGTTGAGCGGGGTCATATTTCAGGGCCCAATGTGTGGTAGTAGTTGTTTCTTGGATCATGAACACAGAACTCAGTTCCTAAGGACGGCTTCAATGAGACAACCCACCATGTACTCCTACATGGCCTCTCACCGCTACCTTTACCAAATCGTGTTCACACACTTAGCTCACACACAGTAGGACATGTTCATCGCCATTCCAATTCATCCCCGATGAATCAGACCTAACTCAACTCTAAGCAGTAGCAGGCATGACAAACAAGCATGAATGAGTAGGCACATCAGGGCTCAAACAACTCCTACTCATGCTAGTGGGTTTCATCTATTTACTGTGGCAATGACAGGTCATGCAGAGGAAAGGGGTTCAACTACCGCAACATGTAACAGTTGAATCGTTGTTGTCCTAATGCAGTAAAGAGAACAGGAGCAAGAGAGTGGGATTGTATCGGAATGAACAAGGGGGTTTTGCTTGCCTGACACTTCTGAAGATAGTATAACTCTTCATCGGTGTCATTGATCTCATCGTCGAAACCACGTCTATCGAGAAGGAACAACCACCGACAAACAAAGGAGAAACACAATCAATGCCATGCAACAATATGATGCATGAATGTGACATGGCAATATGCTGTTGATTGGCCTAATGCAAGTAGCCACAAGTTAAATGGAGTTGGTTTGAACACTAGGTTCAAATTCAAACTCCATATGTGCTTTCTTAAATACCATTTAATTGAATTGTCCTAAAAAGAGGACATAAGTTGCTCTAACATTCATGAAAATGGTACAGATGGATAGATTGGATTTTTCCGATCATTTTTCATATATAAATTATTTCATTTGGTGTTACGGTTGAATTTATATGAATTTTAGAAGTTTATACTATTTTCTGGAATTTCCTGAATAAGAATAAATTCAAAAAAGAGTTATTGCGTCAGCATTGCATCACTGTGATGTCAGCGGTCAACAGGCGCGGTCCAGGTCAACCCTGACCTATGGGTCCCGTTTGTCAGTAGTTAGTTAACTAATTAAATTTAGCTAGCGTTAAATTAATACTAATTCTAGTTTAGTTACTGGCCTGGGGCCCACACGTTAGTGACCCAGGGGGTCAAACTGGGCCCACCCGGTCAATGGTCAGCGGGGGTCAAACCCACCGGCGACTCGACGCCGGCGAGGCCCAAGATGGTGGCGCGGCTCGGAAAATGCCCACGGGGCACGGGCGAGGCTGTTCTTGGGCTCGTTGGAGAGCTCTTGCAGGCGCACGTCTAGTGGTGGTGGATGCCGGGCCTATGGTGGCCGGTGCCAACGACGTCGAGCAAGTCCGCGGCGGCCGGAGTTCGATCAAGCTCGGGGTCGACGTTGCGGTGCACGGGAGGACTAGCTGATGGTGGTGTTGTGTTTCTGGGAGCATGCTAAACATGTAGCAGTGCTCGGACACGAAGGTTGCTAGCCTATTCGCCGGCGACAACGAGCGCGGCGGCGATGAGCTCTCGGGTCCAGTGGCTAGCACGCCTATAGCACGCAAATGAACATGGGAGAGGGGGGAAAGATGGCGGGGCTCACGGCGATCACGAAGAGGGGCTCAGCTTGCTCGGGGACGGCTTGGCAACGGCAAATCGACGTCGGCGGTGACCGGCTCCCGAGGTTGTATACGGTGGCGATGATGACGCTACGGAGCGTCCCGGTTGGCTTGGCTCGATGGAGATGACGACGAAGACGATGCAGAGCTCGTGGGCACAACAGAGGGGCGCGGGAGTAACTGTGGCCGTGGTGGTTCTCGTTGGCGGTCTCGAATGCATACGGTCGGTCACGGGAGAGAGAGTCAGAGGAGGGGGAAGAGAGAGCTGCGAGGGGAACAGGGGGAGAAGGTCTCGGGCGTCTCCGTGGCGCATCCAGAAGAGTCGGGGCGTCGCGGTGGAAGCAGGAGCTGGCGCGCACGCGGCGAGCACACGCCCTCCTGCCCACTGGCAGGAGGTTGAAGACAGTAGGAGGGAGGAGGAGGTGGGCTGGGCCGGCAGAAACTGGGCCAGACTACAGGGAGGCCAGGTGAGGTTACTCTCTCTCTCTCTCTCTCTTTCTAATTTAGTTTCTATTTTCTATTTTTTTCTGCAATTGTTTTGACTTAATTAAAATGCTAAGACATTTCCAAAAATCATGAAACTAATCATGGCTACTGTTTGTAATATATCCAACAGTAAACATTTTAGTTTATGATTATTTGAGCATTTAAAATATTTTATAGCTTTTAAATGCCCAAATGTAAATAGAGTATGATTTAATTCAGAGCCCAAATATGTCATGGAAAAATGTGGATCACCTCTAGTTACTGTTTACAGCATTGTCCATAAATGATGAACATTTTTGAAAGCCATTTGGATTTACTGAAAATATTTTAGTTGAACCTAGTGACTTCCTTTGATGCTAGGGGTTTAGGCAATCCCCATTTCAAGTTTCTTGGGAATTTAAACATGATGGCATGATGAACAAGCAAAGTCAAGCAAGGGCTGAACTGGGGCTGTGACACCCCGTCAACTTGGTAGGCCCACAAGTCAGCCTCTCACTATGCTGGGTTCCAGCTGGCAGGGGGAATATTCATTTTTTTGTGCGTAATAAGGAGGCACTTCCTTGCGTGCGAAGATAGCTGGTGGGTCCGACATGTCAGCGGGGGGCACTTTATTTCGTGAAATACAGAGGCCCTTCCGGTGGGTCCCAGATGTCAGGTGGAGGAATCATTATTTTGCGCGTAATAAGGAGGCATTTCCTTGTGTGCGGCCATGGACCCAGCTGTCAGCCTCTCCATGCATAGTCTACTTCCGATGGTGTCGTTCGTTGACCACGTTGACCATGCCGCGCCGAGCGCATCCAAGGTGGTGGACGACGGTGAGGCCTCGGACAGCAACAAGCCAGGGATGGGAAGATGCGGGAGTAGAGTCGTAGACAGAGAGGTGTACAAGGGTTAACTAGTTCTAGTTCGGTGTGGTTCGGCAGTCGGTGGAGAAGAACAGGAGGTGTGGAGGGGTGGAGGGATGGCCTGGCCAACGGTGGAGTAGCGCTTCATAGCGAAGCGTGCTAAGCAGAGCTGCTAGCAGCAGGAGGCGGGAGTTGGTCCCGGCGGCGCTGGAAGAAGAAGACGAGAGATTGAAGATGGATGCCGGTCGTTGGATGTAAATCCAACAGCTAACATGTCAGAATCATTTGTTGACTAAATTGACAACGACTTGCATTGGCTTCGACCTATTGGCCCACATTTCAGCCTCCAAAAATGTGGCACGTATTCAACCCATTTTTTCAGAATTTACAATCTTATTTTTTGCGCGGTAGAATTTACAATCAATTTGATCTTTTTTTTGAATTACAGCCATTAGCTGGGCTGGGTGAACAAATAATTTAGCGTCCATGCGGCCAATTTATTTTATTTCCTAAAAAATTACAGCCCATTTGCAGTTTCTTGAAATACACGATTTTGCTAGGCTGATTCTAATTATAATGTTGGGTTGGGCCAGCAATGTTATCAAAAAATAAAAAGGGGCTGAACATTTTGTTATAAATATATTTAAATAATAAGTGATATTATTACATTCGTCCTTAAATCTTACCAAGCTTTTGTACACAATCACTAGGATTTTCGTGCCAAAACAATCCAGGATTTTATTTGTTAAGAAATTATTTTTATAAGTTAATAAGATGTGGGATATTGTTTTCTTACATATGTAAGTATCTGTTAAATATATGATGACAATAAAAATGATATATAATAACATACAAAATATTTTTTTAGAAAAACAGGGAGCATCTCCCCGCTTCCATTGCTGAGAACGAAACCACAACATATTCTGATACAGCAGCTCAAAGAGCAGTTCGAAAGCAAAGGTAGAAAAGCTACAAACTAGGGGGGTGGATGAACAAGTTCTCTGAATAACACAAATCACCCGAGCGGTGCCAAAGGCAGAGTGGATAGAGCACTCAAATGACACAAGGAGGGTCCAGCGAAGCCTTCATGGTCTTCAGCCGAGGGGCCGTGTCAGCCTGCGGCGACCAGTAAGCAAGCGGAGACACCGGGCTGGAAGGCGTAGCATGGTGGATGTCCCTCTTTTTCGGCGCCAGGTGCCCATCATCTTCATCAGAGATCTTGAGACGAGCCCACGGGTCCGGTCCCAGAGCAGGTCGAGCCTTGTTCAGCCACAAGTGATCGCCAACGGTTTCTGGAGAGATCTTGTTAGGGTTTCCACGAAGCTCATCAACTTGTCCTTATCCGATCCGGAGGAGAGAATCGCCCAGTTCCTCACCATGTTCCTGATCAACCTCAAGACCTGCAGAATGAAATCCAGGAGGTGTTACTGAAAATCATAGCATTTCTATATTTCCAGAGGCACCAAAGGACAGCTGAGCTAACATTGTTTAAAATTGAGCACTTTTTGGTAGAAATCCAGAATCTGGCGACAGATTCGAAGGATGAGCCAATCTGACTAGAGAAATATTTCTCAATGTGGGCCCAGAGATGTTTAGCAACTATACATTCAAAAAATAGGTGAGAACAAGACTCTTGTTCCAAGCAGTAAACACAATCAAGGGGTTTGATGATGTGTCTCTTCCTAAGGTTATCCCTAGTCATCAATTTGTTTTTGGAGAGAAGCTAGAGAAATACATGAATTTTAGGGGGAACTCTCAATTTCCAGACAGCAGGGATAAACACGGGTTGAACCCCTCTAACGTTGATAACATGATAGAAGAAGCTGGAGGAATACTTCCCCTTATTGTCTAGCTGCCAAATCAGGGCATCCGGCTCAGCAGTAAAGGTAATGCTTTTGGCAATTCCCTCCAACTGGAACCATTGTTCCATGAGACTATCACTAAAGTTTCTTCTAAAAGAGAGTTTTGGGCATTGACTGTCCCAAACTTCATTGACACATTTATTAAGCTCATTGCGGATAGAGTAAATAGGCCAAAATTGGACTGCTAGGGGGGATGTGCCAAACCAAGTATCTTCCCAGAACCTGGTTCTGCTCCCATCCCCTATGTTCCATCTGTAGCCAAATTTCACAGCATGCATAATAGATTTTAATCCTTTCCAGAATCTAGAGGTCTTAGGGTTGGAGGAAGGGACAAAAATATTAGGTTTATTTCTTAGGTATTTATGGGCAATAAGAAGCTTCCAGGGTTTCAGGTCTTCCTCATAGAATCTTTTAATCCATGACCCTAAAAGACATATGTTAATTTCTTGGAGGTTAGGTATGCCTAGGCCTCCAAAATCTTTTTTCATAGAGACTAGGGCCCAATTAGCAAGGTGTAGCTTCCTATTTCCCTCAAAATCATTCCACAAGCAATGAGACATCTGAGAATTGACGAGGTTCACTGCCCATTTAGGGAACTTGAAGAAGGAGAGGAGATACACTGGAATGCTAGCCAAACAAGCTTGTATGAGGATCAATCTACCTCTGTAAGAGAGAAGTTTGCCCCTCCACCCAGCAATCATTTTAATGATTTTATCCATAAGGGGTTGGATATCCTCTCTCCTCAGTTTATCATAGTGGAGAGGGATACCTAGGTACTTAATGCGGAAATTACCTTTATTACAGACTAGAATAGAGAGGAAGTCAGCTAACTCCTGATCATCCATGTTGATAGGGATGAGTTCACTTTTAGAGTAGTTGATTCTCATGCCTGAGACTTGTTCAAATCAGGTTAGAACAGTTTTCAGATTGCTAGCATGTGTGGAGTCATTGTCTAAGAAAAGGATGGTATCATCTGCATATTGAAGGCAGATGATGCCACCAGGGCAGACCTCAGGACAGAGCCCTGCAATCAGACTATGATCAGTAGCTTTGCTTAGCATTTTAGTAAGAACGTCCACTACTAAATTAAACAAAAGCGGGGAGATGGGGTCACCTTGCCTAAGGCCTTTACCAGCAAGGAAAAAATCACTTTCACAGTTATTTAACTTGACCCCAACAGACCCCCCCATGAGTAAGTTGCTGGATCCAACTCTCCTCTATGAAAGGCTTGGAAAAGATCTAAGAGATCATTTTTCACCAAGTCTCAAAATGCTGGTAAAACAAGAAGGGAATCCCATCAGGACCAGGAGCCCCATCAGGATAAGAGCTAAAAATGGCTTCCTTCACCTCTGTCTCTGAAAAGGGGGCTTCTAGCAGCTCATTTTCAGCAGGAGAGACTTTTTCAGAAGCAGAGAAAAATATGTTTTGTAGAGAGAACCCAGAAGGGTTTTCTTTCTTAAACAGGTCTTTGTAGAAGTCACTAGCCACTTTCAGCATCTCATCTACCTCAGTAACATGGCCATTAGGGCCATCAAGGGAATGAATAAGGGTTTTCCTCCTCCTCTGGTTAGCTACTGCATGAAAGTAAGCAGTATTTCTATCACCCTCCTTAATGTTTCTATCTCTAGACCTTTGTTTGGCTTTGATTTCGTCTTGAAGCCAAATTTTCTTGAGCTCTCCATGGACAAAGTTTAATCTATTAGTCTCAGCCTCAGAGAGGTCAGTGGTTTCTGCCTTAATATCTAGAGAATCAAACTCAAGGAGGAGAAGGCTTTTGTATCTTCTAAGATTAGCTTCCTCATTGGAGTTTCACCCTTTGGTAGTTCTTCTAAATCTCCTGATTTTGATCTGCCAATTTTCTAGGGGGCAGCTGCTCCCAGTAGGCTCATTCCAGACTTTCCTAACTAGCTCAGTAAAATCTCCTCTAAGAAACCACCACTTTTAAAATTTAAAACTATTGCTCTTTGGAGTTTGGTTAAGACCAGAGTCCCAGAGCAAAGGAGTGTGGTCACTACCACATCTGGGCAGAACTCTACAACTAGAAAGGGGAAAGAAACTATCTAATTCTGTGTCACAGAAAATTTTGTCAATGGTGGACATAATCCTGGAGCAGCACTTCCAACATATCTAGCAGAACTGTGTGTTTTCCTTCTGACAGGGCAATTCTCAACTTTATGGGTAACCAATTTGCAGATAAAACAACTCTTGGGCTTGACACATTTATCCAAATGATGCCCTGGTTCCCCATAGTTGTAGCAGATCACCTCGGAGTATGCCATAAGGCCCGAAGCAGGGGCATGAGCAGTTTTCTGGATGTCCTATCTCTTCTTTTGCTGATTCTTACCTTGAGATTTCCCATTGATCTGAGAGTCAGAACCACCAGCAGATTGATCTTGGGCAATTACAGGAGCCTGCCCAGATTGTGCCCCCATTTGGGGCGGAGGTGGGCCGTACCACTGCCCAACCGGCGCTCCCCCGCATTGTGATAGGGGAAATTCATCGGAGTTCCTGGTTCCTTCTCATCCTCCAGCCAGATGTTGTCTTTTAGGAAGCAGAAATAACCACCAGATAGCTCAATTGAAGCAGATTGCAAGCCTAATTTCAATCTTCTGCAGGTTTGGGGGAGAGGTAAGGTAGGGGATCCACCTGCTCCGGCTCCGGTGGCGTGCTGGTGGGCAGGAGTCCAGTCAAGCATTCCCATCTCGCAGCATGGCGTGGATCTCCTGAATTCACTTCTCCTTTCACCCATCAAACGAACGCAATCGGCGGTCACTAGGGTGGGGCATCCTGTGCTTCTCCGAGAAATCTCCTTCGAAGTAGATCCGCATGGCTAGATTCAACAGCTCCCAATCCACATGATCCTTGCACATCCGAGCATACCTGCGCGAGTGAGAGAATGGATTCGATCCCTCCTCGGCTTCCTCCCTCGCAGCTTCCTCCTCTGCTTCCCTCCATTCGCGCGTGCACTAGGTCCAGGAGAGAGCGTCGTCACGGATCCGCATCGCCCGCTCCCTCCATCTCCTTCCTCGAGTCTCCCGCAGCACCGCCGGCGCGACGGAGTCGAGCGGCTGGAGCATCCGCGGGAAGGCTTTGTAGACATGTGGGAGATGCATCTTGTACATCTGCCTGTCTTCCAGCCATTCCCCCGTGGATATGGCCGGCAACTCCATGGGGTGCGCGAGCGGACTTGCTGAGGGGGGCAGGCGCGCCCGGAGTCATGACACCGGGGGTGGCGGCGAGATCTATGGCGGCGGCGAGGGTGGAGGTAGTGGCGGGGGCGGCGACGAGGGTGGAGGTGGTGGCGGGGGCGAAGGGGATCGCGAGAGCGGTCATCTATTTGTCAATTATGTGAACTAAACAGTCAACATATAAAATAATTTAAATATATATAATATAGTTAGAAGGGAAACATAAGTTGGATCTGGCGTTCCTATTCTTATATAGAAAAATAGAACAGACCTCTGCGTTTTCTTCAAAAAAAACATAAATTGGGCTGCCAAAAATAAAACCTCGGATGGGAGGTCCATAGGCCGGTCGATACATGACGGCCCTAATAAAATACAAACAGGCCTATGGACCTCCCATCCAAGGACGTGGGCTGCGCATGTTAAAAATGAAAGCCTAGATGGGGCAGCCCAAAACCACGTCCAACACTTGCCAAAACTTTGTCCCTCGTTTTCTCTATGTTTCGCACACTCGACATTGTGTGGGCATTTTGACTGTGCATCATATGAAGATGTGATATACATGAATGTTGATCAGCATGATGTTAACTGGCTGGTAGTTCCATTTTCGACCATGAATAAAACTTCCAAGATGATGTTAACCCTGTTTGAAAAGGCCGTGTTAATATAAATGCTCTACCTATGAAAGTTGCAGTTTCTTATCTGAAACTGAACTTGCAGTTTCTTATCTGAAACTGAAACTTGCAGTTTCTTCTCTGAGAATCACATTGTCTGCACTTTTATACTCCTATGAAACTACATTTTTTTAAATGCTAAAAATATATATCTAGAATTCATAAAATACTTCATATTCTTAATACTGCAAATCTGAAATTCAAAAGACATTCATATCTGAAAGTACTCTCAAAATACACAACACAAAACACTGTTGGGGAACGTAGCAGAAATTCAAAATTTTCCTACGTGTCACCAAGATCTATCTATGGAGTCATCTAGCAACGAGGGAGGAGTGGATCTACATACCCTTGTAGATCGCGCGCGGAAGCGTTCAAGAGAACGGGGTTGATGGAGTCGTACTCATCATGATCCAAATCACCGATGATCCTAGCGCCGAACGGACGGCACCTCCGCGTTCAACACACGTACGGAGCAGCGACGTCTCCTCCTTCTTGATCCAGCAAGGGGGGAGGAGAGGTTGATGGAGATCCAGCAGCATGACGGCGTGGTGGTGGAAGTAGCGGGATTCCAACAAGGCTTCGCCAAGCGCTGTGGGAGGAGGGAGATGTGTCGTGGGAGGGAGAGGGAGGCGCCAGGGCTCAGGTATGGTTGCCCTCCCTTCTCCCCACTATATATAGGGCCAAGGGAGAGGGGGAGGGCACAGCCTTGCCCCTTCCTCCAAGGAAGGGTGCGGCCAAGGGGGGGGGGGAGTCCATCCTCCCCAAGGCACCTCAGAGGAGCCTTCCCCCTTTAGGACTCTCCCCTCCTCTTGTCCCTTTGGCGCATGGGCCTCTAGGGGCTGGTGCCCTTGGCCCATATAGGCCAAGGCGCACCCCCTACAGCCCATGTGGCCCCCCGGGGCAGGTGGCCCCACCCGATGGACCCCCGGGACCCTTCCGGTGGTCCCGGTACAATACCGGTGACCCCGAAACTTGTCCCGATAGCCGAAATAGCACTTCCTATATATAATTCTTTACCTCCGGACCATTCCGGAACTCCTCGTGACGTCCGGGATCTCATCCGGGACTCCGAACAACTTTCGGGTTACCGCATACTAATATCTCTATAACCCTAGCGTCACCGAACCTTAAGTGTGTAGACCCTACGGGTTCGGGAGACATGCAGACATGACCGAGATGACTCTCCGGTCAATAACCAACAGCGGGATCTGGATACCCATGTTGGCTCCCACATGCTCCTCGATGATCTCATCGGATGAACCACGATGTCAAGGACTTAATCAATCCCGTATACAATTCCCTTTGTCTATCGGTACAATACTTGCCCGAGATTCGATCATCGGTATCCCGATACCTTGTTCAATCTCGTTACCGGCAAGTCTCTTTTACTTGTTCCGTAACACATCATCCCGTGATCAACTCCTTGATCACATTGTGCACATTATGATGATGTCCTACCGAGTGGGCCCAGAGATACCTCTCCGTTTACACGGAGTGACAAATCCCAGTCTCGATTCGTGCCAACCCAACAGACACTTTCGGAGATACCCGTAGTGCACCTTTATAGTCACCCAGTTACGTTGTGACGTTTGGTACACCCAAAGCACTCCTACGGTATCCGGGAGTTGCACAATCTCATGGTCTAAGGAAATGATACTTGACATTAGAAAAGCTTTAGCATACGAACTACATGATCTTGTGCTAGGCTTAGGATTGGGTCTTGTCCATCACATCATTCTCCTAATGATGTGATCCCGTTATCAATGACATCCAATGTCCATGGTCAGGAAACCGTAACCATCTATTGATCAACGAGCTAGTAAACTAGAGGCTTACTAGGGACATGGTGTTGTCTATGTATCCACACATGTATCTGAGTTTCCTATCAATACAATTCTAGCATGGATAATAAACGATTATCATGAACAGGGAAATATAATAATAACTAATTTATTATTGCCTCTAGGGCATATTTCCAACAAACACAATTCACAACCTGCAAATACTGACAACCCTAAGCTCCTCCTGACAATTCACAACCTGCCCGACTATTGGGCTGGGGGGGCGGCAGCCCCCTCCTATTCCTCGACGGTAGACAGCCGCCCCGTGAGACGATGTGAACGGCGAGGGAGACGATGGCAGGGAAGCGTCGTCGGGCCAACTGCTTTTCTCCTCTTGCAGTTGGGTTCGGTCGATGAAGACTCCACCGGCTCGCTCTGGCAGGACACCCTCACAAACGGCACCCTGTAGATGCTCGATCCTTCAATCTCTGGTGGATGCTCCATCTGGGATCGATACTCCCACCACCGCTCCCTCACGGTCGGATTCGGTGAATCTGTTTGCTCCATGGCCCAGAGGAGCAGCTCTATGTACTCCGGCGCGACTCCCTCTGGGAGTATCGCCGCCTTTTTGCTCTGTTGCAGATATTTGGCCATGGATGTTGCCGTCGCCGCTAGTTGGTCCTTGTTGTCAAACCAAGACTGTATCTCCAACATCCTAGCTAGCTTCACAGGGTCGCCGTCTGCGATCCTCACGTATCGGTTGTACTCCTCCATCGATCTACTTCTCCACAGCACCTTCACTCGTCGGCGGTGGTTTTTGAATGGAAGAGGAGAGGAGCAGCGCTGGTTTTGGATTAGAACGGGAGAGGAGCGACGCTGGTTTTGGACTGGAATAGGAGAGGAGGGGCGGTGGTTTTGAAATGGAAGAGGAGAGGAGCGGCGCTGCATTTAGATTGGAACAGGAGAGGAGCGGCGGTGGTTTAAGAGGAGAAGAGCGGAAGAGCGGCGCTGGTCTTGGAAGTATTTTTTGTTTTTTTGCGTATTTTGGGTCAAAGTTTGACCACGTACTGTATTTGACAAGCAAAATGTGAATGCATGTCACCAAAAATTGTATCGTTTGGTTCGTATCTGAATGTACTTTCAAATTATACTCCCTCCATTTTTGTATACAAGGCCACAAACTCATATTACAGGTACCAAGGTAAAAATCAATGCTATGTTTAAGTCAATGTTGCAAGCTAGCTTGTCACCTTGATTGTCGTGTTAATTAATGTGGTTTTTCTCTCCCAAGCACAACAAGCCAACCCTCTTACTCCTCATTGGTTGATTAATGTTGGGAATGCAAGCTAACCTTCTCACTCCCGCATGCACACAAGGGATATTAATGTCCTGGGGTGCTAGTACGAGGCAAACGCCATCAATTTTTCCTCGATTAATGTTAGTGGCCTTGTATAGTTGCAAATTGTAATTTTGATAGTGGCCTTGTATACAACGTATACCATATATTTTATGTGCGAAAATCATGGTCAATTATGACCCAGAATAAAAGGGAGACTAGTTAATGTGGGGTCGCTTTCTTAATTGAAGGGTAAATTGATTTTGGTTTTGATCCAGTCAGAGCGCGCCGGCCCTCTCGTCCAATCCTAAATCGCTGCCGTACGCTCCTCTCCCTCTTCTCCATTGCAAAACCACCTCCTCTCCTCTCCATCATCTCCATTCCAAAACCACTGTCTCGCCTCTCCCTCTTCTCTATTGCAAGACCACCGTCTCTACTCCGTTTTCTAGACGCTTTGCTCCATGGCGCGGGCGCAATCCATGGATACAAAATTAGTATACTGTATACTATTTAAAAGTCGAGGGCGGGGCTTTTCCTGCGCTGTAGGCGGCGGGGCAGTTCCGCCTAGTCCGTTCGAGAGAGTCGCAAGAAGACGAGGGAGTAGGCTGCTGCAAACGTAGGGCTGTGTGATTTGACAGCGAGTTACTGCTGGACAGGTGGGGCCCCGTGATTTGACTTGCCATTATCATTTTAACTGCGGCACTACGACCGGCGTGAGTCTCCCAGATTCCTGACCACCTCCATACAGGTGCCTCTCCCAATGCTCCACCATGTAGTAGAGGCTGGCTCTTGCATGAGAGCCCACTTCTCCACTTTTTCCTTGCCTCTCTTTCTTCCACATATGCAAAAATGCCATGTAAAGCGCACTATTGTACTTACTTTTACTTGCTCCTACAGGTGCTTAATCTTGCCACATAAGCATAAAGTCTGATGTGGCAAGTTAATCAAGAAGAGAGAGACTAGTTTGGTGACCCAAGGAAGAAACAGTGCTAAGCTCATGTACCTAGGTGAAAAGACAATTTTGAGTCTATAGCTAATTAAATGAAGCAAACTTAGCAACACCATTTCATTGGAAGAGGTCACTCCTTGGCAAATGCAATAAATACACGCGCTTAGCACCGTTTCTTCCTTGAGTACGAAGAAAGAGATAGAGAGGAGTAAAAAATACACTTATAGCCAACCTTGTTGTAGTATGAGTGACTAAGTGATGACTATGTATGACATGCCAACATCAGATAGCCTAACGCACCGTGTTAAATCTCCAAGGGCGCGACCGCGCGAGCGACGCGACGGTCATGGTAGGCGCGACCATGATACGGGCTGCTGGCAGCCCTTGGATCTGAGATTAAACGACCGCATGCTAAGTTGCTGAAAACTTGCAGAATAACCCTCCAGGATAGGATATTCACCCATAGGTCTAGAATCACTCCATGCAACCATTCGATCTCAGATCCAAGGGCTCTCGGAAGCCCGTATCATGGGAGAATGGAAAGCCACTACCCTGCCGTTCGCACGCTAGCAGTTCGCTCCTACTCGTCCCCGCACGTCCTTCAATACTGCGGCGGTTCGCTCCTAGTCGTCCCATCCATTCACATTACGGCAGTTCCACTAATCCTAACCCTCCTCCCAAATCCATGGCGTCCCAAATCTCCATGATCGGCGGTGAGTACAAGGTTAGAACCATCACCGGCGATGAGTTCGACGTCATCTACACCCGTTCTTCTGCGACGGTGAAAGGATGCCTTTCTCGCTTCACACGCATGTTCGAAGACTCAGATGATGAGTGGGTCGCTGGGCTAGATGTTGAGTACACCACAGTCCTGGGACGAGAGAAGGATCTAAAGGACGAAGAGAGGAACAAGCCCGCCGTGATCCAGGTTTTCGTGCATGACTTATGCTTGGTCTACCACATATGCCATGCCGACGTTGAGTGCCAGGATTTTAAGGACTTCCTCGAGAGCAACCTAGTCAAATTAGTTACTGTAGACTTTGGTAACGACAAAGAAGTCCTGCATCGGATAGGCCTCGTTGTAGGCAACACCTTCGACCTCCAGAAGAATCGGCTAGTGTCCTCTCGTCAGCCTTCAATGCTGACCCTGGCAGGAGCCATGGTTCATCCTTCGTATGGTAAACTGGAGAAACCTCATTACACGTTTCATCATCATGCATGGCAGCATAATTTACTAGATATAGACCACATCCATTACGCTGCACTGGATGGCTACCTTTGCTTCAATATCTATAAGGGTTGGATGAAGAGCAACAGCCAAGTGTGCGGTTCAAGCAAAGAAGTATCAGCCAAGAGGAAGAGGGACAAGGACGAAGTCGAGGACGTGGACGAGGACTCCGAGTAAGGTGCCAGTGTCGTTGCTCATGGTGGTTATAATGCAGTGTCTACCGGAATAGTTACAAAGTTTAATTTCAGGTGTGCTTAATTTAATTTGAGGGGTGTGTTGTGCCGAGCCCCCAGCAGAACTATGTTATGTTTCTTCTCGTTACTTTAACTCTTCAGTACGTACATACTAGTATTTCTTACATTTCATCTTTTAGTTGGTATAGTACTACCACTCGTTTCTTCACATTATATACGTACAATATATATGGCCAACATCATATAGCCAGCAGTTTAGTTGTCAAAGAATTTTAGGGTGCTTAGTTTTGTCAAAGAATTCCAGGATGCTTAGAGGGTGCTTGGATCCAAGGGACTTATTTTAGTCTGACTAAAAATAGTCTCTTTAAGAGGCTAAAGTTCCAAGCAGCCCTGACTAAAGAGGGGCTAAAACTAGTCTTTAGACTAAAATTTTGTAGTTAGGGGTACCCCTACTAAAATGTGGATTAGTCCTCTCTCTACTCATTTAACTCCTCTCCTTTAACACAAGCGAGTTCTGGATTGGAGGGTTTGGAGGATAATAAATGCTCATTAACTTGATTTTAGCCTTTTTAGTATTTGGATCCAAGCATGGGTGAGGCTAGCATGTTTTAGTCCCACTACTTTTAGTCATGGGACTAAAACGTATCCAAGCACCCTCTTAGTTTTATTTGACGGGTGGGTTGTGCTGGACACCATTATTGTGACTAGCCTTTTTTAATAGTACTATATGCATAATTTGGCGACGAGCGCTCTCTATATGTACCACCTTTTTTTTAATTTCAAGTTTTGCTCCATGGCGCAATCCATCGATACTACTGCTGTACAAAAGTATACATTTTTTAAAAGGCTAGAGGGCGGGGTAGTCTAGCTTGGTCGGTTTCACGAGAGGCGAGGGCCTTTGTGATTTGACGGCTTATTACTGCTAGAAGGCGGGGCCTTGTGATTTGACTGCTCGTATAAATGCGCCGATGACCTGATCAAGGAGGAGCAAAGAACCATGCGGTATACTCAAGTTTTTCACTGGAGTAGTACTGCGACGGAGGAGCACGAAACACGGCAGCCCAGTGCCATATGGCGATAAAAATGATCTAATTTACTAGTCATCTCATTGTTAGCATTGTTCTATTCATTCCCTCAAAAAAACATTGTTCTATTCATGCCTCGCAGAGAACGTGACACGTGCGGCGAAACACCCGAAGCAAAAGATGAAACACAGGAGCAAAAGAAGAAGGAAGATTATCACCCCAAATGATCTAATTCGCTGTGGAGTCGTAACTGCTTATTCATCGCCTCCACGACCTCCATCTCCTTGCGCGTCTCCTCTCCATCTTCATCATTGTGTCCATGACGCGGCATTTCTCGACGCGAGCCTTCATCATCTGTTCCACGGCCATATTACGTACCTTGACAGCAGTCGGGTGCTCGATGCGGAGCTTCGCCAACTCTTCCTTCTATTCCATGGCGAGGGCCTGCAACATCTTCATCGAGGAACTACTATTCTCATGCAGCTTCTTCCAGCCGTTCTTCTCCTTCAACAGGTCGATCTCGTGGCAGAGCTTCGCATTGTCCTCCCGAAGTCGCAGGATTTCGTCGGTCGCCTTCTTCTCCGAGGCAATGCTCTTCTTCAGCAGCATCACTAAGCCGGCGGTCAAGTCCCCCTGCTGATTGAGCTCAGCGGGCATGTCGTCGAGGCTCTCCTTCAGCAACTCCATCAAGCCTTGGATGAACTCCTTCTGCTTATTGAGCTGATCGGGCATGCCGTCGAGGGATAACGACTCCAGCTCCGCCGGCTCGGCATGTTCGCCTCCGTGGCTAGGGTGCTCCTGGGAGCCATCACCTTCCCGTGAGAGATCTTTCGAGGTCTCTGTGTGGCGGCGAGCCCTCTTTTTTCTCGCAGCCTTGGTTGCCGCTCCCTTGTTACGAGTAGTTCTCGACCTAGAGCTCTACTCACCGGCCATGGCAATGACGGATGAAGAAGAAGCACTTATGAGGAGGAAAGGTAGAGTGATTTTTGGTTAGGTAGTTCCCCTTTTTATAACCTAAGTACTAGCACTAGTACTAATACCTGCATAGTGGGAACACGTTCAGGTTTGGTACGTACTACTAGTAGGTGTGAGCAGGCTTTCGAATGTGATGGGAACAAGGTAAAGATTAATTGATGGTTTTGGTTTCGAGGCCCGAAACGGCTCCTGATGAGTTTAGCGGAACATAAATTTCAAGTACTACACTGCTCAAATGCGTAAATATTATGTTACTGTCAAAAATTGGCACAAAATACGAAGGAGACCAATGGAAGTACTACTACCAACCCATGATTTAACTACTCGCATGCGCGAAGTGGAGTAATAATGTCTTTCTTCCGCCCTTACGTCCACTCAATTTGCATGCGCTGTATTAATTGACCATCAATGAAGTGAATGACTTTACACGCGTCAAATTATCACATGGGGTGGATCTTGGTACAAAATTGCGTCCGCCCGTGTACCCGCGTGTGCGTGCGAGGAATGAGTGCGTGCATGGCGTGCGTGCACATCTTCGCTTCGTGCATGTACCGCCAGTATGGCTCAGGAAGGACGAGTACATTCTTCTGGAACCAGCAGCACGTCACTGTGATCAATCCACGCAAGGAGGTCGCGACAACGCCTACACATGTGCCACGTGGCTTCATGAACTGTAAGAGAGGCACTGTGTAGCGTGCCATTGGTATTCTAATTTACGTGTTTTGCACATACTCGAAGTACTAGTAAGGTAGATGTGCATTGCACGCATCAGATTTTGCAACCAAATTATGAATAAATACCACACTATAGCATGTAAGCTCTGAGTCATATATGCCCGATGTAGCCCTTCGTTTAATTCTTATAGTTCATCTCATTCAAAGTCAATTAGTTTTTATAAAAAAGCTAAGAACGCGGGAATAGGAAAAACATGGGATTATAGTGGAATGTCGTCTAGAATCCTACAGGATTGTACGAGTGTTTGATTGTGCATAGAAAAAAACGCAGAATTCTTTCAAAGAGGTTTGAGTGGATGGGATGTTTCCTATGAAATCTAGTGCAAATGAATCATATGGAAAAATTCCTATGGTTTACAATCCTACGAATCAAACAACCAAGATAGGAAAAATTCCTAATGATTAGAATCCTCCAAAATTCCTTTGAGAATCCTTTGAATCAAAGAAGCCCTTAATCTATTTTATGATTCATGGAATTGTGCGTTATAAAGCATAAAGTAAAAAACAAATAATGGCAATTCAACTAGAAAAAAGTTTGGGCAGTTATGATACGGAAGATTCTAGAACAAAAGAGAACCACTGTTGTTTTGAGGTTTGTGCATTATGCTTAAGTTCAACCATGGAGTCTGCTAGATTGTACATGTGGCAACATCCGGTGGGGGGCTAGAAGATGGTGCAAGGGGCCGAGTGGAGGGAGACTATGAAGGAATGCACAAGTGCGAGATCGATATTTAGAGAGAGGGGGCGAACACGTGCGCTGATGCACGCAGTGGCGGAGCCATGAAAAATAAATGAGGTAGGGGGCCAAGCATTGCTAATCCTTTACGAGGAGGGTCAATTCATGAACTTAAACCATTTTTAGCAGCAATTGTCTAATGATCACATTCATATTAGCCTTGATATATAGTGATGTTAGGGGGGAGGGGGGCAGGGCCCTTACTGCCCCTGTCTTCGCCATTGTGCACGCGTTTGAGAGATGAAGCGGAAGGCATGGATGACGAGAGGGGGACGTTGGATACATAATTAATGTGGGTGTATTAGCTATATATGTTAATCCTATATAGAGCGGTATAGATTGGTCGATGTGGATGTGGGAAAGAGGGTGAGACCTCACTGGATATATCGATTGGTCGGTTTGTGTGGAAAACTATGAAAGACCTAGCTATATACACACATACATAGAGGAACATCGATCGTTGCGCATGCACGCGTGAGAGATAAAGAATGCCCGATATGATGGAGAGGGGGATGTGTGTTGGTGTGTGCCTTCATGGGAGACCGACCTGAAGAAAAAGATTGCATGCGTGCGATGGATAATGCCGACTGGTAGTGTGTGTGCATGCATGCATGAGAGAAAGTTAGTGGTACAATTATAAAGAGAAGACTACTGTGTGGGTGTAAAAGAATAGCTGAATAGGTGAGGTCATAACCAATGTAAAGTTGAATTCAAATATTTGAATAAGAGATCCTGATGTTTGAAACCCATGCATGCATGAATATAACGGAGATCTACGTGGTGTGGTTTGGAAATGAGCATGTTGTAATGTATACACATTGAACAAGGTCAGACTGATTTGAATTTGAGATACCGATGGCAGACATCATTTGGCCACGTCGCATCCGTGCATGGACACACTATTCTAATTGGAGATGATGGGCGGCTTTTGCATCACATATCTATATATATACCGCTATATATAGATTATATTATATTTTTTTTATTGTGTGCGGGTAACTTTAACTTTGAAAGATGGTCGTTGGATGAGGCGAATCCGATGGTCCAAAGATGGCAAATTTGAGCACTACTGGCCGTTGGATATCATCTAGATTCCACCAGATTTCGCCACATGTATAATCTAGAAGACTCCATGGTTGAACTTAAGCATAATGCACAAACATCAAAACACAAGCACTTCTTATTTGTTCTAGAATCTTCCGTATCAGAATTGCCCAAATGTTTTTCTACATGATTTGCCATTATTTGTTTTTACTTTATGTCTTACGACGCACAATTCCATGAATCTTAAAATATATTAGCTTTCTTATAAAAACTAGATGATTTTGAATGAAATGAACTATAAGAATTAAACGAACATCTACATCATGCATATATGACTCAAAGCTTGCATGCTATAATGTGGTATTTATTCATAATTTGGTTGCCAAATCTCATGCGTGCAATGCATGTGTACCTTACTCTAGTCTAAATGGTGTTTGTGTGTGTGTTGTGCGTGTTGAGGTGCAAATTGTCTTTTTTTGGGTACACGTTAAGCTTGTTCTTCTAAAATTTCAAGCCGCACCTTGTTATGCCGAAAATTCAAGCTAGCGTCGCTGTCTATCATGCTGCGAAACTCCCGCCTCTTCAACCCGCGCCTTGTTAGCCCAAAATATTTAAGATATATCTTTGTCTCATTGTGCTCCGACAACTCCCTCCATCTCAACCCGCGCCTTGCTATTCCAAAATTACAACGCGCGTGAAAACTCCCACCTCTTGTGAAATCCCGACGCGCGAAATGCCCGTGGTACCCCTGAACCGAAAGAACCGCCTCAAATTGGTGGGGGTACTTTCGTAACTTACCCCACATTTCGGACAAGCTCGTCCCTAAGCCATGGTTCCCCACTGCCATCCCATCCGCCCTCCCATTCGTACACCGACGCCGCGAAAACCCGCGACGAAACCCCACACCCTGCTCCGTCCGCCACCCAGCCGGAGCCTCTTCCCCGACGACGTCGTCCACAGCAACACCTCGACGTCCCTCATCCACCGTACCGGATGAGGATCCGTTGTCGATCTCATCGTCCCGCCGGTTCAGCCACCCCGTCCTCCACCTCCAAGGAGCTACCCCGATGTTCCCCTCGTCTTTCGCGCCACCTCCATTCCCACACCGCCGTCTTCACCTGCACCACCGGAAGAGCATCATCATCACCGTTTCCTCGGATGAAGCTGCGGCCTAATCGGCGCCACCAAAGAGGTTGTACACTAATCGCCGCATTTTCTTCTTGATTCAATCTCACGGTGCTGCCGGCGCTCGGTCCCTCGGCGGCGACATCCACATCAGTAGGACCTGCTGCTACTTTAGCTCTCGCTCGTGCTACTGCTCTGCTCTTGCTCTCGGTCCCCTGCCTGGTCTGCTCTTGCTCGCGCTGCTGCTCTCGCTCTTGCTCTTGCTTGCGATGCTGCTCTGATTTAGCTACACTCCACTCCGATGCCGCCGGGGTGAAGGAAGAACCAGCCACAGCGGGGAGGGGGGCTCGCCGGAGAGGTACCCCACTATATATCTTAGTGTTCAGGATGGGGGCGGTGGTTGCCGGCAATGGCGGGGTGTTGGCGGGGTGGTGGCGTGGGGATCGCCGGAGAAAAAGCTCGGCACGGGGGGACCTAGAGGGATGGCCGGGGCGGCGGCGGACCGGCGGTGGGCAGTGTTTTCGGGGCGGGCGAGGCGGCGCACCGCCGGCTGTGGGCGGCGGGGGGCTGCTGTTTGGCCGGCTCAGGGGGGTGGAGGTTGAAGATGAACCGCAGGCCCTTGATTTCGTATCCAATGGCTGCAAAATCGACTGACCAGAGATGAAAAAGTCAGTCGACCGATGTGTAGCCTCACCTTGCTAGTGCGTTCAGTTTCGACAGCAAAATTCAGTTTCGACAGTTAAGTTCAGTTTCGACAGTTAATTTCAGTTTCGACAGTTAAGTTCAGAGATGAGCGGCTGATGTATTTTACATCTAGCACTTTGTGGTTATGTATTTTACGTCATGTATTGGAGATGCTATTAGAATTCCACTCAGGTTAACGTTGTTCGTTGTCTCTCTTGTCCTGCTTCAGCCTCGGCATCGTACAACTCATCGGAGCTGCTCCAACGACGAAACCCTCCATCACAGCGGAGCAGTACCTCGGGCTCCATCTCCAGACGCCTAAGATCTTCTTCCCCTCCTCCGACAGCCAAGTCAGCCTGAGCATCCTCACCGGCCAACCCAATCACGCTGAGATCGACATGGCTTCGCCAAAGAGGTTGTACACTTGTTGCATCTCTTTTTTACTCTACATGTTATATATATTGTCCACTGAGCACTCGTAGTAACGAGAAATACGATTATTTTATCCTACTATATGACAAGCAGTGAGGTACCAGGCAACTTAGCTATCCGTGATGGACTCTCTTGAACGCCATCATTATTTATCTCTGCGCGTTTGAGCTATGCATTTGTCGATGGGCCCGGGAGTTGAGCTAGTATGGCAGTGGCCTGGGTCCAAAGTAATAGAAGTAGCACAAAAAAAAAATTTAGTGTAGGATTTTCCTTGCTCAAGCCTGCCTACTAGAATCGCCAGTGCTTGAAAGGAAAAGTGAATGAAAAACATCGGAATTGGAAAGTTTCCTATGGTACTACTTTTCATGAATTTGGTGCAAAGGAATGGAGCAAAGGAAAACTGTAGGATTTGTTCCTTTAGTGTCTCCTTGAAAGAAAAACCGTAGGAATTCTAATTTCCACTTCTCCTCCTTTTCATATTCCTATTCATCAAGCACAAGACTAAGAGATAATAGCATAATAGCATTATAACCGTACATTATGGCATGCCAACCCATTTTCTAAAGACATAATATAGTTATATCATCTCATCCTGTTTACATAGTCATCATATTTAAATTATGTCATTCTATCCGTGAATTATATCATGCCATCATGTTTCCATCGATGGCATGTTTGTGATTTATGGCATGCCAACCACTTTAATAGACACATCGTATAGTTATATCATGTCATCCTGTTTACATAGTCATCATATTTTGAAGTATGTCATTCTATCCTGTTTATTTAGCCATCATACATGTGAAATTGTGTCATGCTATCCTGTTTAATTAGCCATCATATATGTGAAATTATGTCCTACTATTCTGTTTGCTTAGACAACATAAATGTGAATTATTTCATCCCCTGTTTTCTTCCCTACTATCCATTGCACCTGTCTATCTTACAATGTCTGTACATTCAATTACTTTTCTTGTTTATCAGCCATTTCAATTGGAGGGAGTGATGGCAGTATCTGTGGGAGTAAAAACACGGTCTTCAGAAAAGATCGTGCTACCTGATGATGCAGATAGAACCACGGTTGTACTTGCCCAAGAACCAGCCCCACCACACATAACCCACATTCGTGCAGATTGTACCCCTACCCAGTTGGACAAAGAACCAGCTACACCCCTTCTAACCCCAACCCCAGCAGATAGACACCCAGTTCCCGTTGACACAACACCGTCTCCACAACAGAGCACCCAAACACGAGCAGTTAGTAAGGCAACTGCAGTGCCCAAATCACGAGGACCACCACTCTGAACCCGAAGTTAATGCTTAAAGCAGAAGAAGAATTGTTCTCAGGTCAGGTTCCGTAGCTATGGTTCATACTACTTTGATCTTGCATCACTGTATTTACTGATACCAACTAATTTTAAATTTGAAGGATGCAATTGAAACTCCAATGACGCAACAGGTATGTTTTAAACCTGTTTCTTCAACGTGTTTGACTGTTTGCTGTTGTAACTTGCTCTATGTTGATTTCAGTTTCAATTGAATAAACAGTTATGTTCTCATGCCATGCACATTACAAGTGTTGTTATTGCTGTGTAGTTTCCCACACTTATATTCTGTCTATGCTGCTTTGTCTTAAATAGATATGATTTGAACTGTATCTATCTTGATTTGGCAACATAAACTAGAATGATATAGACCATACAGTGATCATACTACATAGATATATGTTTGTTTCATGCTGTTATCCTATCCACCTTACTACTGAACTAGTTTACCAAAATGAGTTTCATATACTACATTGTAAAGCTGAGATGTGTTTGTTTGTTTCTCTTTTAGAACGCGGATAAAATATTGGAGAAGAGTACCCTGTTATGCAATGGTAAAGGAAGTAATGCAGATAAGGTTCAAGATAGTGAGACATCCCTGTTGGTCTCCAAGAAAGCTGATAAAACTATATTGAAGACACTGAGACAACCCCAAAGACCTGTCTTGATGTAGTGTTCGAGTTACTGGCTACCACTGCTGGCACCAGCTCTTCGAACTTATTGCCTGAATCAGTTCGGCTTCTTCAGTCTCAACTTCAAGTTGAAAGACATCGATCAGATGTTATGCGACAGGAAGCCGAAGGACTGAGGAAGTCCGTGCAGAATTCAGATGCATACTTTCTGGAGCAACAACAAGCGCTGGACGACTTAAGCGCCAAACAAGAGAAACTTAATAAGCTTGCTAAGCATCTTGCCAGCATTATGGGTACCCAGGATATTGTTTCTTGAGCTCTTCTGAAGTGGTTTCAGTTCTGGACTTGTTTTTCTGCGGCGTTTATATGCTGCTGTGTTCCCTATATTTGCACTGGTGGCGAACTTTGATGCCTAGTGGATGTAATATGTGTAATAGCCGTGATAGCCTAGTGTAAGTTGCTTGCTTATTTATTTCTTTGTTGTCTTGTTTATTTGTTTGCTTGTAGTCAGTGTAGTTCTTTTTCTGCGGTTTGCTAGTGGCTGCAATAACCTATTTTTTAAAACTAGGCCACCATAACCATGGGCTAATATTTACTATAGAGACACTGGGCCTCCTACGGGCCGTAGAAACAGTGGGCCTTCTACGGGCCGTAGAAACAATGGGCCTTCTACGGGCCGTATCATCAATGGGCCTTCTACGGGCCGTATCATCAATGGGCCTTATACATGTCGTATGATCGATTGGCCAAACATGGGCCAAACAGACCGCATTCTGGCCGTAAACAGGCTAGAGTTGGAATCGTCCATTCATGGGCCGACCATAACGGGCCATCGTTAATAGGCCGTATTTGATGATGCTATGAAGATGGCCCAACGTATTAACAGACCACAAATGGGCCGACTGTGATCACGGGCTGAATTTGGCCCATAAGCAGAAAATGATAGTAATGGGCCGTAAGTAAACGAATGCTGGAAATGAGCCCAAGAATAAATGGGCTCTGAGAAGGCCGAAAGATAACATGGGCTGGAGACGGCCCAACGGAATAACGGGCCGTTAATGGGTATAAAGTGATACACTGTTCATTACGGGCCAGTTTCACCACGGGCCGTTAATGGGTGTAAAGTGATACACTGTTCATTACGGGCCAGTTTCACCACGGGCCGTTAATAGGCCAAGAGTTACATAGGGCCTCATATGGGCCGAAAGACGTCATGGGCCATACATGGGCCAGAAGTGAAAACGGGCTGGAATCATATTGGATGGCCTAGATGACGCTACTAGGCCTAATTCGGATAAGGCGCAATGGGCCTTGGGTTAGCGGGCTGTAAATGGGCTATATGCGAACATACCGTTAACATGCTTTCCATGGGCCAGCTCGCCACCTTTTGACCAAGTCAAACGGGCCGGCCTTTTCACAGGAATGGGCCTCTGTTGGGCGGTGCCACGTGTCAACGTATCATAGGCGCCTTCTGTCCAATGAGTGGACGACATCTGTCCCGACGATGAGCCGAAACGTGTTTCCTCCAGCCAATGATGATTTTACACGTGGAAAATCCCCATTGGTCGGGGCTGTTAACGGGTTATTGGATCCAAAACCCGACCCGATAGCTTAACGGCGTTCCATTATGGTGGATGCCACGTGTCGGTCACCCTTGACAAAAGCACTTCTGTGGCGCGCGATTTATCATCATGGAAGTGGACACTTCCGTGATGATAATTTTGGTAATGTCATGGAACACTTCTACGACAGCACATGTATGACTATCTTGATTCTGTCATAAATTTGTCATGGATGTACATGCATAAGAAAAAATGTGACCTACTATGACAAACATGTATCATCACGGAAGTGTATTTTTTTTGTAGTGATGCCTTGTCCTCAAGTGAAGTGTTGGATGAGTTTGTTGCAATGAGGATCTTGGACAAGACCGCCGACAATGCGGTGTTGCGGTCACAACGAGCAAAGAAGCCCAACCTTGCTTTGAAGGCAAAGGCCAGTGTAGAAGAAGAGGGTTAAGAGGAGTGTTGCCCCGAAGATACCAAGTATGCATATCATGAGCACATGGCTCTCGCTTCACGACAATTTTGGAGCAAGAAGAACTCAAGGCCCAACTTTAACAAGAACAACTCAATTGGCGCCAAGGGCAAGCAACATGTGAGGACATACTAGAATTGTGGCAATGTGAGTCACTTTGTTGTGGATTGCCCGTACGAGAAGAGGGAAGACAATGGTGGCAAGGTTATCCGAACAGACAAGGCCAAGTCCTTCCCCAACAAGAAGAACTTCACCAAGAAGACTCCTCCAAAGGGGTTGGTGGCACAAGAAGAGTACAATGAGGATGATGAAGACAGTGAGACGGTTGCCATGGCCTTCGTTGCCATTGCAACAACTCCACGGGTGTCCCTCTTCGATTCACCCAATGGGAACATCACCGCCAAGTGCCTCATGGCTAAAGCCACCAACAAGGTGTTTGCTTCCGGTGGGGGATCATGGTTGCTCGATAGAGGAGCCACAAATCATATGACTAGAAGAAAGGACTTGGTGGTGGACGTGCACAAGGTTTCATCTATGCCCACCAATGTCGCGTGAGGTGATGCCTCATCTTCTAAGGTATTTGGTCTTGGCAAGTGTCGGTGTCAAAACCGGCAGATCTCGGGTAGGGGGTCCCGAACTGTGCGTCTAGGCCGGATGGTAACAGGAGGCAAGGGACACGAAGTTTTACCCAGGTCGGGCCCTCTCGATGGAGGTAAAACCCTACGTCCTGCTTGATTAATATTGATGATGTGGGTAGTACAAGAGTAGATCTACCACGAGATCAGAGAGGCTAAACCCTAGAAGCTAGCCTATGGTATGATTGTTGTTCTGTATGTTGTCCTACGGACTAAAACCCTCCGGTTTATATAGACACCGGAGAGGGTTAGGGTTACACAAAGTCGGTTACAATGGTAGGAGATCTACATATCCGTATCGCCAAGCTTGCCTTCCACGCCAAGGAAAGTCCCTTCCGGACACGGGACGGAGTCTTCAATCTTGTATCTTCATAGTCCAGGAGTCCAGCTGAAGGTATAGTCCGGCCATCCGGACACCCCCTAATCCAGGACTCCCTCAGTAGCCCCTGAACCAGGCTTCAATGACAATGAGTCCGGCGCGCAGATTGTCTTCGCCATTGCAAGGCGGGTTCTCCTCCAAATTTCGTGTACCTGTTGAATAAAGTCCGGTTTCTTGTAAATGTTGCGCTCCTCGGCTTCTACGCCCAATAATGGCCATCTCCCACGTGTCAAACGAATATGAAAAGTCTGAGTGTTTTTACATCCACACCCCTAGCCGCGTAAATGAGCCGCCCATTTAAGGGGACGAGGATTTAGATCCGAAGCACACCTTCTCCCCTTCGCGAGTGTTCATCAGAGCGTATCCGACAAAGGTCCATACCACCATGGCCAGCCGTCGCAACTCCTCCTCTCGCCCTTCCAGCCCTCAGCCTGGATATTGGGAGAGATGCTCCATCCCGCATAGCGAGCTAGTGACGCTCCAGACCAAGGGATTTCTCCCCCGGCCTATATGGTCCCGGTTCGAGCCGGTCTTGCCATCTATAATGGCGGAGAGCAAGCGGAGAGTGCCCCTAATCCCTCCAAAGGAGAGCGGGTGTGCCTCATCCCTTATTTAATAAGAGGGCTAGGATTTCCAATCCATCCATTTCTCTGGGGGCTCCTGGAGTTCTATGGCCTCCAGCTACACAATCTCACGCCTGCCTCCGTATTGCATATCGCGGGCTTCGTAGCCCTCTGCGAGCTGTTCTTGGGTGTTGAGGCTCATTTTGGGCTGTGGAAAGAGCTATTCTGCCTCGTGCCCCGTTCTAAGAAGGGGTCAATATATCAAGTGGGCGGAGCCGAAGTGTGGCGCATCGTCGGGACCGGATATCTATCCGGAACCCCAAAGAAGGCGTCCGAGGACTGGCCTTCAGAATGGTTTTACATAGAGGACGTCCCGCTGCCGGATCCTGTCCGGATCGGCCTCCCTGTGTTCGACAGTGCCCCACTAAAGAAGCGCCTAAGTTGGCGTCCACGGAGCCCTTAGAGGGAAAGTGACAAGGACATTATTTACCTGATGGGCCGGATAAGATTGTTAGCTCATTCCGGACTGACCATGATCGGGGTCATGGCCGCATGCATCATGCGAGGGGTGCAGCCGCTACAGTATAGAGGCCACCCCATGTGGGACTTCAATGGGGAGGACGACGCCACCCGCTACGGCCGTAAGGGGCCGGGTTCGGCTGCAGCTCTAGCAAAGACCTTGTTCGCTTTGTACAAGGGAGAAGAGGAGGATTTTCTCCGTGTCGACCCGAAGGGTGGATTTTCTATGTACAATCCTCCAAGCTGGGTAAGTGGTCGCATCTTGCCCATCCGTTTTATATCCCCATCGTTAAATATTCAGTCTAGCGACTTCAACGCAGGAACTGCGCCAGGCTGTTAAAGAAATAAATAGCCCTCCTCCACAACCCGAGGACCCAGGACGGTCCCTCGACCCTGCCTCTCAAGAGGATCCGGACGTATCTGCGGAGCTGATTGATGGAGTGTTCCATCAATTGAGCAAGGACAACGCCTTGGTGGCCATTACGGCCGATTACCCAGGGCTAATCCCGGCCTCCCAGGTTACTGAGATCGAAGTCCCAGTACCCCGAATAGGGGTCCGCCCTCTCATGTTTTCAGTTTCCTGATTACAACCGAACTTTGCAGGGGAGGTCTCTGAGACGGGAGGCCGAACCTGCGGCGACAAGCCGACGAGGGGCCGCAGGGCCCCGTGAGCAGAAAAGAGGTGCAGTCCGGACCGAGGCGTCAGCGCAAAGGTATGGCGCGCCTCCTTATCCCAGGTGTTATACCTTTAAGGCATATTAACACTCGTGCTTTCTTCAGGACAAAGAGACCTCGCCGGACTATATTCGGAGAGGCTGCCAATCGCGCCTCCACCAGCCAGGCTCCAAAGCCTGGTCCGGAGGCGGAGGCGAACACAAGGCGCGCACCGGACGCTCCTCCGATGGAGGATGTGGACAGGTTGTCTGCCACCAACTCTGAGTTGGAGAGTGCCATGAACCACAGGCGTCGCCGGACAATTTTTCACGACGCTTGTTTCTCCCAAGAGGCATTAGATGCCTTCAAGTCGGGAGATGCGTACCTCCGTGCCGCTCAAAATGGTCTAGCCAGAGCCACAGAGGAATATGTAAAAGACATACGGGTAAGAAAATTTTGGTAATTGTATATATATATATATACCAGTAGCCCCCGAGACATGAAACAGTTAGAATAACTGATTAAGGATCATATGTTATGCAGGTTCTTACAGAAAAGAATTCCCTACTATCCCAGGAGCTGGAAGAGTGCAAAGCCCAACTTGAGGCCGCACTAGCCGCGGCAGGGGAGCCCAAGGAGACCCCCTCTGGTAATATACACTTCGAAAGATAAGTATTTTACGAAGCACGGCATGGGTGCGAATCTGACAAATGAAATTGCAGATGGCGCCGGATTGAATCCGGAAAGGCAACACCTCCTACGCCAGCTGAAGGCTGGTGAGAAGGTGCTGACAAAGGTGAGGCGGGAGAAGAACGATCTCCAAGATGCCAACACCAAGCTGGGCGTCGAGCTGAAAGATGTTCGTGCCCAGCTGTCAGACTCCGTTAAGGAGAATCAGCGGCTTCGACACGACATATTTAGTAAGTGCTTGAACGAACCTTTGGAGAAAAAAAGTTCGGCAGGGAAGTCGACTAACAGAGTAATGTCTGTAGGTGTGCTAACAGGTCGTCCTGCAGAGGAGATGCCCGGTTCTACGGGTGACCTTCTTCCCGAGCTCTCGCAACTGCTCGAGCGAGTTCGGAAGCCGATGCGAGGCGTTGCCCAGGCCCTGTGGCCATCCATCTCCGTGCCCGAAGGTCTTGGAGAGCTTGCGGAGAAGCTAAAGGGAGCACGGCGGCGCTTCCGATTGTGGAAGATATCGGCCTGCCGTCAAGGCGCTAGGGAGGCCTGGGCCATGGTGAAGACGCGGTACACAAAGGTTGACCCCAACCACATGGCCGAGGTCGGTCCTGTGGGGCCCGATGGGAAGGAGATCCCTGTAAGCTTAGTATACGGCCAAGTAGAATTGGCCGCAAAGTATTCCCAGCAGGACTGTAAATTAGACATCCTGTTGGATGGTATTGAAGAGGAATACAATCAGTCGGAATGACTATGTAATTTAATTGACATTTATAATGCCTTCTAGCCGGATAGTAGATCGTTTGTCATGGCCGACCTTTTCGCTTCAGCCTCCGGACCTGACGGTCTGGAGTGTGTCCGAATTCCCATGCGGTTATATAAGAACCGGGGAATGCATGGAGACCAGGCGTAGGGGTCATTAGTGCGTGAACAGACAAGTGCCCGACTAGTTATGTTATATTACATGGTTAGTAAGAAACATCTTCCAGGGAGAATAGTTCCGTTAGGGGTTCCTTTCCCTGGGAGGCATGCCCTAAAGTGCATGCCCATTCTGCGAAAAAGACGTAGAAAAAAGCATCTGGGGGCGCATAAATAAATAATTAAAAAGATCATCTTTTAGGTCACCAACCGAATATTCCCTTAAGAACGCTAGCTTTCGGCTTCACCCAGTCTAAGGTACACATCCGGCTGATCCGGCAGTAACAATCACAGAGGTGCTCCCTTTACCGCCTAGCCGAATAATCGGGAACGTAGGGGTAAGCACAGGAGCCAGGCAACCCAGCTTGGCCAAAACTTAAGTCATATCGATGCATATAATGGTGAAATAAAAGGTACATGCGGAAGTGTCACACATGTGTTGGGCATGAAGCCCGTATAAATAAGCTTCTGGTAAAAGAAGCCCCCAGGTTTAATGAGTGTAATAGCACGTCATTTGATGAGCCTTTAAAGGCTATAAGAGAAAGGAATGGGAGAAGGAGAGAAATGTAAGACATACAGTATATAAAAAATGGACAGAGGAAGGAGATGAACACAGAGTCCGGTGCTAGGCATAGAATCTTCGGAGACGGGCTGCGTTCCATGGGTTCGGCTCGAGTCGGTTATCCGATGCATCTCGCAGGCGGTACGCTCCACCAGTCAGGACTTGGTCAATTATGAAGGGACCTTCCCACTTGGGCTTGAGTTTGTCCTTTTTCTTGTCCGGCAGGCGTAGAACTAATTCGCCAATGTTATAATTTTTGGCCCGTACTTCCCTGCTTTGGTATCTTCGAGCCTGCTGTTGATAGAATGCAGAACGTGCTTTTGCCACGTCACGCTCCTCCTCCAATGCGTCCAAACTGTCTTGCCAATCGAGTTCGGCTTCTCTTTCTTCGTACATGCGCACTCGAGGTGAGTCATGAATTATGTCGCAAGGTAGAACTGCCTCTGCGCCGTACACCATAAAGAATGGTGTGTATTCGATGGTGCGATTCGGCGTGGTCTGCAGCCCCCAGAGTACGGAGTCAAGCTCCTCTACCCAATGCGTGTTAGATTCCTTGAGGGACCACACTAATCTGGGTTTGATGCCACTCATGATAAGACCATTTGCACGTTCGACCTGACCGTTAGTTTGTGGGTGATAGACGGAAGCATAATCGAGCTTGATGCCCATGTTTTTGCACCAGAGTTTTACGTCGTCGGCCGTAAAGTTCGTGCCGTTATCAGTGATGATGCTGTGGGGGACGCCGTAGTGGTGTACAACCACGGATATAAAGTCTATCACCGGTCCGGATTTGGCCGTCTTAACAGGCTTGGCTTCTATCCATTTGGTGAACTTATCCACCATGACCAGTAAGTATTTTTGCTTGTGGGTTCCGCCTTTAAGGGGTCCAACCATGTCAAGCCCCCAGACCGTGAAGGGCCAAGTGATGGGGATAGTTTGGAGGGCGGTGGGTGGCATATGGCTTTAGTTTGCAAAGAGCTGGCAACCGGCGCATCGTTGGACTAAGTCCTGGGCGCCTGCCCGGGCCGTCGGCCAATAAAAGCCTATACGGAAGGCCTTGCTTACAAGGGACCGAGCTGCCGCATGATGACCGCCGAGTCCGGCATGAATTTCAGCCAGGAGGTTCCGCCCTTCCTCTTCGAAGATGCACCTTTGAAGGACTCCGGTAGTGCTTTTCTTATAAAGCTCTCCCTCGTGGACTTTGTAGGCTTTGGATTGCCGCACTATGCAGCGTGCCTCGTTTTGGTCCTCGGGGAGTTCCTGCCTAGTAAGGTAGGCGAGGAATGGTTCTGTCCACGGGGCGATGACGGCCATTATTACGTGGGCTGAAGGTGTTATTTCATTGGCAGAGCCTCCGATTGTGTCAGAATGTTCGGTGTCGGGCAGTGCGGTTGGGTTTGGGCTGTTATTGTTCGGCTCCCCTTCCCATACTACGGATGGCTTGAACAACCTTTCCAAGAAGATGTTGGGGGGGGGGGACTACATCGCATTTTGCGCCGATGCGTGCCAGGACATCCGCCACCTGATTATTTTCCCGGGCTATATGGTGAAATTCAAGCCCTTCGAACCGAGCTGACACTTTTAGGACGGCGTTGTGATAAGCTGCCATTTTTGGATCCTTGGCATCGAAGTCTCCATTTATTTGGGATATTGCGAGGTTCGAGTCCCTGCGCACCTCTAGGCGTTGAATGCCCATGGATACTGCCATCCGGAGACCATGTAAAAGGGCCTCATATTCGGCTGCATTGTTGGAGTCTCTGTACATAATCTGGAGTATGTATTGAACTGTGTCTCCTGTGGGGGACGTCAAAACGACGCCAGCCCCTAGTCCGGCCAACATCTTGGAGCCGTCGAAATGCATGATCCAATTTGAATATGTGCCGTACTCTTTAGGGAGTTCGGCCTCCGTCCATTCTGCGACGAAGTCGGCCAAAACTTGCGACTTGATGGCTCGCCGTGGCTTATAAGTTATGTCGAACGGGAGGAGCTCAATGGCCCATTTTGCAATCCGGCCCATTGCGTCACGGTTGTTTATAATATCGTTAAGTGGTACTTCCGAGGCTACTGTTATTGAACACTCTTGAAAGTAGTGTCGTAGCTTCTGGGATGCCATGAATACCGCGTAAGCAATCTTTTGATAATGCGGATACCGTGATTTGCCTGGAGTGAGGACAGTGGACACATAATAGACTGGCTTTTGAAGGGGGAATTTGTGTCCGTCCGTTTCTCATTCGACGACAAGCACTGTGCTTACAACCTGATGTGTTGCTGCAATGTACAATAGCATTGGTTCGCCAATGTTTGGCACGGCCAGGACTGGGTTTGTTGCCAATATGGCTTTTATTTCATCGAGTCCGGCCATGGCTGCATCCGTCCATTCGAAGTGTTCGGTGCGCCGAAGGAGGCGGTAAAGGGGGAGGGCCTTTTCTCCCAAGCGGGAGATAAAGCGGCTTAGAGCCGCCACGCATCCGGTTAACTTTTGTATTTGTTTGAGGTCTTTTGGGATATCCAATTGTGACGGAGCTCGGATCTTGGCTGGATTTGCTTCAATTCCTCTACCGGATACAATGAAGCCCAAGAGCTTTCCGGCTAGAACGTGGAAAATGCATTTTTCCGGGTTGAGCTTGATGTCGTATGTTCAGAGGTTATCAAATTTGAGCCTCAAGTCGTCTACTAGAGATTCGACATGTCTTGTTTTGACGACCACATCATCTACATATGCCTCCACTCTTTTGCCGATCTGGTTTGACAGACATGTCTGAATCATGCGCTGATATGTTGCGCCGGCGTTTTTGAGCCCGAAGGGCATTGTGTTGAAGTAGAATGGGCCGTATGGTGTGATGAATGCTGTTGCGGCTTGGTGTGATTCTGCCATCTTGATTTGATGGTAGCCGGAATATGCATCAAGGAAACACAACGAATCGTGTCCTGCGGTAGCGTCGATAATTTGATCGATGCGGGGGAGGGGGAAGGGATCCTTTGGGCAAGCCTTGTTAAGGTCTTTAAAATCAACGCACAGGCGCCATGATTTTTCCTTCTTTGGTACCATCACCAGGTTTGCTAGCCAGTCCGGATGTCTTATATCTCTGATGAATCCGGCCTCCAATAGCTTTGCTAGCTCCTCTCCCATGGCCTGTCCCTTCGGTTCGGAAAAACATCGAAGAGCTTGTTTGACAGGTTTGAATCCTTTTAGGATATTTAAGTTGTGCTCGGCCAGCCTGCATGGGATTCCTGGCATGTCTGAAGGGTGCCAGGCGAAAATGTCCCAGTTCTCTCATAGGAACTCTCGCAGTGCGGCATCTACATCAGGGTTTAACTGTGCCCCAATGGAAGCTGTTTTATTGGGGTCCGTTGGATGGACCTGGAATTTGACTATTTCATCCGCCGGTTTAAAGGAGGTGGACTTGGATCTTTTGTCGAGTACCACATCGTCCCTATTCACTGTGGAGCGCAGCGCAGTCAGTTCCTCGGCCGCTAGGGCTTCGGATAGTGCCTCAAGGGCCAGTGCGGCTGTCTTGTTTTCAGCGCAGAGTGCTATGTCTGGATCACTAGCGAGAGTGATGATCCTGTTAGGCCCGGGCATCTTGAGCTTCATGTACCCGTAATGGGGTATTGCTTGGAAGACTGTAAACGCTTCCCGCCCTAGCAGAGCGTGATAACCACTGCTGAACGGAGCCACATGGAACGTGACCTCTTCGGATCTGTAATTATCCACGTGCTGAACACCACATCTAGTGTGATTTTTCCTGTACAGCGCGCTTCCCGACTGGGGATTATTCCTCTAAAAGTTGTGCTACTTCGCTCAATGCGGTTCCAGTCTATTTTTCATTTTTTGAAGGGTTTCCTCGTAAATGAGGTTCAATCCGCTGCCGCCATCCATGAGTACCTTGGTAAGACGAAAGCCGTCCACTATTGGACTGAGGACCAATGCGGCTGGTGCTCGGGCTATTCGGAATTTAGGTTCATCACTGGCGTTAAAGGTAATAGCCGTGTCACTCCATGGGTTTATTGTTGCTACTTGGTAGACTTTGGCAAGGCTACGGAGTGTCCTTTTTCGCATATTATTTGATGCGAAAGTCTCGAAGACTGTTAATACCGTATGTGTGTCTCTGGGGTGGCTTTCCGTGGCCTCCGGAATTAGGAGATCTTCGCCAATTTTGGCCACCTACCAGAGTATCCAACATGCTCTAAGGCTGTGAGTTGGTGTGGCATCCTCTGTACTGTGAATTTTACAGGGTCCATTGAGCCATCCTTCCAGTATGGTTCCATGCCCTGTAGAGGGTTTTTGCTTTTTGGTGTTTGACCCGGGTGTCTGGCGATGATGCACCCTTTTATTTCGGACTGGGTTTGTATTCAGGGCCGGATCGTCCCAAAATTTTATTTCGGTTTTCCAGGCGCTTTCCATCGCACAGTACTTTTGTACGATGGACGCCAAGTCAGCGAAGCATGTAATATCACGGCGACTTATGGCGTTGAGGATTCCCTTGTTCATGCAATTATTGCAGAAGATTGAGATTGCGTCTTCCTCGCGGCAGTCCCTTATCCTGTTCCTAACCAGGAGGAATCTGGCCCAGTAATGATGTACTGTTTCTTCGGGCTCTTGCCTAATTTGGGATAGATCTCTTGTGTTCGGGTGGGTGGGTGGAATTAAATCCGAAGCCTCACCCAATCTGAGGCTCACAGGCCGAGGAGTTTCCGAACTCGAAAATTTGGATTCCTAGATGTTGTCCAATGAATCCAGCCTATCGCCTGACTCTAAGTTCAGGTCTTGAGTGATATCCTCCCCTCCGCGGGTATCCGGCCTGGAGGGATCGGGAATCCGGACGTAGCTAGTCCTTAAGATAGATGAAGGGTCGCTGCACTGTCCCTCTACCGCGGCAACATGATGGGTGACTTGGGGACAGTTAATCTCTCTCAGATCAGGTTTAGGCCTAATCTGATCGTAATCCGTAGCGACTCCTAGGGCGGCGATGTGATCCAAGAGCTCGTTTATGGAGGAGAGCTCCATTGGATGTAACTGCTCGGCAAGTTCTGAGCTGACATGAAGATTGTTTTCGATGGCTCGAGAGGTCATCGTCGGCGTAGAAGCCGAACAGGCGGTCATAAGAAAACCACCTAGCCGGAGGGTTCGGCCGACAGCCAAAGCTCCCTTAGCAACGGTGCTGTCTTTAAAGACGGGGCAAGGCATCCTTCCTCATGGCGACGACACAGAGGAACTCTCAATGAAAGCACCAATGTCGGTGTCAAAACCGGCGGATCTCGGGTAGGGGGTCCCGAACTGTGCGTCTAGGCCGGATGGTAACAGGAGGCAAGGGACACGAAGTTTTACCCAGGTTCGGGCCCTCTCGATGGAGGTAAAACCCTACGTCCTGCTTGATTAATATTGATGATGTGGGTAGTACAAGAGTAGATCTACCATGAGATCAGAGAGGCTAAACCCTAGAAGCTAGCCTATGGTATGATTGTTGTTCTGTATGTTGTCCTACGGACTAAAACCCTCTGGTTTATATAGACACCGGAGAGGGTTAGGGTTACACAAAGTCGGTTACAATGGTAGGAGATCTACATATCCGTATCGCCAAGCTTGCCTTCCACGCCAAGGAAAGTCCCTTCCGGACACGGGACGAAGTCTTCAATCTTGTATCTTCATAGTCCTGGAGTCCGGATGAAGGTATAGTCTAGCCATCCGGACACCCCCTAATCCAGGACTCCCTCAACAAGGTTGTCATTTCTCATGGTCTCATGATCGATAAAGTCATGCTTGCTGAGTCCCTTGCATACAACTTACTTTCCGTTCATCAATTTGCACTCATGGGCTTTGCCACTTTCTTTGATATTGATACCGTGGCCCACTTGTGGAGCCAGACTCTTAAAGTAGCCTTTGTTGGGCATGTCAAGAACGGTCTTTATGTGATTAACTTTTCGGAGCGACCCACTAAGACTGCGACATGCCTAATGGCTAAAGTTGACATGGGATGGCTTTGGCATCGCCGTTTAGCCCATGTCAATATGAGATCTTTTCAAAGTCTTCTCAAGGGGGACCATGTCCATGGACTAACTAATGTTAGTTTTGCCAAAGATCGTGCTTGCAGTGCTTGTATCGAAGGAAAGCTACATGAGAAGGCTCACCCACCCACAACTATCATCTACTCACAGAGGCCCTTGGAGCTCCTTCACATGGATATCTATGGGGCTCCATCCTTTCATAGTCTTGGGGGTAGAAAGTATTTCTTGGTGATTGTGGATGATTATTCAAGCTACACTTGGGTATATTTCGTCAAGAGGAAGAGTGAGACCCAAGAAACCATCATCGACTTTGGAAATGAAGCTTAACATCAACACAATGCAAAGATCTTGACGATAAGAAGTGACAGCGGCACCGAGTTCAAGAACTACACCTTGGATGAGTTTCTTAGTGATGTGGGGATCAAGCATCAATATTCCGCACCTTACACCCCTCAACAAAATGGTGTAGCGGAGAGGAAGAACCGGACATTGATGGATGCGGCAAGGACCATGATGGCGGAGTTCAAGTCTCCGTACAACTTTTGGGCCGAAGCCATCAACACCGCTTGTCATGCATCCAATCAGCTCTATCTCCGCAAAGGCTTAAACAAGACTCCATATGAGATACTCACCGACAACAAGCCCAACCTCAAGTACCTCCGGGTGTTTGGTTGTAAGTGTTTCGTTCTCAAGAAAGGTGTTCGTTTGTATAAATTTGAGGCTAGAGCTCATGAGGGCATATTTGTTAGTTACGCTACAAACTCTCATGCTTACCGTGTCCTGAACAAGTCCACGGGACTTATTGAGGAGATGTGTAACGTGGAGTTTGATGAGAATAATGGCTCCCAAGTGGAGCAAAGTGGTACTTGTGATGTAGGAGATGAAATTCCTCCCCAAGCCATAAGAAGAATGGGTGTTGGTCATATCCTATCCATTGAGGAACCTCTTGTGGCCGAAGGAGAAGGACAATGTTACACTCAAGTGGAACCATCACCAACCCAAGACCCACACGCTTCCGAAGAACAAAGTGAAGGCCCTTAACAAAATGAACAAGATCAAGGGAAAGATCAACCTCAAGATGGTGGTGATCCACTAAGTGATGCCCAAGGTCAAGTTCTTACCACCGAGCAAGTTCAAGATCAAGAACAAGCTCAAGACAACGCTCAAGATGAGAAAGTTACCGCTCCTCAACTCTCTCTTGAGGAGGAATTGGAGCGCCGTGCCGCCAAGATTGTGTCCAACCTCACTACCAAAGATCATCTCTTGACGAATGTATTTGGAAGCTTAAGAAAGGGGGTAAGCACTCGTAGACAGTTAGCAAACTATTGTGAACATCACGTGTTTGTTTCTTGTGTTGAACCCCAAAAGGTCTAGGAGGCGCTCGAGGATCCAGATTGGCTTAATGCCATGCATGAATAACTCAACAACTTCGAGCACAACAAGGTGTGGAGATTGGTGCCAACGCCAAAGGAGAACCATAATGTTATTGGAACGAAGTGGATATTCAAGAACAAGCAAGATGCTCATGGGATTATTGTTCGCAACAAGGCTCATTTAGTGGAACAAGGCTACTCCCAAGTCGAGGGTATCGACTATGATGAAATCTTTTCTGCCGTTGCCGGCCTTGAATCTATTCGTTTGTCGATTGCTTATGCTTCTCATCATAACTTCAAGTTGCAAAAAATGGATGTGAAGAGTGATTTCCTTCATGGTCCTATTAATGAGTTGGTGTATGTCAAGCAACCCCCGGGGTTTGAGGATCCCGAGTTCCCCAATCATGTGTACCAACTCGATAAGGCACTCTATGGCCTTAAACAAGCCCCACGTGCGTGGTATGAGCACCTTACCGAGTTGTTGCAAGATCGTGGGTTGGAAATTGGGAAAATTGACCCCACTCTTTTTACTAAGAAGGTAAAAGGGGAGTTGTTTGTATGCCAACTATATGTTGATGATATTATCTTTGGTTCTCCTAACAAAGCTTTCAATGAGGAGTTTTCCGCTCTAATGACCTCAAAGTTCAAGATGTCCATGATGGGAGAGTTGAAGTTCTTTCTCGGGTTCGAAATCAAGCAAAGAAGAGAAGGAACCTTCATCAACCAAGCCAAATACACTCAAGACATGCTCAAGAGATTCAAGCTAAGTGATGTCAAGCCGGCTTCTACTCCAATGTCCGTCAAATGCCAACTTGACATTGATCCCAAAGGTAAAGCGGTGGATCAAAAGGTATATCATTCCATGATTGGCTCCTTGCTTTACCTTTGTGCATCTAAACCCAATATCATGTTGAGTGTGGGAATTTGTGCACGGTTTCAAGCCTCACCCAAGGAAAGCCACTATGTGGTGGTCAAGCAAATCTTTCAATATTTGGCTCATACCCCAAACTTTGGCTTATGGTACCCAAGAGGAGCAAACTTCAACCTCGTGGGCTTTTTGGACTCGGATTGGGCGGGAGACAAAGTGGATAGGAAGTCAACTTCCGGAGGGTGCCAATTTCTTGGTTGCTCTTTGGTGAATTGGTCTTCTAAGAAGCAAAGTTGTGTGTCTCTCTCCTCCACCGAGGCCGAGTATGTGGCCGCCGGTAGTTTTTGTGCTCAACTTCTATGGATGAGGCAAACTTTAAAGGATTACGGTGTCATTTGTGACAAAGTGCCTCTTTGGTGTGATAATGGAAGTGACATCAAGATTTCTATCAACCAGGTGCAACACTTCAAGACAAAACATATTGAGATTCTGTATCACTTCATCCGGGATGACATTAGGTGAGGGGAGATTGAGCTCAACTATGTCAACACTCATGATAACCTTGTAGAAATTTCCACGAAGCCCTTGGATGAAGCAAGATTTCGCGAGTTAAGGCATGAGCTAAATATCATTGATTTGAGCAATGTGGCTTGAAACTTTGCACACCCCACCATACTCATCTTGATGTCTTGTTTAGGTGTAGGCATGGACATAGGGGGAGTGTTGTTCTCTCAATGAACTCTCCCTACCCCATTATGCATGGACATAGGGGGTATCCTATGAAGACGCACTTCTCCGATTTGAGTTAGAGCTTATCAGGCTGAAGGTTTTTCACATAAGCATCGCAACCCCAAACTTTAAGAAACGACAGCTTAGGTTTCTTGCCAAACCACAATTCATACGGTGTCGTCTCAACGGATTTAGATGGTGCCCTATTTAACATGAATGCAGTTGTCTCTAATGCATAACCCCAAAACGATAGTGGTAAATCGGTAAGAGACATCATAGATCGCACCATATCTAATAAAGTACGGTTACGATGTTCAGACACACCATTACGCTGTGGTGTTCCAGGTGGCGTGAGTTGTGAAACTATTCCACGTTGCTTTAAATGGAGGCCAAACTTGTAACTAAAATATTCGCCTCCATGATCAGATCATAGAAACTTTATTTTCTTGTTACAATGATTTTCCACTTCACTCTAAAATTCTTTGAACTTTTCAAACGTTTCAGACTTGTGTTCCATTAAGTAGATATACTCATATCTGCTCAAATCATCTATGAAGGTCAGAAAATAAAGATACCCGCCGCGATCCTCAACACTCATTGGACTGCATACATCGGTATGTATTGTTTCCAATAAGTCATTGGCTCGCTCCGTTGTTCCGCAGAACGGAGTTTTAGTCATCTTTCCCATGAGGCATGGTTCGCAGGTATCAAATGATTCATAATCAAGTGATTCCAAAAGTCCATCTGAATGGAGTTTCTTCATGCGCTTTACACCTATGGATCGAGGATTTCATCCTCCACATTCACATGGCCCGCGGAGATGACCTCCATGCTATCAAATACCTCCCACTAAAACTCAAAGGGCCAGCTCGGCACTGGTTAAACAGCCTTCCTGAAAATTCCATCGGCAGCTGGGAGGACTTGGAAGAAGCCTTTCTCAACAACTTTCAAGGTACATATGTCCGACCGCCGAACGCCGATGACTTAAGTCACATAGTTCAACAGCCCTGGGAGTCAACCAGGAAATTCTGGACTAGGTTTCTAACTAAAAAGAACCAGATCGTTGACTGTCCAGATGGAGAAGCCCTGGCGTCCTTTAAACATAGCATCCACGACGAATGGCTCGCCCGCCACCTTGGCGAAGAAAAGCCGAAATCCATGGCCGCCCTCACAACCCTCATGACCCGCTTTTGTGCGGGTGAGGACAGTTGGCTGGCTCGTAGTAAAAATACGGCCAGCGAGGTAGGCCCCTCCGAGGCCAAAAATAGCAACAGCAAGCTCAGACGCAGCAGACACAAACACCGAAGCAATGGCGATAACACCGATGAAACTACTGTAAACGTCAGATTCAGCGGCTCCAAGTCCGGTCAGCAGAAAAAGCCGTATCAAAGAAACAATCAGGGACCATCTAGCATGGACCGCATACTTGACCGCCCGTGCCAAATCCATGGCACCCCTCACAAACCAGCCAATCATAACAATAGAGATTGCTGGGTTCTTAAGCAAGCCGGCAAGTTAAACGCCGAGAATAAGGAAAAGGGGTCGCAAAGCTAGGACGACGATGAGGAGCCCCTGCAGCCAACCACAAGGGACAGAAGAAGTCTCCCCCTCAAGTCAAAATGGTGAACAAGATATATGCTACACACATCCCCAAGAGGGAGCACAAGCGCGCACTAAGGGACGTCTATGCGATAGAGCCAGTCGCCCCAAAATTCAATCCGTGGTCATCTAACCCGATCACTTTTGACCGTCGAGATCATCCGACCAGTATCCGGCACGGCGGATCAGCCGCACTAGTCCTAGACCCAATCATCGATGGATTCCACCTAACGCGAGTCCTCATGGACGGCGGCAACAACCTCAATCTGCTCTATCTTGACACAGTACGCAAAATGGGCATTAACCCATCACAGATTAAACTCACAAGGACTACCTTTAAAGGAGTCATACCAGGCGTAGAGGCCCGCTGTACGGGCTCAATCACACTAGAGGTCGTCTTCGGATCTTCGGATAACTTCTGAAGCGAGGAGTTAATCTTCGATATCATCCCCTTCCGCAGGGGCTATCATGCACTGCTCGGACGAACCGCATTCGCTCGATTCAATGCGGTACCTCACTACGCTTATCTCAAGCTCAAGATGTCTAGACCAGGTGGCGTCATAACAATCAAGGAAATACGGAACGCTCCCTCCGTATCGAGGAGCACACAACAGCCTTAGCAGCAGAAATACAGCGCGGCCTTTTCCGGCAGAACCTTTGTTCAGCGGCTAAGCCCTCGGACACCATTAAAAGAGTCCAGACTATTCCGCAGTAAGACAACACGGCTCGTTAAGAGCTTAATTTGCAATTTGGCCTCCGTCCCAGTCCCGATCAAACAACGGCATTTGTATCGCGCATACATAACTACACACTCAAAATCCCATGGGTATTGACGGAGGCATAGCTAGCTCGCGATCCATAGTACGGCTTGACCGACCCTAGGATCCGCACATCTTCACTTTTGCTTTTCATTTTCGGGTTTTTCTCTTTTCGAGGTTTCTTCTGACAACCCATTTGTGGGTCACACCAAGGAGGCAAGGAGCTTTGGCATACAAGGGAATCCCCAGGTGGTCTCTGCTAACGATTGCTATACCTATTTTACATACCCGCACGCAGCTCGCTCTTGGTCATGGCATGTTAAATAGCGTTACTTGCTTATCGCATTACTGGTACAAGTACGCCTCGACGTACCAATCACATTACAATTGTAAATAAATGGTAGCGTCAGCTTATTACTTAATTTTCCTTTTTCCTTACCTTCGTATTTATTACTCATTGCACACGTACACTTTGGTACATTTTACTTCACCAGGGGCTTTCGTGCCCCGCAGTATGGCAATAAAGTCCGAACACCTTTTTCAGTGCAGTTCGGCACCCCAAACTTATAGCATTATATGCATCGGCTCCGAATCATGTCTTTGGTCAATAGTTGGGTTGCCCGGCTCCTGTGCGTACTACCTTATGTTCCACTATATCGGCTAGGGTAGTAAAGGGAGAACTACTATGATTATGTACCAGTTCTTTTGAACGAGCGCCTCAGTAGAGAAAGACGAAAAATGACTGTCACGATGCAGCGCGAGTCGGTCAGCTGCTCGAGAGGTTTCAAATCCTTAGAGATTTTTTCCGCTTTATGCGAGGAATCGGTTTCTTATCTGATCAGGTGCGTGTAACGCCCCAAGTTCGGCCTTCCGAATTCAAGGGGCTTTGCCAAAATCTTCATTGTCAAACTCCTATGGCTAAGTGAGGGCGATAAAGGCCGTATAGTCTAATTGCCTTGTTCGTTGCGCTAAACACCTCCTTTAAGGACCGGAATATGGAGTAAAGAGTGTTTAGATTTATCCCGAACACCCCCGTACTATCTACGTGGGGGTAGAAGCCGATGACTAGTCAACCCTCGGATTTCATAAATGGCCGCACAGGAGGCAAAATTTTAAAATCATAAGCATTATATTACATAACATCATTGTTCCATATTACAGGACATGATAATACGAATGTTTTCATGGGAATATAACATCCTTCGTAAATTGCTCCGCCACAAGGTGGGATCCCTCCAGGACACCATCAAAATATTACTCGGGTCGGCGATGCTCCTTGCCCTCAGGAGGCCCCTCGGTCATAGGCTTCTTGGCATCCATCTTTGCCCAGTGCGTCTTGACACGGGCAAAGGCCATCCGTGCACCTTCGATACAGACCGACCTCTTTATAACCTCAAGCCGTGGGCAGGCATCAACAAGCCGCTTCAAAAGTCTGAAGTAGCTGCTGGGTATCGATGCGGCAGACCATAGTCAGACTATCAGCTCCTTCATGGCTAGCTCGGCCGCCTTGTGCAGCTCGACCAGCTATTTCAGCTGGTCGCTGAAGGACAACGAATGTTCTGGTCCAAGATATTGAGACCAGAATAGCTTCTCCGTAGAACTCCCTTCTTCGGCTCGATAGAACTCGGCAGCATCTGATACGCTATGCGGCAAATCCATAAACGCCCCTGGAGAGCTTCAAATGCGGGCAAGTAAAAGGAACGCTTCCTTCATAGATTTTCTTTGCATAATGAAAGCCTTACCCGCCGCGATCTTTTTGGCCGCTTGGATTTCCTGAAGGGCGCTCTGGGCCTCGGCTCGAGCCTCTTGTGCACTCTGGTGGGCGTTCACAAGTTCGGACGCTTGCGTCTTAGAATCACGCTCCAAGGACTTGTACTTCTTGACGGCGTCCTGGAGCTCTTGCTGGACCTCCCTGACCCGGGCCTCGTTCTTCTTGCGCGCGGCGTGCTCCTTGGCCGCTTTGTCCTCGGCCTCGGCTAATGCCTTCCTGAGGACCGCCACCTCAGTTGTGGCCCCTAATAAAGTTCATGAAACTTTAGTCAGCACGAAACATTCATCCTTCCTAAATATATGCACAGGTTACTGCATACCTTGGCTGTCCTCCAGCTGCTTCTTTACGAGGTAGAGCTCTTCGTTGGCCCGCTCCAGGCTCTGCTTCAGGCCGGAGACCTCCGCAGTATGTGTGGCAGCAGTCAGCAGCGACGCCTGCTTATTCATATAGACATCTTATGTTAGACTTATGCAAAAATTGTTTTGATCCTCTGTTCGGCCTTTTCTTTCCGAACACCGAACAGAGCATGATGGGCTACTGTCCACACTGTGATATTGTTTCTACAATTATTACCTCAAAGCCTGTTAAAAGGCTAAGCGTAGGCCTCGGTCAGTCCGCTTTTTGTGGACTGAACCTTTTCGATCACTGTACCCATAAGGACACGGTGTTCATCCACAATGGAGGCGCCTCGCAGTGCTTCCAGCAGATTATCCGGTGCCTCTGGTTGGACAGAGGTCACCGGCGCAACAGGCACACCTCCTCCTTTTGGGGAATGCTGCTCGCTGGACTCCGGAGCTGTGTAGGTCTACGGAATGGTATCCGGCTGAGGGCTGAATGGAATTCGGTCCCATCACCAGTCCCGATGGGGGATTTTTCCCCAATGTGTCCGGCGGCCAAGGAGTCATCCTGGGGCGCCACCACGACGATCTTCGGAACCTCCCCCTGGTCTAGGAAGGTCCTTTGGGACACCACCTCGTCATCACCTTTGGGCGAGACAGAGTGAGCAGGCGGCGTAGACATGCTAGCCATATCCTTTGAGTCTCGCGAACCCTCTGTCGAGGATCATGGGGAGCCATCGCGGGCCGGACACTAATTGCATAATTTAAGCATATTAATATTATAAACTGGAAAGGCATGTATTTGGAGGTGCATAGGTTTTTTTTGGTACTTACGAGGCAGCCCGAGGCCTGGTCCGGGGCATTTGCTTCGGACTACTATCGACATCCCATGTGGAGTTATCCGCAAGGGAGCCTGTCAGTGCCAAAACCGGCGGATCTCGGGTAGGGGGTCCCGAACTGTGCGTCTAGGCTGGATGTTAACAGGAGACAAGGGACACGAAGTTTTACCCAGGTTCGGGCCCTCTTGATGGAGGTAAAACCCTACGTCCTGCTTGATTAATATTGATGATATGGGTGTTACAAGAGTAGATCTACCACGAGATCAGAGAGGCTAAACCCTAGAAGCTAGCCTATGGTATGATTGTATGTTGTGATTGTTGTCCTATGGACTAAAACCCTTCGGTTTATATAGACACCGGAGAGGGTTGGTGTTGGTGTCAAAACCGGTGGATCTCGGGTAGGGGGCCCCGAACTGTGCGTCTAGGCCGGATGGTAACAGGAGGCAAGGGACACGAAGTTTTACCCAGGTTCAGGCCCTCTTGATGGAGGTAAAACCCTACGTCCTGCTTGATTAATATTGATGATATGGGTAGTACAAGAGTAGATCTACCACGAGATCGGAGAGGTTAAACCCTAGAAGCTAGCCTATGGTATGATTGTTGTTCTGTATCCTATCCTACGGACTAAAACCCTCCGGTTTATATAGACACCGGAGAGGGTTAGGGTTACACAAAGTCGGTTACAATGGTAGGAGATCTACATATCCGTATCGCCAAGCTTGCCTTCCACGCCAAGGAAAGTCCCTTCCGGACACGGGACGAAGTCTTCAATCTTGTATCTTCATAGTCCAGGAGTCCGGCTGAAGGTATAGTCCGGCCATCCGGACACCCCGTAATCCAGGACTCCCTCAGTAGCCCCTGAACCATGCTTCAATGACGACGAGTCCGGCGCGCAGATTGTCTTCGGCATTGCAAGGCGGGTTCCTCATCCAAGTACTTCATAAAAGATTTTGAACACAAAGATAGTGTCTGGCTCTGCAAAATAAGTATCCACATATTGCCATAGAGAGAATAATATTTACACAAATCTAATCTGCTGATGTATTCTGTAGTGTGACATCGCACCACGGCCAAGCCTTTATTCAAATCGTTTTATTGTCCCACCTCAGCGTGTCATGCGAGGCGGTTTCCTTGGCACGTCTCGTCGAAGCAGAGATCGTGTCCCCTTATTTCGGGATTCTCATCAATACGGGCGTGGGTAACCCAACCGCACCATTGATTACGGCGCTTGGAGATAAGCGAGTTTTACCAGGCAGGTGGGGACACGTAGTTGCGTCCACCCATATAAGGGGATAAGGATCCACCTTTTCACCTACGCCTTCTTCCTCCTTTGCCTATCCATTTTCGCGCACTCGAGCTCCAACGCCCATGTCCGCACTCCCCACCTCAACCTTCTCCAGCCATGTCCGGAGCGGGAGGCAAGTGGATGGTCTCCTCCGTCACGGAGGGGCACATCAAAAAACTGAGGAAGGCCGGATACCTGTCTAAGGAAATCGCGTACCAGCTTCCCGAAGAGGGGCAGCTCCTCCCCACCCCAAGGCCCCATGAGAGGGTAGTGTTCCTTCCCCACTTCCTCCACGGACTGGGCTTTCCTATCCACCCATTCGTCCGGGGACTCATGTTCTACTACGTTGTATTTCCACGATCTGGCCCCGAACTTTGTCCTCAACATCTCGGCGTTTATCGTCGTGGGCGAGGCTTTCCTCTGCATCCGCCCCCATTTCGGCCTATGGCTCAAGACTTTCAATGTCAAGCCGAAGGTGGTGCGCGGCAACCAGGCGGAGTGCGGAGGCGCCATGGTGGGCAAGATGCCCAACATCTTATGCCTCGAGGGCTCCTTTATGGAGACCCTAAAGGGGTGGTAATCGGGGTGGTTTTACATCACCGAGCCGCGCGACCCTGAGTGGGTCACAGCCCCCGAGTTCCGGTCCGGACCCCCAACGCGGCTCACGTCAAGGAAAGAGACGGGCATGTCATGGCGCAACAAAGGAGAGGTGACTGGACTGCAAACATGCATCCAAACCCTGGTGGACAAGCAGCTCAAGCTTGTCAACGTAGTACAGGTTATGCTCATCCGCCGGATCCTCCCGTGTCAACAACGGGCCTTCAATCTGTGGGAGTTCAACCCGGCGCAGCACCGAAATCTGAGCAGGCTCTTCGACACAACGTACGAAGATGCCTAGAAGGTGCTTTTCAAGGGCGCCGAGGCTCCCGCTTCCGCTACCGAGGATCGCGGATTCAACATGCAGCGTCACGCTAGCGTGGTAAGTTGTTTATACCTTTTACAGGGTATTGGTTTTTCATAGTTTAACTCTATGCGGGATCTAAGCTCCCTTACCTTTGACAGGATTGGCAGGCGAAGTTCGGACAGATCGACTGTCTGGCTCCTTTGCCTGAAGACCCAGCTGATGCCCGCTTGGCGAAGCTGCTAGTTCCGGCACCCTGTGTGGTGCCGGAGAAGAAGGCCACGAAGAAGGCCACGGGGACTCAAAAAAGTTCCCGGCGCCAGGAGGTGTTGGGTTCATCATCCGACGGCTCCAAGGCGCATTCCTCCCGTGAAGACGAGGAGGAGGAAGAAGAGACCTCTCCCCCTCCAGCGGGAGGAGAGAAGAAAAGGAAGGCCGCCCTCACTGGGGAGGCCGAAGGGTCCAAGAAGGGGAAAACCCTTCCTCCGGACTACTCCACCGACACCGACGACGGCGGAGAGGAGTGGCCGCTCAGGGCCAAGCCCCTGGCGAAATCGTAAGTATCCGGATACCAGAGTAATTCATAGTATTCCTTTATTGCACAACTTTCCCTTATGTCGAATATGATTATGCAGCCCACCCAAAGACCGGCTCGACGCGTCATCAAGCGGTTCACTGGACTCATCGGATGTGAATTCGCTTCCGACGACTACCTCCCCCCGCCCTACGGACGACGCCGAAGTGTTGTCCCAACAGGTTCCAAGCCAGGAGGAGGTGGTCCTGGAGGCACCGCAAGGCGACCTCCCGGACTCCAGGAGTAAAGGGGATAAAACCCCCCAGGGCTCCAAGTCTGGCTCTAGGCCGGACACCGCTCCGGAACCTTCAAAGGTTCCAGAGTCCGGCGGGCGACCTCCTTCCAAGAGGAGCAAGCCCACCGTGCCGGTGACCCCTGTCCAACCGGAGGCGCCAGACAATCTGTTGGAGGCGCTCAAAGGCACCTCCATCGACAAGGAGCACCGCACCATTATGATTGTGGTGGTCCAGAAGGTTCAGTCCGCCAAGAGTGGACTGACTGAAGCTTGTGCTAGCCTTTTAACAGGCTTTGAGGTAAGTAAAGAATGTGTAAATAATATTACCGCATAGACAGTAGCCCCTGATGCTCTGTTTGGAATTCGGGAAGAAAAGCCGAATAGAGGATCAAATAAAATTTGCAGGAGTCTAACAAAAAGGAGTCAATATGCGTATGCAGGCTTCTCTGGTGGCGTCCGCCGCACTGACTGCAGAAGTGGACACGCTAAAGCAGAGCCTCGAGCAGTCCGAGCAAGAGCTCGGGCGTGCCAAGAAGTAGCTCGAGGACAAGGAAGGTAAGAAATACCTTGTTTAAATATATATATAAAAAAGGTGCAATTGCAAAAAATGACAGGATTATCGTGGCTATTGTAGGGGCCACGTCTGAGGTGGCGACCCTTAAGCAAGCGCTGCTCAAGGCCGAGAAGAGGGCGGCCACAGAGCCACCGAGCGGGATAAGTATGAGGCCCAGGTTGGCAAGGTGCGGCAAGAGCTCCAGGCTCTCATGAAAAAACATGAGAGTTTGGAGCTTGACTCAAAGACGCGAGTGTCCGAGCTCGCGGTGGCTATTAAAAATGCCAAGTCTGCCAAGGCCGAATCCCAGAAGACCCTCCAGGAGTTGGATGCGGTGAAAAAGATAGCGGCGGGTAAGGCATTCTTTATGCAAAGCAAACACATAAACGTGAGTTACTTGTTACTTACCCGAATCCGGAGCTCTCCAGGGGCATTCGCAAATCTTCCCCGTAGCGTGTCCGATACCGCCGCATTCTATCGAGCCGAGCAGGGCAGCTCGACAGAGAAGGTGTTCTGGTCTCAGTATGCTGAGGCCGGACACCCCGTGCCCCTGAGCGACCAGCTGAAGCAACTGGTCGAGCTCCACAAGGCGGCCGAACAGGCCATGAAGGGCCTCATAGTTCGGCTGTGGCCTGGAGAGGCTCTTCCTGGGAGCTATTTCGGGCTGGTGCAGCGGCTGGTGGGGGCCTGTCCAAGGCTCAAAGTCATCAATCGCTCCGTCTGCATTGAAGGTGCCCGTAGGGCCCTTGCCCGTGCTAAGGTGCACTGGGGCAAGATGAATGCTGAGAAGCTTGTGAAGGACGGGCCACCGCCGGGGAAAGAGCATCGCATGCCCGAAAATTATTATAAGGATGTTCTGAAGGGTGCCTTCCTTATGGCGGATGAATGTTCCAGGGATGTAATTTTTGAGTAAAACTCGCTCGTTTTGTCCCGTGCGCTGAAAACTTGTTCATATGCGCTAAGCAATGCTGTTGGAATTTAAAATATTACCTTCTGTGCGGCTGTTTATCAATTCTGAGAGATGGCGAGTCGTCGGCTTCTGCCCCCGTGCCGCTAGTGCTGGGGTGTTCGGGGATAAACCTGAGCGCTCTTTTTCCCATGTTTGGGTCCTTCGAGGGAGGCGCTCAGCACAATGAACAAGGCAATCGGACTATAATGCGTGAACACTCTCACTTAGCCATAGAATTCTATAATTTTAAATTTCAGCGAAGCCCCTGGTATTCGGAAGACCGAGTTCGGGGCGCTATCCACGCCTTGGCTGGACAGAGCTGACTCCTCGCTCTAAGCGGCATAAGTCTTTGGGGACTCGAAAAACCTCTCGAACAGCGACCAGCTCTCACTTCATCATGACAGTCAGTTTTAGCTTTCTCTACTGAGGTGCTCGACCCAGCTCAACTGGGGAACAATCGTAGTAGTTCTCCTAGTGCTACCTTAGCCGACACAGCAGAACGTAAGGCACCAAAACATAGGAGCCGGGCAAACCCAACTGTTTACCCAAGACATGATTCGGATCCGATGCATATAATGCTATAAGTTCGGGGTGCTGCACTTGTTAAAGTGTTCGGACTTCTCACACCATATTGAGGGGTACTAAATCCCCTGGCGTATTTTGGCCGTACCAAAGTGTACGGGTGCAACATGTTGTTAAGGAACATATATTTGTAAAAAAAAGAGTAATGCAAAAATAGACAAAAGCTATGCATTGTTTATTAAAAAGGGCTGCGATCAAAGCAGAACGATACAAATAATGCGATAAGCTAAAGGTTGGACTATTTAACATGTCCGTTCCAGGGGTAGGCTGCGGAATGGTATGAGAAACAGGTATACTGCTCGTGATAGAGACCACCTGGGAGTTCCGTAATGCGGCATGGCTTGTCTGCTTCCCTGGTTCTTGCATCGTTTGTGCGGCAATTGAACTGCCGAACAGGCCTTCCGAAGAATGGAGTCCTGAAAGTAAGAGAAAATTAAAAAATCAGCAGCCCCTGGTGCGGTTTAAGCCGTGCTTCAGGTGTGCCGTGATGGTGCCCCTCCCCCTGTACCCATGGTATTTCTAGAGCGTAGTTATGTACGCGAAGCACTAGCGTCGCATTTTTGCGAGGGCTGGGGTTGGGGCCGCATTGCTATGCCTGCTCGGAACGTGCCAGGCGGTCTGGTTGTAGGTTACTCTGGGCGCGCTTGACGGTGTCCGGACGTTTAATGGCCGGGCTGGAGAACTGCCTGGAGAGGCTGCTTTGTACTTCCGCTGCAAGGGCTGCCGTGTGCTCCTCCATTCAGAGGGAGCGTTCGGTGTTTCCATTGACCGTAATTACTCCTCGAGGGCCTGGCATCTTGAGCTTAAGGTATGCGTAGTGAGGTACCGCGTTGAACTTGGCGAATGCGGTTCGCCCGAGCAGGGCGTGATAGCCACTGCGGAAGGGGACTATGTCGAAGATTAACTCCTCGCTTCGGAAATTATCCGGAGATCCGAAGACCACTTCAAGTGTGACTGAGCCTGTACAGTTGGCCTCCACACCTGGTATTACGCCTTTAAAGGTCGTTTTGGTGGGCTTAATCCTCGAGCGATCTATGCCCATTTTTCGCACTGTATCCTGGTAAAGCAAGTTCAGGATGCTGCCGCCGTCCATAAGGACTCTACTAAGATGAAATACGTCAATAATTGGGTCTAGAACCAATGTGGCGAATCCGCCATGATGGGTGCTAGTGGGATGGTCCCTTCGATCAAAGGTGATAGGGTAGGAGGACCATGGGTTGAACTTTGGGGCGACTGGCTCTACCGCGTATACGTCCCTTAACGCGCGCTTCCGCTCCCTCTTGGGGATGTGGGTTGCGTATATCATGTTCACCGTCCGCACTTGTGGGGGAAAACCCTTCTGTCCACTATTGTTCGGCGGCCGGGGCTCTTCGTCGTCATTGCTATGCAGCCCCTTGTCGGTATTTTCGGCATTTAACTTGCCTTCCTGCTTGAACACCCAACAATCCCTGTTGGTGTGATTGGCCGGCTTTTCGGGGGTGCCATGTATCTGGCACAAGCGGTCGAGTATTCGGTCCAAACTGGACGGGCCCCTAGGATTTCTTTTGACTGTCTTTTTCTGCTGACCGGATTTATAGCCTCTGAATCCGGCATTAACTGTCGTATCCTCAGCATTGTCGCTGTTAATGCGGCGCTTCTGCTTGTTGCGGCGCGACCTGCCACTACTGTCCCTGGTATCCGAATTACCAGGGTTCTTGGTCATATTGTTGCTACGAGCAAGCCAACTGTCTTCTCCCGCGCAAAAGCGGGTCATGAGTGTCGTGAGTGCTGCCATAGATTTCGGCTTTTCCTGTCCAAGGTGCCAGCCAAGCCACTCGTCACGGATATTGTGCTTGAAGGATGCTTGGGCCTCTGCGTCCGGACAGTCGACTATTTGATTTTTCTTTGTTAGGAACCGTGTCCAGAATTGCCTGCCCGATTCCTTTGGCTACTGAATTACGTGGCTTAGGTCATCGGCGTCTGGTGGTCGCACATAAGGCCCTGGAAATTGTCGAGGAATGCAGCTTCCAGGTCCTCCCAACAACTGATTGATCCTGCTGGCAAGCTGTTAAGCCAATGCCGAGCTGGTCCTTTAAGCTTGAGTGAGAGGTATTTGATGGCGTGGAGATCATCGCCGCGGGCCATGTGGATATGAAGGAGATAATCCTCGATCCATACCGCAGGATCTGTTGTGCCATCATATGATTCGATGTTTACGGGTTTGAAACCCTCGGGGATTTGATGATCCATTACTTCGTCTGTGAAGCATAGTGGGTGTGCGGCGCCTCTGTACTGGGCTATATCACGACGTAGCTCCAATGAGCTTTGTCTACTGTGTTCGGCCCTACCGGATTTGTGTCCGGCGTGACGGTTATCGTCTCGAGTCGTGGGGCGCCCACGCGATCCGTAGATCGATCTTGTTTGCCTTGCCTTGTCCTCCAACATATCTTGCAGGTTAGGCGCATTTTCCCGTGCCTTGGTACAGGGTGCGGCTTGGGTGGAGGGCCGAGAGGCCTCTCTGTCGTGGCCACGAGGTGGCCGGTCGGCCGTATCAAGTGCTGGTGATGTAGGTTTAAGTGCTTCCTCCTCTAATCGGGGTAGCAACCTGCACATTGGGTAGCTCTTGGAGGGGCGTTCGAGTTTATGCTCTTCGGCCGCAAGGACTTCAGTCCATCTGTCGACTAGCAAATCTTGATCAGCTCTAAGCTGTTGCTGTTTTTTCTTGAGGCTTCTTGTCGTGGCCATAAGCCTGCGTTGAAAACGCTCTTGCTCGACGGGATCCTCTGGCACGACGAATTCGTCGTCGTCGAGGCTTGCCTCATCTTCGGAGGGAGGCATATAATTATCGTCCTCGACCTCTCTGTCTGCCGCTCTCTCATGAGGGCTGGCTTCTCCATCCTCTTGTGCTGAATCTTGCTGGAGGGGGTTTTCTTTGGCACTCTCCGGAGTATTATTATCTCCCGTGCTAGAATCACCGTATTTGCTTTGGCGGGATTTTGAGCGGCACCGCTGACGCTGGCGCGTAGGCTGTTTCTTGGAGGGGTCATCCTTCGCCGTTCCATCACCATTTCCTTCTTTTGGGGTGTCCACCATGTATATGTCATATGACGATGTGGCTTTCCAGGGCCCAATAGGCATTGGTTCTTCATCGTCTCCTGCATCGGCTTCCATACCGTCGATGTCTTTGGAGTGGAAGTCGAGCATGTCGGTTAAATCATCGACAGTGGCTACAAAGTGGGTGATGGGTGGGCTTTGAATTTCTTTATCGTCCGTATCCCAACCTTGCTGAACGTAGTCCAGCCAGGGCTCTCCTGATAAAAAGAGAGACTTTAGTGTCTTCAGAATATCGCCGAAAGGCGAGTGCTGAAAGATGTCCGCGGCAGTAAACTCCATGATCGGCGCCCAATCGGATTCGATCGGCAGGGGCGCGGAGGGTTCGGAGTCCGGAGAGGAGTCCGACTCCTTGGAGTCACGAGCCTCGCGGAGTGCGGGGCTGGTGTTCGGCTCAATCACCGTTGGGATCGCAGCCCCCAAGGCGGCGTCCAACCACCCATCCTCGATCGGCGCAGTTGGCTCCGAATTAAGGGTCGAAGCCGATGCGGGTGCGGCCTCCGGGGCACTATTCAGCGGCAGAGCTAGATCATGCTCGTCGTGACAGTGCCGTGCGCTCGGCAGTGGCTCGAATCTGTCGAAGATCAAGTCCCCGCGGATGTCAGCCGTGTAGCTTAAACTTCCAAATCTGACCTGACGGCCAGGGGCATAGCTTTCGATCTGCTCCAGATGGCCAAGTGAATTGGCCCGCAGTGCGAAGCCGCTGAAGACGAAGATCTGTCCGGGGAGGAAGGTCTCACCCTGGACTGCATCGCTATTGATGATCGTAGGAGCCATCAAGCCTAACGGCGACGACACAGAGGAACTCTCAATGAAAGCACCAATGTCGGTGTCAAAACCGGCGGATCTCGGGTAGGGGGTCCCGAACTGTGCGTCTAGGCCAGATGGTAACAGGAGGCAAGGGACACGAAGTTTTACCCAGGTTCGGGCCCTCTTGATGGATGTAAAACCCTACGTCCTGCTTGATTAATATTGATGATATGGGTAGTACAAGAGTAGATCTACCACGAGATCGAAGAGGCTAAACCCTAGAAGCTAGCCTATGGTATGATTGTTGTTCTGTATCCTGTACTACGGACTAAAACCCTCCGGTTTATATAGACACCGGAGAGGGTTAGGGTTACACAAAGTCGGTTACAATGGTAGGAGATCTACATATCCGTATCGCCAAGCTTGCCTTCCACGCCAAGGAAAGTCCCTTCCGGACACGGGACGAAGTCTTCAATCTTGTATCTTCATAGTCCAGGAGTCCGGCTGAAGGTATAGTCCGGCCATCCGGACACCCCCTAATCCAGGACTCTCTCAGTTAGGGTTACACAAGGTCGGTTACAAAGGAGGAGATATCCACATACGTATTGCCTAGCTTGCCTTCCACGCGAAGTAGAGTCCCATCCAGACACGAGACGAAGTCTTCAATCTTATATCTTCATAGTCTAACAGTCCGGCCAATGGAGATAGTCCGGCTATCCGGAGACCCCCTAATCCAGGACTCCCATAGTAGCCCCTGAACCAGGCTTCAATGACGATGACTCCGGCGCGCAGTTGTCTTCGGCATTGCAAGGCGGGTTCCTTCTCCGAATACATCACAGAAGAATTTGAATACGAGGATAGTGTCCAACCCTGCAAAATAAGTTCCACATTTCACCGTAGAGAGAATAATGTTTTCGCAGATCTAATCCGCTAGCTTGTTTTGGCAACATGACGTTACGTCATGGCCCGGTGATTATTCGAACCGTTTCTTTTAACCAGCCCCACACATAACGCGAGGTAGTTTTTCGACACGTCTATTCAAAGCAGAGATCGTGTCCCCTTATTACGAGATTCTCATCAATACGGGTGTGGGTAACCCAACCGCGCCATTAATTACGACGCTTGGGGGATAAGCGAGTTTTATCAGGCAAGTGGGGACGCTTAATTTTGTCCGCCCATATAAAGGGATAAGGATTCACCTTTCTATCCACGCCTTCTTCCTCCTCTGCTCATCCGCTCCCGCACACTCGAGCTCTAGCGCCCAAGTCCTCACTTCCATCTCAACCTTCTCCAACCATGTACGGAGCGGGAGGCAAGTGGATGGTCTCCTCCGTCACGGAGGGAGACGTCAAGAAACTCAGGAGAGCTGGATACCTTCCCGACGACATCGCGCACCGGCTCCCAGATGAGGGGCAACTCATCCCCACCCCCAGGCCCCATGAGAGGGTCGTATTCGTCACCCATTTCTTCTGTGGACTGGGATTCCCTCTCCTTCCCTTTGTCCGGGGGCTCATGTTCTATTACGTCCTGGATTTCCACGATTTGGCCCCGAACTTCATCCTCGACATCTTGGCGTTTATAGTCGTGTGCGAGGCCTTTCTCCGCGTCAAGCCCCACTTTGGCCTATGGCTGAAGACCTTCAACGTCAAGCCGAAGGTGGTGGGCGGCCGCCAAGCGGAGTGCGGAGGCGCCATGGTGGGAAAGAGGCCCAACATAACCTGGCTCGAGGGCTCCTTTGTGGAAACCATAAAGGGGTGGCAATCGGGGTGGTTCTACATCACCGAGCCACGCGACCCCGCATGGGTAGCGGCCCCTGAGTTCCGATCTGGAATCCCCATGAGGCGCACCTCCCGGAAGGAGAAGGGCCTATCCTGGGGTAATTCAAAAGAGCTGACCGGACTCCAGTCATGTATTCAAAACATGGTGGACAAGAAGCTCAAGCTCGTCAACATAGTCCAGGTTATGCTCATCCGTCGGATACTCCCGTGCCAACAACGGGAGTTCACTTTGTGGGACTTCAATCCGGCGCAGCATTGAACTCTGAACAGGCTCTTCGACACGACTCCTGAAGATGCCTGGAGGGTGCTGTTCAAGAGCGCCGTGGTCCCTCCCCCCATTACTGAGGATCACGGATTCAGCGCAAAGCGCCAAGCCAGCGTGGTAAGTTGTTTTACCTTTCACAGGATACTTATTTTTATATAGATTGACTCTATGCGGGATCTAAACTCCCGTAATTTTGACAGGACTGGCAGAAGATGGCCGGACAGATCGACTGTCTGGCTCCCTTGCCGAAGGCCCCGCAGACGCTCTTCTGACGAAGATGCTGACTCCGGCCCCTTATAAGGTGCCGGAGAAGACCAAGAAGGCCAAGGGAGCTCGAAAGAGTTCCCGACGCCAGGCGTCGTCGGACTCACCATCCGATGACTCTGCGGCGCACTCTTCCCCCGAAGACGAGGAAGAGGAAGAAGAGGCTCCCCCACCGACTAGGGGAGACAAGAAAAGGAAGGCCGCCCCAACTGGGGAGGCCGGAGGGTCCAAGAAGGGAAGGACGCTCCTTCCAGACAGCTCCACCGCCGCCGACGAAAGTGAAGACAAGTGGTTGCCCAGGGCCAAGCCCCAAGGGAGATCGTAAGTATTCGGATACCAAAGTAACCCATAGGATTCCTTTGTCGCATTGCTTTCCCTAACGCCGAACTCAATTGTGCAAGCCGCCCCGAGCCAATATCGAGGTATCCTCGGACGGCTCCCTGGGCTCGTCGGACATGGATAGCGATCCAGTCCCGACCGCCACCTCCCCTCATCCAGCGAACGACGCCGAGGTGCTGTCTCAAGAGGCATCGGATCGAGGGGGACAGTCCTGGAGGCGCCTCAAGGCGACCTTCCAGACTCCGGGAGCCGAGGGGACGGGGTCCCTGAGAGCTCCGAGTTCGGCCCTCAACCGAACACCGCGCCGGACCCTCCAACGGTTCCAAGCTCGGGCTGGCGGTCCCCTTCTAAGGAGGGTGAGACGCCTGTGCCGGTGACCTTTGTCCATCCAAAGGCGCCGGACACTATGTTGGAAGCGCTTCGCAGCGCTTCCATCAAGGACGAGCACCGCACTGTCATGAGTGTGGTGATCCAGAAGGTTCAGTCCGCTAAGAGCGGATTAACTGAAGCCTGTACTAGCCTTCTAACAGGCTTCGAGGTAAGTGTTTTAAAATGTAGTAGAAGTATTACCGCATAGACAGTAGCCCCTGATGCTTTGTTCGGTGTTCGCAAAGAAAAGCCGAACAGAGGATCAAATAATATTGCAGGAGTCTAATATAAGTATGTCAATATGCATATGCAGGCTTCTCTGCTGGCGTCCGCCGCACTAACTGCGGAGGTCGCTGTACTGAAGCAGGACCTCGATGGGTCCAAGAAAGAGCTCGGCCTTGTCAAGAGGCAGCTCGAGGAGAACGAAGGTAAGTAATACCCCGTCTATAGATATATGTATATAAGAAGGACGCGATTGCAAAATGACAGGATCAGTGTATGTTTTGCCAGGGGCCACGACCGAGGTGGCGACCCTGAAGGAAGCGCTGACCAAGGCCGAAGATACAGTGGACAAGGAGCGCGTCGAGCGAGAGAGGCACGAGGCTCGGGTGGGCGAGGTGCAGCAAGAGCTCCAGGCTCTCGTGACGAAGCACGAGGCGTTGGAGCTTGACTTGAAGACGCGAGAGTCTGAGCTTGCCGCGGCCCGTGAGAGCGCGAAGAGTGCCAAGGCCGAGGCCCAGAAGGCCCTTCAGGAGATCTACGCGATGAAGAAGATAGCGGCGGGTAAGGCTTTCTATATGCAAAGCAAGCATGTAAAAGTGAATTACCGATTACTTACCCGAATCCGGAGCTCTTCAAGAGCATTCGCAGATTTGCCCCGCAGTGTGTCCGATGCCGCACTATTCTACCAGGCGAAGGACGGAAGCTCGATGGAGAAGCTGTTCTGGTCTCAGTATGCTGAGGCCGAACATCCGGTGCCAATGAGCGACCAGCTGAAGCAGATGGCCGAGCTACATAAGGCGGCCGATCAGGCCATGAAGGGCTTCATAGTCCGGTTGTGGCCTCGCGACGCCCTTCTGAACAGCTTCTTCGGACTGGTGAGGCGGCTTGTGGATGCCTGCCCTCGGCTGGAGGTCGTCAAGCGATCCGTCTGCATAGAAGGTGCACGCCGGGCTTTCGCCCGTGTAAAAATGCAGTGGGTCAAGCTAGACGCTGTGAAGCTGATCAAGGAGGGGCCACCGGAGGGCAAGGAGCAACGCCACCCCGAGATGTACTACGAGGGTGTTCTGCCGGGTGCCCGTCTTATCGCGGATGAGTGTTCACAAAATGTAATATTTGAATGAGACTTGCTCGTTTTGTCCTGTATGTGTGAAAACTTGTTTCATATGCGCCATGGAATGCTTGTTTGAATTTAAAATATTACCTTCTGTTTGGCTGTTTATCCAATCTGAGAGATGGCTAGTCCTCGGCTTCTGCCCCCATGCCGCTAGTGCTGGGGTGTTCGGGATAAACTTGAGCACTCTTGTTCCCATATTTGGGTCCTTCGAGGGAGGTGCTTAGCACAACGGACAAGGCAACCGGACTAATATTGCTTTATTACTCTTACTTAGCCATAGAATTCTATAATTTTAAATTTCGGCGAAGCCCCTGGTGTTCGGAAGGCCGAATTCATGGCGTAATACACGCCTGTAAGCCGGGCAGAGCCGGCCCCTCGCCCTAAGAGGCATAAGACTTTAAGGACTCAAAAAACCTCGCCGAACAGCGACCAGTCTCGCGCCTTATCATGACAGTCAGTTTTAGCTTTCTCTACTAAGGTGCTCAGCCCGGCAGAACCGGGGCACAATCGCAGTAGTTCTCCTAGTGCTACCTTAGCCGATAGAGCGGAACGTAAGGTGTGTTTCCAGAGACATGATTCGGAGCTGATGCATATAATGCTATAAGTTCGGGGTGCCGCACTTGTGAAAGTGTTCGGACTTTTCACACCATATTGCGGGTACGTAAGCCCCTGGTGCATTAGCCGTATCAGAGTGTACGGTTGCAAGGCGTCGTTAATGAATGCATATATATATATATAACAAAAATGGAATAATAGTCGTAATGGCATGCATTGTTTATTAAAAAATTGCATTAAAGCAGAGTGATACAGATAGTGCAATAAGCAAAAGAGTAGGACTATGTCCCTTCCAAGGGTGAGCCGAGGAATGATATGAAATCTGTAATCAACCTGGGAATTCCGTTGTATAACGTAGTTGTCGGCCTCCTTGGTTGCTGTATCATGTGTTCGACAATGGAGCTGTCGGACAGTGTTTCCAGAGATTAAAGTCCTGAAAGAAAAAGAAAAATAACCAAATGGGAAGCCCCTAGTGCGGTTTAGGCCGCGTTTTGGGGCGTGCCGCAGTTGTGCCCCCCTCCCCTCCTGTGCCCATGGTATTTTTAATGTGTAATTAAGTACGCGCGACACGAATAACACCGTTGGGCTGGGATTGGGGTGGCTGCCGTATTGCTACGCGAGCTCAGATCACGCCAGGCGGTCTGTCTGCCGATTGCCCCGAGCGCGCTTGAAGGTGCCCGGGTTTTGGAACGCTGAACTGGTAGATTGGCTTGAGAGGCTGCTTTGCGCTTCTGCTGCAAGGGTCGCGGTGTGCTCCTCTGTTCGGAGAGAGCGCTCTGTGTTTCCATTGACTGTAATAACTCCGCGAGGTCCTGGCATCTTGAGCATGAGGTATGCATAATGTGGTACCGCATTGAATCTAGCGAATGCGGTTCGTCCGAGCAGCGCGTGATAACCACTGCGGAATGGGACTATATCAAAGATTAACTCTTCGCTTCGGAAGTTATCCGGGGATCCGAAGACCACTTCCAGTGTAATTGAGCCTATGCAGTGGGCCTCTATGCCTGGAATGACGCCCTTAGAGGTCGTCTTTGTGGGTTTGATCCTTGAGGGGTCTATACCCATTTTGCACACTGTGTCCTGATAAAGCAGGTTCAGGCTGCTGCCGCCGTCCATAAGGACTCGAGTGAGGTGAAATCCGTCGATGATTGGGTCTAGGACCAGTGCGGCGAATCCGCCATGACGGATACTAGTGGGGCGGTCCCGGCGATCGAAGGTGATCGGACAGGAGGACCAAGGGTTGAACTTTGGGGCGACTGGCTCCAACGCATATACGTCCCTGAGCGCACGCTTCCGCTCCCTCTTGGGGATGTGGGTTGCGTATATCATGTTCACCGTCCGCACTTGTGGGGGAAACCTCTTCTGTCCTCCAGTGTGCGGCTGCCGGGGTTCTTCCTCGTCATCGCTATGCGGCCCCTTGTCCTTGTTTTCGGCAATTAACTTGCCGGCCTGCTTGAACACCCAACAATCCCTGTTGGTGTGATTGGCTGGCTTGTCTGGGGTGCCGTGTATTTGACACGAGCGGTCGAGTATACGGTGGCTGCTGAATTGCCTGGCCGACTCTTCTGGCTGCTGAATTATGTGGCTCAAGTCATCGGCATCTGGTGATCGCACATAAGTGCCCTGAGAGTTGTCGAGGAATGCGGCTTTGTTTGAATGGCTTTTTCCGCTGACTGGGTTTAGAGCCTTTGAATCCGGGATTGACTGCCGTATCCTCAGTACTTTCGCCGTTAATGCGGCGCTTATGCTTGTTGCAACGTGACCTGCTATTGCCGTCCTTGGTATCTGAGGTACCATGGTTCTTTGATATGTTATTACTGCAAACCAACCAGCTGTCTTCTCCCGCACAAAAGCGGGTCATGAGCGTCGTGAGGGCTGCCATAGATTTCATCTTTTCCTGACCAAGGTGTCGGGCTAGCCACTCGTCTCGGATGTTGTGCTTGAAAGCCTCTAAGGCCTCCGCATCCGGACAATCGATGATTTGATTTTTATTTGTAAGGAATTGAGTCCAGAATTGCCTGGCCGACTCTTCTGGCTGCTGAATTATGTGGCTCAAGTCATCGGCATCTGGTGGTCGCACATAAGTGCCCTGAAAGTTGTCGAGGAATGCGGCTTCCAGATCTTCCCAACAGCTAATGGAGTCCGCTGGCAAGCTATTAAGCCAATGCCGCGCTGGTCCTTTGAGTTTTAGTGGGAGTTACTTGATGGCATGTAAGTCATCACCGCGATCCATGTGGATGTGGAGGAGGAAGTCCTCAATCCATACCACGGGGTCTGTAGTGCCATCGTATGATTCAATGTTTACAGGTTTGAAACCTTATGGGAATTGATGTTCCATTACTTCGTCTGTGAAGCATAAGGGGTGTGCGGCGCCTCTGTATTGGGCTATATCACGACGCAGCTCGAGTGGATCCTGCCCGCTGTGTTCAGCCCGGCCGGATTTGCTTTTACTGTATCCGGTGTGACGTTTATCGTCTCGTAGAGTGGTGCGCCCTCGTGATTCGTAGATCGACCTTGAATGCTTTGCTTTGTCCTCCAATATGTCTCGCAGGTCTGGCGTATCTCCCCATGCCTTTTTATTTGAACGGCGTTGGGGTTGAGGCTGAGCATTTGGCTGGAATGCCTCTCTATCACGGCCACGAGGTGGCCGATCAGCCATTTCGTATGCTTCTTCCTCTAGTCCGGGAAGCAACCTGCGCCTTGGATAACTCTTGGAGGGACGCTCGAGTTTATATTGCTTGGCCGCGAGGACTTTAGTCCATTTGTCAGCTAGCAGATCTTGGTCAGCTTGAAGCTGCTGCTGCTTTCTCTTCAGGCTATTTGCCGTGGCCATAAGCCTACGCTTGAAGCGCTCTTGTTCGACGGGATCCTCTGGTACGGCGAATTGATCGTCGTCGAGGCTTGCCTCGTCTTCGGAGGGGGCATGTAATTGTCATCCTCCTCCTCTCCGCCAGCCTCTCTCTCAGGAGAGCTGGCTCCTTCATCCTCCTGCTCTTGCTGTAGGGGATTGTTGTTGTCTTCGGCGCTATCTGGAGTGTTATTATCTCCTGTGCCGGTATCACCACTTTTGCGTTGGCGGGACTTAGAGCGGCGCCACTAACGTCGGCGCTTGGGTTGCTTCTTGGAGGGGTCATCCTCCGTTATCTCGTCGCCGTTGCCTTCATTGGGTGTATCCACCATGTATATGTCATACGACGAGGTGGCTGTCCAGTGCCCTGTAGGTGCTGGTTCATGTTCGTCTCCTACATCGTCGTCCATACCGTCGTTGTCTTCGGAGTCGAAGTCAAGCATGTCGGTTAAGTCATCGACAGTGGCCACAAAGTGGGTGGTGGGTGGGCGTCGAATTTCTTCGTCGTCCGCATCCCAATCCTGTTGGCCATAATCCGGCCAGGGCTCTCCTGACAAAGAGAGAGACCTTAGTGAATTCAGAATGTCGCCGAAGGGCGAGTGTTGAAAGATATCCACGGCGGTGAATTCCATGATCGGTGCCCACTCGGATTCGATTGGCAGGGGCACGGATGGTTCGGGGTCTGGAAGAGAGTCTGGCACCTTGGACTCACGGGCTGTGTAGAGGATTATGCTGGTGTTTGGCTTGATCGCCGTTGAGACTGTAGCCCCTGAGGCGGTGTCTAGCCACCCGTCCTCGATTGGCGCAGTTGGCTCCGAGATAAGGGTCGGAGCTGATGCGGGCGCGACCTCTAGAGTACCGTCCGGTGGCAGAGCTAGGTCATACCCATCGCGACCGTGCGGCGCGCCCGGCTGTGGCTCGAATCCGTCGAAGATGAAGTCCCCACGGATATTGGCCGTGTAATTCAAACTTCCAAATCTGACCTGATGGCTAGGGGTGTAGCTTTCAATCTGCTCCAGATGGCCAAGCGAATTAGCCCAAAGTGCAAAGCCGCCGAATACGAAGATCTGTCCGGGGAGAAAAGTCTCACCATGGACCGCATCGCTATCGATGATAGTAGGAGCCATCAAGCCTAACGGCGACGACACATAGGAACTCTCAATGAAAGCACCAATGTCGGTGTCAAAACCGGCGGATCTCGGGTAGGGGGTCCCGAACTGTGCGTCTAGGTCGGATGGTAACAGGAGACAAGGGACACAAAGTTTTACCCAGGTTCGGGCCCTCTTGATGGAGGTAAAACCCTACGTCCTGCTTGATGAATATTGATGATATGGGTGTTACAAGAGTAGATCTACCATGAGATCAGAGAGGCTAAACCCTAGAAGCTAGCCTATGGTATGATTGTATGTTGTGATTGTTGTCCTACGGACTAAAACCCTTTGGTTTATATAGACACCGGAGAGGGTTAGGGTAACACAAGGTCGGTTACGAAGGAGGAGATATCCATATACGTATTGCCTAGCTTGCCTTCTACGCCAAGTAGAGTCCCATCCGGACACGAGACGAAGTCTTCAATCTTATATCTTCATAGTCTAACAGTCCGGCCAATGGAGATAGTCCGGCTATCCGGAGACCCCCTAATCCAGGACTCCCACAGAGCCCTTCCCCCTCTTGGGCGCCTTTGCCACCAGATTCGTGGAGGCCCCCTTTTCTTCCTCCCCCCTCAGGGGAAGCTGTCTTCTTCCTCCTTCTTTCCATCGTCTTTGGCGGCCGAAGAGTCAGTATCGTCTTCGGATGACATGTACGAAGCACCCTTTCGGTGAAGGCCACTCCTGGTCCCTTTGGCCGTCTTCTTGGCCTTCTTCTCCGGCACATCATAAGGCGCTGGAAACAACATCCTCGTCATGAGTGGGGTCTCCTTGTCTTCGAGTAGCGGAGCCGGACAATTAATCCGCCCCGCTATGTCGGTCCAGGCCTAAAAAAGAAATTGATGGGAAGGTTTAGACTCCTTCCTCAAAATGTGTCCGTAAAGGCTATACCCTGAAAACATGAAAGAACTTACTGAATTAGCCTGGCGCTTTAACCTAATCCCACGATCCTCGACCTTGAAGAGCACTCTCCAGATGTCTTCGTGCGTCGTGCCAAAGAGCTCTAGCAGCGTCTGGTGCTTGGCCGGGTCGAACTCCCACAAATAGCAGGTCCGGCGTTGGCACGGAAGGATCCGGGGAATGAGCATAACCTGGATCACATTGACAAGTTTGATCTCCTTGGTTATCATGTTCTGGATGCACGTCTGGATCCCAGTTATCTCGTTCAAAGATCCCCAGGTCAGACCCTTCTCTTGGCAGGAGGTGAGCCGCATCGGAACTTCGGATCAGAATTCGGGGGCCGCCGCCCAGTTGGTATCACGCGCTTGGTGATGTAGAACCTCCCCGATTGTCACCCCTTCACTGTATTCACAAAGGAGCCTTTGAGCTAGGTGACATTGGGCATCTTGCCCACCATGGCGCCTCCGCACTCTGCTTGTTGGCCGCTCACCACCTTCGGCTTCACGTTGAAGGTCTTCAGCCATAGGCGGTATGCGGAGAAAGGCCTCGCACACGACTATAAATGCTGAGATGTTGAGGACGAAGTTGGGGGCTAGACCATGGAAGTCCATCCCATAGTAAAACATCAGTCCGCGGTCAAACGGGTGGAGAGGGAATCCTAACCCGCGGACGAAATGCGCAAGGAACACCACCCTCTCTTGAGGTTCGGGGCTAGGGACGATCTGTCCCTTGGCCGGGAGTCGATGAACGATCTCCTTGGCCAAGTATCCGGCCTCTCGGAGCTCCTTGATATCTTTCTTCTTAACGGAGGAGGCCATCCACTTGCCTCCCGCTTCGGATCCGGACATGTTTGGAGTGCTTTCTAGGGCGGGAAAAGCTAGAGCTTGGGCGCTGGAGCTCAAGAATGGATGGGCAGTGAAAGGAGAAGGCATGGGTAGATAAGGGCTAATCCTTATCCCCTTATAAAGGCCGCGAATGTCAAACGCCCTCCCACTCGCCCTAAAACTCGCCTATTCCCAAGGGCTGTGTAAACGGCGCGGTTGGGTTACCCACGCCCGTATTGATGAAAATCCCACTATAAGGGGACACGATCTCTGCTTCGACAAGACGTGCCAATGGCACCACATCTCGAAACATGGAGCGGCAGACAGAAACGGTTCGAAATTATGACCGGACAGATGTGATGTCATGTTACAAAAAGTTGTCAGCAGATCGGATTCGTGAAATATTATATTCTCTCTACGGTTGTGTGGGGGGTGTGTGTTAAAGATCCGGACACATCGATACATCAAAAACTATTTCGGGTACAGTTTGGAGGAGGAACCCACCTTGCAATGCCGAAGACAGATCTACGTGCCAGATACATTGTCATTGAAGCCAGGTTCAGGGGCTATTGAGGGAGTCCTGGACTAACGGGTCCTCGGGCGACCGGCCTATTAGCCATGGGCCGGACTGATGGGCTGTGGAGATACGAAGACCGAAGAATGCACCCGTGTCCGGATGGGACTCTCCTTGGCGTGGAAGGCAAGCTTGGCGACCAAATATGTAGATTCCTTTCTTTGTAACCGACCTTGTGTAACCCTAGATCTCCCCGGTGTCTATATAAACTGGAGGACTTAGTCCAGAAAGGGGGATACTCATTACCATAGTCATACAGGCTAGACTTCTAGGGTTTGGCCATTGCGATCTCGTGGTAGATCAACTCTTGTAATACTCATATCCATCAAGATCAATCAAGCAGGAAGTAGGGTATTACCTCCATAGAGAGGGCCTGAACCTGGGTAAATATCGTGTCCCATGTCTCCTATTACCATCGACCTTAGACGTACAGTTCGGGACTCCCTACCCGAGATCCGCCGGTTTTGACACCGACAGACAGCCTTAGTGCTATTAGTTCTATGTTACTAAATTTGCGCATGTACACACCTATTAGTATCAATTTGCTGTCCTCCAAACACGGTCGCTATGCTGTTGCAGTTATATTTACCTTCCTCATAAAATGTTCAATTTGTTATTTATTGTACATGAGTAAGAACTTGTAGCGTTTTTGTAGTTAATTACGCTTCTGATGTTCCAGAATTTGGTTGTTGTCTCAGTATCAATTAATTCATTTGCACATTGATCTTTTTGAGAAGATATGTCATAATTAACATGTTTCTTCAGTTTTTCAAAATAAGCATTGGTGATTTCCTGTGTTGCTATAAGCCCATTTCCCCTACAATTGTTACTGATCTAGTTTTAAATATTATAGGATGAATGGAAGTGTTCTTACTTGGAGTGGGTTCATGAAGAGTGGCCACAGTCTTTGAAGATGTGCCTAGCGAAGCTCTGGAGCATGTATGAGGAAGAGAACAGACATAGGCTTAGAGAAACTGTTGTCAACGCTGAAGAATATTTGAAGATGCGGGATAAAAAGTGGAAGGTGGAGAATGAGCACAGATTTTCTAAATCAGGCTTTGCTAAGATGATGTTGGCGAAGGAGGAGGCACTTTCCCAGTTGGCCCGTGCAAAACAGGTTCTTACTGAATTGAAAGCAGAGGTGGATAAGACGAGCCTGGATGATCTCGATTAGGGAAATGAATATATTGTTCTAATATTGTTCTTATGAAGTTGAACTAGCTATATGTTGTACTGTGATGTTTTCATTTAGCTATCGTACTATGATGTTATAATATATTTATGTGCCTGAAATGAAATTGGCAAACAACAGTTCGATATGAAATGTGAATTTGCGTAATACTGGAATTTTTAATTGTAAACTAATAAACCTGCTAAATGTGTCATGGAACTTTGCAAATGGTTCTAGCAGTAAAAGCGCTTGTGATGGATAGCCAAATGCCACACAGTTTTCTTCATAAAATCGTGTGTGATGTAGTTGATAAAAGCAAACAGTTAACCAAGGCAGAGCGTGTGTGATTGTTACACCTTTCACACACGAGCCTACACATAAAACTGTGTGGGATGTACATATGAACGGAAACGTTGTCCCTAGATTGACTGTGTGTGATATACATACGAACAGAAACATTTTCCCTGGATTGACTATGTGGGACGTACATAAGAACGGAAACGTATTCATTGGATTGACTGTGTGTGATATACATAAAGGAAATGTTTTTCTAGGATTCACCGTGTGGGATGTACATACCTACGGAAATGTTTTTCTAGGATTCACCGTGTGGGATGTACATGCCTATGGAAATGTTTTTCTGGGATCCATCATGTGGGATGTACATACCTACAGAAATGATTGGGTTTCGATACCTTGCCCGACCGCACACGGCCCCAGCCTGTGTCCCATGAGGGCCTATCCCCAACGATTTCTAGGTCGTGTGGGAAGGACCCCCTTATCGCCCACACTCACTTGGCGACGGTTCAAAATGCCATCACAGAAAGGGGTTAAAACCGTTTGTATAGCACCGACGCGCACAAGTGGGAGCTTCATGTATTTTCAATTTGAACATAATAATTTCTTTAGAAACGATCTCAAGGAGCAGAAAAGTTTTATGGAGTACATGAATAAAGAGCTCGATGATATGTCTATGGAATTTTATGGTTTGAAATCTCAGTTTGCTCATCTTGAAAATTTAGTAGGCCAAATTTCTGATAAACAAGTTACCTTGGTAAATAAGATGGCCGCTAAACCAGAATCTTTAAATAATGATGAAGATCTTAAAGTGATTGATGTGACTCCTATTGAATCTTTGTTTTCCAATATAAATCATGATAAAGATGGGACTGGAGGTGAGTCAACTTTAGTTAAAAGGCGTCCCAATGATTTGGAGTTTATAGATGTTGATGCAAAAATTGATAAAAGTGGGATTGGAGAGGTTAAAACTTTAAGTAGCAATGAACCCATTCTTTTGGATTTCAAAGAATTTAATTATGATAATTGTTCTTTAATAGACTGTATTTCCTTGTTGCAATCCATGTTGAATTCTCCACATGCTTATAATCAAAACAAAGCTTTTACTAAACATATCATTGATGCTATGACGCAATCTTTCGAAGAAAAGCTTGAATTGGAAGTTTCTATCCCTAGAAAACTTTATGAAGAGTGGGAACCTACTATTAAGATTAAGATTAAAGATTATGAATGCCATGCTTTGTGTGATTTGGGTGCTAGTGTTTCCATGATTCAAAAAACTTTATGTGATGTGTTAGGTTTCCCTGAATTTGATGATTGTTCTTTAAATTTGCATCTTGCGGAATCCACTATTAAGAAACCTATGGGAAGGATTAATGATGTTCTTATTGTTGCAAATAGGAATTATGGGCCCATAGATTTCATTGTTCTTGATATAGATTGCAATCATACATGTCCTATTATTCTTGGTAGACCTTTCCTTAGAACGATTGGTGCAATTATTGATATGAAAGAAGGAACCATTAGATTTCAATTTCCGTTAAGGAAGGGCATGGAACACTTTCCAACAAATAAAATTACATTGCCTTATGAATCTATTATGAGAGCTACTTACAGATCGCATACCAAAGATGACAATACCTAGATCTATTCGTGTTTTATGCCTAGCTAAGGGCATTAAACAATAGCGCTTGTTGGTAGGCAACCCAGTTTTATTTTTGTTTTTGCTTTTTAGGTTTTTTTTTTGCAATAAATGATTCATCTAGCCTCTGGTTAGATGTCGTTTTGTGTTTTAATCAGTGTTCGTGCCAAGTAAGACCTTTGGGATAGCTTACGGTGATAGTTGTTTGATCTTGCTGAGAAACAGAAACTTTTGCGCCCAGGAAAATAATTTTCTTAATTCATAGAAGCTTAATTTTGATCTGATTCTTTTTGCAATAGATTGGTAAACAAATTGCCCAGGTTGCCCTAATGTTTCAGAATTTTTGGAGTTGCAGAAGTATTCGAGATTTACAGATTTCTACAGACTGTTCTGTTTTTGACAAATTCTGTTATCTATGTGTTGTTTGCTTATTTTGATGATTCTATGGGTAGTATCTGGGGGTATGAACCATGGAAAAGTTGAAATACAGTAGATATTAGACCAATATAAATAAAGAATGAGTTCACAACTATACCAAAAGTGGTGATTTATTTTCTTATACTAATGGAGCTTATGAGATTTTCTGTTGAGTTTTGTGTTGTGAAGTTTTCAAGTTTTGGGTAAGTATTTGATGACTGTGGAATAAGGAGTGGCAAGAGCCTAAGATTGGGGATGCCCCGGAAGGCATCCCCTCTTTCATCTTCGTCTATCGGTAACTTTACTTGAGGTTATATTTTTATTCACCGCATGATATGTGTTTTGCTTGGAGCGTCTTGTATGATTTCAGTCTTTGCTTTTTAGTTTGCCACAATCATCCTTGCTGTACACACCTTTTGAGAGAGACGCGCATGAATCGTGATTTATTAGAATACTCTATGTGGTTCACTTATATCTTTTGAGCTAGGCAATTTTGCTCTAGTGCTTCACTTATATCTTTTCAGAGCACGACGGTGGTTTTATTTTATAGAAATTGATGAACTCTCATGCTTCACTTATATTATTTTGAGAGTATTTAAACAGCATGGTAATTTTCTTTGGTTATAAATTTAGTCCTAATATGATAGGCATCCAAGAGGGATATAATAAAAATTTTCATATAAAGTGCATTGAATACTATGAGAAGTTTGATTCCTTATGATTGTTTTGAGTCATGAAGATGGTGATATTAGAGTCATGCTAGTGAGTTGAAAGTGCGTTATATCGACTAGAGGGCGGGTGAATAGGCGATTTTTATGAAAGTCTTCAAAACGTGAGAGTTATGAAGACAAACAGTGAAGATTATGCCTATCACTATGCAGCGGAAGATAGATTACACTAGGCCAGCCATGGTCATGTATTCAATAGAGTGAAAGCGCAATTACAACCAGCTTCAGTGTAATAAGGATCAGGTAGGAAGAAGTTATGAAGCCAAACAGATCATACATTCATGTTGTGAAGACAAAAGATAAAACAAGCATGCAATGGCTTCACAATGTGTAATAGTAAGAAAAAGGAAGTGAAGATGAAACCAGTGACTCGTTGAAGACAATGATATGTTGGACCAGTTCCAGTTGCTGTGACAACTGTATGTCTAGTTGGAGCGGCTAGGTATTTAAACCTTAGGACACACAGTCCCGGACACCCAGTCCTGAACACACAGTTCAGGACACCAAGTCCTCACCGTATTCTCCTTGAGCTAAGGTCACTTAGTCCTCGCCCAATCACTCTGGTAAGTCTTCAAGGTAGACTCCCAAACCTTCATAGACTTCATTCACTGGCAATCCACAATTTCTCTTGGATGCTCTGAACGCGACGCCTAACCGTCTGGAGGATGCACAGTCCTCAAGTGTAATAAGTCTTCAGATCTCACAGACACGAAGACTTAAGTGATGCCCAATTTACTCTGGCTTTGGGTGGTTAGGGCTTTTCTCCTCACTGGGAATTTTTCTTTCAAAGGCTTCGAGGTGGGTTGCTCTCAAACGACAAAAGCCGTGCACTGAAATCTGAGCAGCCAACCATTTAAGGTTGTGGGGGGTGGACTATTTATAGCCACTTGGCAACCCGACCTGATCTGTCCGAAATGACCCTAGGTCACTAAGGAACTGACACGTGTACCAACGGTCGAATTTTGAACTCACACGGCAACTTTACTTGGGCTACAAGTAAAGCTGACTTGTCTGACTCTGGACAAGATTTTCTCTCAAAGTCTTCGCTCGAAGACATAGGATTTGAATTTGGCATCACTTCAGTCATTCTGAATGGTTCTCTTCGACCCCACTTAACAGTACGGTGGTTCCTATGACACAACATGAATGAAATAAAACTACGAAGGATCTAGGTCTTCGAGTTCCAAAAGCTTCATAGGGAGTCTTCTCATGTCATTGTCTTCAATATGAATATCTTCATAAACCACCATTGTCTTCAATGTCTTCGTACATTTTTAGGGGTCATCTCTGGTAGTGAAACCGAATCAATGAGGGACTTCTACCTGTGTTTTCCTGCAATTCTCACAAACACATTAGTCCCTCAACTAGGTTTGTCGTCAATACTCCAAAACCAACTAGGGGTGGCACTAGATGCACTTACAATCTCCCCCTTTTTGGTGATTGATGACAAACTAGTTGAAGTTTTCAACGGGAAACATAATTTGTGAAATTGTAAAAGAATTGTCTTCATAAGTTGCAAGGGCTCCCCCTGAAGATGTGCATATAAGTAATTTGCTTCTTGAATGCAAATGCACATGGCAGGTTGTACTTGTGGAGATCCACTTCAACTTATGACAATCCACTATGCATGTGAAAGTATATGAAGATAATGACATGCATAATGGAAAATGGACGTCTGCAGAATGAGATGAGTGCGGAATTTATTGTCGCACATGCGGAATTTATCTTCGCAAAACGGAGTGACAAACAGGTAGCAGACGACCATCAAGGCTAAGTGTTACAACTCAAAGAAGCAAATGTAGCAAAAACGGGAGTTGTAAGCACGAAGCAAAATGTAGCAAAATATAGTGGCACCCGCCCAAAGTGACCCGCTTGAAGACTACCATCATATGCTTCTCCCCCTTTTGTCAGTGATGACCAAAAAGGTTTGAAGACATAGAGGTTTCTACGCGTTCCCAGGCGCAGCAAGGTCGGTGGAGTTGTTTGGCGGCGGTGCAGATGAGCTTGGTGCAGATTCGACGCACGTTGAAGCAGGTGGAGATGATGTCGCGTCGTCTTCTTCTTCAATAATCCGGGCAGACACGGTGGCAGCAGAAGAAGAGAACTCTGACTCTTCAAGTGATGGTGTGCTGCGCATCACCGCTCTTCTTGGAGGCGTGGAGTCAAATTTGAAGTGCTCTGTGAAGCCATCCTCATGCAGTTCAGCTTCAGGGCACATCATGGTGAGGCCCTTCCAAGTGCGGCGACAGGTCTCGTGTGTGACAAATGCATTCTTGGTTGCCATATTTCTGATGCGATTGACGTCTTGCATGATGCTTCTCATCTGCCTCTTGAGCCAGTCGTGATGCCTATCTTGCTTTTGGTGAAGAGCCACAAGAAGCTCTCTGTCATTGAGTGCACGAACGCGCTTCTTGGGTCTGTTTGCAGCTGTGCTGTTGGTGGCTTCAGTTGATGCAGGTGCACGTGTGGTGCCAGCCATTGGATACACTCGGGAGAGAGCTTCAACACCTTCAATATTTTGAGTGAAGCTCTGGTGTTCTGCATTCTGAAGACTTAGTGGTTGCTTGGCCGGCTCTGGATATATTGCTTCAGCAGATGTGTCCACATCTGGCAAAAATATCCTATGATTGCGGGCTGAGGGTTGATAGGAGATTGCAGAGTGAAGCTTGATCAGCCTCATAACCCAAGGAGCATAAAACTTTAATCCAAACAGTTCTGAAGCAGACGCTGCAAATTGACGGATGAAGAGATCCTGTGCATTGAAGCATTTGCCGTGAAGAATGCAGAAGATGAGAGTCTTCATTGCACCATCAATCGTTGCATATCGAGAGTGTCCCTTGACAGGCCATAGAGTCCGCCTTATGATATGATATATTGTTCTGGGCAAGTACTCTAAGTCTTCAACGAAGAATCTAGTTGGATAGGGTGCATTTGGAGGAAATGGCTTCATCATTGAGAGCATCTGACTCATATCTGGCTCAGGACGCTGAAATATGCTCTCAATTGCTTCAGCATGGAGTTGGCACCCTTCTTCAAAGAATTCGCCAGGAGTGGGAAGGCCGGTAAGCTCAATTAGGTCGAAAGCATTGGCTTCATGATGGATATTGCCTGTCATCCACTCCAGAATCCATGTCTTCGGATCTCGGTTATGGCCTTTGATATGCAAAGTGGCGTAGAACTGGAGCAGAAGCTCTTCGTTCCAGTGCTCTTCGTCAGTGATAAATGGCAGCAAACCCACTTGCTTGAAGCAATCCAGTGCTTCTTCCAGACCAGGCAGACCAGCAACAGCTTCAACCTCAAGGCGCTTGTGAGGAAAGATGCGGCCTTGGTTGTAAAGGATGCATGAATAATAGCTGCGCTGTTGATGGCTCCAGAACCTATCTGATACAATCCGTTCCCTTGAATAAGGGTTCTTGGAGCGGTCAAAAAACGTGTTATCTGCCCTGAAGCCGTTGATGTTGAAGGAACCAGGAGCTGATGCAGGACCTGGGAACCTTGGTAGTCGTGGGATCGGCTTCTGGACCTGGGGCCTGTGCGCAATATGATAGTTGAATTGTGGTCCGGCAGCAGACTCAGGCACAGAATGTTCAGGAGCAGTAGCTTCGGTGTCTTCTGAAGCTGTTGTTGGGGAGGGCTCCACATTTGCTTCGGCGTTGTTTGTGGCAGCCTCAACATTTTCAGCTTCAGGCACGTTCTCCTTGAGAACTGCTTCTTGTTGGTGTGGGGGAGTTGGAGCTTGTGGTATTTCTGCTTGCTCTTCGGCTGATGCAGCCGGAATGTCTTCAGCAGCCTGAGCCCTTGGCCCTTTGCGAAGCCTATGGAGTGTAGGCGCTGGTGGAGTTGCAGTGGGATGGGGCTCATCTTCCTCCTGTGGGCGATCTGCCCACGACTCATCTTGTGTGATTGGCATCAATGGACGACCAATAATGATCTGTTCGCTTGACTCAAGCTGAGGAAGGGCTGCATCACCTTGCACATTGTCTTGGGGACCAATGTCTTCAGCAGCATTGGGGTTGGCTGCTGGAATGTCTTCAGCGTGCGGAGCCTCTATGTAAGCAGGCTCATGCACAGTCAACTGACGATCTGCGTCAGGATAGCGGATGCAGAGTTGTTCAACTATCAGGGGCTCTGTGGGAGCAGCCCGAGATTTCATGGTCTTGCGCTTCTTGATGATGGGTTCAGAGGGAGAGGCTTCAGAATGTTTTCTCTTCTTAGCTTTAGCCTCTGCAGTCCGTGTCTTCTTGTGTTGTGAGGCGGTTGATCGACTCTTTGGCTTCGAGCCAGTCGTTGCAGCGGGGAAGACAATCGGAGCATCAGGTTCTGACCTTGGTGCTTCAGGTTCGGGCACAGCCGCCTTCTTTTTCTTCTTCGCGGCCATCCTGGGGTCAATGCCGGGACGCCCAAGAGCCTTGCGCTTTTCTGCCTCATTGTAGGCTTGCACGCAGCGATCAGCCAAAGTCTTCATGCGTTCTCGCGAGCCTTGAGCTTCAGCACGCGTCTTCACGAAGTTTTCTTTCAGCTCGTGCAACATGATCTTGAAGTTTTTCACTTCTTGCACACTGAGCTTGGCCACGTGCTTCTTGAACTGAGCCTTTTCATGATCAATTTTCTGCTTCAGTTCTACAATTCGCTGGGCTATTGCAAGTTCTGAAGCGATTGCACCTTGAAAGGCAACACTGAGGCCTATGGGTAGCTGCAGATCATTGAAGCTTATGTCTGGTGTGTCAAACCATTCATCGATGAAGTTGTGGATGATGGCGACATCAAACAGAGGCAGATTGTTGAAGATTTCAGCCTCCTCCTTGCTCTTGATGAGCTGCTCAAGAGCATCATCTCCAAGATCTTCATCGCTTGAGAGATCAATGGCTTCGCAGCGCAGAATGTCGGCAGCTGTGAGCTCTTTGCCTGTGTGTGGCTGAGGCTTCTTGGCTTCTTGGGGCTTGGATACTCGTGATAAGCCTTCTGACTGCACACTGGCTTCAGGAGGTGCAGTTGCTAAAGGCTTCACTCTTGCAATCTTGGGAGAAGCTGCTGGCTTTGAAGCTTTTGGAGCTTTCGGCTTCTTCTGCTTTGGCTTCGGAGCAGCAGGGGCGTCATCTGACTCAGTATCTGCTGGAGGGTCATTCACAGCAGTCCCTTGGACTAGGATGCGAGTGATGAGGCCAGCAAGATTGGCATACGGCCCGATGATATTGGGATCGGCGTTGCGTGTGCCATCTGCCCTTGGTGAGGAGGGGCCAGGGTTGAAGTCAAGCCCAAATTTCTTCTTGTTTATCTTCGCTGACTGTTGTGCAAACTGAAAGTTGCGCTTGAAGAGATTATCATCGCGACACCAGAGAAGTGATGACGGATGTGCCTCAGCTGGCTGTGGTCCTCTTACCATGCATGGATAGAAGCCTTGAGCAATGGCTTCGTCTCTGGACCTGGGTACTAGATTTTTGTATAATACATCTCCCCACGGTCTCTTGATGGCGCACTTCTCCGCATATTCCTGAGTGACGAAGCGGTAGTGGAACCATTGCTCTGCCCAATATCTTTGAATCCATTGGATTCGTGTCTTGCGCTGACCATAGCTTTCTTCAGGATCAGTTTTGTACATCTCTGCCAATTCATCAGGCAGATCTTTGGACGTTTCACCACGTCGCTGTCTGCCTCCCTTCCTTACTGCTGTTTCTGAAGCCATGAATAACTTTGAAGGCTTCAAGATGTTCAAAGGCTTCAAAGGCTTCCTTTTGCAAGAACTGGCTTCAGGCGAGTTGATGTGATGCTGCAAGTACTCTGCAAATGAATGCAGACTATGAGAACCAAAGGATTCTCCCACGGACATGTACCTGTGACAGCATTAAGGTGCGAGGGAAGGGGAAGAGGTCATATGCATTCTCAGAAGATTTTGAAGATAAATCGGTTTAGAAGACATTGAACTCATTATGCGAAGACATTCACTTGTAGATAAGAAGTTGGTTCCAGATTTGTACGAACCCATAGATCAGTACAAGTGAGGAATCTAACTACTTTATGAAGCACAAGTGAATATACTAGGCATGTTATGAGATGCAGCGAGAGATTTAACTGGTGTGAAGAGAAACTTCTTATGGCAGAAAGTGACTGAACTGTAGGATCAAAAGAAGCTGTAAAAAGAGGTTTTATTTACCACACTTGGAACTGCTAGACGAAGTGAGAGTTGAGGCCGAGCAGTTCGATCCTCCGTGCCCTAACTTGGCGATGGAAGACACCTACGGCGACGGCGGAGAGAGCGATGTCCGCAGTTGGCGTGAAAACGGCGTCGGAGAGGTTGCGGCAGTGAAGCGCTTCGTCGCTGGCGTCGTCGAGTGCTAGCGGTGGCGCTAGGGTTCGTACGAGGGTGGAAGAAGGAGATAATGACCGCAGTGAATCGTGTATTTATAGGGATAGAGGCGGCACTGCGCTATTACGCAGGTACCCCTGGCGGTTCGCATTTGAGGCATGTGTGGCCAGTTAGAGGGAGATTGGGATTTGTTCCATGTCCCACGCACGCCTAAATTGTCGGGTGGTCGTTCCTTTTCTCCGGATCTTATGTGGAGGAATGAGCATTAAAAACGGACTTTTATGGTTGTCACTATGTCTTCAGCTGACAAGGACACAGTGAAGACATTCGACAGTTTCAACAGAATGCATATGACTTGGAGAGATAGTGTTTGAGATAGAAAGCATAGAGAGGTTAGGGTCCGATCACATTCACTTAGTTCAAAAGATTCAACCAAGAAGACATAGCTATAAGTGAATGCTATAGAGGACAGAACATCAGTACATATATATCCATATAATCAACGCAGTGAAGATAATCATGAAGACATATTGAGAATGAAACCAAACCAATTGTGAAGACATTAAGAGGTAACGCCATGAGAGGAATACTTCAAAATGGAACGTTTGGTGGTGGCGTTACCCACCGTGTAGGAAGTATTAGACCCAGACACGGCGCACAATTATCGTGGCGCTCCGAAGTCAAATTCCACATTAATGTATTCACACTTAGAATGTATGTCTTCATTATTTGAAGATATACGCTACTTCGTGTGTTGCACATCTAAGTCATCAATATGCTTAAGTGTTAGTATGTGTGCCTGATCACAGGACATTTGAGGATTCCAAGATATTTAGCTCACACCGTAACATGCAAAATCTCTTCTCATCCAAGGGCTTTGTGAAGATATCTGCCAATTGCTCTTCAGTGTTGACGTGTATTATATCAATGTCTTCCTTCACAACATGATCTCTGAGAAAGTGATGACGAATTTCAATGTGCTTTGTCTTCGAGTGCTGAACTGGGTTGTTGGCAATCTTGATGGCGCTTTCGTTGTCGCAGTAAAGTGGCACTTGCTTCAGATAAATGCCATAATCCTTGAGTGTTTGCTTCATCCACAGAAGCTGAGCGCAGCAAGATCCAGCAGCAATGTATTCAGATTCAGCAGTGGAGAGTGATACACAGTTCTGCTTCTTTGAAGACCAACATACAAGTGATCGTCCCAGAAAGTGACATGTGCCTGATGTAGACTTGCGATCAACTTTGTCACCAGCATAATCAGCATCCGAAAATCCAACTAAATCAAACTCTGAGCCCTTTGGATACCATAATCCTAGAGTTGGGGTGTGAGCCAAATATCGAAGAATTCGCTTCACAGCTAAGTGATGCGACTCCTTTGGTGTTGCTTGAAATCGAGCACACATGCAAACACTAAGCATGATATCTGGCCTAGATGCACATAAATAAAGCAAAGACCCAATCATGGAGCGGTATACCTTTTGATCGAACTCTTTACCATTGTCGTCAGGACCCAGATGATGCTTGGCTGGCATTGGTGTTGTGAAGCCTTTGCAGTGTTGCATACCGAACTTCTTCAGGCACTCTTTAAGATATTTCTCTTGAGATATGAAGATGCCGTTGCGTTGTTGCCGTATTTGAAGACCGAGAAAGAACTTCAGCTCCCCCATCATGGACATCTGATATTGCTCTTGCATCATATATCCAAACTCTTCACTATACTTCTGATTGGTGCAGCCGAAGATAATGTCATCCACATATATTTGGCACACAAACAGTTCACCATCATATGTCTTCGTGAAAAGAGTGGGATCCAGGGAACCAGGTATGAAGCCTTTGCTCTTCAGAAAGTACTTGAGTGTATCATACCAGGCCCTGGGGGCTTGTTTGAGGCCATACAGTGCCTTGTTGAGCTTGTATAGCATATCAGGATGTTTTGGATTTTCAAAGCCAGGTGGTTGTGCAACATACACTTCTTCTTCAATATTGCCATTGAGAAAGGCACTTTTCACATCCATTTGATATAGAAGTATGTTATGATGATTTGCATAGGCCAGCAGTATGCGTATGGCTTCAAGCCTAGCCACAGGAGCAAATGTTTCATCGAAGTCAATGCCTTCCACTTGAGTATATCCTTGAGCAACTAGACGAGCTTTGTTTCTGACAACTTGACCATGCTCATCTTGCTTGTTGCGGTATATCCATTTGGTGCCTATTATGTTTTGCTTCCGTGGATCAGGACGCTTAACCAGTTCCCATACATTATTCAGCTCAAACTGTTGAAGCTCTTCTTGCATAGCTTGAATCCATTCAGGTTCCATGAAGGCTTCTTCAACTTTCTTGGGTTCTGATATTGAGACGAATGCAAAATGCCCACAGAAGTTTGTTAGCTGAGTTGCCCTTGAACGAGTGAGTGGACCAGGTGCATTGATGCTGTCCAGTATTTTGTCAATTTGTACTTCATTTGCAACACGAGGGTGTGTGGGGCGAAGACTTTGCTCTTGCTGATCTATGTGGTCATTTGAAGGTATATCTTTAGGCTGAGCATTGTCTTCATGTGGATCAGGTGCTGAGATGATAAGTTCTTCTTCAGGTTGAGCTTCAGAAGGTACAATTTCTCCAGTTCCCATAAGCTTGATTGATTCATTTGCTAGAACTTCATCTAGCACATTTGGCAATTGCTCTCTTTGTGATCCATTGGTTTCATCAAATCGCACATCCACTGTTTCAACCACTTTGTAGTGGAAGAGATTGAAGACTCTGTAGGAGTGCGAATCCTTTCCATATCCAAGCATGAAGCCTTCATGTGCTTTTGGTGCAAACTTTGAGGTGTGGTGTGGGTCCTTGATCCAGCATTTTGCGCCAAATACTTTGTAGTGGAAGAAATAACAGACATTTGGCTTCTTGCCAGTTAGGAGTTCATAGGATGTCTTGTTCAGAAGCTTGTGAAGATAAACACGATTGATTGTGTGGCATGCAGTATCAATGGCTTCAGTCCAGAATTTTCTTGGAGTCTTGTATTCATCTAGCATTGTTCTGGCCATCTCAATGAGTGTTCTGTTCTTGCGTTCGACGACGCCATTCTGCTGTGGCGTGTATGGAGCTGAGAATTCATGTGTGATGCCCAAGGTATCCAGATATGTGTCAAGGCCAGTGTTCTTGAATTCAGTGCCATTGTCACTTCTGATGTGCTTTATCTTGGCGCCAAAATTGTTCATAGCTCGATTTGCGAAGCGTCTGAAGACATCCTGCACTTCAGTCTTGTAAAGGATTATGTGCACCCAAGTATATCTAGAATAATCATCAACAATTACGAAGCCATAGAGGCATGCAGAAGTAGTAAAAGTTGAGTAGTGAGTGGGACCGAAAAGATCCATGTGAAGCAGTTCGAAGGGTTGAGTAGTGGTCATGATTGTCTTCGAAGGATGTTTTGCCCTTGTCATCTTCCCTGCTTCACAGGCACCGCATAAGTGATCTTTCTTGAACTTGACGCCTTCGATGCCTATGACGTGCTTTTTCTTCGCAAGGGTGTGGAGGTTCCTCATGCCAGCATGCCCAAGCCTTCGATGCCAAAGCCAGCATTCTGAAGCTTTTGCAAGAAGACATACTGCAAGTTGTGGTGCTGCTGAGAAATCTACCACATACAAATCACCTTTCCTATACCCTTCAAACACTAGAGATTTGTCAGATTCCATTAGCACTAGGCAGCGATATTTGCCGAACATTACAATCATATTTAAATCGCAAAGCATTGAGACAGACATTAAGTTGAAGCCAAGGGATTCAACAAGCATGACTTTATCCATGTGTTGATCCTTTGAGATTGCAACTCTACCTAGACCCAATACCTTACTTTTACCAGTGTCAGCGAATGTAATGTGGCTCTTGTCGGATGGACGTAAAGTTGAGTCCATAAGAAGGCTTCTTCTGCCAGTCATGTGATTTGTACACCCACTGTCAATAATCCATTCTGAAGACTTTGAAGTCGCTGGTATCGTACCCTACAGTGCAGTTAGGGGGATAGGCTTCACGAAGAGTGTTGTGAAGCATAAACATTTGACGAACCAGTGGGTTATGAAAACTTAGATCCAGATTAGGACTAATGGGGAGAGTAGCATGTGATTCAGGAACGAAGTACATAATGATGCCATTTGGGCATTTTATCTTGCGCCCCACAAGATTTTTATGGTCCCCAGCAATAGCATCAGAAGATTTTGTTTTTGTGCCGGAGACCTTTCCCTGCAAAGGAGAGTTAAGCTTTCTTAACCACCCACATCTTCAAGGGTGGCTTAGAAGCTATAAGTCTAAGTGCAGCATCTGAGAATTTTGGCTTTGAAACCTTAGCAAACAGTCTAGCAGGTGGACAATAATACTCATAGGAATAAGCAGAATAATTTTTGGTCATATGAACATGACGGTTCGATGAACCACTCTCATATTCATATGCCTGAGTATGGTTCCCCTGCAAAACATTTGCGTTAGTGCGACTCAGGTGAGTCCCCTGTTTGTATGAAGCATTTGGACCATATGAAGCCTTTGGTCTGAGGTTTGTCTTCTTCAAGTGAGGTGTCATGAAGACATTGACAGGAAGATTTTCCAGACATGTTTTCGGAACCCAGATCTTCTTCATAGGCGGTCCATTCCTGCAGTTAGTACCAATGTACCTGGCAAACACTTCATCATTCTGATTCTTAAACAGTTTATAGTTTGCATCAAAGGATTCATCAATGATAATTGGGTTAGCACAAGTGAATCCAGATAGATTGGATGGATCTGCTGAGGATTCCTTTGCAGCAACCCATGTGGTTTTGGGGTACTGCTCAGGTTTCCAGTAAGACCCATCTGCATTAATTTTCCTCATGAACCCAACACCCTCTTTCCTAGGGTTTCGGTTCAGAATCTGCTTCTTAAGGACATCACATAATGTCTGATGCCCTTTTAGACTTTTGTACATCCCTATTTCAAGCAATGTCTTCAACCTAGCATTCTCATCAGCAATAGCAGTGGTATCCTCAGCAGAGGGGTTAGTTGCCATATCAACAGTTGAAGATATTAAAACAGTAGTAGCAGTGGAACATTCAGCAACAGAAGCAGCATTATCACGCTCAATGCATTTAAGACATGGTGGTTCAAATCCTTTCTGAGCGGGACTGATCTGTTCAGCGCGAAGTGACTCGTTTTCCTTTTAAAGATCTTCATGAGCCACCCTCAATTTCTCAAGTTCTTGCTTCCTTTGAAGATAATCATAGGAAAGCTTTTCATGAGTTGTTGAGAGAGTATCATGACGATCTTCAAGTTCCTGATACTTAACGTGAAGGTTTTTTATGTCTTCAATTAAGTATTCAGATCGAGTCATTTCAGCACCCAACAGATCATCGCTTCTGTCTAACAATTTTTGAATATGTTCCATAGCTTTCTGTTGTTCAGTTGCAATTTTAGCAAGTGTTTTGTAGCTAGGTTTTGAATCACATTCAGAGTCATCGTCACTAGATGTTTCATAGCGAGTTGTGCGTGTGTTTACCTTGGCACCGCGTGCCATGAAGTAGTAGGTAGGAGTGGAGTCGTTCTTGTCATTTGCGTAGGTGTCGGTGATGCATTCATTGTCTTCAGTATTGAAGATGGACTTGGCGACGTATGCTGTAGCCAGACTCGCAATGCCAGAATCAGACTCCTCCTCAGATTCCACCTCTGCCTCCTCAGATGCGGATTCCTCCTCTGAATCCATCTCCTTGCCTACAAACGCATGCGCCTTGCCAGATGAGCTCTTCTTGTGTGATGAAGACTTTGATGAAGACTTGGAAGAAGACTTTGAGTGTTTCTTCTTCTTCTTGTCGTCAGAATCATATTCCTTGCTCTTCTTCTTTCTTCTGTTCTCATTGTCCCACTGTGGACACTCAGAGATGAAGTGCCCAGTTTTCTTGCACTTGTGACATGTTTTCTTCTTGTAGTCATGAGCAGAAGCTTCATCATTCCTTGAGCTTGATCGTGAAGATTTTCTGAAGCCTTTCTTCTTGGTGAATTTTTGAAACTTCTTCACTAGCATTGCAAGTTCTCTTCCAATGTCTTCAGGATCATCAGAACTGCAGTCAGATTCTTCTTCAGATGAGGAGACAGCTTTTGCCTTCAAGGCACGAGTTCGCCCATAGTTAGGACCGTAGATATCTCTTTTCTCAGAAAGCTGAAACTCATGTGTGTTGAGCCTCTCAAGTATGTCAGACGGATCAAGTGTCTTGAAATCAGGACGTTCTTGAATCATCAGGGCCAGAATGTCAAACGAACTATCAAGTGATCTCAGCAGCGTCTTGACGATTTCATGTTTGGTGATCTCAGTAGCGCCGAGGGCTTGAAGCTCATTTGTGATGTCAGTGAGCCGATCAAAGGTGTGCTGGACATTCTCATTGTCATTTCGTTTGAAGCGGTTGAAGAGATTGCGAAGGACACTGATTCTTTGATCTCTCTGGGTTGATATGCCTTCATTAACTTTGGAGAGCCAATCCCAGACCAGTTTGGATGTCTTCAAGGCACTCATACGGCCATACTATCCTTTGGTCAGATGAACACAAATGATATTCTTGGCAGTAGAGTCCAGTTGAACAAACTTCTTGACATCAGCAGCAGTGACACCTTCTCCAGCCTTGGGAACGCCGTTTTCGACGACATACCATAGGTCGACGTCAATGGCTTCAAGATGCATGCGCATCTTATTCTTCCAGTAGGGATATTCAGTTCCATCGAAGACGGGACAAGCAGCGGAGACTTTGATTATCCCTGCAGTCGACATAGCTAAAACTCCAGGTGGTTAAACCGAATCACACAGAACAAGGGAGCACCTTGCTCTGATACCAATTGAAAGTGCGTTATATCGACTAGAGGGGGGTGGATAGGCGATTTTTATGAAAGTCTTCAAAACGTGAGAGTTATGAAGACAAACAGTGAAGATTATGCCTATCACTATGCAGTGGAAGATAGATTACACTAGCCCAGCCATGGTCATGTATTCAATAGAGTGAAAGCGCAATTACTACCAGCTTCAGTGTAATAAGGATCAGGTAGGAAGAAGTTATGAAGCCAAACAGATCATACATTCATGTTGTGAAGACAAAAGATAAAACAAGCATGCAATGGCTTCACAATGTGTAATAGTAAGAAAAAGGAAGTGAAGATGAAACCAGTGACTCGTTGAAGACAATGATATGTTGGACCAGTTCCAGTTGCTGTGACAACTGTACGTCTGGTTGGAGCGGCTAGGTATTTAAACCTTAGGACACACAGTCCCGGACACCCAATCCTGAACACACAGTTCAGGACACCAAGTCCTCACCGTATTCTCCTTGAGCTAAGGTCACTTAGTCCTCGCCCAATCACTCTGGTAAGTCTTCAAGGTAGACTCCCAAACCTTCATAGACTTCATTCACTGGCAATCCACAATTTCTCTTGGATGCTCTGAACGCGACGCCTAACCGTCTGGAGGATGCACAGTCCTCAAGTGTAATAAGTCTTCAGATCTCACAGACACGAAGACTTAAGTGATGCCCAATTTACTCTGGCTCTGGGTGGTTAGGGCTTTTCTCCTCACTGGGAATTTTTCTTTCAAAGGCTTCGAGGTGGGTTGCTCTCAAACGACAAAAGCCGTGCACTGAAATCTGAGCAGCCAACCATTTAAGGTTGTGGGGGGTGGACTATTTATAGCCACTTGGCAACCCGACCTGATCTGTCCGAAATGACCCTGGGTCACTAAGGAACTGACACGTGTACCAACGGTAGAATTTTGAACTCACACGGCAACTTTACTTGGGCTACAAGTAAAGCTGACTTGTCTGACTCTGGACAAGATTTTCTCTCAAAGTCTTCGCTCGAAGACATAGGATTTGAATTTGGCATCACTTCAGTCATTCTGAATGGTTCTCTTCGACCCCACTTAACAGTACGGTGGTTCCTATGACACAACATGAATGAAATAAAACTACGAAGGATCTAGGTCTTTGAGTTCCAAAAGCTTCATAGGGAGTCTTCTCATGTCATTGTCTTCAATATGAATATCTTCATAAACCACCATTGTCTTCAATGTCTTCGTACATTTTTAGGGGTCATCTCTGGTAGTGAAACCGAATCAATGAGGGACTTCTACCTGTGTTTTCCTGCAATTCTCACAAACACATTAGTCCCTCAACTAGGTTTGTCGTCAATACTCCAAAACCAACTAGGGGTGGCACTAGATGCACTTACATGAGTAATTGTGAATTTTAGAAATACTTGTGTTAAGGTTTGTGAGTCCTGTGGCATGCACATATGGTGAACCGTTATGTGATGAAGTCGGAGCATGAATTATTTATTGATTGTCTTCCTTATGAGTGGCGGTCGGGCACGAGCGATGGTCTTTTCCTACCAATCTACCCCCCTAGGAGCATGAGCGTAGTACTTTGTTTCGATAACTAATAGATTTGTTGCAATAAGTATGTGAGTTCTTTATGACTAATGTTGAGTCCATGAATTATATGCACTCTCACCTTTCCACCATTGCTAGCCTCTCTAGTGCCGCACAACTTTCGTCGGTACATAAGCCCACCATAGACCTTCCTCAAAACAGCCACCATACCTACCTATTATGGCATTTCCATAGCCATTCCGAGATATATTGCCATGCAACTTTCCACCGTTCCATTTATTATGACATGCTTCATCATTGTCATATTGCTTTGCATGATCATGTAGTTGACATTGTGGCAAAGCCACCGTTCATAATTCTTTCATACATGTCGCTCTTGATTCATTGCACATCCCGGTACACCACCGGAGGAATTCATATAGAGTCATATTTTGTTCTAAGTATCGAGTTGTAATTCTTGAGTTGTAAGTAAATAAAAGTGTGATGATCTTCATTATTAGAGCATTGTCCCATGTGAGGAAAGGATGATGGAGACTATGATTCCCCCACAAGTCGGGATGAGACTCTGGACGAAAAAAGAGAGGCCAAAAAGATGAGAAAAGGCCCAAATAAAAAAATGAGAGAAAAGAGAGAAAGGGTAATATTACTATCCTTTTACCACACTTGTGCTTCAAAGTAGCACCATGATCTTCATGATAGAGAGTCTCCTATGTTATCACTTTCATATACTAGTGGGATTTTTTCGTTATAGAACTTCGCTTGTATATTCCAATGATGGGCTTCCTCAAATTGCCCTAGGTCTTCATTAGCAAGCGAGTTGGATGCACACCCACTTAGTTTCTTTTTGAGATTTCATACACTTATAGATCTAGTGCATCCATTGCATGGTAATCCCTACTCACTCACCTTGATATATATTGATGGGCATCTCCATAGCACGTTGATACGCCTAGTTGACGTGAGACTATCTCCTTCTTTTTGTCTTCTCCACAACCACCTTCTATTCCATCTATAGTGCTATGTCCATGGCTTACGCTCATGTATTTCGTGAAAGTTGAAAAAGTTTGAGAGCATCAAAAGTATGAAACAATTGCTTAGCTTGTCATCGGGGTTGTGCATGTGTAGTGACCTGACCTCAGATGGTCAAGTCTCTGTGCTTAAGTGTCATCCCTGGATCGGTATGCTGACACACACAATACTCGAGGATTTTTAACAGAGGTAAAACACATGTATAAAGTAACGTAAATACTATTACCTCAATCCAAATAGCGAAAGTAACAACAAGGTTGTGGATTCCCATCAACACGAACGGCAAAGTTGAGTGTAGAAATTGTAACCCTAACGTATCACTTACTCGTCGTAAGATTCCTGCAACATGAGACATTGAAGCCATGTAGGTCAGTACATTGAATGTAATGGAAAAATTCACACCATAGGATAAATGATGAATAATAGCTATCACTACATGCATTTTTGGCTGGTGGAAAGCTCTAAGTTTATAAGGTTTTTGCGAAAAGCCAATTTTTCCCTACATCAAAGGAATATATTTTATTTAACTACCAAGTTGGTTGAAAAATTATTGAGAAGGTTCCTCTAACTCAATCCCAATTAAAAGTTAACAACCCAACAAATTAATTAAGTAAAGTGATGAGATCAACATGATAATTCAAGAACCAGATACTCAAGACGTCCATAACCGGGGACACGGCTAACCATGATTAGTTTGTACACTCTACAGAGGTTTGCGCACTTTTCCCCACAAGACTCGATCTCCTCCGCTGGATTTCTCACACTACATGGTGTTTGAGAAACGAATGACCGAGACATAGTCTTTCAGAAGCATTCACTCTAACCCTTGGTAGACCGTACCAACCTACGTCCCCTACATCTGCTAGTATCTGCGTTCTGGGAACGGGGGTCCCCAGACTTGCCTGCATGCGGCCCATGGTGTGGTTGTGCTAGCAGGAATGTACGGCCCATCTTCATCAACCAGGCATCCAAGACCCTCGCGAGGGGCCAAGCCTCGCGAGGCGGATGACACAAGACCTCCTCGGGAGCGGCCTCACCAGGTTGGCTCGCGAGGGGCGGAGAGATCAAGGCAAGGCAAACCTCGCGAGGTTCTCGTGACGTGAGCCATGATGATTGAGACCAGGCGGGCGCCAGCGCGTGCAGTGTCCTTGTTTCCCCTTTGGTGCTAAGGAAGCAAGCGCAGGCGCAGAGTACCGAGGCGTCAAGCAAAGGTTTCCATATCGGTGCAGCGAGGCCAAGACCAGTAGGGCGGAAATACGAAGGTCACCATGGATCCCAAGGCGGCGTCACCACTAGAGCCTTTTGCAGGCGAAGACCGCTTTTGTCAGGATAAGCTGTACTAATTGTCCCCTTTCAAATTGGCCATTGTTGGCTCCCTTCCCGCTCAATATTTGGGAAGAGGTCCAGGGCCTATATAAGTAGAACCAGCCACCACCATAGAGGACACCTGGTTCGGAGCTCACAAGCAAGCCCGAGTTGAGCGAATCCACACACAAGTTCGCGAAGCACAAGAACACATCAACCTCGAGAGGTTGTTCTTCCCCTTGTACTGTTCATCATCAGCCCAAGAGGCAATCCACCACCACACTAGAGTAGGGTATTACACCACAACGGTGGCCCGAACCAGTATAAATCTTGTGTCTCTTGTGTTGTGAGTTCGTTGAGTTCGTTCACGAGATCTTAGCGAGGTAGGGCATGGATCGGTAGGAGGGGAAGAACTTCGCGCGCACCCCAGAGTTCAAACCTTAAGGGTTTGCCGGAACCCATGATCCAACATTTGGCGCGCCAGGTAGGGGTGCGCTGGAGTCTCTTCCCCACCAGTCAATTTGTCGACGCTCCGCAGTTCTGATGTCCGGCGACCCGAGGGCTGGCGCCGACCGCTGGGCGGCCTAGCCCGCCCGGGAAGACCCCAACCCCGCGCTCCAGGCGGCACGGGCGCCATCTAACACTGCCGGGCGCAGGCGGCGCGGCCAGGCGCCGTCCACCCTCACTCCACAACAAGCGCGAGCCGCGAAACATTCCTAGCCAAGAATCTGTCATGCGAATGGCCCCTCCCACCCCTCCTACCGGCGTCCTAGGTTCTCCGGCGATCTCCCTCTCCAACCAGTAAATCTTGGTCCTTCTCCACGCATCATCTCCGGCGTCCTCTGATCTCTCTCCCTATACCCATCTCCCATGGGTCATCATGGAGGATCAACTCTGGATCTGGATTTTTCTAAAGGAATGGCTTTTGCAGAGGACGTTTTCAGATCTTGTGGGAAATGCATTCATCCCGTGGATGACACGGGACATTTTATTATGGCCGTGTCTTTTAGCAGGCACACAAGACGTCTTGATGAGGATTCAGTGGCGGCGGCTTTGGAATCTGCAATTGGAGGATCTGCAATTGATTTGTCTGTTCAGCTCATTAAAGACAAGGTATTCTCATTTATTGTCTCATGCAAACGTGTTGGCCTTCTTGTTCTTCATTTGAGATCTTTTGCGTGCCCGCAATTCAAATGTTTCTTCCATCTTTGGGGCAATGGTGGCCCTAATTGGAAACGTGAGCTTCTAATTTGGAAGAAGGAATGTGATGCGGAGTGGATCTTAATCAGTCCCTCTAAGAGGCGTGCTTCTCTTGGTTTGATCGCGATGCACAAACCACCATCTAAGTCGCTTTGCGTTCGGGTTCTGGATCTAAAAAGAAAATTTCGTTTGCAACGTTTCAACAATACAATGTTTGCAAGGGGTATAGTTATCCAGCCTCGCCTGGTATGGTTGATGATGTTATTCATGCTGGGTATACTGTTCTTCCTCGTGAACGAGTAATTTTGCCTCTGCCGCCGGTGACTGACCTCCGATGGACGGTGGCCGAGCCACCCATCACATTCGGAACAGTTAACGTTCCTGAGATTTCTTTGATAGGGTTTTCTGTGACAGCGCAAAACACTCTCGATGTCAATCTGCATGTGCATGGGAGGGAACGGGCTGGTTCAATTTCTCCAGCCCAGTATAATTCCCCGCCCCAGGATGTTTCACCGGCCCAGTTTGCTTTGGCCCAAGCTGCCTCCGTATCTCAATCTGCCTCTCAACCTGTTACTGGAAATGAGGAGTTTATTCTATCCACGACATTGGAATCACCCGCTGATTATGATAAATTTAATGATTTTGCGGATGACATGGTTTTCAAAGTTTGGAAATGTCAAAATTGTTTGTCCATGAGGCATTTATCCAGCGCATGCACCAGCAAGGTCAGGTGCCGTAGATGCTTTCGGTTGGGGCACCGGGCAAAGGGCTGTTCAGATTCTAGCTTATCTCCCTCCTACAGGTGGGTCCCACGAAGCAAATCCCCCGTATCTAACCGGTCTACTAGTTTTTCGGAGCGAGACTCCTCGATTTCTCCCATAGCTAGTCCGGCCGGGTCTATGCCCAGTCCTATCAAGCCTGCCACCCCGTCTATTCCACCATTGCCCGCTGAGCCACCGCCCATAACTCCTCTGCCGCCCACCTCACCATTGCCTGCCATCACATCGCCTCCGGCTTTGGATCACTCCTCCCCAGCTCCGGCAATGGCCAACTTTCCACTGGACCCGATGGATTTCCTCCCGCATGGTTTCGACATCATTGACGGTGGGGAGCTGCGCCTGCCTCGCACTTTCTTTGCGCCGGCGGTGGCTCCGGATCGACAGCATGAGGAGTATGCCATCGCCATTGTCGAGACGGCTCCTCTGCTTGAAGAAGTCGCCATCTTTCGGAATCTGGTTAGTGATTTTGTCGTCAATAATCTGCAGAGAGCTGTGCTGGATGCTCAGCCGTGGATCCAAGGCGTTGGTTTGTTTCATTTCCGTAGCGCTCTAGCCCGCCAAGCATTAGTTGATCATCCTCCTTTCAATCTGGGCAACGATAGATTTGTCAGGTTTATTCCGCATGATGAAGGTATCAACTACAGAGCTGCGCATGGTTTTCGAAGGGGATGGGTTATGCTGCTAGGAGTTCCTCTGGATTATAGGCGCTCTCAATATCTTGCAGATGTTATCAGTACTTTTGGCCGTTTCCACCATTGGCATCAGGATGACCCGATGATGGTCCGGTCTTTGGCCTATGTGTCTTTCCCCGCACCGACTATGGTGCCTAGATCAGTGACATACAGAGAATTTGCTGACTTTGGAGGGGTTCGGATTTCTTGGTCTGCTCCAGTTTACATCTTATCTGCGGATTTTGCTGATATCCTACCTGCCGATGAGGACCCAATGCCCTTCAATGGCAATCATCACCCTCTCCATGGCAATATGCAGTTCAACAATCATAATTGGGTCTTGCCTGAATTCCCAGAGCTGGGTTGGAACGATGTGCCTGAACCTGACAATGAGCAGCCACAGAATGATCCTCCACAGGTCCAGGAAGTTGAGCAGCAGGATCATGTTGAGGAAGTTCAGTCTCAGGAGTCCATTGTGCTCCAGCTGTCAGAAGATTCAGTTAACAATGAGAATGGTGCTGCTGATATTGCTGTTTTCCAGCACCCAATGGGACCAGAATAGCCTCCATTGAGGATTGGACAAGTTCTAACTATTTTTGGGCCGGTCCTGCCTCCTGTCATGCAGTGGAAGCGTACTTTTGAAAAGGTGTTGCCGTTTATTGGGATCTCTGACATCCCAAAGTTTGCCTTTCAGTCTGATCTCGGTGCTTTTCTGAACAAGCAGTCGTGGGAGCCTCTTTTCAACGCTCCAACTCCAAATTTGCTGACCCTGCCTGCACCTATTCCTGTGACACAGTATAAGGAAGTGACACATGTTAAAAGGCCTGTAGCTAGAGCTCTTTGCTTTGATGATATTGATGATCCTGTTGCTGAAGCATTTGAGTTTACGGCTGTTCCTCGAGTTACTCTGAAGCGTGGACGAAAACCCAAGACCTCCCGGGTCATTGTTGATTCTCAGGCCAGGCGCAGTGCTCGTCTTAGTGCCCTACGCGATGGATACCGCCAGGTAACTGCTGGCACACCATCTAGGAGGCCACACACTCCGAAGAAGCAGAAAACTATGTCTTCCCAGTCTAACGACAACTCTGCAGTGCCTCCTCTGACGGCCATAGTTGATCTTCAGAGAATTGGTGCTCGTCTTCGCATTGCGCCCGAGAAGATCACGCTGGATAAGCTTGCAGCTACTCCTACCTGCTCCAACAACAGCACAAGTTCCGATGATTACTTTCTTCATCCAGGGTTTAGGTCCATGGCGTACCATAATCGCCATTTATCTGTTCTTATCTGTTTGGAACCTTGAAGTATTCGTCTGTTTAGTGGGTTGTAGGTCATTGTGTGGCTTACTTTTAAATGTGTTCTCTTTTGGTTTGTAATGAATCAAACTTCATCTAGAGAGTGGAAAGTACTTTGTTGGAATGTTAGGGGTCTGAATTCTGAAGCGCGTCAGCTTGCGGTTAGGCAAAAGATCGATGAAAGTGGGTGCTCTGTTGTTTGCCTCCAGGAAACCAAATGCATGGATATTGATCAACACTTCATTAGAAAATTCTGTCCACGGCGTTTTGATAACTTTGTCTATGTGCCCTCGGCTGGGGCATCCGCTAGTATGGTGGTCATTTGGAATTCTTCCTTCTTCATAGGCAACTTAATTTAGGCTAAACCATATGGTATTATTGTGAAGTTTCAATCTAAACGCACATCGGAGTCTTGGTTTCTTGTCTCAATTTATGGCCCGTGTCAAGGACCGGCGCGTGATGATTTTGTGCAGTGGTTATATAATCATGATATTCAGTTTGAGGACAATTGGTTGCTTTTAGGTGATTTCAACTTTATGCGATCGATTGAGAATCGAAATCAGCCGGGTGGTGATGTGAATGATATCTTTTTGTTTAACGAAATAATTGGTCATTTTGGTCTTGTTGAGCTGCCAATCAAGGGTCATCAGTACACATGGTCTAATATGCAAAACACACCTCTGCTCGAACAAATTGATTGGTTTTTTACATCTGTGGCTTGGACACATGATCACCCCAACACAATGGTTCTTCCGCTTGCGCGCACTGCCTCTGATCACGTTCTGTGTGTGGTTTCCATTGCCACTTGTATTCCCAAGGCAAGAGTTTTTTGCTTCGAGAACTATTGGGTTGATCTGCCTGGTTTTAAGGATTGTGTATCTGAGGTTTGGAACAGGTCTGTGGGTAAATCTTCAACTGCCTTAACCATTTCTGCTAAATTCAAATCTCTTCGCTATGCTCTTAAGAAATGGCATCTCAACCTATCCACAGTCAAGGCTCTCATCGCCGATTGCAATAAAGTAATTCTTTTTCTGGATAATATTGAGGAATTTAGGCCCTTGAGTTGGCCGGAGTTCAATTTTCGCAAGATTGTCAAATTGCATCTCGAAGATATTTTGCATTGGCAGTTCATTTATTGGAAACAACGTTGCACGATCAGAAATATCAAAGTTGGCAAGGAAAATTCAAAAAAATTCCATGCTATGGCAACTGAAAGGTATCGGAGGAACACCATTTCCTTGATCAAGTCTGTGGATGGGGAGGTGATTTCTGATCATCAATAGTTAGCGGGGATGTTTTGGTCTGATTTTAATCAAAGAATGGGCCAGGCCAAAGGTATTCAAATGGGTTTCGACCTTGATACATTAATTACTCAGATTGATGGTCTGGAGAATTTGTCCTTTCCTTTCACGGACTCCGAGGTGGATACGGTGATTAAGAACATGCCCTCTGATCGCGCTCCGGGCCCTGACGGGTTTACTGGTCTTTTTCTAAAGAAGTGTTGGAATATTTTGAAGCCAGATTTTATGAAGCTAGTCCAGGAATTTTACGAGGGAAAGTGTGACCTGGAGTGTCTGAATACATCTCTCATTACCCTCATTCCCAAGAAGTTGAGCCCGGAGTATATTGGCGATTTTAGGCCCATCTCATTGACAAATACTTGCCTGAAGTATTTAACTAAACTGTTGGAAAATCGTCTACAGAGTGTGATCTTAAAATGCATTCACCGCAATCAATATGGGTTTCTTCGTTGTCGATCCATTCAGGACTGTCTTGCATGGTGTTTTGAATATATTCATCAGTGCAAGGAATCCAAAAGGCCTATAATCCTTCTCAAGTTGGATTTCACGAAGGAGTTTGATACCATCGAGCATGAACTGATTCTCAGGATCTTGAAATGTAAGGGTTTTGATAATCACTGGACAGGTTGGATTGGTAGCATCTTGTCCTCTGGATCCTCTTCGGTTCTTTTAAATGGTGTGCCTGGTAACCCCTTTGTCTGCCGTTCGGGTGTGCGTCAAGGAGATCCATTATCCCCTTTATTATTTGTGACTGCTGTGGATTTATTGCAGTCAGTGGTTAATGAGATGTGTGCAAGGAACATTCTCACACTACCCATACCAACCTCTTCGCGGGACTATCCGATTGTGCAATACGCTGACGACACACTAATTGTTCTTCCTGCGGTGGACAGCCAGCTCATTGCTTTCAAGGAGATGCTTGAGGTCTTTGCTCAGTCTACGGGTTTGCGGGTCAACTTTAGTAAATCCTCATTGATTCCAATAAATCTGTCCGAGGATGAGGGTAAGCGTGTGGCTGCTTTGCTTGGGTGTGATGTTGGTTCCATGCCATTTACCTATCTTGGATTGCCAATGGGTACCTCTCGGCCCACAATTTATGACTTGCTCCCCTTAGTGGACCGCATAGAGAGAAGATTGTCTGCTTCCTCTTGTCTGTTGAACCAAGGCAGCCGACTGCAGCTTTTGAAATCTGTTCTTTGTTCCATGCCAATATACTTCCTGTGCCCCCTTTCATTGCCTCAAGGAATTTTGAAGCAGATTGAACGTATCATGCGGCAATGTTTGTGGCGAGGAAATTCGGATACACCAAGGCAATCATTGGCAGCTTGGGAGTTAGTATGTCGGCCCAAGAATCATGGAGGCCTTGGGGTTCTCGACCTTGGCATACAAAACGATGCCTTGTTGATCAAGCATCTCTTCAAATTCTTTAATAAGTTGGATGTGCCCTGGGTTTCTCTCATCTGGGACACATATTATGCTGCTGCACCACCCCAAGTAACTCAAAGTTGTGGTTCTTTCTGGTGGCGTGACGTGCTGAAGCTGTATGACAAAATTTGTAAATTGGCTGTCCCTCACGTGCGCTCAGGGGACTCGGTGGTTTTTTGGCTGGATCGGTGGCAACTTAATAACGTTGTGGTTATCATGCAACAATGTTTCCCGAGGCTCCACTCTTTTGTGATTGATGACAGGCTTACCATTAAGGAGGTGATGGAGTTGTCTAACCTGACCGACAATTTTCACCTGCCTTTATCAGTTGAAGCTTTTGAGGAATTCAATGAGCTTCAGGCTTTAATGCCTTTCATCAATTTGCATGAGGGAGTAAATGATAACTGGAAATGGCCTTCAAAAGCTGGGGATTATCGGTCAACGACCTATTATTTGTCTTGTTTTTCCGATGTCGTGGTTGACCCCATATTTGAGTGGATCTAGAAATGCTCTTGCACTCCCAAGCTCAAGGTGTTTGGCTGGCTGCTTTTGAGGGATCGTCTAAACACTAGGGATATGATGCAGCGAAGGCATTGGATTATCCAGGATGACACTTGTGCTATGTGCTTCTCAGCTTTGCATGAAGATAGAGCTCATCTCTTCTTTGCTTGCAACTTCAGCCAACGTGTCTGGAATTATTTGGGCATCTCATGGAGTGTTCACCCTAACCAGACTACTTTTGAAATGGCTTGCGCGGCCAGGAGGGATTTTGGTCATCCTTTTTTCACTAAGGTAGTCTTTATGGCTACTTGGAATATTTGGACTCAAAGGAATGGAAGGATCTTCAGAAATGAGTTGCCCACTTTCAGATCTTGGAGGAGGAATTTTATTCATGATATTTCTCTTTTAGCTCATAGAATCAAGTGTAAATACAGAGATAGCCTAACTTATTGGATAGCCTCCTTACCCTAATCTCTCTTTGTAAGTAGCCTCTTCTCTTTATTTGTTTCTATCTTGTAACTTTGTATTCTTTACCTCTTGGTTTTAATAAAGGGCTGTGAGGCTGTTGCCTTGCAGTATATAGTCAAAAAAAACAAGCACGAGCCGCTGCAAGGGCCGCAAGCCACGCCGCAGCAACGGCGCCACACACCCGGCGGGAGCAGGCGAACATGCGGGCAACACTCACGGTGGCACGAGAGCTGCTGTGGTGCCGACTGCTGGAGAGCAGCCGGGGCGCGCTGCTAGAACGCATCGCAGAGCTGCTGGACGCAGCGGCCACGGGAGCGCCGCCCTTCTGCTATCAGCTCACGCCTCAGGCGGCGGCCGGGTCCCACGGCGGGCCTCGCCGCACCCGCGTGTTCCCGGGCGCACCCAGGGGCCTCGTCGACATCAACATGACCCACGGTGGAGGGCGCCATGCCGTGCCCGCACCACCCCAGATGGGTGCGGGCACAAGTGTTGCCGCGTACGGCCCCATCGGAGCACCGCCCTGCCACCCTCAGGACAGCATGACAGGCCAGCCAACATGGAGCGTGGGGCACTTCGGCGAGGTCTTCGAGGCAGCGGCCTCGGAGGCTTATGTGCCCCGCATGATGGACCAGGAGTACACGCTGATAACCCACAAGTATAGGGCATCGCAACAGTTTTCGATAAGTAAGAGTGTCGAACCCAACGAGGAGCTAAAGGTAGAACAAATATTCCCTCAAGTTCTATCGACCACCGATTCAACTCTATGCACGCTTGACGTTCACTTTACCTAGAACAAGTATGAAACTAGAAGTACTTTGTAGGTGTTGTTGGATAGGTTTGCAAGATAATAAAGAGTACGTAAATAAAAAGTAGGGCTGTTTAGATAAAGAAACAATAAAGTAAATATAGCGAGTGCGGAAAAGTGGTGGTAGGAGTTGTGAAATTGCCCCTAAGCAATTGACTACTTTACTAGACCGATAGCAAGTATTATGTGGGAGAGGCCACTGCTAGCATGTCATCCCTGACTTGGAATTCTATGCACTTATGATTGGAACTATTAGCAAGCATCCACAACTACTAACGTTCATTAAGGTAAAACCCAACCATAGCATTAAGATATATTGGTCCCCCTTCAATCCCGTATGCATCAATTTCTATGCTAGGTTGAAGCTTCTGTCACTCTTGCCCTCCAATACATAGTCCTATCAACATACAACTAACCCTAGGGTGTGATCCATGCGCGCAATCATATGATGGGCACCAAAGGACAGCAACATAACCACAAGCAAATTAAATCAATCATAGCAATTCATCAACCACCGATAGGACAACGAAAATCTACTCAGACATCATAGGATGGCAACACATCATTGGATAATAATATGAAGCATAAAGCACGATGTTCAAGTAGAGGGTACAATGGGTTGCGGGAGAGTGGACCACTGTAGATAGAGGGGGTAAGGTGATGGAGATGTTGGTGAAGATGGCGGAGGTGTTGGTGTAGATCGCGGTGATGATGATGATGGCCATGGCAGCGTTCCGGCGCCACCGGAAGAGAAGTGGAGAGGGGGCCCCTTCGTCTTCTTCTTCCTTGACCTCCTCCCTAGATGGGAGAAGGGTTTCCCCTCTGGTCCTTGGCCTGCATGGCATGGGAGGGGCGAGAGCCCCTCCGAGATTGGATCTATCTCTCTGTTTCTCTCTGGTTCTGCGTTCTCAGATTCTTCCCTTTCACCATTTCTTATATTCCCAGAGATCCGTAACTCCGATTGGGCTGAAATTTTAACACGATCTCTATCCGGAAATTAGCTTTCTTGCGGCGAAAGAAGGGCTCCAACCGCCTTACAGAGTGGCCATGAGGGACACCCTGGGGCACGCCCCCTACCTCGTGGGCCCCTCGAGCATCGTCTCGTGTGGATTCTTCTTCCCAAGAATCATATATATTCCAAAAAAATCTCCGTCAGTTTTTATTCCGTTTGGACTCCGTTTGATATGGATATTCTGCGAAACAAAAAACATGCAACAAACAAGAACTGGCACTGGGCACTGGATCAATATGTTAGTCCCAAAAATAGTTTAAAAAGTTTCCAAAAGTATATGAAAGTTGTAGAATATTGGCATGGAACAATAAAAAATTATAGATATGACAGAGACGTATCAGCATCCCCAAGCTTAATTCCTGCTCGTCCTCGAGTAGGTAAATGATAAAAAAGATAATTTTTTATGTGGAATGCTACCTAGCATAATCTTGATAACATATCTAATCATGACATGAATATTTAGACACGAGTGATTCAAAGCAATAGTCTATCATTTGACATAAAAACAATAATACTTCCAGCCTACTAATAAAGCAATCATGTCTTTTTAAAATAACATGGCCAAAGAAAGTCGTCCCTACAAAATCATATAGTCTGGCTATGCTCCATCTTCACCACACAATATTCACATCATGCGCAACCCCGATGACAAGCCAAGCAATTGTTTCATACTTTTGACGTTCTCAAACCTTTTCAACTTTCATGCAATACATGAGCATGAGCCATGGACATAGCACTATAGGTGGAATAGAATATGATGGTGGAGAAGACAAAAAGGAGAAGATAGTCTCACATCAACTAGGCGTATCAACGGGATATGGAGATGCCCATCAATAGATATCAATGTGAGTGAGTAGGGATTGCCATGCAACAGATGCACTAGAGCTATAAGTGTATGAAAGCTCTAACTGAAACTAAGTGGGTGTGCATCCAACTTGCTTGCTCATGAATACCTCGGGCATTTGAGGAAGCCCATCATCGGAATATACAAGCCAAGTTCTATAATGAAAATTCCCACAAGTATATGAAAGTGATAACTCAAGAGACTCTCTATATGAAGAAAATGGTGCTACTTTGAAGCACAAGTGTGAAAAAATGATAGTAGCACTGCCCCTTCTCTCTCTTTCTCTCATTTTTTTGTTTTTTTGTTTTTATTTTTTTTATCTTTTGGTGGGCTTCTTTGGCCTCTTTTTTTTATTTGGGCTTCTTTGGCCTATTTTATCTTCTGTAAAGTCCGAAGTCTCATCCCGACTTATGGGGGAATCATAGTCTCCATCATCCTTTCCTCACTGGGGCAATGCTCTAATAATGATGATCATCACACTTTTATTTACTTACAACTCGATATTACAACTCAATACTAGAACAAAGATATGACTCTCTATGGATGCCTCCGGCGGTGTACCGGGATGTGCAATGATCTAGCGTAGCAATGATATCAAAAAATGGACAAGCCATGAAAACATCATGCTAGCTATCTTACGATCATGCAAAGCAATATGACAATGAATGCTCAAGTCATGTATATGATGATGATGGAAGTTGCATGGCAATATATCTCGGAATGGCTATGGAAATGCCATGATAGGTAGGTATGGTGGCTGTTTTGAGGAAGGTATATGGTGGGTTTAAGGTACCGGCGAAAGTTGCACGGTACTAGAGAGGCTAGCAATGGTGGAAGGGTGAGAGTGCATATAATCCATGGACTCAACATTAGTCATAAAGAACTCACATACTTATTGCAAAAATCTATTAGTCATCGAAACAAAGTACTACGCACATGCTCCTAGGGGGATAGATTGGTAGTAAAAGACCATCGCTCGTCCCCGACCGCCACTCATAAGGAAGACAATAAATAAATAAATCATGCTCTGACTTCGTTACATAACGGTTCACCATACGTGCATGCTACGAGAATCACAAACCTCAACACAAGTATTTCTACAATCCACAATTACCCACTAGCATGATTCTAATATTACCATCCCTATATTGCAAAACTATTGCAAGGAATCAAACATATCATATTCACTGATCTACAAGTTTTATGTAGGATTTTATGACTAACCATGTGAATGACCAAAAACCTATCATCTCTCTAAATAGATATAAGTGAAGAAAGAGAGTTTAATTCTTTCTACAAAAGATATGCCCGTGCTCTAACAAATATAAGTGAAGCAAAAGAGCATTCTACAAATGGCGGTTGTCTATGTAAAGAGAAACATGCAATCCAAACTTCAAATGATATAAGTGAAGCACATGAAGCATTCTATAAAGCCATACTCAAAAGATATAAGTGAAGTGCAAAGAGCATTCTATAAATCAACCAAGTACTATCTCATACCGGCATGGTGCATAAAAGAAAAACTAAAACTAAATGCAAAAGACGCTCCAAGATTGCACATATCACATGAACGAAATGAATCCGAAAACATACCGATACTTGTTGAAGAAAGAGGGGATGCCTCCCTAGCATCCCCAAGCTTAGACGCTTGAGTCTCCTTGAATATTTACTTGGGGTGCCTCGGGCATCCCCAAGCTTGAGCTCTTGCCTCTCTTCCTTCTTCTCACATCGAGACCTTCGCGATCATCAAACACTTCATCCACACAAAACTTCAACAGAAAACTCGGTAAGATCCGTTAGTATAATAAAGCAAATCACCACTATAAGTACTGTTGCAAACCAATTAATATTTTGTTTTTGCGTTGTGTATACTGTAGTATAACTTTTTCATGGCTTAATCCTCTGATATAAATTGATAGTTTCATCAAAACAAGCAAACTATGCATCAAAAACAGAATCTGTCTAAAACAAAACAGTCTGTAGCAATCTGAACATTCACCATACTTCTGATACTTGAAAAATTCTGCAAAACTTAGGAAAAATAAAAAATTTGTACAGAAAGACAGTGCAAAAAGAATCAGAACCATTTGACGTTCCAGTAAAAAATTAAAATTCATGCACTACAGCCAAAGTTTCTGTCCTGCACCGCACAAACCAACAAGCATCGTAAACATCCTAAAGGCAAACCTTGGCACATTATTTTTATAATACAATGGAATTGTATAAGGGGATAATTATTTTTGTTGAAAAGTTTCTATAATCAAGATTCACAAAGTTGCCGTGAGCATGAACAAAGTTCAAGGAGCTCTCCCACTTCAACAGTGCTTGTCTTTCTCACTTTCACTTTCCTTTTTCAAAAGTTTTGGGTTCCCCTCTTTATTTTTGTTTTTTTTAAACTATATGAAAGCACTCAACAGAAATAAATGACTCTCTAAAACTTCCGGGTTGTCTCCCTGGCAGCGCTTTCTTTAAAGCCATTAAGCTAGGCATATAGTGCTCAAGTAGTGAATACACCCGGATCCCAAGGTATATCAAAGCCAATTTTAATTAACAATGGTTTGTAATTTAGTAGTGAGCACAAAGCAACATATATCAAGCAATGAAGAAGTCTAACTCTCTTCCTATGCGTCGGCATGTCATAAAAGAACAATTCATGCACACCTAGTAAAGGCCAATGCATAGTATAAACAGTTTCTTGCAATTTTATCATGTGGGAAGCATAGAGAGGTGGAGATATTGTTCCTCTCTCATAATAATTGCAAGTAGGAGCAGCAAGCACATGCATATTATATTCATTAAAATCATCATGTGTAACAGTAAAAGGCAACCCATCAATATAATCCTTAATAAGGGCAAACTTCTCCGATATAGTGTAGTTTGGAGAATTCAAAAAGATAATAGGACTATCATGTGTGGGTGCAATAGCAACAACTTCATGTTTAACATAAGGAACTATAGCAAGTTCATCTCCATAAGCATAATTTGTATTGGAATCTTGGCCACAAGCATATCAAGCATCATCAAAAAGGGATATTTCAAAAGAATCGACGGGATCATAGCAATTATAATAATATTCATCCTTCGGTAAGCATGAAGGGGAATTAAACAATGTATGAGTTGAAGAGTTACTCTCATTAGAAGGTGGGCACGGGTGATCAATCCGCTCTTCCTCCTTTTGTTCTTCGCTCTCCTCGTCATCTTTTTCATCCAATGAGCTCACATTGTCATCAACTTCTTCTTCCATAGATTTCTGCAAAATATTAGTCTCTTCTTGGACAGCGGAGACTTTCTTAATAAGTGCATTAATTTCGTAATTGTATTCATAATTCTCATAACAATATTTCAGGATAGCTAAATTTTTAGGTCTATAAACAGCATCATCAAAATCTTCAAACTCTTTAAACATAGATTCAATTTCATAAGCACCCATAAAAGCAACAAATTACTCTATTTGTTCCACATCATAGTAATCATATATACCATTAGCATAAGAAGCTAAGGTTTCATTATCATTAAATTCACATGAAAAGGGAAGGTGTGGAGCCTTCACCTTAGAGCAACAAGTATAATCATATCTCAAGCATAGTTGCCTAGCATACCAATTCAATATATGAATTTGATCCCAATAGTTTCCCTTTTTGTGTCAAGCGGTAATCCCTAAAGTATTCACGTTGATCCAACGTTACTCCCATTACATAATTGAATGGGGTTTTCTCAGGATTATTAAAGTAGTACATAATATCTTTCACATAACCAACATCAAGGGTTTTAGGAGGTTCCCCATCTCCATGAGCAGAAAGTACACCTAATTTTTTTTTGGTATTTCGTGTTCCATATCCATAACTAAAGATAAAGAACAACTAAGAACAACAAATAAAAATTACTGAGTGATAAAGCAAACAAGCACACACGAGAATATTCACCCCACGCTATTGCTCCCCGACAATGGCGCCAGAAAAAGGTCTTGATAACCCACAAGTATAGGGGATCGCAACAGTTTTTGATAAGTAAGAGTGTCGAACCCAACGAGGAGCTAAAGGTAGAACAAATATTCCCTCAAGTTCTATCGACCACCGATACAACTCTACGCACGCTTGACGTTCACTTTACCTAGAACAAGTATGAAACTAGAAGTACTTTGTAGGTGTTGTTGGATAGGTTTGCAAGATAATAAAGAGTACGTAAATAAAAAGTAGGGCTGTTTAGATAAAGAAACAATAAAGTAAATATAGCGAGTGTGGAAAAGTGGTGGTAGGAGTTGTGAAATTGGCCCTAAGCAATTGACTACTTTACTAGACCGATAGCAAGTATTATGTGGGAGAGGCCACTGCTAGCATGTCATCCCTGACTTGGAATTCTATGCACTTATGATTGGAACTATTAGCAAGCATCCGCAACTACTAACGTTCATTAAGGTAAAACCCAACCATAGCATTAAGATATATTGGTCCCCCTTCAATCCCGTATGCATCAATTTCAATGCTAGGTTGAAGCTTCTGTCACTCTTGCCCTCCAATACATAGTCCTATCAACATACAACTAACCCTAGGGTGTGATCCACGCGCGCAATCATATGATGGGCACCAAAGGATAGCAACATAACCACAAGAAAATTAAATCAATCATAGCAATTCATCAACCACCGATAGGACAATGAAAATCTACTCAGACATCATAGGATGGCAACACATCATTGGATAATAATATGAAGCATAAAGCACCATGTTCAAGTAGAGGGTACAGCGGGTTGCGGGAGAGTGGACCGCTGTAGATAGAGGGGGTAAGGTGATGGAGATGTTGGTGAAGATGGTGGAGGTGTTGGTGTAGATCGCGGTGATGATGATGATGGCCACGGCAGCGTTCCGGCGCCACCGGAAGAGAAGGGGAGAGGGGGCCCCGTCGTATTCTTCTTCCTTGACCTCCTCCCTAGATGGGAGAAGGGTTTCCCCTCTGTTCCTTGGCCTCTATGGCATGGGAGGGGCGAGAGCCCCTCCGAGATTGGATCTATCTCTCTGTTTCTCTCTGGTTCTGCGTTCTCAGATTCTTCCCTTTCACCGTTTCTTATATTCCCGGAGATCCGTAACTCCGATTGGGCTGAAATTTTAACAAGATCTCTATCCGGAAATTAGCTTTCTTGCGGAGAAAGAAGGGCTCCAACCGCCTTACCGGGTGGCCACGAGGGTCAGGGGCGCGCCCCTACCTCGTGGGCCCCTCGAGCATCGTCTCGCGTGGATTCTTGTTCCCAAAAATCATATATATATTCCCAAAAAAAATCCGTCAGTTTTTATTCCGTTTGGACACTGTTTGATATGGATATTCTACGAAACAAAAAACATGCAACAAACAGGAACTGGCACTAGGCACTGGATCAATATGTTAGTCCCAAAAATAGTATAAAAAGTTGCCAAAAGTATATGAAAGTCGTAGAATATTGGCACGGAACAATCAAAAATTATAGATACGACGGAGACGTATCACACGCCGGACGATGACCCTAGCTCGTTCCTCGGGCCAGGTTGGGAGGAGGAGGCGTTAGGAGCTGAAGCCTTCCAGGACCCGCTGGAGAGCCCCACCAGCCGCACCGTCGATAATAGATATAGGGTACCACTAATCCCTCACGAGCAAGCTTACGCTAACCATGAGTCGTAGGGGGATCAGGTCACCACAACAGCTGGCGGCCCCAGCTAGGTGACCTCCCTTCCGCTAGGGGAATCACGCTGGGGCTGCAGGAGAGGGGTCGGGAGCCAGATCCCTCGCCACACCGCACGGAGCAAGGCGCCCCCTGGAGGTAGGCCCTCTGCTGGGGAGGTGCTGAAAAGCCTACCCCCGGCAGAGGACCCATGGTCGCCGAGGGTGCCACTGGCGTCCCCTTTGCCCCTTTGGTGGCGTCCTGGTTTACGGTCGCCCCTAACGGTGGCCGAGGGAGGCGCAAGGTGGTGACCTCGTCTGGCAATATGAAGTAAGGCTCACGCCTGTGAAGATCGCCGCCTGTGACACTCTCACATAATAATGAGTGGGGCTATACACTCCCCGGAGTCTCCGGAGAGCCACCCTCAGGCCTTGGGGGCTCCCTCCCACGTCCTAGTGGCAGCACTTAGCTCCGCGCTGGTGAGAAGACTCGAATACCAGAAGACTAGACTAGGTGCCAGACGCGGCCATTTGCTTTGGATCCCTTTTCTGTAGACTTGCCTTCTGGATTTGGATTTAAGCCGAAGTTGAATTTTTATCGATGCGCACGGGGGGGTGCCTTTTCCCGTTCAATAGATTTCTTGCTATCTGGTTCTTGCCTTATTCTGAAGCTCGCGCTCGTTGCCTCCCCCTCACGGGCCCGTCGCGAGCGGGGCTGGGCGCAGCACACGCACCACGCGCGCTGGTCGGCATTAGATCTGCGTGAAGCCCTCTCGGGCGAGCCAGCAGACTCTTCAGGAGTTCCTCGGGAGCTCACAATCTCACGATCCAGCACGGGAGCTTACCCGGCTAAGGTAAGCCGCAACGGCAGACTTGCCGCAGGACCCACGGATTGTCGAAGGTGCATACTCGCCTTGACATAAAGGAATAAAGACAGTGGTTTGTTTACACGAGGGGCTCCTCCTATCAAAATGCTCTTACAATCTTTAAGGGCCGCGCCCGAGTTTTTGCATACAGGATAAAACAGAAGGGGAACATGGGATCAGCCGGATATGTCGCTCGCCGCATCGCCTTCGGATGCGTCGCTCGCGTCGTCGTCACCTTCGCCGACATCGTCGTCGCTTTCGACGGCACCTCCATCACCGTCGTTGACCACGTCGCCTTCGTCTACCGTGACCACCACCGCGTTTTCTTCAGAAGCGAAGGCCCTGACCAGCGCATCCACGTTGCCCTCCACCCACCGCGCCAGGTCGCCCCGGATGGCCTGCGGTAAGGGGGCAATGGCGGCGTCAAAGTCAAAGTCGGGGAAGGTGTTCCGAAGATGGCTGAAGACACGAGAGAATGCGCGCCTGGGTAGGCCCCGGCTCCTCTCTTCCACGAGTCGACGAGCTCTATCAGACCGGGCTTCCGGGCGCGTCACCACGTCAGCGAAGAAGCGCATGTGACTGGCGTAGTCATCCGAGTGGGGATGCGGTGCATTCTCGTCACAGACGTGGCCCAGCGTCGCATTGGCCCTGACCCTGAGGTCCTGGAGCATGGGGGTGTGCTCGTGCTCCAATGTCCACCGCAGGAGAACTTCCTCCCTGTTTTGCCGCCGACCGCCTCAGCGTCATCAACCCATTTCTGAAGAGAGAGCAGCTCGGTGCGGGCGGAAGCCAACTCCGCCTGCGCTGTAACCAGGGCGGCCGTTGTGGCCTCCTCGCGCTTCTCTACCTCAGCTCAGGACCATACATACGACCTTCGGCAGGACCTGGACAGTAGAGCAGGACACACCAGATCAATCTACGGATCACGATGACGCGTCCCAACTCGGGATGACGGATACCTATTCGGACGTGACAAACCCATTCACGCCCGGGCCGGTAACCGCAGACGGACTTCATCGGAGGTGTGCCGTGACGTGGACCAATATAGAGGTGCCGCACACCCTCTCTGCTTCACAGATGAAGTACTGGATCACGAATTCCCCGAAGGGTTCAAGCCCGTCAATATTGAATCATATGACGGCAGAATGAATCCCGCAGTGTGGATCAAAGATTTTATTCTCCACATCCATATGGCCCGAGGAGACGACCTCCACGCCATCATATACCTCCCACTAAAATTAAAAGGGCCAGCTAGACACCGGCTGAATAGCCTGCCTAAAAGTTCTATCGGCGGCTGGGAGGACCTGGAAGAAGCTTTCATCGACAACTTCCAAGGCACTTATGTCCGGCCACCAGATGCCGATGACTTAAGTCATATAGTTCAACAACCTGGAGAATCAGCCAGAAAATTCTAGACTAGGTTCCTAACCAAAAAGAACCAGATCATTGACTGTACAGATGCCCATGCCCTAGCGGCCTTCAAACACAGCATCCGCGATGAAGGGCTTGCCCGCCACCTCGGCCAAGAAAAGCCGAAGTCTATGGCAGCCCTCACGGCACTCATGACCCGCTTTTTCATGGGTGAGAATAGTTGGCTGGCTCATAGTACAAACATAGCCAACGAGGCAGGCCCCTCTGAGGCCAAAAACAGCACCGGCAAGCTCGGGCGCAATAAACACAAAGGCCGAAGTAATGGCGATAACACCAAGGACAAGACAGTTCACACCGGATGCAGCGGCTCCAAGTCCGGCTAGCGGAAGAAGCCCTACAAAAGGAACAATGAGGGACCATCCAGTTTGGACCGCATACTCGATCGTCCGTGCCAGATACATGGCACCCCAGACAAACAAGCCAATCATACCAACAGAGATTGTTGGGTTTTCAAACAGGCTGGCAAGTTAAATGCCGAGAACAAAGAAAAGGGATCACCAAGTGAGGAAGAGGACGAAGAGCCCCGACAGCCGAACTTTCGGGGGCAGAAGAAATTTCCCCCTCAAGTCAAAATGGTGAAAATCATATACGCTACACACATCCCCAAAAGGGAGCGCAAGCGAGCACTCAGGGACGTCTATGCGGTAGAGCTAGTCGCCCCAAAATTCAATCCGTGGTCGTCATTCCCGATCACCTTTGACCGACGTGACCACCCAACCAGTATCCATCATGGCGGATCGGCCGCACTGGTCCTTGACCCAATCATCGATGAATTTCACCTCACACGAGTCCTAATGGATGGTGGTAGCAGCCTCAACCTGCTCTATCAAGATACAGTGAGGAAGATGGGCATTAATCCCTCATGAATCAAACCCACAAAGACTACCTTTAAAGGAGTCATACCAGGCGTAGAGGCCCGTTGTATGGTCTCAATCACGTTGGAGGTGGTTTTTGGTTCTCCTGATAAATTCTGAAGCGAAGAGTTAATCTTCGATATCGTCCCTTTCCGTAGTGGCTACCATGCACTGCTCGGATGAACCGTGTTTGCTAGATTCAATGCAGTGCCACACTATGCTTATCTCAAGCTCAAGATGCCCGGTCCATGCGGTGTCATAACAGTCAATGGCAACACTGAACGCTCCCTCCGAACGGAGGAGCACACAGCCGCCCTAGCAGCAGAGGTACAGAGCGACCTTCTCAAGCATAATCGAAATCCGGTTGCCGAGCCCCTGGACATCGCTAAGAGAGTCCAGACCACACTGCAACAGGACAAGTCGGCTCGTCAAGAGCTTGATTAGCAATTCGGCCTCCGTCCCAGTCCCAATGAGGTAGTGGCATTCATACCACACGTACATAATTACGCACTCAAAATTCCACGGGCATTGACGGAGGCACAGCTAGCTAGTGATCCAGACTTCGGCTAGACCGATCCCAGGCTCACATATAAACTTCATTATTTTCTTTTCCCATTTTTCAAGTTTCTTTTATACAGGCCCCCTTCGACGGCCTGATTACTGGTCCTGTCAAAGGATAAGTACACCAGATGGGCACAGAGCATAGGTATATCGGGGAAGCCCTAGAGGACAATCTAGTGATCACTCTACCTATTTCTTTCAGTACCCAACTGCAGCTCTCCTTTGGTTGTGGCACGTCAAATAGCCGGTCACCTATTATACTATTTTGTATCAATGTGCTTTGACGCATTAATCCAAGTATAATGGAAACAGTTCATGGTCCAAGTTCAAAGGCCCGAGATACTATCTCTGTTCTCCTTCTGTTTTCCTTTAATTACTTATTTTCTAGCATCCGTACATTTCTAGTACGTTTCATATTCGCCAGGGGCTCCTCATCGCCCCAGAACACGGCAACAAAGTCCGAACACTTCTTATAGAAAAATTCGACACCCCGAATTTAGCATTATATGCATTGGCTCCGAATCATGTCTTTCGTCAATAGTTGGGTTGCTCGGCTCCTGTGCTTGCTACCCTATGTTCCGCTACATTGGCTAGGGTAGTAAAGGGAGAACTACTGCGATTGTGCCCTGGTCTAAACCGGATGAGCACCTCAGTAGAGAAAGCCGAAAACTGACTGTCATGATGTGGCGAGAGCTGGTCAGTTGTTCGAGGGTCACAAATCACTGGAGAATTTTTCCGCATTATGAGAAGGATCAGTACTTCCCGATCAGACGCTGACATCACCCTGGTTTGTATATCAGGGGCTGCGCCCATGTTTTATTATAAAACTCCTATGGCTAAGTGAGGGTGTTCAAGCCGCATAGTCTGATTGCCTGGTTCGTTGCGCTAAACAACTCCTTCAAGGACCATATAATTGGATCAAGATTGTTTAGATTCCATCCCGAACACCTCCGTATTACCTACATGTGGGCAGAAGCCGACGACTGGCCAACCATCAAAATCCCATACACCACGGCCACACAGGAGGAAACAATCAAAACATAACAAACATTATATTACAAACCAACTTTGTTTCAATCATACAAAGCAAAGACAACACAAATGTATTCATTCGAAAATGATGTCCTGCCTGCACTGCGCTACTACAAGTCGAGACCCTTCTAGGACATCCGCAAAATATCGCTCGGGTGTGCGGTGCTCCTTGCCCTCTGGCGGCCCTCCGGCCACTTCAACGGCGTCCATCTTCGCCCACCACATCTTGCAATGGGCGAAGGCCATGCGGGCACCTTTGATGCAAACTGATCGCTTGACGGTGTCCAGCCGCGGACAGGCTTCCACCAGCCTCCTCATGATTCCAAAGTAGCTGTCAGGAATAGCTTCGGCTGGCCACAGCCGGATCATCAAATCCTTCATGGCTAGTTCGGCCACCCTATGCAGCTCCACCAACTATTTCAGCTGGTCGGTAAAGGGCACCATTTGCTCTGGCATAGCGTACTGCGACCAGAACAGCTTCTCCGTGGAGCTCCCTTCTCTGGCTCAGAATAACTCCGCAGCATCAGACACACTGCGTGCTTGATCCCCAGACGCCCTTGGGAAACTCCGAATCTGGGTTAGTAATAGGTACTTCCTCTCCGCATACTTGCTTTGCATGTTAAATGCCTTACCCGCTGCGATCGACCTGGCCTCCTGGATCTCCTGGAGAGTGCCCCGGGCTTCATTTTGTGAGGCCTCCGCACTCTGGCGAGCTTTGGTAACTTCGGTCTCTCGAACCGATGCCTCGCGCTCCAACGCTTCGCACTTCTTCACCGCGTCCTGGAGCTCCTTCTAGACCTCCTTGACCCGGTCCTTGAGCTTTTTATGGGCGGCTTGCTGCTGGACAGCCTTCCCCTTGGCTTCACCTAGGGCCTTTTTAGGGCCTTGGCCTCGGTCGCGGCTCCTACACATATTACGACACTACAGTCAATATACAGCGCGTATTCTTTCCGAACACACAGCAAGTCATCACTCACCTTGCTTCTCCTAGAGCCGAATCTTCACCTCGCCGAGCTCGTTCTCGGTCCGCTCCAGCCTCTGCTTTAGTTCAGAGACTTCGGTAGCTTGCGAGGTTGTGGCAAATAGCGACGCCTTCTTATTCATACAGATTAAGTTAGTCTCTATAACAAAGGATTGATCCTCCGTCCGGTTCTTCTTGCCAAACACCGGACAGTGTCTCAGGGGCTACTGTCTACCTGGGGTTTTTCTCTTTCTATGTTATTTACCTCGAAACCCGTCAACAGGTTGCTGCAGGCTTCGTTCAGTCCACTCTTGGCAGACTGAACCTTCTCGATCACCGCACCCATAAGGACACGGTGCTCGTCCACAACGGAAGCGCCTCGTAGCGCCTCCATCAGGTTATCTGGCGCCCTTGGTTGGACAGGGCCACCGGTGGAATTGGCGCACCCCCCCTCTTTCGAAGGGGGCTGCTCGCCCGACTTCGGAGCCATATGGGTCTCCGGAATTGTATTCGTCTGAGGGCCGAACTGAATACGACCCTCTTCGCCAGTTTCCATGGGGATCTGCTCCCCCATGCATCTGGTAGTGGAGGTCTCGCCTTGTGGTGTCTCCCGGACAGCGTCCTGGGCTCCTTCCCGGCACGGAGCGGTCCTCCGGGACAACACTTCGGTGTCGTCCCTGGCGCCGGGGGAATAAGCGGGCGGCGGCGACATGCTGGCCATTTCCGCCAGATCCAACGAACCTCCGGATGAGGATCGCTGGATGTGGTCGCGGGACAGACTGCAATAGAACAGTTAACCATATCAAGATGATGAAGAGAAAGGGCCGGATATGCGCATGTATGAGTCATGACACTTACGATGCGGCCTGGGGCTTAGTGCAAGGGCGTCGTTCTGGAATGCTATCAACGTCCCATGCGGTGTTAACCACTGGGACGCCCTTCCCCTTCCCGGGCTTTTCTGCCTCAAGATGCGCGGAAGCTGCCCTCTTCTTCTTTCCCTCCTCGGGGGGGAGGGTTGTTCTCCTCCTCCTCCTCCTCTTCCTCGTCGTCCTCCTCAGGAACAGAGGAATGTGTCTCTTCGTCTCCGGACGTCATGTCTGAAGTACCCTTGCGGCGGGGGCCTTTTTTGGCCCCCTTGGCCTTCTTCTTGGCTTTCTTCTCCGGCGCCTTATATGGTGCCGACACCAGCATCTTCGCCAGATGCGGGATGACCGGTTCTTCAGGCAGCGGAGCCGGACACTTGATCCGCTTCGCCCTCTCCATCCAGTCCTGAAAAAGCAATTGCTAAAAGCTCAGACGTCATCCTCGAAACAAACAAGTAGGTGATACACCAAAAAATAACATACCTCACTGGCGGGGTGTTTACAATCGTGACCACGGTCTGAATCCGTGGCCGGCAGTTTCTCGTTGCCCTTAAAAATCAACTTCCAGGCACCTTCATGAGTAGTTTCGAAGAGCCTCTCCAGGGTTTGGTGCTTCTTCGGATTAAACACCAACAGATGACAACTTCTGCGCTGGCATGGGAGAATCCGATGAACTAGAATCACCTAGATTACATCAACAAGCTTGACGTTTTTGGTTACCATGCTTTGAACGCGCGTCTGCAGCGCTATCAGCTCGTCAGGAGAACACCAGTCCGGACTCTTCTCGACCCAGGAGGTGAGTCGCATGGGAGCGCCGGAGCGGAATTCACAGCTGTGGCCCAGGTGGTACCGCGGGGTTCTATGATGTAGAACCACTGTTTCTGCCAATCCTTTACTGTGTCCACGAAACTACCTTTCAGCCAGGAGACGTTGGGCATCTTACTCACCATGGCTCCTCCGCATTCCGCGTGCTGGCTATCCACCACCTTCGGCTTCACGTTGAAGACTTTGAGCCACAGCCCGAAGTGGGGTTGGATGCGGAGCAAGGCCTCACATACGACGATAAACGCCGAGATGTTGAGGAAGGAATTTGGGGACAGACCATGGAAATCTATCCCATAATAATACATCAACCCTCAGACGAAAGGGTGGAGTGGGAACCCTAGCCCACGGAAGAAATGGGGGATGAATACTACCCTCTCGGTGGGCTTCGGCGTGGGTACGACTTGTCCCTCGGCCGGCAGACAGTGGGAGATTTCCTTCGCCAAATATCCGGCTGACCGAAGCTCGGTAATGTCCTCCTGCTTGACGGAGGAGACCATCCACTTGCCCTGACCTCTGGATCCAGACATGGTTGAGTGCTTGCTTGAGTGGAAAGGAGATGAGAACTTGGGTGCTGGAGCTTGAGATTGGAAGGGCGGAGACAGAGAGAGGGCGTGAGAGGGGAAGAGGGAATTCTTGTCCCCTTATAAAGGCAGCGAATATTGAACGCCTCCTCACTCGCCTTAAGATTCGCCTATTCCCAAGGGTTGTATAAATGGCACGGTTGGTTTACCCATACCCGCATTGATGAGAATCCCACTATAAGGGGGCACGATCTCTGCTTTGACAGGACGTGCCAATGGCAACCGCGTCTCGGGACATGGAGCGTTGGGCACAAAACGGTCCGGAATTATGAACGGTCGGACGTGATGTCAGGCAACCAAAATTTGTCAGTGGATTGAACTTGTGCGAAATTATATTCTCTCTATGGTTGTGTATGGTGTGTGTGTGTGTGACAGGTCCGGATACTATCATCGCGTCCGAATACTATCTTGGAGTTCGGGTAGAAGGGAACCCGCCTTGCAATGCCAAAGACAATCTGCGCGCCGGACTCCTCGTCATCGAAGCCAGGTGTCCGTGTCAAAACCGGCGGATCTCGGGTAGGGGGTCCCGAACTGTGCGTCTAAGGCGGATGGTAACAGGAGGTAGGGGACATGATGTTTTACCCAGGTTCGGGCCCTCTTGATGGAGGTAAAACCCTACGTCCTGCTTGATTGATATTGATGATATGAGTATTACAAGAGTTGATCTACCACGAGATCGTAGAGGCTAAACCCTAGAAGCTAGCCTATGGTATGATTGTTGTTGTATATCTATCGACTAGCCTGGACTCGGTTTATATAATGCACCAGAGGCCTAGGATAACAAGAGTCCTAGCCGAATACGCCGGTGGGGTGGAGTCCTTGTCTTGATCGCCAAGTCTTGTGGAATCTTCCTTGTATGCGGCAGCTGTCCGAACTGGCCCATGACTATGCGGCCATGGGGGTCCTCACCCAATCCAACTGATCGGGAGACGATGTGATGAGTACCCCTAGTCCAGAACACCGTCAGTAGCCCCCTGAACCGGTCTTCAAGTTAGGGACGCTCCTCGATTCTTCCGAACCGTTCTTCATCTTCGGTCGTCGGTCTTGAAAACTGGTTCAACAAATCTTCTCATCTTCGATCTTGAGGATCGCCGAAATGCATTCGACAGGTTTACACGTCGGGTATCCGAGGAGCCCCTTTAAATTTCCGGCATTTATCAATGCCTTGTTATTTTTATGACACACCTCGGGTTTGAAGTTGTTCCCGGGAGGCAGTGTCCTCTTGCGTCCGAGCTCCAACGCCGGACTGCATTCGAGGTATCTTTTGCAGCCGAGCACCAACGCCGGACCGCTTCCCATCTCTAACGCCGGAATGTATCCGAGATCCAACGCCGGACTATGTGTCCGAGCTCCAACGCCGAACTGTATCCGAGCTCCAAAGCCGGACTATGTATCCGAGCTCCAGCACCGGACTGTATCCGAGCTCCAACGCCGGACTGTATCCGAGGTGTCCTAAATCACCATGGTTCGAAGAAGTTTGAAGGAGTTTAGCCGAGCTTAATGCCGGAAATGCCCTCTATGGAGCCAGCCACTAGCGCCCGAGCTTTATGCCGGACTGCTTCCGAGGTGGTGTACCACCCCGAATGTGGGCCGATTTTTGTCAATATTTTTGATTGGTGCAATTTATTCTCTGCCGAGATATATGGCCAGTAGCCCTCAAGGTGGGTATCGGTCTAAAACCTGAGATGCACATGAAGGATGACATAAGACCGCTGATCCCAATAGCCGCTGAGACTCGGGTTGATTTGCAAAATCGGTCTAAGGATCAAGTCCTAGCTCGGCAGAATACTTCGGGAGACAAAAAGCGGCATGCTCAGTCCTCAAGACTTAGGTTAGGTGCGGCCGACCAACCTGAGGATCAAAATCTCCTCAGAAACTATATTACACTTAAATTTTTTCGCATTGGACAAGCAATGCAGTAGCCCCCGAGACACTGGTCAGGTGGCAACACTAGATCAGGGGATCGATGTGCCCCTCTAATATCCGTAAATAATAAGCCCGAAGCCCAGTAGCCCCCGAGCCTTAATGCGGGCACGGGTGGCCAAATTAAGGATCGATATCCATAGTAAAATCACAAATTATGTGTAATGACTCTATGTATCCAAGTACTTTACGTCATTAATGCTCGGATCCGCATTGTACAAAACTTTGTTGACCGATCTTCGGCTTCCACCTCCTCGGCCTGTAGCCGAGGAGTGTTTGTACTACTTTATAAAGCCTTTATGAGGGCAAAGATTTACAACAAACAAGGCAATATGGCCACACGGTTTTATAAACAAAGGTACGCAGAGAGATATGTTATATTATTGTTTAACACAAGAAATGTCTTCCAAAGAAAATAGTCCCGCTATCGGTTCCTTTCTTTGGGTTGTCATGCTAAGCATGATCATGAAACCTCAGCTCGAATGTAAGAGCAAAATATCGAGGATTTAGTTTGGGAGGCCAGTTAATAGCCCCCGGTAGTGTACGGCGACAGTCGAGGTCAAGCCGTAAACACTTCGGCCAATGTTATGAACGACCCGTCATTTAACATAGTCATTGGATCGCTGACCAGTTTACGCCTATTGTAACAGTCAGTTTTCGGCTTTCTCCACTGAGGTGCTTGACCATGTGAGCTGGAAGCACAATCGCAGTGGTTCTCCCTTTGCACACCTAGCCGAACAAAGCGGAACGTAGGAGGAAAGCACAGGAGCCGGGCAACCCAACTATTGACCGAAGACACAATTCAAAACCGATGCATATCTAGCAATATCCGAGAATGTTTTTGCCGAATCCCTAAAGGTGTCCAACGTTGCACTGCGAGACTAATGCTGGAAAAGCACAAATAGTTTAAAAGTGCCATAGGCTCGAAAAGCCAAAAAACGTATTCAAAAGTTTAATGTCCGAACTAGATCAAGTGTTCGGTGCCAATCCGAAAATTGGACTTGAAACAAAAGTGCTTCTGCCGTGCTTTAACATGACACATCCTATCTCAAGACTTCAAGCGGGTCAGCCTACAGCTTCAACCTCCTATCCCGAGGGCGGAGTACTTCTCATTAGGCCAGTTTAGCAAACTAAACTCTAGCGGTTTCGAGAGAGAAATTAGGCTCCTCAGCTAGTGACCACATACTTGTGTCAAAAAAAGAATGATAAATAATGATAATAATAATAATAAAACTTTGCAATGACTAAGAAGAAGAACACTTATAATAAAATGGCTCATATAAATTTAAGATCCCCCAAGTGACTTGGGTAAAAGAATGATTGCATGTACCGAAGTACTTATATCATACCTATGTTCAACCGAACTTTAAACGCGTCTTAACCGACCATCGGCTTCTCCCTCCTTGGTCAAGGACCGAAAAGTGTTATGTACTCCATCTATCGAGAATATCGATGGTGTTTCCAATAACCAGGCAATCAGGCCATAAGGCTATAACAGACAAAGCGCGCTCAGGGAACTTATGCTATATTACTGCGAAGTGTAAGAAGCATCTTCGAAGAAAATAGTACCCCCACCGATACCTTTCTTCGGTGCTCATTGTTATTATGAGACTTGTGCAATAGATTTTTTGTACTCATGAGTTCTGTTGTGTGCCGACCATCATTGAAAACTATAAGAGCGCTAGCTTTCGGCTTCACCCAGTCTGAGGTCCGGCTCGGATGACCCGATCGTGACAATCGCAGAGGTGCTCCCTTTACTCCCTAGCCGAACAATCGGGAATGTAGGGGTAAACACAGGAGCAAGGCAACCCAGCTTGCAAATCGCTTAAGTCAATATGGTGCATATTGTGGCGTAATACATGAACAAGGAACGAAGCCGTACAAGTATATAATCATATGCAAGAGGAAAAGCTTCATGAAGGAAGCCCCCAAATGAATTGGGTATTTGAATTTATGCGTCACAAACAAAGTTTGGACAAGGAAAAAAATTTACAAGCAGCTTTTTTCCAAAAAAGTATAATGCTTGGTCGAACCGAACACAAGTTAGAAGTTAAAGCTTTGAGCATGAAAGTGACTTAGCTGGTTAATGTGTTCGGTATTGATGATGTGGTCTGAGCTTGATGCGGGACAAGGTTCCATCCCACAAGCCGGTCCCAAGGTGGCGGAGCGGAGAGCTCAACACGCCGAAGTGGTGACATAGCACGGTCAATGCAGACCGGCACAGTGACGCCGAAGTCTCCAGATCATTTTCCTGTGCACAAAAATAGTGCAAACCGGAGATAATAGTAATAATGATAATTAAAAAAATCGTGCATAATAAATAATTTATGCAAAGTGAGTAATAAAAGAAATATGGCCTGGCGCCGAAGTCAATGTCGATGCAGGGCATCGGCGTGACGCAGTGAAGGCGTGACAAAGCCTGAATTTGCAGGGCGGTCCGGACTCCGGATGCGGCGTTCGCCGAACAATGTACGGAAACTGACCGAACCACCATGCGACCGTTTTTAATGTGGCCGCCATTTGATAGACCTGTGTACAGATGATGGAACAAACCAGAGTAATAATTCCTTACAAAAAATAAACCCAACAAGCAAAAATTGTTAGGATTAATAGCACCTGGTTTATTTGTTGTAGCATTCCGAAGAAAAGCGACTCCCAAAATCGGGAATCGATCCGCACACCCATTGCCTGATGGGCGATAAAGCGATGGCCCGGTGATGCTGGCAAAGGTTGGTTTGCCGAGGTGAAGCCCTTGGTCCAGTTAACGTGACGAAGCTGGTCGACTGGTGACGCCGAAGTCATCGGAGTATGTTGATGAAGAAATAGCCAAGTCCTCGGTCTAGCCGAGGTGACGGTGCCTCGATGTCAGCCGACGAGTCGAAGTAGGTCGGCGTGATGGACACCAGCTTGAAGAAGCAATAGTGCGGCCCTGCCGATGCAGGTCGTGACGTGGTCAATGCCGGCTTGATGAAGCGACCGTGCGGCGATGTAGGTATGCCCGCTTCGTGTAATCCGTGGGGCGGCGATGTTGGTGATGATTTATCCTTCGCGATGTCGGACTCTTGTTCGGCTTGCCGAGATGATGATCCGAAGAAATTGAGCTCGTCTTAGCAAAGTGACGACGTGTCTAGCGTAGGTCGGCAACCGTGGAGCAATATTGCCGGAGTGGTTTGACACCAGCATGATGTTGAAGATCATGTTCAAAAGATCTTAAAGTTAGTGGGATGTGTTCAGGAACAAAACACGATACCCCATACAAAACTTCCTTCAAAAGAGATGTCCGAAATCCCGTTCATAAAAAAGACGAACTCGGGTCGGATTCGTTTTCGCGCAGAAAACAGATCCGAAAAGTGATGCACTAATCGGAAGGTTCCCGGAGTTTGGACGGTTGGATCGAGATGAAATTTTGAGAGGTGGTAGGTATAGGAATTCCGCAGCCGATCAACGGTTGGATCTTCCAAAGGACGTCCGAGCTAGAAGCTGGACACCACGCCCTAAACTCATCCAGATTCCCGTCCAGATTTGACAGGGCTCCGGTATATCGTGGATTGCCAGAGATTCCTCCATCAGAACTCGACGAAATTTTCCAGGGTTGTTGTAGACTTAATTACGCACAATTCCAAAAAAATGATCGTTAAAAGGACACTTAGGGAGGCGGTGGCGGCGGACACAAATTTGCTGTCTAGAAAAACAGCACGGTCGCCCGAGGGCAATGTTGACGTGGAGCCCCCGGGCTCCCTGGATGATTCCTCCATGATCTTGATAGAGATCGGAGTTGATGTTTATAAAGGCCCTCATCCGAACATGACGATCGGAGGTAGGGTGCAGTCCTTGGTCAAACCAAGGTGACCAGTCGAGCTGGTGACGAAGATGCCGAAGTCGCAGTTGATCTGCATGCGAGCCATCAACCTTTTGCCGAACACATAGCGGAACTCTCAATGAAAACACCAATGTCGGTGTCAAAACCGACGGATCTCGGGTAGGGGGTACCGAACTATGCGTCTAAGGCGGATGGTAACAGGAGGCAGGGGACACGATGTTTTACCCAGGTTCGGGCCCTCTTGATGGAGGTAAAACCCTACGTCCTGCTTAATTGATATTGATGATATGAGTATTACAAGAGTTGATCTACCACGAGATCGTAGAGGCTAAACCCTAGAAGCTAGCCTATGGTATGATTGTTGTTGTATATCTATCGACTAGCCTGGCCTCGGTTTATATAATGCACCAGAGGCCTAGGATAACAAGAGTCCTAGCCGAATACGCCGGTGGGGTGGAGTCCTTGTCTTGATTGCCAAGTCTTGTGGAATCTTCCTTGTATGCGGCAGCTGTCCGAACTGGCCCATGAGTATGCGGCCATGGGGGTCCTCGGCCCAATCCAAATGATCGGGAGACGATGTGATGAGTACCCCCTAGTCCAGAACACCGTCACCAGGTTCAGGGGCTACTGAGGGAGTCCTGGACTAAGGGGTCCTCGGGCGTCTGGCCTGTTATCCATGGGCCGAACTGATGGGCTATGAAGGCATGCAGGCCTAAGACTGTACCCGTGTCCGAATTGGACTCCCCTTGGCATGGAAGGCAAGCATGGCGATCATCTATGAAGCTTCTTTCCTATGTAACCGACTCTGTGTAACCCTAAATCCCCCCAGTGTCTATATAAACCGGAGGGCGTAGTCCGGATAAGGTATTCATTACCATAGTCATACATACTAGACTTCTAAGGTTTAGCCATTACGATCTCGTGGTAGATCAACTCTTGTAACACTCATATTCATCAAGATCAATCAAGCAGGAAGTAGGGTATTACCTCCATAGAGAGGGCCCGAACCAGGGTAAACATCGTGTCCCCCGTCTCCTGTTACCATCGATCCTAGACGCACAATTCAGGACCCCCTACCCAAGATCCACCGGTTTTGACACCGACACGCGCCTCTCCAACCGACCCTGCTCCAGGGACAGCATGCAGGCTCGGGGCGCTCAAGGCTAGTGGGGGAGTCGAGGAAAGAGGAGGCTGCTCCTCAGGAGATGCAACGGCCTTGGCGGAAGGGACCCTGAAGGACCACCCTCGAGAAGGAAAGCAGGACTCAAGAAATCACTAAGGTACAATACTTACTCGTCGACGGCGATGTACTTCATTCGCTTCAACGACCCGAAGATACCGCTGCTGCTCGGGGATCCTTTCCTCTTGCGGAGGTCATCGAAGTCCACGCAAAGTCGGCCGAAGCGCTGGACGTGGCGGCCGGCACGGGGTGCAATCGGGAAAGCGCTCGAAGGGACAGCTTCAGGGGTGCCGGGCTGCAGAGAGCAGATGGGCGCCGTCACACTGTGACCTCCCGAGACCTCCGGAGCTTTGGCCTCGGGAGCCGTGTGCTGCATCATCTCAGCGACTGACACCCCAGGAGAAGGATCTTGAGTTCTTGAGGACGACGCCCCAGGAGCACCAGACGACATCTTCACCTCAGCACTCGGGCCGCCAGCCTCCGGTGGTGCTCGCCCCCTGCATCCACCCTCGGGGCGAGCTCGGCACCAACAACGGAGAAGGGAACTATGTCGATGGGGTTCTCGCGGGGCCCTACCAGGCCGTCCGGGTGCAGCCCCCACTCATTGAAGGAAGGCATGCTCTCTACAAATTCAGCCCTGTTCGTGCAGCGGTACAACAGACAACTCTTCCCAGGCATGTCGTCCGACGAAGGGACACCTGTTAGGACCTCAAGCACTGTTTGCCGCGTCTCAAGAGGGAGCCCGGACTCCTGAAGCCTCATATGGTTTTGACTACTGAGCAAAGCCCATATCGGGCGAGAATGGCGCTGAAGCGGAGCGACTCGGCGCCTGACAAACTCCTTCACCACCATAGGCGCAGTCATGTTGCGGTCCTTCAACCTCTTCAGCCTGAGCCAGACACGGACAAGACAGGAGCTCGCGAGCCTCTCATGGCCCCAACCGGAGTTGGGAACGGCAGGTGCTGACGGAGAATGGAGCAGAGGGCTGAGCACCCTAGCGTCGACAAATACCCACCGTGTCTGAAACTCGCTCGTGGATAGAGGAAGCTCGATGTCGATTCCCACGCCTGCCGTCGCAGCCACAGCCTGGAAGCTCACGCAACCCGAGCTTTGCCGAGGATCCATCAGATGCAATGAGAAGAAATGACGGAAAAGGGCCACGGAAGGGGCAATGCACACCATGGCCTCACACACAAAGGCGAAGACGGCGAGGAGAGTCACGGATTGGGGGTCGAGATGCAGCATGTGGATCTGGTAATGTTCAAGAACCGCGTTGAAGAAGGCAGAGAAAGGGGGAATCAGGCTAGCCCAAAGGGCATCGATGAAGATTGGGACCTCGGTGGCTGCTCGGTCAATGCGAGCTCGAGACGCAGGCCAAGCCACCGTCCTTCCCCACTCGTTGAAGCTGGTGGAGAGCATGGGACGCACCTTGCCCATGGCCTCATCGTTGAGCACTAGCGACTGGCCAACTGCGGGCTCGACGGCCGGAGGCGCACTTGTCGAAGAGAGAGAGGCTTCTTCCCCTTGTCTGCTTGTTTCGGCGCCATGGCAATGAAGTGAGCAAAGCTCGGTTCAGATCGGAAGGAAGTGCAGAGTCTCGGGTGAACAGAGGACTTGGGGAAGTATGGCGTGGGCGATGGAAGAATAACTGTGTAGGGTGCGGTGGCCGCCTAGCTAGGCGGGTATCAAGGCAGTGTGGGGAAGCGGAGACGCCCACGTCCAATCAACCACCACACGTCGACCAAGGCCGCAGGCTTTTGGTCCCCTTGGCGCTTCATACTTGACCCTTGGCTTCGCCTTGAAGCCAAGCCCGAGCGTGCCTTGGGCCTAGGGAATACTGTCGGCGTTCTGGGAATGGGGGTCCCCCGACTTGCCTGCCTGCGGCCCACGGTGTGGCTGTGCTAGCGGGCCTGTACGGCCCATCTTCACTAGCAAGGCATCCAAGACCCTCGCGACGGGCCAAGCCTCGCGAGGCAGACGATGCAAGACCTACTAAGGAGCGGCCTCACCAGATTGGCTCGTGAGGGGCGGAGAGATCAAGGCAAGGCAAACCTCGCGAGGTTCTCGTGACGTGAGCCATGACGATCGAGACCAGGCGGGTGCCAGCGCGCAGTGTCCTTGTTTCCCCTTTGGTGCTAAGAAAGCAAGCGCAGGCGCAGAGTACCGAGGCGTCAACCAAAGGTTTCCATATCGGTGCAATGAGACCAAGACCAGTAGGGCGGCAAGACGGAGGTCAGCATGGAGCCCAAGGCGGCGTCACCACCAAAGCCTTTTGCACGCGAAGACTGCTTTTGTCAGGATGAGCTGTACTAGTTGTCCCCTTTCAAATTGGCCGTTGTTGGCTCCCTTCTTGCTCAATATTTGGGAAGAGGACCGAGGCCTATATAAGTAGAACCAGCCACCACCGTAGAGGACACCTAATTCAGAGCTCACAACCAAACCCGAGCTGAGCGAATCCACACACAAGTTCGCCAAGCACAAAAACACCTCAACCTCAGGAGGCTGTTCTTCCCCTTGTACTGTTCATCATCAGCTCAAGAGGCAATCCACCACCACCACACTGGAGTAGGGTATTACACCACAACGGTGGCCTGAACCAGTATAAATATTGTGCCTCTTGTGTTGTGAGTTCGTTGAGTTCGTCCGCGAGATCTTAGCGAGCTAGGGCGTGGATCGGTAGGAGGGAAACAACTTCACGCGCACCCCAGAGTTTGAACCTTAAGGGTTTTGCCGAAACCCGTGATCCGACAGCTAGCCTACCACTGGAAGAGGTCATGCAACATACTCAACTATGCTAGAGCCCATAATAGCTTGTGGCTGCACACGGAAGTTTCTAGCATGAATAATCTTATTATCCCTTTGAGCCTCGGTGGTGAGCCATAGGATGATCACCCGGGTCCTCCGGGATATCCTAGGACAACACTAGATTCTCCAGGTGCCCTGACAACCACTAGGTGCTCCAGGGTGCCTCTACCAATCCACCCAGATGTGTATTAAAGTAGCCACCTTAAGTTAACCATTAAATAATAATATCACATCTATCATGGATACCCTCAAACCCAATCCACGTCTACGAGCATAGCATAGCAGTATAAGCATAACGTAGAATTAACTCCCAAGGTTTGAATGCAGGACAATAGGTTCCTACCTCATCAACTACTTCCCAATACCCACATGTTATCAAGTCCTAACCATGCAGTGTTTGAGGGTTGAAACTAATGCATAAAAACTGGGTAATGGAAAGTTTGATCAAAGTGTGAACTTGCCAGTACTGTTGATGAAGATGATTCGCACTCATAACTCCTGATATTTCTACTTGTCACACTCCGGTCAATCTATCATAAGCAAGCAATAGTAACCACACATAAGCAATCACTCAAAATATTAGAAAGAACGAAGAAGACAATTCGGAAAACATCAAAACCAAGCAAATAACTCTTGCAACATAAAACAATTTCTAACAGTACCAAAATTATGTAAATTTGGCCTTATTAAAAAGTTTAGGTCAAGAGCTTTAATTTGCAAAAAGAATCTACTAAATCGGAGTTATAAAACTCAAGTTACGATCAAACAAAGATCAAATACAAATCTGCTTGAATTCAAATTTTAAAACTTTGAAAAACATGTTTGACTTGGATTACTCGATAGAGGGGATCATAACAAAGAAGTGGGCGTTCGTTTCGTTGGATTTGGACAAACGAGCAAAAAGTAGTGATCGTTTTAAGATTAGGGACTAATCTGTAAAGAAAATTTATCACGAATAGGTCCCTGGATGAAAATAAAAAGAAAAAGAAAAATCATATCGAACGCATGTTCGCTAAAGAACGCTAACGAATGAATCTGTTCATTAAAATAAACTAATGGCGAACGTTCATCAAAAACGAACTAAAATAAAACTGATCTAAACCTAACTAACCAAAAAAAGGAACTAAGATAAAGAAAACTGGACGGGGTTGCGGTTATACCGGTTCATCAAAAAAATGGCAGTGGCAAGGGTTGGCAGATCGGGCGACAACGGCGAGCTCCAGTGCGGCGGCTTCGGCGGCGGCGGGGTTGCGGTGGTGATGCGCGGCAAGGGTTGCGCGCGGCGAGGTGGCGGCGGTGGCGCGCGGGATGGAGGCGCGGCGAGGCGGTGGTGCAGAACAACGGCGGCGGCGATGGTTGGCTACGGCGGCGGCGGCTGCGGGCTCTGGCGGCTCAGTCTCGAGGGAAACGGGACCATGGTCCAGGATTTATAGGAGGGGAGGCATGGCGGAGGGGCAAAGGCAAAGGCGGCGGGGCGCGGTGTCCGTGAAGGACACGGCGGCGGCAGCACTGTCGTGGCGGCGGCGGTCTCCCGCTCGGGCGGAGGAAGGCGGTGCGGCTGGGCTGGGCCGTGGCCTGGCTGGCTAGCTGGGCCGGCCCAGTTTGGCGGAAGAAAAAGTTTTTTTAAAAACATTTTCACACAAACAAAAATAATAAAACAAAATAAATAAAAATATATATAGGCATATAATATATCAAAATTTTCAGAAAACGATTTTCTACAGCATGAACAATTTTCTAACATCAAATAAAATCTAAAAAAATTCAAATAAATCAAAAATTGCTACTGCTCTAATAAAATCCAATAAAAAATATTTTAAAAATACCAAAATAATTTCAAACCCATTTTCTCCAATTTTCTAATGTAGGGAATCATTTTACCCTAATTTCCTATATTTTATTTTTGGAGAAAAATAACTTGAATAAAACCCAAATAACTCCAAATTGAATTTTTTTCAAAGGGACATTAAATTGATTCTTCGAAACTCCCAACTCATATTTCATATGTTTTGAAGAAGTCATTTTATCTTCTCTCATGAAAATCATTGAGTTGCTTAAAGTTTCTAAATTTGAAATATTTTCAACAACCCTTTTCATTTAAATAAATGGAAGAAGTCATGTCATCTTCTCTCTAGGGTTTCGTATTTGAAAAGAGCTACTTCATATGGATCTTTTTGGTCCAAACGCCTACAAGAGTCTCGGTGGTAACTCATTTGGTTTAGTCATTGTCGATGACTTTTCAAGATTTACGTGGGTGCTCTTTCTTGATGATAAATCACAGGTCCAGGAGATCTTCAAGAACTTTGCTAGGAAGGCCCAAAATCAATTTGAAGTGAAGATCAAGAAGGTTTGCAGCGACAACGGAACGGACTTCAAGAACGCCAATGTGGACACCTTTCTTGACGAAGAAGGGATTTCACACGAGTTCTCGGCTATGTACAAGCCTAAAAAAAATGGAGTTGTTGAGAGGAAGAACCGGACTCTTATTGAGATGGCAAGAACGATGCTTGATGAGTACAAGACGCCAAATCACTTTTGGGCAGAACCGGTTGAGACAGCTTGTCATGCAACAAATCGTCTATATCTTCACAAGTTACTCGGCAAGACGGCATACGAGCTTCTCACCAGTAACAAACCCCAAGTAGGATACTTTCGAGTATTCGGCTCAAAGTGCTATATTCATGATAAGCATGATCGTTCTAAATTTGCTCCTAAATATCATGAGGGTTTCCTACCTGGTTATGGCTCAAACTCTCACACTTACTGTGTCTACAACAATTTCACCCAAAAGGTTGAAGAGACGGTAGATGTGAAGTTTGATGAATCTAACGGCTTGCAAGTAGAGCAATTGCCAATTGATGTAGGAGACAAAGACCCTTCGGAAGTTGTCGGAGCACGGGTTCCGGCAAAACCCTCAAGGGTCGAACTCTGGGATGCGCACGAAGATCTCCCCCTACCGATCCACGTCCTAGCTTTGCTAAGATCTCAAGGGCTAACTTGACGAACTCGCAACACAAGGGACACAAGATTTATACTGGTTCGGGCCACCATTATGGTGTAATACCCTACTCCAGTGTGGTGGTGGTGGATTGCCACTTGGGCTGAGGATGAACAGTACAAGGGGAAGAACAGCCTCCTGAGGCGAGGCGTTCTTGTGCTTAGTGAACTTGAGTGGGTGGGAATCACTCAAGTAGGGATGAGATGCCTCCGAATGAGTTATCCCCTACGTTGGTGGCTAGTCCTATTTATATAGGCCCTGGTCCTCTCCCAAAATATTGAGCGGGAAAGGAGCCAACAACGCCCAATTTGAAAGGGGACAGCTAGTACAACTTATCCTGACAAAGCAGTCTTCGCCTGCAAAAGGCTCTAGTGGTGACGCTGCCTTGGGCTCCATGGTGACCTCCGTCTTGCCATCCTGCTGGTCTTGGTCTCGTTGCACTGATATGGAAACCTTTGCTTGACGCCTCGATACTCCGCGCCTGCGCTTGCCTCCTTAGCACCAAAGAGGAAACAAGTACACTGTGCGCGCTGGCGCCCGCCTGGCGCCCGCCTGATCTCGATTGTCATGGCTCACGTCACGAGAACCTCATGAGGTTTTCCTTGACTTGATCTCTTCACCCCTCGTGAGCCAACCTGGTGAGGCCACTCCCGAGGGTGTCTTGCACCATCTGCCTCGTGAGGCCTGGCCCCTCGTGAGGGTCTTGAGTGCTTGTTGGTGAACATGGGCTGTACGGGCCCGCTTGCAGAGCCACGCCATGGGCCACAGGCAGGCAAGTCTAGGGACCCCCGTTCCTAGAACGTCGACAGTAGCCCCCGGGCCCAAGGCGCGCTCGGGCTTGGCTGCGAGGCGAAGCCAAAGGTCAAGTGCAGAGCGCCACGGGCCCCAATAGCCTGCAGCCTTGGTCGACGCGTGGCGGTTGATTAGACATGGGCGTCTCCGATCCCCCATGCTGCCTTGGAATCCGCCTAGCTATGCGGCCACCGCGACCTACATAGTTATTCTTCCATCGCCCGCGCCATACTTCCCCAATTCCTCTGCTTCCCCGAGACTCCGCTCCTCTTTCCAATCTGACTTGAGCTCTGCTCACTCCATTGCCATGGCACCGAAACAAGCGGAAAAGGGGAAGAAACCTCTGTCTTTGGCCAGTGCGCCTCCGGCCGTCGAGCCCGTAGTTGGCCGGTCGCTAGCACTCAACGATGAGGCCATGGGAAAGGTGCGTCCCATGCTCGCCTCTACTTTCAATGAGTGGGGAAAGGCGGTGGCTTGGCCTGCGTCTCGTGCTCGCATTGACCGGACTGCCACCGAGGTTCCAATCTTCATCGATGCCCTTTGGGCCAGCCTGGTCCCTCCTTTCTCCGCCTTCTTCTGTGCAGTGCTTGAACACTATCAGATCCACATGCTACATCTTGATCCCCAATCCGTGACCCTTCTTGCCATCTTCACCTTCGTGTGTGAGGCCATGGTGGGCATTGCCCTTCTGTGGCCCTTCTTCGCCACTTCTTCTCGTTGCATCTGATTGATACCCGGCAGAGCTCAGGATGCCAGAGCTTCCAGGCTGTGCCTGCGACGGCAGGCGCGGGGATCGACTTCGAGCTTCCCCCATCCACGAGCGGGGTTCGGACATGGTGGGTATTCATTGATGTCGGAGTGCTCAACCCTCTGCTCCATTCTCCGTCGGCGCCCGCCGTCCCCAACTCTGGTTGGCGCCACGAGAAGCTCGCGAGCCCCTGCCTTGTCCCCGTCTGGCTTAGGCTGAAGAGGCTGAAGGACCGTGGCGTGACTGCTCCCATGGTGGTGAAGGAGTTTGTCCGGCACCGAGTCACTCCGCTTTAGCGCCATTCTCGGCCGATGTGGGCCTTGCTCAACAGCAAGGACCATATGAAGCTTCAGGAGTCCGGGCTCCCTCTTGAGACGCGGCAGACGGTGCTTGGGGTCTTGGCGGGCGTTCTGTCACCGGATGACATGCCTGGGAATAGTTGTTTGTTGTACCGTTGCTCGAACAAGGAGGAATTCGTGGAGCACATGCCATCCTTTGATGAGTGGGGGCTGCGCCCAGACGGACTGGTGGGGCCCCACGAGAACCCTGTCAACGTGGTTCCCCTCTTCGCTGCCGGCGCCGAGCTCACCCCGAGTGTGGATGCAAGGGGGCGAGCGCCGTCCGAGGCCGATGTCCCTAGTACCGGGGTGCTGATGCCACCTGGGGCTCCCGAGGCGCCGTCCTCGGGAGCCCGTGATTCCTGTCCTGGCGCGGCAGCTGCGGGGGTGACTCAGCGTGCGACTCCTGAGGCCGAAGCTCCTGAGACCTTGGCAGGTCGCTACGAGGTGGCGCCCGACGGCTCTCCTCAGCTTGGTGCCCCTGAGGCTATCCGTCCAAGTGCTTCTCCAGCTGCACCTCGTGCTGGCTGCCATGTCCAACGCTTCGGTCAGCTCTGCGTGGACTTCGAGGAGCTCTGGAAGAGGAAGGGGTCCCCGAGCGACAGTGGTGGCATCTTCGGGCCGTTGAAGCGGAGGAAGTACATCGCCATTGACGAGTAAGTACCGTATCTTTGTGGCTTCTTGAGTGCTGCTTTCCTCCCTAACGTTGGTTCTTCAGGGTCTCTTCCGCCATAGCCGCTGAGTCTCCCGAGAAGTAGTCTCATCTCTCCTCGTCTCCCCGGTGGACCTTGAGCGCCCCTAGCCTACACGTCGCCTTTGGTGCGGGGTTGGTTGCTGGGGTGTGCTCGCCCCCATGGCACCTTGAGCTTTCGCCCCTAAGGGAGTCCTGGATTAGGGGGTGTCCGGATAGCCAGACTATACCTTCGGCCGGACTCTTGGACTATGAAGATATAGGATTGAAGACTTCGTCCCGTGTCCGAAAGGGACTTTACTTGGCGTGGAGGGCAAGCTTGGTGATACGGATATGTAGATCTCCTACCATTGTAACCGACTCTGTGTAACCCTAGCCCTCTCTGGTGTCTATATAAACCGGAGGGTTTTAGTCTGTAGGAACAACAATCATACCATAGGCTAGCTTCTAGGGTTTAGCCTCCTTGATCTCGTGGTAGATCTACTCTTGTACTACCCATATCATCAATATTAATCAAGCAGGACGTAGGGTTTTACCTCCATCAACAGGGCCCGAACCTGGGTAAAACATTATGTCCCCTGCCTCCTGTTACCATCCGCCTAGACGCACAGTTCGAGACCCCCTACTCGAGATCCGCCGGTTTTGACACCGACATTGGTGCTTTCATTGAGAGTTCCTCTGTGCCGTCGCCATCAGGAAGGATGCCTCATCCCGTCTTTAAAGACGGCACCGTTGCTCAGGGAGCTTTGGCTGTCGGCCAAACTCTCAGGCTAGGTGGTTTCCTTATGACCGCCCGTTCGGCTGCTGCACCGATGATGACCTCTCGGGTCATCGAAAGCAATCTTCACGTCAGCTCGGAATTCACCGAGAAGCTAGATCCAATGGAGCTCTCTTCCCTAAACAAGCTCTTGGATCGCTTCGCCGCCCTGGGAGTCGCTACGGATTACGACCAGATTGGGCCTAAACCCGATCTGAGAGAGATTAACTCTCCCCAGGTCACACATCACGTTGCCGTGGTAGAGGGACATTGCGGCGACCCTTCATCTATCTTAAGGACTAGCTATGTTCGGATTCTCGACCCCTCCAAGCCGGAAACCCGTGGAGGGGAGGACATCACTCAAGACCTGATCTTAAAGTCAGGCGACGGGCTAGATTCATTGGACAGCATCCAAGAATCCAAACTTCCGAGTTCGGAAACTCCTTGGCCCCTGGGTCTCAGATTGGGTGAGGTTTCGGATTTGATTCCACCCACCCACCCATACATAAGCGATCTATCCCAAATTAGGCAAGAGCCCGAAGAAACAGTACATCATTACTGGGCCAGATTCCTCCTGGTTATGAACAGGATAAAGGACTGCCGCGAGGAAGACGCAATTTCATTCTTCTGCAATAATTGCACGGACAAGGGAATCCTCAACGCCATAAGTCGCCGTGATATTACATGCTTCGCTGACTTGGCGTCCATAGTACGAAAGTACGGTGCGATGGAAAGCGCCTAGAAAATCGAAATAAAATTTTGGGACAATCCGGCCCTAAATACAAACCCTGTCCGAAATAAAAGGGTGCATCATCGCCAGACACCCGGGTTCAATACCAAAAAGCAAAAGCCCTCTACAGGGCACGGAACTGTACTGGAAGGATGTCTTAATGGACCCTGTAAAATTTATAGTGCAGAGGGCGCCACACCAACTCACACCCTTAGAGCATGTTGGATCCTCCGGCAGGTGGCAAAAATTGGCGAACATCTTCTAATTCCAGAAGCCACAGAAAGCCACCCCAGAGACACCGGTACGGTATTAACAGTCTTCGAGACTTTCGCATCAAATAATATGCGAAAAAGAACACTCCGCAGCCCTGCCGAAGTCTACCAAGTAGCAACAATAAACCCATGGAGTGACACGGCTATTACTTTTAACGCTAGTGATGAACCTAAATTCCAAACAGCCCGAGCACCAGCCACATTGGTCCTCAGTCTAATAGTGGACGGCTTTCGTCTTACCAAGGTACCCATGGACAGCGGCAGCGGATTGAACCTCATTTATGAGGAAACCCTTCAAAAATGGAAATATACTAGAACCGCATTGAGCGAAGCAGCACAACCTTTAGAGGAATAATCCCCAGTCGGGAAGCATGCTGTACAGGAAAAATTACACTAGATGTGGTGTTCGGCACGCCGGATAATTACAGGTCCGAAGAGGTCACGTTCCAATTGGCCCCATTCAGTAGTGGATATCACGCTCTGCTAGGGCGGGAAGCGTTTACAATCTTCCAAGCAATACCCCATTACGGGTACAAGAAGCTCAAGATGCCCGGGCCTAACAGAATCATCACTCTCACTAGTGATCCGGACATAGCACTCCGCACCGAAAACAAGACAGCCGCACTGGCCTTCGAGGCGCTATCCGAAGCCCTAGCGGTTGAGGAACTGACTGCGCTGCGCTCCATGGTGAATAGGGATGATGTGATACTCGACAAAAGATCCAAGTCCACCTCCTTTAAACCGGCGGACAAAATAGTTAAATTCCAGGTCCATCCAACGGACCCCAATAAAACAGCTTCCATCGGGGCACAGTTAAACCCCGATGTAGACACCGCACTGCGAGAGTTCCTATGAGAGAACTTGGACATTTTCGCCTGGCACCCTTCAGACATGCCAGGAATCCCACGCAGGCTGGCCGAACACAGCTTAAATATCCTAAAAGGATTCAAGCCAGTCAAACAGGCTCTTCGGTGTTTTTCAGAACCTAAGAGACAGGCCATGGGAGAGGAACTAGCCAAGCTATTGGAGGCCGGATTCATCAAAGATATAAAACACCTGGACTGGCTAGCAAACCTGGTGATGGTACCAAAGAAGGACAAATCCTGGCGCCTGTGCATTGATTTTAAAGACGTTAACAAGGCTTGCCCAAAGGATCCCTTCCCTCTCCCCCGCATAGATCAAATTATCAATGCTACCGCAGGACACGATTCGTTGTGTTTCCTCGATGCATACTCCGGCTACCATCAAATAAAGATGGCAGAGTCAGACCAAGCCACAACGGCATTCATCACACCATACTGCCCATTCTGCTTCAACACAATGCCCTTCGGGCTCAAAAACGCCGGCGCAACATGTCAGCGCATGATTCAGACATGTCTGGCAAACCAGATCGGCAAAACAGTGGAGGCATACGTAGATGATGTGGTCACTAAAACAAGACATGTCGAATCTCTAGTAGACGACTTGAGGCTAACGTTCGATAACCTCTAAACATACGACATCAAGCTCAACCAGGAAAAATGCATTTTAGGCGTTCCAGCCGGAAAGCTCTTGGGCTTCATTGTATCCGGTAGAGGAATTGAAGCAAATCCAGCCAAGATCCGAGCTCTGTCACAATTGGATATCCCGAAGGACCTCAAACAAATACAAAAATTAACCGGATGCGTGGCGGCTCTAAGCCGCTTTATCTCCCGCTTGGGAGAAAAGGCCCTACCCCTTTACCGCCTCCTTCGGCACACCGAACACTTCGAGTGGATGGATGCAGCCACGGCCGGACTCGATGAAATAAAAGCCATCTTGGCAACAAACCCAGTCTTGGCCGCGCCAAACATTGGCGAACCAATGCTATTATACATTGTAGCAACACCATCAGGTCGTAAGCGCAGTGCTCGTCGTCGAACGAGAAACGTACGGACACAAATTCCCCCTTCAAAAGCCGGTGTACTATGTGTCCACTGTCCTTACTCCGTGCAAGTCACGGTACCCGCATTATCAAAAGATTGCATACGCGGTATTTATGGCATCCCGGAAGCTGTGACAGTACTTTCAAGAGTGTTCAATAACAGTAGCCTCGGAAGTGCCACTTAAACGATATTATAAACAACCGTGACGCGACAGGCCGGATTGCAAAATGGGCCATTGAGCTCCTCCCGTTCGACATAACTTACAAACCACGGTGAGCTATCAAGTCGCAAGTTTTGGCCGACTTCGTCGCAGAATGGACGGAGGCCGAACTCCCTAAAGTGTACGGCACATATTCCAACTGGGTCATGCACTTTCACGACTCCAAAATGTTGGCCGGTCTAGGGGCTGGCGTCGTTTTGACGTCCCCCACAGGAGACACAGTTCAATACGTACTCCAGATAATGTACACAGACTCCAACAATGCAGCCGAATATGAGGCCCTTTTACATGGTCTCCGGATGGCAGTATCCATGGGCATTCAACGCCTAGAGGTGCGCGGGGACTCGAACCTCGCAATATCCCAAATAAATGGAGACTATGATGCAAAGGATCCAAAAATGGCAGCTTATTGCAATGCCATCCTAAAAATGTCAGCTTGGTTCGAAGGGCTCGAATTTCACCATATAGCCCGGGAAAATAATCAGGTGACAGATGTCCTGGCACGCATCAGCGCAAAACGCGATGTAGTCCCCCCCAACATCTTCTTGGAAAGGCTGTTCAAGCCATCCGTGGTATGGGAAGGGGAACCCGGCAATAACAGCCCAGACCCAACCGCACTGCCCGACACCGAACACTCTGACATAATTGGAGGCTCTGCCAATAAAATAACACCTTCGGCCCACATAATAATGGCTGTCATCGCCCCGTGGACACAACCATTCCTTGCCTACCTTACTAGGCAGGAACTCCCCGAGGACCAAAATGAGGCACGCTGCATAGTGCGGCGATCTAAAGCCTATAAAGTCCATGAGGGAGAGCTTTATAAGAAAAGCACTACTGGAGTCCTTCAAAGCTGCATCTCCGAAGAGGAAGGGCGGAACCTCCCGGCTGAAATTCATGCTGGACTCGGCGGTCATCACGCTGCAGCTCAGTCCCTTGTAAGCAAGGCCTTCCATACAGGCTTTTATTGGCCGATGGCCCGGGCAGACACCCAGGACTTAGTCCAACGATGCGTCGGTTGCCAGCTCTTTGCAAACCAAAGCCATATGCCACCCACCGCCCTCCAAACTATCCCCATCACTTGGCCCTTCGCGGTCTGGGGGCTTGACATGGTTGGACCCCTTAAAGACGGAACCCATAAGAAAAAATACTTACTGGTCATGGTGGATAAGTTCACCAAATGGATAGAAGCCAAGCCTGTTAAGACGGCCAAATCCGGACCGGTGATAGACTTTATATCTGGGGTTGTACACCATTACGGAGTCCCCCACAGCATCATCACTGATAACGGGATGAACTTTACGGCCGATGAGGTAAAACTCTGGTGCAAAAACATGGGCATCAAGCTCGATTATGCTTCCATCTATCACCCACAAACTAACGGCCAGGTCGAACGTGCAAATGGTCTTATCATGAGCGGCATCAAACCCAGATTAGTGCGGTCCCTTAAGGAATCTAATACGCACTTGGTAGAGGAGCTCGACTCCGTACTCTGGGGGCTGCGGACCACGCTGAATCGCACCACCGCATACACACCATTCTTCATGGTGTACGACGAAGAGGCAGTTTTTCCCTGCGACATAATTCATGACTCACCTCGAGTGCACATGTACGAAGAAAGAGAAGCCGAGCTCGATCGGCCGGACAGTTTGGACGCCTTGGAGGAAGAGTGTGACGTGGCAAAAGCCCGTTCCGCGTTCTATCAACAGCAGGCTCGAAGATACCAAAGCAGAGAAGTACGGGCCAAAAATTACAACGTTGGCAAATTAGTTCTACGCCTGCCGGACAAGAAAAAGGACAAACTTAAGCCCAAGTGGGAAGGTCCCTTCATAATTGACCAAGTCCTGACTGGTGGAGCGTACCATCTGCGAGATGCATTAGATAACCGACTCGAGCCGAACCCATGGAACGCAGCCCGTCTCCGAAGATTCTATGCCTAGCGCCAGACTCTGTGTTCATTTCCTTCCTCTGTCCATTTTTTATATACTTTCTGTCTTACATTTCTCTCCTTCTCCCCTCTCTCTCTCTTATAGCCTTTAAAGGCTCATAAAGGGACGCACTATCCACGCTCATTAAACCTGGGGGCTTCTTTAAACAGAAGCTTATTTATACAGGCTTCATGCCCAACACATGTGTCACACTTCCACATGTACCTTTTATTCACCATTATATGCATCGATATGACTTAAGTTTTGGCCAAGCTGGGTTGCCTGGCTCCTGTGCTTACCCCTACGTTCCCGATTGTTCGGCTAGGTGGTAAAGGGAGCACCTCTGCGATTGTTACTGCCGGGTCAGCCGGATGTGTACCTCAGACAGGGTGAAGCCAAAAGCTAGCGTTCTTAAGGGAATATTCGGTCGGTGAACTAAAGATGATCTTTTTTTCCACTTATTTATCTATAGGCCCCCAGATGTTTTTCCTGCGTATCTTTACGTAGAATGGACATGCACTTTAGGGCATGCCTCCCAGGGAAAGGAACCCCTAACGGAACTATTCTCCCTGGAAGATGTTTCTTACTAACCATGTAATATAACATAACTAGTTGGGCACTTGTCTGTTCAAGCACTGATGACCCCTACGCCCGGTCTCCATGCATACCCCGGTTCTTATATAACCGCGAGGGTATTCGGACACACTCCGGACCGTCAGGTCCCGAGGTTGAAGCGAAAAGGTCGGCCATGACAAACGATCTACAATCCGGCTAGAAGGCATTACACATGTCAATTAAAATTACATAGTCGATATGACTGATTGTATTCCTCTTCAATACCATCTAACAAGCTGTCTAGCTTACAGTCCTGTTGGGAATACTTTGCGGCCAATTCTACTTGACCGTATACTAAGCTCACAGGGATCTCCTTCCCATCGGGCCCCATGGGTCCGACCTCGGCCATGCGGTTTGGGTCAGCCTTCGTGTACCGCGTCTTCACCATGGCCTAGGCCTCCCTGGCGCCTTGACGGCAGGCCGACATCTTCCACAATCGGAAGCGCCGCCGCGCTCCCTTCAACTTCTCTACAAGCTCTCCAAGGCCTTCGGGAATGGAGAAGGATGGCCACAAGGCCTGGGCGACACCTTGCGTCACCTGCCGAACTCGCTCGTGCAGTTGTGAGAGCCTGGGAAGAAGGTCACCCATAGAACCGGGCATTTCCTCTGCAGGACGACCTATTAGCATACCTACAAACATTACTCTGTTAGTCAACTTCCTCGCCAAACTCTTTTTTCAAAGTTCGTTTAAGCACTTACTAAATATGCCACGTCGAAGCCGTTGATTCTCCTTAACGGAGTCCAACAGCTGGGCACGAACATCCTTCAGTTCAACGCCCAGCTTGGTGTTGGCATCTTGGAGATCGTTCTTCTCCCGCCTCACCTTTGTCAGCACACTCTCACCAGCCTTCAGCTGGCGTAGGAGTTGTTGCTTTTCCGGATTTAATCCGGTGCCATCTGCAATTTCATTTGTCAGATTTGCACCCACGCCGCACTTCGCAAAATACTTATCTTTCGAAGCGAATATTACCAGAGGGGGTCTCCTTGGGCTCCCCTACCACGGCTAGTGCGGCCTCAAGTTGGGCTTTGCACTCTTCCAGCTCCTGGGACAGTAGGGTATTCTTTTCTGTAAGAACCTGCATAACAAATGATCCTTAAATCAGTTATTCTAACTTCTTCAAGTCTCGGGGGCTACTGGTATATATATAATTACCAAAATTTTCTTACCCGTATGTCTTTTACATACTGCTCCATGGCTCTGGCTAGACCATTTTGATCGGCACGGAGGTACGCATCTCCCGAATTGAAGGCATCCAATGCCTCTTGGGAGAAACAAGCGTCGCGAAGAACTGTCCGGCGACGCCTGTGGTTCATGGCACTCTCCACCTCGGAATTGGTGGCAGACAGCCTGTCCGCATCCTCTGTCAAAGGAGCGTCCGGTGCGCGCCTTGTGTTCGCCTCCGCTTTCGGACCAAGCTTTGGAGCCTGGGTGGTGGAGGCGCGATTGGCAACCCCTCCGGATATAGTCCGGCGAGGTCTCTTCATCCTGAAGAGAGCACGAGCGTTAATATGCCTTGAAGGAATAGCACCTGGCAATAAGATGGCGTGTTATACCTTTGCGCCGGCGTCTTAGTCCGGACCGCACTTCTTTTTAGCCCGCGGGGCCTTGCCGGCCCTCGTTGGCTAGTCGCCGCAGGCTCGACCTCCCGTCTCAAGGACCTCCCCTGTAAAACACGGTTGTCATACGGCAATCGAAAACACGCGAGGATGGATCCCTTTTCAAAGTGCTGGGACTTCGGTCTCATTTACCTGTGAGGCTGGGAGTAGCCCTGGGTAATTGGCTGTAATGGCCACCAAGGCGTTGTCCCTACTCAATTGATGAAACACCCCATCAATCAGCTCCACAGATAAGTCTGGATCCTCTTTAGAGGCCGGGTCAAGGGACCGTCCCGGATCCTCGGGTTGTGGAGGAGGGTTGTTTATTTCTTTAACAGCTTGGCGCAGTTCCTGCGTTGAATTCGTTAGACTGAATATTTAACGATGGGAATATAAAACGGATGGGCAAGTAAAAGTGTCCACATACCCAACTTGGGGGATTGTACATAGAAAATCCACCCTGTGGGTTGACGCAGAGAAATTCCTCCTCTTCTCCCTTGTACAAAGCGGACAAGATCTTTATTAGAGCGGCAGCTGAATCCGGCCCCTTACGGCCGTGGTGGGTGGCGTCGTCCTCCCCGTTGAAGTCCCACATGGGGTGGCCTCTGTACTAGAGCGGCTGCACCCCTCGCATGATGCATACGGCCATGACCCCGATCATGGTCGGTCCGGAATGAGCTAACAATCTTATCCGGCCCATCAGGTAAAGAACGTCCTTGTCGCTTTCCTCTTAGGGCTCCGTGGACGCCATCTTAGGCGCTTCTTTAGGGGAGCACTGTCGAACTCAGGGAGGCCGATCCGGACAGGATCCGACAGAGGGACGTCCTCTATATAAAACCATTCCGAAGGCCAGTCCTCGGACGCCTTCTTTGGGGTTCCGGATAGATATCCGGTCCCGGCGATGCACCACACTTCGGCTCCGCCCACTTGATATATTGACCCCTTCTGAGAATGGGGCACAAGGCAGAATAGCCTTTTCCACATCGCGAAATGAGCCTCGCAGCCCAAAAACAGCTCGCAAAGGGCTACAAAGCCCGCGATATGCAATATGGAGGTAGGCGTGAGGTTGTGCAGCTGGAGGCCATAGAACTCTAGGAGCCCCCGGAGAAACGGATGAATCGGAAATCCGAGCCCTCTTACTAAGTAAGGGACAAGGCATACCTGCTCTCCTTTGGAGGGATTGGGGGCGCTCTCCGCTTGCTCACCGCCATTATAGGTGGCAAGTCCGGCACGAACCGGGACCATATAGGCCGGGGGGAGAAATCCCTTGGTTTGGAGCGTCACTAGCTCGCTATGCGGGATGGAGCATCTCTCCCAATCTCCAGGCTGAGGGCTGGAAGGGCGAGAGGAGGAGCTGCGGCAGCCGGCCATCATAGAATGGACCTCTGTCGGATACGCTCTGATGAATACTCGCGGAGGGGAGAAGGTGTGATTTGGATCTAAATCCTCGTCCCCTTAAATAGGCGGCTCATTCAGGCGGCTAGGGGTGTAAATATAAAAACACCCTGACTTTTCGTATTCGTTTGACATGTGGAAGATGGCCATTATTGGGCGTAGAAGCCAAGGAGCGCTACATTTACAGGAAACCGGACATTATTCGACAGGTACATGGAAATTGGAGGAGAACCCGCCTTGCAATGCCGAAGACAATCTGCGCGCCAGACTCGTCGTCATTGAAGCCTGGTTCGGGGGCTACTGAGGGAGTCCTAGATTAGGGGTGTCCGGATAGCCGGACTATACCTTCGGCCAAACTCCTGGACTATGAAGATACAAGATTGAAGACTTCGTCCCGTGTCCGGAAGGGACTTTCCTTGGCGTGGAGGGCAAGCTTGGTGATACAGATATGTAGATCTCCTACCATTGTAACCGACTCTGTGTAACCCTAGCCCTCTCCGGTATCTATATAAACCGGAGGGTTTTAGTCCGTAGGAACAACAATAATACCATAGGCTAGCTTCTAGGGTTTATCCTCCTTGATCTCGTGGTAGATCTACTCTTGTACTACCCATATCATCAATATTAATCTAGCAGGACGTAGGGTTTTACCACCATCAAGAGGGCCCGAACCTGGGTAAAACATTGTGTCCCCTGCCTCCTGTTACCATCCGCCTAGACGCACAGTTCGGGACCCCCTACCCGAGATCCGTCAGTTTTGACACCGACAGCCCCCGTCGTCCCTCCTCCACGGCCTTGCCTGGAGCTCAGCGAGCATGCCGAGGGCTCCTCCTCTGATCATGGACGGTAGCTGGATGGCTTCCGTCTCAGGCGCCTCCTCAAGCAGAGGACCCTGATTCGTTTGGGCCCCTTGCGAGGCCTAGCTGGCCTCCTGGCGTGCGCCAGCCCCCAGCCCCTTGCTGGGAGGGGGCGTGCCGCTTCGGTCCCCGCCTGAAGCCCCCTCGGTGGAGGACAAGATGGGCCGTGTGCTTGAGTTCAAGCACGGACGGAGCGTTGTTCGTCATGAGCTCTTCCAGGAGGCGATGGGTGCGATGAACCGACTCGGTGAAGAACTCGCAGGTGTCGATGTGCGCCTCGAGGCCGAGGGTCTTCGGTTGGTGGAGGAGCAGCGTAAGTTGAAGGTGGCCATCAACCTCGGGCGTCTCCAGCACGAGCTTGATAACGCAAAGGCTGAAGCTTCTCTCGCAACCTCGGGTGAAGCCTGCTCCCGAGCTCCGGAAGAGGCCCGAGAAGCTGACCACCGCCACGAGGCCGCGGAGAAGTGTGTGTGGGAGCTCCAAGCCTGGAGCACCTCCTTGGAGCGGCAAGCGGAGGCGGGCAGGGCCGCCCTTGCGTCGCTGAAGGGGACGCCCTCCAAAGAAGAAGAGATCTGAAGGCGCGAGGAGGCGTTGGTGCTGGAAGCCGTGGAGCGTAGCCTCGAGCTTGAGCGACTGGAGATGAGGGAGCGTCAAGTTGTCCAAGCGGAAGATGCCATTTGTGCTCGCGAGGCCAAGGCCTAGGAGGAGGTCGATCGCCGGGTGGCCGAGGTTCGCGCGAGTCTCGAGGGTAGGCATGACCTGAAGTTGAAGCTTGCGGAGATGGAGGCTGTGGGTAGGGCCGCTGCCCTTAGGCCCAGGTTAGCTGAGGTGGAGAGGCGCGAGGAGGCCGTGGCAGCCACCCTGGTCATGGTGCAGTCGAGCTGCTCTCTCTTCAGAAGCAGGTTGCTGACGCCGAGTCCGTTGCGTGGCAGAACAGGGAGGAAGTGCTCCAGCGGCAGACGCTGGAGCGCGTGCATGCTCTCATGCTTCAGGACCTTCGAAACAGGGCCAACACTGCCCTGGGCCACATCTATGATGAGAACGCCCCTCACCCCCACGTGAACGACTACGCCAGCCACCTCCGCTTCTTCGCCGATGTGGTGACGCGCTTGGAGAACCGCTCCGAGAGAGCTCACTGCTTGTCGAAGAGAGCAGCCGCAGCCTGCTGGGGTGCACATTCTCCCGTGTCTTCAGCCATCTTCAGAACACCTACCAGGACTTTGACTTTGACGCCACCATTGCTCTGGTCCCGGGGGCCATCCGGGGCGATCTGGCACAGTGGGTGGAGGATAAGGTGGACGCGCTGGTCAGGGCCTTCTCTTCTGACGACGACACAGTGGTGGTCGCGGCGGATGAAGGCGACGTGGTCGATGATGATGTTGACGGCGCCGGAGGGGGCGATGGTGATGCTGGCGACGGTGGCAGCAATGCCAGCGGCGCGTCTGAAGGCAATGCGCCGAGCGACATGTCCGACTGATCCCCGCGCTTTCCAGCTATTTGTCCTGCACACAGAGGCTTGGGCGTGGCCCTAGAGGTTGTAAGAGCATTTTGAGAGGGGGATCTCCTCGTGTAAACAAACCGCTACCTTTACTCTTTTATGTCAAGTTGAGTGTGCGCCTTTGTGAATCCATGAGTCTGGTGGCGAGTTTGTTGTTGCGGCTTACCTTAGCCGGGGTAAGCCCCGAACTGGATCATGAGGTCGCGAGCTCCCGAGGAACTCCCAAAGGGTCTGCTGATTCGCCCGAGAGGGCCTGCGAGAATCAGGTGCCGATCGGCGTGCGCGGTGCGCGTGCTGCACCCCGCCCCGCTCGCGAGGGGCCCGCGAGGGGGAGGCAGCGAGCGCGATCTTCGGAATAAGGCAAGAACCATATGGCAAGAAATCGCTCGAACGAGAAAAGGCACCCCCCGCGCGCATCAATGAAAATTCAATTTCAACTTAAATCCAAATCCAGAAGGCAAGGCTACAGAAAAGGGATCCAAAGCAAATGGTCGCGTCCGGCACCTAGTCTACTCTTCTTGTCTTTGAGTCTTCTCACCAGCGCGGGGCTAAGTGCTCACTAGGACGTGGGAGGGAGCCCCCGAGGCCCGAGGGCGGCACTCGTGAGACTCCGGGGCGTGTACAGCCCCACTCGTTATTACGTGAGAGTGTCACGGGTGGAGACCTTCATAGGCGTGCCCCCCCTTGCGCCTCCCTCGGCCACCGTTGGGGGCGACCGGAAACCAGGACGACACCAAAGGGGCAAAGGGGACGCCAGCGGCACCCTCGGCGACCATGGGTCCTCTGCCGGGGGTAGGCTCTGGAGCACCTCCCCGGCAGAGGGCCTACCTCTGGGGGACGCCTTGCTCTGCGCGGCGCTGGTGTGGACCTTCGTCATGGATTCCTTCCTGCAGTCCCCAGCGTGCCCCTCTTGGCGGGAGGGAGGCTAACGAGCTGGGACCGCCGTCTGCTGCTGCGACCTGATTCTCCTGCGCACCATGGTTAGCGTAAGCCTGCTCCTGAGGAGTTAGTGGTACTGTCGGTGTCAAAACCGGCGGATCTCGGGTAGGGGGTCCCGAACTGTGCGTCTAAGGCGGATGGTAACAGGAGGCAGGGGACACAATGTTTTACCCAGGTTCGGGCCCTCTTGATGGAGGTAAAACCCTATGCCCTGCTTGATTAATATTGATGATATGGGTAGTACAAGAGTAGATCTACCACGAGATCGGAGAGGCTAAACCCTAGAAGCTAGCCTATGGTATGATTGTATGTTGTCCTACGGACTAAAACCCTCCGGTTTATATAGACACCGGAGAGGTTAGGGTTACACAAGGTCGGTTACAAAGGATGAGATACACATATCCGTATTGCCTAGCTTGCCTTCCACGCCAAGTAGAGTCCCATCCGGACATGAGACGAAGTCTTCAATCTTGTATCTTCATAGTCTAACAGTTCGGCCAATGGAGATAGTCCGGCTGTCCGGAGACCCCCTAATCCAGGACTCCCACAGTAGCCCCTGAACCAGGCTTTCAATGATGATGAGTCCGGCGCACAGTATTTTCTTCGGCATTGCAAGGCGGGTTCCTCCTCCGAATACACCACGGAAGAATTTGAATATAAGGATAGTGTCCGACCCTGCAAAATAAGTTCCACATACCACCGTAGAGAGAATAATATTTCCACAAATCCAATTTTTTGTCTTGTTTTTGGCAACACGACATTACGTCATGGCCCAGTGATTATTCGAACCGTTTCGTTTAACTAGCCCCGCACATAACGCAAGGCAGTTTTTTGACACGTCTCGTCAAAGCAGAGATTGTGTCCCCTTATCACGGGATTCTCATTAATATGGGTGTGGGTAAACCAACCGCGTCTAGGACTCCTAGATTATAGGCAAGTCACAAACGGCCATGGAGAGGACGCTTGGTATTCACCCTCTTTATAAAGGGCCAAGGGTTTTCACTTTTTTCCCTCCCGTGCTCAATCGAATCCTTCCCGCGCCTCGAGTTCCAACATCCAAAGCCCAAGTCAGGTGCTTCGGATCTTCAACCATGTCCGGATCCAGCCTTCAAGGCCGATGGATGCCCTCCTCCGTTACGGAAGAAGACATCAAGAATTTGAGGGAGGCCAGATACCTGACCCCCGAGGTCTCGCATCGGCTGCTTGCCCGAGGGCAAGTCGTCCCTACTCCTGAACTCGACGAAGACGTCATGTTCGTCTCCCACTTCCTTTGTGGTCTAGGCCTCGCTCTGGATCCCTTTGTAAGGGGTTTGATGTTTTACTACGGGCTAGACTTCCACGATCTAGCCCCGGACAACTTTCTGCACATCTTGGCATTTATTGTCGTGTGTGAGGCCTTCCTCCGCATTACCCCCCACTTCGGCCTGTGGCTCAAGACCTTTGATGTGAAGCCGAAGACAATCGAGGGACAGCATGCAGTTTGCGGAGGAGCATTAATAAGCAAGATTGCGGGAGCTCCGTGGACAAAAGGTTCCTTTCCAGAGGTGTCCGGATTATGGCAACAGGAGTGGTTTTACATCACAGCTCCCAGAAGTGCCAAGTGGGTGGCTCCCCCTGCTTTCTGCTCGGGCCCCCCACCACAACTGATGTCATGGATTAGCAGAGGGCTGAGCTGGGGTCCAGCCAAGGACGTGCCCATACTGCAAAGCCGCATTCAAGATCTCTTCGAGGGAGATTTTAATATGGTTATGGTAATGCAAGTCATGCTGGTTCGTCGAGTCCAGCCTTGCAAACGCCAGCCCCTTCGCTTGTGGGAGTTCAACCCAGAAGGACCACGCGCTATTCAAAGTTTCCTCGGCCTGACGCACGAGGAGACGTACAAGTCATTCTTCGGACCTCAAACAGAGTGTCCGGACACTACCGAGGACATGGGCCTGAGTAGCAACCGCACTGCCGAACAAGTAAGTAATCCTCAAGCTGAAGACACCATCTTTTATTTATCATGACGTCATTTCTGAGAAATCGCCCTTTGACCAGGACTGCTAACCAAGGCGAAGATGATTCGGTGTTCGGCCCCCCTCCCTGTGGGTTTGGAAAATCCGGTCCTGGAAAAGATGCTCGAGCGCGCACCTTGCCCGGAGCCCTCGAAGGAAGATGCGGGGGGGGGGGATAATATGGGCGCAAGCGGGCCCCCATCGCTGCCAGTTCCAACCGAGGGAACGAGCGCCTCCACAAGGGAGGATAACCAAGGAGAAGATTCTGGACTTCTCTCGCTATAGGGGAGGAAGAGGACTGCCTCTAAGGATCCGGAAACCGAGGCCTCCAAATAGGAGAAGAAGTCTCCAACAGAGGGTCCTGCCTCGGGGGGTGCTCTTGCCGCACAAAGTCCACGCGGGGACCATCCCTCCAGCGATCCATAAGTGATGAAAAAATACTTTAATAGTGAAGGTATACTACCTTTCTTCTGAGAAAAATAATCGAAGCATATATCTTCTAGTTCGAATCTTAGTCCTTCTCAGTTGAGCTCGTCTTCGGGGGATCTTCTTCCGGAGATGATGGAGAGCGAAACGCCTCCCCCGGACTCCCCCGCTCAAGAAGCGGGCGACCTTGAAGTGTCGTCACAGAGGGCCTCTCCGGGTTCGGTGAGGCCAGAAGACAATCCCATAGTCACCCGAAGTCCCAAGCGTCTGGCTCTCGAAGAGAGCAAACAGAAGAGTCTGGCACCGTCTGGTATGCGGTCGAATGTTCTGAGGGAGCTGTTGGAGTGAGCGGCCATCTCAGAAGAACACCATACGTTGATGGGTATGGTGATAGAAAGAATTTCGTCCACCGAAAGTGGATTACATGAAGCCTTTATGAGTCTACTGACGGGCTTTGAGGTACGTGAAATGATATACTTTTTGATAGTACCGCACATGTTAAGTGTGCCCTGTGTAGATAGTAGCCCCTGAGACTCTGGTTGTCATCGAGAACGGCGGCGAACAGAGGATCATAGTCCCAGGTAATAACCAGACTACCTTTATGTGCAGGTGGTGGAGGCTCCGGTGGCTAGCCGGACTAATGAGTTTGCTGAACTAAAGCGGCAATTGGATGCGGCGGACGCCGACATCGAGCTTGTTAACAAGAGCAGCATGATGCCAGTGTCTTTAATATGTTGTGACTGCAGACGGAGCTGACACCATGGAGATCCTTGGGCGAAACTTGCCCGAGCCGAAGAACAAGCAAGAGCTAGTAATGCGGATGCTTTGAAGGCGGCCGAAGATTTAAGAGCCAAGAAGTCTGTGCATTGCGAAAGCAAAGAGAAGATGACCAGGATGGCCGTGGAATTAAAAGGCACTGCCGACCGTTGCCAGTTCCTTGGAGAAGAAAACCAAGTGAAGGCAGCGGACCTTGAAAAGGCCACGATGGCAACCAAAGACACTCGCTCTGCTATGAGGGCGAAGAAGGAGGAGCTGCGCGAAGCCAGGGATATTGCGGCTGGGAAGCCCTTTCTGCTGCAGAGGAAGTTTGGAGATCCGCGGTATGCCCCTCTGGATCGGCTGTGGAGTTCGGCAGACGCATATATGGACTTGGCTGCAAGCGCTGTCGATGCGGCCGAATACTTCCGAGATCAGACAGATCGTGAAGTGGACAAGCTGTTATGGTCGCAATTTAATGTTCCAGAGCATCCGCTTCCCTTGACTGATCAGCTAGCCAAATGGGCTGAACTTAATAGGTTGTCCGGGCTTGCCATGAGGTCCCTCGTAGATCATTTGTGGCCGGAGAAGCTGAAGCCGAGCAGCTATTTCGGCTTAGTGCAGCAGTTCCTTGGTGTGGTGCCGCGCATCAATGCGACGAAGAGGTCGGCGTGCATAGAAGGCTCGCGGATGGCCTTCGCCCGTGTCAAGGCATACTGGGCAGAGATGGATGCTACCACTATTGCGGCGCAAGGTTCGGCCATAGGCCGAGTAGCTGCCGAGCACTATTTTGAAGAGGTTCTTGAGGGTGCTCGTCTAATAGAGTCCCAGTGCTCGAAGAATATTATGTTTGAGTGACATGTATTCCCATTGTAAACACAATGTTTTTATGAAACGCAGTAGGGCTGTATTTATACTTTTGCCGGAAAGTAATATGATGCCTCCTGTGCGGCCGTTTATGTATATGTATATAACCTGAAAGATTGCAGTCGTCGGCTTCAACCCCCACACATATAATGCGGGGGTGCTCACAAAAAACGCGTGTTCACACTTAACCCAATGTCTTGGTCCTATTAAGGAGGTGATAGCGCAGCGAACGAGGCAACCAGACTATGATGCTTTAACACTTTCACTTAGCCATAGGAGTTTGACGGTGGGGCTACTATATAGCCCCTGGTGGCTCCGCACTCTCCCGAACTCGGGGTGCGTATATGCCTGGCCGGGAAACGGCCCTTCATTAAAGCGGAAGAATTCTAACATTCCGATAGGTCATTGAGTGGTTGACCAGTCTCGCGCTATATCATGACAGTCAGTTTTTGGCTTTCTCTACTGAGGTGCTCGTCCGAACGAACCAGGGCACAATCGCAGTAGTTCTCCTGGCGCTGCCTTAGCCGATTGAATGGAACGTAAGGCACCAAAACACAGGAACCGGGCAAACCCAACATTTGACCAAAGACATGATTCGGAGCTGATGCATATAAGGCCAAACTCGCGAGCCGAACACTCCCTAAGGTATTCGATCTTTATGGTATAAACCGGGCCTAAATAGTGCCCTTTGTAAGAAGCCCCTTGTGTCCGGGTACGTGCAGTATTCTGACATGGACACATGCCAAGACGTCAGCATCCTTCTCAATTGTACTGAGAATCCGAGGGATGTATATCAACAAGAGACGGTAAAAAATGTTTCCGCAGGGTCTTAATCTAAAAATAATCCTTGGAGCGGGTCCCTGTTGCACGTCTGCGCCTGTGTCTCCATTGTGCCGTATCCTGGATGGGTGTAGCATGATGGTCATCTGTAAAAGAGAGGAACTTAAGTGAAAAGTTGTCGTGCAAAAAGGTAGTTTTTAAAGAAACCATGTATAATTAAAGATAAGTAAAAATTGCCACTTGTCTGCGCACGTTGAGCCCCTGTATTTGTAATAGGGGTGTGGCCATGAATCCGGTATGAATTACATATAGCTGAGTCGGACTCGTCTAAACGTGTCCATGGTCTTGACGACCTATCAAATGCTTTAGTTAGTGAGGCCGTTTTTAGTGTGCGGCTGCCAAGGCAGTCGCACTCTCTTCGGCGCGCAAATATCGCTCAATATTTCCATTCACCGTAATGATGCCACGTGGACCGGGCATCTTGAGCGTGAGGGAAGCGTAATGCGGTATTGCATTAAAGCGGGCGAAAGCTTCGCGTCCAAGTAGTGCTTGATAGCCACTTTGGAACGGAGCAATGTGGAAGGTTAAATGTTCGCTACGGAAGTTATTGGGGAAGCCGAATATAACCTTTAGTAGCAGGGAGCCCGTGCAGTGAGCCCCTGGGCCTGGCGTTACTCCTTTAAAGGTAGTATTGCTATGGCAAATTTTTGTTGGGTCTATCCCCATTTCGCGGATTGTATCCTGGTATATCAGGTTTAGACTGCTGCCACCGTCCATCAGGACTTGTGTGAAGTGGTATCCGTCAATTATTGGGTATAATACCAGGGCAGCCCATCTTGCATGCCGGATACTTGCTGAGTAATCATGATGGTCGAAAGTGATCGATTGAGACGACCAGTGGCAGGACTCCGTGGTAATAGGCCCTTGGGCATATTTTTCTGGGAGTGCCGCTTTGTTTCTCCCCTTAATCACGTATAACACGTTGACTGTTTTGACTTCTGGTGGAAACTTCTTTTGTTCCCCAGTGTCTTGCTTGAGAGGGTCATCCTCGTCTTCGCTTGGTGTATCCTCCCCCTTGTGTACGACGTTGAGCTTGCTGGACTGCTTGAAGACCTAACATTCTCTGTGGGTATGATTAGCGGGTTTACCAGGGGTGCTATGGATCTGACATACTTGGTCCAGAATTTTGTTTAGGCTGGACAGTTCGTCTCTGGCGCCTTTAGAGGGCGGCTTTTGCTGACTTGGTCGAGAGTTTTTGAATCCGGCGTTTACTGCCGTGCTCTTCGTGTTGTCTTCTTTATTCCGGTGTTTGTTATTGTTGTTGCGCCGTGATTTCCCATTTCCATCTCTAACTTCGGTTGTACTGGGGTCGCTGATGCTGCATCTGGCTAGCCAGCTATCCTCACCCGCGCAAAAGTGGGTCATGAGGCTTGTTCATGCTGCCATTGTTCTCGGCTTTTCTTGGCCGAGATGGGTGGCAAGCCATTCGTCACGGACGCTATGCTTAAAAGCTGCCAAGGCTTCGATGTCCGGACAGTCGACTATTTGGTTCTTTTTACTAAGAAACCTGTTCCAAAGCTTTCGGGCTGACTCTCCGGGCTGTTGAGTTATATGACTCAAATCGTCCGTGTCCATAGGTCGGACGTAAGTCCCCTGAAAATTTGCCCGAAAAGCATCTTTGAGCTCTTCCCAGCTTCCAATGGAACTTTCGGGGAGGCTCTTAAGCCACTGCCGAGCTGGCCCTTTGAGTTTAAGGGGTAAATACTTAATGGCGTGGAGGTCATCTCCTCGAGCCATATGGATATGGAGGATATAATCCTCAATCCAGACACTAGGGTCTGTTGTTCTGTCGTATGCCTCTATGTTTATGAGTTTGAATCCCTCTGGAAATTCATGATCCAGCACCTCATCGGTGAAACATAGGGGGTGTGCGGCACCCCTGTATCCGGGTGTACCGTGTTCTTCGGATGTTTGTTGTGTTGCGTTGTATGCTGGAGCGCGCTTACGTGGTCCATAGATGGATCTGATTGTGCCGTCCTTTTGATGTGAGTCCTCGCGTAGATCGCGTATTGGCTTATGTGCGGCGTTGTTTGCCGCTCTATGTTGGCTGTGAGGTCACTTATCCGGCCAGATGGCTGTTTTGATTTTTGGTTGTGGGGGATCTAAGGCCTCCTCATCGAATTCAGGTAGCAACTTCCGCTTCGGGTAGCTCTTGGTGGGGCGATTACCGCCGTACTTCGCTGATGTGTTGAGTAATTTGTTCCATCTGATTTGGAGTGTGTCTTGCGCAGCCTTAAGCCTTTGCTTCTGCTTTTTTAGACTCTTCGCGGTGGCAACGAGCCTTTGATGGGCATTCTATTGCTCCGGGTGTCTGTCCGGTGTGACATCATCTGGACTATGATCTTAGACAGAGCCGGGTTGTTTGGCTTGATTCTCCGTGTTGCCGTGGTCCGGCAATGGTTCCCCCTGCTCTAACGCTGGGTCTGTATGATCGCTGTTTCTACCGAGGCGGGATTTGCGGCGGCGCTTACGCCGCCGTTTCGACTACTTCTCGAGGGAACAACCCTTCGTTGCGTCCTTCCATTCCTCGTCGTCGTTTTCCTTTGGTGTGTCCACCATGTATACGTCATGCGGTGAAGTGGGCGTCCAGTGCCCTGGGGGCGGTGGTTCCTGTTCGTCTCCTGCATCGTCGTCCATACCGTCGATGTCTTTGGAGTCGGAGTCGAGCATATCGGTTAAGTCATCGACAGTGGCTACTAAGTGGGTGGTGGGTGGGCCGCGAATTTCTTCGTCGTCCGCATCCCAGTCCTGCCGGATATAGTTCGGCCAGGATCCTCCTGACAAGGAGAGAGACCTTAATGAGTTCAGTATGTCGCCAAAGGGCGAGTGCTGAAAAATATCCACGGAGGTAAACTCCATGATCGGCGCCCAATCGGATTCGATAGTAACGGGCGCAGGCGGTTCGGAGTCCATGGCCGGAGAAGGATCCGGCAGTTTAACAACACGCCTCTCGTGCAAGGTAAGGTCGATGTTTGGCTCAATCGCCGCTGAGGGTAAGGCCTCCGTGGCGGGGTCTATCCACCCGTCCATGGACAGCGCAACTGGCTCCAAATTGAGGGTCGGAGCGGCTGCATGTGCGATCTCCTGAACACTGTCCGATGGTAGAGCTAAATCGTACTCATCGTGACCGCGTGACGCACAAGGCAGAGGCTCGAATCCGTCGAAGATCAAGTCTCCACGGATATCAGCCGTGTAGTTTAAGCTTCCAAACCTGACCTGGTGGCCAGGGGCGTAACTTTCAATCTGCTCTAGGTGGCCAAGCGAATTGGCCCGCAGTGCAAAGCCGCCGAACACGAAGATCTGTCCGGGAAGAAAAGTCTCACCCTGGACTGCATCGCTATCAATGATAGTAGGAGCCATCAAGCCTAACAGCGACGACACAGAGGAACTCTCAATGAAAGCACCAATGTCGGTGTCAAAACCGGCGGTCTCGGGTAGGGGGTCCCGAACTGTGCGTCTAAGGCGGATGGTAATAGGAGGCAGGGGACACAATGTTTTACCCAGGTTCGGGCCCTCTTGATGGAGGTAAAACCCTACGTCCTTCTTGATTAATATTGATGATATGGGTAGTACAAGAGTAGATCTACCACGAGATCGGAGAGGCTAAACCCTAGAAGCTAGCCTATGGTATGATTGTATGTTGTCCTACGAACTAAAACCCTCCGGTTTATATAGACACCGGAGAGGTTAGGGTTACACAAGGTCGGTTACAAAGGAGGAGATACACATATCTGTATTGCCTAGCTTGCCTTCCACGCCAAGTAGAGTCCCATCCGGACACGAGACAAAGTCTTCAATCTTGTATCTTCATAGTCTAACAGTCCGGCCAATGGAGATAGTCCGGCTGTCCGGAGACCCCCTAATCCAGGACTCCCATAGGTACCCTGTAGTCGTTGTAGCTGGTGCGGTTAGTGAGGCTTCCGGATGGCTCCTGGAAGGTGTCGGCTTCTAGCGCCTCCTCCTCCCAGCCCGGCTCGAGGAACGAGCCAAGGTTGTCTTCCAGCATGTACTCCTGGTCCACCATGCGGGGCACGTAGGCCTCCGAGGCCGCCACCTCTAAGACCTCACCGTAGTGCCCCATGTTCCATTTCGCCCGTCCTAGCATGCCGCCTCGAGGATGGTAGGGTTGCATCCCGCCCGGACCATAGGTGGCGGCGCTCGTGCCCGCGCCCAGTGGAGGTGGCGCGGGCGCGAGCGGGCGTACAGCTCCGTTGGTTGCGCCAGTGTCGATGAAGCCTGGTGGTGCGCCTGTCGGCACGCGGGCGTGGCGTGGTCTGCCATGTGACCCGGCCGCAGCTTGTGGTGTGAGCGGATTACAGAAGGGTAGCGCTCCTGAAGCCGCGGTGTCCAAGAGCTCGGCGAAGCGCTCTAGCAGAGCATCCTGACCGCTCTCCATTAACCAGCATCGCAGCAACTCTCGAGCCACTGTGAGCACGGGCCTCATGTTCGCCTGCTCCCGCCGGGTGTGCGACACCGTGGCGGCAGCATGGCTTGAGGCCCTCGCGGCTGCTCACACTTGTCGTGGAGTAAGAGTAGAGGATGAGTGAGGGAGTCCTGGATTAGGGGGTGTCCGGATAGCCGGACTATACCTTCAGCCGGACTCCAGGACTATGAAGATACAAGATTGAAGACTTCGTCCCGTGTCCGGATGGGACTTTCCTTGGCGTGGAAGGCAAGCTTGGCGATGCGGATATTCAAGATCTCCTACCATTGTAACTGACTTTGTGTAACCCTAACCCTCTCCGGTGTCTATATAAACCGGAGGGTTTTAGTCCATAGGACAACTTCATCATACAACAATCATACCATAGGCTAGCTTCTAGGGTTTAGCCTCCTTGATCTCGTGGTAGATCTACTCTTGTACTACTCATATCATCAATATTAATCAAGCAGGACGTAGGGTTTTACCTCCATCAAGAGGGCCCGAACCTGGGTAAAACATCGTGTTCCTTGCCTCCTGTTACCATCTGGCCTAGACGCACAGTTCGGGACCCCCTACCCGAGATCCGCCGGTTTTGACACCGACATTGGTGCTTTCATTGAGAGTTCCTCTGTGCCGTCGCAATCAGGAAGGATGCCTCTTCCCGTCTTTAAAGACGGTGCCGTTACTAAGGGAGCCTTGGCTGTCGGCCAAACTCTCCGGCTAGGCGGTTTTCTCATGACCGCCTGTTCGGCCGTTGCGCCGACGGTGACCTCTCTTCCGTAAACGAGATCTTGGATCGCATCGCCGCCTTGGGGGTCACTACGGATTATGACCAGGTTGGTCTTAAACCCGATCTAAGAGAAATTAATTCTCCCCAAGTCACCCATCACGTTGCTGTGGTAGAGGCACAGTGCGGCGACTCTTCATCTATCTTAAGGACTAGCTACGTCCGGATTCCCGATCCCTCCAAGACGGATACCCGTGGAGGGGAGGATGTAACTCAAGACCTGAACTTAGAATCAGGCAATGGGCTAGATTCACTGGACAACATCCAAGAATCCAAACTTCAGAGTTCAGAAACTCCTTGGCCTCTGAGTCTTAGATTGGGTGAAGTTCCGGACTTAATTCCACCCACCCACCCGAACATAAGCGATCTATCCCAAATCAGGCAAAAGCCCGAAGAAACAGTACATCATTACTAAGCAAGTTTCCTCCTGGTTATGAACAGGATAAAGGACTACCGCGAGGAAGACGCAATCTCAATCTTCTGCAATAATTGCACGGACAAGGGAATCCTCAACGCCACAGGTCGTCGTGATCTTACACGCTTCGCTAACTTGGCGTCCATAGTACAAAAGTACTGTGCGATGGAAAGCGCCCGGAAAACCGAAACTAAATTTTGGGACAATCCGGCCCTGAATAGAAACCTCGTCCGAAATAAAAGGGTGCATCATCATCAGACACCCGGGTTAAAAACCAAAAAACCAAAACCCTCTACAGGGCATGGAACCGTACTGGAGGGGTGGCTTAATGGACCCTGTAAAATTCACAGTACAGAGGACGCCACACCAACTCACAGCCTTAGAGCATGTTGGATACTCCGGCAGGTGGCCAAAAGGGGCGAAGATCTCCTAATTACGGAGGCCGCAGAAAGCCACCTCAGGGACTCCAGTACAGTCTTAACAGTCTTCGAGACTTTCGCATCAAATAATATGCGAAAAAGAACACTCCGCAGCCTCGCCGAAGTCTATCAAGTAGCAACAATAAACCCATGGAGTGACACGGCTATTACTTTTAATGCCAGTGATGAACCTAAAATCCGAACAGCTCGAGCACTAGCCGCATTGGTACTCAGTCCTATAGTGGACGGCTTTCGCCTTACCAAGGTACTCATGGACGGAGGAAGCGGATTGAACCTCATTTATGAGGAAACCCTTCAAAAAATGGAAATAGACTAGAATCGCATTGAGCGAAGCAGCACAACCTTTAGAGGAATAATCCCCAGTCGGGAAGCGCGCTGTGTAGGAAAAATCACACTAGATGTGGTGTTCGGCACGCCGGATAATTATAGGTCCGAAGAGGTCACATTCCAAGTGGCCCCATTCAGTAGCGGATACCACGCTCTGCTGGGGTGGGAAGCGTTTACAATCTTCCAAGCAATACCCCATTACGGGTACATGAAGCTCAAGATGCCCGGGCCGAACGGAATCATCACTCTTGCTAGTGATACGGACATAGCACTCCGCGCCGAAAACAAGACAGCCGCATTGGCCCTTGAGGCACTGTCCGAAGCCCTAGTGGCTGAGGAACTGACTACGCTGCGCTCCACGATAAACAGGGATGATGTGATACTCGATAAAAGATCCAAGTCCACCTCCTTTAAACCAGCGGATGAAATAGTCAAATTCCAGGTCCATCCAATGGACCCCAATAAAACAGCTTCCATCGGGGCACGATTAAATCCCGATGTAGACGCCGCATTGCGAGAATTCCTACAAGAGAACTGGGACATTTTTGCCTGGCACCCTTCAGACATGCCAAGAATCCCAAGCAGGCTGGCCGAACACAACTTAAATATCCTAAAAGGATTCAAACCTGTCAAACAAGCCCTTCGGCGTTTCTCTGAGCCCAAGAGACAGGCAATGGGAGAGGAGCTAGCCAAACTATTGGAAGCCGGATTCGTCAGAGATATAAAACATACGGACTTGCTAGCAAACTTGGTGATGGTACCAAAGAAGGACAGATCCTGGCGCCTGTGCGTTGACTTCAAAGACCTTAACAAGGCTTGCCCAAAGGATCCCTTCCCCCTCCCCCGCATCGATCAAATTATCGACGCCCCTGCAGGACACAATTCGTTGTGCTTCCTCGACGCATACTCCGGTTACCATCAAATCAAGATGGCCGAGTCAGACCAAGCCGCAACAGCATTCATCACCCATACGGCCCATTCTGCTTCAACACAATGCCTTTCGGGCTCAAAAACGCCGGTGCAACATATCAGCGCATGATTAAGACATGTCTGGCAAACCAGATCGGCAAAACAGTAGAGGCATACAAGGATGATGTGGTCGTAAAAACAAGAAATGTCGAATCCCTAGTAGACGACTTGAGGCTTACATTTGACAACCTCCGAGCATATGACATCAAGCTAAATCCGGAAAAATGCGTTTTCGGCGTTCCAGCCGGAAAGCTCTTCGGCTTCATTGTATCCGGTAGAGGAATCGAAGCAAATCCAGCCAAGATCCAAGCTTTTTCACAATTGGATATCCCAAAGGACCTCAAACAAATACAAAAATTAACCGGATGCGTGGCGGCTCTAAGCTGATTTATCTCCCGGTTGGGAGAAAAGGCGCTACCCCTCTATCGCCTCCTTCGGTGCACTGAACACTTCGAGTGGACGGATGCCGCCACGACCGGACTCGAGGAAATAAAAGCCATATTGGCAACAAACCCCGTCCTGGCCGCGCCAAACATCGGCGAACCAATGCTATTGTACATTGCAGCAACCCATCAAGTTGTCAGCACAGTACTCGTCGTCGAACGGGAAACGGATGGACACAAATTCCCCCTTCAAAAGCCGGTTTACTATGTGTCCACTGTCCTCACCCCATGCAAATCACGGTACCCACATTATCAAAAGATTGCATATGCGGTATTCATGGCATCCCGGAAGCTACGACACTACTTTCAAGAGTGTTCAATCACAGTAGCATCGGAAGTACCACTCAACAATATTATAAACAACCGTGACGCAACGGGCCGGATTGCAAAATGGGCCATCGAGCTCCTCCCGTTCGACATAACTTATAGGCCACGGCAAGCTATCAAGTCGCAAGTTTTGGCCGACTTCGTCGCAGAATGGACGGAGGCCGAACTCCCTAAAGAGTACGGCACATATTCAAACTGGATCATGCACTTCGACGGTTCCAAAATGTTGGCCGGACTTGGGGCCGGCATCATTTTGACATCCCCCACAGGAGACACAGTTCAATATGTACTCCAGATTATGTACACGGACTCCAACAATGCAGCCGAATACGAGGCCCTTTTACATGGTCTCCGGATGGCAGTATCCATGGGCATTCAACGCCTAGAGGTGCGCGGGGATTCGAACCTCGCGATATCCCAAATAAATGGAGACTTCGATGCCAAGGATCCAAAAATGGAAGCTTACCGCAACACCGTCCTCAAAATGTCAGCTCGGTTTGAGGGGCTCGAATTTCACCATATAGCCCGAGAAAACAATCAGGCGGCAGACGTCCTGGCACGCATCGGCGCAAAACGCCATGCAGTCCCCCCCCCAACATCTTCCTGGAAAGGCTGTTCAAGCCATCCGTAGTATGGGAAGGGGAACATGACAATATTAGCCTGGACCCAACCGCACTGTCCGACGCCGAACAATCTGACATAATCGGAGGCTCTGCCAATGAAATCACAACCTCAGCCCACGTACTAATGGCCGGTATCGCCCCGTGGACAGAACCATTCCTAGCCTACCTTACTAGGCAGGAACTCCCAGAGGACCAAAACGAGGCACGCTGTATAGTTCGGCGATCTAAAGCCTATAAAGTCCATGAGGGAGAACTTTATAAGAAAAGCACTAACGGAGTCCTTCAAAGGTGCATCTCCAAAGAGGAAGGGCGGACCCTGCTGGCTGAAATTCATGCCGGACTCGGTGGCCATCATGCCGCAGCCCGGTCCCTTGTAAGCAAGGCTTTCCGTACAGGCTTTTATTGGCCGACGGCCCGGGCGGACGCTCAGGACTTGGTCCAACGGTGCGCCGGTTGCCAGCTTTTTGCAAACCAAAGCCATATACCACCCACCGCCCTCCAAACTATCCCCATCACTTGGCCTTTCACGGTCTGGGGGCTTGACATGATGGGACCCCTTAAAGGCGGAACCCACAAGAAAAAAAAATACTTACTGGTCATGGTGGATAAGTTCACCAAATGGATAGAAGCCAAGCCTGTTAAGACGGCCGAATCCGGACCTGTGATAGACTTTATATCCGGGGTCTCACACCGTTATGGCGTCCCACATAGCATCATCACTGATAATGGCACGAACTTTATGGCCGATGAGGTAAAACTCTGGTGCAAAAACATGGGCATCAAGCTCGATTATGCTTCCGTCTATCACCCACAAACTAACGGTCAGGTCGAACATGCAAATTGTCTCATCATGAGCGGCATCAAACCCAGATTATTGCGGTCCCTCAAGGAATCTAGCACGCACTGGGTAGAGGAGCTCGACTCCGTACTCTGGGGGCTGCGGACCACGCCGAATCGCACCACCGGATACACACCATTTTTATGGTGTACGGCGCAGATGCAGTCTTGCCCTGCGACATAATTCATGACTCACCTCGAGTGCGCATGTACGAAGAAAGGGAAGCCGAGCTCGATCGGCAGGACAGTTTGGACGCCTTAGAGGAGGAGCGCGACGTGGCAAAAGCCCGTTCCGCATTCTATCAACAGCAGGCTCGAAGATATCAAAGCAGAGAAGTGCGGGCTAAAAACTACAATGTTGGCGAATTAGTTCTACACCTGCCAGACAAGAAAAAGGACAAGCTGAAGCCCAAGTGGGAAGGTCCCTTCATAATCGACCAAGTCCTGACTGGTGGAGCATACCGCCTGCGAGATGCGTCGGATAACCGACTCGAGCCGAACCCATGGAACGCAGCCCGTCTCCGAAGATTCTATGCCTAGCGCCGGACTCCGTGTTTGTCTCCTTCCTCTATCCATTTTTTACATTTTCTGTCTTACATTTCTCTCCTTCCCCCCTTTTTCTTTTATAGCCCTTAAAGGCTCCTCAAGTGACGTGCTACTCGCTCTCATTAAACCTGGGGGCTTCTTTAACAGAAGCTTATTTATACGGGCTTCATGCCCACCACATGTGTCAAACTTCCGCATGTACCTTTTCTTCACCATTATATGCATCGATATGACTTAAGTTTTGGCCAAGCTGGGTTGCCTGGCTCCTGTGCTTACCCCTACGTTCCCGATTGTTCGGCTAGGTGGTAAAGGGAGCACCTCTGCGATTGTTACTGCCGGATCAGCCGGATGTGTACCTCAGACTGGGTGAAGCCGAAAGCTAGCGTTCTTAAGGGAATATTCGATCGGTGAACTAAAAGATGACCTTTTTTACTTATTTATATATATGCCCCCAGATGATTTTCCTGCGTTTGCAGTCTGGACATGCACTTTAGGGCATGCCTCCCAGAGAAAGGAACCCCTAACGGAACTATTCTCTGTGGAAGATGTTTCTTACTAACCATGTAATATAGCATAACTAGTTGGGCACTTGTTTGATAAAGCACTAATGACCCCTACGCCTGGTCTCCATGCATACCCCGGTTCTTACATAACCGGTAGGGTATTCGGACACACTCCGGACTGTCAGGTCCTGAGGTTGAAGCGAAAAGATCGGCAACGACAAACGATCTACAATCCGGCTTGAAGGCATTACACATGTCAATTAAAAAGTACATAGTCACTCTGACTGATTGTATTCCTCTTCAATACCATCTAACAGGCTGTCTAACTTACAGTCTTGCTGGGAATACTTGGCGGCCAATTCTACTTGGCCGTACACTAAGCTTACAGGGATCTCCTTCCCGTCAGGCCCCACAGGTCCGACCTCGGCCATGTGGTTTGGGTCAGACTTCGTGTACCGCGTCTTCACCATGGCCCAGGCCTCCCTAGCGCCTTGTCGACAGGCCGATATCTTCCACAACCGGAAGCGCCGCTGAGCTCCCTTAAGCTTCTCCGAAAGCTCTCCAAGGCCCTCGGGCATGGAGTGGGAAGGCCATAAGGCTTGGGCAACGCCTCGCATCGCCTGCCGAACTCGCTCGTGCAGTTGCGAGAGCTCGGGAAGAAGGTCACCCGTAGAACCGGGCATCTCCTCTGCAGGACGACCCGTTAGCATACCTACAGACATTACTCTGTTAGTCGAGTTCCTCGCCGAACTCTTTTCTTTCAAAGATTCTCTTAAGCACTTACTAAATATGCCGCGTGGAAGCCGCTGATTCTCCTTAGTGGAGTCCGACAGCTGGCCACGAACATCTTTAAGTTCAACGTCCAGCTTGGTGTTGGCATCCTGAAGATCAATCTTCTCCCGCCTCTGCCTTGTCAGCATACTCTCACCGGCCTTTAGCCGGCGTAAGAGTTGTTGCCTCTCCGGATCCAGTCCGACGCCATCTGCAATATGATTTGCCAGATTTACACCCACGCCACACTTCGCAAGATACTAATCTTTTGAAGTGTATCTTTGTTGGGTGGTAGGTGCGACATATGCCAACGGGTGGCTTATCATTGTGGGAGCCAGTAAGACGTCGCCGGTGCCTGGAAACGGGATGAGGTGAAGACATGCACGCCGGCGAATCTTCCCCAACTTTGGGGCTCTCCGTGGAGATAACACCCCTACTGCTGCTCTGCGGGGTCTCTGCATGATCACTAGATGAATAAGTAGCTACACGATGCTCCTTGAGCTATTCGGTGAGAGGAGGAAGAAGGGCACGGCTTGCTCTCTTCTCCTCCCTATGCGGTGTCTAAGACTAGCAGGGATCAACCCTTTGCATGGGTGCCCCGGGGGGTTTATATAGGCCTACCCCCCGGGGGTACAATGGTAATCCGGCTGGCCGTGGGGCCCAGCCGTCTGTGTCTACACTCGCCGGCCTCTGCGCCGACTGCTGGGGCCCGCCAGCTGGTGGGTCCCGCCGGCTGCCGGCTCCTTGGTCGACAGGCAGGCCCCATTGTACAGGGCCTTGTCGGGGGCTGGTTACTGTTGCTCAATCTTGGTGACGAGGGCTTCGCCGAGGTGGGCGTGGCTACAGTGCCGCCGTCCGGCGGGAGATTGCTGTAGCCTCACCGCGTCTTGTCTCCTTAATGGGGCGTCTTCTTTGAGGGAGGTGGCAAGCCGGCTGTGGGGAGCCGGCTCTATCTTGGGCCGACTGGGGGAGGCCTGGCCGCCTTCGGGTGTCTCTCTGCCCAAAAGGGCCCACCGCCCATGGGCCACGCTGGCAGCCCGTCGTGGATGACATCAGGGTTAACGTGGCAATAGTGCCACGCCGGACGGGTCATGGCCACCCGTACGGCGCACTGTACCAGGCGTGCTCCGAGATTCGGGGGTGGCAGGCTTCACTGTAGCCACGCCCCATCACATCGCCGTTATGTGGATGCAGACTTTGAAGGTACGATCTTAACCGCTTTATGGGGGCCGGCTTCAAGGAGTCGGCCTTCTCGCGGCCGGCTTCTTGGAGTCGGCCCTCCCGCGGCTTTCTTCATGAGGGCTGAAGTCGGGCCGCCTTCCGATAGCCGGCCTGGGAGACAACCGGCAAGGGGAAGGCGGCCCCGTGTCTTGGATTCTTGAGGGCCGAATCGGCTCGTAATTTTTTCAGAAGGGCCAGGGAGAGCCGGCTAGGCTACCCATGGTCATCTACTCTGACAGTAGTCCCCGAAGCTGATCGAGCTTCGAGGCTGACAAAGGGACGAGAAGCTAGGTCAGCTTCCTATCCTGAGGGGCCGGCTTTGCTTGTGCGCACCGTCTTCGGAAAGCTCCGTTTCTCGTAGGCTGGAACGCGGGTCGCCCTGCGAGCTAACCGCGCGCCATTCCGCGGGCCACGTGGCAAGGAAATCTTGCCAACGCACGCGCGCGATGGGACGCCGCCGCAGGCCCGGTCCTGCCACTCGTAGGCCTCAGCCCGAGCGCGGATCTTCTGTGGCCCACTTGGACCGCTCGCCTTCCCGCGGCGATTTTATTATGCCAGCAGGGCACAATAATCGCGGGACATGGGGGAGTGGGCGCAGTTGATCCCCACGTTGCCCCACGCCGCGCCTCCTTGGCTCCGCCGCGTGGGTCTATAAGTAGGAGGAGGAGGGGGAGCGGCAGAGGCTTGCACACTCTCCCTCACTCCGCCCCTTCTTGCCCTCCTTCTTCTTCTCATCGCCGCAGCAACACTTTGCCGCACCATTTTGCCGTCGCTTTGTCTTGCTCCCCGCCGTAGCAACCCTTCGCCGCGCCGTTCCGCCGTCGCTTAGTCTTGCTCCCCGCTGCATCGCTCCCATGGCGCTGTCGAGCTCGTGGGATGGCTCCAACGTCCACGAGGACCACGTCGAGTTCCTCCGCCGGATGCGGCGCCTGCCGGGCGAGAACTTAGTGCGGGTCCATCAAGCGCCGGCGAGGGAGATTTTGCCGGCACCGGAGGAGGGCGAGCGGGTCATCTTCCGCTCGCACTGCCTGCGCGGCTTCGGCCTCCCGGCGAGCGGATTCCTTCGAGCCTTCCTCGAATTCTACCACCTCCAGCCGCATCACCTCACGCCTAACGCGGTGATGCTGCTGTCGGCTTTCGTCACCCTGTGCGAGGGCTTTCTTGCGATTCTCCCCACACTCGAGCTCTGGGGGGAATTCTTCCAAAGCAAGCTTGGCACCGTCGTCGCGGGCGTGCCCGCCCCCTGCGGAGCCTTCATTGCCATGAGGCGGGTGAGCGAGAACAATCCGTTCCCGTCCATTCCGCTGATCCAGTCGGTGAAGCTTTGGCAGAAGTCCTACTTCTACGTGAAGAACGTCGCGCGGCAAGGCGACTACGTCAACCTGCCGGCTTACATAGCCGGCCCGCTGGCTGGGATGCAACCTTCGTGGAGCTACCGGGCCAGGTCATTGTCCCAGGCCGGGAACGCAGCCATCTCCCGGCTTCGGGTGATGATCCAGTCGGAGGGCCTGACCAGAGCCGACTTGGTGGCCGCCTTCGTGGAGCGCCGGGTACTTCCGCTCCAAGGCCGGCCTCACATGATCTGCTAGATGAGCGGCCGCTTCGACCCGTGCCAGCTAAGCACCAGGGAGATGCCTCACACAGAGGTGTCTTACATGGTGAATTACATCTCCAACTGCAAGCTCGCCGAGGACTGGCGATACGGCAAGGAGCCGTATTCCCGCGCCAACCCTCCGCCTGCCGTAAGTTTTTTCTTCTTTTCTTCCTTTTTGTCGCCGGCCTCATGATAGCCGACTCTTGATCAATTGGTTTGCCTTTAGCAGAACCCTCTTCTTCCGCCGACAGCCGGGGCCGCGGGGGTAGAGCGCCAACTCCTCCCCGACCGCACGGTGGACGACGCCGACGATCCGGACCTGGGAGCGGCCGCCATGGAAGACGCCATCATGGGGGAAGGCGACGAGGCCGGAGGCGCGGGACTCGGGGCCGGCTTTGAAGACTGGCCGGACGACGACGAGGTCGAAGCCGCGCCGCACTGCCTTCCGGCGCCTGATCATCAAGGCGCGGGCTCGTCTGCCGTGCCGGCTGCCCGTGGCGGCGTGCAGAAGCGCCGGGCCGCGTCGACCTTCTTCGGCAGCCGGCCGAAGAAATCCAAGGCTTCCACGGCGGCGACCAAGCGGGATGAGGCGGCCGCGAAGGCGGCCCGCTTCCGCAAGGCGGTGAAACAACTGCAGGCGATCTCGGCGTAAGTCGTCGAATGTCTTGCATATATATTTCTTTTTGTTGTCTTTTTCGACCGAAGCTCTTCTAAACCTTTCTTTGCTTGCCGGGCAGGGCGCCGCTTTCCCTTGAGCGAGGCCCTGGCGGATCCGTAGTCGGGCCGACTGGAGGGTCCTCAAGCTCCCGCCGCGTGGATCCCCGCGCCGACCTTAGGGAGGCCACGGAGCGGAATGCATGGGAGGCGCGGGAGGAGCGGGAGGCGGCGGAGTGAAGGACCGCCCAGGCGACGAAGGAGCAGGTCGACGCGGCGGCCAAGGCCCGGGCGAAGGCGGCAGCCGCGGAGACGGAGGCGGAGGCCTCGCACAACCAGCCTCCGCTGCTCGTTGTTCCCCTCCGTGCCGTGCCCCCCGACATTCCCGTGCCCCGTCGGAGGAGGTCGACCAAGGCCCGCCGGTGATGGAGAGGAGGGAGGACCACGCGATCTTCATGGAGGGGGCGCCGCAGACGGCGCTGACTGGAGCGGGCCAAAGCGGTCAATCAGCAGCGGCGCCAGAGCAGCCATCCGGGGGCGAGCCGGAGGCAGGGGCCGGCCTCGAGGTGCAGCCGGCATTGCACCGGCGCGCAAGGGGTGGCGCCTCCGTGCTGGAACCGCATCGAGCAGCGGGCGCCAGCCAGACGGCGGAGGCCCTGGAGGCGGCCAGCGCCAGCACGTCCGAGTGGACTCCCAGCAGGGGACGGGCGAGCTGAACGCGGCGGCCCAGGAGGTCCGAAACCGGCTTCAAGCCCAGGCCGCCTCGCTGCAGCGATATACTCAAGAGTTTCTCTCGACGCAGGCCGTCATCCGGGTGAGTCTTCTGGCCTTGGTTATTTTTCTCTTTTGATTTCTTCCGTGGGGGCGCGTCAGTGCACCCACTGGGTGTAGTCCCCGAGTTCCGAGTCGGCTGCCGCACAGGCGGCTTGGAACTTACTAGGTCCTAACAACTTAACTTATCCTTGCCTCCTGTATAATCTTCCAGGAGTATCATAACCTCCGCGCAGCCGCCTTCAACTCCCAGGCTCAGGAGCTGGGCCGGAGAACCGAGGACCTGACCAGCAGCCGGAGTGCGTGCTTGTCTTGTTCATCTCCTGTGGGGGCGCGTCAGCACACCCACTGGGTGTAGTCCCCGAGATTTGGGCCGACTGCTGAGCAGCCGGGTCGGATCTTCCTTGACGACTTCTTCCTTATTGATTTTTTCCTTTGTCTTCATGTTTGCAGGAGCCAATGCCCACTTGAGGGGGCAGCTCAGCGGGGCCCAGGCCGCCCTTCGCGCCAAGGAAGCCGAGTACAACGCCTTGGTCCTGGAGCATGACCACCTGGCCAAGAAGTTGGCCGACCAGGAGGAGAGCCACAAGGCGGCCCTGAAGAAGGCGTAGGACAGCGAGGACGCCCTGAAGGCCGAGTTCGAGACCGAAGCGGCGGGCTGGGCTGAAGCGAAGCAGCGCTGAGCGAGGGCTTCAGTCGTATCGAGGATCTGATCAACGGTAAGCCGCCTTCTTCACTCCCTGCTTGCCCCTTGATCCCTGATTTGTGTTCTGACTTGTGCTGCTTTTTGTTCTCTGTGCAGACTACTTTCCCGGCTACTCCGTATTCGCCACCCAATCCATCGAGGCCCATCGCGAGGCGCGCCGGCAAGCGGGGGCTGAAATCGCGCCGGGCGCGAGCCGGACGCTTGAGGAGCAAGTCTTGGCGGTCCAAGCCCGGCTGCAGCCGGCTCACCGTATGCTCCGCCGCCTCCAGCGCGCCGGGGCGCAGGTGTTGGCCGCCCTCTGGCCAAGCGAGATGATTCCCCGCACGCCGAGTCGGACTGCCGACTGGCTGGAGGTTGCGGTTGGTCGCTTCGAGGCCTGGAAGGCATCGGCAGCCCGGCTTGGAGCTGGGCGGGCGCTGGAGTTCGTCCGAGCCTGGTATCCGGGGCTGAACCTGGACCAGCTGCGCACCTGGCGGCTGGAGGCCGACGAAGAGAAGGAGGAGGTGCGGCCGGCTATCGCTCAGCGCGCTTCGATGATCGTCGAGTGTACTGACATCAGCGTCTTCGCTCCTGAAATTAATGACGACGGCGTTGCCCAGCCGGAGGAGTGGTTCGGGCTGGACCCGGCAGCTGGTGAAAACTCGGCAGAGGAGATCGCCTCCAGCGATGAAGGCGAAGACGACGAAGGAGAGGAAGGTGAAGACGTTGAGCCGACTGGTGAAGCGGGCAGCCAGCCTCAGCCTGATCATGCCTCCGGCAACAAGGCGCGTGCTAGCGCACCCTCTGCGGGAGGCGGTGATCATGCCGAGGTTCGCCAGCCGGCCACCCCTCCAGCCGGCACTGCCGTCTCCACCAACCTGCCCGACTCGCCAGTCGCTCCCTTGGCTTAGTCTGCCGTCCTTGTTTTTTCCTGCTTGTTGTCTTTTGAACAATTTTATTAAACTTGCGCAATTCCACCCACTGGGGGTGTATTCGAACTATGTTGAATGCTGGCCTTTTGAAGGTCTTTTATGTAAATATTATTGAGTGCGTGTTTGGTTTCCATTCATGTATGCCTTTTATCCTTAGGTTGTTTCCTTTGCCGCCTTCCCCTTTTGGGAAGGCAAGTACTCGAGCTTTCTTAGATTGGAGCGAGGTGAATGGAAGCCGGCCGGCTGGCTACTCTGGTAGTCGGTCGGTGGTGGGAGAAAAACCGGCTTTTGTTATATTAGTACATTAGTCCCTAGCCGTTTTTCGTGTGAGCGCCCGTTCCTGCCTTTAACTCTTGCCAGCCGGACAGCCGGTTCTTCGAACTGCGACTTTTGGCAAGAGAAGGCTTGGGAGCCGGCACACTACTTGTCTGACTGCGGGTAGGACTTCTAATATAACTCCAGGCGGCCAGTCCCCGGGCCGACTAGTCGAACCCGGTGCCGGGCAGAAAAAGTGAATGTAATGAAAAGGTCATAAGCATGATACTCTTCATCCATAGATAAAAGATGGCAGTCCCCGAGCTCTCCTCGGGGGGCCTATTGTCTCATACTTAGTACAAAAGTTAGCGTGATACCTACTGCATTTCAACTGTAAAATCTTCGAAGGAGGTTGGCGTTCCATGGTCGTTCCGACTCCTTGCCGGAGTCGTCTCTCTTTCGTGCCTTCGGCTTCTGCACGTCGATCAGGTAGTATGAGTCGTTGCCTAAGGCTCTGCTGATGACGAAGGGGCCCTCCCAAGGGGCCGAGAGCTTGTGCTGGCCGGCTGTTCGCTTGATCAGCCGGAGCACAAGATCGCCCTCTTGGAAGGATCTTGGCTTGACCTTCTGGCTGTGGTAGCAGCGCAGGCCCTGCTGATAGATGGCGGACCGGCTGAGGGCTAACAGCCGGCCTTTTTCCAGCAGGTCGACGCCGTCTTCTCGTGCTTCCTTGGCCTCGGCTTCCGTGTACATGGTTACCCGAGGCGAGTCGAACTCGATGTCAGTTGGGATGACCGCCTCGGCACCATACATGAGGAAGAAAGGAGTGAAGCCGGTTGACTTGTTTGGTGTAGTGCGCAGACTCCAGAGGACGGCCGGCAGCTCATCGAGCCAACAGCCGGCTGAACACTCCAGTGGTACGACCAGTCGGGGCTTGATGCCGGAAAGGATGAGGCCGTTGGCTCGCTCGACCTGGCCATTTGACTGCGGGTGGGCAACATACGCTAAGTCCAAACGGATGCCTTGCGTCGCGCAGAAACGTGCCAAGGCTCCCTTGGCGAAATTCGTGCCATTGTCGGTGATGATGCTGTGTGGTACGCCGTACCGAGTTGTTATATCTGCGATAAATTTCACGGCAGTTGGCCCATTCAGCTTCTTGATCGGCTTTGCCTCAATCCATTTGGTGAATTTGTCCACGGCGACAAGCAGATGTGTCATGCCGCCGCGCGCCGCCTTGAATGGGCATACCATGTCCAGTCCCCAAACGGCGAAGGGCCAAGTGAGGGGAATGGTCTTCAGTGCTGAAGCCGGCATGTGTTGCTTGGAGCTGAAGAGTTGGCACCCTTTGCAATGTTTAACTAACTCCTTGGCGTCATCCAAAGCAGTCGGCCAAAAGAAACCATGGCGGAAAGCTTTGGCGACGAGTGATCTTGAGGCCGCATGGTGGCCGCATTCTCCTTGGTGGATGTCTCTGAGGATTGCAATGCCCTTCTCTCGCTCGACGCATCGCTGGAGGACTCCAGTGACACTGCGCTTGACGAGTTCTCTGTTGACGATTGTGTATGCTCTGGCTCGGCGTTGGACTTGTCTTGCCTCTGTTTCGTCAGCCGGCAGATCTTGGTTTATTAGGAAATTGAGGATGGATTGAGCCCAAGATGGAGCTGCGACTTCTTCTATTGCCAACACGGCTACTGCGACCAGGGCGGGCTGGGCGGTGAAATGCTGGAGTCGGCCGCCGCCTGTTGTGTTGGTGTAGACTCCGGGCCGACTACCGCAGTCCCCGAGCCGGGTGTGGCAATCCCCGGGTCGGGTGTAACTACGGAAGTCCCCGAGCCGCCTGCTGATGTCCCCTGGCCGACTATCGAAGTCCCCGGGTCACCTTCTTGGTTCTTCGAGCCGGCCGCGTCGGGGTCAGGCGGCACGAAGATGGAATCAGACTCTGGAGACGGCTTGATAGACGGCTTGAGGAGGCGTTGTAGAGAGACACCGGTTGGTATTGCTTGCCGAGTGGAGCCTATTCGAGCCAGGGCATCAGCTGGCTCGTTGTCGGCTCGTGGTACGTGGAGGAACTCGCATCCTTCAAAATACCCACTGATCTACTGAACGAGGAAGCAGTAGCTTGCCATATTTGCGTCCTTGGCATCCCAGTCGCCGGATGATTGCTGGACCACCAAGTCCGAGTCGCCATAACATAGGATCCGGCGAATGCCGAGTTCTTTGGCAAGCCGGAGCACGTGTATGAGTGCCTCGTACTCGGCCACGTTGTTGGAGGCGGCAAAGTGAATTTGTAGCGTGTATCTGAGCTTGTCGCCCTTGGGAGAGGTGAGGATGACGCCGGCTCACAAGCCGGTGCGCATCTTGGACCCATCGAAGTGCATGCGCCAATGAGTGGAGTCGGGAGCTAGCGGTAGGTACTGGGTCTCGGCCCAGACGACGAGGAAGTCGGCCAATGCTTGGTACTTGATGGTGGTGCGAGGCTGGTAGAAGATCGTGTAGGGGGCCAGCTCGATGGCCCATTTCGCCACCCGGCCGGATGCATCCCGGCTGCCTATGATCTCGGCCAGCGGGGTGGTGCATACGACCGTGATGGGATGCTCTTGGAAGTAGGGCTTCAGCTTCTTGGCGGCGAAGTACATGCCGTGGCAGATCTTCTGGTAGTGCGGGTAGTTCTGCTTCGAGGTAGACAGCACCTCGCTCAAATAGTACACCGGCCTCTGGACCGGCTGGGCTCGGCCTTCTTCTGGGCATTAGACTACAATGACGGTGCTGACCACCCGGCTGGTTGCGGCAATGTAGAGGAGCATGGGCTCTTTCTCAGTCGGCGCTGCCAGGACAGGCGGCATGGCCAGCATCTTCTTCAGCTCGTGAAAAGCTTGGTCGGCCTGGTCATTCCACTCGAAGTGGTTGGTCTTCTTCATGAGGCGGTAGAGGGGAAGAGCTTTCTCTCCGAGCCGGCTGATGAAGCGATTCAGGGAGGCCAAGCATCCGGTAAACTTCTGGACGTCTCGAAGCTTGGTGGGAATCGCCATTGTCTCAATGGCCTTGATCTTTACTGGGTTGCATTCGATGCCGTGTTCGGAGACTAGGAAGCCTAGGAGCTGGCCGGCTGGCACTCCGAACACGCATTTCTCGGGGTTGAGCTTGATTTGGAACCGGTGTAGGTTCTCAAATGTTTCCTTGAGGTCTTCCAGCAAGGTGCCGCGCTTCTCCGTCTTCACCACAATGTCGTCTACGTAGACGTGGGCATTTCTGCCGAGCTGCTTGAGGAGGCACTTCTGCATGCAACGCTGGAAAGTGGCACCGGCATTTCTCAAGCCGAATGTCATAGTCAGGTAGCAGAAGGCTCCGAATGGCGTGATGAAGGCGGTCTTCAAGCGGTCTGCCGGATCTAACTTTATCTGGTGGTATCCTGAGTAAGCATCCAAGAAACTCAGCAGCTCACATCCGGTCGTGGAGTCTATCACTTGGTCAATCCTTGGCAGGGCAAAGGGATCTTTGGGTAAGGCCTTGTTGAGGCTCGTGTAGTCTATGGACATGCGCCACTTGTTGTTCTTCTTTAGCACGAGGACCGGGTTGGCGAGCCACTCTGGAAAGAAAACTTCCATAATGAAGCCGGCTGCCAGAAGCCGGGCTATCTCCTCTCCTACAATCCTTCTTTTTTCCTCCGATAGTCGGCGAAGGGGTTGTTTGACTGGTTTTACGTCTTCTTGGACGTGTAGTTTGTGCTTGGCGAATTCCTTCGGAACACCCGGCATGTCCTTGGGGGACCATGCAAAGATGTCCCGATTCTCACGGAGGAAATCGGCGAGCTCGCCTTCCTATTTGCTGTTTAGGTTTGCCCCGATGACGGCAAACCTCTCTGGGTGCTCGGGGTCAAGAGGTATCTTCTTCGCCTCCTTGGCTGGCTGGAAAGATCCTTGAGCATCATGCTCCTTGGGATCGGGGGACGAGGCCGACTGTTTGCCGGCCATGGCCACGACTCGGTCCAACATCTTCTTTTCTTCGGCAATCACAAGGGACTTGGCCAGCCGGCTGCTGGCTGCTGCGCACTCAGAGGACTTCTTGTAATCACCGGCTATGGTGATGATGCCCTTGGTGCTCGGCATCTTCATCTTAAGGTATGCATAGTGGGGAACTGCCATGAACCTGGCCAAGGCAGGTCGGCCAAGCAATGCATGGTAGGGGCTTTCTAGGTCCACCACTTCAAACCAGATCGCCTCCCGGCAGAAATGCTCCTTGTCCCCAAAAAGTACATCAATCTTGATCTTGCCAATGGGGGCGCAGGACAGGCCGGGTACGATGCCATGGAACACAGTCCGAGTAGGCAGGAGTTGCTTCGTCTTGACATTCAGCTTCTCCAGGGTGTCACGGTACAGGATGTTGATGCTGCTCCCGCCGTCTATCAGCACGCGGGAGAAACGGGCGGCGCGTCTATCCGTTGCAAGGGTGGCATCCAAAACCAACGCATAAGAGCCGGGAGACGGCATCACCTCTGGGTGGTCGGCCCGGCTCCAGCTGGTAGGTTTTTCTGACCAGTGCATGTGCTCGGCGGGGTTGGCAGCGACCATGCCGACTTCTTGGTGCTCTCGGCGTTTGCTGCGCCGGTCTTCGGGCTGGCTTGTAAAGATGGCATAGGCAGCATGCTCGTCGGGGAACTCATCGTGCACGGCTCCGACTGCGGGCCGAGCGGCTGCGGAGCCGGAGGCGGCGGACCGGCAGGCGGAGGCGGTGCAAGCCCTTCGCCTTTGGAGATTCGGCTGAGCCAGTGGCACTTCCGGGTCGTCTGGTTGGACGGCTTCGCGCCGCTGTGGAACTTGCATAGGGCGTCGAGAGTCTGCTCGTAGGAGAAGGCCGGCTGCCAAGCCGGCTTGCCGCCCCTCTGCTTCTTGGGTGCGGGCCGCCCTTCGGGCTGCTCGTCTTCGACTGTGGCCACCTGCCGACTGGTGGAGGGCGGCACGGGGCCCTTGCGCTTGTGGTCGTTCTGGTGTGGGCATCGGCTGGAGTCCCCAGCCGGCGTCTTGGGCGCCGGGTTGAGTACCTTCCCAGACGCGTCTACCCAGAGTTCGGTCTTCATTGAGGAGTCGGCGGTGGCGTACTTGTCCGCTATGACCAGAAGCTCGTCGAGGGTATCGGCTCGTCGCAGAGGAGCTTGTGCTTGAGGAGGGTGCCTTCTCGGCACCCGGCAGTGAAGTATTCTATGGCTTGCACCTCGTGCACCCCTTCGCAAGAGTTGCGGAGCTCGGCCCAACGCGTGAGGTAGTCGCGAGTGGACTCGGCGGGGCCTTGTACGCACAAGGAGAGCTGTCTGGCCTTGGGAGCCCGCTTCTAGGTGCTGGTGAAGTTGCGGACGAAAGCTTCTGTGAAGTCTAGCCAGCTGTTGATGCTGTATGGCTTGAGGCTGTTGAGCCAGGTCCGCGCCGTGCCTTGCAGCATGAGGGGCACGTACTTCACGGCAACGCGCCTGTTGCCGTTTGCTATGCTAACCGCCGTGGAGTAGTCGATCAACCAATCTTCCGGCTTCACGGAGCCGTTGTACTTGGGCGTGTCTCTTGGGAGAGAGAACCCTTTGGGGAAAGGCTCGTCGCGGATGCGGGGGCCGAAGCAAGGCGGGCCGACATCGTCTTCTTCTTCCAACGCCAGGGATCGCGCCAGGCGGTCGATCCGATGGCGGGCGTCGTTCTCGCCGACTCCTTTGCGGCGACCTAGCCGGCCGCTGAGAGTCGGATGCGCAACAGGCGGTGGGGTGGGATATCTCTCTCCACGGGGCCGAGGCGGAGGCGGGTTGCCCCGCCACTCCACGGCCCGGGGGTGGCCTTCTGCGTCTCGCTCGATGGAGATTCGGGTTCGGCTTCGGCTGGCAGCCGACTCTTTCTCGCGCCGCGCGCGGTTTTTGCCCGTAGTCAACCTCCGGGACGTCGTGCCGTGATCTCAGTGCGGGGGGGGGGGGGGGGGGCTTTCCACGCGGGCGTCGGCTTCGTGGCGCTGCGCGGCCGCATCGATTAGCTGCTGGATGCGTCTGGTCATGTGGGGGAGTTCTTTGGCCCCCAATCCATCTAGCTCATCTACGGCCGCCTGGGCGGCACGCAGGTTCTCGAGTGGAGTGGCGTAGACTGGGCGGTCGACTCCTAGCGTGTCGGCGATGACAGCGCCGCGCTGTCTGACAACGCCGGCCCGGCTGGGCCTGCCTGGGGGCGGCGTGCCAAAGGCGGCGCGTTCGGCCTCGCGTCGGTGGGCCTCAGCGAGGCGTCTCATGGAAGCCAACTTCCGGCCCTCCGCGAGGAGGGCGAGGCGGCGAGCCTCCAGTGCTTCAGCGTCGGCATCGGCCGAGAGGGGGATGGACAAGTCGTGGACCGCCGCATGCGGGGCTTCGTGGGCGCTCTCGTCAGAAGCGCCGCCATGGCCGATGACCATCACCTCGGTGGTGACAGCGTCGCAGCCATCGGCCCGGGGAAGCGGGTCGTTGTAGATCATGACGTCGGTGGGGAAAGTGTCGAGTGAGGCCGTGTCGGAGTCGACAGGCATTGGATCGGTGGAGCCAACCGACTCCAAGTCCACAGCAGGCTCGTCGGAGACGAGGAGCTGGCCGAGGAGGTTGACGAGGTGGTCGGTGCCCGCGTCGGAGGCGAGCTCGTCGAAGATGAGGGTCTTGTCAAGGAGATCGGCGAGGCCGCTCGCCGCATAGACGTTGGTGACGCCTTGCAGCGCGTTGTGGCAAGCGCCATCGGGCGTGCCGGGCTGGCTACGCTCGCGGGGGAGGAAGAGGGTTCCCGTCCCGAATAGGTCTCCGGACGACGGTGCACCTGGCCCCACAGTGCGCGCCAAATGTCGGGTGGTAGGTGCGACATATGCCAACGGGTGGCTTATCATTGTGGGAGCCAGTAAGACGTCGCCGGTGCCTGGAAACGGGATGAGGCGAAGACATGCACGTCGGCGAATCATACCCAGCTTCGGGGCTCTCCGTGGAGATAACACCCCTACTGCTGCTCTGCGGGATCTCCGCATGATCACTAGATGAATAAGTAGCTACACGATGCTCCTTGAGCTATTCGGTGAGAGGAGGAAGAAGGGCACGGCTTGCTCTCTTCTCCTCCCGATGCGGTGTCTAAGACTAGCAGGGATCAACCATTTGCATGGGTGCCCCGGGGGGTTTATATAGGCCTACTCCTGGGGGTACAATGGTAATCCGGCTGGGCGTGGGGCCCAGCCGTCTGTGTCTACACTCGCCGGCCTCTGCGCCGACTGCTGGGGCCTGCCGGCTGGTGGGTCCCGCCGGCTGCCGGCTCCTTGGTCGATAGGCAGGCCCCACTGTCCAGGGCCTTGTCGGGGGCTGGTTACTGTTGCTCAATCTTGGTGACGAGGGCTTTGCCGAGGTGGGCGTGGCTACAGTGCCGCCGTCCAGCGGGAGATCGCTGTAGCCTCACCGCGTCTTGTCTCCTTAATGGGGCGTCTTCTTCGAGGGAGGTGGCAAGCCGGCTGTAGGGAGCCGGCACTATCTTGGGCCGACTGGGGGAGGCCTGGCCGCCTTCGGGTGTCTCTCTGCCCGAAAGGGCCCACCGCCCATGGGCCACGCTGGCAGCCCGTCGTGGATGACATCAGGGTTAACGTGGCAACAGTGCCGTGCCGGACGGGTCATGGCCACCCGTACGGCGCACTGTGCCAGGCGTGCTCTGGGATTCAGGGGTGGCAGGCTTCACTGTAGCCACGCCCCGTCACATCGTCGTTATGTGGATGCAGACTTCGAAGGTACGATCTTGCCCGCTTTATGGGAGCCGACTTCTAGGAGTCGGCCTTCTCGCGGCCAGCTTCTTGGAGCCGGCCCTCCCGCAGCTTTCTTCATGGGGGCTGAAGTCGGGCCGCCTTCCGATAGCCGGCCTGGGAGACAGCCGGCAAGGGGAAGGCGGCCCCATGTCTTGGATTCTTGAGGGCGGAATCGGCTCGTAATTTTTTCAGAAGGGCCAGGGGGAGCCGTCTAGGCTACCCATGGTCATTTACTCCGAGAATCTTACCAGAGGGGGTCTCTTTGGGCTCCCCTGTCACGGCTAGTGCGGCCTCCAGTTGGGCTTTGCACTCTTCTAGCTCCTGGGACAGTACGGTATTCTTCTTTGTGAGAACCTGCATAACAAATGATCCTTAAATCAGTTACTCTAACTGTTTCAAGTCTCGGGGGCTACTGGTATATATATTTTTTCTTACCCATATGTCTTCTACATATTGCTCCGTGGCTCTGGCTAAACCATTTTGAGCAGCACGGAGGTACGCATCTCCCGAATGGAAGGCATCTAATGCCTCTTGGGAGAAACAAGCGTCGCGAAGAACTGTCCGGCGACGCCTGTGGTTCATGGCACTCTCCACCTCGGAATTGATGGCAGATAGCCTGTCCACATCATCTGTCGGAGGAGCGTCCAGTGCGCGCCTTGTGTTCGCTTACGCTTCAGGGCCAGACGTTGGAGCCTGGCTGGTGGAGGCGCGATTGGCAACCTCTCCGGATGTAGTCTGGCGATGTCTCTTTGTCCTGAAGACAGCACGAACGTTAATATGCCCTGAAGGAATAACACCAGGGAAAAAGAGGGTGCGCTATACCTTTGCGCCGGCGTCTTAGTCCGGACTACATTCCTTTTTACCCCGCGGGGCCCTGTGGCCCCTCATTGGCTAGCCGCCGCAGGTTCGGCCTCCTGCCTCGGAAACCTCCCCTACAAAACACGGTCGTTGTCAGGAAGACTGCAATGCGTGAGAATGGATTCCTTCTCAAGGGGATGAGACTCCGCTCTCTGTTACCTGGGAGGCCAGAATTAACCCTGGGTAATCAGCCGTAATGGCCACCAAGGTATTGTCCTTGCTTAGCTGATGAAACACCCCGTCGATCAGCTCCACCGATATGTCCAGATCCTCTTCGGAGTCCGGATCGAGGGACCATTCTAGATCCTCGGGCTGTGGGGGATGGCTGTTTATATCCTTTACTTCTTGACGCAGTTCCTGCATTGAAGTCGTTAGACTACATATTTAATCATGGGAATATAAAACGGATGGGCAAGCACAATTGTCCGCTTACCCAACTCGGAGGGTTGTACATAGAAAATCCGCCATGCGGGTTGACGCGGAGGAATTCCTCCTCTTCTCCCTTGTACAAAGAGGATAAGATCTTTACTAGATCGGCAACTGAGGCTGTCCCCTTACGACCGTAACGGGTGGCGTCATCCTCCCCGTTAAAATCCCACATGGGGTGGCCTCTATATTGAAGCGGCTGCACCCCCCGCATAATGCATGCAACCATGACTTCAATCATGGTTCGTCTGGAATGAGCCAATAGTCTTATCCGACCCATCAGGTGAAGGACGTCCCTGTCGCCTTCTCTCTGGGAGCTCCGCGGATGCCAGCTTAGGCGTTTCTTTAAGGGAGCACTGTTGAATTCGGGGAGACCGGCCCGGATAGGATCCGGCAGCGGGACATCATCTATATAAAACCATTCCGAAGGCCAGTCCTCAGACGCCTTCTTTGGGGTTCTGGATAGATATCCGGTCCCGGCGATACGCCACACTTCGGCTCCGCCCACTTGATATATAGACCCCTCTTGAGAACGGGGCACCAGCCAGAATAACCTCTTCCACAGCGTGAAGTGAGCCTCAACACCCTAGAATAGCTCGCAAAGGGCGACGAAGCCCACGATATGAAATATAGAGGCGGGCGTGAGATTGTGCAGCTGGAGGCCGTAGAACTCCAAAAGCCCACGGAGAAATGGATGAATTGGAAATCCAAGTCCTCTTACTAGATAAGGGATGAGGCACACCCGCTCTCCTTTGGAGGGATTGGGGGTGCTCTCCGCTTGCTCTCCGCCATTATAGGTGGCGAGTCCGGCTCGGACCGGGACCATATAGGCCTGAGGGAGAAATCCCTTGGCCTGAAGCGACACTAGCTCGCTATGCGGGATGGAGCACCTCTCCCAGTCTCCAGGTTTAGGACTGGAAGGGCGAGAGGAGGAGCTGCGACGGCTAGCCATGTTGGAATGGACCTTTGCTGGAGGCGTTCTGATGATTACTCGCGGAGAGGAGAAGGTGTGTTTTGGATCTGAATCCCCATCCCATTAAATAGGCGGCTCGTTTATGCGGCTAGGGGTGTGAATGTAAAAACACCCTGACTTTTCACATTCGTTTAACACGTGGAAGACAGCCATTATTGGGCGTGGAAGCCGAGGTGCGCTACATTATGAAAATCGGACATTATTCAACAGGTACACAGAATTTGGAGAAGAACCCGCCTTGCAATGCCGAAGACAATCTGCGTGCCGCACTCGTCGTCATTGAAGCCTGGTTTGGGGGCTACTGAGGGAGTCCTGGATTAGGGGGTGTCCGAATAGCCGGACTATACCTTCAGCCGGACTCCAGGACTATGAAGATACAAGATTGAAGACTTCCTCCCGTGTCTGGATGGGACTTTCCTTGGCGTGGAAGGCAAGCTTGGCGATGCGGATATTCAAGATCTCCTACCATTGTAACCGACTTTGTGTAACCCTAACCCTCTCCGGTGTCTATTTAAACCGGAGGGTTTTAGTCCGTAGGACAACTTCATCATACAACAATCATACCATAGGCTAGATTCTAGGGTTTAGCCTCCTTGATCTCGTGGTAGATCTACTCTTGTAATACTCATATCATCAATATTAATCAAGCAGTACATAGGGTTTTACCTCCATCAAGAGGGCCCGAACCTGGGTAAAACATCGTGTTCCTTGCCTCCTGTTACTATCCGGCCTAGACGCACAGTTCGGGACCCCCTACCCGAGATCCGCCGGTTTTGACACCGACAATGAGTGACCGCGCCGCCCGTGCCCCGCGGTGTTTGGCGGTGTGCATGTCGCCTGAGGCATGGGGTTGAGGTCTTCTTGGGCAGATGGCGCCGCCCGGGCCGGCCAGGCCGCCCAGCGGTCGGTAGTGGCTCTTGAGTTGCCGAACATCGGAACCGCGGAGCGCCGAAGGATCAACGAGAGGATCGGCTGGTGGAAGAAGAGCTCCAGCGCACCCCTTACCTGGCGCGCCAAATGTCGGATCATGGGTTCTGGCAAAACCCTCAAGGTTCGAACTCTGGGGTGCGCACGAAGATCTCCCCCTACCAATCCACGTCCTAACTTCGCTATGATCTCAAGGGCTAACTTGACGAAATCGCAACACAAGGGACACAAGATTTATACTGGTTCGGGCCACCATTGTGGTGTAATACCCTACTCCAGTGTGGTGGTGGTGGATTGCCTCTTGGGCTGAGGATGAACAGTACAAGGGGAAAGAACAGCCTCCTGAGGCGAGGCGTTCTTGTGCTTAGTGAACTTGCGTGGTTGGGAATCACTCAAGTTGGGATGAGATGCCTCCGAATGAGTTATCCCGTACGGTGGTGGCTAGTCCTAGTTATATAGGCCCTGGTCCTCTCCCCAAATATTGAGCGGGAAGGGAGCCAACAACTGCCAATTTGAAAGGGCACAACTAGTACAGCTTATCCTGACAAAAGCAGTCTTCGCCTGCAAAAGGCTCTGGTGGTGACGCTGCCTTGTGCTCCATGGTGACCTCCGTCTTGCCGTCCTGCTGGTCTTGGTCTCGTTGCAATGATATGGAAACCTTTGCATAACGCCTCGGTAATCCGCGCCTGCGCTTGCCTCCTTAGCACCAAAGAGGAAACAAGTACACTGTGCGCGCTGGCGCCCGCCTGGCGCCCGCCTGGTCTCGATCGTCATGGCTCATGTCATGATAACCTCGCGAGGTTTGCCTTGCCTTGATCTCTCCGCCCCTTGCGATCCAACCTGGTGAGGCCACTCCCGAGGGGGTCTTGCACCGTCCGCCTCGTGAGGCCTGGCCCCTCGTGAGGGTCTTGAGTGCTTGTTGGTGAAGATGGGTCGTACGGGCCCGCTCGCAGAGCCATGCCGTGGGCCGCAGGCAGGCAAGTCTGGGGACCCCCGTTCCGAGAATGCCGACATAAGCAATCCAAGACTTGTCCATTGGAAAGATTCGTCCAACGGAAGTGAAGGAGAGTATCGCGTCTGTCCAAGTGGAAGCTTCTACCTCACAACAAGGTGAACCAAGAGTTGACACAGAGGCATCCACAAGTGGGACACGCCAAGATGGAGAAAACGAGGAAGTACACCAACATGAACCTCATCGACCTCCTTTTCCACCTCCATAAGAGAACGACAACGTCAACAACAAAGAAGGCCAAGAGGAAGAACAAGATGATGAAGAAGATGTTCCACCCCGACCTAAACAAAAGCTCTCATGACTTAGAGCTAGAGTTTCACGAGACCATCCCATCGAACAAATCTTCAATGATATCCAAACCGGGAGAATTACTCGCTCTAAAACTCGTTTAGCTAATTTTTGTGAACATTATTCATTCATCTCTAGCATTGAAACTATGAAGGTTGAAGAAGCATCGAAATATCCGGATTGGATAAGTGCCATGCACGAAGAGCTACACAACTTTGAGAGGAACCAAGTGTGGACATTGGTCGAGAATCCCAACAACAACCGCAACATCATCGGTACCAAATGGGTGTTTCGCAACAAGCAAGAAGAAGATGGACAAGTCGTTCGCAACAAAGCACGTCTCGTCGCCCAAGGCTACACTCAAGTCGAAGGTATGGACTATGGTGAGACATATGCCCCCATTGCTAGACTTGAGTCCATCCGCATCTTACTTGCCTATGCTAATCGCCATGATATTACCTTGTACCAAATGGACACTAAAAGTGTTTTTCTAAATGGTGAAATTGAGGAGGAAGTTTATGTTAAACGACCTCCCGGCTTTGTTAATCCTAAGAAACCCGACCATGTTTACAAACTTCACAAAGCTCTTTATGGTCTTAAACAAGCTCCTAGAGCATGGTATAAATGCTTCATCAAGTTCCTTATTGAAAAATGCTTTGAGATTGGAAAGATTGATTCTACTCTTTTTACTAAATGGGTTAATGGAGAATTATTTGTGTGCCAAATTTATGTTGATGATATCATATTTGGTTCGACTAACCCTCATTTTAGTGAAAAGTTTGGAAAGCTAATGTCAGAGAAGTTTGAGATGTCTATGATAAGTGAACTCAAGTTCTTTCTTGGTTTGCAAATCAAGCAAACTAAGGAGGGTACCTTTGTTTCTCAAACAAAGTATACCAAGGACTTATTCAAGAATCTCAACATGCAAGAGTGCAAAGGTATGAATACACCCATGCCTACTAGTGGACATCTTGAATTAACCAAGGATGGTGAACCAGTTGCCCAAAAGGTTTACCGCTCTATGATTGGTTCATTGTTATATCTATGTGCCTCCCGTCCCGATATTATGCTAAGTGTGTGCATGTGTGCACGATATCAAGCGGCCCCCAAAGAATGTCATCTTAAGGTTGTGAAAAGGATAGTGAGATACTTAATTCATACACCTAATTTTGGCATTTGGTACCCTAAGAGGTCTTCTTTTGATGTTGTTGACTACTCCGATTCGGACTTATGCCGGAGAAAAGGTTGATAGAAAGTCCACTTCGGGTACTTGTCAATTTCTTGGTAGATATCTTGTGTCTTGCTCCTCCAAGAAACAAAACTCGGTATCCTTATCCACCACCGAAGCAGAATACATTGCCGCCGGTTCATGTTGTGCTCAATTACTTTGGATGACTCAAACTCTTAAAGATTATGGCATATATGTGAAACATGTTCCATTGCTATGTGACAATGAAAGTGCTATTAAGATTGCTCACAATCCGGTTCAACATTCTTGAACTAAGCATATTGAAGTTCGTCATCATTTCATTCGAGATCATTTTGCTAAAGGGGACATTGATCTTAAGCATGTTCGTACCGATAAGCAATTGGCGGATATATTCACCAAACCGCTTGACGAGAAAGTATTTTACTGTTTGACAGGTGAATTTAACATCATTGATGCCTTAAACTTGGAGTAGCAACTCCATTTGGATGCATGCAAGGCATGAGCCTTTGACTAATCCTTGATATTTCTCTTATGATAATGATCATATGTCTTGGATATATACTTGCACCCTTGCATGCTATCTAACCCTTGTAGGTACTTGGATAAGCCCAACTCTATGAGATTGCAACTCACTCACATCTTGAGCAATCTCTACATCACCAAGTCTCTACAATATGGTGGTTGAAGACAAGGAAGCAAGAAACCATTCAACATATCCTTTGACAATTTCTATATATCAAATTTGATTTGGTATCAAACTTCATGATTGTCATTTTGGATACACAAGTGCTCTTCCTTGCAAAACTAATCCATGTAGGTAGATGAACTCTAAATACAAGCGGTGCTCCCAACCATTGATGAGCCACATCAACCTTGAGCATCCCACACAAGTTCAACTACATGATGAAGATCAACACCACCACCCAAGGTATGTTATTCCATCTTAGAGAAGCTTTACCCCAAGTCATGGGTCAAAGCAGCTCAACAAGATGCGAATACATAAAAATGCTTAAACGAAAAATGGTAACCCCATTTTGAGCTTAAACGATGAGTATGACCTATGATCAAGTGCCTTTGCTTAACTCCTAATTCAATATACTCTAACATAGGTGACTTTGTCGTCGACCAATTCTAGATGAAGTTCTCTAGTGTTTCTCTATGTTGTTGCATTTGTCTCATGCATATTTGTTTCCCCTTTGAAAAAAAACTTCATCTAGATTTCTTTTCTTTTATGTTCTGCATTCCCTGCATCCAATTCATTGCAAATCCTTTAGTTAATTCCCTGCAAATCCTTGAAAGATCTTATTTGCCTACACTACTGCAGGATGCTGCTAACACGACACTACGACCAGAGACCCTTCGAGAAACTGTGTGCGATGCCATAATCGCAAACGGTGATGTATGAAAACCGTCAGAAATGCGTAAAATGTCTGCGATGACGGATGCATAAAACATGGTTCAGGTTTTAGTTGTGTGTGCGATGAAGGGCATACGGTTCAGTTCAATGAACTGTTTGCGATGAGGAGGAACAAAAGAAACGGGTAGCCAGATGGAGGCGTGTGCGATACAGAGCATACGGTTCACTCGGATGAACTGTTTGTGATTAAGCAACACAAAAGAAACGGTCAGCCAGATCAAAGGTGTGTGTGATATACGGCACGCGGTTCACTCGGATGAACTGTTTGCGTTGAGACATGAGAACAGAAACGGTTCAACTTAACAAGATGTGTGTTATATGCGGCAAACAGGTCTGTAATCAGAAATATGTCTGAAGACCGATAAGAACACAGACGGTTGCTGCTAAAAAGACGTGTGTGTTTTGCGATGGGATTGCATACAAGACAACAACATACACACACACACACACACACTTATAAGGGCATGCTTGCATAACCAAATTAAACATCCACTTACATAGGTGGCTACTACAACCATGGCATTTGCACACACCAAAGTAAACTATTACATGCATAATTACATAGGTGGCTACTACACACATGACATTTCCACACACACCAATAAAGTAAACTATATTAGATGCATGATTAACTAGCATAAACGATCATCTGATCATCATCTACTTCTTGTGACCCTTTGTAACACCCTCGATGCGACAATAGCTCCCACGTGTCGAGGCACGACTTAGAGACATAATCGCATTGAAGGCATATGTCGCAATTAGGCAATCTTCACAACATCCCATGTAATATAAATAATAAAGGGGAGATAACATAGTTGGCTTCCACTCGCCACGTCAATCAAGTACATAAATAACATTACATCATCCAAACACTCATGGCCCGACTACGGCGCCAAAATAAAAGAGAACCCAACATGCGACAACGGTCCTGTTCACCCCCAACTGGGCACCACTACTGATCATCGGGAAAGGAAACATAGTAACATTGAGAGTCTTCGTCGAACTCCCACTTGAGCTCATACGCGTCTCCTGGAGCGAAATCATCAGGCCCTGCATCTGGTGTAATAGTATTCTATGAGCCACAGGGACTCAGCAATCTCGCACCCTCGCGATCAAGACTATTTAAGCTTGTAGGTATGGCAAGGTAAATATATGAGTGGAGCTGCAGCAAGCGACTAGCAAATATGGTGGCTAACTTATTCGCAAAAGAGAGCGAGAAGAGGAGGCAAAGCGCGAGCGAGAAACTAAAGAACCACCTGCGCAAACATTACTCCAACACCGTGTCCACTTCCCGGACTCCGCCGAGAAGAGGCCATCACGGTAACACACTCAATTGATTCATTTTAATTAATTAAGGTTCAAGTTATCTACAACCGGACATTAACAAATTCCCATCTGCCCATAACCGCGGGCACAGCTTTCGAAAGTTCAAATCCCTGCAGGGGAGTCCCAACTTAGCCCATGACAAGCTCTCACGGTCAACGAAGGAATAGACCTCCTCCCAAGACGTTCCGATCAGACTCGGTATCTCGGTAATTCAAGACACTTCGACAGGTTAAAACAAGACCAGCAACACCGCCCGAATGTGCCGACAAATCCCGATAGGAGCTGCACATATCTCGTTCTCAGGGCACACTCAGATGAGACATCCTATGAGTAAAACCAACCCTCAAGTTGCCCCGAGGTGGCCCCGCAGTCTACTCGGTCGGACCAACACTCAGAGGAGCTTCGGAAACCCAAGGGGAAAAGAGGCTAGGTGGCAAATGGTAAGACCAATGTTTGGCATTGCTGGAAAAGCTTTAATCAAGGCGAAATATCAAGGGGTTCCCATTATAACCCAACCGCGTAAGGAACGCAAAATCCGGGAACATAACACCGATATGACGGAAACTAGGGCAGCAAGAGTGGAACAAAACACTAGGAGAGAGGCCGAGCCTTCCACCCTTTACCAAGTATATAGATGCATTAAGATAACAAGATAATATAATGATATCCCAACAAGTAAAAAAATGTTCCAACAAGGAACGGGCTCCAATCTTCACCTGCAACTAGCAACGCTATAAGAGGGGCTGAGCAAAGCGGTAACATAGCCAATCAACGGTTTGCTAGGACAATGGTGGGTTAGAGGTTTGACATGGCAATTTGGGAGGCTTGAAAGCAAGTGGTAGGCATCGTAGCAATGGCATAGCAAAAGAGCGAGCAAACTAGCATAGCAAAGATAGTAGTGATTTCGAGGGTATGATCATCTTGCCTGCACAGTTGTCAGAGTTGACTGGATCCTCGAAAGCAAACTCAACGGGCTCCTCGTTAGCGAACTCGTCTCCCGGCTCTACCCAAACAAGACAAACAAGCAACAAGGATACAATCAACCACGTGCAAACTCAAACAACGCAATGCAAAGATGGTATGCTATGCGGGATGCGATGCGGGATGCGAAATGCAAGATATGACAGGAAATGCATGAACCTGGCCTCAACTTGGAAACCGAAGTGTGCCATTGGAAAGATGAGATGAAATCGCTTGAAAACGATATAAAGAACGCCGGAATCGGAGTTACGGTTTGGAAATGGCAAGCGATTCAAAAATGACACCGGTCTGTGATTTACAGCAAGTAGGCATCTAAATGCAATGAGATGAACATGCTACAGCAACCAAACATGACAACAAAATACATGGCAGGGATGCATTCAAGATGCTTAGCAAAAGTCTAGCACTGAGCTACGGCCAATTCATCCATTAACAGGTTCAAACAAACATGACAAAAATACAAATGGCAAACAGATCTCAGACAGTGAAATTAACACTTGTCTGGAATTTCAGATCAGGTAGCCCTCTTCGGAGCAACAAAACTATATGCTACAGGACCTGAACATGGCAAAGTAAAGCGTGGCATGGAGCTACTCAAAGAGCTTAACAAAAATCCCTTAGTGACCTTGAGCCAAAAGGGATCAGAAGATACAATTGCAAGAATGTGAACATAGCAAAAACATAATCAGTTTTCAGACTTAGTGAAAACTGGAACATGCTGAAAACTGATATCAAGTAGGCATGTTTACGAGCTCGATGCACTCACTACGGTGCAAGTCATGGCAAGACAATCATACACCCATCAAGAAGGCACAAAATTCAAGCTAGACATGGCAAGAACAATAGCATAGCATGCACGGATCAACTACAACATCACCGGCAAAATTGCAAACAAGTTGACAATCTGCCCAGATTCACAAAGTAGCAAAAGTAGAGCTCGATTAACTCAAGCTAGGGTGCTCCATAATTGCAAACAAAGGCATGGATGGATAGATCACTACAATATTAACAAAACATCCTTACTGATCATCCTCAAAAGAGGCACGAATCACTAGGAAACAACATGAACATATGGCATCAAGAGATAAACAGCTCCAGGACTTAAAGAAATTACTAAGTCCCTGAAAATGGAATTAGCAAGTGCACCACTTTCAAGCTTGCACTAGTCACCACACACATCACAAAAATACATGGGTTGCACCTCTGGAAAGATGACAAAACCCTTAACAAAACATATGTAGAGCATCAGGGCATATCATGCACACATTAATCATGGCAAAAATGACAAAAAGCTAAACGGAGTAGCAGATCTGACAATAATCTCAAGTAGCCCTCTTCTAACAGCATTTCGGGCATCAAGATGAACTCAAATGAAAATGATGCAATGGAATGAAATGATGTACTCTCTGAGATGAACATTTTGATATGCTATATGCATGAATCGGAGCTACGGATGCAAAGTTACGGAGCCGTGAACAGGAGCACTTGAAACGGAAATCTCCGGGACTTAGTGAAAAATGCAACCTCCCAGATCTAGGGTTTCGGTGGCACACGGCCCGAGGTTCGCCGGCGCGAGCTCGAGGTCACCAGCGAGGTGGGTTCGTCGGCGGGGAGAAGAGGGGAGGGAAGGCGAGGCCGGGGCCGGATCCGGCGGAGGAGGGAGGAGGCGGCGCCGGGCGCGGGCGGCGGCCGGTGAGGCGGCGCGGCGAGCGAGGCCGGTCGGGCGACGAGGCGTGCCGGCGTTGGCTGGTGGTGGCGCCGGCGGGCGGAGGCGGCAGGGCCGACGAGGCAGCGCGGTGGCGGCGGAGCGAGGAGAAGGGCGCGGGCGCGCGGCGGCGGAGGGAGTGGGCCTCGGGGGCCGGCTGCGGGCTCCCGGGCCGGAGCGGTGGGCGGCGGCGCAGGCGAGTCGGCGGCTGACACATGGCGGCGGCGGGCAGTGGCGGACACGTCCGACCCGAATCGGATGTGTCCGTTGGCGGGAGGTGCAGTTTTTAGGGTTTCCGGGGAAGGAGATCCGAAAACGGAGGGGTCTTTAAATAGGCATAGAGGGAGCTAGGAGAGTCCAAATGAGGTGCAGTTTTCGGCCACGCGATCGTGATCGAACGCTCTAGATGATGGAGCAGAGTTTGGTGGGTTTTGGGCCAAATTGGAGGGGTGTTGGGCTGCAACACACACGAGGCCTTTTCGGTCCCTCGGTTAACCGTTGGAGTATCAAACGAAGTCCAAATGGTACGAAACTTGACAGGCGGTCTACCGGTAGTAAACCAAGGCCGCTTGGCAAGTCTCGGTCCAATCCGGAAATTTTTAATCCCCACACACGAAAGAAAGCTAGAAATGACCACCGGAGGAGAACGAAACGCCGGAATGCAAAACGGACAACGGGGAAAATGCTCGAATGCATGAGACAAACACATATGCAAATGCAATGCACATGATGACATGATATGAGATGCATGAAAATGACAACAACACACGGAGACAAAGACCCGAACCCGAGGAAATAAATATAACTTAACGCCGGAAACGGCAAGAGTTGGAGTACAAATTGGGAAAGTTACATCCGAGGTGTTACACCCTTGCTCTTCTTGTGGCTCGATCCGGGCTCGTCAATTTCGGTAATGAGGCACTTCCTCATGTCAATGATCTGTCTGTGTATCTCGTAGCATGTGTACACGCTCTTGGATGCGAACCTGAGGTGAGGTTCATCCAGTTGCCGCATCCAGGCCTTGTGCCAGGATACGGGACTTGTTCTCTGGGCATCATGCTTCATCTTTTCGTAGTAGGGATCAATGATGGCCAAGGCGAGTTCGACCAGGGAGTCCTGCTTCGTGTTGCCCCAAACCCTGTAGTGGTCACAGATTTCGACAAGGTTCTTGCAGGCCAAGCCCGTAACCCTGAGCGCTTTTACATCATCTTTGGTATCCATCATGGCGAACTTGTAGTCGGTGCTATTGACAAACCTGTTGAAACGGTCGCAAGGCTCTGTGGCCATGCAGTAGTGGTAGATGAGGACATGATGGCGCACGCACAAGTGGGCGACGACAACCTTCTGATCTATCCCGGGACGACCGGCGGTGTATTGGAGGTCGATGCCGACCACCTTGTACTTGTCTCCAGCAAGCAACTGCTCAACACTGTTGATGTAGTCGTTCACCACGGCCGGGTCGATGGTGTACACCACCGAGAAATCCGTCTCCCTCGCATGGGTCTCCACTCTCCACTCTATGCTTGCCGAACTCCATTGGAGCGCCGCCGGACATCCCCTCTCTATGTGTCATCATGGGTGTGCTTGTTGTGTTGTGGGGCGTGATCGAAAGGTTGAAGAGACTAAGGTTATAATGGCCGCGGGAATTAAAGGGGAAGCCGGATGGCCAAGAATATCGGTAGGCCCTGATGGCAGTTCTAATTTGCAGCGCGTAACTCCATCATGCCACACGTAACTGCATCGCGTGGCAACGCGCGCGGCGCAACCGCATGCATATGGGCCCCCGATGTGATCGTGCGCATGCCCAACCATTGGCAGAGCGCGCGCGAAGGGACGCGAGCAGAGCGTTGCGCGGTTTCCTCAAGGAAAGGTTGTCCACAAGCAGAGCGCGCCAATGGATGCGACAGAGCACGTCGCGGCGCCTAACGGTGAGCACAGCGCGCTGCGGCGCCTAACGGCGAGCAGAGCTTGCCGAGGGACGTGAGCAGAGGACGGCACAGTGATACATGGCAAATAATACGAACTATGCGAGTGATGTCGGAGACATCAAGCACAGATCATATTAGAGTTGCGTGTGCAATGCGTTGCAGACAGTTGATCCATCAGAGCTATTTGTGATGGAATAAGTCGTGTGTGTTGCAGGCAAACGCCTGCTGGTGTATAACCTGAAATTTATCCAAAAAACTGTTAATGCATGTTAGAAAAATTGTATAGCTGGAAACTATGTTCAAATACGACTCCAACGATATAATCTATGGCGACATGCATTCGTATTTTATTAGTTAAATCCTACTTATAAACCAGGACAGGGTATAGTAGGTAATTAAATCGCAAACATTTTTCTATTAACTGTATGTGTGTGTGTCCTCTCGTCCTCCTCTCGCACGTCTTGTCACCCCGCTGCCACAGACGGCTTACAGCGCAAGCTTGCGCAGCGCGCGGGGGCATTCTTTTGGCCAAACGGTGGCGCCAATGAATCGTTGGTGAGCCTGTTCCCGCGCAAGCTTCCTGCCCGACTCGGTGAAATCCCCCAAAATCCCAATGCTTACCGGCCTGCTATAAAAACCCTCACGGCCGGCGAGTCCTACATCGCATTTTCCCCTCCCTCCTTGTAGCTTATCTCGTCTGCTTCTCCCACAATCGCCAATGGCACCGGTCCGTCATCGTCGCTCAGCCACTCCGCCATCATCAGAGGATAGCTCCAGCTGGGAGGCTACCCCGTGGCGGCGGCGTAGTCCCCGGCGTAGTGTAGTGTGTGTGGCATCCCTATTGGGTGTGCGCGGAACACACACCACACGCTCCGCTGCCGCTGCCCGTCAGTAGCTGTTGCCGGCCGCCGTTGCCGCCACACCACCGTCAAAATCCAGGGCCATCTCCCGCTCCGCCGCCGCGGCCCGAAGGCGGGAGGTGGTCGTCATGGCCGCCACCCCACTTCTGGCCACCGTGCCCATTGATACGTCTCTAACGTATCTATAATTTATGAAGTATTCATGCTATTATATTATCTGTTTTGGATGTTTATGGGCTTTATTAAACACTTTTATATTATTTTTGGGACTAAATTATTAACCCAGAGCCCAGTGCCAGCTTATGTTTTCCTCCTTGTTTCAGTGTTTTGCAGAAAAGGAATATCAAACGGAGTCCAAACGGAATGAAACCTTCGAGAGAGTTATTTTCAGAACAGAAGCAATCCAGAAGACTTGGAGTGTACGTAAGGGAAGCAACGAGGAAGGCACAAGGCAGGGGGCGCACCCTCCACCCTCGTGGGTCCCTCGTGGCTCCCCTGACCGACTTCTTTCGCCTATATATATCCATATACCCTAAAAACATCGAGGAACATAATAGATCGGGAGTTCCGCTGCCGCAAGCCTCTATAGCCACCAAAAACCAATCGGGACCCTATTCCAGCACCCTACCGGAGGAGGGGATCCCTCACCGGTGGCCATCTTCATCATCCCGGCGATCTCCATGACGAGGAGGGAGTAGTTCACCCTCAGGGTTGAGGGTATGTACCAGTAGCTATGTGTTTGATCTCTCTCTCTCGTGTTCTTGAGGTGGTACGATCTTGATGTATCGCGAGCTTTGCTATTATAGTTGGATCTTATGATGTTTCTCCCCTCTACTCTCTTGTAATGGATTGAATTTTCCCTTTGAAGTTATCTTATCGGATTGAGTCTTTAAGGATTTGAGAACACTTGATGTATGTCTTGTGTGGGATACTCGTGGTGACAATGGGGTATTCTATTGATTCACTTGATATATGTTTTGGTGATCAACTTGTGGGTTCCGTTTGTGAACTTATGCATAGGGGTTGGCACACGTTTTTGTCTTGACTCTCCGGTAGAAACTTTGGGGAACTCTTTGAAGTACTTTGTGTTGGTTTGAATAGATGAATCTGAGATTGTGTGATGCATATCGTATAATCATACCCACGGATACTTGAGGTGACATTGAAGTATCTAGGTGACGTTAGGGTTTTGGTTGATTTGTATCATAAGGTGTTATTCTAGTACGAACTCTATGATAGATCGAACGGAAAGAATAGCTTCGTGTTATTTTACTACGGACTCTTGAATAGATCGATCCGAAAGAATAACTTTGAGGTGGTTTCGTACACTACAATAATCTCTTCGTTTGTTCTCCGCTATTAGTGACTTTGGAGTGACTCTTTATTGCATGTTGAGGGATAGTTATATGATCCAATTATGTTATTATTGTTGAGAGAACTTGCACTAGTGAAAGTATGAACCCTAGGCCTTGTTTTAGCGCATTGCAATACCGTTTGTACTCACATTTATCATTAGTTACCTTGCTATTTTTATATTTCCAGGTTGCAAAAACCTATATCTACCATCCATATTGCACTTGTATCAACATCTCTTCGCTGAACTAGTGCACCTATACAATTTACCATTGTATTGGGTGTGTTGGGGACACAAGAGACTCTTTGTTATTTGGTTGCAAGGTTGTTTGAGAGAGACCATCTTCATCCTACACCTCCCACGGATTGATAAACCTTAGGTTATCCACTTGAGGGAAATTTGCTACTGTCCTACAAACCTCTGCACTTGGAGGCCCAACAACGTCTACACGGAGAAGGTTGCATAGTAGACATCAGCCATCAACCGCTCCGCCACCGCAGCCCAAAGGCGGGAGGTGGTGGTCGAGGCCGCCACCCCATCATCGGCCACCAAGGCCGCCAGCCCGCCGTCGACCGCCGGGAACATCACCTGCTCCGCCACCGCCGCCCGAAGGAGGGAGGCGGAGGTGGAGGACCGCACGTGCGTCAGCAACCTTGCACGCTACATCGAGTTCGTGTAGGAGGAGGAGGATCGCCACATCGAGCATGCAAAGAGCCTTACCGCAGCCGTGGCCGCAGCACACGCCGACGCAGAGGCGAGGAATCAGGAGATCTACGAGCAGTCCAGCCAATTCAAGAGGGATCGTCTGGAGTGGCAGTGGGCGTTCGAGCTAGAGACCTTCGCTGAACATGCAAAAGTGGCAGACACCGTATTGCATTTCTCCGGCTCGTCGGTAGGCCCCTCCTCCTCCTCTGCCTCTCACTGAGCACGCTCGGCAGAGGAGAGGCTGTCGGAAGTAGCACAAAGCCCCTCTGTGGAGTTGTATTTAGGGGCTATTTTGTTCAGTTCATCTGACTATAGATGTGTGGTCGAACTGTACAACGTACTTAAAATTAGCTAGTATATATAGTTGAACTAGCTATTTCAGTACGTGGTTGGCAACAATTGGGGAGAAGTTTGGTCGGTTCAGCTGTCGAGTTGAACTATTTGTATAAATGAAGAACGACTGCTTAATCTATGAATGAAATCTATGCTTAATTACTGAATTTTAGTTGCAAAAATTACATAGTGCTAATGATTTCTAGCTGCATATTTTGACAAATTGCAGTGTTACAAGGATTGACAAATGGCAACGTTACTAGATCAACAAATGTAAATCTTTCCAGTTTGACAAATGGCAACATACAAAATATGACAGATGCAAATCTTACCAAATTGTTTGTACGTGGTTGCACACGGGTCATCCAGAACAACCGTTTGCGTTGAAGGGATGCACAAATCCTGCGCTACTCTCACTTTGCATACGGGTGTTCTATCTAAATCGTTTGCGATCAAGAGCTGCAGAAATCCTGCTCGGAACATTTCAGTCAAGGTCAAGCAGCTATCCGCACGGCACCTCCTACAGCCATTAAAACCAAGACACGTGGCTCACGTGAATGGTTAACAAAATTCTAGATTTACTAGAATTTAAAAACCAGGCATCTCAAAGTTTTGCCGGCAATCAACGAATTCATACCCATTTCTTGCATGGGACCTAAGCATGCACCCAAGGACACATATTTGATTTTTCAACCAATTTATATACACTGGAGCATGTGCATGTAGTTTTAATTTGAATTATCTACATAAATGCATTGAAAACTCAGTTAGTGCATAAAAATGTCCAAATGAACCCCTAAAAATCACAAAAATTCACACAACACTCCAGTTGTTCTATGTTGACACGAGAAAAAAATTGAAAGCAATAAGAGCAATGGATTTCGTTTCGTCCCCAAAGGTGGGACATTCCCTACCGAAAACCATCATGCTTGTTGTGAGAACCTCCGGTTTTTGAGAAGCATATACCCAAACCTGCCCCAAATGGGACAAATTGTACCACGGCATGTTCATGCCGCTCCATGATAGCATGCCAAGTTTCATGAATTTCAGACGAGTTTTGGATTAGAATTTAAAAACCAGGCATCTCAATGTTTTGCTGGCAATCAACGGTGCCCTGGTGTTTGAAATTCATTCCCATTTCTTGCATGGGACCTTAGCATGCACCCAAGGACACATCTTTGATTTTTCAACCAATTTATATGCACTCAAGCATGTGCATGTAGCTCAAATTTGAATTATGCACATATATGCATTGAAAACTCAGTTAATGCATAAAAATGTCCAAATGAACCCCGAAAAATCACAAAAATTCATACAACACTGCAGTTGTTCTATGTTGACACAAGAAAGAAATTTGAAAGCAATAAGAGGTAATGGATATCGTTTCCTCCCCAAAGGTGGGACGTTCCCTACCGAAAACCAGCATGCTTGTTGTGAGAAGCTCCGGTTTGTGGGTAGCATATACCCTAACCTGCCCGAAATGGGACAAAATTTGTACCACGGCATGTTGATGCCACTCCATGATTGCATGCCAAGTTTCATGAATTTCACACGAGTTTTGGATTTACTAGAATTTAAAAACCAAACATCTCAATGTTTTGCCGGCAACCAACGGTGCCCTGGTGTTCGAAATTCATTCCCATTTCTTGCAAGGGACCTAAGCATGCACCCCAAGGACACAGATTTGATTTTTCAACCAATTTATATGCACTGGAGCATGTGCATGTAGTTCAAATTTGAATTATGCACATGAATGCATTGGAAACTCATTTAATGCATATAAATGTCCAAAAGAACCCCGAAAAATCACAAAAATTCACACAACACTCGAGTTGTTCTATGTTGACATGAGAAAAAAATTGAAAGCAATAAGAGGCAATGGATATCGTTTCATCCCCAAAGGTGGGACGTTCCCTACCGAAAACCATCATGCTTGTTGTGAGAAGCTCCGGTTTGTGAGAAGCATATACCCTAACCTGCCCCAAATGGGACAAAATTTGTACCGCGACATGTTGATGCCGCTCCATGATAGCATGGCAAGTTTCATGAATTTCAGACGAGTTTTGGATTTACTAGAATTTAAAAACCAGGCATCTCAATGTTTTGCCGGCAATCAACGGTGCCCTGGTTTTCAAAATTCATTCCCATTTCTTGCATGGGACCTAAGCATGCACCCTAGGACACAAATTTAATTTTTCAACCAATTTATATGCACTAGAGCATGTGCATGTTGTTCAAATGTGAATTATGCACACAAACGCATTGAAAACTCAGTTAATGCATAAAAATGTCCAAACTAACCCCGAAAAATCACAAAAATTCACACAGCACTCCAGTTGTTCTATGTTGACACGAGAAAAAAATTGAAAGCAATAAGAGGCAATGGATATCGTTTCCTCCCCAAAGGTTGGACGTTGCCTACCAAAAGCCATCATGCTTGTTGTGAGAAGCTCCGATTTGTGAGAAGCATATACCCAAACCTGCCCCAAATGGGAAAATTGTACCACGGCATGTTGATGCCGCACCATGATAGCATGCCAATTTTCATGAATTTCAAACAAGTTTTGGATTTACTAGATTTTAAAAACCAGGCATCTCAATGTTTTGCCGGCAATCAACGGTGCCCTGGTGTTTGAAATTCATTCCCATTTCTTGCATGGGAACTAAGCATGCACCCAAGGACACAACTTTAATTTTTCAACCAATTTATATGCACTGGAGCATGTGCATGTAGTTCAAATTTCAATTATGCACATAAATGCATTGAAAACTCAGTTAATGCATAAAAATGTCCAAACGAACCTTGAAAAATCACAAAAATTCACACAACACTTCCGTTGTTCTATGTTGACATGACAAAAAAAATTGAAAGCAACAAGAGGCAATGGATATCATTTCCTCCCTAAAGGTGGGACGTTCCCTACCGCAAACCATCATGCTTGTTGTGAGAAGCTCCGGTTTGTGAGAAGCATATACCCTAACCTGCCCCAAATGGGACAAAATTTGTACCACAGCATGTTGATGCCGCTCCATGATAGCATGGCAAGTTTCATGAATTTCAGACGAGTTTTGGATTTACTAGAATTTAAAAACCAGGCATCTCAATGTTTTCCCGGCAATCAACGGTGCCCTAGTGTTCGAAATTCATTCCCATTTCTTGCATAGGACCTAAGCACGCACCCAAGCACACAACTTTGATTTTTCAACCAATTTGTATGCACTCGAGCATGTGCATGTAGTTCGAATTTGAATTATGCACATAAATGCATTGAAAACTCAGTTAATGCATAAAAATGTCAAAACTAACCCCGAAAAATCACAAAAATTCACACAGCACTCCAGTTGTTCTATGTTGACACGAGAAAAAAATTGAAAGCAATAAGAGGCAATGGATATCGTTTCCTCCCCAAAGGTGGGACATTCCCTACCGAAAGCCATCATGCTTGTTGTGAGAAGCTCCGGTTTGTGAGAAGCATATACCCAAACCTGCCCCAAATGGGAAAATTGTACCACGGCATGTTGATGCCGCACCATGATAGCATGCCAAGTTTCATGAATTTCAGACAAGTTTTGGATTTACTAGATTTTAAAAACCAGGCATCTCAATGTTTTGCCGGCAATCAACGGTGCCCTGGTGTTCGAAATTCATTCCCATTTCTTGCATGGGAACTAAGCATGCACCCAAGGAAACAACTTCAATTTTTCAACCAATTTATATGCACTGGAGCATGTGCATGTAGTTCAAATTTGAATTATGCACATAAATGCATTGAAAACTCAGTTAATGCATAAAAATGTCCAAACGAACCTTGAAAAATCACAAAAATTCACACAACACTTCCGTTGTTCTATGTTGACATGAGAAAAAAAATTGAAAGCAACAAGAGGCAATGGATATCGTTTCCTCCCTAAAGGTGGGACGTTCCCTACCGGAAACCATCATGCTTGTTGTGAGAAGCTCCGGTTTGTGAGAAGCATATACCCTAACCTGCCCCAAATGGGACAAAATTTGTACCACAGCATGTTGATGCCGCTCCATGATAGCATGGCAAGTTTCATGAATTTCAGACGAGTTTGGGATTTACTAGAATTCAAAAACCAGGCATCTCAATGTTTTCCCAGCAATCAACGGTGCCCTGGTGTTCGAAATTCATTCCCATTTCTTGCATGGGACCTAAGCACGCACCCAAGGACACAACTTTGATTTTTCAACCAATTTGTATGCACTGGAGCATGTGCATGTAGTTCGAATTTGAATTATGCACATAAATGCATTGAAAACTCAGTTAATGCATAAAAATGTCCAAACGAACTCCGAAAAATCACAAAAATTCACACAACACTGCAGTTGTTCTATATTGACACGAGAAAAAAATTGAAAGCAATAAGAGGCAATGGATATCGTTTCGTCCCCAAAGGTGGGATGTTCCCTACCAAAAACCATCATGCTTGTTGTGAGAAGCTCCGGTTTGTGAGAAGCATATACCCAAACCTGCCCCAAATGGGACAAAATTTGTACCACGGCATGTTGATGCCGCTCCATGATAGCATGCCAAGTTTCATGAATTTCACACGAGTTTTGGATTTACTAGAATTTAAAAACTAGGCATCTCAATGTTTTCCGGCAATCAACGGTTCCCTGGTTTTCAAAATTCATTCCCATTTCTTGCATGGGACCTAAGCATGCACCCTAGGACACAGATTTAACTTTTCAACCAATTTATATGCACTAGAGCATGTGCATGTAGTTCAAATTTGAATTATGCACATAAATGCATTGAAAACTCAGTTAATGCATAAAAATGTCCAAACAAACCCCAAAAATCACAAAAATTCACACAACACTCTAGTTGTTCTGTGTTGACACGAGAAAAAAATTGAAAGCAATAAGAGGCAATGGATATCGTTTCGTCCCCAAAGGTGGGACGTTCCCCACCGAAAACCATCATGCTTGTTGTGAGAACTTCCGGTTTGTGAGAAGCATATACCCAAACTTGCCCCAAATGGGACAAAATTTGTACCACGGCATGTTGATGCCGCTCCATGATAGTATGCCAAATTTTATGAATTTCAGATGAGTTTTGGATTTACTAGAATTTAAAAATCAGGCATTTTGCCGGCAATCAACGGTGCCCTGGTGTTCGAAATTCATTCCCATTTCTTGCATGGGACCTAAGCATGCAGCCAAGGACACAGATTTGATTTTTCGACCAATTTATATGCACTCAAGCATGTGCATGTAGTTCATCTTTGAATTATGCACATAAATGCACCGAAAACTCAGTTATTGCATAAAAATGTCCAAACGAACAACGAAAAATCACAAAAATTCAAACAACACTCAAGTTGTTCTATGTTGACACGAGAAAAAAATTGAAAGCAATAAGAGGCAATGGATATCGTTTCCTCCCCAAAGGTCGGACGTTCCCTACCGAAAACCATCATGCTTGTTGTGAGAAGCTCCGGTTTGTGAGAAGCATATACCCAAACCTACCCAAAATGGGACAAAATTTGTACCACGGCATGTTGATGCCGCTCCATGATAGCATGCCAAGTTTCATGAATTTCAGACGAGTTTTGGATTTACTAGAATTTAAAAACCAGGCATCTCAATGTTCTGCCAGCAATCAACGGTGCCCTGGTGTTCGAAATTCATTCCTATTTCTTGGATTGGACCTAAGCATGCACCCAAGGACGCATATCTGACTTTTCAACCAATTTATATGCACTGGAGCATGTGCATGTAGTTCAAATTTTAATTAGGCACATAAATGCAATGAAATCTCAGTTAATGCATAAAATTGTCCAAAAGAACACCAAACATTCACAAAAATTCACACAACACTCCAGTTGTTCTATGTTGACATGAGACAAAAAATTGAAAGCAATAAGAGGCAATGGATATCGTTTCGTCCCTAAAGGTGGGACGTTCCCTACCGAAAACCATCATGCTTGTTGTGAGAAGCTCCGGTTTGTGAGAAGCATATACCCTAACCTGCCCCAAATGGGACAAAATTTGTACCACGGCATGTTGATGCCGCTCCATGATAGCATGGGAAGCTTCATGAATTTCAGACGAGTTTTAGATTTACTAGAATTTAAAAACCAGACATCTCAATGTTTTCCCGTTAATCAACGGTGCCCTTGTGTTTGAAATTCATTCCCATTTATTGCATGGGACCTAAGCATGCACCCAAGGACACAGCTTTGATTTTTCAACCAATTTATATGCATTGGAGCATGTGCATGTAGTTCAAATTTGAATTATGCACATAAATGCATTGAAAACTCAGTTAATGCATAAAAATGTCCAAACGAACCCCGAAAAACCACAAAAATTCACACAACACTCCAGTTGTTCTATGTTGACACGAGAAAAAAAATTGAAAGCAATAAGAGGCAATGGATATCGTTTCGTCCCCAAAGGTGGGACGTTCCCTACCGAAAACCATCATGCTTGTTGTGAGAAGCTCCGGTTTGTGAGAAGCATATACCCAAACCTGCCCAAATGGGACAAAATTTGTACCACGACATGTTGATGCCGTTCCATGATAGCATGCCAAGTTTCATGAATTTCAGACAAGTTTTGGATTTACTACAATTTAAAAACCAGGCATCTCAATGTATTGCCGGCAATCAACGGTGCCCTGGTGTTCGACATTCATTCCCATTTCTTGCATGGGACCTAAGCATGCACCCTAGGACACAGATTTAATTTTTCAACCAATTTATATGCACTAGAGCATGTGCATGTAGTTCAAATTTGAATTATGCACATAAATGCATTGAAAACTCACTTAATGCATAAAAATGTCCAAACGAACCCCGAAAAATCACAAAAATTCACACAGCACTCAAGTTGTTCTATGTTGACACGAGAAAAAAAATTGAAAGAAATAAGAGGCAATGGATATCGTTTCATCCCCAAAGGTGGGACGTTCCCTACCGAAAACCATCATACTTGTTGTGAGAAGCTCCGGTTTTTGTGAAGCATACACCCTAAACTTCGCCAAATGGGACAATATTTGTACCACAACATGTTGATGCCACTCCATGATACCATGCCAAGTTTCATGAATTTCAGACGAGTTTTCGAGATACTAGAATTTAAAAACCAGGCATCTCAATGTTTTGTCCGCAATCAACGGTGCCCTGGTGTTCAAAATTCATTCCCATTTCTTGCACGGGACCTAAGCATGCATCCAAGGACACAGCTTTGATTTTTTTTCAACCAATTTATATGCACTGGAGCATGTGCATGTAGTTCAAATTTGAATTATGCACATAAATGCATTGAAAACTCAGTTAATGCATAAAAATGTCCAAACGAACCCCGAAAAACTACAAAATTCACACAACACTCCAGTTGTTCTATGTTGACACGAGAAAAAAATTTGAAAGCAATAAGAGGCAATGGATATCATTTCGTCCCCAAAGGTCGGACGTTCCCTACCGACAACCATCATGCTTGTTCTGAGAAGCTCCAGTTTGTGAGAAGCATATACCCAAACCTGCCCCAAATGGGACAAAAGTTGTACCACGGCATGTTGATGCCGCTCCATGATAGCATGCCAAGTTTCAAGAATTTCAGACAAGTTTTGGATTTACTAGAATTTAAAAACTAGGCATCTCAATATTTTGCCGGCAATTAACGGTGCCCTAATGTTCGAAATTCATTCCCATTTCTTGCATGGGAGCTAAGCATGCACCCAAGGACAGAGATTTGATTTTGCAACCAATTTATATGCACTGGAGCATGTGCATGTAGGTCAAATTTGAATTATGCACATAAATGCATTGAAAACTCACTTAATCCATAAATATGTCTAAACGAACCCCGAAAAATCACAAAAATTCACACAACACTCCAGTTGTTCTATGTTGACACGAGAAAAAAAATTAAAAGCAATAAGAGGCAATTGATATCGTTTCGTCCCCAAAGGTGGGGCATTCACTACCAAAAACCATCATGCTTGTTGTAAGAAGCTCCGGTTTGTGAGAAGCATATACCCTAACCTGCCCCAAATGGGACAAAATTTGTACCACGGCATGTTGATGCCGCTCCATGATAGCATGCCAAGTTTCATGAATTTCACACGAGTTTTGGATTTACTAGACTTCAAAAACCAGGCATCTCAATGTTTTGCCAGCAATCAACAGTGCCGTGGTGTTCGAAATTCATTCCCATTTCTTGCATGGGACCTAAGCATGAACCCAAGGACACAGCTTTGATTTTTCAACCAATTTATATGCACTGGAGCATGTGCATGTAGTTCAAATTTGAATTATGCACATAAATGTTGGAAATATGCCCTAGAGGCAATAATAAATTAGTTATTATTATATTTCCTTGTTCATGATAATCGTTTATTATCCATGCTAGAATTGTATTGATAGGAAACTCAGATACATGTGGTAGCACTATAGAATTTCCGATGAGTATATGTTGTTGATCGGAAATGACGTAGAATTTCTGGAAAGCATATAGGGTTATTTGAAAAGTGTTTTTCAATGGAAAACCTGGATTAAGCTACTTGAGCATTGAGCATCAAGATCTATAAGGATAGATCAAAACGCTTAATGGTACATTCAAATGAGCACATTCCTTGACATGATCTTGAAGGTGTTCAAGATGGATCAGTCAAAGAAGGAGTTCTTGCCTGAGTTGTAAGGTATGAAGTTAAGACTTAAAGCTTGACCACGGCAGAATAGAGAGAAAAGATGAAGGTCGTCCCCTATGCTTAAGACATAGGCTCTACAGTATGCTATGCTGTGTACCGCACCTGAAGTGTGCCTTGCCATGAGTCAGTCAAGGGGTACAAGAGTGATTCAAGAATGGATCACAGGACAGCGGTCAAATTTATCCTTAGTAACTAGTGGACTAAGGAATTTTCTCGATTATGGAGGTGGTAAAAGAGTTCGTCGTAAAGGGTTACGTTGATGCAAACTTTGACACTAATCCAGATTATTCTGAGTAGTAAACTGGATTCGTATAGTAGAACAGTTATTTGAAATAGCTCCAAATATAGCGTAGTAGCTACATCTACAAGATGACATAGAGATTTGCGAAGTACATACGGATCTGAAAGATTCAGACCTGTTGACTATAACATCACTCACAAGCATAACATGTTCAAACCCAGAACTCATCGAGTGTTAATCACATGCTAAATGTGAACTAGATTATTGACTCTAGTAAACTCTTTGGGTGTTAGTCACATGGGGATGTGACCTTGAGTGTTAATCACATGGCGATGTGAACTGGATTATTGACTCTAGTGCAAGTGGGAGACTGTTGGAAATATGCCCTAGAGGCAATAATAAATTAGTTATTATTATATTTCCTTGTTCATGATAATCGTTTATTATCCATGCTAGAATTTTATTGATAGGAAACTCAGATACATGTGTGGATACATAGACAACACCATGTCCCTAGTAAGCCTCTAGTTGACTAGCTCGTTGATCAATAGATGGTTACGGTTTCCTGACCATGGACATTGGATGTCATTGATAACAGGATCACATCATTAGGAGAATGATGTGATGGACAAAGACCCAATCCTAAGCCTAGCACAAGATCATGTAGTTCGTATGCTAAAGCTTTTCTAATGTCAAGTATCATTTCCTTAGACCATGAGATTGTGCAACTCCCGGATACCGTAGGAGTGCTTTGGGTGTGCCAAATGTCACAACGTAACTGGGTGGCTATAAAGTTACACTACAGGTATCTCTGAAAGTGTCTGTTGGGTTGGCACGAATCGAGACTGGGATTTGTCACTCCGTGTAAACGGAGAGGTATCTCTGGGCCCACTCGGTAGGACATCATCATAATGTGCACAATGTGATCAAGGAGTTGATCACGGGATGATGTGTTACGGAACAAGTAAAGAGACTTGCCAGTAACGAGATTGAATAAGGTATCGGGATACCGACGATCGAATCTCGGGCAAGTACAATACCGCTAGACAAAGGGAATTGAATACGGGATTGATCGAATCCTCGACATCGTGGTTAATCCGATGAGATCATCGTGGAACATGTGGGAGCCAACATGGGTATCCAGATCCCGCTGTTGGTTATTGACCGGAGAGTCATCTCGGTCATGTCTGCATGTCTCCCGAACCCGTAGGGTCTACACACTTAAGGTTCGGTGACGCTAGGGTTATAGAGATATTAGTATGCGCTAACCCGAAAGTTGTTCAGAGTCCCGGATGAGATCCCGGACGTCACGAGGAGTTCCGGAATGGTCCGGAGGTAAAGAATTATATATAGGAAGTGCTATTTCGGCCATCGGGACAAGTTTCGGGGTCACCGGTATTGTACCGGGACCACCGGAAGGGTCCCGGGGGTCCACCGGGTGGGGCCACCTTCCCCGGGGGGCCACATGGGCTGTAGGGGGTGCGCCTTGGCCTATATGGGCCAAGGGCACCAGCCCCTAGAGGCCCATGCGCCAAAGGGACAAGAGGAGGGTAGAGTCCTAAAGGGGGAAGGCACCTCCGAGGTGCCTTGGGGAGGATGGACTCCTCCCCCCCTTGGCCGCACCCTTCCTTGGAGGAAGGGGCAAGGCTGCGCCCTCCCCCTCTCCCTTGGCCCTATATATAGTGGGGGAAAGGGAGGGCAATCCAACATAAGCCCTGGCGCCTCCCTCTCCCTCCCATGACACATCTTCCTCCTCCCGCAGCGCTTGGCGAAGCCGTGTTGGAATCCCGCTACTTCCACCACCACGCCGTCGTGCTGCTAGATCTCCATCAACCTCTCCTTCCCCCTTGCTGGATCAAGAAGGAGGAGACGTCGCTGCTCCGTACGTGTGTTGAACGCGGAGGTGCCGTCCGTTCGGCGCTAGGATCATCGGTGATTTGGATCACGACGAGTACGACTCCATCAACCCCGTTCTCTTGAACGCTTCCGCGCGCGATCTACAAGGGTATGTAGATCCACTCCTCCCTCATTGCTAGATGAATCCATAGATTGATCTTGGTGACACGTAGGAAAATTTTGAATTATTGCTACGTTCCCCAACAGTGGCATCATGAGCTAGGTCTATGCGTAGTTTCTATGCACGAGTAGAACACAAAGTAGTTGTGGGCGTTGATTTTGTTCAATATGCTTGACGTTACTAGTCTTATCTTGATTCGGCGGCATCGTGGGATGAAGCGTCCCAGACCGACCTTACACGTACTCTTACGTGAGACTGGTTCCACCGACTGACATGCACTAGTTGCATAAGGTGGCTAACGGGTGTCTGTCTCTCCCACTTTAGTCGGATCAGGTTCGATGAAAAGGGTCCTTATGAAGGGTAAATAGAAATTGGCATATCACGTTGTGGTCTTTGCATAGGTAAGAAACGTTCTTGCTAGAAACCCATAGCAGCCACGTAAAACATGCAAACAACAACTAGAGGACGTCTAACTTGTTTTTGCAGGGTATGCTATGTGATGTGATATGGCCAAAAGGATGTGATGAATGATATATGTGATGTATGAGATTGATCATGTTCTTGTAATAGGAATCACGACTTGCATGTCGATGAGTATGACAACCGGCAGGAGCCATAGGAGTTGTCTTAATTTATTTATGACCTGCGTGTCAACATAAACGTCATGTAATTACTTTACTTTATTGCTAACCGTTAGCTATAGTAGTAGAAGTAATAGTTGACAAGACAACTTCATGAAGACACAATGATAGAGATCATGATGATGGAGATCATGGTGTCATGCCGGTGACAAGATGATCATGGAGCCCCAAGATGGAGATCAAAGGAGCTATATGATATTGGCCATATCATGTCACTATTATTTGATTGCATGTGATGTTTATCATGTTTATACATCTTGTTTTCTTAGAACGACGGTAGTAAATAAGATGATCCCTCATTAAAATTTCAAGAAAGTGTTCCCCCTAACTGTGCACCGTTGCGAAAGTTCGTCGTTTCGAAGCACCACGTGATGATCGGGTGTGATAGTTTCATACGTTCACATACAACGGGTGTAAGACAGATTTACACACGCGAAACACTTAGGTTGACTTGACGAGCCTAGCATGTACAGACATGGCCTCGGAACACAAGAGACCGAAAGGTCGAGCATGAGTCGTATGGTAGATATGATCAACATGAAGATGTTCACCGATGTTGACTAGTCCGTCTCACGTGATGATCGGACACGGCCTAGTTGAATCGGATCTTGTAATCACTTAGATGACTAGAGGGATGTCTATCTGAGTGGGAGTTCATAAGATGAACTTAATTATCATGAACATAGTCAAAAGATCTTCGCAAATTATGTCGTAGCTCGCGCTTGAGTTCTACTGTTTAGATATGTTCCTAGAGAAAATTTAGTTGAAAGTTGATAGTAGAAATTATGCGGACTAGGTCCGTAAACTGAGGATTGTCCTCATTTCTTCATAGAAGGCTTATGTCCTTAATGCACCGCTCAGTGTGCTGAACCTCGAACGTTGTCTGTGGATGTTGCGAACATCTGACATACACATTTTGATAACTACGTGATAGTTCAGTTAAACGGCTTAGAGTTGAGGCATCGAAGACGTTTTGAAACGTCGCGAAACATATGAGATGTTTCGAGGGCTGAAATTGGGATTTCAGGCTCGTGCCCACGTCAAGAGGTATAAGACCTCCGACGATTTTCTTAGCCTGCAAACTAAGGGAGAAAAGCTCAATTGTTGAGCTTGTGCTCAGATTGTCTAAGTACAACAATCATTTGAATCGAGTGGGAGTTGATCTTCCAGATGAGATAGTGATGTTTCTCCGAAGTCATTACCACCAAGCTGCTAGAGCTTCGTGATGAACTATAATATATCAGGGACATATATGATGATCCTTGAGATATTCGCGATGTTTGACACCACAAAAGTAGAAATCAAGAAGGAGCATCAATTGTTGATGGTTGGTGAAACCACTAGTTTCAAGAAGGGCAAGGGCAAGAAGGGAAACTTCATGAAACGGCAAATCAGCTGCTGCTCTAGTGAAGAAACCCAAGGTTGAACCCAAACCCGAGACTAAGTGCTTCTGTAATAAGGGGAACAGCCACTGGAGCAGAATTACCCTAGATACTTGGTAGATGAGAAGGCAGGCAAGGTTGATAGAAGTATATTGGATATACATTGTGTTGATGTGTACTTTACTAGTACTCCTAGTAGCACCAGGGTATTAGATACCGGTTCGGTTGCTAAGTGCTAGTAACTCGAAATAAAAGCTACGGAATAAACGGAGACTAGCTAAAGGTGAGATGACGATATGTGTTGGAAGTGTTTCCAATGTTGATATGATCAAGCATCGCACGCTCCCTCTACCATCGAGATTGGTGTTTGCGTTGAGCATAGACATGATTGGATTATGTCTATCGCAATACGGTTATTCATTTAAAGAGAATAATGGTTACTCTGTTTATTTGAATAATACCTTCAAATGGTCTTACACCTGAAATGAATGGTTTATTGAATCTCGATCGTAGTGATACACATGTTCATGCCAAAAGATAGTAATGATAGTACCACCTACTTGTGGCACTGCCACTTAAGTCATATCGGTATAAAACACGTGAAGAAGCTCCATGTTGATGGATCTTTGGGCTCACTCATTTTTGAAAGGTTTGAGACGTGCGAACCATGTCTATTGGTGTATATGCATGAAGAAACTCCATGCAAATGGACCGTTTGGACTCACTTGATTTTGAATCACTTGAGACATGCAAATCATACCACATGGGCAAGATGACTGAAAGCCTCGGTTTCAGTAAAATGGAACTAGAAAGCAACTTGTTGGAAGAAATACATTTTGATGTGTGCAGTCCAATGAGTGCTGAGGCATGTCGTGGATATCGTTATGTTCTTACTTCATAGATGATTTGAGTAGATGTTGAGTACATTTACTTGATAAATCACGAGTCTGAATTATTGAAAGGTTCAAGTAATTTCAGGGTGAAGTTGAAAGATCGTCGTGACAAGAGGATAAAAGATCTATGATATGATCATAGAGATGAATATCTGAATTACGAGTTTGGCATAGAATTAAGACATTGTGGAAATTGTTTCACAACTAATACAGCCTGGAACACCATAGTGTGATGGTGTGTCCGAACATCATAACTGCACCCTATTGGATATGATGCATACCATGATGTCTCTTGTCGAATTACCATGATAGTTTATGGGTTAGGAATTAGAGACAACCACATTTACTTTAAATAGGGCACCACGTAATTCTGATGAGATGACACCGTATGAACTATGGTTTAGAGAAACCTAAGCTGTCATTTCTTAGAAGTTTGGGGCTGCGACGCTTATGTGAAAAAGTTTCAGGCTGATAAGCTCAAACCCAAAGCGGATAAATGCATCTTCATAGAATACCCAAAACAGTTGGGTATACCTCCTATTTCAGATCTGGAAGCAAAAGTGATTGTTTCTAGAAACGGGTCCTTTCTCGAGGAAAAGTTTCTCTTGAAAGAATTGAGTGGGAGGGTGGTGGAGACTTGATGAGGTTATTGAACCGTCTCTTCAACTAGTGTGTGGCAGGGCACAGGAAGTTGTTCCTGTGGCACCTACACCAATTGAAGTGGAAGCTTATGATAGTGATCATGAAACTTCAGATCAAGTCACTACCAAACCTCGTGGGATGACAAGGATGCGTACTACATCAGAGTGGTACGTAATCCTGTCTTGGAAGTCATGTTGCTAGACAACAATGAACCTACGAGCTATGCAGAAGCGGTGGTGGGCTTGGATTCCGATAAATGGCTCGAGGCCATATAATCCGAGAGAGGATCCATATATGAAAAAAAAGTGTAGACTTTGGAAGAACTACTTGATGGTCGTAAGGCTGTTAGGTACAGATGGATTTTAAAAGGAAGACAGACAATGATGGTAAATGTCACCATTAAGAAAGCTCGACTTGTCGTTAAGATGTTTTCCGACAAGTTCAAGGAGTTGACTACAATGAGACTTTCTCACTCGTAGCGATGCTAAGAGTCTGTTGGAATTATATTAGCAGGTACTGCATTATTTATGAAATCTTGCAGATAGGATGTCAAAATATTGTTTCCTCGTGATTTTCTTGAGGAAAGGTTGTATGTGATACAACCAGAAGGTTTTAACAATCCTGAAAGATGCTAACAAGTATGCAAAGCTCTAGCAATCCTTCTAAGGACTGGAGTAAGCATCTCGGAGTTGGAATATACGCTTTGATGATGATCAAAGGTTTTGGGTTTATACAAAGTTTATGAGAAACTTGTATTTCCAAAGAAGTGAGTGGTAGCACTATAGAATTTCCGATGAGTATATGTTGTTGATCGGAAATGACGTAGAATTTCTGGAAAGCATATAGGGTTATTTGAAAAGTGTTTTTCAATGGAAAACCTGGATTAAGCTACTTGAGCATTGAGCATCAAGATCTATAAGGATAGATCAAAACGCTTAATGGTACATTCAAATGAGCACATTCCTTGACATGATCTTGAAGGTGTTCAAGATGGATCAGTCAAAGAAGGAGTTCTTGCCTGAGTTGTAAGGTATGAAGTTAAGACTTAAAGCTTGACCACGGCAGAATAGAGAGAAAAGATGAAGGTCGTCCCCTATGCTTAAGACATAGGCTCTACAGTATGCTATGCTGTGTACCGCACCTGAAGTGTGCCTTGCCATGAGTCAGTCAAGGGGTACAAGAGTGATTCAAGAATGGATCACAGGACAGCGGTCAAATTTATCCTTAGTAACTAGTGGACTAAGGAATTTTCTCGATTATGGAGGTGGTAAAAGAGTTCGTCGTAAAGGGTTACGTTGATGCAAACTTTGACACTAATCCAGATTATTCTGAGTAGTAAACTGGATTCGTATAGTAGAACAGTTATTTGAAATAGCTCCAAATATAGCGTAGTAGCTACATCTACAAGATGACATAGAGATTTGCGAAGTACATACGGATCTGAAAGATTCAGACCCGTTGACTATAACATCACTCACAAGCATAACATGTTCAAACCCAGAACTCATCGAGTGTTAATCACATGCTAAATGTGAACTAGATTATTGACTCTAGTAAACTCTTTGGGTGTTAGTCACATGGGGATGTGACCTTGAGTGTTAATCACATGGCGATGTGAACTGGATTATTGACTCTAGTGCAAGTGGGAGACTGTTGGAAATATGCCCTAGAGGCAATAATAAATTAGTTATTATTATATTTCCTTGTTCATGATAATCGTTTATTATCCATGCTAGAATTTTATTGATAGGAAACTCAGATACATGTGTGGATACATAGACAACACCATGTCCCTAGTAAGCCTCTAGTTGACTAGCTCGTTGATCAATAGATGGTTACGGTTTCCTGACCATGGACATTGGATGTCATTGATAACAGGATCACATCATTAGGAGAATGATGTGATGGACAAAGACCCAATCCTAAGCCTAGCACAAGATCATGTAGTTCGTATGCTAAAGCTTTTCTAATGTCAAGTATCATTTCCTTAGACCATGAGATTGTGCAACTCCCGGATACCGTAGGAGTGCTTTGGGTGTGCCAAATGTCACAACGTAACTGGGTGGCTATAAAGTTACACTACAGGTATCTCCGAAAGTGTCTGTTGGGTTGGCACGAATCGAGACTGGGATTTGTCACTCCGTGTAAACGGAGAGGTATCTTTGGGCCCACTCGGTAGGACATCATCATAATGTGCACAATGTGATCAAGGAGTTGATCACGGGATGATGTGTTACGGAACAAGTAAAGAGACTTGCCAGTAACGAGATTGAATAAGGTATCGGGATACCGACGATCGAATCTCGGGCAAGTACAATACCGCTAGACAAAGGGAATTGAATACGGGATTGATCGAATCCTCGACATCGTGGTTCATCCGATGAGATCATCGTGGAACATGTGGGAGCCAACATGGGTATCCAGATCCCGCTGTTGGTTATTGACCGGAGAGTCATCTCGGTCATGTCTGCATGTCTCCCGAACCCGTAGGGTCTACACACTTAAGGTTCGGTGACGCTAGGGTTATAGAGATATTAGTATGCGGTAACCCGAAAGTTGTTCGGAGTCCCGGATGAGATCCCGGACGTCACGAGGAGTTCCGGAATGGTCCGGAGGTAAAGAATTATATATAGGAAGTGCTATTTCGGCCATCGGGACAAGTTTCGGGGTCACCGGTATTGTACCGGGACCACCGGAAGGGTCCCGGGGGTCCACCGGGTGGGGCCACCTGCCCCGGGGGGCCACATGGGCTGTAGGGGGTGCGCCTTGGCCTATATGGGCCAAGGGCACCAGCCCCTAGAGGCCCATGCACCAAAGGGACAAGAGGAGGGTAGAGTCCTAAAGGGGGAAGGCACCTCCGAGGTGCCTTGGGGAGGATGGACTCCTCCCCCCCTTGGCCGCACCCTTCCTTGGAGGAAGGGGCACGGCTGCGCCCTCCCCCTCTCCCTTGGCCCTATATATAGTGGGGGAAAGGGAGGGCAATCCAACATAAGCCCTGGCGCCTCCCTCTCCCTCCCATGACACATCTTCCTCCTCCCGCAGCGCTTGGCGAAGCCCTGTTGGAATCCCGCTACTTCCACCACCACGCCGTCGTGCTGCTGGATCTCCATCAACCTCGCCTTCCCCCTTGCTGGATCAAGAAGGAGGAGACGTCGCTGCTCCGTACGTGTGTTGAACGTGGAGGTGCCGTCCGTTCGGCGCTAGGATCATCGGTGATTTGGATCACGACGAGTACGGCTCCATCAACCCCGTTCTCTTGAACGCTTCCGCGCGCGATCTACAAGGGTATGTAGATCCACTCCTCCCTCATTGCTAGATGACTCCATAGATTGATCTTGGTGACACGTAGGAAAATTTTGAATTATTGCTACGTTCCCCAACAATAAATGCATTGAAAACTCAGTTCATGCTTAAAAATGTCCAAACGAACCCCGAAAAATCACAAAAATTCACACAACACTCTAGTTGTTATATGTTGACACGAGAAAAAAATTGAAAGCAATAAGCGGCAATGGATATCGTTCCGTCCCCAAAGGTCGGACGTTCCCTACCGAAAACCATCATGCTTGTTGTGAGAAGCTCCGGTTTGTGAGAAGCATATACCCAAACCTGCCCCAAATGGGACAAAATTTGTACCATAGCATGTTGATGCCGCTCCATGATAGCATGCCAAGTTTCATGAATTTCAGACGGGTTTTGGATTTACTAGAATTTAAAAACCAGGCATCTCAATGTTTTGCCGGCAATCAACGGTGCCCTGGTGTTCGAAATTCATTCCCATTTCTTACATAGGACCTAAGCATGCACCCTAGGACACAGATTCATTTTTTCAACCAATTTATATGCACTAGAGCATGTGCATGTAGTTCAAATTTGAATTATGCAAATAAATGAATTGAAAACTCAGTTAATGCATAAAAAAGTCCAAACGAACCCCGAAAAATCACAAAAATTCACACAACACTCCAGTTGTTCTATGTTGACATGAGAAAAAAATTGAAAGCTATAAGAGGCAATGGATATCGTTTCATCCCCAAAGGTGGGACTTTCCCTACCGAAAACCATCATTTTTGTTGTGAGAATCTCCGGTGTGTGAGAAGCATATACCCTAACCTGCCCCAAATGGGACAAAATATGTACCACAGCATGTTGATGCCCCTCCATGATAGCATGGCAAGTTTCATGAATTTCAGACGAGTTTTGGATTTACTAGAATTTAAAAACCAGGCATCTCAATGTTTTCCCTGTAATCAACAGTGCCCTGGTGTTTGAAATTCATTCCCATTTCTTGCATGGGACCTAAGCATGCACCCAAGGACACATCTTTGATTTTTCAACCAATTTATATGCACTGGAGCATGTGCATGTAGTTAAAATTTGAATTATGCACATAAATGCATTGAAACCTTAGTTAATGCATAAAAATATCCAAACGAACCCCGAAAAATCACAAAAATTCACACAACATTGCAGTTGTTCTTTGTTGACACGAGAAAAAAAATTGAAAGCAATGAGAGGCAATGGATATCATTCCGTCCCCAAAGGTGGGACGTTCCTTACCGAAAACCATCATGCTTGTTGTGAGAAGCTCCGGTTTGTGAGAAGCATATACCCAAACCTGCCCCAAATGGGACAAAATTTGTACCACGGCATGTTGATGCCGCTCCATGATAGCATGCCAAGTTTCATGAGTTTCAGACGAGTTTTGGATTCACTAGAATTTAAAAACTAGGCATCTCAATGTTTTGCCGGCAATCAACGGTGCCCTGGTGTTCGAAATGCATTCCCATTTCTTACATAGGACCTAAGAATGCACCCTAGGACACATATTTAATTTTTCAACCAATTTATATGCACCAAAGATGTGCATGTAGTTCAAATTTGAATTATGCACATAAATGCATTGAAAACTCAGTTAATGCATAAAAATGTCCAAACGAACCCCGAAAAATCACAAAAATTCACACAACACTCCAGTTGTTCTATGTTGACATGAGAAAAAAAATTGAAAGCAATAAGAGGCAATGGATATGGTTTCGTCCCCAAAGGTGGGACTTTCCCTACTGAAAACCATCATGCTTGTTGTGAGAAGCTCTGGTGTGTGAGAAGCATATACCCTAACCTGCCCCAAATGGGACAAAATTTGTACCATGGCATGTTGATGTCCATCCATGACAGCATGGCAAGTTTCATGAATTTCAGACGAGTTTTGGATTTACTAGAATTTAAAAACCAGGCATCTCAATGTTTTCCCGGCAATCAACGGTGCCTTGGTGTTCGAAATTCATTCCCATTTCTTGCATGGGACCTAAGCATGCACCCAAGGACACATCATTGATTTTTCAACCAATTTATATCCACTGGAGCATGTGCATGTAGTTAAAATTTGAATTATGCACATGAATGCATTGAAAACTCAGTTAATGCATAAAAATGTCCAAACGAACCCCAAAAAATCACAAAAAATTCACACAACACTCAAGTTGTTCTTTGTTGACACGAGAAAAAAAATTGAAAGCAATGAGAGGCAATGGATATCGTTTCGTCCACAAATGTGGGACGTTCCCTACCGAAAAGCATCATGTTTGTTGTGAGAAGCTCCGGTTTGTGAGAAGCATATACCCTAACCTGCCCCAAATGGGACAAAATTTGTACCACAGCATGTTGATGCTGCTCCATGATAGCATGCCAAGTTTCATGAATTTCTGACGAGTTTTGGATTTACTAGAATTTAAAAACTAGGCATCTCAATGTTTTGCCGGCAATCAACGGTGCCCTGGTGTTCGAAATTCATTCCCATTTCTTGCATGTTACCTAAGCATGCACCCTAGGACATAGATTTGATTTTTCAACCACTTTATATGCACTGGAGCATGTGCATGTAGTTCAAATTTGAATTATGCACATAAATGCATTGAAAACTCAGTTAATGCATAAAAATGTCCAAAAGAATAAGAGGCAATGGATATCATTTCGTCCCCAAAGGTGGGACGTTCCCTACCAAAAACCATCATGCTTGTTGTGGGAAGCTCCGGTTTGTGAGAAGCATATACCCAAACTTCCCTAGATGGGACAAAATTTGTACCACGGCATGTTGATGCCGCTCCATGATAACATGCCAAGTTTCATGAATTTCAGACGGGTTTTGGATTTACTAGAATTTAAAAACCAGGCATCTCAATGTTTTGCCGGCAATCAACGGTGCCTTGGTGTTAGAAATTCATTCCCATTTCTTGCATGGGACCTAAGCATGCACCCAAGGACACAGCTTTGATTTTCAACCAATTTATATGCACTGGCGCATGTGCATGTACTCCAAATTTGGATTGTGGACATAAATGCATTAAAAACTCAATTAATGCATAAAAATGTCCAAACGAACCCCGGAAAATCACAAAAATTCACACAACACTCCAGTTGTTCTATGTTGACATGAGAAAAAAATTGAAAGCAATAAGAGGGAATGGATATCATTTCGTCCCCAAAGGTGGGAGGTTCCCTACCGAAAACCATCATGCTTGTTGTGAGAAGCTCTGGTTTGTGAGAAGCATATACCCAAAACTGCCCCGAATGGGACAAAATTTGTACCACGGCATGTTGATGCCGGTCCATGATAGCATGCCAAGTTTCATGAATTTCAGACGAGTTTTGGATTTACTAGAATTTAAAAACCAGGCATCTCAATGTTTTCTCGGCAATCAACGGTGCCCTGGTGTTCGAAATTCAATCCCATTTCTTGCATGGGACCTAAGCATGCACCCAAGGACACAACTTTGATTTTTCAACCACTTTATATGCACTGGAGCATGTGCATGTAGTTCAAATTTGAATTATGCACAAAAATGCATTGAAAACTTAGTTAATGCATAAAAATGTCCAAACGACCCCCGAAAAATCACAAAAATTCACAGAACACTCCTGTTGTTCTATGTTGACATGAGAAAAAAATTGAAAGCAATAGGAGGCAATGAATATCGTTTCGTCCCCAAAGGTGGGACGTTCCCTACCGAGAACCATCCTGCTTGTTGTGAGAAGCTCCGGTTTGTGAGAAGCATATGCCCAAACCTGCCCCTAATGGGACAAAAAATTTACCACTCCATGTTGATGTCGCTCCGTGATAGCATGCCAAGTTTCATGAATTTCAGACGAGTTTTGGATTTACTAGAATTTAAAAATCAGGTATCTCAATGTTTGCGGCCGAGTGACGGTGGCAGGGTGTTTGAAATTCAATTCCGTTTCTTGCATGGGACCTAAGCGTGCAACCAAGGACACATATTTGATTTTTCAATAAGTTTATATGCACTGAAGCATGTGCATGTAGTTCAAATTTGAATTATGCGCATAAAATGCCTGGAAAACCCAGTTAATGTATAAGAATGTACAAACGAACCCTGAATAATTCCAATTTTTGAACGACACACCTATAGTTGCATGTTCACTGCAGATAAAAGTTCTAACAATTCAAACACCATCCTTTGTAGTTGTGACCCCATTACGTAATTCAAATGATCAAGACGAGAAATTAACTAGATCGCACACAATTTATTATCACCAACCGTGTGAGATGCAGCACAAAATATCTTGGAGCACCGTCAGTGTATAGTATGCCCATGCCTTACGAGAGAAGGTGCGTCGGCAACAGTCTACAGCCGGCGTGTCAAGCACACTAGCTAGCTCACTCCCCAAATATCATTTCACTGTTCATTCCTCCCCGGTGAAAGATGGGGACGTGGACCCACATCAGAGGGCAACTTCGGCGGTCCACTCTAGCGAGAGCACGGCCGCAGCCACCAGGCGCGTGCTAACAAGCTTCGTGAGGGCGACCGCAGTCTGCGTTTGGGCGGCCAAGGCAGCCCAAACGGCCGCTGTTGCTTCTCAGGCGGCGGCAGCAGCATCTGCCTCGGGGATAGCAACTGGCGAGAGCGGCAAAGCAACTATCTGTTCCGCAGCGGCGGCCTTAGCCCTGCTGGAGGCCGCCCACTACCATGTCGAGGCCGTCCACACCCAGGTCGTGGCGGTCACTGATAACCCACAAGTGTAGGGGATCGCAACAGCTTTTGAGGGTAGAGTATTCAACCCAAATTTATTGATTCGACACAAGGGGAGCTAAATAATATTCTCAAGTATTAGCAACTAAGTTGTCAATTCAGCCACACCTGGATAGCTTAATATCTGCAGCAAAGTATTTAGTAGCAAAGTAGTATGATAGTAGAGATAACGGTAACAAAAGTAATATTTTTGGGTTTTATAGTGATTGTAACAGTAGCAACGGTAAAGTAAATAAGCGAAGAATAATATGTGAAAAGCTCGTAGGCATTGGATCGGTGATGGATAATTATGTCGGATGTGGTTCATCATGTAACAGTCATAACATAGGGTGACACAGAACTAGCTCCAATTCATCAATGTAACGTAGGCATGTATTCCAAATATAGTCATTCGTGCTTATGGAAAATAACTTGTCCTACCCTCCCATGGCAGCGGGGTCCTAATGGGAACTAAGGGATATTAAGGCCTCCTTTTAATAGAGTACCGGACCAAAGCATTAACACATAGTGAATACATGAACTCCTCAAACTACGGTCATCACCGGGAGTGATCCCTATTATTGTCACTTTGGGGTTGCCGGATCATAACACATAGTAGGTGACTATAGACTTGCTAGATAGGATCAAGAACTCACATATATTCATGAAAACATAATAGGTTCAGATCTAAAATCATGGCACTCGGGCCCTAGTGACAAGCATTAAGCACAACAAAGTCATAGCAACACCAATCTCAGAACATAGTGGATACTAGGGACCAAACCCTAACAAAACTAACTTGATTACATGATAAATCGCATCCAACCCATCACTGTCCAGCAAGCCTACGATGGAATTACTCACGCACGGCGGTGAGCATCATGAAATTGGTGATGGAGGATGGTTGATGATGACGATGGCGATGGATTCCCCTCTCCGAAGCCCTGAACGGACTCCAAATCAGCCCTCCCGAGAGAGTTTAGGGCTTGGCGGCGGCTCCGTATCGTAAAACATGATGAATCCTTCTCTCTAATTTTTTTCTCCTCGAACACGAATATATGGAGTTGGAGTTGAGGTCGGTGGAGCTCCACGGGGCCCACGAGGCAGGGGCGCGCCCCCACCCTCGTGGCAAGGGTGTGGCCCCCTGGCCTTGATTCTTTCGCCAGTATTTTTTATTATTTCCAAAAATAATCTCCATGAAATTTCAGGTCACTCCGAGAACTTTTGTTTCTGCACAAAAATAACACCATGGCAATTCTGCTGAAAACAACGTCAGTCCGGGTTAGTTCCATTCAAATCATGCAAGTTAGAGTCCAAAACAAGGGCAAAATTGTTTGGAAAAGTAGATATGACGGAGACGTATCAACTCCCCCAAGCTTAAACCTTTGCTTGTCCTCAAGCAATTCAGTTGATAAACTGAAAGTGATAAAGAAAAACTTTTACAAACTCTATTTGCTCTTGTTGTTGTCAATATGTAAAACCAGCATTCAAGTTTTCAGCAAAGATTATGACTAACCATATTCACAATAACATTTAGGTCTCATGTTTACTCATATCAATGGCATAATCAACTAGCGAGCAATAATAATAAATCTGAGATGACAACACTTTCTCAAAACAATCATAATATGATATAATAAGATGGTATCTCGCTAGCCCTTTCTGAGACCGCAAAACATAAATGCAGAGCACCTTTAAAGATCAAGGACTGACTAGACATTGTAATTCATGGTAAAAGAGATCCAGTCATAGTCATACCCAATATAAACTAATAGTAATACATGCAAATGACAGTGGTGCTCTCCAGCTAGAGCTTTTTAATAAGAGGGTGATGACTCAACATAAAAGTAAATAGATAGGCCCTTCGCAGAGGGAAGCAGGGACTTGTAGAGGTGCCAGAGCTTGATTTTGAAATAGAGATAAATAATATTTTGAGCGGTATACTTTCATTGTCAACATAACAACCAAGAGATGGCGATATCTTCCATGCTACACACATTATAGGCGGTTCCCAAACAGAATGGTAAAGTTTATACTCCCCCTCCACCAACAAGCATCAATCCATGGCTTGCTCGAAACAACGAGTGCCTCCAACTAACAACAGGCCCGGGGGAGTTTTGTTTGTAATTATTTTGATTTGGTTTGCTTAAAGCATGGGACTGGGCATCCCGGTGACCAGCCATTTTCTCGTGAGTGAGGAGCGGAGTCCACTCCTCTTGAGAATAACCCGCCTAACATGGAAGATACGGACAGCCCTAGTTGATACATGAGCTATTTGTGCATACAAAACAGAATTTCATTTGAAGGTTTAGATTTTTGCACATACAAATTTACTTGGAACGGCAGGTAGATACCGCATATAGGAAGATATGGTGGATTCATCTGGAATAACTCTGGGGTTTAAGGGATTGGATGCACAAGCAGTATTCCTGCTTAGTACAAGTGAAGGCTAGCAAAAGACTGGGAAGCGACCAGCTAGAGAGCGACAACAGTCATGAACATGCATTAAAATTAATAAACATTGAGTACAAGTATGAGTAGGATATAATCCACCATGAACATAAATATTGTGAAGGCTATGTTGATTTGTTTCAACTACATGTGTGAACATGTGCCAAGTCGAGTCACTCTAATCGTTCAAAGGAGGATACCACCCTACTATACCACATCACAATCATTTTAATAGCATGTTGGCACGCAAGGTAAACCATTATAACTCATAGCTAATCAAGCATGGTATAAGCAACTATAATCTCTAATTGTCATTGCAAATATGTTTATTCATAATAGGCTGAATCAGGAACGATGAACTAATCATATTTACAAAAACAAGAGAGGTCGAGTTCGTACCAGCTCCTCTCATCTCAATCAGTCCATCATATATCGTCATAATTTCCTTTCACTTGCATGACCGAATGATGTGTATAATAATAATAGTGCACGTGCATTGGACTAAGCTGGAATCTGCAAGCATTCAATAAACAGGAGAAGACAAGGCAATATGGGTTCTTGGTTAAATCAACAATAATGCAAATAAGAGCCACTTCAAGATTTTCATTATGGTCTTCTCCTATCGACCCCCAAAGGAAAGAAAAGAAATAAAACTATTTACACGGGAAAGCTCCCAGCAAGCAAAAGAAGAACATGAAATATTTTTGGTTTTTCTTTTCATTACTACTACTACAGCATGAAAAGTAAACTAGCTAAAAGCTATTACTAATTTTTTTTTCTTAAAGTTTCTCAAACACACAAGAAGAAAGCATAAAAAGGAAAAATAAAATAGCATGGATATTACAATGAAAAGGTATGAACACCGACAACTAGCATGAGTGTGTGAGCATAAATGTAATGTCGGTGGGAAATACGTACTCCCCCAAGCTTAGGCTTTTGGCCTAAGTTGGTCTATGGCCACGGTTGGCCTGGCGGATATCCAAAGCTATAGTTGGGGTCGTACTGAGATGAAGCCCCGGATTGCCACTGGTTGGCAATCGCCTCCGGATCTCACTGGTAATCAGACTATCATGGAGGATCATATTGTGGTTTCGGCTCTGGATCTGTAGCCGATGTAGGGTTCCGATAGGCGTGGATGGCCGCCAGCGGAACAAGATACCTGCCTGCAGATAAATCAAACAAGGAAGGGGTAGGCAAGGTAATAGTCTCAGGGTGATTTTTATCAAATAACAGTTTGTACTTAAGCGCATTTTCCCTATTCTTAACAATAAAATCATGCGGTACCATACTCTTATAGTCTAGATAAACAGGAGGCAGCTTTTTCTTCTTTCTCATAATGCCTAATAGGTATGTTATAGTGTGCAGCGAGGCGCAAGGCGAAGATTCCTCCCAAGATGGGGCCCTTAGTATGGTTAAGATTTAACCGCTTTGCAACAATAGCGCCCATACTAAATGAATCATCTCGAAACAAGGCATGGAACAAAATAACAATATCAGGGGCACTCAGGTTTCCACAGTTTCCGCGACCAATTAAGCATCTACTAGCAAATATTGCAAAATAACGTAAAACAGGAAAATGTATGCTAGTAATTCTCACATCGGAAACTTTCCTAGTTTCTCCTACAACAATTGTATCAATGAACCCATCCACATCCTTACGATGTGGTTCCTCTATTTAACCCGAAAAAGGTAACTTGCAAACCTCACAGAATTCACGAAGGGACATCTCCTTATACTCATCATATAAATAAAAATCCACCGTAGGTGGTGACCTCCTAGAATGGAAATGAAAATTTTGCACAAAGGTATTAGTGAGTAAGAGGTACTGTTCATGTTGGTCGTGGAGGAAGTCGGTGAGGCCTGCATTCTCAGCCAACTCGTAAAAATCATCATAAATCCCGGCCGCTCTTAAGAAATCATCACAAGGCCATTCACACGGCCGAACTTCCGCGGTGCGAGGGAGATTATATTTGGGCCTATTATATTCTTCACTTTGCTTATCCTTCGAGCTTAGGCTCGAAGAGCCCCTCAAAAATCTCTTCATTATTTTCTGAAAATTTCTGAAATTTTTAGTAACTTCAAATAAAAGTGAATCAAACTCAATGAAATTGATAGCAACTACTCCCACAAGTGCCTAGAGACTATATCATGCATTAGAACTACTTGGGACCAAATAAATTTGACATGCAAGCTCAAGAACAGGGTCACCAGCAGCAAAAATTTGCAAATGAATAAAGCACTAGAACAAAAACTAATTGGACCATTGGAGGAGTCACATACCAAGGAACAATGCCCCAAAGCAGTTTTGTGAGAGGTGCTTTGAGGAAGGTGATCGAAAATCGCAGCAAAATGAGCTAGAACTCGTGCTTGAGCTGGTTGGTGTTTTTTGGGGAGGAAGACGGAGTGTGTGGTGGCTGGAATAAGTGGAGGGGAGCCACCGTGGGCCCACGAGGTAGGGGGGCGCGCCCAGGGGGTGGGCGCGCCCTGGACCCTCCTGGCCAGATGCCAGCTCCCCCTGATGTATACTTAGTGCCAGATATTCTCAAATATTCCAGAAAAAATCATATTTAAATTTCAGGGCATTTGGAGAACTTTTATTTTCAGGGTATTTTTTATTGCACAGAAAATTCAGAAAATAGACAGAAAAATACTAATTTTACTTTATTTCTACTAAATAACAGAAAATAAAAGGAGGGTATAGAAGGTTGTGCTTTCTAACTTCATCCATCTCATGCTCATCAAAAGGAATCCACTAACAAGGTTGATCAAGTCTTGTTAACAAACTCATTCCGAATCGCATGAAACCGGAGAATTTTCAAATAGCACTAAGCTACCTCAACGGGGATATGCACATCCCCAATAATAAGAATATCATATCTCTTTTTGACAGTAGGAAGATGAAATTCAAAACCTCCAAAAATAATAGATGGAATTTTTCCAATAGAGTTTATACTATGAACTTGAGGTTGTTTCCTCGGAAAGTGTACCGTATGCTCATTGCCATTAACATGAAAAGTGACATTGCCTTTGTTGCAATCAATAACAGCCCATGCAGTATTCAAAAAAGGTCTTCCAAGAATAATAGACATACTATCGTCCTCGGGTATATCAAGAATAACAAAGTCCGTTAAAATAGTAACATTTGCAACCACAACAGGCACATCCTCACAAATACCGACAGGTATAGCAGTTGATATATCAGCCATTTGCAAAGATATTTCAGTAGGTGTCAACTTATTCAAGTCAAGTCTGCGATATAGAGAGAGAGGCATAACACTAACACCGGCTCCAAGATCACATAAGGTAGTTCTAACATAGTTTCTTTTAATGGAGCATGGTATAGTGGGTACTCCTGGATCTCCTAACTTCTTAGGTATTCCACCCTTGAAAGTTTAATTGGCAAGCATGGTGGAAATTTTAGCTTCCAGTATCTTTCTTTTATTAGTAACAATTTCTTTCATATACTTAGCATAAGGATTCATTTTGAGCATATCAGTTAATCGCATACGCAAAAAGATACGTCTAATCATTTCAGCAAAGCACTCAAAATCCTCATCATCCTTTTTCTTGGATGGATTAGGAGGAAAAGGCATGGGTTTCTGAACACATGGTTCTCTTTCCCTACCGTGCTTCCTAGCAACAAAGTCTCTTTTATCATAACGTTGATTCTTTAATTTTGGGTTATCAAGATCAACAGCATGTTCAATTTCTACATCATTATCATTGCTAGGTTGAGCATCAACATGAACATCATTATTAACATTATCACTTGGTTCATGTTCATTACCAGATTGTGTTTCAGCATCAGAAATAGAAACATCATTTGGATTCTCAGGTGTGTCAACAGCAGGTTCACTAGAAGCATGCAAAGTCTTGTCATTCATTTTTCTTTTTCTTCCTTTTAGAGGGACTACGTGCATCTACATTATTTCTCTGAGCGTCCTGCTCAATTCTCTTAGGATGACCTTCAGGATACAAAGGTTCCTGAGTCACTTTACCTCCCCTAGTTGCAACTCTAACAGAAAAATCATTATTCTTACTATTCAGTTCATTGAGCAAATCATTCTGAGCCTTAAGCTTAAGTACTTGTTCTACTTGAGTGGTAACCGTAGAAGCATGTTTACTAACGAGTTTAAGTTCACCTTTAACTCTAGACATATAGTCACTCAAGTGTTCAATCATATAAGCATTTTGTTTTAATTGTCTTCCAAAACAAGCATTAAAGTTTTCTTGTTTCATAATAAAATTGTCAAACTCATCTAAGCATTGGCTAGCAGACTTATCACGAGGAATATCACCTTCATAAAATCTATAGAGAGAATTTACCTTTACTACCTATGTCGGGTTATCAAGACCATGTATTTCTTCAATAGGAGGTAAATTCTTAACATCTTCAGCTTTTATACCTTTATCTTTCATAGATTTCTTTGCCTCTTGCATATCTATAGGACTGAGAAATAGAACACATCTCTTCTTCGGAGTTGGCTTAGGAGTTGGTTCAAGAAGTGTCAAATTATTTTCATTGGTCAACATATTATTCAATAGAATTTCAGCTTGATCCAGTGTTCTTTCCCTGAGAACACAACCAGCACAACTATCCAGGTGGTCTCTGGAAGCATCGGTTAGTCCATTATAAAAGATATCAAGTATTTCATTTTTCTTAAGAGGATGATCAGGCAAAGCATTAAGTAATTGGAGAAGCCTCCCCCAAGCTTGTGGGAGACTCTCTTCTTCAATTTGCAAAAAAATTATATATTTCCCTTAAGGCAGCTTGTTTCTTATGAGCTGGGAAATATTTAGCAGAGAAGTAATAAATCATATCCTGGGGACTACGCACACAAACAACATCAAGAGAATTAAACCATATCTTAGCATCACCCTTTAATGAGAACGGAAATATTTTAAGGATATAAAAGTAGCGAGTTCTCTCATCATTAGTGAATAGGGTGGCTATATCATTTAATTTAGTAAGATGTGCCACAACAGTTTCAGATTCATAACCATAGAAGGGATCAGATTCAACCAAAGTAATTATATCAAGGTCGACAGAGAATTCATAATCCTTATCAGTAACAAAGATAGGTGAAGTAGCATAAGCAGGATCATATTTCATTCTAGCATTCAGAGTTTTTTGTTTCAGCTTAGCTAATAATTTCTTAAGATCACTCCTATCATTTCAAGCAAGAAAGTCTCTAGCAGTTTCTTCATCCATAACATAGCCCTCAGGCAGAACAGGTAATTTATATTTAGGAGGAGAGTCTTCATCATCACTTTCAGCAATATTATCAGTTTCAATAATTTCCTTCTCTCTAGCCCTAGCAAGTTGTTCATCAAGAAATTCACCAAGTGGCACAGTAGTATCAAGAATAGAAGTAGTTTCATCATAAGTATCATGCATAGCAGAAGTGGCATCATCAATAACACGCGACATATTAGAATTAACAGCAGAAGTAGGTTTAGGTGTTGCAAGCTTACTCAAAACAGAAGGTGAATCAAGTGTAGAGCTAGATGGCAGTTCCTTACATCCCCTCGTAGTTGAGGGATAAATTTTAGTTTTCTCGTCTTTCAAGTTCTTCATAGTGACCAGCAGATGTAAATCCCAAGTGACTCAAAGAATAGAGCTATGCTCCCCGGCAACGGCGCCAGAAATTAGTCTTGATGACCCACAAGTGTAGGGGATTGCAACAACTTTCGAGGGTAGAGTATTCAACCCAAATTTATTGATTTGACACAAGGGGAGCCAAAGAATATTCTCAAGTATTAGCAACTGAGTTGTCAATTCAGCCACACCTGGATAGCTTAATATCTGCAGCAAAGTATTTAGTAGCAAAGTAGTATGATAGTAGAGACAACGGTAACAAAAGTAATATTTTGGGGTTTTATAGTGATTGTAACAGTAGCAACGGTAAAGTAAATAAGCGAAGAACAATATGTGAAAAGCTCGTAGGCATTGGATCGGTGATGGATAATTATGTCGGATGCGGTTCATCATGTAACAGTCATAACATAGGGTGACACAGAACTAGCTCCAATTCATCAATGTAATGTAGGCATGTATTCCGAATATAGTCATGCGTGCTTATGGAAAAGAACTTGCATGACATCTTTTGTACTACCCTCCCGTGGCAGCGGGGTCCTAATGGAAACTAAGGGATATTAAGGCCTCCTTTTAATATAGTACCGGACCAAAGCATTAACACATAGTGAATACATGAACTCCTCAAACTACGGTCCACCGGGAGTGGTACCAATTATTGTCACTCCGGGGTTGCCGGATCATAACACATAGTAGGTGACTATAGACTTGCAAGATAGGATCAAGAACTCACATATATTCATGAAAACATAATAGGTTCAGATCTGAAATCATGGCACTCGGGCCCTAGTGACAAGCATTAAGCATAACAAAGTCATAGCAACATAAATCTCAGAACATAGTGGATACTAGGGATCAAACCCTAACAAAACTAACTTGATTACATGATAAATCTCATCCAACCCATCACCGTCCAGTAAGCCTACGATGGAATTATTCACGCATGGCGGTGAGCATCATGAAATCGGTGATGGAGGATGGTTGATGATGACGATGGCGATGGATTCCCCTCTCCGGAGCCCCGAACGGACTCCAGATCAGCCCTCCCGAGAGAGTTTAGGGCTTGGTGGCGGCTCCGTATCGTAAAACGCGATGAATCCTTCTCTCTGATTTTTTTCTCCCCGAACACGAATATATGGAGTTGGGAGTTGAGGTCAGTGGAGCTCCAGGGGGCCTATGAGGCAGGGGTGCGCCCAGGGGGGCAGGCCGCCCCCACCCTCGTGGCAAGGGTGTCGGCCCCTGGCCTTGATTCTTTCGCCAGTATTTTTTATTATTTCCAAAAATAATCTCCGTGAAATTTCAGGTCATTACGAGAACTTTTGTTTCTGCACAAAAATAACACCATGGCAATTCTGCTGAAAACAACGTCAGTCCGGATTAGTTCCATTCAAATCATGCAAGTTAGAGTCCAAAACAAGGGAAAAAATGTTTGGAAAAGTAGATACGATGGAGACGTATCAGTCACCGCACAAATCGAACGAAGCTTCTCCGACAATGGTCAGCAACCCACGGCCGAAGAGCTGGCAATCGCCGAGAGCGTAGGAGCAGCCGCCCATTCCTGCGCGGCATACCTTGCCACGACGGAGCCCGCCAGAGCCCACATGGCGTCTGCCCATGCCCAGCTCGTGGTGGCCTTTTCCAAAGATATGGCGGACGTGGATGGCGAGATGCTTGCCGGGTATGGTGCAATTGATGCCATGGATCCCCTTCCCCAGGAGACCGTCGGGCGTGAGCTGGACATGGAGGTGGCAGCGGAGATCGAAGAGCACCAGCTGTAGTAGTACTCTTTGTTTTGTTTAATTAAGAGCGCCGGTCTTTGATTTGTTAGAGTAATGTTTAGGTTGGCTAGCTCTATTTAAATGCTGAACTTGCTTGATTAAGAAGTGTGGGTGTGCTGTAGTCTCCTTTGTGTACCCAAGTTATGCAATGACGTGGATAACCACTGTAACCAGGGAAATTCGAACCAAAACTTTTGACGTTCAAACTCAACACACAGAGGTTAAGCTACCTGAATCATTTATGATGTTCACATATCGTACACAGTTCTGAATAAGGGACCGTGTCTAATGACACTTTGCACGCCAGTCTTTTGGCTGAAGCGATTCCAAATTTTCGGCTTCCGCGGAAATATCTACTTCCCCGCCCCCTCCCTCTTACCAAAAGCCACATTTCCCCTCTTTCTGCCTTCCTTTCCAAGTTGAAACCTTGACTCCTTGCTTGCAGTGCCGCCGCCTCCTCACTGGCGACCCTCCTTAACTGTTTTGTTAATTAGTTGTCGTCTTCAGTTAACTGTTTGGTTCAATTCTGCACATGTGATGTTCAATTCCTCAGGCTGCAATTTTGTATTGCCTTCCATGTGAGAAATAAATCGAATTTTGTATTGTTGTGCATGTGAGGAATAAATCAAATTTGGCTGCACTTAATACATGAGAAACATATACAAGTGCTATATTTCCTAGTTCTTAATCATGCTTGGTTTGGGTAAATGGGTTTTCCCTATGGCTTAAATTAATCTGATGAATCTGCAATGTGATTATTTTTCATCAACATATTTTACTGATAGCATGCGAACCCTTACTTAACATGATGACTAACTACCTTATATGTGTTGCAAGGAAACAATGGGAAGCACTGAGGTTTACAATCAAGGTTAACACGTGCATGGTCCGTTGTCTAATAGCACATTATTGTGCAATTGCAGGAACCATTCTAATATTTAGGTTTTTAACAATTTGGTCTTGCACGTGTAGGTCCTGCTGTCGGAGGTTTTGACCCACTGTTCGACCCTTTTTGCATATGGGGAAATGAGTTGTCCATGAATATCAGTCAAGTCAAGAAACTCAGAAAGATTGTTAGGATAAAGAAATTAGCGACAAAAAACAAGATCTTTGTCCGCACAATGAAGAAGACATCAGTTCACTACAAGATGGTACTAACTATTATACCTTGCCTTTTTAATTCCTTTGCCCCATTTCCAATATAGAGAAGATATTTATGGATATCCTTGTTTCCAGGCCTTTTCAAAGCAGTTCACTGATGATTACCTCTCAAACCACATGTATGGTCAGGAGGCGAGGAAGGTAATCATACAACACCCACGGTTCAATATTGAAGTGTTCCTGAAGAGGACGAAGGATGGACGGTCAATCATCCACCGGCACTGGCCTAAAGTTACAAAGACCTTCAACATCAATGAAGGCTCAATATTCGCCTTTTGCTTCAGCAGTTTTCCAGATGAGATACATCTTTTCTATGTACCGTCTATGATGCTAATTTCTAAAGGTTATAGATGTTGCATGTGAAACTTGGTCTTGGTGTAGTTATGTAATGGGGTAGCTGAGTGCTGAAGCTATATGATGTGGTACTATGATGTATTTCAATTATGAAAATGAAATATATTGTGTGCTTAATATGAACTGTCAATTATATTAATAAATGGATTATGAATAATCGGATAATTAGCCTGCTAGTGGTGAATTAGCCTACTAATTGGGTTTTGCTATTGCAAACGGTTGTTGAAAAAATACCGTGGGCGATGACCTCAGGCAACACACATAGTTTCTAGGAATAAACCGTGTTGGATCAATGAACAATCACACACGACTTTCTCTTGAAAACTGTTTGTGTTAGGCCACCTTGCGCAAACGTTTACCACATGAAAACTCTGTGTGATGGACAGCCTTTGCCACACAGTTTCTTCCACGGACCGTGTGTGATATATTCAATAACGCAAGCGATTTAACGGGAAAAATTGTGTGTGATGTACCTGTGAACGGAAACGTATTCCTTCAAGCGACTGTGTGGGATGTACATACGAACGGAAAAGTTTAGCGAGGACTGACTGTGTGGGATGTACTTGCGACCGGAAACAATTTCGCCATATAATTGTATTTTTTTAGCTCTACTGCACATATTTCCGTATTTGAGTGCTCGCCGGTCGCACACGACCTCATTTTGCCGAACGTGTGTTCCAGGAGGGCATATCCCCGACGGTTTCTGGGTCGTGTGGGAAGGACCCCCCCTATCGCCCACACTCACTTGGAGACGGTTCCAAATGTCGTCGGGAAAAGGGGTTTTAAACCGTTTGTTTAGGAGCTCACTATACTAGTGCTAGTGAACTGAGATGACAATTGTTTTCTCTCTGTGTTGAACTCGGACACACCGGTTTGTCTCTTTCGATCAAACCGAATCACCTCGGTGCCACCGAAGAAAACAACTCGGTGTTACCGATTTCAATCCTGAGGAGACACTTTGCCATTTGCATCCTCATATTTCAGCTCCACTCGACGATTCTTATCCTCTACCAGCATCTTATATCACATGTTGCTTTGTACTGTGACTCAAGGACCAAACCTACTTGACTCATAATCCAGAAGAGCCCTTCTTGGAAATTGATGTCAAAGGGGGAGAGAGAGATCACATCAAAGCTTACTCACATCAAAGGGAGAGAGAGAGACCCTATGGGAAGCAGAGATTTCTTAGTCTTCCCAGATACTTAGTATTCAAAGAGGAGAGAAGTTACATGTCTTTAAGAGGGAAAAGACATGTTAGTATATGTTATGATTATTTTGCTCTGATTTTCTTTTCCCTACCTTCTCCCAGTATCCCATATAAGATTCAGGGGGAGAAAGACATCTAAGCGAAGGAAATCTTTGAATTCATTGCATATCCTTACTCTTTGGGGACATGTCTATACTCAAATAGAGTACTTAGTACTCACTCACTACATGTCATCCCAATCTTGGTACTCTTGTGGTTTGTTGTTCTTGCTCTGTTTAGTAGATGTTTCTGTGTTATCTAACCTTGTTTACTTAGGTTCATCTCTTCCAAAGCCAGCTCAAGACCACAAGGTAAGTACATGCATCACACTCATGTGCATGATGATCTCTTGTTGATGTACATATTGTTTGCAAGAAGGACTCATGAACATGAAGGTACATTTCCTATATTCACACCATTTGCTCTGATGCATATAGCCAAGTTACATGTAACTCATTGCTTGCTCTGTCATGCTTATGCATTCACATGCTATTATATTCCATATTTACATGATTGCATACATGTAGGGGGAGCCTATGCATGTTACATGTCTTTCCAAAGCTTTACTTGTCATTCTTCATATCTTTATCTAAAGCTTTGATGTATGTTGTCATCAATTACCAAAAGGGGGAGATTGAAAGCACAAGTGCTCCCTGGGTGATTTTGGTAATTAATGCCAACATATCTCTTATTGGACTAATACTTTTATCTAGTATATTTCAGATGAGTTCAAAAGTGGAGTGGCATGGATAGGAGGATGTGGAACCCCTTCAAGATCCTACGGATAGAAGATTGGCAAAAGCTCAAAGCTCAAGACTCTACCTTTTTCTATTTTAGTGATCCAAGATCACATTGAGTCCATAGGAAAAGCCAATACAGTTAAAAGGGGATGAGGTGTTGCTTAATGGGTTGCTTGCTCAAAGTGCTTAGTGATATGCTCCAAAGCTCTCAACCACTTCCTCAATTCCACATATGTCCTAAACCTAAAGTCAAACTCGGCCCCACCGATTTGATCTATCCGGCGCCACCGAGTTCACTTGACATAGGCACTGCTAGAAACCCTAATCAGTTCGGTCTCACCGAGATGGGCTTGCAAACTCTCTGTTTCCTGTTGCAATTATTTTGGTCCCACCGAGATATGCAATCGGTCCCACCGAGTTTGCTTGACCAACTCTCTGTTTTGCTTATTACCAAAATTGGTCCAACCGAGTTTGTGTAATCGGTCAAACCGAGTCGAGGTTTTACCCTAACCCTAGCACATTGGTCCCACCGAGTTGATCATATCGGTTACACCGAAAATCCTAACGTTCACATTTTGAACTAAATCGGTATGACCGAGTTTCACTATTCGGTCCCACTGAGTTTGGTGAATTGTGTGTAACGGATAGATTTTGTGTGGAGGCTATATATACCCGTCCACCCATCCTCCATTCGGGGAGAAAGCCATCAGAACATGCCTACACTTCCAACATTCATTTTCTAAGAGAGAACCACCTACTCATGTGTTGAGACCAAGATATTCCAATCCAACCACAAGAATCTTGATCTCTAGCCTTCCCTGAGTTGCTTTCCACTCAAATCATCTTTCCACCAAATCCAAATATGTGAGAGAGAGTTGAGTGTTGGGGAGACTATCATTTGAAGCACAAGAGCAAGGAGTTCATCATCAACACGCCATCTATTACCTTTTGGAGAGTGGTGTCTCCTAGATTGGTTAGGTGTCACTTGGGAGCCTCCGTCAAGATTGTGGAGTTGAACCAAGGAGTTTGTATGGGCAAGGAGATCGCCTACTTCGTGAAGATCTACCCTAGTGAGGCAAGTCATTCGTGGGCAATGGCCATGGTGGGGTAGACAAGGTTGCTTCTTCGTGGACGCTTCGTGGGTGGAGCCCTCCGTGGACTCACGCAACCGTTACCCTTCGTGGGTTGAAGTCTCCATCAACGTGGATGTACGATAGCACCACCTATTGGAACCACACAAAAAATCTCCATGTCTCCAATTGCGTTTGCACACTCCAATCCCATCCCTTTACTTTCTTGCAATTTGCATGCTTTACTTTCCGTTGCTCATATACTCTTGTCATGCTTGCTTGATATTCATTGTGAATGTTTAAACTTGTGCTAAAACTCCACCTTAACTTGAAGAACTTAAAAAGTGCTACTTTTCTTTGTTGAGGGTCTAATCACCCCCCCCCCTCTAGACACCTCTTCTCGATCCTTTCACAAGTCGCTGGGCCACCCTGGTTCTTGATGGCCGCCAGTGAAGGCGCCAATGAACTCATGGCACAGGTCAGCCCATGACGAAATGGAGTTCTTCGGCAGGTGCATCAGCCAAGACCTCACATTGGACTTGAGTGCCAAAGGGAAGTAGTTGGCAAACACCTTCTCTTCTCTTCCCCCGGCAGCTTGAACAGCGATGGTGTAGATGCTCAAAAACTCTACCGGGTTTAGCTTCCCATCATATTCTCTGGTATCTCTGGCTTGAACGTGCGAACGGATGGCCAACGGACTTGCCATAGCTCACGAGTAAAGGAAGGGCACCCAACCTCGAAAGGTAGGTGATGACCCACAAGTATAGGGGATCTATCGTAGTCCTTTCGATAAGTAAGAGTGTTGAACCCAACGAGGAGCAGAATGAAATGACAAGCAGTTTTCAGTAGGGTATTCTCTGCAAGCACTGAAATTATCGGTAACAGATAGTTTTATGATAAGGTAATTCGTAACGGGTAACAAGTAACAAAAGTAAAAAAGGTGCAGAAAGGTGTCCCAATCCTTTTTGTAGCAAAGGAAAAGCCTGGACAAACTCTTATATAAAGGAAAGCGCTCCCGATGACACATGGGAATTATCGTCAAGCTAGTTTTCATCATGCTCATATGATTCGCGTTCGTTACTTTGATAATTTGATATGTGGGTGGACCGGTGCTTGGCTACTTCCCTTCCTTGGACAAGCATCCCACTTATGATTAACCTCCCTCACAAGCATCCGTGACTACGAAAGAAGATCTAAGGTAAACCTAACCATAGCATGAAACATACGGATCCAAATCAGCCCCTTACGAAGCAACGCATAAACTAGGGTTTAAGCTTCTGTCACTCTAGCAACCCATCATCTACTTATTACTTCCCAATGCCTTCCCCTAGGCCCAACAATGGTGAAGTGTCATGTAGTCGATGTTCACATGACACCACTAGAGGAAAGACAACATACATCTCATCAAAATATCTAACGAATACCAAATTCACATGACTACTTATAACAAGACTTCTCCCATGTCCTCAGGAACAAACGTAACTACTCACAAATCATATTCATGTTCATAATCAGAGGTATTAATGTGCATAAAGGATCTGAACATATAATCTTCCACCAATAAACCAACTAGCATCAACTACAAGAAGTAATCAACACTACTAGCAACCCGCAGGTACCAATCTAAGGTTTTGAGACAAAGATCGGATACAAGAGATGAACTAGGGATTGATAGGAGATGGTGTTGGTGAAGATGTTGATGGAGATTGACCCCCTCCCGATGAGAGGATCGATGGTGATGACAATGGTGATGATTTCCCCCTCCCGGAGGGATGTTTCCCCGGCAGAACAGCTCCGTCGGAGCCCTAGATTGGTTCTGCCAAGGTTCCGCCTCGAGACGGTGGCGCTTCGTCCCAAAAGCTTCCTTATGATTTTTTTACAGGGCAGAAGACACCTTATACCAGAAGATGGGCATCGGGGGGCTTCCAGGTGGCCCACGAGGCAGGGGGGCGCGCCCTCCACCCTCGTGGACAGTGGGTGGCCCCCCTCTGGTGCTTTCTTCGCCCAATATTTTTAATATATTCCAAAACTGACTTTCGTGGAGTTTCAGGGTTTTTGGAGTTGTGCAGAATAGGTCTCTAATATTTGCTCCTTTTCCAGCCCAGAATTCCAGCTGTCGGCATTCTCCCTCTTCATGTAAACCTTGTAAAATAAGAGAGAAAAGGCATAAGTATTGTCACATAATGTGAAGTAATAGCCCATAATGCAATAAATATCGATATAAAAGCATGATGCAAAATGGACGTATCAACTCCCCAAGCTTAGACCTCGCTTGTCCTCAAGCGGAAACCGATATCGAAAAATATGTCCACATGTTTAGAGATAGAGGTGTCGATAAAATAAAATACGGACATGAGGGCATCATGATCATTCTTAAAATAGCAACATATATATATTGTCATATGATTTCTTATGCTAAAGTAAAAAATCTATTCACAATGTCAAGTATGAATCAGAAACTTCATTGAAAAACTAGCAAACTATAATCTCAGTCATTGAAGCAATTGCAATTTATCATAACATCGGAAAGAGTCAATATAAGAGCTTTTCAGCAAGTCCACATACTCAACTATCATTTAGTCTTTCACAATTGCTAACACTCACGCAATACTTATGGGTATGAAGTTTTAATCGGACACAGAGAAAGATAGGGGCTTATGGTTTTGCCTCCCAACCATTTACCTCAAGGGTAACATCAAGAATAATGCTTTATGAAAACCCACATCCAATTGGATATATATATATAAACACTATTCTGATCACGGGATCAGAATAATATTCTGATCACAACCTGACCTGCCCCGCTAGTAGTACGTTGAACTTCCCTTTGAACTAGGTTGAACTTCGGCCAACATTGCCCAAATGGGGCTTGCGATATACCGTTGGAAAGCTATGGACACCAATATCATGACCCAACTTAAATTTTTGGCAAAATATAAGCGGTTTAAGAGCAGTTTTGAAAACCGTTTTTTCTTCGCCTAAAAAACGTGAATCGTATTTTCGATCGCATTTCTGAACCGTTTATCGGAATGAGGCATATAATATGGCGTTGGAAAGCTGCTGCAAAACCGCTCCTTCCACATGTTGAAAGTTTTCTCTAATTCCCAATGGTTAAAGAGTAATTTGAAAAAACGTAAAATTTCGTAAACCGAACAGCTGAGTTTGTTTTTTCGATGTCATTTCTAAACGGCTAATCCAATGGAGGCATATGATACGGTGTTGGAAAGCTTATGAAAATGCACTACTTTTTCATCTTGAAAGTTTTTTTCTAATTTTGAATGGTTTAAGAGTAATTTAGAAAACGGTCGAAGTCCTACCAAGTTCATATTTTCGAGCTGATTTTTTAACCGTGCGTCCGAATGCAGCAAATGATATGGCGTTGGAAAGCTTGAACAAATGTGAAACTTTTAGGTATGTATTGTTTCTCCCAATTATTTACGGTTTGAAGTCACTTTCAAAAATGGCAAAAAACGTATTTTCGCCGTAATTTCTACAAACTTTATCGGAATGGGGCAAATAATATACCGCTGAAAACCTACGGAAAATGCGAAACTTTTTCATGTTGATGGTTTTCTCTGATTCCTAGCCGTTTTCAAGTAATTTCGAAAATGGCGGGATCATGCGTTCTGCCTTTATCGCGAAACAGATTCTTCGAAAATGCACCGCATGAAGAACCTGAACTTCTCGGCGCGTGTACCTGAACTTCACTCTGTTTTTCATGTGATTTTTTTGCTCGTAGATCTCCATCCACTGCTCCTAGCTCTCCATCCACTCACCGGAATTGAGCAAGTGATATACCGATGGAAAGCTGTTAACACACAACTTTCCCGTGTTGATCATTTTTTCGTACTCGCGACGATTTAAAAAAAATCATCTGAAATTCATTCAGCATAGTAGTTGAACTTCCTGTTGTTTTCACGTTGAACTTCTGTGACATATTTTCGTTTGTAATTTCTCATCCATTCATTAGTGTTATACAAATGATACCGCGTCATCTTTGGAAATTGAACTTCTCCTTTTCTTTTTGTTTTCTTTCAACATTGTTTAGCACGTCGAACCATGTCATCTTTAGAAATTGAACTTCTCCTTTCTTTTTATTTTCTTTCAACATTGCTTTACACGTTGTGTACCGCGTCATCTTTGGAAATTGAACTTCTCCTTTTCTTTTTGTTTTCTTTCAACATTGTTTAGCACTTCGAACCATGTCATCTTTAGAACTTCTCCTTTCTTTTTGTTTTCTTTCAACATTGCTTTACACGTTGTGTACCGCGTCATCTTTAGAAATTGAACTTATCCTTTTCTTTTTGTTTTCTTTCAACATTGGTTTACACGTTGAACCGCGTCATCTTTAAAAATTGAACTTCTCCCTTTCCTTTTGTTTTCTTGCATGTTTTACCTTGCATGTTTTAATTTATTTTGAACTTGCTGAGATAACACACTTGACCTTCTCGAACACAACATTTTGACCTTCGCAAAACATAAATTAAAACCAAACTTTTGACCTACAAAGCATGCACAATTTTCTCCACTTTTTCAAGAATAAACGTTGAATCGCCCCGTTAGTTTGACATGAACTTCTGCTGCACATTTTCAAATGTCAGTTTGATTTTTCTTTTTCAAAAGCACATTGAGCTTTTTTATTATGTTCTGTGGCAAGTAGCACGATCATTTTTTTGTTACTGTAGAAAAGCATATGTGTGCGACCTGCCATTAGTTTTTCATTTGACCTGCGGTGAACATTTTGTTCGACCTGCACATGGCGCAATCCAAGAGGAGTCAAAAATCAACATGTGCCGGCATGGCTCAAAAGCACGCACGGCTGTGGGTGGTGGACCTCGGCTGCAGCGGGTCGCAGCGATGCACGGACAAGCTCCAAGTTGAGACCGCCCCCAGCTGCAGGTCGGGACCTCCCCCGGTTGTAGGTCGAGGTCAAAGGGGATGGGGAGGTGATGGTTGGCCGAAGAGGGATCGATGGGATGCCCCCGATCTTATTTTTCACCTGAAATGCATTCCTTGCAGTACTTGAACTTCTCGTTGTTTTATAGACATGAAACCGCTCTATTTGTTCAATTTTTGAACCTCTTTGTGTATTTTTAGAAATGGGAAGAACTGGTGTTTCTTTAGTAAATGTCGAAGTTCTTCGTTATTTCAAACTGAACTTCTTGGTTTATTCATTAGTAACAAGAAAAATGCAAGTTTTTGTAATAATTATTGAACTGCTCTGTTTTTTGAAATTGAACTTCTTGGTTTATTATTTAGTAAGAAGGAAAATCTGGGTGTTTCCATATACATTGAACCATTCTATTTCTTAAAATTGAACTTCTTGTTTTTTTTCAATTTGGGCTTCTTGGTGTTATTCATTTGTAACGGGAAAAAAATCCTAGTTTTGTAATATCGTACAACTTCTTCGTTATTTCGAATTGAACTTCATGGTTCATTCATTAGTAATTGGAAACCTTTCGAGTTTTTGTAATAAATATTGAAGTGCCCCGTTTTTAAAATTGAACTTCTTGGTTTTATTATTTAGTAACATGGAAAACCTGAGTTTTTTATAAAGATTGAATTACTACGTTTTCAAATTTGAACTTCTTGCTTTTATTATTTTAGTATTGGGGAAAATCATTTTTTTAACTACTGAAGTTTTAAAATTAAACTATTTGTATTTCCTACTTTTTCTATACAGAACGGTGGACACCATAGCAATTACAAAATTTGAACACAAGCAAACAAGAATTTTCACCACATTCTTGTTAGTGTTTTGAAGTGATTTTTCTAGATTTAAATTTTGTTTTGTGCTCTTTTTCAAATTTGTTTGTCACTTGAATTCTAAAAAATCACAATTCTCCGATGTTTTACCTTGCATGCTTAATTTTGCTTGAACTTGCTGAGATAACACACTCGACCTTCTCGAACAGAACATTTTGACCTTCAGGAAACATAAATTCAAGCCAACCTTTTGACCTACACAGCATGTACAATCATTTTTTGTAATATTTTTTCAACTCTTTTCATTTTATTGATTTGAACTTCCAGTGGGTAATGAGAAAAATCTGAGTATTTTTATCAATTTTGAATTCTCTATTTTTAAAATTTGAAATTATTTGTTTATTTCTTTAGTAACGAGAAAAATGAGGGTTTTGTAATAAACATCTAAATTTGTAATAAAGTCGCCCATTAACAAGAAAAAAAATTGAATTTCTCTCTGTTTTTTATGTTTTTTGAACTTGTAAATCCTAGGTTTAATATACTTTGAACTTTTGTTTTATTTTAAAGCGAACTTCACATTTTCCATTTTTTTAAGTACATAATTGTTTTTGATTTTTAATTAAACATAAAATTTGATAGTTTTTTCATTCTGAAATTCATCGTTGATTCTTTAATAACAATGTAGATCTTAATTTTTTAATAATGGTAAAATCCTAGTATTTAAATGAACATCAAACCACTTTGTTAATTTAGTTTGAACTTCTAGCTTTCTTATAAGGGGAAAACGTATTTAAACTTTTTATATTTGTTCCTTTATTTTAATTTGAACTTCTTCGTTTTATTCTTTAGTAACGAGATTTTTTTTTGAGTTTTTGTAAACTTTGATTGGTTGGATGCCTATTTAATTCTTTTATTAGTAACAAAAAAATCATTAGTTTTTTAATAAACTTCGGACCGCTGTGTTTTTACTCCTCGAGGACCACCAGGCAAACATGAGGAATTAGAGAACATGTACTTGCATCTTTTTCAAAAATGCACCCTTTTATTTCTGCACACGAATTTCATACATGAACTTTGTATATTGTTACAAATTTTTGAAATTTTCATTTCTTACATTTGAACTTTTTTCTCTTTCTCTTATATACACAAAAAGAAAATAAAACCACCCATATTTTGTCCTATGAACTTGCCGAGCTAAATAAATTAAACTTATTGTAGAGTAAACTTTTTCGAACTTCTAAATTTTCGTTTCATGAATTCCTTGGTAGTTATATATGAACTTCTTGACACAACGATTTCTAAGGTGCAAAACATGCACAAAAAGAGAAGGGAAGATGTAAAATGAGTGTGCAAACACTATAGAAATTTAGGGATCATTTGAGCATAAGAATCAGCAGCAAAAAGACAATGCACACTTACAAACAATATTCTCAAATCACATGGCCACACTATAACTACAAGCACCCAATCCTTTTTTACATAAAAGATGCACTAACTAGTGGCGGACTTGCATTTCTCCACCACACATTCCCTTCGTATCTTCTCTCACCTTACCCACACAGTGCTGATGCGTTATCTTCTCCGTGATTTTCTTCTTCCCTGTACTCTCAGACAAGCAACATCTTGATTCAGAAACCAACCGCAATGGTGGCCATTTTTCTGGAGAAGCTTCCATGTACTCTTCATTTTCGCAGCTGGACTGGCACATCAGGAGAAGCTGACCTGCAATGGTGGCCAATTTTCTGGCAGGAGCTAGAGGCACGGGCACGCCTAGGTAGCCAGGAGCACGGCCGGAGCAACATGCAGGGTCTATAGCAAGGTCGTGCCCACTGTCTTCCACGGGACGTAGGTAGCAACAAGTAGAGTGGTGTCTCCATCAGGAACAATTTTGGATGCATGGTCTTGTCTCCACGGCTTGCTGAGAAGACGCAGCGAGCTAAGGGGCTGCAGCACACAAGAGACGAATATACATGAGATATCTTTCTAACATGTTCAGTACATGGAGATCCCAGTATACATAAATCTTTCCGGAAAATAGCAACTGGCGACATGTGGAAACGAAACCAAAGAGGGAATTGACCTCAGAAGAAGTCTCCCTTCACTAGATTCGGCAGAAATTGAACTGGATGGTGGGCAGCAGGATCCAGGTGATGTGTTCATGAACTTCTAGCGGCTCTGTCGTTGAACGGCCCGGGGCTGCGTAGTTGAACAGCTTGGGGTTGTGTTGGGACGACTCGGGCGGCACTGCAGATCGGATAAGGGTGAGGGTTCTCTCCACCGCCCTGAAGAAAATGCTCTGAAGAACAAAACGCGCGCGCGCGCACACACACACACACAAGAACAACTGCAGATTAGGATTTATAAATGGTCCTCTATAGACGTAAAGAAGTCCAGGAAGATCCTCGGACGCAGGCACACAACAGAGGATGAACACACGCATTAGCACATACAACTCAGTTCCTCACATTCTACACTGTTAATTGTTTTTTTAACAACATATGAAATGAATTATCAAATTAATACTCAGAAACAAGATCTCTTTTATGCAGATACAGACCCAATCGTTCATGGTTCTTTTTTTAACATACTAAGATGAACAGCAGAGAAATATCCATACCAACAATACTGAATTTGCAAACAATATTGGAGAAGAAACAAAGTTACCTGTAGCTTCAAACGAGTAGAGCTGATTCAGAAGAAGTGGTGCACGGGTTCAAGCAAGAGATGACGGGAAGGTCGATCAGAGGCGCTGGAGAAGGTCACACGCGAGGGATGCCAAGGCAGGAGGTGCAGAGGGGAGAGTTGAGGAGCATGGTGTGTTGGGCTAGATGCACTACAGATGGCATAATGCCCCTGGGCTGCTGCTTTGGGGAGCAAGGGCGTTGCTGCAGGGGGGCGGCGGATCATGGGAGCAGGGTGGCAGAGCCCAGGAGGAGTCAATGCTTGGGTGAGTCAATCTCGCTTTCTCTGGTAGGATCCTCACGCGGGGGCGGAGAGCGGGGGAGGATGGCAGCTCTGGTGTCAGGAGCATTCCTCGAACTTCTTCTGGATCCGGCCTCGAACTTCTACCAGCAGAGCGCCAGCGGTGCTGCGAGAGGAGGCCGGCGTTAGCGTCACCGTAGAAGGCTTGCGGCGGCGTCATGGAAGAAGGCGCCGCCGCGATGGGTGGGGTGGCTGGCTAGCGTGATTCCGTATCGGGAGATTTCAAGGGGCAGTGACACCCGGGATTGGCAGGGCGGCGACGCCTGGGGTCGGGGGCCACGGCGGCTGGGGTTGAGGGCGGCGGCGGTTGGGTGGTCCCCGGCGATGGGTGGGTTGGGGGTTTCCTGGGGCGGCAGCGGCGGGTGGGTCAGGGGGAGAGTGCGAGGTGCGGGAGGTGGGGGATGGGTGGTTGGTTTTTTTTTCATTTGCGGGATCTCAGGAACACCTCGTCGATGCCTATATAGGCTACTGTGATCCAAATAACTATTCTGATCCTGGGATTAGAATAGTGTTGTCCTATATCAGGATCTTTCCAACACATAGTGTTTGCCAAAGGATAAAGTGTAAAAAGGAAAGGTGAAGATCACCATGACTCTTGTATAAGGTATAAGACAAAAATAAAAGATAGGCCCTTCGCAGAGGGAAGCATAGGTTTTCATGTGCTTTTATGGTTGGATGCAAAAAATCTTAATGCAAAAGAACGTCACTTTATATTGCCACTTGTGATAGGGACCTTTATTATGCATTCCATCGCTTTTATTTCTTCCATATCACAAGCTCGTATAAAGCTTATTTTCTCCACACTAGTGGATCATACATATTTAGAGAGCAATTTTTATTGCTTGCAACAATGACAACTTATTTGAAGGATCTTACTCAATCCATAGGTAGGTATGGTGGACTCTCATGGCAAAATTGGGTTTAAGGATATTTGGAAGCACAAGTAGTAACTCTACTTGGTGCAAAGAATTTGGCTAGCATGAGGGAGAAAGGCAAGCTCAACATGTTGGATGTTCCATGACAATATAATTTATTTCGGATATAAGAAAACATAACCCATTATGTTGTCTTCCTTGTCCAACATCAACTTTTTAGCATGTCATATTTTTATGAGTGCTCACAATCATAGAAGATGTCCAAGATATTATATTTATATGTGAAAACCTCTCTTTCTTTATTACTTCCTATTAATTGCAACAATGACCAAAACTATGTTTGTCAACTCTCAACCACTTTTATTCATCATACTCTTTATATGTGAAGTCATTACTCTCCATAACATCAATATGATCTCTTTATTTCTTTTATTCCCTCAAGATCATAGCAAGATAACCAAGCCCTCGACTCAAGACTAATATTTATTATATATAGCTCGCGGACTCGATTACATAGATAAGGATCAACACAAAAACTCAAAGCTAGATCATATTAAACTTTATTCTACTAGATCAAGATATAACCAAAAAGGATCGAACTAAGAAAAACGGTAAAGATAGAAGTGTGATGGTGATACGATACCGGGGCACCTCCCCCAAGCTTGGCACTTGCCAAGCGGAGTGCCCATACCCATGTATTTATGTCTCTTTCTTCGGAGGTGGTGATGATGGAGTTGTTGATGATATAGGCTTGTCATCCATCTTCCAAGGCATAGGCTCACCATAATAGAAGGATGATCGAGTCTCCGGGATCCGCAAATCTGCAGCAAAACTCATCCTCTTGAATCTATATTCATACTCACAGTTTTGGTTTTGTAGGTCATAGATCTGGGCTTGGAGGTGCTTGATTTTCTCATGAAGCTTGAAGATGGTCTCCCCAATGTTCTTGGCATCCAGCTTGTGGTTGTTGGTGAACTCCGCGATCATCATGTGATTGGCGTTGAGTCTGCATCCCACCATCCCCTGGCACTTGAAAACTTGTTGCTCCATTGCTTCGAGTCTTGTCTCCACGCTTCCGGTCCTCCTTTGTCCCTCACATCGCGGATGTGCAGCATCCCCTCACGCATCTCAATGGTTTGAGGGTGTTGCAGCACCTCCGCGAGGTAGGCGTTGATGACCTTCCCGAAAAACTTGTCCTTGGGGGCGCTTGAAGACATCATGGTGATCTAGATCTATCAGAAAAACAGCTCGAAACAAAAGCAGAGGATTTTGTCGTGGTGCCGTGGTCAAAACCTTCGGGAGGTTATATAATGAATTTTTACCGACCAAAAGAAGTATCGTGCAAGAAAGCAGAGTCTGGAGGGCACACGAGGTGCCCACGAGGTAGGGGCGCGCCCTCCACCCTCGTGGATGCCTCATGTCCTTTCCGGACTACTTCTTATTTTCCTATTTTCTTAAGTATTCCAAAATAGAGAAAAATTGTTGTTAGAATTGTTTTGGAGTCGGTTTACTTACCGTACCACATACCTATTCCTTTTCGGAGTCTGAAACGTTCTGGAAAGTGTCCCTTATGTACTCCTTCGGGGTTACGGTGTCAATAACATTGGTTTCAACATTTATGGGATTACCTGAGATATAATGTTTGATTCTTTGACCGTTCACCACCTTTGGATTTGTGCCTTCGAAGTTGTTGATTTTTTATGGCACCGGAACAATAGACCTCCTCGATAACGTAAGGACCTTCCTATTTAGAGAGGAGTTTTCCTGCAAAAATTCTTAAACGGGAGTTGTATAACAAAACATAATCACCTACATTAAAAATCACGCTTTTGTATCCTTTTGTCATGCCATCTTTTAACTTTTTATTTGAACTGTTTGGCATTCTCGTAGGCCTGGTGAGGGAGTCCTGGATTAGGGGGTCTCCGGACAGCCGGACTATATCCTTTGGCCGGATTGTTAGACTATGAAGATACAAGATTGAAGACTTCGTCTCGTGTCCGGATGGGACTCTACTTGGCGTGGAAGGCAAGCTAGGCAATACGGATATGTATATCTCCTCCTTTGTAACCGACCTTGTGTAACCCTAGCCCCCTCCGGTGTCTATATAAACTGGAGGGGTTTTAGTCCATAGGACAACATACAATCATACCATAGGCTAGCTTCTAGGGTTTAGCCTCTCCGATCTCGTGGTAGATCAACTCTTGTAATACTCATATCATCAAGAATAAATCAAGCAGGACGTAGGGTTTTACCTCCATCAAAAGGGCCCGAACCTGGGTAAAACATCGTTTTCCCTGTCTCCTGTTACCATCCGCCTTAGACGCACAGTTCGGGACCCCCTACCCGAGATCCGCCGGTTTTGACACCGACATTGATGCTTTCATTGAGAGTTCCTCTGTGTTGTCGCCGTTAGGCTTGATGGCTCCTTCTATCATCGATAGCGATGCAGTCCAAGGTGAGACTTTTCTTCCCGGACAGATCTTTGTGTTCGACGGCTTCGCACTGTGGGCCAACTCGCTTGGCCATCTGAAGCAGATCGAAAGCTACGCCCCTGGCCATTAGGTCAGGTTTGGAAGCTTAAATTACACGGCCGATATCCGCGGAGACTTGATCTTCGACGGATTCGAGCCCCTGCCTTGTGCGCCATGCGGTCACGATGAGTATGATTTAGCTCTATCATCGGACCGTATTCAGGAGATCGCACCGGCAGCCGCTCCGAGCCTCAACTCGGAGCCAGTTGCGCCATCCACGGACGGGTGGATGGACCCTGTCACGGAGGCCGTATCCTCAGCGGCGATCGAGCCGAATATCGACCTTACCCTTCACGAGGGCCGTGTTGCCAAACTGCTGGATCCTTCCCCGGCCATGGACTCCGAACCGCCTGCGCCCGTGCCTATCGAATCCGACTGGGCCCCAATCATGGAGTTCACCTCCGCGGATATCTTTCAGCACTCGCCCTTCGGCGACATACTGAATTCATTAAAGTCTCTCTCCTTGTCAGGAGAGTCCTGGCCGAACTATGTCCGGCAGGATTGGGATGCGGATGACGAAGAAATTCGCCGCCCACCCACCACCCACTTAGTAGCCACTATCGATGACTTAACCGACATGCTCGACTTCGACTCCGAAGACATCGACGGTATGGACGGCGATGCAGGAGACGAACAGGAACCACTGCCCACAGGGCACTGGACGCCCACTTCATCACATGACGTATACATGGTGGACACACCAAAAGAAAACGATGACGAGGAATGGAAGGACGCAATGAAGGGTTGTCCCCTCGAGAAGCAGACAAAGCGGCGGCGTAAGCGCCGCGCCAAATCCCGCCTCGGCAGAAACAACAATCATACAGACCCAGCGTTAGAGCAGGGTGAACCATCGCCAGACCACGGCAACACGGAGAATCAAACTGAACAACCCGACTCTGTCAAAGATAATAGTCCAGATGACATCACACTGGACAGACACCCGAAGCAACAGAATGCCCGTCAAAGGCTTGTTGCCACCGCGAGGAGTCTAAAAAAGCAGAAGCAAAGGCTCAAGGCTGCGCAAGACACACTCAGAATCAGATGGAGTAAAGTACTCAACACAGCAGCGAAGTACGATGGTAATCGCCCCACCAAGAGCTACCCGAAGCGGAAGTTGCTACCTGAATTCAATGAGGAGGCCTTAGATCCCCCGCAACCAAAAATTAAAACGGCCATCTTGCCGGATAGACGACCTCACGGCCAACATAGAGCGGCAAACAATGCCGCACATAAGCAAATACGCGATCCACACAAAGGCTCGCATCAAAAGGACGGCGCAACCAGATCCATCTATGGACCACGCAAGCGCGCTCCAGCATACGATGCAACACAGCAAACATCCGAACAACGCGGTACACCCAGATACAGGGGTGCCGCACACCCCCTATGTTTCACCGACGAGGTGCTGGACCATGAATTTCCAGAGGGATTCAAACCCGTAAACATAGAGGCATACGACGGAACAACAGACCCTGGGGTCTGGATTGAGGACTATATCCTCCATATCCATATGGCTCGAGGAGATGATATCCACGCCATTAAGTATTTACCTCTCAAACTCAAAGGGCTAGCTCGGCACTGGCTTAAAAGCCTCCCCGAAAGCTCCATTGGAAGCTGGGAAGAGCTCGAAGATGCTTTTGGGGCAAATTTTCAAGGGACTTATGTCCGACCTCCGGATGCGGATGATTTAAGTCATATAACTCAACAGCCCGGAGAGTCAGCCCGAAAGCTTTGGAACAGGTTTCTTACTAAAAGGAACCAAATAGTCGATTGTCCGGACGCCGAAGCCTTGGCAGCTTTTAAACACAGCATCCGAGACGAATGGCTTGCCAGACACCTCGGCCAAGAAAAGCCGAGAACAATGGAAGCATTAACAAGCCTCATGACCCGCTTTTGCGCGGGCGAGGACAGCTGGCTAGCCCGATGCAGCACCAGCGACCCAAGTACATCCGAAGTTAGAGATGGAAACGGGAAATCACGACGCAACAAAAATAATAAGCGCTGAAATAAAGAAGACAGCCCGAAGAGCACGGCAGTAAACACCGGATTCAGAAGCTCTCGGCCAGGTCAGCAAAAGCCGCCCTCTAAAGGCGCCAGAGATGAACTGTCCAGCCTAAACAAAATTCTGGACCAAATATGTCAGATCCATAGCACCCATGGTAAACCCGCTAATCATACCCACAAAGAATCTTGGGTCTTCAACCAGTCCGGCAAGCTCAACATCGAACACAAGGGGCAGGATACACCAAGCGAAGACGAGGATGAGCCTCGCAAGCAAAGCACTGGGGAACAGAAGAAATTTCCAGCATAAGTCAAAACAGTAAACGTGTTACATGTGATAAAGGGGAGAAACAAAGCGGCACTCCCAGATAAATATGCCCAAGGGCCTATCACCGCGGAGTTCTACCACTGGCCATCTCAATCGATAACCTTCGACCATCAGGATTACTCGGCAAGTATCCGGCGCGCAGGATGGGCTGCCTTGGTATTAGATCCAATAATTAACGGATACCACTTCACACGAGTCCTGATGGACGGTGGCAGCAGTCTAAACCTGATATATCAGGACACAATCCACAAAATGGGGATAGACCCAACGAAAATTTGCCACAGCAATACTACCTTTAAAGGAGTAACGCCGGGCCCAGGGGCTCATTGCATGGGCTCCCTGCTACTAGAGGTTATATTCGCCTTCCCCGATAACTTCCGTAGTGAAAACTTAACCTTCCACATTGCTCCGTTCCAAAGTGGCTATCAAGCACTACTTGGACGCGAAGCTTTTGCTCGCTTTAATGCAATACCGCATTACACTTCCCTCACGCTTAAGATGCCCGGTCCACGTGGCATCATTACAGTAAATGGAAATATTGAGCGATCCCTGCACGCCGAAGAAAGTGCGGCTGCCTTGGCAGCCGCACACTAAAACGGCCTCACCAACTAAAGCATTCGATAAGTCGTCAAGACTACAGACATGGTTAGACGAGTCCGACGTAGCTATATGTAATTCATACAGGTTTGATGGCCACACCCCTATTAATAATACAAGGGGCTCAACGCGCGCAGACAAGTGGCAACTTTTACTCATCTTGAATTGTACATGGTTCTTTAAACCTACCTTTTTGCACGACAACTTTTCACCTAAGTTCCTCTCTTTTACAGATGACCATCATGCTACACCCGTCCAGAATATGGCACAACGGAGACACAGGCACAGACGTGCAGCAGGGACCCGTTCCAAGGATTCTTTTTAGATTAAGACCCTGCGTAAACCTTTCTTACTGTCTCTTGTTGATACACATCCCTAGGATTCTCAGTACTATTGAGAAGGATGCTGACGTCTTGGCATGTGGCCACGTCAGAATAATGCACGTACCTGGACACCAGGGGCTTCTTACAAAGGGCACTGTTTAGGCCCGGTTTATACCATAAAGACCGAATACCTTAGGGAGTGTTCGACGTCGTGAGTTTGGCCTTATATGCATCAGCTCCGAATCATGTCTTTGGTCAAATGTTGGGTTTGCCCGGCTCCTGTGTTTTGCTGCCTTACGTTCGCTCTATCGGCTATGGTGGCACTAGGAGAACTACTGCGATTGTGCCCCGGTTCGTCCGGACGAGCACCTCAGTAGAGAAAGCCAAAAACTGACTGTCATGATATAGCGTGATACTGGTCAACCACTCGATGACCTATCAGAATGTTAGAATTCCTCCGCCTTAACGAAGGGCCGTTTCCCGGCCAGGCGTGTAAGCACCCCTAATTCGGGAGAGTGCGGAGCCACCACGGGCTATATAGTAGCCCCACCATCAAACTCCTATGGCTAAGTGAAAGTGTTAAAGCATTATAGTCCGGTTGCCTCGTTCGCTGCGCTATCACCTCCTTAATAGGACCAATACATTGGATTAAGTGTGAGCACGCGTCTTCTACGAACACCTCCGCATTATATGCGTGGGGGTTGAAGCCGACGACTACAATCTTTCAGGTTATATACATATATACATAAACGGCCGCACAGGAGGCATCATATTACTTTCAGGCAAAAGTATAAATACATCCTTAATAAATTTCATAAACATTGTTTTTACAATGGGAATAAATGTCACTCAAACATAATATTCTTTGAGCACTGGGCCTCTATCAACCGAGCACCCTCGAGAACTTCTTCGAAATAGTGCTCGGCAGCCACTCGGCCTATGGCCGAACCCTGTGCCGCAACAGTAGTGGCATCCATCTCCGCCCAGTATGCTTTGACACGGGCAAAGGCCATCCATGAGCCTTCTATACACGTCGACCTTTTCATCGCATTGATGCGCGGCACCGCACCAAGGAACTGCTGCACTAAGCTGAAATAGTTGTTCGGCTTCGGCTTTTCCGGCCACAAATGATATATGATGGATCTCATGGCAAGTCCGGACAATCTATTGAGTTCGGCCCATTCGGCAAGCTGATCAGTTAGTGGAAGCAGATGCTCTGGAACGTTAAACTGCGACCAGAATAGCTTGTCCACTTCACGATATGTTTGATCTCGGAAGTATTTGGCCGCATCGACAACGCTCGCCGCCAAGTCCATATATGCGTCTGCCGAACTCCACATCCGATCCAGAGGGGCATACCGCGGATCTCCGAACTTCCTCCGCAGCATAAAGGGCTTCCCAGCCGCAATATCCCCGGCTTCATGCAGTTCCTCCTTCTTCGCTCTCATGGCAGAGCGGGTGTCCTTGGTCGCCATTGTGGCCTTCTCGAGGTCCGTCGCCCTCACCCGGTTTTCTTCTTCAAGGAACTGGCAACGGTCGGCAGTGTCTTTTAACTTTACAGCCATCTTGGCCACTTTATCTTTCCTCTCGCAATGCGCAGCCTTTTCGGCTCTTAACTCTTCGGCCGCCTTTAAAGCGGCCGCATTACTAATTATTGCTTGTTCCTTTGCTCGGGAAAGTTCCGCCCGAAGGGTCTCCACGGTGGCAGCTCCATCTGCAGTCACAACATATTAAAGATACTGGTGTTGCGCTGCTATTACTATGTGACATTCACCAGAAAATATCACTTACCCTGTGCCTCGTCAAGCCGCTTATTAACAAGCTCGATGTTGGCAATCCGCCGCATCCAGTTGCCGCTTTAGTTTGGCAATCTCACGAGTCCGGCCAGCCACCGGAGCTTCAACCACCTGCACATAAAGGCGGTTTGGTTATTACCTGGGACTATGATCCTCTGTTCGCCGTCGTTCTCGACGACAACCAGAGTCTCAGGGGCTACTATCTACACAGGGCACACCTAAAAATGTGCGGTACTATCAAAAAGTATATCATTTCACATACCTCAAAGCCCGTCAGTAGACTCATAAAGGCCTCATGCAATCCACTTTCGGCGGACGAAATTCTTTCCATCACCATACCCATCAACGTACGGTGTTCTTCTGAGATGGCCGCTCACTCCAACAGCTCCCTCAGTACGTCCGACCGCATACCAGACGGTGCCGGACTCTTTTGTTTGCTCTCTTCAAGAGCCGGATACTGGGGACTTCAGGTGGCCATAGGATTATCTTCTGGCCTCACCAGATCCGGGGAGGCCCTCCGAGACGACACTTCAAGGTCGCCCGCTTCTTGAGCGGAGGAGTCCGGGGGAGGCGTTTCGCTCTCCATCATCTCTGGAAGAAGATCCCCCGAAGAGGAGCTTTGCTGAGAAGGGCTGAGATCCGAACTGCAAGATAAATGCTTCGGTTATTTTCCTTAGTGGTGTAACGCCCTCAATGCGGCTATATCTCCCACGTGTCGAAGCACGACTCAGAGGCATAACTGCATTGAAAGCATGTCGCAAGTGAGGTAATCTCCACACAACCCATGTAATTCATAGGGGAAAAGAGATACATAGTTGGCCTACAATCGCCACTTCACACAATACATGAATAAAGCATTACATCAACGAAATACAATCAAGGTCCGACTACGGAACCCAAAACAAAAGAAGACTACCCCAAAAGCGACACGGTCCCCGATCAACCCCAACTGGGCTCCACTACTGATCAACTAGAACGAAACAACACAAAGGACAAGATCTTCATCGAGCTCCTCCTTGATCTTGATTGCGTCATCTGCACGGTTCGACGGCACTTGCAAACTGGTTTTGGAAGTATCTGTGAGTCACGGGGACTCAGCAATCTCACACCCTCGCGATCAAGACTATTTAAGCTTATAGGAAGGGTAACATGTATGAGGTGGAGCTGCAGCAAGCGACTAGCATATGTGGTGGTTAACATACGCAAATGAGAGCGAGAAGAGAAGGCAAAAGCACGGTCGAACAACTATGATCAAGAAGTGATCCTAGAACAACCTACGTCAAGCATAACTCCAACACCGTGTTCACTTCCCGGACTCCGCCGGAAGAGACCATCACGGTTACACACGCGGTTGATGTATTTTAATTAAGGTCAACTTCAGGTTTTCTACAACCGGACATTAACAAATTCCCATCTGCCCATAACCGCGGGCATGGCTTTCGAAAGTTCAAATCCCTGCAGGGGTGTCCCAACTTAGCCCATCACAAGCTCTCACGGTCAACGAAGGATATTCCTTCTAGCGGGAAGACCCGATCAGACTCAGAATCCCGGTTACAAGACTTTTCGACAATGATAAAACAAATCCAGCAACACCGCCCGAATGTGCCGACAAATCCGGATAGGAGCTGCACATATCTCGTTCTTGGGGCACACTCAGATGAGCTCTCCATACAACTAAAACCAAACCTCGAGTTTCCCCGAGGGGGCGCTGCACAGGACTCTAGTTTGGACCAACACTCAGAGGAGCACTAGCCCGGGGGGGGTAAAATAATGATGACCCTTGGGCTGGCCGACCCAAGGGAAAGAAAAGGCTAGGTGGTGAATGGTAAAACCAATGTTGGGCATTGCTGGAGAAGTTTTATTCAAGGCGAACTGTCAAGGGGTTCCCATTATTACCCAACCACGTAAGGAACGCAAAATCCGGGAACATAACACCGATATGACGGAAACTAGGGCGGCAAGAGTGGAACAAAACACTAGGCATAAGGCCGAGCCTTCCACCCTTTACCAAGTATATAGATGCATTAATTAAATAAGATATATTGTGATATCCCAACAAGTAAACAGGTTCCAACAAGGAACACCATCTCCATGTTCCAACAAGGAACAAACTTCAATCTTCACCTGCAACTAAGAACGCTATAAGAGGGGCTGAGCAAAGCGGTAACATACCCAATCAACGGTTTGCTAGGACATGGTGGATTAGAGGTTTGACATGGCAATTTGGGAGGCATGATAAGCTAGTGGTAGGCATCGTAGCATAGGCATATTAAAAGAGCGAGGATCTAGCAAGCAAAGATAGAAGTGATCTCAAGGGTATGGTCATCTTGCCTGAGATCCCGCAAGGAAGAAGAACGAGTCCATGAAGAAGACAAACGGACGTAGTCGAATGGGTCCTCACAAACGCGACGTAATCGGAACCAACCCGAAGAAGCAACACCGGAAAGAAGCAAACAACATAATAAACAACCATCACCTCAACATGGCATGATGCACAACCAAGTATGATGCATGTCCGGTTTAAAGAGGCATGGCATGGCAATATGCACAATCAAAACTACAAGTTAAATGGAGCTCAATATGCAACGAGTTGCATATTGACGAAACACCACAACAATTATTTAGTTCACTCTCGGTTAGGTACTCAACAAATTTAAATGTAGTTAAACATGGCAAGAGGTGAGGCAAAAGAAAACTACACATTTAAGCAAGTATAAATGAGGCCAGAAACAACAACAACAATTCAGGTAAATCCTCATGTGCATTAGCATTTAAAGCAAACAACAATTTTAAACATCTTAAAGTTGTTAACATGATGCGGATGACATGATCAAGTTTATGCAATTTTATTAAAAGTTAACATGTGCGTGATGAGAGCATTTGTCACCGTGGTAGAAACAAAGGGGTGTCACGGCGATGAAACGGAAATGATGCCACGGCAACATTCCGATGATCCGGTAGCTCACGCGGATACCGGTGCAAAAGGAAGTGGGTGTGAGCGAGTAAAACAAGATGGTGGGGTGATCCCGGTAACCGGGTTCCCACGGGTTAGCGGCAAACGAGGAGGGCCGAGCAAGCAGCGACTCGACCATGGTGCAAACATGGGCATCTCATATAATACATCACATGCATATGTTCCACGGGCATCATTTCGGCGGTTATACCTTCCAAAGGTGCATTTACGGAGTGGTTCGAGTTCGACAAAGGAAGTAGGCGTTCTCGCGACGGTAGTTGTTCACGTTCATTCGGAGAGGTACTTGATGACTCCAACATCTTTGGGGTGACGGTAGTTGTACACGGTCCACGAGACATCGATCGTTCGGGGTCCGACTTGCGGGTCTTGCCGACATGAGTGGTACTTGGCGTTTTTGTGTAGACGAACTTGGCGCATCCGAAGGGGTACTTGGTGGTCCCGATCTTGGCGTCGGTAGATGTACATGTTTGTGGTAGTCGAACTTGGCGTATCCTAGGACTTCGGTGCTTCATCTTCAGTAGTCGTACACACATTAGGAGAGGACTCGGCGTATCCATGTACTTGGCGGATGCATGCAGCAGTACAGGGCTCGCAGAGGCGACGCAGGGCCCATGCGGAAGGTTGAAACAGTCAACGGGCGAAGCTGGACTTGGTGCTGGCTCGCGGATCCATGTAGCGAGACAAGGTAGGGGTGCAGCGCGGCGAGACTGCAACGGCTTGACGCAAGCAGGGCGCCGCGGCTCCGAGAACGTGGCGGGGCGGCAGAGCCGCAGGGGAAACCACGATCCACCGGATCCTGGCAGAGCACGCCGGCGGCGACGTCATTCGCTGGCTAAGCACGGAGCGGGCACGGCGATGGTGGCGCGGAAGGCGAAGCTGGCGAAGGAGCTTGAGGGCGCGGGTGCCATGGCGCTGAGCAACGAGCTACTGCTGCTCGATGCAGACAGAGGCAGCCAGGGGACGGAGTTGGAGGAGGACTGCGCTCCCACGGTTGAAGACGAACGGCGACGGCGTGACACTCCAGTAGGCAGCAGGGCGCGGGGACGGCAGCGCATGGTCGTCGGCGCGATGCAGGGGCACGGCAGGGACCGATGCAGGGGCGCGCCGGGAGAGGCTCGGTCGTCACTGACGGCTTGGAGAGGACTGAGCGCTGGGGCTCCTCCCCTGGTTCGACGTGGAAGAGAGGAGAGGGAGACGAGGGGAGGAAAGAGCGAGGGGATCGGCTCCTGCCTCTGCGAGCACGTGCGTGGGAGGCGAGGGAGGCGAGGGAGTGAGATGGGATCGGGAGAGGGGTCGTTCCTCTCTCTGGCGGCGCTAGAGCGAAAGACGAGAGGGAGAGGGGAATCGAACGCAGGTAGAGAGAGGAGGGTTCGCTCAGCGCTAGGGTTAGGAGGGGTGTGGGCTGCGGCTGGGCCTAGGTGGGCCGGCGCGGGAGGCCCGGTTGGGTGGAGGATTGGGCCTAGAGAGGCCTGGGTCTCTCTTCTCCCTTAAGACTCTTTTTAAAAAAAACCTTCTAGAAATCAGAAAACCGCAAAGAAAGAAAGGAGAGAAAAGAAAGGATTAGAGGGAGGATTTGGGCACACGGAATATTTTCCCGGACTCGCAAAAATATGCTTGTTCCGAGAAAATAGAAAAGGCCATGATAGAAAGATTTAAATTCAAATCCAATTGAATTTAATTCAAAAGGTTGAACTAGGACAGGTTTTTAGGAGTATCCAAAAATGTTCGGATTTTTGGTGGAGCTCCGGAAAAGCGATGAAAGAAATAATGGGCAAAGTTTGAGGTGCAACTTGAAGCATAAGAGGCATGGAATTAAATTGCAAGTGTGTTATGGTGATCCCAAAGTTAATGGAATATTTACATATAGCTCCCTAATAATAGTAGGAGACTTAGAATATGTTTTAAAGAGAAGTCACCATGTGCATTTCCCTCAATTTAAACAGTTCGAAGATCCATACGGTTTATTTAGAAGAGTTGCAAAAATTAATGACATGATGGCATGATGACATGATGCAATGCAAAAATAAAAGGAGCAAGCAAAGATGAAACACACAGAGAAACCCGGGAACCCTGGAAGGCAACTGAAGCTCCGGTCTTGGGGCGTTACAAGAGGTAAGGTTGTATATCTTCACTACTAAAGTACTTTTTGACTACTTACAGCTCGTTAGAGGGCTGATCCTCGTGCGGACTTTGTGCGACAAGAGCACCCTCCAAGGCAGGACCCACTGGTGGAGATTTCTTCTCCCGTTTGGAAACCTTGGTTTCCGGATCTTCAGAGGTAGTCCTCTTCCTTCCCCGAAGCAAGAGAAGGTCAGATTCTTCCCCTTGGTTATCCTCCTTCATGGAGGCGCTCATTCCCTCGGTCGGAATTGGTAGCGATGGGGGCATGCTTTCGCCCTCAGTATTCCCCCCTTTATCTTCCTTTGAGGGCTCCGGGCAAGGTGCTAGCTCGAGCATCTTTTCCAGTACCGGATTGTCCAAACCCTCAGGAAGGGGGGCCGAACACCGAATCATCTTCGTCTTTGTTAGCCAGTTCTGGTCAAAGAGCGATTTCTCAGAATGACATCATGATAAATGAAAGACGGAGTGTTCGGCTAGAGGATTACTTACTTGGTCGGCGGTGCGGTTGCTGCTCAGGCCCACGTCCTCGGTAGTATCCGGACACTCTATTTGGGGTCCGAAGAATGATTTATACATCTCCTCGTGCGTCAGGCCGAGGAAATTCTGAATAGTGTGCGGTCCTTCTGGGTTGAACTTCCACATGCGGAGGGGCCGGCGTTTGCAAGGTTGGACTCGATGAACCAGCATAACTTGCATCACCATAACCAGACTGAAATCTCCTTCAAAGAGATCTTGAATGCGGCTCTGCAGTATAGGCACGTCCTTGGCTGGACCCCAGCTCAGCCCTCTGCTAATCCATGACATCAGTTGTGGTGGAGGGCCCGAGCGGAAAGCAGGGGCAGCCACCCACTTGGCTCTTCTGGGAGCTGTGATGTAAAACCACTACCGTTGCCATAATCCGGACACCTCTGGAAAGGAACCCTTTGGCCATGGAGCTCCAGCGATCTTGCTTATTCACGTCTGCCATAAACCACTACCGCACGCTACATGCTGCCCCTCGACCATCTTCGGCTTCACGTCAAAGGTCTTGAGCCACAGACCGAAGTGAGGGGTAATGCGAAGGAAGGCCTCACATACGACAATGAATGTCGAGATGTGGAGAAAGGAGTCTGGGGCAAGATCATGGAAATCTAGCCCGTAATAGAACATCAAACCCCTAACGAAGGGATCCAGAGTGAGGCCTAGACCTCGGAGGAAGTGGGAGACGAACACAACGTTCTCATTGGGTTCAGGAGTAGGGACGACCTGCCCTCGGGCAGGCAGCCGATGCGAAACCTCGGCGGTCAGGTATCTGGCCTCCCTCAACTTCTTGATATCCTCTTCCGAAACGGAGGAGGGCATCCACCGGCCTTGAAGGCTAGATCCGAACATGATTAAAGGTCCGAAGCACCTGACCTGGGCTTGGGTGTTAGAACTCGAGGCAGGGGAAGGATTCGATTGAGCACGGGAGGGAAAAAAGTAAAAGCCTTGTCCCTTTATAAAGAGGGTGAATATCAAGCGTCCTCCTAGTGGCCGTTCGGGACTTGCCTAAAATCTAGGAGTCCTAGGCACGGTTGGGTTACCCATGACCGTATTGATGAGAATCCCGTAATTAGGGGAACACGATCTCTGCTTCGACAAGACGTGTCAAGAAACCGCCTCGCGTTATGTGTGGAGCTGGTTGAGGAAAAACGGTTCGAATAATCACCGAGCCATGGCCTGATGTCATGTTGCCAAAGCTTGTCAGCAGATTAAGATTTGTGGAAATATTATTCTCTCTATGGTGGTATGTGGAACTTATTTTGCAGGGTCGGACACTATCCTTGTATTCAAATTCTTCCGTGGTGTATTCGGAGGAGGAACCCGCCTTGCAATGCCGAAAACAATACTGCGCACCGGACTCATCATCATTGAAGCCTGGTTCAGGGGCTACTGAGGGAGTCCTGGATTAGGGGGTCTCCGGACAGCCGGACTGTTAGACTATGAAGATACAAGATTGAAGACTTCGTCTCGTGTCCGGATGGGACTCTACTTGGCGTGGAAGGCAAGCTAGGAAATACGGATATGTATATCTCCTCCTTTGTAACCGACCTTGTGTAACCCTAGCCCCCTCCGGTGTCTATATAAACCGGAGGGGTTTTAGTCCATAGGACAACATACAATCATACCATAGGCTAGCTTCTAGGGTTTAGCCTCTCCGATCTCGTGGTAGATCAACTCTTGTAATACTCATATCATCAAGAATAAATCAAGCAGGACGTAGGGTTTTACCTCCATCAAGAGGGCCCGAACCTGGGTAAAACATCGTGTTCCCTGCCTCCTGTTAACATCCGCCTTAGACGCACAGTTCGGGACCCCCTACCCGAGATCCGCCGGTTTTGACACCGACACCTGGGTTCTCCACTCATCAAGTGAGCTAGTGTCAAATAGTCTCTTCTCACCGAAAAGTTTGAAATCATAATTGAGCTCTTTAGTGGCCCAATATGCCTTATGTTCTAGTTCGAGAGGTAAGTGACATGTTTTTCCATAAACCATTTTATACGAAGACATACCCATAGGATTTTTATATGCAGTTCTATAGGCCCATAATGCATCATCAAGTTTCTTGGACCAATTCTTTCTAGATCTATTAATAGTCTTTTGCAAAATTAATTTAATCTCTCTATTACTTAGTTCTACTTGACCAATAGACTGTTGGTGGTATGGAGATGCAATCCTATGATTAACATCATACTTAGCAAGCAGTTTATGAAAAGCACCATGAATAAAATGTGAACCACCATCAGTCATTAAGTATCTAGGGACTCCAAACCTTGGAAAAATAACTTCTTTAAGCATCTTAATAGATTTGTTATGATCAGCACTACTAGTTGTAATAGCTTCTACCACTTAGTAACGTAATCAACAGCAACTAAAATATGTGTATACCCATTAGAGGAAGGAAACGGTCCCATATAATCAAAGCCCCAAACATCAAATGGTTCAATAACAAGTGAATAGTTCATATGCATTTCTTGACGTCTACTAAATCAATTCTTTGACATTCATCACAAGACAAGACGAACTTACAGGCATCTTTGAAAAGAGTAGGCCAATAAAAACCGGATTGCAATACCTTATGTGCAGTTCTATCTCCAGCGTGGTGTCCTCCATAAGCCTCGGAGTGACACTTGCGTAGGATATGTTCCTGTTCATGCTCAGGTACACAACATCTAATAACACCATCTACTCCTTCTTTATAAAGGTGTGGGCCATCCCAGAATTAATGTCTTACATCACAGAAAAAAATTTCTTTTGCTGGTATGTGAAACTAGGTGGTATAAATTTAGCAACAATGTAATTAGCATAATCAGCATACCATGGAGCAGTACGAGAAGCATTTATGACAGCTAATATTTCATCAGGACAGCTATCATCAATAGGTAGTGGGTCATCAATAACATTCTCTAACCTAGATAAGTTGTCTACAACGGGGTTCTTAGCTACCTTTCTATCAACAATATGCAAATCAAATTCTTGTAGCAAGAGAACCAATCTAATAAGTCTAGGTTTAGCACATTTATTTTCCATAAGATATTTAATAGCAGCATGATCAGTGTGAACAGTTACTTTAGAATCAACAATATAAGGTCTGAACTTATCACAAGCAAATACAACTGCTAAAATTCTTTTTCAGTAGTAGCATAATTTCTCTGGGCACTGTCTAGAGTTTTACTAGCATATTGGATAACATTTAATTTCTTATCAACTCTTTGTCCTAGAACAGCACCTAGAGCATAATCACTAGCATAACATAATTTCAAAGGGTAAATTCCAATCAGGTGGCTGAACAATAGGTGCAGAAATCAAGGCTTTCTTAAGTATTTCAAATGCTTCTACACAATCATCATCAAAGACAAAAGGAACATCTTTTTCTAAGAGATTAGTCAGAGGCCTATAAATTTTTTGAGAAGTCTTTAATGAACCTCCTATAAAAACTAGCATGACCAAGGAAACTTCTTATACCTTTAATGTCCTTAGGACATGGCATCTTTTCACTCGCATCAACTTTAGCTTTATCAACTTCAATACCTCTTTCAGAAATTTTATGCCCCAAGACAATACCTTCATTAACCATAAAGTGGCACTTCTCCCAATTCAAGACAAGATTAGTTTCTTCACATCTCTGCAAAACTCAATCAAGGTTGCTTAAGCAATCATCAAAAGAAGTTCCATACACGGAGAAATCATCCATGAAAACCTCAACAATCTTTTCACAAAATTCAGAGAATATAGTAGTCATACATCTTTGAAAGGTAGCATGTGAATTACATAAACCAAAAGCCATACGTCTATAAGCAAAGGTACCGAAAGGGCAAGTAAAAGTGGTCTTTTCCTGATCCTCTTTTGACACAGGTATTTGAGAGAAACCAGAATAACCGTCTAGAAAGCAAAAATGTGTATGTTTGGATAATCTTTCTAGCATTTGATCAATAAAAGGTAAAGGGTAATGATCTTTTCTAGTAGCTTTATTTAATCTGTGGAAGTCAATTACCATTCTATAACCTGTAACAATTCTTTGTGGGACCAATTCATCTTTATCATTAGGAACAACAGTAATACCTCCCTTCTTAGGGACAGAATGGACATGACTTACCCACTGACTATCAGCAACAGGATAAATTATACCTGCCTCCAAAAGCTTTAGTTTCATTTCTTACCACTTCTTTCATCTTAGGATTTAACCGTCGTTGGTGATCAACAACCGGTTTAGCGTCTTTCTCCAATTTTATTTTGTGCTGGCATAGAGTGGGACTAATGCCCTTAAGATCATCAAGAGTACCCAATAGCAGCATGGTGCTTCTTCAGAGTTTTCAATAATTTCTCTTCTTCCTGCTCTGAAAGGTTAGCACTAATAATAACAGGATATATCTTCTTTTCATCAAGACAGGCATATTTAAGAGTATCATGTAATGGTTTAAGCTCAAACAAGGGATCACCCTTGGGTGGAGGAGGATCCCCTAAAATTTCAATAGGCAAGTTGTGTTTCAAAATAGGTCCATGTTTAAAGAATACTTCATCTATTTCCCTTCTTTCATTCATAAACATATCATTTTTATGGTCTAGCAAATATTGTTCTAAAGGATCATTAGGAGGCATGTCAATAGAAGCAAGACCAATAATTTCATCTTTACTAGGCAATTCTTTATCATGGGGTTGTCTACGAAATTTAGCAAAATTAAAATCATGAGACATATCCCCTAAACCAACAGTAACAATATCCTTTTCGCAGTCTATCTTAGCATTAACACTATTCAAGAAGGGTCTACCAAATATAATGGGACAAAAGTCATCCTGTGGGGAAGCAAGAACAAGAAAATTAGTAGGATATTTAATTTTCCCACACAAGACTTCAACATCTCTAACAATACCAACTGGTGAAATAGTATCTCTATTGGCAAGCTTAATAGTAACATCAATATCTTCTATCTCAGCAGGTGCAATATCTTGCATAAGTTCTTAATATAAAGTATAAGGTATTGCACTGACACTAGCACCCATATCACATAAGCCATGATAACAGTGATCTCCTATTTTAATAGAAACAACAGGCATGCCAACAACAGGTCTATGTTTATTTTTAGTATTGGGTCTAGCAATTCTAGCAGCTTCATCATAGAAGTAAATAACATGCCCATCAATATTATCGACCAAGAGATCCTTAACCATAGCAATACTAGGTTCAACTTTAATTTGCTCAGAGGGTGTAGGTGTTCTAGAATTACTCTTACGAACCACAGTTGAAGCTTTAGCATGATCCTTTATTCTAACAGGGAAAGGTGGTTTCTCAATATAAGCGGTAGGAACTATAGGATGAACATTATAAGTGATAGTCTTTTCTTCAACTTTAATAGGTTCAACTAATTTTACTTCAATGGGAGGATGATATTTAAATCACTTCTCCTTAGGGAGATCAACATGAGTAGCAAATGATTCACAGAAAGAAGCTACTATCTCAGAGTCAAGTCCATATTTAGTGCTAAATTCACGAAAAGCATCAGTATCCATAAAAGATTTAACACAATCAAACTTAGGTGTTATACCTGACTCCTTACCTTTGTCTAGTTCACAATCTTCAGAGTTGCGTTTAATTCTTTCCAATAATCTCATCTGAATTCAATAGTCTTCATCATAAAAGAACTAGTACATGTATCGAGCATGGAGCGATTATCGAGAGAAAGCCGAGCATAAAACTTTTGAATAATAATTTCTCTTGAGAGATCATGATTGGGGCATGAATATAAAATTGACTTAAGCCTCCCCCAAGCTTGAGCGATACTTTCTCCTTCGCGAGGCCAAAAATTATATATATAATTGCGATCACGATGAACCAGATGCATAGGATAAAACTTCTGATGAAATTCCAATTTCAATCGGTTGTAGTTCCATGATCCAATATCATCACATAGCCTAAACCATGTCAATGCCTTTCCCTTCAAAGATAAAGGGAAGACCTTCTTCTTGATAACATCCTCGGGCATACCTGCAAGCTTAAATAATCCACAAACTTCATCCACATAGATTAGGTGCATATCGGGATGTAATGTTCCATCTCCTGTAAAAGGATTAGCTAGCAGTTTCTCTATCATACCCGAAGAAATTTCAAAGTAAACATTTTCAGTAGGTTCAGTAGGTTGAGGAGCAACTCTTTTCTCTACTGGTCGGGGTGAAGATACCCCGAACAAGCCCCTCAAAGGATTATTTTCCATAGTAACAAGTGACAGTACATTTCAGCACACTATATAAATTTTTCCTTACCAAATTCCACCTATCAGAGGTGCTTCACTCCCCGGCAACGGCGCCAGAAAAGAGTCTTGATGACCCACAAGTATAGGGGATCTATCATAGTCCTTTCGATAAGTAAGAGTGTCGAACCCAACGAGGAGTAGAAGGAAATGACAAGCAGTTTTCAGTAGGGTATTCTCTGCAAGCACTGGAATTATCGGTAACAGATAGTTTTATGATAAGGTAATTCATAACGGGTAACAAGTAACAAAAGTAAACAAGGTGCAGCAAGGTGGCCCAATCCCTTTTGTAGCAAAAGACAAGCCTAGACAAACTCTTATATAAAGGAAAGCGCTCCCAAGGACACATGGGAATTATCACTACAAGAAAAATATGTCAACTTGTGACCCTCAATATTGGTCGCTGAAAGGTCATAGTTTTTCATTTGTGACCTTTTTGTGACCAAAAATAGAAGGTCAAAAGACGGCGGTCGTAAACTGAAATTATTGACCTTCTTCGGGATAAGGTCGTAGACGTTTACGACCAAAACAAAAGGTCGTGGAACCCATGACCTTTTGTTTTGGTCACTGGCTGTCTGCCCAGGCCACGTCAGATCCGACGTGGCAATCTGACATGGCAAAATTGCGACCAATTGAAAAGGTCGTTGATAAGATTCAGCCCGGTCCAATTTGGTGTTTTAGATGGGCCAAGCCCATTAATTCAGCCTTTTTACTTTATATTTTTCTGTTTATTTTCTCTAGCTACATGGGCCTGGCCCAACCATTTGGCCTTTTTATTTTCAAGAAATTGTGATCCATTTCTTTTTAATTTCCTGTTTTTTGTCAGCTCCAGTAATGGGTCCCAATTGACAGATTTTTCCTGGCAGTGGTTCCAAATCACCTTTTCACAGATTATTAATAAGCAGTATATATCAAACAGAAAGAAGAGAGAATCATATGAAAATCTTCAAATAACAACCAAAATAGGTTTATTACAATATATTCTGTACAGAACAGAACATGTGAAACTCCATACACTCGTTCACATCACAACAACCAGTTTAACTGTCAAATATTGCATGCCCACGAACTTCAAACTTCATGTAGATAGCCATACAATATTCCACACAATCATAAATATTGCGATCGACAAATAAAACGCTCTGCCAGTGTAATGCTAGCTACTCTTGGATACCATGGAACATGCTCTTCAACATAGGAAGAAGCCATCAACGGAGTTCTACCAACAACACAAGCTCCATTCACCTACAAGAACAGAATGGAATATCAAGTACTGGATCGTTCAAGCAGATTACAACCAACATATATATATATATATATATGTAGAAGTACATCAGGAAATATGATAGAAAAACCGGACAATAGATACACTTATACAACCCAACAAATGGGTGATGACGACAAGATAAAAATATAGAATAGGAAATTTATGAGATTACATATTTTCCAACAAATGGGTGATGACAACAGATACACTTATCGGGAAAATATATATTTAACGAAATTTCACATGAGAAAGTAGTTTCTGCTTCAAGTTTTAAAACTCAACCATTCATCATTAATAGTAGCAATTCAAACTAGAACTTAAATTCTCTAGTAAGATATTCAATACAACATTGTTCTTTCAAAAAATTGAACAGTTGCAAGTAACAGCTTAATAGACATCAAACTCACTAGGCAGGGAGATCAGTAGCATAAGCACACGATTCCACATGCATTGCATGCTGCCTCACCTTTAAGCTTTGCACGCATCGTTTTCAGTTGCGGCGAGAGAGGGGGAAACACGCATGTGGGTCTTGATGGGTTGGTCCTTGTAGGAGCCGCATACACCCCCCTCCGCCGGCGGCCACTCCGGTCCCGGCGTCCACCTCCTCCCGCCGGCGGCCTCTCCGGCCCCAGCGTCCCCTTCCTTCCCGCCCTCCCCTTCTCCCTTAAGTGAGTGCTACCATGGCTTCTGGCGGCGGCAGCCCCTCCTCGGCCTCGCCCAGGCTGCAGCCTATTGTGTCGGGCCTGGGGCTTTCGGAGTCGCCGGGATCTGCAGGCTAGTTGGCCCGGGCTCCTGCCTCCGCTCGCGACGCTGCGCCGGTACCGGCAGCGGGCCCAGCTGCGCCCTGGCGCCGTCCTGGTCCGTCCCGCAAGGCCATGTGGCGCCGGCGCAAAGCACTGCAGAAGCAGTCCACTGCAGGTAGATCTGGATCTCGTTCGCGCTCGCCTTCATCCTCCCCGGCGAGGCGGGAAATTCTGGCTGATTTGTTTGGCCCGTGCTTCAAGTGCTTCCGGGAGGGGCACCGGAGGGAAGACTGCACTTTTCCGCCTCTGTGCATCCGCTGCGGGCTCGAAGGCCACATCTCGCCAGAGTGCAAGAGGCCACGGAGCCCTCGCTCTGAGGAAGATCTCCGGCGCGAGGCCATGGCCAAGGTGGCGCGCTCCTCTCAGCAGCTGCTGCTGGCTGGGCCTGCGAACAGGCTGTCGCCGGTCGCTCGGCAGACCGCTCCGGTGGAGAGGCCCTCGCCAGTGCCGGCCGACAACGCATCTATGGGGCTCAGCCTGGCACCGCAAGCTGCTGTAGGAGGTGTCTGCATTCTTCGCCGAACGCCGAAGATGGACGACCTTGAGTCCCGGCTCAAGCTCGTCGTGGTGGCTTACGTCGGCGGACCGTGACCGCCGGTGTCGTGCCTGGATGCCGCGGAGGCCATTGCGAAGGAGCTGAGCATCCCGCGCCACTGCTTCTCGGTGCACAAGTACCAACCGGATGACTTTCTTGTGGTCTTCTCTTCAGCGATCTGGAGGAATAGGATTCTATCTGCGGGCTCTGTCGATCCCGGGCCGTTCAAGCTCTCTGTCCATCCGTGGCTGCGACAAGCGCAGGCTGTGTCGAGGATGATGCGCACGCAGGTTGATCTCATGATCGAGGGAGTTCCATCTCATCTTTGGACCAGGGAAACGGCGGTGGATCTTCTAGGCACGGCATGTCTTGTGGAAAGCCTTGCGCCGGAGACAGCCAATAGGGAGGACTTGTCCCTGTTCAAGGTTCGCGCTTGGTGTGTCGACCCTGATGAGGTGCCGTCGGACAAGCTGATTTGGGTCCCAGAGCCAGAGGTTGATGAGGGACCGGCGACGAGGCTGCCGACCTCCCGGCAACTCTTGGAATACAAAACGCTCATCCATATTGGGCGCATCAGGGAGCACGAGGGGCCGGGCACTTGGTTGCGGTCTCCTAGCTCCGATGGGAGTGGCCAGAGTGGCCTGCCGGAGGACTCAGGCGACTTCTCTGGTCGTGGAGAATGGAGAACCCTGCCATGGGCGCGGGGAGAGCGCGATCACCGCGAGTCGTTCAATGGTCACCATGGAGGCTCGTACAGGCAGGCTCTGCTGGGGCGCATCGGGCCTTCCAGCTGGCGCATCCCTCCCATGGCGGATGGTGGAGCAGTCGCCGCACGGCCACGTACTGCTGTTCCGGCGGCCACGGTGACGCCGGGCGCAGCTGCGGCTACCACGGCGGCTGGGAGTTTGCCGGGTAGGTCTGGGCCGGTGGAGGTGGAGCTGGCGCCTAGCAGACAGGTGGGGCCTGCTTTGCGGTCACATGCGCAGGATAGGGTGCAGCCGGCTGCCGCTCAGGTGCTTTTTGACCAGGCATCGGGCCCGCGGCTGCCTTTAATTCAAACTGTGCCGGAGGATAAGAACGACACGTGCCAGGAGGATCGAGTTGCCCTTGAGCCAGCCGACATGGAGCATATCACAAACAACAGGGCTGATCCAGAAGGATCGGGGGATCCCGAGGAGCGCATGCTGGTCTTGCCGCGCTCAGCGGGGCAGAGCGAAGATTCCCAGACCCTGACCAACGGCGATCTGCCAAGGGCTGAGGTGGGCCAAGGGGAGGCGGTACATACGGATGAGGCGCCAGCACCCACCATGGAGGTGGGGCCACTGGAGCGTGCGGACCCCGGCCTGTTGGTGCTGCGTGTGGCAGGTGAGAGGTGGCCAGTCTCGGATTCCTTGCACGCCACGCCTGAGGTGGATCCCGCGCCACAGGACAAGGATGGGGGGCAATCGGATCCCGAGGCGATGCAGGAGTCGGGTCCCGTGGGCCCTGGTGCGGAGGTGACTACGTACAATGCATGCATGCACGAGGAGGTGCTTGGAATCGCTAGGGCGCATCTGGATGGGGCAATTACCGGAGCCTTGGCCATGCCTCTGTCCAACAAGGAGATCATTGCCATTGGCAACATCAAGGCCTTCTGTGCAGGACTTCTGAAGAAACTTTCCCCGCCGCTGCTCAAGGAATTTGAAGGGCTTAGTGGAGTCCGCTCTGGCCAGGACCCTGTCACACCGCGACGTGCCACCAGGTCTGGGCGTACTATCGGGCAGAAGATGAAGACTAAGGCGTCGGCAGCAGAAACTGTTCTTCTGAAGGCTCTGGGTTTTGCTTGCGACGATCTGGCGGTCTCCGATGACGCGCTAGAGCAGCTACGCACGGTCTTCGACTCACCGCTCCAGGAACCTCAGCTACGAGCGATCGTAGCCATTTTTGGCAAAGCGATACCCTTAGACCTAGGAGCCGACTCGGAGATGGGTGCACTGATCATGGTGTAGTTGTAGAGGGGCTCGTCGACATGGAGACTATCGTTGTCATGTCATATGCAGGGATGGAGTTAGTTTGTTGGAATGTGCGTGGCCTAAATGGGCCAGCTAGGAGGAAATCCTTACGTGAATTTGTTAGCTCGTTGCACGTGGCGATTTGTTGTATTCTGCAGACCAAACTGGAGAGGGTGGATCAGTTCACCATTATGCAATGTATGGGGCCCAATTTCGATGGTTACACCTACCTTCCAGCGTCTGACACTAGGGGTGGGATTTTCATTGCCTGGGACTCATCCAGGGTCCAGTTGTCTAACCATGTCAACGACACCCACTCCATTTCCAGTTACGTGTCACCTGTGGGGGGCCCACCTTGGTGGCTGACTGTGGTTTATGGACCTCAGGAAGACGGGCAGAAAATTGAGTTTCTGCATGACTTGGCGGAGCGTAGATCTTTGTGCCCCGGGCCATGGTTACTTATTGGAGATTTCAACTTAATACTTCACGCGCAAGATAAAAATAACTCCCTGATCGATAGGCGCATGATGAGACGGTTCAAAAACTTCATTGATGATAATGCTCTTAAAGAGCTCTTCTTACATGGGCGCAGCTACATGTGGAGTAATGAGCGCGAGAACCCCACGATGACTAAGATAGATCGTGCTTTTGTCTCCATTGATTGGGAACTCGACCACCCCGGTTGCCTTCTCTAGGCTTTGTCCACGGCAATTTCTGATCATTGTCCCCTTCTCTTGGCGTTGGATGATCAAATGGGGCCGTGGAGGCGATTTCGCTTTGAGAAGTTTTGGGTGAAGATGGATGGATTCTTGGAGGTGGTGCAGGAGGCTTGGACTTGTGATGAGACAATCACGGACCCGTTCAGGAGACTAGACATCCTCCTTAGAAACATGGCAAAAACACTCGCGATTTGGGGCCAGAAGAGAGTGGGCAACATCAAGATGCAATTGGCAGTGGCCAACATTGTCATTCTGAGATTCGATCGTGCTCAGGAGCTCCGGGTGCTCACAGACGAGGAGAGGTGGCTCAGAAGATCGCTCAAACAGCTTGTACTTGGCCTTGCATCTTTGGAGAGAACGATCTCTCGGCAGAGATCGCGTATCACTTGGCTTCAGGAGGGGGATGCGAATGCGCAGCTCTTCATTTGGTTGCGAATGGCAGGAGGATGAAGAATTATATTCCATCTCTCTTGGTAGATGGACGCATCGTCACGGACCAAGCTGGAAAGGAGGGCACATTTTATGACACCTACAAGGAGTTGCTCGGGAAGGAGGTCGCTCGCGAGTTCACCCTGGATTTAGACGAGCTTGACATTGCTAGACTTGACCTGTCGGATCAAGATCTTCTGTTGAGTGACGAGGAGATATGGGCTGTGATTAGGAACGTGCCGGTGGACCGAGCCCCAGGTCCGGATGGCTTCATCGGCCTCTTCTTTCAGAAGGCCTGGGAGATCATAAAAGTGGACGTCATCACGGCTTTGCACAAGCTCTTCACTGGAAATGGATGCGGGTTTGCCAGGCTGAGCCAAACGCTGATCACCTTGATTCCAAAAACCCCGGAGGCTTTAACCACTCTTGACTACCGACCCATAAGTCTTTAGCATAGTCTCCCGATGATTGCCTCCAAGCTCTTGGCAAATAGGCTTAGTCCACGGATGGGAGAGCTAGTTCACATAAACCAATCGGCGTTCATCAAGGGAAGAAGCATCCATGACAATTTCCTGCTCGTTAGGCAAATGGCCCGGAGGTTGCATCAACGGAAGGCCAAAGGAGTAATGCTCAAGCTCGATATCTCTAAAGCTTTTGACTCCCTTTCGTGGCCCTTCCTCTTTGAGGTGCTGAGGGCAAAAGGATTTTCAGAAAGATGGATATCTTGGATTGGCATCTTGCTCACGACTGCCAGCTCGAGAGTCTTGGTTAACGGTTGTGCTGGTGCAAAGTTCATGCATGCCAAAGGGCTCCGGCAAGGGGACCCTGCCTCCCCTCTGCTTTTCATCATCGCAATGGATGTCCTAACCTCTCTCGTCATCAAAGCGCATGACCAAGGGATCCTTAACCCTATTATCAGCTGTACCCCGATGCAGAGGCTCTCCTTGTACGCGGATGATGTGGTTCTCTACATTAGACCGACCAGACCGGAGCTGCAATTTGTGAAGGACCTCCTTGGCATCTTTGGAGTAGCTTCAGGATTGAAAGTAAACTATGCTAAGTCAGCAGCAATTCTCATAAGGTCCGAGGAGGAGGATGTGGAGCTGGTCAGGAATGCTCTACCTTGGAAGATCGATTCCTTTCCGTGCAAATACTTGGGTCTACAGTTAAGCATCAAGCAACTCAAGCGAAATGAATGGCAGCCGATCGTTGATGCGGCTCTCCATATCATGCATGGGTGGCAGCGTGGGCTTGTCACTAGGACTGGACGTCTCGTCCTGGTAAATCAAGTCATGAGAGCGAGGCCAACGCACCACCTCATGGTCGCGGAGGCGCCAAAGTGGGCCCTGGAACAAGTAGATAAGGGGTGCCGCACTTTTTTCTGGGCTGGTACGGAAGCTGTAAACGGTGGCAAATGTGTGGTTTCTTGGAGGAGAGTATGCCACCCCAAGCAGCTCGAGTCTTGGGCATCATTGATCTACACAAGCATGGCATCGCCCTGAGGCTTAGATGGGAGTGGCTTAGGAGAACGGATCCATCAAGGCCCTGGTAGGGTTTAAACCTCACCATGGATAAACAGGTGGTGCTCGCTTTCCGGAGTCTTGTCCAATGGCGTGTTGGGGATGGAGAGCACACCCTTTTTTGGAGAGATAGATGGCTCAATGGAGGCACAGTTGTGGAAATTGCACCCTTGGTGGCTGCCAGAGTCAGGACACAGGTGGCAAACAAACGTCTCGTCAGCGAGGGGCTGTGCTCGCATGGTTGGACAGATGATATCATCGGGATCCTTGACGCTGACGCACTTGCCCAGTTCATCCGGTTATGGGAGCTTCTGATGGAGGTACACTTGGACTCGGAGCTAGAAGATGCTCCTCTTTGTGCATGGAATGAATCCGGCATCTACTCTGCAGCATCGGCTTATAGGATGCTCTGCATGGGTGGGATTTGGTTCCGCCCTTTCGCGGCCATTTGGAAATGTTGGGCGCCGCTGTCCTGTCGGATCTTCATGTGGCTCGCAGTGCAATATCGCCTTTGGACTTCGGATAGGAGAACTAGACATGGGCTACAAGACCAAACTTCCCCGTGCTACCTCTGTGATCAGGACGAAGACAATGTGGACCACATCTTGCTTCAATGCGTGTTTGCCAGGCATGTGTGGTTTCTCTGCTTCACCAGGACCGGAGTGGATCTTAACCTTTGCCCCACGGTGCAGTCCCACCTGGCGGAATGGTGGTGCGAGGCGAGAAAGCGGATTGCCAAGACAAGCAGGAAAGGCTTTGACACGGTGGTTATGTTAATATGCTGGTCACTGTGGAAGCAGAGGAATGTGAGAGTCTTTGGTAGGAGTGGCACGTTAGATATGTTCGGCGTGATGGAGGCCATATTCCATGAATTGATCGCTTGGAAGCAGGCCGGAGCGACCGGAGTGGAGCACGTAGTTGAGTAGCACGTAGTGTGTTGTGTTTGGAGTGGAGGCGATGTCCTGGTTGGTTTGTGACCATGTGACTAGCTACATATCTCTCTTGTACATATTTTTCCTCCTTCTATAAAGCTATGGTACGCCTTTGGTGTACCCTCGAAAAAAAAACTCACTAGGCAGATTAAATTACTACAGTACACTAGTGCAGAATGAATCAGTGATGTTATTATAGGTTCTGAATTCACAACGCGGGCACGATATTTGCAAATTTGCAGCAACCAAAGGTTGTGCACCAAGTAAAAGTAATTCCCAGCAAAGGTTATTCACAAGCGAGCAAAGCAAAGCATACAGGTACAACGGTATGATGCAGCAGACATACATAGACACATAACAGGATTAGACGCCACTTGATTCGCTGATCCATTAGCAACAGTATAGTTACTTTACCCTTCACTTTACTGTCAGGTCATTTCATTTCAATGCAACTCTTGGTTGCAGATGTATTATTATTGCTCTAGTATGTACTAATCAGCAGCAGCAGCAATAGTACTAGATAGTAGTGTCAACCAATAAGCATCAGAACCAACCAACATATATTTATTCCTCATGACTTATTAGCAGAAAACATAGTGAGTTTTTCTGTGCGTATCTGCAATACAGTTTCAGTCTAAAACAGAGCTGGTCTACGAAAAACAGGGGTAGGGAAGTTGTTACCTGGGTGTGGCTGTGGTCGCCGAATTCAGGGATAGGGCCGCTGAGGTGGAGGTGGTCCTCCTGAATCTGCAGTTTGCCGGCGACGAAGACGAAGCGGAAGGCGAGGAGGGGCTGTGTGATGGTATTCCCATTCCCATCTTGACGCAGGAAGGAGCAGGTCTTCTCCCACCACACATGAGCATGAGCCTAAGCCTGAGCCTGAGCCTGAGCAGCATTGCAACTTTTGCAAGGGACGACTCCGCCGGAAGCAGGAGCAGCCACCGGCACCGTGGCGGCAGGTGCAGGCAGTGAAGCAGAATCGTCAGCAGCAGTGGCATCTGAGCCTGCAGCTGCAGTCGCGTCAGGAAGAGAGCAAATCGCCGTGGTGGTTTGCTGCACTTCATCCCCTCCTCCTCCTCCTTCCAGCTGCAGATCATCCCCTCCTCCTCGCCCCCAATTTTGCTTTGTCTACGCTTATCTAGCATTGTTCATAGGGATTGGGACTTCAGGGGCCTTGCCTTTCCCTCTACAAATCCACAAGATTTCGCCAAAAATATCAAAAGGGGCAGCAAAGTTAGGTCATATAGGACTTCAGCTAGTACAGATTACAAACAACTATGTATCATAAGTACACTAGAGCTAGCAAGGAATGAATTTTTTTAGAAAACTGTAAAACCAGAAGATAGGTACAGTAAGTCGTGATCAAACAGAACTGTAATTACATAAAATGGGTGCTTTGATCTTGCTGATGTGGATATAGAGTACAACTAGTGCAAATTACAAGCTACTTAGTACATATTAGACTTACACTAACTTTAAATTTTCAGAAAACTGCAAGACATGAGTAGAAGAACTGTAATTACATGAAAATGGTGCTCTGATCTAGAAGATCAGAGAACATAGGCTAGAGAAACAGCAGAGGCTAATATCTCAGTACTCTAATCATTACCAATTACTGACTTACAGTCCTCAAAACCCAAATTTACACTGCACTATATTGGCAACAAAACAAACCGACTACCGGATACAGAAAATACTGGCATACGTGGACAGAGTAAATGGACTGTAAAAGAAAGATTCACATAACAGTAAATTGTGAAAAAAATATCTTTAATACTAAGGGAAATAAACTTAAAACAGCGATCAACAGTAGCATGTAACTACTCCCTCCGTTCCTAAATAAATGTAACTACTCCCACCATTCCTAAATAAAGGCAAGTTCTAATATTACTAGTCAAAGTACGCATACTAACATCACAAACATGCATCATATAGTAATTCAACATTGTATCTTGCAAGTCAACAGTTATCATGGAGGACAAAATAGCATAAGATGAATGATGGCACTCAATTTCTAATCTCACATAGATAAAATTCACTGCCATAGTAACAGTACATCTCACTTGGATATATCTAACAAATCCAGTTGGTTCTCATAAGCAAATCCACGCGCTAAGCACTCAATCAGAAAGAAAACTTGGGTGCTTGCTTCTAGTACACAAGCTCAGGTAGTGCAACATGTCTAGCAGAACAATAGCAGCAAAATGTTAGCAGCAAAATGTCAGCAGCAAGCACTAAGGCCGGACCATTGAGATGGTGATTCCTGTGGCTTTCTCCTCCACATGTCAGCAGCAAGCACCAAGGTTGATCTCGTCAAACGCTACCGCCTTGGCGCTCCCGGCCTCCACTAGTACCTACCACAAGACCCATTCAGAATTCCAATAACCTCATTTCCAGTTGGCTTTGCACTGAGGAATAAAAGCACACAAAAGAGTTAGTTAGATATGCATGCTGCAAGGATCTTCCCCAAATTTTATACTGCATAAACCAAGATATATAAGATGGTTGTTACCTGAAAGTTCTTGCAAAAGTACCCCATCTGGAGCACACATTTGCAGCAGCATATGTTGATTGGACGTTGGTCGTCAGCTGGTATGTAAACAATCAATAGTCAGAAAGTCACATTCAATAGTCAAAAAGTCACATCATTGACAATATTAAGCCCTAAAACATTTTGGTTTCCTGGTGGGCAGATCAATTCTCTGCACAAACAACAAAAGGGAACACATTCCAAACAGAAGAAAGATGCATATTAGTCAAACAAAATACAGGACTGACCCCTGTTAACCCCGCTCATTTGCATGAAAAGTTGTTCGAAGTCAACGATCGTTTGCTAATCAATAACATGGCATATGATCATGGTACACACAATCATTCATAGAAGTCCATACTTGCAGTACAGAACAAATTCAGAGTCACCTCTACAGCAATACAGACACATAGTGATCCTGGACACTAGCAGTTAAGAACATGTTTTTTTTCCAGAGAGGTAATAAGGCATACTACAAGGAGATGAGAAATCAAAATGGAAACATGGTAATACAGAAACATGTCCCAGTCAATGACCATTTGGGTTAATCTAGAACATGGCATATGATCTAAGCACTAACAAACAACAGTCCAAACTTGCATGTATATAGAACAAATTCAGAGTCACCAGCAATACAGAGACACAGTCACTGCTGGGCAGTAGCAGTAAAGGACATGCTTTTTTCGGAGGGTTAATCACATCATTGACAATAGTCAATGTCGGTGTCAAAACCGGCGGATCTCGGGTAGGGGGTCCTGAACTGTGCGTCTAGGCCGGATGGTAACAGGAGGCAGGGGACACGATGTTTTACCCAGGTTCGGGCCCTCTTGATGGAGGTAAAACCCTACGTCCTGCTTGATTAATATTGAAGATATGTGTAGTACAAGAGTAGATCTACCACGAGATCAGAGAGGCTAAACCCTAGAAGCTAGCCTATGGTATGATTGATGTTATGATTGTTGTCCTACGGACTAAAACCCATCGGTTTATATAGACACCGGAGAGGGTTAGGGTTACACAAGGTCGATTACAAAGGAGGAGATATCCATACACGCATTGCCTAGCTTGCCTTCCACGCCAAGTAGAGTCCCATCCGGACATGAGACGAAGTCTTCAATCTTGTATCTTCATAGTCTAACAGTTCGTCCAATGGAGATAGTCCGGCTGTCCGGAGACCCCCTAATCGAGGACTCCCTCAGTCAATATTAAGCTTGTGTAAGGTAAACAATCAATATTCAGAAATTTTACATGATTGGCAATGTTAAGGCCAAAAAATTTTTAGTGGCTTAGTGGGCAGACGTATGCACAGAATTGGGGACATTTTTCAAATTGAAGAAAACACACATATCATTCAGTAGCCAGTACCAAACTACCAATCCATGTAAGTGCATAAATAATACTACCAAACTACCAATCCCTGTAGCGGATCTGGGCAGGAAGGGTAGTTAAGGGGGCACTCACGTGCGGATGAAGGTGGCCATGGACCTTGCCCGGAGGCCCGCGGACGGCGGCGACGGCTGGGGGCACGTCGGGGAGCGCGGCGGTGCAGTAGATCACGGCGGAGCGGAGGGCAGGGTAGGCGAGGACGTGGCGGGAGCTGCCCCGGAGCACTGCAGCCAGTCGAGGTTGAGAGGAGTAGCCCCGAAGCACTACGTCCAATCGAAGTCGAGGACGCGGATCAGGTCAACGACGGTGGTGTGGATCTGGGGCTCTACCAAACTCCTTGTCGGCCTTCCCTCCCTTCGTTTTGTTCCCTCGCTTCCCTTCCCTTGGGAGAGGAAGGAGAAGGTGGGGGCTGCGGCGACCCGGCACCGCCTCGCCGGCAATCTCACCCTTCCATTCCCTTGGGTCGTCGATGGTCATGTGACAGCGGATCAAGGTGGGAGGGAGATGGTTTGGGTTGGGGCGGCGGTGGTTGTGCGGAAGGTGTTGGGGAACGTAGTAATTTCAAAAATTTCCTACGCACACGCAAGATCATGGTGATGCATAGCAACGAGAGGGGAGAGTGTTGTCTACGTACCCTCATAGACCGAAAGCGGAAGCGTTAGCACAACGCGGTTGATGTAGTCGTACGTCTTCACGGCCTGACCGATCAAGCACCGAAACTACGACACCTCCGAGTTCTAGCACACGTTCAGCTTGGTGACGATCCCTGGACTCCGATCCAGCAGAATGTCGGGGAAGAGTTCCGTCAGCACGACGGCGTGGTGACGATCTTGATGTTCTACTGTCGCAGGGCTTCGCCTAAGCACCACTACAATATTATCGTGGACTATGGTGGAGGGGGGCACCGCACACGGCTAAGAGATCAATGATCAATTGTTGTGTCCATAGTGTGCCCCCCTGCCCCCGTATATAAAGGAGCAAGGGGGGAGGCAGCCGGCCTAGGAGGAGGGCGCACCAAGGGGGGAGTCCTACTCCCACCGGGAGTAGGACTCCTCCTTTCCTTGTTGGAGTAGGAGAGAAGGAAAGAGGAGGAGAGGAAGAAGGAAAAGGGGGCTGCACCCCTTGTCCAATTCGGACCAGAGGGGGGCCACGCGCCTCCTTCCTTTTGGCCTCTCTCCTCCATTCCCGTATGGTCCAATAAGGCCCATATACTCCCCGGTGAATTCCCGTAACTCTCCGGTACTCCGATAAATACCCGAATCACTCGGAACCTTTCCGATGTCCGAATATAGTCGTCCAATATATAGATCTTTACGTCTCGACCACTTCGAGACTCCTCGTCATGTCCACGATCTCATCTGGGACTCTGAACTCCTTCGGTACATCAAAACTCATAAACTCATAATATAACTATCATCGAAACTTTAAGCGTGCGGACCCTACGGGTTCAAGAACAATGTAGACATGACCGAGACACATCTCCGGTCAATAAACAATAGAGGAACCTGGATGCTCATATTGGCTCCCACATATTCTACGAAGATCTTTTTCGGTCAAACAGCATAACAACATACGTTGTTCCCTTTGTCATCGGTATGTTACTTGCCCAAGATTCGATCATCGGTATCTTAATACCTAGTTCAATCTCTTTACCGGCAAGTCTCTTTACTCGTTCCGTAATACATCATCTCGCAACTAACTCATTAGTTGCATTGCTTGCAAGGCTTAAGTGTTGTGCATTACCGAGAGAGCCCAGAGATACCTCTCCGATAATCGGAGTGACAAATCCTAATCTCGAAATACGCCAACCCAACATGTACCTTTGGAGACACCTGTAGAGCACCTTTATAATCACCCAGTTACGTTGTGACGTTTGGTAGCACACAAAGTGTTGCTCCGGTAAACGGGAGTTGCATACTCTCATAGTCATAGAAACATGTATGAATCATGAAGAAAGCAATAGCAACATACTAAACGATCGAGTGCTAAGCTAACAGAATGGGTCAAGTCAATCACATCATTCTCCTAATGATGTGATCCCGTTAATCAAATGACAACTCATGTTTATGGCTAGGAAACATAACCATCTTTGATCAACGAGCTAGTCAAGTAGAGGCATACTAGTGACACTCTGTTTGTCTATGTATTCACACATGTATCATGTTTCTGGTTAATACAATTCTAGCATGAATAATAAACATTTATCATGAAATAAGGAAATAAATAATAACTTTATTATTGCCTCTAGGGCATATTTCCTTCAGTCTCCCACTTGCACTAGAGTCAATAATCTTTCACATCGCCATGTGATTTAACATCAATAGTTCACATCTTTATGTGGTTAACACCCATAGTTCACATCGACATGTAACCAACACCCAAAGGGTTTACTAGAGTCAGTAATCTTGTTCACATCGCTATGTGATTAACACCCAAAGAGTACTAAGGTGTGATCATGTTTTGCTTGTGAGATAGTTTTAGTCAACGGGTCTGTCACATTCAGATCCGTAAGTATTTTGCAAATTTCTATGTCTATAATGCCATGCACGGAGCTACTCTAGCTAATTGCTCCCACTTTCAATATGTATCCAGATTGAGACTTAGAGTCATCTGGATCAGTGTCAAAATTTGCATCGACATAACCCTTTATGACAAACCTTTTTGTCACCTCCATAATTGATAAAAATATCCTTATTCCACTAAGGATAATTTTGACCGCTGTCCAGTGATCTACTCCTAGATCACTATTGTACTCCCTTGCCAAAATCAGTGTAGGGTATACAATAGATCTGGTACATAGCATGGCATACTTTATAGAACCTACGGCTGAGGCATAGGGAATGACTTTCACTCTCTTTCTACCTTCTGCCGTGGTCGGGCTTTGAGTATTACTCAATTTCACACCTTGTTACACATGCAAGAACTCTTTCTTTGACTGTTCCATTTTGAACTACTTCAAAATCTTGTCAAGGTATGTACTCATTGAAAAAACTTATCAAGCGTCTTGATCTATCTCTATAGATCTTGATGCTCAATATGTAAGCAGCTTTACCGAGGTCTTTCTTTGAAAAACTCCTTTCAAACACTCCTTTATGCTTTGCAGAATAATTCTACATTATTTCCGATCAACAATATGTCATTCACATATACTTATCAGAAATGCTGTAGTGCTCCCACTCACTTTCTTGTAAATACAGGCTTCACCGCAAGTCTGTATAAAACTATATGCTTTGATCAACTCATCAAAGCGTATATTCCAACTCCGAGATGCTTGCACCAGTCCACAGATGGATCGCTGGAGCTTGCACATTTTGTTAGCACCTTTAGGATTGACAAAACCTTCTGGTTGCATCATATACAACTCTTCTTTAATAAATCCATTAAGGATTGCAGTTTTGTTATCCATTTACCAGATTTCTTAAAATGCGGCAATTGCTAACATGATTCGGACAGACTTAAGCATAGATACGAGTGAGAAACTCTCATCGTAGTCAACACCTTGAACTTGTCGAAAACCTTTTGCGACAATTCTAGCTTTGTAGATAGTAACACTACTATCAGCGTCCATCTTCCTCTTGAAGATCCATTTAATCTCAATGGCTCGCCGATCATTGGGCAAGTCAATCAAAGTCCATACTTTGTTCTCATACATGGATCTCATCTCAGATTTCATGGCCTCAAGCCATTTTGCGGAATCTGGGATCACCATCGCTTCTTCATAGTTCGTAGGTTCATCATGGTCAAGTAACATGACCTCCAGAACAGGATTATCGTACCACTCTGGTGCAGATCTCACTCTGGTTTACCTACGAGGTTCGGTAGTAACTTGATCTGAAGTTACATGATCATCATCATTAGCTTCCTCACTAATTGGTGTAGTAGTCACAGGAACATATTTCTGTGATGAACTACTTTCCAATAAGGGAGCAGGTACAGTTACTGTTGGGGATATTACTACTGGGCGTAAACCGGCCAGGACAGGCCGGGTTAACTTCATCAGTAGTTGAGTATGTTAAAAGCCCATGAGGGCAGATGAGGGCTAAAGGCCCATAATCGGTTTAAGGCCTATAGCTATAAACCGGCGTCGGTATGTAACTTGTATTATAAGTTAGGAATAATGGAGACCGAACCGGACGCATCTATGAGCCGGTATCGGGACTCTGTAAACCGACGGGTGTCACCCATGTATATAAGGGGATGACCCGGCGGCGGTTCAAGGAGAGACAACAACTCGAGACATAGGCGAAGCTTGTTTGCTCCCTAGTCATCGAAACACCCATCAATTCCATCACAACTAGACGTAGGCTTTTACCTTCATCGAAGGAGCCAAACTAGTATAAACTCTCTTGCGTCCTTGTGTCCGCTTTAACCCCTTCAAGCTAACCCGTCACGATGGCTCCACGACTAAGTCCTTTCTCTAGGACATCTGCCGTGACAAACCCACGACAGTTGGTGCCCACCGTGGGGCTATCGCACGATGGTTTCCGGTTCTTGGAGGGCCGCTTTGAAGGACTCGAGGGCTACGCTGTAGGCCGGATGACTAAGAGTCGTCGCGGCAAACTTTACATTGACGACACAGGCTGGGGCCCCGAGGCCGGCTCAATTGAGTACGGGTACCGGGTCCCCTTTGGTATCATTCACGTTTTCATTGGCAAGATCGGTGAACCGGGCCCTGAGCCAGACATTTGCATCGACCTCGTCGAGACGGCTCAGCGTGCGCGATCCGCCCAGGTTAAACCGGCCATGAAGCATGCCTTCGTGGGAATGATCCATGGAGGGAGTTATGAGGATGGATCGAAGCTTCGCGGGGCGACTGCCGTTCGTTTCGGTGACGAATCTTCGGCCGGAGAAACCGAATCTCTTTATCAGCTACAAGATGGCCGGATTGAGAGCTGTTCCGATGGCGACAGTATTCCAGACCCCTCTGATCTGCCTAACCGGGTTGGAATATTCATGACCGGAACACAAGCAGCGCTTCACTCTTCGACAGCCGCGGCAACGATCTCCGGTTCAGCAGCAGCAACGGCTGCCAGGGCAGGAGGCCCTGTGCGCCCGCCGGCTCAGGTTCTATCAGAACTATTGGATGTGTTGGCTGTGCTTATGGAAGAAGTTAATCCGCCAGATCAGGACGCTCACAACACGGAGATTGCAAAGGTAAAGGAACAAATCACCCAGGCCAAGACGGATCTGGCAGCAGAGGACACCAGGATGGCTGCAGAGTGGGCCGCCTTAGATGCACAGGCCTACAGGCTTATGTTGGACCAGAGCGCGTCGCATGAAGTCATGAGGAGGAAACACCGGTCCCGCTTACCTCCGGTTTTCGAGGCCAGAGACCTTTTCATCACTCCAGGGCCAAGAGCCAGCAATCCGCTGGAGGGGAACCGGGCAGAAGCCCCTAGGACCGGTGCACCGGTTCAGTCCCGTTAGATGGACCCGCCTCGTCAATACACCGTTATACCTCAAGATGCTTTAACACCTCCGGGTCACTACTCCAACCCAATGGACAATCTTGTTGCCGCTGCTGCACGGCTAGAGGCCATTCCAGTTGAAGGTGACTCGCCGCAGGCAGTAGAGACGCGACGGGTCAAGGAACTTCTGAGGACAGCTTTGGCCCAACAGGAGGCGTACTCGTACAGCCGCGACCGGATCCACTCGACCCCCCGTCCAAGCCGAAGCTATAGCAGACATATGGATGAACCAGCAGTGTCGAGTAATGAACGACGTGGAGCACCCCGTGGTAACAACCCGACGGGTGGTGCTGATGACGCTCAGGAAGTGGTGAACCGGGCCCGAGCGCGCAGGGAGGCCGAGTTAGCCGCACAGCATCAGGCTCGGCAGCTCACGCCGGTTCGTCCAACCATTTCGATCGAACCTGTGTTACTTCTAGTTCTTTGGGGGTGCCGTGCCTCGTCCCCGCTTTACGCAACGTGCGCCTACCCAAGGATTTCAAAGGCCCACACAAGGTACCAAATTATACGGCGAATCAACCACCAGAGACATGGGTAGAGAGCTATGAGATGGCCATGGAGATGCTTGATGTGGATGACATGGCGTGTGCGAAATACTTCACCATGATGCTTGAAGGAACGGCCCGTACTTGGTTAAAAAGCTTGCCCGCTAATTCTATCTGTTCATGGGCCCAATTACGAGCCCGGTTTATCAACAATTTCAAGGATACCTGTAAACAGCCTATGTCGATAGTGGACTTAGCTGCATGCGTCCAGGAGGAAGGAGAATCAACGACTCATTGGGTGCGCCGGGTTTCACAAGTGTTGCACTCCTCAGATCGCATCAACGCTGACACCGCAGTATTAACCCTAGAAGGCAACTGCCGGTTTGGGCCCCTGAAGTTGAAATTGGGACGGATGAAGCGTCATTGCACCGACATGGGGACCCTCATGGCCGCTTTGGTAAAATATGCTGATTCTGATAGTACCAAGGATCCCGAATCTGATGATGACAAGACAGGGAAGGGGAAGAAGAACAACAGCTCCAAAGGTCAGCAGCATCACTGGGTAGGCAATGGCGGAGGAGGCAAGCGTAAAGCGGATGGTAACATGGATTTTGTGGCTAATACCAACGCACAGGACAATGGCCAGCGACGCAAGGGTAGGCCGAAAAATCATAGTGGGGCGCCCAACCCTAACCCAAACCGCCTGAACTATCTGCTAAGCCAGCCCTGCCCAAGACATGGGACGAAGGAGGAGCCAGCAAACCACCTTTGGAAGGATTGTTTTATTATGCAGGAGTTCAAGAATTCTAATAATTTCCGGTATGATCAAGGATCTGGTGGTGGCTCAGGGTCCGGGCCAGGTTACGGTGGAGGAAGTTCCAGTTTAGGATTTAATGGTAATCCGGGCGGACATAATGGTCAAAATAGTTAGAACAATCAGGGTGGTTACAACCAACAGCAGCAACAGTCAGGTTACCAGAGCAACCCAAAGCATTTAAGTAGTGGGCAGTACCATGTTTTCACCACTAGCTTGGACAAGCGAGACCGGAAGGTTCAGAGGCGGGCAGTCAACTCTGTTGAACCGGCCATACCCCGTTATCTACGTTGGTCTGAACAACCAATCAAATGGAGCAGGGAGGATCACCCACCCCAGGTCGATAATCCGGGTCAGTTGGCTCTGGTGGTGGCGCCTCAGGTGGGAGGTTATAAGTTCATCAAGGTGCTCATGGATGGGGGGAGCAGCATTAACATCCTGTACTATGAGACCTTCCGTCGTATGGGACTAACAGATAAGAATCTCAAACCGTCTAATACAGTATTCCATGGTGTAGTGCCTGGTAGATCAGCATATCCCGTTGGTAAGATAGCTCTCGAAGTGGCCTTTGGGGATGATCATGATTCCAGATCAGAGACATTGACGTTTGAAGTGGTGAAAATCCAAAGTCCATATCATGCCCTGTTTGGGCGACCGGCATACGCCAAATTTATGGCTAGGCCCTGTTATGTGTATTTGCAGCTCAAGATGCCGGGTCACAAGGGGACAATAACGGTTCACGGAAGCCGCAAAATCGCTTTGGAATGCGAGGAAGGAGATGCGGCTTATGCAGAGTCGGTTTGTGCCACCGAGGAGTTGAAGTACTATAAAGATAATGTTGATCCGGCGGACATGACTCCATTGAAGAAGCCAACTACGGAGCATGATCTGGCCCTGAAGTTCAAATCGGCAGCAGAAACTAAGCTTGTTGACTTTGTACCTGGCGATTCGTCCAAGCAGTTCAGCATCAGTGCCAACTTGGATCCGAAATAGGAAAGCGCGCTCATCGAGTTCATCCGTGAGAATCGGGACATTTTTGCATGGAAGCCCTCTGACATGCCAGGTGTACCGAAGCAACTCGCTGAGCACATCCTTAATGTGGATCCTAAATACAAACCGGTGAAACAGTTCCTCCGCCGATTTAACAAAGAAAGACGCAAGGCCATTGGAGAAGAGGTAGCCAGGCTCTTAGCAGCTGGTTTTATTGTTGAAGTTTTTCACCCGGAAGGGCTTGCCAATCCGGTGCTAGTCCTTAAGAAAAACGGCACCTGGCGCATGTGTGTGGATTACATAGATCTTAATAAGGCTTGTCCAGCAGATCCTTTTGCCCTCCCCGTATTGATCAAATCATTGATGCTACGGCGGGTTGTGAGCGTTTAAGTTTTTTGGATGCATATTCTGGCTATCATCAGATCAAAATGGCCGTTAAGGACCAGGAGAAGACGGCATTCATAACTCCCTTTGGAGCCTTCTGCTATGTGTCTATGCCCTTTGGGCTCAAAAGTGCCCAGGCAACTTATCAACGGTGTGTACAAAATTGTCTTCACAAGCAGATTGGCCGTAATCTACATGCTTACGTGGATGATATTGTGGTTAAATCCAGGGAGAAGGAGACTCTGGTTGACGATTTGAAGGAAACCTTTGATAACCTAAGGATGTACAAGATGATGCTCAATCCGGACAAGTGTGTCTTTGGTGTACCGGCGGGCAAGTTATTGGGTTTTCTGGTGTCCAACAGGGGAATTGAGGCTAATCCGGAGAAGATCACAGCCATCACCTCCCTGGCTAAACCGAAGTGTATCAATGATGTTCAACGCCTGGCAGGCCGGATTGCTGCGTTAAGCCGGTTTATCAGCCGCCTAGGGGAGAAGGCGATCCCTTTATATCAGATGTTAAAGAAGACGGATCAGTTCGTCTGGAGTTCTGCTGCTGATGAAGCATTTGAGGACTTAAAGCGGCAATTGGCCAATCCGCCTGTGCTCGCCGCTCCCATTGACAAGGAACCGTTACTGCTATATGTTGCTGCTAATGCTCGTGCGGTCAGCGTGGCTATTGTGGTGGAGCGAAAGGAGGCAGGTAAGGAGCATCCGGTTCAACGTCCGGTCTATTATATCAGCGAGGTACTCATTGAGTCCAAGCAAAGGTATCCGCATTGGCAGAAGCTGGTGTACGGAGTTTTTATGGCAAGCCGGAAGCTTAAGCAATACTTCCAAGGGCACCCAATTACGGTGGTCAGTTCTGCCCTTTGGGAGATATCATCCAGAACCGGGAAGCCATTGGCCGGATTGCAAAGTGGGCTATAGAGCTGGGGCCGTACGGTTTGAAGTATGTGCCTCGAACAGCGGTTAAGTCTCAAGCACTTGTTGATTTCATCAATGATTGGACGGAAATGCAAGCACCTGAAGAAAAGCCGGATCATACGTATTGGACCATCCATTTTGACGGATCCAGGCAGTTGGAAGGCTCGGGGGCTGGAGTCGTATTAACTTCCCCACGAGGTGATAAGTTTTGTTATGTTCTCCGTTTAATGTTCCCTTGCACTAACAATGCAGCTGAGTATGAAGCCTTGCTCCATGGTCTCCGGATGGCTAAAGAGATGAATCTAAGTCAAGTTAAGTGCTTCGGTGACTCGGACCTTGTGGCTCAGCAAGTGTCTGGCACTTGGGATTCCAAGGACCCACTCATGGTAGCATATCGTCGTGAGGTGGATATTGTTGCAGGTTATTTCAGAGGCTATCAGGTGGACCACGTGGACCGGCGGAAAAATGAAGCGGCGGACGCTTTAAGCCGGCTGGCCTCTCAGCGCAAACCGGTCCCGCCCAATGTTTTTCTGGATGTGCTGCACAATCCGTCGGTGAAGATCCCTGGTGAAGAGGATTTGGCTATTCCTAATCCGGAGGCTCAATTGGTGGCAGTTCTTCATGTTATTCCGGATTGGACGCTTCCTTAACTGGCGTACAAGAACTGGGGTGAGTTGCCAGAAGATGAGATTCTGGCCCGGCAGATAATCTGGCGATCCAAGTCCATGGCTGTCATCAACGGTGAGTTGCATCATTGCAGTGTATCAGGAGCTTTTCAATGTTGCGTGTCTCCTAAAGAAGACCATGAAATTTTGCGTGAGATCCACGAAGGAGATTGTGGTCACCACGCCGGTTCAAAGTCTCTGGTGGCTAAAGTGTTTCGCCATGGTTTCTATTGGTTAACTGCTCATGCTGACGCGGAGGATCTGGTCAGACGATGTGATGGTTGCCAAAGGTTTTCAAGACGTGCTCATGTACCGGCTCAAGAATTGAGGATGATTCCAATTACTTGGCCGTTTGCGACTTGGGGGCTGGATATGGTTGGGCCTTTCGGAAGGTCCAAAGATAAGAAGACCCACCTCCTAGTGGCGGTTGACAAGTTTACAAAGTGGGTGGAGGCAGAACCTGTTAGCAAGTGTGATGCGGCTACGGCGGTTCAGTTCATCAAAAAGGTGATTTTCTGGTTTGGCTTTCCGCACAGCATTATCACAGATAATGGTACCAATTTGTCCAAAGGTGCTATGAAGGAGTTCTGCGAACGGGAACACATCCGGCTCGACGTTTCATCAGTGGCACATCCACAGTCCAATGGCCAAGCAGAAAGAGCTAATCAAGAGATGTTGAGAGGCATCAAGCCCCGACTCATGGTTCCTTTGCAGAGAACACCGGGTTGTTGGGTAGAAGAATTACCATCTGTGTTATGGAGCATCAATACAACACCCAACAGATCAACAGGATACACACCGTTCTTCATGGTTTATGGAGCGGAGGCGGTTCTCCCCAGTGATATTCGTCATGACTCACCTCGTGTCACGGCTTATGTTGAAGCGGACAACGAGACAGCACGGCAAGATGCTTTGGACCGGTTGGATGAAGAGCGTGACATCGCAGCAGCCCGGTCGGCGATTTACCAGCAGGATCTTCGTCGTTATCACAGTCGCCGAGTCGGAACCAGAGCCTTTCAGGAAGGAGATTTGGTGCTTCGGCTCATCCAAGATCAGACTGATATGTATAAGCTATCCCCACCTTGGGAAGGGCCTTTCATGGTCAGCAAGAATCTGCACAACGGGTCGTCCTATCTGATCGATATTCGAGAGCATAAGGACTCACGTACATCAGAGGAGGAGACTAGCAGGCCATGGAATATAGCTCATCTTTGGCCTTACTATACCTGAGCCATTGGCTATACTTATGTACATACAATGTATATATTATGATTAAGTATAATGAACCGGAACCTCAGCTAAAGCGGGGTATCTGTTCTTTTACATCATGTGAGGTTACATGGAGTTGCTCTAAAGCGGCCTCCGGTTTACCCCTTGAGTTCGCTTTGCTAAAAGCATCATGTTATATCACTTGGAGGATTGGTCGTGTCTGAACCAATACCATGCCTCTTGATAGGCGAAAGCCACCAGATCACTTGGGGACTTGGTCATGTCTGAACCAGTCATGCCTCTTGATCGGCCTAAGGCCACAGAATCACTTGGGGGCTTGGTCGAACCTGAACCATGACCACGCCATTTGGTCGGCATAAACACCACAAGAATCACTTGGGGACCTGGCTAACTAGAACCAAAGTTACACCTGACGGGAGCTTGGTCGTGTTTGGCCATGGTTACGCCATTTGATCAGCTTAATTAAATCTTTTTTGGCAAACGTTTTTGTCGTTGCTTTTGCTTCATACTTTTCTTTGAAGGGGTTTTCTTGCTTTTTATTGTGTTCTTTAAACCGACAAAGTTTTTTAACCAATCAATTGACGGAACACAGTTCACGTCAATCTGGAGACTATTTGTCCGGTTTGATCCTTGTTGTTAACATCCTCTTATGGAGTAACATGGTGTTCATTATAACCCGGCACGGTTTACATGGTAACCAGTGTCATATACATATACAGGAGTTGTTATTTCCTCCAACAGTGTGGGTTTGCAAAACTCCGCTTCAAGGTTGGCCGAGCCAACTTCACACTCAACGGTGGCAGGTATTATGTATCTGAAATTTTTTGATCATATACTTAAAATTTTGTTTTGGATGTTTTGACTTTATATATACAGACATCATATTCCGCCTGACGGTACAACCGCGGTGGCACTTAACGAATTTCTTATTTCAGAAAGTATTTTGGAAAGTTCATTACCACAGGAAGAACAAGTTATGCACGAAGGAATATCAACATCAAAGGTATCAGCTAGCCTATTACAAGGCAACATGGTGCCCATAATAACATAATTGTTTTTCACAAAGGAGAGACAGTTTTAAAACCGGCTTCCGGTTTAAGCTTGGCCACCAGCCTGGCCTGATGGTTGTGGGTCATCCTGCGCCGCTTCAGCTTCTGTTTCTCTACCCAGTGGCTGGAAATCCACAGTTGTCCAATCGATTCCCATTAATGCTTGAAAAACAGCTTCATCATGGATTAGCGAAGACGGGTCAATATCGGGAGCGTAAGTATGCTTACGGATTGGAGGGATCAGGTTTTCCGATTCATGGATTGGTGCAGCTATTCGCTTGTTCTGGCTGTCATATTGGGCTTGATAATGAGACAAATCTGCTTCCTCAGCCAGTTGACAAGCTAGCGGACGTACCTCCCGGTTTATGGCTCGCAGATCCGCTTCACCAAATTCTGATCCGTCTTCCTTGAAACTGGGATAACCCAGAGCCGCTTCAATAGGATCAAAGTCCGGCACCCAGGCTTTTGCCTGGATTAAAGCATTGATTGCACCGGTTCGAGCAGCAGATTTATTCATCTCTTCAACCCGGGCAGGAAGCACTGACAGTTTCATCAGAGTATCTTGAATCAAACTGGGCGCCGGTTTGTTATGAGACGCGGTACAGATGATCCGCTGGGCACCAGTATACAATTGTTCAACCAAGGTATAGGCGGCTTTCAATTTCTTCCGCACATTTGACCCCAAGTGACCAATGCGTGTCCCTGAAATACCATAAAAGGTTAATAAACCAGCGACTCTGTAAGAAGGCAGAACCAATTCAGAAGGCAAGCTGGCTTACCAAAGATAGCAGTGGTCATGGCATGAACGTGCCGCTTTATGCTGGTCAGTTCATCCGTCACTGGTTTCAGTGCAGCCTCGGCATCCTCTGCTCGTTTGATCAAAGTGGACTTTTTAGTGGCCCAATCCACCCGTTTCTTCTTGAAGTTCTCCTTAAGTTGTTCCATGGCGCTTAAGGCACTGGCCAATTCCTCTTTTTCCTTGGAGGTTTCAGCCTATTGGGTTTTCAGGTTTTCTTGCAGATCGATGACTTGGCTTTCTTTCGCCTTCAGCTCCGCCTGCAGGCATACATATATATGTTTCAACAAGTCGGTAGAAGGATTCAAGTACCAACCACATAACAAGTTATGCGCTTAGCACTTGGGGGCTAATGCATATTCGATCTTCATCTTTCAATTGTTTACTAAGTCCCAAGCTCAATACAAGTATTCAACTTGTCACTTGGGGGCTAATGCATATTCGATCTTCATCTTTCAATTGTTTACAAAGTCCCAAGCTCAATACAAGTATTCAACTTGGCACTTAGGGGCTAATGGCTATTTGATCATATGTATTCTGATGCGGCAGTTTCAATTACTTAAAGTACCGGTTTAACTACGCAAAGTTGAACCGGCCCTTGGGGACTACATCAGCAAATTTCAAAGCATCAACATTTATATTATTAAGTCCCGGTTTGAAAGAATATTTCAAATCGGCCCTTAGGGGCTAGGAGAGTCAGCAAGAATAGAAGCATACAAGCAGGAAGGAGCATATGGAAGTTACCTCATATTTATCTTTCATCATATTAACCAGACCGGCTTCGTAGTCACGGCTGGTATACAGCCGGTTCAGATAGCCGGAATGGATATCTTGGGCGTTCAGAGCAGCGTAAGCCGTCAGATCAGCGTTCCACTTGCCTTTGCCAAAAGCAGCAAACTCTTCCTTGGCAGAATGCTTGGATAAAGTGACAGGGTTGCTTGGCTCAGTATGGCCAGTACCAGTAATGAAAACTTCATCATCCTTGGTACCGCCGGTTTGCACTGGAGTTGTTGGCTTGTCAGCAGGGTTTGCTGGACCGGTGGAGCGTTCAATCCGGATGGAACCTGTGGGCTGATGGATAGGACCTGAGGTATCAGTAGGTATCTCTTCAGCAATAAGATCATCATCTGGCTGCGGTGGATCATTGGGAATATCCTCAGGAATAGCCGCTTCAAGATTGGATGTTTTGCCCGGTTCAAGAATGACATCTTCTTCAGCCGCTTTGTCCAAGCGGGCCTTCTTGCTTGGCCTAGGTTTGGCCCTGAGAAGAATAACAAAATTAAATACAGCATATGTTCTAAGGCAATATACTGCAAACATCACAATAAATATAGCTTACCCAAGCACCGTTTTGAGCGGTGGGAGCTGAGTAGCCGATGACTCGCCAGAAGATGAGTGGGAAATAACCTGATAATCGGAGTCAGAAGGATTAAGAGGTTGACAAAAGCAGCCCACTTTAGGACAAGCACTGACAAGCGAATTTGAAACCTCGGAATGACGTTTCCGAACCGGACTGTTCGGTAAACCGGCGGAGGTAACTACCTGGCCGCTGTGCCGGGTGGTGCGGCGAGCTTCGTGTTGTGGAGTCTTCATAAGAAGTTTAGGATCCAAATAAGCAAGAGGATGAGAAAATTTAACTTTCCGGTTTGCCTGATGGATTTTTCGTGAAGGCAAAGTTTCTGAATCTGAAGAGAGAATAATTACCTCTGCAACATCCGCGTGGCTGGCTTCGGCATCATCCTAACAAATATCATCATCAATAAGATGCATGAAAAATAAACCAAGTGAGTCAAGCTCTACCTCAAAGTCCGGATTATCCACCTCGTCATCAGGGGTCGGATTAGAAGATGCAGTGGTTCTTTTCCGGTGGGCAGTCTTCTTCACAGCTTTAGTTTTTTGCCGGGTTGCTCTTTCCGGTTTATCTGTTTTCTCTGGTTTCTCCTGCGGCAGCTTTTTGCTCCAAAACGGATCATCGCCCTGATTATGCAGACACTGATATTAAAAACAATGACCAGACATATCAATAACAGATTCAGCAAAGAGAAAAATCAAAGTCTTACAGCTGGCGGTTTGTTGGTGGCACAGAAGGGAAGCAGGCCGGTTCTAGCGTAGACGGGTTCCGGTTCATTCAGTATCTTACGCACAGCCTCTGTGATTTCTTCACTGGAGAGCTGGAGTCTTGAATGTCGCAGTGGATCATCCACACTATCAGTATATTCGCGCATCAAAACGGAGCGCTGACTAAGGGGCAATATGCTCCATGATATCCAACAGCGAGCAAGGTCAACCCCTGTTAAACCATTGGCCATAAAGGCTCTGAGCTTTGACAGCTGGGGAGCATATTTGCTTCTCTCCTGGGCAGTCAATCTTTGAGGAAAAGGATGGGTATTGCTGAGCCGCTCCGGATGAAAGCCAGGCAAGGGATTCTCACCAGCAGGGGAGGTGTCTTTGCAGTAGAACCATGTCTGATTCCACTCCTTGGGGTGACTGTGCAGCTTGGCATGAGGGTATGTGACCTCTTTCCTTTTTTGAATCGCCATGCCACCCAACTCCGTATTAGAGCCATCAGTAAACTCAGTACGGCGGTTTAGATAGAAAAGATCTCTAAATAATTCCACTGTGGGCTCCTCTTGAAAGAACACCTCATAGAGCACTTGGAAGTGGCACATATTTGTAACAGAGTTGGGGCCAATGTCTTACGGATGGAGTTGGAAATCAGCTAGAACATCCCGGTAAAATTTAGAACCGGGCGGTTTAAAGCCCCGGGCTAAGTGGTCTACGAAAACAACAACCTCTCCTTCTCGAGGTGTGGGGGGGCATTCTTTGCCAGGAGCCCTCCAATGGATGGTGTCTTTGCTTCCCAAGGCGCCAATCAGGACTAAATCGTCCAGTTGATCCTCTGTGACGCGAGAAGGGACCCAATTGCACTCATACACTTGCTTGGCCATGATGAAATCTACAAGGTACATGGATATGTGCAATGTTAAACCGAAAGCAAATCTATCTAAACCGGAGTTTTATGAAGCAACAGCATCTGACGGTTCAACAAGGGGACTAATGATATATGATAGATTGCTTTACAAAGGTGAACCGCCTATGTGGTAAAGAGGATACAGATCTAAGGCAAGAATGACTAAGGAAGGTAAAAACAGATTTCATAAGGTCGCAGTGAAATTTTGGATCTACGGTAAGACAGGAAAATAAAAGGATTTAGATCTAATAGGTTGATCTCAAAGCAATTCACAAGGGACCAGATCAGTGTTTTATGCGCATAAAGGTTTTGCTTTGGTAACAGAAGATAAGCCATTACGGGGAATACATCAGGTTGGAAGTTTTATTCATGGGCTAAAGAAGAAACAAAGGAAGAACAGTGCCAGAGTCTCGATGAACTTCGAGGAACGAGGAAACCCTAGAACAGATCTGCAGGGGAAAGGATAGAAGATTTACCGGAGCTGAGGAAGAAGCGGAAGGTCGCCGCGATGCTCTGGTGTGCTCAGGTTGATGCAGCGGCCAAGGTTGATGCAGAGGTCGACGGTGGCGGTAGAGCTCCGAAGCTGGGCGACGCGAGGAAGATGAAGCAGAAGGGGTCGGAGGGAAAGAGAAAGGAAATGACCCTTCGGTCCTATTTATAAAGAAAGGGATATGTCAGGCGCGAGAATCAAGGAGCCGCGAGTTTGGAAACAAAGTTGCGGCCTTAATTATCGCAGGCTCGTTAACAGGATAAGGTTCTTTATAACCAGTGACGTCACACCGGTCTACCACGAGCAGAGAAGATGACATCACGACGGTTCAACAAAATACGAGAAGATGTTGAAGATGAAGATTTTGGCTAAGGATTGACATGAACTTGTTCAAATCAATTTGGGGCCTAATGTTGGGGATATTACTACTGGGCGTAAACCGGCCAGGACAGGCCGGGTTAACTTCATCAGTAGTTGAGTATGTTAAAAGCCCATGAGGGCAGATGAGGGCTAAAGGCCCATAATCGGTTTAAGGCCTATAGCTATAAACCGGCGTCGGTATGTAACTTGTATTATAAGTTAGGAATAGTGGAGACCGAACCGGACGCATCTATGAGCCGGTATCGGGACTCTATAAACTGACGGGCGTCACCCATGTATATAAGGGGACGACCCGGCGGCGGTTCAAGGAGAGACAACAACTCAAGACATAGGCGAAGCTTGTTTGCTCCCTAGTCATCAAAACACCCATCAATTCCATCACAACTAGACGTAGGCTTTTACCTTCATCGAAGGAGCCGAACTAGTATAAACTCTCTTGCGTCCTTGTGTCCGCTTTAACCCCTTCAAGCTAACCCGTCGCGATGGCTCCATGACTAAGTCCTTTCTCTAGGACATCTGCCGTGACAAACCCACGACAGTTACCTCATCAAGTTCTGCTTTCCTCCCACTCACTTATTTCGAGAGAAACTCCTTCTCTAGAAAGGATCCTTTCTTAGCAACGAATGTCTTGCCTTCGGATCTGTGGTAGAAGGTGTACCCAATTGTCTCCTTTGGGTATCCTATGAAGACGCACTTCTCCGATTTGGGTTTGAGCTTATCAGTTTGAAATTTTTTCACATAAGCATTGCAACCTCAAACTTTAAGAAATGACAACTTAGGTTTCTTGCCAAACCATAGTTCATACGGTGTCGTCTCAACGGATTTAGATGGTGCCCTATTTAATGTGAATGCAACTGTCTCTAATGCATAACCCCGAAACGATAGTGGTAGATCGGTAAGAGACATCATAGATCGCACCATATCTAATAAAGTACGATTATGATGTTCGGACACACCATTATGCTGTGGTGTTCCAGGTGGCATGAATTTGTGAAACTATTCCACATTGTTTTAATTGAAGACCAAACTCGTAACTCAAATATTCGTCTCCGCGATCAGATCATAGAAACCTTATTTTCTTGTCACGATGATTTTCAACTTCACTCTGAAATTCTTTGAATTGTTCAAATGTTTCAGATTTAAGTTTCATCAAGTAGATATACCCATATCTACTCAAATCATCTGTGAAGGTCAAAAAAATAACGATACCCGCTGCGAGCCTTAACACTCATCGGAACGCATACATCAGTATGTATTATTTCCAATAAGCCAGTTGCTTGCTCCATTGTTCCAGAGAACGGAGTTTTAGTTATCTTGCTCATAAGGCATGGTTCGCAAGCATCAAGTGATTCATAATCAAGTGATTCCAAAATCCCATCATCATGGAGTTTCTTCATGCAATTTACACCAATATGACCTAAACGGCAGTGCCACAAACAAGTTGCACTATCATTATTAACTTTGCATATTTTGGCTTCAATATTATGAATATGTGTATCACTACGATCGAGATCCAACAAACCATTTTCGTTGGTGTGTATGACCATAGAAGGTTTTATTCATGTAAACAGAACAACAATTGTTCTCTAACTTAAATGAATAATCGTATTGCAATAAACATGATGAAATCATATTCATGCTCAACGCAAACACCAAATAACACTTATTTAGGTTCAACACTAATCCCGAAAGTATAGGGAGTCTGCGATGATGATCATATCAATCTTGGAACCACTTCCAACACACATCGTCACTTCACCCTTAACTAGTCTCTGTTTATTCTACAACTCCCGTTTTGAGTTACTAATCATAGCAACGGAACTAGTATCAAATACTTAGGGGTTGCTATAAACACTAGTAAAGTATACATCAATAATATGTATATCAAATATACTTTTGTTCACTTTGCCATCCTTCTTATCCTCCAAATATTTGGGGCAGTTCCGTTTCTAGTGACCAGCTCCTTTGCAGTAGAAGCACTCAGTCTTAGGTTTAGGTCCAGACTTGGGCTTCTTCACTTGAGCAGCAACTCGCTTGCCGTTCTTCTTGAAGTTCCCCTTCTTCCCTTTTCCCTTTTCTTGAAACTAGTGGTCTTGTTAACTATCAACACTTGATAGTTTTCTTGATTTCTACCTTCATTGATTTCAGCATCATGAAGAGATTGGGAATCGTTTCCGTTATCCCTTGCATATTATAGATCATCACGAAGTTCAACTAACTTGGTGATGGTGACTAGAGAATTATGCCAATCACTATCTTATCTGGAAGATTAACTCCCACTTGATTCTAGCGATTGTAGTACCAAGACAATCTGAGCACATGCTCACTACTTGAGCTACTCTCCTCCATCTTTTAGCTATAGAACTTGTTGGAGATTTCATATCTCTCAACTCGGGTATTTGCTTGAAATATTATCTTCAACTCCTGGAACATCTCATATGGTCCATGACATTCAAAACATCTTTGAAGTCCCGATTGTAATCCGTTAAGCATGGTGCACTAAACTATCAAGTAGTCATCATACTGAGCTAGCTAAACCTTCATAACATCTGCATCTGCTCCTGCAATAGGTCTGTCACCTAGCGGTGCATCAAGGACATAATTCTTCTGTGCAGCAATGAGGATAAATCTCAGATCACAGATCCAATCCGCATCATTGCTACTAACATCTTTCAACTTAGTTTTTCTCTAGGAACATATCAAAATAAACATAGGGAAGCAACAACGCGAGCTATTGATCTACAACATAGATATGGTAATACTACCAGGACTAAGTTCATCATAAATTTAAGTTCAATTAATCATATTACTTAAGAACTCCCACTTAGAAAGACATCCCTCTAATCTTCTAAGTGATCACGTGATCCAAATCAACTAAACCATAACCGATCATCACGTGAAATGGAGTAGCTTTCAATGGTGAACATCAATATGTTGATCATATCTACTATATGATTCACAGTCGACCTTTCGGTCTCAGTGTTCCAAGGCCATATCTTCATATGCTAGGCTCGTCAAGTTTAACCTGAGTATTCTGCGTGTGCAAAACTGGCTTGCACCCGTTGTAGATGGACATAGAGCTTATCACACCCGATCATCACGTGGTGTCTGGGCACGACGAACTTTGGCAATGGTGCATACTCAGGGAGAACACTTTTATCTTGAAATTTACTGAGAGATCATCTTATAATTCTACCGTCAATCAAAGCAACATAAGATGCATAAAAGATAAACATCACATGCAATCAATATAAGTGATATGATATGGCCATCATCATCTTGTGCTTATGATCTCCATCTCCGAAGCATCGTCATGATCACCACCGTCACCGGCGCGACACCTTGATCACCATCGTAGCATTGTTGTCGTCTCGCCAATCTTATGCTTCTACGACTATCTCTATCGCTTAGTGATAAAGTAAAGCATTACAGCGTAATTGCATTGCATACAATAAAGCGACAACCATATGGCTCCTGCCAGTTGCCGATAACTCGGTTACAAAACATGATCATCTCATACAATAAAATTTAGCATCATGTCTTGACCATATCACATCACAACATGCCCGGCAAAAACAAGTTAGACGTCCTCTACTTTGTTGTAGCAAGTTTTACGTGGCTGCTACGGGCTTTAGCAAGAACCGTTCTTACCTACGCATCAAAACCACAACGATAGTTTGTCAAGTTGGTGCGGTTTTAACTTTCGCAAGGACCGGGCGTAGCCACACTTGGTTCAACTAAAGTTGGAGAAACTGACACCCGCCAGCCACCTGTGTGCAAAGCATGTCGGTAGAACCAGTCTCGCGTAAGCGTACGCGTAATGTCGGTCCGGGCCGCTTCATCCAACAATACCGCCGAACCAAAGTATGACATGGTGGTAAGCAGTATGACTTATATCGCCCACAACTCACTTGTGTTCTACTCGTGCACAACATCAACGCATAAAACCTAGGCTCGGATGCCACTGTTGGGGAACGTAGTAATTTCAAAAAAAAATCCTACGCACACGCAAGATCATGGTGATGCATAGCAACGAGAGGGGAGAGTGTTGTCTACGTACCCTCAAGACCGAAAGCGGAAGCGTTAGAACAACGCGGTTGATGTAGTCGTACATCTTCACGGCCCGACCGATCAAGCACCGAAACTACAACACCTCCGAGTTCGAGCACACGTTCAGCTCGATGACGATCCCCGGACTCCGATCCAGCAGAATGTTGGGGAAGAGTTCTGTCAGCACGACGGCGTGGTGACGATCTTGATGTTCTACTGTCGGAGGGCTTCGCCTAAGCACCACTACAATATTATCAAGGACTATGGTGGAGGGGGGCACCGTACACGACTAAGAGATCAATGATCAATTGTTGTGTCCATGGGGTGCCCCCTGCCCCCGTATATAAAGGAGCAAGGGGGGAGGCGGCCGGCCTAGGAGGAGGGCGCACCAAGGGGGGAGTCCTACTCCCACCGGGAGTAGGACTCCTCCTTTCCTTGTTGGACTAGGAGAGAAGGAAAGAGGAGGAGAGGAAGAAGGAAAAGGGGGCTGCACCCCGTGTCCAATTCGGACCAGAGGGGGGCCGTGCGCCTCCTTCCTTTTGGCCTCTCTCCTCTATTCCCGTATGGCCCAATAAGGCCCATATACTCCTCGGCGAATTCCCGTAACTCTCCGGTACTCTGATAAATACCCGAATCACTCGGAACCTTTCCGATGTCCGAATATAGTTGTCCAATATATCGATCTTTATGTCTCGACCATTTCGAGACACCTCGTCATGTCCCCGATCTCATCCGGGACTCCGAACTCCTTTGGTACATCAAAACTCATAAACTCATAATATAACTGTCATCGAAACTTTAAGCGTGCGGACCCTACGGGTTCGAGAACAATGTAGACATGACTGAGACACGTCTCCGGTTAATAACCAATAGCGGAACCTGGATGCTCATATTGGATCCCACATATTCTACGAAGATCTTTATTGGTCAAACCGCACAACAACATACGTTGTTCCCTTTGTCATCGGTATGTTACTTGCCCGAGATTCGATTGTCGGTATCGTAATAGCTAGTTCAATCTCGTTACCGGCAAGTCTCTTTACTCGTTCTATAATACATCATCTCGCAACTAACTCATTAGTTGCATTGCTTGCAAGGCTTAAGTGATGTGCATTACCGAGAGGGCCCAGAGATACCTCTCCGACAATCGGAGTGACAAATCCTAATCTCAAAATACGCCAACCCAACATATACCTTTGGAGACACCTGCAGAGCACCTTTATAATCACCCAGTTGCGTTGTGAAGTTTGGTAGCACACAAAGTGTTCCTCCGGTAAACGGGAGTTGCATAATCTCATAGTCATAGGAACATGTATGAGTCATGAAGAAAGCAATAGCAACATACTAAACAATCGAGTGCTAAGCTAACGGAATGCGTCAAGTCAATCACATCATTCTCCTAATGATGTGATCCCGTTAATCAAATGAAAACTCATGTCTATGGCTAGGAAACATAACCATCTTTGATCAACGAGCTAGTCAAGTAGAGGCATACAAGTGACACTCTGTTTGTCTATGTATTCACACATGTATCATGTTTCCAGTTAATACAATTCTAGCATGAATAATAAACATTTATCATGAAATAAGGAAATAAATAATAACTTTATTATTGCCTCTAGGGCATATTTCCTTCAGAAGGAGGGGGCGGCGACGGGGGGGCGTCATCGTCGATCTGGATCGGGCAGAGAGGGAGAGAGAGGCGGCGGCGGGTGTGTTCTGGGGATGGGTGAGGAGGTGCGGATCCAGCGATGTGGGGGCGGTGAGGTCGGGGCGGTGGTTGAGGAGGAAGGGTTGCCGCGTGGGAGAGGACTGGATCGGGGGGGGGGGGCGGCGACGCGGAGATAGGAGGAAGGGTGCGACGGGGGGGATCGATCTGAGCTAGGGTTTGGGCTACGGGTGGGGGATCTCTTTTTGTTTTCTTTTTTCTTTTTTCTGTAGAAAGATGGATGGATGGATGCAGGATGCGGACATGGATGGATGGATGGATGGACGCCATGTCATCAATCCGTGGGAAGTGTTCTGATTGGTCCGGAAAACCAGTGGTTTAAAATAGTTTTGAAGTACTAAAAATAGAGGAATTTTGTGAAGTAGCTATCAAAAATATTTTTCAAAAGGGTACCACACAAATTTTCACTAGAGTTAGACCACATTTTATGGATAAGGACCAATTTGTATGCATTTCTGATCTTTCTAGCTATTTTAAATCATTTTCCGAGTGGCAAAAATGGGTTTTTTGTGAAGAACCTACCAAATATTTGTTGCAAAATTGGAGTCCATCAATTTTATAAAATACTAGTTCATATTTAATATACAATTGACCAAACGATTGGGTGTCAAAAGCTTTGATCCACCTCTCGTGAAAAAAAACAAATTTCCGCCGGTTCAGCTGGAAACGGGTCAAATTTGAACTGCAGCTGCCTCATAGTTTGCTCTTTATTTTTTCCCAAAAATCATTTCTAGGTACAAAAGTATCTATTTAATCAGAGAAACACCAAAAAGTTTCCAAGATTCAACCACTAGCTAGGAACGGTCATGCCCGCTGTTTTGACCGCATTTTGAAACGGGCATAAAAAATTCAAAAAAAATCAAAAAATTGGAAAACCTTCGCATTGTGTCATTATATGTGACCAAGTTACCAGGAAAAATAATAAACTTGCAATACGGTAATTATTTTGAAAAAGTGTTCTCAGAAACGAGCTATCATGTGTGAAGATGCATGGCTTTCAAGCCAAATGATCAATCTTATGGCCACATTCATGGCATAGTTTGTTCAAATTATCTCATATTGTGCGCAAGGGTGCATCTTGGGATGGCAAACAATGTTGCCTAAGGAAGCTTTCATTTTCTTTGCACAAAAAAATCATTTTTCTAATTTTTTAGTGTCCAAAATGAGTTTTTTTGTGAAGGACCTAGCAAATATTTGTTGCAAATTTGGACCAAATCATTTTTAGAAAATAATAGGCCATATATAATGCACAATTGACCAAATGGTTGGGTGTTAAAAGTTTCGATCCACCTCTCATGAAAAAGACAAATTTCCGGTGATTCAGGAGGAAGCGGGTCAAATTTAAACTGCACCTGCCTCATAGTTTGCTATTTATTTTTACCAAAAATCATTTCTAGGTACAAAAGTATCTATTTAATCAGAGAAACACCAAAAAATTTCCAAGATTCAACCACTAGCTAGCAATGGTCATGCCCGCCGTTTTGACCGCATTTTGAAACGTGCATAAAAAATTCAAAAATATCAAAAAATCGGAAAACCTTCGCATTGTGTAATTATATGTGACCAAGTTACCAAGAAAAATAATAAACTTGCAATACGGTAATTATTTTGAAAAAGTGTTCTCAGAAACGAGCTATCATGTGTGAAGATGCATGGCTTTCAAGCCAAATGATCAATCTTATGGCCACATTCATGGCATAGTTTGTTCAAATGATCTCATATTGTGCACAAGGGTGCATCTTGGGATGGCAAACAATGTTGCCTAAGGAAGCTTTCATTTTCTTTGCACAAAAAATTCATTTTTCTAATTTTTGAGTGTCCAAAGTGAGTTTTTTGTGAAGGACCTAGCAAATATTTGTTGCAAATTTGGACCAAATCATTTTTAGAAAATAATAGGCCATATATAATGCACAATTTACCAAATGGCTGGGTGTTAAAAGTTTCGATCCACCTCTCGTGGAAAAGACAAATTTCCTCCGATTCAGTAGGAAGCGGGTCAAATTTAAACTGCACCTGCCTCATAGTTTGCTATTTATTTTTTCCAAAAAATATTTCTAGGTACATAAGTATCTATTTAATCAGAGAAACACAAAAAAAATTCCAAGATTCAACCACTAGCTAGGAACGGTCATGCCCGTCGTTTTGATCGCATTTGAAATGGGCATGAAAAAATTCAAAAAAAAATTGGAAAACCTTTGCATTGTGTCATTATATGTGACCAAGTTACCAGGAAAATAATAAACTTGTAATACGGTAATTATTTTGAAAAAGTGTTCTTAGAAACGAGCTATCATGTGTGAAGATGCATGGCTTTCAAGCCAAATGATCAATCTTATGGCCACATTCATGGCATAGTTTGTTCAAATGATCTCATATTGTGCACAAGGGTGCATCTTGGGATGGAAAAAAATCTTGCCTAAGGAAATTTTCATTTTCTTTGGACGAAAAATTCATTTCCTATTTTCTGAGTGCCCCAAATGAGTTTTTTTGTGAAGGACCTACCATATATTTGTTGCAATATTCGACAAAATAATTTTTATAAAATAATAGGCCATATATAATGCACAATTGACAAAATGGTTGGGTGTCAAAAGTTTTTATCCACCTCTGGTGAAAAAGACAAATTCCCGCCGATTCAGCAGGAAGCGGGTCAAATTTGAACTGCAGCTGCCTTATTGTTTGCTCTTTATTTTTTCCAAAAATCATTTCTAGTTACATAAGTATCTATTTAAGCATAAATACATGGTTTGGTGGCGATACGACGAGGTTTGGATGGTGGCCCAGGGCCCAAACTCCAAAGCGCGTGAACTCGCATGCCTGGTGCGTGGTCACCGCGTGACCTTGGTGTTGACATACGTTCTGGGAGGCCTAGGAATGTCTAGTGGGTTGGGCACTCCCCAGGTAGGTGCTAGGAAGAAAATTACAACAGAAGAATCTCACGAGGAGACCGACCTATGCTCAAAGATGAATTAGCAGCCAAGTGTTTGATTGGCAGTACGGGAAATGCACATGGCCAATGGGCGTGAGTTTTGGCTGAGGATGATCATCTACTAGGAAGAATGTCTTCACAAATTTTCACATCAAAAGGAGGATCCTAGGTGGTACTTGCTTTGCAAAGTACCACACTGGAAAGAAATATGAATGTTGAAGCTGGGCTCAAAATAATGAAGGGATTGAGCTGAAACTTGGTGGAGGATGGTTATTTGGGCATTGGAAAGCACCGTAGAAAATTGATACCATTTGGACATGCCAAAGTGGTACTTCCTTCACAATGCTCTTCTATGGACAGAAACTTGGGAAAACTAGTGAGAGAAATTGGATGAATGAAATGAGCTCAAATTTGGTGTAGGTAAGTTACATAGGTATGGTCATGCCTCGGTAAATTTTCAGATCATTTGGGTAAGCCTAGCTATTACTTACTTCACAAAGCTTCTCTCGAGGTAGAAACTTTGGAAATTTCCAGAGAAAGATTTACTAGGAAAATGGAGCTGAATATTATCATTGTTGGGGATCGTTGCAAAAATTAAAAAAATTCTACGCATTACCAAGATCAATCTATGGAGTAACTAGCAACGAGAGGGGAGTGCATCTTCATACCCTTGAAGATCGCGAGTCGGAAGCGTTGCAAGAACGCGGTTGGAGGAGTCGTACACGTAGCGATTCAGATCGCGGTCGAATCCAATCTAAGCACCGAACAACAGTGCCTCCGCGTTCAACACACGTGCATCCCGGTGACGTCTCCCGCGCCATGATCCAGCAAGGAGGAGGGAGAGGTTGAGGAAGAAGGCTCCAACAGCAGCACGGTGGCGTGGTGGTGATGGAGTGGCAGTTCTCCGGCAGGGCTTCGCCACGCTCACGCGGAGGAGGAGAGGTGTTGGGGAGGGGAGGGGCTGCGCCTTGGATGTGGTGTTGCAGCCCTCCCCTCGCCCCTCTATTTATAGGGAGAAGGGGGAAGGGGGCCGGCCCCTCTAGATGAGATCTAGAGGGGGGCGGCGGCCAAGGGGGAGGGGGCTTGCCCCCCAAGCAAAGGGGGGGGGCTCCCCCCTTTAGGGTTCCCCCCAAACCCTAGGCGCATGGGCCCTAGGGGGGAATGGCGCCCAGCCCACTAGGGGCTGGTTCCCTTCCACCTACAGCCCATAAGGCCCTCCGGGGCAGGTGGACCCTCCCGGTGGACCCCCGGAACCCCTCCGGTGGTCCCGGTACAATATCGGTATACCCCCGAATATTTGCGGTGACCGTATGATGACTTCCCATATATAAATCTTCACCTTCAGACTATTCCGGAACTCCTCGTGACGTCCGGGATCTCATCCGGGACTCCGAACAACATTCGGTAATCACATACAAATCTTCCTAATAACCCTAGCGTCATCGAACCTTAAGTGTGTGGACCCTACGGGTTCGGGAACCATGCAGACATGACCGAGACAACTCTCCGGCCAATAACCAACAGCGGGATCTGGATACCCATGTTGGCTCCCACATGTTCCACAATGATCTCATCAGATGAACCACGATGTCGAGGATTCAAGCAATCCCGTATACAATTCCCTTTGTCAATCGGTACGTTACTTGCCCGAGATTCGATCCTCGGTATCCCAATACCTCGTTCAATCTCGTTACCGGCAAGTCACTTTACTCATTGCGTAACACATCATCCTGTGACCAACCCTTAGTCACATTGAGCTCATTACGATGATGTCTTACCGAGTGGGCCCAGAGATACCTCTCCGTCATACGGAGTGACAAATCCCAGTCTCGATTCGTGCCAACCCAACAGACACTTTTAGAGATACATCTAGTGCACCTTTATAGTCACCAAGTTACGTTGTGACGTTTGGCACACCCAAAGTATTCCTACAGTATCCGGGAGTTGCACAATCTCATGGTCTAAGGAAAACATACTTGACATTAGAAAAGCTTTAGCAGACGAACTACACGGTCTTGCGCTATGCTTAGGATTGGGTCTTGTCCATCACATCATTCTCCTAATGATGTGATCCCGTTATAAATGACATCCAATGTCCATGGTCAGGAAACCATAACCATCTACTGATCAACGAGCAAGTCTACTAGAGGCTCACTAGGGACATGTTGTGGTCTATGTATTCACACATGTATTACGATTTCCGGATAACACAATTATAGCATGAACAATAGATAACTATCATGAACAAGGAAATATAATAATAACAATTTTATTATTGCCTCTAGGGCATATTTCCAACAATCATGTGGCAATGATTTGGGTATGGAAGAGTGCCCAAAGAGTTTGAGGGTAATAGGAGGGGTCTGGATAACACTTGCTTTGCAAGGTGCCAATCTGGCCATAAAATATAAATTGAACCTGGGCTCAGATAGATGATTTGACCGAGCTGCAATTTGGAGGAGGGTGATAATTTGGGCATATGAAGGAATTGTAAAAATTTCATGTCATTTGGATATATAAAAAAGGTACTTCCTTCACAATGCTTCTAGGTGGACAAAAACTTTGGAAATTTGTCGAGGAAGATTTGCTAGGCAAATGGAGCTGAATTTTATCATGCGACAATTATTTGGATAGGAAATAGTGCCCAAGAATTCTGAGGGCAATCAAGAACATATAAATAGCACTTCCTGCATAAAGTGCTGTTGTGAACAGAATAGGAAAATGAATATTGTTGAATTATTTTTGAACTAGGCAAGGAAGGATTTTTATATATTTGATGAAAATATGACCCAAAGAATTTATGAGATTTTTTTGGGAATTTTCAGAATGACAGAAATATAGGTTGCTTCACAAACTATGGCAAAAATTGACAAATGGACATGACACATAGGCAAAACTGATGAGGTGGCGCCAAGTCATACCAATCCACCACAATTTACAAGGTTATGACCATCTATATTGGTCATGATCAGCTAGAAATAAGGCAGCGGACTAGTGCTGTCTGCTTTATGACCATTTCGTGTAAGGAAATTACGACCTTTCTGACCAAAATGGTCGCAATGGTTTAGGGTTTGGAGCCCCCCGAACAGCTATTGACCAATTGGTCTAAAATGGTCATAGATTTATGACCAATTCTTCCAGGGTCACTGACAGAAGGTCATAGGTTGACATATTTCTTGTAGTGTATCATCAAGCTAGTTTTCATCATGCTCATATGATTCGCGTTCGTTACTTTGATAATTTGATATGTGCATGGACCGGTGCTTGGGTACTGCCCTTCCTTAGAGAAGCATCCCACTTATGATTAACCTCCCTCTCAAGCATCCGCAACTATGAAAGAAGAATTAAGGTAAACCTAACCATATCATTAAACATATGGATCCAAATCAGCCCCTTACGAACCAACGCATAAACTAGGGTTTAAGATTCCGTCACTCTAGTAACCCATCATCTACTTATTAGTTCCCAATGCCTTCCCCTAGGCCCAAACAATGGTGAAGTGTCATGTAGTCGACGTTCACATAACACCACTAGAGGAAATACAACATACATCTCATCAAAATATCGAACGAATACCAAATTCACATGACTACTTATAACAAGACTTCTCCCATGTCCTCAGGAACAAACATAACTACTCACAAATCATATTCATGTTCATAATCAGAGGGGTATTAATGTGTATAAAGGATCTGAACATATAATCTTCCACCGAATAAACCAACTAGCATCAACTACAAGGAGTAATCAACACTACTAGCAACCCACAGGTACCAGTCTGAGGTTTTGAGACAAAGATCGGATACAAGAGATGAACTAGGGTTTGAGAGGAGATGGTGCTGGTGAAGATATTGATGGAGATTGACCCCCTCCCGATGAGAGGATCGATGGTGATGACGATGGTGACGATTTCCCCCTACCGGAGGGATGTTTCCCCGGCAGAATAGCCCCGCCGGAGCCCTAGATTGGTTCCGCCATGGTTCCGCCTCGAGACGGCGGATCTTTGTCCCGAAAGCTTCCTTATGATTTTCTCCAGGGCAAAAGACACCTTATACCAGAAGATGGGCATCAGGGGGCTTCCAGGTGGCCCACGAGGCAGGGGCGCGCCCTCCACCCTCGTGGACAGTGGGTGGCCCCCCTCTGGTGCTTTCTTCGCCCAATATTTTTAATATATTCTAAAACTGACTTTCGTGGAGTTTTAGGACTTTTGGAGTTGTGCAGAATAGGTGAAAGGATCGAAAAGAGGTGTCTAGAGGGGGGTGAATAGACTCTAATCAAGAAAAGTTGCAGTTTTTAATTTCCTTAAGGTTTATGTGGAGTTTTAGCACAAGTTTAAACAGTCACAATACATGTCAAGCAAGCATGCCAAGAGTATATGAGCAGCGGAAAGTAAAGCATGCAAGTTGCAAGAATGTAAAGAGAAGGGATTGGAGTGTGCAAACGCAATTTGGAGACACGGAGATTTTTTATCCGTGGTTCCGATAGGTGGTGCTATCGTACATCCACATTGATGGAGACTTCAACCCACGAAGGGTAATGGTTGTGCGAGTCCACGGAAGGCTCCACCCATGAAGGGTCCACAAAGAAGCAACCTTGTCTATCCCACCATGGCTGTCACCCACGAAGGACTTGCCTCACTAGGGTAGATCTTCACGAAGTAGGCGATCTCCTTGCCCTTAAAAACTCCTTGGTTCAACTCCACAATCTAGATGGAGGCTCCCAAGTGACACCTAGCCAATCTAGGAGACACCACTCTCCAAGAAGTAACAAATGGTGTGTTGATGATGAACTCCTTGCTCTTGTGATTCAAATGATAGTCTCCCCAACACTCAATTCTCTCTCATAGGATTGGATTTGGTGGAAAGAAGATTTGAGTGGAAATCAACTTGGGGAAGGCAAGAGATCAAGATTTATGTGGTTGGAATGGAATATCTTGACCTCAACACAAGTGTAAGTGGTTCTCTCTCAGAAAATATGTATTGGAAGTGTAGGCATGTTCTGATGGCTCTCTCCACGAATGAAGAGTGGGTGGAGGGGTATATATAGCCTCCACACAAAATCTAACCATTACACACAAATCACCAAACTCGATGGGACCGATTCAAAGAACTTGGTCGGACCGATTTAGTTCATAATGTGACCGTTAGGCATTTCGGTGGGACTGATATGTCAACTCGGTGGGACCGATGTGCTAGGGTTAGGGTAAATCCAAAACTCGGTTTGACCGATTACTCAAACTCGGTGGGACTGATTTGGGTAATAAGTGAAATAGAGAGTCGGCCAAGCAAACTCGGTGGAACCGATTGCATATCTCGGTGGGACCAAAATTATTGCAACAGGCAACAGAGAGTTTGCAAGCCCATCTCGGTAAGATCGAGATCCCATCGGTGAGATCGAACTGATTAGGGTTTCTGGCAGTGGCTATGTCAAGTGAACTCGGTGGCTCCGGATAGAAAGAATCGGTGGGGCCGAGTTGACTATTTGGGTTGGGACGTATGTGGATATGAGAAAGTGGTTGAGGGCTTGGAGCATATCACAAAGCACTTTGAGCAAGCAAGCCATTAAGCAACACCTCATCCCTTCTTAATAGTATTGGCTTTCCAATGAACTCAATGTGATCTTAGATCACTAAAATAGAAAATGTAGAGTCCTGAGCTTTGAGCTTGAGCCAATCCTTTGTCTTCAGCATTTTGAAGGGGGTCCACATCCTCTAGTCCATGCCACTCCATTGTTGAACTTATCTGAAACATACTAGGTAGAAGTATTAGTCCAACAAGAGATATGTTGACATTAATTACCAAAATCACCCAGGGAGCACTTGTGCTTTCAATCTCCCCCTTTTTGGCAATTGATGACAGCATACATCAAAGCTTTAGATAAAGATATAGAGAACAACAAGTAAAGCTTTGGAAAGACATGTAACATGCATAGGCTCCCCCTACATGTATGCAATCATATAAATATGGAACATAGGAGCATGTGAATGTAGAAGCATGGCAGAGCAATCCGTGTGTTACATGTATCTTGGCTATATGCATTAGAGCAAATGATGTAAATATTCATGTTCATGAGTCCTTCTTGCAAACAGTATGTACATCAGCAAGAAGTTCTCATACACATGACTGAGATGCTGCCTTGTGGTCTTGAGTTGTCTTAGGAAAGAATGAACCTGAGTAAACAAGGTTAGATAACACAGATACATCTAATAGCCAAAGCAAACAAAAGAAACCACAAGAGTACCAAGACTGGGATGACATGTAGAGAGTGAGTACTGAGTACTCTAATGGATATAGACATGTCCCCAAAGGTAAAGATGTGCAATGAATTCGAGGATTTCCTTCCCTTAGATGTCTTGCTCCCCCTGAATCTTGCATGGGATATTGGGAGAAGATAGGGAATAGAAAATCAGAGCAAAGAAAAGAAACAGAGCTAATGCAAACAATCAAATATGAACATGTCTTTCCCCTCTTAAAGACATGTGACTTCTCTCCTCTTGAACACCAAGCATCTGGGGTTTCTTACACTCTCCCCCTGAGTATTCTCTCCCCCTATAGGAATGATTAAGCTTAATATTTGATGTAATCTCTCTCCCCCCTTTGACATCAATTTCCAAGAAGGGCTCTTCTGGATTTTTATTTCAAAAGGGTTTGGTCCTTGAGTCTCAAAGCAAAGTAAAAAGTCGAATATGATGCTGGTAGAGGACAAGAGTCATTGAGTGGAGCTGGAGCAGAATGAATGCAGGAATAAGTGGAAAGTTGTCTTTCCTATAGTGAAATCAATGGCACCGAGTTGTGTGCTTTGGTAGAGCCGAAAGATCTTAGTTGGACCGAAGGAAACAAACCATTGTGACCGAGTTCATTACAAAGAAAACACTTGTCACCTTAGCTCACTAGGCAATTAAGATCTCACAAGGATTTGCAAGGAATTAGCTGAAAGATTTGCAACGAATTGGATGCACAAAATGCAGAACAGAAAAGAAATGATAAGAAATGAAAAGATCTAGATGAAGGTTTTTTTGAAAGGGGAAACACATATGCAAGAGACAAATTCAAGAGGAAACACAAGAGAACTTCACCTAGAATTGGGCGGTGACAAATTCACCTATGTTAGAGTATATTGACTTAGGAGTCAAGTGAGAACACTTGATCATAGGTCATACTCATCGTTTAAGCGCAAAATGGGGTTACCATTTTTCGTTTAAGCATCTTGATGTATTCACATCTTGTTGAGTTGCTTTTCCCCATGATTTGGAGTAAAGCTTCTCTAAGATGGAATAACATACCTTGGGTGGTGGTGTTGATCTTGATCATGTAGTTGAACTTGTGTGCGTTGCTCAAGATTGATGTAGATCAACAGCTGGGAGCACCACTTGGAATTTGAGTTCATCTACCTACATGGGTTAGTTTTGCAAGGAAGAGCACTTGTGTATCCAAAATGACAATCATAAGATTTAACATAGAATTTGTCAAAGGATATATTTGAAGGGTTTTGTGCTTCCTTGCTCAAGATATGAGTGAGTTGCAATTTCATGGATTTATATTCATCCAAGTACCTACAAGGGTTAGATAGCATGCAAGAGTGCAAGAATATCCAAGACATATATATAGCATCATGAAAGGAATATTAAGGATTAGTCAAAGGCTCATGCCTTGCATGTATCCAAATGGAGTTTCTACTCCAAGTTTGAAGCATCAATGATGTTCAATTCACCTCTAAAATGGCAAAAGACTTTCTCATCAAGCGGTTTGGTGAATATATCCGCTAATTTCTTATCGGTGCGAACATGCTTAAGATTAATATCCCCTTTGGCAACGTGATCTCGAATGAAATGATGACGAACATCAATATGCTTGGTTCGAGAATGTTGCACGGGATTGTGAGCAATCTTGATAGCACTTTCATTGTCACAAAGCAATGGAACATGTTTCACATATATCCCATAATCTTTAAGAGTTTGGGTCATCCAAAGTAATTGAGCACAACATGATCCAGCTGCAATGTATTCTGCTTCAGCGGTGGATAAGGATACCGAGTTTTGTTTCTTGGAGGACCAAGACACAAGAGATCTACCAAGAAATTGACAAGTACCTGAAGTGGACTTTCTATCAACCTTGTTTCCGGCATAGTCCAAATCGGAGTAACCAACAAGATCGAAAGAAGACCTCTTAGGATACCAAATGCCAAAATTTGGTGTGTGGATTAAGTATCTCACTATCCTTTTCACAGCCTTTAGATGACACTCTTTAGGGGCTGCTTGATATCGTGCACACATGCACACACTTAGCATAATGTCAGGACGAGAGGCGCATAGATATAACAATGAACCAATCATAGAGCGGTAAACTTTTTGATCAACCGGTTCACCATCCTTAGTCAAGTCAAGATGTCCACTAGTAGGCATGGGTGTAGACATACCTTTGCATTCTTGCATACTGAACTTCTTGAATAAGTCCTTGGTGTACTTTGTTTGAGAAACAAAGGTACCTTCCTTAGTTTGGTTGATTTGCAAACCAAGAAAGAATTTGAGTTCACTCATCATAGACATCTCAAACTTCTCCGACATTAGCTTTCCAAACTTTTCACTAAAATCATGGTTAGTCAAACCAAATATGATATCATCAACATAAATTTGGCACACAAATAGTTCTCCATTAACCCTTTTAGTAAAAAGAGTAGAATCAATTTTTCCAATTTCAAAGCCTTTTTCAATAAGGAACTTGGTCAAGCATGTATACCATGCTCTAGGAGCTTGTTTAAGACCATAAAGGCCTTTGTGAAATTTGTAAACATGATTAGGTTTCTTAGGATTGACAAAGCCGAGAGGTTTCTTAGCATAAACTTCCTCCTCAATTTCACCATTTAGAAAAGCACTTTTAATGTCCATTTGGTACAAGGTGATATCATGGTGATTAGCATAAGCAAGTAAGATGCGAATGGACTCAAGTCTAGCAAAGGGAGCATATGTCTCACCATAGTCCATACCTTCAACTTGAGTGTAGCCTTGGGCAACTAGTCGTGCTTTGTTGCAGACGACTTGACCATCTTCATCTTGCTTGTTGCGAAACACCATTTGGTACCAATGATGTTGTGGTTGTTGTCGGGCTTCTCGACCAATGTACACACTTGGTTTCTCTCCAAGTTGTGTAGCTCTTCATGCATAGCGTTAATCCAATCCGGATCATCCAATGCTTCTTCAACCTTCATAGGTTCAATGCTAGAGATGAATGAGTAACGTTCACAAAAGTTAGCTAAACGAGTTTTAGAGCGAGTGATTCTCCCTGTTTGGATATCATTGTAGATTTGCTCGACGGGATGGTCTTTGGCGATTCTTGCTCGAACTCGTGGAAGCTTTGGCTTGGCTCGGGGTGGAACATCCTCTTCATCTTGTTCTTCTTCTTGGTCTTCTTGATTGCTGACGTTGTCATTCTCTTGTCGTGGTGGAGAAGGAGGGTGTTGATGTACATCTTGGTGTACTTCCTCGTTTTCTTTGTCTTGGTGTGTCCCACTTGTGGATGCTTCTGTATCAACTCTTGGTTCACCTTGTCGTGAGGTAGAAGCTTCCACTTGGACGGACAAGGTAGTCTCCTTCACCTCCGTTGGACGAATCTTGCCAATAGACAAGTCTTGGATTGCTTCCGAAGGGTCTCTGTCTCCTACATCAATTGGCAATTGCTCTACTTGTGAGCCGTTAGATTCATCAAACTTCACATCTACCGTCTCTTCAACCTTTAGGGTGAAATTGTTGTAGACACGGTAAGTGTGAGAGTTTGAGCTGTAACCAAGTAGGAAACCTTCATGAGATTTAGGAGCAAATTTAGAACAACGATGCTTATCAAGAATGTAGCACTTTGAGCCGAATACTCGAAAGTATCCAACTTGGGGTTTGTTACCGGTGAGGAGCTTGTATGCCATCTTGCCGAGTAGCTTGTGAAGATACAAGCGATTTGTTGCATGACAAGCTGTCTCAACCGCTTCCACCCAAAAGTGTTTTGGAGTTTTGTACTCATCAAGAATCATTCTTGCCATCTCAATAAGAGTCCGGATCTTTCTCTCAACAACTCCATTTTGTTGAGGCATGTATGTAGCCGAGAACTCGTGTGAAATCCCTTCTTCGTCAAGAAAGGTATCCACATTTGCGTTCTTGAACTCCGTTCCGTTGTCGCTCCGAACCTTCTTGATCTTCACGTCAAATTGATTTTGGGCCTTCCTAGTGAAGTTTTTGAAGATCTTTTGGACCTGCGATTTGTCATCAAGAAAGAACACCCACGTAAATCTTGAAAAATCATCAACTATGACTAGACCAAATGAGTTACCACCGAGACTTTTGTAGGCATTGGGACCAAAGAGATCCATGTGAAGTAGCTCGAGTGGTCTTCTCGTGGTCATGATGTTCTTCGCGCGATGACTTCCTCCAACCTGTTTTCCTGCCTGACAAGCACTACAAAGTCTATCCTTGTCAAATATAAGGTCTTTTACTCCAAGGATATGATCACCTTTAATAAGCTTATCAAGATTTCGCATGCCCACATGACCTAGCCTTCTATGCCACAACCAACCCTTAGAAGATTTAGCAATTAAGCAAGTTCTAGGTTGAGCCTTTTTAGTGAAATCAACAATGTAAAGATCACCTCTATGTATACCGGTAAAGACCATTTTACGATTGTCTCTTCGAAACACTTGGCAATCTACCTCAGTAAATAGGACATTGAAACCGAAATCAGCAAGTCTAGATACTGAAAGTAAATTGTACCCAAGAGATTCAACGAGCATGACATTTTGTATGGAGCTATCATGTGAGATGGCCACCTTACCAAGGCCAACCACCTTACCCTTTGAGTTATCACCAAAGGTGACATACTTTCGAGGGCCGTTGTTTTCAGCAAGCTCATGGAACATATCTTTGTCTCCGGTCATATGATCAGTACATCCACTATCAAGGACCCATTCCTTTCCTCCAGCCATGTAGCTGCGAAGATTTTCCATAAGAACAAAGTGTCTCATTGCATCATCAAGATCATAGTCACTATCATCATCCTCATCATAGTATCCATGTTCAACATCATCTTGTGATTGATCAACTCCTAGAGAGGGTAATTCATTAGATAAATGATCATTGCTATGGTTATCTTTATGAATTCTAATAGCTTCGGAAATGATGTTGCTAATGATTCCAACATCTCCTTTGGCACGCATGAGATTGGTAAGCTCAAATAGACAATCACCAAAGCTAGGATCACTAGAATTCATCTTACTCAAGGCAATAGATTTATGGAGAATTTTGTCTAAATTTTTCAAGGAATAATTTGGAAATCGTTCCTCAAGAAATCTCCATATAGTATAGGCACAATCAAGAGTAGGTAAATTAGCAATCAAATTTTTGGGCAATCCTCTAATGATAATTTTGATAGTTCTAAGATTGCGAATCATGTCAAGATCCTCTTCGGGTGTAGGATGCAAAGAATCAATATGAGGTGCACAAGGGCTAGTAATGTACTTGTTCAAATGATATTCATTGAAAATCTCAAGCATTTCATTTTTCCACTCATAGAAGAACTCTCCATCAAGAATAGGCACTCTACGTCTAAGACTCCCCAAAGTATACACATCCATCTTCCTCCAAAGGTGTTTAAACCAAGGCAATGGAGACCAAAGCTCTAATACCAATTGAAAGGATCGATAAGAGGTGTCTAGAGGGGGGTGAATAGACTCTAATCAAGAAAAGTTATAGTTTTTAATTTCCTTAAGGTTTATGTGGAGTTTTAGCACAAGTTTAAACATTCACAACACATGTCAAGCAAGCATGCCAAGAGTATATGAACAGCGGAAAGTAAAGCATGCAAGTTGCAAGAATGTAAAGAGAAGGGATTGGAGTGTGCAAACGCAATTTGGAGACACAGAGATTTTTTATCCGTGGTTCCGATAGGTGGTGCTATCGTACATCCACGTTGATCGAGACTTCAACCCACGAAGGGTAACGGTTGCGCGAGTCCATGGAGGGCTCCACCCATGAAGGGTCCACGAAGAAGAAACCTTGTCTATCCCACCATGGTCGTCGCCCACGAAGGACTTGCCTCACTAGGGTAGATCTTCACAAAGTAGGCGATCTCCTTGCCCTTACAAACTCCTTGGTTCAACTCCACAATCTTGACGGAGGCTCCCAAGTGACACCTAGCCAATATAGGAGACACCACTCTCCAAGAAGTAACAAATGGTGTGTTGATGATGAACTCCTTGCTCTTGTGCTTCAAATGATAGTCTCCCCAACACTCAATTCTCTCTCATAGGATTGGATTTGGTGGAAAGAAGATTTGAGTGGAAAGCAATTTGGGGAAGGCTAGAGATCAAGATTTATGTGGATTGAATGGAATATCTTGACCTCAACACAAGTGTAGGTGGTTCTCTCTCAGAAAATATGTATTGGAAGTGCAGGCATGTTCTGATGGCTCTCTCCACGAATGAAGAGTGGGTGGAGGGGTATATATAGCCTCCACACAAAATCTAATCATTACACACAATCACCAAACTCGGTGGGACCGATTCAAAGAACTCGGTCAGACCGATTTAGTTCATAATGTGACCTTTAGGCATTTCGGTGGGACTGATATGTCAACTCGGTGGGACCGATGTGCTAGGGTTAGGGTAAATCCAAAACTCGGTTTGACCGATTACTCAAACTCGGTGGGACCGATTTGGGTAATAAGCGAAACATAGAGTCGGCCAAGCAAACTCGGTGGGACCGATTGCATATCTCGGTGGGACCGAAATTATTGCAACAGGCAACAGAGAGTTTGCAAGCCCATCTCGGTGAGATCGAGATCCCATCGGTGAGACTGAACTGATTAGGGTTTCTGGCAATGGCTATGTCAAGTGAACTCGGTGGCTCCGGATAGAAAGAATCGGTGGGGCCGAGTTGACTATTTGTTTTGGGACATATGTGGATATAGAAAGTGGTTGAGGGCTTGGAGCATATCACAAAGCACTTTGAGCAAGCAAGCCATTAAGCAACACCTCACACCTTCTTAATAGTATTGGCTTTCCTATGGACTCAATGTGATCTTGGATCACTAAAATAGAAAATGTAGAGTCTTGAGCTTTGAGCTTGAGCCAATCCTTTGTCTTCAGCATTTTGAAGGGGTTCCACATCCTCTAGTCCATGCCACTCCATTGTTGAACTTATCTGAAACATACTAGGTAGAAGTATTAGTCCAATAAGAGACATGTTGACATTAATTACCAAAATCACCCAGGGAGCACTTGTGCTTTCAATAGGTCTCTAATATTTGCTCCTTTTCCAGCCCAGAATTCCAGCTGCCGGCATTCTCCCTCTTCATGTAAACCTTGTAAAGTAAGAGAGAAAAGGCATAAGTATTGTGACATAATGTGAAGTAGTAGCCCATAATGCAATAAATATCGATATAAAAGCATGATGCAAAATGGACGTATCAGTAGGCACCCGCCAACCACGAGCGCATGCTCGTCAACGTCGGGACCATCGCACCCATTGGGCCGACGGTGGTCGCCACGGTGCCGTTCAATGACAACGCGCATGTCTCCCATCCGCCCATCCTCCGGGGCTCGCCGTTGGCCTAGACGTGTTCGAGGGTCAGAAGAGGCCATCGAGACGTCATCAGGTTCTTGATTCTGCCGCGCTCGTGTTGGTTGCCGTGGTGGGGACTGCACTGTGGGGGTGGCCCCTTTCGTACGGCTAGCAGCACGAGCCATCGTCATTGTCTTGGGAGGCCGTGGCGAGCCAGCTTGCTAGGAGCCCCCAGATTCAGTGAAACCGAGCAGACTCTGGATGGTGGCACTCCACTCGTCCATCTGCTCGGCCGTCGACGGAAACCTTAGTAGCAGCTGAGCCCGTGCCATGGCCTCTGTAGCAGTGCTTGTCATGGGTGATGATGGCTTGGACCGCACCGTTGCTTGGCTTTTGACGGTGCCAACGGTGACAGCACCACGTCCTCGCTATTGCGAGGCGGCCACTAGGGTGGCATGGTGATGTGGCAAAGGCGCTTGAGGGCGAGCGGCTCCGTTGGGCATAGCAACCTGGTCGACTCGCCCCGGGGAAAGCGCATGCGCTGCAGTCGCTCACATGGCGGGGGCGGCCGGAGGGCGGCTATTCACCCCGGACCGAGCGCCATCACTGTGGTTGTGCCCGTCGGCGAAAGGAAGGGGCACGGATGGAATAACCCCTTCACTCGTACCTCATGGAGCATGGCCACCTGGATGTTGCTGACGCTGCTCTCCTCCGGTGTCTCATGCTCCTGCTTCAGCCGCGGGGTAGGTGGTGACGGTGTCGCCTACTTCGACCACACATCCCCAGCAGCGTCCACATCCTCGTGCACCTCCACATCCCCCATAGCGTTGGTGGCTGCGGGCGGCGGAGCCTTCGAGGTGGAGGGGTGAGCTGAAGCACTGGGTTTCTTCTTGGGCGCCATAGTCGATGGCATCGCCGAAGATGAAGATGGCTATGAAGATGATGCGCTGCTCACACTTTCAAGTTCGTGCAAGTGCCCCCTACCTGGCGTGCCAAAGATGTCACGGGAAACCACGGCCACCTATGGGACCAAAGGTCCCTTGCTGGTTCGGTGGGGGGACGGCATGTTGCACAAAGAGTAGAGGAGCATGGGGCAGCACGACAGAGATCACACGGGCATTTTTTACCCAGGTAAGGCGGCACCCGTGGGAACACCGTGCGTGAGGCCGCAAAGTGATATGAGGTGTTACATGCTAGATCGATGTGACTTAGGATTGGGGTTCAGCTTTGGTATCAGAGCCTGACTGCCTGTAGGATTACCAAGCCAAATTGGTCGAAGTTGAGTCTAGAAATGCTTTAGTTATATAAGGGAATTCATTGTGGAAGGGAACGTAAGGCTCTTTTACTCCTTTGCCTTATGTCCTTCTGATCCGAGCCAACCTCTTCTTTTCTACGGGGTTAAGGAAATGGGCTTTCTCTTCTTTCTATCAGGATCATGTGTTACTAATGTGTAGACTCATATGATTGATAGTTTCAAGCCCCCATTCAGTTCCTACTACTTCCGTGTGTTGACAATTGATCCCAGAACCTTGATATTGCGATGTTAAGTGGTTATGCCACCATTTTTACAGGATGTCCCGATCTTTTGAGCATTTACAGCCGTTACGCTGTCCGAGTCATCCCAGATTTCTAAATAGTCTGATGCATTTGCAAATCCCTTCTTTATGTTTCTAATGTTCATTTGGGCCAGATTAATCACACAAATTAGTGTGTTGAGGTACTCCGTTGCCTCGGCATATATGTTGGAGCTATTATTATGACCCTATGTGTCTTAGAGGATCACCTAGTACTCTAGCAATGTTTTGTATCCCCAGTGTGATGATTCTGGCCATTATTCTCGAAAGCGTCCCGTGATGCCGTTTAGTTAGTACTCACTCTATTCCTGGGTTCTAGAGCCCGAGATTCACCCTACTTACCTCCTGTTGATAGTTTTTGCTCGTTCCTTTAGGATATTAGTAGCCTTTGTAATAGTCCTCGAGGTCCGTGGTATTACCTTCTTCCAAATACCATGAACTGCTTATGGCAGAAGTTCTTGAACCAAAATATCACAATAAGAGTGCTCCTGATGAGTTCTCCATTCGATAATTGTGACTCTGCCAATCCTACCTTTCTGCATGGGTTATCCGGAAGAAATATGTTGAACTTGTTCAACATACTAACCTATTCATCCACAACTCAAAATAATCGTATGTTCCTTTGAGTTGTCTCTCTTTAGTTGTATTCTGACCTCTGTCTAACAATTGATAGTCAGGACTAGTTGTGCATTCCTGTTATCGATGCCTATTACTCTTGTGGTCCGTCAAGCCATTCTATTTCGAAATGACTAGGAGAAACAAACTCCAGCACCTCATCCATTTCTTGGAGTGGTCAAAGTAGTTGTATTATTCCGCAGATCAAAATGCCAATCCAGCTTTTGTTTTGTTCTACCTCGAAGTATTACCCCCTTTATGTCAGGATTGTCATGAGAATTGCACCATTTCTCATGAATTCTTGACGTAGTGATACTCCTTGCCATCATTTTTCATTCCTCGGTCCCATGTTATTGTAACCGGAATGCTGACAAGTGAGTCATGATGTGTGAAATCAATACTCCTAGCAACTCCGTTGCTTGCTAGTTACTGGACAATATTCTCATTCTTAGCGTGTTGGTTATTAAATCATCATCCTAAGATTGATCGTGCTATCTAGTCCTTTTTTCTAGTGCACTCTTCGATCAATGAGTTAGGATTGTGTTAATCCCTCACTCTTTTGATCATATCATCTTGCCCTGAAAAACATGATTATTCCCGAGCTTAGTAACATATCAGTGGTTCGCAATTTTCCGAATATCTTCTCAGAAGTGTTACCAGGTTGTCACCTGACCGCTATGTTGAGTTCGTGATCAAATTGGTCTTCTTATAAACCACCCCTTCTCCAAGAATCTGTGTCAGATACCCTGAGCTAGTTGGATAAGTTAAACAACAACTTGGAGAGTTGGAAGATAAAGCTTACCTGACTTAGTTCATCCCTAAGGGATATCTTTTGTGTGTGCGTGTTGAAGAAAGATGATATCCTCATCAATTATTCCTCGTGATCAATTGTTGGAGCTATTGTCTTATCCAGTCTTTCATTTGAGTATGGGCTATCGTCAAATCAAATCAGAACCCATGATGTTCGTAATGTTTTCTTACTCATGGTTTTTTCCTCGAGCATACACCATTATATCTTTTGGTTCTGACCAATACTATCACATTGTTCACATAATGGTGGAATTCTAGTGATATGGAAACTCCGATGAGTTGCTATTGATCCCATCAGCAGCATCTTGTTTCCTCCATGATTCATGTTGAACATTGAGCTAGTGTTGGAAACTTGTAAGCATTGCCTTCATGTTCCACTCATGAGGTATATATTTTGGTGAAAGAAGTGACTCTCTCCAAGTTCACGTGCATTAGGTGTAAGTTGCCGCCATGAATTTGAGAAAGGTTTGTTTTGTTTCCTCTAGAACCATCCCAAATCAGTCATGCATACGTGCGAAGTATTCTATGGTTTGGTAGATTAATTACCTCCACTCCATTTGTATTTCCTAGCACACCAAGCCACTGATTGATTTGTTCAAGGAGAAGAAGTTCCTTCTTAAGAGCATGCCTTATGCAAGGACTTTGATATCCTCGATGATGGTTCCCCATCTGAACTCGATAGTGTTTTATTATAAGACTTCTACATGGTCATGCTTGTCTTGGACAGTGTTGTCGGAGCAATGGGCCACGGGTAGGCTAACACAGGCCCAGAACCTTTCAAGACATTGAGGCAGACTACGCCCCTCGAGACCACAGGACGAAGAGCCGCCTTTTGAGGAGTCGGCGGCGAGGTGGCCGACTGCCCACTCGCGGTCGAGTCCCAGGAACGGCTTCAGGATAAAGCCGACTCCTGACTGGCGACTTCCAGAGAAGCCGGCCTTGGGGAGTCGGCCCGCAACGCCAACAACCCCCATGCCCTCATAAAGAGGGACGGGACGGGGAGTGGCCATAGTAAGGTCCACTCCCACCCCTTTTCCAAGGGCAGGCGTGGCTACAGTACGCCGTACCCACGGAGATCTCTGCGCGGTGCGACACTGTTGCCATGTCGGCCCTGACGTCAGCCCCAGAGGGCGGAGCCCTGTGCCCATGACGGCCTGCCGGTACGACCCAGGGATGATGGGTCCCACCAGTCGGTGGGCGTACGAAAGACGGCGAAAGCGCCACCAGTCGACCCGGATGGGAGTCGGCCACCAGAAGTCGGCCGGCCCCTCCCACGGGCCCCACGCGCCATTAATCAGACGCCACGGGTAGTGGCCACAGTGACCGCCTGCCAGACGGCGGGGCTGTCGCCACGACCTCATGACCGAGCCTGCGTCATTAGAGGCACGGCTACAGTAATCTACAGCCGGCAAGACCCGCCCGCGGCGGACGCGGCCTGTCGGCTCCGTACCGAGCCAGTCGGCGGGCCCTAGGAGTCGGCGGATAAGACGGCGGCAAGAGAGACTGATGGCTGGGCCCGCGCCCAGCCGGATTACCATTGTACCCCTGGGGGGGTAGGCCTATATAAACCCCCAGGGCATCCATGCAAAGGGTTGGAATCCATTAGCACTAGATCAGATCATATAGGAAGGAGAGAGCTAGCCTTGCCTTCTCCTACCTCCAGGAAACAGCTCGAGGAGCAACCGTGTAAACACTTTTCCATAGTGATCATGCGGAGACCCCGCAGAGCAGCAGTACGGGTATTATCTCCCCGGAGAGCCCCGAAGCTGGGTAAGATTCGTCGGCGTGCATGCCTTTGCCTTATCCCGTTTCCATGCACCGGCGACGTTCTACTCGCCCCCACCATGATAAGTCATCCTTTGGCATATGTCGCACCCATCCCCCGACATTTGGCGCCCACCGTGGGGCCTGGTGCACCGTCGTCCGGAGACCTGCTCTGGATGGGAACCCTTTTCCTCCCTGGCGAGCGCAGCCAGCCCGGCATGCCAGACGGAGTTTGCGCTGATGCGCTGCACGGCGCTGAGATCGCCTGCACAACCAGCTGCCTCGCCGATCTTGTCAGCAAGGTTCACCTCTCCGACGAACCTGCATCCAACGCAGGCATGGGCAGCCCCGAGAGCCTCCTCGCGGGCCTCCTCGGCCAACTCCACGTCGCCGGCGAGCCTGCCGTAGACTTGGAGTCGGTAGGCTCCACTGACCCGATGCTGGTCGACTCCGACACCGCGTCGCTCGACGCGTTCCCCACCAACGTGGTGGTCTACGACAAGCCGCTCCCTCGCGCGGAGAGCAATGGAAGCACCGTCACCGAGGTGCTCGTCATCGGTCATGACGAGCCTCCCGGCGGAGGAGCGCATGACCCACTTGGCGCGGCACTGCAAGACCTGACTGCGCCCATTCCGGAAGACGCTGACGCGGAGACGTTGGAGGCGCGCCGCCTTTAGCTCGTCGAAGGCGCGAAGAAGCTGGCTAGCATGAGACGCTTGTCAGAAGCCTACCAGCGTGAGATGGATCGCGCTGTGGGTGGCTCACCAGCCCCAGCTGGGCCCAGCCGCCTTGGCGCGGTCCAGCAGCGCGACATGGCCATCGCCAACCTGTTCGGGGCAAATCGCCCTGTGTACGCCACGCCTGCGGAGAACATTCGAGCCGCCCAGGCGGCGGCGGACGAGCTAGACAACTTTGAGGGCGAAGAGCGCCACCTGATGATGGAGCGAGTCCAGCGGCTCCTCGACGCGGCTGCCGCGCAGAACGAGGTCGGCTGCCGCACGGAGGCGCCGCAACGACAATACGACGACCCGCCTCCACGCCGAGATCAAGGCGCGACGTCTCGGACACCGACTGGCGGCACTCGAGGGAGGAAAGACAAGGATCCGGCTATCAGCCACAGTCGGACTCACATTACCATAGAGCGCGACCAAGACGGCTGCCTGAGAGCAGTGGAACGACGGGACGACTGTCCGCCTCCTCCTCCTCGCAAGGAAAGGTGAGTCTCCCCGCCGCCTGTTGACCATCCGACTCTTAGCGACCGCCTTGGCCACCGAGAGGGAGTCGGAGAAAACAACGCCCGCCACCGGATCGACCAACTTCGCCGATCCCTGGCACTGGAAGAAGAAGACGAGTTGGGTCCGCCTTGTTTCGGGCCCCGCATTCGAGACGAGCCCTTTCCCAAAGGGTTCACGCTCCCAAGAGACACGCCCAAGTACACCGGCTCCGTGAAGCCGGAGGACTGGCTGGTTGACTACTCCACGGCCGTCAACATAGCGAACGGCAACAAGCGTGTCGCCGTAAAATACGTTCCGCTCATGCTCCAGGGCACGGGGCGGACATGGCTGAACAGCCTGAAGCCCTGCAGCATCAACAGCTGGGTCGACTTCACCGATGCATTCGTCTGCAACTTCACAAGCACGTACAAGCGTCCTCCCAAGCCTTGTCAGCTTTCCTTGTGCATGCAAGGCCCCAACGAGTCGACTCGCGACTATCTCACGTGCTGGGCCGAGCTTCGGAACTCCAGCGAGGGCGTGCACAAGGTGCAGGCTATCGAGTACTTCACCGCTGGGTGCAGAGAAGGCACCCTCCTCAAGCACAAGCTCCTCTGCGACGAGCCAGAAACCCTCGATGAGCTGCTGATCATAGCAGACAAGTATGCCACGGCCGACTCCTCCATGAAGGCGGAGATTCAAGTTAGCGCGACTGGCAAAGTGGCCCCTCAGGCTCCTAGAGAGATGCCAGTCGGCGGCAACAGCAGAACGACCACAAGCGCAAGGCCCCGCAGCCGGCTTCCAGCAGCCGGCAGGTGCCGACAGTTGAAGACCAGCAGCCGGATGGGCAGCCTCCACCCAAGCGACAGAAAGGTGGCGAGCCCAACTGGTTGCCGGCTTTCTCATACGAGCAGACTCTGGATGGTCCTTGCAAGTTCCATAGCGGCGCGAAGCCGTCGAATCACACCACCCGGAAGTGCCACTGGCTCACCAGGATCGCCAAAGGAGACGGCCTCCTGCCTCCCCCGCCTGCTGGGCAGCAGCCTCCGCCTCCGCCCCAGCAGCCGGCTGTCAGGCCAGTCGGCGCAGTACAAGACAAGTACCCCGAAGAGCATGGAGCCTACATGATATTTACCAGCGTGGCTGATGATCGACGCAGCAGGCAGCTGCAGCGACAAGAGGTGAATGCAGTAGCATCAAAGACACCAGAGTTCATGCACTGGTCTGAGAAGCCTATCAGCTGGAGCAGAGCTGATCACCCAGAGGTGATGCTGAGTCCGGGCTCTTATGCCTTGGTCTTGGATGCCACCTTTACCACGGATAGATGAGCTGCTCGTTTCTCGCGAGTTCTAATAGACGGAGGCAGCAGCATCAACATCCTGTACAAGGACACCATGGAGAAGTTAGGAATCAAGCAAAGATACCTTCAGAACAGCCGGACTGTGTTCCACGACATTGTTCCTGGTCTTTCCTGCTCACCAATCGGCAAGATCCTGATGGATGTCCTCTTTGGAGACAAAGATCACTTCCGCCGAGAGTCAGTTTGGTTTGAGGTGGTGGATCTCGAGAGCCCATACCATGCATTACTTGGCTGACCCGCCCTGGCCAAGTTCATGGCGGTCCCCCACTATGCCTACCTCAAAATGAAGATGCCCAGTTCCAAGGGGATTCTGACCATAACCGGCGACTACCGGAAGTCGTCAGCCTGTGCGGCTGAGAGTAGTCGGCTGGCCGAGTCCCTGGTGATCGCGGCTGAAAAGCGGCTCCTTGACCGGGTTGTGGCGATGGCCGGCAAGCAGCTAGAGGTGTCGCCTAACCCAAAGGAGTCGGAGGCTGAGGGTTCGTTCAAGCCGGCCAAAGAGACAAAGAAGATACCCTTGGATCCGGAGCACCCAGAGAGGTACGCTGTCGTAGGCGCAAACCTCGACAGCAAATAGGAAGGCGAGCTTGTCGATTTCCTCCATGAGAATCGGGACATCTTCGCATGGTCCCCCAAAGACATGTCGGGTGTACCGACAGAATTCGCCGAGCACAAGTTACATGTCCGATCTGACGCAAAGCCGGTCAGGCAGCCCTTGCGCAGCCTATCAGAAGAAAAGAGAAGAGTTGTCAGAGAAGAGATAGCCCGACTCCTAGCAGCCGGCTTCATTATGGAAGTATTCTTTCCAGAGTGGGTAGCCAACCCGGTCCTGGTACTGAAGAAGAACAAGCAGTGGCGAATGTGTATTGACTACACAAGCCTCAACAAGGCTTGCCCCAAGGACTCGTTTGCTTTACCAAGAATTGATCAGGTGATAGACTCCACAGCCGGATGCGAGCTGTTGAGCTTTTTGGATGCATATTCAGGATATCACCAGATCAAGCCGAACCCGGCTGACAGACTGAAGACCGCCTTCATCACGCCGTTTGGAGCCTTCTGCTACCTCACTATGATGTTCGGCTTGAGGAATGCCGGCGCCACCTTTCAGTGTTGCATGCAGAAGTGCCTCCTCAAGCAACTCGGTAGAAATGCCCACGTCTACGTGGACAATGTGGTGGTGAAGACAGAGAAGCGTGGAACACTGCTGGAAGACCTCAAGGAGACCTTTGAGAACCTGCGCCGATTCCAGATCAAGCTCAACCCTGAGAAGTGCGTCTTCAGAGTACCAGCCGGCCAACTCCTTGGCTTCCTGGTCTCTGAACGCGGCATAGAGTGCAACCCTGTAAAGATCAAGGCCATTGAGAGGATGGAGGTACCCAGCCGACTACTGGACGTGCAAAAGTTCACCGGCTGCATGGCGTCCATCAACCGATTCATCAGTCAGCTGGGCGAGAAAGCTCTCCCCTTATACCAGCTCATGAAGAAGACCACTTTTTTCGAGTGGAACCACAAGGCGGATGAAGCTTTTCTCCAGTTGAAGAAGATGCTGACTACTCCACCTGTTCTGGCGGCTCCGACTCCTAAGGAGCCTATGCTCCTGTACATCGCCGCCACCAGCCGGGTAGTCAGCACAGTCATTGTAGTGGAGCGCAAGGAGGAAGGCAAGGCACTACCTGTCCAGAGACCGGTATATTACCTGAGCGAAGTGTTGTCGACCTCCAAGCAGAACTACCCCCACTACCAGAAGATGTGCTATGGCGTGCACTTTGCCGCCAAGAAATTGAAGCCTTACTTTCAAGAGCATCCAATCACTGTGGTCTGCACGGACCCACTTGCCGAGATCATCGGAAGCCGAGATGCTTCTGGCCGAGTGTCCAAATGGGCCATAGAGCTGGCTCCCTACACCATCCACTACCAGCCCCGCACCGCCATCAAGTCACAAGCACTGGCCGACTTCCTCGTCGATTGGGCCGAGACCCAGTACCTACCTCCAGCGCCCGACTCCACCCATTGGCGGATGCATTTCGACGGCTCCAAGATGCGCACCGGCTTGGGAGCCGGCGTTGTCCTCACTTCTCCTAAAGGTGACAAGCTTAAATACGCACTGCAAATCCACTTTGCCGCCTCCAACAACGTCGCCGAGTACGAGCCGCTCATTCATGGGCTCCGGCTTGCCAAAGAACTTGGCATTCGCCGGATCCTGTTTTATGGCGACTCGGACTTAGTGGTCCAGCAGTCGTCTGGCGACTGGGACGCCAAAGATGCAAACATGGCGAGTTACCGTTTCCTCGTGTAGCAACTCAGTGGATATTTCGAGGGGTGCGAGTTCCTCCATGTGCCAAGAAACGACAATGACCAAGCAGACGTCTTGGCACGAATCGGTTCTACCCGCCAAGCAATACCATCCGGTGTCGCCCTTCAACGCCTCCTCAAGCCGTCTGTCAAGCCTTCACCAGAATCAGACTCCATCTTTGTGCTGGCTCCTCCCGAAGAAGTCAGATCCGACTCCAGAGCCCCGGCAGACGGTACGGGGATTTTGGTAGATGGCTCCAAAGACGCCACAGTCAAGGCCGGCTGAGGGACTGCAGAACCTGGCCCGGGGACTGCGGCGGCTGGCCCGAAGACTCCAGAACTCGGCCCAAGAGATGCGCCAGTCGGCCCGGGGACTTCATTAATCCAGCAAGCGGTTGCTGACTCCAGCCCTCCACCTCCCAGCCCAGCCGCCCTCGTCCAAGTCACAGCTCTGGCGGTCAAAGAAATAGCAGCACCCTCATGGGCCCAGCCCATCCTCAAATTCCTGGTGAGCAAAGAGCTGCCAACTGATGAGACCTTAGCTCGGCAAGTACAACGCCGAGCGGCAGCCTACACCATAGTCAACAGAGAGCTAGTCAGGCGCAGTGTCACTGGTGTCTACCAGCGCTGCATAGAGCCAGAGCAAGGCCAAGCAATTCTCAAAGACATCCATCAAGGCGAGTGCGGCCACCATGCGGCTTCAAGAGCACTCATCGCCAAAGCTTGCCGACATGGTTTCTTTTGGCCAACGGCCTTAGAAGAGGCCAAGGAATTGGTCCAAAAATGCAAAGGGTGCCAGAAGTTCCGCTCCAAGCCGCATCAGCCGGCTTCTGCACTCAAGACCATCCCCATTGCCTAGCCTTTCGCAGTTTGGGGCCTAGACATGGTGGGACCATTCAAGACGGCACGAGGTGACTTAATTCACTTACTTGTCGCGGTGGACAAGTTCACCAAGTGGATAGAAGCAAAGCCAATCAAGAAACTGAACAGTCCGACTGCCGTGACATTCATCTCCGACATCACAATTCGGTACGCATACCACACAACATCATCACCGACAACGGCACGAATTTTGCCAAAGGTGCCTTGGCCCGTTTCTTTGCGACACAGGGCATCCGACTGGACCTAGCGTCTGTCGCCCATCCACAGTCAAACGGCCAGGTGGAGCGAGCAAACGGCCTCATCCTGTCTGGCATCAAGCCCCGACTGATCGAGCCTCTGGAGCGCTCAGCTGGCTGCTGGCTTGATGAGTTGCCAGCCGTCCTCTGGAGTCTGTGCACGACTCCAAACAAGTCAACCGGCTTCACGCATTTCTTCCTCGTCTACGGTGCTGAAGTCGTCATCCCAACGGACATAGAGTTCGATTCCCCGCGATTCACCATGTACACCGAGGAAGAAGCAGAAGAAGCATGACAAGATGGCGTCGACCTGCGGGAAGAAGGCCGGCATGTGCAGATACTATAACAGGAAGGTCAGGCCGAAATCTTTCTAGGAGGGCGACCTCGTGCTCCGACTAATCCAGCAAACAGCCGGCCAGCACAAGCTGTCGGCACCTTGGGAAGGCCCCTTCATCATCAGAAAAGTGCTGGGCAACGACTCCTACTACCTGATCGACGCTCAGAAGCCCCGAGCACGCAAGAGGGGCGACTCCAGCAAAGAGACAGAGCGGCCATGGAATGCAAATCTCCTCCGAAAATTTTACAGTTAAACACAGTATGTATCACGCTACCTTTTGTATTAAAAGTACCAAGACTTCGGGCCCCCCGAGAAGAGCTTGGGGACTGCCCTCTTTTATCTATATGATAAGAAATATGCCTTGGAGTATATTACTCTTTGTTATGCCGCTTGGCACCGGGTTCGACTAGTCCGCCCGGGGACTTGGCGTCCTGCGCTATGAAATGCTTCCTGCAGCCGGACAAGTAGTGTGTGGCGTCTAAGCCGTCTCCTGCCAGAAGCCGCAGCTCGCAGAGCGACTGCCTGGTGGGCAGGAGTAAGGAAGAATGGGCGTCCACATGAAAAATGGCTAAGGACTCAAAGCATAAACATAGCTTAAGGCTGGCTTCCAGCCCTTTTTCGCAAACCGACTCTTGAATAGTCGGCTTGCTGCCTTCTATCCGACTTGTTAAACAACTCTAAAATGGCTAAGTACTTTCCTTCCCAAAGTGACCAAGAATTTGATCCAACAGCAGTCCGCGGAGCGACTGTCCGACTGACAAAGACGGCAACTGAGGGAAGACGGCAAAGGAAAAAGGCAAAAGAGCAATGAGCAAGAAAAGATAGAAGTCGGATGAATATTTACATAACAAAGGCCCTTGGCCGAATCTTCGAGCAGAATTTCAAAATACACCCCGCGGGTGGAATTGTGCGAATTAACAAGTTCTTCAAAAACTATTAGAACAGATAAAACAAAGACAAGGTGGCAGCCTAGGGGGTGGCAGACGGGTTTGGAAGATTGGAGGAGACGGCGGTGTTGGATGTTGGGGCGGCCGGCTGGAAGGTCTCGGCTTGATCACCTCCGGCAGCAGTCGGCTCGGGCGGGCACGGCTTGTTGCTGGAGGCACGGTCGAGCTCAGGCTGGCCGTCCACTCCGTCTTCCGGTGCCTCCGTCTCGCTTCCGTCCTCCGCCTCGTCTTCCTCCTCAACGCTGGAGCCGATCACCTCGGCCGAGTCCTCGCCGTAGTCGGGGTTCAGCCCAAACCACAACGGCGGCACCTCCTCGCCGTCTTCAGTCCGCTTGGGGACAAAGATGCTGGTGTCGGTGTACTCGGCGATCGCCGCCGCATGCTTGACAAGGGCGTCTTCCGCGGATGCCAGCTCCGGCTAGGCCTCTGACCGGAGTGTGGCCAGCCGGTCTAGGTCCAGCCCCGGATACCACGCCTTGACGAATTCCAAGGCTCGGCGCGCTCCGGCCCGGGCCGAGGAACCCTTCCAGGCCTCAAGACGGCCAGCCGCGACCTCCAGCCACTCGGCAGTCCGACTGGGGGTGCGCGGAGCCTGCACGTCTGGCCACAAGGCGGCGATCGCTTGGGCGCCGACATGTTGAAGCCGGCGCAGCATCTGGTGGGCCGGCCGCAGGTGAGCCCCAATGCTCAGAATATGCTCGTCAAGGGTCCGAGGGGCATTAGCAGCGATCTCCGCACCATCCGCCCTCCGCTCCTCGCGGTCGGCCTCGATGACTTGAATGGCGGCCTGCGAGTGGCCGGGGAAGAAGTCTGCCAAGACGGAAAGAATGAAGAACAAGTCAAAAAACTAGGAGTCGGCTCAACCTATAGTCGGCGGCTCGAAGAAGGAAAGCAAAGAAGCTCACCGTCGACGAGGTCCTCGATCTCGTGGAAGCCGGAGGCCAGCATTGCCTCCTTGTCAGTTCAGGAGGAGCGCTCGCTCGCGAACTCGGCCAGGAGGGCGGCCTCCGCCTCTTCCGCCTCCTTTTGTGTCGTCTTAAGCAGCTCCTTCTGCTCTGCCAATTGTGCGGCCAGCAGATCGCGCTCTGCGGCGAGCTTGCTGCATTCCTCCCCCTTGGCGCGCAATGCGGAGTTGGCTTCGCTCAGCTGCTATTGAAGAGTGGCATTGGCCTCTGAAGAGAAAGAAGAAAGAAGGCGTTAAGTCATCAACGAAGAAGGTCGCCGGGGAGATCCGGCCTGACTACTCAGCAGTCGGCCCGACTCTCGGGGACTACAACCCGCGGGTGCGCCAGCGCGCCCCGGCAAAGAAGAAAAAGGACTCACTCCGGCTCTCCGACAAGTCGGTGGTCCGCTTGCCCAGCTCTTCAACGTTGCAGTTGAAGGCGGTGACACGGAGGTTGTGATAGTCCTGCAACAAGTATTTCAGAACAAAGGTTAGTACCCGGAACTTACCAATTGGAGTTCCGGGCCGCCTGCTTAGCAGCCGGCCTAAAACTCGGGGAATACACCCAATGGGTGCGCTAGCGCGCCCCCACAGAGAGGAACAAGAAAACAGGGACAAAGGAGAAAGCGTACCCGGATGGCTGCCCGCGACGCCAGGTGCGCCTTGGTGGAGTTTTCGATGGCATCGCTCTCAGCTCGCAGATTCATCTAGACAACCAGAAGCGCCAAGTTCAGCGGGCCCGTGCCGCCTCCTTGCACCCACCCAATGGGCGCGGCACTCGTCGCTTCGGCGTCTGGAATCGTCGAGCTGGCGGTGCCGGACTCCAAGGGGCATGGCGCCGAAGTCGCCTTCTCAAGACGGCGGTGCGTTGGCGAGCCGACTTGAAGGAGTAGCCTTGCCATGGCCTCGTCTTCAGTCGGCGGCAAGGGCGGATCCGCCGGTTGTTTGCCTTGCGCGCTCCTAGACGGCGGCGGGGGCGGCTGTGGCAGCGCGACCGCGTCTGGCATGGGGGCGTCGTCGCCGCCTCTCTCCATGATCGGGAACTCGCCGCCGGCTTCCCCTGACTGCCCCGTGAACTCCGGGGGCGGCGGCGTGGAGTTCAGAGGGGTGACGAACACCGCCGACCGCCGGGGCGCGACTTCCTTGGCTGACCGCTTTGCTGCAGCAGCGGCCTCGGCCGCCTCCAGCTTCTTTAGGGCGGAGGCCTCCACTTTCTCCCGGTGGGCGACCTCGTCCTCCTCGCGCTTCTCCTGCGCATTCCGCTCCGTCGCCTCCCGAAGGTTGGCGGCAGGGTCAATCCATCGAGTGGTGGCAGACGTCTCCACCGACCCCATAACGGAGGCGGCGGCAACCCTCTCAAGAGTGAGGGGAGCCCTGAGGCGAGAAAAGCATATGAAAAACTCAGACCAGATCAACAAAGAGAAAATAAAGATAAGGGCTGGAGGCGCTTACGCAGAGACCAGTGGCGGCTTCTTCACCTCCTTGCAGAAGCGGTTGGCTTTCGCGGCCGCCTCTTCCCGCTTGGTCGCGGCGGCCGCTCCCTTGAACTTCTTCGACCGGCCACCAAGCGTACTCGGCCCGGACCGGTGCTTCTTCACACCGCCTTGAGCGTCCAAGCCGGCGGAGGAACTCGCGCTTGGCTGGCCGGCCTTTGGCTGGCAACGCGGGGCGACTTCTCCCTCGGGCTCGTCATCAAGCCAGTCGGCGAAAGTGGCCGAAGGCCTGGAGCCGCCTGCTTCTCCTCCTCCTCCCTCGGCATCGGCCTCCATGCCTGCCTCCCCCAAGTTAGGATCATCGACGTCGCTCTCCGCTTGATCGGGGACAAACTGATTAGCCGGCCCCGCGGTGCCGGCCGAAGGAGGGACGAGAGGGTTCTGATTCAAAACAAAAACAGTCAGACTTGACAAGTCGGACTCGGCAACAAAAGAAACAGAAGAAGAAGGAAGACGACTTACAATAGGTGGGGGGTTGGCGCGCGAATACGGCTCCTTGCCGAACCGCCAGTCCACCGAGAGACTGCAGTTCGCGATGTAGTTCACCGTGTTCACCACCTCCGCGTGAGGCATGTCCTTGGAGCACATCCGACTCGGGTCCCGATGACCGCTCATCTGGCAGATCAGGTGAGGTCGGCCTTGGAGTGGGAGGACTCGGGGCGCCACGAAGGCGGCCAGCAAGTCGGCCTCGGTCAGGCCCTCCGACTGTGTCAGCACTCGGAGTCGCGCGACGGCAACGGCACCAGCGGGAGACAGCGTCTTGGCTCGGTGTGACCAGCTGGGGAGCCTTCCATCCGACGCGCCGGCTTCGTAAGCCGGCAGGTTGACCCAGTCACCTTCTAGGGCGACGTTCTTCACATAAAAATAGGACCGCTGCCACATCTTCACCGACTTAATCAGCGCGATGGTGGGAAACGGATTGTCGGCCACTGATCTCCGCATCGCGATAAATGCACCGCACTGGACCGACACGTCGGCGACGTGTGTGCCGAGCTTGGACTGGAAGAACTCACCCCAGAGCTCGATGGTGGGGAGAACGCCGAGGAAGCCTTCGCACAGGGTGGCGAAGGCAGCCAGCAGCACCACCGTGTTTGGAGTAAGGTGGTGCGGCTGGAGCCCGTGCAACTCCAAGAAGGAACAGAAGAAGCCGCTCGCCGGCAGCCCCAGGCCGCGCATAAGGTGCGAGCGGAATATGACCTGCTCGCCCTCCTCCGGTGCCGGCGATATTTCCTCTCCGGCGCAAGCCGGACCCACACTAAGTCCCTACCGGGCAGCCGCCGTGTCTGGTGGAGGATCTCGATGTCGTCGTCATCAACCTCGGAGCCATCCGACACTCCGGAGCGTACAGCAGGAGGCGCGGCGGCGGAGGAAGAGCTCATCGCTGCGGGCGCGACGTGGTTTGGAGCAACAACGGCGAGAGGAAGAAGAAGCAAGAAGGAGCGAAAGGAAGTGGGGAGAATGGGCGCGCGTGCTTCGCTGCCCCCCTCCCCCCGCCTACTTGTAGGCTCGTGGGCTGAGAAGCCGAGGGGGCGGTCGTGGGATTAACTGCGCCCGGGACCCCACGACCCCCACGATTTACCACATGAAGTTACCACGTGCAATAACCACGCGGGAACCCCAACCATCCACGCGGCATCAACGGATTCGTTCGCATGCTGAGGCGCGGTAGTGGAGGGCCCCACCTGTAGGCCTGTCCCGTCGCGCACGTGGGTGAGCAGACTAGCTCAGCCACGTGGCGCCTCGCGACGGGTCCACCATGGGCGGCGACCCAGAAGCTTATCAGGCACGCCGCCTGAACTCCGCCGCGATGTTCAAACTTTTTTAGGGGCAAGTCAGCCTTGAGCAAGTCCGACTCCAACTAGTCGGCTTGACAGAAGACGGCTAGCAAAGCCTAGATCCAACCGCCGGAGAGAAGAAACTATTGAGGCTCCTCGACATGTCGCCCTCGGAGCCTCACCAGCTTCGGGGACTACTGTCGGAGTAATGGGCCACGGGTAGGCTAACCCAGGCCCAGAACCTTTCAAGACATTGAGGCAGATTGCGCCCCTCGGGACCCCAGGACGAAGAGCCGCCTTCTGAGGAGTCGGCGGCGAGGCGGCCAACTGCCCACTCGCGGTCAAGTCCCAGGAACGGCTTCAGGATAAAGCCCACTCCTGACTAGCGACTTCCAGAGAAGCCGGCCTTGGGGAGTCGGCCCGCGACGCCAACAACCCCCATGCCCTCATAAAGAGGGACGGGACGGGGAGTGGCCATAGTAAGGTCCACTCCCACCCCTTCTCCAAGGGCAGGCGTGGCTACAGTACACCGTACCCGCGGAGATCTCCCCACGTTGCGACACTGTTGCCATGCCGGCCCTGAAGTCAGCCCCAGAGGGCGGAGCCTTGTGCCCACGATGGCTTGCCGGTACGACCCAGGGATGATGGGTCCCACCAGTCGGCGGGCGTACGAAAGACGGCAAAAGCGCCACCAGTCGGCCCAGATGGGAGTCGGCCACCGGAAGTCGGCCGGCCCCTCCGACGGGTAGTGGCCACAGTGATCACCCGCCAGATGGCGGGGCTGTCGCCACGACCTCATGACCGAGCATGCGTCATTAGAGGCACGGCTACAGTAATCTATAGCAGGCAAGACCCGCCCGCGGCGGACGCGGCCTGCCGGCTCCGTACCGAGCCAGTCGGCGGGCCCCAGGAGTCGGCGGATAAGACGGCGGCCAGAGAGATTGACGGCTGGGCCCGCGCCCAGCCGGATTACCATTGTACCCCTGGGGGGTAGGCCTATATAAACCCCCCAGGGCATCCATGCAAAGGGCTGGAATCCATTAGCACTAGACCAGATCATATAGGAAGGAGAGAGCTAGCCTTGCCTTCTCCTACCTCCAGGAAACAGCTCGAGGAGCAACCGTGTAAACACTTTGCCATAGTGATCATACGGAGACCCGCAGAGTAGCAGTAGGGGTACTATCTCACCGGAGAGCCCCGAAGCTGGGTAAGATTCACCGGCGTGCATGCCTTCGCCGTATCCCGTTTCCAGGCACCGGCGATGTTCTACTCGCCCCCACCATGATAAGCCATCCTTTGGCATATGTCGCACCCAACCCCCGACAAGTGTGTTCACATGTATGTAGCAGAACCAGCTCATGATTTGGAGCTTGCTATCGTAGTTCATTTCCCGAGAATCTTGCAACGTCATCTCGTCGATTTGTGTTGCAAACTTCCATTTTCTTTCTAGACATGATGAGTCTGGAATATCCGGTTACCAACCAGATCTGAATCTCAGGCAGATAGGATGGTTGGAACTTCTGCAAGGTCTATGATGTAGGTCCTGACAAGGTTGATGCTCTGGCCGACACACCTAGCCGGAAGATCTATCACTATAGTATCTTAATTAGGCATTTTATCCGCCTTCTCCATGAGGATCTTGTGCAAATTATTCTAGGAGTTGTTCCTTAGGGATTCCTGTGCTATTAGTATTCCTCGATTATGCTATAACCAATCAAACGGTGGAATTACTCTCGACTGTTGAGTTATTTCCCAGTTACCAGAATCATTCCCAGCATTAGCATTTTGTTCCCAGCTTGCACCGCCATTGTGCCATTCTATCATAGACTACCTTCTCGGTAATCCCTGGTCAGGATCATCTTCAACAATGGTCCTACCATGGGTCCCATCCATTTCCGATGATAAGCAAAATCATCCATTGCGTTGTCTTCAACAAGGTAGTTCACATCATCCATTCTAGTCCGGGTATGCCATCCCTTCGTATTCCGCCAAACGATTGTTGTGATTTGCCTTAGGCTGGTATAAGGAGTTTCAATGATCTCTGAATCAAAAGTAATTCTTTTCGCCACTTAAGGGAATATTTCTAGGAGTCACCTTTCCTAAGGTGCCCCGCCAGAGAATCCTGGCAATTATTTCCTCGCTACCTTGACGCCATCCACCATCTCCTTAAGCGTGGAATCATTGCCCACCAAATCAAACTTTGTCGTTTGTTCTTCCATCCCTCTTGATGGGTGAATTGTGTCTCGACTTGAGATATTCAACATTCCATTCCGCGAGTTGATCTTGAATAGGTCGATCTTTGAGAAGATCAATCCTGTAGAGTTTCCTTCCGTCATCATTGTGTTGAATGAGGATCTCGAAAACAAAGACAACAAGATCAATGTGATGCAATGTATCGGTATCTTCGAGAAGGGCAATTGGATCGAGAAGACTGAGATAGTTTTGTGACCCCTCTATCTTCTTACTTCACTTCTTGAATCTCGGGACAAGATTCTTGTTTAGTGGGGGTGAGTTGTCACAACCCTAGAATATCTAAGTGTAATAGTTAAATTAGTGAGCTTGCATCATGTTTAAATTTCAAGGAAATTGAATTGAGGGAATTTTCAAAGCCTCGGAAACCTTTTAAAAATGATCAAAATTAAAATCTTCTCAAATGGGTCCAAGAAAATGTTCCTGTTATTCTATGAAAATATTGGCAAGAGGTAAAATTCAAAGCAATATTTTTGGAATCACAGAAATAATTATTTTTGGGCCATTGAATTAATTCACTAGCTATTTGAATTGGGTCTATATTTACTATAAACTAGATATAAGCCCAATAATTTTGAAAGTTTGCATGTGGCTCTGGACTAGTTTCCTAAGTCCACCTAATAACTTTCAGAAGCATAAAAATTGGTTTGGTTTGAAAACCAAATACAAAACAATTGCAGAAAAATAGAAAACATAAAGAAAAGAGAGGGAGAGAGTTACCTGGGCCACTTACCGGGCCAGCCCGGCCCACTGGCCTGGTGCCAGTCATCGCCTACCTCTGCCAGTAGGCAGAGAAGGGACACCGCGATGCCGCCGAGCTCACCACGCCACCACCCTGCCTGCCTACCCTCGCTCGCGCCAGCGCAACGCCTCGAAGAGCCTCCTCGGCGCCTCCCCGACCCCCTCTCACTCTCCCCCCATCCCCATCTCCTCCTCTGTCTCTCTCTCCCGCGATTGCCGCGACCGCCCGAGAATGCCGACGAGCACCCCCGTGGCCACCAGCCCTCCCTCGCCCTGCCGCCAGGTCCAGAAGGTCCGTCGTGTCGTCCTCGACCTCCTCGATGAGCTACGCAGCACCAAACGCCCTGAAGCCTCGCCAACACCGCCATTTCCGACCTCGGGTGCCGGTGATCCCCTCCATCGTTTCGCCGGACCCCGAACCTCCCCAGCCTCTCCAGCAGCACCAGAAGAACCGCGGTGAGCCGCTACACCGTTTCCCACATGCCCCGTTGCCTAATTCGTACTCTAGCCGCATCAACCACCAGAGCCGAGCACTTCCCGCCGCCGGCCATGTCACCGCCATGGTTGCAACACCTGCACATCGCACCAGAGCATGTAGGCGTGCTCAGCACTTCCTCAAGAAGCCGTAGATCCCACCAGTTCAGCTCGAAATGCGCCGTAGCGCCTAACCAGTCGGTGCCCGAACTCCAGCGGCCGCAAAAGAGCTCGCCGCCATCAGCTCCGGCCACCCCAGATGCTGCTGCTTGTCTCTTTGGATGCACATCACTCCCATGAAACCATAGGAGCAAACCGCGCATCGAATGGTGCTCCGTAGCGAGCGCACGATGCACCTGAACGTCGGCCGTGGTCGTCGCCGGTTAGCCTCCGGCGAGCTGACGTGGCGCTGTCATTAGCCACTAATGACCCAGCTAACTAACCCCCAGGGTCACTGACACCTAGGCCCCATGCCCTAATTAACCTGGGTTTTATTTCTGTTTAGATTAAGTTTGACCTGGCCACGTCACACGTTGACCGACCCCACACGTCAGTATTGACTTGCTGATGTGTCTGTTGACCCGACCCCACCTGTCAGCGACACTAACCAGCACTGTGTCACCGACCAGTGGACCCCACTGGTCAGGTTTGACCCGAGGCAGTCCTGTTGACCTGCTGAGGTCAGCATGATGCAGTGCTGACGCAGTTAATTATTTTCTGGATTTATTCTTATTCAGGAAATTCCAGAAAATAGTGCTAACTTCTAAAACTCATAGAAATTAATCTGTAACTCCAAATTCAAAGTGTTATATACGAAAAATGATCAGAAAAATCAAATCTATCCATATGTACTGGTTTCATGCATGTTTAAACAAGTTAACTTTCTGTTCAGTGCAAAACATGATAAGGCACTATTTAAGATCACAAATGAGTTTGAACTTTGAACCTTTGGTTCAAAATGGCAAAAACCGATCTGGTTGTAGTTGCATTAGCCCAACACACTCATTTTGCCATGTCATGATCATGCATCATATTGTTGCATTGCATTGATTGTGTTCCTTCTTGTTTGCCGGTGGTTGTCCCCTCTCAATAGACGTGGTTTCGACGATGTGATCAATCACACCGATGAAGAGCTATATCATCTTCAGAAGTGCCAGGCAAGCAAAACCCCCTTGTTAATTCCGTTACAATCCCACTCTCTCACTCCTGCTCCCTTTTACTGCATTAGGACAACAACGGTTCATCTGTTACTTGCTGCGGTAGTTGAACCCCTTTCCTCTGCATGACCTGTCATTGCCACAGTAAATAGATGAAACGCACTAGCATGAGTAGGATTTGTTTGAGCCCTGATGTGCCTACTCATTCATGCTTGTTTTTCATGCCTGCTATTGCTTAGAGTTGTGTCAGGTCTGATTCATCGGGGATGAATTGGAAAGTTGTGAACATGTCCTACTGTGTGTGAGCTAAGTGTGTGAACACGATTTGGTAAAGGTAGCGGTGAGAGGCCATGTATGAGTACATGGTGGGTTGTCTCATTGAAACTGTCCTCAGGAACTGAGTTCTGTGTTTGTGATCCATGAACGGCTACTACCACACGTTGGGCCCGAAACCAATGGACCCTCTCGACTTATTAATCGCCTTGATCTCTGTCCAATAGTTGCAACTAGTTTCTGGTGTTTGTAGCATATGTGTTGGAGGCCGTGCATAGCGCTGACCCTAGGGGTGGGCTATGATGCGGTAGATACACCGTGGCCCGGTGTACCGGGCGCCCGTTTGGTGTCTCGGGAACCCTGCACACATCATTTGGGGCTGTGAGCGAAACCCTGGACATATCTCCTCGCGGATGGAACCTGAATAGGCGATAAACCTGGACTAGAGACTTGTGTGGTGAGTCAGGTCGTGGCCGACTCCGTCGCCAGGCTTCCGCTTGAAGGTTGCCGAGATACACGACATGTACATGGTGGTAAGTGGTGAGAGCGTATGTGAATAAGTACACCCCTGCAGGGTTATAAATGATCTATTCGAATAGCCGTGTCCGCGGTAAAGGACATCTGGGTTGCCTATACAGTTCATAGACAAGTCAAAGTGGATACTCTAAAATGCGCAAGATAAGCATGAGTGCTATGGATGGCGTTCTCGTAGGTAGACTGGAACGGATCCATAGTGGTGTATTGAATGGTGAATATGTGGACTCGTGTGCGCCACCTCAAAAGAGTTACTTGTAGTCGTAGTTCAGGTTAGCCACTGAGTCAAAGCTGGCTTGCTGCAGTTAAACTCCACCTCCTCGTTTATTGATACCGATGCATATGTAGATAGTTCTGATGTAAGTCTCTCTGGGTACATTTGTACTCACGTTTGCCTATTTTATGTTTTGAGGAGAGACTTCAGTCTCTCTATTTAGTTCTACGTGGACTTCGACGTTTAGCTTGTTACCTCAGCTACGATCTTGTGCCCTCAGCAGGATCTTGTAGATAGTCAGGCTTCTCGGCCTTTTTCATTTGTAATTGTCTGTACTCAGACAAGTTAAGCTTCCGCATGTGCTTTTTGCTTGTATGCTCTATATGTTGGGCCATCAGACCCATGTTTGTAATACTTGGCTCCCCGGAGCCTCATGAATAAATACTCTGAGTCGTAGAGTCTTGTTGTGATGCCATGTTGTATTTGCACATATCGAGCATATTGTGTGTATGATTGAAATTTTTGGTATGTGTGGGATCCGACAACCTAGTTGTTTATCCTTGGTAGCCTCTCTTATGGGGAAATGTAGTCTGGTGCTTCCACTGAGCCTTGGTAGTCTGCTACAGCCCGGTTTACCGGAGTCCTGCTATCCTAGTACTACTGCTCCGGAACACTTAGACTGGCCGGCATGTGATTCACTTCGTTCGTGTGTCTGTCCCTTTGGGGAAATGTCACACGGTGACTTCCGTAGTCCTGCTAGCCTGCTACAGCCCGGCTTCCCGGAATCCTATTAGCCCAGTTGCTACAGCCTGGATTCACACACTGATGACCGACATGTTCGATGTTGTTTCATGTATGCTTGTCCCTGTAAGTTAGTGCCACTTTGGGTTCATGACTAGTCATGTCGGCCTCGGTTCTCTGTCATATGGATGCTAGCGACACTATCATATACGTGAGCCAAAAGGCGCAAACGGTCCCGAGCCAAGTAAGGCGGCACCCGTGGGAACACCGTGCGTGAGGCCGCAAAGTGATATGAGGTGTTACATGCTAGATCGGTGTGACTAAGGATCGGGGTCCTGACACCCCGTTACGTTGTGACATTTGATAGCACACGAAGTGTTCCTCCGTTATTCGGGAGTTGCATAATCTCATAGTCATAGGAACATGTATAAGTTATGAAGAAAGCAATAACAATAAACTAAACGATCAAGTGCTAAGCTAACGGAATGGGTCAAGTCAATCACATCATTCTCTAATGATGTGACCCCGTTAATCAAATGACAACTCATGTCTATGGCTAGGAAACTTAACCACTTTGATTCAACGAGCTAGTCCAATAGAGGCATACTAGTGACACTATGTTTGTCTATGTATTCACACATGTACTAAGTTTTCGATTAATACAATTCTAGCATGAATAATAAACATTTATCATGATATAAGGAAATATAAATAACAACTTTATTATTGCCTCTAGGGAATATTTCCTTCACAAGACCCATCCGTTAGCTTAGTATTATGATCGTTTAGTTTTAGTGCCATTGCTTTCTTCATGACTTATACATGTTCCTCAGACTATGAGATTATGCAACTCCCGAATACCGGAGGAACACCTTGTGTGCTATCAAACGTCACAACGTAACTGGGTGATTATAAAGATGCTCTACCGGTGTCTCTGAAGGTGTTTGTTGAGTTGGCATAGATCAAGATTAGGATTTGTCACTCCGTGTATCGGAGATGTATATCTGGGCCCTCTCGATAATGCACATAAATATAAGCCTTGCAAGAAATGTGACTAATGAGTTAGTTGCGGGATGATGCATTACGGAACGAGTAAAGAGAATTGCTGGTAACGATATTGAACTAGGTATGATGATACCGATGATCGAATCTCGGGCAAGTAACATACTGATGACAAAGGGAACAATGTATGTTGTTATGCGGTTCGATCGATAAAGATCTCCGTACAATATGTAGGAGCCAATATGAGCATCCAGGTTCCGCTATTGGTTATTAACCGGAGATGTGTCTCGGTCATGTCTACATAGTTCTCGAACCCATAGGGTCCGCACGCTTAACGTTCGATGACGATTTGTATTATGAGTTATGTGATTTGATGAACGAAGTTTGTTCGGATTCCCGGGTGATATCACGTACATGACGAGGAGTCTCGAAATGATCGAGAGGTAAAGATTGATATATTGGACGAAGGTATTCGGACACTGAAATGGTTTCGGAAAGTTCGAATATTTTTCGGGGTACCGAGGGGTTACCGGAACCCCCCGAGGAAGTATTGGGCCTTAATGGGCCATAAGGGAGTAGGAGAGGGCAGGCCACAAGGTGGCGCCCCCCCCAAGGCAGTCCGAATTGGACTAAGGGGAGGGGGCGCGGCCCCCTCTTTCCTTTCCCTCTCTCTCTCCTTCCCTCCTTCCCCCTCTTGGAATAGGAAAGGGAATCCAACTAGGATTGGGAATCCTAGTTGGACTCCCCCCTTGGCGCTCCATCCTTGGCCGCCGGCCTCCTCCCTCTCCTCCTTTATATACATGGCCAAGGGGCACCCCAAAGCATAATAGACAATCTCTTAGCCATGTGTGGTGCCCCCTCCATAGTTTAACACCTCAATCATATCGTCATAGTGCTTAGGCGAAGCCTTGCGCCGGTAACTTCATCATCACCGTCGCCACGCCGTCATGCTCAACGTGTGTTGAACACGGAGGTGTCGTATGTTCGGTACTTGGAGCGGTTGGATCGTGAAGACGTTTGACTACATCAACCACGTTACCAAACGCTTCCGCTTTCGGTCTACGAGGGTACGTGGACACACTCCCCCGTCTCATTGCTATGCATCTCCTAGATAGACATTGCATGATCGTAGGAATTTTTTTGAATTACTATGTTCCTAAACAGTGGCATGATACGTCCATTTTGCATCATGCTTTTATATCGACATTTATTGCATTATGGGCTGTTATTACAAACTATGTCACAATACTTATGCATATTCTCTCTTATTTTACAAGGTTTACATGAAGAGGGAGAATGTCGGCAGCTGGAATTCTGGACTAGAAAAGGAGAAAATATTAGAGACCTATTCTGCACAGCTCCAAAAGTCCTGAAACTTCATGGAAGCAGTTTTTGGAATTAATAAAAAATACTGAGCGAAGAAACTACTAGAGGGGGGCCACCACCTGGCCACGAGGGTGGGAGGCACACCCTACCCCCTGGGCGCGCCCCCTTCCTCGTGGGCCCCCTAGCAGGCCTCCGGTGTCCATCTTCTGCTATATGAAGTCTTTTACCCTGATAAAAATCATAAGCAAGCTTTCGAGACGAGACTCCGCCGCCACAAGGCGGAACGTTGGCGGAACCAATCTAGGGCTCCGGCGGAGCTGTTCTGCCGGGGAAACTTCCCTCTGGGAGGGGGAAATCATCACCATTGTCATCACCAACGATCCTCTCATCGGGAGGGGGTCAATCCTCATCAACATCTTCACCAGCACCATCTCCTCTCAAACCCTAGTTCATCTCTTGTATCCAATCTTTGTGTCATAGCCTGAGATTGGTACCTGTAGGTTGCTAGTAGTGTTGATTACTCCTTGTAGTTGATGCTAGTTGGTTTATTTGGTGGAAGATCATATGTTCAGATCCATTATGCATATTAATACTCCTCTGATTATGAACATGAATATGCTTTGTGAGTAGTTACTTTTGTTTCAGAGGACATGGGAGAAGTCTTGCTATTTGTAGTCATGTGAATTTGGTATTCGTTCGATATTTTGATGAGATGTATGTTGTCTCTCCTCTAGTGGTGTTATGTGAACGTCGACTACATGACACTTCACCATTGTTTGGGCCTAGAGGAAGGCATTGGGAAGTAATAAGTACATGATGGGTTGCTGGAGTGACAGAAGCTTAAACCCTAGTTTATGCGTTGCTTCGTAAGGGGGTGATTTGAATCCATATGTTTCATGCTACTGTTAGGTTTACCTTAATACTTCTTTTGTAGTTGCGGATGCTTGCAATAGGAGTTAATCATAAGTGGGATGCATGTCCAAGTAAGGACAGCACCCAAGCACCGGTCCACCCACATATCAAATTATCGAAGTACCGAATGCGAATCATATGAACGTGATGAAAACTAGCTTGACGATAATTCCCATGTGTCCTCGGGAGCGCTTTTCTCTATATAAGAGTTTGTCCAGGATTGTCCTTTGCTACAAAAAGGATTGGGCCATCTTGATGCACTTTATTTACACTTGTTACTTGCTACCCGTTACAATTTATCTTATCACAAAACTATCTGTTACCTACAATTCCAGTGCTTGCAGAGAATACCTTACTGAAAACCGCTTGTCATTTCCTTCTGCTCCCCGTTGGGTTCGACACTCTTACTTATCGAAAAGGCTACGATAGATCCCCTACACTTGTGGGTCATCAAGACTCTTTTCTGGCGCCGTTGCCGGGGAGTGAAGCGCCTTTGGTAGGTGGAATTTGGTAAGGAAAAATTTATATAGTGTGCTGAAATTTACTGTCACTTGTTACGATGGAAAGTAATCCTTTGAGGGGCTTGTTCGGGGTATCTTCAACTCGACCAGTTGAGCAAATAGTTGCTCCTCAACCTACTCAACCTACTGAAAATGAAAATGTTTACTTTGAAATTCCTTCGGGTATGATAGAGAAACTGCTAGCTAATCCTTTTGCAGGACATGGAACATTGCATCACAATTTACACTTAATCTATGTGGATGAAGTTTGTGGATTATTTAAGCTTGCAGGTATGCCTGATGATGTTATCAACAAGAAGGTCTTCCCTTTATCTTTGAAGGTAGATGCATTGACATGATATAGGCTATGTGATGATATGGGATCATGGGACTATAAGCGATTGAAATTGGAATTTCCTCAGAAGTTTTATCCTATGCATCTTGTTCATCATGATCGTAATTATATATATAATTTTTTGGCCTCGTGAAGGAGAAAGCATCGCTCAATCTTGGGGGAGGCTTAAGTCAATGTTATATTCATGCCCCAATCATGAGCTCTCAAGAGAAATGATTATTCAAAAAATTTATGCTCGACTTTCTGACAACAATCGCTCCATGCTTGATACTTCTTGTACTGGTTCTTTTATGATGAAGACTATTGAATTCAAATGGGATTTATTGGAAAGAATTAAACGCAACTATGAAGATTGGGATCTCGACGAGGGTAAGGAGTCAGGTATAACACCTAAGTTTGATTGTGTTAAATCTTTTATGGATACCGATGTTTTCTGTAAATTTAGCACTAAATATGGACTTGACTCTGAGATAGTAGCTTCTTTCTGTGAATCATTTGCTACTCATGTTGATCTCCCTAGGGAGAAGTGGTTTAAATATCATAGTCCCATAGAAGTAAAAGTAGTTGAACCTATTAAAGTTGAAAAAAAGACCGTCACTTATAATGATCCTATTGTTCCTACTGCTTATGTTGAAAAACCACCTTTCCCTGTTAGAATAAAGGATCATGCTAAAGCTTCAACTGTGGTTCATAAAAGTAATATTAGAACTTATACACCTCCTGAGCAAGTTAAAGTTGAACCTAATATTTCTATTGTTAAATATCTCTTAGCTGAAAATATTGATGGGCATGTTATTTACTTTTGTGAGGAAACTGCTAGAATTGCTAAGCCAGGTGCTAAAGATAAACATAGACCTGTGGTAGGCATGCCTGTTATTTCTGTTAAAATAGGAGATCATTGTTATCATGGCTTATGTGATATGGGAGCTAGTGCTAGTGCAATACCTATTTTCTTATACAAAGAAATTCTGCATGATATTGCACTAGCTGAGATAGAAGGTATCGATGTTACCATTAAGCTTGCTAATAGAGATACTATTTCACCGATTGGGATTGCTAGAGATGTTGAAGTCTTGTGTGGGAAAGCTAAATATCCTGCTGATTTTCTTGTTCTTGGTTCCCCACAAGATAGCTTTTGTCCCATTATATTTGGTAGACCCTTCTTGAATACTGTTAATGCTAAGATAGACTGCGAAAAGGATATTGTTACTATTGGTTTAGATGATATGTCTCATGAGTTTAATTTCTCTAAATTTCGTAGACAACCTCGTGATGAGGAATTACCTAGTAAGGATGAAATTATTGGTCTTGCTTCTATTGTCGTGCCTCCTAATGATCCTTTAGAACAATATTTGCTTGATCATGAAAATGATATGTTTATGAATGAAAGAAGGGAAATAGATGAAGTATTCTTTAAACAGGGAGCTATTCTGAAACACAATTTGCCAGTTGAAATCCTAGGGGATCCTCCTCCACCTAAGGGTGATCCCGTGTTTGAGCTTAAACCTTTATCTGATACTCTTAAATATGCTTATCTTGATGAAAAGAAGATATATCCTGTTATTATTAGTGCTAACCTTTCAGAGCATGAAGAGGAGAAATTGTTGAAAACTCTGAAGAAGCACCGTGCTGCTATTGGATATACTCTTGATGATCTTAAGGGCATTAGTCCCACTTTATGTCAGCACAAAATAAATTTGGAGAAAGATGCTAAACCAGTTATTGATCACCAACGACGGCTAAATCCTAAGATGAAGGAAGTGGTAAGAAAGGAAATACTAAAGCTCCTTGAGGCAGGTATTATTTATCCTGTTGCTGATAGTCAGTGGGTAAGTCCTATCCATTGTGTCCCTAAGAAGGGAGGTATTACTATTGTTCCTAATGATAAAGATGAATTGATCCTGCAAAGAATTATTACAGGTTATAGGATGGTAATTGATTTCCGTAAATTAAATAAGGCTACTAAAAAAGATCATTACCCCTTACCTTTTATTGATCAAATGCTAGAAAGATTATCCAAACATACACATTTTTGCTTTCTAGATGGTTACTCTGGCTTCTCTCAAATACCTGTGTCAGCTGATGATCAAGCAAAGGCCACTTTTACTTGCCCTTTCAGCACTTTTGCTTATAGACGTATGCCTTTTGGTTTATGTAATGCACCTGCTACCTTTCAAAGATGCATGATGGCTATATTCTCTTACTTTTGTGAAAAGATATGTGAGGTTTTCATGGATGATTTCTCCATTTATGGATCCTCTTTTGATGATTGCTTGAGCAACCTTGATCGAGTTTTGCAGAGATGTGAAGAAGCTAATCTTGTCTTGAACTGGGAGAAGTGCCACTTTATGGTTAATGAAGGTATTGTCTTGGGGCATAAAATTTCTAAAAAGGGTATTGAAGTGGATAAAGCTAAAGTTGATGCTATTGAAAAGATGTCGTGCCCTAAGGACATCAAAGGTATAAGAAGTTTCCTTGGTCATGTCGGTTTTTATAGGAGGTTCATTAAGGACTTCTCAAAAATTTCTCGGCCTCTGACAAATCTCTTACAAAAAGATATACCTTTTGTCTTTGATGATGATTGTGTAGAAGCATTTGAAATACTTAAGAAAGCATTAGTACTTGCGCCTATCGTTCAGCCACCTGATTGGAATTTACCCTTTGAAATTATGTGTGATGCTAGCGATTATGCTATAGGTGCTGTTCTAGGGCAAAGAGTTGATAAGAAATTAAATGTCATTCAATATGCTAGTAAAACTCTAGACAGTGTCGGATCACGGGTTCTGGCAAAACCCTTAAGGTTCGAACTCTAGGGTGCGCGCGGAGATTTCCTCCCTACCGATCTACGCTCTAGCTCGCTAGGATCTCGCGGATGAACTCGACGGACTCTCAACACAAAGAGACACAAGGTTTATACTGGTCCGGGCCACCGTTGTGGTGTAATACCCTACTCCAGTGTGGTGGTGGATGGATTGCCTCTGGGGCTGATGATGAACAGTACAAGGGGAAGAACAGCCTCCTGAGGTTGAGGTATTCTTGTGCGGGTGTGCTAGTGAGTGAGAGGATGGAGTGGATCCAATCCCAGCTTTGTTTTGTTGCCCCCTACGGTGGTGGCTAGCTCTACTTATATAGGCCCTGGTCCTCTTCCCAAATATTGAGCGGGAAGGGAGCCAACAATGGCGGGCGATTTGAAATGGGACAGCTAGTACAAGCTATCCTGACAAAAGCGGTCTCCGCCTGCAAAAGGCTCTCGTGATGACGCCGCCTTGGGATCCATGGTGACCTCTGTCTTGGCGTCCCGTTGGTCTTGGTCTTGTTGCACCGATAAGGGAATCTTTCCCTAATGCCTCGGTACTCCGCGCCTGCGCTTGCCGCCTTAGCACCAAAGAGGAAACAAGGACACTACGCGCGCGGGTGCCCGTCTGGCGCCCGCCTGATCCTGATCGTCACGGCTCACGTCATGAGAGCCTCGCGAGGTTTGCCGCGCCTTGATTTCTCCGCTTCTCGCGAGCCTACCTAGCGAGGCCGCTCCTAAGGAGGTCTTGCGTCATCTCCCTCGCGAGGGTCTTGAATGTCTTGTTAATGAAGATGGGCCGTATAGGCCCGCAACTCAGCCACGCCGTGGGCCACAGGCAGGCAAGTCTGGGGACCCCGGTTCCCAGAACGCCGACAGTAGCCCCCGGGCCCAAGGTGCACTCGGTCTTGGCTTCGAGGCGAAGCCAAGGGTCAAGTACGGAGCGCCGCGGGCCCCAAAAGCATGCGGCCTTGGTCGACGCGTGGCAGTTGATTGGACGTGGACGCCTGAGCTTCCCCATGCTGCCTCGGCAACTGCTCGATTTGACAAGAGGCTGGCGGAGACAGTGCTTGCCTTCATTGCTTCTTCCTCGCCTCGCTCCAGATCCCCTTTCCCGCTCCTCACCACCGCTACCTCCAGATCTGCTTCAATATCGCTCTGCATCTGCGACCCATGGCGCCGTGCAAGGCCAAGGCTTCCTTGTCACCGGCTTGGTATGAGCGACTCCTGAAGCGCCCACCGTCATGGAGAAGAGCCTCGCCTCCGTGCGCCTGCTGATGGCGGGGGAGAGCAATGAGTGGGGGAAGACGGAGCTCTGGCTCGCCTTCGATGCGCCGGAGCCTGAGGGAAGCACCTTCTTCCCCTTCTTCTCGAGCGGCGTCACCGTCGGGTTGGTTCCTCCCTTCTCTGATTTCTTTTACGAGGTCCTCGGCCACTATGGGCTGCAGGCGTTGCATCTCCACCACAACTCTATCCTCCTCATGTCCATCTTCGCCTACTACTGTGAGGCATACCTGGGCGTGATGCCATCTGTGGCGCTTCTGCGCCACTTCTTCTTCCTTCACGTGAGCGACGGACACATCTCCGGGTGCGCTAATTTTGTCGCATCTAGCAAGGCCAACTCAATCTCGAGCACCGGGAAGAGGGCCGACAACATCCAATCCAAATGATTCATGATGGACGCCAAGCGCGCCCATCCGCGTCTGGTATTGCCAGTGGTGGCGCCCCCGTCCAACAAGGGGTGGCCCAAGGCAGAGCTTGCTGATGAGCGGCCGTCATCGGTGTTGGGGCAAATGACGACCGACTTGAAGCCGGGCAACGCGAAGGCGGCCAAGGTGATGGGGTCATGCTCCTGAGGGAGTTCTTGACGCTGCGAGTTGCCCCACTTCAGGCGCGTGCGTGCCCCCTGTGGGAGCTTGAAGAAGAGGGGAACAAGACCCGCTTGAGGCCGGGGGCCCTGCCTGGCGACGAACTGGTTGCTGTCCTGTGCCTCATAGTTGGGGACAACCAGGAGTACCCTCCTAGCGCCTTTGTTCCTTTGTTCCACTGCACGGACTGGGAGGAATTTGTCGCCTCGAGGCCGACCTTTGACGCGTGCGGGCTGGTGCCGCCAGCGCTCACAGGAGCCCCTGCAGCACCGAAACCGGTGGAGGTGTCTTCTGACGAGTCCCGTGGGGAGGAGGTGGACTCGAGAAGACTCTTGAAGAGGTGGGGAGACTTCCCCCTTGAGCAAGGCCGAGATCCTCCGCGCTCTGCCTGACGACGCCGAAGCCGACACTCGCCAGGAGGAGGGGGAGCAGCCCCTCATCCCAACGAGGGGTAGGTCGTCGTTGGTTCCTCGGGATGTTGCCTCCGTCTTGATGCCTCCTGGGGCTGCCGCCAGCCCCCTTGATGTGCCACCTTCTGCCTCCGGGGCCCGCGCTCCTACTCCCCAGGTTCCAAAACTTTCGGGCTTCAAGCTCCCCAAGCGGAGGGTGGAATATCACGCGGTGGACCAGTAAGTGCTTTGATCTCCGTCTTGTTTTTGCTCATGCCGCTGCTTCCTGACCTTCGTCTTGATTGTCCAGGCCGCTGTCGGCGGCGAAGAGGAGGAAAGAGGGTACGACAACTGTGCCCCCTTCTGCTGAGAAAGGGGATGCCAGCGCTCGCACCTCCCTAGCCCGGACGTTCTCGCGAGCCCAGGAAGGGCATCGCTAGGAGAAGTCAGCCCCCATGGCCTCTCTGGCTCCTGAGGTGCCGGCATCTGGCTCGGCTGAAGAGGTCTCGACTGCCCCGGAACCTGCAGTCTCCCAGGCCTTGGTGACGGCGTCGCCTCCTCCCACTGCTGCACCTCTTCTCCCAGGTTCTTCTACTTCTGCCGCTGTTCTGGAGCGCGCTCTTTCGGAGATGACCCAGTTGCAGGCAGATCTCCTGAGTGCGGAGCCGCGCCTGGTGGTCGGGCGTCTGTAGCTGGCCTCTGGCTGGCTTCACTCCGACTTGGCATTTCGCGCGATGCTGAGCCAAGCCGCGGCGTCTTCCGAGAAGGAGAAGCAAAGCGCCGCCAATGTTGCAGCCGATTGTGAGGCGGCGCTGAAAGACGCCAAGGCCTCCCGCAACCGCTGTCAAGAGCTGGAGGACGAGTTGAAGAAGCTGCGCAACAAAAATGCCAAGGAAGAACGTGACCACCTAGTGAAGGAGGAGGAGATGAAGGCCTGGGAGGATGCCGTCAAGAACCATGATGCTGAACTGGGGGAGCTGGGGAAGACGCAGGCCACCGAGCATAGTCGTCTGGAAGAGCTGGAGCGGAAGATGAAGGCGAGGGAGGCCGATCTTGATGCCAAGGCGCGGGTCCTGGCCGAAGACCGCGTGGCCTTTGCCGATCTCGAGAGGAGGTCTCGCGTGGCGCTGAAGACGCTCTACGTGCACGGCCTGGAAAGGTCGCTGGCCACCGATGAGGACGGCCCCGCCCAGCTGCTTCCTCTCTTGGTGAAGGCGCTTGAGGAAGTCATAGATGGTGTCGGTCCCATGGCGGAGGCAAAAGCCCGCGTCCTGTCTTCAGCGGCATTGACTCGCGTCTTTAGCCATCTGCACCTCCGCAACCCCAACGCTTGTCTTGACGAGCTGCTGGAGCCTGTGGCTGACGATCACTGGCAGCCGCCGCCGCGACCGTACAGGGTCAGGTGGAGGCCTTGCTGAAGAAGTTCCGCGGCTTTGTCTCCGCACCCTTGTCTGGCGACACCGCCGATCCTGCGGCTAGTGGTGCGGGTGATGGTGATGTCCAGGGGTGACCTGCGGCTGTTCTCCTGTTTCGTTCCTGCAATATGCATCAGGCCTCATGGAGGCGTTAAACTTTTCATTTGACATTGTGAGGACAACGTGTTTTGTAATATTTGCTTCGAGATTTTGTGATTTCCTTCCTATTTGCTTTGTGTTCTGCGTCGGCAGAGCCCGGCCCCGTGCATACCTCAACCACCATTGGGCCGACCGGAGACCAGGACGGACCAAGGAGTGAGGGGCTATGTGACCAGTTAGGCTCCTGAGTCGTGATGCTCAGGAGTCCCCCTTGACGCACAAACAGCTTATAGGGAGAATACGCGAGGATAGATTAATGTTCTACGTCGGCAGAGCCCGGCCCCGCGCATACCTCAACCGCCGTTGGGCCGACCGGAAACCAGGACAGACCAAGGAGTGAGGGGCTACGTGACCAGTTAGGCTCATGAGTCGCGATGCTCAGGAGTCCCCCTTGACGTGCAAACAATTTCCATACCTGCCCTTGCCGAGGCCTCGGGAGGGGCGCGCGACGCCCAGGTCCGGGAGACCTGGTTGGGTGGCATGCTCTTGGGCGTGACCCAAGCGCAACCCCCGTGCCCAGCCCCCTCGCGCGGCTCTCCCGAGGGGAGGCGTTGCGGTGAGGCCGGACACTGAGCTCTGGGGCTCCCTGAGGTTGGTACGACCATGGGGCCGCCCTCAGTTGTTTATCACCAGCGCGGAGCATAGTGCTTCTGCTTGTGCACGGGCATGGCCACTCCTCGGCAGTGTCGACGGCCAGCACGGAGCATGGTGCTTCCACTTGTGCGTGGGAGGGGGGGCCCTCCGGGAGGATCCCCCGGGGCGTGTACAGCCCCGCCCTGACACATGGCTTGCACAGTAGGGCTGCGAGGTGTATCTGGACACTCGTGAGCCAGCGCGGGACTCACGAGGCCCTACCTCAAGGCGGGTTGCGCCTGGCCTTGAGTCTTGGTGGCTGTATGTTCCTGCAAGGAGGTTAGGTGCAAGTACTCTATGTCCTCAGGTCCCAGCCCTCGAGCGAGCTCAGCCGCCGCTGGTATGCCAGGTCGCGATGCCGTGGTCAAGGCCAGGGGGTGAGGGCTGGAGAGCCAATAAGAGCTCCTGAGTCGCGATGCTCAGGAGCCCCCTTTTAACGCGCAAGCAAATTGCACGGGTGAACGGACCCGTGGCCGGTGGCGATCGAGCAGATGGTAATCACAGGCAGGTTAAGCATGGAAGGCAAATCAGCTTGAGTAAATGCGGAAAGATACATGCCACTGGGTCTGGCCTGAGCGGCTTGGGAATGATGCAGCCCGAGGGGCGCTCCTAGCAAGGTAAACTGAAGACATAGGCAAAAGAGATACATGCCACAGGGACGGACCCACGCGACATGGGAATAATGCAGCCCGTGGGGCGCTCCCAGCTAAACGAACTTGGAAAATGTCACCTGGTTATGCTGATGAAGAAACATCGGGGCAGCTGAAGGCACGCGGTGAAGGGACCGTTCCTCACAAGCCACTAGGGTCCTGAACCTCGGGAGGCTCTGGGGGCTCAGGTGGTTCCTTGAGGACCGTCTCCATCTCCACCAGGACGGCGCGATGTCTGGCCTCCTGAGCCGCCAGGATGCGCCACATGTTGCGCTAGAAGATGAACGACACGCTCGGCAAGCCAAAAGGCATGCGAACGTAGCTGTGCGGTGGACCCTCGCAATAGCTCACGCGCGAAGGCCAGAAAAGCTCCTGAGATGCAGCCCTGTTGAGCCCTGGGACGTCGATGCAGACACGCAGCCCGGCATCCTCGCCTGGATGGGGAGATGCGCCTCGCGAGCAGCGGTCGCTGCGCATGGCCCTTGCGTCTTGCAGTTCCTGAGCGGTCTTGGTGATGAACTCCTGAGTGGTGGGCGCTCCTTGCCCTGTGTCCTCCTGAGGGAAACGCACCGTGAAGCACGCCTCCAAGTGGTGCCCAAGCGCCTCCCTCGTGACGTGGGCAAGGTCTGAGGCCCTCAAGGAGAAAGCCCCCGAGCCCTGCCCGAGGAGGGCGCTGGGCGCGCCTTCCTATGTGATGGAGGGAGGCGCCCCTGAAGCGGGCGCTGATACTGACGAGGTTCCAGTCGTGACACTATCCTCCTGAGATCCAGCACGGCGCAGCTGCTTCTTCTTGGGGAGGGCCTCCGGAGGGCCCTTGCCCTTGCTGTCAGGGTCATCGATTGCTGCAGCTTGGAAGGCACGCTCGAGGGAGCACACCGCATCTCTTTCTTCACACGGGACCATGATGATTCCGCTGCTTCTCGGCATCTTGACGACGTTGTAGCCATGGTGTCTCACCGCCATGAACTTGGCCAGGGCTGGATACCCGAGGATCGCGTTGTATGGCAAACGGATGTGTGCGACGTCGAAGTCGATGAGCTCGGTGCGGTATTTCTTGCGTTCTCTGAAGGTGACAGGGAGGCGGACCTGCCCTATCGGTGTGGTGGAGCCGTCGGTCACTCCTGAGAAGGGCTTGGTGGGCTGAAGCTGCTCATATGGGACTTGGAGGTTGTCGAACGTGTCGACGGACAGGACGTTGAGCCCTGCTCCACTGTCTAAGAGGGTCTTGGTGACTTGCACGTTGCTGATGACTGGTGAGCAAAGCATTGGGAGGGCGCCGGCGGTGGCCGCGCACTTGAGTTGATCTGCTAAGTTGAAGGTGATGGCGCACTGGGACCACCTGAGCGGGCGTGTGGCCTCGAGCTTGGGGAGGACTGCGTTCACCTCACGAGTGAACTGTTTGAAGATACGCTGCGAGGCTGGGGCCTGGGCTCCGCCCAAGATGCAGGCGATTGCACGCGGCTCCTGGAAGCCCCCAGCCCCCTCGTCTTGATGGTGGTAGTCATTCCTTCTTGGTGGTGGTGGTAGCGCTGGAAGGCCGGCGTTGCCCTAAGGATGATCCTTGCGAGGCTGGTCCCTCCAGGCGCCCTCGCGAGGATGATCTTGCCACTCCTAGCGCGGGCCACGGTCGTCCCAGCGTCTTCCTCCACGTCCTCCTTCTCGGTCATAGCCCCGGTCGCTGTGCTCGGGGCGTCGACCGAAGCGTCCTTCGCGGATGGCTCTGAGTTCTTGGTAGCACTGGTGTTGTGGGTGTTCAGGTTGTGGAAGGCGCAGAAGAGACGGCTGTTCTTGGATGACTCGGGCTGATCTCTGCCTCGCTTGGTGTCCGGCTCCGCTGCGAGCATGGCTGCCTCCTTGCGCTTCATGTCCTTGGCCTTGGCCTTCTTCTCCTCTGCAACCATGGCTGGCAGCTCGAGGAGGGAGAGGCGCCCCTCCTCAGCTCTTGCGCACTTGGTCGCCAGGTTGAATAGCTCCTGAGATGTGCACAGCTCCTCGTGGATAGCGAGCTCCTCCTTCATCTTGATGTCGCGGACGCCGTCAGAGAATGCGGAGATGATGGCCTCGTCCGTGACCTTGGAGATCTTGAGGCGAGTGTTGTTGAAGCGCTGGATGTACTTCTGGAGGGTCTCTCCTGTTGTTGCTTGATGCGGCGCAGGTCACCCGTGGCCGGCGGGCGGTCACGAGTGCCCTGGAAGTTGGCGACGAAGCGGTCGAGCATCTCATCCCAGGAGGAGATCGAGCCATGAGGCAGGTTCAGGATCCAGGAACGGGCACCATCCTTGAGAGCCATGGGGAACTAGTTCGCCATGACTTTCTCATCGCTGTTGGTCGCCTCGATGCTCAGCTCGTAGAGCTATAAGAATTCCACGGGGTCGGCGGTGCCGTCGTAGCGAGGAGGCAGATCTGGCTTGAACTTGCCCAGCCAGGCGACGCTACGCAGCTCGGGGGTGAAGGCGCGGCAGCCGGCCATGGTTGCCGGGGGCTGTCTCGGAGGTGGAGCTTGGTCCTGGTGAGGCCCGCGTGCTGCCACTGCAGGCAGCGCGCGATCTTGGCGAGGCGGCGCGGGAAGCGCTGGTGCAGCTCCTCGCGGCCGAGGGATTTCTTGGCAGCTTCTCTCTTCGCACGCGGGCACCGGGGTGGTGGGTCACGCCGTGGGGCCACGCGCCTTGGTGCCAAGGCACCATCTTGGGGTAGAGGTGGTGGAGGCGCTCCTTGAGCCATGTCGCACGTGGATGGCGGAGGGCGAGGCAGAGAGTGGGACGGCGCTAGGGAGCTGTTGGAAATATGCCCTAGAGGCAATAATAAATTGGTTATTATTATATTATATTTCATTGTTCATGATAATCGTTTATTATCCATGCTAGAATTGTATTGATAGGAAACTCAGATACATGTGTGGATACATAGACAACACCATGTCCCTAGTAAGCCTCTAGTTGACTAGCTCGTTGATCAATAGGTGGTTATGGTTTCCTGACCATGGACATTGGATGTCGTTGATAATGGGATCACATCATTAGGAGAATGATGTGATGGACAAGACCCAATCCTAAACCTAGCACAAGATCGTGTAGTTCGTATGCTAAAGCTTTTCTAATGTCAAGTATCATTTCCTTAGACCGTGAGATTGTGCAACTCCCGGATACCGTAGGAGTGCTTTGGGTGTACCAAACGTCACAACGTAACTGGGTGGCTATAAAGGTGCACTACAGGTATCTCTGAAAGTGTCTGTTGGGTTGGTACGAATCGAGACTGGGATTTGTCACTCCGTATGATGGAGAGGTATCTCTGGGCCCACTCGGTAATGCATCATCATAATGAGCTCAATGTGACTAAGTAGTTAGTCACGGGATCATGCGTTACGGAACGAGTAAAGTGACTTGCCGGTGACGAGATTGAACAAGGTATTGGGATACCGACGATCAAATCTCGGGCAAGTAAAATACCGATTGACAAAGGGAATTGAATACGGGATTGATCGAATCCCCGACATCGTGGTTCATCCGATGAGATCATCGTGGAACATGTGGGAGCTAATATGGGTATCCAGATCCCGCTATTGGTTATTGGCCGGAGAGGTGTCTCGGTCATGTCTGCATGGTTCCCGAACCCATAGGGTCTACACACTTAAGGTTCGGTGACGCTAGAGTTGTTATGGGAAATAGTATGTGGTTACCGAAGGTAGTTCGGAGTCCTGGATGAGATCCCGGACGTCACGAGGAGTTCCGGAATGGTCCGGTGGTGAAGATTGATATATTGGACGAAGGGTATTGGAGTCCGGAAGTGTTCTGGAGGTACCAGGCTATGGTCAGCATGACCGAAAGATGTTTCGGGAGCCCCGGCAAGTGTTGGAGGGCCTCATGGGCCAAAGGGGAAGGGGCAAACCAGCCCACTAAGGGGTGGTGCGCCCCCACACCCTTTCCCCCGTTACTTGGGGAGGTGGGGCGCCTCCACCAGGCTTGGGAGGCAAGCCTCCACCTGCTTGGCTTGGGGGGCAAGTCTCACTAGGATTTTCCCTAGGGAAATCCAATCTGCTTGGCCGCCGCCCCCTAGGGGAAACCCTAGGGCACCTTCCCCTCTCCCCTTGCCCCTATATATAGTGGAGGGGTGGGAGGGCAGCCACACCTCTTCCCTGGCGCAGCCCTCCCTCCTCCTACACCTCCTCCTCCTCCATAGTGCTTGGCGAAGCCCTGCTGGAGAACCACGAGCTCCATTGCCACCATGCCGTCGTGCTGCTGGAGTTCTCCCTCAACTTCTCCTCTCCCCTTGCTGGATCAAGAAGGAGGAGATGTCCCCGGGTTGTACGTGTGTTGAACGCGGAGGCGCCGTCCGTTCGGCGCTAGATCGGATCTTCCGTGATTTGAATCGCCGCGAGTACAACTCCATCAACCACGTTCTTGTAACGCTTCCGCTTAGCGATCTTCAAGGGTATGAAGATGCACTCCCTCTCTCTCGTTGCTAGCATCTCCTAGATTGATCTTGGTGACACGTAGGAAAATTTTGAATTATTGCTACGTTCCCCAACAGTGGCATCATGAGCTAGGTCTATGCGTAGTTTCTATGCACGAGTAGAACACAAAGCAGTTGTGGGCATCGATATTGTTTACTTGGCGTTACTAGTCTTATCTTGATTCGGTGGCATCGTGGGATGAAGCGGCCCAGACCGACCTTACACGTACGCTTACATGAGACTGGTTCCACCGACTGACATGCACTAGTTGCATAAGGTGGCTAGCGGGTGTCTGTCTCTCCCAATTTAGTCGGATCGGATTCGATGAAAAGGGTCCTTATGAAGGGTAAATAGAAATTGGCATATCATGTTGTGGTTTTCCCGTAGGTAAGAAACGTTGTTTCTAGAAACCTATAGCAGCCACGTAAAAACTTGCAATAACAATTAGAGGACGTCTAACTTGTTTTTGCACCATATGCCTTGTGATGTGATATGGCCAAAAGGATGTGATGAATGATATATGTGATGTATGAGATTGATCATGTTCTTGTAATAGGAATCATGAATTGCATGTCGATGAGTATGACAACCGGCAGGAGCCATAGGAGTTGTCTTAATTTATTTATGACCTGCGTGTCAACATAAACATCATGTAATTACTTTACTTTATTGCTAAAGCGTTAGACATAGTAGTAGAAGTAATAGATGACGAGACAACTTCAAGAAGACATGATGATGGAGATCATGGTGTCATGCCGGTGACAACGATGATCATCGAGCCCTGAAGATGGAGATCAAAAGGAGCAAAATGATATTGGCCATATCATGTCACTATTTGATTGCATGTGATGTTTATCATGTTTTGCATCTTATTTGCTTAGAACGATGGTAGCTTAAATAAGATGATCCCTCACTAAAATTTCAAGAAAAGTGTTCCCCCTAACTGTGCACCGTTGCGAAGGTTCGTTGTTTCGAAGCACCACGTGATGATCGGGTGTGATAGATTCTAACGTTCGAATACAACGGGTGATGACGAGCCTAGCATGTACGGACATGGCCTCGGGACACATGCGAAACACTTAGGTTGACTTGACGAGCCTAGAATGTACAGACATGGCCTCGGAACACGGAAGACCGAAAGGTCGAACATGAGTCGTATAGAAGATACGATCAACATGGGATGTTCACCGTTGATGACTAGTCCGTCTCACGTGATGATCGGACACGGCCTAGTCTATTCGGATCATGTTTCACTTAGATGACTAGACGGATGTCTATGTGAGTGGGAGTTCATTAAATAGATGAACTCAATTATCATGAACAAAGTGTAAATTGTCTTTGCAAATATGTTGTAGATAAATAGCTCACGTTGTAGCTCCCTGTTTCAATACGTTCCTAGAGAAAGATTAAGTTGAAAGATATTGTAAGCAATGATGCGGACTAGGTCCGTAGTCCGAGGAGTGTCCTCACTGCTACACAGAAGGCTTACATCTTTGATGCACCGCTCGATGTGCAAACCACTACAACGTCGTCTGTGGATGTTGTGAACACCTGACAGACACATCCTGATGACTACTTGATAGTTTAGTGCACCATACTTTACGGCTTAGAATCGGGATTCCAATGACATTTTGAACGCCATAGAACATATGAGATGTTCCAAGAGCTGAAATTGGGATTTCAGACTCATGCCCGTGTTGAGAGGTGTGAGACCTCTGACAAGTTCTTTTGCCAACAAGATGGAGGAGGATAGCTCAGCTGGTGAGCATGTGCTCAGAATGTTTGGGTGCTGCAATCACTTAAATCAAGTGGGAGTTAAACTTCCAGATAAGATAGTGATTGATAGAGTTCTCTAGCCACTATCACTAAGCTACTATATCTTCGTGATGAACTATGACATGCAGGGGATGGAGTTGATCCCGGAGCTATTCGCAGTGCTTAAGACCGCAAAAGGTAGAAATCAAGAAGGAGCATCAAGTGTTGATGGTTTAACAAGACCACTGGTTTCAAGAAGGGCAAGGGCTAGAAGGGAAACTTCATGGATGGCTAACCAGTTGCCGCTCCAGTGAAGGAACCCAAGGTTGAACCCAAACCCGAGACTAAGTGCTTCTATTGTAAGGGGAACGGTCACTGGTAGCGGAATTACCCCAAATGCATGGTAGATAAGAAGGTTGGCAACTTCAACAAATTTATACGTGTTATTAATGTGTACCTCACTAGTACTCCTGGTAGCACCTGGGTATTGGATACCGGTTCAGTTACTAATATTGGTGACTTGAAGCAAAAGCTACGGACTAAACGGAGACTGGCTAAGGGCGAGGTGACGTTGTGTGTGTTTCCAAAGTTGATGAGATCACCATCGCACGCTCCATCTGCCTTCAGGATTAGTATTGAACCTAGATAAATGTTATCAGGTGTCTACGTTGAGCATGAATATGATTAGATCATGTTCATTGCAATATGGTTATTCATTTAAGTTAGAGAATAATGGTTATTCTGTGTACATGAATAATACCTTTCATGGTCATGCACCCTATGTGAATGGTTCATTGAATCTCGGTCGTAGTAATACACATGTTCACGCCAAAAGATGTAGAGTTAATAACGATAGTACCACTTTCTTGTGGCACTGCCGCTTAGGTCATATTGGCGTAAGATGCATGAAGAAACTCCATGTCGATGGATGTTTGGAGTCACTTGATTTTGAATCGCTTGACACATGCGAGCCATGCCTCATGGGCAGGATGACTAAGACCCCGTTTTCAGGTACAATGAAACGGGCAAGTGACTTATTGGAAATCATACATGCTGATGCGTGTGATCCAATGAGAATTGAAGCGTGCGGTGGATATCGCTATTTTCTCATCTTCACTGACGATTTGAGTAGATATAGGTATATTTACTTATTGAAGCACAAGTCTGAAACGTTTGAAAGGTTCAAGCGATTTCAGAGTGAAGTTAAGAACCATCACAACAAGAAGATCAAATTCCTATGATCTGATCGATGAGAATTTCTGAGTTATGAGTTTGGCAATCACTTAAGACATTGTGGAATTGTTTCACAGTTGAAGCCACCTGGAACACCACTGGGTTATGGTGTGTCCGGGCGTCGTAATCGAACCTTATGAGATATGGTGCGATCTATGATGTCTCTTATCAATCTACCGTTTCATTTTGAGGTTATGCGTTAGAGATAGCTGCATTCACTTTAGATAGGACACCATCTAAGTCCGTTGAGACGACGTCATGTGAACATTGGTTTGGCAAGAAACCAAAGTTGTCGTTTCTTAATGTTTGGGGTTGCGATGCTTAAGGCTTCAGCCGGAGAAGCTCGAACCCAAAGCGGACAAACACATCTTCATAGGATACCCAAAGGCGACAGTTGGGTATACCTTCTATCTCAGATCCGTGGGCAAATTGTTTCTCGCTAAGAACGGGTCCTTTCTCGAGAAGGAGTTTCTCTCGAAAGAATTGAGTGGGAGGAAGATAGAACTTGATGAGGTTGTCGAACCTTTACTTCAACCGGAGAGTTATGCAACACAGAAATATGTTTTCTATGGCGCCTACGTCTGTTGAATAGGAAGTTAACAATAGTGATCAGGAAGCTTCGGATCAAGTTGCTATCGAACCTCGTAGGTCGACAAGGATATGTACTACTCCTGAGTGGTACGGTAATCCTGTCTTAGATATCATGTTGTTAGACAACAATGAACCTACGAGCTATGGAGAAGCGATGGTGGGCCCGTATTCCGACAAATGGTTAGAAGCCATGAAATCCGAGATAGGATCCATGTATCAGAACAAAGTATGGACTTTGGTGGACTTGCCCAATGATCGGCAAGCCATTGAGATAAATGGATCTTTAAGAAGAAGACGGACGTGGGCGGTAATGTTACCGTCTATGAAGCTTGACTTGTGGGAAAGAGTCTTTTCACAAGTTCAAGGAGTTGACTACGATGAGAATTTCTCACCCGTAGCGATGCTTAAGTCCGTTGGAATCATGTTAGCATTAGCTGTATTTTCGATTATGAAATCTGATAGATGGATGTCAAAACAAGTTTTCTTACCAGTTTTTGTAAGAAAAAGTTGTATGTGATACAATAAAAGGTTTTGTCGATCCTAAGGATGCTAAAAGGTATGCTGGCTCCAGCAATCCTTCTATGGACTAGAGCAAGCATCTCGGAGTCGGAATATATGCATTGATGGAGTGATCAAAGCTTTTAGGTTTATACAATGTTTGCTAGAAACTTGTATTTACAAGAAAGTGAGTGGGAGCACTACAACATTTCTGATAAGTATATGTGGATGACATATTGTTGATTCGAAATAATGTAGAATTTCTGGAAAGCATAAACGGTTGTTTGAAGAGTGATTTTCAAAGGAAGACCTGGATAAAGCTGCTTACATATTGGGCATCAAGATCTATAGAGATAGATCAAAACGCCTAATGATACTTTCAAAGAACGCACACCTTGACATGTTTTTGAAGGAGTTCAAAATAGATCAGTCAAAGAAGGGGTTCTTACCTGAGTTGTAAGGTGTGAAGTTGAGTAAGACTCGGAGATTGACCACGGCAGAAGAAAGAGGAAGGACGAAGGTCGTCCCCTATGCTTTTGTCATAGGCTCTATACGGTATGCCATGCTGAGTACCGCACCAGATGTGTGCCTTGCCACATGTCTGGCAAGAGGGTACAAAGGTGATCTAGGACTGGATCACCACATAGCGGTCAAAATTATCCTTAGAGGAATAAGGAAATGTTTCTTGGTTATGGAGGTGATGAAGAGTTCGACGTAAAGAGTTACGTCGATTCAAGCTTAACACCTATCCGGGTAGCTCTAAGTAGAGATACCAGATACGTATAATGGAGCAACAATTTGGAATAGCTCCAAGTGGAACGTGGTAGCAGCATCTACGATATGACATAAAGTTTTGCGAAATACATAGGGATCTGAATATGGCAGACCCGTTGACTACAACCTCTCTCACAAGCATAACATGATCAAACCCAGAACTCATTGAGTGTTAATCACATAGTGATGTGAACTAGATTAGTGACTCTAGTAAACTCTTTGGATGTTGGTCACATGGCGATGTGACCTGTGAGTGTTAATCACATGGCGATGTGAACTAGATTATTGACTCTAGTGCAAGTGGGAGACTGTTGGAAATATGCCCTAGAGGCAATAATAAATTGGTTATTATTATATTATATTTCATTGTTCATGATAATCGTTTATTATCCATGCTAGAATTGTATTGATAGGAAACTCAGATACATGTGTGGATAAATAGACACACCATGTCCCTAGTAAGCCTCTAGTTGACTAGCTCGTTGATCAATAGATGGTTATGGTTTCCTGACCATGGACATTGGATGTCGTTGATAACGGGATCACATCATTAGGAGAATGATGTGATGGACAAGACCCAATCCTAAGCCTAGCACAAGATCGTGTAGTTCGTATGCTAAAGCTTTTCTAATGTCAAGTATCATTTCCTTAGACCATGAGATTTTGCAACTCTCGGATATCGTAGGAGTGCTTTGGGTGTACCAAACATCACAACGTAACTGGGTGGCTATAAAGGTGCACTACAGGTATCTCCGAAAGTGTCTGTTGGGTTGGTACGAATCGAGACTGGGATTTGTCACTCCGTATGACGGAGAGGTATCTCTGGGCCCACTCGGTAATGCATCATCATAATGAGTTCAATGTGACTAAGCAGTTAGTCACGGGATCATGCGTTACGGAACGAGTAAAGTGACTTGCTGGTAACGAGATTGAACAAGGTATTGGGATACCGACGATCGAATCTCGGGCAAGTAAAATACCGATTGACAAAGGGAATTGAATACGGGATTGATCGAATCCCCGACATCGTGGTTCATCCGATGAGATCATCGTGGAACATGTGGGAGCCAATATGGGTATCCAGATCCCGCTATTGGTTATTGGCCGGAGAGGTGTCTCGGTCATGTCTGCATGGTTCCCGAACCCGTAGGGTCTACACACTTAAGGTTTGGTGACGCTAGAGTTGTTATGGGAAATAGTATGTGGTTACTGAAGGTAGTTCGGAGTCCTGGATGAGATCCCGGACGTCATGAGGAGTTCCGGAATGGTCCGGCGGTGAAGATTGATATATTGGACGAAGGGTATTGCAGTCCGGAAGTGTTCTGGAGGTACCAGGCTATGGCCAGCATGACCGAAAGGTGTTTCGGGAGCCCCGGCAAGTGTTGGAGGGCCTCATGGGCCAAAGGGGAAGGGGCAAACCAGCCCACTAAGGGGTGGTGCGCCCCCACACCCTTTCCCATGTTACTTCGGGAGGTGGGGCGCCTCCACCAGGCTTGGGAGGCAAGCCTCCACCTGCTTGGCTTGGGGGGCAAGTCTCACTAGGATTTTCCCTAGGGAGATCCAATCTGCTTGGCTGCCGCCCCCTAGGGGAAACCCTAGGGCGCCTTCCCCTCTCCCCTTGCCCCTATATATAGTTGAGGTGTGGGAGGGCAGCCACACCTCTTCCCTGGCGCAGCCCTCCCTCCTCCTACACCTCCTCCTCCTCCATAGTGCTTGGCGAAGCCCTGCTGGAGAACCACGAGCTCCATTGCCACCATGCCATCGTGCTACTGGAGTTCTCCCTCAACTTCTCCTCTCCCCTTGCTGGATCAAGAAGGAGGAGACGTCCTCGGGCTGTACGTGTGTTGAACGCGGAGGCGCCGTCCGTTCGGCGCTAGATAGGATCTTCCGCGATTTGAATCGCCGCGAGTACGACTCCATCAACCGCGTTCTTGTAACGCTTCCGCTTAGCGATCTTCAAGGGTATGAAGATGCACTCCCTCTCTCTCGTTGCTAGCATCTCCTAGATTGATCTTGGTGACACGTAGGAAAATTTTGAATTATTGCTACGTTCCCCAACAGGAGCCCCCTGCGGCGCGGACGAGCTCGGCGACACGGTCGAGCCAGTCCTCGTAGAGGTCGTCGATCAGGCGGTAGCGCAGGAGCTCGTTTGCCATGAGGAGCGCGGCCTGCGCGTCCATGGGAGTGCGACATGCATGGGACGAAGAACCGGCTGGGGTCAGTGACGGAGTGGCGATGCGGCCATCCTGCCGAACCGACGGGTGCAGGGAGGATGCTTGCTGCTCGTTTCCTGTCGGCCCGGTGGCGGCGTTGGCGGCAGGAGACGGAGAACGATGAGGTGGCCCGCTGACAGGAGCCGTCTGAGCAACACGGGCAGTAAGGGCAGCCCGGCGCTCAGCACGAGCATGGCGAGCGTCCGCCATGGAGACGACGGAGCGACGGATTGACGGAAAGGAAGCTACGGCGCACCCCTACCTGGCGCGCCAAATGTCGGATCACTTCCTGCCTATTGATGATAGCTTTCCTGATGAACAACTGAATGTCATAAATACTTCTCGTACTGCTCCATGGTATGCTGATTATGCTAATTACATTGTTGCTAAATTTATACCACCTAGTTTAACATACCAGCAAAAGAAAAGAAAAATTTGTGATTTAAGACATTACTTCTAGGATGACCCACATCTTTATAAAGAAGGAGTAGATGGTGTTATTAGGCGTTGTGTACCTGAGCATGAACAGGAACAGATCCTACGCAAGTGTCACTCCGAGGCTTATGGAGGACACCATGCTGGAGATAGAACTGCACATAAGGTATTGCAATCCGGTTTTTATTGGCCTACTCTCTTCAAGGATGCTCATAAGTTTGTCTTTTCTTGTGATGAATGTCAAAGAATTGGTAATATTAGCAGACGTCAAGAAATGCCTATGAATTATTCACTTGTTATTGAACCATTTGATGTTTGGGGCTTTGATTATATGGGACCGTTTCCTTCCTCTAATGGGTATACACATATCTTAGTCGCTGTTGATTACGTTACTAAGTGGGTAGAAGCTATTCCAACTAGTAGCGCTGATCATAACACTTCTATTAAGATGCTTAAAGAAGTTATTTTTCCGAGGTTTGGAGTCCCTAGATATTTAATGACTAATGGTGGTTCACACTTCATTCATGGTGCTTTTCGTAAAATGCTTGCTAAGTATGACATTAATCATAGAATTGCATCTCCATATCACCCACAGTCTAGCGGTCAAGTAGAATTGAGTAATAGAGAGCTTAAATTAATTTTGCAAAAGACTGTTAATAGGTCTACAAAGAATTGGTCCAAGAAACTTGATGATGCATTATGTGCCTATAGAATTGCATATAAAAATCCTATGGGTATATCTCCGTATAAAATGGTTTATGGAAAAGCATGTCACTTACCTCTCGAGCTAGAACATAAGGCATACTGGGCTTTAAAGAGCTCAATTATGATTTCAAACTTGCCGGTGAGAAGAGGTTATTTGACATTAGCTCACTTGATGAATAGAGAACCCAAGCCTATGAAAATGCCAAGTTGTTTAAAGAGAAGGTTAAAAGATGGCATGGCAAAAGGATACAAAAGCGTGAGTTTAATGTAGGTGATTATGTGTTGCTATTCAACTCTCATTTAAGATTTTTTGCAGGAAAACTTCTCTCTAATGGGAAGGTGTTATGACCGGTTTACAATACAACCGGAGGAGGCCCGCTGGGCAGTAGATTAAGGGCTTGGCCCACAAGTTATCTTAGGCTAGTCGTTTCAGGTCATAAATATTAGATTGTAAGATATATTTTGGAATTAAGCAATAAAGATAGTTCTATCCTATTGCCCGGCTCCAGAGGAGCCGGAAACCCTAGCCGCACCTTGCCCTAGCCGCGCCGCCCTCTTCTTCCTCGCGACGGCGCCCACGCGCCGAAGCCGCCGCCCTCGCCCCAACCCTCGCTGTTCTGCCCGTATAACCTACGGAGTAGAGCCGATAGGAACCCTAGCCCTACCAATTTGGTATCAGGTAACCGGGTTTCGACCATGTCTCTGCCAATTCCACCGCCACCACCACCGCTGCCCACCAACTCCTCCACCACTGCCGCCTCTGCGCTGGGCGTCACGGCCTCGCTCTCGGCGGGCACCACGGCGTCGCTCTCAGCGCCGGCCCTAACGGCACCCGGCACCACGCCGTGCCAAGGGCAGCCACCGGCCCCCGTCCAACACTCGCCGCCGCCGTCACCTCCCCCGCAGCCACAACAGTTCATGCCAGAGGCCATGGCGGGCGTCCTCAACGACCTCGTCACCGCGGTTCAAGGGATCTGCCTCTACCTGGCAGGTCCATACGGGCCGCCCCCACCACTCCATCCAGCCATGGTCGCAGGTCAGCAGGCGCTTCCGTGGTACTCGGCACCGAGGGCCATCACCGGAGGCTACCCAGCGCTTCCCGCCCCAGCGGCCGCACCGCCGCCTTGGCCGCAGATCGCGCCGGCAGCCCCGCCACTCGTCGCCACCACGGGGCCGCAGTGGCCCACCTGGACCGCGCCGGCCGCGCCGGCCTCCGTCGTGCCCTACCTTCCAGCGGCCTCGGAGCAGGGTCCTCCACCGACCCCGCCCAGCCCTAACCTGGGCAGGTCTTCGCTGAGCGGGCTCCCAACACAGGAGGTCCGCTTTCCGCCGTCCCCATCGCCACTCCCCGGCTGGCTCAATGGGCAGCCATCGGCCTACCCGGAGGCCCGTCCACCGTCTGGTTTTCCGCTGCAGCCCGCGGTGTCGGGCGCTGCTGGGAACTACGCCGGGCCTTCCACCATGGCATGTGCGCCATCATCTGCCCTCCGCACCGCCGAGGCAGTGGGCCAGGGCGCGCCACACCAGCAGCCGCCCCGGTTCGCCAAGATCGACTTCGCCACGTACGACGGCTCCGATGACCCGCTTAACTGGCTCAACCAATGTGACCAGTTCTTTCGCGGCCAACGCACGCCCGCGTCGGAACGGACCTGGCTGGCATCCTACCATCTCCGCGGGGCCGCCCAGACATGGTACTACCTCGAACAAGACGAGGGCGGCATGCCCCCATGGGATCGTTTCCCAGAGCTGTGCCTTCTTCGTTTTGGGCCACCGGTACGCGGGAGCCGCTTGGCCGAGTTGGGCCGTCTGCCGTTCACCTCCACGGTGCAGGACTTCGCCGATCGCTTCCAGGCCCTGGCGTGCCACGCACCCGGTGTGACGGCCTTACAGCGGGCGGAACATTTCATCGGCGGTCTCCTTGACCACATCCGCGTGGACGTTGAGATGAAGGGGCCCCAAGACCTTCAGACGGCCATGTACTATGCCCGGGAGTTCAAGCAGCGCGCCCAGGCCGTGACGCGTCCATCTGCGCCACGTGGGGGCCGACAGCTTCCCCGGCCGTCTCCGGCGGCACCGGCGTCCCTGCAGCCGTTCCGGCAGCCGCCCCGGCACCGACGCGGCCATTCAGGCGCCTCACCCAGGCGGAACAGTTGGAACACCGGCGACTAGGCTTGTGCTTCAACTGTGATGCGCCCTATGCACAAGGTCATGTCTGTCCCCGCCTCTTCTACTTGGAGACGATAGACGAGTCTGAGGAGGAGCCACTGGAGGATGGCCTCGGTGCCCCAGCCCTTGCGGAGCCCGCAGCGGCACCCGCGCCCGCCCCGGCCACCGCCCTTGTGGTATCCCTACACGCGCTGGCTGGCATCCGTGATGAATGGACGATGCTCTTACCGGTCATGATCCAGGGTGAGCGCCTGGTGGCCCTAGTGGACACAAGGTCCACACATAACTTCCTGCCGGAGACCACCATGCGGCGCCTGGCATTACAGCCGACCGGCGGTGAACAGTTGCGAGTCACCGTCGCTAATGGTGACCGTCTCCGCTGCCACGGGCTCGCCCGCGACGTGCCCATCACTATTGGTGACGAGCAATTTTCCATCACTTGCGCCGGCATCGACTTGGGCTGCTTCGACTTCATCCTCGGCGTTGACTTCTTGTGCACTCTTGGTCCTATTCTCTAGGATTTCGACGCGCTGACGATGACCTTCTGGCGGTTAGGCTGCCGCATTCGGTGGGCCGGCATTGGGGGTGCCGCACCCACCCCTCCACTCCAGCTCGCCGCGACCATGGCCACGGCCGAGCACCCACTATTGGAGAGCCTCCTACAGCAGCACGGCGACATCTTCACCGAGCCACAGGGGCTGCCGCCCGCCCGCGCGTACGATCACCGTATACATCTTCTGCCAGGCTCTGCACCGGTGGCGGTACGGCCTTACCGCTATCCGCAGTTGCAGAAGGATGAGTTGGAGCGGCAGTGTGCACTCATGCTCGCGGCGGGCATCATCCGGCTATCCACTTTGCCGTTTACCGCACCGGTGCTTCTCGTCCGCAAGTCAGACGGCACATGGCGTTTCTGCATCGACTACCGTGCCCTTAATGCTGTCACACTCAAGGATAAGTTCCCTATTCCGGTGGTTGACGAGCTCTTCGATGAGCTCCACGGGGCGCGCTTCTTCACCAAACTCGACCTCTGGTCGGGGTACCACCAGGTGCGCATGCACCCTGATGACATCGCCAAGACGGCGTTTCGGACTCATCACGGCCACTTCAAGTTCTTAGTGATGCCCTTTGGCCTCACCAACGCCCTGGCAACTTTGCAGGCTCTGATGAACGACGTCCTCCGACCCTACTTACGCCGGTTTGTGCTCGTTTTCTTTGATGATATTCTGATCTACAGTGCATCTTGGGCAGAGCACCTACAGCACGTCGCCATCGTCTTCAACGAGCTTCGGGCGCACCATCTCCATCTTAAGCGCTCGAAGTGCTCATTCGGGATGCCTTCGGTGGCCTACTTGGGCCACGTCATCTTGGCCGACGGGGTCACTATGGACGCCGACAAGGTGGCCGCCGTCGCTGCCTGGCCGACGCCCCAGTCTCCGCGGGCTCTTCGCGGGTTTCTCGGCCTTGCGGGCTACTACCGGAAGTTCATCCGGGAGTTTGGTGTCATCGCTTCTCCACTCACGCGGTTGTTGCACTGTGACGCGTTCGCCTGGGATGCGGAGGCGACGACAGCCTTCGAGGCCCTCAAGGGGGCCCTCACGACGGGGCCCGTTCTTCAGATGCCGGACTTCGACCGGCCGTTCATTGTGGACTGTGACGCCTCAGGTGTGGGGTTTGGCGCTGTGCTTCATCAGGGCGACGGGCCTCTTGCTTTCTTCAGCCGGCCCTTCGCCCCGCGCCATCTCAAGCTCGCGGCGTACGAGCGGGAGCTCATTGGCTTGGTGCATGCGGTGCGCCATTGGCGGCCCTATCTATGGGGCCGGTCTTTTCAGATTCGCACGAACCACTACAGCCTCAAGTTCTTGCTGGATCAGAGGCTCTCCACCGTGCCCCAGCATCAGCGGATTAGCAAGCTCTTCAGCTTCGATTTCTCCGTTGAGTATCGCCCGGGTCATCTTAACACCATGGCCGATGCCTTATCCCGCCGCGATGCCGACCTCGACTCCGTCACCGGCTACTCCGAGGGGCAGGCACTCTGCATCTGCTCAGGGCCGACTTTCGGCCTCTTCGACGACATTCGTCGGGCCACCGCGACCGCCGCCGATGCGGTTCTCCTGCAGCAGCAGCTGGCGGCCGGCGACCTGGAGGAGCCAGGGCGCCTCCCCGACGGCTTGCTGGTCCATGGGCGTCGTGTCTTCGTTCCCGCTCATGATGATCTCTGTCACCAGGTCTTGCTGCTAGCCCACTCGGCTGGCCATGAGGGTGTGCAGAAAACCCTCCATCATCTCTGTGTCGACTTCTACATTCCTGGTGATCGTGCCCTCGTTCGTGATTGGGTGCGCTCTTGTGCGACGTGTCGGCGCAACAAGACGGAGACGCTACGGCTAGCTGGTCTTCTTCAACCCCTGGATGTGCCTTCTCAGGTTTGGGCCGATATCTCCATGGACTTCATCGAGGGGCTTCCCAAGGTGGGAGGCAAGTCGGTCATTCTCACGGTGGTCGACCGCTTTTCTAAATATGCTCACTTCATCGCGCTGGGGCATCCTTACACCACCGCGTCCGTGGCTCGTGCCTTCTTCGACGGTATTATCCGTCTGCACGGATTTCCTGCTTCGATCGTCAGTGATCGCGACACGGTGTTCACAGGACATGTCTGGCGCGATCTCTTCAGGATGACGGGCGTTAAGCTCCGCTTTAGCACAGCCTTCCACCCCCAGACGGACGGCCAATCAGAGGTGGTTAACAAGGTGATCGCCATGTATTTACGTTGTGTTACAGGTGATCGGCCTCGTGCTTGGGTGGATTGGCTCGCATGGGCGGAGTACTGCTACAACACCTCCTACCACTCTGCCCTGCGTGCGACACCATTTGAGGTGGTCTACGGGCGGCCACCTCCGCCGATCTTGCCGGTGGACCCGGCTACGGCGAGGACGGAGGCCGCGGGCGACCTTATTCGCACCCGTGACGAGATGCTTGCGGAGGTCCGTCAGCGTCTCCTTCAGGCTCAGCAGCTGGCACAACATTACTACAACAACCACCATCGCGAGGCGGAGTTCGCGGTGGGTGATTGTGTGTGGCTGCGTCTTCTTCACCGCTCTACGCAGTCACTCGACCCGCGCGCGAAGCACAAGCTCGGGCCTCGCTACGCGGGACCCTTCGCCATCTTGGAGCGCATTGGGCAGGTAGCCTATCGTCTTCAGCTGCCGGCCGGCGCTCGCATCCACGATGTGTTTCATGTGGGGCTGCTCAAGCCTTTTCATGGAGAGACACCGGCGGCTCCACCAGCGCTTCCCCCGACCGTCAATGGACGTCTTCTTCCAGAGCAAGAGAAGGTGTTGAAGGCGCAACTTCGTCGCGGGGTATGGTTCATCTTGATCCAGTGGGCGGGTCTTCCTGTGGAGGAAGCTACTTGGGAGCCACGTGAGGATTTCCGCCAACACTATCCAGACTTTCAGCTCGAGGATGAGCTGTTTGTGCAGGCGGGGAGAGATGTTCTGACCGGTTTACAATACAACCAGAGGAGGCCCGCTGGGCAGTAGATTAAGGGCTTGGCCCACAAGTTATCTTAGGCTAGTCGTTTCAGGTCATAAATATTAGATTGTAAGATACATTTTGGAATTAAGCAATAAAGATAGTTCTATCCTATTTCCCGGCTCCAGAGGAGCCGGAAACCCTAGCCGCACCTTGCCCTAGCCGCGCCGCCCTCTTCTTCCTCGCAACGGCGCCCACGCACCGAAGCCGCCGCCCTCGCCCCAACCCTCGCTGTTCTGCCCGTATAACTTGCGGAGTAGAGCCGGTAGGAACCCTAGCCCTACCAGAAGGTCCCTATGTTATCGAGGAGGTCTATCGTTCCAGTGCCATAAAAATCAACAACTTCGAAGGCACAAATCCGAAGGTGGTGAACGGTCAAAGAATCAAACATTATATCTCAGGTAATCCAATAAATGTTGAAACTAATATTACTGAAACCGTAACCCCGGAGGAATACATAAGGGACACTTTCTAGAATGTTTTAGAATTCGAAAAGGAATAGGTACGTGGTACGGTAAGTAAACTGACTCCAAAACAGTTCTAATGGCAATTTTTCTCCATTTTGGAATATTTAGAAAAATAGAAAAATAAGAAGCAGTCTGGGAAGGACACGAGGCTTCCATGAGGGTGGGAGGCGCGCCCTACCCCCCGGGCGCGCCCCCCTTCCTCGTGGGCACCTCGTGCGCTCTCCGGACTCCGTTTTCTTACACGATACGTATTTTGGTCGATAAAAATTCATTATATAATCTCCCAAAGGTTTTGACTCTCGTATCACGAAAATATCCTCTGTTTTCGTTCCGAGCTGTTTTTCTCACAGATCTAGATCACCATGACGTCTCCAAGCGCCCCCAAGGACAAGTTCTTCGAGAAGGTCATCAACCCCTACCTCGCGGAAGTGCTGCAACACCCTCAAACCATTGAGATGCGTGATGGGTTGTTACACATCCGCGATGTTGAGGGACCAAGGAGGACAGGAAGCATGTAGACGAGGCTAGAAGCAATGGAGCAACAAGTTTTCAGGTGCCAGGGATGGTGGAACGCGCACTCAACGCCAACCACATGATGATCGTGCAGTTCACCAATAACCACAAGCTGGATGCCAAGAACATTGGGGAGACCATCTTCAAGCTTCATGAGAAGATCGAGCGCCTCCAAGCCCAAATCTATGACTTGCAAAACCAAAATTGTGAGTATGAATATAGATTTAGGAGGATGAGTTTGGCTGCAGATTTGAGGATCCCGGAGACTCGATCATCCTTCTATGATGGTGAGCCTATGCCTTGGAAGATGGACGACAAGCCCACATCATCAACAACTCCACCACCCTCTTCACCGGCAAAGGAGATCTAATCACATGGGTATGGGCACTCCCCTTAGCAACTGGCAAGCTTGGGGGAGGTCATCGTATCATCATCACACTCCTATCTTTACCGTTTTTCTTAGTTCGATCCTTTTGGTATTATTTTGATTTAGTAGAATAAAGTTTTAGTGTGATCCAGTTGTGATTTTTGCTTTATGATCCTTCTATGTAATCGAGTCTGTGAGCTATATATAATAAAGATTAGTGTTGAGTCAAGGGCTTGATTATCTTGCTATGATCTTGAGTGAATAAAAGAAAAAGAAAGAATAAAAAGAACAAAGAGATCATATTGATCTTATGAAGAGTAACGACTTCACATAGAGAGAGTATGATGATTAAAAGTTGTTGAGAGTTGACAAACATAGTTTTGGTCATCGTTGCAATTAATAGGAGGTAATAAAGAAAGAGAGATTTCACATATAAATATACTATCTTGGACATCTTTTATGTTTGTGAGCACTCATTAAAATATGACATGTTAAAGAGTTGATGTTGGACAAGGAAGACAACGTAATGGGTTATGTTTTCTTATATCTGAGATAAAGTATATTTTCATGGATCATCCAACATGTTGAGCTTGCCTTTCTCCCTCATGCTAGCCAATTCTTTGCACCAAGTAGAGATACTACTTGTGCTTCCAAATATCCTTAAACCCAGTTGTGCCATGAGAGTCCACCATATCTACCTATGGATTGACTAAGATCCTCCAAGTAAGTTGTCATTGGTGCAAGCAATAAAAATTGCTCTCTAAATATGTATGACTTATTAGTGTGGGAGAAAATAAGCTTTATACGATCTTTTGATGTGGAAGAAATAAAAGCGACGGACTGCATAATAAAGGTCCATATCACAAGTGGCAATATAAAGTGGCATTCTTTCCATTAAGATTTTGTGCATCCAACCCTAAAAGCGCATGACGACATCTGCTTCCCTCTGCGAAGGGCCTATCTTTTACTTTTAGCTTTTGTCTTATGCAAGAGTTAGGGTGATCTTCACCTTTCCCTTTTTATATTTTATCCTTTGGCAAGCACATTGTGTTGGAATGATCCTGATATATATATATATATATATATATATATATATATATATCCAATTGGATGTAAGTTAGCATCGACTATTATTGTTGACATTACCCTTGAGGTAAGAGGTTGGGAGGCGAAACTATAAGCCCCTATCTTTCTATGTGTCCGATTAAAACTCCATAACCATAAGTGTTGCGTGAGTGTTAGCAATTATGGAAGACTAAATGATAGTTGAGTATGTGGACTTGCTGAAAAGCTCTATTACTAACTCTTTCCGATGTTATGATAAATTGCAATTGCTTCAATGACTGAGATTGTAGTTTGTTAGTTCTCAATGAAGTTTCTGATTCATACTTGACATTGTGAATAGATTATTACTTGAGCATAAGAAATCATATGACAATATTTATATATGTTGCTGTTATAAGAATGATCATGATGCCTTCATGTCTGTATTTTATTTTATCGACACCTCTATCTCTAAACATGTGGACATATTTATCGTTATCGGCTTCCGCTTGAGCACAAGCGAGGTCTAAGCTTGGGGGAGTTGATACGTCCATTTTGCACCATGCTTTTATATCGATATTTATTGCATTATGGGCTGTTATTACACACTATGTCACAATACTTATGCCTATTCTCTCTTATTTTACAAGGTTTACATGAAGAGGGAGAATGCCGGCAGCTAGAATTCTGGGCTGGAAAAGGAACAAATATTAGAGACATATTCTGCACAGCTCCAAAAGTCCTGAAACTTCACGGAAGCAGTTTTCGGAATTAATAAAAAATACTGAGTGAAGAAACTACCAGAGGGGGGCCACCACCTGGCCACGAGGGTGGGAGGCGCGCCCTACCTCCCTGGGCGCGCCCCCTGCCTCGTGGGCCCCCGGGCAGGCCTCTGGTGTCCATCTTCTGCTATATGAAGTCTTTTACCCTGAAAAAAATCATAAGCAAGCTTTCGGGACGAGACTCTGCCGCCACGAGGCGGAACCTTGGCGGAACCAATCTAGGGCTCCGGCGGAGCTGTTCTGTCGGGGAAACTTCCCTCCGGGAGGGGGAAATCATCGCCATCGTCATCACCAATGATCCTCTCATTGGGAGGGGGTCAATATTCATCAACATATTCACTAGCACCATCTCCTCTCAAACCCTAGTTCATCTCTTGTATCCAATCTTTGTCTCATAGCCTGAGATTGGTACCTGTAGGTTGCTAGTAGTGTTGATTACTCCTTGTAGTTGATGCTAGTTGGTTTATTTGGTGGAAGATCATATGTTCAGATCCATTATGCATATTAATACTCCTCTGATTATGAACATGAATATGCTTTGTGAGTAGTTACTTTTGTTCCTGAGGACATGGGAGAAGTCTTGCTATTAGTAGTCATGTGAATTTGGTATTCGTTCGATATTTTGATGAGATGTATGTTGTCTCTCCTCTAGTGGTGTTATGTGAACGTCGACTACATGACACTTCACCATTGTTTGGGCCTAGAGGAAGGCATTGGGAAGTAATAAGTAGATGATGGGTTGCTAGAGTGACAGAAGCTTAAACCCTAGTTTATGCGTTGCTTCGTAAGGGGTTGATTTGGATCCATATGTTTCATGATACGGTTAGGTTTACCTTAATACTTCTTTTGTAGTTGCGGATGCTTGCAATAGGAGTTAATCATAAGTGGGATGCTTGTCCAAGTAAGGACAACACCCAAGCACCGGTCCACCCACATATCAAATTATCAAAGTACTGAACGCGAATCATATGAATGTGATGAAAACTAGCTTGACGATAATTCCCATGTGTCCTCGGGAGCGCTTTTCTCTATATAAGAGTTTGTCCAGGATTGTCCTTTGCTACAAAAAGGATTGGGCCATCTTGCTGCACTTTATTTACACTTGTTACTTGCTACCGTTACAATTTATCTTATCACAAAACTATCTGTTACCTACAATTTCAGTGCTTGCAGAGAATACCTTACTGAAAACCGCTTGTCATTTGCTTCTGCTCCTCGTTGGGTTCGACACTCTTACTTATCGAAAAGGCTACGATAGATCCCCTACACTTGTGGGTCATCATGGCATCAGAACCAGGTATATGCGTAGATGATATATGCATGAGTAGAACACAATGAGTTGTGCACGATAATAGTCATACTGCTTACCACCAACGTCTTACATTGATTCGACGGTATTGTTGGATGAAGCGGCCCAGACCGACATTACATGATTGCGTTCATGAGACTAGTTCTACCGACGTGCTTCGCACACAGGTGGCTGGTGGGTTTCTGTTTCTCCAACTTTAGTTGAATCGAGTTTGACTACGGCCAGTCCTTGTTCAAGGTTAAAACAGCACACTTGATGAAAAATTGTTGTGGTTTTTGATGCGTAGGTAAGAACGGTTCTTGCTAGAAGCCCGTAGCAGCCACATAAAACTTGCAACAACAAAGTAGAGGACGTCTAACTTGTTTTTGCAGGGCATGTTGTGATGTGATATGGTCAAGACATGATGAGATATAAATTGTTGTATGAGATGATCATGTTTTGTAAAAGTTATCGGCAACTAACAGGAGCCTTATGGTTGTCGCTTTATTGTATGAAATGCAATCGCCATGTAATTGCTTTACTTTATCACTAAGCGGTAGCGATAGTCGTAGAAGCAATAGTTGGCGAGACGACAACGATGCTACGATAGAGATCAAGGTGTCAACCTGGTTACGATGGAGATCATGACGGTGCTTTGGAGATGGAGATCAAAGGCACAAGATGATGATGGCCATATCATGTCACATATTTTGATTGCATGTGATGTTTATCTTTTATGCATCTTATTTTGCTTAGTACGGCAGTAGCATTATAAGATGATCCCTCACTAAATTTCAAGGTATAAATGTTCTCCCTGACTATGCACCGTTGCTACAGTTCATCGTGCCGAGACACCACGTGATGATCGGGTGTGATAAGCTCTACGTTCACATACAACGGGTACACGCAGAATAATCGGGTTAAACTTGACGAGCCTAACATATGTAGATATGACCTCAGAACACTGAGACCGAAAGGTCGAACATGAATCATATAGTAGATATGATCAACATAGAGATATTCACCATTGAAAACTACTCCATCTCACATGATGATCGGACATGGTTTAGTTGATATGGATCACGTGATCATTTAGATGACTAGAGGGATGTCTAAGTGGGAGTTCTTAAGTAATATGATTAATTGAACTTTAATTTATCATGAACTTAGTACCTGATAGTTTTTGCATGTCTATGTTGTTGTAGATCAATGGCCCGTGCTACGGTTCCCTTGAATTTTAATGCGTTCCTAGAGAAATCTAAGTTGAAAGATGATGGTAGCAATTACACGGATTAGGTCCGTAACTTGAGGATTATCCTCATTGCTGCACAGAAGAATTACATCATGAAAGCACCGCTAGGTGTACCACCTGCGCCAGCAACTACAGACATTGTGAATGCCTAGCAGTCACGTGTTGATGACTACTCGATAGTTCAGTGTGCCATGCTTTACGGCTTAGAATCGGGACTTCAAAGACGTTTTGAACGTCATGGAGCATATGAGATGTTCCGGGAGTTGAAGTTAATATTTCAAGCAAATGCCCGAGTTGAGAGATATGAAGTCTCCAATAAGTTCTATAGATGCAAGATGGAGGAGAATAGTTCTGTTAGTGAACGCATACTCAGAATGTCTGGGTACCATAACCACTTGACTCAGCTGGGAGTTAATCTTCATGATGATAGTTTCATTGATAGAGTTCTTCAATCACTGCCACCAAGCTATAAAGGCTTTGTGATGAAGTATAATATGCAAGGGATGGAAAAGACAATTCCCGAGCTCTTCGCAATGCTAAAGACTGCGGAGGTAGAAATCAAGAAGGAGCATCAAGTGTTGATGGTTAACAAAACCACTAGTTTCAAGAAAAATGGCAAAGGGAAGAAGGGGAACTTCAAGAGGAATAGCAGGCAAGTTGCTACTCCTGGGAAGAAGCCCAAGTCAGGACCTAGGCCTGAAACTGGGTGCTTCTACTGCAAAGGGACTGGTCACTGGAAGCGGAACTGCCCCAAGTATTTGGCGAATAAGAAGGATGGCAAAGTGAAAGGTATATTTGATATACATGTTATTGATGTGTACCTTACTAATGCTCGTAGTAGTGCCTGGGTATTTGATACTGGTTCTATTGCTCATATTTGCAACTCGAAACAGGGCCTACGGATTAAACAAAGATTGGCTAAGGACGAGGTGACGATGAGCGTTGGAAATGGTTCCAAAGTCGATGTGATCATCGTCGGCACGCTACCTCTACATCTACCATCAGGATTAGTTTTAGACCTGAATAATTGTTATTTGGTGCCAGCGTTGAGCATGAACATTATATCTGGATCTTGTTTGATGCGAGACAGTTATTCATTTAAATCAGAGAATAATGGTTGTTTTATTTATATGAGTAATATCTTTTATGGTCATGCACCCTTGATGAGTGGTCTATTTTTATTGAATCTCGATTTTAGTGATACACATATTCATAATATTGAAGCCAAAAGATTCAAAGTTAATAATGATAGTGCAACTTATTTGTGGCACTGCCGTTTAGGTCATATTGGTGTAAAGCACATGAAGAAACTCCATGCTGATGGACTTTTGGAATCACTTGATGCTTGCGAACTGTGTCTCATGGGCAAGATGACTAAGACTCCGTTCTCCGGAACAATGGAGCGAGCAACTGACTTGTTGGAAATAATACATACTAATGTATGCGGTCCGATGAGTGTTGAGGCTCGCGGTGGGTAGCGTTATTTTCTGACCTTCACAGATGATTTGAGTAGATATGGGTATATCTACTTGATGAAACATAAGTCTGAAACATTTGAAAAGTTCAAAGAATTTTTCAGAGTGAAGTGGAAAATCATCGTAACAAGAAAATAAAGTTTCTACGATCTGATCGTGGAGGTGAATATTTGAGTTATGAGTTTGGTCTTCATTTGAAACAATGTGGAATAGTTTTCGCAACTCACGCCACCTGGAAAACCACAGGGTAATGGTGTGTCCGAACGTCGTAACCGTACTTTATTAGATATGGTGTGATCTATGATGTCTCTCACTGATTTAGCATTATCGTTTTGGGGTTATGCTTTAGAGATGACTGCATTCACGTTAAATAGGGCACCATCTAAATCCGTTGAGACAACACCATATGAACTGTGGTTTGGCAAGAAACCTAAGCTGTCGTTTCTTAAAGTTTGGGGTTGCGATGCTTATGTGAAAAAGCTTCAACCTGATAAACTCGAACCCAAATTGGAGAAATGTGTCTTCATAGGATACCCAAAGGAGCCTGTTGGGTACACCTTCTATCACAGATCCGAAGGCAAGATATTCGTTGCTAAGAATGGATCCTTTCTAGAGAAGGAGTTTCTCTCGAAAGAAGTGAGTGGGAGGAAAGTAGACCTTGATGAGGTAATTGTACCTTCTCCTGAATTGGAAAGTAGTTCATCACAGAAATCAGTTCCAGTGATTCCTACACCAATTAGTGAGGAAGCTAATGATGATGATCATGAAACTTCAGATCAAGTTACTACCGAACCTCGTAGGTCAACCAGAGTACGATCCGCACTAGAGTGGTACGGTAATCCTGTTCTGGAGGTCATCTTACTTGACCATGAAGAACCTACGAACTATGAGGAAGCGATGATGAGCCCAGATTCTGTGAAATGGCTTGAGGCCATGAAATCTGAGATGGGATCCATGTATGAGAACAAAGTGTGGGCTTTGGTTACCTTACCCGATGATCAGCAAGCTATAGAGAATAAATGGATCTTCAAGAAGAAGACTGACGCTGACGGTAATGTTATTGTCTACAAAGCTTGACTTGTTGCGAAAGGTTTTTGACAAGTTCAAGGAGTTGACTATGATGAGACCTTCTCACCCATAGCGATGCTTAAGTCTGTCTGAATCATGTTAGCAATTGCCGCATTTTATGATTATGAAATCTGGCAAATGGATGTCAAAACTGCATTCCTTAATGGATATCTTAAAGAAGACTTGTATATGATGCAACCAGAAGGTTTTGTCGATCCAGAAGGTGCTAACAAAGTGTGCAAGCTCTAGCGATCCATTTATGGACTAGTGCAAGCCTCTTGGAGTTGGAATACACGCTTTGATAGTGTGATCAAAGCATATGGTTTTATACAGACTTTTGGAGAAGCTTGTATTTACAAGAAAGTGAGTGGGAGCTCTGTAGCATTTCTAATATTATATGTGGATGACATATTGTTGATTGGAAATAATACAAAATTTCTGGATAGCATAAAAAGATACTTGAATAAGAATTTTTCAATGAAAGACCTCGGTGAAGCTGCTTATATATTGGGCATCAAGATCTATAGATATAGATCAAGATGCTTAATTGGACTTTAACAAAGCACATACCTTGATAAAGTTTTGAAAAAAGTTCAAAATGGATCAGTCAAAGAAAGGGTTCTTGCTTATGTTACAAGGTGTGAAGTTGAGTCAGACTCAATGCCCGACCACTGTAGAAGATAGAGAGAAAATGAAAGTCATTCCCTATGCCTCAGCCATATGTTCTATCATGTATGCAATGTTGTGTACTAGACCTGATGTGTGCCTTGCTATAAGTATAGCAGGGAGGTACCAAAGTAATCCAGGAGTGGATCACTGGACAGCGGTCAAGAACATCCTGAAATACCTGAAGAGGACTAAGGATATGTTTCGCGTTTATGGAGGTGACAAAGAGCTCATCATAAATGGTTACATCGATGCAAGCTTTGACACTGATCCGGATAACTCTAAGTCGCAAACCGAATACGTATTTATATTGAATGGTGGAGATGTTAGTTGGTGTAGTTCCAAGTAGAGCATCGTGGCGGAATCTACGTGTGAAGCGGAGTACATAGCTTCTTTGGAACCAGCAAATGAAGGAGTCTAGATGAAGGAGTTCATATCCTATCTAGGTGTAATACCTAGTGCATCAGGTCCAATGAAAATCTTTTGTGACAATACTGGAGCAATAGCCTTGGCGAAGGAATCCAGATTTCACAAGAGAACCAAACACATCAAGAGACGCTTCAATTCCATCCGCGGTCAAGTCAAGGAGGGAGACATAGAGATTTGCAAAATACATACAGATCTGAATGTTGCAGACCCATTGACTAAGCCTCTTCCACGAGCAAAACATGATCAGCACCAAGACTCCATGGGTGTTAGAATCATTACTATGTAATCTAGATTATTGACTCTAGTGCAAGTGGGAGACTGAAGGAAATATGCCCTAGAGGCAATAATAAAGTTTTTATTTATATTTCCTTGTATCATGATAAATGTTTATTATTTCATGCTAGAATTGTATTAACTGGAAACTTAGTACATGTGTGAATACATAGACAAACAGAGTGTCCCTAGTTTGCCTCTACTTGACTAGCTCGTTAATCAAGGATGGTTAAGTTTCCTAACCATAGACATGTGTTGTCATTTGATGAACGGGATCACATCATTACAGAATGATGTGATGGACAAGACCCATCTGTTAGCTTAGCATTATGATCGTTTAGTTTTATTGCTATTGTTGTCTTCATGACTTATACATGTTCCTCTGACTATGAGATTATGCAACTCCCGAATACCGGAGGAACACCTTGTGTGCTATCAAACGTCACAACGTAACTGGGTGATTATAAAGATGCTCTACAGGTGTCTCCGAAGGTGTTTGTTGAGTTGGCATAGATCAAGATTAGGATTTGTCACTCCATGTATCGGAGAGGTATCTCTGGGCCCTCTCGGTAATGCACATCACTATAAGCCTTGCAAGCAATGTGACTAATGAGTTAGTTACGGGATAATGCATTATGGAACGAGTAAAGAGACTTGCCGGTAATGAGATTGAACTAGGTACGTGATGTCTACTACACAACCTTCTTCTTGTAGATGTTGTTGGGCCTCCAAGTGCAGAGGTTTGTAGGACAGTAGCAAATTTCCCTCAAGTGGATGACCTAAGGTTTATCAATCCGTGGGAGGCGTAGGATGAAGATGGTCTCTCTCAAGCAACCCTGCAACCAAATAACAAAGAGTCTCTTGTGTCCCCAACACACCCAATACAATGGTAAATTGTATAGGTGCACTAGTTCGGCGAAGAGATGGTGATACAAGTGCAATATGGATGGTAGATATAGGTTTTTTGTAATCTGAAAATATAAAAACAGCAAGGTAACTAATAATAAAAGTGAGCATAAATGGTATTGCAATGGTAGGAAACAAGGCCTAGGGGTCATACTTTCACTAGTGCAAGTTCTCTCAACAATAATAACATAATTGGATCATATAACTATCCCTCAACATGCAATAAAGAGTCACTCCAAAGTCACTAATAGCGGAGAACAAACGAAGAGATTATGGTAGGGTACGAAACCACCTCAAAGTTATTCTTTCCAATCAATCCGTTGGGCTATTCCTATAAGTGTCACAAACAGCCCTAGAGTTCGTACTAGAATAACACCTTAAGACAAAAATCAACCAAAACCCTCATGTCACCTAGATACTCCAATGTCACCTCAGGTATCCGTGGGTATGATTATGCAATATGCATCACACAATCTCAGATTCATCTATTCAACCAATACATAGAACCTCAAAGAGTGCCCCAAAGTTTCTACCGGAGAATCACGACGAAAACGTGTGCCAACCCCTATGCATAGGTTCATGGGCGGAACCCGCAAGTTGATCACCAAAACATACATCAAGTGAGTAACGTGATATCCCATTGTCACCACAGATACGCACGGCAAGACATACATCAAGTGTTCTCAAATCATTAAAGACTCAATCCGATAAGATAACTTCAAAGGGAAAACTCAATCCATTACAAGAGAGTAGAGGGGGAGAAGCAACATAAGATCCAACTATAATAGCAAAGCTCGCGATACATCAAGATCGTGCCAAATCAAGAACATGAGAGAGAGATCAAACACATAGCTACTGGTACATACCCTCAGCCCCGAGGGTGAACTACTCCCTCCTCGTCATGGAGAGTGCCGGGATGATGAATATGGCCACCGGTGAGGGTTCCCCCCTCCGGCAGGGTGCCGGAACAGGGTCCCGATTGACTTTTGGTGGCTACAGAGGCTTGTGGCAGCGGAACTCCCGATCTATTCTGTTCTTCGGAAGTTTTAGGGTGCGTGGGTATATATGGGTGAAAGAAGTACGTCGGTGGAGCTTTGGGGGGCCCACGAGGCAGGGGGCGCGCCCTAGGGGGGCGCCACCCACCCTCGTGGCCACCTCCCTTCTTTCCTGACATGCACTCCAAGCTTTTCCGATAGCTTTCCTTCCAAAAATAACTTCTCCAGTTGGTTTCATTTCGTTTTGACTCCGTTTGATATTCCTTTTCCTCGAAACACTGAAATAGGCAAAAGAAACATCAATTCTGGGCTGGGCCTCCGGTTAATAGGTTAGTCCCAAAAGTAATATAAAAGTGGAAAATAAAGCCCAATAATGTCCAAAACAGTACATAATATAGCATGGAGCAATCAAAAATTATAGATACGTTGGAGACGTATCAAGCATCCCCAAGCTTAATTCCTGCTCGTCCTCGAGTAGGTAAATGATAAAAAAGATAATTTTTGATTTGGAATGCTAGTTGGCATAATTTCATTGTAATTCTTCTTAATTGTGGTATGAATATTCAGATCCGAAAGATTCAAGATAAAAGTTCATATTGACATAAAAATAATAATACTTCAAGCATACTAACTAAGCAATTATGTCCTCTCAAAATAACATGGCCAAAGAAAGTTCATCCCTACAAAATCATATAGTTTAGTCATGCTCCATTTTCGTCACACAAGAATGCTCTCATCATGCACAACCCCGATGACAAGCCAAGCAATTGTTTCATACTTTAATAATCTCAAACCTATAAACTTTCATGCAATATATGAGCGCGAGCCATGGACATAGCACTATGGGTGGAATAGAATATGATGATGGGGGTTATGTGGAGAAGACAAAAAAGGAGAAGATCTCACATCAACGAGGCTAATCAATGGGCTATGGAGATGCCCATCGATTGGTGTTAATGCAAGGAGTAGGGATTGCCATGTAACGGATGCACTAGAGCTATAAATGTATGAAAGCTCAGCAAAAGAAACTAAGTGGGTGTGCATCCAACTTGCTTGCTCACGAAGACCTAGGGCACTTGAGGAGGCCCATCGTTGGAATATACAAGCCAAGTTCTATAATGAAAAATTCCCACTAGTATATGAAAGTGACAAAACAAGAGACTCTTTATCATGAAGATTACGGTGCTACTTTGAAGCACAAGTGTGGCAAAGGATAGTAACATTGTCCCTTCTCTCTTTTTCTCTCATTTTTTTATGTGGACTCCTTTGGCCTCTTTTTTTATTTAGGCTCCTTTGGCCTCTTCTTTTTTTTAAACCTCACATGGGACAATGCTCTAGAAAATGATGATCATCATACTTATATTTATTTACAACTCAATGATTACAACTCGATATTAGAACAAAGTATGACTCTATATGAATGCCTCCGGCGGTGTACCGGGATATGCAACGAATCAAGAGTGACATGTATGAAAGAATTATGAACGGTGGCTTTGCCACAAATACTATGTCAACTACATGATCATGCTAGCAATATGACAATGATGAATGTGTCATGATAAATGGAATGGTGGAAAGTTGCATGGCAATATATCTCGGAATGGCTATGGAAATGCCATAATAGGTAGGTATGGTGGCTGTTTTGAGGAAGATATAAGGAGGTTTATGTGTGAAAGAGCGTATCATATCACGGGGTTTGGATGCACCGGCGAAGTTTGCACCAAATCTCGATGTGAGAAAGGGCAATGCACGGTACCGAAGAGGCTAGCAATGATGGAAGGGTGAGAGTGCGTATAATCCATGGACTCAACATTAGTCATAAAAAACTCACATACTTATTGCAAAAATCTACAAGCCATCAAAAACCAAAGCACTACGCGCATGCTCCTATGGGGATAGATTGGTAGGAAAAGACCATCGCTCGTCCCCGACCGCCACTCATAAGGAGGACAATCAAATAACACCTCATGTTTCAAATTTGTTACATAACGTTTACCATACGTGCATGCTACGAGACTTGCAAACTTCAACACAAGCATTTCTCAAATTCACAACTACTCAACTAGCACGACTTTGATATTATCACCTCCATATCTCAAAACAATCATCAAGCATCAAACTTCTCTTAGTATTCAACACACTCATAAGAAAGTTTTTACTAGTCGTGAATACCTAGCATATTAGGATTAAGCAAATTACCATGCTATTTAAGACTCTCAAAATAATCTAAGTGAAGCATGAGAGATCATCTATTTCTTCAAAATAAAATCACCATTGTGCTCTAAAAGATATAAGTGAACCACTAGAGCAAACGACAAACTACTCCGAAAGATATAAGTGAAGATCAATGAGTAGTCGGATAATTATGCAACTATGTGAAGACTCTCCCATTTAATAATTTCAGATTTAATGTATTTTATTCAAGCAGCAAGCAAAACAAAATAAAATGACATTTCAAGGATAGCACACATCATGTGAAGAAGCAAAAACTTAGGTTCAACCGATACTAACCGATAATTGTTGAAGAAGAAAGGTGGGATGCCTACCGGGGCATCCCCAAGCTTAGATGCTTGAGACTTCTTGAAATATTATATTGGGGTGCCTTGTGCATCCCCAAGCTTGAGCTTTTGTGTCTCCTTAATTCCTTTTATATCACGGTTTCCTAAATCTCAAAAGCTTCATCCACACCAAACTCAACAAGAACTCGTGAGATAAGTTAGTATAAGCCAATGCAAAAACCTTATCATTCTATAATGTACAAAATCACAAAAATTATTATTCAACACTGCATACTAAATGCCTCTGCATATTTAATAGCCCTATCCTCAAATAGAATCATTAAACAAGCAAACATAACAGCAATCTGCCAAAACAGTACAGTCTGTAAAGAATGCAAGATTCATCATACTTCCCTAACTCCAAAAATTATGAAAGAAAATTCCCACTGTAGTAAATTTATCAGATCTTAATATTCAAAAGGTTTCAACATTTTATCACATTCTTACTTTTCTAGGGAATTTTTGCAACAGTGGTAAACTTTCTGTTTTGAAACAGCAACAGGTATACTTGCAAAATAAGCATGGTAAACGCTATTTTTGACATTTCTATTGCAAATAAAGATGCAAAACATTATTCTAAGTAACAGCAAGCAAATACTAACAAAATAAAATGACGCTCCAAGCAAAACACATATCATGTGGTGAATAAAAATATAGCTCCAAGTAAAGTTACCGATGAACGAAGACGAAAGAGGGGATGCCATCCGGGGCACCCCCAAGCTTAGGCTCTTGGTTATCCTAGAATATTATCTTGGGGTTCCTTGGGCATCCCCAATCATAGGCTCCTGCCCCTACTTATTCCATAGTCCATCGAATCTTTACCCAAAACTTGAAAACTTCACAACACAAAACTTAACAGAAAATCTCGTGAGCTCCATTAGCGAAAGAAAACAAAACACCACTTCATGGTACTGTAATTAACTCATTATTTATTTATATTGGTGTTAAAACTACTGTATTTAAACTTCTCTATGGTTTATAAACTATCTTACTAGCCATAGATTCATCAAAATAAGCAAACAACACACGAAAAACAGAATCTGTCAAAAACAGAACAGTCTGTAGTAATCTGTATCAAACGTATACTTCTGGAGCTCCAAAAATTCTAGAATAAATTGGTGGACCTGAGGAATTTGTCTAGTAATCATATTCAAAAAGAATCAACTAAATAGCACTCTCCAGTAAAAAGTTGAAGCTAATCTCATGAGTGCTAAAGTTTCTGCTTTTTTACAGCATGATCATAAAGACTTCACCCAAGTCTTCCCAAAGGTTCTACTTGGCACAAACACTAATTAAAACACAAAACCACATCTAAACAGAAGCTAGATGGATTATTTATTAATAAACAGAACCAAAAATCAAGAAACTAAAATAAAATTGGGTTGCCTCCCAACAAGCGCTATCGTTTAACGCCCCTAGCTAGGCATGATGATTTCAATGATGCTCACATAAAAGATAAGAATTGAAACATAAAGGGAGCATCATGAAAAATATGACTAGCACATTTAAGTCTAACCCACTTCATATGCATAGGGATTTTGTGAGCAAACAACTTATGGGAACAAGAATCAACTTGCATAGGAAGGCAAAACAAGCATAACTTCAAAACTTTAAGCACATAGAGAGGAAACTTGATATTATTGCAATTCCTACAAGCATATATTCCTCCATCATAATAATTTTCAGTAGCATCATGAATGAATTCAACAATATAATCAGCACCTAAAGCATTCTTTTCATGATCTACTTGCATAGAAAATTTACTACTCTCCACATAAGCAAAATTCTTATCATTCGGAACAGTGGGAGTAAACTCAACAAAACAACTATCATGTGATTGAAAATTAAGATCAAGATGACAAGTTTCATGGTTATCATTATTCTTTATAGCATACTTGTCATCATAATAATCATCATAGATAGGAGGCATGCTTTCATCATAGTAAATTTGCTCATCAAAGCTTGGGGGACAAAAAATATCATCATCATCAAACACAGCTTCCCCAAGCTTGTGGCTTTGCATATCATTAGCATCATGGATATTTAAGGAATTCATACTAACAACATTGAAATCATGCTCATCATATAAATATTTAGTGCCAAATATTCTAATGCATTCTTCTTCTAGCACTTGAGCACAATTTTCCTTTCCATCATTTTCACGAAAGATATTAAAAAGATGAAGCATATGAGGCAACCTTAATTCCATTTTTTTGTATTTTTCTTTTATAAACTAAACTAGTGCTAAAACAAGAAACAAAAAGATTCGATTGCAAGATCTAAAGATATACCTTCAAGCACTCACCTCCCCGGCAACGGCGCCAGAAACTAGCTTAGTTGACAGGGTGTGAGTGCCGCTTACCTAGCCTCCCCGGCAACGGCGCCAGAAAAGAGCTTGATGTCTACTACACAACCTTCTTCTTGTAGACGTTGTTGGGCCTCCAAGTGCAGAGGTTTGTAGGACAGTAGCAAATTTCCCTCAAGTGGATGACCTAAGGTTTATCAATCCGTGGGAGGCGTAGGATGAAGATGGTCTCTCTCAAGCAACCCTGCAACCAAATAACAAAGAGTCTCTTGTGTCCCCAACACACCCAATACAATGGTAAATTGTATAGGTGCACTAGTTCGGCGAAGAGATGGTGATACAAGTGCAATATGGATGGTAGATATAGGTTTTTGTAATCTGAAAATATAAAAACAGCAAGGTAACTAATGATAAAAGTGAGCGTAAACGGTATTGCAATGGTAGGAAACAAGGCCTAGGGTTCATACTTTCACTAGTGCAAGTTCTCTCAACAATAATAACATAATTGGATCATATAACTATCCCTCAACATGCAACAAAGAGTCACTCCAAAGTCACTAATAGCGGAGAACAAACGAAGAGATTATGGTAGGGTACGAAACCACCTCAAAGTTATTCTTTCCAATCAATCCGTTGGGCCATTCCTATAAGTGTCACAAACAGCCCTAGAGTTCGTACTAGAATAACACCTTAAGAGACAAATCAACCAAAACCGTAACATCACCTAGATACTCCAATGTCACCTCAAGTATCCGTGGGTATGATTATATGATATGCATCACACAATGTCAGATTCATCTATTCAACCAACACATAGAACCTCAAAGAGTGCCCCAAAGTTTCTACCAGAGAATCATGACGAAAATGTATGCCAACCCCTATGCATAGGTTCATGGGCGGAACCCGCAAGTTGATCACCAAAACATACATCAAGTGAGTCACGTGATATCCCATTGTCACCACAGATACGCATGGCAAGACATACATCAAGTGTTCTCAAATCATTAAAGACTCAATCTGATAAGATAACTTCAAAGGGAAAACTCAATCCATTACAAGAGAGTAGAGGGGGAGAAGCAACATAAGATCCAACTATAATAGCAAAGCTCGCGATACATCAAGATCATGCCAAACCAAGAACACGAGAGAGAGAGAGAGAGAGAGATCAAACACATAGCTACTGGTACATACCCTCAGCCCCGAGGGTGAACTAGTCCCTCCTCATCATGGAGAGCGCCGGGATGATGAAGATGGCCACCGGTGAGGGTTCCCCCCTCCGGCAGGGTGCCGGAACAGGGTCCCGATTTACTTTTGGTGGCTACAGAGGCATGTGGCGGCGGAAATCCCGATCTATTCTATTCTTCGGAAGTTTTCGGGTACATGGGTATATATGGGTGAAAGAAGTACGTCGGTGGAGCTTCGGGGGGGCCCACGAGGCAGGGGGCGCGCCCTAGGGGGGGCGCGCCCCCCACCCTCGTGGCCACCTCCCTTCTTTCCTGACATGCACTCCAAGCTTTTCTGGTAGCTTTCCTTCCAAAAATAACTTCTCTAGTTGGTTTCATTCCGTTTCGACTCCGTTTGATATTCCTTTTCTTCGAAACACTGAAATAGGCAAAAAAACAGCAATTCTGGGCTGGGCCTCCGGTTAATAGGTTAGTCCCAAAAGTATTATAAAAGTGGAAAATAAAGCCCAATAATGTCCAAAACAGTATATAATATAGCATGGAGCAATCAAAAATTATAGATACGTTGGAGACGTATCAGTATGATGATACCGACGATCGAATCTCGGGCAAGTAACATACCGATGACAAAGGGAACAACGTATGTTGTTATGCGGTTTGACCGATAAAGATCTTCATACAATATGTAAGAGCCAATATGAGCATCCAGGTTTCGCTATTGGTTATTGACTGGAGATGTGTCTCGGTCATGTCTACATAGTTCTCGAACCCGTAGGGTCCGCACGCTTAACGTTCGATGACGATTTGTATTATGAGTTATGTGATTTGATGATCGAAGTTTGTTCGGAGTCCCGGATGAGATCACAGACATGACAAGGAGTCTCGAAATGGTCAAGAGGTAAAGATTGATATATTGGACGAAGGTATTCGGACACCGGAATGGTTTCAGAAAGGTTCGGATATTTTTGGGGTACCGAGGGGTTACCGGAACCCCCCAAGGAAGTATTGGGCCTTAATGGGCCGTAAGGGAGTAGGAGAGGTCAGGCCACAAGGTGGCGCCCCCCCCCCCCCAAGGCAGTCCGAATTGGACTAAGGGGAGGGGGGCGGCCCCCTCTTTCCTTTCCCTCTCCCTCTCCTTCCCTCCTTCCCCCTCTTGGAATAGGAAAGGGAATCCAACTAGGATTTGGAATCCTAGTTGGACTCCCCTCTTGGCGCGCCCTCCTTGGTCGCCGGCCTCCTCCCTCTCCTCCTTTATATACATCGCCAAGGGGGCACCCCAAAGCATAATAGACAATCGCTTAGCCGTGTGCGGTGCCCCCCTCCACAGTTTAACACCTCGGTCATATCGTCGTAGTGCTTAGGCGAAGCCCTGCGCGCTTAACTTCATCATCACCGTCGCCACACCGTTGTGCTGACGGAACTCTCCCTCGACCCTCAACTGGATCAAGAGCTCGAGGGACGTGATCGTGCTGAACGTGTGCTGAACACGGAGGTGCGTACGTTCGGTACTTGGATCGGTTGGATCGTGAAGACGTTCGACTACATCAACCGCGTTACTAAACGCTTCCGCTTTCAGTCTACGAGGGTACGTGGACACACTCTCCCATCTCGTTCCTATGCATCTCCTAGATAGATCTTGCGTGATCGTAGGAATTTTTTTGAATTACTACGTTCCCCAACAGTGAGGTGGTTCGGTGAGGTGGCTCAGCCTCCGCGAGTCCCTGCAGGCCCTGCCGGGGCATCTTGGAGGTTTTCTTCTGGGGGTGGCCCCGTCCTCACCAGGCTCGCCTGCCTGGCAAGGGAGGTTTTTCTCCTGGTGGTTTCTCACCTCTCTGGCTTGGTCTTGGTCCTATTGATCTGCACATTGGTCCTTTGAAGATCTTGACCTCCCGTACTTTGGCCTGATCCTGGTGATGTAATCTTGCTCCCGTGCCTATGCACAGTCTGGGCAACAGACCCGGGGTTTGTTGCACCGACAATATCACAGAGAAGGAACATTGTGATCTACATGCGAAATGCATGAACATAACCATGAAGGTGGCGGTCGGCTATGCCTTACCTCGTGGACCTGATGGAACTTTCCATTGCTCTTCGATTTCAAATGGCTTTGCTGTTGTCGGGGTGGATAAAGTTATGAATGGATTTGAGGAGCTGGAGCTTGAGTACCCTACAGGTGAAGGGGAGAATCATATGAGAGATGCCATAAGGACTACCATTCTATGGAGAAAGGAACACATCGTGCTGCCACACTGGCCGCCGCGTCAGCAGACTCGGCCGAAGGAGGCCCCTCAGCAGACTCCTCATAGTCCAACTCTATCTCCGTTGCCTCAGCCGTCTCCGCTGCGTCAGCACACTTTGATGCCTCGGCGGACTCCGCCGGAGGAGGCCCCTCAGCAAAATCCTCCGTTGCCTCAGCGGACTCCGCCAGAGGAGGCCCCTCGGTAGAATTCGCCGCATCAGCTGACTCCGCCTCCTCCACCGCCTCAGCACCGGCGAAAGAGAACCGCCGCCGCTCCGGCGGCTAGCAGTACAACAGCGAAGAAATCCAGAGCAGGTACAAGCGTCAAGAAGGCTCCTACCAAGTTACCATATGACATGACTGAGGAGGAAATTAATGATATCGTGGATGTCAATGTGAAATGCCAGTTTGCACCGAAACGTCTAGATCCAAAGGAGAAAATTGATCCGATAAAAGTGAACCGTTGTCTGGATAACCTTACACGACCACCACCGCCTCCGCTGCTATCACACTATGACCGCTGTATTGTAAAGACATTTGATCAAGTGAAGCGGTCGGGAAGTAGCAGTGGTGCAAGAAGTGGGAAAAAAGTCCCCAGCTCGGAGAACAGGAAAAACAATCATGCCCCCCGCTCAAGGTGCTTACCGATATCTCTAATGATCCGGGGGTAGCGGCCACTCATCCTGGTTACACTCTTGGTGATTACTTAGGCGATGAGGTACAGTTCGAAATGGCTAAGTTAGCCTTTAGATTCGAGCACGGGAAGCCTCACGTCAGACCCTAGGAGCTCTCGCATCTAACAACACAAATGCGAAAATTGCATCAGTGGTACATGAAAGCCTGCAAGGATGGGAGGAACAGTATCTTCGTGGGAATTAAATATGAGCATTTTTTTCAATGGAGTCAAGGCGTTGTACATTGAATTTGATGAATTCTTTCAGTTATTCAATCAAGACGCCCTCGACAAAACTATCGTCAGTTGCTATTGTCTGTAAGTATTATTTCTGTAATTAAGTCTCTAGCTCAGCTTGTTCATTGTATGCATAATTATCCTCACTACATTATGCAGATTGAAGATCCTCGAATGAAAAAGAGGACAAATCTATGACATTGGGTTCATTAACCCAAATACCGTAAATGAGTATACGGTAAAACACATGGCCGAGGATAGAGAGAAATACTTGCTAAAGGAGTTAATTCAACAACAAACCATAAGGGAAATACTATTTCCTTACAACTTCGGTGAGTATTATTGTCTTGTGCACATTCTGTTTTGCTAACTCGAGGTTAAGTGTAATTGATGAGTTATGCGTGCGTAGGTTCTACTTTATTCTGCTAGTTATTACACTTGATGCGGGACTAGTAATTGTCTTGGACTCGGGGATACATAGAATGACTAGTCCCCTTCTTTAAATTAGATCCTATGGAAGCAGGACGAACTCCTACCACATGATTGCATACGAGCAATTCAAGAGGAATTGGCGGGATTCCTTGTTGAAGAGGTCATACCTACACACGGAGAATACCATCGGGTTATGAAATTTGAGTTTGGTAATTAGATATTAGCTAGCTAGGGATCGTAAGAGATGTTATATTGTATATATGCATAAACGTGTACTATATGTAGTAGCGTCGAAATAGATATACGAAAAGTTGTTGTTCGACCAAACACGGAGAAAGAGAGGTCACTTCTCTCTATATTCATGACGATGTTGGTGTAATGGTTCCTTCATTGCTATATGTATATGTAGTAGCTAGCTAGTGTCGAGTTGAATGGAAGACATAAAATAAAAATGAAAACCCTACATATAAAAGAGTTGAATGGTAAACACAAAAATAAAAGGAGGAAACACAAAATGAAACCCCTAAACCCTCCAAAACCCTAAACTCCTCCTTTCAAAAACCCCAGTGCTTTGTAGGGGCTAACGCGTGGCTGCCTTTTAGTCTCAGTCGGTGTTACCAACCGGCACTAAAGGTCCTCATGCCTGCGCTCCCCATAGCGGCCACGTGGCACAACCGGGACTAAAAGTGTGGGCATTTAGTCCCGATTGCTTAGTCCCGGTTGTAGAACCGGGACTAAAGGCCCTCTAGAACCGGGACTGATGGCTCGTTTCCTACTAGTGATGCATATCCATCATCTCCTAGGTAGAACTTTCATCAAGGATATTGATGTCATCAGGCATTACGCTGTTGTCAACAAGAATGTTAGCATCACATGATGATTCTCCCCGGCCAACTAACACATATGTGAACTTCAGATATAAGTCAACAACAACAAGCACATTCTGGCTTGGTAGTGCTTTCTACACCTGTATGGTGTGACCTATGTCCTCAACACTCTAGTGTGATATGAATACCATCTATGGCACCAATACAATCATGTGATGGCATGAAAACATATTCTTATGGTTGTGTGACAATATTGCAAGCATGTTATGGCATGAAATACGAGTAGTGTTCACATTAAAGACAAATACCATCTTGGGCTCGTGCGAATTTAACTGGGACTTTGCCCGGTTGGTGCTTTGATCATGTCTCCTTTGAGCTCCCCAATATCATACAATACTTGCTTCAAATACCATGATTGTCTCATTGGATCTCCTGAAGGTGTTGTGAATAACCCTAAACCTCTGATTATGACCGACGACATGAAGGAACATGGCAACTTGCTCTTCGAGAGGTGTGCATGTTTTCTTCTAGTAGCCTCATGTTCCTAAAGGTCTCCACAAGCATGGCAAAAGATGTTCTTCGCATTCGAAGCATGTTCACAGCCTCTATATGTCGTCGCTATTGTAGATGTAGTTCAGATTGGCCATCATCTCCCTATCTCGGATGAACATTGGACCATACCTAATGACAGGTTGTTGACTACGACGAATTTCTCTTTGGTAAACAAACATGAGTCAGGCCTGAATCACAGCTATGAGTGTTGTTGACCGAATTGTCAGCTTCGTCTGTTCATCTATACCGACCTTGACATTCATTTATCTGGATGTATCGGCAATGGTTGAATCTAGAGAATGAACAGAGGATGGGGTTGTATATGCTGCTTACCAGCTTCATAGTCGACGAGGACTGGAGGGCCATGGCTAGGACGAGGAGAACGAGAGCTAAGATGATGGGGAGAAGCAGCTCCTACTGCCAGAGAATGATGCTATCGCCATTGCTTGCGCAAATCTGAGTCGTCGTCGTCGCCGGTGCAAGAACCAAGAATGGGCTAGTCTTAGAGCAAGAGGTGAGCGAGTAAATGGGGGGTGAGGTCATCCCGCGCCGGCACATTTCGGCCTCCTGACATCTCCGTGTCTAGTTTCCACAGCACTGTCGCGCACACCGCTCAGTCGCTCACTTTTTTGCGCTTGACTCAACCTGGCCCGCTGGAAACGGCAGATTCGAGCGTTCCTAGCGAGCCAAGTTATGGGCTACTTTAAGGCCTATGCTCGTGCGAGCCAAGCCCCATTATATGATACCAAACGCGATTTTCTTGCACCCATTGGGTTTGTTTGGGATGACGCGGGTAACGAAACATGCCCTTTAGGTATGAAATTGAATGCAACAATGTAAGTAAGTGGCTAACAGGCGAGACCTACCTAAAGCTAGGGTCTCCCGTTCCTGTGCCGCCGCCGCATCTGAGAAATTTAGGTCCCCACGCCTCCGGCTGCCATCTTGGCGTTGAGAGGTGGGGGGACCTTGGATCTTCAAGATATCTATGTTCTTCGTCAACGTCTAGTGATAATCATAGTTTTGTGAGAATAAATTTTCTCTAATTTTTTTGCGGTGCCATGAGATTAGAGAGTTTTCTGTCCTTGCAGATCCGAGTATTCGGATGTGATGAGTTTGTATTGTTGTGTCAAGCTTTTTTGCTGGTCTGATTCTTTGTGGATCTTTTATCGACATCATGATGAAGATATAGCGATTTGACGGCCTGCACTTCTAGGGGTCATCTCCGGCACAAGTACGTTCATCGATCAAGGCTTCCCATCTTTTTGAATGGGCGATTCAAGGCACTTTCAAAAAACATTACTGGTAATTTTCGTGCAGGTGAAAGAGTGACAACATCGTTGCTCCAGTCTAATTGCAGCCTCTTTACCGAAGTTTTGGAGCATTTCTTTGAGTAGAGATTGATACCATGAAGAAGATGTTTTCAAGAGATTTCATTGTAATTCCACTCATAGGAGTTACTCTGTATTTTCTTGGGTCTTAGATCAAAATCGGTGTACCTGTAACAATTACAAGTGTGAATAAAGTTACATGTGTTTCTAAAAAAATAACAGGCTAACAGCCCAGCTAGTTTTTTTTTCTTTTTGAAAGCAAACAGCGCAGCTTAGCAGTCAGATAAGGCTACTCTTTTGGTTCATAGGATAGGATTATCGTAGGAATAGAAATTTTGTAGGAATGAGATGACGTGTATCTCAAATCCTATGAGTAGGAATAGGAAACGAGATGTCATTTAGTTGACACCAAAAGAATTTTTCCATTGAGTCTAGACTCATTTTTATTTTCTTATGAAATGTGGAGGATAGGAACTAATCCTATGTAGAAATAGGAATTCATTCTTATGAACCAAAGGGCTCTAAAGAAAATAATTTTATAAGAATCATATCTCTAGAAGGAGGCCTAAAGGTAGTAAAAGAAACAGAGCGACGGACACGCTACTTCGTTCGTACTAGTAGATGGTGCATGCATGTCTGCTCTGCCTCTCCGGCCTCTTGTTCCGCCTAGGAGCACTCCCCGCCAACTCCGTTCCCGCCATTCGCTCTCCTCCACCGGCTCCGGCAAACATCCGCTGCAACACTCCACCACCCTCCTCCCCTCTCCCTCGCATTTCTAGGACCCCCACACACCTCGCCGGCCCTGACGTCGCCTGCTAGGACCTAGAGGGTCGAGTTAACCCAAGAACCGCACACCCGCAGGATCGACGTACCAAGCAGCTAGCAGCAGACATGCGCCGCCTGTCCCTCCTCCTCCTGGCCGCGGCCGCCCTCCTCGCCGCCGCGGTGGCAGGAGTGCGCGCCGGGCCGGAAATGCCCCAAGCGGCGTCGGTGGCAGGAATGGGCGCCGGGCCGGGAGTGCCCCAAGCGGCGGCGGCGGCAGGAATGGGCGCCGGGCCGGGAGTGCCCCAAGCGGCGGCGGCAGGAGTGCTCGCCGGGCCGGGAGTGCCCCAGGCGGCGGCGGGGGGGCCGGCGGCCAAGCTGTCGCCCGATTTCTACAGCCAGACGTGCCCACGGGCGGAGCGGATCATCGCGGAGGTGGTCCAGTCGAAGCAGATGGCGAACCCGACCACCGCCGCGGGCATGCTTCGCGTCTTCTTCCACGACTGCTTCGTGACCGGCTGCGACGCCTCCGTGCTGATCGCGCCCACCCGCTTCGCCAAATCCGAGAAGGACGCCGAGATCAACCACTCCCTCCCCGGCGACGCCTTCGACGCCGTGGTGCGCTCCAAGTTGGCCCTGGAGCTGGAGTGCCCCGGCGTGGTTTCCTGCGCCGACGTCCTGGCCCTGGCGTCCAGGGTGCTGGTCACCATGACCGGAGGCCCCAGGTACCCGGTCCCGCTGGGCCGCAAGGACTCGCTCTCCTCCAGCCCCACCGCCCCCGACGTGGAGCTCCCGCACTCCAACTTCACCGTGGGGCGCATCCTCGAGCTCTTCCTGGCCAAGGGGTTCACGGTGCAGGAGATGGTGGCGCTCTCCGGCGCGCACACGCTGGGCTTCTCCCACTGCCAGGAGTTCGCGTCCAGGATCTACAACTACCGCGACAAGACCGGCAAGCCGGCGCCGTTCGACCCGACCATGAACCCGGGCTACGCCAAGGGGCTCCAGGCCGCCTGCAAGGAGTACCTCAAGGACCCCACCATCGCCGCCTTCAACGACGTCATGACCCCCGGCAAGTTCGACAACATGTACTACGTGAACATTGAGCGCGGCCTGGGCCTGCTGAGCACCGACGAGGACATGTGGTCGGACCTGCGCACCAGGCCCCTCGTGGAGCGCTACGCCGCCAACAACACCGCCTTCTTCGACGACTTCGCCCGCGCCATGGAGAAGCTCAGCATGTACGGCGTCAAGACCGGCGCCGATGGCGAGATCAGGCGGCGCTGCGACGCCTACAACGACGGGCCCAACACCCTGTGATCGATGCGTGCATACGTTCCGCCGGCGTCGACGTCTCTGCCTACCACGAAACGTGCTGCATCGACCATTGCATGCATGCATGCTTGTGCGCGTTGAGTTTCCACAGGGTGGCCTTGGGATATCTTCGGGTGCGCTCAAGGTTATGGATCGGGGCCGGCCGGTGAAGCAAGTTTAATTCATTCTCGTTCGATTGAGTTTTTTTTTCTTTGAGGGGTCTTGTTCGATTGAGTAATCTCTTTAGTTTGTGTGCGGTAAAAAAGTAATCGACATTGATGTCTTATTTGTATTCATTTTTTCCTCTTCTTTCGATCATATATCTTGCCTTTAATTAAATCAGCTTTTGGTTTTTACGTGTTCTTGATTTATCATGTTGCTAGACTATGTTACTATGGTCATAGTGAGAAGTAACATGCAAATATTATGCATGTTACTATCTTCATGGTGGGTAGTAACATATGTGTTCTTATATTTCTACTTCCGAATTGCTAGCTCTTCTCTTTCAGTATTATGAAATTCCATTCCCATTAGAATATTCATTGACAGATAATAAAAAAAGGAAAACTCTAATATAATAGAAAATGAAATGAAACGGTCGACCCAGACATAGAAGGTCGACCCAGGCGGATATACGCTATAAAATATATACCGTAGCGAGCGTAGTTCAATGGTAAAATATCTCCTTGCCAAGGAGAAGATACGGGTTCGATTCCCGCCGCTCGCCCGCTTAATTTATCAAAGTACTATGATAAAAAGTTTAGTCTAGTTAACTGTTTAACTACTTATATTAAATTAAGTATTAATTAGGTGTTAGTCTAGTGCCGTATCCCTTACTATCTTACCCTTCCTTTGCATCCCACTCAAAAAAAGAGGGCGCTCCAGAGGCAGAAATAGAACTCGCCAACAGAGCTCCAAAAATTGGGTATTAACTGAGACAAACAACGGGCAAACTTTTTTTAAAGGGAAGGGAGAGGTAGACTGTCCCTTTCGTTTCATTTTTATTTTCTGCAGGGTAGGGAGAGGCCTTGCGCCTTCTTTTTTTGAAGGCAAGTGACTTCGCAAACTGCTCAATTTTGCCCTCTAGGGCCGGGAACTAATGAATAAAAAAGGGTTGGATACGCCCCTCTACCATACATATCTAGAGAAATAGAATAGTCCTTTTATACAGACTGCTAAGTGCGGAGACGGGAATCGAACCCGTGACCTCAAGGTTATGAGCCTCGTGAGCTACCAAACTGCTCTACTCCGCTCTGGAGTACCAGAAACTGGTGGACAAAAAAGGCTTGAATACAAGCCTCTAACATGTCTAGACAAATAGAATACTCCTTTTATACAGAATGGAGCGGGTAGCGGGAATCGAACCCGCATCGTTAGCTTGGAAGGCTAGGGGTTATAGTCGACGTTGGTTGATTATTTTTAACGTCTCTAATTCAAAACCGAACATGAAATTTTGATTTCATTCGGCTCCTTTATGGATATTCTCACCACTTAACATCTATGTCAGCTTTTCTATTTGAATGGAACCAAAGCTCTCCGCTTTCTAGATGATCCTTATAGAGTAGGAGATAGAAATTCTATCTAAATTCATCTAATCTACTTACTTCGTTCCCTAATTTCATTCAAGAGATCCTGAGGAAAAGAATTGGGTTTCCACCGAGCTGAAACAATATGCGGATGGTTCTAGTAAACCAAAACTATCGTTTTTTAGCTATTTGGCTTCCTTATTCCTTATTTTAAGAAGATTTAGTTACGATTGGAAATCAACTTTTTTGTATCTTCATCCATAGATCCTTTACTCATATTTTCAAAATTGGAATACTTAATCCAATGCAAAATTATGCTTCGCGACTCTGTACTCATAATCCTATTTTTATTTTGGATGCAATTTAAATTAGTCTTTGGATACAAATCGCCAGAATGTATATTCTTCCTCAATATGCTATTGAGAGGAAAAGGATTTAATCCTTTATAAGAACTAAAGTTTTCATCGGAATATAAAAATAAAAAACTTAAGGATGCCTTAAGTATATCATTTCAAATTCAGTTATTAATAGAACGAATCACACTTTTACCACTAAACTATACCCGCTACATTGTAGATTATGGTATAAATGGTACCCTTTGTCAAGGATAGCCATTTGACAAGAAGGCTAATTCCCCCTTATTGAATCAGATGGAGAAGGTTCATGACACTGAGCCGTTGGTACTTCTACTTCGATCGCTCGCCTTTACTTTAGGATTTAGATAGCCCCTCTGGTCTGTAAAAAAAATCTTTTCTTACCATGCTAATAGCGCCTGAACCAAATGTATTTATTTTGATTAGGATCCTATTCTACGGTTACGACTACAATAATAATTATTTACTTTGCAAGGACGTAAGTGTGTCAGACTGCTAAATTGTTTTATTATTCCTACAATATAAACTAGGGGATATAGGGGGTAACACTGTCCCTATAAATTCCTTTTTTCCTTTTCTTTTTTGTCCAGAATTGAACAAAAAAGAAATTATGGAAGATGTTTTCTTCCCCCATTAAGTCCGAGCCATAGAGTAAGAGTGAGATGAGTTTTCCAAATTCATCATAGACTTTCCCTATGGCTTGATAGAAGTAAGCAGCAAAGAGTCGTAACTTAAAGAAAAAAACGGACAGGGCCGACAGATTTACCTGATGTAAAGAAGATCCTAAAAGTCTCTGATTAGTCGACTCTCTCCATTTAACACTTTCCTCTCTCTCCTTTTTTCCACTGACTCAATTCTAGTTTATTAGATTCTTGTTTAAAAGAATGCAAAAAGTTCAATAGAACTAAGAACACATAAAAAATAGCATAGAGGATCAAGGCCATTACCAAAAGTTCCTCCCAAGGATCCTATATCCTATTGGGTATCTGTTCCCCGCCTTTTCCCGCTAGGATCGGAAATCTTATATTTTCCATATCCATATACCGTTGAATCCTTGGGGTTCCAGAATCCGCCTATTTTACTAGTCTTCGGAAACGGAAAACCCTGAACCAAGAAGAGTTGGATATGTTATGTAGGGTATGTTTTTTTTTATTAATTTTATTTTGAGCTCTCAAGATATCGATATATACATATACAATCTCTACATAATGTCTCTCTCTCTATCTCTATATATTATATATATAATATGTACATTATGCAGTAGACCCATAATGGGAAATCCAAGTGGCTAATTTTTGAATTAAATAAAAAGCCCTTTTAACTCAGTGGTAGAGTAATGCCATGGTAAGGCATAAGTCATCGGTTCAAATCCGATAAAGGGCTTTTTAAATTAGTGGTAGAGTAATCTCGTGCTAAGACGTAAGTCGTTGGTTCGAATCTGATAGAGTACTTTTCTACTAAATTGATTCACTTTTTTTCTTTGTTTTTGAAACTTTCTCTATATTTTTAGAGAATTTTATGACTTAGTGCGGGATGGATGCATTTTTGGTATGAACACTAAATGAAGCACGGAGAATTAATCTATAACGATCAACTAAAAAAAATCCTAGATGAAAACATAACAGAAAAGTTGGAAAAACTCTTTGCTTTGGATCTATTTATACTTTTCGAGTATATTGACAATTCCAAAAAA